>NC_137177.1:29799953-39799953 GCF_951804945.1 Podarcis cretensis
TACCATCTCCACATGCAATCCTATATGCCACAAACTTTTAGAAAACTGTATAGCTACCAAGCAATCTCTCAAATAATTTCCAGCCAACATTAGAAAGCAACTTAAAATTTTCACATCACTAACTTTTTAAATATCTTAAGACTATAAATAGGATTTGACAGGTGAGCTATCAAGTAATGGGGATTCAAGCTTCATATGAATTACTCAGAAGGTTAACATCATTCAATGCTGATATTTTATATAAAGAAAATGGAAGCAGCAGGAGGATATGGGAGAATTTGCCACATTCTTAATAAAAGAGAAACTACTGCATTCAGAAACCTGTTAATGGACCAATTCATTATGACAGAAAGCTGACCAAAAAGAGAAATCCCATTATCACTGGGCCTTATCTTTCTTGCACCATATGTTCTGAAAGTATGTCCTATTGGGATCACATACACCCTTTAAAGTGTACAAAGATACAGGGAAAGATCCAGTATTATTCTTAGTTTTAGTACATGTCCACTGATTTCAGTGGGTCTCTTCACTCATGGTTCATTTCAAAATGCCTTGTTAAACATTAGAAAATAGATTTTACTGATATCACATTTTTATAAAAGAATTTGGCACTGGGTACTTTTCCATTCATTATAATAGGATCCCTTAGTAAGTAAAATGCAATAAAAAAAACTAAAGGGGATGAGGAAAGAGATGAAAAACCACAATACAACTGACCACATGCTAACAAGTACAGTGGTACCTCGCAAGACGATGCCTCGTAAGACGAAAAACTCGCAAGACGAAAGAGTTTTTCGTTTTTTGAGTTGCTTCGCAAGACGAAAACGTTTTGCAAGTTTGTTTCCTTGTCTTGCAAGTTTGTTTCCTTTTTCTTAAAACCGTGCATTCAGGGGGTGCAGTTGTGACTTGACTTCGAGGAGCAACTCATAGCACACGGAGTGGTAGCCTTTTTTGAGGTTTTTGAAGACTTTGGTGATTTTTGAAGCTTTTCCAAAATCCGTGCTTTGCAAGACGAAAAAATCGCAAGACGAAAAAACTCGCAGAACGAATTAATTTCGTCTTGCGAGGTACCACTGTATGTACATGGAATATGTAGCGGTTCAGCCTTTACAAATATTTCCAAAAACTGCTATGATTTACAGCAACCCCAATGGTTTGGTGGGTGGGAGGGTTAAAAACTGAGTTTTGTATCCAATGTTAGGTCATACTCAGAACCATTTAAATTAATGGAAATCTTAGGTCAGTTAATTTCAATGAATCTACACTCAGCAAAACTTCGCTGGTTACAAACCACAGTCCAGTATTTTGCAGACCACAGAAGCTAACAATACTTGCATGCATGTCTTTAAAAGCTATATGCAGAACAGGTAACTGTTGAAAAACTCTAATTCAGAGAGTAGATGTTTTATTACAATGTGGTTAGATAACATAAAAGCTGGCTGCTTATTATTCCCTCTCTTGGAACAGAGCCACTATTATTACCAGGTGCTCTGGTATGTTGCTCTATGATTAGCAAAACGTATCTCAGACTAGGACATAAGGATTAATCGTTCACCAGTGACCATCTAGGTACCATGCAAATATTTTGTGCAATGCTAGGAGGTGTAGCCATCATCAAAAGAGTGCTTCGACCTTCCTTTTAACATTCTGGGTTTGCTTGAATTGCCAAACACAACAGGTCATGACATCCTGTCCAATCAGAAGATCAATTACAGCAGCAGAAAAATCCAAGGAGAAAAAAAGAGACACTGGGCACAACACCAAATAGATATGGTTCCCAAAATTTCAAGGAAGCTCTTTATCAAACAAAATATTTAATCTTAATGAAACATTATTGGAAAAGCTTACAGTTGCTGGATTGGTGAGGAAAGTTTTCATTCACAAAATGTGCTCAATAAATGTGCTCAAAAACATGTCACCTTCTGGGACTTTTTGGAACGTGTTTTCCATTTAAAAAGGAATTTTGTGCACACTCAAAGATTCAAGCTGTACCGTTCACATAAGTTATTCTTTAGAACTTAATGGGCATCCCAGCCCTAAGTATGTGTTACCACTATCATGCTTTCTTTAGAAAGCAAGAGCTATTTTCCTGATTCCTTGTGATATGATTTCCACTATTTGTTAACAAAAAGTCTGGAACTCTACGTGTGGAGTTTCTTTTCAAAGGAAAAAAGTATTCTAAAAAGCTCAGGGTGAAATGTTCCAAAGCATATTCACAATTCCTTTATTTTATGAATGAAATACTCTCTCACCAGTCCAGATACTGTGTAAATATATTTATTTATCTATTTCATAGGAGAGGCTGTATTTTATGACTTATTTGTGAGGGGAAAGACTGTGGATACAGCTGCAGGGCAATAGGTACCTGGCAACAAGGTCCATGCATGTGTGACTCCTGTAGAACTTGAAAGTAACCACTATCAAATTGACCTCATGATGCACTAAAACACCGACTGCCACTTACACAATAAGAACACTATTGTGTAATACTGTATTTGATTATGGCCAAAGAATCAGTGGTCAAGTACCTGGTCAGTTTGACAATATTTGATCAGACAACTGACTGACTCCTCAAACCTAGCACCAGAATGCCTTTAACACCTCAAAAAGTAGAACAAAAAAGTTTACTAGTAGAGACCAAGATTCTAACACCATCTAAGGGCAGTGTAAGAATATCACAAAGTCCAAAGAGAGTCAGTGAATAGTGTTGGCCTAGGGACTGGGAATCTGGGATAAAATTCCAACTCAGCCATGAAATTCACTGGCTGACCTTGGGCCAGTCACCATCTCTCAGCTTAAGCTGAGCTCACAGGGTTGTTGTAAGTATAAATGAACAGAGCCACACATGCTACCTTGAGCTCTATGGAACAAAGGCAGGATATAAATACAATAATCATTATGATGATGATGATGATGATGATGATGTAGTATTAGAGCTTCTTCAATGTACTGTAGTACGCATACAACAGTACCTTAGGATAATTTTTTACTCTAGTTTACCATGTTGGGGAGCAGGCATCAGTGCAGGTTTAACATCATTCAAGTTTGTCCACAAACTCATGCTGCCTTTACTACAGGTTGGTCACCTAACATTATGTAACAGTGCTGCTGTTATACCCTAATATTTTCAAAAGTTTCTGGGGACTTTTATTAAATTTCTTCATTTTTTGGAAATGTTTATATACTGCTTTCATCATATCAGATTTCAGGGTAGTGAGCCTTCAGATGATTGGAATTTTTCTATAATAAGATGAGTCACTACTGATATGCTCCTGAAATTCAACTGCATGGAAGTGGTTCCACATTCAAAGGCTCTACTGCAATCAACTTGATATTGGAAGACTCTCCTCAAATCTGAAAACAACTGATTTGGGTGCATATTACACAAACCTTCCACTGCTCACCAAAAAGACCAACTAAAGCAAAAAAGTTTACCCCACACATTTGTATACTTGTGTTTTGTCTGTTCTCTTGCAACACAGGAATAACAGAAAAGGCACTCATCTGCTGCTGCATAGTGGAATTATCACCTGGATTTAAAAAAATGGACTTGCATTTTAGTCCTGAATCAAGATTAGGGATTTCCTCAGACTAAATATGTTAAAGTAGTGTTTTGTTACTACCAAAGTACTGTGCTAGTGTCTCTTAACTGAGTTACGCACAGGACATTTACAGATCTCTTTCACTTCACATATTTTTTGGCCCTATTACCACCATCCCCATTTAGATGCACGGGTTTTCAATAAGCTTGTGAAAATTAGGTATGCAGATGTACATATGTGTGTACAATAAGCATCTACAATAAGTATGATTAGCAGAGACTACAGAGCAGGGATTTAGATTTAAGTAGGTAGCCGTGTTGGTCTGAAGCAGTTGAAATATGTATAAAAAATTGTCCAGTAGCACCTTAGAGACCAACTAAGTTTGTTCTTGGTATAAGCTTTCGTGTGCATGCACACTTCTTCAGATCTGAAGAATACACACGAAAGCTTATACCAAACTTAGTTGGTCTCTAAGGTGCTACTGGACAATTTTTTTATATATATTTCAAAAGCAGGGGTGAGGAACTTGTGGCCCTACAAATGTTATCAGACTGTAGCTCCCATCAACCTCTGCCAGCATGGTCAATGGTCAAAGACGGTGGGAGCTGGAATCCAGCAACATCTGGAAAGCCACTTGTTCTGCACTGCTAATCCAGAGCAAAAAATGTACACATTCGTATACTGTACTTAAATGTATGCAATGGTTTCCATATCTATCTTAACTCTTCCTATTTATGAGTCTAACAAAACAAGTTCTATCTAGTCCACAAAAATAAAAAGTGCATAAAAGCAAAGGCAGTTTCCCAAAATCGACCAAACAAAAGCAGGGTGGGCTTTGGGCGGGGAGGAAGGAGATGAGGGAGGTAAACGAGGGAATAGGCTGGATATTGAGGCTTCAGAAACGTATTGACCAACCGTGTATGTCAGAATGAAAGAGACGATTCGTCCTCAAAGCTATTAACGGAGGAAGGGACGATTATTAATACCACCGAGAACTAAACCTAAGGGTGCAGGTTTAGGGTGCATGTGGGATGAGTTAATTTAAAAGGTGCGGGGAGGCCCAGGCGCCTCGGGGCCCTTCGCTTCCTCCTTCCTGTCGGCGGGCGACGGCTTCGCAGCAGCGGAGACAAAAAGGAAAACCCACGAGAAGAACGACGGCTTCGGGGGCGGATGAGGAGGAATAGAGGCAGACAGAATGGACAAAAAAGGGGGGCAGCGCGTGAGGAGGAAGAATCCCCCCTCCGTTCGCCCCCCACCTTCGCGTTTCTGCCTCGCGCTGGAAAGGAGCCGCGCGCCGCCGCCATTTTCTCCGCCTCGGCTCCACACACGGGGAGGGGAAGAGAAAGGGCCGGCCTGGCTCGCGTCAGGCGGGGGTCCGCGGACAGAGGACACGGGAGAGCCCCTACGCCACCCTCCCTGCAGCCGCCGCCTCTTCCCCGTCCCTCCCGCCGCCGTTGCTTTTCACCCCGGCCTCAGCACTTACGCGGAAGAATCCCGCGTCCATCTTGACTCCTCCTGCCTGGCCGCAGAGAGCGATGCTCCGTCTCCCGACATGCACCGCGCGGCAGAAGCGCGAGAGCCCGTCCTTCGCCGCTGCCCCCTCGCCTCCCTCCTTTGGCTTAGTGAATCATCCTCCCTGCCGTCGCCGATCTCGTCACTTCGCGCGGGAATCAGGGGCGGGAAAGCGGTGGGCGGGCGGAGTCCCGTGACGCCTTCGGGAAAAAAGAGGCGGGCCCGGGGGGAGGGGAAAGCGAGTGAAAAAGAGAGATGGGCCGCTCAGCCAACGATTGCCTCTCGTTTTAACCGGCATACCCAATCGCCGGGAGGGGAGAGGGTGGCGTCGTTGCAGATCAGCCAATCAAGCGCTTCTGCTGGAGGGGGCGGGGGGAAGGTTGTCGCGGTCAGAAGAGGGCGCTGCGGAGCATCGTGGCTCCTGCGTGTTTGCAGCCACGTTTTGCAGGAGGCTGCGGCCTTGCGCTGGCTTAGCGTAAATGCGCGGGTGTGCGTCGGGCGCACACGTTCTGCTTGAGCTAGGGTTGCCCAGGTGTAGCCTTCGCGCACCGTTTAATTCCACATCGTTCCACCCAGTAATAATCTTAATACTCATAATAATTCATTACATCTGACGGTACCCTGCCTCAACTCTTTGCATAGTATTTCGTAAGGGTGGTGTTCACAGGTGGTAATGCGCGTGTCTTGATAGAGAAGAGGATGTAACTCTTAACGCTTTCAAAACAAGTTGTTTTTAAAACACTCTTTTCAATATTGTCTTTCCATGTCGTGACCTGCCTTAAGGATGAAGGGAGCGAGGAGCCTTTTTTCAGATCAAGGGCCACATTCCCTTTTAGGAAACCTTCCATGGGCCACATGCCAGTGGTGGGCGAGGAAAAAGTGTAGAGCTGCGAGAGGGTGAACTAGTTCCCAGGGTTCTGTGGCGGAAGCTCGGACTGTTCACGCGTGATATAAATGTGCTTTAAACATTGTTTGCCCCCTCCCAACCCTATAAATCAATAAATGGGATATTTATTATTTGGGATATGAAGGGAAAACGCAAGCTGCAGAGGAATTCCTGGGCCTTAAGAAACAATACAGGGCCATTGACGGTCCTCCCCACCCCGCCCTGAGGTGTGAACAGAGACAGGAGATTTGGGAGACAATGGCAGAGGTTGGGGTCATGGTGTGAGAAGAAAATGTTGCCGTTTACTTGAAGCTAGGAGACAGATGAAAAAAGGTATCTTGGCTGGCTGGCTTGCTGAAGGCAGACGGGGAGATGCCTTAAATGCCAGTGCCACACTGCTTTGGGGAACAAGACCCTCTTGAAATGACGATGCTGTAAGATCTGGATTCAGGTGAATAATATGTGAATTCAAGTGAATAATACGTGAATAAATCATATTTCTTAAAGGTACAACAGCCTCCATTGCATCTTCAGTTCTACCAAGGAGCACAGACCCTGGTTGAGGGCCAAGACCCCTGGAATCCCATGCATGGCTTGGTAGGGATTGGAGTGGCCAGTAGCTGTATGATCACTAGGCTACATGGAGGTATGAATAATAAAGAAATGAAACATTGATTTGTAAATTGCCACAAGAGGGAGCTGTATAGTTGAGTGTATGTTTCCGGGGGGGGGGGGGCAGTGCCTGCCAGCCAGCTGATGGGAGTTGCAGTCCAAAACATCTGGAGGGTGCTGGGGTGCTGCTGGTGACAACTGCTCTACACTTAGACACCCCTGGTATCTTGGTGCTTTTGCAAGGAATATCCTGTTGGAAAGGTGAAGGGTGCTATCAGTTTCTGAAGTTGTGCATGAGAGAGATTGCACACTTCCCTCTTTGGGTATTGCCAGTGGTCTGGTGATTTCATATGTCAGCAATAAAATATTGAATGAGGCTTAGTAGTGTGATAGGAATTTTGAGGTCTTAGATATATGTTAAATGTTCATAAGTGTACCAACCCAGCACATACATAGATCAGCACAGGAAGACCAACCTGGAACCATTGCTGATTCCCAAACTGTCCCAAACTGACCAAATGTTTTCTCTGCAAGGTCAAAGGAAAATGGAAAAGCCTCCCCATTGTCTTTTCCTTCACAAATCCTGTCTTAAGGGTATGTCTGTGTTTGAATAGAGTGAGCCTGTGACCTGACTCAGGAACTAAGTACAGTGGTACCTCTAGATGTGAACGGGATCCGTTCCAGAGCCCTGTTACCAGAGCCCCATCCAGAGGGCAGTTACCTCATGTTTTTGGCTGCTGCCAGTCCAGCCAGTGGATCTGGGATGATGGACGTTGTAGCCTGAGAACATCCAGTGGGCCACTGGTTCCCTACAATTGCTTAATAATAATTGCAAAAACTATGCCCTGATTGAAAATTGGCAGGGCCACTGGGGGCCAGATGTTGCTTGGGGCCCCACATCCGGCCCTCCTTTTAACACATGAGCCTAGGACACAGGAGTTCGTACAAGAGCAACAATGCTGCTACTGTGCAAATGTACACCGTGGGCCTGGTAAACTGTTTTGGTCGGATTATTACACACCCACTTCAGCAATACTAAACTCACGTGCTTACTGCCAACGTATTCTCCAGCCTCGATGTCTATGTAGAAAAAGGGATTTGTCACAAGGCTTCTCTTCAAAACTGACAATAACCGTTGATGGGCAACCATTGTGAAACTTTTAATTCAGTGTGAAGAGCTGGTCTGTGCACATTCCAGCCATCCACTCACACTGTACACAGAGCACAACCTGGAACCTTGCATGGACTTGGCTTCCAGCCAACATGCCTAAACTACAAACTTGGTTTACACAGCCTAGCTTCTCCTGCTCCTCAGCAAGAATCCCTGGTGTTGCCTTTTCTTACTAGAAATCAACAAATCTGTCAAGTAGGCTTTTGAATCATAAGTTCAGTTCTTCACACTGCTATATCAATTTGCTTTTGTTTTTATGTCCACGTGAAAATTCCTCAGCATTTTAGGCACGTTGGTCCTAATACATTTTTGCAAGCACTTTCCTCTGTCTCTAAGCTGATAGAGCTACTGTTCCATCTCTACTAGGGCCAGGTAGCATGGAAGCTAAAATATATCTGGATATCTTTTTTTCTTTTGCCATAAATCTTTGAGTGTGAGGATGTGCGTTACTTCCATGTACCTCCATGCTGCTTTTGAAGCTCATCTATCTCATAGCTTAGCTTGCTTTTGGTTTCATATGGTGGGGTAAACTACCCTTGAATACAGAAACTTCAGTTGGTCTAAAATTCCACAGCCAGATTACTGGCTGATGTTCTGTTTAAATATCATATAACCCATTTTAAAACCACTGTTATGGTTGCCAGCCATTTCTGGGACTAATTCAAGGTGCCTCAAATACCTGAAAAAGCACCTACTTCCCTACAGAGCCTCTTCAGTGCTGAGATCAGCAGAGGGGACCCTCAGAACCTGGGGGGGGGGGTAGTATGAGAGTTGTGGAACTCCCTTCCCACAGAAGTGTGTCTGGCACCTTGACTATAGAGCTTCTGGTGAATGCTGAAGACTTACCTCTTTACCCTGGCTCTTAACACTTGTGATGTATAGTTTTAGGACCCATACATTTCTGTGAATGTAAGTTCTAAACTGTTTTTAATATTGTGTTTTAATGTTGTAACCCATTCTGGGTCCTTACAGTGAAGGATGGGGAGGAGGAGAAGAAGAATTTCACTTCTTTTCTGATATTCTTTTTATATTAGAATTTCAGCAGAAGGGTGTGCCATGATCTTTTTTTAGGTGGGTCACAAATCACATAATTTATGGACATGTGAATGGTAAAATACGTTTGCAGTGTAAGCCTACACATGTCTACTCAGAAGTAAACCTTGTGTAGATCAATAGGTGTCATATCCTAGGAAGTGACTGCAGCCTAAAAGCATGCTGAATTAATTGTGTTCAGCTTACACAACCATCTCAGATTAGGGATGGTTGAATCTGTTGATTTTAATTTCTCTTAGTTTTTATTTTTCCAATCTTCAATTCCATTTTCCACATCTGGTTATATTTTTTTTGTAAAGGCCTCATGAAAATCCATCAGCATTATTGTGTGAATTTCTCCTAACATGCCCGTCTGTATGCAATTTTACCCAATATACACAAATGCTCTAATGCATTTTTGTATGTTATTCTCACTAGCATACACATTTTATGCACAATAAATGAATTATTTTGCACAGTACTCAGCTGTAGAGCTGCACTACAAAATTCATAGAATTGTGAAGGGTGGCTGTGTTTTGGTTCTTGTATTTTAAGAAATACAAATTAGGTGGGTTTGCCTTTAGGCTTCCTTGGGCTTCCTCAACCTCGGCCCTCCAGATGCTTTGAGACTACAATTCCCATCATCCCTGACCACTGGTCCTGCTAGCTAGGAATCATGGGAGTTGTAGGCCAAAAACATCTGGAGGGTAGAGGTTGAGGAAGCCTGGGCTAATTGAATCAAATTCTACCCTATCCTGACCGCAGATCCAGTGGTGGCTAGTGCCCATGGAAGGAAGGGACGCCAACAGTAGCTGGAGCCAGAGCCAGTCACAGTCAAAGCCAATCAATTCTCGTTTTGTCCCCATCCTTGTTCTTGCTGAGTTCTACTAGGGCAACCTGGAGACTAAGGAGGGGAAACTAACAGGCATGAGATTCCTGCATTGCAGAGGGTTAGACTAGATGACACTTGAGACCCCTTCCAACACTATGATTCTATGATCCTCCATAAATTTACCTAATCCCTTTTTAAGGCTGTCGAAATTGGTGGCTATCACCAGATGTCGTGGTAATGAATTCCAGAATTTAACTGCATTGTACGAAGAAGTCTGTAATCTCATCTGTGCTAAATCTCCCACTCTTCAGCATCATTAGATGCCCCCAGGTTCAAGTGTTAGGAGAGAGGAAATAAAGCTTCTCTTTCTCCACACTATGCATAATTTAAATACCTCTATAATGGCCTACATTGCCTTTGCCCCCACTAAACTATTTAAGCCCCAAGCATGCTAACATCCTCACAGGAGAGTTGCTCTAGCTACCCTGATCAATTAGGTGGCCTTTTCTCTTCTCCTTGTAAGAGGTCAAATGTTCAAATGCTCCCCATACAAGGGGTAAAAAGACAAAGCACAGCTCCTTGAACACGGGAAAAGAGTCAGCCAAGCATCTCCCTGGTACTCAATCTGAAGTGGAGCGATGCTACTGAAGGTATAAACTTCTCTTTAATTTGGGGCATGAGGAGGCTTTGAAAACTGATTTACCACGGCTCCCTGCATCATTCTCATGGGAAACGAACAGAAGAAAGCCATTTCCTCCTGCCCTACCCTAAATTCCTGACACTAGCACCTGCGAGGAGCAGGCTAGTTTGGGGGATGCTGCGAAGGCTGTGTTTTGTGTCACAGCTCTGCCCTCGAATACCTTGCTCCCACTCCACATCCCTCAGCACCTGCTGCCTAAGGCAGCCACTTCACTCCGCCTAACAGTATGGACAGCCTTGGGTGGATGGGAGTTCCCTTTGCCTCTTCAGAATCTCCAACCAGCAAAGGACCGCTCAGAATCCATGGCCATGAGGAGTCTAATGTGAAGCAGCAGAAAACGGTGGAAGGGCATCTCTCAATCCAACTACAGGGGCAGCATTGCCACCAGCTACCCTTATGTATCCGCAGCTGTAGAGGCAAGATGCCACTTTTGCAACTGGGTGACATCCATTGTCCTGAGAATCTCGGTCTTTTCCTTTCTTAAAGAAACAGAAATGTGGAGAGCTGGTCACAGTGCAACTCCAGTTAGCAGCTCCAGTCTTTAACTTCCTTTATGTTGATGAATCACAGGTCTTCCCAGAGCCTGTAAGGCCCATGTTTGGGTCTGATTTGTCATCCTCTGTGGCGCTCATGCCTCA
Organism: Podarcis cretensis; assembly: GCF_951804945.1. NCBI lineage: Eukaryota > Metazoa > Chordata > Lepidosauria > Squamata > Lacertidae > Podarcis > Podarcis cretensis. The sequence goes on from NC_137177.1 coordinate 29,810,879, forward strand.
GGGCCTTCTGTTTGGCATTTGGATGTCCATGGGGACGAACGTCACTGTTGTGGTGCGACTGGGACTACTGGTGTCCTGCCCCAGTGTGGAGGGGGTTGTGGCTTTGGCGTTCTTCGGTTCCAGCTCCCGCTTTGTCCTCATGCGTCTGCAAGGAGCAAAGCAAACACTGCATTATGTCAGAGCTCACGGGTCTTGACGTAATGTCTCAGGATGGCATCCATTTCCCCTTCCTCTGCACTACTGCCCAAGGTGGGAAGGAAACCTACAGCATCCTCTGGCCTCTTATGGGCATGCTGCATGATCAGCACTCCCACACGATGAACTGTGCCACACCAACCCTCTACCTGCAGCCTGAACTGTAGCAAACAGGCCAATTTGGACAGGATTTATCCACACCAGGAACACAAGATTCCCAAAGTCAAAAGGGAGGAATTAATGATGCAGCATCTCCCCCTTGCCACACTGCTGCCCTTCCCAGAAGATGGGAATAGAAAGGCCACAGTTCAGTTGCAGATCATAGGCTTTGCCTGCAGAAGGTCCTAGACAGGATTAGGAAAAAATCCAGCCTGAAAACCTCAAGAGCTATAGTGGTACCTCGGGTTTACTTAATTCATTCCAGAGGTCCGTTCTTAACCTGAACCTGTTCTTAACCTGAGGCACCACTTTAGCTAATGGGGCCTCCCGCTGCTGCCACTGCTCTGCCAGAGCACGATTTCTGTTCTCATCCTGAAGCAAAGTTCTTAACCTGAGGTACTATTTCTGGGTTAGTGGAGTCTGTAACCTGAAGCGTATGTAACCTGAAGCGTATGTAACCTGAGGTACCACTGTACTGCCAATCCTGAGCCAGATGAATGAACTGTCTGGCTTAGTATAAAGGCAGCTCCTTATGTTCTTAAAAGGGAGCAACCCTGATGTGCATTCTTGGTCCCTTCTCCATTGTCCTGGTTTACTGGATAGCTGTCGAAGCAGCCCCTGCTGTAGATGCTCCCATGTGATCAAGATAACACAAAACAGGTTCATTTAAATACATCAAAAGAGGCAGCTGATAATGCATTTTGCCTCTCAGGTCACTGCCACTAAGCTCCACCCTCCTCTCTATTCACTGGATCACCCTTGCATATTTTGCCCCAAAGCAGCAGCATATCCCCCTCTTCTCCATTCATTGGGTTGAATGCAATGCTAGTCCTACTCAGAATACATCCATTAAGTACCTGACAAATTTAGGGCCACTGATTTCAGTGGGTCTGCTCTGAGTAGAGCTTAGTTGGATACTGCCTTTTGGGTCTCCCTTGTACGGCATATCACCTCTAAGTGAGGATCTTGCAAAAGCAAAAATTGCAGGGCCGGGCTGTGGAGCCGCACCACAAACACAAACATGAAGCGGATCCCGTGGAAACACCTGCGAAATGCAGGGAACGCTGCCCACAGCCTGCTTGTTCTCTTGAAAAATCAAAGGAACTTGAGCCCAAAGCCAAGTCACTGACTCACCTATTATACATTTTCAGCGAGAGGAGAACTGCCGTGAATATAACTATGATGCCAACTACAATGGCCGCCACAATCGCTCCAGAACCTAACAGGAGGAAGGAAAGAAAAACAGTACTAAAGTGCTAGTTACAGGTAGGTAGCCGTGTTGGTCTGCCGTAGTCAAAACAAAATAAAAAAAATCCTTCCAACTAAGTTTGTTATTGGTATGAGCTTTCGTGTGCATGCACACTTCTTCAGATATTCTTCAATACTAAAGTGAATGGGGGTCAGCCAAGGTTTTGGATTTTCAAAGTGTCTCCAGGGAGATCAATACCTTAGTTACATCTGAGGGCTCAGGGGGGTCCATAGCTCAGTGGTAGGGCATCTGCTATGCATGCAGACAATCCCAGGTTCAATCCTGGCATCTCGGTAGGTGTGGCGATCACACAGGGCCCCTGGACGTTTCACGGTCTATTGACCCTGTGCCACCACTGCGGTTGCTTTCTTCGCTGCCACCACCCCGCTGCTCACAGGGACACACAGAGTCCAGACAGTTGCTAACATAAACAAATAATCAAGTTTATTTTTAAGTGCAGGAATAAGCGTATGGTTTCGGTTTATTTTTCTCGTCAGTTTCTTAAAACTTAGTTCCTACAACTTCAAACTGAATTAATCCCAACTATCTATCTAACTCCCTAACAATTCCTCTCACTCTCTCACAATACAACTCAACCAACCCACTGTGTATTCCACCCTCTTCCTTCTTCAACAACCAAGCCTCACCTCCCAACTGACAAACCTCAACTCCCAACTCCCAAGCCTCAACTGTCAACCCCCAGACCTCAACTGTCTTTTCAAAACCTCCCACTCTATCTTTTACTCCCCCCTCGCATTCTCACTGGCCAATCACATCACACCCATTTTTAACTCTTTCCTTGACGCATCCTAGGGGCAAATGCCACAGTAGGGCTGCAAAATACCCTCATCTGAATCCCTGGAGAGCTGTTGCCAGTCAAGGTAGACCAAAATGGACTAGATCAGCCAATGGTCTGTCTCAATATAAGGTAGCTTAATGGGGGGAAGGACCCTAGCTCAGTGGTAGAGCATCTGCTTTGCATGCAGAAGGTCCCAGGTTCAATCCCAGGCATCTCCAGATAAGGGTTGGACTGACTCATGTTTGAAATGCTGGAGAGCCACTGCCAGGCAATGTAGGCTGTGTTGAACTAGCTGCTACCTGTCTTTATTTGTTCCTATTCAGTGTGATTAAATATATATATATATTATTATTTTCTTTGACTTTTTCACTTTCTCAGGAGCGTGGATAGGACCACCAAACACTCCCCATTTCTTAATCACAAACTCCTTTTGAGAAAGAACAGACTGTAATACAGTGGTACCTCAGGTTAAGAACTTAATTCGTTCTGGAGGTCTGTTCTTAACCTGAAACTGTTCTTAACCTGAAGCACCACTTTAGCTAATGGGCCTCCTGCTGCCGCTGCCCAATTTCTGTTCTCATCCTGAAGCAAAGTTCTTAACCCGAGGTACTATTTCTGGGTTAGCGGAGTCTGTAACCTGAAGTGTCTGTAACCTGAAGCGTATGTAGCCCAAGGTACCACTGTATCTCCTTGGAGCATGCACAATGATAGTAGGGTCAATCCTTTGAATCTGTGTCAGTGACTCTTTATTTTCAGAGGAAAAACAGCTTCCTTAGGACTGAAATAGGTGTGACTTGAGAGACCCAGGACTGGATTTTACATCGTGATTTTTTTATCTCTTTAAAAAAGCTGTCAGTGGTTCCTTCCTAATTTTTTTATCCCAGGGATAGCCAACCTGATGCTCTCCAAATGGTGATGGACAACTTCCAACATTTCTTACCATTGGCCATCCTGCCTGGGGCTCACATGCAGTCCAAAATTATCTTGAGGGCACTAGGTTGGCAAAGGCTGTATCATCAGGACAGTGGTCCTGGAGCGGGAGATGTCTTCTTTTTAACTACCATACTATTTCCCCCATTTAAAACGCCTCACACAATACCTGTTCAAAAACATGCGGAACTTAGGCATGCAACCCCAAAATGTCAGCTTTGCATTTATCTTACTCTGATAAAGAATTTGTTCTTGAGACTTTGTGGCTGCATCTGTTGAAGACACAGAATTCTCAGACACCGGCACAGCTGTCGTCATCTTGATCCCAGCTAGGCAGAAGAAAGCAAGAGCTATTTTAGAACTGTGCAAAGCGAGCAAGTGGAGAAACAAAACAGGTGCAGACCAACACGGCTACCTATCTGTAACAGGTGCAAGGAGATCACTCATTGGGCCAATGCCTGATAGCAGAATATATACAGAATTCTTTTGGTCTTATCCAGATAATGGGTTGCATCTAACGCAGTCTGAGTGGTGTCAGACTAGCACAACCAAATTCCTTCTCTGCCTATGTAGCCCCTAAACCTGCTCCAGAGTCCGGCAATGGCACTCATGCTGAAACATCAGAAACAGAGGGAATGGTACACACACACACACACACCAGCTGGGAGAAAAGAACCTGTCCACAGTAAATCCATCATGTACCTAAGTCACCAGTGAAGTATGTGGCATTGCAAACTACGGAGTGTAAGAATGTCATTCAGATCCGTTCCTACACAGAGACACGTGTATTGGTGGGGGGATAAGTAAAAGCATGTAAATGCCAATCAAATACAAAAAGCAAGTCTGTTGGCCATTCTATGTGAAGCTAAAGAGAAGCTAAGAGGCCATTCACATGAACAGTCATTCATGAAAATGCAATCATTCTAGCATTGCAAAGTTTGTTGATATTTGCAGTGGCACAGAAACAGCAAACAGTCTCACAGTGAGTGGAGCAGGCAGGGATGGCAGTGAAATGCAAAAAGTACAGCCTGTGACAATTCAAATACATCTTTGTCATTAGAGGTCCAAGTGACCGTGGTGGCTAGGAGAGTGGAGATCCAGGTATGGCACCTTGAGCTCCTTGGAGAGACCGTAATGCAATAAAGAAACCAAACAAACAAATAACACCTGGAAGGCACCACATTAGCCACCTCTGATATATACAAATGGCATAAAGGAAAGAATGAATTCTCTTTTATGTCTTCTCTGCTGCATTGCTTGGGGCAGATTCTTACCCACCACAGGCTACTGAGCAAGTGGCTACAAGTCTGGACAGATTTCTTTCATCCCATGATGCCTTCTGGTTAACAAGGTTTTGCAGTTTTTTCCGAAACAGCACAAAAACCTGACAACGCTGTTTACCTGAGCTGTGAGTGGAGATTCTTCTTTGTGAATGGCTGTTAGCTCTCTGAAATCAACAAGCATTCCAACCTCAATGCTCAATTTTCGATCTGGCCTGGGCCAGAGCTACAGTTACTTGCAGGAAATTGACCCAATTTGTGAATATGCCAAGAACCCCACCCACACCCATTTCAGTGAAAGAGAGCTTAAGACTTCTTCAATTGCTTAAGGGTCAAAACTTCAAGTTTGGGAGGTGGAGGACCAGGGGAGCCTCCTCAGTACAAAGCCTGAAAGGGCCAGTAAAGCAAGTGCAACAATTGCCAAGAACCATGAATCCAGCTCTATAATGACTGTTCTGTAGGTGGAATTTCAACCAATCCAATTTCTGAAAAATAAAAACGGGAATATTCAGATAGCTGCTGGCAGCCTGCGAGAATGTTGGCTTTCTTCTGAAGTTTTGCCCCCGGTTTTCAAAGCTTTGAATTGCAATGTTGTTTGTGTCCAAGCGGCCTTGCTATTTCTAGCCAAAATGGGGAGAAGCAAAAATGAAAATAACTCAGGCCCTGAATCCATAACTAGGTCATTCTCCTCCAAGTGAATGGCGCCTTTGTGTGTCCAAGGCTGAGTTACTTTTGTAACATGATAATCTACTGTGGTTGGGGATACTTCCCCACGCTTCCTCAACGCCCTCCCTCGTTTGAAAGAAGAATTGAAATCTCAGTGTTCTATTTTTCTAATCCACCAACCCTATGATATACGGTTTTTGTAGTGAGTTCATAGTTCTCCGGATTCAACCTGTCAGATACATAAAGATGGCTGCACCTTCCTAAAGCAGGATCTGTGGTGGTTTTACCACTATCCAATGCAGTCCAAAAAGAGGCTGCTGGAAACCCAGTTCTCACTTAATAAGGAAATAAATGCAGCAAGGGGCTGAGTCAAGGGCCTGTGCTCTTCTTGCAAGAGGGTGGCAACATGGAAAGGCCAGCATGATGGGAAGCCGGAGGAAAAGGCTGGATAAATATTATTGTAAGGCAGCTGGTGGAAGGGCTACTCACACACAAGCTAGGTGGAGCTTTCACCTTGAAGGCTGTGTAGAGAGGGGAGAGAAATTCAATTCAGTTTGCATTTAAAGGTGAATATATCTGGTTTACACTTTCCAAAATAACATGTGAACCAAAACACAGAGCCATACTTTGAAATTCACGCTTCTTAGAACTTTGCAATGCAGTTCTCTAGCCAAGTAATGTGCTCAAAAGGTGAGAGTGTGCAAATTAATGCTTGTATTAATGAAAATAACACACAAAAACCATTAGGGGAAATTGCTTTGCGGAAAGGTGTGTATTAAGCAAAACTGCATACAAACACAAATTGAAGTAGAAATGCGAAGAAGGGACTTTAAGATTGGAAAATGAGAAAGAGTATTTGAAATTGACAGATTCACGCATTCCTAGATGTTTGCCTTCGGGTACCAATTGCAGGGAGAGAAGCAAATAGCAAAGGATGGGAGAACTGATGGATAACCTCCTTCAGACGCCGGATAGAGGAACTACGGCCCAAAGCAGCTCAGATGACCACAGTATCCCCTGTACCAGCTCCAAGAGTTGGGGCTACCATGTTACAATGATTGCACTCCTACTTACTGGGTCTGTTCCAGAGAGAAATAGTGGATGACTGTATCCTCAGGCCACTGGCAGCTGATCAGTTTTGTCCCCAATGCTATTTAATATCTATGTGATGCTTCATTTTAAATGTTTGGATTTGTACACCGAGTTTTATTTGTGATGGGCAGTTGTGTTTTATTTTCGTATTGCTTTTGTCTGGTTGTAGAAAATATTACTGCTGGATTCTGCACCACCTGCAGTTTCCAAAGCATCTTCAAAGACACTCGGAGCTGTCCGTGGTCCAGCAACCTTTGACCAGACTTGCACTGGGGGTTCCAGTGTCAGACCAGAACACGACACTCGCAATCTAACAATATTTGGAGAGCCACAGGTTCCCCACCACTGACCTACATGTGCTGTTCAACTGCTTCTTTAATTTTTGACTTGCGCTACTTGCAATATAGCTGAAAACTTACAGTTATCCTAACTAGTTAAACAATGGGAATACGTCTTGATGCTTTTACTTGGCCACAGTAAGAAACAGGCTGCTGAACTAGATGCTCCTTTGGTTTCTGTTGCAAGCCTTTGCAAGGCCCTGCTGTTTGGGGAAAATCCTTGCTGTCTGCAGGTGTACACACACCCTTAAACTGTATCACTATGATGTGCAGACTAACAAACTGAGAATGAAAGAGCCCTTAATTGGTGCAAAGGGACTTCTCCTGCAAGGCTGTAAGAATAAACACCCACCATCTACTTCCTCAGTGGTTTGCATATCTCACTGCCTTTCCTGCATTTGAACATATAGGGCTGTAGCCAACTAAGTTTTACTCAGAGTAAGACCACTGATGCTAATGGACCTAATAAATTTAACAATAATAGTTTGGTCATGTTCATTAATTTCAACAGAACTATTCTGTGTAGGACTAGCACCGGATATATCCCATAGCTTGTAATTATCAATCTGGTAGGACATATAAATTAATATGGGCAGTTTTTATGTTTAAGTTAGGATCTATGAAATACTTTTATTGTTAGTGTCCATTTACTAGTGCTGGAGGAGACTCTTGAGAGTCCCATGGACTGCAAGAAGATCAAACCTATTCAGATCCTGAAGCTGAGGCTCCAATATTTTGGCCACCTCATGAGAAGAGAAGACTCCCTGGAAAAGACCCTGATGTTGGAAAAGAGGGAGGGCACAAGGAGAAGGAGACGACAGAGGACGAGATGGCTGGACAGTGTTCTCGAAGCTACCAGCATGAGTTTGACCCAACTGCTGGAGGCAGTGGAAGACAGGAGTGCCTGGCGTGCTCTGGTCCATGGGGTCACAAAGAGTCGGACATGACTAAATGTCTAAACAACAACAACAAACTATTTTTCTTTCTCTTCCCCCCCCCCCCGCTATATTTGCAAAAAAATTAAAGGTGGGGCAGAATGGCTCACTGGGCTGGCTCTCTAACCACAACCCAGCATTTGCTAAAATAAACTGGTACCAGTAAGCACCGAGAAGCCCCCACCTATCTACCCACCCACTGCCGTTGCCTCCCTTCTTATTCATGCTGAATATAAAGACTCTTTTTCTCTTCCTGGACTGAACTCACTCGCTCGCCCTCTCCTCCTCCACAAAGCACCTGCCTTCTCTTCCCGCAACAGGAACCCGACTCTCAATCTTGCACCTTTCTGCAGGGGAAAGACACTGCTAACGGATCTGTCAGCCTGCCCTCTCCCAACACCCCTGTCCTGACCTACCAGGTGTTCTCAGGAAGGAAAAAGGAGCCATTTCTTTGGGTAGGAGCTGAGTTGACTCTCCCTTTCAACAGGCTTGTCAGTTTGGGCAGCATTTCCTGGACGGCGGGAGAGAGGAGGCCAAGGTTTTTTATTATTATTATGATTATTAATCCGAGCACCGCTGCTGATCGCCAAAACAAGCAACTGGGTGTGTGGAAACTGGCCACAGGCGAGGGTGTGTGCATGTGGGATGGGGAGGACAGTCATTGCCCTTGTTACCTTTGTCTGAATCCATCAAAAATGCACAATAGACCACTCATAGCGCACACTGAGTCCAGCCATCAGAGTGGTGTAGTGGTTGGAGCATTGGACTAGGACCTGGAAGACCAGGGTTCAAGTCCTTGCTTGGCCGTGAAGCTCACCGGGTGGCCTCGGCCCAGTCACTGCCTCTCAGCCTAACCTACCTCACAAGGTTGTTATGGGGATTAAATGAGGGGGAGAACCATGTACACCTCCTGGAGTTCCTTGGAGAAAAGGCAGGATAGAAATGCAATAAAACAAATAAATAAAATACTCTCCAATTAGGACTATGTATGGAACTTTAACTGTAAGCTGGTTCATGGGTCCTGTCTCTTTGTCACACGCTATCATGACCAAGAAATTGAATCCTGGGCTGGGCAGGGCAGGGCAGTGGCCAACTGTAATTCAGCAACATTTGGAGAGCCACAGGTTCCCCACCTCTGCACGAGAGTCAAACAGAAAAGGGCTGTGATAGGCCTAGCAACATAGGACACGTCCAAGGCCTTGATAACATAAAGCCATTCACTTAGAAGGATTTTCTGCTGTTGCCCCTATACTACAAAATGTGCTTCCCTCTGCCGTTTGTGAAGCAGCTTCAGACATTTTATAAAGACTCAACTTTTTGCCCAGGCTTCCCCTGACCCATAAAAATGGACCATGGTTTATGTGTACGAGTCCTCCGAATGATTGTTTTGTTCTTTTTTTATCTGTTTTTATCCAGCTTTTTCATGGGTTTCAGTTTGTATTTTTATGATATTGGGTTGTTTTCAACTTTTACTCAGATTAGACCCATTGAAATTAATGGCCGGGATGACTAGCTTATGTCCATTAATTTCAATGGGTCTAATCTGAGTAAAAGTTAGTTGGGTCAGTGCATCTGGCTGTTAAACTAGAAGGTTAGTGGTTTAGAGCCCACCCCAGGATGGCTGTAGGCAGGGGGTTGGACTAGATGAAATTCTGTGACTACAGCTCCTTAGTTTTTTTCCATATTGTATACCACTTAAGAGGGATTTTAAAAACTTTTTTTAGCAGTTTAGAAATGCTTTTAAATAAACAAAACATAGCTGTGGGGAGATTTTGCATGAGAATAGCTTGAGTACAACTCTTCCTCAGAAGGGGCGGGCGGGGGGGGGGGGCACATCCTTTCAGAGTTATGCTTTGCTGGCTTCAATTTGCCTCCCTGAAGGCAAGGTGGAGCCTGCTGCATCCAAAAGCCCATTCTGGCTTCCCAGTGTAAATATTCTCCCATCTAACATTCCCTCTCCTATTACACTCTGGGTCCAGCTAATGCAGGCAGCTGCCTCGGGGCCTGTAGTTACCAGAGAGGCCTCACAGCATCCAACAGGTAGGCCTCCCCACCCTCCTATTAATCAAGGGCTGCCTACACATTAATTTGACAGCTGGCTCACATTAGTAGGCACAATCTTGGCATGCTGCAAAAACATATATGCATGGTAGAAAAATAATACATACGATTCCAGAGCATGAACATTCTGGAGCAAGTCAGAAGACTAGGTGAGTGCAAGTAAACTCTCAGACTAGCCTTCTCTTGTCTAGGGACATAAATTAGCATTTGCGTGGCTTAATGATTTGCTCCTAAGTTAGTCCCATTTTGTGCATGCTGTTCATTTCCTTATTGCTTCCTTCGGTGCAAAAAAAAAAATCCTTATAAAATTGCAATTAAACCTTCCTGGTTATTTACGGCAGGAAACTCCTGGCCCAAAGGGTGTAACAGTCATAACTGGAAATTCTCTTCTCTCCCATTTTTATTTTGTCATATGACTCACACCAACAGGTAAGGTTAGAGGAGCTGGTTCGAAGTAGAATAAGGAAGGGGTTAAACTCACAATGGCACAGCCATAATCTGTCCAGCAATTAGTGGATATACTTGGAATACTGTGTATGGTTCTGATCGCCACACCTCAAAGTTTTTGGAGCATCTACCACACTGGGTGGGACAGGCACATGCAGAAGGCGAAGCAACCCTTGAAAGACTGCAGCCTCCAAACCATTTAGGATGTTATTTCATCCTTGTAGCATAAAGCACTTTTCACCATTCTGAAACAGAGGAAATCAAAACAATGGACTCCTTGCCGGCCTCAGAGATGAAGGAGGGAAGTTGTTACCAAAAACATATTGTAACATAGTATAATCCACCAGGAGATAACATTAACTTCCTGAATTGCTTTCTATGGCACTATCTCAAATCACATAATGGTGAATATGAGAGGCCACTGGTTCAGTAGCCAAATAAAGCAAGAAGTTTCACATCGGTCTCATGTTTCTTTCCTGCCCCAAAGAGGTGGACTGCAGCCAGTTTCAGTGCACAACAATGCAAAAACGTGGGTTCTGTTCTCCTGCCGCAGAGATCACAATGCCCTCTTTGCAGTCGTGGAACCCAGAGCATTGTGTGGCTCAACTAAAGGGCGTATTCGAAGTGCCAGAGGAATCACACTGCACTCAAACAAGTATGCTGCTCCAGAGGTGGGAACCCTGTGGTCCACAACCTAATTTCGAAAGCCCTCTGTAAGTGAACAGTTCAGACTGTCAGCAAGAGCATTCTGTCCCTTCCCTAGCAGCCCATGGGGGATGGAGGAGGGGAAGGGACAAAGACACAGAGAGAAATTGGGTGGCCTTTACCATTATTGGTTTTGGCTCCACCCACAGCTTGCAAGCGGCGCCAACAGACTACGTCAGGGCAACATGGCTCTTAACAGCAAAAAGCTTGTCTATCCTTACAGTACTCCTATACGTTACTCATGTATCATTTTCATACACACACAGACATCATCTATCATACAGCTAAGGATGGGCAAATCTCTGTTTTGGTTTCTCATTTTTCCAATCTTCAGCTCTTTACATTTCCACACCAGTTTGCAGATTTAAAAAAAATTTGCTCATGAGCACCTTAGTGTGAATTTCTCCTAATATACACATGTTGGTGTGCAGTTTTGTCTAATATATACTTTTGTTTGCAAACTAATGCATGTTTGCGTGTTATTTGCACTACTATTACTTTTAAAATTTCTGTGCACACTTTGCCCCAGTACAGTATATACATTTCTGTTCACATTCCTTGGTGGGAAAACCACACTGCAAAACTGAGAGACATGCAGATTTCAAATGATGTCTGTGCTTTGGTTCACACATTGTTTTGGAAGCTGTAAATTTAGTTGGTTTACCTTCAGGTGTGAACGGAATTGAATTTCTCCTCATACATCCTCATGTAACACACTCCCTAAAAAGACTTGCCCTGCACCTTCATCTGGTGATAATTTCGCGCCAGGTAGATTTTGAATTTTTCCCAACCTTTTTCATCTTAACAAAGATAGTTACCGTAGGTTTAGAGAGGATAGTTAGGTTTAGAGAGGAGTAACAAAGTACAATGAAACATAAGTCTTATGTTATTGGGTGCATTGCAGTATGTACTTTTTTAAAAATGCATTATTTTGTTGTGGATTTATAAGTTGCATATGTATACGATACTTTAATAAACAGGCTTCTTTTCTCTCAAGAGAAAGTAACTGTGCCTTTGATAGCTTAGCCGGTTAGAGTGTGGCATTGATAACACTATGGTTGTAGGCTCAATTCCTGTAAGGTAAAACTGCATATTCCTGCATTGCAGGCATTGCACTAGATCAGGGGTAGGCAACCTAAGGCCCATGGGCCACAAGCGGCCCACAGGGGTCATTTAACCGGCCCCCGAGCCGCCCCTGAATCAAGATACCCACTCAGCAAGTCCCCCCTTGTTGTGCTAAACTAGCGTGGCACGCAGGGACTCACTTCTATGGTGCTGGAAATTGCATCTGCGCATGCTCAGATGCCGAAAATCTCATCTGCGCAGGTTCAGACGCAGACACTGGAAATCACGGCTGCGCATGCTTACGCATAATCTGGCCCACGGAGGGATCTCCAGTGGAGTGTACCAGTCCAGGCGAGGTAAACCTTGCCGACCCCTGCACCAGATGATCCTCAGGTTCCCTTCCAGCTCTAGGATTCTAAGATACCTTAATGCCTTCAGAACACAGGAAGCTGCTTTATATAAAGAGATTACATTAGTTCACCTAGCTCAGTACGGTCTATCCAGGGGTAGTTCATGTGGTGACTCCAGATGTTGCTGAACTCCCAGCATCCCTGACCACTGGCCATGTTGTTTGGGGAGGATGAAAGCTGAAGTCCAGCACCATCTGCAGGGCACCCAACTGGCTAGCCCTGGTCTACATTGACTGGCAGCGGTTCTCCAGGGTTTTCAGAGATGAGTCTCTTCCAGGCCTACCCTGAGATGCCAGAGATTGAACCTGGGATCTTCCGCATGCAACGAAGATGCTCTATCAACAAGCTACAGCCCTTGCCCAGATACTTGGTACTGGTGTTATTCTCTGTAGCTGGTTATACACTGATATTATTCTACTGTCCTTTTCAGTCTCATTTAGATTTCACATTTAGGGTGGAGGGGACCAGAGTTAAACATACTTCAGGTTTTTTTCTTTTTCTTTTTAATTTGGCTTGTACACCCAAATAACTTCTGCTACCAGGTAGCATGTAATAAATACTGCAAATTAAACAAATAAATGCCTTTACACGCTGAACAGGCTCCAGAATAAACATACCACTATTGTAATGTTTTATGCCAAGACAAAGAAGGAAAGAAATGGATATGCAAAAGTGAGAAACTGCTAACAAGAATTAAAAGTGTAAAATGTTTTCCCAATCTTGCTAGCAATGATGTTTGTCGTTTTAAATTTAATTCCAACCCAAACAAAAACCAGACACTTCTGATTTTCCTTGATGATTTGGGCTGGCTTTACCTGGTGGCGAAAATGAGCTTGCATGGTCAGCTCCAGAGTGCCGAAAAGAGGTTTTCATAGCAGCATGAGAGAATGCCTTAAGGTAGAAGTTTTAAACATTAACTAGACATATTTTGTACAGTATTCTCAGAATGCTGTGAATGGAGGTGGAAGCAGCACTTAACAATCAGAGGTGGGGAACTTGTGACTCTCCAGGTGATGTTTGGCTGCAGCTGCCATCATTCCTGACCGTTGGCTATGCTGGCTGGCACTGCTGGGAGTACAGGTCCTGGGACTCATGTGGTTTGCCCTCCTTCCCCAAACTAGCCTGTTCCCTACGGGCGCAGTGGAGGTATAGTGCCCCACTGCTGTCCAGCAGGCTTTGAATGAAAAAAGAAAAGAAAAACATATTTCCATTTCCTCAGGCAGCTAAATGTTTTGGGATGGCTCATCTTACTTTCCAGGTAGGGATGAACTTTAATTCAGTTCATGTTCACACACACATCAACCTTTGACATTTGAACTTCTCCAAATTTTGCAGTGCCGATCAATGTGTACAAAAAGGCAGGTACTCTGGTGGCGCTGTAGTCTAAAGCACTGAGCCTCTTGGGCTTGCCGATCAGAAGGTTGGTGGTTTGAATCTGCATGATGGAGCGAGCGCCCATTGCTCTGTCCCAGCTTCTACCAACCTAGCAGTTTGAAAGCACACCAGTGCAAGTAGATATACAGGTACCGCTGCAGTGGGAAGGTAAATAGCATTTCCATGCACTCTGGCTTCCATCACTGTGTTCCGTTGAACCAGAAGCGTTTTAGTCATGCTGGTCACATGATCCAGAGAGATATCTGTGGACAAATGCCAGCTCCCTCGGCCTGAAGCGAGATGAGTGCAGTACCCCATAGTCACCTTTGACTGGACTTAACCATCCAGGGGTCATTTACCTTTTTAACCTTACAAAAATGCATATACAAGGGTAAAGAGTGCATAAAAATGCATATACATTAGATAAAATTATATCCAAAAATGAACTATATTAAGGGGAAATGCTTTGCAAATATGTGCATGTTAGGAGAAATTTGCACTAAAATGTTGATGAGATTTATTTTAGTAAACTTGAATGCTGATGTGGAACTGTGGAGAACTGAACTTACAAGTAGGAATAATGAGAAACTGAGAGAAAACAAAACAGACAGATTTGCCCATCCATACTCCCATCTCTTGACCAGCCCTTCTAGTCTTCCTCTCGCCCCCCCCCCCCCCAGCCACAAAAACATGCAGCCATCCCAATACTCTTGCAGAAATCTCTGGGAACTGTAGCTCTCCAAAGGGAATACGAATCTCCACACAACTCTGGCACCTCTTAGGGAAGTCATGATGACTGTTAAAGAGGGTAAATTAACACCGCAGATGCAGCCCAGAAAGCAGCTCTCCTTCTCGGGATTCAGCTAAAAAAACATTGCGATGTTCCAGCTGGAGTTAAAGTAATGACATGGTTGTTTCTTTGAAGTTAGTGCACTGATTTCAGTGGGTCTTACTTCCAGGTATCTGTGCACAGAATGGCAGTGTTAGTTAGCTAAACGTATCCTGTGTTTTGGTCAAGCCTAATTACACAAGTTGTGGTGAGAATACTCACAAGTGACAAAGTATAAGAAATGGCTGTTTTCTGGGCGTGGGTGAAGTATGAGCATAACATGAAGAGTGATCCAAAAAGAGACCAGGGATGCAATCCTATGCCTACTTACCTGGGAGTAAGACCCACTGAAGTCAATGGGAATTGTGAGAACTGTAAAGTATTGTGTGGAAAGTGATTTCAAGTCTCACTTGTAAATATATGCTTATCTCTGCTATAGTCAACACTGCTTTAACATTAATTTCCTTTCCCCGAACAGCTGGAGCATTCAGATCAAAGGTTGCCATGTTAATTGTACATGCTGTACAAATACCTCAAATGTTTTTCAGTAACGAAAATGACTGGGACTGAAATCTTTGGTTAAGAAAATACAGCCACCAAGATATGCATCCTTAAACACTAACACTACAAACCTGTAAACCAGAGGTGTCGGCCCTTTTTTCAACCCCTTTTCAACCACATTCCCTTCTAATAAACCTTCTCAGAGCTCCACACCAGTGGTGGCTGGGATCAAATGCAAAAGTGGCTGGAGTAAACCATGTAAATTTTACTTTTGTACACACCTTCTTTCTAAGCTCCATCCAAAGTTGAAGGACACATTCCAGCCAGGCAAAAATCCTCAGAGTACACAGCAGAGGTGTGGCCTGGGGAGAGTTTCAAGGTCCAGATAAAGAGGCCTAGAGGGCCACATTCGCTCCAGGCTTGAGATTTCACACCCCTGCTATCAGTGGCGTAGCGTGGGGGGTGGAGGGGGGGCCGGCCACACCGGGCACAACATCTGGGGGTTAGGGTTAGGGGGCACAAATCCACGGGTTAGGGGGCGCAAATTACTTGCCTTGCCCCGGGTGCTGACAACCCACGCTACGCCACTGCCTGCTATACACACTTACCTGTAAGTCCCACTGGACTTTATAGAGCTTACTTCTGAGCAGATATGCAGAGGATCACTAAATTACAGGATTATTAAATCAGCATTGTGGGGGTTTTTTACTGCCAGCAGCTGCCTGTTCTCTTCATTTTCTTCTGCCACTGCCCTTAGTGCTTTTGTATTCCTAATTTCTATGGTTGCCATCTCTCTCTCTCTCTCTCTCTCTGTGTGTGTGTGTGTGTGTGTGTGTGTTTGTGTGTATGCATGTCAGAACCCTTGTACTTTGATTTGCTGCGTAACAAGCAGAAGTTCAGCAGGAAAGCCTTTCCCTCACATTGCCCCAAGGGCCATGAAAAGCAGCACCTGTTCATACCTAAACAAAAAAAGTGTTTAGGTGTTGAAAACAATATAATGAAAGTCCTTGCCTAGCACAGAGTTCCAGAGAGTAGTTGATGTCACACTGAAATTTGTGGAGAGAATATTATGTGGCACCTATAAAAGTTGGAAGGGACTCCAAGGGTAATCTAGTCCAACCCCCTGCAATCACCAGCCTCCTTCTGCCCCTGCTCCTTAGTCCAAACTCTATTGCATCCAGAAAACTGTGCAACCCCAGAGACAGTGCACAAGTGTGCACCCAGAATAAAAATAATTTGTGCATTTATTTTCTTACATTTATATCCTGCCGTTTGTCATGGAACCCAAGGCAGCATAAACATCTGGTTCCTGAGCAGGTAGTTAGTTACACAGCCAGGGACTGATTGGACTCCAAGCCTGCTTAGCTTTAGCAAGGTAATCATAGAATCATAGAATTGTAGGGCTAGAAGGGATGGCCTTGAGGGTCATCTTGTATACCTGCAGACCAGAACGCAAGTCAATAACAAACACTTCAGTCTTAACTCTACCAGGGGTCAGCAAACTTTTGCAGCAGGGAGGCTGTCCACTGTCCTTCAGACCTTGTGGGGGCCAGACTATATTGGGGGGGGGGTGAACGAATTCCTATGCCCCACAAATAACCCAGAGATGCATTTTAAATAAAAGCACACATTCTACTCATGTAAAAGCACGCTGGTTCCCAGACCGTCCATGGGCCAGATTTAGAAGGCTATTGGGCCAGATCCGGCCCCCGGACCTTAGTTTGCCTACACATGTTCTAGGCTCAAATAGCCCCTAGAGTGGTGTATTCTGCAACATGTCATTGACACAACCACCGTGGTGCATTTGTGGTGCATTTATACTGAACTGTCCATATGTCATTCCTCTTTATTAGTTATTCTGTGATACTTTCTCAATGTTACCACATTATTGCAGTTTGCAGGGGCATATTTCTGCTATAGGCCAATGAAAGTGGTACAAAAAATAAGCCTGGAATGTTTGTGGTATAAAAAGTCACAGGATTACAGGAGGTTTCCAAGCACATGTTTTAATCGCAGATGGTATCTGAACTGGATTTGAATTGATACGTGCTGCTGTTTGTTTTAACTGTTCTATTGCAAATGTTTTAAGTGTGTGTGTGTGTATGAGAAAATGTTTCACGTGCATTTATACATGCAATTGTTCTATACATGTTTATTGCATTGAAAATGGCGTTGAGATACCTAGTGAGAAGTGAATAATAAATAAAGTAATATTTTTAATTTTTTTAAAAAACCCCACCAAGGACAAGAACTTTTGGAAGGTAAGAGCTGTTTGACAGTAGAAGGGACTCTCTTGAAAACTGGTGGACTCTCCTTCATGGGAGGGTTTTAAGCAGAGATTGGATGGCCATCTCTCAGGGATGCTTTAGTAAGATTCCTGCATTGCAGGAAGCTCGGAATCCCTTACTACTAATACAGAATAGTCACAGCAACAACCACCTCTCCATCACCCACCCTACAAGTGGAAACGTCCAGGTTCAAGAATCTACCTAAAGCCACACATAAAAGGAATTAAGTAGATAAAGCATCCTCCCTCCCTCTCTCTCTCTCTCTCTCTTACACACACACACACCCTTCTTTTTTATATCAAATTCTGGCCGAAGGCTGCCACCTTCCCAGCACCTGTCGAGGTGATCCGCCTGAGCTTGGATCCCGCCCTCTGGGCAGCTCTCTTCCAGCCGAATCCTCCGCGTGTTTTGCGCGGGAGCCTGTTTCCCTCAGAGCTTTCTCTCCGTCCCCAACGAAGCGCGAAACAAGTTCCCGCCGCGGACCCGCAGGGAATGGGCGCCGTTGTCCGGAAAGACGACGGGCACCGGGGCGCAAACCTCTGCGCGCTTCCTCGGAAGCTCCGGCTTGGGGACTCCACTCCTCCTCTGTCTCCCTCCCGTGGCCCCGATTCTCCGCGCACCCACCTGCTCTTGGGGAGCCCGGCCTTTACCAGACGGCGCGAGAGGGTCTCCGGGCGAGCTCTGCCATCGGCTCCTCGGCCAAATACCCTCAGCTCCCTTGGCAGCGGCGGCAGAAGTAGCAGCGGGCGGGTTTGCGCAGCCGGCCCCACCCGCCGCCCTCCTCTCTCTCTTTTCAGGTGATCCGGCTGGGGCAGGGCCAAGTGCCGAGCCCTCTTCCTCCTCCGCCCCAGCCGTGGGCACAGCAGGGAGAAGGAGAGGGAAAGAGAGGCGAGGGAGGGGAGAAGCCGCCTCTCCATTGCTCTGCCCCAGATCTTGCTTGCAGAAGCCTCTCCTGAGTATGGGGAGGAGAAGCGAAGAAGAGTTCCCTTGAGCATGGGCAGAGTGCGCTGCCCTCTCGCCATCGCGGCGGGACTGCACGTAATCACCGACCCCACACCACAGGCGCTGGGGGTACATGCATGTTCAGCCCCTCCCCACAACATCGGCTGCCTTTCAGTCCTTAAATGAGTGGTAGCGAACCTTCGTGGTATCTAAAGTAGACCCGCGGAAATCAATGGACTCAGCTTTATGTTGGGGCCGCCAATGACCACCGACCCCGCATACACACGTACCTCAGGCGTGATCGCACGCAGGCACAGAATCATAGAGTTGGAAGGGACCTCAAGGGTCATCTAGTCCAACCCCCTGCAAGGCAGGAATCTCAACTAAAGTATCCATGACAGATGGCCATCCAACTTCTGCTTAGAGGGAGGAGAGTCCACAACCTCCCAAAGGAGATCGGGAGGGAGACCAGCATCTTCATTTGACCTTGTCCCCTCCAATATGTATTGATGTGAATAGGGGTGGGGAGGCAGGGAGTTAGGCTGTATGCCAGAGTCCCTTCTAATTCTTGGATCCAGCAAGGGTTAAAATCATTGCTAAATTAGCCAGGCAAGGCCACAATGGCCCCTAAGTACGTCCTAAGTACATGTGGTTAGTATAAGAGAGGAAGTTGCTCTGTGCCAGAGGGCAAATGGATGGCTCACTCCCTCACCTGGCTGGTAGTGAGAAGGTCAAAGATCAGGGCAAGTGGTGCGTGAGCTGGGCTAGGATCTCATACTGTGACTATGGGAGAAGCAATAACTCTTAGGGTGTTAATGTTGTAAAAAGGTAAAGGTAAAGGTACCCCTGCCCGTACGGGCCAGTCTTGACAGACTCTGGGGTTGTGCGCCCATCTCACTTAAGAGGCCAGGGGCCAGCGCTGTCCGGAGACACTTCCGGGTCACGTGGCCAGCGTGACATCGCTGCTCTGGCGAGCCAGAGCCACACACGGAAACGCCGTTTACCTTCCCGCTGGTAAGCGGTCCCTATTTATCTACTTGCACCGGAGGTGCTTTCGAACTGCTAGGTTGGCAGGCGCTGGGACCGAGCAGCGGGAGCGCACCCCGCCGCAGGGATTCGAACCGCCGGATCGGCAAGCCCTAGGCGCTGAGGCTTTAACCCACAGCGCCACCTGCGTCCCTAATGTTGTAAAGGTAAAGGTAAAGGTACCCCTGCCCGTACGGGCCAGTCTTGACAGACTCTGGGGTTGTGCACCCATCTCACTTAAGAGGCCAGGGGCCAGCGCTGTCCGGAGACACTTCCGGGTCACGTGGCCAGCGTGACATCGCTGCTCTGGCGAGCCAGAGCCGCACACGGAAACGCCGTTTACCTTCCCGCTGGTAAGCGGTCCCTATTTATCTACTTGCACCCGGAGGTGCTTTCGAACTGCTAGGTTGGCAGGCGCTGGGACCGAGCAGCGGGAGCGCACCCCACCGCAGGGATTCGAACCGCCGACCTTTCGATCGGCAAGCCCTAGGCGCTGAGGCTTTAACCCACAGCGCCACCTGCGTCCCTTCCCTAATGTTGTAGATATGTGTAAATGAGAAATATATAACAAAGACACCAGAATCTCTGCTGTCCCTCATTCCATAGAAACTGAACCCTGGGTAAGCACCTGGAACCCCTGGAATCGCGCATCACTCAGAGTTTGATCCTGGCATGCAATATTTTACTTTATTAAATGGGTGACAGTGGCGTAGCGTGGGTTGTCAGCACCCGGGGCAAGGCAAGTAATTTGCGCCTCCTAACCTGTGGATTTGCGCCCCCTAACCCGTGGATTTGCGCCCCCTAACCCGTGGATTTGCACCCCCTAACCCGTGGATTTGCGCCCCCTAACCCTAACCCCCAGATGTTGCGCCCGGTGCGGCCGGCCCCCCCTGCACCCCCCACGCTACGCCACTGATGGGTGATAGCCAATATTGGCCATAGCTCTACAACTAATGTTGGATATTGACCCAGTGTCTTTATTTGTTCTATTTAGTTCTCTCATGCATTTATTTCTACCATAGGACTCAAATGTGTAATATAACAGTCTATAAAACTATTAAACAGCAAGTCATAACGCAGTAATAAAATCATAAAACACAAACACACCCTGGAAAAGTTCACAATCTCAGGTAAAACGGAACTTCCATCTCAGTTCACGGATAGGCGAGAAGCACATTTATACCACTTTAACAGGCATGACTTCCCTCAAAGAATTTTGGGACTTGTAGTTTACCCCCACAGGACTACAGTTCCCAGCACCCTTAACAAGCAACCATTCCCATAACTCTTTGAGGGAAGCCACATGCTGTAAGCATGCATTCAATGCATGTTATGGGCATGGTGACCTAAATAGCTAGATCTTCCCTGGCCAGTGAAAAGAAAAGAGGGTGGAAGCGAAATAGCTCTGGGGTTTCACAATACTGGCACAGCTACTCAAAAGGCCCTTGGCTATAGCAAGGCCCTCCATCTTTAATCATTCTGTTTGTTTGTTTTTGTATGGCTCCTTGAGGATCAGTTTCATGGAAAGGCAGCACAGAGATTTATGTAGAGCAAGGTGGAAGCAGGCACATAGTGAGGAAATCCTGTTCCTCCTTTGCTGGTTTTGGGGTCACAAGTAGATGTAGGATTAAAAAACCACTCTCCTATCTTGTCAAGCCCCTCTGAGTCTTCTGTGGGGTGGGAGATCACAGGTTTAAATTTCACCTTAGCCATTGCATTACATTACCTTGGGTTACAAACTTGAATACGTTCTGGAGGTATGTTCTTAACCTGAAACCGTTCTTAACCTGAGGTGCGCTTTCGCTAATGGGGCCTCTGCTGGCACGCAATTTCTGCTGTCATCCTGGGACAAAGTTCTCAATCCGAGGTACTACTTCCGAGTTAGCGAAGTTTGTTACCCAAAGTGTTTGTAACCCGAAGCGTTTGTAACCCGAGTAGGACTGTAATTTGTTGGGCAACCTTAAGCAACACTCTTAGACCTTATAGGGCTGGTGTTGCCAGAAAGATTGGGATAACTATTGTTTCTTAATACTGTACTTTATTCATAAGTGTCACTGCTGTATTTGTGTTTTTCCAGCATTTTTATCCTTCTGCTCTTTTTTTTTTTGTATTATTGGATATTCGCACTGTTAACCATCCTGTAAGCCTTTAAGAAAAGGCAAAATACAGTATTTTAAAAATAAAATAAATGTGAAGTGTTCTCAGCATTTGGGGAATGAATTGTCCTTTTGTATTGACTGTAATAATGCAATACATAACATGTTTCTTTTAAATGTTAATTAATTCACATTAATAAAATAGAATTATTGTCAGGTTGGAAACCTTAGTATCACTTGAACATCCTTACTAAGACTCCTTCTTCCCTTTACTTCTGATGTTCAGGTAGTGAGTGCCGCTGTTAATATAGCCAAAACAGTACAATCCAGGCACACTATAGCTGTATCAGCAGGCTCAGGGAACTGCAGAAGTTTGAAGAAGTACAATTTTATTTTAAGGGTAGTGTGTGTAGGGGGGTGGAATCCTCCCTCAAGTGGGAGAGACAGTCCCGAAAGGGTCAGGTGTGCCCAGTGGCTGTGAAATGCTGGTTGCCTGTTTGCGGGGGTGTGTGTGTGTGTGTGTGTGTGAGAGAGAGAGAGAGAGAGAGAGAGAGAGAGAGAGAGACACCACTAAGGAAGAGAGAATGGAATGGAGTGGCTGGAGCACTGCAACATTTTGTTGCAGCTTCCACTTTTATTAAAAAATGTTTTTATTATTTTTTTAGTAAAAAAAAAAAAACACCAAATGATAACAATGGATAGAAAACAATTACACAGGTAAGGTTCAAAATCATGTAAAGTATTCATTATTGTTATTGTTTTTATTACAGGGGCCAACCCAAAGTACTCAGCCGCTGTTGGCCGTGGGTGGCCGGATGATGCAGACTTTCTCTTTTTTTGCACTGTGTGTAATAAGATAATGTCACATGTCAGAAAAGTTATCTGCTCCAAATCATTTTCTTCAAGCCTTAAGTTTATGCGTTAATTTCCCCATCATTGCTAAGTTCCATACTTCATGATGCCAAGCAACAAGGGGGAATGTCACAAGGTCATTTTGGAACACTAATTTACGTTACCCATCAAATCTGTTTAAGAGAGCCAGTCCAGATAAAAATGACGTGCTGGTAATGTTGTTTTCTTAAAATATATCCCTCCAGAACATAGCAACGTCTCGACACAGCCACCACATGTGACAAAAAAATGTACTATCCCTACACCCCTCCGGCACATCCGAGAAAGCCATTTTGTTATTCTGTGGAGAGTGTGGTGGGGATGGTGAGGTATGAACAATATATAATTTTTGTAGCATTTCCTCTTACCCTGGCAGAGACAGATTTAAACAGGATCTTGTTCCATATTCTATTCCAAGAGTCCTCATGTATTTTCAGTTGAAAATTGTGTTCCCAGGGAATGTTACTTACCACCGTGGTCACAGGGTCCACTTTTTAAAAATGTATTACACTGGTTGTTCTGTTTGGCCTCACAACGTCTCATTTCCATTTTACAGCTGAGGAGCTGAGGCTTGATCCTACCCGATCCTCATTTCCCAGACCTGAGCACAGTTCCTTGGAATGTGTTATGCTGACATCAAAGCACCTGGCTGTGTCACCACCAAATCGTTTATGAGGCAAGAGGTTTGAAGATAATAAACGTGATAAGGAATGTTCCTGAGAAAGCTCAATATGAGGCTGGTGCTCAAGACAAGGGAAACACCCCCAGCCACCACCTCCCAAGCTGTAGATTCTTCTCAGTGTGGGCTGAATGATTGCACCAGCAGAGACTACCTCGCCCCAGTAAAACATGTAAATGAAAGGCAGTCCCTCTCCAACATCCTTATGGGTCACCCAAAACTACAGGTAGAATCTGGCACACCCAAATTCTCACTTCCATTGCTAGGATGGGAAATCATCATATGGAAATATGGGGATGGATTGTCTCCTGTTTCTGTGTAAGTACTTGGGAATCTCTGAAAGGAGAGCACCAGGAGTGGGGGAGGTGAGTGCAAGGCAAAGTGCAAAGTGCAAAGTGCAAAGAAGGGATATTTGTGTATCTGAAGAAGTGTGCATGCACACGAAAGCTCATACCAAGAACTAACTTAGTTGGTCTTTAAGGTGCTACTGGAAGGAATTTTTTTATTTTGTTTCCTCTTAACATGTTTCTCCCTTTTGTCCCAAGTTTGAGTGTCTTCAAAGTCCATGACACCTTTGGTAAAGGCTGTTCTCCAACTGGAGTGCTCGCAGGCCAGTGTTTCCCAGTTGTCTGTGGGACAGCCCAACTCCCCAAGGGACTCAGAGTCCCCTAAGTCTGTGATTGGTCACAGAAGAATGGATGGAGGTAGGAACCAGTAGAAGAAAAGCAAGGAAGATCTTATTTTTCCCTTGCAACAGAGTCCCACTCCCACCCTGCACTCCAAGGAGGTGAGGACCCAGGACAAAAGTGTCTAACAACTTTTAAAGACTTTTAGAAATTGCCCAACTCCTTAGTCAAAGACCACCCAAAAGCATCATACAAGTGTCACAGAAAGAAGCCTACCATAGAAATTTGAGAATATGGCTTGTCTCCTGTCTGTTAAGATACCTGATAATGCTTGCTGATTGCATTATCCTGGCCAGTCTGGGCCATTCTTTTGAAATGCTAAATTTCTGAAAACATTGTCACAGACCTCCCCTATTCATACACAAGATTAGTCCTTTTGACAGGATTTGAATGATTTATGAGTGGAAAGAACTATTGGGAAAGGTTTCTCCAAGACTCTTCCTTCTGTAGAGAAATATTTGGGGTCATTAAGAGAGCCAAGATGACTTTGGGATTGTTCTGTGCACTAAAATAAAGTGTCTATTTTTCAGGGAATGTTTCCTAATTTTGAAGGGCAAAGGACTGGTTTTCTGTGGAGTGTGTGTCCGCTGTGTGTGTGCACCTTAAAATGATTACAACAGCTACCACACTGCACCAGTGCTCAAAAGATGCACTCACTCCTGACTGCTAGAGATTGATTATTTATTTATTTATACATACATAAATGTCTTTTTACTGAAAGGAACATGTAGGTCTGATAACTGGCAATCTTTTGCAGTGCCTAAAAGACCAGAATTGCTCTTTCAAAATGGTAGCTAAAAAAAAACAGAAACACATCCACAGCCTAATGAAAACTAATTTTTAACCCAGGCCATACTTCGAAAAGAGGAAGTGCTGAAGGACAGGTAACCTTCACTTTATTTGCCTCCTGACTCCCTCCCACACAGGGAGAGAGATGTCAAAAGGCTCTTTAACCCTTTACTCCCCTTGTGAGGGGACACTTCCTACAGAATCACAATGGTCACACAAACACCATACATTTAAAGCACATTACTCCCCCCCGCCCAAAAAAATAAATCCTGGGAAATGTGCTTTAAATGTCTGGTACATGTCTGGTGAGCCTCACTCACTCAAAGTTAGCAAGTCAGGAAAACAAATTAGCTTGACATACAGTGCAGATTCCACCCCAGGCCACCCCGCCCCCATTTCAGAGAACATTCATACATGTGTTTACCCCTTTCCCTACAGCCTGAAGTGGCACAGACCACAAAAACTGTATACTGATTTGGTTCTGCTGAATGCGTAGTTTGGCCCAGAGTTCTCTTATTGCTGTCACTCCCATCTGCTTGTGGACATGTGCCAGCAGTCAAAAATGTGCTATTCACAGACGGAGAAGGTTAGCCATAAGACCCTGGAGATTCATGATCAGATCTCACAATCCTCTTTTATGTTCCCAATTCAAAACAGGTGCAGACAGGCTCTGATTTTTGATGTCAGGGGAGATTTAAACTCCTCCTGCACCATGCTGTTGTCCCTAACCTATACAATATACAGTACATCCCTTAAGCTGGGTGAAGTATTAGCAAAAAAGGGAGTTGCAAAGATAACTGATTTGATATGGCACAGATTACCCAGACATCCTTCCAACCTGGTTCCTTCCAGATATTTCAGACTGCAGTTCCTATAACACTAGGGCAGCCACACATCTGGAAATTCCAGGGGGAAATTCTGAAAAGCGGTGCTTTGTCCTGGATCTTAGGCAAGTCAATCAAAAAAACCACGTTGGTTTTTTGGGGGGTGTTTTTGTAAAAAAACACAACTCAGTACATTTGGGGTCTTCCTAAAAAAAAATCTCTTGACCACTGAAAATGCTGGGTGGGGATTATGGGAGCTTTGAACCAAAAATCTAGAGGGTACCAGTTTGGGGAAGGCTATCGATGAAGCCAGAGGAGGATCAGAGGGGGATGATGATCTTTCATAGGGAAATAGATACTAATTTAGCACACTCATACCTAGGTCTTCAGGCCACAGATGCCCAGACCAGCTGACTTTTTATTTAAAAAAATATAGTAGAACGATAACTAATTAAGATGGTTGCATATCATTATTGCCATACTAGAAGAGGGCAAATGATAATGTGTAATGTTCCCCAGGCAACTGGGAACGAAGTTTATCAAACCAAGGAGAGGATTAGAAGAGAGTTTTTACAGAAGGATATGAAGAAGCAACATGTTGTGGGATTGGCAGCCAAGCTGATTATGTACACTAGCCCTAGTATAATATTTGCATCCTCCAACGACAACTCTGTGGTCTGAAATGCAAGTGTGTGATTTAGAAACGCAAACCACATACTTGGCTGCAGAGAGGCAGTTGCGTATACATTTCTATCAGCGGGTACTTAAATCACATGGGAAGCAACCAACTGGGGAAGGAAAAATTATTTATTCTAATGATTTGCTAGGCTCTTTGAATGCTACACCACATATTTTCAATTGTTCCTTTGCAGTGGGGCTTGCATTGGGTGTTGCTTATACTCTGCAAGCCTGACCGGGATCAGAATTCCCAGGTGGATCCGATCCCTAGTGAAAGCAGCAGGGTTCTCATTCAGTGCTGAATTTAAACAGCACTGAATGGAAGCCCTGCAGAGGGCGCGCCATTTCCTGATCCAGCTTTTCGGACAAAAGTGGCTCCCCACCCCAATTTAAAGGATCAGGGTCCATAAGCGAGCAAAATTCTACTAGAAGTGAATTAGCTTGATCCGAGCTTGTCCCAGACATTCCTAGCCCTAGTAGAAGGCCCACTGTTCAACAAAGTAGCAGAATAACACCTTGAAGTTGCAATAAAAGCGCACACAGGAAACAGTAAATAGGGAAATTACTTTTTGCTATGTTGATTGCTCATATTAACGAGATTTGGAACCCGTTCTTTCCTACCCTCACCCCACCTTGAAACTTTCGAAACTTAGTTACCTAAACAAACACACCTCCCCTATCACTAGATAAACCTGTCTCCCAGTGAAGGAAAAAATTATGTCAGTGTATGAAATGTATATATATATATATATCACATCACCTGCTTTGAAATAAATTAAGTGGGAACAGCTTCAGGCCTTTGCTGGAGAAATGGTTCAGCACACAAGAGCACTAGCTCCAAGGAAGGGTAGAAGGGCACAAAACCTTTGTGGTGAAGGGATGGTGGGGTCCTTTGGGATGAAACACTCTTCCATGATTCATTACTGCAAATTTTATACTGCTTATTGTTTTAATGTTCTGGAAATAGGCTTGTACAGCCAGCGTTTTAACAGGAAGCACATATCCAGTATTATTCCCAGTATGCAAACCGTGCTCCTCTTTTCTGGTGGTGGACAGGAAACATAGTATAATGCCTGGCCTACTGCTAGCCCACCTACCTCTGTTCATCTTTGAAGCCCTTCTTATGTTTCCCAGGAAGGCCAGCTCAAGACATCTGAGGTGCAAGAGGGAACATCTCTGCCATGCTAATTAACATGGGGGCAAAATGAACCAAGAAGTTCTCTTGCACAAGCTAATGAAAATGAAAATTGCAGCAAGGCTCGGCCAGACGAAATTCACAATAGACTGTGGTTTCATAGGTCAGCTCTGTCTCCTTCCCTCCTGTTTGACAGAGGAAAAAACAAGGCACATAAATGGCAAAATGTTTTATTTGTCCTTTTTGAAAAACACTGTTGACCATCATCTATAGCAATACCAGGCTGTTAAACACGTCTCGTGATTTGACACTTCATTATGAAAAGCACAGTATTCTCCAAGTTCTATAGCCCTGGTCCCCAACTATCAGGAAGCCACTCTGAGAAAGTACAATGTATGGGCCAAGGCATTTTGCTGCCTGAGGCAAAGGACAGGGTGGAGTTTCCCCCTCCCATCCCATCTGCACAAGACGACTAGGCTGGCAGCTGGATCTTATTTCAACACTAGCAACAGAATAACACCCTCCACACCTGCAGGCAGCAGGCTAGTTCAAGAGGTGCAGCACAGGACATGTGGCACACAGAAGGAATGGCAAGGGAGGAGTCAAGAGAAACATGGAGGGTGGCTGCCACCACCGCCTCCAATCATCTGCCAACTGAGGGTTCATTCTGCCTAATGATAGGGACAGCCCTGGAAAGCAGAAGGCGTGGCAGGCTAACACCCCAATCCTCACTCTCTAAAGCAGCCTGCCAGCATACCTCACTGCTTCAAATATTGGTCTCTTTACACTTCTCTCCCCTCTGCATTGGCAACGAGGGAACATTTTTCAGGAAAGCAGATTTGGCCCCAAGGGCAGATCTGCTTTCTACTGCCTTAGGAAACAGCTTGCCTAGAAAATTGACAGGTACCAGGCAATTTTGCTAAGTATATATTTATAGGTGATCTCGCTATTGTACATAAACCTATAAATGAACACATCTTGCAGCTTCACTAATGAAGAGATTAGGACTCCTGAAGAGAAGCTGGATATCAGGTACCGGGAATCTAGTTGAGGTATAGAGGGTTTCAAAGACCCACAAACAAAGCTATACCACCTGGATATCAATATGGTT
The DNA here is from genome assembly GCF_951804945.1 of Podarcis cretensis. Classification (NCBI taxonomy): domain Eukaryota; kingdom Metazoa; phylum Chordata; class Lepidosauria; order Squamata; family Lacertidae; genus Podarcis; species Podarcis cretensis. Next base: position 29,839,059 of record NC_137177.1, read on the forward strand.
CACATTCAGGAATTGATTTCCTCACCTCCTAAGTTTATCTATCATGCAAAAACAGACTTAATACTCTGTTCTGAGCACACCGCAGAAAACATGGATTATTTATTGGAAAGAACCAAATTCTACTTTTCTTTAGAACAAATGTTATCAAGATATTTTTTTTAAAAAAAAAATGCTAACAGAAGAGAGGAGAAAACCTTACAACATATTTTGGGGAACCAACAACTTCTGTAAAAAGTACCTTTGCCTTGGTTCTTAATAAACAGGCAAGAATTAAGATTTATTCTGGTAAAAGAGCAACTGCCTTTATTCTCCACTATATTCAACTTTACATTTGCATCAAGAGTTTTGGGCAGCATTATCCTTTCAAGCCTATGAAGAAAGTATAACTGGCCCAAGGCCAGCCAGTAAATTTTAGCACTGCATGAGCTTTGAATGGGACTTACTGGTCCACCTCCAACACTGTACCCCTAAAACCTGGTCCCAAGCAAAGACAGTCTTCACACACTAGTAGGACAAAGTCCTGCTTAAGCTTGAAGTGGTACAGACTTCCTTGAATCACTATAAATAAGGAGTCACACATTTGGACTGGTGTTAGCAGCCAGCCATTATTGGTGGCTTCTTCTTTCTCTGTGGCTTCTGACAGATGTAGAGAACTGAAACCAGTATAATTTTTCTGCTGTGTATTTGGCTCCAAAAAGTCTCAAGCAAAAGTGATTCAATCTGCTTCTGAATGTTTCCATAGTCTGGTGCAGAGAGACTTGAACACACTCCCCCCACCACATATGTCAGATAATGTGGAGCGGGAAGAAAAACGGTTTCCGACATTGGGCATAAAGAGAGAGGTCCTTCCCCACTGAGATCCAACACAATTCCCAGCAAATTTGCATGTAGTCCACAAAAGCTTGTGCTGTAATACATTTGTTCAGCCATTAAGGTGCCACAAGACTCTTGGTTTTAGCAAATTTGGTAGAGCTGATGGTTTTATAGATAAAATAGAATCCAACATATACTTCCCACCCACCCACCCCCTCCATTCTTTCATTTAGTTCAACCATAAAAAGTACCACCTATGTAGTGTTACGGAAAATATCTGGCATCTGAAGGTGCTACTTTGCTGAAAATTGCTAAGGTGGGAAACACAGTGTTAAGAAAAGGCATAACAAACAAGGCTAGCCTTATTTGTCAAGTCTAGGCAGCTGGGTGGTCAACACTTTTCCTGCAGCACATTCTTCTCCCTCCCCAAGAAGTAGCAGGGATAGAAGATTCAATGCAAAGGGAGAGAGGGAAGGAAGGAAGGAAAGCTCAGGCAATAAGCAAGCAAGCAATTCCAGCAGAAGCTCACCAAAACCTGCTAAATCAATGATCTCTGCAAGAGTACCAAAAGGGGTCTGAAGAGGGCTTGGATGTCAAGAAGTAGGACAGTTGAAGGGTGGGAGGGCTGTAATAGCTCAGCAAAAAAGACTATGTAGCAAGGTGGATAAAAAGAAAAAAAATTGGATTTTTAAAATAAAATGCTTTTGGAGGAAAAATATTTCTAAAGATAGTTTTCTATTTAAGTTACATTATAGTCTAAAGGCTATTCATCAGGAAAGAAGGATTTGTGTTAAGTTTTTAATGTGTGCTAAAACTCAGACTGTTTTTTTTTAATTGTTTAACCACATCAGTTAACAAACATGGATACATATGCTATAATGTTATTGTTTTAATTAAATAAATTGTTTAAATTGTTATTGAGGAAATGATTATTTTTCTCCTTCCAATAAAGTACAGCAGAAAAGTTGTCCAAATATAAACAATAATTTCATAATTATTTGTCTATGTATTTCTAATAGTATAACCAAATTAGTAATTTTTGATATAACTGTAAAAACTACTCTGAAAATTTATTATTCCAAAAATGAAACCTTCATTTGGTTGTAAATATTAAGATTATACCAGCAAGAATGAGTCTTTCTGTAAAAAAGTGATTTAAATCAAGTCTTACTGACTATAGTGATTTAAATAGTGATTTAACTTGATCTGATTTAAATCAAATCAAATCCACCCTGCTATGTAGGGGCACAAACCAGTCTGAGCCTTTAGGAGGGAATGGGGAAAAGAAAAATGGGATATATACTTCCAGACCTGCGCAGGGGCACATCTACACTGTCACTGCTGTAGGGGGTGGCTGTGCACTTTTGCATACCACATCCTGGAGAATCCAGTTGAGGAATCCAGTTGGCTGGACAAGACGTGCAACACTCTGGTGCTAAGCTTTATGAAGAGCCATGTGGATGTAGGACCCTTCCTGGCTGTATGAATCCTGCTGCTAGAGATACAAGATAAACACAGAAAATAAATCCTGCACTTGGGACAGCCACAGCTGGAGACAGACACAGGCTAAGAAAAATTAGGAGACACGGGCCAAACAGGAAGTCAGTCCATAATCTGCAGCTTCCTAGTTTGCATTTCATAGGTGCAACGAGCAGAAAGACAACCTATCACAGTTCCAATTTTGTCTTTTGCCTCATGTCAATTCACAAGAGTACCTTGAAATTCAACACACACAACTACGGCATTTCTAAGGAAAAACAAAAATCACAAAAGCAAACCTGTTTGGAAATTTGGTTCTATCACCCCAAACCAGTTTGAGATTTTTCTACTGATAACAATGTACATTGTACATTACATTTATATTTCATCAATATATTACTTAGAACATCATGTTACTCAGATCATGTTATACATCAGCACACAAAAATATACATGAGACTCACATACAGAACCATGTGGTAACCCATATAGAGATGGCAGCAGCCAAGTTCCTTTCTGCCTTCTGAACACCAAGAAAATGGTAACACACATTCCAAAAATGGCACCTTCCTAGTATTCTAGGACTTGAAACCCAGTGGATTTGCTACATCTTGGGAGTTAACCTTAAAATTAAAGTGCTCTTCAAAACGTTGGCATCTATAGTCTTTCTGATGCGAGACGACTACAAGAGAAGTCTTTTGCCGCTATGCATCACACAGCAATGCAAACATTTACCACTCACTGCTGTTATCAGAGAGCCTCAAATTCAGTAGTGCATCCCACCCCCTACCTCTAGCGTACATTCAAGAGTTTTTGTTTCATTTATTAATGTGGGTGGTGGATCCGGACGCTTCGTCTGCACTATCTTCTGTTTGGGATTTTTAATTTCATCTTCCTCTTCTGTTTCACTTTCGCACACATGGACGACGACACTGGGAGTGGATTCTGTTCCTGCATGAAGCTCATACTTCTCCCCTAGAGGGTAGGACAAATTACAGCATTATTGTATCAGCATGGTGGATAGAACATTATAAAAGAGGTGTGTGTGTGTGTGTGTGTGTGTGTATGTATCTATATCTATATATCTATACATCTATACAGTGGTACCTTGGGTTAAGTACTTAATTCATTCCCGAGGTCCGTTCTTAACCTGAAACACCACTTTAGCTAATGGGGCCTCCTGCTGCCACCGGAGCACAATTTCTGTTCTCATCCTGAAGCAAAGTTCTTAACCTGAAGCACTATTTCTGGGTTAGCGGAGTCTGTAACCTGAAGCGTATGTAACCTGAAGCGTATGTAACCTGAGGTACCACTGTATATCTATATATCTATATCTCCCCTCTTAAATTCTAAACAGCGTATCAAAACTACAGGACAATTTGAGTAGAAATGACCTACTCAACATCACTTGCTCCCAGTCCCTTTTTTGCCTCACAAACAAAGTTTGCCTCACAAACAAACTTCCAACTTGTGGTGCCAACAACCAGCACCACTGGGGAGCAGGAAATCAATCTGCTCAAACTGTGCAGAATCAAATTTTAAACAATCCATTCCAACTTCACATCGTAAGTTTTGTGGTTATGGAATTCCGTTTACATTTTGTACCAAAATTATTCTTTTTACCTATAGTCCTTTATTGCAGTCTATTGCAGACAGAAAAATTCACAAAAGTTATTAAATGACAGACGTTTATGGTAGCCCCCTCACCCCTCACTCATATTAGTCATTTGTGGTCCCAAAACAAAGCAAAGCTTTTTTTTAAAAAAAGTTTCCTTTCATAGTCATCTCGGGACCATTTTTACGTGTCACAGGTTACCAGGCAAGTGGCAATTTACAAGCCTGATGTTATCGTTTTTTCTAATATAGAAATGGAGAAAGCAAGGCAGAAAAAAAGCATTCCTACCAGGGCCCAATTTTGAAACAGCACAGAGCAAATCATAGTTTATCATGGGAGTGGCATCTTCACTTGGCTTCCATCCTACTGGTGGGGATGCAGGTGGCGATATCAGGAACTGTTTGACAGGCTGTGGTGGCAAGAGGTAAGATTTGTCTCCCACTTCATTGGGCACCTGAACCTGAGAAAACAAATGCAGTCAAAACAGTAAGAGGAGGACATTCTTCTCTTGAAAGTAGTTCTTAACTGTTTTTCTAGTCTAGCCACACAATTCAAAAACCTCTTTCACTGACTGGAGAAGGAATCCAGATACTAAATGGAGTTTCCTTCCCTGTAGCTATTTTAGCTAAACATTGACCATGCCGTCAGTATAGAATACATTGACTAAGCTCTTATCAAATGCCTACACTACAAATGCACTACAGAATGGTTTTCAGTTCTTAGCTCATCCATTCTTCCAGCTGGGGATGCCACTATCATGCAATTTTATAGCCAGGGATCTGCTCAAAGCTATCCACTGAATCGCTGGCTAAGCAAGGAACAGATCCCCAGCCTCATGACAAATGAAATGACTACATTCAGGGTGGAGCATGTGCTGCGATTGTGCGTAGGGACGAATATCGTATGTGACTGCAGTATTTTCTTCTTTACAATAGTGTTTCTAGCGCTTATGGCTGTGAAGTGTATGATTGATTTCTGATGAAATAAAAAAGCCAGTGATGGCCAAACAAGAAGCCCAGTGATGGTGGGAGGGAAGGGGAATAGTCATGCCCTGTTTGGATTCTTACTCCTCTTCTTCACTACCGAAGCTAGAATAAAATGAACACAAATAGTAGACAAAAAATGAATAGGGTAAGAGAAATGCAGGTCACAGGAACAATACTTTCTAAGGGTAGAGTTTTACATTTTTTTTAAAAAAAGCATTGGGTGCATAGAGCCCTGACCCTCTATAGTGAAGTACAGCAGCTCATACAACATATGCAAGGAACATACTGGATTGTGTACATTCCTTTCTGAAAGGAAAACATAGCCTTATGGCCACCAACTGTACTGGTTGGGGTTGCACTAAATAATATATAATGTTTGAGAATTCTTGGAGACTGGGTGAGGTCCCTGCAGACTGGAGGCACGCAAATGTCTCCTTAGAAGATGATGTGATTATTAAGACCCAGCATAGGTTTTTCAAAAACAAGTCATGCCAGATGAATATCATTTCCTTTTTTGATAGTTACAAGCTTGGTGGGTCAGGGGAATGCTGTGGGTGTAGTGTATCTTGATTTCACTAAGGCTTTTGACAAAGTCCCCCATGATATTCTTGCAAGGAAGCTGGTAAAATATGGGCTGGATGAGGCAACTAATGGTTCCTCTTCATCCAGAAAAAGGTGACAAGTGGGGTGCCACAGGGTTCGGGCCTGGGTCCATTGTTGTTCAATAACTTTATGAGTAACTTGGATGTAGGGATAGGGGGGATGCTCATCAAATTTGAAGATGACACCAAACTTGGAGGGGTAGCTAATGCCACAGAAGACAGCATCGGTATTCAAGATGGCCTTAACAGATTGCAGAACTGGGCCCAAGCTAACAAAACGAATTTCAATAGGGACAAATGTAAGGTTCCACACTTAGGCAGGAAGAACCAGCTGCACAAATATTAAATGGGGGGGGGACCCCTGGTTTTCCAGTAGTTCATGTGAAAAGGATCCAAGCTTAACATGAGTCAACAGTGTGGTGCAGCAGCAAAACAGCTAAAGAGGAGATATGATAGCCATTTTCAAATTTCTAAAGGGCTGGTCACATGAAAGATGGAGAAAGCTTGTTTTCTCCTGCTCGGGAGGGTAGGACCTAAACCAAAGGATTCAAGTTACAAGAAAGGAGATTCTGACTAAACATCTGACTAAACTTTCTGATGGTAAGAGTTGTTTGACAATGGAATGGACTCCTTTGGAATGTGGTGGACTCTTGATTCACTGGAGATTTCTAAGCAGAGGTTGGATGGTCATCTTGATGGTCATCTATAATGTCTCTTGCTTGTCTGGATGTAGAAATGAGGGTATTCTACAAAAGGTAAAAATTACGTTTGTTGCCTGCTCACTTTTGTCTCTGGTCTAGAACAGAACAGGTCAAAAAGACAGGCAGTGTTTGCCACCAGGTGTTTAAATTGCTACTGAAAAAATACATGGAAGGCTTAATAAATTATCCACAAGGGGTAAGATAGATAAGGTGCTTCACACCTGGATAATATGGAAGAGAGAGCTCACCTTGGATAGGAAGACAGGATACAAATCTCGACAAACATGCATGTATGCATACCTGGGCAAAATACAGCTTGAGTTTTTTCCCATTGAAGTCCGTCTCATGAAGTTCTATTCGTGCTCTTGCTGCTGCTTCTGGATTGCTAAAATTTATCCTTACTCTTCTAAAGCTTTTAAATAGCTGGAATGTAACTTGATCATCGTAGATTGAGAAGAGAGCTTCAAACCGTTCCTGGGGATTGAAACAGAGCATTTTTGCTGTTAAGGTTCCTCAAAGTTTACTACTGCAGGTTAGCACTACAAAATCAAGTTGGTAATGTTCTTTAGTAGAGTTCTATCTACACCTGTATTGAACATCAGTAGAAAAACAAAACCAACTGCCTCATATTTATATAAATAGGAGTTATATTCAACAAAAGATTGTATATAAGGTAATGCTTGCAGGGCCATCTAGTGGCCAATCTCAATGTCTTTTACATACTAGGATATGAAAAAGGTGCAAAGTGTTTTACAGTTAACTAGCTTTTTCATACTTCAAAACAAAGTGTGTGTGTGTGTGTGGGGGGGAAATTCCACCTTCAGGGTTTTCCTTTTATGGATTTTACATTCACAATGAACTTTTCATCAGTGACTATTTGATAATCTCATTTGCATGCATGGGGATCCTATGAAATAAAGCACTGAAGCCAAGAGATAGTGATTTATGGTAATCAAATCCTTTCTCAGCCAGGAATTTGAATTTTGATTTGACATAACCTTAATCTTGTGAAGTGCCCCTGAGGAAGGCTGTCATCAACTGAAATATATTGATCATCTTATTGTTTCACAGGGACTATTACTACTGATAAAGTTTTATCTTTCAGTGATATTTTGAGGCTTTGCCTCTTCTTTTGCCTCCTGTTGTTTTTGTGTTGTCTATCCCCCTTCTCCTTTAACAGGGATTAGACTAGAGGATCTCAAATTTTCTTCTCCATGCCACACGTTCAGAATAAAAATTTGTTCGTGCCACACCATTCCTTTTATTGGTAAGAAATATATTGAAAACAAAAAGAAACAACTCCTAGCAGTGCTTGATTTATAAGATAGAACACAACTAGTTTATAATATTATCATGGGACATCCAGAAAGTATAAAACAATGCAGATATATAAGAACATGAATCATTCCAAAGTATAATTATAAACAAGCCTCTTAAGGAGGTATACAAACTCAATGAGGTGTGTGATCTTACTTTTGCTGGCTAATCATATTTATATTAGGTCTAATTTGAGACAAACTATCACCTCCTCATCAACACAAATAAGCCTTTCTCTCTTCTGAACTTTCGTATTTGTCAGATCGTATTTGAAAATCCCTGTTCACAACAATATGTCATGCAGAATTGCAGAATAGCCAATGCTCTTGAAGAAAGACATGCATACTGTTCCTGGTTGTACACTCCCAAAAAATCTTATGATACGATATGATACCACACTAGAATGTTTAAATCCTACTTGGATTGTCCCTGAATCTTCCCGCCACACTTGCCATCCTCTCCTGCCACACCAGTGTGGCGTGTCACACCATTTGAGAACCCCTGCCACAGCGATCAGGAGGAACCCCCGCTACCAAAAGTCTGGCCGCCATCCCATCACCTGGAGCACCCATGGCAGGGAAACTGAGGAGGCGGGACTTTCCAAGGATGCCAGAGTGCAGCAATTCATTGCTGCTGGTGGTCAATGGAGTGGGGGGACGATCCTGGATGTTGGGACTCCCATTGCCACTACCGTCGCTCCTTTGGTACTTAGAAATGGCCGCCAAAAAAGGCCTTGAGGATCGCATGTGGCCTGCATGTTGAACCACCCTGCTGTAGATGAAAAGGCTAAAATGAGTTTTTTTCAAATGGGTGGAGAATTTAAGTACTCGGGTCTTTCTCAAGAATAACTTTTTAGTAAACGATGTGATTGAAAGCTAATAATATGTGTTGTGTCCACGCTACTTACACGGGAAGGCAACTGATAGTTTTTAAAATGCTGTAGAAGAACTGGTATTTTTAAAATCAAGCTTATTCATAGGACTCAGTAAGCCACCATCCCTCTGAATGAGTTCAATCTCATTGATGACCTTGTATTTCTGCTGACTGATGACTCACCAGGCAGCCACAGTAGTTTCATCTGACTCATTTTTTACTAGAAGTTTAGAACATGAGGCAGCTAGAAAAGCTGCAGGGTTCTAGCATTAACAATTCATACATCTGATAGTGTCAACAGATGTAGATATTTACAAAACATTGCTAACAGGCAGGCAATTTGTACATGTATTCCTATCATTATTAATTCAACTTCTTGCCCACACTTCACTACAAGGTACAGCAATTTAAAAATACACTACTAAAACCAGTTTAAAAGAAATAGGATAATAGGATGGGTCCTAAAAACATTTGTCAGATGCCAAAGGCCAGGGTAGATACATGCAAGTTCAGCACATGAGGGAAATTGCATAAGGTACCAGATGCACCTCTGTGGTGAGGGAATTCCACAACTTAGCAGCTGCCACAGAAAATGCCGTCTCCTGGGCTGCCAGTCCCCAAATTGTGAGGACAGTGAAACAAGAAAGCCCCCTTTACATGTAGATGTTTTAATATGGTTAGTGATGTAACAGAACGGTCCTACCACTTACTGGCATCATACACACAGGTCATACGTTATGCTAGTGATACGTGAATACCCTCCTGACCCTGTGGGACACCCATGATCAGAAAAATGGTGTGGGGGGGGGTAAAGAGTTAATCCGGGGGTGGGAAACCGGTGGCCCTCCATAAATTACTGGACTACACCTCCCATTATCGCTGAGCTTTGGTCATGCTGGCTGATGTGAGTTGGAGTCCAACATGTGGAGGGCCACAGGTTACCATTCTTGGGTTAAAAAACTTGCCTGCTTGCATTTCACTTAAAATTGAATGTCAGGCTAATGAATCAGAGAAGGCAACAGAGTTGAAGCTGTGCATTTCCACTCCATCATCTGTGGCTGCTTATTTTGGAAAGACAGAATTGCTGGTGGATCCAGATGTATGAAATGTAGAGACCAGGCATCACACACGCATTGAGCAAGTATACAGACCTTGTACCAGACAAGCATGATACACATTCACTAGGAGATGAAATATTCTTTTATCAGGGATTCGGTAATATTGCTCCATAGAAGAAGCCAGCATTAGATAGGAAACACAAATAGTATATAATCACACCATTAGTCCATCTTGCTCAACACTAACTGCACCAGGGTTTTCAGCTGGAGGGCCACATGCTGGCTGGGGGGAGAGAGACAAAAGTTGGGCAGAGCAACAGGTGTGATTCACTTTTTTAAAGCAGGCTACATTCCAGACACAGGGAAGTCTGAGGTTTCTATCTGCTGCTCCTCCATCTCTCCATCCAAAGAAGAATAAGAAATTATCACAGTTCAATAACACATTCCAACTAGGCAAAAAACAAAACAAAACTTGAGAAGGATTTGGAGCAGGGTCAGTGAGGGACATGGGCTGGAGAGGGTCACAGGCCTGATGTTCCCAATGCCCAGTCTACACTAACAAGCTGCAGCACTTCGAAATTTTAGTGAGAAGACAGGCTGTACAGTGGTACCTCGGGTTAAGAACTTAATTCGTTCCAGAGGTCCGTTCTTAACCTGAAACTGTTCTTAACCTGAAGCACCACTTTAGCTAATGGGGCCTCCTGCTGCCGCCACGCCGCTGGATCACGATTTCTGTTCTCATCCTGAAGCAAAGTTCGGAGTCTGTAACCTGAAGCGTCTGTAACCTGAAGCATCTGTAACCCGAGGTACCACTGTAGTGGCAAGACATAAAAAAGTCAAGAATTCTGCTTAAAACAGAGCAGCATGCAATAGCAGTATTGTTGTTGTTGTTTAGTCGTTTAGTCGTGTCCGACTCTTCGTGACCCCATGGACCAGAGCATGCCAGGCACTCCTGTCTTCCATTGCCTCCCGCAGTTTGGTCAGACTCCTGTTTGTAGCTTCGAGAACACTGTCCAACCATCTCGTCCTCTGTCGTCCCCTTCTCCTTGTGCTCTCAATCTTTCCCAACATCAGGGTCTTTTCCAGGGAGTCTTCTCTTCTCATGAGGTGGCCAAAGTATTGGAGCCTCAGCTTCAGGATCTGTCTTTCCAGTGAGCACTCAGTAGTAGTATACAAAACTCTTTAAGCCAGAATGGTTACACTATGGCTCTCCAGCTGTTGTTGGACCAATTCTTATCAGCCCCAGCCAATAGGCAGGGACCAGTTTTATGTCCAGCAACATCTGGAGGATCACAGGTTAGCCACCCCTGCTTTAAGCCAATAAAACTGACCTCTGCAAGGATGTTTAATTTTATAATAAATTTAATTCAAGAAACTGTTAGAAGAACCAGCTAAACAAGGTAATAAAAACCTCATCAGAATGCAAAAAAATCCCATCCAGCAACATACTATCTTCAATATACCACACTAGACATAAGCACCTTTTAAAAAGAAACTGAACTATTTTACTTCCACTGGGTTCAAACTTTGAAAAAGAAAGGTCTACTAAGAAAACAACTCACCCCCTCATGAGAGCAGGCATCTTTTAGTTAGTTGCATTTTCCATCACCCACCCAAGCAGCAATAGGAGTGTTATTACATCAGCTATTACATAATTCTCTCTTCTATCCAAGAGCTGTTAAGTAAGCTGCTTTTAAAATTATATGCATATCTAATATGACAACATGTTGCCAGCTCCTTTTCCTGGGGATGGAAAGATCCTTTAGTTTTCCCCTGGTGTATTTTGGGCCCCAGGAATCTAAACACACACCTATTGAATATGCCCTTGCTGGAACCACTGAGGCAAAGAAATTCTCATTTATGGATGCCTAGGGCTACTTGCTGCCAAAAATAAATATCTTATTTCACTATTTAACCCCCTTTAAGCCATAGAACTCTGGCACAGAAGGGCCCCCCAAGGTCAGGGTTTGGGGGCTGTGAATTGTAAATTGAGAGAAGTGCTTGCAATAAAATAAAAGTATGCAGTGTAACACACAGCACTACATCATCTCCGGTCACATTTGCCCAAGATGACCTTGTGCAAAGGAGGCACAATTTTGTTAAGTCACCATGTTTTTCAGAACATTGGGAAATGAACATGCAGAGGCAGCCAAATGAATAGATCAGGCTTATGGGATAACATATCAGGCAGTTACTAAGATGAGATAATAAGGATTATAGGAAACAAGACCAAAATAATCATACCGGGTTATTTTTGCAGTGAAGCATTCCCGGGATGGGTCCCTGCCTCCTTTGCTTTATGCAGTGAGCCAGAAACAACAACTGCACAGAGCTTGGCTACATAGCAGATGAGCTCTACGCAGAATGCAAGGCAGGAAGAGATAAGTAATTCCATGATGGGGTCAGACCTGTAAGTATCCATGATTTTCTAGTAAACTAGAAATCTCAGATAATGACCAGCTTTGAAAAAATGATAAAATGCAACAGTTGGATTGACAAGACCTATCCACCCACAGGTTGGAACTTCTGTAACCTGCTTAAATATATATTTCCCTCAAATTTAAAAATCAAAGGATGTTCAAAATAAGCGGGTCAAACATAAGAAAAAATAGTTTCAGAAGGTGGTGTAGGTTTAGCTACACAACACATCCAATAGTTGCACAGCACATTTTCAGCAATAAATATTTTCAATAAATATTTTCAGCTTTTTATTCTGCTCAATCCCAGATGGGATTACAACACTGTATATACAACAAAGAAAAGCAGACAAGTTTTAATCTCTGCACATGACCTACTCTCAATTCCCCTTTCCTTGTGTGCATTTTTTTTTAGTTTTTTAGTCTGATGATAGGACCAGCTTCTCTTTTTCTCCTTCTTCAAACAGTAGCTAATAGCATGGTTGGGGCGTGGCACTCACCTGATCTCCTGGCAGCTGAGTTGCCACTGCTTTCTGGGAAGGTGAATGGCAAGGCAGAAGGAAAGAGGTCATGGTTCAAATGTACTGGCAGGAACACTGGTGCATTTGCCCCACACCAACCTCCCCGCTGCACTGCAGGAGGCAGCAATGACTCAGCTATCAGGCGAGGCAACTCCCACCGCCCCACCATGCTGTCTGCTACTGAAAAACACACAGATACTCCCACCCAGGCTTGCTCCCATGGCCCTATGGTTTGAGAGTCCTCTCCCTTTTTTATAAACTGCTGTTTGTTTTCCAACCAAGCAATTTTATGAAATTAATAAACACTAATCCTAAAACATCTGACCCTGAAATTATAAGCATTCAAACCCCACCCCACTGCAGTTTCGAATGTCACCTTTCTGATGCTTATCTCTCACTCTAGAGAGCTCTTCTTCATTTAGATAGGATGCATAGTATATCTTCCCTACTGGATTCCTTTCCTAATCTTTTAATGCCTCCAAGAGCCTCAAACAGAGCAAAAATACCTCCCATGCTAGACTACACTATTTCTCCTCCTCCTCAGCAGATTAGATTTCCTTTCTAACATAGGGTGTATGTGTCAGCACTCACCAAAACGACTCCTTTTGTATTCTTTAATACTACCATATTTAATCTGGTATCTGAAACTGTCAGGTTTAAATTTCTCATAGTGTAATCTTATGCATGTCCACCCATAAGTATGTCCCAGGTAAGAGTGAATAATACAAGACTGCAATGTAAGACTGTGCATAAGACTGAATGGTGTTATGGAAACATCTCCATAAACAGATGTGAATATTAGTAGCTAACATTATTTCTGCAAAACTGAATGCTGATCAGATGTTAAAACGAACACCTGATATATGAGAAATTAAGAAAAACTGGTGTTTATTCAACATGCAAGGTCATGTTAGCTCCTCTGTCAACTGCAAAAAAGAAATCTGAAACACAAGATTGGAAACTGTAATTCAGAACAATATAATTCAGCCTGATTTGTATCTGAACCATATTATGAACAGTTTTAGTCAGTGAAATTGTAGACTTGCCATTCTGCTTAAAAGCTTTTTTTGGGCATCACAAATATCAGCCAGCTGCAGAAGCTACATTTCAGTTCCAAGAAACTATGGTTTTTCAGAGCAGGAACAAACAACAAGCTCCCTTCTCCCTTCTTGTGTGCCCAGCTGCAGATACTTCCTGATTTTTTAATCAGTTTCCCCAGTTAAATCGTGATGTCCCAACAGAGAAACTGTGGTTTAAACACTCCTTACAAACATGAGGACAGAAGGAAAAGATTTTTTGGGGGTGGGTGGGGAGTGGGACCACATGTTCATTACTTTTGCAAAAAAAGGATAGTTTGTTGGAATGGAAATAGTGTGTCTGAACCCAACTAACACCCACCAGCTGATGGAATTCTGGTCAACCTAAATTACAGTCTGTGGGGAGAAAGAGGCAGGGAATAGGAAGCAGGCTGTCTGAAGAAGAAGAAGAAGAAGAAGAAGAAGAAGAAGAAGAAGAAGAAGAGGAGTTTGGATTTGATATCCCGCTTTATCACTACCCGAAGGAGTCTCAAAGCGGCTAACATTCTCCTTTCCCTTCCTCCCCCACAACAAACACTCTGTGAGGTGAGTGGGGCTGAGAGACTTCAAAGAAGTGTGACTGGCCCAAGGTCACCCAGCAGTTGCATGTGGAGGAGCGGAGACGCGAACCCGGTTCCCCAGATTACGAGACTACTGCTCTTAACCACTACACCACACTGGCTCTCTGCCTGGGCTTTTAAAACTTTGATTCCAGAGTCTAGACGTTTACAAATACTTACCCAACAACTGTTACACTCAATTTTATTGTATGTTGGCAATTCTAAGATATTCTGTTTGAAATAGATGAAAGATTAATCCAACTCTAGGGGACAGTATTAAGGCTATTTAAATTGTGATGAATCGCATTTTAAACAGACTAGAAAAAAGAAGACATTAAAAGGCAAGTCTTTATTCCCTTTTAAAAAATCCACATGAGAGATCTGTAGCACACAAAGCTTATCTAAAATCCGCTATTTCACACAACACTTGATACCAGCAGAAAAACCCCCACGTTTTGTCAGCAACACATATTATAAAAATGTAAATGTAAAAATGTAAATCTATATTAATCCAGGAGCACATTCAGCCTTGCACAGAGCTGTCATGGAAACATGCCTGCTTACGCATGATCTACCTTACTCTGACTGCCATGACAATGAAAAGTAATAATAGTGTTTTACTCCCTCTACATGAATAAATATCTGTTTGTTTTAAAGAAAGATGACAGAGAGGGAGAAGAATTTAAAAAGCAGTTCAATATTTAAATGATTTTGAGAACTTCAGGATCAGATATCAATAACAGCATTCACACTCCTGGAAGAGGTCTATTTGCTTATACAAAACCTGTTTCTTCAAAGCATTCTATTCCGCCAAAATTATAGGAACTTAAAGTGACCCAGAGAGAGCCATTCTAAAATGCTATAGAAGCTAATCTAAGTTCCAAGGTGTATTCTAAAGCCTGGTGTGTGACTAATTCAGCAGCTTTGATATTTTCATTATCTGCCTTGGTTTTCTTCAAAAAGAAATGTGCAGCCTTGCTATAGGCAACAAAGTACTTCATGCAGGTGAGTGAGCTGGCTAAGGGTGTGTGTGTGGAGAGCTCTGTCCTCCCTTTGTGCCCAGCACGGTAATGAAATAGGCACTGCCAGCCCTCAGCAAGCTATTAAAATTCTGTGGGGATATTTATGAGGCTTGAAATGTTGGATACCTCATTAAAATTGTTTGCAGAACAAACTGGCCTTCCCATGTTTAAGGTTTCAATCCTATGAATGGTCCAAATCTCAACAACTGCAGCAAGGATTGCATAGGATTGCAATGCATAAACCATACAACTGCTGCTCATTACTGTAAGCAATGCCAACTGTTTCTTTATTTATAAAGCAATCACAATCTTTGCTTTCTAAGCAAGTAGTTAATACAAAATTATGAGCAAGTTAGATGAAAATTTTGAGGTAATCTAAAAAGCACATGAAGCGTCTGCAAGAGTGGGTTTATTTACAAGTATTCATACCTGGTACATGTTGTCCTCTCTATTGAAATGAAGAGGGAAATTCTACATGTGCATTCATACAAGATGTGCTTAATATAAGAAGGAGCTTCTCTGTTTAATCTGGGAAATGTTTATCATATCTTAGGGAGGAGGAAAGGGACTGTATGTGTGCCCATAAAACAAGATATGACAGGCCAAACCACACTTATGCACATGGCTGATTTAATAAGTAGTACTCAAAACACCATGCATTTGAAGATCTACTTCTTCAAAAATCACCAAAGTCTTCAAAAACCTCAAAAAAGGCTACCACACCGCGTGCTATGAGTTGCCCCTCGAAGTCAAGTCGCAACTGCACCCCCTGAATGCACGGTTTCAAGAAAAAGGAAACAAACTTGCAAGACAAAGGAAACAAACTTGCAAGACGTTTCCGTCTTGCGAAGCAAGCCCATAGGGAAATCCGTCTTGCGAAGCAACTCAAAAAACAAAAAACTCTTTCGTCTTGCGAGTTTTTCGTCTTACGAGGCATTCGTCTTGCGAGGTACCACTGTAGTGTAACTGTTGCAACTCAATAGTGGGTGCCAATGCAGACCCACCAGTTGAACATCCAAGCTGTAGAAGATTCTTCCAGACCACTGTTTGGAACTAAAGAAAAGCTCAGTACAAAACTGAACATTTCCCGTTCACTTCCCTTTCTGCATAATCTATTCTTATCTGGCACCTCATAAAAAACAAAGCAATATCATATGTGTATTTGGGTCATGTGAACTTAAGGTTGCCTGTATCAGATAAGTTACCAGTGTAAGATATAAAGGCACACTTTTTTTACAGGCATTTTAATAGATCAACACTAGTTTGGTCCATGTCTTACCTTTTGCTCTTGAACTTCAAACACTGCTTCATGAACACTACAGGCGAAGAGTGAGGTAGGCAGGTCACTTAAATCCATCATCTCTTCCAAGTCTTCTTCATTTTCTCCAAAAATCATTTCTTCCTCTTCTTCTAGGTCACTGCTGTAAAGATCTGACTGACTGTCACTCCACGCCTTCATTGTATCTCTAATCATTGTCCGCTCAAAGCAACCTTCCTTAATTTGTATTCCAGACTTGAAGCAGGAGTCAGCCTAAAGAGAAAACAAGAGAATTGTACGGTACTGTTTTACTTGAAGTTTTAATATTTAGTTATCATGTGCAAGAAAAAGATCTATGGGAAGGTAGTTTTTTTTTTTAAAAAAAAACCTGAGACCATTCTTTCAAGTGTGAGAACTTTAGAGATTTCTGAATTGCAGGGGGTTGGACGAGGATGACCCTTAGGATCCATTTCCAACTCTACAATTGTGTTTCTATCTATTCAGATGACTGATAAAATATAGTTTTGTATGAAGCTTTATCACTAGAGTGGCCAAAATAGCACTCACAAGCAGCTGAATGACATTTATTTGTTCTGTCTCTAAAAAACTTTACAGAAGTACTTACTATTGGTGTGTCTAACAATGAAAGTTATTCGAAATGTGTTTGGTACTATCAGCTTAATAAATGGTGTTTGTAGAAGCCGTGCGAATAGCTTTCAATAATATTCTGCTGGTTTCAATTTCCAAGGAAACAATGTTTAGGAAATTAATTAAATATTTAGAAATATATTGACTTAATCAATATTTCTGCCGGTGTGCATTAACAGTCAACAACGTACATTTTAAAGTATTGCCCAAATTATATCAGCCAGCTGGATATTCTCTAGAATTACAAAATGAAGATATATGCTTCATAAAACATACATGTACAAATCAATAATTCAGTGGAGTTCCACACTTAAGCTTGAAAACACTTAAAAAGTAGGGACTTCTCTGCTCCCCAGTCCTTGTCACATTCTCAAGGTGCCTTACCACAATATCATCAGTACTCCAATAACTGTACTCCAATCAGTACTCCAATAACTAGCAAAAAGAACACAGGGCACAGCAAAGAAAAGAAAATATATTTCAAACTCCTGTGGCCTTCCCTGGATCACAACAGTAAGTTAGCTACATTGTAGTTGGGGCACGTCTACACGATATGTATCAGACTGAAATGAGAATAAGGCATGGCATGCAATTTTATCCCTCACTTAGCCCTGTTGCGACACATGGCTTCCAGCAGGGATTGTGGGGGCTTGGTTTGTGCACGGGGGAAGAACTATATGAAATAGTTCCCCCACAGCGCAGGAATACATATATTAGGGGAAAAGAAAAAAATAAATCAAAATGACTATATATCTAGGAAATCAGCAGCTTTTGGTATAGCAGCAATAAGCCCAAAATGTGCCAAATATCTAAGATAGAGCAGGGTGGGGTAGGAGGAGAAAAGTATCAGAAATACTCAGTTATATACATAAAAGTACAGTGGTACCTCGGTTTAATAACAGTCCTGTTTATGAACGATTTGGTTTATGAACGCCGCAAAACTGGATGTAGTGTTCTGGTTTGTGAACTTTACCTCGGTCTACAGATAGAAACCGAATGGTGGAAGGGCACCAGTGGTGGGAAGCCTCATTAGGTTTAAGAACGGTTTCGGTTTAAGAATGGACTTCAGGAATGGATTAAGTTCATAAACCAAAGTACCACTGTATATTATAATCATTGGAAACAGCCTTAGGTTTAAAATATTAGATGGCCATTACTTTAGCCAGTCAATAAAAGTTTCAGGAATGATACAGGACACTACGTTGTTTGTAAGAGAGAACAGAAATAAGTAGCAGTACAGTATCATCATTCCGTAGACAGGTGACTTCACAAGTCAAGTCCCAAACGTTTCAGTTTGGAAGATGAGTAGGAAAGCAGAGCAATGAGGAACTTTCTTTAAACCATTATATTTAAACCAATTATATATACCATTTAACTACAGTAGGTTTTTTTTAAAAAAAAATCTTGGTGTTCTTTCTGCTTAGAGGCTAACTTTGCATGAACATTTAGTGCTCAAGAAGCAGGACTCTGCAGCCAAAATAGTTACTGCATATTAGTTTTTTTATGTTAAGCACATAATGTTTGGGTGGGGGTGGTCCAACTGTTAACTGAGAAATTTAGTACAGAATTCTAGAAACCCGATTCAGCATTGCATCTTCCTTAAACTCAGAGGGGAGGGGCACTGATAAAGAAGGGAACACAAACTGAAATAATTTGCTTAAAGGATCAGGCTATGATTAAAGAGCAGCATTTTCTGCTTTCTGTAACACTCTGTCTTTACAAGAAGGATTGCAAAGTGACATTTTTAGTAAAAAGACCTTCAACAGAAAGAAATGCTGATCTACAAAGAAACCTACAATGCAGCAAAATACATTGTGTTATCCGATGAAAAGGAGGTTACAGCTACAGTCCAGAACAGAACACTAGCTTCAAGCTTTATGGGCTGCTGAACTGAGATGACATAAGTAACCTTAAATGACCTCTGTTTCAGTTTTTCCATTTACAAACAGATAACAATAGACTGACAATTGCAAGGTTCTTAAAGAGAACCACAACCCATGACTGGGTACAAAATGGCTCATGAACTTTTTGTTCTTATAATATAACAAAATGACTAATAGACTGAAGAGGTTGGAATTTTATGCATTTAAAGATTGCCCGTAATCTTTTTGCAATGAAGAACTAAAAACTGATGGAACTGCTTTGAGTTGAGGACTGGTTGTGAAAACTGTGTGAAACTGCATCAACAGAAAAAGTAATAATATACACAAAGGAGTTCTGAAATCAAATGGTTCATTGTACTTTTAAGTTTTAAAAATCAAAACCAGGTATGAAATACAAAAGTTTTGCTTAACGACCTGATTTACTATTTCTCAGTAGAGAGATTTTAAAAGCAAAAAGGCACACAGAACCTGTGTGTGTGTATTCAAGCACTAAAAGCAAACACTGCTGTGGTATTTAATATCCCTTATTATTTAGCAGTCTACACCATCAATATAACATGGTTTGTGGCCACTTTCTTACTCATCTTTTGGTGGAGCGGGTTGAGTTATACCTGCCTGTGTGTGTGTTTTACATTTTATTCTGGTTTTTATACTTGGTTTTAATGTTTGTGTCAGTTTGCAAGTTGCTTTGGGACACTTCTTGGGAAAAACAACAAAAAATAATAATATCAACAACAAAGAAAGAGGAACTTTAATGAGCTGTTATTAGGCTTATATGGAAAGATATTCATTCTATTATTTATTTTAAAATTTCACAGAAAAACAATTTAAATCTTTGACTGAGAAAACAGTGCACATGTCCACATTTAATTTTAAGCTATAACGGTCTTCTAGAAAAGGCAAAACATTTTTTACCCAAACAACGCATGAGCAAGTGAGTTTTCATAATCTATGATGTAATGTGGTAAAATTATATTTATTTCCTTCTGTAACACTACAGTGTACCATTTCTCTGAAGAATGTATGTTTTACATAAGGAAATTTGTAAAACTGAATCTGTTGTTCTACAGAAGATGCTGACAGAAAAGAACAGAAAAAGTATTTTTAGGGTAAGAAAATAAATTGTCAAACATTTTTACTGAGCATCTTTTATTTGCATTGCTAGAATTAAAGCAAAAAGAGGATTTTATAAAAAGTAATGGTGGGGATGAAGGCAAACACTTAGTAACTGAAGCGGTTTGAAACTTAGGCTGCAATCCTAAACACACAGGAACAATCCCCTCTGAACACAGTAGGGCATATTTCCAAATCACATTGCAGAGAATTCTGCTTTTAATCTACCACCGCTTAAAACTCTGATGTTCATGACTTGGGAAGGCGAAATCTGTAAACTGATGAAGCAGAAAAATAGAAAAATATTTCCAAAGTTAATTCCTATGCTACAAAATGAAAGCTTACCCAAACTGCAAAGGACAGATACGTTGGTATATGAATGCAAGTAGCTTGATGTTAAAGATTATTTTCCATTTCCACTTTAAGGCAAACATTTACCTTTTGGATCCACATGGAGGACACAGGGAATGAACCCACGGGTTCCTTTAACCTGCGTGTCTGTGCCTATGACATACTTCGTTGTGCTGACAAACCCATCCACATCAATCAATGAGGAAATTATACATTCTAATTGAAACAAGTCAAGAACTCCACCTCTTCCCTAATGGAAACATTATCCTCCCCACCCCATCCATTACCACCACAAGCACCATCTCTTCCTCCTCTTCTTTGGATGAGGAGAGTGAATTATCATTCTATCAGAAGTAATGGGGAACCTTGGTTTCTCAGTCTATGAATAAGCAGCAGTGAGAATGCCAGAAAGAAATTAGAAATATCTGCTGCCAGTTTAAAACTGTGGTTTGCTTTAACTATGGTTTCAGAACAAGCAACAATCTGGAACCACAATATGATCCTGGCTTGATGTCACTAAACAAGCCACAACTCTGAGGGCTCATCCACACCTACTGTCTGCCCTGTCCTTTACTGGTCTGTGTCTGAGTGTGGTGGTTTGGGGTTTTTTTTGTTTTTTATTTTGCCCCATCACTTTCCTCGGGAAAATCCGCTCTTTAATGCTGAATTGGAACAAACAGCAATTAGGGTTTTCTACAGATTACAGAGAACATTAAAGAGCAGGTTTTTGCAGGGGAAGTGGTGGGGCAAAAAAAATGTGCTCAGACACAGACCGGAAAAACGTGGACCTGTGCCTAGAAAGTATGGAGGCAAATTAGTGTGGATGAGCCCTGAGATTGGACATCACAGGGCATCAGAGCGAGTTTAAAACTGGCCACAGATGCTTCTAATCCCCTCTTCTAGCACACAAACAGGAGAGGGGAGTGGGTAAACCCAATACTTGCCATGGCTCATTCATGTGCTGGAGAAACCAGTTTCCCATCACACCGGAGGCACACATAGTGCCTTTATGGAACAGGGGAGAAAGTACAAGAAATAAGGGCTAAGCCAACAAGAAACATAGATAATAGTGACCAGTGGTAAATGAAGTATCAATATGACAGGACTAAATGGTGTAAAGAGCACAATAAAAAAAATGAAAAGGAAGGTGGACAACTGGAAGAAAGGAATGACTGGCTTGGCAATGGAGAAGGGCAGAAAGAAGCAATAATGAGCAGCAATGATGCACATGTAACAGAAAGGGGATAGAAAGGTTGGTGAGAAGAGATGGGGGGACAGGAATAATAGATGTGTGCAAACAGGCAAGGCAACAAGTTGCTTTAGAAGCAGGGGAAATAATCAGGATAAGAAATGCCTGGCAGGAGTAAGGCCAGAAAACGCACATTAAAAAGGAGCAAGGCCAACGCAGAGGAGAAAAATGAGAAAGAAAAATAATTGGTTCTGGAGCTGGCGAAGGGGAGCATTGGTAACATATTTGTAGGAGGCAGTAAGGGGGAGAGGACAGAGGCAGGTGCTGTTGAGAGGCAACAGTAGGGAATAGGTGAAGGCATCACCCCCTTGCAGACAGCAAAAGGAAAAAAGGGGTGGTGACAGTAGATTCTTGAGTTGGGGGGTGGCAGAAGGGCACAGCTGCCCACATAGGTGGGGGGGTGGGGGCAGTCAGGGGCAGGCCAACATCTCCTCTGGAATGGAATAGTAGAGGATTCAAGGGGTTTGATATGAAGGGGGCAGAAAAGGGAGCCACCAGCACTGGGAAGAGGTACTAAGAATTGACAAAAAGAAGGGCTTAGGACACAATGCCCTTCCGAGGTTGAACAGGAAGCAGAGAAGGAGGACAGACACAACAGTCTCTTGAGCAGGTGATGGTAATAAGAAGACTACCTTGCTAAGATGGACCACATCAGATGTCCACCTATTCCAGCTTCCTATTTCCATCAGTGACCAAGAGAGGTGCCTTCGGGAAAACCCACAAGCAGGGCATGAAAGCAGGAGATAGCAGCCTCCTCCTCCTCCCTGTCGTCTGCCCCCACCATGTAGTAGTGAAAGATACACTGCCTCTGTCCATGGAGGTTCCAACTGCGTGACGACGCGCGCATTAAATTAAAAAATAAAAGAGGAGGAAGAAGAAACGATGTTGATAACGAACCGCTCACAGGGGTCGATAAGGACCGGTCGAGGTGGGGGAGGGGGGAGGAAGAGGGTCCACAGAAATGGGGCACAGGGGGGTGGGCTAGCTTGCAATAATTGGGGGAGGCATTCTTGGACAATCGAGGGTAAGAAAGGAGAGCAGGAGACCGGGGTTAGATGCAGGGGAAGCAGGCGAGAGGAGGGCGGCAACGACCAAGTGTGGCGAGGGCAGCGAAGGACAAGGAAGCCACACCCGGCATGGGGGGCGGGGAGCTTATGGCAAGGGGGAAAGGGCAAAAGGACCCGGGGTGTGGTGGGGGGAGAGGAAAAAGCGAGGGCAGAATGGGCTCCCGGGTTCCCTCCGTCCTCACTCACCGTCTCCCCACGTCGGGATCAGAGCCGCGGCCACCGGCGCCTCCCTGCTCCTCTCAGGCGCCCCTCCGCCCCGCCCCGCCCCGCCAAAGAGGAAGGCGAGCTCAGGGCCAGCCAGGCACGACCAGCCTGCGGATCGGCAGCGCCTCGGAAAGCGCCCAGAGAGCCCCTCCCTCTTCGATGCTGCTGCTGCTGCTGCTCTTCCTTCGACAGAGAGCGCGCCGCCGCGTCCGTGCGCAGCTCTCGAGGACGCGCTTACCAGTTTTCTTCTCGGGCATGCGCGTCTCTCTCTCCCACTTGACTTGAGTGAGTGACCCGGATAGAGGAGAAGTTGAGGGCACGGGCGGGGAAGGAACGGGTGGGAGACGCGCGTTCATCGCCCCTTCCTTATGAGAGAACCCCCCCTCCCAGTCTTCTCTGTGGTTGGTAGCCTAGGTCACGGGGTGGAGCAGAAAAGGCGGGATTTTATTTCCCCTTCAGCAACTCTTTCTTCCTTCCCCTCAGTGAGGGAGGTAGAGTGGAGGAGGGTATGCCTCAGTGGGGTTCAACTGGTCCAGAGTAGAGACCTCCCTCCCGACTCCCAATGCACAACATGAGACCCACTTTCACACGTTCATTTTTCACTTATACTTAATGGCGCTAATAAGGCGCATTATCTCGAAATAGCAATTCACAGAAGGACACACACGGTGTTACCTTAGCATCGTCACTTAATGAAAACCAGCAAGGAACTTTCCCTCCCCCCCCCGTACCCTGCAACCCTCTTTTCTGGTTGCAGGGAGTGGAATAAGGATGATGCAGTATCCCTGCTCCTCACTGCAGCCTAACTTCTGCCAAAAAACAAACCAGTAACACCACCACCACCACACAACACATCTAAAAGGATATTGCATGTTAATCAGCCCAAGGCCTGGTTGAAGAGGGAAGTTTTCTGCCAAGAGAAAAGACCCACTCTCCCGTTGCCACCCTCCAAACTTCTTGTGGGGGAAGCACAAGAAGGAGGGCCACAGACCATGATCCTGTGTCTGGATAGGTTCATATGGAGACAGACAGCCCTTGAGGTACTTCAGTCCTGAGCCATTTAAGGCTTTATATTTACAGGTCAAAACCAGCACTTTGAATTAAGCCCAGAAACATTGGCAGCCATTGCAGTTGAGTTAAGATCTGTGTAATATCTTCAAATGGTCTTGCCCCAGTGAGCAACCTGGCCCCCAAATTGACATTCTATGACCTTTTAAACATGTTTGCGAGAGCAGGGCTATTGGTTTATTTGTTACCAAGTTACGTATTTTGGTGTTTTTATATTGTGAGCTGCCCTGTGATCCTTGGATGAAGGGCTGTATAGAAATTTAATAAATAACAACAGAATGTCCTTACTCCCGACAAATCTTCCTTACTACAGGCATAGCTACAGGAAGCTGGGGCATACAGTGGGCCAGAAGTATATTTCTTATTGAAAACAGCTCCTGCTTTGCTGCTGCTACTCTGGAGCACACATGGAAATTGATAAAATTGATAAAACATTCATCAGAAGAATGTGTTCTAGCCCAGATAACGCATGTAGTGCTCTTTGGTTTGGCCACCCTTAGCTGGAGTTCAACATGGCAGCAACAGCTTTGCTGCAGTGAAGGCCTTCAATTTTGATGGCTTTAAAAGAGGATTGGACAAATTCATGGCAGAGAAGGCTACCAGTGGCTACTAGCCATGATGGCTATGCTGTGCCTCCACCGTGGGAGGCAGAATCCTTCTGAATACCCAATGCTGGAAACTGCAGGAGGGGAGAGTGCTCTTGAACTTGGGTCCTGTTTGCAGGTTTCCAAGAAGCAACTGGTTGGCCACTCTGAGAACTAGGTCTAGTGCCTATAAAAACTGACCAGTGGCGTAGCGTGCGGGGTGCAGGGGGGGGCTGGCCGCACCGAGCGCAACATCTGGGGGGGGGGGGCGCGCTCGCCGCCTCCGGAGTCACCGAAGAGCCTCGGGCGCAGGCTGTAGCAGAGCCCCATGTCTCGCGGAACCGACGAGCTGTGCGCGCATCCGGGCTGAAGGCGTCTGGCAGGCACCAGCTCTCAGCGCTCGCCGCGGTCCCCGCGCGTCAGGGCCGCCGAGGGCGCGCCAGGCAGCCCCTCCTCACAGCCCCGCTGCTGCAGCTGCTGGGCCATGTTGCATTTTCCTCGCCTCTCTGCCCTACTCCTCCGGGCAAGCGGTGTCGTTTGGGCGGCAGTGCCAGCGGCAACTCGCCTCAGATCACCTGACACGGATCTGCCGCTGCCGCCGTGGCTACCTTACCGTAAATACCCCAGCCCAGGCAGCAGCAAGAAGAAGCTGGCAGCGGCGGCAGGTTAGGGGTTAGGGGCGCAAATTACTTGCCTTGCCCTGGGTTAGGGGGCGCAAATTACTTGCCTTGCCCCGGGTTAGGGGGCGCAAATTACTTGCCTTGCCCCGGGTGCTGACAACCCATGCTACGCCGCTGAAACTGACACAACAATAATTGCTCAGTGAGGTACCACAGGATGCTTTATTTTTGCTGCAGCAAACAAGCTTCTTCTTTAGCTGTTGCTACTATGAGACGAGCTAGTAACACCTCTTCAGACATATAAAATATTATCCTTGTTCATTCTTCTCACAGTAATCCTGCAACATAGCTGCACACACAAGAACACGGTTGTGTTGAGGAAGTGGCTTGGGTGGAGTAGTGCAGGCTGCACTACCTAATCCTGCCCAACACCCACATTTCAA
Source organism: Podarcis cretensis (assembly GCF_951804945.1). Classification (NCBI taxonomy): domain Eukaryota; kingdom Metazoa; phylum Chordata; class Lepidosauria; order Squamata; family Lacertidae; genus Podarcis; species Podarcis cretensis. Next base: position 29,864,587 of record NC_137177.1, read on the forward strand.
AGCAACCCAAACTGGCAAAACTAGCATGCCTGCAAAATTAGCATCTCTAGACAAGTTTCCCAGAAGCTTGGCTGAATCTTGTGTTGGAGATGAAAGGTTAGTACCAAAGATGACTGATGCATCTCCAGGAGAAGGGAGTTCCACAATCTAGGTGCTACCACAGAGCAGGCACTTTCCTGGGTCACTACACAACGGGAAACACTCCTTTGTGGGACCATGAGAAGGGTATCCCCTGCTGATCTTATTCCCTCCTCCTCCTCCTCATCTGGTTCTTTCCTCCAGTCAACTTGGCCTGTTTGTCCCTTATATAAAGCTTTTAGTTATGCTGTGCATTGCCAGCCTATTGTTACTTTCCCAGGGGCACCAATTTTCAGACTGATTGCCTACAAGAGGAGGTTAAGAGATTTCCATTTTACCCACTCCAAAATGGTAATGACTGTTCATGCAGGAGAATCACTGCACTTATCATCCTGAAATTTGGCAGGCTTCATCCCCTCAGACAGGGCACCCATATCTGCAAATTGCTTCAATTCTGGCGGAAAATAAAAAAGTTAGAGACTATTCACTTATTTCATTTTCAGATGTTCCCTGTACGAAAGTTGGCAAATATTGGTAGCATTTGGGCCCCAGGACATTCAGAGTTTTAAAAAATTAATAAATAATAATGACACCAGCGGGTCCCAGGGCAGGTTACAACAATTCAGAATGAAAAACAGGTAAAACAGATTACAGTCACAGGAACAGGGCAGACTCTGAAAACAAACATCTTAAGTGCTGGGGTAGAGAGGTGTGCTTTTCAGCATTTGCCAAAAGCTCTATAGCAAAAGTACCAAGCACACCTATCTGGGGAGAACATTGGGCCAGCGCCACCCTGAACTTCTGAGGATGGAAGAACTATCAAGAGTTAGCTGGCTCGCACCAGAGCGCAAGCTGCTTCTTTTTTGGTCTCACACTCTTGTGCATGCACAAGAGCTCAGAACAAAAAAAGGAGCATCTTAATTTGGGTGTTGGAGGGTATGTCCAAAAGAGGCTGCAGCTGGCAAACTAGCCACAGTTGGATGTAGACACTCCTAGCCACTGAGGCCACCTGGACCACAAATAAAAGCATTGGATCTTGGGTTACCCCCAAGTAATGAACTGCTGCCTCCAAGGGACTTTAACCCCAAATAGAGCAGGCTGTCTTCCCACCTTGTGGACTTGATAACTTGAAACACATAACACCTGTCTTCAGGATTCAGTTTCAATTTGCTGGTTCACATCCAGCCCATCATTGCCCCCAAACCCGTCTAGCACCTCAGCCGCATCTCTCAATTCCTCTGAATGACATGCTCTTATTCATTCAAATGGCAGGTTTGCCTAGATTTCAAACAGCAACAATTTTTTCCTTAATCCCTGTATTTTTCCATATACATCAAGCTTTCTACCATCATTAACCAAGTGCCCTCCTATTTAGGGACAGATGGCTTCCGTTGCTCTCCCCCCCCCCATGACTGGTAATTCAGTGCCCAGATACAATGAATGAAAAAATGTTCTCAGGTCTAGTTTCTGTTTACTTCCCTGGAATAAAATCCATATGGCCAGTGTTAATTATGTTGGCAAGCGCTTCACTGGCAGCACACTGAGCGAACGATCAACCTGATTACATAAATATATTAGTTGGAAGGCTTCAAATTTTTATTATTTCAAAGACCAGGAAGGTGGACATTATGCAGGCTTTCGTTTAAAAGGTTTCCTCTTGTCAAGCGTGCACAGGCCAAGCCTCTTGTGAAGTCATTAACCTTTTCTTATTAACATACGTGGGCTGCAACTCAGCTTGCATTCCCCCCCCGCCAACCTAAAATTACATTTTAATTTCATCCTAGAAGGACTGAACAACATATTACCTTAGCAAATGCAAGTTACCAAACCTGTGGTTGCCAAGACACTGTGAATGAAAAGGGCAGTAATTGCAAAAGGAGCCGGTGGTGAGAGAAGGGGATGCCTAACAATTCCTGTCAATTCCCTCATGCAGATATCTCCAGAGGTAACCCCCCCTCACCAGCAGTACGTTGCTGCTGTTATAGTTGATTTATTAACTACATTCTAAACCACTGTCACAAGGTGATTCACACATAAAATAATTAAAAACAGTTAATAACACAAAAAAGGCAAAAGATGCTGTTGTCTTACTTTCGGTTTACCATAAAGCTCAGTTTATTTACACAGCACTATTGTGAAAACATTGACAGTACATCCAGCCAACATCAGATTTGATGGTGTAGAATTAAGAATGATAAAAGAGCTATACAGTGAAGCCACAATCCTGAAAATAAAATCTGATGTAGATCAACCTTATCCAACCTGGTGACCTCCAGATGTTTTAGATTGCAACTCCTATCAGACCCAGCCAGCAAGCCTAGCTTAGATATTCCTAAACAATCCAAGCTAATAGAAGCTCTTTGCCTAATCCAGAGTAGACACCATTGATGGATTTGACAGTCAGCCACTGTTCTCTACTGGGGATATTGGAGCTGTGCCCAAGGAGAGGTCTGGCTATGTGTGATGGGCTTCTCTTCTGCTCATTTAGACAAACAGGGCAGGGGCATGAGGGACAGCATACAAGGGAAACCATCCGGACCTCTAATGCTGACCAGACCAAAGTGCTGTCCAGCATAGATAGGGGTTTAAATACTACCTGACTCCTGTGTTTGAGAACTTGGAACCACGGAGAAATCCAAAGCACCAAAAGAGGCCTTTCAAATAATGTCACCCTCTTGCCTCAGGAGCCTGAAGTTATCTATCTTCTTTTACAGATACAGTGTTCCGCTGACCATGGATCTTCTACCCATAGAATTGGTTGGTTTCCAGTGACACTACACGACGCCTTAGTATTTTCAGCATTATAGCAATGAAGCATCCTACATTGGCATATAGGAAGCCACCTTAGACTAAGTCAGACCATTGGCCCATCTAGCTCAGTATTGCCAACACTGACTGGTAGGATTTCAGACAGAAGTCTCTCGTAGTCCTACTTGGTGAGGCATGCAAAACAGATGCTCTACCACTGAACTGTATGATGCTTCCGCACATGCACTGAAAAAGCCACACCCGGGCTGAAAAGCCTCCACGACAAAAGACAAGAGGTATCTCTTTGTACTGTGGAAAACAACATTTACTAACCAGAAGAGTGTGGAGGTGAAGTCAGCCTGTCAAGACCTAAGCCTCTAAGATGGCTATTTCACCCTGCTGCCAGTGATGTGTTTGAAAGGAACTTTTGTTTCAGGGAACTGTCCTGAAAAAAAGAATTATGGTCTAGTGCATAATCATCCCTGACCATTGGCCATGCAGGCTGGGGCTGATGGAAGCTGTAGTTCAGCAACACCTGGAGGGCCAAGTTCCCTATACCTGGTCTAGTGAGATGCTGCTCCTTCCCCAAAACAGGCCCAGAAGCAGACTTCAGCATAGTAATGGGTGTGCGTGATGGCCAGGCCTAAACTTTGGTCAGGACACCTGTTTATGTGACAGGATGAGAGGGGTGGCGAAGAAAATGAGGTTCTGAGAACATGCAGGCTGTTCTGTAACCAAAAGGGTATTGCTTATGTTGATGAATATGTTTTGGGCTTGTTTTGAAAACACATTGTACTATGAGATAAAGAAGCATGCTAGTCTGTTTTTTTCTATATAAGCTTGGGATTCTCTGCTTGGGGCAGAGCAGCTTGTAACACTCTGGCGTCAGGCTGCTTCTCCTTGCATGCTTGAAATAAAGGAGCCCCAGGCTGTGTCCTGATTCAAATACAACATGTGCCTATTTTTCCACAACAATATAAAAAACAAACCCCTTTTGATCAGAACAGCAGCACCGCGGGAGAGAGGTGCACTAACCTTTTCACCCTGCAGTGTTGTCTTTATTCAAAATCCTATCCTCTAGTTCCTATTAGTGGTTGCTTGGAGAGGGGGGGAGATGCAGGCAATGGTGCAGGATTGAAAGGATTAAACACACTTTTATACTTGATTGGCCACTGCTTTAAATAAAAGTGAAGGCCCCCACAGTTGCTTTTAAGTACATGTGTGTCGGGATGTGTGTGTGTGTCTGTCTGTCATGTCTATTTTTGGCTTAGAGGTTTTCCTGTTCTAAAAAGGCACTCTCTCTTCCCAGAGCTAAAAAAAAAGTAAATAGTTCCTATTCAATAAATTAACACTTAAGAAACCATTAAAAAAGCATCAAGTGTAACCAACCAACAGTGAGGGTCATAATCCTCTGCTTGGAGCTTGAACCCAAACAATAAATAACAGAGGTTCAGTGCCCTGTGGTTAGACCAGGCAGTTTTGAGAACACAGATGTCATTTTGTGGTTAAATCACACAGAGGTCTCCAGCATGCTTGTACAATTGGAAAACAACCCCTTTCATTTATAATGGAAAGGCAATAAGGAAATTAAAAGGCCCATTCGTCCCCTACACTACCTCACCTCCTCTGCTACGTAGCTCTTTTAATGAGCAAAACATTTTGCATAGTAGAAAAATGAATGAAGCACACCTTATGGGGGTTCCCCCAAGATGGTGGTGCCAGGTCAGCATTCACCAATTACTCAATAAGATTTATGTCCCTGAATTATTAGTCTAATAATAATGCCATTCTGCCTGAAGTGTACAGTGCATCATGGAAAATGCAAAGCATGCTGCAGATAAAAAGCTGGTTCCCTACCTCCAGACTTAACTGAAAAGTTTAAAGCAAATGTGCAAAGATTAAACACCCCATGGTTAGCATCAACCATTTTTTACGTGATGGGTTTGTTTTCATGCAGATCACATATTTTTAAAAGTGAATATATTAAAACAGCCTAAAAGGCAGAGAGAGATAAAAACAACCAGCATTCCTGAAGTTGCTTGAATGCTGAAACAAGTGTCCAACTGGTTTCTGGTTCCAGACCTAAATCTAAGACATTCTGGTTTACTCCTTTGGATGCATTCCTATCACAAAAAGACCCAGAGTTGACAGACAAAAACCTAAAAGGCAGCATTATGGTATGAGCAACAGAAACAGTCAACCTCAGTCACTGACTCAGTCAGTGATTCACAGCATACATCTCCTCCAAAGCTAAAATCAGTGGAAGTTGTATACTATATCCCAACTCAGGTGATGAACAATGGGATGGGGAGTTATCATGAATAAGCCTGCAGGCAAAGATGGAGGGAACAAAAAAGATCACTAATAAGGCCCCATCTTGATTTAGAACAGAAGTAAAGAACCTGTGGTCCTCCAGATGTTGCTGGACTAAAACTCACACCATCCCTGGTCACACTGGTTGAGGCTGATGTTCAAGTCCACCAACATGTGGAGGACCACAGGTTCTCCATTCCTGGATCTAGAATTAACTACTGCCAAGTTAGTGTGGGGTCCTGGAGTTTCTGCAAATTTATTCAAAGTGGCTCATACACGCACTCACACACAAATCCATTTTCATAATGCTTTAAGATGGCGATTAACTTAACCCATTCATTACTATAGGACCAAGTGCAAATAACTTTTTCTGGATCAGGGCCATGGAGCTTTGATGTATGAAGGGTCCAGAAAGCAATAGCAACCTGTAACTTGGACGGGGGAGGGGGGGAAAGGAGGCGAGTTAGTACTTAGATTTTATTTCTGCCATTTTGGAATGAAGCCCCATGTAAATACTTTCTGCAAATAATAAAAAAGCAAACAAACCATGTACACAATAGCAACACAATGAGCAAGTTTCCATCCCCAGCCCACTGATGGGAAACTTGAGCTAACGTTTGTGCTGAGCTAACTTTTCTACAGGCAGGAATGAGCCCCTCCCCCCACACAAGGGGAGCATTCAAAATGCAATCTCTGACCCACAATTTGAATCGACACAACTGAAATTACACATTTGTAGGGAAGGTCTAAATTGCTGTCCTGCAAGGTAAATGGCAGGAAGCCAGTTGCATGCTGTGTGTTTGTGGGCTGTTGCTGTTGAGAGTCTCAATCTTATCTGACATCTTCAAATGTTTGGCTAGTTTTCTCCTTAAGGTACAAGGCAGCAGGCAGGTAGCATGAGCAGGTCTAATTAAAACAGGAATTGACACATGTAAGCTTTGGTTCATATTAAAAATATTCTGGGTTGTATCCAATGCTAGTGATACTCAGAGTGGAAGAACTGAAATAAATGGACAACTTTGGTCTATTAAGTTCAATGAGTCCATGCTGAGTAAAACTTAAGCTGGATACAACCATCCATATGTGGTGGGGAAGGCGCACAAACCCAAAGCTCTGCTTGAGACCGTACAACCCACATACTGAGTCATGTTATGTGATCATAAAGGGAATTTTATCAGGCAAACAGAGTCTAAACTCACCCTTTAGTTCCTGCTGTTTGACTAGCAATATTACAGCCATCAGAATATCCTGAGTTCCTTTTGACATAGCTATACATACTGTCACAGTTTAGCTTAGCGAGGCCGAAGCAGCTGCTTGCGTCCTGCAACAATCACAATCAACTTAGCTTTTGTATTACACGGGTAGGGGACTCTTAATACAGTTCAGTCTTTAAGGTTGTCATTCCATACACACTTAATCCATAAATAAACTGACTTTTTTTCCTTTGACTTAGCGGTGCTTAAAAAGAAGAAGGGATGAATAAATAAGAGGACCACGCTTGGAGGCATTATGCCAGTCCCTTACAAGGGCTTTCACTCCCCTTTGTCATGCTCCATGACCCGGTAGGGAGGCACAGATGACCCCCTCGAACCATGTTGCTCCTGCACTATCGGCAACGTAGCAGGTGCGTAGATCTCAGAGATGGCGTCGTTGTTCTCCAGGGCACCATAGGAAAATGACGTTTTGAGCTCAGGCTGAACTGCCGTTCCATTGTCATGCAAATTCTGCATGCCTACAGACAAGAAGGGGAGGGAAAATACATCATTTGAAAGGGGCTTTTTTTGAGGGGGTGAGGGACTATAAACTGCTTTCTTTCCCACTTATGCACATAAACATATGAAGCTGGTTTAGATTAAATCAGAACACTGTTCTGTCAAGCCTAGTGCCACATTCTCTGACCAGCAGCGGCTGTCCAGGGCCTCAGGTTGACATCTTTTCCAGCCTTACCACCCAAGGTCCTTTTCACTTGGCAACTGACAGGAATTGAACTTGGGATCTTTTGCATAATAAGACACCAAATAATAAATAAAGGGCTTCATTTACGGAAGGGTTGGGGAACCTGTGACCCTCCAGATATTGTTGGGCTAGAATTCCCACCATCCATTGATTTTTGGCCATGGTGGCTGGGGATGATGGGAGCTGGAGTTCGGTAACATCTGAAGGGCCAAAGCTTCTCAATCCCTGATTTACGTGAGGCAACTCCCAACAAGTGTCTCTATAATCATTCTATGGCTGTTACTTATGTCAAAGGACACCAGAGAGGTTAAGGAGGAAACTTTGCTTCAAAACACATAGAAGAGTCAGAGGCAGTTGGTAAAGGACTTGTAAAGAATTGTGAAAGAATTAAAATAAGCAGATATTCCTCTCCAATTTATTGTAAGTTGTTACTTAATAAGTAATAGTAAATGTCAAGACCACAAACAACTGAGAAGTGAAAACCCTCTTCCTAGGCCAGGGGTGGCTGAGCTGTGGCCAGCCAAGATGATGTTGGACTCCAACTCCTATCATCCCTGACCACTGGCCATGCTGGTGGGGCTGGTGGGAGTTAGAGTCCACAGCAAATGGAGAACCACAGGTTACGCAGACCTATTCTAGGCAAATTGGATGGCTCAGTCACCACCAAGAGGGACACCATTAGGAGAGAGAGGGCAAGGCTCTGGCTGGCTGGCTGACTCCAGCTACAAAAGCTGAGGCTACTGAATAGAATATTGGACTGGGGTATTATTTGGGGGAGAGGGTATTGTTTGGGGGCTGTTGCTGTTGTTGCTTTTTTTTGTATCTTTATTTTTGATTGTATGATTTACGTGGAAATTGTTCAATCTGGTCGTGTTCTTTTTGATGTTTTGCATATTGTTTGACTACTTTTGTTATGTCTGTAATTACATGATTTTTTATATGTTGTAAGCCGACTCGAGCATAACTTTAACTTTGGAAAGGCGGCATACAAGCAAAATGATTGATTGATAATTGTCCAGAAAACAGACCCAATAAAACCAGTTCTGGGGATTTTTGAAGGGAAGCCATGGCTATTGAAAGTGATAGAATACTGCTTTAAATATGTAATGCAGCTGGGGCCAGACAGGCAGATGACATTTTAAAAAATGTGTCACTATTAACTTGCTCATGAAAAGAAAGTTTTTATTTTTTTTGGCCTTACTTGGCATAGCATCCATGGAGATGTACGGTTCGAAAAAGATTGATTTCCTCTTGTTTCTAGTGATCAAGAAGACGCCTAAAAATGCAATGAGGCACCTGGGTGGGTGGGGGGAATAAGAAAATACAATTGCTTTGTGAAATAACAGAAGGAGCAAAGAAGCTGGCACCAAAGGAATTTAAACAACAACTTGATCTCATGTTAGCCGGTTATTTCTTTAAAAGGCTGAAAAAGCTGTTTTCCTACTGACCAATGCAGTTCATGAGGCAAAGCAATACTGTAAACAGTTCTAGAAAAGAGCTCACTGGTGTAGCATTGTGCTATGCAAGCGCTATTTGTAGACTGCACTAAAATAAAACGAGTTCCTGCAACGAGATCGTAATTCTGCAGCCTGCTTTGAGGACGAAACCTTGCAATTATTGGCTATATGTTACTGTTTTTAAACGTTTTTCGATCTTGATATTTTAAAATGTTTTCACTTTATTTTAAATTGTATTACTACTTTATTGTTTGCTGCCCTGGGCAACTTTGGGAGAATGGGTGGGGTAAAAATAAAAATAAAAATCTTCACCACCACCACCACCATAAAATTGCTTGTATACATAGCAACTTGGACACCACTTTGTCTATGGCAGAACTAGTGAAAGGAGCCCAGAGCACCATTAACCCAGGTTTCTTTTCAGGATTAGCTTAAATGCCAAGGCCTGCCTGGCCAGGATGGAGACAAAGTGCAAGGAAGAAATGTGGCTTACCACCTGCTTGCTCTGCCTTTCTTGGCTTATAACATCTGCCAAGACGGGACAGAATGGTTTGGGTCAGGAGGTAATAGAGAGAAAGAGAAGTCCCTTCTGCCTTGAGATGGAGAGAGACTGCCCATAAAAGAAAACACTCTCTGGATTGTGAGAACTGACAGCCTGCTGGTCTTTAATAATGTCACATTACATGTGTGATAGCTGGGGCTCATGGGAGTTGTAGTCCAAAAAGTCCGGAGGGCACCAGGACAGCAAAGTCTGAACTAAGGCAGCTACTAAGGGTTTGAGGTGCTAAGAATTGGGAATTCCTATCTGCCCCGCCCAGATTATGTAAAATGCAATGATGAAGCAAAAGTTCCCAAAATAATAGCACACCGCACTACCCCTAAATCAATACTGTAAACTTACCCCAAGGCAAACATGCATATATGAAGTATGTCTTCTCCAATGAAGTCCAAGTAGAAGGTCGCACCTGACCCAGGAGGCAGGGGGAAATGGAAACATGACATACAGCATCTTCAAACACAAATTTGTTGCCAATTGCTAGACAAAAGCTACTCATCTGTTATTTCATTTTATATTACGCATGGGAAGCAGCTGGGAGTTGTAGTAGTTCCAAAGACCTGAAGGGCAACAGTTGGCCAAAGGCAGAGTTATACCTTCGCTCCTGGCATGTCATCCCTTATTACCCTTGTTTATCCCTTCCCTTCCCTACTGGCAAACTTTAGAATCAGTTCCATGAGACAGAGATCCTTGGCTTGTTTTCAGAACGTATACTGAATGTGTCACATAAAACATTATCTCCTTACAAGAATGAGCTTCTGAATGCAAACTACACTCTGGGCATGAACCTAAGTGGCACATAGGAAGCTGCATTATACACAGAGTCAGACCTTTGGCTCCATCTGGCTCAGTACTGTTTCCGCTCACTGGCAGCAGATCTCCAGGGCTTCAACGGGGTCTCTCTCAGCTCTACCTGTAGATGCTGGGGATCGAATTTGGACCTTCTGCGTGCTCTACCCATTGAGCTACGGCCCTTCCCAGTGAAACTATGATATGCTGTAATCCAGCCTTTGCCAACCTCGTGCCCTCCAGATGTTTTGGACAGCAACTCCCACCAGCCATTATTTTCTTAGGAGCCCATCTCTGGCCACAGAAATTTGTGGACCTGCTCCAGCCACCAGTTTAGGTTATTTCCCCTTATTTCTTTTACCTGCAGTAATTGCTATTGCAGTGGACAAGATGTATCCTATGCTGGCAATCTGTGATGCATCGTACAGCTGTGTTGCTTGTGTTAAAAACCTACGATCAAGAAGTAGAATTAGGAATTAAACAGGCATGCAATCAATCAGTTTAAGGAGTGTGTTGTTAAAAACATTAAGTATTTAAATATAACAAAAGCAGGGGGCCAGACTGATAGGTAAGAACCCTAGCAACTAGTATGCAGAGGTATACTGCCTCTGAAGCTGGGAGTTCCATTTATCAGCTATGGCTAAAACAGCCATCAATATGATTTTATATTGCATTCTTCTGTCCAGTTTCTTTTAAAAAGCTATCTAAGCCAGTGGTCATCACCAAGTCTCCATTTGTTATTACATGTTTGCACCACCACCCGCCAAGGAGCTCAGAGTGGAAGACATGTGCTTCACCACCACCCTTATATCTTGTAATTTACATTAGGTTCAGATAATCACCCAGGGCATTTTACAGCCGAGTGGGGATTTGAATCCAGGTGTCTATGGTTAGGCATCCAGCTAATATTTTATTTATACATACAGCTCAAAAGAGGCTGACCTAATCATAACAATCGTTGATTCCTTTTATTCTCCATTAAAGCAGACACTGTATACATCTGAAAACTTTATGAACTATTCCACATCAGTTACAGAATGAAGGGTGGGTAATAATAACAATAAATTAAAATGTTTTCTTCTTTTTCTTCTGGCACACTTTAGCTCCAGATTGTTGTTGTTTAGTCGTGTCCGACTCTTCGTGACCCCATGGACCAGAGCACACCAGGCACTTCTGTCTTCCACTGCCTCCTGCAGTTTGTCAAAGCTCCAGATTACTAGCCTATAAAGTTTTCCTTCTACAGCAGGGTTTGAGGAATGTGTTCAAATGTTGCTAGACTACAGCTCCCATCATCCCTGACCACTGACGATACTGGCTGGGGTTGATGGGAGTTGGAGTCCAACATCTGGAGGGCTGAAGACTCCTCAACGCTGCTCTATAGTTCTCCCCCTTGATTGCTTTCCCCTTCAGTCTGCACTAACCCATCCTCAAATGCTTTTTCTTTTCTTAACAGACACAGAGAGATCCATAGCTGTCAATGTTTCCCTTTTTTAAGGGAAATTCCCTTATTCCAAATAGGATTCCTCGGAAGAAAAGGGAAAAGTTGACAGCTATGGAGAGATCAGTCTTGGTAAGCTAAAAATTAGCTATCTATGCCTTGGTAGCTAAGAACAAAACCTCGACGTCCTGGGGCAGCATATCTTAGATCACCAGATGCTAAGAAATGATGACGGTGGTTGGCTGTCTAGTTGGTCACTCTCGGCAGCCAGAGTGTCAGAATGGATGGTTGTTTGGTCTGACCCAAAAGGGCAATTTTTCTGCACTGCAGCACATTGACTGTAAGCAACGGGAAGGCGTTCCTCAAATGTATCCTTAAAATGTCACAAGGTACTTTGCAGAAGAGGAAAAGCAGCTAACAGCTACTAAAAGGCCCACTGCCAGTAATAACAACGAACAATACAATTACCTAGCTTTCCCCCCTGGGGCTGCTCTTTAATGTATTATTCATTTTAATTAAATTTCAATTATGCTGACATTCAGTTGTATGCTACAGCTGGAAAATAAGGTTGCTCTTAGAAAAAGGGAGAGGAAGGAAGCTCCGAGCCACTTACGTTGCCTGAAAGGATGCTGTTGCCACCATGCAAACCACCATGATGTAGAAAATGGGGTAGCCCAGCTGGAGGTTCCCTCGTATCGAAACCACCACCATGCCTGCCACTGCCTTCACCGTGATGACTGTCATAGAACCTAAAACATATTTAAGACAACAACTCTCCCATCACTAGAGAACAAGGAAAATGACAGTCACAGGAAGCAAAATGTCCCATGGTAATGAGTTCCACAAGTCCCACCAACAGGAACATTAGAGTCCTGCTGGATGAGGCCAGTGACCCATCTAGGCCAGCATCCTGTTCTCACAGTGGCCAGCCAGAGGGACACAGGTGGCGCTGTGGTCTAAACCACTGAGCCTCTTGAGCTTGCTGGTCAGAAGGTCAGTGGTGCGACAGGGTGAGCTCCCGTTGCTCTGCCAACCTAGCAGTTCAAAAGCGCACCAGTGCAAGTAGATAAATAGGTACTGCTGTGGTGGGAAGGTAAACAGCGTTTCCATGTGCTCTGGCTTCTGTCACAGTGTACCACTGTACCAGAAGCAGTTTAGTCATGCTGGCCACATGAGCTGGAAAGCTGTCTGTGGACAAACGCTGGCTCCCTGAGCCTGAAAGCGAGATGAGCGTCACACCCCCCAGTCACCTTTGACTGGACTTAACATTCCAGGGGTCCTTGTACGCTCTTGGGAAGCCTGAAAGCAGGACCTGAGCACAACTGTACTCTCCCCACTTGCCATTCCCAGCAACTGGTACTCAGAGGCATAAGGGCTCTGGCAGTAGAGGTCAAAGATAGTCCTTGTCCTCCGTGAATGAGTCTAGTCCTCTTTTAAAGCCATTCAAGTTGGTGGCTATCCCTATCTCCTGTGAGAGCAAATTCCATCATTTGACTACAGTTCCATCTGCACTATGCATTTAAAGCAGTGCCATATCAATTTAAACTGGCATGACTTCCCCCAGAGAATCCTGGGAAGTGTAGTTTGTTAAGGGTGCTGAGAGTTGTTAAGAGACCTCTATTCCCCTCACAGAGCTACAATTCCCAGAGTTCACCAAGAAGGACCAACTGTGAAAGCAGCTCTGACAATTGTAGCTATTGGGGGGGGGAGATAAGGGTCTCTAAACAAACAAACAAACAAACAAACAAACAAACAAACAAACAAACAAACAAAGGCTGTTTTTTGTTTGTTTGCTTTACAACAGCAAGGATACTGGAATAAAAATACACAGAACTATGCTGCATTAGGCCTGCTTTCATAATTCATGAATTTCAACTCTGATATGGGCAGCGGGCATTGTTTTGTTTTTGGTAATATGTGCACCTTACCCTGGGACCCATTAGGAAAAAGGGTGGTGTAAAAGTTTTGACAAACAAGCTAGGCAGCCAACTAACCACAGGCCTACTCTGACTCAACAGACACAGTGGTTGGAAGATTAAGCCGAGGGCTTGAAACTTCAATGTTGTGTGAACATAGCACATGCGTGAAGCTTACCCAGGAGTGCTGCCAACAGCAGAATCACCACAATATAGTTAGCTTTCCTCTCTTTGTAGAAATACAACAGCAGGCAGAAAATGATGATCTCTACCAGCTAAGAGAAAGAAGAAGAAAAAGACCATGCAGAAATAAATATGGGCTTTAAAAACAAACAAGTCAACACACACTTTATTTTTGTAAGAACTGGAGAGGCGACTCCATTTGGGAAATGGAAAAAGAATGGGCAACAGCTGCTTCATTTCGCAGCAACCTGGGAATTTTGTTTTTCCCCTCCAATTTCCATCCTACCCTGACGGCACACAGAAACAGGTAGGTAGCTGTGTTGGTCTGATGCAGTTGAAATATATATATATATATATATATATATATATATATATATATAGTCCAGTAGCACCTTAGAGACCAACTAAGTTTGTCCTTGGTGTAAGCTTTCATGTGCATGCACACTTCTTCAGATACCAAAGCGGTTGGTATCTGAAGAAGTGTACATGCACATGAAAGCTTATACCAAGAACAAACTTACTTGGTCTCTTAGGTGCTACTGGACAATTTTTTAATATATTTTGGCACATAGAAAGTTACAGTGTTTTACATAGCACAAAGGTATGCATTTTGTCCTCTTCCATTTATATCCCACCTTTCTTCTGTTATGGAACCTGAGGCAGCGTATATGTGCTTCCCAGTTGGTCATGCATCCAACCAGACCTCAGACCTGCTTCTTTAGCAAGGTGGTAGCCTTATGCAATGTGAATATGCCCTCCCTGGGATTTAGCTCTTCCCAGGCACATGCTCTGCCATTTTCAGTCTTTACGAATGTAAAGGGAGCCCTGATGGACCAGAGCCAAGTTTCATCTGGCCTGGCATCCTGTTTCAAGCAACAATGAGAAGCTCACAAGCAGGTGCATGATGGAGCTCTTAATTCACCTAGGATAGCAACAAAGCGACCTGCCATTTGTCTCCAGCATCCAGTCCCAATATGCTGTTCTTTCCACCCTCCTCTACACTGTTGCAGGGGATCTCTGTCCCCACCTCAACCCACATTCCTCTGCTTAAGAAGCAGCAAATGTGGTATGCTTTCCAAATGTTGCTAGACTACAACTCCCAGAACTCCTGACCAGTGGCCATGCTGGTAGGGGCTGGTGGAAGTTGATGTCCAACTGTATCTAGAGGGAACCACATGGGCATCTTATGATGTTCCAGCTGTGAAAATGGAGTGGAAGAGGTTGGGATGACACACCCTTTGGGCCTCAGCTCAGAGACAGCTTGCTAGTGTAGGATAAAAACCTAGGGAAATAAAATCTTTCAAGTCATTGCCAGTAAAGGGTCTTTGATTCTCCAAATTTTAAGGACACCAGTTTCAGAAAGTGTGGGCAACTGTTAGGAGACCCATACCCCCTTTCCTATATCCAAACCTGCATGGGTTTCCCTCTTAAAAAAAAAAAAAGCCCATGGGCAACGTTTTTCCTTAAAACCCCAAACTAGGCAAGCAGATTATTGGATGTAGGCAAAGCACCCCAGATAGTGTCACTCTAAGACTGGCCTCCTTACCATATACAAGAGAAACGGCCAGCTGACCAAGTGCTTAGTGATGTTCTCTCCTGTCATGGTCTCATGACTGTTAGGCCCGAAGGTTATCAGCAGGTATGTCCCGACAATAGCCAAGCCACAGCCTACAAAGGACAAAACATAGCGCCCTTTGGCAGGAGGAAGGGAGGAGAAGCTGTGTTAGTGGGTTAGTTCAGAGGCCTGTGGCTGTTTGGACGACATACACAAGACAAGGACAATGGGAGGAGTCATGGACTAGTCCATGTTATTATTATTATTTTTTTATAATTTTTTATTAAATTTTGACATAAATATATTTCACAAACATACAAAAGACAAAATGAAAAAGAAAAAAGAGAAAAAGAGGAAAAAAAACAAAAAAAACATGAAATACATACAACTTTGATGACATTGATCGACTTCCCTTTATCTCGATTTCGGAAATTATTATTTTGTTTATCTATCTGCTGTGTCTATTCCTTAATAAAACTTTTTACGTAGTAAGCGTTATCTCATGCCTACTGTGATTTCTATAAGTACATATGTGTTTCTGATCAACATTTTAATTTTCCCCGTGTCTCTATTTCCATTTATATCCTAAATTTATCCCATTCATTGTTAAATTTTGCACTTCTTTGATTTCTTATTTTCTGTGTCAATTTAGCCAGCTCCAAATAATCGGATAATTTAAGTTGCCACTCCTTTAGTGTTGGGATTTTTGGTGTTTTCCAGTACTGTGCTATGAGGGTTCTGGCGGCCACCGTTGCATATTGAAAAAAGGTTCTATCTTCTTCTTTGATATCCTTACCAATTATCCCCAGCAGGAAGGCTTCGGGTTTTTTAACAAACGTGTATTTAAGAATTTTTTTTAATTCATTATAGATGGATTCCCAAATTTTTTTGAGAATCTCGCACGTCCACCACATATGAATGAATTCGCCCTCCTTGCTCTTACATTTCCAACACAGTTTATCGCCCGTTCTATACATTTTATGTAGTTTTACCGGCGTTATGTACCATCTGTACATCATCTTATACATGTTTTCCTTTAGTGTCGTGCATGCTGAAAAATTCATATCTTTACACCACAATGCCTTCCATTTGTCAAACTCTATGTTGTACCCTAGGTCTATCGCCCACTTCACCATCACTTCCTTTACTTCCTCGTCCTTGGTGTCCCACTCAAGCAACTGGTTGTACATTTTGATAATAATTTTGTTTTACTTTCTATTATTTCAATCTGAAATCTAGATTTCTTGTCATTTATTCCGATCTTATTATCTTCCCTCCACATTGAATTAATTTGATGGTGTTGAATCCAGGCAGTCAGCTTGCTTTTTATTTCTTCATAAGGTCTAATCCTCCACCCGGATTCTGTTTTGGTTAGTAAATCTTCATATGTCCATCTTTCCCCCTCTATATTTAATTTTTTAATTGTTAAAATGTCTAATGGTGATAACCACCAGGGCGTTTTCTGCTCCAACAGTTTTTTATTCCTTTCCCACACTTCCAGCAGTGGCCCTCTGAAAATGTGGTTAGAAAAACCTTTATGAACCCTTCCCTTGTCTCGCCATAAATAGGCATGCCAACCGAATCTTAGATTAAACCCCTCTAGATCTAACAATTTTTTGTTTTTGATGACAATCCAGTCTTTTACCCAACAAAGACATGCAGCTTCGTAATATAACCTCAAGTTTGGAACCGCAAGGCCACCCCTATCTCTTTGGTCTGTGAGCAATTTAAATCTGATTCTTGGTCTCTTTCCCTGCCAAATGAATTTAGAAAGTAATCTCTGCCATTCTTTGAATATTGAGGTTCCTCTAATTATCGGTATATTCTGAAATAGGAAGAGTAATTTAGGTAGTAAGCTCATTTTAATCGCCGCCATTCTCCCCAACCACGAGAGATGTATTCTATTCCATGTATCCAAGTCCTTCATTATTTCTTTCCATGTTTTCTTATAATTATTTTCAATCAGATTTATATTTTTCATAGTTAACCAGATTCCAAGGTATTTTACTTTTTTAGTTATTTTAATTCCAGTTTGACTTTCAAGATCGTTTTTGGTTTCTTCTTCCATATTTTTGGTCATTATTTTGGTCTTTGCTCTGTTCAATTTAAATCCGGATAATTTTCCAAATTCCTCTAGTAGCTTTAACACTCTGCCGACGCTCTCTTTTGGTTCTTCCAATGACAGCATAAGATCGTCTGCATATGTTTTCAGTTTATATTCTTTCGCTCCTATTTTTATGCCACGGATCTCTGGGGTTTTTCTTATCTTGTTTGTGATTATCTCTAAAACCATGATAAACAACAGCGGTGACAGAGGGCACCGCTGTCGAGTGCCTTTTGCTATTTCAAACTGTTCTGTCAGGGTATTGTTGATAATTAATCTAGCTCTTTGTTGTGTGTAGATTGCTCTAACTCCTTGCAGGAATGTGCCATCTATCCCTGATCTTTCCAGGCACTTTATCAGAAAACCCCAGGAAACATTGTCGAAAGCCTTCTCGGCATCGACGAACATTAAAGCAGCGGGAATTTCATTATGACATTCTAAATATTCAATGATGTCTATTGTATGTCTAATGTTATCTTTTATTTGTCTGTTGGGAAGGAAACCGGCCTGGTCAATATGGATGAGATTAGTTAAACACTTTTTAAGTCTGTGTGCCATTATATCTGCGAAGATCTTGTAGTCGTTATTTAGTAATGAAATCGGTCTATAATTCTTGATGTTAAGTTTGTCTGAATCTGGTTTCGGGATCAACGTGATATAGGCTTCTTTCCAGGATGCTGGCATTTTTCCTCCTCTTAGTATCTCGTTGATTACGTCACATAGTACTGGTGTTAAGTGTTCCTCTAGGACCTTGTAATACTTGGCAGATAACCCGTCTGGGCCTGGGGCTTTCCCCAGTTTCATCCTCTTGATTGCCTCTCGGATCTCCTCTATTTTTATGGGTTTATTTAAGGCGGTTCTTTCCTCTTCTGATATATTTTTGGGACTATTTTCTTCTAGATATTTTGCGATGCCCGTTAAATCTTCTTCTTCTCTTTTGTATAGGTTCTCATAGAATTTAAGGAAGTTCTTTTTTATTTCATTGGGGTCTTCCAGGACTTGTTCTTCAACTTTTATTTTATTGATGGTACTAAATTTTCTTCTTTTTCTCAGTTGCCACGCCAGAAACTTTCCAATTTTATTTGCCGATTCGAAGGACCTTTGTTTCATTAACTTTATTCCCTATTCCACCTCTTGGCTTATTAATATCGAGTATTCTGTTTGGAGCGTTTTATATTGTTGCTTATAGCCATCGTCATTTGGGTTTTTTATCATATTTTTTTCGCATTCTTTCAATTGATGGATTAATTCTTCTTTTTTTTTCTCTTTAGCCTTTTTTCTTTGGGTATTTTGTTGTATCAGGAGGCCTCTTAACACAGCCTTGCTAGCATCCCATACTGTGTCTATGCCTGTCCCTTTGTTAATGTTTAAGTCAAAACAGTCTTTAATGGTAATTTTAGCTTTTTCGATCACTTCTTCTTTTTCAAGTAGGTAGTCATTCATTCTCCATCTGTACAGCCCTTGGATCTTCCACTTTAATTGTAATGTTATTGGGCTATGATCCGATAAGGTTCTGGGTAGAATTTCGCATTTCTCCGTTCTTATTATTAGTTCTCTTGAGATCCATATCTGATCCAGCCTGCTCCAGCTCTGATGTGGTTCAGAGAAATGGGTAAATTGTTTCATTGTAGGGTTTTTGTATCTCCATATATCTATTAGGTCCAGATTTTCTTCCAGATCATTAAACGATTTCGGTAGTTTCCCTTGATTTATGTTCTTTTTTCTTGTACTTCTATCTAGTTCTGGCGTCGGAACCACATTTAAATCTCCGAGTAAGACCAGTTTATTGTTGTCTAGCTCTAATAAAGATTGTTCCAGTTTTTTAAAGAACTCCATTCTATTTGAGTTTGGGTCATAGACTGTTACCACGTTTATTTTCTCTCCCTGGTAGTTAATTTGAATTCCTAAAACTCTTCCATCCTCATCCTTGCAAATTTGTTTGGGTTCTAGTTTCTCCTTCGCATAGATTACTACCCCTCTTTTTTTCTTTGAGTTTGAATTAATGAATTCTATTCCCAACTTCTTATTTATTAGAGGACTAGTCCATGTTATTGATGACTGGTGAGTTTGATTATTACTGGCTGGTGTGTGGAAGGGATTTATGAAAGAAAAACCTGGTTTTAAATAGTTTATTATTATTATTATTATTATTATTATTTAGATTTATATACTACCCTTCATCAGGGAAGTTCACAAGATAAAAATACAAGATATATAAATGGTTGAAATAAATAAATGTGTAATGGTTATTTGTAAGGGAGTGAGAATGAGATTGTGAGATGGTTGAATATTATTGAGAGCTTGATTTTTGTTTAACAACTACACACACACACACACACACACACACAATTTGTTTTTCAGAATTTTATAACAATTTTATAACAACTACGATTATAGATATATGGATATTGAGAGTTTGCTTTGCATAGCAATTCTGACATTTATATATATGTGCACTCACACTTTTCTATTTCTTTGAATTTTAAATGGCTATGATTATTGTGATAAATACAAAACATAATAATAATAATAATAATAATAATAATAAATTTTATTTATATCCCGCCCTCCCCAGCCGAAGCCGGGCTCAGGGCGGCTAACAACATTAAAACAGTATGACATTATAAAACATTATAAAAATGAATTAAAATCAAAATTGATGGCAACCATAAACTAAAGCTTTGTAAAGATTGCCAGAGGAGGGGGTCAGGCTGCGCCCTGACCAAATGCCAGGTGGAACAGCTCTGTCTTGCAGGCCCTGCGGAAAGATGTCAAGTCCTGCAGGGCCCTTGTCTCTTGTGACAGAGCGTTCCACCAGGTTGGAGCCGCAGCCGAAAAAGCCCTGTCTCTAGTTGAGGCCAGCCTAACCTCTCTGAGGCCTGGGACCCTCAAGGTGTTTTTATTTGAAGATCGTAAGTTCCTCTGTGGGGCATACCAGGAGAGGCGGTCCCGTAGGTACGAGGGCCCTAGGCCGTATAGGGCTTTGAAGGTTAAAACCAGCACCTTAAACCTGATCCTGTACTCCACCGGGAGCCAGTGCAGCTGGTATAGCACCGGATGAATGTGATCTCTAAGCGAAGACCCCGTAAGGAGTCTCGCTGCGGCATTCTGCACCCGCTGGAGTCTCTGGGTCAGTCTCAAGGGCAGCCCCACGTAGAGCGAGTTACAATAATCCAGTCTGGAGGTGACCGTCGCGTGGATCACAGTGGCTAGGTCAGGGCGAGAGAGATAAGGAGCCAACTGCTTAGCTTGGCGGAGATGAAAAAATGCCGCCTTTGTTGTAGCTGCAATCTGCGCCTCCATGGAGAGGGAGGTATCGAAGATTACACCCAAACTCTTAACGGACGGTGCTGGCACTAATTGCACCCCCGCAAGAGATGGGAGTTGCCCCCTCAGTCCCATGTCGTCCCGTCCCAGCCACAGCATAATATCTATATACCTTGATTTTCTTCTTTCTTAAGAATGGTTGAGATTGTGTTTATTGTATACCTAGGCACTTGGATTTTATAAAATGCAAACCACTGAGATCTATTGATTGCTAGTGGTATATATAAAGCGACAGAGAGAGAGGAATAGATATATATATATAAGCTAGATAAGAATGGTTCTGAACATTTAAGAATACTGCCAGCCGTGCCTGACATTCTCACTTCTCAAACTGATCCTGCTTAGAACCTGTTATGCAAAAATTGCTTATGTTCAGTTTTATATATTCCTGTCTCTTCCCGATCCTGTAAGGCTGGCCAGCAGTATTCATTGACTGAATTTGCTTTACTGTGTTGGGCTGCTGGCACAGAACCCACTAGATGGTCCAAGTGTCCCCTTGCCTGGCCTTCTGCCCCCTCTAAGCCTCTGCATACACAGAGACCTATATTTCATCATGCACCTTAAACACCCACCCAGTTTAATTAGAGCTGAGAAAGGGTGAGGGGACACCTTAATGTAACTTATTGCTATTTTATTTAATGGCCACATGATCTTCAATGCCCATCTTTTCAAGGTTGTGCCACCCTAGCTACCGCAGCTGGCTCCAGTCAGGCTCCCTTCCACCAGCTTGTGCACAGCCCCTGATCAGAAGGGAGACAAACCTCCAGGCAAAGAAGTGTCTACAAACTCCCCCTTTCCTCTTATTCAGGCTCTCAGTGTACCACAGAACTACTATATGCAGGCAGCTGGGCTAGCAACACTCACAAATTTAAGCTCTGCATCTCAGAAACAATGAAAAGCTAGCCTGCCCTCACAAGGTCGTTCCTAACAAATTAGCAGCCAAGAAAGAAGAAAAAAGCAATTTGCAAGAACAACAGGAGCTTCCAGGACTGAGTGCCAGGATCCAATTCTCATCAACATGTACACACATGCAGAAGAGAGTGAGGAGGCAGCAAAGGAAAAGCAGCAACAGAAAGCCACATTCTACGACGGAGCTAAAAAGGTATTTTAAAATCCAGAACTTACTCAAAAAGTCTTTCGGCTTCCATTTTTCCTTAATGAATATGATTCCAATGATTGCACTTGCTAGGTGAGAAAATAATGACAGGTGAAGGATGTTACTAACACGAGGGAGAGTAAAGTACTTATATAGCTTCCCTTTTAGGGTGCAAACCCTTGCAAAGGCAGCTTGCAAAGCCACCAGTAAACAGAATATAAACTCTATCTATATATAAGGTAAAGGTACCCCTGCCCGTACGGGCCAGTCTTGACAGACTCTGGGGTTGGTGCGCCCATCTCACTCAAGAGGCCGGGGGCCAGCGCTGTCCGGAGACACTTCCGGGTCACGTGGCCAGCGTGACATCGCTGCTCTGGCGAGCCAGAGCCGCACACGGAAACGCCGTTTACCTTCCCGCTGGTAAGCGGTCCCTATTTATCTACTTGCACCCGGGGGTGCTTTCGAACTGCTAGGTTGGCAGGCGCTGGGACCGAGCAGCGGGAGCGCACCCCGCCGCAGGGATTCGAACCGCCGACCTTTCGATCGGCAAGCCCTAGGCGCTGAGGCTTTAACCCACAGCGCCACCTGCGTCCCTCTATCTATATATAGATAGCTATAAAACAAATATAACCACAAAATAAAAACATAACAAATATAATATAAAGGTAAAGGCAAAGGGACCCCTGACCATTAGGTCCAGTCGCGGATGACTCTGGGGTTGCGGAGCTCATCACACTTTAGTGGCCAACGGAGCCTGCATACAGATTCCAGGTCATGTGGCCAGCACGACTAAGCTGCTTCTGGCGAACTAGAGCAGCGCACGGAAATGCCGTTTACCTTCCCGCCGGATCGGTACCTATTTATCTACTTGCACTTTGACGTGCTTTCGAACTGCTAGGTTGGCAGGAGCAGGGACCATGCAATGGGGGCTCACCCCGTCACGGGGATTCGAACCGCCAACCTTCTGATCAGCAAGTCCTAGGCTCTGTGGTTTAACTCACAGCGCTAAAAACAGACCCATCAGTTGGAGCACATAGAAAAATGGCAAGGATTAAACACTAAGTCACACACATATGTATGTATCCATATTTAAGAAGAAAGCCACACTCTGCCTTCTGTGTCCCCCTTCCCCTTCCCCTATAAGCTTCTTAAATAAGACAAACGTGTGTGAAGATACGTTTACCTATAACAGACACGGCACCAAGTGGCACAATCAGGGAAAGGGGCGCAAAGGCATAGGCAGAGAAGACCCCCAGCTCCCCCAGGAACAGCAGGAACAGGCCGCACCACCATGTCTTGGTCTTGAAGTAGGCCCGGTGGTCTTTGCAACCCACCAGCCGGATATGGCTATATTTCTAAAGAGAGAAGGGGGAAAGGCAACAAGAAGTCACAGCAGCATTATTATTATTATTATTTTGCTGCTGAGGTTTGCTCTGGAATCCTTTTGCTTTTGTTTCCCCCACTGCTCACCTGGAGGTTGAGTGCGATGCTGATAACGAGGTGTCCAAAAATAGCCAGCAGGGCACCAATCAGGTTTTCCTGCAAGAAAAAAGGATATATGCAGGTATTAGCTTTCCACCCCACCTGCACATGCAGAAAACATGCTTGATTGGCCAAGTATGTATAAGGCTTGATAACATGGGACTTTCTTCCGAGTTGACGTGTATATGTCTGTGACATAAGTAGCTATCAGTCTGCAGCCTTAGGGCAGTTTCAATGTAAATAGTCAAACCAATTCAAATTCTGCCAAGGTGGCTTACAGCATCATCACAACACTGTGCCAAAGGGCAGCAAATTCAGCCACCCATCGCAGCAACGGGTTCTCTCCTACCTACTAGTCCTTCCCACAATCCCTTTCCCCCTGAGCTGGACAATAAATTACACTAGTTCTGCAGCCATTTAGCCCAATCCCTTTCGCTTCTTTTTATTTAGCTCAATCCTTTCTATTTCCCTCTCGTTGGCTAAAGGGAAAGAAGCACAAGACCAGTCTTCACTTCCATCGTGCGGGCCAGAGTCCAGCAAGGTGGTAGATACGGCAAATGAACTGCCTTCAGTTTTCCTGTGGGCCAATCTTAGGACTGCACAGTTAGGCTGAAATTCTGTACCCCTTACCTGGGAGTAAGCCCCACTGGACTCCATAGGACTTAACGCTGAGTAGACATGAAGAGGATTATGCTGTTTTAAGCAGACAGCAGCCTTAGTGTGGTTTAAATGTTCTATTCAAACTAATACAAACCTTTAACTTGAAATTATTTTGAAGACCTGACAATTCAGTCAGTTACACAATTCAACAGTGTACACCAAGTGTACTCCATAGTGGGTGCCTCAAAAATGATATATTGTATACAGTGGTACCTCGGGTTAAGTACTTAATTCGTTCCAAAGGTCCATTCTTAACCTGAAACTGTTCTTAACCTGAAGCACCACTTAAGCTAATGGGGCCTCCTGCTGCCGCCGGAGGAGGATTTCTGTTCTCATCCTGGAGCAAAGTTCTTAACCCGAGGTACTATTTCTGGGTTAGCGGAGTCTGTAACCTGAAGCATATGTAACCTGAAGTGTATGTAACCCGAGGTACCACTGTAGTTGGAAAAGGTTCGGAGCAGGGCAACCAAAATGATAAAGGGGATGGAGCGACTTCCCTGTGAGAAAGGTTGCAGCCTTTTGGGCTTTGTAGCTTGGAGGAAAGGCGAATAAGAGGAGATATGACAGAACTGTATAAAATTAGGCATGGCATGGTAAAAGCTGTGGTCCAAACCACAGAGCCTAGGGCTTGCCGATCGGAGGGTTGGCAGTTAGAATCCCCATGACGGGGGTGAGTGCCCGTTGTTCTGTCCCTGCTCCTGCCCACCTAGCAGTTCAAAAGCACGTCAAATGCAAGCAGATAAATAGGTACCGCTCCGACGGGAAGGTAAACGGTGTTTCCATGCACTGCTCTGGTTCACCAGAAGCGGCTTAGTCATGCTGGCCACATGACCCGGAAAGCTGTCTGTGGACAAACGCCGGCTTCCTTGGCCTATAGAGCAAGATGAGCGCACAACCCCAGAGTCGTCCGCGACTGGACCTAACGTAGGGGTACCTTTACCTTTAAGACTAGAACTCGTGGATACATCAAATGAAGCTGCATACCGGAAGATTCAGGATGGACAAAATAAATGTATATTGGACAAAATAAATGTATATCTTCTTCACAAAGTGTATCATTATGGAATTCATTCCCACAAGAGGTAGCCACCAACTCGAGTGGCTTTAAAAAAGGGATTAGACATGGAGAAAGATATCCAGGGCTACTAACCCTGATGGATGTGGTCTACCTCCACTCTTGTAGGCAGCAAGCCTCTGCTTACCAATTGCTAGAAACAACAGAGGGGAGAGTCCAAAGGCACTCAGGTGGCCACTTTAAGAACAGGAGGCTGGACTAGGTGGGCCACTGGCCTGATCCAGCAGGGTCTTCTTATGTTCTTACAAGGGGGGCTTAGACCAGAGACTGGTGAAGCATACTGGACAGCACTGCAGGGAACAGGAGCATGCAACACTGGAATGCTAAATTACTTCGTATTGTTTGTCAGTAGTACATTAAGGGAATATCCATACACTGTCATGTGCTTTTGTCTGGCTTAGGACACTGTGGAGCAGGCACAAAGCTCGGCTGCCCCCCCTTTCTCATGTCACCCCAAGTCACAGCTTCCCCTCCAACAGTTATATCAGGTAGAAATTTCTCTGTGATGTTTTTTCCCCATGGGAAAAAATCCTGTGCATTGTTTCAGAAAAGTTAATTAGTAACAATACAATACCCTTCAAGCTGTGCTCTTTCAAAGATGTGATTAAGGGTTTTTTAAAAATGTGACTATCCCTAGGAAGCATATAACCACGTGTGTAAACACAAAACCTATGTATATTTATTTAGGCTATGTGTGTAACTAAAAGATACTCAGATGTCACATGCTAAACCAGGTACTATTACATTTAGGACCTTAAAAAATGAATCTAAGGCTGTGTACACACCATACATTTGAATTGATGACTTTCTCCTGCCCCAAATCCTGGGAACTAACCGCAACAGAGCTACAAATTGCAGCACCCTTAACAAGTCAAATAAACCCAGGTTTCTTTTTTTCTGGTGTGTTTTAAATGTATAGTGTGTACTCAGCCCAAATTTACATAGGATTGTTGAGCTTTTTTGTGCAAATTTGTTGAGCTTTCTTTGCAAAATCTCCATTTTTAAATACTGTAACTTTTTACAATGATGTTTTTAAGTGTTGGAAGTTGCCTTGGATCCCAACTTTGGAGAAAGGCGGGATATAAAAATATAATAAGAAGAATTCATCATCACCATCATTATCATGTTCATGCACTGCACATCAAAACTGTGGTGCAGCATAGAACATAGAATCATAGATTTGGAAGGGGCCCTGAGGGTCATCTAGTCCAGAACCTTGCAATAGAGGAATATGCAGCTGTCCCATATGGGAACTGAACCTGCAACCCTGGCATTATCAGAACCACACTCTAACCAACTGAGCTATCAACTGAGCTGATGAACAGGCCTGAGGGCTTCCCCCTAAGACCCAAGAATGGAATGACAACAGCAGCAGCCAAAGCAGCAACTTACTCTGGCTTCCATAAATATAAGTATAGCACATTCTGCTGGTTTCTTACCCAGCTTGATTTTGCAGGTAATGCAGAGGAAACTTCTTCCCTCCCTGCCCTGATCCTTCTGCTCATTTCCAGGCAGCTCTCGAATGTAGGGCAGCAGTGCCAAAGCAGAAACTAACCCCAGGTAGGCATTCACCACATCATTTTAAAAACACTAAATTAAAAATTTAAAAGCACAGCTTAACTGAGACCAATTTAGGAACCTTCTTCATGGAAAGAACTGAAGTGGTGTGGTGGTTAAGAGTGCT
This sequence comes from Podarcis cretensis, assembly GCF_951804945.1. NCBI lineage: Eukaryota > Metazoa > Chordata > Lepidosauria > Squamata > Lacertidae > Podarcis > Podarcis cretensis. Next base: position 29,891,004 of record NC_137177.1, read on the forward strand.
AAGTCCAGGGAGACCCAGGTTCAAATCTCCATTTAGCCTTGAAGCTCCCTGGATTGCCCTTGGAGGACAAGAGGAACCTACAAAACAGGGTTGTTGTGAGGATAAAATGGCAGAGAGAAGCTTGTTTGTCACTCTGAGCTGCTTAGAGGAGGAACATACCATATTTTTCCACGTATAAGACTAGATTGTTGTTGTTTTCTACCAAAAAATTACGGTAGGTTTAAAATTGCGGCTCGTCTTATACATAGGTAGTGCTGAGGGGTGCTTTCTTAATTTGGAGTCCCCCCAAATAGTCTTATACATGGGGGCATCTTATACATGAAAAAATACAGTAATTAAGAGCTCTGGCGGTCAGGTCAAAGGACCAACCTATCTAGAATCCTTACAGATGGTTAAAACTGCAGTAAAACAGACTAAAACAAATTAAAATGCCTACTAACTTTCTAAACCTCTCAGCAGGCTTGTCCTGTTCTCACAGACATTTTCAGTTAATATATCCCCTCCACAAACACCTTCTGTGATGATGATGGCATTAAGATATCCTTCAATAAAAGAGAAAAAAGAGGACCAAATCGGGTTAATAACAGCTGGAGCATTGCTTTATCAGAACGCCTCACATACCGTTGGTGGCATCTCCAAAAAAGATACCTTTGACATGATTATTTTTCGCTTCCTTCACACTGACTTTCCTCTCATCCTCCTTTCTTTTAAATATTAAATATCCATTTAATAAATGGATAGAAATTGAAATAAATAGCTGTGAGGGTGTTAAACTTTTTGTGCTTTTGCCAGCCTGAAAACCTTTGGCTTATTGAACAAATAAACTATTTGGTAGATATTTTGGTAAATATTATGATCTTTCTCAAAAAACCTTGAGAAAACTGGAGGCTGGGTTTCATTGTAAATGTCCAGCAACTCACACTCATTACTTCTTTCAAAACAAAACAAGTCTCTTTACTTGCACCTTTGTCCTGCAGCAACCTCGATTATAATCTAGGATGGAAAATAACTTTACCTTGTAAGAGAAGGAATCCTCATGAGCCAGCCGCGGTACAGACAATGTTGCAAGCGGCTGGAGCTGTAGACCAGGGCCATTTGCTCTCTCCATTTTGGTTTACTTATGCATTCCTTTTCCAGTTTGCTTCTTGCTTAGTTATAACTATAGCAGTGCTTTAAACCAACCAGGGAGCAACTGGATCCATCTTTCTCCTCAGCATTTTGCCGCTACAGGGGAGCCATGATGGGGTACGACCAGGTATCTTGTCCGTTGTTGCTCTGCTTCCTGCACAGAAACAAAAAAATATAGGGGGGGGGGGGGGGCGGGAAGAGGGCAAAGTTTACTCCAGAAAGAGACACACTGATGACCAGATGTCTCTGAAAAGTTTCTGTTTCCTGGTCACTGGTAAGAGAGCACCGATGTAGCATAGAAGCCATGAACATGCTGCACTTCGTACAGGGCTCCCCTTGAGACTCCGCTGGAAGCTGTAGCTGGCACAGAACACAGCACATATTACACCTGAGGAAACTGCATAGGTGCAGAAGGTCCCAGGTTGAATTCCCAACAGATTCAGGCAGCACTAGGAATATTCCCTTTTGTAACCCTGGAGAGCGGTTGCTGGTCAGTGTGGACAATACTGAACTAGACAGACCGTTGGTCAGACTCGGAATAAGGCAGTTTCTTATGTTCGTCAGAAGCAAACACTGTCGATTTCAGTGACGCTTATTCCCATGTAAAAATCTAAAGGCAAGCCAATTCCAATAATGGTCCAATTCGGTATAAGGCAGCTTCCTATGGGTTTCACCCAACAACACTGTCCAGTTCATGTAAGGACATTCTGCTTGTGCAATGGAAATTTCCCTTCCTCTTCATCCCCTTTGCACACTTCTGAATTTGTTCTGGGGTTCCCCATACCTTGTGGAGCAGATGGTGGAGGGAAGAGAAAAAATTCCTTATGCCCGGGGGTGGGGGGAACGGACCTGTGGTTCTTCAGATATTGTTAGTACTCCAACTCACATCAGCCTCAGCCAACATTGCCCATGAATATGGGTGATGGGAGTTTGAGTTCCAACAGTATCTGAAGAACCACAGATCCTTCCCACAAGCCCTAGGGAGTGATCTAATTTAGCATGTTTATTTTACTTGTATTTAGCAAACAGGGAATGCTCCAAGGTGACTTACAACTTGTCTATTATTTGCAATTGGCAGCCGGTTTCTCAATATGATCCCCCTACTTCAAACACCAACGTGGCAGAATTCCTTGCCTACAGTCTATCCCCAGTTCTGAATTCTAAAGTTCACTAATCTCTGTAGAGCAAATAACTGATTTAGGCATTAATCCAAGTTCACATTCAGATAAATATAACGCACTAAGTAATATACCAAATATAATCCTCTCTCCCGCCCCCGCTTTCACAGCAACTCTTCTGTTATGGGGTGCAGGGAAAGCAAATCAGTGATCTGTATCACAAACTCTTTTCAGAACAATTCTTATTAAACATATTTATGGGCTGCTCCTCATATAAAGTATCAGGGCACTGTACAACAAAATTTACAAGTGCAAAAAGCACAAAATACCGTAAAAATGCAGAGGAATCGTGAAAGTGAAAGGCACATCTTTAAAAAGTTTAAACAACCCAACAGGCCTGTCAGCGCAAAAAAAGTATTCAAGTGACGTCTTAAGGATGATCGCTGGAAGAGTGTTCCACACTTATGGGACCAGCAACACTAAATGCTCAACTTGGCTGTGTATGCACTGTACATTTTTAAAGCACATCCCACCCTCTACCACCCCAAGATTCTTGGGAACTCACAGAGTTACAACTCCCAACACCTTTAACAAATTACAGTTCTCAGGATTTTTTTTGGGGGGGGGGTGGCTTTACATGTATGGTGTCCATGCAATTCTAGTGCCAAACTTTTGAAACACAAGGATTAATTAATAGCACTCTATATTTATTCATATACATACCTGTGACTGGGTCACATTTTTGTGCAGCATGGCAACTCACATAGTTCTACTGTTTTACACTGTTGGGTGTTTTAGCCCCAGTCTACATAAAAATACGTTTTCCTTCTCCTGCCCCCTGCCTTGTATTTAATGGCAGATATATTACGTATACCTGCGCACTTACTGGACTGACCACTTAATGCATTGCATGAAGTGAGCGTGCTGGGCCTCCAGCTCATGAAAGCCACAATCAATCGTTTCGTCTTTCAAAAGGCACCACAAGATACTCTGGATGGCTTTCCACCGTGATAGACTTAACATCGCTTGTCCCTGTGGAATTGGCCTTTATGTGAACATTCAGGATATGTCAACTTCTCAAAAAAGAAAGAAAGAAAAAAGGACCGAATAAAAGGGAATAAAAGAGGGAGAATAAGCAGGTGGAATTAAAAGCAAGTTTTCCTCCCTCTTACTTCCTGGTTAATGAAAAGTCACATTTTAACTTCTCCGTTTCTCAAAAGCTTGAATGCTACTAATAAATAAACAAAAGATCACTTTGATTATCTATAAATTCATTTGTTTGTTTGCTTTTTATAGTAGCATTAACAGTGAAAGCACGACTGAATTATTAAGTAAGACTGCAAACATCCAGGAAAAACAAATGATTTCAAGTGCATTCATTTCTAAATCCATTCCAAAACCCCATTTCCCTTTACCAAAGCACCCCGAAACACTCACCTTGTCTTCGTCCCGAGGTGGGCGTATGTGTTATCTAGCCTTCGCAGCCAGAAAGCAGAGCCCCCAAATCCCTCGGAATGTTTCTTTCCCCGCAGCTGATGGAGCGCTTGGAACGCAGGGCGGGGCTTCGCTCCTCAAAAAACAAGCACCCTATTTGATCTGGACACTGCCACTCACACACACAGGAAACCCTGATGAGGCAAGCCATTGGCTTGTGTAATACGGCATTCTTAAAGCGACCGGTTAAGCTTGCTTGAAGTGTGCAGTACTGTACGTTCTTGTTTGTGAGGAGGCCCCTAGTGGCCACCGTTGGGAACAACAACAACAATCCTTGAGTCGTTTGCCTCCCCACTCGCAGGCGTCCCATCTCAAAGCATTCTTTTGTTCTATTTTTTTATTTCATGTATTTGGTTTTAAACCACTGACAAGCTATTTGGTATTTTATGTATTTGTAAATCGCTCTGAGAATATATATTTTTTTTGTAGAAAGTGATTCATAAATGCAGTATTATTACTTTTGAGGAACCAGCCCAATGCAGCAAAACTCAACTAAGAAGCTTTTCACAATTTCCATAGAGTGGTATATGCGTGTTTAGTCTTCTGCAGCAAAACACAACAAATGAGTATTGTGTTGTGCGGTGTAAGCTTCAGGTGAAATAAAATAAAATATGCATTATGGCACGACACAAGATGATGTGTTCGCAGTTGACAGCTATATCCAGTTAGGAATTTAATGTACAAAAACTAAGCACAGTGTACCTTCACAACATCAATGATAAAAGAAAATCAGATTGGTAATGCTGGGTTCATTCACCTACAATGGGAGAGGAAACCAATGCCTCTATTCTGACCCAAATTATGGAACTGAACTTCTAGGTGAATTGTAATCAAGCACATTCACATCTGAGTCTCCCTTTGAAATCCCTTTGTTCAAGTAGCATAATCAGTAGCAGGATGCTGCAGTGAACAGAAATATTAAACTTATCTGAGTGTTTGGATTATTTTTAAACAATCAAGGCGTATATACATCTTACAAAATAAAATAAGTAAAGTGAGTTTTATCACACACTGTGATAAATATAACAAGTAATATTCAATCACTTAAAAACCTTGAAAAACAATGTGATAATAATAAATGCACATAAGGATCCTTCCCTCAGGGCAGCTGATGCTAGATCACCCTGTAGGCAGGCAGAGAGAGGAAAGCTCAGCCATGGCGGGACCTGAGATGATTTTACTATTACGAGTTCTGTTCCAACTAGGCAATGACTCAGTTCTGGGGCAGAAGTTGGGGTAAACTCCCCCCACAACCAGCAACAAACTGAGGCAAGAAACATGATAGCACCAGTCAGAAGCGAGAAGAGTTAAATTTAAAACGGCAGCCAGGCAGAGCTCTAAGCATTTAACCTCTGCGTTTTGCACTTGGAAAGACATATTTTTAAAAGATGCTGCGAAGCTTCCTCAACCACCTTAAGCAAAGGCGGATGCAGTCAAAGTGCTCGTGCGTCATTGGTTCACGCTTGGTTTCCATTCAGCTTCTGGAAGAAAAGGCAGCTTCAGAGAACCTATCTGTGATTGGCATACTTTTAAGCCACCAAAAGTGACAGGCAAAACGACTGGAGGAGAAAAACAGACTGGGCTCTCCGGTTGCCTAGGCAACAGAGTGTAAACTTCCCCAGGATTCTCCCCTGAGAGCCAGCCAGGTAAGGAGTAACAGGTCCCAACCTGCTTTGTCTTTAGGAATGAGCCAGTCCATGCAGATGATGCATTAGGGCTTTTTAAAAAGTAAAAAATGTATTTATTGTGCCACCGCATAACAAGTTACATTCCAAGCTGTTGGATCTGGTTGGGTGTCACACAAAACAGTAACCTCCTTGTTGCTGTGGCCTGGAAGTATTGTGGGCTAGATGTGTCAGAGGGTACAGCCCAGAGCCAGGGAAACCCAGGCCTGGGGGGCCACATGTGGCCCTCCAAGGCTCTCTACCTGGCCTTCAGGTCTCTGCCCAGGCCACACTCCCTCCTCAGTCACATCCCTTGCTGGCCTTGCTTTGCACTACCTTGAGTGTTTTTGTCTGTTGAAAGCCAGTGTGGCATAGTGGTTAGAGTGTCAGACTAGGACCTGGGAGGCCAGGGATTCAAATCAACGCTTGCCGTGAGGCTCACTAGGTGATTTTGGGCCAGTCACTGCCTCTCAGCTTCAAAAAATTGTTGTGAGGATCAAATGAGGAGGGGGAGAACCACATGCGCCACCCATGGATTCAGGACTGACAAATGAAAGATCTTCACAAAGTAAAAGCATGGAATTCGCTCCCAAGCGTGATAAGTGATGGCCACCATCTTAGATAGCTTTAAAAGATTATTCGACAAATTCATGGGGGATAGGCTATCAATAGTACCAATATTTTTCTTAATTAACAATAATTGATCAGTCATGTAACCAGTGTTGCAACTCTTTATCTGTAAGTACCACAAATTCTCTTTTGGTTATGTCATATTATTTAGCTTTTAATGCCTAGAAAAATCTTCTTGATTCAAATTTATATGTTAATGTTTCAGAAACAAGATGGCAAAGCTGATGAGAAGGGAAGTCACTTAGCTTGCAGTAGTGGTGTGACATGGACAATATCTTTGATACGTATCAACTGAATAGAAAAAGCAAAAAGGCTATCTCCCCTGTACTTGAGGCTAAAGGTATTGGATGGAGTCTGAACCATGAATGATGATGATGATTTTATTTGTACCCCACCCATCTGACTGGGTTGCCCCAGCCACTCTGGGCAGCTTCCAACATACAGAAAAACATAATAAAGCATTACACATTAAAAAGCTTCCCTATACAGGGCTGACCTCAGATATCTTCTGAAGGTGTGATGGTATGAATCAGGAAGGGGAGTTGCAATCTTGAAAGACGTTCTTTGGCAGAGGTAGAGAATCTCAGGCCTGGTGATCAAATGTGGCCCTCCAGTCCTCTCTACCTGGCCCTCAGAACTCTCCACAGGCCACACCCCTACTCATAGGCCACACCTACACCCACAGGCCACACCCCTACTTCACACGTCACATTCCTCATTGGCCCTGCTTCATGCTCTGAGTGCTCCAGCCTGGCTGGAGTGAGTCCTTGAACTCATTATGCCTCTTGCTTGCCTGAATGGGGGACAGGGAGGGGTGTGTGAGTCTCTGTACAAATATAATATTTATATCCATTGCTCTGTCTGCTTTTGCCACTGGAAGTGCCTACCAGTAGCATGTGGCCCTGGGGCTGAAACAGGCTCTCCATCCTTGCAGCGGCGTAGCGTGGGTTGTCAGCACCCGGGGCAAGGCAAGTAATTTGTGCCCCCTAACCCGGGGCAAGGCAAGTAATTTGCACCCCTAGCCCCTAACCTGCCACCGCTGCCAGCTTCTTCTTGCTGCTGCCTGGGCTGGGGTATTTACGGTAAGGTAGCCACGGCGGCGGGTCCGTGTCAGGTGATCTGAGGCAAGTTGCCGCTGGCACTGCCACCCAAACGACGCCGCTTGCCCGGAGGAGGAGGGCAGAGAGGCGAGGAAAATGCAACATGGCCCAGCAGCTGCAGCAGCAGCAGCGGCGGGGCTGTGAGGAGGGGCTGCCTGGCGCGCCCTCCGCGGCCCTGGTGCGCAGGGACCTCAGCGAGCGCTGAGAGCCGCTGCCTGCCGGACGCCTTCAGCCCGGACGCGCGCACAGCTCGTCGGTTCCGCGAGACATGGGGCTCTGCTACAGCGTGCGCCCGAGGCTCTTCGGCGACTCTGGAGGCGGCGAGCGCGCCCCCCCCCCAGATGTTGTGCCCGCCTGGTGCGGCCGGCCCCCCCTGCACCCCCCACGCTACGCCACTGCATCCTTGCTTGAGTGGCTTCCATCCACCATCCTTTACTGAATGGAGGACCAGGCATGGTGGTGACTGGACATAGGGATGCAACATGGCACAAGAGTCTTTATGCTTTACCTGCTGTTGGTGTTTAGTGTTAAGTTGTGGGTGAACATATCAGACGACACAGCGATTCTTCAAATAGCTCTTGTTTATTCACAGGCCAGGACAGAACTGAACTGAAGGCCTCAGTCAGCCTGCTTATATAGAGCTCCAGTACCACGTTACTGTAACAACTTTCTAAAACTATCCAATCACTGAAGTCACTTTCCATCCTTCATTTGCATAACTATCTGCAGTATCCCCCTGCTGGCCCAGGGTGAGAACTTCAGTACATAACATTTAGAGTTTCCACTTCTTTTATTTGAAAGCCGCTGGGGCCTCAGATGTTGGGGCCAAAGGACCAGGCAGGAGCAGGAATCTTCAAGAAAGTATGCCACACTTGTAAAGGCATTTTTGATGGTTCCTTTTCTATTACTATCAACTGTCTCTAGTCACTATTCCTCTCTCCATTTGTGTTGCATGATTTTTTTACTGACTTCTTTTTCTAGGCCTGAGCTGTTGTTCCATTCCTTTCAAATTCCAAACCACAGTGATCTCCAATTCCGAACGAAAAGGCTTTAACTCTCAGACCAAGAGATTTCAGTATCCTGAGGTGAGAAACCATATTTTACTAAGTCTGTTCACCTGTTTTTCTCTTAGTAGGGCAGAACCAGGGAGTTCATCTGGGTTCAAATGCACCATCCCATGTAAGCCACATGGTGTCTCTAGGCCTACCTATACTATAGGGTTGCCATATGTCTGGAATTTCCCGGCTGTCGGAAACAACTTTTTGAAATATGGCAACCCTACTATACCATCTATTTATCATTCCATCTATATTCTATATTTCTTCCAAAGAACTCAAGGAGTCATACATGGTTCTCCCTCTCCTTTGTTTATCCTCACATTAACCCTGTGAAGTAGGTAAAGGCGAGAGACAGTGACTGATCCAAGGCCACATAGTGAGCTTAATGGCTGAGTGCAACGAAAACAGGACAAAAAATAAGCCTGGAACATCTGTGATATAGAAACTCACAACATACAGGGTCCTGGGAGATGAAATGATCCTATGTAAAGGCCTTGGGGGCAACACTGAAAAGGGAAATTTGCGTTTCTCTGTTATGACCCACTTTGACCAGTAGGCGGAAGCAGAACTTCATAGATAAAAAGGTAAAGTTAAAGGTACCCCTGCCTGTATGGTCCAGTCTTTAGATGGGGAGTGCTAAATTCTTCAGGGGCACTTTGGTTCAAGGAAAAACAATATATAGTATGGAGTAAGTGTGCAAATGACACCTTTTAGCCCGTTTGCTTTTTGGAAATGCACATTTTCACACCACTGTTCCCATAGAGATTTACCTTAAAAAAAAAAGTCACATCTCATGCCATCACGGTTCTTATTGGCCCATCTTGGGGCTAAGCATGCTTCCAGGCAGGTGTTTATTGTAGGATCGGTATTACTAATGTCATGCATGAAATTTTTGGCAGTGTCCACACAACATCAGCATCAAAATGTTAGGGTTTTTTTTATCTCCCTCTCCCTGCCCACAATTTAAAATAGATTTATCCTTTCTGTGGAAAATCTGAAAAGGTTTGGGAAAGAAATGTTTCCAAGAACCTGTCTGCAATATCTGAATAGCTTGTTTGCAATATTAATCCCCTGACTGGGAGATCCAGTATCCACAATGTGCAACATGGGGCCTGTTGTCAACTGCTGGTGGTCAACTGCTGGTGTTAGCAACAGACCCTCTCCCTTTCCTCCTGGGTCCTGCACAATCTTCCTCCAGCTATTGCCAGGGACCCAAACAGCTCTCAGTTTTTCCCTTTTCTCCCTTCCCCATCAAGAACTATGCTTCCTCTCAGACCTCCCTTCCAATCGCCAATATATAACAAGCATCTCATCTGTGCAAATTTATTTTCCATGCCACTGGCAAGCCAACCTGTTGTTAAATTCTCAGAGTAGAAGCCAGAAGGGACAACGCTTGAACCGTCTTCACAGTATGCTCCTTTCTCTTCCTGAGAATTTCCCCCTTCATACAGTAACTCCAGCAGGCAATGAGCCAAGCCACAAGGAATACAAAGGGTTTGGCATACTCTTGATTATCCCTAGAGAACATTTGCTTCTTCACATGTAAGGGGGAGTGTTGCATGCATCCCACCCTTTTTGGGGACTTTTGCAAGAAAGCCAAAGTTGTGTAGAAAAGTCAGTAGCTGCTGGAAAGCATGGAGTAGACTTATTGCTGCGGGGCAGGGGGAATTGGGTGAGCAAGGAAAGTCAGTGGGTTAGTTTGCATGACAAACTATGGGTGCCTCCAGACTGTCGCTATTTTCCAGGAGGGATTCAAGCGTATAATGTAAATTTGGATTTGTGCACTTAATGTGGATTAAAACACTCTGGCACTGTAGTATAACAAATCTACTAAAAAGCAAACAAACCCAGGACTATTTGTGGTTTGGGAAGTGAACTATAAATGCACTGGAAAGTGTGGGATGAACAAAGATTAACGGGTATATTTATAAGCATCCCACAAGCAAATCAGGATGAATGCTCATTGTCATATAACCTCCCAACATACAAATCAGAATGAATGCTCAATAAAGAGTAGACACTGTATTATAACCTCTGAATAAACATTGTGCAGGCAAACCAGGAAGTGTGTCCTAAGGCTTGCTGAGCCGTGATGAGCTCCTGGAGAGCTGTGCCCTTGAAGGGGCCAGGCATCTCCACCCCACTGTGGCTGTGACCCAGAGCAGTCCCACAGAGATAAGCAACAGCAGCTGGATGTGCTTCACTGTGTTGGGCTATAGATGCTGAACTGATGAGAAGATGCCACGGCATCTCTCTGCCTGACCTGCTGCCCTTGCTAAGCCTCTTGCAACACTGATACCTACCTTCACTTACATACATCATCATCATACAAACATCCCACTCCATAGCAACAAGGAGCTTGGCAAGCACCCTAACTTAAAAAAAACCAAAACCCTTCATCATCCCAGTTCATTAAAAACCTGAAAGGTACACTTTTACTGACGCCAAAAAGACGTCAGTGAGGGAGCCAGATAGAAGGAGCCTCACTGGGGAGAGTGTTCCACAGGCGGTGAGCCACAATCAAAAAGGCCCTCTCCCTTGCCATCACCCTTCAACCTGCCCTCAAAGAAGGGACCCAGAGAAGGGCATCAGATGATGATCTAAGAGTCTGAGTAGGTTCATTTCAAGCCCTTACTTAATTGTTCCAAACTAATATTAGTCCCAGGGACACGGGTGGCGCTGAGGTCTAAACTACAGAGCCTAGGGCTTGCCGATCAGAAGGTCGGTGGTTCAAATTCCCGTGACAGGGTGCGCTCCCGTTGCTTGGTCCCAGCTCCTGCCAACCTAGCAGTTCAAAAGCATGTCAAAGTGCAAGTAGATAAATAGATACCAATCCGGCGGGGAGGTAAACGGTGTTTCTGTGCGCTGCCTCTGGTTCGCCAGAAGCAGCTTAGTCATGCTGGCCACATGACCCGGAAGCTGTGCGCCAGCTCCCTTGGCCAATAAAGCGAGATGAGCGCCGCATCCCCAGAGTCGTCCGCAACTGGACTTAACGGTCAGGGGTCCCTTTACCTTTTAATATTAGTTCCAGTAGGGGGCCTAATTTGGCCTGCAAGGCCATTCTCCCTGAACAACGCTCACCTGCCCCAGAGGTGTGGCGCAAATAAGTTTATGGCTGCAAAAGGAATAACAAGGAGCCTTTAAATGCCTAGATTGTAGCTGATTCAAGTGGGGGTTGGACTTAACAGGTGGTTGGAGCCAACTTCAAGGCCTACTTTAATTGGTTGGGATCTTCCTCTGCAGTGCGGATTGAACTCAGGGTTCTCTGCAAAGGCAAAATGGATTACCTGATGTCGTGGTGATGTCAGGTGATTGACGGATGGCATGCTAAAGTGGCCCAGTGCAGAAGCTCAGAATATGTCCCGCAGAAAAAAAATCCCACTGCACTTTAAGTCTCTGCTTGACAACTTCACTGTCTTGCTTGACCCCAAAACCACCAGCTCTGGCCTATCAGGGGATAAACTCAGCTTCTAACAAAGCCCTGTTTGTCATCCATTGCATATTGAAAGTGGCATCTTAAGACAGCGGGCTCATTTTTGTTTTATTTCATTCTATAAATAGAAAAAAAACCACCCAGTACTCACTTCTGGAATGAAAGAAAAGTCGTTCTGGAAGGAGAGTTGAGTCAGGGAGGGGTGCGGCACTTTGAAATAATACACTCTGCCCACATGCTGAAATAATTCAGGCCAAATCAGATGTACAGGTGGGATTAGACATGCAATAGATTTGAGCTCCCCAGGTCTCTCTATGTTGCTGAGCAGACACCAGGGAAACTTAATCCTCCATTTTCAACCCGTTTTGCCATGCAACTTGAGACTCCCCATTAAAATGAGATTATTTTGATTTTGAAACAAGCAAAGAAGAGGCTTCTTAGTGTACAGTGACAATTGACAAAAACCAGCAAAACATTTGAGAGGCTTAGCATATGGGAGGGTAAGTGCTGAATCCACATTATAATGCCATTGTGTGCTTCTCCACCCATGAGGTGACACACATGTCGCACATATTCCCTCCACTGCTGCGTGGAGGAACAATGCATGCCCTCACTTTGACACTACGTGCACGTCAGATTCCTAAGTAGGGCCTGATTCAAGAAATATCCACCAGTTAACTGACTTAAAGCAGTGGATTAAACCAGCATGTATTTGGCGCGTTGACCTATGGTTAAAAGCCTCATTTGTCTTCAAATTATGTCCTGATTATTATTATTGTTGTTGATTTATTTATCGCCCTTTATACAACTGTTTCAAGGTAATGTACAATAATGTATAATAATAAAAATTAAACATGTAAACACAAAGAAACAGTACCTACATGTAAAATAAAAGAGACCTGGGAAACCTCGTCAGAAGAAAAATGCCCTCAGCTGTTTTCTGGAAAGTGCAGGTAGCAGGAGCCTGTCATATCTCTTTTATCTCTTATGTATGAAAGCAGGCACCATCTTGGAGAAGACAGCTTCTTCACGGCAGACCCAAAACATGTTGCTTGAGGCAAAGGACATGGTGGCCTCCTGTCCCAGTTCCACTGCCAGAAGCCAACTAGATGGGCAGCCAAATCTTACTTTTAACACTAGTGATCCTCTACCACACCTGAGGCAGCAAGCCAGATTAGGGGGCCCAGAAGAGGCCACATGGCAACAGAGAAGGGAAAGCTGGCGGCTCAGAAGAAACGTCTATTTGTTATTTATTTATTACGCCATGAAATTTATATACTGTTTGACTGTAAAAAACCTCAGAGAAGGGGCTGCTGCTACTGCCTACCCTTCAGCCCAACTATTTGTTTTCACAGGTACACAGAGTATACACTCGGTGAATGTCATGTGTGAACACAGATTCTTAAAAAATACCAGACGCCATATTCTATGGTTTTTCAGAATGCCTGCAGAACCCTGCAAAGTTGAAGGTCCACTAGACTTGCCCATCTTGGCAATTGCTCTAGTACTTCTGCCCTAATTTCATCAATCACCAAGGCTTAAAACATATTTGTTTTAAGCATTTGCTGGTTTTATCTGTATACCAGTGGTTTTCAACCAGTGTGCCATGGCACCCTGGGGTGCCTTGAATGATGGTGAGGGGCGCAGCGGGCAACGCTGGCCTCTGTCCTTCTTTTCTTCCCTCCTCTGATGCTCTCTTGCATCTCTGCCTCCCAAAGGCTTGCACAGCTGTTTGTTGCAGCAGCCCTGGCTACTAGCTCTGCAGGCAAATAGTGACTCTGGGGCTGACATGGGGTGCTGGTTGCCAGGAGCTGATGTGGCTTCAGAGTAAGCAAGCAAGCAAGCAGATGACGGAGCCCAGCCATCCAGTCCACTAGCCCTTGGCTGGACAGACAAGTCCCAGGCCCCTGTGGTAAGGTTACCAGACGTCCCTGTTTCCCGGGGACAGTCCCCAGATTTACAAATCAGTCCCCATACAAAATCCATTGAAGTTGAAAAGTGTCTCCGAATTCATTGAAAAAAATCTAGTAACCTTTCCCTGTGGGGCAGTGTGAGGAGGCACCTCTCAGCTCAGAGACCAGGGGCGGCTGCCCAGAGAACTCCCAAGGAGAGTGGAGAGGAGAGAGGCTGAGGGAACTCTCCACAAGGGAGAGTGTTCACAAAAGGATGAGAGGCTGCCGGCTCTGCAGGCAACAGGTGACATAACTGGGCTCCTGAGTCCCACAGGGGTGCCGCAGAAAGAATGTAGTTGGTCAAGGGAGCCATGTACTCAAAACAGTTGAAAACCTCTGCTGTATACTGTTTTACATTATTTTATATGAAATACTATTTTGGTTAAGCAGTTAATATTTCTTTTCTAAACAAATAAACAATTTCCTGAGCACTGGCAAAAATAAACCCTGTTGCAGCAGACTCTGCCCTGTCATGATTATGCACTGTGTTCCTTCCCAGAATGAAAATCCAGGTCCAGGATTCTATGATGTAATCGATCAATCAACACTTCTCAACAATGTCTCCCAGTCCCGGAAAGGAACCTGTTTTTTCCTTTCCTTGGTAAGGTTTATACATATTTATGAACGACGGGAAGAAAAAAAAGGCCAGCGTCGAGAAGTTCTTTGAAGCCATTGTCAGTCTTACTGCCAGTGAAGCTTTTAAAATGCTCACACACCTTAGTTTTCCTTTTCTATACTGTTTATGAGCTATAGTAATAATGACGAGTTTACTGTTGTCAGGAATAGACCTGCGATAGCCTGATAAACATTAAGTCATCCACCCAGAGATTGCTGTAATTAAACATGGATTCCATCCTCCAGTTTACCCTTGGAAGCAAATTCTTTAGAAATTAATGGGACATAATTCATTCAGCAGAGTGTGTTTAGGTAGGTGTTTGTTCCTCCTCTGTTGGACAACTGCCTCTGAGAGATCAAATATGTATACTTACTTGCACAGACAACACTCATTCTCAAACCCCGAACACTTTGGCCATAGGCAGGGTTGATTTGGGGGGCCATGTGTATTCACTAAGGTCAAAATCCCATAAAGTCTATGTAGGTGGCCCCCACATGGCTCAGGTGAGTGGCTCAGAACTACTGGAAGCTATTTAAACGCAATGTTTGGTTTTATGACAAGTTCTTATTTTATTCTCTGGTTTATTTTTATATACACTGCTTAGAAATGCCACTAATTAAGTGGTATAATGGCCTCAAATAAATAAACAATGTCTACTTCTGTTGTGGCAACAACAGTAAATGAAAAGAGCTATCTATCAATCCATTGCAGCAGAAACTGCAGTTGGTTCAGAATACAGCAACCAGATTGCTTTATGATATTAGCCCAGCAGGGAACATATAACACCAATTTTGCATGATCTTCATTCATCAGTTGTTTGCTTACAAGCTAAATTCAAGTTGCTGGTGCTTACCTTTAAAGTCTTTTGTGGCCTATGCCTGGGATGCCTGAGGTCTTTTTCCATATATGCCTTTCCTCAATCACTAAGATCCAGCACTGGAAATACTTTGCAAATCCATTATCTATTCAGATGATGGCCAATTCACAACAGACCTTCTCAACCGTAGTGTTGACCAGGCATCCTGAAACTTGGCCCTCCAGATGTTTTGGGACTACAACTCCCACCATCCCTAGCTAACAGGACCAGTGGCCAGGGATGGTGGGAATTGTAGTCCCAAAACATCTGGAGGCCCAAGTTTGGGGATGCCTGGTGTTGACTCTGGCCCATTTAAATGTATCATAAAGCCCTACACTTTCTGGCTTTGTGTATTTTACTGGTTGCTGCACAGTACTTTCCTGCTTTGTTTCATTTATAAAATGTATATTTTTGCGTGGTTTTTTTAAAAATTGCTGTTCCTCACGTTAAAGCTGATGACTCTCAGAGCTGGTTTTCAAGTTTTTGAATAAAATTATATATTGTGAACTTACTTCCCCATTCTCATTGTGGAGAGAGTCTTGGGCACAGATAGGCACATTGTCAGAGGCATTATGACACTGAATGCCAGTTGCTGGGAATCCCAGGTGGGGAGAGTGCGGTTGTGCATTTTTATTATCTCAACAAGCCTTACAATAAGCCTGTGAAGAAGGCCTGTATCCCCAGGACCGTCGTTAGCAGATGCGGCGCCGGGATGCAAATATCTGCCCAGCGTCCCCAAATTACCACGGATAGTGGAGGGGGGGGGAAAGCTGCGTACTGCCAGCCATGGGGGGGGGGGACGCAACCCTCCCCCATGCCGCTGCAGGAGCGCAATCCCCGCAGAGGCTTGGGAAGGAAGCTGCGTGTCCGCCAGCCATATAGTTGGTGGGGCGCAGCTTCCATCCTAAGCCTCTGCAGGGATCTCTCTCCTCCTGCGGAGGCTTGGGAGGCAAGCTTTATGCCCGCCAGCCATATGGTTGATGGGGCGCAGCTGGCGGGTGTGCAGGGGAAGGGGAAGCCGCTGGCAAAGCCCTGCAGCTCCCGCTCACTGGGGCACCCCTGAGAGGCCGGCGCCCTGGCGCAACGCACCACTAAACCCTATGGGAAAGACGGCTCTGTGACATACTACACGTGAGGGACTGTGGTATGATATAAATGAGCGACTTCCCCAGCTTGTACCTCATGCTTTAAACCCATTCAGTATGTCATTTTGTTTACATTTTGAGAGCACTTTACCTCAGTTTAACATGGTTAATATTCTTATGAATGCGATGACAACTCACATTTACCTCACCACAGAGATGATATGTTCAATCTTTGACACAGATGTGGTAAATATAAGCTGTCACCCAAATAGGACATTATTACTCATGCTCCTAAGAAAAAGTGACTACGTGAAAATGATGAGAGAAATCAGTCTCTGATTATTATACTACATCAGATAGAAGCATAGGAGTTGGCCCTAACTGGGTGGGAATTTCTTGTTAAGATGCCAATCTGGTGATTAATGGGTGTAGGCCAAGGATAGCCAATCTGTGACTGGGGAGCTGCAGAAAACCCCCAAGCACTTCAAGGGTGTATCTTGGGCAATTCAAGAAAGAGACAGATTAATACCAAGACTCTCTTTTGGATCCTTCCCTTCCTCTCTCCCTCTGGTTTATGATTGAAATGGGAAGACGTGGGAGAAAATGGTGGCAGCAGTGAAAGATTGGGTGGTAGAGATTCCAGGCTGAGAATCAATGGGATTTATGGGCTATATTGAATAGAACTGAGCTCTAAAGCTTTTCCTAAAGGATAGTTAAGCTTTTACAAATTTAATTTATCAAATATTGATTTCATTTGGAGTGAACTTCATATAAAATACAGATGGGTTTGGCAATGTGGAGGTAATGACACCTTTTCAGGCAAGAAGATGTCACCTTCAAAAACCACCTATCTAGGATGTTTTTCACCACAGCAGATGGTCTTTCATGACCACCATACAGTGGTACCTTGGGTTAAGAACTTAATTCGTTCTGGAGGTCTGTTCTTAACCTGAAACTGTTCTTAACCTGAGGTACCACTTTAGCTAATGGGGCCTCCTGATGCCGCCACACGATTTCTGTTCTCATCCTGAAGCAAAGTTCTTAACCTGAGGTACTATTTCTGGGTTAGCGGAGTCTGTAACCTGAAGCGTTTGTAACCTGAAGCGTCTGTAACCTGAAGTACCACTGTATTTCCAAGATGGCAGCTGGCTCCTAGAATGGCTGGCTTTCTAGTGTTCATTTGCTTCTGATATTTATATACCATTTTCAACAACTTCTTCTCAAAGAGCTTTATGCATGTCAACAATATTTTCAGAGCAGGTTGCAAACTCAACAGCATCTAATTCCTGAAAAATCTGAATGATATGGCTGTTTAAAGACCATCTCTACGTTCCCAAGTCATCCCATCTCACTCCCCCCCCCCCAGGATTATCAACAGTGTAAACCAAATTCCATTTCTTTCCTTTCCAGGATACACGCATTGCTCGCCAGAGAATCCACAACTATCCTGCTGCAAATGCCTACAACCTCCCACCTACCCTGATTTCCAAGCGAGACTTTAGCCTGGGGTATTCCAGTATGTTTCAGCAACCAATTGCCAGGAAGATTTCAAAAAGATCCACTCCAGCCCCCAACCAATATAATGTAAGATGATCTAGAGATTGGAAAAGGGGAGGTCAGCAGTACAGATTAATACATTTTTTAATGGGTAGGGCTGCAGCTAATGGGGAACGGTCATAGTTCAGTGATGGAAGGCCCCAGGTTTGATCCCTGGCATCGACAGGTAAAGCTGCCAGCCAGTACAGGCAATACTAAGCTGAATGTACCAATAGTCTAATTTAGAATACCACAGTTTCATATATTCCACCTGGCAAAATAGGAAAAGATATTGAAGAGTATTTCTTGTTTTGCCCTGATGCTTTTCTCCCACTGATTATTCACACGTTTCCTTCAAAATCCGTTCATTTGTTCTGACCAGTGATCTTTCACAAAAAAATAATTGCATGGACCCAAGAATATTCAGATGAACCTTGCTGTGGGATTTGCATCAGTAGCCACAAAATAAAAAATAAAGAGCAGCAGTTGTTTTAAAACAACTTGGACTAGGACCTGGGAGACCAGAGATCTAATCCCCACTTAGCTGTGAAGCTCACTAGGTGACCTTGAGCCAGTCACTCTCTTTCAGCTTCACAGTGTTATTGTGAGAATAAAATGGAGAGGAGAGGAGAGGGAAGAACTACTGTATTTTCTGGCGTATAAGACTACTTTTTAACCCAAGAAAATCTTCTCAAAAGTCAGGGGTCGTCTTATTCGCCGGCTACAGCAACAGCTCCTGCAGCAACTCCCCACCAAAGGATAAAACGACAGCAGATTAAATCAGAGGACACCAGGCTCTCTAGATGAAGCAGAAATACGCTTGAAAATTGGCCCCAGAAGCCCCCGGCCACTGGAAAGTGGAGCGGATTTCTGAGCTGGACTGGAGACTGGTTTTTTTTAATTTTTATTTGGTGTGCGTTGGAAGAGGGGTAGTCTTATACGGCGAGGATATCCCAAACTCTATATTTTAACTGGAAAAGTTGGGGGGTCGTCTTATACGCCCAGTCGTCTTATACGCTGGAAAATACGGTATGTACACCACCTTGGTGGAAAGGTGGGATATAAATGTCATAAATAAAAAGAGAAGCAAATGCTTGGTTGGCCTTTATGTGCCCTGTGAAACTCTTAGGCAATTGTCTGACTAGTAGTAGCATTACTTCGTCAGCGTACAGGGAGTTAACACCAAGCACATTTTCCTTTTGCCCCCTACTTTGCAGATCACTATTACAGTCTGTCATCCACACCCAAATAAGAACATTAGGTTGTATTTAATACAGTTTAAATAGGACTTCTCCTGAGAAGAACGTTCCTGAGTTAATCGCTAACCCGTGATTTACACTAACCCATGAGATAATGCACGGCATTTGGAGAAGCCAAACAGGAAATGATCCATTCACAAGGCAGACAGGCTGAATAATTTATGGCCACGGGGAAGGGAGGCTGATGGAAAGAAACCAAGGGCCCAAGTTTACTGTCTGCACAGCAGGCTAATTTCACAAATATTTATTCATCTCTTCATTTATTTTAGTGGGTTTATAAACTGCTTCATGGCCAGAGGCTGCTAAAATAGTATACAAGATTAAAATGGGATCAAACACTAAACCCAATTTTTTAAAGCAAGAAAAGAATTTCAACAAAACTCTAAAAACAATAAAAATAATGTCTGTTGTTATTGTTGCTGCTGCTGCTGTTATATGCTTGATTCTGTTCCAGAATACTGTAAAACAACTGATTTTACAATTGAGTTGTATTTACAGGAGCCATTTCTATCAGCATGTGCTAAAGAGATAAGTACCGTATTTTTTGCTCTATAAGACGCACCAGACCATAAGACGCACCTAGTTTTTGGAGGAGGAAAACAAGAAAAAAAAAGATTTTGAATCTCAGAAGCCAGAACAGCAAGAGGGATCACTGCGCAACGAAAGCAGCAATCCCTCTTGCTGTTCTGGCTTCAGCGATAGCTGTGCAGCCTGCATTCGCTCCTTAAGATGCACACACATTTCCCCTTACTTTTTAGGAGGGAAAAAGTGAGTCTTATAGAGCAAAAAATACGGTATTTCATCACAGGTGGGTAATCACTTGCTAGGCCAGGTGGCTTCTGAAATGTACTTTAGAGTAGCATCATTCATGCACCATTCACAAGCCACATTTGACCCATGTGCTGGAATAGTTTAGGCTTGGTGACTGCATCGCAAATGTCCTTGTGTTGAAAGTAGGCAGACTTAAACACCAGTATTTATTTGGGTGTTGGTTTGTTTTTAACTAAAGTGACTGCTGGAAAGTGAGTTCATTGCAAAACCCTTACTTTCATCCGCAGGTCTCGGTGGACCTCAGCAACAAAAGCCGCAACACTGGTGCCATGTCAGTGTTTTCATCCAAAACAAAACGAGCACTGGCAATCGGTAGCAAGGAGCATGTGCCTTCTCCCTGTAAGCTGGGCTGGGGGAGCCTCTTTTGACCCAAAGGCCAAATTCAAATATGGTCAACCTCCCAAGGGCCACCATCCTAATGGTGGGCGGGGCCAAATGTGGGAGTAGGCAGGGCCAGATGTGGGCAGGACCCAAGATAAAGTAAGATAAAGTAAGATGCCACCCAGTGCAGTAAATTAAAAATAAAATAAAGAAAAACAATGCCCTTCAGTGAAACAAATTAAAACAATCTACAATACCTTCTGAGTGTCCAGCTTTCTTCTCCTTTTCACTTCACCTTTTGTGAATAAAAGCCTCTCTGTCTGACAATCATGCCTTGCCACATCGCTTCTCAATTTATGATCCTCAACGCTCACAGCCAGTAATTCAGACCTCTCCCCCTTACAGTGCATGCAGTCATGGCATTTTGTCCTTTCAAAAGAACTTAAAAAAAATTATAGCACCAAAAGGCAGAGGGCCTTCTCGGTAGTGGCACCCGCCCTGTGGAACGCCCTCCCTCCCATCAGACGTCAAGGAAATAAACAACTATTTGACATTTAGAGGACATCTGAAGGCAGCCCTGTTTAGGGAAGTTTTAATGTTTGATGTTTTATAATGTTTTTAATATTATGTTGGGAGCCACCCAGAGTGGCTGGGGAGGCCCAGCCAGATGGGTGGGGTATAAGTAATAAATTATTATTATTATTATTATTATTATTATTATTATTATTATTATTATTATAAATCAAATGCTTAGTGATAGGAAGAAGCAAAGTTGTTCCCCATTGCCAGCTTTCCAGGTGTATATGCCCAGATTTTACAAAAAGATATTACTTGCTCACCTGTTCACACATCATTTGTGACATATCAGTGACCTTAAAAGGGATGGGTGGGAAGAAACGACTTTCTTCCACTTTGCAAATGTTTTCCTACTAGAAAGCCTGGAGGTAATTTTTACTGTGCAGTCTATTTACAAACCTGAGCTTCCGGAAAGGGCAATCAAAATGATCAAGGGGTTGGAGAAACTCCTTTATTTAGTTTCGTTTTGTAAAATATATACACCACTTGATTATAAAACAACCCCTCAAAGTGGCTTGCAAAAAGATAACAATAAAATTATTGAGAAAAATTTACAGTAGTTAAAATACTAAGGTCGAAATTCACACCAACTTTCTAAGCACCTGGGTAAGGTAAAGGTAAAGGTACCCCTGCCCGTACGGGCCAGTCTTGACAGACTCTGGGGTTGTGCGCCCATCTCACTCAAGAGGCCGGGGGCCAGCGCTGTCCGGAGACACTTCCGGGTCATGTGGCCAGCGTGACATCGCTGCTCTGGCCAGAGCCAGAGTCGCACACGGAAACGCCGTTTACCTTCCCGCTGGTAAGCGGTCCCTATTTATCTACTTGCACCCGGAGGTGCTTTCGAACTGCTAGGTTGGCAGGCGCTGGGACCGAGCAGCAGGAGCGCACCCCGCCGCAGGGATTCGAACCGCCGACCTTTCGATCAGCAAGTCCTAGGCACTGAGGCTTTAACCCACAGCGCCACCTGCGTCCCTAATAAAGCACCTGGGTAGGCTTGTCTAAACAAGAATGTTTTTAGCAGGCACCGAAAACAATACATCGAAGACCCCTGCTTGATAACAATAGGCAGGGAGTTTCAAAGCGTAGCTGCTGCCCAAATGACTGAGTATTTACAAATGAGGAACAGGTATTATGTGGCACCTGTAGCAGTGCCAATTCTGCCAGTTGAAGCAGCCGAGTGGGCATATGTGGGGTAAGGTGGTCTTTTAGGTAAAATAATCTCGTATATGAGCCTTATATACCAATAGTTATGCCTTGAACTTGACTCAGTAGCAAATCAGCACCCAAGTGCAGATCTCTGAGCACAGGTGTACCATGCTGACAAGGCCTCAGTCCTGCCAGCAATTGTGCTGCAGCAGTCTGCACTAACTGCAGCTTCCGGATCAAGTGTGAGGGAACCCCTACATTTAAGGCATTTTATTTGAGAAAACAAGAGGCGACATGATAGGAGTATATAGAATTATGCATAGCATGAAGAAAGCAGATAGAGAAAAGTCCCCGCCTGCCCACACGGTCATAATACTAGAATTTGTGGATATCTTAATGAAGCTGAATGTTGGAAGATTTGAGAAAGATAAAAGGAAGTGCTTCTTTCACAGTGATAGTTAAACTATGGAACTTGCTTCCAAAGGAGGCAGTGATAGCCACCAACTTTAAAAGAGAATCGGATAATTTCAAGGAGGAGAAGGCTCTCAGTGGCTACTAGCCCCGGCTGGAGGCAGTAATGCTTTCGAATACCAGTTGCTGTAAGCCATGCGGTGTGGGGTGTGCTTATGGACTCAGGTCCTGCTAGCCAGTTTCCTACAGGAATCTGGGTGGTCACTGTGAGAACAGGATGGGCCATAGGCCTGATCCACCAGGCTCTTATGAACTGAAATAGTGCTCTGAATAAGACAGACATGCTCTCCTGCTTCTGAAGGGCAGGATTGGCAGTACAGTGGTACCTCTGGTTACGAACTTAATTAGTTCCGGAGGTCCGTTCTTAACTTGAAACCATTCTTAACCTGAGGTACCACTTTAGCTAATGGGGCCTCCTGCTGCCGCTGTGCCGCCACCATGCGATTTCTGTTCTCATCCTGAGGTAAAGTTCTTAACCCAAGGTACTACTTCCGGGTTAGCGGAGTCTGTAACCCGAAATGTTTGTATCCCAAGGTACCACTGTATTTTCTATTCCAAAGGGGAGGGAGGAACTACCGTATTTCTCACTCTATAAGACGCACCAGACCATAAGACGCACCTAGTTTTTGGAGGAGGAAAACAAGAAAAAAAAATATTTTGAATCCCAGAAGCCAGAACAGCAAGAGGGATTGCTGCGCAGCGATCCCTCTTGTTGTTCTGGCTTCTGGGATAGCTGCGCAGCCTGCATTCGCTCCATAAGATGCACACACATTTCCCCTTACTTTTTAGGAGGGAAAAAGTGTGTCTTATAGAGCGAAAAATACGGTAATTCCTCCTCTCCTTTCATTCATTTCATTCCTCTCTTGTTCCAAGTAACAGACTCTCATGCACCAATTTCATTCCACTGCAGCTAAAATGTAAGACTCGGTTGTGTACATAACATTCATTTAATGTGCAATTTCCCCCTCCCCAAAAGAATTCTGGGAACTGTAGTTTAGCCCACAGAGCTGCAATTCCCATCTCCTTTAACAAACTATAGTTCCCAGAATTCCTGATTAGGAATGCATTTTTAATGTGGTTTAAATGTATGTTGCGTGTTCAGCCTTAGTTTGGGTGTCGGCCTTTTCAAATTCCTTCCTTTCTTTTAAAAATCTAGGTCATTACCGAGTAAAGGATTCCTTCATACGACAGGCACCTACGGTGCTGGTGTCCTGCTTCAGATCCAAAACAAGTCGCGAAACCAAGACGGAGACGCTGAGCCCGGGGCCAGCAGCCTATCAGCAGCCAGCTGGCATCCCAGTCACGCCATCCAGGAAGTTCCCCGGCCTGTGAGTTCTGAGCAACTGCACTTTAAAAGGAATTTGTTTTGAGTCACCCAACTCCCTTCTTAAGTAGGGAAGATGTGCTTGTGATCAGAAATGATAAAGAAGGAAAAGAAGAAGAAATACCAATAGACAATTCCAAGCCCCAACTTGCTTAAGAAGCAGGGGCTCTCTTCATCAGACTGTATGGTGGAGCAGGGGAAAGTCATTTGGGTTGTTTATTGCCTTAAGAAGCAATGCAGCTTGCAAGCCTTCATAAGTGATTTAGGGTGAGGAAGGGCTGTTCCTCAGCGGTAGAGCCCATGCTTTGCATGCAGAAGTTCCAGGGTTCAATCTCTGGCATCTGCAGCTGAGAAATGCCCTTGTCTGAAACCTAGAACCAACGCCAGCCAGTACTAAGCTAAGCGGGCTCATGATCTAACTCAATACAAGGCTAGGTAGCATAGGGACCTGCCTTTTCTGTTGTGAATTCATTTGTTTAAGCTGTTTTAGCCCACCTGTTCTCAGGGCAGCCAGCACATCTAAAGGTTCTTCCCTGCTTCTTTTATCCTCACATCAGCCCATTTATGAGCCAGTCGTCACTCATCATCTCTGCTTAATTCTCAAATAAGAGAGATGTGTCAGTCAGGCTTTTAGTGTTATGACACCACCCCTTTGGAGTTCCCTCCCCTTGAATATTTGAAAGGTGCCGGCTCTGTTGTCCTTTTGGCGCCTACTCAAGACCTTTCTTTTTCAACAACCTTTGCAAAACAGAGATCTTCCCCAGTCTGCATGTACATTGGGATTGTTTCTGGGTGTTTGGATTGTTCTATTGTTGTGTGTGTGTGTGTGTGTGTGTGTGTGTGTTTGGCAGTTTGCCACCTGGACTCCTTAAGGAGAAAGGGCAGAATATAAATTGAACAAACAAACAAACAAACAAAGCTAAAGAGACCCAGAGAGACTACAGCCACACATAGCCTGAGTGTCTGGTATTAAACTGAAAGCTGTGATTGGCTGTTGCGCTCAGTGGAGCAGATAAGAAGAGTGTTGCTCTATACCTCATCTCTATGGTAAACAGCAGTTGTTGGAGTTGCACCAGTTCAATTTAATAACTGGAAGAGGTGAAATGGACTGCATTGGGGCTGGGCCCCTTTGGACCGGGCACCACCCAGGAAGCCCTAAACCCAGAGGTGTTGGCTTGATGGTGGCTCTTCCTGGAAGGGCATTCTGCACACTTGCAGAAGTACCTTCTCTATTACTGCTGCAACTGTTTCTGGACCAAAGGAGCAAAAGGATTGTGGAGACATCTTTTGGAAGCCCTAGCCTGAATTTTGCATTCACCAATTAAGTTCGGCAATTCATTTCAGCCTTCTGTTTAATAATATGTAGGAAGCTCCCCACTTTTCCCTGCATACACAGTCCTTCCTCCCCCATACCTGCCCCAAGGTCTGGTAACTCTATCAGTCAGTTACTCAACTAAGTCAATTTTATGGTGACCATCCTGTAAACAGCAAAGTTAGTTTGTTGGAGATAAGATTAAGATCTACCCCTTAAATTCTTGCCCATTACTGCTCATATCTTCCCCTTCCCCCATCCCCGTGCAAGCCTGGAGCTCTCTGCACACGGTCAGGGGGTATCTTTACTACATCTCATGCCATTTTAATGCAGGCTTTGTGGAGGAAAAGGGAGGGGGAGCTGGTGCTGGGTAGTGTGCAATAAACCTCCGTGACTAGGGAAGAAGTAAATCAAACCTGACGGGCAAAGAACATCCATCTACGCTGGCAGAAAATACCAGAACTATCAGCATTTAGAGGCCAATCCAACTCCCATTTATGTCAAGGTGATTAATGTGTCCAAGGCCAGAGCTACAGCTGGTGCAGAGCCACTGACTACAGCACCAGTTTGTTCCAGATGAGCACCCTTAGATTTTAATGAGCTTTTTCCAGCATATTCTCAGACGCAGCCCCCAAACTCTTTAAGGTACAGAGGTTCGATGGCACACAGAATATGAAAAGCTGGGGCATCCTTTAGGGAAGGTGACAAGGTGGAACACCACCGCACCACCATGTTTGGGATCACATACAATTATTTGTCGGGAGCCATTGATCAAAATGAGCCCATTACCCTTCTTTGGGTGTTTAAATTCTTACCTGCGGAGGGATGCAGGGCTACTTGCTCCAGCCTCTCCAGTCCTCCTCCTTGAGCTGGAACGTCTGCAGAGGGGGCTGTATAATGGGGGACTGTCAGAAGATTGATTAGAATGTGCCGGCAGTCCTTGCTATGACTGGAAACCCTGAATTTCACTGTGTTTTCTGATTCACAGGAGTACAGCATTCAGCTGAAGGCGCTTGCAACTCACGCCAGGGATGATGGCTGGCCATTGGCACTGCTAGGGTGGGAGGCAAGGAGCCCAACAGTAGGGGGAGCAAGAGCCAATGGCAGACAGAGCCAGCTTACCCTCTTCCCTGCTGAGGGCTACAAGGGGCAATAGGGAGACTAGGGGGGAAGCTGACAAACAGTTATAAGTAGGCACATAGGGGGCTGGCTGCGGGCAGAGTGGGGTTGGTGGGACAGTGGCCCATTTGCCCTTATGGACCAGCCTCCCCCGTTTCACATCTTTTTGCACAGTGTGGGAAGGTTGGGAGTGGAGGGCGCAGTATGAATGGCCACACATTCACTCTGTAGAAACTACTTAAGAAAGCCTGAAGAAGGCTGGAGAGTCTGGCCTAACCCTCCCACTTCCTTCTTCCTTCTTGCTTCAGACACAGTCAGAAGCCCTTCGCTCTCTGGCCACCTCACAGTGAATGGCTCTTGACATGAATGGTGAAATGAGCCCATGTACCAGGCAGACATGTCAAACCCCTTAATAAACAAAAGAAAAGAAATAAGGAACGGCTGCTCTGTACTTATAAACAATTCGGCTGCTACAGTTGTAGCAAGTCATAACAAAGATGGGAAGGATTCCCTGTACACTGGAGAAACCCAAGGTTCCTCAATTTAGAGGTTCCTCAGTTGAGAGCAAGGGTGGGGCACTGATCCTTATCTCCCCTAACTGCTCCCCGCCCCACCAGCGGGCCATGTTTGATAGGTGAGTCGAGCCATCCATCTGTCAACCAGATGATGTCACAACAATGCCAGGTGTTCTGCTTTTGTCTATGCACAGCACAGCACTCTACAAATCCTGACAATCAGCTGGTTGTCGGTGCTTGCAAAGTGGGGTGCACAGGACTTTGTAGGTACCGCCAATCAGCTGATCACCAGGGTTTGCAAACCCCTTTTTGGCCCAGATGCACTTTTACCTACCCTGCACCTGATGTCGTATATGAATTTGGGGATGGAGCGGGGTGTGCCTTGGCCAAACTGGCCTTGCAGGCTGAATGGGAAGGCCTAGCTGAATTCAAAGCCAAAATCAGTTTGGACAGCGTCTACGATTCTTTCTTACAGGCGAAAGTATGGCTTGAACTTCTCAGCCCCAGCTGCCCCTCGCCCCAAAACGCCCCCTGCACCTGGGCCTGGCCAGTATGAAATAGTAGACTATGAGAGTCCTTCCAAGCATTATATCTCCAGTGCCGTCTTCGTCTCAAACACAGGCCGTTGGGCAGGTGATAAATCCCACGAAGACATACCTGGCCCAGGTAAGCATGTTGTTGCTGCAAAAAGGTGTTGTGCTTCTTCATTTAACAATAATTATAATGTATAACTATATTTTGGAAAGCTGTTTTGTGTCAGTTTGCTGTGCATTTGGACACCTTTAATCGTAACCAAATTTTGCATAATCGTTCTTGAAAACAAGGAGCAGGTTTCTTTCTAACTTTGGATGCCATTTTAAATCAAGATGATGGACTGATTTTAACCACTGATTTCAAAACTGCACTGATTTGGAAGTTCCGTAGAATTCCTGAGCAGCAGCAGGCATGAGGCTGCTGATGCTTTAATAAGACTGCCGTCCTCACCTCACTTGCTCAAAAGAGTAACTATTACTGGGCACCCTGGGTTTCGTACTGAGCAAGCATGTTTTTATACTGGTGCTCCACAAGTCCAAGCTTAGCATACAGCAGCCGCATTCAGATGTTACAATGGGCTGGGATAAAACAGCAAACTGTTGTGTGCCACAATCCAGAAGCAGAAGCTTCTAAGCCCCACCCCTTGTGTTTCCAATATCAAAACTTGGTGGGGTGTTACGTCAAATGCAGGCAGGAAGGGAGATTCCAGGCTGTTGCTATTTTCAGGTGGGATTCAGTCACATACTGGCAAATTCAGGGTGCTCAATTAAAGTTTAATTGTCTCTCTTGCACAACAAAACCCTTTACTTTATGACAGGCAAATGCACCAGAAAGTCGCTTGGCACAACATTGTCTAACTTCTCAAACAAATCAGAATTAATACTTGATAAATAGCTGACACTGTGTAACCTTCCCACAAGCTTTGTGCAAAAAACAAACCCCAGGATGAATACTAAAAAATAATAATAGATATAATCCGAAAGTGACCATAGATTACTAATGTCTTGTTTTGTCCTCAGCAATGGACATTTTGCAAAACAGATAGTTGCATCCAGCATACAACACTGAAAGTAATGGGCATGTTTTAGTCATAATTTCAATGGGTCTGCTCTGAGAATGGCTAATGTTGGATACAACCCAGAGGCTGACTTCCTTGCGATGCATAGGGAGCTCCCATAGGTGGCCAATTTGGGGATGTCCCCTGACCCATGGGGTTGCATGACAGATCAGACCACAGAGGCACAATCCATCAGACTCTTGCCCTCGTCCGTTCATTTCAGTGGGGCTTGTGCAGGTTAAGAGCATAAGAAGAGACTGGCTGCTGGATCAGGCCAAAGGCCCAACTAGTCCAGCATCCTGTTCTCACAGTGCTCAGTCAGATACCTGTGGGAGGAGCTGAGAGCAACAGCACTCTCCCTTTGTGTGATTCCAAGCAACTGGCCTTCAGAGGCTTACTCCCTCCAACAGTTAGAACAAAGCCATTGTAGCCAAATATCCACTGACAGCTATGTCCTCCCTCCATCGTCCAAGGCAGATAGCGCTCCATTGTTCATGTGAGTCTCAGGGGGTGCTGTTTGGATTTTGCACCTCAGCACCAAAATGCTTCAAGCATTCCCAAACAAAGCCCCGAATCCTTTACCGCTTTGCTGCATATGGTGTCATTCAGCGATTGGATCCTTCGTATATTGCAAGGGATTCTGGGAGTGTGTGTAGATCTTCATCCTTTAAAAAGTGGGGCGGGAGGAGGCAATCTTCCGTTTGGAATGAGGGGAAGTTCTTGCTCTGAAAAGCTAAGTGCATTGGCCAGAGCTGGGAACAAGTGAGAAATAAGGGGGTTGGGTAGCCTAAGAAAATGGAAACCACAAGAATCCAACGGTAGTGAACTGGGAGGATTATGCTTGCTGAATGAAAATAATGAAAACAGCCCAGCCTGTTTCAATTAAAATCTTCCTCAGGGGCACTGGGATCTTATGTTCCTTTCCTTCAAAGAGATTTCTTGTGAGAATCTTTGTCTGAAAGAATCTCTCTGTCTCTGTCTGTCTGTCTGTCTGTCTGTCTGTCTGTCTCTCTCTCTCTCGACTACATTTAAATCACATGGTTCCCCTTCTGCTCAAAAGAATCCTAGGAACTGTAGTTCCCACACACAGACCTACAATTCCCAGCACCCGTAACAGACTACTATTTCCACAGTTCTTTAGAGGGCAGTCAAGAGCTTTAAATAGATCGTGCATATGCAGCCTGGGACTCTGCTATTTTGACTCCAGCTTGCAGGAGGTTCAGTCCAGTGCCCCCCCCCCTCTTTATAAGCAAGTAATTGCCATCTGTACGTCACCAGATGTAATAGCCTATGATGGAACAAAAGAACAAAACAAAAACACCAGCTTCCAGGAGTTGCGTAACGAATCATCTTTGGGAAACCATCATTCAGCTCCTTGTCTTGCCACAGGGTTTACTTGGTTGTTCTTAAATTAATGGCATCTTTTAAAAATTCTTGTGATGAGATAGAAAGGGCGGACAGTGCGTCAGAAAGGAAAGGAGGATGACAAGTGCTGATTCTTAAGCCCTGTAATGGTTGACTTGCCCAGCTGGGAAGTGACTTTAATAGTTAGCTTTGCATCTTGTCATCTGTCCCAAAACTATATTCATATTTATTTGTTTTAGGGCTTTTTAAAAAAAAAAAAAATTCTTTGAGATTTCTAACCTGCCCTGACAACAGAAGTTCAAGGCAGGCGACAGCCTTTTAAGCCTTTTTAGAATAAAATACTAACCAACACCCCCTCAACACACACACACACACACACACACTCTTAAGAGTTTGGGAGGCCATAGGTTATTTCCTTCTAACCTCTGGATCCAGCAAGTGTTAAAATACAGGATAACCCAGGCTAACTTCCTGTGTTGAGGTGATTGCAACAAATGGCAATAAAAAGTCAACAATAAAACCTAGTACAGTATGTGCTGTAAATTTAATTTGGGAAGGAATGTCTTAATCTTTATTGAGGTCCTGTGTCCCGAAAATATGGGCAGGCTTAGAAAGGTAGGAAGGTAGGTTATATTTTAGAAAAAACATGATTTTCTTTTTTCATTGGTGCACTAAAGTTTATCTGTGAAAATAGAAAGCAACAACATTAACTAGAAAGTATTTCCTTCCTTTTCAACAGCTGGCTTCTCCACTTACCCTTTTTCTGTTTTGCTTTGTGTGTGAGCATCATGTTAGCAGTGTAGTGTGGTAGTTAGAGTGTCAGACTAGCCATGAAACTCAGTGGGTGACTTTGGGCCAGTCAGTCTAACCTATCTCACATAGTTGTTGTGTGGTTGTTGTTGTGGTGCTGTGGGAGGGAGAGAACGATGTGTGAGGAAAATGAAATATGTGAACCCCTCTGAACTGACGTGTGCGGGTGAACAACAAAAAGAAATGGCTGGGTGCCTGGATTCAAAATGTGCGGCTTTTACACACAGATCCCCAGTAGCAGAGTATTAAGATCACAAAATTAAGCATCAATATAGCAAATAGGTTGTTAAACCCTCT
This sequence comes from Podarcis cretensis, assembly GCF_951804945.1. Classification (NCBI taxonomy): domain Eukaryota; kingdom Metazoa; phylum Chordata; class Lepidosauria; order Squamata; family Lacertidae; genus Podarcis; species Podarcis cretensis. The sequence goes on from NC_137177.1 coordinate 29,921,611, forward strand.
TTACCCTGTTCAGCTGCACACTGTGGCTGACCTCTTTCTACCCCTCCTACAAACAGTAGATCCCCACACTGCTAAGTAAGTTTAAAATAATTTACTTACAGATTCAAGGTGTCAGTCATGCATTGTTCCATGAAGCAGCAAGGATAATAAAGGCAACATATTTTTGGGTGGAAAATACAGAATTTCATTCCAAATACATGCTGTAAGCTCAGGAGCAAGCTTACACACATCCTGTTTCATTGGTTATATGCAGCTGAGAGAAAGGAAGTAGAAAGGCTATACATAACTGAGTCTATCTAGCAATGCAACTCTGCTGTCCTTAACTCCTTCATATACTAACTAGCAGTCCTGCATTAATATGTTTGACTGCAATCTCCCACAAGAACCATATATGCTGTATTGAGCTCCTTGCAGGAAATGTAGGATATAAGTGTAAAATCAAAATTAAATACCTTTCAGAGGGATTGTTGTGCTTTATTAAAGTGTTGTTTGGATGAACAGCTGTAAATCAGCCTTCTGCTTTGCATTGTTAGCAGGTGCTAGTGTGAAGAGTCTCTTAAAAGCCAACCTCCTCTTTTCCATTAAAAAACCTCCAGAGAATTCTGAATGTGTGAGCAGACCATCTCATGGGGCAAAATGCTCAACACAATAGAGGGTGACAGAAACCTCACTGCAGTCCATGACAGTTACAGCCCATGAGTTGTAACATTATCTTTCCGTCAGTGACTGGGGCTTATTGGAGTAAGTAAGCAATACAAGAAATATGAACCTAAGCCCCTCTGACAGATTAATGTAGAGCTTGAAACGTAGACAATAGCAATTTTACCCATTATTTACAGAAAGTAATAATGATTCATTGGTAGGATTTGTACCTCTACTGAGTAGTTGAACTGTCAAAGCAGAAAAAGTATTCCCATGCATTATCAGAACTGCAGCCCACGAGTTCTTTCATAGGTAACAAGATGCAAAGGATAAAACTCCCGTTCTTCCAATCTGGGTTGCTTCCACGCTAGCTCTTTGCTCTGGAATCACCATCTTTTGTTGAATCACTTTGTGCAGAGAATCCAGACAACATTGTAAAATAGTTGCATGCCATTGTTTTCTGTGTTGACCCCCTGTTCTTTTCCATACTTGGCTTGTACAGGTATATAGCAGTTTAAAAATTGCAGCACCATACCAACCTTTGTGAACTGGCTATTGAGGCTTTTAAGGTCTACTGTGCTTTTAATTAAAAGCTTCCTCCTAGTGGTTTCTATCTTGTTTTGTTCATTGTTGCTGGAAGATCAGTGATTAATTTGCCCTTTAATTAGCCAGCATCTTTCTGCAGTGCAAAGGGTTTTTAATAGCTATTTCCTTTCATTATTTTCCCACTTTTCTTTTGTTGTGAAATATTGCCATTTCACTATAAAAAACAGAAAACAATTCAGAGAAACCAGTAATGAAAGCCACTTCCCCATGTAATTAGAACCTAATTAACCACTACTCTCCCAGTCACATTGAACAGGAAGCAGTAAAACAGGCAGAAAAGAAGAAACTTTAAATTAACATTGCATTTAATCAGACTTATGTCCCTCCAGCCCAGTACTGTCTACTCTGGCTGGCAGAAGTGCTCCAAGGCCAAAAGTCAGAGTTATACATTCTGAAGCATACCTAGGCTCCCAGCCCATTACTTGCCTCTCCATTAGGGTGGCTACTTTCACTTAGCCCAAAAGATAAGAGGACAGATTATTTATTTATTTATTTATTTATTGCCCGCCTTTCCCCTCAGAACTGTCTCAGATTAGTGTTTTTGCACCTTGGCAGCAGTGGAAAATGCTGGATCAATGTTTTTTTCCACACTTCAGTCAATAGGAGGAGTTGTGATCTGCAATTTGATTCTGGTTTGGTGGTGAGAATATACATGAAAAATTATGCCATTTCAAGAGGACCTGTTTTACTTCTCCCTCCCAGTCACTCATTTTCTCTCTCCCTTTTTTCTGCTACTCTCTCAGTCATCCCCCTTTCTATTCAGCTGCTCAGGTGCCAATGTAGAAAATCACATAGAGCTGAAAGGGGGAAGGAGGAGTCACTCTTCCAAGTTCCTCCTTCAGGTCTATGTACTTTTCAAGGGGGGAAGTGGTAAACACCCTGGTCCTGTCCTGACAAAAGGGGCAGTGAGCGGGGGCAGGGACAGAGACAGGGTTGTGTGTATCCTCAAGTACAGTGGTACCTCGGAAGTTGAACGGAATCCATTCCGGAAGTCCATTCCACTTCCAAAACATTTGGAAGCCACGGAAGCTGCGTTGGATGTTTGGGTTCCAAAGAACGTTCGCAAACCAGAACACTCACTTCTGGGTTTGCAGCGTTCGGGAGCCAAAATGTTCGAATTGCAAGGCATTTGTGAACCAAGGTACAACTGTATACCATTGCACCCACACAATGCACCATGGACATATCCCTGATATAGAGATGAACAAGCTGGGAAAGATTCATCTGCTAAATGTCTGTGAGCCAGGCTGCTATTAAAAGAATAGGAGCCAGGTTAGTTAGCAAAGCAGATGATTCTAATCCTTATTTGCGCTTGCAGTGGGGGCTGCTAGCTCTGGCGGGGCTCCTGTGCTTTGAACGGCATAGAAGGCAGGAATTCAGCAGACAAAGCTCATCCTGACATGCACAGGCATCGGGTCAATGGCACAGGAGCCCCACCGGGGGGGGGGGGGGAGTTGGCAACCCAACACCTAGCTGTATTTCTTCTTCTGTGCTACCTATTGAAGAAGGCCCAGGAGCCTTGGCCCCCCTGGCATCTGCTCAACCTAGCAAAATATTTGTTTGGATTTGCAAGGAAAGGTAAGAATAAGACTCACCTAGCTGGGTATGTGTGGTAGTACAGTGGTACCTCGAGTTAAATACTTAATTCGTTCCGGAGGTCCGTTCTTAACCTGAAACTGTTCTTAACCTGAAGCATCACTTTAGCTAATGGGGCCTCCCTCTGCCGCTGCGCCGCCGCTGCACAATTTCTATTCTTATCCTGAAGCAAAGTTCTTAACCTGAAGCACTATTTCTGGGTTAGCGGAGTCTGTAACCTGAAGCGTATGTAACCTGAAGTGCATGTAACCTGAGGTAGCACTGTACAAGAGTGAACTTCATGCAAAAACGTAAAAGCTGCAAAACCCACCTTCTGAGTCCTGAGAGTCAACCTGACATCTTTTATGTCTGTTTCTCCTTCTAGGGGCATACAACATCCCCGTACCACAAAAGCAATCCTTCATCTACAACACCACCAATAAATGGGTGCCAGTATTGTAAAGCAGAGGATCCCACAGTGTCGGTTTGCCAAGCGCTCTTATTTGCAAGTGCTGCATTTCTCTGTTTTGTTTTGTTTTAAAAAAGAACAAATGAATTTTGCATTCACTTGCCTGTAAACAATACATGATACCCACCTGTTTGAAATCCTGTATTTCCTGGGGCGGGGGGAGTGGGCCCTGAGTCTCTCCTGTTTCGCAAACATGACAGAAGATGAGTTTTGGATATAGAGAATGGAAGTTGTTTCATTGTTGGCTTTTGGTGGACAGTGGATTGTTCATGCCAATATTTATTTATAAAAATTAAGAAGCCTGACCTGCCTGGCTCCTACTTTCTCACCATCTCATTGGGAATAAAATATTGGAGATGGGGGCTGTTGAGAGGAGGTGATAGAGGGGCTTTTTTTAAAATGATATGCATGGTGCAGTGAAGGTGAACAGAGAAGTAACAGAGCTTGGGCTCACCTAGTGAGATTTATTAGCTGTCGATTCAAGACAGAGGAAAGAAACTGCTTCTTAGTGTTTCAGAAATGGAATTCACTAGCACATGATGGCTGCGGGCTTTACTGGCTTTAGAGAGAAATTAGACAAATCCAAGGAGGAGCCATGTGCTGAACGGGGACACCCTGTAGCAGCGCCAACCCTGTAGGGTTGTTCACTAGCAACGGGTAATTTGCCCCACCTCTCTTTTTCTCTCTTCTTGCCACTACCCATTGACTTGTCACTTAGGGCTTCCACTGCCAATGGCCGTCTGCCGACTTCCAAGTCTCCTGCCTGGCGGTCACTTCCTCCTACTCTCCCACTCTCTTTAAACCAGCAGCGTAGCCCCAAATGATCTAAACAACACAGGTACCCTTCCCACAACCATTACTCTGCAGCAGTCACACACACACTGCTGCCTCTTGGTAGAAGCCATCCAATGTGCTCTGAGCTTTGCGCTGATCCTGCACTGGGGACAGCGCAGTTTGTGTGCTCAGTCCTTCTCAGCTTTCCCACAACCTTTTGCATAGTGAAGGATGGGCCTAAGGTTGCCACCGCCACAACAACAAATAATGTTTCCTGCTCTCTCATTCCCCTTACCCACCCAATGGTGGACTGGATTTTCCAGTTGACAAGTAATTCCCAAGAAACAAAAGATTGCCATGAGTGGGTGACCTACACCACCTACTTTTAAATAATTAGATAGGACAACACAGATCCACAATCGGATGTCATGCCTCTAAATTTTAGCAAATAGCAGCAGTACGGCCCTGATTTGGGTCAGATAGCAGCACTGCAAGGAGGAGGAGTTGTGTGTGTCTGACTTGTTTATTTAGTGCATGAGGCTTGTTCTGGGTGCTAGAGGTTGATTTCCAGATGGGGTCTTGCAATGGGAGGGAAAGTAGCCACACCCTTAGAAACATTTGAGGATGAACATGTCATGCATGCAAAATGGCCCCATATTAATCCCTGACATCTCCAGGTATGGCAGAGAAAACTTGTCTTTGTATGCTTGAGTATATTTCCCGTCAAAAGTGGAGTGAGAGTGGGATTGTAAGGGTTTTGTTCGTTTGCCTTTCCTGCCATTGTTATCTCTCTTTTGCAGTTTAGGCACACCCACACACCCACACCCCACTGGCATCCTTTCCTGAGTGATTCCAACCAATCCTGGCCGACATAATAAATGCAGTGACATAACACACAGCAGCCAGTCAGATTTGGCTGCAGGACTGTGTCCCAAAGCCAATTCAATTCAATGAACAAGGTATCTGGTTAAAGCCCTTCATCAAGCCAATGGGGCAATGATTTACAGGGGTCAACCATGTTCACAAAATACCCCAGTATCAGCTAAGCCCCTGTCACTTATGATGCTGGGTGCATACAAGGGGGCTTTAAAGTCCCAACCCATTTTAATTAATCCATTTCCCCTTGATAATAATAATAATAATAATAATAATAATAATAATAATAATGTTTTTATTAATTCCCCAGCCATTCTGGTGAACTACTGGCCCAGATGAATCTACCGCCTTTACCAGCCTTCTCCCTTGAGAAGCTCTCCTCCTATCACCTCCAGCTTGGTGCAACTTCTGTTTCTGCAAAGGACAGAAGCTGCTTCCTAAGAGAGGCCTGGCTTAGGCACATTATCAGTCTATGGAATGTTATCAAAGCTGCATTTTTGCTGGAAGCAAGACTCAGCAGCCAAAGTCTCCTTGTTGCCCCACTTCCAAAATGCTCCTGAAGAAATGAAAAACCCATCCCTATTCAATACTTACACTGTCCCAAGCTTGCTTTCAGTCTTTGAATCTTTATTACCATAATAATAACATACACTTTTTTTTTACTTTTTTTTTACAAAAATGAACAGAAAAAAACAAAACAAACAAAGACAACAACCCTGGGGAATTATGAAGCAGCCTGGTTTTGAAATGCTCTACCTTCCTCCATTGTCAAGTTCAGTATAAAACAAGATACTATTTATACATATACACACAGAAAGAGAGATAGATATTATTATTATAATTATTATATATATATTTATAAAATAACAAATGGAATCAGAAATGTATAAAACAGTCACTCTGGCCAGGTACTTCTCTTGCAGGTATTTACATCCAGGGTTATAAGGGCAAGTATTAAGGCAGTGAGAAAATGTAAGGTTATGTGTGTGCTTGTGTGTAGGCATATTTGGTAATATCCATATGCAATTGTGACAGTCTCTTGTTTGCTAGTTTGGCAGTTCAGAGAGGCCAAGACAGGCAACGGGTCATTCCCCTGCCTGAAAGAAGTTGGTGCTTCCCTAAGTGCGGAAAAGTAAAAAAGCTCAGTATTGATTGCCTGGCAGAGGATCATAATAAAAATAAAGTATAAAACAACAACAACAGCAACAACTCCTCAACGGACAGAAGTTCCACATTCACACTGAGAATGGATCTTCAAAGCAATCTTCACATGTGGAGCCTTGGTTCTGTCTCTCTCTCTTGCTCCCTCCCTCCAAAAGGGAGGGTGTTCAAGCTAAATGCTTTGAGCCAATGGTTTGACTATGGGGTGGTTTGCTGGTAGATTGAACTCAGCTTCACAAGCGGCTTCCCAGCAGAAGTGTAGCCTTTTTGAGTCCTTAGAGCTCCTTGAGGGTCACCTGGAACTTGTCCTCTGCTTCAACTACGTCAAGTAAAAAGGCCATGTGGTTACTGTAGTGTTGAATTATGTTGTTGTCCATATTCACCAGGATTCTGGAAAAGAAGCAGAACAGAGAGGCTCAGCTCAACAACCAATCCTTCAACAGCTCCCCATCGGAAGTCCCTCAAAGATGGGGAAACCCTGTAATTTTCTGAGGTGGGGAATTGCACTATAAGATCAAAACAATGTTCTTTGGCGGAGAGCCATAGTACTTCTCTCTTAGGGGCTGACTGCCATTTTGAAAGGAGAAATGAATTCCCACCCCACCCTCTAGGGCAAGCTTAACTAACCATCTGTTGAGGGCAGGGGGTGAAGAGGATGGCCTCTCCAATGATATATATACACTTGCTTGTATCCAATCAAATGACAAATGCTCTTTAACTACAATATGGATAGTGGAGTGACTTGCTTCCACTTTCTGCTCTGTTCTGGTTGGAGAAGCCATTAATCACATCCACACTGCACATTTAAAGCATAGTTCTTCGCCCAAAGAATCCTGAGAACTGTAGTCTTTCGAGGGTGCCAGGGATTGCAGCTGTGTGACAGGTAAACTACAGTTCCCAGGATTCTTGGGGTGTGTGTGTGACTATATAAAGTTCTTGTTGAGCTTTCTCATTGGTATGTCTGTGACAAGCACAGTACATCAAATCACTTAATCATATAATAATAAAGCACAAAATAAAAGCCAGTTGTACAATGTTTTCTAAGTACACAAGTATCTTGTTTAAGACCAATGATAATTTCATGAATGAAAGTTTGATTTATGGACTTTGGGGCTTAAAACCCATTTACTGCCTAACCAGCATTATAAAGGAGATCTGATAATTGATCTCTTGGCTTTATTTTTTATTGAAATGGGAAGAGACCGTGGTGGGCTTTGAATCTGATTGTAGCTAGCACCAGTGCTTAGAGGTGGAGTGTTTAACCTTTCCCCTTGTGCTATTTTCTCCCATTTAACCCATACCCATCCCAGCTACTCTGTGCAGTGCTGGTGGTGAGAGTACAGTCCCCCTGCACATATAGTATGGGAGGGGAGAGGGCTATGCACTTATCCACAGAGCCCCAGGACCTTTGCTCCAATCAAATTGGCAGCCCTGTGCAACTTCAAGCTACAATTCAAGGAATGTCAGCCAGCCTCAGATACAAGGGGGAAAATCCCAGGCCCATAAAGTCGGAACTGGATAGATTATTGTCATATTTTACATTTCTCAACTGCAACCAGTTCTCTCTCTCCTTGTAGTGCACAGAGAGAGGCATTTTATATGGACAAGTAACTGCGGAAGAATTAAGGGTTATCTCATGTTGTACCTGGTGGTTTTGGTTTTTTAGAAAAAACAAAAACAAAAAACAAACCCTGGAGACTCTCTTCATTTAACATTAAAAGCTTATACATAACGACCCCTAATAAATTTTACCGCTTTTGCTGTTTCCAAAGCACAAAATCTCTCCCCTGAGGAAAGATGTCTGGGTTACGTGCTACAAAAGAGGGAGCTTCCAGGTGGAATGGTCTGAGAATCAGGTGTGTTCTGCGCTCATACCTGGCTCCCATAAGCCACCTGGTGTCTGTGTTCCTTGTCTGGCACAGCAAAGAGTAGCATCTAGCCAGCCACACCAAAGTATCACACTGGAGAGCACTTTAAAATACTTCCTGAACTGGTGTTCATCCCAGACTTGTACAGCTTACTACCCATTAGGTCTGATGCAGTTTGCCAGGCCCAGTGGAGGCTGATCTATTAGGGTTGATGTGCTACTGCCCCACCAAGCTCAGCATGCCCTTGGCCAGCCCTCACCTGTCTACCTCCTTAGGTATAACCAGTCCCCAGGGCTGCATTGGTTGCTGGCTTCTTCCTCCTATAAAGGCTACACTGACCGCAAGAACTCAACACAGAAGGGCGGGGGAGACAAGAATTAGTCAGCACCACCTGCCATTGGCTCTGGCTTCATTTACTGTTTGGGTCCACTGTCTTCTACCCTACTGGTCTCAAGGGGCTCCACCCACCACTGGCCTGCCAGCCACATATAGCAGCCCAGCAGGCAGCCCCAGCCTGTTTTGGAATAATCATAAGAAGGATCTGCTGGATCATGCCAAAGGCCCACGTAGTCCAGCTTCTTGTTCTTACAGTGACCAGCCCATGGGAAGCCTTAACATGCAGAACCTGAGCACAGCAGCATTCTTCTCACCTGCAGCCGCCAGCAACTTGTATTTTGGGGTATATTGCCTCTTGACAGTGGAGGCAGAACATATAGCCTTGTCCTCCATAATTTGCCTAACCATCTTTTAAAGTCATCCAAGTTAGCGGCCATCACTACCTCTTCAGGGAGAAAATCCCATAGTTTAATTCTGTGCTGTGTGAAGAACTCCTATCTTGTGTCCATCTGGAACCCTCCAACATCTAGCTGCCTTCAGGAACACATTTTAAGTAGTCTCAACTGAGTAAATGAGCCACTTCTTTTCCTGTTACAGGTGCCTTACCAGTTTTCTTGTTTTTTCAAACAACTGGCAGGCCACAATTGTGGCCGATTAGTCATGCTTGGTGAGTTATGTACGTTGGCCTTATTCTCTCTCTAGCCTGATGCTCTCATCACCACCCACAACCTACCGAGGGCCTCCTTTCCCTTCTCCAAAGCCCTGCTCAGCTGTGGGCTGCATCAGGCACACCCTCTAGTGCTCGGCAGCTCTGCCGCTTTGCCTCTCTTTTCAGCCCAAGCCCTGGACTGGGTCCAACGAAAGCAATGAGCTCATCTGCCAAGCATTGATTGGGAGGTGCGGGGGAGAACCTGGGATACTCGATTGTATCTCATTCACAAGGAGGCCTTCAAGGAAACAGAGGAGAGAAAGTTTGGCAATGGAGGAGATGTTCCTCACCTGTCAGGCAGGGGGAGAAGGGCTGCGGTTTGCGGAGGACCTGGGGCGGTTCAGAGACACAGCTGCTTCTTTCAGAAGCCACTCTGGAAAACCTCAGCTAGCTCATTCCCATGGAATTAAAACCTGCCCCTCCAAAACTGGAGGGCCTCTTTGCCTGCTCTGCAGATGAAGCCGACCCACGTCAGTCAGATAACCCTCCTTTGACAGGATGAAAGGCTTCCCTCGCCCAGCTCATACAGGTGCTTTTTTTAAAGGGGCTACAGTAGCTTCCCTTCTAGCACCATTATCAATCCAGGTCCAAGCTTGATGTAATGCGGCAACAACTGTGGGAACAACGGCAGCAAACTTCCACTGGTTGGGAGCCAATCTGAAGCAAGGGGCAGGGTGTTGGAGGCCCAAGTTTTAATCTCTGCTCAGTCATGAAACTCTTCGAATGAATTTGGGCCAGCTGTGTTTGCCTAACCTACCTCACAGGGTTGCTGGGAGGATAAGGTGGGGTGATTGACACACCCACACACCAGCTCACCATCCAAAATGCCAATGTGATGAATGACAGTGATTATAATCAACTGAAGCTTAAGTGGGAAGGAACGATACAATATTAAAAAGTGGCCTTTCTAACATAGCGCTAAGTTTTGGTTTGGTTTAGCCAAGGTTTGTTCAACAAACCATGAGCCATCTCACAGGTGAGCAAACAAGCCATGGCTCATTTCTACAAAGCTTGAGTTGCTTTCAAGATGTTCCTGCTTCATGCCTCTGTAGCTTGGTAAAGGGGCAGCCAAACACACCATGGTTAAACAAGGCTGCTGGCTTCAGACAGGCTACCAAACCATAGTTAAAACAAGCCACGTGTCATCAATGAACTATGGCTTCACATCATGGTTTGTTGCCAGGAAATAAGCCATGGTTAGTCTGCTGAGCTAGTTTCCAGATGCTTAAACACATCAAACTTTGCCTAAACTAACAATGGCTTAGCATTATCTGTGAGCCAGGCCAATGTGCTTTGCATGTGTGCTGTGTATGCAACCTGAGTCTCTTGTCATCAGTAACTTCCCAGGTTCTGGCCACTTGGACCAAGGACTTGCCAACCCATTATGAGCTATTATGCCATATTAGCTCTTCCTTGATTGGGATTATTAGAGCAAGGGAGGAGTCATTTCATGAAGATATGATGTTGGGGGCAGCAGATTTTTCAAGGGCAAGTTGGAAGTACTGAACCTTCCTGCTGACACAAAGCTGCAGTTGGTTGTCCAGGGATATCATGCAAGAGTGCTGGTCTTTTTCCATTTCAGTTTGCTGCTGACCAGGTCAGGGTTTGGTGGTTTCATTTATAAGCTTGTGACTTTGCATTCAGTTAATTGCACAGCAATTTGGATAATGAGCTTGTTTGTAAGTGAAAGACCTTTAACACCAGTCTCTGTTGTGTTTGCTGAGCTTGCTCATTTCTGTTCAGAGCACAGAATTGCTAAGAGGAAAACTCAAACCTCTCTTTGGGCTCTACGCTTGGAACTTCACCTAATTCCAACAAACATGTGATTTCACAAACACATGTTTGCCCATTAACTGATGTGGAGGGACCAGCCAAGAAAGGATAATCAGCAGGTGAGGAAAGACGTTCTGTCTTCAAGAATGCAGAGTAAGGCTACTTGCACGCACAAATGTCTGCATTAGTATTAGGAGGCAAACATAAAGCTAGGAACTCTGTTATTTCCTCATGAGGTATAGGCTCATCCAAGACAACCGAGGCAGAAATGATGCATGATACAGTCCTTATTGGATTGTACTATTTCAGATGGTACAGTGTTTCAGGCTCAATCCCTGGCATCTCCACTAAGAAGGGTATCGGACCACAGGGCCAATAAAACCTCTGCTCGAGATTTGGGAAAGCTGATGTCACTCAGAGGGTGCTTTCAGACGGTCACTATTTTCAGGATTAAATTAACTGGAATTTCTTGTATAACCAAACCATTTCCTGAAAATGCACAGGAAAGTGTGGGATTACACTTGCTGGATGCAACACTGTCTAATCAGGATGAATGTTCACTAAATGTTCACTTTTATTTATTAATTTTATATCCTGTCCTTCCTTCCAAAGGTGCCCAGTCCAGCAATCCCACAAGCATTATAACAATTAAAACATTTACATCAAGTAACATCCTCTCCCCAAAGAATCATTGGAGCTATGGTTTGTTACAGGTATGAGGAACTGTAATTCTTTAAAGAGTAAACTGCAGTTCCCAGGATTTGTGTGTATATGTGTATGTGCTTGAAATGTATGGTGTGTACATACCATCATCAACACAGCACTGTGAATGGTCTCGGTAATAATTTTATATAGAAGTAAGTTTTAAAACAGTGATCACTCTGAATTTCTTACATTTCCCCCCTGACTACTTCACAACTAACTCCCCCTCCCTCTCTCCCTGTGTATGTGTGTACTCCATACATCTGATGAAGTGGACTCCAGTGCACAAAGATTTTACACATATTGCCCATCAAAATATATACAATAATAATAAAAATAGACTTTAAGACTGTTGTTTTTGCTGCAACCGAGGAACATAGAATCTACTTCTCTGGAAACCAGGGTCTGGTGCCATGAGGAATCATTCAGTGCAGCACCATGCAAAAATAACAAAGCTATTTTTCCTACAAAACCCCAAGGGGCAACAGCAACAGAACTCTCCTGTCCCTACCATGGGCTAGAAAGAGCTGCAGTTTTCCAGACACAACAAGATTAGGAGAAAGGGGAAGGAAGGGTCAGCCACACCATGACAAACATGCTAAACTTGCTCCTTGTCTTACAACATGGGGCAGGTGGGCAAGAGCAAAAAAAGATCAGCAACAGTCTAGCCCCCTCCCCCTGGTCTATTTCTTTTGTCTTCTCCCAGACTCAAATGGCAAGGTGGAATGCGAAAGATCCTTAAGCCCAGCAGGGAAGCTGCTCTATTGTTCAGCCTGGGGGGAAGAGGTAGGTAGAGATTGCTAGGCCCCAAACAGAAATCTGAGGTTACCTGAGGCTGCATACACAGCTATACCTTTAAATCACATTCAAAGTGTATTCCTCCACCCCATCATAAGTTATCAATACTGTTGGCTTCATTAACTATGAACCCCAAAAAATCTGGGATAGCCTCCAAACCATCTGTAAGGTTGTGTAATCTTTTTGTATATTTTGTATATAATATTATTATTATTTTTGTAGGACTTTGTAGGGTGACGCCTACATTTTGTAGCTCTCTCCCTGCCCTGCCCACAAACCGAGTAATTGATACATCAAAACCAGGGTTCACAGTTAACATCCAGAAATCCAACGTTGTTTGATTAAGCTGACATTGTTGTTTGTTAAGGCTTGCTGGGAATGGTAACTTCGTGAGGGGTAAACTACAGTGCCCCAAATCCTCCGATGGGGCTTGAAGGCTGAAAGCTGGGGCGCAAGGCAAGGCAGTCCTCGCACCTCCCACAAGGTCACATTGATTAAGCTAATTGTTCCATCTCTGCTGGTAGCTACAAGTTGAGGTGAAGTGGGGTATCCGGCACCCCCAAATTAAAAGGCAAGAGGTGCTCAAATTATATGCAAACTCATTGTGGAGGCATTGAGCCTAGTGATGACTGTAACAAAGTATAGGCCAGCTGTTTGGCAGAGCTATAGCTATGTGGGGGCTAGCCAGGTTTTTTGCCCCAGGCGAAACCTCTGGAGGGGAGCCATTGGGGCTGCCAGCCTGTGTGCGCCAAATTGGATCTTCGACCTGGGTGAAGATTAGCCTCATTTCGCCCCCACATTTGGCTCATGGTTTTCTGTTTTAGCCAAAAAGTCACAGTATTAGGTCTCACAGAGTTTAATGTCCCTGACTGCAGGCAACGTCCATTGAATTTGAGCTTCAGGTGCTCCGACTTGGGTGATAGCATCTAAAACAACTAAGTGCTGTATCTGCACCAAAATTAGTCACCCTGGTGGGATCACACACAGACACACACTTTCCATCCAAGACTGCATTGTTCCAGTGTCATCTGCCACTAGGAATCAGAGGGTTACTCTGACCCTGCTAGCTTTGAGAAACAAACACTGGTGCCCTGGTGATTGAGATAAGCTAAACCTGTTGAGACCTCAGGCAACTACCTTGGGAGATAACAAAATACCCAACAAATTAGCCAGGTTATTCCACTTGTGTACATATACACACACTTCTTGGTAATTCCTTTTCCACAGGATAATCTGGCCATAGTACTGAGAAGCCAACAGGATTGCTAGGCCTTGTACGCCCCACAGACATGGGCAGACCTTCTGCATCTGGCTTTTTCCAAGAGCTCCCAAGGATCAGGAACCTATTTCAGCCTGAGGGCAGCATTCATTTGTTGGCCAACCATGGGCAGAACAAAAAGTGGGTAGGGCAAGAGTCAAAGTGGGTGGGGCAGCAGATGTCACTCTTACCTCTGACCCTAGGCTACATACCAGCTATGCAAAAGCCAGTAGTTTCTACCCACCACCACCCATTTCTCCATCCAGGCAAGCAAGAGGCATTATATCCCAGTTCCATGATACTTCTCAGCCAGGCAAAAGCACTCTAGGAAGGTGTTGGGCAGGGCTTCTGAGGGCTTGGCCTGGGGAAGAGTACTGAGGGCCAGAGTGGCAACATGGTGGGAATGTGGAAGAAGACCTTTTTTGGTGGCCACTCCCATACTTTGAAACTATCTTCCTAGAGAAGCTAGACTGGCTCTCCCCTTATTGTTCTCCCACTGTTATTCCTGCAGGGCTTTGGGAAGCAGTCGCTTTTAAGGAAAGGGCTTTCATTCACACTGTGTTGTGTTGTTTCTACTCACTTTGTTTACTAGATTTTATAGATTTGCTTTACATTGTTTTAATTCTATTACAGTGAATTACATTGAAACTATTATCTTTTATATGTTTTTAGCTTTCTGTGTTTTATCTGTGTTTGTTTTAGTTTTTATAAGCCACATTGAGTCCCAGTTTTTGGGGAAAGACAGGATGATGATAATAATAATAATAATAATAATAATAATAATAATAATAATAATAATATATCCCCAACCTTGCTTTAGGCAATCTGATCTGGGCCAAAATTACTTCCCTCCCTAAATGGTGATATTCTTAGTCACTCTCCTCACAAAAGTGACCCAAAGTGACTTTCATCAAAATCAATTAAAACAAATGCAGAAATCATAGAATTGTAGAGTTGGAAGGGACCCCAAGGATCATCCAGCCCAACCCCCTGCAAGGCAGGGATCACAATGGAAGCATTCCTGACAGGTGGCTATAACCAATGAAATTCGAAGAACACAACTATACAGATAAAAGACGGGTCTTGCACATCTGCCCCCAACTAAAAAACAGCCAGTGATCATCTATCAGGTTTTGGTCATGGACAAAAGCACCACCTGCCACCATGCTCAAAACAGCCCTGACCTTTATTGGATAATATTTCTCTAGGGACAAAAGCCTGCTGTACTATAGTTACAGCTATAGTTATCATGATGGCTCTTTGATACCTAGAGGATGAATGCTAGTTACCATGGAACAGCAGCAGGAGCTAGCAGTTACCTGCATGTGTTAGCCACTGTGGGAATCTGGGTCCTGGATTTAGATAGGTCATTAGTCTGATCCAGCACTGACTTATGTTCTTCATGGAGGTGCACAGAACTCTTCCTCAGAACCAGTAGCACAACAGCGCTGAAGGCTGGTAAGGAGTTCTGTTGGTTTCTAAAGCCTGCATACTCAAGGACTACTCCCATGCTGAAATTGTCTTGCCTGTTTTCTAGTACAGCACCTATTGTCTATGTTACAGTGCAGAAAGTCACAGAGTGGAGCAAACCACACAGAGTAAACATGGATGGCCATTACTTACCCTCGCTTGCATTTTTTATAGACTTTATAGATGCTTTCTTCAGGCAGACCGTATTTTTCTGAAATCTGGAAGAGAAAAATAATATTCTGTCAATACTGTTGCCAGAGGCATCCCCCCAGTGGATAATGTTCTAGCAATAAAGGGAACCACTACAGGCAATGCTGGGATCCCTGACCTACTGAGCTTGCAATCTTTTGTATTTTTATTTTATTGTACTGTACACCGTTTCAATAGCTTGGGTAGCAAAGCAGTATATAAATCTGAGGATAAGATTAAAATTAAAATAATTATTTGGGAGCAGCCCAAGCCTCTCTCCTGCAATCCCTTTTCTGACGCTTTCCCAAAGGCGGTTCTGTAAATTGACATTTCCCCCCCAAAGTGCTGTTTGCTTTTTTCCAATGTAAAAGTGTGCAAAACCAACACACACACACACACACACACACACACACACAAGCGCAGCCATAAAAAATGGCTATCAGATAATTTCAGGCGATTGTTTGCTTTATTCCCCACCTCAGCAAAGAAGAGCTGGGGTTATCAGGAATGGTGCTGATAGACATCACAGAAATATGCTTCGCATTGTGTGCTCTGCAAACACTGAGAAGTGGGGAGGGGGAGGTGGGAGAGAGTTTCCAGCCAGCCCAAGGGAAAGGAAGTGAGGTGCAGAGGAGAAAAGCCTGACCAGAAAAACTTTCTCCACCTGGGAAACTGATTGGAGAAGGGGCATTTAACAGTGCGAAATATGAAAGTCACCAACATTAAAACAACATCAACAAAAAGATACACTTGGCAGGGGGCTGTAGTTAGCTGTGACTTTCTGCATTGTGTAAATACTGGTCAAGGTCAGAACAGGCATATTGTAATCCAATATGCAATATGCATTCAAATATAACACCCCAAAAGTGATTGCACTACACTACTGGCATCAGTGCTGGCCCACGACCTTTGACTGATCAAGGCAGAAAAGCCTCATTACACCCTTCTTATATTGAGCAACACAAAATCTTCTGCACAAGCCTCACTGGGCCTGCTGGGACCTTAAAGTAGCTCTTAGCTCTTCCAATGGAGATTCTGCAGAAGAAGGCCCTGCATGTCATGTAGTGTAGGGGTTTAAAATGTTGGATTAGGATCTAGGAGACTAAGGTTCAGAATCCCCACTCAGCCATGAAGCTCACTGGGTGACCTTGGGCCTGTCACTGTCTCTCAGCCTAACCCACCTCACAAGATTGTTGAAGCGGTAAAATGGGCAAGGGGGAGAACCATTTATGCCACCTTGAGCTCTTTGCAGGAAATAAGTCACAGCTCTTTGCGGGATATAAATGCAACAACTCCCCCCAAAGTATTTATTTCATTAGGTAGCCTAGTAAATTTTATGTAGCAGAGATGACGGGGGCGGGAGGGGGGAGAGATGGGGGGAAAACTTACAGCATTCCTTAGGCCTTTGAGGTCTGGCGTCTTCAGCATGAGAGCATCAAAAACCTCCTCTGATTCTCTTCGTACATAGAGCAAGACTGAAATGTATGAAACAGACAGGTGTCACGTGTGGGCTCAGCCTTCAAGAGTTGGTCATTTCTTACCACACAGAGGCTACATATATACTCCTGTTCACTCTGCACCCAGTGCACTCTCGCCACTGTTTCTGGATGCGATGTACACACAGTGGTAGCCACAATTTACGGTATATCTATACTCTCGTTTCTTATGAAATTAGGGCCATGTACACATTACTGGCTTAAAACGCAGTGAGGTTGTCTCCCCGTTCCACACACTGTGTTTTAAGTTGCATTTATATGGTACTTTACGCACCAGAGAATCGGTATGGATGCCTTCACCCAATGCATGTTTACCCAATTGGTTTCCCCACACTTGCAACTCCCCCCCCCCCAGCTCCTATTCTGTGCAGCTGTTATCTGTGCATGTGTTGTCATCTGCGCAGGTACAACAGCTGTCTCAAATGTACACACCTCAGTTAATGCAGCTTAGGCTTTCAAACTGGATAGAAGCTGGTTTGAGGGAAATCGCATCAAGCAGCAGTATTTCTCAATAAACTACAGGATAGATACGGATTGTTGGTAATGTCATTTATACCCAGCTTCAAACACCAGTGTTGGGAGCATGCTGGAGTCAGACAATGTTTCTCCATACACAGATAGTACAGATGGGGGACGGGTGATTGGTTGCAGCCACGAGAAAATGAGATTCTTAGCGGCAATTAGGCGGGTGATTGGTGGGTGAAGCAATGCCTGCTGGCGAGTGGCTACTGCTATGGCAATTGGACGGGTGATTGGCGGCTGCTGGCGAATGATTGGTGGCTTTGGCGAGCGTTTTTTGGCAACCCTTCAAAAAATGCTCAACAACTGTGGGGGTCGTCTTATACACGGGCGCGTGTTATACATGGAAAAATACGGTAAATGGCAATGTGTGTACAGCTATATTAAAAATAGAGCTCCTCTTCTCAGTCTGCTGAGACTTTGGAGGTGCCAGTTAGTTGTCCTTCACCCCACCAAGTTGTCCCATGATAAGATCCTCAAGTTGAGATCTCCTTTCTGGGCCTTGCCTTGCCTTCAGCACCATTTTTCATGGGCACTTGCTGTTTATTCCCTCACATTTTGTAAGCCCACAAGGCTCTTTCCTCATCTGTTCCACCTGAGGTTGTTGTTTCTTTGTCTATCTATAGCTTGGTGTGGGGGTATGTGTGTGCGTAGTCTCCGATAGCAATATTACCTCGTTGAGGGTCTTCCTCTTTGGCTTGCTTTGAAGCTAAAGGGTCAAATTCATCAGGAAATGAAGGGCAGCTCCTCTTTAAAGGCAACCTTAGTGAGGAAAATGAAAGTTCAGAAGATTCCAGGATGGGCACCAACATTCAGAAACAAGTGGTTCAAATGTCAGTACTGATGCATTGTTAAAGAACAAAAACAAAAACACAGCTTTCATTCATTTCCACAAGGCCAATGCAGAAAATGTCCCAGTGGATTGTGCCCCATGGAGAGGGTCCCTCTGATCTCCTTCTCTGCCACCCCAAATCCAATTCCTCATGTTGCCCAACAGGTAAGGACACTGATGATGCTGAGCATCCTTCCTGCATCTCCAACCATTTTCTTGTGGAAGGCTAGGTTGTGGCAGAGTTCATGGTACAAGTCCTGCTCAGAGTAGACCTACTGAAGTTAATTAACATTACTAACTTAGGTTCATCCATTTCAATGGGTCTACTTTGAGTACAACTTCTTTGGACACAACCCAGCATATATATCCTCGCCCTCAGTCTCACAGCACTTCAGCACAGCTCCTGTTCATTTGGTTTCAATGGGATTCTCACTCCAGATAATGTCCTACCAACATTATATTTCACCACTTTTATGTATCCTGCATTTATTCCATTAGGGACCTCAAGATCTGGTAGACATCAACTTTGCAGGGCTGAAAGCAGCTGATACAGCAAACTTCCTGGGTTTGGTCAGTGCCTGGATCAGAGGCCTACTTATGTGGCCTTGACAAGACTCCCAGAGAAAGATGGGATAGAAATAAAATCAAAATGGGAAGTGGGAATAGGGCCAATGGGCTGTCTAATTATGCAAGAATATTTTGGACATGTGAGCCAAAGGGGGGGATGAATGCATATCTTGTACCTGCTAGAGTCATGTGGAACACCAGCGGTGGGTAATGCCTGTTGGAAAAAAAGTAAAGAGAGACACTTTAGTCCTTTGAGATTAAAAATGCCCCAGACTTTTGGGGGCAAAAGCACTGTGGCCTCTCAGAAGGAAATCTGCTTCAGACTATGGGTTGCATTCACCCAAGTCCTACTCAGAGTAGATCCCCTGAAAGTAATGAATCTAAGTTAGTCCCATCTATTAACTTCAGTGGGTCTACTCTGAGTAGGACTAGCATTGAATACCAGCTTATGTGATAATTAAAAAGATAAATGGGGTGTACTTATTAGATATGCATGACCAAGGTACTGATTCCTTGGCTTAAAAAGCGGGGGGGGGGGGACTGACTTTGTATTCATAATGTTGTTATGGTTACAGTGAGGTTTAAGAACAACATCCAGAAAATAGAACAGTCCCACAGCACCCTGCTTTTGTAATTTAATCATGAACCTATCTGAGAGTCGACCTTTCAATCCTCTCCCTCCCCTGCTTAAATTGTGCTTCTGTGGCCAGACACTCTGCACTCCTGCTCTCTAATCTCCTCACATCTTTATATGAATCCATTTAGACTTTTAAATTCCTCCTCAAAGCCTGCACTTTCCTTGCTAGGTATCCCTAGACAGACAGTGAGCAGATATCTACACTACAAACTTAGGTTTCGTTTTAAACCAGTTTATCATTTATGGCTTCCCCCACAGAATGCTGGGAATTGCATTTTCAGGACATGACAAGTTCTGTCATGGAGCTCTATTACACAGTTAAGTTCCCAGGATTTCCAGGGAGAGGGGAAATACTACTTCTTCTTTTAAAAAAGAACAAAAGTCGGGGGGGGGGGTAGAACTGCCCTTAATCAGTCACTTTCTTGATGCTATGCCTTGCACTCCCGTATCTCTTTTTTGCTTCACACAAAATTTACAGTGCAGCGTTTAAACCAAGGCTGGGAATCTGTGGCCTTCCAGGTGTTGAGGGACTCCAACTCCCATTAGCCCCAGCCAACATTGGCCAATGGCCAGGGGTGTTTGGAGCTGGAATCCAACGTTTGAAGGGTCGCAGGTTCCCCGTCCCCAATTAAAACAGCATGCCTCTTCTCCCAAAATCCCTACTCTTGCAGTTGAAAGGTTCCTTTGAAATAAACCAAAATTGAGTCTCGATGCCTAAAATAAATTAAGATAATGGCATCGTTAATGGTGGCTTCCTTCCATTCCTGTAGCAGCAGGATGCTTTACTGCCTTAAGAGGTATTTGAAGGCAACATGCAGTGGGAGCTGTAAGGGGCAGGGGCAGCCTGTCCCATTTTGCTGCCTGAGGTGAAACAGGAAGGTGCTGCCCTGCCCACGCTGGTCCTGCTTACCAGGGTCACATGGCTGCGACTTCCTGGTTCCAGCACAATTGTGTAATAACAGCTCAAGAACACGTGAGAGCCCCATGAGATCACGTGGAGGCCTCACATGGCTCTCATAAGATTTCTCCAGAACCCAGAGTGCCACAGCCACTTCTCCTTGGTGTCTCATGGATGGGCTGGCTATGGTAAGGGGGACTTACCGTTCCACACCTCTGAAGGTTTGAAAAGTGGACGTTTGGAATAAACAGGACGGGCTGGGTTTCCAAGTCAGCCTGTGGCTTGAGATACGTGATTTCGTTGCCTCGGAAGCCTGAAACCAAACAGCTTTTCAGACCTGGAAGGAAGAAGAGAAATTTAGTTTTCCACCCTGTTTGTTGCTATAGAGACTCATCAAGGAGGGGAGTGGCGGAGACTCATCCAAGCCATGGGTGCTTTAGCTGACATTCCTGCATTGCATGACTTGATGACCCTCAGGGTCCCTCCAACTCTACAATTCTATAATTCTAAATAATGAATGCCTCAGTTTGCAAGATTAGGACAAGATCAGCCTTCCCCAATCTTTTGCCTTCCAGATGCTTTGGAACACACACTAGTCAGCCCCGGCCAAAATGTCTGGAAGGCACATGGTTGAGGAAGACTGGGCAAGACAGAGCGGGCCTATGAACACCCTCCCAATGTCTTTCCCTTTGGTTAAAAGCAGCTAAGTAGCGAAGGAAATACTCAAACTGCAGCATCCTCATCCTTCAAAATCTGCACTTATCCGAATTTTGCAATGCAGTTCTCTATAGTAAACTAATGTGCACAGAAATGCATATAATTGGGGTGAAGTTTGTATAAAAATGTGTAATATTGGTGAAGACAACATACAAGAAAGAATTATGGTAGGGAATATTGCTTTGCAAAAAATCCACATATTCAGAGAAATTTGCCAGTGAATTTTCAGGAGGCCTTGAAAAAAAATGATGTGGAAAGGTAGAGAACTGGAGTTAAGAATAGAAAAATGAGAAGCTGAAAGAAATCCAAATTGACTCATTGACCAACCCTTACTCTCTGCCCAAAAAACATCCCACAAGGTGGCTGAGAATTGTTTTTTAAAAACCAATGAGGTTGGAGCGGGGAGGGAATTCAAATGGAAAAGACCAAATTCCATCAATAGAAACAGACAAAAAACAAAGCCAAAACAAAGACCCAAAGTAGAAGTTTCAGACTTCATGCAACACTAATACAATCTGATCAATCAGCACACACACACACTGAGCTTTCTGAAATAATAATAGAAAAAGCCTTTGGGGAACTATTTAACTGAGAGGTGGCCTGGACACTGTTTCTGGAAAGCAAGTTTCTGTAATTTTCATGATCTAATTTTCAGACAAGAATGATTAGATGTGTCTGAAGAACATAAAAAAAGTCCAGAATAGAGCATAAGAGTTTCTGTCTCACCTTATTATTAATAATAATAACCTCTAGAGCGCCTACAGTAATTAGGTGCCACACACAAATCAAAATGAAGACACCTGCCCTGCCTTCGAGCTTACAATCTCAGAGACTAGACTTATAAGAGAAAGGGAGTGGAGCGGGAGAGTGGAAGCCAGAGGATAGGGATCAGCTTGACAGTGCCAAAATGAAGAGATATCTCATTCAACTGAGATCTTCTTCTCATTGGTCCCCCACTTTTGGAAGCTGTCTTTGGCTCCATACACACAGCACATCTGAATAACATTCAAAATACCCCCCCCCCAAAAAAAAAAGAATCATGGGAATTGAAGTTTGTGAAGGGTGCTAGAAGTGTAGCTCTCTCAGTAGTAAACTGCAGTTCCCAAGATTCTCTGGAGGAAGCCAAGTACTTAAAATGCACATTAAATGTATGAATGCAGCCTCTGACTGTGTCAGACCAATGGCTCATCATAGTTGAGCCAGTGGATCAGACACAGTCCTAGGCTGCATACTATTGACACCTACTGCCAGCGGCTATCCAGGTTTCAAAGGAGGGGTCTTCCCCAACCCTACTTTGGGATGACAGGGATCAAATCCGTGTCCTTTTACGTGCAATGCAGATGCTCTCCGACTGAGCCACAGCCTCTCTCCAGCGGTGCCCAAATTGCAAAACTCTCAACTTGAGGCATGTTCATCAGGCACGTTCGTTGCTAATTTTTAGGCGCCAGGCAAAGTCCGCCGGGAGCTTTTAGTAGTATTTTAAGGATCTCAATCACTGGTTTTAGCTGCTATTTTTATCTTGCCACACTCGTTTGCTCTTCTTCCACCTTTCTGTAGTTTTTATTGCTGTTTTTATTTGACATGCTGTTAATTCTGTTTTGAACGTGGAACTGTTTTGTAAGCTTCCCAGAGGGCACGTGTCAGGGCATAAGGATCCCATGAGTAAATAAATAAATAAAAATGAAAGAGGTGCATTTGTAAAAACAACCCTTGAAATCCAGTTAGGGCCAGGCTGAGCTGACCCCACCAGCTGCTCTTTGCTGGGATGAAGACAGAGCAATTTCCCTGCAGCCCTTGATCCTTCTCCGGTCAGGGACTAAGGCTAGATTGCCCTTGCCTTCTTCCTCTTTGCAACCCCCCCAAGGCAAGGGACTGTTGCAGCAGAGGCCTCTCTGGCAAGCAGAGGGAAGTGGGTTATCTGTTGCTGAGGGTCCTAATCACCAGGCATCTCACTCCCTGGGCCATCCTGCGCACCATGCATTCGAAGCGCACTCTGCCAGCAGCACATGACCTCACACACCCTCCCCTGAAGGCAGCGTTTATATATACAGGGCCCACACCAGCTTCCTCGCCCCCTTCCACTCACTCACCATTGTTATTGGCGTCCAGGCATTTTCCCTTCCTCCTGAACTGCTTGCGCTCATCGTCCCGCATTTTCCTCTCTGCTCCCTGCAAGGGAAGTTGAAAGAGATGAGAAGCCGAAAACTTACCAGCACAGGCAACACCCAATTTACTGTGGGGGCTCACGTTCCAAGGCGCCACACGTTTAAGTGAAATCGCATCTATTTGAAGCACCTCCAGAAAGCCTGCAAACACCCTTTTCAGTGACGCTTTTGTGATGGTTTTAGGTCACGTCTGGATTTGGTGCAACGCACGCACGGCCGCGCACATATCTGATGCGTCTAAAACGGTGGTTGCCTGTATGTCGCTGTGAAACACATGTGTCAGGGGCTCAGGAGCAGAGGCACAGGGAAGAGAGGAGATGGAGAGCGAAGGGGAAGAATCCGAGGGGAGCGTAGGAGAAGAGAACAGTGGACCGAGGGATTCCATGAGCCTCTCCAGCGAATCGGAAGATTCACAGAAGGGGGCACCAGTGGCCAGGGGTAGGGGGTTCCAAGGGGAACGCCCCAGGAGCAAGGGGGCAGCAGGGACTCCCAGAGCAGTAGTTGGAAATCAGGACCAGCTTCCCCACCAGAGCAGAGTGGGGGGGAAGAGTCCCAAGGATCGGGGCCAGTGCATTCCCCACCAGGGAGAGAAGATGAGGCAGGGCTGACCACGCCTCCATCAGAAAGTCGGACAACGGAGGGGAGGTCAGATCCGGCCAGTATCCCGGAAGAGGGAAGCAGTGACCGAAGTAGTGTAACGGTTAGGAGAAAGGTCACTGGGTTGGCGCGAGAGGCAAGTTCAAATGTACAGGAGCGCGGGACAGCAGAGAATGAGGATTGGGAACCGGGTCCTAAAGCCCGCAGGAGACAGGGGGAGGAGCTAAGCGACTCAGCGTCGGAAGAGTCCAGAAAGGGCAATGCCCAAGCGGGCAGGAGGACCCAGAAGAGAAGAGAGCAGCGGAAAAGGTGGAGCAGGGCTAGGATCTTAAACTGGTGTCAGAGGGGAGGAGACTCAGACGGGACTTCGCTGATCTAGGGTTTAAGATGTAGGGCTGCACGCTGCGGCTTTGAAATGGAAATTGAACTTCAATAAAGACTTTTGTACATTACGACAGCCTAGCGTTGGTCCTCTGTGAGCTGGGACCTAGAGGCAGCTCTGACAACATGCCTCCTGAGCATTCGTGGTATTAATAATACTGTCACTTGGGAGGAGATTGCGCCATCTCAGGAGCAGGGACGCAGCGAGGGGGCACAAAACTGGCTGGAGGAGAGGCGGAAAGAAGAGCTAATTTGTCCATGGCTAGGGGGCGCAATCTGGGCGGTTCTGCCAGGGGCGCAAGATCACCTAGCTATGGCTCTGCTCAGGAGCCTGTGCACCAGACACACTGCACCTCCAGGTGAGATCCTTGTTTGCAAAGGCAACGCTGCCTAGTTTCAGGGGGAGAGGCAGGTGTTGCTTCCAGTGAAAATGGCAGCTGAGGAGGCTCCGTTAGGGGAACCAAAGCATTGCCCCACCAAACACAGTCTGCCTGCACCTGCCCGTCTTCTTGCAACCAATCTAAGTGATAGTACTGCTTCTTCCTCCTTAGTCTCAGGAAAAGCACAGGGACAAAACCAGAAGTACAGTAGTTGGCTCTGCCTCTACCTGCTCCCTATCTTCTGCCCTACTGGTCTCAAAAGGAAGCCCCCCCTGTGGGTAAATGGGTACACTCATAAAGGAACACCTTCGTCTCAGAGATTTACCTAAGGTCAGGGTAGATAAAAATCAATGTAGTTTTTTAAAAAAATAATAATAATCATTTTTTTAAAATTTAAATCAGATTTTTAAAATTTAAATCGGATTTTTAAAATAAAATGCTTTTGGAGGAAAAATCTTTCTGAATATAGTTTTCTATTTAAGTTACACTATAGTCCAAAGGCTATTCATCAGGAAAGAAGGATTTGTTTTAAGTTTTTCATGTGTGCTAAAACTCAGTCTAAAGTTGTTGTTTTTTAATTGTTTAACCACACCAGTTAACAAACATGGATACATATGCTATAATGTTACTGTTTCAGCTAAATAGATTGTTTAAATTGTTATTAAGGAAATGATTATTTTTCTCCTTCCATTAAAGTGCAGCAGAAAAGTTGTCCAAATATAAACAATTAACTTATTAAAACTTACAATAAGTTCATAATTACCTCTCTATGTATTTCTAATAGTATAACCAAATCAGAAATTTTTGTTATAACTGTAAAAACTACTCTGAAAATTTATTATTCCAAAAAATGAAACCTTCACCTGGTTGTGAATATTAAGATTATACCAGCAAGAATGAGTCTTTCTATAAAAAAAAAAAAAAATTAAATCAAGTCTTACTGACTAGTGATTTAAATCGTGATTTAGATCGATTTGATTTAAATCAAATCCACCCTGCCTAGGATAGCCAGATGCAAAAAGACGACAGCTTAAAGCAACTATTTAAAAATCCAGGTGATTTCAGCAGATGTAAGTATTAAAGGTGCAGGGGCCCTGCCCTCTTTTGCATCTGTCCTCCCTAGATTATACCTGCCTGCCCCTAGTGATTTATGGCTAGGGAGAGAAGCCAGGTTTCTCCACCTTCCCCACCCCTGCTCCAAACATTGTGTTCCAAATTGCAGCCCATTGACTGTGTGCCGCAGAACACAACAGGATGCTTTCAGAGAACCAAAGAAGCCCCTTCTCTGGGCATCCTTGGTTCCATTTCTCAGTTACCCTGAGCTGGGCAGGGGGGAGAGCAATGCTGGAATATGTGTGTGTAATATATGTGCATGGCAGCCTGCATAAGCAAGAGCAGAGGCAGAGCACTCTTTCCATTTAAAATACAAGCTTGCCATTTAAATGGAAGCATTTATCTTAGGGGCAAACTAGATGTGGCATTATTTTGTGACGGCAATTAACAGGCATTTTGGAGTTTGGAGAGAGACATTGTGAACCATTATCTCCAAAGAGAAAGAAGATTGTAATCCATGAAGCCGTTTCAAACAGGGGAAGGTAAAATTATAGGAGATGCTGTAATTCCACAAGCAGATATGTGTTCCCAGGGAGTCTTTGGGGTCGTAGTTCTCAAGCAACAGTCCCTTCATCCCACATGGCAAGCCATTTTTTTAAATGAAAGGACTTTTGGAAGAGGTCAGGATTGTGTATGTCAAATTGCTGTTCAAAAAAATAAAAAAGCCTTTGAGAAACCCAAAGTACTTGTTTGGGTCCCAGCCTATAACTGGGGCCAAAAATGCAGAATGCAGGCCTGCACATATTTCTCACTTCAAATTTTGGAAAGTTCAACTAGTGAGGAAAGAATCTAGCTGAACTGGTCTGACGGCCAGTCTAGATGTGATGTTAACAGTATGAACATGTGTAGCACATATGTGTGTGCATGCAATTAACATGCACATTTAAAAGAATGTTCGCAGAATGGAGGCTTCCCTTGTGATGTAGCAGCTTCAGAAGAGTTATTATTGCCAGAATCACAGCAGCACAGTAAGTGTCGAGAGTCTCCCCACCTTCTGCAGTCCTGCGGCTTGGCCTCCCTGCAGGCGATATTAACTTCTTCTTTTGTAAGCCTTCGTCCCAATTGCACCCACACGACTAACCTCACATCTAGTTTGGCCCTCAGTGAAAGGATCCAGAACGTGGAATGTCACCTCTGGGCTAGTAGTGAATCAGATTAAGCTCCTAGAACATTTTTATTATATGCTGCCTCCTAGCATTTAAAAACTGGAGGCTCACCAGTGAATTCCAGTCTTGACCGATTTACAGGTGAACTCTTGCACAGTTTACGTTATTCACGTTTAAAAGCTTTCATCAGAGCCAAGTTCTTCAGCTAGCAGTTCAGCTCTTGCAAAGCTGCTCTTAAAAGGCCATGTCTTTGTTTAAGAAGCTTATTTCTTTCTTTCTTACATTCAGTGCTTTTTTTTTCTAAAAAAAGGTTTAAGGGTACTCTCATTTTCCTACTCTTATTGAAATACTGCCCCTCAATGAGGCCAAACTTGGATTCACAAAATGTTTAGGGGTACCCCTGCGTCCTCCCAGAAAAAAGCACTGCTTACATTTATATCCTGCCTCAATCACAGGGAGTACAAGATGACATACAAGGCTATCTCCTTCCTGTTTGAGCCTCACAAAAGCTCTGAGAGAAAGTGACTGGCCCAAGGCTATCCAGTGTGAGGAAATTTGAACCTGGGTCTCCCAAGCCCTAGTTCAGGCATCCCCAAACTTGGCCCTCCAGAAATTTTTTGGGACTACAACTCCCATCATCCCTGGTTAACAGGACCAGTGGTCAGGGATGATGGGAATTGTAGTCCCAAAATATCTGGAGGGCTGAGTTTGGGGATGCCTGCCCTAGTTTAATGCTCTTACCACCACACCTCATTGACTCTCTGACCCCTTATTCTCATCACTCAGACACACGTCTTTTGGAAGTCCTTCGCATCATGACCTCTTTCCCAAAGGCTTCACTCTACCTTATCACAGAATATTTTGATCTGGCAGACAGCTCGGTGAATAAGCCGGTTCGTCCCAGTACTGTAGTCATAAGTGTCTATCTGGAGGTTCAAAGGGACTCCCTTGACGCCTTTCTGGGAGGAGAAATCTGTGCTCAAGCAGTTCACGCCGATAAACACCTGCAGGAAGAATGGACAGAGTCAGGATGCAGTGGCAGTCAAAGCACTGCTCTGAAAGATACAGCAAAATCCAAGAAGTTTGTAGCTCAATGGTTGGACATCTGCTTTGCATGCAGAAGGCACCTGATTCAACCCCTGCCCATCTCCAAGTAGGGATGGTAGGATGCAACCCTGGGGTGCCGCTGCTGACGATTTTCTGGTCCAAATTTAAGCACAGCTAAACCTTGCAAATAGGGACGCAGGTGGCGCTGTGGGTTAAAGCCTCAGCGCCTAGGACTTGCCGATCGAAAGGTCGGCGGTTCGAATCCCTGCGGCGGGGTGCGCTCCCGCTGCTCGGTCCCAGCACCTGCCAACCTAGCAGTTCGAAAGCACCTCCGGGTGCAAGTAGATAAATAGGGACCGCTTACCAGCGGGAAGGTAAACGGCGTTTCCGTGTGCGACTCTGGCACGCCAGAGCAGCGATGTCACGCTGGCCACGTGACCCGGAAGTGTCTCCGGACAGCGCTGGCCCCTGGCCTCTTAAGTGAGATGGGCGCACAACCCCAGAGTCTGTCAAGACTGGCCCGTATGGGCAGGGGTACCTTTACCTTTACCTTAAACCTTGCAAATAGAAAATAATGAGCCTGGCTCCATTATTTAGAGGCTGGTAGATTCAGAGACAGGTGGCAGATGCAGGAAAAGGCCTTCAACAGCAACTCCTATGTATTTTATGTCTCTGAAGCCTCAGCCTTCAACAACCCCCTGGGCAGAAAGGGGAACAAGGTTTCTGGTAAGTTACATCTAACCTAAGTGCCCCAGATGACTATCACATGCTTGGAATATTTCCATGGAGGGAAAGTGAAGCAGAAGAAGATGCTTTGAAGATGGCTTATAACCTCTCAGTTTTTAGGTTTTTGTTTTTTTTAAGACCATGGCTACCTTTAGGCTAAAAAGAAAGGTGACCCAATGAAATTTCAGAGCAAAAAAACCTACCAACTGATCAGGTTTCAGAGTCACTAAACAGCAGGATTACTATGCATGTCTACTCAGAAGCCCTATTAAATTCAGGATATCCTATGACTGCAATTCTATGCCCACTTACTTGGGAGTAAGCCACATTTAACTCAGTGGAACTTACTTTGGAGTAGAGTACACTCTGCAAATTCATCTAGCCTTTTTCTTGCACAATCTGTCCTGCGCATGATAACTCTGTTGCAAGCCAGCACTACCTGTGACCTACCAAGCTAAACAGAGTCCACTTCCTGGTTTTGCTGTTTTCCTGGGATTGCAAACCCAAGATTGGCTTGCACCAACAGACCACGGTTCATGTCTGTTGTGGGTATGTTGAGGCCTTATTCCCTATTGCAACATAAAGCTACCTTGAATATCTGGTCTGGGTTTATGGGAAAGTACAACTTGCAGAGCCTTATTAATCTGCAGGCTAATAAATGACAGTTTATAGTCTCAGAGTTGTGGCAGGAAACTTCCCCCCTATAGCCCAGCTAACAGTTTAGTGTCAGCTGCTGGTGTAGTGCTTAAAAGAACTACGAACATAGCAGGACATGTGACTGGTTTAAATCTCAGTTCGGGCAGGAACTCTTATGAAAGCTTTAGACAAGCCAAATCCCTCCAGACATCCCTTTTATTGTGGGTTCATAATGGTTTGTGCTCATGTTGATATTGCGGTGGTTATATCCAATCGGGCTTTCAGTATTATTTGCACATGCAAAAGATTTGGGGCGGACATACTGCTTTGTTTCTGATCAGCGCATGTCCTGTAGTTTATTGCTGAAATCCTGCAACTTTTCATACCATGAATGTTCTGGTTCATTTTTGTCCCACTTTTGTAGTGTTACAGCCCCTTGGGGAAGCAACACATAACAAAGCGAAGCTGGACAAATCCACCACTGATGCACTACTGTTGTGTCAAGGCAGAACACGCTGCAGATGATACCAGCAATAAAACACTAGTCTGGAGGGGCCCCCAGTTTCACCTTTGAAGACAAATAGAGTGTCGTCCCCCCGCGAAAGAGAGCTGAAGGTAGCACAACAGAGGCACCCCTGCTTATTGTGTGCAGACCTGTCTCAACTCAGTGTCTGTTCACAGGTTTCCGTAGCACTTCAAACCCTGCAATGCCTGTTTGACTGGAGTTGATAGCAGAACAAACCATAAAAGACACAAGGGTACAAACTGAAGTCTCCATGTGTGCAGAGGAGTTAGCAAACCTAGCTGAAAGGGCGCTGATGAAAAGTGACTGTGAGTTCGAAGCACAGTTTAATGTTGGAATGCCAAAGCAGGAATGGGGAACATGTGGCCCTCCAGATGTGGCTAAACTACAGGTATGAAATGGAGGTAGGTTTGCGGTACAGGGGGGACCATGTGATTTGCACAGGCCTGATCATACCTTTGCTTCTTCAGCAATGTTCCAGACGAAGGACAAGGCGTTGTAAGCCACCTCCTCAATATGCTGCACAGTATTGAAATTCTCTTTACAGTCAGCTGGAAGGCATGAAACATGCAGTTACTCTTCAATTGCCCAATTATAACTTTTGAATTAAGTAACAACCATACTCTTAAAGACGTGTGATATGCCCCACCCTTCAAGGCTACCGGAAACCACTCCTAAACTCCTTCTGGATTCTAAGTGAAGATCCAGATCTATAGGTGGAGGCCAGGGCCAGGAAGATAATTGCTGATTTTTCCTTCTGGTGGCAGACCCCTGTGTCTCATGCAACTTTCCAGAGCTTTCAAGGGATGCAGAAGTCTGGTATTAAAACTGGGTAGCTGAAAGCTATTCATGATTTTCTATGTACACACACAAGGCCACCCCTTTATCCTAGGAATCTTTATGATGAAAACCCTGTAAACACTGGGTGGGGTAGAAATAATAAATTCTTATTCTTATAAATCAGAGCAGTGACCAGTTCAATTTAATACCCTAAGTGCTAATAAGGACTGCATTCACTTGGAAATAAAAGAGGGAGGGTTTTTTTCACTGTATCTGTTTCCTTTCCCTCCTAGACAAGAAATCTGAAAGCATCTCTATTCCTTACCGACATCGATGACTCTCTGTTTAGCTGTAGGTTGACGTGAATGCCAGTGCTTCCAGAACTTGAGCTGCTCCACTGGAATTTTTTCATTGTCAAAAACCACCATCACAACACTCTGGGAGAAAGGGGAAAAGCCAATTGGATCACTGTTCAATATATAATAGTATATATAGTATTAACTTTTGTATTCATTTGCAAAATCAAATCCAGCTTGGGGAAACACTTTAGTACAGGAGTTCCAGCCCATGGGCTGGTATGCATCCCCTCCCACACAGTGGGGAGCAGCTGATAGGGAAAGGGACTTTGCTGTTGTGTAATGTATGCAACTGCCACTCCTTTCCTTTTCAGGACCTATAGCAGGAAAAACCAAAGCAAAATGTCCAAGCAAAGAGAAAGCTCGGTGTACCTTGGAAATATGGAAACGGCACCCATGCATTTTGCAACTGCATTATTGCAATTGTCAGGATGCAACTGCATTTTGACGTTTGAGGTTTTGAATAACTGTCAGGAAAGGTTTGCAGTTCATCTGTGCATCAATATTATTCACATTCTTGTGCGGGGTTTAGTGAGTTCCACTTGGGTAATGCAGCCCTCAGCACTTCCCTGACCTCTGATTTAAAGCATATGCTATAATTTCTGAAACCTCCATAGCGATTGGCTGTAATATCTCTGGCTTTAGAAAACTGGGGGGGAACCACCTCAATAATAATAATAATAATAATAATTTATTATTTGTACCCCGCCCATCTGGCTGGGTCTCCCCAGCCACTCTGGGCGGCTTCCATAAAAACCAAAAATACACTAAAATATCACAGATTAAAAACTTCCCTGAACAGGGCTGCCTTAAGAGCCCTGTTCAGGGAACATAACCAATGTCCCCTGTTCAGGGAACATAACCAATGTTTCAGCTGTTCCACATCATATATTGCTGGGAACTTTCCTTGGCACATCACTTACCTTCACTTTATTAGAGGACAAGTGTAAACATTTCGCTTCTGCCGCTGTCCGCAGCGTGACTGGGTAGAACTGTCCTTTGTTGAGGTAGGCCATGGGTGAGTCACCCGATTTGATGTGAATAGCTTTAGGGGATCCCAACATATATTCAAAGTCACTTAAATGGAGCAATTAAAAAAGAGGGAGAAGAAGAAGGCAGAGATTAAATAAACCACTTATACTATTTTACTCTGCAAGACACACCAAAACACACACAAAGAAGCCAGTGGGGGCTGGGGACCATTGGAACTGGTAAGGGCAGAAGGCAGAGAGGCCAACAGGAAGTGGAGCCAGGGGCCATGGCAGGGTGAGCCAACTAATTCTCTTTTCCGCCCCATCTTCCTCCCTGGTGAGTTTTGCAAGGGCAACACTGAGACTGAGGAGGAGGAAGACACAGGGGGTTGGACTAGATGACCCTCAGAAGTCCCTTCCAACTCTACAACTCTATGATTCTATGAGTCCCTGGACAGGGTGCAAATAAAAAGGTAGGCAGGTGGGACAGTGCCTTATTCACCCGAATGGTGAATTGACAGAAGTATCTGAAGGCCAAACTAGGTGTCTGGCAGGATAGTCCTATGTATTTATTCATGTGTTTGTCCTGTTATATATAAAGCAGATGACTGGAGGGGGTCCGTTTTAAAAATAAAATAAAATAAAATGGAACACGCAGATTAAGCAAGCAAAGTTATTCTCCCTTCTCACCAGCGACAGTGCCCAACAGGTGTGTGTATGAGACAGAACAACCCTCTCATTAAACTTCCACCTTGATTTACTAGGAACATTTCTTCAGCGAAACACATTTTGATCATATTATTTGAGAAAGCCTTTGCTGTTACCTCTTGGCATCATTGGCGGAATAACTCTCTGAACATGGTGCATCTGTCTGGGACTTCAGGATATCATTGAAGATCAATGACTGCAGGGAGAGACAAAATCAGGACAGCTGTATATAGATTCTTTTGTATTCCAGTTCACCCAAGGAAATAAAAACACCTCAAAAGCCCATCCAGGTCCATTTGGAAACAAGGCAAAACATTTTTTCTGAATTTTTAAAAAACTGGCGTATGCCTCACCAACATTTTTATCCACGTGTAATAATTTAGCAGGTGGAGGTTTTCTAAAAGTCCTAGGAAAAAGCTTCATCTGCTGCTGAACTGTGCCAGGCTGCTGTCAAAAAGCAGGGCTAATAAATAATTATAATAATAAACAAGTTAGCATGCCCTGCTGGAATCCATCCCCTACTCCTAATCCACTGAGCCTACTAAAGGCCACAGGATCAGGCCCTGAATAGGAGAGAGGGAATTCAAGAATCCAGCTCTTCGGTGGTATTTTTTTCAACTAGCCTTGCAAGGAAATTCTAGGGGTTTGATGGAAGTGGAGAAGGATCATTATATAAAGCAGAGCCTTCCCCAGCCTGGTGCCTCCCAGATATTTTGGACTATAGCTCACATCGGTCCCAGCCAGAAGAGCCAACAGTCAGGGGTTATAGGTACTGTACCTAGAATGACCCATAGCCTTCTCGGATCCCTCATTTCTCACCTCCGGGAAGGTTGATGCTTTGCCAAATGAATGCATTATGAACCTCATCCCAAACCACTTCCTGATCAGGTAAGGCATTAACAGGAAGCTACAATGCACTTCCTCTTCCTACTTTAGATGTGAAGCAAAACATCTGAGCCATAGGAGCTGACGTGTGTGAAAGGGGACATAGCAAGTGGCTTCATTCGCACGCGCACACATACACTGCTCCGCAGAAGCACCCCTTGAAAGACACTCTTTCAACTCTACAACTTTAAATGGCAGATCCCTTTTCACCCACCCTTAGCCAACTTTTCAACAATATTGTCAATATATTTGTGGTACATTTAAAGCACTCTTTTACCACTTTAGGAATTATGGCTTCCATGAAGAATCTGAAGCTTAAGGGTGCTGGGAATTATAGTTATGCGAGGAGTCTCCTCACAACTCTCAGCACCCTTTGACAAACTATAGCTCCCAGGATTCTTTGAGGCGGGGAGCCATGACTATTAAAGTGGTATAATATTGCATTAAATGTATGGTGTAGTTGTGACTGTAGTGTTCATTAGTGGCAGATGGAGACAACGGGAGAGACAGTGGTTGTTGGGAATGTACATGGCTTAAGTCTTCCTCTTCTCCTTTCATCTACCATTTGCTTTGCATATGTCCAGTGGATTGGTCAGCCCTGATGTAGCAGCAGGGAGGGAGGTGGAAATTCGGCAATAAGCTACAGAAAACCGACAACATGGCTAGCCTGCGTACAGGCAGAGAAGATTATTTCAGGAAGCAGAAGGGCTGATGGAGGGAATGTTAAGAAGCGCTTCCAACAAAACAAGTCACTTCATCCTGTTGAATCTCAATGACGGCTAACTTGGCACATAAGGGACACTCCCTCTGCTCGCTTAATTAGTGCAATTTGTGCTGCTCCCATTTATACCATACATGTCACATCCTGCCCAGAGATGGGCAGAACCACAGAGTTTTGTTCTAGAAACGTTTTGGAAAGCCCAGATGTCTGGGCACAGTACTGACCTCCTGAGGGTCTTCTTTGAATGTGCTGTCCGGTTGCCACCTCTGTTGTGGCGGAGCCACGTGAATCGCGTCAAAGAGGGAATTGAGCGAGCTGTTGTCATACACATCCCCCGAGGTTAGCATATAGTTCTCAGGACTGGCTTCCAGCTTGCTGGTGCCTGGGGGCAAGGCAGGCAGCTTGTGAGGAGAGGGGATGCCCTCCATCCCTAAGCCATTCTTCTTGGGCACATCGAGATACTCTTGGTTCATGGAAACATTTTCGGCCAGGAGCTTCATGATGTGAGTGGAGTTTTCAAAGGAGGAAATCTCGGGTTCGTACTCCATCCCGTGGCAGTGCCTAGAGGCGGAGGAGGAGCCAGACAAAAGAATACTTAGCAATGCAAGACCATTTGGTCACTCATCTGCCCCTGAGGCACAAGGAAAGAACACAGGCAGCTATTTGGGCAAGGGAAGTTCATCATTCCCAAGCAAGGAAAAGAGTTAAATCTAACCGCTCCCCACCCAGCCCTTGTGGGACTGGGCAGTGCCCACGCTTCACGACGACCCCGCTGCAACAGTTCAGAAATAGGCATGTAAAAACATATAGCTCAGGGGTACACAGAGTCCAGGAATTGAGGGACTAAACTGGAAGGTGCCAACCGACTGTTAACTTATTTCAGGGAGGGTTATCTGAAAAGCACGGAAGCCAAGGAGGATGAAAGGGAGTACATTGCTCGATTTGGAAGCAGTTGAAACAAAAGCAGGCTTATCACCTTCATGTTCAGTGCAGAAAAAGGCCACGGTGAGCCTCTCTCTCCTAGTTCTCTCTGTCCTTTGCTACCTCTGCCATGGGGGACATGGGTGAAGTTCAATCCCCCCCTCAGGCTAGAATAAAGGGGATTTGAGAAGAGGGAGGGGGTCCTACCGAACCATATTCTGGAGCCCCACACTTCTTGAACCAGTGCTCCAGGGTCTGCTGCGCCAGCTCCATTTAAAAGTGCTGCTGGCAGCCTGGGTTCAGAATACCCATGGCCACCTTCAACACTGACCTACCACAGACCTGTAAGATCAACCAGGAACAGTCTCTTGAATCACAACATCTATGCACCACGATCAGATCTTTGAAGGCTGTCCAGAGAGGCATTCTTAGTTCCTGTCCCCCAGCTATGGAATTCACTCCCCCTTAAGACATGCCAAAGTCAGGGCCTTGATGTCTTCCAGAAGCAGTATACCATTTCAAAAACATTCAGAGGGACTTTGGGTGGGTAGCAGAGGCATGCGGAGGCTGAGTCTTTGGCTTCGTGCATGCAACCATACATTTTAAAGCACCCCAAAGAATTCTGGGAACTATATTTGTTAAGATTGCTGGGAATTATAGCTCGGTGAGGGCAAACTACAGTTCCCAGGATTCTTGAAATGAGGGGGTGTGCTTTAAAGGTATAGTAACTTGGGCTCTGGATCTCTTGCCCCTCCCCCCATTTTTAATGTTTTTAACCCTTTGCTGGGCCAGTACTGAAAGATAGTCACGAGCCAAGCTGACTCCCTGCACTTGCAAACTCTGGAGGTCTCCCAGGGCAGGATTCTCTCTCACCTCTTCCCAAGTTCGTTGCGCCCCGTTGTCCCAGATGGAAGGATCCTCTTCTCCTTTGGAACCTGTCAAGTTAACAAAAACCAGAAATGTTCCCTGAATAACAGGTAGGGAGAGAGACGCTTCTGGGTTAGTTACTGTCAAAATAGGTTAACTATGCTTTAATTTCCCCATTTCCTTAGTGTCAGTACGTCCCCTCCCCCATGGTCCAGGGCGACTGTTTTATATATCTTTATATTGTGAAATTGCTCTGAGATGCTTCATAGAAAGCAGTTCTTAAATGAATTAATTAAAATAATAATAATAATAATAATAATAATAATAATAATAATCTCCTGCCTCTCACATCCATGCCAGGAAAAGCATCCTTTCTCAATGAACAACAAATGTGTTGCCAACACGTGATTATTAGTGATTCTGTTGCAGAGCAAATCTGTATGATCAGACAAGATGTCTGCTTATTCTGTGTGGACACAGAAGTGTGGAATGGGATTCCTTCCTTCTGTGAGACTCAGGCATCTGAGAGACCCTATCAACACTGTTTTAACAGTCATCCCCTCTTCTCAGGGAACCCTGGGAATTGCAATTTTGCATTTATTTAAGCAACTTTTGCACAGCTTTTCACCCCAAGTGTGGTCCTATGAGCTTTTCCTGTTGTCCTGGGAACAAAAGTGGTGCCGTAGTTCTGCAAGGAAAAGTTTACCCCTCACAGAATTAAAACTTCTGGCACCCTAAACACATTGCAGTTCCAAGATTTTTATAAATGTTCGGAAAAACTTTGATAGTAAGAGCTGTTTGGCAGCGGAACAGACTCCCACGAGAGGTGGTAGAGTCTCCTTCCTTGGAGGTTTTTAAGCAGAGGTTGGATGGCCATCTGTCATGGATGCTTTCCCTGAGATTCCTGCATTGCCGAGGGCTGGACTAGATGGACTAAATTCTATGATCTAAGCCATGTGCTTTACAGGTATAGTGTGGCTGTGACCCAAACAGAGTGATTTTGTTACTGCTTGGTGGGGCGTGGTAAGGACCACAAAGTTATCACAAGAATACTCAACCTGAAGGAACCTGGTCATGTTTACTGGCCTTTTCCCTGTGAAGAACTTAAAGGGGCACAATAAACCAGCCTTCCTCCAAGCTGGTGCCTTTCAGATGTTTTGTACTTCAACTGCTAATGGGGATAGCTCAGTAGCTTAGAGTGTGGTTCTGACAACGGCAATGTTGCAGGCTCGATCCCCATATGGGAAAGCGGCATATTTCTGCATTGCAAGGGGTTGGACTAGATGATCCTCAGGGTTCCCTTCCAGTTCTGCAATTCTATGATTCTATACCAGCCCCAGCCATCACATGGTTAGGTGTGGGTGGGGGAAGAAAGCAGGAAATGTCATTTTCGGGGCCTTGAGTCACGCTGGCCGCTTTTCATACCATGTAATAGTCATAGAGGAGACTCAGGGCAGCCACGCTGTCGTCATCTCCATTAACCCTCATCATAGCCTTGGTAGCTGCTGTCAGAGGGTTCTCCAGGTAGCTCTTCCATGCCTCGTCTTCATTCGCGTAGGGGTATTTCTGAAAGCCCACCCCGTCATTCTTCAGAAAGCGCACAGACCTAAAACTGGGTGGGAAGACAAAGCAGATGGTTTATTTCTAGCATGTTTCCTGGGGAAGCTAAAAAAGGGTGCAATTTCATATTTTCCTCTCCTTTTGCAAAACATTTGCACGTGCTGGGGGTGAGAGACAAAAACCTGATTGTATCAGTGAAAGGAGGAAACTTCTTATCCCTGTTTTTGGTCTTTCTTCCCAGCCAAAGATTATGGTAATTTGTTGTGTTGTCATCGTTTTATTTTATAATTCTGAGCTGCCCTAATTGAGTTTAAATTGGACGGAAGGGCGGGTTCCTTGTTTTTTTACTATAAACAGGTAAACCCATGATTACTCCTACTTCATATTTTTCATAGAGTCCAGCCCTAGCTCCGGAGCCAAGCCCTGAATCAATTAGCATGTTTCTGCCCTATCTTTCACAACAACAAAAAATGTAAGCAATTTGAAACAAAACAGAACAATAACAATAATTAAAAAAAGAGTAGGCCAACAATAAAACCATCTGCGACAGGAGGAGCAGCAACAAGACCAGCAATACTATATCGTTCACTAAAAACCAGGGGAAATCAAGGAAGAAATCTGACAGCATGGAAGCTAATGAAGCAAAGGTTCTTGACAGAGAATATTTCACAGTTGGGGACTTCTTGATGGTAATGCCCTTTCTCCAGTTGCTGTCCACTTAACCGTTAAAGACTAGGGTACCCAGAGGTTAATGGTGGACCAGTTCATATGAGAGCAAGCTATCTTTCTGGCATCCTGGACTCTATATAGGGTTGGATAGGCTAAAACCAAAACCTTGAATTTGCCCAGAAACAATTGGAAGCCAGTCATGGCAACGTCCCAGTAGATTATGCCCTTTGAGGATTATTTTGTGAATTGAGAGTGTTTTTAAAAAGAAAAGCAAACAGTGTGGGAGGGTACAGTGTAATTATTTTTTTAAAATAGAAAATTATAAAAGTCAGTGTTCCACTGGGTTTTCATCCCAGATCTGTCTCTCTGTGCATCTGCACCACCCATTTAAAGCACCTGGCTCCCCCCACCCCACAAAGAATTGTGGCAACTCTAGTTTGTTATGGGTGCTGGGAATTGTAGCTCAGTTCCCGGGATTTATGGAAGGAAATAATGTGTTTTAAGTGTATGGTGTGGATGGGAAACAGCAGCCTACTGTACCAAGATCACATTTACATTTGTTGCTCCACCCACTTTGCCTCTGGCTCCACCCACCACTGATATGTGGCCCTTGGGATGGTTGCTCAGAAAGGAATGTGGCCCTCAGGCTAAGAAAGGTTTCCCACGCCTGCTCCAACCCTTCCTGTTCAGGCTGAGATTTTACTTGGGCAATGGTAGGTTTTGGTTGACGCTTGGCTTGTCCTCTGGTCCTGTCCCCTAGTTTCTGGTTCCCACTCAATAACCTATGGCTCAGCTCTGACAATCTCTCTCCCTCTCAGGCTTATTTGCATCCTCTATATTTGCATTGGAGTTATGATTACATAGATTGCGCAGCATGACGTTTTCAGGATTAATCATATTAACTATGAACAAAACCCTGGAACAGCTCCTCAGGAATATTATGAAATACAGGGACGGGGGAGGGGGATTCATGAGAACAGAGTAACCCAACACATCTGGGCTTGTTACCCTTTTGACTTTAGTTGCCTAAATGTTCTGCTGATATTTCGGTTTCTGGGATTTACATCCCACCCCAAAGGCATGGGATGGGACCAAGGCAACTCCAAAATCAGAAGGGATTAAGTAAACACACATCTCTGAACAACAATCATGCTTAGACTTTGAAATCTGTCCAAGAAGATGAAATGCGCTAGCTGTCTCTTTGCGAACAGAAAGACTGCACAGAAATGTTTTAACATACAAATGAAATTCAGTTCCCTGTGGAACAGCTGATGAAGGGCTAACCAAGTGTGAGGAGAAACCCAGCATCAAAGCTGTGAACACACATTTTATTCTGGAATCAATGGAAGCTTGAGTACTTGTTCCCCCCCCACACACACATAGTCCACACACAGTCTAGATCTATTGCATTTTTTTTGCCCCTAACAAACTGGTTTTATTCTGAAAATAAATGCTCATTCCAATTATTCTGCAGCGTGTCCATTTGAAGATAGAAGTCGGCAGTCCCAGCAATGGGGTGTATGCACACCTGCCCAATAATGTTGTAGCTAGATGTATAGTCAGGGGTTGCCATCTCACTTCCTGTGGCTGGTGCCATGGGGCCCATGAAGACTTTTACTGGTGCCTCCAGCAGGTTCCCCGGACTCTGAGATGTCTTTCTTTCTTTTTTTAAGCCTCTAGCGCTCCCAAAAAGTAAGTTATGGAATGTGTTTTTGGGAGCGCGTAAGCAGCCCAAATGTAAAGGAGGACCCCTTGTAGTATCTGTGTAGGAGAGAGGTGCAGTGTGTCAGGCAGCAATGGCAGGAAATAGAGGTCTCCTAACAACTCCCAGCACCCTTAGCAAACTACAATTCCCCGTGTTCTTTGGGGAAAGCCACTACTTTAAAGGGTCTAGTAGTGAATAGAGTGTTGGGTTTGGGAGACCCAGATT
This sequence comes from Podarcis cretensis, assembly GCF_951804945.1. Lineage (NCBI taxonomy): Eukaryota > Metazoa > Chordata > Lepidosauria > Squamata > Lacertidae > Podarcis > Podarcis cretensis. Next base: position 29,961,525 of record NC_137177.1, read on the forward strand.
CAAACCTCTACATAGCCATAGATCTTGAGGCTCTCACATTTACCTCACCTCCTGCCCCTGATAAACATGGGGAAGAGAACCTCCTCCTTGGAGCTTTTCTTTTCAGAGGAGCTAATGGGGAAGAGGACAATCAGAACAAATAAAGAGCTCCGTTGCCAGAGGGGACAGAGCCAAATAAACCCTTGCTAAGCCCCACCCTTGGGCACTAGCGCACTTTTCAGAGGCACCATCGCCTCAGGGGCAGAAGTTTTTCTCAGATCATTGTTGACTCCACAGTCCCAGAATCAAACAGCAACTATTACTTACTGGCTAATAACAGTCTTGAACAGTGGACGGGCATTTTAAGGCAAGTCTAGTTTGATGCCACTGGCTGGGATGAGTCACCCACCAGCCCAGGAGCCACCTTTTTGTGAGAGTTTGCAAAACCCTAAGATCTGGGCTACGTCTGCAAAGGAAAGAGCTTCTATACGTGGGGAGATTTATTTTCCCGCTAGTTCAAGGCATATTTCCCCTCCAAGGAGCTCATCCAATTCCTTCCTTCTCTTTTCTATGAGTTGTCTCCAATATTAGCCCTACTTAGAGTAGATCCTTTGAAATCAATGTACATGACTAAGACCCCATTTGTGCTTTATATTTAAAGCAGTATCACACCACTTTAAATAGTCAAGGCTTCCCCCAAAGAATCCTGGGAACTGTAGTTTGTTAAGGGGACTGAGGATTGTGAAGAAACCTTGTATCCCCCTCAAAGAGCCACAATTGTCAAAGTGGCTTAACAATCAATCCCTCTTTCTAAAGAACTCTGAAAATTGTGGCTCTGTAAAGGGAACAGGAATCCCATAACAACTCTCACAGGTGTCCCCATTTTCCAGGGATGTCCCTGATATAGAGAAGCCATCCCAGTTTCTGATTTGATCCCAGAATGTCCTTAGGATGTCTCCTATTTTCACTGGAGAAATGTTGGAGGGTATGGAGTTATCTGACCCCCGAGCCGTCTGAAGGCAATCCTATATAGGGAAGGTTTTTAAAAAATGTTTAATGTTTTATTATGTTTTAATATATGTTGGAAGCTGCCCAGAATGGCTGGGGCAACCCAGGAAGATGTGTGGCGTATAAATAGTAAAATTATCAGTATAGAATGGGATGTCCCTATTTTCATTGGAGAAATGTTGGAGGGTGTGCTCTCAGCACCATTCACAAGCGACAACCAGGATTCTTTGGGGGAAGCCATGACTTTTTAAAGTGCTGTTATGCTGCTTTAACTGTATAAGTGCCGATGTGGTCCAATGTAGGTCCATAAATTTCAGCAGGTTTATTCTGAGTGGAACTTACTTGGATACAATGCAATGAATTTACCTCATGGGGGAAAAGAGAGCCAGTTGGAATGATTACAGCCACAGTGGCCCTCAGGAATCACTAAGGCCTAATGTGGCCTTCTTGGAATAGGGATACTCTCACTGCTTGCTTAGCTTATCAGTTCATTATCTTGCTGGCAAAGGCCCTATGGCCTTTCATAAAGCCTGACAACCAACTTGCTAGGGTTGGCGGTGGGGGTGGGAATGCCAGTGGTTCAGCCAGAATCAGGAGCAGAGAAGCTCTGGCTTGCCAGACCTTGGATGGATTTAAGTTCCCCTCATCTCTGACTACTGGCCATGCTGTCTGGGACTGATGGGAACTGGTCCAGCAACATGTGGAGGGCCAGATTGTTAACGCCATCCCTGCACAGGCAGAGATCTAGTGAGAAAACAGCCCGCCTGCCCCACCTACGCTATGCATGATGGATATAGCCTGGCCATTAGAACTGCCAAACAGCTGTAGAGTATGCAACAACAGGAAGTACTAGGAGGCAACAAGTTCGAAGAGCCCCAGGCCAAAGAAACCCAGGTGGCTCAAGCAACCAAGTCATCACAGGCAACAGAAAACCATCTCCGTGGTTATCAGCCAGCATCATCTAACTATTTCTGAGCGTCTAATCAACAAGGACCACTAAGCACTGTCAAGTGACTGGGAAAAACAGCAGCAGCAGTTGCAGCCTTGGATTATCCTATGCCTTCCAGAGCAGCTCTGGCTGCAAAAAGTTTTATTTACAACTTGGAGGTGACAATGATCACTAGAGTTTATCTGCATGTGAAGCTGTTGTTTAAAAGCAGAAGAGCAGAAGCCTGTAAGAAAAGAAGAGAAGTTGGGGCGACTATAGGGCCACAGCAGGCATGTTGATGTGCATACTCAGCAATATGTTTAGAAAAAAATCTATTTGCTTTTATGCTTTCACTATGGCAGCAAAAATGTAATGTTGGACTAGGTGGCCCTTGGGGTCCCCTTCTATTATTCTTTCCAGAATTTTGCTTCCCCTTTCCCTAAGTATGGCTATCAGAAGAAAGGAGGAGGGAAATCCAAGCCGAAGTGCCTAAGAGCAAAAGCTTATGTCCCCCCATTCTTGAGCAAACAAATCTGCCCCTTCCCCACCAGCCTCTCCCAACGGGACATGATGGCACTAATGCTCATCAGTTTCACCCACTGCATAAAAACACCAACAGGTGGTTTTTTTTCATGCGTTTTTTTTAAGTGGAAGTTTCGTTGTCTTTAAATTTTCTCACGCAGCCCTCCCTCCCCTTCAGTGCCGCCCCACTGTCTCCAAGGAGCACACGTTAGGATGACTCAGGTTTCACCACCATCAACTCTGCTTAATCCTGTTCAGACAAGAACCTTCAGCCAGACTGAATCCAAAATATTCACATGAAAAGGAGTAAGGGGGAGGGCAGAGAATCAGCAGCAGGGCTATTCAGCCCAGGGATGGGCTCTCTCCAAGCCTTGCCTGGACTTCCCTTCTCCTTTATTTATTTTTTAATTAGGCTCCCCAAGGTCTGCCGCTGTATCTTAAGCTGACAAAGCAATGCATGCATGCTCAGCATCTCCCCACAGTTGCAGCATGAACTAATGTGCATAAGCAATTTGCTCCCAGCTATGACATATTCTCAGGAGCGTAGAACCGTTGAACTTTTGGGGGTAGGTGCGCACAAGGTTAGACACAGGATCAGGACACACGCACAGGATCAGAGGAGACATGTGTAGGTTTGCAAGTGCCTTGCAGATGCAGCGATGTGGTTCAGCAATTTAAGCTGTGTACAGATTGCCATTTTTACTCCAGCTCCGGTGCATCCTCACCACTGGTGTTTGAAGCAGAGAACACATGGCGTTGCCACAATCCATAGATATCCTGTAGTTTATTGGGGAAATACTGCCTTCCCTCAAACCAGCTTCCATCCAATTTGAGAACAGCAGCTGCAGTTCAGCTTCAGGTGTGTACATTCCAGCCCATGCCCATGGCCCAGCAGGCAGCTTCATTGAACAGGAGTTCAGCACAGGAAATCGAGTAATGTGCATTGGGTGGAGACATGCCCTTCTCTGGTCTGAGAAAGCAACTTGAAAGGCAGCGGGGTGAGGAACACTTCACTGTGCAAATCTGTATATAACTTTAGACTCGAGACTTAATGGTCTTACACAGGATAGAGCATCTTTTCCTCACTTTCCCTATTTGCCCAGTCAGCTTCCTCCTGATATCCCTCCAGCCCTGCAAAGGCCACCACCATCATCCCTGGTGATGTGACCTTATTGATCAGCTAAGCTGTACTCTAGATTGTTACATTCAGTGTGGGCTGGGCTGGTCCACTAGGGTGAGGGAGGTGCTGTCCCACCAGCCCCTGTCTGCTTGCCCCCGTACTTAACACCAGTCCACTGGGGACTCTGGCTCTACCTCCCAGTCCAAACATTCGCAACAGGTACAAGCTTCCACTGGTTACATTATTCATATTTATGTAGAATATTTATATACTGTACTACCTTTCAGCAAAAGGTTAATACAGAATGAGATGTGCAGGAGTCCCCCCCCCAACATACACACCTTAAAAAAAGTTCTTCCAAGAGGCCCAGAGTTGCAAACTCTCTGCATTAATTCCAAATATGAATAACAAAACTCTCCACGTCTGTGTGTTGTGGGGCCGAATGATGTAAGTGTGAAGGTACTCTGCGACAGGTTGTGGTTCCCTGCACCCCTGACCCCCGATATAGCACCTCACCCTTTTTTAAATGCCCCCAAATCCTCTCTAAGCAGTATCCCACCCTCCTACCCCACCCACTCACTTTGCAATATTTGTCATGCTATCCTTGACTTCTCTGTCTGTGGGCAATTCTGTGTGGTTAAACAAACTTTCTTCTTCTTTCTTTTACAAGCTTGTTCTCTTTTGTGTAGCTGTCAGACTAAAAGGGGGAGATTGAAGCGGGTGGGGTCAGGGTGGGAAAACCCACAGTTTTGCAACACAGACAAGGTGGCCCTTTCTCCCTGCTTGGGAAGAAAGCACTGTGCCATCCAAGTTACGGTTAAAAACAAAGCCCACCTCCTTTTAAGAATATCTATCTATCATCTATCTATCTATCTGAGGGAAAGAGCATTAGCTCCCACTCAAACATGCATGGTTAGGAATGGCTGCATTCACACAGAACAGTAAGTCAAGGCTATTGGATTAATAAGGCATACTGTGTTTGCTGACACACTAAGAAGAAGATCGCTCAGCTAGCATCATGTCCACTAAACTCAAGGTTGCAGTTCGTTTCACCATAATGATTCACGAACACCAGGTAGTCTGAAACCATGGTTTGTTGTTGGCTTACAGGTCATGGTCTGTGAGGGAGCAACAAACCATGGTTCCAGATTTGGCTTTAGCACTAGGTCATTTCCTTCCTTGTTTGCTTACCCACTCACTCACACCCACTCACTTCCAGGAGTTATCAGGCTGTGTGCACTCTGCTCACATGCCAGCACGTTTTATTAAGCCAAGACACGGCCGTGGTCCCCCGAGGCCCTTCAGAAGACAGGCAGGGGGTGGTGACCAGGGAAGGGCCTTTGCAGTGATGGGCACCCCATTCATGGACCTTCTTCTCAATAAGGAGGCTTGCCTGGTACTCTTCTGCCCTTTGACACCATATGAAGAGCTTTTGAGCTCAGTGACGTGTGATGACTAAGCCAAGGCTTGGCAAAGCGAGTGGGTCGTCTGAACCCAGAATCAGGGTCAGTTGTTGCAGACTGTAATTTAGGAGGAAAGAATTTAAGTCATGATTCTGGATTCAGGCAGCACACTAAAGTTGAATGCACATCACACATCTAAAAGACAGAAGGAAAGATTTGAAGAAGAATGACCGCCTCTTCCTTTTTTCGTTTTCTTTTTTTGGTGGGTTGTGTACACTCTGCATATGAACACACTCACTGCCATTCCTGAGTTGACTCTAGGGTTAGTAGTCCTCAAGGTCTGATAATCTCCAGTTTTCATCAGGCTTCTCAGAATTTCCAAAGGAAGGCACTCAGCTCCCCTCCCTGCTAGCATTTAAGGGGCACAGGTGCCACATTATATGTGGAATCCACTAAGCTGCACTGCATCTAAGCAAACGAGCCATCTCAACTAGGGTCACATCCATAACGTGCATTTCAAGCACATGGCTTCCCCCAAAGAATCGTGTGAACTGTAGCTACAACTCCCAGCACCCTTAACAACTTACAGTTCCAAGGATTCTTTGGAGGAAACCGACTTACAGGTCTAGACTGAAATTAAGGCCCAGATCAAAACACTTCAAAACCAGAATCCATTTCTCCAACAGCAATTTCATACGTGGCAAATATAGGAACATCTGTGGAGGTGCAGGTTCCCCTTTAGTGTTTAGAGCCATAGCTTCTAACCTGTTCTAGACACATGACTCAGAAAGAAGCACCACTTCTCCCTGGTGCTCTTATTTATCACATGCAAGAAGGTCTATGCAGGGTGGGGCAGTCAAAAATAGAGCTTCCTTTCCCTGCAGCCTGCAGTAAGACTGTCCAGAACCCTACCAGAGCCAGTGTGGTGTAGTGGTTAAGAGCAGTGGACTCGTAATCTGGTGAACCAGGTTCGATTCCCTGCTCCTCCACATGCAGCTGCTGGGTGACCTTGGGCTAGTCATACTTCTCTGAAGTCTCTCAGCCCCACTCACCTCACAGAGTGTTTGTTGTGGGGAAGGAAGGGAAAAGAGAATGTTAGCCGCTTTGAGACTCCTTTGGGTAGCAAAAAAGCGGGATATCAAATCTAAACTCATCCTCTTCTTCTTCTACCACCAAACTCTTTGCAAGTCAGTACAGCTTTTAGGCAAAAGTCCCAAACCTACTTATTGGACAGTAAGGCCCACTGAACACTTCTGAGAAAATCTTTATAAGATTGCACTAAGGGTGCAATTTCCAAACTGTGACAACAAGAGAGTCACAGGTGGTTTACATTTATTAGGCGAGTGCCATGGGATGCAATAACTTCTAAAACCAGATTGTGTGACGTGATGGCATCACACTTCATGGAGCTCCGGAAAATATTTTTTTCTTTTTAATAAAAGCGTTATTAAAAGCCAGCCTTGTACTTGCTTCTCATTGTCTTTTGTGGTTGTTTTATAGTTTACTGGTGGAACATCAAGGCAAACACAATTGTACACTAATTAACACACACACATAGAGAGAAGACTAAACAAATGCCTTTAAGAATCTCAATCCGTTTTGAACTCCACACCTTTAGACCTAAAGATAAAACTCTGAATTACAAATCTCAGATATTTAGGTCTGGGTTCTGGGGCACTATGCATACTCAAAGGCAACTCTTCCACATATTCCAGAACTAAGTTACAGGTAAGGCTGCATGACAGACCAAAATTTATTGTTACAGCTGAAATTAATTTTATGGGGGGAACAAATTCGTTTAGCATGCATTTGTTGAAGAAATTTTAATTTTTATCCTATTCTTCAAGGGTTCCCCTGCTTCAAAATTGGATGCTGATAGATTTAGGGATTTAAAAAAACAAACAGAGAAAAGGAGGGGGAATTTACAAGTATATTTCAAAATGTCTGGAATTGAGAAGGTCAGTCCTCGATCCAAAAATGTAGCCAACGTTTTGAAGTTGTGGAAAAGTTCATTTCAGTTCTGTAAAACGTTTGCAAGCATTGAACTCTGAATTAGGAAAGCTACAGCTTCTGAATTTCAGTCTGAATACAGATGTTAAAAGCATGGGAACATTCTCAGGATTTAAAAAGGGCGCTCCAACCCTGGTACTGGGGGGGAAGCTTTTTTCCAGAAGCCACACCTATGGCTTGGATGAAGTCTTGATCCTTGTAAAACATTGTAAAGCTTTTTATTAGATTTGGCTCTTGGCTTGCTTAAAATTAAGCTTTTAAGGGGCACAAGGTGCCTCACAAACACAAACACTGGTATCGGAAAAAGTATCTCGGTTACCCCAGTGCAAAAATTTGATTATTTAGAGATGGGGTGGGCTGGTATCGGTCTTCTGTGACCTACCCACTCACTCTCTTATTTTGTTTGAATCCCCATGATGGGATTTAATTTTGCAAAGCAAGGGGTGGTTGCTCCACACTTTGGCTATGTTCACACCAAACATTTAAAGCACATTAAAGGTAAAGGTAAAGGTACCCCTGCCCGTACGGGCCAGTCTTGACAGACTCTGGGGTTGTGCGCCCATCTCACTTAAGAGGCCACGGGCCAGCGCTGTCCGGAGACACTTCCGGGTCACGTGGCCAGCGTGACATCGCTGCTCTGGCGAGCCAGAGCCGCACACGGAAATGCCGTTTACCTTCCCGCTGGTAAGCGGTCCCTATTTATCTACTTGCACCCGGAGGTGCTTTCGAACTGCTAGGTTGGCAGGCGCTGGGACCGAGCAGCGGGAGCGCACCCCGCCGCAGGGATTCGAACCGCCGACCTTTCGATCGGCAAGCCCTAGGCGCTGAGGCTTTAACCCACAGCGCCACCTGCGTCCCTTAAAGCACATTATTCCTCCCCAAAGAATCTTGGGAACTGCACTTTGCCCCTCCAAGAGCTACAATTCCCAGCACCCTTAGCAAACTACAACTCCCAGGATGATGCGCTTTGAAACGTTATGGTGTGCAGTATCCAGGTTATCTGCCTTAAATTATGCAGAACATGCCTTATTTTATGAGAAGGTAAAAAGTGTGCTGCTGGAAGGTAAAAAGTGTGTCCATTTGCTGAGGTGGGTATTCTTTGCAGGAATTCCAACCCCAGCTGCTGCCCAAGTGACCCTATGGGAACTGGACATTGGCTATTGGGTTCACTGGCCTAGCACCATATGCACTGACACGCCCCCCCAATTCAGAGAACTCTCTCTCTCTCTCTCTCTCTCTCTGCAGGGACCAGCCCTTCTCTGCTTTAATGAAGGGCTTTAACCTTTTCATTCACCAAAAACATAACTCAACATTTTAATAGCACGCCTTGTTGCATGACAAAAATTTGCTCCTGGCAATCATGGTTTCGACCACAAAACCACAGGAGGGAGCAGCTCTTGGTTAACTCTTTCAGGGCTGCCTGCTGCCTCGACGCACTTCTGGCTTGCTGACAAGGCCCTGCTTGTTAAAAGCTTTGTCTGAGGCTATGTGCACACCACACGTTTAATGCACATGACTTTCCCCCATAGAATCATGGGAACTGTAGTTTACCCCTCACAGAACTACAGTTCCCAGGATTCTTTGTGGGAGGTCCTACACTTTAAATGCAGCCCATTGTTGGATCACATGCAAAGGTGCTATTTTTCAACCTATTTTTTTTTTCCTTCCAGTGAATGGAATGCAGCTTTAAAGAGCTTTGGGGCATCTCCTGCCACATTTTGCCATTGCTGTCACAATCTAGATTCTCATGAACTCTCACACTATTCACAACAGACAGCCAGAGCCAGCCCTGGTTTTCCTAATAAGTATGGGCTAGCTCACACACGCGTGTACGTTACTGGATTTTTTTCAACACTGGATTACAGCGGAATGTGTAAACTTTCTTCATAGAAAAGTACTGCATCTGGGAGCGATGGGAAAGGGAGGGCCTCCTTGCCCATGTGGTGAAGCAGTTGCCTCAGGTGGCAGATCCACCACTCACCCCCACCTCCTCCTGCTCCATGCCCAGATCACCCCTGACTATTCACTATGTGGGCTGGGGGTTATGGGAGTTGGGAGCCCAGAAACATCTGGAGGGCCACAGGTTATTCACAGCCTCCCCACCCCCTCTGGTGTAGGCTGCCATCACTTCACACAAGTCAACGTAGAGTGTCTTAATTGGGTAGGTTTTCCAAAAAAAGGGCTCATCTAAATATGCACGTGCCAAAATCCATTCATTTAGTGAAAAGAAATCCAGGAAGAAAACATGTCTCCACAAGTTTTCTTTCAGTTCTGTATTTCAGACCTAAGAGCCACAAATTATGTCCCTTGTCTCAGTAGGACGCTGAACACTATTCATCTTTCTTCTGCATGCTGCAGTGTCTAGACTAGGAAGTGCATGAAGGTCCAGGTTCAGATGCTAACACCCCCAGGAAGCTTAGCGTTGTGTCCTTTGGGCCAGTCACCACCTCAGCCTAACCTCCTACCTCAAAAGGATGTTGTGAGGAAGAGGGAAAGCACGAATGCCTCCTACATTTCTTTAGAGCGGAAACAGGAAACCTGTGGCACCCCATATGTTTTGGACATTGGCCAGGTTGATGGGAGCTGATAGGAATTGGAGTCCGACCACATTTGAAGGGCCACAGGTTCCCCAACCCTGCTTCAGAGGAAGGGTGGGAAGGTAACAGCAATGAAAACTATTGCCTGAGCACAGGGGCTACCATGTCAAGCCATATTCTGGGTCTCTCCTACCCCCGAAATAATAATCTTATTTAGTTGTTTAACAAGGTTTATAAGCGGCTGAATTTTAAAAGAACAACAACTTGCAAGTGGGTTACATAACACAAAATATTCCTAAGAAAATACAAATAAAAACAATTTGATATTTCTTTCCTTCAAAGTATGAGGCAGGGGTTCTTGCCACTTTCCTCCTCAAGGTCTGTATATTTACTTGTACCTCCCAGAAGCCCGGCGCCAAAGTTTTGAACAAGCAATTTACATGAACACTGTGGCTGAACTGCCATTTTGGTAAGGGAGTTCATTTCTCACTTTTGCTCATCCCTTCCTCAAAGCCCTCCTGGCTATTCTGGAAATGGTTATTGAACCGAGCCCATCCCCAAATGATTTTGACCTCGAGGGCATTGTCTCTTCTGCTCTTGTCAAAGAAGGTGCTCTTTGAAGGCACCTGCAGTTCTCCCAAGGTTCTGCTGCCCACGCCTTCAGGTCAAAACCAACCCATATAAAGTCTGGCCATTGATCATCCTCCTGATCAATCATTCGGAATAAGCTTGCCCATCACATGCCTGCATAAGCCACACAGTTCAAACAGAATAGAGGTGGCAGACAGGCTCACTTGTATCCATTTAGCTGAAAGCATCAAAGCAAATGAAGCCACAATTCTCAAGACAGGAGAGAAAGCAGAAAATACTTTAAACAGCACCTCTCCCCCCCAACCCCCCCCCCAACTATTAGCATTCAGCATCACAAAAGAAAGAGGTGAGTAACTTCCTTTGAAAGAGAAGGGAGGATGGAGTAATAAAGCCATTAATTTTGAGGGAGCGCTGAAACAGCTGGGACATTGACTCACACAATCTCTTTGGTCTGAATTTCCATTCAGTATATCTGTATATAAAAGCCAAGACCACAACTAAATGGTTGGCCACTGTGAGAACAGGATGCTGGACTAGGTGGGCCACTGGCCTGATCCAGCACTCTTCTTATGTCCCATTTTAGGAAAGGCTCTCAAACTTTTACCATTCAAAGACTTCACAAGGGAAAGTGTCCAAACACCTGCTCGTTACATGGGCTTGATTGGCAGTTCTTCAGAACAGGATCCTCTTTTGGTTAGGCTGTTTTAGAAGAGGAATCAGGAACCTGTGGCCCTCCAGACTCCTGTTGGACTCCACCTCCTCTCAGTCCCAGCCAACATGACTAGTAGTTCAGGGATGGTGGGAGTTGTAGTCCAGCAACATCTGGAGGGGCCCAGAGCCACCAGCCCTGCTTTATAAGGTGCCTTGTACACAGACTATCCTGCAAGAGCAGTGATGACAATTATGATACCACTGGAGTGCACATGCACACATTTTACAGCTTGCACACAAGCTAGTATTTTACAGCCGGCAACTTGCATTTGGTCCGGGTGCCATAATTAAGGCAAGCTAAAGTTCCTTTGATCTATAAACTTCCCTCTAGCTACTGCTTAGAACCATAGAGGCAGATGCAACAGATGCCTCCAGCTATAGGAACTTAGCAGCAACAAAGCATCAGGATCAAATCAATTTCTAGCACAAACTAGAAACGCAAGCAGGCAACAGCCTACTTCATGTCATGACCAGATGACCAGAGAAGGTGCGGAAAGCTTGCATGCACAGATGGGGAGAGTTATAGAATCACAGAATTGTAGAGTTGGAAGGGATCTTGAGGGTCATCTAGTCCAACCCACTGCGATGTAGGAATCTTTTTGCCCAATGTTGTAGTAACAAAGGCAAAATTGTAGATTTTCTGTAAGGCTGCTGAAATTACACATGCAAAACACTTAGAGCCATTTTAAAATATATAGCATTATTTATGTACCACTTATCAAAAAATATCTAGGTGGTTCACATAAAATGGTATAAAATAGTCATTAAAATGGCAATAAGAGAGAGCACATGAAGCCATATTTTCCTGAGCCAAACCATTGGTCCATCTAACAGTATTGTCTACACTGACTGGCAGCAACTGCCCAAGATTTTAGATATAGAGTTTTCTCTCAATCCTAGCTTTAGGCCTACATGCCAGAGATTCAACCTGGGACCTTCCTCATAAAATACAATGCGCTTCCAATGACAGGTATGTGGGGAAGTCACTCCCATTAAAAAGGAGAGTAAGGCCTGTTTCTTAAAATAGAAGACACACGGGAGCCTTAAAATGGGGTTGCCAGCTTGTTCCATGGCCCTGCTTCTATGCCATAAATTGTAGTCTGTTCACAAAAAATTAAATGAACCAAGCTGTTCCCATGACTTCATCTCAATTGAAGCAAAAACTCCACTTGTTTAGAATGAGCTGCTATTAAAGACACAAGAGCAATTCTAGGAGAGAAAATTAGCAGCCCTAACCTAAGGGCAACTGTGTGTACAGACAGACAGGCAATCAGGTACACCATTCATCTTTCAAAATACAAATGAATAAGCTAACTCAAGAAAATATGCGTACCAAGGAGGGAAGAGCAGTACAATAAGTTTTTACTAGTGAACTGAGAGTCGGTGCCAGTGGCGTAGCGTGGGTTGTCAGCACCCGGGGCAAGGCAAGTAATTTGCACCCCCTAACCCGTGGATTTGCGCCCCCTAACCCCCAGATGTTGCGCCTGGTGCGGCCGGCCCCCCCTTCACCCCCCACGCTACGCCACTGGTCGGTGCAAGATATAGGCTGTGTGTACACATCTAGCACATGCCAACTCTTGGTTTGGGAAGCAATGTACACACATCAGTCACAATCTGTATCTATCCTGTGGTTTATTGTGAAATATCCCATTTTGATGAATCCCTCCCCCCACCCCCAGCTTTGATCTAAACTGAGAAGACCTAGCTGTACAGTAAGCCCGAAACTTACGCACATTTAACTTTTGCACATTCAGCTTTGCACACTTGCCAGAAATGTTTTTTTAAAAGGGGGCAGATAGAGGGGGAGGGGTGTCCAGGGAAAAGACTTTGGCAATTCCACCTGCCATTGAACCCAATGTGTTTTGGCTAGGTGCGATTTTGGCTTTAGGTGCAATTCCTGGAACATTACCCCCCCCCCCCCGTAAACTGTACTTCAAACCAGTAATGTGTACACAGCCATAGTAATCTGAAGGCATAGCCTCGAGTCCCCCACCCCCTGGTGGCCACAGGTGAGTCTGTGTTTGAAAGGAGATGCGTTTGCATTGCGAATTCGGAACCCTGAAGGTGGCTACACTCTATCTGAAGCAATACATTTTTGGGAGAGGAATCAGTTGTGATTTGCATATGGCCTATTGTCAGGCTGAATGGAAAGTAGCCAGCTAAGAGTCACTGCACAACCTGAAAGCTCTCACATTCCTTCAACTAAACTTTAGTCCAATAGGAAAGCTTTTCATATTTTTAGGTTTAACAGCTATCCATGCAAAGGAAAATATCCAGATGTTCCTCATCTGAAAGAGCACAATACTGAAAAAGAGCACAATACTGAATTCTGCTGAACATAATAGGTGTCCCCTGTTTCAGAGCACATCTTCCCACATCCATTAATGATGAAATCATGAAATTCAGATCTGGGAATTAAACATGATGCCAAATGTATGTGTACAGGAGGCAGATATTCCAGGTTTCAACTTTCCAATGAAAAACGTCAATAATTTCCCACATAATACTTTCCTGGGTCTGACTGTAACTAAAAAGTCTTAATTTTCATCACTCAGTTCTGCTAAGGAAGTAATTAGGGGTGAATCATATGCAAGCAAGCTTCAAGTCTGCTAGGACATCTCCCTTTGACTTCAGATGACATTATTATGATTAATTTTAAATACCCACCCTTCACTAGAAGGTCACAAGGTGAGTTACATCAATATAAAATATAGCGTTAAGAACAAATCATAATTGCAACTAGAGTGGCCATGATCCTAGAGGAGTGGCCCTCCATTCTGGACTTCTGGCAGTGCGATTTTCCATAAGCATTTGATGTAGTGCTCTTGCCTAATAAACGTGCTAGTCTTTAAGGTGCCACAAGGTTCTCCCCAAAGGTGTGTTTTCATCAACATTTGGGAACGAACTACAGACAGTCCTTGCGCGCACGGACACGCAGAGACACACTCAAGTCAGAACCACTTTCCACATCCCACTGTGTCCATGAAATCACTCTATCGAAAATTACACACATCCAGGGGAAAACCTCATTGAAAGATCGCGGTAAAGGGAAACCGTATCCTAGAGCGGACACACACCAATAAGAACTCTCCTTGGGAAAATAACCGCACACTAAACATCCCGAGGAGGGAGGGAGACGAAGGAAACTGGCGACACTTCCTTCACTTGCGATTTCTCCCCCAGAATTTAGAATGTTAGGACACGATCCAGCCGAAGTTAAATACTTTCAGTTTACTTCAGAGCGGAAGTCAAGCACACTCCCTTGGCTGCCACCCACCACCGCACAAGTTTCTTTAAAAAGGGTTCAGTTTCGGCTGGATTTTACCCAGAAAATACCGACTTTTCTTCTTTTTAGAAATAAATAAACAGCGCAGTAAAGCATCACACAGCCTAAAGGTTTGCTGTTATTAAGGAGGACATCAGAGAATTCTAGGCAAGAAGGCGGAAAGACTGAATTCCCCAGCTCTTTCTTAAAGAACTTTCATTGGAGAAGTGGCAACCTTAAATCATAAGCACAAGTGGGAAGCCTTAAAATCTGTCTCCGCTGAAATCCGCGATCGCTCAAAGTAATAAAAAGCAATTAACTTACTCGATCTCATTAGACATGTTCCCCCAACGTTTTCCACTCCCTCGCCAACAGTAAGATCTTCAGATATTTTTCCACCTCTTTTAACCTCTACTAATGCCGTCTTCTAAACAGAGACATCACCTGGAAAGTGAAGAGTTGGATTCAAGTTAGAGGTTTATGTGTGGTGCAGGCATTCTGCTGACAGGTAAGGTCTCTCGAGGCTTGCTTCTGATTGGCCGGAGGAGACAGGTGCCAGAAGACAGGTACACCTCAGCAGGTGCAAGGGTTAACCCTTTGCAAACCGAGCAGCCAGTTGCTAAGACAAGGAGCTACCTTTTTATTGCGGGGGGGGGGAATGAGTGAGGAGGCAAAAGAATAAGGAAAATTCCTGGAGGGCAAAACGATGGAAGACCCCCCCCCCCAAAAAGTGGTGTGGATTCTCTTATGAAATCTTTTGGGTTTGTGTTCATTGTCAGGAATTTTGGATTTTTAGACAGTGAAAGGGTGAGGCTGTCCACCTGTTACTCTTGGAAGAGAGGGGAGGGGGGTCTTTTCTCTGCGAGGAACAAAAAATCATGAATATGTAGGACAATATGTGTGATGTTGTTTTGTTGTCTTCTTATAGTGATTCAGTGAAATGCTTTACATCTGTCAATCTGTACCAACACTTCTTGATAACTTAATTTAAAAAGTTAATGGCTAAAAATAAATAAATCCTGGTCCATTTTTCATGCACATTGTCAACTAATCTGTACTGGTGGACATATTATTATTGTTATTGTTGTTGTTATTAAACTTGTTGGTTGCTTTTCAAACTGACATACAATATATAAACAAATGCATACATTTTTCAAATAAAGGCGATGCCAAAGGAGTCAAAAAGCCTGTTGCCTTTTGTCGTTTACTAAAGTCAAGTTTTCCCACCCTTAAAGTACTTCGTTCAGAGAAGCTGCACAGAATGAAATTCTCTCTTGTGTATGCACGCTCAGCTCGCAGCTGGCTGGGGCTGGGGCTGAGGGAAGCCATGGTCCAAAACATAGGGAGAGGCACCAGGTTGGGGGAGGCTGCCTTACAAAGTGATCAAGGCAGATCACTTTGAGATGTTATCATTGTCACCTTTCAGGGGAGACATCAGAAGATGCCACCAACTGAGCCAGACCATTGATCCATCTAGTTCCCTATGGTTTAAACTGCCCAACAGCACATCACCAGACTTTCCAACCAGGAATCTTTCCCAGACCACCTTAGGCAGGGGTCAGCAACCTTTTTCAGCCGGTGGCATCCCTCAGACCTTGTAGCGGGCCAGACTATATTCTGAAAAAAAATATGAATGAATTCCTATGCCCCACAGATGCATTTTAAATAAAAGGACACATTCTACTCATGTAAAAACACACTGATTCCCAGACTGTCCACGGGCCGAATTGAGAAGACAATTGGGCCGCATCCGGCCCCCGGGCCTTAGGTTGCCTACCCCTGACCTTAGGCATGCCAGGAATTGAACTTGGAGCCTTCTGCATACAATGCATGTGCCAATTCTTTCCTCCCCACGAAGTGTCTTTTAACTGCACTCCTCACCATGTCTACTCAGAAGTAAGTCCCACTGAATTAAATGGGGCTTACTCCTGGGAAAGTGGGGCTAGGATTGCAGCATATGTGCTGTTGTCCACCTCCTCCTCTTCCTTCCTCTTCCTAATGTAAACATGATGGTAGGCAGCAAATCCTGTGCCATGCTCCATGGCTTTCTTCAAACCAGGTTCTTTGACTTGAGCGTCCATGATCACACCGCAGAGTTTATTAGCCTTGGCAGGCACTGTGCTGCGCTGATACACTACCAAGTGAAATGGCTGAGGGCTGTTAAAAAGAGACTCGGGGCATGTGCAATGCCACATCATTCATTTCTCACGATTCTTTAGATCCCACCTTTCAGGACACAAGACAAGTTATCCTGGTCCGAGTTGCCACCATATGTACATTGAGTCTATATTTTGATGGCTTTCTTTCCCAGAGGTCAGCCATCCATTTCCCAGGAGTAACCTGCTGCTCCAAGCTGTGGCGTTTAGGACAATCTGGCCGAAGAGGCTAAAGCCATTTCCATTTCAGGCCCACAAATCAGCACAAGGTAGTGATAGGTTTCTACAAGCAAAGAGAGTTTTCAGTGGGACAGCCTGAACACCCCTTAATAAAAAGAGACTTGACATCACTGCTCTTAAGTAACAGCACTTTCCAGTTATTGAACCCACATGTGGTTATTGGTGTCACCAGTTCAAAGGAAATGTTTCAGAAGATTTCCTTCCGGACATCATCCCTGTGCTTTTATCCTGTTTCCTGGCACACCCAATGGAAATGAATCTGCCGTGCTTTTTAGTGGAAAAGTCTATGCACTTCTGTTATATACAACTCAAAATAGTCCAGAATCTAGAATCTTAATATCATTGTAGGGTGTCCTCCTCTAGGTCTCCTTGCTTGCAGAAATTAGGCCGGCGATCAGGGATTGTGGCACACTCTGGTGGCACAGAAATTGCGGAACATTTATTTTGTGACTAATCTTCCATCTGTGGGGCAAGAAGTCAAAACTGTTTTATTTCCCTGAGCATTTAGCAGGTTATTATTATTAATATTATTATTTCCCTTACAGCTATCTGATTACATATTGTTTCTTCACATTCAAATTTATGTTTGGATTGGTTTTTTCAAGGTTGTTGTGGCTGCTGCTGTCATTTCATTGTTTGTGGCTCTGTTTTAGCTTTGTTAGCTGCCTTGAAGGCTTGGTAGAGATAAGGTTGGGTACAACAAAAGTTTTAAACAAAACAAAATATAAATAGAGCTGTTCTCTGTGCAATGCAGTCCTTTATGATGCACATACTTATTCAGCAGTAAGTCCCAATAAATTCAGTAAGCGAGTTAAGATTTGCAGCCTTAATCAGGTAGATTAAGGGCGGGGAACCTCAGATTTAAGACACAGAACTGAACTGTAGAGTTGGAAGGGATCTCAAGGGTCATCTAGTCCAATCCCCTGCAATGCAGGGATCCTGCCCACACTCCTCCCTGGGTGGGCTCAAACCACCAACCTTCCAGTTAACAGCCAGACTCACTGACCCATTGCACCACCTGAGGGCTCGTAATTGCTGTTTAATTAGACAATCTCTTTTTTGCATAAATGCTAATTGTTTTTACTTTGCTACTTCTTAAATGCTCATCTTAGAAAAGCATTGTCTCAGAAGAGGCATCCCCCCCTGTCATACACACATATTAAGCAGGAGGTGCCACATATGCAGAAATGTGCCACCTAAAAAATTAACTGTATGCTTCCCCTCCTCAAGGGGACGCAGGTGGCGCTGTGGGTTAAAGCCTCAGCGCCTAGGGCTTGCCGATCGAAAGGTTGGCGGTTCGAATCCCTGCGGCGGGGTGCGCTCCCGCTGCTCGGTCCCAGCGCCTGCCAACCTAGCAGTTCGAAAGCACCTCCGGGTGCAAGTAGATAAATAGGGACCGCTTACTAGCGGGAAGGTAAACGGCGTTTCCGTGTGCGGCTCTGGCTCTGGCTCTGGCTCTGGCCAGAGCAGCGATGTCACGCTGGCCACGTGACCTGGAAGTGTCTCCGGACAGCGCTGGCCCCTGGCCTCTTAAGTGAGATGGGCGCACAACCCCAGAGTCTGTCAAGACTGGCCCGTACGGGCAGGGGTACCTTTACCTTTTACTCCCCTCCTCAAACTATTGTTTTTTTAAATGTGCAGATTGATTCACATTTAACCCATGAATTAATCAATTAAACACCTTGTTGGCTTATTTGGCTGCATAAACCGTACTCCTCCAATGCACAGATGTTTGTCTTTTGGGCTCCCTCTCCTCAACACAGCCACAGCTTCAAACTCGGCTATTGTTGAGAAGTTAAGATTTATGCAACAGAAACAAAACTAATTGAGTATTCAAGCACTTCCCATCCTCCTGGAGAGTTTCTGTCACCCACGTTGCAAACGAGAGTAGGCAAGTGGATGGGGCTTGGCGTCTGACTCACTTCAGTTGGGGATGGAAGGCAATTCAGCGGAGGATTCCAAGCGACATGTCGGAACAAGCCGATTTGAAAGGAAGGAAAAAGTTCAGCGTACCCTCCCTCTCCCTTCTCCCTCCATCTCTCTTTCTCTCTCTTATCAACAAAAGTGTTTCCATCTTCTCCCTCTAGGGAAGACTTGCAGCTTAAACAGTGCACAAGCTAAGTAAACGACAGTTTCGGTCCTCAGATTATAAGGGGCCTCTAAACACACACTCACACACACTCACACACACACGTATAGTAAATTTCAAGGGTTACATAATTGGCTGAAAAATAATGAAATAATAGGGTTATGTCCAGCTGGAATTAGTGGACATATGTCTGAGTAGACCTTGCATTGGATGCAGCCTGTATACTTTTTCTTGTAATGTTTTGGACCTCTTAAATTTTATATCGTATGGGGCCTCAGCTTTAAAAATGCTTACGAAAATACAAAGCCACCCCCACCCCACCGCCGATGGATGTGCCTCTGACCCTCCAAGTGTCCCTATTTTCCAGGGATGTCGCTGATTTAGAGAAGCTGTCCCAGTTTCTGATTTCATCCCCGAATGTTCCACTTTTCCTTAGGATGTCCCTATTTTCATTGGAGAAATGTTGAAGGGTATAGAGTTATCTGACCCCCCAAGCCATCTGAAGGCAATCCTGTATAGAGAAGGTTTTTTAAAAAAATGTTTAATGTTTTGTTATGTTTCTATATATGCTGGGGCAACCCAGTAAGATGTGTGGGGTATAAATAGTAAAATTATCATTATGGAATGGGAAAATAGTAAAATTATCATTATGGAATGCGACGTCCCTATTTCCACTGGAGAAATGTTGGAGGGTATGGTGGACGAGTAACCTTCAGGGGAGCAGAGAAAAATGGGGATGTTGCTGCAGAGCAGACTTTGGTAGCTGTGTCACCACAAAACCAGGTAACCTGAGAACCCTTTTTGTGTGTGTGCATGTCTTTTTGAGGGTATTTTTTTTTTGGGGGGGTGTAAGTTTATATCCCAGAATGTAATGTGTGAATGAGACAAATGTAATTGCAGGAGATGGCCTTTTGCACACAAATCTCATCAAGAGGTCCATTCTTCTGTACAACATAGGAACTGGGCTTTTGGTGTGATATAACTCCCTCCTGTTACATATCAGACGGGTGCCATCTTGACTGTCTTTTTGGTGCACTCTAAGGAATGTTTATATTGCGCTCTGTGGATTGTTTAAATGGTTAATTGTTTCACGGGAAGCGAAACGAAACAGAGCAAAATAAATAAATAAGCATGCGATGTCATCAGGGCCGGATTTAGGTTTGATGAGGCCCTAAGCTACTGAAGGTAATGGGGCCCTTTATATGTCCAGCTGTCCTTTGTCAACAACAAATTGTAACTGTTTTTTGTGTTGACTATACAGTGGTACCTCGGGTTACATATGCTTCAGGTTACATACGCTGCAGGTTACAGACTCCACTAACCCAGAAATATTACCTCGGGTTAAGAACTTTGCTTCAGGATGAGAACAGAAATCGTGCGATGGCGGCGTGGCAGCAGCAGCGGGAGGCCCCATTAGCTAAAGTGGTGCTTCAGGTTAAGTACAGTTTCAGGTTAAGAACGGACCTCCAGAATGAATTAAGTTCTTAACCTGAGGTAACACTGTATGCTATATGGTAATTTATGGACCTAATTGGTATCTAAAGCCATTTGCAAATGACAAAATATGTATTTTATTGAAGTACATCCAGTTTTTTCCCCTTTAATTTTTTGCCCCCCCCCAAGAGAGTGGGGCCCTAAGCTATAGCTTGTTTAGCTTATACAGTCTTACACAAGTGCAAAATGACATCACGTGCATGCGCAGAAGCGGCAAATCGCAACCCGCGCATGTGCAGACGTGCTGCTGAGGGTTGCACTCTTTTCATGTAGCGAATGGGCCTCTGGGATGGATCCCGTTCACAACCAGAGGTACCACTGTATGTACCGGTAAATCCGACACTGGATGTCATCAAAGGACACTCATGAGGGAGCCAGAACTGGCTGCAGGAAGTCCACGTTTCATGCTGTTCAGCAGAGCACAGGAGCGACAGCTGGTGCCCAGTGATTCATTCATTATTATTTTTTCAGATTTCCTACCCGCCCTTTACAACAGCAAACACACAAGTATAAAACAAATAAACCATATTTGTTTTTGTTTACCAACCATAAAGCAAGAATACTGCAAAAATCATTAGAAGCTGTTACGTATACCTATTTATTTGCTATTTATTTCAACAACTTAGGTATACCAATCACGGTCATCTCTAGGAGGTGTGCAAAACCTGAATACAATGATTTTTTTTAAAAAAAATGAATTACAATTATAAAATCTGACGAGTTGAAATGTCTGCTGGAACAAAAAAAAATCTTCAGTAGGTTCTGGAAGTTCAACAGGGAGAGTTGGTCTTAAGTGGAAGGCAGTTCTACAAAATAGGGGCCACAATACCTGAATGCAGCGCTCCTGGTAGACATCTGAGCCATGGGGAAACCACATACATAAAACAGCTTAAAACAAAACAGATCCCATATATAGAAGCAGCACAGTTAAGAAGAACTCTGCATATAAAAGCAGCTAAAAATAGTTGCAATATGACAGATGGGATAAAAATCTCCACTTAAAAGGCTTGTTGAAAGAGGAAAATCTTAAGCAGACCCCAGAAGGGCAACAGAGATGGTGCCTGTCTGATATGTAAAACAGGAGTTAGGTGCCACCACACTAAACAGAACAGTCCTCCTCCCAAGATTGTATCTGCAGGAGGCTCTCTCACGGTGTTCAATTAAGTATACAAGGGGTGAGATGATCTTTCAGGTCTGATGCCGGCCAGCAAAGAGTTAAAGAACAGGGCACCTTTCAGCACATTTTGAGCCTAGGGATTTGTTCTCAGAAGCAGCGGTGGCTTCTAATCAGATGTGCCATGATTAATTAATAAACTGAATTAATGACTTTATGTATACTATGCACTGACAGTTAGGAAAATTCTTATGCCCTTATGCATGCCAGGCAGAAATCGGACAGGAGAAACTGCAGCCTGACACACATATATAGTGGGGTGGGAAGATGCCTGTTCAGTTTCACCCCACCCTGAAGGTGGGGGGGGGGATGGAAGCCCAGCAGTGGGATTGCATTTGTGCAGTCATTACTAGCCAAGTGAATATCTCCATAACACAGAGAGATGTATAAGAGACCCTGTTGTGTCCTAGACATGACTAGGAGCATGTTGAAATAATTTCTGTTACAAGCTGCCAAGATGCCTCCAGGCTTGGGCACCTAAATATTAGACCCCCCCTCACCCTCTCTCCTTCCTTTCCTCCCTCTGATTTTGGTATTTTGAATTTGTATCATCTGTCTTTTTTCAAAAACAACAACTGATACTCCACCTTCTCAGAGTGTTTGGGGGAATGGGTGGGAAGAGCCAGACATTCTCCCATGCACACGGGTGACCCACTCCCTTTCCACTCCCCTGCTAAATATACCTTGGAACAAAAGCCCTTTATGATATTCTAAAAATAAAAGCGAGACAGGCAGTTAAGATGAACGGCACCAGGACCGAGCTGGTATTTCAAGCGAAATCTTAAGAAGAAATGAAAGCACTGCAGTACGTATTGTAACAAATCTGAAAGCCTACAGAACAGAACATTTAACAGTGTATATAATTGTGGCAAGCTGATCAGGACCTATTGAGATGCCTTTCAGATGTGAGGGTGAGCAGGCATGAGCTTGGTACCACGTACTTTTGGAGTCACCTTTGGACTGTCAGTATTTTTGCGGAGGGATCCAAGCGCACACCGGGGTGTTTAGGTTTGCGCAGTGAAAGTGGATTCAAGTCACTTGTCACCGTAGCACAACAAATCTGCTTCAAAAAAGAGATAGACTCTTTGCTGTTAGGGAAGTGATGGGGAAATGTATTGGAAAGTACAGTGGTACCTCGGGTTACATACGCTTCAGGGTACATACGCTTAAGGTTTCAGACTCCGCTAACCCAGAAATAGTGCTTCAGGTTAAGAACTTTGCTTCAGGATGAGAACAGAAATTGTGCTCCAGTGGCGCGGCAGCTGAAGTGGTGCTTCAGGTTAAGAACAGTATGGACCTCTTGAACGAATTAAGTACTTAACCCAAGGAACCACTGTACAGAACGAACTGATGGTTAACAGGGAGACATGTAGACACCCTGCAAGCAAACCAGGATGAATGTTTACTGTCATATAACTGCCCCGCAAACAAATAAGAATGAATGTTCAATAATGACCAGATAGAACCTCTGAGTAAGCCGGGGTCGGGCGGTGAATGCTTAATAGGTATCACCCAGAGTAACTGGTTAACTCTCGCTGCAGGAGCAGCTGCAAAGATCAGGCAGTGAGGGTGGCAGGGTTGTGATAAATCTTCCACTTCAAAGGGTGGCAGGAGTGACTGGTGACAGGTGGAGCAGCTAATCATTTTAGAACCAACCAATGGTTGTAATAAGTGGCAATTTCACTGGCAATTGGAGGGTAACTCCAGTTGCAGGAGCAGGTAAAAGCTCAGGCACACATGCATGCAAATACATTGCATACAGTGGTACCTCGAGTTACAAACACTTCGGGTTACAGACTCCGCTAACCCAGAAGTAGTACCTCGGGTTAAGAACTTTACATTAGGATGAGAAGAGAAATCGTGTGGCGGTGGCGCAGCGACAGCAGGAGGTCCCATTAGCTAAAGTGGTACCTCAGGTTAAGAACGGACCTCCGGAACACATTAAGTTTGTGACCAGAGGTACCACTGTACAGTGAGCTAAATGGGACTGGAGATAACGGGTTCCACTAGCAAAGCGTTTTGTTTTGTACACAAGCATGCAGTCTGCGGTGTTAAAATCTGTGATTCAGGCAAGCAAGCCATCCCGTTTTTCACGGCAAGAGCTTGCCAAGAACAAGGAAGACAATAGAATACCGTCTCAAACAGTGAGCAAAATCACGAGGATAAAAACACGGGCTCAACATTGGCTTGGAGTTGTTTACATTTGCTTGTGGGTGTCAGTGGACACCAGATACAGGGCATTGGCTCTAAACTGAGTAGTGCCATTCAGATGTCGCTGGACTCCAACTCCCATAATTCCTGGCCATGCTGGCTGGTACTGATGTGAGTTTTGAGCCAACCATAGCCGGAAAAAAATCACCTTGGTTGCCCCTGCCCTAACATGCACAAGCAGAAGCAGAGTGACCCAGGGAAGTCATTGTTCTGTGAGTGTTTGGGACTTTTTAGTTTAGAGAAAAGTGAGTAAGAAATGATGGAAGCTTATAGAATTCTGCATGACACAGAGAAAATGAATAGATAAAAGCTTTTCTCTTTCTCGTGGACATCCAATGAAGCTGCGGGTGGTAAGAGCTAATGAATACTTTTAAGAGAGGCCTCCATATTCTATTTATTCTATTTGCATTTTCTGTAGTCGTTATTTTATTGCATTATGAAAAACTGTAATCTCACATTTTAAAAAGGGATGCTTTCATTAACATTTACATTTTGTTATATTTTGTAACTTGTGAATTATGTATTTTTCTCCTTGTAGACTGCCTTGTGAGTGTAGTTTTCTATGGAAAGCTGTCCTATAAATAAGTGATGGCGTTGATGATGACAAGAAGCCAGGAGATGGAAAAAACAAGGTGATTCCTCCCCATCTGCATTCTCTTTCCCCTGCTCAAAGGGATATGTACCAGTCGTGTTGCCATCCTCTGCAAAAGGTAGGCAGTAGGAAAATTCCTAGTGTTTTCTTCCCTTTCCTTTCCATCTCGTTCTACCAGTTTTCTTATAGAAAAAAAAAGAGTTTAGATTGTAAACAGCGTAAACGTCTTAGAGGCAACTGCTTTCAGTTTAAATATGTCAACAAATAACATGTCCCACACAGGGCACTTTTCAGTTTAAGGTTACTTTCAGATGCACCCTTCACCTAGTTTAGGAAGAGGCGTTTGTTGTCACTTTTTGGAAAATCAGAGATCTGACATGGCTAACAGCAGGGTAGCCGCTGTATGGAGCAGGCTGGTGCGCTCCACATGGTTGAGGGCTGATGGGAGTTGTAGTTCTAAACATCTGGAGTGCCCCAGAGAGCACAGAGGAAAAGAGAGAAAAGAAGAAGGCCGTTTGGGGCCTACGCACAAGATTGCAGCCATTTATTCCAGAAGAAATATTTGACATTAGGCAGACGCCCTCGCTGCATAGTTTGAGACGCCTGCTGAAAACTGCTTTTACTTCAGCAAGCCTGCCCAGACATATAATTTCGTCACTTATATTCATTTTAAAAGCACTGATGTTATCTGTGCTTCAATGATAATTATCTAATGTACACTTGCTTGTAATAGCTTTGTGGATTTCAGCTGTGGGTTGTTTTCAATTCTGTTATGCGCAGAAAGCTCTTTGATTAAGCTGTTCATCTTTCTATATAAATAAATAAGAACGCAGTTGGAGCCGTACAGGGGTTTCATTTGCAAACAGGTTGTTGAGCTATCACAAATGGTTATATCACTAGTTTTGTCCTTTAAAGCTTTATGAGGCTCAGAATGCCAATACCTCAAGGTCTGCCTCTCCTGACATGAACCACCCCAGAACCTGAGTTTATCATTGGGGCGCTTCTTTGTGTACCCATTCCACAACAGGTTCAGAGGGTGGCAACATGAGAATGGGCCTTTTCTGTAGTGGCTCCCTCATTGTGGAATGCTTTCCCCAGGGAAGCATGCCTGGCACCATCACTGTCTGTTTTTAGGCACCAGGCAAAAACATTCTTATTTATCCAGGCTTATGTTTTGGTTTTTTTATTGGGTGGGTACTTAGATATGCTAGTAGCCTTGGTTGTGCAGAAGGAAAACAGAAGCAGAAAACAAGATGGCAGGTGTACTGTAGCCGTAAGCTGTGTGGAATATGGAGATGCAAATATTAAATAGCATCTACAGTATTGGCTAGAGCCTACAACACCCTCAATAAAGGCTGTCTTTCAGAGTTCTTATGTTCTTACAGTGAGACATCCCTTCCAAACTATATCCAATTTTGTAAGTTCCCTGACTCAAGGACCTGTCAGTTGTAGCCAAAGCTAGTCCTGCTCAGAGTAGACCCATTTGAATGGATGAACATGACTCTCTTAAGTCTACCAATTTCAGCGGGTCTACTTTAAGTAATACTTAGGCCTGCATACACACCATGGATGGGATTCAGCTAAGCTGTTGTGTGTGAGATGAGGTCTACTCAGGCAACGGGACTTCCCTCCCTCTCCCCACCATGGGCTGCCCCACACCTGTTAAATCTACTCGAGGGCTGGAGGAACCCCCAGGACAAGTTTACAACAGGGAGGAAACTCCCACTGTATGAGTGGACCTTGTTCCCCATGGGCATATTCCGCTTAGCGCCATGGTGAATTCCACCCCACTTGAAGCATATTTCTCCCTCACCCCCAAGAATCCTGGAAACTATAATTCCCAGCACCCTGAACATACTACAATTCCCAGGATTCTTTGGAGGGGGTGCTTTAGAGGTACTTGAACTGTATGGTGTGCATGCAGCCATAGTTGAATACAGCGCCCGCCCCCGTGTTTTCACTTCTGTTATTCTGCAAAGGACCATGACAACACTAAATGCATGCAAGCAGAGAGGCTGACTTTTCTAGGGCAGGGGGACTCTGACGAGAAGTTGTGTGCAAACAGCTGCCAAGCACTTAGTGACCCATGCGATGCAAACGCCCTTTCCACAGAGCTTCCCTCTTTCACTTTTTAAGGGCTGTCATTCAGATTGTGGGAAGGAGGCCAGCCATACTGGGGTGTTGGCCAAGGAGTGCATGGAGGAGCTGGTCATAAATAGGAGAGTGCCTGGCCGTTGTCATCAGGAGTAAGTTACACAGCCCGTCCTGTTCTTGATTCACACAGGATATGATTGTATCACATTCTCAGAGCGCACTGGACGGTTCACCCGACGGCCATCGCCTCTCTGACCCCAGAATGGCAGACACCAGGCTGATGGCGCCTGCCCCAACCTGGTGCCCTCCAGAGGAGGGGAAAACGGAATGGAGTACTCGGGAAAGGGGCGAGGCAGGTTGGAATCTGGAACCAGAGCTCTGCGCGCGGCAACATTTCCTTGCAGGTCCCGTTCGTAATAATAAAAACTCCAGTGATTGGCACTTAGTCACCTGCACAGTACAATTCGGTTAGGAAAAAGAAAGGAGGGAAAGAAAGAAAGATAGACTGCTTCTAGTCACGCTCAGAATTCTTTTGTTACCCGGCCCTGATTCATCTCGTTCCGCCTCTCTCAGATGGAAAAGGCAATTGGGGAAACCCTGGAAAAGATTCCCGGTGACTCAGCGATACTTATCAGCTGCATGGACCAATTTGGATTGATCAGGATATACAAAGCAGGCTGCTGAAAACCCCCAAGTCGCTCCTGAGAAGAAGCTTCTTTCAAAATCGTTCTCAAGATGCAAATCTGGATCGCTTGTTCTTCCACACCTTTTGTTTCGTCTTCCCTTTGTCCCCCCCCCCAACCATCCACCTTTCAAAAGGGAGGGGGGATTTCTCTCTGACATACGTGTCTGGGTCTTTCTTCGCCTTTGAAAACAAAATGGGCTGTCTGACCTTAAAAGCGTTCCTCCTGATTTCCCATTTCAAATAGTTTGCGTCTGGACAGCCCAGGTGGCTGCTTTCATCCGCTAGGAAATCCATTCAAGGCTCATTTCAGGCTAGATTAGGTTGTCTGATTTTTGGCTGGTCGTCTTGGACCAAATTCACGGGCGCCAATCTCAGCGATGTCCCCCCCCCCCCCTTTTGTATTTTTATTTATTTCAAACATGTGCAACCCACATTTGCAGCCCACGGGTTCTTCAAAGTGGAAAACGCACCAAGGTAAAACACTGTAAAATAAAACCTACGTGAATTAAGGAACAACAACAAAACAACACGGGGAGAGAATCATCAGTAGCAAGAGTAGCAGCCAAGAAGCCACAACAAAAGATCGGAGGCTGACTTTCCCCAAAGCTCAAAGGTATAAAATGGTTTTTAATGGGCATCTATATGATGGGAAGGTAGGCAGGTGTGGAGGAAGCAAAGAGGGGGAATTTGTCTTCCCTCTCTCATAAAGCTACAACCAGGGAATATCTGAATGCTGGAACACAGGAAGCTGCCTCATACTGAGTCAGACCATTGGTCCATCTAGCTCAGTATGATATACACGGACTGGCAGCAGCTCTCCAGGGTTTTAGGCAGAAGTCTTTCCTCCTCCTACCCAGATATGCTGGGAATTGAATTTGGAACCTTCTTTCCTCAGAGAGAAGATACCTTCTTGATTCTATGCAGACAAAATATTTTCCCCTCCCCCACAGCGCATAGTTAAACTATGGAATTGAACTACGCCAGCTGGTCAATATAGGAACAACTGGTGCCTGAATTTGGAGCTTTATTTTCCTCTCCCCTCCCGGTCCCTTGTTCCTTGTGTGTTGTTATTGTTAAATTTTATTTTTTAGAATGTAAGCCTGCAGGTATGAAGTGTCTTGTTTTGATTTCACACAAGCCACTCTGGGAGCCTTTTTGGTTGAAGAGCAGGGTATAAATGCTCTAGACAGATAGGGGATTCCTACAAATCCAGTGGTGGCCACTGACTTGGGTGGCTTTAAAAGTGGGTTAGGCATGGGAGCAGAAACTCTGTTGGGGGTGGGGCTGAGGGAATCTAGGAACACAGGAATCTGCTTTATAACTGAGTCAGACCAAAGGGAGTCCCTCTGCCCCCTTGATCATTTTGCCTGCCCTTTTCTGAATCTTCCCCATCTCTACCAAATGTTCTTCCTCAATAGGATGGGATGCTTTCAGGGGGGCAGAGGGAGAGTGGAGTGGCATGAATAACACATTGCCTTCTTTTCAATGCTATAGCAGTGGCATATTTGTTTTGTAAGGACAATGTTGTGGTGCCGCATTCGGCATTTTCCACCAGGAGGGAAAATCCCCACACCCTTAGGGGCCAGCAGTAACATTTACTAACTGCCATCTCTGATGTTTTTAGTGCCCCATTCTTCAGCCAAATGTTGCAAAAGGAATGCTTTCTTTTCTTCTCCTTTTTTAATTTGTAGGACAAACAGGTATTTTGGTGTGAACTTAGCCCAGGGATGCTTCCGATGCCTCTTTCTTTCTTTCTTTCTTTCTTTCTTTCTTTCTCCCCTCCCCTTTTAGGAGCCAAAGCTATACTTTTCGTAAGCATGTGGCTGTCACTAAAGTCAACAATCCTCTGTGTCATATCTAATACAACTCAGGGAAGAGCTGTAGCTCAGTGGCAGAGTACCTGCTCTGCATGCACAAGGTCCTAGGTTCAATCCCCAGCATCTCCTGGTAGGCCTAGGAATGTCCCCAGTCTGAAACCCTCAACAACAGCTGCCAGTCAGGGCTCATCCATACCGCTGATTAATGTACCTCCATTAATTCTATATGACTTCCAATCCAGATCATTGCTTTCTCATAGTCTCTCCTCTCTCAGTCCAGATTTTCTCATATCATGGAATATTTTGAGTTGTTGTTGTTGTTGTTGTTGCTGTTATCATTTATATACCCCAGCTACTCTGGGCGGCTTCCAACTGATTAAAAAAGCATACTAAAACACCAAACATTAGAAACTTCCCGATACAGGGCTGCCTTCAGATATCTTCTAAAGATTGCATAGTTATTTATCTCCTTGACATCTGATGGGAAGGCGTTCCACAGGGAGGGTGCCACTGCCGAGAAGGCCCTCTGCCTTGTTCCTGTAACTTCACTTCTCACAGTGAGGGAACTGCCAGAAGGGCCTTGGAGCTGGCCCTCAGTGTTCAGGCTGAATTATGAGGGTGGAGATTTCCTTTTTCTGTTTTCATCTCCACCCTGAAAAAAATCCAGACTGAGGGGGCAGAAAGTTGCAATTCCCAGAGTAGTTTAACAACCAATCCTCACTTCATAGGGAACTCTGGGAATTGTAGCTCTGCAGGGGGAATAAGGGTCGCACTGTTAAGAAACTACATTTCCAAGGATTCTTTGGGGGGAAGCTATAACTGTCTAAACTGGCATGATACTGCTTTAAATGTATAGTGCGGATGGGGCCTTAGTCATGATGTTCAGTGATACATGTACAGCAGGGATGGCAAACTGTGAAGCTCTCCAGAGGATGTTGGACTACAGATCCCCCAGTCTCTGGCTATTTACCATGTCAGGTGGGGTTAATGGGTGATCCAGTTTAACATTCTGAAGGGCCATAGGTTCGCCATCTCTGATTTAGAATCTTGAACTGCACAGCTGATATCTGATACTTGATATTTGTAATAACTTACACTTTAACCTGCTTTAACTGGGTTTTTTTTAAAAAACAACAACAACACACCCACCTATGTTTATTAAAATATTATCAATGATGCAGAATTAAAAAATGGTAACAAACGAAAATAAAAGATTATTGAGCACAAAGAATACATTACTTCTAGCCCATTCTCACACTCATAATCTTTGTGCATTTATTTTATTATTCTTGAGTGCCAGCTCAGAACAGCAGCAGCTGTTGAGGCAGCCTAGGAATAGAGGGATTAGCATTCACATGGAAGGAATCTTTGGGAAATCTGAGTCCACCAGGCTGCTGCTGAGGTGGGGATATGTAGAGAGCATCTTACCAAATTCCCCTTCAAACCACAGGGAACACCTGTGCTCATACATCACCATCCCAATTACATAAAAGCTCTTGGCTTTTCTGCTGCCTGTGGAAACACATTTAGTGGTAACTAGGGGGAGGTTCTTCTCTGTTTTTCCACCCAGTTTATGGAACTAAACCTGGTTGAGTTTGCAGCACACCTGAAATCACATTTATTCACCCAGGCATTTTTTTTCCTGGCAGGGTAGTGGTGGTACTGATTACCTGGCTTTGAGAACCATTCTAGCTATATTGGTTTTCATTTATGTTTAGTGGATTGTCTTCTAAGACATGGCAAGACTCATTGGGATTGATGAGAAAGACAGTATATGAATGTCTAAAAATAAATGAAAACCTAGGGGTGGCCCTAAAAGTTTCATCGCTCGCAAGCAAAAATATATTCAGCTAGATCAGAGACATCCTTTCAGTTCCCCTTGACAATGTTAGGAATAAAGGACATGTAGCACAATGCTAATTATGTCCACTCTGAGGTAAGCCCTACCAAAATCAATTGGAGTTTATTCCCAGGTAAGTGGGGTTACTTTTTTGCAACCTAAATCTTACTTTTTAGGCAGCCTGGGTTCCTTCCTCCACAAAGCCCTAAAACCTTAATATTTTCAGTTCCCTTAACAGAAAGCGAACTCTTTATTATTATTTATATACTGCACTTCATCTGTCTCAATCTGTTGACTATTTCAGCTATACAGCCAAGGGGGTACCCGTCAGCTTGCAAGGGCTAGACAGAGAGAATGCTTAAGTCACTGCAAAGTCCCTTGGATATTCCCAGCCTCCAGGCATAAGGTGGACACCAGGACCAACCAACATCAGAGGCAGCAAATCCCCAGACAGCAAATGAGGGTCCAGCGATGATGACGTGCATTCAGTCTGTTTGATCTCTCATCAGGAGACAGAAAAGGCACACACAGACTGCCACACCCACCCCTACTGCCCTTATCTGTGTTTTATGTCTCACTTGCATTGGTTCAGCAAAAGGGCAATGGTAAAAGGGACAGGGCACTTTGTGCCTTAAGGACACAGCACCACTATTGCACTCAGATGAAGATAGGATTAATTCAGAGCAATCAACTTTCCTGGTCCTCAAAGAACTCCCTCCAATCCTTCCAAAGGTCACAGAAAGTCAAGGATGCAACTGATGGAAAGAAAGAGATATTAGAGCAGCGAAGGGGGGCACACTTTAGGCTAGAGGGACCCACTTTGTTTTTTACAGGGGGAGTCTGGAGAGCCACTGGAGCCAAGTGTAAAAGACAGTTGTCTCCAGAAGTCCTGATTGTTGAACCTTCATCCTGATTTGTTTGCAGGAAAGGTTGATGTTGATGACTTCATGCCAAACAACTTTTACCCCACACACTTTTTAGTACATTTTCTGTCGTTTTATTCTGCTGCCGAAAAGTCTGATTCAAAACTAAACAGGTCTGTTGCGCTAGAGCACCACATCCACATCAGCTGAGCAACCTGAACTGGCCAGTATGCGCTTGGATTGCACCTGCAAAATAGTGCTGAAGTTCTCTTAGAATTAAATAATGCTTCGCCTGGGTGTTTGTTCTGAGTACCAAGGCTGAACTGAGCTTGCAGTCCTTCCACATAAAAAAATCTACTCCAGATACCACCCCGGCTTTCTTAGTTTCAGAGGCATAATTGTTAAACATTGTTTAATAACTTGGAGTCAGAAACTTTTGCTGATCTACTTAGCATTGCCCAGAGATCTACTAGTAGATGATCCCAATATGCCTTCTGCCCAGGCCTGGAATAGAGAACAATATGACCATCATGTCACAGGGACTGGAAACCTGCACACTGCTGAAATTCCTTGTTAAGGATACAGCTGCCCTTTTCCTCTAGCCATTAGGGTGCTCTCCAGAAGTTGCAGCAACTTTTGTGTCCCAATTTTCACCTCTTGAAATATGGCAACCCTACTGGACTACAACTCCTATCATGCTGGTTGGGGCTTTGCCATGCTGGCTGGGGCTGATTGGAGTTGAAGACAAGAGTGGGGAACTTTGGCCCTCCTGATGCTGCTCCCATCATCCAGGGCAGAGCTAAGACTACAACATGCCCCCAAGGTGCACTTAGTTTTTACTAGCAGCTGGGCTTTGAGTATTGCCGCTCCAGCCCTCTGGAATCAGTTGCCAGCTAAAATTAGATAGGTTTAACCTGGTGACTGGAGTTGGTGCAAATTAGATATCCTTTCCCAATGTTAAGGGAGGTTTAGTTGTGTACATACTGAAGAGATTTTTGTACAGGAAGGCTTTCCCTTAAGTGTGACACACTCATTTTATGGAATGTTACATGTACAGTTGTAGTAATGGTTTTATAGTTTTTAGAAATCTGTGTCTTTTGAATTTTTTCTCACTTCATCTTATTGTGCACAGCTTTGATAGCCTTAGCTGTGAAGAGGTTTATAAATCTGTACAACACAACTGAAAATAAATCAATAAAGAAGTTATCAGTCTTCAAAGTTGCTGTTCCCACACACACACAGCTGTTCCTGTAAGTGTTCTTCACAGACAAAGCTTGTTCCTTCGAAACAAATTTAAAAGGCAGTCATCTTGATCTGCTATGAAGTCTTATTGGAACATGTTAAGTACTTTGAAAGGCAGAGAGCAAAAGTAAAGAAAAAGATGGGAAGAGGTGTGTTCCTCACATGAAGGACTAAAGCATGTTGAAAGGGACTGCAAGATGGCACCTTTAGTCCTGCCTCCTCTCACCTTCCCACACATTAGTGATACATGGGTGAGTGTGCCCATTTGCGCCCCCACTTTTTGACCACACCTACTTCAGGAATCATTTTGGAATGCATTCCCCGGAGGAGATGCAACAGGACAAAACAGCCTGCAGGCCAAAAATAGCTTAGCCACCTCATGTAAAATAAGTAAGACAAGAGGACCTCTGAGGATGTGCAAAGTGCTCTCCCCTTCACTAGTGAAGCAGTGGAGCAGTGTCATCAGGGGAGAGGCTCTGTAGGAAGGAATGTGACTCCTTGTCATCTTTCATTTTGGAAATCCAACCCTGAGATGAATTCGAAATTACAAAGAATTAGCTTAACCTGGTGACTGCAAGTTTCATCTTCTGGACTTGGTACGGATGTGAAATCCTTTTCCAGTGGCAAGGGAGGTTCCAGCCCTTCTGAGTAGCTGGCAGCTGGGTATTTCTTAACTGTGAAACAAGGAATCAATCCAGGTTCCAGGAAGACCGAAATGTCAGTTCACTTTACTCATTCAGAGTCAGGATTAATAAAATTTGCATCAGTGTTGTTCAGTGTGAAATCATTCAGTGTCGAAAGTCATTAAAGCATTAGCTATCAGGTTAAGAATATTTTTAATTAAAGTCTGTCTAGGAAAGCTTTGTAGCTAAGATATTAGTGATATGGCAACAGGCACGACTATGTATGTTCCACACATGCTGAGTTTGATCTATGATCAGGCACACATTCTACACTTTCATTCCCCACCCCCTCAAGTGAAAAAGCAAGTATCTAGTCTTCATGGTGGCAGAGAACATATTGGGAGCATATGTGAGTCATTTCGGGAGAAAGGTTAGGTAGGATTTCTGGTAGCTGACCAGTTTTGAAGTGTGTACCTGGTGCTGGGATCCTGAAACAGGACTGGGATTTAGGTACCCCACTGCCTAGACGTCCCAGTGGTCTCAAATGTGGTGTTCAGGCCCCCAAGTCTGGTGATCTTGGAGAAGCTTAATATTCTCTAAAAGTCACACTGAGGTCACTTTGCCAGGAGCAGCTCAGGGTGTCATGGCCATAAGTGAGACTGCGTCAATCAATTTCTGGCCCACATATGTGTCTGGGCTTGATTTAGATCTGGTCTTCTGTATAGGATTTGAGAATAACGATCTGTGGGTGGGTGGAGGAGATAAAGACCATTAATGGGTATGGATGGAATAATAACTTGACGAATTGCCTGACTCCATATGTGCTCATTTCACTGCTTCGATCTCCAGAACTGGCACTGCTGCAGGGGCCATATAATACTTCTTCTGAACCTGTAATCTTAATGCATCCTTCCTTTGGAACTCCCTGCCTATTGACATCAGGCAGGTGCCTTCACTCTACTCTTTACGCCTGCTAAAAACATTTTTGTTCAGGCAAATCTATCTCGAAATGTATAATACTAATACTAATACTACTAATAATAATTTATTTATACCCCGTCCATCTGGCTGGGCTTCCCCAGCTATTCTAGGTGGCTTCCAACAAAATATTAAAATACAGTAATGCATCAAACATTAAACGCTTCCCTAAACAGAGCTGCCTTCAGATGTCTTCTAAAAGTCTGGTAGTTGTTGTTCTCTTTGACATCTGATGGGAGGGCGTTCCACAGGGCGGGTGCCACTACCGAGAAGGCCCTCTGCCTGGTTCCCTGTAACTTGGCTTCTTGCAGTGAGGGAACCGCCAGAAGGCCCTCGGAGCTGGACCTCAGTGTATGGGCAGAACAATGGGGGTGGAAATGCTCCTTCAGGTATACTGGACCAAGGCCATTTAGGGCTTTAAAGGTCAGCACCAGCACTCTGAATTGTGCTCGGAAATGTACTGGGAGCCAATGTAGGTCTTTCAAGACCGGTGTTACGTGGTCTCAGCGGCCGCTCCCAGTCACCAGTCTAGCTGCCGCAGTCTGGATTAGTTGTAGTTTCCGGGTCACCTTCAAAGGTAGCCCCACATAGAGCACATTGCAGTAGTCCAAGCGAGAAGTAGAAGTTGACTTGGATTTTAATCAGTTTAACTGTTGTTGTTAATGATGATGATACCTGTTTTTAACATCTGTTATTACTGACAATTTTAATATTTGTTTTATTTTGTATAGAGGTTCTAATTACAATCAAGCAGTAAATAAATCTTGTTGCATGAATAAATAAATCGTGAATTGCCTGATGAGTTTTGCCCTTCAAACTATCTTTAACCTCTGCAGAGGTAGGAGACAAAATTTGATGGTTCGCCCTGGGAAGTTGATGGAGACAGATGGTTTGCTGAGGTCTCTTGGGGATTTTCCTCCAGGTTTAGCCAGCAGTCCTGCCATGGCCCTGGTCTCTGCTGGCGCTGTGGGTTAAAGCCTCAGCGCCTAGGACTTGCCGATCGAAAGGTCGGCGGTTCGAATCCCTGCGGCGGGGTGCGCTCCCGCTGCTCGGTCCCAGCGCCTGCCAACCTAGCAGTTCGAAAGCACCTCCGGGTGCAAGTAGATAAATAGGGACCGCTTACCAGCGGGAAGGTAAACGGCGTTTCCGTGTGCGGCTCTGGCTCGCCAGAGCAGCGATGTCATGCTGGCCACGTGACCCGGAAGTGTCTCCGGACAGCGCTGGCCCCTGGCCTCTTAAGTGAGATGGGCGCACAACCCCAGAGTCTGTCAAGACTGGCCCGTATGGGCAGGGGTACCTTTACCTTTTACCTTTAAGCCAAAGCTGTCACACAGTTCCAAGGCATGTCCAGAGTACCAGCTGAGCTGAGATTTACAGTGACAGACATTTTGGCAAAAAGATTGAAAAGAGTGTTGGCAGACGAGATTCATAAGGACCAAACAGGCTTTCTCCCAGGTAGACATATGTCAGACAATGTGAGGAACATTATAGACATTTTGGAGCTGCTGGACGTTGACATTAATAGGAAAGCAGTTCTGATTTTTGTGGACGCGGAGAAAGCCTTTGACAACATTTGTTGGACCTTTATGAAAAAGAATCTCCAAGGGATGGGGGTAGGACAAGGTTTTGAAAACGGTATAGGTGCAATATACTCTCAACAAAAGGCCAAATTAATTGTAAATAACGTGGTAACAGAAGAAATACCTATAGAAAAAGGTACACGACAGGGCTGCCCAATATCCCCTTTGCTTTTTATATCGGTCCTGGAGGTTTTGTTAAACATGATTAGAAAGGACCAGTTGGTTAAAGGAGTTCAGGTCGGAGTTAGACATTATAAATTAAGAGCATTTGCAGATGACCTAGTATTGACTTTGCAACAGCCAGACACTAGTACTAAAAGAGTTTTAGAACTAATTGAAACATTTGGTCGAGTAGCAGGTTTTAAATTGAATAGACAAAAAACGAAAGTGTTGGAAAAAAATTTAACAATGGAAGAAAGAGAGAGTTTTCAGAATGAAACAGGTTTGGAAATTACAAAAAGGGTAAAATACCTGGGGGTAAACTTAACATCCAAGAATGTGAATTTATTTAAGGATAATTATGAAAAATGTTGGTCAGAAGTTAAAAAGGATCTGGAAATATGGTCAAGGCTGAAACTTTCCTTGTTAGGCCGAATCGCTACTATTAAGATGAATGTATTGCCTAGAATGCTGTTTTTATTCCAGACGTTGCAGATTGTGGACAAGATGGACTGTTTCAAGAAGTGGCAGAAAGACATATCAAAATTTGTCTGGCAGGGCAAAAAGCCCAGAATTAAATTTAAGATTTTAACTGATGCAAAGGATAGAGGGGGGTTTGCCCTGCCGGACTTAAGACTTTATTATGAATCAGCAGCTTTCTGCTGGTTGAAACACTGGCTACTTCTTGAGAATACTGACATTCTGGATCTGGAAGGGTATGACAATAGTTTTGGTTGGCATGCATATTTATGGTATGACAAGGTAAAGGTGTATAAAAGTTTTAAAAACCATATTGTAAGGAAAGCATTGTACAACGTTTGGATTAGATACAAAGATTTGTTGGAAAGTAAAACCCCTAGGTGGGTGTCACCAATGGAAGCTAGGGAAGTAAAAAAGCTTAATATGGATTCTAAATGGCCAAAATATCATGAGATCATAGATTACGATGGTGAAAGGGTGAAACTTCAGAGTTATGAGAAACTAAAACCTAAGGTTCGAGATTGGTTGCATTACCATCAGATAAATGAGACGTTTAAACAGGACAGGAAAATAGGATTTCAGAAAGAGAAGTCAAAATTAGAAACAGAATTGTTGGAACCCAATACTAAGAATTTATCAAGAATGTATAACTTGCTGTTAAAATGGAATACACAGGATGAAACGGTGAAATCAGCTATGATTAAATGGGCACAAGATATAGGTCATGATATCATGTTTGCTGACTGGGAACAGTTATG
The DNA here is from genome assembly GCF_951804945.1 of Podarcis cretensis. Lineage (NCBI taxonomy): Eukaryota > Metazoa > Chordata > Lepidosauria > Squamata > Lacertidae > Podarcis > Podarcis cretensis. The sequence goes on from NC_137177.1 coordinate 29,998,674, forward strand.
GACCACCGGTATCAAATTTACTGCATGTAATGCTTTAAAAGAAAATATTATGAAAATGATCTACCGGTGGTACATGACCCCAGTCAAGCTAGCAAAAATTTATCACTTGCCTAATAATAAGTGTTGGAAATGTAATGAGACTGAAGGCACTTTCTACCACCTTTGGTGGACCTGCCCAAAGGTTAAAGCTTTCTGGGAAATGATCTATAATGAAATTAAGAAGGTCCTTAAGTGGACTTTTCCTAAGAAACCAGAGGCTTTCCTCTTGGGTATGGTGGGCCAAGTGGTGTTAAGGAAGGATAGGACTTTCTTTATGTATGCCACTACAGCAGCAAGAATTCTACTGGCAAAGTATTGGAAGACGCAAGAACTACCTACTCTGGAAGAATGGCAAACAAAGGTGATTGACTTTATGGGACTGGCTGAGATGACGGGCAGAATCCGGGACCAGGGGAAAGAGACAGTGGAAGAGGACTGGAAGAATTTCAAAATATATCTTAAAAATAATTGTAAAATTGAGGAATGTTAAGATGTCAGGGGATAAGAAGTAAAGAATTGCAGCAGTAAACAAAAAAAAAAAAAACTTAAGAAATATTTATGAAAAGGAACTAAGACAATGGACTTAAGGGTTGCTAAAGAATTATTAAACAAGGATGCAGAGATGGGGAGGTATGGGGAAGTCAAAGAAAAAAGGCTATGAACCGATGAGTATGAAGTTATAATGTGTTACATTGTTCTTTATTTTATGTGTGGAAAATTAATAAAAATTATTATAAAAAAAAAAAGAGATTTACAGTGACAGATCTCCTTCAGCCATAACCGCCTGTCACATAAGATTGGCAGCAGAGTCCCTCTGCTTAGGCCCACCTCTGAGAGCAGTCAGTCTGGAAACTCTAATGGAGAGGACCTTTTTTGTGGTGGCCCCATACATAAATTACTGCCAGCTTCTATGGCAGCCCTAAAGGCCCATTTGTTTTCACCAGCTTTTTCTTGAGGTGTTTTTTTGGGGGGAGGGGATCCTATTCATTGGATTTTAGTCCAGTTTGGGCTGGATGGTGAAATAAGTTTTTGAGGTTTTTGAGAGTGTTTCGACAGTGTTCCTTAGCTTTGCAAACTGCTGCTATTCACAGAACCATCAAATTGTAAATTGTAGAGTTGGAAGGGATCCCAAGTGTCATCTAGTCCAGTTGCTGCAATGCAGGAATCGCAGCTGATTGATACGGTTTTTGTATCGTGCTGCTTTTTTGTTCCATTTTAGTTGGGCTCTAAATGTTCTTCACCTTTTCTCAAAACCGCCCAGAGAACTTTGGTTATCGGGTGTGCAGATGTGTAGTAAATAAATAAATATAAGCATCACCTTTGGGAACTTCTGAGGGGCACCTGAGTGATGGAATCAGGACTGATCCAGCAATATAATTCATGTGTTGTGGTTTTTAAATCAAGTTTTGTTAAGTTTTCATAATGCTAAGAAAGCCATTAACAGAAACATGCCATCACCGATGGCAACTCACAGACAGGGCAATCTTATCAAGACTACAAAGGAAAATTACTGAGTATACAATTCTAGAATAAATACTATAATTTGCTTGCACCGCATCATGTGGATCAGTGGGGGCTGGTATGAGGCGTTATTTCTGTTAATAAAGGTGATAACACCCCAAAGGGTGTGGGCTGTGGTAGCAGGAAGAGATTTTCCCATTTGCAGTTTTGATTATGTATTTTTCACACTTTCGATTTTACATTAATAAAAAACTTTTATTTTAAGCTGCCTCATGCTTACACTTCTTCCTATTCTACTGTGATGATCATCAGAGTCCCAAGGGAGCCCCTTCTCACAGTTTGGCCCCACTTGAATTCCACACTGCCCCTCCATCCGTGTAGCTGACAATAGTGTCACTTGCTATTTATGGCACACCAAGGCATTCTGTTCGTTTTCAGCCGAGAGCAAAGGCCACCCCAGGGTCTGGGACCAGAATCTGGCTAGTTATACCAGAGATGCCCAAACCCAGAACTGGCTTACTCTTGACACATTCCCACCACATGTGAATAAGTTCATTCGTGGGTTCTTAAAACAGTCAGGATGGTAAAATCACAACACCGAAGGAAGCTAAACGTGAAATGACACGATTATGATGAAGGAATGCAGCTTACAGTCCTTTGCTCGACGTCCTGCAGCTATCGCACGATGCTAAAAACGTGAAATCATTTTATCACGCCTTCCCCATCGCACTTCATTCCTTCTTACCCCATCCCAGCCTTGCCTCTCCTTAACTTAGGTGAACAAGTGATGTAATAAGCAAGTTCAGGCTGCGACAGTGTTTAAGAGGATGGCTCTGTATAAACAAGTGTTTGGGCGACACAGCTGTACTATCGCAAGGAAGTCGCTAACTTCCATCACATCTGTTGATGCTTATCAGCAACTGAAAGCTGAAAGTTTCGGTCTTCGGCAGAGTGCCTTCAGACGTGCTAATTAACACCATAGGGGCTATTTTTGTCTGCTTCCCCACCTACACCCTGCTCGGAGTTCCCATTTTTCAGTGTCACACAAGCAATTATCTAGCTTTAATAGTGTCAGAGAACACCTTGGGGAAGGGCAGTAATTCAGTGCATGCTTTGCAAGCGATGGGTTGCAGGTGCAATCTTCTGCACTTCCAGGAAGGATTTGAAAACACTACTTCTCTAAAAACCATGGAAAGCTACTGGCAGCTGGGATAGACAATACAGACCTTGTTGGAAGGACCACTGGTCTGAGTGGGCATAAGGCGGTTTCCTCTGTAGCAGTTTGGGAGTAGCATGGGTCATTTTGTGTGAAAGCTCAGAAACTAAGCAACGGCTGAGTGGGGCTACCATTGTGTTAATAAAAAGCTACATATTACTCTGCTAGGCTACACAAAGGACTCCACTGAGTGTGGGATCCTACTTTCAAATGCAGCCAGTCTGCTAAACATTCACAAGCGAGCTGTAGTGGATTGCGTGGAGATGGTGCTTACCTGACCTCCTGACAGTAGTTGCTGCTACATACTGGGAGGGAGAGGGGAGGGGTGGCCGGGAGGTTGGTGCAGAGCAAATGCACCGGCGGAAACATACGATTCAGTTGATGTGTTTTCACCCTGGTGACCTCCCTGCTGCCTCCACCACCCCTGATAAGCAGCAGTGACTCAGTAGCCAGGTGCCCCAACACACCAACTGGTGCTGCAACAGGACGTGTTGTTTGTCCACAGTACCTAGTATTCTGAGGTACCATCTAAGCAGTGGTTGAATGGCCATCCGTCATGGTTTCTTTAGCTGAGATTCCTGCATTGCAGGGGTTGGACTAGATGACCCTCGGGGTCCCCTCCTGCCCTACAATTCTGTGATTCTATATACCGCCTCTGTATTTGGAGGTACGATGAGGTCATTTCAAAGCACAGAGTTGCACATGTGTAAAAGCACTGCTTGCCATACTTTATGCAGTCGACACACGATAATATCACCAAGGCAACTATCTGTAAACAAACAATAAACGTCCATAAAAATGGCAAAAGTAGTTTCTTTCCCAAATAGGTTTTATCTTAAACAATAGCAAGCACGGTAAATAAAGAGTCCACTTGTTAAATATCAGTGATTCAGTGCTCATTTCTTCTCTTTCCAAAATAGATTTTATCTTGAACTATTGCAAACGCAGTAATAAAGAGTCCACTTGTGATATATCGGTGGTTCAGTGCTCAAACATCGTTCCGATAATCCGACGTTTCATCACTAAAGAGCTTAGTCATCGAGCTTTGTAGTAAATAATATTCAAGGGAAGACGGTATGTAAATGACTTAAAGCAGGGGTATTTCTGTCCCCATCTGCATGCTTCCATTGGGAGGAGCATAGAAAGAGGACGATGTCCTTCAGTTTGTTAAACCTCCTTTTTTTTTTACATGTGTAAAAGCACTGTGAGCTTGCCATACTTTATGCAGAGCATAAAGCACTGAGGGCTGGCATGATCAGGCAACTGCCAAAATCCCACCTGACATCAGAGGCCCTAATGACAAGAGCCCCCTAGACTTGCTCCTGCTCCTCAACATTATTTTATCTCTTGCATTAATTTCATCTATGGTTTGTTTCCCACGCAGGGTCCTGAAGCAATTAGCAATAAAAACACCAAGAATGAAAACATATATAAAAACTATTTCAATTCCACTTCAGATATGGGCTGGGACAAGGGTCTCCACTTAAATGACTTGTTGGAAAAGGGAAGTCAGGTGGCGCTGTGGGTAAAAGCCTCAGCGCCTAGGACTTGCCGATCGAAAGGTCGGCGGTTCGAATCCCTGCGGCGGGGTGCGCTCCCGTCGTTCGGTCCCAGCGCCTGCCAACCTAGCAGTTTGAAAGCACCCCCGGGTGCAAGTAGATAAATAGGGACTGCTTACTAGCGGGAAGGTAAACGGCGTTTCCGTGTGCTGCGCTGGCTCGCCAGATGCAGCTTGTCACGCTGGCCACGTGACCCGGAAGTGTCTCCGGACAGCGCTGGCCCCCGGCCTCTTGAGTGAGATGGGCGCACCAACCCCAGAGTCTGGCAAGACTGGCCCGTACGGGCAGGGGTACCTTTACCTTTACCTTTTACAAAGACAAGAGAGAAAGTGCTTGTAACAGGCGGGAGTTCCAAAGCGCAGGTGGGTTAAACCACAGAGTCTAGGACTTGCCGATCAGAAGGTCGGCGGTTCGAATCCCTGCAAGGGGTTGAGCTCCCCTTGCTCGGTCCCTGCTCCTGCCAACCTAGCAGTTCAAAAGCACGAAGTGCAAGTAGATAAATAGGTACCGCTCGACAGGAAGGTAAACGGCGTTTCCGTGCACTGCTCTGGTTCACCAGAAGCGGCTTAGTCATGCTGGCCACATGACCTGGAAGCTGTACGCCGGCTCCCTCAGCCAATAAAGCGAGATGAGTGCTGCAACCCCAGAGTCAGCCACGACCGGACCTCATGGTCAGGGGTCCCTTTACCTTTACAAAGACAGGAGAGAAAGCACTTGTAACAGGCGGGAGTTCCAAAGGTTATACGGCACCACTAGACCAAACAAAGCAGACTTGGTAATACTGCTTGTTACCCCTTGGACTGTGAGAGCAACTGAAGTCAGGGTGAGTTCAGAATGTCTGCAGACATTTAAGGGATATTCCTGTGGAAATCCTACATTTTCGGTAGACAACATCCCCTCAACAGTACTTCTGGAAGGTGTCTCTTTCAGTGGTCAAATGTGCTTGACTGTGTTAGGCTGTGGGGACAGAGCCAGTGAGAAGCTGCTGTGCTGTTGATGACCACCAATAATCTACCTTTTTATCTACTACTTTGAAACAACATAAAGCTAAAAACAAAAGCATCACAGCACTGTTAAAATGAGTGTCAGAAACATGAAGAGTATTGCATGACGTTTGCGGCCAGTTCTGTGCCCTTTTCCAGGCTGTGCCTGAGGCACATACCCCTATCACCCAGCCCTAGTTATAATACAGGATTGGCTTGAAGGAAAATGAATCAGACTGCAGATATCTGCAATGTGTTATAAAAATGCTCAGTGTATGAGACAGAAGGAAAAAAAGGCAGGGCGAAGGAGCTTCATGTCCCTTATGTTCTAATGAGATTCCCAACGTCCTCCCCCTGGCAGGACTTCCATGCCTTTCCACGTAGCATGCCAGGCAGATGTTCAGCAGGTGCAGCTCATAACAATCCATCTACATGACAGGTAAAGCTTTCTCACCTGTTCAATCTGTGTCTGCCATCCATTCCATTTGCTAAATTGTCAATAAAACAAGGAGGGTAAGCCTAAATACAATGGCCAGTATCCAATGCACTTGTTCCATTTGCATGAGGATTTACATTTGCAGAACAGAGCTTTCCCCTCTCTCCCCAATGATGCCCTGAAATCTGCTCCAGAGGTTTGGGGAAAACCCCAAAACAGATTTAGCGGATGCACAGAGGAGAAAGGGGGAAGTTCCATTCCACAAGCAGAAACCTTTATGCTAATTGAGCGGTTTGCTTTCACTACATTGGATGCTCCCCACTTATGTTTCTATGCCAGCCTCAGTGCAAAGCAACAGGCAGAGGAGAAATCTAGTTTGTAATTCTATTCTGGCCGGTTGGCATCCTTAGGACAACGGCTAAGAGAATGGTAATACAATTATAGGTGGCACTTAAGTTTTATAGTGATCGAGGGAGGTGAATGTCACCCCCTCTTAACTCAAAGCAATTAAAGTCTACGGTCAATCCCCCCTCCCTTTGGAAAAAGATGTGTGGAAGGAACTACAGAAAGGTTTGCAGATGTCCGGAATGTTCCTGCGCTGAGGCTGCGTGTGGTCGTGTCTCTGGCTGCTTTTGTTACATACAGAATAGAAAGGCTAGCCCCCTAAATTAGCACTAATGTGAGGTCACTTAATTTAACCCTGATGGGAGGTCTTTTGGAAGGCTGGGGAGGGAAATAATCAGAACAGAAACAATGAGCAGCTAGGCCAAACCCAGAGATGGGCCTGTTGGACAGTTGTTATTTTTGGGTGGGTGTTCAATGTGGACAAAAGTAAACTATTGTCATGGGAGTAAAAAAAATGTAGCTACTTAAAGCAGCTGTGGAAACCTTTTTTTTCACCTGCTGAGATGATGATTCTTCAAAACAGGTGCAAGGCCACCTACTGCTCACTGCAGTGTTTATCTTCCCGAGTTTCAGTATGATTATCACAATTTACTGCTCATTTCATTATAATTTTGCTATCAGATGTACACTCGCCTTGCAGTTTTCTGCTGAAAGGCAGCCTGGAAGTTGAGAGATAGAGAGAGCAAGCATCACTGGAAATGCAGACTAAGGGACAAACTGCTTTTTAATCTTACAGTATATTCTAATCTGAAAACACCTGAAAACTCCCTGCTCCAGAGGCCACGCAATTGTAGTGGCCTACAGCAGTGGGGAAAGGGGCCAGCTAGAGTCAGAAAGTCTAGGTCGAGGGGTTAACAAAATGTGGCCTGAGAGCTTCATTCGGGTGGCCCACATTGTGTCTGCAGATTTGTGGTTGAAGGCGAGAGACAAGTATTCCTTTTGGTCTTTAACTGTATTCTTATTGCTCCGTTTATTTCTTAAATTGCATTTTATTGCAATTTGATTTCTATAAGGATGGCATACAAGAAATAAAAGAAGCAATTAAAATGCAATTTAAAAACCGCACAGCATCTGGCACAGCGCACGGCAATTGCTACAACAAGCCGGAAAATCTTTAAGTAGTACACCAAGACCCTCAGCAATCTTCAAGTGGTCCAAACGATAACATTCAAAAGTGACCTGAGATGCAGCCAGAAGGCTGGAGGGATGACCTCACTGTGTCTGAAGCTGCTAATGCGTACAAAGCCAAAGAATGAATGCTCAGTAAACAGGTCAATAGGAGGCATCCAGAATTGTTGTTGCTGTTGGCATCTAGCTGTCTTGGGAGACAATTAAGGAGTGCTCCTTTGGGGATGAAGTCAAACCATTAGACAGTTGCATCGCCTGCTGTGGCTGTAAAGACCGATACAGGAGAGACATGTTTTGTTGCAGCTGGAGCAGATGAAGGCATCTGGTTGTGCTGCTGCAGATGCACCATGACATTTCTTCTCTCTGTGCTCCTCCCAAGAGTCATCGCTCCTCTGGTCACTGTTGTGGATACACAACCTGTTGTGAGGGTAAAATGCAAGGAGTGAAGAACCAGGTGTCCCAACTTGAGCTCCTTGGTAGAAGGCATGATAGAAATGTGCTAAATAAAATCAGAAGAGGTGCCAGGGCTCAGGTCTGGGTGGAGCCTGGCAACTTGCCTTAGTAACCCAGGCTTAACCGGCTGCTGCTCTGGACTGGACTGATTTTCTGTGCTCTTTTATTTTACAAATGGCTTTGATTTTAACGTTATTACACTTTTCTTGTAAAACTTCTTGCAAACCAATGCAGGTGCTAATGTGGAAAGGTGAGATCAGGGCCAGATTAGGACCTTTATAGGCCCTAAACACTGAAAATATGATGGTGCTTCTCCCCACCCCCATGTAATTTAAAATAAAAACTATACTAAAAGTATACTCATATGGAGTGGAGTGTAACAAAATCTAACAAAGTTCTGCTTTTTCCCATGACAACTACTTTGAGGCTTGTTTTTGAAGTATGAAATGCCGAATACTTTCCAAAAACAATTTCTCATTTTTGTGTGTGCACCCCTTGCTTTGCTGCTGCCCAAAGTAATAATAATAATAATAATAATAATAATAATAATAATAATAATAATTTTTATTTATACCCCGCCCTCCCCAGCCAAGGCCGGGCTCAGAGCGGCTTACAAGCAATAATAAAAACAAGTTGAATGATAACAACTTAAAAACAAAATTAAAATACAACATTAAAATATTGAAATATTAAAATATTAAAATGTAGCCTCATCGCAGGAGGAGAAGGAAAAAAAAGAGAGAGGGAGAGAGGGAGGGAGGGAGGGAATCAAACTGGCTCCAAGCCAAAGGCCAGGCGGAACAACTCTGTCTTACAGGCCCTGCGGAAAGAAATCAGACCCTGCAGGGCCCTGGTCTCATGAGGCAGAGCGTTCCACCAGGTCGGAGCCAGAGTTGAAAAGGCCCTGGCTCTGGTTGAAGCCAATCTAACTTCCTTAGGGCCCGGGACCACTAGGGTGTTGCTATTTATGACCTTGAGGCTCTCCGTGGGGCATACCGGGAGAGGTGGTCCCGTAGGTATGAGGGTCCTAGGCCGTGAAGGGCTTTAAAGGTCAAAAGCAGCACCTTAAATCTGACCCTGTACTCCACCGGGAGCCAGTGCAGCTTGAAAAGCACTGGGTGAATATGCTCCCATGGCAGAGACCCCGTGAGGAGCCTCGCTGCAGCATTCTGTACCCGCTGGAGTTTCTGGGACAGCTTCAAGGGCAGCCCCGTGTAGAGCGAATTACAGTAGTCAAGCCTGGAGGTGACCGTCGCATGGATCACTGTGGCCAGGTCGGGGTGGGAAAGGTAAGGTAAGCATGCTTATTGGTTAACTCAGCACTGGATGGGGTATAAGTTCAAGCAATTACAGAGAAAGAAGACCTGCCCTTCCTACATCTCAGTATGTGAGGCAGGATGCAATTGATTGGCACACTCTGCACATGCTCAGAAGCATCTACTGTGTGTGCTAGCACTTCATATCCACTTTTAAAAAAGAGTTTCTGCCTTACAGGAAAGTGGTGGTGCTAAATAGATATAGAGAAGAATTAAATACAGGGCAACTTCTGTTTCCTCACATACCTTTCTCTCTCTCTTACGTGGCTTGCAACAAGAGGAAGGGTTTTTTTTTTAAGAGGGAAAAACATAAACATGTTATTGACCACAGCCAGTAAACATCTTGGGCTATTTTGAAATCGCGAATGATAAAAGGGTGTGTGAACATCCGGCATACTGCACCACAGGGTTGCTCTGAACTCACCAGTGCAATTAAGGCGTCTTTTTTTGGCAAGACCTACAAATTGCCTCCACTGAGTTACATTAAGCAGAATTTCCTCTCTGGAAGGGCTGACAATGATTCAACATCGCCACCAGAGAAGCTCCCAGCACTCCGAATGAAACTTGCTCTATCAGCCCAAACCAAAGGCGACAATCCATGTGTGGGCTTGCAATGGGAAATAGCCCAACAGCGATGCTGCCTTTTTAACTCTCTTGTTGGGAAATCCAAGTTTTCTTAGCATGCGTCCCATAGCACATTTTCCATGTTCTTCTTAAATTAACATTGGGACACAAAAGCCCTCTTTATACTACAAAAGGTTTATCGAGTTTCTATCAGTTTTACAGGGCTTATTCCTGGGAATTATAGCAGAGGCGGTTTTAAGGTTGGCGCAACCGGCGCGATGGCACTGGGCGCTGCAATGCATGGGAATAATGCTGTAGAATGGAGCGAGAGAGGCGAGGGCACGACTAATATTAGCATCGCACAGGGGACTGCTGAAATTTGAGAGCCCAATGTCTGACACATTATAATTTGGTGAGGATGCCAAAAATGTTCCGCTCGGATACCTCTCTCTTCTCAAGACTACAATGTCCAGGGCCCTTTGAGGGCAAAGAAATGACCTTTAAATCATCTTAAGGCTGCAGCAGTACTATAGACACTTTGGAATAATTTTTTACTGAACTCTTTCTAAGGGCTCACCCACACTTTTGCTTGTGCCGTCCCGAAAAAGCACAGGACCTAGTTGTTTTCTGCACTTTTTAGGCCTGGGTCCAAGCAGTTTTAACCTTGCCACACTACTTTCCAAGGGAAAATCTGCTCTTTAGCCATTGATTGGAACAAATGGCAATCCAGGGAAACTCTAAATTGCTGTTTGTTCTGATTGAGTGCTAAAGAGTGTTTTTCCGAGGGGGTTGGGGAGCAGTAATCATGCATAGGATGTGTAGCTGTACCCTTTGAATGGAGGGGAGTGGAGGGTCAGCAGGTGACTCTGGAGGACAGGTGCTTCAACAGTGGTGGCAGGTACCCTGCAGGACAGGTGGGGTGGAGGCAGGGAGACTAACAGCCGATGAAGTCAGAGCCAATGACAAGCACCGTCCACTAATCCTGCTTCTGTCTCCATGTTTCTGCTTGCTGAGGTGTACAAGGGCAAATCTGGGTCTTAGGAGGAAGCAGACAACCAGGGGCTTCCTTTGGACTGGTTGTTAAGTAAGAAGACAGGCAAGCTTGAATGAATCAAGATGGCGGGGCAGTCCCTGGTTTGCCCCGCTGGACCTTCAAGGCTATGATATGAAGGCACATGCTGCCATCAGCACTTGTTGAAGCCTACAGGACTGAGTCCGGTCACCCCATGGGCATGGGAGTCCATCAATATTCATCTATATAAAAGAAATATACATATGCACACACTTTACAAGCCCAGAGTGGCTGGGGGAATCCCCGCCAGATGGGCGGGGTATAAATGATAAATTATTATTATTATTACTCTGTGAAAATGGATTTTCACTTTTGGGGATGAGTGTGCAGATTTGGAATGCAGTTATCCTTTAGTTTTCACATTTCTCCAAATTTTACGAGACAGTTCATGGCTCAAAAAGTGTACCAAAAATGTGTATGATTCAGTGCAAAAAATATATACATACTGTACTATGTGAACAAAATGCAAATTTTCATGTGGTTTAAAAACGATTAGCAGAATGATGGAGAAATCAGATGGAAGGGACTTTGAATGAACACTGGTGAAACTCCCATGAGCTGGAACCAAACAGATGTGTCCATTTCTCATTCAGGCAAAGGAGTGCAAAGAAACCGGGTTGAATGAAGAACACCTGGCATTTTAAAATGTATCAAAATGTAATATTATTTTATTAAAATCAAAAGTATTTAATGCATTAATGACTTCAAGCATATCAGTGTATATTTATGTTTTTCCTGGTTTGGAAAGACTTACAAAGTCCCCATCACCAAAATGCTCATTGATTTATGACTTTTGTATTCCATCCTTCCTCCAAGAAAACTTTGAGTTTCTTCCACAACTACCCAATGAGGCACGTCAGGCTAGACTGAGACATAGTGATTGACTTAGTATCCCTTTGTGAGTTTTATGCCTGAGTGAAGTTTTTGAACCAAGGGTGCTTCCAGACAACTTGTTTCTTGAGCATCCATCAAGATATGTTTGCAGGGAGATTAGATGATGTTGCATCAATGTAAATCCCACACTTTCCGGGGCATTTCACCATAATTTTCCTTATCGCAAGAAGTCCAATCTTTTGGGGAAGCTGCTAGCTGCAGAAGAGATTCAAATCAGCTCTAATTGTGAAACCTGAGCTTGCTGGTATATGAATGAATCCCATCTGAAAAAAATCAACAGTCTGGAGGTGTCCTCAGTCTAAAGTCCACTTTAGATCCACCTTGGGCCTCTCTGTAATCCTGCTATAAACATTCTAAATATATTTATTTATCATTTCATTTTTTTAAAAAAATATTCCTACTTTTGCTTCAAGAAGTTCAGGGTAGGGTGATTCCCATTTTATCTGTACAACAAACCCATGGGATAGTTTAGGTTGAGAGAGTGTGCAATTGACCCATCTTAACTTAGTGAACTTCTCTTGTTGTTGTTTAGTCGTTTAGTCATGTCCGACTCTTTGTGACCCCATGGACCAGAGCACGCCAGGCATTCCTGTCTTCCACTGCCTCCCACAGTTTGGTCAAACTCATGCTGGTAGCTTCGAGAACACTGTCCAACCATCTCGTCCTCTGTCGCCCCCTTCTCCTTGTGCCCTCCATCTTTCCCAACATCAGGGTCTTCTCCAGGGAGTCTTCTCTTCTAATGAGGTGGCCAAAATATTGGAGTCTCAGCTTCACGATCTGGCCTTCCAGTGAGCACTCAGGGCTGATTTCCTTCAGAATGGAGAGGTTTGATCTTCTTGCAGTCCATGGGACTCTCAAGAGTCTCCTCCAGCACCATAATTCAAAAGCATCAATTCTTCGGCGATCAGCCTTCTTTATGGTCCAGCTCTCACTTCCATACATCATTACTGGGAAAACCATAGCTTTAACTATACGGACCTTTGTTGGCAAGGTGATGTCTCTACTTCTCAAGATGCTGTCTAGGCCTGTCATTGCCCTTCTCCCAAGAAGCAGGCGTCTTTTAATTTTGTGGCTGCTGTCACCATCTGCAGTGATCATGGAGCCCAAGAAAATAAAATCTCTCACTGCCTCCATTTCTTCCCCTTCTATTTGCCAGGAGGTGATGGGCCCAGTGGCCATGATCTTCATTTTTTTGATGTTGAGCTTCAGACCATATTTTGTGCTCTCCTCTTTCACCCTCACACTGATTTATTTCCTCCCATGTGCTAGCCATTAGGAGCAAAGTGGGCAAGATAGGTGCATTCATGGTAAACCATTGCAGGAATAGCTAACTGAGTCCCCCTAAGATGTTTTGGGACTGCAACTCCTATCAGCCCTATCCAGTATGGCCAATGGCCAGAGATGATGGGAGTTGTAGTCCAACAACATCTGAAAAGATAAGCTGGGTGTCCCTAGCTTACTGCATTATGTGAACTGTGCCAGTGGATCTATAGATCTGCTCTATGCTAGCTCATGTAATTTGTCGAGAACAAATTAGGTAACACATGACAAAGTGTTTTGAACATTTGAAATGTCTTGTGATGCTTTGGTTCCTAAAAGAAAGGTGGCTGCGTAGGAATGTGAAACATAATGAGTAGAAGGGTCAAAACACTTCGGGGGGCGGGGAAACCTCAGAAGAAGGAACTATTCTCATGTGCTTAAAAAAACCCACACAAATCAATTATCATAGCGTTGAAGGAAGAACCTCAAAGCAGGATGGAGCAAACTATAATACCTCCAAACTGAGGTGTGGCCACCTCTCAGCACAACTGTGTCTTTTGATGTAAATTACAGGCACTGAAATCTGTGTACTAAATCTTCAGCTCCTTAAAATCCATCAAGTTTACACAGATGTATTTAGGAATAGAAAAATCCATAGCAATAGAACGTCCCGGCGCTGCTTTTGCAGTCTTAATGCGCATCATGTACTAACTACAGGACTGTTCTGCTTCCGAAAGACTCAGCACAAAGGCAAGCGTAAGAAGGAGCAGCTCAGCGCTCAGTTTATTTTATGCAACCCCTGAACACGTTATGATTATTTCTAATTGCTCCTAATACGTTTCTACAAAATTGTTGTATTTATTATTGTTCACTTGGTATGTTGTGAGCCACTTTGACCATTATTGTAGAAAAGTAGCAAATAAATAAACATGATGGCGATGATTCTAAATGCATAACATCCAACCTTTTTAGGTCAAAAACCGGGATGCGTGGCTTCTGGGGCACACTCCTGGGCAAGTCACACGACCAGTGCCATGATGTTGCCCCCCCAAAAAAGTGGTTTTTTGGGGGGTGAGAGTGCAACGCACAATTACAGCACCCAAAATGTCTGCTGCAATGTCTCACCAAAAAAAAAATGGAAGGTCCTGGGTTTTTCCCAGGACACTTGGTGGGTATGTAAATTCCTAGCTCTCAAATGTATGTTCCAGTATGTGACTGAAGGCACTTTATTTAAAGTCACGGGCTTTGAATGACCCAAACCAGCTCTGCAGACTAACCATGGTTCACTTTCTGACAACAAACCACAATGTGAAGCTGTAGTCATAGCTGTCAACGTTTTCCTTTTTTTAAGGGAAATTCCCTTATTCCGAATAGGATTCCTCGCAAGAAAAGGGAAAAGTTGACAGCTGTGGGCATCATGCCGAAGGAAGATTGCCTTTCCTCAGAGCTGGGAGGGTTCCCTCTAGTGATTTTGCAGCCATTATTCACTCTCTCCTGCATGGCAGGAGTATCAATAGAGGCCCTGAGGCCCTGGAATAACAACTTACTTTCCTCTAGGGTAGAGCACAGAGGAAAGAAACACCATGATGCATCTGTAACAGGGAAACCTGATGCCTTCATCTCCTGCATTGGTCTCTATAGCCACAACATATAGTTTCTGTAACTCTCCAATGGATTGACTTTACCCCGATGGCACACTCTTCCATTGTCCCTTGAGACAGACAGATGCCAACAAGGATATATGGCCTACCAGACCTTCTTCAGTGTTATAATTCTGCTTCTTACTCAGAGGCGTAGCTAGAGAGCTGGGCCCCAGGAAAGCTACACTTGTTGCTCTGTCCTATCTACAGGCCCTAAACTGTCTCATGTGAACAGGCCCCCAGGAAAACCCAGAGGATGTTGTCCCACAGCCCCCGTGGACAACTATTTCCCCCATCACGACTCCATTCCAACCATCCTTGGAGTGTGACAAAGCATTTCCTGATTGCCAACCAAACTGTTGCAACTTGAACCCAATTACCCTATTGTCCTTCCCTCCATGGTTCTGGTAAACAGCAGTTATTCACCTCTTAAGATATATTTCAACTGCTGTCACCTTCTCCCCACCAGCCCCCCGGGCACCAATCGTCTCTGCATGTGACATGTGCCCATCAGCATTTCCTCATGTGTCATGTGCTCCAAACTGTAGCTGGAAATGAATGCGTTTTGGGTTTATTAAAATCACCCTTACATTTCATTTTCATTTTTAAAATCATCAACCTGGTTTGTGTGCAAGCGTGAATGCTCAGGTAAAATAAAACGACATTCACTCACATTCTGAGGTAATATTTCACAATGAGAACGTGAGTGGTAAAACAGGAAATCGTGGAACATTTCAAATATTTGTGAATTTTCTTTTGAGCTCTGAATATTAGCTAGTGTGGGGCAAATTGTTCAGCCAACAATGGTTGATAACCACAAGAATGATAGCATAGTTACCCCCCCCCAAAGCCAAAACAGATTGTTTTGTAAACAGTTTTACTGCCAACAAGGAAGAAATATTAACAGGGTTATTCCTTGTTATTCCTTCACATGTACATAGTACAGTTTAAAGGCCTGGATGGAGCTAAGACCCCAAGGGACATAGAATCATATAATAAACTTATACCAGAAAGGGAAATTTTTCAAAGACACAAAAAATGAGAGATCAGTTTCTGAACGCAATCCCCTCTTGCCTGACTTGTAGGCACGTGCCTAAAGCATCTTGTGTATCTTTTGAACATCTTTCTCCATCATCTACAGTTCCCAGGAGGATGGAGTAAGAAGGGGCAATAAACAACAACCCTTATTTATCGCTAAACCACATCCTTGTAGCTTTTCCGAGATGAAAATATGCCTCTATTGCCTCAGGCACCTGCATGAATCTGTTGATCATGGAGACTGTATGTAGGGCAGCTGGCGACACCCTTCTCCTTCTCCGCTGCTGAATGTCCTCCTCTGGCCCTATCTCATCAAGGGTTGGGAACATTGCAAACCTCCAAGGCGAGAGGGCGAGACAGGAAGGATTTATATGCATGGGATGCATATAGTTTTGTAATTTCTCTCTCAAAGCCACACACACACACACACACACACACACACACACACACAGAGAGAGAGAGAGAGAGAGAGAGAGAGCATCTGAAATTGCTTAGTGTGTCCATGTGTGACATTTTTTCTGCTTCCACTTTCCATCCTTTTGCCATTTTTGAGTTATTAACTGTACTATGCAATATTTTCCCCCCTTGATTGATCCAGAAAGCTCAACCACCACCACAAACCATTTACATCATGGGTGATCAGAAACAATACAGTGGTACCTCGGGTTAAGAACTTAATTCGTTCTGGAGGTCCGTTCTTAACCTGAAACTGTTCTTAACCTGAGGTACCACTTTAGCTAATGGGGTCTCCCGCTGCCACTGCACCGCGATTTCTGTTCTCATCCTGAAGCAAAGTTCTTAACCCGAGGTACTATTTCTGGGTTAACGGAGTCTGTAACCTGAAGCGTCTGTAACCTGAAGCGTATGTAACCTGAGGTACCACTGTATCTTGTTACACTACCACCTTTTGCACAACATTACCTTGAATATAATGGCATGTATGTAGGTACTTATATAAGAACTTATTCCAAACAATGTACACCCCAGCTTTTAATTATTTATTTGCTTGTTGCATTTATATCCTGCCTTTCTTCCAACGAGCTGAAGGTAGCACCTGCCACCATTTCTTCTCACAACAACCCTGCAGAGTAGGGCATGTTGAAAGAGATGGTGACTAGACCAAGGTCACCCCAATGAGCTGTGTGGGCATTTGAACCGGAGTCTCAGCAGTCCTAGTCCAGCACTCTAACCAATCCCCCACACCAATTCTACTACATCACGTTTGGGCTGTGTGTACACACTCCTGTTTACTGTGTAACCAGTGTGCTCCCACTGCTGGTTTGGGAAACGGGGTACATTTGCCACAATCCATCTCTAACCTCATCTTTCTTATGCAATGCTACATTTCCTCCCCAAACCAGCTTTAATCTGACCTGAGAACTTTGTGCTTCAACCCACATACATACTGCTTTGAAATACACCTTTCCTGCAGTGGGCGGTTCTACAAGGATGACATCAGCATAGGCATGTACTGTAGACGAGCGTCCCACTTGCAGTGTGGACACAGAAAAATATACATATAGGTGGGCATGCCCAGGTAAACAATTGGCTGTGTATCTGCAGAAGACACCTGGATGAAGATGACATCTGGGTGGTTGGAGGGGTGGGGTAACCAGCTTGTTGGGTGAAGACATCCCTGCCCCATCTCCACCCACTGCTGTGGACACATACAGCAGCGACTCAGATGCACATCAAAACCACGATAACATGTACAATGGCACACCGCTTTGAAGCAAATAAAAAAAGAATGACCTCACTGCATTCAAAGCTGGTAGTGTGTGCGTGGCCTTGCTCTACAATAATTTGCAATTTTATAATAATTCAAGCAGCTAAAGTGTGGGGGAACACAAACGGGTGAAATCTCAGAACATGGAGTTTGCATATTTAGAGCCACAGTACACGATAGCATGTTGGATTTGCAGTAGAGAGATCTTCCATGGGATTCAAAACCCTGCTCAGCCATGGAACTCGCTGGCTTCCATATGACCTGTTTGCAAAGAGATCAGATGACATCTATATAATGGGCATCCATTCTGATTTGTTTGCAGGGAAGTTAGATGATGTTGCATCCAAGCCAGTGTTATTCCACACTTGCCAGTGCGTTTTCCCATCACTTCCTTCATTGCGAAAAGTCTGATCTTTTGGGGAAGTGGGTCTTTTGCGCAAGTCTTCCCAATCAACTATAATTGTGCAAGCTGAATTTGCCTGCATGCGATTCGATCTCAGCAAAAAAAATGGCAACTGTCTGGAAGCGCCCTGGGTGTGCTTCAGTCAGTCACTAATTGCCAGCTTAATAAGCCACCTCACAGGGTTGTTGTGAGGATAGAATGGAGGGGTCACCTTGTACACATTCCTGGATGCATTGGAAGACAGGTTGGCTTAAAATGTAATCAATAATCATGTGAGTGTTAAGTACTTAATTTGTTCCAGAGGTCCGTACTTAACCTGAAGCACCACTTTAGCTAATGGGGCCACCTGCTGCCGCCGCACCGCCGGAGCACGATTTCTGTTCTCATCCTGAAACAATGTTCTTAACCTGAAGCACTATTTCTGGGTTAGCGGAGTCTGTAACCTGAAGCGTATGTAACCTGAAGCGTATGTAACCTGAGGTACCACTGTACAAGGAAGCACACTGGTTGGCATGGCCCATAAATTCAGGGTCCAGGGCACAGCCAGTGTTATATTAATATATTCCCCTTGAACATTCAAAACATTGAAAACTTCCCACAACATTTCCTCCTTTTTTGGAGAAGTTGTTGTCACTGGTTAACTGAGCCAGGACCCAGTCCCAAATTCCTGAGACATTTGAAATAATATCAAATAAAGCACCCCTGAGAATATGCAGAGTGTATTTTATTCAATAATGAGGAACCCCAACATTCTCCACAGATTTGGGATCAAGGGTTCCAGGCCCATTCCAGCACCCCCTTCTTTTTACAAATTACCTATTAGTGAAAGTTGGAGGTTGAAAGAATATCCTAGAGATGCAACAACCCGCCTTACACTGAGTTAGTCCATTGGTCCATGGAGCTCAGTATTTTCTACACTGACTGGCAGCAAGGGGGACATTCCTACCCCTACTTGGAGATGCTGGGGATTGAACCTGGGACCTTCCGCATGCAAAGCAGATGCTCCACCACTGAGCCACGGCCCTTCTGGCACTCTGGAGTGGGGGGCAGCTTGGTTCCTCTCTTTAAAAACAGGATTTGTTTCCCCTATGTTTCTAAGAGCTGTTGGCAAACAGAAGACGAGGAGGAACTCCTCCTATGAAAGAAACAGAAGGGGTGTGTGTCCTAATGGATTTGGTTCCATTTGAAATTAGATTGCTTTAAATAACCTCCCTCGCCCAGGCCTCCCGATCTGTGACCAATCCTGAAACATTGGCCCAAACATGACACATCACAGTACCTGCTACAACTGATGACAGGTGGACTTCCTCAGGTAGCCAGGCAGGCTGGGGCTTGCTGTCCTGGGTGGGGCTCCTTCCACCTCTCCTTTCAGAGCTGCCTGAACGTCAAACCGAGACCAATAAGGCTGAGAGGGGCCAGGGGAAAAAAGATAAAAGGAAGGAGTAGTATACATTCCGTCACTAGTAGTATACTGTACATTTGAAGCTCATGGCTTCCTCTCCCAAAGAATCCTGGGAACTATAGTTTAACCCCCCCCAGCTACAATTCTTAGCATGCTTAACAAACTACAATTCCCAGGATTCCTTGGGGGAAGCCATGTGCTTTAAATGTATGGTGTGTGTGACAATGTATACATCCATTATTGTGGATGCTGCCATAGATTTAATGCAGATCCAATGCTCATTTAAAGCACAAATAGGATTTCCATCAAAGAATCATGGGAACTGTAGTTTGTTAAGAATGCTGGGAATGACACCTACATGAGGGGAAAACTGCAGTTCCCCAGATTTGGGGGCGGGGATCATGTTTGTACATTGCATAGGCTTTAAAAATATGGTGCAGATCTGCTCTCAATCTGCTCTCAATGAGTAAGCGACGCTTTTCATGGCAGCTAGTTAAACATGATCATCTGATCACATAATCTTCTGGTTCTGCTGCTTTTTATTTCTGTGATTATGTTGGCTTAGTGCTATGTTTTATTGTGTTTTATTGCTTTTAATTGCCTTGAGGTCATTTATAGCAAAAGGCCAGGTGTAACATAGCAATCTTATGTATGCCTTCTCAGAAGTGCAGTGATACCTCCGGTTACAAACACCTCAGGTTACAAACACTTTGGGTTACAGACTCCGCTAACCCGGAAGTAGTACCTCGGGTTAAGAACTTTACCTCAGGAAGAGAACAGAAATCGCATGGCGGTGGCACGGTGGCAGTGGGAGGCCCCATTAGCTAAAGTGGTACCTCAGGTTAAGAACGATTTCAGGTTAAGAACGGACCTCCGGAACAAATTAAGTTCATAACCAGAGGTACCACTGTAAGTCCCACCAAGATCAATGAGACTACTGCCAGGTAAGTGTGTACAGGATGGCAGCTTGGATGCTATAAATGACTAAAATAAAAAGTTTTCAGCTCTGTATTTCTGGTGGCTGTGGCCTGCTATCATGCCTTGGACCCCTCCTCCTGTACCTCTAGCTTCTCCCTCCAGGACTTGCCATGTGCCACCCCATCTTACGTAATATAAGAAGAGCTCTGCTAGAGCAGGTCGTCAGACCTTGGTGCAATGACAAACTCTGCTTGCCCTGGATGAGCACAGGTGGGGTGTCAATATTTTTGAGGTGGCGAAAGGTGAACAAACCATAACACTGGTTCCTAGTTAGTCTAAACTCTCTGTACTGGAGAAGTGCGACAAGCCACAGTTTTCTTAGGGCTGTCCTTTCCCCAAGAAAATTCATTTGTTTTGCAAGGAGTAGAAGTACCCATTATCTTCCACCTGCGTCACTGAGGCACTGGAGGGACTCTTGGCTTTTTTGCACAATAGTGCCCGAAAGGGACCCAGCCGAAGGGGTCACAGTGTAAGGGGTGAAATTACGGGCACACGCGGAGTTCGTCCGTGACACCCTGTGGAATCCGCAGCCGCAGGAGGATCACTCCGCCGAGAGAAGCAACAAACATGTCTCAAGTTTTACAAAACGGGCTGGAAAGTTTTTTACAACCGCAAAA
Source organism: Podarcis cretensis (assembly GCF_951804945.1). Taxonomy (NCBI): domain Eukaryota; kingdom Metazoa; phylum Chordata; class Lepidosauria; order Squamata; family Lacertidae; genus Podarcis; species Podarcis cretensis. The sequence goes on from NC_137177.1 coordinate 30,019,264, forward strand.
CAACCATTGTATAAGAGAGATCAAAGGCGAGGTTAAGAGCTGAAGGAGGCAACCTAAGCTGCTGCCATGGGGCATGTGCTGGCAGCCTACAGGCACAAAGAAGGAATGCTTCACTCGTGCCCGGCCATTACTCAACTGCCTCAGTTGATCCTGATGGGATTTAAGCTTCTTCACTAACAACATCTCTGGTGTTGCTTTGGCTGATGTTGCAAGCCAACCCTTGGGTAGCAAGGAATCCACCAAGGGCCTCTCTTCAGCGGCATGTGAGGCATTTATTTGGGGAGCCAATCATGGTGCTGTACCCCACCCCAGTCTCCAAGCAGTACAGTGGTACCTCGGGTTACATACGCTTCAGGTTACATACGCTTCAGGTTACAAACTCTGCTAACCCAGAAATAGTACCTCGGGTTAAGAACTTTGCTTCAGGATGAGAACAGAAATCGTGCTCCGGCAGTGCGGCAGCCGCAGGAGGCCCCATTAGCTAAAGTGGTGCTTCAGGTTAAGAACAGTTTCAGGTTAAGAACGGACCTCCGGAACGAATTAAGTACTTAACCCGAGGTACCACTGTACAAGATTCCAGGGGCTCCGGGCATTTACCCAGGCTTCGTGTTTTCTTCGGAATGAGGCACAGTGGAGAACATGACGTCTTTGGGATATATGGTTTATTTACACATATGTACAATCTGAGCCTATAAAGGAGGATTTCACAACATTCACACCCCACAACCGCAGCCTTGGATTCAAACAGAAGTCAAGCATTGCTTTGCCTCTCTGTCTTCCATTAGCTTGCTGCTTTTCCTTTGGCCCACATCACTGCCAACTCTGCTCTCAACTCTCGCTTTGTCCTTCTAACCATTCGCTAGTTGAGGGAGTCCAAATCTTGGGGGAGCTATCTCCCCATTTGCCATCTCACACAGAGCCGTTTCCCCCTTAATGGCCCAACCCCCAAGCAATCACCTCACCAGGCTTATATTTTAATACTTGCTGGATCCAGGGGTTAGAATAAGGGTCTCAGAATACAGCCTATTTAACTCCATAATTCATTAGTTTTTTCCATAGTGGATAGTGAGGTGGAACCCGAACTGTAGTGGAACAGAAACAGTGCTGATTAGTGACAATTCATAGAACTTAATACCACATTCAGCATTTAACAGATTTTGGTTATTTCAGTAAGATAAACTTAATGATGTTGCATCTTCCCCTCCCTTCTCCCTCCTCTGTTCAGCTACTGCATACGACTATCTTCCGCCCACTGTATAAAAACGCTACATATTTTATTGTACAAATATGCTATCCATTGGTATCTGCTAGTTTATCTGTTTCTAATAAACATGTGGTTTATTTATTTCCTTTTTAAACCTTATTTTTGAATATTTTCCCCCAAAGATGGTTTATTTCCGCATGTAAATCAAAATGTTTTTGATACTGCATTTTCTTCAATATAAATAACAAAATTATTTAGGAAAAAAAATGAAAGAGCACCGATTGCCCTGAATCCAGGGTGGGACAGAAGTTGTTGCCTCCTTACGCTCCTACCCAATCTTTATGATACCAATCCTAATGCTACCTGGGTCCTGAAATCATGCTTCACAATTGCTCAGCAGCAGCCCAGGAGAAGAGGCCACAGTTCACCCTGATAGATCACTATCACCCTTCCATTTAAGTGACCTTTGGACAAACCTCCTGTTAGCTCCTTGTGACTCTGGACACTGCAGGGTGTGTAAAACGGGGGGGGGGGGGTCCCTTAAGGAAATGACTGTATGTGTAAGGAAGGTGTTCATGAACAGCAAGTAAATGCTTCTCAACTTAAAAACTGCTGTTCTTCAATATGCTTGTTTCTGGATAGTAATAAAGAAGGTTGATCGCCGAAGAATTGATGCTTTTGAATTATGGTGCTGGAGGAGACTCTTGAGAGTCCCATGGACTAGATCAAACCTACCCATTCTTAAGGAAATCAGCCCTGAATGCTCACTGGAAGGACAGATCCTGAAGCTGAGACTCCAATATTTTGGCCACCTCATGAGAAGAGAAAAGACTCTGGAAAAGACTCTGATGTTGGGAAAGATGGAGGGCACAAGGAGAATGGGACGACAGAGGACGAGATGGTTGGACGGTGTTCTCGAAGTTACCAGCATGAGTTTGACCAAACTGTGGGAGGCAGTGGAAGTCAGGAGTGCCTGGCGTGATCTGGTCCATGGGGTCACAAAGAGTCGGACACGACTAAACGACTAAACAACAACAACAGTCCAGTAGACACTAAAAGGTACATAAACATTGATGCTTGGTAGCAGGGTTCCCCGAAGAACTAATGACTTCACATCTTTGAAGACCCTGCACACCATGAGCTATTTGTACAAGGCCAGCCAGCAGTAGAGGCAGGGCATAGCTGTAGCAGCAAGTAGCCAATGGTAACCTTATCCTTCATGAACCTGCCAAATCCTCTTTCAAAGCCATCCAAGTTTTTGGCCGCCACCACATCTTCTGGAAGCCAAGTCCGTATTTTATCTATGTGCTGCTCTTCTGCCTGCAAGACCAAGCCCAGTGCCCTGCCAGTTCCACCAGCGGCAACCAAGTGAGCAGCCGTTCCTTAGCGTTCAATGGAAGGCCTGTAAATGAGGTCAAAGGAGAGTGAGACAAACACTCTGGTCCCAACCTGTTATTAGGTTGTAATAATCAGTAAAGAGGACCAAGGCAGACCTGAGGCTATCCGGTCGCTGCCCAATCAGGCCACTCGATGGAGCCCAAGGAAAGTACAGAGATTAACAAACAACTTAATTAAAACCAATCTAGTAATTAAAATGAGAACAAGTTGTTTGTTTGTTTTTGCAGCCACCTTTTTTTTCCTTTTTTTGCAAAAGTAATCTGCATAGAGGAGGAAGCAGGAGTTTCATTGCATAAAATGTTAATGCTGTTGTTGCTACTGCTGCTGCTGCAGTTTGGCATGACTATATATATTACATTGCACTGGGATTATTACCTTGTGTTGGAGGTGACTGCAGGATATTGGCTGTGGGGCATCTTCAAGGACAACGCCCATACCTTCCCGGGTGCTCTTAGAGGCTGTTGCAAATTTATTTTTGAAAAGGAAAGAAAAGAGGCCAATTACGGAGCAAACACATTATAATTGTAATCCATTTATTCAAAAAAACATTTGCATTCCAATTCCCCATGCGCTTGAGGCGGCGTGGATTGATTAAAGAAATAAAACAATCAACCTAAATTAGACTGTGTGCCTGTAGACGTACAGTGGGAAATTGCACCGTGTGGGAGCGGAGCGCTTTGCGGCAGCTCTGGAGCATGAAGGGAGCAGGAAGAAGGGAAAATGGGCAGGGCCAGAAGCTGCTCACATACCCTCCAACATTTCTCTTATGGAAATAGGGACGTCCCATTACTATTTATACCCCACACATTTTACTGAGTTGCTCCAGCCACTCTGGGCAGCTTCCAACATATATAATAATAAAACATAAAACATTTTTAAAAACCACTTCCCTATACTGTACAGTACGTTTCCGAGCACAATTCAAAGTGTTGGTGCTGACCTTTAAAGCCCTAAACGGCCTCGGTCCTGTATACCTGAAGGAGCCTCTCCACTCCCATCGTTCAGCCCGGACACTGAGGTCCAGCGCCGAGGGCCTTCTGGCAGTTCCCTCATTGCGAGAAGTGAGATTACAGGGAACCAGACAGAGGGCCTTCTCAGTAGTGGCGCCCGCCCTGTGGAACGCTCTCCCTTCAGATGTGAAGGAAATAAGCAGCTATCTTCTTTTTAAAAGACATCTGAAGGCAGCCCTGTTTAGGGAAGTTTTTAATATTTAATGCTGTATTGTTTTTAACACTTGATTGGAAGCCGCCCAGAGTGGCTGGGGAAACTCAGCCAGATGGGCAGGGTATAAATAAATTGTTGTTGTTGTTGTTGTTGTTGTTGTTGTTGTTGTTGTTGTTGTCATTATTATTATTATTATACAGTACAGGATTGCCTTCAGATGACGCAGATAACTCCATTCCCTCCAACATTTCTCCAACGAAAATAGGGATGGCTTCTCTAAATCACAGACGTCCCGGGAAAATAGGAACACTTGGATGGTCTGTGCCCACCAAAACTCTGGTGGCGGGTGGGGTGGCAACCGAAGCAGCCCCCCTGAAAAGGCAGCTTCCTAAATTTCCAAGAGGCAAAGTTGTGCTGGGGATACAGGGATAGGCACAAGAAGACGGGATCTGGAACTAGGAAGAAGTGGAGCAGTGTAAGAGGGGGAAAGTAAGATGCAAAACTGCAGGCCAGGGATTGGGAAGCACCTATAATGAAATTAGGCAAAGATTAATAGTGGGATGAGGAGGAGATTAATTCTTGTGAAATGGTTAATAAAGTCCAGTTACTAAATAAATGTATTTCTAAAACATACGCACACAAACATATATGCATATAATGGTGACTGTGCCACAGCGATGAAATAATAATAATAAGAAGAAGAAGAATAAAATTATTTATACCCCGCCCATCTGGCTGGGTTTCCCCAGCCACTCTGGGTGGCTTCCAACAAAATATTAAAATGCAATCATTAATCAAATATTAAAAGCTTCCCTAAAAAGGGCTGCCTTCAGATGTCTTCTAAAAGTCCAATAGTTGTTTATTTCTTTGACATCTGGTGGGAGGGTGTTCCACAGGGCGAGCACCACTACTGAGAAGGCCCTCTGCCTGGTTCCCTGTAACTTTGCTTCTTGCAATGAGGGAACCGCCAGAAGGCCCTCCGTGATGGACCTCAGTGTCTGGGCAAAAAGATGGGGGTGGAGACTCTCCTTCAGGTATACTGGGCCGTTTAGGGCTTTAAAGGTCAGAATTGCAAAGATACCTTTGCCCCAAACCTTGAAATCCTGAAAATGAAGGCTGTTTTTACAAGAGATGTCTTTCAGAAAACATGTCAGGTGCATTTCTGTTTGCAAAGTCTTCTTCAGTGGCATATAGTTGGAAAAGAGTATCTCCTCCTGCCTTGGGCTCACAGGGCAATATCACAGTGTGATATCTTATGCTGCTGCAGACTTTTGTAGTTTAAGATAATTAGTCGGAGGTTCTTCTGCAGCTACAGCAGTTTCCAAGCCCCAACAACTCTGGAGTCCTCACTCTGCGCTGCTCTCATGCCTGAATTAATTAATTAATGCCAGCATAATTCTGGTCAGGGCACACCTTAGGGGATCAGTAGATCTGTTTTATATTTTAGCAGCATTGCTTACTAATTTCTCCTCCCAGGGCTCTTCCTGTGACAGTCACTCTTCTCGTTGGTCTAGTTCTCTCTCTCTCTCTCTCTCTCTGCTTTTACTAGGGGTGGGATTCTGGGTGGCTGGTTGAGATTTTATTGTTGTTGCTCTCCTACCTTAATGTTGAAAGGAGGCCCTAGAGATGGGATGGGAGTGGATTACATCAGATAAAAAGGATTAAATTGTCATTGCTGGAATTAAGAGTTACACTAAGTTGCTTTGGGTAGAAAGAAAAAAAAGAGCGAGAGAAGGAGGGAGAAAGGATTGCCGAGGAATTATATTTTCCAATGAATTATTTTCCCACAAGGAAAGGGTGTTGAAAAGGGCCATTGAAAATGGGGCACCATCGACTCTTGTGGGAGGATGAACCAAATGAGAAGTTCCCCCCATGGAGAAGTCCATTATTGGTTTATGATTGGCTAAACTGGGCCTGAGGATGGCATTTTCTGAAAATATCCACATGGATCTTTTCCCTAATTCCTGTCTTACTCCTCAATCTCTATGAGTTTTTGCTGGTTCTGCTAAAAATGATATCTATCGTATCATGCACATATAGACGCCAAGTTTCCTGTGCACATATGAACAGATACATACAACCTCTAACTCTTAAAATACTTAAATACTGTAAAATTACACTGCAGAACTATAGTAACACATGGGGCTTGGCTCATTTATATGTAATATATGCAATTTCCCCCTCCTGTATAATTTTGCATAAAATTATGCTTTTTATCAAAAAGAGAGAGAAAGAAACAGCAACCATGAGTAGCTAGGACAGAAGTGGCCACTTGGTGTAAGAGGCAGTCTGATACAGGCAGCGTTTGAATGGGTTTGAACGGCTAACATCATGTTTTTAACCTGTTTAAAACTGATAACCCCTTCTTCTAACCCCTTCTTCCCTAATAGGAGCCGCTTCCCACCTTTTAGTTTTATTTACTTATTTAACAATATTTACATATCACTTAATTAAAAGAAGCTCTAAGCCGTTTCCATAAAACATCAGAAAATGTTTGTTCCTCGCAAGTGGTGTGAGAGATCTACGAGTTCTGGCTATGAGACAGCCTATATGACTGGCTCTTAAAGCTGGTTGCTATCGTGATCATAAACACAGTCGGCGGTATAAAGGGAACTGGACTTCTCTGCACAAAGATGCCCAAGGCTCTTAGTTGCCAGCAGCTTCCTGCTTGTGCCAAAGTGACTCACACATAGAACTGGGCTGTTGCCTAATTACATCTGAGCAGGTTATGTGTTTTGTGTGCTGCAGAGGGGTGGGGTGGGGTGGGGGGCGGGAGTGGGAGTGGGAGGACATAACAAGGGCACCTCCCTCTCCGCAGGAGTGGAATGGTTTGGCTCTTCCCAAGTTGACGTGACATATTGCATCATTCCCACAACGTCTTACAAGTCTCCCCAACATCATCATGTCAGCTGATCCACACTGGCTTTGACTGATGGACTTTGGTGGCATTGTTAAGGGTGCTGTGGGCATTCCTGCCCCTTTTACGCTATCTAGGGCTTTATTAGAGTAGCATGTGTACATATAGGGGCTCTCCAGGTGTCCTTTTCATTTTGCATTTATGATGATTTGTGCCCGTGATGGTGGCAGAGTGGTCATACACCATAGCTGTCAAGTTTTCCCTTTTCTTGCGAGGAGTCCTATTCGGAATAATGGAATTTCCCTTAAAAAAAGGGAAAAGTTGACAGCTATTTCATACACAGACCTGTTTTCAATGCTGTTTGCATCTGCAAAAGTGATGGGGCGGGGGAGGGGAGAGAGATATTGCTTCCTTTCCAATCTGTGCATCTCTCATTGCTTCCTGCTGAAATCCTGTAACTTTTTATACTACAAATATTCCGGTTTTCTTTCTTCTTCTTGTCCTGCTTGTTTTATTGCAAGAGTCCCCCTCCAGAGGGCAATAATGCAATAACATTGGGAAAGCATCACAGAGAACTAATATAGGGGAATGGTATGTGGGTGGTCCAGTATAAATTCACCACTTATTGCATCAATGAGCTGTTGCAGAATGCACTGAGTGTGGGGAGAACTCAGTCTGGGGGCCCTCATGGGATATGGCAGTGAATGTAGATGTGAGGTATTTCCCTTCCTTGACACAGAGCATATCAGAGTACAGGTGGATCTGCCCATTTCTTCATTAAATCTACTGAAGTTATTGAAACAAATTCGCAAGAACAGGCCAACTGAAGCACACATTAAAACCACCCACCCACTTTTTGAGTCTATTAGTTTGCTATTCACATTTTACAATCTTTGCAGCACTCAATACAGATACAGTGGTACCTCAGGTTAAGTACTTAATTCATTCTGGAGGTCTGTTCTTAACCTGAAACTGTTTTTAACCTGCAGCACCACTTTAGCTAATGGGGCCTCCTGCTGCTGCCGCACTGCTGGAGCACGATTTCTGTTCTCATCCTGAAACAATGTTCTTAACCTGAAGCACTATTTCTGGGTTAGCGGAGTCTGTAACCTGAAGTGTATGTAACCTGAAGCGTATGTAACCTGAGTTACCACTGTAATCGTCCTTATCTCACGGCTTTAATTTAGCAGCAACAGCAAAACTTCAATATTTGGTGGCTGTCCAGCCATTTTTGTCAGACGAAAACACCCAGTAAGAACTCTGACAGAGATTTGGAGAAAGAACAGCAAAACATATAATTACTATGATCATGCACCCAGGCAGGCGTCAAAAGTCAGCCTGGTCAGGCATGTGCCAGGGACCCATATCTCTGCTAGGATCTCATTGACAAGAGCCCCCTGCTCCTGCTCTTCTTCACCACTGCAGTCTGCTTCCTTGTTCACAACATGTCCCACACCCTGGTCCAGATGGCAGTGCAGGTGAGGAGGAGGACCAGGAGATGCTGCTGCCTGCTTGCTCATTTGTTTCTCTTCCTGGCCAGCACGCAGGTGACAGCAATGATGAGACAGAGGAGGAGGAGGGGGAGCTGGTGATCATGGCAGTGAGGAGGTAGACTCAATTAGTAATTGAGGGCGTGGAAGGGGGTTCCCATGGAGCTGGCCCTGCATCCACTTCTCCTAACCCATAAAGCAAGGATGACTGAAGTCTAGTCCTCCAGATGTTGCTAGACTACAACTCCCATCATTCTTGACCCATGGCCATGCTGACTGGGGCTGATGGGAGTCGGAGTCCATCCAACAACATCTGAAGGACCACAAATTGACCACTCTTGCTTTATAGGTTGAGAGAAGTGAATAAAGGAACAGCTCCAGGTCCCACTTTTGTTGCACTGTGTTGCAAAACAGCCTCCCCACACGCCCTGGTCAACAATAAACCCATCATGGATGCACTATGATTGGGTCGATGGCATGCTGCAGAATCACACTGGCAAGAAAAACCCCCAGCAGTTGGAGTGGCTGTCAGAGAACGGAACTGGAATTGGAATATAGGGAAATGATTACCTGTAAAGCTTGTATGTTAGTTAAAGCTATGGTTTTCCCAGTAGTGAAGTAGGGAAGTGAGAGCTGGACCATAAAGAAGGCTGATCGTCAAAGAATTGATGCTTTTGAATCATGGTGCTGAAGGAGACTCTTGAGAGTCCCATGGACTGCAAGAAGATCAAACCTATCCATTCTTAAGGAAATCAGGCCTGAGTGCTCACTGGAAGGGCAGATCCTGAAGCTGAGGCTCCAATACTTTAGCCACCTCATGAGAAGAGAAGACTCCCTGGAAAAGACTCTGATGTTGGGAAAGATGGGAGGGCACAAGGAGAAGGGGACGACAGAGGACGAGATGGTTGGACAGTGTTCTCGAAGCTACCAGCATGAGTTTGACCAAACTGTGGGAGGCAGTGGAAGACAGGAGTGCCTGGCGTGCTCTGGTCCATGGGGTCACGAAGAATCGGACACGACTAAACGACTAAACAACAACAACAAAGCTCGTATGCTCCTTGTTTGTCCCCAGTGTGTTACGTCCTCCTTACTCAACGCTGCAACCCAAATGAAGATCTGAGTGAGTAAGCATCTGGCTCACAGTTATTGCATGCATGCAAATAAGCTCTGATATCAATCCCCCCTCCCACTCCACACAGACTCTGATTGCCAAAACAGTCTTCTGCCAATCAAGATACGAGCAATTTGGTTGTGACTCACAAGTTATCTTCCCATTCAAGATTAGAGGTGGAAGGTTGCTCAACTCCAGTTTTAGCTCACCATTTCAGCCACTGTGCAAAAGATGACGTTTCGTATCAAGGTGCGGCCTTGGAGATAACCCCAGTACATTTGAACGTCCTAGTTCTGAAATCTGTTTGCTCAGGAAAGGAAGCGGGGATGCCACTGGAATGCCACTCGTGGCACAGCCCCTCCTCTGCACGCAGAAGGTCTCAGGTTCAACCTATGGCGCCTCCAGGCCGGTCTCAGAGAGAGCCCCAATCTGAAATACTGAGCTGCTGCCAGTCAGTGTAGATGGTACTGAGCTAGATGAACCAATAACCTTGTCATGTGACAAAGACACATGAGAGCAGAAGCAGCAAAGCAGGCTGGGAAGTGCTGGGACTGCACAGTCGTTTGGACCTACAAAAGTTATTCAGGCTAACTGTTGAGTCATTCTGACATGTGACGTAGTAGCCGGTTTCACTTTGTGTTCTCTGTAAGATGTCAGTGAGAGTTGGAACCATGTGTTTATGAAGAAGTTTATTTTAATTCAGTAAAGCTTTTATTCTTTAAAACTCTGCATTCTTAATTTAAGCTGCGCCTCAAACCTGACTTGGTACAAGGCAGCTTCCTAGGTTCCTGTGATTCAATCCATTATACCACAGTCCAGGGTGACTCTTTGCTTTGATGTCTCTCCGTTTCTCATTTTTCCATTCTTCAGTTCTCCACATTCCAATATCATCATCATCATCATCAATTATTTATTTATACCCTGCCCATCTGGCTGAGTTTCCCCAGCCACTTTGGGCAGTTTGCAGTTCCCCCCTGCTTAAAAAACAAAAGGAACCATGAAAACTTATCAGCATTGTAGTGCAAATTTCTCCTAATGCGATTTTCCCTAATACACACATTTTTGCAAAGCAGTTTCATGTTATATAATGCATTTGTATGTTATTTTCACCAATATGTGCTTTTTTTTGTTTTGCAAACTTTACTGCATTTTTGTGCATATTACTTGGCTGGAGAACTGCATTGCAAAATTTGAAGAAATGTGAATTTTGAAGGATTGCTGTGTTTCAGTTTGTGTATTGTTTTGGAAAGTGTGAATTAGGTAGTTTTGCCTTTAAATGTGAGGTGAATTGGATTTCTCCCCCATCCCTGCTGCATACAAACCATCCTCTTCCAATTTGGCTGCAATTGGAACAATCTGAACATGCTGGGAACTTGGGCCTGGGAGAGCACATCTTTGTTTGAAACTCTGTCCTGCCATTTGATACCCAAAATTTTCCTGACACAGTGCATGTGGAAGGCGTTGAGGCGTCGCTCCTGAAGTTTGTAAATTGCCCATGACTCATTCCCATAAAGCAGCGTGCTCCACACACAAGCCTGGTAGACATTCATCTTGGTATTGGACATTAGCATCCCATTCTCCCATACCCTTTTGGAGAGGCAAGCCATTGCTATAGCTGCCTTGCCAATACACTTGTCCTGCTCTGCATTGATGAAGAGGCTGCCGGTCAGTGCCGGATTTGCGTATAAGCTAAATAAGCCATAGCTTAGGGCCCCACTCTCTTGGGCCCCCCCAAAACAATTAAAGGAAAGAAAACCTGGATGTACATTTCCAAAATATAAGATAAAAAACAAATAAAATAAAACCTACATAAAGCAACAGTGTTTTGTGTTGTGTAGGCTCTTATGATGTAAGTAATGGGCCCCGCCTGCTAGCCTGCTCCCTAAAATATCACTGGTTTGCTCATGTCTATATATAGGGTTGTATTTCACTGTTAATATACTTCTTCTTAATTGTATTTCAGTTCAACAATTACTTTGATAAAATACATATTTTGTTATGTGCAAATGGCTTTAGATACCTATTGGGTCCATAAATTACCATATAGCATATATTCAACACAAAAAAGTGACAATTTGTTGTTGACAAAGGACAGCTGGACATATAAAGGGCCCCATTACCTTCAGTAGATTAGGGCCTTGTCAAACCTAAATCTGGCCCTGATGAGGGTTATGGTGGAACCTAGACAGACAAAATTGTCTACCACCTCAAGCATGTGGTCACCAAAGCTGATGCGTGGAGTGTTGGCAAAGTCCAGACCCAATATATTGGTTTGACGCTGAGGCTGAACTCCCTGCAGGCTTGGTCAAAACAGCTGATGAGTCTCTGTAGAGCTTCCTTGAAGTGTGCTGTCAAGGCTGTGGCATCTGCAAACAACATCTCTTTGATAAGGAGCCGCCACACTTTAGTCTTGGCCTGGAGATGTTGGCAATGCCTTAGAATATAGATAGATGATTGTTGTTGTTTAGTCGTTTAGTCGTGTCCGACTCTTCGTGACCCCATGGACCAGAGCACGCCAGGCACTCCTGTCTTCCACTGCCTCTCGCAGTTTGGTCAGACTCATGTTTGTAGCTTCGAGAACACTGTCCAACCATCTTGTCCTCTGTCGTCCCCTTCTCCTTGTGCCCTCCATCTTTCCCAACATCAGGGTCTTTTCCAGGGAGTCTTCTCTTCTCATGAGGTGGCCAAAGTATTGAAGCCTCAGCTTCACGATCTGTCCTTCCAGTGAGCACTCAGGGCTGATTTCCTTAAGAATGGATACGTTTGATCTTCTTGCGGTCCATGGGACTCTCAAGAGTTTCCTCCAGCACCATAATTCAAAAGCATCAATTCTTCGGCGATCAGCCTTCTTGATGGTCCAGCTCTCACTTCCATACATCACTACTGGGAAAACCATGGCTTTAACTATACGGACCTTTGTTGGCAAGGTGATGTCTCTGCTTTTTAAGACGCTGTCTAGGTTTGCCATCGCCTTTCTCCCAAGGAGCAGGCGTCTTTTAATTTCGTGACTGCTGTCACCATCTGCAGTGATCATGGAGCCCAAGAAAGTAAAATCTCTCACTGCCTCCATTTCTTCCCCTTCTATTTGCCAGGAGGTGATGGGACCAGTGGCCATGATCTTCGTTTTTCTGATGTTGAGCTTCAGACCATATTTTGCGCTCTCCTCTTTCACCCTCATTAAAAGGTTCTTTAATTCCTCCTCACTTTCTGCCATCAAGGTTGTGTCATCTGCATATCTGAGGTTGTTGATATTTCTTCCGGCAATCTTAATTCCGGCTTGGGATTCATCCAGCCCTGCCTTTCACATGATGAATTCTGCATATAAGTTAAATAAGCAGGGAGACAATATGCAGCCTTGCCGTACTCCTTTCCCAATTTTGAACCAATCAGTTGTTCCATATCCAGTTCTAACTGTAGCTTCTTGTCCCACATAGAGATTTCTCAGGAGACAGATGAGGTGATCAGGCACTCCCATTTCTTTAAGAACTTGCCATAGTTTGCTGTGGTCGACACAGTCAAAGGCTTTTGCATAGTCAATGAAGCAGAAGTAGATGTGTTTCTGGAACTCTCTAGCTTTCTCCATAATCCAGCGCATGTTTGCAATTTGGTCTCTGGTTCCTCTGCCCCTTCGAAATCCAGCTTGCACTTCTGGGAGTTCTCGGTCCACATACTGCTTAAGCCTGCCTTGTAGAATTTTAAGCATAACCTTGCTAGCGTGTGAAATGAGTGCAATTGTGCGGTAGTTGGAGCATTCTTTGGCACTGCCCTTCTTTGGGATTGGGATGTAGACTGATCTTCTCCAATCCTCTGGCCACTGCTGAGTTTTCCAAATTTGCTGGCATATTGAGTGTAGCACCTTAATAGCATCATCTTTTAAAATTTTAAATAGTTCAGCTGGAATATCATCACTTCCACTGGCCTTGTTATTTGCAGTGCTTTCTAAGGCCCATTTGACTTCACTCTCCAGGATGTCTGGCTCAAGGTCAGCAACCACACTACCTGGGGTGTACGAGCCATCCATATCTTTCTGGTATAATTCCTCTGTGTATTCTTGCCACCTCTTCTTGATGTCTTCTGCTTCTGTTAGGTCCTTACCACTTTTGTCCTTTATTATGGTAATCTTTGTACGAAATGTTCCTTTCATATCTCCAATTTTCTTGAACAGATCTCTGGTTCTTCCCATTCTGTTGTTTTCCTCTATTTCTTTGCATTGCTCGTTTAAGAAGGCCTTCTTGTCTCTCCTTGCTATTTTTTGGAAATCTGCATTCAATTTCCTGTATCTTTCACTATCTCCCTCGCATTTTGCTTGCCTTCTCTCCCCCGCTATTTGTAAGGCCTCATTGGACAGCCACTTTGCTTTCTTGCATTTCCTTTTCATTGGGATGGTTTTTGTTGCTGCCTCCTGTATAATGTTGCGAGCCTCCACCCATAGTTCTTCAGGCACTCTGTCCAACAAATCTAAATCCTTAAACCTGTTCCTCACTTCCACTGTGTATTCATAAGGGATTTGATTCAGATTGTATCTTACCGGCCCAGTGGTTTTTCCTACTTTCTTCAGTTTAAGCTTGAATTTTGCTATAAGAAGCTGATGATCTGAGCCACAGTCAGCTCCAGGTCTTGTTTTTGCTGACTGTATAGAGCTTCTCCATCTTTGGCTGCAGAGAATATAATCAATCTGATTACGATGCTGCCCATCTGGTGATGTCCACGTGTAGAGTCGTCTCTTGTGTTGTTGGAAAAGCGTGTTTGTGATGACCAGTTTGTTCTCTTGACAGAATTCTATTAGCCTTTGCCCTGTTTCGTTTTGATTTCCAAGGCCAAACTTACCAGTTGTTCCTTTTATCTCTTGATTCCCTACTTTAGCATTCCAATCCCCTATAATGAGAAGAACATCCTTCTTTGGTGTCACTTCTATAAGGTCTTGTAAGTCTTCATAGAATTTGTCAATTTCAGTTTCTTCAGCACCAGTAGTTGGTGCATAAACTTGGATTACTGTGATGTTAAAAGGTCTGCCTTGGATTCGTATCGAGATCATTCTATCATTTTTGGGATTGCATCCCAGTACAGCTTTCGCCACTCTTTTGTTGACTATGAGGGCCACTCCATTTCTTTTACGGGTTTCTTGCCCACAGTAGTAAATATGATGGTCATCCGAACTGAATTCGCCCATTCCCGTCCATTTTAGTTCACTGATGCCCAGGATGTCAATATTTATTCTTGCCATCTCATTTTTGACCACATCCAACTTACCCAGGTTCATGGTTCTTACATTCCAGCCTTGCCGTGGCGAAGGGGCTTGAATAACTCAGAGAAGCTATGAACTATGCCGAGCAGGGCACCCAAGATGAACAGGTCATAGTGGAGAGTTTTGACCAAACGTGATCCACCTGGAGGAGGAACCGGCAAGCCACTCCAGTATCCCTGCCAAGAAAACTCCATGGACAAAGACAACAGGCATATAAAAGTTATGACACTGGAAGATGAGCCCCTCAGGTCGGAAGGTGTCCAACATGCTACTGGGGAAGAGCGGAGGACAAGTACAAGTAGATCCAGAGCTGATGAAGCGGCTGGGCCAAAGCTGAAAGGACGCTCAGTTGCGGATATGCATGGAAGCGAAAGGAAAGTCCAATGCTGTAAAGAAAAATATTGCATAGGAACCTGGAATGTAAGATAGATGATAAGGAACACAATTAGCAAGCACTATCAATGAATGGACTTTGATGGCAAGACACAATGGCATGAGCTTTCAAACTATTACCATAGTGGATATTATGCTGTTGTTGAATAACATGGGGCCGTTATAACTACGGGAACAATCCTACATGTATGTATGGTGATGCCTCTTTCTTCTTCTGTTTTGGTTGATATGTTCTATATATTTTCCAAAAAACTAAATATTAATTAAAACAACCAAGTCTGATGGAATATGTATTGCAGGGGTGGGGAATTTGTGGCTCTCCAGATGTTGTTGAGCTATAGTTCCCATCACCCCAACCTCAGGCCATGATGGCAGGGGCTGATGGGAGCTGGAGTCCAACAATATCTGGAGAGCCACAGATTCCTCACTAGGGTGGCTTAGGCAGGTCCCCCAAAGGAGGGCACCCATTTGCATAGAATTTGCAAATTTTATTCACTTTTGGATTGGGGGCCCTCACCCCATAGAATGCTGAAGAATTTCCAGCCTCAGTTTCAGGGTTTCTGAGAGTCGAGGGGTGGTTGGGCCTCCTGAAATCAGGCCCTAAAGACAGAAACCAGATGGGGGTGGAAAAAAAACTCGAAGCGCTTTTAAAAAGCCTTTTTTCCCACAGGAAACTTCCATTACTGTTGTCTTTAGCCTTAGGTGAATTCTGTATCTGTCATTAAAAATTACTGCTGTCAACCGTAATGCATCAGAGAGGCAGGGAGGGAGAAGTAGGAGGGACAGGCTTGGGTTAGGCTCTGGTGGTCCGAAGAGGGAATTTAATATCTGCATGTTGCAGGTGTTTTGTTTTCCCCACTTAACTTCACCCAAACCAGAGCAAAAATCCACAAGTAGTTTTGTTTGGGACATCTTCTTTTTGCACAAATAGCTGAATGAGTGCTGGTTTCTAATTTTCTCTCAGGGAATATGGACAACTAATAGCATTTATAGCTCACCAAGGAGATCAGGGCAGCATACGTTTTATGGCTTCTAGACACAATGGTTCTGTTCCATCTTCACTGTGGAAGGCAGCAGGCCTCTGAATTCCAGGTGCTGGGAACTGCAAGGGGGAATAGCTGCTGTTGTGCTCAGGTCCTGATCAGAGGCTTCTCATAGGCATCTGGTTGATCACTGTGAGACCAGGATGCCAGACAAGACCCCTGGCTTTGGCCTGACCCCGCATAGCTTTTCTTACGTTTTTGTGTGTTCTTACCCGCCTTTCTCGTTTTATCTTCACAAATATCTTGCGATGTAGGTTAGGCAAGGAGGGAATGGCCCAAAGTCACCCACTGAGTTCCGTAACTTAGTTGGAAATGGATCCTGAGTCTGGCACTTGCCTGCTACGCCACGCAGGTTCCCAGTGCTAAAGAGAAAGACAGGTTATCCGTAACTTTTAAAAATACAAAAATATAGCAGGAATGATGAGCCAGGTGTTAAATGTCAGCCTACTTTTGAGTTGCTGAGATGTCAACTTTTGAGTTGAAAAACAATGTCTTCTGGAAGGCAGGGGAGGTGTCTGGAGGCAGAGCTAGGACAGGTAAAGCCAGGTCAGAATCTCATAAATTAAGGAGCGGAGGTAGGATAGAAACTTGGCTTTATGACTTTCCAACCCTAATGCTGGTTACCTAACAGAACCAGTGGTGCAATGAGTTACATTTCAAGGACACATTCACACAACAATCCCAGGAACTATAGAGCTACCATTCCCAGCACCCTGAAGAAGCTACTACAGCTCCCAGACACTGGCGGCACCACAATCCCGGTGGAGTGCCATCGCAGCTCCCCCCCCGCTGGGTGCCACGGCCCTAGGACATACGCCACACCCCCGGGACACGCGCCAGCCATGCCCCCGCCTGCTCTCCACCTCTGGTGCTGGAGCATGAAGCTCTGCCACTGGGAGCAGAATGTGCTTTGAAGGTATGGTGTGCCTGCATCCTTGGGCAACCATCTTGAGAAGCCTCCTTGGCTTAGCAGGATCACGTCTTATTGGTCTTTAAAGGTAAAGGTAAAGGTACCCCTGCCCGTACGGGCCAGTCTTGACAGACTCTGGGGTTGTGCGCCCATCTCACTTAAGAGGCCAGGGGCCAGCGCTGTCCGGAGACACTTCCGGGTCACGTGGCCAGCGTGACATCGCTGCTCTGGCCAGAGCCAGAGCCAGAGCCAGAGCCGCACACGGAAACGCCGTTTACCTTCCCGCTGGTAAGCGGTCCCTATTTATCTACTTGCACCCGGAGGTGCTTTCGAACTGCTAGGTTGGCAGGCGCTGGGACCGAGCAGCGGGAGCGCACCCCGCCGCAGGGATTCGAACCGCCGACCTTTCGATCGGCAAGCCCTAGGCGCTGAGGCTTTAACCCACAGCGCCACCTGCGTCACTGGTCTTTAGGCTCCAGCAAATGCCCGGCCTTTCCTGGCTACTGGTGAATGCAATGCATTCATCACAGGAACATAGTATCTCAAATCAGGTATGAATTCTGGCCCTCCTAGGACAGTACTCTCTACCTCGACTGGCAGTGGCTTTCCAGGATTTCAGACAGGAGTCTGTCATGGCCTTACCTGGAGACACTGAAAATGGAACCTGGGTCTTCTGATGCTTGACAGCAGGTGCTTTACCACTAAGCTTGGTTGTCTAAGACCCACAGGTGGTTTCCACTCCAAACTAAGATGGGCTGCAACAGCCATATCACTTTTTTTTTGTTCAGCACTTTTTAAAAAGAGAAGTAGAACGATGATGGGGGAGGGAGAATGGGGGAGGGAGAAAAAGAGGAGCATATCCCATAAAAAGCTATGTGGTTCACTGTTGCAAGCTGGAGTCAAAGCTGTGCCTTGGAACTGCCTGCCCTAGACACTGGAAGCAAGGGGGGAAACCCAAGCTCATGTGCTGTGGGGAAGGGGCATGGAGAACCTTTTCTGAGTGCAGTGAGTCACGGCATGAAATATCCCAAGATTCTTTCACAAATTAGCCAAGATTAAGTTGTGAGAAATTTCACCCAGTGCTTCTACATACATTTTTCCAGAAGCCAGCACCCATGGAAGTCATGTCTGCTTTTGTCACCCTTAAATGAGGACAAAAACCATCTGCAAAAACATCCTCCTGCCACCACACCATCCACAGGGATTAAGGATTTGCCTTGCCAGCTGGCTTGTCACGACAATGGTACAGTTTCTGTTGTGCATGCCACCCCTCTCAACATGACTTCCCATTCATTCGCCCTGCCTAAGCGGCACACAATTTAAATTTGCAAAACAACGGAAGGCGTTATTAATTGAGCAGGCCTTTGAAGAGGGCCGGGGTGGATTGAAGAGCACAGTTAGCTGTGTTGCTAGTAATTATTAGCACACTGTAATTACAATAACTGCTCCCCATAGGTTAGGACACCCTCTCTGCTCTATATATAAAGATCTCAGCAGCACCTGTCTTAGCTTGGCATCATTGCTTAATGCCGGCATTGCATGCTAAGAATGCTGTTTCACAACGCTGGGCCTCTGAAGCCCGCAGGCTAGTTAAACATCTGATCTCCTTCCGCATTGGTACAGCGCGTATGACTTCAGAATGCAATGTTCTCTACTTAAAAGGGCAGAGCTGCAGCTGGAAAAAACAACCATCACTCAGGGCTCCTGACACACATCCAAGTACTATCAGCATCAAAGGTAACATTCTGGTAACATTCATGCTTCCCAGCCTTGTCGTATGGGTGTTCCTCACCCACTCCTTCCACAAGGTGTGAGCACTCAGCATTTTCAGCTTCCCAAAGCCACACACCACCAATGTACAGGCTGTGCGTAGATTCTTCACACAGCGCATATCTGAACGACGGAATTTGCTCCTGTAAGAGGTAGTCATGGCCACTAACTTGGATGACTATACAAGAGGGTTGGACAAATTCATGGAGGAGAGGCTATCAATGGCTACCACCCTCAGTGGCTGTGTTCTGCTTCTGAATGTCAAATGCTGGGGATCCAGCTGCCAATGGGTGTCTGTCTGTCTGGCCATTTGTGCAAAGAGGATGCTGGACCAAGTGGGCCATTGGCCTGATCCAGCAGGCTCTTCTTATCTCCTACTAAGAATTAAGCTAAAAGAGTCCTTGCTGCTTTGCTGAGGGGGTTTGAGAAATGCAGTGACCATTTTGGAGGGAGGAGAGCTCACCTGGACCAGTTAAGGAGGCTGACAATTTTCTATTACCTTCAGTCTTTCTTCATATATGTAGTCTGAAAAGTGCAATCTCTCTGCATAGCAAGAGAGGAAGAGAGTCCAGCAACTGGTGGGAGGCAAGTGGGGGTGAGCTCCTTGCTTGGGGTACACTTGATCCACTGCCCCACTCAGGTGCCGCCAAGGCTCCCCAGAGGAAGGAAGAAGTGGTGAAAAGAAGAGTTTGCTTCCCATCAGAAAAACATCTAGCCTGGCTTTGGTTAGGGAGGCAGTGCAGCATATGGATTTTCTCCAGAAAAGAGGCCGCAGCAAACAGAAATGCCTGGATGTAGGATTTTACACTCCTCCCTTCCCAGCCCTGGAAAAGCCTCCAGTAACGCTGGCTTTATGCAGATGAAGCAAGTTTCACCCAATGCGATTAAAAATTGCAATCAAAACCATACCCCCCCTCCTCCCAGCCCCTGGGTGGGTCTGTTTGCCTGAGCACACACAGAGTTAGTGTGCAACAAACAGTCAACACCAGCAAAAGCAGGAATCCGTTTATCATTCTTGAAGCAGAGATTATATTCCTCACCCATCCTACACACCTACACTTGCAGAAAATGCCGGTGACCTCCCTTTCTGCCTAACGAAGAAGGAGAATTAATTAGGAGATGCTGTTGCACCTATCTCTCCAGGCTCCATCAGCGAGGCGTCTGGCAAGTCTCCTGCTTTTGCTGTAGCAACAAGGAATTTCGCCCCCCAAAATTACACCTCTGATGTGCACCAGAAAACATGGCCCTGCCTGGAGGAAAAGGGCTGGCTGTGCCATGCAGAGGGCTGTCTGAGGCAAAGCCCAGATGGATTCCTCCGCTAGATAAATCTGAGGTCAGGCAGACACACCCAGATCCTGCAGTTAGAACATGTGGGGCACTGATATCCAACCCACCCCACCCCACCCAGTTGCAGAGGAGCATTTTATTTATTTACCCATCAGCCCCAAAGGCTCCCAGATCAGGCGAGGTACAATCAATTCAAACAGGCTTACAATCAAAGGAAAGTGGCACACAAGGACAGAGAGGAGAGAGGGGAAAAGCAAGCTCAGACCCCATTTTAGTTTTGTTACTTGTAAAAGAGAAATAAAAAAATCAGAGTGGTTTACAACAATCGTACACAAAACCATACAATAAAAACCAAATAAAAAAGCCCCAACCAGAAATCAGCTATTATGGAAGGATGTGTTCTTAATTGCCCGTATAGCCTGACAGAGTAAACAAACAAACAAAAGTTTACTTAAAAATTGAAAGAGAAGGCAGAGTATTCCACAAGACTGGGCTGATGACACAAAAAGCTTGGTTTCTCATTGTTGGGAAATGGCCAATGATGCTCCTGCAGATGATCTCAGTGATCAAGCTGGAAGTCCCTGAGATACCCTGGATTTAAGTTGTTCAGGGCTTTGCAAATTAATTCAAGGACCTGTTGTTGGCCTGATGCAATCTGGCTCTGCTCCATACTGCACCCTTGGCAGCTTCTGAACCAAGTCCAAGCACAGAGGACATTGCAGTAGTCCAGCCTCAAGGTTCCCAATGCAGGACTACAGTAGTCAGGCTATCCCTGTCCAGGAATGGCTGTTGCCGGTGAACCAGACTCCTAGCCTCCAGTGACAATAGTAGTTCTTATAATCATCATCTGGGATAGAAATAGTTCAAAGGTAGGAAGTGCCTGATAGAGCTGGCCATGATGGAAGGAGCCCTGCTTCTCATCTCTTGCCACTGAGGCAGCCGGATGGATGAATGGGTGGGTGGGTGCATCATGGATGGAAGCTAGCTAGCTAGCTAGCCGGGCAACCCAGAAGGTGAGCATGACTTCCCTCAAAAGGTTTCCCAGACTGAGAGCACAGCAGGCCTCAGCACTTTATAGCAGGAGGTAGAATAGGAGTGGCTCTCCAGGACCACTTGATTACCAGGGCGAGGAGGATCCTGGTCTGTGGGCAATGCCAGCTCAAGTTGTTCAGCTGCCTGAGGCTCCTTGCTGTGTTGTACTGTGTGATATTGACCTTGGGCTGTTTCCTGACCTTCTGGTTCACGTTGGTACCCAGTGCTTTTTTCTGGGGGGACACAGGGGTACGCATACCCCTAAACATTTTGTGACTCTAACAGGAGAAGAAACCAAAAAAAATAATTTTTTTACTTTCTTCTGTAACACGGTGAATCGGCAGTTCCATTGCTACCCCCGATGGCAGCCTTAGTTCCTTTCCTAGTGTTTCCTGAGTCTCAGACGGAAGCGAGCGTTTAATGTGTGAAGCAGTGTGGAATGTGGATGTGTGGTGTTTTACAGATGAATTGGGAGGATGTTAGTGCACACAACCTCACGCTAATGTGGAAGTTATTGTGAACTGTCAGCTATGTAATATGAGGTAATGCATGTTCTTTGTACTTTTGTCCATTTACTGTATTTATTTTCCCCAATTTGAACTATAAAATGGTGATTTTCTTGAGTCAAAATCAGAGTACTCCCTAAACATATTTTTAGGGGGGGGAAGAAGCACTGTTGGCACCCATACTGTGTTTGACCTCTGCTTGTTTGGCCTGGACTGCACCAGGAACCCTGCTGATTGAGAGCACCCACTGGCATGTAACATGGAAATACTGACTTTACTGCCTTGTTTTCTGGCACCTGGGGGAGGAGAACAGCTATGATACTTTTACCTTTCCTGTTCACTTCGTGGCCTGAAATGGCTGTCTAAAAAAGGTAAAGGCAAATAGACCCCTGGACGGTTAAGTTCAGCCAAAGGCTATTATGGGGTTGCAGCACCCATCTTGCTTTTCAGGCCAAGAGAGCCAGCATGACTAAACTGTTTCAGGCGCAACGGAACACCGTGGTGGAAACCAGAGTGCATGGAAACGACATTTACCTTCCCGCCGCAGCGGTACCTATTTATCTGCTTGCACTGGTGTGCTTTTGAACTGCTAAGTTGGCAGGAGCAGGGACAGAGAAAAAGGAGCTCACCCTGTCGGAGGGATTTGAACTGCCGATCTTCTGATCGGCAAGCCCAGGTGGCTCAGTGGTTTAGACCACAGCACCACCCGTGTCCCTTTAATGGCTGTCTAGCACAGGGGTAGCCAATGTGGTGACCTCCAGGTGTTATCGGACTTCAGTTCCCCTCAACTGGCATTGGCCATGCTGGCAGGGGCTGATGGAAGTTGTAGTTTAGCAAACCTATGGAGGGCACCCCATGGTGCTCTAGCATGTAGGCGAGACTGTCCCCAGTTTTTACATCCCGACCCGCCTCTCCTTTCTAAACTGTCAGCTCTGATGATGCAGAGAAGGTGTGGAAGTGAAACACTGATGTCAAGATCTCTGAGGAATTCAAGGGAGGGAGTAGTAGCAAGGGTTAATTCACACCTCATTAAAGTGTGCAAATTAGTGGGATTAAGCGTCAATAAACCGCAAGTGTGAACAAGCCCAATTCAAGATGTGTTTTGCAAACACCCATCAAGCCTGAACAGTCGTGCTTTACTGTAAACAGGGAGGGCTGAGCTGGGGGAAGACTTATCTGCTTCTCTTTCCTTGGCAATAAACAAGGCTTGAGGTTTGACTTCAAAGACCTACAGATGTGGTGGAAGGAGGGGTTTCTCCAACGCATCCATATAGCTTAGGCCCTTAGGCCTAAGGGAGTGACCACCCAGTGAACTTGTCTATTGCAGGAAGTTTTACCTCTCCCGATTTTCCCATGTCCATGGTATCGACAAGAGGTTCTCTCCATTATACATGATATAGGTCAATTATCCAGACAAGGAGTGCAGAATGTTTTTCAGGCTGAGGGCTGCTTTCCCCTCTATGCAGCCTTCCAAGGGCTGCAGGTTGAAGGTGTGAGCTTTTAGGTCAATAAACAATAATCAAATTCACCTCTATCTGCTTATTTTGAAATTTGCAAAAATGACACCTGCACCTTACATTCAAAGCACTCTGATCCTACTTTAACAGCCATGGCTTACCCCAAAGCATCCTGGGAACTGTAGTTTGTGACAGGTTCTGAGAACTGTTAGAACCAAAATTTCCACCATTCTTTGGGAAGAGGGATTGACGTTAAACCAGCGGTTCCCATTTTTTCCTCTTTATAGACCATCTGCAAATCGCTGACGGTCTTGGCAGGCAACTTAATAACCCTCCCCTCGTTTGTTGTAGCAATTCTAATGCATTGTGCTAGACGAGGTATGATTTCTAACTGTGTTTTTACAGACATGCCAGTGACCACATGAATGAAGTTCATGGAGCACAGTTTAGGGAATTCCTTTATTAAACCACTCCTTTGTTATCACACTACAGATCCCAGGATTCTTGGGGGGAAGCTATGATTGTTATAGAGGTATAATAGCAGTTTAAGTGTAAGGTGAAGATATGGCCAGTGCCTGCAGATTCTGAGATGAAGAGGACACAGAAGTTCAGCTAGGCACAGCCAGTATCAATTTCGCAGAGGCATCGGGACACAAGACACTCCTCCAAGTAGCCATCTATAAGACTACCACAGAGCACTGAGTGTTTGCTAGCCCCCATCTTCCTGCTTTTGAGATTCTAGATGGAATGCAGAGATCTTAATAGGCACAACTGAAAGATTCTCTCTATTTTTTCATTTTCTTTATTTTTTTAAGTAGACACTTCCAGGAGCATTACTTTCTTCAGAAAGGCTGGATGTACCAACGCAACTCTAGTCCAGACAGGTGGCCTATAGGATTGCCATACGTCCGGAATACTGCAGTTGGAAGTAGTGTCTGGGTGGAAATCGCTCAAATGCCCAGGGAAATCCAGTATGACAGCCCATGTTGTCAGCGTCGTTTTGGGCATTTTTTCTAAAAAAATAGCTCAAAAACTTCATTTTTTTCCTGCTTGAAATATGACACCCCTACCTTTTAGTACATGGGTAGGCAAACAAAGGCCCGGGGGCCGGATCCAGCCCAATCGCCTTCTAAATCCAGCCCACAGATGGTCCGGGAATCAGCGTGTTTTTACATGAGTAGAATGTGTTCTTTTATTTAAAATGCATCTCTGTGTTATATTTGTGGGGCATAGAAATTCATTCCCCCCCCCCAAAAAAAAATATAATCCGGCCCCCCACAAGGTCTGAGGGACAGTGGACCTGCCCCCTGCTGAAAAAGTTTGCTGACCCCTGTTTTAGTACATTGAAAGCACATAGCTTTTCCTAACAAATCCTGGGAGCTGTAGTTTGTTGTGGGTGTTGGGAATTGTAGCTCAGTGAGGGGAAAGTGACAGTTCCCAAGATTCTTTGGGAGGAAGCCATGTGCTCTAAATGTATGCCACAAATGTGACCTTATAGCACCATTTATCAGGAAAGTGTCAGAAACGAGGGACTGTCCCTGGTGAACAGGGCCAGTCAGAACATATTCGTGACACAAACCTTTGCCCTGCGAAACTGTCTCTGGAGCAGATGGAGGAGGAGAGTGCTTACTCATGGGCTGATTCAGAGAGGCCTTGCCTACTTTCTGCATTTCTAAAATTTGCTGCTAGGGGAAATAAAAATACATGCTTCATACTAGTATTGTCTATAATTTTCTGTTGCTACAGGGTCCCTTTGCCAGAGACCAATACAAAGCAGACCAGACCAGAGGCAGCTTTTAAGAAGAAATTCCACTCTTTCCCCCTCTCTTCGCATTATGAAAAGCTGGCCATTCCTGGTGCCTTCCAGATGTTTGGGACTACAACTCCCATCAGCCGCAGACAGCATGGCCCTGCTGAGCTAGATGGACTAATGGTCTGACTCACTATAAGGCAACATCCCATTATTCTAAAGGATGATGCAGCTGGGCTTTAATGTCACTTTGGTCTGGTCCAGCAAGGGAGTGAATGGTGAGAGAGAAAGGCAGACCTAGATAGTGGCGGTGAAAGTAGAATTAGTGTATAATGTTTTTAAAATAAAATAATGAGCAGATTCCATGCAGATTCCAAGTGCCCCTATTTTCAGGGACAGTCCTGGATTTAGAGAAGCCGGAATGTCCCACTTTTCCTTAGGACGTCCCTATTTTCATTGGAGAAATGTTGGAGGGTATGGGGTTATGCAACCCTCTGAACCAAGGAGATAAGTAACTATACATTGTAACTACATTGGCTGCCAGTACGTTTCCGAGCACAATTCAAAGTGTTGGAGCTGACCTTTAAAGCCCTAAACGGCCTCGGTCCAGTATATCTGAAGGAGTGTCTCCACCCCCATAGTTCAGCCCGGACACTGAGGTCCAGTGCCGAGGGTCTTCTGGCGGTTCCCTCACTGCGAGAAGCTAAGTTACAGGGAACCAGGCAGAGGGCCTTCTCGGTAGTGGCGCCCTCCCTGTGGAACGCCCTCCCACCAGATGTCAAAGAGAACAACAACTACCAGACTTTTAGAAGACATCTGAAGGCAGCCCTGTTTAGGGAAGTGTCAGAGCTGCCTCCAGGTCCCAGCTCACAGAGGACCAACGCTAGGCTGTAGTTATGTACAAAAGTCTTTATTGAGGTTCAGTTTCCATTTTAAAGCTGCAGCGCGCAGCTCTACGTCTCAACCCTAGACCGGCGAAGTCCCGTCTGAGTCTCCGCCCCTTCCACACCAGTTTAAGACTCTCGCCTTGCTCCACCTCTTCCTAAGTTCCTTTCTCCTCTGGGCCCTCCTGCCCGCTAGGGTTTCATCCTTCCTGGACTCCTCTGACGCTGATCCTGATGATTCTTCCCCCTCCTTCCGGCGGGCTTTAGGACCTGGTTCCCTATCCGGGCTACCTTCTGTGCCGCTCGCCTGTACATTTGAACTTGGCGCGCGCGCCCAGCCTGCAACTTTCCTCTTGACCATTCCCTCGCTCTCCGATGGAGGCGTGGCCACCCCTGACTCCTCTTCTCTCGCTGGTGGTGAATATGTGGGCTCTGATACCTGGGACTCCTCCCCCCCACTATGCTCTGGTGGGGAAGCTGGTCCTGATTTCCAACTGCTGCTCTGGGAGTCCCCGCTGGCCCCTTGTTTCTGGGGTGTCCCCCTTGGGTCCCCCCTTGCCCTGCCCATCGGCACCCCCTTCTGTGAATCTTCCGATTCGCTGGAGAGGCTCACAGAATCTATTGGGCTGCTGTCATCCTCTCCTACGCTGCCCTTGGATTGCTCCCCCTCGCTCTCCATCTCCTCTCCTCCCTGCGCTCCCGCTGAGTCCCTGACAGGAAGCTTTTAATGTTTGATGTATTACAGTATTTTAATATTTTTTTGGAAGCCGCCCAGAGTGGCTGGGGAAGCCCAGCCAGATGGGTGGGGTATAAATAATAAATTATTATTATTATTATTATTATTATTATTATTATTATACCTTTGGAATACATCTGAATGCAGTTCTGTATAGGGATGTTTTCAGATGTTTAATATTGTGTTATGTTTTTTATATTTGTTGGAAGCTGCCCAGAGTGGCTGAGGCAACCCAGTCTGATGGGCGGGGATAAATGATAACATGATGATGATGATGATGATGATGATGATGATGATGATGGAATAGCACATCCCTATTTTCATCGTGGACCTCTACCCGAGTCCTGCTCCGCCAGAACCACTGCCAACTTGCCTCTAAGCATACAAGATACATACTGTACTGTACACATGTTAAAAGACTAAAGGTGCTTTTAAAAGCTTTTCAGGTTTGAATAACCAAAGTTAATCATTCACTTAACATTTTGTAGAAGGACATAGGGGGTTTTTCTGCAGCACGTTTTTCTCTGAAATGTGCTTGTCAACAGCAGCTCTACCCAACAACTGCCGCCAGAACCTCCATAATGCCCTAAAGCATGGTGTCATTCCAGCGTCAGTAGAACAAGAGGAATTATGGTTGCAAAAGGTGTTCAGTTTTATGAGCAGGAGGAACACGCTTTAGGGTTGCCGTGAGGAGATGTCGCAAACTGCACCACTGCAAGCCAAATCATCCCAGGGCCGTCTATCATAGGTAGGTGTTAGAGGTACTCACAAAATATGTATACTGAACTTGTGGATTGATGCTATGGATTGGTGAATCTGATAAAGTCCACTTCACTCAGTTTCTTGTTTCCTTCCCCACATTTCCACATCTGTTTGCAATTAAAAATAATAAAAATTCTCACAAAATGTTTCAGCATATTATTGTGAATTTCTCCTAATCTAAGCGTATTCACTGCAATTTTGCCGTGTGTGGGTGTTTGCAAGCAATTTTTCTAATGCATTTTTATACATACTTTTTGTACACCTTTTTCTTCCTAGTGAAAACTACCGTATATCGCAAAATGCAGAGAAGTGTACATTTTGAAGGGTAGCTGCATTTTGGTTCACCTTAACGAAATGAACCAACCAAAATTTCTACCCTGTCCCTATTTGATGCCATTATGTGGCAGGCCACCATACCCATATTCCTGTTGCTTGCTTTCAAGGAGCAGTGTTGCTGAGCTGAGGCTAGGAGCCAGGACCCTGAGTCCAAACCTGAGGGAGTCAAGGCCTTGTACAAAACGGAGAGAATTTAAACCCAGAGACCAAACTGAGAGCCAGCAAAGCAATGCTAGCCCTGCAGTCCCATTGAGATGAATGACCATGACTAAGTTAGGTCCTTTCATTTCAATGGGGAAAACATAATTGGATACAGCCTTCTAGGCTTCCCCCACAAAAAACAAACAAACACAATGCTGGTTGTAGTTTTATTCATTCATTCATTCATTCATTCATTCATTCATTCATTCATTCAACAAGCTGAAGTTATACCCACTTACTCGAAACCCAACAACCACCTGACAACCTGTAAACGTTTTACATAAAATATTCATAAGGCAATACTGATAAAATCAACAGACTTTTAAAATCAAGTAGACATAATAACTTTATCCAAAGATAGATAAAATCAACAGACACACACACACACACACACACACTTTAAAATAACATGCTGGGAAGGCTTGCTGCCTAAAGAAATAAAAATATATTTTAAATGCATCAAAAATAACACATCAAAGTCGCCTCCCTCATATTATTAGAGAGGGGGTGGTTCCAGGTAATAGTTGTAGTCCAACAACATGTGGAGGCTGTCTATATGTTCTGCCCACACTATTGGGATGTAGCTCAATGTCTGTCCCAGGATCCTTCCCTGGCATCTCCTGACAGGGCTGGGAGAGACCCCTTCTTGAAAACAGCAGAGAGCCACTTCCCATCTGTGTAGACCAGGGGTGGAGACCTTCCAGTCCAGAGGCCAAAAATTAGCCCACAAGTCCTCCCCATTTGGCCCATGAGGCCATTTTGAAGAAGAAACATCCACTTGCCTTACCCCTGATATCATTGAAGCATTGAGCAACCTGTTTTGCAAAGCCTACGCACAGCACTTCCGCAAAACCCAACAACCAGCTGCTTGCCAAGCCTTTGGGGAATGTTGCAGAAAATTATCTTCTTCCACCCCCATGGTCCAAACATTGACAGGTGTCAATTACCTGGCATTTTTATGATATCAGATGATGGACAGGTGGGTGGTCTTGTCCACCTACCAAATATAGCCCACAGAGGTGAGGGAGATAAAGATCCAGCCCATCAGGCCAAAAGGTTCCCTATCCTCCGTGTAGACAATCTTGAGTTAGCTAGAAGGAGGGCCTGTCTCATACCACAAGCCATTTCGTTCCTATGACATAGCTGTGTGTGATGGTTTCAGCGTCAAGTTAAAACTTACTTGTTTGCGTAGGGATTTTAAGTGTTCTTAACCGGGTGATTGTTTTCCCCTGATATGTTGTTTTTAGCTGTCTCTGCTTTCCCCCCCTTCTTTTTAGTTTCTTCTATCCTTTTATTGTTGTTTGTCTAGATATGTTGCTTGTTTATTCTGTTTTATGCTCTGCCCTGCCTTGGTATCTGCGCTGATGATGGGATGTAAACCCTTGTCAAACAAACAAATAAAGCACGACAAAACAAATAAAGTACGGCAATAGGCTCACCTGCCTGACACACTGGTGCACACACGTCAAAAACTTGTCTCCTTTTCAAAAGGAAGAGCAATCGCTTCCGAGAAAGAAATCTACGCTAAAAGCCGCTAATAGCGCTAATAGCGCTAATCCGCTAAGACGTCAATGGGCTTGCTTCGCAAGACGAAAAAACCGCTAGACGAAGAGACTCGCGGAACGGATTAATTTCGTCTTGCGAGGCACCACTGTATATTCTAAAACTGTTGCAAATTGATATTTGGAGCCTGTGGAGCCAGGTATATAGGTATATAGGGCAGAGGGGCTTCAGCTCCCCGAATATTTTTTGGCAGGGGGCAGCGCCCCCCCAATATTGAGGGGCTCACCACCCCATGCTGCCACCGAGCGCCCTTCATGCGCCCCAGCATTGGTCCGGGAGCCAGGACCGAACATAGGCAATCTTTGCTTCACTCATCCCAGCTGCAGCTTAGCATGTCAGGCAGTGTCACATGACACATCATGTGACCACAACCACTCAATGTGGGGGGCAAGTTGGCGCCCCGTTTGGAGTAGAAAGGGAGACGAGGTGTGTCAGTTAGGTAGTGGGTGCTAGCCCATACCCACTAGGCATCAACTATAGCTGGCTTGCTCCCAATCCAAACTGAGCCTCGCTGAAAACTTACGAACTGCCTTTCCCCAAGTTTGCAGGATAATGTGTATATATATATATGGATGCTTCCACCCTACTATTTTCATATGGGATTCAGTCACCTATCTGCAAATTCAGGTTGCATAATTAAAGTTAATTTGGAGCTTTTGAGCAATGAACCCACATCCCCTCCCCCCCCCCCCCCGCAAAAAAATCAAACTTTTTTTTGTGAGAAGGAAAATGCATTGGAAAGTGTGGGATAACGTTGGCTCAAGACAATGTAATCTAACCTCTCTGCAAACAAATCGGGCGGAATGCTCAAGGTCATTTTCAAGTGACCTTGGAGGGCAGCGGCAGGAACATCGCACTGCACTTAAAATGTTTAATCTGTTTCATCACAAACTCTTGCACCATACAGTATCCTTAAATCAGGTTGAGGTAAACTGAATTTGAGCAACTATCCCTAAGAGCTTGTTAGGAGCTAGTATCTTTCACTGGATCAAACCCAAAGTATTTAAGCAGCACTACAAGCTTCGAAACCAAATGAAGTGCTTAATTAAGCAAGAAGGAAGGGATCTAGTTGATAGTGGTGCTCTGCTCTTTAAAAATATATAAAAACAGGAAAACCACCAACTGGGCCCTCCCTTCCTGCTCCAGCCCACCCAGTTTATATAAACACCTGAAATAAACAAAAGGGTAAAAAACAACAACACCAAAACAATCAAAATAGAAAACAATTAAAAGCATTAGAATAGCCCCCAAGTAATTTGCATTAATGTCAATCAGTCTTCAGATTAAAGTGTTAAATTTTGTTATGTTGTTTTTTCTTATTGCTTGAAATTATTTTGTGAATGAAAATTGATAAAAAATACACTTCTCTTTTTTAAAAAATAATGATGCTCAAGCAACACATTCAAATGCATTCTTTCATAAGAACATTTCCCTGTGTCTCACATCACCAGCTTATTGCTTCCCGGCTACTGTGGGTGTAGCACTAAGAGGTTTGATTTTTTAATTATTTGGCATGGCCTGTGGACTCTTCCCATTTTAGGCTGCTTGACCTGGCTTTTGTTTCCAGATAATTAGCATTTAAAGCATCTTTGAGAGGCAACTCTGGAAGGAATGTCAGCCTTGGTCCTCCTTCAAGACCAAGCTATAATCCCACACACTTTTCATAAGCGAAAATGCTTCCATTAAATCTGAAAATGGGTTTGTATGGGGGGTTTTCTATTGCTGTTGTTTTTTTGCCAGAGTTTCTCTTTCAATGTGTCCTGTCTGTCACTCGCTGCATTACTGTGAACACAAATGGGTGGTGCTGGTGGTGTAGAGATATATGGTATAATGAATTGGAAAAAAAATGTTTAAAATAACTTTTGTAAAAACAAACAAACCCAGAAGCCTTTTATTAGGAATTGTAGGTACTGACATTCTAATGGAACAGAAAAGACTTTTCATGTATGTGACAACAGCAATGTGGATGCTACTGGCCAGAGATGGAAAGAAGACGAAGTCCCTACCAGAGAGGAATGGCAAACCAAGCTGTTGGACTATGCTGAAATGACAAAACTTAGCAGGATTTTAATAACACTTTTAATGTAGCGAATATTATGGATAATATTGAAAGATATAAAACATGGACTATGAAATAATATGCAGTTGAGAAGGTGGACAATAGGATCCATGGAGGGGAAGGTGGGAAGTCCAGAGATTTGGATAAATCTCTAAACAGGGATATGTAATTTGGATTGTTATAATTCTATATTTGTAAAATCAAATAAAAATTATTATATATGTAAAAAGGGAGGCTTGGGCGGTGATGAGTTGGGGCGGCACCTTCCTATTTCATATCGGGTGATGAAACAGGATGGCATTGTCCTTCCCTGTCCCTCAAAAATGCCATCTAAGAAGAGGAAGGGAATTCCTGCAGCAGGGCACTTTCCCTCCCCTCCCCTTCTTGAATGTACACTCTGTAAAATGGAAGACCCTGCAGTATGAGGAGACCAGTCTTATAGCACACAGTCAACCCAAGTGGAGGTGACGATCTTCTTGTCACCCCGGGACGATGAGCCCAGCCACCTTTTATTCAGTCGCATAAGCACTACACTACAGCATGGCCATAAAGCTGTACGTTCAACCGCTGAAATACACACCCAATATGTAGCAATGGAGATTTATGTTACTGCTTTATGGATGGACACTGTGTTTTATTAATGGACTCTGTATTTTTGGAATTACCCAAGAGCCACCAATAGGGAGCTCTAGAATCTGACAGCTAACCAATTGGGTACTACCAAACAGCGACTCCTATTGCTGAAAGCAGGTAACCAGCAGGAAACGCTTCAGCTCAGCCTTTGCACTGTTGACTGAACACCCCCTGCTGTGCAGATAATGGAGAAAGCTCATAAATTGTATCCCTTCTTTTGTCCTGGCCAATTCTATTACGCTGGTGTAAACCCTGGTGCACCAGGAACCCAGAATAACAGCAAATAAAATCCGCTCATACATTAGCGACTGATAAGACTTGTCAACCTATTATTCCAAAGTCTTTCTAGATTATAAAACTCCAAAATACAGGCCAAAAGAGAGCAGGTCTGGAAAGAGCGAGCCATACAATGGGCACCACCAGTGAAAAGGCCCTGCTCCATGTAGCTCCTGCCTTGTCATTTGATGGGGTGCCCACCTGCCCTCCTTCTTGACATGGAATGCTCTCTACTGGAGTCTCCAGGTCCAATATAAAGACCATAAGAAGGGAGAGCAGGGACCTTGAAGTTCCCAACAGCTGTTAATCAAGCAAGCAAGCATACAGGTCACCTTTGTCACAGGTGCATCACGCCTATGTCCTGGCCAGGCCTGCACCCAATCTTGTTTCTATACACTCTTGCTTGTTCTCAGTAACCAAAAACATATTATCAACATATACAAGGAGAAAAGTTGTTTTCCTTCATTTGCAAGGAATCGTACAAAACAAAGTGGCACTAATGAAGAAAGGTTCCAGGGTGGCAACAGAGAGCAAACTAAAAATGCTTTTGCAGTTCATCAGAACTATCCAGTAATACCAAGTTATAGGAAAACTGGTGCTATTAACAGTAACCCTAGTTGGTTAATTGATTTGGCAACTTCCATGCATGTGATGTCTGATGCTAATCCCCCCCCCCAAGAGTTAAATAAGATTCAGGTGAGGTTGTCCATCCCAGCAGGTATATAACAGGAAGACACGGCCTACCCAAGCCGGAGGAGCTATTTTGGCAGCAGAATTGTGCTGCCAATTGGTCTGGAAAAAGTCAACAAGACTGCCTGGCCTGTTCTGGACAACCTTTGAGATCAGGATTATAGGCAGTATTTGGCGGAATAAGTTCATGAGCAGAGCAACTTCCACTTCTGCAATGGGACGTTCCTTCCTCTCTTCCAATCCTGCACTGTCCCTGAATCTGGGTTTGGAGGAACCCGTATAAAGGATTTAGGGGGATCACAGGGGGAAGAGAAGGAGGAAAGTCCCATTGTGGTCCACTCATGCAATTATTTAATTGAATATCACCAAATGTCTGCATGTCGAGCTGCTGTTAAAAGCACAGCTACAATGGCCGCTTGAAAACACTACTTGGGAAGAAGGTGGAATCTTTTAAAATCATAGGCCACCCACAAACCAGTAGCATTTGGTGAGGGGAGGCACTTAGCATATCTCCCAACGCTGACATCCCTGTGGCTTACAAGAAGGTAGAGGAGGAAGGAGGTGAAGTTGATGTGGTGTGAACAAACTGGCATGAGCACCAGTTTGGCTGCACCGGTGTGTTTGCACTGTGTCAACCCTGCCAGCACCAGCAATGTCGGTAGTGGGATGTCATGTAAGTGCCAGGACCTTACCCTGCCGACAGTGCTAGCTGCAACCCAACATGGAAACCCTATGCATAATCCTACTAAATCTAGTTGGTTTAATAGCAGTATTAGGCTAGCAAGATCTTGTGAGATCTTCCTGAACAAGATCTCATGAACTCTTTAAGATCTTGCAAGAGCTCAGTGAGATCTCACAAGATCTCACCAGAATCTGCCATTGTTGCTGCCAGGCACCGCTGCACAATCTAGGTAAGGGAGGTGGTGAAATTCTCAGCATGTTGCACGCTGAAAGAAAATTATATGAAAATGATGTACCGGTGGTATTTGACTCCTAGTAAGCTTGCAAAAATGTATAAGACAAGTGCAAATATCTGCTAGAAATGTAAGCAAAAGGAAGGCACCTTCTATCATATGTGGTGGACATGTAAGGTTCTAAAAGCATTCTGGGAAATGATATACCGGTAACTTCTGTTTTTGTTTTAAAGGAATCCTTTCTGCTAAATTTATACATACAACAGAGATTTTCTGCACTGCTAAAATCCAGGTTTTGAGACAAGGAAACCAAATTTGGGACCAAGAACACTATTTTCTGGGGTTTTTAAAAAAGAATATTGTAGAGCTGGAAACAAGATACTAAAATGGACATCTAAAATTGGCATTGCAGCAGCTTCCCTAAAGAAAGGCTAAGGTCGGGATGTTGGAATATTCTAGAAAGAAACTGAGAATTGGTCTTGAACAGGTTGTTAGGCAACAGAAAATCTCCCCAGCTACAGGTGCCTTTATTAAAGGCACGTATGTCAATAAAGGTCAGTCAGTATGTTAATGAACAGAGTTGTAAATGAGTCAGCAATTGAGTCTCAGAGCCAGATGGCTAGAGGAGAAGGAATTATGTTGTTTTATTTGACAAGTGTATTTTTTTTTTTGGTAAATAATAAAGATTCTCTGTAAAAAGAAACTCTGCTGCAAGCTTGAATAAGAATACAACCCAAGAGTTGATTCTCACATGTCAACAAGGGAGAGTGTTATGTACTGAAGTTTTCACCCTGGGCCAGCAGGGGGATACTGTAGATAGTTTTCACTCAGGTCCATGTATGCAAATAAGGAATTGAAAGTGACGTTCAGTGATTGGATAGTTACAGAAAGTTGTTACTGTTGCTTTGTAGTTGAGCTCTATATAAGCAGGCTGGCAGAACCCCTCATCCCAGTTCTGTTCTGGGCCTGTGAATAAACAAGAGCTGTTTGAAGAATCGCTGTGTCGTCTGATATGTTCACCCACAACTTAACAGAGAGCATTCCAGATGTTTCTAAACCACAGTTCCCTTCTGCCTTGACTGCTGGCCGTGTTGGTTGATGGGAGTTGTAGAATGCAGAGGAATTTTCAGCCTCTCAGTTTCAGGGTTTTGGAAAAATGAGGAATGTCTGGGCCTCATCAGGCCCTAAAGACAGAAACCAGAAGCAGGCAGGAAAAACTTTTAAGAAAGCTTTTTTTCTCACGGAAGTTAGCAACACCTGGAAGGCGATGTCGGCCACCCTTTGGCTAAAATGTTTAGGAGTTGGGTGGCCACTTTTGCATCATGAAAAAAGAAAGAAAATACCTCACCCATAGAAGAGGACTGTGTTCCATAGCTGTCAACTTACAGATTTGAAAATAAGGGACCAGCAGCCTTGAAAATAAGGGACCAGCAGCCTTGAAAATAAGGGACCTGGAGCCTCATCTGTTCCAGGCACTCCAGTCTTCCTGTCCTCCTGCAGTCTGGTCAAACTCATGCTGGTAGCTTCGAGAACATTGTCCAACCAACTTTGTAACCAGAGGTTCAACTGAATAGAATCTGAATCACATGCACCACAAGGCCTATGCAGTCTCAACTTAAGATGGCTCCCCGGCCTGGCTTTGCACTGCAAAGTTTGCAGCAGCACGTGCAACAAAATGGCGTCCAGCATTAAAACCCCCCCTCAGCTTGCATTAGCTAGCCACACACAAGGCATGCAAGCTCCACCCCCCAGTTGTTCTTAGACTTCTTATTGGGTGAGCAACACAGCCAAGCAACACAGTTGGAGCCTCCCTCCTCCCTGGCCGGCAGGGAGGGAGGGAGAGGAGCTGCTTCCTTTGAAATTTAAGGGACATCATTTAAGGGAGATTTAAGGGACATCCATCAATAAGGGACAGCAGCGGGACATGGCGCTGGAATAAGGGACTGTCCCTTCAAATAAGGGACACTTGACAGCTATGCTGTGTTCACATCAGCCTGCCTTGGCTTCATTTCTCCATTGATACAAGGGAATTATAATGACCTACACTGCAGGGATTTTGTGAGGATGAGAGCAATACAATTTTAAAGCACTTTGGAAATTAAAAGCACTTATAAAGAGAGGGACCCCCCACTACCCCAGACAAGTTTTATTTTGTGGGTATTCAGCAACATGCTCTAATACTGCATTAGTGGTGGCTTTTGTCTCCTTCAGTCGGTTCTGTGATGTTCTGCAATGCTACCACAGTCTTGCCATCCGGAGGGGGAATAATGCAACAAAAGCACGACGAAAAGAACCCCACGACCCCAGAACATTTGCAGTATAGAAAGTTCCAAGATTTCGTTTGTGATAGCTATTTGTGCATGTGCAAATCAGGACACACGTGCAGAGGACAGATGAACAGGAATTCCTGTGGGTTGGCGGTTTCAGGGACAGGGAAACCTAAAAGGTCATGGGTGAAGATATCCCTGGCCTCTTCTCTGACGTGAACAAGACCATGGAAACATGGCTTGAAATGCAGCGGGGTGAGTGGGAACGACCTTGCCGCATTTTAAGCCACTATTGTGAACATACCTTTAGATAGTGTATTGGAATGCAATGAGAACTCTAAAGCTAGTATGTTTGGTGCTTTTCGAGACTCTATATGGCCACATAAATAAATAAAATAGGGAGAATTAACAGTGAAGAGTACCATAACATGTAAACCCAAGCTGCTTATGAGACTGACCTGGGAGAGAATAAGGTTACATACATTCCAAGTTTCTAAAAGATGTTTCAAGGCTGAAGTAGTTTTCATTCTCTCACCTTGCTGCTCCCAAAAGGCATTTGAGGTGGCAAGCAGTGCCATCTAGTGGCAGTTGCTTTCCATTGCAATGCCACATTAGAGAGAGAGAGAGAATGAATGAATATAACATATATTATGGTTTTCCCAGTAGTGATGTATGGAAGTGAGAGCTGGACCATAAAGAAGGCTGATGGCCAAAGAATTGATGCTTTTGAATTATGGTGCTGGAGGAGACTCTTGAGAGTCCCATGGACTGCAAGAAGATCAAACCTCTCCATTCTGAAGGAAATCAGCCCTGAGCGCTCACTGGAAGGACAGATCCTGAAGCTGAGACTCCAATACTTTGGCCACCTTATGAGAAGAGAAGACTCCCTGGAAAAGACCCTGATGTTGGGAAAGATGGAGGGCACAAGGAGAAGGGGACGACAGAGGACGAGATGGTTGGACGGTGTTCTCGAAGCTACAAACATGAGTCTGACCAAACTGCGGGAGGCAGTGGAAGACAGGAGTGCCTGGCGTGGTCTGGTCCATGGGGTCACAAAGATTCGGACAACAACAATACTATATAACATATACAGGGTGAGTCTTTTAAAAGAGGCCACGTGGATACAGAGTACACATGTTCCACGGGGCCTCTTTTAAAAGACTCACCCTGTATAATATATAACAAGTATTTAAAATATTTGATAGCAGCCCTTCAAACAAATTCGGAGGTAGTGTACCAAAGTGTGGATAAAAATTAATTCTCTTTCTCTCTCTCACACACACATACCATTTTAGCATCCTTTAATTGTGCTTCATAATCTCTGACCTATTCCAATTAAACTAAAGGAGCATCTACAGAGATCGACCATCTCTGCACCTTTCAGTAATACTCCAGAGTCCTTCAGTTGGTTTTTAAAACTTACATTTTAAACAAAGAGAAAGAAAGGAAGGAAATTTCTTGTTATTTAACTAACAGAAGGACAGAGTTAAAAATACCCAGGTGCTATTCTGTTCCATCCAGCTGCCCAGTGAGAAGTGAATCCGTTCAAGATCTTTGATGCTTATTCTTTTTAATTTTTATTTTTATTAAGTACAAATTAGAAAACATACATATTTACAACAAAAGAAAATACAAAAGAAAAAGAAAATACATATAACCAAGGAAAAAAATTAGAAAATACTTTGTCTCTTTTCCTATTTACAGTTATTTATAACCTCTATAAAATGCTATTCACAATAAAGGAGTGAAATGAAAGATAAGATATCAGAAAAAAGAAAAAAGAACAAAGAAAAAATAAAGAAGTAAAAGAAAAAAATGCTTTGATGCTTATTCTTAAAGTACTTCTGGTTGACCTGTTTATTGAACATTTACCTGGATTTCTTTTTAGGGAGATGAGATGATGTTGCCTATTTAATAAGCCTTCACTCTAATTTGCTGGTGGGAAAACGAGACAGCATTGCCTCAAAGCAACTGCTAGCTCACACTTTCCAGTGTGTTTCCTCATAACTTTCATTACACCCACAAAAGTCTGCTTTTGAGGGAAGTGGGTTTATTTGCAGAACAGCTCCAAATCAGTTTAACTGCACAACCTGGATTTGACGAGCTGTGGCTGAATCTGAATCTCATCCGACAATAGCAACGGCCCGGAAGCACCCCTAATTGCATTCTGATTAAAGGTTGTCTGATTCAAATTATTTAATAAATTAACAACTAGCAAATGAATGAAGCATTGTTCAATCAACTGAATAATGACTTTAAAAATATTGGATGGCTTAAATTTAGGTCTTAGCTGGTTTGTTTGGTTTTTAGAACAGAGGGATTTGTGACTCTGGCACACCCACATAATAAATAGGCCCAGTTTATCATTCTGAATGAGTCACTGAGTGGTTCGACCTTGAGAGCTGTCCAACAAAACACATGATGAAGGTACCCACGTCATTGGAGAACAATAGGAGCATGCCTTATACCAATTCAGACCATTAGTCCATCTAGCAGCAGATCTCCAGGGTTTCACACAAAATTCCCTGCCCCAGCTCTAATTGGAGATGTTGGGGATTGAACCTGGGACCTTCAGTGTTATGTACTGAGCTGAATCCTAGATCAATAGGATCCAGAACGCAGCAGTCTGATTGGTCCGTAGAAACCACCCAATCTAGCTCCAGGTGGAATTGAATCAGCGACCTGATTGGCCTACAGGAGCAGCCAATCAGGCTCCTGGATGAAGTGAATCAGCAACCTGCTTGGCCTGCAGGAGCAGCCAATCAGGCTTCTGGAGGAGGTGAATCCGCAACCTGATTGGCCTACAGGAGCAGCCCGGAATTAGGGGCCCATTGTGTAAATAATATATATATAGCAAGATGTTTTGGGGAAAGTTTCATTCATTGCTACTATGAGCTGAGTAAAGAGCATGAAATTCACACTCGTCTCTGAGTATATTTCATTCGGCATGCAAAGCAGATGCTCTTCCACTGAGCTCTGACCCTTTCCCATCATGAGGCTGCAGACACACACATATCCTGAGCACTGTAGTGTTCTGCGAACTGCAGCTCTCTGAGGGGAAACCACATTCCCAGGATCCTCTGGGGGACGTCAACAGGCTTCAAACGTGCATTAAATGTATGGTGTGTATGCAGCCTGCTTTGAAAGTGTGTCTTCCCTGCAATCAGCGCAAGCATGCTGTTATGTACTGAAGTTCTCACCCTGGGCCAGCAGGGGGATACTGTAGATAGTTCAGGTCCACATATGCAAATAAGGGATCGAAAGTGACGTTCAGTGATTGGATAGTTACAGAAAATGGTTACTGCTGCATTCTAGTGGAGCTCTATATAAGCAGGCTGGCTGAACCCTTTAATTCAGTTCTGTTCTGGCCTGTGAATAAACAAGAGCTGTTTGAAGAATCGCTGTGTCGTCTGATATGTTCACTCACAACTTAACACATGCATTTCTCTCC
The DNA here is from genome assembly GCF_951804945.1 of Podarcis cretensis. Lineage (NCBI taxonomy): Eukaryota > Metazoa > Chordata > Lepidosauria > Squamata > Lacertidae > Podarcis > Podarcis cretensis. The sequence goes on from NC_137177.1 coordinate 30,058,653, forward strand.
AGGGTCAAAAGCTGGGTGGGGTTTGCAACGACAGAAACTAGCTGTGTACAATGATGATTGGCTGCTGCCTCTGAGGTTGCCAAGACACCTTTCTCTCCCTACAGCTGCTGCAGCTCTTTCCAGAACTTATCCGTATTTGCTTGTTTGTTTTAACAGGTTGAAAGATGAGCTGCCAAATTACCCATCCCAGGCCAGAGCCCGAATGATACGAGGGCATGGAGATGGGTCTGTAGTTTTGCATGCAGAAGGTCCCCAGTTCAGTCCCCAGTGGGACACCCAGGTAAGGCTGGGAATGACCCCTGTCTGAATCCTTGGAGAGCCGCTGCCAGTCCGTGTAGACAATATGGAGCAAGATGAGCCAGTGGCAGAGGCAGGTAGGAGAAAACCAGGCTCACACCACAAGATTCTGTAGCTGCCCAAGTGCCTGTCCAGCCAGCTTGTGTTTCTTTTTGTAAAAATGTATTTTTATTAAAGATTTTCTTGATTTACAAAGGTATGTGCAATGTCGCTCTCGTATTTTTTTCCCCATGCAACATTTTTATTTTCTTTTTACAAATTGGTTTCATTTGTTGAGACATTAGGAAGAAAAAGGGGAAAGAGGTGGAGTGGGGAAAGATGAGTGGGGGTGGGGTCAGGTGGCGATGTTTCTATTTTACTTAATATATGTGGGGTTTTGTGTCAGTGTTGCTTGTGCAGGTTCTCTGCTGTTCACTTGTGTTCCTTCGGTGGTGAGAGAGGTTGGGGTTGGCCTCATTTGTGGTTGGCTGTGGTGGTCTTTGTTTTCATGTGTGAGTGGGGTGGGTGGGTGTTTTGGATCAGGTTAGCCATATTGATTTGTATGCTGTTGGTGGATTTTTGTCATTGTCTTGTTGGGCTGTGTTTGTGATAAAGGGGAGCCATACCGGGGTGAAGCCAGCTGGTGCTTCTGTGGAACTGGCACACTGAAATATACTTGGAGTCGAGAGTGGATTTCATGCTCTTTATTCAGCTCATAGTGGTGAGGAGGAATCAAAGTTCCCCCACAATATCTGCTTTATATACATTATTTACACAATGGGCTGCACGTGATTGGCTAATTCCGGGATTCTCCTGTAGGCCAATCAGGTTGTGGATTCACTTCCACCTGGGCCTGGATTGGGTGGCTCCTGCGGACCAATCATACTGCTGCATTGTTCTAGGACCAATCAGACTGCTGCATTTTGGATCCTATTGTTCTAGGACCAATCAGACTGCTGCATTTTGGATCCTATTCAACTCAGTACATAACACGCATGAAGTCTGAAACACAGCAGCAAGGTAAAGCCGCCTCTAAATGTTCAGGGACTCCAGCACCAAATTTCTAGGTTTAGCTCAGTGACATTACAAAGGAACAAGGCTGCAGGCATCTCATTCACATTTAGTTCTGGGCTCCCCCGATTTCCCAGCTTAAAACAGAGCTGGCCCACCCATGAGGCAGGGTGAAGCATCTGCCTCAGGTAGCAGAACTGCAAGAAGTCGCATCCTGCTTGCGCCATCTTTTCTGCCACCCTCTTGCCAGCAAAAGGGCTGTGTTCTGACAAGTGAGAACATCTTGGGGAATTCCCTGGCTCTCATTGATTTTGGTGAGGGGGGGCAGTTCCGGAAGCAGAGGAAGCAGGGGGGCACAGCACACAGAGGCATGGGGTGGCATATTCCCATTTCACCTCAGTTGGCAAAAACAAGACAGGCCACCCCTGGCTTCCAAAGTCATCATTGATCCCAATCTGAATTCTCAGGAATGTAAATAAAATACTCAAGAAAGAACAATATATAATCAACATTTATTCATCATCAATCCCTATTACTAGGAATAATCACATGTAAAAAGTAAGGATGTAAATCACGTGAAAATAATAACACCACACAGAAGCTCCTCACTGGCAAGGGAGGTGCACTCTGTACATGCCCCTGTCCCTTATTTCTAAGGCTCATAGTACCTAGTTAAATTTTTCACACGATACCTTGCAATCTTCTTTTCCACCCTTAGGCCCTTTTCAACCCCCTTTCAACCCCTAGGTTCTTATTCACCCCCTGCCTAGTCCCATGAACCCTGTGGTGGTCAGTGTCAACTGCGTTGGCTACCCTGATCTGGTCTGTTTTCCACAAAGTGCAATTAAAAGATAATTGTACACATTCAACAGTAGGAAAGGTTAAAAGTCCACTGCTTTGGCCCGGCCCCCGATTCCTCTGTGCTTGCTCAGCGAAGCAGGCAGCACCCAAATCTCCACATCATTCGGGCTCTGCCCTCCTAGCCTGGGGTGTGGCAGTCTGGTTTGATAAAGGAATGTGCAAAGTCGACAAACCAACCGGCCTCATTTCATTTTCACTTGCTACTGTTTGCGTAAAGGGGATTCTGGTGGCACCTTCATTCCAGATGTTCAAGCAACGGTGGATGAAACCTGGCAGGGAATCAAGGCTGCCACTCCCAGCTTGAACACATAACTCTGGGGAGGTTTCTAGTATTTGAGAAGGGGGCGGGCAACACATTGCTATAGGTTTTTAACTCACTCCTTTTTTTTTCATTTTGTGGTTTTAAGTTTTTATTGCTGCAAACCGCTCTGATTTTTTTTTAAAAAAATGGCAGAGCAGTAGACAAATACTTTTGTAAATAAATAATTATGTTAATATCCATGTTGAAATAAATTGTGTGTGCATTTGTGGGGGGAATTTCACATCTGCATCGTACATTTAAATCAGAATTTAACACACATGGGTTTAAATATTTATTGAAAACTGCTTAGAGGATGTGTTACAGTCAAGCAGCATATAAATTTTGTTAAATAACACATTTTCATTTAAAAAATTCTCATTTTTATATACCCTACCCCCTAATATATGCATTTTTGTAAACTTTGGGTAGAAAACAGCATCACAAAATTTGGATAAGTGTGACTTTGGAAGGATGGCTGTGGTTTGGTTCACATATTGTTTTGGAAAACTACAGATTGGATGGATCCTCCTTTAAAATGAGAACTGCATAGAATTTCTCCCCCACCTCTAGGCCCCATAACTGCTGAAGTGGTATAAGAGTGCTTTACGTGGATCGTGTCCTTTGCAGCTGTCTCTGGCTAGTGGCCAAAGGGAATGTTTGGGGAAATCCACACATTCCACCACAAGGAGGCAGAGCACTAAAGAGAGCAGTTGTTGAGATACAGTGTATTGAAGACGGTGGGATTGTGAAAGAAATTTACCCAGGCATTTGATGGCAGAAAGATCTCTCTCTGGCCACCTTGAATTACTAGTTTTGAGACTTGTTGACATCCGCCTGTCTCGGGAGACAATGGAGGAGTGCGCCTTTGGGTCAAGCTGTTGGACAGTTTCAGCGCCCGCTGTGGCTGTAGAGACCAATGTGGGAGAGACATGCTTTGTTGCAGCTGGGGCAGATGAAGGCATCTGTTTGCGCTGCTGCAGATGGCGTTTCTTCTCTCTGTGCTCCTCCCCAGTGGTCATTTCTCCTCGGGCCACTGCTATGGATACACAACTCGACCATAGCTGTCAATGTTTCCCTTTTTTAAAGGGAAATTCCCTAATTCCGAATAGGATTCCTCGCAAGAAAAGGGAAAAGTTGACAGCTATGGACTCAACTGCCTGTTTCCAGGCACTGCAGTCGTCTGCAACAGATTCCCACAAGGCAGGGTTCATAGCACATTTGCAGACATCTTTGTAGCGCAGAGTTGGTCCAGTGCCGAACGCCAGCTCCCCGTAAAACCTGGGCCGGATTTAAGTTTGATGAGGCCCTAAGCTTCTGAAGGTAATGGGGCCCTTTATAGGTCTAGCTAACAAATTGTCACTGGTTTTTTGTGTTGAATATATGCTATATGGTAATTTATGGACCTAATAAGAATCTAAAGCCATTTGCACATAACAAAATATGTATTTTATCAAAGTAATTGCTATAGAAATGAGCAAACCAGTGATATTTTAGGGAGCAGGCTAGCAGGCGGGGCCCATTACTTACATCACAGGAGCCTACACAACACAAAACACTGTTGCTGTATGTAGGTTTTATTTTATTTGCTTTTTATCTTATATTTTGGAAATGTACATCCAGTGTTTTTTCCTTTAAATTCTTAGGGGCCCCCCAAGAGAGTGGGGCCCTAAGCTATAGTTTGTTTAGCTTATACGTAAATCCGGCACAGCGTACAGCACATCCTTGGGGATCCTGATTGCTTTTAGAGGTCTGTTTTTAGAAGTCTGAGTTGCAGTTTTAGTCTTGATGTGTTTGCTGCCCTGGGATCCTTTGGAGGAAGGGCAGGATATAAATGTCATGAACAATAATGAGCCAACAGTGTGACGCGGCAGCTAAAAAAGCCAATGCAATTCTGGGCTGCATCAATAGGAGTATAGCATCTAGATCAAGGGAAGTAATAGTGCCACTGTATTCTGCTCTGGTCAGACCTCACCTGGAGTACTGTGTCCAGTTCTGGGCACCACAGTTCAAGAAGGACACTGACAAACTGGAACGTGTCCAGAGGAGGGCAACCAAAATGGTCAAAGGCCTGGAAACGATGCCTTATGAAGAACGGCTAAGGGAGCTGGGCATGTTTAGCCTGGAGAAGAGGAGGTTAAGGGGTGATATGATAGCCATGTTCAAATATATAAAAGGATGTCACATAGAGGAGGGAGAAAGGTTGTTTTCTGCTGCTCCAGAGAAGCGGACACGGAGCAATGGTTCCAAACTACAAGAAAGAAGATTCCACCTAAACATTAGGAAGAACTTCCTGACAGTAAGAGCTGTTTGACAGTGGAATTTGCTGCCAAGGAGTGTGGTGGAGTCTCCTTCTTTGGAGGTCTTTAAGCAGAGGCTTGACAACCATATGTCAGGAGTGCTCTGATGGTGTTTCCTGCTTGGCAGGGGGTTGGACTCGATGGCCCTTGTGGTCTCTTCCAACTCTATGATTCTATGATTCTATGAACAATACCAACAGCAGCAAGCGAATAAGCCTGCAAGGGTTGGGATAGAGAGACACTTCAGGGATGGCTAGTGCAGCAGGCTCTTAAGTACAACAGCCAAAGGTGCCTTTTTATGTACATCCAGCAAGTAAATGTGCTTCCTGTCCTCTAGGGGGCTGCTGTGCTTTGGCATGTGTGCCACAGGTGCTGTTTCCTGCCAGGAAACCTCAAAGTGAAAGTAAGAAACAGAAGTTCCTGGCCCAAACATGAGCTGCTGCGCTCCTTTCCAGGATGTCTCTTCTGAGGGTCTGTTGTCTTGTGGTGCTGGCTTCCTTTGGACAGGCTTCAGGGACAGTTGGTAAGCCCAAATTCCCTCTGGCTCTTTCGTTTCTACTCATACGTTTGCTGGGTTATCCTCCAAAGGGTGCAAAGTCTAAAAAGGAGACCCTGCTGTTGGGTTCACTTTGTCAAAGCCTCTCTGCTGCTGGCCGGATTTGACAGGGAGTAACGATTTATGGCAAGGAACAAGCTTGTCGGTCTGTCAGTGTGGAAGGAGAACCCTCAGATGGGAAAAGGCAGCAGGGCGAAAGGAGATGTGGGAATGAATGTCTGGCTAAAAATGGGATGTAAAAAGATTTCCTTTTTCTCACACACTGGCTGGGGCCGATGGGAGTTTCAGTCGGAAGCATTGGAAGGGCAGCAGGGCTGTGAGGGCTGCCATATGCAGTGTTGAATGCTTTGAGCTTCTGCACGGTGGAAGGAACCCTCTGCAAGGGCCTATTCTATGGTTACCAGATTTTTTTCAATGAATCTGGGGACACTTTTTTAAAAAAATATAAAAAATACATACTTTATTATCCCCAATTACATCTATACGTCAGCTGTTTTGCTGTCTTGAGAAGTCCAGAAGAGGAGAGAAACCAGGGGGATGGAGTTGGAAGCAGAGTCTGAGAATACGACCGTGGGATGATCACAGATTTGGAAAGGACCTCTGAGGGGCATCTAGGCCAACCCCCTGCAATGGAGGTACCTCAACTCAAGCACCCTCAACTTAAAAGAACATAAGGCTTCCCTGCTCCAATTTGACTTCTGCAGTTCCTGGCCGTTGGGGACACGCTTTCATTCACGCTCTCTCTCACACTCAGCTGCCCGGCTCTGCACCAACTCCAGCGCCGCTGCAGTTGGCCAAGGGGATCGAAGTCATCTCACCCCTCCGTGCCTTGCCCAGCAGAGAAACCGTGCCCCTCGCACCCCTCCTGGGCAACTGCACGCTGCCTGCCCGTGACTCCCGAGCCTCCCCTGATCTCCTGCCCCCTTCCCCCTTCATTTTGAGAGTCTCACAGGGTGCAAAAGAAGAGCTTTGCACCATGCCCAGCAGAGAAACTGCGCACCTTGCACCCCTCCTGGGCAACGGCCGCCCACTCGTGACTTCTCAAAACAAAGGGGGCAGGAGATCGGGGGAGGCTCGGGAGTCACGGGCAGGTGGCGTGCCATTGCCCAGGAGGGATGCAAGGCACACAATTTCTCTGCTGGGCAAGGTGCAAAGCCCTTCTTTTGCACTTTTCGACCCCCCCCCACCACCTCTGCCTCTGCCTGCGCAAAAACTATCTTCCCACCCCTACAGCTGCATTTTACTCCAGGAGAGCAGAATGTCACATTTCCCAGGGACGTTTAATGAAATCCAGGGATGGAATTTGTCCAGGGACAGATTTGCAAATCTGGGGTCTGTCCCCGGGAAACGGGGGCATCTGGTAACCCTAGCCTATTCAAATGTGGTGACCTCAAGATGTTGTCAGACTCCAACTCCCATCAACCCCTGCCAGCGTGGCCTATGACCTGGGATGATGGGAGTTGTATTCCAAGCAACAAATGGAGGGCAACACGTTGGCTGCTCCTATTAATAATAATAATAATAATAATAATAATAATAATAATAATTTATTTATACCCCGCCCATCTGGCTGGGCTTCCCCAGCCACTCTGGGCGGCTTTCAAAAAAATATTAAAATACTGAAATACATCAAACATTAAAAGCTTCCCTAAACAGGGCTGCCTTCAGATGTCTTCTAAAAATCTGATAGTTGTTGTTCTCTTTGACATCTGGTGGGAGTGCGTTCCACAGGCCTATTCAGACAACTTCCAGGGTGGTTAACAACCAATCCTCCTTCCTGGGGAACTGTAGGAATTGTAGCTCTCTGAATTAAATAGGAGCCACCCAACAACTCTCAGCCCCTTTAACAAATGCCACAGCATTGGTGAGCGCAAGATCTTGTCAGTACCTGCTGTCACGATTGCTGCTTTGTGTCACTACGTAACCTAGGGAGGGTATGCTTTGGTGGGGGTGGTGCACTGAAATGGGACATACTAACTCTGGCTGCTACACACCCCATTAAGGGAAACTTACAGGCACCTATGGACTTTCCCTAACAGGTAAATAGGCACTGGGTTTTTTAAAGTGAGTTTTCAGCATTTGGGTGCGGAAGTGGACTCTCACTTCTTTGCAGTGCCCCTGTCCAAATCACAGACACCCCGCAGATACTTTTCCAAAAGAAGCTTTGTAGAATTTCAGTCACAGAATTCCAGATATGGCCCTAAAGTTATCAACTGGGTGTTTCAACATATGAAATGGGATAGTGCCAGGCAGCTGTGCAAGATTGGTTCTAACCTTCACCGTCTCTCTTTTGATCTGATCATTTTTGCATAATCTTCACTTCCCTTTTATATATATATACTAGACTATCATTTCCTGCTGGGTGGTTTGGGCGCTTTCCAATTACATATATTTGCCCTATAGGGAAGTTTAGTAAAATATCGTTTTGCGAATAAGTTTGTATTCTCCCCCACTTCCTTATCCAAATTGCTCAGCAGCTGCAATGTGGGGTAGACAAACACCTGACCAAAGATGGATATTGACGTAGTAGATGGAATCTACACATATACAAAAATCGTTCTTGAAATATACTCAGAGTCGCAAAGTGATTTCATGCTCTTTATTCAGCTCATAGTGGTGAGGAGGAATGAATGAAAGTCCCCTCAAAGTATCTGCTTTATATACATTATTTACACAATGGGCTGCACATGATTGGCTAATTCTGGAATTCTACTGTAAGCCAATCAGGTTGTGGATTCACTTATATCTGGAGCATGATTGGGTGGTTCCTGCCAACCAATCATACTGCTGCATTGTTCTAGGACCAATCAGACTGCTGCATTCTGAATCCTATTGTTCTAGGACCAATCAGACTGCTGCAATTTGGATCCTATTGTTCTAGGACCAATCAGACTGCTGCAGTTTGGATCCTATTCAACTCAGTACATAACAGTTCTGAAAATGCTTTTTTTAAAACATACTTTGAATTTTCTGTAAGGTTCACCATCGCCATCTGGTGCACTTGAAGCACACTTAGAAGTGTTTTATTTGCAGCTGTATAATGGGAGTCTATGGGACGCGGGTGGTGCTGTGGGTTAAATCAAAGAGCCTCTTGGGCTTGCCAATCAGAAGGTCGCGGTTTGAATCCCCACGACGGGGTGAGCTCCCGTTGTTCGCTCCCAGCTCCTGTGCACCTAGCAGTTCGAAAGGACATTACAGTGCAAGTAGATAAATAGGTACATCTCCGGCGGAAAGGTAAACGGCGTTTCCGTAAGCTTTGCCATGCTGGCCACATGACCTGTACGCCAGCTCCCTCAGCCAATAAAGTGAGATGAGCGCCGCAACCCCAGAGTCGTCCGCGACTGGACCTAATGGTCAGGGGTCCCTTTACCTTTTAATGGGAGTCTACAGTGCTCCCGTTTTGGATAATTGCAACTGCAATCACATTTCCCCTTTAAAAAGGCAAAATTGTTGTATTGCATGAGTTCATAGCTTGGGATCATTCTCTAAGAAGCCATCGCTATGTATGCATGACACATTCCCTGGGCATCATTACGGAAAGCCTTGAAATAGATAGTGGTTAGCAGCCCTTGGGCCAATCCCTCTCCCTCACAGAGCTGTTGTGAGGACAAATTGTGCAGAAGGGCATATTTGTGTGAAAATGCTCAGAGAATGGGGGAAGTTGCCTTATCCTGAATCCTAGCTCCATATTGTCTACACTGGCAGGCAGCCACTCTCCAGGGTTTCAGACAGGGAGTCTGTCTCCCAACTCTAACTGGAGATGCCAGAAAGTGAACCAGGGACCTTCTGATTGCAAAGTAGATGAACTACCACTGAGCTACAACCTTTCCCCAACTGTTTTTTCCCCCATGGAGGAGCATTCAGTCACATGACACTTAACTCTGCTCTGCCACCCTGCAGTCTGAGGCGGTTTAGCCCAAGTACAGTGGTACCTCAGGTTAAGTACTTAATTCGTTCTGGAGGTCCGTACTTAACCTGAAACTGTTCTTAACCTGAAGTACCACTTTAGCTAATGGGGCCTCCCGTTGCTGCTGCGCCGCCGGAGCAGGATTTCTGTTCTCATCCTGAAGCAGAGTTCTTAACCTGAAGCACTTTTTCTGGGTTAGCGGAGTCTGTAACCTGAAGTGTATTGTAACCTGAAGCGTATGTAACCCGATGTACCACTGTATAGATTTATTGCCTCACCCAGAAACAGGCTTCACCGTGCTGAGCAGACACAGGTTTACACAGGTTGGTTGTCTTTGTCGTGACCATCCTTTCTCTCCCCTGCAGCACTCTAAAAATCACTATTGTTTATAGTTTATGTTAGGCACCAAAAAGACAGGCACTCGTGTGTATCATCCATTTATCCACACGCATACAAAGAGACACACAAGGGAAAGCCAGGGGTTATTGCTCTAGCCCCCAAATTCAACAAACCACCTTAGATGAAGAAGCCCATTGCTCAACTCCAGTTCAGGCAAATAAGCCTTTATACGCAGGCCAAATGTCAGAACTTCTTGTCCTGCCGCCGCCTGTGTAAACCTGCCCGCTTGTATGCTGCCAATGTTAACAGAACGTTTGATGGCTGTACAATTGGGGGTAAGAGATGTTCTTCCCAATACAGTGGAACCTCGGGTTACATACCATCCCCCTTACGAACGCTTCGGGTTATGAGCTCCACTAACCCAGAAGTAGATGCTCTTGGTAGCGAACTTTGCCCTGGGATGTGAGCGGAAGTCGCACGCCAGTAGCACAGCGGCAGCGGGAGGCCCCATTAGCGAAAGCGCGCCTCAGGATAAGAACAGTTTCATGTTAAGAACAGACCTCCGGAATGAACTTAAGTTCATAGAGGTACCACTGTACTGCAGCGTCAGCACCCGCAGAATCCAGTTTCTGCCCCTCAGTGAGGTCCTGTTACACCGAGATACAGTTCAACATCCACTAATGTCAAATATTTCTCTAGAATTAGTTCAACAAGTGTGAGGACCTCCGACCAGAGAGGGGTAACCATTAGGCAGGCCCATATCATATGTACTAAAGCTACTCCACAGTTCCAGCCTTTGTCTGCACTTGAAATGCATTTAGGTGAGATGGTAGGAAAGGTTCTTTTAAATAGGTTATTGGGAGAGTGTTTTAATTTTTGTTTATTGCTGTTTTAAAATTGATTTTAATGTTTTTGTTATGTTCTTTTTTTAACCGTGTGATTTGCTTTGAGGCACTTGAGTGCAAGAATGCAACTAATTCATATTAATAAGAATACTACCAACTCAGGTAATGAATAAATGAGGCCCAAAGGTTGGGATTCTCATCCAGATTATGAGGTTTCCTCACAGATGTTCCCTGTGGGCTTTGCCTTATCTGAATTAATAGTAGGGTGGTTGTCCTTTGGATCTTCTGCCTGAGCAAGGAAAAGTCTTGGGCTAGCCTTGTGAAGACGAAATGAACCCCAGGACACTTAAGGAAGTCTTCCTTTCCAACAGGCCAAGAATTCCTACTATCACCTCCTCAAAATCTGACGCTCGTGTCGAAGGATTTCCATCTGTTCTTGACATGGCTGCCAGCTGCTGATGACCTTCCTGGAGTAACCTACACTGTTCAATGGATGTGAGCATCAAAGAAAAGAGCAATGGCTAGAACAACCTTCCCCCAGTTTGGTAGCCCTCCAGATGTTTTGGACTACAATTCCCACCAACTTGCTGGCAGCTGTGGCTGCTGGGAGTTGTAGTTCAAAACATCTGAGCGATACCAGATTTGGAAAGGCTGGACTATAATTTCCACTTGATTTTTCTGGGATATTACTAGCACATAAGAAATTGGAGGCAGTGGGTGTGTTTATGTCTCCCAATTAAAAAAATCATCTTCTAGTTTGTGCAGGATGAGCTAGGTTCACACACCTCTGAGAGAAAATGGGGGGAGGACAGTCTCCCAGATGACCTGCTTATTGAGCATTCACACCTGATTTGTTTGCACAAAGTTTACAGGGCGGTGCTGTCATGCCCACCATTTATTGAGTGTTCATTGCAGGGAGCTTATCCAATGTCACATGAAGTAATTGTCACCCCACACTTTCCAGAGCATTTCCCCATCACTTTCCTTACTGCAGTAAGTGTGTGTGTGTGTGTGTGTGTGTGTGTGTGTGTGTGTGTGTGTTTTGTCCAAGAACGCCAAATACTCATTAATTGCATGACTTGTATTTGGTGTTTTGCAATGGAAGCCCACCTGCAAAAATAGCTTTGGCCTGAAGTGGCCTTTGACTTGAATAAGTTGTGTAACACCAGTCGCTTGTCAGAACGGCCTAGTCCATAGGTCAGGCTCAGACTGGTTTGGAAATTTACAGTGCTATTGGGTTGGGCATTCCATTTTTATCCTTTGACAATATATTTCTGGGGTGAAGCGCATAGTTACATGCACACATTAAACAAAACAGGAAACAAGTATGGCCATATTCACACCATACATTTAAAGCACTGTTGTACCACTTTAAACAGTCATGGCTTCCCTCAATGAATTATGGGGGCTGTAGTTTGTTAAGAGTGTTGAGAGTGGTTAGGGGGGCCCTATTCCCCTCACAGAGTGACAGTTCTCGGTACAATCAATCCCTCTTCACAGGGAACTCTGGGAACTGTAGTTCTGTGAGGGGAAACAGAGGTCTCCTAACAACTCTCAGCACCTTCACAAACTGCACTTCCCAGAATTCTTTGGGGGCAGCCATGGCTGTTTAAAATGACAACATAGTCCTTTAAATATATAGCGTGAATGTGGCCTTTATGTGTATGTATATGTATGTTTATATTGCATATAAACCATATTTATATTCTGTAAAAAAATTGCTATGCAGGCAAGGTTATTTTGTTTCATGACAGCTCTTCTAAATCATACGTCTATAAAGAATGGTACACTTTCTCAGATATTTTGTTGAGCTTGTCATTTAAAAACAAAGACAATCCTTTAGGGACTGAGTATTGGCAAAGCCACATCTAATCTCCACCCCTGGCGACAATTGGCTGCTGACTGTTCTTCAGAATTGAAATCGTCACATCCTCATGTGAATCTGAATACTAACCTGCCACCGCTGTGGCTTCTTCCTGCAGGGAGCCTTACGGACTTCAATGGGACGACTTCTTACCCTGTAGGGACATCTCTGAAACAGTCTGCAACATAACTTGCATGTCTCCAGAACTGGACAACAGATACTCAGTCCATGTGAAAGCTCAGATGAAGAATAACTTTGGGATGGCCTCTTCCAAATGGGTGGAACTGAATAATATTGACTACACTGTTCAAGGTATGGCTGGTAGGACCCTGAGATCAAGGTGCAGAGGGCGGTTGTACTAATGCTGCCAATTGTTATTTTGTGAAATGGAAGGTTCTGCTCACAATTCTGTCCCAGAAGACCTAATAAGTGAAAGAGAGGAGGGGAACTTCTTATAAGGCCAGAGGTTCCTTTCTCTCCAGACAGCCTGGCAGATAGGGATAAAACACTAATACCTTGAAATATACTCAGAGTCAAGTGTGGATTTCATGCTCTTTATTCAGCTCATAGTAGTGAGGAATGAAAGTTCCCCCAAAATATCTGCTTTATATACATTATTTACACAATGGGCCACACGTGATTGGCTAATTCCGGGATTCTCCCGTGGGCCAATCAGGTTGTAGATTCACTTCCACCTGGAGCTGGATTGGGTTGCTCCTGCGGACCAATCATACTGCTGCATTGTTCTAGGACCAATCAGACTGCTGCATTCTGAACCCTATTGTTCTAGGACCAATCAGACTGCTGCCTTTTGGATCCTATTCAGCTCAGTACATAACATACCTGATGGGATTAACCTTCCCCAACCTGGCACTCATTGGCAGTGAAGCAGAAAGACATGGAACTGTGTCCAAAATATCTGGAGGGCACCAGGTTGGGGAACCTGTGGTTTAGAAAGGCCCAGGTAGCTTACCTGGCAGGCCCATAAATGAGCAGGAATTTTAGGACGATTCCAGACACTCATGATGATTTGTGCTCAGGGTGGCACTGAGGTGTCTATATGCAATCTCTCTTCAAAATACTACTTGTACCTGCAAAAGTTTCAGAGCAAGCATATTGCCTTCATTTCCAGTCAGCACATGCTGAAATCCTGTAACTTTTTATACCACGTTCTGGGTCCCAGTTTTGTTGCTCTATAGCTCAAGAGTTTTGTACCGGACAGTAGTAATGTGGTATCATTCAGGAAGCATTGCAGAATGACAGATAAAGCGGAATGATGTGTATTATTGCATAATTGAGATGTGGAATACATTGGCAACAACCAAGCATTTGGGGGTGGGGGTATTTACTCCTCTCTGTCTCTCTCAATATTGCCCTAACATCTGTCCAATCGTTTCCAGTGGAACTTGCTCCCCCAATTCTGCAACTGAAAAAGACTGAAAATGCTCTTGATGTGAGCATTGCTTTCTCCTACCCATCCTGTGCAAAGGCCACATTTCAAGACCTGACCTATGACTTGGAGTATGGCATCGATGGAGCAGGGAAACCAGTAAGTAGGTGGTGGATATGCAACTTCAAAATCATCTGCAGACGTCCTTCTTGAAAGTCATTGTCATTTACATTTAACAATCCTTCCTCATTTCAGGGCTTGCTTAGGGAGTGCTTATTAAACTTGTATCCCACCCTTCCTTCCATTGAAAAGCCTCCTGTGTGTGGTGCAGTGGACCTCTTCAAAGTGCAGCTGCAGCAGGGAGTGCTGGTGTATACTTTAAACCAGGGGTGGGGATCCTCAGGCCTTGGGGCTGAATGTGGCCCTCCAAGCCTCTCTGTCTGGCCCTTGGTACTCTCTGTTAAGTTGTGCGTGAACAGGCCAGAACAGAACTGAAATGAAGGGTTCAGTCAGCCTGCTTATATAGAGCTCCAGTACAACATAACTGTAACAATTTTCTAAAACTATCCAATCACTGAACGTCACTTTCAATCCCTCATTTGCATAACGATCTACAGTATCCCCCTGCTGGCCCAGGGTGAGAACTTCAGTACATAACACTCTCCCCAGGCCATACCCCCTCACTGGCCCTGTCTTGCACCCCAGCTGTTTTTTGCCTGGCTTGAAATCATTCTTGAACCATGCTAATGCCTCTTGGTGGACAAGGAATGGGCAAGTCTGTCAATTTCAGTTCCACTCAGTTTCTCATTTTTTCCAACCTTAAGTCCAGTTCTCTGCATTTCTGAAGCAATTTATCCCCTCCATTGTTTTTAAATTCTTGTGAGAATTTGTCAGTATTTTAGTGCACGTTTCTCCTGTTAACCACATTTTGCATGCCACTTTGACTATTTTACACATTTTTGCCACCCCATTTCCCCTCCTATAATGCATTTTTGTCTGTTATTTTCAACTTCCACAAGGTATGCATTTTTGTACACATTATTTGGCTGGAGAAGTGCATGGTGAAATTCAGAAAGCACAAATTTTCAAACACTCGCTGTGTTTCAGTTTGTGTTTTATATGTATAAAAAAAGTGTGAATTTGCCCCCGGTTTCCCAATGAAATGCAAGTTTCTAAATGTAAAATAAAAATTGAGCATCCCCCCCTCTCCAACCCTAGTCTCAGCCAAAGTTTATGTTTGCTGATATCCCTGTCTGTTCAGGGAATTGGCTTCCTTCTGTTCGGAGTGTGTGCAGGAGCCGGGCCCTGTGACTGGTAGGGCCTCGCAGGACTGGGGCCTTCCTGAGTTTGGCCTGGAAGGGCAAGGCACGGCCGCACAGGTGAGGCTTGACAGAAGACTTGTAGCACCTGGTGGCAAGGGCCGGGAGGGGTATATAAGACCAGCATTTCCCTCTGGCTCTTTGCCACAGCAACATGCTACCCATCTAGCTGTGCTGTGGCTTCCTGACTCCTGGTTTCCTGACCCTCGGACTCTTGGCTTCCTGATTCGTGGACCCCTGGACTGCTGATTCCTGCTTCCCGACCTCTACCCCGGTCCCGACGTACCGAGCCGGGACTCCGACTGCCTGTAACCTGGACCATGAAACCTTCCCCCTTTTGGCAAAAGATAAGCAGAACAAAGAGAAAGGAGTCTCTTACCAGTTAGAAACTTTAATGATCACAGTGAGAGAACAAAGAATACATTCATCGAAATGAAGGTGCTCCCAATTAAGGGTTCCACCCACTTCCTCCCTAGTCACCCACATCACTACCGCGTCTTGCAACCTGAGCTCGCAACCACTGTGCTTTCTTACCTGCTCTTCTTGACCTTGGGCTGAGCAAATGAACGCTTTCAAGCGACAGTGAGTCTGTTAATTCTCTCTCTCCCAGTTCTTCTCCTCCTAGCTGCCCCCCATCCAGTATTTCCCAGCTTCTGCCTTCAGAACTATGCCCCTCTGCAAACCACTGTTCCAAATCTATGCTGTCCTCCTGCTCCTGGGAAGATTCAGGATCCTGATCAGGAGCAGGGGGAGGGGAAGGCTCCCACCGTTCCTCCTCAGTGCAGCCTTCCTCAGCATAGTCCCTGAGACTGTCGATTTCAACCCCCTTTGCTTTTCTTATCTGCCAGAGGAACTACACTGAGATGAAGAAGAATGTTCTGGGCTTTGACACGACACACTGGAGCAGTGGCAGATACTGCTTCCGTGCCCGTGCCGTCATGAGTGAAAAATGGAGCAACTACTCGAAACCAGTTTGCACTCTCTTGCATGAAAAAGGTACAGGGAAGGAGGAAATGGGCGCCTGTGCGAAGACTGTACTGTCCATTTTGTATACTTGCCCTGATCCAGCACGTGCAGGACAGACTTGTGCACATGCAGTTTAAATGGGTGCAAATGAATGTTTGAAGTTGCATTGTGATCACACAGCTAAAGTAGATATCTTTGCCTCTTTATGTAGATGGGAACAGATCCCTGTGGCCTCATATTGGGTAGCCCCACATTCCAGGAATATATCCAGAGACATTGTGTGCCAAGGAAGCATTGTTTTATCAGTAATAATAATAATAATTTATTATTTATACCCCACCCATCTGGCTGGGTTTCCCCAGCCACTCTGGGCGGCTTCCAACTGAATATTAAAAACAATACAGCAACAGACATTAAAAACTTCCCTAAACAGGGCCGCCTTCAGTTGTCTTTTAAAAGTAAAATAGTAGTTTATTGCCTTGACATCTGCTGGGAGGGCGTTCTACAGGGCAGGCGCCATTACCGAGAAGGCCCTCTGCCTGGTTCCCTGGTTCAGTGAAAATTTCATTCTGT
Organism: Podarcis cretensis; assembly: GCF_951804945.1. Classification (NCBI taxonomy): domain Eukaryota; kingdom Metazoa; phylum Chordata; class Lepidosauria; order Squamata; family Lacertidae; genus Podarcis; species Podarcis cretensis. The sequence goes on from NC_137177.1 coordinate 30,075,158, forward strand.
CTGTGATAAACAAAAAAACACCACTTTTCATTAAGAGACCAGGAAGAATGGAACAATAAAACAGATTGAATTGGAGAAAGGGGAAGAACTTACCCCAAATACAGTATTAACTGCTTCGTTTGTTTGCTTTCTTCTGCAGCAGAAAACTGGGTCTTTGTTGCTGTTCCATTGCTACTCATGCTCCCTGCTGGTGCCTTTATTGTCTTCTGCTGCTACAAAAAGATGAATAATCCAATCAAGATGCCTCAAGCTTTGGTATGGGATGATTATTTATTTATTTATTTATCACTTTCCCCACAAAAGTGACCCAAAGCAACTTACAAAAAACAAAACACTAAACTCAAGTATAACAAACTGCTGATAAAAATCTAAAAACACAGCTATACAAATAAAAAACAAGTCTTCCACTAAAAGGGCACAAATACCTGAAGCCCTTCAAATCAAGAGCCAAAAGCCTGGCCCTTAAAAATTGATGAAGATGGCGCCAGGCGTGGGGAGGGCATTCCAGAAGTGGGGAGCCACCATGGAAAAGGCCCTTTCTTGTACTGCCACCCTCTGGACCTACCATTGATGATGACTGTCAGGTTCTGGATTGGTTCATGTGGGAAGAGGGCAGTCCTTGTGATATTGGGGTCCTGAGCGACATAAGGCTTTATAGGTCAAATCTAGCACTTTGAATTGAGCTTGGAGACTTAACTGGTAGTGACTGCAGACATACCAAAATTGGTTCACTATCTGGACTTGGAATTCTGTGCCAGCTGCAGTTTCCTAACTGTGGAGGTAAAGGTAAAGGGACCCCTGACCATTAGGTCCAGTCATGACCAACTCTGGGGTTGTGGCGCTCATCTCGCTTTATTGGCTGAGGGAGCCGGCGTACAGCTTCCGGGTCATGTGGCCAGCATGACTAAGCAGCTTCTGGCGAACCAGAGCAGCACACGGAAACGCCGTTTACCTTCCCGCCGGAGCGGTACCTATTTATCTACTTGCACTTTGACGTGCTTTTGAACTGTTAAGTTGGCAGGAGCAGGGACTGAGCAACGGGAGCTCACCCTGTCGCGGGGATTCGAACCGCCGACCTTCTGATCGGCAAGTCCTAGGCTCTCTGGTTTAACCCACAGCGCCACCCGCGTCCCTGACTGTGGAGGCAGCCTTACAAATAATACATTGAAGTAACCCAACCTAGAGATTACCAGATTGTAGACAACGGAAGCTAGGCTGCCCCTGTCCAGATAGGGGTGCAATTGGGCCACCAGTTGAAGCTGATGAAAGGTGCTCCATGTCACCAAGGCTAATTGAACCTCAAGCAACCGTAATGGATCCATTAATACCCCCAAGCTACATAACTCCACTCAAAGCAGGCTGCATCCCATCCATTTGATCTAGCCCCCCCCCCCCAACCAACAGTGCCTTGGCCTTGTCAGGATTAAGCTTCCGTTGATTGGCTCTCATCCAGACAACACACCAATCTTGCACATCTGCCACGCTCGCAGATGTCAAAGAGAAGCAGAGCTGTGTGCCACCCACATTTTGCTCACACTGCACTCCAAAATCCTGGATGACCTCAGTCAGGGTTTTTGTGTAGATGTTGAAGAACAGGAGGAGGAGGAGGAGGAAGGTAGATTACTTCCCTGTTCTGTGGTTTTTGTCAAATGGCAAGGTTCTTTCCTCTTGCCAGAGACGTGAACCTGACTGAACTGCATTTGAAACCAAGGACTGAAACACCTTGTATATGGAACAGATAGTGCTGCTTTATGCAGTGGTACCTTGGTTCTCAAACGCCTTGGTTCTCAAATGCCTTGGTTCTCAAACGCCTTGGTTCTCAAACAACTTGGAACCCAAACACTGCAAACCCAGAATTAAGTGTTCTGGTTTGCAAACTTTTTTCGGAAGCCTAATATGCTCCGTTTTGAGAGTTACTTCTGATTTGAGTGCCACAGTTCCATTTTGAGTGTTACGCTGAGGTATGTCTGTTTTTCCTATTTATTTATTGTTTTTGTTTTTGCGGCTTTTTTGTTTGTTTTTGCGACTGTGTTGAACCCAGTTCAGCTACTGCTTGATTGATTGTGTGGCTGCAGTACATTGTTTATTGCTTTCATTTTATGGATCAGTGGTCTCGTTAGATAGTAAAATTCTTGTTGAATTGCTGTTTTAGGGGTTGTTTTTAAAAGTCTGGAACAGACTGGTCCATTTTGCATTACTTTCTATGGGAAAGCGAGCCTTGGTTTTGGAATGCTTTTGTTTTGGAACGGACTTCCAGAACGGATTAAGTTTGAGAACCAAGATACCACTGTACTAAGCCAGACACACTTTTGCTCTATGTGACACAGTGTTGCTACTGCCTACAGCTCCTGTTAGACAGGAAGGGATGCAAGGATAGTAGAGCTGGAAATTTTGCTACATTTTAAATATTTGCAAGCATGCATTTCTGCTCTATCGCACCATTTCTTTGGATGGATGAATCTGTCAATTTTACTTTCTCTCCATTTCTCGTTTTTCCAACCTTAAGTTCAGCTCACCACATTTCTACATCATTTTGCATTTTTTTTTTAAAAAGGCGTTATGACCCCACACATAACTAAGTAGAACAGAAGCATTGCCACCCGACCCCACCCCACCCCACTCACCACTCCCCCCTCCACCTCTTTCCCTCTTTTCTTCCTAATGTAACACTAATATATCACAACAAATGAAACTGATCTGTAGAAAACGTAACTTGAAAAAGGGAATATTGCACATATTTTTGTAAACCAAGAAATCATTCATATATATATATATATATATATATATATATATATATATATGGTGTTATGGGAAAAAAGGCATTATGAAAATTCTTCTGCATTTTAGTGTGCATTTCTTCTATCATATGCCTTTTTCAATGCAATGCTGCCTAACACACACATTTTTTTTCAACAGTTTTCCATATTGTATAAAGAAGTTTTATATGTTACTTTCACTAATATTTGCAATTTTATTCACACTCCCCCCAACACATTACTTCTTTTGGTCGGAGAATGGCATTTCAAAATGCAGAGAAGTGTGAATTTAAAATTTATTTAGGAAGTGCAAACCAGGTAGGTTTGCAAGCTAATTTCTCCCCCATCCCGAAAACCTCCTTAGCTTTTGACCATTCGCATAATCAGTCCTAGTTTAAAGTTGTATGTCAGTTTAAAGTTGTATGTCATGGTGACTTCAAGATGAAATGTTGACATATTTTAATCTATTTTGCTGTTCATTTTAATTATTTTAAAAAAGGTTTTTGATTCTGTTTAACTGTTTTTACTGATAATTTAAATACTTCCTGTTAACTGCTTAGAGGGTGTTTTGTTTTTGTAGTCAAGGAGTGTATAAGTAACTAAGGAAATAGATAAATGTTATATCCAGAATTAAAATATCTAGCCATATGCCTCTAAAATGGTCAACCATATTCTGTCTCCCTAATTAGGATTTTTCCAAAGGGCCAACAAAGTTGCTGTTGATTGGTGAAAGGGAAGCAATCAAGTTGCATCCCATCATGTGTACAGTAGCACTTGTGGAATCAGGAAGGAGGAACAGGACTGGCCCCCAGAAACACTCAGCACTGAGTCCTTCTGTGCCGTCAGAAGAGAGTGAGGAAGATGAGGAAGATGACGATGACGATAGCGGAAGCCCCATACCCTACACGGAAGTGCTTCGATTCCAGAAGAAAAGCTTGAACTGCCAAATGGTCAGCATGGGCCTGGAAGCACCTCTGCCATCTTCCGGCTATGGAAGTTCTCAGTCAGATTTGCCAGATTTAACAGTGCTTGGGGTCCCTGCTTCAACAGAGTGGGTGACAGGGGAGTCTTCTTCTTGGTTCCAAGAGAACCAGGGGACCTCAAGTTCTGAGAGTTCCTCTGTGGAGGAATTCCTTAGGTTTCCAGTTGGCTTTCCAATTGCTGGAGGAAAAGGATGGGATGAAGATATAAACTTCTCGTCAGTATTGATAGAAGGTTCTGGCATTAACCTTTCCACTGGGAAGCAATTCACACCTGTGAGAGGTCATCCTGAAGAAAACTGTGCAAGCCTGGAGGACTTGAAGATACCTTTCTTTGGGATGCTAGGCAACCAGGACTCCTGTGGGTTCCATTTTGAGGAGCAGTTTGTAGACGAAAGAGGTTCTGAAAAGGACTCCAGTGGTTGTGGAAGTCTCGTGGATGAAATACCTCTTCTGGACGTGCCTTGCATGGGAGCCTTAGAACCTGGGCTGCTTGGAGACAACAGAGACTTGGAATCGGGCTGTACTCCAGAACCCAAATTCCATGGGTATCGGCCGAGGCACACACATTATATTGCAAGAACCTGATTTGGATGCTCTGAAATAGATTTCCCTAGTCATAGAATCTTAGGATCACAGCCGTTTCACCAGTACCAGGGTGGTGAACTTTGCACTGAAAGATCTGAATTCTACAACAGGGAGGTTAACCATTATACAGAATCCAATTCAGTCCAATCTCATGTTGTTTCCTTTAATCCTCACCCCCATCCCATAATGAACAAGGTGTGGGAAGAGAAAGGTGCCTCCTGCTTCAGAGTTTTAGCCTCATGCTGTAGCAAAAGCTTTGATTCCAGGGGGCAGCTCAGCAGTCACAAAGAAAGCCAGGAGAATAAATGTGTTAATTTACAGTGCAATCCTATATATGCTCACTTGGAACTATGTTGTGGGCACAGGGTGGAACTGTCAATACAATAAATAGATCTACATCTAAATTCCGTTGTTGGAACCAAAACAAATCCTCTCTGCTGAGCACAAGAGGCCTTCTGAAGTCCCAAGCTGTTGTAAGTGTTCTAAATGCATTTGTTAATTTATATTGTTAATATATTGTTAGATGCGTGTACATACCTCATATATTTATCAATCTGGTGCCCCAGATATTTTGGACAGTTCCCATTTAGGCTACAATTCCCATCAGCCCCAGCCAGGGTTGTGTTGGTGGGGCCACTGGCAGTTGTGAACCAAAACATTTGCAAGGCAACAGGTTGGCAAAGACTCCTGCACAGAGTTTACCATGCACTGTCGCCCTCTGATGGTGACAGCCTACAGGCTGCTGAATCTTGTGAACCTTGCGTTGAGGCTGGCAGCTAGCTTTGCCAAGAAGCTTTGCTCTGAAGGTATGACGGTCCAAACCAAAAAATCCAGCCATTGTTCTCTCTGACAACCTCGTTTCCTATCCTCTTCCACATTACCTGAAGCAGGTTAGCTATTGGGATGAGGATAATGTGTGGCAGGTACCTGGAGGGAAGGCTCTTTTCCCTTGTGTCTTTCTCTCTCCAGCCCCAGCTCTTTAAAAGGAGGTGGAGGGAGAGAGGAGGTGGCAAATGGAGGTCAAGATAGCAGCCCTCAATGGGCATGTTTGATCTGGAGTCTTCTTGGCGTAAATCCCTCTTTGGATAGATAGAAAGTTTTATTTGGGTTTTCACAGTATTATAATAAAAGCAATACAGCCTTCTGCTCCCTTCCCTGTTCCTTCCTTTCCTCGCGCCTTGTTGTTGTTACAGCCTTTTTGCTTTTGATGTGCAGTTGTTTGGGCATGTTTCTACAGTGTTGGGGCTCACATGCTCAGATAAGGGCTAGGGAAAACGAGCGTCACCGCTCTCCTTGAGCCCCAGATTAAGACCCATTCAACCGGAGACGTTTCCATTACTGTGTTGTGCCTCCCACTTTTCAAGACATGAATATTATGTTCAAGGACATCAGCTAGTTCTTTGCAATGATTCCTCCAGAGAAAACAAACCCTAGTTCTTTGCAATTATTCCTCCAGAGAAAACAAACCCACCTCGTCCAAAGCTGCTTCCCACCTTCCCTTTTATCCTTACATTGCCAAGCCAAGTGTGCTTGAAACCACCACGCACACCCACCCTTGGTAACACTTTGGGTAATTCAAACAGTATTTTCTAAAGGAAGTTTTACTGTGACAGAGTCTGACACGTGCACACATTTGAAGTATAACCTTGCACGCTCTTCTCCCTTGGTTTCTTCAGGCAGGAGAAGTGGTTCTTTTCCATGCATATTGACAGGTGGTCTTTCTCCTTAGAATGAAAAATATGGTTGGAAACTGAGACTTCCAGGTATAGGGCCGTATTCAATAAATAATAACAACTGGCAACCCTATCAATAAAATGGGAAGTGTGTCACTGTGTGTGTATAATGTTGAATTGTATTGTTATTTGCATTGCTAAATAATGTATGTTTTTATAGCCATAAATAGGCTACAAATAAACTTTTACAGGGGAAAAATATTTTATTCAAAACTTTGTGTGTGTTTTTCAATCGGTCAAAAGGGGAGATCTTGAACATGTTTCTGTGGAACGCAGGGGTGATGAGAACAACCAAGTTCACTTTGAAATAGGGCTGAGCCAAACATTTTGTTAAGAACTTTCAGCTTGAAATGGAGGAGAGGCTCAGGGTGTGTATGTGACAGTTTTCATACAGAACGAAACTCACCCCGGCTCACCTTTTCTGCTGCTGGTGCCAATATATTTTTCATAAGCCTGACAGTGGCGGTGATAAAGCTGCCATGAGTGCCAGCAGGCAATATTTTTTACTGAACACGACCCAGAGCAGGGCAGGGAAATCTCAGGCTAACTCCACTCTCGGCACCCTTACAGTTCCCAGGATTCTTTGAGGGAAACCATGGCTGTTAAAGTGGTATGATGGTGCTTTAAATGTATGGTGTGAATGTGGCCTGGGGGTCACTGGGAGCTTCTCAAGGTTTCCTTGATGAGAAGATCCATAACGCTTTTCCAAATGCACAGCTTTCCCCATCACTACAAGCAATGGCTTCCCACTGCACCCAAAGAAGAGTGTACTAGGGCCCACCCCCAATTCATACAGGACGACAAGTGGGCCTAACAGGCTGGGTCTGCCCTGCATATGACTGAGGAAAGGTCTATCTGTTACATATATGGAGAAGGGGTGAGGAGCCTGTGGCTTACCAGAGGCTGCTGGGCTACAACTCCCTTTGTCCCTGACCACTGGCCACAGTGTCTGGGGCTGATGAGGTCTGGAGTCCAACACCAGCCTCTGGAGAGCCAAACCTTCCTCACCCCTGAGGTAGAACTTTTAGGACAGTGGTTCCCAAACTTTTTCAGGCTACACCCTCCCCTCTGGTTCCATAAACTCATCCTCTGTGCCCCTCTAAAGAACATTCAGAATAGCAGTTTGCTATTCCACGGATTTCAATGGATCGAAGCATGGCTAATGTTGGGCTAGCACTCACTATTCTTAGGACACATTAGATACGCAGGTGGCACTGTGGGTTAAACCACAGAGCAGCAAAACCTGGAAGTAACCCTTTCTGGTACTTCCGGGTCACCACGGGACGCAACCTGAAAAGACGCAACCCGCAGTGTTCGCAACCTGAGGTATGACTGTAGTTCAGTTGATTCAACAAAACTGATCAACCTGACCCTCTGGTGTGTGCTTTTCAGCGCCCCCTGCCACACTCTTGCCTCTTAGTGCCTCCCCTTACTAATCCCACCCCCCATCCAGGGGGCAGTAACGTCCACTTTGGGAACCACTGTTTCAGACAAATGTAATCTGCCGCAACCTAATAGTGGAGACTGGTATTGAATCAGCATTGCAAGAGAACTTAAGATGCATCCCTGTGAGAAAAGGAATCTGATTTGCATATTGGAGCTTCCTTATATTTTCCAGTTGCACAAGTTGTAATAGGTAATTAGTGTATAAAATGCATATATTCATTAACATGCAAATATGCATTAGATCAGGGAACATTGCTTTGCAAAAAGGTCTGTGCTAGGCCACTGTGTGAACAGGGTGGTGGACGAGTCGGGCCATTGATCCAGAAGTACACAAGGGTCTTATTATGCTCTTACGGGCCATTGATCCCATATCCAAGAATCTGCTGATGAGTCTGGTGATTTTCCAGAGAGGAGGGGCGGTGTTCTGCTTTCTACTTATTCTGCTCCAGCCTAACATCAGTCAGTCAGTCAGTGTGTGGGAGAGAGAGAGACTGAGTGTTAGAGATCGTGTGTATAGATAAGGTTGCTGCTAAGAGCAGCTGCAGACACTCAGTGCAGTTCAGCATTTTCGCTTAGACCTCATTTAGCTCTGTACATAGTTGTGTATTATAGTTGTAGATAGAATAAAAGAAGATATTCTACAGAGCTGCTCTCCGAGTTGTTTATGCTCTGCTGTACTCTGCTATACTCTGCTGTGCAATGACTGTCTTCTTGTGGAAGTGAATCCGGTGCTCACAACTCTAAGCTGTGAGTCCACAGCACTTTGACCTGTTCCTGTGCAGAAGGTGGTCTCTGGAAGTGCTACCCAGCTCGCCTAGCCCAGTCGGGGCTGAAGTGGATGAGGCCGGGGATGGAGAAAACAAAGACATTTTTTGCTTTAGCTCTTCAGTGCTGGGCCATGTCCTCTCCCTCCCCACCGGCCAGGCAGCCATTTTGTGACATTTGGCCACACCACTTTCTCAATATTCCCATCTGAAATCAATATTAGGGTTCTCCAGACAGAAATGGAGAATTGCTATCCAATTCTGTGGCTGCCATAGTTCCTTATTCTCTGGACCTTAGAAAAAAAGTTAGCTGTTTGCCAGGGCAATGTGCAGGAAAGGGGAAATGAGTCCACATGACGCGTAATGATAGTGTTCAGACAAAGCAAAAGTGGTAAAATGAATTTCCACCACATTCTCACGGTGTAGAACCTGAAAGCGGAAAGGGTCTGTGAACCGACTGTGCCCTCTGAAATTTTCTTAGTGCTGGAAAAATTCTTCCAAGTGAGTTGAAGGGCAGGTACATCTTTTAACAGAGACAAGCAGCTGTTGACACAGTGGCTGCCTTCTTATGACAAGTCCAAAAAGAGGCCGTTGATGATGAGCAGCTGTATATATTAACTAACAGACCTGTTGGGCAGCTTCATTTGTCAAGGAGGTGGATGTGGCAGCTCCTTGCTCTAGGAAGTACAAATGAGTGATAACCTTTATATATATACACGTATATCACACGCAGACAAGCAGGTTACTCACCACTGTAATGTCTGTGAGTCTAGTGAAGCCTGTTGGAAAGCACTCCACATGACCTGACAATCAGCTCTTAGTGGGGTCTTCTGGAGAGCTTTACTCAGGTCTTTGCTGGCACCCCCAATCAGCTGATCCCTGCAATCCCCTTTTGGCTGAACCAAGTCATTACCTGCATCACACCAGAAGTCAGATATGACATCAGTTGTAGGGCAAGTGGGCGTGGTGTGGATAAAATGGCCGGATCTGGAAGTTTGGTGGGCCTGATAAGACCTGCAGACTGGAGGTTCCCTCCCCCTGGTGCAGGGGCTGTTTGGGGGCATAAGTTGACTACCTATGCATCACCAAAAACAAGAAAATGCACCAATGAAACAAAGGCAAAAGAGGACACAGATTTGCACGAAACCTGTACATGCTAATTTATATGCATAGATGCAAATCAAAAACAATTACTATGAACAGAAATAGTAGAGAAGGCTAGGGCCAGCTGAATCTGGGACCTTCACTGTGCAAAGCAGTTGCTCTACCACTGGGCTTTGGCCCTTCCTTGAAATCCCATTTGCCATAAAACAGGGATTCTCACTCGCACTGCCATCACTGCGAGCCCATCTAAATCCCACTTTGTGATAGATTCATGGCAGTGTCAGTTCTGCCCCTCTGAGCAACCTCCTCCCTCCCTGCAAACCACTTAACAACCTTTTTCTCATCCAAACCAAACTGAGCCCTTTTCCATTTGCTCCTCTTTGCCATGCGGAAGGCAAGGCGCCCTCCAGAACTGGGATGGGGAACCTGTGGCCCTACAGATGTTGCTAGACTCCCATCAGCCTCAACCAGCATCAGCATCCATGATCAGGGATGCTGGGGGTTGTAGCCCAGTGGTGAGGAACCTCTGACCCACAGACCTAATTTGAGGCTGTTTTCCCTGTCATCAGGTGCAAGGCAGGTACAGCCACTGCTCCCTGCCCAAAGAAGGGTTTGCAGGCACTGCTGATAAACAAAGCTCTATTCCTTTGCCTGCACAGTTTGAATTCAAACCATAAAGGCAAAGGAAAATGCTTCACCTGATATGGTAACATCAGTTAATTGACACGGGGTGGCCCCACCCACCTGCCAATATGGCCCATGGTCATTGGAGAGGCCAAGATTCAGCCTGCTGCCTACATTCACTTCTCCACCCCATTGTAGCCCAACAATTTCTGGAGGGAACAAAGTCTAGAGACACGCCCCACCTTTTAAATAATATCCAATGCACATATAAAGTGCATGAGTTCCTCTCAAATATCCTTGGGAATTGTAGCTCTGTGAGGAGCAAACTACAGTTCTCTGGGAAGTCATGTGCTCTTAGTAGTAGTAGTAGTAGTAGTAATAATAAATAATTTATTATTTGTACCCCGCACTCTGGGCGGCTTCCACAAAGACCAAAAATACACTAAGATGTCACACATTAAAAACTTCCCCGAACAGGGCTGCCTTCAGATGTCTTCTGCATGTCAGGTAGTTGTTTATTTCTTTGACATCTGATGGGAGGGCGTTCCACAGGGCAGGCGCCACGACCGAGAAGGCCCTCTGCCTGGTTCCCTGTAGCTTTGCTTCTTGCAATGAGGGAACCACCAGAAGGCCCGCGGCACTGGACCTCAGCGTCCGGGCAGAACGATGGGGGTGGAGACGCTCCTTCAGGTATGTATTGTGTATTGGATGCGCTTCAAAAGTATGGTGTGGACCAGATGCAAGTTGTTTTAGGATAATATAAGTGTTCAGAGTATGTAGCTTTCAAACAAGAACTCACATTTTATTTAATATTATTTATTTTACTTTATAACTCAGCTCACCTCAGGCTTAGGAATGCATGGACGTTGCTTTTTTAAAAAGCAAACCAAAGTAAAAGGCTGTTTCAAAATGACACCCTGACACTGTCTTCCCTTGTGCAGGCTTTTCAAAAGGTTTTTTTTTTTAATTTTCACCAGTGTGACAGCAGCTTGCGCGACAAGAATTGCAGAAGTTCCGTAGCCACAGGCTGAGGTGCGGAGCCCTGTTTCTGCTGGTTGAGGTAATAGTAAATGAAGAAGAAAAAGGCGACTAGACCAGAAAAACCAGTTCCTGACTTCTTGTGAGGAATGTCAGCAGGAAGTCCCTTATCAGGAAATATGCTTGGCTTGGCTTCAGACTGCTGGATGCCCTGATGCCTCTGGCACTTAAGCAAAGAAGACGTCTCCGACGAAGATCGCTCGATTCCATGTGCTGCAGTGGGGACAGAGTTGCCGTATTATCTCTTCAGCCTAGGCAGACAGGGTAGTCCAGGATCCTTCCCAAATTTATTCAGCCAGTGTTGAGGACAGCTAGCCCCATACCACGACTCTTTGTGCCGTGCTATTAATGAAGGAACTTCTCGTCTTCTGGGCCCTGTGCTCCCTAGTGGGTAAGTAACCAGCCTTTGACTCCTCTTTATTAAAGCCTCTCTTCATGATCTCTGAATCTCTTTAAGCTGTAGCGAGAGTTTACCAAGCAGGCAAACGTGATCTCCGTGGTCGGTTCTTGCTCCCATTACCTTTGTTTCGAGCTTACGCCCTGGAGTGGCATTGTCAGAGCTTCACTTGTTTCAACTGTCACACAGGTAGAAACAGCCTTCATCTATGGCAACTGGGGCCAGTGGCAAACCTGGGGTCTCAAAATTCAGCAGTGCCTTGTGTGACGCCAAAATTCAGTGCCCCCCACATCTTGCCTTCCATTCTACAGCATAGTTGCAGCATCTCCTGCTGTGCCCCCCAGGCTCTGCGACCAAGCAAGTTGCACTCCCCTCTATCTGCTTCTGACTGGGGCTGCCTATCTTATTTCTCTCTCTCTCTCTATTTTCTTTGTTTCTATTGTCCTTTTCTCTTCTTTGCTATTCCTAATTTTATTGTATTATGGAAATTTTTAAAATAAAAAAATCTTACTAATCTTAACTTTATACGGGTTTGAAGGTATGGTATGCACTATGCCTAGGATTTCAGTCCTAAAGAGGAAAGTTTTCCTCTCAAAAGATAGGTGGTCTCCAACCTACCTGGGGCACTGGTGGGGGGGGGAGCAAAACAGAAAGCTGAAATGAAATCAAAGTATTTCTTAGGTCTTTTTGCTACACAGTCAAAGCAGGAGAGTCCAAAGCTGGGAGTTGCAAAGAGTTGTTTTTCCTTTACCCTCCATGGGAGGTTTTGCCCTTTGAATAGGGAGGGATGTAGGCTAGACTAATTCTCATCCTTACTGCAATTTGCTGCTTGTGAGACTCTGAGGGTGTACATAACACACTTTTAAAGCACACACACAACCAAGAATCCCGGTAATAGAAGCTGGACTTGCTGAGAGAGTGGGCTCCGAGGAGGTCCTCTTGCCCATGGGAACTGCATAATCTGGAGCCAACACCAGGGATGTTGAATTTGAATAAAATATTTGGGGTAAGCCCTGCCCCACATAATCCATCACAAGACGCACACCATTAGAATGGCAATGCCCATCAACTTTGGGGGCCCCAGACCCCTAGGAGTTGACTCCTACAGCCAACACCCAACACGGCAGTTTGCATCGCTGCCATGAGGCGAGGGTAATGAGGTAGGGGAAATCCCAGCTGCATATTTTTTTACTTCTACAATTCTAAAAAACAATTGTAAACCTTTTAAACAATGTGGGTCTGTATTTCCTGATCACTGTTGCCAAAACACCGCTCAGCTGAGAATGCTTGACAGGTTTAAGGCAATAACTGGCTCCCCACCTGAAACCGTTGTTTGTTTGTTTGTGGGGCGGAGAGCCCATTTCAGCCCAAGGCAGCCTTTTGAAGGGCTACATGCAAATGGTGGGCGGGGCTAGAGGCAAAAGTGAGCAAAGCAATGAGTGTAAATGCTACCTTTGTACAGCAAGCTAGTTTCTACGCACATATCTCTCCCTATCCTCCACCTACTCCAAGGAAACTTTCCATTGAGGCAAAAACCCTCAAGGAGGGGGTGAAGCAAGGCCTGAGAGGGCCAGGTAAAGAGGTATGGAGTCCCCACTGGCCTGAGCTTTATTGCATTTCTACACCACCCTTCCACCTACAAAATCCCAGACCAATGTACAGCAATGCTGCAACAAAAAGCAGCAAATAAAATTCTCTAAAATAGGGGTTCTCAAACTGAGGGGAATTTCGTTCGGGTTCACATTCTGCATTTGTTCTGTGCTCCCACTGCTGGTTTGGGAAGTGGTCACACATGACGTTAGCCACAAACATTAAGGTCGGTAATAAATGTTATCATTATCCATATCTATCCTGTCATTTCTTATGAAATACTGTATGGGGAAAAATAGAGATGGGGGATAAATTTGATTCAGTTCACATTGATAGCTGATTCTATGAAATTTGCATTTTCCTAAAACAATATGAGAACTCAAACAGGGTAGTTCGTCGAAATTCGCAAATATCAGAATTTTGCAATACAGTTCTCCAACCACAGATGGTTTATAAAGATATATTAAGGGAAACTTTGCAAAAATATATATCAATATATTAGTTAAAATAATATACTAGATGCATTATATTGTGAAGAATATATTGTTGGTCAAAACTGCATGCAAAAATATATCTATTTGCAGAATTACACCAAACAAACAGATTTTTGACCAAAAAAAATCCACCATTGTTGAAAAAATGTAGAGAACTGTATTTAAATTTTGAGAAATGAGAAACTGAGAGAGCCAAAATGGTTTGATCCTTCCACCCAATGTGTCATTGTCCCTACCACCACCATGTGCAACCAGCTTCAGTCTGAATTGAGAAAAAGAATGACCCTAGCTGCCTTTTAAGTTGGTAAGATATACACAGCCTAAGTACAGAGACTGCACGCTCTATGGTTAACCTCTAATAATCCTTTCCCCCCCTTCATTGTAGGGAATTCGCTAGCAGAGAGATCGCCACTCATTCAACAACCAATCTTTTCGTCCACAAACTTTGAAAATATCTTCACTTGGAAGAGCTGGGGGGAGCCACTTCCAGGCACGGTGTACGATGTGCAGTATAAGAAGTAAGAGGACTATTCCTTCTCCTTACTTGGTGCGACTGTTATTCTTTGAACCCACAGATATCTCAGATAGGGAGAAATATACTTTGTTGTGGGAATAGCAGTGTGTCAGGTCCAGGGAAGAAACAGACCCCGGCCCAGCCCAAGACATTTTGCTGCCCGAGGCAACAGGCAAGATGATGTGTCCTCCCCATTCTAGAAACAGAAGCCAACTGGACTTTTCAGTACTGTCAATGGGACAGCGTCCTATGCCACATTTGATGGCAGCAAGTACATATGGAGAAACACAGCTCTGTCCTGTAAGAGAAGGGGACAGTTGGGGGGGGCTTAGAAGGGAACCCCCAGTATCTACCATCTGGAACACTCCCAGTATCTACCATCTGAAATGATAAACTTATTCTGCCTAATGGTTGAGGTGGCTCTGGATATGGCCATATTTTGAGGCTGTTGTGTAACTTTATTATTATTATTTTTTTTAATAATATTTATTTAAAATTTTCCAGAATAAAAAGGAAAGATAGCAAGAAAGAAAGAAAAAACAGATATGATTTACACTTGGTTTCAGTGGCATCTTTCCCGGACTTCCCCCCCCCTCCCCCTCTTGTATTCCATTTCCCTTAAATTGATTCCACAGATTCTTACCCCAAATTTTAAAACCTTATTTGTAATTTTAAATAACCCATTTATTCCAAATTAATTTATCTTATTTATCTTAATGAACCATTTCTCCTTATATTTTATATAATTCCCTAAGATCGACCCCATTTCCCTTCCACGAATTCCCCTATTTTCAAACAACAGACATGAAAAAAGAAAAGAAAGAAATAATATATAATTTTACAGCCTTTGGATTCCAAATCCCCCCCCCCCATTCCCCGGTTCCAATCCCCAAAGTTCATCCATTGTCTACTGCCAGCCTGGTGTATCCACATCTATATCTCAACTCCACTTTTCCGTCTTTTGATAGCTTTTAATTTCAGAAAGTCCAATCTCGAAAAAACTCTCAGAAAAAGTCATTGTTCTTCCATCCAGACCTCTATGTTTAAGAGTCTAACTTAAATTCTATTTCTTGGTCCTTTTAAAGTCTGGATGTTCCAAATACTCCAGCTTCAAATTTGGTCCAGCTCTTATTCCTCAGGTTGCTTTTTCCTGTTCTGCTGCAGAAACCTTCTAATTCAGAAACTTCTTGTTCTCCACAGAGGCTTTTGTTATTCAGGAACATAACTTGCGTCAAGTCCCTTCCTTTCTTCAATAGATAAATCCATTGTCTCCTTTAGTATAGAAACCTCTGTAGACAAAATAATGCTTCGTTTTTGCAGCTTTCCCAAGAGATAACAGATCCTGCTCAAATTCATAGTATTTTTCCACTTGCTGCTACTGTTGCAATGTCCCAGCCTCCCTCTAGAGGGAATATGGTAACTTAATTTCTTTCAAAATCAGACCCAAAAGTCAAATAACTTGTTGCCTTTATTTCCAATAATTTATGTCCAAATTGTAACAAATCTAACCAGCAAAGCCATCGTAACAAAGTTCTCTTTTATTTTCCTGCTTTGACAGCTACTTTGACAGCTGTCAAAGTTTCTGTGTCTCTTCACCAGTCTCTCATAGCGGATCGTTCCCGGTTCCCGGGGGGGTTGCACTTTAGTTCCCACAAATCAGTCTTCTCCTCCAGCACAATTATTGTAATTTCCCTTCGTGAAGTTAAAAAAATTTTAAATTTTTAAATTTTTTTAAAAAAAATTTCAGGTAAACAAGTTCATCTCTCGATCTTAGTTGTCAAATCCTTGCGTTGAGCCATCTATAACAGGGGGGGGGCGGACTTCCTTTTTGCACTCCCCCCGCTCGCTCCAAATTCAAAGATCAAATTTCCCTTTTAAGTCCAATCAATTTACTCACGGGTTGTTCCTTTTAGTCCAAATCCGAAATTTTCAAAGAAGAAGTCGTTGCTCTCCGCCAAATGGCATGCGGCTTCGCTGGGCAGGGGAAGCATTGGACTCACAGCACCACACCCCCCCGTCACCCGCTCTGCAGCCTTTAAAAAGGCTCCTTCGCGGGTCGGGGGGGCGCAAACGGTGCCTGCCGAGTCACCAAGTCCATGGGCATCTCCGCCTACCCAGCTGACTCCCTCCGGAGCTCGGAGGGAGTCCGCCATTCGGCGATGGCGCCGACCCGGCTGTTGTGTAACTTTAGGTTCTCACTAATGGGCGCTGACAGTCCCAATTATTACATTTATAAGGAGCTCAATGTGATCCTCCTATCCATTTTATCTGCAGAATAAGCAAGTTAGGCTGAAAGGCTGTAACTGGCCCAAGTTCACACAGAGAGCTTGATAACTGAGTCACTGGCGGAGGAAGAGGAGTGCAGGGGGAGCGCACTACCCCCGGCAGCACAATCCCAGCAGGGCGCCATCGCGGCTGCCCTCCCCGCCCACACAGGGCACCACACCCCTGTAGGTGGTGTGCCCCGCCCCCAGGATGCACACCAGCCCCGCCTCCACCTGCTCTCCGCTCCACAGTGCCGGAGCACAAAGCTCTGCCACTGAACTGAGTATGGGTTTGGACCCCTGTCTCCAGCGCTCCAACCACTGCACCACACTGGTTGCCTTGTACCAGTATCGCAATGTGAATACTCCCAGTGCAAGGAATTCAGGTCACACCTACGTGGCAGGGTGCAGAAATAGTTTTGCCATTTGGAATGCAACTGGCAAATGAGAGGCAGCCTTGAGGAGCTGCAATGCCACTGTAGCTGTGGGAGGAACTGGTGCTGCTTGCAAAACTTGCTTGCTTCCCCTTGCTCAGCATGCGTGCGGGTAAACAAGCATAGATGTACACACATTCACCAATCTGTTTTCCATGGATTTATGCACGGTGTTTGGTGGTCCTGACATTAGCTACATTAGAGAAGCAACAGTGATTTAAATGTGTTATAAACATGTAACACCAGATGCTGCTGTAGAGCAAAAAACTTTGTCTATGCAATTTTACATAGAGGTTTTTCTTTTGTTATAAAGACTGAATTCATGGCTTATTTATAGCGCCCCCCCCCCCCCGTGTGTAGATTCAGCCCCAGTCAAGTGCTCTTGCATTGAGCACTTGGGCATTATCCGTTTTGTTGTTTTGTTAAAACCCAACTAATTCTACACTATATCTCTGTTTTATATATATATATATATATATATATATATATATATATATATATATATATATATTCTGAACAGTGGTACCTTGCTTTACAACCATAATCCATTCTGGAGGTCTGTTTGTAAACCAAAACAGGTTGTAACCCAAGGTGCGCTTTTGCCAATGAGGCATCAAAAAAATTTTTGTTCGTAATCCAAAAACAACAGGTTGTAATCCAAAAAAAAGGTTGCAAACCGGGACACGCACTTCCGGGTTTGACGTGTTTGTAATCCAAAACGTATGCAAACCAAGACGTATGCAAACCAAGGTACCACTGTACTATATTTCTGCAACATAATTGTATATGCATTCATGCAAAGTACCCTTTTATACACATTGTTGTAGGTATCTGTTTATGTGCTGGTAACTTTAGGAAACTTGGGGTATACATATATGTGCATAAAATGCATATTATAATATTGCATAAAATATGCAAGAACTATTCCTATTCTGGCAGAACAGATAAAAAAAGGGCT
The DNA here is from genome assembly GCF_951804945.1 of Podarcis cretensis. Classification (NCBI taxonomy): domain Eukaryota; kingdom Metazoa; phylum Chordata; class Lepidosauria; order Squamata; family Lacertidae; genus Podarcis; species Podarcis cretensis. The sequence goes on from NC_137177.1 coordinate 30,092,842, forward strand.
CTCTTTTCATCATGCAAGCCCATAACCCAGTCCATTTCATGCTGTTGCACAAGTAGACCCAACCTGAGTGTTTTCCAATAACTGTAAAATGAGCAAAGACATAACTAACTCAGATGACTGGGGTAGGGGTGGCGTGTAAACAAATCCTCTTGGTGACAGCTTTCATCCAACTTGCTTCCATCACATTGCTGAGATAGCTGATGTCCCCCTGAACTGCATCGTACTTTAGATTTTCCTCTGTTGCACAAGCTGGAGAACTTGGCACCCAGACACTTTTCTCCTTTGATCTTTCCAGTAAACATAAGCCTCTGGTTGCAATCCATGGATGGGTTATGAAATTCTCATTAAACCTTAATATCTAAATTGAATATTCATTGTAGCAATTAAGTTAAAGAGTGGAGGGGGGGGAAATATGCAGATAAATTACACCACTGCCTGCTTTCGAGATGCAAAACAGGGAGGAAAAGAGATCCCTGGATTTGATTTGATTTGAAGGGCACCAGATAGCTTGAGAGTGCCCCTTCCGATCTTCAGGAGGAGGGGGGGTTGTGGGATCACGACCCCGCCCACACTCACTCTCGCGAGGCTGGCGTCAGCCTCGCGGGAGACAGGGATTCACCCAATTAGCATACCCTGTGGCGCCAGCCAATTGGCTGGCGGCAGGGGCGGGCCTTCGTAGGGCCACTTAAGGTCAGGGCAGCCCCTGGCTCGCCCCCTAGGGATTGGTTACAGGTCTGAGGGTATTGGCGGCGAGCCGGCTTGCGGCTCGGTGGCGGTAGGCATTGGCCGGGGTATTATCATGCAGATGAGGTTGGGGGGGGAGGAACGCCATCACCTCCCCCAATGCTTGAAGGGTAGTTCGTTAAAGGACTCCGAGGGGCGACGCCTCGTCCGAAACCTACGGAGGCTAGGGCCTAAAGCGCGCCCCCGAGCGGTAACCCCTCGGGGAGCGCCTAGGGATATGCATCTCGGGTGGCTCCCCCTGTTGGTGTTTAACCCTTCCCGGTCAGACCGGATAGTTGGTTAGGGCCAATGCCTAAAGCCAATACCCTTCTTTCCTGTAATCAATAAAGTTGTGGCCATTTTCGCCCATTAACCTAAAACTCTGTGTCCGTTGTCTTCATTTATTCCACCTGTGGGGGGGAGGGAATAGCCACACAACTACACACACACACACACACACACACTTTCAGGGAACACCCACCAACACATAATGAATGGATGACTGATGAAGAGATTGGCAACAATGAAAACATATTTATGGCTTTTGCAGTAAGTGACACCATCTCTTTAAAAACTTGCCCTCCTCTTCCACAAGCGTATTTACCCACAAAGCCTTTCGCAAACTTGGTAGCAGACAGTTGCTGTAAGTCTTGTCATCTTTCTGTTCTGTCAACCCATGAAATTGCTGGCAGAAAGTCTGGAGGAGGAGGAGGAGGAGGAGGAGGAGGAGGAGGAGTTGGGTTATTCCTCTAATCCTGCTGTTGCTGCTTTGCTAAAGCTGCAATCCAAATCCTAATAACACAGAAGTAAACACTGAACCCAGTAGGACTTAATTGTAAGCAGACATGATTAGGATTGCACTGTAGGGTGGTGACTTTTTAAAAAAACTCCTCACCTAAAACATTGTTTGCTGACAAAGGCTTTTGGAAAGTTGGGAGCAGGTTACAGTCAGTGCAAATCCTGCCTATAGGGACACCTGGTCTCCTCTTAACTGCAGCCTTGTTTTGCTCACAGGTGCTTTTAGAAAGTTGGGAGGAAGAGGAATTCGATTCAGTTCTCATTTTAAAGTGAAACTACCCAATTTGCACTTTCAAAAAACAATATGAGAACCAAAACCCATCCACCCATCCACTGAAATCCGTATTTCTCCCAATTTTGCAACAATGTTTCACAAAAATGCATTATGTTAGGGGAAACGCATAAAAACATATATATTCATGAAAAGAACATATAAATGTGTGTTATATTGGGGAAAATTGCTCACAGAAACAAGTCCATTAATCAAAACCGCACAGATGTTCGTTGGGAGAAATTTGCACTAAAATCTTGACAACTTTTCATGGCGAAAAATTGTAAATCGCTGCAGCAATGTAGAGAACTGAATCAAAGACTGGGAAAATTAGAAACCGAGTTCCATCCCTCCATCCCTATCATCAGGTCACATATGACATGACAACTTAGTGTCAGCGTAGCAAGCATGGTGCCCTCCAGATGTTGCAGCCAGCATGCCCAATAGCCAGGGATAATGGGAGTTGTAATCCAAAGAATCTGTTGGCTGCCTCTGCCTTAGTGAAACACCCACCCCTTTGCCCAGGTCTTGTGCCTGCTACAACGGTAAAGAAATGCACTTGGTGCCATCACTGATTGTTTTCACTCTGCATTGAAGACAAACCACTCTACCCTAGCCTTCTGACATATATATTTTAGGACCTACTCAATTTCCCTTTCTATTTCACCATATACTTTTCTGGCATTTTCTTCGATGTGAATACTTTTAACCGGTTTTAATGTCGTGGTTTTTTTTTGTTTTTTGTGCTGCTGCAACCCAGCCTGGGACTCTGCAGCAAAGGGCAGCAAGGAAATTGGATAGCCAAATAACTAAAATGGTGACAAGCTGGCACCCCAAGAGAGAGAGAGCCTTCCCCGTTCTACATATTTTGCACGCCTCATTCAAGGGAGGTATATGAGAGGAGCCACTCCTCCTGCGCCAAGGATGATGAAACAAACAAAATGATGGGCTATTATGATGGGTGGAGGCCGTCTGGAAGGAGAGCCTGCACAGAGGTGCCGTGTGCCCTTTTTTGTATTCTTGCATTGCACCCCATCCATGAGATTCCTACTGACAAAGGCCACCAGCTACAGAGTGGTGGAGAAGTATGCTCTTCTTCCTCATATTATTGTCATTATTTATTCAGTTTATGGCCAACGCTTCCTCCCAAAGGAGCCCAGGGCAGCAATCGATGGCAACCAGCCATCTGAAAGTAAGGCAGTGGCTCAATGCATGCAGAAACAGGTACAATCCCTGACATCTCCAGACTGCGCCTAGAGAGACCTCGGTCTGAAATCCAGGAGAGCTGATGCCAGTGAGTGTAGACGATACTGAACTAAATGAACCCAAGGTCTGATTCAGTGTAACATGACACCCTCTGCTCTTTTCATCCAGTGCTTTACCAACTTCACTGACTCCCGGTGCAGTACAAGGTGCTGGTTTTGACCTTTAAAGCCCTCTGCGGCCTAGGACCCACATACCTACAGGACCGCCTCTCCTGGTATGCCCCGCGAAGGACCTTAAGGTCCACAAATGACAACATTTTGGAGGTCCCAGGTCATAAGGTGTTAGATTGGTCTCAACTAGGGCCCGGGCCTTTTCAGTACTGGCCCCGACTTGGTGGAACGCTCTGTCACAAGAGACTAGGGCCCTGCGGAACTTGACATCTTTCAGCAGGGCCTGTTCCGCCTGGCCTTTGGTTTGGACTCAGTCTGACCCTTATGTTTCCCTCCCCTTATGGTTTTGATTTATGGGCTACTTTTAAAATGAGGCTGCATTTTACATTGCATTTTAACCTGTATTTTAAATTGGTTCGCCCCCCCCCATTACGTTTTTACTGCAATTTTACTGGTGGTAGCCGTCCTGAGCCCAAATCTGGCCAGGGAGGGCAGGGTATAAATTATTATTATTATTATTATTATTATTATTATTATTATTATTATTATTATTTTCCACTTATGCAGGAAAAAGTAATAGAATTTTATTAAGGACACCATTGGGCTGAGGGTGAAACCTGCCTTCTGACCTTAGTGGCCCACATTGTGTGATGCGATCTGCACTAACTCCACTGTGTCCCAGGTGGCAGCCTGTTTGACCCCTAAAGTATCTGTCATATGCCATCTTAGCATTGTTTAAAAAGGAAGCTTTTTATAAGCAAAATTGTCCTAGAGATTGGAGGTGGGAGCTGCCTTGGTGATGTTAAAGGCGCTGGCCAATCGGTGCTGTGCAGTGCTCAGTTCTGCTGCTTGCCGAACCAGATAGGTTCCTGAACTCAACCCTGGAGTGAATGCAGGGCTGAATGCAGAGAACTCACTTCCAAATAGGCCCAACTGCTCTAAAAACCCTCCTATTTGTCTTAAGCTGGAATCCCGGCAACAATAACACAGCCAGCCAAGCGACTGGTAGCATCGCAGCTTGCAACACACTGCTCCGTGGCATATCCAGGCACGTGTCTCTTTTTCACTGATGTCTATCTCAGACCTGAATTGCCTTCCCTGTGGTTTAACAGTGACGTGTGCTGTCTATGCCACTGCCTGCTGTTCTCCACCCACACATTGCCTAAAGCAGATGGGGAGCAGTGGTTGTGGGGGAAGGGCTGTAACTCAGAGCTAGAGCATCTGCTTTGCATGCAGAAGGTCCCCGGTTCAATCCCTGGTGGCATCTTCAGGTGAGGCTGGGAAAAACACTAGCCTGAAATCTTGGAGAGCTATTGCCAGTCAGCTTGGATAATACTGAGCTAAATGGGCTTTTGGCCTGACTCAGCTACGTTTGTTCATAGGTACGGGGATGCATGGCAGAACAAGAGTGAGTGCCAAAACATCACACGCCGCTCCTGCAATCTCACGCTTGAAACGGAAAACTTCACCGAGTGCTACTACGCCAGAGTAAGAGCCAGGGTCCCTAACTGTTGTGTCTCCAAATGGGCCGAGTCCTCAAGATTCTATCCCCGGGAAAACAGTAAGTGGCTAATATTGTAAACCGGGTTGGGGAACTTCTGGCCCAGCCGTCAAATGTCTACCAAAGCACCTGATCCTCAAAATTCTCTCCAAACCACACACCCTCTCCTTGAGTTGCCTTGAGTTCTACTTTAGTGGAAAAGTGGGACACATTGTTAAAAAGTAAACAAGAAAATAAACGTCAACAGTTTGTAGGATGTCTCGCCACTGTGGCACTATGATGGGGTAAGATGCATTTCTTGAAATTCTCCCTTCCATACAGTAGTTGAAAGCTGCAGGAGTAAGGTAATCATGTTCCCCAAAGACAGGCCTCATGTTTCTTTAAGAAAGCTGCCTCATTCAGCAGGTGCAGCTATTGCAGGTTGTGTGGATGTTGCTGAACTACAGTTCTTATCCCCTGTGGCCTTTGGTCGTGCTTGCTAGGGCTGATGGGAGTTGTACTTCAGCAACAACTGGAGGGTGAAAGGTTCTCAACTCCTGTGTTTTGGTCCTCTTCACACTACTCTGACACTCATCGCTTTCCCCAAAGAATCTGAGAACTGTAGTTTGTTAATGGCACTGGGCCAATTCCCAACACCTTTAACAAACTGCAGTTCCCAGGATTCCTGGGGGAGAAGCCATGAGTGTTTAAATGGTACTCTTGGGTTGGTTGGGGAATTGTTTAGGGGGTGTTGTTGCTGTTATTGATATTAATTTTTAATTTATTTTATCTTAAGTTTATTTTAGATCTTACAATGATTTATGTGTATTTTTTTCAATTTGGTTGTGTATTTTTTGATGTTTTCTTTATGGCTGCTTTTGTTGTGCTGTAATTATGTATTTTCTCATGTTGTAAGCCGCCTTGGCATACAAATAAAATTATGTATATACGTATGAATGTTTTAAATACATGGGGTAGACATCATGTGAGGGCCAAGGGTGCTAACAATGAGAAGTCAGTATTGAAGAAACTGAGCCAATTCTTTTTAAATGCCTCAGTTATCCAGTTCTCAAAACTACTATCACTAAATTCTTCAGTCTTAAACAAATCCCTTTTGTTTTCTCACTCTTGCTCTCTCTCTCTCTCTCTCTCTCCAAGCCATTATTGGGAGTCCTGATGTGAAATACACACCCAGTGTTAATTCAATAAAGTTCTATGTACAACCTCCTGCTACCCCTCTGAGAGACAAGGATAACCAGATCCTGACCGTCGTAGACATTTTCAGTCAAATTGGAACGACCTTTGAATACGAATTAATGATACATTGCCAAAAGACAAAGCAGGAGGTAAGGGGGGAAAACAGGTGTATGAGAGAAAATGGTAACTTTAGGGGAAAGTACCCAATTCTTATTTCTTTGACTGCTGTTGTCTGTCTCAAGAGACAATGGAATGCACTTCTGGGGGTGAAGTCAAACTGCTGCATTAGCAACACCAAAGGGTACACCCAGGGTACAAGCCTGAGCAGTGTGCCCAGATGACAAAGTGTGGTCCAAAGAAAAGCAGAGCAATATGTTTGGCACTAGCTTGTCTGCAGGAATTGCTGGAAGGAGGTGTACAAGGCGCATTCCGACTGTCTTAGGGACTCCACTCTGGATTTGTGTAGGGTTGCCTCCTTGGCCTTTTCTTCTCCCAAAGATATCCTGCAAGGCAGCAGAGGTTTAGGGTCAGAGTTTTCCTGAGAGCCAGTGTGGTGTAGTGGTTAAGAGCGGTAGTCTCGTAATCTGGGGAACCAGGTTCGCGTCCCCGCTCCTCCACATGCAGCTGCTGGGTGACCTTGGGCTAGTCACACTTCTTTGAAGTCTCTCAGCCTCACTCACCTCACAGAGTTGTTTTATGAAGTGTCAGGACTAAGTTTCATGTTATGCTCAGTTCACAGCATGCAGCTACATCCTCTGTTTTTCCTGAGTGAATCAGAGGTGCAAGGATCCCTGATGGTCTGGAGAGGGCAGGTTTACCCCCAGCTGCCACCAGGAGTGGAAATCAGGGGACTGAAAACAGAAGACACAACTATATACTACACATTAAGCATAACATACAGTTTGGCCCTTAGTGGAGCTTTGAAAGTAGATAACACAAAGTACCACTTTCCCTACTTAAAATACAAATCTCTCTCTATCTCTCTCTAGTGGGTCAAAGTAAACAACAACAATGAATTTGAAATCTCTGACTTATATCCCAACACCGAATACAATGGAACAATACACATAAGATATTCAGACAAAATCAGCAAGCCTTATGTTTTTCGGGCAAAAACATTATCAGGTGAGACATTGTTATGAAATGCTGCCAGATCTTAAATACTGAAAACTTTACAGATGAAGCAGTCACCACAGACAATTTTCCCATTGTGAACCTAGTGGCACAACTTGCATCACAAATGAATGTACCAATCCCCAGTCTTGCCTGCCACAAATGAGTCTATGGAGTTCTTTGTCCTCCCCCCCAATCTCAGTGTATTTATTTATTTTACACAGGTACATATACCTTTCCATGAATGTGAGTTAAGCCCTTATCTTAACAACAAGAAAGCCACAAATATTTTGCAAACAATGAAACACTGCTTGAGGGATTTGGAATGGGTTGGTGATGTTGCAAGTGCTAACCAAGAGGCATTAACCAAGAGGCACCCTTCACAGCAGGGTGACTAAATTACACCGGGCTGAAATCCTGCAGGAGACAAACCCTGTTCCACCACAAGAAATGGGGGACACCAGGAGCAGGAAGCAGCTTCCAACTCACAAATGTTCAGACCTGTTACCTGCCCTCATATAAATAAAGAGTTATGCTTCATTCCTGTGGGAAAGTGGACACCACTGTAAAACTGCCCCCCCTGGTGCTCCAGGTTCTTTGAGTGTGTACAGAGGCCCTCTGGGCATCTTTGCCATTCATAGACTTTCTTTCTGCTCTCCACAATAAGGGCATTTTGCTAGTTCAAAAAGTAAAGGGCCACACAGCTCAGTGGTAGAGCACCTTCTTTGAATGCGGAGGTCTCATGGTTCACCCCCAGCATCTCCTAGTAAGGCTGTGAAAGACCCCTACCAGCCAGTGTAGACAATACTAAGATAGATGGACCGATGTTCTGACTAAGGCAGCTTCCTTTGTCCCTATGGAGATTCATCACTTCCCTTTACTTCGGCTGGAAAAATGATGATCCTTTATAAAAGCTCAGACCAGTCCTATGAACTCTTGAGCCAGAATGACTAGACAATGCATGTCATCTGTTTCTGCCCTCTCAACTCTCCTGGTCTTGTTATCTTTAACGGTTTGTTTTCTCTCTCCAGATACCACCTGGTTTGCATATTTGTTCGCAGTAGCTCTGTTTGCGGCACTGTTGATCTTTGGAACAATATATTACTTCATTTACAAGTATATTAAACAGCACACTGCACAGCAACCCACGTCTTTGGTATGTACTGTACCTTCCCCCCCCCCCTTTATGGAAGGTTGTTGGATTTTTTACTAATGAGCCTGGGCTTTTAATTGCTGGGCTTTGTTCATACATAAAAGAGTGGCGCCTGAAGGGCAAGGAGAAGGCCGTAGCCCCTACCCAGGAATGCTGGAGAAATTGCTGCACTGCCTGGGTTCCTAATAGTTTGATTTCTCTTTTAGTAATTTCTTTGCAAGTGGAGACACTTGGTGGAATGGTTACTCTTGTAAACAAAACATGGCAGTTCTTGGTGTTTACTAACCAGGAGTTCCCATATTTTGGCTTGGCTTAGTAGCCACCTGTGATTTTTGTGGTCGCCTCAAGCTCTTTGGAGAACTCAAGAGAACTCAGGAGAAGAGATAGGATCATTTTGCAGTGGGCTTTGGATAAAATAGAAGCAGTGCTTTCTACAAAGCCCATTATGAAAGGGGATAAGTACCCTCTCTCCCCTCCCCTAAATTCATGGAAGGTTCCCTGAGGGCAAAGTTTATTCTCACCCTGAAGTGAAAAACTTTTTCGTCTTAGAGGAAGGAGCATAGCTTAGTGGTAGAGCCACTGCTTTGCATGCAGAAAATGCCAGGTTCAACCCGTGGCTTCTCCAGGGAGCAGTGGGAAGGACCCCTGCCTGAAATCCGGGTAAGCTGCTGCCCATCCCTGTACCCTGTCACATTTGACCTTAGGCCCAGGTGCCAACTGTGGCCCTCGAGTCCTCTCTGTCTCGCCCTCAAACTCTTCACAGGCCACACCCCCTCTGACTAGGCCGCAGTCCTGCTTCACACACTCCTTGAATGTTTTTGCCCAGCTGGGATGTGACCTTGAACTCTGGTAATATCTTGTGCCTGCCTGGATGGAAGTTAAAGAGGAGTGTGTGAGTGTCTGTAGAAATTAGTATACAAAAGTGAAATTTACATTCATTGCTCCACCCTGCCCACCATTGGCATGTGGCCCTTGGAAGCTTGCCCAGAAGGGAATGTGGCCCTCAGGCTGATAGAGGTTCCCCTTATCCCTGCTGTAGTCAATACGGACCTAGATGAACCAGTAGCCTGACTTGGTATAAGGAACTTCCTGTGTTCCATGCTGGCACCGCGGCAGAGAGTGAACTTGATTGCTTAATGGTGGGGACTTCCTGCTTCACCACTCGGTCCTTCCGCCACTCTGCTTCATTATCTCTCTAGCTGCCTACGTTTATGCTGATGCTTATCTCTGGCAACTAAATTTAATCCTTCTTCCCTGATAGGATTTTAAGGATATTTTACGCTCCCAACCTCTCGTGCCGAGAGTGGAATATATTCTGAACCCCTATGAATCGTGTAAGCCTGTCCAACTTACTATAGAGAAGCACCAGGCACAGATCACCCAACATCAGGGAGTATTCAGCCTGACCGAAACAGCTTACCAGAAACAGGCCAACGCACCATTGTTCCAGAACATTGCTCAGCATGCAGGTTATACACCACAAATGGCCAAGAACAACCCACCGTGCACACAAGGTCCTTCGCCTTTAACATATGGAGTATGTTTTGAAGGCACCAGCTCCACCAAAGCGAATTCTTCAGCAAATCAAGTGAGGAAGCTCGATTCTTTAGCTGAGGGCTCCTTGAGCAGCGAGCATTATAAAGCACAGCCGCCAGAACAGATCAAAAGAGAATTGTGGGGAAACAAGCCCCAACAGATGCCGGTGCCTGTGTTGGGAGATGCAGAGCGAACTCAATGTCTGCTGCTTCAGGAAGACATGCAAGATATGCCACAGCTGCTTCCACCCCTTCTGGAAGAGAGAGTACCTGCCACAAGAGGCAACAAGACAGGGAGCTACAGAGAGCAGCCGGCAGAATTGCAACCATCTGTGGTGGAATTTGACCAAAATGCCATCTCAGATGGCAATCTTCTGTCAAGCGTGCCACCATCCTTGTTTTCACATCGCACCTGCAGCAGCCTCATTCGAGATCAGAACCCTGGGCAGTGGGTGGCCTGGGATTTGACAGCCTGGGCGAATCCCCAGCATCAGCCTTTGGGACTCCCTGTATCGGACTGCATAACTCAAGTGAGCAAGGGGTTGGAAAACAAGCCTGGGTTCCTTGGTACAAACCCTGATACCTTAGACTCTGCCCACAGCAATGGGCTCTTCCCAAGCCTGTTCAGAGACTTGGAGCTGAAGGTGCAGTGGGATCAAGCGCCTGAGGAATAATGGTTAACGCATCCAGCAACTGAGGAATGGAGCAAGGGGAGGAGATAACACAAGGGAGGTGGAAATGTCTCCCTCCAAAACAGAGTTGAAAGGAAATGTCTTTTCCCAGCTGTTCCTGAATCCTCTTTGTGAATCACACTTCAGCCCATTAAAGGAAAACTAAATGTGGTTGATAGGTACCCTGCCAACTGGGTGGGTACTGCTGGCATGATTATTCCCAGGTGATTCTGACCCTCACACATTGCTGGTTAGCTTGCACAAGGAATCCTGACAGTGCTGCTCCTATCTTGTGGCAGATACCCAAACTTGAGTTGCCGGCTGATCGGGTGTGGGAGGAAACACACAGATTGGCCTGACTTTGTGTTAATTGCAGTTTTGCCTGCAAGTCAGGAGGCGATGCTTTACATGGCCTGGTGATAAGAACGACCACCTGCTCATGTCAGCAGAAGAAGCTGCCGCTGTTGAGCAGGAACCACCAGTGTGGTGCCCGTGGGCACCAGGGTGCCCGCGAGTTCCTCCTATGGTGCCCACGCAAGGTCTCAGTAAATTTCCACCAAACAAATCCTCAGTGCTTGCAAGAGACTGCTTGTTCTTCTTGCTCTGTTCCTGTTTGCACTCACTTGGCCTCTCCTACATTGCACACCGCCCTTAAATATGCTCACATTTCATTGGATGCCAGGGCTGGACACCTTCCTGCCCGCCCATTCTGAACAGATGATTGCTGCAAAGAGCTTCTCTCTGTGAGCAAGCATGGCAGTGGCTGATGTAGGTACCTTTTTCCTCATGGATGACAGGACTGTTGATGGGCTGAATGCCTCCACCATTTTGTGGACCCATCTCTTTTTCTGCTCTTTTAGATGTAAGCCATTTTGTGGCATGTCACATACCCACGGCAGCCATTTTCTGACTGGTGTCTGTTTCCTCAAAATTCCACATTTGCTCACTGGCTCCTAAAGGTTGGCAGCTCCTGAGTTAAAGGAACAGGAACAGAAGCAACAGAGACATTGGTGACTCTTCCCCAGTTCTGTATTACATGGGGGGCGCAGGAGAAGTATGTACTATCTTTGTACTTTACTAATAAATATTTTTATTATTAGTCTGACTTATTTTCAGTCTACAGAGAGCTAAGAATTGTATTTATAGTTCAAAATAGCCTATACCCTTTGAGGAGTTGTCTGTGTTCCAAACTTCACAGCTAACTTGATCCTGCAAAATGCACTGAACCAAACAACCAGGTCCAAACACAACGGAATGTAAGGAAAGCTTTATTAATAAATTGCCTGAGGCAATGATTCCATAATTCCATGGAAGGGTGTATACACTCAGATGATTAATTTTCTGGAGCCAAGTATAAAAACATTAAAAGAGCTCTTAAAGGAAGGAAGAATTACAGCCAACTAAGTTCTACTCAGGGCAGACCCATTTAAATCGCTCAACCTAAATTAGCCATGTCCATTAATTTTAATGGATCTGCTCTGAGTATTGCTAACAATAGATGTAGCACAAGGTAATTTTAAGCTGTTTTAGTATTTTAACTTTTGTATGTTGTAAAATGGGGTTGTAAATATTTCTTGATTTTACTGTTCTGTCTTTTGTAAACCACTTTGAGAATTTTATTTTTACAATCAAGCAGTGTATAAATTTTTATGAAATAAAAAGTAAATAAAATACATCAATATTGTCATAGGATGGAATGGGTCTACTTTTCTGACATTGCTCTGATGTCAGAAAGGAAAATCCTCTTTGTCATTGTGGGAGCATCATGAAGCATCTGACATCAGAGCTGCAACGTCCCTAGGGCTCCAAATGCCCCCATTTCAGAAACAGTGAGAGGATTTGAACGTGTGCTTCAGAGCTTGCCTAAATCTTCCCTTCCCTTTTACCTCTCATTGTTTCCAATGGAGAATAAAACGAGCAAAAAAAAAGCACAGCACTCCACTTTTGTTTTAACTAGCAAACAGACGAAGCAATGCAATCCTCACTTCCACCTCAAGCCGAGTAGGGTGTAGCCAGCGGCAGACTTTGGTGGTACGGTGCCCTGAGAAAGGACAAAATTTCCACCTCCCAATATTTATTATTTTCACAATAATTCCTTTCAGTACAGTTGCTTTTGAATGGATCTTCTCAGGAGGTATCCGTATAAATATAGGTTAAAAAATATATTATTATTATTACTATTATTTTGCGCCCCCTCGGCTTGGCGCCCTCTGCAGGGGAACTGGCCACACAGCTCTAAATCTGGTGCTGGCACAGTGGAACCTCAGTTTTCGAACATCTCTATTGGCGAATGTTTCGGCTTCCAAATACCAAAAACCCAGAAGTAACTGCTTCAGTTTTCAAATGATTTTTTGGAAGCTGAACATGCCACGTGGCTTCCCTTTTGAGTTTCCCTATTGTATTGAGGCTTCCGTTTTCAGTTTTCGGTTTTTGGTTTTCGAATATTTCAGAAGTTGAACGGTCTGCCGGAACGGATTACGTTCAAAAACCAGAGGTTCCACTGTATGGAATAATGTGGTAAAACTACCTCTCTGTTTCACCATCCTTTGATTTTCCCAACGAAAGCACAACCCTTTTGCTCACTCCAGGTGAGCACCTGGAACCCCCTGGAATCTTGTTACTGCTCAGCAGAGATTGGGGTGGGGTGGGGTGGGGTGGGGTGGGGTGGGGTGGCATGCAACCTTTGCAGCACTCTTATCCTGCCAACATCTAAAGCGTATTTGGCGGAAACTCAAAAGTAGCTGCAGGGGGAGAGAATTGCTACCATTCACATTTAAATCTTAATCTTAATCTCAATTTGCATGGTACCTCTGGTTACAAACTTAATTCGTTCCGGAGGTCCATTCTTAACCTGGAACCGTTCTTAACCTGAGGTACCACTTTAGCTAATGGGGCCTCCTACTGCTGCCACACCACCACCACACGATTTCTGTTCTCATCCTGGGGCAAAGTTCTTAACCCGAGGTACTACTTCCGGGTTAGTGGAGTCTGTAACCTGAAGTGTTTGTAACCCGAGGTACCACTGTATAGGAAGAAAAATGCCAACATCCTTTGAAATTTTGCAGTAGTGGCAGACTGTAAAATTTCACTGAAGCCCTGTGAGACACCAAAATCTGGCCCTCCCTCCCCCCCCCCCACCTTCCATGGGATGTTATAGTTGTGACACCTCCTGCAGCGCCCAATAAGCTCTTCACAGCTTGTGCTCCCCTTTGTTTGCAGTGCAGTTCTCTAGCCATGTAATTTGTAAGAAAATGCATTTATTAGGGTAAAATATGCGTATAAACAGATAGAAATGACATAGAAAAATGCATTACCTTAGGGGGAATTTGCACTAAAATGCAGGTGAATTTTCAGGAGGACTAAAAAATCCCAGCAACCACAACAACACACTCTCACGTGAAAAATGTGGAGAACTGAACTAAAATTGGACAAATGAGAAACCAAAATGGCCAAGTTCGTCCCTGTTCAAGAGAACTGGAACTCTTTGCTAGGAAGTAACCTGGTGACCTGGCAGCAGGTAAATGGGTTTTTATTCAGACAGAACTTTGCCCTGATAAGTTGATTTGTCTGTGGCTGGTATGTTGTAATTCGTTCATCTGGCTGCTGTCCTTATTGATTTTAGCCACATGTTTCATCTGCCATTTTTGTTCCTTTTTCATTACTGTTTTGCTTTTCCCTTCTCTTACTGTTTGGTAGCTGCTTTGGGCACTCTTTGGTTGAAAGGAGGGATCCAAATTTCACAATAAACATTGAATAAATCAATATTTATGTACAGTTTTCCTGTGAGTTGGGGAGAGCTATGAAAATGAAGTCTGACCAAGCTGCGGGGGGCAGTGGAGGACAGGAGTGCCTGGCGTTCTCTGCTCCATGGGGTCACGAAGAGTCGGACACGACTAAACGACTAAACAACAACAACATGAAAATGAACATTCTGGAAGTGGTTCAAAAAGTCTCTTCAGTAGGCGGGAAGGCCTTCTCAGCTTGCTGGAGCATGCTTTAACATCTACCAGATACAAAGATAGGAACCGTCCTAGAGGTTATAAAACATGCCCCATTAAGTATGAGTCAGATATTGCACCTCATATGGGGCCACTCCCAAGTGCAAGAACATCACGTCACTAACATGCCTTAAAGCAGGAACACAAGCTGCAATTATACTTGAAACAAGCCTTAACCAAAGTAGAACACTTCTTCCAAGCCTAGTTTCAGCTAGGGAGGGTGGGGAACAGGACCCTACAGAGAAGGCCTCTGTTGGCAACTTATGACCTAAAGCAGTGTGTGAAAATAAGCACATTTAATGCACATGGCTTCGCCACAAATAATCTTTGCAACTGATTACCAGTCACAGAACTACAATTCACAAAACCCTTAACAAAACTACAGTTCCTTCCTTCCTTCCTTCCTTCCTTCCTTCCTTCCTTCCTTCCTTTCTGCCTTCCTTTCTTCAAGTCGTCATGTGCTTTAAAAGTGTGTTAAGTGCACTTTAGATATACAGTGGTACCTTGGGTTAAGTACTTAATTCATTCCAGAGGTCTGTTCTTAACCTGAAACTGTTCTTAACCTGAAGCACCACTTTAGCTAATGGGGCCTCCTGCTGCCCCTGTGCCACCAGAGCACAATTTCTGTTCTCATCCTGAAGCAAAGTTCATAACCCGAGGTACTATTTCTGGGTTAGCGGAGTCTGCAACCTGAAGCGTATGTAACCTGAAGTGTATGTAACCCAAGGTACCACTGTATGGGTATGGCTCAACCCCAACGGGCATATAAACACATATATTAGTGAAAGTAACATACCAAAACACATTACATTGGGGGAAATTGCTTGCACAAATGTAAGCACTGGTCAAAACTACACACAAGAATGTGTTTATTTGAATAAATTTGCACAAAAATGTTGATGAATTTCCACAAGGACTCTTAAAAAAAAAAAAGAAATCACAAACATGCGGGAATGCAGAGAACTGACAGGAAAAATGAGAAAGTGGGAGAAACTGAAATCCACACATCCCTCGTCAAGAGATAGGCTGAGTGGTCGTGACCCTAAAGGAAGGGGCATGCGCCGCTGTCTGAAGCTTGGGGAAACGTTTAGTGGGATCATCATCAGTCCATTTCCCCCTTCCCTGACCCTGGGCAAGCAGCTGCAGATGTTGCTGACAGCCCAGCCGGCCACCTGTTGGTTTCCATGCAAGGACGGGGCTTTAAAGGGTGCAGGCTGCCCTGCTAGGGGCCGCGTTCCAAGCTCTTGATGTGGGATGCTTTTCTGAGCAATAGCCCGGGGATCCCATGTCAGCAGCATGCCAGGTGATGCCACTCAGCCAGTGATTAAATGCCACGGCGGAGCCTGTTCCTGCTCACTTTTTAAAAAGGAAACCTCACACACAGAACCATCAGTGGGGACACCACTGGACCAAAGGTGGGGAGGCCTTCCATTTGAAGGAGTGATACAAAATGGAGAGAGCACTGGTGGGCCCACCTTTGAATTAGGCATTATCAGGGACTCCAGCAAACCTTTGTTTGTTTGTTTGTTTGTTTGTTTGTTTGTTTGTTTGTTTGTTTGTTTGTTTCAACCTAGGCCACCCTCCAGAATTATGAAAGGCGAAGGCTTCTGGTTCAGGCGTGGCTGTCCTTTTTTCTTTGTTTTCATATAAATTTGCGGGCCTTGAAACTCTACAGCTGACACCATGTCATGGAAGGCTTAGAGTAGTGATAAGGAGTCTTTGGCTCTCCAGATGTTATGGACTACAACTCCCATCAGCCCTTCTCTTAGAATCATAAAATCATAGAGTTGAAAAAGATCTTGAAAGGGCAACCAGTCCAACCACGTGGTTGGCAATCCAGACTCCTCTTAAAAAACCTCTACAGTGGTACCTCGGGTTACAGACGCTTCAGGTTACAGACTCCACTAACCCAGAAATAGTGCTTGAGGTTAAGAACTTTGCTCTATTTATTTATTTAACAAAATGTATATGCCACCTGCTTGTAGTAAAGCATTGAAATAATCAATGAAAACCGTTTCAGACATTTAAAGATAAATGCCCTGTTCTCAGAGTCAGGGCGAGGCAGCCCATGAGGCGATGTGAAGCGGTCACTTCAGGCAGCAGATCTGGGCCTAAGGAGTGTGCCACTCGCTGCCAGTGCCACATCCTTGCCCCAGCTTCCACAGGAGCACCCTGCTACTGTGGCTGGTGCCCCCACTGCCTCCTCTGCCACAGGCATGCCCCGCGAACACCATGGCCACCCTTTCTGCCACAAGTGCACCCCACTCCACCATGCCCCCATTGTGGGTGTGTCCACAGTTCTCAACTGCAACTAAGGAGGAGAAGGAGGCAGCAAAATGTCCCAGCCGGGCCCTGCTCACGGTGGTCAGCCAGGTGGCTGTCGGAAGCCTGCAAGCAGGATTCAAGCACAAGAACATTCTCCCCTCCTGCAGTTTCCAGCACCTGGTACTCAGAGGCATATTGTGTCCAATAGTCAATAAAACCCTGCTTTGCACAAAAGCGTTGTGCAAGCAGTCAGGATGAATGTTCAATAAACAGGTAATCTGGAGGAGCCCTGCTCTCTCTCTCCCCCCCTCCCTCTCGACCCACCTCTCTCACACACAGAGCACAAATTTGCAGATTTGTTCATTGGCTAAAATTTGTGCAAATAAATCTTTCTGGGAGCCCAAACAGAAGAAATCCGTAGATTCTGGGTCTGGAAAATCAGCTTGCTGCTTTTCTTCCTTGTTCTGCTTTGACAATGGCCGTGAATACTTCTGACCTAGAAAAATGATCTTGCTTTACCCGTGCAGAGAGCTGTTTGGGGATCATAAATCCTAGATAGTTCTCTCCATTGTCATTGAAATGACATGAGATAATGCTATATTTAAGGCTGCAAGGGTGGGCAGTTTACCCTTGGACACATTCTTCCCGGGACAGTCATTCTTAATGCCATCAAGCAGGGGGAAGGCATCCTTCCTTTTGTCCTTTATCTCTCTTCTTCAAGAGTAGCTCCCTTGCCAACCTGCTCTCTGATTTTTCTCTACACTGGGATAGCAAAGTCAAGATTTAGAAGATTCCCCAACTTCAGGGAAGGTACGTGATTCCTGCCGCCTGCCCCAAACTTGTATCTTGCTTTAAAGATTGCTTGTGATTCTTGTCGTATGAAAGACTAGCTGATTTTCATTGTTGCTGCTATTCTTACATTTTGTTTCACAGGAATTCTTTTGCTCTGTTTTAAATTTAATATAATTTTAATTTAGCATGGAAGGGAAATGCGGTTCCTCCCTGCCCTGTTCTTGAACTAAAAAGAATTTAGCTCAGATCTCTTTGATTATTGCTATTTATCACTTCTGTCATACTTCACACATCCTATATTAAAACCACCCTGTGAAGCAGCGGGGTGTTATTGGACATAGGGCAACATCACCAATCCTAGTTTTACAGCCCCAGTTTGCAGAGCATGTGCCAACTCTAATTTGCTGATCAGATGAAAGGGCACACTATGGTTTCCTGCAACCAGGAACTAGAAGTTCCTAGTCTTGATTGGCAAGAGAGGGCAGGAACAATGTGGATGAATGCATAAGATTACGCACCAGATTCAGCCAATGTGGTGCACTAACAAAAGCTAAGACAAGGACTCCTGCTAGAAGAATGGGGCTGTCCTCCCACTCAGCTTCCCCCACCCCAAATCTGCCCTGGATGGTGAGAACCACCAAAACAGTATGTGGGGAGGAGAAATGCTTGCGCTGATGGAAAGACCATATTAGCACATAGTTGAATCGCACCCCAAGACTATTCACCCGCAAGGTACTAAACCATAGCTGCCCAAAATGGCTGAACCACTTCTGCGGCTTCCCAGAGGCTCCAACAAGTGTCATGGACAAAGAGTGTTTCCATGGGCATTCCCATCTCAAAACCCATTAAATTTCCTAACTTCACCACCTTGTCTCTCCTCACTTGCCTCCAAGGAGAGCAAACCCCCAACTTGAGTGTATAGCCAAAGTATTTATCGAAAGGGAATGACTGGAGGAGAATCGAAGCAGCTACTCCACTTTAGGGTCTGCACATCTGTTCGCTTGCACTCATACCCTCCAACATTTTGGGAGAGCACAGTGGGACACCTTCCCTCCCACCCATCTTCCTGCTCCTCCCCATCTGCCCAAACTCCATGCTCCTTCTCCCGCCTGAATTTTGCACTCTTTCTGGCCTCCGCCTGCCTGATCTTCCCGCTGCTTCTCTCCCCCCCCCCCGCATCACCCACCCATCTCTCATTGCTCCAAAACCTCAGCCAGGACCCAGTGTTCTCACTTATTTCTCAGTATGACAGTACAATATATGAGCAATGGTCCACAGCAGGTAACCACCTTCAGAGTTGCTGCACCCCACCTACCCCACCGTTCCATCTTTAATGCCTCTAACTCAACGGCAACAGCAATATTTCAAGTGGCCATGGCTAAGGCCAGCAGCACCCACCTGCTGTATGGCTAGCCAATGAAAAGAAGAGTTTGCTCTGAGCACCACCTTCTGCCAATGGCGATGCAAAAGGAGAGTGGTGATGCTAAAGAAGGTGTAGGGGGCTTGAAAAAAAATCTAATGGAGGCAAAGGTAAGAGAGCATCTTTTAGCTCTGTTTTTTTGGTGCTGCATTCTGGTGTGAGCCAACTGACTCGCACCACAGCGCAGAACCAAAAACTACACGTCTTTTGGTCCCAAATGGGACATCCAGGATTGGAATCAGGAGTCAGGAAGGCTTCTGTTAATCCAGGAAGCCCTGCTTAAAATGGGACAGTTGCGTAGTATGCTCTAAGCCATTGTGTGCTTAGCATTGTGTGCCAATACAGACAAAGGAGGCATCTAAAAGAAAACTTAATGAATATGCCCTTTCTGAAATAATAGGGAAAATGAAACACAGCCATCCCTTCTCCAAATTTTCCAGTGCAGTTCTCCAGCCAAGTAATGTGTACAAAAATGTAAGTACTTGGGTAAGGTGCACATAGAAATCAGGAGCAGCACATCCCATTGCACTGCTTGTGGCCAACTGGGTAGTGCCACCCTGCCCTTCCACTGCCACTGCCACCTTGGGGGCTTCCATTGCTTGAGAGGGTGGCCTTGCCCGTCCTTTTTTTAATAATATTTTTTTATTAATTTTAACATATAAATTATAAAATGTACCACAAAACTTATCACTTATACAATCTTTTTGGACTTCCATCAGCACCTCTGATGATCCACCGTTTTAACCACTTCTTATGCATTTCTTAACTTTATATTGCCTTTACCTCTCTTAACAAATCATCCTCCTCCTTGCCCATTTTTACAATACTTCTAATAATACTCCTCACAAAACTTCTTGCAACCCTACAAACATCGTGTGTTCTTCACAATTACTTTTCAAATAGTCCGTAAATTTATTCCAGTCTTCCATGAATTTCTGGTCTCGCCGGTTTCGAATCCTTCCTGTTAGTTTATCTAATTCTGCATAGTCCATTATCTTCATCCTCCAAGTGGCCTTGCCCGTCCTAATGGCTGGGCAGGCCCTGATAGAAATGCATATATTGGTGAAAATAGGATGCATAAAAGGTTCTGTTAGTGGGGAAATGCTTTGCAAAAATGTATTAGGAGAAATTTGTACTAAAATGCTGATGGCTTTTCACGGTGACTTCTAAAAGAAAGATTGAATACTGTTGATGAAACGTGAAGGACTGAACTTAAGACTGGGGGGAGGGGGAAGAAACAAAAATTGTCAGACCCTTGTCATCCCTCTCCACACAGAATTAACCTCTCCTATATTTATTTATTTATTTACGGGGTGACCCTCATTACAAATCAATGGAGCATACTGCATGTTCTTATCTCCTGAACTTCTTGTTAAATCATCTAGCAATGTATACCAGAGTACAGCAAATCCTTCAAGACGAAGGCATTTATTTCTGAGTATGTCAAGAGGACTTGCTCATGAGTATATTGCTGGAGTCCCAGAAATGGCACCATCAAATACCCTCCCGCTTGGTGCCTGGCAACAGCCTCTCCCCTTCCAGTTTTTAAAATTGAAAGCGGTGTTGTCTCTTTACTGATTGCTGTTTAGGGAAGTGCCCAATATGGGGCGGGGGCGGGGGGTGTCTGTTGCCTACTTCTTTGGACTGTGTTTTGTTTTGGTGGGTGTATAGGGGATTGCCTGTTTCGTGGGCAGCAGCGGCAGTCTTTCTTTAGTGAAAATTAATTTTGTGGAGCCCGCAATAGTTCCTTAGATTGCCAAATGGGCCACGTGGCCCCTAGAAATCAGGGACTCCTAGTACTATATATTTAAAGCCACATCATATCACTTTAAACCTTTGTGATTTCCCCAAAGAATTCTGGTTACTATAGTTTATTAACATAAGAACGCAAAGAGCACCTAAGTGGATCAGTCCAATGGCCTATCTAGTCTAGTATCCTATTCTCACAGGTGACTCTGGGATTAATCATAATGAGGCTTATGAGGAGGCCGCTGGTCTTCTCACAAAGCTATAATTCTCAGAGTGGTTTAACAGTTAATGCATACACTTTTGCTATTGCTATCTAATAACAACAGGTGTGTGTGTGTGTGTGTGTGTGTGTGTGTGTGTGTGTGTTTTCCCTCAGTAGCAGGAAAAACATACCATGTGTCCACATTGTGTCCACATTGCACTCTCTTTTTGCAGAAGTCATTTTGAAGGTACCTGCAAATTCTACCCCGTAACTTTCTTTCTAGGAGGGCAAGAGACTGATGTCTTTTTAAAAATGAAAGCTCAGAGTCTGGGGAACTTGCCCAACAGCTCCAGTGTAATCCTTCAAGGGCATTGGGTTGGAGACCTCAGTGCTAGGTGTTACAGATATCAGGTTACACACCTGGGATTCTGGACTAAAGAAGCAATGACCTCATTTTTAATAATGTAAAGTCTAAATAATGTCTTAATAAAGTCTATAATGTAATACTAAAGAATACTAATTTATTTATATCCATTTCGCAGCTGCTAAGTGTTATTTTCATCCCGAATTTAAGACAATTGTCTTTCCACTTGCTGCACTTCTTATGCTTCCTCTTGCCTGAGCTCTGTTGATGCAAGAGTGATGGGAACACATGCACCGTTAAGTCTGAGTGTTTTGTGTTCACTGCAACAGTTTAACACATGGGCTATTTTAAAACCCGTTACTTGCATTCAAGCGTAAACAGTTTATTAAAAGTATTAGCCTCAGATGTTCTAATTAAAACAGAAAATGCATCTTCCAAACAGAACTTGAGACACACAATAAAACCAACATGCCAAAGACAAAAAAACCTATTTAAATCCAGTGAGTTAAATGGGAGTTTCATTTTACAGATTTGGAGACTGTGTTATCCAACAAGTATTTTGAGTAATTTCTGAGATAATTCACCTGAATAATTTATCTTGGTTTTAACATATCTAGGTGGGGCTTATTGTCTGTTTGGTTGCAAGTTGCTTTGGGTTATCCTGGGCAAGAGAAAGCAAATAACTAATTAACTAACTGAATGAATGAATGAATGGGTGAATTAGTGTGTGTCTTCTTCAACAGGGATGGGTAAATTCGTCAATTTTCAGTTCTCTCGGTTTCTCATTTTTTCCCAAGCAAGTTCTTTACATTTTCCACATCATTTTCCATCTTCTTTTCTCATAAAATTGCACCAGCATTTTAGTCTGAATTTTTCCATACATACAAATGTCTCTATGCAATTTTGCATTTTTGTCTGTTATTTTCATGAACATTTGATGTTATTGTTTCTGACAGGAATTCCCTCCCACCCCATAAGGGTCCATCATGGAAATCCGAAGCTTTTCCCACCACAGGGAAGAAGAGCAAAAGGAGGAGAGGCACAGAAATCTACAAATGAACTCTAGAACAAGGAAGGCAAAGTTCAGGACCAGGTTAGCCAAGGAATGAATGAAATGACAAAACCCAGTGTTATATATATATATATATATAGTGTGTGTGTGTGTGTGTGTGTGTGTGTGCTCGTGCGCTTACAATGAATACCAGAATTTCAAATAATGTAAACCTTTTGTGATAAATTTTGTGAGTTCACGAAAACCAAGAGCAAAGCTTTGGAAGATTCACAAAACTCATTAGGGATTGCTAGCATTCCCATGAGAATGCCACTACAGTTTGGATATCCAGCAAATCATATGAGCAGAGTTGCCATTTGTAATGCCAGGAATCTGAATTTAAGATTGGACAAATGGGAAACAGGGAGAAACTGAAATTGACAGATTCACCCATCCCTAACTGAGTATAGTGCTGTTGTATTTAGAAACAGGCTGGGGGTTTTTGGTACCTCTAGTCCATGTGAAACATTTTTGTTTTTGAACTTGTCCCGTTACATATCTCCCTCGCTGCACCTTGTAGTACTTCTTTGGTATTCATGAAATCTTTCATTTCTATCTGCTTTCTCAACCTTGGGGGCAACAGTGAAGAAGAAGAGGGCTTCACACGTCTGGATTTGTCCATAGCATCTGCACTTGCATTGACATCGGAAAAATCATGGTAGGTCCAGTAGCTTTAGAGCAAACTTTTCCAAAATTCTAAAGCATAATGAGTTCAGTTAGGGTCAGTTATCTTAGTGATGGAACTGTGTGCATTTGCATAAAATTTGTCTGCTGTGTGAATGTGAACTGATATCACCAGCAAACCTTTGGACGCATTAATTTTGTGGAGCCATACCTGCAAGCATAAGGAGATAGTCATGCGATGCCCTCCAGATGTGGTTCAGCTCCAAAAATCCCTGGTTATTGGCCATGCTGACTAATGTGCGTTGAGAGTCCAAATGTATCTGGAGGGTACCATATTGGCTGCCTGCCATCTAGAGCCCTGCTCATAGGTTAAGAACATAAGAAGAGCCTACTGGATCATTCCAATGGCCCATTTAGTCCAGCCTCCTGTTCTCACAGCGGCTAACCAAATGTTTGTGGGAAACTGGCAAGCAGAACATGAGCACAAGAGCCATCTCTGCTCCTGTGGCTTCCAGCAACTGGTATTCAGAAGCATTACTGCCTCTGACTGTAGAGGCAGAGAGAATGAAAAAGGATAAAGATTGCTAGTTCGGGCAAAACCTGTGTGGGAATGTTCAGGGGGCCCCCAAGAGGATATATTGTTTATTAATATCCTTCCTAACTTGCACTAGCAAGTGTTAGAATTCCTGCTCCATGATTACAGTCATGGGATTGTTGTCTATCACATGACGGTGTATGTTTTGACTCCACAGAGTGGGAAGTGACGGAGACAGGATGTTTGTGTTACTGTGTTCCGTGAAGTGGGACTATTGTCCTTTGTCCTTTCTCTTTGCTGAGAGAGGGAGCCATGTTACAGTGATCTGTGTGTGTTTATATGTAAATAAAATAGATTAGCCAAAATGCTGAGTTGCTGAGGTCTGTTACGCAAGCTGCGAAGACACTGCGGATCCCTAAGTGTGCCAATGTCTGTTGGCATCGGTCACTGTGATGTTCGGGCAGAAGAAAGCTTTTGAAGCTCCCGGACGATCAACCAGGAGGGAGAGAACATGCCAGTCGGGCATGTGTCTCTGCCAGGGTCCTACTCGAGTGTAGGATGAGCTCCTGACAGCAAGTTCCTTTATTCAGCAGAGTGCATTCCCCTCTACACAGGAGAAAACTAGTTGAAAACTCATGTGAGTTTCTTAAGACAATACATGATTCAATCTGGCTTGTCCAGATTGAAATGTGTTCTAATATTTTCCTGGTAAGACCCCTTGAACCCCTCCTAAAAGAATAAAGACCCCACAGTCTTATTCATAAGCAGTAAAAAGAAAGTTTACTCACGATCAGGCAGAGCACAGTGTGATCCCTGAAGGAAGGCAGGCATTAGGCTTAAAGTTACAAACGTATAAAAGAGGTGTACCCCATAAGGGAGATGACCTGAGGGACTGCTTGGCTGGCAGCCAGCAGTTCATTCCAGCAAGTTCACAGGACGAAAGGAAGATGGAAGAGGAGAGAGTGGCAGCATGCCTTGTCCTTTTACCAGGTCTGGAAAGGTCACCCCCACCCACTAGTCACATGCAAGGAAGGGTGCTCCAGGCCAGGAGGAACAGGAAGTTTCGCCTGGCTGGACCAAACATTCCTTTGCATGTCCACTCTAGGAAAACAAGGAATGTTGTACTCGACTGCTCTCAGTGGATTACATCCCAAAACCTGAACCCTGCGAGAGGACATGGAAAGCTGGGTGCTATATATTTTATGCTTTCTGTCCCCAGGGAAACGAAAATGAGGCAGAAGACTACTGTTTTGGAGCTAGAGAAAAGAGGACAGAAGAGAGTTCGTTTTGGGAACGAAATGGAGAAACTGGAGAAAACGGTCATTCGGAACTGCCGGGCCTTGCGTGTGAGAGCTGACAAAAAGGCCCTGCGGAGGAAGGTAAGGGGAGGAGCAGCTTAAAGTGGGTTGTTTGAGAGTCAAGAGCCAGCAGCATCCACAGAGGCAAAGTTCATTGGACGGATACAAACTTTCAGTGAAACTGCTGCGTAGCATTTCAGCTCACATCTATCCACCAGCTTGGGGCCAGTCTGGAAGCTTGCAGATTGTACTATGAAGATCATCCTCAAGGCTGCAGCTTTGTGGAGGAGGAATGTCTGGCTCTGCGCATGTGTAGATACTTTTCCATTGCTTTCCGGCAGTGATTTCTGCCAGAGCAACAGATTAAAGTTATGCATGTTAGATGGGATAAGAAAGGGTCAGCGCTGCGTGGTTTGTGAAAAGAGCGTCTGACTGTTGTATGTAGATACTCTGTTGTTATAGCAAGTGGGTTAACAACCAGGAGGTAAAATAACCGAGCCAGTAAGGAATCTCAGTGTTCATTGACACCTCCTGGTTAGTTCTGAGTCCTGAAGCCCCTTCAGCCACATATGCACTATACATTTAAAGCAGTTTCATCTCACTTTAAACAGTCATGGCTTCCCCCAAAGAATATTGGGAACTGTAGTTTAAGGGTGCTGAGAGTTGTTAGGGGACCACCATTACACCACAAAGAGCCCCCAAAGAAGGTGGATTTACTGTTAAACCATTCCAACCATTGTAGCTCTGTGAAACAGTACATTATAAGATAAATGAACGTGTTAGATTTACAAGATCGTGGACATGCGACTTCCATACAGTGGCCACTTATATATCTCCAGAAAGGAGGGGGCTGCTCTCCACTAACATTTACTTGGAATAGATCTGCTGAAATTAATGGACCCAAGTTAGCAGTGACCATTAATTTCCATAGGTCAACTCTGAGTAGAAATTAGTTGGATCCAGCCCAGGAGGACACGTATCTGCATATATGGATTTATATGTATAGATGCAAATTTCTATGATTTAAATAGAAATACTGTGGCAGGTATGCTGCATGTCAGACATTGTCCTGTAAATCATTTGTTCATATCCCACACTTTTCAGTGGACTTTCCTAGCTGCAGAGGTATATATTTGGACTTAGTGCACCAAAGCAGCAGAACATTTTAACCCATCTTACCTGCACAAACTTAAAATTTACGGTATGCTCCTGAATCCCTCCCATTAAAGGCTGAGAAACTTAAGCTTCCTGGGAGAGCTGTTCCATGAGATGCCTTCACAGGCTTGACACTCTGTCTGAAGCCTTTGAGAGCTGCTGCCAGTCAGTGTACACAGTACTGAGCTACATGGTCTAATAGTCTGACTCCATATAAGGCAGCTGCCAGAAAGGGCCTGCCTGATTATTCTGTAGCAGAAAACAGAAGGGTGTTAAGAGTTGCCTGCCCAATTCCTGCAAGTGTATTTATAGAACACTAAGATAAAAAAGTTTTAAAGCTGTTTGTGGTCCTTGTCCTAGGCTGAAGCAAAGGCACAGTTGGAAAAGGAGGTCATGGAGCTGCTTTCTTGCCGGCCGCCCATGTTCTGGATCCCTCTCCGGGCTCACGCAGTCTGGGAAAGAATGAGCGTCAAACTGGAATGTACAGTTCTGGCCTCTCCTCTGCCAGAGGTGACTTGGTGAGTGGGCAGCGATGGAAGAATTCAGTTTCAAGAACCCCCTGCAATTAGGGTTGCGGGTGGGGAATTCGATTCAGTTTAAAGGTGACCCTGCTAAACCCACCCTTTTTGCAGCAATATACAAAGGGAAACTCCGTCATTCTTTTGACATACACACTTCTCTGAAACTTGAAATGAAGTTCTCCAGCCAAGTAAAGTGTATGAAGATGTATCTGCTTGGTTAAAGTGGGCACACAAATGCATTTATTAGTGAAAATGACACAAAATGCATTGTATTAGGAGAGATGGCTTGCAAAAAAAAAAAATGTTATTTTAAAAAACTGCATACAGAAATATGCTTCTTAGGGGAAAGTGGCACTAAACTGCTGACAAATTATCATGAGGACTACTTTCCATTTCTTAAAAAACCACAAAATGTTAGGGAAACATGGAGCACTGAATTTAAGATTGGCAAAACGAGAAACTTAGATAACCAAAATTTACAGATTTATCCATCCCTACCTGAAATTTGACCTTGCTGCTTATTTTCATGTCTCTGTGTTTGTTTGTTTATTTGCACCTGACTAGGTATAAAAATGGAGTTCGGATTGACCCTCGTCTGGCTCCAGCGGGGAAATATAAGATGAAGAATGAGTTTGGAATGCTGACTTTGGACATCAGCAGGTAACGGACTTGCATGAAAGCAAGGAAAAGCCAGATTGTGATTTACCTTTATTGAAACATCAGGTGCCATTTCTCCTCTGAGCTGTCTGCAGAATGTCTTAATAGTCCAACCACAGGTATTAAAAATAAGCACTCACTTGTGTATTAGGAATCGGGGCTTCCGAACTGAAAGCCGTGGGGCACCCCAACACTTTCAAGAGACTGCGACCCTCCCAACCTCTTTGTCTATCCCTTGGTATTCTCCCTAGGCCACGCCCCATCCCAAGCCCCGCCCCTCCCTCCTCTTCACCCTACACAAGTGCCTTTGCCTAGCTAGAATGGGTCCCTGAAGTACAACGATGGCTATTTTTTCCTGGTTGAAGGTTGAAGGTGTGTGTGTGTATAGGTACACCTTTCACTTTTGTGCAGCTAGAATACAGCCTAGTCTGCAAAGTTAAGAATCCTGTCAATTGCTCCACCCACCTTTGCCTCTGGCCCCAATCACCACTTGAATGTGGCCCCCAGAAGGTTCCCCTCAAGAGATTGTGGCCCTCTGGCTGAAAAAGGCATCCCATGCCTGCCCGTGGACTCTGGTCTGGCGCTCGTTGCTGTTGAGGCCTCCTGGGGCCCTATCAGGGCCAGGTGCTTTTAGCTTCCTCTCTTTCTTTCAGGTGCTCCTTGGACGATTCTGCCGAATACAGTGTAGAAGTGAAAAACGCTTATGGCGAAGCCTACTCATTTGCCACGGTGCTCGTCAGGAGTAAGTGGACGTGGGCAAGGGGGAAGTGATTTTCTTTTCTCTCTAAAATGCTTTAGGACTCTCTCAGGAACCTTCCTTGCAACTTCCTCGTTACAAAATGTTTGGGGTTTGCACATTATGTTTGTTTCTCATTTGCGAGAAGATAATCTTTTAGCGTGGTAAAAGCTGTACTTTAGGACTTCCTGCTTATTGACATTAGGCAGGTGGCCATGCTGTATCGTTTTAGACTCCTGTGGGAAAACCTGTTTATTTCAGCAACCCTACCTAGGCAATATAATTGAGTTATGCATATTTGTTTTTAAAAGTTTTACTGGTTTCATATGTTCTATGTTTCATAGAAATTTTTATTTTGACCTTGTTTTATTGATAACTTAGTTTTTGTTCTAAATTCTTCCACTTAGAAGCCACCTTGGCAAGTAAGCAGTATATAAATTAATAAACCATCATCATAATGATAAAACAAAATTTTCATTCAGGAGCCTGAAGAAGTTCCTTGCAGTAAAAATGGAAATGGAAGACTTTCCATGTGATGCAAAATTACCTTAATTTGCTGTTATAGCAACGACCCATTGTAACAGAAGCAACATATAATTTAATCATCTACGATGTTTACCAGATTGTTTTCTGTGTTTACTTTGGTTCAGGCCCCATCTGTTCCATTATAGATCCCTTCTGATATCAGGAATCACAAGACAGAGAAACCAGTAGGAGAACACTTCCATCTCCCAGGACATTCTATACAGGATCTCAAAGTAGCCGTCTTATTACAAAAGAATTTCAGAAATAGACTGGAAAGAGAAGTTGCTGAATTGCAACTTATTACCAAACTTAAAACCATGGAGAGACCTGGTCTGAATAGAGACATTGGATTCTTATCTCATTATATATGATAAAGCTATTTGTAGCCATCTCTCCGCTTGCTTTTTCCTGTAAGACCAATTGCAGTCGTTAAGAGTCGTCAACAGGTTTACCACACCTATCAGCCAATCAACCATTCCCACCACCCTTCTGAGTAATACCCCTCCCCACGCTCTCACCATATACAATGGTACCTCGCAAGACGAAATTAATTCGTTCTGCGAGTTTTTTCGTCTTGCGATTTTTTTGTCTTGCGAAGCACGGACTTTGGAAAAGCTTCAAAAATCACCAAAGTCTTCAAAAACCTCAAAAAAGGCGTGCTATGAGTTGCTCCTCGAAGTCAAGTCGCAACTGCACCCCCTGAATGCACAGTTTTAAGAAAAAGGAAACAAACTTGCAAGACAAAGGAAACAAACTTGCAAGACGTTTTCGTCTTGCGAAGCAAGCCCATAGAGTTGCTGCGAAGCAACTCAAAAAACGAAAAACTCTTTCGTCTTGTGAGTTTTTCGTCTTACGAGGCATTCGTCTTGCGAGGTACCACTGTATAAGAATCTGGTGACTTCTGTTTCAGTGTATCTGAAGAAGTGTGCATGCACATGAAAGCTCAGACCAATAACTTAGCTGATCTCTAAGGTGCTACTTGAAGGATTTTTTTAAAAAAAATTGTTTCAATTATGGATCCCTGTAACCCACTGGGATTTTCCTTTGGTGGTATATAGGAGATTTTCCTCCACAGCTATGAGGCTGAGACAGTAAGATCTGCCAGTGACCTCTAAGCACATTGTGGAGACTTAGGGCCTCTCTCTTTTTTTTTTTATAATAATTTTTATTAATTTTCCAATTTTAAAACAAAACAACAACAACATAAAAACATCAGCAGATACAAACAAACACACAAATATAATTTCTTAACCTCATTTTCATAAACCTCCTTTCTCGGACTTCCCCATACCTCACCCTTTTTGCATCCTTATTTTACAGTTTTTCAGCAACCCTTTTTGCCAATTGAATTTAAACTTATTATCTTTCTCAATTTCACCTTAAATCATCAAACAATTTCAGCTGTAATTCTGCATCTTCCTTCCCCTTGACATTTTAGCACTCCTCAATTTTATAACAGTTCTTAAGATATACTTTAAATTTCTTCCAATCTTCCTCCACCGTCTCTTTCTCTTGGTCACGGATTCTGCCAGTCATTTCTGCCAGTCCCATAAAGTCGATCACTTTCGTCTGCCATTCTTCCAGTGTGGGTAATTCTTGTGTCTTCCAATACTTTGCTAGAAGAATCCTTGCTGCTGTAGTGGCGTACATGAAAAAAGTCTTGTCCTTCCTTGACACCAATTGGCCGACCATGCCCAAGAGAAATGCCTCTGGTTTCTTATGAAAAGTACATTTAAGTACCTTCTTAATTTCATTATAGATCATTTCCCAAAAGGCTTTAATCTTTGGGCAGGTCCACCAAAGGTGAAAGAAGGTGCCTTCAGTCTCATTACATTTCCAACATTTATTATTGGGCAGATGATAAATCTTCGCAAGCTTGACTGGGGTCATGTACCACCTGTAGATCATTTTCATAATATTTTCTCTTAGGGCATTACATGCCGTAAATTTAATACCGGTGGTCCATAACTGTTCCCAGTCAGCAAACATAATGTCATGACCTATGTCCTGTGCCCATTTAATCATAACTGACTTGACTGTCTCATCTATTGTATTCCACCTCAGCAGCAGATTATACATTCTTGATAGATTCTTAGTATTGGGTTCTAGCAATTCTGTTTCTAATTTCGATTTCTCCACCTGGAAGACAATTTTCCTGTCTTGTTTAAAGGTCTCCATTATTTGGTAGTAATGGAGCCAATCTCGTACCTTGGACTTTATTTTCTCAAAACTCTGTAATTTGAATTTGCCATTTTCTTGTTCTAAAATTTCAAAATATTTTGGCCATTTGGATTCCATATTAAGTTTCTTCACCTCCTTAGCCTCCATTGATGATAACCACCTAGGAGTTTTGTTTTCCAGCAAATCCTTATATCGAATCCAAACATTGTATAATGCTTTCCTAACAATATGGTTTTTGAAACCCTTGTGAACTTTAACCTTGTCATACCATATATATGCATGCCAAACAAACCTATTGTCAAATCCTTCCAAATCCAGAATGTCTGCATTCTCAAGAAGTAGCCAATCTTTCAACCAGCAGAAAGCTGCCGATTCATAGTAAAGTCTTAAGTCCGGCAGGGCAAACCCCCCTCTTTCCTTTGCATCAGTAAGTATCTTAAATTTTATTCTGGGCTTTTTGCCCTGCCAGACAAATTTAGATATATCTTTCTGCCACTTCTTGAAACAGTCTAGTTTATCCACAATTTGTAATGTCTGAAACAAAAATAACATTCTAGGCAATACATTCATTTTAATCACTGCAAATTCGGCCTAACAAGGAAAGCTTCAAGTTCGACCATATTTCTAGATCTTTCTTTACCTCTGTCCAACATTTGTCATAATTGTCTTTAAATAAATTCACATTTTTAGATGTCATATTAATCCCCAAATATTTTACTTTCTTTGCCACCATTAACCCAGTTTCATTTTGAAAACTCTCTCTTTCAACATTTGTTAGATTTTTCTCCAAAACTTTAGTTTTTTGTTTGTTCAACTTAAATCCTGCCACCTGACCAAATACTTGGATTAACTCTAAAACTCTTTTTGTACTAGTGTCTGGCTCTTGTAAAGTCAATACTAAATCATCTGCAAATGCCTTCAGTTTATAATGTTTGGCTCCGACCTGAACTCCTTTTACCAGCTGGTCCCCCCTGATCATATTCAACAAAACCTCCAGGACTGATATAAAAAGTAATGGGGATATTGGGCACCCCTGCCGTGTCCCTTTTTCTATAGAAAGTTCATCAGTAACCACATTATTTACAATTAACTTTGCCTTTTGTTCAGAATATATTGCACCTATACCATTTTCAAACCTTTGGCCTACCCCCATCCCGTGGAGATTCTTCTTCATGAAGTTCCAAGAAATATTATCAAAGGCTTTCTCCGCATCCACAAAAATTAAAACTGCCTTTGTATTAATATTTACAGTCAGCAGTTCCATAATGTCAATTATATTCCTTACATTGTCTGATAAATGTCTTCCTGGGAGAAAGCCTGCCTGATCCTTATGAATCTCCTCCACCAACACCTTCTTCAGTCTTTTTGCTAAAATGTCAGCAAATATTTTGTAATCCACATTAAGTAATGATATAGGGCGGTAGTTCTTGATCTGATTTTTTTCAGTTTCAGTCTTTGGTATAAGTGTAATAAAAGCTTCTTTCCACGATTCAGGTGCCTTTTCCCCCTCTAATATTTCATTACAAACCTCCTTAAGCGGCTGTATTAACCATTCCTTCAATGCTTTATAGTATCTGGAGGTTAGCCCGTCTGGTCCTGGAGATTTCCCTAATTGCATGTTTTGAATGGCACCCTCTATTTCTTGATCTGTTATTTTCTCATTTGGAACCAACATACTTTGTTGCGAAATTTTTTGTAATCCATATTTCTTAAGAAAATCTTCTATATCTCCTTCGTTTTCCGGCCCTTGAGCATATAATCTTCTAAAATAGCTCTGAAAACAGTTGCTGATCTCATTTGGTTTAAAGATGTTCTTTCCATCCACCTCCAAGCTTGTAACTGTGTTCAATTTCTGTCTCTTCTTCAGTTGCCATGCTAGAAGTTTCCCACATTTGTCCACTGATTCAAATGTCCTCTGTCTCATTTGCTTAATTTTCCATTCTATCTCCTGGTTCATCAGTTCCATATACTGCATCTGGTAAAACTTGATTTCTCTCAAAATCTCATGAGACTTTGGTTTAGACCTCAGTTTCTTTTCTCCTTCTTTTATTTTTTCCAAAATCTTATCTTTCTTCTCATTTTGTTTCTTCCTCTTTAAAGAATTCTGTTGTATTAGGAAACCTCGCATCACGGCCTTGCTTGCGTCCCAAATCACTCTTTTCTCAACATCTGTCCTCAGATTTATCTCAAAATAATCCTTCAAAGTTTTTTGGGCCTTTTTGTAAATCTCAACGTCTCTGAATAGGGTGTCATTCATTCTCCATCTGAAGGAACCTGCTGTTGTTAGTTTCATTTCCATCTTTACTGCGTTATGGTCGGAGCATGTCTTTGGGCAGATTTCCACTTTTTTTATCTTTGGAGCCATTCCACTAGTAATCCAAATTTGATCTATTCTTGTCCATGTCATCTGAGCCTCTGAAAAGAATGTTCCCTCTCTCTCAAGAGGGTTTCTTGTTCTCCAGATGTCAATCAAGTCCATATTTTCGGTCATTTCAAAGAAAGTCTTAGGTAGTCTCCCATCCTTAGAAACCGCCTGTCTTTGTGCTTTGTCCATATTTGTAGAAACCACGCCATTCATATCTCCTAATAAGATCACCTTATAATCCAAATGGTCCATTAATGTCTCATGCAATTTCTTATAAAATTCTGCCTTCCCTTCATTTGGAGCATAAATGCCAACTGTCAAAATTTTTTCTCCTTGGATTTGTATCTCAATTGCCAAAATTCTTCCATGCTCATCTTTAAAAATCAATTTTGGAGCCAATCTCTCCTTTGCATAAATCACCACTCCTCTTTTCTTAACTTTATCTGATGAGATAAATTCCTGTCCTAATCTTTTATTTATAAGCAATCTTCTATGTGCCCTTGTCACATGGGTTTCTTGTAAACAAATTAAATCCAATTGTTCTCTTTTCAAAATGTGGAAAACCTCATGTCTTTTTCTGGGAAGGTTCAGTCCATTGCAGTTCCAGGTTAAAAATTGCAGAGACATAATTAATTAGTTACCTCCAGTTGCTCCCTGCAACTGTTCTTCTTCCGGACTTAGGGCCTCTCTCTTGGGCAGCCTCCTGGTGCTGTCCAGATGTTCTGGACTACAGCTCCCATGATCCCTGGACATTGGCCATGCTGTCTGGAGCTGATGGGAGTTGCAGTCCAAAGTATTTGAAGGGCACCTGATTGGGGCAAAGTTGCTCTAGATATCTAATGTGAGTTAGCAGACCTGCTGCCTTCCAAGAGTGCCTACCTTCACTTAAGGTCTGCCTGTATACTTCAAAATAAACCAAACAATGCAGAACCCTCCAAGGCTTTAGCACCCTCTCATCCAAAGGAAACCCACCAGAACTGCTTCTGGAATTCTTCAATGTTGATACGAGCATAGGAAGCTGCCTTATTCCAAGTCAGCCCATGGACCCATCTAGCTCAGGATTGCTGCTACACAAACTGTTAGCAGCTCTCCAAGGTTTCAGACAGAGACTGGTCTTTCCCAGCCCTACCTGGAGAAACCAGAGATTGAACCCAGTCCTTTGGCATGCAAAACTACTGAGCTATGACCCTGGGGAAAATGGGGAATGTGAACATTGCTTTGGAGGGTTTGCTGATCAGTTCCTGGGCATTATTATTTAGACTCTGAACTGAAATACAATTCTATAAACTGGGAACCTATGGCCCTCCAGATGTTGTTGGATTCCAACTCCAGTCATCCCTTACCATTGGTTGTGCTCACTGAGGATGACCAATGACTTCTGAAGGGCCACAGATTGTTCATCCCAGCTATAAGTATATATAATGCCATTCTGACAAAAGAAGAATGGCAGACAAAATTAATGGGCTATGTAGAATTGGACAAAATGACAGGAAGGATTCAAAACCTGCGGGACCAGAGATTTACAGAAGATTGGAAGAAGTATATGAATTATTTGAAGAGCAACTGTAACCAACAAATTACGCTAGTAGGACTACAATAAGTTTTGTAAGGAGAAATATACGAAGTGTTACAAAGTAGAAAAAGATAGAGATATTGGTTATGAGTTTGAAATGTAATAGGGAAAATAAGAAAATAAGAAATGCATATTAAGAGATTAGACTGGAAAATTTTCAGACAGGACTGATGGAAGTAAAAAAAATTGAATAAGATGTAAAAGTATGTTTAATTACTGTTGAAAATTATATGTTAAAAAACTAATATATATAGTATACATAGTGCCTATCTCATCAATTCTCTTCCTCTCTCTTTTTTTTTGGTAGAATATTATGGAAAGGAGTCTGGATTTGACTCAGAGATATATAAAAGTAAGTACAAAACTAGTTATTTTGTGGTTTTCTCTTTATTGGTTTAACCTGGCATGTGACCTCAAGGTACAGTTTGGGGCCATTTTGTTGCCCAAATGATGAGGTGGGAATGCTGGGGAGAAAGCAGTAGCATAGGTAGCCAGGGGTGGAGGGGGACGCCCATAGGGCGTCATGGGGCTCTGTAGGGCAGCACGGGGGTCTGCAGTGTTTTAAGTTAGCTGCTGTGGGTCAGGGGAGTTTGCAGATGCCACTGCGGTTCCTCAGGGGGCTCAACAACTTCAATTTCCCCAAAAAAGCGCAACATCTTTGGTCCACCCCAGGCGCTGCCAGGGGTCGCTATGCCACTGGAAGAATGTCTAAATGGTGACTGGGAAGCAGGTCTATGTCCATTCTGTGGAGAGAGAGAAAGGATCCTGTTCCAAATGAGCTTTACTCCAGGGGTTGCCAACCTTTCAGGGCCTGTGGGCGTATTTGGAATTTTGAGAGAGTGTTGCGAGCACCAGTCACAAAATGGCTGCCACAGGATTTGTGGCACAACACATTTGCTCACGGAAAGAACCTCTTTGTACTTGTTCAGAATGGAACAAGGAGGGTAGGTGCAAGCAAATCAGTATGAATGCTAGAAGCTACATAACCTCCCAGTAAACATACCAGAATGAATGTTCAACAAAGACTGCACACTATATAAACTCCAAGTACAGTGGTACCTCAGGTTACATATGCTTCAAGTTACAGACACTTCAGGTTACAGACTCCGCTAACCCAGAAATATTACCTCGGGTTAAGAAATTTGCTTCAGGATGCATAGCTGTCAAGTGTCCCTTATTTGAAGGGACAGTCCCTTATTCCAGCGCCATGTCCCGCTGCTGTCCCTTATTAATAGATGTCCCTTAAATGTCCCTTAAATGATGTCCCTTAAATTTCAAAGGAAGCAGCTCCTCTCCCTCCCTCCCTGCCGGCCAGGGAGGAGGGAGGCTCCAACTGTGTTCCTTGGCTGTGTTGCTTACCCAATAAGAAGTCTAAGAACGACTGGGGGGTGGAGTTTGCATGCCTTGTGTGTGGCTAGCTAATGCAAGCTGAGGGGTTTTTTGAATGCTGGACGCCATTTTGTTGCACGTGCTGCTGCAAACTTTGCAGTGCAAAGCCAGGCCGGGGAGCCATCTTAAGTTGAGGCTGCATAGGCCTTGTGGTGCATGTGATTCAGATTCTATTCAGTTGAACCTCTGGTTACAAAGTTGGTTGGACAGTGTTCTCGAAGCTACCAGCATGAGTTTGACCAGACTGCAGGAGGACAGGAAGACTGGAGTGCCTGGAACAGGTGAGGCTGCAGGTCCCTTATTTTGGCTGCTGGTCCCTTATTTTCAAGGCTGCTGGTCCCTTATTTTCAAATCTGTAAGTTGACAGCTATGTCAGGATGAGAACAGAAATTGTGCTCCGGCGGTGCAGCAGCAGCAGGAGGCCCCATTAGCTAAAGTGGTGCTTCAGGTTAAGAACAGTTTCAGGTTAAGAACAGACCTCTGGAATGAATTAAGTACTTAACCCGAGGTACCACTGTAAGCGTTTTTGTAAACAAATCAAGATAAATGCTCAATAAACAAGTTGTCTGGAGCAGCCCTAAAGTGGGTTTAAAAAAAGCATAGATATGATTGGAGGAGTGGGTTGTATAGATGCCCACTAAAAATAATGAATGAGTCAAACGCAGCAGTTCCACACTTTCCTTAAACTGGATGCAAAGAGCAGAGAATAGCGCCATGCACTGTCTTCTGCTTGTGAGCTTGGCTGTTTGTGGCAACCGAAAGCTGCAGATGTCTAGAGAGTTCTAACAAAAATGGAAAACTGGAGCAGAAATTGTTACAATTCACATGTTCATTAGAAGTCAGGAATGGAAATGGTTGGGTTTTTTGATCTGCAAACA
This sequence comes from Podarcis cretensis, assembly GCF_951804945.1. Classification (NCBI taxonomy): domain Eukaryota; kingdom Metazoa; phylum Chordata; class Lepidosauria; order Squamata; family Lacertidae; genus Podarcis; species Podarcis cretensis. The sequence goes on from NC_137177.1 coordinate 30,129,437, forward strand.
TTATGTAAATAATTAGTTGTTTTCTGCATTGTGTTTTACATTTCCCTTCCTCTGAAATGCATTTAAATTAATTAATTGCATCATTAATCACATTAGTTTTGGCCATAGGAGACATCAAGATGAGCAAAATTAGGTTTTAGCAGAAGCTGAACTGTAGCTGAATGGAAATAGCACTGATTGTGATGAACAGATCGTCGAATCATAGAATTGTAGAGTTGGAAGGGACCCCAAGGGTCATCTAGTCCAACCCCCTGCAAGGCAGGAATCATGCCCACAGCTGTCCCTGGGTGGGCTCAAACTACCAACCTTTTGGTTAGCAGCCAGATGCACTGGATGGAAATCGTTATCTCCTTACATCTGTCAAGGCCAGGTGCTCTTACCTCACCTCATCTTCTCCTTTTAGAGTCACTCAGGGACCTGGAAGCTGACTTTGCTAGCACTTTGAGGCCTGTCTTTTCCAGAGAAAAGGAGCCCTTCACTCTTCGCTGCACTTTTACTTCAGACTTGCAGGAATACCAACGAGACATCCGCTGGTTCAGAGATGGTCTGTATTTGTAACCCCCCCCCCCCAAAAAAAACCCCACTATCCATGACTATTGCCATTTAACAAGTATTAAGAAAATCCTGGCCCAAGACATTTTGTTGTGGGGCCCCAATACAGCCAACACTTCAGACCAGGGTTGGAATACCTTTTTCAGCCTGAGGGCCACATTCCCTTACAGGGAACCTTTGGGGGGCCACATGGCTCCTGATGCTACATACCTGGTTCCTGGTACTAATTACAGGGAAATTTCTCTTGGGGGAAAGGGGGGAAAGGCACCTGGCTTCTCCCAAATGAATACTGGAAGAAGAGATTAAATGAATCTGGGGACGAAATTCTTAAGCAAATTATCCAAGATTGAGTGTTTATGCAAGAATACCCTCTGCATTTAATTTTCCATTAATATTCCCAAATAGGGCTGGAATTATAATTTCACATTTTGAAATTTTGCTACGTTTTAGCTCTGGTAGGAAGCCACCGACCAGGTAAATCCTCAGTTACCATCTTTCTCTTGCGCTCAGGTGAGTTGCTGAGAGATTCTGATCGCCGGCAAATAAAGTGTGAGACCCAGGAGGCTTCCCTGACAGTCTCTTGTGCTTACAAAGAAGATGAAGGGTTTTACAGCATCCGTATACCGACACTTGATGGGTACAACGAGCAAAGAGCTTATGTGTTTGTTAGGGGTAGGTGCACTTGTTTGCTGCTGTTTGGTGATGGCTTTGGTTTATAATTGTAATTTACAAAGGCCCTAAAATGTCAATGGTCTGTATGGAACTAAAAAGAATGTAGGTCCTGCTTAGAGCCTTACAGTCTTTAGAGAGAAAGCAAAAGCAAAAGCACAGGTCAGTGGCGAGGAACCTCTTGCCTACAGGCCTAGGTCCACTAGGTCTTCCCATTTAGCCCATGAGGCTGTTTTGGCAAAGCCACATGCACCAGCCCTACACCTGATGCCATTGAGGAGGTCAAGTGCAGGGCAGGTAAAGATGCATCTGGGCTGAAAGAGGGTCTGCAAGTGCCAGCCGCCAGCTGATCAGTGGCACCTTCATAGCTCCTTGCATCGTGCTTAGTGAGTGCCAACAATTAGCTGATTGTCAGGGCTTGCAAAGAAGAGTTTGGATTTGATATCCCGCTTTACTACCCGAAGGAGTCTCAAAGCGGCTAACATTCTCCTTTCCCTTCCTCCACCACAACAAACACTCTGTGAGGTGAGTGAGGCTGAGAGACTTCAAAGAAGTGTGACTAGCCCAAGGTCATCCAGCAGCTGCATGTGGAGGAGCAGGGACGCGAACCCGGTTCACCAGATTACGAGTCCACCACTCTTAACCACTATACCACACTGGCTCTCTGTGCATACTGCTTTGCAAGCCCTCCTGATCAGCTGATTGCCAGGGCTTCCATGCACAGCGCTATGCAAATCCCAACAACCAACTAATTGTCAAGGTTTACAGAGCGTTGTGCAAAAATGAGTCACCGGTTGTCATTGTGAGATCGAGTGAATGGTCCCACCTACCTTTCAGGCTTGGCCTGTGGGTGAGTGGGGGGGAGATAAGGATCCAGTCCACAGGTCGGATTCAGTTCCACATACCTACTGTAGATGAATTTTGTACAATGCCTTCTCTAAAACTTGACCATGCTTTCAAGGGCCAGAAGATAAACTTGGGAGCCATTCTAGCTTATGGGCCAACCTGACCTACTGGAAACCATCTAAGCATGGCTTTTTCTTATCTTTAGATGCTGAGGCTGAAACTGCTGGAGCTCCTGGGTCACCCCTCAGCGTGCAATGCCATGACGTGAATAGAAACAGTCTCATACTTTCCTGGATTACTCCCAGTGATAACGGTGGAAGTCCTGTTATTGGCTATTACATTGAGAGGTCTGTCCACAGAAGCCACAGATCTGTTATCTCTTTCTTTCCCAGATCATGTTGCACCCAAACTGTAAGGTCCTTCTTTTTCCAGGTGTGAAGCAGGCACAGACGAATGGGTATTGTGCAATGATAAGCTTGTGAAAACCTGCAGATCTCCTGTTTTAGGTCTCACTGAAGGGAAGACATACCAATTCCGAGTAAAGGCCGTCAACCGTGCAGGCATCAGTAACCCATCGAAGGCCAGCGACCCAGTGACAATGATAGACCCAAATGACAGCAAAAGAGTGCTAAGTACATTGGGTTTTTAATTGCTCCAAGACAATTGCTATTTTCTTAACATCCAAGGCAGCCTCCAAGATCATAAAACCCACCAGTAATCCCAAATAAAACAATTTTAATGTTCAAAACACAGAACAATTACCTTGTGTCAGCAGACTTCAAGAGCAATAGATCCGTGCAGGACCACTCAGAGTAATATCACATGTCCTATCAAAGTGGCTGGTGGGGATAGTCATCTTCCCCTCGAGAATGCCCCGGGCAATGGCACTATGTCACAACAGAGCATCATTCCCAGTGATCCATTCTGGAAGACATGTGGAAATATCACTGGTCTGCTTTGAAAGCAGCTCAGCAACATAGTTTTTTTCCCTTGTTTATGAAACAGAGAGAGAAGACAAAATCCTCTTCTACTTCTCTTCCACCTCATCTTATTTGTAAGCCCCCCTGACAGAAATTAACACATTTTAAACAACTCCCTAAGATTATTGCCATACCCCAAAAGTGACCAGGAAAAAAATCTAGGCTGATTATTCTGGCCCAGCATAAAACAAGAAGAACAAAAAGACTAGCAACTGCAACACTTTGCATACAAGAGTCCACTGTAGTTCAAAATGGTGACAGTAAGGAAAGGGGGGACTTCTCCCAACTTTAAGGTCCCTTAAACCAAGGGTATTCCAAGTGGTACCCTCCAGGTGTTGTTGGACTTCACTTCCCATCATCCCTGACCAGTGACCATGCTGGCTGAGGCTGATGGGAGCTGGAGCCCACCAAAATCTGGAGGGTGCCATGTTGACTATCTCTGAAGAATTCTGCCCCCTTGCAGTTTAGAAGACCCCAGGGGAGCAAAATTGGTCTTGGAAGATGCTCTCATCAGGCATGCATCCTCTGAACCCTATTCCTCACCATGTAGGCTCCCCCACCCACCAATTTAGCCTAGCACAAGCTTAACATAAGTCTGCATGATTGTTTTGGAAGCTGAAGGAGCAAAGGCACAAGCTTCAGCCTTCTAGCTTCTATACTTTCCAAACTGTGTGTCACGACACATTAGTGTGTCAGCTGCAGTGTGTAGGTGTGTCACATGAATGCTCCCCACGCTCGTCCCGGGGCTGGAAAGGGGTTAGTTTGACCTCCGGTTTGCTAGTAAAGCTGAACTACTGTGTTACAAAATGATGCAAAACTGAATTACTGTGTCGCGAAATGATGCATGCCTAAAAAGTGTGTCACCATCATGAAACATTTGGAAAGCTCTGTTCTATACCATCATTGGATGGTTGCTTAAGGGCTTTGGGACCAACTCATCCACTGTGCTCAAGAGTAACCCCCGCTATGGATTTAAGGCCCCTAAGAGAGGCGCACGCTCACATATATGTTGTTTGGCCATAATGGGGGCAGGTCAGTTCCCAGCCACAGCCCCCTAGTCAAGCCAGGTAGCATCCTGGCCATTCCCCACCCCCCAAACTCAATTTATAATTCTTTTCACGATTCCCCACTTGTCCCCATCTCTTTCTCTTTCTGCTCCCTGTCTAGATATCCCTTATGATGACGGATTTAGGACAATTACAGTTTCCAAAGATGAACTGGAACGTAAGTTCACATGTGACCTTTGTCCTTTTCCCCACCAATGATTAATGTCGTGCCTGAGAACTTCTTTATATATCTAACAATCACTTAGGAGTTTAACAGACTAGAAATGCCCAAATAACTATATTTTGCTCAAAATGGAAGTGGCTCTGAATGAGCATTTCTGCTAAACAAGGGGGTTCTACAAAAACATTTACTTTCCTTGATTTCTCTGTATTTTAAATACCTCAGGAGCCCTAGTTCCTAGAAGTGGGGCGTGTGGTTGGGTGACACTGCAGAGCTGCCCTCCCAACACCACCATCGCTGTTGCTTAACTGGATGGTGCTGGAGGGGGGTGAGGGGGCTGCATGAATGCACTTGGGGCTGGCCCATGCATGAGGCGCAGTTGCCTCAGGCAGGAGATGCAGGCTTTAAGAAGTGTGCCACTCACTGTCTCCTGCCACCTCCACCACCCACCTCCACCACCTTCTTTTACTCCCTCACCACATTCAGTGCACTGGGGCTGCCCTAGGCTACCTCCAGGCGCCTGAGCAGGGAGCACAGAGAAGAAAATAGTGACGGGGGGCTGCAGAGAAGGAGGAGAACATTTTCATTTTTTGCCTCAAGAGGCAAAACCTCCTGGGCTGGCCCTGGATGCAGCGATTGCACTTTAACCACTGCCCTATCCCACCCATGTCTAGCATCAATGCTGGTGGCAGAGTTGAGGTACCATTGCTGCTCTCTCCTTTGAAAAACATTGGGCGTTGGAGCAGAATGAAAATTATATCCATGGGGTCTGATCAGTGGTGGCTAGGGATGGAAGGAATTGTCGATTTCATTTCTGCAAATCTCTCATTTTTCTTCAATTCAGTTCCGCAAGTTTCTGCAGCAATTGCCAGGGGTGTTTGTTTTCGTTTTTTGAATTTGCAGGTTTTCCTGAAAAAACCTCCAGGATTTTTGTTTTAAATTTCTCCTATCTGCAGTTTTGACTGATGTGCACACTTTTGCAAGCAACTTCTCATATAATCCATTTTCACCATTTCCCCCTAATATGTGCATTTTTACAAATATTTGGTTGGAGAATTCCATTGCAAAGTTCAGATAAGTTCAAAGTTCAAAGTTTTTTGAAATCTGGCTGTGTTTCAGTTCTCATAATGTTTCAGATGTGCGAATTTGATAAATTTGGCTTCAAACATGAATTTCTAGTTATACTTCTCATCAGCTATTTTGGGGGCTGCTCCATCTGGTGACTTTTATCCATCTGGCTGTTAATTGGTCTTCCCTTTCCTATTCCAAATTAAATTGCTGAAAGGTTGGCTTGTTGTTTTTCTCCCACAGCCAAGATCAAAGTCCCTTTGCCACCCACCAACGTTCATGCCAGTGAGATCAGGGAAGAGTATGTGGTCCTCTCTTGGGATGAACCAGACCCTAGAGGCAAAGAGCCACTGAGTTACTACGTTGAAAAGGTAAGGAAAGGGCACAGAGAACATACAAGAAGCACCATCTGTTAGTTGCTAAGGATATTGGAGAAGTCCATCGGAAATGGGAATAGAAATTGCTGATGTTCCCTGATTCATCCCATGTCTGGAACAAAAACCAACCCAGGAAATGCAATCAGTAGCACTGCTCTTGCGTTTTTCAGTCTCAAACAATACCTAACAATACATTATTTATGACTCCCCTGTCCACCCACCCACAATGTGTATTGCATTTCCTTTGCGCTGTAATGAATGATGTGCAATAATGTAATGGTAAAGTGATTAATTGTTTGATTGATTGCATAACATTTCACTACAGTGGACAGCAAGATGTCATTTTTGTTGAAAGTTGAACTGCAGCAGAATGGAAACGGTGTTGCATCCGGCAAATACGGGACAGAACTGAAGTCAGTGCCTTCCTACATTCCTGTTAGCTGCTTCAAATATCTTGTGAAGCAGATCTCTATATTTTTGCCTCGGCTTTTCCCTGACCTATAGGATTTGACTCTGTTATTTTTGTATTTCTCTCTCAACTGTTCCTGTTTTCATAATGTTCTTTTACTGTTTCAATTATAGTGCTATTTTTATGCTACTTTTGTATACCACTGTGGATTAAAAAAAAATGGCCTAGAATGACTTTTCAATTAATAAATACAATTAATTAGAAATGGGCAAGGGCTTCCAAGTGTGCCATGGATTAACTCAGAAATTATTCAAATTGTTCAACCCCCCAAATTGCAAGGACTTGGGTAATTTTTCCAAGCTACTCTCTCATCTCCTTAGACGCCTTTGACTGGACTTAACCATCCAGGGATCCTTTACCTTTACCTGACTTATATGTCACTTTGTTGTGCTGAGTGCAAAAGTAGCAGCTTTTATGATACCTGCAGCTTCCCAGAGGCATCTGGTTGGCCACCTTGAGAACAGGACTAGATGGGCCTTTTGATCTGATCCAGCTCCAAGTGCTCCAAGTCAGTCATAGAGCAGCTGCTTTCCATGCAAAAGGTCACAGGTTCAATCCCCAAGCACTCCCAGGTAGGGCTGAGGATATCCCCTGCCTAAAACTGCTACCAGTCAGTGTGGACAATGCTGAGCTAGATCAGGGGTCAGCAAACTTTTTCAGCAGGGGGCCGGTCCACTGTCCCTCAGACCTTGTGGGGGGCCGGACTATATTTTGGGACCCAAGTACCTAAAAGAGCACCTTCCCCAGTCTCAACCATCTTGGATCCTACGGTCAGCAAGAGACGCTTTGTGGGGAGGCTGCCCTGTTGGCATTGAATAATAATAATAATAATAATAATAATAATGCCCCGCCCATCTGGCTGGGTTTCTCCAGCCACTCTGGGTGGCTTACAGCATATCTGAAAACATAATAAGAACATCAAGCATTACAGGGCTGCCTCCAGATGTCTTCTAAAAGTTGTGTAGTTATGTAATGGGTCCTTTTCAGTGGTGGCTCCCCATTTGCAGAATGCCCTTCCTCTGCCTGCCTCACTATTGATTTTCAGGAGAAATCTGGAAACCTTCCTGCTTGCCCAGGCAGTGGATGGCAGAAATGCAGAGTTCCTGGCAACCCCGAGGTCACTGGTTGAGTTAATGTTGTTAGCTGCTTTTAGAATGTTTCAAATGTCTTATCATTATGGTGTCTGCTGCCCTGGGCTCCTTTGGGAGGAAGAGTCATATATAAATCAAATAAATAACATTAATAATAATCCTTTATCCTTGTAGCGCTACTGTCTCTAGTTTATAGCAATTAGCCACTGATAAATCACCCTTCCTATCTTCTCAGTCGATAGCAGGCAGCGACAGCTGGCAGATGGCTAATCTGGACACCCCAGTGAATTCCACAACTTTCACTGTCTTTGATCTGGACAAAGGGAAGTCCTATTGCTTCCGAGTGCGGTCTGTGAACAAGTATGGAGTGAGCGAGCCTTCCTTGCCCAGTGAGCCCATCTCTTCAGGAGAAAAAATAGGTAATTTTTTTAAAATGGAATCGTTTCAGTGAACATTTCTCCTGAAGTACCTTGTATGCAGTTTTGCTTTTACAAGCAATTTCCCCAAATATAAAACATTTTGGTATGTTATTTTCACTAGTATATAGTATATAGGAAAGTTTTTAATATTTAATGCTGTATTGTTTTTAACACTCAATTGGGAGCCGCCCAGAGTGGCTGGGGAAACTCAGCCAGATGGGCGGGGTATAAATAAATTGTTGTTGTTGTTGTTGTTGTTGTTGTTGTTGTTGTTGTTGTTGTATATGCATCTTTACACACACCTTCCTCTAATATACACTTCCTTACACACACGTCGGTTGGAGAACTTCTTTGCAAAATTTGGAGAAGGGCGAATTTCAAAGGTTAGTTGTATATCAGTTCGCATATTGCTTCGGGAAATGCAAATTAGGTGGGCTTGCGTTAAACTGTGAACCAAACCCAATTTCTTCCCCATCCCTACCTATGGTTGATAGCAATAACACCCAACTTGAACCTGGAAGGAGCTACATAATAGGCTCCCAATAGCTGTTGTTCTTTGGTGATTCCATCCCTCTTCTTTTTCCTTCTTCAGCTCCCCTCCCACCTCCATCCCAGGTGCTGACCTTCAGAGACACAAACACTTCTGTTTTCGTGAAGTGGAGCAAGCCAAAGGAGGGCCAAGAACCACTTGGCTATTATATATATTGCCGGGAGGTTGGGACAGATGAATGGCAAACGGTCAACAATAAACCCGTCACATGTAATGAGTAAGTTGGTAAAGCAATTTGGTATCCCTCTCTGCATCATGGGCTGGATCCTATCACCCAGCTCTGAGATTTGAAACAGGGGAGGGGGAAATTCCATTTGTTTGTACTATTTTATGACGTTATTGGCTTGGATACAGGACAGGTAAGTTAGCTAAACTGAGGTCCCATTGAAATCAATAATGAAAGGCAAATGATGACTTATTTGGAAGTCCCATTTATCCTAATGGGATCTAACTGTAACTAGTGTACAGGGCAATCCTGTGCATGTCTACTCAGAAGCAAGTTTCACTGAGTTCATTGGGAGATGTTCAAGACACTGTGGTTCATGGAATCATAGAATCATGGAATTGTAGAGTTGGAAGAGTCATCTAGTCCAACCCCCTGTAATGCAGGAATCTCAGCTAAAGCATCCATGGCAGATGGCCATCCAACCTCTGCTTAGAAACCTCAAATAAGGAGAGTCCACAATCTCCTGAGGAAGTCCATTCCACTGTCAAACAGCTCTTGCAGTCAAAATGTTTTTCCTGATGTTTAGTTGGAATCTCCTTTCTTGCAACTTGAAGCCCTTGGTTCAAGTCCTACCCTCCAGGGCAGGAGAAAACAAGCCTGCTCCATCTTCCATGTAAAGGCAGCGCAGTGGCTGCAGGAGTCCACCCACCGCCTCCCCCTCAGGTGCAGGGCGACGTGGTGCCTGCAGACACTTGAGCCACCACATCACTCCCAGGAGAGACATGTGGCTCGGGCACACTGCAGGCCCCACGGTAAATGCCGCCCCCCCGGATAAGTGGCACCAGTGCGCCCCACTCCTCCCCCTGCCCTCCTAGCTACACTGCTGACCCCTAAATCATTTTCACATGTACTACTAGCAAGCCAGGTGTCCTCCATCTTATATTTGTGCAGCTGATTCTTCCTGCCTAAGTGCAGAACCTGACATTTATCCCTATTTGGCTTCATTTTGTTAGCTTGGGCCCAGTTCTCCAATCAGCTAGTCGTTTTGAATTGACTAGGAGCTGCTCCAGAAACTATTTTTATTGCGTAATCATGATTACAGTCATACGTCGGGCTACAGATGCTTTGGGTTGCACACCGCGACTAACCCGGAAGTACTGGAATGGGTTACTTCTGGGTTTCGGCACTTGCGCATGCACAGAAGCGCTAAATCGTGCTTTGCACATGCGCAGAAGCTCCAAGTCGCGACCTGCGCATGCGCAGACGTGGCGCTGCGGGTTGCGGACGCTGCGAGTTGCGAATGTGCTTCCCGCACAGATCACGTTCACAACCTGAGCATCCACTGTACTTGTATTCATGGTGGTTATGTGCGATTCTGCTTTCAGTATTGTCTGTGTCTGCAAATGTTAATAAATAAATAAATAGGCTGAACACTGCAAGCACTTTTACATCCTGAGTTTTGAAGATGACTTGTAGGGTGCTAAGAAATGACCATGCAGGGGGGATTTCAATTGTTTATCAGGTTCACTGTTCCAGGGCTCAAAACAGGCAAAGAATACGTCTTTTGTGTGAAATGTGTCAATGAAGCTGGCGTGGGTGACAGCTCCCCTGAATCAGATGCCATCATTGTGAGGCAGGCTATCTGTAAGTATTGTTTTGTTGTGGACAGATCTATCCATTTTTGTACTCTAGCTTTCTCATTTCTTAAAAAAAGAAAAGAAAATTCCTCTGAAAATCCATTGGCATTTTAGTGTGAATTTCTTTTGTATGCAGCTTTGACTAATATAAACATTTTTTGCAAGCAGTTTCTCCTAATCCAATGCTTATATACAATGTCACATGATATGTCACATTTCAGCCATCTTTGTGCATATTGTCTGGTTGGAGAACTGCTATGCAAAATTAGGGGAAGTGCAAATTTTGAAGGATAGTTGTGTTTTAGTTCATGAATTGGTTTGAGAAGCATGAATTAAGTCGTTTCTCCTTAAAAGGCAAACCAATTCGAATTTCTCTTAGTTATGGTGTACACATTATCCCCTGAAACCACACAACTTGAGAGAGAAGCTGCATGACGATCAGATTCTAAACCTTCACTATCCTTTAATTTATTTCCTGCATAGCTTGTCCATCAGCCCCGCGGGCCTTTGCCTTGCTGAGTTGCGGGAAAGACAACATGACCATTGCTTGGAAGCCTCCCAAACGCAAAGGAGGCACAACCATCCTGGGCTATTTCCTGGATCAACATGATGTGTCGCAGATTGAATGGCACGAGATCAACATTAAGCCAATAGCTCAGCGTGTTTACACGGTATGGGTGCTTGTGCCATTAGTTTGCCTCGGAAGAAATAAGTAAATAAATTACTATCCCTTTTAGGCAAGACTTTCGCTCTCTTTCTATTCTATAGGTCACCAGCCTGGATGAAGGGCACTTCTATGAGTTCCGTGGTTATGCAATGAATGTGGTTGGTGTTGGAAAGGTGTCAGAACCCAGTGACATATTCAAGTGTGAGGAGTGGACAATGCCAGAGCCAGGTAAAAGTCAATGCCAGGCCTTGAGACTGATTGCTGTCTTCACACACCCATTTACTGCGCGCACTCTGCATTTCCAGTGCTGGGTTTTAAAATCTGTGGTCTCACAATGTGATCCCAAATGCGTACACGCCCTGTACTTTGCTACAACTCCTATCTGATGGGTTATGCCTCAAACCAGCTTCACACCAATTAAGAGTCCCAAAGCTGTTCTTAAATCGTACCATCAGGTAAAAGCATCTTGCCTAGTCTCACCTTGGAATTTAAAACAGCAGGAGAAGAATGCCTGACCAGGAAGGTCTGGGCTTTAGGACAATTGTGAGGTTGTCACAGCAGATGACTCCCAAGCAGATGGAATGGTGGTCTAACTATGCCCCCTCCTGGCAAGTGGGGGGGGGGAATGTATGTCCAGGGATTCAACTTTACAATTCTATGGTTCTATGATTCTATGAAATTAAGGGGCATGTGTGCTCCTTGCCCCTGTTTTCCCACCTTCTCATTTGCGCATACTTTGAAATTTCATCTGCCCTTGAAACAGGACCTCCCTATGATGTCAGGTGTACAGAAGTGAGAGACACATCTCTGATGCTTCACTGGGAGCCACCTGTGTATACTGGAGCAGGCCCTGTCACTGGCTACTACGTGGATGCCTGTGAGGAGGGATCAGACATGTGGGAACAACTGAACAAGCAGCCAATATCCAGCACACACATGAAGGTCTTTCTCTTGTATTTCCTGTGCCTTTTACATCTGCATTACAGCTGTCGTTGCTCCTCTGACGCCAAGGTCCACTGAAGCCTGCAGGCTGAATCCAGCCCATGAAGCCAGTTCTAGTGTACTACCAGCCCTCTTGCCAAAATTGGTAGTCAGAGAGTAACGCTCTCTTCTTACCTTGGAAAAAAATATCTCTTCTTCCTACTGCACAGTCCCCAGGGATGGTGTGTCCCATTTGAGGTGAAACAGAAATTTGTCCTGCCACTGCCGCCACTCCTGCCACCACCACATCTGCTGCTGTTGCCACAACTTATGCCACCCACTTGGCCTCTACCACACGCCCTGCTGCATCCACCGCTGGCAGATTGCACCAATTTGGGGTGAGAGATCACCCAAAATAGTGTGAGATATTGTGCGCTCTGCAAGTTCTCACACGGTTTCAGGTGAGATCTCACTCAAACTGGATGCAATCTTGTCTGAAATCAATGCCAATGGTGGTGGCGCTTATCTGCCACTGGCGGAGGTGGCAGGGCACCCATGGGGGTGCTGCCTCCAGCTTCTGGTGCCTGAGGCGATGGTCTCACTCTGCCTAATGGCTGGGCCGGTTCTGAAGGCCCCATTACAATAAGTCCTAGAGATTTCAGGAACACTCTAAAAACTTCTTCCAGTGGTGCTGTTCCACCCCACGGCAGTGCTGGGCCAGTGGAGGGAAATTACTGTTTTTCCACCACAGAGCAGCATAGAGATAAGAGGAGAAGAATATCTCCTAGTTTAGGAGGAAATGCTCTCTGCCCGTCTGTGTGTGTGTACCCATGCCCTACTCGGACATGTTATCTCTGACTGTTACCAGAAGAAAAAGGAATGGGGAGGGGAAATGAAAGCAAGTACTGGAGTTGCTGCACCTCTGGCATGTTGCCTCTGACTATTACCTGCTCTTTTTCTCACATTTTTCTTGATAGCTGTCTGATCTGGAGACAGGAAAGTGCTATATTTTTCGAGTTCGGGCCCTGAATAAGGCAGGAGTTGGCCCGCCATCCTTGCCATCAGATCCTGTGATAGTAAAAACCAAACCAGGTACAAAGCTTCTGCCTCTGCCCTCCACTTCCTCTCCCTTTCCTCTCCCAACATTTTTTATTATTTCCACATTTCTTCACAAAAGTGTGCATTTCCTTGGAGAAAGATTAGGTCAGTAGACTGGGGGGGGGGGACTGTCGTCCAAGACCTCAGGAGGGCACCAGGCCAGGGAAGGTAGACCTTTCATCGGAAATCTTAAAGCCATTATACAAATGTATAGTGTGACGGCCTTTGGTATACTGTGTACCATTCTGGTCACCTCGCCTCAAAAAGGATATTGTAGAGTTGGAAAAAGGAAGCGCAACCAAATGATCAAAGGGATGGAATGATTCCCTTATGAGGCAAGGCTGCAGTTTTTGGGACCTTTTTGTTTAGAAAACAGCTGAGTAAGGCGTGACATGATAGCCGTTTCTGGAGAAAGTGGATTGTAATGGTTATAAGGGGTTGCTTGTGCGTACGTTACCGTCGCTGCTGGCTAGATTGCCTGGTTAACCTTGCCTCGGCTGACAGCCCTTCACTCCGTGGCCATTCAGTCACTTGCAGAATCCGTCAGTGGGCGTTTCTTGAACCTCTTCCAGCATAGAAGTTGTTTGACGCCAAGTCTCCTCCTACTCTCCCTGCACGGAAATCTTCTGCGCAGGTAAGGAGTGGGCAGAGGCGTGCCCGTGCTCTCCCCACTTGTTTCGGGCGAAGAGTCTTGGAGATCCCTCTCCGAATCCCCCATCTGCCCCCCTCCCCTACTGGTGTTGCGCTGATTTCCTTCCCCAGCCGATGGGCTTCCTCTCTCCCTGCTGGGCCCCTCTCCTGCATCGCTCGAGAGCCTTGCCTCCACCTCTGACTCCGATGTCAGTTCCCTGACATGGATAGATAAAGGTTTTTATCCCACACAGCTCTAGAACTCATGGACATCCAATGAAGCTAAATGTTGGTATATGCAGGACAGATAGTCAAACTATTGGAACTTGCTCCCAAAGGAGGCAGTGATGGCCAGCAACTTGGATGGCTTTAAAAGAGGATTGGACAAATTCATGGAAGACAAGTTTACCAGTGGCTACCAGTCATGATGGCGGTGCTGTTCCTCCAGAGTCAAAGGCAGCATCGCTCCTGTCCATCTTGCTGGCTTCCCTTAGGCATCTGGTTGGCCAGTGTGAGAACAGGATGTTGAACCAGATGGGTCGTTTACCTGATCCATCGGGCTCCTCTGATGTAATGGCATTGGGCAAGGAGAAAAGGTGATAAAAGTTGTTTCACTGTGTTGAAAAATTAAATTATTTATTTCTTTTAATTTGCAGGCACAAAAGAAATTGAAGTTGGAGTGGATGAAGAAGGATTCATCTATATGGCCTTTGAGGCTCCAGAAATGGTTGACACCTCAGAGTTTATCTGGTCTAAGGATTACGAAGGGCCACCAAATCCTGACAGGGTCGAGGTTGTAAACAAAGATGATAAGTAAGCTTGCAGTGTTGCCAGTTTTTCATTAGGTGTGCTTTTGTGCCATTAAAAGCCACCCAAAGTACAGGACCCTGAGAACAACTACAGCTGCATAGATATGTCTTAATTTGCGTGTTTGCATGTTCTTTTCTTTTAAGATCTAAACTCATTTTGAAATATGCCACTGAAAGAGATCTGGGGACATACTCAGTAGAAGTAACAGACACTGATGAAGACATCTCTGCCAGTCATCTTTTAACCCAGGAAGGTAAATAATCCATCCTTACAGGGTTAAAAAAAAAAGAATCTAACTAATTCTGCATGATTGGAGGCCCAGATATAAATTCCTCCCAAGTTGCTAGGTTTGAAATTGTGCGTCCTTTGTGCTCCATCCTCAAATGTGCCTGAAAGAGGTTGAGGTGGGCAGGTTCTATTCTGCAAGACTCTCCTTTTTCACAAGGACAAGAGGTTGAGGTGTAGATTGGTGAATGTTTTCTTCCTGCACCTTGTAATGTTGGAGAATTCTGACAAAAATGGAAAAGGGAGCAGAAATAGTGTGTGCTTTTCTATGGTCACGAATGGAATCAGTCAAGTGAATACTACCAGTATTCATTCACAACATTGTTCTTTTTAAATCCTCAAGCAGTATGGCATGAGGGGTTTTTAAACACTGATATGAAGGTAAAGTATATAAGTAACTTAACTAGGTATGTAACATATGTTATACCGGACAGTGAGACAAATACTGTAGTATCTGACAGAAACTGAGCTGCAGCAAAAGAGAAACAGCACTGATTGAGAGGAATATAGGTCAGAATAGAAATTGCTGCCTTCTTACATCCTCTACCTCCACAAAGATGTCTCCTCAAGCAAAATCCAATCAAGTCTCCACCGCATGGTTACTTTGGTTTCATCCACATCATCCTCTAAAACAGTTCTCAACCTGTGGGTCCCCAGATGTTGTTGGACTACAACTCCCATCATCCCTAAGCTCTGGCCTTGCTAGCTAGGGGTGATGGGAGTTGTAGTTCAACAACATCTGGGGACCCACAGGTTGAGAGAGGCTGCTCTAAGAGGAACCTTGCACAACTTGTGATCCACCAACCCAAACTAAGCTAAGCAGCCATGAAAGGCAGCTCACATAAGGGGCCCGGCACTTTACCTCCTGACACCCAACAGGACACTGTATGTGGCAGGCAAACTTTACATGACTTGGTGGGTTCCAGGTTACCCAGTCTAAGGCAATGCAATCAGAGGGAACCAATGTCATTGTGGGGGCATTGCACTCAAGCACTCCAGACTAGGTGTACAGAACCTTTAGCCCATGAGCTGAATGAGGCTCTCCTGGCCTGCCTATCCCTTGGGGACTCATGCCTGGCCTGGCCAGGGCCATCTCTCAGACCACCCATTGCTGTGTGCCACCCTTGAGTGTTTTCTATTAGTTACTGAATCGGCTCCTTCCCAAGGCTGTCTCAGAAGTTCTACCACTCATTTATTCAGCACAGTAGAAATTTGGCAACTGAACCAAAGCACCAGCACCCAATGGGAAAAGGGTTGGGATGTGCATGGCTCCTTCTCTTAAGTCTAAGGCCTAGTTCTGTTCATTGCATTTTTTTTTAGAACTGGACAAGCTGCGGAAGATCAGCCAGGAGATCCGCAACCCCTGTAAGTTGTTTTAAAAAATGATATGTGACTTGGCAGCTACAAACAGTGGCCAAGGGGATTAACAAACACAAGGGTAAAAATACAGTGGTACCTTGGGTTACAAATACCTTGGGTTATAAACACTTCGGGTTACAGACTATTACAGAAGTAGTACCTCGGGTTAAGAACTTTACTTCAGGATGCGAACAGAAATTGTGCAGCAGCAGCAGGAGGCCCCATTAGCTAAAGTGGTACCTCAGGTTAAGAACAGTTTCAGGTTAAGAACAGACCTCCGGAACGAATTCAGTTTGTAACCCGAGGTACCACTGTAATTAAAATTTAAAATAGATAATAATAAATAACTTCTAGTGGTTTTTGTGTATATTTTTGTAAATTTTCTGTTTGTACGTTTTATATCAGCCTTCAGCAACCAGGCAAGCTTGGTTTTGGTGTTTTGTGTAAGCCCAGTTTGCACATAAAGCCAAGCCAAACCAGGGCAAAGGGTGAATGCATACAGGCATCTACTTTTGGTCACTTTCCTCCCCTGCTGCCCTATCTGGAACCAAGCCATGGTTTAGTTTAGCATTGTAGCCAAACCCAAAATCGGTTTCGCCCCAAACCACAAGCTGTAACCAAGGTTTGTTCTTCACTTACTGCTCATGGTTTGTCTGGAGGAGAGGAACATAATGCTAAGTCAAAAGTGTTTTACTATGAGTATTCACACCCTTGGACATTGGTTTTGCCATGGATTGGCATAGTGTTAAAGGAAAATCAGACCAAATAATTATGAGGTTGGTTGTTGTTTTTTAGATTTTGCAAGCCTCCCAATGAGTTCAGCAATAAGCCTTAATCCATCAAATGCTGCTAGTTCAAGTTGAGCTTCACTCTTCATCCTTGGATTCCAATAACCTGTCACATCTTCTTCTGTTCCTTTCAGTAATTGACCTGATATCTGGATGGAACATTGATGTTCTGGAGAAAGGGGAGGTGCGGCTGTGGCTGGAGGTTGAGAAACTCTCCCCAGAGGCAGAGCTGCACTTGATTTTCAACGGAAAGGAGCTTTCAAGCACTCCAGTGAGTTTCCCATCATTTCCTTTACGACAAGGGTGAGGAACCGCTGCTCTGCGGCCCAATCTGGGATCCAGTTTGGCCCATGATGCCATTTCCCCCAAACCTGTCGCTCAACTGATGTCACTTGGTGATGTCAGCTGATGGGCAGAGGAATGAGGTTCAGCACTGGCTGTGCACCAAGAAACTGGGGTAAGCATCCAATAAAGCATAATTTAACACACACACACCCCAGCTTATTAGCTGATGGGGCTGTTAAATCCTGCTCAGTTTTGCCGTGTAAGGCATTTACTTGTGGGGAATTGGTGTCTGCAGACATTTCAGCAGAAATACCCCCCCACACACATGCACACACACACACTCATCTGCTGATGAGTTTCCCTCAGATGCAATGGAAGAGGTTGTTCCAGTGGAAGATGCTGACAGTCCTCTTTTCTGTATGAAAAATGAAAAATGGAGAGAGCGCTCCATCTTGTACTTCTCAGGCCGCAAAATGTCTTGGGGCAATTCTGCCCCTAAGAATCCCTTCCTGCTTGCTCCCTTCTTCCTTTCTGGATGCTACAAACCCCATTTCTCAATTCTGAAGTCTTTGGAGTAGTGAGCTGATATAAATAAATGGTTCCTTCTTATTCTCATGGTTGTCTTTTGCTGTGATTTTAGTGGGATTTTAAAATGCATTGTTCAGTTCCTCACTAGCCATGTTCTCCTTTGCTAACAACTTATTTTTGCTTGTGTTGCTGTTGCCGTTGTTTACATTTAGACACATAAGATCAATTTTGACAAAGCAAAAGGCCTTGTGGAACTGATCATCCAAGACTTCTCCGAGGACGACAAGGGGACATACACTGCCAAGCTGAAAGACGGCAAAGCTGAAAACCAGTTTACTTTGGCTCTGGTTGGGGACGGTAAGTGGAGGGTCAGGAAGCAAAAGGAGGCAGCTGCAAATGTCTCTTGAACTGTGGTTCAAAACAGTTGGAGGACACCACGTTTTTTAAATGTTCAGGAAGTGTCTGAACTTGATGCAGTGTTTAGGGAACAGCTCTTAAATAGTTGGGTTTAAAAGAAACAACAACCAATCACAACATTATGGCAATGTGGTGAATCACACTTAAGATTGAAAAAATTAGAAATTGAGACAAACTGAAATGGAAATATTCTTCCATCCCTACCATCCACAGGCAAGTATCATTACTTTCTCTTGTCTTGCAGTCAGTCTCCCACCTTCACTCCGTATTCATGCCCTTGGATCTTGAAAACCTAATAGATCTACTGGAAAACCTAGTAGATCAACACATCTGGGGAAGTTACTCATCTTAGCACAGTGTTAAACATCCAACCCTATCCTTCATGAATCAAGATATCTTTGCTTGCCATCACACACTGATTTGATGGTGTATTTATTCTTCCAGATTTTGATAAACTTAAAGCAGAGGCTGATGCCAAGAAGAGAGAATGGAAGAGAAAGCATGGTAAGATATCCTTGCAGTCAGTGGCTATATGCCTGGCTTGAGAAGCCGCGTTTGTGGCAAAGGGGTCACCCATAACATGTGCCTGGGATGGGGAAGTGGGGGAACAAAGCTGTGATACCAAATGGCATTTGTTGACATGGGGCAAAGTAGGTCAAGGTTACAGGTAGAGGAGTTGAAAAGTTAGCAAGAGTTTTGTACAGTGTGTTGTACTTTAGAGACAGTCCCAAAGCTGGACACAGACTTGTGCAGTCGTGTGGATGGTGAAGGGGAACAATGAATCCCCAATGGCTTCTGCTGTAGGGACATTGAGCCACTGTGGGGCCAGTGGATGCACCTCCCCACTTGGATGCCTGATTCGTTCTCATCTAAGAATTTTTCAAAACCAGGGTCTTTGATTTCTGACATTTCCATTTAAAGTTGTTTAAAATAGGAAAATGCCTAATTTCAACAAGCAAAAGAAGAGGAAATCAATCCTGTCCCCAAAATGATAGTGCTCAAAATTCCACCCATCTCATCACCTGCCTAGTTCTGCCTAGTCAAGATTCCCTTGACTGTTTTAAAAATAAAATTATGCTTAACTATGCCTAGAAACCAACCCCTTCTTCAAATCTACAGTGACTTTGAGCACAGCAGATGACTAAGATTGTTTCTTTCCATTTAATAGGTCCACATTTTATTGAACAGCTACAGTGGAAGGTCACTGAAGACTGTGAAGTCCTGTTGACCTGCAAGGTAAATAGCACAATCCCAGACACTGGAATTATTATTATTGTTGTTGTTGTTGTTGTTGAAAAGAAAAGAGGAGAGACAATATCCACAATTAATAGGCAGTTAAGAGTGCAATCCTATCTATGCCTAGTCCTGTTGAATTCAATGGGGCTTACTCCCAGGTAAGTGGGGTTGGGAGTGAAGCCTATTGTTTTGGTATAACAAAGATGCGAAATGTTCTGTCTCCTAGTCTCAGTTAACAAAATAAAACTATCCCCACAATCTCAGCCTTGTTCCCATTTTACCAGAGGCCGGTGGACCAGTGGTATAGTGGAAGATTTTTTTTAAGTGCAAGAGATCATTCGTCTTTGTAACCGTGAACTCAAGGAGAGTCCAACAATGCAAGCAATTGTTATTGATCCACTCTGTATTATACACTCATCAAAGAGCAGCAGTACATACCACGATACTCAATTTATTAGGACCAGCAGGACTGTAATCCTGCTGGGAGTAAATTTACAGGAAGTCAGTTTCATTGAATTCATTGGTACTTGCTTCTGACTGCATAACGTCATATTGTATAAGACGCTGAGCTTTAACAAAAGACCGTCAGCCAACTGAAATGCAACTACAGAAATGCAATCAATCTTGCAAGGAAGCTGCAATAAGTTACTGTTTAAACCACTAGCATGAAGCAGTCATCCCATCCAATAAAAGCAAAGCAGTACCTAGCCTCTATTTAAATATTTCCCTCTTTCTCTGACTTCGTCTATGCTTTGTTCCA
Organism: Podarcis cretensis; assembly: GCF_951804945.1. Taxonomy (NCBI): domain Eukaryota; kingdom Metazoa; phylum Chordata; class Lepidosauria; order Squamata; family Lacertidae; genus Podarcis; species Podarcis cretensis. The sequence continues at coordinate 30,149,272 of NC_137177.1, forward strand.
GAGAATAGATTGTACTTGAAAGTCTCTTTATCACTCATTTCACTTGCCAGAGCAAGTAGAATTCATCAATTCCCTTATACTCCCAGCAGGTATTGTCATTGCTCAGGCCCTGTAAAATATCCTGGAGCTGTGCTCCCTTGCACTCTCCCTCCACACTACCACTGCTGAAAGCTAAACTATTTGTGACATTAATTGTGCCAGAAATGGGACCCTAGGGGATGATGTAGCAGCAGAGAGGAGGAGTTTCTACATTGCTTCCCCTAACCAGATTTCAAGTAAGCCTCCACCCTCCTACCCATTTCCTTTCAACAGGCAGCAAACATGAAGAAGGAGAGCACCTTCAAATGGTTCTTTGATAACAAACCTCGTTCAGATGGTCAGTATGACCCAAAGACAGGAGCTGGAGTCCTGCGGATTAAGAAGGTAAAGAGTGTGCAATAGCCAACTGGGTCAGTATTGTATAGGGTGGAATTAAAATGGATTTATAGACACTGCATGCTAAAATGGGGAGGGGGGAATAAAAGACTGCCCAGGTAATCATGGGGCACAGGAATGTGGACCTTTGTTGCATCTGATCACCCTACACATCAATGATGCTCAATGCTTTTTTCATTTCTTGATAGATAAGGTAAATATATGTCTGTATGTCTGTATTTTGCTAGATTAGCAAAGCAGATAAGGGAATATACAAAGCTGTGGTTTCTGATGACCGAGGGGAAGATACAACTCAGCTTGATCTCTCTAAGGAAGGTATGTTTCTCTTCATTCCTTGGGCAGGAGATATATTGTTGTCTGTTCATTAGAAAATATTTATAACCTGCCCTTTATCAACACAAATCCAGAGTGTATCAAGCAAAACACTCTGGTGTTTGTTTAAAAAAAAATTTCATTTATTTAAACAAGAGTATGCACTTCAATAACAAGAACAAAAAACAAAAACAGCAGAACCGAATGAAAACGAAAATTATACATACACACAAGAAGTACAAATATGGGTTGTTTCATTCAAATGCCCTGGAAATTATAATTATTATTATTGGTGTTGGGAGGTAATAGCATTTTAAAAAAAGATTTGTTTTATTTATAAGTAGCCCCGAACATCTGGAAGGTACTAGGTAGGGTTCAAATTCCCACTCAGCATAAATCTCCCTGGGTGACTTTGACCTCTCATTTTCTCTTGGCCTAATCTACCTAAGCAGGATTTGTTGCATGGATAAGAGGAAGAAGGACTTGTGTGGCCAGCACTTTGCCAACAGCTGTGCTGGCTGGGGATGATGGCAACTGTAGACCCAAACATCAGGAGGGTACCAGGCTGAAGAAGATGGATGCACATTCTTCTGAGCTCCTTGGAGGAAGGGCGAGATCTCAGTGAAATTCTAACTGAATAACCCCTAATTCTTTTCCAAGTAATCCCATGGTTATCCAGAACATAGTTTGAAAATATTGCCATTCTGATATGTTTGCTATGTGTTGCTGCTTGTTTGTTTTTATCTACTCAAAAGGATTTTTAAAAAATGTGTTTTACAGCGTTTGATGACATCCTCAAGGAACTTGCCAGGATCAGCGGTAAGTTATTTACTTCTAAACCCACATCCTTGTGGTATCAATAACATTACATTAAAGATGTAAATAGATACAAGACTGCCACCTTGCTGAAGCTAAGCAGGTCTGGGTTTGGTCAGAGCCCTCTGAGAACGACATGTATACATTGTTATCCTTTGTTATCATCATGGAAGAAAGGCAGAAAGAAAATAAACAAATGTGGGTTAAAAGAAAAGCAAAAAATAGGAGGCTTGATCATCTTTCTCAACTGCATTTCCATCCCCACAACCCCTCCCTCCCCATAATTCTCTGTTTAGTTCTTTCTGCGTCACCTTTGAAAGTCCAGCCTACTGCAGAAGGCATCAAGATCTACAGCGAGGTGAAATACTACACAGACGCCATGAAAGCAACCTGGGACCACAAGTATGTGTTTATTTATTAGTACTTAATTGATTTAGCATGGGTAGGCAAACTAAGGCCCAGGGGCCGGGGCCGGCCCAATCACCTTCTAAATCCGGCCCATGGACGGTCCGGGAATCAGCGTGTTTTTACATGAGTAGAATGTGTGCTTTTATTTAAATGCATTTCTGGGTTATTTGTGGGGCATAGGAATTTGTTCATCCACCCCAATATATATATATATATAGTCTGGCACCCCACAAGGTCTGAGGGACAGTGAACCAGCCCCCTGCTGAAAAGGTTTGCTGACCTTTGGCTTATACCAACAAAAGCGGAGGGGCAGGTTAAATTATTTGAGTATATGGAATTAGAGAATATGATTGAGAAGATCAGGGATCAGTTGACCCAAATGTTTAACAATGAATGGGACATTTACAGATTATAATTACAGATTATACATATACATCAAAGCTTTAGTATGCTTTGACTAACTCTCATGATAGCATAAGGTAAAAAGAGCACAAACAACATTTAATACAGGTTAAGTTTATTGAAAAATAGATGTAATTAATAAGGAAACAAAGAACCCACACTGAGGAGGTCGGAAGTTGGTGGAGAAAGTTGTCTGTTTGTAATATTTGTGTGTTTTGGTGTTGTACTTTCTTTTTTCTGTGTGTATTGCTTATAAACTAATAAAGATTAATTTTTTAAAAAAAGAATGCTTATACCCCCACTTTAAAGCTCCAAGCGTTGTTCAGGGGATTGCAAAAGATTCTCAAAATGAAATTACATTCAAAACTAATATTTCACATTCAAATCTAGCATTTTTGGAAATTATTAGCATAAGAGGTATGTGTACTCATGGGGTGGGGAAATGTTCAAAAATGACACGTCCACATGGTTTGCGCAATCGTATCTTGGTTTCTTAAGCCAATACAGTGGTGCCTCAGGTTACATACGCTTCAGGTTACAGACTCCGCTAACCCAGAAATAGTACCTCGGGTTAAGAACTTGGCTTCAGGATGAGAACAGAAATCGTGCTCTGGCGGCACAGCAGCAGCAGGAGGTCCCATTAGCTAAAGTGGTGCTTCAGGTTAAGAACAGTTTCAGGTTAAGAACAGACCTCCAGAATACTTAACCCAAGGTACCACTGTATACCCATGAGCCTTTGCCTGCATGCCACCACTTGTCTAACCTCTTCTCAGCAATTGAGCTTTATTTTAAAGATGGAGGGAGGAAACCTTTACACCGCTTGTCAGAAGTCACTGCCTCCATACCTGAAAATGTGGGACAAATCTTCCGGTAAAATGAGAGGGGGAATTGCTGCTCTCTTCTGCCTTAACTCAAAGGCATGGGTTTGGTTCAGCAATTGTAATTCTTTGTCTATGAAACTAAGGGAATGGACTAGTCTGCTTCAGGAGGAGTGAAACAAAGGTCAGCCCCCTATTTTTAAATCAGGGAGAGAGGGAGGAACAAAGGAACATTGGAACCTCTGAGTGTAGCAAAAGGCCACACACCCCAATTTTAGATATTTTCCATAACTTAACCCCTGGCTTCTTAACTCTCTGTGGCAGTAATCCATCAATCACATTCCCCAGAGAAGAGGCTAGCTGGCACCAGCACTAAGACGTCAGGACCCAGCACCGTTGCTCTGACATAGTTAAATGTTTGTTTGTCTTTTAATCATGGTAATCCCATGTCATCCTGTTTATTCAGCGACAAGCGCGTGGAAGGAGGAGACCGACTGAAAACAGGAACAACCATGGAGCAGGTTTGGCTCCACATTCTGGATCCCAAGGAGTCGGACAAAGGCAAATATACTTTGGGGTTGTTTGATGGAGAAAAATCACGCAAGCTGTCAACTGACCTGTCTGGCAAAGGTAAGCAGCAAGCCAACAGCTTTTTTTTTAGAATCATATAATTGTAGAGTCGGAAGGTACCCAAAGGGTCATCTTTGCCTCCATCTCAACACCCAACACTCTGCCTGGCCTTTGGTTTTCCTCTCTCTAACACCGGCAAAATTAACCCTTACATTGCAAACTGAATGATCCCTGCTGTTGCACTTCCAGCCATTTGAAGCTAAGGAAGACCTGCTGACTAAAGTCCTGCTTCCTCACCCCACAAAGATGAGTCTCCCTGGCCTAGAAAATTAACATTCTGTGACTTTGCTAACTTCCCGCCTTAGCTCACTTAGCTCCATCTCAGAGGAGATCCTGGTTTAACACTCCTTCCTGCAGGATTAGAGTTGGAAGAAAATTTCCCACAGATTCAACAACATTTCAGATGTCAGATTTGACTTTTTGAATTTGAGATTTTTATAGATTTTTGTACTGATATTTGATTTTGAGGGAGATGTAATTTTTGCTATTGCAAAGGAGCAATGTGATGTCACTGAGCTATGGAACAAAGTTTACTTAATACACTACATCTCTTACAACAACTAGATTCAAAATGGCTACTGCTACCCTGCACCTGCAATCCTATATGCACTGGGAGTAAGTCCCACTGAACTAAATGGCATTCATAGGCTTATGCTGTATGTTTCAGTTACTTGTTGGTGTTCCACAGAACTGGTTCCCTCCGTGTACTTATTCCAATAACACTTTGGTTCCTACTTACCATTCCTACCTGAGATGTTGCAGGAAATTTAGAATTCCCCGTCTCTGTCATTTCAGCTCTACATTTTTTACCTCCAGTTTCTAGAAGTACCTTCCCTTCTCTTCTCCCAATGAACAAGGCTCTGTTTTCACTAATGGAGACTAATTCCCTGTGTTAGAGAGGCCACTGAGTATTTTCTGTCCAGATTTATGGGCATAGGTGGGATAATAAAAAACATTGTACTGCTGACAATCTTTCCTTTTCATTGGCTGCTTGTATATTTGCCTTAAAGCGCGCGCGCTCTCTCTCTCTCTCTCTCTCTCTCTATATATATATATATATATGGGGGGAAAGAGTATGGGCACTTCCTTGGAGATGAATGACAATTCTGTGCATAGGAAACAAATAGAGGACAAGAACCTGGTATTGTTTTCATATTTCAACAGTAAAGAAAAACATGGTTCATTCAGTCAAAATCGCTCTCTTTTTGCAGCTTTCGATGATGCGCTGGCTGAACATCAAAGGCTCAAGTAAGTTTTTGCTCCAAAGTTTCCTTTTTCGTAGAAAATCTCTACTTGTCACTTAACCAAGCCTCAGTGCAGAGGAAGGTTTTGCTTCCTTTCTGAGCATGCTCCAATCATCTGGGTGTGAAGCTGATGCCCTGTGTACTTCATGACAAAATGTGCATCCTGAGATAGGAAGCAGTTAGTACGGCATCTACATCAGCCTGATCACCCTTTGCAGTGATCCTTTGCAGCCACATTTTTTTTTAACAGGCACCTGCCCTTTGGAGCAAAGTACTCTGCACTGGACCTACCATTAAACAAAGGGTGGTGTAATTTGTTCTTCTAACAGCTGCCAAACTAGATCTTGTCAAAAAAGCACTGATGGCAAGCTTTGTTTAAAAAAAACACACAAAAAAAACACCAGAGTAGGGTGGGAAGACATGCAAGATTGAAATGCCAGTTACTTTAGGGATGTGAGGGGTTTTTATTTGCCCTACAGTTGGGGTGATGGTGTCTTTCTTAGTGTTTTAATTTTAATTAAGGATGGGAGGGCTTTGGATATTTAAGGTGGAACTCTCTAATCTTATGTAATAAGCCAGTACAGGGTGTAGTAGCTAGAGCATTGAATATGACCTAGGTTCAAATACCTGATGAAGCCATGAAGCCAACTGGGTGGGCCATGGATGTCACACACTCTCTCTCTTCTGGCTGGGAGGGAGAGAAATTCAACTCAGGTCACATTTAAAGGTCAATCTACCTAACTCACACTTTCTGAAACCAATATGAGAACCAAAACATAGCCATTTTCAGAATTTGCACTTTTCTGAATTTTCAGTGCAGTTCTTCAGCCAAGTAAGGGGTACAGAAATGCACATATTGCAATAAAATGTGCATTGAATAGGAATATAGTGGGGGTATATGCAAAAATGCATTACATTAAGGAAAATTTGCTTTGCAAAAATGTACATATTAGGCAACATTGCATTTGGAATTGTATACATTTGGACTTTTAAAAATTGCAAATTGGTGTGGAAATGTGGAGAACTGAGCTTAACACTGGGAAAAAATGAGAAACTGAGAGAAACTCGAATTGGCACATTCATCTGCCCCTCCTTCCAACCTTTATCACGGGGTTATTATGGAGCTTAAATGGGTTGGCTGCTTAGAATAGGGGAAAGCAGAGATTCAGGAAGGAAATCTCTTTATGAGTATTAGATACTCATTTAATAAGAAAAAGCCTATGCTGATTTCACAATATCATTTTTCATTTTAGGGAAGCAGCTGTTGTGGAAGAGCGTGAGTATACAAAAGTGCAATCTTTGTTGACTGAACCAAAATGCATTGTTTTGTGTTATATATCGTACTGTGACACACTTCCATTTCCCTTGGTCATGGAGGGGAGGTCTAGGGGGCAGTACCAGTGGGTTGAGTTTCCTATGGATCCAAAAGTATTGGAGACTTAGAGTTGTCTTTCTAATATGAGCTATCCTCGTCAATATACAAGTTGGGCATATAAGAAGCAAGCAGACACTCTTTCAGCAGGTCCAAAGGGATAATCTTCTGCAGCAGCATCAACTCCACCGCTGCCATCAAGGCTGCTCCTCCCATTTCAATAAACTCCAGGTAGAAAACTCTCTTAAATTCAAACTGCAAGCTGCTTTTTTGCTGTCTATCTGCCTCCTCTTTACAGCTGGAGGAGTATCACCTTCTCCGAGCTTTGATGTACAATGCATTCTGAAAGCTACCGAGAGAGATTCCCAGCTATCACAAGATCATCTTCTGGCCTTAGCTCTCAGCTGTGAAGCATCAGCTGATGTCCTGGTCAAACAGTCAGTAGCCTAACCAAGGAACAGTCAAGCAGCAGCCATAACATTATTAATATATAAGCTTAGTAGACATTCCTCTTTTGGTGGGAAAAGGTGAGGTGATAGTTGAATAAATAATTATGATGTTTGATCTTTTGCTAGGCCGAGCAAAAGTTGTTCGGGGCCTTCCAGATGTTGCCACCATAATGGAGAACAAGGTAATTCTAATGGACAGGTTGACTCTAGCCCTAATAGTAGGGGAACAACTTCTTCCACTGGATGCCCTAAACTGCTTGAGAGCCCTTACAATTTATAATACCATGGATACAATAATACCCCCTTTCCGCACCCTAATTCATTAACAGGACCATGGTCTCTGTGTATGTATTCAGGACATTTCTCTGTGTATGTATGAGGCAGGGAAAAGACACACAAAGGGAGGACATCTAAAGCGCCTGATTGTGATTAGTAGCAAACCACAGTTTCCCATATTCAGAGAAAATGGTAAACTATGGTTTGTTACCAGCTGAGTCTGGAAGCTTAAAATAACCTCCTCTGCATGCAACAGAGGTGGAGTATGTGAACCTAACACTCACTAAGGCTTACACATAACAACTGAATTGGTGCTGCATCCATTTTATAAGGGCATAAGTTTAATATACTCTCCCATTCAGAGACCTTTCTTATCTGTATTGCTTTTCTTTTGTAAAACCTGAATTCTTATCACTAATGCTATGTTTGTTTGTTTGTTTATTTGTTTGTTTGTTTGTTTGTTTGTTTGTTTGTTTGTTTGTTTGTTAAACAGACTCTCTGCTTGACATGCATCATATCTGGAGATCCTTATCCGGAGATCACTTGGTACAAAAACGAGCAGGTCATTACATTCAAGGATCGGTACAAGATGGAAGTGAAAGGGACCGTTATCACCATCACCATTGAGAATGTCAGCAGCGAGGACTCTGGGAAGTTCAGCATCTTTGTCAAGAACAAGTGGGGCTCTGAAACTGGCAGGGTTACCGTCAGTGTGTACAAGCATGGAGAAGAGCCCAAGGAGCTAAGAGATGAGCAGGCCTTGATCTGAGCTAGGCCTTAGCCCAGCACCTTGTTTCAACTCCAGAGCTCACATAAAATAATCAGATAGAAGAGATTTATTTTCCTTCCCCATTTGTAGAGCATTTCTCTCACTGCCAAATAACTGCCACCAGTATATCTGGATTGGTGCTTCCAGGACAGACTACCAGCTATGCTGGCCATGTTCTACCTCCACTCTCAGAGGCACTGACAGAGGCCACTGTCAGAATAGCAGCTGCTGGGAATCACAAAGGGTGAGAGCTCTGTTGCACTCAGTTTGAGCTTTTCATAGACATCTGATTCGCCACTGTAAGAAAAGGATGCTCAACTAAAAGGGCCTTTAGCAGTCTGATTCAGCAGGGCTCTTCTTGTGTTCTTGCGACTGCCTGAAGCCGCAACTCCTCTCCTTTTAGAAATTAAACACTAGAAAGAAATAATTCCCCAGCCCCTACTCTTGTGTTGATTAATATCCTGACAGTATTTCCTAACACAGCATGCATGCACACTTAGATAGATACATGGAAAGGAAATAAATACCTATGCAGAATCAAAAACCAGTGGAGACCCATCTGTTTTTACATGGTAAAGGCAATCTGTGATGGACAGTGTCATTGGGTTGGATCCAGGCTAAGCTAATTGAATGTGGCTCCCATGGAAATCAATGAATTGGGGAAGTCATGACTTACCGTAACTTGCATTGAAATAAATAAAACTTGAATTCAGCCAGCAAAATTCCTCATATGTTCACCCAGTAAATTTGTTTGGGGTGTCAACCTTACTCTGTATCCATCCTCCTGTTTTTTTATCTATCCTAACTAGTGGGCATGCACAGTTTGTACTGCCTCCTTCATAAACATAGAACAGCTGGTGCCAAGGGACAGTTGCAATGAAATGGCTGGAGGTTGGAGGCAGCACTTGGTAGATGAGGTTGTTGTCGTTTAGTCATTTAGTCATGTCCGACTCTTCGTGACCCCATGGACCAGAGCACGCCAGGCACTCCTGTCTTCCACTGCCTCCTGCAGTCAAGGTAGGAGGCTGGAAATGAAGCCCAGTTTTCTTGTGGGCACCCAGGAATTACACAAGTAAGAGGCATGTGCAATGGACTTCCCCATTCTACTGAGTCCCTCTGAAGGACACTTCTGAAATGAATGGACATGAGGGTCCACCTTTAGTCAAGCATCTTTCCAGACAGATGCCTCATGGGAAACTCAAAAGCAGGGCAGGATGGCAATAGCTCTCCCCACATTGTGCTTCCACCTAAACACACACATCCAGTAGCTGGTATTCTGTAGCATACAATTTCTGACTCTTCCTAGTTGATTTTGTCGTAGTGATCTGAGCCTGTGAAAGTGCCAACCACCACCATATCCCTTGGTAGCCCACTTTTTGAAAATATTTCAGAACACAGCTACGAGGACTTGCATCAGAGCATCCATAGGAACAGTACTGTACATAAAAATCCCACTCGGAAAACGTCGACTGTAAGCTAAGGGCCCCTCCAGACTGGTGCTTTATTGTGGGTGTTATCACAATAATTATGTTTTAGTGGTGGCTTTATTCTGCTCATTAGTTCTGTGATGCTTCCCCAATGCTACCTCATTACTGATGTCTGGAAAGGCTGCATGCAGCAGAACAAAAGTGGGACACACCCAAAACATTTGTAGCACAAAAAGTCAAGGAATTTCAGCAGGAAGTCACAGGATGTGTACTGATTGGAAATGAAATAGTGTGACTGCCCCAACTTTTGTAGGTGCAAATAGTGGGAATGCATATGATGTCCCCGATAGTATAATAATAATAATAATAATAATAACAACAACAACAACAACAACAACAACAACAACAACAACAACAACAACAATAATGTTATTATTTATACCCTGCCCATCATGAAATCGCAATTTTAAAAATCTGGGTTCACCATGTTAAAAAGGGACTTGTCAATCAAGTTTTATTGGAAAGTTTAGGGACTTGGGTGGTATGTCAGCCAGGTCTAAGAGTGATGTTAGGTCTACAGTGGCTCATTCACAAATTATAACATGATATTGCGGTTGCCCAGTGACGAGCATGCATGCATGACTCAGCCCTGGCAGACAGAGAGAAAAGAAAGTGTACTTTAGAGAAGGGGGAAAGGGGGGGGAGGGGGTGCCTGGAAAGAGTGACAGGCCTACAGCTGGATCTCTTTACAGGACAAACATGGCCTGAACTAGAGTACAGAAGATGCTGAATTTGTTTTTCATGAAAAACAAACCTGAAATCAAATGTCTGCAGCAGCAGCAGCATTATTATTACCTGAATTATCATTATTATTATTATGATCATGATCATCCCACCTTATAAGGAGCTCAGGAGAGTATACATTATTCCCATCCCCTAATTTTATTCTCACAGTAACAACCCTGAAAGGTAGGCTAGTGGCAGAGTTGGTGTGTGGCTCAAGGTCACCTGTTGAGTTTGATGGTTGAGGTCTCAGTCTACAGCACTATATACTAGGGTCACATCCACAACATTCATTTAAAGCACATGGTTCCCCCCCCCCCAAAAAAAAAATATCCTGGGAACTATAGTTTAGAGTGCTGGGAATTGTAGCTCTGTGAGGGGTATACTTCCAGGATTCATTGGGTGAAGTCATGTGCTTTGGTTTAAGTATGTTTTAACTGAATAATGTTGATATGTCTGAGGTCAGAGACCTGCTTATGTTAATAGCAGTGGCTCTATTCTGGATGTAGAGTCCAGGTGACACTTTTTCAGAAAGAAGCCTTGAGTGGACTTCTGATGCATTTATTATTTGGTGTTATTGATCAAGAATCTGTAGTGAGCTGTTTCGTGGTTCATGCTATGCTTTTAATATTCATGTGAAAGAAAACAGATAAATGTGACAAGACAAGAGCAAATGATGATGCTTGATGATGAAGCATGCATTAATAAACTAGAAGCCTAAAACCCGAAGTCATGGCTGCTCACCTGTGTGCTACCTAGATCTAAAGAAGTTTGAAGGTCCTCCTTTGTTATGAAAAGGGCTAACAGGGGTTGCCCAACTCCCCCCCCCACCATGGGCCAAATATAGGTGAATATTTAATGCAGACACACCGGACCACTTGAAAGAAGCACACAGACCGCTGTTGGTGTTGGGGAAATATTGGGGTTCAATACCCAAGACCCAATGAGTTCAGCCTAGATGGCCAATAAAATCCATACTTCAATTGTCGGTCACGAAGGGTGTTTATTTAAGCTTTGCAAGGCTACCTCAACCAGCAAGTAGTTGAGAGGATGGCACACCAAATATGAAAAAGGCACAAGCATTTGTACATGCACTAGCAAAGGGGCCGTTATCTCCATATATGGCAGTACTTCTTTCTACTAGCTTCTACTGGTTTGATCTCAAGACATAGCAACTTTCTTAGCTTCCCTTCCCTTTGTCCTTAACACTTACAGCGATAGCTCCTGTTGTTCCACCCTTCTCTCACGGTTCTCTTGCAAACACAACCTTCGCTTGCTCAACCCCCTCTCACACACATTTCAATTTTCTTTAATTCTTTCATTTCTATACTGTTTCTCTGACAGTGGTCCATGGACCGCAGTGTGGTCATATGCACGTAATACATTTAAAGCATGGGGATCCCCCACAGAATACTGGGAACTATAGTTTGTTAACGGTGTTTGGGAATTGTAAATGTGGGAGGATAAATTACAGTTCCTAGGATTCTTTGGGGAAAGTCATTAGCCTTAAATATAAGGTGTAGACGTGGCCAAAATCTGCCACGCTATTTTGTGTTATAAATGCTCCTAAAAGCATTTGTGGCCGTTTGTCATGTCCTCCTCACCCTCTCTAGTGGCTAGGGCTGGTTAGCTAATGCCACAGTCCTTTTGACACAGCAGCTTAAATTTTAGCTCCCCAGGGTCAGCAGAAGTCAAAAGAGGTAACTGGCAGAACTGAGCAGGATTGCTTAAGAGATAACTTTTCCAGTGTTACAGCTGAATATGTCCTGTTATGCACTAAATGCCTTCAGGCACAAAAGGACAATTCCGATACTGTTGGGGAGCAAGAGAAGAGGAACTGCATAACCCAAACGAGGAGGCAGATTTTAAGAAATTGGCATATGCTAACTTATACTGTATGTAAAGATGCAAATTCAGAAATAATTACAATAAATAGAAACACAATACTTCTCACTGCAGTGGGAAAGACTGCTCAAGTGAGTCTCCAGGTCTGCTGTCGAGGTGCTAAGTGTTGATGGACAGCTTCTTCAAGGCCACTCCTGCTCTCCCTTCCTATATTATTTCTTTTTAAACTAGGCTGGAACCAGAGAGCCATGTATGACTGTCTTCTGTAAAGTAAGACATGGCCACCCTGTCTGAGAGAGCCCTAATCTCCATCTCATACGTACGTATGTTTTTCTGATACAAAGCTAGCTCTGAAAATGTGTTCCTACGCATGGTCTGCATGATTCAGTTGCTATTGGTCCTAGTCCAGGAACCCTTGGAGGTTCTCTGAGGAGAAGATGGCTCCACTCCCTGGTCCATCCCATGTAGAACTGTGTGTACCAGAGTCCACATCTCCCCAGAACAGATTCCTTGGATGATGAAGAGAGCCTTGAGGAGATATCCCCACAGCTTGAAACCCCAGGGCCTAGCAGAAGCCAATGGCCACATCAACTGACCAGATACAGCATTTAGTGGGTGGGGCCTCTACTCAATAAATACCTAGGCTATAAAAAGAGGAACATACAAATATATGAAGCTGCCTTAAACTGAGTCAGACTTTTGGTCTGGGGTTTCAGCCAGCAGTCACTTCCCATGCCTACATGGAGATGTCCAAGATTGAAGATGGAACTTTCTACATGCAAGGTCAATGTTCTACCACTGAGCTACAGCCCTTCCCTGTACATCTGCCAGTTGCTCCAGGACCCTGCTGGTAAGACTTTTATGTCCTACCTCAGCTGCAGGATCACTAATCGTGACCCACCCTCAGAAGACTCTGCCATAACAGCCAGAGGCCTGTCTGAACAAAAAGCTCTCTGTCTGCTGGCAAGAGGAAAGCAGAGAGGGGACCAACCTAGCCTTCCATGGAAGGGAGTTCCACCATCTGGGAGGAACCACCGAGAAATCCCTCTCTTATGTCCTCACCAAAAGTGCCCGGACCAAAGTCATATAAGGTTTTGTAGGTCAAAACCAGCACTGATTTATGCCTGGAAACAGAGCAGTAGCCCATGGTGCTATTGCTAACAAGGAGTTTTTAGTGAGAGCCTGGAGTCGCCAAGCCTTTCACCACCAAATCAGTTCAACAGTACTTCGCAAGTGCAAAGCTGCTCCAAACCAGGACTCATGGTGTGATGTTTCTCAAAGTACAGTGCAGGGATACTAAGATGGTTTCCACCTCTTGGCATTTCGGGGGGGGGGGAGAAGTTGCTTACAGTTACAAAAAGAGGGGGAAGTATTACTCTTCCATTCTGCTATCAAAAGGAGGTGCATTGTGTAGTATGCAGGACTAGAAATGTTGACCAAGGTAGGTCAGACCTGGTAGCACACAAATACTACTTCAATTAAGCGTAAAGTGTAAAGCCTGCCAAAGTTAACAAGCCATCGTCCTGGAGTGATGATTCATCTCTGTTCTTTGGCCCTGTGCCCAAAAAGTGCAGAGGTCTGGAGTCACGGGGGGGGGGTCAAAGACCCATTACTATTTCTGCAGCAGGGTCCCTTTCTCCAGCATCCTAGGGCCATCCAATCAGCATGAAAGGGGGGCTTCGTAGCCACTGAGAAGAAGTCTTCTTACCATTTGTGCTGATTGGAGCCAATCGGAGTGAAAGGAGGTGAGTTGGCCACTGAGGATTGGCTCCTAGGGTCACCCTGGAGAAGCCACATGGGAAAAACACCAAGGAGTTGTTTTTCCATATGCTCCAAAACTGAGCATTTAGGAACACTGAAAACAGAAGGTGCTTCTGTTTTCAAGAGAATAGTGTGCAAGTTCTGTTATGCACAATGGAACTTCAAGGAAAACACAGTTTGAGCCGCTACAAAGGAAGATATTGGAGCACTCCAAATCATTTACCCATGTACGTGCACAGAAAATAATAGCTCTCGCTGAAAAGCAACACAGGGAGATCTGCATTGATTGCTGCAATTAGCCACTAATTATTATTACAGTGGTACTTTGGGTTACAGATGCTTCAGGTTACAGACACTTCAGGTTACAGACTCCGCTAACCCAGAAATAGTACCTCGGGTTAAGAACTTTGCTTCAGGATAAGAACAGAAATTGTGCGGTGGCAGCATGAGGCCCCATTAGCTAAAGTGGTACCTCAGGTTAAGAAGAGTTTCAGGTTAAGAATGGACCTCCAGAACAAATTAAGTTCTTAACCCGAGGTACCACTGTATAGCATAATCTTAGAAGAGGGTGTGGCTGTGACTGGGGTATGGCAGTGACTGTCATAAACGGACCGTGAACTTTTGAATTTGCCCAAGATGTCTAAGTACAAAAGAAGGTTGTCACCATGCTAGTGTCCTACATGATCCACTTGATTTTCTATCAAACAGAAGACCAGCAATCTCAGCTTTGAAGGACCGACCATCAAGCATTCTATTCTATCCTCCTGCCTGATAGGCCACGTTTTTCAATAGACATTCACCTGGCTGCCTGTGGTGATTCTAGACAATCAGGAATCAAAACTCTCACAAGCTGGATGCTGCAAGGTAGTTTGTTGTTTTTGCTTTTGGTTTTAAGCCTATGCTAGGAACAAAGGAAGCTGCCTTACACCAAGTCAGGCCGTTGGCCCACATAGTTCAGTACTGTCTACACTGGCTGGCAGCTGCTCTCTAAGATACTTCCAAATATCCTTTAAAATTCACATTTCTCCAACCAAATAAATTTGTTCAGAAATGCTTATATTAGGGGAAGTATGCATAAAAATGCACACATGGATGAAAATAACACAAAATATATTGGGAGAAATTGCTTGCAAAAATGTGCATACTAGTCAAAATTGCATACAAAAGTATGTGTATTAGGAGAAATGTGCACCAAAATGTTGACAAATTTTCATAAGGACTTTTAAAAATGCAAACTGCAGGTGAGAGCCAGTGTGGTGTAGTGGTGAAGAGCAGTAGATTCGTAATCTGAGGAACCGGGTTCATGTCTCCGCTCCTCCACATGCAGCTGCTGGGTGACCTTGGGCCAGTCACACTTCTTTGAAGTCTCTGAGCCCCACTCACCTCACAGAGTCTTTGTTGTGGGGGAGGAAGGGAAAGGAGAATGTTAGCCGCTTTGAGACTCCTTAAAGGGAGTGAAAGGCGGGATATCAAATCCGAACTCTTCTTCTTCTTAACTTTAGACCGGGAAAATGAGGAACTAAAATCAACAGATTCATCCTTCCCTAATGTTCTGTGGTAAAAATCTGAAGTGATGGTATATATGATATAACAGGGTGAGGTACACACAAAAATGCCTAATTAGTGAAAATAGCATTTTCATGAGGACTTGTTTTTTAAAAAATAAATAAATCACCAAGTGATGTGGAAATGTAGCATATGAATTTAAGGGTAGGAAAGTGAGAAACTGAAATTGACAGATTCAGTCACCTTTGCATTGGATTCACCCACCCCAAATACATTGAGGCTTCCTGCCTTCATTGTTACATAAACCCTGGATCTTGAAATAATGTGTGATTTGCCAATGCCTGTTCCTGTGAGGAATCAGTCAAGGCTTGCACCAACCCAATGACCGGAAGGTTATTTCCACAATGCCAACATTTAGGATTAATTATTGATAGTTCCTAGTATAATCATTTGCAGCTTGAATCTGGACAGGATACAGGATTCACATATTTATAAATTGCATCCAGTTAAGTTGGGGACACCAACAATTGCTTTTGCCCTGCACCAGTAGCCTGTCATTCTGTCATTCCCAGTTTCCAAAATGGCATTCAATGGCACGTGGCAGGTCTACAGCCAAGAGAAATATGAAGAGTTCCTGAAAGCTATTGGTAAGCAGCTCCTTGCTTTTTCCGGAAGAGACAAGTTCGCTGGAGTATAATCAGGGGTCTCACAGGAGACCTGCTCTCTTGCTTTGAGGACTAATAGAATTTGTAAAGTCCTCTGGGCAGAGAGGCAAAGGGCAGGGCTAGGAACCATGCAGACCTCTTTGCTAGATCAAGGTGAGCAGCATCTTCTGCTACAAAATCAATCTTTCGCTGCAATTAGAAAGCCCTTCTTTGCTACAATTCTGTGATTGTTTCCCTCCAGTTTTAGAGGCCAAGGATAGCTCAGTTGGCAAGACACTTAATCTCAGGGACATGGGTTCAAGTCCCATGCTAGGCAAAAGATTCCTGCATTGCTGGGGGTGGGACTAAATGTCCCTGAGGGTCCCTTCCAATTCTACATCATTCCTCGCCCAGTCACACATGCACCATCACCCCAATTTAGACATCTTCCCGAAACCTTTCCAGCTTCAGAATTGCTCTTTTACTGAGAATAAAATGTTCCTTGTTTCCAGGCAAGAGGAAGCAATCCTTCAGACAGAAAGCATGCATGGGGTTCCCCACCATAGAATGGGGTGATGGTCACTGCTTTAAAAAAAGGTAAAGGTAAAGGTACCCCTGCCCGTACGGGCCAGTCTTGACAGACTCTGGGGTTGTGCGCCCATCTCACTTAAGAGGCCAGGGGCCAGCGCTGTCCGGAGACACTTCCGGGTCACGTGGCCAGCGTGACAAAGCTGCATCTGGCGAGCCAGAGCCGCACACGGAAACGCCGTTTACCTTCCCGCTGGTAAGCGGTCCCTATTTATCTACTTGCACCCAGAGGTGCTTTCGAACTGCTAGGTTGGCAGGCGCTGGGACCGAGCAGCGGGAGCGCACCCCGCTGCAGGGATTCAAACCGCCGACCTTTCGATCGGCAAGTCCTAGGCGCTGAGGCTTTAACCCACAGCGCCACCTGCGTCCCATGGTCACTGCTTTAGAAGGCGTTAAATCTAAAAGGAAGGGCCATAGCTCAATGGCAGATCATCTGATATGGATGCAGAAGATCCTGGTTCAATCTCCAGGGTCTCTGAGGAGGGCTGGAAGAAGAAGAAGAAGAAGAAGAAGAAGAAGAAGAAGAAGGAGGAGGAGGAGGAGGAGAAGGAGAAGGAGAAGGAGAAGAAGAAGAAGAAGAAGAAGAAGAAGAAGAAGAAGAAGAAGAAGAAATTTTATTTATATCCCGCCCTCCCCAGCCGAAGCCGGGCTCAGGGCAGCTAACAACAATAAAACAGTGCAACATTATAAAACATTATAAAAAATAATTAAAATCAAAATTGATGGCAACCATAAACTAAAGTTTTGTAAAGATTGCCAAAGGAGGGAGTCAGGCTGCGCCCTGACCAAAGGCCTGGTGGAACAGCTCTGTCTTGCAGGCCCTGCGGAAAGATGTCAAGTCCTGCAGGGCCCTTGTCTCTTGTGACAGAGCGTTCCACCAGATTGGAGCCACAGCCGAAAAAGCCCTGGCTCTAGTTGAGGCCAGCCTAACCTCTCTGTGGCCTGGGACCTTCAAGATGTTTTTATTTGAAGACTGTAAGTTCCTCTGTGGGGCATACCAGGAGAGGCGGTCCCGTAGGTACGAGGGTCCTAGGCCGTATAGGGCTTTGAAGGTTAAAACCAGCACCTTAAACCTGATCCTGTACTCCACTGGGAGCCAGTGCAGTTGGTATAGCACCGGATGAATGTGATCTCGCAGCGAAGACCCCGTAAGGAGTCTCGCTGCGGCATTCTGCACCCGCTGGAGTTTCTGGGTCAGTCTCAAGGGCAGCCCCACGTAGAGCGAGTTACAATAATCCAGTCTGGAGGTGACCGTCGCGTGGATCACAGTGGCTAGGTCAGGGCGAGAGAGGTAAGGAGCCAACTGCTTAGCTTGGCGGAGATGAAAAAATGCCGCCTTTGTTATAGCTTTGTTATAAGGGAAGACAGTCCCCTGCCTACAACCTTGGAGAGCTGCTGCCAGTTGGTATGGAGTTAGATGAATCAGTGGGTCTGACTCAGTACAAGGCAGCTCCCTGTGTTTCTAAAAACGAGTGAGACACACACATGGAGGAAGAGAGGCTTAGCAGTGACTATTAGCCATGCACAGATGGCACCTGCAACCAAATGTTGCCCTTTCTAGGGCTGCTGTTCAGGATTCCAACCCCACCTCCCCTCTGGCTTCTCCCCCTTCCTACAGTCATTCTGTGGTCAATGAGCATGCTCAGTTTGGGGGTCCTTTAATTTGGAGTCCGCCACAAGCCTGTAGATATACCTCCCAGTCATGTTGAGGTGGTGTTGTTTGGGCTACATAAAGGATTGGCACTCATAACCAGAAGCCTGGGAAATAGAAGGAATGATAGCAAAATGGAACTTCCATTGCCTATGAACAATGGCTGCAGGAGAGCAATATTGGGGGGAGACTGTGCTCCTACTTGAAGGCGTCCCCAGAGGTATCTTGGGGGAAGGGGGAAGCAGGATGCTCCAATAAGCAGTTATTTGATCTGATCCAGTCAGGATCTTTCATGTTCTCCATTTTTTGTTCCACCACATCTCTCTGTGTGTCTCTGTCTCTCTCCACCTCCCCAGCTTTGTCAGACGATATCATCAAAGCGGCTAAAGACATTAAGCCCATCACTGAAATCCAGCAAACCGGGAACAGCTTTGTCGTCACATCCAAAACCCCCAACAAATCCGTCACAAATTCATTTACTCTGGGAAAAGAAACAGAAATGACCACCATGGATGGCAAGAAAGTGAAGGTAACTAATTAGCTCTTGACGCTGCCGATCGATTACTCAGGCACATCTGCAACACAAACTAGAGCAGAGTTGGTTCCAGTGTGAGAGTTGCTGGGAAACTGTAGCTGGTGGAGATTCCCAGATGCTTTGCCAGAACTACAGTTCCCAAGGTTCTTTGCTGAAAAGACATTATAACCACACTTCTTTAAAACCGTCTTGTTTGTAATGTACAGAAAAGGGCCAGTCCAAGATATTTTGGTGCATAATGTAGAAAATTGATCGCTCCTCATACGTGAATGAATTTAACAGGGTACACAATCTCCTGCAACACTCAGCTGCAGCTGCTGCTCATTTCACTGGGGCTTGAGCAAGAGAAAATCCCACAGGACTGTGCCTCCTGACTCAAATCTGCCCTACCTGTTTTTACTCTGCCATCCTCAGAGCATATGATGCAGCTGCCACCTGGTGCAGCTGCCTCACCTGGCTGCTGTTCTCATCCACACTTCTTCTGTTTGCCCTGCCGCTTTCCCCTGGGGAAACCTGTGGTTTAGCGCTGAATTGGAACAATTGGCCGTCAGGTTTCCCTCAGATTGCTGCTTGTTCCAATAAAGCACTAAAATACAGGTTTCCTGGGGGGAAAGTGGTGGGACAAAGGCAAAACCTCTTGGATCTGCACCTAGAAAGTACGGGACAAGCAGGAAAGCACTCAGACGTCTCCTTTCTACGCACAGGACAAGCAAAAGTGTGCATGAGTCCTGAATTCTCTGTAGAGTTGCCAAACCCAGGGAAAAAGGCAGGCAAGGGAGAAATTTGTTCCAGTTTTCATTTCAGGGTGAACCTACCTCATTTGCACTTTTTGAAACAATACGCAAGGCAAAAGACAGACGTCCTTCCCAAATTTTGCATTGCAGGTTTTTCAGTCAAGTAATGGGTATGAGAAGGCATCTGCTAGGGTGAAGTGTGCATTAAAGTGCATATCCTGGAGAAAATAACAAAGGAAAAAATGCATTATATTGGGGAAAATGGCTTCTCAAAATTGAGTCTATTAGTAAAAAAAAATGCATTAAAATGTATATATTTGAGGATAAATTTGTATGAAAATGCTAGTGAATTTTCACAAGGACATTTTAAAAAAATCAAACCGATGTGAAAATGTAGAGAACTGAAGAATGGAACAATGAAAAACAGGTTCACTCATCCCTATTCATACCTGCATGTGAGAGCCCACATGGGTGGGTTCTTAAAGCTAGACACAGAGGCCACAGTCACACCATACATTTAAAGTGCTATGGTACCACTTTAAACAGGCATGGCTTCCCGCAAAGGATTCTGGGGGCTGTAGGTGGTTAAGGATCCTGAGAGCCATTAAGAGGCTCCTACTCCCCTCAGAGAGCAACAGTTCGCCGAGTAGTTTAACAGCCAAGCCCTCTTCATAGGAAACTCTGAGATCTGAAGCTCTGGGAGGAGAACAGGGGTCTGGGAACAATGCTCAGCACCCTTAACAAACTACAGTTCCCAGAATTCTTTGGGGGAAACCATGACTGTTTAACATGGTAGCAAAGTGCTATAAATGAATGGTGCAAAGTGGTCAGAGACTCTGGACCTGGCTGGCAACCCTCAATCTTTGTGGCACAGTATTCCCAGGAGGCACCTGTTTCTTTCCCATTGCAGTGTATGGAGAAGCTTCTATTCACATTAGGGGCTCCATAATGTACACATTTGTTTAGAATGTATATACAGGCAGCAACTGATTTGAGTGTGGGTTACGTTCCAGACCCCTGCGCACATCAGTGGTGCCTGTGTAAGGCGCCCTGTCCTGTCCTGCCCCCTTTTTGTGATGTTTTTTGTGACCTTTTCTGGGTGTTTCTGAGTTCACTGCAATGTGGACATGTGAAGTCATGCACATATCAAAGGTGCCTAAAACACTAACTGCCTGTATTCATTTCCTTCATTCTGGTGCAACTCTGCCTTCTGCTGGCCATTTGGTTGTGGCCACCTATGCATCTGATCTGTTACTGCTCAAACCTTGTGCAGTAATGGTTTTTCTTTTTCTTTTTTAAAACAGTGCACAGTAACCCTGGAAAATGGAAAACTAATAGCCAAAGCAGATAAATTCGTCCATGAGCAGCAAGTAGTTGGCAATGAAATGGTGGAGGTGAGTAAATGCTGATACTGTGGTACCTTGGGTTACAGACGCTTCAGGTTACAGATTCCGCTAACCCAGAAATAGTACCTCGGGTTAAGAACTTTGCTTCAGGATGAGAACAGAAATTGTGCTCCAGCAGCGCAGCAGCAGCAGGAGGCAGCATTAGCTAAAGTGGTGCTTCAGGTTAAGAACAGTTTCAGGTTAAGAACGGACCTCCGGAACGAATTAAGTACTTAACCCGAGGTACCACTGTATTTTAAGATGAACAGTTGCAGAAGGGTCACTTTCTCCAAGAGAGGGGCTGGGAGAATGTCTGTGCCTCTGCCTTTGGAAGCTCCTGTTCTCCCAATCCCAGATATGTGGGAAGTATTGGTCAAGAATGCAAGCATTTTGCTCACTTTTATGTTGGCATTTTGCATCGTGCCACATGGTTCTGCAAAATACTGCAGGCCATCTAGAGAAAGGTACTCTGCACATACTCAAAGGGCACCTGCTCCTTTAACAATTGCAAATGTGAAAGAAAGAATCAAAGCAGGTCTAGTTGCTAATGCATACAAGAGCATTTTGAACATGGCCACCCTATCCCCAATTCAAGACTACAGCAAACTGGATCTCATTAGGAATATGCTCCAACAATAGCCATGGCTTGAACAAAGGTGAAAACTCACCCCAAACAAAATAGTTTCATTGGAATGTTTTTGAAGCTAAATTGTATGTGTCAATTAATTTACTAAGGGATCTACTTTTAATTGGTCCCCTGGCTTCAACGATTGCCCCAATTACCTGGTTATTTGCAGTGTTTTGGAACACGTTCTGATGTACTTTGCGTTGCTTAGGTAAGTCTTACACCTGCTAGTTACGAGGCAATTTAGAGAAACCTCTTCCAATTTATCTTCCACAGACCATCACATCTGGCTCAGCAACATTCACCAGACGAAGCCGGAAGGTTTAAAGATGCAGAAGACAACCCAGTTTTGTAGCAGACTTTTTATATTTGGGGAATAAAGTGCCCTGTCCATCACTGATGATGTTTCCTTTTATTTATGGAGGGTAAGACTTGTTGGAAAAACGCCCGGGAAGGCCGCCACCTTCCCAAGACACCGGGGCGTCTCTCCGGTGGTCACTCTCTGGCTGTAAATCTTCCTCAGTCCAGAGAGACCTGTGATAAGCGACACACACACCCCTCCTGAGAGGAGCACACTCGTCTTCTGGCATCTCATTGCAGAAGAAAGAGACAATGAGTAGCTATAAACCACTTTATTTAACAGTCTATATACAGAGACTCCAACAGCATGTCTGCTCTCTCTCAGCAGCAGTACAGAACAACATCTCACACAGAAGTGAAATAACCTCTATCAGTACTCCAACAGTAATGAGACTTCCTGTCTCACGCTCTCAGACACTCACATGATATAAACAACCATAGTGCTACTTGCTGAGCAGCTGGTGAGATAAAAATCCTAACAAGACTATCAATATGTTCTGCCTCCACTGTCGGTGGCAGTGTGCTTGTGAACACCAGTTGCTGGAAGCTGCAGGAGAAGAGAGTGCTGTTGCCCTTGGGCCCTACTTGCAAGTTTCCCCCCAGGCAAGTTTCCCTCACTCATTGGCCATGGTGAGAACCAGATGCTGGACTAGATGGGCCAGTGGTGTGTTTCAGCAGTAAGGTTCTTCTTAAGTTTAGCAATGCTAAAGAAAATGTAAAGGGACGTTGCTGAAATTGAGAGGACTTTAGTTTTGAAAAGATTCCAAGAAAAGCTTTGGCACGAAAAGAACTCTGGTGTCACCAAATGCAATAGAGTTAGCATGGGTTGCTTCCGACGCTAGTCCTACTCAGTGTAGATCCACTGAAATTAATGGACATGACTAACTTAGGCCCATTCATTTCAATGGCTTTACTCCACATAAACCTCAGTTGGGTACAACCACAAATTTGTCATGTGAAGATGGCTTCTCATCAAATGGCAAAGATGCATCGTTAAGCACCAAGTGCCTCTCCTCTTGCAAAGGACATCATCTCCTGCCTTTTGCCTCTTTCATGCCAAAGCCCTCATATAAGATTCCCAATTGTGCCCCTATAGCTGCCCATAAAGCTATGCCAATTAATTACAGACCTGCAGCAGCTGAGAAGAAAGAAGAGCAAGGAACACTGTTACTGTGAATCCTCAGCTAGAGGGCCAAACCTTGGTACATTTGCGTAACAGCTCTCTAAGAGTGACTAGAATAGGATAGCAATGCTCACTTCAGACACTCCTCCAGCATAGATAAGTGCTGGTATTGACATCATCCATGCAGCCAAGAACCCATTCACAATTCTGCCTCCAGTGAAATTGTGGCACCCTTAAAAAAATGAGAACGCTAGAATTAACGACATGGTAAGAACCTTAAAAATAAGTTCAGAATTACTATCACACACACATCTGCAGTTTTGCACATGACACCAAACTGGGAGGGGTAGCTAATGCTGCAGATGATAGAATCGGGATTCAAGATTATCCTAACAGATTGGAGAACTGGGTCCCAACTAATAGAATGAATTTCAATAGGGACAAATGTCAGGTTCTATACTAGGCAGGAAAAACCAGCTGCACAAATATAAGATTGGGGGACACCTGGCTTGTCAAGTAGTTCATGTGGAAGGGATCTAAGGGTCTTAGGAGACCACAGTCTTAGCATGTCAACAATCTGATGTAGCTGCGGAAAAAGCTAATGCTATTCTAGGCTGCACTAACAAAAGTATAGTGTCCAGTTCAAGGGAAATAGTAAGATGGCTCTCTATTCTATTTTGGTCATACCACACTTGGAATATTGTGTCCAGTCCTGGGTGCCACTTCCTCGGAAGATGGTTGACTCTCCTTCCTTGGAAGTTTTTAAACAGAGGTTGGATGAACATCTGTCATGGGATGCTTTGGTTGAGATTTTGCATTGCAGGGAGTTGGACTAGATGACCCTCAGGATCCCTTCCAACTCTACAGTCTATGATTCTGTTATCTTTTACTAGCCTGACTGTGCACATATACCGTACCTAGTATAGTAGTCATATGTAGCTAGGGATTTGGGAGAAATTCAATTCAGATTCAATTCAATTCAAAACCTACGTTATTCACATTTTCCGAAACCATATGCAAAGTGAAACAGACCCATTCTTCAAAACCTGCACTTCTCTGAATTTTGGAATGCAGTTCTCCAGCCAAGTAACGTGGATAAAATGCATATATTAGTAAAACAAACAAAACAAAAAACAAAAAAACATGCATATATACAAATATGCATTGTGTTTGGGAAAATTGCTTTGCAAAAACTGTCTGTCATATTATTATTATTATTATTATTATTATTATTAATTATTATTAGCATTAAATTTATTTATTCACGAGCAGGTCCCAGGGTCTGTTACCGTAATCTAAAATGCAATGCTAAAAGCAGTTTAAGCAAATCACAAGAGTAGGGCAGGTCCCAAAAACACACTTCTCAATTGTCAAAAGCCAGGGCAAAGAGGCGTATCATCAGCATACGATTAAAAACTGTATAACGAAGGTACCAGACATACAGTGAGGGGGTAAAGTATTTGATCCCCTGCTAAATTTGCCCGTTTGCCCTCTGATGAAGAAATGACCAGTCCATAATTTTAATGGTAGGTTTATTGTAGTTGTGAGAGATAGAATAACAACAGGAAAAACCCCAGAAACCCAGAAGACAAACATTAGAGATTGATGTGCATTAGAATGAGTGAAATAAGTATTTGATCCCCTATCAACCAGCCAGATGTCAGGCTACCTGGTGTCTTCACTGTATGCAATGAGCTGAGATTAGAAGCACCTGCTGTAAGGGAGAGGTCTTAGCTGTAATCCCAGCTCATTACAGTACCTGTACAAAAGACACCTGTCGACAGAAGCAAATCTGGTGAGAGGTAACTTAATACAATTGCTCATATTGTTAGCAATTTGTTAACTTAATGCAACATATATAGGATAGATTGAAACAAGCCGACTCCTCATATAATTGGCAGCTGCTTGTTAAATTTCTGGATTAAAGTCATATGGAAATGTTAGGTAGGAAATTCAAAGATTCTTTGGCTGTGAGGTTCTTTACTTCACCTGAGTATAACCTGGTGGCTGTTGGTTGTTTCCCTGATACTATGAATTTTTAATCATATAAGTTTGCACATTTTAAATTTACATTTCGTTATATTAAAAGCGCAGTACAATATTCAGGGGTGAAAATCCTCTCATCCTACCAGAGGGAGGGGTTGTGAGCGGGAGACGATTCCCGCATCATGCAGGGGGTGCTCCGCCCCCTGCTTCAACTCCAGGGCTGGCGTGCCACGCCCCTCCCCAGTTGGGCACCCAATAGGGAAACTCGGTGGGGGCGTGGCTTGCCGTTTAAATGCGGCCACGCCAGCCATCCCCGCCATTGCACACACATTTTCTTCGAGTCAACACGGTCGTCTTCGTTGAGGTAAGCAGAAGCCAGGGAAGTGCTTGCTAGGAGGTTTGGCCACTCTGACTGCTTGATTGTGTGTGCAGCGTGACTGTGTTTGCTAGTGTGTGTGCTTTGTGAGTGTGTGGTTGCCTGTGTGTTTGTTTGCTAGCGTGGGTGCTTGGAGAGAGTGAGAGAGTGATTGACTGCTGCATCTTGTTAGCCAAGTGTTGTTAGTCGCCCTGACCCCGGCTTCGGCCGGGGAGGGCGGGATATAAATAAAATTTATTATTTATTATTATTATCATCTTCTCCCGCAATTTGCCTTTTAAAAATTGGAAGCAGCAGGGCAGTAAAAACCACCTCCGAAAGCCCCATTTTCCCCTTCTAAGGCTGCAGCTCGGCTTTGGGAGCCCTGAACCCCTGCCTTGTTCCTGAGGGATCTTTGAGGTTTTCCCTTTAGCTTTAACCCAGCCCCTTATTTTACCAGTTTATCTTCATTCTCGGTGTTGTAAACTGATTGCAGGCAGCCACACGTGCGTTCGAGCCTCCCCCCCCCCCTTTTCTTTTATCCATCTCTCTCATCGCAGGGAAGTGATCCCTACGTTCCTATTGCATCTTGCCCATGTTAACTCTATTTGACTCTTGAATTGTTGCCAGCAAATTCCTGCCTGCTTTATTAGTTGTCTGACTTCATTTTTTGTTGCCACAGATATCCTTTCAGGGGGACAGGGGTTAGCTGTAAGATAAATTGTTCTTATATATTAAAGGCCAGAGCCAAACTGACTGAGGATGGGGGTGGGTGGGGAATAAGAGTGCAAAGAACAATATACATGCATGGAAACGTGAATCAGGATTGCTCACTTACGAACAGGAAGGCTGGGCATGCAAGCTAATCCCTGAAGCCCTGCAGGCTGGGAGCCTCAATGACGACCCTCTGGATAGGGATTATTATGACCGGAATGTAATTGAAATTTGGAACACAAAAATAAAGAAAATAATCAAATCATCAATTCCAGCACCTGGGGGCCACCTTATCTAAATTATATAATTTGGTATCTTAATGATTGGTATTATTAATTGTATTATAAATAGGTATTGTTATAATGAGGCTGTCAGAGCTGCCTCTAGGTCCCAGCTCACAGAGGACCAACGCTAGGCTGTCGTTATGTACAAAAGTCTTTATTGAGGATTAGTTTCCATTTCAAAGCCGTAGCGCGCAGCTCTACGTCTTAAAGCCTAGACCGGCGAAGTACCGTCTGAGTCTCCTCCCCTATGACACCAGTTTAAGATCCTAGCCGTGCTCCACCTTTTACGCTGCTCTCTCCTCCTCTGGGTCCTCCTGCCCGCTGGGGCATTGCCCTTTCTGGACTCTTCCGACGCTGAGTCGCTTAGCTCCTCCCCCTCCCTCCGGCGGGCTTTAGGACCCGGTTCCCAATCCTCACTCTCTGCTGTCCCGCGCTCCTGTACATTTGAACTTGCCTCTCGCGCCAACCCAGTGACCTTCCTCCTGACCGTTACACTACTTCTGTCACTGCTTCCCTCTTCCGGGATACTGCCCGGATCTGACCTCCCCTCCGTTGTCTGACTCTCCGATGGAGCTGTGGTCAGCCCTGCCTTATCTTCTCTCCCTGGTGGGGAATGCACTGGCCCCGATCCTTGGGACTCTTCCCCCCCACTCTGCTCTGGTGGGGAAGCTGGTCCTGATTTCCAACTACTGCTCTGGGAGTCCCTGCTCCCCCCTTGCTCTTGGGGCGTTCCCCTTGGGAACCCCCTACCCCTGGCCACTGGCGCCCCCTTCTGTGAATCTTCCGATTCGCTGGAGAGGCTCATGGAATCCCTCGGTCCACTGTCCTCTTCTCCTACGCTCCCCTCGGATTCCTCCCCCTCGCTCTCCATCTCCTCTCCTCCCTGTGCCTCTGCTCCTGAACCCCTGACAGAGGCTATTATTGGATTATAATTGAAAATTAATAAAAAAAAAATATTAAAAAAATTGACACCCCTCTGGAGGTTTCACCCGCAGCAAAAAAACGTGGCTACCCACCCCCACCCCCAACTAACTTTTTATCCAACTAACTTTTCCCACCAGTGCCCTTCTTACTGGCTCTTCTATGCCTTTTAGCAGCAGCCTGGCCTGCAGAAATGTCTCTGAATATTTTCCTGCCAGGCAGATGACAGAGTGAGGAACCCTCTTCCCAGCACTTTGTTTATCTGCATGCCAAACTACAAACTGACAAACTACAATTCCCAGGATTCCATGAAGGGACACCATTATCTGAGTTCCCTGGGAAGAGGGATTGATTGCTAAACCACTTTATCAGATACGCAGAATTATCCTAAATTGGCCAAGTGATGTACACACAAATGCTTGGGAGGCAGAGGGTATGGAGAGGTCAAGAGGGAAACAAAATGAAAAAAAAACCCAGGCAGTTGATAATTGTGTAAAGGGAAATAATAATAATACCCCGCCCTTCTGGGTATAAATACCCAGCCACTCTGGGCTACTTCCAGAAAAATATAAAAACAATAATATGTCACACAGTAAAAATTTCCCGAAACAGAGACCAGCAGAGGATGATAATTGTCACTGTAACTATTTAGGGAGTGATTGTTAAACCACTTTGATACTTGTTGCTCTCAAACAGGAACAGGAATCCTAACAACTCTCAGCACCCTCAACAAACTATAGTTCCCAGTATTCTTTGAGGGAAGCCATGATGACCATTTAAAGTGGTATAATACTGTCAACCAGCACATGGGCGTAGCCAGGATCTTTGTAGGGGGGGTCAGGATTTGGTTGTGGGGGGTCAGGACTTTTGTTAGAGGGGCAGAACCGATGTGATTGGTCAGTTCGTTAAGTATTTACAGTATATTGTTTTACTTGATTGGGGGGGAGCTGCTCCCCCCGCTACACCCATGAACCAGAGTCCTTTTTTAACTCATGGAAGCTTATGCTGAATATAATTTGCTAGTCTTTATGTTACCATGAGACTTGGTTGCTTTTGCTGTGAAACAGAATTAACACGGCAGTTTCCCACCTTGGGAATTGTTTTAAGCAAATCATTTTAACAGTGTAGTGGCATAATGTGCGAGTGGATTCTGGACAAAGTGGGAGTCTGAGTGGTTGTTAGTTAAGAATATAAGATCTTGCTGGATCAAGCCAATGGTCCATCTAGTCTAGAATCCTGCTTTCACAATGGCTATTCAGATGCATCTGGAAAACCCTCAATCGCAACTCCAGTGGTTTCCAGCAACTGGTATTCAGAAGCATTGCAGCCTCTGAACTGGAGGCAGAGCACAGCCATCGTGGCTTGTAATCACTGATAGCCCATGTCTCCATGAATTTGTCCAGTCCTCTTTTAAAGCCACTCAAAATTGGTGGCCGTCACTGCCTCCTGTGGGATTGAGTTCCATAGTTTAACACACAATTGTACACTGCATTATCCTAACAAGAGTTTCTGGCATCTCTATACAGGTCTTTAGGAAGCCAGCCTATGCCTTCAATTTACTTTCTTGGGGATTGGATAACTGTAACCGTATAGTCCAAAGCAGTTGTCTCAAACTCTCAGTCAGCGACACAAACTCTCCTCACCTCCACCCCCACCCAGCGCAGATTAAAATTGGAAGCATGCTTCACCGTTAGGATGAAGCATGAAGAACAATGGGAGCTCATCCCATCACGGGGATTTGAACTGCCGGCAAGCCCAAGAGTCTCAGTGGTTTAGAATACAGCGCAACACTCATCCCAGTACACAGAACACTGTTTCTGTGCATGTATTCGTGTGCCTTCATCCGCATAGGAGTACTTTTAATTTTATGTTTCCAAAATCTGTCTTAATATTCATGTACCTTTTCATTGCTGTAATCAATAAAGTTGTGGCCTTTTCTAGCCCATTAACCTTATATCACGTGTCCCTGTTGCCTGGGGGGCCTGGTAGGAGTTTTTCCATTTGGCATTAGGCTTTTTGGTTTTTTCGCCTACCTCGTAGCAATCGTCACAACTGTTTGGTGGTATTGGTGGGTAGGTTAGGCATTGGAATAATGTGTTGTGGTGTGTCGAAGTGCTAGGTGTGGCCATCGCCTATGCCTTCAATTTCTAGGGGTATTCCGTTAATGGCGGTCGTGTATTCCGTCCGAAGCCTGCTTGGCAGGAGGCCCTGGCACGACCCTCAGTGACATCAGGGGTGAGCCTATAGTTGGATTAGCATCAACAGGTGATGAACCCCTGGTGAATAAACCCACTTGTTTCGCGATCCAATGCCTAAGCCAATACCTTTTCATTGCTGTAATCAATAAAGTTGTGGCCTTTTCTAGCCCATTAACCTTATATCACGTGTCCCTGTGTCTTCATTTTACTTCGCGGGGGTCGGGTCCTCGAACCACAATAGGCAGTACTTGGTTAAATGTGTGTGTTGCCCCACGCTTCAATTAGAACTTCCCCGTTCCTGAAACTGGAGGTCTCTTGTGGGTATGAATGCAAGTATTTCAAAATCTTGTGCAACATAGTGACTAAGACTAGATGAAAGAATTGAACAAATCTGAAATACTTTTCTTCTAGTTCTGCATGGGCAGTTACATGCTCTTGTAACATCTTAGATTAATGTAACAGGTCACATCTTGGGCAGCTTTTGAAGACAGCACGGAAACTGAAGCTGGTTAAGAAATGCAACTGTGCCATTATGTTGGAAAATGCCAGTTTGAAATATATCTTGCCCAGTATTAAAAGATTTGCACTGGATAGCAGTTCATTTTTGGGCACAGTGCCAATTGATAGCTTCCACTTCCCTCTGCCACAGGTAGGGATGGGGGAGAAACTCATTTCCTTTCAAATTGAAAGGTGAACCTCCCTAATTTGCACTTTCAGAAGCAGTACAAGAACCAAAGCAACAACCCTTTGAGATGTGCACTTCTCTGAATTTTGCAGTGCAGTTCTTCAGCCAAGAAATGTGTACAAAAAGGCACACACTGTCCTTAAAAATGTGTAGATTAGTAAAAATAACATTTTTTAAAATGTATTGTTTTAGAGAAATTGCTTTGCAAAAAAAAATGTGTGCACTAGGGAATATTGCATACAAACGTATATATTAGGAGAAATCAGAATTGAAATGTTGATAAATTTTCATGAGAATTTGTTTTCATTTGCTTTTAAATCAAGGTGATATGGAAATGTGAACTGAACCTGAGATTGAAAAACATGAGGAACAGAAAGGAACTGAAACTGACCAATATGCCCATCACAGTTGTAGCTCACCTGATGCTTTTTTGCATTTTACAGTCATACCTCTGGTTGCAAACGTGATCCATGCGGGAGGCACCTTCGCAACCCACAGTGTTCATAGCCTGAAGCGCCGCGTCTGCGCACGATGCAATCCGGCGCTTCTGCGCACACATGTGACATCGTTTTGTGCTTCTGCGCATGAGCGAGCGCTGAAACCTGGAAGTAACCCGTTCCGGTACTTCCGGGTTCTGCGCGGTCTGCAACCCGAAAATGCGCAACCAGCAGCGTTCGTAACCCGAGGTATGACTGTATATGTACTTGAGATCCATTATATCTTATTAAAACAAGTCTCTCTTACAGTGACTGCAGTTTTGGGAGGTGCAGCCGGCTTGGGTAAGTTTTTAGCAATATGGATTTCAGTTGGGCAAGTTTGGGTGATTATTTTGCTTGCAGCAGCATGAATGAAGCTTGCAAGTCATTGGAAATGGTGGAGTTCACAATGAAAGTCTGGCTTGATGAGAGCTGTGAAATGACTTTGACAGAACACCTGGCATATCAAAACAGAATAACTGAAGGGATAGCCAATATCATTAAATTTAACAAAATTTGGATGCCCTTTCTGCATTAAGCAAATACAGTGGTACCTCGGGTTAAGTACTTAATTCGTTCCGGAAGTCCGTTCTTAACCTGAAACTGTTCTTAACCTGAAGCACCACTTTAGCTAATGGGGCCTCCCGCTGCTGCTGCGCTGCCGGAGCACGATTTCTGTTCTTAACCTAAAGCAAAGATGGGTTGATGATGACGACAACGATAGGTGGAGAGCTTTACACGCCAAGTCGTCTGAATTAGGCGCTCCTAGTTTAATTATTTTAGATCAGGCTTTCTCAAACTCAGCCCTCCATGTTTTTTGCCTACAGTTCCCATGATCCCTAGCTAGCAGGACCAGTGGTCAGGGATGATGGGAATTCTAGTCTCAAAACATCTGGAGGGCCAAGTTTGAGGAAGCCTGTTTTAGATGAGAAGCAACCAGGAGCTGCTTCCCCTTTCGTCCTAGCAGGGCTCCATGAATTCGCCCCATGGAGCAAGCAATTTGCATTCTCACTCTCTCCTTGTACCAATTGCAAGAGCCATAAAATGATGTCAGAGGTTTTCCCCAATCCCTACTCTCTTGCCATCCAGCAACTTTCCCTGATAGTGTGTGGAGGCTCAATGATCCACAGATGGCTTTCACTCCCCAATTAGCAAGATAAGCAAGTTCTCTCAGGGGGGTGCAACAGACCACACACACCCCAATTGGAAACCACTGCCCTAAATATCCAAGCCCAAGAGCCTTAGCTTTTGAAATTAGAGTCTGTCAGTCAGGGCCCCACCATCCCAGGCCTGGTGGAAAAAGGCCTGCAAGTTCTCCTAGGACCCACAGCCAAGATGGTTAAGCACTGTGGTCTAGGCAATTTAGATTTAAGGCTTCTATCATGTAACATATTCCTCATTCTGTGTTCTTGCAGCAGTGGCCACGATTGGTGCCCCAGTAGCACTGGGAGCAGCAGGCTTCACTGGAGCTGGAATTGCAGCTGGCTCTCTGGCTGCAAAAATGATGTCGGCAGCAGCCATCGCCAATGGTGGAGGAGTAGCAGCTGGGAGCGCTGTTGCCGCGCTTCAGTCAGTCGGTATGTCTGCTGCTCTCAGGACAAGAATCACATGATTGGCAGAGCCAGTCTCCGCACCTTGAGCTCTTCATCACAATAATGGTGTGCCTTAATCCTCTTCTAGGTGCTGCTGGGCTGTCCGCTGCTACCACAGCTGCAGTGACAGCTGGTGGAGCACTGCTGGCTGCCATCTTCCCTTAAGAAGAAGACACACATACGCAGAGGCCATATCTACTTGGAAAAACAGTACTTGGAAGATTATGCTTTGCTGTCAACGACATAACTCACTTAATTTACCTTAAGCAAAATGTGATTTTAATCAATGCTACGTTATTCCTACTGGCCAAGATATGCAACAACAAATAAAGCTTTGATAATTAAACAACAACAAGAGTGTTAGCAAGAAAGCTGATTGGTGGTATCGCACAACGCACATGTAAAATACTTGCTGTCCCATGAGGAAAAGATCCATGTTTTCCTTAGCAGGCTTTTGACTTCAGTGTTTTGTGCTGCACTGGGGAAAACTCAATTTCCCCTCTTTCCACAGTTATGAGCTTCATAGTTGAGAATCCCATTCTGATTAGGAGTCCAGACATGTACTGAGGCCCCCAGTAGTAGAGCTCGGATTCACCTAGTGCACGTCAAACACAAGGCCCGCGGGCCGAATCCGGCCCGCCAGACCTCGTCATGTGGCCCGTGTAGCCACCGGCAGCCGCCAGCCTTCACCTTTTATTCTCCCCCCCCCTTTTTTTTGACACAAGAAAGCCGCCTCTTCAGCGCATGCGCGGCTGCCTACAAGCCAGAGAATGTGTGCCCTCTAGCGGCGCCGGCCATTCTACACAGGAAACCTCCACTTTACATGCATCCAGGAAACCTCCACTTGTTTTTATATTGAGCGCATATTGAGTCCTATAGATACAACCGGCCCTTTGAGGGTGACCAAACTGCTGATGCGGCCCCCGATGAATTTGCGTTTGACACCCCTGACCTAGTGCAATTAACTGGCAGTAGATTCAGAACCAATAGAGGAAAACACTCCCTTGAAAAGTTGTGATAGTCAATAGCTTTGAGGGGACATTAAAAAATAATAATTGAGGATTAGACCAATTGATGGATGGCAGATATGGGACAGTTGCATATTCCTGCATTGCAGGGGTTGAAGAAGAAGAGGAGTTTGGATTTGATATCCCGCCTTTCACTCCCCTTCAGGAGTCTCAAAGCGGCTAACAATCTCCTTTCCCTTCCTCCCCCACAACAAACACTCTGTGAGGTGAGTGGGGCTGAGAGACTTCAAAGAAGTGTGACTGGCCCAAGGTCACCCAGCAGCTGCATGTGGAGGAGCAGAGACGCGAACCCGGTTCCCCAGATTACGTGACTACCGCTCTTAACCACTACACCACACTGGGTTGGACTAGATGATCCTCAGGGTCCCTTCCAACTCTATGCTTCTATGACCCCAAGGGCTGTTGATGACTAGTAATCAAAATAGTTATTTGAAACATTGGGCAGAATATAGTGGGAACAAACATGGGACAGGCCTACCTGTTAAACTTCACAAAACTTATATTGCCAGCATTCAAGGGTGGTCCTTCAGCATGCACCACAAACTACAGTGGTACCTCAGGTTAAGAACTTAATTCATTCTGGAGGTCCGTTCTTAACCTGAAACTGTTCTTAACCTGAAGCACCACTTTAGCTACCGTATTTTACGTCCCATAGGACGCTCCGTCCCATAGGACGCACCTAGCTTTTTGGGGGAGGAATAAAGGGGGGGGAAATTCCTTTATTTCCCC
Organism: Podarcis cretensis; assembly: GCF_951804945.1. NCBI lineage: Eukaryota > Metazoa > Chordata > Lepidosauria > Squamata > Lacertidae > Podarcis > Podarcis cretensis. The sequence goes on from NC_137177.1 coordinate 30,183,138, forward strand.
CCCAAAATCAGGTCGGGGAACAGTGGGATGGCGCTGTGCCTCCCCGCTGTCCCCCGAGCTTGTGGGGCTGGCCGATGTCTGTCCGGCGCGCGGGGCGCTCTGCTTCAGGGCGCCATGCGCGCTGGGCGGCAGGCTGCTATCCGCAGCGTGGGGAGCCCTGCGGGGAACTCCTGCAGGGCTCCCCACGCTGCGGATGTCTGTACGTATAGGATTTGGAACTCGATTTCCCCATACTTTCTTCCTGCTGTCTGATTAAATCTTTCCTTCTCAATCCTGGTGTGATTAATGGCTCAGGTCACCCCACCATTGGACCTTTTGTCCGCAACACAGTTGTAAATAAAATGAAAACATTAAAAACATCCAAAAACTTAAGAAATGCTCTGAAAGCTAGTAATGTCTAGTTTACTGGGAGTAGTATCTTTCAGCCATCAATCAGGTCAGCAAACTTTTTCAGCAGGGGGCCGGTCTACTGTCCGTCAGACCTTGTGGGGAGCCGGACTATATTGGGGGGGGGTGAACAAATTCCTATGCCCCACAAATAACCCAGAGATGCATTTTAAATAAAAGGACACATTCTACTCATGAAAAACACGCTTGTTCCCAGACCGTCCGCAGTCGGATTGAGAAGGCGATTGGGCTGGAGTTTGCCTACCCTTGAATCAAATGTATGGGTATGCAGGAATATTTTAAAATTCCTCCTGAAAGTTAATGATGAAAAATATCACTCACCAAAATGTCACCACTTTGGGCTGACAAAGTCTCACCCAACCCCAAAAATGTGCTAGTGAACTTTCACAACACCCTTGCTTACTGCAGATGCAGAATGATTTATTTTTACTTGGTGTTGCCTGGGCTTCAGTTTTCTTCCAGAATCACAGTAATAATTGCTTCCATTACCTTCTAGCATAATTACAAAGAGCCATCCCACCCCTTCACTGCCACATTTTTCCTCTTTCACACTCCCAGGATTTGTCTGAAGAATTTTGAATCCTTTCTGATACAAGTACTGAAATCTCATCATGACTCAGCTTCATCATTTCATTCCTCCCCTACATAGTTCCATTCATCTCCTGAAATTTTCCAGCTACAATTAGTTACTGGATTGTCGTTTTAAAAAAAATGGTGGGGAGAAGTGTTTTAATAGGGTTCATTATCAGTATATGCTCAAAACACTTCGTAGACTCAGTCCTTGTTTCATGGTTTTCACGTTCTCATGGTTCCTGATGAAAATGCTTAATTTGTGAATATTCCCATAGAGACGTAGCTCAGTCTATCTCTTCTTGCTCCTAGGCAAGCTACAAAAAGGAAAAGTGAATCATTAAATTACAAGCCACGTGGTATCAATGCCACTTTCTTTCCTCCCTTCCTCTTCAGAAGTGGGGGAAATAGAAACCTAAAGGTTTTGTGGGCTGGTCTCTGAGAATCACTTAAAAACGGGGGGGGGGGGGTTGCAACATGGAACGAGAGTCTAGGTACTGTTTCCATTGGCGGAGGATGCTGTCAATCACTAGCCTCTCCCCAATATAGAAAACGAGGTGGAAGTAGCTGCAGATCTCCGAGGAGAGGCTTAGGTAAGTACTGTCACAGCTTCTAGCAGCGTTAACCAAAACAATCAAGGGAAATTGGTGACTCGATCAGTTCCTTTCCCAGCTCAGCAATTGAGCATAGAGATGTTTCTGTTTTGGAGAGCTGACTTCTCTTCATATGCAAGACCAAGTATCACACCCACCCCAATGTCTATTTTCCAAGAATTTAGTAGATGTTAAGTTTGTTTGTTCGATATGTACAGATATGCAGTGTTTTCGGCAGGATATCGTAAAAGGAATTAAAGAATAACACTGCCCCCGTTTTTGCTGTTAGACAACTTTAAGGATGTTTTCAGAATAAAAGATCTAGCTGTAAAAGTATTGTTAATAGGATGCTTGCAATGTAAATACTGAATGCCATTTTTTAACAAAAACATTTGCATTTCAGAAAGGAAAAACAGGTAAGAGGTAACTTGTTTATATTGTTAGCGATGTATTAGCTCTATGCAACACTTATAGGATGGATTGAAGCAAGCAGACTCTTTGGATAACCGGCAGCCGCTTGTTAAATTCTTGGAACCAATTAAAGCTATATGGAAACATTAGGTGACGCCTTGCAGGGGTCTGCAGGGCCAGCATAGGGGTCCTGGGGCCTTCGCTTTCTGTTGCCAAGACGCCAGCTGAGGAGAAGCCGCTGCTGTGCAGAGTGAGCGGCAAGCACATTGGGGGCAGCAGGAGCGGGGAGAAGCCAGAGAAAAAATCCTCATCCGCTGGCTGGGAGCTGCTGCCTGTGCAGAACGAGGCAAACAAAGAGAGGTGGGGGGTGGGGGGAGCAGGGCTTTGGGCCTGGCTGGGCCATCCCTGATTTAGACTTTAATCCCGTCATTCTGACGCAATCCAAACTGAAATGGAGGCTCCTCTCTTCCGTCTCGAAACTCCCCATTGTTTTGGCATGTTTTGCATCAGGGAATTTGTTTCCAGCAGCTTCTGGGCTCTGGGTGCAATACTGCGCCTCAGATTTCAGATTAAAACTGCCACTGCTGGACGGAAAGGAGGACCTTTTTCTGCCTCCCCACTTCCAGCCACTCTCTGGAGACGGGCGAAGGGACCCTCATAAGAATATTAGCAGGGTGGGCAAAGGAAGCATGGCTTTGTGTTTTTTGCAGTCTTCAGATGAGGACTAGACCATGTGAAAAATGAAAATAAGATTTTAGCTGCGGTTCATTCATTTTCAGCTTCGTATTGTTATAAAAACACACGCCTAGACATTCTGTTGCGGGGCCCATAACAAAGGTTTAAGATTCCATTATGTAGCTCCTAGCTTTCATATCTCAGTTTCTAACACTGTTTGCAGTGTTATGTCTCCTGATGAAAAAGCAAGGAAGGTGACTTCTCATGCTTTCATATTTAGGTTATCTGTGTCTGGGTGAAAAACAAAAACCAGGGTTCAGCTTTTCCCAGCATGAGGATGCCTTGATGGGGAGAGCTGGCCTTCTGGCATTTCTGTCTGCCACACAGCTGTTACAGACAATCCCAGACACCACAAATAAAAGCAATATTCTTATCCTCTTCCTGAGCTTGTGGGTGTCCAGTGCTGCTGTCAAGCACTTTTATTTCCCATTGATTCATACTCATAGTTATTTATTTGCATCTAAAAATCAAATCTTTGCTTTATGCTGTTTATCAGCATTTATTCTTTGGGGCAGCTGCAGTTTTGCAGCTGCTGGTATTTTTGCCTCTGAAAATGGAGGTGCTGCACGCATAAACACATCCCTCATACACACCCCCAGAAGAAAGAAAGATGAATCCTTTCTAGTTCTGCTTTGTCATGGGGCTAAATGTTCTACAAAGGGAATGCTGAGATTTTAGGTACTACTTATTTTCTATTATTATTATTCATTTAACAATGCTTATATAGCACTTTAAAAAAAAAACACCCTCTAAACTGTATACATAAAATTGTATGAAATAGTCATATAGCAATAATGACTTTACATAGCAATAAAGACAATATTGCTTTCAAACAGATGGAGATAAAATGGAGATAAAAGCAACAGATTTTAAAAACCAATGTACATAATAAAATTACATGTCTGAGGGCTTTAAAAGAGTACATCTGTCTTTCACAGTGTAAATGCCTATTTTCAAACTTTGGATTATTCCATATTGTGCATAGGAATTGCTACCATTCTTGCCGGTCCTTCTATACCTTTTAGCAGCAACCTGGCATGCAGGAATGCTTCTTCTTAATATTTTCCTGCCAGACAGATGACAGAGTTGGGAACAAACTACAATTCCCAGGATTCCTGAGGGAACAACACCATTTTCTGATTCGTCTCAGGCACCAAAATGTTTTGAGCTGGCCTTGGTGCTGAGAGTTCTTAATTAACTCTCTTTAAAAACTACAATACCCTGACTTAACTGGGAAGAGGGATTGGTAGTTAAACCACCAGAGTCCACTTTGTCAGATGTATAGAATTTCAGTGGTACCTTGGTCGAAGAACAGCTTAGTTTATGAACAACTTAGATTAAGAACGCTGCAAACCCGGAAGTAGGTGTTTTGGTTTGTGAACTTTGCCTTGGAATAAGAACATGTTCTGCTTCCTGTTGAGTGTGTTCCATTTGTAAAATGAGTCCCCTGCTGCTATGGGAAAGCACACCTTGGTTTAAGAACACTTTGGTTTAAGAACCGTCTTCCAGAGCAGATTAAGTTTGTAAACCAAGGTACCACTGTATCCTAAATAGACAGTGTCCAGTTATCACGGTGGCCATTCAAATGCATCTGGAAAACCCTCAAGCACAAGAGCCCTATCCCCTCCTGTGGTTTCAGACAACTGCTATTCAGAAGCATTGCTGCCATCATGGCTAGTAGACATTGATAGCCTTATCCTCCATGAATTTGTGCCGTCCTCTTTTAAATTCACCCAAATTGGTGGCCATCACTGCCTCCTGTGGGATCGAGTTCCATAGTTTAACACACAATTGTACACTGCATTAGCCTGAGTTTCTGGCATCTCTCTTCAGGTCTCTTAAAGCCAACATGGTGGGTGTTCCAGGTAAGAGAGCCTATTTACTTTCTTGGGGATTGGGTAACTTGTCACCTTCCAGTCTTCTCAAACTCTTCTCAGTCAGGGACATGGGGTTCTCCTCACCTCTGCCCCCACTCAGCCTAGGTTAAAATTAGAAGCACTCATCACTATTGGACTGCGTCCAGACTATGGCACAAACATGTACATACACAGGCTACTGTTTCTGAGGATGTATTTGTGTGCCTTCATCCGCATATAAGTGCTTTTGATTTTATGCTTCCCAAATCTATCTTGATGTTTCCCATCCACACCAGTAGGCTGTACTTGGTTAAATGTGTGTGTTGTCTCACACCTCAACTAGAATTTCCCTGTTCCTGAAACTGGAGGTCTGTTGTGGGCATGAATAGACATTTACCTGGGCCCAGCGCCTTGTCGTAATACAAGTTGTCTTGACTTTGTTAAATTTAGGGATAAATCATTATGCCGCTGAATCATTAGCATTGCTAAGCAATTCTTTTTTAAAAAGAGACCACACAGAAGAAAACGATAAAAAGTCATCAGAAAACTGAAATAATGTTTCCAGACAAGCTACCTCGAAATGCTAATGATGTATTTTAAAATCTTGTAAAACTTTGAGAAATCAGCATTAAAATGGTGAGGAAATTTTCATGAGAATTTGTGTGTGTTTGTTTTTAAATCAGGCTGATATGGAAATGTGAACTGAACCTAAGACTGGAAAACATGAGGAACAGAAAGGAACTGAAACTGACCAATATGCCCATCACAGTTGTAGCTCGCCTGATGCTTTTTTGCATTTTACAGTCATACCTCCAGTTGCGAACGTGATCCGTGCAGGAGGCACGTTCGCAACCCACAGTGTTAATAGCCTGAAGCACCGCGTCTGCACATGTGCATGTGCTTCTGCGCATGCGTGTGATGTCATTTTGTGCTTCTGCGCATGCATGAGTGCCAAAACCCAGAAGTAACCTGTTCCGGTACTTCCAGGTTCTGCGTGGTCTGCAACCCGAAAACGTGCAACCCACAGCGTTCATAACCCGAGTTATGACTGTATATGTACTTGAGATCTATTATATCTTATTAAAACAAGTCTCTCTTTCAGTAATTGCAGCTTTGGGAGGTGCAGCCGGCTTGGGTAAGTCTTCAATAATATGGATTTCCAGTTGGGCAAATTTTGGTGATTATTTTGCTTGCAGCAGCATGAATGAAGTTTGCAAGTCATTGAAAATGGTGGAGTTCACAATGAAAGTCTGGCTTGATGAGAGCTGTGAAATGGCTTTGACAGAACACCTGGCATATCAAAACAGAATTAACTAAAGGGATAGACAACAGCATTAAATTTAACAAAATTTGGATGCCCTTTCTGCATTAAGCAAATATCTACATATCGTCGTAGTCCCACGCTGTGCACCCTATGGAGCCTTATGTTTAGAGGGAGGTCAACACATGGTAGAGGCTGTCGCCTGGGCAAGATTTCTTCTATCCTGGTTAAACATCTGCCTTACATCAGATAAAGATCCTCTCCTCAGCGATGTTTTGTTAGATCCCTTTCTTTCCCCAGGGCTACAACAGTTTAACAAGAAGGTACTGCAACTCAGGCTGTCAGTGGAACTTTTGTGATCGGTGTCCCTACCATCTGCCAAGGCTATATTAAAAACTAGGTTGGAGTTGGAGGTCATACATTTTCTTTTACTGGGGAATGATCAGGAGCTCACCAAGTTAGTGGCTAAATATATCTATTTGGTTTATTGTCATTGAAATACACTGCAGATGTCTGATCTCCCTGGAGACCTAGAGATGTGCTCTGCCTCCTTTTTTTAGCAAATGTTTTGTGCCACTGGGGAAGTGTTAATTCTGTATTGATTTGTTTTGGATGTTTGTATGTGATGCCAATAAAAGGTTTGATGATGATGATGATGATGATGGTATATCGTAGTCAGTTCCCCTACTTCTATCATGTAACATATTCCTCATTCTGTGTTCTTGCAGCAGTGGCCACGATTGCTGTCCCAGTAGCACTGGGAGCAGCAGGCTTCACTGGAGCTGGAATTGCAGCTGGCTCTCTGGCTGCAAAAATGATGTCGGCAGCAGCCATCGCCAATGGTGGAGGAGTAGCAGCTGGGAGCGCTGTTGCCGCGCTTCAGTCAGTCGGTATGTCTGCTGCTCTCAGGACAAGAACCACATGATTGGCAGAGCCATTCTCCGCACCTTGAGCTCTTCATCACAATAATGGTGTGCCTTAATCCTCTTCTAGGTGCTGCTGGGCTGTCCACTGCTACCACAGCTGCAGTGACAGCTGGTGGAGCACTGCTGGCTGCCATCTTCCCTTAAGAAGAAGACACACATACGCAGAGGCCATGTCTACTTGGAAAAGCAGTACTTGGAAGATTATGCTTTGCCGTCAACGGCATCTTACATTAAGTAAAATGTGATTTTAATCAATGCTACGTTATTCCTACTGGCCAAGATATGCAACAACAAATAAAGCTTTGAGAATTATAAAACAACAAGAGTGTTAGCAAGAAAGCTGATTGGTGGTATCGTACAACGCACATGTAAAATACTTGCTGTCCCATGAGGAAAAGATCGATGTTTTCCTTAGCAGGCTTTTGACTTCAGTGTTTTGTGCTGCACTGGGGGAAACTCCATTTCCCCTCTTTGCACAGTTATGAGCTTAGTTGAGAATCCCATTCTGATTGGAGTCCAGACATGTACTGAGGCCCCCAGTAATAGAGATTGGATTCACCTAGTGCAATTAACTGGCAGTAGATTCAGAACCAATAGAGGAAAACACTCCTTTGCAAAGTTGTGATAGTCAATAGCTTTGAGGGGACATTAAAAAATAATAATTGAGGATTAGACCAATTGATGGATGGCAGATATGGGACAGTTGCATATTGTTGGACTAGATGATCCTCAGGGTCCCTTCCAACTATATGCTTCTATGACCCCAAGGGCCATTGATTACTAGTAATCACAATAGTTATTTGGAACATTGGGCAGAATATAGTGGGAACAAACATGGGACAGGCCTGCCTGTTAAGCATTCAAGGACGGTCTTTCAGCACTTACCACAAACTGTTTGGAGAACTTTTGAACTTGGGGTATGTGCTACTTAAAAGCAACAATGTTAAATTTAAACACCAGACAGAATTGGAACACCACTGGAAATGACAAACACGAGACCTAGGGTTCTTCCAGATGGTCAGTATTTTATGTGAGTGATTCCAGCACAAACTGGAACCTGGGGTCTATGCATTTAACTCTCTTCCCCTAGTGCAACAAATCCACATTTATCTTTTAATAACTTCTTGTAGTTTTAAGAGTGACGGGGGCATGCACTGAAATATGTGGAATGAATGACGAATGGGAGGACATGTAAACAACCTGCAAGCAAATCAAGAAGAATGCTGTTAGAACTACCCCATAAACAAATTAGAATTAATGCTCATTAAAGACTAGACAAAGGGCTTATCCACGCTTACTTTTTGCCCTGCTCTTTACAGGCACGTGTCATATATCATAGTTTGAAGGGACCCTAGGATCATCCTAGTCCAACCTCCTGCAGTGCAAGGCTATGCAGCTGTCCCTTACAGGAATCGAACCTGCAACCTTGGAGTTCTTAGCACCACACACTAACCAACTGAGTTCCATGCCTTAAAGCTCTGAGCGCTCTCCTTCACCCAGAGCTTTCCCTGTGAAAACCTGCTCTTTAAAGCTGAAGCACAACAAGCAGCCATTGCTAGTTCATTACTAGCCAAGGTTCATTTGCACAGGGTAGTCATCCTTGAAAGCCCCTTGGTGTGTACACAAACAGAATTGAATCTGACACTGATGAAGCTGTGCTGAACAGCTAGCGGTGGGGCGGGGAGGAAGAGCTGTGAAAGGAACACATACCAGAGACTGACTAAGGGCAATGGGCTAGCAGACTAGCAATCAGCAACCCTGAGATGCAGACAGCAAAGTACAGTCAGCCACTGATTACTGTATCTGCAGGGAACAAGGTCAGTCCCAGGAATACGGAGCAAAGTTATCTCGGTCGAATGCACAGCTCTGCTGCAGCTTGGCTTAAATTCCTCCATAAATCAGCACCAGTCTTGTAAAAAAGGGAAACACATGTAGAGGCATGGCATCCAGTGTAGAAAAATGCACCCCAGATAAAACTGAAAAAACAAAAGTAGGTTGTGCTGCCATCTGAAGTTCAGAACTGGACGTGCTTTTGCCACTCACTTCGGTAGACTGAAATAAGAGCAGAAACAAGTATTTAAAGAAATTGAAGCTATAACCAATCCTAAGTTCCTTGTATGTATGGTGCATATACACACCATACATTTAAAGCACATTTCCCCCATTTTCAAAGAAACCTGGAAACTTGTTAAGGATATGTAGGAAGCTGCCTCCCGCTGACCTAACCACTGATCCATCTAGCTCAATATTATCTACACTGACTGGCAGCAGTTCTCCAGGGTTTCAGGCAGGAGTCTCTCCTACCCCACCTGGAGATGCTGAGGATTGAATCTGGGACCTTTGCGTGCAAAGCAGATACACTACAACTGATCTACAGCCCTTCCAAATTCCCAGGGTGCTGGGAATCGTAGCTCTGTGAGGAATGAACTAGTTGCCATGCCTCTTTGCCAGAGGGTATGTGCTTTAAATGTAAGTTGTGTATATTGTCAGAGAAACAAAAGGAATGCTAAGATTCCCCTAAAACACGATTTGAAAACTGCTGCCCTTTTTGGGAAGTATATTGTTATCCTATTGGATTTGTTTTGTGTTATGTAACTTGCACCATAAAAAAACTTTCAGTGAAAATGTATTTTTTTTAAGGCACTGCATTCCAAACATAATTAGCAGCAAGAGCAGGATGTTAAAGAGGTTTGAAAAACAAGCGCATTGTAGCTGGCAGCATCATATTTCAGAAGCATAAGGGCATGTGGAGACTTGTGATGACTCCATCTGGTTGAAGGTTTTTTTAAATATGCACAAGCCAAACATTAGCTAGGCTTCTACTCCAAAGTGCTTTATTCACTCGACTCATTACCTGTATACCTTTGGCACAATACTTTTATGTGACGTACTAGCAACACTTTTATGTATCTACTACAAAGTGATTGTAGCCATAGAAGCACTAATCATTACATTGGCCTCAGCACTGAGTACCTTGCTTGTAGTTTTCTCCACCATCTTTCTATTTCCACTGGCAAGCCTCAGAAACACTCTGTCCTAGGATATCATTGCCTGAATCACCCCTCAGGCTGCAGGCTTTACTGGACAGTGCTTTACGCGTGAAAGAATCAAAAGTGGTTACAGGCAGGCAAAGTGCTTCTCAGGATATGCAGAGTATTGCTCCAACAGAAAATGCCTTCCCTTTACCAATGAGGGCATTTTCCTGATTTATTATTTTATTTTTTATTAAATGAGTGAAACCACAGGCACAGTGTCTCTGAACAGTGTGTATTTCCCATACAGGGGATCCAAGTTACTTTGTACCAATGTAATGAAACCAGAGGGCCATGAGCATACCCAGGATTTTGGAGGGGGGCAGACTTTTGTTGGGAGGGGCAGGGGATTTGTGTTTATTTTTATTTATTTAGGGAGGCATCTGCCCCCGCTAGGCCCATGAAGAAGGCTTATGAGCATTATGTGAAGAGTGAACCTCTAAAGGTCACCTTCTTTTCTAAAATGCAACCTAATAAAGGTTTACAAAAAAATTCGAAAGTATTTTTTCGTAGAAATATATCCTTGAAAGGTTTTGTGTCCTGCAAGGTAGTGCCCAGATGAATGAAAGCCTGGCCAACGGCCAATAGCAACCTTCTCACCCCGACCCCCGAAGTGAGCAACACAGCGCGCGCCTCAAACGCGGGGAAATGAGCCCCTCGCTTCCACAGACTTGCGACCACTTCAACAGATACGCATGCGTACTCCGCGAGCACCCGCTTGAAAAAGAAATGACGAGGCCTCAAAGAGAAGGAAATGGGTGGAGCTGGGAGGGGAACGGGAGAAACTTCGGCGCCTGCGCATAACGCCCCGCGAGACCAGACGGCCGGCGAAAGTTCTCCGGCGCCTGCGCGCTCGCACTCCCTCCGCTCCTATTGTGAGCGAGCGCCAGTCTTGCCGCCCCGCGCGGGTCGAGTCTCGCGAGAGGTCAGCACAAGGCGGTTGGCCTGAGGCGCTTTCTGCTTGTGTCTCTTTCGTCAGGAGGGTCACTTCGCCGACCTCCCTTCGCGTTCTGCCTCGCTCTCCCTTCGAGCCAGCCGCCTCCGGACGAGCCATGTCTCGCTACCTGCGGCCTCCCAACACCTCGCTCTTCGTGCGGAACGTGGCCGACGACACCAGGTGTGTGTAAGTGAGGCGGGGGGTGGAGAGGGCATGGCAGCCGCCTGGCTGGGCCTGCTGGCCGAGGCGCGGAGAAAGAGCGAGCGAGCGAGCGAGCGAGCGAGAGAGGAGCCCCCTCCCCCCCCACCGCCATTAGCTCTCTTGATTCTTCCCGTCCCGCATAGGCATTATGCAGAATGCGCCAGGCCTCAGTTTAAGCTGGGGGGAAAGCTCGCGGCGGAGGTCTCGGCGAGCCGCCTTCCCGCCATTTGTCTTATCTTCCCGCTTCTTGTGTGCTCTTCGTAGGGCCTCTGCACACCGTGCCCCTCGTTTCACGTCCCACTTCAGCGCGTTTGTTCCGTGGCGCTTAACCGCCAATGTCGTTCTGAGGTCTCAGCACGCGGCTTCCCTGGGAGTAAGCGCCGATTAACTTCTGTGTGTTGTTCTCAAGCTTTCCCGTTTGGAGCCAAACGTGACTTGGCAAAACACAATAAGAAAAATAGGCATTTAGGCTCCGCTCTTCAGCCGGAAGAGTCCCCAGAGTAGCTTACAAATTAATGTTAAAAACCCTATCGTAGCAGCGTTTATTTTCAAAGACTTCTTTTTTTATCTGTCCCCCCCCCCGCGCTTCTTGTCCTTTTTCTTCTCTTGCCCTCTTTCCGTCTCTTTCGTTTTCCCTCATTATATTGTTTCATCCCCACCTGAGTCTCGTCTGTCTACCTTTTTTTTCTATTCATGGCACCATCTAATTTCTGTTTGGAATTTATCCTCATTAGATGTTTCCAGGTTGCAATATCAAAGAAAAGGAGAATGTGTGTCATTAGGAAAATTTTATATTAGATATTAACATTTAAATAGTACCTTTTTATTTAAAGTACATTGTTTCAATAGGCCTTAACACAACTCTAAAGTATTTTACAGTTAGCAGTTCATAGCTCCTGGCGATGGTGGATGTGCTCCTTTGCTTTTTTATCCGCTATTATTCTGTAATAATTCATAAAAGTCTTGAGGGACACTAGCATAGATTTTTTTAAATAAAAAAAAGAGCTTGAAAATATTTTCATCTAATTGATACACTTTAATAATGATTTGATATACTTGTATTTGGGAATGGACTGTTACCACAAAATGCTAAGGAAATGGTCTTCAGTCCCACATTAAAGTAAGTTCTACTATGTTCAGTGGGTTATATTCCCTGTTGAGTTAGCATGGAATTGTAGCCTTAGGGATCCAACATGAATCCCACTCAAAGTTAAGCCATTGATATTAGTGGACATAAGCTAAAATAGGTCTATCAATTTCAGTGGCTCTGAGCCTAACTTAGTTGGATAGATCCCTTAGGGTTGTATCCAACATTAGTGTTCCACTTGCACAACAGAACTCCTCTCCAAAGCAGATTTTGGGGACACGTGCAGAACTCTGCAAGCACAGCATTGGATACAACCTTAATTTCAAATAGTGACTTGGCAATTGTCTCTTAAGTATGTGTTCGTGTAGTTTGCTTTTTCTCAGCTTGCTTTGATTATAATTAGTAAAGACATTCAAATGGTCAGTGTTCTGTTTCAGGTCTGAAGATCTACGTCGTGAATTTGGTCGTTACGGTCCGATAGTAGATGTGTATGTACCTCTGGATTTCTACACTCGCCGTCCAAGAGGATTCGCTTATGTTCAATATCCTTTCTTCAGATGGCTGATTAGTGAGGGGTGTTGAAGTTTGAAATTCACGTTTGTGTATGAGGTAACAACCCTAAATGAAAAAGCTGTTTTCTTCTGTGTTGTATATAATGTCATTGTAGTGTGCTCCATTTCCCTCACAGGTGACTATCTTACTAAATTTCTATAAGTTACAATTTAAATTGCATCAAGTAAAATGTGCTTTGTTATTGCAAGCTTCATATACAGATTTGTGCTTTTAACATTGAAATGGCCTTTGCTGCTGCCTCCAAGTGTATCGTTGCAGTTTTATATTACTGGCATTGATAAACTTGTTCTTGTGCTTAGCAAAATGTGGCTGATATTTTATTGTTTAACTTCGTGGAAACTGGAATAATTTGATCAAAAGCAGATTTGTATAAAAATGAGGTGAAAAGTTTTGCTCTGATTATTGTCCCCTAATTTACTGTCCTCTGTTATTGCCTCAGAGTGTAAAGCTGTACAGTAATGGCGACCCCAAAGAGAAAGCATGAAAGAACCTTTAGAGTAGAGTTCAAGAATTAAGGCAAGTAGACAAGCCAAAGACCTCTTAAGGATCAGGCTTGAAGAGAAGGGAAAGTTTGGGAAAAGAAAAGATAAAGAAAAAGCTGGAAGAAGGACAAGCCATAATGGGAGACAAAGCTTCGCTTTATCTGCAAATGGGGGAAAAGGTTGTTTTTCAAAGTATAAAGATAAAGCCATCTGTCACTTTTGACCAAGCATCTCATGACAAGTCCTTCTGACAAGCACTTAAAGAGTTAAAGGTCAAGATGAAGTTGACTGGTGGCCAAGATAAAAGGAGCCAAACCTGATGTATCCTACAGAATAAGAGCTGTCCTCTGGCTGCTTGTGTAAGTGATTAACCAATCAATTTTTCTGGTTTAGTCTAGCTCTGGGCCCTGTAATAATTTGCTTAACTTTGGTAGTATCTTCTGAAATTATGGTTCTCAATGAAATGCAATCACTCATTATTTGAGATGAGTATACCTGTAATAGGGTGAAATTTGGCTTAGGATTTGGTACATGAACATATAGGGACAACCTGTTTAGGTTACTTAGAGGTATGCAGGATATGGGTTATTACATTATATAATAAAATTTGGTATAATTTCATTCTTTAAAATCTTAGTACAGTGGTACCTCAGGTTACAGATGCTTCAGGTTATGCGATTTTGGGTTGTGCACTGCGCTGAACCCGGAAGTACCGGAAACTGGTTACTTTTGGCGCATGCGCAGAAGCCCCAAATCACAACGTGCGCAGACGCGGCGCTGCGGGTTGCAGATGTGCCTCCCGCACAGATCACGTTTGCAACCTGAGGTTCCACTGTATAAGAATCTAGGAAACATCTAGTACTAGATTCATCAGCAAAATGCAACATTTTGATGTCTTCTAATGAGTCTCTGCTGAGGGAAGCAAAACAGATTTTCAGAGAAGCTATATTTGAAATACCCATATAGACAACTATAGTACGATTATTTTAAACTGAAATTTGTCTTTTGTCTCAAATAGATATTGTTAATGTCAGCTAATTTTTGTTATGCCATAGAACATACCAAAAAATGAGGACAAGTTGGTAAACAAGGGTGTGTGATGACATTATGGGAAAGACAAAGCTTGCTAACTGTGTAGCTGTAAATACATCAAATTCCCAAGTACCTTAACATCTAGCACATTTGAAGATGTCCGTGACGCTGAAGATGCCCTTCATAATTTGGACCGGAAGTGGATTTGTGGCCGCCAAATAGAAATCCAGTTTGCTCAAGGAGATCGTAAAAGTATGTATACTGTTTTAACAACTGTGTAGTGTAAAACGTAAAGCCAAATACTCAGGGCTATGTATTAAATGTGTGGTCAGACTTGTCAGAAGAAGACAAAATCTGGTGCGGGTTTAGCACTGTGAAATAAATAAATTAGAATATTTAAAGCATGTCTGTCCCAATCTTCAGCCAACAAGGCTCCCAGAATGGCTTGTGAATGGTACAATAAATTAAAACAAGACCACTTTGAGGGGGTATTCTACTAGAGGTATATAAACTTTATGAAATACATAAATAAGACCCACAAGCTTACAAATGACACAAAGGGAAAGGGACATGGAGGGAAGCAGAAGAGGCTCTGTTTAGGCACCTATTCCTAAACAGTTGTTAATGACTAGATGGCACAGTTCAGGGTTCTGTTTAGGGAAGTTTTTAATGTTTGGTGTTTTATTGTGTTTTTAATACTCTGTTGGGTGCCAGCCAGCGTGGCTAGAGCAACTGAGTCAGATGGGCAGCATACAAATAATTAAATTATTATTATTATTAAATATTATGGAAAGCCTGATTGAGCTAGGCATTCAGCAAAGTGGATGGAATAAACCCTGCTTCCTATCCATCCCATTGAGACAGTCGGATGGAATGTCTGTTCCCAGGGAGAGGAAGCCAGATGGAGTTGGTCTATCACAACAGCTGATGGAGTGAGTGCTACTTGCCATTTTTAAGGTTCTAACGTGTATGATTGGAGGCAAAGAGAAAAACCCACTAGCAAGGCTAGTGGGTTGGATCCAATATCAGTAATACTCAAAAGTAGACCTATTGAAGTTAATAGAACTTAGTATCTGCCCAAGTCCTGATAGTCCAACTCTTCCTCATTTGTAAAGAAGAGTGCAGATAATAAACTAGAATGCTGGATGCCGAATAAAGGATGCAGAGTTGATTTGCATATGTTTCTGATAATTTCTGCACGGTGCATGTGTATTTCAGCTAGAAAATGTATTCATATAATCATGTATTTGAGTGTGCATACAATAACTTACTGTAATTGAGTACTATAGAAGGGTTTTGCTGTTGATTATGGATGGGAAACATTTGACCCTCCATATATCTTAAAATAAACTGAAATGATCGGACAGTATGTTTTTTAAATTGTTCCATTTCAGAGATGAAGATCCATTGGTGGTGGGAAGTCATTTTAGGGGTCTGTTACTTAATGATTAACATGTATTGCATTTACAAACATCAACTGAGAATTTTTATTGTAACATTAAAAAATTGCTGTTCTGTTCTTCTGCAGCACCAAACCAAATGAAAGCCAAGGAAGGAAGAAATGTATACAGCTCTTCCCGTTACGATGACTATGACAGATACAGACGTTCTAGAAGCCGCAGTTACGAAAGGAGGAGGTCAAGAAGCCGCTCTTTTGACTACAGCTATCGCAGATCTTATAGTCCTAGAAAGTAAGTGTTGTACTTGGATTGACCTATGCTGCCATGTAATGGAGAAGAGAGATCATATTGACTGTTTGACACTTCTAGATTTCAAGTCACCTTTGTAATAACATGCATGGAAGTTGTTGTACCTTGCATGGACCATCCAAAAGTCTGTGCATCACTGAAGAAAAATGAAAAACAAATGCAACTCTCAAGAAACTTTAACGTAGTTGGGTGTGTGTGAATAATTTTAAAGGTATATGCCACTGTTTACTTTTTCTGATGTACCTTTTTAGCAGTAGACCTGCTGGAAGACGTCGACGTAGCAGAAGTCGTTCAGATAATGATAGGTAAACATTCTTTTATATAACAAATTCAAAATCAGACTAGTCTGTGCCTGCAAGAGTAAGCTATTTTGATGTGAGATACCCAACTCCTAGCAACTTGTCCATATTCAAATGTATTATCTTCCTCTTTCTGATAGGTTCAGACACCGTAACAGATCTTTTTCAAGGTCAAAGTCCAATTCAAGATCACGATCTAAATCACCCAAAAAAGAAATGAAGGCTAAATCACGTTCTAGATCTGCATCTCGCACTAAATCTAGAGGCACCTCTAAAACGGATTCTAAAACACAATATAAATCCAGCTCAAGATATGAAAAAGAATCAAGGAAAAAAGAACCAGCTAGATCCAAATCTCAGTCGAGATCGCATTCTAGATCTAGATCAAAATCCAGATCCAGGTCATGGGCTAGTCCCAAGTCCAGTGGCCACTAACAATGTACCTTGTTTTTTAGGCATGTATCATCCAGTTACACAGTTGAGTTATGATGTTGCAACATTGCATAAAATAACTTTCGTCAGTTATCCTGTTAGCAGACAATTAATACTATTAAAACACAATATTGAGAATCTTATACAAAAGAGTCCACTTTGTTAAATGTCATGGGCAGCTACTGAGGTTCTTGTGGTGTTTCTATATATATTTTTGTAAAAGACTTGCATTTTTATGCTTCAAATATCAATGGCACATTGATTATGACAGTAGTTTACAGCTTGTCCTAATGAACTCACCCACAAACAATAACTGTTTCATGTATATTTAAATTGTCCAATAATCCCTGCAGTACAGTTGGAAAACTGCGCAGTTGTGATGCACTGGTAACTGCTGTGAAATCAGAAATTAGTACTTTGACATTTGAGAGGGAGGGGATTTGCATTTTTCTTCCCCACTTGTGCCAAGGTGGCTCGTTCCTAAGGCATTGTGAAAAATAGTATTAAGATTCTCATTGATAACATCTGAAGGGTTGGTTCTTGTAGCATAGTGAAAAGGAGATAAAACAGCCATGAGACTGTTGTGGAATTTGTCAAGGTTCCAGGTACTTTTTGCCGGCTACTTATATTGACACCTAAAATATTTAGTTACATAATTAGGTGAATGTGTATACATTTATATCCAGTGTATTGTATCTAGTGAACAGTTGGCCTCAAAATTGCATAGGGTTACTTGCTGTAAAACTGCAAAGAAAACATCTCAGATTAATGTGTACGATATGTAAGAATGAATATTTTTTGCCAATGACTTCATAGGTAGCCTGTGTATCCATAAGAACCAATTTCTAGTCTCCTATCTTTAAAAATTATAATTGACAGTTTTGAGTTTACATGTCAGAACCTACATCATAGTAGGTTAAACTAGTCTGTTTACCCAGAAGGTGATAATAAATTGTGCTCCACTTGCAATGTAGCATATCCAGTTCCAGTATGCTGGTAGTTTATCATAATGTGAGCTTCTTCATTCCTATGAAGAAGAGCTGCATCCTACTATTGGTTTGTTGTAATACAGTATCAGAACTGAACATGAAAAGTTGCCATGGCATAATCTCAAAGTATTCTCTGCAGAGAGCTCTCTTGTATTACAAACCATAGCTTTTTAATTCAAATGTGAAAGCCAGTATCAAACACTTAAAGACCCTCCACTTACGCTTGGTAGGATAATTGAATGTTGATGAATTGTTTTGTTTCAATTTTAGTTCTAACAGGCCACTCTAAATAAAGCTGGCTTTTAAAATTCTGGCTGTGGAATGTGTTTAAGAGGTGATTCTAGAACCTTTGTATATTTGATAGTATTTCTAACTTTCATTTAATGTTAAAAGTTAACGTTCTGCTATGCAATCATTTATATCTGCGTTCCTTTAATTTTGTAGACTTTCCCCGATGTATAGTTTAAAACAAAGTGTAAAATGGTAGCGTTACTGTGCAGCTCTGGTCAGATGAAAGTTGTGGAAATAAACTTTGTATTTCCTTTCTTATAGAGGCTTCTAAAAGGGTATTTTTATATGTTCTTTTTAAAATATTGTGTACTACTTTAAAACATCAATGTTTTGATTAAGGAGGACCCAGCTTATTATCTGCTGTAAATTTAGCAAACATGCTGTAATAAAAGAGATCCAGTGATTCTGCATTGTAATCTTAACCTGTTCCAAACACTGTTTAAAATGTATCGGTTTGTGGCTGAGGGATAAAATTATATCAGTATTGCGTAAAAATGGGTACTAAGTTGTATTGCTCAAGACATACCAATGATGTATTTCCAACTATGTCAACAAAATAATTCTTTGTTGGGATAGTTTGGTGTAGGTATTTGTATAGGATTGCATTTGACGAGTTTAAAAAACAAAATACTGGTCAAATCAAGTAGCTAAAATAAGCCTTCAGATTGTAGTGCTCACTGTAGAACTCCTGGTTCCTAAAAAGCTCCTGTTGTCCCTAGCACAGTGCTAGGTTATATGAAGTCATTCATCGTCCTGTTGCAATAACTGACCGTATGATAGTCACCATTGTGGCACATAAAGCTGCAGGATTCCTTTTCTAAGAAAAGAAAGTTTTCTTGACCCAAACTTTGTTCTCCGACTACACTTTCTGCAAAGTATCCTTGATGCAATGACAGGCAGTCCTTTGAGACAATCATGCCAAATGCACCCTGCACAAACCTCCATATTCATAGTCTTAAGGGCTCATTCTGCATTTATATTCAGTGTACATATGTATTACACTAGAGAGGCTATCTTTACATCCATGCCATACCTTAGTTCAGATGTGCACTGGGGCTACTATATGACAGAAGCTTCCTGGAAAATTAAAGAATGGTTGGCTACTACAACAGGGTTGTGTGCTTTTCCAGCCCTGCATTTGTGGGTACAGGGAGCAGGGAATCCCTCAACCATGTAACTGCTACAAGATACCATGATGCAAGTAAGAGAGGTTGTTGGGTATAGGGATGATTTTGGAGGGTCAGGTATCCTAAAACAGATGCAGTCCTATGAATTCCTATCATTTTCCACTGGCTACATACCACACAAGAAGTGAGTTACAGTTCTTTCATTATTCCTTTTCAAATGAAGTTAATACATTATAATTCTAAAAGCCAGTATTGCTCATTGCTCACCCTTCCAAATTCCCCATGTGTCTACACTGTAAGCTAAATAACCACTAGTTTTCTGGCAGACAAGTGTTTCAACTTCTTATTTGGCCATAACAATCACTTTAGGTTTGGTTGATTTGTAAGTTTGTTGAGGTCCCTGGGATGCACATTTGATTTAGTGAGCAGCTACGAGTCCTTGTTGCATTTTGTCATCCAAACGATGCAGGCTTGACAAACCAGAGATGGGAAAGAGCACTCTGAAGTTGTGCAGTTGCTTTTAATTTTGTTCGCCCTGACGTAGCCACGTGACGTCACCTCCAGACTGAATTATTGTAACTCGCTCTACGTAGGGCTGCCCTTGAGACTGACCTAGAAACTCCAGCGGGTGCAGAATGCCCCAGCGAGACTGCTATACCAGCTGCATTGGCTCCCGGTGGAGTACAGGATCAGGTTTAAGGTGCTGCTTTTAACCTTTAAAGCCCTATACGTCTTAGGACCCTCGTACCTACGGGACCGCCTCTCCTGGTATGTCCCACAGAGGAACTTACGGTCTTCAAACAAAAACATCCTGAAGGTCCCAGGCCACAGAGAGGTTAGGCTGGCCTCAACTAGAGCCAGGGCTTTTTTGGCTGCGGCTCCAATCTGGTGGAACGCTCTGTCACGAGACTAGAGCCCTGTGGGATTTGACATCTTTCCGCAGGGCCTGCAAGACAGAGCTGTTCCACCAGGCCTTTGGTCAGGGCGCAGCCTGACTCCCTGCTTTGGCAATCCTTACAGAACTTAAGCTTATGGTTGCCATCAACTTGATTTTAATTAATTTTTATAATGAAATGTTTTTAGAATGTTGCACTATTTTATTGTTGTTAGCCGCCCTGAGCCCGGCTTTGGCTGGGGAGGGCGGGATATAAATAAAATTTATTATTATTATTAAGCACACCAAATCCTGTCTAAATAGCTTCTTTGCTCCAGTTGCAGAGGAATAATGGGAGAAAGACAACAGAAAACTCAGGCTACGCTCCCATAGCCTGTTGTCTGTTGTCTTTCTCCCATTCATTCTTTCCAAGGCATCCTTTACCAACATATACATAAGGTCTAGTCTTTTACTCTTTAATAAACTCAGATTGAGAAGAGTAAGGCATATTCAATTTACAAACCCAAATCCATAATTCTAAGATAAAGCAAATTAAGTAATAGTGTGACCAAGTGATTTAATCTTGCAGCTTACAGTACATTTAAAGTGTGTAGAACCCCCACACACCCCAGAAAAGGGAAAGCTTGTGTAAAATAAGCCAACACATTATTAGGGGAGAGAAAACATTACGATTTTTTATTTAAATTTTGTTTCTAATTCAAATTCAAGCAGTACTTCAAACATGAAATTTAGATCAGAATTACATTTGGGCTATAACAATGATTTCAACATATTGATGACAATTTGGGGAAACAATACTTATGTTTTTTCAAGATGCCCAATACATTTCATTTGGGAATATGTAAAATTTCTTCACGGTTGCAAACATTTTGAATGTACAAATAGATAAAACATGCACTTTTGTATTGTCAAGTGCTGCAGAGACTTTCTAAAGTAATTAAACATGTTTATTAGTAACTACTGGTAGAAATCCACCTTTGGTATCACCACCAGATATTCATCATGGAAGGAATTTAAGATTTCCATTGCTACCAAGTCATGTACCACATACAATTTAAGAAATTATATCCAATTCTGTAGATTCTTGGATGCTGGCAGAAATTGAAAACTGGTTTTCAAGTGTGTCATGAGATAGTTGAACTACAGGCCTGAGAGAGCAAAGTTCCACACAGCAGATCCACTGCAATTAATTGACCTGGTTTAGTCGTGCCCATTAATTCCAATGGATCTACTCAAGTGTGACTAACATGGTATACAACCCTTAATTGCATCATTCAACGCTGCTAGGAACGGTAATGAGTTCAAATGCATACTCTTAAACCAAATAAAATATCCAACCTGAGTCACAACTAAGATTAGACTGTCACAAATAAAAGATGGGTTTTTGGCAGATCTTTATTTTACACTTACTACCATTGTGGGTATTTAAATTTCTGATAATGGTTTGTCTCTGCTGTTTACTCAGTACATTCAAAATGAAAGCATTTACTGGCTACAATGCAGCCTTCCCTCAACAGCCCAATCCTAAACACACTTGAGTAGTTCAGATGTAATCAAGCTTGCTTTCAAGTTAAGTGTGTCTAGAATTGCTGCCCAAGGACACAATTCAGCTCCATTGCACCCTGAACTTTTTTAAAAAATGCTTGTTTTACCTTTAAAAAGCAGCTTCTCTTTGTACCAAGGTTACTTTAAAATTCAACTTAACAACCAAAGCCAAAAAATGGGGGCATATACCCTCACTGATACTTGAGTGCAATGGCACAGACATGTGCTTTTAAGGTTTTTTTAATATTTTTTTTATTTTAAAAAAATCATGCCATGTGTTTAGCATGGTCTTCTTACATTCAGCAGTTTTGTACTAAAAATATTTCATCTTGGCAGGAAAGCCCAGCATAAATTTACATATGCTACAAAGTTTTACATTTATTTACATGGCTCTTTTTTCCCTAGATAAAGGATGTTTTACACTTGCTAAGTTCATTTAAACAAGTTCATATCATCCAATTTCAGACTGGCCTCAACAGTTCTGTTTCAGCAAAAGATACAAAACATACAGAATGTGTTTCAAACACACAGCTCAGTGAAATTCTGTGAACAAAAAAACACTTTGAAAGCTTTTGGCAGTCAACCGGCAATGCAAAAATGTTCTTGACCTGGCACACATAGACTGTTTGTGCTCGATGCAATACATTTCTATGGTTGTATAAAAAGCTAAAGATCAAGTGCATGCCCATGTTTTCATTCTTATTAAACAAGTTCTATACAGAATGAGATTTCCAAATTTAAGCGTTTACATTTTGGTCACAGGGTTCTGGATGGATGCCTACCCGCCCAAACCACCAGTTCAAATGATACAGGTCTCGTAAACTAATAAAATCCATCACAATCTAAATGGCTTTCTTAAAACAATTTTAGGTGTTTGTGGTTTTTTTAATTAGAAACTCTAGGCAAAAAGTTACTAACATTTCACAGTATGTGGGGGAAATCAATGATATTTTGCAATCACTTTGCATTGCAGTGGTTGTAAATTTAGTCAGCTGGTGTTAAATTTTAATTCCCCCAAATACATGCTCCATCAAGCAGTTCCAAAAGGGAAGGCAACTGAAATATTTATTAAGAGGGCCCGGTAGTGTTTGTAATTCCAGCACCACACCAGAAGTTGGTTCAGACTACATATTGATTACAATGGTGCATCAGTAGCACAGAAGTTGATAAAAGTGCACAGAACCCCAAAATAGGTGTTAACCAGTGCACAAAACCCCAAAACGGGTGTTTCCAAGTGGGGATTCCCCGCATGACATAAAAAACTGACCCAACTTCTATTACACAGCTCATGAATTCCATAAGATGTGTCTTGGTTTGCATTTGGGAACCCAATGCAGACCAACCTTATGGAATTTGAAATGATAATGTGTATCTTTTATCCCAATGTATTCATAGATTGTATCTCAAGCCTGGACTTTAAGCAAGGTCTTAAGTTGAAAAGTCATGATTTCTTTATCAGCAGGGTCAAGTGAAACAGTTACCCAGTGGCTCGGTGGTTTAGGAAGAACACTGGGCGATGGTGGCTCACTGAATTTTGCTCCAGCATAATTTTCATTGGTTTGAGGCATGAAGAGGGAGTGGGATAAAGCTGGACTCCAAGTCTGGTTAGTTGGGAAGTGCATTGTATTCTTCCCCCCATTCTGCATGGCCTGCCATGCTACAGATGATGGGCTGCATCCATGTCCCCTCTCTTTTTTGTGGATTTTCTTTATCTGCGAATTTTGATCTTTGCTTTTTTTCCTGTTGTTCAGTTGTTGGTGGTTCTTCGAAGTATTTCTGGGCTGGGTAGATGGAATGTTGAACCTTTCTCCACCCCCCATCTTCAACTTAAGTGTCACCTAGGGCAAGGCAGAGAAGAAAGCAAATGCAGTTGTCAACAGAAAGCCAGATAAAGTTTATTGAAGATACAAAGCACATTCTAAATGATATATTCTTCCTTTGCTTAAAGAGATTAAATTATTTATCAGATTTGTGTTTTCAAACTAAAAAGACAAAAATCTAAATGACTTTACTGGCCTTTCATGCCACTACTATTTTTTAAAAAATAAAACTACAGCATTAACCATAGCTTTAAGAGCCTCAAGCTACACCATGTAACAAGTCATAATGACTTAAAAGTTTAATTTGCAAACTTTTTTAAAGGTTGCATTATACGCCAAGGAATCCCTAGTCCCTCACAAAGACATAATTTGAAGGCTTCAAGAAGCTTGATAGATGGGTTTCAAGTGGTTCAAAGACCAGGTCTTAATTGTAGAAGGTTAGTACTTGTGATATTCCAATGCTGTTTTGTCCTCTACCTTTCAGTTCTCTCTTCAGATTCCACAGTCTCCACCTCCTGTTCTATTTCCTGCTGCCAGACCTGAAGGAATAGATACTGACTCCTGCTGGACCCCTTCCTTTGGCTAGGAATGGTAGTTCTCATGGGCTGATTTGCTGTTTTCAGCCACGAAGCCGAGCCCAACATCGGATTCTCGGCACACGGGCTTCTAGGGTAGAAGTCCCAGCTCTGAAAAGATAAAGGTTTTTTTAAAAAAACAAATCAGATATAGCTCCTAGTCAGAAATACAGTTTGGAGAACAAATAGAATTCTGATTCTCTTAAAAATAATATCAACACATTGTCTCTGTTCTAAACCATCAGTTGCATTTGAAAAAAAATCTAGTAATTCTAGTATTTTTTTCAGTATGGGTATCAAATTTCAGAGGAGCAGCCATATTAGCAAAAGCACAGACTAATATAGACTGTGGCATAAGAATTTGTGGGCTAGATCTCACTTTACAGAAACAAGCCTGGACCTGGAAGAGCCCAGTTCTATGCATGCTTACTCAGACGTTCCAGTGTACTCAAGGAAGCTTACTAATAAGTATGCACAGGACTGCAGCCTTTGTCCATCTACAGTCATATCTCGGGTTACAGACACTTCAGGTTGCGCATTTGCAGGTTGCGCACCGCGCCGAGCCCGGAAGTACCAGAACGGGTTACTTCCGGGTTTTGCCGCATGCGCAGAAGCACTAAAACACGCTTTGCGCATAAGCGCTGAATCGCACATGCGCAGACATGGCGCTGTGGGTTGAGAACGTGCCTCCCACATGGATCACATTTGCAACCCGAGCATCCGCTGTATTTATTTTTAACTCCAGAAGGTACTCTTAACTCCCCACTCATTACAATAGTAATTTAACCCAGACTTCTCAAATGTGCTGTATCCCAATGTTTTTGAATACAATTCCCATCAAAACATCTAGAGGACACAAAGCTACGGAAGGCTGCATTAACCAGAAACATGTCAATTAAAAAAAACTTTAGCAGCAAACCCTTATAAGTGCAAATGTTCAATGGTTTGTAGTTAAGATATTTAGCAACAAGTGCTGAAACTAATTAAACAGTTTCTATTTAAACAAGCTCAGTACCCGACAATTTAATCATTATGGTCGTTAACTGGAGTCAGTCAAATTTAAAATAGATAATCCTTTTCCTGAGATTATGACTACCAGAATCCTCCTTTTTCAGGAAGAGTAAGATTCCGGAATTTATTTCTTTAAAAAGCAAGCACAGCTAGCTCTTTGAACAGGAAAGTGTCTTCAAGAAGCCAGTACTCCCATTCAAGACAATATGAAAGGGGGTTAGATTCATAAACTGTCTTATACCCAGTCCATTTTGTCCAGGACTGTCTATCAGGGGTGCCAACTTGAATAAAATGTTGTGGGGGGCCCAAATAAGCCCCACCCTGCATAATCGGTCACATGATGCAGTGCACACACACAATTTGAATGGGAATGCCCATCAACTTTGTGTGGGTCTAGCCCCCCCAATATTTCATTGTGGGGGCCAAAGCCCCCAGGAGTTTGCTCCTATGCTGTCTACTCTGACTGGCAGTGGCTCTCCAGAAGAGGTGTCTCACCAACTACTGCTCTGCTCCCTAATTATTATTTTTCTAAGATGCCAGGGATAAAACCTGGTATCCTTTGCATGCAAAACGTTTCTTCCCTCCTTCCAATAGAAACTACATGGCAGCACTTATCTTCCTTCAAGCAAATCCTCTATGCACCGTTGCCAATTATACTCTCTCAGAGATATGCAGTATGCAGTTGGTGGCATCTTAAACCCCTTTATTTCAATTATTTATGGAGCACTACAACACCATCACAATGTTTCATATATTTGTTTTCTGATTGGTTTTCAGATTTAAGCTGCGTTTTAGCTAGTTTCTTTCGTATGCTGCTTGGAAAGATCTTTAAATCAAGGATACATACTGTACTTGTTCCACTTTCTTTGCTCACTCACATGACCAAAGGAATAAAAACAAAACCCTCAGCCGGATCACAAGTAGTAACAGATTTTCCTAACTGCGCACACTGCAAACTCTTCACCAAATTATATTTCATATTGTTTTTGATAGCGACCTCCCCCCCCAACCCTGCTTCCTTATCTAACCTCCTTTACCACTACGGGGGGGGGGGGGGAATCGGTCCTGGATTCAAAACAAGGCAGGATACTTTAGCCACCTCCTATATACTTCTCACTTCTGGAATTCGTTTCCCAAGTAAAGCCTTACCACCGCGACACACAAACAAAACACAAACACAAAGGGGATTTCGTAAAGCCTCCCTGCTGAAAAAGAAACCACCAATCCTCCGGGGAAACCGAAGCCTAAAGTCTTTCCCTTCCCGCCGCCAACACCAAGGGGGGGAGGCTTCGATTTCCTCCTTTCCCACAAGAAAACAAAGCCCTCCAACGTTATTAGGAGGGCCCTGTACTGGTCAACGTCTTGAAACGGGCTTGTATCTTACGAAGTCATAGGAGCAGATCCACCGAGAAATAAATGGGACACGGTCTATCACCCAAGTCCACCAATTTCAGCGAGTCTACTCTCAGTGTATGATTTGGTCAGGAACAACCCGATGCGGGTTTTTGTAGCTGTTGGTATTAAAGGGCCCTGTTGTTGCTGCCTTATTTATCTCACGCGAGTGAAGGAAACCGGAGTCTCTCCCCCGCCCAGAGAAAAGGGAAGGAAGAAACGAGCTTGAGCTCTTACAAGACCCATTGAAATCAATGGATGCGGCTAACGTAGGTCCATTTCAATAAGCCTACTCAAGAGTAGAGCTTAGGAGGAGACAACCCTCTGAGGTTCAGTTCCGCATAAACACGGACAGAGAGTTAGGCGCCAGCTACCCCGGATTCCTCTCCCCCCCCCTTAAAAACCTTACCATTTCTTATCACTTCCACCACCGATTAGGGAAGAAAGACCCATCCTAAATGGGGGAGACACAACATGGCGGCGAACCCACCCGGAGGTTCCCTCCACCCGCCGCACCCAGAGCCTCCCCTCGGCCGCCCAACATATTCCCGACTGCCGCGGGAGCCGCAGTCCTTTTCGCCTCACCGCTAAAGCGCAGCCCGCTCCGCTCCTCTCTTCGCCTCCCGCCGCTGCCGCTCTCGCCTTCCGCTGAAGCAAACTCGCACACAAAATGGCGGCCACATTCTCCCCGCTTACGTAGGAGCGAGAAGGGGGGGAGCCACGCACAACAGGGCCTCGCCCTCTCTCGCTCGGGCTAGCCAATGAGAGAGCGAAGTGTGAGAACAGATAGCCAATAGGAATTGCGTCCGCCTGTTGCTAGGCTTGGGAGGGAACTCGGAGTGGTTAAAAGGGAAAAGGAAAGGAGGAGGATGGCGCAGGCCGAGGAGTTGTTTTTGCTGCTGTTGTTTGATTTGAACCTCTCTCGAGAGGGGCATGTCGGGAAAATGAAGGGATGCGGGAGCAGCTGAGGATGTGATGTGGGGCGGAGAGACTGTAGCAGCTCCTGAGAGGGAGGTGTTCTGCTTCTCTTGCTCGGTCTTGCACGTATCTTGTTTTTACTCATCAACGGTTCAGAGGGTAGTTGTGCATTAGGTCACAATCACACAACATACATTTAGAGTACATTTGTCCCCCCTCCAAAAAAGCCTGGGAACTGTGCTTGGCCCGTCAGAGTTACAGTCCACAGCACCGGCCTCAACAAAATACGGTTCTCATGAATTCTGGGGGAGAATGCGTGTATGATGCTTTTGGGTGGTCTTTGGAGAGGGGTTGGGCAGTTTTTAAAGTAAGAGTTGTTACACACTCTTGTTCTGGGTCCTCATCTTGCAGTGGGGAGGGGAAACTCTGTTGCAACAGAAAAAATAAAAGAACTGCCTTGCTTTTCTTAAACTCGTTCCTGCCTCCCTCCATTCTTCTCTGACCGATCATGGACTCAAGTCCCTTGAGGAATTGGGCTGTAAAATTTCGTGTAACAAATATCAAAGTTGAAATAAGGAGAATATGCCCAAAGGATCAAGTTTCACCATGTTTCAAGTTAAAGCGTGTTGTAAGAAAAACTGCTCCTCTTTCCTGGTTTCCAGGAGCCCATATAGAGTCCTTCTAAGGTTCCCTATCCTAGGAGAAAGTAACAGAGGCCAACCAGAGTATATTGAGAAGCAAAACAGCTAGTAAGCTTGATCTTTATTAAAGGAACTGTTGCAAAACTGTTGTTTGACAGTGGAATTTGCTGCCAAGGTGTGTGGTGGAGTCTCCTTCTTTGGAGGTCTTTAAGCAGAGGCTTGACAACCATATGTCAGGAGTGCTCTGATGGTGTTTCCTGCTTGGCAGGGGGTTGGACTCGATGGCCCTTGTGGTCTCTTCCAACTCTATGATTCTATGATTCTATTCTATTCTATTCTATTCTAAAAGGGTCCCCACGCACCACACGCAGGAGGGAGGAGAACCCTGAACAATGGTGCGCAAGCAAGACTCTTGAAATTGCCCACCCTGTAGCCCAAGACCCATCCACCACCACCCCGAAAAACATCACACATACATCACATCACTGTCTGCCAGGATACCTGATAATGGTCACGGATTGCATTACCTGGGCAATCTGGCCATCCTTTTGTGATGGTTAATACTTTGGCTCCTGAATCCAGGTCACAGGCTCACCCTATTCATACACAAATACACCCTTAAGACAGGATTTGCAAGCAAAAAGACAATGGGAAGGCTTTCCCTATTGGCCTCCCTTACTGCAGAGGAATATTTGAGGTCACTGGAAGAGTCAAAATGGCTACAGGATTGCTCTCCTGCACTATTGCAGACACATGGCTTGTACACTTATGTATGTGTTTACCTTGTACATTTATGAACATTTAATTTATATATATAAGACCTTAGAATTCCTATAACACATGTTTTCATTTTTAATTATATTGTTTTAACTTTTTGTGTTTAGCACCCTAGGCACCTTTGAGAGGAAGGGTGGAATAGAACAGAATAGAATAGAAATGCAAGATAGTGAAGATCTTGGTGAAGGGATTAAGATATGCAAAGCTGCAGCAGTGGGGCTCAGGGTTTGATTGGAAGGATTTCTCTAGTTTACTTTCCAGATAATTTAGCCCCTATTCTATTCATTAAAAATGGAATGTTTCCCCCCTACAAACATTTTTTAAGATTTATCTATTTACATAAAAATAATAGAATTGCCCAATTCTGTGACCTCAGGGTGGCTCACAATAAATATAAGAAACTGCCAAACTCTTTGTTAACAAACAATTAAATAGTTAAAAGAGTTAAATTTTTAAGACAATGGCCCAGCCAAATTGGTTAAGTATGGCACCTGCATGTCTAAAAACCTGGTCAAGTACATATGTTTTGTCATTGAGACAAGCTAGTGATGCTTCAAGGAGCATCCAGCTCAGTATTGCAGACACTGACTGGCAGCCACTCGCCAGGGTTTCACGCAGGCCTACCTAAATATGTTGGGGGCTTCGAACTTGGGACCTTCCACATGTAAAGCAGATGCTCTACCATTAAGCTATGGCTCTACTTTTTGTTTATTTCTCGGCACAGGTTATATGGGTGCCAAAAGCCCAACTCAAGTGTTCAAAAACATGTGGATATGTACTCATTAGTGGCTTTAAATGCAGAAAGGTTATTCATGCCTCCTGTGCATTTCAAGTCACATTTGCATGTTGCTGAACACCCCAGAGAAGGGGTGGGGACGTCTTAATCTGGCACACATTTATGTTTTCCCATGCCTGCAGCCCCACTCCTTGCCCGCCAAACTCCTATTCTATGAAGCTATCATCTGCACATGCGCAACCACTTTCTCAAACATACACACCTCACCTTAACTGCAAAATGAATGCAGCTTGTGCTTTCAGATTGAATGGAATCTGGTTTGAGAGACAACACATCAAACAGTAGTATTACTCAAGAAACAACAGGACAGATATGGACTGTGGCTAAAGTCATGCATACACAGCTTCATAGACCAGTAGTGGGAGTGCACTGGAGCCATTAATGGTAATGTTTACACAGCCTTAGTCAAAGTTCATTTGATGACTGATTCATTCAATGTCTCATTGCCAATCTCGCCTTCTTCAGCTCTGAATTCCTGGAGTCTAGCCATCTGGCCTATCTATGTACTTCCATGGAGCATGAAGAAGGTTGTCTACATGCTCTTTTCCCTCCCAAGGCTGCATGTGCCAGACAGAGGTCCTCCTTTGGAAAGCCACGCCCTACAGCAGCTAACCGATCTGCGCAATGCAGATTCATTTCTTCCAGAAACATTCACATCCATCGTGAGCAAGAGACAGGCCTAAACCACCTCAAAGCTGTACAGATTGGCCTCTGGATTATTGGTAGAATTCCATTTTTTAAATGGCACCAACTTGAGCCCCTTAGGGCTGTCAGAAATGTAATTACTTGCCATTCTAAATATCACTTTAAAAACTACAATAGCAAAAAAAGTTATCCAATTCCAAAACTACTGAAGGATGAAGCAGGAAAATAATGGGTCAGCGGCTCCGCAAAAAGGTTGATAGAAATGAAGCAACAACTCCTGTCTCATCATAGGGAAATTATAGGCTACCTCCCTTGCACTTCTCTTATTTTCTGCTGAGTGCAAACAATTCCCTTGCCATCAACAGCAACAGCAAAAGCGATGTGCCCTGTGATCAGGGAGAACTCCATAAAGCACAATGTCTGCTGACGGCCAAGGAAACTTTCGCTGCTGTTAAGAAGAGTGAAGATAATACAGGTTACACGGCCAAAAAGCTCAGTGGTAGTTCCACCATCTTTCAAATACTAATTTAGCAAAAATGCTCTTGCTTATATTGGCTTATAATTTGAAAGATGTTAGGTTGAAATCCCCACTCATCCATGAAGCTCATTGGGTGACCTTGGACCAGTTGCTGTCTCTTAGCCAAGCTACCTCGCAGGGATGTTATGAGGATAAAACTGAGAGGGAGAGAACCGGTACAACACCTTGAAAAAGACTTGGCATCAATAAATGTATATGTTTGGTGTTCAATAATTAGCTGGAGTATAGCAAGCAGCTGTAAATGGGTAGAGCTGCTAAATTCAGAGGTTCTTCTGGGACAATTACGCTCCAGTCCTGAACCCACTTTTCTGGGTTTAAGCTGGAATCAGACTATGTACATATTAGTGACTCAAAACACAGTGACATTCCCCCCACATGCCACATTTCAAGTCACTTTTTAATATTGCTGGTCATACCAGAGAGGGGGCGGGAGTGCCTTACCCTGATTTGTTTCCCTGCACCAAACTCCAGTTCACTGAACCTGTTGTCTGCAGCGATTGTGTGAAGTGCGCACCCCTCAGATTAATTGCTGCTTCTGTTTCCTAAGTGATGGAGGCTGTTTGAAGGAAAAGTGAGCCAAACAGGAATATCTCTCAAGAAGCTACAGACCACCTGTGGATTGTGGCTAACACTGTGTGTATTTTGTTCCAAACACCAACAGTGGGACCACACTGGAGCCAGACTGACTAGTAATGTGTACACATCCACCAGTGGGATGTTCTCCTAAATAGGAAGAGACAAGACTGTGCTGTTAATTAATGGGGATTACTAGCAGGCAGCTGTGGCATTTCTAGGTGATTCACAACAGCAGGATTATGTGGGTTAGGTCACTTCTGATTGATGGGTTAAGAAGCAAACTAGGAAGAACAAAGACTTGTGTGATGTCCAATAGTGCTGACCACTGACCAGCTTTCTACATCTATCTCTGGATTCCTTTAACAGGTAAATGCCTGTAAAATGTTGAGGGTCTATGAGCCTACCTCAAGTCATTGGAGGTCCTGCTCAGGGTGCCCCCTCTTGCTGGGATTTTGGGGGTGGCAACGAGAGAGGAATTTCTCAGTGGTGGTGCCACACCTGTGGAATGCTCTTCCCAAGGAAACTTGCCTGATACCCACTTTACATGCCCAGGGCCCTAAGTGAAGACTTTTCCTTCTAGTATTAAAAGCTAGAACAGGTCAGGTCAAACCTTCTTTGCTTATTTTCAATGTTCTTTGCAAAAATTCAAAACAGACTCAATGGTCCACAGTAAATCACATTGACAAAAACAAATACTGAAAATACTGTATACAAAAACACATTAAGTAAAAGCCTGAATCAGGATTTGTATTTTTTTTAAGCAATGCATCAGTTTATTTGTTGTATTTTCTCGGCCAGTGACTAAATATTATTTACTGTGGCTGCTATATCATCTGCGCTTTAGACAGATATGTTTTGTTTTTAAATGTAAGTTAGCAATAAGCTCCTGTGTAGTTGACACATAAATTCAATGATCATAATCATAATATAAACTTGTTATTCTTTATGAAGTCACTTATGCACACATATTCTCAGTCACCCATATCTATACATCTGTCAAATTCTGCTGTGCTTTGTTAAATCTCATTGATGCAATTTCTAGACTTTTGGACTTTGTAAAGGTTCTTGGTGACTCAGTAAAAACAAGTTTACCGTACTTCCTTTATTTGTTTCCTTGTGGTGATTTAAAAGGAACTCTTGTCATTGTTTACCATCTAATTGTAGGAAAGTTTCTCATGGGGGATGAAGATTAAAACAGTGCTCAAGGCTGATAATCTAGTAAAAAAACCCTGAAATAACTGGAAATCTTGGTATTTCAATGGGCCTCCTTGGGCCTTGGGGAAGTGCTTGTGATGTTATTGATATGCAAAGCATGTCTGTCATCCCAGAAATGAAACCTGGGCAGAAGTGTAAAGCAGAGGAGGTAGTGGGTGGCAAGTAATAAAAGAAAAAGCAACTAAAACAACAAGGAACATGTAGAAAAAGCAGAAATACAAACTAGAAATGAAAGTGGCCCATATTATTATTATTTTGTTATAAAAAACTTGGGTTGTATCCAGCTAAGCCCTACTCAGAATAGAACATTGTTTTCAGTGAATACCAAATTTGTGGGGTGGGGGAAGGTTTAGAATTCTAACAGGGCAATTCTACAGATGTCTACTTAAAAGTAAGTCCTAATGGAACTTCCTCACGCATACGTGGATATAACAGAAGCAGGGGTGCCAACTTGGATAAAATATTGGGGGGAGCAGGTAAGCCCCCACCCTGAATAATCAATCACAAGATGTGGCACACCACACGCAAACCATTTGAATGACAACACCCAGGGATTTTTTCGCTCAGTTCCAGCACCTCTCAGGTGGGCACCATTTGCCATGGAGATGACTAGTGAGACCAAAGCCAGTGAGCGTTTGCAGCTGAGTTCAGCTACATCAGTCGCTCACCTAAGGTCACTAGGATGTTCTCTTAGGCAACCAAGGAAAGGCCTTTTGCTGACGTGTGCCCATTTCAGCATTGCTACCTGCTTCTGAGTCACATCCTGGTCCTTCTGATAAGCTCTGCAAACCTACACAAGGCAGGGAGAGTGCAAAGCTCAGTGACAGAATACATACGTTACTTACAGAACTGTTCAGGCCACATCCACATTATGCATTTATAGTAACGTATAACTTTAAACAGTCATGGCTGCCCCAAAGGATATTGGGAACTGTAGTTTGTTAAGGGTGCTGAGAGTTGTTAGAAGACACATCCACCCATCCCGTTCCCCTCATATGACTACAGTTTCAGTGTGTTGTGAGAAAAAATGGAGAGGGGAAGAATCATGTACACCACTTTGAGCTCCCAGTAGGGAAGAAATATAACAACAACAACAACAACAACAATTACTATTAGTAGCAGCAGTACCATTATTGGCTTGGCTCCAACAAAGTTTTGCTCAGAGCACACCCACTGAAATTAATGGGTATGACTAACCTAGTTGCATTAATTTGAGTAGAACTTAGTTGAGTACAACTTCTTCTTCTTCTTCTTCTTCTTCTTCTTCTTCTTCGTTTTATATTTTTAATTGATCTTATATGTTTAAATGTTTTCATTTTTAATTGTATTGTTTTAACTTTTTTGTGTTTGGCACCCTAGACTCCTTTGGATAGTTTGGATAGTTTAGAATAGAATAGAATAGAATAGAATAGAATAGAATAGAATAGAATAGAATAGAATAGAAATGCAAGATAGTGAAGATCTGGGTGAGGGCATTAAGATATGCAAAGCAGTGGCGGGGGGGGGGGGGGGGGCTCAGGATTTGATTGGAAAGAGAGGGTTGTTTAACCCTTTCCTCCTGTACCATTTCCCTGATTAAATCACCTCAATCAAAGCAGCTGTTTGCCCAAAAGCAGAAATATCAGTTGCTCCACACCTTTTGTGAAGACTTATTGTTTTGCCAAGGCTTTCCCTGCCCAATAAGATGGAACTCTGTTTTACATGTTTGAATCCTCTGGATATCTGTTTTATTTCCTTTCATATTGCTGTTTTATTGGTTTTAGGCTGTTTTTTCATGTTAATGTTTTAATGATGCATTATTTGTTTTTATAGACTACAGATCACTTGGAGACTTTTGAACTATGAAGCAGTGGATAAATGCTATTAAATAAACAAACTAAAGACAGAAAATGAGACATGTATGGTATTTTGAAACAGGCCCTGGGTTCAGTCTTGGACAAGCCCAGCCCAGGGAGAATAGGGGGCTCTATCTTTCTCACGGGAGGCAGTGGCAAAGCAGCAGCTTTCCACACAGAAAATATCCAGTGCAGTTGTTGCAATCTCAGGTAACTGGCTTGGCAAAATTCCCAGCAGGAAATGTGGCTAAATATATTACCCAAGCTTAGTGACTCAGAAATGACAGCTGCTGCCCCTATCTAGTTTCAGGGGCGGAATACGGTCAGAGAGGCACTGGATGAATCATAAAACTGTCACAGAACAGGAATAGTGGAGGAGAACTGGGCAGACCGGCCCTATCATAAGGCAGGGTGCAGCAGCCTGCCTCAGGGGACAGATTTTGGGGTGCAATTAGAATTACCAGTCGTCTAGTTCCTGTATGATATTATTACCAATAGCACCTGCAACAAAATGTTGGAGTATTACATTCATCCTCTAACACAGGAGTGCTCCTAGTGATGTAGTGGAGGGGCAGTGCTATTCTGGGCCTCTTTTTAGAGCAGGAACAATGATGTCATTGTCAGGACACACATGAGCTGCAGGAGAGGAGCTTATAGCCAGTTTGCCCTACCTGGTCCTTTTCTCTGTATCAATGGGGAGACAGACCGGTGTGCATCCACAGTTTACTCCGCTGTGGACATGCCCGCAAATGTCTCCATGCTAATGTACTTCCAATTTGTATTGAAAGAAATAATATCAGCATTAACTGGAAATGCCTGCGTTTGCACGCATGGTGGTGGTGGAGAGGAAGGGCCACGGTTCATTGGCAGAGCATCCAATCTGCACGCAGAAGGTCCCAGATTCAACCCCCAGAATCTCCAGGTAGAGCTGAGAAAGAATCCTGCCTGAAACCCAGGAGAACCTCAGTAGACAATACAGAGATAGAGGGACCAATGGTCCAACTTTGGGATCAGGCAGCTCCCTACAGTACGTTTCCAAGCACAATTTGAAGTGTTGGTGCTGACCTTTAAAGCCCTAAACGGCCTTGGTCCTGTATACCTGAAGGAGCGTCTTCACCCCCATCATCCAGCCCGGACACGGAGGTGCAGTGCCGAGGGCCTTCTGTGGTTCCCTCGCTGCAAGAAGCCAAGTTACAGGGAACCAGGCAGAGGGCCTTCTCGGTAGTGGCGCCCGCCCTGTGGAACGCCCTCCCATCAGATGTCAAGGAGAAAAACAACTACCAGACTTATAGAAGACATCTGAAGGCAGCCCTGTTTAGGGAAGCTTTTAATGTTTAATAGATTATTGTATTTTAATATTCTATTGGAAGCCGCCCAGAGTGGCTGGGGAAACCCAGCCAGATGGGCAGGGTATAAATAAATAAATTATTATTATTGTTGTTGTTGTTGTTGTTGTTGTTGTTGTTGTTGTTGTTTTGCCTTGGCATCTACCTTTTTATTTGAAACCATGATGCACACCTTAAGGTCAAATCAGGGGTGCTTTTACCCTGCAGTGTAGTTTGCAGTGCAGGTTTTACTTCAGAATGAAAAGCCAAAGTTAACTGTGTTCCACTTTCTTTTAATAAACAATACCTGTAAAGTTTTTTGGGTTTGTTTTTTTTAAAAAAAATATTTAATTATATGTGTTTTATGTGTTGGAACTTGGAAGCCGCCCAGAGTGG
Source organism: Podarcis cretensis (assembly GCF_951804945.1). Classification (NCBI taxonomy): domain Eukaryota; kingdom Metazoa; phylum Chordata; class Lepidosauria; order Squamata; family Lacertidae; genus Podarcis; species Podarcis cretensis. The sequence continues at coordinate 30,218,989 of NC_137177.1, forward strand.
CTATAAGTGTGTTATAAGTATTTCCCACACATACCTCCCTCGCCGCTGCAAAGCAGACTGGCACAAATCTTCTGGAACCTGTCTTCCCTAGTCAGCTGCTATCTTTCTCTCTGCTTTTATTTTTGTCTACTGTTGGGTCTGTGTAGGATAATGGCCTCCATTACTTAATTCTATGGCTACCGAGTTATTAGTCTGAACAAGCAGTCAGGAGACTCAGCACTCGCTGCAAGCACCAAAGATATTTCATTGGCTTTATAGCCTAAATTCTCTGTCAGGGGCTTGATGCGTTAGTTATTTCTCCTTTTCTTTCTTTCTTTCTTTCTTTCTTTCTTTCTTTCTTTCTTTCTTTCTTTCTTTCTTTCTTATATGCATCCCAGGCTTAAAAATATATGTTTGTCCTAGCCTGCTTATTTGTCCTTGTGGCAGGAATGGACTTCACTGAATTACTCTTTGTAAAGGCATAGAATTCTTTCCTCATTTGGAATGGCACTAAAGGCTGCAAATGTAAGTATATATCTCTATGGGAATAAGGCCCATTAAATGCTCTGAGTGTTACTAGAACTCACATCCTACATATCTGGGGGAAAGGGAGAAATTATTATTTGAAACCCACTTATCATTTGGAAACCAAACCCGGGGTAAGCACAGTACCCTGCCCCCCGGAGTCTCTTGCTGCTAAAAGATTGGGGTGCAGACACATAATAATACTTTACTTAAGTGAAACGGCTACAGGAATACAGTGGAGCTCAGGTAGACCTTCTAGTTCAGACAAGGCTTGGTGGGAACTGGAAGCCCTTTATACTCCTCCTTTTCCAGAGTGATCCAATGGTCTGCCTAGATGGGAGGAATTGTCCAACACCCAAAGGAGCTGAGAAGTTGCTACCTGCACTTCACCAGATCACCACAGGAGGCAAGCTGTGCACAGATCCCCGCAGCTCCTGACATTGTGTTCCACTGGCTTGTCTTCCATCTTGGCCACCTGACTCCGTCTATCTCTCTCATTGGCTGTCTTAAGTTACAAACAGTTCTATCAGTAATCACAAGGAACCCAAAGATAATTCCCAGTTGTGGACCTTTCTGAGTCCAAGTCTTCTAGTCCAGGTCTGGCCAGTGGCTGGGAAGCAGAATAGTAGCATAGCAAAGCGAAGTGTAGGAGTGTGTAGCTACAGGGTTATTCTATTTTTTCCAGAGCACAGGAGCAATGGCATTATCTGCCAGAGGGCTAGGGAAATTGATGGACCGTCTTTGCTCTGGCATGTGAATGAGGTGATAAGGAGGCTTTCGAGTTTGTTTGTGACAGCTTAGCATAGACCAAGTCAGAGAATGAGGACAATAACCAAGCAGAGGCTATATATGTTTTTTCTTTGATGTGGTTCCTGCTTTGTGGTAGCAGTTTAAATGGCAATACCCCTTTACAAGCTTGCTTGAATTTCTAATTAAAAACTAAACAGAGAATTTCAACTGCATAAAGATCTTTTGTTAAAGCTTAACGTGCTGTATACGTTGAACCTGCAGTCAGAAGTAAGCAACTCTGATTTCCTTGGAGCTTGCTTGCAGAAAACAGCATAGGATTGAAGTCATGCCACCTAATAAATTAGGTATCATGCTATGTCCTGCTTCTTTTGTGTGTGTGTTTAATAATGGATCAATACAGCTGCTTATATGCTCAGACTCTTCTTGGGGCCATAGCAATAGGCTGTATTGCCTCATAGGCTGAAGACACACTACACCTTTAAAGAACATTCCACTGCGCTCCCTGGACACTGCTGTTTACTCCCCACAGAGTTTCATGTCTCAGCAACTACAATGCCCAGAACTCTTTGAAGGAGGAAACATGGGCTTTAAAGATACTGTATAATAGGCAACTACAGTGGTACCTCGGGTTACATACGCTTCAGGTCACATACGCTTCAGGTCACATACGCTTCAGGTTACAGATTCCGCTAACCCAGAAATATTACTTCGGGTTAAGAACTTTGCTTCAGGATGAGAACAGAAATCGTGCTCCAGCGGTACGGCAGCAGCAGGAGGCCCCATTAGCTAAAGTGGTGCTTCAGGTTGAGGTCCGTACTTAACCTGAAACTGTTCTTAACCTGAAGCACCACTTTAGCTAATGGGGCCTCCTGCTGCTGCGCCGCCTGAGCCCGATTTCTGTTCTCATCCTGAAGCAAAGTTCTTAACCTGAAGCACTATTTCTGGGTTAGTGGAGTCTGTAACCTGAAGCGTATGTAACCTGAAGTATATGTAACCTGAGGTACCACTGTACAGTATAATATACCAGGTAAACTATGGTCTGGTGATGGCACATCCCCCCCAACAGGTGGCAGTACAGCACACCAGTAAAGAGTTGGGCTAAATACGTTTTAAATAAGAGAGAAGCAACTGAATGAGAGAAGCAAAAAAATTAAAATACTGTACAAAGGAAAAAATTGGCATGGGCCAAATCAGATGTAGCATTTTGTATTGTTTTGCTCTTGCCTTTTAACCGTAGGTGATTGAGCAGCAGCCAGTCATTGCTGTTCTACTTTAAGCATACAGTGTTAGTGGCGAAGAATTTCAACACCCAGTACAGCTGCACGCTTCTGCCGCTGTGCTCTGTTAAAAATGGCTTCTCCATGTGAACCAGGAAGTGATCTCTTCAGACAATGGAATGACTCTTCTTTTCTTATCTCTGTGGCTGTGATCTCTTGGGTGACGCGGACGCCGTTAGACAGTTAAATGCCCATGTGTACGGAGTACGTTTCCCTCCCACCCCATCCCCTCCACATGGCCCCAGGCTTTGGAAACCTACGCTACACCACTGACCTAAGTACACTTCCTCAAAACATGGAGGCTCCGTTTACCCATCATGGCTTATAGTAATGATTCTATTGGATCTTGTGCTTTTAAAAACTAGAATAGACTGGGCTTGTTCCATAGCTCACAGATTCCTGCACATATACTCCATTTTTGTGCATGTGTACACAGAATGGGGTTTCTCAGGTCCCCCTCCCACTGGGACAGACCTACTGACATTGCAGGACTGTGCCCCACACCCAATGTCATGTTTAACTTGCCTATGGATGAAATAGGCAAAATAGGAAACAACACACTAAATTAGCCGTGTGTGTGTGTGTGTGTGTATGAAAACACTAATTGAGGGAAGGTGGCTAGAGAACACCATTACACACTCACTAGTTTGTAAACGTGTATACGGACAACACGGATAGTAGATGACGTTATCGTGCAAAGGTGTGTACAATTGTAAGCCACCATGTACAAAAGCAGACTCCGGGGGCAGGGGCGGTCCCTGTGCATTCATAGGCTATGTGTGTACACAGGCTTAAATGGGAACCTAAACAAATTTGAATACACATTAAACTTAGGTGCGGACAAGCTCTAGAATGCTCACAATGTTTTTGTGAGAAGGTTATATATACAGTGGTACCTCAGGTTAAGTACTTAATTCGTTCCGGAGGTCCATACTTAACCTGAAACTGTTCTTAACCTGAAGCACCACTTTAGCTAATGGGGCCTGTTGCTGCTGCTGCCGCACCGCTGGAGCACAATTTCTGTTCTTATCCTGAAGCAAAGTTCTTAATCTGAGGTACTATTTCTGGGTTAGCGGAGTCTGTGACCTGAAGCGTACGTAACCTGAAGCGTATGTAACCTGAGGTACCACTGTGTGTGTGTGTGTGTGTGTGTGTGTGTGTGTGTGTGTATTGCTGCAGACAGGTGGGGAACTAGAAATGAGAATGGGAATGGGTAGTTTAATCAGTCCCTATACAATGATTAGATAATGCTGATCAGGGGCTTATGAAGTCTTCCAAATGCACCAATCGCCCTGCCTGCCTTCCTACCTACACAGAAACACCACAAGAGTTTAACCACACCACTGAGCTCTTAGCAAAGGTGATGCATAGCAAAGCCACAGGAGACTGAGCGCATTCTTTGGCTGACAGACTCCTGCAGAAGTCAAGAGATGGAGAAGTAATAAATACTTCCCTGCTCTGGCTTGCAACTTAAAACACTTCTTGTAGCTCGGAGGAAAATCTAACACTGGAAGGTGATCTACAACTGAGGTTGACCAGAGTGCTGATTAAACAGAAAGGAGGGTTTCTTCCCCCATGCTTGTTCCAATAAGGGATGCACAACAGAGCATTTCTACTTAGGAGAGGAGGGTGAACCTTGGCCAGTTACCACCCAGTCAGGAATGGATGCCCTGGCAGAGCCAATGAGTACAAGAGGCATAGGGTGTGCAGTGCCCAGTTGCTGAAGGAGGGCAACATAAGGAACCCAGGCGGTGGAATGGGGAGGACCTCTGAAAGCATCCAGACCGGGGCATCCCATCTATAAAGCCACCTGATCTGCTATCCAAAGGGTCCAGCTTTCTTGAGAGAAAAGGTACTTGCAAGATGAAGTGTTTACTGACTCTCATTTATGTTTATTCATTTATAGAAGCCTAAGTACATGTAATGACATTTGTGGAGATGTGTCCCTGTTTGTTGCCTCATTGACTGCTTTGGTTCTCCCTCCCTCCCTCCGTTCCTTCTGCTGCCTTCCCTATCTGAAATGTAGATTGGAATCTCCTTGGGGCACGACCTTGTCTTTTTGGAAAGTGCCATGTGCATCAACAGCATTGCATAAATCATTTGCCTGTTTCTTTGAATTATTTGGCTTACACTTAAAATAAGTGCTGCATAGACAGATGATCAACAATTAGCTGAGCAGTGCTTAACATGTGAGTGTGATGATGATGATGGTAGGGAACTGTAGGCAGACAGACTGTATTTACTTTCTTAAAAAAAGAAACTGCAGTTGTAATTCTATATGCGCTTACCTGGGAGTAAGCCCCATTGATCGATGAGGGTCGGTTGTGGGGGAGTGAGAAGTGTTCCTATTTTCATCTGAGGAATGTTGGAGAGTTTGAAACCAGGCTGAAAGCCCCCATGGTAGAGTGGGATATATAAATTATAATAAACATGAACTGGGACTACAGTTTTAGTGTGCTTGTGGTAAGCTTCCCTTAGTTATAACAAGCAGGGCTTCTTTGAAGATTTTATTAATGATGCTAGCCAACGCTCCACGACTGAACAACACATGAGTCTTCCCACAGCCTAGACTTGCTAAAGCAAGTTGGACAGATCCTACAAAGAGAGACCTCTTGTCAAAAGCATCTTTCCAGGTAAAGGTTATGCAGATCTGGTTTTCAGAAAATGGAAATCTTGCCTTTGTGGAATACAGCTGATCATAGTATCGCAAGAAGGTCTTGTGCTTGTCCAGCAAGCATCCAAAATCACTCTTGATCTTGTTGAGCAGCTTGTGGAAGTGCTTCACCTGAGACTCTCTGCCAGGGTACATCCACTGGATGAACTTGCACAGAGGTTTAACTGAGTACACCTCAGAGGTCTTCTTCAGCAGCTTTTATTGCGTGGTGGTTATGTTCCAGGGATGGCACGTATATCTAAGAATGCATATACTCAAACTGTGCCCGTGTGAGCATCACCCTTCCAGAGCCTTGCCTGCCTGGGGGTGCTTATGTGAGATCTCTCGAGAACTCAGACAGCCCTGCAAGATCTCATGAGAGCATCACCGAGCACACATGCTGAGTGCCTTGCCTGGTAAAGAAGGCAGAGAATTTAAAAGTTATTTTGTGCTGGGTTTTCCTGGTTTGTGGAAAGAGCTTTTAAGCTCTCTGCCTTCCTTACTGGACAAGGCCTGCTCAGGACTTGGAATGGCTAGCCTGGCAGACCCAGCAAGTTTTAACCCCCTAGGTCAGTAGATCCCAAACTATACCAGGCTACTGATCCCTTGGTTCCATAAACTCATCTTAGTGCATACTATCCTACCCTATAAAAAGCATTATTCATAATAGTGTTTTCCACAACCCACTAAGGAAGACAACACAATAAAAGTCAAAATAGTAGCAATTATTTACACATTGAACTTGATCCAATGATAGCACTTTTTCAAAGTCTGATAGTCATTTATACCTTCAGTGCCCCCCTGCCCTCCTCCTGCCGCCTGGCTGAGGTGAATTTGCTGCATTACTGAGGAGATGGATCACTCTCACTTCCTGAACTGAGAGTAAAGGCAAAAGAGTGGCAGCTGGGGAAATGCAGGGGAGCTGCCTTGTTCTGTCAGACCACTGATCCGCCTGGCCCAATATCAACTGCATCCTGAAGCTCTGCCATTCTAGAGTGGGGGGGGGGGGGATGGACAGGACCAAGACTCACCAGATGTTTTGCTTTGTTTTTAAGGAGACTCAAGTAATGGCCACCATCACCAGCAAGGCTTCCTTGCTGACAGGTGCCTAGACTGCCCAACAGATTTTGCAAAGCCCCAAGAAAACCTTAAGCACAGGCAGGCAGTTTTGCAAGAGGATGCTTAGGCGGATGACATCATCACCACAAGATGGCGGAATAGCTTTTCTCTCCCCAACCCAGCACCCACAGATGTTTACATTAGATAACTCTAAATATTAAAAAACACTTATCAAAATAGCGAATTCTATTTGGACATGTTACAGCACTCATAATTAGAACAAAAACGGGTGGGGCTGATTTATTTTGTAAAGAGATTTACTGTGGTTAGAAGGGGGTAAATGAAGACTTCAAGATCTCTTCAGAGATTGCTTGCCACAGGAGAAAGCAAATGGCTTAAGCCACTTTTAACGCAGTTGTAACAGAGTCGGTCACGACTGGACCTAATGGTCAAGGGTCCCTTTACCTTTTTTAACATAAAGAAAATGGCTGCCCTCTAAATGGGAAGGATTTCAAAGAGATCTGCGAAAAGAGGAGCAGAGAAGGCAACTTGTACTGTAGAGCACAGCAGTGGCGTAGCGTGGGGGTTGCAGGGGGGGCCGGCCGCACCGGGCGCAACATCTGGGGTTAGGGCAAATCCACAGGTTAGGGGGCGCAAATCCACGGGTTAGGGGGCACAAATCCACGGGTTAGGGGGTGCAAATTACTTGCTTTGCCCCGGGTGCTGACAACCCACGCTACGCCACTGGAGCACAGTCCCGTGTCTCAATTCAGATGGCTTCACAGCAACAGCCCTCCCCCTCAGCACTCGCCATTTGTGGCAGTTGGGAAAGCACTGGTCCTTCCAACTCTGAGATTTGTTCAAACACAGCGCAAAAGTCGAGAAAAGGTGGCAAAGTACTGGTAATAGATGCTGTTTTTGCGATGGAGATTCATTTAAAACTTAGATCAGATATAATGAAAGACTGGGATGAAACTTTTGTTGCCCCCTTAGAAATCAGCTCAGAGAACTCACAGAAGGAAAAAAGGAGCACTGAATTCTCTCGCAATACAGTGGTACCTCTGGTTATGAACTTAATTCATTCTGGAGGTCCATTCTTAACCTGAAACCGTTCTTAGCCTGAGGTACCACTTTAGCTAATGGTGCCTCCTGCTGCTGCTGCGTGATTTCTGTTCTCATCCTGAGGTAAAGTTCTTAACCCAAGATACGAATTCTGGGTTAGCGGAGTCTATAATCCAAAGTGTTTGTAACCTCAGGTGTTTGTAACCCGAGGTACCACTGTACATTGCTGCAAATCTTTCTGGATTCTCTCACAATATGTTGCTGTTATCTCTTTCTGCTCTGTGTTCAAACACAGATGCACTTGCTGACTTTTCCTCTCTTCTCCACTCCAAAAAGGCACAAGATAAGAGCCATGTTCTCTTCAGCTAAGAGACCGTAAACCTGTCATTTTTATAACCAGTCTTGTTCTTTTCCCACGACGCTCCAGTTCCTGGATTCCTCTGTTCCTGTTTTTCCCCAGTGAAAAACATTGACAGGGTTTTGGGTGTGCTTTTGCCTCATCACCAGTGGGCCCCTGTCAGCCTCTAGATTTTCCCCCCAAGTGGCACAGACCTACCACAAGCATGCCACCAATCTCACCTTCTAAGATTTGACTTAAGGAAAATGGGTGCGTGGCCCAATTAATAATAATAATAATAATAATAATAATAATAATAATAATAATTTATTTATACTCTGCCCATCTGGCTGGGTTTCCCCAGCCACTCTGGGCAGCTTCCAACAAAATATTAAAATACAATAGTCTGTTAAACATTAAAAGATATGTGGGAAACAGCCAATTCGTATCTGTGAGTGCATTGCTTAATGACAGCATCCTCAGGTGTGCATCTCACAGCCCAAACCATAGAGAGAATGCCCATCTCATCTCACCTGTACCTGCCCATCTTCTTACCTCCAGTCCAGGGGACAGCATTGCCTACCAGCTTCCTCTTCCTCTCAGGCTGGGTATACACCATACACTTAAATCACGCCCAAAAGAAAGTTTCCTGGCAACTGTAGTTTGTTAACAGTTTGGGGAATTGTAGCTCTGTGGGGGGAACTACAGTTCCCAAGATTCCTTTGGGGGGGTTGTGCTTTAAATGTATGGTGTGCACATAGCCCAAGTGTTGCCTTTGGAGATCTCAGCAGAGGAGAGGATGGGGGCAAATTAGAATTAATTGGCTCCTCTCATTGGCACTGACTCCATCTGCTATTGGTCTTCTTGCCTTCTGCTGCACCATTCCCAATGAGCACCAGCCACCCCTGGAGGCAAGGGAGCGATAAGTTTCTCCTTGACACGGTGCAGCGGGAAAGTGGTGTATAGTACTCTGTTTCATTGGAGGTTTTAAGCAGAGGTTGGAAATGTATATTGATCCTGTAGTTTGACAAATACTGCAGTTTGATGCATTCCTGTCAGCCAGGAAGCTTTGCTGGTGATGGTAGTATTTGTAAAACTGCAGGATCAATATGGATTGTGGCTAATGTTGTGTCAATGCGGCTTCAGAAATTAGCAGTGGGAGTGCAGTGGATGCAGAGTAAGCAGTCATATGAACATACCCAAATAACTTTGTATGAACATGGATTAAAGACCAATCACTGGAAAGTCACTAAGTGCACAGTAAATAGGACTGTGAACATAGCCCAAATTTCCAGACAGCTATCTTCACGAGACTGGCATTTATAAGAAATATGCTCAAATGTCCCTTACTGGCAGAATCACTGTTGTTGCCTCTAATGTTCCTATCTGTTTGTTTACTTTTCTGTCCTGCTCCTCATTAGGGAACAACAGGTTTTTGCAGGGTTTCAAAGAGGGCTAGTGTCAGGTGCCTGGTGATGCCCCAACACCCCAGCTGCCCCCCCCCGACCCTGCTCCTCCTCCTCTTCAGTCACCTGTCCTTTCTAAAGTGTGCAAGAAGATCAGGGAGAAAGAGTAACAGCCTCCATTTCCCTTGCGTTCTCTGGGCAGTGGTGCGTACTAGGTCCAGAGGAAGAGGGTAGCAAGGGGGACAACCCAGGAGGAGGGTTCTCTGAGACCATCTTGCCCAAGGGCTCCCCAAATTCTGGAGCTGATGCAGGCTCCAAAACCTCCTTGAGAAGAGAGACAACAGTGGGACAAATGAAATTAGTGTGAGTGTCACAAACAATAGTGCTCTTTGCATACAACTTTGAGCTCTTTTTACAACATTGCTTACATTTTCTGGTGGTGGCAACTGTTAACACAGAGATCTCTGCCCCACAAGCCCTTTGCGGTGGCAGCCTTTGGAGAGCTGTTCCGCTCCTGCCACCTGCTCTCCTGTCAGAGCTGATGCCTGCCTGCTTTCCTTCCATTTCAAAGGTCGCACAGAGAAAGCCAGGCATAGACTCCTGGAAAGTCCCAGCGCAGATCAAGCCAGCGCTGAATCTCACATGGTCTTCTTTTTTCCACCACATCCCTCTACTCTCTGACATGCCATGATTCAGCTTTTGCAGGTTTCTGTGGTTCTTCTCTTGCAAAGGCTGTTACTTTGTGGTTTTAGCTCTCCAGACATCTGTTCTTCCCACAGACTCTCGCGGAGATCAACATTCGGGCTGATTTTGTGCAACTCTTTCAGATCAGGTGAGGAAATCGCAAGAAGTCAGCCAGGTAGGTCCTTCCCAAAATTTCATTTTACAGCGGTGATTATGACAATCCTGCATTTGAAATTTGTAGTTGGAAGCAAGGAGTAAAAGTCTCTTTTGATGATTTTTTTTACATGAAAAGTGTTTGAATACTGTAAAACCAACATTAAAACCTTACGAAGAAAATTGCATTTGATAATTGCACATTTATCTGGGAAGCTGCAGAGTACAGTGCGCTGCTTTTGAGAGCCTTTCTAAATAATCCAAGTTCTCTAGTCAATAAATGTGCAGTAATTCATTGCAGGAGAGTGAGATGAAATTGAGAGAAAATTTCAGGGATCTCAATAAGTCTTTAAGGCCTTTTTTGAATGTTACACTAAGTTGTGGTTTAGCTTTATATGAACAAGCCTGCTCAAGCTTCAGGTGTGCTCCAAGGGAGAACACTGAGAATGTACTGGAGTAAGAGAACAAAAAATCCTGCTTTCGATTTTAAATTAATGACAGTTCTCTGTCAGAATCCATGGAATAGGGATTACCTTAAATCAGGAGTGGCTAAATTGACCCGCCAGATGTTGCTTTCCTTAACTACATCTCCTGTCATCCCTGACTATTGGCAATGTTGGCTGGGGCTGATGGAAGTTTGAATCCAACAACATTTGGAAAGCCACAGATTCTCCATCCCTGGTTCAAACTACAGATAGCTCAAACAAAGCAGGAGCAAACCATGGTTTGTGATCCTGGTTTGTTCACTAACCAGAGTGCACACAATCCAGAGTTTGGACATAATAGGGAACTTTGGTTAGTTTAAAATGCTTCTGATCTACTGAGCATGCAGGAGGAGAGATTGTGAGGTAAGGGGCATACATGTTTTGAGGCTCAGGCAGGCTTGTTTATTTAATACTAAAACATAGCTGGGCGTTATTCCTGAAGCAGCCCACTGTTTTTTAAATGCTCGCTAATGTTATCTCTCATTGGGTGGGATTGTAAAGAGTGGAACAGCTCATTAGCAGAAATGCTGAAAATGGCTGGCCTTTATCAAATTCTTATCTTCTGTAATATAGAAGGCTGTGTACACATGGCACCTTTAAAGCACATTTGAAGTACATTAATTCCCTCAAAGAATTCTGGGCTTTGTAGCTTGTTATGTTAAGGGCTGCTGGGAATTGTAACTATATGAGGGGTGAATTACAGCGTCCAGAGTTCTTTGTGGTGGTGGGGATGTCCTTTAAATGTGCTTTAAATGTTTATTGTGAATGCAGCCTTACTCCCCTTTCTTCTATCACTTTTGCATTTCACTTCAAATTGTTGGAGGAAGGACAATGAACAACACAATGTCAGAACATGGGGTTTCAGCTGCAGCCACACAGTTTTTTGCAAAGTGTGATTCTATCCTATGCAAGGTCCTCTCTCCTAATTAGAAAGAAGGTGAATGGATGTTGATGTGCTAAGATGGAGCTTTGGTCTCAATGTTTTCTCTTTAAAAGTGGCTAGCAAGAGACTCCCGAGAAGCTCAGAAGCAGGGGATAGCCATATCCTGTTGTTTGCCTCTAAGAGCCAGGAACTGTACCTGTACTTAGGGATGGAAGAGGAATTCAATTCAGTTCACATTTGAAGCTGAATCTATCAAATTCACACTTTCCAAAACAACATGAGAACCAAAATACAGCCATCATTTGAAATTCACACTTACCTGAATTTTGCAATGCACTTCTCCAACCAATGTTTTAAAAAGTGAGTATGTTAAGGGAAATTGTGCATATAAATGAATGTGTTAGTGAAAATAACTTACCAGAGTACATTATATTAGGAAAAATTGCTCACCAAAAGGGTGTAAATTTGTCACAACTACATGGAAAAAGGTGTTATTAGGAGAGATTTACACTAAAATGCTGAATATTTTTCTTGAAGACTTTTTTTTAAAAATCACATATTGCTACAAGAATGTGGAGAACTAAATATAAGATTGCAAAAACGAGAAGCTGAGGAAACAAAAATAGACAGAGCCTTCCTTCCCTAGCTATGTTGCCTTTGAGTGTGGAGGTTTCCTTTAGCTGTCATGACTAGATGTTTCAAGGAGTTATGTCAGGTAGCCCAGGTTTACAAAAATCCAAAGCACAGACAAGAATCTATCCAGAATGCTGTGTGCTTGGCAGAAGCAAACATTAGAAAACAGGAGCTAGCGAAAGCAGATGTGGTGCTGTAAAAAAGCTCTGGAGGCAAGAGGTTATAGGGAATGTCATGTACTTGCGGACCCTAACCCAGGGCTTGGAATAAGGCTTCAAAGCTCATTTAATTTAGCGCTATTAGTAGCATCAAAGGCTGCCTAACTTCTCTTTGCTAGATTTCCCCCCAAAAGGGTTTCTAAGGGTATTCTAGTTAAAGAAGTATGCTTGTGAAAACAGGAAACATGATGGAAACAACTTCCTCTTCAGAAAGAAAACGCCTTTTAGCACTTCTGCTTCTATTATATCATTGTTTTGGTTTTCCCATTAGCTGCTTTATACACAGGAGCACAGAGCATGTCGCTTTAAATGCGCAAACAGTTCACTACATAATGTCATGTGCATGCACTCAGCCTCAATAAATACTGTAACTTGCAGTTTTGCATAACCATGCATGTACAGGAAAAGAAAACATATAAATGAAATGCATATCTTGTTTTTAATCTTTCAAAGACAGTGTAGATGCACCAGTATAGTGCATGAAAAGATGAAGAGGCTTTGCTTCCTGCATGTTCTTAAAAGGCTACAGTGCTACACCTGTGCTGTTACTGCATTGTGGAGGAGTGGGACACTTCCAGACAACCTTGTTACTGAACATTCATTCTGCCTTTTTCTTTTAACAAAATGTATATACCACTTACTAGAGCAAAAGACCTCTAAGCAATTTACATGATGGTGTAGCAGGGGTCAGCAAACCTTTTCAGCAGGAGGCCGGACCACTGTCCTTCAGACCTTGTGGGGGGCCGGACTATATTGGGGGGAATGAACGAATTCCTATGCCCCACAAATAACAAAAGCACACCTTCTACTCATGTAAAAACACCAGGCATGCCTCACAAATAACCCAGAGATGTATTTTAAATACATTCTACTCATGTAAAAGTTTTAGATTTAGAAGGCGATTGGGCTGGATCTGGTCCCCAGGCCTTAGTTTGCCTACCCATGGTGTAGAATGTTTATTTACCGTAAAATACAACAAATCCATTAAAAACTAGTTACATAATTGTTCAAAAAAAAATCATTAACATACAAAACCCAGGAAGCATCCAATGATGTAAAGAAAAGGGAGAAATGTACTGCAAAGGTGCTGGATAGGATTATTATTTTATCATTTAATTAGCTCTTTGCATTTTGGCTCAGGTACCTTTTGAAAGTGTTCCTAGTTTCTTTACAAACTGCTTAAAATTCTCCATTTCAAAGATCTTGCAGGACAAAAGTGTCTCAGGATGACTTTTGAGCAGTTTGTAAAACATAAAGGCTGGCAGCATCAGCCCCGCCATGTGGGAATCCCTCGCAGATGACCACAGTGCCTGGAGACAGACCACAGTAGTAACCAGAGGAGAAATGACCACTGGGAGGAGTGCAGAGAGAAGAAATGCCATGGTGCATCTGCAGCAGCACAACCGGACACCTTCATCTGTCCCAGCTGCAACAAAATATGTCTCTCCTTAATCAGTTTCAGTAGACACTATAACTCTCCAACAGTTTGACTTCACCCTCAAAGGCGCACTCCTCCATTGTCTCCCAAGACAACCAGATGCCAACTTGAAAGGAAACAAAGAAGCCTTTGAGCCAAAACATGCTGGACTAATTGAATAATAAAATAGTCATCCTCTCCAGCATCTTTGAGATACATTTCTCCTTTTTTGCTGTAATAGAAGACAAGAATATGATTGAGTAATTTTGGGCAATTCTTAAAAATGCAGTTTTGTGTTTAAAAAATGAAATGAAATGCAGTACAGTACAGTGGTACCTCTGGTTAAGAACTTAATTCGTTCTAGAGGTCCGTTCTTAACCTGAAACTGTTCTTTACCTGAGACACCACTTTAGCTAATGGGGCCTCCCACTGCCGCCGCGCCGCCGCCACCACGTGATTTCTGTTCTCATCCTGATGCAAAGTTCTTAACCTGAGGTACTATTTCTGGGTTAGCGGAGTCTGTAACCTGAGGTACCACTGTATATAGTAAAATGAGGAATCAATCAATCAATCAATCAATCAATTAATCAAGGAAACTATGCAGCTAAAAGGGAGGTGTTGCAGATAGAACTTAGTAAATCCAAGCTGGAGTTGACCAGAACACATTGATGGCATTTGTACACTATTATATATTTAAGTTCTCTCATTTCCAACTCTCTTGCAGTTGCACCATAAATACTGCAAAAGAAGACAACGCCTTTCTGAAGAAAGCTTGCTCACTCTTAAATTCACCAGCATGGAGAAGTGCAAGAACACCACGGCCGGCACCTCTCAGTGCAGCTCCAGTGCAACGCCCATGGAATGCTACATGGTACTTGACAATTCAGCTCAGACTGTCATTGCCGTGCTCTGTTACAGTGTTGGGAGCTTTTGTATCTTGGAGAACTGTTTGGTGCTATACCTCATATTTTCTTCCCCCAAGATCCGGAACAAGCCTTCCTACCTCTTCATTAGTAGCCTGGCCTTGGCAGACACGCTAGCCAGCATGATATTTGTCTGTAGCTTTGTCAACTTCCATGTTTTCAATAAGATTGATTCATCAAAGGACATCTTCTTGCTAAAACTTGGAGGGGTCAACACGTCTTTCACAGCCTCCCTCGGCAGCCTGCTACTGATGGCCTTTGACCGGTACATCTGTATCCTCAGGCCAACAGAGTACAAAGTCCTTGTCACGAGCAGAAGAGCTGTGGTGGCCCTGGTGATGCTGTGGGTCATCATCATGCTAATTGCTTTCCTGCCATTGCTGGGATGGAACTGCTGCCACCTCAGCTCCCCCTGCTCTGAGCTGTTTCCTTTCGTCGACAACAAATATCTCTCAAGCTGGATTGTCTTGGTGGCCATCCTTCTGGCATTTATTGTCTATGCCTACATGAATGTTCTTTGGAAGGCCCGCAAGCATGTGGTGTACATGGAAAAGTACCACATTCAAACAGGCCAGCAGAACACAAAGGTGAGACTAGATGTCACACTTGCCAAGACCTTAGTGATTGTCCTGGTGGTTCTTGTGATGTGCTGGTCACCAGCCTTGGCTCTCATGATTTACAGCATCTTTGCCGAACTAGACGACTCCGTGAAGCAAGCGTTTGCCTTCTGCAGCACTCTCTGTCTGGTGAACTCTATGGTGAACCCCGCTATCTATGCCCTAAGGAGTAGGGAGTTGTGCTCCTCCCTGAAGAGAGTCTGCTCCTGTTTTGGAAGACTGCTGGGTGTATCTGAGAGCAACCCAGAAGTGGAGAGCACTCAGAAGTCCTGCCCAATCGAAACCATTTGCGATTAATTTGTCGCCGGAAGAGGGGCAGAACTCCAAGGTCTGCACTCCAAATGGCGTCAAAACTTATACATAGAAACTGATGTTTTATACTTTGTTTGAAGGGACTCTAGAGCTTATTTTCTACATGAGTTCGACTTGCCCTTTGAGTATGGTAGCAGTTTTTCGGTTGCAATGATTTCCCAGTTTATAGATCACTGGAACAACTCCATACAAACCATCAAATCACCAGCAATGGATGTCAAGGACAGTATGAAACCAGGGCCATTAAAGTGGTCCACCTCTGGAACAGACTATCAGGTCTGACCATTTGCAACAACAGGGTGGCATTTGGAGAGTTTATTTGTTATTTAATAAAAAGTAAAGTGGGAGCACTTCTCTACACTGTGCAAACACAAACTCCAATTATTGTGGGCCAGGATTGGACACAATCAGAGCTACTCAGATGTCATATTTATGTGGCAGAGCAGAAAAAAGGCAGAATGTAACACTTTGGGAGCTGACCTTAGCTGAAGAGAGTTTGGGAGGCTAATACACAAATAAAGAAATACCGTGTGCAAAAATTGGCTTCCTAAGAATCTCTGCTTTCATTTTGTGTAGATTTATTTAATTAATAAAAGGTATCTAGTCCTTATGATTGAAAAAAATTATGCTTGGCAGTATGTGATAAATTTGTGTAGGCATGTCTGAATCCAGAGAGAGGTCTACATGCAATTTCCAGTGGTTGTGGGCAGAGCCTCACCTTGAATAGTTTCCTGTCCCTCTTCATCCACAACAAGCAGCAGCTGGAACGAACTACAATGTGCAAAATAAAAGAAAATTATGTTGTGCTGGCTGTAGACTTTTCTGTTATTTTTAGTACAGAATCTAAACCATCTTACTTCTTGATTCCTATACTTAAAAGAACACATATTAACTCCTGCTTCCAGATTTCCAGATGAAGGATAGAAAGAGATAACCCTTCTCATCAACAAATGACCAAGGTGGGCAGGGAGTGTGTGTGCAGAGTTGAGGCTTAATGGGTGTCAGGGGAAGACCTAATGGGCACCTTTGCTCCCTGGGGCATCATGTTGGTGCCGCATGGCTTAAGGTGAGACTTAAGGTGACGGAGAAAAGAAAGCTGCTGCTTTGGACATACAGCTTTAAAAAAACTGCTTTAGTTTTTAAAAGTTTTTTTAAAAACCTTTTTAAAGAACCTTTCTGAAAACAAGTCCAAAAGCAAAATAAATGAACAGTCAGGTTTGTCCTCCCTGTTCAATTGGCAATCATGTGTACATGGGCTGGTTGTGAATATTTGATATCCAGAAAGACACAAAAATGTGACCAACCTGCAGTAGTGCAGCCCATTTTGACCCCTACAATCTCTATCCTCTCATTCAGCTCCATGTGTCTCCATGTGTCTTATACAAGATGCCAGGCAAGTTAAAACTGATTACCTGTGAAGGTTGCACCCTTCAGTGGTTATCGAGGGATGAACTGGGACCTGGGAGACCAGAGTTCAAATCCTCACTCAGCTATGAAGGCTAACCTACCTCACAGGGTTCTTGTGAAGATAAAATGGGGGAGGGGAGAACCATATACAACAGCTCCTTGGAGAAAAGGTTGGTTATAAATGTAGTTATATTAAAATAAACACGAGTAGCATTTACACACTGCCCCATGACACTTGCCAGAACCAAGAATTCATAGTAATGTCACACTTGTCATGGCTGAAGGAGGAAGCAGTCATACTCTGGCTTCTCCTCAGATCGTATAAATCTTTCGCCTTTTACTAAAGATTTCCGTGGGGAGGAGCGTTTATGAGTTCGTAAAGAAGGAATTCAGGTCGGAGCAAAACAATATAAACTTAAAGCTTTTGCAGATGACCTAGTTTTGACCCTGCAGGAGCCAGAATCTAGTACGAAAAGAGTATTACAATTGATTCAAGACTTTGGTCGGGTGGCGGGTTTTAAATTAAACAAACAGAAAACTAAGGTGTTGGAAAAAATTTTGACAGATACAGAGTCAGAACGGTTTCAGAGAGAGACAGAATTAAAAGTAGTTAAAAAAGTAAAGTACCTAGGGGTAAACATAACAGCAAAAAATCTGAGTCTATTTAAGGATAACTATGAAAAATGTTGGTCAGAAATTAAGAGAGACTTAGATAGTTGGACAAAATTGAAACTTTCCTTGTTAGGCCGAATTGCTGCTATCAAGATGAATGTATTGCCAAAAATGTTGTTTTTGTTCCAAACACTGCAGATTGTGGACAAGACGGAGTGCTTCCGGAAGTGGCAGAGAGACATCTCTAAGTTTGTCTGGCAGGGCAAAAAGCCCAGAATTAAGTTTAAGATATTAACGGATGTGAAAGAAAGAGGGGGCTTTGCCCTGCCAGACCTAAAGTTGTATTATGAAGCCGCAGCTTTCTGCTGGCTAAAAGATTGGCTACTTCTCGAAGACACTGACGTATTGGACTTGGAAGGTTTCAATAACACTTTTGGTTGGCATGCATACTTATGGTATGACAAGGTTAAGATCAATAAGGCCTTTAAGAACCATATTGTCAGAAAAGCAGTGTTTAATGTCTGGACAAAATATAAAGACTTATTGGAAAACAAAACTCCAAGGTGGCTTTCACCTCTGGAAGCTAAGGCCCGAAAAAGACCCAATATGGAGGCCAAATGGCCAAAATATTGGGAAATACTAGAAAAAGATGGAGACAATTGGAAATTGCAGAGTTTGGAGAAATTAAAGGATAAAGTGCGAGACTGGTTACACTACGCTCAGATTAAAGAAGTTTTTAAAAATGACAAAAAGTTAGGGTTCCAGGTGGAGAAATCGAAATTGGAAACAGAACTGTTAGAACCTAAGACTAAGGTACTTTCAAGAATGTATAACTTGCTGTTAAAATGGAACACACAAGACGAAACGGTTAAATCGGCTATGATAAAGTGGGCACAGGATATTGGGTATAATATCATGTTTGATGACTGGGAAAGGTTGTGGACCACTGGGTTGAACTTCACTGCTTGTAACGCTTTGAAGGAAAATGTAATGAAAATGATATATAGATGGTACATGACCCCAGTTAAACTTGCCAAAATATACCACCTGTCTGATAATAAATGTTGGAAATGTAAAGAAAATGAAGGAACATTCTTTCACCTCTGGTGGACGTGCCCTAAAGTGAAGGCTTTCTGGGAAATGATATATAATGAGTTGAAAAAGGTATTTAAATATACCTTCCTTAAGAAACCAGAGGCCTTTCTTCTGGGTATTGTCGGCCAGAGGGTGATAAAGAAGGACAGAACTTTTTTCTTGTATGCAACAACGGCAGCAAGGATACTCATCGCTAAATATTGGAAAACCCAAGATCTACCCACACTGGAAGAATGGCAGATGCAACTGATAGACTATATGGAACTGGCTGAGATGACCGGCAGAATCCGAGACCTGGGAGAGGAGAGGGTTGAAGAAGATTGGAAGAAATTCAAGATTTACCTACAAAAATATTGTAATTTGGTTGAATGTTAATAAGGATGCTAGATCACAAACAATTGAGCACCACTAAAATAGTTGGAATTAGGATGATAAGTGAGATTGAGGAAAATATAAATTTTTTGGAGAATTATTAATTATATTTAAACGAGCGGGACATAAGAATGCAAACAAGTTGATAAATTGCTGGCAAAAATTTATAATGATGTAAGTGGGAGTGGGAGACGTGAGGGAGTCCAAAGAAGTTATGAAACTATGTTATGAAATATGTTACATTGTTTACTAATTTTGCATTGGTATTTAAAAATTTCAATAAAATATTATTAAAAAAAAAAAGGAGGAGGAAGCAGTCATGGCTGAACCAGTCATGTGGAGCGTCAGCCCAGGGGTAAGCAAAGTTAAGCAGTAAATCAGTTCCCCCCCCCCCAAAAAAAAACAACAACCAGGCTTCATGCTAACTGTGTGAGAAGGAAGAAGAACCTGCTGTCAAACCATTTGGATCCAGGTTGCCTCCAGCTCTACCAGTCTGACTTTTCTTTAAGATAAGCTGCAGAAGAGACCAACCAATACAACCAGTTCGGCTGGCAGATAGGACCTGCCTTCTTAGTGATCATCATACTATAGTGGTACCTCGAGTTACTAACGCTTCAGGTTACGGACTCCGCTAACCCAGAAATAGCACCTCGGGTTAAGAACTTTGCTTCAGGAGAAATCGTGTGGCGGCAGCACAGCAGCAGCGGGAGGCCCCATTAGCTAAAGTGGTGCTTCAGGTTAAGAACAGCTTCAGGTTAAGAACGGACCTCCGGAACGAATTAAGTACATAACCAGAGGTACCACTGTACAACTATGAAATTCCCTGATCTGAACAACAAAAAAGAGACACTGCACATTCTTTTGTAATTCATGAAAATCTTTATTAAAAAACTATTTCAAAAACAAAACAAAACAAAACCCCGACTATGAAATTCCCTCCTGGGATATACACACACACACACACACACACACACACACACACACACATAGACACTGAGCAAAAAAAAATTCCTTCCAGTAGCACCTTAAAGACCAACTAAGTTAGTTCTTGGTATGAGCTTTCGTGTGCATGCACACTTCTTCAGATACACGTGTATCTGAAGAAGTGTGCATGCACACGAAAGCTCATACCAAGAACTAACTTAGTTGGTCTTTAAGGTGCTACTGGAAGGAATTTTTTTTGTTTTGACTATGGCAGACCAACACGGCTACCTATCTGTAAATAGACACTGAGGACATTGTTTCAGATGGCATTGGCACAGAAGTTGTGTGTTATAATAGTTTTAAGGTTTATGTGCTCTGAAATGGTATTAGTAAGCCAGCTGGATTTTTTTTTTTTTTTTTTTTGCTACTTTTATTATTATACTTATGTATGAGGAAGCTGGGGACGCAGGTGGCACTGTGGGTTAAAGCCTCAGCGCCTAGGGCTTGCCGATCGAAAGGTCGGCGGTTCGAATCCCTGCGGCGGGGTGCGCTCCCGCTGCTCGGTCCCAGCGCCTGCCAACCTAGCAGTTCGAAAGCACCTCCGGGTGCAAGTAGATAAATAGGGACCGCTTACCAGCGGGAAGGTAAACGGCGTTTCCGTGTGCGGCTCTGGCTCTGGCTCTGGCCAGAGCAGCGATGTCACGCTGGCCACGTGACCCGGAAGTGTCTCCGGACAGCGCTGGCCCCCGGCCTCTTAAGTGAGATGGGCGCACAACCCCAGAGTCTGTCAAGACTGGCCCGTACGGGCAGGGGTACCTTTACCTTTACCTATGAGGAAACAGAGGCAGGATACATGATTCTCCCTATTTTTTAATCCTCGCAACAACCCTACAAGCTAGGTCAGGCTATGAGTTGGTGATCGGCCCAAAGTCATCTAGTGCATCTAGTGCTGAGGATTTGAACTCGGATCTGGTACTGCAGTCAGTGCATCCGGCTTGCCTTTGGAGCTACCATTCAGAGTTTATGCGACAGCTTCCCCCCCCCCTCCCCCTTTGACTGTTGGTACGCCTTTCTATTTTAACCTCGTATGGAAACCGCCTTGGAAAAGACTTCCGTCTAGCGAGTCTTCTAAAAAAAAAAGAAATACTGTACAAGCCACACCCACCACACTTCCTTTCTCGAGACCCAAGTCCTTGGGAGACTGCTGGAGTTCCGCTTCTGCCGCTCCCACTCCCTCGGGCTATCAGCTGCTCGCTCTCATCCCCCGGGCAGGTCGCGCCCTTATTATGCATGATTACATATGGGAGCGAGGCTGCGATTGGCCGAGGGAAGCTCTTACAGGCGCCAATTGGCGAGCACCGTTCTGAGCGGCGATTGCGGAGGGGAAAGACATGGAGACGGGCCGGGGGCTTTTCCTGCGGGCGGCGGCGGCGTGGCTCTGCTTCGTCGGGGCAGCCTCTGCCTCGGCGCCCCCTCAGCGCTACACCCCCGACTGGCCCAGCTTGGACGCCCGGCCGCTGCCGGGCTGGTTCGACGCCGCCAAGGTCGGCGTGTTCGTCCACTGGGGGGTCTTCTCGGTGCCGGCCTGGGGCTCCGAGTGGTTCTGGTGGCACTGGCGGGGCGAGAAGCAGCCCGACTTCGACCGCTTCGTCCAGGCGCGCTTCCCGCCTGGCACCAGCTACGCGGACTTCGCCCCCCGCTTCACCGCCCACGACTTCCAGCCCCGGCAGTGGGCGCGGCTCTTCCAGCAGGCCGGCGCCAGGTCAGCAGCAGACGGGCGGAGCGGGCAGCAGAGGCCGCTTCTGCATAGCGGCCGGCCTGGGGCTTAGCACGATTGAGCAGTAATAATAATAATAATAATGGTGTATAATAATCCATGTGACAAATAGCACCGCGCGGACTGTGTTAATCGCAATTGTTGTTATGAATTTCCCGCCCTTCACCCAAAGGTCCCAGGGTGGGCTACAACATAAAAAAGAACATCAAAAGCAGTTTAAAACAACAGTCACAGAAACAATATCAGGAATATATATATATATATATATATATATAGCTGTTAACATATGAAAACGCATTGAATGATATCGGATCTTATTAGGACTTCATAGCATTTTTGCAACTAAAGATGAACGAATAATTAGCATTGTTACAAGTGGAGGTGTACTTTATAAAGAATTGTGTGCCTTACCTTATCCTTTATATGCTTAGCTGTAATACAGTAATGCTGTTTGTAATAATTTGGTATGGAATGCTACTGGTCTTACATATTGCCTTGTAACTGCATAGTAGTGTTCTCTTTTTATTATGCAGTTATGCTGTGTATAATCTGTTATTGACATAATGATGTAGCGCATAGCAAATTATTCCTACACAGCATCTTTGGAAAGGATAATGCTGCACATAATTCATTTCATTTATGTTACAATATTTTTTATTGCGTGGGATTTTCATTGCGATGGATAAAATACTCTTGCATAGAAAATCATTGTTACTACACACCATTGCTCTTTCATAATATAAATCATTGCAAAACTATTAAAGCATTCATAATTATTAGGATATAGCTATATTTTCTAGGCTTGAGTCTAGCTTGAGTACAGTCTCAACCTGCAGAAGAATGAAGGTGTTGCACCGAACTGTGTCACTTCCTCTCCCAGCTTTACCTGGAGATTCTAGGGAATGAACTTGGGATCTTCTGTCTGCAAAGCTATGGCCCTTTCCTAAATTCTGTCACAGCATCACCCAATAAAATCGACATGCAGTGGATTTTGGACTTACAAAAATGTAAAATACATACTAAGACACATAATTAAGTTTTGAAATTTCCTGCTGAAAGATGTGGTAATGAGAAAACTATTGCCTTCAGACAGGTGCTGCTTGGGGACTTCCCAGAGGCATCTGGTTGGTCATTGTGGGAAACAGGATGCTGAACTAGATAGGCAATTAGTCTTATCCAGTTGGGGTGCAAAAGGTTTTGCTGTAGTCCTCCCTCAGTCATTCAGTTCTTGACCAGCTAGCACACCCTATCTCTTGGTGAGGCTTCTTACGAAGCTGGGCTAGCCATTTTCCAGACATTGCTGTTGGGATGGTCTAATTTAAAATTATAGGCCTATTGAGGAAACACCTCAAAAGGTATGTGCCATACAATTGTATCCAACTAAGTCCTACTTCAAGTAGACCCATTGAAGTTAATGGACTTAAGTTATGTTCATTATCTTCATTGGGTCTGCTCTGTTGGAGTAGCAATGTATATGTACAACCCTTGATTTAAAAGGACTTATCCATAGAATACAATACAGTAAAGGGAGGGGGAGGGATACAAAAGGAAGTGGAATGGGGAAGTCATTGCAGAAGTTACAAGAGGTCGAAGATTTTGGGGAAGAAGTTCAATCACTCGCAGAGAGGAAGAGATAGATAAGAAGGGGCCAGAGTATGAAAATAAAAAAAGAAAAGTAGTAACTGGACAAAATGCAGGGCAATGAGGAAACAGAAGCCAGGAAAACAAGAAATGGAAAAAACCCAGCTGTACAGGCACCAGAAATAAGAATGGAGGAGAAAGGGTGAATCTGAGCGTACGAAGAGAATTTCAGTCATCAAACTGGGAAAATAAAAGAAGAGACCTGTGTTTTTGCAGAAGATAACAGAATACACGAGCAATAGTTGTTTCTACAGTGTCTTGAAGAGTACTGTACACAGGGAGAAGGCAAAATAGAAGCATTACTTAAGTGTCTTTCAGGCCAACTTGTTTATTAAGCATTTGTCCTAATTTGGTTGCAGGGAGATTAGATGCCATTGGCTATTTAATGAGCATTCATTCTGATTTGTTCGTGGGGTGGTTAAATGCCATTGCATCAAAGCAAATGTTATCCCAACTTTCCAGTTCATTTTCCTGTCGCTTAGCTCAAAATGTCAGACCTTTGGAGGAAGCGGATTTGCTGCAAGACCTCCGAATCAGCTATAATTTTACAACCTGAATTAGCTGGTATATGATTGAATCTCACATGAAAATAGTGACAGTCTGGAAGTGCAGCCAGAGTGAGAGAAAATGAAGTGATTTAACAAAGTTGGGAAGGCCCATCTTGGTCTAGTATCTCCAGCTCTCACCTACCCTCCCTGTTAGATTTGGGAATATTGTTGATTAATTTTCTTCCCTTCTAATCCTGTGTCTTTGGTTCCTACAGATATGTGGTGTTGACGACAAAGCATCATGAAGGCTTCACCAACTGGGGGTCCAACGTGTCATGGAACTGGAATTCGGTAGATACGGGGCCCCATCGAGACTTGGTGGGTGAACTGGGGGATGCTCTCAGAGAAAGGTATCTATGTGGGTTAACAAGTGGGGAGTGGAAGCTTATTGCTGTGCAGGGTCCTGGGCTTCACAGCCTTCTACTGACATCCAGACCTATCTAATTCTATTACTGTGTTTTCCCCTTTGTTTAATCTTTAGGAACATACACTATGGACTGTACCACTCCCTCTTTGAATGGTTTAACCCGCTCTATTTATTGGACAAAAAAAATGGCTTCAAGAGTCAGTTTTTTGTCTATGGCAAGATCCTGCCTGAGCTTTATGAGCTTGTCTTGAGGTAAGATTGAACAACCTCCACTTACATGCTTGCTCCCTACCAAGCCCCATTGAACAAAGTGAGACTTTCAAGCAAATTGGGTTGTTCAGAGGTTTCCCCTTGCTACTTGTTGCCGTGGTAGATTGTTATTCATGCAACACTTAACAGAGTGTAATTGGCTGTATAAAGTTACATAGGCCGCCTCTGCCATAGTCCCAACATTCTACCACCATGTTTCCTACAGCAAAACCATGACTTAGCTATGAAATCTCAAATGGTTCACTCTGTGTCCCCTTGGTGGGTTGTTATGAGGATGAAATGGGTAAGTTCATAAGCAGTGTCCTGATCTCCTTGAGGAAGGGCAGGATATATATGCCAGGGCTATATATGCATATGCATGTATTGTTTTATAGTCTTAGAGGGGAAAATAGCTGGGTAAGCCACTGAAGCTGTGCCTCTCAGGCCCTGTCATGGTTACTTATTTAGAAATGGTTGCCAAGCTTTGCCCCATCCCCTTCAGCTCTGTTGTAGGCATGTTTACTCAGATGGAAATCGTACTGTGTTCAGTGGGGTTTGCTCACAGGTAAGGGTGCATAGGATTGCAGTCTTAGTGAGTGCAAAGGTCAACCCCTTTTGTTTTGCCCACAGTGGCTTCCAGACTTTCAGCAAACAACGCTGACAGACTTTCAAGCATATCTTTACAGACGAGAGAGCTAGGAACATTTTTTAAAAAAAACCCAAAAAACCACTCAAGTTCTGTACCTGGTGTCTAATTTTATGCTTTATGGAACTGCAGTACATTTGCAACCCTATAACTTTGTCATTTCTAAAACATGTTTGTAGTGCACAAAGAACTCCGGTTTTGTAATGAGAATGTAGGTTTCTTGCATGCAGACCGCTGGCACAATAGGCTTCTGTCCACCCGGTCATTTGTAGACAAGTGCAATTAGCACACTTGATGTAGAAAGGTGGGGTATAAATTGTTGTAATACATTTACAAAATAATTGAATACCATGAGCAGCTATTAGTGGCTCATCTCTGCAGAAAGACCAACTCGGATTTATGACGCAATGGTACTTGCATCTTAGATACAAGCCAGATCTCATTTGGTCTGATGGAGACTGGGAAGCACCAGATACTTACTGGAACTCAACCTCTTTCCTCGCCTGGCTTTACAATGACAGTCCAGTCAAGGTATCTCAATTTCCTTCATGTTTACTTAAAAAGGTTAAGAACTGGGTAGTCTCCTTGTTTGCATTTGAGATGAATCTCTTAGAATGGTTTCTGGTATATGGGGTTGTCACATTTTTTTGTGCTCTTTTGTAAATTCTGCCCCTTTCCCTTTCCTCCGGGGTGAGATGTATGAATTGCTTCTGATGCAGGATCAGCTTATGGTTATGATTATATATGTGTTGCTTTATTATACCCAAAGGTCTCATGGCAGTTTATAAACAAATATTTAAACCTACAACTACAATAACTAAAAAAGATCACACTAAGTGTTCCTCCAAGAGTGGCCATAAAATTAATCACACACAATCACCGTAAAACCATAAGCAGCTAAAAACCTTCCATTGAGCTAGCGAGAGAATGATGTCAGTATTCAAATATTGGGGTGTACAAGTATTTTTTTAATAAAAAAAAAACCAACCCGACAGTGAAAAGATGTTAGATTTGCAGCCAGGTGCACCTTTCTGGGGAAGGTAATCCAAAGGCAGAGAGCCTCTAAGAGAAAAGGCACTTTCTCACGCGGCGACCCTCTGCACTGCTGTTGGAGATGGTATTCAGAAAAGGGCTCCAGAGATGACCAGGGGGTTCTGAGCAGGTTCATAAGGGAAGAGACACTGCATAAGCCTTAAGGCAATAGAGTGTTCATCCATATGACACTTTATAGGTTAAAATTAGCACTTTGAATTTGGCCTGGAAATCAGCTGAAAGCCCGTACAGATGGCTGGCGCTGTTATTAGATTATTCATCATCCCAGTTCCACTTATAAATATGGCAGCCAGATTTTGCACCAGCTGAAGTTCATGAAGCCTCTTCAAAGGTAGCCCCACATATAACACGTATCTAGACTTAATGCGATGTTACCAGAGCATAGACAGCCTATCCCCATCCAGTCTGTCACTGCAACCAGGCAGCTGAATGTGTGTACAAACTCAGCTGAAAGGCATTTGATTAAGGTGAGATGATACAGAAGTTCCATCAGCATTGGCTCCTTCCCACATGCAGATTGCCACCCAATGCTGCAGTCATCTGGGAATGGGCAGACAACAAGGCAGGATTCTGTGACATTGAAACTAAATTGTAGCAAAGTCTTTTCCTCACTGCACTGTCAGGGAGCTGGGTGCAAGCCCAAGCCTTTGTTAAGGCTCGTTCCAGCTCAGGCACAAGTCATGGTTTTGTGTGAATGAGGCCACTTTCTTCAGAGTGCTAATAGGGATTCTACAGCCATCTATAGGGCCACGTGTTGCTGTCCCCTATCTTTGATCCAAAGCAAAGTGGACGAGCAGAACACACTGGATACTTTCATTTTTATCCTGAAATATTAAGCTCTGTTTTATCTGGAGGATTTCACGCGCACCTGTAATTATTGAAGATTGTAGCATAAGGCAAAACAGCTGCAGCTATTTCATATGAATCTCTCCCTCTAGGATACTGTAGTGGTGAATGATCGATGGGGCTTCAATTGCTCTTGCCACCATGGAGGTTTCTATAACTGTCAAGATAAATATGAGCCTGGCACTCTGCCAGACCACAAGTGGGAGATGTGCAGCTCTATTGACAGAAGATCTTGGGGGTATCGAAGCAACATGCAAATCAATGAACTCATGGATGAATCCAGCATCATTCAGGTGAGCACTTTGAAGTGTAAACAAAGGCCAAGGATTGGCCATCCAGCAATGATGTTGCAAAAGCTTGCAGAGAGTTGCCTGGAGGTTGCGAGGTTGCAACAGCCGGAGCAGAGATTTGAATTGAGCCTCATCTCTAGTTAAAGTAGGCCACATTCTTTAGGAAAATGCTAGATTCTTTTGTACTTCAGCTTAAGCGCATGTAAATGGTGCTGGACAAGCTCAGTATCTTAAAAAAAAAAGGCTTTTTCAATTTTCCCCAAACCAACTGCCTCCTACAACCACAGATGAATACCTGAAAAGAGAACAAACCATGCAAAATCATAAGCATTCATCCTGTTTGTTGACTTTTGAAGGGACTGTATAAGATAAAAGGTGAAGGAGAGGATAAGAACTGGCATGAAATGCCACCACCACACCTGCTCAGACAGGCCCTTTTCCTTCTTCCCAACTTATACGTAAATCCCCCACAAAAGTTCGAGGCATCAAACATGAGCATGCAAGATATTTATGTTTGGTGAAAATTTTGCTTTGTATGTTTATCAGAGTCAGTTTGTTGAAATTACTGCAAGAGCAGCAGGATACATTCTGCAATGTGAATATTTTACTATAATGTTGGATACTTGTGAGGTTATGGAATTTCCTAAGTCAGGAAAAAGGAGGCAGGTGTCTGTGGGTTGTTCTACAGCAGGGGTGGCTGATGTGTTGTCCCCCCAGATGTTGGACTGCTGCTGCTGCTACTACTACTATTATTATTAACATTTGTTAGTTGCTTTATCTTGCCCAATGAAACCCCAAACGATTTACGAACAGACAGTAAACCCAACATACATACATTAAAACCAAGAGGAAAGAGAAGGACATTAAAACATCCCATTCACTTCTAAAAGGTCACAGATAGTTAAAGGTTAAAGACCTGTTTTTGCCTGGCACTTAAAGATATGTAGTGAAGGTGGCAGGAGAGCCTCCATGGGGAGAGCATTCCACAAATGGGGAGCCCCGCAGAAAAGGCCCCTTGTCATGTTGCCACTGTCCGAACCTCTAACAGAGAAGACACATGAAGAAGGGCCTCAGAGGATGAGGGCAGGGTCCAGGTTGGTTCATATGGGCAGAAGCAGTCTTTGAGGTATTGTGGACCTTGTTATCTCCCCTGTTCTAGAGTATCCTTTCTCAATGTAAAGGACTGGACTAGTTGACTCAAACAGGCACTTGCAAATTTATTGCTGCTTTGGGGGGTGGCTTTCTTTCTCTCTTGACTTAAAAATGTTTATATGTTCTGTTTCTGTCTTTACCACAGGAACTTGTGCAAACTGTGAGCTATGGTGGAAACTATCTTCTCAATGTGGGACCCACAAAAGAAGGGGTGATTGCTCCAGTCTTCCAAGAGAGGCTCCTAGCCCTTGGGAAGTGGCTAGGCATTAATGGGGAGGCCATTTATGAATCAAAGCCATGGAGAATACAAAAGGAGAATTGCACTTGCAGCACATGGTATGGCAAAAACTAATACAAAAGCGGGCTTCTTCTTGAAGATTCAGGAAGGTATCCTCTAATGCTTCAGCTACCTATAGTTAACCATTATTTGCATAGCAACAAGAGGAGATGTCACAGTTTCTTCATGGATATTTGGTTGCAGTGTTGGCCTTAACGTGATGAGTAAACTGTGTTAGAACCTCTTTAGGAACGAGCACACTTACACAAAATTCCTTTTGTAGTACCTTACACGAATTCAGGTGTGAAAGAAGATCTAGTCTCTATAAGCCTTTATTACCTAGACACTATTTTACTGAGGTAGTAAGAAGGGCAAACCTTTTGCATGTGCTGCAGTAGTTCAAAGGAAACTGAAATGCAAGAGGCCTCACCTTAGAAAAAGACATAAAGTATTGTCAATCACAGGTGACTCAGGCTGTCAAAAGTACTTTATTGGACTGCGCTTCTCTACTCTTTTAGCACCCAAAGCCCATGAAGGTTTGCTATTCAGATTAATGCTTTCTTTTCTTACTGTGCTTTGCTTTCTTTTACTTAATGAGAAGGTTTGTGTTAGATTTAACATCTGAAACCACAAATGGCTTTGTTTTGTTTAAATGCTGGTTACACTTTTAAATCTTCTTGGTTGACTTTTTGGTATTTGCTACATTGGGGGTAGTTATTTTATTTATCTAAAAGATATACATTTCACCAGTTATCTCCAAGGCAGCTTTTCGTAGATCGCAGAATTGAAGAGTTGGAAGGGATCTCGAGAGTCATCCCTCATTCAATGCAGGAAAAATTTTTGCTATTAAGAGCTCCCCTGCGTACATCAGCTATGACATGATGGTGCGCTAAATCCTAAGTAGAGGGAGAGATGAGAGAATGCCAATTCTGAAAGTCTTTCAGGAGCAGAGAACATTTAAAAGAGAATGGCCCAGCATAGAACTCTAAGGGAAAGTTTCCACAGGCCCCTGCCAGACCCACCTCCATGTTGGTGACGGCAGCAGTTGAAAAGCAAGGACAGACTGTCATGCAATGTTTGCTTTTAGGGGGTGTGAGTGTAAAGGTGGACTTTGAGGCTTTCATCATTCTTGGCCACGCAGCCACAACATGAGAAGGTGGAACAAGCACTAGATCCCTGCAAACATCAGCAAGGGAAGGTATTTCCGAAACAGATGTTCTGCTCCTGCAAAAGATGGGTGCTTTCTCTTTGCTTTGGAATTTTTGTGTTTCTTTCCACAACTTTGCTTTGCTATGTATTTTCTTAGGTACACTTCAAAGGGAGCAACAGTCTATGCCATCTTCTTGACCTGGCCAGAAAGCAGTGTGTTGATTCTTCCATCACCTGTCTCATCTGCAACTACCAAAGTAAGGAAAGAAGGGAAAGTAGGCCTGAAAATTGTGTCTACTGGCATCTCAGTAATTTTTAACATTTCTTAAGCCTTTGGTATGGCAAAGAATAGTTTTAATGGCTCTAGTAGGAACGTGAATACCCCGTATTCAATATGAATACGAAATTACCTTAGTCTGGCTATTGGTCTGTCTATTCCAGGCATGACCAAATAAACCCCCTCTCAGTTACCCTTGCCAACATACAGTAGAAGTTGTGCTGGATTTCGCTTGAAAGGAAATGCACCACGGAAACTCCATATCAGATTCATATGCATATTTGCTCTGGAAAGGCAAAGTACCTATTCCAAGTATCACTTCATATCATCCATGTTCATGTGCTCCATTCATGGGTACCCATTTCTGCTAAATGATGGCAACTTAAATCCTGACTGACCAAGAGGAGACTGGATTGTTCCTGATCCTGAACGTGGCTGCTGATGGTCTTGGGCAAAGCTCTCTCCTAGCTCTGCTTCTTGAGATCTTTTTAACTGGAAATACCAGGAGTTGAACCTGCATCTTCATGCTATTAGGGCACTTCCCCAGTTATCTGATTAGCTGGGTTTAACCTCTGAGGGGCAGGGGAAACTGCCCAGCATGAAGGCAAGTAGCTCCTTCCATCTCCCCCACCCCATGCACTGCTCTTGTTGTTCTTGCCCACTTTAGGGCTGCAGATTTGCTGGTCTTCCAGCTGGCT
This sequence comes from Podarcis cretensis, assembly GCF_951804945.1. Classification (NCBI taxonomy): domain Eukaryota; kingdom Metazoa; phylum Chordata; class Lepidosauria; order Squamata; family Lacertidae; genus Podarcis; species Podarcis cretensis. Next base: position 30,249,742 of record NC_137177.1, read on the forward strand.
CCAGGTCACTATGATGCCCACACCAGAAAATGATAGGCGTGCATTGTTTGCATTTCCCTGTCAGTCACATGCCTTCCTAAATTCTCTTCCTTTTGCAAGGAGGCCACAAATTAACACAGAGGCTGCAGCCTCTGCTCCCTATAAGTAATGCAGTTGGGTGAGGTGGGCAGCAGGAGAAGTAGTAACTACAGTGTAGGAAGGCAGCCTGTCAGTGGTCAATCTAGTTGCTGGGTATTTCCAAGAGATTAATTTATTTGGGATATTTATAATTAGCCTGTCTCAGAAAGAGCTCAGGGTGATATACATCAAAACATATCAACAAAAATACAGCAAATATAACTAAAGCATATTCAAATGAGGGTGGAAATTGTAACAGCTAATTAAAACACATACAATGGTACTTCAGGTTACATACGCTTCAGGTTACATATGCTTCAGGTTACAGACTCCGCTAACCCAGAAATACTACCTTGGGTTAAGAACTTTGCTTCAGGATGAGAACAGAAATTGTGCAGTGGCAGCAGGAGGCCCCATTAGCTAAAGTGGTGCTTCAGGTTAAGAACAGACCTCCAGAACGAATTAAGTACTTAAACCGAGGTTCCACTTTATATTGCTGCTAAGGGTAAATCTTCTATTATCAGACTGCATAAATAAATTGAACTGAAATTCACTTGTAGAGGAGATCATTCCAGAGATGTGGTCTTACCACAGATAAGTTCCTTCTATACATCCCCTCACCCTGAATCCTGGCGGGGGCTGTGAACAGAGCTGCTCCTTCCACCTCCCCACTGGCTGATCTTAAGATCAAGCTGTCTGGCATTGGAGGAGATGCTCTGGCAGATATTTGGGCCCAAGCTGGTTAGTGCTTTTAAACCATCTCTAATGCCTTGAATCAAACCTGGTAGCACACAGGCAGGCAGTGTAGAGCTTTCAGGGTTGGCACATGTTCCCATCTTGCTTCGCCATCTGGCAGCCGCAGGTTTTCACTCCTAAAATTGCCCTGTGACTCTTCAGAAAATTAGATTGCTGCAAATAATCAGAGAAGCTCCTCCCTTCAATAGTCAATTGTAGCTAAATACTTGCCAGAATGTTCTGCAATAGACTTAAACAGCAAAATGCCATCTGAAAACAGAATTCACATCTTTAAATGCCATTTTATAAGAATGTTATTTGCTTCCTCTTGCATCCTGTGTATGTGGTCTACCCCGTGCTCTGCAATCACTTTTTACTTATTCATTTCTGACAAGAGATCAATCTATGCAGATGGATAATGTGTCCTCTTGTTGGGAAGGAAGCAGCGGTAGTTTTGAGCGGTAGTTCAGGCTACCCACAATCCCTAGACTCTTCAGGCCTTAAGCCAGTAAGCAAGTGCTTGGCAGATGTCTGTACCTTAAAGTTATTTTTTCTCATTCTTGGTATTTTCTTAACTGCAGCAAGCTTGATAAAAGCAGTCCCCTCCTTACAATCTTGGTATTGTTTTTTTTTTTACAGTGGTACAGTTTTCTCTTAAAGAGCACAGTGAAAACCTTATCCCTAATTGAAACTTGCCATTTCCATATTCTTCCTTTCTTGGAAACTCTTACGAAGCAGAGGATATTTCTGAAATCATTGTGCTTTATTCTGAACATTCCTTCCACCCTAATTCTGAATGGTTTGAAGACAGTGAGTTGTTTAGTGCAATGGGGATCCTTCTTGCAGTAGCTGTTTATTTATATTTCTCATGTTTATATCCCATCATTCCCCCAAGAAGCTTAAAGTAGTGTACATTGTGCTCCCCCACTCCATTTTCTCCTCACAGCAACTCTGTGAGGTAGGTTACACTGAGAGACTGTTACTGGTCCAGGATCGCCTAGTGAACTTCATGGATAAGTAGGGATTTGGACCCTGGTCTCCCAATCTAACACTAACCACTACTCCTCACTGTTTCTCCCCATGTGATTGACACACAGTACCTGCATTGGGCTCATGGCCCAGCTAGGATGCTGCGGCGGGGTGGCCATGTCACTGAGAAAAGATGTGCAGTCATAATATACATTACTAGTCAGGTTATGAGCCGTTTGGTGGTTCCACATGTTCCGCAAGACCAATATGGAGATTGCTAGCTATGTGAACCAGCCTAATTATCTTACAATGCTTTTGTATAAAGTAACAAATTAACAACTTTTGTATCCTTGTTGTAGGTGACTATGTTGGGATTCTCTGAACCTTTGAAATGGCAGGTAGCCCCAGACAAAGGACTGAAGATCATGCTGCCCTCCGCTGTTCCTTCACTTCTCCCTCTGCAGCATGGCTGGACTCTTAAGCTAGTTGGAGTGGCATGATGGTGAAGTTGGAAGGAAATTGAGGAATGTCTGTTTCTCTCTCAATGACGAACCATTCAAGCTGGTGTGATTAGTGGCATGAATGGGTTTGAAATCGTGGGTGGTTGGGGCTTAAAAGATGAGTCTGCAATGCAATGCAGTGTTTATGTGTTAGCAATCCTCAGGTGTTGCATTTCAGTAGGGAGAAACCGAAGAACGGGCACTCTCCCGGCAGGATTTAATTTGCCTGACACAAATGTCCAAAAGCACTCTGCTGTAATGCATTGAGCATCATTTGCACAGAATGAGAACTGTCTCCAGTAAATTCTCGGGGAAATCAACTTGGGCTGTGGTGAGTTCCACTTCACTTACATGTTATGGGAAACTATACCTAGTGGCTAACTGAACACCAAAGTTATTGTGATCTTGGCCACTTAGCTTGAAATAAACTGTGATCCTTGACTTAGCATTACACCTGAAGCAGAAATTGTGGTTTGTTTCAGTCTCAGCATACCCTGATCTGTAGCCAAGGTTTGTCCTTGGCTTACTGATGATGCTTTGTTAGAGCAAAAGAAACCATGATTCCTGGCTTAGCGTTACCTCCAAATCTAGGGTCATGGTTTGTTTTGCTCTAATGCTACGCCAGGGATAATGGTTTGGGTCCACTTGCAGGAAAGGGACAAAAGCAGCTCTGAAAAGCACATTCCAGCAAACCATTGTCTGGTATACTGTGACGTGCAAACTTAGGCCATTGATTAGAGGCAAAATGAGCAGAGCTCAGCAATTGATCTCAGTTGAATTAGAGCAGGTCTCCCATTTATGTATCGCTTTACACAGGAGTCACAAAGCAGTTTCCAGAGACAACAGCATACAATCGACAATAAAAAAAATATCAAAATGAAACAGATATATGAAGTATAAAACAAAATAACTATATTAAGTGTTCATTCACAAAAATCACTCAAAAACATGAATAACTGCCCCATCCAGTAAGTATGAACACCAAAAATATATGTCCAAAACATAGACCATTAGTATTATGAGGTACTAATTAGAACTTTGAAAGCTTCTGAAAAGTGTTTTGCTTGGAAGTGGAAAGGAGAGGCCTTGTATCTAAGTTCACAAACCAGCAAAGTCCAATGGGAGGGAACACAGAATTAACTAGAATCACTGGTAACAAGCCATCAATACATCACAGCTGTGGGGCAATAGATAATTAAATGCCAGATTTTGGTGCAGTGATCTGAGGGGAACAAAACAACGTTGTTCTTGGAAGGCAGTGATGATATGACCTTCATGTTTTCAGAATTGTGTAAGTTCATCTCTTGCAAAAAGTGGAACGTGAGCCCATGTAGAACAGGGAAAGGACTCTCTTAGAATGGGTTTCAAGGTCTAGACTTACAAATCAATTAAGAATTCACTTGTAAATAAGAAAAATAGCTGGTCCCTCACTTGCCTTTCTCATGCATTCTATTGATGAAGAGTTAATGCTATCCTGAAACATCCAGTTAATTCATATTGCTGCATATGGCATTAAGTGCCTTTTCCACAGGCATGGCTGGCAAAATTTAGAAACTTTCACCATTGGCTGCTCATCTCACCCCGTTTTTCCTTAGCTAGTCCCTTCCCTTATGTCAAGGGTAGCAAATCTGGTGCCCTCCAGATGTTGGACTTGAACATCCTTGACAACTGGTCATGCTAGCTGTGACTGATGGAAGTTGTAGTCCAACATCAGGAGGATACCATGTTGGCTAACCCTTCCATAGCATATAAACTTACCTTCTAAATGAATAAACATACAAGATGGGGAATATGATTGCAGGACCTTTTACCCCGTTGCTTGAGGGATGTTCTTGTGCTCCGGAAGTACAAGCTAATCATGCAGTTGAGGGCATGTGCTCTGAGTGAAGGGTATGAGTAATTGGGGTTGAAATGTTGACCCACATCCCTGATGGATGTGGATCTGTGGCACTACAGATGTTAGTCCTGCTCCCATCTGCACCAGCCAGTTGAGGATGATGGAACTTGTAGCTGGGCAACATCTGCAGGACTACAGGTTCTCCATCTCTGCTGCAAGGGGTATGTAGCAGTCAACTGCATTCTGCCACCCCCACTATGGCCTCTAGACTATGATCAAGCAATGCAGTAGATCCCAGCAGGTTTAAGGAGTGTGTTGCAGTTGCTTAGCAACTATAACTGGTGATTTCCTCACCTCCATCATATGGCCTATCATGACAAAATACGACAGACAGTATATTTCAAAGGGAAACTCGTACGGTCAACTCTGTAAACGAATGACTTTAAATCAGATGTTTAAATCTTTTATATATATATATATATAAAACCAAACAGCTAGATTGAACCACGTGGTATGAGTGGTCCTCCTGATGTGTTATTCTGCAATGTATCGATCACAGTGCCTTTTCTGTTTTTCATATCTGATTTCAAATGTTGGTTTTGCAAAAAGAATAAAACATTGGAATTGAAGTAAAAGCATTGCATGATCTGAATATATGGCATTGCAACAGGTGAGGTTTGGAAGCAAAATGGGTAAGAACTTGGGAAGAGGTAGGCAGCCATTAGAACTGGCTTGTGAGAATGCCCTTTGTGGTGTCCAGTTTTTCTGCACATAAAATGCAGCTTTTCAGTTATCCTGTGGAATAATAATAATAATACCACATTTAATCACCATCTTAGTATTATTATCTCCATAATAGATAAGTATAGGATGAGAGAATAGGGGATTTATCTAGGACTTAGCAGCTCACAGCATGGACACAGGTTCTTGAGAAAGCCAAGGAGACACCAGAGAGGTGCCATTGTTTTACTCCAATACTTTTCAGAGGTATCCATTACCTCTGAGGCAAAGGAAATCCTCTCCCAACCCTTTAGTTACCTTCAATCATTTCTAAAATGATTTTTAACACGTTCAAGGGGAAAGACCCATGCGTGTTCCAAAGAAAGGTGGTTTCCAATGAACATCCTGGTTCAATCATTAATTGCAGTGCTGTGAAGTAACAGTCGACCTCAAAAGCTCAAGCTCAGTGCCAGTTAGGGGGATCCAAAAAATGCAATTGATGTCATCTGTCTCCTGGCTTGGGGACATTGGCAAATAGCCTTTGGCATTGATCATCCCTTGCAACATTACTGAGGAAAATGCCATGATGCTAAAATGCTGAGTATATACTGGGCATACAAACTCTCTTGGCACTGGGTTGCAACCATTGTGAACTTTGGTGGGAGGGAGGAGAATAGTAACACACCTTTTTGCTTCATTCCATAGATCCTTGGGTGAAGGGAATATCTCAAGTAAACAAAATTGGCAGTTTTAGAGCCAAAACAAATAGCTCTTATCTCAGAGCCACAGGCTTCTGTTGCTTTAGTGGTATAAATGCGCATAGGGCAGTGCTGCAAGTCACCTGTGCAGGCCAAGCTAAGTCAAACCCCTGTGTGAGCAGGAGACACCAGAGTGCAAAATGGGACCTTTACGAAGAGGAAGCCTGATGGGACAGGTATACTTTTCAAAAATGGGTGCAAATAGTATGTGTAATGAGTTGTTTCAGCTGTTAGAAAAAATCATGGTTATCTCTTGTATCTCCCATGCACACTTGACAATTTGGGTTACCCTGAATAAGGATGCATAGTACCATGCTGTATAGGTTGGGGTGTTTTTTTTTGAAGGCCACTATAAATATGTTAGGCTGATAAGTGTAGCAAGCAAAATGAGTTGTAATTGATTATTTGTCATTACATTGCTTTCTTCAGCCTCTTAGTAAGTTGTGAAGAACACAAAGCAGGGCAGAAAGGTGGCATCAAGTATTTGGAAAGGATTTTCAGGTACGAGCAGCAGCAGTTGAGAGTCGTCAAAAGCCATGTAGGGCTGCCATCCCTATTGTGCATAAGCTCAGATTGTTAGCAGGAAACTTCATAGTAGCCATGTGACTAATGCTAAGAGGTGGAAAAGTTATGGGGCAGAGATAACAGGAAATCAGGCTTGATCAGGAAGAGCTTTGAAGGTGAGGTTCAAGCATACCTCAAATATGCAAAAAGGTGAAACTGATGAGGAATTCTTTTATGGCGCAGTATCTTGTCCATGTTGCTTGTGTGTCGTGCTTACCTTTGTCAAAAACAATCCTTGTTACGCTTGTATGAGTCTGGTGACATTTTATACATACAGAGAGCTGGATTTAGGTTTGATGAGGCCCTAAGCTACTGAAGGTAATGGGGCCCTTTATATGTCCAGCTGTCCTTTGTCAACAACAAATTGTCCCTTTTTTGTGTTGAATATATGAGCTATATGGTAATTTATGGACCTAATAGGTATCTAAAGCCATTGCACATAATAGGAGCCTATACAAAACAAAACACTGTTGCTATAGGTTCTATTTTATTTGTTTTTTAACTTATACTTCGGAAATGTACATCGGTTTTTTTCCTTTTAGTTTTTTGGGGGCCCCCAAGAGAGTGGGGCCCTAAGCTATAGCTTGTTTAGCTTATAGGCAAATCCGGCACAGAGCTCTAACAGTTGTAGCCGGTCAGAAAATACAGGAAGCGCCTATTCCCTTCTTGAAAGCCTCCCAGGGCCAACACCTGCTTGGAGGCAGCAGCTACTAATGCCAAGAGCAGGCATAGGCAAACTCCGGCCCTCCAGATGTTCACGACTACAATTCCCATCATCCCTGAGCACTGGTCCTGTTAGCTAGGGATCATGGGAATTGTAGTCCCAAACATCTGAAGGGCCAGCGTTTGCCTATGCCTGGCCAAGAGGATGTCTGCCACGATGGGCATTTCGCCTAATTCATCAAAGCACTTCTTACGCTGCCCTCTCAAGCTCTGGTTCTGGATGCCGCACTCTCAGCTGCGCGGCGGCGCCAGCCACTGCTACTCCGCCAAGGGCGAGGGAGGCACTCTGCACATGCTCAGGCTCAAGCGCAAAGGGCATAAAACAAACCGCCCCCCTCCCGTGGCGGGGTCTCCCATCCTCGGCCACTTTGCCCCAAGCGGACAGGCAGAGATTCACCAGGTGAAGCCCTGCCCGCATTCCTGGGAAGGCGAACGCGACAGCGCCGCTCACTCCGCCGCACGCGCATCGAGGGAAGCGGGTCACGTGGAGGAACAAAGCCCTCCCGCCGTCACGTGACCTGCTTCTAGTCGCGGAGTCTCGCTGGAGAAGTGGCGACATGGTGGCGGCCAAGCGGGCGCTCCCGCGGCTGGTGGCTTCGCTGCGGCCGGTGAGCGGGAGAGCAGAGCTGGGGCGGGTCCAGGCTGGGAAGTGGGACGTTGCTGCTTCGGGCGCTGCGGTTGTGGCGGCTCTCCGTGGGGAGCCGTGTCCCTAAGCTGCCCTGGCCGCTGCTATGGGGTGGCCTGAGAACGGCAGGGACTACCTCCAGATGTTTTCTACATCGTCCCCAGACAGGCTGCTTGTAGGGCCTGTGGGGAGGGCACGCTTCAGGTTAGTTGTTGCGCTGCAACCTCCCGAGCTCCACCAGCTGCAGCCTGGTGTGCAAGATAAACACTTGCAAAGGCTCGCAGATTGAGACTGGCGAGAGCAAGAATTGCACTTTTGCCGGAGAATGGTAGAGATCCGTTTCGTTTGCAAGTTCTCCAGAAAACCAAAGACCAGTCCCAAAGGTTTTTACTAACTTGTGAATCACTGAATAAGAACATGTCTTATGGATGGATGTATGTATGTACAGGAATATAGGTTTTTTTTTTTAAATGATGCACTTACCCAGGGTTCTCTGGGGAAATACATGAATAAAGTGCTGTGAGGCATGAGGAATCATTTGGAGGTGGGCTTATAGTCCTTTCACACACAAATCCATTCCACTTTAAGCTTTCTTCATTTCAGGATATTAGGATTCCCACTCCTCTCCGGGATGTAAGGGATGACATTTTGTTGTTGCTGTTTTGAAACAATTGGGAGTCCTTGCTGATCTACTATAAATCTGTCAGAGATCTACCAGTACTGTAGATCATTGTCTACATTCTGCCCACCCTTCCAAAAATGCTAGAAGGGCAGATGTCAAGCTTAGTTGAATCTACTCTATATTTTGGTTTTTGCCCTCCGTGAATTGGTTTTAACCTCTATGAATTTGTCCTGAACCCCATTTAAAGCCATCCAAATCAGGGACCATCGCTACATCCTTTAGTTTAGCTATGTACTGTACCAAGATGGACTTCATATCTCTTTTCATTAATTATTCATTAGGCATGTTGACCGATAAGAACATTGTGAAAATGTATTGTTCATCCCAGTTGTAAATAAATAAATTTATCATTTTTTCCCCTCTACAGCTCAGCTCAACAACAGCTGGTACGCTTCCCAAATATGTGAAAATAGTTGAGGTCGGTCCAAGAGATGGCTTGCAAAATGAAAAGGTAAATGACTCCTGATAAGCTATTTGTCTTGTTCCTGAAATCTACAATAATTTGTTCTCATGAACCTGCTCTTTCAACATCTGCGCTATTTTGATTTTGCTGCCAACTAGAACATGGGTCACAGCTCAAAAATTCCATCCTCACCCTTTCATCCTACTTTGTCTGTTTCTGGCAATTCCTGTATATTGATCACTAGAAATGCATCAGTCCAGGCTGGTGGGTCACATTAGACTCACCTCAGAGACTTAGGCCTGGGCAAACTGCAGTCTCTGCTGCTCAATTTCTCATTTGTTCATTTCAATACAGCAGCTTATATAAATTAAATCAGTCTGTGAAATGGGTACATACTACTGCACAGATGATGCAAAGATGCCATGGACCATAATAAGGAGCACCTGGAGAGATAACATTTCATAACATGCTCTAATCTAACATTTTGTGATCTTTGTTGCATTTCATCAGATTCATATGAGCATGCACAGTAGTATGTATAATGTTTGCACGCTCTGGGTTGAAAAGCACTCCGCATTACACAGACCTTGATAGTTTCAGTTTTTAAGGATTTAAGGCGGCATTGTGATCAGGAGATTGGCACCCTAATGAGTGATGCTGACAATAACATTTAGTATTTATGTCCCTCTTTCTTTGCTCAAAATGCTTTTGCATACCTTATCTTTGTTCAAACAGCAAACATGTAAGGTAGGTCAGTGGTGTTGTACCCATATTGCAAATGGGAGATTGAGGCTCAGAGAATAGTTTGCCGAAGGCTACTTTCATAGCAGAGGCAAGATTTGAACTGGGCACTTCCTGGGTCATAGCAAGCTTAGCTCCTTAGCCACTACATTTTACCAGCTCTTGCCTTGAAATGGCAAGGATTTCTGTACTAGGAGGAGAAGCTGCAAGAGCCCGGCCTGGAGTCAGAATTGTCCTGTCTGCCTCTGGCTTCAGTGGGAGCCTTTGCAGCTTGTAGGATGTGTATGGTTTTGTTTATGCCTGTGAACCATATCTTAGAAGTTCCATTGGGGGATTTTAGCAGTCTTACCTGCACCCCATAGAGATACTGACTTCATAAAGGCATAATGAAAAATCCTGTTGGAATACCAAGAATACGTCCCCATCAGGCCAGTGGTCTGTCTAGCCCCACACCCAGATTCCCAAGTGGCCAACACAGTGCCCCTGAGAAGCCCACGGGAGAGTAATGGGCCTCTCCTGCTGCTTTTGCTTCACAGAAACTGGTATTCAGAGGCATAATGCTTCTAAACTGGAAGGTTGCCTATTGGCATCTTGACTAGCAGCCATTGATAGACCACTTCTCCTCTCTGAATTTCTCCAATCCTCTTCTAAAGCTATTTAATCATTGCAGGTAGCCAACTAGGTAAAACAGTACAAGTTCTGACCTACGGTAACTGTGGAGAGAGAGGGGAAAATATCTCCCAATACACAAAGTCAGAGCCAGGGAGTTTGTTTAAGGCTTGACGTGAATGTTTACCCATTGCAAAGTCTGTCCAGCGTTACCACGTTGCAAAACAGGAAATCTTTGACCCTCTGGCAGGCTGTGTGGTGCGCAATATTCACAGTGATGCAAAATTGACTAACAATGTCAGCTCCACTGAGTTCAGTGTAGCCAGTTCTTACGTATTTATTGTTTATTATAATAGGAGATTTTTAGTCTTCTCCATTCTCAAAAGCTCAAGGTCAGATGCAGTTTAAAAATTAAAGAAATGCAAAAAGGCTGTGGTAATTCATCTGTCTGTAAAAAATAATAAGAAGATAATTGTATAAGGATCCCAGCCATTTCCACTCCCTTGTCTCCAATAAGAGGCATCCTTCTTGCCTTCCAGTTTGTGATCCTCCACCTCAGTGGCCTTCCCCAACCCTTCAAAGCCACTTTTGTTCTACTTCAGGGAAGGGTTTGATTAGACTTTCTGAAAGGGATTGTGGCATTGCTATAAGTGGGAAATGTGTTTCTCTCTTTTTGTAGAACATTGTCCCCACCCATGTGAAAATTGACTTAATCAACATGCTGTCGGAAACGGGTCTTTCGGTCATAGAAGCTACCAGTTTTGTGTCTCCCAAATGGATTCCTCAGGTCAGTATGGGTGAGCCTCAAATTCACGTTGCTGACGTGTCTCATAGTAGGTTGCAGTAAAGAGAGTGGCTCCCTGCTTCTCCCGTAACCTTGCTGGGTGGCTTAGATAAATTACTGTGTCTCAACTTGGTTTCTTTCATTGCCTGCTTTTGCATATAGGTAATTCCAAACTATAGTTTAGTGCAGGTCTGGGAAGCTGGGAGCTACACTCTGATTCTCAGGACTCCCCCCCCCCCCCAGGGCTGCTAAGCGTAATGTGGCTATGCAGCAATTTAACACAGCAGCATGTAGAGGGGGTTGTTTCTATTATAAAAAGTTTCTGATCTTCATAGATTACTGAGCATTGTTCTCAAAGCCACCTGTTATTGTAAAACGTTGTTCAGAAAGCTAGAGTCCCTCTTTAAAAACCAGCTAATAATGGAAGCAGAGCTTGTAAGAGGAACCTGCTTTTCATTGAAAGTCTGTCAACAGTTTAAAAATAATTTTCATTTGCCGCCTAACAATCCTATTCCTTTTTATTCATTTTGAACTGCGAGGGTTTGGAAGCTTTAAGGTGCTCCCCACTTTTGCAGTGGAAAATTAAAATCCTGTCTTTTACGTTCTTCATTTTGCAACTTAGATGGCTGATCATACTGAAGTCATGCAAGGGATTCGGAAGGTTCCTGGGATCAGCTACCCGGTTTTGACTCCCAACCTCAAAGGCTTCCAAGCAGCGGTAAGGAAGATGGCAGTGCAGAAGCTCTAAGGTCATGGCTTTAGTAGTGAGAAATACACAACTATGACTGTAATTTCATATCCTGTTCCAGGTATGGTGCACCTGGAAAGGCAGCTCATTTATTTAAATAGAGGAGGCACATCTCCCCCCCCTCCCCCCCGCCGAATTGAACTCAGTGAAGGTGCTTGTATATGTAAAAACCTGTAGGCCATGCTGGGAAAAGCCTCGCCAGCATCACAGGAATCTCAATTAGCTGAATGTAGCCTTGCATCGAGTCAACTAGACCCATTTTGGTACAATTTTTGTACATTATTTATTTGTTGATTGTATTGATTAGTCAGTTTTTTCCAGAAAGGTGAACTCAGGGTGACTTACAAATAAACGAGTGAAAAGAAGAATAAACACAGCCTAAAATGCTTGTGCCTATAATAGGTATAATAGATCCGATCCACCCCACTAAAACAGAGGTCCCCTACCCTGCACCTTGCAAAGGCTTTCACTGTTGCTCCAGGCAGGTGTCCCAGACCCTAAGCTTTTTAAAAACAACAATCCAGTCTCTATTCCTCATAGGAAGAAAGTTTGGGGACAAAATGTTCAGGTACCTTCTAATCAGTTTCTGTGAAATGAGAGCGAGTGTGATGTTGCCACCTGGTGCTGCGAAATGCCCTCTGTTATTAAAGAGCAACATCATTTATACGTGTAGAATCAATATTATGTGATCTCCACAACCAGGAGCAGCCGGACATAGCTGACTTCCCATGGTTAGCATAAAGTTGTTGGGGAGGTACCATACTTTTCCGTCTGTAAGATGCCCCCGTGTATAAAACTACCCCTCAAATTTTAGAAAAATGGAGTAGATTGCTCAGAGTTGTTGAGCTTTTTTTGCCAAAATTCGGTCACCTACACGCGATGCGAAGTCAGCCCCCCGTCTGTCCCATCGCCAGCAGAAGCTGCCAATCACCCACCCAACTGCCGGGGTGTCAGCCAATCAACACCGCCCATTGACGCAGCAACCAATAACATGCACAATAGTGACTGACAGCTGCAGCAGCAACCAGTCAAACATCCACCCTTATGCACTACCCATGTATAAGACAACCCCCACTTTTTAGTATGATTTTTAAAGAAATAAACACAGTCGTATACACGGAAAAGTACAGTAAATAATTTTGTGTTATGCCATGCCGCCCCTAGCCATTTTGTGACTGGCCCCCCACAGTGCTTCTCAACATTCAAAAAGTGCCCCCAATCCAAAAAGGTTGGCGACCCCTGCGTTAAAAGATAAGCAGAAAATCAAGATTGCTTGCAGTCACCACCTGAGTTTTAAAATTAAATTGTTGTCACTCACCAGCACCTGCGTTCACTTATCAGAGGGAGTGATATATAGGGCATATTCCCTGTATTGGCAGGTGGCAGCAGGAGCTAAGGAGGTGTCAATCTTCGGGGCAGCATCAGAACTTTTCACAAAGAAGAACATCAACTGTTCCATTGAGGAGAGTCTGGACAGATTCAGTGACGTCCTGAGTGCAGCTAAAGAAACCAGTATCCCGGTCCGAGGGTAAGCTTTAGGGCCATGTGCTAACTGAGGTGTTGAGCGTTCCTCTCTACCTGCTAATCTACCGTGATTTATTTATTATTGTTACATTTACAAATGGGCTGGTGAAGCTTGGGAGAGGGGAGGGGAGGGGATTCAGAACCAAAATACTGGATCGTCTCTGAGATGGCCTTTCCATAATGCGGTCCTGATAAGCCATAATTGGGGGTGTGGCCATCGGTTGCTGTCTTCTATGTACGTGAGGAAACAGCTGCCGCTCCCCAGTAGGTGAGCAAGGGAGCTCTTCACATTTTATGTGATGGAGTGAAGATTCTGGTGTACATAACAGGCTGTGGTGAGGTTTTCATTCCACAGGCTTGGCCGTAAATCCCTAGGAGCTATTCTTATTCTGCAAATGATTTATAGGTCACGTGTGAGGCCGGTGGTCTGAGGCTGCTGTTCTGGTTGTGTAAAAGGCATTTGAAACTCCTGCATGTATTGGGTATAATAATGCCTGTTCTTTCCCCTCTGCATGCAGGTATGTCTCCTGTGTCCTTGGCTGCCCATATGAAGGCAAGATTTCTCCTGCTAAAGTAGCAGAAGTGAGTATATGTTGCAGTTGGATGTTGTGGCATCCATTGTGCACCCAGCATCAATACTGAAAGGCATTTGTGGGTGGTGGTGGCCTTCTATCTTTGATATTCTTGATAACCTCAATCACACATCAGCACTGCGTGTTGCAGCTGCCGTCGTTTTAGTTCTCAGTGCAAGGTGAAAAAAGCAAAAGGCTCCTTTTTTGAGAAGGAATTGCACTTTGCAAAGAGCATAGGGCTGCCATCCCAAATGGCAGCCCTGTATTAAGTTGGTGTGTATATATATGTGATATAGGCACACACACACACACCCCATTCACCTTGCACTGTGTTCTGACAGCAGTGCAGGGATGGGAAGAGCCCAGTACTGGGCCAGGTGAAAGAATGGGTTGACTTAGTAAAAGGCAGCTGCATGTATTTTATCCTCACCACCAGCAGCCAACAATGTGAAGAGCAGGAAAACGCACACTGTAATAGGACATGGGGTGAATGGAAGTATATGTTACGCAGTGGGAAGATGGAACTCAGCCAGGGGCTCTCGCTTTTTGCATTGTCCCTGTGCTCTATACATTGTGTAGCTCAAACTTTAAATGGTAGGTCTGCATGGGAAGCGCAGTAGTAGAGCACATGCTTTGCTGCGCAGAAAGTCACAGATTCAGTCCCTACCCTCTCCAAGTAGGTCTGGGGACCACCCTGTCTGAGATCCCGTAGAGCCACTGCCACTCACTCTAAACCAGGGTTTCCCAAACGTGGGTCTCCAGCAGTTTTTGGACTACAACTCCCATCATCCCTACCTAGTAGGACCCGTGGTCAGGGATGATGGGGGTTGTAGTCCAAAAACAGCTGGAGACCTAAAGTTTGGGAAACTGCTCTAAACAACACTGAGCTAGACGGGCCGGTGGTCTGAGTTGGTGTCAGGCAGCTTCGTGTGTTGGAAATTCTGTAAATGTTCTGTTCTCTGCTGCAGGTTTCAAAGAAAATGTATGCCATGGGGTGCTACGAGATTTCCCTTGGTGATACCATTGGCGTTGGGACCCCCGGCAACATGAAGGACATGCTCTCTGCTGTCATGAAGGAGGTTCCTCTTGGAGCCCTGGCTGTTCACTGCCATGACACTTACGGGCAGGCACTCGCCAACACGCTGGTAGCGCTTCAGGTGACTTCCTCGCTGGTTTCATAGCTCAAGACATAATTCACTAAAATGGGTGGCACCCAATCCACATGCTAGCCACGAACAAGCCCTGGTCATTGGCCAATCTTGCCTGGGATAGAGATTTTATTTTTATTTTGACAGTTTATGTATCGCTTAATTGGAATTGCCTGTAAGCCATGTACAAGAAACTCAGTACAGTGCAGATAAAAATCAATTGAAACAAACAAAAGATTAGAATTCTGTTAAAATGCCTGCTGGAATGAAAAGCAGTCATCAGTAGTAAATAGTAACAAAGAGGGGACCTCAGCTGGAAGGAAGTTCTATAAAATCAGGTCCTCTGAATGCACAGCTCCTGGCACATATAAGCTGTGCATCTGAGCCATGGGGGACCACTAACAGTGACTCTCCAAAGAGCTCAGTGACCTTGAATGAATAAAAGGGTCCCTGGGGCATGTTTTGGCCCTACAAAAGGCATTCGGACTACATATAAAACAGGATCCATGCAGAAGGAATGCTCTTAGGAGCCTTTCCAGCATACATCCACCTTCCCCAAATCATACAAGAATTTCTGAAAGGGAGACGACCTATTTTATTTTATTTTTGCAAAAGGAAAGGGAGGCAGAACCCCTTACCTGGATTTTCAGTCTAATTCAGTGATGGGAAACCTGTGGCTTTCCCAGTTGTTGGCTCACAGGTCCCCTCATCCCTGGCCATTGGCCATGCTAGCTGGGGCTAATGAGAGCCAGGAACCACCCACATCAAAAGGGCCACCGGTTCCACATCCCTGGTCTAGTTAATCAGCCCATAAGTTGCTATTTCACTGGACGGACCAGGCAGGACGTTTCCTTAGAACGGCTCTGCTTCTGTTTATAGATGGGCGTGAATGTGGTCGATTCCTCAGTCGCTGGCCTTGGCGGCTGCCCCTATGCCCAAGGAGCATCTGGGAATGTGGCCACAGAAGACATGGTGTACATGCTCAACGGTCTTGGCATCCACACTGTAAGTACTTGGTCATAGGAGGGGGACACACTTGTCTTGGGTTTGGGAGTTAGTACAAGGCACGTTTGTCTTTATTTTGCTTTGATAGAGATGGGTGTCTGTGGCCCTCGTTGGCTGATTAGCTGCTATTGTATTTGATGTCTCTCCCAACTAGAGCATCCATCCGAGCTTTATCTGCCACTGTGTGTCAAGTTGTATATGTGTTGGAAACAGGTTGTCTGAAGTTTTCCACTGCATGAGGTCACTGCATGACTTGCCTCAAAATTATATTCTTCTGAGTAAGAGATGTATCTTTGGTCACCTTCATACCATCCATTTAAAGCACTCCTATGCCACTTTTAAGTCTATCCCCACCCCCAACAAATCCTGGGAACTGAATTTTGTTAGGGGTGTGCATAGTTGTCAAGTGTAGCTTTGTGGGGGAAATTTGTTGTTTAGTCGTTTAGTCATTTCCGACTCTTTGTGACCCCCCTGGACCAGAGCACACCAGGCACTTCTGTCTTCCACTGCCTCCCGCAGTTTGGTCAAACTCATGCTGGTAGCTTTGAGAACACTGTCCAACCATCTCTGTCGGCCCCTTCTCCTTGTGCCCTCCAACTTTCCCAACATTGGGGTCTTTTCCAGAGAGTCTTCTCATGGTGGGGGAAATAGGGGTCTCCTAATGGGCTCTCTAATGGGACGCAGGTGGTGCTGTGGGTTAAAGCCTCAGCGCCTAGGGCTTGCCGATCGAAAGGTCGGCGGTTCGAATCCCTGCGGCGGGGTGCGCTCCCGCTGCTCGGTCCCAGCGCCTGCCAACCTAGCAGTTCGAAAGCACCTCCGGGTGCAAGTAGATAAATAGGGACCGCTTACCAGCGGGAAGGTAAACGGCGTTTCCGTGTGCGGCTTTGGCTCGCCAGAGCAGCGATGTCACGCTGGCCACGTGACCCGGAAGTGTCTCTGGACAGCGCTGGCCCCTGGCCTCTTAAGTGAGATGGGTGCACAACCCCAGAGTCTGTCAAGACTGGCCCGTACGGGCAGGGGTACCTTTACCTTCTTTAATGGGCTCTGTTAACAAACTACATTTCCCTGGATACTTTGACGGAAGCCATCGTTGTTAACATGGTATAGGAGTACTTTAAATTAATGGTGTGGATGTGACCTCTGAGGAAGAGCACATGTTTTTGGGTGTAGAAGGTCTTGGGTTCAATTCTCTGCATCTCCCCTTTTTTAAAAAAAGAAAGAAAGAAAGTGGGAGGACCTCAGTTTACTGTGCTGGAAAGACCAGTGTCTGAATCTTTGGATAGCAGCTGACAGTCCAAAGAGCAGGCAGTACTAGACTAGATGGACAAATGATCTGACGTCATCTAATGCAGCTTTGTATGTACAAGTAAGCAGCTGTGTCTCTCTTCTTCTTCCCTATGAAGGGTGTGGACCTCACAAAACTTCTGGACGCAGGAACCTTTATTTGCAAGGCGCTGAACAGGAGGACCAATTCGAAAGTGGCACAGGCCTCCTGCAAACTGTGAAGCAGAGCAGGGCCTTCACGGGACTTGTTGGAAGCAAAACTACAAGCGACACTCTGGAATCTGCCATGTTTGCACTTGGTCTCCTCTCCTAACTTTATTTAAGCACTCTCCGGACTCGACGGCAGGAAGATGAGTCAGCCAAATTTTACCCTGAAAAGAGACATTAAAAAAAGTAGTCTAAAGCACTGTATTTGCACTTGGTTGGATATCTTGGGCTTCGCAAAGAACCTGAGTCCTTCCCACTGGTCACAACTTGCCTCCAAGGAACAGATTTGTTGCAAGGGGTCATAAAAAGAGCCCTGCTGGGTTGGGCCAAAGGCCTATCATAGTCCAACACTTTGTTCTCACAGTGGCTAACCAAGAGTCCTATGGGAAGCTCACAAGCAGGACCAGAGTGCAGTGGGGCCCTCCTCACCTGGGGGTCCCTCCAAATGATATTCAGAGGAATACAACTTCTGATAGGGGAGGGAGAACCTAGCCATAGTGGTTCATAGCCTTATCTACCATGAATTTGCCTTTTAAAGCCATCCAAGTTGGGGGTCGTCCCTACATATTTTGGGAGCAAATGCCCTAGTTTAAAAACTGCAGTTTGTGAAGAATAACTTCCTTTTTCCTGTCTCGAATCTTCCAGCATCAATTGGAGCTTTTTAAGACATTCATCTTCATGGGAGCATCCTGAGTTCCTATATACCTCTATCCCTATTTGTATTTTTGGACCCTGCATTTGCTTGGGCCATAATTTATCTTTTCCTCTTCTCTCATTTGGAGTCTCCTATGTGGCATTGTGGTTGCGTCAACAGTGCGCTGTGGAGTACCCCTCCCCCCAACCAGGATGCCTTTCGCAGTCAACTTGTGGGGATATAAGTGGGCAACCCAAAACAGGCAATAGTTTTTGCCTTCTGTTCACCACACCTATCCCAAGGTTGCCCAGCTTGCAAAAAAGAATTGACCAATTAAATAAATAATAAATATTTTGTTATTTATACCCCGCCCATATGCTACTTTCTATATCTAAAAGCAAGTAGCCTCTCTGAAACCTTTGCTGAAATCGTCTTGTTGGGCCTCAGAGGGTGGGATTCTGGTCTGACCCCCAACTCCTGTCCCATGAAGACTCCCTCTTGTAGAACAAGCCCCTCCTGCTGCCAGTATCCATGCCAGTTCAGCCTCCCCACATGATCTTCCTTAGGAAATGTGGGGCATGCTCAGTTTCCTACCCACTCTTGGAGAACAGTGTGCAGGCCTTCATTGCTTTTTGTGCCAGTATGGATGATGGCTTCCAATCCTAGGGGAAGAGGTGTAGCAGGGATTGTGTGCCACTGAGTGATGGTGTGCCTGCCCCTAGATTTGGGCCGCTGCAGCTGATTGATCCTTGTGCTGTTCCAGCCCCTGACCCAACTAGTTCTGCTTGCCAGCTAAGGGGAGTGGGCTCCTTTCACGCTTGTCCCTCTACTCCATTTTCCCCTACCCCTTTTTGTTCTCCAGGAGTTGGTGTCAGAATGGCAATAGCACCCTTCCTTCCCAGGTACAAATCTGCACCAGCTATGTTTACTTCCAGCCATAAATAAATGATACCATGGATGACACAGCTGATAATGCCAAGGTTGCAGGTTTGATCCCCATATGGGACAGCTGCACATTCCTGCATTGCAAGGAATTGGACTAGATGATCCTCAGGGTCCCAACTCTACAATTCTATGATTCTGTGTCATCCTAATGTCCATATGGCGCTCACCCTTTTGCTTCCCGGTTCCTTCACTGCTTATAGTTCACTTTCCCTTTCATAGGCTCTTAAGTCTTTCTGAAGAAGAGGAACAGCAAAGGCTCCAGGCCTTGATAGCTTTCTGGCAATTCTAACAGACCTGTGCTGGAGGAATTGGTGCTAAATGATTGTTAGCTTCTTGTTGTTGCTGGGGAAATCCTTCAGAACTGGTTAGAGCAAAGGTAGCAAACCTGTGGCCCTTCAGTTCTGGGACTCCCCAGACAGCCCATGCCTTACAGCAGGCATGGCCAGACTTGGCCCTCCAGCTGTTTTGGGAATACAGCTCCCATCATCCCTAGCTAGGAGGACCAGTGGTCAGGGATGATGGGAATTGTAGTCCCAAAACAGCTCAAGGGCCAAGTTTGGCCATGCTTGCCTTAGAGGTACATGTGGTGTTCAATATGCCACCCACATGTGTTGATACCCATGCTGGCTTGCGCTGATGGGAGTTGAAGTCCAGCACATCTGGAGGGCACTCGGTTGGCCCCAGGGGGGAGGACTGAAATAGAATATATGGAAAGGGGTTGTTCTGGTTTCTATATAGAAGGTAAAGGGAAGGGAATTATTAGGTAAATAAGCAAGTTGTGCCTGGTCCTGGACAGGGTTGGCTTGGCCACTGTGACCCCTGCATTGGTAACCTTAAGACTGGACTGTTGTAACACACACTATGTGGAGCTGTTTTGGAAGCTTCAGCTGATATGAAATGCAGCTGCAGGCTAGGGCAACATGCACATGTTACACTAATCCAAGGAGTTGCACTGACTGCAAACAAGCTGCTGGGCCAGGCTTTCAAGGATTTTGGTAATTACTTCTACTGCCCTAAGCAACTTGGTACCAGGATACCTGAGGCTCTTCCTGTTGGGCTGCAGCCTATGGAGCTACAGTTTGCAGCCACTGGAGGGAGAGTCTTTTCAGTGGTGGCACCCACACTATTAAACCACCTGCCTTCTGAGAGTGCAAAATATACCTAAACCTCATTACATTGCACATCTTAAAACCACATCGTGCCCCCAGGATTCTGGTGCTGTTTGGTCTCAGAATAAAGCTACCCTAGGTTTTCAGTTGTGTTTCCTTCCCACATTTTAATGTTTTGATATGTATTTTAATATTGTTGTACACCACCTTGAGATGATGTGGGAGGTGGTATAGAAATGTTTTAAATAAAGTATTAGTTATAAAATCTGTTCTTTTTTGGAATTGCTGTGGATGGGCAAGGGGAGTGGAATGGAGGGCATATCAGGATCTTAATGAAGACCACAAGCTTAACATGAGCCAACTGTGTGATGCAGCAGCAAAAAAAGCTAATGTAATTCAAAGCTGCATCAACAGAAGTTGTCCAGATCAAGGAACGTAATAGTGCCGCTCTATTCTGCCTTGGTCAGACCCCACCTGGAATACTGTGTCCAGTTTTAGGTGCCACAGTTTAAGGAGGATATTGACAAGCTGAAACATGTGCAGAGATTATCAAGAGTCTGGAAACCAAGCCTTACGAGGAACAGTTTTAAAAAATGTTTTCAAGGTCAGCTCCCCTGCACCTTTAACAACAGCCTGAAAAGCAGAATGTAACAGAGCTTTCCCCATCTCTGTGTATATCCTTATGTCTGGAAAAGCTACACCTGCTAGGTTTTTTTGCAGGAGCAGGGCAGTAAAAATGCTGGTGGCTCAATTCCTACATTGCTGCTTTTGCAGGGAACAAGAGAATTAAGATCCATGCCAGTTCAATCTACTTTCTGGCCCCCATCGCAGGTATGTTGAAACACAGTCACACCCTGTGGGTGTGCAGTTACATGACTGGGAGCCAACCTGCTTCAGAGAACAGGATATGGAGACACCAAAGTCACACAGTTCCTGGTCAGAGATAAAAGGGGAAGTAGCATGATAGACTGGAACTCGCCTGGGCAGGCCAGACACCTGCAAGTGGAAATAAAGCATTAGGAAGAACAGCTGAGGGAGTTGGGTAAGTTTAGCCTGGAGAAGAGAAGGCCAAGAAGTGATATGATAGCCATCTTCAAATATCTAAAGGGCTGTCACATGGAAGATGGAGCAGGGCTTGTTTTCTGCTGCTCCAGGGGGTAGGAGCTGAACCAACGGATTCAAGTTACAAGTAAGAAGATTCCAAGTAAACATCCGGAATAACTTTCTGACAGAGCTGTTTGATAGTGGAAGGGACTCCCTCGGAGATGACGGACTCTCCTTCACTGAAGGCGTTTTAAACATCGATTGAATGGCTATCACTGCTGCTGCAAGCAATAGCCACGCTGTAGCGTTCCTCTGTGCAAAGCACAATCTGTGGGCACAATCTGTGGGAGATTAGCAGCCAAACCCAACAAGTGCATGTTCTGGCTAGTTAGCATGAGAAGGGGTAAGTCCACAGAGTTGTATTGCCGATAGCCAGATACTCAGCCCATAGAAATGCAATTCACAGAGAGGGCTCTGTGTGATGTCATTTCCCCTCCTCTCCTGGGGAGGAAGCAGCATATAGTACTTCCTGTTCTCTCTGCTCCTTTGACCAGTGTTGGATGCAAGCATGCCTCTGCTTGCCCCACCTTTAGGCCCAGGCCTGAAGCTGGTTATATTGTAAATAAAAGTATTTTGCCTGCATAGTTGTTACTGCTACTGTTGCTGTGAACCAATCCATGATTATAAAGTAAGTAAATATATTTTTAAACTTACTTCCCAAATTACTCCCTGATTCTTAATTAAACAGGGTAAAAAGGGGAAAGCCAGCTTACTTCAGAGTTGGACTTGCTCCAAATAAGGTTTTACAGCTTAATTCCCTATGCTTTTAGTTTTGATGCCAAGGATGGGATTTGGAAACTCTGTTCAACCCACATGCATGGGTGTCTGGAGGGATACATTGCAATCAATATATCCTCTCCAGCCCATTGAAACCCATTCCACAGAATCAGAGTCCACCCCCTGCAGAGAGGGGTGCCTGCTGTGCTTGGCTGAGGCATGGGGTGGGCTTGTTGTTGTTTAGTCGTTTAGTTGTGTCCAACTCTTCGTGACCCCATGCACCAGAGCACGCCAGGCACTCCTGTCTTCCACTGCCTCCCGCAGTTTGGTCAAACTTATGCTGGTAGCTTCGAGAACACTATCCAATCATCTCGTCCTCTGTCGTCCCCTTCTCCTTGTGCCCTCCATCTTTCCCAACATCAGGGTCTTTTCCAGAGAGTCTTCTCTTCTCATGAGGTGGCTAAAGTATTGGAGCCTATGAGGCATCTAATCATAAGCCTGCATTTTTATTAAAGCTTATATGTTTAATCAGGGCTTGTATTTTAAAATGAGCTTAAAGATTTTCAAATGTTTTATGCCAGGCAGAAGACCAGCTGCCTAAGAACCTTGGCAAAATGTTTTTCTCCTAGACAAGGGGGCCCCCTGATTTATAGCAGAAAACAATTCTCAAAGTCGTAAAAAGGGAATTACAGGCTGAGAGCCAAGGTTACACTGACCCTACAAATTAAGGGTTGATAAATAGTAAAATGAGCCATATCTTCTTCCTAAGGTTAAAAAGGTCAAGAGCAGTGAAAAAGCAACTGGTCTGGCTGGCAGAAAGAGAACATTTTTGGGAAGTCTTTTCTAAAGCTGTTTCTTTCTTAAACTAAGATCCTTTTAAGATTTCTTTTCCTTTTAAAAGGTTATTTATGTATTAAATATATTAGTTTAAATATAATTATGCAAAGGATTTAAGAAATGCTAGATTCTTATTTCATATAGTTGTAAGAGTTGTAACTATCCTGAAATTAAGTCAGCCACCAGCCCGGCCTCCTGCCAGACAGGAGACGCCATCGAGCACTCCTGATATATGGTTGTCAGGCCTTTTGTTTAGAAACCTTCAAATGAAGGAGATCTCTCAATGTTGATGTGAACTCAAAATCCTTGACATATGTTTAAGATAAAAATTCAAGATTAACCATCTGTTTTGGAAGGCAATAGGGCAAGGAGGGCAAGAAGTGAGCTGGTAATTAAGATTCCTTGTTGAGACACATGTAAGATATATTACTACTTATTTGTCATTTATAGATAGAAGAATATATAGCTTTTTGATTCCCATAAAAGGGCAAGAGGAAATGGGTGTATCTTTTGTGATTGGTTCTAGCAAATAGCCAATAGGAATTTTAACCAGGCTGATTGGACAGAGGCAGCCACAGGAGGAGCAAGGGGGCTGGATTAAGGAAATATAAGTGCTGGCCAGAATGGCAGGAGGCCAGGCCAGAGCTTGGTAACCATATACCACTGTGCCTCATATTTATTTGTCTGACAAATAAATTATTATTTTAATTTCTCTATTGCTGCGTTGAATATTTCATTCCAGCTAAGTGTTAACCACAAGCAGGGTGCTACACCTCAGCTTCACGATCTGTCCTTCCACTGAGCACTCAGGGCTGATTTCCTTCAGAATGGAGAGGTTTGATCTTCTTGCAGTCCATGGGACTCTCAAGAGACTCCTCCAGCACCATAATTCAAAAGCCTCAATTCTTTGGCGATCAGCCTTCTTGTTGGTCCAGCTCTCACTTCCATACATCACTACTGGGAAAACCATGGCTTTAACTATACGGACCTTTGTTGGCAAGGTGATGTCTCTGCTTTTTAAGACGCTGTCTAGGTTTGCCATCGCCTTTCTCCCAAGGAGCAGGCGTCTTTTAATTTCGTGGCTGCTGTCACCATCTGCAGTGACGATGGAGCCCAAGAAAGTGAAATCTCTCACTGCCTCCATTTCTTCCCCTTCTATTTGCCAGGAGGCGATGGGCCCAGTGGCCATGATCTTCGTTTTTTTGATGTTGAGCTTCAGACCATATTTTGCGCTCTCCTCTTTCACCCTCATTAAAAGGTTCTTTAATTCCTCCTCACTTTCTGCCATCAAGGTTGTGTCATCTGCATATCTGAGGTTGTTGATATTTCTTCTGGCAATCTTAATTCCGGCTAGGGATTCATCCAGCCCAGCCTTTCGCATGATGAATTCTGCATATAAGTTAAATAAGCAGGGAGACAATATACAGCCTTGTCGTACTCCTTTCCCAATTTTGAACCAATCAGTTGTTCCACATCCAGTTCTAACTGAAGCTTCTTGTCCCACATAGAGATTTCTCAGGAGACAGATGAGATGATCAGGCACTCCCATTTCTTCAAGAACTTGCTATAGTTTGCTGTGGTCGACACAGTCAAAGGCTTTTGCATAGTCAATGAAGCAGAAGTAGATGTCTTTCTGGAACTCTCTAGCTTTCTCCATAATCCAGCACATGTTTGCAATTTGGTCTCTGGTTCCTCTGCTTCTTCTAAATCCAGCTTGCACTTCTGGGAGTTCTCAGTCCACATACTGCTTGAGCCTACCTTGTAGAATTTTAAGCATAACCTTGCTAGCGTGTGAAATGAGTGCAATTGTGCGGTAGTTGGAGCATTCTTTGGCACTGCCCTTCTTTGGGATTGGGATGTAGACTGATCTTCTCCAATCTTCTGGCCACTGCTGAGTTTTCCAAACTTGCTGGCATATTGAGTGTAGCACCTTAACAGCATCATCTTTTAAAATTTTAAGTAGTTCAGCTGGAATAGCTTCACTTCCACTGGCCTTGTTATTAGCAGTGCTTTCTAAGGCCCATTTGATTTCACTCTCCAAGATGTCTGGCTCAAGGTCAGCAACCACACTACCTGGGGTGTACGAGACATCCATATCTTTCTGGTATAATTCCTCTGTGTATTCTTGCCACCTCTTCTTGATGTCTTCTGCTTCTGTTAGGTCCTTTCCACTTTTGTCTTTTATTATGGTAATCTTTGTACGAAATGTTCCTTTCATGGCTCCAATTTTCTTGAACAGATCTTTGGTTCTTCCCATTTTGTTGTTTTCCTCTATTTCTTTGCATTGCTCGTTTAAGAAGGCCTTCTTGTCTCTCCTTGCTATTGTTTGGAAATCTGCATTCAATTTCCTGTATCTTTCACTATCTCCCTCGCATTTTGCTTGCCTTCTCTCCCCCTCTATTTGTAAGGCCTCGTTGGACAGCCACTTTGCTTTCTTGCATTTCCTTTTCATTGGGATGGTTTTCATTGCTGCCTCCTGTATAATGTTGTGAGCCTCTATCCATAGCTCTTCAGGCACTCTGTCCACCAAATCTTAATCCTTAAACCTGTTCCTCACTTCCACTGTGTATTCATAAGGGATTTGACTTAGATTGTATCTTACTGGCCCAGTGGTTTTTCCTACTTTCTTCAGTTTAAGCTTGAATTTTGCTATAAGAAGCTGATGATCTGAGCCACAGTCAGCTCCAGGTCTTGTTTTTGCTGACTGTATAGAGCTTCTCCATCTTTGACTGCGGAGAATATAATCAATCTGATTTCGATGCTGCCCATCTGGTGATGTCCATGTGTATAGTCGTCTCTTGTGTTGTTGGAAAAGAGTGTTTGTGATGACCAGCTTGTTCTCTTGGCAGAACTCTATTAGCCTTTGCCCTGCTTCATTTGAACCCCAAGGCCAAACTTGCCAGTTCTTTTTATCTCTTGATTCCCTACTTTAGCATTCCAATCCCCTATAATGAGAAGAATATCCTTCTTTGGTGTCATTTCTAGAAGGTCTTGTAAGTCTTCATAGAACTGGTCAATTTCAGTTTCAGAAGTTAAAAAAGTGGATTCGTTGCACTAGGGCAGGGACGTCCAACTCCCAAGAGACTGCGATCTACTTACAGAATAAAAAACTGGCAGTGATCTACCCCTTTTGGAGGGGTTCAGGTCAAAGTTGTTGAGCTTTGTTTTAGGGAGGAAAGCCAAACTCGTTGACTTTAGCAGGGAAAGGAAAAAGTCGCTTACCAAAAGAACGCTCAGGATCATGGCGAAAACTGTCTTCCTTACTAGCGATTGTGCACAAATGGAGGATGGGGCAAGGGGGCAGGACCAGATGTTCTTTTGCCCCCGCAAAGGAAAAAGAGCCCAATTTGACATCCCTGCACGAGGGGAAGTGTTGTTTAATCCACTGAAATACATAGATCTTATGCTCCACTTTGTGCTGGAATCACACATAAAATACTGACCATCTGGAAGAACCCTAGATCTCCTGATTGTCAGTCCCAGTGGTGTTCCAATTCTGCCTGGTGTTTCCATTTAAGATTGTTGCTTTTAAGTATCACATACCCCAAGTTCAAAAGTTCTCCAAATACAGTGGTACCTTGGGTTACATACACTTCAGGTTACAGACTCCGCTAACCCAGAAATAGTACCTCGTGTTAAGAACTTTGCTTCAGGATGAGAACAGAAATTGTCCAGTGGTGGTGCAGCGGCAGCGGGAGGCCCCATTAGCTAAAGTGGTGCTTCAGGTTAAGAACACTTTGAGGTTAAGAACGGATCTCCAGAACGAATTAAGTTCTTAACCTGAGGTACCACTGTAGTTTGTGGTGCGTGCTGAAGGACCACCCTTGAATGCTGGCAATATAAGTTTTGTGAAGCTTAACAGGCAGGCCTGTCCCATGCTTGTTCCCAGTATAGTCTGCTCAATGTTCCAAATAACTATTGTGATTAATAGTCATCAACAGCCATTGGGGTCATTGAAGCATAGAGTTGGAAGGGACCCTGAGGATCATCTAGTCCAACCCCTGCAATGCAGGAATATGCAACTGTCCCATATCTGCCATCCATCAATTGGTCTAATCCTCAATTATTATTTTTTAATGTCCCCTCAGAGCTATTGCCTATCACAACTTTTCAAAGGAGTGTTTTCCTCTATTGGTTCTGAATCTACTGCCAGTTAATTGCACTAGGTGAATCCGAGCTCTATTACTGGGGGCCTCAGTACATGTCTGGACTCCAATCAGAATGGGATTCTCAACTATGAAGCTCATAACTGTGGAAAGAGGGGAAATGGAGTTTTCCCCAGTGCAGCACAAAACACTGAAGTCAAAAGCCTGCTAAGGAAAACATGGATCTTTTCCTCATGGGACAGCAAGTATTTTACATGTGTGTTGTGCAATACCACCAATCAGCTTTCTTGCTAACACTCTTGTTGTTGTTTAATTATCAAAGCTTTATTTGTTGTTGCATATCTCAGCCAGTAGGAATAACGTAGCATTGATTAAAATCACATTTTGCTTAAGGTCATTTATGCTGTTGACGGCAAAGCATAATCTTCCAAGTACTGCTTTTCCAAGTAGATACGGCCTCTGCGTATGTGTGTCTTCTTCTTAACGGAAGATGGCAGCCAGCAGCAGTGGCGTAGCGTGGGGGGTGCAGGGGGGGCCGGCCGCACCAGGCACAACCTCTGAGGGGGGGGCACTAATCTAGTGGAAGAGACTTGAGTGCTAAAATCCACGAGTTAGGGGGCGGAAATTACTTGCCTTGCCCCAGGTGCTGACAACCCACGTTACGCCACTGGCCAGCAGTGCTCCACCAGCTGTCACTGCAGCTGTGGTAGCAGTGGACAGCCCAGCAGCACCTAGAAGAGGATTAAGGCACACCATTATTGTAATGAAGATCTCAAGGTGCGGAGACTGGCTCTGCCAATCATGTGGTTCTTGTCCTGAGAGCAGCAGACATACCGACTGGCTGAAGTACGGCAACAGCGCTCCCAGCTGCTACTCCTCCACCATTGGCGACGGCAGCCAGCAGTGCTCCACCAGCTGTCACTGCAGCTGTGGTAGCAGTGGACAGCCCAGCAGCACCTAGAAGATGATCAAGGCACACGATTATTGTAATGAAGATCTCAAGGTGCGGAGACTGGTTCTGCCAATCATGTGGTTCTTGTCCTGAGAGCAGCAGACATACCGAGTGACTGAAGCGCGGCAACAGCGCTCCCAGCTGCTACCCCTCCGCCATTGGCGATGGCCGCTGCCGACATCATTTTTGCAGCCAGAGAGCCAGCTGCAATTCCAGCTCCAGTGAAGCCTGCTGCTCCCAGTGCTACTGGGACACCAATCGTGGCCACTGCTGCAAGAACACAGAATTAGGAATATGTTACATGATAGAAGCCTTAAATCTAAATTGCCTAGACCACAGTGCTTAACCATCTTTGCTGTGGGTCCTAGGAGACCTTGCAGGCCTTTTCCCACCTGGCCTGGGATGGTGGGGCCCTGACTGACAGACTCTAATTTCAAAAGCTAAGGCTCTTGGGCTTGGATATTTAAGGCAGTGGTTTCCAATTGGGGGTGTGTGTGGTCTGTTGCACCCCCCTGAGAGAACTTGCTTATCTTGCTAATTGGGGAGTGAAAGTCATCTGTGGATCATTGAGCCTCCACGCACTATCAGGGAAAGTTGCTGGATGGCAAGAGAGTAGGGATTGGGGAAAAACCTCTGACATCATTTTATGGCTCTTGCAATTGGTACAAGGAGAGAGTGAGAATGCAAATTGCTTGCTCCATGGGGCGAATTCATGGAGCCCTGCTAGGACGAAAGGGGAAGCAGCTCCTGGTTGCTTATCATCTAAAACAGGCTTCCTCAAACTTGGCCCTCCAGATGTTTTGAGACTATAATTCCCATCATCCCTGACCATTGGTCCTGCTAGCTAGGGATCATGGGAACTGTAGGCAAAAAACATGGAGGGCTGAGTTTGAGAAAGCCAGATCTAAAATAATTAAACTAGGAGTGCCTAATTCAGACGACTTGGCATGTAAAGCTCTCCACCTATCGTTGTTGTCATCATCAATCCATCTTTCACCCCAAGGTCCCAAAGCAGCTTACAACAATTAAAGCACAATATTTAAAGGCATTAGAAAACAACTTAATGTCATATGAATAAGGTGAATTCTAAAAATATGCCCAATCAAGCAAATGCATAATTTTGCGTCCAGACCTCATTGATTTTGGGAGGGGGGGCGGGCAAGCAGGTGTCTAGAAACTTGGGCTTGGGGAGAATTTGGTTCAAGTTCCTTTTTCGCTTTAAAAAATCAGAGTAGCCCTAGACCAGTCACTGTTTCTGAGACCAGTGGAGTGAGGGGGGAACAAACCTTTTCACCAGCACTAGGTACCTCCGTTGCTAGACCTGCTCACAACAACTTGCCATGACTTCAGCTGCATTTCTGGCACTCAAGGCAGTTTGTTTCTCTCCTCCACCCACCCACCCCTGCCATCCTTCCTGCTTTGGCTATCCCGGCTACCAGTGCTTTTTTTCTTGGAAAAAAGGTGGGGGAACTGACTACGATATATAGATACAGTGGTAACTCGGGTTACATACGCTTCAGGTTAGAGACGCCGCTAATCCAGAAATAGTACCTCGGGTTAAGAACTTTGCTTCAGGTTGAGAACAGAAATCGTGCTCCGGCGGCGCAGCAGCAGGAGGCCCCATTAGCTAAAGTGGTGCTTCAGGTTAAGAACAGTTTCAGCTTAAGAACGGACCTCCGGAACAAATTAAGTACTTAACCTGAGGTACCACTGTATTTGCTTAATGCAGAAAGGGCATCCAAATTTTGTTTAATTTAATGCTGTTGGCTATCCCTTCAGTTATTCTGTTTTGATATGCCAGGTGTTCTGTCAAAGTCATTTCACAGATCTCATCAAGCCAGACTTTCATTGTGAACTCCACCATTTCCAATGACTTGCAAGCTTCATTCATGCTGATGCAAGCAAAATAATCACCCAAACTTGCCCAACTGGAAATCCATATTGCTAAAAACTTACCCAAGCCGGCTGCACCTCCCAAAACTGCAGTCACTGAAAGAGAGACTTGTTTTAATAAGATATAATGGATCTCAAGTACATATACAGTCATACCTCGGGTTACGAACGCTGCTGGTTGTGCATTTTCGGGTTGCAGACCGCGCAGAACCCGGAAGTACCGGAACGGGTTACTTCCAGGTTTCAGCGCTTGCTTATGTGCAGAAGCACAAAATGGCCCAGAAATGAGCTGCTATCTATGACTAGGAGGTGGATAACATATGGGAGTTTAATCGAGAAAGAAGGAAGTAAGTGGAAAATGAAACCATATGAAGAAAGAACATGTAAATGATTGGCTGCATTACTTTCAGATTAATGAAATGTTTAGAAAAGAGATTGCAGAAAGAGGCTATTTTGAAAAAGAATATAGGTTTCAACGAGAAGTATTGAATAATGAAGTTAAAAATTTATCTATGATGTATAAATTACCATATTTTTCGCCCTATAGGACACACTTTTTCCCCTCCAAAAATGAAGGGGAAATGTGTGTGCGTCCTATGGGGTGAATGCAGGCTTTGGCTGAAGCCTGGAGAGCGAGAGGGGTCAGTGCGCACCGACCCCTCTCACTCTCCAAGCTTCAGGAAGCCTTGGGAGCCTCCAAACCAGGTCGGGGGACAGCAGGAAGGCGCGCTGCACCTCCCCGCTGTCCCCCAGCTTGTGGGGCTGGCAGCGGGGAGAAGCGCGCAGCGCGCCTTCCCGCTGTCTCCCAAAGTGATCTGGAGGCTCGGGGGACACAAGCTCGGGGGACAGCGGGGAGGTGGAGCGCCGCCATCCCACTGTTCCCTGACCTGGTTTGGGCTTCAGGCAGATATCCTCAAGGCGTGGGAGCCCCGTGGGAATCCCGCCGGTCTCCCAAAGCTTGCAGAGAGCTGCCTGTTCTGGGGGCTGGGGTCGGGGGAAGCTCGGGCTGGGGGATATTTTTTTTCCCCTTTATCCCCCCCCCCAAAAAAAACTAGGTGCATCCTATGGGCCGGTGCGTCCTATGGGGCGAAAAATATGGTATTATAAGAATGGCATTTGAAGGATGAAGAGGTTAAATCTGTTATGATTCAATGGGCCAAAGATTTTGGACATAACATTCAATTTGATGATTGGATAAAATTATGGAAGGAAGGGATGAGATTTACAGCATGTACCACAATTAAAGAAAATGTAATGAAAATGATATATCGATGGTATATAACACCAGTCAAATTAAGTAAGATGTATAAGGTGAGTAAAAAATGTTGAAAATGTAAGGAGAAAGAAGGGACATTTTATCATATGTGGTGGGAATGTAAAAAAATGAAGTGTTTCTGGGAAATGATATATAATGAGATAAAGAAAATATTGAAATATACATTTGTTAAAAGACCAGAAGCATTCCTATTAGGAATTTTAGGTGGTGAGATAAAAAGGAAGGATCAGAAAATATTTTTGTATGCAGTAACAGCAGCTAGAACTCTTGTGGCCCAGAAATGGAAACAAGAAGAAATGCCCACGATTGAGGAATGGAGAACGAAATTAACGGATTATGCAGAACTGGACAGATTAACAGGGAGGATTCGCAACCGACGGGACCAAAGATTCACTGAGGATTTCTACCAAACCTTCTTACTGAGGACTGGAATAAATTTACAGAATATATTAAAAATATTTGTGATAATGATATAACGTTTGTAAGTTTCCAAGAAGCTCTGTAAGAAGGTTTGGTAGAAATATTGTTTAAATAACATGGTAAGATAAGATATTCATAGTGCAATATAAATGAAGAAATGTGAAGATATGTAATAACTACGGAAAAATATCAGACATGTTGATGGAAGTCTAAAGAAAAAAGACGTGTGATGAATTCCAAATGTTTAATTGTGTTATAAATTTGTTTTTATTGGAAAATTATATATATATATATATATATATATATATATATAAATGAACTGCTATCCAGTGCAAATCTTTTAATACTGGGCAAGATATATTTCAAACTGGCATTTTCCAACATAATGGCACAGTTGCATTTCTTAACCAGCTTCAGTTTCCGTGCTGTCTTCAAAAGCTGCCCAAGATGTGACCTGTTACATTAATCTAAGATGTTACAAGAGCATGTAACTGCCCATGCAGAACTAGAAGAAAAGTATTTCAGATTTGTTCAATTCTTTCATCTAGTCTTGGTCACTATGTATACAGTTGTACAAGATTTTGAAATACAGTGGTACCTCGGGTTACATACGCTTCAGGTTACAAACTTCGCTAACCCATAAATAGTACCTCAGGTTAAGAACTTTGCTTCAGGATGAGAACAGAAATCGTGCTCCGGCGGCACGGCAGCAGCAGGAGGCCCCATTAGCTAAAGTGGTGCTTCAGGTTAAGAACAGGTTCAGGTTAAGAACGGACCTCCGGGAGGACTTCCGGGTTAGCGCCATCAGCGAATGGCGGAGTTCCTCCGACCGGAGGAACTGGCTCCGTGGAAACTGGGTCTACCTGCCGCGGCAAAGGTAGGGACCTGCTAGAAATCCCAGGTGGAGGAAGCCTGGTAACGTGGGGTTCGGCAGAGCACCAGGAGCGCCTCCCCTACTCGCGGGGAACCCCATTTCGGGGCTCCGGAGCGAAGTAGGGTGAGCGGCGCAGTGCTGCGAACTGATTGCTATTTTCACAGTGTGAAGCCGCATTGCCATTGCCGGAGAGCGCTGACTTTTTCCTGTCGACAATTGGACTCTAAACAAGTACCCATGAGTAGAAACGGAAAATTGGATCAAGAAACATCCTAATTTGGCACCGAAGCGGGAAGGTTCAAAACAGGAAGTCCGCCTTCCACTTTTTGTAAATAGACTGAAGCAAAAACCTTATAAGCTAATAGCCTGGAAAGTTGTTTTGTAAAGGTCAAAATTTCCTTCATTTATAACCACTAAAATCCCCTTGGAAGCAGGAGAAAAGGGGGGGGGGGAAATTTGACTGTTCAAGCCTGCAGGAGAGGGAGTAAAGGAAAATAAGTTTCCACCGTCTCAAACCTGGGAACGGGGTGTCAGAGGCAGAAATTATTGGAGATGTCCATTGACTGTGAATGGTACATTTTGACAGATAGCTAAAAAAGAGAAACAAATTGATTCCAATGTTGCCTTTTGCATTCTAAAGAAACAAAATATTTGAAAATGGAAAGTAACTTCCTTTTGTTGGACATGTTTTAAAAAGATGGATACAAATAGAAATTGTCTCCTCTAGAGGGAGCTTGTCATATTGTTGCTGCAGTTTACTTGGGGACTTCACAGCTGCGAGATTAACATCGTGGGACCAGACTGTGACCTTGAATAAAAATGTGTTTGGAAGAAGTCTTGGTGCTTGCTTTTTGCAAGACAAATGCTTTGCTGGAGCAGCTGCATGAGAAGGTGGATTTGATGAACTAGAAGTTGGATTTAATGATTGTTGTAGTCAGTGAATGTGGACAAACAGGGAATACTGACACAGAAATCATACAGGGACCAACTCAGGAAACTGGTTCGACTGGGCAGATGCAAGGGCAGATAATAATGGAGGAGGTTACGGTGGTACCTCAAGCAACACAAATGGAGAGACCCGAGGCCCTGCAGGAGCATAAGCCGTTGTTTTGGAAGAATGAACTTGGAGTGGGCCAGAGGGAGTCTGGAGCTGAGGAGGCTTTTAACTTTGGAGGGACTTTGGTCTGATGAGGGAAGAGGGAGATAACTATGGGCGGAAATTCCCCAGAGACCTACTCCTCAATGAGAAAGGAAAGAAATTAAGAAAGAGACCAACAAAAGATAATGAAAAATGCAAGTATAAACAAGAAGAAGAAGATCTGCAGAAGGGGCATGGAAGAGATTTAAGAGCCTCGGACATAAGACTACCAGGTTGATGGACTAGATGGAATGGACAGTAAGGATTGACATAACCCGAGACCAGGAAGAAGGGACGTTGGATGAAAATTGGAAGAGTCTATAAAGAACAACTTTTATTTTGGGAACTAGTGTAAAATTAATGAATATTAGGGGAAATGTTGGAATGAAATTGTCTGGCTTTAGTATAAATGATATAAGGAGCTATGTATAAATAAGCATTAAGTTTTAAGCTTTAAGGTATTTTATGGTAAGATAAGGTTAAATAAAGTAAGGCAAATTGAATAATAGAATATAGTGAAAGATGGAAAGGATTTGTTGAGTTAATTAATTGGTTAGTGAAATAACTAATTAAGCTAGAATACAAAAAGTAAAAGCAAAAATGGAAAGGATTTGCTGAAAAAATGATTGAATTAGAATACAAAAAAGGGAGGTGTGAGGAAGTCAGGGAAATAAGCAAATGAAAGATAGGATATGGAATGACTGATTTGTTTTTAACTATTTTTACTTTTCTGAATTTTGTATCTTTTTGTCTCTTTTCTCTCTTTCCCCTGCTTTTTTTTAAAAAAATTGTATCTTCCTTGAAATTTTAATAAATATTATTAAAAAAAAAAAAAAAGAACGGACCTCCGGAACGAATTAAGTACTTAACCCGAGGTACCACTGTACTGTCATTCCTACCCACAAGAGACCTCCAGTTTCAGGAACAGGGAAGTTCTAATTGAAGCGTGGGGCAACACACACATTTAACCAAGTACTGCCTACTAGTGTGCATGAATATTAAGACAGATTTTGGAAACATAAAATTAAAAGCACTCCTATGCGGATGAAGGCACATGAATACATGCACAGAAACAGTGGTCTCTGTACTGGGATGCGGGTGGCGCTGTGTTCTAAACCACTGAGACTCTTGGGCTTGCCGGCAGTTCAAATCCCCGCGATGGGGTGAGCTTCCATTGCTCTGTCCCAGCGTCTGCCAATCTAACAGAAAGCATGTTAGTGCAAGTAGATAAATAGATACCACTGTGGCGGGAAGGTAAATGGCATTTCCATGCACTCTTGCTTCCGTCACAGTGTTTTGTTGCACCAGAAGTGGTTTAGTCATGCTGGCCACATGATCCAGAAAGCTGTCTGTGGAGAAATGTTGGCTACCTCGGCCCGAAAGCGAGATGAGCGCTGCAACCCCATAGTCACCTTTGACTGGACTTAAACGTCCAGGGGTCCTTTACCTTTCCCCCTTACTTGTGTACACATGCCATAGTGTCAACAGAACCTAACGGGGAAGCATGCTTCCAATTTTAATCTGCACTGAGTGGGGGTGGAGGTAAGGAGAGTTTGTGTGGCTGACTGAGAGTTTGAGACA
This sequence comes from Podarcis cretensis, assembly GCF_951804945.1. Taxonomy (NCBI): domain Eukaryota; kingdom Metazoa; phylum Chordata; class Lepidosauria; order Squamata; family Lacertidae; genus Podarcis; species Podarcis cretensis. The sequence goes on from NC_137177.1 coordinate 30,284,583, forward strand.
ACTGCTTTGGACTATACAGTTACAGTTACCCAATTCCCAAGAAAGTAAACAGGCTCTCTTACCTGGATCAACCATGCTGGCTTCCTAAAGACCTGTATAGAGATGCCAGAAACTCTTGTTAGGATAATGCAGTGTACAATTGTGTGTTAAACTATGGAACTCAATCCCACAGGAGGCAGTGACGGCCACCAATTTTGGGTGGCTTTAAAAGAGTGTTAACGGAAAAATCCGAGGGCTCCCTTGAACAAAAACAAAGGATAACTTGGAGCAAAACAGCAGCCTGTAGGCTTGGCCTTTATTGAACTGTTGCAACAGGGTGCTCCCCTCACTTGCAGGAGAGAGGAAGGACACAGAAAAAATGGTGTGCAAGGTCTTACAAGGACTTTTGAAATTCCCATCCTTTAGATCAAGCCCACCCCCAGAAACATCATGCATACATCACAGAAAGGAGGGGTTGAGGGAGGAGTTGTGGTGGTAACCTGAGTGTCATGTCACCTGGGTGGTTCCCCCTTTCCCCCTCCCCATGAGTACTTTCCAGGTGACAGAGGGGAGTTTGCAGTTTCCTGCCCCCAGGGGGAAGAGCTGGTTATTGTCCTTTGTTCCAGTCTGTGCTGAATCCACTCCCATATGCAAGTTCTTTGTGATCTTGATGGTCTTCTGTCTAGGACCATCAGGGTTGGCATAGCAACTGGGCAGGGCTCCTGTGGATGTGCTGTTATGCTGAAGGGATTATGGCTGCCCTGTATCAAACCTTCCCCATTTTGTAGTCCTTCCTTCATGGAGTAAAATAAAAGTGAAACAGTGCAAATCCGATGTATGGTTGATTTACTATGAATTTATAGAGAAAGCGTAGCGTATGTAGTGTGTGAGTGTGAGTGTGTGTGAAGTTTGTACAAACTGAATGATTGGAGGGGGGGTTCCTGCTACAAGAGGACTGGACAAATTCATGGAGGACATGGCTATCAGTGATTACAAGCCACAATGGCTGTGCTCTGCCTCCAGTTCAGAGGCCGCAGTGCTTCTGAATACCAGTTGCTGGAAACCACTGGAGTTGCGACTGAGGGTTTTCCAGATGCATCTGAATGGCCATTGTGAAAGCAGGATTCTAGACTAGATGGACCATTGGCTTGATCCAGCAAGATCTTATGTTCTTAACTAACAACCACTCGGACCCCCACTGCGTCCAGAACCCACTCGCACATTATGCCACTACACTGTTAAAATGATTTGCTTAAAACAATTCCCAAGGTGGGAAACTGCTGTGTTAACTCTGTTTCACAGCAAAAGCAACCAAGTCTCATGGTAACATAAAGACTAGCAAATTATATTCAGCATAAGCTTCCATGAGTTAAAAAAGGACTCTGGTTCATGGGTGTAGTGGGGGGAGCAGCTCTCCCCCAATCAAGTAAAACAATATACTGTAAATACTTAACTAACTGACCAATCACGTCGGTTCTGCCCCTCTAACAAAAGTCCTGACCCCTCCAACCAAATCCTGGCCCCCCCAACAAAGATCTTGGCTACGCCCATTGCTGGTTGACAGTATTATACCAATTATATGAGGAGTCGGCTTGTTTCAATCTATTCTATATATGTTGCATTAAGCTAACAAATTGCTAACGATATGAGCAATTGTATTAGGTTACCTCTCACCAGATTTTCTTTTCTTAAACGAAGGTATTGTTGCTTTTAAAAAGGCATTCAGTATTTGTGTTGAAAGCAACCTATTAACAATACTTTAACAGTTAGATCTCTCATTTTAAAAACATCCTTAATGTTGTCTAACAGCAAAACCAAGGGGGCAAGGGAAGCTCACACCCTGCTTTTTCTTTGATTTTTTAAGATACTTTGCCAAAAACACTACGTATCTTTACCTCCCCACCAAATAAGCTTAAAAGCTACGCAATTCTTGGAAAATATACATTCTGAGAAGTGATACTTGGTCTTGCGTATTAAGAAATATTTCTCTGAAATAGAAACATGTCAATATTCAGCTGCTGGGGAAGAAACTGACGGAGTCACCAACTTCCCTTGCTTACCCTTTGGCTAACCCTGCGAGAAGTTCCTGCGCACCCACTCCGCTTCTTGTGTATCTGCAGCCACTGCCCCTCTTGTTTATATCCTCCTCTGTAGTGGGGAGAGGCTAGTGACTGACAGCATGCTCCACCAATGTAAGCAGAATCTGGACTCTAGTTCCATGCTGCAGCCCTGTTCCAGTTATTAAGTAACATCCAGGGACCATTCCACAAACCTTTAGGTTTCTATTTCCCAGCCCTCTGAGGAGAAGGAGGGAAACGAAAGTGATACACAAATATTTGAGCAAGATTGGATGACACTGCCTCCCGCACTTTGGTCAAACTCAAGTTGGTAGCTTCCAGAACACTGTCCAACCATCTCGTCCTCTGTCGTCCCCTTCTCCTTGTGCCCTCCATCTTTCCCAACATCAGGGTCTTTTCCAGGGAGTCTTCTCTTCTCATGATGTGGCCAAAGTATTGGAGCCTCAGCTTCACAATCTGTCTTTCCTGTGAGCACTCAGGGCTGATTTCCTTCAGAATGGAGAGGTTTGATCTTCTTGCAGTCCATGGGACTCTCAAGAGTCTCCTCCAACACCATAATTCAAAAGCATCCATTCTTCGGCCATCAGCCTTCTTTATGGTCTAGCTCTCACTTCCATACACCACTACTGGGAAAACCATAGCTTACCTATACGGACCTTTGTTGGCAAGGTGAATTCTCTGCTTTTTAAGGGGTAGGCTTACATTCTTTAAATATATTGTCATCTGATTCTTTTACCCTGATGATAATATGTTAAAAGCATTAAACCTGAGAACCACATTCCCTTGTGGGCAACCTCGCTGGGGGTGAAACATCCCATTTGTGGGCAAGTCAAGGGCAATGGGGTAACAGGTGTGATTCTTTACTGTTTGTTACATCCCAGCTGTGCAAAAGCCAAATCTTTTTACACTCACGCACCCTTCTCCATCCAGGAAACAAGAGGCATTATCACAGGTCAAGGAAATGAGATTCCAACCAGGCACAAGCAGTTGAAGAGGGCCTGGAGTAGGACCAGTGTGGAGTATGGCTTGGGGTAGAGTCTGAGGGCCCCATTCAGCCCCTGGGGCCAGGCGTTCCCAACCCCTGTACTTTGAGAATTAAGTACAAGAAGGTAGATATGAGTTCACACATTCGGCCACTAGGGAGCAGTGTGGTCTAAGAAGCAGCCACTGATACAACGCATCCAATCAGTGAAATTAATTTTTAAATCAGGTAATGCTTGTGATGTGATTTTCCGAAGAGGTAACGGTGTCTCTCCCACTTTTTGAATATAAACTTATTTTCATGAACAACAGCAAAAAAAATTCTGTTGGGCAGGGAGGAGTCGTGCGGGAGTCAATAGTTATTTGTTCTATTGTTACTTGATGTATTGCATTCATCAACCTTTGCAATAATTGATTCTAAAATGGCACATATCTGTATTACGGAAGACATGTTTATTATTCTGCACCTCGATATTCTTCTTGAAAGGAGAGGAAAAACAAAAGCAACTATGCACTTTGTTGTTGTTGTCTAGTCGTTTAGTCGTGTCCGACTCTTCGTGACCCCATGGACCAGAGCACGCCAGGCACTCCTGTCTTCCACTGCCTCCTGCAGTTTGGTCAAACTCATGCTGGTAGCTTCGAGAACAGTATCCAACCATCTCATCCTCTATCATCCCCTTCTCCTCGTTCCCTCCATCTTTCCCAACATCAGGGTCTTTTCCAGGGAGTCTTCCTCTTCTCATGAGGTGGCCAAAATATTGGAGCCTCAGATTCATGATCTGTCCTTCCAGTGAGCACTCAGGGCTGATTTCCTTCAGAATGGATACATTTGATCTTCTTGCAGTCCATGGGACTCTCAAGAGTCTCCTCCAACACCATAATTCAAAAGCATCCATTCTTCGGCCATCAGCCTTCTTTATGGTCCAGCTCTCACTTCCATACATCACTACTGGGAAAACCATAGCTTTAACTATACGGACCTTTGTTGGCAAGGTGCACTCAGGGCAGCCTTTCTCAGCCTTGGGTCTCCAGATGTTGGACTACAACTCCCAGCATCCCTCACCGCTGGCCCTGCTGGTTAGGGATGATGGGGTAGCCCAGCTGCACCTCGGGATCCCTTGTCGGAGAAGGCTGCCTCCGAAGCCAAGCAGAGAAGGTGCTCAAGGCCAGTCACAATGCAGCTTGCAGCTGAGCAGGTCTCTGCCTAGCCGGTGCCTGGCTGGGAGAAAGACAGCGCCGACTTGTCTATATCCAATGGCTGATGGCTCGGCTCTTTTTGGCTCTTGCCTCTTCCCGTAGCGGGAGGCGGGGACGGGACGGGAGAAGAGTGACACGTTTCCATGGGGAAGCTGCTGCGTGTCGCCGCGCTACGGGCCGGGGCGGGGCCAGGAGGGAACAGGGGAGGAGGGGGACCCAGGAGCTCTTAAAGGAGACGCGCCGAAGAATGCGCCCCTGTTGAATTGGAGGCGCGTTCAGAGCTGCTGGTGAGTGTGGGAGTTTGGTAGGCGGTACCGGGCAGTGTGTGCGTGCATTTTTATATATTTGTGAATGAAATGGAGGGCCTTGGCAATTTGAAACCTCATAGAGAAGAAGATGCTACTGACTGAGGTTTTGATTTAATACATGCGATGCTGTTCGAGGGATGCTGCTCATCCTAAAAGCGGGGTGGGGGAGAGGTTTTTTTTGGGGGGGGTTAATAGGATCTCTTGGTGTTCAGCGGGGGAGGTCGGCAGCCCGGGTAGCCTCTGTGCAATCAGGTTGCCACCTTTTCCTGATGGCTCTGCTCGTGTGCTTTTAACAGCAGGCTGGAGCATTAGCAAATGAGCAGCCTTTCCTGGCCTGCTGTACCTCCATGCAAAGGAAAGCCTTCACCTGATCGTTTCCATCATGTATCCACCTGCTGTGAAACAATACAGCTGTCTCCATTTACTTCCCGATACCTGTCTGAAACCACAATAACTCAGTGGTGCTTTGCACCCAGAAGGTGTCAGGTTCAATCCCTGGCATTTCCAGATAGGGCTGGGAGCTGGCTAGTGCCTGAAACCCTGGAGAGCCACTATTAGTCTAGGTACACAAGATGCAGGAATGATTTGACTCAGTATAGGCAGTTCTCCGTATTCCTACATTTCCTTTTTGCTTTTGGGGTAATTATGTTGCAAGAGCTAGTGGAGGGTGAGTGGGGAGGTTAGTTTGCATTCCCATTCTTGCTTTCTCTTGAATCTCCAGAAATTAAATATCCGGAGGCAGGGCTGGCATCTTGCTTCTAGTACTACTACTACTAATAATAATAATTTATTATTTATACCCCGCCCATCTGGCTGGGCCTCCCCAGCCACTCTGGGCATCTTCCAAAAGAATATTAAAATACTATGATACATCAAACATTAAAAGCATCCCTAAACAGGGCTGCCTTCAGATGTCTTCTAAAAGTCTGGTAGTTGTTGTTCTCTTTGACATCTGGTGGGAGGGCATTCCACAGGGAGGACGCCACTATGCAAGTAAACACCTGTGTGTTAAAATCAAAGCAAGGCATGATAATCTGCTCTTTCCACAAGCTGGTCAGGATCACTTCAAACTGTGGACAATCCATTATATTTATAACCGACTGGTGTGGCACCTAATAAAAGACGAACAAATTACTCAGTGGAAGCTTAGGCCATAATAGCTTTTGTGCTTTTCCTCTAAAGTTATAACCAGCTAAATGCTGGCTATGGGAAAGGGGCAGGGTTCAGTGCCTGGGGCACATGCTGTGCATGCAAAAGGTCCAAAGCTCAGCATTTCCAGGTAGACCTGGGAAGCATACCTGCTTGAAACCCTGCAAGGCAGTTACAGTGGTAACTCGGGTTAAGAACTTAATTCATTCCGGAGATCCGTTCTTAACCTGAAGCACCACTTTAGCTAATGGGGCCTCCTGCTGCCGCTGCACGATTTCTGTTCTCATCCTGAAGCAAAGTTCTTAACCCGAGGTACTATTTCTGGGTTTTGTTGTTGTTTAGTCGTTTAGTCGTGTCCGGCTCTTTGTGACCCCATGGACCAGAGCACGCCAGGCACTCCTGTCTTCCACTGCCTCCCGCAGTTTGGTCAGACTCATGTTTGTAGCTTCGAGAACACTGTCCAACCATCTCATCCTCTGGGTTATTTCTGGGTTAGCGGAGTCTGTAACTTGAAGCATCTGTAACCTGAAGTGTCTGTAACCAGAGGTACCACTTTAGTTGCCTGTCAGTGTAAAAGCCAATACTAAACTAAATAGACCAATAGTCTGACTCTTCAGAAGGCAACTTCCTATGTTTTAGAATAGGTAGTAGTAGGAGAAACCAGTGTGTTGCAGGGAGCCAGGTGTGTTTAGTGTACCCCAATGTTTTCTTTACACAGAGATGCACTTTCCCCATTGCATAATCTCTGTCTGTAGGTTTCAGATCGCCTAGCATCACATATAGAGGGAAGATTTTGCTTCTCTGCAGTGATGAACTTTTCTGTAAAGGAAAAATTTCCTTCTAGTAGCAGCCAGCATGGAAATATCTGGAGTGTGGACGATGTCCTCAAAGTTGTGTCTATACAAGCTGTTACTCTTGAGTTTGGCAATTAATACATTGTAACAGATTACTAAAGAGTTTGTTAGACCAGAGGATACTGTTGTTGAAGCAATGTGATTCGCATTTCTTTTCTTTCATTAAAATTGATTTACTTGGAATTAGGCCCCTCCCTGCACGTGACTTGTGCTGGGAGTATATTGTGGTTTGATGGCTGTTTGGGGTCATATTAAGGTGTGTGGCAAAACTTTCCCTTTCCTCCTGAGGCTACACCTGTGTGCTTTGTTTGGAATGCAAGTTATTTTTTAAAAATTGTTTTTATTAAAGAATTTCTTGGGTCACAAAGAAGTTTTCAGATCATAAAGTCTTTTTTTACAGATTGTTTTTATTCGATGTGAAATTTTAATGCTGTATACAGTATATGGTGGGCGGGGAGAGATGAGGAGAGAAGAGGGTAGTAAACATTCATTCTTTTGCAAAGTATATGTGTGAGGTTTTTGGAACGTAAGTTCTATGCAGGATATGTTTCATGTTATACTCACTTTTCCCTTGTATTTGAAATTGGAGCATAAAATAAAAAATCAAAGATATCATATTGAAGTCATACTTGGCATTGTAACCTGTGGCCCTCCAGATGTTGTTGGACTCCAACTCCCATCAGCCTCAGCCCGCATGGCCAAAGGTGAAGGATGATGGGAGCTGGAGTCTAACAGTTTCCCCACCCCTGCCCTCTTGTTGTCAGGAAGGTTTGGTGCACTTTCAGCTTTATCCCAGACTGAGCTTTCACATACAGAACTGGGTGAGTGAGTGCCACTGAGAAATGAGCAAGTTGGACCTGCATAACTCCATCCCTTCATCTTCATATTCTTGCATCATATTGGTGTGATACTATGGCCAACAAAGACTTTGCGCATCATGCTGAGCCAAGCCATGGTTTAGCACAAATGCATGGGCTGTGGGAGAGGAGATTGAGGTCACTTTGCTCCCTACCAGTCAATCTGTAGATGTGCCAGGACAAGCTACTGTTTGCCTTACTTAGCATGCTATCTGAAACAGGGCTGGTGGTTTGAACCTATGGTTTACAGCTCTTGGTTAGACCAGGGGAGCTAAACCATGAGCCTGGGTTAAGACAACATGTCAAGCCAAACTATGGCTTGTCTTTTTGGTTAACTAATTACCAGCACTGCATAGCTGGCTTGAAGATAAGGGAAGTGGTTGAAATTTCCCTCTGGTGCTATTTCCTTGATCTAAATCTTTGCCCTTGCTCCCTCCAGCATACAGGTTTCAGAATGAACAGTGGTTGGAAAGGGGAGATTTCAGAGTAAGGAAAAGGCATGAGTGACGAAGGTCAAACTTCCCTCTGTAGCACCCCTTCAGCGATGCAGATGCAGATGCTGTGAGCTGCGAGCATGCTTGTAACTCACAGTCCTAGGATAATTTTTGGCTCTTGCCAGTTAATAAACGGAAGCTGTACAGGGTTCATTAATGATATGATAGAAGATTTTTCTGGTCATTGCAAGAATAAATAAATTTTCTAGACATGTCTCCACAATCTGGTTTAAAGCAATTTGTACCTGTCAAAATTCACAGACATGCCAATAAAGACCTGTCTGTCTTATACATGCTTTTGTTTTCCTGCTAGTTGATCTGCTACCTGGATTTTTGCATCTTGCCCATCACAGTGTCTCTTTCTGTTGTTTGTACAAGGTCTGACTCAAATCAGGTTTCTTCCTGCTTCTCAGTTGTTGACAGCTTGTGGTTCTTCTCACATAACTGAGTCACCTTGACTTGTCCTCATTCATTGGGCTGTTAGAGTTGCACTCAAATTGTGGAAGAGAGGGCTGTGTGTACTCAAGGTGTGCCAGTAGAGCCAGATGGTCTTGGTGTGGCATTGCTGATGTAGCTACAGTACAGCTTGTATACCTACCACCTTCTAAAGTCTCTTCTGAACCAACCTGGACCCAGTGAGTGTCATCTGAAGCCCTTAATCGTTTGTTCCTTCCTCAGGATGTCCAAGGGTGGCAACACAAGAACAGGTCTTTTCTGTGGTGGCTCCCAGCTTGTGGAATACTCTCTCCAGGGATGCTTGCCTGGCACCATCATTACATAGCTTAGAAAAACATTTGGCTGTTAATTATCTGTGGTTTCCTTGATAGAACTGCCCTTTTGATTTTGCTTCAAATGTTTTTCTTTTATGCTGGTTTTACTGTATGTGTTTCTTTGCTTATATACCGTAAGTTGCTTTGAGTTACCTTGGTAAAAAAAGTGACCAATATATCTAATTAATAATAATATGAAAAGTCTGTGCCTGAATCCATCTACAGCGGTACCTCGGGTTAAGAATTTAATTCATTCTGGAGGTTCGTTCTTCACTTGAAAGTGTTCTTAACCTGAGGTACCACTTTAGCTAATGGGGCCTCCTGCTGCCGCCATGCCGCTGGAGCACGATTTCTGTTCTCATCCTGAAGCAAAGTTCTTAACCCGAGGTACTATTTTTGGGTTAGCAGAGTCTGTAACCTGAAGCATCCATAACCTGAAGTGTCTGTAACCCAAGGTACCACTGTACTATTCTAATGATTACTGTTTAGGAGAGTCTAATTATCATAGAATTGTAGAGTTGGAGGAGACTCCTGCAAGTTCAGCCTCCTTCAACCCAGGAATTACAGATAAAGAGTCCCTGAAAGATGGCTAGTCAACCTCTATTTAAAAACCCCCAGTGAAGGAGAGTCCTTCAGATATTTGAAGATGGCTATCATCACTTCTCGGCCTTCTCTTCTCCAGGCTAAACTTACCCAACTCCCTCAGCCGTTCCTCCTAAGGCTTTATTTCCACTTGCAGGTATCTGGCCTGCCCAGGTGAGTTCCAGTCTATCATGCTACTCCCCCTTTTATCTCTGACCAGGAACTATGTGACTTTGGTGTCTCCATATCCTGTTCTCTGAAGCAGGTTGGCTCCCAGCCATGTAACTGACTCTGCACACCCACAGGGTGTGACTGTGTTTCAACATACCTGCGATGGGAGCCAGAAAGTAGATTGAACTGCCACGGAGCTTAATTCTCTTGTTCCCTGCAAAAGCAGCAATGCAGGAATTGAGCCACCGACATTTTTACCTCCCTGCTCCTGCAAAACAACAACAACAACAACAACAACAACAACAACAAGCAAATGTAGCTTTTCCAGACATAAAGATACACAGAAATGGGAAAAGCTTTCTCTGTTACATTTGTGCTTTTCAGGCTGTTGTTAAAGGCGCAGGAGCAGAACCTGTCAACATATTTTTAAAAGTTGGCTAAGTTGGAGGGTGCTGGGAACTGCACGGTTGTCGGAAGCACAGTATATTCATTGCCTGTCCTGGCAATCAAAGCTTAAATGTTAATCACCCTGCAGCAAAGGTTGCAGATTATAAAGCAGAAACGGATTGAAAACATGGTTTTGGGCGGAGGCGCAAGTGAGGTTACGCCAGGGCAGTCCCAGAAGGGGCTAAGCAGATGGTCTCTTCAGCCAGGAGAAATGGCAGGGGGAAAACATCATAGCTGCTGGCTATCACCAGGGCTTCTGTTTTGGCTAATCACGATTTAAAATAGTAAAAATAATAATCCAAATACTATATTGGATCAAATGTGCTTGTAGAAGCGCCAAAGTCCACACAACTGCTTTATTATGGTGTGAAAGTGGGCCTGAGGCCCTGGAAGAGGCTCATATGCTGAGATTGTCATAGGAGCATCTGAACACAGGAGGCCGGTCCTTCTTGCAACTAGCAGTGGCTCTGCAGGGTTTTGTATGGGGGTCTGTCCCACTTGGAGAAGCTGGGGATTGAACCTGGGATTGTTGGCATGCAAAGAAGGCGCTCGACCGCTGAACTGCAGTTCTTTTTGCTAGCCATTGTCATTTGCCAGCCATTTTCTCACGCCTGTTCCTATTTCTCTTTTAGGAAGTGGTGGGGATTTTGTGGCGGATGCCTTTGTAAGAGTTATGTTAATGGGTGTCTAAACCAGCCTTTCTCAACCAGGTGCTCTCCTCCAGATGTTCTGGGTTCCATCAGCCTAGCCTAAAACATCTGGAGAGAACGAGGTTAAGGGAGGCTGGCCTGGGCATTAGGCATGTTTCTGGTTTCAGATTGTCATGCTCTGCATCTCTTCCATGACCTTGTTCCCACCTTGTTTTAATCGTTCATTTCCATAGTGGTATCAGCACTTTACAGTGTATAAGTCATTGCCCCCATGGCATTTCCAATCTGTAATTTGACTCAGTGGGCAGCGGATGCAACAGAGGAAGGAAGGAAATGGGGATAAAATATATATTTCTTTCAGTTGCATGTGGCTTCAGTAGGATATTGGGGTGGGGTTGTGCCAAATATTTCACAGAAAAGATGGGGGTGGGTTTTGAAGGGGGAAGAGGTGGTATCAGGCTGGCATTGTAGGAGGCAGTTTCTAGCAGAGAGAGAGAAAGGATGGAGCACATTGAGAAAACGTTTGGTTGGTTGAGGGTGGTGGAACTGAAGGAGGGAAGATCACGGACAAGGGTTTATTGAATACTATGAGCTGTGGGATGAGGAGGGGGCAAGGCCAAGAAGGGCTTTGAAGCTAAGGACAGGGCGCTCTTGCTGGATCCAGAAATAGACAGGGACCCAATGTGTTCCCATTTTGCAGATGAAGACAACTGAGGCTCTGGGGTAATCTGGCCAAGGCTGCTCAGGAGCATGCCTGAGGCTCAATTTGAACCTTAGTCCAAGCCTAACAACCAGGCCACATCTCTGCAATGATTTTCCCCCAACATGAATGCTTTTCTCTGTGTATGTGTATTTGGATATTCTTTCCGTTGGCCTTTGGAATGAGCCCAGTTTGTCTAGTTGGCTTAGTCTTCTCAGCTGCTACTCTGAGGGCTTCTATTCCAAGCAAGATGCTGAACCTTGCCAGCTCAAGAAGACTAAAAGCTTGTCTGTTCTCTGGAAAAAAAATTGAACATTTGGGAGGATGAAACACCCCTCCACCCCTTCCTGCTCCAGCCCCTCCTTTCTCTCCAGGGAGCAGAAGGACAGAAACCTCTTTCAGTTTGCAGAAAGGTGGGGCTGACCCATGTGTCTGCCGACTGCAAAGAGGCTCACATGCCCAGAGGTGTGCTTTTGGGCAGCTGCCCTGTGATGTTGACAACCCACTCTTTGGTTCTTGGGCAAAACAAGGTGGATCTCAACAAAGTGACTCATTGCCCTGGTCAGAGTCCAACTCCCCCCCCCACCCCGCCCAGTGGTCGATCCTGTCCTCTCCCAGATGACTACATTTTTGCCACTCACAAGAACTGCAAGTTTCTTTGGTCCCTGGCTAAGGATAGTGTTGGTTCTGTATGGCATCTACCACACAAAGGACCCCAAAGGAGTGGGAAATAGATGATGAAGTAAATGTTGCAATTTACTCCAAATTGTATTGAGGTGGAGGGAAGTTGTGGGAAGGAGGGGGGCAGGCTTGGAGGGGGTTTCATCTTGTGACGTTAATGTCACATCTTCAGAGAAGGTAACACTCCCCTATTTCTGTTTAGCATGCAAAGGGCGCCAAAAGGCATCATGGTTCTTTTCACAACAACCCTGCACTGTCTTAGCGCAGTTTTAGTGTCCTGAGTACCTCAACGCCACTGGAAGCCCATCTTCTGAAACATCACCAGGCGCTGTCTGATTTCCAAGTCTGCCATTGCAGTCTTAAAGACTAGAAACTTGCTATGTTCCCTTATTAAATATGAGCCGAAACACTCAGGATGCTGACTTCTGGGCCTGAAGAGAATGTCATGACTTCCCCAGTGCCGTCACGATATATGAAAGCTGTGTGCATTCATTCTATGCAACACCTGTCTTGACTCAGGCTGGATTTTTGGCTCTTTTGCCATCCAGGCAGATATCAGCTGGTGGCACCTACATCCTTCCTAGAACCTCCATGAAAGCTTCTGCACCCCTAAGGTTCCCATGAAGGCCCCCCATCCCTCCTCTCTCAAGCAGCTATCATGTCCCCTTTCAGGTGACAATGTCAGAAAAGATCCTTGTGACGGGCGGAGCCGGCTACATCGGGAGCCACTGCGTTCTGGAACTGGCTGAGGCCGGATACACCCCTGTGGTCCTTGACAATTTCCACAATGCCATCCGAGGTAAGGAGGCAGCCAAGGCCAGGGCTGGCAGCAAGTGGTTTGATGGGGATTTAGAGAAGGGCCATAGCTCAGTGGTAGGGCACCTGCTTTGGATGTAGAAGGTCCCATGTTCAATCCCTGGCAAAAGAGGCCTGCTAGATCACACCTGATGCGTATCCTGAAGAATGGAGAAGTCCCATCTCCTGAAACCATGGAGAGCCGCTACCATTTCATGCAGACCAGCCTTCTTCAACTGTGGGTCCTTTGATTCTGTTGGGACTGCACCTCCCATTATCCCTGGCCATTGGCAAAGGTGGCTGGGGATGATGGGAGTTGTAGTTCAGTAACATCTGGGGACCTGAGGTTGAGCTCTAAAGAACTAGATGGACCTTTAGGAATGCAGGAAGCTGCCTTCAGCTGAGCCAGGCCATTGGTTTATCTAGCTCAGGGTTGTCTACAGTGACTGGCAGTAGCTCTCTAGGAATCCTACCTGGAGATGCTGGGGATTGAACCTGGGACCTTCTGCATGGAAGGCTCGACCACTGAGCTATGGCCCTTCCAGTGGTCCGACTCAGCAAAGGGAGATTCATAACTGAGCAAAGCCCCATAGGCCAGAAACATTAGCTCCACCCACTGATTTGCAGAGGCAAAGGGCTCTTTAACCCTCTCTTTCCCAGCGTGGCAACACAGGCTTTGGCCTTCCTCTTCCTAGGCCTCCCCATTCACTCACTTGAGATACAGACAAAAGGCCTCCTTTTTTCATCCAGCCTCCCCACATGAACAGCAGCTGGGTCAGTGGCAGGATTCTGCTTTTTGTGCCTCAACCAGTCATTTGACCAGGCTACTGTTGCTCCACCTGTGGAAGGGATCGAGCCCTTTGGCCTCCAAGTCAGAGGCACAGCAGAGCGATGGAGTAATGTCCATTGCAGTTTGGAGAAGAAGGAGCTGGCTTGGCTCAAGTAGGAGGAAGGAACTGAGGGGTCAGGGTGGGGCAGCAACATTGGCTGCACCCACCCATTCACAGAACCAGAGGTTTATTTAACTCTTTAGGACAAGGAGGGGAAACCTCCAGATGTTTGTTGGACTACAGCAACCATCATTCCTTAACCATTGACTATCCTGGCTGGGACTGAGGAGTTGAAGCCCAACATTTGGGGGGCCACAGGTTCCCCATCCCTGCTCTAGGCTGGAATGTGGATGGAAAGTCCCTGAGGACCAAACCAAGCTCCTGGACCACCAGGTGCCTATCCCAATCCTAAGAAGGAGCTTGTAGATCTGGATGTGTGAGTCCTTTCAGTAGTGCTGTTAGGATAATTTAAGTCCTTAGATGGAAACATGTATTTACCTCACAATGTGATCATTAGCCCAGCCGTTCTGTATTTGAGGGTCCCCCACCCGTTCACTCTGCTGAGTGGGGGCCCCTGGGTTTTTGCCCCCCGAAAGGCACTACTAAGTCTTCCTCATTGAAGAGGACAGCAATGATTTGGGAATCGGGTCCCCTCTGGCGTGGTGTCAAAAACAGTCTTTCTCCACAGGGGGCAGCATGGTCCCCGAGAGTATTCAGCGGGTGGAGGAGATTGTGGGCAAGAAGATCCCATTCCAGGAACTGGATGTCCTCGATGAGGCAGGTCTCCACAACCTCTTCAAGAAGGTGAGGGGCTGATCCTACTGCTTAATGTTTCCTTCCCCATTACACCTATTGAGATGGGTCGGAGCATAGCCCCGATCCCCACCACCACCAATGGGGGCACTATTCTGGCTTACTTTTTGCTCTCTGGGTGGCATCAGGGCCTCCTCAGTGGTGGTCCCCTAGTTCTCCTGTCTTCACTGTCTTGGACTACACTTTGGGCTGGCAGGAGAGGGGTTCTGTCTCTCCTGCCTCTGCTGTCTGCTCACCCCCCCCCCCCCCCCGTTGCTCCCCTCCCTCCCCACAGCACTCCTTTCAGCCTCTGGGGAGATTTTGTTGTTCCCAATGTGCGTGCACCAGAGCATCTTTGTGTCGCTGCCATGCTGCTCCCCCAACGCTCCTGCTGTGTTTATTTCTGGCCCATTTATTTATTTATTTTGCATACCGCCTTTCACCTGAAGGATCACAGGGTGGTTCGAAACATGATAATTTTGTATTTTGTAAATACATAATAAAAACAAGAACAAAAAGAAACCAATAGCCCCCTTTCCCACAAACACATGGGATGTTAATTAGCCAAAGGCCTGTTTCTAGAAAAACATTTTCGCCTAAAGATATGTGGCAAAAATGCCAGATGTGCCTCCTTGGGCTTTGCTGGGGAGCCACGAGTGACGCCTGTCAATCCCAGAACTCAGAAGTGGCATCTGCAGCACTCGGGAGCCCCGCAGCCCTGTTGTGGGTTGTGTCAGGCTGGCATCTGGCTCTCCTGCCAGAGATGCAGGACATCTGGCTCTGGTGTGTGTGTGTTTGCAAGCTTGGGCCAAAAGCCCTTTGAAATCACTACACAAAATGGCATTTCTCATAAAAAAAAGCACCACAGGCGCTTTTTGCCCTCTTCCGGCTTTTCATTAGGGGAACATTTTTTTTAATTAAAATGGGCACGTATAAATAGAAAACGTACTGTAGCCTCCGCAGAAGTATTCTTAACGTAGCTCCCCCTTCTGTTTCCCCTCAGCACAATTTCTCTGCCGTGATGCATTTTGCGGGCCTCAAGGCTGTGGGAGAGTCTGTCCAGATGCCGCTGGAATATTACAAAGTGAACCTGACTGGGACCATCCGATTGCTGGAGGTGAGCAGGAACATGGCTTATTGCACCAGGGTTTGCAAGGCTTCTGTTATAAGTCTGGGTTTGCGGGAGGACGTCAGCTGCAGGAGGCCCATCTCGCGTGTGGCACAGATGCCTGTCAGAGCAGCTTATGGCATCACGTGTGACAGGCTTTCCATAGTGTCACTCAAGGCGCCATGTTGGCCTGGAGGAAGGCTGGTCAGGGGTTGGATGTGTCCCATCAGTTGGCCCGCCCTGGCCTGGGGGAGTGCTGTTCACCCATCATCAGGGCTTCCTCCTGCTCTTGAGGAATCACTTTCAAACAGAACCCCTGCTGCATGGAGCCTGGCTAGCTCAGTGCCCTTCGACCTTCACTCCCCGACTCTTCTTAGACTCAGACTCCCATAATCCTCAGCCATCTCAGTGGTCGGGGATGATGGAAGTTGCAGTCCAACAACATCCAGAGACATCTGGAGGAAGAGCACTGAGGTTGTCTGCATTCCTCCACAGGCCATGAAAGAGCACGGGGTCAAGAACATTGTGTTCAGCAGCTCAGCCACAGTATACGGCGACCCGGCCTACCTCCCCCTTGACGAAAACCACCCTGTGGGAGGCTGCACAAACCCTTACGGGAAATCCAAGTATTTCATCGAGGAGATGATCCGAGACTTGTGCAAGGCAGAACCGGTGAGTGAGCAACGTACCACACCACCAACCCCCTTATAACACAGGGGTACAATTGTCCTCAGCAGTATTTTCTGGGTTATTTTTCTTTTTATCTTCTAAAATAATCTTTATTGTCATTTCTGCAAAAACTCATATAGCTTTACAGTGGTACCTCGGGTTACATACGCTTCAGGTTACAGACTCTGCTAACCCAGAAATAGTGCTTCAGGTTAAGAACTTTGCTTCAGGATGAGAACAGAAATCGTGCTCCGGTGGCGTGGCAGCAGCAGGAGGCCCCATTAGCTAAAGTGGTGCTTCAGGTTAAGAACAGTTTCAGGTTAAGAACGGACCTCTGGAACGAATTAAGTACTTAACCCGAGGTACCACTGTAATTTCAATACATATTACTTATTTCATTACTTCTGGAACTAATGGAAAGAAAGGCATATATTAAGAATCCACAAGTACATGACCTTATAATACCAGCATAAGCCTATACATTTAGCTTAGTTTATCTGCCCCAGTATATAAATCATATATTTAAAATATAATTGACATAAGCCAGAGATTGATTACAAGTAATTCCATATAAATGAATTGTGTCTGGGCATATAATATTTAAGTGGATCATTGATCCATGGCCACCAAACAGTGGCCAGATCCTCAGAAGTGGCTTTACCTCTTTGTACCTTTGAGTGACGTGTTAGTTTTTCTGATACCACTATAAATAAAAGCTTTTTATCTCATGCCTCTAAAGTCAGACTTGTGCAAGGCAGAACTGGGAAGCAAGTCCCAGAGTCCTCCATACAGCTCTCCTGGGCGCTATTTTCTGACCCGATCTCTTGTGCTGCTTCTCTCAGGACTGGAACGCGATTCTCCTGCGATACTTCAACCCCATTGGAGCCCACGAGTCGGGGAGGATTGGCGAGGACCCACAGGGCACCCCAAACAACCTGATGCCCTACGTTGCTCAGGTACCCAAGACCCCCCTGGGAGAGCTTGCTCTGCTCCACCTCTTGCACAGCAAGTTTCTCCTGCTAACTCCTGTGCCGCCTTGTCGTTTCTTCATTCTGTTCGCTCCAGGTGGCTGTGGGGCGCCGAGAGTACCTGAGTGTATTTGGGGATGACTATGATACAGTGGATGGGACCGGTGAGTTGCTTGGAATCACCCTAGCTTGAAAGGAACGATGCCTCCACCCCCAAATCTACTTGATATACGGCACTGGGAAGTTTGGAGATGTGGAAGCTAGAGAGGTTATGGGCCCCTAACCAAAGTGGTTTATAGACACACATAGGCACGGGGGTGTTTTCTCCTTTTGTATGTGTTCTAGGGCAAAGATGGGAAAACTTTAAGGGGAACCTTCTGAGGGTCACAGGCCAGTGAAGGGCAGGGCCAGGAACAGCAAACATGGGTGGAGCAATGAACATGAATTGTTCCCTTATAAAGGGATGTGGGTGGTGCTGTGGGTTAAACCACAGAGTCTAGGACATGCCGATCAGAAGATCGGCGGTTCGAATCCCCACAACGGGGTGAGCTCCCGTTGCTCGGTCCCTGCTCCTGCCAACCTAGCAGTTCAAAAGCATGTCAAAGTGCAAGTAGCTAGATAGGTACCACTCCGGCGGGAAGGTAAACAGCATTTCCGTGCGCTGCTCTGGTTCGCCAGAAGCGGCTTAGTCATGCTGGCCACATGTCTGCAGACAAATGCCGGCTCCCTCGGCCAATAAAGCGAGATGAGCGCCGCAACCCCAGAGTCGGCCACGACTGGACCTAATGGTCAGGGGTCCCTTTACCTTTACAATAGGCTACTTTTGAAACACCCGTCTCTGTCTTCCATCCAGGCAACCAAGAAGCAGAGCACCTTCCAGCCAGGCGAAAGCAGTCTGGTTGCAAGCCATAGCCTATGAGGGGTGTGGTCTGGGGAGAGTCTCATTCCCAGAGTGGTTTAACAATCCCTCTTCCCAGCGAACTCTGGGAATTGAAGCACTGGGAGGGGAATAGGGGGTCTCCTAACAGCTCCCAGCACCCTTGGCAAACCAGAATCCCCATAATTCTTTTTTGGAAGCCCTGTTTAAAATCAGACTTGGCAAATCCATGATCTGCTTGGAAAATCTTCCCTGGGTTGTTCCTTTCATTTCATAGCAGGATAGCGTCTGTATTTATCATCCCTCCTTCTGATGATAAACCAGTTCAGCCTTCGCCATCCTGGTGGCGACTCAGCTAGCTGGGCTGATAGGATCATCTGGAGGCTACCAGGTTGGCAAAGGTTGAACTAAGTAAGATGTAGGCCTACCCAGAGGGGGTGGACAGTGCGCTGGCTGATGGGTTTCCTCCTCCTTCTGCAGGCGTCCGGGATTACATCCACGTGGTGGACC
The DNA here is from genome assembly GCF_951804945.1 of Podarcis cretensis. Taxonomy (NCBI): domain Eukaryota; kingdom Metazoa; phylum Chordata; class Lepidosauria; order Squamata; family Lacertidae; genus Podarcis; species Podarcis cretensis. The sequence goes on from NC_137177.1 coordinate 30,303,030, forward strand.
TGGCCAAAGGCCACATTGCGGCTTTGAAGAAGCTCAAGGAGAACTGCGGCTGCAAGGTAGGGAAGTGCATAGACTTGGTCAGAAGCACTGCTTCCATCCCTGTTGTGTTCTGCTGGAGCCCATGTCAACTGAGCCTCTGTTACCTGGATTTTGGGAGCATCCTTGCTTGCAGACTCCAGCCACTTCTCCTAATTTGTTCAGGAGACGGGCTCAGTTTAGGAAGGGGTGTGTTCAAAATTTTGTGCCAATAAAGTTCCACCACCCTATATTATTACGCATACTTCCCTTTTCACAGAATGCTTTTTCCATGAAGACTTTGGCATGGCCCCCTAGTTACTTCCCACAACCTACAGAAACTAAGCTCTAGGGATGTGTACCTGAAAAGTGAATGCATTTCCTTCCTATAGACCCTTCCCTTGTGGTGCAGTTTTTCTTATATTTGTAAGTTCCTCGGGACAGGCACCTGGAAAGTGCCGCACAGGGTAATAAGGTCAACAAAGCCTTTGTCACAAGAGTTGCATCTTTGCAGATATACAACCTTGGAACCGGCACTGGCTGCTCAGTCCTGCAAATGGTGAAGGCAATGGAGAAGGCGTCAGGAAGAGAGGTAGAGTATCGGGACAACCTGGGTTCCAGGAGGGGGGATTGAACTCCTGTTAGGGTCTAGGTAAAGGGGACCAGAGAGAGGAAGGCATTGCCAATTGGCCAACCCTTGCTGGGCCCACCACGAAGCAGGAGTCTGGTTCAGCCTTCCCCAACCTGGAGCCCTCCAGATGTTCAAGGACACATTCCAACAATGCAAAAGCACTTGAGAGTGGAGCAAGGCCAGGAAGGGGAGTGGCCTGGAGAAGTCCTGCATTTTCCCCATGGACTAGAGGTTCCCCACCCATTTTAGCACTTACCAGACCATTGCCAGGCTCTTCTGTTCACAGTGCTAGTTGTGACAGCAAAATCAGGTCTCCATATATGGCTGTTGGGCTGCATCCACTTTTCTGCAGGGCTGGGGAGAACCTGTGGCCCTCTAGATGATGCTGGGGGTGATGGGGATTGGAATCACATGATGCCACAGGTTCCCACCCCTGCTTTAGGGGCTCATAGGCTATTTAGCCTGTGCTAAAATAATAAATGCCTGCCATATCTGGGGTAGCTTTCAGTATTTTGGGATCCAAAATCGGCCTCCTTTGATATGAGGCAAACATGGCCTCTTTGATCTGCGACCCTGTTTAAAAAGAGTTGGCATAAAACTGTGGCTAGAATGTGTACCTTTAAATTTTAATACCACGACTATAGAGAGGCTCATTGCTCCCCTCTACCAGTGACAGGACCTACTATGCAGAATGCAGGGTGCTTTTGAGGGGACAAGCCAACATTTTGGTCTAGGAGCCTCACACTAGAGTAGAGAACTTCAACTGGCGCTTTAGTCTTCTGGAAGGAATGCCGTTGTGGTTAGGTTGCAGATTAAGGTAAAGGTAAAGGTACCCCTGCCCGTACGGGCCAGTCGTGACCGACTCTAGGGTTGTGCGCTCATCTCACTCAAGAGGCCGGGAGCCGGCGCCGTCCGAAGACACTTCCAGGTCACCTGGCCAGCGTGATGAAGCTGCACTGGTGAGCCAGCACCAGTGCCGCACACGGAAACGCCGTTTACCTTCCCGCTATAAGCGGTACCTATTTATCTACTTGCACTTAGGGGTGCTTTCGAACTGCTAGGTGGGCAGGAGCTGGGACCGAACGATGGGAGCTCACCCCGCCGCTGGGATTCGAACCGCCGACCTTACGATCAGCAAGTCCTAGGCACTGAGGTTTTACCCACAGCGCCACCCGCGTCCCATTAGGTTGCAGATTACTGAATATTAAGCAGCTTACCAATGATTGCCTTTAAATAAATGAAAAAATGCTCTCCCCAGTGAGGTCCACCTGGCACCATCATTAACATCCTTCCAACTCCCTTCTCCCATGCATTCGATGGCTTATGATAAACGTTTTATTTATTGCTGCTGACGATTTGCTTCACTGTAGTGCGTAATTTTTTCATTTTCATTCTTTGCCTGTGGCACTTAATTTGTTCTTATGTCTGAGAGGGTTTTATTTTGTAGTGAGAGACTAATAAATCAAAATTATAGTACTACTAATAGAAATATGTCTTATCATCTTGGCTGCTGCCCCGGTCGGTTTCCCATCGCTTAATGACAGGCTGCCGTCTTTGTTCTAGATAAACTACAAGATTGTTGCACGTCGGGAAGGAGACATTGCCTCCTGTTACGCCAACCCTGCCCTAGCTGAACAGGAGCTGGGCTGGAAAGCTGTTTTTGGCTTGGACAAAATGTGTAAGTGAAGCCTCCCCACAGAGGGCTATCTGCCTGCTCCTTTTCTGCCAGCCTTTGCCTCCCCCTTCTTTATTCCTAGGGGCAGAAGCTGGAGAAATAAATGGGTTTCCATTCCCTCCTCCTTAATTCAACCAAGTTGCTTCACTCGCCACTGTTCACCTGGAGTCTCATGGGGTGGGGTGTTGCATTGACATCTGCATGCAAAGAATCCTGCAGGGTCAGGCCTTCAGCCCAGCTAGCCTAGCATCCTGCTCTCACTCACAGCAGCCCACCAGGTGCCTCAATGGGAAGCCCACAAGCAGGACCTGAGTGCAACAATCTCTCTCCCCCTTTGCAATTCCCAACGACTGGTATTCAGAGCTATACGTAGCCTCTGGCACTGGAGGTAGACCATAGCTATCACAACCAGTAGCCATTTTTAGTTTTATCCTCCATGGATTTGTCTAATCTCTCTTGAAATCAAGGAAAGCGCCTTCTCCTTAGTGGCACCCACTCCCACGGCGTGGTAGCAAATTCCAGTTTAACTCATTGCCGTTATTCTCTTGCCCCTTTCCAGGTGAGGACTTGTGGAGGTGGCAGTCACAGAACCCCACTGGCTACAGCAAGAACTAGCGCCTGGAAGATGTGGCCTGTCCTCCCCAGTGCGTGGCTGCCCTGACCCAAGGACAGTTCCAAGGGCTGTTTTGCTTTTCACTCAGGGAAGATGGTGGTTCCTGCTCGTTCCTTCCCCTGCCCTTCTTCTCCCTTTTTGTAAGAGACCAAATAGACTCAGGAAGGGGAAGATTATCTTGGCCTTTTGCTGTACCCATTTCTTTAACTCTCTTGTGCCTTCTCCCTGAACCTTCTCTGCCAGCCAGGTTGGTACCAAACAGGGAGCAAGGCGCTCTGACCCTCCCATTGAGTGGGAAGACTGACAAATAAAAAGTGTCAATGGGAGCCCATGGAGGATGTCAAGCTCCCCTCATTGGGGACAAACTTGGTTTCTTTGGTTTTAAAGAGTCTACCCTCTGCTGCCAGATTCCTGAGATGTCCTGGTGGATGCAGGCTGCTCCATGAGGTTCTGAGCTGGGGGAAGAGGCTGCATGGAGGTACAAGTGTTAAAATGTAGTTGGAAAACGACAGCTAGGTCCATGGAGCCTTGTCGTTTGCTCCCTGGCTTCCCGTTTTAAATTGTAATGCCTTCTGTAAATCAGAGGTGGGGAACCTGTGGCCCTCTAGATGTGACTGCACTACAGCTCATCATCATCCTGGACTAGGGCTGCTGGGAATTAGCAGGTTCCCCAATACTGATGTGACAAAGCAGTAGTAGGAGAGAAGTACACCAACTCTTTGGCAGGTGATTCAGTGAACTTTCAGGCTTATAGTGTGGTGCAGCTTTGAGGCCATGCTATGTCAAGTGACCCTTTGCAGGATGGTCTACAGACTGCCAGGCGTCACTGAGGCCATGAGGCTGGGATGAAAATCAAGAGAGGAAAAAGAGGGGTGTCAGTTCCAAGGGCATGTCTACCACCTGTGGGAAAACACACTTTTCAGATTAGATCAAGGGGTGTCCCCCCAGAAAGCTTTGGACTGCAGCTCCTATCATTCATTCCCAAGTATTGGCTTTGTTGCCTGGAGCTGAATGGAGTTGTAGTCCAAAACAGGTGGATGCCACCAGGATAGGGAAATCTGCTTTGCATTGTTACTCTTCAACAGGGCAGGAGGCTGCTCCTAAGCAAACTTGGAGGAGACAAATACTGCAGCTGAATAGGAGTGTAGTAACCTTTTGAAGTATCTTCTAGCAGGCAGAGGCTAAGCAAACAGGGTCGTTGTAAAGGTCAAGCCCAAACTATAATTAATGCTGGCTTTAGGGCTGCAGCTGCAGTGGAGGCGGAAGGAGGCAGAATCCCAGTATGAACTGCACTAGATAATGAGGCAAATAGCTGACCCCTCATTATGCATAATTGCGCTTGTGTAGCCCCATAAAAACCAGAATCCAGAGTCCTATAAAATTCAGAGCTGGCCACAATATTGCTGGTCCTCTTCCCCTGGGGTGAAGATGAGTGCCAAGGACTCACAGAATGGCCCCTTCTTGCAGAGTTTTGGTGAGAAGCAGGCCGTTCTGCTGGCAGTGGAAGTGAGGGGCAGGCAGTGTATGGTGGTGGAGCAGGGCAGGGGACAGCACATTCCCGTTTCACTTCAGGTGCGCCACAGAAATGGCCACTCCAGTAAAACTAGTTCATTGAGCTTAGGCTGTGCGGCATAGGGGCCAGATCCTAAACCGGAGGGGGGGGGAGCACTTCCTAAGCTCCTCTTTGGTGTTCATTGTAACTGTGACAGTTGGTGCAAAAATCCATTAATTTCTTTGGTCAAGTAGAGACACAGGCTGTGGTCAGCGTGGAAACTCAAAAGCCTAGTCTTGCACCAGCTACCTCAGCTCACCATCACACATGGATTTCTTTGCAATTGCCCTCCTGCAATGCCTGATGATCAGTGTACCATCCCTACAACCAGAGACCAGCCTTCCTCTTTCTATATTTAATGTATTCTGAGGCAGGGCATGTTTACCTAAACCAGCCACATTTCTTGCCCCCATTGGAACCAATTATTTTGGCCTCTCTAGTGATCATCCACCACCGGTTTGTAAGTAGCAATCTCTGAAGCATTATGAAATTTTTTGGAGGTGTACAGATAAAAAAAAAAAAAGAAACCAGTTGCAAAAATGGAGCATCAGCTAGGATTTGCTTGGTGGAATAAGTTCCCCTTTCTGGTCTGCCTTGATTTGTTACAACTAACTCGAATTCACACAGCAGTTTCTGTTGCAGCCAAATCAAAATCCTGCTGCAGTCATCTTGCAGCAGATAAATTACTCCAGTAGCAAAGTTGTGTGTAGCTCCCGCAGTGGAAAGCCAGATTGTGCACTTAGAAGAAATTGTGTATATAGCAGCTTTCACGAGTACAGAATGTTTTATTAGTGTAGAACTTGAGGGCAGAAAGCTTTGAGGGAAAAAGCTCTACCTGATTGACTGGAGCAATGTCCTTCAGCCATGGCTCCCTATCTCTTGTTGGATCACAGCTCACATAATCCACAGCAAGCATAATTAATAGTCAGGGATAATGGGAGATGCAGCCCCAGATGTTGGATTACAAGATCAAAGAACTAGAGATTACTCTTTCTACCCTTCTGATCTGTGTGTCTCTCTTGCGGTGCTATTGTTGCCATTGTGTTCCCTCCATCTTAAAAAGGAGTAAATACTTGATTTTTTGAAGTTAAAAAAAGAAGTCCAAGGCAAGATTTTGCACCTCTGTGTTGCTAATAATCTATGATCCACCCTGCTTGCTGGCAAGCGGTTCACAGGTGAAGCTTTAACTCCCATGCCAGTTGCTAGGTTTTTATCCCCACTGTAAGTACCACCCTGTGCCTGCCTACTCAGAAGCAATTCTTAATGTGTTCTGTGGGGCTTAGAAGCTGCATAGCCTTGCCTACTGGAGTGAACAAGAGGAGAATCCATTTGAGGCTTTCAGTGTTTGAAAACTCCATTTAAAGCTCACTGCCCCCACTGTAAGCTACATATAGAATTGCAGCTGATTTTTCCCAATTTTGGTGGGAGGTGGGTATATGCTATATGCTATATTCCAACAACATTGGGAAACATAACCTAGTCCAAGGGTTGCCAACCTTTTGGGGCCTGTGGGGTATATTTGGAATTTTGAGGAAGTGCCAAAATGGCTGCTGGGGGTAGCCTAATTTCCCTGTTAGAGCAGCAGAGATGGTAGGTGCCCACTCTTGGGCAGCCAAAAAAAGTAGGCATAATTAAAGGGGCATATTCAACGTAGGAGAAGCCAAGCCAAGTGCAAACACAAATTGAACAGGAAGATCAAACAGTCTCTTATGTTATTTATATTTACCGAGACCTTTTGCAGGCACCGTAGGTGATACTGGCTGGCACATTAGTACCTGTGTGCGGCGTGTTGGCAACCTCTGCCCTAGTGAGTTACAGTGCCCTGAAGAATGGCCATTTAGCAGCCTAGCTTTTTAAAGAACTCTTAAATCTGTAGTGAAACACTTCTTTATTTGAGCACCATCATCTGAATGTGCATATAATTTTTAATGTAGGCAGAAGTATTTTAGGGCAAATTAGAAGTTCAATAAAAATAGGCACATTATTAAAATTGTGCCGAGTAAGTGAAGCATAATGATAGCCGCCGCCACCAGAAACATGGCCAAGTAGCAGCAGAGGTGGCACTGATCCTTCTAAAAGGAGCCAGATTTTTCTGAGGTCTAAAAAAACATATAGAAGGGCATTGGGGAAAATGCAATTGAATGATTATAGATAACCATGTTATTCTTAGGGTCATCTGCCTGGAACACATCCCAGAAGATACTAGCAAAATGTAAATCTTGCCAGTGTAAATTTGGTGGCTTGAGACTAAGGGGGATGAGGTTTTTAAAAGGTGTGTTTTGATATGTTTTTAGATATTGGAAAATATACACGAAATGATTAACACATAGTAATAATTACTAGGCTCACTTCCAGCTTTTATTATAGCACCAGCAGTAACATGCAAGCACATCCTGGTGGTGAAACAGCGCCCACCGACGTCAATGGGACTGTTTGCGAACAAGTGGATTAAGGCTTCCTGCCCCAAAGCCAGGTATTTACAAGGCCTTGCCTAACATACTCTGAGATAGCAGAGTAAGATTAGACTTCCACCTCAAGCCGCACAAGGCATCTCTCTTTGTTGAGACAAAATGTAGGCAACAGGAACTTCCTTGTCCTCACTTAAGACAGATGCCTACCACACACACCCTGGAGATAGCAAGATCTATTGCAATGAGAATGTTGCCTTGGTTGGGTTACAAGTTTCCTGTGTGATTGAGGTGGGAGTTCCTGCTCTGCATGTAATGTTCCAACTTCAGTCCCTTAAAAATTTCCAGCTGAAACAATTCTCAAGGAAGAGAGATCTTGAAGAGCCAGTGTTAAGCAGAGTAAACAATACTGTCCTCAGGGCCAGCCTAAGAGATTTAGCTGCCAGTGCCAGAAAGACAAAATAATGCATGCACACAGACGCACACCCCGAGTGGCATCTCAGCCTTACTTCAGTGCTGGTGATGGAACAGCATTCTCCACTGCAACTGGTGAAACAGGCGGCCAGCTGAGGGGGTGCAAGGCGGATCACAAGGCACAAGCACACAGTGCTAGCCAACACTTCATTGACTTCATTGCTGCTCCCTACGTCTTCAGCACCTGCCTAACAGTTGAGCTGGCCCTGACTCAATGAGAAGGGGAAGTTAAGAAAACCCCTTTCAAACCGAAGATGTTACATGGGAATAGTCTCTCCTACCCAAACCACCCACTCTGCTTCTCTATTACATAAAGCCCTTTTGTACATACAGTATTTGGATTCAGAGCCATTCAGCAGTTAGCCTCAGGAGGCATTTTTGTGCCACAATAAGGGCTAGAACCTTAAAAAAATTAGTAGACAAAAACAATATTTTCTAGGGAGTTCGTCTTGTGGGTCACATGTTGCATTCTAGAAATCAAAGATGGTAACTTGCAGTTTGTAGAATTCCAGTGTTGCAATAGGTATTTGGGCCTGGACTGGGAATATCTGTGATCAAATGCTAGTTCACAAATGAAGCCCACAGGGCCTTAGGTGAGTTCCTCTTTCCCCTGCTGCTCATTGTGTAGGAAAGTCACCTATAAGCATGGGTAGCTAATCTGCAACCCTCCAGAAGTTACTGAACTGCAACTTCCATCAGCCCCAGCCAGCATGGCCAATGGTTGGGGGTGTTGGGATATGTAGTTCAGCAACATCTGGAGGGTCACATACCAGCCGCCCCTGGCCTATGAGCTACTGCACAGGCTTGTTATTCATCTAAACCAAGAGGCGTACACAGTGCTTTAAACACTTAACGACTGTAGGAGAGACTGACACATCTTGACTACACTGAAGAAACAACAAGGTGAGGCACAGATGGTTGTGTTTGTTTAATCTCAGTGGAACACAAAAATAAAAATGATGTATGGGGAAGACAAAAGGGAAAGGGGGGTTGGGGAAGAGAATTAATTCATATGCAGGAACATACAGAAGCCACTGTTTTGCTTTGGCTTCCATATTCTTAACACATTCCCTCCAGAGACACCCAAGACTTGCAGGCCACTTTGACAATTTGCTTTGAGAAGGATCTAATCAAAATTGGCAGTGGCAACAGCAGCAGAGTCCAGGGCACTTCTCTGTGTAACTACTATACAGAACAATCCAATTAATGGTCAGAGAAGAGGAGAGAGAGCAGCAGCAGCAGCCAGGCAGCCACAAACACAGGAGGAGCATCACCCCTCATGTCTGCTTGCCCACGCTCACTAAAGAGAAGGAAGCCAAGGCCTGGTCTGCAGATGGAGCAAAATGCAGAAGGAAAAGGACTGTCACCACAACACTTCCTTGTGAAGGCTGAAGTGGTGGTGGGATAACATGCCTAAATACTCCCTACGTAAAAAAGCAGCATACACACGAACAAAGGTCCCTGCAGGTAGAAATCCAGCAGATGAGAGGGCTAGATAAGAACCTCTGTTTGATGTGTTGCTACTTACAGGGATTTGAGTTTTACATCAGGGAGCATTCAAGAACAGTGCACACAAAACCCACCTTGCAATTGTGAAATTGTACAGTCCCCCTCCTCTACTACCTTGGGATTCTACCACTTCATTCTGCTGCATGTCCAAGACCAGCTACAGTCCTCCCAACCACTAGAACGTCCAAACCCAAAGCAGAATAGTGGAGGATTCAAACCCTCCACAGAGCAAGCAAGAGGCAGCTTTGCCGTTTAAGCAGTCACTCAAAATGAATCTAATGCAAATCAGTTTATGAAAGGATTAGTGCTTTCTGCTTCTCTGGTGATAAAAAGAGGCCATACAGAATATTCTGGCCCATTACAAACAAATCTCTCCAACCATTCCTGCTGTTTCTGTGAATGTGAGCTGTTCCAGCACCAAGCCATGTAATCTGGCCCCTTTTCCAGTGAGATCTGGGAAGCCCTGCGACCTGGAGGACGACCCAGCAAGTTGCCAGCTGCTAAAAAGGAAAGACCCCCAAGTGGGAGGCATTCCACTTGGCAGTGAAGGCACTTTGCCTTCTAGAGAAGCCAAGTTTGGCCACGGCCAAATGATCCCCAAGGCTGGCAAAAAGCAGATTTTGGGGGAAGCAGCAGCTGCTCAGGGCAGAGGAGGCAGTCTTGCACTGAAAGCAGGAAGGGGAGCAACATCTCCTTTGGGGCTGCCATTGTGATGCAAGCTCTAGAAGGGCAGGCCATGTATTCCTACATGGATATGCTGAGATCCCCCTTTGCTGCATATAGCTGTATAAAGCACTGGAAAGTGTAGCAGAGGGAGGGCTGTCCTAGCTTTGGGGGACCCCAAGCACCTCCCTTGCTGTTGCTGCTACCAACCACCGAGGACCATACAGAGCCAGGGGAAGGAAATGAGCAGAGAGATCCCTCACAAAGAGCAACACAGTAGGACAATGTGGGAGGCAACATTTAGCCCTTCACACAAAAAGAGGAGGAAAACTCCTTGAATAGACATCTTGTCCCTGGCTGTCAGTGCTGGTGTCAGCCCACGCCGGTGGATAATTTGGGTGTGGATGCTGAAGGGGTGATGGTAAGAGAACCTTGGCTGCTCAACAGCACAGCCCCCTGCCAGAAATAGGGATGAGAGCCTTCTGCTTGAGGTGAAAGGGGACAGTTACTAAAATAAAACAGACTAGAGACTTAGGGGAGAGCCTCAAAAAATACGCCAGCCACCAGGGCTAGAAGGGAGAGAGGGGGACCGTGCTTGCCCATTCCACTAACAAGACCAGTGGGGTGGGGAGTGATAAGAGGGAGACTGCACCCCATAGACAAAAAGGCCGCTTGCAGCTACTCGATACAGACCGGATAGGAAGTGGAGGAGTGGTGCTTCTGAGAGCTGCGGTGCCCAAAAGGCTGCCGAGAGCTTGCTGCGTGTCTACCTTCTGGACAAACGCTACCCTGTCTGTGTAGGTACAAAACAAGATAGACCCAATGGAGGGGACCACAGCAGAGATGATTTTGAAAGAAACAAACAAAGGAATTTTTAAAAGAACATACACTAGAAGGAATTCCTGGTGAGGTGGGGGCCCCTCCACCACATTAACGCCCCAACTGACGGTATCTCCAGCCCAAGCTGAGTGGTGCATGTGGCTGACTGGGGAGGAGCAGCCCCAGGACATGCTTGGAGGATGTACAACAACCCGTCAGCCAGCCAGACCTTCCTCCTTTCGCCTGGCAGAGTGGATGGGATGGCAGAAAAGGGATGGAATGATTGCCTGGGTGGGGCAGTTTACCTGCCTCCCCTGCCCCAAAAAAGCCAAGCACTGGCAACTCGAGAGGGGGGCCCTGACCCTACCTGCACCTCTAAGGTGGTTCCACCAGGACAGGCTCAGGCTCTGCATCACAGAAAAGGGGGACGCACAGGGACTGTGGGTGGGATTGTTGCAAACCCATCAGGGAGCTCAGATACCTTTGCAGATGCTCCCTGCAAATACTGTAACAGCGCAGAACACAGTCTCGTAATACCTTTGTTTTAAGCCTTTGGCTACCACCCAGTTCATTGCCACAGCAAGCATTTGTGTGGGGTTGGGGAAGGGGGAAGAGATAGCAAAGAAAGGCGGAAATCAGGTGACCAAAAATACTAAATTTGCATGGAGGCAGCCACATGGTTCTCAGCTGTACCTTAAAACCGCTCCGTACCTTCACTCCATGTACTGGAGAGAGAGGGGCAACCCTCCCTATGCACAGGAGGGGGGCGGTGCAGGAGGAAGGGAAAGGCCAGAGAAAGGAAACCGGCTGAAGTGGAGGTGGATTGCTGTGGCTCCCCATTTGCAGCTGGGCAGGTCAAGGTTAAAGATCACAGGTGGTGACCTCTGTCTCCTCTCCCTGCAACAGTCTCGAGTAGCTTTCTTTAAATCCTGGGCAGCAGCTTCTCAATGAATTCTTTCACAGCCATCATCTCCTGCACAGAGTAAAAAGAGAAGTAGTGGTTTTTGTTTGTGCCTGTGCTCATTCTCCTCCCCTTCAAAGACTTAACAGCCTCAAACAGTTCATGTGCTCCCTTCGGGGAGTGACAAGATTCTCTGCATTGAACTGAGGGTCATAAAACAGAAAAAAATTCAAGAGCTGAAATGAGAACTGAGCTTATCAAGAGTCCGGGGGGCGGGGGACTGGCCAGTTTCTTTGTTATGCTACATGAGTTGTTGCCCACACATGTACGCTGATTTTCAAGCTTCAAGCAGTCTTTTGGCTGCCACAAGAGGCGGCTGCCAAGCCAGCTCACAGCAATTTATTTCGCTGCTCATATAAAATCAAAAGTCAATTGAAGCAAGTTGAGATTAAACAAAAGCCACCATTAAAGTGTCATGATGGCACTTGGCTTTATCAGGAGTTGGGGGGTCTGGCCCATGAAAGCTGATGCCACAATATAGTTGTCTACCTTTAAGCTTCCATAGGGCACCTGCTATTTTTAGTACTCCAGACTAACACTGTTATCTCCTTTGAATTAATCGGTTAAAAAAAAATACATATCCTCTTAAAGACAGCTGATTGCAGCAGTACGATATAATTAAGTGGGGATCAAAAAGAGGCTGCCTGAGACCACCAGGTCTGCAAAGCTGCCTTAGGAAACTGGAGCATACAAGCCATAATAAGGGCTCATGGCAGAAGGCACTTCAAGGAGTACCTCAAAGGATGCTTTGCTTTAGCATGCCATCCACCGAACCTCTGAAGGTCGAGGCACCAGGCATAGGACCTTCTCAGATACTTCCAGAGTAAGGTAGAGAGAGGGCATCTCAACCCTAATATCCCGGCATGCACCCTGGCTGTAACCAAGATATGGCCCTCAACTAAGACTAGTTAGTCATCCTAGGAAATGGGTTTACCGGCTGCCAACTAACCTGAGGGCAGGAGCTGTGCATCATTCCTGGGTAGGTTCTGAACTGGACCCTGCTTGGAGTCACAATGCCCTTCAGTTTCTCGGCAGTGAGGGCTCCAAAGCGGACTGGGATCATGGGGTCCATCTCCCCATGGCACTGTAGGATGGGGATGTCTTTGTTCATGCTGTTATTTGCTGCCTGCAGGAGGGAGGGGGGGAAACAGCAGCAGGGGAAGGAGCACCAAGCTGTGAACAACCCATTGCACTCTGGGAAATGCAGTACCTGGGCAAGCTAGTTGTGAAGGAACTGCTCTACCAGACAGGCATTTCCCAGTTGAGCAGCCACCCCGGCATGCACCAAGCCCAACCCACAGGGCCAACAGCAACACATTCAAGGGGGAGAGGGGGCTGCAGTACCTGAGGAAAGGTCTTGTGCAGGGGGAGCCAGCAGCTGAGGGCTACAATGCCAGCCAGTTGGTGTGGGCACGTGAGCGCCGTGTAGAGGGACAGCGCGCCACCCTGAAGCGCAATCAAGATTAGAAAGCAGGTCAGAGCTTGCTCCAGAAAAGACCCTCTACCAATGCAAAGGTGCACACAACTCTCATCTACTACCACCCCTGTGAACAGCCCACCCCACCCCTTTGTAGGAGATTTCCTGGTTCTTATGGCACAAATGGTATGGGGGACACACACAGGTCAGTGGAGGCCACACTCCTCATGCACAGTGTCAGAGAAGAGCCCTCACCGCTTCCTGCCCCACTTAACTGCTTGAGGGAAAAAATAGACCAGGTGCAACCTAAAGCTTTCAAAAATATTTGATTATATTCTACCAACACAAACTTCAAAGGCTTCCCTCTCTTTTTTTTGCATGCAATGTTCAGCTTGCCAGAAGGAAACAGGGAAATACAGTGGTACCTCGGGTTATGAACTTAATTTGTTCCGGAGGTCCATTCTTAACCCGAAACCGTTCTTAATCTGAAGTGTGCTTTCGCTAATGGGGCCTCCCGCTGCCACCACGCGATTTCCGTTCTCAACCTGGGGCAAAGTTCTCAACCCGAGGTACCACTTCTGGGTTAGCGAAGTTTGTAACCCGAGGTACCACTGTAGTAGGTTAGGAGGGCAGAAGTTCCACTCCAGAAGTCTAACTCTGTCCCCACACCCATCCTTGGGTTGTAAGGTTTTACCAGACATTGCCCCAAAGCATGTGTGTTTCCCATGGCAATAAGGGTTAGAAATGTGTTTGGAATGGAAAAAGTGAAAGCAGTATGACTCAGGATACCACTTAACCTCAGTACTGTTGGAACAACTGCACACATCCAAGTTACTGCTCCAGAGGAAACTATACCTCATTCCCCATGCTCCCCTCCCCCCATTAGCAAGGTGGCAGCCGCTAGGTCTCCATCTTCCCCCAGCACCAGTGCTCACGTCCTGTTCCTCATTTCCAATCCCGCCATCCACACACCGGCTTGCCATCCTGGGGATGTAGCCTGCCACACACACACACACACCAGTCACCTGTGAAAAGCCTCCCAGGATGATACGGTTGGCTGGGATCCCATTCTTTATCTCATGTTCGATCACCGCTTTAACTGGAATGCAGAGGGAGAGAGTTCAAGGTGGCATAATATCATAGGCCTTGCATCTCAGGTGCCAAATATGCTGGGTGCACAATAATTACAAAGACAAAGTCTGTTGGCACAGATCTATTTCGCAGTTTCCTCTGCTTCAAAATGTCATGTTTTTAAAAGGAGCATGATGTTCTTTCTGGCAAAGCCTCTGGTGGCAGAGATTAAGGGAAAAGGAGTAGAGTTTGAAAAGTGTGGGGGGGGGGGAGAGCATAAGACAATCAACGTTTGCATTGGGCTAAGCTCTCCCTCATGAAAAGTGATGCCACAAAATACATGCTAGTCTTTTAAGATGCCAGAGGACTCTTGGTTTTGCTGCAGTGGACCAACATGGCTGTTTCTCTGGAATCTGAAGCTTGCCCAAGACCTCTTCAGTGAATTCACAATTCACAGCCTTCACCACTATGTCACACCAGCTTTGGAGAGAGTTGGTGTGAGATTGCTAAAACCCAGAAACTACTCTTCTTTGGTGTTGAAATGTTTAAAAAAGCAGACAGTGCTAAGATGTCACACATTTGCAAATCAGGAATCCGCCTTGAGAGCACACATTCCCACTCTTTGGGTCTTTCTTGCTGGAGTGATTCATCTGCTCTTCTACTCCTGCCAACATTAACAATTTGGGAATGGCTGCAAATCAGTGGTGGAGCATTTGCTTTGCATGCAGAAGATCCTAGATTCAATCCCCAGAATCTGGGTAAGGCTGGACAGACCCTTGTCAAAAAGCTGCCCATCAGCATTAGCAGCACCCAGCCAAGGGTCTGACTAGGTAAGGTAATTTCCCATGTTGCTAGCCAAGGACTTGTTATACAGACCAATGCAAACCATGGTTACTACAACCAGCTTTCCTCATAACCATGGTTTCCATAAGTTTTGGATAGGAACTATGGCTTGCAACCACTGCACCTGCAACACAAAACTACTTAAAATTGGAAAGGGCAGGCAGGGGTAAAATCTTCTTGGAGAAGGGATAAATATGGTGTGGGAGTGGAGGATGGCTTAAGATATGCAAAACATTGTCTACAGGATGCCTCTGTTACATTTGCACTAGGAGGAAGTGTTTTAAAAAGAGCCTTCCATGCATTCAGAATGTAAACATCCCAAACTGCTTCACTCGCTTCACTTTTTGCAAGAATTAGGAAGTGGGCCTTTTTGAACTGGGAATGTAAAAAAGGGCAGAGGCTCTTTATGACTCAAGGAACAGAACCCAAGTCTCTCTCTTCCCCTCCGGCTTTCAAATGTTGTCAGTTACAATTTGGAGAAATGTGGACCAGCTCTAACACTACCCCTGGGCAAGCTTTTCTTACGGTTCTCAGCAGCTTTTTTAATTCCAGTTTCATCCTCAGGTGCATCAGGACTCAGGCCCATCAAATCAAACCTGGAAGAAAAAAATGCAAGTTAGCCCCTGTTCTCTGGTCCACCAGCAGCCTACATGAGGCTGGCTAAGCAAGCACATTATATGACTATATAGTGTCCTGGCAGCTTGGCTGTGCCATTCCAAAATCTTCTGTATGAAAGAATTAAAGTGATTAAGGGAGGACTCTGCTGGGAAGCTGGAGAGGTTTCTACCTGACAAATTATCTGCTGGCTGCAGACATGCATCAATTCAGAGGCCTTCTTTCCACCAGGTCTTAAAAGGCAGCAAGCCTGCCTATGCTCCCCTGCTGTATTGTGAATATACATTAATGCCCATTGCCCAGAAAAGTAACCAGAGACACAGGAAAAGTTTGTAGGAAAATCTAGAAGTGAAACCTGTGGATATTGAAACAATATACATTTCTTAAAAGACTGTTAAAGGGCTGTGGATCAGAACCCTAGGCAAGGCAAGCTACCTGGTAGGCAGTACCCCTCGACCTCATGGCCCAAATGTCTTATTTAAAGACTCACTCTTCGTCCTCTACAGTGTTTGCACCCCAGCCTTATAGGAGTAGCCATGGTGTGCCCCCTACAAATCATGCACCAATCTGTCCTAGCCAAAAAACACCGGCCAGCTTCCTCAGGTCCACTAAACCTTTGCACACAGCTGCTGCCTTTAATTTCCCCCCTCCCACCAGCCTCTCATCTGTATCATTCCCCATCACTCCTGGTGACTGCCACAAGCCTAGTTCTGGCTGCCATATTTCCTTATGATGTCATGCAGGCCAGAAAAAGAAGTGCCTGGGAGGCAGGAGGCCGGGGCACATTGCTTATCTGTCAGCAATTAAATTAACATTGTTTTATACTAACCAGGATGGCATGACCATCTTCATGTTGAGGGTGACAGGGATCCTAGGCCTGCAAGCATATGGGAGGGTGGGGGGAGGGAGAGAGAAAAAGAGAGAGAGAAGCAGGCAATTATGCTCCAGTAGGAAGAGACAACAGGTCATGAGGCTCCTCACAAACCTAAGAAACCTCAACTCATCCAGACATAGCGGAGTTTGCAAAAACCTGCAAAGGCTGCACATTCTCTCAAATCCTGAACTTGTACAAGTTGAACTTGTATGTGACTCCAAAAGGTATGGGATAAACACGACTGAGTTCCAGCTATAGAACTGCTAGCTGTTTTCCCCCAAGTACCCAACCTCAGGGTCTGCCCAGGTAGGGTTAGCTTTGCAAAGAAGCAGGTGACAAAGATCTTTACATATGCGCGCGCGCACACAGCCTGCTCTGCTTGCCCTTACTTCCTTTCTAAGAAATACACACAGTCCCTCCTGGATCAGGCAGCGTTTGGTGTGGTTGCCAAGCAGCCCACCCTGGGACCTGGACATTTGGGGACTGACTTGAGCATGAGCTAGGTGCTTTGGCTAGAGTTGCTGAGGAAGCAGCAGCCATCTCCTTTGGGCTGAAAAGCTCACGAGCCTGCACTCACCACAGTGGGCACAGGGCTTCGCGTGTCTGCCTGTTGCTACCAACAAAAGAGCCGGACTCAAGTAGGAGCAGTCTGCAAGTCGCTCTATTTTGTCTTAAATCTAACCCAGGTGGCGTCGCAAAAACAGACACGGCTGCTTTGCAAGGTAAGCGGGGGGTGGGGGGAGATACTGCAGGCTCAAGGCAGAACTGCATGGCTCTTCCCAGTGTTTTGACAAAAAGAATGTAGGTGAAGGCAGAAATCAGCTCTTTTGGAGCCTATTTTACTCATCCTGCCATTACCACTGCAAGTCCAGGTTCAAAGAGGCGCCCAGGAAGGGAAACTGATGCCTGTTTATGATCTTGTATGGCACCCAGACACACCACTTTAGCCCCACCCCAGCTGATGCATCCCCACCTTGCTTGTCAACATGCTCTTTGTGGCAAACCTAAAGATTCCCCAGTGTAAGGGGGGGGGCACGATGGTCCAGTTGTGGGGTATGATTATCTGTCCATGTTCCACCTGGGAGCTGCTGGGGGTGGGGACTTGGTGAAGGGAAAACCAGGTCAAACAGACTCTCAAGTTTTGTAACAAGGGCAAAATTATTTGTGAGCCCCTCTTAGTATGTGCTTGGCAGATACTATGTCCAAAGCAAGCAAACTCGTGCTAAGGGCTGAGGTGGAGAGGCAGTGTGCTTTGTGCCTCAAAGATCTTGGGCTAATTTACTGAAGGCTTTTTGAAATAAGCACCTCTGCTGGGTGGTGTACAACACCCTGAATGGCTGACACTGGATAATCCATGCATGTTATAGGGAGCTGGAGCTTAGGGAGTTCAGGCAGAATGCTGGGTTGGCTAGCAAGATCTACTGAGCTTCCAGCCACTGTCATAGAGGCAGTAATGTTTTTGAGTACCAGTTGCTGGAAAGTGCAGGAGGGGAGAGTGCTTCTGTGTTCGGGTCCTGCTTGCAGGCTCCCCAGAGACAACAGGTTGGCCATTGTGAGACCAGGATGCTGGATCAGATGCATCAGTGGCTTGATCCAGCAGGATCATCTTATGTTCCTCAGATTAGAATATCAGCTGATTAAGGCTGACATCCTCGTGGAGAAATGGTGGCTTCTGTTAATGTTGGTCAGTCAAGAAGTTTGCACTAACTGACCTCTAGGTGTTCAACTCCCAACCTGGTCTGGTCAAAAGTCAACATCGTGTCTGATGTCTATTTTTCAGATTGGGTCACCACTATGATATTAATGTACTAACCTCAATCTGTAATATTTAATATAGCCGTTTTACCATTAACACCAAATTATTGTTTTTTGTTGTGATGTTCGTGCGATTGTAGTATCTTACAGTTTAAAATCTTCAAAAAAACTGAAGATTAGAATATCAGGGATAATACAATGATTGGTTAATTAATGATTGGTGGGGATGGGGGTTTTTTTTTGCAAGGGCAGAATCTTAAGCGGGCAGCAAAAACTTAAGCCATAGCCCCTAAAAAGCTATAGGTTAAGTGCTATTCTCACTTTGAGACAGCCAGAGCTGGCTTGATCCAACAAGAAAGAGAACTGGGATGCAGCTGAGATTCTGCCTTAGCACATACATATATTTCTATTTTAAAAAGGAAAAAGTGGACGCAGGCAGGAAAAACATCACAGCCCAATTCCACTAATGGAATATATATTGTATTGTGCTTAAGGAAGCGAAGTCTCTGGCACTGGTGCAATGATGCACCTAAGAGGAGCTCTGCTGGATGAGATCAAAGGGCTACCTACTCTAGCATGCTGCTCCCTACAGTAACCAACCAGAAGCCCAGAGAAGCTCACAAAAATGACATAAGGCAACAACCTTATCCTGCCTCTCAACCTATAAGGTTCCAAATTACATGAGAGCAAAGCTGTCAGAATGCCTGCAAACTAGTTTCCATGGGTGAAGAGAATGTTTCCAGTTTGGCTAGGATTAAAACCACACACAGGCCTTAAGGGAACCTGTGTTCCGCACCTCCTCCCCATTGTTTGACTTTGGTTCCCATTAGCCCAGAGTTACCATGGCCATTGGTGAGGGATGATGAGATTGTGCTGGCTGGGGCTAATGGGAGCTGCAGTCCAGAATGACTGAAGGGCACTAGGCTGGGGATGGTGAGTGTATTTTCTGAGTTTGTAAGGGAAGCTTATTTCTGGCTGGAGGAAACTAGACTGATAAGGGGAACACACACCCCAAGCAGAGGCCTGTTTCCTGAAACATGTGCAAGCCTTAATTGTAACCCAGGGCAGAGGCAACACTTACGCATGAGGGCAGATGTATTTCACATAAGGAAGCCGGATGGAGGACAGGGCCTCAGCCCAGCTGTGCCTGAAGTAGGGAAGGCAGAAACAACATAGATCAGAACTTGCACTGCACAGCAGACAAACTAAAATGGAGAAGCAAGCATTTTCCACTGCCTGTCTCCCCCACCAAAACCCATTCTACTGGAAAGCCATGGTGGGACATTTTCATAGCTGCCAACTGTGGTTAGAAGCATTTATGCAAAGCTATACATAAAGACGCAAGTAAATTTATATACTCTGTATGAGTAACTGCAATCCAGTAAAGTCGGTAAGTTCTCCTCCACCTGGTGCAGCATCCCAACAGGAGAGCTCAGCAGTCAGTCCACACAGACCAGCATTCCCCAGCCTGGTGCCTTTCAGATGTCTTGGACCATAATGTCCATCATCTCTGACCAATGGCCATGCTGGAATGGGCTGATGGGAGCAGTAGTCCAAGGTTTTTGGAAGGCACCAGGTTGGAGAAGGCTTGTGTAGACATACTGAGCTAGATAGACCAATAATCTGATTTGGTATAAGGCATTTTCCTATGTGAAAATGTGTTCTGGATTGGTAAACTATTGCTTTTGTCTCAACATCTCCTCATTCCAATCCTGCCGCTGCTCATGCTGGCTAGAATATTAACATTCAACATTCAACTAGAAACAGGAGCTCTTTTGGGTACAGGCTGCTGGAACAAAGAAGGTTTCCCCCTTCCCTTCTTGCCTCAGTTACTAACACAACCCAAACACTCACCCTGTGTCTCCAAGCCCATGTAAAAAAATGACCTGTGAAATCAAGCAGAAAATAACACATTAGGCAGCACAACAAGTGCAAAAGTGCTACCAAAGCACATCAGGAGCATCCTGTGAGACCAATTAGTTGCCAAAAAAAAAAAAAAAAAAAAGGCACAGCAGTGAATTATGCTAAAGGGGAAAAGCAGGAAGGACCCAACCTAAAGTGAGGAGGAGAGGCTGGGAACGAAGAGCCTACACATCACCATGTGTGTGCCCCAGCTGTAATAAGAGAAGATGCCTCAACCACACCCCACGTCACTGAAAAGGGACTGCTAACACATCATGTGCACATCTGCACCTGGAAGACAGAGGCAAACACAAGACGTAAGCTGAGCCATGCAGAGAGGCCCATCATCTAGGATTCCTAAACCTAGGAATCTAGGAACCTAGGATTCCTAAACCATAATCCAGGATTCCTAAACCTAGGCACTGTGATAAACTCACCCCATACATGCTCACTTGACTGCTTAGATCTCCAGAACCAGCACTCTACAAATGTCACAAAACGTGCATTCCACACTTGTGAGAAATCCATCCTTTAGTGTGGCAGAACTCCCTGCCCACTTACAGTAGGAGGCACCTACTGTAATACTTTCAGTGCCTGGTAAAAATTTGTTCATTTCAGCAAGCCTACTCAGGCATGTAGTTGCAATTTGTGTTTTTTAAATTTACTTATCTTCTTTTGTATTTTAAACTTTTTGATGTAACTTTTTAAATGTTTGCTTTTGCTGGTATTTTTAAATGAATATTATAGATTGTTTGTAAACCACTTAGAAGTCTTTTGTTTGAGTAGCCATTATATAAATGTTGTTTAAAAAATATGCCCCACCCCCAATAACTTCTGGGTCAAGGTTATTGCTTTCTGTGAATTAATCCGACAGGCTGCTACCACCTCCTCTCCTAAACCTTGCCTATTTCAAGCATTTAATATTTCACCTCAAAGAAAGTATAAGCTTTCGCAGGATCACAATATCTGGCTTCCTGAGAATCTCCATTTTCAAAAAGAAGATGTTTCTAGCCTTTATGGCTTTGAGGCCAAGTGGGTATAATCGGCAAAGTATCAAAAACCATAGATGTGGCCCAGTCTGGTTTCTAGTGGTTGAGGCTTCTGAGCCTTGTGTAACTCCTCTGCATTCCTCTGCATAATACCATATTTTTCCGTCTGTAAGATGCCCTCATGTATAAGACGTCCCCTATTTTTGGGGACTCATATTCAAGAAAATGGGGGGGGGGAGATGTATCTGTATATAAGACCCACCCTAATCTTTGACATTATTGTTAGGGAGAAAAGCCTAGTCTTATACATGGAAAAATAAGGTATATTTATTTGCTGAGAATGGAAACAGTAGAAGTTGTGCAGTAAATTATGCATAATAAAGAGATATTGCACAAATTTGCAAAAAATTATACAGGTTTAAGAATTCAGCATTTCTTGCTGAAGAACAGGGCAATTTATCTTACCATGGAGAATCACAGTGATATAAAGGTACTATTTAAAGGTCCTATCTCCATGCAACGGAATCTGGCCTTTCGAAAATTCACACAGAAATGCTGGTGCACAGCTTCTTGCACCCCTCTGTTATCAATGTTATTCTTGACCAGCAGCCCAGATAGAGGAAACCAAACACCCGCTAGCAGAGCTGGATGTGCTTTGCTTCCCCATTTCTGTTGGCAACCACAAGTTCCAGCCTTCTTGAAAAAAAACAGAGTTGTTCATTAGAAAGGTCAGGGAAGTTAGCAATTCCAGTCCAGGTGAGAGGGTTAAAAAGCTTCCATCAACCAGCTACATGGCTACATCTCTGCAGCAGGTTACCACACTGCTAAACCCAGCGGTATTTTGGCAGTGACAGATCCACTTGCGGGCAGACAGGCCTGTTCGCACCATCAGTTACCTCAGAGTCATGTCTCCTGAGCAGCTTCAATCTCTGTTCACAAGCCAAGTTAACTGAGGAGGCACACTCCGAATATTTACACCTGAGTATTCACATCCACTCCCCATGTGTCAGACCACCAAAGACTCTCTTCTGACTCTTGCAGAGAGGTTAGTGCAAACTAACTTCTCATGAATGTCTTCACAGGATTTACCCAATGGAAAGCTAGAGAATTGTAAAGCTTTGCTTCTGTTGCAGATCTTGATATATGGTTTGGCTGCTTACGAGCTCTGAAAAGCACGGCTCTCATTTCTAGCGGAAGAGCAAGTTCCTAGCCATTATCACTGTGGTCTTTGGGAGAGGAAATTGTACAGTTTCCTTTCCCTTCCTGTGGCTCCAAATGGTTATGCCAGAAAACCTATTGCTGTCCTAGTTCCATCTTTCATTTAACACATCCATTCTTCTCTCTTATGTCTAACCCTCACCAAAACGGCTACAAATTCTACAAACACCTCTGCCTACCCCATCTCAATCAGGACACATTACAGCGAAACTCTCAATCACACAGAGTTCTTGACAATCCGAGGGTTGTTTCACAGATTTAACACTCCCCCCATGGAACTTGGGTGCAAAGGGGAGTTGGCTCTTTGAGAATTTAATCTCACTCCTTCCCACAGTTCTGAAACATTTAACACCCTACTCCAAATCTTCATAATCCCATCAGCCTTTTTCTCTGTCCTTTAAAAAGGAAACAGAGCCACAATAACACCTGCAAATTAATCAAGAGTCATTTGCATAATAGAACAAGGAGATGGGCTTTACAAAGTAATATTTGCTGAATTCCAGAATGCAATAATTTCTGTTGGCCAGAATGTGGCAAAATTCAGCATCTTTTGTCTGTTGGAACATATGTTTGGAAAAGCTCAGTTACTAGTCCTCAGGAATGCAGAAAACAAACTTTTTTAAAAAAAAAAGTGTTCTGGGGGTTGGCAGAACTAACCAGTGGTCAGAAGGGAGCACTTCCGGTGTCCCCTTGCCTCCTGGCCACTCACAGCCATGCCCCTGGAGACTACTCATCTCTCTACTCTCACAGCACTGAGGAGACCAAATACTGAAAAAGAATTATATACAAATAAGCCGATCTAGGCAAAATGTGTTTGATTTATGTAATGTGTTCTCCTTGCAGAATTTAGATCTTTGTGAAGGGGAGGGCATGGTTCACACAGATAGGCAGGAAATAAAACTGCAAGGTACATCTGATGGTGCAAATGCAGGCGGAGCCAGCAACAAGGGCGAGGATTATAGGAGCTTGGGAGCCTGGTGGGTGTCAGTGTCATTTCTGCAGAAGCGCCTGGCCATGATGGTTGACCACAGCAGCCCCACATTTGCATTAAGGGGGTGGTAGAAAGCAAGCCTTGGCTATTATTTCCTTGTTAGTGCAAGAGTAGTAGCGTCGAGGCCAACACAATTTGATACAGCTGGGCTAATTACCTGCCAGAGGCAGCGGTGGTGTTTTGCGCAGGTCCTACACAAACAACATTGTGCTGTTTACTGGAAAGGAACGAAACCATGTTGATCTCTTCCCGCAGCCCTCCCCTCATCAAAGTTTCTCTCTGCACAATTCCTCTGCCACCACCCCCACCACCCCTTTCTCTCAAACAGCTTCTGAGTTAAAGGGAGGGCAGCCCCTTGACATTAGCAGCAACCAAGAGGAGGGGGGTGGAGGAAAGAAATCCAGTTAATTCCCCTAATCTTTCTGGATCCCGACAGATGGCAAGCCAAGGAGAGAGACAGAGAAAGCCCTTACCGCTGCAGTCTCCCGCTCTGCCCCTGAAATGGTCACCGCATCAGCGAGGAGGGGGACAGACATGTTGTTACCGCACATACACCAATAGAGGTTTCAACAGCTCACGCCTGAAACACAGAGAGATAGAGAAACACACACACATTTATTATATGCATAGCACTTTTAATTTAAGAGCTGCTCTGCAATGCTTAATCTTGTTGGACCTTACAACTATGCGAAGAGCTAGGTCACTTTTATAACCAGGTTGGGTACAGAATCAAAAGGGGTGTGAAAGCCTCTCTTCAAATGTGTGCATGATGTACAAGTTCCCGTTCTGAAGCCCATCAGGTTTCATCTCTTTCCCTGTCCTGCATAAGGGCTAGAAGCTTGCTCCTGGATTAAAAATGAAAACCAAGATTTTCAGAGCAAAGGTTGCAACCCAGAAACCTTGGGCTTCAGACCAGCACCCAAGACCAAAAGCCACAAACAACTAGCTCTCAAGGTGGAATATCCACCTGGAAAACCTGGATCAGCTAGTTCCAGCAGTTGACAGTGGCAAAGAGAATATTCCATCTCTAGGCAAAGCAAAAATCCAGTCTGGTTTCCAAGGAGACTTTACATTTGCTTAAAAGTTCATCTGGGAAAGTTTCCGGTAGATATGAACTAACAAAAAGAAGGCTGCATACAGGCCAGGTGCAAAAAGACTAACATACACAGCGTTTAAAAGCCTTGAATACTTTAAACTCCAACCTATCTCAGGCCATGGATCTCTTCTTTAGAGCATTATTTAATATAAAACGTGAAACACAAAGAGCTGCCTGAAATGTGACCTACAAACATTCCTCTGAAGGACACATGCGAGGATTCAGATTATTAATACCTCTGAAAACATTTCTGTACCCTTTTATAGTTGTCCTCTAGTAGACACACGTCAATGAATTATAGAGTTGAGGTCTGTAACAGATTATCTAGTCAACAAAATCCTATCCTATACTGAAACAACCATGAGGGTTTGTCCCCTAGTATTTAATCACAAAGTACTTTCCCACAAATTAAGTATGAACCCGTTTAATGTAGAAATATAAGAATAAGAAGTGCTACATTCATAAAAGGCAAAATTCAAAACCAGGATGCAACCAGAGGAATATACCGTAGGCACAAAATAATATGTATATGTGTGTGTGAACACATTTCGAACAGGCTAAGAATTGGCTACCACATGGTAGCTGAGCTCCCACTCTGTATTTCCCAACTCTGAGGGTTTTCAAAGCAACCGTGACTTGTTTTTCAAATGCTGCTTATCTGTTATATTCAGTGATATGGTTTGATAAGGGTTCCCTGTAACATCCTGCCAAAGGCCTTGGGAGGCACAGCTTAAGGACAGAGTGGGAGTCAGTGGCTTTTACAAAACTGCAGCATAAAGACCCTGATATTAAGCCTGGGATTTCTCATCCCAGCAAACCCCTCCTGCAACCAAAAAGCTGAAGGTTTAAAAGTAGTTTTTGTTACTTCTATGCCACCAGTAAAGGACAAGGCTATTTATATAACCACTGATAACAGTGCAGGGGCATAAAGATTCAAGAGTCTGTGCTGCCTCGGCTGCTGCTGGAGATGTACTGATGCAGCCAATACCATGAAAAACAAGAGCTATGCCCGATGGCTGCCCACTTGGGTGTAACTATGACCACAAAAGCCAGGAAGGTATCAAGCCATTGCCACACTGCCAGTACATCTGGAAGCCTATTATTAACCTAATCACACAGTGCAAATCATCATACTACAGTGGCACCTCAGGTTCCATACGCTTCAGGTTACATACACTTCAGGTTACAGACTTCACTAACCCAGAAATAGTGCTTCAAGTTAACAACTTTGCTTCAGGATGAGAACAGAAATCGTGCTCCAGCGGCGCAGCAGCAGCAGGAGGCCCCATTAGCTAAAGTGGTGCTTCAGGTTATGAACAGTTTCAGGTTAAGAATGGACCTCCGGAACTAATTAAGTACTTAACCCGAGGTACCACTGTATAACTCAGTTGCCACCAGATCACCTAAAAGCCCACATCAGTGTTACAGTCAAAAGCAACGGCAAGTTGAATGCTATGGTTACCCACAAAAGCTTAGAGCAGAGGCTAAGAATACAATCCAGAATCTGATCTTCTATTTAAAATAAACACCAAGTTTCTAGCCTCCTGTGACTGTAGCTATGCAAAGAAACTTGCCCAAAAAAGATTAGGAAGGAAGCGGGAATGAGAATTCCAAAAGGTCAGGACAAGAGTTATTATTCACTAATTACTGAACTTATCAGCCACACTCCAGTTTCTTAGCCCATGCTCCCTTGTCTTTGTTGTGATCCCATCCCTTGCTTCCCTGAAATTAACACAAACAACAGAGATGTTCCCCATCAACAACACCAAACACCCCCACCCACCCACCCAATGGCAGCTCAGCAGACACTGGCCCATGGCAGGACATATTTAGTGGTGGTCCCGTTTGTGGAATGCTCTCCCTAGTGAAGTACATCTGTCTCCATCATTATTAATTTTCAGGAGGAATACTATAACATTCCTTGTTTACCCAGGCATTTGGTGGCATGAACACTGCTCTTGGCAACCCTGAGATCACTGGAATGAATGAATGGCTTTAACTGTAACTTTTAGAATGCTTAAACTGTAACTGCTCTTAGAAGGTTTTAACTGTTTTAGAAGGGTTTTGTTTTTAAACTGTAGATCTGTTTGCCACCCTGGGAGGGATATAAATTCAATAATAATAATAATAATAATAATAATAATAATAATAGTAACAATAAATGTATCCCACTTGAAGGATTTTGGCTATTAAAGCACAGAATCTTTAGAGGTCCAGCTCAAGCGGTCTTCCATCTCTATTGCAATAGGGTACCAGTTGCTTGAATAACATGAAGCAGCTTGCTCTGCTTGTTTCCCCCCCTCATCAAACAACTGTTATTTGATTATGTCACAGTGTGGTGTGGACTGGACAGGAGGGTATGCAGAGAGGTCCACAGTTACCTTTGTGAAGGGAGGATGAGAGAGAAAGGTGGACCAGATGACCCTCAAATCATTCAAACCCTGATTCAAGTGCTGAGCAACCTCACCAAGCTAGATATCAACAATACATAGGAACCAAGTCTTCTTCACATTGCTATATTTCCTGCATCTTATTTCTTATCTGGATGAAGCTGATCTTTCATAGGTCCATCAGCTTTTTACCTCCCCACTGAAAATGCCATATTGAGCTATTGGTGCAATCAAGTTGAATGGTTCAGATAAGGCCATTTGCCAAGAGTCCAGACACAGACTGATCCACTGCATTCCACACATGAATGCGTGAACAGTAACCTGCCCACAATTTTTTCCCTTGAATGAAATTATTATTATTATTACAAAATACAATAAAATAGCTTCTACAAAAAATACAAATCAAGTAATTAGACTCTTAGCCCTTACCACCCACAGAGGACAAATAAGCACCTTGGGAGACATTTACCTATCTCTCACCCAAGGTTCTCCATCCACCATCTACCACTCCCATAAGTATATAATCTCTGGACCTTAATAAAGGCACCAGACATAAGACTCAAAAGAAAGAAGAAAAACAAAGGAGAGAAACAAAAAGAGAAAGGAACAATAAGAAGAAAGAAGGGCGGGGGGAGACAAAAGAAGAAACATTAGAGAAAGATACAAAAGAAAACTTCTGATTTTTCACCCGCAGGTTACATAAAAAAGGAAAAAATGATTATTTCAAACATTCAGTCCACGCTAACATCCATCTTCTCCACTTTCTGTTAAACAATATTTCTTTTATGTCAGGGTGCCTCTTTTTCTCATGAAAAGTCCAAGATTGGTTCTCTAATTGTTATTGCTATTGATAAATGTCAACCATATTTTTTCTTTTGCCATTACCTCCATTAATTCCCACCACCATTACTCCATATTGAGTGATAGTAAATTCTTCTGCCCATGTCCATTTTCATTCTTTCCAGTCTTTTTCCACAGAGAATACCATAACTTTAGCAGCATCATTTTCTTATTTCACTTCAGATTGTATGCAGAATACTTTCTCTCTACTAGAACTGAAGCAAGGCTAGGACTGAAGTTTTCTCAAAGTTTTTTTCGCCCCTCAACTTCATCAATACCATATCCAGATAATTTTTAATAATAATAATAATAATAATAATAATAATAATAATAATAATAATAATAATTTATACCTCGCCCATCTGGCTGATTTTCCCCAGCCACTTTGGCGGCTTCCAATCAAGTGTTAAAAACAATACAGCATTAAATATTAAAAACTTAAGATAGCCGCTTATTTCCTTTACATCTGCCCTGTTCCACAGGGCGGGCGCCACTACTGAGAAGGCCCTCTGTCGGGTTCCCTATAACCTCACTTTTATTTTCTCCTTCTCATCCAAATCAAGGAATGGAAGTCATTTCCACTTCAGCATCACCATCTGCTTAACTATTTCATGATCCAGTCCTCTCAACTTTTCATCAATTTAGTCTGAAGCCTCTGAGTATTTCCCTTCTCCATTTTCTCCATTAATCTCTGATCCGATCATTTGAAACTATTCAGTCATCAACTGTTGAACTACACCAACAGTCACTGGAAGATCCAAAAGTGCCTTTACCATAATGGACATTTTTGATGTTCTGGATATTATTAGCAACTAAGTCTAGCTTAATATTTCCACCTTAAAATCACAGCTGCAATGTGTCTTATCTCATATTAACTTCTAACCCACAGCTGGCAACAGCCACTTTACTTTCAGTTTTTTCAGTTGTTTAGTGGCAGGAAAAGAGAAAAAGGGTTAAAGATTTTTCACACAAAGGTTCCCCTTGTCCATTTAATCGTTATTGTCAACCATAAATCTGGAATTTTGCTCTGCCGTAGACACTCTGCCTTAGACAACAATCCGTTTTCCTTTCTGTTTTCCTTAATGACGGAAGGTGTTACTTACAGATTTTCAGATTGTAGATTTTCACCAGCTGATGGAGGGAATTTTTGTTAAAGTTTTCCTTGTCCCAGAAGTGTTTTAAAAAGAGAGGGTGTGGGTCTTTCTTACCTGTGAAAATTGATTACATGGAGTTTGGGCACGATGGCAACTCGTCAGTTTTCCAGCTCGTTATAACTCCCGTCCAAGCCACCAGGCATATAAAAACAGTCTCGATCAAAGCATTTGAGGTCAACTCCCAGATCACCCTTATCTGCATAATGATTAATAGTCAGACTATCTGTCTATTATCAATCACTACATACCGTAATTATCTTCTGTAAGCAGGAGCTAACAGAGAGGCAGCCAAACCGCCATTCCTCTCCCCGGAAGTCCTGTAACCTGCCCACAAATTGAGTGAGATGAGGACACACCAAGCTTGTTTATTCCATACCATCATTTTGAAGCCTACGAAAAAAGTGACTAGACGGTACAGTATTCAAGGTTAGAATTCCATAAAGGCAAAGATCAGGGCCACAAACCTGTGCAAGGGCCATGTGTACATAAATCCACCAAAAAGCAAAGAACTTAAAGGTGCCTAATTCTATGTTGGGCGGTGACCAAAATATTTAAATTGCTATGCACATAGCATAGGTTGTTTAACTCCAACTTACATCAACTCCAGCCAGTGTGCCAAAGATCAGGTATGTTGGGATTTGAAGTCCAGTAACACCTAGAGTGTCACAGATTTCCTATCGCTAGTTTTTATGATCTATGAGCACAAGATGTTGAAAAGGTTGGTGCAGAAAATAGCAGGATTCCCTCATTCAAGGCACCCTGGCTCATGTGAAAAAAGCCATGAGAAATACAATCCCTAACTGTTAAGAAATCATAATCCCTTCCTCCCCCAAATGCATACCATGGCCTTATTTATATGAAGGAGTGTAAAAGAAATGTGTCAGATAGAAAATCTGGTCATCTGTGCATTAAAAAATTAAAATCAGACACTGGAATTTTAGTACCTTGCATACATTTTCACCTCTATACAAGGTACTCATTTTGAAATTAACACTGGTACTGTAATCTAATTACCCCCCCCCCCCCAATTTCACACAATACAGTACTTAGGCTTGCCTCCTTTTTTTTAAAAAAAGGAAAGCATACCTGCATGCAAGGCCCATTCATTCCTAGTTGAGGAACAGATGTGAAAGTCTGTCATATATAAGGACTGAGGAGAGGGGAAAACATTTTACAGAACCTCATGCTAAACCATGCTAAATCTGAATGAGCTAGGTAGTTTTCAAGAACAATGACAATTTTGCTTGAATTTAAGAGAACTCACCACTTACAGCGTCATGGAAATCAGCTTCCTTATTGGAACACAGCAAGCGTAACACCATTTTTTTAAGGGATCCAGTAAACTACAGATTAATTAGGCTAACTGCTGTCTCTGCTACTGACAGAAAACCTTATTAAGGGCTAGAATTGTTAAACATATAGAGAGGAAGAATCAGCTGAGGAATTAGTATCCTGAGGAAGATTCAGCACAGCTTTTTCAAGGATAGTTCTAGCCATTTTTTGAAAATTCCTTGAGCATTAAACATGAGACCTGCCAGACATATAATTTTGTCAAAAGATTTCAGAAAATTCAAGAATACAAGAACAGCTCAAAAGCTTTTGACAAAACTTTTTATCAAGGGCTGCTAAGAAAAAAACCCTTAGCAATCTGGTTAAAAAACAAGAAACAGACATTAGAAATAAATTGTCAGTTTTCACAATGGTGGGAAGCAAACTAAACTCCCTCAGTTCTGAATTGAGAATGGTGTTATTTCACCTATTCATAAATTATATGGAGCTGTATGTAGGAAACAATGAGGTAGCAGTAGAAGATAAAGCAGGGAGACAGTTGGAATATCCATGTTCAGAGGTAGCATACTACAGAATATCAGCTGCTGTGGACAAACAACAGGGGATGGCTCTCATCATACCCTGCTCATGATTTTCATTTAGAGGCACCTGGCTAGCCACAGCTGGAAAAGAAAGCCAGACTAAAGAGACTTTCTGCAAGGCGATTCTATGCTCTTATGACCAGCACTTCTTTAGGAAAATGGACTGGGGAAAATGAACATTCCTTGTCCATATCTGAGTGATGGGGCAAGAGAAACAAGCTATTCAAATGGCAAATGGAATTTCATTTGTGTTCTCTGCTCATTCTCTAGTAACAAAGAGAAGTCATGCAATATTAATAATAATGCTTGTTCAGTAATAACAGCACTCTCAGAGCTAAGTACATTGCTAACAAAATCAGTCCCAACATGCTCCCAAAATACATGACATGAGTGAGTCCAAAAGCAACAGTAGCATAAAACTTTTATTAGGACCAACTAAAACACTACAAAAGAGTGAGTTTCAAACAATTTGAAAGGTTGCTCACTACTTGGTAGTGTCTGAGGTGGCCCTAATAAAGGTGTTATGACACTGCTTCTGGAATTTTTTCTAGAACACCTAAAAGACCTAACAACTACTTGTAATTGTTGTTTACTGGTTCAAAGAAGTCTCTCCCTAGTGCCTCCTGAACAGGATGCCATAAGTAGATGGTTGCTTGGAAAGAGAAGCCAACTCTTTAAGAACTATTTCACACAAATATGTTGTTCTTTGCCTGATATCAATTCCTATGCTATAGTAAAAAAAGATACTTCATTTCTTATAGGACACATAGCCCAACAAGCTGGAAATGGTTTATCAAACCTCCATGCTACAATATGGAGCATTTTACATGCCTGAGATGTATGGGGAAAGGGACTATACGTACTAAGAATAAATCTTCTTCCCTTCAAACCTTTCCCACACATTCTATTTATTGCTGTGGTGCTTTCAACCTTTGCAAATGGACCTGGGTACTTTACACAACATGAAATAAACTGATAGGATTTGCTACTGCCAGAAGTAGTGATTGGTGGCCAACTGAGATGGTATTTAAAAAGGATCAGACAAACGCATGGAAGGACAAGATTAACAGAAACTTTTAGCCACAAAAGTTCAGCAAAGACTCCATGTTTAAAGAGAGTATAACTGAGCATCAGATAATTGGAAAGGCAAAAGGCTAAGGTTCTTGCTTTCATGCTCTATCTTGAGGCATTTAGTTGGCTGAAGACAGCATGAGTAGTGGGCTCCTAGTCAGATCTAGCAATGTGACTTGTGTGTACTTTAATGAAGAACACTGTGCTGTGCATCTTCAGCCAAAACCACAACTCATCAGCTTGATTCCATTATAACTTGTTCTGGAAACTCTGGCCTTGCTGAATCAATTAACTTACAAATCACTCGATGTGTTTTTCACAAACTGAGTTTATGTGTAAGTCAAATTATAACTTCTGGCATGCTGACTGCAATCTTAGGCAATCTTGGAATGCCAAGGAAACATGGCTAGATCAGTGTGTAGGTTAACTAAGGTTAAAGGCATTCAAACTTGTGGTCAACTTACAACTAACGAAGTTATTATTTCTTCCTAACAAATGTATGTGTGTGTCTCTCCCACTTTAAATATTAAAGAACCCAGTCCATGAGAGACACCCATTTTCTATTGATGTGTGATGGCAAAAGTTCCAATGTAATCTACAGTTATTACACAATACAGCATTGTAGTAAAGGCTATTTTGTTTCAACAAGCCTTTGAGTTCAGGTGAATCATATTCTTTTAGTTATCAAAGTTACGTTTTTATGCTGCTTAGTTTATTATTATTTCATACTGTTTTATTATGATACTTGCAATCCACTTTGGACATTATTATACAATGGAAAAAAAGACAATATATGCTTTTAATAATGAATGTGTTGTCCACCTTTGTTCTAGGAATAAGGTAGAAGATAGAAACTGAGTGCATATCATCTATTATTTGCAAGGGTACCTACAATATATGCAAAGGTTGTAAGCAGTTTAAGGTACTCAGGTCACTGCTCACAATAAAAATACAGTTTGCATGAGATACTGCAGCATGCAATTAACTTCTCTCCTATGATTTGGCACAGCTTTGGTTCTTATCCTTTCAGAAAGCGTCCCACCCAGATTTCCCCCCCCATTCATCTGCACACACACATTCTACCCACGACCGCTTGCATCTTCCTGCCCACACTCATTCCCCCTCCTCATCCCCTGTCCTCTTAGGATAAGCCCATGCCAAGGAAGAGAAAGGTGGGCAGCTCCTGTACATCAAAGGCAAATGTAAATGTAAACTGGGAAGAGATGAGATAAAATATGCACCTGCCAGGACACCTTTAAAAACACGCACACACACACAAAAAAACTCTCAGAATGACAGGGAGTCCTGGCAGGTGCATATTTTTCTCTCATCTCTTCCATTGTATCTGGTCCATGCTAGCACCTCCTCGTGCTCCTAACCCTCCATCACTGACCTCTTTCCACCTGCAACCCCTGGACACCCCCCCAAAAAAAATCCAGCACCTCAAACCCTCTTCCACTTTCTCAGCTTCCTTTCCCTCCTCGCGAGTGTCATCTCCTGGCCACACCCTCCCTGCAGCCCGCCTCACCCTCTGCCTCCCTCCAGCCCACGCCCCCTCCGCTCCCACCCGCGCCCTCCCCCAACCCTTTACCTCACAGACCTGGGCCCCTTCGCGTGCCCCCCCCCCCCACTTCTACCAACAGCCCGCCGCTCACGCAGAGACCGGCCCACCCTCCTCCTCTCTCTCCCCATACAGAAGCCCCCTCGGCGACGAGACTATCCCCTCGAGAATGGTCCCGATTCTAATTGCCCCCCTCCCCCCTCACCTCTTTCCTCTTGTCTCTTTCTACCCGGCTTCCAACTGAAGAGGATTCAGTCAGTTCTCGAGCTCACCAGACAGCTCCGGAACTTCCGCCGCCGCCGCCAGCGCGCGCGAGGTGGGCGGGTCCGCCCAAGCTTCGGCCCCGCCGGAAGTGTCGCGCGCCGCTCTATCCCTCTGGAAAGAACGGAGTCCGGAAGAGGAGCCTCGAGGGGCGCGGCCATCTTGTTTGGCTGAAGTAACGACCCGCGGGGTTCTTCGTGCCGGTGTCATAAAAATAAATGGCTCAGTATTTTCATATGGCTTTTTGCTGTTATTACAGTGGTACCTTGGATTACATACTCTTCAGGTTACAGACTCTGCTAACCCAGAAATAGTACCTCGGGTTAAGAACTTTGCTTCAGGATGAGAACAGAAATCGGGCTCCGGCGGCGCGGCAGCAGCAGCAGGAGGCCCCATTAGCTAAAGTGGTGCTTCAGGTTAAGAACAGTTTCAGGTTAAGAACGGACCCCCGGAACGAATTAAGTACTTAACCCGAGGTACCACTGTATTTGAAATAGCAGCTCTTTTTTTGGGTGGGTCTAGGTAATGGGGATTATAGCATTTGATGCCATGGCCAATTCATAATTATTATGGTGAACAGCAGCGTTGGCGTTGCTATTTTTGCGCTCTTGGTATCAGCCGTTAGTCATAATAATGTCACACATACTGTACTTAATGGTAGCACGTGCCTGCTAACTGTATCGAGTTAGCAGGATAAATTTTGCCTGACTTGATTTTGAAAGTCTGACCAGGTGACCATACTGAGCATACCAGGTTAGAGGGCGATCCCTTCCTGTGAATTTAACATCCCACACCTATTAGCAATGGGTATGACTGCGAAAGATAGATTAGGATCTGCTGGTACAACGGTAGATCGGCAATGACTTCTTTTAATTGGGTTTTATAAACAAGAATAATGTTATACAAACAAGTATACCAAGTTTTCTCATGTCACTTGTATATCACAAAAACAGCATAATAAATGTGGAAAAATATCTACGTGTTTCATTATTAGTGGTCAATGTATAAGTTCTTGGTTTATGAATTGGTTTAAACAATTAGGAAGAGTTGAGGGGGGAAGGAAAAAGGAGGGGAGGGGGAATCAGCAAGGACCTTTGACACAATTGTTCCAACAGTAACAAGATTACTTATTTTCATCTATCTGCTGAGATGAAAAACACTAATTGGTAGTGGGTGGTGGGTGTTAATCGGTATGGGATTTTAGGGAGGGCTAGTGCCTCAGGTAGGGGACATGTTCTCTGTGGGGTAGTTTGTCCACCTTTGGTCCCCACCCTGCACTCAGCTCTCACTTATAGCCATGCCCTGGGAACAGCTTCCACTGGCTGGCTAAACCAGATGAGGGTAGCCTATGGGTCTCAAACCCTTGTTGAGTTAGGGACTTCCTCTGCATGTGAAGACAAGCTCCAGTGGATTGAGCAGATTAGACCAAAAGTGGGTCCAACGGACAATAAGGCAGTTTCTACATGCGCAGTAGAGCGAAGTGAGGGGTAGATGGGGTTCATTAACCTGGGAAGGTAGCCCATCTAGAAGGAAAACACTGATCCTAAACCTCCGCTACCTTGTGGTATATCTTCGGGAGAAGAAAAGGCTAATGAGTAAACCCTACACAAATCCAGAGTGGAGTCCCTAAGGTGGCTGGATATAGTGCTTTGTACACTTCCTTCCCTTACAGCATCTCCTGCAGCCAAGCTGGTGCCAAACGTACTGCTCTGCTTTCCGTTGGACCACATCTGTGAGACCAAAAGGGAGTTCTTGTCTTGGCATCCCGGGACCTTCATACACACTGCGCAGGCTTGCGTCCCATAGTCTGACTTTACTCTCAGAGGCACATTCCATTGTGTTGAGACGGATGCCAACAAATGGACTTGCTCACAACCACCACTACTAATGAAACAATTATTCCTTTTCCCTCCCTTCATCAAATGTTAAGGTGTAATAGGAAAGGGGCTGACATCTTTAGCCTATAAAGTGGACACTGAATGCACACATATTTTGAAAATGTACAGGAAGCTGGATTGGCTGTTGTTTATACTCAGCTGCAACAAAGGGCTTATTACTTTGGCACATGTAAAGTGACATTTGCCAGGAAACATGCACAGGATCGTGCTCTTTAGTCCTGCTGTTCAATGGGGAATAATCTGCTATAAGGGTTTAAGGCTGAGCCTTAGTTAAGAACTGGCTACTAGCATGTTGGACTAGGACTAAGGAGATCAGGGTTCAAATTCCCAATCCATGAAGATCACTGATCTTGAACTAAACATTTTCTCTTGGCCTAGCCTACTGGAGAGGGGGAAAACCACATACATCACCTCGAGCTCCTTGAAAGAAAGGTGGAATATAAATGTGATGATAGGGAGGTTTTTAAGCAGAGGTTGGATGGCCATCTGTCATGGATGCTTTAGCTGAGATTCCTGCATTGCAGGGGGGAAAGATTTTTTTAAAATCTACAGTTGTCACTGTGAGAACCAAAAACTGGACTAGCTAGGCCTTTAATCTGATCCAGCAGGGCTCTTCTTGTGCTCTTTGTACTCCTCCACATTTATTTTGTACCAGTCAATTGTGTCAGGCACTAAGGGCAGATTTCCTGCTTGGAGGGTAAAAAAAAAAAAAGATATAAGCAAGGGACATACACGTTCTTTGCCATGTTTATTAGAAAAAATTAAGCCACACTGGTTAGAAAGTTAAGCCCAGGAGAGAGAGATCCCTCTTCAGGTTTTAGATACACAGTTGAAACTGTTGCATTTTGGCAAGCAGCTTACTGGATGATATTCAAGGAGAAGCATGCAGTACTTTGGTGCACTCTCTGGAGCACAACCAAATGAATACTGCCATGTACAAGTCACATTAACTTTTGAAATTAGCCAAGAGCTCATCTAGAACACCAATAACTTATCCCCCTGTATAAAGTACATTCAGGAGGCAGAACAGAATCTCAGATGGTACAGCACTCCCAGACCAAGACTTCCACCAGCCTCACACCTTTATGTATTGCCAGCAGAAGCAGCAACTGAACAGGAAGATCTCTGACTGAAAAAAACCAACTTCTGCCCTGACAGATACAACATAGTTGAGACAACCATGTTACAGGCAGGCAAAGGCCAATATTTCCAAAACCTACTCCTTCAACATTTGTAAGATCTCAAGCCATGATTGTCCTTAGCAATGGTAGAATAATTGGTACCTAATTGCCAGCATTTAGTGCCCTGCTTTACCAAAGCAGCCACACTCACACCCACAAAAGAATGAACGCTACAATGCTCCTTATAGCCTCAAGTGTTTGACAGTCTTCGAAGCCTCCACAGCAGTCTGGTGGTGCACAAACCACTTAGGAAATGAAGTGCGTCTCCGGTGTGAACTGATCAATTTTGTGGTCAGCTGGGTTCGCTGCTGCTTCGTAGTTGCAGATGGTCACTTCATGTCGATGAGGCTGTACAGGAAAGACAAAAGACTTCCTAAGATGCAAGGCAGTAAAGTTGAGAATTGGTGAAAGCCAGAGCAGTCCTTTGATACCATTTCCATTTAGCAGGACCTTCTCTTCCACCATACATTTTCCCTAGAATACTCACTACGCAAAGATTCCTTGAGTAACCTGTGCATGCTTTGATGAGTTTTAAGATGATGCTAATCTACCTCTTTGGGGATGCAGTGATGTCTCTTTTCATGTCTTGTCCCCTCAAAGTCTAGCATGCCTTATCACTCAGGTATGCTGTGTGCAGTGAAAAATGGCAGGATTGTCAAGACAAGTCAGCGGCTGCTTTAACCTGGCAGAGCTCTGCACTAGGGAAAACCAGCAAAACAGCTATAACTGCTTTGTTTACAATCATACCCCAATTTGGAGCAGCAGGTGGGATTGAAGACAGGCTGCTCATCTAAGGAATCTCTGCTTTAGATCCTAGGAGAGATCTTCCACATAACTGAAACACATCCTGCACAGAGAGCCTGGGGCCAGATTTGTAGCAATCAAGTGGCGGGTATATAAAAGTGGCATGTCTGCAAACAGCCACTCACTGAGTCATCTGTGAGACATAAGATGCATCAAGATGTGACAAGGCAGGAAAGCTGCTTTTTTTTTTTTTTTTACAAAAGGGTGGCTTCCTTATACAACGTGCTAAAAGTAACAAGTAACCTTCAGGAAGTCAAGCAAGCTCAACGGGATAGCAGCTTTTGTGGACTCATCTGCATGACTTGGGTATACGTCATACTCCTCATCATTACCACAGCAAATAGCACTAAGAACCATAAGGGGTGGGCACCTACTAGAATGCAATAGTTGCATTTAAACTTTGTTAATGTTTTACTATGGATGTACCTTAAGCACAGACTTTCATATGCTCTTTTCCACTAGCCACTAACAACAGCAGACAACAGCTAGGAGTCATTTAAATATACAACATCCAAGGTTGTCACATTGATTTTGCACCCACCCTGGAGCCTCTGCCCAGACAGAATTACATACAGAACTGTATGTAATTTGACTTGTCTCCTGCTATTATAAACTCTCCAGTGATGAAGGTCGGTATAGAAATTTTATAAATAAGTAACGGTATCCTTGGTGGCCTTCCTGCTGGCACAAGATCTATCTTTGCTTCCCTTCCCTTCCCCCCCACCCCACATCTCTTTTTCCTTTTTTATTGTGTACTGATCTAGAAGCACGTGGGCTAGGGCTGTCTTGTTTTTCTATCTCTATTGATAATTTATACAAATTTAAGAAGCTCTGTATGGCCCTCTTTCCTCATAACTGCACATTTTTTTCAATTGTCATCTTGGCCCCTTACCTCTGTCCATTCTCCCCTCAGGCCTATGTAAAAGATCTTTGTTGTCTCAGCACCAAAATTCTTGGAGATGTGGATGGACAGATGATAAACATTTGAGAAGCGAGCAATTCTGAAACAAAACAGAAATTTGGTGTTCTGAATATACAATTCTCATTACAGACACGCAAGAGATTGCATTCTAGTCTCTGGGGTAATAATAATCACATAGGGATAGAAAAACAGTTTTTGGGGTCACTGTCTCTACCAACTCCAGACCGAGACACAAGCTCAGGAACTGGCGAAGCCTGAAGGGAGAAAGGGATCACCTTAACTTCCTGGATTGCAGCAGCAGTTAGAGCATTTTTGGCTGTTTCAGCAAACCAATCAGGGCACACTTGTCACTGGTGCTATCTTTCTTTTCTGGGAGAGACCCACTACTGCCTGATCCCTTACTGAAATACTCCTCTATCAGATGCTGCCCCTTAAAGCCACTCAATTCACTTCTTGATTTTTGGGATTTTTCAGTGACTACACTACTGATCACATTTAGAGACCGTTGTGCCTATTTATGCCTCATAGTAACCCCCCCCCCCCCCATTTAGAGGGCTACTAACTCTCTGAAATTCCAGTTTTGTCTGTTCAGCAACACAACCAACCTACTACATTCTTCTTCCTGCCTTTCCTCTTCTGGGGCACATGGGGGATCATGTCACCTTGGGAAGTTAATTCAGAAATTGAATTACTTCAAAACCAGGGCTGCAACTTTCCATACCCTTAAATTTCCTGTGGTTTTTTATTCCAGAAAATGGTGCATATCACCTTTGTTCTGTTGTAATGACAAAACATCACATCAATAATAACTAATTATAATATCACAAAAGGAAATGGGAGCAAATGATGACAGTTAATGGGTGTCACACAAACAGGAGGCCAAAACCCCATGATGGATAGCTTTTGCTACATTTCAAGTCTTCTCCCGCCACAAAAGACTCTCTAATCCTCAATTGCAGAAAAAAGCTCAAGAAGCTGGGTAAGGAAAAAGCTTCTCTACAGTCTAGGTATCAAGTTAACTTCCCTTCTTTGTCTTCTTTATTAATTTGCATGTATCCAGCTATGGTGCTTAGTTCCCACCCAACACATGCGCTTCAGGAGCAGCAATTAAGCACCATACCACATAAAACAGCAGTGGCAAAA
Source organism: Podarcis cretensis (assembly GCF_951804945.1). NCBI lineage: Eukaryota > Metazoa > Chordata > Lepidosauria > Squamata > Lacertidae > Podarcis > Podarcis cretensis. The sequence continues at coordinate 30,342,217 of NC_137177.1, forward strand.
ATGCTGTTTGTGAGCTATACCAGAAAATAAAATATAATTAAGAATCAGTCTGGAAATAAGACAGTTGCCCTTCTCTTTATGTTCCGTTTCTTACACCAAACATGTCTGTACTGTAGAAATATTAACCAATTTAACTGCCATGGCTCCTTATGCTCAAGAACATGACAAATTATACTTCAAAAGAGAAGGTTGTGACATCTGGTACATGGAGAACTATCAGAGAGATGGTGCTGAGGCACAGGTTGAATATTTGTTTCCAGTTTCAAAACAAGGGAGTTCTGCACATCCCCTGTGAGAGCTGAGCAATGACTCACTTTGTAGGATATTCCAGTTCTCCAGTAACGTCACGATTCAGGCTGAACATCTGATCTGGTTCTCTGGCAGTATCACCAAAAGACATGTGAGGAATGTTCTTAAAACTGAAATAAATACAAGACAACAGCAAAGGTCATCCTGCACAAATTCAAAGTTTGCTTACATATCCCAACCACTGTAGTAATTTGGCTTTGTACTGCGAAACATAGCCCAACTGCTAGGAGCACCACACAACCGGAGAAATCAGAAGACAAAAACAAGTTATTTTTCACATCCTGGTGCCCTCCAACTGTTTGGGACTGCTATGGCCATCATTCCCATGCACCACGGCCAAAGGTCAGGGGGGCAAGATCTGTAACCCACCACCACCAGGAAGGAACCAGGTTGGAGAAGGCTGGCTTAAGACATGCTCTAAGTATGAATTGTGTATTGATTTGTAATGATTTGTTGGGTCTCTGGACCGTAACAAAGATTGATTGATTGACATACTCTAAGTCTATCTATTGCAAAGGCAGCCCAATATTGTGTTTTGGAGCTGCATATGTTTTTGAGCTACAACTCCCATTAGCCACAACCAGCGTGGCCATAAATCAGGTATGATGGAAACTGTAGTTTGTCAACATCTGGAGGGCACTACAATGGTTACCCTGCTCCATTCCACTGGTCCTCCACTGGTGGGTTGGGATCCACTGCTGGGTCACAGATTGATCTAAGGTAGGTCACAACAGCCGAAATACTACCCTGAAAGTACAGGTAACTTTCATCTTATATCAGGGCTAGGTTCCAGGGGTCCATGCATATACACAAAGATAAATTAAGTCATGAACCCCCAGAGTCAGCCCCCCTGCAAAGTCCAGCGCTACTTGCCCACCTTTGGGAAGGAGGTGGGAGGACTCTAGGGCCCTGCCAGAGCCCTTATGCCTCATTCCCAAAGCCCAGTGCCTCACTTATCTGGCTCTGGGAATGTGGTGCAAGGGCTCTGGGATGCTTCCAGGGCCCTTGCACTGCTTACCCAAAGCATGGTAAGCCCGCAATTGCAGCTTTGCACAGGTGAGGGGAATAAATAAATGGAGAGTGGGTTTCCTCCACTCTCCATTTACTTAATCATTTCCCTTACCCACTCACACAAAGCTATGATAGTGTAATTAAAATAAGCATAGATGTGAGTTACCTGTATGTAGTAAAAAAAATTAAGAGATACGTCCCCAAATGCATACTTGAGTTGAAGGTGAGTCCCAGGTCTGAAATAGTAGTTGGAAGACTACAGTACTGCCCTAATGTACTACTTAGAAAAGGAAACTGCTCCTCCTGTTGAAAAAGAAAGGAACTACAAACAACTCATGGATCTCTGAGTAACTGGGCTGGTAGATCAGTAGTACCAACATTGCTACCTAGGGGAAATACTGATTTAATAAAAGTTAGCAATTTAAGAATCTTCAGTCACATCCCCAATTCACCAACTCCCTGTTCCTTTGCGACTATGCCCTCAAACCACCACAGATGACAGAACGGCAAGCTACCTGCGAAGCTCCTGCACCCAACTGCTAAGGGCACCAACCTGCAAATGCCATGACAGCAAAGCCAAATGCCAATTTGCCTAGAGCACACAGCCAAAGCAGCAATATTCCACTGCAGCACTAAAGATGGCTCTCATGATTCTACAGTTTCAGTCTTCACAGTTGCACACAGGAGTGTTAAAATGTGCACTCTTCCTGATGAATGTGAGGGATCTATGTACAGTGGTGCCTTGCAAGACGAAATTAATCCGTTCCGTGAGGCTCTTCGTATAGCGGTTTTTTCGTCTTGCGAAGCAAGCCCATTGACAGCTTAGCGGATTAGCGCTATTAGCGGTTTAGCGGCTTTTAGCGGATCAGCTGATAAGCGGCTTAGGGCTTAGGAAAAGGGGGGGAAAGGGAAAAAAACCCCGCAGGAACTCGCAATACATTTTCGTCTTGCGAAGCAAGCCCATAGGGAAATTCGTTTTGCGAAGCGCCTCCAAAACGGAAAACCCTTTCGTCTAGCGGGTTTTCCGTCTTGCGAGGCGTTCGTCTTGCGGGGCACCACTGTATGATTTCTAGGGGGTCCCACAGGTCATATCATAAGCTTTTATTTGTATGGCCCTATTTTTATGGGCTCCACCTAAGAACTAGCATCCTGTATTTTGTTCAGAGGCGACAAAGGTGCGAAGAGTACCTTAAGTACACTATGTGCTACCAAGGTGAGGTGGGAGTGGAAGGAAGGCTTGCCAAGTGGCAAGATGGTTAGAAGGAAATGGGAGAAAGCAGACACCTGAGGAAAGAAGGAGCTGAAGAATGGGAGGCACTCTCCTACTTTCTTCTACGTAGGACTGGGGCACAGGGACCATTCAGCAGTGGCAGGAAAGCAAGGGAGGAGCACGTGTTAGTATAGTAGCCTGATCTTGACAAATTCTGCCAACTGTAGCTTCTGCTGTCACTGCTACATGATGACCTGGAAGTTATGAGAGTAAAGAAAGACAGTTCTTCGGGCACAGAATTTGGGCATGGGCAATTTCAAATTTACTGAACTTAACCGTTTACTGCAAGTTACACAATGGCCAGTATTGACTAGAATAATAGAAGAGCTAAAGAAAAAAAGAAAAAAGAAAAAAAAAGAATAACCACTCAGTTATTGTCTTGGTAGGATTAGGCATTTGCACAGCACAACAATTCCCCCACAAAATATTTCCCCTTCAGCCCCACTTACAGTCTCATTTCTGATGGGTGTGTGTCATCATTGTCTCCCATCACAATTATCCCTTTTAGTTTCACATTGCCGGTAAAACTGCAACAAGAGACAGATTGCTGGTTTTCCAAGTACAGTAGATTTAAAGCATTTTTTAACAATCCAGAAGATTCCTAGGTGGTGTACTAAAGTGTAACATAATCTGTACTCATATGATTAAAATCTTGCTGTAAGAATGCCACACCTTCAACATTGTCTGATGACTCTTCAGAACATTGGAAAGACTGTTGCTGTGGGTTGCCATCTTTACCACCAGTCATACTGCCGCCCAGTCTACCCACAGCTCCTTCTGCACCCCCCTCTGAAATTTCTATTATGGCATCAGCTGCTGGAGAGTGCCATAAACACTTCACATATCCCTAACACATCACTGTTTTTGTGGATTTTTAATTGCAACCTGCTTTGAGAGTCAGTCTTTCCTGAAAATCAGGTAGAAACAAAAATAAAATTATAGTAGCCATCTTCCAAAATTACCTCTTACAGCTTGACTGCCACCCAAATGCTCTGCATTTCAAGAGTGAGGAAAAAACAGCACTGAACATGGAGAGACGTGAATGTCAATAAATCATGCACTCATGCAAAATAGGTACTTACGGAATATTAAACAAAAGCTCTTCATCATCATCACTTTCTACAAACTAGAAGAAACATAAAACTCCATTTAATATAAGGAAATTTATATCCAGTGAATAAAAATGTTGTCCTGCATGGCACCTTGAGAAAACCAGAGGCTACTTTTGGGTTGTAATTTTTAAAGAACAAGTTCCTAGCCATCACAGCTAAGAAGAAAAGTCTGGATGCATGCAGGCCGGGCAGTAGCAACATAAACTGAAAGAAAGCCTTGCAATTAAATGTATATATGTTACCTCAGCCCACATATTTCAGCAAATAAGTTATGCTACTTATTCGTTTTCTCCTTGAAAAATTGAGGAGGAATCTGCTTCCACTCTGCAAGACCATCCTCTTGGATTGCCTGGAAGCAATAATGATCCACCCTAGGCAGGTGGCTATTTCCAAGCCTGGGGGAGAGGCCATCTATTATGCCTCCCAGAACTAATGCGCTGTGACTCACAGACCACACCTGCTGTCAGTCTAACCCTGTTCTCTATGCCCATACTATTCTTGCCCAGATAATTCAATGTGACTTCAAAACCTGAATTTTAAGTGCACAGACAGAAAATATATAATTTGCCTTAATTCATCTCAGTTGCAGAATGCAGTAATTTTCTAGGCACAGAATTCTGGACATCTAGGCAAACACATACAAATCCAAGTCTGTCTTCTTTCAAACCTCTTTGCACTTTAAATCCAATACAGGCAACTACAACTTAACTACCTATAAAACAGTCCTATAACATAGTGTGCACTGGGAATCTATCAGGAGACATAAGCAATAATGCCAGATGGCACAGCCACCTCTCTGACCCTTTCCAGTCAATACACAAACTGACTGGACCAGGTGGTGTAACAAGACCTTTAAGAAAGCCGACTTCATAAAACTTAGGGAAGTGCTGGGTGAGATCCCATGGACAGTAATACTAAAAGGAAAGGGAGTTCATGATGGCTGGGAGTTTGTTAAGAGGGAGATAGTAAAAGCACAACTTCAGGCAATACCAATGAGATGGAAACATGGAAGGTGCCTAAAGAAGCCAGGGTGGCTATCTAAAGAACTTTTAACTGAGTTAAGATTAAAAAAGGATGTGTACAAAAAATGGAAAAGGGGGGAAACCACCAAAGAGGAATTCAAACAAATAGCCAGCACGTGTAGACACAAAGTCAGAAAAGCTAAAGCACAGAATGAACTCAGGCTTGCTAGAGAGGTTAAAAGCAACAAAAAAGGCTTTTATGGGTATGTTCGTAGCAAAAGGAAAAACAAAGAAACAGTGGGGTCACTCAGAGGAGAAGATGGTGAAATGCAAACAGGGGACACAGAAAGGGCTGAACTCCTCAATGCCTTCTTTGCCTCAGTCTTCTCCGATAAAGAAAACAATGCCCGACCTGAAGAATATGGAGCAAATGATTCAGCAAAGGAAACACAGCCCAGAATAACTAAGGAGATAGTACAAGAATACTTGGCTAGTTTAGATGTATTCAAGTCTCCAGGGCCAGATGAACTGCATCCAAGAATATTAAAAGAACTGAAAGATGTGATCTCAGAACCACTGGCAGTCATCTTTGAGAATTCCTGGAGAACAGGCGAAGTCCCGGCAGACTGGAGGAGGGCAAATGTTGTCCCTATTTTCAAAAAGGGGAAAAGAGAGGACCCAAATAATTACCGCCCAGTCAGTCTGACATCAATACCAGGGAAGATTCTGGAGCAGATCATTAAGCAAACAGTCTGTGAGCACCTAGAAAGGAATGCTGTGATCACCAATAGTCAGCATGGATTTCTGAAAAATAAGTCATGTCAGACTAACCTGATCTCGTTTTTTGACAGAATTACAAGCCTGGTAGATGAAGGGAATGCAGTGGATGTAGCCTACCTTGATTTCAGCAAGGCATTTGACAAGGTGCCCCATGATATTCTTGTAAAGAAGCTGGTAAAATGTGGTCTTGACTATGCTACCACTCAGTGGATTTGTAACTGGCTGACTGACCGAACCCAAAGGGTGCTCATCAATGGTTCCTCTTCATCCTGGAGAAGAGTGACTAGTGGGGTGCCACAGGGTTCTGTCTTGGGCCCGGTCTTATTCAACATCTTTATCAACGACTTGGATGATGGACTCAAGGGCATCCTGATCAAATTTGCAGATGACACCAAACTGGGAGGGGTGGCTAACAGCCCAGAGGACAGGATCACACTTCAAAATGACCTTGACAGATTAGAGAACTGGGCCAAAACAAACAAGATGAATTTTAACAGGGAGAAATGTAAAGTATTGCACTTGGGCAAAAAAAATAAGAGGCACAAATACAAGATGGGTGACACCTGGCTTGAGAGCAGTACGTGTGAAAAGGATCTAGGAGTCTTGGTTGACCACAAACTTGACATGAGCCAACAGTGTGACGCAGCAGCTAAAAAAGCCAATGCAATTCTGGGCTGCATCAATAGGAGTATAGCATCTAGATCAAGGGAAGTAATAGTGCCACTGTATTCTGCTCTGGTCAGACCTCACCTGGAGTACTGTGTCCAGTTCTGGGCACCGCAGTTCAAGAAGGACACTGACAAACTGGAACGTGTCCAGAGGAGGGCAACCAAAATGGTCAAAGGCCTGGAATGATGCCTTATGAGGAACGGCTAAGGGAGCTGGGCATGTTTAGCCTGGAGAAGAGGAGGTTAAGGGGTGATATGATAGCCATGTTCAAATATATAAAAGGATGTCACATAGAGGAGGGAGAAAGGTTGTTTTCTGCTGCTCCAGAGAAGCGGACACGGAGCAATGGTTCCAAACTACAAGAAAAAAGATTCCACCTAAACATTAGGAAGAACTTCCTGACAGTAAGAGCTGTTCGACAGTGGAATTTGCTGCCAAGGAGTGTGGTGGAGTCTCCTTCTTTGGAGGTCTTTAAGCAGAGGCTTGACAACCATATGTCAAGAGTGCTCTGATGGTGTTTCCTGCTTGGCAGGGGGTTGGACTCGATGGCCCTTGTGGTCTCTTCCAACTCTATGATTCTATGATTCTATACAGATATCTTATATAGATAAGCCTTGTTTCTACTGCAACAGAATAAACACTGTTACCTCTCTGGAAAATGCTTAGGATTTTTTAAAAGTTTCCACTTCATAACTGAGTTAGAATTTGTACATGGAAAAATACCTTTCTGCGCAGTTACCACATGCATCCAATCATAATGAATGGGAGGGTTAGTGCCTGGGCGTTTGACACACACCCTTGACCCTCCCTCTGCCCCTCCCCATAACCAGCACCTTTGCTGGGTCGATATCTACGCCAGGAATGGGGAGGCCTGTGGCCCTCCAGATGTTGCTGGACTCCAACTCTCATCAGACTCAGCCAGATGGCCAATGATAGGGATGCATGGGTGCATCCAGGGGGAGCAGCAGGTGCCCCCAATCAGGTGCTTAACTAACTGAACAATTGCGTCGAAGACAACTCGATTCTGACCCCCTAACCTAAAGTCTGCCCCTCCCCCCAAAATAAATCCTGGCTGCACCCATGCAAGGATGTCAAGAGTTGTACTTCAGCAACATGGGGTCTAGTGTAGCAACCTGTGCTGGTGCATTGCACCAACGCCCTCCAGGTGTTGTCGAGCTACAACTCCCTGGCACAGCCCATGACGAGGCCTGGGAGGAGCTGCAGCTCAGCAGCACCGAAACGGCCACAAGCTCCTCCCCCCCCAACCCCTCCGGGAGGCGAGAAAGAAAAAAAGGAGGGCAGACCTTCTGGCGGTCCCCGCGGTCTTCCCAGGCGCGGAAGACAAGAGCCCCGCTGCCTTCCCTCCGCTCGTTCAGGCACTCCAGGCGCTCGCGGTCGATGCGCAGGTAAAGGCCCCAGGCCTGGCCGCGCCGCTCGGGAGGCTCTTCGTGGTCGTCGCCATGGCAACAGCTGCCCCCGCCGTGACTGTGCCCGTGAGACATGGCCGAGCGCGTGGCGACGCCCCCCGCACGCCCCGTTCCCCGCAGCGACAGCAGCAAACACGCAGCCACACGCACTGAGCAGAGGGAAAGAACCCGGATGTCAACAATGGCAGAGCATGCGCAGCGCCGCCTTCAAAGGCATCTCCCGGCCCTGTGAGATGAGGCCGGCCTCCCTTGGCTCCTCCCTTGTCTCTTGAAACACGGTGCCCGTTTCGTTACAGAGCTAGAAAAAGTATAGAGTGTCCCCGCACAGCCTGAACTAATCTAGTCCAACCCCTTGCAATGAAGAAATATGCTGGTAGCCCATGTGGGGATCGAACCTGCGACCTTGGCATGATCAGCACCACGCCCCAACCACCTGAGCATTTATCATTAATCTTATTGTTATTAGTTGCGCACTCTTCATCCCAAGGTCCCAGGGCAAGTTACAACATTAAAACACAATATAAAAAAAGTTCAAAACATCTTACAACCCCAACAGCAATATGAGTCTTAAACGTACAAATATCAAGTGTCAGTAAGCAACTGAGGTATAAGTGACATTCATGTGCCATTACTTGGTCATAGACAGTGTCTCCTAAAACCAAGTCACACACTTTATACCAGAGCTTTCCAAACTTTTCATGTTGGTGACACTTTTTAGACATCCATCATTTCACAACACAGCAATTCAGTTTTACTAGCAAACCAGAGGTTAAATTAACCCCTTTCCAGCTCCAGGAGGAGTGCAGAGAGTGTTCATACGACACACTAATGTGGACACCGTTTGGAAAGCTCTGCTTTACATGTAGACACGATAGAATTGCCACATGCCACAACCAAGACACATATGCAGGTTGTGATCTTGAACTCACAGAATCCTTGAGTTATTTCATTTATTCTTAGTAGTCCACCCGCCATACTTTCATGGCATTTACAATGGCCCTGTGGACACATTTGGAAATTATTGCCTTGTGCAAGCATGGGTGATCTGTGGCCTTCCACATGTTGCTGGACTCCCAAGTCCCAGCAAGCAAAGCATACAGCTCAACAAACAACGCAGAACAGACAGACACAAATGTCCAGTGTTTGGCTTTTATTGAGACACAATTTTCTTCCTTTCATATAACTTATCTAGTTAAAATATTCATCTCCATATAGTTACCACAAAAAAGTAAAATAGAAAACTGTTATTTACAGCTGTGGGAAACAAAAGACAAATGCAATTCAGCATTACCTTTTCCTTGTAGTATGCAAAAAAAAAAAAGGAAGAAAGGGGAGGAAGGGCACTTTCATTCAATTCCTTTGCATGTAGAACAGCTCTGAAAATTGTACCCATTTTAAAATGTGTGGGAAGCCCAAAGAAGAATCAGAATTGGAGTCATTTTACTCTGCACAAGATTGTTTGTATATCACCCAGGCACTGAAAAGCTTAAAAAAAAAAAATGCTTTTTAAGCCAAACTGATCTAGCATCTGGCTGGAGAAAAAGCTCACCTGTAAAATAGAGGGATATGACAATGTGCTAGTTCATTCTCCATTGGGTCCGCTTTTCCTATTTGAGAAAATTTGTTCCAGTATCACTGAGCTAGACATCACAGTATTTGCACTGCAACTTTCATTGGACAATGCCACCTAACTAGTCCGTAATACTGATAAGACAGCTGAAGTCTCAGATTAGACACAAAGGGTGGAATATACTCGATGGCTCAGTTTCAGTGGTGGAATACACCCAATGGCATAGCTGATAGCAGCAGCAAGTATCATCCAGACACTCATCTCTACCAACAAGATGGCAATAGCAACAACCAGAAATTAAGGGGCAAACCCTGATCTCAGAGATCTAGCCCACCCAACTGCCCATTTTCCAGTCAAGCAAGCCTGATATCACATCATTCCGGTCCAGTGGCTGCCACAGTCACCGCCCCCCTGCCATAACTTATTGTGTGTTGTACACTATGGAGCTTTCTCCTACACCAGGGCTGTTGCAGACTAATGATATCACACACTGCAAGGTGGGAGGGGCTACAGCCAGCTGACCATTTCAAATACACAATTCCTCAGATGCTTCCTTGGTTAGTAAAAACAGGGAAACCACCCACGTTTCCTTTACTCTTTGTGGCTAACAGAAGGGATATTTTCCAGGGTCAAATGCTCTTTCCTCAGTGATTGATAATTCTTCAATTCCCCCCCCCCCATCCACACCACCGATCCCAATTATTACAAGGAGAAAATACATTAAGTACAACAGTTGGCAGAAGATTTATCTATATAATAAACTAAATTAATACAGCAAAATGAAGTACAGCAAAAAGCAAAAAGGAGCATGATTTTCTTTTCTTTTTTTCAACATCACAACACACCTTGAAATGCTACACGATGTCATTAAAGCTTCCGCGGAACTTTAATCAGCTCCAAACAGCATGAGAGAGACCAAGAGTCCCGTTTTCGAACACCATCATCATTAAAATTTTCGTGTGTGTGTGTGTGTGTGTGTGCATGTGTATAAAACTGGAACTTCGAGGGACATTGGGGTGCTTTTTCCAGCTTGAAGAGAATATCAAGAAGGTTTTCAAACCCTGCATGGCACACACTTCATAGGTCCCATCGAGCCCCAAGCATTGAGGAATTAGCAGCAGGGTTTTTTAAAGGTAAGCAGGCCTTCTTCAGCTGCTGCAATTCGGTTAACACCACCGAGTGTCAGTCAAACTGTGGAACATCCTTGCAAGGCCTGAGTTTACAAGAGCGAGGCTGAAAAACCACTGAAGAAAGAGACTCCCATCTTCCACTTTCACGTGATCAGGAAAGGGCTAGGCTCCTTCATAAACCCCCTAGCCGAACTTCATGCAGCCTTGGCAACCAGAAAAACACACCGTCAAGTCTCCCAAAACTGATTCAGACCTGCCCAACCAACAACCCCCATCACCATCAGCATAAATAATAGTTAAAGCCTGTGCTCCCTCCAGCTGCTGAAAAAGCAGGCCCCCAAAAGTACAGCTGCCTCAAACTCCTCAGACAGACAAGAAAGATGCAACTCCCAGTGGATTTTCTTCTCCCTTGGCCTCTTGCATGGGGAAAATGCAGGTCCAGATTCTACTCAGTTGCACAAGCTGCCGCTTCAAGGTAGACAAAACACCTGCATCTTTTGCCTGGAGCTCCTTCTAAGATTAGGTGCCGTCCAAGATTCTTGGGCGAAAGAAGTTTCATCATCTTCCCATCTAGAAGCTCAATGTGAAAACGAAGACAGGCTGTAAAGCTACTCCATGCATCTCTCCCAAAGTTCCTTGCAGGGAACTGATTAAAGTGCCAGTTGTTGTCATCATTTTTTTAAAAAAGTCAGAAAACATTCTGACCAAAAACTGGAAGCGGGTATTAGAACAACAACACCACCCCCAAACCCACCAAGAGAGGTGTTAGGACCAGGGACACAAAACCTTAAACATCACTATTCATTTTTTAAAATAAATTTGGCTTTCAAAAGCAGAGATCAGTCTCCAATTCATCAGACTGCTTTAAATTTAGATTTCTGCAACTTGCCATTTTCTCTCCCCTCCTGAGGCTCCTCCTCTCAGATCCTGTACTGTTTTTCCTATGAGTTTAAAAGGAAGAGGAAGAAGTGGAAGAGCTTTATCATGTGTTTTTTGCCAAATGAAGAGAAGGGAGAAATGGCAGGGGGCAGGGACTGTTTTGTGTCCATATGTAGAAAGGCCTAATCAACACATATCTGGCATGAGAGTTTTAGGGATAAGAGGGAAAATGGGGATTTAAGAATTGAGGGGATAAGAACGTGCTGCACCAGGGATGATTTGATAGAGGGCTGGCAAAACCATGGGGTGGATCTAGGGCTCTGGGATTCCAAATGGGGTTTGAGAAGCAGCAGTGGCTGCCACAGTCACAAGTAAAGGCCTTTGTTCGTAACAGTACCAGCAAAAAAGAACTCTCCAAACTGGATGCTAGGAGAGATCAAGATCCATACATATTGGGACTGAGAAAAGAACACTGTAGGTAGAGGAAGAAGGTATTCCTTTTCATTCTGGAGTTCAGAGAAAGAGACTGAAGGAAGAGCAACAGTTTGTGGACCTTCTTATCTCAGCAAGTGCCAAGACTTCACATTTTAAAAAACGCTGGGTGAACAGACCAGGTTGTAGGAGCAGAGGAAGGAACTGGAGGGCTGCTTTGAACAATACTGTGCTGTTGGTCTTAAAATTGGGCTTGGGGGGATTCTTAGCCACCCCAACCCCTCCCTGTTTTCCCATTAAGCACTGCTTCCATCAAAAGAGGAGGAGAATAATTCCCTTCTCGCTCAGGCATGGGTGTCTTTATCTCCGAGAAAATCGGTTCTTGAACTCTTTAATCGTCTTCGCCATCATAGGTGCAATCTCTGAAACAACACAATAAAGACAGAGAGAAAAGGAAAGTTGAGACCATCTAGTGCAAGAATGTGCTCGATCGGATTCCAGTTAGTGCCTCTGGAATACAGAAACCCCAAATTGATGTTTAAAGTAAGATTCTAGCCCTTTAAATCAAGATGTCCTACAGCTCCAGCATTGTTCCCGGGCTGTGTTACAATGTATACCAACAGCTACGAGTTCAAGCAGAGCATAACCCCTAGAGAAAGCTGCATTCCCACATTTGCCTTACTTACTCTTCACAGGAGGCTTCCTGGAGTCATAGCCAGCAGAGGAGGCACTGCCCAGGGACGGCCCCGAGTGGCCGCTGCTAGTGCTGGGTCCATCGTAGGACTGTTCCTCTTCTGTGTGAACAGTGCTGGTTTTAGCTGGCGTGAAGTACACTGGTTTGATCCTAGACAGAGAGAAAAGGCACAAGGTTGCTCTGTGTGCACCCAAGAAATCACACTGCTGCTGGAATAAGTGAGGCAATTTCAATCACTCTGAGTTTAAGCTGACAAAATGTAGACGAGAGGGTGTCAGTTTAGAACCAGGGAGAGTGGAAGCTCTCTTTTTCTCAGCCTAACATCCCTCACAGGGAGGTTGCAACGATTTTTTTTTAAACCAGACTAACAATGAATGGAAGAGAAGATATTACAGCGGTGCCTCGCAAGACGAAATTAATCCGTTCCGTGAGGCTCTACGTATAGCGTTTTTTTCGTCTTGCGAAGCAAGCCCATTGACAGCTTAGCGGATTAGCGCTATTAGTGGTTTAGCGGCTTTTAGCGATCAGCTGTTAAGCGGCTTATCAGCGGATCAGCTGATAAGCGGCTTAGCGCCTTAGGAAAAGGGGGGGGGAAAGGGGAAAAAACCTGCAGGAACTCGCAAGACATTTTCGTCTTGCGAAGCAAGCCCATAGGGAAATTCGTTTTGCGAAGTGCCTCCAAAACGGAAAACCCTTTCGTCTAGCGGGTTTTCCGTCTTGCGAGGCGTTCGTCTTGCGGGGCACCACTGTATAGCACCACTGCTAAATCTGAACCGTCTTAAGCAATCTTCTCCAACCTAGTACCCTCCAGATGTTTTGTAATACAACTCTAATCAGCCCCAGCCATCACACTTTCTATGTGAAAGCAACTGCTAGACCAAAAAACAATCAAAACTGTACACTTCAGCCTCACGGACGCTTACTCCCTCTCCCTACAAATTGTCTCTTGTTAGTCTGGGTCCTGCTAGGCTCAAGGAATCATCAGCTTCTGCAAACACCAGAACAGCCACAATGGGCCAAAATGGAGGAGAGGAATGAAAAGTACACATCTTGTAAGCTGCTTGGAACTTTTCCTGAATCCCTGCTGGATCCGGGAATAGCAGTCATCTTGCCCAGCATTCTGTTTGCACAGTGGCCAACCCAAAGCCCTAAAACAGGACCTGAGGGCAACAGCAACACTTCCCACTTGTGATTCTTTGGCAATCAGAACCCAATACGGTTAAAAGACAACGCCATACCCAGTGAGATGCTAAGGAGAACCACAACGGCATCTCAGCGAATGTGGAATTGTAACTTTATTGGACTGTATAGGGAAAATGCTGGAATGTGTCAAAGTGAGCTGCCAGAAACCCACTGGTTGATAAAGTGCAAATCGGGAATCAAATTAGATCACCAAATTAACACCCCCAGGTCCTCTCCTCCTCAATATTACAAAAAAAGAGTGACTATGTGGTTTCAGACTCACTTGATTTTCTCTGGGACCGCAGCTCCTCCAGTCCCAAATTTTGCTTGCCGTCTCAGTACATCCCGGGGCGGCTTGGCCACTGAATTGACGAAAGCCATCTTGGCTACTCTGCCTAAAAAGTTGAGCAAATGGAGAAGGATCAGATTAAACAAAAAGCACTTTGCAAGGAAAATCCATATATCCACCCCACTCTCCCTGCTCATGGCCTCAAGCTGCTCATGGGGGGAGGCTTTCTCCCAACATCAAGCAGATGGCTTGCATCCTCTCTGATGAAAGCTTCTTCCTGCTGCACCTTTTCCTGCATGAAATTCCAGAATGATCCCAGTGATAGCATCTTCCCCCTGACAACATGCAATACACGTACAAGCCATTTCACTGCTAACTACCAAGAACAACTCAAGCATGCATGATTAGATTCACAGTCTTTTAGGACAGGGGGCACCTGATATGCAGGACATGGCTACGGCCTCTTTAAAAGAACCAACTCTGGGAAATATTCAGCAGTCAAAGTTTCCTCCCCCCCAATCACTGCAACACTGGAGATAGGAAAAAGTTATTTCATTGGAAAATTTGCCTTCCAAAGGATGCAGATTAAAGCAGGGGTCGGCAAGGTTTACCTTACCTGGGCTGGTTCACTCCAGTGGAGATCCCTGTGTGGGCTGGATCACATGAGCGCACGCACTCGTGATTTCTCGCATCTGCGTCTGCAGATGTGATTTCCAGCGCCACGGAAGCAAGTCCCTGCACCGTGCTGTGCTGGTTTAGTGCAGCGCGTGGGGACTCGCCGAGCAAGCAGCTCGGTTCGGGGGCGGCTTGTGGGCCGGTTAAACGACCCCCATGGGCCACTTGTGGCCCATGGGCCTTAGGTTGCAGACCCCTGGATTAAAGGAACAGGGGCCCCAATTCCAGATGGAGTGCAGCAACCCTACTCTGTAGAACAAGGTAGTGCTGCCAACATTTCTGCTGGCTATTGTAGTCATTCGTTGATTTGTAGAGGTAAGCAGGCAATAATATTTCACTCCATGCTGTTAGAAGCTTCTTGCTTTTAAAAAGATACAAGAGAGAGCCAGAGCACTTCACTATTAGTTAATAACCTTGGAGAGTCAGCTGTGAAAAGGCTACAGGACAGATTCTCATTTCCTAGAATGGAGCCAAAGCCTTCAGATAACTCATGTTATCATGGACAGCCATGCCTCTGAAGGAGCTCTGGCTCAAGAGCCAAAAATACTTCTAAAATGGTCATATCTTGTTTGTCCTTGTTCTTCTACCTTTAACAAAGGCACAAGGAAGTTAAAAGAGTGAAGATCCCATTAGGGCTGCCATATGTCTGGAATTTCCTCGTAAACAGTGCCTAGGCAGAAATTGCTTAAATGTCCTGGAAAATGTGGACATATGGCAACCCATGTTGGAAGTGTAGGTCTTGGCAAAGTTCCTTAAAAATTGCTCAAAACCTCATTATTTTTTGAGATTTTGTAGAAAAATCTGGGTCTGGATTTTCACTTTTTGAAATATAGCAACCCTACATTACACATCACACTGGTGCTGACTCTCTTTTCAGCACAAACTGAATACTTTCCTTTTTAAACAAACCTTTTATGTGGAGCTTTTTACCCCAGTGTGTACCTGTACTGGATTCAAAACTGTGTTTATATATGAAATTGTTTAAATCGTGTTTTTTTTAAATGTATGAAATGATTTTATATAGGTTTTACTAGTTGACTTTTTAAAATTGCTAAATCATTTAAATATGTTTCACAGGAAACAATTCACAAATGAAAGTAAATAAGCCAGATTTTCCTTCTCATTGTTTCCAGGCTTGATGCTAAATTTCTGTCCACCTAAGCTACTACTGCTGAAGTCAAAAGGGCAGGACTAGTTTGGTTTTTTTAAGTTGGCCGTTTTCATCCACACTTCCTTTCAGTTTCATAAGCAAATGGCTAGCCTTTCCCCCTCAAATCCCAGGCCTTCACATTCTACCTTTGGGTTTATTGGCATGAGCCGACTGGATGTTTTTGGTCAACATCAGCAGCCGCTGCTCTCGGGCATCGTGCAGGCGCAAGTACATCTCCCGCCACGACTCGAACTCCTCTGGCTTCTCCTTCTTGAAGTCACGAAGGCAGTGATTGTGCCACAACTGATCTGTGTCCTCGATTAAAACCTGCAGGCCATGAGCAGAGAAAAGGCTTGAGCCCAGCAAATGGGAAAGACAGAAGGCAAAACATTGGACAAACACCGCGGGGGATTAAATTAATTCTCTACACATCCACTTGGAACTGCTTTTCTAAAGGCAGGCTTCTTAAAGGCAGAGCTCTCTGCACTGCTCTTGAGAGACCACTTGTACCACCTGCCTCCTGGTTGTCTGGGGAGGCTGCATTTCATTCCCCCTTGGAGCATAAATTAAAGGGCTCTTGAGTGTGTTTTTTCGCTCTCCAAAAACATGTGACACCTCTCTCTTTTTTCACCTCTGTTTATACCCCCGAGGCTCATTTAGAGCAGCAACAGCTGCTGACCAACCTGCGCTGCTCTAACCAAGATCTAATTCCCTCTACTGAGCACAACTCAGAATGAAAAACGCAGCATCCGCTCCATCACCGTCTAGGGAACCCTAATCCAGCTGAGCTCTAAGAGATTCTGCCTTGTGGGAAGGTAGCAAAATCCACATGTACTATGAAAGCAGCCCACCCCAAACTAATGCCTTCCTGATGCTTTGGGTTACAATTTCTACCAGCCCCATCCAGCGCTGCAAGCAGTCAGGGATGATGGTAGTGGCACTCCAAAATGTCTGGAGGGCACCAGATTGGGGAAAGTTGTATTAAGGTTTCTCATCAAAACACAACTGGTATGACATTTAACGAAGTGCTTGCTGCCTTAAGGAGGAAACACACATGCACACTGGATAAATCTGTGCTGCCTTTTTTTAAAGCCATCAACAAAGGGGAAAAAACCAAGAGGCTGATCACTTTTGTAATTCAAAATCTGAATTAGGAAGCCTAAACAGCTAGAACTTCAAGTTTCGCATCAGAATTTGATCTCGGTGCCAGAAATGCTAGCCAGCATTCCCCAATTTTAAAGCTATGAGTTCCGAACTAAAATGTTACTATTAAACACAGATGTAGCTCAACTGACCCTTTTCCTGAAAAGTAATCAGGCTCATTGTATTCAATACTGGACATAAATGTTAAGTAGTTAATGATTTACACCCTTAGTAAGGTTGGTAAAGCAAGGGAAGGTGTGTCTTTGGCGTAAGTCAGATAATTTTCATACGGGTGAAATAAGTTGCATCCTGTCCAACTAGGACACCACTTTGGCCAATGTTGAGCAAACACGACATAATGATTAAGAGCAGCCTTCTGGCTCCAGCTGAGGATGGAAACGGCAGCTAGATTTATAGCTCAGTAGTTTTTAAGCCTTTAAATTTAGTTTTAAACTTAGTTTTGCCTTTTTAAACAGTTTTAAACCAAACTATTTTTGCATGTTGGAAAAGCAGCAGACAAGACTGTGGCTAACTGCAATTAACAGCGTTTATGTTTTGTCAGCTTTCCTGTGGGAGCGTCAGATGAGTAAGCATTTTATAGATAAGACACAACAGCTGCCCTATCAATCTTGACCATGGAGCACGTCGATACTAAAGGAGGGAGACCCGACATCCTTTCTCCCTTACCCCATGGGAAAGGATTTGCTCTCCCTTCTCAGCTCCAAGGCCGCCTTTCCTGAGAGGGTGGCTGGGAACCCATGCACAGAACGCTGTGAGCAGCCTTCTTCAACCTGGTAACCCACATGTTACCAGACTAAAACTCCAAAAATCCCTGACCATTAGAGTGCTGGGTAGAACTGATGGAGTTGGAAGTCCAAGTCTTCTGGAGTTCAGCAGGTTGGGGAAGGCTGGGGAGTGTCAGAGGGGGCCTGGGAAGACCTGGGTTCAAATCCCTTACTAAGTAATCATCAGTCTAACCTACCTCACCGGATTGTTGTGAGGTCAAAATGGGAGGGGGGAGAGAAATGAGCCACTTACGTTGGCCTGAGCTTATTGGAAGAAAGACCCAGATAAATGGAAGAACTCATCATGCTAATATTAGTATATACTAATATTGCTGGGGAGGGATGGAAACCCCTCATAAAAACGACCAGTGAGAAATGAGCATGCTCGGTGGCATGGAATGCTGACTCTGCAAGTTTGGCTGAAGGAGAAAGGAATATCCTACAGATGGACATGACTTACTGGCCGGCACCTGAACAGGAACATTCTGTGCTGCAAAAATTCGTTGCAGATCCCAGGAAACAGAATCCAGGATACAAAACTACACAGAAAGGAAGGAGCAGTCTTGTTTCCTAATGCATGGGATAACCAGGGGCAGGTTCAAGTCACCCTTTTGTGCCCCCAATGTAAGTAAATGGGGCTGCCTTTCATTACTGCAGAAGGCAGTAAAGCACTGGCAGCTGGGGGCACGGCTGAATAAGGAAGTGGAAGCTAGTGCCTATTGGGACCAATAGGGCAGAAGGCAGGGAGAACAACAGTAGGTGGAGCCAGAGCTAAGTGATTATTGTTTTGTCTCCATCTCCCTCCCTGCTGAACTCTATAAGGGCAACACTGAGGCTAAGGAGAAGGAAGCCGACAGCTAGTGCTACCCTAGACTGCTTGCAAGTAAGAAGATAAGCAAGTGAGGGCTGGATGAGGGCAGGCAGAGGCTGATGGGGCAGCGTGACACTTCCCCTAATGGACCAGCCTCCACACTAATCGCAGCCGGTAATGGAACAGCAGCAGCAACAGATGCAAACACTTCTTGCCCCCGACTCTCCCACACCATCTCATAACACTCACGTGATTGCAGTCCTCAATGCGGTACAGTTGCTCCGGGGTGCATCTCTCCAAGACAGGCTCCAGCACAGAGAAAGGGACACCACCTACTTCATAGATTGCTGTAAGAGAGAAGGCGACCCATCAGATCCACGAAAACGCCCCCAAGAACAGTCAACGTCCCAACTGATTTGACTCGCTGTAGAGCACAGGCCACTGTAGCACCTTCTGAAACTCAGGGAGGTGTCAGAATGCCACAGCTATTGTGCTGGCTGGGAGCTGTATTCCAAAACATCTGAAGGGCTGGCAAAGGCAGAAATAGATCATAACAAATGTTCCCCGCAGGCCATTACCCAGCTGGGGAGGGGGCAGTAAGCAGAAGGAAGACCTAGACTGCTTTGAACTTAAACCAGTCACGGAGCCCATTGGTGGCAACCGACAAATATGTAGAAAGGGGTGCTTGAAACTGGCGTAGAGGGGGGGGCACACACATCAGGAGTGTTTACCGGGAGAGTGGGGTGTGAATATTCTCCCAGTGGGGCTTTGAGAGACCATATAAGGAAGGGTTTGAGGAAGGCAAAGCAGGAGGATAATAAAGAAAGTGAACAAAAAAAGGCCATGGAGAGAAGCAGCAGCAGCAAACGTCCTACTCCTACTTCAAACCACTATTTAGCACAGGGATGGGGAACCAATAGGCCTCCAGGTGTTGTTATAGACTCCAATTCCCAACTAGCATCAAGGATGATGGGAATTGTAGTCCATCAACATCTGAAGGACCACAAGTTCCCCATCACTGAATGAGCAGGAGGATCTTGACACAGAGGCAGGCGGGGGGGGGGGCAGAGCAACAGGCAGAGAGAACTTCCAATAAATAAAGTGAAAGTTGCTGTTGGTCATGACTCTATGAATACAAATAAGGACATTCCTGTAGCCTTGCATGTCTCTAGTGAAAGCCACATATGCCTGGCATTGGCAATTTAGAGTGGCTGCTACGGCAAGCCAATAGGAGCACAGGAAACTGCTTTAGACTGACTCAGAACAGATCTGGGAGACCAGGGTTCATATCCCCACTTGTCCATGAAGCTCACTGGGTGACCTCAGGCCAGTCACTTACTCTCAGCCTAACCTACCTCACAAGGTCGTTGTGAGGATAAAGGAGGGAGGGAGTTGCTATGCACACTACATTGAGCTCCTTGCAGGAAAGCTGGGATAAATAAATGAAATATATATGCTGTATATATTGCCTACCCTGACAGAGGGTCTCCAGCATTTGAGCCAGGAAATAAACATGGTTACATTGAGGTGGGGCAGAAGGAAGTCAAGGGTGAGGAGCTGTGGAGAAGGCCTAAGCAGCCCTCCCCTCCCCCACTAGAAATACTCAGTCAACATGGAGAACCAGAAATGGCAGTTTTTCTCAGCCAGCCAGAGGCCCCAACCTCCTCCCTGCAAAACCCACCCCTTTATGTTAAAGGAGCCCAGCTGGCAAATACTCACAGTCAATATTATTGCTGAGTACCCTGATGCATTGCTCATACAGAGACATCATCTTTGGGAGGTAGGCAGTCTTTGAGCCTGAGTACACCTGCATCTTGGAATTCAGCCTGCGTCCTGTGAAGCCAGCCTCGTCTTCCTCTGTGGGTGAGGACAGGACTGAGGGACAGGAGGAAAGTGAGATAAAAGCAGAGAAACAAGTCACTGTCAATTCTCAGGATCCAGTACAGAGTTTAGGTAAATACAATGCAAAGCTCAGATGGCTTGCTGAGTCCTTCCCAAGAAGGCCTGCTGCCTCATTGCAGAAGGTCAACGATCTGCCTTAGATACCACTCCATCTCCAGCCCTGGTCCAAAAGCTGCCACTGGGAAGCTGACAGCTCCTGAATCAGGAACTCAGGTATGCTGATGAACCTGGAAGATTCCACATAGCAATCGCCATGATTTATTACAGGGATGGGAAACCAGTGGTGTTCTAGATGTCAGTAGACTGCATTTCCCATCAGCCTCTGCTGGCATGGTCAGCGGTCTGGAATTATGGGAGCTGCAGTGCAGCAACATCTGGAGGGCCACTGGTTTTCTAGGAGTCGACAGACCTATCATCCATTAATTTGTCTAGTTCTTTTTTAATAGACATGGCTCCCATAACATGACAATGAACTGTTTTTAATAGTAATTCACTTTAAATTGATGGAACACATGCCATTCTGATCCCAAGATGTGGTTTATAAGTTCTCTTAATTACTATTATTATTACTACATAACTGTGAATTATTATTATCCTATGATTTCAGAGTCTTGGTGTGAAGAACATACAAAGCTGCCTCATACTCAGTGCTAGATTGGCAGTGGCTCTCTGGCATTTCAGAAAAGAGTCTTTTCCAAGCCCTACCTGAAGATGCCACAGATTGAATCTAGAACCTTCTGCATGTAAAGCAGATTCTCTACACTGAGCTCCAGCCCTTCTTCCACTAATATCATAATGACTAAAATGACTGAGAAGCAAAGAGCTTTTGAATGATGGTTCTCTATACCAGGCAACCAAAAGCAACACAGAAAACAAGGAGCATGCTGCATGGCAAAATACTGACAGAAGTGGAAATAAACCTCACATGAACTGAATCACGGATCAATGAAGTGAAATCCATGCCTGCATTTCAAAGCCAAACAGAGGTCAAGAATTGATCTCCAAGCATGTTCAGAGGGGCATACCTTTTCCACAAGATCCTAATGACTTAAACTTTGAGTCCATCTATTTCTCAATCCAGCAGGCATATCGGAGGGCTAAGGTCCAAGGTACCTGAGTGCACCTTTCCCTAATGCATCACGGGTAGTGAACATGTGGCACTCCAGATGCTGTGAGACTTCAACCTTCATCACCCCCAGCCAGTTTATGGGAGCTGGGAATCCAATATCTGGAGTGCCACACATTCTCCACCCCTATTGTACATTAAGATCTTCACATGACACCATTCTCTACACCCTTTGAGAACAAGTCAGGGCAGTGCCTTTCCAGCAGTGGCACCCAGGTGTGAAACCTCCTTCCCCAGGAGGACTGCATGCTGAGCTCTTTAGAAGCCTTGGGGGAAGAGCTATGGTGCATTTCTATTCCAAAGCCTTTGGAAGGTAAGATTCCTCTCTATATTGGGTATTTTCAGCACCTGCTTTTTACATTCTAATAGCGGTTTCGTTGTTGATGGTTTTAAAAGAATGGAGCTGTCCCACTAGTCTTAGAAAGGATTTTCTCAAGCAGACTCCATCCTGTTCTTAGCTCAGAAGTTACCTTTCCTTTTTGGCTGGGGAAGGGGCATCGATTCAATTGTAGGAAGAGGGCGGTAGTTGGCCTGGATTGGGGGCAAGGGGATGTCAGGAAGCGTTGGCACCACGTCAATGATCATCTGGAATAGAGGAGAAAATAAAGTGTTTAAGCTAAGGCAGCTCTGCAAAATAAAGTTCATGAAATTGTTGCTAATCCACAAGAATATTTACTAGCCTTTCTTCTCACACAGTCATTTGTGGCCCATGGATGTCCTGAAGGAAGACGGCTGGTGGGCAGGAGTGGCGAGAGAGCAAACACTTGTCTGCCTGGTTGCCTAAAGGCAGTTCTCTCTGCCCTCCAAATAGAAGCAACCATCCTGAATCAGACCACTGGT
Source organism: Podarcis cretensis (assembly GCF_951804945.1). Lineage (NCBI taxonomy): Eukaryota > Metazoa > Chordata > Lepidosauria > Squamata > Lacertidae > Podarcis > Podarcis cretensis. The sequence continues at coordinate 30,364,365 of NC_137177.1, forward strand.
CCATTTAGCTCAGTATTATCTACACTGACTGGCAGCAGCCTGTAAAGGGTGTGGCCTGAGGGAGGGTTCCAAGGCCAGATTTGGCCCTGAGGCTCCCCATCCTTGGTCTATACTAACTTATCAGCAGCTCTTCAGAGTCTCAGACATAAGGGGTATTTTTCTTTACATCACCTACTACTCAATCCATTTAATTGGAGATGCCAGGAACTGAACTAGGGATTCCCAGCATGCAAAGCACATTCACTACCAGTGACCTATGACCACCTCCCTTCCGCCACTAGAAAGGAGAGCAAATACAATCACATGCACTTAGTCTTCTTTTCAGTTCAAGTTGAGGCCAAAGAGAGTTGCTTGTTTATTTCCAATATTTATTTACCAGCTAATGACTACAGTCTTCTGGGTGGTTTACAAGTAAAAATTATAAACATAAAATACAGTATGAAAAGAAAATCTAACACGGAATAAAACCAGCAACAGAGATTGTCATCAGTGCAACACGTATTTTAAAATAAAAGTGCAGTAAAATGTTTTGTTTGAAATTTTCTTCAAAGGAAAGATACAGCAAGTCCTACCCAGACATGTATTTCCCTGCCAGTGCTGCCACTCAAGGGGATCTCGCGGGAGGCATTTTTATTCGGCAGTGCTCTGCCCCGCCCCCATGACCTTATGCCATGCCAGTTCATGCACTCCATACACCTGAAGCCATCGCTGTTAGGCAGTGTCCATTTTATTTCATTGCCCAACAGGTTGGCTCGCTCTGGTCTCTGTGGATTAGTGCCTGGAGAATATAGCGGCCCCAATAATACAGAAGTTAAGCAAGCTTTACACAATGTTGATGAGCCATTTTCAAGGTGAGGGAGGTGGCACTGTGCAGGCAGGGCCGGGGAATCTGTGGCCTTCCAGATGTTGTTCGACCACAACGCTCATCATCCTTGCCGTTGGCTATGTTTGCTGGGGCTGCTGAGAATTGTAATTCAGCAACATCTGGAGGGCCAAAGGTTCCCCATACATGCAATTATCCACTAACCATGGATCATCATTACATGTGAATAAGTCTGGGATGAAGACAAGGCAGATCCCATTTCCATGGATAGTTTTCCTTATTCTCATAGCACTGTTCCACGAAGAAGTTCTATCCTCCTTCTGATTTACTAAAGCTAGCTTGCCCCTCAGTGTGCTGAAGCTAGATCAGGTACCAAACTGTATTTCCTAAGCAGAGAGCAGTTCTTTCTCATTAATTCAGAATTTGGGGAGTTCAGAATCCACAGGAGCAAAACAGAGAGCAAGATGCCCTGAGGCATTGAGGAGCAGAGGTGTCACAAGCCCTGCACCACTTGCAATTATGCTGCAAAGGAGAAATCAAATCTCCAACAGTTGCTTTTTAGTAAGTTTATCAGAGGCTAGAGTCACCAAGAAGACATAGGGAACTTAGGGAGCTGCATTATACTGAGTCAGATCAATGACCATGGGCCTATCTAGCATGGCCTTGTCTACACTGACCGGCAGCAACTATCCAGGTTCCCAGGCAAGAGTCCTTCCCTGCCCTACTTAGAGGTGCTGAGAATTGAATCTGGGACCGTCTGGGTTCAAGGCAGAAACTCTGCCACTGAGCTGAGGTCGCTCCCAGAGCTAAATAGAAATAAAAAGAGGTGAGCTACACCTTTTAATAAAACATCAAGAATAAAGTAAAGTACAGCCTCTGATAAGTGTGCAAATGTTCAAGATGTAATTGCACTGCATTGCTTCCTCCCACATTGTTTTTGTTGCATTTGCAGCACCGGTGACCTCTCTGGGGTGCAAGCCTGGGCAGTATGTATGCAGGTCCTGGGCTGCCCAGAAGGCGCTAGACCACAAAGATAAGAAAGACCATATTTCACAAAGAGATGGAGCACATGCAGAACCACCCCAAGATAAATGGTCTCCCCTCTTCTCCTCATTAACAAGGTGAGGGTGTATGTAATCCCTTGGGAGACTGTCTCTGCACAAGTCTCGTTGAAATGAACAGCAGCACCCTAGAATGCTACTCCTGTTTCCTTCAACCCGCCTTGCACCCTGGAGAACTTCCTCCAGAGCTGCCATGCCATGAGGCAGATCCACCTCTTTGCTGCCTTTGTGGATGCTCTCTACCTGCCATCTCCCCTTTCCTTATTGGAAAAGGCACTTATGAGCAAGTGATCCCTCAAGGGGAGAAGGTGCAATGTACCCCCAAAACATCGCCCTCACCTTTTTCGCTTTGGAAGCCCCCGACTGCTTCTTCTCACTGGCCTGCTTGTGTGTCTTCCTGCTCGCGTCAGAGCTCTTGGCGCTGGACTTGGAACCATTCTGCTTGCCGTGCCCTTTGTCTTTGTCCGGGACGGGAGCCGTGGGCTTCACCACGTTCTTCTTCTTCTTCTTCTGCGGCTGGTCATAACTTAGGTAGGACTCGAAGGACATCTTCGGCTTCTCGTACTCATCCTCTGCGTCTCCCTCCCCATCGTTTGGAGGAGAGAAGTTGGCTGGTCTCTTGTTTGACTCGGAGGCCCTGGCTTTGCCCTCCAAGTTCTTGGAGCTGCCCGAAGCCTTCTTCTCCTTGCTCTTGGAGGGATCGCCCTCCGGCTTGCGCTTCTCCCGATCTCCAGGCAAGGCCTCCAGGCTGCCCAGCTTCACCTTCTCTGGCTTGACTCTCTCAGAGTCCTGGTGCTTTTGCTTCCTCAAGTGGTTGTCCAGCGTTTCCTCCAAGTCCACATGTGGCTTCTCCTTCTTGCTACTGCTGCCGCCGTCTCTCTTCTTCTCTCGCTTGGTGCTGTCCAAGGCCTTCAGCCTCTCCTTGCTGCCCCCCACCATAGAAGAGTCTCGCAGGGGCTCTTTGGAGGAAGCCTTTAGCAGCCTCTCCGGGCTAAAAGCAGGCCCTTTCTCCTCCCCCTTGGCCTCCAGCCGCAGCTTCTCCTTGTGAGAAGACTTGTGCTCTTTGCTCCGACCCAAGCTGGCTTTCTCCTGGGAGTCACTGAAGCTCCTACTCTGGCTTCCCTCTTGCCTGTCCTGAAAGCCATGGCCCTTATTGGACTTCCGATTAAGGGACTTCTGCTCCCTTTCCTGGTCCTCAGCTCTACAGAGGTCCATGTACAGGTCCTGAGGGCTATCACTAGGTTCGGGCGAGGCCGCATGTCCATAGTCAGAGCATTCCTGATCGGAGGAGAGAGCTGGGGACTCTCTGCCCCACGTCCTGTCCTCTGGAACACCATAGCTCAATGTCTCATGGGCTTTTTCGGGCTCATAATATCTCTTGGGCTTTTTTGCCCCATTGTCTGGCTCGTACGACTGGCTGCAGGAAGGCTGGTACGCCTCTGTGTAGTCCTGGTCAACCTCTTCATCCTCTTTGGGGGAAGGTTCCCGTTGCCGTTTCCTAGAGATGCTTCGGTCATAGCTGCGCTCTACAGGTTCGAGGTTAGGTCTTTGCAAAATAGAAAAGGAAAGAAGTAGTAGATCAGAAAAACCTGACATCAAAGCATTAAGTTACTTCTGAGGTTGGCCTCCCTCCCTTTACTGAGGTAGAAAAAGAATCCAGCCAAGACTGTTGACTTCAGTGCCTCTGTGACAAGGGTGGGGAACCTCCAGCCCTCCAAGCACCGCTCGAGTATGACTCCCATCAGCCCCAGCCAACATAGCCAAGGGTGATGGGAGTTGCAGTCCAACAACATTGGGAATGCCAGAGGCTCCCCATTCCAGTTCTACAATAGGCAGAATACTGGAGATTTTTTGAGGCCAAGTTTCTAGTCCTTATGGCTAAAGATGGAGCTTGCACATTTCCACATGTGTCTATAAAATACCACTGCACTCAAGAAGCACAACGTATCTCTTCCTTCACCTTGACAGTCCCTTGTTTACTTTCTCACATGCCAACAGTCCAAGTACAGAATATGTCATTTGAGATAATGCAGAAGAAGACAAAATGCAAGTGAACATGTTTGTTTAAACTGGTGTTCTACAGTCATCATTCAAAACAGCCAAAAAAATTGGCAACCATGTTCCATGATCACATACAATGCACAGGAAAAGGCAACACAGATGGTGCAACTCTCTGGGGTTTGAGTTACAGTTACAGTCTCACTCTCACACACTTAGTCACTGTGGGGAGGGGAGGTCAGTCAACTTTGCCTTTGTTTCCAGCAGTTCTCAGTGCCTGTTCTTTGTCCAGCAACAGCAGCGAGGCCAGTAATTCTTACTGCTAGGAGAAAGTGGTCAACGAGCCACGATAAAAATAAAAATAGTAATTAAAGACTCCAAGGAGCCCAAAGGAGAGATCACGTGGAAGAAGTTTCCTGCTGCTATCTCTACATGAAAATGCCCGTGCCAACTCTCAGCCAATCTCTCCTGGAGGTGGGCTATTCCTGCTGTGACCCAATTCTGGACTGGGAAGAACAGATTATTTGACTGCACACAACGCAGATTCAACAGATTACATGGCCTCTGAGGAAGATGCCTACTATCCCTCTGGGTAAGTTTCATATAGCTAGCCTCACTTCCTGCTATGCAGCATCACCTAGAGATGGACAATTCTGCCGCCTGCCTCTAGAATGGGTGCAATTGGACCATTCAAGCATTCCTGGTGGGGAGATACAACCCACTGTGTTCTTCCAATCAGGACACATGCCCAGATCACCAATTACTGCACAAATACTAGTAATGGGAGGGTTGCTCTTCTGAGGGAAGGTATCTGTTAAAAATATATATATATAGCGCCTGCCTTCCAACTAAAAGCGTATTTGCACTGAAGTTCTCTAAAACAAACCAAAGCTTTCCTCTAAGAGTGGCATGTATGTTTAACTACAATGCCTGCAAGGAATTATATGAACGATCAAAAGGGAGAGAAACACCAGAGTGGACAAACTATTCATGGTGTTGGGGAAATGGTCAGAGAGACATTTCTCTCTCCCAGTCTCCCGGTTCTAGAACCCAGGGCCATGCAGAGGAGCCGAATGTTGGAAGAGTCAGGACAGGCAAAAGGAAGTACTTCTTCACACAGCACAAAGTTAAAAGTATGGAGTTCACCACCATAAGATGTAGTGGGGGCCAACTTGAATGGTTTTAAAAAGCATTCAGACAAATTCATTGAGGATAAAGCTGTCGGTCGCTATGCACAACCCTCCAGTATTGAAGGCAGTATGCTTCTGACATTGCTGGAAAGTCCAAGGATGGAATGCACTTGGGTTCTTCTTGCAGTCTTCCCATAGGCATCTGATTGGCCACCGCAAAAACAGGATGCTGTGCTAGAGTGGCCTAATCCAACAGGACCCTTCTAACCTTCCTAACGCTTACAAGGCAGATCAGAGATGAACCAGAATCCCCTGTGCTATGGAACAAAGGAAGCTGCCTTGTAAGTTCATATTGTCACTACACAGAATGGGTGATATTCAAGCAGTAGACCCATGGAAATTAATAAACCTAAGTTAGTCATGCCTATTAATTTCTATGAGTCTACTTTGAGCAGGACTAACATTGGCTATAACCCATAGTTAGCACCTCTCCAGGGTTTCCAATAGAGAAGGTCCTTTCCTAGCGCTACCTGGAGATGCCAGAGATTGAGCCAGGAAACTCTACACCCCAAGAATGTGCTGCACCACCAAGTACCCCAAAATAGCAGGGATTCCTGGACTCTATCCCACACTGCTTTGGGCTTGCTTACTTACTTGGTCCCTACCTGGTCAGCCACAATCAATGCAAGAAACGTGGGAATCTTTCAAATTATTCTGAGGCATGAAATGACTTCAGCTGATGAATTACAACTCCCCAGATGTCATCTGGTATAAAAGGTCATCAAAGAACAGAATTAGGGGATGTCTGGCTTACCGTTCCACTTCCTGTGGGACTGGCACTAGCTTTTTCCACCTTGCCACCAAATTCTTGGCAAACTCTCCAACCTGTTCGTGTTTCCGTAAACCGTTCACAGTTTTCCCCACTCCAGTCTCCTGCAGAAGGGATACAGAAAACCTCAAGTTTTGACCATCATTGATTGCCAATGTGTATTTCTTTTAAGTTTGTGTATATCCAGTCTCATCCTGGGGGGTAACATGTCCAATCCCCCCAAGTACATAAAATAAAGCTCATTTATTTTTACCCCACCTTTCACTCTCAAAAGGGAGCCCAAAACAGTTAAATTAAAAACATCAAAGCACAACCAAATAAAAAACCAACTAAAATTAAAATATGAAAGAATCCTTTGCTTGGTTCTCAATTTGGGAGAAATTACTGGGTTTTTGTGAGAATCCTTGAGGTTAGGAATGATGCTAAGGGTCAAACAAAAAGCCACCGGAGCACATGTTGGCTTCCACCTGTTTAATCCTAAAGGTGGTGCATACCCTCAGTGATGCACTGCATACCTGGGAATAAGAAGAGCTGTTATCAAAAGAGGTCTTACCAGAAGGATATCAACCGTAATAGGCAACTCTGAAAGCCGCTTCAAACTCTTCATCAGCTGCAGAGACAAAAACGAAAAGGGAGTAAGGCGTCCGCCAATCAAAGGGAGTTCTGTTTTGCAGCAGAAAAGCAGGAAGGGCACAAGAAAACAAATCCATCCAGCTTCTATGATGACACAGAGGGAAATTAAGTCCTGCTGAACAAGAATACTCACACCTTTTGTGGGCAAACAAGGAATCCCGAAGATGCAGCAAAAGGCAGCCCCATTGCAGCCCTCCTCTCATTTGAATTACTGGAGCACAGGAAGCTTCCTAGCATCTCATAAGGCAGGTGCCACTCTGACTTTAACCCTCTACTGCTGTGGCTTGTCTGCAAAGGCAGCTTGGCTAGGACCAGAAGCTGGCAGAGTCAAGGAGTTGCCAACCCTAGACCTGCTTAGGTGGTCCGGATGCTGCAGCTAGTGTAAAATACAGCAGCTAAGCTAGTGGGAAGGACCATGTGCCACTGGTCCCAAATGCACTGCATGGCCTGCCCAGGAGCTACCTGGCCCAATTCAAGATGTCTGTACTAGCATACAAAGCCCTAACTGGCTGAGGACCCAGGTACCTAAAAGAGCACCTTCCCACAATATCAACCATCTCGGAGCCGATGATTGGCAGTTGTGACCTTGGTGGCAGTATCACCATTAGATGCTGCCCGGTTGCCACTGACTCGTGACAGGGCCTTTTCGGTGGTATTTCTCCAATTTGTGGAATGCCCTCCCTGGTGAGGCATGCCCATCTCCCCGCATTATTAAGTTTCATGAAAAGTTGGAGCGTATTCCTGTTTAAGCAGGCATCTGATGGCTGAAAAATACTGTTCTTGGCAAACTTGAAATTGTTAGCCATGAGGACATGCAACTATTTAAAAAATGTTTTTCTATGCTCTTATTTATTTATTTAATCCACCTTCTACCACAAGGTCCCAGGAAAGGTAGCAACAATAAATTAATACAATTAAAAATCAAATAAAAGAGTTACAGCTGTAAAACAAGAAAAGTAGGGGGGGGGACCAGTTCCATATGTATAGAACATTAAAAAAAAAATCCACATATAAAAACAGTTCCAATGCGGTCATAGGCTGGGATAAAGATCTCCACTTAAAAGAGTTGCTGAAAGAAGAATGTCTTCAGTAGGCGCCAAAAAGTCAACATAGTCGGTGCCTGTCTTAGTATGTATTGGAAGGAATTCTATCATGCTCAATGGACCTCCGAATAAGACAGTATCCACAGGAGATCCTCTCCTGCAGAACCCAGTGGTTGGTTGGGTGTAGAAGGGGCAAGACTATCTTTCAGGCACCCTGGTTCCAAGCTGTACAGGGCTTTGCACACTAGTACCTTGAACTTAAGCTTGCTGGCAAACTGGCAGCCAGAGCAATTCTTTCAGCAGCAGTGAAACACGGTGGTGATAGTCAACTTGCCAATTTCTGCACCAGCTGCAGCTTCTGGGCCAACCTCAAGGACAGTATGCATTGCTGATGGAGTCTCTGACGGGTTGTTTCTTTTTTTACTTATCTTTAAGTGTGTTGTTTTGCAGCTTTGTTTGCCGCCATGGGCTGCTTTTGGAGTAAGGGCGAGATAGATGGATAAATAAATAAATAAATAAATAAGAGACCTACTGAGGGCTGCACCATCTTGAATCAAGCACATCAAGCACTATCTATCATGGATGCTTTTGCTGTGGCTCCTGCATTGTAGCGGGTTAGGCTAGATGACCCTTGTGTCCCTCCTCACTCTACACTTCTATGATTCTATGACTCAAACTGTGTGATGCCTAGTAAGGTCAGTAACCTCAATGGGCTACTCTGAGGAAGACTAACACTGTATACAATGCCACGAATATATTCTATTTATGCCCCACCAACCACTAATAATTTCCATGCAATATTTGAAGGCAATCCCATGCAGTAGTCTAACCTGAAGGTTACCATAGAATGGATAACTGAAGCCAGGCTATTTTTGCCCAGCTAAGGCTGCTGGGGGGCAGGGATTGAACCTGGGGTGTCCTGCAGGAAAAGGCAGATGCTCTGCTTCTAAGCTACAGCCCTTCCCCAAACGCAAGGCTCCTGTATTTATAACAATTGTGGAGCAGAGGGAATTCTTCCAAGGGGAGAGTGCCTTTTCGTGGGTGAAAAAGCAGCATCTATCCAAATCTCTTGTTTTACACAACTGTTTTGAGAAAAATTCCGCCCACCTCCTTCCCATCTGCCAAGTCTAAAAACTAAAGGGAGACGTGGCCTCAAAGGTGCAGAGTCTCATTTGGGCCAATGTAGCACTGCTCTTTCTTCAGCAAGGGGGTTGTAAGTTATGTTCACAGTAGACCCATGGAAATTAATGTGTTAGCCATGTCCATTATTTGCAATGGATCTACACCGAGTCGAACCAACACTGGTTACAATCCGAAGATATTTTAACAGGATAATTGTACAAACTCGCTTACTGAATGGATCTAAACTACAAAGGGAGCCCATCCAATTGTCTTGTCATTTGTTCTTTTATTGCAGTTTTGTTTATAGATGGTCTAAAGAAGAGCTGCACGAGTTAAAATGTGCCGTGCCAAATTATTTACTCTGGGTGCAGCCAGATATCTGCTCCTTTTCTCTCCTGCAGCTGGTCAACCTCTCTCTCTCTCTGCCTCTCTTCAGAAAGAAGACCAAACTAACAAAGCAAAAAAGAAAACATTGGTGTTGCCACTAGTGCACGCTATCTTTGTTTAAGGGAAGGGCCCTGGCTCAGTGGGAGAACATCCGCTTTGCACACAGAACATTCCCCAGTATCTCCAGGTAGAAGGGGGAGAGACGCCCTGCCTGAAAGCAAAGAGCAGCTGCCAATAGGTATGGATGACACTAAGCTAGATGGACCAGTGGTCTGACTTCATATAAGTCAACTTCCTATCTTCCCCTTTACAGCCCCCTTGGCTAAAGCCAGAGCACTACCTCTTCCAGAAACCAGTCTGGAAGCAAAAGACCAGAGTCAGGCAAAATGTTTCACAAGCCGTAAAGAACTTCTGCAACTCAAGATCACTAAGCGACATTTTCTGAGCCATCCACATAAACAAATGCACTTGCCCAACCCTGGATTAGAGGCTCAATGGCAAAATTTCAGTTAGAGATCAAACTCCTTTCAGACTTTTATTTGCAGCCAGGGCTGCATGTGTTCTGCAGCAGGTCAAGCATGTCTGGTGTCAAGCATTTAGACCTGCAGCTAACAGCATGGCTGCAAAACAGAAAAAAAAGGGGGGGACATGTAAGGAAACAAATAGAAAATGCTTCATAAAGGATCAGACATGGAGGTGGAACAGGGCCATTCTCCGACCCGAGTTTCCTTCCCCCTGGCCACAGTGCACCTACAAGCCGTGACTGGCCAAAGAACACCCATCTCCGGGGTCTTCAGTCATTTTTGCCACCTTGCCACTTCAGCCTTTTGCCCAAAAGAGAAATCCACATCTTTGAAAACTGTCTGGAAGCAAAAATAAAACTACAAACTGTGTAATCATTTATGCTAAGCCCAAAATTAGAGTTTCAGTTACGCAAAATCTGGTAGAGTGAAGAATAAAGGCATACAAGCAGCTTACCGTATTTAAAAAGAAAAGTATGAGAATAAAGTACGGGTGGGGATTTAATACAGATGAAACAACAACAAAAGGGCAATAGAAAAGAGGATTTATAGCAGGGGTGGCCTTCCAGATGTTTTTGGACTACAACTCCCATCAGCCCTGATCACCAACTAAGGGCTGGTGTGAGTTCTATTCCAACAACACTTCCACTTCCCTGGGTTTTATAAAACATGCAAAATCCCTACCTCCTGGACAACAGACATCAAGCCTCATGGGGCAGGGGGAGGAGAGGCAAGGGTCTGCTTGAGGTGTTAGCATTTGAGAGGAAGGAGAAAGAGTGCCTTCCTCCCCTTTTTCCTCATGTGTCATAAGCCTGAGGGCAGTGAACCACTTACTACTGGTTTTTCTAACTGCTCTGGAAGCCTTATTGGCTAAAAGGCAAAGAAGAAATTATTTCAATAAAATCCCCACCTGGGAGCCTCAGGACCATGTAGTTCAGCACAGTGTTCTTCAAACTTGGGTCCCAAGATATTGTACTAAAACTCCCATCATTCTTGCCCATTGACTAAGCTAGCCAGGGATGACGAGAGTTGTAACGTCTGGAGACCCGAGATTCTTCAACACTGGTCTACATGAGTATGTAAGTCCCTTTTTTTCTAAATTGCAATCCTCTCACCTTGATGATTTATGAAGACTCTAACTAGAAAAACTGTTACAAGAATAAAATCAAGTTTTTGCTAAAAGCAGCAAAATTATTTGATTTCGCTTTTCCAGTGGAAATTCTTCTCAGGAAGCTTATATTACTGGTTTCTGGACTTTGCCCTGGACAAAGCTCACAGAATTTTCAGGATGAAGGGTGAACACAGACGGTCCTTTTACCAAGTGGTATCAGCTATCATGGTACACATGCTGCCATATGGCACAACTAGTTGCCTGTATGACAAGACCTTGGCCAAACATCTGCACCCATTCAGAAAGTCAACAAAACAGGAAAGGGCACACACTTCTTAGCATTTGCCCGGATATTACAGACCACCCTGATGTCTCACATGGTAACAGGTACACTATGATAAGTTGCCATTTTGGACGGTCGGCACCCACCCCCTAATGAGTAGGTCTAGGACCTTCACATTTTTATTTAACCAGAAGCCAATATTTTATAGGGCAGACACCAGATTCTAGCTGTGCATGCCATTTCCCACCCCCTCTCACAAATACACAGAGCAGATGATACAAAAAGCATACTTGTGGACATGCAGATTAATAAGAATTAAGCTGGGGTGTGTGTGTTGGAACTCTCCTTTTCACACCTATGAATTTCTTTTTATAAATTGTTGCAAGAACCAGGCACTTTTTAAAAAATAACATTTTACATATAAATCAAAAGGCATTTTTGACCTCGTTCGAAACCCCAAGCCTATAGTACTGTAGTTCCCAGAATTCTCAAGGAGCAGGGCCATCTGATTTTAAGGAATCTCTAGGTAAAAATGCAACTCACATTGCTAAGCAAACCTAAAACCCATAAAATACAGGAAGCACTACTAGATACAAAGTTGATTTCACTTTGTGGTTTGATGCTGTGCACCAGAGATATGGTGCTTTCCCTCTAACACTTAATGTGCTCCAGTACATGGAGTGCAATGCATCTGATCTCTCCCATAACCTTATTTTAAATCAGTTCAGTGCAAAGACATGACGAGGTATTCAGCAGACACCAAAGTTATATTGATTTGCCAGAACAACCCTCTTTTATGAGTCCAGGAAAAAGAAATCCAGCCCTTTCCTTTAAATTATTCACAGAGCCACTCACCATATCCCATGCCTGCCCCCCTCACGCTTTACATCCCCAATCAGCACATAATGAAAATCACTTAGCTTAGCTTAGTTGCCTCTTTGCACACTTTAACCATTTTGGGGATGCATGTAAACATGATGGTTAAAATCAGTGCTTTTTTCTTTAAAAATGTTTAGGGGTACTCTCATTTTCCTACTCATATTGAAATACTGCCCCTCAATGAAGCCAAACTTAGATTCACAAAATGTTTAGGGATAAGCGTTTCCCTGCGTCCCCCCAGGAAAAAAGCACTGTTTAAAATTAATAGGGATATATTCTACTTTTTGGTCAGCACACCTAAAGTAGTTGCAACTACAAAATCTAAGGGTGGTTATGATTCCACATTTGTGCAGAGGGATTTATAAAATTTTGAGAACTGCCTTGCTTCAGATACAGTATCTACAGCAACCCGCTCGATGTGGGGGTAAACCCAACAACCTCCCCGCTTCCTTCTTTACACTGCACATATGATGATTTTATTTGACAGATCGACCCTTTCATAGGTCCACAGCGACAACCCGCACACCATTCATCAGCACACACTGAAAAGGGGGTTCAAGGAACACACTGGAAACGGGGCTTGAGATCGGAGCCCTCGTTGCAACCACCCCGGTTCAGAGTTCAACCAGGGTGTCGTGGGGCGGCGCGGGGAGGGGGGAGTCGTAGAATAACTTAAGACACGTTAAGGTACATGCCCTTGGAAACGGAGCTCTGCTGACTGCCACCCCACTTCGGAAAAAGAGACGTTGGATCTCCTGGTCTTTCCATCCTCCCGGTGTGAAAAAGTCCAAGCCTGCCCCAAATTCATAATTTGAGTAGGGGGGTGGGATCCCTGACTCCAGATCACCTGGATCCATACTAGGAAGCCACCCCGCCACATCCCACCGACCTCCTCCGAGTCGCCCCCACCTCCTTCTCAAGGACCCCTCCCCAGTTCTCGTCTCCTTTTCTGTGTGGCCCTTACAAGCGGGGCCCCCTCTTTGTCCACCCAGTTAGCCAGAGTTCCCCAAACCACTCGGCTACCAGAGGACCCACCCGCCACCTTTGCTTCGCCCTCCCCTTCAGGGGGTCCTTTACCTTCTTGGGCTCCGAACTGCCCGTGAGCCGCGATTGCAGCTTCCCTACAACTTCTAGCACCGACTCCGCCATTTTTACTGCTGGCGAGGCCTCTCCTCGGCGGAAGTGGCTGCTGCTTCACCGTCTACCCAGGAGGACTCGGGGCTTCCCTCCTTCCGAACCTTTACTCCCTCGCTTCCTTTTTTTTTCGCGCCGCCATGTTTGCTCCGGGCAAAAAAAGAAGACGGTGGTCAAAAGAAGGGCCAGTAAGCCATTCTCTTCCATAGGTCGGCTCCGCCATCTTAGAAGCTGGCAAGTTGCTTCGAAACCGAGAAAGGTAGAGAGGGACAAAAATCGCCATCTCGGATCAGGGCGAAGCTCGAAAAACAGCTGAAGGGATAACGGGTTGGAACCCTCTCATCTTGGAGAAGGGCAAGAAGTTTCCTTGCTGAGGTGCAGCCGCCATCTTGCGTGCTGGCAAGAACCTACTCTCCTCATATGTTCTAAGCCTGGAGTCGGTCGCTGAGGTTTTTCGTGCCTTTTCACATAGTATGAACACACAGGATTTCAGCTTTACTGAACAAATAGCTCAAATAAGGAAATTATTATAAAAGATACTTTTAATGGGGTGGTGTTTTGTTTTAAAAGTCTTTTTTCCACTGCAATTTGTGGGAAATGCTTCCAGGAATCTCCATCTGTTATCAACTGAGAATTTGTTGCATATCAGCCTTTTCTCCATCCTAATCCATTCTTGGAGATCCCTCTCCCCCCAAAGCATCAGGAGCAAACAAAACTGTCTCTACAGGGCCAGAACCATTCAGGGAGCTCTCAGCCTAGTTCTGCCAATGGGGCCCTACCCAGACCCCTACTCTCATACATACTCTTTTTTCCCACTGCATAGCAGTAGACGACCTCATTTCCTATTCAAAAGTGGATCTACCACCCACCCCTAAAGTAGCCAGCCAGGCCCCCAACACAAACAGCAATGAACTGCAGCACAGCTGGGCTAGGCTAGTGATCAGTCCTGCTGAGCCCTGGATAGTTCCCAACCAGACCAACTGCTGGTCCTGTGTCTGCATCAGCAAACCCCAAAACTGGAATTTAAGTACAGTGGTACCTCTGGCTATGAACACTTCTGGTTATGAACGCTTCAGGTTACGAGTTCCGCTAACCCGGAAGTAGCTATTCCTGGTTGTGAACTTTGCCCCAGGATGCGAACGGAAATCGTGCGCTGGCGCGCATGCAGCAAAAGGCCCCATTAGTGAATGTGCGCCTCAGGATAAGAACGGTTTCAGCTTAAGAACAGACCTCCGGAATAGATTAAGTTCGTAACCAGAGGTACCACTGTAAGGAAAGAGCAAAACTGGTTACTCCTCTTTAAACAACAGTGCTTATCCTTGGCATGGGGAAATGTCTGGTCTTCCAACTCTTGTTACAACTATGTCTACTATTGGCATGGGGAAATGTCTGGTCTTCCAACTCTTGTTACAACTATGTCTGGTCTTCCAACTCTTGTTACAGATAGGTAGCCGTGTTGGTCTGCCATAGTCAAAACAAAATAAAAAAATTCCTTCCAGTAGCACCTTAAAGACCAACTAAGTTATAAACATTAACTTAGTTGGTCTTTAAGGTGCTACTGGAAGGAATTTTTTTATTTTGTTTCTTCCAACTCTTGTCAGTCATCTTCCAAGTGTCCCTATTTTCCAGGGACATCCCTGATTTACAGAAGCCATCTCGGTTTCTGATTTAATCCCAGAATGTCCTGATTTTCCTTGTTGTTGTTTAGTCATTTAGTCATGTCCAACTCTTCGTGACCCCATGGACCAGAGCACGCCAGGCTTTTCCTTAGGCTATCCCAATTTTCACTGGAGAAATGTTGGAGGGTATGGAGTTATGCAACCCCTGAGCTGTCTGAAGGCAATCCTTTATAGGGAAGTTTTTATAATGTTTAATGTTTTATTATTATTATTATTATTATTATTATTATATGTTGGAAGCTGTCCAGAGTGCTGGGGCAACTCAGTAAGATATGTGGGGTATAAATAGTAAAATTATCATTATGGAATGGCCCGAATGGGGTGTCCCTATTTTCATTGGAGAAATGTTGGAGGGTATGCTATGGCTGATGATGGGAGAATCCAACAATGGAGGGCCACAGGTTCCTCATTCTTGATTTGCCTCTTATTTCAGCTTTCCCCAACCTAATACCCTCCATCAACCCCAACCAGGTCAGGGACACAGGTGCTGCTGTGGTCTAAACCACTGAGCCTCTTGAGCTTGCTGAGTGAAAGGTTGGCGGTTCGAATCCCCATGATGGGGTGAGCTCCTGTTGCTCTGTCCCAGCTCCTGCCAACCTAGCAGTTCAAAAGCACGCCAGTGCAAGTAGATACCGTAAATAGGTACCACTGAGGCGGGAAGGTCAATGGCGTTTTCATGCACTCTGGTTTCCATCACAGTGTTCTGTTGCACCAGAAGTGGTTTAGTCATGCTGGCTACATGACCCGGAAAGCTGTCTGTTGCCTCAGCCTGAAAACAAAATGAGCGTCGCAACCCCAGTCGCCTTTGACTGGACTGTCCAGGGGTCCTTTATCTTTTTACTTTATAAGACAGACAAATCTAAAACATATGGAGGGCTATAGGTAGGTTCCTCATCCCTGATTTTACTTCTTAGTTCGTCATATGATGCAAAATTAATTTACAGAACTCGCCATCACAAGATGTGGTGATGAATCTGTGGTCTGATCCAGTGGGACACTTCTTTGTTCATGATAAAATTATGAGAAGCAGGGCCCTCTATTTCTTTTCCCAGGATGAGCTGCTTGCTTTTTAAAGAGATGATGATGTGCGGTGCCACTGCTGCCTAAGAACATAAGATGAACCTGCAGGATCAGGCCAAAGGCTCAACTAGTCCAGCATCTTGTTTTCACTATGGCTGACCCACTGTCTGTGGAAAGCCTGCAAGCTGGACATGAGTGCAACAGTACTCAGCCCACCTGCCCAAGGCATGTGGCTGTTCTTCCCTGCTAAGTGGATGTGTGTACTTGAGGGCATCAGCAGCACAGTGCCAAGGACTCCCCAAAGTCTGGCACCAGAATTCTTCCCACTATGTCATTTTGCTGAATATGTAGTTCAAGCATGCATAATCAATCTGTCCAACAGACCAAGGCTATGTACACCATGGCTATGTTCTTTCTCCAAAGAAACCTGGGAAGTGTAGTTTGTTAAGGGGTGCTGGGAATGGTAGTTCTGTGAGAGGTAAACTGCAGTTCCTAGTATTTTTTGTGGGGGGAGCTATGTGTTTTAAGGGGTCCCTTACCTTTACCTTTAGTGTGTGCACAGCAAAGGTGATAGGTCAGTTGTTATTGGTTGACATCCATCTATTATTATTTATTATTTTAGTTATAATCATCATCATCTCCACATAACAAATAGCAGCTAAGACAGAGAATGGTGGCTTGCCTAAGACCACTGAATGCAATAGTCTTCAACCTCAGACCCACTTGGAGCCCAAACATTCATTTGGAGTCCCATGTCTTTTTTTTTTTTTACCACATACTTGTATGGCAGTAGTGCGTCACTCCCATCAAGCTGGATGCAACTGGCGAGTTGATAAGGGTCGTCAGCTGGCCAGGCTGAATTGGGAAAGGAGGAGGAGGGACAGGGTAGCTGCTACATTTTGGACGTCTGCCTGGGTTCCCGAGTGCCTCTTAGCTTGTGCAGCGTACAGGCATTGGTTGCTATACCCTCCACTGGATCAGCCTCTTGACGCCAAGGTAGGGAGCGAAGGCCCTTCTGTCTGTCTGTCTGTCCTGAACCAACCAGCTTGCCCATTTCTACTTTAATATTTGCAGAGTGGTTTACGGGTCACTTGAGCTCTTAAAAAGTTGGGTGCAGATGGAACCAAGTGAGTCCTTCTTAAGAGAAAGAAACATTAGCTGTGTGAGTGACTCACACATGTGGAAAAAACAACAGGAGAAGGCTTAGATTTCCGTTGCCTAAAACTTACAATTTTTCATGATTTCAGGGTGGGGGAACAAAATACAAAGTCAAGCTATTTATCGACACAAAGTCATCACTCCAAAAAGTAAATATGACCCAGAATGGCCATAGCAGTATTTTAGCTAAGCTAGAGGTGGGCAGAAAAAAATAGATTGGAGGGGAAGGTCTTGTAATGGACAATTCATGGTTCTTAGGATTCTTGCAAAGAATGCTGGACTCAGTAGTCTTTGGCCTGATCTAGCAGGACACTCTAAGTAAACGTATCATTTAGCATGCTCAGTATCATCTGACACTGATTACTTATGCCTTAACTGTTAAGAGATACTGAGTGTGCACTCTCGCTTTATAAATTTAACACATGTTGGTGGCCATGAGCGAGGGATTCTAAGCAGATGGAGGGAGGACTGCAACACATAAAACAGATTATTCTAACCCTGATCTAATCTGCCTGTGGGGCTTAAAAATGGTCAACAAAGGTAATGTCCAAAAAGGCAGCAGGTAGAGGGAGAAGGAATATAGATATAGAACAATTGAGGATGTCCTGAGATGGGTACATACAGTGCTCTGAAAACTCAAAGCAGGAGATAAATACTAATTATTATTTTATTAAAACATGAACAGAATAAAGATCTAGATTCCAAACATTGTGGTGCGATAGGTTTTGTACTGTGTGTTGTGTGTATATGATATTTAGTCAACAAAGTAGTAACTTTACACATAATTCTGCTACTGATACGGATTTACACTGGCAAATTGCGTTGGATGTGCTGGATCCAGATTAACGGCATGTTCCTATACTCAGAAGTAAGTCTCATTGAGTTCAGCGGGTTTATTCTCCAGTTAAGGGGCACAGGATTGCAGTTTAAGTCTGCAAGTCAATCACACTTAGGTCCCATTGACTTAAATTTTTCATATTGATTTAAGTGAGACCAAAGTGCCACTTGGTTAGTCTGGATCCAAGCCTGTATTCTGCAGTGTAATTCAAGAGTGCATTTGCTTTCAGAAAGTGACACTTTCAATTGGGCTTTGCTGTTGTTTCGGCTAGAAACTTCAATAGAGAGTTGGAAAGGAGAGGGAGAATCACTGGGAAATGAGAATGATGGCTCATATGAGCATTTCCTCCAAGGCAGGAATCAGCACCCATCTCCACGCAAATGCTTAGGCAAGCCATATGGCTTGTGCAGCAGTGAATGGTATGTCACCTAGTAGCCCCATAGATAAGCCTACAATGAACTTCACATAGTTGATGCTGCTGTTGCTGTTTTTAATAGTTATTGCATTACAGTGTTTCCAAAATTTTTGTTATCTGGATCACAGTTAGCTTGTTTTTTGGCTTATATTGGAGGCACACACTTCACTCCCACTAAAAATATGGATCCATTTTAGAACACTAATAAGAGCTCTGCTGGATCAGAGCAAGGGTCCATCTAGGTCAGATTCCTGTTTCTTACACTGGCCAGACAAACGCTGACAAGCAAAACATGGAAGCAAGAATCCTCACCTGTCATTTGCCCCCACCCCAGCAGCTGTTATTCATTAATAGGTAGACTATATCTAGATGGGGAGGTTCTCTTCAGCTGCCATAGCTAATACCTTAAGGCTCAATTGCACCATCTCCATGAATGTAATTAATGTTCTATGATATAAGCACATAAGAGCAGTCCTGCTGGATCAGATCAAGGAACCACCTGGTCCACATTGTTTTATATATCACCGGCCAGATGTTCACCTGTAATGCAGGACCTCATCAGGAAAAAGTGCATCCCTATTCCTCCCAATTGCTGCTCAATGGACACAAAGTAGTGGAGGCATCCAATGTAATGGCTCAAGCTGGAATCCTTGGCACATTCTGTTGTTGTTTAGTCGTTTAGTCCGACTCTTTGTGACCCCATGGACCAGAGCACGCCAGGCACTCCTGTCTTCCACTGCCTCCCGCAGTTTGGTCAAACTCATGCTGGTAGCTTCGAGAACACTATCCAACCATCTCGTCCTCTGTCGTCCCCTTCTCCTTGTGCCCTCCATCTTTCCCAACAACAGGGTCTTTTCCAGGGAGTCTTCTCTTCTCATGAGGTGGCCAAAGTATTGGAGCCTCAGCTTCAGGATCTGTCCTTCCAGTGAGCACTCAGGGCTGATTTCCTGAAGAATGGAGAGGTTTGATCTTCTTGCAGTCCATGGGACTCTCAAGAGTCTCCTCCAGCACCTTTACCTGGGAGTAAATACCACTGAACTCCATTTAGTTTTAAGTAGAAGGGATGTAGCTCAGTGGTAGAGCATCTGCTTTGCATGGAGAAGGTCCCAGGTTCAGTCCCTGGCATCTCCAGGTAAGGCTGAGAGTGTCCCTTGCCTGAAACTGTGGAGAGCCACTGCCAGTCAGTATAGATAACGTTGAGCTAGATGGACCAATGGTCTGATTCAGTATAAGGTAGCTTTCCTCTGTACATATCAGATTGTACCATATATTTTTCAAAACACACATTACAATGCAATTGTAGATGGATCTACTCAGAAGTGTTTTTTTTTTTAAAAACAACAACAGCTTATTGAGTTCAAGGAGCTTACTCCCTGGAAAGTGCCTTAGCATTGCAGTCTCAGACCCTGCTTGCAATACACTAGTACATCCCAGTTTTGAACTCGCATTGCCTTTACAGATTTTGCACACCATTTTTGTCCTAAGACCGAAATACAACCATCACAAAACAAAATCAATTTAGGAACAAGCAACCCCACTAGGAAAAGTGTGTGGGGAGGGGGGGAACCAGTAGCATCACAAATACAACTCTGGGAAACAGACAGCATGGAAAGCATGTCTAAATAAGTCCGCAAATTTTCCTAAAGACTGGGAGTGAAGAGACAGGGAAGAATTTCCAGAGCCTAGGCACACCTCTGGGAAGGTCCCGTTCTGTGTACTCTCCAATTGCACATCAGATGGTGGTAAGATGCAGAGGAAAGCCTCTTCAGAAAGTCTTCACTGGTGAGCAGAGTCCTGCGGAGGGAGCAAGGGGAGGGGTCCTTCAGAGACCCAAGCTGCGTACTTAGAACTGGGCTTCAAAAATACACTGAGGGCCACCTTTACCTTTACTAAGTAGATACAGAGTCTGTCAATAAGGAGTCTGTGGCAGTAGCAGAGTATAGTTGTCCAACAGTCTTCAGAGTTAGCAGAGGATGTTGCAGTGGTCCAACCTACATGTAATCAAAGCATGTGTAACTGTGGCTTAATCTGCCTTCTGCAAGAAGGGTCACAGCTAGCACCTTAGTCACAGATGCACAAAGCACACTCTGTGGCCACAGCAACAACCTGCCCTCCCGCAGCAGGGCTGGGTCCAGAAACACTGTCAGACTGAAAGCCTGATCTTTCACAGGGTGTGCTACTCCATCCACATCCTTAACACCTACAAATGTCTGTAGATCAAGTTCCTGTTAAAGGCACAGCTACAAAGGCTGGTAAAAAAGTTGGCAACCCTAGCCTAGGACTTTGCTTCCTCCCCATCCTGTTCTAAGAATTGCCAATTGCTTAACCCTCCAGAAATTTGATCTTTAAGTCCAGCTCTGAGAGATGCAAGACAGAGAGGCACTTTGGCTATTTCTGGCCTGTAACAAACAGGTTTGTCACCCAGGAGCTCAGATCTCCTTCCCTCCTCTCCCCACCGCCAGCAGAGGGAAGGGAAGGTGGACAGAAACAGCTGAGAAACATTAGCA
This sequence comes from Podarcis cretensis, assembly GCF_951804945.1. Lineage (NCBI taxonomy): Eukaryota > Metazoa > Chordata > Lepidosauria > Squamata > Lacertidae > Podarcis > Podarcis cretensis. Next base: position 30,384,936 of record NC_137177.1, read on the forward strand.
ATAAGCCGTCCTGCCTGTGGAGGGTCAGAATCTGTATGCACGCTCAGTTCAGATATCAAATGCAGTCATGCAGCATGTCCCAAGTCATGAAGTCCACACGTGGCAGGCCTTGATGGAAGGAATTATTACAGAAGGGTACACCAACCTTTTCTCTGTGTTGTGGAAGATAAGGTGCCTGTCTTGCTCAGAGACACAGCCTATGCTTTCAGTTACAGGCAACAGCCTAAATCGTATACTCTATTCTCCCACGATGGGTTTCTGCAAAAAGAACTACAGAGCTGGAGTAGCTAAGTAGCTGGAAGTTTGAGTAGTGAGGGAGCAACTCCCTGGTTCAAATCACACCACAGCTATGAGCTCCCTTGGTTGACCTGGGCCAAGCTACTATTTTAAAGCCTCAGGCCCACCCTGCCAGCTTTGTGCTAGGACAGTAATAATACTGGCCCAGTATTATTACAGTATTATAATACTGGATGCGGGTGGCGCTGTGAGTTAAACCACGGAGCCTAGGGCTTGCCGATCGGAAGGTCGGTGGTTCGAATCCCCACGACAGGGTGAGCTCCCGTTGCCCGGTTCCTGTTCCTGCCAACCTAGCAGTTCGAAAGCACATCAAAGTGCAAGTAGATAAATAGGTACTGTTCCAGCGGGAAGGTAAACAGCGTTTCCGTGCGCTGCTCTGGTTCGCCAGAAGCGGCTTAGTCATGCTGGCCACATGACCCGGAAACTGTACACCAGCTCCCTCGCCCAGTAAAGCGAGATGAGCGCCGCAACCCCAGAGTCGTCCACAACTGGACCTAACAGTCAGGGGTTCCTTTACTTTTACTTTACAGGAACACAGGAGGCTGCTTTCTACCCAGTCAAACCAGCTCAGTATTGTCTGATCCAGGGATCGGCCTTTTCAGCCCAAAGGCCACATTCCCTTCCTGGCAACTTTCCAGGGGGCCACAAATCAGTGAGAACTAGTCTGGTGGGTCACTTGGTTAGAGCGTCAGACTACCAGGTTTTGATCTCCCTTGGCCATGAAGCCCCCTGGGTGACTCTGGGTCAGTCACTGCCTCTCAGCCTAACCAACCTCACAGGGTTGTTGTGAGGATAAAAGGAGGCGGGGGGAGGACTGTGTATGTCACCTTGAGATCCTTGGAGGGAAAGGTAGGATATAAATGCAACAAATAAAATACCAGTGGGGGGTGTGAGCAGAGGCAAAAGTGGTCAGAGCAATAAATGTTAATTTTAGCTTTGTAAAATAGGCTAGTTTATCCATACATCCGCAAACCCCTCCTCTAGCCCCCATCCAAGTAAGTAAGAGGCATTCACAGAAGTCAAAGAAATTCCAGCATGGGCCTAGCCAGGATTTTTTTTGGGGGGGAGGACTTTTGTTGGGAGGTGGCATAACTGACGTGATTAGTCAGGAAGTTAAGTATTTCTATTGTTTTACTTGATCTGGGGGGAACCTCCCCATAGGCAGCTGCCCTCTAAATCAATAAAAATACATAGCACACTGCGGTTCTGGCCCCCTTAAGAAAAGGCCTGCCCCCCCCCCGACAAAAATGCTGGCTACACCCAGAGAGCTTCCCCTGCCCTCCCCCCCCCCCACTACACCCATGAATTCCAGCTAGGCAAAAATACCCAAGGAGAGTATGAAGTAGGGCAGGTGAGAGGTGTGGCCTGGGGAGAGAGGGTGTGGCTAAGAATGGGTTGTGGCCTTCGAGACAGTCCCAAGGGCCTTAGAGAAACGGGGGTAGGGGGTAGAATGCATCTGGCGCCTAGATTAGGGCCACATCTAAATGCAATTGCAGTTGATAGTAAAGGCATAGGGAACATTTAGCCCTCCAGATTTTGCTGAACTACAGCTCCCATTGCCCTGGCAATTGGCCATGCATCCTGGGACTGATAGGAATTGTAGTTCAGCAACATCTGGAGGGCCACAGGTTCCCCACTCTTGTCTCTTTCAAATTCCTCCATCCATTTTGTGCAGGAGGCCAATATATATGTCACCTATGATATTCCTTGGGACGCGGGTGGTGCTGTGGGTAAAACCTCAGTGCCTAGGACTTGATGATCGTATGGTTGGCGGTTCGAATCCCCGCAGCGGGGTGAGCTCCCGTCGTTCGGTCCCAGCTCCTGCCCACCTAGCAGTTCGAAAGCACGTCAAAGTGCAAGTAGATAAATAGGTACCGCTTTATAGCGGGAAAGTAAACGGCGTTTCCGTGTGCTGCGCTGGTCCTGGCTCGCCAGCTGCAGCTTTGTCACGCTGGCCACGTGACCCGGAAGTGTCTTCGGACGGTGCCGGCTCACGGCCTCTAGAGCGAGATGAGCACGCAACCCTAGAGTCAGACACGACTGGCCCGTATGGGCAGGGGTACCTTTACCTTTACCTTATGATATTCCTTTACAAAGCAGCGTTCTCCTTAATACGCCTTACAGGCCACGCTTCCGCTCCAATGGCACCCAAGAAGAAAGCCCCAAAGAAGAGCAAGCCGTCGAAGACGGAGACATCTACGAATGTCACCATGGTAGAGGACTCTTCTCTTGACATTGACCACCGTCAGCAGCTGGACGGCTTGTTTGAAAATGGTTCAGGTGGCTTCCTCTGCACTGCCACAGAAGTCACAAATCCTAGCCACGGAACCAGTGTTCTGGAGGAGATGAGCCTCATGCACCAGGAGCGTTTCCTCTGTGACCTCACTATTGTCACAAAAACAAAGTCCTTCAGCGTTCACAAGTTGGTCATGTCTTCCTGCAGCGAGTTTTTCAGAAGCCTGCTGAAAAAAGACCCAAACCTTCAACAAGTGGACCTCAAAGATGCCTCCTCCTTAGGCTTGGCTACCGCCATTGCCTACACCTACACTGGAAAGCTGAACCTTTCTCTGTACACCATTGGGAGCACCATTTCCATAGCCAGCCACCTGAGGATGTATGCTCTGCTCAACATGTGCACCGACTTCCTCATCCAGGAGATGAATGTGGAAAACTGGATGTACATCGCCAACCTGGCAGACACCTACAATCTCAGCCAGGCGAAGGATGCTGCAAGGAAGTTCATCCGGGAATGCTTCCTGGAGTTCTCCGACACTGAACAGTTCATGAAACTCACCTTTGATCAGCTCAACGAGCTGCTGATGGATGACAACCTTCAGTTCCCCAATGAAGTGGTGGTCTTTCAGATCGTCATGAAATGGATCGAGTTTGATCCCAAGCGGATCAAACACGCCGCCGACCTCCTGAACAATGTCCGATTTGGCACGATCCCGGCTCACGACTTGATCAACTACATCCAGCCTGTGCCGTGCATGATGCAGAACCCAGAATGCCACAAGCTCCTGGTAGACGCTATGAATTACCACTTGTTACCTTATCAGCAAAATGACCTCCAGTCCAGAAGGACCAAGATTCGAGGAAGTCGTAAAGTGTTGCTCATGGTTGGGGGCCGCCCGTGCTCGGCCGAGAAAGCTCTTAGCAAAGATGTAAGCTACAGAGATCAAGAAGGAAACTGGAATAAGCTAACAGAGATGCCTACCAAATGTTTTAACCAATGTGTTGTGGTGATGGACGGATTCCTCTACGTGGCTGGCGGAGAGGATCAAACTGATGCCCGGAACCAGGCAAAGCATGCAGTTAACAACCTGTGCAGGTAATGGGGAGGTTACACCTTGATTGACACTGTCTATAGGGTTCCCAAGCAGGGGTCTTCCTCATGCCTGAAATCTTCTAAATCCATGTTGGGGTATCCATGGCCCAACTCCAATTCCTATTATCCCCAGCCATCATGGACAATGGTTTTGCGAGCTGTAGTCCAGCGACATCTGAAGAGGCCAGCAGTTTCCCAGCCCTGGATATACTGGGGTCACCTGCCAGAGGCACAAGTAGGCAGAGCAACAAATGTGAATTCTACCTTTGTACAGTAGACTAGTTTCTGTACACCCAGCCCTCTCTATCCTCCATCTAGGCAAGCAAGAGGCATTGTCAAAGCTCAAAGACACATTCTAGCCAGAGAAAAATAATTCAAAGACAGAATGAAGTGGGGCAGGTGAGAGGTGTGGCCTGGGGAGAGTCCCATGGGCCAAGTAGAGAGATCCAGTGGTCTGTACGTGGCCCCTGGGGCTGAGGTTCCTCACACCTGATGTATAAACTGCCTCACAGGGCAGAGAAAAAGAACCTCAATTAAAAAATAGCATCTCAAAATAAAAATCTCATATAGGTAGGTAGACAGATAGATCTGGATGTCAGTATTGATCTCTAAATGCTTGTGTAAGAAGCCATATTTTAAGTTGGCTTCTTAATGACAGTCCTGTAGATGTCTTACATACTTTAAAAGGCAAGGCATTCTAAAGCTGGTGGGGGGTTCACCACTGAACAGGTCCATTTCAGCGCAAACAGCTAGCAAGGCTTGAAGGGTTTTGGGGTGGTGAGATGGACTGAGGTGTATGGAAGAAAAGGCTATCCCTGGCTGCGAGGGCTGCATGCTACCTCCAGTATTGGAGGGAAGGTGCCTCTGAAGACCAGCTTCTGGGAATCACAAGTGGGGAGAGTTGCTGGTGCGCTCAGGTCCTGCTTACACTTTCTCCATAGGCATCTGGTTGGCCACTGGGAACAGGCTGCTGAACTGGAAGGGCATTTGGGCTGATTCAGCAGCCAGGCTCTTCTTATATTGTGTTCCTATGGACAGGGGAAGGTACTTATTTCTAACCCTGATTTTTATCGAGGACAGAAGCCTAAGGCATGTCACAAAACATTATTTCATGGGTGAGAGAGATATTATAATAGACATCCGATGGAGCCAAAAAATTAAGGGGCACAACAGGCAGAGGAACTTTAGATGTGTTTTGAGGCAGTAGGTCTTTTCCTCCAGGGGCACCTAGAAAAAAGGAATGTTCTCTATGACTCTGGGCTTAGTGGTCTTATGGCCCTGCTGCATTTATTTACAGTGGATGCTCAGGTTGCGAACGTGATCCATCCTGGAGGCACGTTCGCAGCCCGCAGTGCTGCATCTGCACACCATCTGGTACTTCCGGGTTCGGCGCAGTTCACAACCCGAAAATGCATAACCTGAAGCGTCTGTAACCTGAAGTATGACTGTATTTAGAAAAAGTATAACCTGTGGTCCCTTACGTTAACTGGTCTCAGGTTTGCTAGGGGCTCCTGACAGCCTCACTAGGCAAACTCAGATCTCCTGCTTCAACCACACATAAGAAGCCAACACAGCAACATCTGTGGAGCCTGCTGGATCAGCCCAATGGTCCATTAAGTACAGCATCCTCTTCTCACAGTGGCCAAGCAGATGCCTGTGGGAAACCCACAAGCAGGCCCCAAGCACAAGAGCACTCTCTCCTCCTGCAGTTCCCATCAGCTGGTATTCAGGGGCATTACTGCTCCAACTATGGAGGCAGAGCATAGCCATCACGCTCAATAGCGACAATGACAAACTCTCTTCCCCTCTGCAGGTATGATCCCCGTTTCAGCACCTGGCTGCACTTGGCCAGCATGTCGCACAGAAGAACTCACTTCAGCCTCAGCGCATTCAATGGGAACCTCTATGCCATCGGGGGACGTAATGCCAAGGGGACCCTAGTCTCTCTTGAATGCTACATCCCTTCAGCCAACACCTGGCAAGCCAAAGCCAACATGGACTTGCCCCGCTGCTGCCATGCCAGCGTGGTCATCGATGGCAAGATCCTGGTGACGGGCGGCTATGTCAACAACGCCTACTCCCGTACAGTCTGCAGCTATGACCCTGCCACAGATTCATGGCGAGACGGGGCATGGCTGAGCAGCCCCCGAGGCTGGCACTGCGCTGCCACCTTAGCAGACCGCGCCTACGTCCTGGGCGGCAGCCAGTTGGGTCCCCGGGGGGAGAGGGTGGACGTCATCCCGGTGGAGTGCTACAACCCTTCCACGAACCAGTGGAGCCACATGGCCCCCCTGCCCACTGGCTTGAGCATGGCGGGAGTGGCCACCCTCGGTGGGCAGATCTTGGTTGTCGGTGGTTGGAATGAGAGTGGGAAAAAGTATCAGAAGAGCATCCACGCCTACAATCCGGACCTGAACGAATGGACAGAGGAAGGAGAACTTTCCGAAGGCACCGTGGGGGTCTCCTGCTGCACCATCGCCCTTCCGCACTCAAGCACCAGGGGCTCCAGAGCCAGCTCAGCTGCCTCAGCAACGGTCAGCATTTAAGGGTGAGAGGATGGTTGGATGGAATGGAGGAAACAGTCAGAACTGGCCTCAGCTGGCATGATCAGGGGGTTCACAAGAGTGTTGAAATACTTCTTTAAAAATCTCATTCACGCCTTGGTTTTGCCAGCTTCCAGGAGATAAATATTCTACCTGTAGAGCAGGTGTGGGCAGTTCTTGGTCCTCTGTATGTTGCAGAAATACAAACCTCATCATCCCTGGCCACTGGCCATGCTTGCTGAGGCTGATGGGAATTGTAGTTCAGCAACACTTCCAAGGCCAAAGGTCCCCCAAACTTGCTTTAGAGAATTAGCACTGTCTTACTGCAGCAGGGGAGACTAACCTGCAGCCCTCCAGGTGTTATTGGACAACCCCCATCCTTGACTGTTGGGGCTAATGGGGTGCAAGAGCATCTGGAGGGCCACAAATTAGTTACCCATGTACTATAGCTTACCTCACAGAAAAATAAGTAACAGGGCTGAATACAGCACCTCCTTCCCATGGTTTTACTTTAATAACACTTTTAAAGCACAATTTTTGGTGCCTCAAGTGAAACCTGAAGACGTCATTTGAGCTGAAATACAACTCCCTGTCCCTCAGCTTCTACCCCCAAATATCACCACCAGTTTTTTAAAAGAAAGGTGTGACCCTTAAGGCCTACCTTGAATGAACTGCGTCACTGAGATAAAGGATTATTGAGGTCTAAATTAAAAATCTGAAGCACACTTTACAAATTTGTGTTGTGTCGTCTATGTGGTGTGGAGGAACTTTGAAATGGCATCCAGTGTGTTCTGTCAACCAATTACTCTCTTGAAGTTTTCAAGGAAGGGATTTAGGCTGCAAATCCTGCACTCCCATACCTGCCCATTCAGGCCCTTACAGTTTTACAGCCTCCCCATCCCCGGAGTACCACCCATAAGAACAAAAGGGTTTCTCATCAAACCTTTTACATCAATAATTTCTCTTTCACACTATGCCTCAAGGAAGTACGTTGCTAGGGGACAGAATAATTATGAGGCAAATGAAGCTGAGTTAATTGCAGGGTGGTTGACAGCACTTTCCCCCACCACCCTGGGCAAAGAGGGCACGTGTGCTTGGAAGTGTTTGTACTGAGCTGAATCAAACACAGGGCATTGTACAATTGTGGTGACAGCCTTTTGTACAAGGCAGTATAAGCCTCCCAAGAAAAAGTGCAACCATTACAGAGGAAGGCACAAGATTTTCCTGTTTTCACACAGGCCTGCCTCGTGCCAATTATGAGGCTGTTTTATACCAGGTCCATCTAACCCAATAGTATCTACTAAGTAAGGATGCAACAACAGGAAATATGTGGATTTCTTTTTAAAATTTCTACAGGTAGCAACAGAAACGGGAAGGAAAACATCCCTCCCCTTGGCAATCCTTATCTGGATCAGCTCCCATTGCTACTTGCAGTTTAAATAAGTGGAAATTCCTGCACTGTGTAATTTTGGTGCCAACATTTGTCCTGCAAAAAAAAAAAGGGGGGGGGTCTTTCCAGAGCCATTTTCCTATGATGCATTTAGTTGGAGAGTTCAACACTCAACTTGTGCGTTCTGTGTCCATAGTTAGGCACTCCGCCACTCAGCTACAGCCCCTTCAATTACCATAAAAGATTAAATCTGCCATGCCAGCTCACTTTTGTCTGTCCCCACCTTGACCAAGAGGTGGTATACAGTGGTACCTCGGGTTACATACGCTTTTGGTTACAGACTCCGCTAACCCAGAGATATTACCTTGGGTTAAGAACTTTGCTTCAGGATGAGAACAGAAATAGTGTGGCAGCGGCGCAGCAGCAGGAGGCCCCATTAGCTAAAGTGGTGCTTCAGGTTAAGAACAGTTTCAGGTTAACAGACCTCCAGAACGAATTAAGTTCTTAACCCGAGGTATTCCGGTGTTATTACAGCAAGCCTTCAGCTTTCCCCACTAAGTGCACACACAACATGCTAAAAGCCATCCTCCATGGGCCCTTCCTCTCATCTACCCATTTTGCTCTTAGGTCAGAGCAATTATTTCTCATTAGACTTTCTTTGAGCTAGCTCCATTTGGGGAGAAGGATGTCACTCATTTTGTGTGTCTGGATGGCACATCTTGTGAAGACTCAGCATATATTTAATTCTCCACGCTCTCACTTGTGCCTTTTGCTTTTCAAGGAGCGCTACTAATTTGATCTCAGGAAACGTCCCAGCCAAGAAGGCCAATGGTTTTTTTTTTACAACCCACCCAAAACTAAAAGAATCACCCACGGTACTCCAGCTGTCTATCAAATATTGAATACAGATCAGAACTAGAAAAAGGGGATTGGTAATAGAATATGCTAAAAGGCAGTCTGAGCAAAGACTCTGCTCCACTCCACACAGAGTTTTTACAGAATTCAATTTGTTACTAATGTCAGACAGAGCATGATCTGAAGACATGTGATGCAGCAGCCGTGCTGAAGCTAACTAGGTCTAGGTCTACTGTCAGTGCTTGGACGCAAGAGGATGGGAGCCCTCTATATGCCACTTTGGTTCCTTAGAAGAAAAATGTTAAGATAAAAGTGGTGGCCTGGATGTCAAAATAATGTGGAGCATTTTCCTAGTACAGGAGATGGATTATCATGCATACAATTATCTAAGGAGGTACAAGATCTTCCAAAGTAGAGAAAGGACATGTATTGTTAGCAATGAGGAGACGGCTACTGGGATCACCTGTGTCTTTGATGGCCAGTGGCCTAGGCTGGGGAAACTAGGCTCTTCACGGCCAAGCCAACCACAGGAACACCTCCAAGCTATTTTTGTAAGAGTGAAAGAGAAAGCAGAATCAGAAATATTGCCACTTTCACCCCACCCTCTCTACTTGTGGAGTGTCTCTGTCCTGTTTTCCATCTACCCCCACCCTGCCAAATGATAGGCTTCAGGAACTGTTTGAAATCATGTTGTATGTCTACACAGTCCTCCTCCTATAGCAGCTTTTGCCATTCCTCTGGATTAGGCAGACAATAGCTCCTGAGACAAAACATGGAAAGGACAAACAGATATAGTGGCTCAGCAAAGGATAAATGACCACAAAATACACAGCAGCAAGTTAAATGGTGGAAAAATTTATTGACTTTTTTATACTGGAAACTTTTCATTTACCAGGAAGGATGATGCCGTCATACTGCAAGAGAAGAAAAGGATTATCAAAATAATTGTGCAAGAAAGAATAGTCTTTAAAGCACAGCCACCACCAGGAAATTTCTCCCTCATCATGTCTATGGCAAAGTGATTTGATGCACTGGGAAACAAACTCAGAAGTTAGCAGATTATAAATATTGCACCAGCCCACACATTAGTGATTTTTTGTGGCACAGAAAAAGAACCAATTTCTGATTGGCTGAAAGGAAAGAGTATATTTACAAGCCATTTAAGCAGGAAGAGTGCTATAAAAGAGAAGCTTACACATTGTAAATAATGATCTTGCCATGTGGAAGCATATTCCAAATACTTTTGAGATGCTGCTCACAACATTTCCCAATACTGTGAAGAACTGTATGAATTGCTCCCCACCCCCGAAATCTCCAGCCAACCTTGCTGCAGAATGCATAGGTCACACACATCTTTCACATTTGTTAAACGGAGCTCCATTAGACTAATGTAGAAAAATACTAACAATTCAATGCAGCTCTCCAAAACTGTTCCAAACTACCAGAACTGCTGAAGACTTATGTACTGGGATTCTTTTAGAAGTGGAAGGTAAGAACTGAGCACAATTATTTTATTTAAATACTTATAAACAGCTCTTCCATAAAAATGCAAGGCTATTTACACCATACAAAAATTACAATAAAAACAAATAAATTGCAAAATGGACAAATTCACATTTCAAAGGCCTGTCTAAACAACATCCTTTTTAGGAGACATCTAAAAGAAGGCAGGAGTGATTCTTGCCAAACCTCTACTGGTAGGGAGTTCCACAGGGCAGTGTCTGCCACACTAAAGGCTTGGTCCCTAGTGAAGGCTGATTGGGCTTCAGGAGTGTTAAAAACACTAAGAAGTGCTCCATCAAATGACCTCAGTGATCCAGGTGGAGCATAAGATATCATAATTGCCCTTACAGTACTTTGGGCCAAAGTTATTCAGGGCTTTGTGAATTAACACAAGAACCTTGAGCTTGGCCAGGTGGCAAAGTTCAACATACCTCTGCTCTCGCTGACCGTTTGACATCGGCCAAGCTAACTGTAAACCCTATCCTAAAGATGCTAAGGTCAGAAACGGTTGATTGCACTAGATTGTACTGTTAAGCCTCCAATTGATTTTGGCATCACTGTACACTTGGGGGAGGGGAGGGCAGGGATAGTTTCTTTTAGATATATTGGTCTAACACAAAGAGGTCAACAAAGTGGACTAAACATGTTCGGCAAGTTTGTTCACAGCTTAAAATGCAGAAAAACCTACCTTCTGCTGGAACCAACGCATGGCTTCCTCCTTACTGATTCGGTGCTTGGCCCCAATGCTACCAGTTCGGTGCTTCTTGTCAGCAATGCTGAAGCCTGGCCTGCCCAAAACCTGCAGCAGAAACACAAGCCTCGTTGAGTCCTCAAGACCTACCTTTAGAAAGCCTTTTCAGACAGACTTCCATCTTTCATAGTGTTCAAGAAAGAAATTTAAGAAAAGCACCCAAGTTATCCATAGCACCCAAGAAGGGGGTTCACAGCTTCTCACAGAGTAAACACACTGCAGCAGCTGCTAGAGTGTTGAATTTGGATGCAGGACCTGGGTAACAAGGAAGAGCTGGGCGATCTGATGCAAGTCACTCTCCTAGACTAACCTACCTCAAGATGTAGGTCTGAAGATTAAAATGCTATACCCCACTTTCCAACATTAATGAGATAAGCAAAGCCATCATGAGCAACACTTGCTTAGGACTAACTCCTATGCTCCTTTTAAAGAATCTATAGACATAATGTTACATGAACAGCTATTTAATGTGTTCCTTGTAAAGCCACTTTTCCGCCTGCGTGGCCCCCCCAATAGTCTTACCCCAAAACTGACTATCAAAAAACAGAGCAGAAAACTGACAACATCCTTTTGATTCCAGTTTAGTTTAATTACTTTTAAACTATTATATTTTATATATTTTTAACTTTCTGTGTTTAATTTTTGTAAAAAAAAATCTGGAGAAAATGAATCTGGGAAATAAATTTTAAAAAGCAGCAATCTATTTTTAAAACAGTAAGCGTAACAAGGGAACTTCCAGCAAGCCAATTAAAATTATCTTAAGAGCAGTGTCAGCAGTGCTTCACTGGACATATGTGTCAGTCTCACCCCAGGAACACACAGTAAACTATTCAAAAAACGATTCTGTATGGCTGCAGAAGTAAAGAACAGCAGCAGTAAAGAACAGCAGTCATTCCAGCTTTTCAGTTGATGCTTTTACAATCTGGTCCTATTCAATTCTCACAGCTGCCCTGTCAGCTAAAATAGGTTGAGAAAGGAGACACCTCTTATCCAATAAGCTTGACAAAGTGGGAATTTCAACATGAGCATATCCAAAGGCAAAGTTTGCAGAGAAAGTAAGATGTGTCAATTGGTCAAACCACACGGTTCCCTTTCTACAGCTGTTACCAGTTGTTATAGCACAGGGGCAGAAAGTAGGAAGAGAGCCCACACACATCACACCACATGTTTTGGGCCTACCTAACCTCATACGTAACTCAGGTGTCCATAGATACAAATGTTAACTAGATACAGACTGGAACAATAAAATATCATGGCATGTTCTGGTCCACAAGCTCTAGCTGCTGCAGAATGCAGCAGCTAGACCACTGATGGGAGCTGAAAGCATGTGACACCTTTGCTAAAACTTCTGCACTGACTCCCTTTATGCTACTTGGTCAGGTTCAAGGCTCTTGTGTTGATTTACAAACCCTGAACAACTTGGTCTCAGGATACCTTAAGGATCTGCTGAGCCCTTATATACCAGGTCAATCACAGAGACACTCTCTGTGGAGAGCATTTAGTTTTCTCCTGTGTTTACAGAGGCCCAACTAGCCTCAACTATAAATCAGGCATTCAGTGTTGCTGTTCTCACACTGTGGAATAGTCTTCCAGGAGAGATTCAGCAGGCATCCTTGCTTCTGACTTTCAGGCATATCTTGAAGAAACTTCTATGCCAATAGGTCTTAGCAGCTGTTTACTTTTATCAATAAATATTTGCTTGCATGCATGCACCAAGTGCACTTGCTACAGCTTAAGTTCAGGCTCCCCAGATTTGTTTTAGGGTAACAGTCCCTCCCTTGTGTGTCCAACCATGCAGGAAATGGCAGCTACCACTGCAGTGGCACCTAGGCTCAGAGTTAGTAAGACCGACAAAACAACTCTACAGACATGACCTCTGGATTACAGCCGAAGAATGCAAAAGGGTAAGCTAAGTATACAAACCACATAGAAGTCCAAGCCGTAGATACCAATACTAGGATCGTATTTAATCCCCAGATCAATGTGCTCCTGGATTCCAAAGCCAAAGTTGCCGGTGTCAGAGAAGTTATTCTTCCTCAGCTCGTATTCTCGCACCTGAAACATTGACATCAGCTTTAAACTTTGACATTTTCCGACTTGCATGTGCCAAGTTCTCTTAAGAAAGCATCCAAATACAGCAAGGACAGCACTTCACCTTCAACCCTTTCTCCAAGATCTCCTCAGCTTTGGCCCCGCGTACAGTGCAGTGAACGGCTATCTTCTCATTTCTCCTGATCCCAAAGGACCTGACTGTGTATCGAGCTGAAGAAGAAACACAATTTTTCTTAAGTCTGCTGAAAGGGTCAACAAAAGGACAGGTATGACATGCCATATTCAAGGAAAACTAAAATATGGTGGTCAGAAATGTCCACCAAACGCCCAGCTCCAAGTTTAAGATTACAACTTCCAAACAGTAGGTCCACATCTTGACAGGCCACGTGACTGCAAGCACAAAGAGGGGAAGGCATGCATCACTGCTGATCAGGAAATGGGTTTGAGTGGCAACTCCCCAACAAAAACACCAGCTGTAAGCAGCCCCAGTCAATGGCTTAAACTTCTTCCAACCTAATACTCACCATGTTTTTGGACATGTTCCATTACACTTACCCACTAGCTGTGCTTAGTGAGGCTGCTGGAAGTTGCCGCCCAAACTTCTAGAGAGCACTAGGCAGAGAGGCCTGAGTTAAAATCTACTTTTGGTAATACTGATAGGCTAACTTAAGAATCCAGTTCTCTTTTTTAAAGGTTTCTAGCATTCATAGTTAAAGGGAAGTCTGCAAAGGACAAAGACCTGGGCACTACAGAACAGAAAGCATGAAATCTGGATTCCAGTTCAAAATCAATCCAATTTGATGTACAGAGAACTATGAGGTGGGTCAACCCATTCCCTGACTTCCTGCCCTGTGGCAATCACCTTTCCCTATTCTTTTGCCCTAGTCACCATGCTGTGCATGCGTTAAGCTGGACCAGGGTGCCCACCCACATAACAAAAAGAGAAGTCTGGGCAAGGGGAAGCAAATGCAGTTTCCAGACCACTGATGGTCTTAAATAACTTTGGAAACACTGCTATACATCCTGCACAGAAGCTGATCCTTCCTTTGTTTTTCAAAAAATAAAAATAAAATGGTATGAATAAAATTTCAGCCTTCTTCCTCTAGAAACTTCAGTAACAGTCTTCCAAAAAAGCTTACCTTTGGAGAAAACAGGAGTCTGGCCTGTGAGCTGCTCCAGCACTTTGGCTGCCCGGGTGAGCCTGTCTCCACTTTCCCCAACACAGATGTTCAGGCAGAGTTTGCGGATGCGCAGCTCCCGCATGGGGTTCTCCTTCTCACCCTTGTCTTGTTGCTGTGCAATGGTGGGGGAAAGAAAGCAGTTAAACCAGCGACAGCTTTTCCCTATACCCAACTCACACGGCATAACACAAGGAGCAACGTATTGGGCTGGGACAAGTTTTCATAAGAGGCTTAATGTTTACAAGCATATCTTCTGTCCCCATGTTGGGAATTTAGCATGAAACCCTAGACTGGGGTGGCGAATGTGTGCCCCACCCCACATTATGTTAGACTCCAACTCCCATCAGTCCCAGCCTGCATGGCCAATGGTCAGGAATGATGGGAGTTGCAACAGCCAGAGAGCCAAAGGTTCCCCATCCTTGCCCTGGACCCTAAAAGGCCTTCAAGTGGCCACTCCACCCCTCTTTGTGGTATTCTCCATATTCATCTCCCATTATTGCAATTTAGAAAGATTCCTGAACTAAACCCTACCCTCTCCAAAAGTTATGGCTTACCAATACTGTTGACACTGCCCATACACTTGAGGAAAAGGGCCAAATTACCATCAAACGCCTTTGTCCCCTTACTCTGCTCTAGTAGGCAAGCTTCAAGAAAAAGAAAATCAGCCTACTAGCCAACAAAATGTGATTAGTACAGGCTCTTGAAAAATCCTATCCCAAAGCCTTTTCTTCCCTACTGGAAGCCTTCCAATACCTCAACATCAATATATGTACCACCGCTATCACATGAGCACCTTATAGAGTAGAATAAGCAGCACCATGAGAAACACAGTAATTGTTAAGATGGTTCCTAATTCTGGGTGTCTGTTTCAAAGTTTGAGGTGTTTCTGTAAAAACCTGTTGGTAGCTACCCTAAGTAGTTTTAATAGGTTGTTCATAAGCATGGCTATAAACCAAACTCAGCAGGGGGAAATACAATACTGAGTGATACTTTACAAGGGGTAACTGCAACTTACAGTATCTTTAAAATATAGTGAGGCTGGTGACCAATACACGAAGGTAAACACAACAAGAACCAGACATGCAGACAACCCAACAGGCCCTGGTTTGTTTTTAACATCATGAATTTGTTTTCGCCCTGTTTTTAGTAATAATGACTTTTTATACCTGCCATTTTTGTTGTTTGCAAACTACTTTGGACTGGCTTTGCCCAGAAAAAGCACAACAAAAGCAACAAGATAGCAAACAGATTCCCTTTCCCTAGACTTCTAGCAAGCTAGGTAGAAATATTCTAAACTAGCCTTTCAAACAACATACCAACTTTTTGTGTGCAATGAACTTTTCTTGCATGAGGTATTCTATCCCTCAAGCCCTCCAGCAACCCCCCTCCCCCAAAAAAACCCTTCAGCTTTAAGAGAGAGAACTACACCTACAGAATTCAGCAAGCGAAGCTTTTTCAAGCATGGAGAGAAAAGCAACAGGGCAAATTGCACTGGCTGCTTTTCTCGTGTTATCATGCTGTTCTCAAAGAACCCAAGTTGGAGGAGGGGGGAGAAGAAACAGAAGGGAGAGCTGGCAACCACCTATCACCCAAGGAAAAACATCTTGGGTAAGAAAATGCAGCCCCAAAGAAAGTGAAGTTTGGGGGATGCACTGATTTCCCGGAGCGCGCACCCCAAAGAGAACTGAGTGTGGAATGGAGGATGGTAATGAAATATCCCATCAGGCCCAGTCAGCTTGCCCAATGGTCAGAGATAAGAGGGTCTGGAGGACTACAGTATCTCCAGACCCACGTTTAAGGCCTCTCCAAAGAAGGAAGCTCGACTCCTTAGCCTGGTTTAGCCACAGGGCCAGCTATTCCTACCGCACTCCCTCCCCGCCCGGCGAGACTCTCGCCGCTTCCCAAAACGGCCCCACGGAAAGCCCCCAGCCCTTCCCCGCCGCGCCTGAGTAAATTCTTGCCCAGAAGAACTCGGACGCGGAAGGATGGCGGCGGATTCAAGGGTCCCTCCGCGCAACTCCTCAAACACAAGCTACTCACCGCCATCTTGGAGGCGTGGAAGAGATCGGAATAGCCCCGGAACGGGATCTTAAACGCCAAAGCTGCGCTGGACTGCCACAGAGAAGGGGAGCTAGAAGGCTTGCTTGAAGGGGACGTTGCTGCCCTCTAGAGGCTGGAGGGAGGAACTGCGCGATCCCCAACACTGGATAACGACGCTGTGTTAATCTGCCGCTAGACGAGGGCGGTCGCTTACAGATCGCCCAAAAAAAACATGACACGGATTTGCATGAAAATTGCATCTGCTGTTTTATATGTGCAAATGTAAACATATCTGAATAAGATTTGCTTTCAGTACTTTATATGTGCAGGTGGAAATTTAGGCATCATTACTATACTTTCAGCAGAAATGTGATATATCTCACTGCAGCAGAGAAGACTGTCATAGAATCATAGAATTGTTGAGTTGGAAGGAACCCCAAGGGCCATCTAGTCCAACCCCCTGCAAGGCAGGAATCTCAGAAACCAGGCAACCTTTGTATCTGCTCAGTGTGCTGTTGAGGTGCTGCTAGCTGTGGATGGGCAACTTCCAGGCCCCTCCAGCTCTCCCTTGTTAGGGTTATTTATTGTTAAACTGAACAATTTATCCTTAGGACTGAACAGCCTTTCAACCTGAGAAGTCCTTTAAACAGAAGACTGTCCTCTGTAAAGTCCAACATGTGACCACCCTACACTAAACTCTGCGTTTTTTGGCTGTAATAGACTAAGGATTGTTTTCAACTAAGGCCACATTCACACCATACATTAAAAGCAGTATCATACCACTTTAAACAAACATGGCTTCCCGCAAAGAATTCTGGGCACTGTAGGTTGTTACTAGTGCTGAGAGTTGTTAGGAGACCTCTAGTCCCCTCCTAGAGCTACAATTTTCATAGTGATTTAAAAACGCTGTTTCTCATGAAACTCTGAGAAACCAATTAAGAGGATGCGGTATTGGAGTACTAAGTTGAAATAAGCAGGTGTCTTGTCAGCAGTCTAGCTGCAGCATCCTCTGATTTAAAAGGCATTCTCCCCCTCTCGAGGAATTTTAGCTGTGCAATGAGGGAATAGACAGCCAGTGTGGTACACTGAGATTAAGACCAAAGACACTTTGGTTCAAATCTCCACTCCACCGTGAAGCTTCCTGGATGTGCTTGTGCCAGATAAAAAGGTAATAAATAAGACAAACACATAAATAAACTTTAGGAAATCTATTTATTATATTTTTTTCTGGTTTTGAAATAAACAAAGTCCATCCATCAGAACACCAACACAGCTCACCAATAAACAAAACAATGAGGAAGGAAACGAAACACAAACTATTTTCATCCCACTCATTAACTCGGAGATCTCTCTAAACCAAACTAGGCAGCCCATTTCTAGCTGAAGTAATACCCAGGCAAGTAAAAGGTGGTGATACTGTACTAGCCTTCCTTCCCCAACTTGATGCCTACAGATATTTTAGACTATAACTCCCATCAGCCCTGGCAAGCATGATGCTGAGGCTGATGGAAACATGCCTGTGTTGCCTGGGACTAATGGGATTGTGTTGCAGTCCAAACATCTGGAGGGCACCAGATTGGGAAAGGCTGAATGCCAAATCAGTACCTTATCAAATCCTGTATATTGTGACTGAGAAGACCAAGCAACTTGGAGCCACAGATGTAGCTTTAACTAGGTGTTATGGGCATAAACACACAGAGAAATTAATTTTCAGGACAGAGCACCAACCCACAAATCAACATTTTTGGAGAAGTAATTTCCTAATTAAACAGAATACAGAGATCTGTTCAAAAGTGGTAATGGAATTGGCCTGTCTTATACTAGGAATAAGGCCATCTATTTACATTCCTCTGGTATATTATTTCACCATATACTCATATATTTTGTCTTCCTCATATGGTCAAATCATCAAGGGATAAATGTGTAACAGGAATACTGAGGATCATTGCATGTGCTACCACTGTTACCATATAATATATCTCTGATGAAAGTCAGGAGTGCTTGAGATGCAAAACAAGCAAACAAACAAAAACCCTTCCATGGGGAAAATGTGCAAGAGAAAGAACCCCACAGATTTTGCAAGAAGGACCAAGAGGAGGAGCTGACAATCATCTGCTATCCTGCTCACATATCTCTTGTCTTAACCAAAACTCCATGTGGATTTTCCAGCCCAGTGACACATTTCCCACACAAATTCCATCCTTTAAAACACTGCCTCTAAAGTACTGCTGTGGATTACATCAAAATGTTGCTATCTGGGTCAGGATGAGATGACTATGACTGGCCATTAACAAAGATATCCTAAAACACATTTTCTCTCAGTTCAGAAAACCAAACAGTGGAAGCTGATAACCCTACATTTTTAAGTTGCAGTTTGTGGGAGAACGACTGACACTAGAACTATCAGGCCAAGGGTAATCATGAGAGGCCAAGTCATATCAGGATTTACAATCAGGGCAGAACAGCGTCTCTTGCGGGACACAGTGAACGACTTCATAGCTCCTTCCTTCTCCTTCAGCTGCGCCCATAAGAATTTCAGTTTTGTGGGCGGGAAGAACTTTGCCCCAAACAGGTTGCATTTGGGTAGGAAGAAGTGGGTCAGGTGAGCAGTGGCCACCTTGTGGATGAAATTGGTCAAGACCCTCTCGAAACACTGAGGGACTTCAGAAGGCTTCCAGTCTTTATCGGCCTTCCACTCCCACAGGGTGTGCAGGAAGGACGTCCGACTGTGGTAGGAACTCAGATGACCCAACATTTGAGGGTATTCCATCTTGAGAGCATTCACAAGGTCCTCCAGCATCTTCAAGCAGTCTTTCCTAGAACAGACCCCCCCCCCAAGTCATTAGCCTGACTCATTCATATCTTTTCTTAGAGCTTTTCCCCAAACAATGTCCACCCCCATCTCTCTGTATACAATGAACTATGGTTATCATTTCTGAAACTTGGGTAGTCACTTGACTTGTGGCTTGTGGCATGAGGTATATCACTCTGGCCATACAGTATGTCATCCACACAAGAGCATACATGGAGGATATCTGCTGAGGGGAACTATGGAAAAGAGAAAACTTTTGGGGGCAAGGTGGTGGAGAAAGTGATGGCAGAGCAGTTGCTCTTCCCTTTACTAATATATGACTACTATGCCTTGGAACTTGTCTGTACACTATATTTCTCTAACTCTCTTGTAACCCAACAGCAGGGAACAGTTTGTCTCTCTCTCACACACACACACATAAAAGAAGCACTCATCCCTACATGCAGCAGGTAAGCTTTCCGTTCACAAAGGCACTCCATGCCAAACATTGCCACTCCTGGTCCAACACTCCTTTCTGCACTGCAAGATCTCAGCCAAGACACCTGCCAAAGAGCAGGCTTTCTGTTATGAGTCTTAAGTCTTCTGTGAGCTCAGAAATGGAACGGCAGGCTGAGACATACAAGGAGGGGGGGAACAGAAGGATGACATGAGGGAGGAGGCTGAAACAGAGGAACAGAGGCTTCTTTGTGTGCCCATTCCACGAGAGGTCCAGTGGGTGGCAACAGGAGAACAGACCTTTTCTGCAGTGGCTCCCCATTTGTGGAATGCTGGTACAGGTGCCCATCTCATTTTGGAAGCCAGGGATGCCATCTACTGGGGGGGCAGGGGGCAGCCCCCCAATATTTTCAAGAAGGGGGCAGCCCCCTCCCAAAATCCACAGCGATCCTGAAAAGGATGCACCAGGATAAAGATGCTTCACTCTGCCACATCCTTTTGAGGATTGCCAGGAACATTGCAGGGCGAAGCATCTTTGTCCCGCACACCCCTTTCACATAGGCAAGACGGCTGGCAGGGGAGGGGGGGCGGTCTGAGCTGGCCTAGCCAGGTTGGCAGGGGTATCATGTGCGTGAAGTCATGCATACACAATGCCCCTCCCCCCACAGCACCTATGTCAGAAACTAAGTGCTGCCCTCATTAATCACAAACCCTAACAATGTTGCCAGGCACACATACCTGCAGCACTTCGTCTTGTGATACGATTGGGACCTGCTGTTGAGGTTCAAAATCTCTTTTTCAACATGAGAAAATGAAATTCTCCAGGTCTCTGAAATATACAGGACATAGACACACACCACTCTGTGTCAGTAATCAATATTATCAAGAAGCCGGAGACACCTCCTTACAAGGAAACGTTTGCTGGTGTACAGCTTTTTTAAAAAATTAGGGGCAGGAGACATGTTATATGAAAGAGGTGGATTAAATTATGCAGGGTGTGGTGGAGGGGTGCCAACTTGAATGTTGTGGGGTCCCAGGTAAGCCCCGCCCTCAATCACAAGACGTGGTGCACACACACCATTTGAATGGCAATGCCCATCAATGGGGGGTCCCCTCAAATATTTTTTTTTGGGGGGGCAAAGGGACCTCAGTCCTCTGGAGTTGGCTCCTATGACTGCTGCATTCCTCCTTGCACCTAGCCCCTTCCCTGGCTGTAGTGCCCGCAATTTCCGCCTAGCAGGGCTCCAAGATCAGCTGGGCTAAACACCGTCCAGGCCTGCTTCCAGGTGAGAGCTTGTTGTGTGGGATCAATGCTCTTTATGCATGCACATTTTTTACAGCATCCACACAATTCAGATTTACCATTTCTGGGGGAAATTCAAGAAGTTTCGTGCTTTGCTGACATGTGACGTGTTTAGTTATTTTCTACAAAAATAAAATCCTTAATGGGGACATGTGTGTTCGTGTGTAACTGGGAATCTAGGTGAAACATTAGCTGAGCCTACATATTGGAAGAGTTTGCTGGGAAACTGGAACCTTTGCCTCTATCTCCAGCCTGAAATTTACCCCTAACAACCCTTTGATGGCACCAGGTTGGCTGACAGAGGTAAGAGGGCTATGTTACCTTTGTTGTGCCTCCCGGGGGATTGTTCAGCTATGAAATAAAACACCCTCATCAAGTGAAGCAGTTCTTTCCCCTTGATCAGCTCCTTCGCCTTTTTCATGCATGGCCATTGGCCAGTCATCTCCAGAGCAGGGACGAGGTTCAAGGACATGAACTTGGCGCCTTGGTTGTCCAGCATTACAAGCTGAACTGCTGGACAGTTTGACTTCTTCTTCTCCAGCCTCATCTGCCAACCTGGAAAAGGCACTGAGAGACCAGATGGACCAGGTGAACAACTGAGGCAGCTCAGGGGGCCAAACAGCCTGCAACGCTAGCAAAAAATGCAAGCCAAAAATGCAGTACACCATTTGCTGTACATGTGTGCAGCAAATTTATGAATTTATTTAGCAGGATTTATAAGCTACTTAATTTAAACATAAATAAATCTCTAAGCAGTTTACAGAAAATGGGTTTGCTGGGGATTATAACTCTGTGAGGTGGAAACTACAGTTCACAGGATTCTTTGGGGGAAGTCATATGCTTTTAATGTGTGTTGGGCATTCCAGGTATCCCAGGGAGTTGCTTGGGGTGCCTGCATAGTTCAGCAAGCTGTGGCTGGCAATGTTTACAAGCCTCCCAGGAATGTGTGGTGCCTGGGTGCAGTATAAAGTGGTTCGGGTCTGTAAACAAACCCCCACTCCAATGTTGGCTATTCATCCTTTCCTCCTACCCTCACCCCAAATCCCTGTTTGGCAACCACACCTGAATAAGAAACTTTAAGAAACTGGTCAACGTGTTTCCGGAATTCTTCCATGATGTTCCGTGGGGAGATGGTCTTCCCATCCTCCAGAAGGAGCGTTGCTGGGAAGCTGCGAGACTTTCTCAAGAGAGCCAGGGTGTAAAAGAGGCCACCATAGCCGTCCACTTCAGTGTACTGGACGTCCTGTGGGACAAGGATGCTTAGCATCACCTCAAACTCGCCCGGATGCAAGACCTGCAGGCAAACCAACAGCATTGTTGAAGACAACAGGGAAGGAAGGAGAGGACTTGAGGCACAGAACCAACCCTGCCTCACCTGTCACTGACTCTGGGGTCTTCCCTTCTTGCTGTTGTTGGACTTCAGTTCCCATCAGCCTCAGCCAGTATGATCCGTGGTTTGAGATTATGGGAGGTGTGCCCAATTGCATTGCAGGGGGTGGGGCAGGTTAGTGGCGGTTGCAGCAGCAGAGCAGTAAGGAGACAGATGGCAGCTTCCTTGAGATTAATTCTTCCTTGAAGATTTACTCCTTGATTTGGACAGTTATGCTTCACCAGCATTATATTGCTTTTTGGATTTTAATACCAGAAAGTAGCAGTAGTAAGCATTTATTACAGCACAGGGGTCACTGATGTGGGGCCTGCAGGTGCACATGCACCCACAGAGGCCTTCTGTAGCACCCACAGGGTTCCCTCCCATTGCTTAAATTAAAAGTCTATTAGGTGTGGTTTGATCTACAGCCATTATGTTACACTGCTATTACAATCTTCATATGGCACAATACCCACTGGTTCTAATGGGCTTAGGCAAATGAAACTCTGTGATGGATTGTTGCCTGCAATTTGAATCCCCATGCAGCAGATGGCTTCAGACTGAGGCTGAGAGAGCTTGCAGCTCACCTGAGGCCATATGGTGAGTTTGCTGCTTAGGTGAGATTTTTGAACTTTCCTCCTCAGAGTCCAGTTAGGCAAGGTGTAGGAGGCTCGATCTCCTGAAGTTTTATGGGGCGGAGATGTCCTCAGTTTTGATCAGAGCAGCAGTATTGAGATAAGTAAGGGGTGTTTAACTATTTCAATACGATACGATATCTTTATTGTCATTGTCCCATGCAGGACAATGGAATTGAAAAACTACAACAAAACTACATAAAACTACTACAAAACTACACAAAACTACACAAAACTACTACAAAACTACATAAAACATTCAAAAACCCCTAAAAACTCTGAAACCCCATTTTAAAATACACTATACTATAGAGACCCCTTATGCTGAGTTTAGGACCAGAATTGCATTTGCGTAGAAACTGTTTTTCAGGCGGCGAGTCCTGGCCTTTATAACCCTATACCTTCTTCCAGAAGGCAGAAGCTGAAAGAGATCATTTCCAGGGTGCATACCATCCTGTGCTATCTTTGCCGCTTTCTTATGGCACCTGGCAGCATAGATTTGATCTAAGGTGGGAAGAGTGCACCCAATTATTCTCTCTGCAGTCTTTACAACCCTGGACAGCATTGTTTTTTCCCTGGCCGTGCAGCTCCCAAACCACACACACAGACCATAAGTTAATACGCTCTCCACAGTGCAATGGTAAAATGCCATCAACAGGTCCTTTGAGAGATTGTTTTTCCGGAGGATTCTCAGAAAATATAACCTCTGCTGTGCTCTCTTCACCAGGTCTTTGCTGTTTTCTCCCCAGGATAGGTCGTCTCTCAACTCCATTCCCAGAAATTGAAACACCGAGACCTGTTCCACGCACTTGCCCTCAATAATAAGTGGCTGAATATTCAATTTACATTTCCTAAAGTCCACAATGATCTCTTTTGTTTTCTTTAAGTTAAGGAGTACAGTGGTGCCCCGCAAGACGAATGCCTCGCAAGACGAAAAACCCGCTAGACGAAAGGGGTTTCCGTTTTTCGAGGCGCTTCGCAAGACAAATTTCCCTATGGGCTTGCTTCGCAAGACGAAAACGTCTTGCGAGTCTTGCGATTTTTTTTGCCCCCCCCCCTTTTTCTAAGCCGCTAAGCCGCTAATAGCCGCTTAGCCTCTTTGCCGCTAATAGCCGCTAAGCCGCTAATAGCGCTAATCCGCTAATCCGCTAATAGGGTTGCTTCACAAGACAAAAAAAACTGACCATTGGTTGCCTGGCTGAGTCTGATGGCAACTGGAGTCCAGCAACATCTGGAGGACCACAGATTCCCCAGCCCTATTCTACAACTTGGGTCCCCTGATGTTGCTGGACTTCAGCTTCCATCATCCTTGACCACTGGCCAAGCTGACTAGGAATGTTGGGGGTTGCATCCCAACTACAAGTGAGAGGTTGCCCAGGTTTGGATAAGGCTGCTTACCTGGCATTTGTTATACATTACCTTTTCATACTCATAGCTGCTGCCTGGAACGAGTTCCCTGGTGTCCCTGAAGTAAGGCCTGTCTGGGCAATCATGCAGATAGGTGAGAAAATGACTGAGGAAGTTCTCAAGCACATCTGCTGCCTGGGCTGTGTCTGGCTCCTCCAGGGACAGAGGCTTTGCCTTCTTTTGAACCGGTGTGTTGCTCTCTGCCTGCAGGGTTTGGTGGTTTCCTTCTCTGCCTCCCACAGCCACTGCAGACAAAGTCTCTGCATCTTTGGACACCCACCCATCACCTGCTAGAACAAAAAAACATTTCGGATCATAATTGTATTTAGTTCGCTTGCTAAGGATGATGATGATGATGATGATTACATTCCACACTTCCCAAGATAGTGGGGGGTTCCAGGAACAGCTGCCACATGAAATTAGTTTTCTTGTGAGATTAATGGTGTATTTTTAATATCTGGAGGTTTTGTGCATGTTTTACAAATATACACATTGGGCAGGGAAGACCGGAGTCAATATCCTTGTGCTGGCTGGAGCTGTTGGGAGTTGTAGTCCAAAACATCTGGAGGGAACCAGGTCAAAGAAGGCTGATCTAAAATGTTTAATACAAAAGTGGCACCAGTAGTAAAATGAGCATAAAATAAGCAAGATAATAACCTACCTGCCGGCTCCTGCTTGAGCCTGTCTGCCCTCCGTCTGGACCAGGGGGCTGGTGTCCCAGGATGCTCCACAGTTTCAGGGATTTGGGGCACCTTGGGACTTTGAAGATTCCCATCTGCAGGCTCTTTGGACTCTCCAGCTGATAGCAATGGGGTTTTGTAGCCAGGCACCTCCCGATCGCTGGTCTCTGTGCATGTCCTCCCTCTGTTCTTACTCTGAGACCTCTTCTCCATCTTCTCGCCATTCCTGACAGGCATGCTGCTGAGAATGGGAAGGATAACCGGGCCTAGTTTCACAGGCTGCTCTGGAAGCCATGTTGAAAGATTAGCAGCCAGTCTTCCCCAACCAGATGCCCTCCAGATGTGTTAGACTCCAACTCCCATCAGCCCCAGCCGTCACAGTGGAAGGTTGAGGGTGATGGGAGCTGTAGTCCAAAATACCTTGGGGCAGGCTGCCCTAAAACTACCTGAGGAATCTCACATCCTGCAGCAAGGGGTGGGTGCTAAGGAAATATTTTGCTTAGTCTGTGGTTGGAGTAGCAGCATGTTTGGCAGGCCTGGCAGGGAGACTGGCGTGAGAGGAAGGAGACAAGGACAGACTTTTAAAAAGTGAGTTTTCCCGCAATAACATCGAGCATACAAAAGAGAATACAGTGGTACCTCAGGTTACATACACTTCAGGTTACAGACTCCGCTAACCCAGAAATAGTGCTTCAGGTTAAGAACTTGTCTTCAGGATGAGAACAGAAATTGTGCTCCGGCGGCGCGGCAGCAGCAGGAGGCCCCATTAGCTAAAGTGGTGCTTCAGGTTAAGAACAGTTTCAGGTTAAGAACGGATCTCCGGAACGAATTAAGTACTTAACCCAAGGTACCACTGTAGTATATAAACAGACCAACAAGTGTGTGGAGCATAAAAGCATAGTAGATATCAATAAAATTACTGAAATAATGGTTGACAAGTAAGTGAAGAGACACTAAAAGGCTAGCAAATATAAAGATGGAGCTGTTTCGTATTAAATGAACTTACTCTTGGTTTGTAGGGAAGTTGATCAGGACGTTGGGCTTCTTTGTTTTTACTATATTTAAATCCCCCTAGCCTATATTCACTAGTAGGGACCTGCCTTTGCAATTCCCCAACCCCAAAGAGTTTCCTAAGGAGCCTTACTTACCCCAGAGATCACCAACTGCCCACTTCCAACGGTCAAACCCAAACCCTCAGAATGTTAGGGAGCAAACATTCCTGATCAGACAGGAGGGCTGCTTGGAGCTTGGAAAGTTCATTTTAAAAAGGAACTATTTCAAGTTCAACATGTCCCCAAAGGAACTGATTCCACTCCATGTTAGTCCATTTACAAAATGAACTAGTTTGGTTCACGTTTAAGTAAATGGGTACAGGGCTTCAGCCTTGCAGTGGTATATCTCATCAGATGCTTTTTCATCATGCCCAAAATACTATGTTGTATCTCTGCAACAAAACAAAACAAAACCAACATTTTTCTTTGCTGATAAATAATTATGATAAACTCAAAAGCTTGTTGATTCATTCATGTCTGTTTGGTTGGTCTTTAGTGGTAAAATTTTTAGATGGTTTCCATATAGATAGCTAAACCTCTTAGCAATCCTTTGCCACTGAGTTTACTGGAGCTAGTTTTTCATAGGAAGTTTTTAATGTTTGATGTTTTATCTTGTTTTGTATGTTGCACACCTTATTTATGTATTTTTATTAAAGTGGGATCTCTAAATATTTTGATACAGAAATAAAATAAACTTACTTGGGAGTAAGGCCCATTAAATGCAGACTAAGCTTGCTTCTGAGTAAACATATGTATGCTCAGCTACACCAAACCTTCTGTCTTTGAACTATGTTATGAACTACTCTCTATAAGTTGAATAATTTGTCTTTGAACTTGCTTTTCCTCCTCCATCTCAATTCCTTTTACCTCATGTGTTATGTTATTCTGAGAGCTTTTTTGCCTAAAGAGCAAGGTGTGTGGGGTGTGTGTGTGTGTGTGTGTGTGAACTCAGGATAAAGTGTTCATTTCCTAATTATTTTTCTACAGGAAGAGTGACTAACCAATCTAGCAAAACTAACAATGAGTCTTGTGGGACCTAAAAGTCCAACAAATTCATTATGGTATTAGTTTTTGTGAACTGTTCATAATAAATTTGTGAAGCTTTAAAGTGCCACAAAGCTACTCTACTGGAAACTGATCAACCTAGAGCAATTATTGGTTCTGATCTATAACAAATGGGTGTGGCTAGTCAAACCTTGGGTCCTGGGTGTTAGATTAAAAGGGACAATGAGTGACATCTCCTAAATCATTGGAGGAAATATCTGGATCCTTAAAGAAAGTTGAACTTGTAGCCATTGTTCATACAAACTTAATGGATCTTACGAGATGTGTGAATTAAGGAATTTGAATGTATTATACAGCCTAAACAATGGAACCACACACCCCTGGTCTAGCAGGAGCAGCATGAACTCATGCAGGTTTACTGTACAGTAGAGCTGGGCAACCTGTGGCCCTCCAGATATTGCTACACTACAAGCTATGCCAGCTGGAGCGGATGGGAGTTGGAGCTCTGGCCTTGCCACTGCCTCAAAAACGTGTTTTTGCACTGCATTGTGGCCGCATATAGCACCCTTTTCCCTGTAGAGAAGCAGATCCACCGCTAAAGCTGAAGGGAATGTCTGATTTTATTATTTTATCATTTTAACTCTCTAGCCCTCATTTTCCAGGAAAGTAAGAGTTTGTAAAAAGAATCAAATTCCGAAGTACACCGAAACACCAGTGTCACCTTACTTCTCTCGTTTGGTCCCTCCACCTTTAAAAACTTGTTTCACGTCACCCCAGCCCTCCCATCAATCCATTGTGATGGCTGAAAAGAAGCGAGGGGGGTGGGGGGAGGGATTTTTGGTTTCTGCCCAAACTCGGCCCCGCCTTTGAGGCCTTAAAAGCCGCGGACCAAAGCACTGCGTGCTTATTGGGCCTTCGGGATTCACACGTGGAGAAAGGTGACGCGGGGTTTGTGCGGGCGGACTCGGCGGGATTTCTCAGCCCGTTTTATTCGCGAGTGACTTGTGCGTTGCAAAGAGGGGGGGGGGCTCACTTCTGCACGTGCCGAGGCTGGCACCTGCTCGTGGGAAGGGCTGGGTGTCTTTTACGAGGTTCATTCGAATTGATCCGTTTACACGCAGGCTGGAAAGGGGGGGGGGGTTGTTTCTTTTCAAAGACCCCCCGATAAAACCGATGCTTGGCCGGGTGTGTGTGTGTGTCTCCCCCGCTGATCTTAGCAAGGTCAAGGGACTCTGGTCTGGTTTGACTTCGAAGTCGCTTCGGTTTCCGTTAGGGCGCGTTTGGTTTTCGGGTCGGGAGAGGTGAGGTGTACTCGGTAGCGTGCATGCAGGACTCAATTCGTGAAATTGCGACTAGGGTGGCTGGGTGAAGGGGCTGTGCTTCTGTGCCTTTAATATCTGTGTGGGGGAGCGAATTTAGCAGCTTGTTATCCCAGGCACACCTGCGGAGGAGAGATTCTCAATTCTACATACCTGTTAAAGGTGCAGGAGACCTGCCCTGTCTGGCTCCCTGCCCACCCCAACTGTGGCTATTTGGGTGAATTTCTTTGGGATTAAACATTGCAATCCTATACATACTTACTGTGCTCAATAGGATTTACTCCCTAGTTCTTAAAATTGTAGACTCATAACCCACCTACTTCGTGCCCATTGAACTGGATAGGATTTCTGAATAGGACTTACTTCTGAATACATAATGCAGAATATAGGGCTGTCAAACTGGACCAGTGAAGGTGCCAGTTGCTGGTGGGGGTCTCTGCCCATCTTGCTTATTCTGTTCCCTTCTGGTCTTTTCTCTGATCCAAGGCTTTGTCTTGGCTGTGTGTGTGTGTGTGTGTGTTTGTGTGTTCACTGCACATCTTTACAGTGGTCTAAATGGGTCTCACTCCAATAACTGGTGCATGCACCAGAATTCAAGCCTGGATAGGGTTTTTTTTTGCCATATCAGATGGGCATAGACATCTTAAATTAGCAGCCTCTGATTGGGGCCACTGTCTTCTACTTACTGCCCCCCTCCCCAAAAAATGCTGGGGCAAAGCATGCAGGCATAGTAGAAAAACTTTGATGTTAAATTTGGAGGCATAATTTGGACTCCAGAGTCCTTTATTTGCAGCTGGCGGCCTGCAAATGTTGTTGTGTAGCTGCAGTTTGAACCATGTTTGTAGACTTTCCCCCCTCTTCCAGGTACATCTGGGCTTTGTCCTCTTGCTTCCAATCCTTACAGGCTCCCACAGCCTCGTCACCATGGGCAAAGAGAAGACCCACATCAACATAGTGGTTATTGGGCATGTGGACTCTGGCAAGTCGACCACCACAGGCCACCTCATCTACAAATGTGGAGGCATAGACAAGCGTACCATAGAGAAATTTGAGAAGGAGGCAGCTGAGGTGAGTTCATGCTAGGGCTCAGGCCTAGAATGAAAGACAGTGCCTCTAGGTACATGCAGAGGGCATTCCTACTTCCTTGATTGTGATTGCACAATTAGGGGTATTATTGGGTAATATTGGGGTAGCTTTGAACCTCTGGCACTGCTACTACTTTTTTTTAATTTTTAATTAATCACTGGCTGCTCCAGGAATCCTGTCTCCCCTTGTCTGTCATCTTCTCACCCTGCTGGAGTGTTTTGGAAATAGTGTGCATTTATTTTTAAGATGCTGACTTAACTTAATGTAGCCTCCATCTTCAAGGCTAAGGTGTATGTATGTGTAAATAAAACTATATATCTTAAAGATACTACAGGCTCTGCCATGCCTGGTTAAGTGCCAAGACCCCTGAAATCTTGCTACCGCTTGGCTGAGTTTGGGGTGGCTGGTAGCAATATATTAACAAGCTCTTACACACAGCTACATCTACCTCCTGCAACTGCACAAGATTCAGGAGAAAGCTGGCTTAGATGTTAAATGCGTAGCAGCAAGCACATCAGGGTTTTGTTTTGTTTTAACAAACTATTTAAATTCACTTAAGAGGCTATTATTGGTATATGACCATGGAGAAGAGTTAACCCTTTCTAACCCTGTTACATGGGACGCAGGTGGCGATGGGACGCAGGTGGCGCTGTGGGTTAAAGCCTCAGCGCCTAGGGCTTGCCGATCGAAAGGTCGGCGGTTCGAATCCCTGCGGCGGGGTGCGCTCCCGCTGCTCGGTCCCAGCGCCTGCCAACCTAGCAGTTCGAAAGCACCTCCGGGTGCAAGTAGATAAATAGGGACCGCTTACCAGCGGGAAGGTAAACGGCGTTTCCGTGTGCGGCTCTGGCTCTGGCTCTGGCCAGAGCAGCGATGTCACACTGGCCACGTGACCCGGAAGTGTCTCCGGACAGCGCTGGCCCCTGGCCTCTTAAGTGGGATGGGTGCACAACCCCAGAGTCTGTCAAGACTGGCCCGTACGGGCAAGGGTACCTTTACCTTTACCTTTAACCCTGTTACAATCATTTTGAAAATCCCCCTCGCATGCTATTAATTCCAGAAAGAAACAGCTCCTACAGCAGTGAGTAGGTATGCCATTTTAATAAGGAATGTGGTAGAGAATGAAAAGATTAAATCTCCCTATGTGCTGCACTGCAGTCCTAATTATAGCTTCCCCCGACCCCATCGCCATCTGTGCATGCAGTTAATTAAAAAAAACAAAGTAAGTTGGACTTCCTGATGATGCATTTTGCATCATGTATAGTTTGGTTGCTAAAAGTAGTTTTCTCTCTTCCTTACAGATGGGGAAAGGCTCTTTCAAATATGCCTGGGTGCTGGACAAGCTGAAAGCTGAGCGGGAGCGAGGGATCACCATCGACATCTCCCTGTGGAAGTTCGAAACCAGCAAATTCTACATTACCATCATTGACGCTCCCGGCCACAGGGACTTCATAAAAAACATGATCACTGGGACCTCTCAGGTAAGGTTGCAGCCTTCCACTCCCATGGAGAGGAAACGTGTGCCATTAGTTATGGCTGCTGCTTTTTTCTTTGCAAAACAGTGCAAAGTAAAATGTAACTTACATTTTTTTTTTTAAAGCCTCGATCAAGGCTTGGTCAAACCATATCTGGAGTACTGTGGCCAGCTCTGGGTGCCACAGTTTGAGAAGTATATTGGCAAACGAACGTGTGCAGAGGAGGGCTACCAAGATGATAAAAAGTCTGGAAATCAAACCTTTCCCCTAACACAACCTCATGGGTTGTAGTTTGCTGAGGACTCTTGAAACTCCATTAGAGATTTGTATCCAATTTCATGGCACTAATAGTTTCTAGATGAATGTAAATGACTTACACCTGGCATATTAGTTTGCTCTAACTGTGCCCTAGATTCTACCCTGACTCCTTGGGAGTCCCTAGACACCAGACAGTATTTCAGAGCTGTCTCTTGGTCTCCCCAGGCTGACTGTGCAGTGCTGATTGTGGCTGCTGGCATGGGTGAGTTTGAAGCTGGCATCTCCAAGAGTGGGCAGACCCGTGAGCATGCCCTTTTGGCCTATACTTTGGGGGTGAAGCAGCTCATCATTGGGGTGAACAAGATGGACTCTACAGAGCCTCCTTACAGCAGCAAGCGCTACCAGGAGATTTCTAAGGAAGTGAGTGCCTACATCAAGAAGATTGGCTACAACCCAGTCACTGTAGCCTTTGTGCCCATCTCTGGGTGGCATGGAGACAACATGTTGGAGCCCAGCAGTAATGTGAGTAGCCTACAGTATTTTTCTTCCCCTTTCCTCAAACCTACTCAGTAGGGAAGTTTAGATTGATGAGGTCAGTAGTATTTCTCCAGCACAAACCTGTGGTCCTCCAGATGCTGTTGGACTACAATGCCCATCATTCCTGACTGTATTTGCTGGGGTTGATGGGACTTGGAGTCAAGCATCTGGAGGGCGTAAGACCTCATCCTTTCTTTATCCCATGTCTAAAAATCTTACTTAAGCATCTATTCTGGCATTGGAGATTTAAGCAGACATCTTGTGCCCACTTTCAAACATACCTCTGCAGTCATAAGAACTAGAAAGTTCATTTCCCCCCTCCTTTGAAAATAAATCTGAGGCTTTTGGTAAGCTGAATTCCACATCCAGTGGAATTGCAGAAGACACATAGCCCTGTTCATACTGAGTTAGGCTGTTTGCCCACCTGACCCACTTTGGCTAACATAGATTGGCAGTAGTTCTCCAGAGTACCATGAAGGAAGTCTTTGGTAAGCTCCCAATTGCAGATCCCAGGGATTAAGCCTAGACTAGCCAAGCTTGTTCCTACCCCCTCCTAAAAACTGGAAACACATTCCCAGGAGAGAGACAGGAGAACATGCCCCCTTCCAAAGACCAAGA
Source organism: Podarcis cretensis (assembly GCF_951804945.1). Lineage (NCBI taxonomy): Eukaryota > Metazoa > Chordata > Lepidosauria > Squamata > Lacertidae > Podarcis > Podarcis cretensis. Next base: position 30,416,864 of record NC_137177.1, read on the forward strand.
GGTCTCCAGCTGTAGAATTGCATGATGTGACTTCAGGCTGTCACAAATATTTGCAGGCATGCTCAAAACTGCACATGCTCTTCATCTCTGTTGGCAGATGCCTTGGTTCAAGGGCTGGAGCATCACCCGGAAGGAAGGCAATGCCTCTGGCACCACTTTGCTGGAAGCTCTGGATTCTATTATCCCTCCTTCCCGCCCTGTTAACAAGCCCCTTCGCCTTCCTCTGCAGGATGTCTACAAGATTGGTGGTATGCATTATTGTACAAGTGGGATAATAATGTAAAAGGATATTGACCTGCGCTTCAATAGTTATGCACAGTGCAGTGATTCAATGCAGGCAAATATTCCAGCTTTCAGGAAGAATTCCAAGTCCTTGCTGGTCTGCATTTGTAGCCTGCATTTCTGCCAAAAAGGCTCCTGGAGCAGCTTACATAGAATCAACTGAAGGCTTGCAGTCTAAAAGCCATGGCACACCAGGGGAAAGAGACTGGGATGGAAGAGGAGAAACACAAACTCTGCCACCAATTCTTAAGTGTTAAATAGTACTACTTTACATATGGAAGCCTAGTGGGTTGCCTGAGGCTGACTAGGCCATATTTTTCACTACTCGACTGGGGACGGCTGCTGTTCTATGAGGCAGAGCTTGGAGTAACTCTGTCAGGCCATTAGCTGTGCAGCTCAGTGGGTAACCCTGTTGCTTTACCCTTAGGCATTGGCACTGTCCCAGTGGGCAGGGTGGAAACAGGGTTCCTGAAGGCCGGCATGGTGGTCACCTTTGCCCCCACCAACATCACCACAGAGGTGAAGTCTGTGGAAATGCACCACGAGGCGCTGGCGGAGGCCCTGCCAGGAGACAATGTGGGCTTCAATGTCAAGAATGTGTCGGTGAAAGACATCCGTCGTGGGAACGTGGCCGGGGACAGCAAGAACGACCCCCCCATGGAGGCAGGCAGCTTCTCAGCCCAGGTGAGGGGTGGGCAGGGCCAGAGGGGTCTTGGGAGATAGAGGAAGCTTCCATATTTAGTCACTTATTGGTCCATTTAGCTTGGTATGGTCTACACTGACTGGCAGCAGGTCTCCATGATTTGGGCCTGGTTTCCCTCCCAGTCCTACCTAGAGTTGCTGGGGATTGAACTGGGGACTTTCTGTATACAGATGCTCTTCCACTGAGCTGCAGCCCTTCCCATAATGCTTGGTTGCACATCCTTGTAACTCCATAAAGCAGGGGTGGGGGACCTTTTTGGCCTGGTGGGCCAGGCCTTTATCTCCCCACACCTGCACAGGCCAACTTACTACCTGTCAATCAATCATACATACAAACGTATGCTGCCTTTCCACAGTTCAAGCCATGCTCAAGGCGGCTTACATAATGAATAAACACATAACTACAACATAACAAAAGTAGACATCAGTAGTAAATTCAAAAATACAAAACAAAACCAAACAATTCCCATACATCACAGCAAACAATACAAAAACAACAACCTAGCAATAAGAGCAACAACTCCCTCCTCAATCCCACCTCAGCAGCCTGAGGCCCCACCCTCCCAGATCAGGTGTAAAAAGGCCAAGCTTCATTGGATGCTCAATTCTCATTTCCAGTCTGCCCAGGTTAAGTACCTTAAAATCAGGGCCAGAATCAAGGATCAACATGGCTGATACAGTAACTCATAATGCCATTCCATTCCCCATGGGCTCTGCCCCAGGTGGCATGGCATTCAGAGAAGAAAACAAAGCTTGTGGAATACTGCATAAACAGCAAGAGGAATCTGTTGAAGTTGAACAATCATCCAATGTCAAGTGGGCAGTTTCCTGCCTCTGCTGTGTAGCATCATCATCATCATCATAGAACAGGACTCAAGGTGCCTTAAAATAAGTAAAAATAAGAACTGCAAAAAAGGGGGGAAAGCAATCATTTAAAAAGTAAACACTGATAGAACAAAAAGCTATATACATACATACAATTTATTTAAAACCTTACAAATAATTACAGTAAAAACCAGTACGGCACCAGCTCTTTCATAAGTGATCACGGGCAGGAGGAGGAGTTTCAGTGATCACGGGCAGGAGGAGGAGTTATGCTAAGACCAGACCATGTCATTACCGAGGAGGCAGGTTTAGTCGTTGTTTGAGGACTATCCCTGCCTCCAGGTCTGGTCCTGACCGGAAGGATACAGTAATCAGCAAGGGAAACCCACATGACCTGAAAGTGTTGCTGTGCAATGCCAGGTCAATGATGAATAAAACCACTGCCATCCACGACCTGATTGTGGATGGAAGATTTGACCTGGCATGTGTGACAGAGACCTGGTTGGATGAGGCAGATGGGCCTGTCCTTGCCGCTGCTTGCCCACCAGGTTTCTCTTACGCACAGCAACCCAGGTCATGTGGGCGGGGAGGGGGGGTTGCAGTGATTTTTAGGAAGTCATTAGTCTGCACCAGGCGTCCTATTGGGAAGACCCAGTTTTCTGAGTGCATGTTCTGGAAGTTGTGCAATAGGGGCAGTACAGGATTCCTACTGGTGTACCGACCTCCCCGCTGCACCAAGGATTCCCTGCCCGAGCTGCTTCAGGTCGTGGCGGATATGCTCCTGGAGACACCTAGCTTGGTTGTCCTGGGGGATTTTAACATCCATGCCGACACGACCTTACAAGGGGCAGCTCGGGACTTCGTGGAAAGCATGGCCTCCATGGGGCTGTCCCTGAATAAGTCTGGCCCAACTCATAGCCACGGACATGCCTTAGACTTGGTGTTCACCTCTACGGATGTTGGTGATCTGACATTAACTAAAAGCGAAACAAAAGAAGTGCCATGGTCAGATCACTTCCTGGTGCAACTGGACTTCTCCGCAACCCTTCCCCTCCGCAGGGAGGTGGGACCGATTTGGATGGTCCGCCCCCGCCACTTAATGGATCCAATTGGCTTCCAGAGAGTGGTAGGGGATGCTTTATCCCAAGTTGATGGCCTTTCAGCTGATTCCCTGGTGGCACGCTGGAATGCGGAGTTAACCAGGGCTATTGACTGTCTGGCTCCGAAGCGCCCTCTCCGATTGCATGGAGCCCGGACAGCCCCGTGGTTCTCCCCGGAGCTGAGGGTGATGAAACAATCGTTGAGACGGCTAGAGCGCCGGTGGCGGAAAACTCATTCTGAATCAGACCGGACACAGGTTAGAGCTCAACGTCGAGCCTACCAAGTGGCAATGGCGACGGCGAAGAGGGCCTTCTTCGCCGCCTCCATTGCATCTGCAGAAAACAGCAGCAGGAGACTTTTTCAGGTGGTTCGCAGTTTATCGGAACCACCTGTACCACCGGGGCCTGGTAGGGACCCCAAGATCTCCTGCAATGCTTTTGCAAAGTTTTTTGCAGATAAAATCGCTCAGATTCAGAAGGAAGTAGACTCCACAGTGGGAGCAGGGCCAGGGCGGGAGAGTGCTAGAGTTCTGTCTGGTCCTGTTATATGGGATCAATTCCAATCTGTTACCTCCGAGGATGTGGACAGGCTGCTTGGACGAGTGAAACCGACCACCTGTCTTCTTGATCCTTGCCCATCCTGGCTGATAAAAGCGAGCCGGGAAGGGCTGGGCGATGGGCTTTGCGGGGTGGTGAATGCTTCCCTCTGTGAGGGAGCCTTCCCAGACCCGCTGAAAGAGGCGGTCATTAAACCGCTTCTTAAAAAAACATCTTTAGACCCGGCCAATTTGGCCAACTATCGCCCAGTCTCAAATCTTCCATTCTTGGGCAAGGTGATTGAGCGGGTGGTTGCTGAACAACTCCAAGCACGCCTGGAGGAAACGGACCATTTGGATCCCTTCCAATCGGGATTCAGGCCTCACCATGGGACTGAAACTGCCTTGGTCGCACTGGTTGATGATCTCCGGCGGGCTAGGGACAAAGGTGAGAGCTGTTTCCTAGTTCTGCTGGATCTCTCAGCGGCCTTTGACACCATCGACCATAACATCCTTCTGGACCGTCTAGAGGGGCTGGGAGCTGGGGGCACTGTTATACAGTGGTTCCGCTCCTTCCTCCTGGGCCGTGTTCAGAAAGTGGTGGGGGGGGATGAGTGTTCAGACCCTTGGGCCCTCACTTGTGGGGTACCTCAGGGTTCCGTCCTCTCCCCCATGCTTTTTAACATCTATATGAAGCCGCTGGGAGAGATCATCAGGGGGTTTGGACTGGGTGTTCATCAGTATGCAGATGACACCCAGCTCTACCTCTCCTTTAAATCAGAACCAGTGAAGGCGGTGAAGGTCCTGTGTGAGTGCCTGGAGGCGGTTGGAGGTTGGATGGCGGCTAACAGATTGAGGTTGAATCCTGACAAGACAGAAGTACTGTTTTTGGGGGACAGGAGGCGGGCAGGTGTGGAGGATTCCCTGGTCCTGAATGGGGTAACTGTGCCCCTGAAGGACCAGGTGCGCAGCCTGGGAGTCATTTTGGACTCACAGCTGTCCATGGAGGCGCAGGTTAACTCTGTGTCCAGGGCAGCTGTCTACCAGCTCCACCTGGTACGCAGGCTAAGACCCTACCTTCCCGCGGACTGTCTCGCCAGAGTGGTGCATGCTCTGGTTATCTCACGCTTGGACTACTGCAACGCGCTCTACGTGGGGCTACCTTTGAAGGTGACCCGGAAACTGCAATTAATCCAGAATGCGGCAGCTAGACTGGTGACTGGGAGTGGCCGCCGGGACCACATAACACCGGTTCTGAGAGATCTGCACTGGCTCCCAGTACGTTTCCGAGCACGATTCAAAGTGTTGGTGCCGACCTTTAAAGCCCTAAACGGCCTCGGTCCTGTATACCTGAAGGAGCATCTCCACCCCCATCGTTCAGCCCGGACACTGAGATCCAGCGCCGAGGGCCTTCTGGCGGTTCCCTCATTGCGAGAAGTGAGGCTACAGGGAACCAGGCAGAGGGCCTTCTCGGTAGTGGCGCCCTCCCATCAGATGTCAAAGAGATAAAGAATTACCTGACATTCAGAAGACATCTTAAGGCAGCCCTGTTCAGGGAAGTTTTTAATATGTAATGCTGTATTGTTTTTAACACTGATTGGGAGCCGCCCAGAGTGGCTGGGGAAACTCAGCCAGATGGGCGGGGTATAAATAATAAATTATTATTATTATTATTATTATTATTATTATTATTATTATTATTATAAAAAGCAGTCAATTCCTAAAAGCCTATTGGAGCAAAAAAAAATTACCTGCCAGCAGAAGGAGAGCAAGGAGGGTGCCAATCTAGCTTCACCAGGGAGGGAGTTCCATAGTTTAGGAGCAGCCACTGAAAAGGCCATCTCCCATGTTCCCAGGGCTGATGGGAGTTGTAGTCCAAAACATCTGAAGGGCACCCAGTTGGGGAAAGGCTGCTGCACAGGTAGAGTGAGTGTGTTCCGAAGTCCTACATGTTCTTCCTCCTTGACCTTGATGTTGTAGGTGATCATCTTGAACCACCCGGGCCAGATCTCAGCAGGCTATGCCCCAGTCCTGGACTGCCACACAGCCCATATCTCCTGTAAGTTTGCTGAGCTGAAGGAGAAGATTGACCGCAGGTCTGGCAAGAAGCTGGAGGATGACCCCAAATCCCTGAAGACTGGCGATGCGGCCATTGTTCAGATGATCCCTGGCAAGCCCATGTGTGTGGAGAGCTTCTCTGAATACCCACCTCTTGGTAAGTTTGCAGCACATTTATCAGAGACTTATGGCCTCATATCTGGGATTGGCTAGGAATTCTAAAAATCTAAAACATCAGGGCAGTTTTGAAATTGGTGTAGCTTAGAAAAGTTCAGTCCACTATCTTGATTCAAAATGATTTCCAAATGTATTAAAAAAACAAACAAACACAGATGAAAGCCTGCTGCTTGGTCTTGGGAACCATCATGCAAAAGTGTCCGTACTTCCATTTTAATGGGCATCATTTTGGTTTTTCTCATTATGTGGAAGGGTGAGGGTCTAGGTTGCGCAAGGGCCTTTTCAGGTCATTCAGCTATGCCTAGGCCCTGAGCTGGGCAGAGCATCTGCTTTGCATGCAGAAGGTCACAGGTTCAACCCCTGGCATCTCCAGGTAAGGTTGGAAGAGAAACTCACTGGCTGATACCATGGAGAACCATGGCTTGTCAGGGAAGACGGTACTGAGTTTGATGGGCCAGTGGTATAAGGCAGCATCCTATGTTCCTGCTTTCATCTGGCACTAAGGGGCATTGTGCATGTGCACATACCACAACAGCCATGAGGGCTAGCAACTTGGAATTTTTAAAAATGGACTGAAAAATTAGATTTTTGGGTAGCTAAGTCTGTACCCAGTACATCTTGCCCTTGACTGAGGATGTGAGGCTGAATTGTGGGAGTGGGTGCAGAATGTGGTTTGAGAGTTTGCTATAACAGGAAGTTTTGAGTAGGTTTGTACTTGATGTGTGTTGCTCATGTAAGGGTATTCTTCTGCTAAGAATAACTGCCTCTGTAGGACCTCCTGGGTCTGTTTAGGAGTCTTCTTTCAGGCCTCTCCTGTCTGCCTCAGTAGCTGTTTTGAGTAGACTGAACTTGAAAACAGTGCACATAAATCGTCCAAATAAACAAATAATGAATCATTCTGTGGTCAGTTGTGATGAAGCTTGGCAGTGAGTGATGATCTTTAACTGTATCCTCCTATTAAATGTGCCACATGCTAAATATTAGTGGCTATTGTATGATATGAGTGGGTAGGCCAAGAGTAGGTAACCTTTACCCCTCCAGATGCTGATGAACTACAACTTCCATAATCCCTGGCCATGCTTCCTAGGATTGAAGGGAGTTGTAGTGCAGCAACATCTGGCAGACCAAAGGTTACCCCCATCTTCCGTTAGGCATTTATTTCTGGCTTTTAGGAAGGCTGCTGCTTGCACTCTTCTAACTTGCAGTTTTGCATTCTACAGCCATTTATAGCTACATCTATGTGACAGCTTTAAAAACTAGTTTAATAATCAGTCCTTCTTCCTAAGGAATACTAGGAGCTGGTAATTCTGTGAGTGAAGCTACAAATCTCAAACTTGGCAACTGCAGTTAAGCCATGGCAGTTCAAACCTGTTGGTCATAGGTAAAAGGATTCCAGAAACTGTGTTGAACTTTCTGTGCCCTAATGAGATCTCTTCTCTCTGGCAGGTCGTTTTGCTGTTCGGGACATGAGGCAGACAGTGGCCGTGGGTGTAATTAAGTCTGTGGAGAAGAAGGCTAGTGGGGCAGCTAAAATAACAAAGTCTGCCATAAAGGCCAGTAAAAAGTGAACAGCTTCTTGCTCCTCCCCCCCCCCCCCAGCACCAACAGCTGGTGCTTAGGTTCTTTCTGATCCCTGACTGGAGCCTGGCCTCACTCAAACTGGACTGATGGCTGAGCACTGCCATGCAGCGGAAGAGGATCTTGAAGGAAACTGGACACTCTGTGTGGGCGGTGGGTTTAAAAAGCCTTAAATATATAAAAATAAAAATGTGCATCTAATTTGCCATGTTTCTCCATTGTTATAGCATCCATAACCAGATTATAATACTTGTGTCCAAATGTACAATTTGCAGTTGGGTGGAGGGGAGGAAGAGAATATATTGGCCTCTTTATAATCCTTAGTTTTAAGGACTGTAGTGGTTCTCAGTGCAATCCTGCATGTCTACTCAAAAGTAAGGTCCACTGAGTTTAATGGAACTCGCTTCCAGGTAAGTGTGCATAGGATTGGAGACTTCTTAAAAACTGCATCTACAGCACTAAACAAATGCTAGTGTTATTTTACTGCATTAGCAACTATGAGGATTCTGCTTGTAGGAGAAGGGAGTAAGAGGATGATTCTACAATCTAGGTCTAACCTAAATGTACCCAGCCGTACTTTAAAAAGTAGAGAGCATGAACAGCCATGCATAGTTACCAGGATTGCTGGACCTCAGGCAGTGACTTCCTCCTAGGACTCTCCAGCAATGAAGATATCCAGAAAAAGATAAGCAAGAGTACAAGGTGATTCTTCCATAAGGCCTAAACCCAGCTGTCTTCTCCCTTCCAAACTTTAAGCTTAAAGTTTAAACCATCCTCCCTCTGCCCCGTGTATTTACTTTCCAGTCTTTGTGTATCTCAATATTGAGGAGAGTGAGAGGTGGACACCAGGGCAGAATATATTTCTCAAAACAGATGGGACAGAAAGATGTCATCTTTCACCAAAGGCCCATTTAAGAGGAAAGTTATCTGGTCTCTCCTAAATAATAAAATTGACAGGTCCTACCAGGTGCCACCCTTGTGTTTGCCGTCTTGAGTTTGAGCAGCTGAAGCCAGTGCAATGTTATTCCCTGTAGGGCAAGGTGTACAGCTCTGGACTCTTTAAAAATCCCCTCTTTAAGCAGCAATAATCAATTTACCAGCAAGTATGTCTGAAATCAAGGGCTTCTTTTGAAGTACCACATTTATAGATTTGCACTGCAAATCTGGCAGTGGAAAGCTTGTTCTGTATGTTGCAAACAGGCATAATGGTCAGGCATGTCTGCCAGTTTAAAATAGGTGGGGAAATTTACAGCCCTCCAGATACTGTTTTGACCCCCAACTCACATCGGCTGCAGCCAGCATGGATAATGGGTGGGGATGATGGGGCCTGAAGCCCAACAACATGTAGAGGGCCACTCTTTCCTCATCTGTTATCTGAAAGCTGCTTTCACCTCTGAAGCAGAATCCTATGTGTATTTACAAGTCCCATTGTACTCAATGGATATATTACTGTACTTATGAGAATAGAAGAGCTTTGTGGCATCAGGCCAAAGACTCATGTGGTCAAATGCTGTTACCATAGTGACCAGATGTCTCTTAGAAAGCCCACAAGCAGGACCTGATTGCAACCGTGTGCTTCCCAGCAAGTGGTATTCAATGGCACACTGTGTCCAACAGCAAAGGCAGAAAATACCCATTGTGGCTACTAACTATTGGTAGCCTTGCACAGCTTGCATGGCAATTTGCACCTGCTGAAATAATCTCATTTATACAACTATAGGATGCAGGAGCCCTGCCTTCCTCCTCTGCATTCTGACACCTCCCTCCTATGCCAATAGTGTGGTGTAGTGGTTAGAGTGCTGGATTCGGACCTAAGAAGCCAGGGTTCAAATCCCCACTCAGCCATGAACCTCACTGGGTGACCTTGGGCCAATCACGACCTCTAGCAGTCTAGCCTACTGTAAAGGGTTGTTGGGATTAAATGGGGGGACGGGACAGTGTACAGCAACTTTGAGGAAAAGGTGGGGTATAAATGCAATAAATGTGAAGACTGGCTGAAGCACGAAACTGAATGATATTTTGTGATAAGAAATTAATATCGAAAATGTACAATCTGTTGCTAGACTGGGAAACGAAAGATGAAGAGGTTAAATCAGTCATGATTAAATGGGCACAAGATGTGGGACACAATATTCAGATGGAGGAATGGGAAAAACTATGGAAGAGTGGGATTAAATTTACAGCATGTGTGGCGACTGAAGAAAATTAGATACCATCTATACATCATTTTCATATAACTCCAGTCAAATTAGCAAAAATGTATAAATCTAAAGAAAATAAGTGTTGGAAATGTAAAATAGTAAAAAAAACCTACAGTGGTACCTCAGCTTAAGTACTTAATTCGTTCTGGAAGTACGTGCTTAACCTGAAACTGTTCTTAACCTGAAGCACCACTTTAGCTAATGGGGCCTCCTGCTGCCGCCGTACCACCAGAGCACGATTTCTGTTCTCATCCTGAAGCAAAGTTCTTAACCCGAGGTACTATTTCTGGGTTAGCGGAGTCTGTAACCTGAAGCGTATGTAACCCGAGGTACCACTGTATTGGGAAATGATTTTTTTTTTTAAATAACTTTTGTCAAAAAACCAGAAGCATCCCTACTATTACAGGAGTAGATATACCTAGATTACAAAAGAACTTATTTATGTATGCGACTGCAGCCGCAGAGTATTGCTTGTACAACACTGGTGTCCCAACTAAAGAAGATTGGCAAGTTAAATTAATGGAATGTGCTGAAATGGCAAAATGACAATGAGACTAAGAGAGATGACAACGAATATAAGGAAGAATGGAAGGACTTTATTGCATATATACAGAAGCAATGTACACAGGTTAATACATTGGCAGAGTTCTAGGACTACTTGTAATTACATTATGAATGAACAATAAGTAATTTTAATGGTTTTTATTTTACATTGGACGTGCGGTATGTTGATAAACACTGGAACGAAGGAAGGGACTAGGGGGTAAGTCAATTTTTTTGTTTGATATTGAATTTGTATTGATGTTGTTTTATTTTTGTTATATTGGGAAATTAATAAAATATGTATTAAAGAAAAAAAACCGATTGAGATTTTCGTTTAGTTATTTCATTGGATGCCCTGCCCACCCAGATCCTCCAATCTCCCGTTCCCAGAGCTCCTCCTTTCTGAAGAGGCGAGAAGGCTGGTCCAGGCCCGCCTCCTCTCTGTGCACTTGGTATATTTTCCTCGGCTGCGGGCGGGCGGGGGCGATTTGTGTCATATGACAGATCCAAGATGGCGTCGGCCAGGCTGCGGAAAGTTTTGCTGCTCCAGCTGCTGAGCGGATTTTGCTGGCTGAGTCCCGGGAGCTCGGCGGGGCCGGTGCCGCTGGTCATCTGGCATGGCATGGGTGAGTGAACGGGATCTAGTCAGGGTCTCGGCTGATGCTTTGTCGAGAGAGAGAGAGAGAGTTTAAAATGTTCATTCCGGTTTTTTGTTTTTGTTTTTGTAGCAGTCTTGAGAGAGTCTTACAAGGCTAGTTAGCTTTGTGGCTGGATGCAAATTCGAACCCTGGTTCTGGGTAAACGTTTTCCCACGGAGTTCCAGCCTCGTTGTGGTAAAGCACGACATCTGTATAGCATGTACTATGAGGTGCTTTAACAAAACGAATTGTAGCACAATCCTAGCCGTGTCTACTTGGAAGTAAGGCCTGTTTAATTCAATGGATCTTACTCGGATGTAAGTGGGGATCTCAGCCTTACTAACAGCAGTGTGGGCTTGTTCGTAGTTTAGTATCTGTCAACAGGTTGCTAATTGTCAGGAGGCTATTCATTTACCTGTGAATAAGCCCCATTTAACTTGCTGGGAATTATTTCTGAGAAGATCTGCATAGGATTGCACTGTCAGTTAACTCTTGTCAAGCAAAAAAATGGGGAAAACACCCAGGTACATAGGATGGAGCAAAGCAAGTGTTAATTAGTTGTTAAACTGTTGGACATGGGTTCAAGTTTGGGTTCTGCTACTTCAAAGTGTCACCACTTCAGTTACCTTGCAAGGTTTCTTTTAGGGTGAAACTCTGCGGCTTTCTTGTTTCAGTTTCAGAAAGAAGGTAATGTGGTAACTACCTAATGGTCCTGTAGCTTTCTGTTCCTTATCTGGAAAATCATAAGTTTGTAGTGCTTTGAGAACAGAAGCAGCACAGTTACACTATGACTGTGAAACTAAAAAACAAGTCTCCTCCAAGCCACTGTCTCCTGTTTGTCATTAAGCAGCCTAAAGGGTCTGGAGGGATTAGTATCTAAACCAGAGGGTCAGTTTTTCATTGTAGCCCATGTTTGCTAACCCCAGTCTCGTACTCCCCAATAGCCTGGCCAATCACATTTTCCTCACTGTGTGATTTACTAGGTTATCAACTTGCAGGAAACTGATCCAGTATTTCACCAAGCAAAGCTTGTATGCATCTCTCCCTAGTGGTTTTCCTTAAGAGAGGACTTGTCAGTAGTGACAATCTTTCTAGCATTTCTTGGGTGTTCACAGTTTTTTCTCGGTTGCTGTGATTGATGTGTAGACTACATTAGTTGAAAAGTGGATTGATACAGCTCATCCTTCTGCCAATTGCATAGCATAAAAAGACACACGTGCGCACAAATGAAGCTTGATTCTGCATGAATAGTGCAAATGGAAGCAGCTTTTATAAATACAGCAGTAATATTTAACAACTACCTCAGTGTAATTATCCTGCCAACAGTGACCTTTTTTATCTGCTGGCTTTAGTCTAAAAGCAATATTTGATGGATAAACAGACAGGTGGCAAGAAATCTGATGAAGTTTTTTCAAAGCTGGCCAAGTGCCACCCTTCCCTTTATGATCTTATCACTTAATTGGATTATACAAGGGGATGGTTGAATTGGAGTGGCATGAAAAGAACTGGGCATTCAAAGCTCATCTCAGTCAAGGAAAATGTATTATAATTTGTTTTAATGCAGAGGTGGGGAACTGAAGGTCCAGGACCAGACCCTCCAGGGCTCTCTGTCTGGCCCTTGGGACTCTCCCCAGCCCATATCCCTCCCTTGCTGGCCCTGGTTTGCACCCTTCTTGAGTATTTTTGCTTGGCTGGAATGTGTCCTTGAACTTTGATAGCGCCTCTTTCTTGTTTGGATGAGGATGGAGAGGGATGTGTGTAGAAACTAGCCTTCTGAACAAAGGTAAACATTAAATGGATTGCTGTGCCCACTTTTGCCTCTTGCCCTGCTCCTCCCCCAGAGGCATGTGGCCCTTGAGATGAAAAGGGCTTCCTGCCTCTGTAACTGGGATCATGGGACACTGTTTCTCAAAGAAATATGCTGACCAACATCATTAAATAACCAAAACTAAACAGAAGAGAAAATGAAACTTTAAAAAAAACGGAATTTAAAAATTGGAAGAATGCCATACAAAACATAGCATCTAGTTCCAGACAGTGACATTGCAAGTGTTATATGCATTTACAGTTGAATAAGACAGTGAGAAAGGGCAGGTAGCATTAATGCTGTTCCTTAAGACCAGTTTGATTCTCTTGCCTAACCCTCACTCTGCCCTAAAGCAGTTGCTGAGAAATTGCAAATGGGAAGGCATCCTGAAATAGCAAGACGTCTTGGAGTCGGGGTTAGCAACTGGAGGCCCCATGACCAACTCCAACCTTGAAAGAGGACCAGTTGCAGAAGGGGTATTTAGAGGTGATGAGGGGCTACATTAGGAGGTTTACTTGTTAGTCCACTTTGGGTGGGAGTAGAGGAGGGTGGCCCTTTTTTGCCCAGCCTCCTTTCAAGGTAATTGCTGACTCTAGGATGGGGGAGGGGGACCTTGTGCACCTCCTGATATTCGTGGACTTTCATCTTTCTTGACTACCGGCCTTGCTGATGGGAGCTGGTGTCCAGCAACATCTGGAGGAGCCACAGGTTGTCCACCTTGCCCTGAGATAATATTTCTTTTCCAGGGGTAAAGAGTTAGAGGAACTGGCTCCAGGTCAGGACCACCCCTCCAGCCACAGTATAAAAGAGAATATTTGTATCTCCTGAAAGGCCACAGGCTCCAGACTTCTATGACTCTTCACAGTGATTTCAGCCTCAATTAAAGACTGGTTTATAGCATGGCTGCATTTGTGTGATCATTCAGCTTTATAAAAGTCCAAGGCTCCAGACTTCTTGTCTTAGGGTTCTTACTCACTCCAAATCACCATGTAAGATGTTAAGCACACTCAGTACTGTGAGTGAGGTTTGAAATTTGGATGTGCACTCTCCTGTTGCACTTTTGATTCTGTTTCGGACTTTTACTCCCAACGGTTTGTAATCTGTTGCTTTTATTCATGGGATGGAGCACAAACAAGGGAGGGACTAATGACTAGGAAACTGATGACACAGCTGCTTGGGCAATTAATATTTTTTCCTTAGGGGAAGATGATATGTATAGCTTCCCTGCCCCAGATCCTCCTCCAGTTTCCTGCTGATCTTGTCTCTTCCCCTCAGGCTCTTTTGGAGTCCCAGGTTGATGAGATCAGGCCAGATTTCTTTATATGGTCTAAGGCTGCATACAGACAATATATTTAAAGTGCATGGATTTCCCCCCCAAAATCCGGGGATTTGTAGTTTAGCTCTCACAGAGTTATAATTCCCAGCACCCTTCAACTACAGTTCCCATGATTCTTTGGAGAAGAAATGTGCTTCAACTGTATGATATATATGCAGTTATAGACCCATTGTGAAATATAACTGGAATAACATGAAATGTTAGATATAGTATGAAATTTTGCATCCATCCAGATCTCATTCTGATATTATCTGGGCTTTTATCTTGATTACCAAACTTGTTCTTTCTTTCTTTCTTTCTTTCTTTCTTTCTTTCTTTCTTTCTTTCTTTCTTTCTTTCTAAAGGGGCTACCCTCCTAGTAATAGATTCACCATCTCCCTTCATATAAAATTCTCACAACACTATTGATCTGCCAGATAACGTGTCCTCAGTTCCCTGCCTCCTGATACCCTTTCTCTGCTGGGACTAATATTCAATGGCAAACAATCTAAATTGATGTCATGAGCATACAATTAACAAGGGGACAGGAAGCTCTGGACCATGTCTAAAGCCACATTCGACATGCATTTATTTTGAAGTGCAGTATTCCTATGTGTGTCTAAAACCATACTCTTGTCTCTTTTCCCCCACCCCTTTCTTTGGATGGGGCTTTGGATTACAGCTCTTCAAGTAAGTGCCTGTTGTATATATCTGGATCAAAATGGCTGAAGTTTAGTCAGGAAATCAGAAATCCATAGTATTACAGTGGTACCTCGGGTTACAGAGGCTTCAGGTTACAGACTCCGCTAACCCAGAAATAGTACCTTGGGTTAAGAACTTTGCTTCAGGATGAGAACAGAAATTGTGCAGCGGCGGCACAGCAGCAGTGGGAGGCCCCGTTAGCCAAAGTGGTGCTTCAGGTTAAGAACAGTTTCAGGTTAAGAACAGACCTCCAGAACGAATTAAGTCTTAACCCGAGATACTACTGTATTTATTAGATTTATATGCCTCATTATAAGATCTTAGGGAGGTTCGCAGAATAAAATACAGGTTAAAACAAGCACTTGATTAAAACAGCTAAACATTAACCTGCCCACTTCTCACAGACACATTTAAAAGGCTGCAGAATGTTAATCAGCCAAAGGGGAACATTTTCGCCTGGCGCCTAAAATACTGTATATATAATGAAGGAGCCAGGCGAACCTCCCTGAGGAGAGCATTCCACAAACGGGAGTATTATAAATATTACATGTTCCTTTTGCCCTTGTCTATGTGGGAGGTGTCAGTCTCCTGACTTACTGGCAAGAGAAGATGCACGCCGTTTGTATAAACCCACTTTATCATCCCTGTTATCTTCCCAGGTGTAGTCCAGGATGACGTTCAGCAGCCCTCGCACAAGAAACAGCATGCCTTGACCAGGATGGTCAGGAATGATAATTGTGTTGTTTGTGTGGAACTGAGAAACAAGTGTGTTTTTGTTTATCTGCTTATTACGTACCTTGGCCTTCAGTATCTCAAGAAGATATTTATGTGGCAGTTTTTGTAAAATGCAGGATTTTCTTTTAATGTAATCCCATTAACTTCAGGAGAGATAATTGAGCAATTAATTTAATAGTTGACCACCCTGCTTACTTGCGTTAAGGTGGGAGCCGAATATGGGGCTTCCCTATAGCCCCCTGGGGGCCCCAGTAACACATGAGCTGGGTCTACATTTGTTATATTTTGCAAATATATTTTGCTAGACTAAAAAAGAATGCTACTGCAACAGTCCTGTTGCTGAATTTCTATTTCAAAATCTTTCCCCTCATCTGCTTTTTTTTCTTTAATCCCAGGTGACAGCTGCTGCAATCCTGAGAGCATGGGTTACATAAAAAAAATCGTGGAGAAGAAAATCCCAGGAATTTACGTTCTGTCTTTGAAGATTGGCAGCAACTTAATTGAGGTGGTGTCATTTTTATTGTGAATTTTCTCAAGTAGGCACGGTGTTTAAAATGGTGCTCCTCATACTTTGTTAACTTGAGCTCCAGCTATCAGCCTGGAGAGCTCAGTTGGTTAGAGTGTGGTGCTGATAATGCCAAGGTTGTAGGTTCTCCTTAAGTGACAGCTGCATATTCTTGCATCGCAGAGGGTTGAATTAGATCAGGGGTCAGCACCTTTTTCAGCTGTGGGCTGGTCCACCATCCCTCAGACCATGTAGTGGGCTGGACGATATTTTGGAGAAAAAAATGAACGAATTCCTATGCCCCACAAATAACCCAGAGATGCATTTTAAATAAAAGCACACATTCTACTCATGTAAAAACATGCTGATTCCTGGAGCATCAGCTGGCTGGATTGAGAAGGCGATTGGGCTGCATCCGGCCCACGGGCCTTAGGTTGCCTACCCCTGGATTAGATGACCCTCTGGGTCCCTTCCAACTATTCAATTCTAAAGGACAGTGTGCAGAACATTGTGGACAGCGCTGCATGTCTTTTCCGTGCCACTTCATACAAGGATCTGTGCATTGATTGGGGCAATCAGTCTTGATGCCAAGACTGGCATTAGAGGAGGGACAGAGGTGGGGGAGTGTTTGTAGGGAAATGCCATTAGAACAAAGCATCATCTCTTCTGCCTGAAAGAGATGGTATGGTGAGGAGCAGTAATCTCATGAATCCAGTGGGGATAAGTGGAGGACCCTTTCTAGGGCAGTTGAATTCTTCCCACTCATATCTTTGCTGGTTCATGAGAAAGGCTAGGAGACCTGCCTGTTGATGAGCAGGATTCTCATCCCCCGCCCCCCGACCCAATGGACTTGTCAATCACAGTGGGTGTGCATGTCTGAGTAGGGGTGGGGAGAACCTAAAGGCACCATCATGGACACCTTTAAAACAGGTGTGAGCAAGTAAGGGAGTAAGAAGGGCAGACTCCCATGAAGTAACCCCGAAGCTGCGGGTTGTAATTGGATTTGGACGCAGATCTGCTTATGAGCTCCTTGAAGCCATGATGGCCTCTGACTTAGGCCTCTTCTAAGCCTTGTCTGTGCCTAAGCTCTGATCTTTAAATGGATTTGGTCCTGATGCTGAGCCGCCCAGCACTCCCACACGCGCATGGCTTTGGTTTTGCTACGCAGAGCTCAGAGCTTGGGTGCTGAATCAAATTCCACCCTGGCGTTACTTTTCCAAGCATTGAGGGCTGCCTTTCCCCAGTGGAGAGCTGTCGGGGGCTGCATCCCTGTAGTGAGTGGGGCCAGACACAAGCACTTGGACAAAGCGATTTCCCATGGAAGCAGCTAGGCATATATTCTGGGTGACCTCGGCTAAAGTTTCACTTCCCATTTTTTCCATAGACATAGAACTCTGTAGTCCCCCTAACTCCCTCTCCCTCTTGTATCCTGATGGAACGGCTGCTGGCTGCTAGGCACTTGAAGGAGAAGCCTGATGGAGTTCATCTCTCCCTCTTTACTTCTCCATTATTTCTATCTATCATCTCTCTATCTCTCTATCTCTATCTCTATCTCTATCTCTATCTCTATCTCTATCTCTATATCTCTCTATATCTCTATCTCTATCTCTTATCTATCTAATCTATCTAATCTATCTAATCTATCTATCATCTATCTATCTAATCTATCATCTATCTCTCTATCTCTATCTATCATCTATCTATCTATCTAATCTATCTGTCATCTATCTGTATCTATCTATCTAATCTATCATCTCTCTATCTCTATCTATCATCTATCTAATCTATCTATATCTATCTATCTATCTATCTATCTCTATCTCTATCTCTATCTCTATCTCTATCTCTATCTCTATATCTATATCTATATCTATATCTATATCTATATCTATATCTATCTATCTATCTATCTATCTATCTATCTATCTATCTATCTATCATCTACCCCTCTTGTGTTTGGTCCAGAAATAACAGTTAATGCAGAACACTGCAACATGTTTGCTGATCCTGCCAGCATATTACATCCTCAGCTCATAGATCTGCATTGACAACTGATTTGTTCCTGGGCCAAATTCAAGGTGGTCCTCAGCCCGGTGAGGAAGGCTGGGCCTGGGAAGGACTAACACCTGGCTCCTTTGAGACCAGGAGATTCAGCTGCAGAGTGACACTTGTTGAAACACTGGACAATTAGTGAGGGAAATCTATATACAAATTTGTCCCACTCTAGTGACTGCTGTATCATTGCATTATTAATATACTATAAACTTCACAAATACTCCTAAATGAGCAGGCATCTGGAGGGCCACAGGTTCTCTATCCCTGGGTTAGCGACTTCCATTTTAAACAGAAGGGAGGAGGGCTGATTGTCTGGGGAAGGGAGCTGCAATCTCCCTCTGGGGACTTGCCTTCCTCCTGCTCAGTGTGTGACACTTTGGCATGTGTAGGTCCTTGGCTGTCTCCTGTTCTTCAAGTTCTCCGTTTTCTTCAGGACATGGAGAACAGCTTCTTCATGAACGTGAATGACCAGGTGAAACTCGTGTGTGACGAACTCGCAAAGGACCCGAAGCTTCGAGGCGGCTACAACGCCATGGGCTTCTCACAGGGAGGGCAGTTCCTGTAAGTGTCTCAAGCGTTGCAGAATGAGGGAGGAGTTTTGGATGAAAGGGGGCGACTTTTGGTAGAATGCAGTGGTAGAGCAAGTGTGTTGCATGCAGAAGGCTCTTAGAAATGTTAAACAATCAATAGAATTTTTTTTGAATGTTTAAATCATATTAATTTTTAAAAATCACTTTTTAAAATGTTCAATTTTTTAACTTACTTTAAAATTTAAATTTAAGTCCCTCATGTGACATATCATATTAAAGTCCACGAAGTTCTGAAGAGATTGGTGTTTTTAGTTTTGATGTATGTCAATTCTGGACTGAGCTTTTAAGGTTGTTGTGCAAGGCCAAAATTGTCAATTTTTTGAAATTTCAAACCCTCATAACTCACAAATGGGATGAGATAAAAAAAATTGAAATTTTAGATTTAAGCTAAGTTTTGATTATTCAACAAGTGTACAAAATATTAAGAAAATTGGATGAGATGAGGTAAAAAAAGTTGAATCACTTGATATGGAGTGACCTGTGACATAGGAGGCTGCCTTTTACAGAACCAGGCCCTTGGCCCCTCCAGCTCAGTACTGACTACCTTAAAGATGGGGAACTGCAGGCCTCCAGATGACATCAAGTGTCCCCTCCCACCACCCCTGGCCATTGGCCATGCTGGCTGGGAATGATGGGAACATCCGACAGGCCACCCCACCTCCCTGACCTGAATTCCAATAAGAAGTATAATAAAATCTAACGTATATAAATTGAATTACAAAATCAATATTAAATCAAAGTCAATATAATCCTGCCAGTTCTACATTCTGCCCTGGTATATAAGAACTGTCTGGACAACGTGTCTTCTGCCTTGGAGGTTGCTGCTTAATCTGTTTTTGTCCCGTCCCCCCCCTTTCCAGGAGGGCGGTGGTGCAGAGATGTCCCTCTCCCCCAATGTTCAATCTGATTTCTGTAGGAGGTCAGCACCAAGGTAAGCCCATCTGAGTGGTCTTTTGTTTTCTAGACGGCGAGAATGCAGATTTAGGCGGGGAAAGTTATGTCATAGCAACAGAGGATGTTATGCCTGGAGGTGCGGACCATATGGATTCCTTCCAATCAGGATTCAGTCCCCATCATGGGACTGAAACTGCCTTGATTGCACTGGTCAGTGATCTCGGGCGGGCTAGGGACAGAAGGGAAAGCTGTCCCTGGTCCTGCTGTGAGTGTCTGGAGGCAGCTGGAGGATGGAAGGCAGTTAACGGATTGAGGTTGAATCCTGACAAGACAGAATACTGTTTTTTGGAGATGGGATGGGCGAATGTGGGGGACTCCTTGGTCCTGAATGGGGTAATTGTGCCTCTGAAGGAACAGCAGCACAGCCTGGGAGCCATTTTGGACTCACAACTGTCCATGCAGGCACAGGTCAATTCTGGGTCCAGGACAGCTCCACCTGGTACGCCAGCTGAGACCCTATCTGCCTGCGGACTGCCTTGCCAGAGTGGTGCATGCTCTAGTTATCTCCCACTTGGACTACTGCAATGTGCTTCATGTGAGGCTACCTTTGAAACTACAGCTAATCCAGAATGTGGCAGCTAGACTGGTGACTGGGAGTGGCTGCCGGGACCATTTAACACCAATCCTAAAGGATCTTCACTGGCTCCCAGTACGTTTCCAAGCACAATTCAAAGTGTTGGTGCTGACCTTTAAAGCCCTTGGCCCAGTGTACCTGAAGCAGCGTCTCCACCCCTGTCATTCACCCCTATCATTCACTGAGGTCCACCTCTAAGGGTCTTCTGGTGTTTCCCTCACTGAGAGAAGCAAAGTTACAGGGAACCAGGCAGAGGGCCCTCCCAGCCGATGTCAGGGAGATAAAGAACCACACAACTTTTAGAAGACATCTGAAGGCAGCCCTGTATTGGGAAGTTTTAAATGTTTGACATTTTATTATGTTTTTACACGTGCCGGAAGGAAGCTGTCCAGAGTGGCTGGGGAAATGCTGCCAGATGAGTGGGGTAGAAATAATAAAACAATACCAACAACAACAATTATTATTAAAGTAATAAGCATGACTAAGGGCCATTGATCTTAATGGCTGGTGTCATGTTCAGATCCTGAATGCCTGCAAATTGGTATCTTGCTGCCACAGGTGTGTATGGCTTTCCGCGTTGTCCCGGGGAGAGTTCTCACCTCTGTGACTGGATCCGAAGGATGTTAGATCTAGGGGCCTACACTGCAGTGGTCCAGAACCGGTGAGTTCACTTTGGCAGAAGTTAAATGTTATGGGGTGGGGGCATGTGCTTGGGGGGTGGGGCTTGCTCTGGCTTGTGTTTTGAACTCCCAGTTCTCCCTCCACTACAGCCTGGTCCAAGCCCAGTACTGGCACGACCCACTGAATGAAGAGGAATACCGGAAGCACAGTCTTTTCCTGGCGGACATCAATCAAGAGCGAGTAAGTTTGATAGGTTTGGGCCTTGCCGGTCTGGCTGCTCATCCCACCCCTCTAATCAAATCCAAAAACAACACCTGTAAACTGCAGGAAGTTTTTCGTGAAATTGTGAAGGTGTGGAAGGGCTCAAGAAAGAAAAAAACAAGCTAGAAAAAGTAGAATAAAACATTCAAAAATCAAACAGATATTTGCAGGGCATAGTATTTAGGCACACAATGGAGCAGCCTTGCTGAGCCTTATAAGATCTGCACCTGGTCAGTGACCAGATACAAGAATGCCTGTGAGCTACATGCTTATGCTTCCTTAGAGGAAGGGTTGCTGTTGACGTTTAACTTGTTTTGTTACGTACTATAAACCTTGTTTTGAAGGATGAGTTATTAAACATATAGTCAGTTAGTACCCAAACAGTATGTTTGCATAATAATATAAAAGGTAAAGGACCCCTGGACAGTTAAGTCCAGTCAAAGGCAACTGTGAGGTGCGGCACTCATTGTGTGCATACTCATATGCATATGCAAACTCATTTCGCTTTCAGGCCGAGGGAGCGACATTTGTCCACAGACAGCTTTCCAGGTCATGTGGCCAGCCTAAACTGTTGGGGCGCACTTGGGTCAGGATTTGCATGGAATTTTCTGCAGTGTCATCAGCAAAGCAGATTCCAAGGTAGCTTGGGATTCTCTTAAATCTTCTTTTCTCTCTGTCTTTTCCTCCCTCTGTGCCCCCATCTTCTTTCTAGAGCAACAACAGTACGTATAAGAAAAACCTGATGTCTTTGAAGAAATTTGTGATGGTGAAGTTCCTCAATGATACCATGGTGGACCCTCCTGCATCTGAGGTGGGCAGCTCTGTGTGTGTGTGTGTGAATGCGTATATATGTGTGAAAAACACATGCAGAATGTGATGAAATGGAAGGGGGCTGATTTTGCAAACCCGATATACCGTATATACTTGAGTATAAGCTGACCCGAATATAAGCCGAGGCACCTAATTTTAGCACAAAAAACTGGGAAAACTTAATGACTTGAGTAAGTATAAGCCGGTTCACCATACCACAAACCTGGTGGTGGCAGCAGCGGCAGAGGAAGAACAAGCAGCCCAAAAGGGACAGGCCTTTGCTGGCCTGGTGCATGTAGGTATGAACTGGCCATTGCAACAGCGCGTGGCTCATTTTGTTGCTCTCCTCTTTCCCCAGTGGTTTGGTTACTACCGGAGCGGTCAGGCCAAAGAGACCATTCCCTTGCAAGAGACCTCACTATACACAGAGGTAACTATCCCGAATGTTGCTATTATTCCTATCAAGAATTTGACACCAAACCAGCTGTGTGATATCCCATCATTTGTGGCAACAAAGAGTTTTGTAACTAGATAAAAAAATGCAGAAGAGAGATTATTATCTACAGGTGACTCCCCACTTGCATGGGGGGGGGTTGTGTTCTGGGGGCCCCATAATTGTGTATAAGTGGAGAGCACTCTTATTTAAGTGGGGCGTGCTTGTGGTTCACATGGAGACCATCCTCTTTGGGCTATGGGGAGCCAAGAGGATGCTCTAGGGTGCTCCCCTCTTCTAGGTTCCTGTGCTGCAGGTGTGCATAGTTGCATGCAAGTAAATTCCACTCTAAAGTTGTCTGCTTAAAGAGCTGCATAGTGTTCTAAAAACACAGATTTGCAGAATTTGAAATTGAGACAGTTGACAGGAAAATGATAAATGAGTCTAAGCTGGTGTAGCTGAACAGAGATAATCTTCCAAACCTGAAGATGTGCTGACCACTGGAAGCACGTTCCTTCCAAGCTTTTACAAGAGAGCAGGGTGCATGCTTCCAAAAACAACAGGCAAATGTGTGTCTTTTTTTTTAAAGACTTCAATAGCTTTTAGGAATGCATACAGTATTTAAGAATGGTTACTGCCTCCTCTCAGGGGCCAGTTAAAGGAATTTGGTTGGATTAGCACTGCAACCTTTTAAGTGACTGAAAGCCTTTGTGAATTAATTAAAAAGGCAGCCCTGGTTAATGGGACAACACATTGGGTGAGGTCCAACAATATTGTACTCAGCATAGTAGACCCATTGAAATCAGTGGATGTAACTTAAAATAGTATGAATTGCAGAAATATTTGAAGAGCATCATCCCTACACTCTTGAATCAGTGCAACTGATACACTGGCTGTGAGCCGCAAAACATCTGGCCAAGTGGACAGATACTACCCTGAACGATTTGTAGTTAAGAGGTTAAAAATTAACAGCCTGTTTCTTTATGCCCTTTTCTTGTCACTGCTGCTTGCCTTTAACTTAATGAAGCAGGGGGTGTAAATTCACGCCAGTTAACTTGGTGGAATTTCCCCCTAGACTGCAGCTTAGTTCTAACGGTAGGTTTTAGCATTTTTCCAGTAGTTTCCTTGGTGCCCTCAAACTAGATTGGCCCAGGATCTGCTCAGAGGAAGCCTTGATAGTTAAACTGGATGTAAGCCAGTTTAGGATTGTTCTATATATGCAGCTGTGAAAACATTTGCTGCTGTATTTTCTCTGAAGCTCCATTTATAGTAGCTCCAGTGCTTATGATTGCAGCTTCAGGATCTTAATACTGATTTATTTTATTTAATAAAATTTATATACCCAGTTGACTGTAAGAAAAAACCTCAAAGTGGGCAGGAGTGGACTTGTTCAGCCTACTTTTTTTACTAGAAGTCCAAGATCTGCTAACAAGTCAAAAGACATATAGTTGGAAGCAAACACTCTTTCAGCCAGCAATCTACCAGTAGATCCCAAACCACCTTCTTTGCATGCTGCTGCCTAAGTTTTGCATGGTGATTTCTAGCTGAGGTCCATCTGTTTGTTACTCTATATTCCTTCTTTCAGGATCGGTTGGGTTTGAAGGAAATGGACCAAGCAGGGAAGCTGGTGTTCCTGGGCGCAGAAGGAGATCACCTCCACTTTTCTGAAGAATGGTTCTACAAGAACATCTTGCCATTCTTACAGTGAAACTGATGATGACCCACAGGCTGAGCCTGCCTTTCTGTGTTGCTGGAGATGAGAGTGTTTGGTGTGCTCCTTTATAGTGCTTGGCTGGAAAGGAGAGACTTCTCACTAATCTGCTAGGTAGGGGCTAGCTTGATATAAGGATTAACACCAATTAATTGAAGTCTCTCAGTAGGTCTTCTGCACCTTTATTCAACACAGCCTGACCTCTATCAGCTTTGCCCTGGAGAGGCACTAAAATAGAACAGTCCTTTCAGCTATGTGAAAAGTCATTCGTATTTGTTTTGGGATGGCAAAATTGATGTGGGTTACAGTGCTTTATCAGCCTCCTTTTCTGGGATCTGTGCCAACCTTTTCCTGCCCCCCAAATGTTTTGACTACAGCAGGAGGGGAGGATCACTTTGTCTTCTTCCTCCTTTAGTGATTTTATTAGGACAGGCAGCCATCAAAATGAACACATTTGTTTGTGGAGCATGTTGTGCAAGGCTGTGTGAAACTGAGGATGCGATATTGCAGTTAACCTTTTGCAGATCTCAGGGATGGGATATTTAATACCTCTTGTTAGAACAAGAGATAAAATGGGGGTGGGGTGGGGTGGTGCGCTAGCTTACGTTTCTCTCACCAGACTGCAAGTCTGAAAGCAGGCAGGAGGTCTGTGGTACACAAGAGAAACAGGTGACTTATATGTGCAACAATACTGTTGGGCCGTGTGAATGGCAGGATGTTAAGAAAGGGTGATTCAAGCTCTTTGGCTTTGTATTGTATTATAAGCAATAGCACACAAAAAAATCAGCACATTCCAATAAAAATGTTTAAGATGATTCAGTGAGCAGCAGCACTGCTTTATTCGTAGAGGAAGGTTGCATCCTCACTCCTAGCATGAAGCAATATTCCTCTTGAAGGCAATAGAAGAGGTACTGCTCCCCATGTTGTTGGTTTCAAAACTCCCTTCAACCCCCCCCCAAACCATTATGGCTAATGAGGAATTATGGGAATTGTAATCTAGCAATAGGTGCAAAACACAAGATCTGCAGTTCAGTAGAGATACTCACTTAGAAGAAGCAGAAATGTCATTTTCCTCAAACTCCCACCTGGGTTCTAAAGGGCAGAGGCTGGATGATGAAGCAATGCTGCATCTTCCAAGTTGCAGTCTACATGCGAGTCTGGCAAACTTGCAGCCCTTCACTTGTTGCTGGATTACATTTGCTACTCCATCCCTGACCACTAGCTCTGCTTGCTAGGACTGATGGAAGGAAGTTGGGTAGCCAACAGTTTCCCCACCCATTATATACAGTGGTGCCCCGCAAGACGAATGCCTCGCAAGACGAAAGAGTTTTCCGTTTTGGAGGTGCTTTGCAAAACAAATTTCCTATGGGCTTGCTTCGCAAGACGAAAATGTCTTGCGAGTTCCTGCGGGGGTTTTTTCCTTCCCCCCCTTTTTCTAAGCCGCTTATCCACTTATCCGCTAAGCCGATTAGCCGCTAAAAGCTGCTAAGCCGCTAATAGCGCTAATCCGCTAAGCCATCAATGGGCTTGCTTCGCAGGACAAAAAAACCGCTGGACGAAGAGAATCGCGGAACGGATTCTTTTCGTCTTGCAAGGCACCACTGTACTATTGTTGGGTTATGCATACAGTACTAACTCTCAAAATTCCAGAATCCCTTCATTTGAAACATCTGAATTATTTCACTACAATCCCTTGGTGAGTGGAGAGATGGCTTTCTGGACTTGGGGGCTGATGCAGGGAGGCTGTCAGGCTAGTTCAAGACCTTCCTGCCAACACAACAGATGTCAGTGGCCTCTGTGGTAACAGTTTTTAACAAAGCCAGGAAACATTTCCATGAATGCATTTGCCCACCACTGCCGCTAGCCACAATGAAATTCTGAGTGAAGCCACAGCGGGCTCTGAGAGACTAGTGTGAAAACACTCCCAAGGACTCCTCAGACAAGCTTAAGCTGGAAATGTTGCTGAAAGAGAGCAGCATTGAGTCTGAAGCTGTAAACTGAGGTTTGCGGCTTTTCTGGACGAAGCTGGTTGCAGAGGAGCTTAGGAAGGACCACCATGTTAAGGAGCAACTTGGCATTAACTTTATTCTATCTTCAGTATAATTTTAAGTACATAAGAAAGGTTTTATTTCCACAAGCCTTGGGAGAGAAATACAAGTCACAGGACAGTTTCAAAATAAAAAGAAATTGCATATCTTTTGTTAAGTTTCATTTTAGTGGGAGGGGGGGAATCATTAATGTGGCAAAGAGGGAAATAAGATATGCATATGCTATCCAAAAACACTTATGATTCTGGTGCGCAGGCAACTCCCTTTGGTGGGTCAGTACAGTACCATGCCTTTGGTCTCTGCGCAAGCACTGCAGTGCCATGCTAACACACACACACTGGCCTTCCGGTGGAGAAGAAGCTGAGCGACAGAGAGAAGGGCAGCCAGAGAAAGTCTTCCAGACTCTACAGGGTAAATAAGCTCGGATGGAGGATTAGAATGAACTTGTGCTTACAAATAATTAAATACTGGACCTGGAATGAAGAAGACTCATCCCTCCCTAAAAAAAAGAGAGATGGGCTCCAAGGAAAATCCTGTCCTGGAAACGCTCAGCTGCTCAGAAGAGGGACCCTTTGGGCACAATTTTCCCTTTAAAGGAGGGCTTGAATGGAAGTGGGTGAGCAGCAGTTTTCTAGCCGCTGGACAGACTCCCGGAAGGGGCGAGTGGGGAGCCTGTCCCGTGGTAGTCTTGTGGCACCTGTAACTGAGAGGTCTCCCCCAACATCATGGCACAACACAGAATTTTACACTGAGCACGTAAGGGGGGAAATGGGGAGATGGGGTGGGGGAAGGAATGCTATACATGCACCAGTCCTTCAGCTTTTGGTCCAGCAAAGCCATTCCTGGAATCTTTGAACAGCCCCAATTAGATTAAACAGAATGAAGTCAACTCCCTTGTACTTCCCCCAACCCACACCTTCCAGATACACTGTCACACACACATATCACTGGGGACTCTATACCCTGATAACTCGCTTTACTCCAAGAGGAACCATCTTCCTTCGCTTAAAATGAAAGGGGAAGAGAAAAACCTCTAGAACCAAGTCCTTGAGATACTGGCTCCAGGGAGCACAAAAAGAAAGGCCAGACAGAAGTTGATTGGTGATGCGGGTTTGCCTGACCAAGGGGAAACGCCACACTTTCCTGCTGATCAACTGATAGAAGCAAATGATTCTGCCACCCTACCCCAAATCCTAGCCTGAGGTATTTTCAGTAAAGGCAGGTAGGCAAGTCTCTCGGGGAGAAGACAGAAGCAGATTGAGAGCGGAAAAGGTACAGGAAAATCTATAAATCATCCCAAAAAAAGCAGATTTGTCCCACAGCAGTGGTGGGGCGAATGTCGAGCGCCAGGTCAACTTATCCAGCTATCTCCGTGACAGTGGTGACTAACTTCTGCCCGTTCCACTGTGTCTTGAATTGTTCTGGGATTGGGAACTCATTCTAGGGGGAAACAAAATATTGGAGTCAGTAACATTTACACGGAAGTGACTTGCAGAGACGTACAGCTTTCAAAGCCCCTGTGTGCTCTCTGTCCTTTAGTACAGCTACACCTCTAACACAAAAGCTTATTGCCATCACAGGGAGAGCCTTGCTGGATCTGATCAAAGGCCCATTTAGCTCAGCATCCTGCTTTTCAAGAGCGGCCAGCAAGATGCTTCTTGGAAGCCCACAAGCAAGGTACTAATCTGCCTGGCTGCTCCCCTCCCCCTCAATAACTGGCATTCCGGGACAGCACTGTCTTGAATGCAGACCTTCCACTTTCATATCTTGTCTAAATGAGCTGCATGCCAGGGGTGGAGACATGAGAAAACTGCAGAGGCACCTAATTCAGCAACAAACCTATTAACATCCCATTCAATATATCAACTTAAAAAACAGAGCAAGTACCAAATTAAGCCAGGTCTGGGAATCTCCAGACTAAGGGGCTAATTAGATCTGGCACAGGTGCAATTTTGGCCTGCAAAGCCATGTCCCCCTACCACACACCTGACTTCAAATGCGATGTCAAGTAGATGCAGCTGCCAAAGCACAACTGGGGCCCTTAAAGTATACTCTAGGATGCTCAGTGGCAAAGGAGGCTTGCTGCCATGCCCATCAGCTGATAGGTGGTGACAGCAAGCCTGGTAGGATCTGCAATGCAGCCCGCCACCCATCCAAGAGGGGCATGATGTTGGCACCAATCAGCAGTAGCTTCAAGCCCTGCTTGGCTGGGCTTGGAATCTTTGTAGTGGGGATTGCCATGCTACAGAGAAGAAACTATTCATCTGACATAGTGATACCAAGTTAATGCAGGTGGGCAGGGCCCGTTCCACCTGTCAAAGTAGCCTGCTGAGGGTGAGGGAATGCAGCATTCAGCTTATCAGGTGGATCCAGTTCTCCACCCCAATATTAAGCTCCTTAGAGCTGTGCTTCTTGATTCATGCTCCTTAATCCTAAAAGTGTGGTGCAGATGTACATTGATCCCAACCACTGAAAGCCTGCCTGCCTTATTAAGCCTGGGCTTCTGAAAGCCAGCTAAAATCATTTTGGCAACACAGCACTTCAGCCTGGTGACTTTTGACCACGAGCTATCCCAAGACGGCTTCTTCCCAATATCAGCAACCACCACCACCCACAGCAAAGTGGCTTTCTCCCAGCATCTGATTTCTACATCAAGTAACCAGAAAGAAACTTACAAAATCACCACTGTCTGTAGGAACGAGGACGTTCATCTCTGAGGACTTGGCACTG
Organism: Podarcis cretensis; assembly: GCF_951804945.1. Classification (NCBI taxonomy): domain Eukaryota; kingdom Metazoa; phylum Chordata; class Lepidosauria; order Squamata; family Lacertidae; genus Podarcis; species Podarcis cretensis. The sequence goes on from NC_137177.1 coordinate 30,445,355, forward strand.
ACAATCTCACATTCTAATGAGTTCTTGCTCAGGTAGACGTGACAACCGTCTGTCTTGTTGATGGAAATGGTTGGCACTTTACCCAACACCTAGCAAGAAAGGCAAGGATATTAGACATGGCTAGATCAACTACCACCCTACAAGTCTGAAAGAAACACAGGAGTTCACTTCTCCTTGTTCTGAAAACATCATTATCAATACTCTTTATATGTACTCTTTATAATATCATATATAAATAATACATCAATGAAGACAATGGATCCATCAATAACACATTCAATTATCAATAAATCATAAAACAGCAGTGTGGTGAATCTTATGAGCAAGGGAAACAAAATTCACTATGTTATCTTTTCAAGCTCTTAGTGGCTTGTACTTCAAGTGCCACTTGCTCTCAACGTGAACCTAGCCTGGATGCAACATCATCTTTGGAGGGTCCCTTCTTTGTCTCACTCCCAAGATGGCAGGACCCAGTAACCCAAGACTGGGGTTTCCACAGGATGCAATTGCCCTGCCTTGGAACACCCTCCATGGAGAGGCCTGCCCAGTGCTAACTATTTTTTATTCATCCATACCTTTTAAAGCTGTGCTTAATCCTACAGGTTGCCATTTTAAAACATTTATCCTAGCTGTTAGTATTCTGTCCTTTGCCATTTTTAATGCAGATGATAATTGTTGTACAGGCAACCCCCTCCCCCATTTACATGGGGCTTACGTTCCAAGGCACTGCACAGTTAAGTGAAACTGCAATTGAAAAAGCTGGCAAACACGCCGTTCCACCCCTTTCTGGGACGTTTTTGGGTCACTTCTGGGTTCGGAGCAATGTGTGTGTGCATGGGTTGAGGAGCAAGATGGGTTTCTAATTCTGTTAGGGAATCTGAAGACCCTGAATCCCTCCTCAAAGACTACTTCTTCTTGCTCATCTGTTTAAGGGTTCCTGCTCTTCAAAAGAGGCAAGGCAGAGTGAGGACCCTTACGAGGTTAAGGGAAAGCAAAACTGGCTGGGGGTGAGGGAGTGAAATTACCTGAACTTGGATATCCCGACTGTTGATGATCTCAACAATGCCCACCACATCATCGAACACCAGACCTAGCTTCTTGCAGTTATCTACAAAATAGAGGGAAAGAGAACAGAAAGGACCATTAAGGACCTTTTCCAGTGTGGCTGAAGAATACTTCAGCAAGTCCCGATTTAGCCACCCATCCATTGGGTGCTCCAAGGTAAGTCACAACAACAGCACTCCTCATTTGCAATGCAAGGGTAATTTTTGGGAAACTGAGAAACCGGGGGGGGGGGGACTCCATGGGGTTTGGCTTCACACACCAGTTCCCCACCTATTATCAGGAAGACCTTTGCGGTGAACCCTGTTGGACTGAGCAGGATTTAACTCCCCTCTTTTCAGCTGATGTACTTGGGAGGCGTGGGGTGTTAAATCCTGCAGGGAACTGGTGCATGAAGCCAACAGTGTATTGAACCAGAGAATTGCACCCACCTCCCTTGGAGTGGCACGAGCTGATTGGTGGGCATGAGTTGTTGGTTTCTTCTTTTTTTAAAGCCTCCCACCCCAGCCCCAGCCAGTAAGAACCTACCCAGTGTGATGGAGTTAATCTTGCCCTTGATATGGAGTGTACTGTTCATGCACTTGTAGACGTAGGCCACCTGCTTCAGCTCCGTGTCGCTGATCACCAAGTTGGAGGCATTTTCTTGGTTCTCCTAAAGAGGAAGGGGAAAAAATGCCGCTCATTCCAGCCCCTTCCCTCCTCGGATAAGCGTATGACCTGCAGATGTGCCTGATGGACAGCAATGAGCCAGCGTCTCCTTACAAGACTCTCTTACTCGGGTCAGGTATGGGGAACCTCTGGCCCCCCCGACTCCAGTTCTCATCACTGGCCATGCTAGCTAGGGCTGCTGTGAGCTGGAGTCCAGCACCTAGAGGACAAAGTTTTCCTCCCTCCTTCTAATTTATTAAAACAAAGACTAAAGGTGCTGCTTGAATTAATTGGACAGCAGACTTTAATAAGTACTCTTAAGAACTGCAGATGACGTGCCTCTTCTAAGATGCTGCCTGCTTCAAAATGCATGCATGATCTAAATGCAAAATACAATTCAGATTTTTTCCACCTTCTCATATGAAATCTCAAGTTATCCATGGCAGCGGGGAGTCTTTTGCGTGGGACCCTTGTGACGCCCCAGCCCCTCGGAACTCACCACTCTCCATTTCTTGCCTTCCAGCTCCAGCACAGGAGGCTCCTTCTTCGCAGGCAGTTTTTGGGAGGCGCTGACAGGACAGGCTGGCTTCGGAGCCATGAAAGGCTTTGGTCCCGTCCGCATAGGACCACCTGGGTTCTTTAGCGCTGGGTTCTTGTGGGTCTTCATCTCGTCCGACACGTGCTTCAGGCCTAGGAGGGAAACCACCATTAACGTCCACCTTGAAGATGCCACCAGCTTTAAGAGCCACCCCTCAGCCATGACCAGCAGCTACTCTTCCCCACCCAGGCGCTTCCATTCTTGTGGCAGCTTTGCAGTGTGGGAGCATCGCAGTGCAGCTCCTTCCCACACCTCTTATCAGCAGCCCCAGGCACAAGCCTTTCCCACGCTTGAGTCACCCTTTCTAAAGCTTCAGTACATCTAACATTACCCCCAAGCAGAGCAGAGCTGCCGCTTCTCTACCACAAGGGCAATGTCAGAGCCAGGCCCAAAGAGCCGCTTCTTACGAACCAAGAACTTCCCCCTGAAACCACCACAGCCTGCATCAGACCACCAGCCATTTATGCCTTGTAGACAAATTTAGTTCCCATTTTTAGCTTGACACCAATTGGTTGGCTTCAGTGCTGCTTTTACTCAAAAAGCTCAAAATGAATTTCAACGTGGAAGTCTAGAAACCAGGGTTTATAACACCAATGTAATGTAATTAAAGCAAAACGAATTCAAAGTAAAATTGCTATAAGCCTCAGGAAAAAATCCACTACTACAATCGTATCGTAATGTGTCATACGCTGCTTTCCCCAAAAAACTGTGTCGCTAGAGCTGTCATTTTCAATAAAGAGCCCCACAAACCAGGGTCCATAACCAAGATGGTCTAGTTCTGCCCATTCTTCTCTCTCTGGCTAGCTAAAGGGCTGCCAAGTCCTCAATTCTTAGAGACTTTTGGTTCTAAATAGCAGGCACAGACACTGCAGCCTGTGTGGAGTAGTAGCGAGTGGAGGGCTGGACTCTTGACCAGGCAGTCCTGGGTTCAAATGCCATCTTGGCCAAGGTGTTTTCCTCTTGTCTAATTGACACTCAGCCTAACCTACCCCACAGGGCTCTTCCAAAGATAAAAAAGGATGATACACACTGGATTTAGAGGAAGGAGTGGGTACAAGTTTTAACCATGTTAAAAACCATCCCACCCTAGGAAGGAAATCTCTCGCTCCCATCTGCTGCTGATCTAGACAGCCAGTAAAAGGGCTATGGAAGAGTGAAACAACTCATCACATTTTTTAAGGTTTAAAGCTGGTTACAATACATGCAGAGCATGCCTGTAATTTTATCCTTAACAAAGCAGTCTTTCCTCAGCTTACATGAAAACAGAGACTCAGTGCTCCTAGTGGTATGTGATGCGAGATGTCCCTTTCTCCCCTCCCCTTATTTTTGCTTCTGTCACTGGCAGTCAGATGATTGGTGTTGCGCTTAAAATGATCCAATAAAATAGCTTTAAAAGCAGGTTCAAGTTCTTGACGGTTCAGCAGGCACCCTATTTGCATCCAGAAGCCAAAAGCAGTGGCTTCCAGAGCCGCAGGGAGATCTCTGCATTGGCTTACTGCATTGCAGTATGTGCAATTTACACACAGCACTGTCCTCCATGCATGCCCTCCCCCACAACTACCTGCAATCTAATTGGTTTCACTTGACGAAAAGAAAAAAATAGGAATTAATTGGCTTAAGGAAGAGTATACTGGAGATCAGAGATTAGCTTCAACTACGGTATTTGTTCAGGTTACCATACAGGGCCTGCAGATTCCAAAAATTAAACTCCATCAATTCCCCAGAAAGGCAGTACAAAAGCTTTCCTCACTATATTTGTGTTTCTTGAACCATAAAGGTAAAGGTACCCCTGCCCGTACAGGCCAGTCTTGACAGACTCTAGGGTTGTGCGCTCATCTCACTCTATAGGCCAGGAGCCAGCGCTGTCCGCAGACACTTCCGGGTCACGTGGCCAGCGTGACGAAGCTGCTCCGGCGAACTGGCACCAGAGCAGCACACGGAACGCCGTTTACCTTCCCGCTAGAAAGCGGTACCTATTTATCTACTTGCACTTAATTGTGCTTTCGAACTGCTAGGTGGGCAGGAGCTGGGACCGAACAACGGGAGCTTACCCTGCCGCGGGGATTCGAACCGCCGACCATGCTGAGGTTTTACCCACAGCGCCACCCACGTCCCTAAATGATAGGTCTTGAACCATAGGATACATAAAATTAAATCTTCTGTATATCATCAACCCTCACCAAGCCCAGCATTGGAGTCCTCTAATAATAACAGTAATATTTTTATTTATTTATACCCTGCCCATCTGGCTGGGTTTCCCTCGCTACTGGGTTTCCCTCTTGGCCACTGCAATTCCCAGAGTGCAGATTTCTCCCATCTTCACTAACCACAAAGGTATTTTATGGACCCACTTCTGCTACCTCTACTCCTCATCCAAAACATTCAGGTTGCTTTCTCCAAGGAAAGGACATTCTCAAAATTCATGTTTTGCACGCTGAAGTTGAGTGGCCTGTTTAGCAAGCAAAACTGGTTTAGGGAATTATGACCCAAGGGTGTTTTTTTTTGGGGGGGAGGGGGAATTCCTCAAAGGGGTGTCATGAATCAGAATGCAGGAAACTGGAATCTAGACACAACAGAACATTCTGTACACTCAATGCATCAAAACACACTAGCAGAATTAGCCATGCATTTCTGCTGTGTCAGTGAAAAGCTATGCAAATTCACTTTTAAGAACAGCTTGTGAAAACCAAGATGACCAAGAAATCCTCTAGGGCCATCTGCAACAAGACCATGGGTACAAATGCATCTGTATGGTTCAAAAGATGGGACTACGCTGGACCTTGTCCCCAGATACTGGAGCGAAAGGACCCCTGCAGATCACAAAGGCTTTGTGTAGAAGGGTTGCAATTGCTATCCCAAGTGAGTTTGCTTAGAGCACAGCCATTTGCTCACCTTGCCATTCCATTAACTAATTTCACCTACCGGAAGTGATAGCCTCTCCCTGGTTGATCTGGGCAAAAAGTGCGGAACGGGTTGCAGGGTCATCTGAGCCAGAATTTGTTGAGGTGGGAGCTGGAGGGGGTGGAGGGCCAGGTGGCGGGGGTGGGGGGCCACCAGGAGAAGGAGCTGCTGCTCGGGATCCATTTCCTGAATCAGTTAGAACAGGTCCCTGGAAAAGGGGATGGGACAGGAACAGAAAACAGAGAAATGTCAAGAATAATAAATGCAAGAGTTCTGTGGTGCCTTGAAGATCAGCATTCAGCCTGTACTCACCGTTTTGCTCCAGGTCAGCCCAGTGGTGTGATACTCCTTAATGTACGCCTGCAGCTCTGTCCAGATACTCAGATAAGCTTTCACCCAGTCCACATGCTTCTTATCTCTAGGAGAAAGAGGAGCCAGGCAAACTAATTGGTCTAGGTAAGGGGGGATATTTGAAACTCCACTTGCAACAGGAGCCGTAGATTTCCTACCCTCCTGCTTTGCAGATGGAACTTTTCACAAACTGACTATTCAGAGCTTTCTGGGAATGAAACCCTGCACTGCCCCCCGCCACTACTCAGGTTCCCTCATTTTCTACGCAGTCACAGCACCATCTCTCTCCCTGCTCTTCTGTATGGTTTCATTAACAGCATTCCAAAACTTTGCATCTCAGTAGTCCTATTCACGGTAACTCCACACCCTTGCATTCTTATTTTCCATGAACTGTCTTCATTTCTTAGCATTCCCTTTTAAAAGTGGAGCCCGCCTTGAGTGGCCGAGTTTAAGAACATGCCACTCCCATTCCAAAAATGGTTAGCCACCTCCTGCTGTTAGGAATCTGAGGGAGAGGAGTAATTTTTTTTAACTAAGTGACGCAAACACTGGAAGATGATCCAATGCCGCCTCCCCTCAAAATCCTCTGCTGCTGGCAGCACCCCATGGCTCCCCCTCCCAAAGAGGCAAGCAACACTTACACATCTTTGTACTCCTTGAGGATCCGGTTGCTATAAAACATGGCTGCATCAGTCATTTCCTTCACGTAAGGGCCTGGTTTGGGAGCCTATGAGAAGACAGGGCGTCATTAGAACGTAAAAGTTCTCGCGTTTGACCCAGCAGCTTTCCAAACCCACCAGAGTTATTTGGAAAATGACCCTCTGAGTGAAATAGTTTAAGGACCAGAAGTCAAGCTTGCCAGGAGGTAGTGGGCAGAGACACCATCCCCAAACCCACAACAGTTTAGGACCTCCCAGATAACAGAGGCAAGGCCAGAAGTGCCGTTTGAAATCTGAAAACTGCATCTGGATGAGAGAAAATTAGGTGACAAGGACTAAGTAATCTCTCAGGAAATACAAAAAGAAACCAGAAGCTTATGGGCACAAAACCACCAACTTATTGTTAATTCCATATCATTTTAATGGCAATGACTTTCCCTTAATTCAAGGGTGGGGAACCTGTACTCCATCACCTCGAGGGCCACAACTACCTTTGTCCACAATCTCTGGCTATACTGGCTGGGAATCCAACAGTATCTAGTGCACCTCAAGAATCCTCGGAAGTGTAGTCTGGAGGGATTGTTGAAGCTTCTGTTAAGAAAGCCCCGCCAAATCATACAAAACTACAACTCCCAGGTTTCCCTGGGGAAAGTGAAGAAAGTGAATGACTCTTCGACCAGATTGACACTGCCAACTAAAACTGCCCATGTGAGAATGGTACCATCAGGGGGGAAATCATGCTATCTATGCAATATTTTCCTCCTAGCATGTGTCCATGTACAGAAATTGAGAAGGGCTGTATTTTAAAAACAAAGCTACAGACATAAGAGCAGTTTAAGGAGCTTCAGGGAGGCCTGCTGGCCCTTTGAGTACCAGAACTGAAGAACAAGTTTTGACAGAAAAGCACCAGTTCCTGAGCCCTTACCATGGCGACCCAGCCTAATGCAGGGATGCTCTCACTAACGGTTGAGAGGTGATTGAAGAGTTTGCTGCCACGGTTCTTCTCCCGGAAGTTCTGGACCACCTGGATCTTCTCAGATATTGGCTTCAGCACAGATGAGAAGTTGTTCTGCAACAACAAAATTACAGAAGATAAGCTGAGCAAGATGTGAACTGCTTAAACCTGCTGGTCTCCCTTGCCTTTGCATTCCCTGCTCTCTCTGCCGTCATTTAGATTGCCTGCCCCAGTCAGTGGACAGATTTGCACATAAAGCTAAGTCAGGGTTTGTTTGATGATCCAAACCCTGCCCAGCAACCTAACTATGGTTTGTTTACTGTCAAACCATAAGCTGAACCATGGTTTATTGTTGACCTACAAACCTTGGTTAGCTTTTTAGCTATGGCTTGGCATACTGTGTGAAACTGGCACCCTTCCTTAACCATGGTTCCACCCCAAATGCTCACAAAGCTACAAAGGCACAAGGCAAGAGCAGCTGGAAAACAAATCCTGCTTGGAAAAAACAAGTCATAGTTGAATCATGACTTAAGTTATAGTGTTGTGCTAACCAGGCCAGTGACAGTATTATCCATGTATTAAAGATGCCGGGAGAAAGATGATCCTAATCTTCTTCAAAGGTGCTCAAGATGGTGTATAGAGTCCCTATCCCCCATTTTAACCTCACAGTAACTCTGCAAGGCTGGTTCACACCAAAGAGAATGAATGGCCTAAAGTCACCCAGCATATTTCACAAGTGGTTTTCTTGGGGATGGGGGAGGCATGTACACCACCTTGAGCTCCTTGGAGGAAAAGCAAAATATAAATGAATTAAATACATTTACCTACCACCTTTGTCAAAGCAATCAAGCATTTTTTTGTAATTCAAAATGGCAAGACACAAGAGGAAAATTGAGCAAGGAGGGAAGAGGAAAATAAGCAAGTGGCAGGTAGCAATTGTTTCACTGTGATATCTAAGTTAGTTGACTGATCCATAGTAGGCACTTCTGGGGAAGGAGGAACAAAGTAGCAGATAGGCCAGGTTCTGTACATCATGTAGTCACGCAAGAAAGGAAGGTACTACTTTCCTACCAAACCCTAATTCCTTCTCCTGGACAGGAAGGTGTTATGGGAGAATCCTACCAACGTACACACCTGGTACCACCATTTGCTAAATCCTGATTAGGATTCACTCTAAATTTATAGATTTTGGCTTCCCGGAAAATGAGTCCTTGTCTTGGAACAGGCACTTGCAATACCCCAGCACCCATGAAGCCATGCCATGCTGCCTGCAAATGGTCTCACTGTGTCCTGCCATCTGGAGGTCCTGCAACTTTCTTCCTATCCCTGAGGTGTCTGATCTGTGGTCCTCCGTATCTTGTTAGATTCGAACTCCCATCAGCCCAAGCAAACAAGGGAGCCAGTAGTCAAGGACAATGGGAGTTCTAGTCCAGCAATATCAGGAAGGACACAGGCCAGCCATCCTTGCCCTATGCAAATTAAGGGGATGGGGTAGAAAGCTTTATTACCAAAAATGTCTAGTGGGAGAGGGTAGCCCACGCCCTGACAGTAAAGGAGTTTTTGGCAGTAGCAGACTCTTTCCACCTCACCAGCCACTGTGTGTGTGTGTGTATATATGTGTGTGTGTGTGTGTGTGTGTAGCTTTTTCCTCCCATGCAAGTCAATGGAGCAATTTTTTATTGGGAAGGAGCTGTGTGCGAGAGAGAAAAAACAGAAAATACAGAGCATGCACCACAAAGTGGGGGTGCTTCGAAAATGTGGTGACTGACCACACCCCCACAGCTGACCATGCCCACAACCCTTTTCAACAATCCCAGGCTGAAAGCAGATGGGAATCCCCACTCAGAAGACCACTTTTTATATCCTTTGGAAAAAGGAATCTAGTTTCCAGCTGCACCTGCTCTTGAGCTTCACTGCTGAAATACAAGGGGTTTCCCCAGACTTACCGCTGTGGGTTGCTGGCACTGAGATGCTGTCACCAGGAGAACCCTCTCTGTCATCAACCCTGCATGGACCATGTCAGCCTTGGAGGAGAAGAGGATACCAAGAGGCAAAAGGGGGAAAAGGTGTGCATGAATTAGTTGCATATATATTGCTAATGGGGTGGTAATATACTGACAAAAAGAGCACCAGCTGTATCCAATGAGGACTGTGCTGCACATGTGATGGTCAGTTTCATATTAAGAGCCAAAAGCTCTGAAGTATCAACTGCAGCAGCTTCACAGTAAGACCGGCTTTCTTCTGTATGAGTTTGGGACGCCTGGAATATGGATAAGAGTGTGCATTTTCTAGTTCCCTCCCTATACTGTATACTTGATACTCCAAAATCACTCTTCCATAACGCCAATCAATTTGATCAGCCCCTGTTTATTCAGGCAGTTTTATTACTTTGTTTTAATCTTCTTCCAAGTGTGTAGAGTGGGGCACATGTCTCCCTCTATCTCAACCCGGTTCATCCTTAGCACATCAGAGAGAATGTGATTGCCCAAAGTCAACCCATGTGTTTCATGGCAAGGGGGATATTTCAACCCAAGTCTTTGTGATTCTAGTTCAACACTGTAGACAGTGCAACTTTTCTAGAAAGAGAGGTGTCAGAACTCACCATGAACACCTCTCTTGTTCTCTTATAATGGCAATGGTGCCCACCTGAGAGGTGCCAGAACTGAGTTCCAGTGAGTTCCAGGTGGAAAAAAGCCCTGACTGTAGCCACCTGTTGGATGAACTGCCCTTTTAACAGCTGCTGGTATTGGTTGTTTACGGAGAAGTAAGAGTGATTTGAGGCATTGCTGGTGTTTTTAAATAGACTGACAATTTGTAGACTTTTGTTAGAGCCATTGTAGCCTGTGGTGTGAACGTAACTCTCCTTGTGCACTACAGTCTCTGGCAAAAAATACTTGCATGGTTTTGAGACACTGCCGAAAATAACTCCCTGCAAATGTGTACACATAGACTATGGGGGGATGGATGGGCAAACCACAGATAAAACATTTACTGCACCACTTCCAACTCTCGGGGGGGAGGGGGGCGCAGATGGAACATTAGCCAGCTACTTTCCAAACCTAAATTTTGAGTGCAGCAAGCAAATGTTCTCCCCAAATAGGAAGAAAGCCTGAGCCTTACGTGTTTTTGGACATCACCGCCAATTTCTCTGCTGATCTTCATGTATTCAGCTACTGGACCCGCCAAGAGTGTGTCAAAAGCCTGTACATACTCAGCTATGTCTGTAGAGGAATGCAAGCAAGTCAATCATGAGAACCGAGAGACAGCAGATGGATTTGGTTTGAAACATTTGCAAGTCATGTTTTGCAGTAAGCATCTGTCCTCCACTCCAGCCCCTCCTTTCCCAGCCGCAATGCACAAAACTTTGGCAGAGCACTCTAGGTTTATTAAAATCCTTGCCTGTTAGCACCCAAGTCTTGGCTCTAATTAGATTTTTCACTTTTAAAAGGAAGCAGCTGGACTCTAAGTAAAATGCCAGTATCATTGCTGACACCAGAGTAATGTGACGCCAACGTTTAGCTGCTGAGGGTTGACAATTAGGGAAATTCACTTCCTCTTCCTTGCATATCCCAATCTGGTTTACACAAAGTCAGCTGCATGCACTGACTTTCCTACTAAGTGGGAGAAGTTAAAGTAATTCATCCTGAATACACTGGTCAAGTCAGGGCCTCTCACCTTTGGAAAGGCCATCTCCACAGCCGCCCTGCGTGCCAGGGCCATGGGACATCATCTCCAAGCGGCCCACAGCTCTCTCCAATCGCTCCACAAGACCGTGCAGCTCTGTCATCTCTCAGCACCTGCAAAGTTAGACCATACATTTAGAGGAAAGCTTGACGGAGCCAATATTAATATAGATTTAATCAAAGGGCAATCTTGTACCAATCTCAGACTGAAGTGAAGAAATGGCAATTGAAGACTATTTACTTACTCTTGCTTACCGTACCTTTTTTGGGAACAACTCCCTGCTGAAAACAAACAAGGTCCTGGCCAGAAGCTCTGGGTCCACAACCCAACAATTGTAAACAAAGATAACTTCCCATTTTACCTTTTTTGGTGCACTTATTTAATTGCAGGTGCTACACTGTAACTAGTGCCCCCAAATGAGTACAGTATTCTGTTCCAAAAGATCCTGATCCTGAAAACACAGCGGCCTGTCTCTGACCAAGTCATACTCAGAATAGTCCCCCGGAAATCATGACTAACTTGAGTCCATTCATTTCAATGGGTCAACTCCAAGCATGACTCAGTATCAAAGAATCACAGAATTTTAAAGTTGGAGAGGACCAAGAGGGTTGTCTAGTCCAACCCCTTGCAAGGCAAGAATCGTTTTGCCCAACATGGTGCTCAAACCCACTGAGATTAAGAGTCTCATGCTCTACTGACTGAGCTATCTCACAGGCTCTGAGTTGTAGTTGAGTTGTGTGTGCACTGACACTACAGGGGTAAGGTACGCATGTATTTTAATGAGCCCTGGACATTGCATGTGTATCACAACACCTACATTATCAGGAGCTGTGCAACAGGCAGACACACAATTCTCTGACCTCCAACAGCCATTGGCTATCTTGGTTGAAAGATCACAGCCAAGCTGTGCTTTTGTGCCCTCTAGTATGGAAAAAGGGCTCAAGGTGAGCCTAGGCCATGGGCCTGGGCTGGTGATAGCAATACAGACTCAAGGCTACAGTGAACACAAGACCACCCCAAGTTTCATCTAGAGCAGGATATGGTCTAGATTCAGGATATGATGTGAAGGCACATGAGGCCACCACCTTGCTGAGGATAAGTAGGCCTGGTCTGTCAGTGCCTGTATGGGTGTCCATCTGGAAACCACATGAATGCCACCCTGGGTACCCATGACAGAAGATGGATGGGATATAAATGGGAAGAAAAGTAATGCAGCAGCCTGTTTCTGGATGCGGACAGCCTGATCCTTTCAAGACCCCTGCAGAGCCTGAAAGCAACAGCCCTTGCACCTGATATTCAGAGGTACCCTACCTCTGGATGTCCCCATTTAGCTACCCAAGCTAACAGCCAAAGGCAAACCTGTCCTCAATGAACTTCCCCAATCCATTTCTAAGGGGCATCTAAATGCCCACCACATTATGAAACAGTTCCCATAAGTTTTTCATGCATCCAGTGAAATAGCTTTTTGTCTTCCCTATTAGATTCTCTCTTCTCCTTGGCTTCCAGGTAATGAGGCACTTTTATCAAAACTAGTACTCTCCAGATGTGTTTGACTACAATTCCCTAAGAGTTGTGGTCTGAAACGTGTGGAGACCACTTGGTTGGCAAAGGGTGAGTTAGACAGTCACAGAGTGCTTTCAAACCCACATAAGAGGTAAGCAACCCAACCTTCCTCGCTCTTCTCATCTAAATGTACAGTACCAGTGGTGCCCCGCAAGACGAACGCCTCGCAAGACGGAAAACTCGCTAGACGAAAGAGTTTTCCGTTTTGGAGGTGCTTCGCAAAACGAATTTCCTATGGGCTTGCTTCGCAAGACGAAAATGTCTTGTGAGTTCCTGCGGGTTTCCCCCCCCCCTTTTTCTAAGCCGCTTATCCGCTAAGCCGCTTATCCGCTAATAGCGCTAATCCGCTAAGCTGTCAATAGGCTTGCTTCACAAGACGAAAAAACCACTAGACAAAGAGAATCGCGGAACGGATTCTTTTCGTCTTGCGAGGCACCACTGTACAGGATCTGTTTAGAGCGAAGAGGAGGGAGGGCAGGCCTAAATGAGTATCATAGAGAAACCTAACACTTCTGGCAAATCCTAAGGGCTTGTCAAGGGTTGCAGTGGCTCCTCTCTTCTCCAATAAATAGAGGGAGAGTCATAAAGCTTACCTGAGGCAGACACTATTTTAAAGCAATCGCAAAACCATCGAAGCCACCCAATCCCAACCATGGCGGACAAATTAGCATAGGAGGCCTACTACACGGGCCAAGACAAGCCAGCTGCCCAAGATAATGAACAATGGCATCCCTGTTCATGCTTTTGCACAGGACCTTGTTTTCCAAGAAATGCCGAAGGAGAATGGATTTTGGCACGCGAGTTTTGCTAGCTGCCTCCTGTAACAGGAGCACAAAGTCTGTCTGTAGCCTTCTAAATGGGAGACCATTTCAAGCTTGCCTCCCTCCCTCCCTAGTGTGAGGGGAAAGCCTGGAGGAACTGGCAGCTACTTTTTTTTAATCGCTTAGGTCATTTGCACAATGAATCACAGCCATCATTTGGAGCATGAATCACCACCCCAGGCCAAGAACAGAATTCCCTTATATGCCTTAAGAGCTCAGAACGAAGCCAGGCAACGTTTCACTTTGCAATCACTGGCTGTGGCGCAGGACATAAAGGAGGGGGGAACACTTGCTCAGCTATACTCCAGGCTTCTTTGCACCTTAAATTCCAGGCGGATGCAATTAGCTGTACAGCAACTTTGCAGTGTGTCTGTGCAGTACTCATGGGGGTTGTGCAGCTGCCCTTTCAGGGTCCAGTCAAGACACCCAAGCAAAGCGTGGAGAAGCCAGCAGCTTAACAAAAGAGTGTCTGCGGTTAGGGATGACCCATATTTCACAGCAGCTGTCAGTGGAGCAGTTTGTGCTGTGCTGCAGTCCATAACTGCCATGGGAAGCGACAGAGGCAGGGCCAACAGAGCACAGCAAACAAACAGTATGTCAATTATGACTAGAAAGCCTGGAAACTTAACCGTGGTTTATATCAATATTGTATTTCTGTTTGCAAGTTCTGCTGAAAGAGAGAGAAAAGAAAAATTGTTTTACGCACACTCACGACTCAGATACTTTAAAGAATCATCAAAAGACCCACTAAAGACACAACTGAAGTCCGATGCAATGTTATCCTTCTCCCCACACACGTTGGCCTCAAAAAAGAGGAAGAGGACAGCTTCCTTCCTGGAACAGACTGCTCTTCTTGACTTCCCCTTTGCAGAGGGGCAATAGCGGCTCCTCAAAGGCTCCATCTCACCCCCTCCCCTTCAACTAGATCTCGTCTGCATGCAACCCCGACACTTGTTCACACAGCAGAGGGCAAGCTGCCTCTCAGAGTGCAAGAATGAACAGAGACATACCTTTTTGACATCAACAAATTCAACAGATCACTGTTGTTGAGGGAGGAATTAGAAGATTAAAGGTGGAATGTGAAGTAGCACCAAGGAGGTTGCTCCATTAGCACAAACATTTCTGTTTGCCTGATAGAATGATCTCCCCTCTCCTCCCCAGGAGCTGTTCTAGGTGGTTTTCCTAATGCCCCTCCTCAAACAGACCTGGTGGGGGAAAACCCTACTGCACTAGTGGAAATCCTTGCACTGACTTCCACTAGTGTACTGGGTTGAATCCAGCCCCAAGTACCCTTCCAGATTTTCCATCCAAACTTACTGGACACTAGGATAGAAAACAAGGATACCAACCACAGTCCATTCTACCCAGCAGAAGGAACCTAATTAAGTGCTTTGCTAAAGAGGGGTGAAGGTGAAGGAACAGTTTTACTCTGATTTGTTCAGAACTTTGGCAGCTGAGCACTCCTGGGAGATGTGCCACGGCTCAGTGGTAGAGCAGCTGCTTTGCTTGCAGAAGGTTGTAGGTCCAATTCCCAGCACCTCCAGAAATTGGTGAGAGAGACTCCTGTCTGAAACGCCAGTAAGCCAGTACAGTACCACTCAGTGGAGACAAGTACTTGGTCAGATACAACCATGGCCTGAGCTAAGCCTGGAACTGTCACCACACACACATCTCAGATGCTGGAAGGAGAGTCAGATGTTTTTTGAAGTTGGAAAACAACTGCAAAGCAGTTCTGACTTGTGTGTAGCTGCTTACAGCTTCCCACATCTGGAAATGATGCAACCTATATGCATAGTAGCTTCTCTTTTATGTAAAGAGCTGTAGGACTTTTCTGACAACTCGGCTCACAACTCAGTAGCTTTTATATGGGCCTGGCCAGATATTCATACTAGCTTTCCCAGGCTTGGATGGCCTCAAAGAGGCAAAGAACCAACTTACTAGAAAACAGGCCTTCTAGCCTGTTTACCCAAAAGCAATCCGGAGGTACCATGAGTGGATCTTTAAAAGCCCATGCCAGCAGTGATAGGATCTCAGACCCATTCATACTCCTTCTGGAGACACACACACACAAACATTTTACTCCACTTTATGATGATAACCCATCTAACAAAACGTGGGACCTTCCACTGCTTCTTCTGCTTTATGCTAGACTACTTTCAGCAATGGAATTGCAAGCTGTCACGCAAGCCCAACTCAAACTCTGCATCAAGAAGTCACGGAAAATGGGAGTTACAGCCCAGCAACACCAGGCTCCCCACCACTACTCTATAGCATCATCATCAGAAAGGCGGGATATGTGCTTCCATCTGCTGAATTATATGGTTAAAGTTGAGAGCAACCAATTCTAAAGCAGCTGTAAATGGGTCAACATGAACAGTCATATTGTCCACAGCCAGACATCAACAGGTTGATGTTAAGTGCTGGACTTGAACTGGGGAGACCCAGATTTGACCCCCTATTCAGCCCCTAAGTTCACTGCATAACCTGTGCCAATCATTTGACCCCAGAATTACTTACTTGTGCAAGTGCTGGAAGGATGAAATGGGGCAACTCCAAATAAACTTACTCGAAACAAAGGGTCAGGCTTGCAAAAAAGCCTGATCTGGTTTGCCTGTGGTAAGTCGGCCACAGAAGTTCCTAAAATTGATTCTTTTAGGCCACAAGCATCTAAATTAGGTTATGTGTGGGCGGGCAGTCTAGTAAGATTTTCATAGGCCAGTACCTTGTCAGCTTCAGTAGGTGAAAGCTTTTTTGCTCGCCCATAAACTTTAATGCAGTGGTCAATCTGTTTGCGAGGCTGCGCAGAATACAGAATACAGATGTAAGTCACACGAGGCCACCCTAGCTGTAACCGGCCCATCCATTACACTAAGATTTATGACAAAGACCCTTAAAAATTTCCAGTCTAACAACCACAGGCTAAATCTCCTTCATTCCTAGTTTTTCCATTTCATGAATAATTCTATAAAAGAATGCAGGAAGGGGGTGGAGTGGGATTAGGGTAATAATTGGTTCTGTTTCTTTGTATGCATCCATTTGAAGAGAGTACGAAAATCAAAATGCAGCTGAACATCTTTGCTACAGGCCTTTCTCTGCGCTGTCTGAATATGCTGAGACTTTATAGACATTTCAATAGAAGAATTTGCTTGTAAGTGATTAATGGTTAATGGAACAGACAGAGGTGCCGTTCTGCTGCATTCCATATGGGTCTGATTGGATTAGAGCCCCATTACCCTCTCTCTGATTGCATTTCAGATATAGGGATTACTTGCTCCTTGAAAGCTTAGAAGCAGAGTGGCTTCTAACCCAGAGGAATTTGACAAGCTGTTGCAGGTCTGTCTGCGGTGGAACATGAGGCCTCCTTGAAGTGGACCACTAGGAAAATAAGTTCCTGATCATCAAGAAGCTAATGCCTACCTCCAGAATGTCAGACTTCCCTAGTTCTCGCTTGTGGTCATCCAAGAGACTTTGCAACATGCAGACCAAACGTATCTGAAGCCGGTTCTCAAACTACAACTCTTGGAAATATTTATATTCTTGGAATTGTTTATAAAGGCATTGGTCCTGGACTCAGCTTAACTGCTAGTGATACATGCTCTTGTAGAAAGATGATGAATTCATAGAAGCACATATCCAAGCATCTCTACATGAAATTTAGGAAAAGCATGGATACTGAAAGTCAGCATTAAGGAAACAAACAATGGTTAAAATTCCAAGGGTACAAAAAGAAACCATGTCTTCCGAGGGCATCTATAGGAAGTCCAGTGAGACCTGCAAACAGAAAGCCATGGAAAATACCTAAGCTGTGGTTTTGTCAGCGCACACGCAACAATGATTAGCCAATGCAAACTATGGTTTGCAAACACACTTCAAAGCATGTAATATAGTTGTTAACCTCTAAACTGCCAAAGGACTGTTTTTACTTCAAAGCGTGGTTTCACGCCCAAATTTGTGGCTAGCCCTTAATTACTGAAACTTTAGATATTGAGACCCACTGCTAACAGAAAACAAGCCACATTAAACATCATGACTGCATATGGATCAAGTGGTTCAACATATCATTCATATCTGGTTTTATTCTACCGTAACATGTCTCTTCACTGTAACAGAGTAATTATTTCAACCCCTACATCTACTGCCAAGGAGCTCTTACACAAGTGTTACTCAAATACTAATATGCCCCTCAAGTACTCCTGATTCACTAAAAGTGCCTGAAAAACAAATATGTTCTGTGGCTGGGGTATGGTTTAGAGGGTTTTGTTGCCTGGGGTTGCACGCGTTGTTTTATTTAATGTTTGTGAATTCTTTTGTTATGTTGTAATTAGTCATTTTTCCATTTTGTATGCCACCTTGAGCATGGTTTGAACTATGGAATGATGGCATACGAATAAAATTATGTGTGTATGTATGTAAAAGGTAAAGGTAAAGGACCCCTGGAAGGACTTCGGCCTTTGAATGCTTTTGTTGCAAAAAGTGCTGTAGCTCAAACTGGTATAGTAATGTTGCCTTCAAGAACTTTAGTATGTGCAGTGGGAGGTGGGGTAGTGGAGAATAAAGCCAACTGGATTTGGTTTTTCTGTCACAGCATAGTTTTTAAGAAGACACACTTTAAAATCTTCCAAGCTGCATTGCTTAATATCGCAAGTGTGTAATTGATGCATGCAAAAGATGCTCACTAGTATTCCACATCTTAAGATCAGATGAGAATTTGAGGCATCTAATCATAAGCCTGCATTTTTATTAAAGCTTATATGTTTAATCAGGGCCTGTATCTTAAAAGACCAGTCTTAGAAGACCAGTTGCCTAAAAAACCTTGGCAAGATATTTTTACTCCTAGACAAGGGGCCCCCCTGATTTATAGCAGAAAACAATTCTCAAAGTCGTAAAAAGGGAATTACAGGCTGACAGCCAAGGTTACACTGACCCTACAAATTAAGGGTGGATAAATAGTAAAATGAGCCATATCTTCTTCCTAAGGTTAAGAAGGTCAAGAGCAGTGAAAAAGCATCTAGCTGGTAGAAACAGAACATTTTCTGGGAAGACTTTTCAAAAGCTGTTTGTTTCTTAAACTAAGATCCTTTTAAGATTTCTTTTCCTTTTAAAAGGTTATTTATGTATTAAATATATTAGTTTAAATATAATTATGCAAAGGATTTAAGAAATGCTAGATTCTTATTTCATATAGTTGGAAGAGATCACAGGGGCCATCAGGCACCAGCCCCCCCTTGCCAGACAGAAGACGCCAATCGAGCGCTCTTGATATATGGTTGTCAGGCCTTTTGTTTAGAAACCTTCAAATGAAGGAGATCTCTCAATGTTGATGTGAACTCAATCCTTGACATGCATAAGATAAAAATTCAAGATTAATTATCTGTTTTGGAAGGCAATAGGGCAAGGAGGGCAAGAGGTGAGCTGGTAATTAAGATTCCTTGTTGAGACACATGTAAGATATATTACTACTTATTTGTCATTTATAGATAGAAGAATATATAGCTTTTTGATTTCCATAAAAGGGCAAGAAGGAAATGGGTGTATCTTTTGTGATTGGTTCTAGCAAACAGCCAATAGGAATTTCAACCAGGCTGATTGGACAGAGGCAGCCACAGGAGGAGCAAGGGGGCTGGATTAAGGAAATATAAGTGCTGGCCAGAATGGCAAGAGGCCAGGCCAGAGCTTGGTAACCATATACCACTGTGCCTCATATTTATTTGTCTGACAAATAAATTACTATTTTAATTTCTCTATTGCTGCGTTGAATATTTCATTCCAGCTAAGCGTTAACCACAAGCAGGGTGCTACAAATTCATTACCATTCCAAAACACAAATGCAACGACTACACTCCTCTTCTCCCAAGTATAAATCCTTGACATGGGGCCTCACGCACCTTGCCCATCCCTACAGCTTGCCTTGCTTCCATTATCAACCGCATAAGCAAAAACCACCAGACATGCTTTGTTCCAGAAAGAGAAACTAAACCACATTTTATTGCCAAAGCCGTGCTAGGCAGTGAGCAGCAACAGTGGAGAAAAAAAAGGAGTGTAACACGAAGCCAATATGCAGAAAGAGGGCACCACCCCTGAATTGCATTAATGCACCTAACTTGAGTACAGTGGTGCCCCGCAAGACGAATTTCCCTATGGACTTGCTTTGCAAGACGAAAACGTCTTGCGGATTTGCTTCCTTTTTCGTAAAACCGTTAATACCCGGGGAATCCGCGCTCCGCAAGACGAAAAAATCGCAAGACAAAGCAACTCGCGGAATGAATTAATTTTGTCTTGCGAGGCACCACTGTACTCTTTTCCCATTTGTGCCAAAGCCATTTGTTTACTAGAGCTGGCAGCAGGATTCAGAGTCATGCTAGCCGATACTTGCAGAAGCTTGAAATGCCCACTGAACACATTTCACATCAGAATGCATCTAAAATTCCCCGGAGCAAATCCTGTTGACCTGACAATCGCATGAGCAAATCTCATTTATTTACCTTCATGGGTATATATGGTGCTATACAGAGCAATGTTTATTTACAAAGTAAGAAACTTCTCTGTCCCCAGTAGTCTGCAGTCAAAAAGTTTGCAATGGGAGACAAAGAGAGATTCCTGTAATGTGGGATGATCTGAGCATGTATGGTTTTGCAGGCACAGACTTTGTTCCAGCTGCAAATACTTAGCCTTAGTTTCAGTTGGGGATAAGTGTGTTGGCCATTTCTTTCTAAAGACAACATACTATAGTTATTAATGTAGATATTTGTCACTCAAGCAGTTAAGTAAAAGTCAATATTCACACAGTCATTCATTCCTAATCCTTTGTAGATAAAATCATTAAAAACCCTTAAGAGAGTCAAGGGTCCAGGGAAAAGAAGGGTCTTACAGATTTGAAGAGCAAGATGGTGGGATGTACCCTTTTGTAGGAGAAAGCTACAGTCAAACCTCAGTTGTCGAACATAATCTGTTCTGGAAGCCCGTTTAGCTTCCGAAACGTTCGACAACCGAGGCGTGGCTTCCGACTGGCTGCAACAGCTTCTTGCACTCAAGCGGAAGCCGAAAAACTTTGTTTTGGCTTCCGAAAAACATTTGAAAACTGGAGCATTTATTTCTGGTTTTTTGGCATCTGGGAGCTGAAACGTTCCAAAACGGAGCCTTTCAGGAACCAAGGTTTGACTGTATAAGGAGCAGCAAGAAAATGGCCAAATTTCAAGGAGGCGTTGGCAGGAAAAGTTCCTAGCAAATTGAGCTCACAGAATTTTACCAGAGATGCACAAATGAGTCACCAATACTTGTATTTTTTTTTAACCGCACTTGTACTGCATCCCTTCTCCAAAGAAGTCAACATAGCATACAGAAGTCTCTCTCATTTTATTCCAACAACCCTGCAAAGTACGCCAGTCTGAGACATAATAACGAGCACAGGATCATCCAGTGAGCTTCATGCTTATTTTTACATTTCTATCATGCAAAATCAGTGTATATAATTATAAGCTCTTACTGTGCCTGCAAGATTAAACACAATTTTTTACATACAGGTTACAAGACCAGTCAAGAGAATCTTGCAAGCAAGTTTTGATATGAAACATTTCTGTTACTCTAAAAAGTCTGATGTTTCTTACAGTTTAGGAAAGCGTTGTGCAGATGCACCTGCCTGAGAAGGGAGCGCCAATGAGATGGTGCCACTACAGGAAAGGCCCATGGTGTGGCCGCCATCTTTTGTACTTAAGCCGAAGAAGAGGATTAAGCAAACCCTCAGTCTCTCTCATTATGCAGCAGGACAACTAAACCCAGGCTTTTCCAGTCCAAAGTTCAATTCACACTCCTCTAAACAACTCCTTTGAAAAGAGAGCCCAAATCCACCAACAGCAAAACCTTCCATTCCAACACATTACAAGAGCCTTTGACTGAACGAATTACAGGCTGCTACCAAATATTAATCCAGAAGTTCTCATAAAGCAATCTGGGTCTATGTCCTGCCTTAATGGAGGACATCTGTAAGTAAATCTCTTTACATTAAACTAAGTTTGGTAGATAAGTGCACCTGGGAATCATTATTCCTTCTCATACAGCTATGCAACTGGTTTTCACTTGGCTCTGTTATGTCTAGTTAACAAACCAGAAACAAAACAGTACTAGCTTCCTCCTCTCTCACATTTGTGCTTACCCTTGGAAGCATGCATCTCACGCAACTGATGACTCAGTGGAGGAGGATCCTTGGCCAAGAGTTCCTGACTAACTGGGAAACACAGCAGTTGGGAAGCAAAGTGTCTCTAGTGCCAGCGTGCTGCAGAGAAATGGGCAGAAGTCTGCAGCTTCCTTAGACTACAGGGCAAAGGCTTCTATTTTACAATGTCAGAGCTCTTCTGAAGCTTGGATTGAGGACACTAAATATGCATCTGCTGGCATGTAGCCCCTGCCCCAAAGGAAGGGGGAGGCAATTCAATAGCAATTACATTTAGCATAGCTGCCCTGCTGAATTAGACCAAGGGTCGGCTAATCCATCATTTTGTTTCATCAAACCACATGCCTCTGGGAAGTTGAAAAGCAATGTATGGAGATATCTCCCCCTCTTTATCCCCAGTTCCTGATATCCAAGTGCACAACTTCTGAGCCAACCAGTCCCTAATATCTAAGCTAGCGGCCACCACCCTATCATGAATTCCGTAAGTTAAATATGTTTTTGTGTTTGTCCAGAGCCTACAGCCAGCCAGACACATTTATACCTGCATTGTTTTTTTAGATTAGGTTATAACATTTTAAAAACAGGTGTTAAAAAGTTAAAGCCCATGACTACAAGGAGAATAGGGCCGGTTCAAAATTATTTTATCTCAGGCATCAAAGACCAGGGCAAATAGGCACACCTTCAGCATACCATGGAAACTACATTATGAAGGTGCAACTGACAGCTTAAAGTCAGTTTATGCCTAGCCACCATCAATAAGACAAGATACTGACTCCCAATTCAATCCCCAAGCTCCTCCTACCAAGATAAAACCTTACTCCAATTCGCACTATGCCTCCAAAACCAACCCAAATCTTTCATGGAACCAAAATACACTTTTGTATTCCACCACTCATCTGCAAACCACCGCCTCCTGTTATTTTCATGCCCAGCTAGCTCTCTCATCCATCACCTCTTCAATTCACAACATGAAAGACAGGATACCCAGAAGAATTATTTATGTTTACTGTAGCCTATCCACAACTGGTTGGCAGTTGGTTATGTAGTATAAATTAATTCCTGCTGTAAATCTGCTTCCTTCTTTCAGGATCAGGCACAGCAAACCATTTTATGGCTCCTTTTAACCCCCAATACAGTTACAAACCTTCCCACTGTACCTAGTATATGGGCTCCTAACCTGAATTCCAATTATACTCTTTCCATCAGAAGGTGCTTTTCAGACAGTATATAGACTTCTCTCTTTTCAGAATCACACACACGAAAGCATACTTCCTACTACTAATAATTAATATTGCACACTCTTCACTGTAAGGTCCAAGGGTGGGTTACGTCTAAAAAGATAACACAGTACAATAAAACAAATAAAACAAACCTGCCCTTAAGTACGATACTATACAACACAAGACACCAGATACAATGGGTTGAATTCAACATAGTGCTAAGGAGATTGTCTCTTTTTCCGCCCCCAACACGCTGTTCTAAGGTTCTCACAACCCTCCTCTGCATATATGAAGAGGGTGAAAAGGTGGGTGAGAGTTCCACGTTGGGCAAAAAATTCCTGCACTACAAGGGGTTGGACTAAATGACCCTTGTGGCTTCTTCTAACTCTACAATTCTATTATTCTATTAAAAAAAACAGAGTAGAAGTCAGGGGAGTCCTGTTGCACTAGAATAAACCACTGTGCTACTTTCCACTAGTGCAACAATTTAGTTGAATATGACATGCCAGACTACAGATAGGGGAACACTAACAATAAAAATTCAACTGCCAAAGGCAGAAAAGACATATGCCCTCAATAACCGCCTACAGCTGTAAATAGGTAGTGTATGACACACTTCTATGGAGAGGAAGTTGCAGTTTCGGGATCATTACAGAGAAGGGTCTCTGGTAGGCCATCACCCTCCTCACTGCCAAGGGTTCAGCCCGCCAAAATCAAACAGGATGTGTTGAAATTGAGCATCCTTACTCAACCTAGCGCGCACACACACAGAAACACTTCGCTACACAATTTGTCATAATTGACTGTGGCTTGCTAAAGTTCTAAAGACAAATCAAAATGCACAATGCATACTAGAAAATAACTGCTGTTTCCATAGCTTTCAGAGGTTTTCAAATTCAAATATCCAGACCCTTTAACTCCTGGTGAAGCATTTAAATAACTAAAAAAAAAAATAAAAAATCCCCCCAAACCTTACAAGGGTGAACAGACCTCCAGCTACACAGAGCCAAATAATAGTCCTGAACAACTTAACAGCTCGCCTTGTCACCTTAGCCACTTGACACAGCAGTTCCTAAGGCTGTAATTCCCATGCGCTCCCGAGCGTTAAGCCCTCTCCACCCAACGCAACTTTCTCCGGAGTAAACACACACATGACTTCAATGCAACTTAACAACATGTTCAAAATCCTCCCTTACAATAGGCAAATACCAGAGATGACAGCGACCTGAATCCCAGGGTCGTTCCTCGCGAGGATAAACCGGACTGTCAAGCATGTGGCAGAAAAGCGTCCCTTCCCCAGAAAATTAGCGCAATAATTGGGATTATTCTTGACTCCATCCATGCAAACACTCTCCGCCCCTCCTCCCTGTCCCCGAGGTAGCACCTCAGACACTCGTTGCTTCAGCCTCCCCCCCAAACCCTTTCAAACGTGCATGATACTGACCACTCAACCCCCGTCCCCTCCTTATCCTCCTCCCCAAACACCTCAGTCAAGTACAGGCTACCCTCGGGAGCCTCAGCTGCTGCTGCCTTACCTCGCTCAGCCACGCAGGGTGTGTCTCTCTCGCTCTCCCACCCACTCACCTCTGCCCAGCTCGCCTCTTCCCGGCTGCTCCACTTCCGCCTGGAGACGCCCAGTAACCCTACCCGCACCACTTCCGGCCTTACCGGAAATACGCTCGCGAGGGCTTGTCTGCAATTAGAAGAAGGCGCGAGAGACGGCCAGAGTGAAGGAGGGGGCGGGAGCGGGAGGAGGCGGGGAGAAGAGCAGCCACGCCTCTCTAGTTCGGGTCGGACTGGAGGGAGGCTGGCGATTGGGCAAGACGCGGTGAACGAAAAGGAGCGGGACAAGACATGGGGCGTGGCTTTCTGGAGAGGGAGGTTCCCGCGAGGGAAGGGGCGGGCTTTGAAATTATGATGGACAGTAAGCAAGGGAGGGGTGAAGGGAGGAGTAGGCATAGCAGGGTAGGCAGAAATTTAGGTGGCGCAGCCTTCCCTGACTCAGAGACGGAAAGAGCTTTACCTGTTGGATTTCTGCCAGCCAGGCACGCGCTAGCCGTCTGTGTGTGTTTTGCAGGCTTGGGGTGTGAAATAAAACTGATGTAAACGATAATAAAAATCATGCTTTAAAAATGCTGAAACATTTGAAGCAAAAGTTGAAAGCAAAAATACTTAATTCCTTGGGGAACTCTGGTAAGACATCCTCTTTCAGAATCTATTTTATCATTTTTTAAAAAAAAAAATCCTCTCAGGATTATCGTGAGGATAAGCAATATAAAACGCACTTTATGGGTTTAGAACCTGATCCTCTAAACAGGTTTATTCAGTAGAATCACTCAGGTCCCATTGACATCAGATCTGTGTAAGACTGTAGAATCTGGTAGCAGATTGAGGTTTACAGTGGTACCTCGGGTTACATATGCTTCAGGTTACATACGCTTCAGGTTACAGACTCCACTAACCCAGAAATAGTGCTTCAGGTTAAGAACATTGCTTCAGAGTAAGAACAGAAATCATGCTCCGGCGGCGTGGTGGCAGCAGGAGGCCCCATTAGCTAAAGTGGTGCTTCAGGTTAAGAACAGTTTCAGGTTAAGAACGGACCTCCGGAACGAATTAAGTACTTAACCCGAGGTACCACTGTACTTCTGTTCTGGGAAATGCCTCCCTTTATTCTTTCAACCCCACTTAGCCTATGCCATCCATAAAGCTGAATGCTTCAGGGATGGGCTCTAGCTATTGATTGCTTAGTGTAGCCCTGACGGGACACTAGAAGTCTCATGGTGGGAGGTGGGTGGTCAGGAACAGGAGAGAGAATCACTGCTAGCCCTTGTTGTGCCACCACCTCCATGTCTGAAAGTAAGTGGGTGGGGCTACACAAACATAGACACCACCAATCCCATAAATTCGTGGTCAGCAAAAATATTCTTTGAAGGGCTGCTTTCCTCATCAAAGTGAACATGGACCACCTGTGCTACAACTCTCACCCCATGAAGTCATTGCAGCAAGTTCTGTTCCTGGAGGAGACACTCACAAAGACATAGCAGCTTGGATCAAACCAAAGCCCTATCTTCTTGAGCATCCCACTACCACAGAGGTCAAGTGGATTCCTCTAGAAAACTCAAAAGTAGGACATGAGGGCAAATGCTTTCTCCCACTGCTATTCCGCAGCAACTGGAATTCTGAGATATGCTGGCTCAGATCATGGAGCCATCGTGACTAGTAATAGCCATTGATGGTTTTTCCCCTCTGTGAATTTGTCTAATCACTTTTCAAAGCTGTTGTGGTCATCTCCACATCTTGTCGTAGTAAATATCAGAATCTAACTGTGTGTTGTGTGAAGGGGTGTTTCCTTTTGTCAGCTCTGAAGCTCCCACCACTCACCTTCATCTCACAACTTTTGTTTCCTTCCTCACCCTATAATAGCATTCTACAGAGAAGGGGAAAGTGTGCAGGTAGTGGATTTGACCCAGAGGCTTTGAGCAGATCTGGATTCAGATTCTTACAGAGTCCACTAAAGGACGGAGTGATGGATTCCAGAAGAAGAAGATGGATTATCAGGCAGAAGAAAGGCGCCTGTACCATGTTTCCCAAACAAGTTCTGAAAACCCCGATTTAGAGCATTTTATTCCATTCGTGACATCCGCATTCCTTCCTCATTCTGAACATTGGCTGCATTCCCAGCTATTCCTTTCAGTCCTAAACTACCAGCCTCAGGAGGCAAGAACAGCTTACAAATGAAATAAAAATAAGCCTGTTTGTTTGCAAGGGAGCCTTGCCCATAAAAGCCATGATGCTCTGGGACATGTTGAGAAGGGAAGGAGGGGACACCGCAGTGAGGTTGGCTGTTTTCACCACCGTTTCCTGCCCTCGTCTTTTTTTTTACCATAGATGGTAACATCGACAGTCACACACCAGGCATGTGGAAACTGGAAACAAACAGGCGTAATGCTGGCCTGCAGCTCTTACATTGCTTTGTAGAGACGGCTGCTTTATTTCTCAGATTCTTTGCATTCAGAAATGGGGGGAAGGGATTTGTTGCTTGGAGGAAACAGGACACAGTGGATTCCTAGTTGTGTGTGTGTGTGTGCATACATGCCAAGGATATGGAATTGCTGACATCTAGTGTCTTGCTTTTCAAATAGGTTGCGTATGAATTGATGGTTTAGAAATCATTGGACTTTCAAGGGGACCAGAAGGTCTTCAAGACTGCCACCCAAGTTCCAAAGTAGGAGCTGACCCCTAGATAAAGATCAGATGGAGATTCAGGTTCACCAGATCACAACAACACCTGATCTTCATCTAACAAAGTGATTTCTGTGGTGAATCCAACATTGTAGAAATCCTTCCCTAGAGAGGTATATTGGACCTGGCTTTAAGTGACAAGCAGGTTTTTGCCAAGCTTTCTAGGTTTCCAGAGTGTACTAATTTTAATTACTGTGCTGTTGTTCTGAGCTAGCTTTAGATGGCTCAGTTTTCCTGTTGCCTTTACAGTTGTATTATGAGGACTATTCCAGGGGGAAAGGAAACATATTGTTGCATGCCACCCCAATCTCCGGGTAGTGCAAATTCCAGGGGTTCCAGGCACTTATACAGGGTTTATGTTTCCTTTTGTAAATGAGGTGCACCAGAGACTGTAGTGTCTTTATTATCTATAGTTTATTCACACATATATACAGCCTGAGTCTACAGTGGAGGGCTTTGCAGCATTAGCACTCCCAGATGGTCTTGTTTCTCCCATAGCCACAGCCTTTGATTGAAACAGACATCAAACATCATACTTTGCTTCTGCCTTTTATTTTTGCCCTGGCATATGCCCCATGGAAACCCACTCTTTACTGCTGAATTGGAGCAAATGGCAATCCATTGAAACCTGAATTACTGTGTGTTCCAATTCAACATTAAAGAGAGGGTTTTCCTGGGGAAAGCAGGGGGAGTGCTCAGACAGTGGACCTATGCCTAGAAAGTACAGGGCAAAAGGTAAGCGTGGATCATAGTCTGGCTGGAGGAATCTGTTATTACTCTGTGCAACCTCCTGGCCTCAACAGAGATAAAATTTGTTAGCCATTAACTTAGCTGGTAGTGAATTTTTATCTAAATAACTGAAGACAACACATGGTGTCAGAAGTGGGATCTGTATATTTATGGGTGTTTTATAACTGTAGAATCCAATCACAACACCCTGGAAAGAATACTAAATAAACCTCTGACCTCTGGCTCCACCAAGACTTCAGCAGATGATCTTAAAAGCACAACATTACAATTTAATAGCAACATACAAGTCTGGGAAAGACATTCCCAAAGCTGATCTGCTCTCATGCAAGTGTGTAGAAGGACACAGTTAAAAAGAGGAGAAAAACTTAGAAGAGTAGGTGCACATGGTATTGCAGCACCTACCAGCAATCACAAACAAACTGGAAGAAATGGCAGAAAACAGAGAGAGATTAGACACTCTTATCGTCAAAGTCCAGGCTAGCACTAAAAGTTAGAGACACGTATTCAATTGCAGCTTTCTGTCTGTTGCAGAAGTAACTAATTTAGATGGTTACCATTACCAATACCCAAAGTCACCACAATGGCCCATGTAAAACAGAGGTGGGAAACCTTTCTGCCCAAGATAGTCTTCAGGGGCTGCATATCTGGCGGTGGGTGTGGCCAAGGGCAAAAGTGGGGTAGCAGAAGCGGCTTTCATCCTTGTACTCTTGGCTACATTAAGGTAAAGGTACCCCTGCCCGTACGGGCCAGTCGTGTCCGACTCTAGGGTTGTGCGCCCATCTCACTTAAGAGGCTGGGGGCCAGCGCTGTCCGGAGACACTTCCGGGTCACGTGGCCAGCGTGACGAAGCTGCTCTGGCGAGCCGGCACCAGCGCAGCACACGGAAACGCCGTTTACCTTCCCGCTAGAAAGCGGTACCTATTTATCTACTTGCACTTTAGGGGTGCTTTCAAACTGCTAGGTGGGTAGGAGCTGGGACCAAAGACGGGAGCTCACCCTGCCACAGGGATTCGAACCGCCGACCATGCGATCGGCAAGCCCTAGGAGCTGAGGTTTTACCCACAGCGCCACCCGCGTCCCCTTGGCTACATTACAGGCACACAAAGGTCAGAGGTTCTGATGCACATATCTCTCCATCCAGGCAAGCACAAGAGATTATTCCAGTTCAAAGACAAGTCACAGCATTCCAGGAGGGCTGAGAGCAGGGACAGTGAGAGGTCAGGCCTGGGGACTTCCTCGAGGGCCAGATACAGAGGGCTGGAAGGCCACATTCAGCCCCTGAGTATGATGATCCCCACTCCTGGCGCAAACTAATCTATAGCTTTCCCATGCGCTGGGCAGACACTGACGGTTAAGTAGCAGTGACTGGTCCAGAGCCACTGGGCAAGGATTTGAACCCAGGTCTCTAGAGTCCAAATTTGCCCACAATACTACACTGCCTCTTAAAAGCAGTATTGGATTGTACCACCCATCCACCCTATGTTTCACATTGAATGGGACTCTGTAGTCTCACTTTGCGATTGCACATGCAGAGATGCAGCCGGACTGGATGCAGTTCTCCTGAGTGTCAGGCAGAGGTGTTCCCCCACTCCTTGCTCTCTGAGCTTACTTAAGGCAGGGGTGGGGAATGTCAGGCTCGGGGACTAAGTACTGCCCTCTGACTCTCTGTTTGGCCCTTGAGACTCTTCCCAGAGTAAACCTTCTCCCAATAACACGCCCCAGAAAGCCCTGCGCTGTGCTTTCCTCAAGTGCTTTTGCCTGGCTGAACTTGTGAAAATGCCTCTGGCTTGCCTGGATGGAAAATGAAGAGATGGGGATATATGTAAACCCCTGACTTTCGTGTGGCTGGAAAGTAGCCTACCATGCGGCCCTTGGCTTGATAACGGTTCCCCACTCCAGTTTAAAGCATAAACATTAAGCCAAGAAACCTAGGACCAAGCCTTGAATCATCCATGCCTTATTTGTCAGTTCCTAGGCTGTTGTCATCAATCAGTACCTTGCAACAAGTGAGATTTCACCAAATTGAAAAGGGCTTTCTGTTTTATTTTATTGCTCCAAATCTTGATTGAAAGGGGCCTTCTGTTTCATTTTACTGTTTTGCTTTCAAGTGATTGCTTTTAAATTTCGTCTGGCACCCTCCGATTCTGTGCAATGCAGTATATAGCTTTCTCTGTCACTGACTACTGTACACATTTGCTTTCTATCCGATCTGCTTTCCAGAGTCGCTTTTGGAAGCTAAACACTCGTAACCTTTATCAGTTCGCCTCACATGGAGTCTCACTTGTAGTCATGATTGTTCTTTGGACATTTGTTGTTCCACATCCTGGTATTTCCTTTTGGGATGATCTGCCCTGGAGTTATCAGTTGCTCATTGCTAGGAAATCCTAGCAGCGGAAAATAAAGCTGTGCCTGTCAGTCTGCTTTGCAACAGCAACTGAGCAACCTGACTTCAGAGGGCTGATAAGAACAGTAATTGTTATCACACCAGTTTGCAGAGCCCCACCAGGAGATATCGGGGATTGAATCTCAGACGTTTTGCATGCAAAGTAGATGCTCCACCACTGAACTGGAGCACTGTGTCCAGTTCTGGGCCCCACAATATAGAAAGGATATTGACAAGCTGGAATGTGTGCAGAGGAGGGCAAGCAAGATGATAAAGGATCTGGAAAACAAGCCTTATGAGGAATGGTTGAAGGAGCTGCAGTGGCATAGTGTGGGAGGAGGCACAGGGGCAGTTGCCCTAGGTGCAAAATTGCTTGGGGTTCAAAATGTCAACACCTGGTGCTGCCTCAATGCAGCTGTGCACTTCTGTTGATGGGCTCCATTGAAAACAGCTTCTCCATGCGAACCAGAAAGTGACCTCTCCAGACCACGATCAACTCTTCTTTTCTTATCTCTGCAGCTCCAGTTTGGGTGATGCAGACACCATAAACCATTGAATGTGCATGTGTACTCCGTCTATTTTCCTCCCTTCCACCCCTCTCTGTGCAGCCCCGGGTGCTGGCAACCCATGCTACGGCACTGAAGAGCTGTGTATGTGTAGCCTGGGAAAGAAAGAAGATACGATAGTCATCTTTAAATATCTCAAGGGTTGTCACATGGAGATGGAGCAAGTTTCTTTACTCCTGCTCCGGTGGGTAGGACTTGAACCAATGGCTTCAAGTTAAAAGAAAAGAGAGTCTGACTAAACATCAGGAAGAACTTTCTGGCAGGAAGAGCTGTTTGGCAGTGGAATGGACTCCCTCGAGAGGTTGGGGACTCTCCTTCCCTGGAGGTTTTTAAGCAGAGGGTGGATGACCATCTGTCATGTATGATCCCTGCATTGCAGGGGGTTGGACCGGATGACCCTCAGGGTCCCTTCCAACTCTACAATTCTATGATTCTATGCTCACTTTCAGGGCTTGCATCAAGGGCTGGCCTGGCCAGATGCTTGCCCAGGACCCCAACTCCCTGGCCCTGCTTTTCCTCTTCATAATGGGGCT
Source organism: Podarcis cretensis (assembly GCF_951804945.1). NCBI lineage: Eukaryota > Metazoa > Chordata > Lepidosauria > Squamata > Lacertidae > Podarcis > Podarcis cretensis. The sequence continues at coordinate 30,476,458 of NC_137177.1, forward strand.
CAGGGGTACAGCATCTGTGTCTTGCATGCAGACATGGACATAGCCATGAGGCGCAGCAGAGGGGCAGCTGCCCCTCTAAATCAAGTACCAGTAAATCAATAAACATACTTAACTAACTGAGATTCTGCCCCCCTAACATGAAGCCTCCCTCCCCAACATAAATTCTGGCTACACCCATGCATGCAGAATATCCCTTGTTCATCCCCAACATCTCCTCCCTGTCTGAAACCCTGGAGAGCCACTGCCAGTCAGTGCAGACAACGCTGAGCTGGATACACCAGTGGGCCTGACTCAGTAAAAGGCAGCTTTCTAGGTTCCTAGCCTGCTTGTTCACCTGCCTCTTTCTCTGGCCAAAAGCGAGGGAGCAAGCAAACTACAGAAGTGGTGAGAAGGAGGAAGAGTGACTGTCAGAGCCTCTTTCTTCATCGGTGAGGGCTGGCTGGCTCTTGCTTTCCTGTTTTATTTGGCAACTGGGAGGTGCAGACTCTATGGCTTATGTGTATCTGAGAACCAGGGCCAGCATTAGCAGTCAACATGGCTGAGTACTGGTACTTGCCAAGAGCCCACAGGGACCCAGCAGGAAGGCCCCTGGCAGGAGCACCCTGGAACAGCTACTTCTTCTCTTCCCCATTGCAACCTGCTTCTGCACCCACCTCCTTTTCCAACAGGCAAACAACAACAGTGGTGAGAAGGAAGAGGTGTGGTCGCCACCCCCTGCTTGCTCATTGGATCTGTCTGGCAAGCAAGCAGGTGGCACCAGCTAGGAGGGCAGAGGAGCAGGAGCAGCTGGCAACAATGGCAGACTCACCAAAGCAGTGGGTCCATTCTAAGTGTCTTTTCCAAGCACCCCTCTGCCTAACACAAAACCTGGCATCATCATTGTCAGGGAACTGCCATCAGAGAGTCAGGTGGTGGAAGGGCTCAAGGAGGCTAGGAGACCCTCGGATGCTGAGGAAGGAACCAGCAGGGGGAGAGAGAGAGTTCCCGCAGAAACTCAGTCGGAGGGATGGCTCCAAGATACTTCCAGTGAGAACAGCGGAGAAGTCTCAGGACCTCCGCTGGGGATGCCTACTCCGCGCAGGAAACTGTCACGCAGAGAATCCAGAAGGAGAGTTTCCGTTAAGGAACTTTTATGTTGGCGTAAATTCCGGAAGTGCCCACTGACGGATTCTGCCAGCGATTGAGGTAGCCATGCACCCATGGCTCCGCGGTCTGGGAGAGTTTTTAGAAACTGATTGCATGAGTTGAGAACTCAACCATTTACGCACAAGCAGCCCCTTAACCCATAACAGCAATCCGTCAGTCTTTGACGCTGCGTGTGCGAAAGAGAGGCATCATGAGCAACCAACTGGAGATGGAGCAGCGGGAGGAGCTGGAGCGGGACCAACTCTGGAGGAGAGAAACAGAGCGTTGGAACACCAGCTGGCACTGCTAACGGCACATCTAGAGGAGAGGAGAGCTCAGGATGCACAGGGGAAGCCCACCCCCATCGCAAGGAAGGTACCGGGGTTGGTACAGAAATTTGGGGGTGACCCAAGAAGCTACCAAGCATTTAAGACAGAAATGCAGTACGCACTGAACCTGCAGTTTGATGACTTTGCCGATGAGGAATCGAGAGTGGCTTTTGTGATTGGGCACCTCGAGGGGGGAGCTAGAGACTGGGTGAGACCCCTGATGGCATCGAATAATGATGCCCTAAAAGACTTGAGGAAATTCTTTATCGTGATGGACTTGATGTTTTCCAGCCAGATTGAACAGGGCATGGTACGCAGACAGTTAATGGCATGCAAACAGGGGAATCAGTCCGTCCGAGAGTATTGGACACAGTTTACCATGCTCATACATAAATTGGGGTGGGACCTGTCTTCGGACCCGATTCAAATGCTGTTTGAAGAAGGGCTAGCCCCGGCGGTGAAAGATGAACTTTCCCGCACGCCCCGCCCGGAGTCCATGGATCAGCTGACCAAATCGGCGCTTGCGATTGGAGCGCGCCAAGAGGCAAGGGCTCTGGAGAAGCAGGAAGGGAGAGGAGAGCGTTGGAGTGATTTCCGCATTCCTGACATGCCGGAGCAGCCTTCCCCGCCAGTGGAACCAATGGAGATTGGGACTGCGCACGCGCACAGAATTTCAAACGTCAATGAAGGGAGGAAGAAGGAGGGGAAGAGCGCCAAAAAATGCTTCCTCTGTCAACAGCCAGGGCATTTTGCCAGAGTGTGCCCACAAAGGAAGGGGTGGCAAGGGATGGTGGGAGCTGTTGGGAGTGAGGAGGAGGGGGTTAAGGAGCAGGTAAAAGCCAACGCCTGGCTGCCAGCGACAGGGCACAGCAGCCAGGCCAAGGATCAGTGAACGTGCCCAAGCCTGAACCCCCAAGAGCGGCTCTAGTCGTAGAGGTGCTGCTAGAGCTACCCAATGGACATCCACTGACGATAAAAGCCCTGTTAGACTCAGGCAGCTCCTGCAATTTCATGAGTAAGGAGTTTACATCAGAGCACCAGATACAGACGCTGCCCTTAAGTAATTCCTTGCAGGTGAACACGATTGATGGGAGGGAACTTCTGGGAGGGGAAGTGAGCCAACAAACGATCCCCATGACAATGAGGGTGGCAAGGCACATGGAAGTCATTGCATTTCACGTAGCCACCCTGGCGGGGCCGCCCATGATATTAGGAATGAACTGGCTGGCGTTACATGACCCGCTAGTGGGATGGTACCAGCGGACAGTCTCTTTTGGGTCAGCTCATTGCCTAGAACACTGCAAGGGAAGAGAAACTCAGGGGTTGGCTAGGGCAAGTCTGGCAGGGACGGTGGTGGGAGAAAAGGGAGAAATACCACCACAATATGCAGACCTGAGTGATGTTTTCAGCGAGAAGGAAGCAGATAGACTGCCCCCGCATAGACCCTTTGACTGTCAAATTAACCTACTCCCGGGAGCCCAGCTACCAGTGGGCAAACTGTACGCTATGTCGGACAGGGAGATGCAGGAGTTAAGGGAGTTCATAGACAAGAACCTGAAACAAGGGTTCATCAGGGAGTCAAGAGCGGTGGGGGGCAGCCCAGTGTTTTTTGTGGACAAAAAGGACTCGAATAAACCCAGGCTGGTCGTGGACTTCCGGGCCGTCAATTCGGTGTCAGAACCAGTGGCCTTTCCCATGCCCAGGATTGACGACATTCTGACCAGGGTGAGGAAGGGAAAGATTTTTACCAAGCTGGACCTGAGGGGGGCGTATAACCTGATACGGATGAGGAAGGGGGATGAATGGAAGACCACCATGTTCACCCCCTTGGGGGCCTTTGAGTATCTCGTTATGCCCTTCAGATTACAGGCGGGCTCAGCATGCTTCCAATCCTTCATGCATCACGTCCTGGGGCCTCTGCTCTATAAGAACTGTGTGGCCTTCTTAGACGATGTGTTAGTCTACTCAGAGGATTAGGAGCAGCATGTCAGAGATGTCCGGGAGGTCCTAAGCAGGCTGCAAGCAAACCAGCTGTGGGTAAAACTGGAGAAGTGCCAGTTCCATACCAGAGAGGTGGAATTCCTGGGGTACCGTTTGTCAGACAAGGGATTGGCCATGGATCCCAGTAAAGTCCAAGCGGTACTGGAATGGAAGACACCCAGAACCAGGAAGGACGTGCAGAGATTCCTGGGGTTTGGAAACTTCTATCGGAAGTTCATCAAAAACTTTGCCCACTTAACGGCGCCCATCACCGATTGTCTCAGTAGTAAGAAGAAATTCGCCTGGACAGAAGAAGCGCAGCGAGCGTTTGAACAGCTAAAGAAAGTGTTTGCGTCAGAGGAACAGCTCTTGCACGTAGATCTACAGAAGCCGATGAGGTTAGAGACGGACGCATCTGATCGAGCGGTAGGGGCGGTGCTTCTCCAGCCGGGAAAAGATGCGTCGGACTGGAGACCGTGTGCCTTCTTCTCGCGGAAGTTGAATAAATCCGAAAGGAACTACACAGTGTACGACCAGGAACTGCTCGCCATTCATGAAGCGTTTAGGCGGTGGCGACACCTGCTGATTGGAGCGCAGCACAAGGTCCAGGTGTGCACGGACCACAAAAATCTGGAATATTGGAGAACGGCCCGAGTACTGAACCAGAGACAAGTGAGATGGGCACAGGAGTTCTCCAAATTCCATTTTGAAATTCGATACGTACCGGGACCAGAGAACGTCAGAGCGGACGCTCTCTCTCGAAAGCCAGAGTATATGGAGGGGGAGGAAGCGCCCGAGGAAAGGCATATTATCCCAGAGGACCACTGGGTTTGTGGAGCAGCATTGGTGGGGCAAAGGGAACTGGTAGAAGGGACAGAGAACGATGAATACGCCCAAGATAAACTCAGAGGGCTCAGGAGAGCCGGGGAGAACACAGGGGGGTTTGAAGAAAGGAACGGGGCGTTGTATTACAAAGGGGCATTGTACATACCAGAAGGGGAATTGAGGGGTAGAGTACTCAAACAACTACACGACTGCCCCACTGCAGGGCATTTTGGGCAACACAAAAACATGTGGTTAGTTACCAGGCAGTTCTGGTGGCCCAAGGTGAGGGAAGATGTACGAGAGTATGTAAGGGGGTGCGACCGCTGCCAGTGAGCAAAGGGGGAGAGGGCGGCACCGGCGGGGTTGCTGGAACCATTACCCACACCCGAACGGCTATGGGAGGCAGTTTCCATAGATTTTATGACGGATTTACCAAAATCCAAGGGAAAGACTGCGGTAATGGTAGTGGTAGACCTGTTAACCAAGATGTGCCACTTTATAGCTTGCTCACATGCGGTGACGGTGGAAGAAACCGCCAGGTTGTTTATAGAACACATTTTTAGGTTGCATGGCGCCCCCTTGAGGGTGGTCTCAGACAGAGGGAAACAATTTACGTCCAGGTTCTGGAGGAAGCTCATGAGCTTACTGCATGTAGAGGTGAATTTCTCGACCGCCAGACACCCAGAAACTAATGGGCAGGCGGAAAGGGCAAACAGTATTCTGCAACAATATCTGAGGTGTTATGTAAATGACAGAGAGAATGATTGGGTAGAGAAATTGGCCCTGGCCGAATTCGCCTACAATAAAGCGGAAAATGTGTCCACGGGCATGAGTCCATTTTTGGCCAATTACGGGTGTCACCCTAGGGCCTTTCCAGGGGAAGGAGGGGAAAGATGGAGCATACCGGCAGCAGAACATTTCGTGGAAGAAATGGAAGCCATACATCAACAGCTCAAGATGAATTTGGATAGGGCCAAGGAAGAATACAAGAAGTAGGCAGATAGGAGCAGAAGGGAAGGAGAGACCATAAGGGTGGGGGACCGGGTGTGGTTGTCAACACAAGGGTTGCCATTCAAGGGCGGGTGCAAGAAATTGAGGCCGAAACGATTGGGACCCTTCGAAGTTATACAACAGGTCAATCCGGTGGCCTTCAGACTCAGGTTGCCAGACAACATGAAACTGCATCCAGTATTCCATAGGTCATTACTGTCACTGTACCGGGAGGGGCGGGAATTTTTGGGACGTGAAGGCGAGGTTCCCGCGGCACCGGAAGTAGAAGAGAGGGAGAGCAGCAGTCATGTAGCAGAAATACTCGACTCTCGGTGGAAGGGTAAACAGGTGGAGTACTTAGTGGCATGGGAAGGGGAACCGGAGTCCGAAAATATCTGGGTACCGGCAGAAACGGTTGATGATGAGGTTTTAGTAGGAACGTTTCATCTCTGGTACCCAAGGAAGCCTCAGCCCTTGGCTAGGTTCTGGGAGGAACACTTCGGCACCACTGACGAGGAAGGGGAGTTCGAGGGGTTCCCAGAATCAGGACAAGAAGAGGAAGAAGAATCAGATGGGGAAGAGTATTCGGGAAGAAGGGACAGTAGTAGGTGGAGGGCGGTTTTCGAGTCATCCGAAGATGAAGAGGATTCTTTCAGGGGGTTCCCAACCTCACCATCCAGAGAAGAGGGGGAAACGGGGGGTGAGGGGGGTCCTGGAGGGGAGGTGGATGTCAGGGAACTGCCATCAGAGAGTCAGGTGGTGGAAGGGCTCAAGGAGGCTAGGAGACCCTTGGATGCTGAGGAAGGAACCAGCAGGGGGAGAGAGAGAGTTCCTGCAGAAACTCAGTCGGAGGGAGGGCTCCAAGATACTTCCAGTGAGAACAGCGGAGAAGTCTCAGGACCTCCGCTGGGGATGCCTACTCCGCGCAGGAAACTGTCACGCAGAGAATCCAGAAGGAGAGTTTCCGTTAAGGAACTCTTATGTTGGCGTAAATTCCGGAAGCGCCCACTGACAGATTCTGCCAGCGATTGAGGTAGCCATGCACCCATGGCTCCGCGGTCTGGGAGAGTTTTTAGAAACTGATTGCATGAGTTGAGAACTCAACCATTTACGCACAAGCAGCCCCTTAACCCATAACAATCATCATTCCTGCCTGTTTGTCAGTTTTAATCAGTGGTTCTGCGAGGTCAGGCTACATCTGCTTTGTTTTGGAGGCTATTTTTGGTTATACTATGAAAGAGAGAGGGATGCGGGTGGCGTTGTGGGTTAAACCACAGAGCCTAGGGCTTGCTGATCAGAAGGTCGGTGGTTTGAATCCCCGCAACGGGGTGAGCTCCCGTTGCTCGGTCCCTGCCCCTGCCAACATAGCAGTTCAAACGCATGAAGTGCAAGTAGATAAATAGGTACCGCTCCGGCGGGAAGGTAAACGGCGTTTCCGTGCGCTGCTCTGGTTCGCCAGAAGCGGCTTAGTCATGCTGGCCACATGACTCGGAAGCTGTACGCGGGCTCCTTTGGCCAATAAAGCGAGATGAGCGCCGCAACCCCAGAGTTGGCCACAACTGGACATTATGGTCAGGGGTCCCTTTACCTTTACCTTTATGAAAGAGAGAGAGAGAGAAGGTATTAAAGATGGCCTTGAAAATGAAGATGAAAATGGGTGGTCACTTTTATTTTTTGCATCTATATTGAAGTTTTGGTAACATGCAAATATATACAGAAATTACAGTGCAAAGGCAAATCTTGGCTGTGTGCCTAAGTATACAGAGATGCTATCCCTTCTGCGCTCCAGAAGAGGGCACCCTTCACCCAGCATTTGAAGTGAACTTTCCAGTTTGCAGATCTGGATTTCTGCCTGACAGGCTGCAATTTACTGCTGCATTGAGAAAGAACCGAAGTGGTGCATGGATTGAAAGCAGAACCTGATCTGTAATAACAGCCATGAGCAGAGAACTGAACGTCTGGTGCTTGGATTGCTGTGCTAGAACAGAGAGCTCCTCTTCTGTGGAATGCATTGTTAACATTCAATATATGAGCAGTAATACCACAGGAATTGGCTAAATGTGGGAGACCCACATCCATCTAGCTCTGCTGGTGGCTTGGCTTGTTAGCATAACTAAATCCAGGGGGGTTCTGTGTTTGGCACAGTTTAATCAAACCTAATTTATACTAATTCCAGGATTTATGGGTGACTTGCACCCACAGACTCTAACCCCTAGAACTTATAACATTACATGCTGATTTAGTTGCACATCAGTTTTGAAGGCTAGCTATAGGGCAACAGGCTCTTTTGGGATGAAGGGCAGGATACAAGTTTAATAAATGAATAAAATAACAAATGCATATTCATCCTGATTTGCTTGTGGAATGTTTACACATCTATCCATTAATTGTTCATCCCACACTTTTCAATGCATATCCCTGTCACTCTCCTAGTTGCAAAAAGGCATGCTGATTTTTTAAAAAATGGATTTGTTGCGCTATGGTGACAGAGTACTTTAATCTACCTTCATCGCGCAAACCAACATTTCTGCAAAATAGTGGCAGTCTGGAGGCACCCATTATCATTCGCCTCTCCTGTTGATCAAGCCTTGTAACATCAGCCCACAAATCCCAATACTGACTTTCTAACCTCCTTTTCCTAACTTTTCAAGTTCCTCATGGGTTTGCTCCACTTTAATCCCATAATGTGTTAATTCCTTTCCACCACGTGAAACTCCCTTCCCACATGTATATAATTTCTCCAAATTCCATCTAGGTTTGACATCATGTTAAGTTTCGTTAAATACCAAACCATGAAAACAAATTAGTATTGCATTCACTTGCAAAAGCAGGGCATTTTGTAAGTTAAAGGAGTTCAGTATGTTTAGGTGGGGAGATGATTAAGAGGCAATATGATAGCCATCTTCAACTATCTGAAAGGCTGTCACATGTAGATGATGAAGTGGAATTATTTTCTGTTGCTCTAGAGGACAGGAGGACCAGGAAGCAATGGGTTCTGATTACAATCAAGGGGATTTTGAATAAGTGTTAGGAAGAACAACTTCCTGGTGGCATGACCTGTTTGAGAGTGGAGCAGGCTGCCTTGGAAGGTAGTGGACTCTCCTACCTTCCTTAGAGGTTTTTAAGCAGAGGCTGGAAGGCCACCTAGCAGGGATGCTGCAGCAGTGGATTTCCTGCATCAATAGTGGGGTTGGACTAAATTGAGGTCCTTTCCAACACTTTGGGGTTGGGACACATCATTTGCTGCTGCATCTCAGGCAGCCTGGGAAGAGTCCAGAGGGACAGAGAAGCATTTAGCTCCTGGGCCTGAGGCTTCCCACCACTGCATTGCAGAGTATGCCCATGATAGTTGGTAGAGCATGAGACTCTTACTCTCAGGGTTGTGGGTTTGAGCCCCATGCTGGACAAAAGATTCCTGCATTGCAGGGGATTGGACTAGATGACCCTCATGGTCCCTTCCAACTCTACAATTCTATGAGTACAAAAGACAGATCCCTGGCCTGATGGGAAACCCAGCCAGATGGGTGGGGTATAAATAATAATAATAATAATAATAATAATAATAATAATAATAATATTTACAGGCTAACATATAATACAGAGGTAACTCAGAGGAAGGAGAAGCAGAGGGATAAAGGAGAAGAGTCGGCAACAATTGCACTAATTGTTCAGCATAATGGAAAATCACTGTCCACATCAAATGTAACTCAATCAGAACAAATGCTCCCAAAACCTAGGAGTACCTCCTCCACTGAAATCAGCAGAATCAGACTCAGATGCCCATCCAGCAGCAGTGGATAATTCTTGGAATGTAGTGAACTGCAAAAAGAAAAAGTAAAAAACCATCCAGCCTGCAAACCAAGCGAAACAGAATGAAAGTGAAAAAGTGAGTGATCCTTAAGGCTGTCTAACCTAATATTTCAACAGAGTTTCCCTATCAGACGCTTCTTCAACCAAACTTATTCTCATGTTCCTTGTAAACCTAGGGGAGGTAGAGGATCTTCTAAATACAACAGGATCTCCGCTGGCCCCTAAGTTCTCCTCTGCAACTTTGGGAACTGCTCCAAACTCCCCTGATGGTGGGAGAGATTCCTATTCAAAGGGAACTGTTTATTGTTGTGTTCAAATCACTGTTGCGGTTATTGTTGTTCAGTTTCATAGGGATTAGCAACCCAAGTCACAGCAACCAGAAATCCCATCTTTCCACAAAATTTAAAAGTAAAGCATCATAGCAACTGATGCTATGAGCATTTCACAAACTAGTGCTCCATCTAGTGGCTGGCTTAAAGTGGGATGCAGGTGGCACTGTGGTCTAAACCACTGAGCCTCTGGGGCTTGCTGATCAGAAGGTTAGTGGTTCGAATCCCCGCGAAGTGGTGAGCACTCATTGCTTACAGTGTTTCCATTGCACCAGAAGCAGTTTAGTCCTGCTGGCCACATGACCCAGAAAGCTGTCTGTGGACAAACACCAGCTCTCTTGGCCTGAAGCAAGATGAGCGCCTTTGGCTGGACGTAACCATCCAGGGGTCCTTTACCTTTTCTTTTCTTTTCTTTTTTTCTTTTATAACCTTTTACTGGCTTTAAATATAGGATTGGGACATCCAGCGAAAAGAGCCAGAATGGAACCAGTTCATTAAAAAAACCCAGCTGACATAATTTCTCTACAGAAAATACAGAAAAAAAAGAGAAAAAAAGACTCAGATATAAACTTCTTAAGGGTGGATGGTTACAATCCCAAATATTTGCAGATGGCAATACAAAAGTGAGTGAGGAGTGGTGGTCATTATAACCAAAAAGTGTCCTTTTGCAATTCGGGGGTGGGGGGTGGGGTGGGGAGGTTTTGTGCAATATAAGCAGTCATATGCTATTTATGTTAGAGATACAGTCATACCTTGGAAGCCAAACGCCTTGGTACTCGTGCGTTTGGCTCCCAAATGTCGCAAACCCAGAGGTGAGTGTTTCAGTTTGCAAATGTTCTTTGGAACTTGAACGTCCATTGCGCCTTGGTTTTACAAACGTTTTGTAAGTCAAATGGACTTCCAGAACGGCTTCTGTTCGGCTTCCAAGGTACGACTATACTGGATGAATATATACTGTATTTATGAAATGGTTTTGGTTTGAGTTCCTGGGAAATAAGCACTACCACCGGAACCTGGTTGCCTGTCTACTTACAAGGAGCCCAATCTATTGGAAATTTCCATTGTGCTAGGTCTACTGAATCAAGAATTAAGAGAACAGCTCATTCATTTTGGTGGGGCTTATACTGTGGAAGTTCCCTGTCAACTGCAAAGCTGCCTGCATTTCGCTTTGGGAAGTGAGGAATTCCATAGTTAAGCAAATTTAATAATAATGATAGTACATGTCTGTCAATATCTACACCTATTCTAATTTAAATTCCCCTTATAAGGGAAATAAAACCTTGAGCTAAAATTTAAGAGCAATTTAAGCTGCAATTACCCTACCTACAGTCCTCAGTTATTCAATACTATGGCAGAATGTCATAGCTTCAATTAAGAGAAAATTAGGTTTTAATAATTCTAAACAGAATTTTGTACTAAGAATCTTAGGTTTCATGCATTATCCTTTATAATTTGTGTTAGTCTACTGCATTCAATATTTTAGTTATGCACTGTATAATTAAGTAATTTCTTTGATTTAAGTTGATCTATCTATATTAGCTTAATTTTTAGAACACACACACAAAGGATCTGTTCTGGATCTCTTTTGGAACTGTACAAAAGCTTGTATGAATTAAAGCTGCCTGTAGCTTCTGAATTTTGCACTTCTCATGCATTGTGAATGTCATATTTAAATAAAACACTTTGAGTGTAATTGCTGTCTTAATTTCAAATTGGGATTTTGCAGAAAGAAAATGCTTTGCAGCATAAGCTAAAGAGATATTTACCCCTCTACTGCTGTTCAAAACTTGCAGCTGGCTCAGAATTTTAAAAATTATGAGGTTTTTTTTGGTTGGACAGCTTAATCTTTTCTCCATTCCAATTCTCCACTGTGATGCCCTTCTCATCTTCCTACTCAAGCTGGGTGTGGGTAATATGACTGAAGAATGGCCAGAGCCCAGAGTTATGACAAGAGCCTTTGGCACCTAAATCTTCCTTATAAAACCCCCATTCCATCTCTGATTCTTCCTTATAGGTAGCCCTTGAGTTATAATATATAGTGTCGCTCTAATGACAAGCCATAACAGCAATCATATCTATACTCCCTTGTGAGCTATGGAGAAATCAGTGGGACTAATGAGTAAATGTGGCGTATTAGGGCTATCAATATATTCTGTATTCATATTATACAAAGTTCATTCATGCTCTCATAATATCTAGGTTAGACTATAGCAGCATGGAGCTCGCCTTAAAAACCATTTGGAAACTTCAGTTTGTTTAGAACATAGCAGTCAGAATACTAACTTGGACGTATGAGTTTTAACCTATTTCACCTGTGTCAAAACATCACTGATCATTGTTGCATTTCTGGGCAAAATTCAAGGGTTATCTCATACCAAGTGATCCAAGTTTTAATTGATTTTTTACTTCATGTCATCCAATTGTCTAAAAATTTTGTAACTTACTGAATGATCAAAACTCAGTTTAAATCTATTTTTTTTATCTCATCTCGTTTTTGAATTATAAGGGTTTGGAATTTCAAAAAATTGACAATTTTGACCTTGCCAGACTATATAAAAACCTTAAAAACTCAGCCCAGAATTGAGATATTTCAAAACTAATGATACAAATCTCTTCAGAACTTCATGGGCTTTAATATGATATAGTACATGATGGACTTATTTAAAATTTTAAAGTTAAGTTACAAAATTTAATTTCATCTCGGTATCTTAATGGGATCACATTTTTAAAATATATTTTTTTACATACATGTCTTCCTTATTGGGTTCTGTTTAGGATAAATGGGTCTTGGAATAAATATAACAGAAGAAACAAAACTTCAAACGATAATATCAGTTACTTCAGGCATTTCTTTTATTCAGTTAAAAGGTTTCTAATAAGCTAGCCAGGCTTTTCTTTTAAAAATGAGTTTCAAAGCAGAGTGATAGCTTGCTGCTGCATGACAGAATTAACACTGTACATTCAGATCTCAGTTTGTCTAGAGTTGTAGTATTTCTAAAAGTGAAAATCCAGAAAATTGTAAAAACTGTGATCTCTATTTTTTAGAAAAATCTCAAAAAATAAAATAAAAAAATGAGCTATTTTTAGTGAAATTCGTCAAAATCGACATGGGCTGCTGGACATTTCCGTGATTTCTGCTCAGACACTGTTTATGAGGGCTGAATACTGGCTATGTCTGGGAAATTCTGGATACATGGCATCCCTAAGTTTGCCAAATATGCAGATAGTCTCAACACCTCCTTTCTGTTTTGGTTTTTTAAAAAACTGAGCCCACTTTATATAGCCATGTTAGTTTCTGGCAGCAAAAGTCTTGTAACACGTTGAAGCCTAAGAAATTAATTGATGGTAGCATAAGCTTTCATAGAAATCCCCTCCCGCCAAAATATACAGAGCACTCAAGTGAAATTGGTAAAATATCCAAAGTGTGTGAGAGAGCATGATCCACTCCCAACTTGTAAATAATTGGCGAAACAAGATGATTGGTGTCCCTGAGCAATCACTTTCATGCATGCCTCCAATTACCGTATGTTTTCATGCATTTGCTTCCTAGCCTGCTTCCCCCAACCTGTTCAGCTCTGCTTGACTGGGGCCATTTGCTGCTTCCCTTCCTTCCTTGGGGAGGGGGGAAGAGGTCGTGGCTCATTTTAGGCCTTTGCATTTATTTTCTGAGACCCCTGGCTTGCCTTGGCCTATTCAACAAGGCATTTCCATCGCTGCCTTTGTCCCCTCGTTCCGCCCAGCCGCTCAACTGGTGTGGAGGGAGTTCCCTTTTGATTCTTTTCCCATGCCAGGAGCCCTTCTCAAAGCAGCTCCCTGACTTCCACTTGCCTTTGTTTTGAGAAATTAGCCCTTCTCTGGCTTGCCAGCGCATCGGCATCTGCTGCCATCAATCAGCTCACTCCTAATGGATGAAGAGACCCCCAGTTTTCCTACCTAAAAAAGAGAGAGAGAGAGAGAGAAAAGTCCTGATACGCTTATCATCCTTGGCTGCAAAACAAGACCACTTTCAGTTGCAAAAGAGCCACCCACAACCCCACACAATGGCCCCCTGGCCTGTCAACTCGTCTTGCTCGATGTACCCCAGTCTTGAAGGATTTGCCTCAGCTCCTTGATTAGCATAGGCCAATGGCTTTGCCCTGTTCCTTTTGGCCCAGCTGGGGCTACTTTTCACTCTTTATCTGGAGGCCAGTCCAGCATTTCCATCTGAGGGATAATCCCTTTTGTCGCTTTTAACCCACTCCTCATTCCAGCCCCTTCGCTTTGTTCAACATTCAAACAGCGCATGAGTCATCATCTGTGCACCCTTCCCATCCACCTCCAAGAATTGTGCTCTGCTGAGGCTCATGTTACCCTTCTGAACTTTTGGGCCATGGGAAATGTTGCCTCAAAATGTTGCCAGAAAATGGGGCTAAGGATGCAGCCTTTAGAGCTTTCCCCACTGTCTTGTGAGGACAGAGGACCAGGATTCAAGTTCAACTGGAAAAATATATATCTAGAATCCAAGTTCAATTGGAGAACTTATCCAAATATCTAGAAATCAAGTTCAGCTGGATAACTTTTAAAGAAGAACCTCGGAAGTCGAACGGAATCCATTCTGGAAGTCCGTTTGACTTCCGAAAAGTTTGGAAACCAAGGCGCGGCTTCCAATTGGTTCCTGATTGTGCAGACATGCCGGAAATAATAGTGGAAGCTGCGCTGGACATTCGACTTCCAAAAAAAGTTCAAAAACCAGAATACTCACTTCTGGTTTTCAATCGTTTGGGAGCTGGAGCATTCGACTTCCAAGATGTTTGGGAGCCAAAGTACAACTGTATGGCATAGGCAGGGCCAGCCCACCCATGAGACAAGGTGAGGTGACCACCTTAGGCAGCATGATCCACAGGGGCAGCAGATCTGACCTATAAGACCTACCCACACGCTGTTGCTGCTGCCGCCGCCGCCGCCACAGTGTCAGCAACAGCTTTGGCACATTCCTTGGAGACTGGTTCTGCTGCCTCCTCAGCAGCCTCTTGTTGGGGGGACACCATCCACTCTGACGCTCACCCAAAACACAGGGCTGGGAACGACTGTTCCTTCATGACTCCAGGCAGCCAGCACTAGCAACCCTGGACCAGATGAACCTACTCACCCACATGCAGCATGCGTGCCTAAGCACAGGACCAGCTGACCAAACATTAATTAATCTGCCTGGGTTCAGTGTCAAGAGATTCTGATGTATTCCACTATTGCCCTGAAAACATATGTCACATTTAAGTACAGTGAATGGAATTTAACACCCTGATCATCTCTCTCTTTTTCCCTTCTGTAAAGAGCAAGTTTTTAGCCGCTATGGTTATTTGAAAGGATATGGGTGATGCCAGCTGAACCTTCAGAGGCTGGCTGAGTAGGACTTCAGCAGAAAGCAGGCAGTGCTTCAGGCCACAATCCTATACACACTTACCTGGGAGTAAGTCCTGTTGAACTGGGTCTTCTGGGCAGAAATATTGCACTGTCTTATGTTTTGCTTAGGGGTTTTGCCCATCTCCCTCACTAGTGGAAAAATAAATTAGGCCTTTATTTGAAGGAGTCCTCTGTTTGAAGGGCTGCCAGGTTTAAAAAGAAAGACCCTAAGAAAGGGAGAGTAGGGATGGCCTTTGGAAGTTTCCGTGAACAGTTAGCACACTGTAGATGGTGACAGCAGTCACAAAATTAAAAGAAGTCTGCATCTTAAACCTAGACAGCTTCTTAAAAAGCAGAGACATCACCTTGCCAACAAAGGTCCGTATAGTAAAAGCTATGGTTTTCCCAGTAGTGATGTATGGAAGTGAGAGCTGGACCATAAAGAAGGCTGATGGCCAAAGAATTGATGCTTTTGAATTATGGTTCTGAAGGAGACTCTTGAGAGTCCCATGGACTGCAAGAAGATCAAACCTCTCCATTCTTAAGGAAATCAGCCCTGAGTGCTCACTGGAAGGACAGATCCTGAAGCTGAGGCTCCAGTACTTTGGCCACCTCATGAGAAGAGAAGACTCCCTGGAAAAGACGCTGACGTTGGGAAAGATTGAGGGCACAAGGAGAAGGGGACGACAGAGGACGAGATGGTTGGACAGTGTTCTCGAAGCTACGAACATGAGTTTGACTAAACTGCGGGAGGCAGTGGAAGACAGGAGTGCCTGGAGTGCTCTGGTCCATGGGGTCACGAAGAGTCAGACACGACTAAACGACTAAACTACAACAACAATGGAGGGCTACTGCTTCTTCATTCCTGCTCTACAGGTGCATGCATTTAAAACACATTCTTCCAATCCCCCCAAATCCTGGGAACTACAGTTTACTCTGCACAGAGCTGCAATTCCCAACACCCTTAACAAACTACAGTTCCCAGGATTTTTGCTCGTGTGCTTTAAATGCATGGCGTGTAAAGTCTTATGTGATGGATGGGGAGAAGGGGGTGTGGTGCCAAGGACCCACTGGAGGAGATCTGGTCCTCACTACTGACCCCAGAGATGAGCCTGCAGCAGCTGCTGTTCCTCCTTCTCCATCTTTGTGGGTCAGGGACTGGCCATGAACCCGCACAATGGGCACTGGAGCCTTGACAGCTGCCCAGAGATGCCAGCTGAATGAGTTGGTGCAAGGTGTTGACTCATTAGTATTTTTTTTTTTTTAAATAAAAAGCATAAAATATGCACAGGCTAGCTCTCATTCAGGCTGTGGGAAAGAGCAAGACTCTCTCTCTCGCTGTGTTTCTTAATGATGTCAACTGTCCCATCTCATCCTTCTCAGCGACCCGACCCCCCCCCCCCCCAGTTCTTAACAGGCGCTTAACAAATGACTTGCCTCCATTTCAAAACCACAGCCCAAACTTCCTGCTTTGCAGTCAAAAGAAGAGGACCTGACCTTCACCCCTTCAGTAACCATAAAAACAGGGGCAATAAATCTAATCTGCCTCCAGAGGCTGTTCCACAGGATCCAATCAGTCGTTCGTTTCGTTTGGATAAGGATTGTAGAAGTGTCTTGTGTCAGCACAAGGTCAGGTTCATGTGATTTCTTCCCAGCCTCTCCCCCATTTCTAGCTAGGGCACAGCCTGGAATCTCAGCAACCGGAGCTTTAATGGCATTGGGGTGTGTGTGTATTTTACGAGCATCTCGAAGAATAGGAGCTTTGTTGGAAACCTGAAGGCCTGCGCTGAGAGAGTGTCAAAGGGTTAAGTGAACACACCAGCACATTAATGGGGGGTTGGATTAAGACATTCCAGTACTCCAAAGTAAGAGACTGGAGGCTGGTAGCCTGCTCAGTCTTATAGTCAGTTTACTTCTACACTGGATAAGGGACCATTGTTCATTGGCAGAGGACTTGCTCTGCATACAGACGGTCCCAAATGCAATCTCAGGTACTTCCACTTAAAGGACCTCCTTTAGCAGAGTCTTCTGATTGCTTTTGTTTGATTCTTGCCTTAAAAACCTCCCCAACACCCTATAAAATCACAACCAAAACTCCCTGCTTCCTCTAAAAACCTCCTCTTCTTTATCTAAAGTGGCCCAAGTCAGCATCTACTTTCCTTTCGATACTACCCCCAGCCAATCCCCCTGGTCCCAATTCCTAGTTTCTTTCTTGCTCTGCCCTTCTCAGTCCCTTACTAAGTTTACATGTTTCTATGTTGGTATCTTGAATGTTAATTCCTTTAAAACTATGAAAGCCCATGCCACTTCACTTCTGTTTCACATATTTTAAATAAAGATGGTCAATCCCTTTTACTTGTTTGATTAATTGGTAATTTTTTATGTATTATTTTTACTCCATAAATCTTTAATGTGCCAGTTTTAGGACACACCCAGCTCTCAGTGTCAAAAGACCCTAAAATGGATGTCAGGGTCACGTGCAAGAATTGTAGGCTCATGTGCAAATTGCAGAGTTCATAAGGAAGCAGCTTTCAGACAGACATTCCCTGTCCTACCTAGAGATTCAGCCAGTCCCTATACCAGAACTGGACTTGATAGCCCAATGCCAGGCCTGGTTCAATAGAAAAGGTAGCTTTGCTGGAAGAGTGACTTACACCCTGTCCCCCCAAAAAGGACACAAATTTGCACATGCAAACTTTATATGTGTAAATGCCAGTGTATATTTAAAAAGGTAAAGGTAAAGGACCCCTGACTGTTAAGTCCAGTCGCAGACGACTCTGGTGTTGCAGCGCTCATCTCGCTTTACAGGCCGAGGGAGCTGGCGTTTGTCCTCAGTTTTTCCGGGTCATGTGGCCAGCATGACTAAGCTGCTTCTGGCGAAACCAAAGCAGCACATGGAAACACTGTTTACCTTATTGCCGGAACGGTACCTATTTATCTACTTGCACTTTTTAGCGTGCTTTCGAACTGCTAGGTTGGCAGGAGCAGGGACCGAGCAACGGGAGCTCACACCGTCATGGGGATTCAAACCACCGACCTTCTGATCGGCAAGCCCAAGAGGCTCAGTGGTTTAAACCACAGCGCCACCAGCATTTACTGTCTTTTAAATAGGAATAAAGTGGCAAACAGGTGATCCCATTTGCCAGCTCAATCTTCTGTCCAGGTACCCACTGCTGCTGATGCACAACTCCAAAGCCCCTGCTTTTTCTTCTGGTTCATCATCTTTAAACTAGAAAGCCTAGTGACACTTGGGGGGTGTGGGGAGTCGCTAGTGATTAGTCCCTCAGGGATGGAGTCTGACTGGGGTGGGGGGTGAGAAAATACAAAAACCTCTCCATGGCCCCTTGACCCAGCTCCTTGCTGCAATATTTTAGTTCTTCTCTTGAGAAACTCTGGGCGTGCTGAGGGAAAGTTTGAACTTGAAGCTTCAGAGCAGATGTTGACATCTGGCAAACAACTATATTTCCCTCCCCTATAATCTTGGATTTGCCTAAAGGCACCCTTGGTCAATGATGTCCTGTTTTCTGCAACACCAGCACTTGGGGCAACAAGAACAAAAGATGCAATTCAATCAAAGTACCCAAAGCTATACTAGTTAAATAACAATTTGTCCAGTTTCAGTTGTTCTTTAGGGAAAGTCATAACAAGTACAGGTGACACATTTGCATTTTAATGTAAATTAATATTAATAGGTCCATTGTCTTCTTTCTGTTCAGATATATACAAATAGGTAAACATAGCAGTTTTATATTTACAAAATAATTAAGTTATTTTTATTAATTAGGCTCTCTGTATATATAAATACACATGTACATAAATAGCACCAGCACAGGATGCTTCAACATTAGTTGTGTCTTATTTACAGTTGAGAACAGTACGAGGTTGTGTTTGGCAAGATCATGCCAATGGTGTAATGTACACCAACAAGCACCATCCGGGTCCGTGGCAAGATAAAATTTTATAAAAAAAAAAGGGGGGGGGAAGAGACCCTTAACAGTACTGTAATTTTCTTTACCACACTTGATGCCATTGGTATCAGGCGGATTAGAGGCAGCACGAAGCACACCCAAAGAAAGTGACTGCTCAAAAGGTGTTTTTCAAAAAATAAATGTAAAAATAAATAACAATTGTGGCGCACTTATTCCATCAAGAGATATGTTCCTGCAGTACTGCACATTGCCCTGCATGCAGATGCAGTTGGTGCTCCTTCAATTCCACGTAGCATGTACCAGTGTTTGCTCTCCAGAGAAGTCTGGAAGGACGTCATAGAGCACTCCCTCAAGGAAGGAAGTCAGCATCCCTCCTGCATAGCGGATGGCCCCGTGGCAGCCCCTCCCCACCTTCAAAGGATCCCAGTGTGTAAACAGCAAACCAAGGGAAGCCGAGGTCAAACAATGCTGGCCAGCTCTGTGGAGTCCGATTCGGTGCTACTGTTGTTTTCTTCATCTCTGGGGAAGTAAAAGAAGGAAAATATGTTAAACACACACACACACACACACACACACACAGACAGACACACACAGGTTTGCAGTAGGCACAGAGACTGCAGCTGTAAGGGCTGCATTCAACTAATGAGTCCACGCCAGGACTTCTGCTAGTGCAATAGGGCTTCCCCCCATCCTCCCAGCTTGAGTTGTGTGTGTGGGGAACCCAGAACAGTGCATGAGGGGAGGAGAGGGGAGATTGTTCCATCTGGTAAGCCAACACGCTTCCGCTGATGGAACAATTGTCATAGAACTATGATAAATTCCAAACAGGGATTAGGTGTTGCTGCCAGAGGCAAAAGTGTCCTTCAGCTGTGTACACACCATACATTTAAAGCACACACCCTATCCCAGGAATCCTGGGAAATGTAGTTTATTAATGTTGCTGGAAATTATGCTTTTGTGAGGAGTAAACCACAGTTCCCAGGATTCTTTTTGGGGGTGCTTTGAAGGTTTGGTGTGTACCAGGCAAGGCAAGGTCAGTACCCAATCCAGAGCTCCTGTGTGTTTGCACTATGCTGACCTTGCTTCTGCCTTGTCCCTCCTCTTTTACCTCCTGGGAAGCAGCAGGGACTGCTACTGCTTCAGCAGACCCTCCGCTATTGCCTGAAAGGTGACCTTTAATCTGTCCCATTATGAAGATGCAGGTTGCTTGTTAAGACGCAGCTCATGACTCCCCTGGTGCCCTCTTCCAGGCTCGACAGGGAATGTAAGGCACAGCCTGCTGCTTAGGTGACAAATGTCCCTCCCTCTGGGGAATGAAAGAGGTTCGCAGTATTGGAAAGGACTCAGAAAAAGAGGAAAACAGTCTGGTTGGTGGGCCACTGCGACTCACAGGTCACCAGTTGCCTATCCCTGAACTAGAGCTACCCCCACTTCTGAACTATCAGGCAGTTATGTGCCACCACTAATCTTGGAGTAAAAGAGGTACTCGGGGCAACTCTAAACAGTCAGGAATCCCAGCAAGTAAAGACAGAACTATCAGGAAGCCAAGCAGTGATTTGTTCATAAAGGGCCAACATTCAGGATCACTCAGCATTTTATATTTAGCTCTCTACACCCTGCCATGGAGTGCTGCATCAGAGAAACTAGACACCCATTTGTCCCAGGGCCATCAAACGCCTGCTCTATTTTAAGTTTTGGCAATAAACGGAAAGGGTCATCTGGAGGAAGAGCCACCTGTCCTTGCAGGATTTGAACCCGTTGCCACACACGGGGAATTTTGAAAGAGTGGTGTTTTCTGTGGGTGGGGGGATTCTTCCTGATTCTGAATGGAACATGAGATCACACTCTCCCCTTAACTGCAGCTTCACACAGACACGGGATTCCAGATCCTTTGCAAGCCATCCTTCTTCGGAGCCCCTCCCATGCTCAGCCTATGAGACTACAGTGAGCATTTTTGTTCAGAAGGGATCAAGGAGGCATAGCATCTGTGGCAATCGCTCCTGAGCCAACAGCCTCCCTGCAAGGGAATGTTCTCCTGCAACTACTGGCTAGGGGGTGATAGCCCATCCCATGAGAAACGTCCCAGTCTGATAGTTGCTCAACTCTGCCAAGTTACAGGTGCACTCCCCCCTGCCCTGCCCCAAGTAGCCATCTGGGGTCTCACCTTAAATCCTGCAGGGCTTTCTTGTTTTTCCGTCGCCTCTCCTCATCAATGGGGTACAGCTTGAAAAGGAGCAGGCCAAGGATGATCAAAGCCACAGGAGCAGCAGATACCAGTATCTTCAAGGTCAAGTTCACTTCCTCTGGCTGGGAGCACCCCCGGGTCTTGTAACCAGCAAAGCTACACACCAAAAAAAGAACCGTTATGATGGCTGAGTAAAGTGTCCAGCAGCCCTGTGTCGCTCCTTAACACACCGCCAGGTTAACAAAACCAGAATAAATTAAACAAAATAATAAATTATGCAAATTGGCCCAAATTGCAATAAACAAACCAACACACAAAAGAGGTTTCATAACTCTTTTCTTGGGCTGCCTGGGCACAGAATTTTAACATTCTTTTTAACATACACTCCTGCTACAGCCCCCGTAACTTCTTTGAACAATCTAGTGAGTTAAATCTCTGTTTTAGAGAAGGCAAACTGCAACTAAGACAGAACAAACTGCCTAATGCAGCACACAGGTATGTGAAATTAATGGTGACACAGAGCTTCAAGCCCAGGTATTCCAGGGCTCCCAGGTGATGCATTCTAGACACTGGATCTCACTAGCTCTCCAGTAGATCCATCAGGATCCTCCTCTCCCTAAAATGTCCCCATTCCAGCCATCATGATGAAAACTACCATGCAATTTTAAAGAAATTGTGTTGGCATCTGATAGTCTTCTTCTTATTCCCCATTTCCTCTTGCATAGTATCTTTTTAGTTTGTAAGGGCAGGGATTTGCTTTGCTTTTATTCAAACAAAGCCACTCTGGAAGCCTTTTCAGCTGAAGAGCAGGGTAAAAATAATAATGCTTCAAATGATGGTGTTCTGCTATATATACACCACCAAATCTAAAAAAGGGGAGGGGAGAAAGAGACAGGCAGACAAAGACTTACTCTAAACTGAGTGTGGAGATCCCCAGAGACACCCCAGATGCAAACTTGATGAAGAAGACGTAGAAGGAGAAGAAAATCGCTTCATGGCCAGTGGAATCTGGGTGCTGCAGGTTGAAGTCATCGATGACATCTGGCAACATGGACCTAAATGGAGAGAGAAGCAAACCAGTCAGTACCATTTCATTCTCCCCAATTGTCCTCAGCTTCCAAACTGGAGGTTACAACAAAGAAGTAAGATGTCCAATTACATAGGGCTGCGATACGTCCGAGTTCTCCTGGACATAGCCTGGATTCGGTTGGCGAAAATAGTGTCTGGGGGGGAATTTCCAGAAATTGCTAAAATGTCCGGGGAAACCTGGACGTATGGCAACCCATGTTGGAAGTGGACTTGTTTTGGGCAAATTTCCTAAAAAATAGGTCAAGAAAATTAATTTTTTTTGAGATTTTGCAAAAAGCTCAACAACATTTGTCACTGGATTTTCCCTCTCTGAAATATGGCATCCCTAAATTACAAATCACACTTTTTCACTCAATGATAACCAGAAAAACATGTTTTGGAGCTGCCCCATTATTTGCCACCCGCACTTCAACATAGAGTTGGGAGTTTCAACATAACATAGGAGTTATTGGGGTGTGTGTGTAGAAGCATAATTTGCTTTCAGCACTGAAAACACAGTACTATGTTTACTAAATACACACACACACACACACACACACACACACACTTACCAGGGTAAAAGAAAAGCAGCAGCAACACTGATTCCAGCTGCAACAGCCACTATATAGGTGATAATAAGGTTACTTTCCATGATTATGATCAAGAGGAGGAAAGGAGTTGCAGACTGTGGAATCAAGAGAGGAAATGGTCAAAAAGATAATCATTTGAAGGTTTTCACTGGCTCAAGACACAGTGGATAAAGATTTATTTTTTAAAAAAAACTTGATAGTTTAGGCTTTAATTGTTTGCACCTTGAAAACAGTATACAAATATTCATTTATATACCTGATATATATATATATAATATATATTAAGGAACAAGGTGGGCTAATATTGATACAGTCACCTCACAACTTACATGTGTTTAATTTATGCAATTTCAGCTTTACACGGTTGATGGCCAACTGGTTAAAATTGAACAAATTAAATGTGCAAAAACTGGTGAGCTTAAAAGTTCTTTTTGCACAGAGTTCTCCTGGTGCAGAAAGAGCTTTTAAGCTCTCTGCCTTGCTTACCAGGCTCTGGGAAGCTCATTCTCGGGCTCTGGGAGGGTCTCGCAAGATCTCGGAAAGCCTCCTACCATCTGGTAAGCAAAGCAGAGCACTTAAAAGCTCTCTGCTCGTTTTTAAGACTCACATGGTGTGCTGGTTCAGGAAAGCAAGACTGGGGTTCCAAGGAGGTGGTATGTCTATAAGCATTTGTGGGTATCCACGCCATCCCCAGAACAATCATCACAAAAGATGTGAGAAGACTGCATTTCTTGATTTGTAGGCCAATTGCAATGTAGCCCAGCCCTGTGAATAGACTTAGTAACTTACAGGAAGAAAGTAGCAGGTACAGCCCAACACTATGATGTCAGTAGGCCTCAAGCACATGAGGTCTGTTCTTCCATGACAAGGCCTTTCCACAGCCTTGTTCTGGGGAAAAGTAAAGGGGCCACATGAGGCCCCAAGTCCTGTACTGTCAATAGGCCTTAGATCTGCCGCAGAACAGCCATCTCAGAGAGGAAAACACACAGAGCTAACACTGCACCGCTAACAGCCCTCTAGAGAAAACCTTTGAAAACCATAGTGTTTACCCATAATTCCATGGCACGTTCAGTTCTTGGACTTAATAGTTTTATCAAGATCTAGACCAGCTCACTGAGAAGCTGCTTGGCAGACCACTTGGGCCGCGTGGTTTCCTCGCTGTTGTAGGCTTAGCAGCGCCAAGTGGAAAGACCTGCTCTGTGCGCTACGTTTCCCTGCATGGCTTGGCAACAGGCACAAAACCTCAAGTCGGCTTTGTGCTTCCCCTTGGAGATTTTTTCACTCACCGAGATTCCAATGTAGACGGCCGTTTTCTTCCCAAAGCGAGTGAGGAACCACTGCCAAAAGGGGATGGTAAGAGTGGCAGAGAGCTGCAAGAGAGCAACAAGAAGGGGATGGGAGAAAGAGTTGTTACTCGAGTCAGCCAGAGTCAGTCTTTGCAACAGCTTCTCCAAGGGAGCTCTGCGGGAGCCTCAGGCACTATGTATGCAAGATCACACACTTGGATGTGGCATTGATTAACCTGGACTTAAACCCCCGATTCCAAACACAATCATGCGTATGGAATCCACAGTTCTTTCATAAGCATGCACAGAAAGAAGGGGAAATGTTCTGACAGCAACCATAGCTAAGGACCCCAGGGCAGGTTATTATCATGGGAGATTTTTCTTTTAGGAATGCCTGCAGTCACATAATAGCAGGGCAAAAAACATGCCCAGGTTACATGATACCCATTTACAAATGGCTGCACCAGCTCCTTGGCTTCTTTCATAGCCAGCACAAATGCCAATTCTATCCTCAGCTGTCCCACCATAGTCTCCTGTTCTCAAACAATCATAACCAGTCTCCTTCACTGCCCCCTTACGCCTGAAACTCCCTTCCTTTTTTATAATAACTGTTTATTAGTTTTCAATTAAAGTCCAATAATAGCCTCATTTTAACAATACCAATTTATAATACAATTCGTTCAAATACCGAGTTACAGAATTTAGATAAAGTGGCCCCCTGTGCACTAGATTTGATTGTTTGGTGATTTTCTTTATTTCTGCGTTCTATAGCAATAATGCCATAATTCCGCAAGGCTTATAAAGCACCGAGTTTCCCCACAAGAACTCAGCCAGTGTCAAGTTCCTTTTCCTCATGAAAGTTCCTCTCAGGGCAGCGTCTCTGCCCTTGCCTCTTCTTAGGACAGGACAGGAATTGTTGGTGGCATGTCAAGAACACGCCCCTACGTTCCTATGCAGTCAGAAAGGGGAAAGAGGAGAGGAGAAATGAAGGGTGGCAGGGTCCTCCGGACTGTTACTTAACAGGGATTGACGTAAGTTTTGATTCTGCAAAGGGGGCGTGAACTGGATGGAGTCTGGCCAAGAGAGCTGGCCATGAGAATGACAGAACATGCTCCACACCCCTCTCTAAGGGACACGCAATGAGGGGCTGAGGTCACAGCCGGCGGCGGCATCCAGCAAAGCTAAGCATGTGGCTACAACTAAGGGAAGCTTGAATATCCTACTGAGGACAAGCACAGCCCCTCATCCATCCTCTCTCATCCCCTCTCAGCAGCACTGTCTCAAAACACCACAGGGAGATAGCGCTGCAAATTATTATTATATAATACAGCTCCAGCTGTGAACGCTGAAATTTATACAGAGTTCCATAAGCAAAAAAAGTGACACAGGTCCATGTCCTCCTCCCTTTGCCAGGACAGCACTTGGGTTTGGTTACAGTCAAAAGGATTAAAGGGTTTAAGCCAAAGGCTTAATGGAAAAAGGTGGGTTTGGTGGAGTGAACAGCCTTTGCCAGCCTGGCACCCTTCAGACGCTTTGGATTACAACTCCTCTCATTCTGTGGCATTTGTGCTCCAAAACATC
Source organism: Podarcis cretensis (assembly GCF_951804945.1). Taxonomy (NCBI): domain Eukaryota; kingdom Metazoa; phylum Chordata; class Lepidosauria; order Squamata; family Lacertidae; genus Podarcis; species Podarcis cretensis. The sequence continues at coordinate 30,501,864 of NC_137177.1, forward strand.
TGGAAGGCACTACGCCGGCAAAGGCTGTTCTGTAAGACAGCTGTGTGTGATCTCGCTGGGCAAGGGGCATATAGGGGGGGGAGCATGGGGAAGTGCTGCAGGTCATTGGGCTGGAGCCCATGAACACCCCCTCCCAGGTTTAGGAACACACACTATTTCCTGAACTTTCACGGCTCTAAAATAAGACTAATTTTTACTTTCTTCCTCAATTTCGACTTGGCCACAAGGTCCTTAAAAAAGGGTGGGAAAGGGTGGGTGGCCTAAACTCTCACTAGATAAGCAGATTATGAATTTGCTGCAAATGCCCAGGCCACATGGTTTGGGTGGGGAGGAAAGAATAGGAATGAATATGCTAGCCAAGTAAAATTAACACAGTAAAACTGCAGGAGACCACACACCGATTAAGCAGAGGCTTTTTGAAAACATAAAAACAAACACCATACTTTCAGGACTGCCTTATAGAGGCCACATGTCTCTCTCTCTCTCTCTCTCTCTCTCTCTCTCTCTCTCTCTCTCTCACACACACACACACACACACACACAGACGGCACTGAGAGTCACCACCTGGTATTCAGATACATCAAGGCCTTTTCTTACCAGCGCCTCCCTCCACTCCAAAATATTCAGAGCTCTTCTCCAAATAGTCCAGAGCCCTGTTCATTTTATTCCCCCACAACGGCCCGGACACACACTCAGCATTCCATGCAGGGTTTGTAATGGCTCCTTGAATGCAAATGAATCAGGTTTTTCCCACTCACTTCTCTAACATTCATCTCCAACCTCTCCAAAACATCCAATTCATCCTGTTCGGCTCTAGGTGGGTGTGCTACATATGCTGCCCCTGCTTAACTTCAAAACTAGCAATTTCCTTTAGGAACTGTTCTGCAGAATGTGTGTATCACACCACTTTAAATAGTCATGGTTACACCCCCCCACCCCACCCCCAGAATCCTGAGGACTAGTTTCTCATAGGTGCTGAGAATTGTTAAGAGACTCTTATTCCCCTCACAGAGCTGCAATTCCCAAAATTCCCTGGGAAGAGGGATTGCTTGTTAAACCGCTCTGGGAACTCTGTGGGAGGAATAAGACTCATTCCCCTCCCAGAGCTTAACAACTCTATGCACCTATAAGATTCTTTGGGGAAATCCATGACTGTTTAAAGTTGTGCAATACTGTCTTAAATGTATAATATGGATGAGGCCTCAGTAATGCATGTTCCTGAATGTGTCATTTTAAAAGAAAAGAAACTTCCTTGTTTTTTTAGCAATGTGGTGAATATCTATATCTATATCGTCTATCTATCTAGATCTATCATCTCCTGTCGTCCAAGGCACAGCACCTCCTCTACAAACACACCATTAATGTGCAGAAGTACTTTATATGGGAAACAATGGCACCTTCAAAGGACACCATTTCCTTTTGTGTGTTTTGCATTTCTAGGATAGCTTAAGAGTGAATCACTGGATCTGGTACCAGATCCAAAAAGTCAGCATTTTACCTGCCCAAAGTTTTTAGTTTTTCTGTAGCCATGAGAAAACAGAGACCATTGGCGGGGGGCGGGGAGGAGGTAAACAGAAAGCCAGACTGCGCTCAGGATTTGGCCTACCCTGAAGCTGCTTCACAGAGAAAGCTGACAGAGACACCCCTCCCCCTGAGCTAAATGCAACACCATTGCATGGTAGCCAGTACCACGCTGCCAGGCTGCAAAGGAATTATTCTTCTTACCACACCATCAGATGAAAGCATGTGGCAAAACAGTTGTCTGCAACCAGTGCAATCAAACCTTTTTGTAAATGTGACACACAGGAGAAGGAAAAGGAAGACAGCCAGTTATTGGTGGGGCTTTACTATGCTACGGTGTCTGCATCAGGCCACAGTTTGACTCCTTTGTGAGCTTGGAGAAGCAGAACAGGGCCTCTTCGCCCACCGTGCTATTACTGCCTGAAATACTTTCAAATCCCTGTGTTTCCTAAAGACGTTAGAGAGGAAGGGGGTTCTTCCCTCTCCCTCTCCCCTCATTTCACTTACTTTCTAGCCTGGCACAACACAATGCCCCCCACTGCCTGCTCCCCACCCCCACGCCTCCTCCTCACATCCATCAGCCTGGAAAGGCTTTCCCAGACAAATCGGCTCCATTCCTTTCATTCAGTGCCTCTCTCCGATAAACACTCAAGGCTCCTTTTTTCTCATGATTAAGGGTAGAAAAAATGGCCGGGTTGGGACAAAAGGCTCACATGGCTTTTATTCTCCGTCCCTTTTCACGGCCTCCTTCAAATGCCTAACAAAGAACACACTGTTCCAGGAACCATGTAAAGTGACTGCCCTTCCCTTCCTTTCCCTAAGGTTGCCCATCCTTTAGCTTCCTCCAACTCCTGCACAATTGTCAGGCAGCTTAAATGCTTCTATGGTGGTTCTCCAAGGAGTGCGTGGCTCAGTTTTCCAACTTCCATGTACTCCTTGGACTCTTTGCACCCTGGCAGCTCAAGACCGGTTTACTGCCGGATGCGCCTCAATTACTATTGGTTTGCAGTTCAGTGGTAGTTTGGTGTTCAGTTGCTGGGCAAACCAAATCAAAGTTCTTCAACATTTCCCCAAAATGCCTTAAACAGATACAGAGCTGGATAGTCATAGAGTACAACTGTCCAGTTATTTCTGCTCAGGAGGAGAGCAGCCTTTTCAAAAGGCAGCATGCTTTACCTTCCAATATTCAAAGTGAGTATTAGCTAAGTAGAATAATGGGGAACCTACAGCCCTCAATAACATTTTAGACTACTTCTACCATTAGTTCTCGTCAGCTTGGAAAGCTACAGCTTTCCCCGACACAGATTGGCGTGTGTGAGCATTTACAAAATAACCTGGGACATCCACACATAGGATGTCACACAATGTTCATTCTGCACATGTATAAAATAATTTTTTTAGTGTGGAATTCACTGCCTCTGCTGTACACTTTTTGGCGCCTGCTTAAAACATTTCTGTTTACGCAAGTCCATCCAGACACACCACTGTTGTAATCTCCTTTTAGTTTACTACTGATTTTAATTGTTTTCTAAATGCTTTAATTACTTGTTTTCATCTATTTATGGATCACTTTAATTTTTTTGCTAAACCACTTTAGAGGCTCTGTTACAATCGGTCAGTATATAAATATTGTTCGATAAAATAAAGAAATAAAAATAAAAAGAAGAATTCCATTCATGAGAGCCTTCTCCCTCATCACACTGGCCAACAGCTACAGACCTTCACTTCTGTGCTGCTGTATCTTATTGTATGGAAAAACTGATTACCTGGAGGTCTACTGCTGCCACTTGGATTCCAGCTGGAAATTTGGGCCTTCCCCCTCCCATGAAACTATGCTGGTACAGCCATTTACATGACTACTAAGGAAGTTGCAGGTGGGGGCAGGGGGCAGGAGAACAACATTAAAAGTTTGTAAAAGCATCTGTTCTGCATTAACCTGAACAAAATGAGGGCAGAGGTCAAGATGAAATGGATTTCCCAAAACCACTTAAGCAGGTTCATGACAGAGGTCTCTCCCCCCCCCCCCCGCAAAAAAGAGCTCCCTTTTGAAACAGATAAAGAGCAAGAGAAATATGAGTAGTAGTCATGCTGACTGCCATATACATACCATGATGGCCAGGAGAATGTTCTGGAACTCATTGCGTAAGCCCAAGGTGTACGTACAGAACAAAGCAAAGTTGCCTTCCAGCAGCTGAAAAGAAGTGGAACAGCTGACATTAAGGGAAGAGATCCTGGGAACTCTCATTAAATCTCCTTAGAAAGGAAGGGAGGTTCTTGATTTCTGCCTGAAGTAACTTCTTTAGCAGCATACCTAGTTATTTCCCGCTTATACAATCTTTTCTTACAACTACCCAGTGAGGTAGGCTAAAGAGAGAGAGAGAGACTGTCAAAGGCTGCCCAGTGAGCTTCAAGGCCAAGCAGGGACGTGAACCTGGGTCTCCCCAGTCTTAGTCTAACCCTCTAACCACTATACAGTGGTACCTCGGGTTAAGAACTTAATTCGTTCTGGAGGTCCGTTCTTAACCTGAAACTGTTCTTAACCTGAAGCACCACTTTAGCTAATGGGGCCTCCCGCTGCTGCCGTGCTGCTGCTGCACAATATCTGTTCTCATCCTGAAGCAAAGTTCTTAACCCAAGGTACTATTTCTGGATTAGTGGAGCCTGTAACCTGAAGCATCTGTAACCCAAGGTACCACTGTATTTCACTGACTTGCCAACATCCCATAAGGGGTGGAGGTTCAGCTGCAATGTTAAATGCACTTATCCCCAATTATAGGCTGTCCCTAAACAGTGTTATAAATTAGCCAGGCGCCAGGTGCATTTTGCAACTGGCATGGGCTCAATTGTGGCCACACAGAGATCTCTGGATGCCAGGTCTGCAACTAAGGAAAGCAAAATGTCACTTAGAGAAGGATCTGAAATATTTTCCTTGAAGTATGAATTAGTTTTATCCTGGATTGTTTTATTTTATTTTTTAAATGTGTTGTAAACCACATTGAGATTTGTTCTTTAAAATATAAAGCTGTATAGAAATGAAAGAACAAGAAGAACCTTCATTGTGTGTGTGTGTGTGTGTGTGTGTGTGTGTCTACTAGACATTCTATTGTGGTGACCGTAACCTAGGTTTAAGGGTGGCATTTGGCAATTAGGATTATATACCTGAGTTTCTAACACTGCTCCTAAAGATATCTTAAATCACAGCTCCTCTAAGAGTGTGCATATACACTGAGGTTTATACAAACCAGATTTTTTGGTGGGGGCGGGCGGGGGGAGTAGGGAAGTGCAGCCTATATTCAGACCGATACGGTAACTCCAGAAACAGAGGCGTATAAAAATAAACTTCTGTACTGGAACCTGGAGCAGTGTGTGTGTGTGTGTGTGTGTGTGTGTGTGTGGAGGAGGGAGAGAAAAAGACAAGAAGGCTACTGGATGACTGCCACAGTGAAGGGGAAGGAAGGCTAACAAAAGTGGAAGAATTCAGCAGATTCCCCAAGGCCAGAGAAGAAAAGTCACTATTCACAATTGAGCTGGAAGTAAAAAAAAAAAAGCTAAATGAGAAGTATTCAGCTAAGGAGCAAGTTCAGCATTGCTGCTGTTGCAGCTTGTTGCTACTAGGGCAGATTCCAGAAAAGGTTAAGAAGTTTGCCTCTTTAGCAAGAATCTGGTATTAAGGACCCATAGACAGTCTCTGGTAAAGTTCTTCAGCTTTGTCCGGTGATTGCTTCTATACCAGTGTGTCTATAACCCAGAAATAGATCTAGGTCTGAGTTCATTCATTAAGCGCAGCTGTTTTCCTCTGCTCCTCCTTTTGAGAGCAGCCCATTTCACAGCACTCTTTGTTAAACCTTAGTCTTTAATATGAGGCCTTAGTATGTATTAACATTCTAGCTAGCAGACATCTTGCCCTGGGTTCTGCCATATAGTTGCCTGTTTCAAACTAATTTACCTTGCCATTTGCTCAGTTTAGGACGCTATCTTGTATTACTGATAGAAACAGAGCTGAGTGGTCCTTCCCCAAAGCTAGTCAGAAAAGTGCCATCAACTCAATGGGAACTAAAATGTTATTCTTCTTTGCAATCTAGCTTCTAACACCACGCTTGTTTTCAAGGAAACAGGAGACACACTAGGACACACAACATGCTTCTCTGTGAGTCTCTGATCAAGTTTAACAATTTGTGGCATTCCTATTACCAACTCAGGTTTCCAAAAGGCAACCAGGGTATTACTGAACTAAATGCACCAGGTTGCACTCTTAACTCAGATTTTGTGCGTGTTTTGTCTCCATTTCTGGAAAGAGTTCCAACAACAGTTGTCGTAAAAACCCTTCTGGCAGATTATGGTTATTATAACTTATTCCCTTTTTAACAAGAATACTCCTGAACCAATCTATTCTGTCTAAAACAGCACACTACTCTCCGTGTTATGACCTATACTAGGCAATCCAGCTATATGTCTGACTTCTTAGCTACCAATCCCAACATAGGGTCCCAGCAAAGTTGACAAATACTATAAGGCTTGCATTTTATTTTCCCAACATGGAAAGAATCCACATGGCAAGGGAGAAAAAACAGTAAGTCTGAAGGCTGCAATGAAATAAACCAGCCTGTGATCTTTGGATGAAGGTTAGTATATTAATTAATTAATTCAGCCAGCCAGCCAGCCGGCTGCCTGGAGATATCATATAAAATCATCATCTTAAATAGAGGTGGTCAAGGCAGCCCATGACATAGGAACAAGCAACTTCCACACAGGGCTCACCGATGCAAATCCCAAGTGCCACATGGCTAGGTGTTGTGGTGGATTTCGGGATTAGGATTTCCCCATGAAGGAAACAACAACGTTCTAAGCACTCGGGGAAATGGAAATTCTGTGCTCACCTGGGAACTTCTGTTCTTCTCAGGGAGAGAAAGTCACCAAGGTGGGGTAGGGAGGCCTCAAACAGGCAGACCTCACCTCAGTTTGAGGAGAGAAAGGACCCCACCTCTGAAGCTGGGTAGTAACGGTGCATTTATCACTGGGAGGGGTGTGTGTGTGTAAAAGATGGTTTCCTTACCATAAAGGCCAGAGAGGTAAAGAGTAAGCCAGCGATCAGCTTGACGTAGGGGCCATAGTTCATCACTAGTTTTAAGCTTTGGAAGAAGGAAACTGGCTCTTCTGGCTGGAGATCGGAAGACTCTGCGGGGAGCAAAACAGAAGCACTAGGTCAAGTTATTTCCCATCAAAGCATCTTCAGACAGGCCTTACACCACTTTCATGCTAATCTTGTGCTGGTGCAAATTTTGTTTTGATTCTTATATTCCTATTTGATTTAGTGAATTGTCTAGAACACACTGGTTAGTTGGGAGATACGTAAATACTATAAATAAATTTGAATGCAAAATAAAATGCTATGAACGAATGCCTTACAATGCCTTCATTATTTAACTTGTTTTGTGTCATTTCATCATTTTGCTCCTGGTTTTAGGATCTGGCTATGAGGAGCAAGGAGCCCAAGGCCAAGCCAAGGAAAAGATTGCTCAGCCACCTCCTTAACATGCTTCCCACAGTATCATGCTGTATAAGGGCTAGTGGCTGTCATCTCCTAAGAGCTAAACTCTGACCCCCCCACTATCAGATCCTACCGTATATCCACCCTACTGTGGAATTGTAGCTTATGCGTTGCTGCATTTCAGCGAAAGAGAGAAAGCAAGAAGTGGCAGCCCTCAGAAAGCTATGTACGTGGATTAGAAAATAAGGTATCTCACAGTACTACAGAGAACGGTAATGAATTTGCAAAGGCATAGACAAAGACAACTTCTTTTCTGCGGTGAGCAAATTGTTCCCAGTTCCCATAAGCTCAAGTCTGCAAATGAATTAGGAACACAGGAAACTGCTGAATCAGACCAGGGGTCCTTCTAGATCAGTATTGTCCACACTGACTGGTAGGGGCTCTCCTGGGGTTCAGGATTCCCTCCCAACCCTACATGGAGATGCCAGGGATTGAACCTGGGAACTGATTCATGACCCTTCCATTATGTTCCAGTTTAGCAGCTTAAAACCAGAGCTTGAAACCTTTCGGGTAGAATACGGCAAAGGGAATTTCCATGCCTTTTCAATATATTCTGATGGCCAAGGTGCTTGCTCTTTGATACTTCCATTACTTGCATATTTTGGATATATATTCCCCCTCAGCCCTACTCACTACAGTCGTACCTTGGAAGTTCAACAGAATCTGTTCCGGAAGTCTGTTTGACTTCCAAAATGTTCAGAAACCAAAGCACGGCTTCTGATTGGCTGCAGGCATTTGGACGTTCGGCTTCCAAAAATAGTTCGCAAACTGGAACAGTCACTTTCGGGTTTGCGGCATTCAAGAGCCAAAACTAAGCTGTTCGAAAACCAAGGTACAACTGTATTTAGGCTAACAAGTCTATTTTACAATTTGTCCAGGACTCTATTGCATCACGTTGGGGCGGTGAGGGGAAAGAAAAAGCAAGCAAGCAAGCAAGCAAGCAAACCTATCAGGGAAATCTCCTTGTCAGTAAAACCTCCTCTCCATCATAAGTTTAGGACTGTTGACAGATGGATTGCAAGACTGGCAGGACTTCCCCTTGAAAGCTAGCTAACTATCATTTCACGAATGTGGAGTGTTTGGGTGATGATAGGCTTAGTTACCTAAGAAGAGGGACAATATTTCATAGATGTGGGTGATTCTTTTGATAAGCCCCCTGCAAATGTGGCCTCTAGCACACCTTGAGGCTGAGTGGATTAAAAACCTCAAGAGGAACTTGAGTGACAAGGAGGCCTTTGAGAATTCAGAACAAAGATCGCAAGAGCCAGCTTCCCTCCCCAATGGCTGGTTTCAACCAGCAAAAGTCAGGGGCTTTTCCACAAGGAGCTGGAGTTGCATAGGTGACGCTTGGTTTATGCAATGGGAAATTCTTGCAATGGAAATTCTTGCCCTGTGTGTCATTTGCTCCCTTGAAGTCAGCCCATGTATTAAAAGGGATTGGCCCATGTACAAAGAGGCACAATAAGGACATCCATCTTCAAGAGGCAAGGAGTAGATTCTTTTGCAACTATCAAACCAGCCCGATTACATGCCCAATGGGAAGAAAAGACAAAGAATGTCTCTTTTTTCTAGTGGGGGGGGGGAAGAGATCAGATGCTTATACAGCACAATAGGAGTGCACAGAATGCTTCATGGATAATCCTAGTTCTCTCAAACCAGAAAAAAACCTCTATGAATTGGAAGTATGAGGTGGGTGGAACAGAAGAGGAATGCATGTGAGTGGAAATACGCTTATGAAAGCCAAACCATGGTTTGGTTGTTACATATTTAAAATAGGTCTGTGTAAGTAATGGGAGGGGGACCTAGCTCAGTGCCAGAGCACACAGTTTGCATTAAACAGGTTGCAGGTTCAAGCCCTAGCATCTCCAGGTTGGGCTGGGGAAAAACACCCCGTCAAAAACAATGGAGCGCTGCTGGCAGTCAGAGTAGGCACTACGGTGTTAAGCAGTTTAATCATAATCATAATAATAAAAATAAAAATAAAAATAAACAATAATAATACTCAGCTAGATGAAGTAAAAGGCAGGTTTCGATGGACTCCTTTGGGAGCCAGTATGAATTCTGCACTACTCAACTTGCATCCATCTTTGTCACAAGCAAGTCGATTTCTTGGCAGATTATGCCTGGCCTTTACCTTTTAGAGCCCACCCCCTCCCCCCCACTTTGCAGAGGTCACTTAAGCTGTCCTTGCTCACCTCGTCTTTCTCGAACACCCACAGATAAGACGATAGCACAAAGAATATATATCCCACCGATGACACCAGCTGCGATCATGTAGGCATTTCTCTGTACAAGGATAGGAAACAAGGTTGGGGTGGGGGGTGGGAGACAAAGATGGAACATCCAGATGAGAGGTGATGTTTTCCAGAATGGCTTGGCACAAATGCATGAGCATGTGGGCGTCACGAGAGGAGATTGTGGTGGCTTTGCTTCTCCCTGGCTGCTCTGGGAGTTGCGAAGTGCTGAGCTAAGCCATGGCTTGGTGCGTTTCTCCAAGTCTGGACTTATGGTTTAGTCAGTGCTTCCAAACAAAACTTAAGCTGTAAACCATAGGGCAAACTTTGGTTACAGCTTGTGGTAACCAAGCCTGAAGCCTCTATGCTCTTGCTAAGCCATGGTTTGGCATGGTGTGACGCGCAAAACAGGCCATCATATGCTTGCCTGACAATGGAGTAAAACCAAAGTCACCATTCCAGAAAACCCCAACAGCTTTTAATTATTATTACATCTGTATTTTGCTCTTTGCCCAAAGCACATTAATTAGCACTATGAACAGGCTGAGATGAAAGTGTAGCTTTCCTTTCATATAAACTGACCTGGAATTCAATGGGAGGGCAGTATTAAAGCATCAAGAAACAGCATCGGGTTTGATTGCTGCACCTCCAGTTAAGAATGGTCCTATGGCAAAGTTCAATTTAATCAAGGCAAAAGAAACCTTGCATAAGAACGTAAGAACCCAAAGGTTCATCTGGTCCAAGGATGGGGAACCTGTGGCCCTTCAGATGTTACTGGACTACAACTCCCATCAACCACCATCACTGAGTAAGTGTTTTGGTTGGGGCTGATGGGAAATGAAGTCCAACAAGCTGGAGAGATGCAAATTTCACATCCCTTTTGTAGTCCATCATCCTATTCCACACAGTGGCCAAATATGTGTCTCTGGGAAGCCCACAAACAAGACATGTAGCCAAGAGCTCTCTCTCCTTTTGCTGCTGCCTAGCAGTTGGCATTTGGAGGCATGCTGCCCCCTCTGAACCTGGAGCATATTCAGCCTGGCTACTAGATGGTCTTCTTGACGAAGAAGCAGGAGGAGGAAGAGTTCTCTCTCCAGCCCAGCTCTGCAGCCAAGGGCTTCCGCTAAACCGCTTACTATATTATCCCAACCAAGTGGGATTAGGGAATGCTCAAAAGGGATCTGTACCGTGTCCGTGAGTGAACCAGTGTCATGGGTGATGTTGACCTCTTCCATGGCCACTGAAGAAGTATTGCCAATGTTCAACAAGAGCGGGTCTGGAATGCAAGGCGTGCCCACTTTGCCCACAATTTGCCCTTGGATGGCTGTTCCCAGGACGGTCCCAAGCACTTCCACTGTCATGCCTGCAGGAAAGGGATGCACAAGCGGTGATTAGGGCTAATAAGTGTGCTGTTGAGCCAGAAATGGCATATGAAAACCTAGCTCGCCCAGCAAGTTTAACTGTCACAAGTTGGCTAAACAAGCCCATTTCTGGTTTAACCCACTTAGCAACGGAGCCTATTTTGCAAAAGGTATTCAGTCATCTCCCAACAGTCTCCTGGGAAGCTATTTCCAAGTCAGCATCTACTTAAAATGGATATTCCCAAATACCCGGTGGGGTGTAGATGTTTGGACCAAGACGACTCAGGCTCAAATCCCCACTTTGACACAAAGATCACCAGATGACCTTGGGCCAGTGACCATTGCTCAGTCTAACCTAACCTACCTCACAGGGTTGTTGGGATGATAAAATAGAGAAGAATTAAGTATGCTGTCTTGAGTTTGGAAGAAATGCAGGAAACAAATATGGTCAATAAATAAATATAGTAAATAAACATGAACAGAATTCAGCCCCTCATTTCCTAGTCAAGAGATAGAATTCCTTCATAATGTAGAAGGAAAATTGGATCCATGAGGAATGTGAACTGCCTCTGAGCCTCAGCCTTTTCTTGCAGTTGCTCAAAAGCACCTCTTGAGTGAGGTTACATTTTGGTCTCGGGTCTAAATATTAAAATTGTTGAAAATAACTCTTCTACATATTAAGAGGTAAAATCTGGACATTACCACTGTAGTGGGAGCAAAGAATTTAATTTTTAATGCTCCCCCATGTGAAAAATTGAGTGGCCTACTTTGTTGCATATTGGAAGATTGCAAGTGAGGTATGTGAATTCCCTCCCCATAACATGCCCCCTACCTTTCTAAGTGGCACAACCAGAGTTCTATTGCCCCAGAGTTCTATTGATCTGGGGCTGTTCTGACTAATGTGCAGAACAGCCTCAGATCAATGCAAATATTTATTTTTGTAATGAGAGGCTGATTTGCATCCATTCCAAGGAGCTTAACAGTGGTGAACTTCCTGAAATTTGGGAGACAGCAGAAGTGTGGGACAAATAGATCACCTGTACAGATATACTGAGAGGAGAGATTTCTGAAAAGCTAATTATTCACAACCCGGGAATCTTAATGTCCAATTTCCATTGAAAAAAAATAATCTTTTGAATGCTCCTGCCCTGCGTTTTCCAAACTGTCCTGCACAATTCATCCACGATCACTAGGCACTGAGCACAAGCTTTGCAAAGGTGTGTTCTTCCTGTCTTAAGTAAACACTCCAAAGTAGACAGGAACAGCCTGAAAAGTCTCTCCCCTTTTCAGCAAGTTGCTTCCACTCAAATGCACACCTTACTGCACATAACAACGATGACGCTCCATCATCAGCAAACGTATAGACCTCCAGCCATAGAAACCAGAGGCACACACCCAAAATTTCAAGCCTCCACATGCAACTGAGCGGGGCATATGAGCAAATTTCATGCTGAAGTCCCAGCAATTCACAGTTAAAACCCAATTAGCTGGGGCAAGAGAGCAGGGGGTGGGGGGAAGAAGTAGACAGACTCTCAAATGAAAGGAGCACAAGCATTTCAACATTCAAGGAAGTGGCTGTTCTTACGGTAGGCAGTGGCGGAATCTCGCTCACTCTGCTCCCTGCTAATGAACATGGTGAGGGCCGAGTACGGAACATGGAAACACTGCAGAGGAGAACAAGCAAATAAGGAAGTCAGACTACACATCGCCTTGTCCAACCTGCAATTACAATATACAAAAGGAGAAGCAAGTGCAAAGTGGATGCTATTTTAGGAGGGTGTGGTGGGAATGGGGTGATGTAGAAGAAGAGTTAAGCAAGGCTTCGGGGCCTGACACGTGCTGATCTTCTTAACCTGAAGAGGATAAACCCCCTACTGGACAGGCCAAGCCCTCAAAATAAGTAGGGTAACTTTGGAGACCGCTCAACCTGCAAAAATAGAGCATAACTCAAAATCTGCCCAACTTCCATTGTCTAGATCTACCAGGATCCCATCTTGTGGCAAGCAGGAACCCCTCCTCCTCCTCCTCAGGCATTTAAATATGAAAACCAGACCAAGAGACACAACAACATGTGGCAAGCACATGCCTAGCTGGAAAAGGCCTTAAATCCTTCAGTGGTACTAGACTAGACTTTTCCCAATTTCAGAAAGTTTTACATCAGCATTTCTCAAACTATCTGATTTGGTGGGCTGGCATCCCCCCCCCCTTGTGTGCCAGGGGCCAGTAGCATATTCGGTTTCTGAAGCACACATCCCCCCCAACCTGCTCTGTGGTGCAGTCACTGCAGACAGGCAGCCAATGGCTCATGGACCTGCTGAGGGCCTGGTGCTTAGAGACAAACAAGACCAACGTACACACACCTTCATACAATGCACACTTGTTCAGTTTTATTATTTAAGATTAGGGCTGGGCGATATTAGCTTTTCAACATCGCAGTGTGTCGCCAGCCGAACATTGTGGTTTGGCGATATACTGTGATGTTGGAAAAAGAAGATGCATTGGCCTTTGCCCAAGAGACACTAGGTGAAACTGCCCCAGCTCTCACCTCGAGAGCCAAATGCAGCTTGTTTGCGCTGCTCAGCTGGGGGAGGGAACGCCCCCTCCCAGCTGAGACAGCCCTGGGGCACTCACACAAGTGGCTAAACCATCAGGTCACTGATGGGGGAGCAGCAACCGCGCTCCCCTCAGGTGAGCAGTTTCACAGAGCCACCACTGGCTTACAGGAGCCAGCACCTTTAACTGCTCAACTGAGGCAAGGCAGCTGCACACTCCTTAGCTGTGCAGTTTAAAGATGCAGAGGGAGCAACAAGCTGTACTGGCGCCTCACCAATACAGCTTGTTCCTCCCTCTCCGTCGTATGAGGGCAGAGTGGGATGGCGATTTCACTCAGTGACATATCGGAGGTGAAACCACTCCCAAGTCCCTCTCCTAGCAGTGCCAACTGAAGGAAGGAACTCTTGCACTCGGGAAGTACATTGCAAGGGCTCTGCCAGGCCTACGTTCCACAAAGCACACTAAGCAGAGAACTGGCAAAGCCACTTTCTGCAGGCATTGGCGATATACGATCAAGTTGCCCCACAGGGAATTCAGTTCCGCAGCTGGTCTGGCCACATGTGGGGTGTGAGCTCAATGAGGTGCAGTTTTGGGGGGGATGGCCTTGTGGGCCAAATCTGGCCTGTGGACTGGAAGTTTCCCACCCTTGCTCAAAAGCAAAATGCAGGCTGTGCACAAGAAGATGAGGGACTCACTGTCACGAGGGTCTGGAAGATGCAGTAGAAGAAGAGATACCACATCACTTGGCCTTGAGAGATGTCGGGCACAAACCATATCAGGAAGTAGGAGATCACAGCAAAAGGAGTGGAGAATATAATCCTGTTGAAAATTATAGCAAGATGAGAAAAACTTGATATAGTTTGGGGTTTGGAGAGAGGAAAAGGAAGAGAAAAAGTACAATTTGATACGAATTAGTCTGGCTTTAAATGCAAGGGACGTAGCACATTGACCACCTCGGCAGAATTTCTATTGGTCTTGACCTAAGAGGGTTTTCACCTTCCTGTTCCTTTCAATGGCTGCTGGGGGCCACAGCAGTTCTCATTACCACGGAGGAGTTAAAGCTGATGTCAGTCGTGAACTTACTAGGCCGCCTTGGAAAAGCCACCAAATCCAAGTCCCTGACCTGAATCATAAAGGATAATTATACCGGCCTACTTTTAGGAAGCAAATACTGACACAATCCTTGGGAAACGCTAAGACAACTGGAAACAAAGCCAAGTATAATTGTCATTCTCTTCACTCTATGGCTGCGGTATGTATCCCTGTGAGCCCCGCCTCATGGTCAGAACCCTTGGTTCAGCTCCAAGGGATTAGATGACCTTCAGATTCAGCTTGCAGTCCTACAAGCTTATAATTCCAGGCTTGTCAGTGCTTGGGCGGGATTGGGTGGGTAGGAGAAGAGAGAGACAGAGAAACAAGAGAGAGAGAGAAGAGGCAAAGTTCCAGAGAGCATAAAGAGCTGAGTAAGGTTTTGTGCAGTGGGGCTTTGATCACACAGTCCCTCTCAATGAGGCAGCAGGAGCAGGCCTGCTGAGCTTTAGAACCTGTTGTGAGCAACAAAGCAGATATTTGGCAAGAAGGTCCGTCTGCTTCAGGAGGAGCTAAGCATTTTGCAGGACTGGAAGGGAGGCAGGGGAAGTCTACATGCTGTGCGTGTGAGGCGAGGAAAGCGAAACCAAAGAACTAAAGTGCCACCTTCTCCACCCAAAGAGAGGAATTCACTACCTCCCTCACTCAGAAAAGAGAAGTGAACTGGCTTTCTTTGTGTATCTACTTTCCATGCAGAACCACATCATAAGACAGACTTTTAAACAGCCACTTGGCCATCCAGTGACAAAGAATTAGGTGTAGGTCGCTGGCCTATTGTAAGCCACAGAAAACCAGCATAAATAAGTGTGGCTTGAAAGGCCAAATATTTCTGCAAGCTAGTCAACTCAGGTGGGTTTATTTCCACAAGATACACATTTCACAGAAGGAAAACTGACAATGCTCAGAATTCCTCCCCCAAACAAGCTAAAGATCTGCATACCCCCCAGAACAAATAAAAACCCAGGGGAGAAATGCAGGCGGCATGCTGGAAAGCAGTGGCGTATCCTGCAACATAGGCAACTTGGGCTACAGCTTTCGCCCTTAACTGGAAACCTAGTTCTTTATCATTCAACGCCTCTTGTGTCACTGGTCCTCCAGGAAACCAGAATGCGTTGCTGTATGCACATTCTCTGTATCAAGGATACGTTATCAACAGGACAGAGGAGTACATAGAGACTGAGGGCGGGGATTGGGGTGAAGAGACAAAGGGGAAGGTATCCATTTATTCCCTAGGAGAGAAACTGCTAAATCCTTTTACAGGAAAGGACCTGGTGAACGTAAGAAAAGCCAGCTAGATCAAGCCAGTAATTGAGCATCCCAGTCTCACAGGTATCTGCAGGAAGCAAGCCAGCCAGCCAGATCCGAGATCAACAACCCCTCTCCTCTGCCGTGGTTTTCAGCAACTGGTATTCAGAGGCACAGTGCCTCCGACAGGGGAGGAAGAACTGCATTCCTCCTAAGTGAAGTTGGCCTAATGCTTGTCAACTTTTCCCAGCTCTTCCAATCTAATAAGCATGGAGAATAGGGATCCAACCAAGCAAAGCTCCCCCCTCGACACATAGGCAGAGGCTAACATGAGAAGAGTGGATGCTCAATCCAGGTGGGGTTGGGTTGGGGGAGGACTGGCTGGCTCATTCTTGCCTTTCACCTGCTAGCTAATGCACAGAGGCAAAAATCAAAAGTGGCACCGGGTTACACACATGTACACACCCTTTGATACCTAAACCCAAGCTTCCCAAGAGAGATCTAGAAGACACAACCTATAATGGGACTGTGCTCTGGCATAGGCCTCATTAAAATGAAGAGGAGCCTTGCAAGAACACATTTACTGTTCTCTTGGTGCAGTTCTCATTCGGTTCAATAAGCCTTTGTGTAGGACTTCTCTGTGGATTGTACACACCAGAAATGTGTGTACTGTCATTTGGACTTTCTGCATTCTCAAAACCTCCAGCTTGTAGGCTAACCTTGGCCCTCCAGGGGGTCTGAGAGGCAACTTTCCCCAGAAAACGCCCACCCATTCTTCAACTGACCTCAGTTATCTGATGGGCAGGAGGGGGAGGATAAATCCTGTGCTGGCTGTGCATGAATGTTTCTCATGCAGGAACATAGCAGTATAGCTGAAATGAGCAAGATTCCATACAAACCCCTTCCTGATTCAGGGATGGATTTGAATGGAAACAAGTTTTAGCAGTGCCTTGAAAGGGGCTTTGAAGTCCCAACTTCAGCACTTCAAAGCTCTTTGCACTTGATGTCATTGTGATGCCATGTGACTGACAGCTAGGGGTCTGTGCCCACCAGTCTTGTTTCACATGGATTGTAAGGACTATGTGGGGCAGGAACTGCTCCACTGTGAATGAGTGCAAGGGTAAGAAGAGCTATTGTGGAGAGCAAGTCTGAATTAGTTTTTCTTTTCTTTTTTAAAAAAGGTTTCTGTGTGCATATTATGTGGGCATAATCATAATAATAAGCAGGCATGGGCGATCCTGGTAGTATTCTTAGGAATCTCATTTCTCTTTTGAGGGCTGTAGCCATGTGGCCGAAAATTAAATTCATCCCTCAGGGTGTGTGCAAGACTACTTTTCTCCATCTGGCAAGGGAGGCAGATGGAAGAGAGAGAGAAATTATTTTAATATGACTCATGGGCATTTTGCCCCACAGCACGCCAATTCCCATGACGCGGAAAGGAAAGGTGACGTGTGTAGGACACTAACACAGTCACAAGCGTCCTGATATTCTGAACTGTTTCTAGATACTCAGTATTTGCGTAGACTTCCTCTTGCCCCTGGGCTTAAAAAAAAAATCCCCATAAACTCTACATAGCTTGATAGTGGTGCGGAAAGTGGAGGAGCGTCCACAGCCTACAGTGGGGATGCCCTTGTGGAGATCCCCTTGTAAAACACCTTTTTAGCAAGAATGACTGCTACAGAGTTCAAGACCGGACGGCCAGCTTCATCCGTTTCCTCCTCTCCAACCCATTCTAAGAGTGACAGAGTCTCCCAGCAATTTGACTTCTAGTAACCCCCACCCGCTGATCCGCAGAGATATATGAAACAGGCTAGACAGGCACACACCCTGGCTCTCCATTGGCTGAGCTCGATGGTGTGTTCCACTGCAATCTCTTCTCCTTCCCCGCCCACCGGCTTTAACCGTTTCCTCTGCCATGTGTGAAATAGCTTCCTTCCACACACATTGCTCTTGGGGAAAGGGAAAGAGTTTGATTTTCAGCTCGGCTTCAAATCAGAATGGAAAGTGTGAGGCGGGGGCGGGAGGGGGAGAGGAGATACTAATTTTTTAAAAAATTAAAAGCAGATTTTTCAAAAGTAAGCCTTGCTTCCATGTTGAAGTTTTTAAAAGCAAAATTTTCGCTGTATTATTATTAGTGTTTTATTTATCATTATTAAGATTTATTAAATTTCTATACCAACCTTCATCCTAGGAGCACAGGGCAGTTTACAATGTAAAAAACACAAAGATACATAACATAGTAACAAGCAATAATAATACCGCCCAATATTATTATTGAGTAGTAAAACCCTGGCTCAGTTTTCATGAAATGCTGTGCTAAACCACAGCTTAGCACAAATGAGCAAGTTTCCCAAGCAAAGATCGCAGCCACAGTGCTTCTGCTGCTGCTACCAGAACCAAACTGGGGCCAGACAAACCATGAGCTGTAACCATGGTTTGTTCTTGGTTTACCACTTGTACAGAGAAGTCCTCAATCACCTACCACAGAACCCCTGCAAATCTTAATGGGGCACCTTCTAGGGTCCTCACAGTCATTGTCTGCAAATTGAGCGTGTGTTCCAGAAACACCCACCCACACCTGTGTTTCTCCTTGTGGCTACTTCTTGCAGAGGGAAGACACCCAAAAGCCACTGCAGAGAACATGCTAAAGATGTTGTGGGCAATATTAGAATAAGGCTACAAGCCTTTGCATGCTAAGCCCCATCAAAGACAGTGGGACTTACTTCAAAGGAGATGTGGACAGGATTGCATCGCAGGAGCGAGCCCTGTTCCCTGCAAGCCTGACTGGAGAGACGTGCGATGGAGAGGGAGCCAATTTTAGAGAGAAGCAATCCGACTCAGGTTGATAAGGACATGACCTCATAAGCCATCTGCTCAGCCCACTTACCACATCAGAAATCACTAAACTTAACTGCTCTCTGACATGTTGCTATTCTGGACTTTCAATACTGTATTTGCAACTCACCATCCGAGATGCAAAAGTGAGGGAGAAGCACTGGTGCTATGGAAGCTATTAAGCAGACTCGCACAAACTTCAACTCAACTGCAGGAAGCCTTGCCCAGAAATATCTCAGCTGCAATAAATTGCCCGGCAAGTTATTACTAAAATAGGTTTAAAAGAATCAGATCTAGCTTAACAATGGCCTAGACAATGTCACAGCTAGGGTGTTCTGCTTTCTGTTCTGCAATGGGCCCACTTACAAAAGATTTCCATGAGATCATGTACAGGTGAAGAAGTCACATTTGTTTCTACATATTCGTTAACACATTCCAGACACTACTGACACCCTTTTGTCTTTGTGAGTCATATTTACTAATGCCAACAAAGGTATCTGGCTGAGCCACTTTCCTAACTGCAGAATTTTTTTTGCTTCCCAAGAATAAACTAGTCCCCTACTCCCAACAAATTTAATTAGCCCCCACCCACTTCCTGCTGACATCCTGGCCAGCATTTTATTAGCATATATTATATACCGCTAACACGGGGAGCCTGGGCACTCCAGAGTATGTTGGGGTATAAATCCTATTACAGTCATACCTCAGCTCCCAAACGCCTTGGGAGTCAAACGTTCTGGCTCCCAAACGATCAAAAACCAAAAGGGAGTGTTCCAGTTTTCGAACGTTCTTTCGGAACCCGAACATCCAATGGGGCTTCCAATTGGTTGCAGGAGCTTCCTGCAGCCAATCAGAAGCCCTGATTTGGAAGTTGAATGGACTTCCGGAACGGATTCTGTTTGACTTCCGAGGTACGACTGTATTCCATCGCTGTGAAACAGTATATCAATGGCTAACTGCTTCTCCAATAGCCAATCCCTATACAGCGAAAACAGAAGTACCCTCCCCACAGATGGCATACTTCGGGGAGTGGGGGGTGGGAATAGACATATGGACCCTAAGGCCTGCAGAAGTACCAAAACCACCACCACAAGGACAACCCAGAGAACAACCCAATAAGCAGTGAGCAGAAAGCTGACCCAGAAAATGAGGAGGCGAAGCGGGGAAGGGGATAGGAGATGGGAATGAAATGGTGAGGCATCTAATCATAAGCTTGCATTTTTTATATGTTTAATCAGGGCTTGTATTTTAAGAATGAGCTTAAAAATGTTCTGTTTCATGCCAAGCAGAAGACCAGTTGCCTAAAAACCTTGGCAAGATGTTTTTCTCCTAGACAAGGGGGCCCCCTGATTTATAGCAGAAAACAATTCTCAAAGTCGTAAAAAGGGAATTACAGGCTGAGAGCCAAGGTTACACTGACCCTACAAATTAAGGGTGGATAAATAGTAAAATGAGCCATATCTTCTTCCTAAGGTTAAAAAGGTCAAGAGCAGTGAAAAAGCAACTGGTCTGGCTGGCAGAAACAGAACATTTTTGGGAAGTCTTTTCTAAAGCTGTTTCTTAAACTAAGATCCTTTTAAGATTTCTTTTCCTTTTAAAAAGTTATTTATGTATTAAATATATTAGTTTAAATATAATTATGCAAAGGATTTAAGAAATGCTAGATTCTTATTTCATATAGTTGTAAGAGTTGTAACTATCCTGAAATTAAGTCTGCCACCAGCCAAGCCCCTTGTCAGACAGGAGACGCCATCAAGCACTCCTGATATATGGTTGTCAGGCCTTTTGTTTAGAAACCTTCAAATGAAGGAGATCTCTCAATGTTGATGTGAACTCAAAATCCTTGACATATGCTTAAGATAAAAATTCAAGATTAATCATCTGTTTTGGAAGGCAATAGGGCAAGGAGGGCAAGAGGTGAGCTGGTAATTAAGATTCCTTGTTGAGACACATGTAAGATATATTATTACTTATTTGTCATTTATAGATAGAAGAATATATAGCTTTTTGATTTCCATAAAAGGGCGAGAGGAAATGGGTGTATCTTTTGCGATTGGTTCTAGCAAACAGCCAATAGGAATTTCAACCAGGCTGATTGGACAGAGGCAGCCACAGGAGGAGCAAGGGGGCTGGATTAAGGAAATATAAGTGCTGACCAGAATGGCAAGAGGCCAGGCCAGAGCTTGGTAACCATATACCACTGTGCCTCATATTTATTTGTCTGACAAATAAATTACTATTTTAATTTCTCTATTGCTGCGTTGAATATTTCATTCCAGCTAAGCGTTAACCACAAGCAGGGTGCTACAATGGAATTACATGAAAGGGGGCCCAGTTCACTGCCAGGTACCCTGACAGGTACACTGACAGGTATCCACACAGCAACATTTTGTTGTAGGCCCCTCCAGTCTATGTGAGACGCCAACAGGAGTTTTTTCTGGCTTCTGACTGGCCTTTCCTGGACTGAACCCAAATAGCATCATTGCATGCTGGCTGGGCAGACACCCGCCCTTTATTCCAGTCCTGGAACCTCAGCAAAGACAAGAGCAGTGGGGGAGGGATATTTTGGGCCTGGGTTTAAGGCCAACAGAAGCAAAACAAAAAGCACCAAGTTGCACCAGCAAATTTAAGAACCCCAAAGGGTGGGGTGGAGAGTATAATCATGCCCTACCAAGGAAAGGCATATCTAATTTCTCCCTGGGCAGCTCCTCCCCGCCCAACCCTTTTTCATATGTTATCCACCGTTAGGCCCTTCAGCCAGTGAGCAATGCAATCCTAGTAACAGATGCAAATGCTTCCCAGATTCAGAGGCTGCCACTATACCTCAGCCATAACTAGCTATTGCTGGCTGTCAGCCGAAAGAGGATTGGGAGAGTTCAGACACAAGCAGCTGTCTCCTAGGATGCTTTTCCTTATAAATCCCAGGGTGCTAGTTAGCCCTTTTTTATTTATTTTGCTGCAACTTTGATTTATCAAGAAGTTCCACTTTATCCATAGGAATCTGAATAGCCACAATGGTTTCTGGTCCTACTGCAAGTTCTAATTTAAGCACATTTCCACCCTCCAGACAACCTCTCTCTTCCCTAATTTCTCCAAGTACTGAAAACAGGCCTGTTAGGAAAGAGGTGGCAGCACTCTCCTAGTCCTCAAGGGAGAAAAGGCTGCTGTTTGCCCAGGCACCAAAAGCTTTCCAGTCATTAACACTCTCCAGTACTAGATGGAAAAAGCTGTGGTTCGAAGGTTCTATCTCCACGAAGAGCTGCAACCCTGCCTGACAGGGAGCCTCTGACTATCAGTGATGACAGTATTATTAAAAGGATCTGTTCCCCAGTTTTCACCTATACCAGGGGTCGGAAACCTCTGGCCTGGGAGCCAGATGTAGCCCTCCAGACTTAGCTATCTGGCCCTCAGGACGTTCATCACACCCCTCACTGCCCCTGCATTGCACCATTTGGCTGCAATGTGTTCTTGCACTGAGGGACTGCCTCTTGCTTGCCTCAGGAGTGTCCCCTACACAGGAGACTAAGCCAAGGGGGCGCAAAATTGAGAAGATATACGAGAAGATTGCCAAATTTTGGCTTCACATGGGGAGCCGTATTATGAAAGATCTGCCCCGAGACAGGCCCCCACTCCATTCACAAATGCATGTGCTCCTCAACATAGTGTCAAGCAGTATGCACTGACTAGCTCTACGAATCCCAAATTTCAGCAAAAACCAGCTTACCAGGGCATCAGGCGTCCAAGGCGACTCCATGTTGTTTTGCTGATGAAGAAACCCACCAGTGGATCAGTAATGGCATCCCATGCGCGGCCCACAAAAAGGATGATGGATGCATAGAAAGGGTCCAGCTATGCGGGAGAGGAAGAGATCCAATTCAGGTCGAGCAGCTTAAGACTGAAGGTGTGGAAGCACGTGAGTACAAGGTGAGGTTCCATCAGTTATGCTTTTCCAAGTGCACCACTTGTCTTTGTCATCTCAGGTGGTCTTTGTCTGCCCCCACTTAGCT
Source organism: Podarcis cretensis (assembly GCF_951804945.1). NCBI lineage: Eukaryota > Metazoa > Chordata > Lepidosauria > Squamata > Lacertidae > Podarcis > Podarcis cretensis. The sequence continues at coordinate 30,524,257 of NC_137177.1, forward strand.
TGAACAACTTGTGACCTGCCACACATTACAGAAGCTCAGCAGGCAGGGAGAGAGGGCACCATAACACAAAGACCAGCAGCTGCAAAGTGCAGCCTGTCAGGTGCTTGGAAAAACCTTCAGGCAGGCATCCAAAAATTGGAGGGTTTTCAAGCCCCAGGTGGCTAGTAGGGCACATTTTCCTTGGAAAAGGAACTTGCATCATGAAATGCTACTCCAGCGAACAACGTAATTTACACAGGAATATAGAAAGCTGCCTTATACCGAGTCAGGACATAGATCCATCTAGCTCAATATTGTCTATTCTGACGGACAGTGGCTCCCAGGGTATTTAGACAGGAAGTCTTTCTCAGCCCTACCTGCCAGGGATTGAACCTGCGACTTTCTGCATACAATGCAGATGCTGCATCACTAAGCTATGGACCTTCTTCCACTGACAGAACTCTACCGCTCTCTTCTGCTATATTGTTAGCTACAGTATATCCAAAGGTAGCCTTCATGCAAGTGCCTGTCAGGCATAACAACAACCCTTCTCCTGCCAACTTTCTGTTTCAATTTGCAGGTTACTCAGTGGAGTGCTGCATTCCATCACCTTTGGGCCACCCCTCAAAAAGCAAACATACAAGCTGGTCAGACTTACCTGAGCCACATCCAACAAGTAAATCTGCAGAAAGAAGCCCAAGGCGCAGCCAGTGATCTGGTAGGGCGCTCCACCAATGGCATAACACACTTTGCTGCATATTGATAGCTTTCCTTTGCTTTCTCTCTGGAAAATAGAGGACAGGACGGACTAAATTAGCCACCATCATTCCTGGGCATATTCAGCTTCTTATGGGAACAGCATGGCAACCTAACAACTTTGCAACTAGTTGAGGTTGTGTGTGGTTTTTAAAATCACTTTCTTGCATTTATCAGTCCAGAGCCTTGAATGACTTTCAAGCAATGTGTCATATCTGGTTGTATTAGCTCAAGGCATATTTGAGCAGACAGCTTTACTACTCCCCACTCTTACTAGCAAAGATTTACATTGCTCACTCAACATTTGCAAACAGCTCTGCCTCAAGTGGACAATGGAGTTGCCTCAAGGACGGACAACAGAAGTTGCCCAGATTGGGTGTGTTGCTTGTGTGTGCGTGGCAATGCATTCCACACCACAACACTAATTTCCTGCTAACCACGTAAAACTCCCCCTGTCTTTTTGTTCCCTGTCTATTCAGGGGGTGGGGTGAAATGTTTATTTTATACATCATTTACAGGCTGCAGAATATTTACTTTTAATAAGCTCATCAAGGCATACAAATCTATGGCCATGACAAGCCTACTTCTTAAACAAGTAATAATTTCAGAACCGACCAATTTCCTAGTGGTGCAGCAATAGCATCATCATTCATTCATTAAAATGCTAGCACATTTGCAAAGCTAAGCAGGGTCTGGTATGATTTCAAATTGGATGGGGGAATGCATGTTGAAATTCCTGCATTGCAGGGGCTTGGACTAGATGACTTTCAGGGTCCCTTCCCATTCTATGATTCTATGACCACTGCTTCCCCACTGCTAGCCTATATCTGGTTCTCTTACTGTTGGGGTGACTGAAGCCCGGCAACATCTGGGGAGTCACAGTTTAGCCTTCCCAACTGCCAGTGGCTCTCCAGGGTTTCAGAGGGGAGTCTTTGCCAGCCCTACCAGGCAATACTTGGGATTACCTGGAACCCTTTGTACAGAAAGCAGGTGCTTTCTCTATGCAGCAGCCCTCCCCAGAGGTAGAGCAGTGGACTTGGAAGACTACCTGCTGAACTTTGGCCAGTCACAGTCTTTCAGACTAAGCCTACCTCACAGGGTTTTTATGCAGACCCAGACCAGTTATGCTACCCCAAGCCTTTTGGAAGACTGAATAACCCTACCCCACACCCAATCAGCAGCAGCAGCAGCAGTCCCAAGTAAGGCTGTGTACAGTGGTACCTCTAGTTACAAACTTAATTCTTTCGGAGGTCCATTCTTAACCTGACACTGTTCTTAACTAGAGGCGTGCCATCGCTAATGGGGCCTCTTGCTGCTGCTGCACCGCCAGCACACGATTTCCATTCTCATCCTGGGGCAAAGTTCTCGACTCGATGTAACTCTTCCAAGTTAGCGGAGTTTGTAACCTGAGGTGTTTGTAACTCGAGGTACCACTGTACACACTATTGCCTATAAAGCACAATCAAATCACATTCTTTCCTTCAAGGAATCCTGGGCACAATGGCTTACCCCTCACAGTGTTACCATTCCCAGCAACCCTTAGTGAAATGCAGTACCCAGAATTCCTTGAGAAAAAGAATGAGCTTTGAATGTAGAGTGTGTACGCAGCTTTAAAGGTACAATCCAGAGAGATCCATCATGTTTGCTCCCTCCCTTTCTCAAGAATCAGGGTCTTACAGTTAATCACACACACACACAATATCTACTCAGAAGGAAGATGCATTGAGTTCATGGGGTTTACTCCTATGGAATTTGGGATAGGTGTGCAGCCTTAAACCTTCTGAATATCACAGAAGGGATCAGATATGTACCTGCTACAGTTCAGTCTGTGGTCAGATAATGCAATAGTACTCTAACCAGTTACATGAAGTACTTAAAGATATTTTTAAAAACCCACATAAAATGGGTTCTCTTCTCCATGAAGCATCTGATGACACACACTCTGCAGGTGCTGGCTGTCTAAACCAAAACTCCCACCATAAATATATAGTATTTAGCCATATGAACCTTTTCTGGAGAGAAGCACCACTTTGTTTCCATCATAAGTACCACCTGCGATCCAAGTCCCCATTTCCTGGCGGTGGTGCTCTCTTTAAGGCTGCACTCCTAAAATGCACTTCCTTCCATGAAAGTAAGCCCCATTGATCTCCATATACTTCTGAGAATATATGTATAGGTTTGCACTACAATTGTTTTTAATCACTACATTGCACTGTACAGCTGGGATGGGGAAACTGTGGCCCTCCAGATGTTGCTGAACTCCCACCATTCCTCATCACTGGCTGGGGCTGATGTGAACTGGAGTCCAACAACACAAGTTCCCTCTGCTTGCTTCAGAGCACTGAAAAGCCATGGGCTCCCTCAGAAAAGCTTCAGAGCAGCCCCATAAAGCAGGCCAGTATTACTATCACCATTTTTCAGATGGAGACACAGCTGAGATACAGATGGCAACCCACAAAAGCCTACCTACTGAATCTATGGCGGAAGTGAGATTCGAATTGGTGGGCAGGGAAGACACAAACACACATTTCCTGCCTTACTCTTTCAGTAAGATTATTCAGCATAAGCTCCACGTGGCTGCCTGGCAATGCAACTGCTCCATCTATCTATACAGTAAACTCGGAAGCAGGAAAGAAGAACAATGTGTACAGCTCCCTGGATCCACTGGACCGTATTTAATCTAGAAGATTAACAAAGGGGGATTGGTTTACAGATAACTTCTCTAGAAAGCAGCAAAACCAACTGCTTTGAATGGAGCCTGTGGACTAACACAAGCCTAATTCTGCAAAGCAATCCAGCTGCCAAGTTTAGCGGCACAGCTGCATTCGCAGGGAGAACAGCTGGGGCAGCTCCCCACCCCCCCAAGCCCCGGAATTGGCAATTGGAAAGGGAGAGGCCCTGAAAGAGACACGTACCTCAACGGCACTGGTGTACACTTTCCCCAGGAGGCGGGCTCCATCAATAGCGCCCTGTGGGAAGTTATGAGCTACTCTCACCCCATGCAGCACAGTACAAGGGGCTGCTGTAACAATGAGTCTCCAAAGCCTTTGCAAGGAGTAAGGTCTGGACTTTCCACTATCAGAAGCCAATCCTGATACTAATTCAACAACACGCAACCTTGAGCAAGGCATCTCTGTGCTTCTCGCCTTTCCCTTCTGTTGCAAGGAGTCAACATCTTCAGTAAGAATGTTGCAACTAACACGGGAAGAAGCCTGCAAAGCATTTCATGGGGTGGGGGATGCTTTTGCTCCCATCAGCTGTGTGGCAGGCTCCATAGACTTGCTCCTCAGGAGCACTTTAAAATGGCAAGAATCCCACCACCCCTTTTAATAACTCTGACCTATGTTGAGTGATAATATTGCTAACTCTGAAGCAACCACACATGCTCTTGTAGCATATTGACTTTTTGCAATTCGAGTTTGAATGAATGGACCTTCAAATCTTATGGGGGGGGGGGAACAGACACACTGCAAAATAGCACCCCTGCTTTATACAAGAGGCTGGTCCCGTTCAAGAAGTGTTGTGTTTCTCTGCTTTTAACCCAGGGTTCGCTGAAAGTCATTGTCTCTAATCCTAGTAATGCAGTTCATGTGCTGGTCCAAACCCCTTAAATTACACTCCTCCTTACGTCATTCATTCACACAAGAACCTACTTGGGTAGGTGAAATTTCCACACACATTTTGCACCCATTCAACATACTGCAAACTGTTCAACGATACCCTTTCGAGTCCTGGAATAAGGATCAATACCATTTACTATCAGTACTGGCAGTTTTTATTTAGTGCCCAGGGCTATTATCTTTTGACCAGCTTTCTCTCATCTCTGCCCCAGATTCTCTAGAGTCTTCAAGAGTCATGAGGAAGCCAACAGGTCAAAATCCCACCTTGGAAGTCATGGTTAGAACTCAAGAAGAGTCCTTCTGGATCAGGTCAGTGGCCCATTTAGTCCAGAATCCTGTTCTCAGGGACCAACCAGATGGAAAGCCAAGACCAGAGTCCAGCAGCAAAACTCTCCCCACTTGTGATTCTCAGTCTTCAGAGGAATATTGCCTCTGACAGTGGGGGAGAAGGAACATAGCCTTTTCCTCCAAAGTTTAGACTCTAAACTTTAGAGTTAAAAACTAGACATACACACACACACACCCTTTCCACATAGTTTAGCTCACAAAATCAAATGTAATAAGTTTGTACATTAGTTCCGACACCCTATAAATCAATTATTACTTTATGCTCCCTATCCTCTTTACTTCCACCTGGACCTCCCACTCCGCTATGTATATGTTTTAAATGCGTATGAGAAAGCGGGAACAAGTCTGATTTTTCTAGTTGCCAGGAAGTTAAAACAGCGCGAGCGACCCCCACCCATCGAGCGTAAAGAGAACGCTGCGCCTTTAAGGAAAGTTTGCCCTTGTCTCTAATGAATGAACTTGAACGGCTTAGAGGCCTTTGGAGCCGATTTACTACCACTCGAAGGTTGTGGGGGAAGAAAGGCAGGGGGCGCAGGACCCCTCGCGCGGCAGGTGGTGCGAGACTTCGCAGCGTCCCGCGCAGAGAGCTCAGCCCAGACTAAGAGCCCCGGCGCCTCCCGAAAAAAGCCAGCCCGGACAAAGCGCCTCCAACCCGCCACAGTCCTCATCCGAGATGTGGGCCGTTCCCCTCCTCTCATCTGGACGGATAAACCTTATAAGGAGTCCTCCCGTCACCACCCCCACGCCCCAAGCCCGACGGGATTCGGATCTGCCACATCGCTTTGACGCCACGATCCGCATCCCGGCGTTGGGGCGAATCGCAGGATCTATAGTCCGGTTTCTGCTCCAAAGCCTCTCTCTTGCACACACAATGCATGGCCCTTTGAAGAAGAAGAAACTCCCAAAGGCCATCCGGATCCACTCACGTGGCAGCCCCGGTCTTCCTAGCCATGGCTCCTCGGGAGTAACGCCCGATGGAACTCCCCTCCTCCCGAGCCCAGCGAGCGAGGATCGCGGCTTCAAATCCCTTGGGGATTTCTAAACTCCCGCCCCGGCCCGACCTCCCAAAGGGGACCCCCCCTCACATTTTTCCTTAAGTACCTTGGGACGTATCAGTTCCTCTTGCTTCAAGATACTTTGCTGCAAAAGACCCGCAGTTGCAACGCTCTCCGCTCCTTCTCCTTTGGCCATTTGGCAAAAAGAAAAAGAAAAAAACCAACCCCAAACCCTGACCCGATCCCCTTCACTGGTCTTTCCTTCTTTGCTTGCTTCCTTCGCTTTTTTCTTCTCCTTGTTGCTCGATTGGTTGCTCTTCGCTTTGCCTTTTCGCAGGTGAAAGTACCCCGTCGACAAAGCAGAACCACGTATTTGATGGCCAGATAAGCGCGCTCGCCAGAACTGAGCGGCGTGGCGTTTCCTTTCGCTTTTCCCAAGGCGAAGGTCCCGCTCGAAGCCGCCCAAAAGTGAGTGAATGAATGAACGGCTCGAGGCGGATTGAATTTCATTCGCACGCTTGCGGGCGGAGCCCCGCCCTCTTACTCGTGAGACACGCCCCCTCCCCTCGCCCCAGGGCTGGTGGGTGGGGGCTGGCAGCTGCCCAGCGCACACCCACCAGCCTGATCCTCTTTTGCTCCTGTGCCCATAATTGGAGGCGCCACCCAATATAACGCGAGAGCCAATCAGCGGCTGCGCCGGCGCAAACACCCCCAATTTACCCATCGCCTTCTGCTTGCCTGCTCCTCGCCGAAGCAGACAATTCCGGCTCCTAAGTTTAGCCCCTCCACCTGCCTGCCGTTTTTACATTGTGATCACGGCTTTCCGAAGTCCCTGAGACATTATTCTTAAACTGATCTAATCCCAGTTACAGATAGGTAGCCGTGTTGGTCTGCCATAGTCAAAACAAAAAAAATTCCTTCCAGTAGCACCTTAAAGACCAACTAAGTCAGTTCTTGGTATGAGCTTTCGTGTGCATGCACACTTCTTCAGATACACTGATCTAATCCCGTCCGTATCCCCTGCTGCTAAAAGCGTCAGGCTTTGCCAGATCGCTTACACCAGCACTTCCCAAATTTGGGAGGTGCAAACTGCTTCCTGAAATAAAGAAAAGAGGCACGTCTTATTCGTATCCTCCCAAATATTCATTTATATAGGCCAGGAATGGGGCTGCAGACATTGCTGGACCACAGCTCCCCATCAACTAGACTCATCAACTGAGGAGGTTGGTGAGAGTTGGAGCGAAACCACATCTTCTTTAGGCACTCTGAAAATAGACCTTGTTTCTAGTGCACTGATAGGAGCCAACTCCAGGGGGCAGTGGGTGCTTGGGCACCCACATTAATATAATTCTGGGGGCGGGGCACCCATAAAGTCAATGAGAAAAGCTGGCAGATGGCAGCTCAACTCCGCCCTCCTCAGCCTACCAGCAAGGCACCCTTTCTGGGGGGGGGGGGGTGAGGGACTCAGATGTGGAGACAGAGTCTCTCTGACTCCGAGCCCGTGGAAAAGGGTGCCTTGCTGGCTGTGGAGAGGAGGAGGAAGAGAAGCTGCTGCTAGCTGCAGCAACACAGACGTATGACATCAAACGCACACTCCTGTAAGTAGTGTGTGTGACATCACTATGTGCAGGCGTGTGCTTGTGACATCACACGTCCGTGTTATGGCGGCAGGCACCCACAATCCTGAGGGCGAGTTGGCACCCCTGGATTATAAAGTGAAGTGAGGTGTGTTTTTGTGTGGAGCCACTGTTTGTGCTAGTTCCATTAGGGCAGCAGGGCATGATTTGGTTAAAATTGGAAGGAGTCAGGGATGTGGCCTTTAGGCAGCCATTCTTAGCCTGCTCCCTTCCAGATCTTATGAACCACAAAAATATGTAGCAGTTCCAAATGAGAATTTCAACAGAAGGTGTTCTGCTGAAAACTTGAGAGAAGTTTGCTTCCCTTCCCCCACCCGCCCAGTCAGCGTGGCACAGGTGGTTAGGCCTGACCATCTTACTACTGTGTTATGTGTATACAATGTTTGTGTTTACGCTAAACATCTTCTTCCCTACTGTTGACAGCATCAAGGCTGCTTCAAACATGATGCATTCACTACACAATAGCCTAGTAACATAGGAAGCTAACTAATTCCTGTTGGAAGGGGTTCCTTCTGTTAGAGTTAAAGCCAAGAGGGAGATGAGTGGAGGTGTTGCTTAGCATTTAGGCAGACTGGCATTTGCTCTGATTGGCTGTGCAGTTTTGAGGGTTTCTCTCCCCACCAAATATGTTTGGTTAACTGTCCCTCTGCCCTGAAAAAGGCCTGAACTAAGAAAGTCAAAACCTGTCTGTTAATTTCTTCCCAGATTACACTGCTTTGTGGAGTTTCCTCATTAAAGTGTTGTCAAGATTTCTTTCTGGAACCCATCTGCATTGTTTAAATGAATTTTCTAACAATTCCAAGACAAAATGTTGGCTCATTTAGCCCACTAATGTGTACACTGACTGGCAGCAGCTCTCCAGGGTTTCAGACAGGGACCCTCTCTCGGTCTTCTTTCCAGATGAATTTGAATTTGAATTCATCTGGAGATGGATTGAGTTTAGGACCTTCTGCATGCCAAGCCTATGCTCCATCACTGAGCCACAAGAAAACATTAAATGCTGGGTAGATTTCATCATGTAACGGCTGCACTTTATGCACCATTTCCCCCTCTGTGTGTTCACATGCCAGAAGACTGCAATTAGCCACAGAGTGCTAATACTCTTTCTAGTCTGAAAGTGGGTGCCTCTGAACAGAAGCACCATGAGAAGGAGTTGAGTGGGCCTCATTCTCTTGTTTCTTCCTAGAGTTACCACATTTATGTGCTTTTTTATACTGGTTATCTTAAGCAGCATGTGCCATTGCTCTGAGCAGACTTTTTTAAAGTCCTTAAGGCAAAGTGATTCTAAGCAAGCACAGAGTGCATTTCACCCTTGATGGAGAAAACACTAAATTCATAGTTCTCCACGGCTGAAGTTGGCCTGCCCCAATGAGCTACCCCCCCTCTGGGAAATCACAAGTTTGGTTGATTCATTAAATGATTAATTACAGGAGTGGCAGCTCTTCTGCAGAGCCATGCTCTTGACACAACCACCACCAGCAGCCAGGGCAGAGTGGGGTCAGGCCAGGGCAGTGGTGATATCAAGGCTACGCGGAGCCATCCCATCTGTTGCTAACTACACTGCCCCCTTGATTGATTTAATAAATTAAAATGCCTGCACTGAATTAAAAACATTTCTTTAATTGGCTGATTCTGTCATGCTCAGAACACAACTCCAAAATACCAGCAGCCTGTCATGACTGCTAAATGAAACTTCCCCACTAAATGTGGACACCCTGTTCAAGGCAAGTCCCTCCAGATGCACTTCAGGTGTGTGCAGTGGTGTAAAGTTGGAGGTGGTGGCACAAGGGTGGCTGCCCCCAGGGGCAAAATCGTTAGGCATGAAAATTTCAACATCCTGTGCTGCCTCAGTACAGTTGTGTGTGTCTATTACTGGGCTCTGTTGAAAACGGCTTCTCCATGCAAACCAGGAAGTGACCTCTCCAGACAAAAGAGCAACTCTTCTTTTCGTATCTCTGTGGCTGCAATCTCCTAGGAGACGAGGATGCCATTAGGCAGCTAAATGCGCATGCATACTCTGTCCATTTCCCTCCATCCCACCTACCCCCTCTGCATGGCCCCGGGTGCTGGCAACCCATGCTACACCATTGGGTGTGTAAGTCACATGTACAGTGCGTCCATAGGCGCAATGGAATGCATACATTACCTATCAGCATCTCATTCGTTTTAAGTAGGCCCAAATCTGGTCTGGATGGGTGACCCCCTGGGAACCACATGTCCACTTCCTTGAATTCCATGACAGCAGAACAACGGGACTGAAATGTAATATGAATAAATAAATCCAGGTCCAATTCAAACTCCTGTTTTAAAGACTTATGAAGCTCAGGACCCCGATAACAACACAAGAACAAGATAGCAACACAAGAACAAGCCTTTTCAGTGGTGGCTCCCTGCTTGTGGAATGCTCACCCCAGGGAGGCTTGCCTGGTACCTTCATTACATATCTTTAGGCACCTGGCAAAATCATTCCTTCTTCAAGAAAAGGGTGGGATGTTTTAATATAGATTTGCGGGTTTTTTTGCTGGTTTCCCTAACTATATGTCTTTGTTTGTTGCTTAAAATATTGTATACTTCGCGTTTCAGTGGTAAAGAAAAGACTAATAAATTTAAATATTAACTAATTAATTAATTCAGCCACATCTCCATCCAAATGCTGATAGGAATGTGCATTAAGATACCTACCTAAGTGTGCATCCATCTGATGTTGATGACTTACAGGTGCACATCTGATTTACTGCTGCCACTCCTATGACATATGCATCTTCTTTGTATTGGGACCAGTGCACTTATCCAAGCATTTTCTTAATCTACAAAAATGTAACACTCTGAACAAAAGCTAGCTGAGCATCAGAACTCCTTGTTCTCGAATATCTCTGACAGCTGGATCAGAGTGCAGGAATTCGACAGAGGACGTCTTGGGAAGAAAATGACTCTGGGTTATCTTTGCGCATGAGCCCTTGGGAACCTGTTGATCACATTTATCTGCTCCTTGCACCTGTCTGGGCTTAGAGGGGAAATTATTTCTAGCATTTGGTCATATCAAGTCCTTTATGGGGGGAGGGGTGAGTTGCCATTGGGCACTGCTGTCATCTAGCACCAAACCTCTTTTCCTCATTTAGCAGATGTTCCATCAGCTGACCAGATTGATTCCATCTGCCATAAGATTGATCTAAACGTTCCTCCACACAAAAGTCACTCACAGTCTCGGCAAAGCGAAGTTATAAAGGCCGATCTCTTTGAGAGAAGTCTTTCAGTGCAGAAACCTGGATTCATTGCTAGGACAGGGAAGGAATGTGCGTAGATTTAAATCACTATTCTCTTCCTTTGCGATGTGGAATCTTCCTGTCATTTCCTGGTCACCAGATGATGACTTCAGACATCATGCGTGGCGAGGGTTGATAAGAAAATGCTTTAGGATTACATAAGCTGTGGTCAGTTTTGGCAATGCAGGAAATAACAGTACATTTGTGGCAAATATTTATTTTAAAGGAAAACGTGTACATGTGCGCAGACACATACAAAGGTTTCCATGTAGATTGCTACTTAATGTCCAGTTAACATAACAACCCCATTTTTATACTTAAGTCTTACATATTTCTGTGAGCTTTTATTCTTTTTTTATATATAAAATATATTTTATTCATATTTTCCACACAACAGCAACACAAATGATATTGAAAAATAACAATACACAACACACAAAATTCAACATTTGAAAACTAAAGAAAGCAACAACAAAAAACAAACAAACACAAATCCATATCTTTCAAGTTAATATTATAAACACTAAAACAACAACAAAACATTGCTGTGAACTTTTATTCATTGCATTTATTACTACATTTATACATGGCCGGCCTGTGCATGAGGCAGGCTGAGGCAATTGCCTTAGGCAGCAGAACTGCAAGAGGCAGCGCCTGCAAGCAGCCTGCCTGCCCCACCCCCTCTGCTGGTGGTGGTGGAGAACTGGGGCAGCAGTGGCAGCAGCTTCCAGTGAGATCTCATAACATCTTGCAGAAATCCCACGAGATCTTGCATACTCCAGTGGCGTAGCGTGGGTTGTCAGCACCCGGGGCAAGGCAAGTAATTTGCGCCCCCTAACCCTGGATTTGCGCCCCCTAACCCTATCCCTAACCCTAACCCCCAGATGTTGCGCCCGGTGCGGCCGGCCCCCCCTGCACCCCCCACGCTACGCCACTGGCATACTCCACAAGATTTCGTGAGATCTCGTTGGAACCCATCAACATTGCTGCTTTGTGGGTGCCACCACACAACCCACACAAGGAAGTCTTTGATCGCGTGTGTGGACCAATACCTTCCTGTTATACCTCAGGCAGCAAAACAGGATGCCCCTTGCTTTCAAGAAGCTCCAGGTTCTTTCCCCTTCATATTATCCTCACAACAACCCTTTGAGGTAGGTCCAGTTGAGTCTGTGACTGACTCGAGGTCACCCAAGTGAGCTTCATGGCCTAGTGGGGACTGGAACTCAAGTCCTAATCTGATACACTCTAACTAAACACTTTAAAACTAAAAGCAACTGGCAGGAGGGAAGAATGAAATCAGGAGCAGATATAGGGTAGTAAGAAGACAGAAAACTGGTAAGTTGCTTAACTCTTTCCCTCTTTGCTATCTGCTCAAAAATTCCTCAACCCAACCAATTTATCTACCCACAGAGGGGGGAAATTGGGGAAACAGCTAATCATCTTTTTAATATTTGCATACTTTTAATATACTGTATATTGGAGTCAGGCAAAGCTCCCTAGTGATCAATTTCTCCATTTCAGAACCACTGCTTTAATCACAGGGTTTATTAACCTAAGATATATCTCCCTCAAAGTGTGTTGACTCTTGCCAGTAATTTTAGAGGAAGCTGGCATTAGGCAATCCTCTCTCCTGGTGCTAAGGAGAGGAGGAACAGCTGAGGATTTGTAGGCCAATCATAGCATCCATAACTCTTCTAAGGAAGGATGACTGGATTCCCAAGATCAGCTGACAGGAACAATGTAGAGAGGAAATTCCTCTGGCAGACAGTAAGCCTTTGTTCCTGTAAGGGCTGCGCAACCTTGTTTCATGTCCCAAGATTGCTGGGAGGTGTTCAGGGTGGGCAGATGTCCTACTTTGCAGAGGATAGCCCTCTGTCTGCTCTAAGCCCAGTTTAGAGATAAAGAACCCCAAGAAGGGAGAGAAGGAAGGGCTTTGAGGTTGCGCATCCACAGTTAGTTTGCAGAGCAGACAGAGCATGCACCCTAATCACCCATAAGTCACAGACCTCTCCCATCTGCTGTCTGGCTGGTGCTGACCCATGACAGGGCCTTTTCAGTGGTAGTTCCCCAGTTGTGGAATGCCCTCCCTAGTACCTCTCTCCATCATTATTAACTTTCAGGATAAATTTGAAAACATTCTTGTTTATGCAGACATTTGACACCAGAACAATACTTTTCCGGCCCAGAGATCACTGTTTGCAAATGTTTTAATAGAAAAAGTTCCCGTGGAAATGCGTCAGCATTTTAGTGCAAATTTCTTCTAATATAAACACTCTTGCAAATGTTCCCAAAAACAATGCAATTTTGTTTCACTAAGATATGTAATTTTATGCACACTTTACGCCAGTATATATACATATTTGCACACATTACGTGGCCAGAGGACCCTATTGCTAAATTCGGAGAAGTGCTCACTGAAATCATCATCTTTTAGCCCCTGATAGTGAAGATGCATCCTTTAGCTACTGTGAAATCAAAAGGCATGAAGGTGGTGTCAGTGGTGAAAAATCGTCCTGTCACTTTGCCTGACCTGTAACACTGTTATGGGTTAATGGCTCTCAGCGTCCTGTCATTTCCCCTAAAATGTACATGCCTGCCCTCCGGCACACTACATAGGTAACACAAACTTAACCTGCTCCACAACCTTTACCATCACTTGTGATCACACATCATTACACAGTTCTGCAACACACCTACAACACCTCCTGATCGCTGGCAGATTGCACAAAGCCACTCAGGTCTGCCTCACCCAACAAACTTCAGGGCCAGCATGAAGCAATGTGAAATAACCAGTACTTGGGATGGCAGACTCCATGTGTGTGGTGTGATCTGTCTCCATCCAATCTCCATTTTTGGTGCCCTTCTCTTAAAAGTCGAGATGGCACTGGGATGAATGGACTACACTGCCCAGCTCTTGATGACGATGCAATTTCCCCCTCTCTCCCTGCTTATCAGACCGATCATCTGCATGGATTATTTGGGGGGGGGGGAGGAAGCTGTGTATTTGTGCGCATGAGAGAGAAAGGATAGCGACCACACCCACTACTGGCATGTGGCCCCTGGAAGGTTCAACGGTGAATGTGGCCCTTGGACCCGAAGCAGGTAAACTACCCCTGGTGTACACAATCACATAATAATCTCATTCGCAGTAATCAGATGTCCAAACACACAATGCAATTCTCTCAGGTTAGGCTTGCTCCTGTTCATAATCTCTGTGGGATTCTGATATACTTAACAGCCTCACTCACAGTAATCAGATGTCCAAACTCACTATACAATTATCTCGAATTAGGGTTGCTCCCGTTCATAAACTCTGTGGGTTGTTTGTAATTGGGGAGCTCTCTCTATATGAAGTAGAAAACTGTTTTATTGGGTCTGAGGCTACCTAGTAAATTAAAGGCTAAGGCAAAATTTGGTGACTTCTCAGCTCACACAGGGCCTGCCCCGCCATTAGGCAGGGTGAGGCAGGTGTTTTAGGCGGCAGATTGCTTGTGATGGTGGTGTCAGGCAACAGCAGTGAGGTGCTGGAGCAGAGTTGTGTGTGTCACGCTGCCTAGACTGCTGTCCTCAGCCTGGGAGGGCTGTGGGCAGGTGAGAGGATGTGGCCTAGGGACAGCCCCAAGGACCAGACAGGCCCTGAGTATATTGGAAGCAGGGTCGGATAAAAACAAAATGAAAGAAGTTACTGTTAGGGTTTCCCTAACAGTAACTGTGATAAGTATTTGCACCTCCAGGTGGACATTGTTTGGAGAACCAAGGGTGATGTAGTGCATAGTTTGATGCCCATCAAAGGGGCAATCAGTCCCGTCTCTTATCCTGTCTGTCTTTTCTGTCATCAAAACAGTTGTCTGCCCTTTGTCCTAATGCTTGTTAAAGGTGAAGATGTGTACAAGTGAGTGGTCCGGTTTTTATCTTAGGAAATACTGGACTAAGGCTCGTTTGCTAGAAGCACCTGAGATCAAAGACCTGTGTGTGCTTTTATCAGAGAGCACTGCTGTGTCTTTTCTTTTGCGGGAAGGGGAAACGTTAATAGCCACGGCGATGCAACCTCTGCTCTGCTCAGACCACCTGCAGAAGGTCCAAAGGTTCTGGCACGTGAAGCTTCTGGGCAGAGGTGGAAACCAAACACCCAGCGTGGCTGTCCATCATAAAGCATTGAGAAAGATTGCAGCAGAATTTGAAAATAGTAAATATGATTAGTAGGACTCAGGTATCAAACGGCACCAGTGCTGGGTCTATAAATTTTGCTGTAGGAGACCAAAGTCTGCACTGCCGCTCTCCCCATCCCCCTCACTCCCGATTGTGATCTCCAAGTAATGTTTTCTTTTTTAAAAGTGCTGCCCAGTGCCTTTGAGAGCTCCTCCAAATGCTTCCTGCCACTCCACAAGTGCCAACAAAAGGGCCACCTTGGGGGACCCTGGGAGAAGCGCCCAAGCTCAGCTTGGCCCCTGCATCATGATGACAGCGCCCTTCTCCACCAACAGCCCTGTCATAGCTCCAGTGAAAGCAGCCAATGTACCACCAAGTAAGAAAGAAAAGGAATATACCAGTGACCTCTCCCAACAGTGGAGCAATTGCATCCCCAATTCATTAGGGATGGTCACTATCTCCTGCTCTTTGTCAAATTGCTATCTCTGTTTTTGCCTTTCATGGATGTCAGTTAGGAGAATTCATGTTCCTTGGGGAGCACTGAGGTGTGCTCTATGGTCAGTCTACTCCAGCTCATGTTGGTTGGCCCTTGACACCTTGCAGCTTAAAAGGTAAAGGTAAAGAGACCCCTGACCATTAGGTCCAGTCATGACCGACTCTGGGGTTGCGGCGCTCATTTCGCTTTATTGGCCAAGGGAGTCAGCGTACAGCTTCTGGGTCATGTGGCCAGCATGACTAAGCTGCTTCTGGTGAACCAGAGCAGCGCACGAAAATGCCATTTACCTTCCCGCCGGAGTGGTACCTATTTATCTACTTGCACTTTGACGTGCTTTCAAACTGCTAGGTTGGCAGAAGCAGGGACCAAACAACGGGAGCTCACCTCATTGTGGGGATTCGAACCGCTGACCTTCTGATCGGCAAGTCCTAGGCTCTGTGGTTTAACCCACAGCGCCACCTAGGCATCAGTGTAAAGGTCAGAAAGGTAACTGCCAGATGACAGCTTAGCTCAGCAATGTATGGGAAAACTGTCTAATACATCCAACGAATGGAAATATATTAGGAGCAATTTTAACAGCATACGGATCAAACGGAAATCAGTTGTGTTAACTTGGAGGAAACTGCATAGTATTTGGACGTAATAATTCTGTGGAGCTGAAGTGGGGAAACTATGACTCAATGCACCCTATAGATGAATCAAATATCCACATTTAAGTAAGCAGATTTGTGATGAAATCATAGTGAACAGCACATTTGGGGACTCCAAAACATGTTGCAATCACAACCCACCATTTCCTGTCTCAGCTGATTTTTTCCCCCTGGGGTGATGGTTCAGGTTTGCAAAAAACAAACAAACTGAGGAGGATCAAAAGAATCTGAAAATGTGAATGAGAGTTTTGGGACCTTGGGAGAGTCTCGAGGGCTAGACAGAAGGGCTTGGAGGGCTGTGTTTATCCCATTGTTTGAGGGTTCCTCCAGGGGCGTGGCATGGGGGGTGCCAGAGGGGCCTTGGACCCGGGTGTAGGTTTTTTGGGGTGGCACAAAGTAGGCGCCCCCACACTGGTGCCCCCAGCACAGTACGACGCTCCTCTCCCGGCGTCGGAGGAACCTCCTCCGGGGAATGATGGAGGCCAAAGTGAAGACAGCTCTGCATTCAAAATCTGGATGTAAACCAGTGGAACAAGATCAGCTGCCTCTTGCTCCATTTGAAAGCTTTGAATTGCCCCATTTGTTACTGTCAGCAGCACCCACGAAACCTCACACACCCTCCACCATTGTGTGCCTAAAAATAACTGCCTCAACTCTGCAGCACAGTACTCACTGAGGTGGGAAAACTTGTGTTTGGGCTTTACCATGTTAGATTATAGACACAGGTGGAGGCTCACACGTGAGGAAACTTCTCCATATGAAGGGGAGGGGAATCCCTGCACATAGAAAATCTAGTGTACAGTACAGGAAAGCAGGGCCTTTCTCCTGACATGCTAGTTTTCTGGGTGCAGGGATGCCCCCCTCCTTTTAATGTGGGAAAACATTCTATTGTGTGAACCCAGACACAGGTTTACTGCACAATGGTTAAGGAACGATAGAAGAAGGCAGATGTCACTCATCACAGAGAAAAGCAGAAACATATATCAACACAGCCACACTATGTACACACCATACATTTAAAGCACATCCCTACCGTCACTGACAACAATTCCCAGCACATTTAATGAATTACAGTTCTCATAATTCTCTGGGGATTGGGGAAATATGGTATGAGTGTAGGAAGCACACATTCAGGTCTTCAGCACATACCCTCCAACATTCCTCAGAGGAAAGTAGGGACATTTTCACCTGAGGAATGTTGGAGGGTATGCGAAGGCTGTGATTCAGTGGGCGCTTTACATGTTAGTAAAATGGCACCAGAAAGGGCTACAGCCGCACCCCTCCAGAGCAGGCTGAAGGTCTTCCTCACCCTCCTCACTTCCTTGTCATATCTTTTGTTCCCTATTCAAGATGCCACCCACTGAAACCCCCCACCCCACAGCCCCTCCATCTCTCTGGCCAGCACTCTTGAGGGATTTCCCTCACCACCACAACTTTAATGTAACTTTTTCCCCCCTGGGTAATTTCCACTTTTTTTGCATTTCATGTGTATATATGCTTTTCATTTGAAGATTGCACTTCACACATCTAATGGGCTGGGGTCTATGAAAGCCTATGCTATAATGAATTTGTCAGTCTTTATGATGTCACAAAACACTTTCCTGATTTTCCTTCAACAGCAGTGGCGTAGCGTGGGGGGTGCAGGGGGGGCCGGCCGCACCGGGCGCAACATCTGGGGGTTAGGGAAATCCACGGGTTAGGGGGCGCAAATCCATGGGTTAGGGGGCGCAAACTACTTGCCTTGCCCCGGGTGCTGATAACCCACGCTACGCCACTGTTCAACAGAGCAATACAGCGACCCTTTGGCAAATTGTCACACTAGAGGTGTCTTTCTACCATATACGCCAACCCTATTTTCTGCTAAGTAGCTGGTAAAATCGATGTCTGTTTTTGCCTGACGAGGATGCCTTGTTAAATTGTTTTAGGGAGAACACCTAGAGTTTTTCAGAGTTCTGCCCCTTCTGCAGGGTCTAGGAGCAGATAACAGCTGCAACATCTCCCGTGAATGATCCTAAAATGTGCTGTCCGATACACAAACATTCACATTCCACACACTACAGCTGCTGAAGTAAATTTCTGAACTTTTCCTTAACACTTGTAGGACGACAGTTACAGTTATGTATACAGTTATGTATTTAACCAAAAGTGGGAGCAGGCACCCTCGTGGCATAAAAAACAATGGGAGGCAGAGCAAGCAATGGAACATTACATAACAGTAGACAAAGTAGACAAGGGCTGCATGCACAACATACATTTGCACAGCTTCCCCCAAATAAGGCTGGGAACTCTAGTTTACCCCTCACAGAGCTACAGCTCCCAGCAGCCTAACAAACTACATGTGTATGTGTGAGTGTGGGAGAGAGGGAGAGAGAGAAAGCAGGAGAGAGCTTGCACAATAACCCTCAGTGTGGAAATTAAGATGTTACAATCATGTCCCTGTTTTTGCTTCTGAAATGTTGGCAAGTTCCTCAGGGTGCAGTATTCTCCTGTTGGAGAGAGAAAAATACACCTCTCTTTAACTGAAATATTTGTGGGAGGAAAGGGTCTCTCTGTGTGTATCAGATACTTCCTGCCTGTACCACACACCAACGTCTGAATGTCTGAACATGAACATTATGAACCACATAACATTCTGTCTGTCATTGGTCCCTTCCAACTCTACAATTCTATGATTTCGCATGCTCCACTGGTGAGGTTCACTAATTTACACACACACACAACACACACTTCTGGATCTTATCAAGCTCTTGTGGTTTGCTTTTACTTTACTGATATTTCTTAAGCAGCATTAATGACACTCAAGATAAGGCCTGTTTGAAAGAGCTTTTCTCTTCTGCAATTCAGTTAATGAGTCAAAGTGCATTATGTAGAGGCCCAACGAAGTGTTGCAAATACAGCGCAGCAGAAGAAAACAAAGACAATGGGGGACCTTCAGTTCATGCTTAAGCCTTCAAAGATAGCATCCACAGGGACCAAGTTACACAACCAGTAGTCTCCCTGCCCCTGCCCCCCACAAGCACACACACTCTGACAGGACTACTCCAAACTACACATGGGTAAATAGCAGGTCTAAATTCTCCCACGTGGAAAAAAGATCTCTGCATATAGAAGACTTGCTTGTCTTGGTGAGATCTAGCTTGAACTTTCCTAGCATGTTACTTGTCTTTGTGCAGTGGGGTTTTCAGTTGTTGGAAATCTGAATAGTAGTTAGGGGAGAGAAATTTTATAAATGGAATGCACATTCTAGCCAGAATTGATGTTGCATTTTTGTTAGAGAAACATGAATAAAGAAAAAGTTCCAACCCTAAAACAAACTCCATAAATGCTAAATATGTGCCTAGCATTTTCACAGTTAGGCAAGGTTTTCCTTGAAGTGTGACCCATCCATTTTTTGGAATAACAACTGTATAGTTGCAGAAATAGTTTTATTGCCTTTAGTTTGTGGTGTATTTTAAATTTTAAAATTTAGTATTTTAAATTTTATATTGCGTTATTTTATTGTATACCACTTTGGTAATGTTTTGATATGAGATGGTCTATAAATCTGCAAACAAACAAACAACTGATAGAAATCAGCAACTTTTAGCCTCTGGGACTAATTTTGCCCAGTGAGAAAAGCTGTCTGGCCCTACCAGGTAGCAAGCCGGACTTAAAGCAGGATGCTGGACGAAGGAAATGGGATTAGCCAGTGAACTACATTGGGAGGAAACTGTGGTTTCAGTTTGGGTTTATCACTACAGGGCTATTATTATGCATAGTGTAGCCAAGTGGCCAGAGTAGTTGCTGACCAGAATCCTAGTGAAAACTACTCAATCTGTCTGTTCTGGATTTTCAGGGATCGGCAGCTACAGTATCTTCAGATGTTGGGATTGTTCATGCATGCTTATTATAATTATTATGCTTTGATGACTATAGCATCAAGCGGCAATTTGCAAATGTGAATCAGTCTGCACAGACTAGACAGATACTTTATGCAGAAATTTTGCAACACCTTCAGGGCAGCCGGGATACATTTCAATCATGTTTCTTTTCATTCAGGTATAAATCATCAAGAGTGCTGTAATCACCGTTTGTGAAATCAAGTGTGTGCTCCTGGGAACCCTCACATAACTTGTGATGTATGCGTGCTTGTGAACCAGCCCTACCTTATACCCCCTACCCCGTATGCCAGATTTGATGTGGTGGGTAGGACCGCACACCTGTCCGTCAGTTGACATCACAGTGATATCAGGGTATGTGAAGCCCCTGTGAAGAAAGGCCCTGATCTGCCTTACCTCTAAGCCAGTTTGTCATGTACCTCCTGCAACTCCCTTTCAATGCAAAAAGGGTAATTAAGAGTAATTAACTCTGACTGCTTATTGGTCAGGAAGAACCAAGGGTCACTCCTCCCATGAGTGGGGAGAAAAACTTTTAAAAGTTGAGCTGCCCTTGCATCTGTTTTCCCCTGGGATCTAGGGCTCCCTTTTCTACCACCAGGGATCCAAGTTCCCTTTCCTGCAAAAGGGATACAGGTTCTTTCTCAACATCAAACTTTCAGTAAAGAACAACTACTCTAGAGAGTAGGCTAGGATTTGCCCAGTTTTAGAGCGACCATACGGTGGTTTATTTTGTATTCTGTTTCAACCTTCCTCCTGGTTTTTATTCCCAATAAAGTTTCTTAATTTGTGCCAGCCTCAGGGTTTTCGAAATCCACATGTGCCTAGATGCTTGAAATGTCTGCTAGTGGAGATTTAGGACTGGAATTGGAAATGAGCAGCACACTCTTCTGAAGTCTGGGAGAGACCCAGAAAGTGGTTGGGCTGCCTTTACACTGTGTAACGCATAATGGAAGCTTGAATAATAATTTATTTAGTGCATCCCAGGTCCCCTGCCACCTGGGCTTCAGGAGTGTGAGGGTGGGGGCAACAAATACCGGAGAGTAAGACCCACTAGCAACACTGCAGGGCTGTTGTGTTGCAATTGGGCAATGAAGAGGATGCGAGAGGCTTATTTTGGGTGTCCCTCCTTCATCACAGCCCCGACAATCAGCTGATTGTTGGTGCTGCAGAAGCCCAGCATGCAGTACTTCTGAAGTGCTGCCAATCAGCTGATTGGCAGCACTTCAGAAGCCCTTTTAGCCAAGCCTAGCTGCCTTTAACCTGCCCACACCTGATGCCATATATGATGTCAGGTGATTGACAGGTGGGCATGGTTTGGCCAAATGAGGAGACCTGAGAGGCCTAATGAGGCTTCTGGCCTGCAGGATCCCTACCCCTGACATAAGCACTCTGCTGGACAACCAGTTTATTTATTTCTAAATAAATAAATAGACTACATTTCTGTTATGCACTTGAATCCCTCCTGCCACAATAGTGACAGACAGGGGGCATGCAAAACCCAGAAGTGTGGGGGAACAGCCTTGACTCTCCAGCTCCATAGAACTCCTGTCTTGCAGCTCAAGGAGACCTCTTGTGCCTTTGGAGTTTCAATCTGGCAAACTTGGTCTTTCCTTGGCCTCCTCATGAAAGCTGAGGGCGCTGGCCTAGCCTGAAAGAAGAAGAAAAGACAGCTGTGCATGAGAGACTGTGAGTGAAAGCAGGCAGGAGATCTACAGCCACAGCCCTTCAGGGAAGACTGTGTGAATGGGGGCAGGCAGAAGGATTTTGGAAACAGTGAAAAGAAGGCCAGGGGGTGGGGAAAACAACAGGATATGTGGAGTGTGCTGGCCTGGGAGGATTCCCAGTGGCCTATTTAAAGTGTTGGTTGCAGAGCGTTTTCCTGATGATGAGGCAAGAAGCCTCTTGGGATCTTGCTTGGTGGAAATTGTTGATATTCTTAGCATTCCTGTGTTGTGCAGCCTGAAAAACGCAGGCAAAAGGTGAACGGCTGCCTCAGGTCTCCCAGGCAAAACCAGATGTGAAATGAACAATATCTGGAATAGGGAGGATTTGCTGCTTTCTTACCTGGGGTCATTTCCAATTTGTTCAGTGGCTCTAGATGAAGTTATTATTCAGTGCAACTAGGGATGGAGGAGGAATTCTCCTTACTCAGATTCCAAACCAGGCACAACTGATCTAATCCATCATGACTCAGATTGGCTCAATGGTCCATTTCAAAATCTGCAGTCCAGTGGATTCACTTCCAGGGAACACTGAGCAATGGTGACTGATGGCCATTGGGACTGCTAGGGAGAAGGAAGGGCGACCAAGAGCTGACAGAGGCAGAGCCAAGGGCAGGGGCAGCCAACTATTTCCAGTTTTGCCCCCATCCTCCTCCGAGCTCAACAGAGGCAATACTGAGACACTTTAGAGGAAGAAATTAATAGCCAGTGCCCCAGGAGGGTTATTTATTTATCTAGTTCTATTTATTGCATTTCTATCCCACCTTTTCTCCAGGGAGCTCGAGGTGGCTTACATGGTTTCCCTCCTCCTCATTTAATCCCCACAACAACCCTGCGAAGCAGGTTAGGATGACAGGCAGTGACTGAAGCCCAAGGTGAGCTTCATGACTGAATGACGATTTGAGCACCGGCCTCCCAGGTCCTAGTGCAGGGGTCGGCAAAGTTTTTGTGGCTTGGGCTGGTTCACGGTTCCGCAGACGCCGTGGTGGGCCAGAGTGTGTGCGCCCACACACGCGCAAATGCTATTTTCGGCGCTCTTTCCGGCGCGTAGGTGGTGTGCGCAGGAGCTTCCTGCAGCCAATGGGAAGCCGGCCAGCACTGCAGAAGCCGGTCCCCATTCTGCTCTGCACCAGTTTAGCACAGCGCACAGGAGCCGACCAAGCGGGCGGCAGGGGTCCATGGGCCAGTTAAACGACCCCTATAGGCCGCCCCCTGTCCTAGTCCAATGCACTAACCATCTACACCACACAGGTTGCAAGTAAGAAGACAGGCAGGTGGAGGCTGGCTGCGGGCAGACTGGTTATCCACAGTTCCCTTGGAAGAAGGATTGACTGTTAAACCACTCTTGGGAATTACAGTGGTACCTCGGGTTACATACGCTTCAGGTTACAGACTCCGCTAACCCAGAAATATTACCTCAGGTTAAGAACTTTGCTTCAGGATAAGAACAGAAATTGTGCTCCGGCGGCGCGGCAGCAGCAGGAGGCCCCATTAGCTAAAGCGGTGCTTCAGGTTAAGAACAGTTTCAGATTAAGGACAGACCTCCAGAATGAATTAAGTACTTAACCCGAGGTACCACTGCACAGGGACAGAACTACCCAAACTGTACAGAAACTTATTCCTGTATGCTGCTACTGCGGCAAGAATGTTACTTGCCCCAAAATGGAAAGAAGCAGAAGTCCCAGCAAAGGAAGAATGGGTACAAAAACTTACGGAATATGCAGAAATGGTGAAACTTACCGGAAAAATAAGAAAGCAAGATAACAAACTTTTTATATAAAAATGGAAATGGTTTATTAAAAATTTACAAATAAATTGTAAACATTGGCAGGATTATAATAATAACCTGCAGTTTCATAAGAGTATATATTTAAAGTACAGTGGTACCTCTACTTATGGACGCAATCTGTTCTGGGGTGCTGTTCACACCTCAAAAAGTCCGGAAGTAGAGCGCCGCTTCTGCACGTGCGTGTGACGTGATGGAGCCCTCCTGCGCATTCGCGAAGCGCACAGATCGCTCATGCACATGCGCGAAGCGGCAAACCCGGAAGTAAACACTTCCGGGGTTGCCACGTTTGTAACATGAAAAAGTGCAACGTGAAGCAAATGCAACTCGAGGTATGACTGTAGATGAATAAATGAACAAATTAAGTTAATTTGGATATGCAGAAAGTACAGTGGTACCTCGGGTTGCATACGCTTTAGGTTACAGACTTCGCTAACCCAGAAATAGGAACTTTGCTTCAGGATGAAGCAGCGGGAGGCCCTGTTAGGGTGTGAAACCTAAGACGCTGGCAAGTTAGCAATGTCATGTGACTTTAAGTAGTCAAGCTCGTTAAGTTGTTAAGTTGCTCAGTATATAAAGAGTGTTTGTTTTCTGTGCCTGGGGGGGTGTGAAGCAAAATGTCTGAAAGCTCCGGAGGTGTTTCTGTTATCTTTCTGCAATAAACCTGTCTTTGGAAAGACAGGCTTCCCTGTGTCGTTATTTCTTTGCTGCTGAGACTCTGAAGCTTGTACTGCAACAAGAATCTCTGCACTGGACTTAATCAATGCTCTGCAAAGAGAACTGTTGTTGGTTGCGCAGCGGAAGCGTTTACTGGACCAGTACACAGACTCTCTTAGGCCCCATTAGCTAAAGTGGTGCTTCAGGTTAAGAACGGACCTCTGGAACGAATTAAGTACTTAACCCGAGGTACCACTGTATTAAAAATAAATTTAAGGAATCGTAGAAAGAGGGGGTAGGAAGTCAAGTTTTGAAATGTTAAAATGACTGTAAAATTTTTGAAATGTAAGGTAAAGGTAAAGGTAAAGGTACCCCTGCCCGTACGGGCCAGTCTTGACAGACTCTGGGGTTGTGCGCCCATCTCACTTAAGAGGCCAGGGGCCAGCGCTGTCCGGAGACACTTCCGGGTCACGTGGCCAGCGTGACATCGCTGCTCTGGCGAGCCAGAGCCGCACACGGAAACGCCGTTTACCTTCCCGCTGGTAAGCGGTCCCTATTTATCTACTTGCACCCGGAGGTGCTTTCGAACTGCTAGGTTGGCAGGCGCTGGCACCGAGCAGCGGGAGCGCACCCCGCCGCAGGGATTCGAACCGCCGACCTTTCGATCGGCAAGCCCTAGGCGCTGAGGCTTTAACCCACAGCGCCACCTGCGTCCCCTTTTGAAATGTATAAACCTGAAAATTATAAATAAAATTGGAGGGAGGGGGAAAGACTGTTAAACCAGTCAGAATTGTAGCTCTGTGAGGGGAAACAGAGGCCTCTTAAGTCTTAACAGCACTCAGCGCCCTTAACAAATTACACTTCCCAGGATTCTTTGGAAGAAGCCATGCCTGTCTAAAGTAGTATGATACAGTATTGCTTTAATTATATAGTGCAGCTTGGGGCCTTAGTCGTGTCCATTAATTCCAATGGGCCCATTCTGAGTATGACCCATGTGGGTCATAACCCATTGTCTCTCAGTGCAACCTACCTCTCAGGGTTGTTTTGAGGATAAAATGGGGGTGGGGACTATATACATCACTTTGAGAAAGGTGGAGTGTGTAAACATATTCCCTCAAACTGTGCAGTGAGTTTCTCCAAAAGAAGGAGGACTCTGAGGCCCTTCCTCTTCCTGTCAGATGTTGGCTTCCAAGGTGTCAGGTAAGAGCCCATTGGGCTTCCTTCTCTTCAGGCTTCCAGGTTCACCTCCTGAATTCCTAGTAATCCTGCCAGGTTGGACATAATTTGTTTGTCTTCTGCGTCAGGTCAGGTCAGAACAGTCAGCTCTGATAAGATTAAATAATCACACACCAGGTTGTGGATTTTGGCTGATGGGATGTGAGGGTGGGGTGTGGGGTTATGCCGTGTTATCTGAGAGACATCCCTCCCTCTCTCCGCCATCACAATTTCCTCTCAGCAAGCTTATTTATTTATTTGGTATATTTCTATCCCACCTTTCTTCCCAGTCGGGCTTCAGGTTTTAGCGTGGGGAGCTGCAAATAGAAGTATTCCGTGATCCAGGATGTAAATATAACTGGCAGTGATATTGCAGACATCCAAATATTGTGCATAGGATGGCTGATGCCACAAGAAGAATGCATCCTGCAGTGGCAATAAATGTATACATGGACAAGAGTTTATTTCACAATATAATTGTCAGTCTTTAAGATGCCACAGGACTTTTTGACAGTTTCATTGTGGAATCCTTACATTTTCTGAAAGTGCATTAGGGGTGGACGAATCTCCCACTTTAGTTTCTCTGTTTCTCCCCCCGCCCCCCAAGCTTTAAACACACACCATTGCATCAGTTTGTGATTTTTTTTATTTAAAAAGGTCTGTAATTATAATGTGCATTTTCTTGTTCAGTTTTGCCAGATGTTGTACACACATTTTCTGCAAGCAATTGCAGCAAATAGAATGGATTGTTGTACATTGTTGTCATAAATATATGTGTCCCCCCCATTTCACCCACTATATCCATTTTTGTATGCATATTCAGGCTGGAGAACTGCATGGCAAAATTTGGAGAAGGTGCAGATTTTGAAGGATGGTTACATGTCAGTTCTCATATTGTTTCAGGAAGTGTGAATTAAGCAAATAAATGCTTTCCCCAACCCTAATTGCATTTCACATTGCAAATTTCCCCCTTCCTTTGTGTGGGTGGGACAGTAAGGTGGCGCTGTGGGTTAAAGCCTCAGCGCCTAGGGCTTGCCGATCGAAAGGTCGGCGGTTCGAATCCCTGCGGCGGGGTGCGCTCCCGCTGCTCGGTCCCAGCGCCTGCCAACCTAGCAGTTCGAAAGCACCTCCGGGTGCAAGTAGATAAATAGGGACCGCTTACCAGCGGGAAGGTAAACGGCGTTTCCGTGTGCGGCTCTGGCTCGCCAGAGCAGCGATGTCACGCTGGCCACGTGACCCGGAAGTGTCTCCGGACAGCGCTGGCCCCTGGCCTCTTGAGTGAGATGGGCGCACAACCCCAGAGTCTGTCAAGACTGGCCCGTACGGGCAGGGGTACCTTTACCTTTACCTTTACCTTGTGTGGGTAGAATCTAACATTGTGCTCTATTTGACTGGGATAGGATGCAAAGAACAGGAGTGCAAGACCAAGGGGTGGGATCATGGCTATGAGAAGACATATGTTAAAAAAAAAAGTTTGAAGATCTTCTCTGCCTTCCTAAACCTTTAGCAGAAGAATGGCCAACTTATTTTCAGAGCTTTCTCTGAAATCATGAGAGCTGGTTTCATGAAATGTTGGTTTAAAAAGGGGGAAAGAAAACATCTACCAAGGTTTCAAAATGCAGGAAATGAAAAGGGTGCTAAGACCTGGCCTCCCAAGGCTGATTGGAGCACTTCCACCACAGCCAGGTATGTCCCCTCAGAGCCCACTGACCGAGGATGCGGGCCATCAGGGAGCAATTTGACAAAGTCTCCCTCAAACCTGTAGTTGACCTTGCTGGTTAGTGTTCAAAGTAGGTTAGCCTGAAAGGAAGGTGTGGGGAACCTGAGGCCCAGGAGCTTAGGCCTTCCTATCTGGCCCTTGGAACTCTCCCCAGGCCACACACCTCACTGGCACCGCTCTTCACCTTCCTTGAGTGTTTTTGCTTGGTTGGAATGAGTTCTTGAACTCTGACAATGCCACTTGCCTGCCTGGATGGAGGATAGAGGGGCGTGTGAGCGTGTACAGAAACTGTCCTATTGTAGAAAGATAAAATTTATTTTCATTGCCTAGGTTTGCCTCTGGCTCCTCCCACCACTGCTATGCGGCCCTCTGAAGGTTGCATTGAAGGCAATATGGCCATTGGGTTGAAAAAGTTTCCCCACCCCTGCTGAAAGATAGCCACTTTTTCCTCAATTAACCTATCTCACAGGAAATTTAATAGTGGGAGGGCAACAGCCCTTTGTGTGAGTCTAGGTGTGTTACAAGAAGGCAGAAGAATCTTGTTTTCATTTGTGAGACACCTGATATGCAGGTTCCCTTGGGGTCTCTGATGGGGAGCCAGGATGTCTCACAAATGAAACCAGATTCCTCAGTTATGCAGGAGAGAGTAAAGAATGGTGGTGGCAGAACAAAGTGTGGTCAGGATGATAGATGAATGGACAGGGGCTGCTGTGTGAGAGAGCTGTATCGAACCAGGACTTCAAAGTCCATCCATGTTGTCAAACTGCATTCCAAAGGCCACAGGGAACTTTTGGCAACCTCTGTGAAAAGTGAGTTATGGCTCTGCAGATATAGCACCCACGTCTTTCTGAGATTTGCGTCCAAGAGATCAGCACGGTTGGGTCGTAACTAGACCATGGTGCTATGACTCGGAATAGGCAGGCTCCTCAATGCTACTTCAATCTTTGGCCTAAATGTGTAACAAGAAAACGGCTGACACGTGTGCCTCTGCCTAGAAACCTCATGCAAATGATGACCTGAAACCTTGCCCCAAAGGCCTGACCTTGGGGGCAAAGGAAAAGCAATCTGCTGCCCCGCAACAGAACAGGGTGACAAAAGGGAACAGGACCCCTGCACCCTTAATGAAGCTTGTCACGCAAGCCACATTTACTGAAATCCCCTCTTCTACACAACTATTAAAGGTGCCTGGGTCCTGCTGTATTTTCCTACCTGGCTGTCCAGCAATTGCAGAGAAATATCACGACAGGGGGAAATGCAGCAAAGCCTTGCAAATAAGTCCACAAACATTACTTATCTACAAATGACAATGTTAATCCTGAGGAATGGCCTGGTGGTCAAGCAGTTCACAGAGGTTTCCTGGCCTGGGGAAGAATCCTTTGAAGCCAATTCTAATTCACTACAGATGAGGTGGCAAGTGAATATTTTTTTTAAAGAGATATTTATTAAGTTTTTCATAATAACACAAAGATTAAACAAAAACATCCAAACACAATACAAAATATAACAGAAAAACAAACAGAAAAAAACCAACAACATAAAAAGCCATTTTTTTTCTTTTTAAATCATCTTCATAACCCTCTTTCCTGACTTCCTCACATCTCCCTTTTCTGCATTCCCCTTTACCCAGTCAAGTTCAGCAATTCCTTACCCTCTTTCCAATCTTATTTAATATTATACATTTCAACCAATTATGTCTTCGGTTTTCCTTTCTCCCTTGCTTCATTTATTTAGCTTCGACATAATTTTACTCTGATCATACCCTTTTTTCTTAAAGCTTTTTTACCTGTTTCTTTTTACTATGTCACAGATGCCAAATTCTCTTTATATCCAACATCATTTTAACAGTCAAACATTTTGCAATGTTTTCGGAGATAATCCTTAAACTTCTTCCAGTCCTCTTCCACCGACTCTTCTCCCAGATCTCGGATTCTGCCAGTCATTTCTGCCAATTCCATATAGTCTATCACTTGCATCTGCCATTCTTCCAGGGTGGGCAAATCTTGTGTCTTCCAATACTTTGCGATGAGTATTCTGGCTGCAGTTGTTGCATACAGATGAGGTGGCAAGTGAATAGCCCAGGTCCCTCCAGGCGCCTGTCTTACCGTGCCTTCATAATGATTTGTGCTCATGATGGTATTGAGGCAGATAAATGTGATCCTGCTTTCTATACTGTTTGTGCAGGCAAATGTTTCAGGTTGGACATTCAGCTTTGTTTCCAACAAGCACATGTCCCATTGTTTTCTGCTGAAATCCTGTAACTTTTTATATTACAAATGTTCTGGTTGTTTTTGTGTTGTTGTTTTTTTAAAAAATTTGCTTAATGCAGCAATATTGGGGAAGTATTGCAGAACAACTAAAGATGTGAGGATGGTCCCTTGCTCCAGTATAAATCCACCACTCATTATTGCATTCAACGACATGTTGCATCCACTCCTCCTCCGTCCACAAAATATTCTGGTGAAGCCCTTTCTGGTTCCTCACTTCTGATGAAGGATGTCGTCAGAAAAGAGCTCAGAAAATGAGTCTTAGGGCCCATCCACACTTAGGTTTGTCCCATCGTTTCAAGTTACAGGTCCAAGAGGTTTGGTGGTGATTTTTTTTTTTTGTCCTGCCATTTTCCCTGGGAAAGCCTGCTGTTTACTGCTGAATCTGAACAAGAGCTCCTCACATTGCTGGGCCTTGAAAAGTCTTGCGGCACCAGTCTTGCGGCACCTTTGGGATTGCTGTGGTCCAGTGGTATACTATGGTTTGCGCCCCTAATAATTTTTGCACCTGGGGCAACTGCCCCTGTGGCCTCCCCACAACTACACCACTGTTTAAAGCAGGGGTCCCCAACCTAAGGTCCGCGGGCCGGATACGGTCCGAGGGACTCGTTTATCCGGCCCGCAGCGGCGCCCGCTGCCCGCTCTTACCAGCACTGTGCTGTGCGACTGCCCACTTCTGGGTTGGAGGAGCACCGGAAATAGCTTGTGTGCATGCACAAGTGTTGTTTGCGCATGGGCAAGTGTTATTTCCGCATGCGCAAGCATTATTTCCACATGCACAAGCGTTATTTCCGGTGCACATCGGGTCATAGGAGGCCCATGCACAAGCTATTTCCGGTGCTCCTCCGACCCGGAAGTATGCCAGAAATAGCGTGTGTGCAAGCGTATGGGCATGTGCTCCCCCGCCCTCCGCCCCACCGCATGATTGGCTCTGGAGACACCGGCCCTAGGCATGGTACCCCTGGTTTAAAGGTATAGTATATACCCACCTAAGTATGTGTAGTGGTTAGAGTAGGTCAGACTACGACTGGTGAGACCACTGCTTTAATTCCCACTCAACCAGGAGGCTCTTTGAGTGATCTGAGGCCAGTCACTGACCTTCTTCTCATGCAATAATAAGCTTATTGTGGGGGCAGAGAACCTCAAGTCCAGAAGCTAAATGTGACCCCTCTCTGGCAGGTGCCACTCTCTGGTGCTTGTGACTCACTCCAGACCCTTCACTGGCCCTGCTCTAAGTTTTGTGCCATTTTGTAAAACAGCATGTTATTTTGCATTTTAGTATTTCATACCCTCCAACATTTCTCCGTTGAAAATAGAGACGTCCTAAGGAAAAGCGGGACATTTTGGGATTAAATCAGAAACTGGGACAGCTTCTCTAAATCAGGGACATCCCTGGAAAATAGGGACACTTGGAGGGTCTGGTTTGTTTGTTTGTTTGTTTGTTTGTTTGTTTGTTTGAATTACACATGAGGGGCACCATAATCTTTTTAGTGCTCAGGGCCTCTAAAGGTCTTAATCTGGCGCTGAACCCTGGTCTCCCAGGTCTTCTTTGTCCAACACTTTAACCACTATTGGCTTGCTAAGGTTACAGCTGCACTATTTCAAGTACTCTTGTGTCACTTTAACAGCCATAGCTCCCCGCAAAGATTCCTGGCATTCCTGCTGTTTGTTAAGGGTGCTAGGAATTGTAGCTCTTTGCACGGGTCTCCCAGCAACTCTCAGCACCCCTAACAAATGTTTGAAGTTGTACAAGAGTGCTTTAAATGTATGGCATGGGGTGACTGCAATAAGTTCCCCCGACTCTCCACCAGCTTGTCCAGGATTTGCCTGTCCTGGCTGTCTTGCCACTGAGCATCATAGCAGAGGCTAGTTGAAAGGAACCACATTGTTCTTCCTTTGTTGCTGCCAACACAGGCCGTGGGTGGCCAAGAGCGCCTGCACACTTGAGCCAGCCAATCATCTCTCGGGATTGTGTTCTGACTTCCTAGGAACCAATGAAAGACAGGTGCTCTCAAAAGGCAGGAGAGGGTGGTGAAGAGGACCAGGGCATGCTGGAACACCTGGCCTCTCTTCTAGGGCACAGCTGGCTTCCATCCTATTGAGAGAGCCAGAGGGAATGTTTACTCAACCTTTTAAACCTGTCAAGCACTATGTTCAAAGTACTTGTGGTCATTATACCTCTGGTGCTCCCATGGCAAATGTTTGCAAGGTGTCCCTGAGAGCCTTGATTGAAAACCCTTCAAAAACCAGACCTTGGATAGTCATGTTGTATAGTTGAGTCCCCAGCCAAGAAGAGAGATGGTCTCTCTCTCTCTCTCTCTCTCTCTCTCTCTCTCTCTCTCTCACACACACACACACACACACACACACACACACACCACTCAAGGGCCAAACTAGTCCCCTGCTTGCATAGGAGATAGCTTTCGAAAGACTAAGGCCCCCATCTGCACTGAATGTAAAGTAGTATAATACCACTTTACACAGTCATAGCTTTATCCAAAGAATCCTGGGAACTGTAGTTTGTTAAGGGTGCTGAGAGTTATTAGGAGACCACTGCTTCACTCACAGAGCTATAGTATAGTACAGAGTAGTTTAACAGTTGATCCCTCTTCCCGGGGAACTCTTGGAACCACAGCTCACCCTTAAAAAACTGTAGTTTCCAGGATTCATTGGAAGAAGCCACGACTGTTTAAAGTGTGATGAAACGGCTTTAAACGTGTCATGCAGATGGGGCTTAATAAAAGGTGGTGGTGGGCTCAAATGCAAGGTAATGGAACATTCATTCTAAATAGGTACAAAGTATTGGTATCAGTTGGTGGGTTCAAGACACCCTGAATTCCAGATCAGTCTAGTGTAATTAAGACTTATGTGTTAAAACTGTGTGTCAGACTCTCACGTGTTAGAATCTTATCAAGCTGTGTATTAAGCTGTATGTCCAGTACCTCTTCAATCCTACAAAATCAACAAGAATTTTTTTTAAAAAACTAATTAAGTCAGGCTAAATTCCTTTCATGTGATAGCCTGGGGATGAGCCAATAAAGCAACACAAAATATTAAGGGCAGATCTCATCTGGAAATGGGTGGGCTCCGTCACTTAACTGAGAATTAGTTTAAAAGACAATGCTAGAGTTTTAGATTAGGTTTTAGGACTGGAGTTAGGAGCTATGCAACCAAATGCATAGCAGCGGCTGGAGAGTCAGAGAGCAACATTGGAGAGCAATGGCTGGGGTCGGCTTAAGTACAAGGCTGTCTTAGCTATGGGAGAAGCCCAGAACCTCTTGGGGTGTTAATGCTGTGAATCCCTCCATTGCAGGTTCAGGTTGTATATATGTGTAAATAAACCATATACAGTGGTACCTCAGGTTAAGAACTTAATTTGTTCTGGAGGTCTGATCTTAATCTGAAACTGTTCTTAACCTGAGGTGCCACTTTAGCTAATGGGGCCTCCTGCTGCTGCCGTGCCGCTGCCGCATGATTTCTGTTCTCATCCTGAAGTAAAGTTCCTAACCCGAGGTACTATTTCTGGATTAGCGGAGTCTGTAACCTGAAACGTCTGTAACCCGAGGTACCACTGTATCATAAAGACACCACAGTCTCTGCTGTGCCTCATTTCCAAAAGGAAACACGGTCCCTGGCTAAGCACACCTGGAACCCCTGGAATCTCGCACTGATGGGAAAACTGGAGGTGGCATGTGATGGTATGTTTCAGGCAGCTCAGGTTTTGCCAAAGTTTATTGCAAATAAGCTGGCAATTTTACAAAGAAGCTGAGGTTTTGCAAGGCCCTAAGGGAGGGGGAGAATTTTGTATTATTAATAAACTAATAAGCATACATGTTGCACAGAAAGAGCTGGTAAACATCAGAACTGTGATGCTTTAGACTGCAGGCAACAATCAGTTTGTAATTTCCTCAAGTAGAAAAATTATCAGCTTGAAAAAGGCTAGTTCAACAGAAAGAAATATCTAATGTAGCCCTCTCCCTGGTGAGACTGACATGTAGACCAACACAGTAGCATGGCGTGTGTTGCCAGTGCTCCAGGCAAGGTTTCGCTCCCTAGCCCCCTTGCATGTGTTGCGCAGGAGGCAACAAGAGGACTTTGTTGTGCCCCTGAAGCATTATTAGGATAATAGAAAACTTCAGCAAGGTGGCAGGTTTTAAATTGAACACGTCAGAGATGGAATTATTGACCAAAAATGTGCCAATCCAAGAAAGGGAAGATTTAGAGGAAACATTTGGGTTGAAAATCTGCAATAAAGCAAAATACCTGGGCACCCCCCTTCATGGATCACTGCCTTGCCGTGGTGAAGGGGCTTGAATAACTCGGAGAAGCTATGAGCAGGGCCACCCAAGATGGACAGGTCATAGTGGAGAGTTTTGACCAACTGTGATCCACCTGGAGCAGGAACCGGCAAGCCACTCCAGTATCCCTGCCAAGAAAACTCCATGGACAAAGACAACAGGCATATAAAAGTTATGATGCTGGAAGATGTGTCCCTTAGGTCGGAAGGCGTCCAACATGCTATTGCGGAAGAGTAGAGGACAAGTACAAGTAGATTCAGAGCTGATGAAGCAGCTGGGCCAAAGCCGAAAGGTCGCTCAGTTGCGGATATGCCTGGAAGCGAAAGGAA
Source organism: Podarcis cretensis (assembly GCF_951804945.1). NCBI lineage: Eukaryota > Metazoa > Chordata > Lepidosauria > Squamata > Lacertidae > Podarcis > Podarcis cretensis. Next base: position 30,558,018 of record NC_137177.1, read on the forward strand.
AGTCCAATGCTGTAAAGAAAAATATTGCATAGGAACCTGGAATGTAAGAACCATGAACCTGGGTAAGTTGGATGTGGTCAAAAATGAGATGGCAAGAATAAATATTGACATCCTGGGCATCAGTGAACTAAAATGGATGGAAATGGGCGAATTCAGTTTGGATGACCATCATATCTACTACTGTGGGCAAGAATCCTGTAAAAGAAATGGAGTGGCCCTCATAGTCAACAAAAGAGTGGCGAAAGCTGTACTGGGATGCAATCCCAAAAATGATAGAATGATCTCGATACGAATCCAAGGAAAACCTTTTAACATCACAGTAATCCAAGTTTATGCACCAACTACTGGTGCTGAAGAAACTGAAATTGACCAGTTCTATGAAGACTTACAACCCCTTCTAGAAATGACACCAAAGAAGGATGTTCTTCTCATTATAGGGGATTGGAATGCTAAAGTAGGGAATCAAGAGATAAAAGGAACAACTGGCAAGTTTGGCCTTGGAGTTCAGAATGAAGCAGGGCAAAGGCTAATAGAGTTCTGCCAAGAGAACAAGCTGGTCATCACAAACACTCTTTTCCAACAACACAAGAGACGACTCTACACATGGACATCACCAGATGGGCAGCATCGAAATCAGATTGATTATATTCTCTGCAGCCAAAGATGGAGAAGCTCTATACAGTCAGCAAAAACAAGACCTGGAGCTGACTATGGCTCAGATCATCAGCTTCTTATAGCAAAATTCCAGCTTAAACTGAAGAAAGTAGGAAAAACCACTGGGCTGGTAAGATACAATCTAAATCAAATCCCTTATGAATACACAGTGGAAGTGAGGAACAGGTTTAAGGATTTAGATTTGGTGGACAGAGTGCCTGAAGAACTATGGATGGAGGCTCATAACATTATACAGGAGGCAGCAATGAAAACCATCCCAATGAAAAGGAAATGCAAGAAAGCAAAGTGGCTGTCCACGAGGCCTTACAAATAGCGGGGGAGAGAAGGGAGATAGTGAAAGATACAGGAAACTGAATGCAGATTTCCAAAAAATAGCAAGGAGAGACAAGAAGGCCTTCTTGAACGAGCAATGCAAAGAAGCAGAGGAAAACAATAGAACGGGAAAAACCAGAGATCTGTTCAAGAAAATTGGAGCCATGAAAGGAACATTTCGTACAAAGATTACGATAATAAAGGACAAAAGTGGTAAGGACCTAACAGAAGCAGAAGACATCAAGAAAAGGTGGTAAGAATACACAGAGGAATTATACCAGAAATATATGGATGTCTCGCACACCCCAGGTAGTGTGGTTGCTGACCTTGAGCCAGACCTCCTGGAGAGTGAAGTCAAATGGGCCTTAGAAAGCACTACTAATAACAAGGCCAGTGGAAGTGATGATATTCCATCTGAACTATTTAAAATTTTAAAAGATGATGCTGTTAAGGTGCTACACTCAATATGCCAGCAAGTTTGGAAAACTCAGCAGTGGCCAGAGGATTGGAGAAGATCAGTCTACATCCCAATCCCAAAGAAGGGCAGTGCCAAAGAATGCTCCAACTACTGCACAATTGCACTCATTTCACACGCTAGCAAGGTTATGCTTAAAATTCTACAAGGTAGGCTTAAGCAGTATGTGGACCAAGAACTCCCAGAAGTGCAAGCTGGATTTCGAAGAGGCAGAGGAACCAGAGACCAAATTGCAAACATGCGCTGGATTATGGAGAAAGCTAGAGAGTTCCAGAAAGATGTCTACTTCTGCTTCATTGACTATGCAAAAGCCTTTGACTGTATCGACCACAGCAAACTATGGCAAGTTCTTAAAGAAATGGGAGTGCCTGATCACCTCATCTGTCTCCTGAGAAATCTCTATGTGGGACAAGAAGCTACAGTTAGAACTGGATATGGAACAACTGATTGGTTCAAAATTGGGAAAGGAGTACGACAAGGCTGTATATTTTCTCCCTGCTTATTTAACTCATATGCAGAATTCATCATGCAAAAGGCTGGGCTGGATGAATCCCAAACCGGAATTAAGATTGCCGGAAGAAATATCAACTACCTCAGATATGCAGATGACACAACCTTGATGGCAGAAAGTGAGGAGGAATTAAATAACCTTTTAATGAGGGTGAAAGAGGAGAGCGCAAAATATGGTCTGAAGCTCAACATCAAAAAAACGAAGATCATGGCCACTGGGCCCATCACCTCCTGGCAAATAGAAGGGGAAGAGATGGAGGCAGTGAGAGATTTTACTTTCTTGGGCTCCATGATCACTGCAGATGGTGACAGCAGTCATGAAATTAAAAGACGCCTGCTTCTTGGGAGAAAAGCGATGACAAACCTAGACAGCATCTTAAAAAGCAGAGACATCACCTTGCCAACAAAGGTCCGTATAGTTAAAGCTATGGTTTTCCCAGTAGTGATGTATGGAAGTGAGAGCTGGACCATAAACAAGGCTGATCGCTGAAGAATTGATGCTTTTGAATTATGGTGCTGGAGAAGACTCTTGAGAATCCCATGGACTGCAAGAAGATCAAGCCTATCCATTCTTAATGAAATCAGCCCTGAGTACTCACTGGAAAGACAGATCGTGAAGCTGAGGCTCCAATATTTGGCCACCTCATGAGAAGAGAAGACTTCCTGGAAGAGACCCTGATGTTGAGAAAGATTGAGGGCACAAGGAGAAGGGGACGACAGAGGACAAGATGGTTGGACAGTGTTCTTGAAGCTACCAGCATGAGTTTGACCCAACTGCGGGAGGCAGTGGAAGACAGGAGTGCCTGGTGTGCTCTGGTCCATGGGGTCACAAAGAGTCGGACACGAGGGGGGCCACCAGGGGGTGCATTGGAAGATGGCCGACAATAACATCTCTCCGACCCACACAAGGTAATTAAGAGGCTGATATGGGAGTATGGAGCCTCCCACCCCCCCAAGGAGATGGGGGGGCTGCCTTGCCAGCGGTGCCCATAACTCACCCCCAGATACGGGGGGTGCGGGCACTTGGCACGAAGCCCTCGAGTGAGGCCGGCTCTCCCGGACGCCGTCTCTAATTTGCGCACTGGTTCGCATTAGCTTGGAATATATAATTGGAAATATATAATTGGAAAGAAGCTAATGCACATACATCAAGCGAAGTTCGGGAGTAAAGTCTGCTGATTAATGGATCTCTGGGAGCGGAGCCACGGGCTGAACAATAAATCAAGTGAAGAATCATCATTAAAAGATTGAGAGCCAGTGTGGTGTAGTGGTTAAGAGTGGTAGTCTCGTAATCTGGGGAACCGGGTTCGCGTCTCCGCTCCTCCACATGCAGGTGCTGGGTGACCTTGGGCCAATCACACTTCTTTGAAGTCTCTCAGCCCCACTCACGTCACAGAGTGTTTGTTGTGGGGGAGGAAGGGAAAGGAGAATGTTAGCTGCTTTGAGACTCCTTAAACGGAGTGAAAGGCGGGATATCAAATCCAAACTCTTCTTCTTCTCTTCTTTTACTGGTACATTGGAGTGAAACGGAAAGGGGGGGGGGGAGGAAAAAACTTTTCTTTTTTTATCTTATGTGAGTACCAATAACCCTCCCCTCCAGATAGAAGAATCGTTGCAAATAATTAATCACAAGCAGGAGATCAAGAACTGTGTGGAAATGATCAAAGAGAGAATTGGTAGAAACATCGGGGAATGGGAAGTTTTATGACGCAGTTACAAATGGCGTTTCGCTAAGACAGGCTTGCCTATAGAAGGACAAGGGGGAGGAGGACCAGGATCATTGGAATGTGAATGTATGGTTATCGGAATGTGATCTTAACCTGGCAGGGCCCCCTGATATATGTTTGGCAAGCCTGGGGAAATCTGGACAGACGGAGAGAATGTTCTTCATGGAGGTGCGGAAATGGCGTCTGTTCTTTATGTGATATGATTTTTGGAGAGTGTAAAACCCACACAGAGGATGTTTGTTTTCAACCCACTTGTGAAGATTATCAGAGATCGCAAAGAAAGGAATACATGATAACAACAAGAAGATGAGGAAAGTAACAAAGAGACTATCTGGACAGAACTGGATAGAACTGTTTAATTAAAGCAGTAACATGAGTGATGTTTGGTCCTCTTTCGGAGCTTGATGTATGGGTACCCCCCAACAAAAATGTAAAAATCTGGCTGTATAATTTGGAATTAATGTGATGTGGAATTGATGTGATTTGATTGGCCTGTTAATAAAAATTATATTTTAAAAAACCACCAAAGAGTTGGACACGACTAAACGACTAAACAACAACAAAGGATGATATGTCTTTGATGTATTGATGTAATTATGCATAATCAAGTAATTAGTAAAGACTGGTAATGCGCATCCCCCGCTGGTAGTTTGAAGTGGCACATTCCACTCTCCCACCACATTCTGTTGCACAAGTTGACCCAGCCTAATAAAGCCATTCTTGTGAATGTCCTTTCCTTTGATCTAGTTCCTTCAGCAATTTTAAGTTTTCCCTTAGAGATAATCTTGCTTGGGAAAGCACAGTGAGGAAATAAATGTTAATTAACTAATCCAGAATGCGGCAGGTAGACTGGTGAATGGGAGTGGCCGCCGAGACCACATAGCATTGGTCCTGAAAGACCTACATTGGCTCCCAGTATGTTTCCGAGCACAATTCAAAGTGTTGGTGCTGACCTTTAAAGCCCTAAACAGCCTTTGCCCAGTGTCTCCAGCCCCATGGTTCTGCCCAGACACTGAGGTCCAGCTCCGAGGGCCTTCTGGCAGTTCCCTCACTGCGAGAAGTGAGGGAACCAGGCAGAGGGCCTTCTCGGTAATGGCGCCCTCCCTGTGAAACACCCTCCCGTCAGATGTCAGGGTAATAAAAAACTACCTGACTTTTAGAAGACATCTGTTGGCAACCCTGTATTGGGAAATCTTTAATGTCTAATGTTTTACCCCTTTTTATGTGCTGTAAGCTGCCCAAAGTGGCTGGGGAAACCCTGCCAGATGGGTGGGGTATAAATAATGAAATTATTCTTATTACTAGCATGTTTGGTAATTCCAGTTAGTACCAAGATATTCCCTGCAGCGCTGTCTTTGATCTTAAAGCAGGAAAGATGGAGATAAGTCGCTGAACCAAAGCCTTCCCAGTACAGTCATACCTCGGGTTACAGCCGCTTCAGGTTGTGTTTTTTCGGGTTGTGGACCGCCGAAACCCGTAAGTACCGGAACAGGTTACTTCCAGGTTTTGGCAGTCGCGCATGCGCAGAAGCGCTAAATCACACTTTGTGCATGCGCAGAAGTGTCGAATCGCAATCCGTGTGTGTGCAGATGTGCAGACACGGGTTGTGAATGCTGCGGGTTGTGAACATGCATCACGCACAGATCACGTTTGCAACCCGAGCGCCCACTGTAATGGCTGGGGAAGAATGGGATGACATACAGTATTGGCTTATCTGCTAGGAGGAGGCCTGGATTATTCTCTTGCCAACACTTTGTTGTGATATTGAGAAAGTGGCACATATAGATCAGGCTTTGCATCCTCATCAGAGCCCTTTCAGAAGTTGAAGCACAGAACCTCCCCACCTGAATGATTGCATAATGCAGCACAGCGTCAAAACAGCTCAGCTTCCACATTTGACTGAAGACGAGGGAGCATGGAACAAAGGTATTATTCCCCCACATTAAAACAACAAGGCAAGTAGAAAGCTAGAACATCAAGGAAGACAATCTTCTAGCCCAGCCCTCTTCCTCTTGTGCTAGTTTTCTACCTGCAGTGAGGTGTTTTTTTTGTGTTTTTTACTTGGGGTATTCAAACTGAGCTCTGTGTTCAGAAGCAAGGGTTATATCACACCATCTGATTTCACCATCTGCGCTGTCATTTTGGCTCCTAGTGGTGTCACTCAGCAGAATGTGCTGTGGAAGGTTTCAGAACTCTATGTATCCAGAAATAAAGGGAACAAGAATACCATAGTCATATCCAACTTGGCTGGAACTGTGCAGGTCTAAGATACTTTATGGGCAGAGCCTCAAAATAGAATATACTTGAACCTGGGTACAATCTTCTCTCTCCCTTTCTCTCATTCTCCTTGTTCTGTCTCTCAATCACTCTCTTGTTCTCTTGTTCCCCCTCTTTTCTTCCCCTTCTCATTTTCTCTCTCTCATTTGCTCATTCTCCCTCTGCTTTCCCCTCTTGTTCCCTTTGCCACACCATGCATTTAAAGCACAATCAGTGTACATTAAAGCACATGACCAAAGAATCCAGGAAACTAATTTGTTAAGGATGCTGGGAATTGTAGCTTGGTAGGGGGAACTACAGTTCCCAGGATTCTTTGGGGGAAGGTATGTGCTTTAAATTCCCTTTAAATGCATGGCACAGATGGGACACAACCCCTCTTTCTCTCTCTCCAGTCACATGATCTTTTGTTGTGTTGCCATTCCTTATCTCTGAGACGCGTCACAACCTGGCATTCCAAAGGTTATGCTCCGGCTTGTTCAGTTGCTCCTGTCAGGGCTTAACCCTGCTTCCCATCAGCCAAGGGAACGGGGCTCCTTGGGCAACCTGTGAACATTTGTTTGCTCTCTGAACCCTGCTCAGAGCCAGAGGGAGAGAAGCACATGGCACACAGCCTGACCCAAAAAATACAGCTTCTGGGATTGTGGGGTGGCAATTTTACACATGCACACCCCCTGCAGTGGTGTTTGGGGGTGGTTGCTGTTTAGATAGCAGTACAGGGTGACCCTGTGTTCTGCATTACAGAGGACAGCCCTCAATTTGAAGGAGTACAATACTTGAAAGCCTTCCTGGTCCAAGTTTGGTTCAAAGACAAAGAGTCTAAGAAGGGAGAGCAGGAGGGCCCTTGAAGATGACATCCATAACTTGTTGGCACCTGGGCAGCAGAATGAGAAGATGCACACACAGTTCACCTGTAGGTCACAGTCTTCCCCACTATGGTGTGATGTGCTGCATTTTGATTTAAACAACCTTGATGTTTTCCAGCCTTGCATCCATATCTATATACTGTATACCAGTTAGCAACATATTCAAACGTTATGGACCCCGTATCCTATCCTCCCCTCTTTTTCTGCCACCGCATCCAGTTGTCATGTGCTTTACTTCACCATGGAGCAAGCCAGGCCTGCTGCCTTGGTTTGGTGGGTGGGTGGGAGGGATTCTTGCTCATTCTGATCAGAGAGGTCCTGGACGTTTGCCCCAAAGCCCTGCCCAGGTGGCACCACTCCTTCTCCATTCCCAAATGCCATGTGGAAGGGTCAGCGGCAAAATTGGGGTGACCACAAACACAGTGTCTCTCATCAAGAGGAGAACAGGAAGTTTCAAACTGGATAGGGGACCACGTGTTGAGATTTGTGCACTGCAGGGATATGGACTAGATGATGCTTGTGGTCCCTTCCAACTCTACAATTCTACAATCTCTTAATACATTTTTGGCAAGGTGCCTTATACTGAGTATTGTCTACACTGGCTGGCAGCAGCTCGCCAGGGTTTCAGGCAAGAGTCTTTCCCCAGCCATACCTGAATACATCAGGGGTTGATTCTGGGACCTAGTGCATGCAAAGCTACGGCCCTTTCATCAAGATTGTTTGGGAACACTCACTTGCTGAGGACACTTGGGCAACTGGTGGCGCTTAGGAGGTCCTTTGCCAGGAATGGTTTCTCAAGGGCCCTTTCCGAGCTGCTACGATGACTCTCAGGCATAAGAGGATTGTAAAGGGCCGCCTTTACCCATCAGGCAATATGGCTGCCCAGGACAGAGTGCACTGCCAGGATGAAAACAGATTACCCGTGTTAGATCACTTTCCACTAAGTAGCTTCACAAAGATCATAATTATGGGTATCACCACAAGGCAGCCTAAAAGGACATCTTAGTAGACTCTTGCCTTAATCCAGCCACGTGTGCGATGAACATGGAAGCAGGTTTTCCCACACCTGCGCAAGATAGGGCATTGCATGCATGCTTTTCCCATACCACATCTGTGGCTCTGCAGGCACATATGGTTAGAACAAGCAAGCAGGTTAAGCCTCCTTCTCTTTCTCTCACACACCTCAGTCCTCCTTCGCAACCAACTGGTTGGACCATGGGGAATTTTGAAAGGGAGCTGCTGTTTGATGCATGCTCCACAGGTCCACTCTCCCCACTTACTTTTTGCTGGCTGGGACTGATGGGAATTGTAGTCCACTAGGAGTGCACTAGGCTGGCAAAGAGTCCTGAGAGCCAAAAAGGGATGCCTGAAAGAGGCAAGTTTGACCTCTGGACCAGAGGTTCACTGCGTCTGGTGTAGATAATACAGAGATACAGTAGATATGCAGGTCTAAGGCAGCTTCCATTGTTCTTATGAATGCAAATGCATTATCTGGAAGCAATTCTTGTCTTAACAGTCTAGAGGCAAAGCCTGAACAAAGCTCTGGGCTGGTGCCCATATATTTCAATGCACACTGTAACAACTGACTCTTGGGGCAGAATCATAAGGAAGTAAGCAAGCAGGTATTTGGGGCACTTCCAGAAAACAAGTTTATTGATCATTCATCCTGATCATCTTTTTTATATATATAAATAATTTTATTAGTTTTCAATTGCAGTCCAGTAACAGCCTCATTATAACATCAATTTATAATACAAATATTAATACCAGTTGTCCAAATACCAAGTTATATAATTTAGATAAAGTCCCCCATGTGCTAGAACTGATGATTTGATTATTTTCTTTATTTCTGTGTTCCAAAACTTATTGATTTCCATTACATTCCGATCATCATAATAATCCCTTCTACAACAACTGCAATGTTAATAACTTCTATTGGTGTTGACACATGAAATGATTTACAAAACTACAGGTGAGGAACTCAAACTATATCCTTGTTCTTCCTCTGTGTGGCAATTATTTTAAGGCACATTTTCCCTTACTATATGCATTTACGATTATAAACTGGTGTTTCAGAAAGTATGAATTTGAGGAATTTGGCTTAAAATGCAAACTTAACTGAATTTCTCCCCCACCCCTATCTAATGTTGTTGTTTAGTCGTTTAGTCGTGTCCGATTCTTCATGACCCCATGGACCAGAGCATGCCAGGCACTCCTGTCTTCCACTGCCTCCCGCACTTTGGTCAAACTCATGCTGGTAGCTTTGAGAACACTGTCCAACCATCTCGTCCTCTGTCATCCCCTTCTCCTTGTGCCCTCCATCTTTCCCAACATCAGGGTCTTTTCCAGGGAGTCTTCTCTTCTCATGAGGTGGCCAAAGTATTGGAGTATTGGAGCCTCAACTTCACGATCTGTCCTTCCAGTGAGCACTCAGGGCTGATTTCCTGAAGAATGGATAGCTTTGATCTTCTTGCAGTCCATGGGACTCTCAAGAGTCTCCTCCAGCACCATAATTCAAAAGCATCAATTCTTTGGCCATCAGCCTTCTTTATGGTCCAGCTCTCACTTCCATACATCACTACTGGACCCCTATCTAATACTCGCTGTTAATAGTGGCGTCACAACGGGGGGGGGGGCAGTATGCCCCGGGTTCCATGCCTGTGGGGGTGACAAGAAGTCACCCCGCGGGGGCTCGTGGTGGCGCAAGCAGCCATTTGGAGGATCCTCTGTTCGCAGCTGTAAACCGCTAAGTACAGCATATGTGTGCTGCATAGTGGTTTGCCGCCAGTGCTGCTCCAGCGTCATATGGACGGTACCGGGATCTCTCCGTCGCCACTACAGCTGTGCTCGTGGCTGCAGCGGTGATGGAGGGATCCCGGCACCGTCCATACGGTGCTGGAGTGGCGCTGGTGGCAAACTGCTATACAGCGCATGTGTGGCGTCACTTCGTATGGCGCATGTGTCATACATAGCGCCGCCGCACATGTGCCCTATGTCGTGACGCCCGCCCCAGGTGTCATGACACCTTCCTTCGCCCCTGCCTATTAAAGAATCTGCTTCTTTCTCCAAAGTTTTTTCACCCAGCCTGTTCATCTCTCCCTCTCTCTCTCTCTCTCTCTCTCTCTCTCTCTCTCTGTTGAAAAGGTCCTTGTTAGGCAACACACAGTCTGAGGTGCCCTCTGCTGGCCATAATGAAGCTCTGCATCCTGAACCGCATTGTATGAGTGCTTCCAGATGTGATAAGGAAAGTGACGAAGAAATGAACTGGAAAGTGTGGGGTGACAATTACTTGGCAAGACATTTCCCTGCAGGTGAATCAGAATGAATTCTGAATAAGTAGCAGACACCGCCTAACCTCTCTGCAAACTCCGTACCAACATATCAGGATGAGCATTCAATACCGGTAAATAGGTTGCCTTGAATCAACTTGTGTTGCAACTCAGCAGGTGATCAGATGCAAAGACAGATAGGGCTTGTTGTCCCTTTCACACAGGGATGGGGAACCTTTGGCCACTCAGATGACATTGGACTCCAACTCCCATCAACCTCTGCCTGCAGGGCCAGAGGTCAGGGATGGTGAGAATTGGAGTCCAGCAAGAATTCCCACATAGCACACCTGGTCCGTTACTTAAAGTAGTCCTGACTGCTCTAAAAGCCAAAAATCCATGATTCTCTGCATCCTGCACTTGGCAGCAATGGGCCAGTGGGCTTTTTCCATGACTGTGCCCAAGTTTTTTACTCCCTCCCTGCAGAGGCACACCCTGGGAAGTGAAGACTTTGTTTAAACAGGCCTACCTGCTAGGCTGACCGCTGTTGTCTTTTTACGGGGGTGTATTTACTGCTCTATTTAATATTTGAGTTGATGTTTGAATTATGTTTTCACTGGCTTCTGACCGTTGTCTTCTATTGTATTGAGATGTCCTGGTGTTAGCCACCTTGAGTACCTGGTGAGGAAAGCGGGGTGGAAATCTAATTGAACAAACAGGTATCAAGAGGTATTGCATTTAATCATATTGATTTCACTCATTCGTTTGCTTGAAAGGAATTGTATATTTAAAAGTGGTGTATGAATAAGAATGATGATAATACGCATTATTGTAAATGTAGCTTGCTTGGAGAACTCCCTTGCAAAATTTGGGTAAGTGCAAATTTTGCAAGATGGCTGTGTTTTGGCGCTTGTATTGTTTCAAAAAGTGCAAATTTAATAAACAGGAACTGAATTTAAATCCTCATCTCTTTTTATAGCTCATGGTTTATCTGAGAGAGCTAAACCACACCCTGTAGATTATGATCAGTGCTGCGCAACAGAAACGTAGAGGCTGCACATTCAGCCACACATTCACGCTAGGGCATGAACGAGCTTAGCATGTCATCCAAATCAGCCAGCTGGGCTGCTACCCTTCAGCCCCCCACATGGAGTTCTGCTCATTTCCTCCTCCTTCTTCCCAGCAGCACTGGTAGGGGGAAAAAAAAATCCTCAGTTTAAAAGGGCACTCTTCCTGTGGTGACATCATGCTCCCTGTTGCCCTGGCAACATTCCCACTCCCATTTTACATAATCCAGCACTGAAATCCTAAACCTGGCCTTTGTCTCTGATTACCATCCCCGCATGGGAGGGGCTCACACTTCTCTGCTGGCACAAGGTAACTGTTTGTGTCAGTGGCCCGTTGATTTCTCTCTTACTGCATGATGGTTCTTCTCCCCAGGCGTTTCCTGGCTAGGAATTCCTTCATTGGAGGTTTGTAAACAGAGGTTGGATAGCCATATGTCACGGAATATTTGTCTGTGATTCCTGCATTGATGACCCCTGGGGTGCATTCCAACTCTACAGTTATATGATTTGCTATCTGTCGTCAATTTTCGGTGAGCCACTTTGCACACAATGTATTTGTAGTGAAGGCCATATATACCGTATTTTTCGCCCCATAGGACGCACCGGCCCATAGGACGCACCAAGTTTTTTGGGGGGGAAATAAAGGGAAAAAAATTATTTCCCCCCCCCAGGCGCTTGTGGGGCCGGCAGCGGGGAGAAGCGCTCTTCTCCCCGCCGCCCGCCTGCAGACCAGGTCCGGGGACAGCGGGAAGACGCGCTGCGCCTCCCCGCTGTCCCCGGAGCTTGCGGGGCAGGCAGCGGGGAGAAGTGCTCTTCTCCCCGCCGCCCGCCTGCAGACCAGGTCCGGGGACAGCGGGAAGACGCGCTGCGCCTCCCCGCTGTCCCCGGAGCTTGCGGGGCAGGCGGCGGGGAGAAGCACGCGTCTCCCCGCCGTCAGCCTCCAAACCACATCGGGAGACAGCGGGATGGCGGCGTTCCGCCTCCCCGCTGTCCCCCAACTTTGTGGGGCTGGTGCTGTGGCTCTCCTGAAGCCTGGAGAGCAAGAGGGGTCGGTGCGCACCGACCCCTCTCGCTCTCCAGGCTTCAGCGAAAGCCTGCATTCGCTCCATAGGACGCACACACATTTCCCCTTCATTTTTGGAGGGGAAAAAGTGCGTCCTATAGGGCGAAAAATACGGTAAATATAAAGTGACTATGACCAAGAAACAAACAGATTCAGCCTGCATTTTCACTCTGCTAAGCTGTCTTGCAACTGGGTGAAGACTTCAAGCATTCAGTGATCTCCTACATTTACTAACTTTAGAAATTATTGGGTGGGTGGGAATCTGGGATCCAGGATTTTTAGGTGATCTTTGCCCCCTGCAAACCCATAACAGTATTCTTTAAAATGTGGTGACTTCCTCTGCTTCAGTATTCCCATTTCTTGGGTGTCAGATGAGACTCTACTTTTGGAGTCATCCCTCCCCCCAAAAAAGAAAAGAAAAAGATGTCACAACAATGCCAGTTCAATAGCGCTGAGGAAGGAAGCTAGAAGCCGCAGCTCTTCTATATTTGGACATGTCTGTTTGAGGTTGCGGCAGCTGCGTTGCTTGGGTGAACATCAGCTCTTTAAGGCCAAGATGTGAGGCTAAGTTTGAATGTGAAACATCTTTTCATTGTCAAGGCTCAGCCCTGGAATGTGTAATAAGGAAAAATATACTTTTATTTATTCTATTCCACTTTTGAGCACATGCAAAGCGCCCTTTGGGTTCTAAATGATCTTTGGCCATGCTGGCTAGCAATGTCTCAAGGGACACAGGTTTCCCATCTTTGCCTTATTGTTTACTTATTAATTAATTTATTAAATTTATATCCTCCCCTTTTTCCCCCAAGGGTATCCCAGAGCAGAAAACTTTATTTATTTATTTTAAAAAATACAGTTTAAGATAAAGTTTAAACATTTAACTTTATTTAAAAACAATAAAACACAGCAAAACATCTAAAATAAGTTTAAGAACAGATGTAACCATCTCATGTGTCTGGAAAGGCCAACTGAAAAAGAAAGGTTTACAGCTGGTATCTAGAAGAATACAGTGATGGTGCCTGGCTAATGTCAATAGGTAAGGAGTTTCTAAGCACAGGTGCTGCCACACTGCTGTTTTTTGTTGCATCAATTAAGTGTTTTAAATTTGTTGTTAGCCACCCTGAGCCCGGTTTTCTGAATCGGGAAGGGTGGGGTATAAATAAAAAATTATTTATATTTATATAAAGAAATGATTCCTTACAGATGTGGAATAGACATGGCATGGCACTTGTCAAAGTTCAAACTCCACAGATTGAAGTGATTAAATTGGCACATACCGAGTAATGCAATCCCTTGAGTAAACTCAGAACAGCTTTTTAAAAGAAAGGATGGCCCATTTAATGGCTGAAAGCAAAGCCTTGTATGAAGAACAAACAAGCAAAGCCCTCGGCCTGAACCACAGTCCCTTGACATAAGCAACCTTTTAATGCTTGAAAAGGCCTGTTCAGCATCAGCTGACCAGCAAATTTTTAAGGGAGGAGTGGAAGGCTGTACAGTACTTTGTAAGGTTGGCAAGGGAAGCAGCAACAGCAGTGACATGGGGAGTTCACCACCACAGGCAAATCTGCCCCACCAAGCTCAGTCTGCCCTCAGCCAGCCAACCGCAACCTATCTGCCTTCCGACTTCCATCCTATCCAGGGGGGTGGCCCTGCCTGTCAGCTTCCTGCTCTGCCTCAGCCTCAGTGCACCCTTTGTAAAACTCAGCAGCGAGGAGGATAGGGACAAAAAAAGAGACTCAGCCTACTCTGCCTGCCTTTGGCTCTGGCTCCACCTAGGGATGAGCAAGTATGTCAACTTCGGTTTCTCTGTTTCTCTGCCTTAACTTCAGTTCTTCACATATCCGCACCATTGTGCAATCATAAAAGTCCTGATGAAAATTCACCAGCACTCGAGTGCAAAGTTGTTTCAATAGCACGTTTTTGTTTGCAATTTTGCCTGATGCACACATTTCTGCAAAACAATCTCCTCAAATGTAACACTTTTATTGGCGTTATCTTCCAGAGGAGGCTGGTCCATCAGGGGTGCCCAGGACCCTGCCATAGAAGGTTTTCTGTGTCTGCTCTCCTGCTGGCCTTAACTTTATTCCGCCTTCCCATTTCCATTTCCAGGGACTGGAAATTGCACTCTGCCCAGATCTGTTTCTCTTCACCATCTGAAACCAGCCAATCTGCCCTTTTGAACTCCCAGCCAAGAGTCTCCAGGGCAGAAACGAAACACAGGCAGGCAGGAGCCACAGGCAGGTGGCCATTGAGCCTTTGGCTGGGGCGGCTTGTCCCTCTGAGGTGCCCCTTTTGCCTCTGCCCCCCTCCCAGCACCTCCATTCCTGTCAGTCGAGGCAGGAGAATTTATCTAGCGTGTGAGAGGAACGAAACATGTGGGAGGCGGGACTATGGTCGCCCATAGCCAATCACAACGCAGGCTGTGAGCATGTGCAGTGCCGCTTCTTACCTGAGCAGCAAGTTCTCAGGAGGAGGCAGGCAGTCTTATTGCTGCCCTCAGAGGAGTCTGCAGGGCTGCAAGTAGCATCACCCTGGCTTGTTTCTGAAAACAGTCGCCCATCATCATAGGGAATGTGTGGACTGTGGGTGAGCCCCAGTTGACAGGGTGACTTTAAAGCAATCCCTTGGATTTTAAGCATAATTTGTCCCCCTTTGGAGAAGGGGGAGGTGGGGAAATGGGGGGGCACACGTGTCTGGCTTTCTCTTCTTCGTTCAGCTGCTCCTGCCCTGGTCGGGGCCCTGAAATTTTATTTTAGAGTTAAATCCCTGCCCCCATTTTTAGGTCTTGGGAATGGGGAGACGGATGGCACGTGCCCCTGGCCTCTTCCTCATGGAGGTGATCTGGCCTGCTGTTACTGAAAGGGAGAAAGAATCTAGGGTGGGGGGACAAGGGTGCCATTCCTAGTTGTGGTAAACAAAGGGTGACGGTGCTTTACAGTGAAAGTCTAACCAATGTCCATTCAGAAGTACCTAAGTCCTATTGAGTTCAGTGGAGCGTACTCAGTCCCAGGTAAGCGAGGCTAGGATTGCAGGCTTAATTATGAATAGCTGCTGGGTGGGAATCAGGACTGGATTTTAAAGAGTGGGAACCCATGTTTTAGACTAAAATTATTTCATCCTCTCCTCCCTTGCTTTCCTTCTTGTCTGCCTCTTCCTGGAAGAATATAAATATAATTCTTAAAAATAATTATGCAAGGGCTGACTAGGGTTATTCAGCAGTATTATGAGAAATACTGCATCTTGCATATTCTCCATGGCTCTCTTAATGCATTAAAGTGCTGGCGTTAAAGGCATAGGGGCAGGGCTAGAAATAGGATAGCAACCCTACTTGCTGTTGCTCAGCCCATCCCCTTCCTTACCCTATATAGGTTTGCCCCTGGGCCTCTAAAACACAGGTGGAGGACCTCTGTGTTTCCTAGAGTCCTTGCCTAGTCACTCCTGCTTCCTTTGACCTCTTTGGCACCCGGTAAATATGCATTGTGTGTAATTGGGCCTTCAGCAGCTAAGCCTGAAGCAATAGTTAAAACAGAGTCAACCAATTCCCATCGGTCTCTCAAATCTGGCCCAGCTATCTTTATAAACTGCAGTACATTCCCTGGCCATTATAAGGGTGGTGCTGTGACACAAGGAATGCCAGGCTGGTGACTCCCTCTGCAAGCTGTCTCTGCAGTGTTCTGTGTAAGTCACCTGGACTATCTACCTGAATCCCTGGTATGAGAGAAATTGGGATGAAGATTCTTATCCTCCCCTTTTTTTTAGGTAAGCCTTTTTTCATGATTCCAAACTTGTCTCCCCTCCCCCAATTCAAAACTGCGAGCAAGCAGGCTAGAGAGAGATGTTTATTTTGTTTATTCCTTATTTATCAGTATTAAGTTTATATCCAACCTTCAAGGCTCTGAAGGTGGCACTCACTGGTCTCCTTTCCCCCATGCTATCCTCACCTTTGAGGTAGGTTAGGCTGAGTGAGTGGCCCAAGGTCACACAGTGAGCTTCCTGGCTGATTTTAACCAAGGTCTCCCAGGTCCTAGTCTGTTTAATATTCCTCTACCTTATTCCATGGGACGCAGGTGGTGCTGTGGGTTAAACCACAGAACCTAGGACTTGCTGATCAGAAGTGGGCGGTTCGAATCCCCACGATGGGGTGAGCTCCCGTTACCCGGTCCCTACTCCTGCCAACCTAGCAGTTTGAACGCACGTCAAAGTACAAGTAGATAAATAGGTACTGCTCTGGTGGGAAGGTAAATGGTGTTTCTGTGCGCTGCTCTGGTTCGCCAGAAGCGGCTTAGTCATGCTGGCCACATGACCCGGAAGTTGTACGTCGGCTCCCTCGGCCAATAAAGCAAGATGAGCGCCGCAACCCCAGAGTAGGTCACGACTGGACCTAATGGTCAGGGGTCCCTTTACCTTTACAGTGGTACCTTGGGTTAAGTACTTAATTCGTTCTGAAGGTCTGTTCTTAACCTGAAACTGTTCTTAACCTGAAGCACCACTTTAGCTAATGGGGCCTCCCGCTGCCACACGATTTCTGTTCTCATCCTGAAGCAAAGTTCTTCACCCGAGGTACTATTTCTGGGTTAGTGGAGTCTGTAACCTGAAGCGTATGTAACCTGAGGTACCACTGTACCTTATTCCACAATCTGAAAAAAAAGATGTAGAAGTGAATAAGCTGAGAGAGGAGAACCATCTTCTCCTACAGGTCTGGTAACTTCTGTTGTCCTATGTTAACAGTCCTGTGTAGCACCTTTAAGACTTATCCATTCAATCCTGTACATACTTATCAGGGAGCAATCCCCATGGGATTCAGTAGAGATTACTTACAGTTTATTTGGCATGAACTCACACTAGAAATTGTGGCAGTAGGGCCCCCTTCTGAAACATGGTAAGAAGATATTTAAGTGCTAATTTTTTAATAAAACTTCAGTGTTTAAGGCCCAACTCCCTCCCCCCCCCCTCCCCAAGGAAGAGGACAGGAAGAAAACCAGAACTGGTGGGATCTACACAAATTTTCTCCCAGCAGAGAAGCAACTGCAACAACAGGCATCCTTTCTGAATCAAAGTAAGATGCTTTTCAGTTTACTTAAGTAAAACTGTGATGCTCCAGTGTCCACTGTAGGGAGGAGGATGGGGAGAAAACTAGAACAACATGACCACCACCCCACTGAGACTTCCTGGCAGCCACACTAGATCTACTGGGCACCAGCTGCCACTGGGGTAGACCACTGTGCTCAATTTTCTGGCAGTTTAGAGAATGCTACTGTTTGAGTCTAGCTTCCTCTGTTGCTGCTGGTGATCCCATACTGTGTAGCCGTCAGTTGCATGCATTAATTTTCATCTCATTGCCCTGGAGCCACAGGAAGACGTTAATAGAGCAGCACAGGACCCAGGAAGGGTAACAACAAGGGGCGTGATATAGGAAAAGTTGTAATAATTTCAAGAGCAAACAAAAGGATGATGAGGGCCAGGATTTAATCTATTGCATCGTTCAGCTCAACTTTGGAATATCATGTGGGAGCTCCTGAGCTTCACAGATATGCTCAGGCTCCACGTGTGGCAGGAAGGTTAGGCATGCCTAAATGCTTCGCTGGCTACCCATGAGCCTTACAGAATTGTAGAAGAGACTCTGAGGGTCATCTAGTCCAACCCCCTGTGATGCATTTTGGGCATGGCATTGTCCCTTGGTAGAGAGGCAGGGTTTGATTTTGATGCCTTTTTTATTTTGCTGCTTTGAAACAGGACTAAAATGTGACCTTGAAGAGTGCAGGATAGTGGTGGCTGAAGGGTGGGGGTGAGAAGGAGGCTGCACCAAACAAACACTTCCATTATTTGTTTCAAAGGGTGAGAACTTTGATATAAATATTTAACAGGATTGAATGGAAGAGTACAAGAGTGAAAAACTAGAGTAGCATTAGTAAAAAAAATAACAACCTGTGTCTTAGAACACTTTCGGGTGCCCTTTAGTGCCAAAGCCTCCTCATTGCCTGCCGCAACCTCTGGCCATGCTGTAGCCTTTTGGTTGGACCGATGGCAGCATCAACAACTGATGGTGTAGGAGGGAAAGGTCATGAGCTCATGGGACACTTATGTGAGACTCTCTGGTCTGGAAGATACTGGCCTTGACTCTTCTGCAGGGAAACAGCTGCAATCATCCAGATGCTGCTAGAGTGAGTGGCACAAGTGGCCCTCGTTCTGCAGGGATGTGCTGGGAAGTCCTTTTTCTGCCAAGGGCATTCAATGTATTTTGCCCTCCTCTTTTGAAGGCAGCCAAGAGCAGCTTGCAGCATCTCACAGAGGCCCTCTAATGGCATCCTGGAGGCACTCTCCTAGTGGGGGACCCTTGCAACCTGCAGGAGCTGTGCCACAAGTTCACCAAGCGCCTGGTAAGAACCCTTTCTCCTCTGGGCATTCCTTCTCCAGTGGAGAGGCAAGAAAGTGGAGCACAGTTGGCACACCAAGAGCAGACTACCAGTACATGGCATTTGACTTTGTCTGTTATCTTTGATTAGGCACCAGAGCTCAGCAAGGGGGTTGGACGCCTTTGCTTATGACGTCCTTTCCCACTTCCACAGCAGGCAGGCTTCAGTGAGGAGCGCTACTGCCATGCTCATCACTAATTGAAACAGTGGATAGCCAACAGGCAAGATCTCCCTTCATAGTTTCATGGTTTGTTCTGAAGATGTATAATTGCAGGCAGAGGCGTACCTATGGGTTGATCAGGTTGTCCCCTGCCAAGGGTGCAGGCGGGCGGGGCGGGGGGAGCAAAAATCGCACCTCTCAGTGCCACATTAGAGGAATCCAGGCACTGGTGCTGGCCATCACAGCAGCCCTGCGAAGCTCCCTTCCCAGACAATGCTGCTTGGCCCTGTGTCCTCCTAGCATGGCTACTTCTCCTTGCCCTCCTGCAGGCAATGCTCTTAATTTACCACAGCCAAGTCACTTTTCCTTGGTTTCTTTCCCACCTTGACTAATTTCCAGCATACGCTGCTGCATATTTACCCCAGAGGTTTACTCCATATTTACCCCAGAGAGCAAGGGCCATTGACTTAAGCAAGGCTTACTTTTCCAAGTAAAGCACAACTTTTCTGCCAGCACCTTGTTGGAAGTAATGAAAAGGCAAATGAGGTATTGTCAGAGGTTCCTGCCTCTGGCATGGCAGATTTAGGCTGCAGTCCTGTGTACCCACTTTCCTGGGAGCAAGCCCCATTGAACTCAGTGGGATTTACTTTTCAGTAGACATAAGACTGTGCTGTTAAACACTCAGTTTAAGTGTCATTTGTAATTGCTGAATTACATCATGGTGTTTCTTTCCTGGAGATTGGGGTGGGGGCACCAGGACATCTTTTTGGCAAGGGGGCAAGGGATGGGGAGATAGGGAAATGGTTTTACCTGGATAGGTCTAAAGTAAAATTCCTTAGGGATCCCGTAAAGAAGAGGGAAATATCACTCTTGCCGTTAGACCAAACAGACCACTTGCAGGTGGCTTTTGAAATCTGGCAGGCATCTCAGTGATCTGGACCCTGCAGTGAACTCAGCTCAGTGAACTCAGAAGTTTGGAACTGCAGTGGAAAGTGGGAGCAACAGCGACTACACTGACACTGTTCACTGATTCATTCAGGTGCACTGGGATCCTAGCTGACATTGGAATAATGGAGACGGAATGTTTAAAGAAAAAGAAGAGGAAGAACAGCTGTCACGAAAATCACATCCATGCCCCCTTTTCTTGATATATGCCTTGTACCACAAAATGACATTATTACAATTACAGTGGTACCTCGGGTTAAGTACATAATTTGTTCTGGAGGTCTGTTCTTAACCTGAAACTGTTCTTAACCTGAAGCACCACTTTAGCTAATGGGGCCTCCTGCTGCCGCCGCGCCGCCAGAGCACGATTTCTGTTCTCATCCTGAAGCAAAGTTCTTAACCCGAGGTACTATTTCCGGGTTAGCGGAGTCTGTAACCTGAAGCGTATGTAACCTGAAGTGTATGTAACCCGAGGTACCACTGTAGTTATTTCTAAGAAATCTATCAGCTTTCCAACACAGTTTTAAAATTTAAAATTGGACAATTTGTTCACACATTGTAGCTTAATTTAGGTTAAAAAAAAAAAAGCTTTAGCAGTCTTGGTGACATAAAAAGCTTTAAAAAAAAAACCAGTCTGAATGGGTTGTCATCTGAGAATGCAATCCAGAAACACCTTTAGAAAACAATGAAGTTTTGTCACCTTACACAATACGGATTTCTGGTCTGGCCCAAGGACTATATAGACGCAGGGGTGCCAATTTGGCTCCCCACCTGTGGGTGCCCAGCACACTTGTCGCAACATCATGCTAAGACACCATTTTGTTGTGGCGCGTGTGTGCCATAAAGGAAATGGGGCCTGCACAGGCCTAGTTTCTTTCATGGCACATTTTCCCTGGGGGCCCCACTGCCTTACCATGAAACTCCATCTGCCAAGGGGCCTCAGAGGCCCCACGGTGGAAGCCCAACCCCCAGGGATGCACAGGTGGGGGTTGCGTGGCACGTGGCAGGGGAGTGGCAGTGGCACAGTGTGGGTGGGATGTGGAGGCTGGGTACCCACAACAAAAATTTTGTGGGTGCCTGGGGCCCCCCCACACATGGCGCCACTGTGTAGATTGATGTTTATGGGGCTGGAAAGGAATCTTACCATGTTCGCACTTGGCTTAAGCAATGTGGATTGTTTGCCTTCCCTACAGAAATGGATTGCTCTATGGCACCCATGTAAACCCTTTAAGCGATAAAGCTTTTAAAAACTAAACTTCTCTCCTAGTGAACCCCACCCCCATGTGCTTCTAAGGATTTTCATGGATGTTGTTTCACTTGCCTCCTGATCTAGCAGGCAGGGCTTCCGTGTCCTCCTGCAGCACTCTTTGCCTCTTTGCATGGTTAGCAAAAGCAATGGGCTGGTGGGCGCAGGCCAAAATCCATCACGTTATTTAATGTTCACGCAAGAGATGCTTTGCATAGCCAGAAGATATGATTTAATGTCCACTAATAAGCCCATCCCATCTTTGAGGATTAAATTTCTGAAGGACTGAAATGGCCAGCTCAGGTTAACTATGATCTATTAATTAAAATACAAATTAAAAATCCAACTGCCATCAACTCACAGAAACAGGGTGTGAAGGAGCAGAGATGGGGAACAACATATATACTGAGTGATCTGTGGTTCACAATTATGTATGGATGTGGGGGGGAGGCGTCCCCTAGCCTGCTTTTGGTAGACCGTCCGCTTGATCCTTTGGCACCTGAGTCCACAATGTGAACCCTGCAGCTCCTCAGACTGTAATGCTAAAGTCAGCATGTGACCAGCAAGCCGTGATTGAATTCAGTGTTATCTCCCTAAATGCAGAATGCGGCAGTGGGGAGCCTGAGGTATCCAGGCTCAGGAGCAATTAAAACCTTGATTCCCCCAGGTTGCCTCCCCAGTGACCAGAAGCAGAAGACACCTGTGAACACCTGTGTGCCTTATTCTGAGTCACACTGCTGGCTCATTCAGGGCAGCACTCTTGACTTCTGATGAGCAAGAAGCTCCCCAAGGCCCACAAGGAAGGCCTTTCCAAGCTCTGGTGCCCAACATCCCTTTATATCTGGGGACTGATGTGGGGCCTTCTAGAGATCAACCATGTAGGGTAGAGCTATACAGTGATGGTCTTGTATAAAAAGATTTTGGCAAGTGCTATTTGTCATTCCAGAGACCTGCAGGGTGAGAAAAGATACCCCTTCAACTTTCCCTCTTCTATACAGTACAAATGTGAATAGTACAGGAATCCCCACTCCCTATTGCCACTGGACACTTCATACCATGTGTTAGTAAGTTCCACAAGTTAATTATGCTGCTGAAATGGAAATCGTGGCCAGGGATGGGTTTTTTTTTTGCTGTTTCTGTACTCTATTGGCCACCACTGGAAACGCTGAACTAGATGGACCTTTGGCCTTGTCCAGCAGGACTCGTGTTGAACCATTTATTTAGAATTTTTACTGTTTTTCACAATTCTTTCTGCTTTTGTCAGTCCCAGGAGGGGCAAAGAGTTCTACAGGTTACTGAAACCCCTGCCTCTTGACTAGATTTCCTCCCTCCCCATTTCTTTTCCTTTTGTGCCATATCTTTTAGACTGTCAGGGCTCATCCACACTTCCACTTACCCCATCACTTTCTCCCGGCATAACACGTTGTATTGGTGCAAACATCAGTTTGGTTTTCCCCAGATTTACGTTTGCTTCAATTTAGCACTAAAGAACAGGTTTTCGAGCGGAAAGGAGGAGGAGAAAAGCAAAACTGCTCAGACCTGTGCTTTCTAGGCACAGGGAAGCAGAAGTGTGGACAGCCCTTCAGTCTATGGGAAAGAACCATCTTGTTTGTATTGATACTTGGGATTCATTAATTTACTTGGCTCATTTTGTGGATAAAAATTCTTTAAATACACATAAAAATCTGAACATCTTCCACAACTGTTTCCTGGCTGTTGAGATTTCAGCAAATGTTGCCAAACTATTTCCAAGCTATGTTTACAACACGTTGCTGGAAATGAAAGGAGTGAGGAAGCGGGAGAGAGAGAGAGAGAGAGAGAGAGAGAGAGAGAGAGAGAGAATATAATGGAAACTTTGATTCTGCAGCCCATACTCTGCCATTTTTCTGCCCGTCATGGGATGGTGGCATACAAAGGTATGTTCTTAGGGTCACAGTTAAACCAGACAGGCGTTCCAGAGGTTGCATGCACCACTACAGCTGGTTGAAGGGGACCAAATCCATTTGCCAGTTGATCTGGTTCCTTTTTACCAGCGCCAGGGGCACAAAAGCATACAGGCAAGCACTCACTCCCTTCCCTTCTCTAGCAGCTGTTCTGTGTGGCGTATTCAGAGTTGTTTGCTGCTTCCGGAAAATTGCAGGCCGAGAGCCGATGAGGAGAGGTCATTCTAGGCAGGGATCCCATCCCAATGATACATACTTCTTAACATTCCATAACGCCAGCCGACTCCATATGGGCATATGAAGAAGTATGTAGGCTCAGGAGGGAGAGAAAGAGGGAGCAGGCAGCTTCATCTCCTGTCTTGTGCCTCGCAGAGGAACCCAGCAAGATCCCTGAAAAATAAGAAAAACCTGTTAGTGGAAGTCAGAGAAACTCATGGGCGTGGCCAGCCCTTTCATTGGGCAGAGTGAGGCAGCTGCCTTAAGCATCCAACGCTATGAGGGTAGAAAGTTGTGGCAAGCTGTGAGAGGACAATGCAAGCCTAGCCTCCTAAGCTAGCCTATGGCTCTCAGGTGCCGTGGAAGATGCTGTGCTGTTGCCAGTGCTGGAGGACCAATCTGGTTGGCTTCTGGGTGTGGAATGTAGGGACCCCATCTTGTATTTTGCCTCCAGATGACCTGTTTGTTGAGCATTCATCCTGATTTGCACACACAAAGGTTATGCAGAGACTTCACAGTGTCTGTTTTTATCATTTTTTAAAAAAACAAAATGTAAGCTCAGAGTAACTCGCAATATAATACAAAAAAATAAAACCAATACAAAATTAAACCTACACACACACCCCTACCTAAAAGGTGGCCTAACCCATCCCACCTACTAAAGGAGCCCATTCATTCTTATTTGCTTGTGGAGTTGTACAACCACAAGCATTTATCCTGATTTCATCCTGATTTGCTTCTGCGCCATTTATACATCTTCCTGTTGATCAATCATCTATCCCACCCTTTTAAAAATGCACTTCCCTGTGACTTTCCTAACCACAAAAGGCCTGCTGTTTATTTTTAAGTGGATTTGTTGCACCAGAGTGTTTTAATCCACTTTTAATTGCATGAAGCTACATCTCCAGGAATCAGAATTGAATCCCTCCTGCAAAATACTGACACAGCCTAGATGCAACTTCAGGAAGCAAAATGTCTTACGCCAGCCCAGCACATAGAGGAGATGTTACCAGTGGCAGCTGGTTTGTGTTGGGACTGGTAGGGCGTAAGGTAGGGGAGACCAGCAGCAGGGGGAGCCAGAGCCAGTGACAGGCAGAGCTGAGTTCTACAAGGGCAACACCGAAATTAGAGAGGAGGAGGAAGCTGGCAGCCAAGGTCAACCTCTGGACTGCTTGTAAGAAGGCAGGCAAGTGGAGGCTGGCTTAGGGTAGACTAGGGTGGTGAGACAGTGCCCCATCCACCCAAAGGGACCAGCCTCTGTGGGGTCTTCTATCAACATCCATTGGCAAAGTTGGCTTTAAAAAACCTCCTGGTCAAAGGCAGTATGCCTCTCTGTTTGCCAAATGCTGCAAGAGGATATGGTCTTCACATTTGTGCCCCCCTCATGAGCTTCTTGAGGCATCCAATTTTATCATCACAACAACCCTGTGAGGTAGGTAAGACTGTGAGACAGGCCTGATCTACACACAGTGGCATAAAGTGGTAGAATGCAGAAGTGGTGGAGAGGGATGCTTGTACTGCTGTCCCATGTACCAGAAAAAAGCTAGCACATCAGGGCTCATCTCAAGCATGTGGATGAGTGCAATTTTCTCTTTAATATACACGTTTTTATTTGCAGTTTTGCCTTTTATAGACAGTTTTGCAAAACAATTCCCCCATATGTATGCTATTTGCACTTTTGTATGCATTTTAATACACACTTCCCTCTAGTATATGCATTTTACGACATGTTACTTCGCTGGAGAACTGCACTGGAAAATTCAAGGAAGTGTTAATTTCAAAGGGTGGATGTGTTTTGGTTTGCATATTGTTTCGGACAGTGCCAGTTAGGTTTGCCCAATCCTAGCAAACACAAAGGAGCTCTGGAGTCTAGCTTTGCAGCAGCTCCAAAATGCTGCCCTCATCTTCCCACTGCTCTTTACGCCAGCTTCACACTCTCAAGGGGGGTGAGCTGAGAGTTTGTCACTTTTCACATTGTGATTTTGGAGGGTTGGGATCCAGACTGCCTATTTAAGGTAAATGACCCCTGGATGGTTAAGTCCAGTCGAATTTGACTATGGAGTGTGGCGCTCACGTCTACCTTCAGGCCGAAGGAGCCGGCATTTGTCTGCAGACAGCTTTCTGGGTTATGTGACCGGCATGACTAAACTGCTTCTGGCGCACGCAGCACTGCTAGGTAGAAATAAACTTATTACTCAGAAGTCCCAGAAAATCCAGAATGGAAGCTGGATTGGGTTTAGACAAATCTGCAGAAGGCAGATCTCTCAGAGGCTTTTCATCGTGGCAGCTAAGCAGAACCTCCATGGACAAAAGGGGTCTATTCCTGAGTATCAGGTGCTGGGGACAACCTTCTGTACCCTGCTTTGGTGCTTTCCAAAGGTGCCTGGCTCTTTGTTGTCAGATAAGAGGGCTGTGGGTTTTTCCCAGCGAGATTATTTTTATGAGATGTTGTTGGCTGCATTCCTGAGATGCTGGCCCACTCTACTGCCTCTGGGATCATATGAACCCTCCCACAAACATAGCAGGAACTGGGTCAAAATCCCCTCCCTGCACTGTGATTTGTTCCTTGGGTGCAGAACCTAGGGGCAGACCAATCTGTCAGTTTTGGTTCTTTTCAGTTCCTCATTTTTCCCATTTCAAGTCCAGTTCACACCATTTCCACATCAGTTTGTATTTTTTTTTTTAATCACACAAAAATTCCTATGTGCTTTCCTGTTCATTTCTCCCAATATATGAATTATTCTATGCAACTTTGCACACATTTCTGCAATCAATTTCCCCTGATAGAATGCATTCCTGCACATTGTTTTCACTAACTTACATGCATTTTGCTATACTTTTTTGTGGGGTTGGAGAACTGCATTGCAGAATTTGTAGCTGCATGAGTTCCAAAGGATAGCTGCTTTTCACTTTGTGTATTGGCTTGGAAATTATTAAGGCTGATTGGAAATGATTAAGTCAAGTATGCATAAGCCCTACAACAGCCCAAATGAGTGCCCTCTAGTTCTTGAATCCAAACCAGAAAACAGGGGGCTGGATCTCAGACATAGGGGCCAAATACGGTTCTCCACTCCTGTCTATCTGGCCCTTGGGATGCTTTCGAGGCAATACCTCCTCATCAGCCACACCACCTCTCACCCATGCTGGATTAGGCCCATGGCAGGTCAAGAGCCACTATGTACAGGGTTTCAGCCTGACCTAAGGTGGGCTCCAGCGGCAGCATAACTACATTGCCCTCTATGTGGGGCCTCCTTTGCTCTTGGTCCAGAAATTGCAGTTAGAGCACAGTGCTGCAGCATGACTGCCGACAGGAGTAAGATCCTATCAGCATATTGCACCCCTGCTCGGAGATCTGCACTGGCTGTTGATTTGTTACCAGGCTAGATTGAATGGGTTCCTATCAATATAAAGGTAAAGGTAAAGGTACCCCTGCCCTTTCGGGCCAGTCGTGTCCGACTCTAGGGTTGTGCGCTCATCTCACTCAAGAGGCCGGGAGCCGGTGCTGTCCAAGGACACTTCCGGGTCACGTGGCCAGCGTGACGAAGCTGCACTGGTGAGCCAGCACCCGTGCCGCACACGGAAACGCTGTTTACCTTCCCGCTATAAAGTGGTACCTATTTATCTACTTGCACTTAGGGGTGCTTTCGAACTGCTAGGTGGGCAGGAGCTGGGACCGAACGACGGGAGCTCACCCCGCCGCGGGGATTCGAACTGCCGACCATACGATCAGCAAATCCTAGGCACTGAGGTTTTACCCACAGCGCCACCCGCGTCCCTCCTATCAATATATAAAGCCCTTAATAGCTTGGGAACAATCACCTCACCCCATATCTACTCACCTGACTGCTGCGGTTTCAGGAACTGGCACTTCTACAAGTGCCACATAATGCTTGTTCAGCATGTTTAATCAAACCTATACTCTGGAACAGGGACGCAGGTGGCGCTGTGGGTTAAAGCCTCAGCGCCTAGGACTTGCCGATCGAAAGGTCGGCGGTTCGAATCCCTGCGGCGGGGTGCGCTCCCGCTGCTCGGTCCCAGCGCCTGCCAACCTAGCAGTTCGAAAGCACCTCCGGGTGCAAGTAGATAAATAGGGACCGCTTACCAGCGGGAAGGTAAAGGGCGTTTCCGTGTGTGGCTCTGGCTTGCCAGAGCAGCGATGTCACGCTGGCCACGTGACCCGGAAGTGTCTCCGGACAGCGCTGGCCCCTGGCCTCTTAAGTGAGATGGGCGCACAACCCCAGAGTCTGTCAAGACTGGCCCGTACGGGCAGGGGTACCTTTACCTTTACCTTTTTATACTCTGGAACTCGCTGCCTATTGAAATTAGACAGATCTAATTAGACAGATCTGCTGAAACCCTTTTGTGTTTAGGCAAGCCTACTTGGACATGTAACGCTATTGTGTATGTTTGCATTTAAAATCTGTTGGTTTTTCATTATTTTGACAATTTTATTACATCTATCAAACCTGTTTTTACTGCTATTTTAATGTTTTTTAACTTTTTACGCAAACTACTTAAGAGATGTTATTTTGATTAAGCGATATATAATCTTGACACACACACACACACACACACACACACAGAGAGAGAGAGAGAGAGAGAGAGAGAGAGAGAGAGAGAGTGTATATATTATAAAGTGGGTCCCCCAAATACAAGCTTGCCTCAATATGGGTCCTGGGTGCGGAAACACTGAGGACTATGTATTAACACCCTGATCCTTACAGCGGCCAACCAGTTGCCTCTGGAAAGCTCAGAAGCAGGACATGAAGGCAATTGTCCTCCCCAGCAATTACTCTCTAGCAGCTTTCAATAGTGTATGACCTCTGATCATGGAGGTTCTCAATAACTAGGGATGGACAGATCAACCTGTTTCTGACACATCAGTTTCCACACACTTTCATTCATAAGTCTCTTATGCCCATATCTGAATCATTCTGTGAAGCATAACTATTCTGATCCAGGAACTGCAAATCGTCTTGGTTTTCTTAAAAGTATGGAAATGAAATTCTCAATCATCTCAACATATAACCATCATGACCAGTAGGCATGGATAGACTTCTCATCTAATCCCCCTTTAAAGTAACCTAATTGGGTGGCCACCACTGGCTCGTGTGTCAGTGATTTCTGCAAGCCAACTGTGTATTGTGGAAAGAAGGCCTCTTCTTTCTCTGAGTCTCCTCTTATCTGGTTTCATTGAATTGTCCCAGTGAGGAAGAACTTATTTTTGTGCATTTTCTCCACACCAAGGACAGTTTAATACACCTCTATCTTGCCCTCCCTCTTTGTAGACTGCTTACACACCAGACATTTAAAGCACATACACCCAACCCCAGAATCCTAGGAAAGGTAGTTTCCCCCTCACGGAGCTACAATTCCCAGCACTTTCAATGGACCATGGTTCCCAAGATTTTGGAGGGGAGAAAAATGTGTTTTGAATGTGCTTTAAATGTATATTATGTACACATTCAAAGTTATCTTTCTTTCTAAACTAAGAAGGCCTTCAGGTTGTTATCCTGAGGCTGATATAGTAATGCCATCACCACAAAGAACTAGATAGAGGAAAGATTGGAAGTGTCTGTTCCCTGTGCAGCATTTAATAGGGTGTGTCCAGGTCCCTTCAGAGATTGTCAAAAGCACCAGATTTTCTTCCTTGCCTACTTCTGGACACCCACCAAAGACTCATGGCAGCTGCGCCAGGTCAGCCCTGTCCTAGATACAGTCTTGGAGGCATGTTTGGGGTGCTGCATCTAAGAATGTTAATTGCTGAGCGTCTTGGGAGGTGGAGTGGGGGACACCACTGAGGCCAGGCCAATAATGGCAAAGCAAATCCTGAAAGCAATCATAGCCAGGTCTCTGTGGTTGAAGGCTGGAGCTGAAGGCTTCTCCTGAACCACAGCATGTTTACAGGACTATCAAATAATCTGCCCCAGGCAAGAGAGAACTCAGCTCTAGCAAGCATCCCCAGTTCCATTTTCAATCTGGGAGTGAGCTCGATCCTTCATACTGACAACTGGATCTTGATTCAGCTGCTGTGGGGCTTTAACTACTACGTACTTTGGAAACCTATTCACTGTGCATTTTGACTCCTCTTTAAGATATTGTAGCCAAATTTTGCATGCTAGCTCCTGAGATGAAGGAACAGGTTTTTGCATGTTTGGATACAACTAGATGCCATTTTGAATCAATATGGTGGACTGAACCCTTGCACTGGTTTTAACCACTGGTTTTGGTTGGTGGCAAGGAAAAATAAAATAGGTCTAAAAGAAGAATTCGTGGATGCAAATATCCAGGTTTGGGGCAAGTACTCTTTGGTGAGAGAACCCCAGCAGAGATTTTAAATCACAAAATATACAGCAAAGTAAAGCATGGGAATACAGACCTTGAAAAATGCCCTTCCAAGTTCCTTCCACAGTTTCCCTCTTCCCCAGCATAGAAAATGCCATATGTATGGTAAGTAGAAAATACCGTAGCTTACTTTCAAACTCTCCAAAGGTCAGATTCATGTGCTTTTCCATACAGCATTCAGAAAAAGTTGCACAGGCAGTAAAACTTGACTTAGTTGCAGTGATTAAATTATTAAATTGTTGGTATAGGAGCAGCAACCAGCTCAGACCTCCTCATATTGCTGAGCTTCTTAGGCCAACTGGAGGGGAACAAGCCTTGATTATCTAGTCCCTCCCAAGGTGAGCTAAGCTTGCTCTATGGCATTAACCCCTTCATGCATTAATTAGACTTGAGCATGCTGGTTATATGAGGCTTTTTGGTTTCTTAGAATTCCTGACCAACACTGGGTATGAGGTTGCTAGAACACACATAAGAAGGAAGAGTAGGAGTGAGAGCTGAAGCTCAGTGGCAGAGTGCATGCTTTGCCTGCAGAAGGTCCCTGGTTCAATCCCGGGCACCTTCAGTAGGGTAGTCAGATGGATGAAGAGGCAAGTGTTCATGTACCTTTAATTGTAGAAGAGGAATCTCAGCAGGTGTGCCTTATGTGAAAACTGGCTACACTGACTGAAATTCCTTCTTCATAACTATTAAAGGTGCAGGAGCCTTGTCCTCTTCTTCCATCTCGCCCCTCCTAATCTGCAGGCAGGACTGGGAAAGTCGCCGATACTGAGCTAGATGGTCTGTTGGTCTAAGGTAGTTTCCTGTATCCCCATTTCCTGCTGCCACTGTTGTGAAATGCTCTTCTGCTTCCAGAATACATTAGGTCCACCTAGAAGGGGAGGGTGTTGCAGCATTGTGAGAAGGACTTAGGCTGGGGGAAGATAGAGGAGCAAATGTAATAGGGACTGGGTTTGAACATAATAGGGAAGAAGACTTGCCACTGGTACCCTTCTTGCCTTTTCCAGAGGGAAAGTAAGTGTTGCTGAGTATCTGTAGAATGCCTCTCTTTTGTGATGGGCAAGGTGGCCTCACCTGTAGAGACAGGGAACTGTGGAACTGGCTTGTCCATCTAGAGTGGTGACCTACAAGTGCAATATTGCCCTAGGCACCTTTCTTCTCAACTAAGAGTCTTTGGGCTGATGCAGGCAGGACTTTCCTTATACTCACTGGGCTGTAGAAAGGAGGAAGTAGTGGGGATGCACTGGGAAGCACCTAAGGACAGGAGACAGGCACTGTTGTGTTTCAGGTGTGCCCACCTTATACTTTCAGGAGCAGTGGCCTGGGAGATGCACTTTCCCTAAACTCCCCATGCAGCTGCAGACCTTGTTTTTGAAGTAGGATGGTGAGACAGAACAGAGGACAGGTCTCTTGCACCTTTAACATGGTCCACCCCCACCACTTAATGGATCCAAATGGTTTCCAAAGAATAGAAGGAGGTGTTTTATCCCATGTTGCTGACCTCAGCTGATGCCCTGGTGGCCTGCTAGAATGCGGAGTTAACCAGGGCTATCAGCTGGCTCTGAAGCACCCTCTCCAATTGCATGGAGCCCAGAGAGCCCCATGGTTTCCCCCAGAGCTGAGGGCGATGAAACAACTGCTTGAGTGCTGGTGGCAGAATACGCATTCTGAATAGGACTGGACATGGGTTAGTGCTAAACATCGAGCATACCAAGTGGCGATAGCGACAGTGAAGAGTATCTTCTTCACCGCCTCTATTGCATCTGCAGAAAACAGCAGCAGGAGACTCTTTCAGGTGGTTCACAATCTAACGGCACCACCTCCACCATCAGGGCCTGGTGAGGACTCATAAATGTTAATTAAATAATCCAGAATGCAACAGTTAGACTGGTGTCTGGGAGTGGCAGCCGAGACCATATAACACCGGTCCTGAAAGCCTACATTGTCTCCCAGTAGGTTTCCAAGTATAATTCAAAGTGTTGGTGCTGACTTTTAAAGCCCTAAACAGCCTCGGCCCAGTGTATCTGAAGGAGCGTCTCCACCCCCATCGTTCAGCCAGGGCATCAAGGTCCAGCTCCGAGGGCCTTCTGGCGGTTCCCTCACTGTGAGAAGTGAGGTTACAGGGAACCAGGCAGAGGGCCTTCTCAGTGGTGGCTCAAACCCTGTAGAACGCCTTCCCACCAGATGTCAAGGAAATAAACAGCTATCTGACTTTTAGAAAACATCTGAAGGTCATCCTGTATCAGAAAACTTTTTATGTCTGATGTTTTACAGTTTTTTATATGTGCTATAAGCTGCCCAGAGTGGCCACCTGCAAAATAGCAACAGTCTGGAAGCACCCATTGTTAAGAAAGGGAAGCTTTATGGTTTTAAATAACTAGTGGTGAGGGGGTTGTTGCTCCAAATGCCTTGCATTTCATATGAATGATCCATAATTTGAGTGCATGTCCCAAACTGGTCACAGATCCTTAGCTTGAAGAAGACAAAGAAGAAAGCTTTAGTGGTGATGTCTATTTTTGGTGAACCAACTGGAGAACAATGTACTTGTGGGGGGAAAGCAACACACACACACACACACACACACACACACACACACACACACACACAAATATATATGAATGGCATTTCAATTCCCAGCTCTGCTCTGAAGGCTGACAAATCTGCTGAACCCTTGCCAGCTTGGACTGGAAAACCAGTTTGCCCCATGACCTTGCAGAGGCTGGCAGCTGAGCTCCACTTCAACGCTGGCATCCTTCAACATCTTCCACTGCACCTGGGGGAAGCAGGCCAGCTTAGGAAGGGCAGGGCCAGCCATGTGGCACACACAGCCCTGTCCCCCCCCCCAACACCTTGCCAACAAGCCCTGCCACGCTCACCTGAGGGAGCCACCTCACTTTGCCTGATGGTAGTAAAGGTCCCGCCAGCCATCCTTTTAAGCAGGGCCGGGGAAGAACTTCTTCCACTGACTAGTTTTCCCCTTGAGGAATAGGCTGGAACAGTAAGGTAAAGGTAAAGGGACCCCTGACCATGAGGTCCAGTCGTGGCCGACTCTGGGGTTGTGGCGCTCATCTCACTTTATTGGCCGAGGGAGCCGGTGTACAGCTTCCGGGTCATGTGGCCAGCATGACTAAGCCGCTTCTGGTGAACCAGAGCAGTGCATGGAAAC
The DNA here is from genome assembly GCF_951804945.1 of Podarcis cretensis. Lineage (NCBI taxonomy): Eukaryota > Metazoa > Chordata > Lepidosauria > Squamata > Lacertidae > Podarcis > Podarcis cretensis. Next base: position 30,590,684 of record NC_137177.1, read on the forward strand.
GCTGTTTACCTTCCCGCCGGAACGGTACCTATTTATCTACTTGCGCTTTGATGTGCTTTTGAACTGCTAGGTTGGCAGGAGCAGGGACCGAGCAACGGGAGCTCACCCTCATCGCGTGGATTCGAACTGCCAACCTTCTGATCAGCAAGCCCTAGGCTCTGTGGTTTAACCCACAGCGCCACCCGCATCCCTGGGCTGGAACAGACGCCTGCATTAAAACAAGGGGTTGCTGCTGCATAACAGTACAATGGTAGATTGGGGTGGGCAGTGTCAGATGGGAGACAATGCTGAACTCTTTCCCCCATCTGTTTCATCCCCCTCCCTGGCCACATTCCCACCAACTGGCCACTGAATACCAGAAATAAGCTTGGCTTGGAGAGAGGAAATGGTGAGAAGGTAATGGCTTAGACTTAGAGCAGGGGGGAAGAGACCCATTTTGAGGGACACATTCCCTTCTGGGCAACCTTCTGAAGGCCAAATGCCAGCAGTGCATAGAGTAACAAATGTGAATGTTATCTTTGTACAGTTTCAACACAACATCCACACACCATTCGCTCTCCTCCACCCAAGCAAGCATCCTTTCCGACCAGGCAAAAATACTCAAGGGGGGTTCCAAGCAAGGCCAGTGACCTGGGGAGAGTTCTGAGGGCCAAGCAGAGAGGTCTGGAGGGCCACATTTGGCCCCTGATCCTGAGGTTCCTTGTCCCTGGCTTATGGGCAAAGGCTGCAAAGGGGTACAGCAATAGGGAAAGAGCATAAGAAGATCCCTGCAGGATCAGGCCAGAGGCCCGTCTAGTTCAGCATCCTCTTTTGTCAGTGGCCAACCAGATGCCTCTGGGAAGCCCACAAGTAGGACATGAGCCCAAGAGCATGTCCTCATTCATGCTCCCCAGCAACTGATACTCAGAGGTGTATTGTGACAAGTAGCCATTCACAGCCTGATCGGTCATGAATTTGTCTAATCCCCTTTTAAAGCATCATTGGATAACCTCAGGTTCCAGTATTATGAGAGGGGGGAGAAAAACTTCTCTCTGCACCATACCATGCATAATATTATACAACTCAATCATGTCTTGGGACTGGGAAATCAGTCCATTTTGGTTTTTATCAGACTCTCGCTTTTCTGGTCCTAAATTCAGTTCTCACCATTTTCACATCCATTGCATAGATGTAAACTTTTCCTTTTTCTTGCAAGGAATCCTATTCGGAATAAGGGAATTTCCCTTAAAAAAAGGGAAAAGTTGACCGCTGTGATCCATTGGTGATTTTTTTTTTTAAGTCCTCAAGAAATTTCCCCAGCCTTTAGGCGTTACTTTCTCATTAATATACATGTTTGCGTGCAATCTTTCCTATGATACATATTTTTTGCAAAGCAGTGTTCCCTACTGCAATGCATTTGTGTATGCTATTTGCACTAACATGCACATTTTTATGTGCACTTTACTCTGGCGTGTGCATTTTTATGCACCGCACTCGGCTGGGGAACTGCATTGCAACATTGGCAAAAGTGCAAATTTCAAAGAATAGCTGTCTCGGTTCGCATGTTGTTTCAGAAAGTGCAAATTAGGTAAATTTGTGAACTCAATTGATTTCTCCCCATCCCTAACCATGCTCCCCATTATTTGCCTTTCCCCTCTCAACTAAACAGTCCCTAACACTGCAACCTTTCTCCATAACAGAAATGCTCCAGACCCTTGGCCATTTTGGTTGCTCTGTTCTATACATTTGTTAAGAGAAGGATGCAGCACTCATGTCCTTCCACCGCTATCCTTCCCCCCTCCTTCCCGAAATCATCCCACCCACTTGGCAACCTTTGCTCAAAGGTGTGGGTCTTGTTGCAGCGATGCTTCTTCTCACTGTCCTTCAGGGCAGACCCTTAACTCCCTGGCTCATTCAGCTTCGCTCTACCAGTGACTGTGCAGAGCACAGCAGAGGAAAGCTAACCTTGGTGTCTACTAGCTACCCTCTCTAGCAGGAGTTAAACTTGTCCTCATTGCCTGTGAGGAGCAAGGATCCCAGAGGGATGCAAGTACCTGATGCAGCACCTGATTCAACTGCACACAGCCAACACAGGTATGTGCTGCCTCTGTCATTCAGTAGCTTCTGGTAAGAACAAATAAGCACTGGGAACTTCTAGGTGACCAGTTCATTGGCCATTCATCCTGATGATGTTTGCAGAGAGGTCATATGGAAACAAGCATCATTCCACAATTTCTAGTGCATTTCCTTTCTGCAAAAAGTGGGAAGTGGGTTTGTCCAGCAATACCTCCCAGTCAACTCTAATTGCATGGTGTGAATCTGTCAGTATGTGATTGAATCACCTGAAAACCTGACAGTCTGCAAGTGCCCACTGTCCCTCCTGGTAAACTAATCAACAGTCATTTGCAGTTCTTGAGGAGGTTAGGATCCACCGCTTCGCTTTTGCATGTCGAATCCTTTTTGCACATGGTCAAGTACAGCCTTGAAATGGGCTCCCTATTCAATTTTGCACACGGAGCTCGCCTTCCTCCTGCAAATATTCCCCCACATGCACTGTGGTGGGAAACTTTAAAAGTACTCTTATCTGCAATTGCTTGTGGTGCTCAGCCTGTCTTTTGGAATACCACCAGCCCCTCTCCATCCAGATTATTGACCTTACTCCCCTTTATTCTAGATGGAACCTTTCACTGGAGGAAGGCCTATTTGAGCCCACCAATCACAGTCTGCCTTCAACCAGCCCCCACCTGCCTGGTTATATCTGGCCCAGGGGGTGGCACTGATTGTCAGCTTCCTCCTCAGTACCTGTAGAATTCAACAGGGAGGAAGATGGGGACAACACTAGAATGAGTTGGCCCTGCCTGTCATTGGCTCTGGCTTTGCCTGTCTCTGCCTACCATTTGCTCTGGCTCCACCTACTGTTGGCCTCCCTGCTTTGCAACCTACCAGCTCTAATACTCATCAATCACCACTGGGAACTTCATGTCCTTGCCCCCAATGCACCATCTCATTCATAGAATTGTACACTTGGAAGGAACCTTGAGAGCCATCAAGTCCAATCCCCTGCAATGCAGGAATCTCAACATGTGTTTCCCCATCTAATTTGAAACCATATTGGACCCTGTTTAGTTTTGCAAACGTGCTAGCAGTTTTAGTGCTGCACAACTAGGGTGCCCTCTCAAAGGGATGCTCCCAGATACATTGCTCAACTAGTTTACCCTTCCTATCTCCTCTCTCCTTTCCCATTGCCTCCTCTCTGTGTTTGTTATTTTCTTTAGATCTTCTCAGAAATCTCAGGGAACTTGAGGCTTGTGATTCCCACTTCAACCCACTCTTCCATTTTGGGCTCACTTTGGGAGGCTACTTGGACAACCCCAGCTTCCTTGGCTTCGTACCAAGCTTAGAAAAATGTAGATGCTACAAGTGGTGGTGATGATTACAGTGGTACCTCAGGTTACATACGTTTCAGGTTACAGACTCCGCTAACCCAGAAATAGTGCTTCAGGTTAAGAACTTTGCTTCAGGATGAGAAAAGAAATCGTGCTCCGGCGGCGCGGCGGCAGCAGGAGGCCCCATTAGCTAAAGTGGTGCTTCAGGTTAAGAACAGTTTCAGGTTAAGAACGGACCTCCGGAATGAATTAAGTACTTAACCCGAGGTACCACTGTATAACCAGGGAAGCACAGATACAGCCAGTATCGGTTCCCATAATAACTGCAATGCTGTCTCAAATCACGAAATGTGCTTCTGGCTGCATTTCACTGACTTTTGTGGATGATTGCAAGTGCTTGCATGACCAAGAATGGCTTGGGACTGTTCAGGTATAGGTTCCTCTCAGAAGCATCTTCAAAGCACTTTGTACATTACAGGGCAGTATATTCAGCTTGCTCATTTGCCACCAGACTGGTTCACATGTGCATGGGGAGGAGCTGTGGCTCACTGGTCGAGCATCTGAAGGTCCTGGGTTTAATCCTCAGCATCTCCTGGTAGGCCTGGGGGAGACTCCTTCCTGAAACCCTGGAGAGCTGCTACCAGTCAGTGTAGATAATTCTGAGCAAGGTGGACCAATGGTCTGACTCAGTATAAGGCAGCTTCCCGTGTTTCTAATTGGTTTGTTGCAACCTGACATGATGGATCGCATGAGTGACCAGGCCACTGCAATTCCCACAGACAGAACTTCCATGACACCTTAGCCACAAAGGCTCTTCAGTGGAATCAGTTTACACATGCACAGCTGTCAGTCATAAAAACCTGCTTCACACATGTATGTTCAGTGAATCCAACACCAAACAATGCTCGCCCCATGGTGGGCAAAAGATTCCTGCAATGCAGGGGGTTAGGCTATGTGCTTCCAACAATTCTACAATCCTATGAATTTAAGGTTTGGGTAGCTTGATATTTGAGAAGGTTCTCTCTCAGGTAATCTGTTTCCAAACCTGGAGTGAATCTTTCTCCCTGCCTTTGGAAGGTGAAACCCTTTAGCCAGTAAGAACTCAGGCTCAGGGGCTGTTCTTGAGATTTTTCAGTTGGGGCTGGGAGGCGAATGGAGACAGGCAGAGAGCTGGGAGATTTTGTGCTCAAGCTTAGTTGGAAGGAGCTGGTGGGGAGGGAGCAGCTGCTCTCTTTGGGAATCTGATGCAGGATCAGCAGTAGTTTTCCTGCCTGCTGCAGGAGTCTCTTTGCTTTTACTTGCTTGCATGTTTGTAAATAAAACAGAGATGACAAAGACATTCAAAGCCTCCAGTGTCCCTTTTTTCCAAGGGAAATAGAAGACATGTAACCCCCCCCCCAGTCATGTCTTAGCTAGACTACTGCAATCATATCCTTTCTGCTTTTCTCTTGTCTCACCTTGGGCTCATCCAGAGGGTCACTATATTTGGGTGGAATCACATTATGAAAAATTCAGGTTGCACCATTATAGTTGCTTTGGAGGGCTTGTGCAACAATCCTGCTTCCCCAAAAGATCAAACTTTTTGCAATAAGGAAAGTGATGGGAATAATTGGAAAGTTTGGGAATAACACTTGCTTTGATTCAGCGCCATCTATTCTCTCTGCAAACAAATCAGGAGGAAGACCTGGAAGTGCCCCTTGTTCCCTAGCCTATAGCCAGCTCTTGGCTGTCCAAACCGTTTACCTTTCCCCATTGACAATGTGCAGTGCCTTCAAAAATCCCCCCCCCACTGCCTTTCTGTCTGTTCTTGGTGGATCCAGCCCAGCTGCCTTCTTCACTTTGCTGTCCTTGGCCCTGCCTCCTCCTCATCTCTCTGCTCTTCCAGTTTGATAAACAAAGGATGAGGAACCTAGTGCCCTCCTGCTGTTGCTGGACCACAACTCCCATCATCCCTGATAGGCCATGCTGGCTGAGGCTGATGGGACTTGTGAGTTTAGCAGCATCTGGAGGGTCACAGGTTCCCCACCCCTGCAATAAACCCCAGCTCATGACTTTCACGTCTCCAGCTCCACCACCCCAGCCGTCCAAAACTCTCCTGCTCTTTCAAAAGACATCATCCTTCCTTGGTGCCCAGATGTGTGGAACTGCTGTGCATGAGTGGTAACTGCATGAGGTTACCACTTACTTACTTACTTACTTAGTTAGTTACAATCCCTCTTCAGAGGCCACCTATTCCATGAATTCTGTGGCACAACCCTCTAGTTTCCCATATACTACTGCAGGGGTTGCTGTCAGGAATGTGTGCAGGAGCCGGGCCCTGTGACCAGTAGGGCTTCGCAGGACTGGGGTCTTCCTAAGTTTGTTCTGGAGAGGCAAGGCGCGGCCGCAAAGGTGAGGCCACTTGGTAACTCACTGCACCTGGTGGCTAGAGCCGGAAGAGATATAAGGTCAGCATTTCCCTTCGGCTCTTTGCCACAGCAACACGTTTCCTGCCTTGCTGCGTTTGGCTTCTTGCTTCCTAATCCTCGGACCTCGGCTTCTTGACTCCTTGCTTCTTGGCCCTTGACTTTGTGACTCCCTGCTTCCTGACCCTCGGACCCCTGGCTTCTGGACTCTCGTTCCTGCTCCCACCCTGCCACCTTGCCCCTGGTCCCGACGTCCTCAGCCGGGACTTCGATCACCCGTAGACCGGACCGTGACAGTTGCCAACTTGGTGCCCACGGACATCCATGCACCTGCCAAAATCTTCCCTGGTGCTTGCAGGACCCCCTCCCCTTGCTGAAATTAGCCTTGAAAGCAGCTGTCTGTTGTAGTCAGTAGAATAGGTTGTGGTGTCTGTGTGTGTCTCTGTGTGTGTGTTACCCTGACAGTTTCTCCACCTTGCAAACATGGCTCATGCTCCCAAAAGTCTAATGCCCCCTGCACTCCTGTAAGTAAGCCTAAATAAGTTCATCTGAAACAGAGCAGTTTGCATTTACCCCTGCCTCTGTTCCCTCTTCCTCCTCCGTGTCTCCCCAGGATTGATTTTATGGGTAAAGAGCTGTTATGTGCCTGGTAAAGTACCAGGCACATCTATGGTGTGCTAGATAGGGCACTTCCACACCACAATCTATGGTGGATTCATTACTCTCCATACCTGCAAGTCCTGCACCATCATCCACACAAACACCATCCTCATCAAAATGTTGCCCTGTATTATTTTCCCGTTTACACTGGATTCACCATTTCTTCAGAAAATCTGATTAATTAAAAAAAATATCATGGTAAATCTGGGTTAAACTCAGAGTGGGTGGGATGGGATTTTGACAAGAGCGATGCCAAGTGGACGCTGCGACAAATTTGCAGGGATGAGCAACACTCAGTGCACAATAAATGGCGTACGAAAGCATAGATTGATAATAGATGATAGATAGATGATAGATAGATGATAGATAGATAGATAGATAGATAGATAGATGAGATAGACAGACATAGATTTTAGCCCTGAGCTCAAAATCATTTAGGAGAACAAGAGAGCTCTTAACAATGCATTCAGCTGCCAGTCATCAAGGATACACTAATGAACTGCAGGGAAATCGAGTGACACAGATGTACGAAAGATGCACGTAGGAAAAGGCCCCACACAGCCACATTTCAAGGTCTGCCCTTTCAAAACTGCCTGTTGCCCAACACTGACACTGCAGTTCATACTTTTGAGCAGAATGAGGAGGTGGAGTGTGGGGGGGTGAGGGTCATCCAGACAGCCTAGAACCAGTTTGGGATGGTTGTGAGAAGGGACATTTTGTTGATTCTGCCGGGCTCAAGAATCGGCGGAAGAATGTTGGGACTGGGGTTCAGTCGCGTGTGAAGCAATAGGGATTCCAGCCAAGCCAAGGCACTGATGAAGTTTCTTGGGGAACCTGCCAAAGGCAGATTGGATGAAGAGAAACACACACAACACACACACACTCCTTTTGCTGCCCAGCATTTGCTATAAAAGGAAGTCTCTCGCTTTTTAATCCCATCTCCTTCCAGCTCCAACCCTGGGTTTCTGCAGCCACTCACTTAAAAGAGATGTTCCAAGTTTCACTACTCATTGCCATTGCTTGGCCCAGTTCCTGTTTCTACTCGTCCCCCCACCCACCCGCCAGCCCTGCTCCTCTGCCAGCTCCATCGATCCCATTATAAAGTGACTGCATTAGCCACTTTATCAGATGAACACATTAAAAAAAAAAAAAAGGAGCAGAGAGGTTTCAAGAAAATAAGTCTGGAACTTCTTCAAATCCACACCCTACTCTAAATCAACAAGCTCCGCCAGTTAGGAAGTGAAAAACCCCTAATCTGTCTGTCCGCTTAAACCCACCAAAATTAATTTCACCTGGATCAATTACAGCTGGTCCAGCAAAAGAGATAATCTTTCCAACTGGAGTCAAAGTAGCAAAAATGCAAAAATGCGACACCAACATTCAACCACTCAACAGACCTCTGTCATTTCCCTTCCAGCTTCAGAGAATCTACATTTTGCCCATGAGTGTCAAACCAGACTAGAAAAAAACATATATGTATTTAAAGTCTAGCAACCAGCATGAAGTGTTCAGGAGCCCAGTTCAACACAATGCCTCCCTACTACAAGGCCTAGTATTCCATTTGCATTTTTGGATTGAGAGAGAGAGAGAATCCCACAGTAAATATTAGGCTTTATCTACATCTTTTTGTACACCCTAATTAAAACAACACAGCAGCACATTAAGTGAACTCTTGAGATCTATCTATCTGTCTTACTCATTTTACAAGTTTTTGTCATTGGACACGTATACAAGACTAGCCTGTACCAAATGTCCAGGGTTTTAGGCCTGGGGCTCCAGAAGTAACTTAATATACACGCTTGACCAAGATTGGGAGATTCTGCACTTCTGGGCAGCATTGATGGGGGTCAGTATTGTATTAGTCTTCTTAACGAGGGTTGTTCATTCTTCTAGCCCATCTGCAGGGGGGAAGAGAGAATGGCGCTGCCCTCAAAGCCACTAAGATGTCTTACGAATTCTGCTTTCCGAATTGAATTTGAAACAATAAGTCCCCAAAAGTTACAGACCTGAGTGTGACTGGACACCTGATCTGTGTGCTTTACTTGGTGACACTTCTCCTCTGCAAAACTTGATCATGCACCCCATTGCAGAGAGGGGGAAAGAAGGGGCAACCCTGCTAGAATGATTTATTTATTTTTACCACCCTCTCCCTTTTCCTCAGCATTCTGACAAACTCTCTCTGCTGACCCTAATTCTTCCCAAATCCCCTAGAGAGGGTCTCTGTTCTCTGGACCACCCAGAAAGGAGAAAATTGCAGCTCTCAGCAGAAGCCGCTTCTTTTTCACCTAGGGCTTTTGAAAGATTTCCCCAGCCTCCCCAGAGGAACTCCCCCCTGCCCAAAACACATATACACACACACACCCTTGCAAAACTAGCAAATGATGCTGGTTCCAAAATGTCAAAGGGGGGGGGTGTCCCAGCTCATCCCATCCCATCTTCAATTTGCAAGAACCCCCAAAAGGTGCCTCCCTCTGGGTGCCCAAGCTTTGCAACACCAGCTCTGTACTGGTGAAGGTTAAACACGCCCAACTCTTCTGCAGTGCCCAGCAATTTCCCCCCATCTCTTTCCCTCTGCTCCTCTCCCGCTTCAGCATCACTTACAGTCCTGGAGGTGATTTCCCATCCTTTCCGGTGTGGGGGGGTCATCATGGGCCTTTGGGATGGTGCCCCGCAGCCTGCCAAGATCTCTTTCTCTCTCTTCTTCCCCCCTTTCACCGGTGCTCTGATGCTCCTCTTGACTTTGCCACAGGAAAAAAAAACTCCCTGCACATCTCTCTCTCGCCTTCTGCATTCTGTTCCCTGGAAGCCGGTAGCGGCAGCAGCGGCAGCAGCAGCAGCAAACCCTCTCACAGTTCAGCTTGAGAAGTTCCTTCCTTGCAAAGAAGGGGAGGGATTTAAAAAACGGCACAGAAGGCAAGCTGAGCTTTGCAGGGGTTTCCAGGTGCAAAGGAGGTGAGGTGGCTCTCCCCTACTCTGCCTCGCTCCTCATCCATAAAAGAGCTTCTTTCTGCACACTTGCCAGGGGGGGCGGGTGTCCCCTCTTCAGTTTCTGCCCCACAACTTAAAGAGCAAAACCAAAATAATAATTAGTGCCACCAACCTCCTCTTTCCCGCATGCTTGTGCAAGTACACACACACACACACACACACAAACACACAAACACACAAACACACAAACTTTCCAGCTGTCAACCAATGGAACTTTGAGCAGACTTATGCTAATGTAATCCTTGGTGTCTTTATTAACCAGCAAATATTGTCATGGGCAAACTGCGGAGAGGGGCTCTCTGCTTTCCAGATTTCACCAGCACATGCAAATATGTGAATAGCTCTCCAGAGCTTGCTAGCCTTTTTGGCCCCCAAGGCAGGTAGGAAGGATTTTGCCTCATTAAGTGAAATGTTAAAAGCAGCTTTTATTAACACGCACACATTCAGCAGATAGCAAGGCTTTGGGCATGGCCAGTGCCACAGAGGCTAACAAAACAGGGCAACTGCCAGGGCACAAACCTTGTTAAGGGGCTCAGCTGCTGATTGTAGCAACCTCATTCTTTTCCTTGGGGAAGGTCTGTAGTTCAGGAGGAACATAAGAGCCTTACTGCTGGATCAAGTCAGCGGCCCACCTAATCCAGCATCCTGGGTTCAAATTTTAGTTCAGCCATGGAGGTCATGCAGGGGCTTAGTGGACCCACTCACTATCTCTCGATTTACCCTTCCTTTCAATATTATGGTGAGGGTAATTGTGGTCCTTGTTTTATGGAGGGCAGTCGTCTATTTGAAAAGCTGTGTTTGGCCCAAGTCCAGTTTAAAGTAAAAAAAAGAACCACTGGAAGGAAAAGCAGGAGGAGCCTTCGAAGTTGCCCATCACCAGAGAGCAGCACCTGGACCGCTGACTGGGCAGGCCAACAGGTCACCTGGTAACAGTTTTCCCACTCTAGTGAGTCATATTGCATCTATGCATATGAATTAGCATGTGGACATTTTTTTAATGCAAATTGGTGTCCCTGAAGATCAAATGGGCCTCATCCACTATATGGAACTGCCCTGCGGAAGCATGTGGCTCCAAAATAACAAATCTTTGGGAGGCGGTTTTGATCAGAGGCTGGATATGGCCTACCTCAGAGCTAAACTGATCTTACCCATTACACAACTCTGTTCCACCCTATAATGACCACTACTGCCTCTGCTGCTCTCCCCAGGCTGCCTGGGTGCCAAAGATAAGTACAAAGCATTTGTGTGGGTCAGGTGCCAGGTCTGAACCCTGAAAGGAGCCCTATGACTTTCAAAGTTACATAGGAGAATTTGGCCTAGGGCTGCTTTTCCCATTACAGAACCCATGGCCCAAACACTCAGCTGCAGACATGCATTCAGACTTCTGTGGAATTCAGCCCCTTCCTTGTTGAATTTCTTGTAATTGGTGAAGACCTTATTTCAGCAGCCATTTTAATTTAATTTTATGGTTAATCTTAACAGATCTTATCACTGTTGTAGCTTTTTTGTAGCCTTATTGTACACCGCTTAGAAACTATGTCATTAAGCAGTAATTGTTGGGATATTATTATTATTAAATTTGTATACCACCACCCCCATCCAAAGATCCATAACAGGGAAACACAAAATGGGAACTCAAAATACATAACTAAAACAGAAAAAAACAAACCAATAATCCCCCTCAAAAACATATTATTTAATATTATTAAATACACAGATGGGTGAGTATGGCTGATGAGTCTAACTGTACACAAATGGAAAACACTGTCTTCTTTGTTTATTTACAGTGATGCTTTTGATGTACACAATATTTAAAAAGGCAGTGAACGGGTGGAGGGGAAAGGAATGTCATAGTGGTGGAGCCAGCAGGCAGTGGTTACCGGGCAAGAGGGGATGAGCCAGATCTCCAACAAATTGTCCCATTTTCTGGCAGACTAACTGTGTCTTTAACAGCTGCACCACAAACAGAAACGCATCCGGTGCAGCCGTTCCTGGCAGGGAGGTGCAGTGATAGGGAAAACTTCACTTACTGAATTCCAGCTTGTCATCATTCAGCTGCCAGAATTATTATTATTTCTTTGAACCCTGCAGTGACCCAAACATGTGCCCAGCCCTTCCAAAGAAAATTGCCAGCTGTCCTGGTTGTGTCAAGATAATCCAGAAAAATAGCTGTTGTGGCCTGAATAACATCAAGCAAAGGGAAATGTCCCAAATTTTTAATATTTGAAAATAGCAATGATGCGTCTTTTAAGAAAACCTAACGGCACACCTCCCACCCCTAAAACATGCTGCCATGTTATGTGGGAAAGCAGAGTTTCTTCCCATGAGGTAGCTGCTATACTACTTTGTTAAGAAGAATACACAGATGTTGTGATGAGGACGGCAGCCATTTTGTTTACATAGTCAGAGAAGCTCTGAAGGAGGCACTGCGCCTCTGCCTTCCCACTCAAACAATAAAAAGCCATCAAGGCTGCCCCAAGATGTTTTGTTGCCCCAGGCAGAACAGCAAATGGTGCTCCCCTCCCCAAGTCAAGGTGCATTAATTTACAAAGCCCTCAACAACTGGGGCTCAGGATATCTCAAGGACCACTTGATCCCTTATATCCCCCGCCTGATCACTGAGGTCTTGTGGAGGGTGCCGGTCTAATCTCAGTCACATGACAAAGACTTTCTTGTTCCAGCCGGCATTTGAAGGCAGTGTTTGGTTTCATGATGCCTTTTTATTGTTTTATTCTCTTATGTGCTTCATTTTTATTCACGTCACTTATAAATGTTAATGACTAAGCAGTATGTAAATACCATAAATAAATAAAGAGTTTGTATCCAAGTTTGGTCGAGTTATTTTGGCGTCTGAGACAGAAAAGGCCACAAACACAGCTCCCTGAGAGTAAAAATATAACAGCAATAAGTTGAATTACCCACAGAGTCCACAAAACGTAAGAACCTAACCATAGTGCTTCAGTTGGAGGATAAGGGGCCAGGTACAAACTTTCCTCTAAACCAGGCATTTGGCCTTTAACAATCTCTGGACTTTTAGAAGTGGATGGGATGTTTTTAATGCTCTGTCTTTGGTTTTACTGTATCTGTGGAGAAGTTTTGTTTTGTTTTGTTTTGTTTTTGTAAGATGCTTTGGGTTGCCTTGGGCAAGATAAAATGACTAACAAATTTAAAACAACAACAACACTATCAGTGGGTTTCGAGTGGTCAGGGGTGAAACCTAGTGGGGATTTGGCAGGTGAGGGAGAGGGGCCTGGATCATTTGCTCACCTCTGGAGGTGGAGCCTGGGCTTTTTGTTTGCCTGGGGGGCTGAGGGGGGGGGGGTTGAGAACGTGAGAGGGGCTTGATGGCTTTTGATGCGGCAAGAGTTGCAAAATCAGACAGGGGATGAAAAGGAGTGGAAAATTAACACTTGCCTTGGCTTTTCATTCAGCGAAATCCCCAAAACCGAATTTGAGGCTGCAAAACTGAATGGGCAAGTAAAATATCTGATGTTTAGCAACTTTATCTGCTACAACACATTGACACTGTTAACATGAACATAGTCTAACCAATGAGCTAAGTAAGTAAACATAAAATCAGATTTCAAGATTCTGCAGCTAAATTGGCATTAGAACATAAACCTTCCTGAAACAACAAAGAAAAGGTTAACTGGTCTGCTGGAGGATAAAAGAGTACCAGTCTGTCTGGGAACAAACGTATTCAGAAGAAGAATTCCCCAAATCAGGAAAAGTCGCTCCCCCCCCAATATAGACAACAGGTTAAACCAGATAGTTTTTGTCAGCCAAAGACATTTTGCTGCCTGAGGCAAAAGACAAGATGGTGCTCTCTCACTCCATATACAAAAGCTGTCCAGTCTGACAGGAACATAGGAAACTGCCATATTTAGAGTCAGGCCATTGACCCTCCTAGCTCAGTATTGTCTATGCTAACTGACAGTGGCTGTCCAGGACTTCAAGCAGAGAGTTCCTCTCCCAGCCCTACCCAGAACTGATGAAGGTTGAACCTGGGACTTGCTGCATCTAAAGCAGATGCTCTGTCACTGAGCTACGTCCCTTCCAGAAACAATCTGCCACTACTGTCGTGAACTGGCAGGGCAATGGGGAGGAGGAAGAGGATGCCAGCAAGGGGTGTAGCTGGGACTGGGACACACCGAGGCAAGCAGGGGATGGGGAAGGAAGTACTCACAGGATGATGGAGGATAACGAGGTGGTGGAGGTCAGTACACAGGAACCAGAGCAGCAGGACCCATCCCCGGATCCAGCGGGGCCCCTGTCCCCATGAACACAGCGGGCTCTGAGGCATAGGGAACAGCGAGAGGGGAACTCCAGGAGGCTAAGGCAGGCAAGAGGCCACAGCCCAGCAAACTAGCTCTGAAAGAAGGGGTGTGATTCCTCAGCTGGAGTAGCCTAGGAACAGGTGAGGCTCATATGCCTCATCAAGGTCAGATGCTGCAGTCAGCAGGCAAAGTATACAAGGGCAGCAGAGCTGAGGTGCTGGGTCTGCTTAACTGCCCATGTTGATGGACCTGGACTTAGGTGCTCCTGGACCTCCATGGGACTGTTTTGGGTTTGACTCTGGACTGTATCCTGACTGCAGGATTTTGGACTTGGCTACTTGGATCACCCCCGAACCTCCTTTCCTGAGCTTCGGTCTTTGGATTTCGCTTGTGTGGATCAACCCTCAGACTTTGAAGTTTGGACTTGGCATGCTGACTTTCTGTCAGGTAGGCCAGGGGTTCAGGGCAGTTACCAAGGCAGACCATTCACCTGCTTAGCTCAGTATCTCCTATACTCACCAGGATTTCAGACAGGGGTCTCCCCCAGCCCTACCAGCAGATGCCAGGAACTGAACCTGGCACCTTCTACATACAAAGCTGCGTACAAAGTTGGCCTACCACTGGGCTACATGGCCCTTCTCCAGTTGAATCTTACTTCAACACTGAGCTTCATAGCTGAGCAGGGATTTGAAGCTACTTTCCCCTTGTCCTAATCTGATACTCTAACCACTATACCACACTGACATTCTCACATGCATGTCTTGCACCCAGGAAAATGCACTTGAGAACATTGCAGTCCCAGCGTGTGTATCTGCACTCTTTGCACCACACTTTCACCATCCCTCTATCCCACAGCAGGCGCTGTAACTCTCCCGCTGTTAGACTTCACCCCTGAAGGTGCACTCTTCCATTGTCAACAAACCAACATAGTTAGAGGGTTTGGGTGTCCTTGTTCGTGGTCTCCTAACTCCCCAAAGTATAAGGTAGACCTGAGATTTATTTCCTATTAAAATTAATATTGAACTGCCCACATCACGGAAGCCAGTGAGAGAAAAGGACCACAATCTAGTTGAGAAGAAGCACCCCTTCTCCCCCTCTACAATCTGCTTCCCATTCCCCCCCCCCCATCATCTTTTTACCCCATGTAACTATCCAGCTTGGCTGGAGTCAGTCCCAGTTCTACCATTAGGGAGAGGGAAGCAACCACCTCAGACAGCAGAGAGGCACTGGAGATATGTGCCATGCCACACCCCCTACATCCTGTTGCCCTTTGGGTGTGGTACAGAAAGGTGCACTGCTGCAAATGCCAAAATAAGATCCAGCTGGAAGTACACATGGGCTGTGTGCATGTGGGGGAGGTCTTGTCCTTCAACTCGGGAAAGGAAGGTGGGTTTCAAATCTCTGCTGGTGACCAGTGGCCTCAGTCAAGCTGTCTATCTCTCAGCCTCAGGCTGTGAACACACCATACATTTAAAGCACCCTTAAAGCACATGCCTCTCCCCAAGACTCCTCTCTCTCTCTCTCTCTCTCTCTCTCTCTCTGTGTGTGTGTGTGTGTGTTTTAAATATATCTTTTATAGGTATAGCCTCAGTTGCCCAATTTGTAAAATGCAATAGTAACTAAGTGTGATGCTGGATGGCCTATTTATTGAGCATTCATCCTGAAGCATTTGTGTGGCATTTATATGACGTTTCAAAGCAAGCATTACCCTCACATACACTTTCCTGTGCATTTCCTGCTCACTTTGTTTATCGCAAAAAGTGCGATCTTTTGAGGAAGTGGGTTAACTGCATAGGACCTCCCAAACAACTTTGGTTGTGCAACCTGAATTTGCTGGTATGTGATTGAATCCCACCCCAAAGAGAGCAGCAGTTTGAAAATGTCCTAACCTGACAGGATCACTGCAGGGAAAGGCTGGAAAGAACCACCTTTGGAAAGGAGATAGCTTCTGAAGTTACAAAATCCCGATTCCTACCTTTGAGTTTATTATCCTTGCTACACGGCCCCCCCACAGACAGCACGATGTGGGAGCTGAAGCTGGCTGTTCTTCTTCCACAGAGTCCAAAATATTAAACACACAACTCAAATCTGAAGGCCCTTTCAAGGCTGTGTTCTGGGATGGATAAAACACTTCGCTTAAGCAGAGCAAGACTGGGACATACCTTTCTCTGTCTCTTTGCTCTCCCCAACCCCACCCCCCTCCCCTCACTCCCCACACCATACAATGTTTGCTTGCTATTTTTGGCAGGTTCCTCAAAACTCTGCTCCGCCTATTAATAAGGAGAGTGAGAAATCCTTTTGGCCTCTGCTATATAAGGAAAGGTAGAAGGTTCCACCACAGCTAAATATACTGGAAGCTTGCAAGGGGTGGGGGGAGAAGGGGGGGGAGCCACGCTTTTGGCACAGCATGTGGAAAAGAGATTGTGTCAGGACAATTCAGAGATAGGCCCCTTTGCGCACGTACAGTGTGTGTAAGAGAGAGACAGTTCTCAACATGCAGCCAGCTCTGTGTCATCCAAGGGCCTTCAGCCTTCTGCCACTTCTGGCACTTGCTGTGCAGATGGAAAAGGGACGGCCCTAACATCTCACAGCTGCAAAGAGGGAGACTGCTGTCCTGCATGCCTGTGACATCCTTCTTTACCACACGCTAATGATTGCAGCTTAAATGTGTGGTCCACCCCTTTGGACAGATTTTTAAAAGTATTGTAGTGGATTGTTAAACTATGGAACTCACTTCCACATGAGCCAGTGAGAACCACCAACTTGAATGGCTTTATAAGAGGAGTGGACAATTTCAAGGAGGATATCAATGGCTACTAGCCACAATGGCTATACTCTGTCCTCCACAGTTGGAGGCAGCAGTGCTTCTGAATGCCAGTTGCTGGAGACCACAGGAGGATAGAGGGCTCTTGTGCTCAAATCCTGCTTGTGCGTTTCCCCGCAGGCATCCAGTTGACCCTCTGGGAACGGGATGCTGGAACAGCAGGTTTGCCAGACCTCCAGAGGTGACCTGGAATCTCCAGGTTTGTCTGACCTCCTCTAGGTGGCAGGTGAACGGCGGCTTGAATCTCCCAAGTGGCTGAAAGTGCCTTTAAAAAAATTTATTTATTAGGCATGCAGCTTGTAACCTTCAACCTGGCAAGAGCATTTAAACCCTTCTGGCCAAAAGCAAGTAGGCTAGATTAAAAACTGACTACCTAGGCACCCTAAGCAGGTGAGAAGGAACAGGTCTCCTTACTTCAACTGAAAGGTGAGAGCACCCACTTTAGCTAAGGTTTCTATCTTAATTTCCAACAATGACCTATCTGCTCATTTGTTGAACTTTGGCTTTTTTTAAAAAATTGAATGGCATGCTCTGTGGTCCATGCTTCTTGTGCCATGCTTAATGGCATCACCGGAGTCTGCCCCCCGTAATTTCACCAAGGGTTGCCCTTCATTATCATCACCAGAGGTCCTGAAATTGGGTCCTGAAATCTCAGCATCTTGGATGCTCCTGAACTCTCAACCCTACCCCATTACTGAAAGTTCTGCTGCATCCAGTGGCATCCCTCTTCTTTGTAATAGCCTGTCCTCTTCTGATGTACGTGGAGCAGATTGTGGCCTTTTTACACACACACACACACACACACACACACACACACACACACACACCCGTTTTGGGTAAGCATAAATCCTTTCACAGACAAAATTTTCACTTAGTATTACATTGGATTCCAACCATTATTATCATTTATATTTATTTGGTGCAAATATACTAATTATTATTTTTTTTTAAAAAAAACAACTTCTTATTATTATAAAATTAAACACCATCAGCTTGTGGGTTCTCTTGCTACAAATGCCAGTTTGATGTAGTGGTTAGAGCAGAGAGGAGAAATCTGTGGCCTCTTGGACTACAACTCCCAACAGTCCCTGCCAGCATGGGCAATGTTCAGGGATGAAGGGAGCCAAGTTACTGTACTGTTAGCAAAGTCACTTAAATAATGCAGAGTTCAGAGAGAATAAAAACCCTGCTAACACTTTACTGAGGAATCTGAATAAAAACAAATGTATAATTTGAGGAGAAAAGAACGAAGGGGTTTTGACTTTCTTACTCCAGGCCTTGTGCGTAGCAGGGAGATTTTCAACTATACAAACAGAGGAAAACTCCCTCAGAACTACTCAGCTAATCAGAGTGTGTGTTACCTCAGTGAGAATCATTCCTTTCTGCTTGC
This sequence comes from Podarcis cretensis, assembly GCF_951804945.1. Lineage (NCBI taxonomy): Eukaryota > Metazoa > Chordata > Lepidosauria > Squamata > Lacertidae > Podarcis > Podarcis cretensis. Next base: position 30,608,593 of record NC_137177.1, read on the forward strand.
CAAACAACACCTCCACTGTCACAGCCCCTTGGTTAGTTGCCTTATAAACCACAGAATTAACCCTTAAGTCCCACACTGAATGATCTTTGCTGTTGCACCACACCTTTTGCTACCTTTTGCTATATTCTATGACTGTCAGATGATCCTAAAAAAACCTGTGCATTGTACTATGACTCTTTAATATATCTGTCATAATAAGGAATGGATTGACACAGCTGCCTGCGTTTTGGGGGTCTCCTTGTGGGTGTGACAGGGGGGCTCTCTCGATGACCTCCTGCACTCCAGACACTGCAGCTCCTGAAGCATTTCCTTTCAAAGGCATCTCCACTTGCTAATGAGCAGGCCATTAACATCAACAGGACTGGTGCAAACTCGTTAGCAAAAACAGTCTCATTAGGGCCAAGGATAAAGAAAGACACAGACAAGAGCAAAAGCAAGCTTTGCAACCTTGAAACCCTTTGATTTATTTACATTTGGTCACAATAATGTTTGTGTAATAAAGAAGGGTCATGATGTTTCCAGAGCAGCAACAGTTTTTTACGATGGTGGCAATGAGGACAACAGATGCATTTTGTTGAAAATTATTAACGACAAATGGTGACCATTATTGCCTTTGCTAATTGGCAGCAGCGTCAAACGTAGTTTTGCCGCTCTATCTTGGAAACTGGAAGGCGTAAGGAAGAAAATATGATGCTGTGAATTGGAGTGGGAGACCCGTTTGTTTTGTATTTTAAGGCAAGCATTCCAACCACAGATGGGAAACCTCCAGATATCGTTATTTATTAGATTTATTACTCAACCTTTATCACAAGGTCTCAGGGTGGGTTAAAACAAGTTAAGTAATATTATATTAATTATTGATATGCTATAACTTTTTGTCATCATAAACAAAGAATACATTTAATGCAATTTAAAACGAAATAAAAACAGCGCACACACCATTGAAAAATCGTATTAATTCAGAAGTATAACAAGTGTGGATAACCACATTTGGCCCAGCAGGGGTCCCAGTTTGCCGCACTAGGCTGCTGTCCGCTGAACACGCCCACCTAGTGCCGTATATGATGTCAGGTGTGGGGCAGGGATAGACAAGGCCGGACCAGCTGTGTGACCAGGTTCCTCATGGAGAACTCCATTGCACAGCCACTCACTGCAAAAGGTAGGGCTGGTCAGCTGGCGGGCAGTGAGTTCAAGCCTGATTTCTGCAGGGATCAGCTGCATGACTGAGTTCTGTGTGGGGAACTCGGTTATGCGGCCAATTATTATTATTATTATTATTATTATTATTTATTTATTTATTTATACCCCACCCATCTGGCTGGGCTTCCCCAGCCACTCTTGGCGGCTTCCAACAAGATATTAAAATACAGTAATGCATCAAACATTAAAAGCTTCTCTAAACAGGGCTACCTTCAGATGTCTTCTAAAAGTCTGGTAGTTGCTGTTCTCTTTGACATCTGGTGGGAGGGCGTTCCACAGGGCGGGAGCCACTACCGAGCCAAGCCTTGCTGACAGCAGATTTGCCAGGCTTACACTGGAGCACAGGTTTGACCAAGCCCCTTGTGCTGCGGTTCCCTGGTGCCTTACAGCCAGCTGGATGTTCAGCACTTGAAGAAGAAGAGTTTGGATTTGATATCCCGCTTTATCACTACCCGAAGGAGTCTCAAAGCGGCTAACATTCTCCTTTCCCTTCCTCCCCCACAACAAACACTCTGTGAGGTGAGCGGGGCTGAGAGACTTCAAAGAAGTGTGACTGGCCCAAGGTCACCCAGCAGCTGCATGTGGAGGAGCGGAGACGCGAACCTGGTTCCCCAGATTACGAGTCTACCGCTCTTAACCACTACACCACACTGGCTCTCACTTGGGAACTGTTGCACAAGGGACTTTGATACGTTGACCAATTGTCAGTCAACTGATGTTATAATGATGCTGGGTGTTTGGCAGGTGGGTTGTCCCGCCCACCTGTCAAAGTTGGCCTGCAGGGCTGGGGGACAGAAACATCCCCCACCCCTGAAGTATAAGTTAGATCACCCAAAAAAAAAAAAAAAACCACCTTTTTGCCTGTTGAGGGCCATGGTGAAAATGGAATGCACACATGAACAGTAGGAATCCTTCCTTGCAAGGGTGCAGTAGGTCTCTGCAGGGAGATTCATAGCACCTCCTTGATACTTGTAAAAAGGCAGCCCTTTCCTCACACAAGTTCCGCCCATTAACAATGGGCATTTTATCGGTAGTAAGGATATGAGCCTGCCATCCTGGGCTTGTGCAAAGTTTATTGAGATGTGAAGCAAAAAGGGTTCCTACATAAAACGCTGAATTATATACCTCTCCCAACCACAACTCAACCCTTCGTCTGATTTTTTGCCCCTTTCCTTGGGTACTGCAGTGCTGAAAAATGCCTTTGCTTCACCGGCAGACTGGGCAGCCTTCGTTAATTTTCTTCAAGGACTCCACTAATTAATCAAGGTTTTTCAGCTTCATTTAGAGGCGGTGACATCCTGCGCGCTTATGCAGTTTGCTGAAGGTTGATCCCTGAAGCTTCAGCATTTTTTGCTTCCTCCTGGTGAAATCAATAGCTTTCATCTGCATCTCAGCTGCCTTCTTTACAAACAGACCGAAGCAGAATCTATGGCTGCTGCTGTTTTTCCCCCACCCCTATTTCTGCCCAGAGATCTTAATTGCTTAGAAGAGAGGTTTTGGCAAAACAGATGAGTGGCAGCCCCTTCTGCCCATGGCCCAGGATGCCACAGGCTGCAACTCTGGACATAGGGCAGAAGCAGGAAGCCTGTGGACTTATAGATGTTTCCATAGCATCATAGGACTGTGTAAAGGACCCCAAGGGTCATCTAGCCCAACCCTCTGCAATGCAGGAATCGCACCTACAGCATCCCTAACAGATGGCCATCCAACCTCTGTTTAAAAACATCCAGCAGAGAGTCCTGAGGGAGCCCGTTTCGCTGTCAAATAGCTCTTATGCTCAGAAAGTTCCTCTTAATTGTAACTAAAAATCTCCTTTCTTGTCATTTGAATCCATCGGTCCATGTCCCATGGAGCAGCAGAAAACAAGCTTGCTCCATCTTCCATGCGACAGCCCCTCAGATATTTGAAGATGACTATCATATCACCGTGGGACGCAGGTGGCGCTGTGGGTTAAAGCCTCAGCGCCTAGGACTTGCCGATCGAAAGGTCGGCGGTTCGAATCCCTGCGGTGGGGTGCGCTCCCGCTGCTCGGTCCCAGCGCCTGCCAACCTAGCAGTTCGAAAGCACCTCTGGGTGCAAGTAGATAAATAGGGACCGCTTACCAGCGGGAAGGTAAACGGCGTTTCCGTGTGCGGCTCTGGCTCGCCAGAGCAGCGATGTCACGCTGGCCACGTGACCCGGAAGTGTCTCCGGACAGCGCTGGCCCCTGGCCTCTTGAGTGAGATGGGCGCACAACCCCAGAGTCTGTCAAGACTGGCCCGTATGGGCAGGGGTACCTTTACCTTTATCATATCACCCCCTCAGTCTTCTCTTCTTCAGGCTAAACACACCTCAGCCTGGATAGCTCAGCTGCTTAGAATGTGGTGCTTATACCGCCAAGGTTGCAAGTTCAAACCCACTAAGGGACAGCTGCATATTTGGTTTGGACTAGATAATCCTCAGGGTCCCTTCCAACTCTATGATTCTATGAATCAGTGAACTGTTCTATGAATCTATAAACTCCCTCGACCATTCCTCATCAGGCTTAGAGCTCTCATCAGTCACGGACTAACATTTTATTTATAAATCACCAACTCATTACAAAATAAGTAAGTCATAACGGTGTACAGTTGTACGTTGGTTCTCAAACAGAATCCGTTCCAGAAGTCCGTTCGACTTCTGAAAATATTCAAAAAGCAAGGCATGGCTTCCGATTGGCTGCAGGAGCTTCCTGCACTCAATTGGAAGCTGCTTTGGACGTTCGGGTTCCAAAGAACGTTCGCAAACCAGAACACTCACTTTCGGGTTTGTGGCGTTTGGGAGCCAAAACGTTCGAGTCGCAAGGCATTCGCGAACCAAGGTACGACTTTATAATAAAACGATTAGAAAACCCATAAACACGCAGAACAAATGACCAACTACCATTAATTATCTGAAAATGCTTGGCAGAGCAAACACTGGACAGAAACTATCTCTTTAAAGCACATTCAAAGTACGTTTCCCTCTCAAAGAATTCTGGGCACTGTAGTTTTCTAAGGGCTGCTGGGAATTGTAACTCTGTGAGGACTAAACTAGAGCGCCCAAAATTCTTTTTTTTTTTTTTAAATAATTTTTATTGATTTCCAAATTTTTAACATACACAAAAACAACATAAAAACAAACACAAAAAGTCATATTTTCTTTACCTTATTTCCATAGACCTCTTTTCCCGGACTTCCCCATACCTTCCCCTTTTTGCATCCTTAATTTTAAACAATTGTTCAGCAACCCTTTTTAGCCAATTAAATATAAGTTCATTCTCCTTTTCAATTCCACCCTGAAATCAAACACAATTTACCGCTGCAATTCTACGTCTTCCTTTCCCTCAGCATTTTAGCACTCCTCAATTTTATAATAATTCTTGAGATACGTCTTAAACTTCTTCCAATCTTCTTCCACAGTCTCTTTCTCTTGGTCGCGGATTCTGCCGGTCATTTCTGCCAGTCCCATAAAATCGATCACTTTCGCCTGCCATTCCTCCAGCGTGGGTAGCTCTTGTGTCTTCCAATACTTTGCTAGAAGAATCCTTGCTGCCGTAGTAGCGTACAAAAAGAAATTCCTATCCTTCTTCGGCACCAACTGGCCGACCATACCCAAGAGAAATGCCTCTGGTTTCTTGTTAAAGGTGCACTTAAGCACTTTCTTAATCTCATTATAAATCATTTCCCAAAAGGCCTTAATCTTTGGGCAGGTCCACCAAAGGTGGAAAAAGGTACCTTCAGTCTCTTTACATTTCCAACATTTGTTATTGGGCAAATGGTAAATCTTCGCAAGCTTGACTGGGGTCATGTACCACCTGTAAATCATTTTCATAATGTTTTCTCGTAAGGCATTACATGCCGTAAATTTAATACCTGTGGTCCATAACTGCTCCCAGTCAGCAAACATAATGTCATGACCTATGTCCTGTGCCCATTTAACCATAGCTGATTTCACTGTCTCATCTATTGTATTCCACTTCAACAGCAAGTTATACATTCTTGATAAATTCTTAGTATTGGGTTCTAACAGTTCTGTTTCTAGTTTCGATTTCTCCACCTGGAAGCCAATTTTCCTGTCTTGTTTGTAAGCCTCCATTAACCTTCCTGTCTTGTTTGTAAGCCTCCATTAACCTTCCTGTCTTGTTTGTAAGCCGTGTGCGGCTCTGGCTCTGGCTCTGGCCAGAGCAGCGATGTCACGCTGGCCACGTGACCCGGAAGTGTCTCCGGACAGCGCTGGCCCCTGGCCTCTTAAGTGAGATGGGCGCACAACCCCGGAGTCTGTCAAGACTGGCCCGTACGGGCAGGGGTACCTTTACCTTTACCTTTTTAGAAACCAAATTACTATAAGATAACTGGGAAAGTCAGCAGGACCTCTGCAGATGATCTGGCTGGTGTATAAGGGTAACCTGGTCCTAGGCCATGCAGGGCTTCACCCACCCACAGTAATACCTTGACGTTAGCATGGTAATGTCCTGGCAGCCAGTGCAGAACTTTCAGCACTGGTGTAATATGCTGATGTGGAACTGCTCTGGCCCAAAGCCGGACTGCGGCATTCTGCACTAGCTGCAGTTTCTGAGCCAAGCTCAAGGGTAGCCCCACGCAGATAGAGTGCAGGGCTACCCCATAGGGCAGGGGCAGATAGTATGGTTAGGAGTGTAGCTGGATCAATCTTTCAGATTGTAAAGGGGTAAAAATTAAGAGGCATGGCAGGAGTTGGGAGTCCAAGAGCCACCTGGAAGGCCATAGGCTCCCCACCCTGCTGCAGGGCTCGCATTATTAATTACAGTTACAGTCATACCTCGGGTTGCGAACATGATCCTTGTGGGAGGCACATTTGCAACCCGCAGTGCTGTGTCTGTGCACGCGCGTGATGCGATTCGGCACTTCTGTGCATGCGTGTGACATCATTTTGTGCTTCTGCGCATGCACGAGCGCCAAAACCCAGAAGTAACCCGTTCTGGTACTTCTGGGTTTGGCGCAGTCCGCAACCCAAAAACGCGCAACCTGCAGTGTTCGCAACCCGAGATATGACCATATTGTATTAATTCCTTTTTTAGCCACAGCAACTCAAAGTGACTTGCAATATTTTAAGCAAAAAGAAAACACATGCACACATGAAAGCCAACGTTAAATAATAATAATAAACCCCTCTACATTAAAACACGCGAAAAGACCATACATAGTTAAAAGCCAAAGGTGTGGTTGAAAAGGAATGTTTTTGCCTGGCACCTAAAGTTTCGTAATGGTGGCGTCAGGCAAGCCTCCCTAGGAAAAGCATTTTGCATGTCACCACTGAAAAGGTCTGTTCTTACGTTGCCACCCTCTGGACCTCCCATGGAAGGGGCACATGAGGAAGGCCTCAGATGACAGAATCTGAGCATGCTCCCTGGGTATGCAGCATACCTTTAACTCTGCAACCTACACAACACCTGCACTGCTTCTCTCTCTGATCTAGTCCACACGATGGCCCAGGCGAATCTCCATTTCTAAACTGGTTAGGCTGAACATACTGCAGAGAATGCCTCTTTCGCTACTGCCGACTTTGGAGTCTTAAAGGTTCACCAGGGCTACTATACTCTTAATGATACCGTCTCTGAGCAGGTTTGGACAAGAGCAAGCAGAGAAGCCTCTTCTGGAGATACCAAAGTCTAGTCCGAAGACTCTTTCACAACTGCTGTGAGTCCCACCTGAACACTGGCGTTGATGGCTCAAGTTAGAAACCAGACACTGAACTTGATTACATTTCGTTCCATTCTGCTGGAAAGGCTTAACTGCCTAGCCCAAGGCTATGGGGATAAGGTAGGACATATCTATATCTTTCTTTGCCCCAACCTGATGCCCTCCAGATGTTCAGGGAGTTGTAGTTATCCAGTGCTCCCCCCAAAAAAAATATGTTTAGGGGTCCTCTCATTTTCCTACTCACATTGAAATACTGCCGCTCAATGAAGCCAAACTTAGATTCATAAAATATATAGGGGTATGCATACCCCTGCGTCCCCCCAGAAAAAAGCACTGTAGTTATCTATATATAATTTAAAACAGTTGGTCAGTCAAAAAGATGTGCTGAGCCCCACAAGAGCATGGTACATCGCTTTCCTTCCTTTGGTGCTATTTGCATGTTAAGTTGTGATGTTAGCATATATGAATGGAGAAAGGGAAGAGGTCTCATATTAATTCTTATGGAATTCTTTTTTTTTTTTTTAATAAAGATTTTTATTGGTTTCCAATTTTTTAACAAAAACAGAAAACAACATAGAAACAAACAAACAAAAAACTCATATTTTCTTAACCTTATTTCCATACCCCTCTTTTCCCGGACTTCCCCATACCTTTCCCTTTTTGCATCCTTAATTTAGTACCATTATTCAGCAACCTTTCTTGCCCAATTAAATATAAATTCATCCTCTTTTTCTATTCCACCATAAAATTTAAACCCAATTATCGCTGCAATTCTATGTCTTCTTTTCCCTCAGCATTTTAACACTCCTCAGTTTTATAATAATTCTTAAGATACATCTTAAATTTCTTCCAATCTTCTTCCACAGTCTCTTTCTCTTGGTCGCGGATTCTGCCGGTCATTTCTGCCAGTCCCATAAAGTCAATCACTTTCGCCTGCCATTCCTCCAACGTGGGTAATTCTTGTGTCTTCCAATACTTTGCTAGAAGAATCCTTGCTGCCGTAGTAGCATACAAAAAAAAATTCTTATCCTTCTTCGACACCAACTGGCCGACCATACCCAATTCTGGAATTCTGGCCAAATACTCTGTCTGCAGATGTGATAGTTCTGGCAGGTGGAGGAAAACAAACAAACACACACACACACACACACACACCTACTTTCATCATTGGGGCTAATGTGTGAGGGCTATTTTTGTATTCAGCATTGACTAATGTACACATTTTTGCAAACAATTTCCCCTAATACAATGCATTCTTAATGTTATTTTCAGTACTCTGTGTATTTGTATGCACAATTCACCCTCATATTCACTCTTCATAAATGTGGTTGGGTTGGAGAACTGCACCGAAATTCGTATCTTTCCAAATTTTGCAAAGGATAATTGCATTTTTAGGAAGTATGCAATGGGTTTGTATTCAATTTATTTATTTGACTTTGCTTTTTTATATCCCACCTTTCCTCCATGCAGCTTCAGGTGACAGACATGGCTCTCCTCCTCCTCCATATTATCCTCACAACAGTGTGAGGTAGGTTGAGTTAATAATAATAATAATAATAATTTATTATTTATACCCCGCCCATCTGGCTGGGCCTCCCCAGCCACTCTGGGCGGCTTCCAAAAGAATATTAAAATACTATGATACATCAAACATTAAAAGCATGATGATGATGACTGGCCCAAGGTCACCAGGCAGCTTCTGGTGACTGAATGGGGATTTGAACCCTGGTCTCCCAGCTCCAATCCAACAACCTAACCATTACACCACACTGCCAACTGAGTGGTACCCCCCATTGCCACACCCCCAATTGAAATTTATTTAATTTTTTGCCTGCAAAAATGGTTTGCCTTTATTTCAATTTTTTAGGGGGAGCCAGAGTTGTTGAGCTGCTTTTTTGGCAGAGACCACGTGCCTTGCAACGGGGAGTCTGCCTGCCCCTGAGGAGGACCATTTTGGCAGCGGGAAGCCTGCGCACACCAGAGCCACAGCGTCTCTCACAGACGTTTAGTGCCGCACAGCATTTTGTCACCCCCATCAGAGGTGACACCCAGGGCAGACTGCACTCACCGCACCCACCTTGCTCCACCCCTGCCCACGCCTCACACAAAGCCCTTTGCCAATGCTTGCGTGCCCATTTGTCTCAGGCCCCATCTGCATTACGCCTTTGAAGCAGTATCATATCACTTCAGACTGTCATGGCTTCCCTCAATGAATCGCAGGAAATGTAGGGTGCCGAGAATTGTTAGGAGACCCCTATTCCTCCACCCCCCTGAGCTACAATTCTCCGAGTGGCTTAAGAACAAGCGAACTCTGGGAACTGTTGCGAAGCAAAAGAGAATATGATTTCTGACCAAGGATGGCACAGCTTACCAAAGCAGTTGTCTCTTACGTTTTAGTTTCCACACATGGAGAAATTGCAACCACAGAGTCTCTAATTGGGAAATCACAATGCATAGCCATGCAGAACAGGACTCAAGGTCAAGAGAGGCTCAAGGTGCTTGCATAGCAAAGGAATAAGGATACAAAAGTCTATGAGGGAGGAGGCGGCGACTGGCAGACCTAACACTAATGCAGGGAAGAGGAACCTGCAGCCTTCCAGATGTTGGACGCCCAACTCCAAGCATCCCCAGCCAGCCTGGCCAGTGGTGAAGGGAGTTGTAGTGCAGCAAAATTTGGGAGGTCACAGGCCTCCACCCCTGTACTATTGCTTTTGGTAACCATAAGGTGTTTATATTGCTGGGGGGGGGGGAGTTTAATAGCATCTTAAAAGCGAACATATTTTTTGTGTTCATGGACCTCCTGAAAAATGGTTGTAGTGGAAGTGTGCAAGAATGGTCAAGTATCAGTCCTCTTTGTTACAGTATAAGAAATATCCCTCTTTGAAGTTGTAAAAGACTCTCTATACCAGCCTTTTATTTAACCTACCTTGTAGCCAGATCTCTCCTTCATCACAAAAGGATGGAGCTTTTACTTATTTTAAAAACTACCATGCAGTTTCCATGCTTGTTGCAGTGAAGGGTTTTCCTCTCGCCTCTTGCTGTTGTGCTCATGATGTCCTGCTTGTGGGCTTCCCATCAGGGCATCCAGGTGGCCACTGTGAGGACAGGATGCTAGACTAGATGAGCCAGTGGCTCTTTTTGTTTCTTTGTATACCGTATGAAAACGAGGCTACTACTAACCTCTTCCCAGGCCAATAACCTCTGGAGGCTTATTTGCAAGGCTGCTAGATATTCTGAATTAGGCTGAGGATCAGGTACTGTAGCTGCTGAACTACTAGTTTGGACCCTAGTGGAACATTTGGGGGATTACAATTCTTGTTTTTTAAACTGTTGCATTAAGAACTGGAAAGTCCTTGTTACAGCACAGCACATCCTAGCAAGAAAGAAAAAAAAACTATTGTGAAAGGAACACAAGAGGAGCCCCGATGCATCAGACCAAAGGCCCATCTAGTTCAGCTTATTGTTCTCAAGAGTTGAAAACCAGAGGCCTATAGAAAGCGTGCAAGCAGGACCTAAGCACAACAGCACTCTCTCCTCCTGCAGTTTCCAGCATCTGGTACTCATAGGAATACCATCTCTGACACTGGCAGTAGTGCACAGGTATCATGACTAGTAGCCACTACAGATGGATGCATTTGTCAGTTTCAGTTTCTCATTTTTTCCAGTCAGCTCACTTCTCCATATTTTCACGTGTATGCATTTTTAAAAATTAAATACTCCACTTGAAGATTCATCAGCATTTTAGTATGCGTTTGTCCGAATCTACACATTTTTGCATGCAGTTTCCCTTAACAGAATGCATTTTGTATGTTGCTTTTGTTAATATTTGCGCGTTATCCTAGAATATGAATTTTGTACCCATTACTTGGCTGGAAAACTGCATTGCAAAAATCTGAAGGGTGGATTTTGAAGGGTGTGTATGTCTCATGTTGTGCATTACATTGGGAAGGGTGGGTTAGGCAGGTTCACATTTAAATGCAAACAAAACTGAATTTCTCCCTCATTCCTAGATTAGCCATTGACAGCCTTCCTCTCCAAGTCCTGCTTAAGACTTGAGGGAACAGTTAACTAGCTGCACAGGCCTGGTTTCAGGTAATAGAGGCTCCCTTAGTGCCCACCCCCCAGCTATCTTGTGGATGGGCTCCTCATGCAATGGTGGTAGCTCTAAGCTGCTTCCCACAACTTGCCAGCCCTGCTTTCTGAATTACACAGACTGCACCCCAAGGCATGTATGTTAGGGAGCACAGCATAAATAAGTTGGTGGCCCCAGGGAGTTTAGGTGTGTGACCTAGAGCTCTGACAATCAGTGCCACAGTCAGGCTACCCACTCTCTCCCAACTGCCTGGAAGGAGACAGTCCATCTTTCTGTCTAGTTGTGGTTTGGCAGTGACACCAATCTGAGCTCTGGGCCACACACACAAACTCAGTGAGCCCATTTTAATTCTGCTGGCCTGATCTGAACATACACAGACTGATGTGGGGTTGGCAAGACTGGCTGGGCAGCCTCAAGCTCCAATCAATGCCCCTACCCCAGTCCCCACCACCTGCTGTCATGGGCAAGCAAGTGTCAGGGTAGTCACAGAAGCAGTGGACACAATAGGTTTCTGATTGGGGCAAGTTCTATGGCAAAGTGACCCCGTGTGTTGCGGCATGCTGGTGATAGGCCTGCTCTCTCCCTCTGAGGAACACAAACTCCCCATCCCCCCAACAACCTGCCATAGATTTCTGGGAACTGTAGTGTGTAAAGGGTGCCGGGAATTGTAGCTCTGTGGGGGGGGGGAACTACTGTTCCCAGGATTCTTTGGGGAAAGTTCAAAGTGATATACCGGTAAATGTGTTTTAAATGTATGGTGTGGATGTAACCAGAGTTTGTGGCCTCTCGTGTCCACTGGGATTATGAAGAGCATGGGCTCTGATTCAGTAGCACTGATTTGGAACCTTTGGCCCTCCATCAGCACCCAAAAGCATGGCCACCAACCAGGGATGTTGGGAATTGGAGATCAGCAACATCTGGAGGGCCAAAGGTTCCCCACACCTGAGGAACTGAAAAGCCCTACTTCCACCAGTGCTGTTGTTGCCATGTTGTTGTCACATGACAGCATTGCAGTGACAGTGCTGGGAAGGCTTGAGGACCCAAGTCTACTTCTCTGGACCTGCTTCCAAGGGGCTCGTTTAGGCATGTTGCTTCACTAAGGGATGGGGGACAACTCAGTCCCTGGTTGCAATTTAAGCAATAAGCACCCAGCACCCAACTTCTGTCATTCAGCTGGACAGAAGGGGAAGGGGTGAAAAAAGACGACAACAGTACCATCAACAACAATTCAAGGGGGAGAGATGCCCCCACAAGCTGAGCAGCATATTTAATCATCACCGTCAACAAATCAGTAGTGCAGCAATGTAAACAGAATTCAGGAGAACTTGAAAACTTGTTACGCACTTGAATCAAGGATGGCCAATTTCTACATCCTCTGAGGCCATTGTAGCCACCACCAACCCACCTTAAAGAGTGGCTTGTGACCTCTTAAGTGTGTAGCATTCTCATCTGGCTACCCTCACTCCAATTACAATGATAAAGGACCACAATTAGTATTGCAAGCTATTTGACTTTGGTTTGCCAACCAGGGGCTGGATCTGGTCTCTGGGTTGCCAGCTGGCCACTCCTGACTTAGAGAGAGAGCCTGGAATTCCAGTTTGGAAATTAAAACAAAACCCTCCTCATCAAAGCTCAAGAGTCTTGAAGAGTTGCCCTTCAGTATTAGATGATGGTAGCAGCGGAGGTGGGGGGTGGAGTGTCTGTCAAAGGTGTATTCACCTTTGGGGAGAGACAAGGTTTGCCAAGTATGAAGCTGGTTAGCAGTGTTGGTGAAGAGAATGCAGGTGACAAATGAAAGTAAATCACAAACATCACCATCATACTAGTATGCATCTTCCATTGACTTTAAAAAAGGGGAGTGGGGAGCTGGATTGTACAGTGTGGAAACTCTCAATCTCTATATCAAATGAGGTGCTCAAGGGAGACTCCTGCAGTTGCTTTCAATAAACGAAGTTTTTGAACCTCCTCGGTGACTGGACAATTGGTGTTTCTTGTGAGAAACACACAACGAACATGTAACAAACGACAAATAAAGGGAAAGGGAATTGGGAGTGAGAAGAGGCATTCATCAATTGGGGATCAGAGGGAATAATCAATTTGATACCCCCACCTTTGTCTCCGATACCCCGCTTTCAAACTGTGCAAATATTCTTTGTAAGATAGACAGCATATCAAAGGTATTTTTTTTTCAAGTGGAAGAGAAACTTGCTGTCTTACAGTGTTCCTGACTACACAAAGGGAAGGCTTCCAGTATATGTGTAGAGTGCTCTTGAACAATGCAGGGGGATAAGGGGAGTCATAGACGTGGAGGTATCACTTCTGTTCCCATCAGTGGCAAGACTAACAATAATTTAAACACACACACAAAACGGGGAGGGGGACACTTTACAATTGTAAATGTGACCCATGGGGTAAATTCTTCCCATGCCCTGGAGACAGCAGTGCTTCACATTCTGCAAGCTCGGCCTCCTATTCCTTTTTGGAAAGAAAGTACAGTCCGTGAGAGATGGGGAGAGGGACCCAACAGTCCTTTTCTGCAGCTGAAGTGCTTTAGAAAAGAACACAGTCCAAGGCATCCTGGCTAGAGCAAAGCTGTGGTTTTTGCAGTCAGAACTGTCTCCCTCCACAAGAGGGAGCGTGTGAAGATGGCCATCCCCCGAGGCAAGCAGATTTTGGGGCGGGTAGCACAGGGTGTGTATTGCAGTCCTGGGCAAGATGGCGCTTTTCACAGTTTCACAGGAGTGCTTTTAAATCCTGCAGCATTTCGGAACCAGCACCTACCCTTCACAGTCTTTTGTTTCACAGCTTCTTTTGCCAAATTTCCCTTGAAGTCCAGATTCAAGTACAGGCAGTTCAATTTTTTTTTTAAGAAAAGAAAGATCTGCAGTAAACAAAAGTGTCCATGTAATACATTAGCAGTGCTATCCGCAACACAGCAGGTTTCTTGAGGCTCCTTGTGCAACTGAGGAGCAGAACAGGCTTCTGAGTCATTTGCTGTCCCTTTGCGAGTGCCAGTCCATGGCTATAGGATTTCCTCCCTCTGGTTCTTCGGCTTCGGCGTCACCTGCCCGTTACGCAGGAAACCATTCTGGTTGTGCAGCAGCTTTCCCTTCTCCCGATCTGGCCATGTAAAGATGGCTTCGTCGCTGTCTAGCTCAGATTCTGAATGCATCAGGCTAGTGTTCTGGGCCTGGGCTTTCTGTTTACTGCCTTCAAATATAAACACATAAAAAAGTAAGATAACCTATTCAGTAAGAATCTCTCTCTCTGAGTGTGTGAGAGAGAGACTCCTGCTGCATATTTTATATCAGCATAAGAAGCTGGTCCACCTAGCTCAGAATCAGGGGTGGAGCACCTCCAGTCCACAGGCAGTCCCATTCTGGTCCCACTTTGGCCTGCAAGATCATTTTCCCCAAACCACACCCATCTGCCCCACACCTTACTTTGCAAATGATGTCAAGTGTGGGGCAGGTAGAGATGCAGCTGGATTGACTGTGCATCTGGGTTCCCCATGGGGGACTTGACCGCACAGGCAAATCCAAAGGCTGGAAGGAAACAACTTTAAGCCTGCTTATCAGCCACACTTGAGAGTGTCTGGACGGTTATACACAATCTTGCTTCCAATACTATTTGTGCCTGCAAAAGTTTTGGGGTGGTCATACTGCTTTGTTTGCAATAGGTGTGTTTCCTGCTGCTTTCATAACACAAATAGTCAGTGGGTGGGTTTTGCTCTGTCCTGCTCTGAAAAAAACCCTTTAAATATATTTCCTAGCTGCCTACAGCCTGAGCAAAGCTATCTGCCATGATGTGCCTTGAATGAACATAAGAACAAGCTCCACCTTGGGAGCAATCACTCCAGTGGCAGAATTGTGTAGGGGGGAAACAAGCTATTAAAATGGGGGGGGGGCAGAAACAAAGGCAGCATGCAACCCTCTTGTTAGTACTTTTTTAAACTGTGTTTTTCAATGTGTGTTTCCAGAAATATCTTTAAGGATTTTCAGTTAAAATCCACCTAGAAAATGAGACTTAGTCCCACCTCCATTGAGGTAAACGGGAAAGAATGGATCAGCGGTTGTCAACCTTTTTAGACCAGTGGGCAAATTTTGAATTCTGGGGAAGTGCTGGGGTTGTGACTTAACCCAAAATGGCTTGCATGGACAGCATGACATAAGACAGAATTATGGAGGCAACCAGCCTTGACAACCTTATGCTTACCATAAGACAATAGTTACAGCCCTATTGTGAAGATCACACAAAACTAATGAGCACTTTAAAAAGCAAAACTGAAAGACAGATATAATGTAGAAGTTATTCTGAATTCCTCTCGGAAACCCTCTACTGCCAAAAGTGCTCCTAGCACATGGGGAAAAGGTGACCCCCGTTTTACTGCCTTTGTGGCAAGCTTCTTGACATGCCCTGTTGGACACAACTCTGAGGGGAACAGATACAACTGAATCACCGAAAACTCAGCTTTCAAGCAAACACCCACAGAGCTACAAGCTTCCCCTATGTCATGCAGTGATTTCAAAACCCTTGAGAATAGAAACCAGCCTGTGTCAGCATTCTGTGAGTGCTAACCTCTTTTCTGATGTCTTACCTGCTTTGGGATTTGGTTTTAACTCCAGGCTCTCTTGATCTGTGGCATCCAAGATCTTGTATTTGCTCTTCCTTTTGGGTTTTCCCTTACGTCTTAAGAAAAAGTGGGGGTGGGGGAGAAAGAAACAGAATGAAGCTTAGATGGCGTGGGAGGCCCTCACAGAGAACGAGCACCTAACCCAAAAGTAAGAGCAGTGAATTTAACTGTTAAGGGAAGAGGGGTCTGGAAAGGCCTCAGGGCCTTACTCACTTTTTGCAGCAGCAGACCACCACCCAAGAAAAGATCCCCAAGGAGACCACGATAACAAACGATGCAATGACAACGTAGAGCACGCTCCATTCTGTAAGAAGGACAGAGATAGAATCTCAGCATCAGACTCTGGAGCTTGAACTAGGAGCCTCATAGTTGGGGCTGGGGCTTGGATCCAGCATCTGGGGGCTGTGGCCAGTGCCTTCATCAGGGGCAGAAAGAGGAACAGATATATGTGGTATTGGTCCCTGCGACTGGCAGGAAATATAAAGTGCCTGGATTGGCCAAGCCTTGAAACCTGGTCTTCTGCCTTCCTTGCCTGGCCAAGAATAGATTAGCACATTCCACCTGCTACATTTCACGTTCTAGCTGAAATACAGGCCCTGGATCTGTCTCCAGCTCTCAGAACTTGATCTCAGGGACTATGGGTTGTAGAACTCACAGTTCAGTTCTGCTTAGGGGTATAACTGCATGCTGCCCTGGCTTGGCTGACACTGGCCCAGCTTAGACAATCATTGAAACCAAAGTTTAGATTACTATTAATGATTCACATCCGGCCTTTGACACACACACTTGAAAATTAAAGTTTCTCTTTCATTTTAGAACAAACCACAGTTTTTTATTCTGAATCAATTGAGGGAACTGTGGTTTATTCTAATTAGTTAAAACAAACCTGGATCAATTTGACCATGATGATTGCCTGAACTGGGACATTTAGAATAACAGCAGGCTGAATTATGCTCCCGATGCCATGGGAGACAGAGGTGGTATCCAAATAGGGGCAGCTTCTCTGAGTGCATATGTGTAGAAGAGTAGGGTGCAAATAACAGATCAATTAACTGGCTGAACTGAGGACAGGGCAGGGCAGGCACAGACCCCCGAGGGACTTGCTACGGAGCAGGGGTGCCAACTTGGGCTCCAGGTTATGGGTGCCCAATGGCTTCTCTGACAAAATGTGACGTTGTGATGTCACATTACATCAATGCACTGCAGTGGCACTTCTGAGGCCTGGCAGGACCTCAGAGGAGATCTCCAAGACCTTGTGTGGCCTTGGAGATTGCATATGAGGCCTTGTGAGACCTCTGGCGTGACTTCCGGTTTGTAGCAGAAGTCGCGTCAGAGATCTGGCAGGGTCTCCAACATCGCCTTGGGGGTTGCAATGGGCCTGCGACACAACTTTTGGTAGAAACCGGAAGTCACATTGGTGCCCGTACTGTGGGTGCCCGGGCCCCCGGGGCCCCTATAGTTGGCACCTATGCTAAGGAATCCCTCAAGAAGTGGCTCTACAGTTCTACATTTGCATGTTGCACCAGGCTGGCTCAGGTACCTCTGCTGGGACTATAAGTAAAGTGGGAGAGTTGGATGAGATACAACTTTGATGTCTCAACTGACTGCTAATGTGGGTGGTAACATCCCCTCACTAAGCCCTGTCGTACCAATCACCTAAGATGAGGCCAGAAGTTGCTCAATATTTAAGACACTAGATATAGTACAGCTACTGATTTCTGCAGAGATTCCGTGTGATCAGGCCATTAATTCCCTCCCTCAAACATATACGGTTCCCTGGCTATACCAAACCAACACCCAATACCCTTTTTGCCTGTTCTTCTTTCCCTTTGAGGGCTCCTTCTCCACAGTGGGGCATGACACAGAAACAAAGAGAAACTTTCTGCATTTAGGCACTGAGCCTCTTGCAGAGGCTGTTGCCTTATTAACCATGAAAGGAAAGAGACAGTGGTACCTACCACAGTTGCTCTCGCCATCACCTAGTTGCACTTTGATGAAGTTCTCCATCCAGAAAGGGTCACAAACACAGCGCTTGGTGAAGGAGTTGCAGTGCCCATGTTCTGAACAGTTCAACTGGCAGGCTAGAGGAGGGAGAGCCCAGTCAGACACCACAATTAAGTTTCACAGTCAGGGATGAGGATTCAAACATTTCCCCACTGACTTTAGATTCTCAAGACATCCAGGTTCAGAACTCCATTCTGTTCCTTATCTTGGGCTCACTGTAGTATGCACACATCCCACTTGGATATACTGGATGTGCTTGTGGGGGACACTGATCAATATCATGCAAGCAGGCCCTTGTTCATAAGACAAGTCTGTGCTACATGCCATTGAGAAGTGCAATAAAAACATCTAGTGATATTTGAATGCCCCCCCCCAAAACCCTAGATCCATGCATGCACATATACACACTGGTGCAGAAAGTTATGTGCAAACACTGGGGGCTTCCCCTGCCCCCAATGCCATTTTCTCTCACTTTCCAAGTTTGAAAAATATATTTGTGGTCTCTTTTGCTGAATCCAAGCTTGAGTGCCAGCTCTATAATAATAGTCAGTAGGGCTGCCTTTTCCTTATACAACATCACTGTTTGTTCTTGGTCCATGAGTAGTACCCAGTCAACTTCAGGTTTCAGCCTCAATGGCCCCTGAGGGAGATGCCAAACCCCAGCCAATGTGCATAATGTGAACTTCCTGCAGAACATAAATCCCATAATGCAACTGGGAGTTAGCAGGATGGTGTGTGGGTGTCTGTGTCACAATGGCAAAGGCAGAGGCGGCCAGCTGTCAAGAGGCTTTTGGCTTCTCCTTCACAAATCAGAGCTCCACATATCCCCTGCTATAGCTCTTCCTCCACTTCCCACTGTGTGTTACACTGCCAGTTGTCTGCTCTTGCCGCTTTGCTTCTCACATTTATGCCTAATTCCCTCTTTCTTGTGCCATCCCCAGAAGTGGGAGCAGTTCAGCATGCACCCTGCATCAGTTCAAGAAAGCAGCACAGATAGCAGCATTATTAATTGAAAACTTCTACTTGGAACCGTGAAGATTTAGAAGTACACAATGGGAAGTAGCTTCCAAAAAAGAAAAAGAAAAAAAAGACTGACAATGGGAATAGAATGGAGGATAAAACCTTTTTTCTTCCCATAGATCAACTTCCCATAGATCAAAGATAGGGTGGAGAAGGAAGGTGAGGAAAAGGGTGCTAAAGTGGATATGCAGGACTGAAACCCCTCTTATCAAAACAGTAATAGCACTGTGCTGCTGGTTCATATGGCATGAACCATGGTAGTAAAATGCAATAGCTCAGAAAACTTGGCATAAAACTAGTCTAAGAACTCCCAGAAGAAAGGATCAGCAATAGTGGTATCAATACAACTGGGGGCTGGCATCATATACATTTCAAGGAGGTAAGAAGCAATCATTTCAGTTAAAAACAACAACAACACCCTAATGAGGTAATGCCCAGGGACAGATTCAAATTATGTGGCTTTAGGGAGATTTGTAATCCCACCCCCACCCTGCAACCTGCAATAAACAAGAATAACTCTGGTTTAATTTACTGGGCTCCTGTTTGCAGTGATTCCTGAGATAACATACATGAAAGTGATCAGAACAACAGGCATGGTGGCTGAGGTTGAGGGAGTGGTAGTCCAAAACATTTGAAGGGCACCAGGTTAGTGAAGGCTGCTATAAGCAACCATATCTTCTCCCATTCTTCAGCTTGGTAGGAAAAGAACCATTCTAGCAGAAACATTATTGCTAGGATGCCTGTTGGTAGAACATATCATTCAGTCTCTCTGGAATTTATCTAGGTGGAGAAATTGGGGTCCACTACGCTGGCCATAGTTCAGTGGCAGAGCATCTGTCTTGCAGGCAGAATGCCCTAGATTCAATCCCTGGCATCTCCAGGTAGAACTGGGAACGTTCCCAGTCTGAAACCCTGGAGAGGCACTGTCATTCAGTGTTGACAAATCTGATTGAGATAGGCTCCATATAAGATACCATTGTCAGAAGCAAGTTATTTTTTACTGTGATCCTCAACCCCACCCCAGATATGGGGCACTTACAGATGCAATGGCCTTAGGGGAAGTTGGACACAGGGAAAGTGAAACTTCTCACTGGAAGAAGGTGGTGCAAGGTGACAAGAAATGGTCAGCAGCCACATCAGCTGTTCCTCTGACTTACTGACTGTATTGATCTCCAGCACTCGGAAGATGAGGAAACCTGACTGCTGCTGCTTCCGCAGCTCGTTCTTGAGTGACCAAGCAATGTCATGCCCTTTGAAGATCTGATGAGGAGGCTGATTCCACACATAGAACACCATCTTTGTGCTGCAATTAACAAGAAAATTGGGGATACAAGAAGCATAAATAGAAGGTTTCTCTCCAGAAAACCGCAACTACTGGGGGTTGGGATGGGTGAATGGGAAGAACACAAAGAAAGATTTCCATGATACAAAATCTTTAGCAGGTCTCTCCCCTACAAGCCTTCTTTTCCATTAATTCCTCAAGTTTCTTTGGAAGTGAATCTATGTTCTTTGAGAAGTCAGTTCTTGGAAGCAAAATAATTATGCAAAACCAAGGAACCAGACACACATATATCTGCTTTGTTTGCATGATTTATTGCCATTGCAGACTTCAGATTTCCCCCCCCCCCCAGAGCAAAATATGCATAGCTCTGCTCAAAAAGGACAAAATGTGAAACAGCCCCCCTGGAACCCTCTCTTAACAGCAAATCAAAGCAGCAGCACCAGAATCGAGCCATGCAAAACTCCATCCTGTCCACCTGGCACAGATAAAAGTGCTCCTTAAAAAGAGACAGACAGACAGAGAGAGAGGAGCACAAAATAGAAAATGCATCCATATTCCATTTACTTAATGCTTTCTTAACTGCAGCCAAATATATATTGATCAGATGCAAACCTCTTCCTCTTCTGCTAGGAGGAAGAACGGTAAATGACTGGTCTGCGACTGGGATGAGGTGAGGTGGCGGAGGGGGGGGGGACGGGGTTAGAACTGAAAGCCCAGAGCACCTCTGTTTCTTGGCTCATGTCATTAAGCAAAAGAATTTTTTCAAGGTTAACGAAAAGTGAACACTTCACTTATGTACCAGAAGATTCAGTCTGGATAAACTTGGCAGGAAGTTCAGATGCCCAGATTTCTGAAAGGACTGGATAATGCACCAGGGTTAATCAAGCACTAGCTTAGGCAAGAGCGCTGTGCTGTTGCGATTCCTGACGCATGAGAACCTAGGGCATGAGGATCCACAATGCAATCCAGGGCTCCAAGCCTGGGCTTGTCCTCCTGCCCCGAAACCTAAGTCCTTATTCTCTGAAGAGGTTTGGCTTGCAGTGAAGCAAGGCTGACAACATAAACCTATGAAAATATATCCACACACAGGGTGCTTGAACTGGCACTTTAAGGCTGAAAACAGTTTTATGTGCAGCCTTTTTTTGTGTGTGGCTATAGCTAAGCGCCCCTTCCCCCACCTTTTGTCTTCAATGGACACATGCATCTGGCTCTGAAATAAATGTGGGGTGCTCCTCCTCTTCCTCCATGTGGGCTATCTCCCTTAGCTTTGGTTTCCAAACAACTGCATGGTCAGTGGCTCAAATGCCTGGCACTTTCTCTTCAGGTTTTTACTGTTTTACTGTTCTAAGAAAGTGGGGGAGGATGGGGAGAGAGGAGTGGTGGCTTCATGGCAGATACAAAGGCCAGAGAACCAGCACTGTTCAAACCCAGCTTCTGCTGCAAACCTGGGGAAAAGCAGGTTTCCTCTGAGCTTGATACTGTGGAGAAGTTAACATGAGACATACAATGAGTGCATTCTATCTATGTCTGTACACACCATGAAATTCTCATTATGAATGAATATTTTTCAAGGAACCATATGAATACAAGTGCACACAAACTTATCCACAAAATATTTCAATCTTGAAAATCAACCGCCAGCACCCAGCTCAAAAAGGGAGTGCTGTGTTTTATCACTTTCCTATGTCTGTTTTTAAATGAGCAAATTGCAAGTGGTGCCTTCTAGGGTACAACTAGGTTGTCTCGGTTAAGATCCTCTCCATGGTCTCCTACCTCTCCTCTGTGTAAGGCTGAATCTTTTGTACGATGATGTCTGAATCCAGGACTCCCAGCAAAACCGCTATTTGACGGATAAACATGCCCTTCTGCCGTTCTGTCAGCTGGCTGACATTCACATCTAGTATCATCTCCACAAGGTTGTTCTTCCTTGGATCTGAAAAGAATGCATAAGTACCATCTCACTGATGAATTCCAGCTGATTTGAAAATTTTGCCTTGCCCCATTCCTAACAACATTTATTCAAATAGAAATATGAGCAAATGTACATGCTGTGTGAATCCTTGCATCCCCAGCTTGGCACAGAAGCCAACCCAAATAGACAGGTTGTGCAGAGCATCCAAGAGATTCAGCCTTTGGAAAAACTCCAAGAGAAGAGCACAGCTTCTAGCAACTAGACTGTTTTATAATCACATGCTGAACCAGCTCCTGACCTCTTGCCCCTCCCCCCCCAAATTCTTCCATTTCCTGATGCTCCCCATCAGATTCTGCTTAACACCTGCCCTCCAAATCTTATCTCAAAAAAGGTATTTGTTAATACCACCCTCTGACTATTGAAAAAAGTGTATCACAGATACTACACCCATTTTCTCAGTGTTAGGCAGTCACAAAACCTTTCTCATGCATGTATTGCAACAATTATTACTGCATCCAATTACAAATGGGATTCCAGTTCTTACAACTGTGTCAAGATATCAACAGATGTAAACTTAGGAAGATGGAAAATTGGAGAAGTACTGATATGCAATTGAAAATAGAATCAAAAGGACCCATGGAAGGGATGGGGGAAAGTCAGGAGATTCAGAGTAATCTCAGAATTTGGATTTTGTATTGTTTTATGTTGTATGTTTATATTTTCAAAAATCAATAAAAAAGATTATTAAAAAGATATGAACAGATGTAAATAAAGAGAGCCATATATGAAGCTATAGAGGGATCTGGTATTCTTTAACCAGTATGCTGCATGCCTAACAACAGGATTTACTTCTGAGTAAACTTGTAGAAGATCAATCATACTTCTCATGTAATCAGACTGAGACAGGGCCTTAGTCCCGAGAGCTGGTGTAAAGTAAGATCTAAGAGTGTGAGCTGGGAAGTTGGGATGGGAGGACCAGTCAATTTACCCTCAGTTTGCTTTCTTAAAAAGTCATCCCAAATATGTGTCAGCATCTTAGTGTGCATTTTTCCTGATACACACATTTTTGCAAGCAATTATCCCCAATCGTGGTTTTTTTGTACAAAATTCACAAAATATGGAGAAGTGTGCATTTTGAAGGATAGTTGCATTTTGGTTCACAATCACATACTGTTTCAAGAAATGAGAGTGAGAGTAAGGTAGTTTCGCATCCAAACCAATCCCCGCCTCCCGCATCCCTACTAGGAAGGCCTCAGTCCAAATCTCACCTCACCCATTAAGGAGGGCTTATGGGTGCCCCCCTTCTCTATCTCTCCATCTCCACATCTACAATAGGGAGTTAGTAATCTTTACAATATGTAGGCCATTATTACTAAGGTACTGTTTGTGAAGTGCTCTGAACACGCAAGGAATGTGCATATATTATTGCAAATCAATAAATGAATACTTTTAAAAGTGTGCATATAAATGCTAATTATTATGATTAATTAGCAATAGTTTCTCTTCCAGAAGATCAAGTACATGTGAGTGTGTGTGCCTGTGTATTTGTAGCTCACCAGGTTTTACTTCCACTGTGGCTCTGTCCATATCACTCTCCCCTTTGGCGTCAGTCACTTTGAGATGGAATGAATATGTCCCCTCCACCAGGTTGGAGAGGAACAGCACCGCATGGTGGTCTGAGTTATTTAACACCTCCTGCATTTAACAAAAACATACAAGGGTGATGATGCACCTTGCAATCCTGTGAAATACAAGGGAATATATCAGAAGTGCAAGGTCCCAGGGAAACCTAGGGGAGGAGTATGATACCTATAGCCTCCTATATGTTACTGGACTCCAACTCCCATCTTCCTTGACCATGCTGGCTGGGGCTGATGTGAGTTGGGGTCTACCAACATCTGGAGGGCCACAGGTTCCCACTTCTGGTCTAGGGTGATCTCTTCTAGAGCTGCATTTTCCTGAAACATTTCACACCCTCCCTCACCGTAACAAGTACCAGATTCCTCTAGGCAGAGAAGAGTTAGAAGCAAGCTAGACTGTTTTTTAGCGAACAGCTTAAGAGAAAAGCCATCTTCTTCCAGATACCCTTTTGTAACCAGGACTTTGAAGGAATCACTAGTCTTTGGAGCATTGAGACTATCTTGACTTTCAACATCTGAACTCTAAGAACATGCAGCAAAATTCAGAATTTTGAAGAAGAAAAAGTAAGTGCATGCAGTCCTAGTCACAAGACACACTTGTTGGTATAGTGAAAAAATCAGGGACATTTCAAAGGTTCATGAGTCAGAAGAAGAGTTTTAAAAATTAAGTCAAAACTGAGTGCACTTCAGAGGCATAGCTCCCATTATACCAACACTTTCTTTGCATTTGCTATAATAAACTAACATGCTTTCCCCTGTGGCATTTTTGTTACTTGTGTAACTGGTCTTAGAAAGATTTAAGCAGGCCCTGAAGAAAAAGAAAATTCAGTACATTGGACGGTCTCTCTCTTCTTGGCTGAGTGCAGTAACTCATGTAGCACTTTCCAAGCTTCACTAAAATTCGATGAGTCACTTGCACACAAGTAAACACTGCAGAATAGATAGCAGCATTACTCACCCCAGCCGCAGGGCTGACGTCATCCCGAGTCCAAAGGAAGGCGACAATTCCTTTGTCATCTGTGGATCTGGAGCCATCAAGCTCTGCTGTGTTGGTAGGAAGGGTGATGACAACGTTCCCAGCTATCTTTGCTGTGGGTGGCTTATTGATCTCTGAGTATGAAATGAGGACAAAGGATCAGAATACAAAGGAGCTTCAGCAAACTGTAACCTATCCATAACTAAGGAAAAGTTGACTAATTCTTCTTTAGCAATTCTAATCAGTTATATTTGATGAAGAATATAATAATACCAGGTGACCTGGTTGGGAAATCCAGGTCAGAAGTCCTGCTGTGTAGCCCACTGGGTTGTCTTTGGCAAAGTGCAATGGACTGTATGTGTTTATTGCATTGGGGCAATTCTCCATCTCCTCCTGCTCTCCTCCCTTTCCTGCCCTCTGCTGAGGGATGGCAGTGCCCTCTGAAAGGCTCAGCATGCAAGGCAGGGATCTACGCTGAGAGTGGTAAATTGGCTGAAATTAGGTGGAGGTAGCTTGCATAGGCGCATGAGTTTGGCCAAACTGCAGGAGGCAGTGGAAGACAGGAGTGCCTGGCGTGCTCTGGTCCATGGGGTCACGAAGAGTCGGACACGACTAAACGACTAAACAACAACAGCTTGCATATGAGTTGAGTTTTGCTTATGCAAGCCACCTCTGTCTATTTTCTCCAGAGCTCCACTCACACTACAGGCCCCTGTCCCACATCTGAGGCCTTCCTCAGGATACCCTGAACCTTGAAATGAAGATACTTATATCACCCCACACACCCCACACACATCCAAGGAAGCTGCAAGATCAGGACAGACAAAAGGAAGAACTTTGCACAATGTATGGTTAAAAGACAGAACTTGCTACAAGACTGAGCAACAGCTACTAGCTTGGGTGACTTCAAAAGGGGATCAGACAAATTCCTGGAGGATAATCAATGGCTACCAGTCATTATTACTATATGGTACCTGCAGGATTAGAGGCAGCATGCCTCTGGATACCATTTGCTGGTGAACATGAATGGGAAAGTGCTATGATGCTCATGTACTGCTTGTGGGCTTCCCACAGGCATCAAGCTGGCCACTGTGTGACAAGCGAGCAGGACTAGGTGGGCCTTCCGTCTGATCCAGCAGGATTCTTCTTACATTCATCTGACTGCCCACCTTCACCTGCATAGCAGGGAAGTTCAAATGCATCACATGGCTCAATGATTCAGGCTTCCTGCCGTTTAAGTGCTGGGAGAAGTGGATGTAGGCATGACAGAACCAAGTGTGCTTCAGGCTGGAGATTTGTACCATACCTCACAGGGTTGTCATGGGAATAACCAAGATAAAAACCAGATTTTAATACACTGAAATGTAGTGAAGGAGCAATGAGTAATAATGATGGGCAATTATGATCAACTTCCTGAAGCCTTCAGGTAGAGCTCTTTTATTTCTGTAGAGCCTCTTTTCAAAAGCTTGATTTTGCAAGTGAACAGTAGAAGCATTTTAACAGGCATTAGTGCTTGGATTTCATTTTCTCACAAAAAGCCCCAGAAAAAAAAAATGGGATCATCTGGCCATTTGGAGAGACAGAGGCACATGGTTTGGGCAGTGATGGAATCCAAGACTGACTGAAGAGGGAAAACAAGAATAATGTTCTCCTGCATGTTTGTCAAGTTGCTCAGGGGACTAAACAAGGGCTATCACACAACAACCTCACAACAATCCAGTGAGGTTAAGCTAGCCCTGCCTTGGCCAACATGTTGCTCTCAAGATGTTTTAGACTGCAACCCATCACTCCAGCCAGCAGAGCCATGCTGTTTGGGGCTGATGGGAGTTGTAACAGGTTGGGGAAGGCTGAGATATGGTTACTGACCCATCATCACCCTGCAAGCTTTCTGGACCAAGAAGGAATTTCAGCCCATGTCTCCCTCATCCTACTCCACCACTGCTTATCACCCCAGACCATATTACCTTCTGTTTCATCACCAAGGGATTGCAATGAATAGAAGAGCTTCCTTACGTGGAGCCTTCTTAGCCAAAGGCTGTGTTCCCTCCAGCTACCCACCTTCCTTGACAATGACGTTAACGGAGCTCTGGCTCTGCAAGTTCCGCTCATCTTTGACAGTCAGCGTGAATTCGTACGTCCCGACCTCAAGCCCAGTGACTGTGGCAATGCTGCTGTTGGCATTTTCCAGTTTCACACCATCTGGGCCCCTGGCAAAAAGCCCCCAAAGAATCAGCATGCAGATGTCAAACTTTTGCACAGAAAAGAAGAGGAATATTCTTTGAACATTCAGCCAAGATGCTAGACTCCCAGGTGCACTGGGCTAGGCCAAGATAATTTGTGCTGTAGGCAAAGCATTTTTTTATTCTTCCCTGTATCTTGTTGTATATTACAGGGATAGGGTACTGCTTTCTCTTCAGGGGTTTTCCTGACTAGGATTGGAGGAGAAATTTGATTCAGTTCTCATGTAATGCCAAATCTGTCCAATTCACACTTTCCAAAACAATATGAGAACTGAAACACAGACATCTCCATCAAAATCCGCACACATTCAAATTTTGCAACCTAGTTCTCAAACCAAAGAATGTTCACAAAAATGCAAATATTAAAGGACAATATGCATAAAAATCAATATATTAGTGAAAGTAACATACAAAAATGCAAAACTGTATGCAAAAATGTGGTTTTTAAGGGGGAAATTCATGCTAAAATACTGACGATTTAGCTTTAGTTTCATGAGGATTTTTTTAAAACAAAATTTCACAACTTGCTGAAGAAACATGGAAAAACGAGCAAACTGAAATTGAGAGATTATTCCATTCCTATTCCTGATTACAGCCCCTCTTCTCTATTCTGTACAAGTGAATGGAATGAAAAAGCTTTCCCCCTATTCACTTGTATGGAATACAGGGGAAATGAGGTGTAATCAGGAAAACTAGGTGGGGGCACAATTCCTCCCGCCCCAATTTGATTAGTTGGGAACCCTTGCAATTCTCCCATCCTAAGGAGGCACAGCTACTGCCTGCTGGGTTAGGCTGGCCTGGATAATAGTGGGTTTTTTTTTTTTTAAGATTCTACATGCACTATGCATGTTAGGGTATGATACAGCATAGTTCTGCATTATCATGTGAAGGTCATGTGTATGCAAGAGGGAGACAGAGAAATGTACCGTGTTTTTTCCCAAAGGAAGGATGCAATCTTCTGATCATCTGAGCTCTTGCTGCCATCCAGAGTGGTGCTGTCCACAGGCAGAGTTAGTTCTTTGTCTGGACCAGCATCTGCCTTGGGAGGCTTATTGTTTTCTGAGCAAAAGTTCACAAAATGAGAGAGATATGAAGGCACTCTTGAAATGAACTGGATGCTTATGTGGAAGGTGACAGACAAGCATAGTTCACATGAATATACAAAGCAGCCTTGAAGCAAGTCCATCTAGCCCAGTGTTAAATCTTCACTATTAGCTTTTCAGTTAGTGTCATTTTATCAGCATGTTTATTTTTTAAGTTGCACTAAAACAATCTATATCCACATTAACGAAAAAGAATGTTAGTGCAAGATTAACTTCAAAATATTGTGGTCAGCATCGTTTTAGCAGTGTCCCCGCTCCAACACATTTAATTAGCATTAAGATAATTTTTAGCCTTAAAAAATTAAAGTAATGACATAGTAGAGCCTAAATAAGAAAGGCTTAGCAGAAAAGTGGAAAAAACAACAACCACACAACACAACAACCCTGAATGCTCAACTAAACGGTCCTTTCTCCATCTACATGGCTTCATCCCACCAAGTAGTGTGGATGGAACATAGGGAGATGCACAGTTCACAAACTATAGGAATCCAATTACAATTGTGTTTGTAGCTATTCCCTCATTTCCTTTCTAGACCACTTTATATTTTTAAGAAAAAAATGTCAAAGTGGTTGAAGATAAAACATTAAATTTAAGATTTCAAAATAAAACATTACTAAAGAAAGTCAAATATAAAGCTTACAATTGAAGAGCAATTATTAAGCCAGGCATGGGGAATCTCCTGTCAACCCTAGCCACTGGGCATACTTGCTGGGGCTGATGGGAGTTGCTGTTGAGGAGCAGCTGGAAGGTCAAAAGTTCCCCATACCTGGATTAGGTAGTACTAGCAACCACTTGCTTGGAAGCATCCTAACACTCCTCACACACTAAGGGCCAATGCATATGCAACAGCATAAGTCAATGATTAAAAGAATGTGAGTGGGCCGCAGAATTATATGCTCTCTGCCAGATTCAAACAGTGTTTAAGAAATCTGATTAAGCAGGAAATCTAGTTAAGACATGTGGCGGTGGAGATCTTAACCACAAGAGATTCCCCCCAGTTTAAAATTTGCAGTGTCTTCCATTCTGGATCAGTTTGACAATAGGTTTGTGTCTCTTCACAAAATGGAAGCTCACAGGACTCAGAAATCAGGCTGACGTTTTCATAGCACCACACAAATCAAAGGGCATACAATCCAGAAAACTGCAAGACTAGCTTTCTGCTTGGTCCAGCAGAGCCTTTGACTTTTTGCTTTTTCCTGAATAGCAATTATCTGTGCTGTACAGCAAGCTGTGTTTGAAATTGAAGGGAGTGGGTGGCACTGCTATTTGGGGAAAATAGGCTTTACAGGGGGGAAAAAGGGAATGATCCAAAGCTACGTGCTTTGGAGTACCCATTGGTCTCAATGGCTGAAATCAATGGTACCTATAAATATGTTCCTTTGTCTGGAACATGGCCTGTCTAGAAGAGCAACTGGCTTATTTTCAGATTGTCCCAGTGTTGGACATGATTAGCTACCAGACATTTATCTAGGTTCAAGAGAAAACCAGCTGCTCTCTACCAGCCCCACACACTGGCTGCACATACACCATATTTAAAACACACGACTTCTCCCAAATAATCCTGGGAACTTTGTTAAGGGTTTTCTTAAGGGGTCTGAAAACTATATCTCTTTGATGGCTAAACTACAGTTCTCAGGATAATTTTTTGGGGGGGGAGTCATGTGGTTTAAATGTCTGTGTATGCAGTCACTATCTCTTCATCCCCCTTAACCCTGGTCCCAAATATATTAATGTCAAATACAGGCTTCTCATATATAATGGGGGGAGTTGTACACACAAAAACCCTTATTAAGCGTACCAGGTTGCACAATCACAGTGACCTCAGCAGTGGACTGGTGGCCAGCAGAATCCGTCACCGTCAGCAGGTAGGTGTAGTCACCTTCACGCATTGCAGAGAGCTGCAGAGTTGAAGTCCTCACTCCCTTGGAAACAACAAATACCAAGAATTTAAGTCCCCATTCACAAAGAAAGAAAGTAAAAGGAGGCTTAAGAAATGCACCACTCATTGCAAAGTTATATAACCCAGTTTCAGGAGGAGTTTTTTAAACAATCAAGTGGTTTATACATTTTGTGAAATAAATAAAATTATTTAGAGGATGCATGGGGCATGTACTTGTGGTCTCCTATCTAGCTACTGACCAGCCCCAGATATGGTTGGCTTTCACAAGGTTGCTGAATTATGTGCCCCCCAATCATGTCTTGGAACCATCCAGGAATTTATCCACCTTGAGATGCTTGGAGTTTTTTCCGGTTTTGAAAAAACAGAAGATAGGACCATAAAGAGATTTGTAGGTCATGCAGAACCAGGAGAAAGTCAATACAGGATCCCTCCCCCCTCCCAAGATGATGCTGAACTACAACTTCCATGAGTCCTAGTCAGCATGGCCAGTGAGAGTTGTAGCCCACCAACATCTGGAAGGCACCATGCTGGCTACTATGCATAGAACAGGGAGTTTTTCCTCCCTTTTTTGTAAAACTGGAGCCCAAAATCATCTAATGAAGGACTACTATCCATCATACAATCCTGTCTAAGAACTGAGCTCTTCACTGTCCCCTCAGCTATTAAGGTGCCAATATGCAAAACAGCCTTTTCTGCCTCTGGAAGTCCAGGCCAGGACACCGGCATTGCTTCTTCACTGCATGGGTTTAGAAAAGCAGTTACAACTTTTAATCACACTTTTGTGTCCACCTTATTTATTTATTGCAATTCTCCTCCACCTTCTTCTCCAAGGAGCTCCAGGTGGTGTACATGGTTCCTTCCCCCCTCGTTTAATCTCCACAACAACCCTGTGAGGTAGGTTAGGCTGAGAGGCAGTGACGGGCCCAAGGTGACGCTGGCCAAATGGGGGTTTGAACCCTAGTCTCCCAGGTCTTAGTCCAACATGCAAACCACTACACCAAACTGGCTCTTCTTCACAGAATTGTAGAGTTGGAAGGGACCCCGAGGGACAACTAGTCAAACCCCCTGCAATGCAGGAATCAGGAATATTGTTTTACTGTAAGCGACTTTGAAGAGTGTGATATAAGCAACTTTATATAAATGCGTTTATTTATTTTTACACAGCAGATAGGGGAATTGCTGCCACAAGTTGTGGCTGCCAGGTTGGAAAAGGGGGATTAGACAAACTGACCGAGAAGAATGCTAAGAACTACTAGTCATGATGTCTATGTAACACCTTCAGGATCAAAGGTAGCATGCTCCTGAATATCAGATACTGGGGGACACAGGTGGGAGAGTGCTCCTGCCCTCATGTCCTGTGTGTGGGCTTTTAGATACATATCAGGCTGGCTGCTATGGGCTAGAAGGATAATACTAGAAATCCAACAGAACTTAATGACACATAGAAAGAGCATGTACCCAAAGCGCATACAGCAAATGAAGCTCAGCAACAAAATTAGTTGCCAGACATGACAGAAGGGACATGATGCTCTCACAAAATTACTAGGTGTGCAATGTTTGAACACACACATTGTATTTTTTAAATGTTGATTAGATAAGTAATTGTTGGGTCAGATGTGTTTACAGTGATTGAACAAATTGATTTACATGAACTTAAACATAATAGGAAATGTTTATTGAAGTGTGTTGACTCCTCTCAAGACGGAGCCCCGAGATCTTACCTGCATCTCTACCACTTTCCCTTTGCTGCTGGGGCTGAGGGACCATTCATAGCTGACAATGCCGTGGTCATCTGTGCTCTGGTTCCCATAGAGGGTGATGGAGTTTTGGGGCAGAGTGATAACTTGGTTAGGGCCTGCATTCGCTACAGGTGGGTAATCCACTGCTTTGTTCACAGTCAGGCTGGCAGTGGTGGAGTTGCTGGCACCATCCGAGTCCACCACGGTGAGGCTGAAGAGGAAGGAAAGAAGAGAATTCAAAGATCAGGACAAAAAGGGAAAAGCTCAAAGGGAGCCACTGGCAGAGAATGAGTAGTAATCTCCCCCCACCGGCCCCAAAGAAAAGTAGTGGTTTAAGCTGGATATGCATAAACCTGGGGGGTGGGGAAGAGATGCCTGGAACAACTAGGAGAGAAACATGCAAATATTAAAATGTGATGCTATTTTAAACAAATGTACAACATGCAACTAAAGCTATATATATATAATAATAATAATATAATAATAATTTATTATTTATACCACGCCCATCTGGCTGAGTTTCCCCAGCCACTCTGGGATATTCAAACACATCCATATTTATAACAAGAAAATAAAGAAATCACAATGCCAGATACACATTTACAGACTCAAAGTCTATTCACAAATAATAATGGTTTTATTGTAGATTTTTGTAATGTTTGTGTGTTTTATTTTGCCATATACCTTAAAATATTATATTATAAAGTGGTATAGAAATCACCTTTAATAAATAAACTCAAAGCTGTGTCAAACAGACCCAAAATGTCTATTTTTAAAAATCTTGTTCCCTCACTCTTGCTGAGTGAGAATTCATTCACCAAGAGTAACCTATTTTTGACAGAGCACTGGTTTTACACAATACTGTATTTTTTAAAAAATGATTACACATATCATTTTTTGGCTTTTCTAAAGAGCCTGTTTTCACATGGAGAAATTATTCAGGCAAAATCACACATGACATAATAAAATTTCTCTACACAGGATAACTAGTGGCTGAAATTCTGAATTCATTCCATTGAAAAGCCGGTGAACTGAAAGTTATATGTGTGGTTTATATCTGAGGCAACCCGTTCACATGTGCCAGGGATCAAGTGATGAGTGTAACCAGCTCTCTCTTAGGCAATGGCTAAACAAATAAGAGAACTGGCTCAGACCAGTATTTTGTCTGCCTAGAGTGCTTTAGGCAAGTTCACAAAAACAAAGAATGGCTGTATCTATCCCATTATTGCTGAAGTCTGACTGTGGGTAGTATTCTGCCTCTGAAAAGTCATGTCAGTCTTCTGCCACTCACATTTAGTAGCTCCTATTTAATGAATCAACTGAATCCTTTTTTAAAAAACCATGTATGCTAATGGATATCATCACAACATCCTGTGGCAATGAGTTACACAGGCCAAGTTGTTTTCTCTGTACTATTTACCTCTAACATACTGTATGAGAAGTGGCCCTACAGTAAAGTATTAAGTGCTCCTTGGGAAAGCACTGTTAATTAGCCAGCTGTGTGATGAACATTTCCACAGAGTGTCATTTATTTCCATTTACAAATGGGGGAATGGGGAGGTTGGAGCCACATGGCAAGGAAAAGGCTTGGAACTGAAGCAGCAATGGTAACACTAAAGCCCCTCATCCAGAAGCTCTCTTTATAAGGAAGGGCCATAGGTTAGTAGTAGAGCCCATGCTTTGTGTCTAGTGGGTCCCAATCAGGATGAGCATCAAGCTCTGCAGTTAAAAGGATCTCAGGTCAAAGTATGCAGGCCAGCACTAGATGGACCAACAGTCTGACAACTTCATATGTGTATCTCTCCTGGCCTCATTACTGCTGATAAGGTCAATATGCATGAATAGCCTGTCATAATTTGCGGGGGGTGGGGGGGGGTGGACAGGAGGGAAACACATAATTTACAGTTCAGACAATTTCATATTATATGCTAGTGGGTTCTGTAATTGCTCTCATCAAATGTCACCCATACAGGACCTGCAAGCTGGAAAAACATAAAAAATAATAGAATGAGGCTACCCACAGTCCTGCTTGCAATTAAAACAATTTAAAAGCTGGTATGCACTGTTGAAGCCAAAATATCTGTTTAAAAGACTCAAAATGCATTAACAAAACTCTCTTCCTAAGGATTAAGAGAGAGAGAGAGCTTAGCAACTGAGATAATCAAATGCATGTGCAGACTTCATAAGTAAAAGCAAAAAATCTTTACAACCAGAATTAGGATCATTTGCTGCACAGCACACTCCCAGCTTCTTCCCCTTCTAAAAACAGGCTTGTAATAGGGGCTGTGCAAGTCATTAATTATTTAAAATCATTGTAAAGCAACCGAGGAAACAGACCTTTAGAGGCAGAAAGAACCCAGTTCACACATAATGTTAAGCCACACTGGCTTAGCAAGAACAAGCAGGTGTGTGGATACCCAGAAGGAAACTCACAGCTGCTTTTCCCTTCTCCAGGTCTTCCTGCTGCTGCACAACCCAAGGCTAAGCCATGGTTTGGATGAGCATTACATGCACACCTGAGCTCTTGCTTTGTCTTGCTCCCAACAAAAACACAAGCAGTAACCAAGGCTGACCACTTGTGATTTGTTTTGAGAAGACAAAACACAAGCAAAGATTCACACATAACACTAAGCCAAACCACAGCTTAGTTCTGGCTAGTGTGGCAGCAGGGGGATTGGGGAGGACCAACTCAACCACAATTTACCCCCATGGGTACCCAAAGAAATTTGTGTGAATGAGGATGAAGCACTTTACTGGATCCCCAATTCCCAGGGAGAGAACACAAAGCTGAGACACACAGTTTAACCATGGAGTATACTAAAAAAGATTTTTTGCAAGGCTTAGCAAATACAATTTCATTTTTCAACCTACTGAATATTTCAGCTATGAAGCAAATGGCACACACACACAGAATCACCCTCATTCCATAACTATAAAGCTGAGGTCGGCTACACTAAACCAAAAGAAAATTGAATTATTACAGGAGAACTCTTCTTGAGCTACCTTGAAACTTTTATAAAGGAAACTCATCTAAAGATATCCTTACCCAATATATTCATTTTCAGATGGGCCTTAGAATAACCAATTTATTCCTGAACCTTTTATCCCTGACTAAAAATCACAGTGACATATTCAATAGTTATATGCCAAATCCTATTTTTATAATGAGAGAGGGTGAAAAAAATGGTTTAGAGCTGGGGGCAAAATAAGCTCTGCTCTATGGCACATGCATTCCTTCCACTATTCCTCCCCCCCCCCCCAATTCACATTAGCGGTCTAGTCACATATAACAGTTTAAATTGGGAGATTACAATTTTATGAATATAGCAATAACCTCAACCTCCACAGCCAGGGAAACTATAAAATGTGACTAGGTAGCAAAAAGTTGTTGCTGGTTTGTTTTGTAAATTGTTAGCTGATACATTGTTTTCATTGGGTTAACTGGCTCTTTAACATACCAAGGGCTGATTTCATTAATTGGTTTGTGTCATCTATCTTATGCTTTAGATCTAGAAAATCCAAACCAGAGGTACAATCCCAGCTTCTTTGTCTTACCTGAAAGTGTAATTTCCTGGCACCAGATTGGTCAGTTTCAGAATCGCAGTGTCTGCCGATACCTTCTCCTCCCGTAGAGGCCCCTTCAGTTCTTCCCAGTGGTAACTGACTATTTTGTCATCATCAGTACTGTCTGATTCAATGGAAACAGATAAAGCCACATTCCCAGTAAGTTCAGGAGGAATAAAAATCTATTTACAAAGTAGCTTAAGGCCATACTCCCAATATTGCAACTTTCACAAGGGACAAGAGTTAATTTTATTTTTAAACTGTGAAGCTATGCTTAATGTGCCATGTGATAAAAGAAAGAGTATTTAAAATATGAATGATAGTCCCCAGAAATGGGATTGCTGAATGAAAATAGGAATGAACACACTGGTAGAATCCACGCACCATTAATGTAAAGGTCCCAGACTCTATCCCACATCACTTCAGCAAAAAATGTCTCAGGTAGAAGGGCTGGGAAAAATCCTTGGCTGAGATTCTGGGGAGCCACTATCAGTAATACAATAATAAGCCAAAGCAGGGATGGGAAACCTCACGTTGGCGGGGGGGCAAACGTGGCCTTCCAAGCCTCTCTATCTGGCCCCCTCTTCTGCCACCCCCTCACTAGAGCGGCTTTGCACTCTTCCTGGCCTGGAGAGAGGTGTGTGTAAAAAACTAGCCAACTGTACAAAGGAAAAACAAAATAAAAAAATTCCTTCCAGTAGCACCTTAAAGACCAACTAAGTTAGTTCTTGGTATGAGCTTTCGTGTGCATACCAAGAACTAACTTAGTTGGTCTTTAAGGTGCTACTGGAAGGAATTTTTTTATTTTGTTTTGACTATGGCAGACCAACACGGCTACCTATCTGTAACTGTACAAAGGAAAAACACACATCTATTGCTCTGCTTATTTTTGCCTCTAGCTCTGCCCACCCCTGGCATGTGGCCCCCAGAAGGTTATCAGAAGGGAATGCAGATCTTGAGCTGAAAAAGATACCCCAGCCCTGAGCTAAAGGGACCAGAAGGCTGATTCTGTGTAGAGCAGCTTCATATGTTTAAACAAGTCCAGTGAGCGATGTTTTCCTTGTACTGAGTTGGGGCTGCCCTAGTTTAACTAATGCATTTGGCAGTGAAGACTAGTAGCTACAAATCTACACGTGCCCACAAATTGATCAACAGTCAGTGGATGATTTGAACTGATCCTAATGATACATCAGCCACATTCCGCTAGAATCCTGTCCCTTAATAGACAGACTCACTCGGTCTCCTCCATGACTTTTATCTGAGGCTTGCAGGAATAGATTGCACTAGTTTTAGTAGGTACTTACGGCTGCCATCAATGACTGTTGAGGTAGTTGGTAGTGAGATCTCCAGGAACTGGGGTAACACAATGGCCACAGGGGGCTGATTCACTCGAGGCTCTGCGATGAAAAACAGAACTATGACAGCCACCATAGAAAGTTACCGTCCTAGTCAGCTGCAGCATTGTAGCTAAGAGATGGAGCTGTGAATCAGGTAGTCCAAGGCTCAAACCTCACCTCTGCCATGAACTCACTAAATGGCCTTAAGGAAAGATGGCCTCTCCCAACTTCAGCAACTTACCCCCCCCCCCCGTCTTTTCAATTTGCAACATGGGATAAAACAATAAACAAGAAGAACTTTGAACACTCGCAAACAGCTACATAAATTGTACATATTAAATTGTACATATTAATATATTATTGAACTTGCGGTTAAAACTTGCTTTAGAAATAGGACTCCCTAGGTGACTTTAGGCAAGCAAGCTCACTGAGCCTCAACTTTCCTGTTGCAATATGGAAATAATACCACTAACTTATTTTACAGGATTATTGTAAGGATCACAGATATATAGCCAGTGAAGCGCTTTGAGTGCTTACAGGAAGTGGCACTTTCCACACTATCAATAGAAGTCACTGCCTTCCTTCTATTGCTACAGTACAGAGCTCTGAGGAACCTTGGAACATATTAAGCCCTGCTAGCAGCACCTAGTGGTATTTGGAGGAAGAACTATGCCAAGAATAGTAATACATAGTTTGCCTTTCTTGCCACTGAGGAATCAAAACCAGCTCTCACACAACCGGAATGAGGGAGAAAAGGGGTTTCTTAGTCAGCAGAGACCTGAATCTTGGTACTTTCCATTCTAGAAGTCAATCACTGGCTATTAGAAGCCACCAGGCCTACTTCCTCCCTTTTCATGGACAAAGAAGATCCATCAATTTGAGTTGAATTAATTTTAATGAAATGATTTTAGAATGTTGTATTATTTTATTGTTGTTAGCCGCCCTGAGCCCGGCTTCGGCTGGGGAGTGCGGGATATAAATAAATTTATTATTGTTCTTATTCTTATTAAGAGGAGATCAATGGCTGGTGAAATACAGGCTCTTTTACTTGGATGGCTATTCTCATCAATTATCTTTGTTTATATGCCATTGTGACATTCTGAAGGAAATAGTGTTGGTAAAGGTATTCCTACTACTCCCTGGGAGGAGAGGGAGGAGCAGCACCTGGCTGCTAATCCTTCCAAGCATCATCTACTATTCTACATGCATTGGGAGACCCATTTTTAATCTTTCATTTGCATGGTGGTAGTGCTCCTGTTGTGACCCATCTTGCATCAGGCCACAACCCACTAATGGGTCCCGACCCACCAATTGAAGACCAGTGTGCTAGATCAATGGTTCTTAACAATCAAGGCCTCCTGCTATGTTTGCAGCATCTGGCTTGGGCTGTGCTATCATAGCACTGTTCCTCTAAGACAGCACACACAGCAGGGGAGGCTAACCTGCATTTCTCCTGACATCGTTCAACTCCAGCTCCTAGCAGTCCCAGCCAGCATGGCCAATGGTCTGGAGTGATGGGGATTGTAGTCTAACAATAACTGGAAAGGAACAGGTTACCCACTCTGCAGTGTTTGCAACACAAACCATTACTTGGGATAGAGAGGGAGAAATCTAGGTGCCCTCCCCTACTAATCCAAAAACTCCAGGTCAATACTATTGCTGTTATAGTGAATTTGGTTACCATAGAAAAAAGCCTGGCTTTTGAGTCAATTCAAGCAGCTCCTCTAACATATCAGGTAAGCACTGATAGCAGAGGCAGTGGTGAGCAGTGACTACATTGTCTGGTAGAAATTGCAAACTGGCAGGCAGAGAGGCAACCCTGGCATTAATGGGAAAATGGCCAAGTGACAAACACCAAGTTTCTAGATTTGCTGACAATACACACCTACACACCTGTTGTACCCAACGTTTCCTAGGTGAAGGATAGGAAGATGTGAATTTGGAGTATAAGCCATTCAACATCCTTTAACGGGTAGGAACAACCACCCACTCATGGCACCACCTCTAGCTATTATAGGCACCAGGTGAAAGCATTTTTATTCACCCTGGCCCTTAGATATTAACTTTCTGCTTATCTTTCAGTGGGGTGAAGTTGGATGTGTGTGTGTGTGCGTGTGTGTGCATGTGTGTGTGTGTGTGTGTGTGTGTGTGTGTGTGTACCTTGTGTATTTTAGGATGTTTTACCCTTTTGCTTCGCTTTGAGTGCTTTGTTTCATTTTTTGAAAAAGAAACAAATAAACACAATAAGTAAATAAAATGAAAATAAACATTGAGACTAAGGAGAAGGAAGCTGGCTGCCACTGCTGCCACTAGGACTGGTTGTAAATAAGAAGCAGACATGGTGGCCCTGGACTGAACCAGACAGAGGTTGGTGGGACAGTGCCACACTTGCCCTAATGGACTAGCCTCCACCGAGTCAAACATTTGTGGACTCCTGTGCACAAACATCCTGCTCTCTCAGTTCCCTGGTTTTGCAGTCTTATGTGCACTGAAATAGAAGAAAAACCTGTATAGCCAGAGATAACAGTACAGTGGGGGGAGGGGACAGGACCAAATGGGTACATAAGGGTAAATGAACAATGCTTGTATCCTATGATCTTCCAAAAAGTATTAGCCATGTCCAGCCTTGGTAGTAGCAACCAAATTTGGAGCAAATTCTGGCTCACAATTGGCCTCATTTTGGCTTACAATTTGTTTTGGGAAGTGTGAATTAATCACAAAGCTATGCCAAACAGGAAAGAAAATGGCAGCCATTAAGAAGAGCACTCCTGATACTGCCACCCACCATAAAACAAGACAAAGAAGAAGGCAAAAGTTAGTGAATGATTTTTCACATTCTGTTTCACCCAACACCTTCCTCCCATGCAAATTAAGCCAAAATTTCTCCCTGGAGAACTTGCAGTCATTTTCATTAAAACACACACACACACACACACACCCCAGCTGTCTTGCATCTCAAGCTTTTGTGGAGATTCTTTTTAAAAAAGGAAATATATAACCTACAAGCTGTAAATGTACCTGCTAAGCATACCTGGTTTAACTGTCACATTCACCATTCCTTCTCCATGAGCATTATCACCATCTACTATCACATTGAATTCATACAGGCCAACTGTGAGCTAGCAAAGAAAATGAACACGGCACATTAGACATGGGCAAGGCTGTGTCTACCTGTTCCCACCCCTAAATTAGACCACCACAATGATGTTAGTACCTCACAAAAAGCAACTGACATATACTGAATTATGAGAGACATGAGCCATTGATGCCATCTGCTCAGAAGAGAATAAACCCCTTCTCTATTTGGACCCTAACATCCTGCATTACCTGGGCCTTGTGCTCAGGTGGAAGTGGGGATATTTTATTTTTCTCATCTACTGTGGACTCAGCAACGTGACAAAAGCAAGGAGAGGATGTGAACTCAAAGCCTCTAACTGTTTCATTGTACCTGACACCCCAGAGAACCACTCAGAGTCAGACAATATGTAGTTAGATGGGCCAATGGTCTGACAGCATAAAGCAGCTTCAGTACATATATATGTTACACACTGTAACATTTGCTTCCCCTAACCTTGCAGCACGACAGTGCAAAAGCCTACAACTGAGATTTTAGATTTAAGAGTTGCCAAAAAGCAAGAGATTCACCTTGGATAATTTGAGAATCTGTGAGTGCTGTCCTTCCATCTCTCCACTATAGTCGGTGGGGTGTGTGATCAGCCTCCAGTCATAGGAGTAGCTAGTCCCTAAACAAACAAACAAACAAACAAACCAGAGGTTAGAAGAGCCCACTATCAAAAGAAACTGAATGAGAAGATCAAAGCAGCTCAGAAGCTTAAGCCTTATATGGAAGATTCAAACTAATGTCACTTCAGAATACTAAATTGTGTTATATCCACATGTGGTGGTCCAGCACATATTGGGAGTGAAACTGATGCAATAGAAAGTAATACTCATATAAGCTGAGATTTGAAAACAAAAAAATGAAATCTTTTCCTACTGATTATGGCCAGAATATGTCATACTAAATCTTGGGAAAGAATGTCCATTCCCATCACTGCAGAGTGGGAAAGTAAAATATAGAATATCTTGCTATATGAAATCTAATTAACTGCACCAGAATTAAAGAAGGGAGACTATACACTTAAAACATCCCATCCAAAAAAACCTTGCAGTGTAAGCCATGTATCGAATACTGCAAAATAAAATGCACACTTCCACTGGCAGAGGAACGGAGGGGCGGACCGTCCCCGGCATCACTATTCTGGTAGGGTGCCATTGCGGCGCCCCCACGACATGCGCTGCACCCCCTGCGCACGTCGAGCACCATGCCCCCGCAGGCTGCGTGCCATGCCCCCAGGATGAGCACCACGCCCCCGACTGCTCTCCACCCCCGGTAGCGGAGCATGCAGCTTCACCACTGCATACTTCCACCAACATAACATGCATATTTAGCGGGCTGGAAATTGTTGCTTATTCCAACTGACCATCTATATTTCTATTTGCAAGGAATTTTATTTATAAATAAAATGAAATTAACACCAAATATATATAACAGTATTTATAGAGCCCTTCCAGATGACCTGTTTATGTAACATTACTCCTGATTTACTTCTACAAAGATAACATGGTAGTTAGACTATGACTGTTGAGCATGTACTCTGATTTGTTTACAGGATAGTTATATGAAAATGACCATTCATCCTGTATTCATTCTGATTTGCTTTTGGGGAGTTTACACATCTTCCCATTAATAATTAATTCATCCCACACTTTTCAGTGTATTTTGCACTTAAAGGTAAAGCTAAAGGGACCCCTGACCATGAGGTCCAGTCGTGACCGACTCTGGGGTTGCGGCACTCATCTCGCTATATTGGCCGAGGGAGCTGGCATACAGCTTCCGGGTCATGTGGCCAGCATGACTAAGCCACTTCTGTAGAACCAGAGCAGTGCACGGAAACGCCGTTTACCTTCCCGCCGGAGCGGTACCTATTTACCGTATTTTCCCCTCTATAACACGCAGATTTTTTCTCCTAAAAAGTAAGGGGAAATGTCTGTGCGTGTTATAGAGCGAATGTGTGGTCCCTGGAGCCGTTTGTCCCAAGTGCATGGCAAAAATCATATTGCGCCGTCACGGAGGAGAGGAGGCTGCTGCTTTCCTGCATTCTGCCTCAGGGTCTTACTGCCCACCCTGTTCTGTTGCGGTTGCTGTTTGCTCAGACAGAACAAAGAGCAGTGAAATCCCCTCCCCTCCAGGCAACCCCTCCCCTCCAGGCAAGTAGAGAGGAAAGCAGAGCGTCCCTGCTCCGGTGCTGCTGCTGCTGCTGCTGCTGCTGCTGCTGCGTCTGGGGACTCGGCAGGCAGCGGAAAACATGCAGATGAGAGAGAGAGAGAGGGCTGGCTTGAGTGGGTGGGTGGACTTTTGCCTTCCTCCCCCCCCCCCCTTTAAACCCCTCTCCTGCATTCTTAGCCAGCTGCTTCTCCGCACACCCCTCTCGTGCTCCTTGTCCCTTCTATATTTTTCCTTCCCTCCCCACTTAAAACGTGGTTACAAAGCACGGATCCACATGGATCCTCAGGATCTTTGCATTGGGTCACCCCAAATTCACCATCAGATCACATAGCAATGATCTGATGCAAAAACAGGGCTGCAATGGTGCAAAAACGTGGTTACAAAGCATGGATCCACATGGATCCTCAGGATCTTTGCATTGGGTCACCTCAAATTCACCATCAGATCACATAGCATGTCCATGGCTACAGCCTGCCCCCCCAAAATCACGTACCCACTGTTGCCTGGGGCTGCAATGGTGCAAAAACGTGGTTACAAAGCATGGATCCACATGGATCCTCAGGATCTTTGCATTGGGTCAGCCCAAATTCACCATCAGATCACATAGCATGTCCATGGCTACAGCCTGCCCCCCCCCAAATCACGCACCCACTGTTGCCTGGGGCTGCAATGGTGCAAAAACGTGGTTACAAAGCATGGATCCACATGGATCCTCAGGATCTTTGCATTGGGTCACCCCAAATTCACCATCAGATCACATGTCTGTGGCCACAGCATGAAGTACAAAAATGATACATCCACTGTTTCATTCAGAATGTTTTTTCCCTTGTTTTCCTCCTCTAAAAACGATGTGCGTGTTATGGTCAGGTGCGTGTTATAGAGCGAAAAATACGGTATCTACTTGCACTTTGACGTGCTTTCGAACTGCTA
Organism: Podarcis cretensis; assembly: GCF_951804945.1. Lineage (NCBI taxonomy): Eukaryota > Metazoa > Chordata > Lepidosauria > Squamata > Lacertidae > Podarcis > Podarcis cretensis. The sequence continues at coordinate 30,651,135 of NC_137177.1, forward strand.
GGTTGGCAGGAGCAGGGACCGAGCAACGGGAGCTCACCCTGTCTCGGGGATTCGAACCGCCGACCTTCTGACTGGCAAGTCCTAGGCTCTGTGGTTTAACCCACAGCGCCACCCGCATCGCATTTTGCACTTACTTAACTGCAAAACTTTTTTTTAAAGTGGATTTGTTATGTAAGAGCAACAGAGCACTTATTCCACCTTAATTGTGAAAACTTAATTTGGCATGTGCTTTAATCCCTCTCACAAAATGGTAACAGTTGGCACCCAAAATATATACAGTTGAGTCAGTTCTATGCCCATCTAAGCAACCATCTCTGCTCAGGAAAGAGCCTCCCCTGGACTCTTGTAAATATTTGCACTCTCAGGGTATATCAAAAGCTGTTCAAAGCGGAATTCAGTGTGTGGAGGCTGTGTACACATAACTGGCTCAGAACTGGCCAGTGTATCTTGGAGTTAGCCCGGACGAACTTCTTCCTGCCATGCTCATGTGGACAGGTTTTACCTGTTGATTACCAAGCAGGTTTGACTGAGCGTTTCCAGCTTCATCGCCTATTTTGAGCTGACATTAAAGGAGCATGCGTCTCTTCCAGCAAAACTAACAAGGTGGCAAACTCAGGTTTGCTACCACATACTATGTGCCATAGCCCCCTGGGATTTACCTTTAGGTGGTGGAGGCAAGACGTATGCATTCAGCTCCACTTCATTCTTTGGCAGTGTCACTTCAACACTGTCTCCAGCAGAAACGGCCAGTTTCTTAATAACTGTAAGAGAGAGAGAATTAAAAATTAAAAGACAAGGCCATTTCACATGTTCCATTTTCCATTCATATACCCAGATGCTTGTGGAAGAAGTATTGGCTCAGTTTGGATGTGATGGTAACTCATGGTTGAACTTTGCATGCAGGCCAGCCCTTCATTTCCTCCTTGCAATAGCCATTTTGTTGTACGAAAAGGATATGACATTGTCACTTCAAAAAGAAGGTGAAAGCATGAGAGAGTAGAACACGTTGAGAAGTATGTATTCATTTTAAAAAGATGCAGCAAGGCACGACTGTAAGGAGGAGATCAAAAGCATCCACCTTTCATTCTGAACTAACCAGAGATTCTCATTATGTCCAGTGTTTTTTTCTTTAAAAAAAAAAGAGGTTAGGGGTACTCTCATTTTCCTACTCATATTGAAATACTGCCCCTCAATGAAGCCAAACTTAGATTCACAAAACGTTTTAGGGGTATGCATCCCCCTGCGTCCCCCCAGAAAAAAGCACTGATTATGTCTAAACTGGTTTGTTTAAAGTATGGCTTGATCCTGACATGTTTGAACAAACTAGAGTCCTCCACCCCAACCCATTTGGATACAATGAGAAGCTCTGGTTTGTTTTAAACCAGAAGCGAAAGCTTCCAATCTTCCCTCACCCACACTAAGTTTAAGGGTTGCTGCTGCTGCTTGTTGTGCATGCCATGCTAACCAACGGTTTTAAACCTGTTACATCCAAAAGGGGCCATTGTGTGAATGAGTCATATGCTTCTCAATTAACTACAGCAGTTTTCAATATTCTGGAGCCTGGAATACGGAAATGCATGTTTTTGATGAGAAGCAAGCTGTGCGTAATAACCCCGGGCATAGAAATTGCTTGCAGAAATCATCCCACGTCTCAAAATTAAAGTGCACCACAAGCCCTTAGTTGCAAAGCTTTAGAAATAACAAGCTACAAATTATTAAACTATAACATCCCACCCTTTAAACTTAGATGCCATTTGAGATTTTTAAACTGAAAGTGAATACAACGCAACAGAATCATACAGAAATTAAACTCTTTGCTATCTTTCTGGAAAATTCAACATGCACTTTGTGCTCTGTACTGAAGGGAGATGTCAGCCAGGTGCAGTAGAGATGAGAAGAGCTGAATCAGATATGTTTCAGGAGACAATCTAGCTGCTTTTCTCAAACTGAGAGGGACAAGAGCCTCTATTTATTCAACTGTAAGCTTAGCCTTTTGCAAACATAGCAAGAATTTGCACTATTCTGAGCTGGAAACTGAGAAGCATTTTAAGGTCCAAGTAAGTATGCAGATCCCATAAAATTTAACTCTCTGGTACTTGTTGTACCTTTGCATATAGGGTAGTATCACTGAAATTGATCTTTATGCTTTGTTTCAATTTTAAAAGCACTCCAGTTCTTCTCAAACAGACCTGCCCTTCATTGCCCCCTTGCAACAAACATACAACAAAAATGAATTGGCACTTTAGCTTCAGAATAAGGGGGGGGGGGATATGGAACAGTAGAACACCTTCAGAAGTATCTATTTAAAAAACAGAGAGGGGAGAAAAACATATATGACCATAGACCATATATAGAGTTAGAACACTAGTCCCTCAAACTCAGTATTGCCCGAACTACGTAGTGCTAGGGATTCTGTGGCCCTTCAGACGTTGGACTGCAGCTCCCATCAGCCCTGCCAGCATGACCAATAACAGGTGTGCAACAACATCTGGAGGGCCACCAGTTCCCCACCACTGGTCTACTGGTCTAGAGTGGCTCTCTAGCATTTAGACAAGAGCTTTTCCCCAGCCCTACCTGGAGATACAAGGGATGGAACCTGGAGCCTTCTGTATACAAAGCATGAGCCCTTCCCTCGAAATACACTTGGAGAAGAGGTATAGCATGGAGGCCAAGACTGAGAGTTGCAAAATAACCTCATCTCAACCACAAACCCACTAGGTGACTTTAAGCAAGCCAGTCACACACACTCCAACTGAGGAGAAGAGGACTGGCCTCCTTTACAGGACTGTTACAAAGGTTCATGAGATAAATGAGTGTGAAGTTCTTTGAATACTTGAAATGTGTTATATAAATGCTAATTATTATAATGATGAGCACAGTTGAGCAGCCAGCATTTTCTTTCCTTTTTTTAAAAAAATGAGCTTTGTTTTGTTTGCGGCTGATTGACAGAAACTGGGTGCAAAAGAGGAGAACCAGGCACAGCACAGATGTGCGGAAGGGAGAAATCTGAAATTGATGCTTCTGGGGGCTTAGCCATCAGCTGTTGGTATGAAAGTCCCAGCCAGGCTGCCAGAAAAGGAGAATGACAAAGTAGGAATGGGAATGTAGAAAACAGATATGTAAAATGTAAAAATTAAAAGCAGATCTCAAACTGAAGGTTGAAGTTAGAGGTGGGTCCCAGAAAAGGCAGCTGTACATAGTTTTTTGTAATTATTTCTCACTAAGCACTATAAAATGTTTATTTCACTTAATCAAGCGATGCACAACACAAAAGAGTAGCTGTGGAAAAGTGCAAAACCAGAATGATACGTTCCTAGATCTTGTACAAGATCATCAAAAGGTTTTTCCCCCCTCTTCCAAACTAAGATAGCAAGATGTGATGTTTTAAACAAGCACTAGAAGAAAACATCTGTCAAAACGTTTGGCAAATGAACAGTCAGATTAAGAGCTGAGATTGTGGAACTATGCCAGTAGCATTTAAAGGCAGGCTTACAACATCTCCTCAGCTGATAGTTGCTCTTACCTGGCGTTGGGGCAGCAGTGCTGGGTTGCACAGCAGGGTTTGTTGGGACTACAGGATTACTATCATTGGTGGGGGCGCCAGTTGGAACAGAAGTAACCAGCTGCGTTTCCCCCATACTCTTCCCATGAAGACTGCTAGAAGTTGGAATGGCATCCTCCAAAGAGAAAGACTGGGTAGAAGTGTTGTTGGATGGCTCGACTTTCTCAGCGTTCGCAACAGGACTGGGGAATGTAGCTGCCAGAGAGGGTTCTAAAGTGGAGGCTCCAGCAGGGGCCTAGTGAAAGCAAGAAAGGAACGTAAGAAAGCATTTACTGACCACAACGTCCAAAATGGCATTTATAACCTAACTCTTATCATCACCAGTCATGAAAATTTCCCCAACTCTGTCAGAAATTTCACCCCATTCAAGGCCCCATTCAGAGGAAGAGTAGGGAAAATGATGTAGTAGTAGTAGTAGTAATATTCATTATTAATGTATGCGTCATATCACGTGAGAAAAACATGTTTGGCTAGAAACAGCTGGGGGTGCACATACATGCACAAATTGCATGTTTCATTTCCCCCCAAAAAATATAGTCCAGCCCACCACATGGTCTGAGGGACGGTGGACCAGCGCACGGCTGAAAAAGGTTGCTGACCCCTGCTCTAAATTGTAAAATTCCTTCCCTACAGAGGTGCATGTCACACCTTCACTATACAATTTTCAGCTAACGCTTTATCCTGGCCTTTGTGTGCCTGAGAGGTATGTTTTAAATTGTTGTAACCTGCCTTGGGACTTGCTGGTGAAGGGTGCAAATAATAATAATAGGCATGAATGGCAAAAACCCCGAAAGGATTATGCAGATGTAACAGCCTCTGCAACATGAGAGAACTGGATTTCAGATGCTGTTCAAAAGGAGCACATTGTGCAAACAGAATTTCTGGCTTTATGGTCAAGAACTTGGGTGACAAGCCCATTTTGCTCACTTATAAAATTCTCCCACTTTTGAGTGCCGTGAGAGACTAATCAGACCAGTGTAAACAAGACAAGGGGACAGACGAAAACAATTTCCTTTCTTTCATAAGAAAATTCCTTCCCCAGGCCCTCCTCATTCCGGTGGGTAGCCTGAGGCAGCCAGAACCAGACATTTCAGCTTTAACTGGGCTTATCTGTATATGCTACGTATTTTCCTCAGCTGATCTTTGTATAGCATAAGATGAACATTTAAATCACAGCACACAGAAATATCAACAACCTGGACTTGATTTTCATAACAAACAAAAATATAACAGCACTCTTTCTTGTTGCACAGTCAAATGGCAATATTTAAAAGGTCAAGCTAAGGGCGAGAAATTCATGACTTCTGTTATCATGTACGTTATATAATTTGGGAAGGTGAGTATCAGCACATAAAGCTCTGGATTTGAACTCTGGGCTCAGGGGCCCAGTTATGAAATAATTTTGGGTTGCAGTGCTGTTCTGTTCAAGATGTGGTACCAGCTGAATTTAAAGGGATGATCAAAACACACATTCAATTCATAGATGGAGAGAGAGACCACTGGAGACTATTGGACTGAGTCAATCTGGATTATGAAATGTTGGCGACAGCACTAGTTATCTGGTTTAGTATATGAATTTGATAGGCTGGTAATGTTCATATCATTTTGGATCAAGCCTTGTTTCCTCAAGAAGTTATTCTCTGGAATGGAAAGTTAAATGAGATTCTGAAGGTGTACATCCCGGAGACCAAGTGCCCCAAACCACAATGTACACTAACTTTATTCAATGTTAACTCAGGACTCTCAATGAAACTCTTGTTGATTGTTGCAAAACTACAAAGCCAGTTGCTTTGAAGGCATATGAAAAGAAGTTCTTTCAACACTGCAATGAACTCTCATTTACTGTTGTGAACTATGTGATCAAATCATCAAATCAACAAGCAGGCTCATGTTGGCAAGCAACTTCTCTAATTGTGTAAATCAATTATCTCAATTATTTCTTTCAAAGATTTTATGTGGTGGTTGCCTCCCCATCCAGACCCCAATCCCTCTCTTCTCCTGCATGGTGTTGTTGTTTTTTTAGTGGGAGATTGAGAGGCCTTTCCACAATAGCTGATGTTCAATGGGCTGGGGTGCACAGCAAGAGAGATCAAACTACATTTCTCAGGATGTCATATACAACTGTGTGCACATTGCACAACACCATCACTGCACATGTGCTAACTATCTGGAACTCTCTTAAAACAGACATCTGTTTCAGGACAATCACCAAGAAAGCTTGCACTGAGCCAATTCAAGACAGGGAGCGCAGTTTGCCCATCAATAGTCTAGAAATAGACACAGGCACATACATTTTTAATATGTGCAACCTTTTCATAAGTAACCGTTATGAAACAGTTCTCAAAATCCAAAGGTTTGTTACTGGCAAAATCTGGTTTCTTCCCTCTTGGTTCCTCCACATATTCTGCTGATGAACAGCCTTCTTTGTCAATCCCTATGTTTTTAGGGGCAGGGGGTCACGTTCTAATATATCTAGAACAATATTGAACTCTGATCACTCTGCAGAAGTCACAGGACCTAAATTTGCAAATGCAGCAAATATGATCAGTAACCAAGGCAAGCAAACACTGGCCAAGGATAAAGACACTTCAGCTACACCACAGTCAAAGTGGAAGGCAAGAAACACTAACCTTGGAAGAGATTCATTTGAAAAAAGCGCTTGCTTCTGCAAGCATACCACAGTGATGCAGCAGCAGACCCTTAATCAACAGTGCTGTACTTGAATACTTCTCTTGACTAGTCAATCACTGTTGTCTGACTCAAATGCACAGCATTGCGCTTGAAGAAAAAGGCACTAATTTGGCAATGGAGCCAGACTGCAACTTGGCACGTGACAGACTCTCACTCACTCTCATGAGCATATGCCAATTTGTCTTCCTGAGGGGCTTTCAAACATTTTTAATATGAGCAGTAAATGTGAGACTATCTTCCCCCAACATAGTGCTTCTGTTGTAGGGGAAATGCAGTGTGTTGGTATTGGCAAAATGAAATTCCTTCTCCCTCACCAAGTGTGTTTGTTACAACAGTTTGGATAATAGATACATGAATGTCACAGACAGGTCCACAGACAAGTGCATGCAACATCATTATGAGTTTCTGTTCTGCCCTGTATTTCTTGCATACAGTACTGTTTTTATTCTGCTGCAGTTTGTCTTCTGCCAAAAATTTCATTATTTGTCTTTCACTGAGGTGAAATGACATAACTTATGTAAAGTATTTAAATAATTACATAATTTAGGTTGCCATTATATTATTCCATTCCGTCCCATTCATTTAAATGCAAAGGGAACACAATGCAAATTGGGTGGCAGAAGCATAATCAGTTATGTATCAGTTGCCGACTGAAAACAACAGTGAATACCAATTATATTCACTGGATTGATTTCTGTTCCAGACACGGGGCAAAAAAGTGAATGCTGATAATTCCTGCTCCTTTTTCTGCTTTCTTTGGAATTCTCTGACATCGTTAGACATCCCCAGTAATTAATAATTCCTGCCCTATCATTATTGCATCTCACACACAGCATGACTTCCCTTTCTTCCACAGCCCCAGTCTCATTATGTGGAGGTACACTGATACAGTTTATGTTTAATGCAATGTAGTACTAAGAATAAGATGTGGTATTTTCCCCTTGCTTGCCTTAGACAACAGCCGGGGTACGCCAAATTCTAGTTAACATTCTCTCACTTCATTTCCCTCAGAACATTATTTGATCCTATGAGAATATGTCTTAAATCCACTATTTATCAATCAAGCTACAATACTGCTATAAGAAGCAAAATATTCTTAAAAAATGCCACTTCCAAGGGAGAATGCCAGGTTGGGACTGGGAGCTCTATAGCAATGCAGGAGGGTTGCTGGGCAGCAGTGTGTGTATCCTATCCCTTTCCCACTCCTGAATATCTCCCCGCAACCCTGAAAAGCACTGCAAGGCTCCTGCTTCTGGTTGACTGGAGCCCTGAACAGGAGTATGCCTGAGAGGGTGGAGATACACAGCAACACTGCCTGGCAAGTCCCCCTTTTAAATTACTATAAGAAGCAAAATAGACAGTGTGCATCAATCTTTAAATGTACATAACTACACTTAGATCTTGTAGGAGGACGTGGGTTATAGGACTACTCGTGGCTGTGATTTTAAGATGGCTATTGTGCAAATTATATTCTCTTTTTCTTATGAAGATTTTTGTCCTGTGGGGACCTTCAGTTATTGCAAAACCTGCTTTCCATAACTTGGAAATCAAAAAACGTAAGTTCTCCATGAGAGAAATCACAAATGGGTTTTTAGTGGTAACCCTAGGGAAGTGGCCTGGAATTGCAGCAAAACATCAGATTTCAGAGAATTTATTTTTACAGCCTTAATTTTACATTCTCTGCTCAGCTGGAGCATTAGAAGAGAATCTGATAGCTCAGAGCTCAACACCCTGTTGTTGAAATCAGCAGGGAAATTAGGGACACATTACTATTTATCACTTAGGGCAAGCAAGAATCAATCTTAGCAGAGGGATTGCAGTGCAGTCTCTACCACACTGGATCACTTCCAGAGTGACAGTCTCTTGTGAGAGGCCAGATGGTTACGGTTTTAGGGAAGCATCATTATTGATGTATTGCTGAGACAGAGGAGCCAAACAGCAGTTCCTAAGTGACTGTTAAGAAGTCAAGGGCTGAGGGACAGCTGAGTCAGCAAGGCAAAGTTAAACCATGCGGTTGTTTTGCATGCTAACTAGGATAGCTCCAGGTTTCCTAGTCGTGTCCTTTGGCTCTGAGCCACATCCTGTTCCACCAGGTTGGCAGCTCTCATATCACAGCTGCAATGTAACCTGGGACTGCAAAATCTGCAACCAGGTACATGAGAATAACAGCTTTTAAGAACCACAATCTACTGAAAACATACTAAGTTGAGCAAGGGATTTCTAAAAATGAGATAGACCCCACTGATAAGAGTTATGTCACTGAGTTGTCTGCTGTGGTAGACTCTCTGTTGCACCCTTACCTGGATGCGAGTAAAAAAGTACACTTGGTACACACCCCACACATATGCTGAGTTCAACCATTCTGTTTGTTGCACTTGCCATGAAGTTATAAGCAACCAGTTTTATTTCTAATTATGAAGGGGGAAGACTGGGAGATGTTTGGCAGCTCTGTGGCCAAGCTGCCTGGAAAGCCTGGGCTATGCAAGGCTAAATCAGCACTTGTAGGGACTTCCGGGTTAGCGCGATCGGTTAATGGCGGATTCCCTCCGAGCTCCGGAGGGAATCGGCTCTGCTGAAGACGGGTCTTACCGCGCCGGCGATGCGGGGACCCTTAGAAACCGCAGGCGCGGAAGCCTGCGGACTTGGTGACTCGGTGGGCACCTTTAAGCGCCCTCCCCGACCCACGAAGAGCCTTTTTAAAGGCTACGGAGAGGGTACGGAGAGTGGCGTGGTGCTGGGAGTAGACCGCTACTTCAGTGGAGCGAAGCCGCGAGCCATGGCCGGAGAGCGCTGACTTTTTTCCCAAAATTTGGACTGGAAAACAAACAACCCGTGAGTAAAATGGAATTTGGACTTTAAAAATTTTTTTTTACCTTGGAATTTGGCACGACCGGGGGATGCGCTAAAGGGAAGTCCGCACCCCCCCCTACTTACAAATGATTTAAAGCAAGAACCGGAGAACTAAGGTGGAAAGATTATTGCTTTTGTGGTGTTAGACAAAGATATTTCCATGAATTTGACAGAAGAAGTTTTTGTGCTGGAGAGAAAGAGAGGACTCTTGGAAGTGTTCGGGTAACCCCCCCCCCCGAACCCGGGAGCGTCCTGAGCGGGTGCCGGAGGAAAAAGAATAAGGAGTTTGACAGCTGTCAAAGGAGCTGTCAAACGGGCGATTAAAGTTAAGAACTTTGCTACTTAATAACTCTCTGAACTAAAGGTGTTACATTTGAATAGAGGTGGTTGGAAACAAAGTAGTAATAAACAACAAAGTGACGGATTGTTGGAAAAGGACTATTAAGCAATTGGAACCCCCCTAGGGGGAACTAGAGACATTACAATGGCTGCAGAGGGAAAATTACTGGCAGAGATAGAAAAAATGTTTTTTCTCGTGGGAATTTTGCAAGAGCAGAGCACGGCTATGAACAAAGAACTTTTGACCTTGAATTCTAAAACAAATAACTCTGCTGAATGCATAAAGGATTTAACTGATAAAGAATCTGCGGCTGAACCAGAAATGACATCTTTGGAACCGATGGAGAGGAAAGAAGGAGCGGAGAAAGTACAGGCGGAAAATACCAACCAGAAATTTATATTGTCAGAAAAGAAAGAAGAAGATCTTCGGATTATAAATCTGCGAAAGATGAGAAAGATGAAGAAGGAAGTCCCTGGAGTACTTGGAACACTGGAATTTAAAAGAATAAAGAAACATGATTGGGACTTCCTTTTTGAGTATGGGAGAGCAGCTGACCTTTTGCAGCAACTGCTTCTAAACATTTCGGATGGAAGTAAATTTGTTGTGACTGTGACAGAACTCCTTCGAGACCTGAGGACCAACAAAAAGGATTACCAACAAAATCGGCAGAGAGAGACTAACAGAGAGTTGAGGGCCTCGGATGTGAGGAGTCCGGGCTAGGAACTGTTTTTGTGGACATTTGCTTGGGAAGGGACGGAGACCGGGGTAGGGAGGGGAGAATTGAATTTCAAAATTTTATGATTTTTGTATTTGGCTATTGGGATCTATAATTAGTATAAGAATGGGAGAAATTCATGGAAGGGAAGTTAGGTCGACCTTAGAAAAAGGATTTAATGTTTATAAGAGAATTGGATAAGTTAAATGTGGACAACTAAAAAGAGCTAAGTTTTAAAAATAATAACAATATGTTTAAGATGATAGACAAGAACTTGCTGAACTAATTATTGGAACTGGGATGTATGAAGAGGGGGTGGGGGGAAGTCCGGGAAAGAGGGTAAAGAAAGTAAGGGTATGAAAATGTATATGTGTTGTCTTTGTCTTTTTATGTGTGTGTGTCTTTATAAAATGTAAAAACCCAATAAATTTTTTAATAAAAAAATAAAAATAAATCAGCACTTGTAGCCTTTTGTGCTCCAGAACAGGAAAGGTCAGTGCAGGCAGAGGGGTGATCTCTAGGAAAAAGTGATCCAAGCAGCTTTACCTAATGGTGCCCAAGCTGGAATACTCTCCACCAGAAAATCCAGTGTGTGGGAGGTTAGACTTTCAGCAGTTGTGTCTAAACTGTAATGGTCCTCTCCCCCCCACCAGGAGTGTCCAAGGCAGTGTCCAAGGCAGTGTATGCCCTTTTCTGCCAGACTTTCCCTCTGTCTGAGGTACCTTCAAGCAGAGGCATCCCAGCTGACAAGTTCTCTTCCCTTCCAGACTTTCTTAAGGAAAAAGCTGGGGGCGGGGGCCTCTTCCAACTTCATTTTTTTACTTGACAGACATATCTCTCCATCATCACAATTCATGGACATATTTCAGCCAGACAAAATTGTCTGAGAAGAGCATGGAGCAAAGCCAGTGAGGAGTGTGACTTGAGGAGAGTCCCAAGGGCTGTATAGAGAGGCCTGGAAGGCTGCACTCAGTCTCTGGGCTTGAGGTTCCTCATCAAGCAAGTCAGACCTATCTGTTCATTAATCCACAAATGCAAGAGTGAACCTTTGGGTACCATTTCTCATCAAGGCAGTGGACTGAACCTTTTAAAACTGCACTGATTCTAACCACCGTTTTCAAAACTTTTGATTCTTTTTATTTCTTAGAATTTCCAAACAATGTCAAGTATGTTGCTGCTATTGTGCAATAAAAAAGGATTATAAAGCATTTATACAACAGAATTTGGATTAGTGTTGACATTAACAATATTATCTTGCACTTACCCTCATGAGGCCACTCCCAGCAAGGTCACTTGGTCTGTTCACATTATTGCTGCTGGGGGGAGATGAGCTTTTGAATTTGGTTGTTCTCAACTTTTCACTGTTTGGCAGCAGGTTTTTCTCTGGATCAATGTGGTTTCTGGGAAGGTTTGTTTCTTGATGTGAAGAAGGAGCTTCTGTCAGATCATTATGGGTGGATTTATTATCCAAGGGCTGAGATGGAGCAGGATGGGCTACAGGACCTCCGCTGTTGGAGCCTGTGTCCCTCTTAAGAGAGCTTCCCCTGATGTCTGCCAAGTGTGCTCTGTAAGCCAGCAACTCTTTGAAGGACCTTCTCATCCTTGTTTTACTTTGATGTCCTTCCCTCCAGTCCAGCCACTTAGGAAGATAACCTCTCCTCTCTGCTGCAGGTTGGGCATTTATCGTATGCTCAGATCTCTTTACAAACACCAAGATCGAGTCAGTGGTGTTGGTCCAGATTGCCTGACACCAATGAGGCTTGATACAGTTCACCTGGATGCACATCTTTCCCTTGAGCCAAAAGGCATCACAGGTAGGGCTCTGACAGCAAGTAGCTTGACAAGATTGGACAGAGTGAAATCCTTCCAGCAGCTGGAAGTGAACACCATCCAGTGACCTCAAATGGCCTCCCTGGAGAGCCTTCCCTGGCTGGCAAGTGCCTCTAGTCCAGCTTGCATCTGAGCAAAGAGAAATAAAATGATAATTTTAAATAAGAATCCAACAGCATAGATGTAATCCAGGAAATAATTATATCTGGGTTGTTGTTGGTTTTTTAAAAAACCCTACTTCATTTCTACTCTCTAGTAATAAACATAACTTATCAGGGGTAGGTGTCATCAGCATATTGATGGCGCTTCACTCCAAATCCCCCAATGACAGTTCACAATAACTTCAAAAGGTATTAAACAAAATGGGTTACAAGACTGGAGCCTGCAGAATACCACAAAATAATTCCTATGGGGCTAAGCAGTAGCAACCCAATTATAGTCTCTGGAGCCAGACCTCAATAAAGAAGAACCATAGCAATGTGCTATCTCTAACTCCCAAAATCATGTGATAGTCCACAAGGATACCATGGTCAATGGTATCAAAAGCTGTGGTGCAGTCAAGGAGAATTAACAAAGTCACGCTCCTCCTGTCCTGTCCTTCTCCCCAAACAGGTCACTGCTCAGGGTGATCAATGCAGTTTCCATCCCAATATCCAGGCCTGAAGCTGGAATGAAATGGGTACAGAAATCTGTTTCCTTCAACCATGAAGTTGCCCACCCACCCAAAATTAAATTGTTAGATGATTATGATCTAAGAATAGAAGACTAAACACCCTACAAACAGGAATCATGGGAACTACTTTAAATACTGCTTTAAATACTAATGGCTGCTTTAAATAGCTGCCTTAAATACTAATCTGTTTAATGAGAAGTGTCTTATCTTCAAACGATTACCATTTGTTGCCAAATACTAGAAGATCATCTTGGCTAGGTCAGAAGTACAAGCAAAGGAGTACTGGCAAACTTATTCACACACAATTGTTTGTAAGGTTCTCTCTTTCTACATTGTTATAATCTGACAAGGCTCCCTTGCCCTATAAAACAGCAGCATGCAGTCATCAGTGCACACAGTTCTGAACCAGAGTTGCCTTGTATAACTATGAAGTGCAGAACAATGAGAAGTTACAAGAAACTTAGGAAACAAGTTGTTTTTTGCAACTTCCCTAATGGATGTTGGTTAAAGTAATAATTTCACTCAAAGAAATCTGTTATCAGGAGAACAGATCTGCTATGCCTACCTCGTCCAGGTCAGACCAGGGATGAGGAAGGTTGGCCCAGGGGTCAATGTGGCCCTTGTGACTCTCCCCTGGCTATGTCCCACGCTTTACCGGTCCTGCTCCATGCCCTCCTTGAGTGCTTTTGCCTGAATGAAACATCTCCTGCCTGCCTTAATGGAGAAGTGTTTATGTGCATGCATATAAACCCCTGGCTTTTGCATGGCTAGAATGTAGCACAAAGGAAAGAGTCACATCCATTGCTCTGCCCACTTTTGCCCCTGCCAATACAGGCATGTGGCCTCCTTTGGAAGGTTGCCCATGAGGGAATGAAGTCCTTGGGCTGAGTAAGGTTCCCACCTGTGCTCCAGACAATGAAAGAACTCTTCTGCTGCTCCTTGCCACAGATCTGTCTTGCTTCTTCTTTGCCTCTGCCTCACTGCACCCAGCCTTGCCTGGATTCCAGGACCTTACCCCCTTCCCTTGGTAGGTGCAGAGTCTGGCAAAGAAACACAGCTACCTTGAACACCAAATGACTATGGCTGGGGGCCTGTAGTCTGTGCCTGTGTATTAACAGCTCCAAGGTCAAAGATCTCCTGCAGGAACATATAGCAGAAAAGGACTATTTCCAATACAAATACCATCCACAGTAAAGTCTGCTCAAACGATTACAAGATTTCCCCAATGGGTGGAAAAAATGGCTAATACCACAAGGTGCCTGCTATCAAATTTTAGCCTAAAGTGCTTTTTAATGACTGACTTTTACAGAGGAGTTTTTGAATGGAAACACAACAGAGCAAACATCTAACACCACTGGTAATGATGTGCTCATAACACTACCATCTGTTCAGGCCTGAAGAGCCCAAAACTGCACAGCACTACCCAAGGGCAGTTATGAAACTACATAAGGTGTGCTTTACTCCCATGGCACTGGAGTAGATTATTGGTTGAGATTCTATCCTAACCTTTAAATAGCCATACCCACACCCACACCCACTCTCATTTTCAAGATGTTGCAATAGGTTTCTTATGAGGGGGTGCCAAAGCCCTTTTCAAAGTATTCTTGAAGATCTGAGCTATCCTAATTCAAAGCATAATATCTGGAGGCCAGTACAGTGGTACCTTGGGTTAAGAACTTAATTCGTTCCGGAGGTCCGTTCTGAACCTGAAACTGTTCTTAATCTGAGGCACCACTTTAGCTAATGGGGCCTCCCACTGCCACAGCACAATTTCTGTTCTCATCCTGAAGCAAAGTTCTTAACCTGAGGTACTGTTTCTGGGTTAGCTGAGTCTGTAACCTGAAGCATCTGTAACCTGAAGTGTCTGTAACCCGAGGTACCACTGTACATACATGTGAAGTTGATGGATCTTATTAATTCTGTAACTGGTGTACCAAACATTTCTTGTGCTTAGTGCAATCTCATTAAAAAAAAGTAGTCCGGAAATGCTTCTTATTATTACAGTGGTACCTTGGGTTACATACACTTCAGGTTACAGACTCCACTAACCCAGAAATAGTACCTCGGATTAAGAACTTTGCTTCAGGATGAAAACAGAAATCGTGCGACAGCGGCGCGGCAGCAGCGGGAGGCCCCATTAGCTAAAGTGGTGCTTCAGGTTAAGAACAGTTTCAGGTTAAGAATGGACCTCCGGAACAAATTAAGTACGTAACCAGAGGTACCACTGTACCATGCTAATGGATTTCATTTTAATACAATTATCACCTGTTTTCATGCCATTGATCAGAGCCTTATATATAAAGTTCCAGGGATTAAGGGCACTTTAAAATAGACAGCTAGCCTCTGTGAGATGACTAGACTGGGAAAATAGGCCTCTGCAAGATTAATTTATAACCAGGTCATATTGCCCTGACCCTTAAAGCAACTCCTTGATTCACATGCTATGTTCTTAGCTGCTACTGTGCCATTAAACGAAAGGTTGCCAATTCACTTAAGTGAATTAAGTTTAAACTCAACAATAGGGAGAAGGTAAAGAACACAATAAAGTTTTCACATCAGTAAAGGAATTAATTATTGCACATCAAAGATGACTATTTTTCTCCCATGATCTCTTCATGTTATATATTTTTATTTCTAAATAAACACTGATAATTCCCTCTAAATCTGAGATGTGCTTATTGTGCTTTTGTTTGAAAGCCTAATGGTTTTATATTTCCCTAGGAGTTTAATGGCCACAGAATTGGGTTGGGCTTTCATATACACTTCCTCTTATTTTAAAATGTTTTGACTCTCATTTTACCTTTCTTTTTCCTTGCATGTCCCTGATGTAGCTCTTTCCTACCCTAATACTCTTCATCAAACTGTATGGCAGATTTACAATATCTGTATATCAGCTCTGGATTTCATTTCTTCTTTCTATAGCATAGCCACAGTGTCTGTACTCAGATGCAAAACAGGAAAAATCTACTAGCCAGTTGGATGTCACGTTTGTGGTTCTTCAGTGGGTACTTTGTAAATTTCATATTTGTTCAAGTTACTTACAAATACTGTGCAGCCTTTATCTGACATTCCAATCTCCTACCTGCTTTCTTGCCCAGCAATGGTCTCAATGGTCAGCCTTTCATCCTATTTAAAATATCAAATGCTTCCAAACTAAGAATTGCTATCCTTTCTTTGCTCACATCAGGAAAATCAGATGATGATTCAAGTCTTTTCTGCATGTTCTGCCTTTTTTCAGTTGTTGTTCTAATGGTCACCCATGTAGCACTAAAACATGGCTTATCATTACGTGTGAAACGGGCCACTAAATGTAAAGCATTCTGAATATACTAATATGCTCCAAAAATATTACACATTATTATTACTGGACCTAGAAGAAAACCTGCCATCAGAAGAGTTCTCAGCAATTAAGATGCTTGCTACTAACACCACAACTGGTCACTGAACAGTCTGGCATCTTTGTGTATATTGGCATGAATGGATCCTGAGAATAGTATGAGGTTTGGGGTGAAAAACATGGGTGTTTTTAAATATTTTGTTCCTCATTACATCCTGCATTGCAAAGTCTTGTATTCCAAAAATCATTCTATGTTTAGCACACAGCTGGACCTCATTTTGGAACAAAGGGGCTGAGCACCCAATACCACTGGCTGAGAAAGGACAGGTGTCATAATAACAAGGGCATGAGGTCCATAAAGCAAATGTTTCCGTGATACATTTTCCATAGCAAATTGGAAGTACTGGCAGCCTTAAAGAAAAATTAAAATTATGTTTGGATTGGTCTTACAAAATGTGGATTTAACAACTGAGGTTTTCCTCAAAGTTCACTTAAAAGACAAAAAAATAAAAATAAAAAATAAACAGGATCAAGGGGGCTGGCGGCCAACTTTATTGGGTTTATTTCAACAGATCCCTGGAGATCTCTTAGACAGGTTCTCAAGCATGTGTGTGTTTTTTAAATTTAATTTGAAGCAAAGCACAATTTAGATTCTTACTGAGTTTAGTATTGGTCTGGTGTGCTGATTAATCTGTCAAGCACCATAAAAATTCACTGCAGCATAATTAAAATAGGTGACACAGTATTCCTGCCAGCTTTGAGATGGAATGGGAGGGAGGAAATGGTGGGAAGAGTCTTTGAATCCTGAAAACAGATGGGCAAAGCTGAATATTCCTAATTATGTTTTCTTGCCAGCTGCCTTCCATTAAACATTCAAGCTGTACTTACATTTTGTTTATTTGCATTTGTCTCCCTCCTTATCATATATATTAAATAAATCCTCTAAATGCTTTGCCTAGTCACCAAATGTCAGCCAAAGCAGACATCTCATTGTGCTTCTTAAGAATGCCCAAGCTTTGGCAAACATATAAGGGAAAGAAACCACATAATTAAGGAGCAGAAATTGCCTTGCGCATGCTTGCAGCAAGGGTAGCATCATTAAGCTTTTTATAGAGCTGAAGGATTTAAGGGACACTGGGGAAGAAGCAGTCTCAGAGAGAACTAGGGACCAAGTTAGGTCATACACAAGATATGTAATGCCTTTCATGTATCTGGTATTTACATATCAAATAGAAACCATGTTGGGGGTGAGAGATTGAGGCCATGCCTAGGGGTGAGGCACTGATTTCTATTCTAACCTATGTTTTCTGCATGCTGCACTATTTCTGTTCTGCTGCAGTTCAGTTTCCGACAAAACCGTTATTCATCTCGCTGACTGATGTGACTGAATTTTACGAAATTACTTTATTATGCTTTTCCACACAATTCAATTCAATGCAAAGGCCAATCAGTTCAAAGCAAAGGAAACACAATGCAAATGAGAGGGGGCAAAATGTCACCAATCATGTACTGTTTGCGGACTGGAAACAACAGTGAATACTGATAATATTTGCCAAACTCATTTCTATTCTGAACATGAGACAAATTAACAAACATTCGTTATTTTCACTTCCACTTCCACTGCAATTTTCCAATATCCATATCCATGCTACCAAGAGGTGGGTGGGTTGTGAAACCTTCTGTCCTATGCCAGTCCCTAATGAAAATTGCTTCCCTGAAGCTGCTAAAGTCCCTAGAAGAGGTCTCCATTGGGGCTAACAGAGGTATCCCTCCTGACATGAACTGAAGCTTTGAGGGAGATGTCACTGGTACTATAGTGAAGGAGGAATGAAGGATTAGCTACTGTCACCACATATCATGCTTCTGATCCTAATCTGGTTCCCTTTCTACCCCTTGAGGTTGCCATTTAAATTTTTAAAACAAAGATAGCATCCCAAGTGTAAGGAACTCTGGAGCTTGAACTGGGAATGCCTAACATGTGGACACTTGTCTTAATAGCTAATTTACTCAGCTTCTTCCTCTCTCAATTCCCAAGGAAAATAAGCACAAAGGGAGTAAGGGAGATAAACAAAAGATGGGGAAAGGCAGCCAGGAGTCGTTTCACCACAAGAGGAAGGGGGATTTGTATTTCTCAGGGGGGGGGGGTAAGAGAGAATTTTCTATCTAACTTTTCCTGCCTTTTTGTGGAAAGCCTTGAGAATTCTCAACACTGTGAGTCAACAGGAAGAATTTTCTTTAACATGGAGAGGGTATGCTAGACTCTGAGAGAAACAATCACTGCTTTGAAAAAGGCAGAACACAAATACTGTAGAATCAACCAATTACATGACATGCCCCAGTTGTGCCTCAGTTACTTCCTCAAAAGTTTGCAGGGTGGGTCCTTCCAGAGAAACCTGATGACTGCTATTAAAACAGCAGAGCAAACAATTCACCTGCTCAAGAACTGCAAAGTATTTATTTTCTTAACCAAATACACACACTCATTAAAGGTTTCGTAACCCTTACAAGTGGCTCAGGCAGTTTTCTTGCACAAGCACTGTGACCGCATGACAGCTAGCTGAACTGCTTAAACAGCAACTGAGTAGGGGGAAAGCGTGCTCTGCTAAGGACCCATATCAGTGTCATTAAACAGGCCTTCTTTACACAAAGAAATGTCAAAGTTGCTTGGATGCTTATGATGGAGCAGCACTAATGCAAGATTTTTACTTTCACAAACAGCAGTTGTGGAGTGGGGATCCAGATTGAAGCTCTGGTGTATGGCTTTAACTCTTTGCCCCCTACTGCTTTCCCAATTCAGAACAGGAAGACGAGATACCACCAAGGATAATGGGAGCTTCTTCCAGCCAAAAAATGCCCCAGGTGGTTTCTGAAATTTCTAAAATTTCTAAAATAATGTCAGCATACAATGAAAGCAATTCCAAGATACTGTGAATTGACCATAGGTTTTTATCAGCATAATAGCTAAGAACATGGGCTGAGATGTCTTCATTTTAAACTCTCTGGTTGTCCTCTCATTAGTAAGACTACAATTCCCATCATCCCTGACCACTAGTCCTGCTAGCTAGGGATCATGGGAGTTGTAGGCCAAAAACATTTGGAGGGCCGAGTTGAGGAAGCCTGGATTAGAGTAATACAATACTAGGCTAACCTTATCAGGTTGTTGTAAATATGACCATAAGCAGTACTTTGAGGACATAAAAATGCTGTTTAAGCATTATTTTTATTACATGTAATAACACAGACTGCAAGAAGATCAAACCTATCCTTAAGGAAATCAGTCCTGAGTGCTCACTGGAAGGACAGATCCTGAAGCTGAGGCTCCAATACGTTGGCCACCTCATGAGAAGAGAAGACTCCCTGGAAAAGACCCTGATGTTGGGAAAGATGGAGGGCACAAGGAGAAGGGGATGACAGAGGACGAGATGGTTGGACAGTGTTCTCGAAGCTACCAACATGAGTCTGACCAAACTGTGGGAGGCAGTGAAAGACAGGAGTGCCTGGTGTGCTCTGGTCCATGGGGTCACGAAGAGTCGGACATGACTAAACGACTAAACAACAACAACAACAACACAGATCGTAGCCTACACTATTGACCTTATGTTTATTACAGGCTTAAAATAATGAAGTCAGTTACAGATCTTTGATGTTCCAATGTAGCTCTCAGAAGTGAACCAGTTGCTGACTTCAGATTTACCACAGCTCGTTATATTAGCCTTATGTTGCCTCCAGTTTAGAATAAAATCAATCAATTAAGAAAATGCAGTTTTGCCACATTCATGAATCTTTCTCAAGAGATTGTAACTAACTCTGACAGGGTAACAGACGAAAGAAAGAAAGAAAGAAAGAAAGAGAAAGAAAATTTCACTGCAACATTTTGCAATTACATTGTTGTTTGAAAACAATGGTGGCTTTTTAAAAATAGCATTGTAACAGCTAGACAATATCCACTTTCTACTGAATAGAAAGCTGTATGGAACAAAGAAGAATTTCATTCTTCAGTATGTGAATATTCATTATGAAGGTGGGAGTTAAGAAGAGACAGACTGTGGCAGTTTAGTATGCTGGAACAATAATTCTAAATTCCAATAAAGCAATTCCGTAAGTTATTTTAAAAATGTCCAAAATCATCCTACTACTAAACCTTTGGGACTCATTTTGTTGTGTGTATAAAAGTGGGAACAGAATGCACTGAAGTAGGCATTTCAATGGCAAAATGTAGGTTTGTAAAGAATTACACTCAAACAAGGGCACAATACCTTCCACCATAGAAGCCTCAAAGTGCCCCCACCCACCCACACAAATTATCATAGCTATGGTTAAAAAGACAAAAAAAGCAAGTGGTTTTTGAAACACGACTCCAGTAGGCTCAGGAAACAGGAAACTAATCTCAAAAGAAGAAAAAAGAAGCAGATCCATTCTAACTTAAAACATGTAATGATTACTACTTACTCTCTACAATGAAAAAGATAATAAACCATGAATTTTAAATCAACTTTGTGTGACAAGCTGGAGATTAATGGTTCACTTACTGCACATCAGCTTAATCAAATTTCCCAATTGCCGAACGTCAGAGGATAATTATGGAGATTACAGCAGCAGCCCTGTCCAGAAGGCAGAGATTTTGCTAACTATAGTACTAACCCACTGAGATCAAATGCAACTGAGTCAGTATAAGTGATCCCTCTATTCTCTGAAAAAAGAGTAAATGTTACAAGTTTGCCAGCTGGAAGGCTTATTTTTAAGAACTTTTCTTTTCTTTTTTTAAAATAATATTTATTCCAGTTTTAAAAATTACAAAAAGAAAACACTAAATTAAGCAAGAAAAACAAGACAATACATCACCATGAATACAGACAAGCAAAAAATAAAAAACCCCAGAAAAATACAAACAATTAAGAAAAAAAGAAAAAGAAAAAAACAAATCAAACCTTCCCATAACTTATTTTTCATTTGCTTGTTTCCTTGACCTCCTCACACCTCCCTTTTTTGTATTCTAGTTCAATTAGATATTTCAGCAAATCCTTTCCATCTTTGTTTTTATCCTAATAATTTATCTTAACATACTGTAATTTTACACTCTCTTCTTTCACCAATTAACTATCCATTTTTACTTAATCCTTTATATCATTTCTGCTAAAACCACATAACTTCATTCCAACATCCTTCTAACATTCCTTAATTTTACAATGTTTCTGTAAATAAACTTTAAATTTCTTCCAATCTTCTTCCACTAACTCTTCTCCTTGGTCTCGGATTCTGCCAGTCATTTCCGCTAGTTCAATATAGTCCATCACCTTCATTTGCCATTCTTCCCGGGTGGGTAAATCTTGTGTCTTCCAGTACTTTGCAATAAGTATTCTTGCTGCTGTTGTGGCATACATAAAGAAAGTTCTATCCTTCTTTAACACCAATTGGCCGACCATGCGCAGGAGAAAGGCCTCTGGTTTCTTCTGAAAGGTATATTTAAATACCTTTTTCATTTCATTATAAATCATCTCCCAGAAAGTCTTAATCCTTGGGCATGTCCACCAAAGGTGAAAGAATGTACCTTCAATCTCTTTACACTTCCAACATTTATTTTTGGGCAAATGATAAATTTTTGCAAGCTTGACTGGCGTCATGTACTACCTGTAGATCATTTTCATTATATTCTCTCTTAAGGCATTACATGCCGTAAACTTCATACCTGTGGTCCATAACTGTTCCCAGTCAGCCATCATAATGTTATGTCCAACATCTTGTGCCCATTTAATCATAGCTGATTTTACCGTTTCATCCTGAGTGTTCCATTTCAACAGCAAGTCATACATTCTTGACAAATTCTTAGTTTTGGGGTCTAACAGCTCTATTTCCAATTTTGATTTTTCCACCTGAAAGCCAATTTTCTTATCCAAATTGTAAGCCTCCATTATTTGGTAATAATGAAGCCAATCTCGCACTTTGTTTTTTAGTTTTTCAAAACTCTGTAGTTTTAATCTGTCTCCTTCTTGTTCCAAAATTTCCCTATTTTTAAGAACTTTTCAAGCAGCAGGGGGCTGTGGGGAATTAAGATAGAAGAAATCTGTGAAATAAGTTACTCTTTGAGAGGCCTTAACAAACCACTCCACTCCACTTTCCTGCTTTCATCTGTTTCAAATGTTCTTAGTCATTTTAGTTTAGTTTATTACATCTATGAATTGCTTCTCACAAATAAAAGTCCCAACGTATTTTAGAGCAAAATACAAAATGTAGTAATAAACATAATTAAAAGTGTAGCCAGAGTAAAAAACAACAACACATCCAATTGTTGCTGCTGTCCAAACGCACAGGAAAATGAAAATAGATTTGATTGCCACTGAAATTAGACAAATTTGGTACCAGGTTGCCTCCCTGGTAGGAGAATTCCATAAGTGGGAAGCTATTACAGAACAGGCCCATTCTCTCATCACCACTCTCTGGACCTCCCTTGGAGGAAAGCACACAAAGAAGGGCTTCATCTCAGGGTTCATATGGGGAGAGATGGTCCTTTAAGTATAGAGGTCTCGAGCAGTGCAAGATCAAAATCAGCACTTGTCACTGTTACTAGTTGTGACAATGCTGGATCCAAGAGAACCTCAGGCTGTGACCCAGCTCCTCAAGGGAAGTGTGACTCCATCTAGAACAGGATGCATTCCATCTGTCCAAATAATAGTACCAATAGTGCCTGTGTTTTATCTGGATTAAGCTTCAGTTTGTTGGTTCTCATCCAGTCCATTACAAAGGATAGGCACTGATCCAGCATATGCACCACCACACCCACTTGAGATATAAACGTTGTGTGACATCAGCATACTGATGACAACACACATCAAAACTCTGGATGGCGCCAGTCACTGGTTGGTGTATGCCAGGCTGTATCAGAAACTGGTTTTTTTTAATATAATTCTTATAAGTATTTTATATGTAAAATTGTTTTACATATCTTTATTTTATTGTGAAATTGCCTTGAGATGCTTCGTAGGAAGCAATTCATAAAAGAAATAATAATGCTGATGTTTAAAAGCATGTGGGATAATACTGAACCCAGGAATCCCACATTAGAGACTCCATAGGACTGAGCAACACCCCGCAAGCACCATGTTCTAGTCTAGTCCCTGCTCAGTACAGGAATCTTGCTGCTACAGCTTCTCTGATGGTAACCCCAACCATCACAATCTTAAAAAAATTATCAGAAAGAGAATTGTGAACTATTACCTGCATATGAACAGGCGGCATTGAGGCAGGCACACATGTAGAGAAGATGGAGATGGCCCAGGCACTTGGCAGCTTTTCTAAATAAGTATCCTAATATGTTCAGAGAGCTGGTGCTGAAATTGTCTTCCAAGCTTTTCTCCATGGCCTTTGTGGGAAGACCCAGAACTCTCTAAATATAAAATACACAAGAGACACAGTTCACCTTCAGGAAAGATGAATTGAGACCACTTTATGCAAAGCAATTACTTCTCTCATGCAGGTACGTAAAATAAAGCACACAGAGCAGAAGCAAATAGTTGCCACAGTTTACCATTAAGCCTCAAAGTTTGTTACTGAATTATCACAAAATTCTCCCAACTTTACCTTAGGACACAACTTTTAGTATATGCCCATTTTCTGGAGAAATTTTGTGAGTTATAAAGTCAGTTAGCCTTTGAACACAATAAGATGAGAGCAACCTCATTTATCCACAGCAGTTGCCCACACAAACCTAAAAAGCTGCCTTCTTGGCACTTGTCTACTGTTGGCCAGCTGCTTCCACACATTAGAACAGACAGCTCAGAAGCAAGCTCACATTTGTAGCAGCTTCCAGGATTCAATTCAAAATGAACCAAACTCCAAGCAAACAGTGCTGAGCTGATGAATTTTAAACAGGTGGATCTTTTGGACACTCTGTTTGAAAGTCTCCAGTGCAGAGGTGGCAGTCACTTCTACCTAGGGTGTGTTAAATATCAATAAATACAGCCCAGCTGCTGAGCAGGTGGACCTAATATCAGCAATTGCTTATTTGCACTGCCTGGCACCAGTAAGAAAACAAAAGGGGAACAGGAGCTGCACAGCCCACACAAACAGCCAATGAGAAGCTTCTCATGCTTTGCTCTGATAGACACATAGCCCAGTGTTTTTGGTGTAACAAGCTGTTGAGCTGTTTTGTTCTGCCAAGAGAAAGAAAACAAATGTTCAGATAGAGAATAAATTTAAAGCTGCAATCCTATGGGGACTTAACTTGGAGTAAGTCCAACTGAGCACACTGACATTTAATTCCAAGTAAATGTGTACAGGACCAGGTAACTAACAGCATAGGTCTATACTTCTTTACTCAAAAATTCAACAGGATTTATTTCCAAATAAGTGA
Source organism: Podarcis cretensis (assembly GCF_951804945.1). Taxonomy (NCBI): domain Eukaryota; kingdom Metazoa; phylum Chordata; class Lepidosauria; order Squamata; family Lacertidae; genus Podarcis; species Podarcis cretensis. The sequence continues at coordinate 30,675,480 of NC_137177.1, forward strand.
GGACAGGATCACAGCCTTTTAAGTCCCAGTGACTTTAGACTGGTTTACTTAATTTGAATAGAACTGATTCTCTGTGTAGTGTAAAAATCATCTCCAACAAATACGTTAGGTTTTTTTTGCCTTCCTTATTGTGTCTTCTCAAGGGTTCTGAGACACATGAACAGAACAAAGCCCATAAAAGTCTCAAGTGGCTATGTTTTTCATGTCTCTAGAGAGTTTGCATAACCCCTAGTGAAGAAAAGGCCAGAGCTCTGAATTTCAGGTAACAAACTGAAAGTAGACAGACCATGACAAAGAGTGAGAGTTGTTCTACCCCCCCAGACATGCACATACTCTCCTCTATGATGCAAGCCTATTTGCCTGGCAATTGTCACCACGCAGACAGGAGCATTCAATTTGATAACTGTTCAATTGTCAATTGAACTGCAGTGGAACTAGAACCTCTTCATGTAACCTGAATCTATCCATTCCCCAAAGCAATGTCCATTCCTCATAGCAATGTCTACTTATCTATAATCTAATTAGCACAGACCACTCCAGGATGCATCCAAGAACTGGAACTAAAAGGGAAGCAGGGGAGCCAGTATGTGAACAAAAGCTGTGCAAATTACCTGGAGGAGCAATTACAATCCCAAGACACTTCATCATTTGGACCATGCCACTAGTACCAACACTAATAGGCCAGCAGATATCAAGCTATACATTTTTGTGCTCCTAGTGGGCCCTGAAGACTCTACAGAGCAACAGATTCAAGTGACTGCTAGGGTCAGGACTCCCTCAGTACCATGCATCATCATAGGAAGGGAGAGATAAAGGTGTTCCCATATGACCTAAAATATGTTACATAACTCCATCAAAGAGGATCTTAGGGATATCCTCAGATTGCACAAGGAAGGAATTGGCCATGCAGGAAGCAATGCTAAAGCCCAACCTTCTGCAATGCTGTATAAAAACAGAAGATACACTTAAAAACCCCTTCATAATGTTGCAGAGGATTCTAAGGGCATATTTCCAGGTTATATTGGGGGCCAGCAACTCTGGAAGAAGCATGACAGCCTGACTTACACTACATCCAGCATGGCTAAGGTAAAGGTAAAGGTACCCCTGACCATTAAGGTCCAGTCGCGGACGACTTTGGGGTTGCGCACTCATCTTGCTCTATAGGCCAAGGGAGCCGGCGTTTGTCTGCAGACAGCTTCCGGGTCATGTGGTCAACATGACTAAGCCGCTTCTGGTGAACCAGAGCAGCACACGGAAATGCCATTTACCTTCCTGCCGGAGCGGTACCTATTTATCTACTTGTACTGCGTGCTTTCGAACTGTTAGGTGGGCAGGACCAGCATGGCTAGCACCAATTAAATTGTGTCAGCCACCTGCCCAGTCACTCTGTAGCACTGGGCTGATGCTGAGATCAGCCTATGAGTAGCATCTAATCTCATGTTTTGCTCTGAACACCTATGCAGGATGACAAATTAAATTCCTGCTGTTGTGCAAGTCTTTAACAACACCATTTGAGGAGTCAGCTCAAAGTTCAATTCTGTCAGCTACAGGCCTGAAAGTCCATTTCCACAGAACAATGAATAGCTTTCTGATCAAGAAGCTGTGAAGCAGGTTATTCAACTGCTATAATAAGGAGTTCTTACCAAAAAAATTGGATGAAGTAGGCAATAACAATTATGAACTGTGAACAAATGTCCAAGAAACTTTGAGCATTGAATGAAAGTTTAAACACCAGCTTGTGCTATGACTAACTAAGTCATCCAGCTAGGTTTATTTTATTTCAGTGTCTGGTTCTCAATACAATGGAGAAAAGGGTATAATGTGATGGTAAAAAATGTGCCAAAGAGGAATAAAACTGCAAAAGGAACCCAAAGAAACATTTTCCTGTTGGCACTATTGTCTAGTGCCAAACTAGACAATACTGTATGCTAAATGCCTTCATGAATTTAGCCCTTTCACTCTGCACTGTTTTCTCAATTAAAGTTGCCCCCAAAGGAAAGCTGACATTGACACCAAAGCAGCTTCACTTCTGGAGCAAATAGCAGCTTAAGTTCATTGGGACCATGACTGGAGTGGCAAGATGAAAAAGTGGACAGGGCTCCTCCAACTTTAATAGTTGTGTAGAAGAGAGAATTTTGACAGTTGTAGCTTGTCATGTAAGCCCTAACAGCGATGCATAAAAAAGGGGGAAAGAAACAAGTACCGTACATTAAATGCTTTCACTCATTTAACACATTGTATAGTTTGGCTCCAAGATTACATGAGGATCCTAGTAGCTACAGCTTTGCCTCCATCTGATTCACAAATGACACACACATTAATTAGCTGCCCCTAAAAAGTGCAAATTAAGCACAGCCAGTTCTATATCACTATGTGCTCCAAAAGGGTTCCTTGACACAAACCACTATACTCAGTGCTAAATCAAAGAGGCTATTAAATGCACTTACTGAATGGCATTTCAAACAGCTTATTAACAAGGTATTTCTTCTCCGTGAGCTTTCAAAATCTAATGCATTCCTACAGAATTTACAACTTACTCATATTCAGTAGAATATAATACTTTCTTTATACTTTTTAAGGTACTGTCATTCTCCATTCTCCAACACAAATAAGATTCCAACCATTCAACTTAAGTGCATGTATTAAAAGCTGTTCTTCCCACTATATGCATGCTTTTAAAACTTTCACTCAATGTCTAAAAGTCTACTAGACACACTGTAGATCACTTGACTCAATCTGGATATATTTGCTACTTTTTATAGTTAAATATTCTATTTTGCAACAATGCTCTTGATCAAGCAGATTAACTAGAGCTGCAAAAGATAAGATACAGTACTTAACAGCATTAGAAGAAACAATTGAATTCACGAGGTGTTTTCAAAACCAAAACAAGATTTCTGTGGCCAACTAGGTTCCTCAATTCTTCCTAACTAACTAACTATTTATTTATTTAAAGGCTAAGACAGTATTTTCCAAATTTTTCCTACCTGAGGTTGACTTTTTCTCAGAATTAAAACTGGAGCCACATTTTTATCTCAAAATTTCTACTTTCACAGTTAGAATGAAAATTACCATCCTTTAGATGTCCATCTCCTATGTGTCTGTGCAAGTCACAGTTATGCATGAGCCTCCAGATGGGAAAATGGCAAGACCAGAGTAATAACCCATACAGTCACACATCAGACAGCTTTGGTGGGTAAGTTTGATATGTGTTTACATGAGAAATGATCCCATCCTTTCTCAACATGAAGAAATACCTGTCTCCAACTGAAGCTGCTTGGAAGGAGGCAAAATCAAAGCACCAGTAAAATGCAGAGATATAATGGACAATCTCCTTTCTGGGTGGCTACTTTAGGTTCACACCAATCCCAGTAAACAGTCTAGGAACTACTGGACTAAGAGAAAAGAGATTCAAAGTAGAATTAACTGGTACAAAATTAGTACTGAAAGATTCCTTAGCATTTATATACACTAAAGCTTCCAAACTAGCATGAAGAGCGTGCATCCTCAAGACATACATAAATGAATTGCATCCCACTGATACCCATAGGGTTACTAATCTCTACCCCTCAAAAATTTTATGGAGCATGAGCAGGCTCACAAAAAATAAATCAGATTGATTTCCTCCTCCTCTGGAGAATCATGGAAGTTTTTAAAATACAAGAACAAAAGATTACAGAATTTGTTTAAAACACACACCCTGCCAGAGAACTCAGGAGAAAGATAATACCTAATGCAAACATTAGGTATTAATACCTAATGCAAACAGGAGGACAATTTGATACTTTTGTACAGAGAGGACCAACAAACCAAATCCTTGCCCAAGCCTAGAATCAAGTCGTTTTAACTTCAAGCTGCTCATCCTGGGGTTAACTGAGGGTTTGGGCTAGGAGAGGGTCCTTAAAACTAGGTTGCCACACTCACTGGCACACCTACAAAGGCTTGCTACAAAAATAAGCTACGGTTTCCCAACTTTTGACCATTGTTTCGTCCACTTATTGTTACTATTTTGTCCAGCTTCAGGCCACAAATCCCTCGCCGTGCCACTTTTATCTCTATTTGCAGGAAGAGGCTATAATTCAAGAGTACCTGCTTTGCATAGGTAAGGTTGCAGGTCCTCTCTCTCTGCTTAAAGGATTTAAACCGAAGCTGCACTTCCTACAGCCCCAACCAAAGTTTGATTTCGCTGTTCAGGACGGAAACCGCCACTCTTGAGTGGAGCCCAGCTGCTCCAAAAGCCTCCAGCGTCATCTAGTTACAGGATCTCCCTCGCGTCGCTTCCACCCCCCACTGCAGCGCACTCGGCGCCGTCCAGGCAGGCAAGACCCCTTCCCTCCGCGCTGACCATGCCTGTCACAGGAAAGGACGGACAAGGCGGGAGGCCCCACCTCGGTCTCCGCCGTTCTCCACCCGCGCCCTACTTTCAGGAAACGCAGTCAGAGCGGCACTTACCAGAGGTGCATGGCGGACGCGGAGAGAGAGTCCCCTTCAGTTGCCCGCTGGGGGTGGCGAAGGGTCCGCAGGCCCCGCGACTGGGAATGGAGGGGAGGTTGTGGGGTTCAGGGGGGAAGCGGAGGAGGTCGTCGTAGGCTTGACAGACTCAGGTAAGGGGAGGGGGCGTCACCCTGTCAGCATCCCCCCTCAGGGTGGAGGTCTGGGCGGCAGGCCTCGCGTTCACCATGGTAACCTCGTAGGCCTCAGGCTCCCTCACCAGCAGCCGCCCCCCGTCAAAAAAAAAAACCACACAACACACCTCAGTGTCGGAGGCTATTCAGCACGCGCTACAGACGCTTACACGTCAGCGCGACATTCCTAGAGCAGCAGCAGCAGCAGCAGCACCTCACTCGACTCTGCCTAGCCCCGCCCCCATCTCTCTCTCTCTCTCTCTCTCTCTCTCATATCCGGAAATACAAAAAGGTACGCCTTGCAAGCCAGGCCGGCCAACCAATCAGGGCTGGATTGGCCGGAAACGGAAAAGACCGCGCGCCGTTGCTGCGATTGCGAGGTTTTCGCGAGGGACAATGTGTTTCGCCCCCCCCCCCCCAACCAGCACGGTTTGGTTTTTTTTAAAGAGAGGGGGTTTGTGGAGGAGGTGGAAAATGCCCATATCTGACATGGAGGCGGTGGCTTCTTAGGGCACGTCTTATGAACTCGAAGCGCTATTGGCGAAAGGGGTAGTAAGGGGGAGGTTGATTGGTTAAGGAGCGCGTGCGTGGGCTGGTGAGGCTAGTAAGTGCGGGGGCTGAGAGGAGGTGAGACGGAGGTAAGAAGGGAAGGGGATATAATACAGTGTTTTTCTTGCGCCAGTGACGGATCCCGCTTGGAGGAAAAGGTGAGTGTCGGTGTTTGCGGAGATGAGGGGGGTGGAGATGGGGGGGGTCTCTAACGAGAGCAAAAGCGAAGTGCGTCACGTATGCGGGGGCTGAGGGTTTGGGTGGGTGTCTGTGGGTGCGCTATTAAGGAGGGAGCAACTGCACCTCTGGCAGAGCCTGCGCGTTCTAGCATGCGCCACGCGCGCAGGGTTTTCCTAGTTTAGTGGCATTTCGCACCTCCCGTTTGGTGTCCTGGGGAAGACTTCCGGTCAGCTTTTGCACGAGCCTAGAGCTGCGATCCTAGCAGGATTTGCTTGGCGGTAAGTCCCACTGAATTCTATGAGGCTGTCGCTAAGGTAAGCGGGGTTACTAATGCAGCATCGATCTGTTTTATGCTGCTGGTGCTGCTTCTGCAGCGGCTGCTCTCAGTATTTATTTAGATGCGTTTGCAGAAAATGTTTTATGCTTGCAAACATTTTTTTTGTTTTAATATGTTGTGAGCAACCTTGGAAGGGTAAGCGGTGAAATATTTTTGGACCTGCACTGGGTAGACCCAGTTGCAAATCCTCACTCATCGACTGGCCTAGTGAAAGCTTTTTAGCTATCTCCTCTGAGACTAGGCTATTTCATGTTAATTCCTAAGGGCTTTTTGTCCAGAAAGTTCAGCTGAAGCAGAATGCTTGTAGGGGCTATCTTATCTCGCCGATTTTTCACCGGTTGCGTTGGTTACCCGTTTCCAGACGGTTAGCCATGTTAGTCTGTTGCAGTAAAAATAGCAGAGTCTTGTGACACCTTGTGGCAAAGACTAACACTTATGGCGTAAGTGTTTGTGGACTGCAGTCTACTTTATTAGATGCAAGACTACTTTATTAGATGCATATCTGAAATTCAGGTATATATCCACATGGTTTAAGGAAAGAATTGTGCACAGTGTGATCGGAGAGAAATGAAATGCAGAAAGTACAGATATGCTGATAATTACATAATTGGCAACGGTAATTCACAAAACAATTGCAGATAATGCAGGCAGATGGTTACTTATACGGTTCAAGGTTCAACTTGCACATAGTTGTATGTATGTACACCTTCCTAGAAGTATGCCCTGTTGATTTCTCCGGGGCATAAATCCAGATAAGGATTGCATTTGACAGACCACTTACTCCTATATGAACCTGCTCAGGTGCTAAGAGCAGTCCTGCATTCTGGTCCATCACAATGGTCAAACAGGCCAGTAGCCTGATGTCTGTATCAGGGAGAATGCCTTTTCAGTGGTGGCACTGTATTTGTGAAATTGCCTCCCCCCCCCTTCCCCAATCTATTGTGGCTTTTAAGTAGTCCCCTTATTTGTCCAAGCTTTTTATAGACCTTATTGCTGCCTGTGTTTGACAAGTTGTTTTTGTTTAACAATTTTTTATTTTTAGGCTTTCAGAGGGCTTGTTCTGCAGGGGCGAATAGAAATATGTTAATTGAGATTGTTGCGAGGATGAAATGGGAAGGTGGGAAAAACCATGTCACCCTGGAGAAAAGAAGGGATATAAATGTAATGAATCTCCACAGATGTTAGAATAGTAGGAGAGCAGTGTTATTAGGACAGGGGTCCCTGCCTCAGAATCCTTGCTATACTGGTCTAATCATAGATCACAGTAATGGATCGTTGTAAGCTATTTTCCTGCCTCCCCACCCATCCCAATCTGCAATTTGGGTATACTAACAATGGACAATGTTACAGATTTGTCATTGGTTTTCCTTCTTCCACCCCCCACTTCCACCCTGAATGAGTATTTTGGCTTACAGGATATGTATACACACCCCATCTGTGGGATGGGAAAAATAATATTGGAAATTTTATCATTCCTAGCCCACTGCAGTTAATGTCTGCAGGGCAGCTAATGAAAAATTCATTTATTTTTCACACAAGAAGACGCATGCATGCATTTCTGTCTTTTGGGGAGCAGTACTGGGGGCAGACGTAATGTGACCGCCAAGTCTTGTGCTACATTGTTACTGATGAGCAGATGTCGCTATTACCACTTAAACAATCTGTTGGTTTGTTAAAGTGTCACAAGACTTTTTGTTCTCTTTTCTTCACTGAGGTACAGCCAAGTCTTCAAAAATAACCAGGAAATCTGGATTGCAAGCAAAAAACTGCCCCCATATGAAATTTGTTTTAAATTTGGGTGGGGTTTTGGTGGTGTGTAGTTGTGAAACATTCATGGTCTAAATACCTAATCTTTGTCTATTTTATGTAACTTTGTGGTTTATATAGTGCCTTATTGCCACATATATGAATTTTATTAAACAAAAATAAATAAACCACTTGATGGGGGGAACCAACCAAATAAACTCAAAGGAGTTTACAAAAATTGACCTGTTTGCTATATAATCTACTGCAGAATCTTTATGCATATGTGTGTGTGTGTGTGTGTGTCTGTGTCTGTGTCTGTGTGTGTCTGTGTGTGTATCAGGGTAGAGATGTGGTGTCTTTGGCCCTGCAGATGTTGCTGAAAATTTCCATCATTCTTTATGACTGACCAGGGCTGATGAGAGTCGGCCAAATTAAACTTTTATTGCTGATCACCAAAGGCCTTTGCAGAAATTCAGACAGGCTGAAGAGTGTACAGTAAATCATGTTTGCCAATGCAGGTACTAAAAATATTTAATGAGAGCCAGAATCAATTATTTAAAAAGCAAGAAAAACAAACAGTAAAAACAAGGGATGAAAATGCAGTAAAATAATAAAACTATCATCAAATCATGGCATTACCATGACAATTTATAGCTATTTCTGAAAGCACTATTTGCACTCACTGAAATTAACAAATGTAAGTTATCCTTGTCCATAGTGATGTGAGATGAGAATATTCTCCAAAAACTGTGAATTCTGTGTTGTCTTCACAGCTGCTTTAAATGTGCACACCCCATTAATCGAGAATATTCTTGAGAATATTCTCCAAAAGATTATTCTCTAGAATAAATTGTTGTTGTTGTTGTTGTCGTCCAAAAACTACAATAACAAAATGTGTCATATTCAGTCTTTTACTACTCAGAACAGACCTATTGAAGTTAATAGAAATGGCTAATTTAAGTTTATTAATTTCACTGGATCTGCTTTGAGCAGGACTTAGTTGACCACATCCCTATATTTCTAGGGCCTCCTCTAGTTATGATAGTAAATTGTTATAAACTCTTTTAATGTTGCACTTCACATTAGTGGAACCTTGCCTTGGACTTTCTAGAGAAAAGCAAGTAATTAATGATGATGATATCTGGCAATAGACAATGTATGTTTTCTAGGATGGTTTTGTTTGTGTGTAATCCCAATAAAATAGTATCTGGAATCCTTAAAACAGGATTCTAGGCATAAAGAACAGAATTAAAAGTAGTGATTGCATGAAAGTATCTACACTGAGCCAGAAAAGCTTTGCCTGAGTTTAGCAGACGTAAGACTTAACCAAACTGGCAACTCTACCATGGTCATTTTTTACTCTACCATGGTTATTCTTTACCTTAGAGCATTAATTTTATCAGATGAGATTGACATCTCTGTTGAGATGACCAAAGTGTATGTAGAAACATATTAAGATCTGAGTATCTTCTGATATCTGGAAACCCAGTCCTTGCAATTCAGTATCAATTTAGACAGATTTTAGTAAACAAATTTATAGACTGTGTCATGACATAAAGCGTAAAAACAGAACAAAACACAGAAACATAAACTTAAAAACAACAGAAACCTTTTACCAGGTATAAAATTTATCTTTCATAAATGACTGGGTTACACCTTGGGGAAAGCCTTCCTAAACAAAAATGTCTTTAGAAGGCACCTACACAGCCCCATGCTAGGCATCTGTATGACTTCATCTGTGTGATTTCAGCTGGTCATCGGTTCCAGAGAGCTGAAGCTGCCGACACTAAAAGCATGTTGAATCTATCTGAATAATTGTCTATAATTATAGCAATAAATTATAGCATTATGGTTACTGGATGAGATTGAAGAAAGTTGTATTTCTGAATGAATTAGGAGTAGTAGGGCAGAGCCAACAATTTCTTCAAGGAACTGTTCTGTAAAGATTCCAGCTTCAACATTTGGGAAATATCCCAGCCCTGTACTTTATTTATTATTCCATTGTGTATGCTGCTTCTGCACACATTTGCCCAAAGCAGCTCCCAATGTGACAGCAAAAAACACAGAACAATGCTTCATTACTGTAATAGTCTAAATGCTAACTCATTTCAAAACAGAATATGCCAATCCGAATAAATAGATCACTTTTGATGATATGGATATTATAACATTCTAAACTAATTATAAAATAAATGATCAAACACATGTACCAGTTAACATCAGTGAGCTGAACTATATCAACCAGAATCAGCTTGGATAAACATTTCCAATGCAATCAATTATTAGCAATGATACAACCAGCACCCCTTCCATGGCAGTACTAACAAATAAAGAGCATAACATTTTTTTATAGAGGTTAAAAATTAAAGTGCACACATTTCCTAGCAACACAGAAATTGCCTCTCATTAATCCTTGCAGGGAGCCACTCTTCAGTCGACAATAGATACTTCAGCCCTATACAAAATCAGCCCTATAAAAAAATCTGAGTCATTTGCTTTTGTTTTGAAACCACTTTAAAGCAGGGTCTATTATAACACCCCTTTCTATACAACAACAGTTTAATATGGTGTCCAAAGTTGTAGAAGCTGAAACATCTCTCTACAAATTTCCCAAGAAAATGTATCATTAAACTGAATTCTGAATTTCTAGGCATTTAAATTTGCCTCTTAGGTCAATCAGTTACTCATCTGTTTACAGTTAGAGTTTCTGGTGTCTCTTTCCAAATACCACAGCCTTGCTTTTTGAGTAGTTTAGGGTTTTTAAACTGCCTTCTTAAACCTACACGAGCATGAGAGAGAAGTTGAATATTTCAGAGCAATTGCCATTTTAAAAAATCCCTGAGAGAATCTACCTTGGCCCTTGGCAAGAGTAGATAACTATGGAAAGCTGACTGTCCAAACCCAAAGATGGATGTCCTCCCTGTTTGCCTTTACTGGCACTTGAAGATGGTGAGCGTTGGAGTCCCAGCAACATGTGGCAGACCATAGGTTCCTCGTCGCTATTTTGGGCATGGTCTAAAGCTGACATTGCCCACCTTTTTGAGCCCACCGGCACGTTTGCAATTTTGAATGGATACCACCTCTTCTAGTTGCATTCTTTCTCCCCTCCCCTGGAGGTCACTACATAAAAGAGAGCAAGTGTGCACACAGGTTATTTGTTTTTACATAGGGTGTGGGTAAAGTCAAATCAAGCAAAACTGGAACATATCTTGAATTTGCATTGCTTTGCTCAGAGTCCCCCCAACCACCATCAAGTTAAAGTTTGCATTGGCACAGTAGAAACCACAGATCTGGGGCTTTCAAGCACCACAAAAACAGGTGCCTGCTCTATATCCCCACCCCACTCCACCCTACCTGACTCCTGCAGCACTCCCCCTTCTTCCCTTGACTCTGCCCCCCCCTCCCCATTTTCATCACTCTGCTTTCTGTTCACCTGGCCAGGTGCTGTTCTGAACCTTAAGAATCATATAGAGGTGAAAGAGCATCACTTTGTCTCGATTCTTCATTCAACTCTACCTTTCTAAGAGGAAAAGAAGGTAATTGCCCATACTCGCAGTGCGAGACGGTGGGGTCTTGGATTTTTTGTGAATGCGATGTGAAAGCGATGGCCTCAAGGGTTCCATTGCACGCACCACTGTCATGCTGGCAACCTCAGATCTAAAGTGACTTCATTTGGAGTGCCAGTTAGGCCTATTAGATATCATTGCCTGCTAAGAATGTGCACGTTACCACAGCTGCCTATGGCTGCAAAAGCATCAAGGCAAGATGCATTTTCAGGAAGCTCGCCCATCACTTTTACTGATCTTACTGCGGTATCCCAGTAAGCATCAAGCTTCATAGCTCAGTCTTTCTTAACTACTACACTGTGCTACCGTTAGCTGCCTTAAAACTTGGGAATCCTGAAAGCTCAGTAAGTTTTGGGTTCTTCCCTGTCGTTAGCCAATTAATTCTAGGCATGAGCATTGTGTCTTTGCCAGTAACAGCAGCCACTGCTGTAGGGGAACTTTGTCTATCCAGTGTCACTGTGATCTTTTCTCTATCTTGTTGTATGAAAACAATGGTGGTCTTTACGTACAGAGCTGACGTCATGGCTTCAAATTCGGGAATTGTCCCTGATGATGGTGAGAGCAGCAAGAATCCTACACTGGAGAGATGCCTCAATGTGCTTAGAGATGCAAGCAACGATAGCGAACAGTTTGCTGCTCTGCTTCTGGTAAGAATCTGGCCTTGCACTGGCAGGAATAGACTGCTTTGGAAGCAAATTTGGGAATGAAGATAAGCTTTTTGAATCCAGCTATTCATGGTATCTGGCTGGGTGGGTGATCAGTAGTTTTCTACCTGTAAAATGGGAGTCATAATTACTAATAATTGCTTAAGATAAGCACTTGGGTTAGATAATAGCATCCACTCTTGTCCTGTAGACTAAAGATGGACACAGATCCTTGTAACAAGGAAAGAGCAAAGCCTTCCATGTCTGTGGCATGCAAGAGGAACTTAGGGAGGGGGAGGCGTAGTAAGCAATTATAGCTGAGGAAGGGAAATGGCTAGCTCAGTCAAGCCATGTCACAAAACTGCATGCTTCTGATGCCTCCTGATTTTATCCTTCAGGTGACCAAAGCAGCAAAAGCTGGAGAAATCAATTCCAAAACCCGCCGGAGGATCTTTGATGCGGTTGGTTTCACATTCCCAAACAGGCTTCTGACGTCTAAGGATGCCCCTGAGGGCTGTACACAGCACACATTCCAAGCCCTGGGCCTCACCCTGTTGGCCTGCTTCTGCACCGATCCAGATTTGGCTCGGCATCCCCAGGTCCTTAACAAAATCCCGGTTTTCAATGATGTGATTTCAACTTGCAAGCCAGGAGATGCTTCTTGCAACGCCATGATTGATGATGCTTATCAGTGCCTCAGGGCTATCATGGCCACTCCAAAGGGTCCCAGAGAGTTGGTGAACAGGGGCACTGTCCCAGCACTGTGCAGGGCTTATGTGAAGCATGGCTATGGCTTTGATCAGGCCTTTAAGCTGCTTGTGGGGCTTCTGATCGCAGCCGAAGCAAAGTGCTGGCAGAGAGCCACTGTTGACCTCATGGGGGTGCTGAACGTACTTAGTCTAGAATTCCAGAAGGCTGAAGACATGACCAAATTCCAGCTGTGTGAAGTGTTGCCCCGCTTCATCCCTCCCCTTCTCTCGCCCAACGCCGAATGCCTCCTGCCTCTCTACCGAGGCCTGGCTAGCATCCTGACCAGCAAGCTGAGCACTTCCCAGCGGGACCCTGCCTTGAAGCTGGCAGCCTGCCTGTCACAAGCCTGTGGCTCAGAGTGGATCCAAGGAGGGGGTGCTGGCAGCAAGTTCTTTGCCTTGCTGTCCAACCTGGCATGTGTCGAAGTCCGCCTGACTCTGGAGGAGCTGGATCTGGCAGAGGTGGACAAGAAGCAGGAGCTGATGGCTGCTTGCTACGTTCTGATGGAGACGGCAATTGTGGAGTGCACAAAAGAGAAAGGTTCTTTGCTGCTGGAGACGCAGAAAGTGCAGCTGGTGGGGATCCTGGAGGAAGCCTTCGGGGCTGTCATACACTACTTGAGACAGGTATAGTAAGACTCCCAAAATCTTCCAATCTTATAAGGCTGCCTCCCTCAGGAGTTCAAGAAGCAATTAACAGTCTTACCTTTATGAGGGTCCGAGGCTGTCAACTGTGCCAGGTTGGTAGGAGTCATCTGGTGTCCAAGTGAGGCAATTCTTGTGGGTAGGAAGCCCAAACTAGTATTGAGGGAAATGAACCATAGTACAGGACAAGGAGCAGAGGAGGAAAGGGGGAGATAGAAATGGCGTCCCTGGACTAAATGAAAATGTGGAAGTTCTGAATAACACAGCAGGCCAAAGAGCTCTGAAACGGGGGCTGCCTTAACTTTTGTTTATGTAGGGAAGACTGAACTGGGAGCCAATCAAGGCCTTTGAAATCCATCGAGGATGGTAGAAAAGGTGGAAAGAATCTACTGCTTCCCCAGATTTCTGTTTTGGCCAAGTAGCTGAAGTGCTTGTGGTCCTGCAGGCTCTGTGGCTTATCAGCTTGGATTTAACAGATGGTACATGCTCACTTTCCTTTGTCTGGCTCACAATGTCACTCATCCCAGCCTCACTGATTTACAACATGTTTGTGACTGCTTTCTCTATCCCACAGGTAGGGCGAAAGAAGCTGGACGACCCTTTCATCTTTGCCTCTGTTCGAATCCTTGGGGCCTGGCTGGCTGAAGAGACATCTTCCCTCAAGCAAGAGATCTGTGACCTTCTGCCTTTCCTCATCTACTATGCCAAGATGCGGTTTGAGGAGGAGAAGAGAGTCAGAAGTAGTTTGCAGCAGGAGGCAGAGCAGGCTGGGCAAAGCAGCATCCAGCCTCCTGTTTGGCAAGGAGATGCTATAAGGTAAATTACAGCGTTGGGTGTTGAAATTGGTTGTTTTGCTGCTTTATGCCTTCTAGATTCCAGTTTGGGAATCAGAACCACTTTAGGTTTATTCTGCTTAAACACTTCTAATGATGAGCTGAGGATCAGGAACATTCTGGCTGGAGTTTCAGCTTGGACATTAAAGTCCTTGAGGGGCCTTAGGCAAACCTTTGCCTTGCTGATACACTGATAAAATTCTGCGCTGCTACATTTTTGGAAACGTTCTTCACAGAATAGAATTGTAGACTTGGAAGGGACCCTAAGAGTCATCTGGTCCAACCGCCTGCAATGTAAGAATCTCAACTAAAGCATAATATGAAGCTTTTCTTTTGTCATCTTAGTTATCAGTGTGGAAATGACTTGGACTAGATTCCATCTTGGGGTGGCAGCTTACTCTCCTCCGGAGATAAGAGGTGTAGAGTTTTTACAGGGGTCTTATATTGCCACCAGGGCTCTTTTTTAAACATTTACATGAAACTGTGGGGGAGAGTGTTGATGACTCCCAGTGCTGCATATTTTAGCTAGGCAACCAAGAGCAACAGCAGTGGCTGTGATCAGTTGGATACAGGCAGGGAAACTGAGGCTGAATTCCAGGCAAGACAGAAGTGATGCTAATTGGAAGCCCAAGTATTTGATAGCAGTAGATTTATTGTTGTTGCAATTAGCGTGTATAAAACTTAGCAGTTAACAGGATTCCTTCAGTAGTGCTGCCCCCTTCCCCTCTACCCTGGACCAGGATGCTGTTGAGGGTAAGCTGCTTACTTGCCAAGCCTTCTTGTCTATCTAAGGCAGCTTCTGGCCACCCATCAGCAACGGCATGATGAGCACTAGAAAGGCTTATGCAACAGCTCTTACTGATGGTTTCTAATCCCGAGACCATGTGGGAGCAGCATTTGTTCGTGGGCGCCTGACTATAGCACAAAGGTTCCCAAGTGAGTCATCTGTGTTCCCTGGAGAACTCTTTGCAACCTTCCTGATGTGGAATGGCATTACAAGCTTGGGTCTGGAAAAATCAACCCATCAATATTGACTCCTGTGATTCAGTTTACTTTGAGTTCACTCTCTCTGCTTTCTTTTCTTTTCTTTTCTTTTCTTTTCTTTTCTTTTCTTTTCTTTTCTTTTCTTTCTTCCTTCCTCTTTTCACCAGTCTCTCAGCTCTGAGGTTGGTTTTGTTGGATATGTAGGATCAGGAGCCATGTAGGAACAGCTTCCAGGATGATTTTAAATATGCAAAGTTCCATCAAGTTCCTTTGTTCCCATCTTTTAAGCAACAAAGGCTGGTTCATTAAGGCAAATGGGGCACTGCCCCACCAACTTCAGCCTGCCCCATAGCCAGTCCTGCCTGCCTGCCTTCTTACTTAATAGCACTGGTTGTCGGCTTCCGCCTTCTTAGCCTCAGTGCTGTCACACCATATATACTTCAGCAGGGGGCAAACCTGGAATTAGTTGGCTCTGGCCTCGCCTGCTGTTGATTATCCTCCCTTCTATCAGTCCCAATGATCACCAACTTCCACTCTAGTGGGACCAGTAATAAAAGCTGTGGGAAGGCCAGACCACCAGTAAGCTTCTTGAGTTGAAACTAGCCCTTCAGCTGCGGTCAGCTGTGTCACTTGAGAACCAAAGGTAGGATGTTGTCCTGGCTCTGTTAAGGATTGAGCACGGAGTCCCTACCAATTAGCATCAAAGGAGGGGAGAGAAGACCCAAACATGTGCAGCCTTGTCATGTTCCCAGACTGTTAAAACAGGTCTTGCTGGAGTATGTGTGATTCCCAACAGTCACTGCATACCCAGTCCCCTCCTCCAAAATTGGCCTCCATCCTGGGTGACCTACAACCTTTAACTAGGTTCCTGAGCTCCCTTGTATGGCTGTACTCTTCTAAGAATGTTTGAATTGTTTGGAGCCGGTCCGCTCTCCTGCATTTTACAATAAGGATATAATGTGTAGTGTAATACTGCCTAGCTGCTGCAGTGTCACGAGCTACAGTACACCTACCTACCTGCCATCTGCTTAGGTGGCGAGGCAGGGGTATGGAGCGGTGCCTCTGGTAGTTGTCCCAGTTCTATGCAACTACCTCTCCCTTCATTCTGTTAGGACTTACATAATTTCCTCCTTAAGAAAAAAAAAATCAGGACTTTGACTAGTGTAAGAAAGGAGCCAGGGGTATCTAAGGCTAACTTTATAAACCTGTCCTCCTGCAGTCTGTTATTATGTGTTAATCATTGTGGGCTGCCCGGAAAAGAAAAGAAAGACTTAGGAAAGATTGGGTACAAATGCTTTCAAGAAACAAACTTTATGGGATAAACAAGACAAAATGCCCAGACCCCATTATAATAAGCAGTCTGAACATTCGAACATTTCAGATCTTACTTTGATATTTAATTTCCCACCCCTAGTCATGTTTTCTCAAATATAATGAGAGGGACCCCATTATTGGTCAGATTGGCAGAAGGTGCAGCAGGGTCTCATTACTTTGTGCAAAAATTGTTGGGCCTTTTTTTGAATATATTCAGCAGTAGCCAGTGCTAGGGTATGGCATTGCGTTGGCTGTTGAGCTGACCTAGGGTGGCAGCTCTTCAGTAGCAAATCTTTTGTAACTGGCTTGGGTTTTTTACTATAGAAAATCCATATTCCAGGTTGAAATGCATTTTAATTTCACCATGGTCATAACAACTTCCTTGTTAAACTTTGCTGTCAGAAGCTTGAGGCTGCTCGAGGGACTTTTTTGTCTTAAGAGCTTGGGTATATAAATGTTTTAAATAAATGGGAAAAACCCTCTGCCTTTAACTTAGTTCCAACATTTCCATGTCCCCTTTCAGATTCCTCTTACCTGGCTTAAGCCACTTGACTGCAGAGGATCGACCCCGTGGAATCCTCATTTCAGAGGGCGCGCCAGTACTCCTGTGCCAATATTTCTTGTACCGGTGGGAGATATTTGTTTCAAATACAGATACCCTGACTACATCAACTACTGTGGAAACCAGCCTTCAGACGTGTTGTGAAATTTTCCTTAATTTGGTTGTGACTGCTCCAGATTTAATCAGGTAATGGGTAGAGGAGGAATGCAAATGAGTTAATGCACCTTAGCATGTTACAGAGGCAAACCTCTGTTTCGAAATGCAGACTTCTTATTCACATATTTTTAAAAATATGTTATAATTTTAATATGTATAATAATTTTTGTAATACAAAATGAAGAACATGAAATATAATACTTTAAATATTCATCAAGTGCTCACTCAATGAATTTCTTTAGTAAGAGATGTACACCTAAAAATGTAACAAATGAATTCACACATGACTGAGGAAATCATGGTTTAATTCTTCACCCAGGGTTTAAATCCCCACTCAAGTTATGAAGCTCAAAGGGTCCTAGCCAACCCCTCAAGCTGGTGTGGGAACAAAAATAGAGAAGTTTATGCACATAACCTTGAGTACTGTGGGTGAAGGGTGGACTGCAGATATAATTAACTCAGAAACATCTCGTGTTTTGCTTTCTCTCTCTCTATCACCTGCAGCCGAGAAGATTGCTTTGCGACCTTGATGGACACATTGCTGAAGTCCCTTCCTTCTCTGCTGCCACAGAGAGAACATCTCGGCCTGACAGCCAATGTGGCAACACTGGGACTCATGATGTCCAAGAGGCTGTTTGCTTACCCAGGCAAGAAATAGCGCTGTCAGATTCCACTGCCAAAACTGGAAGTCAACAAAATGTAACCATGCCCTAGTTTTTCTTCAGCAGCAAATCTGTTGCTAGGCTGTACCTCTTCAGAGTGCAGGTGTGTGCCCACATGACCTGAATGCTGTCCTTACAAAACAAAAGGCCAAAACCCTTTCATGTAGAAAACCAGCACATCATAAGAGAAGGGTTCTAGCCAAACCTCCTTCCTGATGCACTCGTTTTTCACTGTGGGGGGATTATTTTGGGTTTTTTGTTTTTGCATAGAACAGCATGCGAGCACCCCCTCAGTAGCCTGAAGTGGTATAGCCCAGGCACAGGTTTATTAGCTCAGTGAAAGCTAGGCCTGCGTGGGCAGACAAGTGGTTCATTACCATCCATCTCCATGGCAACTCCGTATAGTATCGTTTTCTTTCTTGAGTTGCCCAACATGAGACTCTCTCTTTCCTCCTCCACTACCCTCCCGAGTTGGGAATTGACAAACAGTGCGCTCTAATTATATGGGGAGTCAAATGAGAAGGAAAAGAGCTGGGATGAGAGGGTGCAAGCAAGAGAAGCCTCACAGAGGCAGTTCCCTCAGAATAAGCTGCTGATCACTCAGCACAGCAAGTGGCCCAAAGCCCACACAGCCATCCCAGTTGGGCTAATTAAAATGTACTTATTTTAAGTATTAAGCTTGTGTCTTTCCCTCCTCCGAGAAACTAGGCGTAATGCACATGGAGGTGCTAGCCCATTCTGTCCTTGCAGCAGCACTGTGAGGTAAATTAAGCTGGAAAAGAGTAGCTTGCCCCAGGGGTGATGCCGCCCGGCGGGTACTGGGTGGGGGCGGGTCGTGCAGAGGGCTATCTCTGCGCTTGCTCATCCCACCCCTGGCCTGGCTGCTAGGCAGAGGCTGAGGTGTGCAGATAGTGCACAGCAGTGTCGGGGTGATGGCCCCCTCAATATTGGGGGAGCTGAAGCCCCCTCCTCCTATACCCGGCACCACTGGCTAGTCCTGAGGTCAGCCAGTGAGAGCCATGGCTGAGTCTGGCCCCAGGCCTCCCAGGCAAAAGACTGGGACTGCATCTTACAATGATGAACCCTGTTATGACACTGAATGTACTCCTGCGATCAGTTCTGATTAGTGTCACCTGAAAAGGGAGGGGGTGGCAGACTACTTCTTGGCCTATTCTGGAAACAGTTTTGAAAACTGACCAAGGAAGGGGTCATGGGGGGGGGACTCAGGTCTCTTCTTTGTACTGGCCTGGCTCAAGTTAAAATATTCCTCGAGGGGTTTCAGCCTGAGGAAGTAGTAGGAAGGCAATGTCATAAGAACCTAAGAAGAGACTGATGGATCAGGCCAGAAGTCCAGCATCCAAGCCACACAGAGGCCAACCAGGCATCTGTGGAAACCAGCAAGCAGAATTCAAGCACAAGAGCCCGCTCCCTTCCTGCGGCTTCCATCAGCTGGTATTCATTTCTGCCTCCACTGCGGAGGCAGAGTATAGCCATCCTGGCTGATATCCATTGATAGCACTCTCCTCCATGAATTTGCCTAATCCTCTTTTGAAGCCATGCAAGTCTGTGACCATCACTGCTTCCTGTACCTTCCCAGACCTTGGAAGGAAGCACATGTTGTTGGTGAATGCCCACATTACCTATCTCTCTCTCTCTTTTTTTTTCTCCCTTTCTCTTCCTCTCTTTTTCACTCAGGTCTGCAGGGGACTCCAGAATCTGAGGGCTTCTTTGATGCTGCCATCCGCTTCCTGGCAGAAGCCCACGTGGCCCAGACTGACCTCGATGGGGAGAAGGTGACCATGAGCGTTTCTCCAACCTATAAGGCGGCTTGGCCAGCCATCCGTGAGTTGTGGTTTCTGGGCATGCAGGCTTTCGCTAGCTGCGTGCCCCTCTTCCTGTGGCTGCCGCAGGATGTCCTGCGCTCCGGCTGGCTTCAGGAGCTGCTGGCCTTGCTGGGCCGTGTGGCGCCGTCGTCCGTAGACTTGGAAGTTGTCCGTGCTTTCCAAGGCATCCTGGTGGAGCTGGCCCGAGCTAGCCAGCCGTGTTTGGAGATGATCCAACAGCACCGGGGTTTGGAAATGGCCAGCCTGTATGGCATGGCTGCCTTGGAACAATGTCTCTCTGAGCAGTGAGCAGTGCTCAGAACACGTTGTGGTCGGGTGGGGGAAAATGTTTTCCCTGAAGCAGTTTTTTATCATCCTGTTTCATGCAGATGGATGATCTTCTTAATCAGTAGGGCATGGGATGTGTCGGGCACCTCTTCCCAGAAGGCTGCACAAAGTTTTAAAACAAAATATGATGTCTCATAAAGCATGTGTCCTAGCTCTCTGTGATATCGTAGAGTAACATGAAACAATTGCACAAATGTATGCCAGTGCACGTTAGTGCTGTTCAGTTGACTCTAATGCACTGTGGAAAAAGCTAGTTTTCCTCTAGAGGGGAGAGTAAACAAATGCTAAAGGAACTTTGGTGGCATTCTAGTGTGGAAGGGAAGGAATGTTTTTAACTATGTATAATGATTGTTTCCAAGGTGTCCTTTTGCTACCTTAATCAGGCTTCAGGGTAGACTTAAGTAATGCACTTATGAAGGGCATACTGGATAGTCTTTTGGCCATCTAATTATTGATTACCTCAGGACTGTGCCATTGTTGGAGCTCTTTTCTTGAGGATACTATTTATTTACCTATTTATTTATTTATTTATTTATTTGAATATTCAATTTTTAAGGATACAAATTCTTCCTAGGCAGCTTACACGTAACATTGAAGTACATTGATAAAATCACAGTGAAACAGTATTGAATAACATACAAGCCTTTGGGATCCTTCCCACATGGTAGCTGATGTCTTTATTTAATAAATTTGTACCTGCCTTTCTGGACAAAACAAAACACCAAGGTGGCTTACAATTTTTTTAAAAAAGCAGGGACAGTTTAAATGTGATTAAAACAATTGGGGAGGAAGTTCACTCTGTGGACTGGAGTGATGAAACCCCCAGTTGGAGCAGGACCAAGGTCTCCTTTGCTTGCCTACCTGTTCCCACATGGCTGCTGGCATTAGATGGCCCTGTGGGGGGAGATGGGGCAGGCAATGAGCGGGAGGGTGCAAGCTATTTTGCTGTTAAAAAGAATTGACTCCCTTTTGAATCAACTGCATTTCAAGGAAGAGGGATTTCCGGGGCCAAATATATAGTATTGGGATCTGTACTCTCCGGAGTGTTAAATGTTTGCTTGTTTTTCGCTTCTCTGTATTACTCCGCATGTAGGCTCTTGCATGCAGCCAGTAAATATTATGTTCATGAGTTGGAGGCTGGATTAGCCCCTGAAGCTGTGGCCTTGGCTTAATATCTTGGTGTTTACAGTTCAGTAAATAAAAGTGCTTTGTCTTGTAATAAATGTCTGGTTCTTACTGATGTGTTGGTCTTGTTCACCAAATGGAGGTCTGCTGGAAGCAAGCATCGCCTTTCCTCTCATTCCCTCCTGTCATCCCTGTGAAGCAGAAGGGAGAGGGAGGGAGAGCCCTACTGTGTCAAATCAAAGGTTCCTCTAGTTCAGTCTCCAGCAGTGGCCAACCAGATGTCCTATGAAGAGTTCACAAGCAGGACATGGAGGTCTCAACCCTTTGCAGTTCATCCATAGCAGCAGTGATTCTGGACATGGCTAGTAGCCGTTGATGGGCCTCTCCCAAAGCAATACATATTAGCTACTGATCTTTAGTCTGCCTTGAAATTTGCTTTGATAAGGAATTTTCTGTGGTGTGTCTCTGGGTCGGGTGGCTGGAGTGCCTCCAAGGTTGGCTTGGACTATCATCCCTAACCCCTTGGCCATGCTTGATGGGAGTTAGAGTCCAGCCAGTCCATGGATGGCCACAAGCCCTGATCCAGATCCATCCGATCTGCCGAGTAGCAGCTCCCTACTGCGCACCTACAAAGTGAGGGCAGAGTGGTTGGAACTCGCTCAGCACTTGGGCAGCTTTATGAGGCTGGTGCCGGTTGGTTCTTCAAGCAAAATTCAACTTTATGGGAAGAAACGTCCTTTTACAAAGCAGGTACAGTCTTCTCAGTGTTCTGGTCACAGACTATTTCTTTCTCATTTATGCACTGGTGGTATGAAGTGTGACAAAAGGGCCACTGACACTCTTGGGCTCACCGGAATGACGTGCAGTTTCTCAGTGGCAGATGAAGGCAGCCATCTCCCATCCAAGCCTATAAAACCTTTTAAATAGCACTGCTCTTGCTCCTAATCACAGACCTGTGTGTACTTGTGAGTGCAGGAAGCACCGTGCTGCCTCTTTTCTGTCCCCCGATTGAGGGAAGTTCAAGCAAGGTCCTTTATTTCCCAGTTAAAATATTTTGCCTCAGTACCAGGAAGCACCTATGGGGTAGGCATTGTGGATGTGGGAGTTGTGGTTCAGCTGACGGGTTCATGGGATGTTAGGGAAGGGGTAGTACCTCTGGTGGGGGACACATCATGCTCCAGGGGTAGTTTGGCCACCATTGGTCCTCACCGTGCTCTCAGCTCTCACCTGTAGCTCCTAGGTGTCAAATGTGACAGCATCCACAGCTTGGGAACGGATTTGACTGGTCAGCTAAAGCAGGTAAGGGTAGCCAATGGGTCTCAAACCCATGGTAAGTTAGGGACTTCCCCTGCAAACAAAGACAGACACCGGCAGATAGAGTGGACAAGACCAATAGTCAAGTGAGTCAATGGTGAAGGAGGCGGTTTCTTCATGTGCTGTAGAGGGAACTAAGGGGCAGACAGCTGGGAAGCCTGGGAAGACAGCTCCTAAACCTCTGCTGCCTTGTGGGAGATCTCCAGGAGAGGAAAAGGCTAAGGAGTAAACCCTACACAAATCCAGAGTCTGTTCCCTAAGATGGTTGGGTGGCACCTTGTCCTCCACCTCCCAGCAGTTGCTTCAGCCAAGCTGGTGCCAAGTGTATTGCTCTGCTTTCCTTCCAGTGGTTCTCAACCTTTGGGTTCCCAGATGTTGTTGGACTACAACTCCCATCACCCCTGAGCTCTGGCCTTGCTAGCTAGGGGTGATGGGAGCTGTAGTCCAAAAACATCTGGGGACCCACAGGTTGAGAAAGGCTGCTTTAGATCACATCAGCGAGGCTGAGGGTTGTGGCCTTGTTATCTGGGCAACCCAGGACCTCCATACACACTTCCCAGGCTTGGTCACTTCAGTGCTGCTAAGACAGCAGTTTGACTACTCCTGGAGGTGCACTCCATTGTCTCTTGAGACAGATGGATTCCAACAATGGTTCAGTTGACTTCTCTGCCTTTAAGCTCTTACTCAAGCTGGTGGATGCAGCATCACAGTGCCAGGTGCTGCACTGGTACAACCTGGCAAAGAGCATCCTTGTTCCATGATCTTTGCCTGGAGAAGAGCCATAGCTCAGGGATTAAGCACCTGCTTTGCATTTGGAACATCCCAGGTTTGAGATCTGGCTTTAAAGGATGGGATCACCTTAGCCTGAGATCTAGGAGAGCTTCTGCCTGTCAGATTAGACGATGCAGCTGGGCGGATCAGCGGAATGGCTTTATAAAGCAGCTTTTATTTTGTTCGTAATGAAGATTCTACATGAATAACCAGCTCAAAGTGTATCTTTACTACATACCTGTCCTCATATCACTTCCTGCTCATGAGAACAGTGCTGCACACAGTCATGCCTATAATAACCTTTTTTAGGCTGCCTTTTCTAGGCTTGCAGTGTAATTTCATTTATGGGAAGGAACAACCTCTGAATCAGTTTAATAATAACCTTTTTTAGGCTGCCTTTTCTAGGCGTGCAGTGTAATTTCATTTATGGGAAGGAACAACCTCTGAATCAGTTTAATGTGTAAGGCGGTGTATGGCCCTGGGGGCAGAACTGGAAAACAATTCAAGAGGCAACAAAGGCTGCTATTGCCCAGGCAAATTCCCAGCCCTACAGGAAGCCTTGGCCATCCATTAAAGGACAACTATGGCAAGCTTGGGTGATGGAGTCATTCCACTACTTGGTAACCCTTTACTGTCCAGAACGGGTGGGAAGCCTGGGGAAGTCCAGTGGGCGCACAAGTTCCCCATCCCTGCTTTACATTTTTGCTGTCTCAGACTGTCTTCTTTTGCCCCCCACTATGTGTCCATAGAGGAAGGTAAACGGTGTTTCCGTGCGCTGCTCTGATTCGCCAGAAGCGGCTTAGTCATGCTGGCCACATGACCTGGAAGCTGTACGCCGGCTCCCTCGGCCAATAAAGCAAGATGAGCGCCGCAACCCCAGAGTTGGTCACAAATGGACCAAATGGTCAGGGGTCGCATTATCTTTATGTGTCCATAGGACATCTCACCGCCACAATGTCAGTCAACGTTGTGGCTATGGACATTTCTGGGACTAAAGGCTTTTCTCATTGACAGTATAATTCCTCTGCATCTTATTTTCTTGTTCTCTTGGGCAAGTCACCCTAGTGCTGTTATCAGAGATGAGTATTTCACATGAAGTATCAGCCCTGAGTGCTCACTGGAAGGACAGATCGTGAAGCTGAGGCTCCAATACTTTGGCCACCTCATGAGAAGAGAAGACCCTGATGTTGGGAAAGATGGAGGGCACAAGGAGAAGGGGTCGACAGAGGACGAGATGGTTGGACAGTGTTCTCGAAGCTACAAACATGAGTTTGACCAAGCTGCAGGAGGCAATGGAAGACAGGAGTGCCTGGCGTGCTCTGGTCCATGGGGTCACGAAGAGTTGGACACAACTAAACAACAACAACAACAACAATTTCCACATGAGTAAGACAGTACTTCAATAATAGTGAGAGCAAGTAGGTTAAGGAAACTTAACAGTGAGATCCGAACCAGGTCTGCTCAGAAGCAGGGATAGATGAATCTGTCAGTCTGTGGTTCTCTCATTTCTCCAGTCTTAAATTCATTTTTCCACATTTCTGCAGCAATCTGCATTAAGAAGGGAAAAAAAACCTTTTTACAATTTGTGTGCAGTTCTCCTAATAAGCACATTTTTGTATTTTGACAAATACACACATTTTTGCAAGCCATGCCTGCTACTATAATGCATTTATATCCACACTTTACCCCAATGTATGCATTTTTGCACACATTGCAAAATTTGGAAACACAGCTCTCCAGTCAAGCAAAGTGCCAATTTCAAAGGAAATTGTTTTTGGGAAAGTGCAAATTTGATAAGTTTGCCTTTAACTGTGAACTGAATCGAATTTCCCCCATATCCCCTACTTGGAAGTAAGTCTTGTTGGATTCTGTGGTGCTTAGTCCCAGGTAAGGAGAGAGAGAGAGAGAGAGAGAGAGAGAGAGAGAGAGAAGCTTTACTCTGAATAGTTGATGCATTGTGCTGATGGGCAGTAGAGAAAGAAAACACAGGGTACTTCTTAGGGTGTGCCACTAGGGGTCACTCTTATGTTAAAAAAGGGCTTGCCCTCTCTAAGTTCTGCTTGAGTCCCTAGAGTCACTCCTGAGATTTTTCTTACCCAGCTGTACATGATGTAGGTGGGCAACTTGGCTGCTCATATATTCAAGCCGGGATCTATGGATAAAGGGTTGTATACTAATAATAATAATAATAATAATAATAATAATAATAATAATAAATTGAATTACATAAAAAAAATTAAAAATTGTTCAGTAGCACCTTAGCTTCTTCAGATACACTGAAACAGAAGTCACCAGACCCTTATATATAGTGGGAGGGTGGGGTGGGTTTTTTCCAGAAGAGTAGTAGGAGATGGGAGATTGGCTCAATGGGTATGGTAAACCTGTAGACGACTGTTAACGACTGCAATTAGCCCTACAGGAAAATGCAAGCTATAGTATGCAGATGACCAAAAATAGCTTTAGCATGTGTAATGAGACAAGAATCCAATATCTCTATTCAGACCAAGTCTCTCCGTAGTTTTCAGTTTAGTAATAAGTTGTAATTCAGCAACTTCTCTTTCAAGTCTATCTCTGAAATTCTTTTGTAATAAGACAGCTGCTTTGAGATCCTGTATTGAATGTCCTGGGAGATTGAAGTGTTCTCCTACTGGCTTGTCTGTCTTGTGATTCCTGATGCCAGATATATGTCCATTTATTGGCCTGTTAGAGAGCTGAAGGGCACTGCTGGCAATAAATAATAATAATAATAATAATAATAATAATAATAATAAATGTTATAGAAAGCTCACACGTTTCACCAGAATCAGTACCTCCAGTTCCATTCCTGACAGGCTATGGAGAGCTTCTGCCTGAAGCTTCTTATAGCTCAGTCGTTGGAGCCTGATGCTCTTAATCTTGGGGTTGTGGGTTTGAGCCCCACGTTGGGTGAAAGATTCCTGCACTGCAGGCAGCTGGACTTGGGCTCCTCCTTTCCAACTCTATGATTCAAAGCAATGGTCCACCTGAGGCAGTTGTCTGGTTCTCTGTAAAGCAGCTTATATGTTTATATGGACACATGCCATCATAAAAACTGGTATGGTTTTCACATGGGAAACTGCACAAGCCTTCCCAGCCACCCAGCTACATTTATGAACACAGCCAGGAAGGTGCGGGGGGACATCATGGCGGAGGTGGCAAAGCATTAACCCCTGTTAACACAAGATGGCCATGGACACACTTGCTATCGCAGGCGCACTGGGGGTTGTCACAGACTCACTGGCAGAGGAAGGGGGTGCAGTGGGTGCAGTCTGCCCCTGGTGTCATGGGGGGGGGGTTGAGATCTGCCCCCTGGGATGCTAGCCCCGCCCCCACAAGCGGCTAGCCCCGCCCCCGGGTTCACAGCATGTGTGCTGCTCCAGGTGCTGGAGTGGCTAGCTCCACCTCTGCACAGACTGCATGGGAAGGATTTGCTCAGTGTTGGGCCTTTGGAAGATGTGCTATATAAGCATACACAACAAATACCCAATCCTGTCTCCTATTAGAAATATGTAACTGGGCCATCCCCAAGAATGTTTGTTAAGAGCATACAGTGGTACCTCGGGTTACATACGCTTCAGGTTACATACGCTTCAGGTTACAGACTCCGCTAACCCATAAATGTTACCTCGGGTTAAAAACTTTGCTTCAGGATGAGAACAGAAATTGTGCAGCAGCGGTGCGGCAGCAGCAGGAGGCCCCATTAACTAAAGTGGTGCTTCAGGTTAAGAAAAGTTTCAGGTTAAGAACGGACCTCCGGAACGAATTAAGTACTTAACCAGAGGTACTACTGTATTTACTCTTACGCCTTAGGCCAAAAGGCTCCAAGAATGGCTTTCATGCAATTACAGTGGTACCTCGGGTTACATACGCTTCAGGTTACAGACACTTCAGGTTACAGACTCCACTAACCCAGAAATAGTACCTCGGGTTAAGAACTTTGCTTCAGGATGAGAACAGAAATCGTGCTCTGGAGGCGTGGCGGCAGCGGAAGGCCCCATTAGCTAAAGTAGTGCTTCAGGTTAAGAACAGTTTCAGGTTAAGAACAGACCTCCAGAACGAATTAAGTACTTAACCCAAGGTACCACTGTAATTCAAACAAGACAGTTTCCTGTCTGGAGGCTTACAGCCTGAAGGATATGACACAAAAGGAAAGGAGGTGAGAGGGAAGGGGGGGGGGGGAGGCAAACTCTGGCACCAATCCTTTAAATTACATGAGAGTTACTCTATGTATGAATGAACGACTGAAATAGAAATGGGTTTGGGAGAGGAGGAGCTAGTCTACTAGTTCAACTAATGGGATCATCCTGCTTCTCATCTTTTCCACTGCTGCAGCTTGCTAACCTGCTAGTATGTTTTGTAATACTGTATTCAGATGGAACACAACAATTGCTTTGCTGGTGCAGACCAAAGATCCTTCTAGTCCAATACTGAGTTTCTGTCAGCAAGCAGTCTCTGTCACCTTACAAGTGGGATATGAAGTTGAGCATCTCCACCCCCATAGTTCAGCCGGGACACTGAGGGCCAGCTCCGAGGGCCTTCTGGCGGTTCCCTCACTGTGAGAAGCAAAGTTACAGGGAACCAGGCAGAGGGCCTTCTCGGTAGTGGCGCCCACTCTGTGGAACGCCCTCCCATCAGATGTAAAGGAAATAAGCAACTTCCTGACTTTTGGAAGACATCTGAAGGCAGACCTGTTTAGGGAAGTTTTTTTATGTTTGATGTTTTATTGTATTTTTAACATTTTATTGGAAGCCTCCCAGAGTGGCTGAGGAAACCCAGCCAGAAGGGCAGGGTATAAATAATAAATGATGATGGCGATGATGATGATGATGATGACGACTTCCTCCTGTTGTTCATCCCAGTTCAGGGATATCCTCCCCCTGTATATGGAAGATCCATTGCAAGTGGGGGCAGTTGTGACAAATCAGGATGAGCAGAGAAGAGTATTAGCTTTTGTTCTTTCTCATGGTCCACCTCTGCCTTTTTAAACAAAACAAACCACATCGCTGCATCTCAGCAGCCTTTCTTTCCGCACAGAGTCCCCCCCCCCCCCTGCATTGTTCTGACTTTTTCCCTGTAAAAAGAGAATTGGAATCATACACAGACTACTAGATGAGCAATGGGCTTTAAGAATTAGGTGGAAAATCCCTACAAAATATAGCATGTCTGATCCAATTTTAGCAAATGAAACAGATCTGGTGGAAAACAAATGCAATCCCACAGAACTTTCAGGCACTGTGTCCTTGAAATTCATTTTGGGTTGTCTTTGTTAGAGACAGAGCAGGAACCGGGGAGGGAGGGAGGAATAGCTCCTCTGGTTTCACTTCTACCTCCCCCCCCCCTGCCTCTCCCCCGCCCTGCTTTCATTGCTCCTTTTAATGCCATATTTAATAGAAATAAATTAGAATAAACAGTCAGCCCTCAATGTCTAAAGACAGGTGGCAGAGTAATATTAAAAGAAAGGAATAAAAATTCATTTAATGAGCATTGTTAATTAAACCTGGAATTCAAAGAGGCCTGAGTTGTGGGAATTCAGAGGAAAAATGAAAATGAAGGGAACAATCGCTCCAGGCAGGAAGAGTGGAATGAAATTAAATTTAATGTGGGATTCTGTTTGTTAATGTCTATCACACATCATAGTGTATTACAGTTTAAGCTAAAGTGTTTCCCCGCTCCCAACCCTCTTCACACGCAAATGACCCCCCTCCCATTTTTCAAGCAGGCAGATTTCTGGAATGAAGTGGACAGGCTAGTATAACAGCAGCTCCTGCCCAAAAACAGAAGCCAGAGAGGCCCAGAAAGAGAGGGCTGATCTCTTGACCACACCTGAGTAATTATTAATGGACCTTGGTTGTGTAGCAAGAGGCACTGTTTTAGGAAGGCTCCCAACTCCTGGTGTTTCAGACCATTTGCAATTATTCCTCAGAAGCATAATTATTTCTGATCAGCTCTCTAGTTTGACATACTGTTGTTACAAACCAGAGCTGGAGAACCTTTGGTCCTCCAGATACTATTAGACTTAGACTACAACTCCCATCATCATTGGCCTCGCTGGCTGATGGGAGTTGGAGTCCAGCAACAGCTGGAGGGCCAAAGATTCTCCCCACATCTGCTGTAGTGTAAAGAGAAGTCCACAAAACGTGGTGGGTTCTGGTGCTGCACGACTCCAACTCCCACCATTACGGATGGTGGAAAAATTATATTCACATTTTAAGTGGAATGTATCAAAACTGCACTTTCCAAAACATTATGAAAAGCAAAACATAGCCATCTATTGAAAGCTGCACTTATCAGAATTTCAGCGGAAGGATGCCTTTGGCTAGGCTGTGTGTATGTTCCCATTCCACACAAGCATAGAAACAACCAGGTTCCATATTCAGTATGAAATTCCTGAGAATCTCTTTTCTTTTTAAAACCATCTAGCTCTCATGGTTGCAATCATATGCTTGAGAGTGTATGGACAATGCCTGGCTAAATCTCAAAAACCACAGAGTTGATTAATTTTCCGGTGGTCAACAAGTGGCCTGCATAGTTCCTTCTCCCTTCCTGTAATGAGCAGAAACAGAATAAATAATGTGAACGCAGGTGGCGCTGTGGGTTAAAGCCTCAGCGCCTAGGACTTGCCGATCGAAAGGTCAGCGGTTCGAATCCCTGCGGCGGGGTGCGCTCCCGCTGCTCGGTCCCAGCGCCTGCCAACCTAGCAGTTCGAAAGCACCTCCGGGTGCAAGTAGATAAATAGGGACCGCTTACCAGCGGGAAGGTAAACGGCGTTTCCGTGTGCGGCTCCGGCTCGCCAGAGCAGCAATGTCACGCTGGCCACGTGACCCGGAAGTGTCTCCGGACAGCGCTGGCCCCCGGCCTCTTGAGTGAGATGGGCGCACAACCCCAGAGTCTGTCAAGACTGGCCCGTACGGGCAGGGGTACCTTTACCTTTACCTATGGTTATACAGATTTATCTAATTTGCATAAGGTTGCAGAATTCAGTTTTTCTTGGTGCAGATTATTATTTTTTTAATCCCAATCAGAGTACATGTAGGCTTGTAGAGGTAATCTTATAAGAGCCATGCAAATCCTAAAGTGGACTCCACTTGAAAATCCTTAGAAAATCCTCTTGGTGATACTTTCCTTAATAGGCTTCCATCATCTTCCCGTTGCTCCCCAAACACTTTGGCACGCCAGAGCATTTTGGTCTGAAAATTAGGATGGGGAATGGTTTGCGGTTTGCTTAATCTCCTCCAATAACAGTTTTCATCCACAAGTGCAGGGAATTTTTCCACTTCCATTTGAGTCTGTATCCCACGGAGCCCTTACTGTACCACCAAATATTGTACCACTACCACCGAAACACAAAAGCAAGAGGAAAAGGTGGGAGGAAAGGGAGCAGGCAATAATGATGACCAATGGGAAACACCCAGTAAAGATGGCATGCAAACATTGTGGTGGAGCTGGGAATCTAACAAATACTTATTATTTCTAGTATTATATTTATATAGACTGCAAGAATATCAAACCTATCCATTCTTAAGGAAATCAGCCCTGAGTGCTCACTGGAAGGACAGCTCCAATACTTTGGCCAACTCATGAGTAGAGAAGACTCCCTGGAAAAGACCCTGATGTTGGGAAAGATGGAGGGCACAAGGAGAAGGGGACAACAGAGGACGAGATGGTTGGACAGTGTTCTGGAAGCTACCAGCATGAGTTTGACCAAACTGCGGGAGGCAGTGGAAGACAGAAGTGCCGGGTGTGCTCTGGTCCATGGGGTCACGAAGAGTCGGACACGACTAAATGACTAAACAACAACAATTATATTTATATTATTGTGCCAATATAGCTTGGGGGGGATGGGCAGCATACAATCCTGCATTTGCTATTCCTAGTCTGGTCCATTGAGCTGCCTGGGCACTGTAACAGCCAGCATTTAGCTGGTCATAAGGGGGAGCAAATGCTTGATCTAGCCCCACTCCCAGCTTCTTCCAATCAATGATATTGAAGTTTAGCAATCCACCTTATCTAATTTAGGTCACAGAGAGAGAGAGAAACGGTGTGGCGGAGTTATCAGAGTGTCAGAACAGTGCTGCAACAGACTAGCATTGCCTACATCTCTGGAAGAGACAAGTGTGCTTCTGAGCATACTCAAAGTACCTGCCACTGAGGCTGTGCGCACATTTACCATTTATTCCACTGCCAGTGCTCTGTTTGATTGATTGCTAGTTACCATCCCTAGGTATTCCTGCACTTTCTTGATGATTGCTACTGATGGATGATATACCGCCCCTCAGACTAGCTTCTGGCACAGTTAAGATGAGGTGTGTACATTTCTGGCAGCTGTTGCACATGCTCAGATAACAGCTTCACTGAACATAAGTTTGGTACAGGAAAACAAAGCAAGTACAGTACAGTGGTACCTCTGGTTAAGAACTTAATTTGTTCTGGAGGTCCATTCTTAACCTGAAACTGTTCTTAACCTGAGGTACCACTTTAGCTAATGGGGCCTCCTGCCGCCGCCGCACGATTTCCGTTCTCATCCTGAAGCAAAGTTCTTAACCTGAGGTACTATTTCTGGGTTAGCGGAGTCTGTAACCTGAAGTGTCTGTAACCCGATGTACCACTGTAGTGTGTATAGGAGCCAACTCCTAGGGTCTGAGGTCACTTCAGCTCCCCCACCATAAAATACTTGAGGGGCCCAGCCCTGGTGGTGTGCATCAGATGAAGACAGTCTGCTCCCTCTCTGGTGTTTACAGTCAGTTGAAAATGCAAGTGGAACTGGTGCTGGTGTGCACATAGCCTGAGAACGTGGGACTCTTAATCGCAAGGTCATGGGTTTGAACCCTACATTTTCAGGATGCAACACTGGGCAAAAGATTCCTGCATTTGCAGGGGGTTGGACTAAATGATCCTCGCGTGGTCCGTTCCAACTCTACCATTTATGATTCTATGTCTGGAATGTGTAGGCGGGGCTAAGAAGTTAGTGGGTGTGTCTTCTGGACCATTCTGAGTCAACTCTGCTTCCCTAGTGAGGGCTGTTCTCTAAGCCACGACTATAGCAGAGATGGGGAAGCCACAGGCAGGGAGCGGAGAGCCAAGCCTCTCCATCTAGCCCTCAGGACTCTGCCTAGGCCACTCCAGCTACAGAACTACATCCCTCCCCAGTCCTGCCTTGCACACTCCTTGAGCGTTGTTGCCTTGCTGCAATGTGTCCTTGGAGCCTGTGATACTTCTTGCGCAATTACCCCTGGAGTGTGAACATAACCAGCCTACTATACAAACATGAAAGGAGGAGAGGCGGAGGCTTTATGTTCGGTGGGTGGGGAGCAACAAAACCTCAGTTAGTTATTTTTATTTATTTACTTGATTTAGGAAGGACAACTGCCCCCCTTGGCTACGCCCATGGGGCTTTCAATGGCTACCAGCCATGCATAGTGACTCTGCTCTACCTCCACAGCAATGGTTCTGAATACCAGTGAGAGGCTCTTGTGTTCGAATCCTGCTTGCGTGTTTCCCACAGGCCACTGTGAGAACAGGACGCTGGATTGGATGGGCCATTGGCTTGATCCAGCAGCTCTTCATGTCTTGCTCTGCTCGTTTTTGCACAAGGCCCCTGGAAGGCACCTAAACCCACCCAAGCCCACCCCCACCCCCCAGACATCTACTCCTGGCCTCTTGGCTTCCTCTAGGGTTTGTTAGGGTTTGTTTTCAACTTCCACAGCAGCAGCAGCAGCAGCCGCCCAAGAGAAAGGGTGGTGTAAGGAGAGCGAGAAGTCTGGATTGCACGATCGCCACGAAGGCCGACCTGTCTCTCTGCTCCTTGCAGCCAGAAATCTCTCTCGCAAGTGTTGCTCCGAATCTGGGGAGGGGGGCGGCTGGCTGGGCTGGAAGAGCCAATATCCCCCCGCAGCACCCAGGAAGAAGGGCTTAAGAAGAAGAGGCCTCCGAGGTGCCAGAGCAGCTGCCGCCCCCTCGGAGTTCCGCGCAGCCTCTTGGACTCTGAGCGTCTTTCGAGGGGGGCTGCTCCGAATCGCCTCCAAGGTGCAACTTTCCTGCCCACTCAGACACACACGCAGAGAGAGAGAGAGAGAGAGAGAGAGAGAGAGAGAGAGAGAGGCTCGCCCGAATCTCACAGGAGTGGCAAGACGGAAGGAAGGAGGCAGAGGAGAGCTGGGCTTGGGGGTGTCCCGTCTCCACCGCTTTGCGCTTCGTACCTTTGCACCGCAGGGATGCATTGGAAGTCGGGCAACATCAAAGAGGAGCGCTACTACCTGCAGGTAAGCAAGCAGGACGCATCCTGGCTGGGTGCAAAGCCCCCCTTGCCTAGCTCAGCAGCCACGCTGGCTGGACGCGCAAGGCAAGCGCGCCTGCGGCCGGTGCGAGAGGTGAGCAGCTTCCTCGAAAATAAGGGGCGCAAAGCCTCCGGTGCGCGTGCTTCCTCGGAAGTAAAGCGCCGCTGCACGCAAGCCGGCTTTGTACCCGTGCAAACCTGCAGCAGACGATCTGGGCTGTTAAGGCTGGCGGTTTTCGTTCTATTTGCAGCGGAACTCTCATTTAACGCTCGTTGTCCTCCCTGGGTTTTTGCTTGGGAGTCAGCTCCACGTATGTTCGCGGGGGTTATTTGCACGTAAGGGTGCCAGCGGGTAGGCACGATCCCACGGGAGTAAATTCCCTTGAGGTCAGACGGACTTACTTCCGAGGAAACATGCACAGGCTCGGGTTGCTGCTCCAGATCCTGTACACGATTCCTCGGAAGTAAGTCCACTGAGCTCAATGAGACTTTCTCACAAGCAAGTGGGCATAAGATGAAGGATGGAGGCCCGGCAACCTGCCATGGACTTACTCGAGAGTCACTGGCGCTTAAATTTAAGTGAGCCCAAAGCATCGAGGGAGATATTGAATAGAGTTACCAAAAAAAATAATATGTATTTTATTGTATTTATTCGCAATTAATGTAAATTGCTAAAACAGTGTTTTATTTTTATTTGCCTAATTAAAGTATTTCCATTCAACTAATAAGACAGCTGGTGTGCGTGGCGCTGTAAGTTGCCCAGGAGTGCCGGGCCAAACTCTCTCCGCTTCAGCCCCGCATCTGTAACAT
This sequence comes from Podarcis cretensis, assembly GCF_951804945.1. Classification (NCBI taxonomy): domain Eukaryota; kingdom Metazoa; phylum Chordata; class Lepidosauria; order Squamata; family Lacertidae; genus Podarcis; species Podarcis cretensis. The sequence continues at coordinate 30,709,514 of NC_137177.1, forward strand.
GGACATCGTAATATTTGCAGGGCTAAGATGGTGCGCGGGAAGTATGTGGGACGCTGGAGCTGAACTATGGAAATGCTGCAGCTATCAGACGCAAAACGGCGTCCCTTTAAAGGCCTCGATCCAGCACAAGTTAGGCACCAGCTCCACGGAGGGAACTCAAAGGAAGGGATCTAGGGAAGAGCCCACGTCTCCCAGTGAGATCAGTGGAGCTCCCTCAGAAGTCCAGTGCCTTGTCTGGATCGTGCCTTTTACTCTAGAGGAACCCCTTGCACGTCAACTAGGAGCAAGCTCAGGGATGCTGAAAGCGAACCGGATGAGGACCCCTGAACTTTACTTTGCCTCTGGCGGTCCTTTGAAGACCTCTTAAGCCTCTTCCTTTTCGATATTTCACCTAAAAGCAACCGCCTTCAATCAGGGCAGGATCCGTTTCCTCCTGACGGCCAACAACCTTCCGGATCGGTTTCCCACCCGCCCACCCCACGCCCTGGTAATCCGAATTATGAGTTCCTATGCAAAAAACGTTCCCCCCGCTGGTTGAGGGGTGTCGTTGTTCTTGTCGATATTAGTGGCCTCGTGACGCTGATTTGCCCGCAGAGCGAACCATTAATAATAATAAAAAGACTATAGATTCTCTGTCGTGGCAGAGAATCACCTTTAAAGCAATAGCCAAACGGCACATAAAATAAATAAAAAATAAAAAATCGAAAAATATTCCCCATACTGAAAAACCCTGATCGAAATGCTGAAAGAATGCATTGTATTTTTATTTATTATTTTTAGTTTAGTGTTTATTTAAAGTTGTACCTCTCCATTTAGCTTCCTTAAGGCTCCGAAGGTAGCACCGGCTCCTGGAACAAACATGGTTTTGTTTGTTTATTGCCGTTTCTTATCATTATTGGCCACGATCCAGCCAAAGTCCGGCTTCCTTTCCCCCATCCTGAGCCTATCTTTGCTTACTTGGAAATAATTCCCTCCTGTGCTGAGTGCGTCCTAGTCCCAGGTAAGTATGCCTAAAATTGCAGCTTTTGAACCCCGTTGGTTTGCAGGCACGTGCTTAAAATTCTCCGGGCGAAATTCATGGGACCTGGTGTCTGAACCTAGCCTCGTGCACGAAAGCGAAAATCCCTGGGGGCTTCCACCTTTTCTAAGCAAGTTTGCTGAGCATTGCACCTTAGCTAGGAGTGTTTCTAAATTTGACTGGAGCCTGTTGTGGTGGTTGTTGTTATTTCTTCTTCCCTCCCCCCTTGAAGGCTCTCCCCCTGTCTCCCCCTCCCTTCCCCTGCACCTGCCCCTTTCTCTCCCCCACCCCCCCTCGCCCAAATAAAAGGAACCAGCTGTAAGAAATGCCACGCGACCATGTCCTAAGGCTTCGCAATGATTTATTGAAACGGTCTCTAAGAGATTCAGAAGCCACATCAAATGAATGAAGCCCACTTTAAGTGGCGGGAGTGGCACTGGCAGAGGAAGAAGCGGGGAGGGGGGGTGTTGTGTTCCTGCTGCGGGAGCCGCTTGCTGTGTTTTTCTGTTTCTTTTTCCCGCCTCCCCCTTTTAAAGATACAAATAGGTATCTCCACTGAGTATGCGTGGGCGCAATTCAATCCATAGTGAAGCACGGGTTCAGCCCGATCCTGTACATGATTGCCAGGAAGTCGATATTAGATTATGCGCCTGCGGCCCCAGGGATATTCATTCATTCTCTCTCTCTCTCTCTCTCTCTCTCTCTCTCTCTCTCTCTCTCTCACACACACACACACACACACACGCAGATGCTTTTTTGCAAACCGCTTGCGCCACCCCCCAAATAAGCGGTATATAAATGTTATCAAATAAATATATTAAGCAGCTTTGCAAATAAATAAATAACAGCAACCAAGGAGGAAGTTTCCTTCCGTTTGCACAGGACTTACTTCCAAGTAAGCGTGCAGGCGCTGCAAGGCGACCCCCTTTCGCTCTGCTGCAGTTCCTTCGATGTGCAAAGACTCGCTCGCCTAGAGTTAGACAGCAGAATCTTCCCCGCGCTGTCCTGAGCAGGGCCAGGGCTCTCCCTCCCTAGTCAGAAGCAAATCTTCGCATGGGTTCAACCGGAGGCTTACTCCCAAGGAAACCTGTGTCGCCAGCCACCGCTTCTCCCACCATGAAATGGTTGAGATTTCAAAGCGGTCGCCTTGGGATGGATCGTGTCCAGAGAAGTTTTGGAGAGAGCGAGTCTTCGCAGGGACATGAAGAGAACTGCGCGCCCAACTTCCTTTTTCCCTTTTGAAAAGTTGCTTTTCCCTGTCCGGCTTTAGGACGAGCCAGTCATTGCTCTGTCCACGCTGGTGGCGGAAAACAAATCCGCAAATATAAACTGATCCGAAAATGCTATCCTTCCAACCCAGCTTGTCTTCGCAGACCTGAATAAAAACCGAATATCTGTCCAGTCTTCCTCCTCCAAACGGGCGACACACGGCCTGGTTATGCTCTCCTCTTTTCCTCTTTGAACTTCCAAATAAACGGTGGCAGTCCTTGCCTTCAGGTATTGTGTCCATTATGACTTTTTAGAGCTTTTGGCAAATCCATTCCTAGATGCCCCGGTTCTTCTTTCTCTGTTCCAGCTGAAAGTGAGGCGGGTGGAATCGACTCCAGGTCTTTTCGGATTACTTCCAACTATCCACAAATCCCGGGGTCCTCTTCACTTCGTTTTTTAAAGAAAGCAAAAAAAATAGAGACAGAGAGGATATTGTAGATCTTGAGGGAAAGTTCAGAAAAGGGGTGGGGAAGAAACGTTCAAAGGGCTGGAACACGGAGGAAAGAGTTGCGTTTCAGATCGTCACGTCTGCAGCTTTTTCGTTTAGTGGAAAGAAACGGGCGAGTCAACAGCGCCAACTTTTCAGCGTGCTTACCAAGAAGCAAGTCCTGCTAGGTTCAATGAGGCTTAGTCCCAGGGTAGTCTGCACATACTTAACCTGAGAAGCCCTGACTTATACAGAAGTCTTTCAAGGACTGTTCAGCTATGGTAGCTCAATTGAACCTGCATGTACAGGACCAGTATACCTCTGAATGTCGGAGGCTGCTGGAGCAAAACGACAAGGAAGGCCACGACTCCCCATCACCTCCTTTGTGCACACACCATATCGCACATTAAAAGCATGCATCTCAAAATTATCTTGGGAAATGTAGTTTAAGGGTGCTTTGTGGGGAACAAACTATAGTTCCCTGATTCTTTGTGAGGGGACAGGGAGGTGCTTCACATGTATGGTGCGCGTGTGCCAGGAACGGGCCGCTCTTGTAACGTCCTTGCTTTTCCACTCAATGGGTTTTTGGTCTCATCCTGCGAAGGTGGCTCTTGTGGAGAAAGGCTCGTTCGCCTTTCACGGGTGCTCGTACTTTTCAATGCGTGTGTTGAGGTATGTAAAGACTTGGTGCTGAAGGAGACTAACTTTCTGCGCCTCCTGGAGGCACCTATGGGTGCCTGGGCGGCCAGGCAGCAGGACGTGTGTTGATGGGGAGACTAAACGGAGGGCGAGGTGGATGGGCTTGAAGAAGGCGCTCGGCAGTTCTCCAGTGAAGTGACACATCACTCAGCTTATAGATGGGTAGGTAAACAAATTGTGCGCACATCAGAACGGGATCTTGTTGCACGGAAAAGGAGACAGATCGTAGCGAGGGGGACCTTTGAAGGGCCAGGTCACTGGGTTGGATATTTGCTCGTATATTTCAGTTTCCTTCTGAATATAGCTTAATGTTGGCTCTCTCCCCCTCGCGCCCCTCTATAATGCCTGGTTAACCCTCTCATTACTACATAGACATACATAGTTTTTCTGGACAGAGGCGACACATTTGTGTCTCTTTGAAGTACATGTGAAGAGGGATCCCATTCACGTTTACTCAGTGGTAAGCTCCTCTAACTTCGGTGGTGTTTCACTCAGGAGCGAGTGTGAGCTGGGGCGCTCGCCTCTTGGGTACGCTGTATTAGGCCGGCTGTTAACCAGCGAGTTACGCGTGCGTTCAGTTCCATACGCAGCGTGTTCGCACGTTACACCGAACACAGGTACAAGCTGTCTCTACCCATGTGCAGGCGCTTGTGTGAAATTGTACATTTGCACACTTAGCTATTAGGCACACAGACTGTACATGACACTTCTTGAACGCACAGGTACGCAGATTGCGCAGTCCTAAAACGTTAATCGTGAGCGTCCCTCGTGCGTGCGTGCGTGCGTGTGTAAAAACACGTTTGTATCTAGCTGAAGCGTCATAGATTCTACAGCGGGTGGGATGTCTCCAAGGGTTCTGGGATTCGGGCCCCAGCTGCTCTGTGCGGAGATAATTTCTGCATGCTGAGATACGTCTTTGGTACTAGTGATATTTCAGGCAGACACTATTAACCAGCGCGCAGGGAAATGCACTGTTTGCTAGTTGTGCTTTCTCAGGTATTTGCAAGATTGAAAAATGAGCTGGCCAATCATGCCACCTGCGACAGAAGGCGGGGATCTACTGGGACTTCCTCCTGTTTTCTTTTGGTCCTTAAGAAATAATAATCGTGGGCCTTCCCCCAGATTTGGCCTCAGGAACTAAGGACGACCTTCGCCAGCGTGGCGGCCTCCAGATATTTTGGACTACAATTCACACCAGCAGGGGCGTAGCCAGGGTTTATGTGTGGTGGGGCAGGCTTCATATTAAGGGGAGCAGAACCTCAGTTAGTTAAGTATTTTTTATTGATTTGCTTGATTTGGGGAGGGGGTAGATGCCCCTCTTTCCCCCTTGGCTACGCCCATGCCCATCAGCCCCAGCCAACATCTGGAGGGCGCCCGGCTGGCGAAGGTCGTCCAGGGAACTGCGCTTCCAATGTTATTCTAGCATTGATTTTGTTCTTGAGGTCAGAAATGTAAGCACCGTTTCGTAACTCTCTGGATGCGCAGCTTTTCAAAACAACCTGCCTTTGTATATATGGCAAACACAGGGACAAGATCCGGACTCAATGAAGAGAATTCTTAAGGCTGCAGTCCAGAGCACACTCACTGGGAGCAAGTGCCACTGAATTCAATGGGACTTCCTTCTGAGTGAAGACGTTGCACTGTAAGGGTGCCATCCTGCGGGCACAGATTCCAGAGGCAAACCTTACAGCACTTAAAGCGTCACAGTCGCTTTTTGTATTATTGTGCAAAGACTCCAGTCCCCCACCCCCACCCCTTAACTGCCCCCTGGAAGTCGATGAGACTACAAGGCCTGCACACATCTGACCTAAGCTCTAAGACGTGCCCTTAACTCAGCCCTTGCTAGGACCTAGATAACTGATCTGCCTTTGGGCGAATTGCTGCACTTCAAACCACAACCACCACCACGCACCCCAGTCCTCCCCCTCACCCCTTTCCTTTGCACCCACCTGAATAAAAAACGATGTTAAAATTCATTTCAGACGGGGGGAACGAGGCGCGCCGCTAGGATTAAACCCATCACAATCCTATAGCAGGCGCGTCTCAATATCCAAATTGGGGCCTTGAGTTGCGTGTGTATGGGTCGTTTCCCCGGGGGCTGACCCCGTGGGATTTACTTCCGAGGAAACTTGCTGCAAGGCTCCGATGCTAAATACCCCCAGCAGCTCCAGCCTTTGCTTAATAATCACACTGAACTCAGCGGATAGCACGCTTGAATCTGCGGGGCTGAAAACGCGCCACGTGAAAAACAGTGGCCTCGGCTCCCACGTGCAATGCAATTAAAACGGCGACGAGAGTTAATTTTTCAAACTTTTGACTGCGGGGGGGGGGACGACTGTAAAAGGGAATATAGCCTGATTAAAACACAACCACACACCTAACAGCAGCAACTTCAGGATGAATCAAAAGTGGAGGCTAGCTCCCTTCTCTCTCCTAGGGATGCCGTTTATCCATCGCCCTTCGTTTTTTAAGAAGGAGCCAGCCTTCCTTAAATAAATAAAAGAAAGCTCCAACTCCCCCCCCCCCCCGCTACTACGCGTCCTAAACTGGAGCGCTTTTTCAAGCGCAGCAAAGCCCTTGTCCATTTCAGCAGCCGCGGAAGTCGCGCTTCGCTTGAGAGTTTCTGTGAGCTAGCTGGGCGGATCGATGTTTTTCCATCGCTGCGGGGCCTTCGCTTTCCTTGCTGTCTTTGATACGGAAGAAGCAGCAGGAAGGGAGCGGGGAGGTGGGGGCAGAATTATCACCTTGTTGGGCCTAATAAAATTAAAGCTAAGAGCGGCACGGAGAAAGCCGCCGCTCTCCCCACCCGTCCACCAACAGCCAGGAAAGAGAGTCTTGGGGACCCCGCTCTTCTGCCCTGCGCGTTCCCCAGATGTCGACTCACCCGGGACACGGAAGGCACTAGTGGGGCTCGGGTCCTTCTCTCCCATTCACCCCGTTCTTCCACAAATTTAAGTCGCTCTTTTGAAATTTAATGAGAAATCGCCAAAACCAAATCTACCCGCCCTTACAAACGCAGAAGAGGATTTGAAGTTGTAGCCAAGCAAATATACTCAGAGGACAGCCACCGAAATTAATGGACCTAACTTAGTGATGCTCATTGATTTCAATGGGACCACTCTGGGTAGGATACAATCCGCAGTATTGTCATAAAAAAGTCAATAATAATATAAAATGCCCCTTCTCCTCGAGGACGAAACATTGGCCATTTGTGAAAGCGGCACTTCCACACATCCAGATGTTTTAGGTTGCATGAAGTGGGATTGGAAGGGATGTGTAGCGAGAACAGACCGCTATTGAAGTTTCACCTTTTATTAAATACTGTATAAATCTTTTTCCCCCATGGAGGTGGGAATAAAAGCTAAGAACGACAATCAAAGCAGGGTTTGAATTTCTGGCAAACAGTTGTGCCCCAGAGATAGGCAGATCTACTAGCAGGGCAAGACTATACAAGTCTACTCGGAAGCAAGCCCCACTGAGCTCCATGGGACATGCTCTCAAGGAAGATTGTGCACAGGATTGCAGCCTTAAGTGATAATTAACTTAGCTTTACTGCTAAGGGATACGCTGCAACCCTAAAGCTACTCGCCCGGAAGATGCGTCCCGAATCAAAGTCTGTTTAGTGAGATTTACTTTTAAGTAATTATGCCTAGGAATGCAGCCCTGCCCCTCGATCCTATGTCTGTTACACTCTGAATTAAATCCCACTATATTCAGTATGGATCTATGTGCGGGTAGGATCGCAGCCCAATCCTGAAATGATTCCTCTGAGATAAATCTACACTCGGTTCAGCTTGGCTTATTCCTCCACAAGCTCCCTGCTACTTATTTCCTAGTCACCACATTTGGGCCGCCATGCACTGGGTCTCTCTTCCTCCCCGACCCCGCGCGTTCAGACGCCGTTTTGAAGTCGCTGCGGAAGCCGAATCTATCCTCGAAACACCCAAGGCGACGGCCGTGCGCTCTGTCTCTTTAACGCGCGCTCCCGGCGCTCTGGGCGCGCTCCCGCCTCTATAACTGGAGTCCATGGAGTTGCATTGGGCTCAGAGGGAGCAAGAACTCGGGAGCATAGGCTGTTAAAGGGAAAGGCTCGCGGGGAAAGAAGCAGCCACCATCCCACCGCGCCGCTCGCTGGGCTACCGGCGGGGAAGGCCATCCATGGCATCGCAGATCACCACCCGGTTTTGACGGATTCTTTCGCCAGGGTTGGGGGCTGCTTTCGTCGTTGTTATTCTCATCCACCTCCAACAACAAACACCCACCCCCAGTTTGGGGGCATTTTCCTAGAAGATTTTCGTTGTTGCTTTTTTGGCTGCTGTCCAGATGTTGGTTCACACATATTCCGCCATGGTGAGTTGGACTTTGTGTGTGTGCGCGCATTTGCGGGCGGGCGGGGGGGGGGGAGCCGGACGGGGGACGGTGGGAAGGAGGAAAAAGAGAAGAAAATACGCTTTCCGCTTTCTCTATCAAGCTCATTCGAAGCGAAAGTTAATTGAAGGAACCCTATACCTCCAAATTAAGAGAGATTTCACCCTTTAATGTTGGCCAGATGTCAGGGCTCCGCAGCGTCCCCAGTTGATGGTTTAATTCTTTCCTTTGGAGAATTGGGAGGAGGGGGACACACCGAGGCGGCGGAGTCGATTACAAAAGCAGGGGGAGAGAGGAGCAGAAGCCAAGGAGACCTTTCCGACGTGCTGCTTCTGCTAGTTTGCAACTAGAAAATAAAAGACCCGCTGTCTATAGAGAGAAGGCTTTTTAAAAATTAGTATTGTTTATGCAACGGCTGCGCATTGTTAGTTCTCTTCCCCCCTCCCCGTTCGGATTTCACTATTTTTCTCCTTGCTGAAAGCAAAACGAGATGCGGGAGGGAAGGGGTTCAGTTGCTATTTGGGGAGGGAGATTACAGTAAACAAAGCAAGGACGATCTCCCCAATCGGGAGCGAAAAGGGCCGGGGGTGCCTTTGCCGGGCACCCTCAACAAACTCTCGTGCTTTGGTTGTGTCTTGGGTGCTTTCCCCCTCACAGTTTAAAAAGTTAAGTTTGTTTCTAAGCGGAAAAGTCAGACCAGCTGCAGAGAGGAGATTGTTAGATGGCGGTTTCCCGCCCCTCGCCGTCGAATGCCCAAAGCGGTGCGCTTTTTGTCGAAGGCAGGAGCTGCGTTTTGGCGCAGAGGCTGCTCGGCTTGCCCTGGGGTGGGGGGAGAAGGCCAGGAGGAGGGAGGGCTCGGCTGGCCGGAGATGCGCCTTGCCTGCGGCTCAGGTGTTTCTGAGGCAGGGGGCCCTCGGGGAACTGCGATCTTAGGCCCGGTAACGCGCCCTTCCCTGGCGACGCTGCGTCCCCGGAGGAGCCGTGCGCTCCGGGCAAAGAGGGAGGGCAGGAGGAACAGAGTCCCCGGCAGCGTGGCTTTCTCCAGTGACCATTCTTTCTTTCTTTCTTCCCTTCTTCCTTCCTCTGCTCGCGTGTCTAGGACCGCTCCGATGGGCTGAACGGGAGCTCCACCGGCGGCCGCCTCTCGCAGCTGTCGTCGCTCAACCAGGCGGCGGCGTACTCGTCGGCTCCCCCTCTGTGCCACACGCCGGCCTCGGACTTCCAGCCGCCTTACTTCCCGCCGCCTTACCCGCAACCGCCGCTGCCCTACTCACAGAGCCAGGAGACCGGCTACCCGCACCTGGGCGACCCCTACACCGCCATCAACCCCATCCACCAGCACCAGCAGAGCAGCTGGCACTCCCAGCGGGCGCGCCAAGAGGAAGCGGCCGCCGGCCTCCTCTCGCAGACGCACCGCGCGCTCGGCCTGGACCCGCGCAGGGACTACCCCGGCGTGCCGCGCTTGCTCCACGGCCTGGCCGACGGGGCGCACGCCCTGAGCGACGGGCCGCTGGGACTGCACGCCCTGGGCCACCACAGCATCGAGGACATCCAGGTAGGCACGCGGTTGGCTCGGGCGGCTCCTCAAAGGGGGGAATATTCGGGAAGAGGAAGAAAATTCGGGTCCTGGTGGCGGGCGCTCTCGTCGAGGGGCGCGCAGTAAAAGGGACAGTGGCAACCACCTGGAGGAGGGGGGCTTTCAAGCCCCTTCTCCAGCAAATATTGCGGGCTGCTCGGAGCCTGTCGGTTGACGCAGAAAGAAGTCCCACCGAGTTCAATGCTCTCCTCCGCCCCATGGGAATCGAGTGTGTGTGTCTGCTTACGTCGGTGGTTGGCTTGTCACTGACTTGGGGAGCCCCCTGGGAGAAAGAGAGGCAGCAGAAAAGAATGGGGTACAAGCAGCGGAGCCTTCCACTCCTCGTCGCACAGTTCAGGCCCGCCGTCCTGTCCCCGCGCCTATCGACGTCGAATTTCGATGAAACCTATTTCGAGTGAAAAGAAACAAACGCCTCTCCTCTGCTGAGACTTTCCCGAGACGAGCCTCTCGAACCGCCGGGAATTGTAAAACGGTGGCGAATATATCAAACGAGGGTTTGATGTCAGCTTTAAACTTTAAATGCCTCCTAGGTGTTCCCCCTCTCCTCTCCACCCCCTCTAAAAATAATAATAATCGTATTACATTGCCCATTTCTTCCTCCCCAAATCACTGCCTGCTTCAAGAGAGGCTGCGCGTCTTTCACGGTTCCTTTCTTTGAAAGCCATTTTACTAAATACCCCAAATCGTTATTGTTCTTAAAAGATGCAAGCTTCACTCCTGTCTTTACCCAAAACCTGATCAGATGCGTTTTATTTATTTTAAAATGAAGTGAGGGGACGTATATTTCCAACACTTTCCAGTAAGAAAACGGCGATAGTAACTGTAGTTGGCGAAGATGAAAACTAAACACGGGGGCGGGGGGGACACAGAGGGGGAAAAAAATACCTCCCCAATGCTGAAGTCCTACCGGGGAGTAAGTTCTATTTAAATCGGTGGGACTTACTTCCAATGAGATAATGGTCAGGATTTGTTAGCTTCGCGCGACTGGGCAGTTTTCCAGAATATTCAACTCTCCTCCTTCTCTGGGAAAAATGGTTTCGCTCTTCTAGAGTCAAACCCAGAAGCCTCTTGTTGGCCATCGCGAATCCTTCGCTCGCCTTAACTGATTTTCTTTCTTTCCGCCCGTCCCACCCTCGGATCTAAAACGGCCAAGAATCGTTGAAACGGCTAACAAACAAAAGGTCTTGATCCGGTTTCAAGCAGAACACACCGCTGCAAAAACAACACAACACAAAACAAAAAATACCGTTTCGGATTAGGCTGGACGGGACACATTAGACTGAGGGAAGCGTAGAAAAGGGGAATCCCGTTTGGGATCACGCACGATCCCTGCTTCAAGAAGTGCATTAAATTAATTTAATCATTTCCACCCATATTTGCCCACCCCCAACTAACCTGGCAATGTTTGCTCCCAAGTAAGGGACTTTGGCTGCGAGCCTAACCATGTCTGCTCAGAAGTAAGTCATGCTGAATTCAGTGGGGTTTACTCGTAGGTAAGTGGAGTTAGGATTGTAGGCTCAGGGTTTTTCCTTACTTTGCATTGCTGCTCCTTCAGACTTAACAAAGGGCTCGATCTCTAGCCGGAGTTGTTTTGCATCCCGTGGATTTCCATAGGAGGTTTCAGTAAAAACTGGTTTTTGTTTTTCACTCTCTCCCGTTGAATTCAACTGGATTTTAAAACGCTTAATTCCGAATGGCTCACCCCCAGCAATAAGAATCTCCCCCCTGCATTTTAAAAATACGTTTAAGGCTGAGAAGTTACTAAGGAAGGAATCTCATTGAACTCGGTGGCACCTACTTCTGAGTAATCCTGTGCAGGATCGCGCTATTCCTGCGTATTCGTGTGTGTGGACCTGAGGTCTTTTGCTGCTGCTGCTGGTAAATTTAGTTGTCTCCGACTAACTTATACCTAGAGTAGACGCATTTAAATCAATGGAGCGAAGTTAGTCATGCCCATTCATTTCAATGGCTCTAAAGCGGTACACAACCCATAGCTCCCTGATTTATTTATATTCTTTTAAATAAGTGAAACGCTTAAAAATAATGATGGACTTTCCCCAATCATATGGTCGTTTTTGTCATTCCTATTTTCAACAATCTTTCCTCCCCGGGGCATTTTGCCATCTTTTTGTTGGCTACCGACTGAGTCTCTCAAAACTATTTGCAAGGAGAGATGACAGTCAAGGACCCGCGCAATTACTGGGCCGTTTTGGGTACATATCTACAGGCGCGGGGGGGGGGGGGAGTTGCTGGCTTAGCTGAGGGCTTTCTCTGCTAGGAACCAGTTTGAACAACTTGTCCAGAACCAAAAATAGGAAAATGACATTGTGGGGTGGCTTCTTAGGAAACCAAAACAAAAAACCTTTCAGGTTTAAAAACCAAACAAACAAAAGCCATAATTGCCGTACAGTTGTCTCGAAGCAATCACTTTCTGAGTTTTGAAACATACTCAGAAAGTGCAAGGAAGGGAACTCCCAGTAATAGTTAACTGGAAGTAAGATGCGGGGAGGGAGCTCTTACTTGGGTTTTTGTTTTCCTCCTGAACACAGCAATAATTTGGCTCCTGGTTCCAGCAAAAAAATAATAATAAGCAAATACAATTCAAATGCTCATAGTTACTCCTGAATTCAAGTTTATTCAAATAAGGGCTTGCTCCAATGCTTGAATCGCAGGCTTGGGTCCCAGATGTTTCCACGGGAGCTAAACAGTTGCATAAATCTCTCCCAATAGGGGCTTAATGGGGGCTCAATGGGGTTTAGAAGTGTTTGCCTTTAGCTGAATTATGCCATGTATCTTGAAAGAGCAGTCCTGGATTCTCTTGAGGTTTATTTCCCTCTAGAAATATGGCCTTCTTGGTGTGTGTTTGTTTGTTTTGCTTGCTTTTGAGTAATAAAAGGGGAAGGGCCTGCCAGGGTTTTTTTTTTTCTTTCCTTCTCTCTCCCTCTGAATTATGGAATAAAGTTTATCAAAATATGAAAAAGTTCTTTAACTATTCCAACGCCTCTTTAAAACTCCTGTTTGAGAGAGATGTTGTAAGGAGATAGTTTCGTTTCCTCTTAGAGATTTTTTTTTAAAAACCACATTTAATTTCTCTAGGAAACCCCTATATTTGATGGAGATGTGGGTTGGCTTCTTAATATCCCCCTATCCCACCCACCAAAGCCCCACACAGCTTAAACTTTATATTCCCATCTAGTGTCTCGGATGTTAAAAACGCTTCATGTGAATACTTGCAGTAATCCTTGCACAACAACTCTGCATGCTGAGGCCACGTAAATAATCTTTGCCTGTTCTTCTTTCAGGCTGTGGATGAAACTGGCATGAATCTCTTGGACCAGTCTGTGATCAAGAAAGGTAAGGAAACTTGTCTCATTCGGGGATGGTTTCATGGTTTTGTTGTTTTTAATTTTTGAAGGGGGTGGGCATGGAAAGCTTGAAAATGGGAATTGACATTCAGAACAGGACGGGGTGCTTTGGCATAGCCAATTCGTGTTTGTTTGTGTTTGGATGTAGTAGAATCCAGGCTATTGAGACCATCCCTAAGACTTTGGCTTCTCTTCACATTCCCCATCTTTGCTCTTAGACGTAAGCCCATCGGCTTACCGCCGTTTTTCAGATCTGGGATTTGACTGAAGCTCTGCTTTTGTTGAGGGATACAGGGGGACCCTAGGACAGCTCAATACTTTTTGGCATCTGAGGCAAACTTCACAGTGGTGCCCAAGGAAGAAAGGGGTCAAGGAAGATCGACACCAGGAGCAAAGGTTGTGGTGGGGGAGAAAGAAAGATTGGCATTGGGATCTGCTGCCCTGGTGGACCCTGTCACCTGACGCAGTTGCCTCACCTTGCCTCATGGGCAGCCTGGCCCTGGGGGACCCCAACTTCCCCGCCCCCTGAACATAAGTACTTAGTTCAGGGAGCCTTGACCTGTGGCCCAATACATTCTCTAATGCTGCTAGATGTACTGTATATAAAATAACACTAACATGTGGACTTGTAGTGGGGGAGAGAATAGGGGTGTGAGAGAAAGTGTATAAAATCTCCCCCCTTTCTCTTCCCTCTGCCCAGGTTTCCAACTGTGCCATATCAATGCCAGTTTAGGCACTCCTAATGGGAATGCCAGTTTTCAGATTTGGGGGCACTCCAGAAGAGAACAGACCCTGAGAGCTATTGATTTACCTTTATCTCTGCTGCTGCATGGGAGATAAGGGCTTTGTGGTGATGGTGGTGGCTTTTAAGACTTGGGTCTCTCTGTTTCTTTACCCCCCTCAAGGCATTTTTGGCTGGCCTCTGTCTGAGTGTACCCACCACCACCAGAGCTAAATGCACCACAGTTACTGAGGCAAAGACATTTGGATTTTGGAGTAGAAAGCAAGCGAGGAGGCAGAGCTTTCCCGTCTAGTCTGTGATTGTTTCCTTGGCTCTTCCTGAATGCTCCTCTCAGATATATTAAATATATTATTCCCTGAGCAAATTGTTGATTTTGTTTGTTTATGCAAAGGCTTGCTCATCTCCAAATTGCAGAAATAGCTGTAGACCTGAAATGGTTTTGGAGAAGTGAGAAAAGGACTTGTAAGACCACTGGGAAATAGTGTGTGTGTGTGTGTGTGTGTGTGTGTGTGTGTGTGTGTAAGTAAGTAAGTAAAGCTAGTGCATTTTGTACAGCACACCTGTACACTGTCAAAATGATCATCGGAACAGATGCCACTTAATATCTCATGCAATAGTCTTCAATGTTTTTCAGACCATGGGACCTCCATTAGCCCAAACATGCGTTTGGAGACCCACTTCCTAAATTTATTTATTTTTATTTATCCTACCACACTTGTGTATGGTGTTAATGCTGCTGTCGCAACCCACCTTAGATTCAGTAATGCACTAGTGAAAACCAAATATCAAGAGGATAAAATTTGGTGACTTAATGAGACAGGGCTAAGTCCACACCATGTGTTTAAAGCACATTAAAAGCACACACCTACCTCCAGAATTCTGGGAATTATAGTCTACCCTTAACAAACTACAGTTTCCAGGATTCTTGGAGTGCGGGATGTGTCTTAAATTTATGGTGTGCACAGAGCCCAGGATGGAACCTTTTGTATTTATTTCAGTCATAGTGACACCGGCCTTGGGATAAAGCCCGGTGGACAATAGAGGGACCTTTTGAGTAAACATGTCTGAAGTCAGGCTGCACAAACAACAAAACGAAAGAGGAAAGAGAGTGATAGGCTCATCATTTTCATCAGTAAATTTGAGCGTTGTTTGTTTGTTTTTTCCCTGGGGTGGTGAGGGGAATTTGAACGCTTCCTTCTCTTGACTAGAAAGCTCATTATTAGATCAAGCCATTGTTTAAGGTGCTCTGGTGCTTCTCTGAAGGCCTGAGATAAGGATCTGTTGTTCCTTACCTATAAACTCCTAGCACATGGCAGGGGCAGAACATGGCATTGTGTGTTATATAGGCTGGAACATTTTATGTTCTAGGAAAGCATGATTAGTAAACATGGTGATCTATGCTGTTTCTTAAGGTAATCAAACACCTGGAATGGGGTGGTTTGAGTGGGGTGGTGGGAGCAACAGTAGAGTGATTGGTTAATTCTCCAATTGAAATCTCATCAAAGCAGACCTGGAGTCGATAAAAACTCCGCCCAGTTCTTCAGTAAAAGTGAGAAAGAACACCTGTAAGATTAGAATAGAGCCTTCAGGAGGTAGAATCTGGGTCCATACTCACCCAGCTATTTGTCTTTATTAGTGAACAGTTGTAATGTTATTTCGCAAACTTCTCCCGAACCGTGTGTGTGTTTTTGTGTATTACTTCTTTTAATAACACTGATCCTTAGCTTGCTTTTTTATTTATCATTTGACCCCACAACTCTATGATCCTATGAATTCAAGCAGCTAAGAAGGCCAGCAATGCACAGATTTGCAGTAAAACAAATAGCGTAAGATTAAACCGGCAGACTACAGTGGTGTTGCAAATCACAAAAGGAGGCATAGTGTTAAAGCTGACTTTACAGCCAAAGGGAGAAAGTCATTCCCATCTTCTGAACGCTCTGAAAAGATCCAAATAGTCAAGAAGCCAACCCCCCAAAAAGTCTTGCTTCTGGCAGGTGTCACTCCAAACTTCCTAGGTCAGGGTTTGCTAGGTTGGTGCTTTCCAGATGTGTTGGACTGTAACTCTCATCAGCCCCAGGCAGCTGGGAGCTGTAGTCGAAAACATTTGGAAATACCAGGTTGGGGAAAATGTTCTAGAATCTAAATGATGGCACAGTTGATGGTGTAGTATCATGGCTAAGAGAGCTAACTGGAAATCCCTTGTTCATACTGTATGTCTGCCACAAATCACAGGCAACTGTCCTTTCATAATATCGGAATAATAATACCAGCCAACAGACACCAGTGTGGTGTAGTGTACAGAGGACTGCATTTGGATACAAATCCCCACTCACCTGTGAAATTCTCAGCGTATGCATTCGCCCATACTAACCTACCTCATAGGGTTGTTGTGAGGACAACATGAGGATAAGTCAACATATGATGCACTGAATACATTGGCAGAAGGACAGGAAAAAGATGAGATAGTTTGTTCCATGTACATGGAGATTGGGGGGGGGAGAGAACACTCTATAATTATTTAAAATTATTATCACGTTTTGATAGGAAGACCCTAGTATAAGATTCCTGCACGTGACATAAATTATGAAGGGCAGAGGTATTTCCAGACCAGCTTTCCCTTTTAAAATACATGGAAGAAGTGGACTTATACATTTCCTATTCTGTATAGGGTTTGGTTCACACGTAACACTAAACAGTGGTTTGTTAAAGGCTAAGCCATGGTTTGTTGAACAAACAATCCCACAGACAATCAAAGAAATCATGGACTGTTCATTTTCCAGTTGCTCTAGCCTTGTGCCTTTGTGGTATTGCGAGTATGTCAGGTGGAGTGGTCAGGCAAACCATGGTTAAGGAAGGGTGCTGGGTTCGTACATAATGTAAACCATAGTTTAATAGCTTTCACTGTGAATCAGGTCTGTGTATTTGAAAGCGGAAAGGTACGACCTTCATAATGTGGTTTATGCTACACAGATGTATTCTTATCTGTGTTCTAGTACAAAATAGCACAAGTCTCTTGTGTGTACATATGTAGATAGCAGAAGGGAGACATTTTAAAAGCTGAATTCCCCAGTCCAGCTATTGCGATTTCATGTGAATTGCAGCAACCCATGACTTTTAGTAATGGTGCAAGATTTAACAATTTAAGTCAGGCCGTTAATCAACTGTTAAGTTAGTTGGTTGATAGGTCAGAACCTATTTGAATAAGTGGGGTTGAGAGGCCTCCTTTGAAGACATTTGTTTTTGCATTACTGTAGCATAGCACAAGGAAATGGGGGCGAGGGGAAGAACAGAAATGGACAATGTGCAGCGGTTTTTGTTAACTTTCTCACACATTTAGTATTTAGTGATAGGGAAATTCGTTTACATTTAATCAACGGATTTAAAGGTAGATGACTAAGCAACTAAAAATGTAAATGGTGAAATGTTCCCCACTGCCCCCCCCCAAGGCCCTGGGCTGATCTAACAGATCTTGTTGAGATACAAGAGAAATGTATACAAGCCATGCAGAAAACTAGTCCTATACATGAGAATGTACAAGTACTTCAGTCCAATGTCTGTCTTTCTCTCAATTGTACCTAGTTTCTAAACTCCTAAACTGAACTTTCAGCCTAAGCCAGAATGATGGCAAAACACAGACATTCATCCTGCTACCCCCAATTAAATAGCAGGGAACTGGAACTAGGTCTGTTTCCCAAATAAGCCAATATTTGCTGATTGATTAATCAATTTGCTAAAGTTGCACACTAGTCAATACAATAAGTCTGGAGAATAAAATCATACTACTTCTGTTTTGGATAATGCACAAGGTATTTCCTCTCGGGGGAAGGTGAAGGCTGCAATGGCCATGTACAGCTTTTAGAAGCAGTTGTATTTTAAAATAACAATTAAACTGCAGCTCAGTTAACCAGGGTACTTTTTTAGTGGGTTGAAAGTGTTTCCCCTGCATCAGTTCATCTAATTGATTCAATGCTGCAGCCCTAATTAAACCCATTTCCTGCCCAATCCGATTCTGCTATTCAAGAGTAGAGGCCAGGCATCTCCCAAAAGAATGACACGCAGTCCAGCCCGAATGAAGGAGAAATGCAATCCGTTGTCAAGAAGCAAATTATATTTTGGGGAGGGGGAGGCAGATGAAGTGTTCTCAGAAGAATATTGCCCACCAGAGATCTGAAGTCCAAGAAATGGAATGAGCTTGGCTTTAAAACGGTTCTTTGGGAAGACTCCAGTTAGCTTGGCTTTTGGCAGGAAGGCTCTAAACCAACGCCCTTTTTCCAGCCATGGGAGAAACTGTTTTCCCGCGCCTTTGGAGAGAAAATATGTTTCAGGCCTGAATAAGGAGAACCTGTGGCAGAGAAGGGGGAATCTCAGGTTTGGGAGCCAAATGCAGACTTCTCTGGCCCTCAGGACACTACACAGATGAGCCACAGGCCTGACCAGCCCTGCTTTGCAACCCCCTGGGGTGTTTTGATCTAGTGGAAGGTGTCCTTGCGCTCCAATAATGCTGCTTGCTTGCCTGGTTGAAGCATGGGTAGGTGAGGCCTGTGTGTGTGTGTAGATACTACTAGCCTCTTGTAGAAAGGTTAAAATGGGCATTCCCTGCTCTGTCCACTCCTGCCTCTGGCCCCTCCCATCACCGACACATGGCCCTCAAAAGGTTATCCAGAAAGGAGTGTGGCCCTTGGGATGAAACAAATTTTCTCATCTGGGTCTATGGGCCATCATAAGCCAGGCAGGTTCTTGAGGGAGAGGATCTGGAGCGAGCCAAGGCAAAGAAATTTGTCACTGATAAAAAAAACCTTGGCCTAAACTGTGTTTTTGTCACTTAATTCAAATACAACCTGGGTGCACCGAGTGGTGCAGCCCACCCAAATCCTGTGGTATTTATCCATCACATTCATATCCCACCTTTCTTTCATGACTTCAAGGTGACGCACATGGTTCTCTCCCTCCCCATCCCCACAGTAACCCTGGTTAGGCTGAGAGCCAGACTTTCCTCTCTGAGTGGGGATTCGAACCCGCGTCTCTGAGGTGGAGCTAGAAGCTCTTCCCCTCCGTTGCCTTCTGCCAATTGGTTGTGCTGGTGAGAGACAAAGGCACTCTGCCTGTGCCAGCCTCCCCCAACCTAGCGCCCTCGAGATGGCTTCCACTACAACTCCCAGCACAGCTGTAGTCCGGCATATTTAGTCGGGACATGCTTAACACCTTCTCATCATGACATTACTTCCGGCAGAATCCTCATACTGAAAGGTTCCTGAAGTGACTTGGCTCCAGCTGGAAACCCAGCTTGGAGTTGGGACATCTGCCTTCAGGTTTCTTGCTCTGCCCTGACTTTCCCTGGTAGGCCTTGGTTCAGCTCCCTTTCTGTAAAATGGGTACGATGAGTGATGGACCTGATCAAGCTGAGATTATATTGATTAGCATCTCTGGAACACGATGCCTTACGCTTTATAGCACAAGCCTGCCTCAGGTCCCTATTCCCAAAGATTTGACAGGCTAAAACAGAGCATGGGGTTCAAATGCTGCTTCCTCCATTTGGCTGGATCGCGCTGCATCTTGTACAACAGTCAGCGAGGGAGAAGAGGAACGAGGAGACTTTGTCCTCTTAGGACATCTTTTCACATTTCGTTGTGCTAGGTAGGCAGGCAGGCAGGCAGGCAAACTGCTCGATCGCAGGCGAGGGCCTCCTTGGATGGGATCGACTCATGGGACCCCCTCCCTCGCCCCTCCCCCGCGCCCCAGATTTTTGCTGTGGCTCTCCTCCCCCACACTTTTCAAAGTCCTAAAATGCCCCAGAAAAAAATGCATCTTCCCCCTCCCCAAAATCTGTGGAGCAATTTCCTTGGCACGTCCAGGTGTTCGCCAAGCATTTATAGCCGAAGGGGAGATGGGTTTCAAAAATAATAATCAAAGATGACAGGCAATGCCTTTTAAACGTCTTCACCGCGCCGGGAAAGGCGGGGGGAGATCCCCTCGCTTCTATAAATAAAAGTTAGGGTACACTCCAAAACGGTCTCTCTTCCTCCCCTTCTGCCCAAGCTTACTCACGAGTAAATGTGTCCAGGATTGTAGCCATTCGTTTTGAATGGGTGAGGTTTTGTTTTTGTTTTTGTTTTTTAAATATTTGTATTAAAATATTTTAATGGATGAGAGTTTTAAAGTTTCAACCGTGGGCACGCTTACCTGAGAGTAAGACCTGTTGCACTTGTCAGGACTCAGATATGCGTAGGAATTGCTCGGTGAGGCTGAGATTCTATTGAATTTGACACGTGTGAGTCGCCAGAGTCCGAAGTGAAAAGCTCGATACTATATTGTATCGGTTTGCTTGCATTTTCAGGAAGTCCGAAACGATTCGACTTTCGAAAATGTTACGGAATTAAGCTGAAAACTCGCACCGCGTTTGGGGTTGTGTTGTTCTTTCTTTCTTTCTTTCTTTCTTTCTTTCTTTCTTTCTTTGCTGAGGGAAATAGTTGGAGAGGGTGTTTTCTCTTCTTTTCTTTTTACACAGGATGGTTGAAACGATGACAGTTAAAAGTGTCATAGAGCATTTACATCTTTAGAGAAGTATTCGGAGTCCCCGGTAGAAAACTTAGTGAAGAGTCACCGATTAGTAGGAGACGCCCTGCAATCAAATGAGTGTCTTTTAGTTTACTCATCTCAACGAGTCTACTCGGAGTAGGGCTTTAATGGTGGCTGACACCCTTAAGACAAGGAAGGAAAGGCAGAAATTGAGAAATGCGATCACCAAAATAGAAAATTCATAAAAAGTTCCGAGGTTATTATCTCGAAAGAAAAAGGAGAAAACGCACACATATTTTCCATAGAGAAACTGAACCTTTCGATTGCCCCCTAGACTGACAACCCATTTGGTCTTGAAGTATTGGTTTATTTATTAAATTTGTCAGTCGCTTTATCTCGCCTAGGGCAACTTGCCCAGCGACTTACAAGTGATTTCAGTGGAGAATTCGCCACGGGGAATGTCGAGGGGGTGTCAGGCAGCCTCTGAATCTCCCTGTCTCTCTCTGCTGTGGGTTGTTGGATCTGTTAGAAGTGAATCAAACAAACCAGAGAAAATGGTAGAAGTGGAACGGATTTAAACACAGGGTGAAATTTACCAGCAGTGTTCATAATCGTAGCTGCGAGAGGCGCAGAGCGGGCGACCTCGGGTTTCTTCTCCTTGCATCCGGAGCGAAGCTGCTCTGCGTCTTTGAGCGCGCGGCGGCGGCTGCTGCTGAGTCTCTTTTCCGCCTCTTCTCTGCCAGGAGAAGCCCGATCGGAGATATAATAGAATCGCAGAACTGGAGAGCTGGAAGGGGACTCATGTGCGTAGCCAGCGGGGTGCGGTGGCAGCAACTGCCCCCCTAAATCAAGTAAATAAATACAAATACTTAACTAGCTGACCAACTGCATCACAGATAACTCGGTTCTGTCTCCCCCCAAACATAAAGCCTGCCCCGCTAAAATAAATCCTAGCTACGCCCATGAAGAGACCCCCAAAAGCCATCTATTGCAACCCCTTACAATGCAGGAATCAC
The DNA here is from genome assembly GCF_951804945.1 of Podarcis cretensis. NCBI lineage: Eukaryota > Metazoa > Chordata > Lepidosauria > Squamata > Lacertidae > Podarcis > Podarcis cretensis. Next base: position 30,730,531 of record NC_137177.1, read on the forward strand.
AGCCGAAGAATCCCTGGCAGATGGCCATTCAACTTCTTTTTAACGACCTCCAAGGAAGGAGAGTCCCCGACCTTTCGAGGGAGACCGTTCCTCTGTCGGATCAGGGCCATTTCCCCGCCTCAACAGCCACTTTTACTTAGCCAGAGCGAAGTTCCACATAGTTCACTCCCAAGGAAGTTTGCGATTTTAGCCCCGTTTATCTGGGATTAAGCCCCATGGAATGCAGTGGGGCTTTTTCATAGCCGTGACTAGGAGGATTGGGCTCTAAGCGTGCCTCGAGGGGTTGTTTCCAGCACTGTCATACTCGGAGTAACCCCACTGAAATAAATGGATATCTTAGGTCCATTCATTTCAATGGGTTGTATCTAAGTTTTACTCAGAGTAAGCCCACCGAAATTAATGGAACACAGTCAAACGTGTCTGTTAATTGCAATGGATCTACTCTGAGTAGGTCTTGCATTGGCTGCAACCCGTACAGTGTGTAACCCCTATACATGTGTACTCAGGCATAAGCCTCATTAAGTTTTTTATTGGATATAGAATCCCAGCCTTAGAAGTATTTCTTTCTTTGCATCAAATGCTTTCAAGGTCTCTCACTTTTCCAATCTGCACACCCGATTTGGGGTGGGGGGAGAAACTCAGGATTAACTCTCCTTGGAACCAACCCCATTGATTATATGGATCCTGATTCTCTGCAGCTCTACTCTAAAGCGAGCTGTCCCATTGACTTAAGTGAGGGATAATTCCCATTTTATGATTGCACTGCCTACAAGTCTAGACACATTAACTTGCAGTTTAAGTCCCAGTGAAACCAAGCAAGTTCACAGTTCTATACACACATATATCTGAGTCTTCAACTAGCTCTCATCTGTGGATAGGATTTTACTGTAAATGTGGTTAAGCTCAGACTCCAGTACTTAGTTTGCATTAGTTTGGGGGTAAACTCAACTGAAGAAAATGAGGCTTGCTTGTGAGTAAACATGCTTTGAATTGGGCTGTACAGCTCAGGTAACTGTTCGTGGATTGGGAGCTGTGCTTTAGTTTCCTAACCCTCCAGTCAAAGCCAAGCCCCACCTCCCTTCTTGAATAAGCATTATTTTGCAGATGTAATCCCTGGATGTCTTGAGAGACAACTGTGTTGCAATCTTCCTTTCATCATTTCTTACCCTGGCCTCTCTTCTACAGGGTGGTTGAAAGAAGTCTCAAATCATATACGGATCGATATCCTTGCTTTTTCAAAAAAGAGAAAAAGATGCCACACACCCCAAAACAGCCTTGGGTGCGGCATAAAATATCTGTCTTCCTGCCCCCCCCCCGTAAATGGTAGTGAATAAACTGGGTGAGATGGGACGGAATGCGTGGGAAGATGAAAAGCTTCCAGAAAAGTTTACGATTGTTAATATTGTTTTAAATTTATGTCGTGTGAGTTGCCTCCAAAATTTTGGCTGAGAGATGTAACATAAATATATTTTAAAAATATATATATTTAGGTGTGTGTGAGAAAGAGAGAAAGTTTGTCTCCTTAACTTGTTTGATGCTGTCTTCCTGCATCAATATAACCAAGAAACCCATCTTGGGGAAATATTAATTGAAAATGGCCTGGACGACTAAAAGGGATGCAACCCTCCAGTGGTTAACCACAAGAGGTTCATGTTTAATAGCTTTTTCCAAGCAGCTGGTTGCTTGACTCTTGGAAAGAAGCAATTCAGGGGTGTATCTCCAAGGCGGAGGGTGCCTACATTTGCCATATGACAGGCCTAAGTGGTACTATTTTTTTTTTAATTTTTAATGGACACAAGCAATATTTGTCTATTTGTGCTGTGTTTTAAAAATAACTTGCACGTGGGCAGTAAAAATTAGTCATGCTGTAGGACGGCCAGATTACAAAACTTGCAAAAAGCAGGGGGAGGGGAGAGAGAGAAAGTTCATGCTATTTCATCTGTTGCACATCAGAGTCTGGGCTGCTCCCTCTTCTTGCTCATGAGATTCTGCAAAGCACCTTGTATACTGGGGGCACTACGTAAAATCAGAATTGTAGAATGGGAAGGCTTCCCAGGGGTCATCTAGCCCAACCCCTTTCAACGCAGGAATCACAGCTAACAAATCCCTGACAGATGACCATCCAACCTTTGTTTAAAACCCTCCAGTGAAGGAGAGTCTACCATGTTCTGAGGTCGTCTGTTCCATGTTGAACAGCTCTTACCATCTGACAGTTCTCCCCTCTGTTTAGTCAGAACAATCTCCTTTCTTGTAATTTGAATCCATTGGTTTGGGTCCTACGTCCTGCAACACAGGAAGAATTTGGTTTTCTGCTGTTTGCAAAATGAATTGCAATTTGGGTTGTCAAGAATCATTGCGTAGTAATTTCTGAAAAAACATGAACTTTCAGTCCCACCTTAACCACATTAATATACACAAGTGGGACACGTGAAAATGACTGTTTTTTAATTCATTAAAAATATTTATATACCCCTATTCACCGACAGTTCATTAGCAGATATCCTTTTCAAAAATCTGGTCTGGGTGAGGCTTGCCTAAGGGGCATAATTTAGCAGATTTAGGCTTTGCATATATACCATTCTCACACAGAATCCTGGGAACTGCAGTTTGCTTAGAGTGCTGGGAATTTAGATCAGTGAGGGGTAAACTACAGTTTCCAGGATTCTTTGGGGGAAGCCAGGTGCTTTAAATGTATGATGTAGCCCCAGAACCCTGGGCAATACATGTCTACCCATTGGTAAATAGCCTGATTTCAACAGGACTTACTCTCAGGTAAGTGTGTACAGGTCAGACATCCAGCCCTAGGCATGCTATACAGCACTTGTGCACGTAATAGGGCGCCAGATCTTAGCCACTGGATAAATGAAACTAGAAATTGTAGCAAAAGAAAGGGGGCAGAATAGGTGAATGAAAATAGGCGTTGCAGGCTTGTGTGTCTGTGTGCATGAAATAATATTCATGATGAAGAAAGTCTTTAAGCCTTTTTTGTCTTAAAAGATGACAGGAGAGACAGGACAAAGCATGTGTCATGCTTTGAACACTTGAAAGAGCACAAATGTTCAGAATTATTAATATTGGGTGGGTGGAGGTGCTCAAACACAGAATATTGAAATAGGTGGAGAACTAATAAGGACATAATATTAGTGGATTTAACTACAGAAGCACAAACATCACAAGCAAAACTCAGCATTAACTGGGCCTTTAAAACAGAGTTACTGACAGGTAAAACGTCAGTATTCTTTTTATGGAAATATTTATGTTTGGGGACGTAGATGGTAAACTGTCAACAAAATGCCAATCTACTCTATTAGTTCCCTAATCCTTTCAAAAGAGCACTTTATGCTAGCAGCCATCCCAATGCCTTGTGGCAGGAAGTTCCAGAGACTTAATTGCACAGCTCGTTAATCTATGCCTTCTGTCTGTATTGAAGTTAAACCTGCTTACCTGTCCATTTCAGCTGCACATTAAAAAGAGGCAATGTGTGACTTCACTATCTCAACTGCACATTTGAACTTGTAAGCCTTTATCTTGTCTTCCCAAATCCCAGACCTGGGAACTGCCTCTAGACAGCACCTTCATGTTATCAGTATGTGGGCTCTCATCTGGACAATTCCTGCTTCTAGGCACTGGTCCACATACACATATCCTCTCCTGATTCAGGTGGAGTGGAGAGCAAGTTAGGTGGGAGCCACCTGCATAAACTGAAGATTCCATGCTCCAAATGCAAAGGGCACAGTGCTTGCACCTTCAAACAGTGGCGTAGCGTAGGTTGTCAGCACCCGGGGCAAGGCAAGTAATTTGCGCCCCCTAATCCATGGATTTGCGCCCCCTAACCCGTGGATTTGCGCCCCCTAACCTGTGGATTTGCCCTAACCCCAGATGTTGCGCCTGGTGCGGCCGGCCCCCCCTGCACCCCCCACGCTACGCCACTGCCTTCAAACCCACAGAGAGCACCGCTGGGGCGGCGGCAGCAGCACTGAGCACTACTGAGAGGTTGAGCAGAATTAGTAGGGTAGCACTCCTCTTCTCTCCCAGTTAAAGTAACCAGTCAGGGTGGCCAGTGCTCCAGACCAGAGAATCCAGGTGCATTTGCAGTTGATAGCATTTGATTATGCAGGGCCACCTCCTCCCTGGCTGCAATCGCTTGCACAATCCTTTTTACTACAGTAACTTCAGGCAGATTAAACAACAGCTGTTTCACATCACACAATTGGAAGATGTACAAAGGCTGCTAGTGAAACATCTCCCATTGTATAGAACAATGAAACTGGCATGTTGGGTGTATGTGCAATATCCGTACCTGTGCATGCCAGATTCCCACAGTCATCCCAGCTCCCTCCCCCCGCCTGCCAAAAGTGTGGGAGAACCATAAGAATAAAGCATCCCTCTCATACAGGTGTGCACATCAAATGTGTGTATCAGAAGACAGAATGCACAGGCACATAAACCATCACATATACAGGGTTGCATGCATCCCATGGTGTCTCTTGCATGAGCAGAAGAGATTTCCACTCATGCAATGAGAATTCGCCTTCCTTTCTTGCCCCCTCCAATCACCTGCACACCCTCAAACTCTGCTCTAGGAGGCTGGGGAACCCTCCAGAGCATATTTTGGGGGTGCACACAAATTGCACCAAGAGGAGAGAAAGCTACAATTCAGTTGCACGACTGGAAGTTCTGCTCATGCATTGTTGGATTCTGCCCTCCGTATTTCTGGCCATTTGGACCAGCATTAGGAAACGGGGGACGGGGGGCGGGGAGAGAAGTCATGCTTCAGCATCTGAGGTGGATTTCCAAGGCTGCATGCACACCAGACATTTTAAAACACAAAGCACCCCTCTGCCAAATTGTGGAAATTGTAGTTAGTTAAGGGTGCTGGGAATTAAAGCTCTACGAGGGGTAAACCAGGATTTTGGGTGGGTGGGTGGGTGGGTGCTTTAAATGTATGGTGTGGACACAGACCAAGCAACATTAAAATAAAGTGTATCTAACTGTGTAAAAAGTGCTGCTTAATGTTCACTTAAATGAAATGGAAAGATAGTGTGTTTTGTTATTTAGATGCAGCCCAGCACCAAGGTCCTCTGGGCAGCATCCCATTGCAGTGAAAACACAAGAAAGGCAACAAACAAAAAACAGGCATCAATAAAGCCCACTAATTGAAACACAGAGAGCAAGGAGATGAAAGCACAGAGCCTGATCACTTGGGGGGGGGGGCGTCCAGCTTATTCATCCTTGGCTTGAGAAAAGGGTTTTCTTTTAGGAAAGGTCAGGTGTATATCTCACATACTCCACATGCAGACGGTCCCTGCCAGCATCTCCAAGGAGGGCTGGGGAAGACATAGGGAGCTGCCCCCTGTTAGTGGTGTCACTTTAGTTGTATAACTTTAGCTATGATTTTATAGATTTTGGAATCTGTCTCTTGTATTTTCCCATGTCTTGCCTTGCTTTTCTGGTACAGCCTTCCCCAACCTGGTGCCCTCGAGAGATTTTGTGCTGCAACACTCATCAGCCTCCAGACTTTGGCCAGGCTGCCAGGGCCCAACAGGAACTGTAACCCCAAATATTTGGGGAGCACCAGTAGTGCCTTTAAGGAGTTATACTTGATATGCCCCCTGATGAGCAAAGACCAGGTGAAGAAGGCGGGAAGGCACATGGGCTAAGCACACACTCCACCATGGACGGGCGCCACAGCCATGCCTCTCACTGCTGACACACATGGCAGAAACACTTTCCCGCCATCCAAAGGTTTGGGTGTTGTGGGGAAAGGTGCTCTCAGAGTACTGAAATCTGTGGGGAGAGTTTCTTCATGGGTCCCTCCGTAGGTGAACAAGATGCTTTGACTCAGTATGAGGCAAGTTTCTCTGTTCCTCTGTTCTCTTATTCATTCACATCGCCCTCACTTGCCCTCAATGATATCCTCATTCAGATTGGCTACTTAGCACTGTGATGTCATCCTGTTCACTACGTGGTCCCTGTTGGGGTGGGATCAGCCAGGATGTGACGAAAACGAGCAGCACCTGGGATAAAATGACACTGACGCCACAACAGCGGCTCAGGACCAAAGTGGAGTGGGAGAAAAGTTGAGTATTACACACCATCTCAGAAAATACTCTGTCCACGAGAACTGCTAGTTTCATCTCCCAAAAATGAAAACTGAGAATGATGAACATGTAGCTGTACAATCTCAAGTACACCCAGCATGCATTGCTTCTTTCATTTTGCTTTCTGAGAAGCTTAGGAAAACTGACAGCGATCTCCGTTTTCCTGTTAAGGGCAGGTTATAAATATTTGCTGCTGTGCAAGAATTCTGAGGGATGACAGGCTATATATGCAGAGCAAGCAGGACGAACATCTGGGGCACGGCTGCATGCTCCTATTCACCCTCTGCTCTCTGTGGCTGCTTGTTTTGCAGCAATCTGCTTAAAGCGGTGCCAAGCTCCGTCATTGGAGTGGCTCACCTCTCTGTAAAATATTTATCCTATTTCTTAAAAAATACTTTTATTGAACCATCGTTGGGGAGGGAGTTAAGGTGGAGGATTGGTTTATGCTGCAGCGCGAGGAGAATAGCAGGCATGAAATATCTGAGCCCTGCCTTGGGTTTCCCATCAGTGGTTTTGAAGATGGCAAATACACAAAAATGTGCAGGGAGCCAGTGTGGTGTAGTGGTTAGAGGGCTGGACTACAGCCTGGGAGACCAGGGTTCAAATCCGCCCTTGACCACGAAGCCCCCTGGGGGACCTTGGGCCAGTCACTGTTTCTAGCCCAATGTTGTAGAGTTCCTGTGAGGACGAAATGGAGAGAGGGAGAACCATGTCTGCCACTTGTGAGTTCATCGAGGGAAAGATGGGATATAAATGTGAGATACACACCCACACATTAGACTCTTAAAGCTTCAAACAACTCTTCAGACAAGTTTGTGCTAGATCCCAGAAGGATGCCATTAATCAGCATAACCATATATTTATGCCGATGACTAACATAACAGAAATATTAAAGTCTTAAAGCAAAACAAAATGTTTTGCTCTATGTCTTTACTTGCTATATCTCTCTGTTAGTCACTGTAATAAATACCATGTGGGTAATATATATATGTAGCCACAGGCTGGCATAAATCACAGAACTGGGAACAATGTCCTGCAGATCACTTTGTGCCCCCACAGGCTAACCAGTTCACACTTTGTACATTAGATGTGTCTGTTGCGTGTAAGTGACATGTCTCCTAGTGAAAGGCATAATGTGTGAGGGGCAGAAATGTGTGCAGTGGTAACTCAAGAGAACAGGTACAGAGTGTGCTCAGGGGAGACACCCTTAGTCTGCCTGGCATGGTATTGTTACAGATATGTGTCCTTTCCCCCTGCTGTTTATTGTGTTGAAACACTGGTGCATATGCAGCAAAAATATTTGCCCCCTAAATTGTTTGCTGTCTTGGGCAAATGTCTGTTATCAGGGTGGTGCCTACTCCTTAACCCCACCCCGTGATTACAATGCCATGCCAAGAAATCCTGAATCCCATCAGGATTTTGAAAATCGATTTTATTTGCATAGTTTATCATATTTTGAACAATTTGTTCCAGTTTGGCTAGTTGGGTGGGAGCAGGTGAGCAAGGAGCTATGCAGGCCACTCTTTAGACTACTGGATATCATGGTGAGGTGCCCCCTTTGACCTTGGAGGTTTCAGGTATACCTTTGCAGCCCTAAAGCCAAGAAACTTGTGCTTTTTGAAAGAAAGTAAATTGCTGAGGTTCTCAGAAGGGTGAAACCTGGGCATCTTTTCCCGCCCTCTTCCTGCAAGGTAGTGACAGGCTTTCTACAAGGCCCTGTCTATGATAGAAGCAATTCTGTGATTTACCACAACAACCAGCTCCATTCTTGAACTGCTCTGCAGCTTGGAAGCTTCCACCTCCCCAACACTTAACCTCCCCAACACATCATCTTGTCATTTAAACCCCGGGCTCTGTGTCCTGCGATCCCCAGGGGATACCGTAAAAGATAGCCCTCCTCCTTCTTTCTGACATTCTTTTAAATATTTCATAGCTATCAACATGCCCCCTTCCCAAATTCCACCCTCTCCCCGGGCTGAACAGACTGATTTCTTCCACGTTTCCTCCTAGGACAATATCTTCCAGCCCTTTTAATCATCCTCCTTTGAGCGTTTTCCAATTTGTCTTAAGACTTAGCAATCTCCAAGTGGACACACAAGATCTCTCACAGGGAGTCTTGCCGAAGCTGAGTGAAATGGCTGTTTATCATAGCCAGAGGTTGGCTTTATTTTAAAATTTTCATGTAATAATATTCATATACTGTTTAGCATTAGTGAATCATCTCATAGAGGTTTACAAGATTAAAAATGGCAAAACTGATTCATAGGGGGAAAGGGGGGGAAACCCTCATATTATTGCATTTATTAAACTTATACTGTAGTGTACTCTTCTTCTTAAAGGAGCCCTATACAGGGCAATTGTGTTAGCGCTAATGGTCAGGGGAAGGCTGATCAAACAGGTGGTTCCCCCCCTTTTAATAATAAATTTTATTGAGTTTTCCATATTTAATTACATTTCATTACACAGATCTATATCATAAAGCATTGCTCCAACAAGAGCATCAACTTCCCCCCTCCCTCTTTCTGACTTCCCAACATCTTTTAACAAATTCTTCGTATTTCTATAGATACTTTTTTACCTTATATCTTATTATTTTAAAATCACCTCCTTATATGTAAATCGGTTCCATATTTTCTCATTACAAAGCATTTCATTACTCAAATTAAGCTCAAAATAATCCTTCAATGTCTTTTGTGCCTTTTCCAGTATTAGTTGATTGTCCAGTAATCCATCATTCATCCCCCACCTAAATATAGTCTCTTCTTTCCCTTTCAATTCCATTATTAACACATTATGGTCTGAAATACTTTTAGGAAGAATTTCTGTTTTTGTTACTCTTGTTGCCAACTCACAATGGAAATGCCCAATGGTTGGTTATGATGATTAAGTTCATGCTTATCAGCAGAAGTATTGTCCTTTCAACCATAGATGTCTGTATAAGGAGATTAGACAAAATCATGGAGGCTATTGATGACTACTAAGCGTGGTGGCTATGTTGTACCTCTACTGTTGGAGGCAGTATGTATGCTTTGGAATACCAGTTGCATATCCCAAGCATATTCTGCATCCTGATTCAGATTCCAGAGTCCCAGGCCTTCAGCCTTCTCCACAGGGCAGGTGGGGTGGGGAAGGCGCCCTAGAGAAGGTTGGGGAATTTCATAGCAGAAGGACCTCATGCTAATAGTGGTGAATGACGGGGAGTCATTGTGGAGGCTGCTCAGGTTCTGTGATCCTTGCGGAGGGAGAGAAAGATGAGTTTAATACTTTGGATGTTCCTCCAGGCAATAGAACTGGAGCGGGCCATACGTCACAAGTGCACGTGCAAGAGTGACAACTTGGAAGGGTTTCTTCAGGAACCTGAGGAGAGATTGGCAGCAGCGCAGCACTCTGTATGCCGGGGGGGAGGGGTACTTGGAGAGGAGGGGCTTCTCCTCACCCCTTTTCAGTCCCACCAGTGCCTGGAGTTGCCCTCTGGACAACCTCAAAACAACGTGGTGGGGGATGCTAGAACAAGGCCCTTGGGAGCAGGGTGTCGACAACTCCTGTTTGTGCAGTATCAAGCAATGCACTGAATTTCGTGGAGGAAAAGGCTATCCATGGCTACTAGCTTGGATGGTCATGTTGCACCTCATTGTTGGAGGCAGTAAGCCTCTCTGGATACAAGACAGTAATCAAAGTACTGGACTGAACATGGATTAGAATCTACTGTAAATCTGATGTGACTAGTAGAGTAGAAATAAAAGTGCAGAATGAGAAGAAAAAGTAGTATTGGTCTGATAGTGGGCAGGCTGGCTTACCATAACTGATGTCCCTCCCTGTAAGTTAAAGGGACCCCTGACCATTAGGTCCAGTCATGGCCGACTCTGGGGTTGCGGCGCTCATCTCACTTTATTGGCCGAGGGAGCCGCTGAGCAGCTTCTGGGTCATGTGGCTAGCATGACTAAGGCGCTTCTGGCAAACCAGAGCAGCGCACGGAAACTCCGTTTACCTTCCCGCCGAAGCGGTACCTATTTATCTACTTGCACTTTGACGTGCTTTTGAACTGCTAGGTTGGCAGGAGCAGGGACCGAGCAACGGGAGCTCACCCCGTCATGGGGATTAGAACCACCGACCTTCTGATCGGCAAGCCCTAGGCTTCCTCCCTGAGGAACCCCCATATAAGTTTCCAAAGAGCTGCATATTCCACGGAGCACAGCTTGAAAATCATAGTGTTCTGGTTGATTCAGGAAGGGAGTAACATAACAACATTCAAATTAGATTAATTTGCATAATTTAGACAGGATGCAGACATCAGCCTTTCCTGATGCAGAATCCACATGACTTTAGTGCAGGGGTTTGATGTCTGGGTTTTGTGGCACAAAAAGGCGCCCTTCCTGCTTCATGCCAACTCCTTTTTCCTAGTTTGCACTGCAATGTGCAAACTTGTTCCTCACCTGGAGTAAATTCATGAGCCCTCTTGGGGTTATGTGGAGCAGTGCTGTCTCACCTGGGGGCTTCACCTCAAACTTTGCTAGCAATGCTGATCAATCCATTGGCCTGCGAGGAGGAACCTTGCAGTAAAGGGAGTGTCCCAGAAAGTCCCAAGTTTATTGAGAACAGGATGGCAAATTTACAGGGCTAATTTTGCTCATATTTCTAATTGTAGTGCATTCATACTTACACAAGCACGCTTCTTTGGGGGGTGGGGAGCAGCCCCAAGTGTAGCTTCTTAGTCTTTGGTTGGGATGAGTGGAAATCTTTTGATATTCTTCATAGCCTCAAATGGGTCATGTTGTTCTCTAGACCCAAAGTTCTTAGCAATCTTTATTCTGGGATTTTCTGTGGGTCAGGTTTCTGGGTTAGGAAATATCTTCCCATCCACTGAGTTAGTAAACCCCTCTCTAGCTGGTTTATCAGACAGATGGCTGCACCTTAACACATAGTTGTTTCCCTGTGGTCACCATTGGCTCCTATGGACCGTTTGTCTGCGGTGTCCATTATCCTTGCATTCTAGGTGATGTCATTGGTTTCTTCACTGGCAGCGCAGCGACTCTTAACCTCTTCCCCTTTGGCCTTATTAAAGAAAAAAATGCCACAGACTTGCCAATTCATACTCTCACTCTGTTTCTTTAATGCTATAATCGTTTTTCATGTGTCAACATCATTCCAGACCAACACCCGCTGATGATGCAGGAAACTTGCTGCTGTTGCATCCCTGCTAGGTGGCCTTCCAGCCTCTGCTTAAAAACCTCCAAGGAAGGTAGGAGAGCCCGCCACCTTCCCTGGCTGCCTGCTCCACTCTCAAACATGTCATGCCACCAGGAAGTTCTTCCTCCTAACATTTAGTCAAAATCCCCTTCCTTGTAATAGGAACCTCCTGCCCTCTGGAGCAACAGAAAAGAAATCTGCGCCATCATTTTTGTGTAACAACCCTTCAGATATTTAGATGAGGACTTGGCTGGCTTCAAGCTAGCAGGTTCTAATTCACCACTGTTGTATTTATTAGAACCCACTGACTGGAGGCAGAGAAAAAAATGGTGACTCAATGGGAAAGAGCCAGTTAGATACTGCACCACATGAGTGATGTGCACTTGGGGTGACCAGCATATACACCGTACATCTATGTGTGAGTTCCTAGAGGTTAGGGATTAAAATGAGACACTCTAAAGCTAGCCGGTAGAGCTGCCCAAAGACTGAGGTTGCTATGACCTGTTTATTGTGCATTATCGTCCTGATTTGCTTGCACAAAAAGTTTTTGGAGAAGTTAGATGATGTCTGCTATTTATTATTTGCAGGGAGGTTATATGACATTGCATCAATCTAGTGTTACCTTGCCAGTGCATTTTCCTGTCACTTTCCTTATTGCAAAAATTTCAGTTTTTGAAAGAGAAGTGGGTTTGTTCCGCAAGACTGCCAAATCCCCATTTTATTTGTGCAACCTGAATTGGCCTGATATGTGATTAAATCCCATCTGAAAACAGGGACAGTGACTTGAGTGAAAGGCAACTGGTGAAAACTCAGAATTAAGAGACTAGGGTATCTCCAGGTATCGGTGAAAATAACATACGAGATGGAAATTGCTTTGCAAAAATATTAGAAGAAATTTGCAAACTGATGTGGAAATGTGGAAGAGAAAGAAAGACTGGAAAAGTGAAAATCGAAATAGACCTCTGCCCATTCCTAGTCCCAGAGCTGAGCTGACTATCTTTCTTTGGCCAGTTAAAGACTGGCACTACTTGACAACAGTCAAGTATGACAGCATGATGAATTCATATGCCAGTAAATTTAATGTTGATTTTAGTGTTCTGATACAACAAGCCCACTTCCAAAACAAACAAACAAACAACATTTTTGTGGTAAGAAAATTGATGGGAAAATGTCCTGGAAAGTGTGGCATAATGACAACATCATATGTCCTTCTTATGAACAAATCAGAATGGATCCTCAAGAAACAGCAATCTGTAATAACCTCAGTGCATTTTTTGTGCAAACACATCAGGAGGAATGCTCATCTGGAAGCACCCTTCATTTCAGCAGTCTTAGCTGCTGTGTATTTGCGTGTGTGTCAGAAACTACTGTTGTTCTGCTGCAGATCATCCAGTTGATCTTGATCTGCCCCTGTACTGCTTCAGATGTTTGCAGGAAAAGTGGGAATTCCCTGCTTCTCCATAAGGAACTAGCGTGAGACAAGCCTTCCATAACTCCAGAGAACTGCTGTGAAAGATCAGCCTGAAATCCATTTTGTCCAGAAAACACTTTCCAGAGGCTCAGTAGTAAGACATGAAGATGATGTCCTCCTTGTTTGTCCCCAGTACACTGCTTCTCTCTAAAGTGGTAGTCAACAACCTGGATGGCTTCAAAAGAGTGTCAGACAAATTCATGGAGGATAAGGCTATGATTCTGTGATCTCTAGTTTGCTTAAGCTAGCACCTCCACCCCCCTCAACCTTAGACATTTTCACACCAGGAAGGGAAAACCCCATCCCAGTACACTTAAAAAACAAAGTAGAAATATGACGGCACGGTGGATGTTGGAGGCACAGAGAAATAAGATGAAACTGCTGTTGTCATTTTGCTCAGCCTTTTCTGGTTACACAGGGAAATTGTTTTTCTTGCAGATTAAAAATAAATAAATCATTATGTTACATTTAAAAAAAAAGACCAGAAAGGGGGGGAAAGCAAGCTGAGTGCTAACGACCGTAATGATTTTTGCTTTAATTAGAACATAACAGGCTTTTTATTAAATACCGCTGAATAAGAAATGCTTTACCAGCCGGGTACACAATGTGGGGTTTTGTGCATTCATTACATGCCACTGTTTGCTTATTTCTGCATGTGTGCCAAGCGAGCAAGAGATAATATGTAGAAAATGTGCTCCAGCAATATATTTATTTTTTATTACAAGGCTGGAAAATTTGGCTGTAATCACAATGTTGGGGTTTGTCTTTTGGTTCAAATCCTTGTCAAAATTTGCAATTTTGTAGAAAATCAACCCACCCATTATTCCATCAGATGAGGTTATGATCCATTATCACATGTCTCGAGGATTTATTTATTTTTTGGCACAGTCTTTGTTTAAAGAACTGTATGTTTAGCGAGCACAGGGATAAGTGCCTGTTTGGCTTCTCTGCCATTTCTGTGTGTTTTTAAACATTCACTATTTTTAGACTAAGTAAGTTCTCAACAGGAGGGATTCTGTCAATTTCTTTTTTCTCTTTGTTTCTCATTTTTCCAGCCTTAAGTTCAGTTCTTCAACTTTCAGCACCAGTTTTGGGATTATTATTCTTTTAATTCTCATGAAAATGTGTCCTAATTTTAGTGCACAGTACAGCAAGGGATTTTTATGAATATAATGTATTTTATATGTTTTTTTCATGAACAGTTTTATGTACAATTTTCCCCAACTGGGTTTTAGCTGCATTTTTTCTACACTTTCTGTTGTATGCTGTTTAGAGAGCACTTTGATCAAGCAGTTTATAAATCTTTTATTTATTTCAGAGAATTTATATGCTGCTTAGTTGTAAAAAGAAAACCTGCAAAGAGGATATTAAATTTATACTGATATAATACATACTGCTTTATATATTGTATTGATTAACAAATGTATTATATAATTACACTCCCATGACCCCTCTATGAGACTTTGGTGGATGGAAACGGTGGAATCCTCCTATGTTTTTGCCAAGTCTCTTTCCCCCCTCCCCACATTCCATGGCAGTAGAAAGAGATCTGTCCCAATCGAGTTAGACAGCATTTATATCAAGAGAAAACACGGCTTTCACTTCTGACCAAATCTGGGATGCCTTTTGCTTAGGCTGCTGTAAAAGGGCTGAGAGTCCTATTTATGCTGTACTTCCAGCCAAGGCTCCCAGAAAATGTGAACAGAGAGATGGAGCCTTAATTGGCAGTGTGCAGAATTAATTCCCTCGCAGTCACGTTTATTTTGGTGTAGGATTGCATCATTCTTCCCTTCCTTGCTCATCTCCACCTACCTGTTAGAAGCGTCCAAAAGAGCTGCTGCTACACTTTCCCTAAGGAGATGGAAGCCAATTCTTGAAGGGATTTGGGGGTGGGAATGGGGTCAGAAGCAGGCACACGGGAAATCAACTGAGGATGACTACAGCCTGTAGGACTCCAGTGAACCAGTCACTTTGTGCTGGTGGGTCGAGCAGCTGATTGTGTCCGCAGGTGAGGAAAAGCTTGATGGTGGACTGACTTTTCTGCTTGGCTGGCTCACATTCGAAGCCAGACAGCAAAACTGAAGTGTTTGCAGATTTACTCCTTGACCATTGGGAGTTCAGCGACACCTGGAGATTCTCCACCTTGCTCATCCTTAGTCTTCTCCGATTTTAACAGCCACATCAGGGCAGGCAGCTGATCCTTGACAATGATGGGAATTGAGACATGGTGCAATCCTCTTCCTAGTTTTATAAAATGTTGGAGGGTTTGCAAAGTAGGAGGGTTCTGCAGTCCCCACACAGGAGCATTTCAGCAGGTGAATTATTACAATTGCTTTTTTATAACTTTTGATTTTTATGTTATATTATGTATTGGCATTTAAGTTCTGTGCCCTGTGGTCTTTTGACAAAGAACACTATACAAATTCAATAAAATAAATACATAAATGACTGCAGAAGAGGTTGCAGTGTGTGTGTGCGCAAGGAGAGAGGCTTGAAACTTGCTGTCCCAGCCAATTTATAGCCCCGACATTCCGAGTACAGATGTGGAGAACGTACAAAGCGAGTTGGATTCACTTTTGAAAAGTGTTTGTCTTTCCTCCCTCACTACAGCTCCATCTCCTCTGTTGCCGATTGCTGATGGTTGAAATCTCCCTTCCTGCCCATCCCTGTTCCTCCCTTTGTCAAGCAAGCCTAGCCGAGGACTTTTATTTTAAAGGGTGGATAAATATCTGCCAGGGATGAATGATGTATAATTAATTAATTCTGTTTCTGCATAAGCAGGAGGCGGCAGGCGATGTCATGAGAGCACTGCACTCTGAGCAGGTCTCCAAAATGAGAGAGGAACCAAGGGAGAAGGGGGTCTGTATTGGTTGAGTCACAATCTTGCACTCTTTTAAAAAGCCAGCCTTGCAAATTAGAATTGCTGACTCTGGACTCCAGAGGCTTTTTTTTTTTTTAAAGAAAAGGTTACGACTGTCGCCTCCCTAGTAACTGAGGTGCCTGAAAGATGGCTGCCTTTCAAGCCAGAGAGGCATTTATTGCAGCAACAGCAGACCAAAGCTAGGAAGAATGGGAACTCTCCATTACTGACCTCTGAGCAAGCTTGTAAACAAGAAGACCTGCCTGGCTGTGAGTCCCCGGGGTATATTATTCCCCATCTCTTTAGTACAGCGCTGTAATTATAGATCTGGTTGGAGCGGATCCATATTCCCATTGCACAAATTGATACTTACACTGAGTCAGTGAGTATTTAACACAATCTGTTTAGCAATGGAGTAATTGAACTGCGAGGCAGCCGTGGAAGGCTGGAGAGGTGGAGCTGCCAGCGACTTGCTTAAAGGCCTTGTAACAGAAAAGTCAGTTCCAGGCCTTGCAGTGAGCCCGGCAGAGTCTATTGCAGATCACTGTCACAACTTCCCCCAGTTCCTAGTTATAGTGCCTGTTCTCTCAGCTCTTCATACAGGCTGCTGGCCTGCACATTCTTGACCTTGTGCCTAATACAGTGGTACCTCGGGTTACATACGCTTCAGGTTACACACTCAGCTAACCCAGAAATAGTGTTTCAGGTTAAGAACTTTGCTGCAGGATAAGAACAGAACTCGTGCTCTGGCGGCACGGCGGCAGCTTTAGCCATTAGCTAAAGTGGTGCTTCAGGTTAAGAACAGTTTCAGGTTAAGTACGGACCTCCGGAATGAATTAAGTACTTAACCTGAGGTACCACTGTACTGGAGCATCTTCTAATCGACAGCAATACCTACTTGGACCCTGCTAGACTTTCCAAACTGAAATGCACTTTCATAGCAATCTGTAATTTTGTAATCTCATCCCCACCTCAGACATGGGATTTCATAATCTTCCATGTTTTGTTCAGTTAGCTTTTATCGTTTAGCCTGTGGCCATGACAAAACTCCTCACCTTTTGAAAAAAAATTCACAGATCTTTGCTACCAAAAACCCTGAGTTTTATGGGAGGTAAGGAAACAATGCCTTTTGAAGGTTTCTTTCATGGGTTCTGTGCTTTGTAACAAGACGCCCTTGGCAGGAGTTTGGTGAAGCAATAGAGTGGAAGAGGCGTAGCTCAGTGGCAAAGCATCTGCTTAACATGCAGAACATCCCAGGTTCAATCCCTGCATCTCCAGTTAGGGTTGGGAGGGAACCCGGCCTGAAGCCCCGGACAGCTGCTGCCAGTCAGCAACACCAAGGTAGATGGATCAGTGGTCTGACACTGTCTAAGGGGATCAATGCTCTGACTCTCTATAAGGCTGGTTCCTATGTGCAGCTTGCTTGCTACCCCCTTGTGAGTTATTTCTTCCATGCAGGCTCAAACAAGACAATTCATAGTTGTGGGTAAAGCAAGGACTTCTTGGTAGTGGAGGGAAGGTGGAGGTCTCATTGCAAGGCTGGAACTATCACACTCCACAACTTCCTTCTTGCAGTCTGTATTTTCCCTTGAATTTAAGACTGAAAAATGAGAAACCAAAATCATCAGATCCACCCATCCTTGGTTCAGAGTTAAGGAATTTGAGCATCAGACTGTCAGGAAGTAAGCTATAGAATGGGAAACCCTTTTCCTTCTGTGCTTAAAATTCAGCCTTTGTCTAAAAGAAAATGCTACTTCTTTAAATTTGTCAGGTATTGGAGGGTACGTCGCATTCTTGGGTTGTTTAATTCTCTGAGAGTTTCCCAAGACAGAATGGAGACTACGACCATCTTGTGCCTTATACTGGGTTTCTTTAAAATTCCCCGCACCACAAAATATAGTGGTTGTTATGTACTGCTGAAACATGAGAAAACGTGGCTTCTTAGAGATCCAAAATGTTTATAGTTATAATAAACTATTGTACTTGAGCTATAGTCTTTTGCAGGATCTGACACCAAGGTGGAATCTACACACATAAAAAAAACACTGTGAAAATGCTTTTTTAAAAAAACGTTTTTTGGGGGGGGGTTGAATTTGCCATAGCTCACCATCGCCATCTGCTGTCACATTTGCATATTGCACTTTACGGATGCAACAAGGAAGCGACCACTGTACAGCGCTTCCGCTTCTGCCGGGGAACAGACGAAATCCTGGACATTTTCTATTAAATTGAAAATTCCTGCCGGGCACCAATTTAGCCTCCTCCCCACCCCCAACATTACCGGAATTTTCTGATATATATGGCGACCCTACTTATTCAAAACAACAAATGAATTTGTTACAATTCTTTCCTCATTTTACAGTTAAGGAGACTGAAATGTAAGAACAAGGATCAAGGCAGCAAATAGAAAACGGAAGCTATGTTTTCTCGCCCATATCATGTGCAAACCACAATACCACACCACACCACACCACCACACAAACTTGCCACCAAATTATTCATCCTCCACAGAGCTACAATTCTCAGAGTTCCCTGGGAAGATTGTTGCACCACTCTGAGAATTGTAGCTCTGTGAGAGGAACAGGACCTCCTACCTACTTTGAGCGCCTTAACAAACAAACCACAGTCCCCATGATTCTTTGGTGGAAGCCATGGCTCTTTGGTGGGGCCTCTGTCTCAAGATTTAGCCACCTACAACTTGAAGGGATGTGGGTGAGGGGTGTTAAAGGGCTTAATTGTGAGTTGTCCTGTTTCCATTCAAAACTGAGCACTGTTCCATATGTAACACAACTCTCTTCATCTCCCTCTCATGCATATTTTGCTGCAGTAACTCTGTATAAAATTACCTAATCAGCAAAACAAAGGAAAAACTTAAAAGAGAGTTTACTGCCCCAGGGCTAAGCCCCAACAGCAGTCCCTTTCTTTAAAATGATATTTATAATGCTTAATTAAGGAGAGTGTAGAATCAAGGTGTGTGTGTGTGTGTGTGTGTGTGTGTGTGTGTGTGATAAAGCACTCTGGGCCATGTGGAAGGCTGTGAGCTTTTCCTCTGCCCTCGCCACGCCTGCAAGGCACCAGTTATCGCAAAGTTCCACATACTTTGTTACGACTTGCCTAATTAGAGGTGTGTGTGTGTCAATGAATCTGGGTGGCTAGGGGTTTTTTTTGCTGCAGGTACAGCAGATTTTTTAAAACAGTTTTGCTGTTGGGGCGCAGACTCTCATTTGCTTTCCTTTGTGCAACGCAGGCGATTCTCATCTGTTTGGCAAAATGGGGTCTCTGGCGTTGCGGTGCTTTGGGGGAGTGGAATATGTTTTCTTTGTGAGGGGCAAAAATCCCGACAGTTCGGTTCTCGCCTCTTACGTGCGTCTTCATTTCTCCAGTGAACTTGTGTGTTTGCGTGACAACTTTGGGCCAAATTCATTACAGTGTCAGAATCCCTTCTCACGTTCGTTACTGTGAGTGTTAATGGTTGTGGGGAAGCCATTAAGCCGTCACAAAATGAGCTCCCTAAAAATTGTCCAGTGCAAAGGTTGGGGGCAAAGCACGCTGCAACACCCCCACACTCCTTCAAGTGTGTGTGTGCATTGTACCCTAATGGAAGGATATGTTTTGGTTCTCTGTTTCTCGTTTTTGCAATCTTAAATACAGTTCTCCACATTCTGCAGCAATTTGGGGGGGGGGGGAGTGTTTTACATCCCCATGAAAATCCGTCAGCATTTTAGTGAGAATTTCTCCTAATAAACATATTTTTATAACCAATTCCCCTTAACATAATGCATTTTCTGAGTGTTAGCTTTCACTAATACCTTCATTTTTATGCACACGTTCTTCTACTGTGTGCGTTTTTGTAAGCATTGGTTGGAGAACTGCATTGCAGAATGCGGATAAACGCATATTTCAAAAAACATCTGCGTTATGCATACTGTTTGGGAAAGTGCAAATTTGATAGATTTGGCTTCGGATGTGAACTGAATAGAATTTCTCCTCCATCCCTACTTGAAAGTCAGACTTATAGGAATTTCTAACCTACATGATTTTACTTGGATCTCAAAAGTTAGGGTTAAGCCTTTGGAAGTTGTTCTTCTTGGATGGCGGGAATTGCAGCTGTTATGGGAGTTGTGGTGTTGCAGCCACATCTTGCTTGTGGGCTTCTCATTGGGAATCTGGTTGTACACTGTGATTTGGCTGTTCTAATGACTAACAGCAATGCTGGGGAGCAGGTACTTTTGCCAGAATTGTGGCAGAAAGTATGAGTTAACTTCCTCCTGTTAGTGCTGTTCCAATCCTGCTCATCTGCTCCCCTGCCCCCTGCCCCCATTTTTTTAGAAAAATAGCAGTTTAGGATTATTAGCGGCCTAATCCAGATCCCCCTCTGGTTTCACTTCTGATTCTACTGTATTCATTTGCCATTAATGCAATGCTTTTCTTTTGCAAACTCTGTTATAATCTTTATTGCGTTTGCCCTCAAAACAACCCTACGATTTAGGTGACTGTTGTTGCCATTTTGCAGATAAGAACAGCCTGAGGACTTGGTTTAAATGCAAGCCCTGATTTAAATGTGACCCTGCGGCGTGAGTAAAAAAGGTATCCGTGCAGAGCAACATGTGCCTGGCATCACATCTAAACCAAGTTGCTGGCTGCTGCAATCGTGTATAAAGTTGGCATACTAGTAGAACACCTGCCTAGGGATGGGCAAATCTCTTGGTTTCAGTTTCTCATTCTTTCACTCTTAACATTAATTCTTCATATTTCCACGTCACTTTGTGATTTATATTTTTAAGTCTTCATGTAAATTCACCAGCATTTCAGTGCAAATTTCTTTTACACGTCTGTATACAATTCCATCTAATATACAGATTTTTGCAAAGCGATTTCACCTAATATAACCCATTTTTATGCACATTATCCTAGTAATGTGTATCTTTTTATGCACACTCTGTCTTAATAATGTGCATCTTTTACACGTTACTTGGGTGGAGAACAGATTGCAAAATTTGGAGGAGTGTGAATTTCAAAAGATGGCTGTGTGTTTTGGAAACTGCAAATTAGGTAGGTTTGCCTTTAAATGTGAACTGAATTGAATTTTCACCTCATAGCTTATATCTGCTCACAACACAAACCTGTGGCATGCTAAGCCTGCTCAGGCAGCTGCCAGAAACCTGGTTTAGACAGGACACTGAGAATGCAGGACTCTGCATGGGTAGGTTTCTTTGCACCTACCCAGCATTATTAGCATGATTGGGTTTTTTAAAATAAATTTTAATTTATTTTTTGATGTGTTTATCACCCTGGGCTCCTTTGGAAGGAAGGGAGGAGTAGGAATTCAATTAATTGATATTTAACGAATGTTAATAATTCACCTAGGGTTGCCATATTTCAAAAAGTGAAAATCTGAACACAAAAATTGTTGAACCATTATCTTCCGACACTGAGAACAGACACCAACCCAACTTCTTTTGAACAGCAGAACTCCAAAACTTCCCTGTTTTTGTTGTTGTTGTCATTATGGCAACCTTAGGGCTAAGGAACGCCAGCCATAAGGATATAAGTCCCAACTGTCTCTGCATCTTGTTTCCACCAAGAAAAGGCAAAAGGTATAATGGCAAAAGCTTTCTCCCACTGTTGCTGCCCTGCATCTGGCATTTGGCTTCTGAAAATGGAGGCTCCGTTTATCTATCATGCCTACTAGCCATGTAACAGACCTATCTTTTCACAGCCTGGGCGAATCCCCTATTGAATTCAGCTATCCCACAAAGTATCTGCACCCTCATCGTAGCCGCAGGAGGCATGACTGGCTCCCAGCCTCTGGCATTGCTCTGAGGAATGAGGTTCGTCCAGAAAGACACTTCATCCCAGGAAACTCCCTTCAGCTACTGGAAGCCACCTTGCATACCCTTTGACATACCTGTTTGCCTTTGGTGTCAGACTGTCTGAACTAGCCCTCCCTGCCACTGTTTATATCACTGCTTACCATTTTTAATTTGCCAAGCGTTTGCAAGTCTCTGTGCATCTGCCTCACCTCAGTGGCTCCCATTCCACAGGCACAGAGCTGAAGCTGCAAGACTCTTGTCTAGGGCCAGACTGTGAGTCCTATCTAGTAGCAAAGCTGAGTGCTGTTCGTGCATCTATAGGAGGGCAGGATCAGGCCAAAAGAGGCCCATCTAGTCCAGCATCCTGTTCTCAGAGTGACCAACCAAATGACTCTGGGAAGCCTGCAAGCAGGGCCCTGAATTCTCCCCACTCAGGTTCCCCAGCAACTTGTATTTAGAAACATACTGACACCTGAGATATAGTAACAGCCACCATACTTAGCGTTCATTGATGGTGCTATCCTCTGTGAATTTATCTAATCCTCTTTGAGAAGCATCCAGGCTGATGACCACCATTACATTTTGTGGCAGTACATTTCTTGTACATATTTCTTGTTGTACATTTGTATCTTGCTTTTCCTTCCAAGACTGTGTACATTGCCTTTCCCTCCCCCCACTTTATCTTCACAACAACCCTCTGAGGTAGGCTAGGCAGAGAGTTGTGAGACCGCACCTATTTATAGTATTTCTTGCTTGTTGTTATTTATCAGAGTTAGCAAATTTTGCTGGTGCTTTGGCTTAAATATCAGGACTCTGAAAAATTGCTGTTAAAGCAATTTCTGGCATTTCCTAGCTTTGTGCATGTTTGTTCATGCTTTTCATACGGGAGTTGTTCCAGCTCCTTGATTGTTTTGGTTGCCCTTTTCTGAAACTTTCCTAGCTTAATAGGGGGAAAAAAACAAATAATTTAAAATACAGGCTAAAATGCAATTTAAAATGCAGCCTCAATTTACATTTACTCCAGCATATGATCTACAAATCAGAACTGATCCATGGTTTGAAAACAAACTTTGATGTAAACAAGGCTCTGGATTACACTCCTCCCAAACTGCTTCCTCCAGAATAATCGCACTGAAGGCATTAGGATAACTAGAGTGCAGTCCTGCAAAAAGAAAGTTATGGATTGCAGATTTTGCAACTTCTACCCAAGGTCTTTTGCCTGTAGTTAATTTCAGCCAATAATTTCCAAAATGGCAGGTGGAAATTCGCATTTTGCATTCTGCCCGCAGAAAAGTATTGTTATGGTTGCTGCCGTTATTATTTGCCAAGTATAATCTCTGCTGCAGGGCCTCTTGGCCCCGAGAAATCAAAATATGTTTGAACAAATGGAGAGTGACACTACCATGGCTTGCGCAGAAAACAGAGCCTCCCCCAAAGAACAGCGGGACTTTGTTCCCTGCTGTCGAGGTTCATGTACACCCAAAGCCGAACAAATCTAGGCCTTTTGCAAAGAAAACAGAATGTCTCGAGCACACGATTTGTAAAATGGATTATACTGTTGAACAGCCACATAAAGAGTCCTCCTATATACCTTGCCAAGAGGCACCTGGCTCTTTTGCAAGACTGAATGACTCAGCTAGGCAAACTGGAAGCTCTCAGAGAGAAATGTAGGAAGAGCTTGGCTGCTGGAGCAGACCAGAACCCCATCTAGTCCTGCATCTTGTTCCCCCAGTGGCCAAACATGGGTTCCTGTGTAAAACCCACAAGCAGTCCCTGCTCCCATTCCCCAGCAATCAGCATTCAGGGGCATACTGCCTCTGATACTAGGGTAAAAAATTATAGGCAGGTTTAATGCTCTGTGTGGGGCTACCATTGGGCCTCTAGCTGGTACAAAATGCTGCAGCTAAACCATTGATGAGGTTGCTAGCATATAGCCCTGGCGCTTGAAAGCTTGCACAGCTCTCCCATAGCCTACGGGGCCAGGTTCAAGGTACTTGCATTAATTTGCAAGGCACTTAACAATTTGGGTGCAGGATACCTCAAGGACCACCTGAATCATTATAATCCTGCCCAGTCTAAAGTAGGACACAAGGCCACCCTGAAACTGATAATCTGCAGGCTTTATTGATTACTTGTGCCTCTAGCCTGCCTTTCGATGAATAGCGCTAGGTCTTTATTTTGAAAGCAAAAAACCACAATTGAAACAGGCTTTGCTTGAGAGTTGTATGCTTTATTCTATGTTGGGTGACTCGGGGTTGAAACAAGGAAGACTGAGTGGCTGAGGGGGCTTCCAGTCTGTTTTCGGGTGGGATTCATTCTACCACATACTGGCAAATTCGGATGCTGCTGTTATAGTTGATTGGGAGGTCTTGCGTAGCAAACCCACTTTTCCTCAAGATCAGACCTTTAGCAAGAAGGGAAGTAACAGGAATCTTGTACCATTTGTTACGATGACTGGTAACTGTAGCCTCGTGAGGAGTCAACTACAGTTTCCATGATTGTTTGGAGGAAGCCACATGCTGTAAATGTGCTTTAAGTGTATGGTGTGCGCGTGCGCAGCCTTGCTTTGACGCAGTCATATCATCTCCCCATAGTTGGGGTGAATGCTCAGTTCACAGGTTGGCTGGAAGTGCCCTGACTGGCTCCAAAAGAGCTATGGGGCAGCCCCACTCAAAGCTGCGTAGCACTTTCCTGTCACCTCAGGAGTGTATAGCGAAGGGGGATCATGGGAAATAGATATTCCTTTTCTTTGCGGTTGTAGGTTTTTATAAAAAAAATTGTTATACAAAATGAAAACACACATTTAGCCCTAATCTAAAAACGAGACAAAAAAATATGTAAGTTTGTAAAGGGAATAATTAAGTAAGACAGTAAATAAATGTTTAAATGATTAATAATTAAATAAACGAATAAGCAGTGGCAAAAACATTTTGCTTAAATAACTACTTAATTAAGAAAAGTGTCTATAGGCATGCTTTTACACATCCTCACAAAACCGAAGGACAAAGAGAGGCAGGGGAGGTGAATAATGTGGAAAAAATTGTAAAGTAGCTCTTATAACTTGTGTTTGATATTACACATTTGGGGAATGGGATTAGTGGGGGGTTGACTTTTCCTTTATACATACAATGTTATGGTCTGGGTGGTTTATGCTCATTTTCTGGGTATATATTTGGGTTTGTTTTCATTTGGTTCTGTTTATGAATGTAACTTTTAGAAAAATCAATGTACAGTGGTACCTTGGTTTAAGAACAGCTTAGTTTAGGAACAACTTGGATTAAGAACACTGCAAACCCAGAAGTAGGAGTTTTGGTTTGTGAACTTTGCCTTGGAATAAGAACATGTTCCGCTTTCTGTTGAGTGTGTTCTGTTGAGTCCCCCGCTGCTATAGGAAAGCACGCCTTGGTTTAAGAACACTTTGGTTTAAGAACGGACTTCCGGAACGGATTAAGTTCATAAACCAAGGTACCACTGTATAATATTAGGGGGAAATGGAAGAAAAAGCTGTATTTTCCCCTTCATTACATTTGGCACAAGGGAGGAGGGGTCTTGTGTGGCAGCTGGGCCCTTCAAAAGATCCCAGTGCATCACTTCAGCAGCTAAGGTCTATGTCAACCTTCCCCAACCCGGTGCCCTCCAGATAGTTTGGATGATAACTCCTGTCAGCCCCAGTCAGCAAAGAGCTACAAAAATATTACAACCAAATTGTCAGTCTGTCAATTTAGCATTTTTGTTTCAGCCACAGAACAAAAGAAGTCATAATTGCAACAAAAGGAAATATTAACAATAGCAATATAGTCTAACTTTATTTATCATACGACTGAGAAGGTAGTAAGTAAGGTAAAGGTAAAGGTACCCCTGCCCATACGGGCCAGTCTTGACAGACTCTGGGGTTGTGCGCCCATCTCACTCAAGAGGCCAGGGGCCAGCGCTGTCCGGAGACACTTCCGGGTCACGTGGCCATCGTGACATCGCTGCTCTGGCGAGCCAGAGCCGCACACGGAAACGCCGTTTACCTTCCCGCTGGTAAGCGGTCCCTATTTATCTACTTGCACCCGGAGGTGCTTTCGAACTGCTAGGTTGGCAGGCGCTGGGACCGAGCAGCGGGAGCGCACCCCGCCGCAGGGATTCGAACCGCCGACCTTTCGATCGGCAAGTCCTAGGCGCTGAGGCTTTAACCCACAGCGCCACCTGCGTCCCATAAGTAAATAAATTAGGCCAAATTTTAAATTGCTGCAAAGGCAAATCCTGCAATGGCTAAAAGGGTCACCCTTTCATGAGAATCCAGCAGGAAATGATTTTTATATATAGTATTTACCTGGATTTTTATATAGTAAAAAGCCGATAGATTAAACACTCCAGCAGAGCAAATGTGCTACAGAGGCAGGAAAAAACAGCTTCATAGCACACTTGCTAGCCCATCTTGAGCTCAGGTCATTGGAGAAAGACAAGAATGGAAACATAGTTCAGTAAATAAATGGCCAGCTTGACCTCAGGGAAAATTCCAGCTTGACCCCAAACAGAGTGATCAGTTAGCCCTAAACATTGTAGCAAAACTTGTTTGACTAGCTTCTCCCCTCTGCAAGGGAAAATTCCCCCTGATCTTTTACCCAAGTCTTCTTCATCTGATAACCTTGTGTCCAGACCAGTTGTGATTATTCCTGGTGTCAAAGAAACTCATATACCTGCCTACTTAAAAGTAAGTCCCCCTGATTTCAATGGGACTACCAGGCAAATGTGTATAGGATTGCAATCCTAATTTATTATTTGTTTTAATTCTCTTGTTGTTGATTTGGGAGCTGCTCTGAGGATGTTTGTACTGGTGAGGATGTTAAATCTATCTGTCTATAATATATACAGTATTTCCTGGGCTGGCCCTGCTAATAGGCAGAATGAGGCAGCTGCCTCAGGTGGCAGATGCTGTGGGGCAGGAAGCAGCAGTGAAATGTCGGACGGAGCTTTGTGTGCATCACATGGCCTGTCCTGAACTGCCCAAGCTAGCAGGATTTTTTAATTTATTTTATTTTTATTTGTCAATATTTATATACCACTTAATCAACAAAGTGGTTTTATATAAAACAATACCAAGTGTGGTGGCTTTCACCAACGTGGATGGAACCTCTGTAATTTGCACTTTCCAAAATATTATGTGAAGTGAAACTCAGCCATCCTTTGAAATTCACACTTCTTCAAATTTTGCTGTACAGTTCTCCAGCCAGGCAAGGCATACAAAAATGGACATACTGTACTAGGATATGGTGCATTAGTGAAAATAACACACTAGGCAAAAATCCCACTAAAATGTTGATGAATCTTCATGAAGTAAAATGAGTAAATCTGAAAGTTAATGTGGAGGACTGTACTCAAGATGGAAAAATAAGAAGCTGAGAGGAACCAAAAATGACAGATTTGCAAATCTCTAGTCACCTGTATTGAAATAAGATTCAACGGCTGGTCCAGTAAGCCTCTATACGTGGAATCTGAAGGCGGGGAATGGGGGTGTCTCAACTTGCCCTTCTCAGGCAGCAAAATGCTTTGGGCCAGCCACGATATTTAGGAACAGAATTTTGAAAACAGTCCAGGGGGTACCAACTGCAGTTTCTTTGCATTTTGTACACTCACAATTTGCACACCTGTGGAGTCACCGCTTTTCATTACCTGCATGCTACACCTTAATTCGTTACTCAGGAGCAATTGTTATGGAGGAATTTTGTAATGTGTCAAGAAGCAAGCTGCGTCACACACTTCCTCCTTCACCTGGTGACATTTATATTTTGTTTTCTCTCCTCCCGTACACCTGAATGACAGAGCAGAATGTGGGGTGATTTTAAAGATTCTGGAAGAATCTAAACAGCCCCTTCCATTTCAAAGGCTTGTGGTACCTGAGAGATCTCTTTGACACAAAGGCCTTGCTCAGGTTGCGCATTCAAGATAAGACAGAATACCTGAGAAATCCCCTCGGGGAACAAAGCTAATGACAGAGGACACCTTTGAAATATAGCTGAGGGCTCTGACCTCCTCTGCGGGTGCTGCCATAAATACCTTCTATCGTGGATCACAATTTGAACTCTGAAGCACCTTTGGATTGAAAAAAGAAGCTACTGGAGTTATTGAGAGGAGTATATGCCCTGTGGGGAACCCGTGGCACCTTCCTACAACACTTCTGTAATGGTCCTGGTTAGTCTCCCAAACCCGCCCTTTCGCCTCAGTTGTGTATGGAGTGGCTTTGTGCAGGGGGTGTTTTTTTCAGGAACAGAATAATAGCAACTGAGAGGCAAACTATACATACATATGGCATAAAAGAAAGTCACTCTGTGGATTTTGGTTTTAAATGAGAAACTCTTTTGGGAGAAGGAAATTTTGAGCTGAGAAGCAGCACCAGGCTGTGTGTGAGAGAGGTAATACTTAAAACTTTCCTGTCACTCGTGGCCAGAATCGGCACCTGGCAGCTTGGGGCAGCTGCCAGAGTGCCAACTTCCTGACAGGGCCACTTTTTACATATTTTGTTCCAACATAGAGCTCTGAGTAGCACCAAGCAGCTGGATCTAACAGCATTTTTTATTTCCCACAAGACCCCTACACAATGCCCACCTGAAGCATTGTGGGAAATTAAAAACCACAGTTAGGCCCAGCTGCCTGACATTGCCTGGAACATTGTGGTTCTTTGCTAACGTCAGATAAACCCAGCGGGATTCCCCCAGGGGAGGAGGGGCCTCCCTTTTTGCCAAGGACCACCTCAAACTTGGAACCACCACTGTATGCTGGTGCTGGCCCTGCCTGGACCTTAAGACTGAGCTCTCCCTCAGAGGAGCGGGACCAGCTGGAGCCTTCGGACCAGGTCCAGAGATAGCCCTACAGAGAGAACGTTGCAACTATGGAGCCTTGAGGTTACCGATGCATGAATCATTGCGGCCAGACTGTCGCTGTCCAAGAATGTAATCGGCATACCAGCCATAGCTGGTAAAAGTATCTGGCTGGTGACACATGATGCTAGATGGGAAGGAGGGGAGAATGTATGGCTGACAGCCAGGCAGGGTTAGACCCTCCAGAGCCTATGTTAGTACCCAGTATGACCAGCTGAGTTAGTAGTTCTTATCCCAGTTCCAAGCTCCAGCCACCCCAACTTAGTGAAAGAGACACTCACCCCCTGGCCTACTCCACGTTGCCCACCAAGGGACTATTATTATACAGGAAGATAGGAATGTGCCTTAGATTGAGTCAGGCTATTGGTTCACCTAGTTCAGTATTGTGTACAATTACTGGGTGTGGCTCTCTGGGTTTCAGGCAGGGGTCCCTCCAGGAGATGTCAGGGATTGAACCTGGGACCTTCTGGGTGGTAAAGCAGATGTTCTCCCACTGAGCTACAGCCACAGCCGCTCCAGAGGGAGATTTGGAGTGGAGAAGTGGTGTGGGCAGAAGAAAGGTGACTTACTGCCATCCTTGCAGAATCTCTGTGTTCCAGATTCTCCTCTCCCAAAGCACTTCCTCATTTTGTAAAATGGCACTGAGGCTCTCTGATGTTTTGGCATGTGACATGTCACTAGTCCCCTTAGGATGTCTTTGTTAAAAGAAACAAGGGTTTATTTGCAAATTGGATGTGAACAAAGATGTCTAGCACCAAGAACAGTTGTGCAAGTGAAGGAATCATGTCATAGTGGCAAAATTCTGTCAGTTATGTACTGGTAAGGAAGGCAGACCCGGGACCCGGGTGGTGCTGGTGGTCTAAACCACAGAGCCTAGGGCTTGCTGATCAGATGGTCAGCAGTTTGAATCCCCACGACGGGGTGAGCTCCCGTTGCTCAGTCCCTGCTCCTGCCAACCTAGCAGTTCAAAAGCATGTCAAAATACAAGTAGATAAATAGGTACCGCTCCGGCGGGAAAGTAAACGGCGTTTCCGTGCGCTGCTCTGGTTCACCAGAAGCAGCTTAGTCATGCTGGCCACATGACCCAGAAGCTGTACACCGGCTCCCTCGGCCAGTAAAGCAAGATGAGCACCGCAACCCCAGAGTCGTCCACGACTGGACCTAATGGTCAGGGGTCCTTTACCTTTACCTTAAGAAAGGCAGACAGAAAAGAAATAATATATATTTACTTTTAAAAAGGGGTTTCTGGGGATTGCACTGACATTCCAAGAAACTGAAGTTGTCTACGATTGAAACTGAAGAGTGTAAGGCTCTTCTGTGTTTGTTTGTTTGTTTGGTTGGTTGGTTAGGTGTTTATTTTTTGAAAGAAAATTAAATCCAAAACTAGTAATTTTGCAGAGAATTGGGGTTAACTGATGGGATTTTCAATACAGAAAACTGTTGAGCTAAATTGTTGTTGTTGTTTATTGTTAATGTTTGTATTTATTGTAATCTGCTTAGAGGTGTGTGTGTTTTTACAATCATGTAGCTTAAAAAAATTGCTAAATAAATAAACAAATTTGTATCCCCCAGAGCAGCTTGCAAATGGCAATGGGAAGACAGTCCCTGCCCTCAGGCTTATAATCTAAAAGTCACAATACAAAAGGAAAAGTAACTGGGAGGGAGGAGGAAAAAAGAAAACCCCAGATACTATTTCTTAGATATGGATTTTCTTGTCATGATCAGCAGGAATGGAAATATTTCAAGGAGAGATGGAGCCAAAAAATTGCTGGTCTTTTAGCAGAGCTGTTGGTCTTCCATTGGAGAGTCAAGGCCCACAAATAGGGTAGGTCCTGACATCAGAAGAATTGCACCATTAGCAATCCCACTCATCGCCATTATTAATCATTATTTTCAATTGGTCTTAAAAATTAAGTTGGAGAAAGACTGGGAAAGAGGAAGACAGACCAAGACTGCATTCACACAGCAGTTTATTCTGTTTC
The DNA here is from genome assembly GCF_951804945.1 of Podarcis cretensis. Taxonomy (NCBI): domain Eukaryota; kingdom Metazoa; phylum Chordata; class Lepidosauria; order Squamata; family Lacertidae; genus Podarcis; species Podarcis cretensis. Next base: position 30,760,808 of record NC_137177.1, read on the forward strand.
CATAACTGTTAATTTCTGCATTGTATTTGAGCTTTCACGTGACGTAAAAGCCCATTCCATAAATATAGGATTAGGGTACAACTGGATCAAGTTAAATCTACTCTATGTTTCAGAAAGCTGTCTGTTCACCTCTTAAGATAGCATAAGCAACTATAGCATGTTGGCTCGTGACATCAAGGAGCAGGGTTTTTTTGTCTCTGTCTGTATACAACTGGATGCCATTTTGAATCAGGCTGGTGGACTGAACCTTTTGAAACCACCAGTTTTGAAACTGCAGCGATTTGAGGGTTCCTTGGACTTCTCAAGCAATGCCAAGTATGAGGCTGCTGGTAATAAATAAAATAAATAACAGTGGTGGGAAGACTGTGCCCCTCCAGATGTTTTCAGACTCCCATCAAGTTTAGGCAGCATCACCAATGGTTAGGGTCAAGGGTCTAGAAAGCCAAAGTTTCCCTATCATTGTTATATAAAGAACTGATGTGGTAGAGTTTAAAGCTGACAATGGTAAAACCAGAGAGGCAGGTGAGCTCCCTATTGCATCCTTCAAATGAAGCCACCACTATGACCATTGCAGCCTGGGGCCCCAATGATAGAGAAGTAAGCATAGCTTTGCATGTCAGAGGCTCCATGTTAATTCCCCACCTTTGCAGCTAGCTGTACTGCAAAAGACCCCTCCTTCAGACCTTGGACTATACCTTGCTAGATGGACCAGTGGTCTGACTCAGGAATAAACAGCTTCAGAAACAAACAAACAAACAAACAATCAAACAAACAGGAATAAACAGCTTCAGAAATCCACTGAGTGAAATGTGTTTGATGCTCTGGACTGCTTTAGATCATGCAGGAAATGGCTAGAACACAGGGATGACCTGTATCATATGCATGTTAAGTAAGCGGGGTAAGGGCATGAAACGTGTTCCCACATGCTGATTAGATTAGGAAAGTTCCTTTTTAATAACACTAAGTGTAGGAAAATGCAAGCCAATGCCGGCAGTGCTTCCTAGTGTCGGGACTGAATCAGTGCAGATTCTGAAGTCCCACAACCCCAGAACACTCTAGACTGCCTTTCTCAAGCCTCTCTTTCCTGCATCTAAAATAGTCAGTAAAAAACAGCAACACCTTTTGACTCCCACCCCAACTGCCTGGGACCTTGGGGTCCTCCAAAGTGGTGTTTTTTTGTGGGTGTGTTCTGCAACACGTTATTGATGCGATACAAGTGCCATTTGTGGTGGATTTAAAGTGGACCATCCATGCATCATTCAGCTTTATTGTTCTTTGTTGCTTCCCCAAATGCTACCCTTTCAAAACTGCTTCCAGGAAGTGACTGGACATCTTAACGTGCTGTGCCTTTTGGGGGGACTCTGCAAGCAGAAAAAGATAGCCATCCCATGTATCTTTGGTAACAGCCATCTTTGGGCTAACCTAAGGGCTAAGAGAATGAGTTACAAACAGGGAAATCTTATGTCTATCATGAGTTTACTAGGTGGCCTGATGTTACTTAGGCAAGTTACTCCTCTATTCAGCAGCCCCTCTATTTATATGATGATAATAATAGTATAGTATAATAAATATTTATACATACATACATACATACATACATACATACATACATACATACTCTACCATTCCATTTGTTACCATCTACAAAGTGGCTTAACAGTAGCACAAAATGATATAATTAAAATCATGACAAGACAAAATCGTCACTGTACAGGAATAAACAGCACTGCAGAGCCAAACAGGACACAGGGATGATTGATTATCAGCTATTGTTCCCAAATGCTCTCTGACTAAGCGGAGTCTAAAACTTACTTCTGATGTTACTTAATGAAAGAGACAGCCATGTTTCCCTTGAAGTTTTAATAGTTCAATATAAAGAAGTTATCTCACAATGGTTGTGCTATTATTGCTATTGGTTGTCTCTTTTGTTTTATGTTTTAAATGTATTTCAGTATACATGCTGTTGTATGTTTTGTGTTCTGTGATTTTTAACAAAGGGTGGGGTAGTAATTAATTGTGAACATTCAGGTTTATGCATTGCTAACAGTTGCTGTCCCAGAGGCATATGCAACCATTTAAAAAGTTGTTTCAGTTCAGTCCAGCCTTAGAATGGCAGCCCTCATCTACTGAACATTAGTAAGATTTTAGTGTCTTCCCTTTTCCAATAAAAAGTACAGGGAGGGACGACAGCTCAGTGGTAGTGTGCCACTGATTTGCATGCAGATGGTCTCAGGTTCAGAATAGAATTGGAAGGCACCCACAAGGCTCATCAAGTCCTGCAATGCAGGAATCTTTCACCCAGTCTTTTGCACCAGGTAACTTCTTTGCATTAAGAATATTTTCCATTTCAGTGGTTTGAGACCCCATATGCCCATTCATTTTTTTGCATCTCACTTCTATGCCTTTATAAAAGAGGGCCTATCCAACTTAGCATCTTCTTTCTTTTGATATAGAAAAGGAGGGTGATTCCTGACCCTGGACTTCGTTTAATTTGCTTACACAACTTAAGGCAGAAATAAAAGTAGTTCCCAATGCTCTCTGGCAACACGTGATGCCCAAGCATCCAATCACCCATTACAAAAACAACTTACATAACTCAGGAGTTCATAGACAGCAACTAGCAACTGATGAGTTCGTGACTAACCGGAATTGCCCATTTGCAGCTACCAAAGTAGTCAATTGTGAATTCATGAGCACCTAATGAATAGTGATTTATGAATTAAGAATTCAGGGAGGACCCCGCCTGCACAATGCCATTTTCCATTTCTTTTCTATTAAGATTGATTACATTATTAGTAGTGAATGAGTCATAACAGCAACCCTGGACTCTTCTTTATAGCGATGCCTGACCTTTCCGGGTCAACTATCTGTGGATGTGATTTCTGGATTGGCTCACATACCTGGTGGCTCAAATCAGATTATCTTGGATTAATTCAAGTTATCATTAGCATCAGAAAACAGTTTGGGTGCTTAACCAGAGCTGATCTGAATCAATTCAAACCCCATTGCTCCTCTGATCCATGCAATCTGGTGTGATTCATACAGCCTTTCCAGCCAGCAAGCGGCCAGCCCCCCAAAACCTCCCTCCCTTCCCACCCAGTTACCTTCTGCTGCTCCATAGAAAGTAACTGTGAGAGAGGAAAGAAGGAAGGGGACTTCATTTGCTCTCCCCTTTAGAAAGTAGACCTGGGAAATGTAATTTCCCCATGGGCTTCTAGATGTTCATAACCCTTGGGCATATTGCATTTTCCAAGTTAATGCCCCCGCTACACTGCACCAATTCTTTGGGCAGAGCTATGGGCCCCTCCCCCTCTTCTGCACCCATTGGCCAGATGCAGTAGAAAAGTATGCCTCATAGTCCTTGAATCTGGAAGCGAGACCTGTGGTCACCAGCTGCTTTTGAACGACTCTGCCAGCTCTACTCTTTGGTGAGATCTTAAGCTGAGTAAGAACTCCTTACTTAGGGATCTGAACAAAGTTAGCATTTTAAAAAATTTAGTACGAAATGACACGTAATTGGCCATGTTGTGCCCTCATCGAAGTGCGTGGACATTGAGCACAATTCTGTGACAGTTTGTGGGATTACAATGCCCTGGACTGTATTTATATATATATAGATGAATTTTTTCATAATAACAAACCCTGCTAACATTAGTTTCACTTTACACAAGTCATCTCCTTTCCACGTACACATCTATCACAGGTCTGTGGAAAAATCACACAAACCAAAACCTGTTATTGGTTATGTGACTGGAATCCATGCTCCAAACACACAGCAAAGTTTTTGAAAACGATCACGAAATCTTAAGAAACAGCTTCAAAATGCCAAGAGAGAACAAGCTGCAAAATGGGGTGGGCTCAACAATGCACAAAAAATGAACGAAGTGGGACGACATCACCAGTTACATCACTGCTCCCTGCCCCTCAGCTGACTTGCATTCATCTCTTAGCCCCGAAAGCATTTGCCCGTTTTTATGTAACATGTGCTGGCTTTTTATAGTTCTGCTAACAAGTTGGGGAGCTGCTGGTTCACAATGTACCGATTGTCATGGCCCCCTTAATGGGTTCCCGCTGCTTTGCCTTTTCCGGTTGAGTTTTGAGGCTACTCTTTCCAATTTGAGCATTTGCATTTCCCTTATTAAATGTGGTGATTGTGGTTGATCTGCCCATTAAGCCTGGCAATGTTCTGGAGCAGTTGCTACGTAGCAAACTGGAATGAATTGCAAGGCTTCGATAACCAGGAGCAGCTACCCAAGGCATAGCGTTTGGGGTGCCATGAGGGCCGTGGCCGTGGGTGCAACTTTCAGAGGGGGTGCAAACAGGCACCCCCACAGCAGGCTCCTTCATCGGAGCCTGGCTCCGCGTCAGAAGGAGCTGCACCTTGACTGCTGGTGCTTGTCCCTGGTGCAGCTTTGCACATCTGAACTGGCGGCAGAGAGCAGCCGTTCTCGGCCGTGGCGAAGTGCGCTCGGCTGCAGAAGCTCCGCTGCCAGGTCAGGCCCGACCCGGTTGGTGTGCCGCTGGCAGCTACGTTTGCAGCCAGCAAGGATGCTTTTGAAAACCTGTACTGAAATTAGGCCAGATTTCCAAACAGATCTTGGCATCAGTCTTCCATTCTGGCTTTAACATTTCTTGGTAGTGCCTGAAAAGGCTTAAAAAAACAAAACAAAATGCGAAAGGGGAGAAAGAAATGAGCTGGTGTCATCACACATGCAACATTCAGCTGCCAAATCTTTTGATTTAATTGCAAGTCTTGTGATTTTAGGAGTTTCTCAAAAGTGAAAACCACAAGGGTCAAAGACAGAAGTGTCAGAAAGTTAAAACGGTGGTTGAAGAAAAGCGATCCAGCGTGACCCTGTTTGGCCCACCTGGGAGGGCTGGATTTTCATTTCATTCTCCCTTTCCCCATTTGTATATTGGGAATTAAACCAACCTACCTTATAAGGTTCTTGTTAGGATAAATGCGAGATAAGATGATAAAGCTAAAATGAAAAGAGCTGTGTAATTGTTGTTAGTGCTAAAAATCAAGTGTCTTGGAGGGAAGAGGGGATGTACCGTAAGTGTAATAATAAGATAAAAAGAAGAGAACTGATGTTGAACCCCTCCACATAATGACCAAATGGTTGCTGCACAAAGCATTAAGGATAACCCCCTTCACGTGCTCTTTGACTGCATAGGAAAGCGATGAAATCCACCTGCTCCTGCTGTTGTTAGAATACTTGAGAATACTTTTGTTTGTATCATTTAATTCAACTTGGTTCTATTCTAGTATTTACGTTTATTGACTGCTGAGCATTTAACAATGCCATAGCCAGGTACAAAATTAAAAGAAAATACAACAAAATGCGTAAAATATGGTTCTCATAAAACGGTATCAACATATACTGTTAGTGAATAGACTTCTCTCTCCAGGAAAGCCTGCAGAAAAATTTCAAAGTCTTTAACCGATGACGAAAAGTCATGACTGTCAGTGCCTGTTTGATTGTGATATGGACGTGGTTGCTGTGTTTTGAATTGTATAGTAGCAATTCTGATTCTGCCGGTCCGCAATTGTTTAGGCATTGTGATTTTGCATATTTGCGTGCCATGCCACAATAAAATGTTGCAGTCCCTTGTCACATCCAGACAGTGTTGACTGGTGCCCAGTGGAACTGGGAGGGAAGAAGACAACAGGAGAGGAGGCGAAGCCAAAGACAGGCAGGTCCAGTGGCGTAGCGTGGGGGGTGCAGGGGGGGCCAGCCGCACCGGGCGCAACATCTGGGGGTTAGGGTTAGGGGGTGCAAATCCACGGGTTAGGGGGCGCAAATTACTTGCCTTGCCCCGGGTGCTGACAACCCACACTACGCCACTGGGCAGGTCCACCCGCTAAGGGGTCCTAAGAAAGAAGACAGGCATATGGGGGTTGGCTAAGGACAGACTGAGGTTGGTGGGGCAGTGCCCCATTCATCCTAATGGATCAACCTCTACTGGGTTCAGCCATTCAGTGCAAGCACGTCATTCTACCCGTTTTCCGTTTCTAATGGAAGTGCAGCATTATGTGGTTACTGATCATGCGCCATCATCATCAGGCTGTTTTGTGTCTGTGTTTGGGTTGTTGTTGTTTTTAAAATTAATAAATGAGTACTTCAGTAAACTTTTGGAGTTTCCCTCAAGCATGCTGATATACCTCCCTCATGTTTGTGAATTGCCAAGTGTTGTCTCCAGTCCCATTGGCTGGAATGCACCACCTGAGTTTGCTATTAGAAATGACACTATGCTAGAGGCTATTTATCCACCAAGTTTCTCCTCACTTTTCTCTATAAAACCTCTCTTGAGTCCCCCTTCCCCCACCATCACCTCTCTTTCAGTGGGCTTAATTAGAAGTTCAGTCAATGTTATGTCTTGTTTTGATAATCGTAAACACCTTTCCCCAACACTCCTTGATTATTTTTCAGCGTCACCACATCTGTAAGAACCAGATTTCTTGTGGCATCTTAAAGACTAACCATTTTTCTGGCAGAACCTTTTCTTTGGACTAGAGCCCACTGTGTCAGAGGCATGAAGTCTCATTCTCAGTTGGCAGATAAACCTTTGCATTTCATGGTGTTTTGGTCCCATGGTTTAGAATTCTTTATGCCCATCTGCTAACCAAAAACAAGGCTTCATGATGCACCTGACCAAGTAGACTCTAGCCCACAAAAGTTTCCTTCACAATAAATTTGTTAGTCTTTGAGACTTCTTGTTTTTGCTGCAGCACACTCATTTAGCTACTAAGAGTTGACTCTGGGTTTTACCATCCCTCCCACCCTGGCAAAATGTCCTTCCCACAATTCCCCTGGGTGGGCTTAACTGCTGCTAGCAGCAGCAAACAACAGCATTGTGATATGTGGTGAGCAGCTGTGAGTTGCCCACCATTTTCCCTTCCCACAATGCCCTCAGCTTAGGGTGGCTCCAGTGCATTGTGGATAATTAAAATGGAAGGCTTGATGCTGGGTGTTAATACTGGTCTCAATGGCTGCTCCTCTGGAGCTGGTCACAGCTTATAATAGACATTCTTGAATAGGGATGCGGAAGAAATTTGACGCAGTCAGCATTGAAAAGTGAATCTATCTGTCATATTTTCCAAAACAATATGAGATCCAAAACACAGCTGTTCTTTGAAGTTTGCACTTATCCAAATTTTGTGATGCCGTTCTCAAACCAACCATTATAATGTGTGTGTGTGTGTGTGTGTGTGAAAGTGAATAAAATGAATACCAGGCAGAGGGAGGGCCTTCTTGGTAGTGGCACCCTCCCTGTGGAACACCTCCCATCAGATGTCAAGGAAATAAACAATGATCTGACTTTTAGAAGACATCTGAAGGCAGCCCTGTTTAGGGAAGTTTTTAATGTCTGATGTTTTATTGTATTTTTAATATTTTGTTAGAAGCCACCCAGAGTGGGCGGGGTATAAATAACTTCTTCTTCTTCTTCTTCTTCTTCTTCTTCTTCTTCCTCCTCCTTTTCCTTTTCCTTTTCCTTTTCCTTTTCCTTTTCCTTTTCCTTTTCCTTTTCCTTTTTTTTCTTCTTCTTCTTCTTCTTCTTCTTCTTCTTCTTCTTCTTCTTAGTGAAAATAGCATATAGAATACATTATTTGTGGAAGCTGTTTTCAAAAATGTGTACATTAATCAAAAAGGATTTTTCTTATTTTTCTTATAAAAATGCTTCATAAATTTGGAGAAACAATTTGAAGATTGGGAAAATGGGAAACTGGAGAAAACAGAAAGTCACAGATACTTGAGATACAATTCTTGTTTTTTGGCTCCACGCCTCTTCACTCTCTCATGAATGTGCTTTTCTTCCTTCCTTCTAGTGCCCATCCCATCGAAAGCCAATGGCACCACCATCTCCGCCCTTTCTATGAACAAAGACACCCTGATTGGAGGGGTGACAAACCCCAATGAAGTCTTCTGCTCTGTGCCTGGCCGCCTGTCTCTCCTCAGCTCCACCTCAAAGTATAAAGTGACCGTTGGTGAGGTCCAGAGGCGACTCTCACCCCCAGAATGTCTAAACGCTTCTCTTCTTGGCGGAGTCCTCCGGAGGTGAGAAACCAAAAAAAAACTATTCCAGTTCATTACGGATCTGGAACGAGTTCACTCATTTCTGTAACTCCATTCATTTTTGTTTATTGTTGATTCCCATAGCAGACCCCACCAATATCTTGCTGCCTGTAACATCAATGTTTCCTGACCTACTGGCATGGATTTTTTCGGATCACCTTTTAATGGGCAGTTTAAGAAAGATCTATATCCCATAAGCTTCCCAATGCCTTTAGTGGGAAAACCAGCTCTCTGGTGGCATTTGAATACTTTTCGTAAGTCTCTGCCCCTTGAACTATGTGAGGAAAGCCTGGGGAGAAATATTTTAAGGAAATAAGAAGGAAAACAACCCATATCACTTGTCAGTCCCAAGTGGGGTTTGGACTCTCCACAGGATCCAGCCCCTGACTCCCTTGATCATGGCCCCCTCCTCTGGTTCAGACATTTATTGGGGCTCCAAAACTGCTAGGAGTCATCTAAGCTCCAACAGCCTGATCTCTTCCCAGTCCTCAGGATCTGAACATCCCCTCCACAGCATCTCCACAAGGCTTATAACAGTGGTTGACATAATATTATTACAAGGATCAGCATCAATTTTATTTCTTTTTTAAAGTCACAATGGAAATGTTGGCTTTAAAAGGCTATTACGGCTTGCTTCCTCTCATTCCCCTCAGGGCAAGAGGGTCTTCAGGCTCCCCTGTGGTGGCAATTGGAGGAGGGAAGGACCACTGTGGGAGGTGGATGATGGCAATTCAAGGAATTGTTTATTCTCCCCTTCCCTCTCACAGCAAGAGTTGCAATCCAAAACATCTGGAGGGCACCAAGCTGGGGAAGGTAGGGATAGGGTGAGTGGTGGTTTCGGCATGTGAGAACAGCTGCAGAGCTTACATCCACGCTGAACATTTAAGGCATGTTTAAAGCCATGGCTTCCCCCAAAGAATCATGGGAGCTGTTATTTATTTCTCACAGAGCTACAGTTCCCAGCACCCTTAAAAACGACAGTTCCCAGAATTCTTTGGGAGAGGCCGTGTGCTTTAAATGTATGGTGTAGCCTTTTAGTGTCTTTGCATCTTGAAATAGACTTCTCAATTGTTTTTTTTTTTAATAATATTTATTAAAAATTTTCCAGAATAAAAAGGAAAGATAGCAAGAAAAAAAGAAAAAACAAATATGATTTACACTTGGTTTCAGTGGCATCTTTCCCGGACTTCCCCCCCCTCCCCCTCTTGTATTCCATTTCCCTTAAATTGATTCCACAGATTCTTACCCCAAATTTTAAAACCTTATTTGTAATTTTAAATAACCCATTTATTCCAAATTAATTTATCTTATTTATCTTAATGAACCATTTCTCCTTATATTTTATATAATTCCCTAAGATCGACCCCATTTCCCTTCCACGAATTCCCCTATTTTCAAACAACAAACATGAAAAAAGAAAAGAAAGAAATAATATATAATTTTACAGCCTTTGGATTCCAAATCTCCCCCCCCCCCATTCCCCGGTTCCAATCCCCAAAGTTCATCCATTGTCTACTGCCAGCCTGGTGTATCCACGTCTATATCTCAACTCCACTTTGCCGTCTTTTGATAGCTTTTAATTTCAGAAAGTCCAATCTCGAAAAAACTCTCAGAAAAAGTCATTGTTCTTCCATCCAGACCTCTATGTTTAAGAGTCTAACTTAAATTCTATTTCTTGGTCCTTTTAAAGTCTGGATGTTCCAAATACTCCGGCTTCAAATTTGGTCCAGCTCTTATTCCTCAGGTTGCTTTTTCCTGTTCTGCTGCGGAAACCTTCTAATTCAGAAACTTCTTGTTCTCCACAGAGGCTTTTGTTATTCAGGAACATAACTTGCGTCAAGTCCCTTCCTTTCTTCAATAGATAAATCTATTGTCTCCTTTAGTATAGAAACCTCTGTAGACAAAATAATGCTTCGTTTTTGCAGCTTTCCCAAGAGATAACAGATCCTGCTCAAATTCATAGTATTTTTCCACTTGCTGCTACTGTTGCAATGTCCCAGCCTCCCTCTAGAGGGAATATGGTAACTTAATTTCTTTCAAAATCAGACCCAAAAGTCAAATAACTTGTTGCCTTTATTTCCAATAATTTATGTCCAAATTGTAACAAATCTAACCAGCAAAGCCATCGTAACAAAGTTCTCTTTTATTTTCCTGCTTTGACAGCTACTTTGACAGCTGTCAAAGTTTCTGTGTCTCTTCACCAGTCTCTCATAGCGGATCGTTCCCGGTTCCCGGGGGGGTTGCATTTTAGTTCCCACAAATCAGTCTTCTCCTCCAGCACAATTATTGTAATTTCCCTTCGTGAAGTTAAAATTTTTTTTCAGGTAAACAAGTTCATCTCTCGATCTTAGTTGTCAAATCCTTGCGTTGAGCCATCTACAACAGGGGGGGGGGACGGACTTCCTTTTTGCACTCCCCCCGCTCGCTCCAAATTCAAAGATCAAATTTCCCTTTTAAGTCCAATCAATTTACTCACGGGTTGTTCCTTTTAGTCCAAATCCGAAATTTTCAAAGAAGAAGTCGTTGCTCTCCGCCGAATGGCATGCGGCTTCGCTGGGCAGGGGAAGCATTGGACTCACAGCACCACACCCCCCCCGTCACCCGCTCCGCAGCCTTTAAAAAGGCTCCTTCGCGGGTCGGGGGGGTGCAAACGGTGCCCGCCAAGTCACCAAGTCCATGGGCATCTCCGCCCATGGTTTTTGAGGGTCCCCGCGTCGCCGGCACGGCAGGACCTGACCCCTACCCAGCCGACTCCCTCCGGAGCTCGGAGGGAGTCCGCCATTCGGCGATGGCGCCGACCCGGAAGTCTTCCGAAATAGACTTCTCAATTGCCCTGTGGTTGTAGAAGAACAATTAATGATAATAATGTATGGTTTCTCCCCATACGCCCACACCACTTTTTTCTTTCCCATCCGCTCAAGTTGTCTTATCTCTCTGCTTTCCTCTTCTAGGGCAAAATCTAAAAATGGTGGAAGGTGTTTAAGGGAAAGGTTGGAGAAGATAGGATTAAATCTACCTGCTGGGAGGCGTAAAGCAGCTAATGTCACCTTGCTAACGTCACTGGTGGAAGGTAAGGCTCCTTCAGTCCAGGAGCTCAGTGGATTTCTTGGAGGATGCACGGGGTATTTAGTGCTCAAAATATCCTCTCCTGTTAGACAAGAGAGGGCTTCATATTATTTGTCTTCGATACCCTGTCTGTGGGATTTGCGGGGTGCTGCATTTATATGCTTCTTTAAAACACATGTTGTGCCTTAGCCATTAAAACTCCCCCAAGGTGGCTTATAACAAGATTTAAAATCTAATATAAAACCAGCAGTAAATATTATTGGCTGTAGCTACCTAATAATAATAATAATAATAATAATAATAATAATAATAATTTATTATTTATAACCCGCCCATCTGGCTGGGTTTCCCCAGCCACTCTGGGCAGCTTCCAACAGAATATTAAAATACAATAATCTTTTAAACATTAAAAGCTTCCCTAAGTTCTACTCAGAGTGGAATCATTGAAATGAATGGACCTAAGCTGGCCACATCAATTATTTCCAATGGGTCTGTCCTGAGTAAGAATAGCATTGGAGACAACTCTAAAAATGAAAGCACAAAAGTAACAAATACAGAGGATAAAGCCTCAAACAGCAGGAGAGAAACTCAGTTAATGTCAAAGACCTAGCAAAATAAAAATTTAACATTTGCCCAAAGGCCAGCGAAAAGGGACCCAAGTGAGTCTCTCTAGAGAGGGAATTCCATATTCTGGGTGTCACAGCTGAAAAAGCCATGTCACACATCCCAGTCAGCTGAGTCTTAGGAGCAAGGCCTTGGAAGATGAATATGCAATTGGTGGCTGTTCTTGTGGTCCCTCGGATATCCTGTGAGGGATTTGTAGGTAATAATCAGAACTCTGAATTGAGCCTGGAAGCGAGTTTCAAAGTCCACCTGAAATACTTTGATTCTGAAATGGGCCTGAAATGGTCATATTGGTGGGAGAGTTGAATACAGTGGTGCCCCGCAAGACGAATGCCTCGCAAGACGAAAAACTCGCTAGACGAAAGGGTTTTCCGTTTTTCGAGGCGCTTCGCAAGACGAATTTCCCTATGGGCTTGCTTCGCAAGACGAAAACGTCTTGCGAGTCTTGCGAGTTTTTTTCCTCCCCCCTTTTTCTAAGCCGCTAAGCCGCTTAGCCGCTAAGCCGCTAATAGGGGTGCTTCGCAAGATGAAAAAACCGCAAGACGAAGAGACTCGCGGAACGAATTAATTTTGTCTTGCGAGGCACCACTGTACCTTCTTTACCGATTTGAGGTGACACCAACAGTGACTCCAACAGGGATGCCAGAGCTATTGGCGTCACTACCTACAGGAAATACTGCCAGGGTGGAAGAGGGAGAAGTGAGGCGAATATTAAAGGAGGTAAACACGAGGAAGGCTATGGGCCCGGATGGGGTGGCTGGCTGGGTGCTAAGAGATTGTTTGGACCAACTGGCAGGAATCTTTACGAAGATTTTTAACCAGTCTCTGGCCCAAGCCACTGTTCCACCCTGTCTGAAATCTGCTACCATTATACCCCTGCCAAAAACATCAAAGGTAGACAGTCTGAATGATTTTCGCCCTGTGGCACTGACACCCATTATAATGAAATGTTTCGAAAAACTGGTGAGGAAGCACATCTTATCTTGTCTGCCAGTGGGACTTGACCCTTATCAGTTTGCGTACAAGGCAAAGAGATCCGCAGAGGATGCTGTGGCAATGGCTTTACATGCTGTCCTGACTCATTTGGAGAAGCAAGGGTACTACACGAGATTGTTATTTGTAGACTTTAGTTCTGCATTTAATACTATTCTTCCGCATAGATTGGTGCCCATATTATTAGACCTGGGACTTCCACCATGTTTGTGCAGGTGGATATTAGACTTTCTATCAAACCGTTCCCAAAGGGTCAGGTTGGGTTCCCACGTCTCTGCGGATCTCATCACGAATACGGGGACGCCGCAGGGCTGCATGTTGAGCCCGCTTTTATACACGCTCTATACAGCTGACTGTGCCCCCACATACCCCAGTAATAAGATCATTAAGTTCGCAGATGATACAACAGTGGTTGGTTTAATTACGGCTGGAGAGGGGGAGACGGCCTATAGGAAGGAAGTTGAGCAGTTGGGGGAGTGGTGCAGGAAAAACAACTTACTGCTTAACTTAAAGAAAACAAAAGAGATCATTGTGGACTTTAGGAAATGTAAATTGAATATTCAGCCACTTGAGGGGAAGTGCGTGGAACAGGTCTCGGTGTTTCATTTTCTGGGAATGGAGTTGAGAGACGACCTATCCTGGGGAGAAAACAGCAAAGACCTGGTGAAGAGAGCACAGCAGAGGTTATATTTTCTGAGAATCCTCTGGAAAAACAATCTCTCAAAGGACCTGTTGATGGTATTTTACCATTGCACTGTGGAGAGCGTACTAACTTACGGTCTGTGCGTGTGGTTTGGGAGCTGCACGGCCAGGGAAAAACAATGCTGTCCAGGGTTGTAAAGACTGCAGAGAGGATTATTGGGTGCACTCTTCCCACTTTAGATCAAATCTATGCTGCCAGGTGCCATAAGAAAGCAGCAGAGATAGCGCAGAATAGTATGCACCCCGGAAATGATCTCTTTCAGCTTCTGCCTTCTGGAAGAAGGTACAGGGTTATAAAGGCCAGGACTAGCCATCTGAGAAACAGTTTCTACGCAAATGCAATTCTGGTTCTAAACGCAGCATAAGGGGTCTCTGTAGTATAGTGTATTTTAAAATGGGGTTTTAGAGTTTTTTAGGGGTTTTTGAATGTTTTATGTAGTTTTTATGTAGTTTTATGTAGTTTTTCAATTTCATTGTTCTGCAAGGGACAATGACAATAAAGATATTGTATCGTATCGTATTTCTATGAAACAGCAGTATATAATTTTTTTAATAAATAAAAGACCCAGGACCTTATCTGAGGCCTCTTGGCTCCTGCACATCTTCTCCACTCAAGTTATGGGGATGGTACCAAGATCCAGAGGCCTGTGAGCTGACTGCATCTCTCTCCCAGTGAAGATCAGCTTCTCCACAACATCATTTTCCCTAGGAAGATTTCCTGGGGTGGGGATGGGCTAGGCAGTGGGGGAGGACCTGATGTATGCCAGGGAGGCTGCAGCAGCCTTGAAGGCCTTTGGGCCCTGGTATAAACCCAGCGGCATCATTGGAATAATGCTGAGGCCTAGAGCTGTCTATTCTAGGATTTGGGACTGATGGGAGCTGTGGTCCAAAACATCTGTAAGGCAACAGGTTAGCAAAGGCTACTTTGTACATCCACTGTCTCTCCAAACATGGGCAGAATCCTGGCTGCAAGGAGGATGCCACACACCTTCTCTTTACAGAGGGCAGTTCTCTAAAAGAAGATACGTCAGAGGACGGTCCTCTACTTGTCAGGGCGAAGTCCAGTTTAAAGATAAAGGCCACATACACACCATACATGTAAAGGGCATTTAAGGCAGATGACTGTCCCCAAAGAATTCTGGGAACTGCAATTTACACCTCACAGAGCTACAATTCGAAGCAAGTTTAACAAACAGCAGTTCCCAGGATTCCTTGGGGGAAGCCATGTGCTTTAAATGTGTGTTAGTTGTATGATGCACCTCAACAGCAAACTGAACAGGCACAGAGATCACCTGGTCACAGTCTTTCTCATTACAGTGAGATGTGTTGGATTCCTAATTGAGTTATAGACATTTCCCCCAAAATTTGCACCTATACGTTAGATTAAAGGTAAAGGGACCCCTGACCATTAGGTCCAGTCGTGACCAACTCTGGGGTTGTGGCGCTCATCTCGCTTTATTGGCCGAGGGAGCCGGCATACAGCTTCCAGGTCATGTGGCCAGCATGACTAAGCCACTTCTGGCGTGCCAGAGCAGCGCACGGAAATGCCGTTTACCTTTCCACCAGAGCAGTACCTATTTATCTACTTGCGCTTTGATGTGCTTTCAAACTGCTAGGTTGGCAGGAGCAGGGACAACGGGAGCTCACCCCATCACGGGGATTCGAACCGCCGACCTTCTGATCGGCAAGTCCTAGGCTCTGTGGTTTAACCCACAGCGCCACCCGCGTCCCTTATACATTAGCTTAGGTCAGTGTTAATGCAAATACGTGTCCTCCCTGCTTCACACATCTTACCAGGTACAGTGGTACCTCGGGTTAAGAACTTCATTTGTTCTGGAGGTCCATTCTTAACCTGAAACTATTCTTAACCTGAGGTACCACTTTAGCTAATGGGGCATCCCGCTGCCAGCGTGCCGCCGCCGCACAATTGCTGTTCTCATCCTGAAGCAAAGTTCTTAACCTGAGATACTATTTCTGGGTTAGCGGAGTCTGTAACCTGAAGCGTCTAACCCAAGGTACCACTGTATAAGTAGAGGTGGCGTGGGGAGAAGCCTTTGACATCATCACCCTGCACAGAAATGGGCCCTGAGGCTAAGCCCATCTGTGATTAATATGGGCAAAAGATTAACTATCAGGCACCTGAAGGGGACTGAGGAGGCAGGATGGGGTTATTCTCTGGCCTTCATGGTAAATGAGAGAGGTTGTCTTCCCGGCAACCTCGACTTGAGAAGTGTGTGTGTTTGTGTGTGTGTGTGTGTGTGTGTGTGTGTGTGCGTGCGCGCGCACACACACACACACACACACACACGGTGACAGGAGTTTTTGGACTGTGCATTTGCTTTGCTCTGAAATCCATTGTGGCCCAAAAGGCAGCTGCCAAGGAGGAATAGCCCATCTCTTTTGTTGGCAGCAAATGAAACGAACAGGTCTGTGAGGCAGCGGTTGTTCCCCAGGCAGTTGGGCCTGGCTCCTTTGAATGGTTGATTACCATCAGAAGAAAAGGAGGACAGGGCAAGACACATTTTTGACTCAGCCCAGACAGCTGGGAGCTGTCACTGGCTGCTGTTCAGGGGGTCGGAGTAAATTACAGATGATGGCATGTTTGACCAAGGAACAAGGCTAGCCCTACATATCGAAAGGGCTAGCCTTACATTTCAACCAAGCCCTGAGAGCTCCAGGGTCCTGGCTGTACTACTACTTCACATTTGTTACTCACTTTTTCCCTCACGAAAACTTACCCAAAGTGACTTACAAAGTGCAGAGTCTGTCCTTTGATCTTTTTTGCATGAATTTCTGTTTTTGGCTCCTCTCCTTCCAGTTGAGGTGGGCTCCACTAAGGGTGCATCATTCTTACTATGGCACACTCTAAAAATAAATCCTGTTTTGGCTGTGAAAGGCAAGGATACCGCCCCGCCTTAAATGAGAGAAAACAAGCAGAATAAAAATTAAAAACAAAACAAAACTATATCTCACTTTCTCCTTTGATAGATAGTATTATTTAAAACAGCAATATACATCAATGTATGGGTGACTGTGGGACTCACAGGCCAGTTGCATCCTACAGAGCCTTTGGGTCTGGTCCATGGTCTCCCCTCCTTGCCCCCTATCCCACCCAACATTCATGCTTAGCAGGAAAAGGTCCCTTTCATGCATATAAGACATTTCTCCTAGACCTGTCTGACATGTAGAGCAGATAGATTTTCAAAGGGGGCAGTTGGGGAAAGAAGGCACAAACTGCTCACATGCTGCCATCCTCTCCATTGCAGTCCCTGTGTGGCAATTTGACATTCTAAAAATGCCACTTTAGCTAATGGGGCCTCCTGCTGCCGCCACGCCACCAGAGCACAATTTCTGTTCTCATCCTGAAGCAAAGTTCTTAACCCGAGGTACTATTTCTGGGTTAGCGGCGTCTGTAACCTGAAGCATCTGTAACCCGAGGTACCACTGTAACAGCAAAGCTGTTTGGGAGCCAAGCTGGGCCACTCAACAATAACGAAGAGCTTTCTACATATTAGGGGGGGGGGGGACCACAGGCAGAATTTAGGAATTTCTATATTAAATGATAAATAAATTTGTAAACCCCCTACAAAACATCCTGACGATGACCTGTGAGCCTGCAGGACAGGGTTAAATTATAGTCATTATTTCTCAGTTTGGAGCTATACATGCAAATTAGCATGTGCATATATATGCAGTGCTATTTTTCTAGAAAAAGAGGTGCTGGAACTCACTGTGAACACCTTCCTTGTTCCTTTATAATGACAATGGTGGCCACCTGAGAGGTGCTGGAACTGAGTTCTGGCTTTGAACTCATGTATGTTTGTCTGTCTGTCTGTCTGTCTGTCTGTCTGGTTGGTTATAAGTTGCTTTGGGTTGCCCTGGGCAAGATAAAGCAACTAACAAATTCAATAAATAACAATAATATGCAGAGGTTCCTCAAATCCTCTCTCTGTTTGGGTGGCATGTAAAGCTCTACTCCACCCCCTTTTCCAGCTGTGTTGCAACCCCAGATCAACCACAGAGTAGTTCTTTTTTCTTTTTGCTGGGGTTGGGTAGGAGGGTCCACATCTGATGGCTTTTCACATGGAAGGCAAGAGGAGTAAGAGAAAGAGATGGCCCTGTCTGCATTGTCTGTGATGAGCACTGAGGCTTCCTTAGGGCATGGCACTCAGGCTGGGGTATTCCATCATTCCATGGAAATGCCCTCTCATCGGTGAAATTGATCCATCTTCAGGCATCCCTGCGGAAGTAATCAGAGCTGATGGCAATTGATCATGCTCAGCTTCTGAAACCCTGGTTAGACAGACAGAGTTAATTCATCTGCGCTCCCCTGCTGATTGCTGGATTATGCCATCCATCCCAAGTGCATTAACCTAGTTGCCAGAGCATTGCTTCCACCCTGCTTGTGCTGGGAAGCCAGGCTGCTCTTTAGCCGTTCTAAGCAGAATCTGCTCTTGGATACCCAAGCAGAACCAGCTTTTTTAAGTTGCTTAAAAACTTTCTCATTCTCATGGCTGTGTGCACATTTGAACCAAAAGAGGACGCTTGGCAGTTCTGTCCTATGCTTTAGGAATTTTGCATTGTTTCATCATTCAGTTAAGTTATTTTATGCTTTGCACCCTGCTCTGATATTCTAATGGATTAGAAGTGGGTTATAAATGTTCAAAAAAATAAAATGTACTCCACTGTACTTGGGATAGGGAGACGTGTCCAAGCAACACAATAGGGAACCATCTGTATCAGTTTTGGGACCTAAGTGCTCCTTTTCTGCAGTGGGGCAGTGGGCATGGGACTGTATTCAGGCTTCCAGCCACTCCTTCCAATTCTACACCCCCTGGTTTCCCCTATGCCTGCTGAGAATACTCAGTTGTCACTGGGCCTTCTTACAGTCACACCCCTGTAGATTTTCTGTACTTCTGCAAACCTTGGAGCTCCATTATTATTATTATTATTAATTATTATTATTATTAAAATTTCACAGGGTGTTTCTACAGCATAAAACCACAAAATACATAATATAAGAAGCAAAACAATTCCCCCGTGCTCCCACAAGAGGTGGTGGATTCTCCTTCCTCAGAGTTTGTTAAGAAGTTGGTTGGCCACCTGTTACTATGATCTAGTTGACATTACTGCGTTGCAGGGGGTTGGACCATAGCTGTCTACTTTCAGATTTGAAAAGAAGGGATCAGCAGCCTCACCTGTCCTGGGGATAGTCTACAGGATATCTAACAATCTGTGATAGCATCGGGAAACGGCGCTGGAATAAGGGAATTTCCCGCAAAAAAAGGGAAGGTTGACAGCTATGGGTTGGACAAGATGGCCCTCAGAGTCCCTTCCAATTCTACGATTCTCCCCCTGTGCTGATGCTTCCCATGTGTGCGCGCCATTATTATTATTATTATTAATTTGTATATAATAAATTTGTATACTGCCCTTCATCTGAAGTTCACAGGGCGCTTCACAACATAAAAATACAAAATGAGAAACACAAAATACATAACATGAACAAGAACAAAAAACCAAACCAATAACCCCCTTCCCACAAACACATTTAAAAGGACATCGAATGTTAATCAGCCAAAGATCTGGTTAAAAAGAAATGTTTTTGCCTGGCATTTAAAGATATGTAATGAAGGCATCAGGCAAGCCTCCCTGAGGAGAGCATTCCCAAAAGAGGGAGGGAGCCACTGAAGAAAAGGACGATTTTTGTGTTGCCACCTTCCAGACTTTTCATGGATGAGGTACACAAAGGGCCTCAGATGATGAGCACAGGATCTGGCAGTCCTGAGCCATTTAAGGCTTTATAGGTCAAAACCAGCACTTTGACCTATACTTTGTGTGTGTGTGTGTGTGTACACAGTATACTGCTGTTTGGGCTACGTAAGAACCAGCAATATATATACTATTAGTATATCTGCTTTTAAAACATTACAAATAACTTTTCTTCTAACAATAAGCAGCAGCTTTTGTTTTCTAAATTGTGACCTTATTTACTAAATTTTGGCACCTATGTTGAGGCTTTCGTAATACATCAATTGCTTTGCTCAGTCAGGTCAATCAAAGAGCAGGAGATTTATACTTAGCTGATAGCCCTGCTTATTCATGCTGTTGAAAAGTCTAGAGACCCACACATAGGGATGGGCAGAAATTAAATTCAGTTCACATTTTAAGGCAAATTTACCCAATTTGCACTTTCCAAAACAAGATGTGAAATGAAACACAGCCATCCTTCAAAATTCATGCTTCTCCAGATTTTGCAATGCAGTTCTCCATCCAAGTAATATGTGCATAAAAATGCATGTTTTAGTGAACATAACGTAAAAAATGAATTTATGAAGGGAATAATTGCTTTGCGAAAAATGTGTACAATGGGCAAAATTGTATCCAGACGTGTATATTAGGATAAAAATGCACTAAACTGCTGATGTGTTTTCATGAGGACTTTCTTTAAAACAACAACCAAGTGATGTGAAAATTTGGAGGACTGAGCTTCAGAGTGGAAAAACAAGAAACTGAGAAACTGAAATTAACATATTTCACCCATGCTTTTAAGAGTCTGCCTCTCCAAAGGCTGCTCTGCTTTATATAGAACTCTCCTGATCACAAGCAAAATGCACAAAGAGAGATATTGCCAAGCAACTTTGACTTTTTCACCATGAGATAGTGATAAGTTGGGAGTTTGGCTTAGAAAAATCAGAAACTGAGAGAAACTGAAATTGACATCCCTATGAGCTCCACCCCATGCAGAGTTGATTATGCTGAGTATCAGTAGCAGACAAGACCATACATGCTCATGAATATATTTCTTTTGCAGGTGAGGCTGTTCACCTTGCCCGAGATTTCGGTTATGTGTGCGAAACAGAGTTTCCGGCTAAGGCTGCAGCGGAGTACCTCTGCCGCCAGCACTCCGACCCTGGTGAGCTTCATGCTCGGAAGAACATGCTATTAGCAACCAAGTGAGTATAGAGTCCATACAATTACCCTTCCCCCTTTGCCTTAAAAGGGAGAGTCTCCCAAAAAGGGAGAGCCACAGTTGTGAAAATTAATTTTGAATTAATTTTGGCTGTTGGGAACTCTAGTTTAAGACACCTGGAAGGTTGGTGAAGTCTGGCTTAAACATTTCCCTGGCACAATGTCAGAATTCAAGCGTGACTTTCTTTTGGAAATAGAATTTTTAAATGTGGAATTCAACTGTGAAGGATAATGTTAATTTTAGGCCATGCAGAGAGATTTTGAGGTAATAATTTTAAACATCAGCTTTGAACATTTAATACTTTTATACTTGAAACAGTTTCCAAATTCTCCCTGGAATCCTTTGCAGCTCTTATGTTTACTTATTTAAAAATTATTTACAATTCCCGGGTTTCTATTTTTGTTTGCAGTTCTGTTATGATGGTTGTGAACTATTTAGGCTGCAAAGCTACAAACGGTTATCTGAGAGTAGGCCCTATTGAACTTAGTGGGACATACTTCTGAGTAGACATTTATATATAGGATTGTACTGTTAACTAGTTAGTAGTTGAAGGCTGGGGAACCTTTGACTCTCCAGATGTTGCTCATGTGCAACTCTTCCATCATCCCGCACCATTGCTTACGCTGGCTGGGGTTGATGGGACTGGAGTCCTACAGCTCCAAAGATTCCAAAGAAGCTTTGTAGTTCTCACACAGGCATACCAAACATACCTCTTTATCTGCCTTCATTGTATACAGATTCCCAGGTGCAAAGATCCCCAAATGTGCTGAACAATTTTCTCGGCAGGCCTGTATTTCAGTGTTTTGATTGGTGTTCTAAATTCTGTAA
The DNA here is from genome assembly GCF_951804945.1 of Podarcis cretensis. NCBI lineage: Eukaryota > Metazoa > Chordata > Lepidosauria > Squamata > Lacertidae > Podarcis > Podarcis cretensis. The sequence continues at coordinate 30,782,072 of NC_137177.1, forward strand.
GACAGATCCCATCACAAGACAGTTTCCAGGCAATTTCTCTGCCCACCAAACTCTCAAAAGCAATCAGAAAATTGTTGTTTCATAAAATCACCAAATGAATTGTAGGCTGCAAATCATAAATTTGCAGACTCTCCTATTGGAGAAGTCAGATTCACCAGCTATGAATTATACTGGTTACAAGTACACACAAAAAAAATACTCTGAAGAGTCCAAGCTGTTAGTTCTCAAAGGCAGGAGAGAGCAGACTTTAGCCTTCGGGGATCCAATTTGTTTTTCACTGGTATCCCAACATCCACCAACTGAAGGCAGAGGAAGTATTAGACCTGGACAAATTCCAGCTAGGCAAAAGTTATTGGCTGTGAAGCCAGGCCAGGAGAGACTTTTGAGGGGCATAACAGAGAGGTTTGGAGGGCCACATCTGGCCTTTGGTACCTCACCCCTGCCCTAAGGTTTCTTGATTTCAGCAGCCTTATTTCAGTGGGGCTTTTTGGATTTGCTATCAGTGAACCACTGGGAATCAGAAACACTTGTTAATTTACTGCAATCCCTAAGAACATAGGAAGAGTCTTGCTGGGTCAGGCCAATGGCCCATCTGGTCCAGTTTCCTGTTTTCACAGTGGCCGACCAGATACCTGTGGGAAACCATTCAGCAGGACCAGAGCACAAGAGCAATTTCTGCTCCTGCAGTTTCTATCTCTAGAGCCATCTACTCACCTCTGTTCTAAGGCACAATTTAGCTAAAATGTAAACATGTTGCAATGTGTAGATGCGATGCCAGATGTGCTGCTGCCGTGTGAGCCTGGGACATGGCGGCTCCTCCTCCTCCTGCCACAGAGGGGAAGCAATCCCTGGCCCGTGGCAGTGGAGCTGCCAAGCTACACCTGCTTGTGTCATTTTTTTTCTTGTTTTGTTTAAGGTTATATCTCTCCCTCTCTCATTCTAGGCAAATCTGCAAAGAGTTTGCCGATTTGATGGCCCAAGATCGCTCTCCACTTGGAAACAGCCGCCCTTCCCTCATTCTGGAGCCCGGAGTTCAGAGTTGCTTGACCCACTTCAGCTTAATAACTCATGGTTTTGGGGGGCCGGCAATCTGCGCGGCACTTACAGCGTTCCAAAACTACTTGGTGGAGTCGCTCAAAGGGCTCGATAAAATGTTCATGAACAGCACAGGCAACGGCCACCCGGTCGGCGACTCCAAAACATCAGAAAAGGAAGTGAAACATCGGAAATGACGCCACAGTTCCCCAGCCTGCCCAGTCAGAGGGTTTTTCCCCTTTCCCAGTTCATGAGATAGGAGGCTTGGGTCTTATCGACGTTGGGAAAAGAAAAGCAGCAACAGCGAAGACCCGCCCCCCTTTCCTCTTGCCATGTTTTCTGAACTGTGACAGATGAAACCAACTCAAAAAAATGTGACTGGAGAAGGAGGAACATCCACATGGGCCTCACAGAGATGGAAGTAAAATCAAGAGCAGTTGGTGGTTGCTGTTGACACTTTGGGTATTCAGTAGTGGATACCAAAAGCCAGGTTACATGTGCAATTACTTTTTCTTTTTAAAAAAATACATTTTCTTTGAAAAGCCCATAATCATGCAATGTTGAGCTGTTCCAAGAGAGAAGTGAGCAATGTAAAATGAAGAGGTCTTAGTGGGATCAAGAAGGGCAGGGGCATGTTTTTAATTTGCCTCATGGAACCGGCCCAGAGAGATGAGGCAGAAAGAGCAAGCGAGGTGTCTGCTGATGTTCACCTCCGTTGCAGACTTATGGGTCAAGGAAGAAGGAACCTCACCTGTTCCACTGCCACTGAGCAGCTCTGCGACTTCGTTTACACATTTTGACCAATTGGAAATCACAGTGGGTTTTGTCTGATTTAGACCAGACGCACCAATACACACGTTTCAGCAGTTTTCCCCCTAAAAGGAACAGAGTCCCCTGCAAACGCTCTGTTCTGTCAAGGTGTCATTCAGCTGACCTGGACCCAGGATGAGTGAGATTACACCACCAGCCTCCACTCCTTGAGTTTTCAAATTTTTTAGTAATATTAAATAATGAATAAATGATTATACTTATAATAATAAATTAATAAACGATTAAAGCACAAGAAAGAACTTGAAGGAGGCCAAACCAAACTGTTTTGAAATCTGTATATATTTATTTATGTGTAATTAAATCAAAGTTTTAAAATGTCCAGTGCGCGTTATTTATATCCAATTAAGTTGGGACTTCTTTTAAAAAAAAAAAACTTTTTGAAAACTAAGTCAGTCTTTGGAATTTTCTGGAATGAAGTTTTGGATACAGAACCTGGTAGCATGGACAATAGCCTGTGACGCTAATGATTAGAGACATTTAGCCCGGTTTGGTTTTTTCTTTTTCTTTTGTACTTGCTGTTGTCTCTCTTAAAAAGCTGCAATAGATGTACAATGCCACCACCACAACAAACAAAAAAAATGTCAGTCATTATCTTAATAAAACCTCTTTTTATTTGGAAACAAGCCCCTCCATCCCTGTGTTTGTAATGTTGACAATGAAATAGAGTTGGATCTATGAGAACAAAAATGAAAAGCCCAAAAGCAAGCACTCTGGGATGAGTTGACATATTTGGGGGGAAATGTTTACTGTATTGATTTCATCATTATTGAAAAAGGTGATATCTATATTCTCTGGGCCCAACTCTCTATGGTGATACCCGAGCTATCCATCCACCTCATCCTTCTGCTGAAGAGTTCCATTGGAGCCCACAGGAAAGGGAGGAAAAGAGGGATAGCCCAATCCTGTTACAAACAGCAGTAAAGAAAAGGCTTTCTCAATGCAGTGTTAAGGGGCTGTTGTCACATGATTTTGTCTGTAATCAAATGAGAAACTACCTAATTCACACTTCGCAAACCAAAAACATAGCTATACTTCAAAATTCCTATTTCTCCAAATTTTGTGATGCAGTTCTCTAATCAACTTGCATGTACTAAGATGCATATAATAGAGAAATTGTGCATAAAATTTTGGGCAAAACATAAAAATGCATTATTTTAGGGGGAATTGTGTGAATTAGAACGGCAAACAAATATTTTTATTAGGAGAAATTTGCACTAAAATGCTGGTAAATTTTCATGAGGATTTTTTTATATACAGTGGTACCTCAGGTTACAGACGCTTCAGGTTGCAGACTCCGCTAACCCAGAAACAGTACCTTGGGTTAAGAACTTTGTTTCAGGATGAGAACAGAAATTGTGTGGCGGCGATGCAGCGGCAGTGGGAGGCCCCATTATCTAAAGTGGTACCTCAGGTCAAGAACAGTTTCAGGTTAAGAATGGACCTCCAGAATGAATTAAGTTCTTAACCCGAGGTACCACCGTAGTTACAAATTGCTGTGGAAATATGAAGAAGTGACTAAGACTAGAATAATAGGATACAGAGAAGCCACAGTTGACATCAAGAATCCTCTCACTCTGTCCTTGCCTGGTTTGCATGGTCTAAAACTCTGAGCTATATCTTGCTTCTGAATTCAAAATTTCTACCATTTAGTTGATCTCCCACTAGCAATACAGCCAATAGACCTACATGGGCATTAATATAGCTATGGTTACTAAACCATAGAGAAGCAACATGGAAGGGTATGTTAACAACTTCAGCCCTTTGGTGTGAAATAATCTATTCCTTTCCATTTTCACAGATACCATCTTCATCATCTACCTAACTGTATGTTATTTCCCCTGAAAATTATGCCCAAAGTGGCTCACAACATATGAAATGAACAGTAAGCGTAACAATTCAAAACATAGTATGATTATTTATAACTGTTTCTAATATCAGTAAGTCCTTTTAAAAAAATCAATCCACACAACATTGTTGAAAACTATGGTCCAGATTCAACAAAGTTGCCATACCAGCAGGAACCAGTGCAACCAGTCCTGCTAGTGCAATGGGACTTTCTCCCTTCTCTTTTCCCTGTGCCCCCTGTCCCCCAGTTCCTTGTGAGGGTTGGATAATCCCCCACAACAGAGCATGTGGGGTGGGGAAGAGGGGAAATTGTTCCACGAGGCAAACGGAAATACTTGCATGGGTGAAACGATTGGAAGAAAGCAGTGTGGAATCCCTCCCAATACAAATAAGCTAACCTAATTTAACAGCTCAAACTAAACAATATATAAAGCAATACAAATAAGCCAACATAATTAGGTAACTGAGACTAAACAGGAGGTAAGATACCACTTCAAAAATGGAATAATCAAGTACAGAACATCACCCTGCTCCAAAAGGCAAACCAGTGGTTTGCTTCCGAGACTCAATTGTTAACATCCAAGAACTCCACCAGGGGTACAGCAGTCTCTCACCCAGAGGGGCCTTATGTCTGCCATTATTGTGGGCTCGCAAGTGATCTCACAATAGTTCAGATATGTCTGGAGGGAGCCACTTAAGGGAAGGGGAACTGTATCAGAAGCTGTCACTGAGTTCTATCTTCTCATGCATGACATCTATGTGTACAACCACCACAGCTCTTGTGTTTAGGTCATCACGCCTTGCAAGACTCGTTCATTATGGTGTCCACAAGATTGAACTTGAAGACATCAGTTGAACACATTTGAAAGAACAACTTATCATTGTCTTCCCAGGTCATCATGAGAATAAAGTTGGCAGCCTTTTGTTTCATTTCGTTTTGTTATTAAAAAAAACACACATAAAAGACCTCTTGGTTTAATTGCCTTAATATTTTTTGGAAGCAAATGAGATATGGAAGGGGACTAGGGGGGCAGCTGCTTTACTAAAACCATTGGCAGTGGTTAACCTCAAATCTTTCACCAGCTGAAGCAAATATTTGGGGGATTTATCCATACAGTGATTCATCCCAGTCACATTTTCACAGCCAATTTGCCTGCTGTTCCCTCAAAGCTTGGAAAGGAAACACTGAGGTAAATATGAATGCTCAAATGCAGGAATATCAGATATACTCAAATACAAAAAAAATCTAAGCTGGGGTAGGTGGGGACATACATTTTTCTTTCACCTGTAAAAACAGGTTTTGTACTTTATAAAGAAAACAGGTGTAATTGGCCTTTAAGGGAGCAGAATCCTGCCCCCCCCCAATAATACCTCTCATTAATTGGAAAGCAACATTAAACATCTTGTTAGAAATTTGCAGCATTTGTAACCACAAAAAAATTCAAACGCATGGCTATATAAACCAGGAATATTTTTGTTTCCACCATGTATTTCCCCCTCCTTAACTTGGTAATAGCTACCCCAAACCTAAATTGGTTTGCCCATTTTCCTTTCAGAGAGTTGTACCACCTCCTCTCAAATAGTGGTGGTGGCAAAAGTGTGTCTAAAACCATGTAAGAAAAAGGGTATAGATATTTTAGTCAAAACAGAAATACTTTTTTTTTGGGGGGGGGGATTATTTCAGAGGCATATAAAGAATGATTAAGGGCTGAGCTAGACATTATCTCAGCAGCTCAAGTGGATTTTCCCATCTAGCACCTGCTTTGAAACATTTGCGTCGACTACCAATTTGCTTTGTCTACCATTGCTTCACGACGCAGGTTATACCCTCTAAAGCCGTGGTGACTGGCCTGTGGTCCTGCAGATGTTATTGGATTCTGTCAATCTGCAGTTCCAGGATTCTTTGGGAGAAACCATGACTGTTTAAAGTGGTGTGATATTGCTTTAGATGTGTAGAGCAGATGGGGCCTAAAAGCAGCAATCTTGTGCTTTTGGGAGCTACGTGTTCAGCACCATCGTGCTTGCTTTTGTGTGTTTACGTTCACAATTGGGCACCCTGAGCGTTGCCCCAGTGTGGGAGAAGAGACAATTTAAATGTGTGCGAGTGAATGGATGGGGAGGGAAGACCTACAGACGTCTGCCTGTATTAAGTTTGCCAGAATCGGAGGGCTTCCCTCCCCTTCCTGTAAGTTCTTAACCTCAGCTGCTCCTGCTGTTGCTCTCCTGTCAGAGCCGGCAAGTAGCTATTTAGCAATTAGCTTGGCTTATTTACCTGCTTCTCCCCTGGTACGAGGCACCTGTCTGGAAAACAGACTGAGCCTTATTAAGGGATCTTTTAAACAACAGGAGGGAGAGGAATCCAGGCAGCTTCAGTTGCGCAGACTGGGCCAGACCCCAACTTCTCACCTCTGCTACAAAGTTTTTATTACTGATGCAGAAGAGGGGTTTGTTTTCCCAGCCGCAATGGAAGATGTCACAGGGCTGAGATTCACTCCTCTGCAGCATAAAAGATAAAAGGTAAAGGTAAAGGTACCCCTGCCCGTACGGGCCAGTCTTGACAGACTCTGGGGTTGTGCGCCCATCTCACTTAAGAGGCCAGGGGCCAGCGCTGTCCGGAGACACTTCCGGGTCACGTGGCCAGCGTGACATCGCTGCTCTGGCGAGCCAGAGCCGCACACGGAAACGCCGTTTACCTTCCCGCTGGTAAGCGGTCCCTATTTATCTACTTGCACCCGGAGGTGCTTTTGAACTGCTAGGTTGGCAGGCGCTGGGACCGAGCAGCGGGAGCGCACCCCGCCGCAGGGATTCGAACCGCCGACCTTTCGATCGGCAAGTCCTAGGCGCTGAGGCTTTAACCCACAGCGCCACCTGCGTATAGCAGCTCCCAAGTCCTCAGTATCTGGCCCTCAAAACTCTCTCCCCCCCCAGGCCACTCCCCCTCTCCACAGAAACATCTTAAATTAAATAGCCAAGCCAAAAATATGTCTGACTGAGTTACAGGAGGTCCAAGTTTCTTCAAGCAAGTGTTAATAAAGGAAATAAATACAAACGAATCAGCGCTGAAAGTATATTTTTGTAAGTCTTGTTAGTCAAAGCCAAGTACCACACCATATCATTCCATTTGCAGATAGTGTATCTGCCTGGGTCTTTCGCAGCTGCCACAAGAATCTGGTTTATCTGATTATTACAAGAGAGATCCTTGCTGCACCCTCTGAATAATGAGAGCAAATTAATCCTGGTTCCATTTCAGTATCTCTGGGAAGGATGGCTGCCTCCATCCAAGACTCTTGCAACTTACTAAGAGTACACCTACTGAAATCAATGGGCAGGACACAGAGTCATCAGAAGCCGCCGTATACGGAGTCATAACTTTGTTCCATCTAGCTCAGTATTGTCTGCACTGACCAGAAGTGGCTCTCCAGGATTTCAGGCAGGATGAATCGCCAAGTTCTGCCTGGAGAAGCCAAGGACTGGACCTGGGGCCTAAGCCTCCTCAGTGGCGGACTTTAGGGTCAAAAATTTGGCAGCACACCGTGCAATGCCAAAATTTGCAACATGAGTTCCAGCCATGTCACTGATAACACATTTTGGTTTACAGAATTTTACTGCAAAAATACTTGTGTATGTGTAAAGCAGATTACTTACATAACTGAAGCTAACATAGGATTTATTACTATTTCCCCCAAAACTATTATTTCATAATTAATACGGCCTAGACACTGGCAGAGGAAGAGGTGTGGGGGGGAGCGCACTGCCCCCGGCAGCGCAATGTCGGTGGGGTTCCATTGTGGGTGGACCCCCCCCCCACTGCGCTGGGCTCCACGCCCCTAGGACGCGTGCCAGCTCCGCCCCTGCCTGCTCTCCACCACTGGGCCCAGAGCATCATAGTCCTGAGACCACTCATGGAATCTCAGTCCATGTGCACCCACCTCAACGAGGGCACGAGAGCGCAAACAACGTGGTATTTCGTAAGCAACTTTGAAAGACACAAGCTTCATTCACATCCCTTTGCTCTGCTTGAAACATGAAGTGGAACAGCCCATTCTTTTAATTTATTGAGATCTAGCTCCTGGTTCTGAGTGCTGCCCACACAATTGGACCACTGTTAACCATTAAAACAAATGTAGCCGTCTTCCAAAATGGGAACTGACATTTTAAGGCATTTGGTTTGGTGCTAATGTGCCATTAGGTAGTTATCCAATAAGTGCATTCATGTCACTTAACTCAAGCCAGCTGTCTGTGGAGCAGGGGAAACTCTTGAATGCGCTAGCTTTATTTATTTATTTTTTCCTTGCTCATTTTAAAAAGTAAAAACAACACGAAAACAAAGCAGAAACCTATACTGAAATTGCGGGTATTTGCTACTTCCCAAGAAACTGCTTTTCTTAAGAGCACTGGACAAGACAGGGCCGTTGTTCATGATGCAAATCAAAAACCTTTTTGACCCATGCAAATCCAGGCAGGTAGGCTGCAGCCACAGGGGGCTAATGGGGGCTTGAAGCCCCAAGGGGAAATCAGACCCCCTGCTGGAAAGATCTGGTTTCATTAATGAAGATCCTTCTAAGTCTTTTACTTGTGGAAACTTAAAGAGAAAGCATGCAAATGTTCTATTCCAGCCTCCACTGGTCCAGTGACCTCCAGATGGTGTGAACTACAACTCCCATAAGCTTCAGCCAGCACAGCTGAAGGTCATGGAGCCACCATTTGCACTAAGGTATGGAGCTCCCGTCATCTAGCCCCATATATTGTGGTTGCTTGAATTATGTTTGGGGCACAAAGCCCAGCCCCCTTGCCAGTGGAGGGGATATACAGCCCCTCTGACTTCTGAGCTTTCATCACACACTTTCAAGCTCATGCCTATGGGCATAAGGACTAGAAACTATTTTTAGAAAACAAAAACAGCTGGTTTTCAGATGCTGAATGCTGCACCCAACACTAATCTCATGCTCAGGCTTCTCAAGTGGAAGTGGAAGGATCTGGGCATGGGGGACAGGAGGGAGTTGAGCGATAGTTGTGGGGCTTATAGGGCTGCACTCACCCCTCAGTCTTAGGACTCCACTGCTGCCAAGCTACATATTGAAATTATACACCAAGAGTGGGGAAGCTGTGGTCCTCTAGAGGATCAGGGTAGCCCAACTTCATCCAAAGTGGGTTGAAAGATTACTTGGACATGGAACCTGCAGGCCGCACACCACCTTGTCGCAGAGGGAAGCAAGGCCAAAGTTTGATGCCCCTCCCAGCCCTCTTGCTGCCTTCCCAAATCCACCTGAGAGGCACATCAGGCTATGGGAAGGAGGCGTGAGGGCTCTGGCAGGGTCCTGGAGCCCTTCCACCTCCTTCCCAAAGCTGGGAAAGTACTAAGCAAGCTTTGAGAAGCAGGTGGGAAGCCTCTGGGACCCTGTCAGAGCCCTCATGCCTCCTTCCCAAAGCCCAGCACCTCATTTATCCCAGGCTTTGATAAGGGCTGGGAGGGATGTAAAATGGTGCCGAGGGCCACTAGAAAAGGCCTCAAGGCCGTGCTGGCTGGGGCTGATGGGATTTGGGAGTCCAACAATATGGGGGGGGCACAGGTTCCTCAGGACTGTTTTACATGTCATTTATTTTATCTTTAAAATCAACCCATGCATGGTCTTTTTATTTTTCATTTTCTTCCCCCTTAGGTTTATAAACTTATTGTTTATAAAAACACCACCACCACTGAAAGCTAATCAGTCGGGGGGTGGTGGATGAGAAAACCCAGGTACTTCATTTGAATTCTTCCTAAAAATATAAATATAAAATAACAAATGATGAAGCTCCTAGAAAAAATGAAGTGTCCCACTGATGACTCTGTTTTGAAAACCCCACCCCCTCAGCAAACTCTTTTGTTCTGTGGCTTAAAGTGGGACCCCTTTTCATTTTATTCCAGAGACTGCCACTCTGCCCTCTTCCAACACAGCCTCTCCTATCTCCCCTGTCAGTGGGGGATTCAGTGCTTGTTCCTGTGCCCCGAGGCAGAACATATGCTCCCTTCTAACCCAACTCCAACCAGTCTGTTTGGGGGCGGAATCATTAATAAACATACAACTATCACCTGCCTCTGGAGGAGGGCTAAGCATCAAAAAACATATATATGTATTCCACGCACATCCATTCTGCTGGTGATAGTTTACAGTGTAAAAACCATCCTAGGGTTTTAATTTATATGTATGTGGTAGGGATGACTGGATCTGTCAATTTCAGTTTCTCCCTTTTCAACTCCTAAGTACTCCACATTTGCAATTTTTTAAAAAGCATGTCCTCGTAATAATCAAGCAGCATTTTAGTCCAGATTTCTTAGTATGTAATTTTGCCTATGCAAATTTTTGCAATGCAATTTCCCCTTACATAATACATTTTTGAATTCTGTTTTCACAGAACATGCATTTTTATGCACACTTAACCCTGGTATATACAATTTTGTTCACATTTCTAGGTTAGAGAACTGCATCACAACATTCAGAGAAGTATGAATTTCAAAGGATGGCTGTGCTTCAATGCACGTGTTGTCTCAGGAAGTGTAAATTAGGGAGGTTCATCTCTAAATGCAAATGGAATCAAATTTGGGGTCAAGGCCCAGGTCCCCCAAGCTGCAGGTAGCAGGAACAGAGCCAGGGACCTTCAGCACACTTTGGGTCCTCCCCTAAGATGAGGGCTCCATTTGAGCACATGGGCTCCTCTGGGAATGGAGTCCTGACCAGAAACCAACTGAGACTTTACCATGCGCATTGTGCTTTAGGGCAGTGATGGGCAGTTGGCAGATCAGGGCCAGGCCTGTCCCATGTGTTATGGACCACCAGTGTCCACTTTCTGCCCTGTCCTGTTTGGACTGCCTGTTTCCTTGCCTGATGCAGCCTTCAGGCAGGACACATCACTTTACAATGATAGACAGGCAGTAAATTCAAGACATGCAAAAGACATCTCTCTTCACACAGTTCATAGCTAACCTATGGATGTAGAGACGGCTACCACTAGCTTAGATGTCTTTAAAACAGAACTAGACAAATTCATGAGGCCTCTCAAGTTCTGAGAAATTGGACCAGGTTGGACTTTGGTTTTCAGGTTTGCTCCTGCTTATGCAAGACACTAAAAATACAAAATGCATATGCATTTTGAATCTCCCTCACTTGGTACCCGACATGGGGGAGATGTACAGGTGAGTAGGTGACCCAGGGAAGTTAAGGATACCTTAGGGTTCCAATGTCTGCCAGCGTCTTCATAGTCCAGGGTCTCCATCTATAGATATCCTACAGGGGGTTTCACAAAGGAAAGGCAGTTCTGATCAGACAGGCGGCCTGCCGTCTACTCATAAGCACATCAAGCCTTATAGCAAGTCAGATCATTGATCCATCTAGCCCATGATTGTCAGTAGTGACTGACAGCAGCTCACCAGGATATCAGACATCACTAGTTCTTACTTGGAGATGCCTGTGACTTTCTGCTTGTCCTTCTCTAACCAAAGGGTTCTATTTACACATCTCAAATTCCCATGTGGCTCTTAGCTCTCAGGTTGGCTCCACCCTGTCTTTGGCCAAGTGTCTAATAAGGCTCCTGTCAGAAACACCATAACCAGACACTGGAGAGACCTGTCAGGAGTAAGCATGCACCAATGGTACCAAATAGTATGGGAAACAGCCCTACTAGAAAAATTAACTAATAAACTGAAACTGACACGGGGACAAACAGAAGAAGACACCTTCACCCCAATATGGCTCCCCTTTATCACATACACAGCCCAACAGGACAATGACAATAATCCACCAACAGCATACAAATCAATATGGCTAACTTGATCCAAAACACCCACCCACCTCACTCACACATGAAAACAAAGATCACCACAGCCAATCACAAACAATCACATCCTAGGCCAACCCCAACCTCTCTCACCACCAAAGGAACACAAGTGAACAACACAAGCACGCTGACACCAAACTACATATATTAAGCATAATAGAAACACCGCTACCCGACCCCACCCCCATCCATCTCCCCTCCCTCCACCCTCCTTTCTTTTCTTTTTTTTCTCTTTTCTTTTTTCTTCTCCCCCTAATGCCTCAACAAATGAAATGGATTTGTAAAAATGTTACACGGGGGAAAAAAATACGAGGCATTACACTTACACTGTAAAACAAGAAAACCCTTAATAAAATATATTTAAAATAATAATAATAATAATAAGGCTCCTGTCACTTTCTATCAGCCATGCTGGTCCTCTGCTCTATGGGCAGAGAGTTCTACTCAACGCTGAAGCCACTGGTACATCTCTCAATCAAGAGGTGGGATGACTTTGGCTGCACTCAATGCAACTCCAGCACCACATAAAAACCCATCACAGCTACTCCTAAGAAACTAATTGAACATATGCCCCAGATTCGTAAGGAACTAGGCCACTGGCCCATTCAGCCCCGTACTTGCCCACTCGGACTGGAAGCAGCTTCCCACATTTTCAGACCAACGTCTATTCTACCTACCTGCTTGCCCCAGTAAACACTTAAAATACTCCCAGCAGCTGATCTGATAACATGCTTTGGCCAGCCTCCAGGGGGCAGCACTCCATGAAATTGCCAAGACACCCAACTAACCCAATCCACTCTCCCTTCCCTCTCCATCCTGGTTTTATGTATTGCTAAGGTTGTATTTGTTATACTGATTTAAGCAAACAAAAAAACCCAACAAACTGAAACAAAACTGCAATAAACTAATTTTAAACTGCAACAAAATAATTTTTAAAAATGGGAAGAGAAGTTTTGTAAAACAACTTGAGCCCAAGCAGGATCATAGGAAGCTGCCTTTTAGTGAGTTAAGACAACTCAGCCCACCTACTCCAGTACTACTTCCAACGACTGGATGTAGCTCTTACACCACCCTACCTCGAGATTTCACATTTCCCTAGTTTTCCAACATTAATTTGAACCAGCACTGGGGTGGATCTATAAAACAAACCAGTAACTGCTGAAATCTTACAACACACCATCAGCCCAGTGTAGCAGCTTCTATTATTTTCAGGCTGTTATCCAGCATGTTAAGGGTTAAACAACACCTTCGCCATCCACCTTCCTATATTTTACACTTCATTGTGATAAAGTCTTCCAGGAGCACCACCTCAGGTTGGGGAGCTGTATGTTTGAATGCTCCCTCTTAGAAAACTAATGAAGTCATCCCTGCATGCAGAAAATCTAGAACAAAGCCTTTTCCCCTGAAGCTGCTGGTACATACTATATATAGGAGGGGTGGGAAACTCGTGGCCCTCCAGGTACTTCTGTACTGCAACTCCCATCAGCCCCAGCCAGGCCAGTTCATCCGGGATAGGGGGAGTTTGTTTTCTGAACCCCTGACCTACCTGGCAGCAAGCCCAAAGGTCTGGAAACGAGGTTTAGGGTCAATCCAAGTAGGCCAAAGTCCCGTAGTCAGGATGCAGTCAAACCTGAAGCACTGTCCCACAGAGGTCCAGGAACACCCGAATCAAGATCCATCAACATGGGCAGTTGAGCAGAAATAGCACCTCAGCTCTGCTTCCTTTTTGTACTTTGCCTGCTGATTGTAGCATCTGGGCTTGATGAGGCAGCTGACCCTCACTTGTTCCTACTCCAGCTGAGAAATCACAGCCATCTCCCAGAGCTAGCGAGCCCCACCTGGCCAGCTAGGGAGTTGGGCTGTGGGCCCTTGCTTGCCTCAGCCTCCTGGAGAACTGCTTTCTATACCTGAAAGCCCACCGTGTTCATGGAGACAGGGGCCTCTCTGGCTCTGGGTCCTGTGCACTGACCATCTTCTCTTCAGTCTCCACCCCACCCCACCCCCGTGAGAACTTCCTACACCAACTTCTCCTTCCCCATTCCCAGCTAGCCCCCATGTGTCCAAGTGCTGGCTACCATGATCTTCTTCCCCCTCCCCGTTGTCCTGCCAGTTCATGACCACTTGAGTCCAATACTGACTTAGATGGATCAATGGTCTGATGCGGCGCAAGGCAGATTCTTCTTGTTCCTATTCTCTATGTATCTAGAAGACAGGAAAAGAAGATTAAAAGGCAGAACCAAGCTCTCAATAAGATCCATTTTGAAAACACTGCAAGCCAGCCTTCCCCAACCTGGCATCCTCCAGAGGTTTGGGACCTCAGCATGCTGGCTGGGCCTGATGGGAGTTGTAGTCAAAAACTTATGGAGGGAACTAGGTTGGGGAAGGCTGCTGTAAGGGAGCAACTGAGGAACATTTTTGGCTACAATGTTTTCAAAAATGATGTTTTATGAAATCTAAAAGGAATGCCTGTTTTGGCCAAAACTAGCTGAGCATTAATAAAAGGTCTCAATATTCCTTTCTTTGGCATCTTGAGATTGGTGTCCCCCCCCCCTTTTGTATTTTTCACCTGACGCTGCCCATTTTGTGTGTATGAATTTGTATCTGCCTTTTGTGTAACATGGAGCACCATCAACACTTCGGTTTGCACCGGATAAAATAAAGTTTTGGAAAAAAGTTTTTCAAAAAGCAAGTAAGCAAGCCAAGCCTGTGAACTCTCTCTCTCTCTCTCTCTCTCTCTCTCCCACACCCACCCACCCCCCAGTGAGCCAATACAACCTTCTATAGTGGGTGGAGAAGGGAAACTACCATGGAACCTTGCAAAAGAGCCATTTGCCCCTCAATTTGTTGGTTTCAGAGAGAATGAAGAGAGAATTATAACAGAAGATCTTTATTTGTATTTGCAAAAGTGCAGTAAATGAACTCTGGATTTCAAACAAGTAAAAAACAAAAAAAAGCCAAATGGAGGCAGGAAGAGGAAAGTTTGGGCATTTAGGCCTCTGCTGTCAAGAGTGGTATATTAGTCACATCATGGATGCCATCTTTATCGATGAATCGAGCATTGAATGAAGGCAAGTTCAGGATGAAGCGTTTCTGAAGCTGTGGGAAACAAGAGTCGTGTTTACGTTAAATGTTTTTCGAAAGTCACCTAAACTCTCAGCAGCCCAGCACTGTCTCATTTCCTCTGCGTGAGCAGCTGGCAATAACAAGCACCCAACTAAGAAATCCAAAAAGTTTGAGCAAAATGTTCCCTGTGAAAGTTTACCCCTATTCTTAGGGAGCTATCATCTATTGCGGGGAGAGGCAGAAGGCAGGCAGAGATCACCATGTGATTTGCAATAGATTGCAAGGGTTTTTGACTTCTAATAATTAAAGCATTAACAAGTAAATAAATAGACATTTTATTACCATAAAATTGTATTTAGAGCCAATAACCCAGAAGGAGGGCAATATCACACGGAACATCCTCACTCTCAAGGAGAAGGGGCAAACAACAGACTTCAGAATAATGGCTCCTGTCCCCATCTTCTCTCCTTTCCCTCAGCCACTCAGGCAAACAACAGGTCTCAAAATTGTCCATTCTCAACCCTTACATGAAGGTCACCCAAACAGATTTTTTTTTTTTGCTGGGGGGGTTGGGATCCATGCCATTGCTCACCTTACACTAATCACTTATCTCTTAGCTTCAGTGCTCCTCACCTGTAAAATATGGGTACTAGTTGCCTGCCTTTGTGCATCTCTTACGTCAAGAGTTGCATGTTAGAATCAATGATCTATATAGTAACTCTAACGCAGATCTGTCGCCCCTGGAAGGTTGTTCAGAAGGAAATGTGGCCCTCAAGCTGATAAAAGCTTTCTTCCTCTAATTTAAAGTAATGATGATACCATTAAATGTATGAATTGGACAAAGAGCTAAACCTCCCCCAAAAGGAGAAGAAGGATGGGTTATCAATATTAATTGTGGAAGAACCAGAAATTTAAAATGTCAACAATTCTAAACTTTACTACCTAACCATGAAGTAAACTAAGATGGTTGGGGTGGGGAGAGCAAGGAATGCTTATTCTCCACTAACCAATTTCACATCTGGCTGCTCTGTATTTATTTCCCCTTGTGGCAAGAATAATTTTTTTAGCGGGGGAGATGTAGCAGGAGAAGGAAGGGGGAGAGTTAAATCACTGGCCAAACAAAGGCAACCAAACATTAGTCTCCTGGGCAAGGCAGGTCACTCACCTCCTCGAGACATTTCTTGAGAACCTCCAATGCTTCTTCACGGGTGATACCTGCAGGAGGAAAAGAGAGCACCACAGACAGCTTTAATTAGCCGCCAAGTCTCCTGGCCTCCTAAAAATCTCTCTGATGAAGTCCGAACAGCTTTTCAGTTGTGCACAAAGGAACGAAAGGCTCTTTCCCAGCTCTGAGAAAACTCGTTCCACATGTATGAAGGATCACCTGTGGCCCAGCTCCCTTGCCCAACGAGCCGTCCAAAATCGATTTGTTCCACCCTAACGGGAAGCCGGGCAGAATCCTGCCTCCCACGGCCAGGGGCTCAGGCGCTGGAAGAGCTGGGCCACCTCAGCCTTCTTGAGCTTATTACCACATTAAATCAGCTCCATCTGTCCACAGCCGGTTGCAAATCACTCAAAGGAGTGTGTGTGCATGTGTGTGGGGGGGGGGGGGTCAGGAGGGCTGCGCTTTAAGTGCTACGTTCCCTGTTGGGTACTGATTTTTAACAATGGAAATGGCACGTGTGAGAAGTGCCCCAGCTCTTCTCACACATTAGAAGAAATGGGTTGCCCATGCTTTAAGAGACAGCAAACTGTCAACATGTTAGGCTGGGGGGGGGGGAATAATTATGCTGCCACCAATCCTGGGGGGTAAGTGGAAGGAGACCCATTTAAAATGAAATTTTAAGGAAGCAGAGAATCAAAAGGCAGAATTTGCACACTACCTGCTTCTTCAAGGTTGGTCTCCAATCAACAGCTGGTCACAAATATTATTTATTAAATTTGTATCCCACCCTTCTTCCCAAAGGAGCCCAAGGTGGCAAACATCAACATATTAAGACAAGGCAATTTAAAATAAAATAAAATCATATTTAAAAAATCTAAAACATGTAGTGCATCTAAAAACATAAAAATATTAGCAAATATTTTCAAAGTTTGTCAGAATTTCCATTTTGCCTTCTAAAGTTTGAATACAAAGCTGCCTCCGCTGTTAGAGGAAGTAAGTAATTGTCAGTTGTTGGGAACTGCAGAGGGGAGAGTTGCATTTGCAATCATGTCCCGCCTGCAGGCTTCCCGTAAAGGCATCTGGCTGGCCCTTGTAAGGACCGGATGCTGGAGCAGATAGGCCTTTGGGCTTGATCCCGCAGGGCTCTTCTTATCTTCAGATTCAGATCTACAGCATGAATGCAAAATTCTAACTCAAAGTTTTGGAATTAGAGTGCACTAAACTTGATGCCTTTACAGGCGTTGGCTATGTAACAACTGTCTACTCTCACACACACATTCTGCGCTACTGCAGGTTAACCACTAGCTAAATGGCCATTCTCTTTCCCTCTTCACATGTTGCAGAGATCAATGACAATGATCTCCAGGGTAATCTGTTGGTCTTCAGCACTGTGTAATTGGTTTTGTTTGTTTGTTTGTTTGTTTGTTTTAAATGAGAGCTTAATTTTGTTTCCTCCAGCTTGAGGAAAAGCTCAAGTGTACAAATGCTTTAAATGAAATAAATGAATAAAGTCAGATACTAAATACCACTGCATATCAACAATCAAACACTATCAAATACTAAAATCAAGCATCTTAAGATATCAAGTGGAAATAACAAATATTGAATTCAATATCAAAAGTCGTAGTAAAGTGGTGTTAAGTTGGGGGAGCAAATTAGTATCAGAACCACTCAAATTCTATTAACTGCCAAGGAGGAGATACTGAAACCCTCATCAAAAGATTGTATGTGTTTGTGCATCCGCACACTCATCACAGAAGTACCTGATATCTGGATTTTAGAAAATCTGAGCTTCTAGCCCTCATGAAGTTTGGTAGCATCCATAGAAGACTGAAAAGCCAGGGAGGGGGCTAGGAAAGGGTTTTGGCTGTTAGGAAGATCCAACCATTGCATCTCTTCCTGCCTCCTTATCAAGACTGATCCAGAGATTTTTGGTATTCCAGGCAAATTCAAATTTTGCTACTACCTACCCAAACAAATCTCATTGCATGCCTGATAATCAAGAGTCAATAGAAGATTTGTAAAATTTCTGTAACTTAACTATCATACGTTGTTGCTGGGGTGATGCTGCAAAGGTGCCCTGGAAACACCAGTGCTGCCACAACTTACTGGGATGACACTGGGGTGGTGGCAAGGTCAGGACTGTGTGGGCACACTGGCAGCAGCACTAGACTGGGGTGATGCTGCAAAGGTCCAGCACTGGGCTGACCTTGCTACTGCCCTGCATCTTCACCGTTAGTGGGAGCAATGCCGGTGCTAGGAGGACAACTCTGCACTACCACTCTACTGCACCAGCTGCTCCTATCATATTGTGGCCCAATTTATTTTTTTAAATACTGTAAACTGCTCTGTGACACCCATATGAAGGGTAATATTTCAGCAACAGCAACAACACCATCCCCCAGATTCTTAGACACCAGAAATCTGAACTCAGGTTACAATCTGCATTTGAGCTATGAGCTGAAAAAGCAAAGAAATCTCTCTTTCCTCAGGGTGCTTCCCCAGCTAAGGCAGCCTGCCTCATTTGCCTGTACCACCAACGATGGCCATGCTGCGAGTGATGAGGTTCCTATTACAGTGTTCGGGGGTGGGGGGAATGGGTTGAATCCAGACTAACTTAGTTTTTCCTTACTCCCATTGATATCTGAAGGGACTTCGGTTTGTCATAACTAATTTTTCATATTGACTGTATTAAAGCTGTTGTCTCCAATGGTACTTCGTGATATGACCAAACAGTGTTTGATTATATGGTATGTAACTTGCTGCATCTTATATTGGGTACAGAGTTTTGTGAAAGCTACACCCTAAAAGGCAGCCTAGAAATACAACCATGGGTGGGTACACTACCAACCCCAATAATTTACAATTTGGATTTGCTTACCTGGTCTATAGTAGCGATCAAGGATGCTGAGCGTCAGGAAGGCCCCATAACCGTGGGCTGCAAAGGGAGCTTTAGCCAAAGAGGCCAGGTAATCCATGTAGTAAAGGGCAGGCCCATCTTGCTCATCAAAGCCTGCCAGCAGAAGGTTGACATGATAAGGAGTCTGGAAAAGAAGCAAAAGAAGCTGTTAGAACACAGATCTGGGTATCATAGAATGACTTCTCAATATTCTGCATTTTTTCAAAGCACAAAAGAGAGTGCCACAAAGGGCTAACTATATTGGGACCAAACTGTGTTTATGATGTTATTCAACTCTCTGCAGTCATCAGACCAAACATTTATGAATGTGCACTAGTCATTGGTTTTAGTTTTCTTAAAACAACAACAATGTATAAGGATGAATACATCAGCTAAGTACGCTGTGTCAAGAGTAACATCACAGGCAAAAGAGCTGCAAACACCACAGCGTCGTCTTCAATTGCTCCCCCCGCAGAATGCAACCATCATAATTTCTGTTGTACGTGATTTAGAAACTAAGGCATTAAGTAATACAAAACTATTAAATCAAATAAAATCAAGGACAAGACCTCTGCCGATAACCACAAACTGCTGTTGAGCTGTCACAGAGAAAGTTTGTGGGCCCCACCCACCACAAATTGTCCAAGTCAGTTCTTAAGTACCGTCTTAAGACGAAATTGGAGCAGTAGACAGAGATATAAAATAAAAGGGATCAATTTAATTGCTTTAGAATTCAGGAACAGAGCAGGCAAGTAATAATGATTCAGGCTTTTCCTATTTAAACTGTGTTTTTATTCTGTGTTCCACCTTGCAATATATATGAAAGCATGGTTTATAAATATTCAAATAAATAAATAGAGGGAAAGAATGACTGGGATTCACTTCCAATATGTCAAATCACAGCTTTTGATTGTTCTGTTCTAGTTCCGGTTCCCACTCTGTACACTACCAGATGGATGCTTATAAAAGTATCAGGAAAGAAACCTCCATACAAGCAAAGGAATTTTTTAAAAGAAGAACACGGAAGAATGTCAGAAGGGTTTCCGAGATTGCAAGTTGCTCCCCAGCTCCAGCAACATTGATTTAATTAGCCCATGTTAACACCCCTTATTTACGCCTAAGAATGTTGCACATGCAGAAGCTGGCAAATCAAAGCTACCTCGTAATTGGAGAGTCGGGTTCCGGGCCACAAACGTGGCTTCTAAACACCGACTTCTACCCGAGTCTGTGTCAGATGTCAAAGCATACATACATAAATGATGTGCAAACTAATTAGACCCGGACAGCTGTGCAGCACTTTTCTTGGGAATGCTTTTTTGACACAGGCAACTGCAGAAGACATTTCAAGCCCCTTGCCTTAAAAAGTCATATTCCCTCTTCCCTTACTTTCCCCCCCTTTTTTAGGGGGGGGGAGCTGTGAGTGTATGCAGGGGAACCACACAGTCACTGAATGAAGTGGCATCACACTCCAAATACAAGCTCAATTTACCCATGGTCTTGCTATTAGGCTGTCTGCCTTTCCACGCACTCACTGTTATGGTACAAATGCGCCAGTCACTCCTGAATGATGTGCTGGGGCACGCTAACAACACCTTCAAGAAAACTTAACTTGCTGCTAGGTAAAGTTAGTTGCTTCGGACACAAGAAGAGCACTGATGGATGAGGTACATGGCCCATCTAGTCCAGCATCCTGTTCTCACGGGGGTTAATTGGATGCCTGTGGGAAGCCTGCAAGCATGACCTAAGCACGACATTGTCCCCCTGCAACTGGTGTTCAGAGGGAGTGGAGTGCAATACACAGCAATTATGGCTAGTAGACGCTGATATCCTCCAAGAATTTGCCTCATCCTCTTTTAAAACCATCCAAGAACATCTCCAGGTCATAATGTGTCATACACTTGACTGTAGTCCCAACCTTTCTCCTCAAAGCTTCTGTTCAGGTCGCACATAAAGCTCTCTTCTGCGCCAATGGTGCCCAAAGTCTTTCAAAGAGCAAAATCAGCATGCTGTCTTTATAAAATGGGAAGGAAACACACCACTTTACCCAGAAACGAAGCACAGATAAATAGAAGCAGTTTCATCAAGGATCCAACAGGCACAAAGTACTGAGACACTGAGACAGGGCAACTGGCGACATCTCTGTATGATTTGACACCACAGCCAGGCCTCCCTTTCCTGGGTGTGGAGGAGGAACTGTGGTATGATCTTTGATTTATGTGGTACACACAATGACCCTGTGAGATGGGCCCAGCCAAGACCACAGCTGTTCCAGCAAGTGTTGTGACGGAGCATGAATTTGAACGTACATTAAAAACAGTCGTCACCTATCTATGGGCACCTCACATAAAACATTCCAAGGCTCACATGGATTTTAGACTCAAACCTGTTGTGGATGACAACTCCCATCACCACATCAGCTACCCCCGCTGCACTCTCCCCCCAAAAAATAATTGCCTTTTTCGCTTCTTTTCTAAAAGTACACTTCAGAAAGTTCAGCTTAAGGGAAGGCTGATTAAGAAGAGTCAAACAAGAGTGCATAAAAAGCAACAACAATGCCAACTTGGAGGAGTGGGATTCTTGCCTCTCTACTGCTGGATTTAAAATAACTGCAGTGATTAGGAAGAGCGTGAAATCCTTCAGAATTTACAGCTGAAGGGAAGAGTGGTGACAACCACACCAAAACGCGCACGCACGCACACACAACACAAAATCAGCAATGAGAGGTTGGGGCGGGAGTGGCGGTGTGACATCTGGCGGAAGCCAAAGTCACCATGGAGGGGAGGGGGACACAGTGGGCGCGAGGAAGGCATCCTACTAAGCGTGGACAACGAGAGAGGAACTGACAGCCTCTCTTTGGACCCAGGCCAGGCAGTGCCACCTATAATTAAATGTATCATCGTACGGAGCAGCACTTTAACGGGGAAGTGTATAAATGCCTGCCTGCGGGTGGAGGGAGAGAAGCTTTCATTCTGTGCACAAACACAGCAGTCTTTGCATTCCCAGAAGGTGAAGGGGAGGAGGGCGGCAATGAGAGGATCAAGAAACCTTGTTCTGTATCATGTAAAATTGCAGCATTATGTCCTAGAGCTCCTTTGGCCCTTGGAAGCACCTTTCTGGTTTGAGGCCAGAAGCCCCACAGCAGCCTGGTGCACAAAGCCGTGGACTTTGTTTCCCTATGCTCAAAGCAGGAACTGGACTCAGTTGAGGAACCCTGCATTTTGAGGTGAAGTGAGATGAAGTGTTTGCTTTGTGGTGGCCCACTGGTACATGCAAAGGCATCAAGTGACTGTACACGCTGAAGAAGGCAACAGTGTCCTGTGACCAACAGCGGCCAGCCAGGCACCTCCATGTTCTGGGAGCCTCCAGAGGCAAGAGCCTTTCCCTTTGACTTGCCCTCCAGCCAACTGACATTCGGAGCTATACAGCCTACAATCTGGAGGTGCAGATAAGCTGTCATGGGACAAGCACAGGGTCAAATGCATCCCTCAGGATTCATGGAGTTGTATCTTATGCTAGCTTTACTCAGAGTAGACCTGCTGAAGCTAATGGACATTACTAAGTTAGGTCTAAGTTAATGTCAATGGGTCTCCTCTGCTGCGGGAGACTGATCAAATCCAGTAGAGTTTAGTTTCTCTGTCTGGTTCTTGAGACCCTCTCAGGTTCACACCCCTCAACCATTCTGCTTTGCATCCTCCATTAGTCTCCATTAGCTTGGCTGGAAATGGGTCCTTGAAATTTTGATGCCTCTTGCTTGCCTGGATGGAGTCCAGGGAGGACTGTATGAGCTTGTATAGAAACTAGCCTACTGTATAAAATTTATGTTTGTTGCTCCACTCGCTTTTGCCTCTGCCCCCCCTTGCCAATGGCAAGGTAGTCAGCAGGCTGAAAGCAGTTCCTTACCCCTGCCATAAACCATCGCTTACTATGCCCAAGCATATTGAGCACACTTCACTCCTCTGAGCTTGTAGTGGGAAGAAACAATTGTGGTTTGTTTCACTCCCAACAAACTGATTTGTAGCCAAGGCTTATTCTTGGCTTACTGATTATGGTTAGTCATGAGATGCTAGTTGGGCCACGGTAGGGTAATGAAGTGTAACATGATGCACACTGAAGCAAAAATTCCCAATTTCACATATGTAAACATTGACAGGGTTTAAAGTAGCAACTAATCTGAAAACTGATTTGGAGGTCATGGTGCATGTCACATTTTTCTTCACTTATAAAAGAGAGCTACATTTGGATCCTTTCCAGTCGGGATTCAGGCCTCATCATGGGACTGAAACTGCCTTGGTCGCACTGGTTGATGATCTCCGGCGGGCTAGGGACAAAGGGGAGAGCTGTTTCTCTCAGTTCTGCTGGATCTCTCAGTGGCTTTTGATACCATCAACCATAACATCCTTCTGGACCATCTAGAGGGGCTGGGAGCTACGGGCATTATACAGCGGTTCCGCTCCTTCCTCCTGGGCCATGTTCAGAAAGTGGGGGGGGGGATGAGTGTTCAGACCCCTGGGCTCTCACTTGTGGGGTGCCTCAGGGTTCTGTCCTCTCCCCCATGCTTTTCAACATCTACATGCAGCCGCTGAGAGAGATCATCAGGGGGTTTGGGTTGGGTGTTCATCAATATGCGGATGATACCCAGCTCTACCTCTCTTTCAAATCAAAGAAGATTTAGATCTCTTTGTATCTCATCATTGACAGACCTACCCTCCACAAATTTGTTTAACCCCCTTTTAAATGTGCAACCACATCCTGTGGCAGTGAATTCTGGACTATAAGGAAGAGCTGTGGAAAACTACCTCCTTTTGCCATGCCAGAACCTTTAAGCCCAGGGTGGGGAAACTTTCACAGCCTGAGGGCCACATTTCCTCCTGGGCAACCTTATGAGGGCCACCCAGTGGTGGGCGGGACCAGAGGCAAAAGTCAGCAGAGTAACAAGTATAAATACTATCTTTGTATAGTAGCCAACACACCCCTCTCTATCCTCCATTTAGACAAGCAACAGGTGTTATCAGGGTTCAAGGACACATTCCAGCTAGGCAAGAAGAAAGACAGGGTACAATGCAGGGCCAGGGAAAACTGCAGCCTGGGACAGTTGCAGGCAGCAGACAAAGAGGCCTGGAGGGCTGCATTTGGCCCGAGGCCGGAAGTCCCATTCCCTTGCTGCATCTGACCAATTTCACCAGATGACCCTAAACTGTAGAATGAGAGAGGGTGAAACCATTTTCTGTCCATAGCACACATTGCCTGGTAAGCCTCTCTCATGCCCTTCCTTTTAATCATTTCTCTCATTTTCTCTTTCAAACTAAAAAAAAGAAAAAGAAAAAAAAAGCCACAAACACTTTGGATTTTCCTCGCTGGGAATGCGCTCCAATCTGCCGAACGTTCCCACTCCCTGGCATCAGCTCCAGATTGCTCTCTGTTCTTCTCATTAGAGCAGCAGTTGCCCGCTGTAATTAAAACCACTTCCAAATTTAATGACTTAAGCAGCAACATGACACAGATGCCTTATTATACCAGATAGTTAACACAGTATTCATTTTCCCAGCCAATTTCACTTGCTAATCTAAAACATTGCCACTACCTTATAATCAAGGTGCTGCAAGGGGGCACGCAGTGGTGCTGTCAGGGCAGGACTTCGGGGCAGATGTCCAGGGGCCCCCCACTCAGTAGAGTGAGCAGGAGGGTTCCCCAAATGCAGCAGGGCTGGCTTACCATATTTTGAAGTAATACACACTATGATCTAAAGTGGGGCCCCCCATAAGACCATTAAGTCCAGGTTTAAGGGTACCTCAAACTTTTCCCAAATGGGTTGTCCCAAACACCTGTTTGCCCCATCCAAACCATGGGCAGCCAATGTCATGTTCCCTGTGTAGTAACACAACCACAGGACCCAGCAGCACTGTGGGTTGTGTTATAATGGCAGGCTCATCGCAGTGTAGATTTGGTCAGGTGGTGGTGGTTTTTTTAAATAGGCTCCTACTCCCAAAGCTTTATGTTCTATTCAACAGCTTCATATTATTCAGCAGCAGGAACATGAGAAGCTGCCACATACAGAGTCATATCATTAATCCTAGCTCAATATTGTCTACATCCGTGGTTCTCAAAGGGTGTGGCACACTACAATGGTGTGGTAGGAGAGGATGGCAAGTGTGGCAGGAAGATTCAAGGACAGTCAAAGAAACATTTAAACATTTCAGTGTAGTGCAGTGTAGCATAGTACAGTACAGTACAGTATCTATATATATATTTGCAGAATATGGATATTTTGGGAACAATTCATGTTTGTATGTAACTGCTTTGCTTTATACCTTCTGGATGTCCGGTGAGCATATTATAAAGTATTTGATTTATATATCAGCCTTCATCACAAGATCTCAGGGAGGTTCACAACATAGAAATACAAGGTAAAAAGCACAAATTAACAAGGTAAAAGCACAAATGGTTAAAACTGAAACAACAAAATAATAACCCCCCCCTCACAAACATATTTAAAAAGCTATAGAATGTTAATTAGCCAAAGGTCTGGTTGAAGAGGAATGTTTTCGCCTGGCACCTGAAGATTTATACTGAAGGTACCAGACAATCTTCCTCATAGTAGATGTGTTCTATGTTATAAATCAAGCACTGCTAGTTGTTGTTTATTTCTGTTTCCCAAGGTATTTCTTGCCAATTAAAAAAAATGGTGTGGCACAAGCAAATTTTTATTCTGAAAGTGTGGCCCAGAGAAAAAGGTTTGAGAACCGCACATCTACAATCAAGGGTGGGAAATATGTGGTCCTCCAGACTACAACTCCCACCATGCTCTCGGGGCTGACAGGCATTGAAATCCAACATCTGGAGGGCTCCACGTTTCCCCACCCTTCTCCATCTACACTGAAAGACAGCAGTTCTTCAGGGTTTCAAACAGGAGTCTTTCCAGTCGTACCTGATCCTGGGACGCCTGCCGGCAAAGCAGCCGTTTTACCACTGAGCTGCAGCCCCTCCCCATTTCCCAACCTCTGCGTGCAGCATTGCTTCTTGGCAAACTCAACCCTGCAGGGCCAAAATGGCTCCAGGTTTCACAGAACAAAAGCAGCTGTGTTCATATTTTTAAATATTAGTGAGTGTTTTTTAAAGGAGCGATCAACTGAGCCCAACCTAGGAGACAAATGCTAACCCAGCCCCCAAATTTGGCGATTTTATGCCTGCAGGAATTGGAAGCATAACATGTGCCTCCCCCCTCCCCAAGAGGCAAACACTGCTAGGGTTTATGCAGCCCCACGTCATCAGAGACCCCATATCTTGTGGGGCCCATCTCTTTCGACTTGTGCACAAAGGGAGAAAATAGGACATTGCCCTTCTGACTGCTGAGCCCAGAGGGCAAACGTTTGTGAGCCCATTTTAAAATGTCTTCTGATTAGAATCACGCGATTAAAGAGGGGTCTGGTCAGCAGCAGGAAAAAGGGGGGAAGGGGAGAACAGGGTGTCATTGATCCATGGCAGCTAGCAGAGCCAGCAATGCCACTGGATGGAATAGGCCTGCCCACCCAGAACACTAGCCACTGCTCTTTCATCCTAGAGAGTCAGATGTGTGCATACTCTGCGTGTGTGTGCACACTATAACAGCGTTTATACAAACCTTTTCCAGACACTGTTGATTCAGAGAGCTTTTTGGCACACATCGTCACTATAGGATTATTTGGCTCAAGAATTGTAGAGATGGAAGGGACCCCGAGAGTCATCTAGTTCAATCCGCTGTAATGCAGGAATCACAACTAGATCATACATGACAGGTAGCCATCCAACCTCTGCTTAAAACCTCTAAGGAAGGAGAGTCCACCACCTCTTGTGGGAGTCTGTTCCATTGTTGAACAGCTCTTACTTTCGGAATGTTTAGTCGGAATATTCTTTCTTGCAGCAATTTTCTGCTTAGGAGGGCCATATTTGTTTGATTAAAACTGTGTTTTATCCATTTGCAACTGCTGTATATTATTATTATTATTATTATTATTATTATTATTATTATTATTCCCCTGCCCATCTGGCTGGGTTTCCCCAGCCACTCTGGGCAGCTCCCAACAGAATTAAAAGCACAATAAACCACCCAACATTAAAACTTCTCTAAACAGGGTTGCCTTCAGATGTCTTCTAAAAGTCAGACAGTTGTTTATTTCCTTGACATCTGATGGGAGGGTGTTCCACTGGGCAGGCGCCGCTACCGAGAAGGCCTTCTGCATTTAGAGGTGATAAGATGGAAGCAAGCAAGCACTTCCTAAACTACAAGAGGAAATGGCTACAAAAACTGTTTGCCACCCCATACTGAAAGAACAGGGTAAGAAAAGCAGCCCAGAAATGAAAGCATGTTCCTCAAAGTGACCAGGAGATGCTCGCTCTGATGCCAAGAGCTGCAGAGTCCCATTGTAAGACTGTTTGCCTTTCATGCAAAAGAAGGGTAGGGAAATAATTCAGAAAGCAAGGACTCACCCCACCCCCCTTACCCCCCTGCCCGAAGTGGCACAACCGCAGTGTCAAAGTGCACTGTTTGCTGGAAGGCACTGCCATCTGCAAGAGCGCAACATTTCATCTCCGGTAAATAAACACATCTGCTTCTGCCAGTGTCCTCCCTGCTGTGTGGCCCATCTGGAGCAGGTAAGCTGGGAGGCAAGCATGGGCACAGAGGGAGAGGAACAGGCAGGATCAGGCCTCAAGGGACCTGGCACGCAGAGGGAGGAGGCAGAGTCCCGCCCTGTCGCATCCTGCTACCCCCTCTTCGCCAAGTGGCATGTTAAATTGCCCTCGTTAGTGAGGATGCTCCAAGCCAGTGTCACCTGGGCCATCTGTTCCAAAGGTCACATGACCTTGCACAGCAATGCAAGAAGGGAACACTCAATAACCAGGACAGTTTGGGAAAGAAAACCTAGTAATTGCGGTATATGTTTCTTTCTCTGAAGGAGTCCCCTACAGGCTGGTAAGGGAAAACTAGAAATCCATATACAGTGGTACCTCGGTTACAAACTTAATTCGTTCCGGAGGTCCATTCTTAACCCGAACCCGTTGTTAACCTGGGGCACGCTTTCGCTAATGGGGCCTCCCACCGCCACGTGATTTCCGTTCTCATACTGGGGCAAAGTTCTCAACCTGAGGCACTACTTCTGGGGTAGTGGAGTTTGTAACACGAAGCATTTGTAACCTGAGGTACCACTGTATATGTGTGTGTGTGTGTGTATACATACATGTATGCGCGCGCACACACACACATAAAAGGGAACTGGCCCAAAAAGCATTCCCTATTTTAGCCTGCTATACTCAATATCCAAATATGCTATTATTTTGCAATCTGGTTTTCTACATACTGGTGCAGACAATATCATACCATGTCAACCAGGGTTAGCTGCTCATTCAAGAGCCAGGAGGTTGCCCAGGATGGTGGGGAAGGATGGGAGAAAGACTAGTCAGTTGACCAGTCAAATACTGTCAAAATAAAGGTCATGCATTAATTCAAGTATTAACCTTGTAAAACTATAACACAGACAGAAAGATCTACATAGAAGTGCAACACTGGAAGATTTATACAATGGACAAAAATAGTGATGAAACAATGAAATAAAACACTATTATAAACCATCATATACATCCAGCAATGCTACGTACATTTAAACACACATCAACAATATTCAAGAGACTGAGTGGCTTTGGGGTTTTTTATTGAGAACCCCCAAAACAACACATCTAATTGAAGGGAGACAGCAGTGAAAGTTGCAGCCATCCCAAGGCCCAGTTCTGACATACTCGTGAAGCCACGGAATGGCAGTCACAAATGGTCTTTGCATTCACATGCTCCCATCTCACCACATGCACTCCACTTGCCCCCCAGGTTTGAGCAAGCTATCTCAAAACCAGAAATGGAGTTCTAACCTGGTTGGCCTAAACTCGAGAAAGTGCATGACCCTGACACAGTGCAGACAGCCAGACCATGGTTTCCCCAGGTGATATGAGTCAGGCGAGGGTTCAGGGCAGTGCCCAGCAGCCTGGAGGGCTAGGAAGCAAGAAGGCCCCACTGTTTCCTTTGTGAGTAGAGACACAAGAAAAGGCTGCCTCCCACATAAGAATATCTCACCATAGTCACAATATTATACAACCAATTGACAAGGTGTCCCACCAGGGCCCTAAGAACGTAAGAAAAGCCCGCTGGATCATTTCAGTGGTCCATCTAGCCCAGCATCCTGTTCTCACAGTGGCCAACCAGAGGCCTCTGCGAAGCCCATGAGCAAAACCTGAAATCAAGAACATGCTGTCCTCCTGCCGTTTCCAGCAAATGGTATTTAGAGGTGTACACTGAGGAATAACATAGCCGTCTGGGCTAGTAGCTACTGATAGCCTTCTCCTCCATGAATTTTCTAGTCCTCTTTTAAAGCCATCCAAATTGGTGGCCATCATTACCTCATGTGGGAATGATTTCCATAGTTTAACTATGAACCATGTCTTCTGTCTTTCATGAACCTTTCAACATTCAGCTTCATCAGGAGTCCATGAGTTCTAGTGGTATGAAAAAATTGTCTGCCTACTTTCTCCATACCATGCATAGTCTTTTCTATCATGTCCCCTCTTCATAGCCTTTTCTCTAAACTAAAAAGCCCCCAACACTGCAACCTTTCCTCCATCCCCATCATCATTCTGGTTGTCCTTTTACTGAACCCTTTCCAACTCTACAATAGGTCAGACCAGAACTGCACACAGTATTCCAACTGCATCTGCACCATAGATTGGTATAATGGCATTAGGATAGCAACATGTTTTCTTTTCTTTTAGAGATGCATCTGGTGCCATTTGATGGCCAGGAAACAGATGAAGGAGATAACAAGCAGAAGCGATAGGAGGAGGGAACTGCGTTCATGTTCCTGCGCTGGAAAAGACAGCTGAGGAAGGAGAACTTTCTTCAGTTTCTTGCAAAAGGACCATGAAAAGCTCAGTAATGGAATTAGGGGGAGAGGGAGAGAGAGAGAGAATGCGCACATGTGCGCACACAGTTCAGCTTCATATGATATTTACTCAAAGCTTCATGTTCAGTTTTGACAAAAAGCACTTGTTTGGCTCAGCACATCAAACAGCTTTGCTCCATTAATCTTTCTCTCAAAACAATTTAAACAGAATCTGCGCATTTGCATGAGAAGTGAAGTCCTTATCAGTAGGTTGTTTTTTTAAAGGGCTTAATTCCTTTCTGCTGTCTGTGGCTGCTTGAGAGAAAAACAATTCTTCACTCTGGAAACTGAAAAAGTTAACACCACGACCGTTGCAAAGAACTGCCTATCACAAGTCTGTCCAACTTGCAATTCTCAAAGCCAAATGCAGTAAGACTCCTGGAGTTTGCTTCTTAAGTAGGACTGGAGGATGGGAAGGCACTTGGCAGGAGACAATTCATAATTTATGCGTGTGTGTTACATTTGGCTCACTAGATTACAAATTGTGCAGACCTGGCCTATTAACCAGTATTTTGTTATAGTCTGTCAATCTCTTCAACTCAATCTGGGCCAAGGCTCTTGCTTGTCAGGATGGAAGGTGGAGCCTTGCATGGGGTGTTTGTACATGTAGAAACTGATTTCAACATGCCTGAACATCATCTACTGAACAAAGATAAAAGCAACATTTATTGCTCCACCCACTTTTGCCTCTGGCTCTGCCCCCCAATGGTATGCGGCCCCCAGGAGTTTGCCTATAAGCCTTACGGTATAATACTTAGTCTGATCCAGCATCTGAGTCCCAAGTTCTGAAAGGGAAGGTTCTGAACATTCATGCCATTCCATAGTTAATACTGAGAACACCCCAGCTAAATCAATAACATCTGGGTGCTATAAAGCCTCTAGCTGCAGAATGAAATCAAGGGATCTCAGGCACATTGGGCTGTATGTAGCCAATGTTAGTCCTACTTGGAGTAGATCCATTGAAATTAATGGACATGGGTAATTCAGGCCCATTAATTGAAATGGGTCTACTCTGAGTGGGAAATCCCCAACCCACTGAAGTTACATGACTTCTAGTACAGTAAGCCAATTTTACTTCTGAAGATGTTGTGATGGGATAATGAGCTGCTTGTGCGTAAAAGCTTGATCCCTCAGAGATTACTCAGTGTAGTAAATCTCTGCCTTGAGCGGAGCCCTTTGGAATGGCTCCGTCAGTCGCTGGTAGAATCTGACAGTGGGCGTTTGCGGAAACGTTTCCAACATAAAAGCTGTTTAACGGAAACGCGTCTCCTGGATTCTCTGCGTGACAGTTTCCGGCGAGGGATGGGGGTCCCTAAAGGGGGTCCTGATACCTCCTCACTGTTCTCACCGGAAGTATCCCAGAGCCTCCCCTCCGACTCCCTTTCCCTTGGAGCTCCTGCTCCCCCCCTACTGGTTCCCTTTTCTGCTGCAGTGTCTCTGGTATTCTCCGGGAGCCTTTCCACCACCTGTTCTTCCGATGGCAGTTCCCTGACAGATGTCTACTGCACTAAATCACACATTTCCCCAAAATTCAATTCAGGAAGTCTCAACAATCTTCCTACTAATATATTTTGTCACTAAAAGGCGCTCTCTCTCTCAAGTCTGAGTTCAGACTTCTGTGAAAATGTGCTTTCAGATTTGGTGCAATATCTGGAATAAGC
Source organism: Podarcis cretensis (assembly GCF_951804945.1). NCBI lineage: Eukaryota > Metazoa > Chordata > Lepidosauria > Squamata > Lacertidae > Podarcis > Podarcis cretensis. The sequence goes on from NC_137177.1 coordinate 30,813,344, forward strand.
ACAGGCAAAGGTGTCTGCCTCACTTGTGAGTATCACCTGTGAGTATCCAGATATCAAGTGGTATATGGTTAGAACAAAATGTGAACAGAACACAGTCAGATCCAGCAACAGTCTTCCTACTTACTAGTTGACGCTCAAGCTGTTACAATTAATATATAAAGCCCTTAACAGCTTAGAACCAGTTTACAGTGGTACCTCAGGTTACAGAAGCTTCAGGTTACAGACTCCGCTAACCCAGAAATAGTACCCGGTTAAGAACTTTGCTTCAGGATGAGAACAGAAATTGTGCGGCAGCTGCGCGGCAGCAGGCCCCATTAGCTAAAGAACGGACCTCCAGAATGAATTAAGTTCTTAACCCGAGGCTCACACCGCAATAAGAAATAATTTTTTTATCATGGCAGCACCTACACTTTGGAACTCTCTGCCTTCGCTGTATTCTTTTTGGCACCTGTTTAGGCAAGTCTATACTGACAAGTTGTAGTACACCTACCTTATTTTTTAACAACAACAACTATTTTATTTGTACCCCACCTATCTGACTGGGTTTTTAGCTACTGCTGATTCTAAAACGCTTTCAGATATTTTAAAATACCTGTTTTTAACTGTAGTCTATCAAGAGTTTTAATATTTTATTTTATATATTTTAAAGTTTTTTTTCAAGTGATATATAAATTTTGTTGAAATAATGTTCATGGTAGATGTAATTCTGTTATCTGCATGTTTCTACGGTCACAAATATGGTTTCAGCTCTTGCAAGGCACCTTTTTGTGAAATGCCTTTGCCCCATAGCAAAAAGATATCAAAGCCAGTTTGGAGAACACTCAGTTATTAACTGCTTGCTGCTACCCCAACAACAACCATGGTGAAAAAAGCAGCTGTCTGTTTCTAAAGAAGAGGCTGGTCACATGCAATCTCCATTTTTATGTGGTGCGTTCTGCCCTGCAGCACTCAGTCATGAGTAGGCACATGCCTGCAATTTTACGTTTTTAAAGTAAAGAACAAATGTCATATCAGAAAGACCTGGAGAAGAAATACTGCAATGATAAAGAGCTGCAAGAGAAGAAAAAAGGAAAACAGGAATGATTTCTTTGCTTTTCTGTGGAGGCCTGATTAACCTTAATGCTCATTGGCTCACAGCAGGTGTAGAGTAGTAGCTACAAGTCAGAATCTGCAGGTCTGAATCATGCCTCTGCTATCATCTCACTAGCCAGGCGTAAGATAATCACTGCCTGAACATCACATCTGCATTATGAGTACAGTGGTACCTCGGGTTACATACGCTTCAGGTTACACACTCTGCTAACCTAGAAAGTGCTTCAGGTTAAGAACTTTGCTTCAAGATAAGAACAGAAATCAGGCTCTGGTGGCGCAGTGGCAGCAGGAGGCCCCATTAGCTAAAGTGGTGCTTCAGGTTAAGAACAGTTTCAGGTTAAGTATAGACCTCCGGAACGAATTAAGTACTTAACCCGAGGTACACTGTATACTACTGTCCTACCTTACAGGGCTGTTGTGAAAATGTACAAGGTGATTATTATTATTTTCATTTATGAATTGTGCCCTATACTATTACAATACAACAGTGTAAGAAGGTTGCATATATAAACAGTTTTAAACACTGCATATATAAAACATTTTAAAACAACAGCAGCACACACATAAAATAAATTCAAATGTAATATAGATACCAAGCAGCTGCGTGCGGATGTCACAACAAACTGAGCACAAGGGAAGGAAAGTACAAGTTTCTGTTCAGTTAGGAACAAATCAAGTTTCCCTTGTTTGGAGCATGGCTTGTTGAGACATTTGGATGTAGCCCACTGCGTGTTAAGAACTTTAACAATTAAACACATTGTGTAAATGCTAAGTATGATGCAGTTTCATGTAAACTCTGGGGTACAGCCCTTCCTCTATTAACCTTGGCATAGGGTTTCAAATTTAGTTTAGTTTAGTGATGGGGTCCAAGCAGCCTCCCTTTGGGAAGCTTTCACATATGACACCAAATAAACATTTTGGCACTTGTGTTTGCAAATATGTGGCACACTGGTCTTCAGCTGGCAGGTTGGGTTGAGGCCTGATCCAAGGTGGGTCACAACAGGACCACTACCACCATGCATATAAAAGACAAAGGATTAAGATATAGATCCCCAAATGCATATTTGGTTAAAAAGTGGGTCATAGAACATAAATGAGGAGAAAGGCTATTTTCAATTAAAATATATCACTTAGTACCATAACCATTTAAGAACCATTTGAAATGGCACATGATTTCCCATCCCTGTGAAGCAACACAGACTCAGCAATGCCTGCTACCTGTTCCCAACTGCTACCTTCACTAAAAGGTAAACGCAGCACTCAAAAATTCCTCTTAGGAATTCCTATTAATAGTCATTACAAAAGCATCAGGAGAAGTGAGTTGGGTTTTTTTTTTTTAAAAAAAATACATTCAAATATCCTGATTATATTCGCCTTATTCCCTGGATCATTGCCTGTATGGCAGTGGCATGTTCAGGGCCGTGCTATTAGATTGGCTCCCAACTTTGCACCTGCTTTTCCCAGAGCAACTGTATGTACTATGTGCCATTATCTGTAAGGGAAAGTCAATATGCAAGCTCCTGTATGTTTGGCAGAGTGGTCCCACTTCACAGCTGACAGGGTGGATTTGATTTAAATCAAATCAATTTAAATCACGATTTAAATCACTAGTCAGTAAGACTTGATTTAAACCATTTTTTTTTACAGAAAGTCTTGTTCTTGCTGGTATAATCTTAATATTTACAACCAGATGAAGGTTTCATTTTTGGAATAATAAATTTTCAGAGAAGTTTTTACAGTTATATCAAAAATTACTGATTTGGTTATACTATTAGAAATACATTAACAGATAATTATGAAATTATTCTGAGGTTTAATAAGTTAACTATTTATATTTGGACAACTTTTCTGCTGTACTTTATTGGAAGGAGAGAAATTATCATTTCCTTAATAACAATTTAAACAATTTATTTAACTAAAACAATAACATTATAGCATATGTATCCATGTTTGTTAACTGATGTGGTTAAATGATTAAAAAAAACCCACCTTAGACTGAGTTTCAGCACACATAAAAAACTTAAAACAAATCCTCATTTCCTGATGAATAGCCTTTGGTCTATAATGTAACTTAAATAGAAAATGATCTTTAGAAAGATTTTTCCTCCAAAAGCATTTTATTTTAAAAATCCACTTTAAATAAAAGAAATCTGATTTTTTTTATCATTATTTTTTAAAACATTGATTTTTATCCACCCTGATAGCTGACATGCCACTGCCCTACAATTAATACTGTACATGAGCAGCGTTCACAAAATCTCACACTGCCAATAGAATTGAGGCAACTATGTTTGCCACTTTGAAATCATTATTTAATAAAATCAATGGACTAGAGCTTAAGTTTGCAGAAGGAAAATTTCCCCTTCACCACTCTGAACGTGGGGCAGGGGCTGCTGGTGGAGAGAAGTGCTGTCCAACCTTGTGGACGATTCTCCCCTCTTCCAGAAGCCCCCATGACCCATAGCATACTGAAAGGTCAAGGGGACCTCCTGAACAGAGAGAAAGAACAACTTCTGAAAGCTGCCCTACTCACCCTACTCCGCAGATAGTCAGCCAGATTTCGGCGTGTGAAATTGGCAGCTGCAGTCGGAGACAATTCATACCCTGTTAAGAAAAGGAAATAATCATCTACTATATATTTTGGCAATTTGTTTGCTGTTCATTTGGACATCTCTTGAGATATCACAAAGGCTTTCAGCTGTTTGGATGTAAGTGGAAAACATTTTGAATCAAGATGGCAAACTGAACTTTTCAAAACTACACTGATTTTAAACGCTGATTTCAAAGTTGCACTGATATTTTGATTTCTTGGAATTCCTAAGCGCCAGGTACAAGGCTGCTAATAAACAGAAGGTGAGTGGAAATTCATTTTAGGAGAATACCTAACATATGTACAGCAACATCTTCAGCTGGTTTGCAAAGAAAAGAACAGTATTTGTTAAAAAAACATTGAACAAATACTAAAGTGGAGCAATGATACTCCACCCTCTTGCAGTCAGGACCAGAAGCCTTCCTCAACAGATGAGTTGGGGCAGAGAATGTCACCAGCCTTGTCACCTGGGCATCTAATATTACTTCCTTTCCAGGTCTATGAAGGGAGAGAACAGCTAGAATTGTAGACAGAAGGGACCCAAAGGGCCATCTAGTCCAACGCCCCTGCAATGCAGAAATCACAGCTTGCACACAGCAACTTCTAGACAGTTGCTGGTTTCAGGTGAAACTGAATTATATAACGGCAAATTCCGCTTTTGTGCAATTGTAGTTGATTAGGTCTGTGATCACATAGACTGAAGTAAGGGAGCATGGGCACCAAGGGTGTATGGAAGACTTATGAGTTAATCCAAGGATGCAGAATTATCTAGTACCACTCTGTTAGGACTTTCCCTCCCCAAACTGTGGGTGGGTGGATAGGAAATCAATATTTTGAATGAATCCTCAAGTAAAAAAACTCCCTCCCCTTAGAAAATGTGTGTATTTATCCTACTCTTTTCTATTCTTGAAGTACTAGTCTCCTAAAGACAGAGAGTTTGCTTGCTCTTTGAATACAGATGGAGGAAATTAACTATGGGATCCCACCCCAAACCTTGACCTTGAAGTAAAACACCCCAGTTATGCTATTGTTCCGGGTGTGCAGACTGACTCTTAAGAGTCGAAAAGAACTGCAAGAATGTAATTTTTCCCCCAAGTTGGCAGAAGTGCTCTGTAGACTCTCAGCAGTGTCATTCATGAGAAGTGGGGAAAGAAGACTGCTAGAGTGACAGATCTGAGACATGGAGTGGAGGGGGCACAGATCCATTCTCTGCAACTAAGCCAAATCAAGGTGCATGCCAAATCTGGGGTGAGAGAGAGTTATCAGCCTGGATCTAACATAATCACAATTCTTGTGGTTTTGTCTGCAGTGTTTAGAAAGCATACAGCTTACCAATGCCGAATCCTAGACTTCTTTATTCTACTCTATACATTCAGTGGCACAGCACCACACACTACTCACCATTCCTCATCTTGTAGAGCTGGACATTTTTCTGGATATACTCTGCAAACTGGACAGTGTCCCCAGCCTCCCCAACACATAGAAGCAAGATTTTCTCACTCATCTTGAACATCTTATCATGATCTAAATCAAGAGGATGGAGGAAAAACACACCAGTCAGAAATAAGGACAAGCTACAGTGAAGTGTTTCATTTTGAGAGACAGAGTGAGAGCAAAATGAGCAGAGTCTTCTGATTAATACAAGGGCTATTTCCCCTTCATGGGCAAAATCAAAACATTAGTAACTTATTGAATAAACAAGACTTGCACACTTGTGGATTAATTACAGAATCAGATCTGAAGAACTTAAATAAGTTTTTTTTTTAATCTTTAAACAGCCACCCATACCAACATTTTCATAATATACTTACTTACTTATCAAACCTTTATTAGGCATTATGCAGGTAAAACCATAAAAGGAAAATAACATATAAAAGCCTTGAGATATATATAAAAAGGCAGGAGTTGGCTACATACAAATATAAATATATACATATAGAATCAGTGGTTTTCCTTGTTAACCTGCTCCTTGGAGGACTGCTGCCAAAAACTCGGCTACCCCCGCCGTTACCCTTTGGTCAGCGTCGGATAGGTAGAGTCCCACACATTCAGCTTGCTGGGGTTCCAGACCACCCGAAAGGGGGGACAGCACGCGTTGACGGAGCGTACTGTACAATGGGCAATGAAAGAGGATATGCTCTACAGTGTCCGGGACATTCATAGAACATCTGCAGAATCTCTTGCTTCTGGGAATGTTTTGATATCTTCCCCAGACAAATGCTGAGGGAAAAACATTCAAACGGGCCAGCATAAAAGCCCTACGTTGGGCTGGGATTATTAATTTAGAGACGTAATTGGCTCTGCAATCTAAGATATTTAAATCGTAGAATCTGGGGGAGCAAATTTTGTTTACAGCTGCCATAATATTTTGTCTCTCGACATCCTTTAGTCTAGTTAGGATATTATGGAGAATATATTGCTCATTAGAATTGTACAGGAGCTCCAGCTCGATGCCTAAAGATTCAATTTTTTTTTCAAGGTGCTGATACCATCTTGATTTATAAGGGTCTTTGAGCAAATCAGCGAGCAGACTTGATGGAGGGCAGCGAAAATGGCAGCGTAACCAATACTTTATTGAGGTGGACCATGCCCAGTATTCCATTGTGTGTATGCCTATTTCTGCACACATTGTTTCATATTTGATCATAAGAGGGAGTCCAAGAATACGTCTCAAAAAGCTGGAGTGAATCTTTTTTATATCACTGTTATATGCTTGGACCCATAGCGGGATACCATAGAATATCTGGGATTGCACTTTTGCTTGAAATATCTGATTGGCCGCAGGAATAAATTGATTACCTTTCTGATAATAAAAACGGGCAACTGCTGATGAGATGCACTTTGCCTGTTTTATGGCATTTGTGCGATGGGTTGCCCATCCTAAGTTGCTCTGGAATAAGATTCCCAGATATCTATGGATTTTCACTTGTTGGATTTCTTGCCCTCTTATTTTCCATTTCTCTAATTTCCAACCATTCGAGAAGACCAAAATTTTTGTCTTCTCATAATTTATAGAGAGTTTGTTACATTCGCAGTAAAGGATCAGTGAAGATATAAGACGTTTCAGACCCAAGCTCGTTAGTGATAGTAAGACAGCATCGTCTGCGTATAATAAGAGAGGAACTGGTTTCTGATTGAGTTTAGGGGCATGTGATTCTATTTTTTGAAGGTAATCTGGCAAGTCTGATAAAAATAAATTAAATAGAAAGGGGGCAAGAATACACCCTTGTTTTACCCCTTTCGAGTTTGGGATGTCTGAGGAGAGGTGACCTTTGGTGTTAAGTTTGATTTGACAGGTATTGGAAGAATGTAGATTTTGCATTAGAATCAATAAGCGCTGATCAATTTTTAATTCTGTGAGTTTCCTCCACAACTTTGGGCGGTCAATTGAGTCGAATGCACCACGAAAATCTACAAAAGCAGCGTATATCTTAGATTGCCTTTGGGATCTGTATTTTTCAACCAGATGCATAAGTGTAAGACAGTGGTCTAGAGTAGAGCAACCTTTGGAGAAACCTATTTGTTCTTTCCCTGGTAAATTTAGATTTTTCATCCAGGTAAGAAGTTTAGATAAGAGGTGCTTAGCGTAGATTTTCCCTATCACTGATAGTAGGCTTATCGGTCTATAATTCCTTGGTTCTTTTGGGTCGCCATTTTTAAAGATTGGAATAATTATTGATCTTAACCATATCTCAGGTATGGTCCCATATTTATCTATAAGAGTAAACAATTGAGCTAAGGGTTCTGCCCACCAATCTATATAGGTCTTAAATAGTTCTATTGGTAGACCGTCTGGCCCAGGAGATTTCCCCGATTTGAAGTTTTTAACTATCTCTCTAATTTCCTCTTCCTCTACCCTTGGCCACTCCTGGAGTTTATTAATTTTATTTTTAATGGTTTCATTTCCTTTAAGTTCACCGTGTAGATTGTTAAATACAGATGTATAGTATTGGGACCATTTGGATTCTGCAATTGGTGGCAGAGTTAGTTGATTTTCGGCTTTCAGTCCTCCGTACACTAGGCTCCAGAACGCTTTGTTGTTTTTACTCTGAATTGAGTCGAATAATTGTAGCCATTTTTGGGTTGCGTATTTCTGTTTCTTTTCGGCCAGAATATAATGGTATTTTCTTTTTTCATCAAGATAAGAGGGCTCTAGTTTAGTGCGATTATTTTTAAATGTTTGGCGCAGTTTTCTTTTTAGCTGGAAACATTCATCATCAAACCAAGGGCTAGCGCTATATTTAAGTTCCCAAACTTTAGGTGGAGTACTAAGCTCTACAAGCATTTGGAAGATTTCATTATAAATTTTAGGAATATCACAGTAGGAATTAGTGGTCTTTAAGTTGAATAATACTTGTTTTCTCAGGTTAGCTGTAAGTTTATGCCCCACTTCTGCACTCATTTCCTGGGACCATTTTAATTGGGTCATTTGTTTGTATTGAGAAGGTTCTATGATATTGTGCTTAGTTATTTTGGTTTCGTCCTTTAAGCTAATAGACAGCAATAATGGCTGATGATCGCTTTCAGTGCGCGTTCCAATTTTGAGGTCCATGATCGAATTTATAATATTATAAGGGACAAGAATATAGTCGATGACACTGCATCCTCGGGGGGAGAAGTATGTAAACTCCCCGCTTCTATCGCCATTTGTTGAACCGTTCACAATCTGCAAATTAAAGTTGTTACATAATTCAAGTAGGCGTAAGCCTTCGTTGTTAACAACCCTGTCTCTGGAGAATCGTCCTATTTTCAGGGCATGTGCGATATCATTATCAGTATTCCAATTTAGTTTGCTACATAGTTGTTCATTGTTGGTTCCCACTCTGGCATTAAAATCACCTGCTATTATCAGTGAGGCATTTGGGTATTTATCGGACAGATTTTCTATATAAAAGGTTAGTTGTGACCAATTTTCACTACTGATGTTGTTTTTGGTTGGGGGGATATAGACATTTACAAGTAGCAAAGAGTCTTTTTTTTGGGTTAAAAGTAGAGCTTGTGCAAGTGGTAAACATATTTCTAGTTGCTTGATTTCAAACCCTAAGTTGTCTTTGATCATACAACAGAACCCTGCTTTCGGCCGGCCCTTCGTGTTTGTTTTCAATGCGGGTTTCGTATAGGAGATGAATCCGTTAATTTTAATATCTCTAGTTGACCATGTTTCTTGTAGAAGTATTAGTTCAAAATCCTTAAAGAAGTTCATTAGGTCTGGGTCTCCGTCTTTGTTTCCCCACCCTGCGATATTCCAGGACAACAGGCGTAGGATCCGTTTTTGGGTTGGTGGCTGGTTGACAGCATTTAGTCATTCTAGTTCTGTCATTAAGTCCAGCGAGGAATTTTTTCTTGTGCAGATACAGCCATTTGTCGCTGCTTTCGGTGGGGGACGTAATGGTGGATCTTTTAGATTCTTTTTTAAAGTGCGGGAAATTAGAATTTCCTCCCTTTCTTGATTTTCTTCCTTAACTGTTCCTTGTTCCTGAGAGATTTCTGTGGTTGGTGGGCTATTATGGATAGTAGGACTGTTTTTAGTCTCTACTTCCATTTCTTTGGCCTCATTAGGTGTTGAGCTCGGTGTGTCAGGTCTGTTGGAGGTCATCTTTTGTTCGGCAAAGTTAGAGTCCTTTGTGGTACTTAAATAAGGGGTACCTATTTCGTTTGGAGCTAGTATTTGATATCTCAGCCAGGAGTTTGTAGTCTCATTACTGGAGTTTTTCCTTGCCGTTTCATATTCTAAAGGCGGCTGGATTTGTAGCTCTGCATCTATACATTTGAAAGTTCCATTTACAGCTCTCTTTTTGACTATGCATTTTGGGGAAAAGGCTGGCAAGTGTAAAGTTTGATTGTGTATTGTATCTACTGCATTTTGTTGACCTTGTCGGTGAATTTCGGTCAATCTAGCCTGTAGTTTCGTCAATTTACTGAGTATGTTTATTTGTTCTTTATCTGGTAGCTTGGCAAAATTACTCAGCAGATCTTCTTCTTCTGGGACTGTCCAGTCTATTGTGTCAAGGGCGAGGTTGTTATTTGATGCTACAGTCGCATGGTTTGGGAGCTTGGATTTTTCTTGCGTAATTTTCCGGGTAGCTGACTGCGGTTTCTCCCATCTACTGGGTTCTTCCACGGGGGTAGGGGAGATGTCGGCTTCTGGTGGAATGGCCTTGTTCATCTTATTCTGTCTTTTAGATGCAAACAATGGTCTGGGTGATATATCTTCAAAATGTCGGCGCGGAAAAATTCCTTTCTGGGCTAAATGAGCCTTTACCCTTAAGATTTTAGTTGGGATTCTATGACTACCAAATCTTAGTAGTACTTTTTTGGAATATCCGTCGTTAGTGAGCCTCTTGACTGCTTTTAAGTCAATGCTTCCGCCCTCAGAACCAAGGAGCAGATTTAGATGGTGTCTGGCCCAGAAAGATGACTCCCAGTAAGGTAGGGGTCCTCTATATGGAAAAATGTGGAGAACAATCTCACATGGCCTCAGTATCAGGTTGATTGAGTGAGGGGGGCTTCCTCTGATTTTTGACTGGTTTAGAGGTATAAATTTGTATTTGTTCTGTTTATTTCCAGGGGTTGTTAAGGATGGCAAAAAGGGAGTGAGTTGCCTCCTTTCATCTGGGTTATCCAGCTTCTTGGAGATGTTTTGTAATTGTTCAAAGATTTTTTGAACTGTTTGAGCAGTCAATAGGCAGCATTCCTCCAGCAGCTCCACCTTTCTATCAATTAGTGCTTGTGCCTCGGTTATGGGAGTAGTAGCCTTGTCCTCATTTACTCCTAGGGATATCTCTTCAATTGTCTTTCCATGTAAGGAGTTGAGGAAGGTTTTGGGAGGAGATACGTGCTGTTTTTGAGGTAGCAGGTAATTATCTAGATTACTCTGTTTAAAACCAGAGGGCTCTGTGTCAGTTTCTATATCAAGGCACCTGGGTCTTTTGCCTCTTCTCATTACTAGATTCTTAAATCAATGAGATCAGACTTCTAAATAGAATGATAAAGTGCTAAAGTTCTCTGGTCACAATCTCGTTCAATTCTCATTCGGTCCTAGCTGGACTGCTGCGAGGTAAGTAACGAGTAACTGGGAGGGAGTGCCTTAATGCTCGAGAGGGAATGTCTGAGAGCCTTCGTTAAAACTTCTTTAACTTCATTAAGTCCCGGCACCGAGGAGGATAAGATAAGATAAAATGTTCAAACGCACAGCGAAATAATGAAAGGAAATAGAATCCAAAAGGGAGGAGAGCCGGCAACATTTAGTTAAAAGATCTCTTTGAGCTCCGATAAGAGCGTCTTACCTCGGCGCCATCTTGAGAAAAGCCAATAATAATAATAATAATAATAATAATTTATTATTTGTACCCCACCCATCTGGCTGGGTTTCCCCAGTGACTCTGGGCAGCTTCCAACAAAGATTAAAATTACATTAAAATGTCACACATTAAAAACTTCCCTGAACAGGGCTGCCTTCAGATGTCTTCAAAATGTCAGGTAGTTGTTTATCTCTATGACATCTGATGGGAGGGCGTTCCACAGGGCCACCACCGAGAAGGCCCTCTGCCTGGTTCCCTGTAGCTTTGCTTCTCGCAGTGAGGGAACCGCCAGAAGGCCCTCGGTGCTGGACGTCAGTGTCTGGGCTGAACAGTGGGAATGGAGACACTCCTCCTTTAAAGGTCAACACCAACACTTTGAATTGTGCTCAGAAACGTCTCAGGAGGGACATATCCTTGATTTTAGGTAATACCCCAGGTAACAACCGACCCAGACTCTTCAATCATCACCTGAGGCCCTTCCTCGTGTATCCCCTCCATGAGAGGTCAGCAGGAGGACGACATGAGAGCGGGCCTTTTCTGCAGTGGCGTAACCCACCTAGGGGGTCCGTGGCACCATTCAGATAAAGAAAACTACCATAGAGATATCAAAATTTTCAAAAGTAGGGGCTTGGCTTTGAAAGACAGGGGGTCCGCAGTACTTAGCTAATTGGGAACCACTGATTTGTGGCTGTGTGTGTGTGTGCGAGTGTGTGTTAGTGTGTGTTATTGTTTTTGTTCGTTACTATGTTGTGTATTTTTGTGTTTTTAAATTGTAAAGTGCTGTGTGATCCTCAGATGAAGGGCGCAATAGAAATTTAATGTATGAATGAACAAATTAATGAATATAATATAATATAAATGTTTACAATTACTAGATCAATCAGTGACAGGCAGATGATTAATTTGTTGACAGCAGTAAAAAAACAATAAGGAAAAGAAGTCTGAAAGCACTATGCAGAGTTTAAAAAGGTAAAGGTAAAGGTACCCCTGCCCGTACGGGCCAGTCTTGACAGACTCTGGGGTTGTGCGCCCATCTCACTTAAGAGGCCAGGGGCCAGCGCTGTCCGGAGACACTTCCGGGTCACGTGGCCAGCGTGACATTGCTGCTCTGGCCAGAGCCAGAGCCAGAGCCGCACACGGAAACGCCGTTTACCTTCCCGCTGGAAAGCGGTCCCTATTTATCTACTTGCACCCGGAGGTGCTTTCGAACTGCTAGGTTGGCAGGCGCTGGGACCGAGCAGCGGAAGCGCACCCCGCCGCAGGGATTCGAACCGCCGACCTTTCGATCGGCAAGCCCTAGGCGCTGCGGCTTTAACCCACAGTTTAGGAAGTGCTAAAAGTCATGGGGAGGGAGAGGGGTAGAAAGTAATGAAAATCACTGAGATGCATTTTCCTCTGGAAATAAAATTTTGAAAAAATAAGTGTGTTTTTTTTAAAGAAAAAGACTTTACTATTACTACAACCTATCAGAGGAAGAATGCTTTCATATGCCACTAATGGTTCTGCAATCTCATCTTACCCTCAGCCTGCATTAACTAGATGATAGATAAATGTATTAAATTCATTTCCCAGAAGCCCCTTGTGTCTTTGGGAAAAGCAACATTCTATGTATTTAGGATCCCCTCCACAGAAGTGTCTAAATCTCCGTATCAGAACCTCTCCATCATTTGCTGTTTACTGCTGAATAATCTTCCCTGGAGGACATGTTTAAGAGTTTCTGATACGTTCCATCCTTTAACAGGATTAACAGAGTATTTTGCAGCTGTTAAAATAATTTAAAACACACACACACACACACACACAGAGAGAGAGAGAGAGAGAGAGAGAGAGAGAGAGACTTCTGCACATGGGAGTTTAGGAAAACTAACTGCAGAGATTTTCCCAGGGATCTGAATGGGATGGGAAGGAAAGCTAACAAAATGTCAAGAGAGTCTTTGTCACCAGTTCTCAAAAGCAAAAGGTGGCTCAGGCTCAATGTGGTGCCCTCCAGATGTGTTGGGCTATAAGCCCCATCAGCCTCAGCCAGTACAGCTGGCCTGATGGGAGTTGTGGTTCAACACATCTGAAGAGTTATAGGTTGGCGAAGGCTGCTCTGCATAATGCACTAACAAAGAATGTTGCCCATGGGGCTACTGCGGTACAAACAAATCACTCCAGCATTCGAAATTCACTGGGTCCAAGGAGGGTGGACCTCCTGAAAAAACCCTTGACTTCTGAGCATGCTCAGTGGCCACTGAATGCTGGCTGACATGGTAGGGGGTTTTTTAGAATGGGGATATAGAATGGAAAAAAAGGGGGGAAAGTTTTGTAGTACTTTATATGGGAAGCTGAAATCTTGAAAAGAAGCACTACACAATGCAATATTTGGTGGCAGGTTCCACCTGCAACAATAAACGTAATCTATAGAAGAGTGGGAAACTGCAAAACTCCAGATGTTGCTGGACTTATCATCTCTAACCATTGGCCATGCTGGCTGGGGCTGATGGGAGTTGACCTAGACCACTGCTATCCAACTTTTGGGTTGAGACTTACAAGTGATGAGTTTTCCAATAATCAATAATTTTTTAAAAAACCACCAATTGCCATAAAAGTGTGGCGCTCTGATTGTAAGTAGTATGTTACATTAGTTTTATATGCTATATAACTCTCAAAAAAGTTTTTCCAATAGCTAAGTGTAGCTGGAAGTACTGAAATAATGTGGAAAAAATGATAAAGTGCACTTAGTACAGTTTAAAATGGTGCATTAAAACAAGTTCAAGACTTTACTTGGAACGGCAACTCAATAGCACACACTCCCCTTGAATTATTTAAACTTTGGGGTGAGGGAAATGAAAGTCCTACAAGCTATTAACATACCTATTTTAACACACTCGAATTGCTGCACGTAGCATTGTATTCATTCCAGTTGCTCAATTTAACTTGCATCACATTAATTACACTGCGGACGGACAGAGCAATCTAAATCCCTGATCTGTCATGCGCAGGAGGTTTGAATGAGATGGTGTCCCTCTGCCCAGCCTTGCTGGCCTCCACTCTGCTGCCCTGCTGATGAGAAGCACCACAGTGCACCTGGTGAAGCAGCTGTAGTCAGTGGACACCCCCAAAACACGCCGTTTTGGGGACAGCATAGAAATAGCTGGATCCTGAGCTGCTGAGCTTCTTTCTTGCACAGCCTTGGAGCTGGTACAGAGAAGAGGCATTTTTTAATGCCCTCTCCCCTTTCAACATGAACACCAGGACTGTGGTTATAGTAGTGGTGGCCATCCCACTCCATCAAGCCCTGCCACTGCAGGCCAGGCATTTGGACTGCCCTCTCATTTTATGAAACTATGCATTTCTAAATAAAATATACAGGAAAATAAGGCATTAGAATTTTTTCTACCCCACATCACTAGCTCTAATTGAAGATGATATACAGCAGTTTCATCACTTGTTTTCTGTTTTATTCAGGGCTCGTTTATAGAAAGAGAACGACCAAATGCAAAGGAGGTCATGGCTCCTACGTCTTTTAATAGTTGTGAAGAAGAAGGAATTCTGATAAATGCATGTTTGATCATCCTCACCATTACAAACTGTTCCATCAACACTTCTATGCAACAGTTCAAGTTAACAGAGCCCACTTAACCCCACTTTGGACATGGACAGCCTATGGGCATTTAAATAAGAAATGGATCTCATGTTGTACGATGCAATTAAGGTTTGGCGTAAGTGTCAGTGGATTTTTCTGTGGCAAGACAGCTCAACTCTGGTGCTCAACAAATATTCTTCAACTCAAAATCCATTCATGTTAAGTGGAAATATAGGAAGCTGCCTTACGCCTGAGCTGGACCATTGGGCCATCTGACCCAGCACTATCTATCAGGAGCTCACTAGGTTATGAGACGGAACCTGCCAACTTCTACATGCAGAGCCCATCCTCTGTCACTGAGTTAAAGCCCTTGCATGTCTTTTGCACAAGCTTATGGCTGGTGGGGAAAAAAGTGGATCCTGGAAGTTCATTCCAATTTAACTGCTAGGAATATAGGAAGCAAGATCAGCCAAGTTGCCTTTCTAGCCCAGTACAGTGGTACCTCGGGTTAAGTATTTAATTCGTTCCAGAGGTCTGTACTTAACCTGAAACTGTTCTTAACCTGAAGCACCACTTTAGCTAATGGGGCCTCCTGCGCCGGAACACGATTTCTGTTCTCAACCTGAAGCAAAGTTCTTAACCTGAAGCACTATTTCTGGGTTAGCGGAGTATGTAACCTGAAGTGTATGTAACCTGAGGTACCACTGTACTGTCTGACAGGAGCTCTCCAAAATAAAGGAACTTTCCCATCATCCGCTACATGGACCTTTTAACTGAATATTGAACCTCATATCTTCTGCATGCAAAGCATGTGCTCTTCCACTGAGCTATGCCCATTCCCATGAAAAAATACAGGAAAAAAGGAAACTGCTTTATACCTAGACCCACAACCACAACTATGACCAGATGTGACTTTCCGGGATTTCCCAGACCCCTCCTGCATACCCATCTATATTCTACAGAGATGTTTTTGCATCACCCTTCTCCTTAAAGTAAAGATTGCAAAAACCGAACCTGCTACTCCCTGCCATAGCTGTCAACTTTTCCCTTTTCTTTCGAGGAATCCTATTCGGAATAAGGGAATTTCCCTTTAAAAAAGGGAAACGTTGACAGCTATGTTCCCTGCACAGAAAGCACGTGCTCTGGTACTGAACTGCACTCCCTCTCCTAAGTTGTGGAATCCTCTCCACACCGAAGTGCGCCTGGGATCTTCATTACACAGCTTTCGAGAAGCCGCACCTCTTCACCTTGGGATGCCCACCCTATTATTGCAACTATCATCTGTTTCGAACTATTTGCAATGCTGTAGCCCGCCTTGGGGCCTTATGGCGAAGGAAACCGAACTATAACTACCGGGTTGGAATGCAGGTCCTGCGTGAAAAGTTAACTACTACTAGGCCAAATCCCACCGATTCCACCAACGGGAACTCGAATGAGACTAACTTAGCCTGGATTCAGTTTCGTTTTCGAAGAAGCGGAGACGCCAGGGATAGATCTCACCAACACTACGCGTGCGAAGCAAGCGCTCGGCCCGCTGGCCGCCCCCCCCGCCCGCTCCGAGGGGCCCCTGCCTTCACTTTTCTCCACACCCCCCCCCCGCCCGCTTCCCAGGGACTGACCGCGCTTCATCTGGACGACGCTGGAGGCGGCGATGGTGTCAGCGGCCACCAGCACGAAGTCGGGCCCTTGAATGCCGATGAGGTACTCCATCGGGCCCGGCCGGCAGCGACTAAAGCAGGAGCGGGCAACTGAACTTAGGCTGCCGAAGGGAGAGAGCGCGGAACAGTGACACAGCGAGACGGCGGAAAAGGAGCCGGCGCGCCGCGGCGCAGGAAAATGACGTCTACGGGGTGCTTTTTGAGCTTCTCGCGAGAAACGGGTGCTTCTAGGCATTCAAGACTCTATGGTCCCCGCTCGCTCAGCCTTTCTCCCGCTCTCTGACGTGCGCAGATGAGCCCTGCCCACGGAGTCCCCTTCGAGCCCACGTGATGTTTCCCGCCCTCCTTTCCCTTGTTCCGCCTGTCCGCTTTCGCGTTCTAGGGGGCGGCGGCTCAGCCAGCACCTGTCCTGCAAAGCGCTTTCAAAACGGTCCAGATCATTAAAACGCACTGGTTTTTGCAGATGTCAGAGAAAGCCACCAGGGAGGGAGATCACTTATAAGCATCTCTTTAGTCTTAAGGGCTGAATAGAGCCTCCACGTGCAGGAGCAGTATACCGAGGACAAACCGGGTAGGTGGGTGAAGAGGCGTTACCCCGTTTCTCTGCTTTGTGGGCTTCCTAGGGGTATCTTGCTCTGTGGGAAACACGGACTACTAGGTCCAAAAACTCAATTATTTTGTTACTAATACTCTTAAATTGCACCTTTTCATTTTTGTTTCTTACAAAGAAACACTGGGAACATAAATGTATGCTGAAGGTGTGGATTATAAATAATGTAAGTAGAATATCACTAGCAAAGCCTTTCCTGTGGTTCTTAAACTGGCTACCATTCCAACAGGTACCTAGTTAGTTCCAGAGGTGGCAAAGAAAGACCAATGCCCATCTTTGATCCCTTTTTGCATCTTCAAGCGTCTCCGTACGTATTTTGGGCATTCCACTTCCATATTCTAGTACAGGGGTCAGCAGACTTTTTCAGCAGGGGGCCGGTCCACTGTCCCTCAGACCTTGTGGGGGGCCAGACTATATTTTTTTTTGGGGGGGGGGAATGAACAAATTCCTATGCCCCACAAATAGCCCAGAGATGCATTTTAAATAAAAGGACACATTCTACTCATGTAAAAACACGCTGATTCACGGACCCTCCATGGGCCGGATTTAGAAGGTGATTGGGCCGGATCTGGCCCCCGGGTCTTAGTTTGCCTACCTATGTTCTAGTACTTCTGCCTCCTTTAAAGCTTCCTGGTTTACCTGCTGTCTCTTGGACACCTCTCTTATGAACTGTGATTGACTCACCTTTGGCAAACACACACAAAAACCCACTCAAGGATATCAGAAGAGGGACCAGTGGCTCCCACTTCCCTGTGTGTTTACTTAAGTCGTCTGCTTTCTCCATCTGTATCCTGGAGAGTTTCAGGATTCTCAGAAGTGAGAGTGGTTTCTACCTGTAGCCTAAGCAGATCTGTAGGCAGGAGTCTGCAATTGCACTAACTACTCACCATGGTGAGTGAAATTCTGCCCTTTTGGTAGCATGACAAGCCAGCTACTATCAGCCGAACCTACCCCACAGGGCTGTTGTGAGAATAAGGTATTCTGCTGAACTGAACTTCTGATCTTATGGTTTAGCAGTTGTTGAACTGGTTTAGTTATCAGATTCAGGTAGGTAGCTGTGCTGGTCTGACACAGTCAAAATAAAAATAAAAATAAAAATAAAAATAAAATTGTCCAGTAGCACCTTATAGACCAACTAAGTTTGTTCTTGTGTAAGCTTTCCTGTGCATGCACACTTAAGAAGAAGTGTGCATGCACACGACAGCTTATACCAGAACAAATTTAGTTGGTCTATAAGGTGCTACTGGTCAATTTTTTATTTTTATTTTTTTTTGTTTTGGTTTAGTTGTCATGACTTGTTTTATTGCATATTTTAATTAACAACTTTGAATTGCCCTAGTGGAATTGCTGTTGTTTATTTTAATTTAATCTGGATTTTACCATTGATTTTATAGTTGCAAACCACTTAGAAGCCATTTTGGCATACAATGGCATCTCGGGTTAAGTACTTAATTCATTCCGGAGGTCCATTCTTAACCTGAAACTGTTCTTAACCTGAAGCACCACTTTAGCTAATGGGGCCTCCCGCTGCTGCCATGCTGCCGGAGCATGATTTCTGATCTCATCCTGAAGCAAAGTTCTCAACCTGAGGTACTATTTCCGGGTTAGTGGAGTCTGTAACCTGAAGCGTATGTAACCTGAAGCGTATGTAACCCGAGGTACCACTGTATAGGCAATATATAAATAAATAATAAAGTAGCGGAGGAGATCTGAGCTTCTTGGAGGAAGAGTGGAATACAAATGTAATAAATAAAAATATATAATAAAGAGAATCTGAAAATGCTGTCCTCTGACCTACCCTGATAGCCCCCTTAATTTCTTGTTCCCTCTTCATCCCTTCCCTAGCACCCACTACTCTTAAATTGTGTTTTCATCTCACCTGCTTCCGCCCCCCTCCAGGATTATAATAATCCAGGGGTGACAAGCATGGCACCCATGGGGACCCTCTTGAGGTCTTTCCCTGGTGTCCACAAAGTCGCTGTGTACGGCTCCAGCTGTCATGAAGTTGGTTTAGAGTTGAAGGAGGAAGTTGGAAGAATGGCGCTTTTCCCCACTTCCTATTTCAGCTTAATGAGCTTCTCAAGAGTTGAATTAATTCTATGGGATACAACTTTTACCCAGGTCCCTTAGAAAAAGTAAAATGTATGTGAGTGGGTACACACACTCTTTCTTCCTGTCTCAGAGAAGGGTAGCTCACCCGGGAGAGGGAAGTGACCAGAGGGGGTGGCACGCCCGCAACAGTCATTCAAAAATCTGAATGTGCCCACAGATCTAAAAAGACTGGTGATCTCTGATATAACCTACCTGCCTTGTGCTACCTGTTAGTGGATTGCACTTGGATTACATATGTTGTGTCTAGGCCTGCAAAATATACCAGGCAAGAGGCAGGCCTGTAGCTTTAAAAACATGCCAGGAGAATGAGTGATGGGGGTGGGAGATGGGGGGCCCACAACAGCAACAAATTGTCTTTAAGAAACTGTATAAATGAGAGTAAGGTGCGTATTCACCATTTTGACTGTTTTCCAATCGCCCACAGCTACACTTGTTAAATTGAGCACCGCATGTGTAAATCAAAACAGGATGTTTTCCTTTACTGAACAATGGCAGAGCCCCATGCCAGTTTTTTAAGTGTGTGGATCCAATTTGGATTTTTAAAATAGGTTTTCCCTGTAGATTGTGAAGCATAGTGCTCGCTACACACAAAGCCAGGCTGCCTAACTTAGGGGTTTGTATTATTTTATTTCCAAAAGAAGTTAACCAAAACCAGGGGGGCACAC
Organism: Podarcis cretensis; assembly: GCF_951804945.1. Lineage (NCBI taxonomy): Eukaryota > Metazoa > Chordata > Lepidosauria > Squamata > Lacertidae > Podarcis > Podarcis cretensis. The sequence goes on from NC_137177.1 coordinate 30,832,940, forward strand.
TAACCAGCAGCTATCATCCTTGCCGATTTTTATTGTGCCCCAGGGTACAATTAAATGCTAAGGTTGTTATTGAATTGTCTTGACAGATTGAATTTTCAAAAGAGAGGCGAATCGGAAAGAAGGTAGGGAAACCATATAGACTGAATTTTCAAAAGGAAGGAAGAAAAATAAAGATTTATACGTACTAAGCCCTGTACGTCAAGAAGCTCAGTCCAAAGCTAATTATGTATTACCAAACAGGACTGAAAATTCTGAGGCACCAATTTGACCTGGTGCCATAGAATATGATATTAGTGCACCTGGTAATTTGAACTACAGGCGGCAACTGCTTTGCGACCATTCAATTGATGTGCAACCGCCAATGCGTGGGTTGTTTTGGACCTGGAAGAGCGTGGAATGGGGCAGAATGGGCTTTGTGCTCCACCGGCATGCACGAATGCCTGGAACGGAAATGAGTAGCTGTATTTTGTCAGCTTTGTGCAAAGCTCAGACCCAGCACCACACTTCTCCATATTTTGCAGTGCTGTTCTCCAGCCAAGTAATGTTGTACCAAAATTTCTATTCTAGTGTAAAGTGTGCATAAATACATATATTACTGAAAATAACACACATAATGATAAGGAAAAAAATGCTTTCAAAAATGTGTATGTTAGGCAAAATTTACCCAACAATGTTGCAGTGAGCCTCTAGAAAAGCAGGGATTAGACTAGATGGTATTTTAGTTCCTTCCTTTGGAAGGTAGTGTGGGGACAGACACGTCCATGGCTTTTACGTCGTAACACCCTCCACAGTGGCACCCAATGGGTTAATGGAGCCAGCTTCTTTCCTGGGAATGGTTGCCTTTTGCCTCTCACCAATCATCAGAAATGGTGTTTACTCTCCACCTGAGATGGGGGAATCGATTGATGTGCACAGGTGAAAATGGATTGCAGCCCACTTGTCCAGTAGTGTCAATGGAGGTGATTAGCACTTGTGTCCATTTCCAGCTGATTGATAGCGCAGGTGAGAATCACTGCAAGGTCAGCCAGGACCACATCAGCGTGGTGCCCCCTCGCTTGGCGGAGAGTCCCTGTCAGCTGTCAATGTGGACAAGGACATGTTGGAAGAAGACAAGCACTTTGCCTGAATTCAAAGATGCTCGGGACAGTCAGACGTCTGGGCACAGTAAGTTCAGTTCAGAGAGACCAAAGAAATTACTTAAGCTAATATATAATTAGCTCTGAAATAACTGAATAGATGAAGTTAAGACTTTTCAGAGTCCTGGTCTACATGTGGAAAAACATTGAGGCTTTAGTAGACCATGGGCAGGATTCAGCTGATTCCCACTACCAGAAGCCAATGGAAGAGCTACCCATAGCACAATAAGGCTTCTTCTCTCTTCTACCACGATGCACCCCCTACAGCTCCTGAAATTGGCCCAGCGGGGTTGGAAGTCCCGAAACAGCATTCTAGTGGTGGTAAGATTGCCATGTGTGTTCAGCAGTGTAGCTAAAAAGGCCAATGCAGTTCCAGGGTGCATGCAGCAACAAAAGAACCTAGTGCTAGACTACAATCCCCGTCAACCCTGACAAGTCGCCATTCTGGCTGTGCCGGATGGGAGTTAAAGTCCCAGCAACATCCGGTGAGCCACAGATTCCCTTCTGCTTAGGATACGTCTGCTGCTCACTACAGTTTCTCCAAGTCTTGTGTTCAGGAGATAGTAGCTCTAGAGTCACAGAGGGATGCAAGGTGACAGGCAGGCAAGCGTGGTTTTGGGGAAATGACCCAATGGGGCAAATTTTACTTCTGGTGGTCCAAAGTTAGCTCATGAGCCAAGTTCCTCTGCCCCTGCTTTAGTGCCTGATAATAGAAATGGCTCAGCTAAAGCCGCTTCTGCTGTTCGCACTGGGAGAGAAAGGTTTAAAAGCCCTTTGCTGACCTTGGGAGAGAGTAGGTGTAGTCTACATAATACTGGTAGGGAGGTGTGTCTACTGCAGAGGTGCGGAGCCTGTGACCCTCCAGATATTGTTGGGACTCCAGCTCCCATCAACAGTAGCCCAGTGGTCAGGGATGATAGGGGTTGTGATCCAGCAATATCTGGATGGCCACATGTTCTCCATCTTTGGCCTTTTTTCTTGTTGATAATCTGTGCTTTAATGGTGGTGCATGCTCTAGTTATCTCCCGCTTGGACTACTGCAATGCGCTCTATGTGGGGCTACCTTTGAAGGTGACCTGGAAACTGCAATTAATCCAGAATGCGGCAGCTAGACTGGTGACTGGGAGTGGCCGCCGGGACCACATAACACCGGTCCTGAGAGGTCTGCATTGGCTCCCATTACGTTTCCGAGCATAATTCAAAGTGTTGGTTCTGACCTTTAAAGCCCTAAACGGCCTCGGTCCTGTATACCTGAAGGAGCGTCTCCACCCCCATCATTCAGCCCGGACACTGAGATCCAGTACCGAGGGCCTTCTGCGGTTCCCTCATTGCGAGAAGTGAGGTTACAGGGAACCAGACAGAGGGCCTTCTCGGTACTGGCACCCGCCCTGTGGAACACCCTCCCTTCAAATGTGAAGGAAATAAGCAGCTATTTTCTTTTTAAAAGACATCTAAAGGCAGCCCTGTTTAGGGAAGTTTTTAATATTTAATGCTGTATTGTTTTTAACACTTGATTGGAAGCCGCCTAGAGTGGCTGGGGAAACTCAGCCAGGTGGGCGGGGTATAAATAAATAATAATAATAATAATTTATTATTATTATTATTATTATTATTATTATTATTTTGCACCAAGGCTCTATTGCCTTATTACTAAGAACTGTTTTAAACAGTAGGAATGTTGGAGCAAACTGGGGTGTGGGGAGATAAACATTTTGATAACATAGCTTCTGGGAAAGCAGCGGAGTGCAATTGGATGGGGCTTTCAGTCCTTTATTAAATTAGCAATCTAACACTTTTTTCACTAGAACAGTTACTGTATGAACGTTTTCCTATTTATTTAAAAAATACTGCCCCCAAAGTGTATTTGCCCTAATTAAAAGATCATGAAACTGAAAAGGAAATATCAACAAAGTAGCACGATCAGAATGATAATAGGGAAAGTAGGCTGAGTGACAGACAGAGTCTTCTGCCCAAGACTTCACTGTACATGTCAAATCCATGACGGCTTCTAGGCTGCCACTACTTTGCAGGAATGAATCAATCATATACCAGCAAATTTAGGTTGTGTAGTTAAAGTGGATTATGGTGCTCTTGTGCAATAAGTGTGCCCTCCCCAACTTTTTTTGGAAAGAAAGTGACAGAAGAATGCACTGGAAAGGTGAATGCAAACAAATCAGAATGTATGCTCAATAAATCTCCATACGTTTTTTGTGTGAAAAGAAATCAGGATGAATCCCCAATAAGGAGATTGTCTGGATGAGCCCCAGGACCTTTGGAAAAGGTGGAAGAGTAGTGTAAATACTTTCTACATCTCCAAAGACTGTGCTGCTTCTGTATATTTAAAAAAGAAAGAAAGAAAAGGAGGTGGCTTTTCTGTGGTCTGAGAAAATATAGAAGAGCTACAGAGAAAACATAGGATGTGAAGATGAATGTGTGTAGATGCCCCATGAAAGTGACTGAATGAAGCATAAGAACATATCAGACTGCCAGATCAGGCCATTGACCCATCTAGTCCAACATCCTGTTCTGACAGTCGCCAACTAGATACCAGTGGGAAATCTGAAGGCAGGACAATAACAGAAGAGCACTGTCTCTTCCTGTGGTTTCCAGCAAGTGGCATTCAGCAGCATTACTGCCTTTGACAATGGAGGCCAAGCATAGCCATCATGCCTAGTAGCTACCGATAGCCTTATTCTCCATGAATCTTAAGAGTCATCCAGTTTGACAGCTGTCACTGTCTTCTGTAGGAGTGAGCGCCATAGTTCAGGTATGCTCTGTGTAGAAGCAGCCCTAACAGGAAAAAAAAAAACATTGGGGTCTGGCTTTGCTCCAAACTTCCAGTGACTTATCCCTAGACCAGAAATGGGGAACCTGTGGCCCTCAGCTCCCACCTTCCCTGACCATTGACCATGCTGGCTGGAGCTAATGGGAGTTGGAGTTAAACATCAGGTCCCCCACCCCTGCCTTAGACAGGGGAAGGAGATAAACTGGGGAGGAAAAGGAGTTAATGGGATATTTTTAGAACTGGTGGCGGCACACGTCAGTCCATGCGGAAAAAAGAAACACTGTGCTCCACAGGTCATGGGATGCCTGTGATGATGACCCTGAGTGGATGGAAACGCCACGTCTTGAAACAAATCCTATCTGACAGTTTTTACAGTACGTTCGTTCAGAGCAAAAATGCCCTGTCCCCTGTCACCCAGATTGAAATTATTAAGGAAGACAGACATTTCACTGACAACGCTAGCCCCAGGCGAGAAAATATTCCTTCTGTTCCTCTCTGAAGGTCAGAGCTCACATCATGCAAAACACTTAAAAACACACACGCACACGCACAATCATGCATGCACTTACACATGCAGGGCCAAAACTTCTTCACTGCAGACAGCCTTAGATTTTTTTTTTTTTTAAGAAGCAAGGGATTTATTTCATATTTAGCAAATCATTCTATCTATAGGATTCTATTCCCTGATTTATTTTGGGGGGCTGTTTCCCAACTATATAATGCCCTTTCTTCTTACTTGATGCTTCTCTGTCCATCCGTGTACCTCACCCCCACTCATCCATCCATCCAATCCCTTCCCCTCCAACTCGGGATGGGCAAATCTGTCCATTTCAGTTTTTGATTTTCCCAACCTTAAGTTCAGTTCTCTACATTTTCGTATCAGCTTGCAGATTTGTTTTTGTTTTTAAGTGCTCTCAGAAATTCACCCACATTTTCGTGTGAATTTCTTTTAATATATACTGTTTGTGGTGGGAATGCAGTTTTGTCTCATAAACATATTTTTGCAAAGTGATTCCCTCTAAAATAATGCACATTTGTATGTTATTTTCACAGATATATGTATTTTTATGGACACTTAAAAATACTCATGAAAATTAATCCAGCATTTTAGTGTCTTTCTCCTAATATACATATTCATATACAATTTTGTCTAATACAGTCGTACCTCCGCTTACATAGCCTCCACTTACGTAAACTTTGGGATACGTAAGCAGCAAAGCCGGAAGTATATTTCTGGGTTTTTGCCGCGCGTGCATGTGCAGAAGCGGTCCCTCCGGTTGCAAAAACTTTGGGATCCGACTGGAGCTCCGAAACGGATCCCGTCCACAACCAGAGGTACCACTGTAAATACATTTTTTGCACAATGCAAAAACGTGAGAACCAATCTCAAGATGTTGACAAAAGAGTCATGTGCCTTTCGTGAATGCTGTCTCCCAAGCCATTTCCAGAAATCCCTCATTCTCCCTTGATATAGTGAGTCATTGGCCTTTCCCCCTTTACCCTTTAAAAATATATAATTTAAAATTTTGGAATTGCCCACCTGGCCACAAACTCTGGCTTTACTATGGTGGGGAAATGGCAAATTACTGCAGCACTGGAAAGAGAAGTCCACACTCTTCATCCAACAATGGGCTAAGGAACTACACTGTCCCTTTTTGAACTTGCGGTATTCTGGCAAGATGGCAGGAGGACTCATATCTGGAGATCTGGGCTGCCTTCACAGACACACATGCAATACAATCAATGTAGCAGGTGGTTTTCCTTCATATAACACCACAGCAAGGCATCTTACACCTCCTCCTCACCATGCTTTTCTGTTTCAGCTTGGGAACTACTGGCAAAGTGCAGCTGTGGAGGAGGCCACTCGGGTGCCTGGGGCAGTGCACCCAGGGGCGCAGCAAGCTGCTCATAGTGGTGTGGCACACCACAAGGCCTTCAGAGTCTGCCTGCCTCCTTCCACTCAACCGCCCTACAGCTGGGGGGGAGGCAGTAGGCGGACCATTTGGGCAGCATGAAGCCTGTGCGCGCCCAAGCCACCACATCTCTCCCAGTGAGTGCCACCCACCATTTTGTCACACACACACCCCACAGTGACACCGGGAGCAGCCCACACCCACCACCCACCCCTTCCTCCGCCCCTGGCAAAGTGGTGATGGGTACCAGAACTTCCTCCACTTCATGGCAAGGCAGGCTCCCAGTGGGCCCTGCTAGATGTGTTTGTGTAGATGTTGCCTCAGCAAAGGCTTAGAGTCATCTGAAGCATTCAAAAGAATGGCAGGGCTTGCCGGATTTTTACCAAATTTTGCATGGTGGTTCCTGAAATCAATAAGCAACTTTTTAATGTGTGCATCTCATATTATGTATTTTAGGAAATTGCTTGTTCAAAGAGTCTCCTGGATCAGGCCATCATGTTTTCGCAGTGGTCTACCACATGAGAAGCCTACAAGAAGGAGCTGAGTGTATCAATGCTCCCCGTCAGGTGTGATTCCCGGCAACTGGCATTCAGAAGCAGACTGCCTCTCACAGTGGAAGTGAAGCATGGCCACGATGCTTTGAAGCTGAACTAGATGCTGGACATTGATGCTGGACAAGATAACCTTGGTCTGATTGAGTAGGGTTCCTCTTAGGTTCAAGTCCAGTGTTGCCTAGTGTTGTCTGCCAGCAGCTCTCCCGGGTCTCAGACAGGGGTGTCTCCCTGCTGGGTCCTTTCTGTGGGGTGGGGAGAGATGCATGTCCTCAGTTTTAGCTATTGCTCCCATGCAAAACAGGTTACTTCTCACTTAAACAGGCCATTGAGCTTCCATCACATGTTTAGACCCAAGGAAAGAAAACTCTAGGGACTAGTAACCTTGGAAACAAAGGGGAGTTTTAACTGGGAATCCTGCTGATCATGGATCTTTTCTCCATCTCCTGCTTTAAGCTTTCCCTTTCTTTCTTTCTTTCTTTCTTTCTTTCTTTCTTTCTTTCTTTTTGGAATTTCCATTTCCATTCAGAGGAAAGTTGAAAACTTTCCCCTCCTTTCTTTTTCCCTCTCTTCCACACTTCCTTTACTCCCACTCCTCCACCCCCTAAGTTTAATTCTGAACAGCCGGCTGCGTTCAGCCTGACTGGTTTGTTATGGCTTATAATTTGTGTTAGGATTAATTAACTAATTACCGACAAATGTCCGTTGGCAAGATTCTGCTTCTGCTTGTCAACTTGAAGTATTTAATTATTTTAATCATTTACTTTCATCTTCAGAATTTATGCTCTTCGAAGAGCGTTTCTAGGCATCTTTTAATTATTATTCTAGGGGTTTTTTTACCCCTCCCTGAGATGGCAGTCCGGGTAGGGGGCTGGGAGCAGAGGCTGATATAATTTCACATTAACTATTTCAGCTAATCAACTTGCTGCAATTTTGGAAAATTGTGTTGGATTTCCAAACCTTTTGATGCATTGAGTTTCATTGTGGGTTTCCCCATTTTGTTTTCCTTTTTTGTATTAGCAAATAAAATGGGTGAGCTTAATGGGCAAGGGAGGGTGGGTAGAAATCCAGACTCACTTCAAAGTATCCAAAATATGAAGTCAAATAATAGCTGTTCTTCCATCAATATATTCCACCACAACCATCCAATGATTAGAATGGTGGTGAATGTTGTTTCCTGTAGACTCCATTTTGCAGGGGCACAGAGCATTTTTGCAATCAGCACTAATAACATATTTAAGGTTGGAAACCTAAACTCTAGTGAATATGCCCCATTTAATGCCATGGGAGTTACTCCTACCTTGTGTGTCTCTGTAGGGATGAGGTAGAAATTAAATTCACTGCTCATTTAAAGACAGATCTACATAATTTGCTCTCTCCAAAACAATACGTGAACCGTGACACAGCCATGTTGTGAAATTTGCACATCTCTTAAATTTTCGGTGCAATTCTCCAACCAAAAACTGTGTACAAATATGTGTATTTTATGGTAAATTGTGCATAAAAAAACAAACATTAGTGAAAACAACAAAGAAGAGCCATACAAGTCTTGGTCATTTTCATCATATCTCTAACATTAGGGGAGATTGGTTTGGAAAAATGTGCATATTAGGCAAAATTGCATATAAACATGTACATGGTTTTTTGTAAGCTGCTTTGAGGGGTTTTTTATTTTAAAATCAAGCTATGTATAAATTTTATGGACTACGTAAACAAAATAATACTAAGAAAGGTAAAGGGTAAAGGAAGGGACCCCTGACCATTAAGTCCAGTCGTGATTGACTCTGGGGTTGCGGTGCTCATCTCGCTTTCTTGGCCTAGGGAGCCGGCGTACAGCTTCCGGGTCATGTGGCCAGCATGACTAAGCTGCTTCTGGCGAACCAGAGCAGCGCACGGAAACGCCGTTTACCTTCCCGCTGGCGTGGTACCTATTTATCTACTTGGACTTTGACGTGCTTTCGAACTGCTAGGTTGGCAGGAGCAGGGACAGAGCAACAGGGGCTCACCCCGTCGCAGGGATTCGAACCACCAACCTTCTGATCGGCAAGTCCTAGGCTCTTTGGTTTAACCCACAGCGCCACCCGCATCCCTAATACGAAGAAAAGGTTGTACTAAAATGCTGATGAATTTCCATTATGACAACCTGCAGACTGATGTGGAAATGTAGAGAACTGAATTTAAGATTGGGAAGCTGAGAAGCTGCAACTGGTACAGATTCACCCATCCCTATTGAAAACTCAGGTTGGCCGACGGTTGCCAGAGGATGGCTCACTATCTGCCGGAGTCTTCTATTTGAAGGGCTGCCTGGCCCAAGTCCCTAAAATGGTAGAGCAGAAGCGGCCTTGCAGTTGCCCATTCTTGAAAGAAAGATGCATCTACATTAAAGATCTGATTCCTACATTGTGAGTAGGGAGGGATGGATGGACCTCTCTGTTTCTCTCTTTGTCATCCTTAAATTCAGTTATCCACATTTCTGCAGCGATTTGCAATTTTTAAAAAAACACTCATGAAAATTAATCAACGTCTTAGTGGGAATTTCCCTAAAAAAATTATTTTTGTATGTAGTTATAATGAATGTACCTAATTTGCAAGCAATTTCCCTTACTATAACACATTTTTGTACATCATTTTCAGCAATATATTCATTGTTATGCATACAACACAGACACATTTTTGTAAACATTGGAGAACTGCATTGTAAAATTGAAAGAAGTGTTGAGTTCATAAATACAAAGAAGACAAAGGAGCTTGTGGTGGACTTCAGGAGACAGAAGAGCAATGTCCAGCCACTTTTGATTGATGGGGTCTGTGTGGAGAGGGTAACAACGTTCAGATTCTTGGGTATTGAATTACAAGAGGATCTGTCCTGGAGTGTCAACACAAGGGGGCTTGTGAAGAAGGCGCAGCAGAGACTGTATTTTCTGAGAATCCTAAGGAAAAACCATCTTCCACAGAAACTGCTGCTTGCCTTCTATCACTGTGCCATTGAGAGCGTGCTCACTTATGGCTTATGTGTGTGGTACGGAAGCTGTACTACCCAGGACAGGATGGGGTTGTGCAGAGTTGTGAAGGCAGCAGAGAGCATTGTTGGCTGCTCACTCTCCACCTTAGAGCAGATTTATGCCACAAGGTGCCATAGGAAGGCACTGGACATAGTAAAAGATCCATTGCATCCTGGTCACTGTCTCTTCGAGCTCCTGCCGTCGGGACGGAGATACAGGACGATGAAGACAAGAACGAGCCGTCTCAAGAACAGCTTCTTCTCCAGAGCGATCTCGGCCCTGAATGGGAAACCTGGACTTTGAAAGTCATCTAATCTTCCTTGCTGTATTATATTGTATTGTTTTAATTAGTGTTTTTATAGTTGTTCTGATTTTGTGTGGAGTGCCCTATCTGGGTAGATGGAGCTGCCAAGTAATTTTCGTTGTCCCCGAGAGGGGGCAATGACAATAAAGATTCTTATCTTATCTTATCTTATCTTAGTTTTGAAGCAGGGCTATGTTTCGGTTCTTGTTTGGGAAAGTTTGAATTGAGTAGCTTCGCTTTTAAATGCAAACCGAATTGAATTTCTCCCGCATCCCTAATTGTAAGGAATGTAAGGAACAGACTTCCGGACAAGGAAGTAACTCTGGGAACTCACTGGGGAATTAGCCAGCCTCTAGAGAATCTTGCTTAAAGTGCTACTTTACGGAACGTTTTGTGAGAAAACCTACAAAGCCCCTGTTTTCTGTCTCCTTTCTTTAAGGCTTACCATTTTCACAAGTTTGGCCATTTGCAGCCAGTGGAATCCTAACCTGGAGGACGATGATCTTATAGCACCTGGAGATGAGACATTATTCTCTAAGAGGATATGGAAACTCTACAGCTCCTGTTTACTTTGCACCAGGCACCCCTCTTTTCCCTTATTCTTTGCAAAGTTAAAACTCCTGCATCTGGTTGCAAGCGTTTAGTTTTGCAGTTTAGGGCTGGTTTCTAAGGGGCATTTATTCATTTATTTTATTACATTCACATTCCACCTTTCCTCCAAGGAGCTCCATTGTCCCCCTGCTCCCCAATTTAGCCTCACAACAACCCTGTGAGGTAGGTTTATGCTGAGACACAATGACTGGCCCAAGGTCATCCAGTGAATTTCATGGCTGAGTTGGGACTTGAACCTCGTCCTCCCAGGTCCTAGTCCAATACTCTAACCACAGCACCACACTGAATTTTCTCATAACGGCATTGAAACAGATGACTTTTGAGCAGCGTGTCAAGAAGCAAGTGAGTATGTTTCTGTGGCCTACAAGAAAAGGCTCTTTTCCTACCTATTAGAGATTTTTGTAATTAAGCCGTATATAAACTGTTGAAATAAATGAGTAAATAAAATCGTTTAAATAGCTTTTTTCCTGTTGTTTGGACTTGAAAATGAGCTTTTAAAACATTAATGACATGTAATTGTTTTTCAAAAGCTTTCTAGCATCTTTGACAGATATATATCTATTTTTTGTCCACATTGCCAAAAACACTGTGGCAACGTTATACACCATTGTTAAGGATCTGGGAACTGAAAAGAAATGGAACATCACTTTTGCTTCTTGATGAAAAGTTTCCTAGTTTTTCCTGCCTTATATTAGCTGCAAAGGAAGAGACGTGTTGGCTTAGAGAAAAGTCCACCCCTCTTTTTCATTCTCCAAAGAAAGGGGCTAGAAAGAATCTGGCAACAAAAACTCTGTCCCTAACATTCAGAAGCACAAATGAATCCCTCAGATTAAATAGCAGACGAGGCTTCACTATTTAAAAGATTTCTCCGGGGTACGTAACTAGAGAGGAGATAATTAGGGACAAAGCAGCAGTATTATTACAACTGATCATATCATTCTCGGTGTAATCTGGAGTGATGTCTAAGAAGACCCAGGGAGGCTAGCCTTTTGTAGCAAAAGTTACTCCATATTGCTATCATACTGATACTCGGCAACAACTGAGCAAGCTTTTTCTTGGGTAGAATTTCCCCACGAACCACAGTTGGTATCCAAAAAGCTACATGTGGGTGTGTCCAGCTGAATGTTTTACTTCTGTTATTTGAATACCAGATGGTGACACACAGGCTAAATGCATGACTGAAAAGTGCCCAGTTTGTAGGTATTCCTTCACCTCTCTCCTCTAAATACAGTGGTACCTCGGGTTAAGTACTTAATTCGTTTTGGAGGTCTGTACTTAACCTGAAACTTTACTTAACCTGAAGCACCACTTTAGCTAATGGGGCCTCCTGCTGCTGCCGCGCAGCCGGAGCATGATTTCTGTTCTCATCCTGAAGCAAAGTTCTTAACCTGAAGCACAATTTCTGGGTTAGCGGAGTCTGTAACCTGAAGTGTATGTAACCTGAGGTACCACTGGGGTACCTGTGAGGTACTGTGGGGCATAGCTGGATTACCTTTACAGCAAGGTTGAATTATATGGGCCTGCCTTCAAAAAGCATCCAAAAACTTCATCTGGTACAAAATGTGGTGCTTTAACCAGAAAGGACATTGTTTCTGCAGCACACAGCTCCTCTTTTACATCAGCATCATTGGCTTCTGAGCTCAGTTTGAAGTACAGTGGAAGGAATCTAGCGCAGTGGTGGAGCACCTGCTTTGCATGCAAAAGGTTCCAGGTTCAATCCCTGGCATCCCCAGGCTGGGCTGGGGGAGAAGCCCATCTGAACTCCTTGAGAGCTGCTGCCAGTCAGTGCAGACAATACTGGGCTAGATGGACCAAGAGTCTGACTCAGTATAAGGCAGTTTCTCCTTCTCCTTACCTTTAAAGCCCCCCACACCTTGGGACCAAGATGTTTAAAGGATCAGCTTAGCAGCCTTGTAGCTGGTATTGCTTTGGAATTTTAAGACACCAAACACTCAAGTGCTGTTTGGAAATCGGTAGTTAAAACCAGTGCAGTTTTGAAAGGTTGAGCCTGCCATCTTCATCTTCATCATCTTCATCATCATTTTATTTGTATGCCGCCTTTCCATAGTTAAAACAATGCTCAAGGCGACTTACAACATGACAAGACTTACATAACTACCAATGTAACAAAAGCCATAAGCAATATATAATTCAATTCAATAAGTGATTCAAGATAGCATTTGATTTTATCCAAACATAGGCAAAACTCTGCTCTTTGAAATCAAGGATCATGCAACATGTAGTTTCCATATCCTAAGAGGTGTCCCAATGCATAGCAAACAAACACTTCCAAAATATATAGTTTATATAATAAATGATTTATAAACCTCAGGATGAAAAAACTCTGGGATATTCAGCCTCATATAACTTAATTTGCTTAAGTCTAATTCATACAGGAAGGTGTTAATACCATAAAGTGAGCTGTCCTGCCATGCTTAGCTATGTCACATCCCCTCACCTTGGAAGAAAATACGTAAGCAAATCTATTGTTGTACCCAGTACACCTGAGATGCTCTGTGGTGAAGAGGTTGGACTGGCTTCACCAGCTCAGCCACATGGCTCTCACTAGTCACTCTTAAGTTCCAATACCAATAATTTAGAAACTTTGTAACTACTTTGTAACCACTTTGTAACTAAACTAAGTTTTACTGCCTGTGCAATTTTTCTGACTTATGTATGAGAAAGCACATGAACCTGACCTTTGATGAATTTGTAAATAAACCAATTTTAACTTGCTAAACGTGGTCTTTTCCCATACTTGGGGAAGAGGAAAATTTTGGAACTCACTTGGAAGGACATATTTTAAAGGCCTTACAGCCTATATATCCATGCTTTGCTGCATATTTTGTGACTTTGAATCTCTGCTGGGGTTCTCTCACCAAAGAGTCCTTGCTCCAAACTCGTATCTTGGTATCCAGGAATTCTTATATATATATACAGCCTCAAGCAGACTGCTATTCTTCCTTCCACAACTGGCCTTGCTCTCCAGCAAGTCTTGGGGTGAACTATTTGGTGATTAACCCAGGGCATTCTGAAATGCTGGCCTGGACTAAGGAATGGATCTGTCACAAACATTACAGCCCTGCCCCATAAATCTGTATGATTCAGACTCCCTCCTTCATGGTGTTTCCACATTGGCTCAAGGCCTTTTTGTCTCAGCAGCCCTTTGAGCTGTCTGATGTTTGAATGCTTTACGCATGGTTCCCAGTATTTGTTACTGGTTTTATCTGCTGCTTCTTTTGCTATTCCACATTTAGCTTTAAAGTGGATGGTTTTAATTTTTTTCATGTTAGCTAATTTATGCTTCTGAGTGTGCAACTTTAAGAACTTCCCCCCCTCCCTTTGTATTCCCTTTTCCTTTTGTGTTCTTAGCCTGAGAGCAGGTAGTACATTAGAAACAATTCTTGTAAGCTGCTCTGAGAGCCTTTTTGTCTACAGAGCAGGGTGGAAAAGGCTATAAATAAATAATAAATACAATAAACAAAATGTATTCATAAAATAATAAAAGTAAATAACTGGAAAGGTGGGACATAAATGTTCAGCTGTATCCATTACTAGATCTTGGATTTGTCGAAGAGGCACTTTGTGTCATTAAAATTAATCAGCAACTTCTAAGCATTGACAGACAAACATTTCCAAAAGGCGAACATTTGGAAAGGGTTCCAAATTGGAAAAGTCTTATTTGGATTTGGACATTATGTGGAATGTCAGATTTGTGTGGATTTTCATTTCAGTTCTACTGAAGGTGCAGATGGCATTGGATGTGTAAGCAAGCAGAAGCCTGTGTCTTGCCAATCTTATGAAAGTGTGCCTTGATTTGATCTCCCTTCTTGAGTCATTACAGACTCTTGCACCTTGTGTTTCTTTCGGTGAACAGCTACTTCCCAGTAGCTCACCAAAAGTGACGTGCGTTGCCCTAACAGAGAGATCTAAATGAGATTGGAAAGATCGTCTTAATTAGCTTCAAAATCCTGCTAATTAGAGGCCTCGCTACATTAAAACATTGCTTCAGTGACCAGACTGGGTCACAGCTACAAATGAACCCTGATGAAGAAAAAAGTGCTTTGCTACGGCAAGCAGCTGGACCCAATCCACCTCCAGGGGTTTGTGAAGGGAAAGGATGTTTTAAGTTTGACTTCGGTGTCTCCTGAGGATAACTTGGGACTCCCCCTTGCCAGCACATGTGACATTAGGGCCCCCACAGCCTTTCAGCCTAAGGCCTTCAAGACAAGTTTCATTGCCGCCACAACAAGTCATGTCCCCTTAAAGGGGACAGGAAAAGACAGATGTGCTGGAAAGCAAGACTGTGTGTGTGTGTGTGTGTGTGTGTGTGTGTGTGTGTGTGTGTATAGAAGGCCTAGACTGGACAGATCAACTTGTCCATTTGACAGACAGAACATTCGTCTTAGGCTTCTGTCACTGTGGTAGGGGAGCATTCCTGTTCCTTGCACTGTTTTCATCTTCATCCCATGGGTCTATTCAGGGGACTGGGAGATGGGCATATATTTGTGGGAAAGTAGTAGAGCATAGTATGAATGGAGAAACCGATCAGTTTTGGTTTATCTCAGTTTCTAATTTTTCCAGTCTTAAGTTCACCAAATTTCTGCATCATTCTGCCCTTTTTCTTTCCATTTTTAAAGGCCTCACAAAAATTCATCAGCATGTTAATGTGCATTTCACCTCATAAATTCACTGTATATTTTGGATATATTACTGTATATAAGTTGTTTGTGTGTCCATTTGCCAGTGTTCTTTTTGTAACAGTAGTCACCAGCATGGAATACCATCACCGTTTGTTTGTTTGTTTGTTTGTTTGCTTGTTTGCTTGTTTGTTTGTTTGTTTTAACCACTCATGGCAGCTGTTCTGTGCTAGCAACCCTGGTATTTTTACCATGGTATGCATGCCAGCACATCATGTTTTAACAACAACAGGTAAAATGTAGCTAAAAATTATTTGTACCGGGGACTAAAGTATGATGCTAAAAGGCTTGTGGAAATAAAAAGGTCTTTAGCAGCTGAATAGATGTTAATATGGGTGTTAGGTAAGCCTGACTAGAAAAGGCATTCCAAAAATAGGAAGTACCAGAAAAGTCCTCCTTTAGTAACCAGCTACTTCATCTGTTTAGACTGAACAAGCGTTCAGGGGGAGCCTGAGGAGAGTTATAAGGGCCACATAGAGAAGCCTGGAGGGCCACATTTTGGCCCTGAGCCTGAAGTTCCCTACCCTAGCTCCTGGGCATTATCATGGGATGCCCCAGTAGGTCCCTTGGAAAGGCAGTTGGGATGAGCATGCTGGGATTTGCAGTCTCCAGCTGAGGGGGATGGAGTCAGGTAGAAGAGAAGTGACCGGAGTTACAAAAACATGTGAACTGTTACATCTTTTTTAAAACCATGGCCATCTCCCACCCTAAAAGGGCACTTCATAGTTGGGTTTATCCAAATGCACCTCCATAGGAACATATTTTGCAGCATCCCATTTGTCCATCTGGCCCAGTATTGTCTGCTCTGACTGGCAGCTGCTCTCCAGGACCCAGGCAAAGTGAAGCTGTCCCCACAATCAGGGGCTGCCAACCCTTTTGGGCCAGTCAGCATTTTTGGAATGTTGAGAAAGTACAGGGGGCACCGGTCACAAAATGGCTGCCAGCAGGGTGCGTGGCATAAAGCAAATTGGCCGCCATACAGCATGGTTTAATAGCTGCCACATCTCAACTGTAAAAGAGAAAGTACTGCTAAATGGTGTGGACATGGTCTCCTGCCCACTCTGCCCAATGTACATTGGCCACTGCTGGTATGGGAGAAGCCAAGCCAGTGCAAACAGGAAGTGAGCAAGAACAGCAAACATTCTCTGATGCATTGTGGGGGGTTTTTAGAAGAAAGCTCCTAAGAGCTTTCATAGGTGCCATAAGAGATACTGGCAGGCACACTGGTGCCCACAGGCACCACATTGGCAACCCCTGCGCTTCCTGATCGTTTTTACTGAGGTTGAACCTGCAACCTTCTGCAGGCAAGCCATGAACTCTACCCCTGATTGGTGGTCCTGTTCCCCCATTGTTAGACAGGTGCAAAGGATGCAAAAAGATTCCAATCGCTCCCCCTAAAAAAACCCCAAGCAAATCTATTCTCTTCCTCTTTGAGGTCTTGCTAGGATTGCCCCAGTTCTGCAAAACATGAGATTCACATTGGATCAGAAAGGTGTATAAATGTGGGGCTGCTTTCCGGAGCACTGAGGCTCGCCCTATTGCAGGCTGACAGAATGAACTTCAGTTGACGCCCCCGGCTGTTCCTTTCCAGTTCAGCTGTTCCATTTCAGGCTGCAGAGCCAGTGGAAGGAAGCTAAAAGATCGCTTCACTGACCAGCCAGTACATTAACTGCCCTGTTGCCCTGATCAGATGCGGTTTTACAGACAATGGCCACCGGCTGTTTAGGCAATGTATAAATTAACATAGGCTACACATACTAGGAACATATTTAAATGAGAGGCGAAGGACCCTTTATTTGTCAATCACTTCGCGCTCCGCTCACATTTGCTTATTTCTTCAGAAGCATTTTTTTTGGGAGGGGTCATTAATACCTCCTGCTGTTTGCCACCACAGAATGAGGAAGGGGAAGACAGGAGGTGTAACTTAAATGATCCAGCATTCCCTTTGCCCACTGCTCCTCTCCAATTTAATTAATACAATAATAAACAGATCCCTTGGAATTTGCTTCTCTATCTCTGCCCCTCGCTCAATCTCATAGTCCGGCTCTGTAACTTATGACCTTCAAGTCAAAACACCTTTACTTCTGCACGCTCTGTAATAGGCCTGGCACAGAGGGATCCAGAATCTCAACTCCCACATGAGCAGCTTGGAAAACAGGAATCCTATGCAATAGTTTTCCTAAAAGCTCAAAGGGGTTACCCACCTCAGTCATTCTTTTACAACAGCGCTGTAAAGTAGGCTGTCATAGCACAGTGGCTAAACTGGAGCTGCAATCCCACCCCCAGTTCAAACATTTCCCCTTCCATGCGGCATTTTGCTGTTGGGAGTTTTGCACTTTAAAATGTGTCTGTTTGAGAAGCCTTTTTTGTATTTGGGTGGTTGGAGTCAAATTCTGCAAGCCACTTCAAGTATTTTGTAAAGAAATGCAAGTCCAATAAAACAGAGAAAAGTCACTGAACATGTGTCCCTCAGCGGCAGTCTACAGTGGTACAGTCCAGGAAGACCTGCAGTAGTAAAGCTCTGTCAACAGACTAGGGTCCTCCTGGAGCATACCACTTTAGAACTGAGGGAACCAGTGAGCAAATGACAGAGAGCTAGAGAAGAGCACTGCAGCTTAGGAGGCTGCCTAAGTCCAGAATTGATCTGCATCCAAAGTAAACAAATAAGCACTAATTTATATCCCACACTATTGCAGTTGCATTTCTCTTTGGTACTTTCACTTATATATCCACTATTATGCACATTTCCCCTTAATATATTCATTTTTGTAAACATTTAGTTGGAGAACTGCACCGCAATATTTGTAAATTTGTGTGAATTTTGAAGGATGGCCGTTTCATTTCTCATACAGTTTGAGCTGTTGTTGTTGTTGAAAATGTCAATTTGCTAGATTCAGCTTTAAATGTGAACTGAATCAAATTCTCTCCCATTCCTACTGGCAACACAGCAACAGCAGGTGGTTAAGCAGAGGTTAGGCAGAGACCTGTCAGGGATGCTGCAGATTAGAAGTCCACCAAGTCCCATTCCAAAACTAAAAATCGTAAGAATCTGTGGTGTGAGGTGGATCCCACATGATTTTGTGCCTCATGATTCTAATGCTCATGTAGTTTGGCTCTCACCAGGAGCAGCGAGTGTGGTGGGGAAGAGCAGTGAAGCCACTGCTGTTGCAGCCTACCTGGATGTGGATGGATCGGACAGAGCAGTGATGACATCAGGGCTGCACAGATGGGACGACAGAGGCAGCCAGGCACTCCCACTGCTGCATTTGAGCATCCCTGACCTCACACCTTCCAGGTAAGCTGCAGTGACAACGGTGTCCAGGGGATGTCTCTGCATCTCTGCCCTGCCACACTGGATGTTACTGGCTCTCACTTCTCAGTGCAATGGGCACAGAGGGGTCTTTGGTAGCTGATACATTTGAAGCCCCAGTAACAGAGATCTAGGGCTACAAATTTCTGCCATCTGTAGAAATCAAACCATGTTTTCCTCGGAAGCACTCAGAAGTGGGGGAAGCACCAAGTTAATGGGACTCATATGTCTTAGTTGTTGTTTTTTTTAAAAAAATGCTTCTAAAGCAAGAGTGGCAGATGCAGGACGAAGCAAGAATTGAAGGGGAAGCCCTGGGAACAAAACAATATGAGAGTTCCTGCAAGGATGCTTGGTGCCAGACAGTTTGTTTCCAGAAATTTGTTTGTTGTTCTGCTGCTGCTGCTGCTGCTGCTGTTAACATTCAATACCATCATTTTTCTTCATGTCATATTCCTTGAGCACCAAACACTATATTCCTCTATCTGTCTACCCAAGATTTTGAACTTTATATTTAATTGCAAAATGACTCGAGCCAGAAAGAACTGAAATAAAACTTTGCATGTCTATTCAGCATCTGACTGTTGCTGTGGTTGTTGTTGTTTGCTTTGAAATTCAACTTGGTGAGTGTCAGGGTAGGGTCACTAGCAGCAGACTGAGGTAAGCAAGAAGTTGGGAACCAGGAGCTTGTTGGGGAAGCCAGCATTCTAGGACGAAGGATCAGTCAGGACCGAAGGGCAATCCAGATGGCAGGATGAATGGGGATGATGAAAGTCAGGACCAAAGATTATGTCAGAACCAAAGGCTTGTGCCCCAGGGGAGGTCACTTTGGTGCTGCTATTGCAGCAGTTTGACTTCATCCCTGGAAGTGCACTCCATTGTCTCTCAAGACAGACAGGTTCCAACAACTTGGGCTGCATAGAACTGCATTTCAAAATTAAGAGAAGTTTGTTTTGGTTCACATATTTTTTCGGAACATGCAAGTTAGGTAAGTTTGCCTTTAAATGCCAACTGAATATACTGGTAATTTCTCTCCCATCCCTACTTCCTATCCAGGAAGATTCAGTGGCCAGTCAATCCAGTGCTGGAAGGTTCTTCTCTAAGATGTTCAGTGGTTCACCATATTGGGTAGTTGTTCCTGGCAGCCAGGGACACTTTTGGAAACTATGACACCATAATTCCCTTCCCGCATATGAAAAAACCTCCAACTCCCAACTTAGTGGGCTGCTGCTGTGCCCAGTGCAACATGATGTGTTCAGCCATCATAGATAATAATTGCAACCAATTTCCCTAATGTAACACATTTCATATGCTATTTTCAATCATATATGCATTTTTAACTGGCGGAAATGACTGGCAGAATCCAAGACCAAGGAGAAGAGTTGGTGGAAGAAGATTGGAAGAAATTTAAAGTTTATCTACAGAAACATTGTAAAATTAAGGAATGTTAGAAGGATGTTGGAATGAAGTAATGTGGTTTTAGCAGAAATGATATAAAGGATTAAGTAAAAATGGATTGTTAATTGGTGAAAGAACAGAACGTAAAATTATAGTATATTAAGATAAATCATTAGGATAGAAATAAAGATGGAAAGGATTTGCTGAAATATCTAATTGAATTAGAATACAAAAAAGGGAAGTGTGAGGAGGTCAAGGAAATAAGCAAAGGAAAGAAAGTTATGCAAAGGATTGATTTGTTTTTTTTTAATTATTTGCATTTTTTCTGTTTTTTTTTCTTTTCCTTTGTTCTTGTATGTTCTTTATTTTTTCTTTTTGTAACCTTTAAAATCTCAATAAAAATCTATTGGGGAAAAATATATATGCATTTTTAGGCACACTTTATCCCAGCACATGCATTTTTGTACATATTATGTAGCTGGAGAACTGCATAACAAAATTCAGAAAAGTGTGAATTTCTAAGGATTGCTGCATTTTGGTTTGCATATTGCTTTGGAAAGTGTGAATTAGGTAAGTATGCCTTTAAATGAGAAATGAACCCAATTTTTCTCCCCCACCCCAATTCCTACTGGAAACCCAAATCCAGGAGCAGAAACCTGTCTCTGCATCTTCATAGCTTAACTCTCCACCCATGCTTTTGGGTCCTGCTTGCTTCACAGCGCTGCAGACTGGAGCAGTCAGAAGTACAGGAGCAGAAAAGCCCCTCAGGCAACCTGTGTTCAGTGAGCCTCTCATCGCGAAGAGGTGATTAATGCCCTTCTGCTCATGTGCCTTGCCGTTCTTTTCTCCTCCTTGAGTGCCTTCCTCCATTCCCCTCTGCAAAGTTGGTGCTGCAGGTTTCCTGCAGGTGGGAAGACTCTGGACAGAACTGATTCTTAACAATAAAAATCAGAGGAGAATGAAGTAAGCAAGAAAAAAGAATGAGTGCCATTACAGTAGAAGGCCAGAGGGTATGTCCCACAGATCCACTTATCCCTTAGTTTGCAGAAAACAAAGTTGTGGAGGATCATATGAAGAGCCAAGCTAGATCAGGCCAAAAGCCTATCTAGACCAGCATCGTTTCTCATAGAGGCCAACCAAATGTCTCTGGGAAGCTCACAAGCAGAATATAAGCACAACAACACTCTCACACTCTTGTACCTCGGCAACTGGTATTCAGAAGCATATTGCACAACTGAAGGTGGTGGAATGCAGCCTCTCCAGATCCTTCAGGGTGCAGGAAAGTAGCAGCAACCCCAAATGGCACACACTGTTTGATGAAACTGCAACTGGACGGCAAGGCTGGAGGGAAACAGGACAAGAGGCTTTTCCCATAGGCATTTTTAGTTCACATTTTCAGTTGAGAGGGAAACTTCAAAACTAGCCCCTTGCACAGCGTGAGCTAAACAAACTTGGAAGGTTTACAAAGGAGCAGCAGTTTATAAGGTGTTTTTAATTTGTGTTTTATATATGAAGGGACTTCCTTAGCAAGGCTTTTTATGAGAGGCCTCTCTTGCCCTAAGATGTCGGCTAGAAACCCTGTTGTGCATGCTTTGGCTCTAGGTCCTTAACAAACTAACTAGTGTTTATTATCTATACAATAATAGTAAAAGCAGAGGGAATTGGTGGGAGGGGGCTCAGGGCAAATTGTCAAATGGCTGGAAGCCTGCTCAAGTGTATATCAATTGCCATCCCCTGGGTTGTTGTAAATGCTTTGAGTCCTGTTCCCCCCCTCCCCCAAAAGTCTGCTGACAGCATCCTAAGCATTTTATTCCAAAAGATCCTAACTGATGAGGATATGGACCTTATGTTATGGCGTGCTGGTGAGGTGTCTGTCTTTGGCCACAAGAAATAGATGTAAGAGGGCAAACTTTGTAGTTGCTCTTTGTTTTTCCCATTCCACCCATCCCCTTAAACATAATTTAGTAAGCCTGGATTGAAGTATACAAAGTACACGATAGAAGAAAGCTGGAACTAGTTGTTGCAAAGCAGTTGCTAAAAGGAAAAAACTAGCATTTGCTTCTTCCTCATAATATCTGGACATATGAAAAGTGTGACATGCCTGACATCACATTTCCTAATGTGGGGAGAACAGCTCATCTGAAGCATGGTGATGTCTCATTGCATTTTGTAGGACTAGGTATCACTGGGTTGAAGGGGAGAGGGCAGTAGCAGCCAGTCCAATGCTCCCAGTGCTGTGCCTGCACTGCATCGACCTACTCACTGCCTCACCCTTCCCCCCCCCACCTCTCTCGGTTGCCATCAAGGACTTCCAAATCAGTAAGAAAATACTCCCCCTGCTACTTTGCCAGCTGCTACTGGGAGAGGGAGAGGCGGGGCTGCTCCTTTTAGCAGAAGTTCCATATTATTTACAACCCCTCATTCCAGGCCATGGTTCTGGATAATTTGAGGACTTAGCTGGGTCATAGTTGCCTGGGAGCTCCTGAGACCCAGCTCTCAGAGCTCCCTGGTGATAATGTTATTGAGCCTGGGTCATTGTCCCAAGAGGCCTCATGTATTCAGAGAAGGAACTTCCTGTAGACTTCAGGGATGGGGAACCTGTAGCCTCCTAGGTGTTGTTGGGACTTCCAGCTCCCATCAGCCGCAGCCAGAATGGCCGGTGGTCCAGGATGTTGTAGTGCAACAACATCTGGAGGGCCACAGGTTCCCCGTCCCCTGTGTTACTGAATCCTCTTAACTGAAGATGCAAGGGGCTGATCAAGATCTCTTCTGCACACATGAAGCATCTGATCAGCTGCAGACCTAATGACCTTCCTCTGGAATTAGCCATGGAGGCCAGGGGACCAAAAACGAAAGAGCCATTTTCAATCCCCTCTGCAACCTGCCTCCACCTGACCAGTTTTTCCACACTTTATTTAAAGTTTACAAATGTGCTGAAGAGGAGAGAGAAAGTGGCACATCCCCTTTGTGGAATGGTGTTTAAAATAAAAAAAATTAAAAAATTAAAATCCCCGTTAAGTTCCTGTACATGCTGACAGTTTTACAATTTACATGACAGCTGGCTTGCTCGGAGGAGGGCTCCGTTAATTAAAATAACACAAAGAGGGAGAGAAGCGAAATCGTGTCAGCGGATAATTAATTCGGAGCAGGGCAACCGGGCCGTGTGCTGCTCCTGCGAACAAAACTCGGCAGGAATTCACAGCATTGCAGGGCACAGAGATGTTTACACCTCCTGGAACCGCCCTGGCCTCGGGGGCTCTGCATCGTGGCACACTATGCAGTGTTGCCAGAATGCACAGCGAGGTGTTTTCTATGCACGCCTTTCTACATTGGACGCTGAGCAGGAGGGCCTGATACCTTTGGTTGCTGTCGATATTCAAGTGTACACTTGGCCGGGCTTCCTTCTCGTGTTGCATCCTTCTTTCAGAAATAGATTAGAGATGGCCAAGTGCTTCATTTGCAGGGCCCACTATATTTTAAGAATATAAGAAGAGCCTGCTGTATCAGGCCAAAGGCCCATCTCATCCAGCACCCTGTTCTCACAGTAGCCAGATAGATGGCTCTATGGGAAACCTGCAAGCAGAGCATGAATCAACAGCCTCCCTCCTCACACTTGCCTTCCTTTACACAAGAGCCTCACTGGAACAGACCAACGTGACTTATCTTGTTCGGAATCTTGGTCTCCACATTGACCAGCTATGGATGCTTAAGAACATAACAACAGCCTGGTGGATCAGGCCAAGGTCCCATCTAGTTCGGCATCCTCTTCTCACAGTGGCCAACCAAATGCCTGTGGGAAAGCGAGACATGACTGCAACAGCCCTCTTCCCCAGGTGCCATGTCCAGCAACTGGTATTTAGAGGCATACATTCTCCAACAGTGGAGGTACAACACAGCTATCACGGTTAGATAGCCTTATCCTCTGTGAATTTCCCCAATCTTCTTTTAAAGCCTTTCAAGGTCACAACACAGTAAATAATAAACAACATTATGTAAATATGTAACATAATATCAGTAAAATACAAAAAACCCACACCATTTATATAAATACATTTCATCATAATCAAAAATACATGTTACATGCTAAGCAATGCATAGCCAATCCAGCAATAAAGAAACCAATGATATATGAAGTCCTACTCAGAGTAGACCCATTAAAATGAATGAACCTAACTCAGTCAACTTCATTAACATCAATGGTCTTCTTCTGAGCAGGACTGGCATTGAATATCACCCCCTGTTTTTTTGGCCAGGCTTTGTAATAAATTCGGCATACCAGAACAGTGAGGATTACTCACAGTCAAATAACCTGTGCAGGACTTGAAGGCAACAGTCATCGGCATCCATGGGAATTTTTTCTGGTGAGGCATATACTACAAATGAACAAACATATGTAACAGGCATCAGATATCAAGCTCCACTTCTCGTAGATCTGGTGACTAAGGCTGTGTTCATACTATGCGTTTAAATCACATTCAAAGCACATTCTTTCCCTCAAATAATTCTGGCACTGGAGTTTAAGGGTTGCTGCGAATTGTAGCTCTGTGCTCAGGATTATTTGAGGGAATGCAATTTAAAGGCATGGTGTGTTTGCAGCCTTCTGAGAAACCTGAATTCTACGCCCCTGTTATTACTCAATGACTAGATCTGTTGTGGGTAGACCTGGCACCCAAACATATTTACTCAACACTGAAACCCTCAGTTCTTTTTCTGGTTCCTTTCACTCCCTCCAGCTCTTAACTAATTGACCTGCTGCTACAGTCAACTCCAAATCCCCCCACCAACTGCATTTCCCTAAAAACCCCAATACAGAAGGTTAACAACACTTTAGTCTTATGTCCAACACCACTCTAATTCCCACCACTCCCTCCAGAAAAATAGGTGTAGCAGGACTCATGTAACCAGGCTCTTTCAGACAGGGGATGGGGAAATCTGCCTAGTTCAGTTTCTCTCAGTTTCTCATTTTTCCAGTCTTAAGTTCAGTTCTCCATATTTCCATTCTTGAAGATGAATCAGCATTTTGATACAAACTACTCCTAATAGACTTTTTTTGTATTCAGTTTTGCCTAATATAGACATTCATGCAAATCAATTCCCCCCAATATTTTTCTACACATTACTTGGCTGGAGAATTGCATTGCAAAATTCAGAGAAGTGCAAATTTCAGAGGATGGCTGTGTTTTGGATCTCATGCAGATCAGGTAAGTACACCTTTAAATGTGTATTGAATCTGACTTGCCCCTCCATTCTTACTCTCAGCCACTACCACCTTGTTTTTTGTGATAAAACCGGTCTATCCCTAGTGACACCACACAACCAGAGGCCCTGATAGGAGCCTCTAGTCAATCGCTTTCATTGCTCTCTGGACACTCGATCCTCCACCATCCTCCCTACAGCCAAATAGCTTCCAGGCTGAGGACCAGCTGCAGCAGAGGCTCTTAGGATGCTTATTTATCTCACTGACACAGCTCTCATCATCCCATTGCATGATAAGCTATCCATCAGAAGTCAAAGCAAGGCATGGAACCCTTCTTGCATTCCCCCACCCCAATGTAGTGGGGGTTTTTATGTTGTTCTTGCCAATATATGCATTTTTAGACATGTTTTACCCTAGTATGTGCATTTCTCTATGCATTACTTGGCTGGATAGCTGCACTGCAAAATTCAGAGATGTACAAATCTTGGAGGATGGTGGTGTTTGGGTTCACAAGTTGTTTTGCAAATTGTAAATTAGGTCTGTTTGTCTTTAAATGTGAATTAACCGGATTTCTCCCCCATCTTTAGGAGCAAGCCAACTGACCCTTGGATGTTCCTAAAGTTGAGAAGCGTGAGTCAGATTATTTATTTTCCATATCAATTTCACATGTCTTCATTCATAATTCTGCCCCATCACTTTTCCACACTTATCTGCATATTATTATTATTATCACCACAAAAATATGTATTTAAATCTATATCTCATTACATATTTTTATCACAAAGCAGGCATTACAATATGTATTTTTCAATCCATGCATTTCTAATTATATTTTATACATGATTGAAAAAAGAACTTTTGGTACATTTTGATCCGATTTGTATTGTAAAATTGTATTGTGAAATTCTAAGAAGCGCAAAATTTGAAGCATAATTATATTCTGATCTGCAAATTAGTCTGGCGGATACAAATCAGCAGTTGTATCCAACAGACTCATAGTAGAGTGTAAGAGTTGATCCATTGAAATGAATGGGCCCAAGTTAGTCATATCCGTTGTTTTTTTTAATGGATCTCGTCTACATAGGATTAACAATGTAGATACAACCTGAAATCGCTTATGCTTTTGATTGCATTGTTAATGTATGACCCATGGGGTTCCTTGGAAACTTTTGGGGAATCCTCATGGGAAGATAAGTAATGGAGGAGCGGTAACAAGTTTCTTGAAAGATAGTATGCTCTGCATTACTGATTTCCTCCTGCAATGTGCAACTACAGGAGAGGATCGTGTAAGTCACTTTTCAAGTTCAGTAGTGAAGACACCTGATCTGTGCACTGCACCATGAACTGTGTGTGCACCCTAAAAATATGCCCCCCAGAAATCACTGCAACATACTGGAGTTCCATGGCAGGATTTCAATATTCCTTGGCAGATGGGTTAACATTAAAGTTCTCTAGAGGCAGAAAGAATGAAAAACCAGTGCTCAGTTCAGCTGGCCGCCTCTCCTCCCAACTTACCAAGCTCATACCTGGAGTGTTTTAATTTCTGCAGTGGGTAGGGACTAGGTGAGATAAGAGTTAAGAGATGTGCATTATACAAAGTGAAACATGAACACCTTCTCTGTGCATACCCTTGTGAGATGCTGCAATACTCTTGTTTGGAATTGATGTCTACCAACTGCATCGAGATGGGATGCGGGTGGCGCTGTGGTCTAAACCATTGAGCCCAGGGCTTGCCAATCAGAAGGTTGGCAGTTCAAATCTCCACGACAGGGTGAGCTCCTGTTGTTCAGTCCCTGCTCCTGACAACCTAGCAGTACGAAAGCATGTCAAAGTTCAAGTAGATAAATAGGTACCACTCCGGCAGGAAGGTAAATGGTGTTTCCGTGCACTGCTCTGGTTCGCCAGAAGCAGCTTACACCAGCTCCCTCTGCAAGTAAAGTGAGATGAACGCCACAACCCCAGAGTCATTTGCGACTGGACTTAATGGTCAGGGGTCCCTTTACCTTTACCTTTAACTGCATCGAGGGTCAAGCTGGAGGGTCTGTGAAGGCTGCCTCTTGCCACGTTCACCCCCTTTGCCAGAGCCTGTATACTTCCCCTGTTCTATAAACCCCCACAAATGTAGACCTCATTCCCATAGTGATATCCAAGCAGGCCCAGATGGGTTTTCGCCAAGCGTCAGCAAAGTAAGCTTCCTTCATGAGGGAAGATTGAGCCAAAAGGCCGGGAACCCCTCCAGAGCCCCAGATCTGAGTAAACCGGAGCTGGTGTGCGCCAGAAGCACCAGCTGTGGCATTACCAAGAGACAAAGAGCTCCTCCACGGCAGGACAAATAAACAGGATTTTCTTGGGGCTGAACTAAACCCTATCGCTTGTGACCTCCGGCTGCCAGCTGGAGTGACAGACGAGCCAAGCACACCTCCTGCAGAAGAGCTCAAGAGCCCCATGCTGCCAAGAGAGCTTACCCTTGACACTTTCATCATGGGCCTGAACAGAGGAACACAGGAAGCTGCCTTACACTTAGGCCATTGGCCCATCCACCTCAATATTCCCTACACTGACTGGCAGCAGCAGCTCTCCAGGGTTTCAGGCAGGCAGGAGTTGTTCCCAACCTTACCTGGATGGGTTGGAGGTTAAACCTGGTCCACCAAGACCCTCACCAATTTTCACATGGCCTGGGGGCGGAGTTTAGGAGCCACTGGTGCAGACAGTACTGAGCCAGATGGACCAATGAGGCAGCTTCCTATGTTTAAGAACCCCACAAGTATCACTTCTGGGTTTCTATCCTGAAATCGGACTCTGCCAAGGCTGCCCTCCAAATCGAGGCCTGTCCTCTGATAGTTTTTCAAATTATTATTATTATTATTGTTGTTGTTGTTGTTGTTGTTGTTGTTGTTGTTACCCCACGCTTCTGGTCCTCTGTGATCACCCTATGCAACACTTGAAGTGAGAAAGAACTTTAAACTGCATTATATTCCAATGAATAAATTAATTTACAGTGCAATCCGATATATCTAAAGGCTTTTATCTAAGTAAGTTCTACTCAGAACAGACACTAACCTACTTTACAGGATTCCTGGGAGAAAGTATGTGATGTGCTAAAAAGGTGGGGGGTTTTAATGTCTTGAGAGTCAGTGTGATTAGGAATGCGGAGGGAAGTTAAACATGAATCTACTTAAGCCACACTTTTTGAAAGAGTAACAAACCGAAACACAACCATCCTTCAAAATTCTCACTTCTCTGAATTTTACAATGCAGTTCTCCAGCCAAGTAATGTGTACAAAAATGCATATACCAGGCTAAAGTGTGCATAAAAATGCATAATTAGTGAAAATTGTGGGGTGGTTTTAATGGGTAGGAGAGAATATCTTAAACACAATTCATCCTTCCAGGAGCCCACATGTGTGAGTTGAACAGAGTTTCAGAATCCTATCCTTGGCAGCAAAATTAAATGCATAGGAATTATGCTGTTAAACCTTGTTTAGAGCAAGTCCAGCTACAAAGTAAGCTGGCTTTCGCCTTGTTACACCGCTTAATAAAGAATCAGACAAGAATCTGTGTAGTTTAAAAATAAGGTTTTCTTACTTATAATCATGCATTGGTTCATAGCAATAGTAAAAACTATGCAGGCAAGTACATACACGGGTGGCGCTGTGGGTTAAACCACAGAGCCTAGGGCCTGCTGATCAGAAGGTTGGCAGTTCGAATCCCTGAGACGGGATGAGCTCCCGTTGCTCGGTCCCTGCTCCTACCAACCTAGCAGTTTGAAAGCACATCAAAGTGCAAGTAGATAAATAGGTACCGCTCAGGCGGGAAGGTAAACAGCATTTCCATGCACTGCTCTGGTTCGCCAGAAGCGGTTTAGTCATGCTGGCCACATGTCTGCAGACAAATGCCGGCTCCCTCGGCCAGTAAAGCAAGATGAGCGCGGCAACCCCAGAGTCGTCCGCAACTGGACCTAACGGTCAGGGGTACCTTTAACTTTAGCTTTACATATATTTACAGTATAACCAGCTTCAGGCATGTGCCTAAAGCCAGAGTAAGCAGAGGCATGTCTGCCTCCAATGCTGGTCAAAGAAGAGAAGAAATACTATATGCTCCTTCCTCTCCAGGACAGGAGGGGAAATGACATCACACAGAGCCCTCTCTATGAATTGCATTTCTATGGTCTGAGTTTCTGTCTTTCAGAAATACAGCTCCATGGGCTTTGCTCCATCTTATGCTAACTAGCAGGAATATGCATTTGTTAGGTTTGGCTGCTAATAAAAATGCACTATATAGGGGAAAACACATGTCTATTGGGAGAAATTCACCGATTAATTTTCATAAGGACATTTTTAAAAACTGATTTGGAAGTGTGGAGAGCTGAACTTAAGATGGGAAAAATGAGAAGTGAGTTGTTGGGTCATGAGTTCAAACCCCGCTTAGCCATGAAGCTGAGTGAGTGACCTTGGGTCACTCGCTCTTTCTCAGCCTCAACCACCTTGCAGGGATGTTGTGAGTATGTAATGATACCAATAAATGGCACGCAATATTATTTAGCTAGGCTTCAACATGGGGATGCCAAGCATGGAAAGAATGCACCCTGACTCTGTGCTAAGAAATCCTGAATTATAATGAATTGTAAGCAACCCGGGGTAAAGAAAATGATCTGTGCCACAGAGGAATTATTCAGTCTCCAGAGCATGCACTGAAGAGGATCTGCACACAGGCACTGCTTCACTGTTCTCACACTCCACCCCCTCTAAACCCAGGGAGCCGATAAATAAATAAATACCCCCCCCACACACACACCTTGCTCTTTCTAAGGTTCTTAAAATAACCTCATGCCTCACAGGGGCGGACTGAGATCGCACCCGCAGTCATCACTTGCTTCTCTCCTTTGCTCAGAAACATTTCATGCCTTGGAAAGTCACACCCAATAGGGATTGGGGAGGGTGGGGGGAAATGATTTGGTGCCATGGGGGGAGGGAATACAGTAATAAATTAAATAATAGCAAAGAGGAATCCTTTTGTATGTGGGTGGGTGTTGCATGCACACACATTTCCACTTGCATCTGCAAGCACGGTCGCTCCTCTCTCTTGCACAGATATGCAAAACACAACTCTCTCCCTCTCTCTCTGACGCACACGCACAGCACAGCACAGCACCTACTGATGACACACAATTATGATTCCAATGTGGATCTTAGGCCAATGTAATTATGTTGAATACAGCGACAGTAGCACACTGGCAATCTGGGAGGCAAAAGAGGAGGTGCTTCACAGCAGAGGTACCTATCATTGGACGGGGTTGACGTGAGCATCGCTGGGAAGATGCAGGGGTTGCTATTTGCGGCCCCATGCTGATTCTGCTACTACAAAAGCGTCAAACATACGGTATATGCCATGGGTTCTCTTTAAAGGCTTACAATGCAACCAACACCTCTTTTATCACACTCTACAATTTTTTGAAAGATGGCGGTGTTTCACCAATGGCTTACCAGTGTGTGCTGTATGTCAGGGGCTGCCAGTGTGGTGCCCTCCAGATGTGGTTGGACTGCAGCTCCCACCAGTCCCATCCAGCAATGGCCAATGGGCGAGGGTGGAGGGCGTTGTAATCCACCAACCTCTGAAGGGCGCCAAGGGGGCGACCCCTGCCAAATACTGAGTTGCATCAGCAGTGTCTCCTACAGTTCAGCAACATAGGCATCAGGGAGTGTTGCAATTAAGCATGACATCGAATACTTAGCTGCAATCCATTTTAGGATGGAAATGTGATCTGGGGAAGGCCAAACCCAGCCTCTCATTCTCCCCATCATGGCTATGCCCCCTACCCCATGGTCCATGCTTGAGAAGTTGTTTGACCAACATAAGGCTGGGCTTCTCCATGGGAGCAGAAACCCAGACAGAAGGGGAAAAAATTGGGGAGGAGGTGATATAGTAGCCAGATCAGGAGGAGGAAGTGGGCTAGCCTCTGTGTGTGTGTGTGTGTGTGTGTGTGTGTGTGTGTGATTTGTTTTTGCAATATGCCCAGTGTGTTTTGGCCACAAATCCCTTTGTCAAGGGCTTATCTCCTTGTTTCTTAATGAACTTAATGGATACTTAATCAAACCATTTGCCCCAACAGTCTTTAATAACAGAAAGCTTCTGTTTTCCTTGGCATCTGTGTGATATATTTCTCTTTTTTGGTATGCTATCCTTGCTTCATGTTTTGGGTGTGTTTTTCTCTTTGGTGTGTGTTTGGGAGTGTCTGGATTGGAGGAGATCTCTGTGATAGCTGCAGGGGGGAATTTTGATTCAGTTCATCTTTAAAGACAAATCTACCTAAACAAATAAATTTTATTTATTTTTGCTTTTACTTTAAATAAATACAATAGGAGAACTGAAACCAAACCATCTTTCAAAATTTGCACTCCCCTGGATTTTGCAATACAGTTCTCCTGCCAAGTAATGTGGACAAAAAAACAAATACTAGGGTAAAAAAAATCAATATATTAGTGAATATTACATATGATATTAGGGAAATCTGCATGTAAAAATGTGCATATTAGGAGAAATCTTCGCTAAAATGCTGGTGATTTTTAATATGGACTTTTTGTTGTTTAAGAAATTGCAAACTGATGGGGAAATGTGGAGAATTGAACTTGAGTTTGGGAAAAAGAGAAATGGAGAAAAACTGAAATTGACAGATTCACCTGTTAGTGACTCCCTAGAAATGCCCCCCCCCCCCCCATTTCACAGTATGGGCAGCCGTTGGTTTAAATGCTATCACCCTAGATCACACAGCTGTCATTTTTTAAGCTAAAGGTTTCATGGATAGCTCAGTTGGTCAGAGCATGGTGTTTATAATGCCAAGGTTGCAGTTTTGAGCCTCGTATGGCATAGCTGCATATTCCTTCATTGCAAGGGGTTGGACTAGATGATCCTCAGGGTCCCTTCCAACTCTGCAATTATATGATTCTATGCTTTTTACATGCCTAGAACTAGTGAGCTGGACAGAAATGCAGACACATTTGAGGAACGGCAGCATGCGGTCTGAACTGCAAAGGAGGATCATCACTACCACCCTCAAAATAGCAAATCTGTAGTTACTGCCACAAATTCTTTGTAGTGTTCTTAACATCCAAAATATTATTTGCAAAAAGGTAGAGTGATACTTAAACTGTCTTCCCTGGTGCACTTTCAGGTGTTCCCTGAGACCACAATGACAATAGTCAAAAAGAAGACGAGATGGAAGAGCCGGGGGTGGCTTTGAAATTTATCCCAAGTGCTGAAGAAGAAAGCCACTTACCAATTTGCATTTTAGCCAAAGAAGACAGCTTGCCTCTTTAACAATGTGTAAGTCACTGCAATTGAAACATCAAAGGAGCCCTGAGCTTGGGTGCAAGGGTTACTTCCAAGTTTACAGGTTATTTTTACGGATCACAGACATAATGGATGAGAGGAACACTTGAGTTTCCACTTAGAAACAGTGTCACGGCCATAAGTAATGGCCTGTAAAGGAGAAGCAAATCAGAATAGTGGTCCTCAGTGAAACAGACCTTTAGTACAAGACAGACTTCTCTTTCGCATTCTGCATACAAATATCTGGAAATCCAGCCCATCAGTGTTTCCACTTGTGTCAACTGCACAATTCTCATCCATTCTCCTCACCAGTCTTTTTATGTGTGCTGATCAGGCTTGCTTAGAGAGGGAAAGGGAGAAAGGAGGGGTGGGAGGAGACAGGAAAAAGATAAGTTAAAAAAAAAAAAACAGAGAGAGACGGAGAAAGAAAAAAGGAGGAAAGCAAAGAGAAAAAGAAGCCCAGGGCAGCAAACCAGCTGAGGTGTCAAAGACAAAGATTTAATGAATGCGCCTGCGGTTTTACCTGAACAGATTATCACAAGCTAGAAGGAAAATACCAAGAAAATGGGAAAAAAGCAAGGATCATTTTTCAGACTGGCAGTTCCCCTTGCAGACATCTTTTAACAAGAAAAAAATAAATAAAATAAAATAAAGAGGAGCCTGCCTTTTTCTTTCCCACCCCTCTTTTTAAAGGGCCAGCA
This sequence comes from Podarcis cretensis, assembly GCF_951804945.1. Taxonomy (NCBI): domain Eukaryota; kingdom Metazoa; phylum Chordata; class Lepidosauria; order Squamata; family Lacertidae; genus Podarcis; species Podarcis cretensis. Next base: position 30,865,872 of record NC_137177.1, read on the forward strand.
TCATTATTCAGGTGACAGCAGCAGCAGCAATAAGAAAGACTGGGGCTTACCCAAATGAGCAGTCCTGATTACAAGGCAATGGCAGGAGGGATTTGATTGGCCAGCATTTTTCTTCTCAGAACTATGATTTATCCCAGACCTAAGTATTATGGGCATTATCTTTTTGCTCATCTATGCAACAGTGTCTTGGTCACTCTGCCCACATACCCTGGGGTTAACTGAACAGGCTCTTTTGGTGATTCTGATTATCAGGGGTGTTGTGGGAAATTATAATGGTGGGTAGCCCCAGCAGCCAGGTACCATTTAGAGAGAAAGAGAAAAGGGAGCCTAGGACACACATCAGTCCTACATTGGGCCCCGCCACTTCTGATATTTCTTACAGCCCTCTGTTCCATGACTGCAGAGGGAAAGGATAATCTTAACATACAGTCTATGTGGAGAAGTTAGAAGAAAGTGCCATGCCCACGACTAAGCCACTGAGCCATGCCAGCAATGGTTCTGACTATGCCTGGCAGTTCTTTTACTTTATGAGATACAGGAACTCCAATAGCATCCGCAGAGCATGCACATAAACACACATGGCTCCCGCACATGTTCACACATTCACTATGCATGTTTTCTCTTGCTTTCCCTTTGCAAGAGAAGAAAGTTGAAACCCAGAGCAAGGTGTATGAGGAATTGAACAAGAAGTTCTTTTGCATTTCACAATGAGATTAGCTTCTTCCAAGTGTCTTTCTGCAGAGGTATTTCTGTACACACCCACCCCATGAAACAACTTCCCATGATTATTTTGTTCTCCCCTAATCACAACCATATCCAAGCCCTTGATTCTACCACCCGCCACAGCTTATGCTTTTTCAAAGGTCCAATGGAAGCTATGCTAATAAAACTATATTTAACACAAAGGGTTCTCCTTCCTGGGTAGTGGCTTCTTTCCCTTACAAACTTTCAGTCCAGGGCTGCAAAGGGGCATTGAAGAAGCAAGGCCCAAGGAAATACTTGTGGCACAGCAAAGAGAACCAGTTTCTATCTTAAATGAGATCTTCAGGCCCTGAAAAGTAAGAACAACACTTCACATTCCTGTTATCATTTTGATTCTAAAACAAATTAGCCAGCACACAGATACAATCTCAAAAAACAACAACCAAAGTGTTCTTAGTATGAAATGGGAGTGCCTGCTTCAGAAGAGCCAGTTTGCACCCCTTAATCAAATACAGCAACTTGCCCTCCTGAGGAGGGTCATGTCACCACCATAGCATCTCAGAGGCAGAACATCTCCTTTGCATGCAGAAAGTCTCAGTTTCAGACCTGGGCATCTCCAGGTAAGGCTGAGAGAGATCCCAGAATGAAATCTTGGAGAATCATCGCCAGTCCATATAGACAACACCGAGCTAGGTATGACTCAGTAGTATGACTCAGGGCTGTAGCTCAGTAGAGTGTTTGCATCACATACATCGAGTCCCAGGTTCAGTCCCCAGCATCTCCAGGTAGGGCTGGGAGAGACGCCAATACGAAATAGAGCTGTTGCCCTTCAATGTACACAATACTCAACTAAATGGACCTATGGTCTGACTCAGTATAAACAGCTTCCTAAGCTCCTTTGTTTATTTTAGAAGATTTGTTGGCCATCTAATCTACAAAGTCCTCTGGTTCACACAGGGCTCAGATGATAAATGAAACATCATCATCATTCTTATATTGTCAAACTCAGAGTATGGAATTAATAAACTGAAATTAATAAACATGGCTAGCTTAGGTCCATTATATATACTCTGAGCAGAACTTAGTTGGATACAACCCTGTAACATTAAAACATTTTTTTAAAACATCACTTGTTCAATTTACTACCTGAAAACAATACCAGCTGCATCCTAGTCTTTTCTACTGACCCACTTTTGGCTTCCCTCTTGCCTACTTCGCGCGCTTCTCTCCTCATGCCACATTTTTTCCAGCATCAACTTTAACTCCTTTGACTAAGTTTTTGCATCTTCCTTCCCACCCGGCTAGCTCTAGAGTACCTCTTCCCTCTGTGGCTTCAATGGCTGGTCTAACAGGAGAACTGAAAGTAGACTTCCTTTGCATTTCTCTAGGAGTGTGGGGGGCCTGAGGCAAATCACTCCACAATAAAGGCCCCATTGCCTTTATCTCCCCTCTGCTACACATCCTGTTCCACACAGTGATGGTGGTGGTGACAGCCCTTCCTCCTACTCCTAGCTTACTTATTCTTTTGAGGCTGTTTTAACGGTGACATCCTCCCCCTGCCCCACTTTTAATTCTTCCCTTTGCTGTGGTTTTAGCAGCAATGGTGGCAGCAGCAAGGCCATCCGCCTCTGCCTCCTCTCCTCTCCTCTCCACCTTGCTCCAGGAAGGCAAGAAGTGGAGGGCCTCACAAGGGAGGAGGCAGCAGGGACAGCCAGGCACCGAGGCTGCTGACCATGGCCACGGATGCCAGGCATGCCCTCCCCCTCCCCAAAGAATCCCCTTCCCAAAGGGCAGGACCGGGGGCACTCATCCTATCCCCCCCTCAGATGGACGACCATGCCTCCCTAAATAGGTATTTGCCCACCTTGGCTTCCAAAGCAGTTACATCCTGACACTCCCCTTTCCAACTGACGAGAAATAAACGCATTGCTACAAGACAATTAGTGGTTGCTAAGTTTCCGTATAGCTGCAGGACAGCATTTTTCTGAAGGTAGAACTTTGATCTGCTTTCCTAATAGAAGAGTGTTCCCCCCACTTTTCCTTTTAAATGTTCATTCCCCCCTCCCTTTCTTTTTCTTTTGGTCTCATTACTTAGGTGAACATTGACATTCCCCAAGGCATGCAGGCTCCAAAGCCAGGCCTGTCCCTCCATAATCCCAATTCCTTCCCCTCCTTATGAGCCCCAAAAAGGGGTACCCGGAGGCACAGGGATGGGAGACGACAGAGAGTAGCGGTTGTGGGGTGTGGGTGAGGGATGTTGAGATATAATTTAGACTTCAAGCAAGTTTCTTTGCCGGCTCCCTTCTGAAAGGAAGCTGCCAATTAGACTCAAAGCACTGAACTCTTGTCAGTTCAGGTTTTTGTCATGGAAAACTAGGGTTGGACTTAGTGATCTTGTTGTTGTTGTGTTTAATGCGTCCCTTTAATGACATTAGAGTTGGGACCCTAAGGACAGAACTGAAGGGGAAGCCACAGCATCTGCTGGGAGGATTCTTCAGCATTCCCACACACAACGTCCCTCAGGCTCCACTATCCTCCACGCAGGCCTTTAAGCCTCACAATATATAATATCTGTCTCTCACAAAAATCATATTGGACAGCTGAGGCGTCCCTCAGAAAAGCCTGCCCTCTCTGTGGAAACACCACTGCCCTCTGCTGGACGAAAGCTAAACAACTCAGCAGTGAGGTGATGTTCTCAGAAATCTGTGGTCACACATGACTTTTATTGGGGGTGGGGAACAATTGGCCCTTTAGATGTTGCGGAACTACAGCTCCCATCACGCCCCCCCCGGCTATTGGCCATGAGGGCTAGGGCTGATGAGAACTGTAGTTCAGCAAAATCTCAGAGGGACTGGAGATATGAGGCATGAGCTCCTTTCTGACACTCCATGCTTGCCATTCATGCAACCAGGGTTGCCAGCATTTACTGTATTTTTTGCTCTATAAGACTCACTTTTTCCCTCCTAAAAAGTAAGGGGAAATGTGTGTGTGTCTTATGGAGCGAATGCAGGCTGCACAGCTATCCCAGAAGCCAGAACAGTAAGTGTTTTCCTCTTCCAAAAACTAGGTGCGTCTTGTGGTCTGGTGCATCTTATAGATCAAAAAAATACGGTATTTTTCTAGCAGCCTGGCACACAGAAAAGTAGCAGAAGTTTTCTCTAGCCCAGTGAAGATGGTGGGGCAAGCTTGATCTAGCTAAACACCAACATCCTTAGAAGATAAAAATGCTGGGAAGGATTTGTTCCCCCCCCCTTCTTCCTGCTTTGTTTTCTCACTTTTTAAAAAGACGGAAAAGGAAGGGAAATAAATCACAGACTAACTGCTGTTTAAATATAATTCAACACACTGTTTCAAGCATCTGACATGATTAAGACAACATTTACCTCCTTACCAAACAGGACCTGCAACAAAGTTTTGCAGTCTGGAGTGCGCCTGTTCAGGTTTCCAACCTGCTATGGCCCCTTCCATTCCCCACCCCTGCAACAGTCAGTCAGCATTCTGTGTCAGCTGGACATGCCCATTCACCTTTGGGCTGCTTTGGGATCACTCCCCTTACCCCCCCCCCCCCGTTTTATTTTTTTACCCTACTTTCTTGCACATGGGTGATGCTTCTTTTGGCTACATAAGGATCCATACACAGTCTGATAATGAAATCATAGACCTATATAGTTGGAAGGGATAACGAGGATCATCTAATTCACCCCTCTGCAATGCACAAATCTTTTGCCCAATGTGGGGCTGTAACCCACAACTCTGAGATTAAGAATCTCATGCTCTACCAGCTGAGCTCATACACACGTGTGTGTGTTAGTATATAGGATAAAACCAGAGTATCTGAGCCTGACATCTAGAAGCATTTTTGTATGTTATTTTCACTTTTTTATCTTCATTTTTATGCACACTTTCCCCTAATATGTGTGTTTTGGTAAACATCGTTTGGTTGGAGAACTGCATTGCAAAATTCAAGGCAAGATGTGTTGTGGTTTGCATATTCTTTCTGAAAGTGTGGATTTGATAGGTTTGGCGTTAATTGTGTACTAAATTAAATTTCTCCTCCATTCCTAGCTGGGAATTTGCTTGCTTCTGCTCCCAGGGATGTTAAAAGTATCGCCTCTCCATGTTAGGTGGGGAGGTTTCAAGATGAAGAACGGGGAAAGGAGGACCACCCCACTCTCCAGAGAGATCCCTCCCCACCATATAGACAGCCCCAAACCCAAGTCCTTTACTGCTTTGTATTTATAGCACAGTGTGGGAACATTTCAGGAGGCTGAGAAAGAAAAGAAAAGAAAGTCTCAGAAATGGAGATGGACTTTCTTCATTTAAATAGATTTTTAAAAATCAATTTAAACAAAGAGAAAAACAGCATTGCTAAAGAAAAAAGTTAATAAATGGCTATTCCTCCACAGATTGCTGTGTGTGTTTCTTTTGGCATTTACATTTTTCAGATTAACATGCACGAGAGAAGATAGAAAGTGTGCGAGGCCCTGAGGAAATAATTTGAGAAATCTTTGCATATTTTATTTAAAAGCATGCCGTGTTAGGTAGAGTAATAAAGCAGAGAGATAGTGATTAGGTTAGGCCTGGAGGGATAACATCCCTCCTTCCCTCTCTGTGGCTTTCTCTGTTCAGCTGCCCCTTTCTCCCTCTCCCCTCTTTCTGCCCTGCCCTGCCCCACCCCCTACTCCCAGACTTTCCCTAGATTCAGCTAAACAAGGTGGCGTTTTTAATTTAAGAAGGGCTCTAATGTGAATTTCAGTTGGGCAGGTGTTTGTGGATTTGGTGTTCCATAATATAAGGTTGCTTAGCAGTATCCCACAGCCTTGTAGAAAAAGCTGAAGAAGTACTCTGAGTATGTAACAGAGGAGTATGGATGTCAAGGAATGCTGACAAAAACAGAAATCGGAGCAGAAATTGCTGGTGTTTACTTATTTGTTCCATGTCCAGAACTGAAATCAACCCACCAAATATGATTGATGCCTAAACAATACGTAATTGATTCCACCCCCCTCATCCCATTTGCATTGTTTTTCCTTTGCACTGAAATGCATAATGTCATGGCAACATAATGTACACAATTAATTACATAAATTAGGTAAATGTGAGATTGCCCCAGCAGACAGTAAGATGAATAAGACAGTTTTTGACAGAAGGCAAACTGCAGTGGAAAGGAAACAGTGATGAATGCGGAAAATGGAAAATAATCCCTTCTTACATCTCTCTAGAATGGGGCTTTTTGTGGTGCTCCATTTTGAAACACACTTCCCAAGTTGAGATTGGGTAAAGATTCAGTCCAGTCTACATTTTAATACTACTACTAATAATAATAATAATACGCAAACTGAAATGCAACCAGATTAATACATTTTTATTTGCTCATATATTTTTATGGCCCTTGTCTATTTCCTTTCCTTTCCTTCCTTCCTTTCCTTCCTTCCTTCCTTCCTTCCTTCCTTCCTTCCTTCCTTCCTATTTATTTTCTATTTATTTTTATTTATTTATTTTCTGTATTTATAGGCTGCCTTTCAAGGTTGCCCTTCTCAAATAGGCATGGCCCCTCTCAGTTTTTATAATTTTTATAATTTGTTGCTTCTCCCTTTCATTGTTGTATGAAAAATTTGTGTGTGTGTGTGTGTGTGTGTCTGTGTTACAGATGCATTTAGCAAAGGAAGAATCTACAGCACTATATTTTTGCAGGGTACCAATAAAGAGGATTGGCCCTGAGGGAAAACAATTATTGTTTCCAAAACACATCAGCTAACAATAAAATATTGTGATAACTTTTTCTCTCTGCCTTATTCCAGCATTTTGTGCCTCTCCTGTTCCCCTTTGGTTTTTGTGGGTATTACACAGACACCCACACCCTGCTTGGAACTCATTAGGGTGGCTTTAGACAATTACAAATAATTAATTACATGCATATCCTTCGTTCTTTGCTCACATTGCCAGAACAGATCAACTGAAATCAACAATCTGACCAAGAACATTGGTTCTTCAACTGGTAGGCCAGGACCCACCACTAGGTCACAGTCTCATCTAAAATTTGCTGCAGCAGTGGCACTACTATCATAAAAATATATGGTTAAAAAAGTAATATATGGGTCCCCAAACGTATGTTTGGGTTAAAGATGAGCCTCATGCCAAAAAAGGTAGAAGAATATTCATCTAGAGCAGCCTTTATCAAGCTGGGTTCTCTCCAGGTGTTTTGGACTACAACTAGAATCAACCCCAGGCAGCTTGCTTGATGGCAGTTGTAGTCCAAAACCATCCTAGCTTTCATGCATGGGCACGGTGCTCAGACTCTCTTGGCACGATTATTTCCAAAAGCTTTATTCCAGAATTCACTACAATGCAGAAAAAATAAATCAGGTACAAGATGTGCAGGTCAGTGGTTAAAACAGAGCTGTAAAGTTCATGGCTAGGCATAAATGAAAATGTCCCAATACTTGACATGCCAGTGTGGTGTAGTGGTTAAGAGCGGTAGACTCGTAATCCAGTGAACCGGGTTCGCGTCTCCGTTCCTCCACATGCAGCTGCTAGGTGACCTGGGCTAGTCACACTTCTCTGAAGTCCCTCAGCCCCACTCACCTCACAGAGTGTTTGTTGTGGGGGAGGAAGGGAAAGGAGAATGTTAGCCGCTTTGAGACTCCTTCGGGTAGTGATAAAGTGGGATGTCAAATCCAAACACCACTTCTTCTTCTTCTTCTTCTTCTTCTTCTTCTTCTTCTTCTTCTTCTTCTTCTCCTCCTCCTCCTCCTCCTCCTCCTCCTCCTCCTCTGAGGAGTTGTTGCTGTTGTTGTTTACTACAAAAAAAAAAACCCTCCTCTTGTCTTGTTCATTTCACCAGAAAATATAATCTTTTCTGTTTTGTTTTAAAAGCATTTCTAGTTTGGCAGGTTGAACCAGTTTTTCCTTAGCCCTAGTTTTTAAATGGATGACTTTTTGCTGAAGCACTGTTTTGATGTATTTTAATTACATCATGTAATTATTTTACAACTGACCATTGAGTTTTTAGGAACAGTGTCCACAATTCAGTGTTTTTTGTTGTTGCTTTCTAAAATACTATTTTTTTATATGAATAAATTGGGTGCAACATACTGGTAGCACAAAATGGACACATTATTAAAAGACTTGGATGAACATCTGTGCAACCATTATAGATCTGGTGCCACAAGGGGGCCTTCCTAATGTCACACCATGAACTCACCATCATCCCTGAGGCCTGCAATGGATGTATAGTGTCAAATGCTCCTTCTCCCCCCCCCCCCCCCCCGCGCCTGCCACTAAAAATAGAAGCGCATTTGCAGCTGCAAGAAGGCTGTTGAGGGAACTCTCCATACCCCTTAACGCCCAAGTCCCAACAGGAAAAAAAGATACAGTGAATGTGTAGAAGACAGCACTGATCGCCCAAGTTAACAGGAAGCTGGCTTTCATTCTGTGACAGCCTGTCTCCAAACTTGGCGTTTCTCTGCAAAAGCCAAATGTGAAAGCCATTGTGACAGTGGTGCTAAACCATGGATCTCATAACATGGGCCTGACTTAGTTGTGCTCATTGGTTTCAGTGGGTCTGTCCTGATTCTGAGTAAAATGAAGCTGAAGACCACCCCTTATCTGTTTCTCTTTCCTCCTCTCCCACTTTGCCCCTCCCCCAAATTGCAGCAGGAGCAATTGGGATCAGGAGTGCGGAGGATGGGGTAATTTTTAATCCTGCCCCCCGCATGCACACACAGGGAGAGATCCAAATGGCAATCCCATCTTTCAACATTTGAAGAAGAAGAGGAGTTTGGATCTGATATCCCGCTTTATCACTACCCTAAGGAGTCTCAAAGCGGCTAACAATCTCCTTTCCCTTCCTCCCCCACAACAAACACTGTGAGGTGAGTGAGGCTGAGAGACTTCAGAGAAGTGTGACTGGCCCAAGGTCACCCAGCAGCTGCATGTGGAGGAGCAGGGAAGCGAACCTGGTACACCAGATTACAAGTCTACCGCTCTTAACCACTACACCACACCGGCTGGGCTAGGAAAGAGGGACTGCCCACTTGGCTCCAGGTTGTTATTTGGATTCCATAAATTTGGTAGCAGAGTTGCTGTTCCACTTCCCGCTTAAAACAGAACAGCAATGATGGTGTGCTGCTAGATTATCCATGACTAGAAGCACCCTAAATCCTGGATCATCACTTTCACTTTTCACCTGACACAGCTCCATTCCTTCCTCTCTTTGGTACTCTGCAGGCAAATTTCCTAGTGGAATAACAGAATAGCGAAAGGATTCGCTTTTACAAGCCTCATTCAAAAGGGGGGAGGGATTGCATGTGGAAGAGCCATGAATCACATAGCTGAAGGATTTGTATCATCTTGCCCACTTTGAAGCCAGCCAATAAATCAAGGATCCTCTCTTTAAAATACAGCTCAGCACCCAGCGTTTTATGCAGAATATATTTTTGAAAAACAGGCTTCCCGGAGTTGTGAAGCCCGCAGGAAACCAACAGGAAATTGGAATGATCCATCATAAAACGCTTCTCGCTTACGTTTCATGCTGTAACTTCCACAGCTCTTTGAATACATTGATTGGGAGCCGAATGATAAAAGTGTTAACAAATGCTAGTTCCCTTTATTTGTTCCTTGATCAATTTCAAAATTAGAATGCATGGCTTACCTTAAGACCCCTTTCTTATTCCCCACCCCCTTTCAGTTAAAAAATGGGATTCCTTTCTGCAATTTTCCAATTTTATGCTGACCATAGCAGCTGCCCCCTGTCCGTTCCAGTTTGGCAAATAAAAGGTGGAGTCTGTGCTCCACTGCCATGCTCCTCTCCACTTTTCTGATTTTTGTCTGCAATCATAAGGACTAGACACTTCATTTTTAAAAGCTTGTATCCAGTCACATGAGCAAGTGTTGAAAAAAATGCAAACTACACCACCTTATCTTCTAGTAAGGGCATTTTTTGCGATGAGAGGGCAGACCCATAATATATATAACTCAGCAGGGAAAGCTAAGTTTGAAAAACAGCTACTAGCAAGCAGTGGGAGGAAGGGGAGAGAACGTTTCCTAAGATTTATGAAATGTTATCAAATTCAGGAAATAAATTTGTATATGGTAAAGTGGGATAGAGACATGAAGCATGATATGCCTGAGGGCGTTTGGTCTTGGATCATCTTTCTGTTGCAATTAATTATAAGGGAAATTGAATTAAGATAGCCAGGCAGTGGCATTTGACAGCATAGAGGATGTCTAAGGGCCTTTCCACATTTACCATTTATAGTGGCATAGCTGCTGTTTGATTCGACTTTTTTGAGAATGTGTTGGTAGCTGATCGTCTGCACCTTTGGTCATATGTCCCTGTTACTAGAGAGCAACTGTGGGGTTTTCCTTTCCACACTAATGGTGGGCTGGCCCCAAATCGAGAATAGTCTTGTGGCTATAGTCACAGCTGTTACATATCCTCATGTTCCTCCAGCCAGTAAATGTCAGAGTTATGAGCATACACACAGGGATACCACTTTTGCTGTTCGTTTGTTTTTAAATATGATTTAATGCCTAGTATTCCTGAATTCTAATCCTGTGTGGAGATAGGGGATTAAAAGAGAAACTACCTGTCTGCTTGGTTATTGTGGTGAATTTTTGTCTGCAGCTCGTGACTGCTGTCATGGGCAGCGCTGTGACTCAGAACCATTGTCTACATCTCTCCTCTAGCCACTGGTCAGAAGGAAGTGGCACAGAACAGACATCTCCCAAACAAGGCTCATCAGTCCCCACCTCCTCCACACAGAAACCTGGGTTGCACACAAACGAAAATATTAAGGATCCTGTGCAGATCTTTCACCTTTTTCTCTTTTTTTGCAGTAGAAAAAAAAACAGGGTTCTGAGTACATTATTCTGGAACACTAGTGGAATAATGCCATTGTAAGGCAACGGGTTGGGGAGGAAAATCCCCCCAAACAGCTGCTATATTGGCATAAATGATAAGTGCAGAAAGTCCTCAAGACTCATAGTAGGCAATACGTTAGTTATGTAGTTGTCCCTCTAAGTGCAGGAGTCCCCCCCCACCCCATGATTTGCCAGCACAGGGGCCCAAATCAGATTGGGAACCAGTGGAGTGAGGAAATTGGAGGGCTTTTAATGTTGGCCCCAGCTGTGGTTCCACTCTAGCTAACACTCCCCTTGTGCCTACAATGTACATTGGAGGGGGAGACCATCCCCCCCACCATGGGAATCCTTGCCCCCTGAATCTGGATCAGGGCCATAGTAGGGAGCAAAGGATTAAAGCCTCCCTACTCCCACCCTGGCAACTTGCGTAAAGCAAAAAAGCTCTGCTCTGCATCCAAGGGCACAGATTCATAGTGAACGTATCATTTTATTTTTATAATCTTCTTTGTCAGGTGACTCATCTTGTGCCTCTGTTTCTTTAATGTATGTTGCTTTGGTTTTATTTGTTTTGATGTTTTGGTTGAGCTTGAGATGTTGTTTATGGATTTTTAATATGAGTTTGAAGTATAGAAATTAATAAAAATAAAATGAATAAAAGTAATCTGGTTTGACCCTTAGATAGGCAGGCAGGGGGAAGGCAGATATTGGATTTGTAAAGGAATGAAGGGTGACATCTTATCAAAAGTAGAAATGCGAGAAAGCTGTAGAATTTGGATCTTTTAAAATGAGTGCAATCAATTGTGGGTTTTTTCAGACCGACATATTTTTGAATTATTTGGTACGTTTACAGTGAAATCCTACACAGGTTTACCCAAGTCCCAGGGGGTTCATTGAGACTTAAGTAAATGTGCATGGGACTGCTGTCTTAATAGATGATGTAAAATATTATATTCCTGTAAGTTTTCAAAAACAAGCTTTATATATACATGGACAGACTTCTAGATCTATTAAAACAGAACTAGTTAGGAAGTTACTGAAATGGTTAGAAAACATTTAATTAACTGGGTTATTGAGAAACCTGGAGAAACGCAGAGGAGCCTGAAATAAGTGGAACAGAAGAAACTGCCTTAGACCAAGTCAGTATTGTCTAAACAGATTGGAAGTGGCTCTCCAGGGTTTCAGGTAGGGTCTCTCTCATCCCTACCTGGAGCTACCTGGAACTGAACCTGGGACCTTCTGTATGCAAAGCAGATGCTCCACTGCTGAGCTTCAGTCCTTTCCCAAACCTAATGTTACATTGCATTAAGAAGAAATGGTGGGCTGAAAAATCAATGAAAGGTCACAAGGCACCATATCTTATTTATCTTTTAAGTAAGAAATTCATTGCAATTATGGATAGGAGGAGAACTCAGCTCAGTTTGCATTTAAAGGTGAACCTACCTATTTCATACTTGCTGGAACAACATGCAAACACAGCCATCCTTCAAAATTCACACTTCTCCGAATTTTGCAATGCTGTTCTCCTGCCAAATTATGTCTACACAAATGTATATACACTAGGGTAAAGTATGCACAAATTATAATATGATATAAAATATATGCTTTATATTAGGAGGAATTAAAGGTAAAGGTAAAGGGACCCCTGACCATTAGGTCCAGTCACGGACGACTCTGGGGTTGTGGCCCTCATCTTGCTTTACTGGCCAAGGGAGCGGACGTTCGTCCGCAAACAGCTTCCAGGTCATGTGGCCAGCATGACTAAGCTGCTTCTGGTGAACCAGAGCAGTGCACGGAAACGCCATTTACCTTTCCACCGGAGCAGTACCTAGTTATCTACTTGCACTTTGACGTGCTTTCAAACTGCTAGGTTGGCAGGAGCAGGGACCGAGCAACGGGAGCTCACCCCGTCATGGGGATTCGAACTGCTGACCTTCTGATCGGCAACTTTAGACCACAGCGCCACCCACGTCCCTTTAGGAGGAATTACTTTGCAGAAATGTGTATAATAGGCAAAAATGCACACAGAAATATTTATATTAGGATAAATTCATGCTAAAGAGCTGTTGAATTTTCATGAGAATGCTTTTTCTAAATGCAAACTGATGTTGAAATGTGGAGAACTTAATATTAGAAAAATGAGAAAACTGAAATTGACTGATTCACCCATCCCTAATTGTGATTAAGGTTATTTAAATGTGAAACAGTAGATTGTTCCATAGTTGTTGCTTTTGTACTTTTCCTAATTTCAAAACAAAACAAAACTTGACATTCTACACTTAAAGGATTTGGCATTTGGACTTGTCTCCTGGTCCGTGTTTCTTTCATCTGATCTTTCAAAAGAGGCAAGTTAAAATCAATCCCTTTCTCCTCTCCACCCACCATAGATTTTTCCAGCAAATCCAAGCCCCTTGACAACTCTCTGTTCCTTCTCTCAGCCTTCAGATCTGAAGCAGTTGGAGAAAAGAAAGACACTTAAATGCCGCTTTCTCTCTTGTCCATTCCCATTATTAATAAACTCTGAAGGCTTCCTTTCTGTGCTTTAATGAGATTAGTGTTATTTCTATGCATTGCTGGAGGGGAAAAGGCTGGCAGGGAGGCAGGGAGGCAAACCCGACTGATCTGTTAACTAAAGGGTGCTAATCTATATAGAGTGTGGGACCGTCTCTTCCCCCATCCCCATAGCCCAAGGACAGACGAGGTTTGGGTCGAATCAATTAAAAAGGGAGGATTAGTCATCTTGGTCACTCACTATATTAAAAGCACCCTAACACGCTTCTGAAAACAAACAGCCAGTAGGTTCTTCCAGGGCGTCAATCTGCCTGAGGGCTGGTGGAGGGAGGTGATGGATAGCCTAAGAAAGGAGATTGCAACGTTGAGGCGGCTAAGCTCTTCAAGGCAATTGCCTTGATGGACCGTCTGCCTGGTTTGCAAACCAGAAATCGGAGTACGTAATCGTCAGCTAGCAAAACCATAATCGCCCGACTGTGTTTGTTTGGCCGGAGCTTTAAAGCTCTTATCAATTTTTGCTGTAGTCCTTGATTACTAATTTTCAGGCCTTACTCTTGAAACGAAAGGTGGAAGAAGGATAAGATGTTCCAGAAGCATGACCTTGTGAGTCTGTTGCAGCAAAAAAAACAACAACACAAAACCCCGAACAATCAAAGCAAAAAGGGAGAGAGAGAAGCAGGACACCCTTTTGATGGAGTAAAAGATCCAAATTATTTTACTCAAGGACACTTTGTTGTGTGGGACTAATAATGACTTGTTTACAGCTAACTAGTATGCAGAATGATGTAGTATGTGGAGATATTTAAGATCCGCACAATGCTGTGCATATGTACCGCAGGAAGGGGCTGTTTCGCACGGCACAATGAGCCAAATTATGGAGCCGCATTGCTCTTCCCCAATTCTTTTTTGCTCCCACACAGTGCTGAGCTAAGCCAATGTATGGACTTAACCATAAGTCTCAGTTTGGATGACATGCTAAGCCAAACCTTGGCTTAGCTCAGCACAGCGTGGCAGTAAAAAAGACCCAGGAGCAGCAAAATAACTGTGAGCTCCTCTCCAGCATATTTGCATGGTCCTGGTAAGCCACAGTTTGGCTTATCATTTCATGCTAACCAGGCCACTGGCATTAATACTTTAGGCTAAACATGGGGCACACTGGCCAAGGAGAATGGTCACCACCAAGCCAGTGGGTTCAAGGCCAATTTATACTATACATTCAGCAGTGATGGACAGTGGGTAAACTCATGAGTATTCACAGTGGGCAGGTTCACACATAGCACTAAACCAAGGGCAGGTGGAAAATAAGCAAAACTTTAGACAAATGAACCACAGTTCATTTGGTTGTCTCTGGGACAGCACAGGGTTTATTAAACAAATGTAAATTAACAAAGTAAATTACCTTGAGTTAAAGAGGACTTACACTACCATTGTTAACTGCATTTACTTGGGACTAAGCCCCACTGAATTCTTGTTATCTTCGCTGCATGCTTTCTCCTAATCTATGTTTCTACAGTTTTTGGTTGGAGAATTGCATTCAAAATTCAGAGAAGTGCAAATTTCAAAGAATAGATGTGTTTTGGTTTGTGTCTTGTTTCAGGGAGTGTGAATTAGGCCAGTTCACGTTACAATGCAAAATCTGCCTCCCCATCCTTATTTGTACAAATGGAAGGGTGTGTTATGCACATAAAACTAGATTCCCCTTCTACATGGTTCCCCTATTTTGTATTGAAGAATGGCAAAGGATTAAATTGAGGATGAACAGTTCAGCCTCAGTACTCATTGGAGGTGTGACTGATTTAGCATTAATGTTCATTTTTCCTGGCTTGTGTGAACACACTTATGCATAGAGCCCATGTTCAGGGTCAGGCAGGAAGTGTGATTGTGCAAAAACCTGCAACACCTCATCGCTGGTAAGTATGGCTTGGTTCCTTCCATTTTGAAAGAGTTTGAAAGACAGTCTCTTCTTTAGGCATCCCTCATCAGGCAAAAAAGGCAATGGGGGTAGAGTTGGATTAGACTGTGTGTTTTAGTCTCAAGATTGCTAGCTGTCTGGCTGATAGTTCTGGGGTGCTAAACACATTAGCAACTTCATCTGTCCTTCTGCACACAAGAAACTCTGGACAGTTCTTTGCTTCAGGATATAATGCTGAAGCAGTAAGGCAGAAGGCGATGCGGATGGTTTGTGAAAATGTTACTGCTTAATTTGAGAAAGAGAAATAGTGTGATGCTATCAAGGGAAGCAGATACCTCCTTCCTATTTGGAGTGGTGGCGCAATATGAACCCATGTTTGAGTTACAGCTTGAGATCTAAGTATCCGAAGCAGCAGCTTCTAGCACACAAGCCTGCCCAAACCTTGTAGGCCCTTCTCTGAACAGATTTCACCGTAGATTTGTATAAAGGCAATTTATTTAATATGGACAGTTCTACTTCTGTTCCTTTTCCTAATGATCTCCAACACTGAATATACCTTTTTCCCAAAAGCTGCACATCGGGTCAGATGTCAAAGAAATGAACAACTATATGAAATTAAGGAGACATCTGAAGGCAGCCCTGTTTAGGGAAGTTTTTAATGACTGATGTTTTAATGTATTTTTAATCTTTTGTTGGAAGCCGCCCAGAGTGGCTGGGGAGACCCAGCCAGATGGGCGGGGTAGAAATAATAATTATTATTATTAATGATCAATTAATAATTAATATCACTAAGCTTTCCACTACAACCCACAAGTCCCTTTCCTGGTCAGTCACTGTCAGCTCAGACTGGAGAGGCATTGTTTTTTGTTCTGTCCTGTATTCATTGCATGCAGCACTGTCTCCATTCCACTACAGTTTGTCTTCTTCCAAAAACAACATTATCCCTCTCACTGTCCGCTATGGTAAATTTACATGACTTGCATAATTAATTATGTAGATAATGTAAATTGCATAAATTACATTGTCATTAGGTTATTCCACCCAATTCATTTCAATGCAAAGGAAACACAACACAAATGGTGTGGGTAGGTGGGTGTAATAAATTACACAGCATTTGCTGAAAGCAACAACAGTGAATATGGATCATATTAGTTGACTTGGTCTTCCTTCTGGACATGGGACACATACGCGAACACTGGCCATTTCTGCTCTCATTTCCATTTCCATTACAACTCTCTGACATCCTTACCTCAGGCCCTATCAGCATATATGTCAAGTATGGGGAACTTTTGGCCCTCAAAGAAGTTGCTGTGCATATAGTTACATCAGTAGATTGATCAACAAAAGGGGAGATGATTAATCAATGAGGACCAATTTTAATTGGTGAGGCTTGGAATTATGGACATGCAGACCATTTTTTCCCTGGTATATAATAATAATAATAATAATAATAATAATAATAATAATAGTAATAATTTATTATTTGTACCCCGCCCATCTGGCTGGGTTTCCCCAGCCACTCTGGGCGGCTTCCATAAAAACCAAAAATACACTAAAATATCACAGATTAAAAACTTCCCTGAACAGGGCTGCCTTAAGATGTCTTCTGAATGTCAGGTGGTTATTTATCGCTTTGACATCTGATGGGAGGGCGTTCCACAGGGCGGGCGCCACTACCGAGAAGGCCCTCTGCCTGGTTCCCTGTAGCTTTGCTTCTCGTAATGAGGGAACCGCCAGAAGGCCCTCGGCGCTGGACCTCAGCGTCCGGGCAGAACGATGGGGGTGGAGACGCTCCTTCAGGTATACTGGGCCGAGGCCGTTTAGGGCTTTAAAGGTCAACACCAGCACTTTGAATTGTGCTCGGAAACATACTGGGAGCCAATGTAGGTCTTTCAAGACCGGTGTTATGTGGTCTCGGCGGCCGCCCCCAGTCACCAGTCTAGCTGCCGCATTCTGGATTAGTTGTAGTTTCTGAGTCACCTTCAAAGGTAGCCCCACGTAGAGCGCATTGCAGTAGTCCAAGCGGGAGATAACTAGAGCATGCACCACTCTGGCGAGACAGTCCGCGGGCAGGTAGAGTCTCAGCCTGCGTACCAGGTGGAGTTGGTAGACAGCTGCCCTGGATACAGAATTGACCTGTGCCTCCATGGACAGCTGTGAGTCCAAAATGACTCCCAGGCTGCGCACCTGGTCCTTCAGGGGCACAGTTACCCTATTCAGGACCAGGGAGTCCTCCACACCAGCCCGCCCCCTGTCCCCCCAAAACAGTACTTCTGTCTTGTCAGGATTCAACCTCAATCCATTAGCCGCCATCCATCCTCCAACCGCCTCCAGGCACTCACACAGGACCTTCACCGCCTTCACTGGTTCTGATTTGAAAGAGAGGTAGAGCTGGGTATCATCTGCATATTGATGGACACCCAGTCCAAACCCCCTGATGATCTCCCCCAGTGGCTTCATATAGATGTTAAAAAGCATGGGGGAGAGGACGGAACCCTGAGGCACCCCACAAGTGAGGGCCCAGGGGTCTGAACACTCATCCCCCCCCCACCACTTTCTGAACACGGCCCAGGAGGAAGGAGTGAAACCACTGTATAACAGTGCCCCCAGCTCCCAGCCCCTCTAGACGGTCCAGAAGGATGTTATGGTCGATTGTATCAAAGGCCGCTGAGAGATCCAGCAGAACTAGGAAACAACTCTCACCTTTGTCCCTAGCTCGCCGGAGATCATCAACCAGCACGACCAAGGCAGTTTCAGTCCCATGATGAGGCCTGAATCCCGACTGGAAGGGATCCAAATGGTCCGCATCCTCCAGGCGTGCCTGGAGTTGTTCAGCAACCACGCGCTCAATCACCTTGCCCAAGAATGGAAGATTTGAGACTGGGCGATAGTTGGCCATACTGGCCGGGTCTAAAGATGGTTTTTTAAGAAGCGGTTTAATGACCGCCTCTTTCAGCGGATCTGGGAATGTTCCCTCACAGAGGGAAGCATTCACCACCCCGCAGAGCCCATCGCCCAACCCTTCCCAGCTTGCTTTTATTAGCCAGGATGGGCAAGGATCCAGGAGACAGGTGGTTGGTTTCACGCGTCCAAGCAGCCTGTCCACATCCTCGGAGGTAACGGATTGAAATTGATTCCATGCAACTTGACCAGACAGAGCTCTAGCACTCTCCTGCCCCAGCCCTGCTCCCACGGTGGTGTCTAGCTCCTTCCAAATATGAGTGATTTTAGCTGCAAAAAACTTTGCAAAATCGTTGCAGGAGATCTTGGGGTCTTTACAAGGCCCCGGTGGTAAAGGTGGTTCCGTTAAATTACGAACCACCTGAAAAAGTCTCCTGCTACTATTTTCTGCAGATGCAATAGAGGCGGTGAAGAAAGTCTTCTTCGCCGTCGCTATCGCCACTTGGTAGGCTCGACGTTGAGCTCTAACCTGTGTCCGGTCAGATTCGGAGTGAGTTTTTTTGCCACCGACGCTCTAGCCGTCTCAGCGATTGTTTCATCGCCCTCAGCTCCGAAGAAAACCACGGAGCTGTCCAGGCTCCATGCAATCGGAGAGGGCGCTTCGGAGCCAGACAGTCGATAGCCCTAGTTAACTCCGCATTCCAGCGGGCCACCAGGGAATCAGCTGAAAGGCCATCAACATGGCCTTTGGATCCATTTGGATCCATTAAGTGGCGGGGGCGGACCATCCGAATTGGTCCCACCTCCCTGCAGAGGGGAAGGGTCGCGGAGAAGTCCAGTAGCACCAGGAAGTGATCTGACCATGGCACTTCTTTTGTTTCACTTTTACTTAGTGTCAGATCACCCACGTCACTAGAGGTGAACACCAGGTCTAAGACATGTCCATGACTATGAGTTGGGCCAAACTTATTCAGGGACAGCCCCATGGAGGCCATGCTTTCCACGAAGTCCCGAGCAGCCCCTTGTAAGGTCGTGTCGGCATGGATGTTGAAATCCCCTAGGACAACCAAACTAGGTGTCTCCAGGAGAAAATCCACCACGACCTGAAGCAGCTCAGACAGGGAATCCTTGGTGCAGCGGGGAGGTCGGTACACCAAAAGGAATCCTGTACTGCCCCTATTGCCCAACTTCCAGAACATGCACTCAGAAAACTGGATCTTCCCAGTAGGACGCCTGGTGCAAGCTACTGACTTCCTAAAAATCACTGCAACCCCCCTCCCCGCCCACATGACCTGGGTTGCTGTGCGTAAGAGAAACCTGGTGGGCAAGCAGCGGCAAGGACAGGCCCATCTGCTTCCTCCAACCAGGTCTCTGTCACACATGCCAGGTCAAATCCTCCATCCACAATCAGGTCGTGGATGGCAGTGGTTTTATTCATCATTGACCTGGCATTACACAGCAACACCTTCAGGTCATGTAGGTTTCCCCTGTTGATTCCAGTATCCATCCAGTCAAGGCCAGACCCGGAGGCAGGAATAGTCTTCAAACAATGACTAAACCTGCCTCCTCGGTAATGACATGGTCTGGTCTTAGCGTAACTCCGCCTCCTGCCCATGATCACCGAGATCGGATGTCCCAGTGCTTCCCCCCCTGTGGAATTTGTCCCAGCCATCGTGTTGGCTGGGGCCCCACTCCCAGGCAGCCCTGATCTCGCCCCTTCAAAACTATACAGAACCAATAAAACAACAACAACAAAAAGGAACAGAACAATTATACTAAAATTAATCCCCAAACAAATATCCATCCAACCCACCCCAACAATGGAAAAAAAGAAAAAAAGAAAAAAAAATAAATAAGTGTAATAAAGAAAATGTTAAATATGAGCTCCCTGCTAAAGAAGCTTGAAAAATACACTTCTGTAAAGGGTCTGGGGTCCTGCACCCTGATATCCTTGCCGTTGGCCAGCTGCAATTCTCATGGTTCTTTGAGGAAAACCTTAACATTTAAACGGGTTTAAGAAAGGAACTTGCCCACTACCACTCAATGAAAGAGCTGCCCTACATATTTGAGGGGAAAACATGCTGTCACCCACCCACCTCCAAGAGGCGCAGCTTCTGCTTCAGAGTTGTGTGGTTTGAATGTTTCCCACCATGTTTCTGGAAAGAAGGGAGGAAAATAGAAAAGGAAGCAGAAATTAGGGAAATGGGAAGGGTTGGGGAAAGCTGCAACTTCTGAAATCCCTTCTTCTGCCCAGCTGTTAGAAAGAGGGTCCTTGCTTCCTTTTGCTCCTGGCTAAAGCAGGTGATGGGGAATCAGGCCCAGGAACCAAATGCAGACATCTAAGGTCTCTTCCCGGGCCACACCCCATCCCAGTCCCTTCCTCCAGGAATGTTTTTGCCTTGTTGGAATGTGTCCATGAACTCTGATAACATCTCTTGCTTGCCTCGATGGAGGATATGAGGGTGTCAAGAAACTAGCTGACTGTACAGAGGTGAAATCTACATTTATTACTCCACCCACTTTTGCTTCTAGCCCCACCCACCAATGGCATGCAGCCCCCAGAAGACTGCACAGAAAGGAATGTGATGGGGAAAGGTTTACTATTGCTTTTTAAAAACATCCACACCCACATCAAAAATGCAAGTAGCTTTGCCATGGCAATGATGATTTCTTTAGGATTTGTTCTGCTACATAGTCTGGGCGATAATAAAACATGTGGTGTCTTTGTAATCTATAGGGTAGATTCATATGCACTAGCAGCAAGCACGTTTGACCTAAAACAGTGTTTACTGCCAAGTAGGGATGCAGGAGAAATTCTATTCCTTTCTCAGTTAAAGGTAAATCCACCTGCTCCACACTTTCTTAAAACAATACGCCAACTGAAACCCAGTTATCCTTAAAAAGTCAGACTTCTCTGAATTTTGCAGTGCAGTTCTTCAGCCAAGTAATGTCTATAAAAATGCACATACTGGAGTCATGTGTATATATGCATGTTACTGAAAATAACATACAAAAATGCCTTATATTAAGGGAAGTTTGTTTGCAAAAAGGTGTATATTAGGATAAATTGCATACATTTAGGAGAATCAGGAGAAATTCATACTGCAATGGCAATGATTTCTTCACGAGAACTTTTTTTTAAAAAATAAATGTGCAAACTAGTGTGGATATGTGGAGTACATACTAAACTGAAGACTGGAAAAGTGAGAAACTGAGAGAAACTCAAATTGACAGATTCGTCTTTCCTTATTTGTCAAAGGGATTAAAAAATTCTAAATGGTCTGGGGAAGTTGACCATTTTAAGTTTTGATGGCATGCATTTCCGAAAGTTTGTATGTTTAACTCACTTTTGGATTCTCTAGTTTTGTTTTTCAACAGCTACCATTGTAATGGCTGTTGGCTACAACCAAGCAGTAAATATCTGACTGGCTGATGTATTGCCCTCAATCAGATGTTAAGGTGGTTTGTAAGGTTGTGGGGGGAATAAAAGCAAAACAGTGTGTGGGGAGGCAAAAGCAGTGAATGTTTTCAGTACACAACAGCACCTCTTATCCGTCTTTGGCAGAAAGGTCTTTCTCAATTCCTAACATGCCGGAGGGGAAAAGAATCACCCTAAACTTCCAGTTTCTTCAGCAGCAGGCTTAATGCAGCTAGTCTCATAGTTTCATACACTTCATTATCATGTGTTTGTGGATTAGGTAGCAAACCCCTGAACTTCCCTTTGTCCTAGCCTATTGTCAAGCATTTTGCTTGCCTGAGCTTAAGAACCTTGTAACCATTTTGCTTCCTTTAAAAAACAGGATGAATGGGGTGGGCAGGGGGGTGGATAAAACTAAGGAAAAAGGAGGGGGAGGCCTCTTTGAGGTCAGGGAAGCATTCAGGCTGCAGCTGCCCCATTCCCAACAACTCCCAACGGGTGCCCAAACACTGTGCCAGCAGCTTGGGGGTGGGACGAGGAGGAAAAATACACCTGCTTAGGGCTGGGACGATCACTTTCACGCCTGTTGGGATTAGAGATTTTAAGTGTCGTTCCAAATTGTGCGGATAAACAGCCTTGTGAAAACTTGTTAGTGCGGCAAAAAGGCAGCTTAGTTGCCTGCCTTTTGTTATGCGTGATTTTTATTGGCGGATTGGATTTGATGAGGTTTAGGGTTTATTCTAAGAACTCCATTGAAGAGCTGGGCCTTTTGTCTCCCGTCACAGAGCGTGAAGATTATGAAACATGGGCCAAGCTAAGCCTGCATTTTGACAGGTATTAGCTGCTGGGATACATGAGGACCACCAGACACAGCAAGGCCTCGCTGCCTGCCACCCTTCCACAGTTGCCAGCCTGACTCCTGCCCACCCGTCTACTGCAGGCCTGCTGTCTGTCTTATCCACCTGAGATCCCTCTCACGGGTGGCACAGGTAAGGCGATGGGATGCAAAGGAGGCCATCCACTTTTACATATCCTCCAACTGTATTGTTTAGGGGCAGGTTTTCTTTCCTGTTCCCTGATCCTAGAATTCCATGCTCCTTATTTTGTCCCTATTTTTGCTTTAGTAGGATGCCATGTTAAAATGTTCTTTACTGACTTGTTACCATTGTCACGCTTTGGGGTTCAGCTCCATCCACAGGGTCTCTTGGAGAAGAATGTAAGAAGAGCCTTGGTGCTGGATCAGCTTCCTCACAACTTCACCAGCCATGGGCTCTTTTCTGAGGTGGAAGATGGTTTAGACCAGGAGGACTCCGGAATTGGAAATCTATGGCCTTCCAGATACTGCTGTATTACAGCTGCCAAAATCTCTTATCATTGTCCATGATAACTAGGGTTGATGGGAGCTGTAGTCCAACAATGTCTAGAAGGCCACAGATTCTCCAGCCCTGGTTTAAGTAGCAGCAGGTAAGAAATCTAACCATGTTTTTGGCTCTTGGAAAAGTATGTAGCCCTCATGGAAGTCAGGTTTCAAGTTATCTCATACAAGAATCTAATATATATGTGCTGCCAAACCCTTGCTAAGTCCACATTTTCTTCAAGTCATCCCACTGTTTCAGTTATGCAGCTTCCCTTATCCACGGCTGGCCCTACCATTAGGCAGAGTGAGGCATCTACCTTAAGTGGCAAATACTGCAGGGATGAGCAGTGATGGTGAGGTGTTGGGTGGCAGAGCTGTGCCTGCTCCTTAGCCTGCTCTGTTCCCACAAATCTAGCTTGCTACTGTCTGGTTTGACAGATGATGTTGTTCCTTTGCTTGGTGTTGAAGTAAGATTCAGCTTCCTTGTGTAAAATGTGGGTGAAAGGAACTGTTGTGTCCTTTTTCTTAGGAAGCAACATGTCTTGGGCCAGCCCTCCCCTTCACATGTGTACTGAACTACAACTCTCATCATCCCTGGCCATGCTTGCTGGGGCTGATGGGAACTGTAGTTCAGCAACATCTGGAGGGCCAAAAGTTTCTCATATTTGCTTTGTCTGCTTGCTCCAGAATCGTTTTGGAAGCTCCTGGCAAACAGGGAAGCTCAAGCCTTGCCTTGTAACCCAGCATAGCTTAGCCAAATAGCAAGGCTGAGTAGCTGTCACATTTCCATTTGATTGCTGGGCCCCAGAGGGCCGTGGAGCCTACTTTTCTGCTCTACGAAGGCCATTCCTCAGCTCCAGTAATGGGACATGTCAGAGCAAGTCCCGCTCTGTAAAAGGTGGGACTTTCTGAGGAGCTGCTTTCAGATGAAAGCGAGCCTGTAGGGCAAAGCTTCTTCCCAAATTGCTCTGTTGATTAATCTCACCCAAAAGCGACTGACGATAAACAAAACGATTAAAAGATGGATCTGCCAATGCAAGTTGATTGTTATCAAAGTATGGAGTGGTGTTGGTGGGGAAAGTGTGAGGGAGTCAAAGGAAAACGTCACAGCCAGCTTCTAATACACCAATCATTTGAAATGTTACCCATGAAATATTGTAGAAAGAGGCTGGCCCACCTATTTTTGTGACAGGTAGAGAAAGAGAAGGACTGTGGCTCATGGTTAGAGAATCTGCTTTGCAAGCAAAAGGTCCAAAGTTCAGTTCCTGATATTTCCAGGTAGGAATGAGAAAAGATTTGTGTTGGAAAACCTGACAAGCCACTGATGGTCAGTGCAGCCCAAATATAATATATTATTATCATTGCTAATCAATATATTTATCAACCACACCTTCATGAGGAGTTTTATGATATTCATTTTTAAACAATTAAAAACAACAATAAATAATAATACAATATCCTATCTTATGGATAGAAAACCAGAGGCTTGGAGAAGACCCAAAATTGACATTCAGATTATCCCCATCCTATAATAGCTATTAAAAACCAAGCAATCAATAAGTCAATTCAGCTCTTCAGAAGATGTTCAGGAAAAGATTTTGGTGACTCTACAGAAAAAGTGCCGCAGTTAAAAAGCAGCCACAAGGAGCCCCTCTGTGTGTGTCCTCAGGATTCCGGTTTGGTGTAAGGAGGTTTCACGCCAGACCAGAAGTGACATCTGCACCCATAACAACAAACCCAGCTGCTAAGATCTCAGGATCAGGCCCGCTTGGTTGTGTTCTCAGAATGCAGAAATACATCTGGTGGCAACCAGAGGGAAGCTCTTCTCTGTCATGGTGCCCAGTTTATGGAACCATCTCCCTCTGGGGGCAAAGGCAGGTGTCAAACATTTATTTACCCAGGCCTTTGGGGATTACTGCTACCTGGCCTTGAGAATTGTTCTGGTTACTGAATTGGTGGCAGTGCTTTAATTTGCATCCATTGCAATGTGTTGTTGCTGGTTTAAAATTTTGCTCATTGTCTTTTATGATAGAAGCCACCTTGATTTCTCCATTACGCTTGGCAGAAGTTCATCTGGTAGATCTTATGACTGAGTAAAAGACATTGAGTGGCTCATAGCAAGCTGCCTTATACTGGGTCAGACCATTGGTCCCTCTCTCACTACTGTCTACACTCACTGGCAGAGGCTGTCTAGGATTTCAGATAGGGAACATTCCCAGCCCTGCTTGGAGGTGCTGGGGATTGAACCTGGGACAAAGCATGACAAAGCAGATGCTCTACCGCTGAGCTATGGCCCTTCCCAAGTACACATCACAGAATATCTTGCTACACATGACTTGCCTGGTTTTGCAGAAATTCTTCCCTACTCCCTGCATCTGTGCAGACAGCTATGACTTCACTTGCAAAGCTTCTAAGCAAATCTGAGTCTGCTGCCTGTCTGCATTCTGCTGTCAGGTAATATTCCATCCGCATGGTAGCTTATGAAGGAGCATCATGCGTGGCTTGCTTGAGGAAGGTTCTGCAGCCTTTCCCCGTCACAATAATGTATTTGCTAGATGGCATCTGATCACTCCCGTCTGCTCTTTCCAGGACAAGGACTTCCTACTGCAACTTTCGTTATGATGGCAATTGGAGTTTAAAGTAGGGTTGCCATATGTCTGGAATTTCCCGAATGTAACCAAAATACTGCATTCGGCACCAGTGTCAGGGCAGAAATTGGAGAAAATGACACATGGCATTTCACTGTTTGAAATATGGCAACCCTAGTTTAAAGGGATGAGCAGCAACTTGAACTGAACACTGAATCCTTGCTGAAGGGGCACACTTTGCCCTGGATGTAATCACACTGAGACTCTGCGTTTGGAAAATAAGAAAGCTCAGGTTTTGGTTTTTTTTAAAAAAAGAAATATATACTTGATAGGAAAGGTCCCAATTCTAAATGACTGAGGAGAGGGGGATACACAGAAGAGACATACAAATACCTATGTCTCCTCTCCCAACATAAATCTCAGTGTTGCAAGTACATAGGACTGAGCATACAGAGGTTGAGTGAGATGAATGCGTAGTTTTGGTGGAAGGCAAGCTACAACGGAATAAAAAAAAACACCACCACCACCGCTTAGTTCCACAGTGAACTTAAATGTGGGGAGACTTTGTTTGGAGTTTTGTTAATTCTTCTGTGCAGAAACATTGAAATAAAATGAAAGATGTGAATCTTAAAAAAAAAATAAAAAAATTACAGAGTAGAATGGAAAACAATATGCTCTTACGTCCCAAGCTTGGAGAGAAGCCTTTGAGTGCACTGTACACCAGCTGCAGGAAACCTGCCTGTGGGCTTCATTGAGCCCAGCACACATCCTAATTTGGCCCATGAAGCTGTTTTCCCCAAGCCACACCCTCCCAAGCCACACCTGCCATCATAAGTATTACATCAGCTGTGGGGTAGGTGAAGAAGACATGGCTGCAAAGGAACAATCATGAGCCTTGAAATATGGGCTTGCAGACAGCACCTTTTAAATTGGACACCAAAAGCAAGCTCTGCTGAGATTGGATGGAAAGCTCCTGAGTGGAGCTGATCCATGCCAGAAACAAGGCTTGAAGCCAGTGCTGATCAGCTGATGGGCAGTGACCAAGCCCCAACTGTATCAACTCCTCCCCCTTTTTCCCTGGCAGGGAGGGGCACCATTTGGTGGTTCGCCTCAGATGTCCAGATGTCTTGGGCTATCCCTGACAGCACTCTTCCCACCTGGGATTCCCAGCAACTGGTATTCAGAAGCATACTGCCTCTGATAGTGGAGGTAGAATATAACCATTGTGGCTAGTAACACTGACAGCCTTATAGCCCATGACTTTGTCTAATCCTCTTTTAAAGCCATCTCAGTTGGTGGCCATCAGTGTCTCTTGTGGGTGCAAATTCCACAGGTTTAATTATGCGCTGTGTGAATCTGTCCTGACTCTTAGCAATGTTTTGCTTCACTGGATGTCCATGAATTCTAGTATTATGAGAGGGCTTTGCAGTACAACTTGCTGCCCTCTAACAACACCATGCACTCTCCACTATTAAATATGACAAGATACTCTGATGCACACAGAAACGTAGCAAGATCCACGTGTACTTCATGCTGTCAGAAGTGGTATAAATTCACTCAGTTTGTTTTCAGGCTGTTTCCCCTGGTACTCCCACCTCCCCTCCACCTCCGCTGCCTGATAAATGAAGCATGTGGGGTGGGTGGGTTAAGCCGTTTTCCGCCGCAAGGCCTGAAGCTCTGGCTTGCCTGCTATCACCAGGATAAATGCAGGCTTTTCGGCCTAGAGGCGGGCCCCAGCCCTCCCTCTTTCCCTCTTGAGTTGGGTTATCAATCCAAAGCTCCACATCGCTCATCCCAGCCTGGGCTCGCTCTCCACTGGGAGAGACTTGTCTACCCTTAGGCCATGAGCAAGACCATTGTGACTTAATTCTACACAGTATCGACACCAAACAGACTCCGTCTCAGGCGCTACTAGCTACCTATCTTTCTCTTTTGTGTTCTTCTCTTTTTTTCACTTTTTTTTTAACGTTCTCTACCTCCTGCTTTTTAAAATGAAAAAAAAAAATCATGCCTCTGTGTACTGTGTACCGTGTGCTGGCTGGGGATGATGGGAACTGTAGTCCAAAACACCTGAGGACACCCAGTTGATGTATGCTGTGGAAGGCCATTCCTTGTTTGTTTCTCAATTCCATGAGATTTTAAAAATTGTTTGCTTTGTTTTGTTTGCTCTTAATTGCAATATCATTTAGGGATTTTGAATTTCTGTGCTTTCCGCTATAACCCCAGCCCTCCAATTCATGCAGCCTTTTGGAGGGATTTTATAGACTCTTTTGACTAGCAAGAGAGCAGGCAAAATTGAAAGAAATACGTCCCTGCCATTTGCGCTCTATAGACGTCAGATGGCATTGGCACACAAACTAAAATGCCATGTGTTACCATGGTGCCATTGTCAGGACAGCCAGCACCAAATCATGATTTTTTAAAAAATGCATGTTCTATTGATTCTGCTTCTTCATTGTCATCAGGCCCAGGCCCAGACATTTTGCAGCCTGAGGTGAAGGATAAGGTGGCACCCGCTCCCCATTCTATGCTCAGAAGCAGTGGGATCTCACTTCAGCATTCTCCACTAGGGATGGCAGGATCTCTCTATTTCAGTTTTCACAATTTCCTGCTTTTCCAATCTTAAATTAAGTTTCTACAGCATCTTGTATTTTAAAAAAGCAGGGGGGAAGAAGAATCCTAGTGGAAATTCTTCAGCATTTTCATGCAAATTTATCCTTATAAACACATTTTTGTACTTAACTTCAATTTCACATGATGCATTTGTCTATGCTATTTTCACTAAAATGTTTGTTTGCATGTACATTTCCCCTGATATATGCATTTTTTAAAACATTGCTTGAATGAGTGCATATTTTGAAGGATGGTTCTTGTGTTATTTCAGAAACTGTGAATCAGATACATTCAGCTTTAAATGTGAGGGTGAGGCATCTAATCATAAGCCTGCATTTTTATTAAAGCTTATATGTTTGATCAGGGCCTGTATCTTAAAAAGCTTAATGATTTTCAAATATTTTATGCCAGGCAGAAGACTAGCTGCCTAGAAAAACCTTGGCAAGATATTTTTACTCCTAGACAAGGGGCCCCCCTGATTTATAGCAGAAAACAATTCTCAAAGTCGTAAAAAGGGAATTACAGGCTGACAGCCAAGGTTACACTGACCCTACAAATTAAGGGTGGATAAATAGTAAAATGAGCCATATCTTCTTCCTAATGTTAAGAAGGTCAAGAGCAGTGAAAAAGCATCTAGCTGGCAGAAAGAGAACATTTTCTGGGAAGACTTTTCTAAAGCTGTTTCTTTCTTAAACTAAGATCCTTTTAAGATTTCTTTTCCTTTTAAAAGGTTGTTTATGTATTAAATATATTAGTTTAAATATAATTATGCAAAGGATTTAAGAAATGCTAGATTCTTATTTCATATAGTTGTAAGAGTTGTAACTATCCTGAAATTAAGTCAGCCACCAGCCAAGCCCCCCTTGCCAGACAGAAGACGCCAATCGAGCACTCCTGATATATGGTTGTCAGGCCTTTTGTTTAGAAACCTTCAAATGAAGGAGATCTCTCAATGTTGATGTGAACTCAATCCTTGACATATGCATAAGATAAAAATTCAAGATTAATTATCTGTTTTGGAAGGCAATAGGGCAAGGAGGGCAAGAGGTGAGCTGGTAATTAAGATTCCTTGTTGAGACACATGTAAGATATATTACTACTTATTTGTCACTTATAGATAGAAGAATATATAGCTTTTTGATTTCCATAAAAGGGCAAGAGGAAATGGGTGTATCTTTTGTGATTGGTTCTAGCAAACAGCCAATAGGAATTTTAACCAGGCTGATTGGACAGAGGCAGCCACAGGAGGAGCAAGGGGGCTGGATTAAGGAAATATAAGTGCTGGCCAGAATGGCAAGAGGCCAGGCCAGAGCTTGGTAACCATATACCACTGTGCCTCATATTTATTTGTCTGACAAATAAATTACTATTTTAATTTCTCTATTGCTGCGTTGAATATTTCATTCCAGCTAAGCGTTAACCACAAGCAGGGTGCTACAAGGGGACTGACGAGAGGTGGATTTTTGGACACATGCAGGTGAACTATTTTTGACATCCACCCCCAAAAAAGCTCAACAACCCTGGGCAATCACCCCCCATTTTCTTAAATTTGAGTCTCCAAAAATAGGGGCGTCTTATTACATTATCTATATCTTATTATTATCTATATCTTATTACATTATCTCTAACTATAACTATATAACTTTCTGTCCAGGCCTAGCCCAAGACATTTTGGCACCTGAGGCAAACCATAAAGTGACACACACAGTGCCAGGGAAGAAGGGAGGAATGAAGAACATAAAGGTCAAAATCAGAAGTATGGGGTGGGAGAAGACTAGTAGTGCCTCCTAATTCACCCAGGCTGCTATAGAGGCAGCATTGGGTCAGGGTGCTGCCAAGGAGGTGGAAGAGTTGGCCTCCGTAGAGAATGCTGCAGCTGCTGCTGGCAGTGCTGAATTTAGGGTGGTACAGGTGGTTGCTCCCGCACAGGGTACTGAGCCATAGGGGAGCAAAATTGGGAAGATCCATTTTGGGATGCGGAATTTTGGCCTTGCACAGGGTGCCATTTTACAAAAGATTACCAAAGTCTACCCCTGCTTCTGGCACTGCAGCGGCACTGGGCAATATGTTCCTTGGAGGCCAGATTTGCTGCGCCTGTGGATCCTGCTGCTCAAAACAGTCACCTCATGGGTGGGTCAGCCCTATTTCTTTTCTCCAACAAAGGTGGGTGTTTAGGAAGAATGGCCAGGGGGCTATTATACACATACACACACACACACACACCCTGCCAGCAGATCTGGGGGCTAGGATTGCTCTCTGCAAGGCTTTTAAATGCACTTAAAATTGTGAATGTGTCAAATACGTGTATCATACAGGTTTTCTAGTGAATGAGTGCAGCTATTTTTTATGGGCATGCTCAGTAGCAAACCTACTTTCCCTCAGAGTAATGTTATTTGCTTAGATTATATTACTTAATGGGTATTTTATTGCTTGTGTTTAGTTCATAAACTATTTTAAAATTAATATGAAAAAGTTGCATGTGCATGTTTAAATAGTGCACAACATGGCCCTTGGATAAATTTGACACCTCCTCAGGAATGTCTCTGGCCCAGTAGAAGTAAGCAGCATTTGTTCAAACAGGGCTCCAGCCAGATCGAGTTATAGGCCAGGAGGAGAAGGGAGGATGGAAGAAGAGAAGGATGTACCAGGAGTTTTCTGATAAAAAGTTAACTCTAAGGCTGCGTACACACAATATATATTTAAAGCACATGGCTTCCCCCAAATAATCGTGAGCACTGTAGTTTGTTAAGGGTGCTAGGTGCTCTGTGAGGGGTAAACTACAGTTCCAGTTATTCTTCAGGGGTGCTTTACATGTATTGTGTGTACGCAACCAAGGCAGAAGTTGAGAATGCAAAGCCTTTCTATTGCTGTGTTCTTTTTGAGCAACGGTGTAGTGAAAAAGGCCACTTTTTCTAAAGGCTCTCCTTATCATCAGAATATAAAAACAAAGAAAATAATCTGAATTTCCAGCTGAGTTGCTCTTGCTTAATATTCTTCCCCGAAGGGTAGTTTTTGTGCACGTGATGGCATTTCAAATGGGATCATTACAGGAGGCTCATACTGTGTTTGCATCAGATGCTGCATCTTAGTTAAGCACTCAGAGTCTTGCCCATTATGATGCTGCCAAGAAAGGAACAAGAGTAGAAATGTGCTTTGCAAACGGGGTCATTACTGCAAGCCTTAGACACCAATGACAATAATCATCATTATAACATATATTATAATAACACCATTATTGTAATAATAACAGCTATCATGGCCACCCCTCTGGAAATAATAATAAGAATTATTATTATTCATTTCATGTGTCCAAATCTTTAAGGTACCACAAGGCGGTTGTTTATGCATTACCACATTACAACAGGTCTGTAAGGTGGGCTTGTATTGTTCATCGTACCTCAGATTCAAGGATGAATCTGAGACAGCCTGCGGCCATTGATTTTCAACACATTAGTCCCCTTTCCAGGACGGAGAGCACCCATATGTCAGCAGTGTCACTACTGCTACTGGCGAAGGGAAAGGGAAAGGATGAAGACGGCAAAGCCCAATTCGAAGCGCTGTGCCGCTAGCTTCATGAGACCTGACAATCAGCTGATTGTCAGCGGTTTGCAGACTGAGCCTTTGCCCACAGTTTGATATCAAACCGTGGGGTGGGGGCAAAAATAAGTGACCTGGCGTCATTGCAATGTGAAGAGATATTATTGTTATTACTACTTACTACTGCTACTGCTACTACTACTACTACTACTTTATTTGTAAATTTAACATACAAAAGAAAGCAGGAAGAAAGGATAAAATAAATAAAATAAAGGTAATGCCAACAGCAACAAAAACCCACTATCAGTTCACATTACAGATACAATAGCCATCAGTATATGTATGTCAGCCACACAAAATTGACATCTACCTGACCTATGTTCAAATTTAGCCAGGGCCATGTGCCCCTCAGACGATTGCATAATGGATAGAGGGTAGTCATCCTTCCAGGCTCAATGTATTAAGTGATGGCAAGTGATTGACTGGTGGCGGCCACACCAACCTGTCAGATTTGACTTGCGGGGGCTGAGGGGAAGGTAATAATCTGGCCCAGCATGTGGACTCAGTTTCCCGTTGCTGCTCTAGTTGAATGTCTGTCCAGTCCAAGTCCTGTTTCAATATGAACCCTAAGGAAGCAGGAGGAGCCCATTAAAACCTGGACAACATACTGAGCAGGTACACAGGTCACCTGTCTGTCCACAATCTCCACTACTAGGGTGAGAGGGATTATATTTCTGCTTAAATTACAGAAATTTCTAAATCTGTACCTCTACATATAAATCAGCTTGTGTAAATATTATGCAAAATTGTGCCCCCTTTTCGCTCTCGTTTCATCTTTTCTTGGGGGGATGCATACGTATGTAGATACCCCACAGGTTCTATAATCCATTGAGCACACACTTTCAAAAGGGTCAGCTCTTGAAGTTTCTGTCAGTGGAAGGAATGGAGAAAGCTGAGCAATCTCCATTCGCCCATGATGACACAGGTAGATGCCCCTACCCTTCAGTTGTTGGTATGAGGATGTGAACAGAATAGGCTGCTTTGTGTCCTTTCTCAGGATGCCACGGTAGAAAGATTATGTCCTCTCTAGAAAACAGAGCAAAGGAATATCCTCCAATAACTAACTCAACTTGGTACTCCTTGTGGGCCAAAAAATTGAGGGAGGCATATTCTTGCACATTAGACATGTATGACTCATACAAAAGTAGGGTGTACCCTCCAGAATAAACCTGCAAAGGGACACAGTCATTGGGCCTGTGCATATGTAAATATGGGTGGCCCTAGGTCAGACAAGATGTCTGTCTCCCCCTCTGAAGAACATCCCCCTCAAAACCTTGTAAAATGGCTGCCTCGGTCTCTGAAGAGAATGCTCCCAACTCACAAAATGTCTGCCTTCCTCTCTGAGGAGCATCCCCTCAATGCCTCATGAATGCTGCCAAGGCCCCGGTTGCAACTCTGCAGGCTGCATCAAAACAAAAGCACCAAGCCATTTAGAGAGCTTCTAAATACCAGGTATAGGCTGAAATCCTACACCCATATACCTGGGAGCAAGCCCCACTGAACATTATGGGTCTTAGTTCTGGGTAGACATGCATAGGGTTGCACTGTAAATTTGTCTTTTGCTCCACAGCCTGTCTCAGGAACCTAAATATAGCCACCATGACACAGAAAAGCACCCTAGGCCATTTTGTGGCAGCAAAGAAGACAAGAGCGAGGATGACACATCCCAACTGATTTGGCTTGCAAAATTCTCTATTAGTGATTCAAGTGAAACAACTCCACGGCTGGGCTCTTGCTATAGGCCTCTGTCCTTGTCTGAGAAATAGCTCAATTCATTAATTTTTTTATGGCCTATGTTCTGGCTGTACAGGCGTACTTACCTCATGGCTAAAAATAAATAAAGAATTTCCTGAGGAATAACCATTCTTACCCTGGTCACTTCCAGATGACCTGTTTATTGAGCATTCATCCTGATATGTTTGCAGGGAAGTTATACAAGCAAGCATTATTCCAAACTTTCCTGTGCATTTTCCTATAACTTACCTTACTTCAAAATCTCGATTTTTGGGGGGCAGCGAAGCATGTTCTGTTCTGTTTTACCATTTTAAAGTGTACACCCTCACTTTTTGAGGAACTTCGCTCACAGAGCAGCTTGCAATCTCCAATAAAAACTGCCTGACAATAAACTATAACAATACAAGAACAGGGTAACAAACAATGGACCGCCATAAAAAGCATTCCCTCCAACATTTCTCCAATGAAAATAGGGACGTCCTAAGGAAAAGTGGGACATTCTGGGATCAAATCAGAAACCGGGATGGCTTCTGTAAATCCAGCCCTGAGAGAGGTATGCAGCACTCAAGTGATTAAATTCTCCCAAACTGCCTCAGGGCTGTCAGTTAACAAGGAGAGATGGGTAGCTTACTAAAGGGGCCTATAAACACCTGAGCCGTGACTTAAAGGTGACTCTGCCCAAGGCTTTGTGGAGATTAAACAGACTATTCAAACACTCATTTGAACCTTTCTTCACCTTGTTTTCCCATCTCTTCCTCCTCTTTTTCAGTCTGCTGAAATTCAAGGATGCTAAAAGCCAACAAACACACAATCTATATTTGGAATTTGCCAAGGGTAGAGTTTCATTTAAAGAAAGAACAAGGTTTCTCACGGTATCCACTGTTCTCTGGAAGCCAGGGAAGAATTTGCTCCTGACGCTCTGTGCATAAATGTAGCCTATTTTCAGAGTGATTTCTATCAGTATCTTAACCTCCCCACCCCCCAATCCTGCATTCAGTGGTGTCAGTGAAAAACAAAATCTCATACAAGTACTATAAATCTTGGAGCCCTACTTTCCATCTCTTTCTACTACATTTGGCCATGCCTCCTTGTGGTTCAACCCCAACATTGTAATGGTGCCATGTGGCAATTGAGCAGAACGGCCAGAAAAGACTTAAGAGGGACTGTTGAAGGTGACTGCTTCCTGTACCCCAGGATGGCTGCCTGAGATGGTCATTGCAATCTGCCTAGAGGTGTCTTCTAACTGTTCCCATTCTGTGTGGAACTGGGAGAACTCAACCAGTCTTTTGACTATTCCTTTGAATAGCTTGTAGATTGGGAGCCTGTGGCTCCCCAGATATTCCTGAACTGCAATTTCCATCACCCTGACTATTGGCCAGGCTGGATGTGGTTGATGGTAGGAGCTGGAGTCAATCAGCATCTGGAGGGCCACAGGCTACCCACCCCTCAAATAAGTGATTCCACCATGTCTGCCCGATAACAAACTGCTTGAGAAACTGCAGTTTCAAAATCAGCTTGCCATGAGGCCCTTAACTAGCTGCAGTTATGTTTCAAGAAAAACCAAGTCTCCCTTGAATTTGCATTGCTGAACTAGTTTCACGTTGCTTTAGATCCTGGCACTAAAGGAGATCACACAGATCAGGCATGGGGAAACATTTTCAGCCCAAGAGCCACATTCCTTTCTGGAAACCCTTCGAAGGGCCACATGCCCATGGTGGGTGGGCCCAGAGGCAAAGGTAGGTTGAGCAGCAAATGTGAATTTTACCTCTGTACAGCAGGCATGTTCCTACAAAAGTATCACACTTTCCTGTTTTCCATTTACAGAATATGCAACATCCTACAACCAAAGAGCAGGCATGTGGACTTTTTATTTTAAATGAAAAATAACATACAAGCAATACACATGCTTACTTATTGCACATACAAAAACCACCCATTTATACATAATAGCCTGTACTACACCACAAACATAGCAAGCTTTTACCCGTTTAGCGGCATCCAGGAATGGACACTGGGAATTATAGTTTGGTAGGGCGCCCAGAGATCTGTACGTGACCCCTCCCACCATACCCTAAAAACTGGGAAAGGGGAATGACTATTAAATCAGTTTAAAGCAGACATATAGCTATAAATCTTCCATCATTTCTGACTGGACTATCACCCACAACAGAGCGATCCTAATCAGTGCAGAAATACCATTTTAAAAATGCAGCTTCTGCTCCCAGCAGCTTCTAGCATTAGAGGCAAACTTTTTGGTGCTCCAGCCACCACAATATGGCCATATATGAGCATGTCCTAGAGCTCTACATTCAAATGCCTTCCCCAGGGAAAGTTCTCACTTTATGGTCTTGTGGATTATTTTGCTCAGAACAAACACTTGCAGTATGGAATGTATCACATTATCATTTTTGAGTTTCGGTAAGAAGGTTTTTAGCTATTTAAATATTGTTCTGTGATGTTGTATTTTATCTGTTTTGTAAACCACCCTGGGATCCTATAGGTAAAAGGGTGGTTTAAAAGTAAATAATAATAATAATAATGTTTTGCCCATAATTAGAACTGAATTTTCTTTTCATCTTTTGGTGACATGTGCAGTATTGTTCCTAATTTGCATTACTGATTGCAAATAACAACAAATACTCCCAGGTAGTAATGCTAATTCATGCCACTAATCCAGTCTCCTGATATAAATATGTTATACTATGCAATAAATTCATTCTGTAAAAAAATACACAACAGTAACATACATTTCACATCAAAATCCCTCTTGTCTTTGATGTTGGACGCATAATCTTCATTCTCTTCAGACTGATAAAACATCAGAGTTGAGACTCATTCTCACCTCAACCCAACCCAAGGATTTGAGTTTCTTGATATGGCACCAGTTGTTTAAAATACATAGATATATATATATATACTATAAATAGAGCTATCTGCATTTTTTTAAAAGTCTAAAAGTAAACACATGACATTCAAAAAAATACTCTGCATGTAACAAGTAAAACTTGAATATAATTTAAACAAAGGTCAGTGGGGTAGCAGCTTTAAACACGAATGCATCTTAAAGACTAGGGATTGTATCTAACTAAGTTCTATTCAGAATAGACCTATTGAAATGAATGGACCTAAGTTTGTCATGCCCATTCATTCAACTGGGTCTCCACCAAGTATGGCTAATGTTGGATACAACCCTATGGACTTGGTCCAAAGACAGGTTCGATTATGGGAGATGCTTTCATGTTAAGGTTGGATTTTCATCAGTCTACAAAACAACAGCAACAAAACAAAACAAAACCCTTAGGCAGTTCTCAAGTTCAATATTACCAACTGATGCCCGAATAGTTACAGTAATGGGAGAGGAAGCCTGTGCTCCTGTTATCCTATCCACTAGACACAACATCTGGAGGGCCACAGGTAACAGCATATGTTCCAGCAGCAGAAGCTAGACAGAGAGGGATGTGAGAGGACCAAGCCTCTCAAGAGAGAAGGGGGCAGGAGGTGGCTACTTCTAAGTGCAACAAAAGTCCATGCAGGCGAGCCCACTTTCCAGACCACAGGGCACTTAAACATGAAGTGTTGTATTCAACGTAGTGACAAGGACAATGTTTCAGCAGGACTTCTCCTTGTGCAACATAATGTTCTCCCCATCTCCTCCCTGCAGCACCGCAGGTGCCTCTTAAATCAGTTCTGGTTTCCCCCCAATCCTTCAGAGCAGAATTGGGGGTGGCATGCATGCAGAGGGAAAAGGGGGAAATCCCATTGCACTAGAGCTAACTCTTAAATATTTAGCACCTCGAAATGTTTGACAGTTTCTGACCAAGGTTGGTCCACTGGCAATATTTGACTAGGTGACAGCTGTTCCAGCCCTGACAGCTTTAAAAAAACAAGCCCAACTTTAATATATTGGACAGCAGCAGTGAAAATATTCAAGACCCAAAAAGTTATAATAGTTGGAAAGACAGCCAGGAAGAAACAACTTCCCTCCTTGCCAGATCACTGTACTGCACCTGACACCATTTGGACCAGATGGGACTGGTAGGTCTGCAAACTTTACAAAAGATTTCAGCTGGAGAGACAGTGTCTTGTCCATTCTTCTAGCAGGCTAGACGTATTCAACCTGTTTTATTAAAAACCATTTGGCGTCAGACACATGCAGGGTGGGCAGGAACCTGCTGCTTTGGACACGCTCCAGCTGGCTGCACACTCCCAGTTTTCATAAGCTTTGAGCCATGTGACAGTCATTGTTCACCAACAAGATCCAACATTGTGTGCTTTTGCAGTTCTGCAACTGGACTGACACCTTCCCAAGACATAGCAACAATCATAATGAATAATGAATCTCTGGACATTAGTCCAGAATATTTCTTGAGAACAACTTTCCTTTTGGTGCAAAGCAAAAATATTGATTTGGTTTAATTTATTTAGAGAAAACATTTAGAGCAATAGCCCTAAAAGCCTAGACCACCAGGGTTGTATTTTAGCTCTTATTTCCACTAGAGGAAATGCAAAATATAAATGCTTTTAAAACTTAAATAAGACATCTTGCAAGCAGAAAGCCAGTATTCTGTCACAAGAATGTTGTCTTATAGGATCAAAATCCATAAAAGGTGCAGTTTTTACAGACAATGCAATTATGCATTTGAACCTGTAGATTCAGACATGTGAAATGGTTCAGCACATCCTCAAGGATTGGCGCAGTATCGGAAAGCTTAACAACTTTGGGGTAGTTTGCATATGAAGGTTTTTTTGGGACACATGCTAATCTATGAGCAAAAGCAATATCCTGTGCATGCAAAGTCAACCCACACTAACTGGGGCAGCAGCAGGGACGGAATCAACAATGGTTATAAAAAAAATAAAAAGCAGAAAAATAATCATGAGAACTAGCCACATTTTCTGATCATTCGAAATCTCTCCATGCTTTTTTTTTTCGTTCTGGGCACCTTGTTTTTAGTGCTAGCAGGATCAGCAGTGCGTGAATATGCTGGAGGTACCTGGAAGCAGAATAGGAAATGGAATAGGACAGATAGCTTGGACCTGGATAGGAAACAGAGCCAACGCCACTGTTTCTGCTGTTGACAAGCACAAAAGGAAGATGGAGCAAGCTTGTTTTTTGCTGCTCCAGAGGTTCAAATTACAACAAAGGAGATTCCAACTAAACATTAGGAAGAACTTCCTGACAGTAAATGCTGTTCAACAGTGGAACGGACTGCTTCAGATGGTGGTGAACTGTCCTTCACTGGACAGTTTAAATAGAGGTTGGATAGCCATCTGTCAGTGATTCTTTAGCTGTGATGCCTGCATTGCGGGGGGTTAGACTAAATGAAACTCTAGAATTCTATGATTGTATGACAGGGAAATGACCAGGAGACGGTGTAGAAGGCAGGCAGCAGGAAAACAACCTGGAAGCACAGTGGAGTAGCCTTCTGGCTTCACTTAGAAAAATAAGTAGCTCAGACTCAGGGAATGCAACAGATCTAGAAGCTGCAGCAGGCAAAGTATCATCAGGATTGGCTGTCTTGCATCACCTGATATTCAGGATCATGAGGATTCTGCTCCAAACTGTTTGTATCATGGTTTGAGCCAGATTGAAGTTCCTTTCTCCAACACAGGGCATAAAGGCTAATGGCAACTGACCCCTTTCAAGCTCCTTTCTCCTGGTCCCAGACATCAGGCTTCAAGGCATATATGCCAATGTCTTTCCCAGTTTTTATTCATGTTCTTGAGACCTTATCATAGGATCATATTCTCTGTATTCCATTTTGTTATCCACTGTGTTTGCATTTCACCAAGAGAAGCCATGCACCAAAATGAAGAGTGAAACAAGCTTGAAAAGTTGCATCTACTTGTAAATAATATGGGCCATGTGCTGGGCTCAAGATGCCCATGCTCAGTGGGCTACTGATGCTCTGGTATGCCACAGGAGGAACATCAAACATTTTTAAAAGCACAAGTCTCCCACCCATGCAAATATGGAAATCTGTAGGCACCTCACTTGTGTGACCAAGCTAAGGACTGAAGGGCCCACAGAAAGAAAAAAGTGCGAATGTGTGTCATGTCCTTTACAATTCCGCCTGAGCTGGGTTCTTGGCATAACCCATGCCTTGCTGGACACATCGAATGAGTTCCTTGCGGTTGTCCAAGATGGTGTCAAAGCTCTCCTGCAGCCGGTTTTGTTGGTCAACCACCTTCTGCTGGAGGCTGCGGATCCAGCGGAGTAAAGCCAGGCGACGATACATCACCAAGTGGACATGGTGCTTCTCTTTCTCCTGCTCCTTGAACTTCTTCTTGTCCTGAAGATTGCGGAAAGCCTCAGCCAGTGCTGGGAAGAGGGTCTCGGAACTAGGAGGAGAGTTCTCTGGCTCAGCTTCAGCAGCGGAACATGGTTCTCCATGACCCTTCCAGTCTTCAGTGGCAACAGCAAGCATGTCCCAAGCACTGGCTGCCCCACTGTCAGGACTATCAATGCTTAGGGAACTGCTGGCATAACCATTGTCTTCTAAAGGGGAGCTG
The DNA here is from genome assembly GCF_951804945.1 of Podarcis cretensis. NCBI lineage: Eukaryota > Metazoa > Chordata > Lepidosauria > Squamata > Lacertidae > Podarcis > Podarcis cretensis. Next base: position 30,905,579 of record NC_137177.1, read on the forward strand.
GCCAGCTTCCTTTCTTTTATCCTCTCCTTGGTCACCACCTTCTCATGCTCTGGGTCACTGACTTCTGCTCCTTCTGGAGGTCTGCGGATGTCCTCTTCCTCCTCTTCCTCTTCTTCTTCCTCCTCCTCCTCTTCTTCAGAGGCAAAGGACATGCCACCAGACTTCAAGCCCTGGGGGACATCCTGTGGTTGGCTCATTGCAATTTGCCTCTGCATAAGCACTATTTGGTTATCAGATGCCTCAGGTTCATTGTTCCCTCCTCGCTGCTCCGATTCCCCTGGCGTACACTGGCTCCAGTTCTCATTGGTGTCATAGGCCTCCTTGCCCATGAAATTGAGGTTTGTATCTGGCCGACAGTCCCTTCCACCAAGGTAAGCAGTGTCCAGTTGAGAGTTCCCCTTTGCCTCATTGAACAGCGGGTTAATGGGTATCTCTGGCTGACACATGGCGAACATCTGTGCACCCTCCCAGCTGGGGAAAAGAGAGTAAGAGAGAGAAATATAGGAACAAAATGTGTAACCCACACGCAGGTCACATCCATGTAAGAACATAAGCAGAGCCTGCTGGATCAGGCCAATGGCCCATCTAGTTCAGCATCTTCTTCTCACAGTGGCCAACCAGGTGCCTGTGGGAAACCTCCAAGCAGGACTTGAGCACAAAAGTGTTCCCCCTTCTTGCAGTTTCCAGCAACTTGTATTCAGAGGCATAATACCTCTGACCTGTGGACAGAGCATAGCTTCCATCACTAAGGGCCTTTTTTGGACTATTTCAAGAATGGGGAACCTGTGGCCTCCAGATGTTGTGGGACTCCAATCTGCTAACATGGCCAATGGTCAAGGTTGATGGGAGCTGGAGCCCAACAACATCTGAAGAGCCACAGGTTTCCCATCTCCTGGTCTGTGCCATGTGTGAAACAGCCCTCAGTTGAAACCCCACAAGTCACAATTGAGTGGTAAACCATTTTGAGAGGCTGTGATAAGGCACACATCCGCAGAGGACACACAATTTGGTTTCTTTCTTTTTCTGCTCCTTCCAAATTTGCACCCCAGCGATGTCATTGCCTCAGGCTGTGGAACTTTGGCAAACCCTGGTGGTAGCATGCAATATATTTTTTCAAAAAATAAAACACCTACAACGTGACTTGAAGAGAGGCTGTTGGCTGTGACTTTTGACAGACAGAAAGACAGTGGAGATGGAATTCACCTACAGCTGGGGCAAGGTGGGGCTCATGGCTCTCTAATGTTTTTGCTGACTTACAACTCCCATCATCCCTGACCACGGGCCATGCTGGCAGGTGTATTAAGAGTTGGAGCCCAACAACACCAAGAGACACACAGGTTCCCCACTCTTTGACCAAGAGCTGGTAACAATTTTTAAGCGGCCAGTGACCTGTTTCTCAGAGCATCTTCTGCAGGCTGATGGGGTGCAGAGATATTCCTGCTTGCCTTCATGCACCACCATTGTAAAAACAATTTAGTTCACCAACCCAAAGTATTTACATGACTTTAGGCAGATTACAGGCCAAACAAGGGAAAGGCAGTAGGTTTGGGGGCCTGGGGTGGCCTGGAGGTTGCAAAATGAACACTGGGCAACTCATGGACAAACTAAACAACTGAACAGAGGGTGATGAGGCCTATAAACAGAGAGACTCTGCTACTCAGCTGCAGCACAGCTGATTCCCATACAGCAGTTTTTGCCAACCTAGTACCCTCCAGATGTTGTTGATCTACATCTCCCATCAGCCCCAGCCAGCCCCATATGGTGATGGGAGCTGGAGTCCAGCTACATCTGGAGGGCACCAGACTGGCAAAGGCTGCTGCTCAGCAAGGATGGGGAACTTGTGGCCCTCCAGAGTCCAGCATCCAAACCTTGCCAGTGATCAGGGATGATGGGAGTCGGAGTCCCCATCTGGAGGGGCACAGCTTCCCTCTCCCTGCTGTACACAGTCTAAGGGGAGGCTGGGCAGTTTCCACCCCTGCACCTAAATACCTCCTAAGCTTGTAGCAGTTTTATCTACACACACAAACACACCGGTCCTAATCCTCTCTCGATCCCACATTGTTTAACTTTACGACACACGAATTCAGCGAAGGAGCGGAGGCGTCCATCTGGCATCCTGCCAAACGCAAATGGTTGCGCAGAAAGGGACGGTCGTTGCTGCAAAAATCCCTTCACAAGCAACAAACAGGGAATATGATGCAGTTTTGTCCCAGCTTTGGCACCGAAGGGGATCTGGTTGCAACCACCACCACCACCCCGCCGCTCTGTGTGTGTCAGTGCGCCAGCCCCTCGCAGCTTTCTCGCTTGCTATAACCAGGCATGTAACCGGCACTCACCGCTAGAGCCTTGCAGAAAATCAGTGGGGAGGGGTGGGGGGTGTTTCAGTCTGCGTCTCTTGCCGCTGAGCTTCTGGAGAACGGAAATCGCATTAGGCAATGAAGCAGGAAAGCGTCACGGGCTGCCCGCTTCCTAGAGCAGGCAAGGTTGCTGCTGCTGCTGCTGCTGCTGGTACTGCTGGCACGCAGCGGGAGGAGGAGAGCTCGGCGGCCGAGCTGTGAATGGCGCGCTCTGCAGCCACACAGGACCGCCGCTTGGGAGCACGACAGCAAGGCAGCGCCGCCACAGCACCTCCTCCGTCCGCAGCCAGAGAGGGCCCAAGACCAGTGCTGGACTGGTTTCCGGAAGAGTAGCTAGCGCCTCCACACACGCACCGCCGCCGCCTGCCCGGGCCAGTTCACACGACCCAAACTAGCGTGTAGAGAATGCGAGTGGGAAAGAAGGTGGGAGTATTTGGGGGCGGAACCAACCTGCTGCTGGCATTCTGGCCGTTAAACGAGAGGCGCGCCAACGTGCGTAAATAACTCCTTACGGCTTCTCTTGGTCGACAGATTTACACGGGTAAATCACATGGCAAAACTATCTGCGGTGGACAGACTCAGAGTATGCCGGGGAAAGGCGGGCCGCGGGGATGATGATGATGATTTCAACTTATACACGAGATTGAATGCTATGTATGTGTACACTTGTGCATGAGTGTATACATGTGTGTGTGCCTGTATGTATGTGTATGTGTGTACACACCTCTCCAATATCAGAGGGCGTGAATACCATGGGGGAGGGTTGTGGTTCAGTGGTGGAGCATCTGCTTTACATGTAAACACTCCTTGATTCAACCCCTGGCATCTCCAGGTACTGGGCCCATCTGAAATCCTGAAGAGCTGCTGAAAGTCAGTGTAGATCAGTGATGGCCAAACGTGGCCCTCCAGGTGTTTTGGAACTACAATTCCAATCATCCCTGACCACTGGTCCTGTTAGCTACAGATGATGGCAGTTGTAATCCCAAAACAGCTGGAGGGCCAAGTTTGGTCATCACTGGTGTAGACCTTTGGCCAGATATTGCTGAACTACGACTCCCACCATCTTTGGCCATTGGCCATGCTAGGGCTGATGGAAGTTGTAGTTCAGCATCCTATGGAAGGTCAAAGGTTCCCCACACCTAGTGTAGACCTCTGAGCTAGATAGAGCAATAGTCTGATTCAGTACCAGGGATATAGGAGTGGAAGAGTGTGGTAGCGCTCATAGAATTGTAGAATTGAAAAGGACCAGGAGAGTCATCTAAGTCTTGCTTGTGGCCTTCTGTTGGCTTCTGTGAGAAAAGGGTGGAGGACTGAGTCTTTGGCCAGATATGGGAAGGCCCTTCATAATCTCAGACTGTTCTGAACACCCTCACAAAAATTAGCTCCCTGCAGTGTGAGTAGAAGCCAAGGGAGGTAATCAGGTTTGAATTCATTTTAGGGTTCTAAGCTGTAAGTGCCCTAAACAGCTGTGCCACCCTTTGGGTGTACTGGAGTGAGAATTACTGTAAGTACTTTTGGTCATCAGTTATGGGGAAGTGCCGTAGCTCAGTGGTGGAGCACATGCTTCGCTTGCAGAAAGTCGCAAGTTCAGTTGCCAACCTTTCCAATACAGTCTATTGTTCTGAGTTTGCAGGGTGTGCCATGGTACTTGCCCAAGGCCTTGGAGAGCCATATCCAGGCAGCAGTGGTGGCTGGTGCCCATTGGGACTGGTAGGATGGAAGGCAGGGAGACCCAACAGTAGACAGAACCAGAGCCAGTGATAGGTAGAGCCAACTAATTTCACTTTTGTCCCTGTTCTCTTACCTGCTGAAATCTACAAGGGCAAATGGGTGGTAGTTTTTTTTTCTTTCTGTTCTGTATCCCACCCTGGTATCTGTATTGATGAAGGGTGGGCTATAAACACTTTAAATGAATAATATATATATATATATATATATATATATATATATAAAAGACAGCTTCATATGTAAGCTCAGGGCAAATCTGTATCACTTGCCCATTCCTTCATGTCTCCCACACCCTTCCTCATACCCACTACCATCCCCATAGATAGTATGATCTCAAAAGGGTCTCTTATCACTACTCTGTGCCCCGGAGGCTTCTTGTCAGCTTGAAATGAGAAGAGGGAGATGCTGGAAGAAAACCAAAATTCTGTAAAAGAATTTGGGGCACAGGAGTGTCTGGTCACATGAGAAGCCACATAGGAAGTGGAGATAAAGGGGCCTTTTGTGTTCACTTAGAGGACATTGAAGCAAATTTTATAATTGCGGTGTTATTTTTATTGCAAAGTATCAGCTGCTTTCTACACAAGAAGTCTCTTAAGTGACTTACAAAATGCTAAGAGCATAAATTCTCACATTTCTCTCCTGTTTCATCCTCACTACAACCCTGTAGGTAGTTTAGGTTGAGAGATAGTAAATAGTCTAAGTTGAACTTCATAGCCCTGGAGATGAGAACCCCTAGTCCTGGTCTGACAGTCTAACGCACTAGACGATCTTACAAGTTGATTAACAAAAAATTGTCCAGTAGCACCTTAGAGACCAATTAAGTTTGTTCTGGGTATAAGCTTTCGTGTGCATCTGAAGAAGTGTGCATGCACACAAAAGCAGAACAAACTTAGTTGTTCTCTAAAGTGCTACTAGACAATTTTTTATTTATTTCAACTGCGTCAGACCAACACGGCTACCTACCTGAAAGTTGATTAACAGTACAGTGCTATACATGGTCTACTCAAAAGTAAGCCCTAGAAAAGTAACTTACCCCAAAGTTTGTATAGGATAGCAGCCTGTGCTGTTTATTTATGTAACAAGCAACATACATTTAATAACAATAACAACATACTTATAAAATTCTTTAACCAGTTGATAACCCTGCTAAAAATACAGTGCAAAAAGCAAGCGGGGAGCAAGGTTTTATTTTTAATTTTTAAAACGCATTATTGCCCCAAACAAACAACACCCTGCTGATTCTGTCCAAAGTGTGCTGTGGGTTATTTCATTACAATTAAGAGCAATAGGCAGAAGACCTCATTTGACAGCTGTGGGAATAGTAAATGGGAAAGTCCAGGTCATCCCTGCAACCGATTCAGCAGCCTTTGCTTTTCATCCTAGCAAGTCATTCATGGGGAGAGGCATTTTCTGATAGAAGCAGGTCACATTTGGGCTTTAAAAGCTCAAACCTGCACCTTGAACTGGGCCTGAAACCCAGCTGGATGTTGACACAACAATGGTGGTAACTTTGATAGGCTATGCTGGCACCTTCCCTCTCATTGCTATTTCAGAACATCAGTGCTCCCAGTAAACCCAGAGTACTGCGGAATGCCCTTTCCATTTATTGCAATGTTGATCTGGCAACCTCTGCTGAGATCAAATACCTGGAGTCCCTGACATTCAGGCATGCTATTTGCTATGCACTAGAGATAACAGCTCAGCTCAATATTTGATCCAGGGTTCTTGCAAGTAACTGCCATGCTCCTCTCCCGCCAGCAACCTGCTTTTCATCTGTTGTGTTTTCTGTTAACCAATCCAGCCCAATGTGCCACAGCCTTTGAACAAAATTGTTCCCAGCAGAGGCCTCAAGACCCCACTCCCCAGCCTGATGACGTCGGCATGTGTCACAAGAGCCTGTTGCTCTAACCTTTTTCCGTCAGGAAGGATGAATAACCGAGGCCTAACCAGTCCCGCATGTGAGGGAAGCTTTGAAGGGGAAGATGGCCAGGCACAAGACACGAGGGCAAAACCACCAAATCGGAGGGGTGGGATGTTGCACGAAAGCTGCCTAACTCATCCTCTGGCTGGCTCTTCAGGGCTCCAGACTAACTCTACAACTCATATCAGCCGCAGTAGAGATTAACCGGCTTTGCCCTTTTTTAAAAAAAAATAGGAGTCAGCAACTTGCAGAAAGCAAGTATGTAAACAGAGCCATGCTGGTCCAAACTTTGCTGGTCCATTCAGTCCAGCATGCCAGGGTTCCCACAATTTTTTTATTGCTTATTCGTTCATCTAAAAGCATTTATAAACCTCATATTTAAAAATCGAAGTGGTATATAAAAATGCAATAAAGCAGTGTCATAAAAACAGGTGCAACATAAAAACCAGGGAAAGTATTATAAAAACCAGAATTCAGTAATAATGGGGCCCTTTCTTATGGGTCAGAGAAAGTCAGGGCAGAAAGATAACCCTGGGAAGCACATAAGCAGGGTACGCACCCAATAGATGTCTCCTGCTGCTGGTCCTCAGAAACTCTTACTCATTGGTGTAAGGTAGTAGTGGAGAACCTCCCGCCCATAGGCATAATAATGCCTGACAGGCCTCCCGATTCAACAGGTGAGACCATTTTGATGAAGCCACACCCACCTGCCCTAAGCCTGATGCCATATATGATGTCAGGTGTGGGATAGGTATCTTTGTATGTGCAAAGTCCTGTGTACAGCATTTGGCAAACTCTGACAATCAGCTGGTTGTTGGGGCTACCATGCATAACACTATGCAAAGATGGATGAACTGGCAACCCTACCAACCTGCCAAACGTGGCTTACAGCCTCTGATCTGCTCTTAAACATTGTGACTAATAGTCATTGTTATATCAGTTTTAACGCCATTTGAGCTATTGACCAGCACCATATCTTGAAGTAGCAGGTTTCTCAGATTGTGTGCAGTGTCAATAAGTCCCCCTCTACCATATACACACCTTTTATCTGTCCACCAGTTTGGATGGCTCAAAGTTATAGTGTTATGATGACACAAGGACAACAACTTATCTCTATCTCTCATGGCCCTGGCCTTGAAGAGTCAGAGGAAAATGAGCTGGCCATGTCCTGAGCTGCTGTACCACTTGAGGAAATAACTGGGTTCCTGAGACGGAACCTAGAGATAGTGGTCACATGCCTTCAGGGTTTAAGCCAGAACCTTTACGGACACCTTTGCCTGAGAAAGTCAGAAAAAGAACCCTCACCTTTCAGGCCAGGGTAGAACTGGAGAACAAATTCAGTTTAATTTGTATTTAAAGACAAAACTACCTAACTTGCACATGCCCAAACAATATAAGAATCAGACCACTGCCATCCTTTTAAATTTGCACTTCTTCACAGTTCTCCAAATTATATGTACAAAAATGTGTATCCTTAGGGAAAGTGTGAATAAATGCATATGTTAGTGAAAATAACATCAAGAATTGTATCATATTAGGGGGAGTTGCTTGCAGAGGCAGAGGCAAAGAGACAGCGATTTGGCAAAATTGCATACAAAAACAAGTTCGTTAAAAGAAATACATACAAATGATGATTTCTCAAGGGGACTTTTTAAAAAAAGGAAACTGATGCTGAAATGTGGATAGCTGAATTTGAGACTGGAAAAATGAGAAACGAGATATATAAAAACTGACTGATTCACCCATCCCTGCCTACAACCGAAGCTGGAGGGAACTTAAAGGGGTGATATTCTAACCTGCAGCCAGGCAATATGGCACAATGGAATGGATTTTGATTTCTCTCTCCTTTTGCCTTCACCAACAGGATGATTGGAGATTGACCTGCTTAGGTGGTCAGCGGACCATCAGTCCCAGCAAATAGGATCAATGGTCAGAGATGATGGGATTGGTACTCCAACATAGTCTGGAGGGAGCCATGCTGGCTATAATTACTATAACATTTGTTTAATTCGTTTTTAAAAACTTAAAGTATTTATATTGTCTGCCTGAACTTAACCAGAACAGGCCTGAAGGTGACTGCTATACTCTTCACCCTACCCGCTACCAAAGTTGAAAATGTCAAGAATTTAAAGGCAAGTTTCTCTGCTTGGGGTTACACAATGGCACCATTGAACAGTGTGTACTTGTGCCTATTGACTCATCCAGAGCAGGATTTAGGTCAGGCGTGGGAAACCTCAGGTTCAGAGGACAACTGCAGCCCACAAGGCCTCTCCATCTGGCCCTCAGGACTCTTCCTAGGCCATGTCCCCTTCCAGGGGCCATACCGCTTATTGGCCCCTTTTCACACCCTTTTTGAGTATTTTTTCTTTCTTTCTGGAAAGTGTCCTTGAACTCAGACAATGCTTCTTGAAGGTGAGTGAGCATGTGTAGATACTATGGTACTTTACAACGGTAAAATCTGCATTTGTTGCTCTGCCTACCTTTTGTCCCTGGCCCCACCCACTGGTATGTGGCCCTTGGAAGGTTGTTCAGAAGGGAATGCATCACTCAGACTGAAAAAGTTTTCCCACACCTGCTTTAAGTAACAGGTAGGCTTAGGGAGCAGGATTGAAGCTCTCACATGAGAAATGTGTGCCACAAGACCAAAGTCCAGAGGAATAATCTATCCTCCTTTTCCTCCAACAGTCTCATTCCTCCTCATATCCCATCTCAGAAGGGTTTGGGAACTGTGGCATTTGATGGGACCCTGTGGATCACAGTCCCTGCAGGTGGGGCTTGGAGGTTAAGCAGTGTGACATAATGGCGACTGAAGCAATTTGCAAACCAGCTCCAAATTGTAGTGTAGAAACATCCAGACAGACTCATCCTCACCAATGGGTTAAAGCTTCAGTTTTCTTTTTAAAAACTTCCCCGGACCATCTGTAACCTAACCCTCCCCAAATGCCTCATCTGAATTTAATAAAGCAAGAGGGGAGTTGGAGAAATCTCCCAAAAAGCTTTCATAGAAATTAAAGTAAACAATGCGTTGACCTCCAGCCCTTCGTTGCCCTGCTGCTGACTTGGGCCTGCTTGTTACGGTTACAGACGGTTTGGCGTTTTTTGTTTAATTGTAAACACATTTGGTAAATACGCCAGGATTTGGTGGTAGCTCCAAAGGGGTCCATTAATGCACCGGTAAAAAAAAGCAGGGAAATGACTCCCATGGAAGGAGAGGAAATCTCCCATGTGAACAGAGAGGCGGGGGTGGGGGGGCGAGGCACACTGCTGAACCGGCCAGAGACTGACAACCAGAGGCAGCTGCTCTCTCAAAAACCCCTGTAAGCGGACTGGGAGCCATCTTGGATTCAGCTTTCAGCAAATCAGCCAGGAGCTGCCTGTTGGTAGGGTAAGAAGCGTGTCCAATTTACAAAGCATAATTTAGGCTGCTAGGAAATGTAGTCGCCATCCAAATGGTGGCTCAGAAAGACCTATTGGTGATACCAGAAGGAGAATTGTATTGTTTGTTGCCCTTGTTTTTTGTGGGCAATACACTGAACCATGGGTTGGAAACCTGTGACCCTCCAGGTGTTGCTGAACTACAACACCCTGTATCACTGACCATTGCGCAAGCTGGATGGTCTAATGGGAGTTGGGAGTCCAACACCAACATCCAGAGGGCCATAGGTTTCCCCTGCCTATGTGCTAAATAGGCTATGGACATTGTTGGCTTCACATGTAAGAACATAAAGTCTGCTGGATAGTCTAGCATCCTGCTACCACAGTGGTCAACCAGAGGTCTGTGTGAAACCTGCAAGCAGGGCCGAAGCACAAGAGCACTCTCCCTTTCTGTGGTTACCAGCAACTGGTATTTATAAACATACTGTCTCAATCACAGAGTCAGAGCATAGCCATCATGGATAGAAGCCATTGATAACCTTACTTTCCATGAATTTGTCCAGGTTGGTGGCCATGGTTGCCTCCCGCGAACTGAATTCCATAGTTTAACTATGTGCTGCATGAATAAGTACTTTGTTATATTTGTCCTGAATCTTCCAACATTCAGCTTCAATTGAATGTCTACAGGTTCCAGGGTTAAGGCAGAGGGAGGAAGCCTTTTTATCTGTGCAGTTTCTTCATGCCATGCATATGTTCACATACCTCCACCATCATGTCTCCTCTTACTTGCACTTTCTCAAATCTGAACACTCACACAACCTATAGAAATCCTGATACATAAAGCAGAAGTCTGCAGTCACACTTAGAAAATCCTCTGACTCCAAAGAAGAGGGAGCCTTACCCACAGAAGCAAAGAAGTGAAGGAAGTCAGGAGTTTGGTCCATTCATCTCAGTGTTGCCTGTGCTGGCTGGCAAAGGGTCTCTAGAGTGTCCCCTGTTCTCCTGTTCACAAGAAATCTGCTTGTGTTGGGAGATGCCTTCTGCCACATCAGGACATTGGTTCTTCTAGCTCAGTATTGTCTACTGCACTGACTGAGCAGCTCTCTAGGGTTTCAGACACGGATCTCTCCTAGCCTTGCCTGGAGAAGCCAGGGATTAGACCTGGGACCTTCTGCATGCAAAGCACATGCTGGGCCACTCACTCACTGCCTGTCCCGGCCTTGTTCATACAATGCAATGTACAAACTAATTGCAGTCCACTGTTTCATAACTACCGGGTTGTTTTTTTAAGTCAGTGGCATCAGAAATGAACAGCAAACCACCATTATCTTGCCATTCTTCTTTGCCTACTAGCTTTTTCCTCAGGTATATTAAATTTGTCATTCTTTTAGGCTCAAAGCAAAGAAACTTGTGAGGGATAAAGGCACTAATCAGATCTTCTACCACATCCAAAATTGGCAGAATGTTCAACCGCTTACGTAAGCCTCTTTTTTGTTGAATAATAAATAAATAAACAAACAAACCAATCACCAGGCGAAAATGTTCCTCTTCAACCAGGCCCTGGGATGATTAAGATCCAATGCCCTTTTAAATGAGTTGTGGGAGGGGTGGGCATGTTATTGGTTTGTTCTTGTTCTTGTTTGTATTATGTATTTTATTATTTTTATGTTGTGAACTGCCCTGAGATCTATGGATGAAGGGCGGTATACAAATTTAATAATTAATTATAATTATAAACCACTGTTCTGGTCCATAAAGTTACCAGCCACTGCCAACAATTATATGGATACTGGAAACAAGTGTCAGAGAAAGTTGTGACAAGATGGCGGATTCAGGGCCCAGTGCTGGAAGTACCAGAGAGTTGGGTTCCACACACAGACAAAATTCCTTTGGTTCAGTGAGAAGCCTAGAAATGACTACATTAAGAAACATCCCCAAAGGGGATGTACACACCATACATTTAAAACACACATCCTACAAAGGAATCCTGGGTAGTTTATCCTAAAGCTACCATTCCCAGCACACTTAACGAAGTGCAGCCCCTGGGATTCTTGAGTGGGGGGGGGGAGTGCTTTAACTCTGCTTTAAATGCATGATAAGTATGCAGCCAGAGTCCCAAAGGCAGTTCCTGGCAAGGGTGTTTTATTAGATGGGGGGTGGTCCAGAGAGCCTAAGCCTCTGGTATTTCACCACAGATCTCCCTGCCTTTTTATTTTGTTTTGTTTATAGATAAGCTGGGTACACTGAGATCCCAGTGACCCACCTACTTAATTTCCCAAAACAGAGGTGGATTTAGGGTAGTGTGACCGGTTCTGCCACACTGGGTGCTGAGCCTAGGGGGTGCTGCAGGGCATCACAATTATGATGTAGTGAATTGAGCAGAAGGGAAGGCAAGAGGCATGGGGGGGGGGCAGCACCGGATTTTGGGCTCGCACAGGGTGCCACTGAAATTTGAAAGACCAAAGTCCCGCCCCTGCCCAGAAGCATCTGCAGATGTAAACCAGCCACTTGCTCCCCAATCATATGCAAAGTGATCTCTAATCCACTCCCACTATAAACATCAATAGACCCCCTCCATTTATTACATACCTTGGCTACTCTCTCCAAATTCCCCTCCAGGGATAAAAATAATAATCAAGATACTCTATCTGGTGCCAAGAAAAAGCTGAGGTTCTGAAACCTGTGCCACATTATAAAATTAAGCAAATTTGCATACTCTCTCATATTTTCCATAATTTATTCTGCATTCCCCACCCCCCCAATTTTGCCCAAATGAATCTGCATCTGGCAGTCATAAGGAGGGAGGGGCCCACGGATATTTAGGCTCTGATTCCCACCCACCCCAACACACAAACACACAGAGACACACACACAGAGAGAGAGAGAGAATAGTATGTTCTGCAATACATCTGGCTGCTTAAATCTTATCAGGCATTGCTTATTTACATTGTCTAATCATAAGGGCTAGAAACTTGCTCCCCCCCCCCAAAAAAATAGTTAATATTATCAGGAATTCAAATTCTGAATGGCCAATTCCAAATTCTGCACTCAGTCTCTATTGAACAGCAATGCTGAATTCACAGAGCTGGGGGTGGGGGAGGAATCCAGTCAGTTGGCACTTTCATTCACACTTCCTGAAACAATAAACTTCTCTGAATCTTGCAATGCAGTTCTCCAACCAACCAAGTGCGCATGGAGATGCACAAATAAAGTACAAAACTGCATTATGTTTGCTTTCATAAATGCATATATGAGGCCAAACAGCATACAATAATGCATAAGTTAGGAGATCTGACCCGTGTGTTTTTTTTAAAATATCAATTTGCAAATGGATGTCGAAATGGGGCAAACTAAACTTACGGTTGGACACAAGAAAAATTGGGGGGGGGTGTGAAATTGACAGATTCATCCATCTCTACACAGAGCCCTACGCTTTGCTAACTCTCCATTGTGGGGTGGGGGAGGTTAAAAATATGTGACCTTTTCCAGGGAGACGATGCCCTCACTGTGGTCTCTGCTTTCTTAACTCCCGCTCTTCTCCCTTCTCTCCCCCCCCCCCCGCCTCCACAACCCTCAAAAAAGAAATGTGGCGGGGTAGAGAGTTGAGCAGCTATCTTGACTCCAGCTAGTGCAGCCTGCCAGGAGGAAGGCCTGGTGTCCCTTAGAGGCTTCCTCTGTGGTTTTATCTGCTGCTCCGCTACAAAAGAAGAACTTTGATGCCAGCTCCTTCTCTTCCATTAACGCAGGGTCCAAAAAGAAAAGAAAAGAAAAAAATCCACCATTTCCTCTCGCTCTGTGAATTGCTAATAAACTCCAGACAGAAAGGTCTGATTAGGAAATTGTTTAGGAAATTGAAAGGAAAGGGGGAGGGGAGTGGGACCCGTTCCATGCTCCAGTTGAGCCAATGCTGCTTTTCTGAGCACGTGAGCCGGGGAGAGTGAGCTTGGCTTCGCAATACACTTGTCCGCTGGGATCCTGCTCTTCTCCCTTTTGCGCAACCTGTTTCTGCAAGCTGGATCTGTCATGCAAGCAGAGGCATTGCCACATGGGTCTGAGGGCTAGGGCTGCAGGGATGAGGCCCGAGCTAAATAGCTGGTTTTCAGTTTGTTGCTGCCTGAAAGGGGTGCTTCCAGACTGTCAGTATTTTGCAGGGGAGTGGAGTGTGGGGGAATCACATTCCAGTAAATCCAGACTGCACAATTAAAGCTGCTTTGGAGCTGTAGCAAAACAAACTCACTTCCCGGAAAGGATAGGGAAATGCTCTGGATAGTGTGAGATGGCAGTCGATTTGATGCAACTCATCTAACCTCCCCACAAACAAATAATTAAATAAATAGCCAACTTCATCTAATCACTCCAGAAACAAATTAGGCCACCTGGGTCTAGTCTCGAGTCTTGCTCTTTTGAAACCTATTCGAGCAGTAGTTTAGAGATTTTTAAACAAATTCAGTAAGCTTCTTTAAACCAAACTACGGTAATTCATTCCGAGCCCTGGCTATAGGCCTACTCATGGGTTTATGTTGCACCAGCATGTGATGCTTAAAGGGAGAGAAGTGTGAGAAGACAAAAATAGAATTATGATATCTACACAGAATTCTCTCATAGATAATGCTAACAGCCAGTGCCATTTGCAGATAACACCATGTCATATTCCAGTGGTGTCCTGAGTTTTTAACACTTAACGTTTATTCCCTGTGAAATGAGAACTTTCCTTACCACAATGTTCCTTAGCACTCACAAGAAGTCATCTGGACGAAACATTTCTCAGCTCCTTTTATCACAGCCATTCTCCCGCCCTCCTTCCATTGTCAAGGATTTTTAAATTACCGTTACAACTTTGTTTTCCTCACTCCAATTTTCTTCTTAAATTTTGAACACATGCATGATGGCACAGTCTGCAACAGATGAATCAAGGGCCCCTCCAGACATTCATTTGCTTTTACAATGATTTGTACTCATGATGATACTGGAGCGGTTATATGCGATTCCTCTTTCTTTTATTTTTTATGGAACGCTTCATAAAATTGTGTATCATTCTTGTGCAGGGACCATATATCTTCTCTATATTGTTCAATATTTTTTAGTGTGTGTGCCGCCAAAGTGATTCCTCTTTCAATACTGTTTGCACCTGCAAAAGGTTTGGAGTGGACAGACTGCTCTGCTTCCGATTGGCACATGCCCTGTTGCTTCCTGCTGAAACCCTGTAACTTTTTATCCCATGAATGTTCTGCTTTAATTTCTATTCTGCTTTTGCTGCACTATACTGTAGCACCAGAATAAACCACCCTGTGATCTTCAGATGAAAGGCAGTATACAAATTTAATAAATACATTCTAGACAGCAATAATGCAGTAACATTTGGAAAGCATCACTCAAAAACTAATGAAGTGGAATGATGTGCATATATCCTATGCAACTATATTATAACAGACTGTCCAGTTTTAACCCACCACTAATGCACTTTTATTTTATGACATGTTGCAGAATACAGCTGCAAAAAAGCACCAGTCTGGAGGGGCCCTAAGTACATTAGAATCTAGGCCCTGCGAATGAGCTGAAAGCAGCAGATATAGCAGTACTGCTCGAGTTAAGGTGTGGCGCTCATCTGTCTCTGGAAGAGCGATGGGTAAAAGCCCTGTGTAAGAGTAGGGTATAAATATAATACTTTTTTCAGCTGCATTAGACTCCAGAGACTTTAAATTGTTCCTTTAAATAGATAAACATGTACATAAGTCACACCAATATATATTGTCTGGTGTTTATGAAAAAGAACATAGGTAAAGAAAACTCCAAGAATAGTTAATATTTCACTGCCATAAACAGCAGTTACGTATCTCCATTTGCATAATGCTTCAGGCAAACGGTATGCCAGGAAACGTAGGCTTGATTTATCACAATTTCCAGCTTCTGCCATAACTGCCTACAGGAATAATTGTTAAGGCTATTTGCATAAAGTTTTATAGGAATACCATGCAACCTTTTCTTCAGGATGCACCTAGGTAGGAGGAAGTCAAACTAAATTCAGAATACTGATCCAATACAGGTATTAACAAACACAGCTAACTTTCCCCTCTGATCCTTTAGGAATGCCGTATAATAACTCATGTTCCTAGCCTTATTATCCAACTCTTTTACATTCTCTGTTAATTCTGAAACAGGATCTCTTATCAAGAGATTGCAATTTGCCTCAGGTAGCAAATCTGCCCCCATCCCCACCATTGCGCCACTGCCAGTCTAGTTGTGCCGCTGCCAGCCCCACCGCAGCTTCAGCTGTACCACCATTGCTGCTGCCACAGTGCCCTTGCCCTCACTTCTAATGCTGCACCTTTGCCGCTGTGTCATGGAGACAGCACAGGTGAAACTGCAAGCAAGGATGCAGTTGGGGGTGGCGGCAGCAAAAGGACATCCTGTCTCTTACTAATCAGTTTTTTCCTCCCAGAGCCACTTATTCCTCCACCAAATCCTTTTGGGGTTTATCACTTCCTTAAACTTTTTTCCTCTTAAAATGATTGCATGGGCACATATGTAAATAAGCGCCAATCCAAAAGAATAATGTTCCAAAACTGCAGCTAGCGGGAGATGGGAGAATGTGTTAATCATCTTAGGTATTGCCCAGTAGGTGATCACAAGTCACACCAAATGCATCTTCATTCACATGTCAGTTATCAGTTCGACTCCTGTTTCTGAGGCCCCATCTGCACTATATATATAAAGCATTATCATGCCACTTTAAACAGCCATGGCTTCTCCCAAAGAATATTGGGAACTGTAGTTTGTTACGGGTGGTAAGAGTTTGCTGGGAAGAGGGATGGATGATTAAACCACTCTGTGAAAATGGCAGTTGTTCTGCAGTGTCCCCAATGTTATCATGTTGTTGTCGTCATCTGGAGGTGCAGTCTTGCATTATGTTGCAACAAAAGCAGAACAAACACCCCATTTGTGGTATGAAAAGCTACAGTACTGTATTTCAGCAGGAAGTTATGGGACGTACAGTGGTACCTCGGGTTACATATGCTTCAGGTTACAGACTCCGCTAACCCAGAAATAGAACCTCGGGTTAAGAACTTTGCTTCAGGATGAGAACAGAAATTGTGCCCCAGTGGCGCAGCAGCAGCAGGAGGCCCCATTAGCTAAAGTGGTGCTTCAGGTTAAGAACAGTTTCGGGTTAAGTACGGACTTCCGGAATGAATTAAGTACTTAACCTGAGATACCACTGTACATCAATTGGTAACAAAGCAGTATGTCTACCCCAAAACTTTTGCAGGCTCAAACAATATGGAAAATGAGATTGTATGTAACTGCCCAGGCATCATCATGAGCACAAATCATCATGAATGCACAACAGAAAGAACGCTTGCGTGACTGAATGGTGTAAATGAAGGGTCAGGGCTGCGCCTTCAAAGGCGAAAACTACCAGCCACACCCCCTCCCGGCAACTCATGGTAAAACAATACATGGGTGGTGCTACTGGGGGGGGATGTACCACAACACCATTTCCCATCGCATCAGCAACATGCCCAGGAAGCCCAATATTTTAGTTTACTGTATTGTATTTATCTGCAAACTTATAAACCACAACCAAACTAGTTTACAATAAAATATAGAATACAAAAACATTACAAACTCAATCAACTAAGGACAAGAGAACCATATCTACGGCTGTGCAGTTATTATTCCAGAAACCAACTGGGTCAGACTTCAGGGAAAGCCTTCTTAAACAAACAAAAAGTTCTTCAACTGAAGACAAAAAATGTCTTCAAATATGCCATCCTGAGCCAGTTCCAGTGCCAATGCAAGGCAGGGAACATTTTACTTGCCTTAGGAAGAGGAGGGCACAATGGTACTCTCCCCCCCAAGAACCCCAGAACTCAGTGCAGGAAGACCCTTGTTGCAGATTCCACCATCAGCACTTAGGTCTGGTAGGGTACTGTGCAGTGATCCATTGCACCTGATCCCCTTAGTAAAGCCCATGTGGATGGGAGGCCAGGGGTCTTGCAAGGGCCCCTTTAAGGGATTCCATAAGCAGCAGGTCCTCTGCCTACCATAGAAGGGACTGGGAGCCTCATTGATGCAGATACTCAGATTAAAAGCAGATGGCCAAATCTGCATTCCGCTCAGCCTCCGTTGACTTTAATAAAATCGCCAAACTCCTTGGAAGCTTCTTCCTTCCTTGCCAAGTGACGTCAGCAGCCGGCCAGGAGGTTTTCTGAGCAATCTGTGGAGCCTGGTTGGACTTCCTTCTTCTGGTCCAGAAGGATGGCGCGTTTTGGAACAAAGAGCCTTTTTCTCATTAAGTAATATCAGGCAGTTTCAGGCCCATGGCCGGAAACTTTGTGTTGAGGGGGCTACGGATGTGCTGGTGGGGAATGTCACAATTAGTATAGTCAGTATTTAAGTTATTCAACAAAATATTAACACATGAAGCTCCCTGAGGCTGAGTCAGACCTGGAGCAGACCACTTAATGCATCATCTGATGATGATATAGAGCAGAGGTCCCCAACACAATGCCTATGAATGCCACCTCAGCCCCCCTTTTTCAATGAGTGTTTTTGGGGGGCCATTGTTTTTGGGGTATTGGTTTTGAGGAAGGGTAACCTGTTTTTGTCTGTGTCTTACTTGTTTTTTTGGGGGGAGAGTGTTTTGCCTGGGAGGGGGTGTCAGAGCACCACCAGTTTGGGTTATTTTTTGTGGTGCTCACAACTGTTTCAGATTTCCAAATGTGCTCCATGTCCAAAAAGATTAGGGGGGCTGGACATGCAGTGCTGGGGGTCTGAGAGATCCTGGGTTGGTGGTGAGCATGCTGTTCAGGGTGCTAAAATGGTTTTGGCAACCTCTGAGCTCCGCAAGGCTAAACAGCAGGATAAATGGCAGCCTGAGTCATTGTTTTTCTTTTTCTTTTACGCTCTCCTTAATCACATTTATTTTTCCGTTTCTCAACCATCAAGAAGCCAGAGGCTGACGCACAAGAAAGTAGCCGCTTGTTCTCCAGTGGTACAGAAGGGGCATTTGCTAGATGTTACAAAAGTTGACCAAAGTGGGTATAGAGGGAAGAGAGAAAAATATAGCTGTATAGATGCTTCATGGTAGAGCATCTGCTTTGCATGCAGAAGGTCCCAGGTTCGATCCCTGACATTTCCAGGTAAGGCTGGGTAAAGACTCCTGCCTGAAACTCTGGAAACCCCCTGCTAGTCAGTGTAGAAAATACTGAGCTCAATGAACCAATGTTCTGCATTAGTATGATCCTATGTCCACACATCAGTGTTTGTTGTTGGCTCAACTAAAGCATCTCAGGAGCCATCGATGGGGTTTCCTTGCAGAAAGCAAATAATATGATCAATATTTTGGGGCACCAACAGGGTCTAAGGTGGTTGCTGACACATCACCCAAAAAGAAGACAAAGGAAGACACAGATGCATGCTAATGCATATGCATATATGCAAATTTAGAAATAATAACTATAATTTAATTAGACATACCATATATCTCACTGGAATGCTGTCCCGGTGCTACTAACTATGGATGGATAACTATTCAAAGGCCCCTGCTGATTTACCTTTTATCTGTAAACTGAAATTCAACTGGACAGCCCTTCAAACAGAGGACTCCTTCAAAAAGTAAGGACTGTCTTTTGCCAGCCCTTCAAATATGACCTGTGGCCACCTTACCAGGGTCAAGATGGGTCTTTAGATCAGCAATGGGACAAGAAAACTATTTGGCCTGGGGCCAAAGTGGGCTTCAAATTTAGACACTTGTTAATTTTTTGGCCTTTGGTAAGTTTCACAGCTTACTTTTATTTTACATATTTATTTTAATATAGCTTTCCACCTTTCCTTCAAGAAGCTCAAGATGGCATACATGGCTCTTCCTCCTCTCCATTTTAGCCTTACAACATGGGGAGTACCGGCTGCTTTATTTTTTCTTTTAGAGGAAAAGCACTGCTAATAGCAACACCCTGAACTTGGCCCGGCAGCAAACTGGCAACCAGTGAAGGTGTTATGCTGAAAGGGTTTCCTGCCAGCAACTGAGCTGCAGGGTTCTGCACTAACAGTAGGTTCCAGGTCAAGCACGTGGGAAGTCCCACATAGAGGGTATTGCAGTAATCCAGTCCTGAAGTAACAGTGTACTGACACTGTAAGAGGATAGCTGGAAGCCATGTGTAAAAAGTGGGATTTGAGCAGGGGGTTGTCAGAAGAAAAATAGATTTTCCTCTTGGAACTGCCTGATGCATCACACAACAGTAGGGTCTCACCGGTGTTTCTCCTTGTAAACCATTGTGGGGAAAGCAGGGGTGGACATTTTCCGGTCCAAGGACCACATTCCCTTCTGGGCAACCTTCCCAGAGCCACATGCCAGCGGTAGTCAAGGGCCAAGTGGCAAAAGTGGTGCAGAGCAGCAAATGTAGATTTTCCTTTGTACAGTACTCTAGTACACACTGACTCAGGCCTTAATATCTTCCATCTAGGCAAGCAAAAGGCATTGTCAGAGTTCAAGGGTGCATTCTATACAGGCAAAAGCACTCAAGGAGGGTGCGAAGCAGGGCCAGTGTGGCTTAGGAAGTGGTGTGGGGAGAATCTCGAGGGCCTGATAGAGAGGTTTTGAGGGCACCATTTAGTCCCCAGATCTGCGGTTCCCCCACCCCCTGTTGTAAACACAAAACCTGAGTGAGGGCATTAGCAAGTGCACATACCTGCAGGCAGAAGATTTCTGTGACTTCTTCGATTCCCCTCTGAGGCTTTTCCCAGGTCATCCAGCACTGCGATCCCTCACAGTGTGGAGGAGAGATGCACATCCTTAAGCATGCAGCTTTCACACCCCAGGAAAATGGCGCCAATCACACCATATAGTCTCTGGTCTAATGTAGAGTTATGCTTTTGCTCCAGGTCTCTGTTTGAAGGGCTCTTAACTTCTTTAGCTGAAGGCTGATCTACCTTTACGTGGGTGGAAAGGAACCCCTTTCATGAGCATCTGGGGTGGTAGAATCGGGGCCTTGTGTACATTTAATGTAATCCCTTTTCTTTTAAGCCCACTAGTCTTCCAAAACAAAGAAAATAATGCATTCCATTCTCTTATAATTGAGCCCAACCCAAATTAATGCAACCACAGAGCTACTAGGGATGTGGGGAAGGCTGCCAGTGAGCATCCAGTAAGAACATGACATTTGGGCAGCGGCCCCTGTGCCTGTTAACAGGCCACTTTTGCCAATTAAGTCAGAATATCTGGCTTTTAAAGACATCATAAAAATGGTGATATGCCCAGTTGCAAAAGCAGAGTAGCTATTAGGCAGCAGACAAACAGCTGGGAGAGAGATCCGTGGCTCCATCGCTTCCTGGTGACTGTCTGATTGCTATGGAAGAACAAAAAGCAAAAGAGTGTCCCCTAAGCTCCTAAATCTTTAGAGCAGGAAGTAGACACATCTGTCCATTTCAACGGGGGATAAACTCCAAGGCAGAAAAAGATCCCCATGTCCGAAACATACTTAATTCTCTCACATCTCCAAAGGCTCTGTACTGCGGGTGCATCCAGGCAGCAAGGTCTACTGGGAGCTCAAAAGGATTTTGGGGGGAAAGTTTGGCCTCTTTCTCTCACGTTCATCATGAGAAACCAGACATGTACCAACATGGGCAGAAAGATCCTACAGGAACACAGGAAGGCAGGTCCCTTATACTGAGGGAGAACATTGGGCTATCTAGGTCAGTATTGTCTACACTGACTGGCAGTGGCTCTTCAGGGTTTCAGACATCCCCAGTTCCCATCAGACCCAGCCAGCATGGGATGATGGGAGCTACAGTTCAGCAATGTCTAGGGGGCCGCAGGTTCCCCATCCCTGTAGCAGACTGTGAGGCCCTCCAGGGTTCAGGGCTTGTGGGGCCTGAGGCAATGCCGTGCAGAAAGTGTATTATGTGGCACCAGTAGATGTAAAGTAAGGCAACTTCTCTGAAATGTCCACTGTTAAATTGCTGAACTAGGAGCTGGAGAAATGCACATGCAGGTTTGCCTCAGGAACTCTGAAACACACCGAGTTGTCCTGGAGGGCTGCTTTGAGGTAAAATATCAGTAAATCAGCTGCAGTACTGAAAGCTGTCCACCAACAAGTTCTGTTGACAAAGGTATCACCTTTGTTTGCATTTTTTTTACCTCAAGGTCAGCAACTTCCCCTCAGGACTTCCCCTCAGCTCTGCAGTACTGGCTCTAAGGAGCCTGCCATTGCTGACCACCTGCTCTAGAATCCTGATTTTATTTTTACAGTACTTTTGTCCGAGGCCTACTCTAATTGTTTAAATTCATAAGCTTTGGTGTTATGCGAGGCTCTTCCTTAGGCAAATATGTCCACAAATTAGTATTGCCAGGTATTTGTCATGAGAGGCCAGCCCCCGGGTGTGATGGCTCTAGTCATGAGGCTCCTCACTCACCTGAACAAATGGTAAGAAATGTATCATGGTGAGGAGAGGCAGTTGCATAAAATGGGCCCAGTTCTGCCCGCAATAAGGCCATGTTGATATGGCAGTGCGTTTTGCCTCCCGTGGTCTATGAGGGAAAATGACTAGAAAGGAACCAGCCAGCCAAATGCACCAGAGGCAATGGGTGTGGAGCACATGAGACAGTTGTGAAAACCGAGGCTGGAATTCCTCATGCTGCGTGATGAAGTTATAAAATGCCTCCCGATGCATCACGTGGCGTCTCCCTGTGAGGAGGAAGAATGTCTCTTTCAGGATGTAGTTAAACCTCAGCTTTCCCCCTTAGGGATAAGATATGTGGGGCAGAGCTATTAAAAAAGAAAACAGCAGAGTTCTTCATCTGTAAGGGAAGCTCTTGTGAGTTTTTAATTGCTGGGAATAGAAAGATGGCCGGGAGATGCAAAGGGTTGTCTTCTGGGTTCCAGCTTAAAAAGAGTAATGTCCCCTGGTCAGGGAAGAGAAGAGATGGGGAGGCTAGCAGGCCAGTCTTGTGATAACATCTCATCCTTCTAAAGGGCAGAACTATGTGGGTTGAAATCTCAAAAAAGAGTCAGAGACAACTCTTATGGAGCAATCTTGGAGAATCTGAAAGTCAGGAGTTAGATCTCTTTTCCTGTATCCCCTTGTTGTTTTAGAGTTCTCACTGAGGCAACAACCAATATCTGAGCTAAGCAGATTGTGGCTGCATATACACCATACATTTGAAGTACACGGATTCCCAAATAAATCCTGGGAACTGCAGCTTTTTAAGGGTGCTGGGAACATACCCTCCAACATTTCTCCGATGAAAATAGGGAAGTCCCATTCCATAATCATAATGTAACATTTATACCCCACACAGCTTACTGGGTTGCTCCAGCCTCTCTGGGCAGCTTCCAACATATATAAAAACATAATAAAACATTAAACATAAAAAACCACTTCCCTATACATGATTGCCCTCAGACAGCTCAAGGTCAGATAACTCCATACTCTCCAGTGAAAATAGGGTCATCCTACCATACCCTCCCACATTTCTCCGATGAAAATAGGGACGTCCTAAGGAAAAGCGGGACATTCTGGGCCAGCTTCTCTAAATCAGGGACATCTCTGGAAAATAAAGGCACTTGGAGGATCTGTGGGAATTGTGGCTCTGTGAGGAGTAAACTCCATTTGGTAAAGGTCCTGAGAATTGTTAAGAGGCGCCTATTCCCCTAACAGAACTACAATTCCCAAAGTTAAGTATCATTCAATCCCCTTTCCAAGAGAATACCTAACAACTAACAGCAGCCTTTACAAACTAGGTAAAAAGGGATGCAGTTGGCACTGTGGTCTAAGCCACTGAGCCTCTTGGGCTTGCCAATCAGAAGGTCACCAGTTCAAATCCATGTGACGGGATGAGCTTCCGTTGCTCTGTCCCAGCTGCTGCCAGCCTAGCAGTTTGAAAGGACACCAGTGCAAGTAGATAAAGAGGTACCGCTGTGGCAGGAAGGTAAATGGCGTTTCTGTGCTCAAACTACCATCCGGACTGGTCTGCATGCTACAGCTATGGATGAGTGCCTGTGTGTATTCTGTGCGTTTAATGGAAGCCCCAGACACCTGATGCATACATAACAAGGCCTTCCAATAGCTGGGGCTCGATTAACACATCCCTTTAAAATCCCTTCTTGTTGAATGTTTGTTGAGAATAATAAAACAGAATAACAACGTTTCACATGCAAGTTGATCTTTCAGGAATGCAACCGGGGAGCTGAGTTTACTTTATCCCATGTAGCTTGCCCCAGGACACTTCTATATCACAGAGCGTTGCCTTCTACCCCACCCCCAACCCAACCCAACATTAAACGCTGGCTTTACTGTAAAAATAAGCTGGAGGCCAGTAAAAATAAGCACCGGAATCTACAACATACACACTCCTTAAGTGCCCTAATAAGAACTGCTGAGAAGGGAACACATGAGCCTATAGAATTAAAAGTGGGGTGATAACAGTGTCAGAAACACTGAATGTGGCCGCAGAAGACCTGAGTTCAGATCCTAACATTTTAGCCACACTAAATGGAAAGCAGGAGAGTTCTACTGTGGACCATGCATTAGTGCTTTTCCACTTGGCTGAAAAATATTTCAAACATCAAAAAAGCAAGCTATTTTTATAGTTCCCAAGTCAGCTTTCAATTCAATGCTATATTATTTGCCTCTTTATCCACTATTTAACACAAGTTACATAGCTATTTACTTAACTTACATTCATTTCAATTAAAGGAAATGTCAATATAATGTGAAAAGGTTATTGATTACATAAAATTTGCAGATTTAAAAACACTGTGTGCAAATACTGATCATATTCCCTTTTCGTTTCCACTCTGGACCACAGACAAACATGCGAACTGCAGCAATCTCTACTTCCTTTTCCATTTCCACTGGAATTCTCCAAAATCCCTAAGGATAAGTCAAGGGTCTGTTCTAGCCTCTCTGCTGTTTAATCTTTATTTGGACGGTCTCTCTCCTTAACAATATGCTCAAGAGCACCACTTGCCCAGATCGACTGGCACAGAAATCCCTTTGTTACCATATGTCAGGCGTGTCCAACTCCCAAGAGACTGTGATCTACTCCCAGCATAAAAAAACTGGCAGTGATCTACCCATTGTCACTGGAGGCAGGAGGAGCGTGTGTGGGGTGGGTGGATTGCACAGAGTTTTTTAGTTCCCCCCCCCATAACTTTTTGCACACAATAAGGATTCCGTGATCTACCAGGATCAGCTGGGGATCTACCGGTAGATCGCGATCTACTGGTTGGACATCCCTGCCATATGTCAATGATGCTGGACTATTCTCACAATCCTAGCTTGGGTTTAAAAGTCCCATGGCTAAATTCTCAAGCTGCTGCAATATGGAATGTTTGACAATCAATTATTATATGTATTATTTATTCTATCAAGTGTTATTTACAGTGGTACCTCGGGTTACATACGCTTCAGGTTACATATGCTTCAGGTTACACACTTCGCTAGCCTAGAAATAGTGCTTCAGGTTAAGAACTTTGCTTCAGGATAAGAACAGAAATTGGGCTCCGGCAGCGCAGCAGCAGCAGGAGGCCCCATTAGCTAAAGTGGTGCTTCAGGTTAAGAACAGTTTCAGGTTAAGAATGGACCTCCAGAACGAATTAAGTACTTAACCCGAGGTACCACTGTATTTGTTAGACCCCATCTAAAACCACTTCTCAAACTACCAAGAAATAACAATATTGCAATAAAAGGTCCACAATGAATCTTAAAAATCCAACTCAGCATAAAACGCAAATACAAGACGGAATAAAATACAAAGCCAATTGCAGGATCTAAAAACAACCACCAATTATGAGGGGTTAAACTCACCAGCCATACCAAAGAAACAAAAATAAAAAGATCTGGAAGAGCCTGAGAGAATAATAATAATCCTGATTCCCGTAATACAGTGATGTGACACTTAGGCCTCTCCAAGGAGAGCATTCCATAGCTGGGAAGCCACCATAAAAAAAAGCCCTCTCTCCATGACTGGATTTTCTCACTTTCCTAACCACAAAAAGTCAAGTTAGTTTGTTTTTTAAGTGGCTTTGTTGCACCAGGGTGTCAGTGCACTTAAATCCACTTTAGTTGCACAGACCTAAATTCCAGAATATGCTTTGAATCCCTCCTGCAAAATATTGACAGTCTGGAGCTGACCTGAGTTTGCTCTTAGTGCTCAGGATGGTGGTCGTACCTGGTGATTTTAAAGTTCTGGAAGCATATTGTGGAGATTGTCCCAAGAGTGTTTGACATTGCTGTCATTAGATCTGGTGGCAATTTTTATTGGTTTCCTCAAAGGAAAGGTGAAACAAGTAACAAGTAGAAGTACTACTGTGTCTGCTTTGAATGATGAAATACATTCCAATTCCAAGATATTCACTTTAAAAATAGTCCCACAACCATTAAGAGTTTTGCTCTCTAAAGTAGAGGAATCATGCAAAATTCAAGAGTTTAAATTAACTAAATGGTGCACATTTTCTTCAAATTAGAGCTGGGTGCCAAGCTACATGATGAGATAGTAAAAATGCAGGACTTGCCAATGTTGTTGACTCCGATCATCCCTAGCCATTAGCTATACTGGCTGGGACTGATGGGAACTGGAGTCCAGCAACATGTGGAAAGCCACAGGTTCCCCCACCCCTGGCTTAATCCTTTTTGTAGAAGAATAGGGATGTAAGAAGGTATCATTTCCCATTGTGCCCTAGATTTGTTGCATGCACCACTGTTTCCATTCTGCCTCAGTTCATCTTCTGCCAAAAACTACCTTATTTGTCTCAGTGTCTGCTGCAATGAAGTTATGTAACTTAGAGAAATACACATTCAGTTCTGTAAATTACATTGTCATTACAGTATTCCACACCATTCATTTCAATGCAAAAGGAGGGGATTATCACTTGCATATCACTTGCAAACTGAAAGCAGCAGCAACATATTCCCTGAACTGATTTCCATCCTGGACTTGGAATGAATAAGCAAACATCAGCAATTTCCACTCCCATTTCTGTTTTTGTTGGAATTATCTAACATTGCTATCCAATAACACCACTTGCCAACAACAGTACAGATCACTGCCACACCCTAATACAGGAGTGCCCTCCAGATGTTTAGGAGATTCCACCTCCCAACAGCCACTGCCACCAGGGCCAGTGGTCAAGGTTGATGGGAGTTGTTGCAGACCAACAACTTTCTGGAGGGCCCCACACTGGCTACCTTTGGTCAAAAGCTTTGTGCACCTGTTGCACTCAATGGGATGGAGTTCTTTCAGCATGTGTGGCACATTGTTGTGCATTACTGGCAAGAGGTACTAGCAGCAGCTCAATAACTCTTACCTTTGTGTAGAATTTCATGGGTTAATATCAGTGCCTGCCCTACAAATAAGGGAAGCAATTGAAAAGGAGCAAGCTTGTTTCTCAGCAGGAGACAGGAAAAGAACCTAGGGTTTTAAAGGCAGACTGAGTCCTTTAAGGCCACATGAAGCTGGGTTTACAAGTCATCCCCTCGCCTAAATGTCATTTTTCCAATTCAACAACAGAGGCTTACTTTTACAAGACTTTTATGGCTCCGCTAGGAGCATGAAAGAGGATCGGGCAGGTTTATTAGAACAGTTTTGCCTCCATGAAGCCTTCATACCCAAACTGACATATTTTAAAGAACTTTGGGGAATGAAGTTTTCAGGGAAAGCAAAGCATAGAGAAATGGGGTGCATAGTCCCCACCCCATTTCCCACAGTGGCAAATTACAGCCATGCTCCTCTGCTCTGAGAATAGGGTAACTGGCTATGTCTGGCTTGGCACATCCCTTTGCTAGGCTAACGCAGGTGATATGTTGCCATGGGAACTAGATAGCAAGTTGCTTTTGGATACAGGATAATTTTGGGAATGTCCTAGATAGGAAACCACCACAGAACATGCCAGACCTTCCCCTCCTCCTAGCAAAGGATGAGACAATCCAGGTGTCTATGTGAAGAAAGGCTTTAGTCCGATAATATATCCACATACAAACCCCACCAGTTTGGAGGGCCCCATAGTCTACTAACCAACCAACCAACCAACCAGGAAAAACAGGTGCTGCTTGTCCTGGCAGATGTAGCAACAGAGGCACATCACTCCTAAATATCTGCCTGGCATGAACCTGTGGAAGCCACAACATGACAGTTGGGGTGTGGGGGGAAATATAGCAACATCATGCAGCACAACTGAACTATGGAACTTGCTCCCACAGGAGGTAGTGATGGGCACCAACTTCGATGGCTTTAAAAGATGACTGGGCAAATTCATGGAGAAGAGGGCTATCAATATGCTCTACTGTACTTCCACAGTTGAAGGCAGCAATATTCTGAACAGAAGTTGCTGGAAATCACAGGAGAAGAGAGTGCTCTTGTGCTCAAATCCTTAGCTTCCTGTGGGCATCTGGGGTTGGCTCCTGTGGGAACAGGATGCTGACTAGATGGGCCATAAGAAGTTCTTATGTTCTTAATCAGGGGTCAGCAAACGTTTCCAGCAGGGGGCCGGTCCACTGTCCCTCAGACCTTATGGGGGGCCGGACTAATTTTTTTAGGGGGAAATGAATGAATTCCTATGCCCCACAAATAACCCGGAGATGCACACATTCTACTCATGTAAAAACACGCTGATTCCAAGACCATCCGCGGGCCATATTGAGATAGTGATTAGGCCAGATCCAGCCCCCGGGCCTTAGTTTGCCTACCCATGTTCTTAAGTGTCCCTTCTTCCTAGTCCTTCACTGACCTTCCATTTCCATCAAATGTGCTTTCCACCCGATAAATATATATGCCCCCTTTCTCTCCCCCCTCCACACACACACACATCACACACAAACATATATAGATTACACACACACAGTTAAAGGGGTCGAGAGTGGGTGGGAATCGAGATCATCAAGATCTCTTGGCCCGGCTTAGCACTGTTTACTTTGAAGCTGTAGCCTTGGAAGGAGGAGGGCTGCCCGCTTTCGATTTGTGGAAACATGGGCTTTTAGCAATTATAGCAACATTCCACCCTAAATTCGTACTTCCTGGTGGCAAGTTTGTTTCCATTAAGTTGTTTGGGCCGCAGAGTAAATGGATCCCTGTGCGAGGGCTACGGAGCAACGGCTGAAATAGTTTGGTAAATTCTCTCTGCATGGGTGAAATTCCCGGCGCTACCAGAGGTTATTATCTCCACACAGGAACCAACAATATCCTTTTCGTCGAGACACTAATTCATACAGCATGTTCAGAGGAAAAGCGGGGAAGGGGAAGAAAGACTTGGCTGCTTAGGGATCCTTTGAAAACGCGCTGAACAGATCAGGCCAGGGGAGTCTCTCACAGCTGATTAATTTCCCTGTGCTTACCCCCATCCCCCCAAAACTAGTCCACCACCTTTTCAACCCATGATAAATCTTCCCTCACTGAACTCTTGGGGTATGAACCTAAATTGAGCCAGACCATTGATCCATCTAGCTCATTGTTGTCTACACTGACTACACTGACTGGCACTGACTGGAAATGCTGGGGTTTGAATCTGGAGCCTTCTGCATGCAAACCAGGTGCTCTGACACTGAGCTATAGCCTTTCTCGGTTTGCAACTGCCTTGCTCAATGGAACCAAGATCACTGTTATTTTTTAAATTGGGTTTGTGTGCATTTATTTCTTGTTATTCAATTTGGGTGCTTCATTACAGAAAGATTAGATAAATCAATATTAGCAAAAATAATGTACAGAAATGCATTACAGTGGACGCTCGGGTTGAGAACATGATCTGTGCGGGATGCACGTTCGCAACCCGCAGCATCCGCAACCCGCAACGGCGCTTCTGTGCACACGCGGGTTGTGATTCGACGCTTCTGTGCATGCGTGACCGCCAAAACCCAGAAGTAACCCGTTCTGGTACTTCCAGGTTTCGGGGGTCTGTAACCCGAAAAAACACAACCTGAAGCATCTGTAAGCCGAGGTATGACTGTATATTTGGGACAGTTGCTTTGCAAAAATATGTATGTTTAGGAACAGTGCACATCCCATTCACATGTGCACCTGCAACTAGGGGCAAGTGAATCTGTTGGTTTCCGTTTTTCATTTTTCCACCCTTAGGTTCAAGTTCCACATCAGTTTGCAACATATTTCTTAAAAGTCCTCATGAAGATTCATCAGCATTATAGTATGAATTTCCCCTAAAACACACATTTTAATGCAATTTCCACCAATGTATACATGATTGCAAACAATTTCTCCTAATATAATGCTCTTTTTTTGGTATGTTATTCTCACCAATATATGTGTTTTTATCCATGTTTTGTGTGGATTTGTGTACACATTACTGGGCTGGAGAACTGGCATTGCAAAATTTTGAAAAGTGCTATATTTTGCAAGATGGCTGTCTTTCTGTTTGTGCATTGTCTCGGAAAGTAAGTAAGTTTGTTTCTTGTGTTCATATTCTTAGTCCACAGTAGCTGGATCTGCTTTACTGTCCCAGGTTGTGGGCCAAGAAGAAGCTGAGATATGCATGAATCTGCCAAACAAGCCAACATACATGCTTTTTGTTTTTTGTTTATTTTGAAAATAGGTAAATATTCCACACTGAAAATATTACATAATCTAACACCATTTAAAACATCTGTCTATTGTGATCACATCTAGGCTCCTATTAAGGTAGGTGCCCTATCCATTATGCTGCTGCTAGATGACTCTGACCTCCCAACTCTTCGCTTTCTTAGATCCTTCCCTGTATCTAAGCATAAGAACACAGGGACAGCCTGCCAGATACAGTCAAAGGCCCATCCTGTCCAGCATCCTCTTCTCACAGTGGCCAACCAAACGCCTCTGGTAAGCTTGTAAGCTGCCATGAACAGGGAGGAGGAAGAGGATCCCAGGGAGGGGTGTAGCCGGGACAGGGACACGCCGAGGCAAGCAGGAGACGGGGAAGGAAGTACTCACAGGGTGATGGAGGATAACAAGGTGGTGGAGGTCAGTGCACAGGAACCAGAGCAGCAGGACCCATCACCAGAGGGGCTCCTGTCTTCACAAATATGGCAGGCTCTGAGGTGTAAGGAGCAGCAAGGGGGTACTCCAGGAAGCTGAGGCAGGCAAGGGCCCACAGCCCAGCTCCCTAGCTGGCCAGACTCGCTAGCTCTGGGAGGAGGTGTGTGATTCCTCAGCTGAAGTAGGCTTGGAACAGGTGAGGGGCACATGCCTCATCAAGCCCAGATGCTGCAGTCAAAAGGGAAGCAGACCTAAGGTGCTGTGTCTGCTCAACTGCCCATGCTGGTGGACCTTGACTTGGGTGCTCCTGGACCTCCATGGGATTGTGCTTCGGGTTTGACTCTGGACTGTATCCTGACTGCTGGACTTCAGACTTGGCAAGTTGGATTCACCCTGGACTATATTTCCTGACCTTTGGACCTGACATACTGGCTTGCTGCCAGGTAGGCCAGGGGTTCAGGACATAAGCAGGACCTGAACATAGCACCACCCTCCCTACATAGGGTTGCTAGCAGGGGCTAATCAGGAATACCATCTCTGACAGTAAAGTTAGAACACAGTTAGGAACAAGGGAATCTGTCAATTTTGGTTTCTTGTTTTCGTTCAGGCATAAGTTAAATCCTCCACATTTTCACATCTGCCTGTGAAAATATTTGCTTAGTATACACATTTTTGCAATGCAATTTCCCCTGCTGTAATGTACTTTGTTGGTTGTTTTAATTAATATATGTATTTTTACATGCACTTTATCCTCATATGTGCATGTTTGTACACATTTAGTTGGTTGGAGAACTGCATTACAGAATTTGGAGGGGCATGAACTTCAAAGAATGGCTGTGTTTTGGTTTGTTTGTTGTTTTGGAAAGTGCAAATTGCGTATTGCGTATTATGCTGCCCTATGCCCACAGGTTGGTGGTTTTGTCTATAAATGTGAACCAAGTTTAATTCCCCCCTCCCCTCAATCCGTAAGCATAGTAATCCTGGCTAGTAATCACTGGTAGCCTTCTCCTCCATGAATTTGCCACATCCTCTTTCAACACCACCCAAGTTGGTGGCCATCACTATGAAACAAATCAAGCCCACACTGTTTGTATGTTTTGCTCAATCAAGGGAAATCAGCTTTTTCCTTCTTCTGCATTACTACAGTGCTGAGCCTTAAAATCACAATTTCCATACAGCTAGAGGGTGCAATAAAAATGCTTTTAAATTTGTTCTGTCACAAACCCCACATTAAGCATCAAGCAAAGCCAGGGTGTATAATTGATCATTAGAAAAAATAAATTAATTTCGGTCCTTGGCAACCAACAAGACGAGCCGTGCATATCCAAAACGTTCAAAAGAGATATTTACATCTAGCCAGGGATCCCGAGGAGTTCTACTTACTGCTCAGCAGGTAGAGAAACTGTAGGCTAGTAGCAGCCAGTGTTGTGGGGCAGAGCCAAGGAGCCACCCTCCTCCTGACACCAGTGGTGAGTCTGCTTACCTAGGCAGCGCTGGAGTGGGGCAGGGAACCAGGGGGGTTGGGCCTGTGAAGGCACACTGTCGGAGCCAATCAGCCCTGTCCTTGCTGATGCCCTGCCCTTGCCCCATTGAGTAAACAGCAGTGGTGTGGGTATTGGGAGGGTGGGTCTCCATCTCAGCTAGGGATGTTAGATAATTCCACAGTGAAGGAAAACGTGGGCCATGTTTGCTTATTCATAACTGAGTATGCCCCCTGCTCCTGTCCACCATTTGCATAGCATTTCCTTTGCACTAAAATGAATGGGGTGGAGTTCTGGAAGTTTCGGGGGCAGCAGTTTCCAAATATGTTAAAGCCTCAGCACTTCTTTTTTTACAACCATCATTTGTAGGCAAAGGCGGTACAACATTGTGCCAAAATATGACTATGTAACACCTGTGCTTGGGGGTGGGTGGAAATGGTATGGGGCTGTCCAGAGGGGCTTAACTGAAAGCAAAATCTGCGGGTTTGTCCAATACTTTGAAGAGGGGAGCTAGCAGGCCAAGAAAAGGAGGGAGACAAGAATGGAAGCACAACAGTGAGATGGAAGAAGACTGGGAGCCATTGTTAGGTGCTGGGGTGAGGGGATAGGCATCCACTTGTCAAGAGAATGAAATACATGCAGAGTGTGACATTTCACTTCAACATTTTTGACATTTTATTTTGAATACGGTTGGCGTGAAGTATGTCCATGACAGGAGACTTCTTTTACAGCAAATGTCAAAAGAGATGTCAAATTTGTATTGGGGGGCGGGGGGAGGAAATGTCAACCTCTTAATTCTTATTCCTTTTCTCTTTCCAATAGGTTTTTTTTTTCTTTCTGGAGCAGCCCCAGATTTAAACCACAAGTAACATGACTTGGAACAGGTGAGATGGAGCTACCTCAATAAGATTGTGAAGAACCTCAGAATCAGATAAGAATACAATAAATTGCTTTGAGACATAAGGGTGTCTCAGAGTGGCTTACAATATAAGAACAGGCAAAACAAGAAACATTAAAATCAAATATAAGGACAAAAATAAAGCAATAACTTAAAATGCTCATCCATAAATAAAGTGGTACCTCGGGTTACAGACGCTTCAGGTTACAGACTCCGCTAACCCAAAAATAGTACCTTGGGTTAAGAACTTTGCTTCAGGATGGGAACAGAAATTGTGTGGCAGCGGCGCAGCGGCAGTGGGAGGCCCCATTAGCTAAAGTGGTACCTCAGGTTAAGAACAGTTTCAGGTTCAGAACGGACCTCCAGAACGAATTAAGTTCTTAATCCGAGGTACCACTGTAGTTATAAAAAGACAGAGCCAGCCCGCCAAAAGAATGAGCACAAAAAGAGGCAACAGGAATAGCCTCCAAGGGCCAAAGGCCTGGTAAATAAAAACGTTTTTGCCTGGTACCTAAACACAGACAATGACGGCACACAATGACGGCACAAAGCTTACTTCTCTGATGGGAACATTCCACAAATGGGGAGCCACCACTGAAAAGGCTCGTTCTCTTATTTATTTACTTACTTACTTTAAACCAGTTGGGTGGATCATTCTGTATTTGGTCCCAGAAGCAGCCACTGACATGGTCTGAGAGTCATAACCGGACCACTTGAGAGGCTTTTATTTTCTTTAAAGCACTCTGTTCTCCTGGTCTAAATCCCACCCACCTTCAAGCTTGCTTTTAGCTGCACCTGTGTTTTGTCTTATTTTCAACTTCCAGGGGAAGGGGGTGGGGTATTTAGATCAAAACAGTGTTTGAAGGGATCAGATTTGGAGCCCCAGTGCCTGTTTTAAAGTAAACAAAAACCCATCTCAATGTCCTGTTATAGATGTTTTGCATCATCTGTGCATTCGGCCTTAAAAGCTGTGTGGATGGGATCTCATATATATATATATATATATATATATATATATATATATATATATGATATATATATATACGGATATATATATACCTAAAGTCAGTCTGTCTGTCTATCTATCTATCTATCATCTATCTATCTATCTATCTATCTATCTATCTATCTATCTATCTATCTATCTAGTGCCTGTCTTTAAAAACCACAGACTACCTCTAAGGTGTCATGCTTTCTCTTATCTTTGCTGAGATTTCCCATGGACTCTGCCGTATTGCGAAAGGTGCTGTCCTGGCTGGCATGATCAGCAGCTGAGCTGCAGAAAGAAGCCCACGTTTTTGCACTGAAATGCCACTTGCACCTTTGCTTTCCACCCCCACCCCCACCCCTGCACCCCAATTGGCAGCTGGCTGTGTGAGACATAATCAGCTCTTCTGTTCCGAAGGAGGTCTTTCTGGAGTGTCAATGCAACAATCGGCCACCTTTTCCATGCCGTCTGTTGAATCTCCTAAATCGTTCTTTGGTGTTGACAATGTAAATATAGCTTTTCATGGACTTAAAGACCCTTCTCCCCACCCCCACCCCCGCCCGCCCTTGTGTGGTGGCACTGCATATACGCAAACACACACACACACACACACACACACACACACACACACACACACAACCACTTAACCCCGGTGACAAAAAGAGCAGTGAATTGGCTGTTTTGAGGCCCGCTCGTGCAAGAAAAGCAGACTCAATAGGATTTGGGTAACTGGGTGTATAGAAATTGCCATGCCTCACAGCTTGTCAATGGGGGATTCAGAGTTGAAGCATGTGCAGCTAAAGCTTGCGTGGAGACCGAGGGGGTTGTTCCACCTCTTAAAAAGCAGCTGCTTCCCTTTAAGAAAATAATGATTTATTCATACCCATTCAGGAGAGGGCGGAATATATTGGAAAAGCATCCTTTGGGGGGCCCAGGACTTAACACCATCAGCGTCTTTCTATCTCTCTCCCCACCCCTACCCCCACCAACTCCTTTTGTCCTTTAGAATCTGTGACAATGTGATCCCGCCATTGTTTCTTGACAAGATGCCCTAATAGAGACTTACTAAGCTGAGCAATATGGTCTCAGAAGGAGAGGACGAGGATGAAGAAGCTGGCTTTGCATGCAGCTCGCTTGGTCTGAAGAAGTGATAATTCGGAGGGGAAGGTTGACTTCTCCAAGCCTCTAGCTGTGGGGGAACAAGAATTGCAGAGGCTCCACCTGCTGTCTCTCCACAAGTGGTCATTTTATCTGGGCTTGACTGCTGAGCAAGGGAGCCTTAGGCCTTCCTGGGTCTCCTGCAGTAGAGTCTTCTGAATCAGAGGAAGCCAGTGCCACTCCCTCAGGCTGGCAGACAGGGGGCAAGGTCTTCATCTGACCCTGCAGGTTCACCTGAGTGTGCTTCTGAAGGTGGCTCCCTCTGCAAGCCACCTTGCTTCAGAATCCTTGTCCTCTTCCCCTAAAGATGAAGGATCCAACTCCGGGATCTTGGCAGGCCTGAAGCTCCCCACACCCCTGAAACAAAATAAATAAATAACTACTTCATAAAATTTATACGGCGCTTGACTATTAAGAAAAACCTCAACGTAGTTTACAAGGAGAATAAAACAATAAAATCGTCAGTAAAAAGAACAACTCTTTAAATCATTCAAAACATTAAATCAACAAAGAACAGATTAAACCACACTACCACATTCTACATGTCCGGTTCGTCTAAAACACAGACGTTTTTAGCAGGCGCCAGAATGAGCACAGTGATGGTGCCTGCTTGATGGCAATAGGCAGGGAGTTCCACAGTGTAGGTGCTGCCACGCCAAAAGATTTCTTACGAATGCGGAAGGGGTATGATGGGGCACCTGCAACAGCCCCGGTTCTGCAGATAATACTGGTCAAGTGGGTATATATGGGTAAGGCAATCTTGCAGAGAACTACCCTCTGTAAAGTAGGACACGTGGCCACCCTCACTCCCGGCAAGGCCACCTCAAGTGCTCTGCAACCTCAGCCAAGCACATTGGCCCACCTAATGCATTGCATAAGGAAACGCACACTTATTTGATGAGGTGGAGGGCCTTGCTTTTTCTCTGTGTGGAGTTTCGCCATCAACACCCCCCAGAAAAAGGCCGGAAAAGGAAGCCTTCCCAGATGTATTATCATACTTCTTGGCTCGTGTGAGATGCTTCCCATGAACATATGCACAGGGAGAGAGGCAGATGAGAGAGCCGAGGCTATCATAACAAGGCCAGATAAGGCTTTGATATCCTTTCCCCAGGAGAACGGCTCTCATGGAGGGCTCTTCCAAGACCCTCCTGGCTCTCAGCACAAGCACAATGGAGAACACATGTCAGGCTGAGCCTCCTCTTGCTTTAATTAACTTCAGTTCAATTGTTATTTTCATACGATTGCCTTTGTTCCTCCAGCGTTGGCTAATTTGGTCCCAATTACCTTTCATCCAAAGTAGCCCTTGGCTGCAGTGGCTACATAAAATCAGGGGTGGAGAAACTGTGGCCACACAGATGCTGCCAGACTCCAGCTCCCAGCAGCCACGGCCAGTGGTTGGGGTGATGGACATGGTAGCTCAGCAACAACACAGAGAGCCACAGGTTCCCCACACCTAATGCTGGAGGCCAGAGTCTCTGCCCTGGTCCAGAGCAACAATATTCCTTGCATACGGATGTTGGAGAAGCAGGCGGTGGGGCCAGCATCTCTAGTTAGGGCTGGGAATGTCCCACCTGAAAGCCTGGAAAGCCACTAGGAGTCAGCGTAGGCAATACTGAATGGACCAAGGGTCTGATTCAGTAGAAAGCAGCTTCCTATGGTACCTCTTCCATATGTTTTTGAGAGCAAAACTCCAAGCTGCATGGCTTGGGATGCTGGGAATTGTAGTCCAAAACATCTGGAGGCCCCAGATTGGCAAAGGCTGTGCTGTGTTATGGGTACAGCTGATAGGAAAGAGCCTCTCTGTCTGAGACCTTGGAAAGCCATTGCCAATCCAGGGGGGCGGGGGGGGGACCCCAGGCAGGATAGTCTCATCTGGTATAAGGCAGCTTCCTGTATCTGTAACTCTTTGAACGGGACTGATGTCCAGAATTGTGCCTTCATTAATATTTAAATGAAGGTTGTGGGAAAGTGAATGGGATTACACAAAGGTTTTTTGTCTGATTGCTTTGCGTTCAGACACCTCTTAAGATATTGCATCCAAAGTTTTGCAAGATGGTTTTTGAGATCAAGGAGCATGTTTTTGGCTATGTTTGGATACAGTTGGGTGCCATTTTGTATCAAGATGGCAGACTGAACCGCACTGGTTTTAACCACTGTTTTCCAAGCTGCACTGATCTTTTTGGTTTCTTAGAATTCCTCAGCAATCTTTCAAAACAGAGGCCTTCCCTCTGTACAGGACAACACAATGGCCACCCTACCTCTGTCAACAGAAGCAAGATTGAAGGTTTGCTCTTTTGAGAAGAGAACAGAGGTGGCCAACAGAGGCTCAGAGCCAGGATGTGACCTCAGAGGCTATAATACCTGAGAATGGAAGTAAAATTGCAGCAGAGGTGGAGCAGATGAGAGGGAGGCGCCTACACTCCTTCAGGGAAGTAGGGAGGAAAAACCCTCTTTAGCTTCTCATCAGCTCAGTTCAGTGGCCCAAATATTCCAAGGCAACAGGAGAATAGGCGAAATGCACAAGGTTAGCAACCAACTCTGGAAACGACCTGGAATCTGTAACGTAGGTAGGCACGCATTCTGTAAAATGTCTTGGGGGCCCAGCATCTTGATTGGGATGATTGGCAGGTCTGTTGATTTCAGGGACAGGGGCTGATTGATGGCTGCTTTAGTTGCTGCCCTGGGCCTCTTCACAGCTCGCTGAGGTGAAATGTTCAGCCGAAGGATGGGAGCTTGTCCCCAGAGGGACATTCAGGACCTTTGGCCTTTTCCTACTCCTTGCTCACTGTTCAGAAGCTCCGACATCCACCATCACACACATCCCCGACTTGCCAGCCTAGAGCTATCATGCAGAGGAGAAGACGTTAAACATTACCTAAAGAAGGCTGGGGAAGTCTTAACCTGTTACTGGTTTTGCAGAGACGTTGGTGTACAGTTATCCCAGAGGCCCAACTAATCCACTCCTCAGACAGATTTACTTTTTCAGCTGCCTTTTAAGGTGACTCACAACATACTACACACACAAGCATAAAATTGTATCCCAATGTAAGGACCAGGGATTAATAGATCAGACTATTTCTGGCCTGAGTGTGTTCCTAATACCTCATACCACACACAATCCTGTGTGACTGGTCTGTTATTTTTAAAAAAATAAAATATGTGCATTTAAAAATAAGTGTTTTCAATCTGCATATTTCTAAATGCATTTGCCCCTAAACTATAATTTTTTGTGCATTTGGGTACATTTTTTTTAGTGAATAGCTGTATTGCAAAATTCCGAGAAGTTCAAAAGTCCAAAGGATAATTACAACCCACTTCATGTATTAATCCAGGGAGTGAATTGTGTCACTCTGCTTAAAAATGTGAACCAAATGAAATTCTTCTCCATCCCTAGTGAAAACACATCTAAAAATATACCAAAACAGCAGCAGAAGTATGAAACAGACCTCA
The DNA here is from genome assembly GCF_951804945.1 of Podarcis cretensis. Taxonomy (NCBI): domain Eukaryota; kingdom Metazoa; phylum Chordata; class Lepidosauria; order Squamata; family Lacertidae; genus Podarcis; species Podarcis cretensis. The sequence goes on from NC_137177.1 coordinate 30,943,888, forward strand.
GCTCATTCAAAAGCTGACTAGACTAGAAAAGTCTTTAGGGTTTCCTTAAAATCTAACAGAGAGGGCCAAGAGGATTCCAGCGTGATGAGGCCTCTGCAGAAAAGGCCTTGTCCCTTGTAATCACCAGTCTAGCAACTCTTGCTTAATGTATTAATTCTTAGTCCCATTTATACAGAAGAGGGGCAGACTGAAATGAATTTTTTACTGTGAATCTCTATTCCTAGAGGCTCCTGAAGGACTTCACATTGTACGACCTTCCACTAGTGCTTCGAGTGGAATGGCTGTTGCCAAGGCTGGCCACACTCTAATCTGTTTGCAGCACAAAAATGTAGCTTTTCTCAATCCAGCGTCATTCAGCCTAGATCGATTCTAGAACCTTTGCTGTCCACAAAGGTGGGTTTGGTTACTTGATTATGTGTTTGAAAACTCTTCCCTTGTTTGGGTTATCTGCTCCTTTTCCTCTCTGCACATCCCCCAGGTAAATGAAGAAGGCACTGGCATTGTGATCTTGGCATACTCACGCCTACAGCATCCTTGAGCAGGTGTGGATACACACACAGAGAACCACCTACATCTGTTTTCAAATGGACACTCTATGGCAGTGATGGCCAAACTTGGCCCTCCAGCTGTTTTGGGACTACAACTCCCATAATCCCTAGCTAACAGGACCAGTGGTCAGGGATGGTGGGAATTGTAGTCCCAAAACAGCTGGAGCGAGCGCCAAGTTTGGCCATCACTGCTCTATGGGTTAATGCAGAATCCATCTACAATGAGCTCCCCCCCCCCCACAACCCCATGAAACCAGTCTCAATAAGTGTTTTTCAGGGGCACAAAATACGCAGCAAACCTAGATTGTGTGCAGACTATGTAAAAAACAACAAGGATGTGTTCTATGTTGATTCCTGAATAAAATGTTGTATGTCTGCAGCCGAAGACACCAAGTAGATCTCAGTGCCCCCTTCAGGGCTCCTGAAGGAGAGCAGGTCTTCCATCACCACCTCCCCAAATAAGGCTGTATGGATGGGGATTTTACCAGGTTCGTTTTGGGGGAAGTGGTATGCTTTCCCCACTGCTCTCACCCTGGGGATGTTGCACCAGATGTTCTTGATAAGGGCTTGTGATTCCTTTTAATTAATCACAGCTGTTCTCGTCTGTACTTGGCATTACGACTGCTGCATTGAGGTTGGGTAGGGAAGAAAAACATGGGAGAAGCTCCCCAAAAACAGGTGACAGGATCTGGTTTGGATAGCCTCAATCTTCTTCCTACTGATGAAATAAGTGGGGAGAAGTTGGAACTTCACACACCAAACTCCAGTTTAGGTTGCTAACTCCTGACAAGCCCCACGCTTTTGGACATCGGATCTGTTAAATGCTTTGGGTAGAGGCTGGGGCTGAATCAGTCAAATTCAGTTTCTCGTTTTGCCAATCTTGAATTCAGTTCACAACATTTCTGCATCAGTTTACAATATATTTATTTTGAAAAGTCCTCATGAACATTTCATCAGCATTTTTAGTGTGCTTTTCTCTATTGGATTTAAAATTGTTTTTACATATGAAAGTGTTCTAAGTGCTTTTTAATTGTTATAATTTTTATATATGAAATTGTGTGTTGTTTTCATTGCTGGTTTGTTTTGGAGGGGATCAGTTGAGGTACTTTACAGGAAGCAATTCATAAATGGAATAAAATAAATTTATTCAAATAAACCTATTATTGTATGCAATTTTGCCCTACACACACATTATTGCAGGTGATATCCACCAATATAAATCACTTTTATGCACCCTTCCGCCTAACAAACACATTTATAGACATGCTTTTAGGATGGAGAACTACACCAGAAAATTCAACTGAGGACAATTTCAAATACATTTCAGCATGCACACTGTGGTGTGAATTAGTTAAAAAGGTAAAGGGACCCCTGACCATTAGGTCTAGTCGTGACCGACTCTGGGGTTGCAGCACTCATCTTGCTTTATTGGCCGAGGGAGCCGGCATACAGCTTCCGGGTCATGTGGCCAGCATGACTAAGCCGCTTCTGGTGAACCAGAGCAGCGCACGGAAACGCCGTTTACCTTCCCGCCGGAGCGGTACCTATTTATCTACTTGCACTTTGACATGCTTTCGAACTGCTAGGTTGGCAGGAGTGAATTAGTTAGGCTTGCATTAAAATGTAAACTGGACTGAATTCCTCCCACAACCCTTTTTATCCTATTGCATACCACTTCAGTATTGGTTTGTAAAATCAGTAACACCTGCAGGGAACAGCTTTCCCATCCCTGGTCTACACTGACGCACACACTAGCTCTCCATGGTTTCAGACAGGGAGTCCTGCTCACCCCTGTGCAGTTTGCCGACGCCTTTCCTCTGAAGGAGTTTGGCTACAAGCCAGAGCTGATCCAGTACCTGGAAACGGTGGGTTGGATAGAACTGGCGGCTGGTTTGCTCATGGCATTTGGGCCTCAGCTGCTGCAGGAAATCAGCAATTTTGTGCTCACGATTGTCATGATAGGTAAGAGCTGTGCAGGGGTTGGCTATTTCCCCTCCGCAAGGTAGAAAAGGACTGCTGGAACGTAGGAAGCTGCCTTATACAGAGTCAGACCAATGGCCCTTCTAGGTCAGTATTGCCTGCACTGACTGGCAGCCACTCTCCAGGGCTTCAGACAGTCTTTTCCCAGTGCTCCCTGGACATGCCAGGGACTGGACCTGGGACCTTTTGCGTGCAAAGCAGATGCTCTGCCACCAAGCTGTGGCCCTTCCCAGATATACCAGTGATCTGCTGCAGGCCCACTTCTGTTAAAACAGAGCTCAAAGGGCACCCCCCAGCCCTGCGAGCCTCTGTGACATATGCCTGTCTCCTCTGCGCAGCCTGTACTTGTGCCTGGCATAGAATGCAGAGGTTGGTGGTGATACGATGCTGCTCTCTAGTGGCCAAAGGGCAGAGCGTCAGTGTGACACCACAAGCCAGTTTTTACGACTGACCTGTGTCCTTAGTCTCAAGAACAGGAGCATGCAAGGAAGTCTTTACAGGGGAGCAGAGCCAGCATCAGCACCTGGTCTCCTTGGACAGCAGCTGAGACCCAGAGTCCCAGTAGAGCCCACTGCTAGACCCCTTTAAAAACAAAAAACCCCTGGCCCTGCATCCTCAGCAGTGGTGTGCAGCTGTGACCTGCCTCCATTTGAACTTTTCAGTGACCTAGATTCCTATTATAGGATAAACATGGCAAAGCACACCAGTGGTCTCTCCATTTTCAGAGAGACTTTTGCACATTGGCCTCCTGTGCAAAGGACTCCTACATGCTTCCCATATGGAGTTGGACTAAGACCCAGAAAAGCAGGGTTCAAATCCCCACTGGGTAACCTTGGGCCAGTTGTAGTCTCTTAGCCTAATCTACCTTACAGGGTTGTTGTGATGACCATGGATGCCACCTTGAGCTCCTTTGGGAGGAAAGGTGGGATATAAATCTAATTAATAAAGAAATGACGACGTACTGTCTAAAAATCTGGCATATCTCTTAGGCCACTTGTGGAAAAGAGGGCAGACCTATCAGGCCTCAACATTGCCTTGCAAAAACTCAGCATGCCCCTAACATACAGGGCATAACAGGGCAAGGCCAGCCATGGCAGTCAAGCTGTCTAGTAAGTGCTGCATTGCCTATGCAACTCCCACTGTTGACACTTGCTGTCTCTTCAGCTGCAGAAGAAACTACTTCTTTTCCTCCCGGTTTCCAGTTGCCTTTTAACAAAGCACCTTTCCCAGCCCAGACTCAAAATGATAGCCTCACTCTGGCTCCATGGCAAGCTCCAGGCGAGGGCAGGCAGAGACACCGGTCCGTTAAATTTCAATTTTCCCTTTCAACTCCAGGCCATTTATTAAAACACACACACACACACTCAAAGGATGCACTCAGGGCCCCCTTTTGACACAGCGTTAACTTTATCAAGGCTCCCGGTACAGGGCAGTGATAAATTGAGCATCCCTGCGGTCTGTCAGAGGCAGATTAATACGGTGGGCTAAATGGCCCTTACATGGCTAGGAGGGCAGACATTTCGTAGTCATTGGAAAGAGAGAGGCAGAGGCAGGAACTTGCCTGCGGAACTTGCATCGCGATGCTCTCCTTTAGCAAAAAACGCAACATCAATTCTCATCACTGCACTTAGGAGAGGCTAGGGCTGGGTCCCCCTCCCACAGTTTATTTTTAATGAAGTCGCACCCTGAGAGCCATTTCCTTCTTTTTTAAGAGTCGGGACAAAGCTGTACGTCAGCAGCAGCTAGTCTAAGCTTGCACAACCTGAGGCCCACCAAAGCAAACATGTGCCAGCTTGGACTCTCTCTCTCCTTTTGGTTTCCCTATTGGGACTGCCCAAAATGGGATGCAAAGGACCCAAGCAAGGCCCAATGCTGGCCCTACCATTAGGTACGAGGCAGTTGCCTCAGGTGGGGAACAGACAGTGATGAAATGTTGCAGGACTGAGTTGTAAGTGCCACGTTCCCTCAGGTGCAGTGGAGCGGGCTGCGTCTTCAGCAGTGTTGAAGTGAGGGTCACCTGCAAGTCTGATTAACCTCTGTGTGTGGAATGGGTGGGGCATCTCTCTTCTCCTTCACCTTTGCCAAGAAGGCTCTTTCCCTGCAAGGCTGTGTTTGGTTTGCCAGTTCCAGTGTTGCACAGGACCCTGAATAAATGAACTGTCAGTCTGCATGAAGACGCTTCAGACCCAAGAGTCGGGGTTGGAGCCCATTCACAGGGCCTCAGGGCAGCACATTAAAATCTCTGGGTCAGCCTCAGCTCAGTGGTAGAGCACAGCAGAAGGTCCCAGGTTCAATCCCTGGCGTCTCCTGGTAGGGCTGCAAGGAAGTTCAGTCGGAAAGCCTGGAAAGCTGTTACCCGTCTGTGTGGGCAATAATGAGTTAGACGTTAGAACGTTCTGTCTCAGTATAAAAGCAGTTTCTTATGTTCCTTTTGTTGCAAATTGCCATCTTTGCACTTACGATCGAGGAGCTTGGGAGCAGAATCATATAAAGATACAAATTTTTCTAATCACATTCTAAAAGAAAAAAAATTGCATAAACGTAATATTTTACAATTTTAAAACACATTTTGTTTTGGATTATTCACCTTTTGAACTATACTTAAGGCCCCTTCTGAGCATCAGCTTTTTGTATTTTTTTGATTTGGTAGCACCCTGACATCACAGGGTATCATTGGTATCAGTCCGTGGAATACAAGATGCAACCTCAGGTCTGTGGCCTGTCCATTCCTGGATTCCATTTGGAACGGTTGTCCCTCACAGGCTCATTATGTCTCTGAATATTCTTCCCAGTGTGGACCCTAGGATTTTGTCCTGGGATTTTTCTTCAAAAGGGTCAGAAGCCCTCAGTCAGAACATTGGATACCTGCAAGCCATGCAAGGCCCTGTCCTCTGTTCATGCAGGAACAAACCCAGTGGGAACTATTCTCTTTGCACAAACTGCTTAAGGTGGAAACACCCAGCAGGGTCAAACAGTATGTAGATTTCAGAGCAGGGGTGGGGAATCCTTTTTTTTTGTCCAGGACCACATTCCCCTGGACTCGTGCATTGTAGTCACAGGGGGTGGTGCCAAAGCCCAAAGTGGGCAAGGCTACTTTTCTCTTTCACTCATTTCTCTTCCACTGTATAGTGTGCTGTTGGGAGGAACAGATTGTTCCTGCCAGTGGTTTGCACCCATTGCTTGTAGGCTTTTCTGCCCTCCCCACTGAATGCTTTTCAGTTGCTGTTTCTCAAATACACCCCCTCCCACTAGGCTTAACGTAGACCGAATATGGCTTGTCTAATCTTGCCCTAAACTACATACTGAACCTCACCACTTGCAGCCACCCCTCCTCAAGCATTGAGGTGCACCAGGGGTGGCTTCTCTTGTAGCTCCTCTGGATAGACAAGTGAGAACTTGAGTAGGGAGATGCAAGGTCTTGAGGACAGCAGTTCCATAAAGTGGAGAAATCTGTGGCCAACCAAGATCTCCAATAATTCTTTTTATCCATTGTTGCTTGTTGCTGTTCTTGTTAAACCAACCTGCGGAGTGTGGGAAGAGATAGAGGCCTCTACTGGCTGGGCAAGCAGCTGAGAATGTCAGCTGCTGCTGGTGCTCTGGCAACCTCCTGCCCCTCTTACTGGTCTGCTGAGGACAATGTGTGAATGGACAGCAGCAACCATGAGGCAGAAAGGAAAGGTAGCTGGTGGCAGCAAGAAAAAGCAATGGTTTCTGCTAGGCTGGGCAAGAGCGAGAGAATGCCTCTGAGATCAGGAAGGAGCGATGGGCAAGGGAGCCAAGAATGGTAGAAAACAGATGACAAACTTCACATGTTGGGGGGTTTCATATATAACCATACTAGGGGCCACCTTGTCAATTAAGACATTAGATGGCTATAAGCTAAAAACTGAAACTAACTGTATGTGTGTGTTTTATACAACCATTGTTGTGATAAGTAAAATAAGCCCAAAGGAAATTAAAAAGAGAGAGAGAAGACTGTTGCTTTCTGCTTCTGCACCTGCACCTGCTACAAAAGGACCTACCTTAATACATATTTCCTTGCTCCAAGGATATGTCCCATTCATCATTCACTGGAGAGGTTTAAAGTAATGAGATAGTTCCTACATCTGAAACCAAAATTGTAACAGGATTGATCTCTCTCCCTCTTCATAAGACACACAGAGCCCTCCTTGCCCAGAGGCACAGTCCTTGTCCTTTAACCCCATGGCCAGGAGCTGGGGGAGGAGAGGGGTTACTGAAAGATCTGGGATGGAGGACAGCAAGAGAGTTCTCTCTCTCTCTCTCTCTCTCTCTCTCTCTCTCTCTCACACACACACACACACACACAGGCTTCTTCTTGGCTTGTCCACTCAAAAGCCATTTTTCACATTTTGAAAATAGAGATCATTTTTAGCCTGGGTCCATCTGGTTTCTCAAATAGCCTGTCTCTTTGATAAATAACATAAATTAAATTAGACAAGACAAACAAATAGGTTTTTTGCTTCCCTCCCACCCACCCTGCTTCTCCACCTCTGCCCCCCCCTTTCAGGAAAGAAACAAAAGCAAATATAATTCAGCAAGTGCCTCCAGTCCCCCCAGGACCCGTTGCAGCAGGGAGCGAGAGTGATGATTAGGAACGTGTCTGCAATGTTAACCTTTAACACCAACTGTGGGCCGCGGCTGGCCCCATGCCTTTTAAACTCCTTTTAATTTCCTCTCCCATGAACCAGTGCTGCTAACAAGGCCAGCAGGTTAAGAGCTCTCTGGTTTTCTATAGCCCCTATTACCCAAAGATTGCGAGATCCTTCAGTGCAGAACTACCCTTTATGCAAGCAGCTAAACTAAAGCATTACTAGAAGAAGAAAGAGCTACTACAGGAATCTCTGGTGGTGCAGCAGCTCTGGGCTAGCCTCCGCCTACTCCAAGTGGGTCCCATCATCTCAACATAAAGGTAACTTTCATTTTTAAACGGAAGAGACAAAATTTGTGGATTATGAACCTACCCATGCTTCCTAGCCAAATGAAAATGGAACTGTTTGTGCAGAGAAAGTGAACCCTTCACTATTAAATGCTTAGGACAAGCAATGGGAACTGCAGGACTTCACTGCCTTGCTTGCCAACTCCCCAAGGGCACTTAGCTAGCTGCTATTACTGCTGGAACTGTTGTTGTTTAGTCGTTTAGTTGTGTCCAACTCTTTGTGACCCCATGGACCAGAGCATGCCAGGAACTCCTGTCTTCCACTGCCTCCCGCAGTTCATAGCTTTGAGAACACTGTGCGACCATCTCGTCCTCTGTCGCCCCCTTCTCCTTGTGCCCCCCATCTTTCCCAACATTAGGGTCTTTTCCAGGGAATCTTCTCTTCTCATGAGGTGGCCTAAGTATTGGAGCCTCAGCTTCACGATCTGTCCTTCCAGTGTGCACTCAGGGCTAATTTTTGTAAGAATGGATAGGTTTGATCTTCTTGCAGTCCATGGGACTCTCAAGAGTCTCCTCCAGCACCATAATTCAAAGCATCAATTCTTCAGCGATCAGCCTTGTTTATGGTCCAGCTCTCACTTCCATACATCACTACTGGGAAAACCATAGTTTTAACTATGCGGACCTTTGTTGGCAAGCTGATGTCTCTGCTTTTTAATATGCTGTCTAGGTTTGTCATTGCTTTTCTCCCAAGAAGCAGGCGTCTTTTAATTTCGTGGCTGCTGTCACCATCTGCAGTGATCATTGAGCCCAAGAAAGTAAAATCTCTCACTGCCTCCATTTCCCCCCCTTCTATTTGCCAGGAGGTTATGGGCCCAGTGGCCATGATCTTTGTTTTTTTGATGTTGAGCTTCAGACCATATTTTGCGCTCTCCTCTTTCACCCTCATTAAAAGGTTCTTTAATTCCTCCTCATTTTCTGCCATCAAGGTTGTGTCATCTGCATATCTGAGGCTGCTGGAAATAGGGTGCTGGAATAGATGCCCCACTTGGGCGCAGTTGAGTCATTTTTTTTATTCTGGACTTCAGTGCTTTTAGCAAGGTATAGTCAGTATCAAACAACATAAGGCTCAGTGCCTACCAATCCAGCGCCATCCCCAACCTGGTGCCCTCTGGGCAAGGGCCACAGCTCAGGGGTAGAGTGCCTGCTTGCAAGCAGAAGACCTCAAGTTCAATCTCCAGGTAGGGTTGGGAGAGTTTCCTACCTGAAATCCTGCAGAGCCACTGCTGTGCAGTGTAGACAGCACTGAGATAGCTGGGCCAGTGGTATAAGGGAGCTTCCTATGTTCCTGTCTGGAGGCAGCCTTAGGTTTGTCTGCAAGCAGATGGGGGGGGGGTGTTTTACCTGTGAACTCCTGGCACCTAGGAGTAGCAGGTGACGATCTCAAAGGATCATCTCATGCCTCTAAAGACAAGGACTAATATCTTAATTGTCTTGTGCGAAATATACTTCCTTTTTAAATAAAGACATGCCACAGCTCAGGCCAACATAGGGCCCTGCCATCTGCCTTTAAAGGTAGCCTTGAGGTATAAATCTCAAAGTGCAGGGACATGTTCCAGTTGCTCAGCAGTGAAGCAAAGGCATTCTGTAGATGCTCAGCATTACTTTGCTCTGTTTTATGAAACATCTTAGGCTTTCTTTTAAAAGGGGGCCTAGCAACGTGTCTTTTTGTAGCCAAAGGAGTGAGCCAAAGAGAGAGATTTCAACTCGCCCCCAAAACAGGATACAAATTGTGGTTTTCTTGGTGCAAAAGAAAGAAAAGTTTTTTAGTATCACAGAGCTTTGGAGAAGAGCAGCTTGCCAGGGCTCAATAGCTGCAGCTTTCTACTAGGAGAAGTCATTTAATAGAAGAAAGCCCTTTACCTACTTTCTCATTCCTTAGACCTGACCAAATAGCTCTTGTTTCTGAACAGTGCCCTCAGGTGGCTGAAAACATAACCAGAAAAAGAAGGCTGAGGAAAAATAGAGATGAACTCCATTGAGGGTGGAGAATTACATGCATGCTCTAAAACTGTGCCTGAAGCTGTGACATGTACCCATCTTGCTAAAGCTAAGCAGGCCATGTACACCCACCTCTGGAGGAAAGGTGGGAGATATATGTAATAAAATAAAGTTATCAATATAAATGTATAATTTTAACAAAAGGCAGTTTTTAAGAGAAAGTATTTTGATTCCCTGAGAAACAGGCTAAATAGTTTCCTATGGAATCTATAGATTAGGCAGTAGATTTAAAAAGCACTGGTTTATTTTGAAAATCTGCTTGCACAGCCTCACATCTTTCATCATCTGTACACATCCATTTGTAACACTATACTTTCTCTCCGCCCCCCCCCCCCCCGGCAGAATAGATTTACAATTCAGAATGACTCCTCTGAGATCATGCAGGTACAAAGTTTGAGGATGTTTAGATGCAGGTAAGATGCTGTTGTAAGAAGTCTTCATTGCAGCACTTTCTAAATATAGCCATAAATACGTTGTTTATTTCCATTCACCTTTCAAATTTCAAATCCATCCTCAAAAATTAAATGTAACTGTTAAAAAAACCCCTCCCCTCCCCCTTCTATTTTTCATGTTGAAAGCTTTAAATAAAGGTATAGAGAACTGAGAAGGATGCACAATGGACATGCCTCAGTTTTCTTCCTCAACACAGTTTCACATGTTCTGTTTAAAAAGGAGGGGCAGCAATTGAACATGAGAATGAGGTGTGGGGAACAGAAAAAGGAACCAAAATTGCCTTTAAAAAAGTTAAAACCTTGATTTTAAAATGCCCTAGAACTTTCAGATATATATAATGTTAGGGAGCCCTCAACAACTAGCGAAACACAGGTGGGGAAGATATTCAGCCTCCATAATCATTTTTTTAAAGCATGAAAACAAAGGCCTCAAATACCCGGCCCAGAACTCTTCTTGGGAGTGCAATGCAGATTGTGCAAGTTGAAGATAAGACCAATGCAGAGAAGTGCAGGTTTGACTGGTACTCAAGCTGCAGCTGCATCCAACAGGTAGAACATACCCTTTCACCTGCTCTCTTATTTGTGCACCCAGGGATGCAGGCCAAGTGACATTCCAGACATCTCATTATCAAAAGGGTTCCACTCTAGAGAGAGTTGCATCAGTTCCTTGACTTGAGAAGTCTGTGCAGCCGCTGGACCAAGACCAAGCACCATCGGTGCTCTCCACCCACGTCTCTTATCGCTCCAAGTACTGAAATATACTCCGGGTTTCTTGAGCTGAAGTGCCATCGAGCCGTAGCCGTTTGGGAGAAGGTGTTGCAATGGCGACAGGAGCTCTCTTCTTGACCTAGAAGGTGACAGGAACCATGAGACCACAAAATCTCTTGAGCACGAGAATTTTTTAATTAACTTAATTGGCTCAGATATACGTTGACCCTGCAAAAAGAACACTGCACTCTGTGAGAAGGAGGGTCCCTGCTTTTGTCCCCTGGACATTCTTATTTGCCACAGGCAACTGAGCGAGTGGCTGTTTTCAAGTCTGAATTATATAATAACTCAGCAGTATTTTGATTATGGACCATAGGATGGCAGCTAACTTTTGCTGCTAAGAGGGCCATGTACCATTCCTGTCCTGGGCAACTTGGCTGGGTCAGGGCCCAAGCAGACAACACACACACACACATACACAGTCTCTTTGTCACATTTAAGAAGGGCAAGGTAGCTGCTAACAGCCAGGAAACCACTCAAGATAGCAAAATGTAAGAATTGCCTTGCTCGATCAGATCAAAAGGTAATCTAGCAGAGCAATGATCTGCCAGATATAATGGGAAGATTACAATCAAGGTTCCTGCCCCTTTGCCCCCCATATCAGTCAGTTATCATTAAGCTTCTGTCACACATACCCCAAAACACAGACACATTTCCCACTCTTGGCTGTAAACACCCGACTTCTTAAATCTTTCTTCATAAGGATAATGCTGTCCGTTTCTGTTCCTTCTCCAGCTTCGTCCTATCATTTGCACTCCTGAACATAAACTACTCTTCCTTACCTTCAAGCAGTGCTAATGAGTCCCTACTAAAGCACTCTTCAAGGAGGCTGACAAACTTAGGAAGGAATGAAATATTGTTGTGGGAAGGAGGGGTTCTGAACTCCTAGGGAGCCTCTAAGGATGGATTAACTATCCTGCCCTAAAGCAGAGGTTGTGAATCTCAAACAGGGTTGTCATTGGCATGCTAAAGAGCACAAAGATACATAAAGGGCAGCTTTTTGGCCACTCTAGCCCAGGTTCATCAAACCTGACTGGCAGCAACTCTAGCCCTAATATATAAGATCATTCAATGCAAGTATTGGATTACTGATTGTGCAAAGTAATACTTACGAAGGTATGTGCTCATCTATAGCTCAAGAATCCATTCCCAGGACGTTCCATTGGATGCCCTGTAAACAGGATTCTAGGAGACTGGGAGGCAGCCAAGACCACCCCAATGCCTGCTGCAGTTGGACTTTCTCCTGTCCCACCCCCAGCACCAGTTTAACACCAGCTGCCCCATAGGAAGGATATTGTTGTTTTGCCTGTTGTTTAATGTTTTTTGTAAGCTACTTTGGAAGGATCGTATTCTGGAAGGTGGGGCATAATGAATGAATGCCACATAATGCTGTTCTGCCTACAATATGAATGAGAAAGCTGTGCTTTGGATGAAGAAGAAGAAGAAGAAGAAGAAGAAGAAGAAGAAGAAGAAGAAGAAGAAGAAGAAGAGTAGTTTGGATTTGATATCCCACCTTTCACTCCCCTTCAGGAGTCTCAAAGCGGCTAACATTCTCCTTTCCCTTCCTCCCCCACAACAAACACTCTGTGAGGTGAGCGGGGCTGAGAGACTTCAAAGAAGTGTGACTGGCCCAAGGTCACCCAGCAGCTGCATGTGGAGGAGCGGAGACGTGAACCCGGTTCCGCAGATTACGAGACTACCACTCTTAACCACTACACCACACTGGCTCTCCATATCATATCATGATCATGTTTCAAATTCCTTGCCAGCCAAGACTGCAAATTCTCCCTCAGACCATTCCTACTGAGGCATACCCAGTTCAAGGAACAAAAAAATTAAAAGCAGACTAAGTAAATGATTCCGTTCAATTTAAATCAAGAGATATCTACCTGGGGCTTGGACTTCTCCTTCGTCTCCTCGCTCTTGACTGGGGAGAGTGTCTGGAAGACGAAATTTCTTGAGTTCCTGGGAGCGTTTGGGTTGAGGTCTGACATGGCTGCCAGTTTCTGCAGGACTGCTTTGGGCCTGTTCAGCAGTGATCCATTCTTCAGCTGCAAAAAGAAGGAGGGGTGGATCCAGAGGCATAACATTCAAGTAACATGATCTGAGTAGTACACTGAACACAATTTAAGCCTTCAGAAGAACTGCTAGTCAAGATGTTCTTTCTCACAGGAAAAATAAATCAGGACTAGCAATCCACTTGATCTCCATTGCTTAGTTTACTAAAATAAAATAATACAAGCAGACCTGCACTGTTCAAAGAGAAGCGGTGACTCATTATACAATTTGGTACTCCTATCTCAAAAATGAGGCCCACCTTCAATTTCAAAGAAAGCTGTCTAGACACAATATGAGAAATGATGAAGGGAAGAAATAATCTATTCTCAAAAGAAATAATCTATTCTCAAAACTACTAAAGTACTGACCTGTGGATCACTGGCAGACCGGAAAGTTTCAAATGGATTTCTGGGTAGTGATTTAGTTTCCTGTACAGCTATTGAGGGAGTTGCTAGAAAAGCAAAAGACAGATAAAGTTTTGAAACTTTGCAAGAGAAAGACTAAGAACTGTAGCGTACTATAATACATATCTGCCACTTCCCCTCCCAATGCCACTTGCTCTGTACAAAGGCAGCAAGGAACAAGCCACTTGGAAGTATGGCCACGGCTGGGACCATTCAAAGAACCTGAAAATCAACCCTGTGGTGGTAAACACCAATGTAAAGTTGGCCTTCTCAGTCATGGTGTTTTGACTTATGGAAAGCCCTTTCCAGAAAATGAAAGAAAGGAGGCATCTGGCATTACCATCAATCCAAGGCCCAGGTTAAACCTACTCTTCGAAGCAAGAGTTTTGATGGCTAACACTGCTCTACCGTGACTGCAGTTTTTTTTTTTTGGGGGGGGGGGTTTGCATCATATTAGCTGCTGCCTCTCTTTCATTGTTTTTAAGACTGATCTGGCATTTCAGAAGTTTTATTTTTGTGAACTGTTTTATAGCTTACCAATATTTAAAATGATATCAAAGTCTCACTAGAGTGCAAAAGTATTTTTTCAATCAACCTGCAGCCTTGGTGTGGAATTTTGGTGCTGAATTTTGGTGCCCACCCATCCCCATTCTGCTAATGTTCTGCTAGCATTCATAGCTCTTTGGAAAGAAACAGGTGTACCTTTCTTTTGTAGGGACTTCACAGTGACTTTTTTGGCCAGTTTCATGAACTGGCTGTTTTCATCGATATCCTCCTCTTCCCCTTTCTCCGACTGTAAATAAGCAGAATTTTCATTAGACCACATCATTATAGGCATGGAACAAAAAGTAACTGAAAAAAGATGCAGTTTCTTTAATAAATGACACTTTTACTAGTCATGTGCTTTTGCTTAAAAAAAAAAGGCCACTTTGGGAGGAGCCCAACAAAACAGTTCCACTAGTGCAAACATTTCTGAAACGGCATAGTGGAACTTCCCCTCCCTGTTTGCACCCCCTAAATCTGTTGTGGGTTTCCCTCAACCTTCCCAAGTAGAGTTGGGGGCATATGGGGAGAGGAGAGGGAGGGGAAGTTCTGCTTGTGCTGGCAGAATTATTTAGCTGTATACCACTCTTTGAACTTAAGAGGCCAGTTCCAACCATTATGTGGCAGCATACTTGCAGCTGTCATTGAGTGTACCCTCTTCAGGGAATTGCAGCCAATCTTACCTCTCTGACAAGGGATGCCAATTTTTGTGCCTTTTAGAGGTATACTTAAAACAAGTTACCGTATGTATGTTTTTTAAAAAACATACATATGTGAAATAATCCATAAAAGAATTTATTACTGAAATTTTGCTTTACTTGCAAGATACTGGCACAGTTCTTAATTCACAATCCATTAACAGACATTAAAAGGTGTTTTAAAACCTTTTCACCATCAAGTTTACAAACTCCCACAGACATCTTCATCCATATTGCCTGCTATTTTATAAAGAAGACTACAACTGATACTGGCCCAGTGGAAGATGCTATCTTCAGTATTATTATTTTCTTACATTAGAATGTGTGCATCACCAAGAATACTAAATATCTATGGCTTGTAACCAAGAACCAATGGGGGGGGGACATTTCAGGTCTCATCTCAGTCTGTCATAAAAGCAGGCTAAATGAAATGGTCCAGGAAGAAGCCTATCCACAAAGGTAAGCTACCTGTTCCCGAAGCCACTGCTCCCGCTCAAAGCGCTCCTTCCTCCACTTCGCCTCTGTCTCATCCAGATGGTCTTCGTTTTCATCATCGTTCTCTGCATCATTGTGGAACATATCCTCCTGAAAAGCATTGTCTGAAAATGGAGACAGAAAGGGAATTGGTTCTGGCCACTGCTGCCTGAAATGCTCTACTTAAAAGTAAAAGTGTTAAATGCAGAAAAAGCATTGTGGGTCTGGTGGGGGAGAAAGAGATGAGATTTGGACTGGGATTTGAACAGTTGTGGTAGGATTAGGGGAAAGCGAGAGACCCTCCTGCTGGAGTTTGGGTTTACCAATGTAGCCTGCAGAACAGACAGCATATTTGCATAAAAAAGTATCAAAGCAGCTTACAATTTTAATACAATAAAAGCCACACAAAAATGTAAAACAGATCAGCAGCTATTACATATTTTAGAGACTGAAAGATGGTGGGGAGTAAAGGTCTGTTTCTCTCCTTCTCTAGGACCATTTGTGACCCACTAAGCTGAACACAGACAACAAGCCATGTAGGGTCTCAATAAGCCTTCTTGTTTTTTCCCCCCTGCCTGCGACCACAAACAGGGCCTATCAACTTGTATCAGGCTTGGCTCATTCATCTTTATGGGTCACCAGTTGTGCAGGCTTGCTCTAGAATAAGACAGCATTATACCTATGTTCTTCCACCTGAACTTCCTCATTCGCCCCGGGCCATCGCTGTGCAAATCTCCATCAGCAAGGTATCTCTCTTGATACAAGCGCAGCTGTCGTTTGTCATCATCCAGCATCACCTTCCTAAAAAGTATCCATGTGCAAGGGAGGAAAACTGAAATTAGTCTTCATTCAAAAACAAGGCTGTGCTTTCAGAAAAGCACAACCACAAACAGTATTTTAAGCTGATGTATCTGTGGCTACTGACATGTGTATTTTGTTGACTTGATCCTGGAGTTCTGCATCTGTAGGGAGGACCTCATCAAGGACTTCATCTTCATAAACATCAAGTTCCTCACCGTCATATTCATCCTCACTCCCCATCTCACTTCCCGACAGCTCAGCCTCCTCTTCCATGAAGTCCTGCAATTTGCTGAAATGTTTTGAGGGGATGGAAAGAAAGCCAGTAATCCAAGTTGAGTCTAAAAAGATTTAAGGAGCTGCTGCACATCGTGACAAGCTTCATCTTTCCCAGAACTGCCAACATTAGCTGGCAGAGTCTCAAATCCAGCCCTCCAAGACTCTGTTCTCAGCCCTTCAAGGAAAAAACATTTATACCTTGCAAGGCAGGAGTTGAACTGAGACTTCCATACATACACAGGATGTGCTTAATTCACCAAAGCACAATGTGTGAGTACAACACTTAAAGATACTGTGAAATATTGCAAATCCCATGTTAGGAGATACCCTAACATGCAATAGAAATTTTCAACATCATGCCAGTCTTTAAGGCTACAGAAGTTGTAAGCCTACATTTTTAAAAACTAGTTATGCATTATTATTAGCAGTAACAGTATTACTATTATTACTTTATTAATATATGCCAAATCTATGCTTCTAAAAAATGCAACAAAATAGAAACAATTCAGTGCCAATCAAAATGAGGAAGCAAGACAAGAAATCCGAGGCTCTTCTCTTTTCCTTTCTTCATGTAAAACCTTTGCCTTCAGCCATGGTTTTTATTTCAGAAACACTTGTTGCCATTTATTTAATACAGAATTTAGTGTATTAATATTTTGAAATAAGAACAGATGCCAAGGGTAAGCCGTATCAAGTTGGGAGAGAGCTTGTTCCTTCCTGCTGCTGCCTTCTTGTGGTGCCTTCACAAGAGTGTGTCACTGAGCTTATCTCAGCAGCATCCAGAAAAATAGGTTAGCCCTCTGAGTACCCTCCCCTTGCCTGCTTCATCGTCAGCCCGCCATTTCCTTAAATGGAACTGGGCTGTCAAACCCTGCAGTTGTTCAAGCAGCGGCTGATTCCCAGCGGTTGATTCAAGCAGCAGTTGTCTCCTTGCACCACACTGCCTTCACCAACCATTCAGATTTGCCTTAACCATTCCCCATATCTCAGTCTTGGTCCAATTTGCATCGAGCCATGGTCTGAGTCCGGGGTGGCTAAGTCTTTGTGGCCTGAGGGCAACCCAGTCAGATAGGTGGGATTTAAGTAATCTCTTCTTCGTCGTCGTCGTCGTCTTCGTCTCCTTCTTCACTGTTGGCTGACACTTGAAGGTTCCATGCCAGCCATTGGTGTGATTTCTCTCACACACAAACAGAGAGAGAGAGCTCCCCTGCCTGCAGATCAACTGAGGAGGTGATTATCCCCCTCAAAGTGCATAAAGTTTAGCAAATTTGCCAAGAAAGCCCCTGGAAAGATTTTTCTGCCAGCATCTTTCAAGCCTGTCCCTTTTTATTTTGTTTTAGTTAGCTTCATATACTGCATTGATCCTGTTTATTGCAAAACTATAAAGGCTAGATGGATTTACTTACAATTTCTTCTTCATTCCTTCCCTTCGTCTCAACACTTCCTCTTCATCATCATCTTCTACTTCATCTTCACTCTCTTCTTCTTCTTCTGTTTCTCCTTCCTTTTCCTCCTCCTGCTCATCGTCCTCCTCCTCTTTGTTCTTTTCATCCTATCAATTCAGGAAATGAATTCAGAATTTCCTTTAGTATCTTATCACCTCCTTTACTACCTTCTATATTTCAGCTTGTTCTTTTATTTAAACAACACAGTTAGAAGGGCGGTGTCTACATGATGATTGTTTAGGAGCATAGAAAACCCACAGAATGAGCTACTGGGTACAGCCTCCAGCTTCATTTAAAAAGCAACAGAAATGGGAATGGAAGTGCACAGTCTGTTGAAATCTCAGGAGCCTGAGGGGTGACTGAACAAGATACTGAGGGTTTAGGCTTGAGGCTTCAGTGCTCTGCAAAGGTACTCCCCATGACCGCTAAAGGCAGAATCAGTTACACGAAGAAAGGAAAAATATGCAAATTTGCTTAGTACGCACATTCAGGCTGCAGAATGGAGTTTCTCTTCAAATCCATTTACTCTGGGGCATACCCAGCCCTGCCCATTAGCTTCTGGTGGACTAGTTGAGTAGAACATTGGCTTTGGGGAGGGAGTGGAAATAGTTAAGGTTTTGTGTGGAATGCATGCCTGGTGTTTAATTCTGGAATAACCACAATAGCTTGCAGTACTCACTTCACTATCAAAGGCATGGTCATCTGTTAAGAGACAGAAGTCTCCAAATTCTTCTTCCTCATCTTCTTCCACTTCTCTACAAGAAAGGATTTTTAAACGGGAAGAAAAATACTTGTTTAGCAACTGGAATCTAGCAAAGTGGGAATGTGCAAGTGGGAACAAAGGAGTCCAATATACATTTGGAGGGCCACAGACATCTCGCCCCTGCTGTACAACCTGTCACACCTAGTTAGCCATGAAAGAACATGGTGAACAAAACAAAAAGCATTAGGACTTATCTATCCTCAGTCTCCAAGATGTCACTGTACTTAGCACTGCCATTGACTAGCAGCGGCTAATTTTCTGGAGTTTAGTTTGGTGTAGAAAGGTAAACAATAAGGAGAGGTAGCACCACTTCTTGGAGACTAGGCCAGTGAAAAATTCTGCTTAACTGAGAAGTTTTCTCCTCCCAGTCCTACCGATTATCTCAATACAATGGATGTTTTCATGCTCCCTCTACTGAAGGAGAGGAAAACCTTTGGAGAACTGAGTTGCACATCTCCAAGGCTTACCTCTCAGTTGAAAAAGAGCCAGAACAAAGAGCTACTGCCTCAGCCATTGGATCATCAGTGCTGTTCTCTTTTTCCAGTTTAGGGTTTGCTGAGGAGGATCGAATGGGAGAATCTGAGAAAGAAACCAGAATTGAGATGTCACTGGAACAGGGTCCAACAGGCAGAACCCAACTGGTCCCAGATAAAGTGTTCTTGTATCCCCAGCCCTTAAACTTATTAAAAAGCTGGTGCTGCTAAAGAAACAGCAATTCCTCTACCTAATATTGGGAGCTTTTATTTCTCTATATATTATAATGTAAGAACGTCATCACACAGCTCCCATTGGAGGGTTTGCATAAAGTCAGGGAAGGGGAGCAGAAGAGAAGGCTGGTTGCACAGCAGTAGCGACTATGACATGGAGGTAAGAAGAGAGGAACAACAAAAGGGGAAAATGTGGCTGTTTCAAACAATAGCAAAAGTCTGAGTAAAGTGAAAGGTGGGTATCACTTAGAGGAAAACTGCAGTTTTAAGCAATAGCAGGGGTTTAAGTAAAAGAGGGATGGAGCGATACTGAGACTGAGAAAGTGACAATTGTCAACAATGGCAGAGGTTGGACTCAGCCATTGATACCCAAGATGTGATTGTAATCTGTTTAACTACTTCTATTTTTAAATTTTGAATTGGGACCTGCTGGTGAAGGGCAGGTAATAAATCTAATGTCAAAAAAAAGTAATGATGATAATAGACCAAGCAGGGGAGACATATGTTTAAAACTAATGTTTGGGTACAGCAAGAAGAGAATTTGGAAAGGCTCTGTTGTGCTAGCTTCTGTGTTGCGCCCATCTCTGCTATTTCTCCTCGTTAAAACTATTTGGTTTCAAATAAGAAAAAAAAATCCTCAGTGTCTTTCCATCTTTCCTTTACTCAAACTCTACTGTTGTTTAAAACTGCAGTTTTCACATTTGTCCCTCCACCTCCACTTTACTGAAACTTCTGCCAGGTTGAGGAACTTCTTTCCTGGGATGGGACTTCTTGCTCCCTTAACAGTGGCCTTCAGTCACAACAAGAGCTTTTCGGGCAAGCAGTCAGACTACTAAGCTGTTGCATTTTATATAGGTTTCCTTAATCAGATTGTTATATATGCTGTTCTTACCTCCTTGTTTATTGTTATCCTACATGTGTCTACTATGCTGCAAGCAACCTTCAGCAGTGTATAAATTGAAAATCAAGAGTAAAAATAATTTTTAACGGAATAAAATTGCCATTAAAAAAAAATCCATAGACAAAACCGTTAAATTTACTTGCCAAAACTAAGTACCTACTAGCCTCTTTCCCTTTGGTTTGATCATCATATTCTGGGTGTAGAATTTAGCAAAAGCCTACTGAAGGTGGTATGTGCAACCCTAGCTCTTGCTATGAGGAGCAAGATCCACAACTTACTCTGAGAAGCAAACTTTCCAGAGCAAAGGCTGAGCAGCTCTTCCATGTTCTGCTTCTTGCCATGGTAAGTGTTGGGAGGACACTTGTTCTGAGAGGCAAACTGGCCAGAGCACAGATCCAACAGCTCATCCATGTTTGCATCCATGGCGTTCTCGTCCATGCTAGCCAACGGTAGGCGATCCTTGGATGACTGGTATTTGTTCCGGTGATGGCCAACATTCAAAAACCTTAAAGCAAAATTAACGGCCGTCTTTGAAAAAGTCCACAGTCATCAGAGAAAGCTCAAGTGGTTTGGCAAGAATAATAATAATAATATCTTTATTGTCATTGCCCCCTCTCAGGGACAACGACAAGAAAGGTCTCCAACATGGACCTTTTGGGATGCTTCTTCTGTAGCTACACTCACACAGTGTGAGTGTAACTGTGTAACTGTTTCAGCATTTTCTTTTAGGACTTACCTACCTTAGACAACTTTTATTTACTTGCTTTGTGTATACAGTGTCATCAGTGTGAAAGAATTTTACAGTTTCTCAAGGAATGTTCAATCTAAACTTTGACACAAAGAAAGCACAGGAACAGGGGTGGGGAAGTGTGGTTGTGGTTTTTATTTTCCCAAGGTTTTTAAATGCTTGTGCATTCTTGTTATGCTTCTTGGTATAATCCTGTCGGCTGCCTTTATATTGTGGCACTTCAACATATTTGTTTTAATTTGTTTAACAGTAGCTTTAACTTTGTGTAAGCTGCCTTGGGAACCTCTTGAAGGGTGGGGTATAAATCAAAATACAGTGGTACCTCAGGTTAAGTACTTAATTCATTCCGGAGGTCCGTTCTTAACCTAAAACTGTTCTTAACCTGAAGCACCACTTTAGCTAATGGGGCCTCCCGTTGCTGCTGTGCCGCCGGAGCACAATTTCTGTTCTCATCCTGAAGCAAAGTTCTTAACCTGAGATACTATTTCTAGGCTAGCGGAGTCTGTAACCTGAAGCGTATGTAACCCGAGGTACCACTGTAAAAATAACTTGAAAATGATTTCACTCTGCTCCAGACTGTGAGCAAAGTTTTTTACACCTTGGGTTAAGATTTGGTAGGGCTGTGGGCCCTGTATGAAAATTGTTTTCAGGCTAGATTCATTCCACAAGCTGCCAATAGTCAAAAAGATCAAGACACACACACACCTTCCCAATAGGCCTGTGAACTAAATAACTCTGAAATATGGCCTGCTGGTTCAAGATTTGTCACAGAGCCAGCAACCTGACTTCATTGCTAAGTCACTGAGGATACTGTGTCTTGGACTGAAAAGTGGAAGCTTAGCCTTTTCTACCATCAAACTTCCTTCCTCTCGTGGGTTTCAGGATTCAAGCCTATTATCTACTACTAGTAGATACTGAGTACACAGGCAACAGCAAACCAGCAGCTTCCATTTCTGAGACTGAGAAAGCATTCTCTGAAGAGTGGGTGCATTTCATCCCTCTGTTTATTTGTTCTAACCATTCACAATCCTATGCATGCTTACCTTGAAGCAAGTCCCACTGTGTTCGATGCAGCTTTACTTCCTAGTAAGTGTGTTTAGGATTGCAACCTTATTCTACCTATTTTGAAAGCATTACTTGCACAAGAGAGCCAACTCTCCAAATTACATACCCATCCGCATCAAGCAACTGACTCTGAGTGTCGTCTTCTAGGGAGAACTGGAACTGGAACCTCCCAGCTGTTGGAACTGGGCTTTTCTCTTCAGGAGTAGCATTGTAGAGATCTTGGGAATCCTCTATGGGTAGGGAAGGCTCAGATGCCTTCCCTGAACTCTAAAGCAGAGGAGAAGCAGAACACAGATTCATGAATTAAAAGGCAGACTGTACCCAAAATTCAAAATAGGAAAATGAAAAATTCAAACTAGAAAAATTAAAAGTACAGGCCAGAACTCTTCAGCTAACAAACTGAAGCAATACAAAATTGGAATCAGTTATAATGTTTGCATACAGAAATTAATCAATTTGCAAAAACTTTGAATTTCTGGACATAGGAAGCAAAGAAAGAAAGGTTTCCCTAAGGCTGCAGAATTAAAGGAAATACATTCTGGTCTCTGCTACTAGCCAGGGGAACAAGAGCATTGGGAGGCTCGTCCTCAGATTCTCATGTCTGATTTTATGTACCGTAGATTCCAGCACATAAGGTGACTTTTGAACCCCGGAAAATCTTCTCCAAAGATGGGGGTCACCTTATACACAGGGTATGGGTGGCGCGGAGCAGAACCCGCCCCCCCACTGCTGCTGCGGAGGCTCAGCTCCATGCCAGGCGGCTTTCTCCCAGCGCAGAGCTGAGCCCGCCCCCCATTGCTGCCCAGCGTATTGGGCAACTGGGCTTATAAGACGAACCCCCAAATTGCAGCTGCCAATTTGGGGGGTCGTCTAATACACTCAGTCACCTAATACGCCGGAATCTACAGTATATGGTTGTTTTGTATCTTGCCCTGGGATCTGCTGTACTATGACTACAGAAGATTTAAAAACAACAGCGCCTGTCTGCAAGCTCACCATTTAAGAAACATGATACAAAAAGGAAAATCGAGTGGAGAGGGATGACGGGGGAAAGCAAATTCAGGCACCAGCTCTTAAAGTTACATATTTGCTCTTCGAGTGACCAGCTACTGTTAGTTAAAGATTCAAAAAAAGATCAAAATCTGACCTTAGAAGCAGAACTGATGAAGCTTGTTTTGAAAAATCCGGGAGAAGGAGAGCGGACAACTCCAACGGCAGACAGAAAGTTGCCCCCACGTGCCAGTTGCTTATTACAAGGTTGATAGGAGGGAATCATAGAACCAATCAACTCAAAGCTGCTGTTGTGACTGTTTTCCTTTGCCAAGTTTGGCAGTAAAAATGAATCTTCATCTTCTAAGAGAAGGAAAAGAAAAGTGAAAAAACCCTACTAATTTTTACTGGAATTAAAACAACCTGAGCTGGTTATTAGAGTGAACTAAGCCACATCCCTCTCCATGGAATTTGGGGGAGGGCTGAGGTTCTGCTCAGACCCCAACTATGGGAACTGGTTTATCACTGAGTGCCAAGTGAAATTCATTCACTGCGTCTTCCCCACATAAAGCTCTGCTAGAGCACAAGTGTGAATCAATCCCACGAAATATCCTGTTTCCAGTAATGTCTCACAGAAAGAGGAAATCACCAATTCATTGAAACAGAAGTCACCAACAAAACGAAACATTTGCAATAACGTAGGGAAACAGCTGAACATTTTCAGAAGTAAAAACATGGAATGAGAACAGCTCAAGCTACATAAAACAGCCCACATCAAAACTAAGATCTTCTGCTCAACCCAACTCCCTACAACCTAGTTAGGTATAACTCATCCAGCGACTATATCCCATACACCTCTCTCCTAGTTTCACCTCTTACATACACAGCTCTCCACACACCGCTTCATTTCTAGCATCTGAAGATTTGAGCCTCTAAGCAGTCAAAGACTTACAACTTCACATTTTCCTTGCAGCAAATCCAGTGGGGTTCTGATCCACACTTTAGCAGATCGTAAGCCAAGATAGGTTTGCAGCAAGGCATGCAGCAGATCACATCTATCCCAGAGGTGGCTGTTTGATAGACCTTCCCAAAATTTAACCAGCCTATGTATCTGTGTATTAAACTTACCTTGTACAGTGGTGCTCCGCAAGACGAAGGCCTCGCAAGACGGAAAACCCGCTAGACGAAAGGGTTTTCCGTTTTGGAGGTGCTTCGCAAAACGAATTTCCTATGGGTTTGCTTCGCAAGACGAAAATGTCTTGCGAGTTCCTGCGGGGTTTTTTTTCCTTCCCCCCCCTTTTTCTAAGCCGCTAAGCCGCTTATCAGCTGATCCGCTAAGCCGCTAAACAGCTGATCCGCTAAGCCGCTAAGCCGCTAAACAGCAGATCCGCTAAGCCGCTTATCAGCTGATCCGCTAAGCCGCTTATCAGCTGATCCGCTAAGCCGCTTATCAGCTGATCCGCTAAGCCGCTTATCAGCTGATCCGCTAAGCCCCTAAGCCACTAATAGCGCTAATCTGCTAAGCCGCTAATGGGCTTGCTTCGCAAGACGAAAAAACCCGCAAGACGAAGAGACTCGCAGAACGGATTCTTTTCGTCTTGCGAGGCACCACTGTAACTAAAAGAAATATATTGCTAATTGTTGAAGTATATCTATGTTTTGGCAAAATGCTTGCCCACCATTCAATCATGAAGAGAAGCAGAAAGACTTACATATAAAAGTTATTAAGACATATATTTTAGTTACAAGAGAAGCTTAGTTTGTCGTTCAAAGGCACAGTATGAAAAAACAGACAAGAGCACGCCAGCTGCAGATATGCAGGTATATTACCTGGCTTGTGTGATCTTCCCACACCTTCTTCCACCTCAGCTTTTTCACATGGAAGTGAACACCTGCAAGAAACAGTAACAGCCCAAATGAAGGATAATCATATTTTTAAAAGGTAGTAAGGACCACTCCATAAATCAGGGACAGCCAATGTGGTGCCCTCCAGTTGCTGATGGACACACTGGGTGATTGGCTATGCTGGCTCAGATTGGATTCCAAGAACATTTGGAATTTACCATGTTGGCTAGCCCTGTAATAAAACTAAAGCTTACCCTGTTTTTGAAGAGTTATCCTTGAACAGCAGCAAGGTTGACTCTGTTGAGGAAAGCTTTGGAACAGCAGTGCAGTGCACAAAGTTAGCTGCTTGTTCCTCATCAACCGATTCTTTGTCAGTTTCTTTGTCGCTATCTGCAGGGCCTTGCTCTTCCAGCTCCTCATTATCTTCCTCTGCCTCACCAAGGAGATACTCCACCGTCTAGTGGAATATACACACACACATATACCAAATTCCAAAGTGAGTGAACTTTTGCTTACGGGTATGCTTAAACACAGACAGTTGTTGGCTTCAAGTGCATACACTTTTACGGCGAACAGTGAAAACTCTTATGAAACCTACAGTTACAAAACAGGGCTTTAAAAAAAGGATTAGGCCAGTTGCTAGGAGACAATAGAAGAACGTTGCCTTCCTGACTTGCTTCTGCGAAACCCACAAGCATCTGGCTTGGCACTATGGGAAACAAGATGCTGAACTAGATAGACTGTTGATCTAATCCAGCAAAATTCTCATGTTATCTAGACTTCTTTAGTCACTTCTTTCTGTATATGCGATAACCATTTCTAACCCTTATAGTTACAGACAACACCTTAAAAAGATGGAGCCAAAAGCTCAGACTAAGAAAAGAGGTACAATGGGGGCCACCAGCAGCAAGGATAAAGAAGTGGTTGCTGGTCACAGTTCCCATTCCCTACTGCCTGCCCCATCCCTCTTTTGGGATAACTGATCCAGAAGGCCAACACTTAATTTCTAGAGCTGGTCTATCTCAAACTACTATTCTCCGGTTCAGAAGCCCTTCCTCCTAACATATTGCAAGAGTTATCTCAGCAGTGAAGAATATGTACTTCCTTAAATTCTTTCTTCTTCTTTTCCCAAGTCTAATCCCTAGCATTTAAAAACAGGTGCCAGGACAGATTCCAAGAACACGTTGAGCCCAGACAGATGCCCTCTTTTGCAGCTGGACATCATGGGTGGCATAAACTCTGCAATAGAGGAATCTGCTGCCACTTGACATTCACAATGATCAGAGGCTGCTCCCTTAGTTTTTTATCTGGCCCATTTTTATTGCTGTATTTTACAGATTCCAATTATATTAATAATGTACCCCACTTTGATAATTCAGATTGTAACTTGCTTTTTCAAGTCTTCTAAATAAATACTAAATTTTTGCAGAACTCCAAAACTTAGATGCAACAGTTGTTGCCTTTTGTTTAATTTATTCTGCCTATAGTAAAATTGCAGAATTGGTCTTGCTAGGGGGGGCAGATATGTATATTTAAAGCAAACTAAAGTACCGGCTCATCAC
Organism: Podarcis cretensis; assembly: GCF_951804945.1. Classification (NCBI taxonomy): domain Eukaryota; kingdom Metazoa; phylum Chordata; class Lepidosauria; order Squamata; family Lacertidae; genus Podarcis; species Podarcis cretensis. The sequence continues at coordinate 30,969,874 of NC_137177.1, forward strand.
AATTCTGCCTGGCTTTGCAGTGCTTCATTTCCTTGCAACAGAGCTTCTAAGATACTCTGCTAGTTGATACTCTGTACAGCAATGTCATTATTGGTCTCGTTTCCTACTTTCTCATATTCAGAGCCCCACTGTGTGGCTTTTGAGAGGTATGGAACAAGGCAAAGTAAGTGGTGGCCCTTCAGGGTTCTGTGACTACCTGCCTGAATTTCTGTACTTCCTCGGGGGAAATTGCTTCATGATTAAATCATAAGAAATTTCTGGCTGCAAAATTGCCAGCAGTAAGGTGGATAAGATAAAAGCCTGGATTTCAATGCCTAGCTGTGTGGGGAGCTGAAGCCACATTTACTTAATTAGAATTTTTATTTCAGATCAATTTGGCAAGAGGCCAATATTAAACATGGCGCAAATTCCTGAGTCTCATAGTTCCTGGACAGTTTTATGAGAAGTCAGCAATACATTAGAACTTGCTGAAGTAGGCCAAAATAAAATAAAATGTAAAGGAAAATAAAGGAAAGACCTCTTGATTGCCTTCCTCCTCCTCTTCCTCAGATTCATCTGTCATCTCCTCCTCTTCCTCCTCCTCTTCCACCATATCCTCATTATCCAATTTATACAATGCTTGCCGCTTCTGGCGTTCCTCCATCCTGCGGAGCTTCATGACCTCCTGCAGTTGAGCCTTAAGCATTTGTAGCTTTTCACCTGGTAAGCATAAATACGCTAAGATGCACATTTTAACAGACACACAGAAATGTCATTGTCCCAGGCAAACATTTTAATGATGCCACCAACAATTAATTTTAAATGCAATGGAAGTTTATTTGAAATTGGGGGTGTTCAGGAACTCATGTGCTGACTAAGAGAACCAGCAATTCCAGCTAGGAGAGAAGGAAAGCTTCAGGCTTCTGAGATCTTATTTGCTTTAAGCTAAAAAGGACAATTGGTCCTACCTGAAGCATAGATTTTATAGGCGACGAGGGGTTAACTGGGGATACTGTATCATCAAGAGGACAGAGCTACTCATCATGTGGGACTAGGGCTGTCATTCAATTGACTAAAACTTGGATTATGGAAATGTGAGTCAATTAAACCTGTATGAGCAACAAAGATTATTTTAAATTCAGATGAATGCCATTTTGTGTCTTTTTCTAAATGACGCATGCTTGTGTTGCAGTAGGCATCATCTTAGTCGGTTCCCTTTTTTGAAGATGCTACTTGCCATCAGCAGCTTTGAGAATCTGCATTTTTTTAAAAAATGTAAGAAACTAAAAACCTGCTTTCCAATCAAGGGGCACCTTTTTAGTGTATCAAAAATGTTACTGACAAAGTAATCTACATTGGTTGAGCCACCATTGCAGCTCTATTTATGACAAGCACCCGAGAACTGGTGGAAGCATCCCCACCCAATAAACCTTGCCCTGTGCTCTCTCAAAGCGTACCTGGTTTTGCATGGGTTGCACCCTCCACAGTCTCTGCAGCCAACGTCACTGCCACCACATCTGCTTTCAGCTCCTCCTTGCCCTCATGAGTGGTCTCTTTCCGAATGATATTCAGGCCCACCGTTCGTTCTGCTTTTGGCTTGGTTGTGTAAAGTGCATGCTTCACAAAACGTTCCTTCAAAGCATCTAGTTCTGTTTTTTAGGGGGCGAGGGTTAGAAAAGAAAACATACTATAATTACTTATTTGTGAAAAACTTTGTAGTTTTCATTTTTTTAAAGCCTATCAATCTTACTTCAGCTGGATCTAAAGTTACCTAAAATCAATCAAGTTGAAAAATAAGAGTCTTCCTGTTAAGAATTTAACACCATGCCAACATCTGTTGGGGTTTCTGAAATTTTGGTTGAAAGTGGGAGAAAATAGTTCTCTCGTGAACATGGCACAATTCTGGGGTTAAACCTATGGGCAAAAGTCAAATCTTCTGTCTTTTCATAATATTTTTTTAGTTTTTCTTGCACTAACAATTGAATAAAAGATGTCAAAAGTCTTCTTAACTCTTGTTGGGTTTGAGACAATAAAATAGTGTCATCCCTCAAACAGCACCTCAGCTGTCAAGAATTAAGGGACACTTTTTAGGACACCTTTGGAAATTAGGAACTACATCCAGGTAACTGTGATGGCAAGCATTTGAAGAAGCCTTAAGGAGAAGGGCTGTAGCTCAGTGGTAGAGCATCTGCTTTGCATGCAGGTTACAGGTTCAACCCCCCAGCATCTCAAGGTAGGGCTGAGAATGTTTCAGATGAACACTGAAAGGCAATGTAGGTTTTACTGAACTAGATGGACCAATGGTCTTACTTGATATAAGGCAGGTTCTTGTGTTCCTAATGGAAGAGTGCCGATTTATGGGTTTTACTGCTATGTGTCACAATTATTAATATTGGGGGGCAGGCAGGCTTGTGAAAAAGTGTCCTTGCTTAAATATGAGCGAGAGACTTAACTAAACCATGCTAAGTGAATATCTAACGGAGGCTTAAAACAACCTGATTTAAGCAAAGCATGTCACAATTCTAGACACATTACACAGAAATAAATGATTTCAATATCCAAAGTGGCAGATAGCACCTGACCATTGAACTCAAACGTTTTAGGAGAAGAATGAAAAATCTATTTTTTTACCTTCCCCTCCCCAACAATGCAAACTTCCCTAGCAATTCCCTTTTCAATCTTTTGTCATATAAGCAGTAGCAAGCGAATAAGAATCACAACATAACAAGATACTAGATGCTGGTACCACACCTCTGTTAGATTCCGGCTCATCAAGATTAATATACGAATCATCCCCGGAACACAGCCTAGGCTTGATTGTCAGGTCTACTCCCAGCTCCCGAAGCCGATCCAGCTTAGACTTCTTTGTTTTTTCAGCAGGAGCTAACAACACTGCTTCCTGTGGCTGCACAATGTCTTTGGGCTTTCCACCCAGTTCTGAAGATTGCTCCTCCACTTGCTCAAGTAAGTTTTCTTCCACTTCATTCTCTACTGATTTGATGCATTCTGCAGGGATTTGATCAGGCTTTTCTTGCTTTCCAGAACTCAGCTCCTCCTTAAGGCACTCAATTTTTAAATCACTGTCCTGTTCATTTCCCTCAAAACAATGTTTTGCCAAATTTCCCACTTCCCCAGTAGAAGTTTCATCTGTGCTGGCAGAAGCAGGGTTCAAGGGGGCCGAAGATTGCAGATCAAGCTCTGCTGCCAATACTCTCCCTGCTGGTTGGTTAAATTGTCCTCTCCAACTCTCACTGCAATCGATACCTGGGTTCTTTGGAACAGCACTTTCTTCATCCAGACTGGGCTGATATTTAGTTGATCTGTTGGGGGGGGAGGAAAATACAAGTTAGATCACTACCAATCTTAAACTTGTTCATTTCAGGAAATGAAGAAATCAGGCTAAGGGCAGAATGCAGTATTTTGCCTATTTATCCTTGAATAAAGGGAGGGGGGAGAGAATTATTGAAGAATGATTACAGTTTTCTGCCAACAGCTAGACACAGTAATGTGCACAGTGCCTTCTCATGTGGGGCAGGAGAGTTAAATTGTGCAACATGTTCAACTGATGTTCATTTTGTTTTAGCCCATTTTGAGTCAATTCAATATAATCATAATGAAAAGAAACAATCTCCCAATTTTTGAAAAGGAAGCGACTCATCACTGCCCAATCTCAGACTAGCAGGCTGTCATAGCATCTCACTTTTTGGAAAGGAGCTGGACCTGCTGGTATTAAGAGAAGTCGGGATAGGCAAGTGTACATAGGATCCATTTCCCCATCTCTTCATTGCAAGGCAAATGTATTTTTTATCTTGTGAACTGGCCTGAGATCTTCAGATGAAGGGGGTACAGTGGTGCCTCGCAAGACGAAATTAATCCGTTCCGTGAGGCTCTTCGTATAGTGGTTTTTTCGTCTTGCGAAGCAAGCCCACTGACAGGGGGAAAAACCCCCGCAGGAACTCGCAAGACATTTTCGTCTTGCGAAGCAAGCCCATAGGGAAATTCGTTTTGCGAAGCGCCTCCAAAACGGAAAACCCTTTCGTCTAGCGGGTTTTCCGTCTTGCGAGGTGTTCGTCTTGCGGGGCACCACTGTATATCAATTTAAGCCTCTCCTTTTTATTCCACGCAATAATCTCTACCTGTTTCCACAGGATTACAAAATAGATACTGTACAAGGGTTGGTTGGAGGCATTCACTCATTGCAGCATATGAAATGAATTAGCTCTCTCTAACTTGGAGTAAATAATAGTTTTGCACATAAAAACACCCTCAGTTAGATCTCAGAGTATAAATGGCACACTTTTAGTAAGAGATGTCAGTTGCATACTCAGTGCTAAAAATAAAATTAGAATTTAGCCCCAAGAATTGCAAAAAATAAATCCTGTATAAATTATGTAAACTTTGGAATTACACAAGTTTGTTTATTTTGCACAATATATTTGGATTTTGCTAGTCAATGGGAAAAGCTTGAACTGGGCAGCATGTTGTAACCCTGAACTTGACCTCTGGAAAATCTTAATCACCCTTCTGGCTTCTGAAAACTGAGCAGGCATATTTTCAGAGCTATGCAGCCTTGAAACTTTTTTATTTTAATGAAACCCAGAGTTTCTAAGAAGATTAATTCTGTTAAAATCCTGGGAAATCTTTTTAATCCCTAAAACATTTTATATCTACTGTTTTTTTTTTAATTTTTACTATTGCTACGATAATTGCTTTTGTTTCTAATGTTTTTGATCTGTTTTATATTTGTTTTATGATTCTTTTGTAAGCTATCTTGAAAAACTAGATTAATGAAATTATGATTTTAAAAAGATGAATTCTGCATCCAGTCCTATTCTATAACAACACTACTGCAACACCTACAGATGCCTGTATCATGAAAAGGAACAAGTTAGCAGCAAGCTTGACTTACTTTAGCAAAGCCATAGCACTTCCCTGGAAGGCAGGACGAGGTTTGCGCTTGAAGAATTCATGGACACTTTTGGCTTCTGGTAGGTGATATGGGAGAGGGATGCTGGCTTCTACCAGAAAAGAAACAAAGGGATTAAACTGGTCTGTGTGGATACAATGAAGGAAAGTTTTGAATAGTATGGCCTTGGTTTAACTTTTAATGATAAAAACACAAAAATCTTAAAAGGAACATATGAAGCTGTTTTATATGAAGTCAGACCATTGCTCTAGCAAGCACAGTAAGGTAAAGGTAAAGGGACCCCTGACAGTTAGGTCCAGTCGTGACCGACTCTGGGGTTGCGGTGCTCATCTCACTTTATTGGTTGAGGGAGCCGGCGTACAACTTCCAGGTCATGTGGCCAGTATGACTAAGCTGCTTCTGGCGAACCAGAGAAGCGCACGGAAACGCCGTTACCTTCCCGCCGGAGCAGTACCTATTTATCTACTTGAACTTTGATGTACTTTCAAACTGCTAGGTTGGCAGGAGCAGGGACCGAGCAACGGGAGCTCACCCCGTCGCGGGGATTCGAACCGCCGACCTTCTGAACGGCAAGCCCTAGGCTCAGTGGTTTAACCCACAGCGCCACCAGCATCCCAGCAAGCACAGTACTGCCTAGCAAATGAATCTCCAAGGTCTGTGGCAAAGATAGGTCCACGTTCTGCTGACAGTTCCTTTAAGGTGTTTTTAAAGTGGGCGATACCAGAGTTTAATAGAACCTGGAACCTTCTACATGCATACAGAATCTTGCAAAATGTTTTGAAATCTTACCTCTGACAAGCCGCTGAGTCTCGCTGTGCAGTTGTTTGATGGCTTCCTTACCCAGCTTGGCTGCCTTCCGCTCCTTAACAAAAATGAAAAGACAGCTTTGAGCAAACATGTGGCTTAGACACAATTAAAAGTTAGGCATACTCAGGATGGAAGATGAGGTGCTGTTAAGTACCATACAAAAAAGTGAGATAGAAACAAAACTAAAAGTGAATAGGTGTGGGTGTCATTTTTAGGTTCCTTCAATAAACGTTCCTCATATTCATCCATCTTGTTTGTCGTGTTCACTCTCAGAACCAGTATTGATGGGAGAGGCAATAAAATTTAACATGCCAAAAGAAACTTTTATACAGAGTACTGCTTAAAGAAATACCAAATATTTATCCAAATATTTTTTTCTGGGGCTTCTGTGGTGTTTGCTGCAGATCCCCACCAATTTCTGTCTAGCACACTGGGACACTGTGCTTTGAAGGTGCTCCAGTGCAGTATTTTTGGAATCTTCCTATAACAGTCTCCACTTGAATTCCACAAATGTGGCACCACTTTAAAGGCTCTGCCTCTGGTCACCACCCAACTAGAATTTGGGATCATCCAGTAAAACTGATTGGCAATAAGTTCAGGTAAACAAAAACAAATACTTTGTATGGTTTCCTTGGATGGTTTAGCATTACTCACCTTCCGTTTTTTCACTTTCTCTTTTCCTGCAGCTTTTATCAACTCTAGAGACTCTCCATCTTGAAGGAGGGGATCCTCTTCCTCTAAGCCATTCTCAAAGAGGTCTTTATCAGCCAGCAGACACCCACTGTCATTGAAAGAAGACCTCTCACTATCCTCCTGGCCCAAGAAAGGTAGAATATAGGAAACAGTTAGCAGTTGCTACCTCCCCCTTTTCTATATAAATAGAAAGGAAATCAATGTTTTCAACTGCATATTATAAGTTCACAGTAAAGCCAACCACAGCCGACCACCCTCCACTCATGTGGAAGTTACATTTCGGGGCCCCACACACATAGGAGAAAATCATGTAAGTGGGGCGCACCTGTTTTTTACTGCTCTCCAGCTCTCTCTTCAATCCAAACCAAAACCAAATATCTAGAGTTGAAGCTCTGGAGCCTGCTGGAGGTAGCTTTGGAAAGTGGCTGCTACTGCTACTGCAGGGAGACTAAGCAACCTAAACAAAGCCCTGCTGAGCCGCTCTTCAGGGCTTCCTCCACCCTCACTGACATCATCTTTAGGATCCAGAGATGGTTTCCTTATCAGCCATGAAGACACTCTCTTCTGTCATTTCCTGGTATGATTCCATTTTATTTTATTTATTTATTTCCCGGTACCACATGTATACGTGATCACGCTTGAGTCAATTGCACGTAAAAGTGGGGAGACGCCTGTAGTGCAAGGCCCCATGCTATACCATGAACCACAGTAGAAGTGGGGCATCTCTGGCCCTCCAGATACTATTGGAATACAACTCTCATCATTCCTGACAACCAGTCACACTGGCTGAGGCTGATAGAAGCAGAAAGTCTGTAGCATCACATGCTTCCCATCCTATTTGCATTCAAACCCTGACCCAGTTTAGACAAACAACTTAACATGCAATCAAACTGTCCCTGGCCTGTACTGCTTCACACTGAGCAAAGGATTACCGTATTTTTCGCCCTATAGGACGCACTTTTTCCCCTCCAAAAATGAAGGGGAAATCTGGGTGCGTCCTATGGGGTGAATGCAGGCTTTTGCTGAAGCTTGGAGAGCGAGAGGTGTCGGTGCGCACCGACCCCTCTCACTCTCCAGGCTTCAGGAAGACATCCGCAGCCTTGGCAGCCCTGCGGGAGTTCCCCGCAGGGCTCCCCATTCTGCGGATAGCAGCCTGCCGCCCGGCGGGCAGGGCGCCCTGAAGCAGAGCGCCCCGCGCGCCGGACAGACATCCGCAGCATAGGGAGCCCTGCAGGAGTTCCCCGCAGGGCTCCCCACGCTGCGGATAGCAGCCTGCCGCCTGAGGCAGACATCGGCCAGCCCCACAAGCTCGGGGGACAGCAGGGAGGCGCAGCGCCGTTCCTCGACCTGGTTCGGTTTCCCCGACCTGCTTTTGGGGGGGAAATAAAGGGAAATTTTTTTTCCTTTATTTCCCCCCAAAAAAACTAGGTGCGTCCTATGGGACGGAGCATCCCATGGGACGAAAAATACGGTATATGTTGTGGGCAAGCATTCAATCAATGTTTATACATGGAAAATCAGCACGTCAAAAGAAGCCTACATTAGATTACTCCTACCCATCACATTTTCTATATAAAAGTGGTGGTGTGCGTGAGATAAGATTTTTTTAGAATAGAGGGGAACATTCAATTATGCAATGGCCATCTGTCCTCTAAAGTGACACAAGAACAAGAACAGTTGCATGGTGAGCTACTTATCTAGACTGTGCCTTATTCTCTCCTGTTACAGCAGCAAGTTGGACTACCATACCATAATGCTATAGCTGACATTTCAGTTTAACAGTGCAGCTGGTGAGACACTTATGTACATGCCAGTTAATGCAAAATGAGGCATGAATCACAAAATGTAAATACATCACTTGGCATTAGACTGGACTTTACCTTGGGTGCACACAATGATTCCATCAAAGCCCAATCCCTTAAAATGTTCTTCTCATTCCCATCATACCTTCCCTTCTTCTGCCTCTCCTTTCTTTATGAGATCTCTAATAGCTTTCAATTTTTTCTCTTTCTCCTTCCTCCTTTTCCTTGGGGCACCCTTTTCTTTTTCAATAATTTCCTTCATACAATGACTTCTGTGGTTCTTGTGTTTTTTCCCAGAGTTCTCCAACTTATGTTCAGGCAAGCCAAGCTCTGGATACATTCCAAGGTTCTTATTATTGAACAAGTTGTTCACTTCATCATCATCACTGTCTTGCAGAGCCTGGCAGATTAGGTTGGATTTCTTCTCCTTAGCAGCAAATGTATCATCATTTTCCTTCATGATTTCCATATCCCCAGTTGCAGCCTCCGATTTCTCAGGAGCCAGGTCTTCTCTTTCACTGTCACTGTCTGGGAGGATCTTCTTACATTTGACTCTCTTACTCACATATATCTCTTCATCAGAATCTGTCAAAAATAAAATTTTCACATATTTATGGCACACATATTTTAAACACACACATATTTTAAAAGCAGCTAAACTTATTTCTTACCCTCTTCTCCTCACTTGAAATATTGCAGATTCAGTTGCATACTGCAGTCAAAGATAAGCAACACTAAATTCAATTAATTTAATTGAACTTTATTGTACAATTAAGCTCCTGTAGGCTCTATTTCCCCCCTGCTCTGGTAACAATCCACAAACCACTACAGCTCATAGGAGTGTAAGGACCAGGTGTGTGCACGTAATTATTTCCTTTTTAAATTGGCTTCAGCTGTTCAGGTCTACTGTTTTCCACTTTGGAATATACTAAAAATCAGTTTCAGGAAAGCAGTCCTGCTATCAAAATGGCTTTCAAAACTTTGTGGGAGAGAGGGGTAGGCCTGGAGGTGTCAGATATGCATGGAGGGGCTCCTATGAAAAATGGATTAACTGTGTGCATGATGTTGGGTAAATTATATATGTGTCACATTTACGGTATATATGTTAGAGATATTTACTGTTGTATAGGACATATCTTTGAAATAATGCAATGACCTCTGTAATGCCCTTTTGTTTTTAAAGACAGTAAATTACTGACCTTCATCATCAACAGATGCAACTCCTTTGTTTATCTGTGCTGGAGAGGTCATTTCACAGCTTCCCTGTCCGCTGTCTGAATCACTGTCAGACGCTTCCTGAGATTTCAGATCCTTGACATCCAACTGAATCTGTAAGCCACAAACATTTATAAGTATGACAATAGAGACAAACACATGTAAATGTTTTGATAATGGAATTTTAAAATAGAAGCCAACTCCAGCACCATTCACCTCCCAACTGCAAAGAAAACGACATTGGGCCCTTAGGAGTTCTTCAGGGTTCCATTGTCTAATGTCTGCATGGCAAGACTGCCCAGAGAGTGAGTCTGGCATGATTAACACAACAGTGACATGCTTCGGATTTAAAAATCAGAACCAGAAACTGCTGCATGGTACATTTATCAAACTCAGCATGATTAACAGACTATATAGTAGAAGTTCCCACGGATGCAAGTTGCACAGTAGTGTAAGGATCAAAGTTATACAAGGCAGGCATGGGAGAGAGCTCAATGGGTGACCGTGGGCCAGTCACTACCTCTCAGCCTAACCTACCTCACAGGGTTGTTGAGGGGAATTAAACGAGGAGGTGGTAGGACCATGAAATGGATTAAAATGTGGGATATGAAGGCAATGAATGAATAACAAAACAAAACAAACTAAAAGCACACATGCACAAGTCTGAAACGGTAACAGTGCATTCCCCCTCCGAGGACCGTACAGTATTTCAAAGAAACTGGGGGGCCCCAGGACACCCTGGTTAGCCGCAATGTATGCTGGGAGTTGTAGTTCTTGCTCCCTTCGGTGGTTCCCGCGGGGCCGCAGCCAGCCGCCAAGGCAAGTGTCCTACGTTCTCCCCTCGCACCGCCAGCCGCTCACTGGAGGCAGTTTCCAGGCGTGAGCCAAACCTACACTGGACTCACCTCAGTCGCCGCCGCCATGACGCCCGACGCCGACGAGCGAAAAGCGCCAAAGCCTCCCTCGCGCCTCCGAATTCGAGTCTTCCCGCTCTTGCTAAGAGTTTGCCCCCCGCTCCTCAGACCTTAGCCAATCGCAACTTGCCTCCGCCCATACGCCAGTTGTCATCCTGGCACGAACCAATTGAGAGGCAGGATTTCCTCCGCGGCACCGCCCCCACGTAGCCTGCGTTAACCCCTCTCGACGCAGAAGGAACATAGAGATAAAATACAGCAGAATAGCCAAATTCTGAAAACAAGGCACTTTCCTGTCCCTTTTGGTCTGGTTTTTTCTTTCTTTCTTTCTTTCCTGCGGGGTTTTCTCTCCAGCCCACAAGAAATAAAAGAGCGCGCGTGGGGTGGTGGGGGTGGAATATCCATATTGCAGATGGGTGGTGTTTGTCGCGAAAATGGCTAACCACGTAGCATGCAACAGCTGCACAAACAACAACCCTGCAATATAGTCCAGTGTTAAAATATTGTTGCTGTTATTGTTTTTAATTTAATATAGCAAAAAAAATTGTTGCCGCGGAGCAAGCTACTTAAATCTACGCCTTTCAACACAAAAAAACCACCCACTCAGAGCTCAACAGTACTGTACTCAGAAGCTCTGTGTGCTAATGCACACATTGATGCTCCCTTTGTGCATCAATATAGGTTGCATTTTCAGATGTTTAAAACTCCACTCCACACCACTTTTTCCACATAAAAATAAGACTTGAGTGTGAAAGGGCGTGAATTGCTGTTAACTTCGCCGTTAGGGTTTAATGTTGTTGCCTAATCGTAGCTATGCTAAAATAAACTATTTCTCCACTTATTTCTATGGGAAGCAATCGCTTCCTCAACAAAACAAAATAAAAGAAAAAAAATTCCTTCCAGTAGCACCTTAAAGACCAACTAAGTTAGTTCTAGGTATGAGCTTTCGTGTGCATGCACACTTCTTCAGATACACTGAAACAGAAGTCACCAGACCCTTCTATATAGTGAGAAGGTGGGGAGGGGTATTACTCAGAAGGGTGGTGGGAATGGGTGATTGGCAGATAGCTGTGATGAGCCTGTTGACGACTCTTAACGACTGCAATAGGTCTTACAGGAAAAAGCAAGGGGTGAGAAGGTGAAAAATGGCTTTGTCATGTATAATGAGATAAGAATCCAATGTCTTTGTTAAGACCAGGTCTCTCCATGGTTTTAAGTTTGGTGATAAGTTGCAATTCAGCAGCTTCTCTTTCCAGTCTATTTCTGAAATTCCGGACTTCCGGGTTGGCGCCATCGCCGAATGGCGGACTCCCTCCGAGCTCCGGAGGGAGCCTGCTTGGCAGGGGCTGGGTTCTACCGCGCCGGCGACGCGGGGACCCTTAAAAACCATGGGCGCTGAAACCCATGGGCATGGTGACTCGGTGGGCACCGTTTGCGCCCCCCCGACCCGCGAAGGAGTCTTTTTAAAGGCTGCGGAGCGGGTGACGGGGGGGTGGTGCTGTGAGTCCTCCGCTTCCCCTGCCGAGTGAAGCCGCATGCCATTCGACGGAGAGCGCTGACTTCTTCCATTGAAAATTTGGATTTTAAAAGAATAACCCGTGAGTAATTGGAACTTGGATTAAAAAAGGGGAAAAATTCTTTTTAAATTCGGAGCGAGCGGGGGAGGTGCAAAAAGGAAGTCAGCCTCCCCCCTGTTGTAGAGGAGCTAAAACAAAGGATTTGACAACTAAGATCGAGCGCAACCTTTTTTTTTTTTTTGATAAAGTTATTAACTTCGGGATGGAAAATTATCAGACTGGGCTGGAGGAGAAAAGTGGAATGTGAACTAAAATGCAACCCCCCCCCCGGAAACCCCGGGAGCGATCCGTAAGAGCGCCGGGAGAGGAGAAATAGAGGTTTTGACAGCTGTCAAAGGAGCTGTCAAAGCGGAAGAACAAAAAGAGAACTTTGTTACGAGGACTTTGCTGGTCACATTTGTTACAAATTGGATATAAATTGTTTAAAACAAGGAATAATAAGTTACTTTGACTGTTGGGTCTGATCGGGAAGGAAACTGAGTTATTATAATCCCTCTAGAGGAGCTGTGGGACACTACAAGTATTGTTGGCATTGAATTTGAATAGGACTTTTTATCGCCTGGGAAACTGCAGAAATGGAACACTATTTTGTCTACAGAGGTCTACACACTAAAGGAGACAATAGATTTATCTATTGAAGAATGGAAGGGACTTGACGTAATGTTTTGTTCCTGAATAACAAAGCCTCTGCAGAGGAATTAGAAACTTTTTGGAATTAGAACATTTCTGCAGGAGAGCAGGGGAAAAAAAAAAAAGAGGAGGAGAGAGAACAATAAGAACAACAAGAATAACAAGAACTGGATAAAGTTGGAAGATAGACTCCTTCCAAGACCGGACATGTGAAATCAAAGATGACCAAAAGACGGCAAAGACTAATAAAAAGACGGCAAAGCGGATTGGTGAAGGACTGTGGTTTAGATGTGGGAGCTCCAGGATGACAGTAGACAGTGACGGACATTGGGAACGCAACCGGGAAGGGGGGGAGGGAAATTTGGAATCCAAAGGGTGTTAAATTACATTTTATTCTTTTTTCTATTTTTCTGTTTATCTTAATCTGAATTGCATATTAAAGAGGGGAACTCGCGGAAGGGAACAGGTCGATTTTAGGGGATGGGAAAATATTTTTTAAATTGGGCCAATGATAATAATTTTAAAATTTGGGGTAAGAATTTGTTGAATCTATTTGAAAGAACTGGAATACAAGAGGGGGAGGGGAGGGGAAGTCCTGGAAAGAAGCCAATGAAAATAAGGTTTTAAATTTGGATGTTTTTCTTTTTTTGTTATATTTGAAAATCTTTAATAAATATTATTTTAAAAAAAAAATATTTCTGAAATTCCTTTGTAATAGAACAGCTACTATGAGATCTTGTATAGAATGTCCTGGGAGATTGAAGTGTTCTCCTACTGGTTTCTCTGTCTTGTGATTCCTGATGTCGGATTTATGTCCGTTTATCCTTTGGCGTAAGGTTTGGCCTATATTGGACAAACAGGCCAAACCTTACGCCAAAGGATAAACGGATATAAATCCGACATCAGGAATCACAAGACAGAGAAACCAGTAGGAGAACACTTCAATCTCCCAGAACATTCTATACAAGATCTCATAGTAGCTGTTCTATTACAAAGGAATTTCAGAAATAGACTGGAAAGAGAAGCTGCTGAATTGCAACTTATCACCAAACTTAAAACCATGGAGAGACCTGGTCTTAACAAAGACATTGGATTCTTATCTCATTATACATGACAAAGCCATTTTTCACCTTCTCACCCCTTGCTTTTTCCTGTAAGACCTATTGCAGTCGTTAAGAGTCGTCAACAGGCTCATCACAGCTATCTGCCAATCACCCATTCCCACCACCCTTCTGAGTAATACCCCTCCCCACCTTCTCACTATATAGAAGGGTCTGGTGACTTCTGTTTCAGTGTATCTGAAGAAGTGTGCATGCACACGAAAGCTCATACCTAGAACTAACTTAGTTGGTCTTTAAGGTGCTACTGGAAGGAATTTTTTTTCTTTTATTTTGTTTTGACTATGGCAGACCAACACGGCTACCTACCTGTAACTGCTTCCTCAACAGTAGATGCAAGCCTATGTCATGCCTGGATACATAGCGTCAGCCTCTCTGATGGTCTTATGCCATGTTCACTATAGCAATGAATCCTCCATGGGTTGTGCTTTCCCATGTAATGCTGGCTGTACCTGGACCCTTTGTGGGAAAGTAGGCTCAGGGCCAGCTCAGGGTTTTTGTGGAACCCTTTCAGCTTCTTCTTCCTCCAATCACAACCTTTTCCTTTGCACTCACTCACCCCACTCCTTAAAACTAAAACAAGTGTTTTAAATATGCAAGGGAAATGATATTGTTTGACTACATACACTATACAGGCACACTGCTAAAAAGGGTATGGGGGAGGGGAAGCATTTGACAAAAGCCTTGCTGGCTTGAATCCTAAACCAAAATTTGGCCAAACTTAATTTTTGCTTAGAATAGACCTGTTTAAATTAATGGACCTAAGTTAGCTATGTCCATTTACTTAACTAGGTCTGCTCTGAATAGAACTAGCACTGAATACAGCCCTAAAATTTTATTAATCTCTTAGTTTTGTCACATTTTTGCTCCTTTGCAGTTGCTGTTTTTTAAATTGTACTTTTGCAAATCTTGGTGGTTCCTCCCAAAACATCCTTCTCTCTCTTTTTCTGTGGCCTTGTTTTGTCTCTACATCTGTTGGCATTCAACCATCTATCCTGAGTTTACCATTAGAGGAAATGATTATGATTATTATTAATTCATTTTATTCATCATATACCTGAAGTTGCCACTATGCTATATAAAGGTTTATGCCTCAAAAAGCTGCACTCTGTATCCACAAATGCATAGATTTGTACAGTAAATCTGCCAGAACTGTAGCCAACTAAGTGATACAGAGAATAGACTCACCAAAATCAATGGTGTTAAGCTAATAATGGCTCAAGGTGTCCCATCACATTGGCAATGAAAGGGGTGGTGCAGTTTCAGTCAGGATTCACTAGGGCAGAGGTTCTCAACCTTTTTGTGTGCATGGCTCCCTTGACCAACTACATTCTTTCTGTGGCACCCCTGTGGGGCTCAGGAGCCCAGTTATGTCACCCCTTGCCTGCACAGCTGGCAGCCTCTCACCCTTTTTCAAACATCCTCCCTTGTGGAGTATTCCCTCAGCCTCTTCTCTCCCGTCTCTTTGTGAGTCCTCCAGGCAGCTGCTGCTGCCACCCCTGGTCTCTGAGCTGCCCCCCACACCAAGAGAGGTGCCTCTCAGAGGCACTATTGACTTGTCAAGCTCTTAGCCAGGGCTGCTGCAATAAACAGCTGTGCAAGCCTTTGGGAGGCAGAGATGCAAGAGAGCATCAGAGGAGGGAGGGAAAGAAAGAGGTACAGAGGCCAGTGTTACCCTTGGCACTATCATTCAAGGCACCCCAGGGTGCCACGGCACAATGGTTGGAAACCACTACACTAGGGAGTAAGCCCTGAGATCTATCTGCAACGCCAGGAACATAGGCCTAATACTGCTTTTTGATGCATTTTCCCTCAAACCAGCTCTCATCCAATTTAAAATCACAAGCCACTGTTAAGCTGAGACACATACAGCTGTTCTGCATGTGCAAATGGCAGAGCATGCACAGATGAACGCTTCCTCAAACAGGAATGGGGTGCAGGATTGCAGGTGCCGGAAAACAAATTGGGTAATGTTTATCAGATCAGGTGAAGACATAACAAGTACAAATGTGATTTAAAACTCAGCAGGGGCAGGGGGGAGCAGTGTGTGGACCTCACTGTGTTATAAGTGCTAATGTGTACGTAGCCATAGTAAGTAATGCATTTGCCTGGCCCAGGATTGGATCAAAGTTTCAGGAAACCTCCCCAGGGGAAACTACCATCTGATGGGCCTGGTCTGGGCTATTTGGTGCTAAACAGGGGGAAATAATAATAAATAAGATGATATACTAATTCATTCCAAACCTAGACATATCTGCTCAGAAAGATTAAAAAATCTCATTTGTGTGCTTTATTTAACAAACATCTCTTGGAAGAAAAATGGATTATTATTATTCTTTGTTAATTTATGCACTACAAAATATCAAGAAAAGGTGTAAAAAAACAACAACCTCTAAACACCTATACTAAGCTGGCCCTGAAAAAGATGACACCTTTATAGTGTGAGTGCAGTCCAAGATTTACAAAGTATTTTGTACACTGAAAAAATGCATGTAAATAATAGCCATCTGCATTATTGCTATTATTTATTTATACAAAAACTGAAATAAGAACTGGCTACACCAAACCAGAGAAGCACAATGATTTCCACTTGCTGGTATCTTTTTGACATGACCATCATTAGCAGAAGATGACAGATGTCTCAAAGGGCAGCCTTCCCCAACTGCGTACCCTCCAGAAGTTTTGGACTACAACTCCCATTAGACTCAGGCAGTATTACGAATGAACAGGGATTATATGACTTGTAGTCCCTGCCCCATCCGCCAAAAAGGGTGGGGGAGAGAGAGAGTTAGGCAAGAGAATAAAAAGAGGGATAGAGTCTCCCACACAGATATTAGCAGTAGGGGGTAAAATGTGCTGAATCCTTTCACTCTCTTTTGAGGGAAATTATGTGTTCTAAGAGTGGTTTGGAAGGGGCATGGAGAATGAGAAGAGGTCAGCTAGAGAAGGAAATAAACAGGTGCTCATTGGACTCCTGGGTGAAGTTTCCCGTTGTTTAGGTGTGGTGCTTTTGCTGAAGTAGGTATACAGTGGTACCTCGGGTTACATACGCTTCAGGTTACATACGCTTCAGGTTACAGACTCCGCTAACCCAGAAATAGTGCTTCATGTTAAGAACTTTGCTTCAGGATGAGAACAGAAATTGTGCCCCGGGCGGTGTGGCAGCAGCAGGAGGCCACATTAGCTAAAGTGGTGCTTCAGGTTAAGAACAGTTTCAGGTTAAGGACGGACCTCCAGAACGAATTAAGTACTTAACCTGAGGTACCACTGTAAGACATGGAGTAGTCTGCTTCCCTACATCCATACCACCAACATTTAATCCACAGTTATTTCCCTAAGAGAGGTGAGGGGGTGAAGAATTGTTTGTATATATTTCTGAGGGATCTCCTTACAATACACCTGTCCATTCACTCTGGTCATCCATGGGGACCCTCGTTTTAGTGCTGCATGTGCCACACACTCAGTCTATGGTAGTCTGGCTCGGGTCATCTAGCTCAGTGGCACTTGACCTATGGAAGATTCCACCCACTGAGGTCAGACATGCACCAACCATGTTTAGATTTTGGTGGACGCTAAAAACCTCGCTCCGTCAGGCTTTCCCCAAAAGCAATTTGTGGGCAATTTTGATGCTTTATAATAATTATGTATCTTATTTTTATCTGCTTTTATTTTTTATTATTGTACACCACGATGTTATTTAGTGGTTATTAACTCTCCTAATAAATAAAATAAATAAATGTAATCCTGGGTAACACTTGCTTAGGCAATGAAAATCCTACGCCTGCACAACATAATCTCTCTGTCAACTGGCTGCCTGAGCCACTGACAAGCAATAGCATGCTTGCTGCTACAAATATCAACCATATTTTGGTGCATTTGGGCACTCCCTAATTTTGTTTTATAGCCATGTGCCAAATTGGTTATGAATTCTCCTAATGTGCCAAGTTGGAACATATAAAGCCACTGGCATCGCCCTGACCTCAAAACCAAGGTCTGTGATGGGAACTGGATCCTTTAGCAGATTTCCATGTTGACAATGATCCCGATGAGTCATCAGGCCTGTGTTGATTCAAGGAAAAAATAGGTATACAAATGAGTCTGGGGCAATTACTCTTTGGTTACAAAAGCCCCAGCAGAGATATAAAATCACAAAATATGCAGCTAAGTAAAGATTGGAAATATTGGCCGTTGAGACCTTTGTCAGGACAATATTTCAGATTATGGATGTTGCCAACAGCTGAATGTTATTTATAGTCAATGGTCAGTATAATATAAAACTGGCCAGGTGCATTAAATAGGTAAGCAAGGTAACATGAAACAAGGCATCACACATTAGCAGAGAGAAACATGTCTCTATTGGAATTCTGCAAGAGAAGAAGCTAAATTGTTAGAGATTCAACATAAGAGTACAAAAATATTTGGTTTGATAGTGGAAAACCTGATGTGATGCATTTTTATTATGTTTTTCTATTAGAGTCAAGTGCTTGTCTTTACTTGTCTGAGAGTTGGCAGTTCCATCCATTAAAAAAAATATACAAATGAGATGTGCTCAAAAGCACACAGTGGAGGAATAAGCAGACTCACTCACCTCAACTCACCACCGCCCAAGCCTCCCTTTTTACATATATAATAATTTTTATTTGATTTTACAAATATAGAATTATAACAATCCAAATTACATATCCCTATTTAGAGATGTCTCCAAATCTCTGGACTTCTGCAGAGGATCTCAGTGACTGAGCTGGGATATAAGGGAACAGCGAATCTCTACGGTTCCCTGGACCTTAGTTGCTTAGGGCTTTCTATATTAATTAAAAGACTTTGAATGTGGTTTGATAGTGATGGGTAACAGTGTAGAGGTTTAAATTGCTGTGTTCCACGTTGTTGGCGATAGATAGGTGTGGCAGGGGTGGATTTTGGCATCCTGAGGACAAAATTTAATGCCTCCCCCCCAAATACTTATTATTTTCACAATTTTTTTTATAGTTGCTTTTTTATCGATCATTTCAATAGGTATCTGTATAAATCTCACCTCATGAGAAGAGAACACTCCGGGGGGCCACACAAATCTTGCTGAGGCTGTGGTGCGACCCTAGGTGGCGTTGAAACCAAATCCCCTGGATCCGCTGCTGTGGGTGGAGCCTCCGCAAGTGGAGTGGTCTGAGTCTGTGGTAAGTCTGGCAGACCCTCTGAAGCGGCTTGGTTCGGCTCCACGCTGGCAGTTTGCGAGGGAGGTGTAGGTGGGGCCTCGCCATCTGTAAATGTCTCTTCTGGAGCCACAAGCGCAGTTGGGGGCACCACGGTAGTGTCCAAGTCCCCAACCCTGCGCCTAAGCTGGTCTATGTGCCGGCGCCACAAGCGTCTGTCTTCGAGTGCCACCTGGTACGAGCGAGGTCCAGTGACTCCCACTACTGTGGCTGGCACCCAAGGAATGTCCCCCACATAGTTCCGAGCAAAGACCTGGTTTCCTGGAACAAATGACCGTGGCGCGTTGGCACAGCCTGGGGGTTCGGCCACGGCAAAGTCCGGGTGCAGCCGGTCGAGCGGTGACCTGAGGTGGCGGCCCATAAGCAGTTCAGCAGGACTCCGCCCTGTGGCCGCATGAGGGGTGAAGTGTTGCACGAACAAGTATTCGGCGCCCCACTCGTGCCAGTCTCCCCGGTCCAGGCACGCCAGTGCCTCTTTTGCCGAGCGCACCATTCTCTCCGCTTGCCCGTTGCTGGATGGATGAAAGGGTCCGTTAGGGCATGGCGGATGCCCAGTCCCAAAAGATACCGCTCAAACGTGCCTGACGTGAACTGCGGTCCGTTATCGGAGACAAGGACATCAGGACACCCATGCGTCCCAAAAAGGCCTTGCAGCACCCGGATGACGGCCTCGGTAGTGGTGGAGGGCATCAGGGCCACTTCCAGCCATTTGGAATAGGCGTCCACCACTACCATAAAGGTCCGGCCGTGAAAGGGGCCAGCCAGATCAATGTGACCCTCGACCAGGGTGTCTTTGGCGTCTCCCAGGTGTGTCCCTTAGCTGCCGGTGGTGCAGGCCTCGACTCTTGGCACGCTTGACAGGTGGACACCCAGGCAGTGATGGCATCGCCAACGCCTTCATTTTGACAATTCCCGGGTGGTCAACGTGCAGAGCCTCCAGGACGCGCTGACTGAGTCCCATCCATCAAGGCATCGTCTAAGTCTCGGAACTCGCAGTGCATTGCAGCCTGTCGCAGGGCGGTGGTGTGGTTGTTGACTCCCCCTCTGCCTGGTTCCGGTGGTAGAATGCATGGCGGGCAGCAATCTTGGACGGCTTTGGTGCATAGTGGTTGCGGAGCTTCTATTGGATCGTGTCCCACGGTGTTGCCTGGACTGCTTCAGGCGCAACCAATGCTTGGGCCGTCTCAAACACCTCAGGCCCACAGAGGCTGAGGAATAGGCCCCGCTTACGTTCCTGTGATACTTGCGTCAGCTGATTGGCTTGGAGGTAGCAGTCGAACCAAGCGAGGTAGGAGTCCCATGATTCAGAGGCTGGCGCAAAAGGCGGTAGAGGCACAAGTGAAGCCATGATTCCGATACTGGCGTGAAGGGCGATGGATGGAACACCGTGCTCTAGCCAGAACAGTCAGCTCTGAATTGGTTCTGTTCAGTGATTTCGCTCAGTGATTCAGCTCAGTGATTCAGCTCTGCTCAGAGGTGGCTGCATCTGGCTGTGCTCTGATGTCCATCGATCCCACCTTCGTCACCAGTGTTAAGTTGTGGGCGAACATAGCAGACGACACAGCGATTTCTCCAGAGCAGCTCTTTTATTTGTACGCTGGCAGAACTGAACAGCAAACAGCTCAGCCGACCTGCTTTTATAGGCAGCCGGCTGTCAATATTGTAGCAACAACAACCCAGGGTTTCCCGCCTAAAATAACTGACGTGGACCTGAGTGAAAACTATCTACAGTATCCCCCTGCTGACCCAGGGTGAGAACTTCAGTACATAACAGAGGGCACAAGGAGAAGAGGATGACAGAGGACGAGATGGTTGGACAGTGTTCTTGAAGCTACCAGCATGAGCTTGACCAAACTGTGGGAGGCAGTGGAAAACAGGAGTGCCTGGCGTGCTCTGGTCCATGGGGTCACAAAGAGTTGGATGCGACTAAACGACTAAACAACAACATCCGTATAAATATATGATGATGAAAATGATTATTTTATGCCCCCTCGGCTCACCTAAATCCAGCACCGCATGTGGTATCCAGGAAGAGTAGCAAATTGCCTGGTGATGACCATGGAAAGACTCTAGCAAGCTTAAGCACTTGAAGGATTAA
Organism: Podarcis cretensis; assembly: GCF_951804945.1. NCBI lineage: Eukaryota > Metazoa > Chordata > Lepidosauria > Squamata > Lacertidae > Podarcis > Podarcis cretensis. Next base: position 30,990,841 of record NC_137177.1, read on the forward strand.
GAGCCATTCAGCAAAGCTATTCCAACTGCCTAAAGTTCAGTGTACAAATAGTTGTACTGTACTGTAATACCAAACTTCATGTATAATTACATATAAAGACATCGCACTTTATTAGTTGACATCAAAGGGAAATAAATCTTACTATGGAGTTCATGCCTAGTAAACATTTCCCAGAGAAGCAATAAATGCCATAGCTGCTTAAATCGCATTCTGCTTTATAATGGATGGGTGAATTGCCAACATAGGGAAATAATACAATAGACCGTATTTTTGGTAGACTCTAGAATATGCAAGGATATACAAGGAATAAGGGAGGGGTGTCTCTCTGTTACCTGTGTAGTACCGGTAGTTTGTGGCATACTGAACAGCAGGAAACATAGAAGCCAACTCACAGGGGCTGAGGGGTCTTCACATCCCCCCAATAAAAAGTTTGAGGAGGCTGCCCCCCCCCAGTTAATGGGCAATGCCATTCAAAATGTGTGTATGCACTACGTCATGTGATTATTATGTGGGGTGGAGCTGACTTTCCTTCATTGGAGGTTTTTAGGCAAAGTTTGGATAGCCAGAGATTCTTTAGCTGTGATTTTTGCATTGCAAGGGGTTGGACTAGATGACTTCTGAGATCCCTTCCAACTCTTCAGTTCTTTGATTCAGTACCATAAGGTGCACTTCTCCAAACTACAGATAAGAATGTGTGTCACTCTGTAAGATAAATTCCAATATTAGGTACAAATTCAGTACACACCAGCAGATGCCACACGTGAACTCAGTTGCACCACCAGGAGTGGTTCTGCTCATTTCAATGTGGCCCAGAAGCTTATGCCACCATAAACAGCATAAGATGCCACAAGACCCCACTTTGTATAAAAGAGTCTGAATACATACAGTTGCAATCTGGAAGGCACTTGTTAACATTAATGAAATCACTCTGAAGAAAGGACAGGATTGTAACTTCAGACTTTTAAAACACAAACCCATGTATGCCAATTAATTAATTAATTAATAAGGAATATTTATAAACTGTTAATCACAAAACACCATAGCATTATAAGAAAAGAACATAAAATAAAACAAGTACTGTAAAACAGATGAAACAGTTGTATTATTTTTTAATCAGGTACTGCCCACTAGTAAACTCATCCCTCTAGGGAGGCCTGCAAAAAATGAAAATAGGTTGTTAGCATCTGATTAAATGTGTAGAGTGTTGGAGCCTGACTAATTTATATGGTGAAAGTTAAGTCCATTGCATTCAGTGGAGCTTACTTCTTAGTAAGTGTGTTTATGACTGCAGCCTTAAAGATAAATTGTGTATGAATAGTGCATGTGTTTTACTGCCTTTTTGGATTGGGACCTATTTTATTTTTAACTGCTCAAGGGCTAATGATACCAGCTAATTTCCTCCCTACCAGTGTCTTTCATTCCTGCCAAATTCTGAGTGACATCCCATGATTGCTATTGATCTGTGCTCTCTGTGTTAACTATTAGCTGCTGGGTACTAATCAATCATTAATGCCAGTGAGAAGAGCTATCACATTTATCAGTGGACAGCAAATACACACACACACACACACACACACACACACACGCTGTGATCCTAAGGGTTTGTGTGTCCTTTTGAAAACTTCAGCATGTAGGTGGGCTTCAGATAATAGATCTAATTTATTTGCAAAAGGGTTACTACAGCCAGACCTTTAAGCCTGCCTACTTGGAAGTAAGTCCTTGCGATTTAAAAGATACCTACTTCATACCAAGTGTGCTTAGGAGTTTGACTACACAGACCAGGCATGTTCATGTTTACTCTGAAGTAAGTCCCACATGTATTCAGTAAGCCTTACCTGCAGGTAAGTATATGTAGGATGGCACCCTTGGAATGCTTTGACATGAAACTGAAAACACCTGAGCTGCCTTAATTAATACAATTTGCATATACCAATAGAAGCTTATATATAAGATGCTTGTTTGGCTAGAACATGGATTATGGGATAGGTGTGGCTCAGTGGTAGAACATGTACTTTCCATGCAAAAGGTCCCTGGCAGCTCCAGGTAAGGCTATGTTCTTAGCTGAAGAAAGGATGATGCTAAAGGAGACATTGAGATAAAATTCAGGCAAGTTTTTGCTTGTTAAAATTTAACATGTAAGTGTAATAATGTACCTAGGCCAGGAGCAACAAGGAGCATGTCCCTAGAGCAGATGTGGAATGAAGAAATTGTACCTTCTTTTGCTGCGGTGGTTTTGCATAGTTCTGGGGTATAAATGTGCATGTGTTTTAAGTGTGCGCACACAGGTAAATGGATAACTGAGTGTGCCCATAATGATTTATAGGTTTGTCTGTTGTTTTTAAGGTATATGTGCATGGGTAACTAATACCTGTATACATATACAGAACTGTACTTGGGGTTTGTGCAGTTCTAGAAGAATAACCCTCCCCAAAAATCTTCCCACTTGGAATAGGAATGGAGGGTAGGGAATTCATAACAGGGACAGCTCAAGAAACTCCTACCAAAGACCATCTACTACTGTGGATGGGAAAGATCAGGTCATGAATCTGGACGGAAAACCTGAAGTGCGCATGTGTGGATGTCCTCACTTAAATTTGCACACACAAAATGTGGATTCTCAGCAAAGTAACAACCCCATATGGATGTGCTTTATGTTATCTCAGCAGTTCTTACAACAGTCCTGTAAGGTAGGGCAGGTTTGCGACCCCCATGTTTTCTTCTGTGAAGAGGTGAGGCTGAGAAATTGAGACCTGTCTAGGATAACTCTGTGACTTATAGCTAAGGTGAGATTTGAAGAGGGAACTTTCTGTTCATCGTTTAGTTTCTTGGTGACTACATTGGTTAGTTTTCTCTGCTTTATTAGTTTGAATTCACCTAAATAAATATTTTCTAAACTATTTTAACCCTAACCTGGATACCTTAGTTGGTTAGAGCATGGTGCTGCTGACGACGCCAAGGTTGCAGATTTGCTCCCCATATGGGACAGCTGCATATTCCTTAACTGCAGGGTGTTGGACCACTAGATAATCCACAAGGTCCCTTCCAACTCTAGAATTCTATAAGAACTATATACCTGTTAATTTTTTGATGGATACAGGAAAGGTGTGTTCAGATCCTGTGATCTCTGTTTTGGAGATGCCAGGCTTTAAAACTGGAGAAGCTGTGCAGAAGTTATTACTTTGACCCCAATATTGTCTGTTAACAAGGTCTTTGAGTAGCAGGAATGGTGAAGTCTGCAATCATTGTAATCTTTGAGGGCTGCAATTAGAGGCACTGCTAAGGCCTTAAAAGACATGGTGAACACCTGTGGTGCAAATGTGCATGTGCTAATTTATCCACTAGAGATGCAAATATAGGCTGGCTTTCAGAAGGAAAGCTTCCTGGTATGTTTACTATTTTATTGAGTTCAGTCATAAAGGCTGATGGCTCAACCATACTGGAGCTTTTTAAATGCTTTAAAATTCAGGGTGATTAGAAGAATCATTATGATGATCAGCGTATGAAAAAGCCTGAATTTGCTCTTATTATTCCCCCCCTTCCCTTCCCCAGGTTAAGGTTAATTTTGCTGTAGCACAAATTCACAAGAAAGTGGTGTGAGAGGTTTGCAGGCAGCAGCTGCATGCTTATTGAGTATGCAAAAATGCTTAGAAAATGGATGTGCATAAATTTTCACGCCAGATCACTGGAAAAGCTAATGATGACAAATGGGACAGCCCAAAATGAGCATCATTCCCAGGTAGCACTTTCTCTTGCCCCCCCCCCCCCGTTCCTTGACAACCTTTCAATTTACCCCCACAGTTGAAATTCTGTGGCCTTACTCAAAAGTAAGGCCCATTGATTTCTATGAAATATGCTGCTAAGTGAATGTGCCTTGGAGAGAATAATTTTATTGAAAGTAGGAGAGTAGAGCAATCTCTGTTGAGAGTTACTTCTTTCTGCTAACACACCTGCCATTTCTGCTTTTACCTTCACTTCAACAAGCCCTTACTCCCCAGGCAGCACTTGGTGAGATGTGTGGCGCAAAGAGTACTGTGTGTGTACCATGCAATCTGCCTCATACTTCTTAAACCAGTGGTGTCCAAACTTTTTTCAAAGAGGGCCAGATTTGATGAAGTGAAGGGCCGTGAGAGCCAACCAAAGGGCCAACCAAAGTTTTTGACCTTTTTTTAGGATTGAAGTTGTTGAGGTTTTTTTAGGATTTTACCCCAGGGGCCGGATTACACTGACGAGCAGGCCGGGTTAGGCCCCCAAAACGGTGCCTGTCTTAAACTAATTTTAGCTGCCCTCTATGCGGTGGAGGATACTGCCCAATCTGGTTGGCTTTTATATTTACTTGCCTCAGGCAACAAAATGCCTCAGGCCAGCCCTGGTCAAAACTTTATAGGGACTTGTTCATCATTTAGGAGGCTCTGCAGCCCTTGCCCCCATCCCCAAATCTGATCCAAGGGTTGGGGAAACCTTTGGGACAGCATTTGGAGCAGGGGAGGTGACATTGATGGCTGCAAGAGAAAGGTGGAATTGCTATCCATGGCTCCCACACAAATGAATCCTAGGAACTGTAGTTCGTGAAGTGGGTTGGAATTGTAATTATGTGTGGGATAAACTACAGTTCCCAGAATTATTTGTGGAAACAGCGTGCTTTAAATGTAGCTTGTTAAGAACAGGAAGTAGTTCAAAATTAGGGAACACAGGGATTGGATCGTTACTTCTTCTCCCACTGAGTATGCTTTCTAACATTATTATTTCTTATGTTATTTTTGGTGTGAGTGTGTATTTGGTAACTTTCCACAAACTACCTGTTGGGGTGGAATATTTGATTGCAGCACCTTTTGAAGATGAACTGAATTTGTAACAGTTTAGCTGAAGAGCCTTTGAGAAACAACCTGCTTTATAGAATTTATATCCCAAACTATGTAATTTCTTTTTTCTTCTTTTCTAAGAAACCCTCCTAGAGTGTGTTTGTCTCCTAAGTCTAGCTACAGCAGCACACTTGGTGCTGGGAGGAATGCACCCATATATCTTTTTTCAGCCTATAGTTTTGCACATTAAAAAATTATGCTTACAGCTATTGGAAAATGAGTGATTCTGAAATGTTGAGCTATGGGAGACACATCTAAGAAGATGGATTGGGTTGTCAGAATGCTGGCATATGTGCTATGTTTGGAGATTTCCTTTCCAGTGGGACATACAAGTAGGACAGTAGTGAGGAAACTTTTCAGCCCAGGGGATGTATTCCATTCTGGGCAATACAAGGGCCACATACCTATGGCAGATATGACAAGAGGCAAAAATGGACAGATCAACAAACATGAATTTTACTTTTCTATCCAGACTAGCAATTGGCATGATCAGTGTCCAAGGACACATTCTAGGCCAGCCATGCAAAAATACTCAAGGAAGGTGTGAAGAGGGGCAATGAGGGCTGTGGCCTGGTGAGAGTTGCAAGGGCCATATAGAGGGAGTTGAAGGGCAACCTTAGGGGCCTGGGCCTGAGGCGGGGCAGTGTGAAATGGGAAATGCTGGCATGCCCAGACTTTGGCGTTGGGCTTAATTGCCTCATAATTATGACTGCTGGGTGTTTAAATAGCCATAGATCCTCTACAAGGAAACTCTGGGAAGTGCATTAATATGAAGCAGGAATGGAGATTTAGGATGGAATATTCCCATCTTTCTGCTGTTGAAGCAAACATTTTAGCATGAAAGAGGATGTAAAAATGGAAAATAATACTATCATGGGCTGGCTGGATGCAGAGGAGTGGTGGGAGGCACCAGTTGGGGAACCCCCAAATTGGACCCTCAGGAGAAGAAGGCTGAGTCAGGGGACTGGTGGTGGGACATTGATGAGTAGTGCTTGCTATGTGTGCAAGACCTCTAATGGGGTAAATGGCATCTGCTTAATGCCACAAGCCTATTTTTGCTTACCTAGGAGCAAGACTCATTGAATTAAATGGGGCTTGCTTCTGAGTAGCCAAGGATATGATTGCGTGGCATCTCTTGTAAAACAGACCTTCTTAGAACTCCCTTTCTCTCCCCCCCCCCCCCACATCACAGGTAGGCTCATGGCTGGTGGGGTAGTATTTGTGGCTGGTGTGAAAAGAGAACACACTTCGCACATGTTCAAAGGCACTCTTGGAGCCCCACAGACCGAAGCTCCCTGAGAACTTCCGAAAGGGCTGAAGTCCTGGCGCGGTCTCTTCTCTTGCTGAGTGGGGACATTCGTGGGGGATGGAGAGAAAGAATGGCCGGCGCCCCCGCTGTGCTTAAATGCCTCTAGTTGGCAGGGCGAGGTCGGCGGCAGCCTCTCTGTGCATGGGTTTGTGTTTGAGGGAGACGGTAACAAGCCCCCGCCCCAGACGGCAGCGCATGCAGCGCTCGCTCATCAGGGTCTTCTGCCGGACCGGGGAAAAGTGGGCGAGGGAAGGAAGCTGATCTACACGCGCGTACACCTTCGAGGCGAAGAGGACGGAACAATATACCGCGCCGCGCGTGCACCTTACGCGGCTCTTCGCCTCAGCCCTTCCCCTCTTCCTCCGCCCCCGCCCCCATGTTGGTTGAAGCGGGCGGAGCTAGTCGCGCACTCGCGCCTGAGGTGACAGCTGAGGCGGCTGCGCTGTGAAAGGGGGTCTGGGCAGGCGCGCGCGCGCGCGCCGGAGGGAGGCACGGGGAGCGCGCACGCACAAATACACGCACGGCCTGGGCCTGAGTGAAAGGCAGCGAGCGGCAGTGGCCGCAGCGCGGATACGCACATTTAGTCTCCTCTCTCTCTGGCACCGTCCGCTCGGTCTCGGGGCCGAGAAGACGCGTGCGCGCACATCCCCCAACACACAGACACGCGCGACCGAGCGTGGAGCAGGGGGAGGAAGAGGAGGCGGAGGCGGGTGGGGGAGGAGGAGGAGGAGGAGGAAGAGGCGCTCCCGGTGCCGAGGGAGAGCGCTGGGCGGCCGGGCTGGTTCCGCCGAGGCGGCCGCGGGCTGTTGGCGAGGCGGGGACGCCCCCTCCCCCCGCCTCCTGCTCTCCCCCCTTTCCCGGTACTGACCCTCACACCGGAGCCAATATTCCCGAAATTAAGAGATACGCTGCGGCGGCGGCGGCGGCGGCTGGAGCTGCGGGGCCCGGGGCGGCCGGGACCGGAGGGGACCGCAGCGAGGCCGCCGCCGTCGCCGCCATGGAGGCGCTGGGACCAGGTGAGAGGGGGGTGAGGCCTTCATGTATATGCATGCAAAGGGTGTGCGAGGTGTGTATGCGTGCGAGTGTGGTGGGAGGGGCCCAGCGGTGGTCTTGAGGCCGTGGGTGACGACGTGGGTCACGGTTGGGATGTGATGGAGGGAAGAAGGAAGGAGCCCTTGCCCTTGCATGCCTTGCTTGGGAGTGACATTGGGAGCAGGGGTTGCTGCACCTGCAGAGGTGGGGCTGGGAGTGTTGTTGTTGGTTTTTCTTGAAGGGTGGGGCTGGGCCATGGGGCTTAAATGGATGTATCTTCCAGCAGAAGCCTTGGGAGGAAGGAAAGGCTTGCTAAACCATTTGTTTATTTAGGTGAAAGGGGACGGTGTCCGCAGACAAACCATTCATTTAAAGCACACACCCCCTTCCACATCACGGGAACTGTAGTTTGGCTACCATAGAACTATAACTCCTAGCACCCTTAAGTGTAAGCCCCCAGGATTCTCTTGGGGATGTGTGTGCTTTATATGTGGCCTGAAAGGCTGATAGTGGTGACCCTGTTGCTTTTGTTCCTTGAGGGCTATTTATACCCACATAGCATGTAATGTTTTTAGGTAGATGCTTAAAAAAAGAGGTGGCGGCAGCTTGGGTGTATATCTGGAAACTACTGTGTGCAGTAAGCAGCCTTGCACCTCAGTGTGAACTCAGCCCTGCAGGGAAATGGGCTCTGACCAGGCTTGCTTTAAAAATGGGTAAGCCTGTAGCATAGTAGTACCCTCTGCAGGCTAGCTATTAAAGTTCTTGGCCCTAATTTATCTGGTTTTAGGTGTGCATTTTAGTGTTCATTCTCCCTTGCCAAGGGCTCTGGGTGGGTAATAATTTAAGTGGAATGGAGCAGTTACTTTTGGATGTCAACCCAAACTGGAAAGTCTTAGCACCAGTTGCAGAAGATACTGGTTGATGATTAGATGTAGGGCCCAGTTATGTTCTTGGGATCTTAACCCCAGGACTGTGATAAGAGTTGAGGTATGTATCAGTAGTACTGGTGAGGAACTTCACTCTTGAGCTGATGGAGCTCCTAATATATAAGAGATGTGCCAGGATTGGGCAACAGAAATAAGCGCTAGAAGGATAGCTAATATTCTTTGATTGAAGAGGGTTCAGCTTCAGCATAGTAGTATAATGAATTGATATGAGATGTGATAATATTAAGGTCTGGTTCATTTGGCCAGATGGAACTTGGAAGCATTGTGTTCATGAAGGAAACAACAGGTTAGCAATTGGTTGTGGTTTTTGGGGTGATGTAGGGATTTCTGCCTCCTGTTAGGTCTTTTGTCTCCTGAAATAGTTCAAGTGATGTTCTTTCTTTTAAAGTAGATTCTTAAGGCTTATTTTTTCCAGCCAATCTTTGTCTAATTGTGTTTGGTCTCCTTTTTTAAACTTACATTATCTAGTTGTCTGAACCATAAACCCATTGAGTGGGACCTGTCCTTTATGTGTATTTTGTACAGTACTTTGATTTTGTGGCATTTATTGTTTTAGTTATCATTAATCATCCTTGCTTCAGCTTCTGTAACCTGGAGTTCTGTTGTGGGTAATTGTGGTTGCGTCCTTCATCTGAAGTCTCTCATCTGCACCCCCACTCTGTTCTGGTAGATGCAAAACTGTGCCAGTGTTCTCTTTTATGTATCTCAAATGTTGAGGGCTAAAAGGTGTTACTTAGATGAGTCACTTTTGTAGTGCATTTTATATTTTTATCCTACCTTTTGACTCATTAGGAGCCCCCAGAGCAGCTAACTATCCAATAGTGTACAGAAATATAATTGGATGTCGTGCTTTAGATCTATCCCGTGAGACTGTTGTCCTCTTCAGTCTTCCCCATATTCTCCATTTGCAGCCTGCAGCTTCCTTGAGAGTCTTGTCTTGGGTACTCAGTGAATTCCCACCTGGAAGTGGTATGAGTTGCTGTTGCTTAGCATCATCATTTAGATTTGTGTGGGTGAGCTTTTGGGGTGGTGTGTATGTTTAACCTAGGGTAGCTATCAGAGGTGGGTCACTGCTGAACATCCAACCATTCAAATGGAGTGGTTTATCTGGCAGTTTGCCTTTTCAAGCTTTCTTTGTCTTGGCTATTAAAAGTCATATTATGGGATGACTAAATTAGTTCTGTGAAATTTATTTGTGGTTCAAGGGAGGGAGGAAGTGATGCTGTCATCTCTCAGAGGTGCTTGCAAGACCGTCTACTGAGGGAACCTTCCTTGGATCTCCTTGTCTTGAGAAATCAGATTTATCATGTGTTGAGAAATTATTCCTATTTTGGCAATGTGGTTGGATGGGCAATTGCTTATTGGATACATGTCATTACATATAAATTCTTTTAAATTTGGGCTTCTGGATGGAGTTTAGGATGGGAAATTCTTTGGTTACCCTGATGGATGTTCTGTATTGCTGCGAAGCATGGCTTTGTTGATCCTCCTTTCTTGACAGTTTTCAGTACCACTAGTTTATTTTATTTTATTTATATTTTAATTTATATACCACCATATACCTGGAGGTCTCAGGGTGGTTTACAGAATAAAATAAAAATATAAAACCACAAAATACATAATAAAAATAAAAACGGCAACAACCCAGTAACCCCCTACAAAAAAAAAGTGGCATCCTTCTGGACAATCTGTGTAGATTGCAGGAAAGAGTATGGTGCTTCAGTGGTTCTGCTCCAGCCTTGTGGGATGGTTCCAGAAGTTGGTGCTGTAATTGCTGCTCTGCCTTGTGGAAGTTAACCTTGCATGGTTGTGCACTCTGCAGGGTTCTACTCTAATACTTATATGCCACTGCTGGGCGAGGTCATTTGGAGATTTGGGGCACAGTGTCATTATGTTTTTATTTCTCTTTTTCCTTTGTATCAGATGCAGTGTATGAATGGCTAAAATCAAGTAATGAACTGGATATGAATTAATATGTTCAATCCTGACAGGGCAGATGCAGATGGTCCTTTAGAAATGATCTAAAGGACATTCTTCCTCTTGTTGGGTTCATACTCCCCATTAAGTAGATAGCTGTTTGGGAGTTACCCGAGGCCTGGCACTGTTTTTGGATGTTTGTGTAGCAGCTTGTGTTCTGTAAGCTTTCACTGATATGTCCACTGTGCCCTTTTCTGAAGACTCGGGGACTTGGCCATAGTCATGCATGCTCTGCAACCTTTTAAATTAACTCTTATAATGGGCATTGCATACACCTTTCCTTATGGACAGTCTGGACCAGCTGAAGGTTGGAAGTCCAATAGTTTATCTTTTGTCAGAGTTCTGAAAATCTGTGATGGTCATTCTTTGTGAGCCCTACAGGTTGCCTCTTGATTACTGAGCTGAACTCCAGATACTGATTTTGGCTTACACAGCCTGAGTCTACTCTGTGATACATTAAAGATCACTTTCTCCCATATAGACTTCTCCCTACATAAACTGTGAGTCACCATAAACAAGAGAGTGCTTTCAGTGCTGCAATAATAAAGTATTTTCAGCAGTGGTGCCTGGATTGTGGCCCTCCACGTGCATTGGAGTTGGGCCTTTTGTGTATCCAAATGACATGTTTTTCACCTGTGCTTTGTGTAAGGTTGAATTCTGATGTTACTGTTGTTCTATGTTGCTCTAAACTCATTTCAAAAGGATTTTTTTTTATTGACTAGATTTTTAAAATGTGTGATGTCCATGTAAACCCCTTTGCTTTTGCAGCTACGTTGCAATACATTTACCTATAAAAACAGAACTCTATTTTTTTCTTTGCAGTGGACAATTTTGCTAAGACTATACATTTGGCAACTTTTTGCCTTTTGACAAGTGAGTAAGTGAAACAATGGGATTATTTTTTTCCCTTAAAAGTGTCCTTAATAATTCCTTGATAAGGGATCCAGTGTTGGTTGAGGTTTAGGTTGTTAGCTGATAGCCCCGGAAGTTGCCAGTTTTTTATTGCAAAATGTGACCAAGCGTTGGTTTAAGCAAGCTTAATGGAGCTGGTAAATTCACATGCAGAGACTGCACCACTTCTCTGTTCACTTGTTATTTCACTTCCTTTGTCACTTTCAGGAAAGAGGAACACAAGTAGGTTACTGAACTTCACAGGGAGGTTCCTCTCCAAAGAACTTAGAGCGTTGGTGTCCTTGTGAGGAGTCTGTGAGGCAGGCAAAGTTCACATTTGGGGGATCCCTTGTGGAATGAGTATGGCTTAGAGCAGGGGTCAGCAACCTTTTTCAGCCATGGGCCGGTCCACTGTCCCTCAGACAATGTGCTGGGCCAGACTATTTTTTTTGGGGGGGGGGGGAATGAAAGAATTCCTATGCCCCAGAAATAACCCAGAGATGCAGTTTAAATAAAAGGAAACATTCTACTCATGTAAAAACATGCTGATTCCCAGATTGTCCGTAGGCTGGATTGAGAAGGCGATTGGGCAGCATCTGGCCCACAGGCCTTAGGTTGCCCATCCCTGGCTTAGAGAGAGTGATGACTTGACCAAGGCTACCCATTGACCTGAGCAAGGTTTCGAACCTGAGTTTCCCACATGCAAATCCTCTGTTTTTGTCGTTTAGTCGTGTCCAACTCTTCGTGACCCCATGGACCAGAGCACGCCAGGCACTCCTGTCTTCCACTGCCTCCCACAGTTTGATCAAACTCATGCTGGTAGCTTCGAGAACACTATCCAACCATCTCATCCTCTGTCATGCCCTTCTCCTTGTGCCCTCCATCTTTCCCAACATCAGGGTCTTTTCCAGGGAGTCTTCTCTTCCGATAAGGTGGCCAAAATATTGGAGTCTCAGCTTCAGGATCTGTCCTTCCTGTGAGCACTCAGGGCTGATTTTCTTAAGAATAGATAGGTTTGATCTTCTTGCAGTCCATGGGACTCTCAAGTGTCTCCTCCAGCACCATAATTCAAAAGCATCAATTCTTCAGCGATCAGCCTTCTTTATGGTCCAGCTCTCACTTCCATACATCACTACTGGGAAAACCATAGCTTTAACTATACGGACCTTTGTTGGCAAGGTGATGTCTCCGCTTTTTAAGATGCTGTCTAGGTTTGTCATTGCTTTTTAAGGCAAATCCTCTAGCATGCCACAATGGCTAAATATGTAGAAAGGCTGATTCACAAAAAGTCTCTTAAATGGTAACTCTTTCTAACAAATATTACATTGTACTCATATTGCATTATGCACCCAAGTGGATTCGCTTTTGATTTATGCTCATTATGAAAATTTAGGTGACCCCTTGCCATTCAGGGTTGAGGGAGAAAGAAGCTGGTCACATACAGCACACAGTTAAACTATGGAATTTGCTTCCATGTGATGTAGGGATGGCCACCAACTTGGATGTTTTTAAAAGAGGGTTAGACAAATCCATAGCAGATTAGGCTATCAGTGAATGCTAGTCATAATGCTTGTGTACTGTCTCCTGTGTTAGTGTCCCTCTGAATAAGAGTTGCTGGAAATCCCTGCTTGCAGGCTTCCTGTAGGCATCTGGCTTGCCATTGAGAACATGATGCTGGACTAGATTGGTCCTTAGTTTGATCCAGCAGAACTCCTCTTAGGTACCGGTATATGAAATGGCTTGTGCATTGTGAAGCGATTATGCTTACTTGTGTGAAGGATGGTGGCACCCTGCTTCAGTGGCAACCTAGATGTGATCTTTCCTTTTCTCTCTCTTCGTGCCAGCAGTGACTTATTTATTGCCTAGAGCAAGGAATGTGGGATTCCCACTACTTACAGTGATGTACCCAGGAGCTGAATTCCAGTTAAATTCTGAGTCTACTTGATAAAGTTTTAGTCATAGATTAGTTTAACCTCTTCATTACTACAGCTCATAATAAAGAAATTCTTGGCTTGGTACTATTTAAAGAATTGCCGTTGTGAAGGCTTCATGGATATGATGACTCACCTTCTTAATCAAATTCACCGCAGGAAGAATTGTGAAAACAGTTGCTTTCTTTAACAGTATTTTATCTGCTTGTTTGATATTTATTAAATTTCTATGCCATCCAAGAAGCTACATAATTCAGAGCAGGGTTCAAAATTAGCAGGGCGCCAGGTGCATTTTGCACCTAAAGATTCTCCATTTGTGAACACCTCCCAAAGTCAGGGTGCCATTTTTTGCACCTGTCTGACACTCAAGGATTACAGAAATGCATGTGCTTTGAAGCCTTGAAGTATATGTTAAGGGTAGACAATATGTTAAGGAGTTTAACAGTACTGTAAAAAGTAGAGTGTTTTGAAGACTGAAGTACGGTACCAATATTTTTATTGTAAGCACCAAATTAAACATGTATTAACAATTTCTGCTAAAATGTGATATTAACCATGTGTCACTTAGGTGAATTGTATATTAGCTCATGCTTATAAAAATAATAAATAAAAAGTGTTGCCAACTTCTCCCCAGTGGCGACTAGACATTCTGTTTTGGTGCCTGGCTTCTAGCTTTTCCATCTCAGTTTCTAACACTGATTCAGAGTGCTGGTGATTACTTGTAAAGCCCTAAACTTCATGGGATCTGGTTACTGAAGGACCACATTCTGTCACACAAATTGGTCAAGGCCCATAAGAAGTTAGGCAGGTGATGCTTGGGGAGTGACTGCAGGGGATGGGAGAGCAAGTATGGATTGACTGAAATGCCTGAAGGAGGGCTAAAATACTAATTTGTTGACCATACAGCCTACAGTGGGGGGAATTAACACCCAGTGCTGTGCTGTGTGGCAGTGATTCATGGCAATCAGCTGAGTTTTGCTTACAAATATGTGGAGGTATATTTCTAGTCACTAGTTCTGAAGCTCCTGTTTGTCCTAGTCTGTTTAATTTTTCTGTTACCAAAAAAAGTTAAAGGAGGATAGGTTCTGGTAGTAATTGGACTTTTATTTATTCTACATGCCCTAGAGAGTGGTGCTTGATTGCCCTCCAAGTCATGGTCTATCTCTCAACCTCTGCTTTCTATCTGTAATGTTTGAGTAACAATGGCCTTTCAGGAGTTTTGTGAGAGATACAAAGAGTAAAACAGAAGTGATGTATAAATACAAACTATTATTTCAGAAACTGAGGGAGCTTTTGACAGTAATTCTACCTCAGCAGCTCAAATGCTGAACCTACAAAAATTGTCAGCCTTGAAGGACACCAACATATTTTCTATGTACCAGTAATTCTTTGAGCAGATCACTGATCTATAAAAGCTATGCTACTTCAAACCAAATAGCACATCTCCTGAGTATACAAATAAAGTAAACTTTGATTGTCCTTGAGTCAAGAGATCTAATTTTTTGAAAGCAAAAAGGTTTAGCATTATGGAATCTTATGCTGACCGATGAGGGTTTTTAATGTAACTAGTTCTGTGAGGAGTTGAACTTTGAGCACTTTCCATAGGAGGAAAGGCTAAATCATTTGAGTGTGTGTTAGCTTGAGGTGGGTGGGGGAAGTGTGTGCAAGGGAAATGTTAACGTAGCAGAAAATATTTCAGAAAGTTTTCTGTCACTAGATTTTATATGAAAAATGCCATTGCTAAAAATACATTGTCCATAAAACCAATGTGTAATGGTAATGAATGTATACAATACCAGTCAAATTTTCTATTTCCCCCATGACTGTTCCTAAAGAGACTAATAATATAAAATCTTCAGCTATATATTAACAGCTTTTAGTACCTTAATTTACCCTCTTAATGTTTAAAACTATGTTAAGGGAATTATATGCAATTTTTAGTTGTAAGTGTCTTAAAGTGTTTACTAGTAGCCCAATAAAAATTCCACATAAAGCTTTGGATTGGTTTGTATCTCGCACACCACTGCAAGTGGTTGTGTTGTTAGTAAAACCTAAAACAGCTTGTGACCCAGGTAACTCGGAGACTGCCTCCTGCCACATAAGGATGTCTGTGTAAGAAAATGCACCAAGAGGCCCTTCTTGGTTTCCCACCACCATCAGAGCTGTGGCCTGGAGGAGACCAGAAATAGGGTATTTCTAGTGGTGGCACATTATTCTGCAATTGTCCCTGGAGGAGTTTGCCTGACAGTGACAAAATAAAGTACATCTTTGTACAACATGTAATTAACCTTTGAAATGCATTACTTTATGTGGTGATGGCTAGTGGCTTTTAAAAAATAGACAAAATTGTGGAAGACAGGCCTTGCAATGGCTATTGATTATCTAGATTTGGATACAGTATTCCTCTGAATATTAGAGACAGATGGAGGGAAGGTTGTTGCCCGATCTTCCCAGAGATCCCTGACTGGTTACTGTGGGAAAGAGAATGTTGGATCAGCTGGACCTTTTGGTTTGTCTCAGCAGATTTGTTAGATTCACAATGCAAAATATTACTAGTTAGCCTGGCCTATTAGCTATAAAACAAAAAGAAACAATGCTTAGGAATATATTGCACAGTCAAATGTGGAACACCAGATACTGGTTTTTGTTTTGTTTTTTGAAAATGTGTTGCTCAACATAACAAGATCCACTTGTCTGAAAACCCCCCTTCCAGCAAAAATACTTTCCAGTTTCTCCCATCACCCCTAGCTAACAGGACTAGTGGTCAGGGATGATGGGAGTTGTAGTCCAAAAACATCTGGAGGGCTGAGTTTGCCTATGCCTGTGGTAAAGCTCACTACCTCAAAGAGAATTAGCTTTTCACACTCACGGACACATAGCCCTTTCAATGTTTTGAACTTCAATGGTCTATCCCTGTGCACTTGGTCATCTCACAAGGAAATTAGTATTTTCTACTAACACTTGTTGACTGGCTTTACATGGCAGGACAGAGTCTGCAAACAACATTTCCGGGCTGGTTATCTGAGAGATGTTGTTTGCAGATGCCCAACTGTTTTGCCCAAGCCTGCATGGAGTTTGGCCTCATCCTCAGTCTGATGAAGACCAACATCCTGGGTCAGGACGTCATCAGCATTGTTGACCACACACCTGAGGGAGCGTCTCCACCCCCATAGTTCTGCCTGGACACCAAGGTCCAGCACTGAGGGCCTTCTGGCGGTTCCCTCACTGCAAGAAGTGGGAACGGGGAACCAGGCAGGGGGCCTTCTCGGTAGTGGCACCTGCCCCGTGGAATGCCCTCCCATCAGATGTGAAGGAAATAAACAGCTATCTGACTTTTAGAAGACATCTGAAGGCAGCCCTGTTTAGGGAACTTTTTAATGTTTGAAGTTTTATTCTGTTTTTAGTCCTCTGTTGGAGCCACCCAGAGTGGCTGGGGAAACACAGCCAGATGGGCGGGGTATAAATAATAAAATATTATTATTACTATTATTATATTTATTTATTTATTATTGTATGGGAATCCCTTTGCAGGCAATCACAGTGCCAGGAGACAGACAGACAGGTTGTGTATCCATAGCAGTGACTGTTGGGAGGAGCCCAGAGCACACCTTGGTGCACCTGTAGCAATAAAACCCAGACACTTTCATCTGCCCCACCTGCAGTAAATTAAGTCTCTTCTGTCTCTGACTCCACAGCCATAGCACATGCTATAACTCTCCAACAGTTTGACTTCACGTCCGAAGTCACACTCTTCCATTGCGAGACAGACTGATTGCCAACTGTTCATTGGCTAGGATCATTGTCCCAATACACAACCCCGGAAGTGTGCCTACTTCACTAGCTTTTACATGTGCTACATTACTGGTGCCTGGAATACACACTGCGCTTCCTTAGATTCTAACCTCTTGTTGGTTTGAGACAAAGCTTTTAACACAAGCTTAAACACTTTAAACCTTAATTAAATTCTGGCACTAGCTGATCTGGAATTTAGCCTGTCCCCCAGTTTCATAACATCATACTCAGCATAACTGAGATGCTATCAAGGAGAGAGAAGTCAAGGATGCAAGCTCTGGGCATATGTCTCCCACAATGTCTAGTTCTGACTTTTATTACTATGGTAGCAGTTCTCCCAGAAAGTCCTACATAACTTTTGTTTGTCAATCTCATCTGAATCTTTTCAAGGGGAGTGTAAACTTATTTGAGTGTGAGAAATCAAAGGACAGAACAACGTACTCCTTTCTGTTAGTATGAGCTCTGTAGTTCGGTCCATGTATTTTTATTCTGTCCTTCAGCCTGATTCTTAGGGTGGCTTACAAAATGAATAAAACAAAGCATCAATATGAAAAACATAAAACCTAATTGGCCTTAATTTTCTAGTACCTTTTGGGATTCGAATTGGAATTGCTAAAATGATCAAGCTGGCAATGCTTGCTAGGCAATCCTTCTAAATCTCTCAATTTTTTACAGGGCCACCAGCCAACCTGTTTCAGCCACCCCGTCGTCCCGGCCTGGGAACAGTAGGGAAGCCGATTCGTCTCTTAGCCAATCATTTCCAAGTGCAGATCCCTAAAATCGATGTTTATCATTATGATGTGGATATCAAACCAGAAAAGCGTCCCCGGAGGGTGAACAGGTGAGACCAACTAGAGAATTCCAAGCCTATTTTTAACAGTTCTCCAACTGCTGTCAATTGCAATTTTAAATAGGTTCTTTGGGTAAAGAACTAAAATATGCTATGAGCATTTGAGTACTAAAATTGGATGTACTATGGAACAGCCTTGCGTCCTCAGCAACAGATTTGGTGACAATCTGATACTGTATAAACCACTTGTACTTGGACTAAAATAATTTTTATTTATTTGGGCTCTTCAGGCAGCTTGGATTATGTTTTGGCAAACTGGATCAAGACTGCTAAATCCTTGCATGCCACTAATTTTTCCTGTTGTCTCTCCTCACTTCTATTTTGCTTCCAACTCTTTTCAGGGAGGTAGTTGATACTATGGTGAGACACTTCAAGATGCAGATATTTGGGGATCGGCAGCCTGGCTATGATGGCAAGAGGAACATGTACACTGCACATCCTCTGCCTATTGGCAGGGATAGGGTAAGTGCTTTCATGAATGGCCTTCAGAAGATACTATTCTCAATCTGATGCCTAGATCAGGCACCCCCAAACTTGGCCCTCCAGCTGTTTTGGGACTACAGTTCCCACCGTCCCTGACCACTGGTCCTGTTAGCTAGGGATGATGGGAGTTGCAGTCCCAAAACAGCTGGAGGGCCGAGTTTGGGGATGCCTGGCCTAGATCCTAATGATGTCATGCTTAACCTGACCTTCAGCATTGCAGGAATATGAGCTATCGATAAACTGATTTAGTTCTAAGTTTTGCAATAACACCGTGTAAACAGAATGCTGTGCAGAAGCTTAAAGTGGTATTTGTTAACATTGGCTAAATTCAGATGTGATGCTAAGCCATGAGGTATAGTTTAACATTGTGAATGGGCTTGAGTTCTCCCACTTTGTTCCTTGCTTACTTGAGCAGGGAAACAAACCATGGAGCAGCTTAGCATTTTACGTTCAGACCAGGGCTTATAATTTGCTAAGCCATGATTGGGAAGCTAAGAAGAAACTTGAGCTTCTTGATAGGGACCTGTTTGGAGAGAGACAAATCATGAGTGCTGGTTCAAAAGTTTGCCTGCTCAACTAAGCAAGGAGCAAAAGTGGGAGAGCTTGACCTGCGTCATAAGCCTGAAGTTCTTGCACAGTATGATTAAATAAACCATACACTATGGCTTAGCATTGCATCTGAATGTGACCATTGTATAAAGTGAGAATCTTATAGTATGTGTGTTCCTTTCTGGAGAGGGCCACTTTTCATGCCTCACTGTGCTAAATGAAACATGTCAATATGCTCTGAAATACTTCTAGGACTTACAATACTTCCATGGAGCGGTGATCTGCAGATTCAGAAGGAGTAGGGAAGTCTTAATAATGAAACTGATGATATTCTGGGATCAAGATTATTGTGGCTAGGCTGCAGTCCTTCAGATATTGGGACTCTGCAGTCCAGGCTAGCATGGCCAATGGTAAATGAATGATGAGAGCTGTGGTTCAGCAATATCTGGAGGACCAACTCTACTCTTTTTTAAGAGTTTTTACAAAGAGCAGGTTTCAGATTCTTCTGCTGCAGAAATACATGCTATAACTTAAACCGCACTAAATTTAAACTGATCTTCATCCAGTTTCAGTGGAGTACAAGCAGTGAAGGGCTTCAGCCTTTATTAAAGTTGAAAACATCTGCATTAGTATCAGCTATATGGCTAACTTTCACAATTGACTCCTCAGGTGGATATGGAGGTCACACTCCCAGGTGAAGGGAAGGACCAAACCTTTAAAGTGTCAGTTCAGTGGGTGTCTGTGGTCAGCCTTCAGATGCTCCTGGAAGCTCTGGCAGGGCATCTGAATGAAGTCCCAGAAGACTCTGTACAGGCACTTGATGTCATCACACGGCACCTTCCCTCTATGAGGTGAGCTCCTATGATATATTCTCACTCATCCCACAGCCAAGGCTAGTTAAGCTACCTTTTGTGGATGTACCTTTAACCCCCCCCCCAAAAAAAAACCCCACCAATGCAGCCCTATTGAGGATCGAGCACAGAATTCTGACTGACTTGGTGGGAGATGGAATAGAATATCCTGGCTGAGGGCATGGCTGGCTGGAATCCTGAACAGGAACATTCCTCATTGCAGCATTTTGTTGCAAGTCCCACTTGGTTAATGCTTGATGCATGTAATATGTTGTACAGAATTTTTTAGCTGCAAGTTTCCTTCAAAGAAAACAAAGCTGATACACCTGTCTTCTTAGGTACACGCCAGTGGGCCGTTCTTTCTTCTCTCCCCCTGAAGGATATTATCACCCACTGGGAGGTGGTCGCGAGGTTTGGTTTGGCTTCCACCAGTCTGTCAGGCCTGCAATGTGGAACATGATGCTTAACATCGATGGTATGAAAAAATCTCATTTGCTTTAATTGCCTTAAATCTCTTCCATAAACCTATTTCTCAGTACATTTTGTTGTTGTTCTCTTTTAGTATCGGCAACTGCTTTCTATCGTGCCCAGCCTATTATTGAATTCATGTGCGAGGTCTTGGATATTCAGAACATCAATGAACAAACAAAACCCCTTACAGACTCCCAGCGTGTTAAGTTTACCAAAGAAATCAGAGGTGAATCTTTGGAGTAAATAAAATATTTTCATTAATGTTGAATTGTAAAAAACAAAGTAACTGAATCCCAAAGCGTCTTCTGGTATGTTCCCATCATTGGAAAATAATATGAAGGCCCAGGACATCTATAGCACTTTTCAGTATGCAGACTGTAGTTCTTCTCATTTGTGTTGTTGCTCTTTCTTCCCAATAGGGTTTAGCTTGAGTAGCTGTTAAAAACATTTTGATCTTTTAATGTGGCCTGATCTTTGATAACCAGGTTTAAGCTTTTCATAGGTGGGATATTTCAGCATATAATATTTTGATTCCTATCTGGGACTTTGAAACTGTAATGCAGCCTAGAGATGAGCAGGCTAAATAAAGTAGACTTCACAGCAACTTTCTAATGTAGTCACTTAATCCATGTAGAAAGCAGGGATTTGAATCTGGAGTTCCACATAAAACCCCAAATGCTTTCTCATTGCTTCTCATTAACCATTGCTTATTGGTGTATTTGGTGTGCGTTCTGGATTTGCAGGTTTAAAAGTAGAGGTTACTCACTGTGGTCAGATGAAGAGAAAATACAGAGTTTGCAATGTTACTAGAAGACCAGCCAGTCATCAAACGTATGTATGCTCATTCCTTGAGTTGTAGCAACTAAATTCTACTCAGAGTAGACTCAATTTGAAACAGTGGATCCTAGTAAGTCATATTCATTAATTTTGGTGGGTCTCCTCTTGAGTTGGATGCAATCCTTTGCTTTTAAGATAAATATTTTTAAAGTGTAAACTATTAAAAACATGTGCATTACAGAACAAGAAACAGCAGACCATTCATGTTTTAATATATAAACATTTTTCTTGTGAACACTAATAACTGTGAATACTAATCAAAGCAATATTTCCCCTCACAGGTTCCCTCTGCAGTTGGAAAATGGGCAGGCCATGGAGTGTACAGTAGCCCAGTATTTTAAGCAGAAGTACAGTCTACAGCTGAAATACCCTCATCTTCCATGCCTTCAAGTAGGGCAGGAGCAGAAACATACATATTTACCCCTTGAGGTAAATAAACATGGCAGTTTACTTCAGTCCCATTGTATTCCAATATGGTCCCCTACATGCCGTCTTTCTGATCTTAGGTATGTAATATAGTAGCAGGCCAACGATGTATCAAGAAGCTAACTGACAATCAGACGTCAACGATGATCAAGGCAACGGCACGGTCTGCACCTGACAGGCAGGAAGAAATTAGTAGACTAGTGAGTAACTCTTAACTTGACTTTACGGGGATGAAAAGCTTCCAATAAGTCTGTGGCAAACATGATGGTCACAGTGTGCATATCACAACAGCATCTTTTCTCGTTAGCGTTCCAAACTGTTGACTTGGATCCAGGGTTAAAGACCATCTTTGGGTACTGGGCTTACTAGGATTGTGAGGTTAAGGCATGCTCGTGTGTTGGCTGTGGCACAGAGTATGATGACAACAAATAACCATAGCCAGTTAATTTTTGACAACTTAGGTGTACATGAATGGAGCAAAGAATGACAACAGCCCTGAAAACAGTATAGATAATTAGCTGTGGTTGAGCCACACCTGCACAAGTAAAAGAGCCATGTAATTATGTGTGTTCAAGAGATGCTCTCTTGTATCTCCAGGTGAAGAGTAACAGCATGGTAGGCGGTCCAGATCCATATCTGAAGGAGTTTGGAATTGTTGTCCATAATGAAATGACAGAGTTGACAGGCAGGGTGTTGCCTGCACCAATGCTGCAATACGGAGGCAGGGTAAGTTTCCACAAAATCATACATTAGACAAATCATGTATCATTTAATCACTAGTTGAATTTCTAGTCTACTTAGTCCCTTTAGACTTAGGTTTAACAGCATGAAGGAGAAACGCCATTTGTTTTTTATTTGTTCAGGCTTTGGGAAGATAGCATTATTTTTTTTTCTGAAGTAGATAGTAAATACTGTCTTCAGGGTTATATATTATTATTATTAGGTGTCCTAGGCTCTCTTTGGGGTGGAAAGGCGAGTCTTATATCTTAAATAATAAATATTTTAAAATGAGATAATAGTGCTAAAAATATGCAACATAATACCTTCAGTTACCAAAATGTTTCATTTGTACATTAGCTTAAAGTTGTTGTGGAAGAACTGTTTTGTTTTTTAAATCTTCCTTAGAATAAGACGGTTGCTACACCAAATCAGGGTGTCTGGGATATGAGGGGAAAGCAGTTCTATGCTGGCATCGAAATCAAAGTTTGGGCTGTTGCCTGCTTTGCCCCTCAGAAACAATGCCGAGAAGACTTGTTAAAGTAAGTCATTTCTAGTTTTGAATATACAGTGTGATTTATTCTTTTTTCCATTGATAATTGCTGGTGATTTAGCTGTCGGTTATGGGCTCAGTGCCCCTAATGCATGCAAGTCTTTTCCTTGCATCCACATGACATTGTTGACATCGAAATGCCAATCCATATGTTTCCCATATTTGATCTGGTTTTACAGTTTCCATAGAAAATCCAATAACTGATGAGAGGGGAAATCTTGTTGCCGGTGACTTGCTAGCAACCTCTGTCTGGAAGCATTGTTTGTTGAGCATATTGTTTTTAGTATGCTATGCTTTACACAGAAATAAATGAGCTAACAAAACAGAACGAGTGCTTAAGGCACCTGATCAGGGCTAGCACAAGACTACAGGGGCCCTTGGCATGGTCTGGCTGATGGGACTCAGCCTCTAGACACCTGATTAATCCACCCTTCTGTTTCCGGCGGCAGCAGAGTCACTGGCCCCCTTTCCTGCCTCCACCACCCCACTTTAAAAAAAGTTATCTGTTGCAGTACCAAAGGCAGCACAGGTGGCTTCTCTGCCACCTCTGGGCTCTGAGAATGGGCCAAAGAGGGGTCCTTTGAAGCCAGGTATTTCTGGGCAAGGTGGCTAAGATAATGCTTGCACTGCTGCCATGATTTGTGCAGTGCTTAGGAAGACTTTTGAAACTTTTAAAAATGGTTTAGAAGGCTTCTCTAGCCACTGTAGCAGCGGGGTGGGCATTTCCCTGGCTTCTCACCCAGAATGCCTGGCTCTGAAGAGTAAGCCTTTTTGGCTCTTTTCAAAGCACACAGGAAGCAACTGGCAGAGGCAGGCAGTTAGGTGGCCACTGCAGATTGAAGCTGAGTTTGTCTCCTAATAGGTGTCTGCACAACTCTGAACTGACTATAAATGAGTGAGTAGCAGATTGGGCCAGTGAGAGCCACTTTCTTGGCTGGGCCTGTGCACAGTATTTTTTTTAGATTTCTGAAAGTGTACTGGAAACTATCTACCCAGTCCTAGTTAAAAATTGCAATATAATTTGCTTATTTTCATTGGGAATTTCATATTAAAACCATAATAATTTAACTATACTAAAATCCATTTATTCCAGTGTTCCTTTTCCAACAGTGACAGGCCAAACACTTCTAGAAGATTAAGTAAGACCTGAAGGGAATAGCTGTCCCGTTTATCTTTATCTCATGGTATTCTGAGTTGTACTGTGACTGTACGTGGAATTTTCAGTTAGCAAGTACAGCTAATGACTGTTGCAAAACCTATATTCTAGGTATGGTCTAATTCTTCTCTCTTAAAACAGGCTCAGCTAGTCACCATTATGTCTCATGGTAGTGAATCTCATGGTGTGCTCAGAATAATAGAGATAAAACTTGCAGGATTTTAGGTTGCTGCTGATAACCTCAAAGGCATAATTTGTTTATAGGAGTTTTACTGACCAGCTGCGCAAGATCTCCAAGGATGCAGGGATGCCAATCCAGGGCCAGCCGTGTTTCTGTAAATATGCACAAGGTGCAGACAGTGTGGAGCCCATGTTCAAACACTTGAAGTTGACTTATGTTGGGCTTCAGCTAATTGTAGTGATTCTCCCTGGAAAGACACCAGTCTATGGTAAGGAAGATGAAACTTAATATAACTTTGCAGTTCCAACAAAAATATTTGTGACCAAAGTGCACACATGATATATTTGGCACCACCTTTTCCTCCCTCCTATGCAACACAGTGAGGTCCCCCCCCCCACTCCCCGAAATAAATCCACTCACTCACTGAGCAGGTTATCCAGTTCACTTAGCCACTGATGATGGGCAAGATCGAGCGTATTAGCTAAGATTGTCTGAAGTAATATGGCAAATGTTTATTGAATACATAAATTTTTCAGACTGGCAGGAATCCATCCAGCACTCATAGGATTCCATGGCATGCTCTCTTAAAGTAATCAAATGAAATTTTTAACATATGGCATGATAAAAGTCTGTAATTTTATCAGGACAAGTTATCTGTTTACTGTTGTAACAATTGTTTTCTCAAAATTTATCTTCTGTACCATGAAAATAAATAGTTTTTTGTTTTTTAAAAAGATTATCTGAAGTAAATTTTTGCTTTCTCTTACAGCTGAAGTCAAACGTGTTGGGGATACTCTGCTAGGAATGGCCACGCAGTGTGTTCAGGTGAAAAACGTGGTGAAAACCTCTCCGCAGACTCTGTCCAACTTATGTCTGAAGATCAATGCAAAACTTGGTGGGATAAACAACGTGCTTGTACCACATCAAAGGTCAGATTAAACTTAATACCTTTAAGAATCTAATGCAGCAGGCACTCTGGTTGATATTGGTTGAGAAGCAAAGTGAGACGTGATTGTTTAGAACGGCTTCCATTTGTAATGCACAGCGTCAACATCTTTCCAGTAAAAATTACTCTATATAGTAATATGCAAATTCTTGACAAGCCTAAAATCTCACTTTTGGTCCTAATAGGGAGGCATCCAGATGCCAGTAAAATATTTTCTGTGTTTTTTACATGTGCGCTTCTGTCATTGTTTGAACAAGATAGCACTGTGTACAGTTCATACTATACAGTTTTCTGTATTACAACCCACTTTATTTAAATGCTGTTGCGACATAGGGGGCAGCATTAAAACAACTTTACTAGAATTCCTGTTAAAGCCATCATAGATGTTGAGACCCAACCATCTGGCATGCTTGGTACTGGGAAATTTTTTATCTTTCTGTCCTAATTTTGTAATTGTGTTTTCTTTTAATTTTATTTGACTGTGTGCTGCTCTGAGTGTGTTACTCTCGCTCCACTATCTACAAAATAGCTCCAGAGAGTTCGGAAAATTTCCATAATAGCTTTGGTTGATGCAAGTGTGGCATAGAGCAGGAAAGTGCTCAGTTGCCTCCAATGCAATGAATGTTTGCTCGTTTTTGCCATTGATTAATAAATTGCATTAATGTGATTTTGTGAAATTAGGATGTTTATTGGTGCCTCAATTTAATTAGACCAAACTAGCATGTGGTCATAAAGCAGTATTTTAATGACTAGAGGCTCTTCCAATAGGGCTGCTGACATTCCCAAGAAAAATCTCAAAAGGACACACACGCTTTCCTCTCCCACATATATTTTATACTTTGATAAAGTTACAGTGGCTTGCAGAGGCATTTGTCAGTTTCATGTTCTCTGACCAATCATTCTCAGTACCACTCAGCCAGTCCTAATCTAAAAGGATCGCTATAGTTAGAAATGTGAAGGCCTGAAGAAAAAACTGAAATAGAGCCACTGCTCCCATTGTCCAATAACTGGAAAACAAAACAACAGAAAAAATTTGGGAAGATGAGGATTTCCCCCCTTTTTACAGGGCCTTTCCCATGCCGTCATATCTCTAGCTGTGGCAATAATGGTCCCTCACATGTGTCTCTGGGAAGAAAAGCCACTGACATTAAGATATTTGAGCATTTGGATTATTGAATATTAGGAGAACTGCTGGCTTTTCAGCCCCTGAAAGGGCTCTCACTCCCTCTGTTGTTTTGAGGGCTGTTCAGCAGCCACTGGATTAGGAAGGACTGCCTGAAAACCTTGAAGAACAGCCTAGCACCATGAGCATGTTCAGAGCTCTTTCCTTGAAGCCCAGACCCTCCTCATAACTTTTAGCATCTTCTGTAATTACAGAAGGAAGAGGGAGTGTTTTGAGGAGCTGTTTGTTTGTTTTGTTTTGTGGTATTGCTGAGAGAAAAAGAGGGCAAGCAACAGTGGAAACCGCATGTATAATAGATAAATAAATACCTATCTATTTTTGCTTGATTGTTTTGCATTTATTTTTGTAAAATGGATTGGGAGGAGAAATGGTGGATGGCTTGTGTAGCTGCAAACTCTGTATTAACCATTTCCCTGCATTCACTCATTAAAAGCTGCAGCAGCTGCTGGGTGGGGCAGGGCAGCTTGTCTGAGCCACGTGCAGTTCCAGAGCCTTTCCAGAAAAGGTGTGTAGATCAGCTTCCAATAAGTGCCCCCAGAATATCTTGATTGCAGAGTGGAAGAAAATGTGGGTGCTTTGAATTGTTTCTCGCTTGCTTGTGAGCTTATCAGTTAATTTCTAAAATGAAAAGTTTGGGCTCTGTGCCTGTCCGGATGTCACACTGACTGACTGCACATCCTTCCCCAAACCTGAAAGGTATTTCTCCCTAATCTCAGACATAAGAGGCTGATAGTGATTGTTCTGATGTGATGTGCTCTGCACATGAGACATTATTACTTCACATTTTCAGGACTCAGCTATACTGATCAAATGAATCAATAATTTTTGTCTATTAGTTGAAATACCTCATTCTTTTCATTTAGAGAAAAAACGTGTTTTGAATAATGAAAAGCCAAATTTTGGCGGGAGGGGGACTGCATGCAACTGAAAGCAAGTGTTTCTCACATTTTAGAAGTGTTGGTTTCATGGCAATAGATGTATAGATGTACTCAAGACATAAATAAAAAAACATATCTAATTTCTAAATAAAAGGTACAGAGTCATTCTTGTCTGAAAATCATAGTTGGGCCCTCTTACATGAAACCTCTTCCCCTGTCCATAGATGTGCAGAGAATAATTTTTGGCTCTCTACACAACTGTAATGGCATGCTTTCCTTAAATAAATGCTGTGCAAGTCTTATTGTGATGAAAACAGCAAGGTTAAGAATTGTAGCCCTACCAAGTCAAAATGTTACCAGGCTCCACTGACTGTAAATTTTCTTAATTTGATTCTAATTCTAAATCTATGGTTCTAATTTAAATATGTATAGATCAAAGGTAGGCAACCTTAGGCCTGGGGGCTGGATGTGGCCCAATCGCCTTCTCTATCCAGCCTGCGAATGGTCCGGGAATCAGTGTGTTTTTACATGAGTAGAATGTGTCCTTTTATTTAAAATGCATCTCTGGGTTATTTGTGGGGCCTGCCTGGTGTTTTTACATGAGCAGAATGTGTGCTTTTATTTGAAATGCATCTCTGGGTTATTTGTGGGGCATAGGAACATGGTCAGAGGGACGGTGGACTGGCCCATGGCTGAAAAAGGTTGCTGACCCCTGGTATAGATAGTGGGGGCATGGGAGCACAGTATGTGGTTTGCACCAGGTGCAGTTATGGTTAGTTACAGCATTGTCTATGGGAGCAGCAGAATGTTCAGTCCTTGTGGTACCCTGCCCATCTGACAGTGTACATTGGTGCATAAATTAAAAGTCAAAAGAAAGGTGAAGGGAATGTGAAAATGCATCCCATTTCTTGATTTCCAGTGTAAACTTTTTCTCTCTCCTTTTCAATTGAACAGGCCCTCTGTATTCCAGCAGCCAGTGATCTTTCTGGGAGCAGATGTCACACATCCGCCTGCTGGGGATGGGAAGAAGCCTTCCATCGCTGCTGTCGTAGGCAGCATGGACGGCCACCCTAGCCGCTACTGTGCTACTGTGCGAGTACAGACGTCCCGCCAGGAAACTTCCCAAGAGCTGCTGTACAGCCAGGAAGTGATTCAGGACCTGACCAACATGGTGCGAGAACTGCTGATCCAGTTCTATAAGTCCACCCGCTTCAAGCCCACGCGGATCATCTACTATAGGGGAGGTGTGTCAGAAGGGCAGATGAAACAGGTATTCGTCTCAAGATCCTTATATGTTGCATGGAGGTTTAGCTTTCCAAACTTAGGAAGGTCCAGGAGACACCACTTCTTTTCTGGACAGAGACGTTTGTGCCATGAGGTTGCATGAAGCGAATGCCTGTCCTAAAAAATTTTAGTTCATAAGCTTTATTATCCAATTTTGAGATCCAGTATTAGTATCACATGCAGGCTGTGCCACTGCAGTTACTTTTGAGATCCGATACATCCACAGGCCAATAGCCTGTTGGTTCATGTTACATACCCCCCCCCCCTTTCAGAAATGCTACTCTGTATAGGTATAGGTAAACATGGCAGTTGTTAAAAAGGGTGGTATATAAGTTGAATAAATAATAACAGTACTGTAGACAGTTACTGCTTTTGTTTGGTATTACAGTATATATTTTTATGTTTTTATACTGTAAACTGCCCTGTGATCTTTGGTTAAAGAGCAGTTTAGAAGTTTAATTAAAAATAAAGGAATAATAAGAGAAAACCAATCTGTGACTCAGTACACCCTTTTATGCAAAAAGTCTTATGTTCAATCCCTGGTGCCTCCAGTTAGAGCTGGGAATGAGAATGTCCCCTATCATAAACCCCAGAGAGCCTCTGCCAGTTTGTGAAGACAGTACTGAGCTGTATAAGGCAGTTTACTATGAAAAATGATGACTTCTTGGTGACTGCTTTGCATTTTATAGAGTAGCAACTATCGCAATTAACTATGCCATGTCTCCCGCCCCCAAAGAGTGGTTGTATTGTAAAATCCACACACAGTGACTGAGCCATATTCTAACATGTTTTTGTTTAAATTTCTAGCCTGTCTTTCCAGCAAATTGTGTTTTTTGTGTGATGTGTGTAGTTGTCATTTAAATTCTAGAACCATTTAAATGTCCCTTATACATTTGTTAATGATGAGGAAGAGGGTGTTTAATCTTCAGAAAGAGAAACTGCCTTTTCCTTTGGGTGTGGAAACTTGGTACTACCTGAAATGACTGAACCCTGTCCTAATGTGTTAGTTAAGCTTCCTCCTTACTCATTGTTTGCTGAAACAGTAGGCTGGCTGGCAGCCTCCAAATCTGAGCCTCTTGTATTTTACTAAAAGTATTTCTTCATCTTCAACTTGAATTGGCATTTAAGTTGAAATCTTACATTGCCAATGGAATCTGGCCCTTTATTCAGGTGTTGGTCTGATGCAGTCGAAATAAATAAAAAAATTGTCCAGTAGCACCTTAGAGACCAACTAAGTTTGTTCTGGGTATAAGCTTTCATGTGCATGTACACTTCTTTATATACACAGTGTGCATGCACACGGAAGCTTATACCCAGAACAAACTTAGTTGGTCTCTAAGGTGCTACTGGACAATTTTTAAATTTATTTTTACTTATTTTACTGGTCCTTTATGTAAGGAGTTGGATGTATTGGATAAATACAATAAAAATAATGACCTTGTGCAATCCAGATAAGTAGCTGATGTCAAGCACTTAAATTTTCTAGGTGGCCTGGCCAGAACTCATTGCAATTCGGAAGGCCTGCATCAGTTTGGAGGAAGACTACAGACCAGGAATCACCTACATAGTTGTTCAGAAAAGGCATCACACAAGGCTGTTCTGTGCTGACAAATCTGAAAGGGTAGGCCATGCTTCCTTTGGAATGACGAGGCATCTCATTAGACCACATCTTGTATGGGGCTGCCAAATAACTCTTGATAGAAATGTATTAGCACATTTCATAATGTTATTCATTGCTTGTTTTCTCAAAGTGAAGTTGAAAAAAACCATAGAACAGGGATGTAAATTAAATTAGTAATAATAAATAATGTCATTCAGCCAGACAAAGGATGACTCGAGAAGGGCGCTTAATTTCTTAAGGTATAATTTGTAACTAAATGCTCAGATGCACAGGATACCAAGTAAGCACCGGGACTCAGGTTCAGAATAACACTGAAAGTGCTGCTTTTGGCCATTCTGCAAGTCTGCTGTCAGAAGCATAGCAACTCTAAGCTGTAGGGCAATGTGATATAGCTGTAAGACAGGCAGCAGTTCTTCCTGAACTTCAAAGCTTAAGACTTTGAAAATGGTGTAAAGAATAAATTATAAACTGAGGGTATCCGAAAGCCAAATAGAGTAGTAGATACAGTATATTTCATCTATAGCTTTCCTTTTCCCCAAGGTGTTCAAGACAGCATACCTGACTTTGCCATTTTTATCACAACAAACGTAGCTGCAATAGGGCAGTTGAATACTTCATTTTATTGTTACTGCAAAACTATGCTTAATGTTGCTTTAAGTCCAGTTAGACATAACTGATACATTATACAAAGCTGAAGAACAAGGTGGAAGGCAAATTTTAAAGTGTGTGACACTGTTAAGTGGCCAAGAAGGTAACAACTGGTTGGTTGAATGGCACTGAATTGTGCCACAAATGCAGATACTAAGGCACTCATTGATGTATCTAATAGGTGGGGAAAAGTGGCAATGTTCCAGCAGGCACAACTGTGGACAGCACAATCACACATCCCTCTGAATTCGACTTCTACCTCTGTAGCCATGCAGGAATTCAGGTAATCTGCAGCTTTGGTTATGATAATATTTTGATGATTCATTTACTTTTATATGCATTGGGACTGCCCTACAGCAGCTTCATTTAAGCCATTAAAATGTGTGCTGGAGGGGAGAATGCATGAATACACTGTTAATTCAGTGGGCCCACAGCATTTGTGCCTCTTAGTCAGTGGAGCAGTCCCTTCTACCTCTGTCGTTAGTGATATTCAACCTTACTAAAACCTGTGTATCTCAGAGAAATGGGGAGGCATCTGGAAAAGAAGAGGGATAAACGGGATGTAATTTACCCTTGGAGAAAGAGAGAAGGGACTTTCTGACAGGGGCCCAGTCATTCAACTTTCGTTACACGTTTTCTAAAATAAAAATAGTGGATTTCCTGGCCTTCTCTTCCTGCAGGGAACTAGCCGTCCTTCTCACTACCAAGTCTTGTGGGATGACAACTGTTTCACTGCTGATGAATTGCAGTTACTGACATACCAGCTGTGTCACACTTACGTCAGGTGTACACGGTCTGTCTCGATCCCTGCTCCTGCATACTATGCCAGGCTGGTAGCATTTAGGGCAAGATACCATCTTGTGGACAAAGATCATGACAGGTGAGTAGTCGAGGGGCATGCATGCTTCTGTTCCATGGACCACTAGGCCAGGAAGGGATGGTGAACTTTATTTGGCCCAAGGACCATATTCCCTTACTTAAAGGCAACCAGTGGCTAGAAATTCCTTACTCTGCGATAGACTGTGGGCTTGTATTCAGTGTGAGTGTCAAAGAATGCATTCCCCATTTAGCGCTGTGTTGAATTCCACCGTAAGGTTTTGCTGTTGGTATATAAAGCCCTGAACAACCTGGGACCGGGTTACTTGAGAACCTGCCTTCAACCTTACAGCCTGCTCAGTTGCTCAGGTAATCTGAGGAGGCTCTCTTAATCGTGCTAGATGCCCCTGAAATTCATCCTGCTTGTGGGATTCCCACGGGGATCTGGTTAACCACTGTGAGAACAGGATGCTGGACTAGATGGACCTTTGGTCTCTGAGCTCAGCAACAAGACTCTTCTCACATTCATCTTGCAGCCAATGAGAGTAGGGCCTCTAGTGCAGCAGCATTTACTAGGTAGGATACCCTGTTCCTTTTAACAAATGGTGCACCAACGGCATTCTGGTTTTGGTGGCCTTTTCTTGTACTCTGAGCCTTCATAGAGCAGCTGTTTGCATGCATTTCTTGTCTTCTACTTGTCACTGTGAAGTTTGACCTGTATTTTATGTTTGTTTGTCTTTTGGTGTTGCTGGCACTTTTTGCTTTTTATCCTCCTGTATTCTGCTTTTCAGTTTGGGGGATGTTGTGATTTATAAATATTTAAAAAAATAAAATAAAGAAAATGTTGACTAATTGAGACAATGTTGCTTTACTAAATCTCTCTTTTGTCCCCCCCCGCCCCCCGCAGTGCTGAAGGCAGCCACGTTTCAGGACAGAGCAACGGCCGTGATCCTCAGGCGCTAGCCAAGGCAGTGCAGATCCATCATGACACCCAGCACACAATGTATTTTGCCTGATACGAATCTGAGAGTCTGAGGCAGAAGCAGTAGCCCAGTTGGGCGGGCCACCAACCACTGGTGGTTAGGGCTCATTTTTATTTCAGGCTGTCCACCACCAGCAGCTTGGGACAGTTGCACTGAATTGACGCAGCAACATCCGATGCAGGCGCAATTGAGCCATTTTTATTTTGTGATTTTCAGTAAATAGGAATTTCATAGACAGTCTTTGCATTGGACTGAATTTTTACCTCAAAGCGCAAAAGGCTGATCCTCGTAAAAAGAAATTTTTAAAGGACTTGGCACGAAAGGTTTTTATTGAAATATTTTGCTAATCAATTTTAAGTTACCTCCTTGGTCCCCCCATTAAGCTTATCAAGAAGCTGAATTCCTCCTGGGCTTCTTCATACTGCTTAGTGAGTCTCCAGATATGGCAAAACATCTTATTCCACTGTTCTTCTGTGTGGGGCCATATAGACTTTATAAATGGAACTTTTACTGTAAACACCTTTCAACAACTATTACTTTTCTGAGGTATTGCTGTTTGTTTGTTTTTTTCGCTTTGTTGTTAAGTTTTACTAGTCTTTTTGTAAATCTCTCTGCAGTCGTGGGCTGCAGAACAATTGCACTATAACTGCGAATTCAACTTGGTGGTTCTTGTTCTGTGAATGTGTAACATAAGCGGATAGCAATGCCCTCTGGCAGGTCTAGTAAAATCATAATGGTTACACACAACTGCCACTGGTTCAGAATGCTGAACTGCTTCCCCCTCTAAAAAGTATGTGACTAAGTTCTAAAAGATTAGTTTTAGGTATTTTTCAGACATTACGAAAGTGCCCATTTTATGCTGCTGTGTTTGATGAATTGAGGTCATTTTTAATACTCTTTTTCATAGAAGGTTTTAACTTTGGCAATAATTTTTTTTTAATACCCTGGCAGTAACTTTTCTAGCTGAATACTTTACATGAGTTACAGCCAACATTCTTGTGTAGATTGACTTGACTTTGCTGAAGAGGAAATTTGTTCTTAAATGGATCAGAAAAGGCTCCCTTCATGCTTTTTACAAATGATTATTTTTAACTGTTTTATATTCACCATTGGTCTGTCTAGCCCCTTTTTATAAGCTTGGAAAGTGGGTGTTCCATATATAGGAAAGGCTTTGCCAATATGTATAGTTGTGTATAGTGTGAAAGTAGCAATCGAAGACTTTACCAGCATTTTAAAACTTTTGTTTCTCTGAGAGTTTAGGTTGCCCGCATGTACAGCAACATTCGCTAGCATGTGTGAAGTGTACATTTCAATGTTGATCTTGACCCATTTCTATAAATTAGAACCCTTATTTGCTTGGTTCTCTTCCACTAAAATGTGTAATGCAAAAAGCGGGGGTGGGGTGGGGCACCTGCAGACCATAGTAGTGCTGCCTTGAGACTAGCTTGTGAGTGTTAGCGCAATATGCTTTAAATTCCTAGTTTTTAACTGAGATGATGCCACTGTGAAAGATTGGGATTTTGCCAATAATTGCACTCTAGTCTCTGATGTGAGCAGGTGGTGTTGCAGAGTCATGTGACCTTGTGAACGTTTGGATCCAGACCTCAAGGTCAGCAATATGCTATGTGGTTTAGATTTTTCCTTCAGTCTTTTGAAATAGAGCTTGTAGATACTTGGAAAGTTTACATTTCTAAATACTGTCAGTCAGCTGTATCAAAATACACTTGACATTAGTCTTCTGAAAGCAGTTTTTGTAAGCTCCTCTTAGAAATTTCTCTCTTTCTCCTTCTCCCTCTCCCCCCCCCCTTGTGGGTTCTAGCTTATAAAATTTTATTTCCCCCCAATCAAACAGGAGCGAAGCAAACTCTGCTCTGACACATAGTGTGGCCAGGCTTAGATACTAGATTTATTTAAACGTATTTAAGTCTTTCGTTTTCTTTTCCCCTTAAGAATACCTCACTTGTGTAATAAATATCAGGACATGTGGGGAAGAAGAGTGCTGCTTCAGTTGGTCTGCTGCTTTTCTTTTCTTTTTTAAAATTACCTGTTCAGGGAGAAAATTCAAGAATCGAACTCCTGCTGGCCAACAAATGGAGAACTAAGGCACCTTGAAGCAAGTAAGCACCTGTGTTAGTGTGTAGCATGGTTTCGGGTTTTTTGCACTAGGTAAGGTCGTGAATTTGGAAAGAGGGAGAGAGTATGTCAAGAAGAAAAACGTATATTGTAACATCATCAGGCAGGTAGCTTTTCGTAGCGCCAAGCACACCTAGTGCATGTGTAGCAGAGAGATTCTCTAATTTGCCTGTCTGCAGGTAAGTCTGACACTCTTGAACATCGGAGTCAAGCAACATGTTAAGTATACTTAAAAAACAAAAATGACACGTTTCCTGTTGGCCACTCTTCTTCCTTATAAACAACAGTTTGAGCTTCTGGATTAGGACTGGCATGGTGGGGTTACTGTGCAGAGTGATAGAAAAAGGCACCATATTTAATAAGCACTGATTTCTAGCTGTTGAGGAAGAATCAGTAACACATTTTGTATATGACACC
The DNA here is from genome assembly GCF_951804945.1 of Podarcis cretensis. Lineage (NCBI taxonomy): Eukaryota > Metazoa > Chordata > Lepidosauria > Squamata > Lacertidae > Podarcis > Podarcis cretensis. Next base: position 31,025,562 of record NC_137177.1, read on the forward strand.
AGGTCAGGAAAAGGAAGGCATGGTTTGCCCAAACCAGCCTGGAAAACATAATTGGGCCTGTGGGCCAAAAGTTCCTTACTTCCTCATGTCATTGTCATCAAAGGCAAATCTGGATCCCACCCTTCTGACACACCCACCCCTTCTTTAGCTGCATTTGCTAAAGAAAGAAAGTGACCAGTTGAAAGCATGCTTTTTTATTACTAAATGGGTGCTTAACATAACTTGCAGTTTTGTCCAGAACTGCGTAAGCAGGAATCTGAACTTGCCCTGGAAAGGGCTTTTCTGACTCACTCGCTCATCATAAAATAGGCAGGACTAGATGAAATTATCTTTTTTGTCTTCTATCAAAGGAAAACAAAACCCTGTTCTAATCATTATATCTTTCTTATGTATTACAGACCGCAGCTATCTTTTGAAGTCTTCTGTATTTAAAAATTATATATATATAAGCGGGATTCTTTTTAATGCATTAATGTCACAAAAAATTATCATCCAAAAATGTCTGAGCTTTTTTTTTGCCAACTTTTGCACTTTCTTGGAATTTTTCATGAATTTTCCTTTAATTTTTGCCCCTGTTGGAATTTTTTTCTGTGCAAGAAAATGTTCAGTTAACTCTCTGTTGCTGAAGAGTGTGATGATGTCTTTTGGGGTGGGAGTGCTTAAAAGCTGAGTATTTATCCAAGGGGCTGTACGGGTGGCAACAGTAGCAAAAAAGATCTTCGGAACTAATGACTGCAAGATCCAGATGCAGCAACACTGTTGTGTGGCAGAATCTCTTGACTCTGCTCATCTGAACTAACCTCACCCCCACCCTGAAAACGGGATGAACTGAATTGTTATGCATGTGTCAATCAATGGGAAGACGTGCATTCTGTAGCTGTAGGTTCTTATGGTGTTTGGGTTTTTATATGCTTTATCCTTTTGTTTAAAGCCTGTTGGCTATTGTTTAGCTATATGTTGTGAAAGATTCTCAAATGTAGCAAATTTGGACTGGGGTGGGGGGAAGGGGAAATTTTTTAGGAGCAAAAGGTGTTTATAGAGCCAACCAAAACACCATGCTCTTTTTGCTTTCCCCCTATCCTGTTCTGCTTGTTGTGAGCACTTAAATTCGAAAAGAGGCTCTGAAAAGCTTTTGTTCTGTAGCGGATTTGAAGTGCAGGCTGGGGTTGCTTGCTCTTTGCTTGAGGGCTGTTTAAAGATGACACCCAAAGAGGCATAATCAAGGGATGCAAAAGAGATGTTCCATGCAGTATGTATCAGTATGATTTAGAAGTGCCCCCTCCCCCCCACCCTCACCCCATTCTGCCCCACATGACCCTTATATCAAAAGCCTTTATCCACCTGTTGGGGACAAGGCCATTCTGACAGGTTAGCAAACCTCCAACCCCACCCCCCACTCCCATAAAAACTACCCTTGTGGATGTGTTGTAGATCTTTTTACCCCCTTCTTGCTCAATAGCAAGGCAGTCGCTCTGCTTTCATTTTAGGAAAGTAGAGCTTGGAGGGCATTGTATCAATACTGTTTGAACTGCAAGGTTTTTTCCCTTGTGCAATTTGAGGAAAGATCATATGTGAATATCACTTAAGAGTTTCTTTATACCTTGCTATTGACACATTTTGGTGATATTTCTGTCTAGAGCCTGAAACATGTATGTAAAACTTGTTTGCATTTGTTCATTTTTGACTTCTGATGTATTTTTTTGTTTTGTTTCTATATTGTTAGACTTGTAATGTTTTAAATTGTATTTTATTAAAATTGGACTGGATGTATGTCTATAGCAATACGAGGTACTTTTTTTCTTTTAAAAAAACAAACACAACCCCTGTTGGTGGGGAAGGTAGGCTAACAGCCTTCCTATTGCGATAATATGCTGGCTGTATATAACTGCAATGTATTTTTTTCCTCTTTTTTTTAGCCTGCAGGGATTTTGTGTTCATGTGTCCAAAAAAATAAATAAAGGCATTTGGGTGCCAAATGTTCTTTTCTTTCTTGGTGTATAATAATAATTGATAATGATCATGATCATGAATAGCCTGTAGGATAGTTGTAGTGCTCCTAAGAGAAATGTCTTTCAATTATCTAAATTTTAAACACAGTATATTGCATAACAGAGGAAATATTGTATATTAAACAGTGACATGCTTGATTTGTAAACCAGATACTTGAGAACATAACATAATTTGTAATATCTAAGCATAGAGCCATATGGTAAGTAAGAGCAGAGGCATAAATAATTGGAAGAGTTGCTATAAGCTTCAGTTAAATGTAAAGTGATTCATTTTGTAGCCAAAACTACTCATTGTATATACACAAAAGGTCTGAATTGGCAGTTACTAACCAGGAAATAGATCATTTGAGATGTAGTGGTTAAAACAGTTAAAATGGTAACTGCATGGCAGCAGGCAAGGTAAATTCCATGTCCAAGTTTATTAGGAAACTTTCATACCATGAAAGTTTGAACCATGGCTGTGTAACAGTTTGGGTGACTTGTGTCAAAAACTATAGAGCTGAACTAGGCTCAGAAAAGCAACCAAAATGGCTAAGCGCTGGCATAGCTTCCCAACAAAAATTATCATGTGGAGTTTTCGTAGTTTAGAAAAAACAAAAGTGCACTAGGTGAGAAATAAGTTTGTTACTTCCTTTTGTCTGTTGTAAAAGCTGTAACTGACAATACCCCATAGCTGACTTAAAAAGGAATTCACTGCCACAAGATATCCTGCTCACTAGAACAGATGTCAAAGGGATGAGGCATATTCATGGAAAAAGATCTCTCAGTGGCTCCTAACCCAGAGGCAAGATGCCAGTGACTAAAATTGCCTCTTGGTTTCCTACAAGGACCTGGCTGTTCCCTGTGGTGGCAAACAGGATGCTAGACTAGATGAATCTTTATTTATAGGGGTATTCAGCATTAGATATGCATTCTGCAGGAGCTGTGAGAAAAGAACAGAAGCCATTTAGTGCACAGCTATTTGAGAAAGGGACAGGACAGTAGAGTAACTGGATCTCAGAGGCATAGCTGGGGGAGTCGGGGGGGCACTGGGCACCACACCACACCACAGGGGGTGGCACTTACTGCGCCCAACCCATGCATCTCCTGGGAGTGAGATGGTGGCTCGGGCACCTGCAGGTTCCACCACTCTACAGCTGAGGGAGGTGGTGGGCAGACACGGCTGGGCCACATTCTTTGCAAGTGGTACTCTGCCAGGCTGCATCCCAAGTGTTTGATTGGGGACCTAGGGATGAAGTTTCTCCCCTCTACCCTTCCTCTAGTGGTTTAATCACAAGTTATGTGAATGGCTACACCAGGGGCAGGGGACCTGTGCCCTCCCCCCAGGTTTTGTTGGACTCCAGCCCCCCCTCTGCCCCAGCTAGCATGACCAATGGTCAAGGATTATGGGACTTTGAGTCCAGCAACCTCTGGAGGGCCACAGGTTCACCACCTCTGGCTTGCTTCAGCATAAAACTTTGCATTGTACAGACCAAATTCTGGGAGCTTTTTAATGCTGCAATGCTAGCTAGGGGTGGATCTACACTTAGGAAAAAATGCTATAAATAAGTCAGAAATTAAAATCGTTATAACAAGAAAAGAAACTATGTAAAAATCACATAAGAAATTTATTTTGCTCTCCGGTGCAATCTGGTTTTGTATGTTTATAACACATTCAAAATGTCGTTTTTTGACTAAGGTAGCTGAGTCCTAGGTCTCTTGTGTACTCTGGTTTTGATGTAGGTCAAGTTAAAACAACTAGTGGTTTTGGATGGCCCACCTGGAACAAGAGACATGTCGGTTCAGTGGGGCTGGAATGAGTATTGTGGCATGCACATGTATTACAAAGGGCTGTACAGTATTCAATGTTCTCTGTCACTAGTGCAAGGACTCCTGCGCCAGCAGGTGGGTGTGTTTTAATGTTGCACAAAGAGGAGCCCAAAGAATAGTTGCACAAAGCTATCGGTAACCACCGTGTGTTTTCTCTTGCACAACATAACATTTCTCTAATGGAACAAGTATACCACTTTAGTCTTACAACTAAATTTAGTGTTGGTGGCTCTCCCTTGTTTGATCAGGCTTGAATCTTCAGGTTTGCATCTTCCTTTCAGGTAACCACTGTTCTCAACAGAACAGTTGAGAATATACTTAATCTGCATACTTGCTTTGCTTGTTATTCTCTCAGTGCTGTAGACTTCATTTTATCTTTTTAATAGTTGGGGAGCGAGGCTGCTGGAAGCTTCCAAGAAAATGTCAATGAGGAAAGCAGCACAAATTTACTTATGGCATGCTTTCCCCATGGTTTACTAAACATGGGATGACAATTCCATAATCCAAGACAACTACAATCTGGAATATAATTGAAAATGCAAAATTAAAGAGGGGAAATGAAGACAGATAAATGGAGAAAAACACTGCAATTATTGCAGTTATACAGAAACTTTGTTTGGTTGTGGAGGTAGGACCAGTGGTGTGTGCCAAAGACACAGCAGAGAATGTGAGTTGAGAAAGATTTGAAGTAGTAGCATAATGGGGCTTTTTTTTTTTTTTTACAGCGATAAATGGACATTAAATATTTTATCTCCTATGTAATAAAGTTTTATTTCCCATTTAAAATATTGTGCTTGTGCATCATTCTGTTTTGTAGCAGTTGGGATTGTTTCTCCCCACCTCCCATTCCCCACAATTCATCCAAGCTTTGCAGTGCACCAAGGACTTTCCCATCTCATTTTACTAAGTGCCCCCCCTGCCCCAAAATTATTCAGTATGACTCCGGGTCGCCAGACTTATGTTTAAATCTTGTTTGAGCAGGCACATCTTCAAGATTCTGCCTTTTTTTGCAGTGCAGAGCATTATTCTGCTCTATGTCAATGTGATCTCGGTGCACTTTCAGACAAAATGCAAAAGTGGCAACCCATAGATGGGCAGGGTATAAATAATATCATTATTCTGGAGTAGGATGTCCCTATTTTCATCAGAGAAAGGTTGAAGAGTATGCCATTCAGTGAGCTTCATTGCCAGCTGGGAACTTAAACCTGAGCCTCAGTCTCTCCAGGCCTAATCCAATATTCTGCATTTGTCGTTTAGTCGTGTCCGACTCTTCGTGACCCCATGGACCAGAGCACGCCAGGCACTCCTGTCTTCCACTGCCTCCATTAAGGATGAGAAAATATACCACTTTCATATGTCTTGTTGGACTATAATGCCATAACCACTATCATTCTGGCTGGGGCTGATAGGAGTTGTAGTCCAACAACTGAAGGGTCACATGTTCCCCATCCACGCCTTATGCCATATTAACTTTGTTACAAGGCTTTTTTTATGATGAGCCTGAAAGTGAGGAGTACCATTGATGAATACTCTCCCATGTCTGAGAAGCAGACAAACAACAAAAGATGTACCAGCAACAACTCCCTGCAAGTAGAAGATTAGCACAGCACAGGGGTATTGGCCTACCCCTCTCCCTGCTATGCTAGTTTTCTACTTGCAGTGCATATTTTTTTAAAAAAATGTATGGGAAGCAGTAAAAAATACTATCCTCCATCTTGGGCCTCGGATAGTTACTCCCCCAGACTCGTTCTGGTTTCAAAATGGCCCCCATGCTGCATATGCCCTATACGGCCCCGAGCCTTACTCTGTTCTTGCGGCTCCCTTAGGTCGCCGCCAGGGGGCACCCACAGGATTCCTTTCCCCTTTTCCTTTGTTGGCAACAGGAGTCGAGGCAAAGGGGAAGAGCGAAGGGCTGCACTGTTACACTCTTAACGGCTCAGCACAGAGATTTCCGGTTTCCAATTGCAGCTAGTGGTGGGGGGCAAAAACACAGGGTTAGCGCTTCTTAGGCTTTTAGTAAATGTTTTTTTTTTAACAATCACCTCCACACTAAGCGGGCAAAAACAGCTCGACACGGATGAAATTCCTTTTCTCTCCTGCGCTCTCAGATCCCACAACAGCATTCATGGAATTGAACAGAGAGAGATGGAGTGATAAGCAAGACAAATAGCTTTCCTATTGAATTTTTAGCCTTGGGGGGAAAAAGGAGACGGAAAGATTGCACGGGAGTGTAACTCGGTAGGCTCCCTTTTGTCGCCTCCGTTTACCGGTTTCCCATGAGTCCCCAATGCAATCACCACTCATGGCCCCGCACATGGAGGATTCCTCAAAAGAGCCTGAAGTGAGGACTGCCTAAGGACAGTTATCTCGGGCGAAGAGCAGGGAAGGGGGAAGAGCTGAAGACCTCCTGTGACGCGTCGCCGGCGCTGCTGGTTGGCCGGGCGGCTGCGCATGCGCGGTCTGCGAATCCCAGGCGCCTGCCTCGTACAGAGCAGAGGCTGCGGCTGCAGCAGCGCGAGCGGCGCCCTGGTCCCGGCGCGCGCTCGCGGGCATCACTCAGCGCCCCCCCGCCCCGCACCGCGTCCGCCGCCTCGACTTTCTCTCTTTCCCCCGCTAGGCTCGGGGCGACGCCCGCGTGGATGGGATGGAAGCAGGACCCTCGGGAGCAGGTATGGAGGACGCTGGGGGGGGAGGGCTTAGAAGGAATGCAGGGGGGAATCTTGGAAGGAGGAAGATGCAATAGGTCCAGGGGCTCAGGGGAGCAAGTGCAACTGAGAGGAGGGGGGCTGAGAGGCAAGGGTGGTGTGCCAAGGGACATGGGGCCATCGCGAGTCTGCTGCATGTTTGGGTTCAGCTCTTTGGTGGGCCGCAGTATGTTTGGGGGCTTATGGGGAGAAGTGCAATTGAGGGGAGGGGGCTGAGAACGGTGGGAGGCCTGCTGAGGAACAGCGGGGAGGGGTTTTTTTTGGAAGGGTGGGCTGTGTTGGGGACTGCAGGGGGCTTGTGGGGTTTAGGGGAGCTCAGGAGCAAGAGGCCTGCCGAGGCAGAGGAGTGGTCTGTGGGGGGATTACAAAAGGAGGGTCTGCAGCTGCTGTGTGTGTGCCGGAGGGGGGTGGCCCATACGGGTGCAAGTGTGAGATCAAAGAGGTCTGCCAAGGAGCGGAGTGGCAAATCGTGTGCGTGTGTGTGTGTGTGTGTGCTTGCAGTGCGCGTACGTGGGGGATGCAGGAAGGATGAGGACACGGAGGGGGCTGTGCGGATGAGGGGCGGGAGGAGACATGGATCGGTGGGGGAGGGGAGAGAATGAGAAGCATTGGGACTTTGAGAAAGGAGTCCCGGCGTGGCGTCCAGGGCACCTGGAGCCACATGTGGAGAGGGAGTTGTCTGATGGGTTCCAGTTGGGCTGCAAGAGTAGTTGGCAAAGAGAAGGCGATGCTGAGGGGTGGATGGGAGGAAGTGGGCATTCCCAGGCAAGTTGGAGGAGTTAGGGGCTAAAGAAACACTTGCGTTGGGGGTGTTCTTGCCTAGGGAAAGGGGGAGCAGCAGCTAATTGAGAGGGACAAAATGCAGTAATGCAGTAAGGAGAGGATTGAGAAGAAACACACACACACACACACACACACACACACACCCCATCACTGGGACGAAAGGTTGGGGACGTCCCCCAGTATCCTAAGTGTGTTGGATACGAACAGGCAATGATGACTTTAAAACTGCCCATCCCCCTCTCCAACAGATTGATGTGCAGGGATTAACTTTGTGCATGGTTACATCCACATCATACATTTAAAGTTCATGGCTCCTGCCACCAAAAAAAAGTGTCCCATTAGCTGTATTTTGTTACAGGTGCTGGGAATTGCAGCTCTGTGAGTGGTAAACTACAGTTTCCAGGACTGTTTGCGTATGTGTGCTTTAATTGTATGATGTGGATGTGACCTGCTGTTTCAAATTGATTTTTTTAAAAATGTAAACCACTTTGAGGTAACTTGTGACTACTAGTATTATTATGTGCAACAAGGTGAGAGAGGCCTGTTGAGTACTTAAGTGGAGGCAGAGGAGAAATCTGCAGCATTAGCACATCCAAGCCCAAGTTGAGTGGGGGGAGATGTTGGCTTAACAGGTATGAAATGCCTTGTGGCTCTTGAAAGGAGAATGTTGCAAAGGAAAGAAGATATGGAGAGTAAGCGTTTGCTGGGCACTGAGAGGTCCAATAGCTTTTGAAAGAGGGCAGAATGTGGTGCTGCAGATCCTCAGAGAGGGAAGCTCACTTCAGCACAAATCACCCTGAATAGGAGAGCACTAAGAGGGGCTTTCTCTGCTCTGGGTCTCCTAGGTTTAAAGGAATCTGGCTGATTCAGGAGCAAAACTGACTTTAGGTGTGCGAGCGAAGCCTTGCTTGTTACATAGACAGGGGTGTGAAGGTGGGTGAGAGGGAGAAACAAATGCCCTGTCCAGGAGGAGTAGATAAAATGCTGAATCTTTGCACAAACATTTTTGTAAGATACTTGCTGCTTAATTGAGATTTGGGAAATGATTTTGGGGCTGACTAGTGGAGGGGACATAGAGGCATTCATGCTGCCCCCTTCGCTGTATCAGGGAAGCTGGGGGGTCTGATTTGAGTGGCTGAGCATGCCTGAAAGCTGGGTGGTGAGGGGACAGAAGCAGAAAGATAAGGATCCCTTGTTAGGACAAGGGAAGCTGGCAGCAGCTGGGTCCTTGGTGAGCCCCCCCCCCTTTCCCTCCAGGCATAGCTAAGAGATTTGAGGGGAAGATATGCCCACAGCCTTTGAGTAGCTGGAGGAGGAAAGACTCTCTTGCAGCCTTTGTCAAGTAGGTGCCCTCCAGGTGTTTTGGACAGCAAATCCCATCAGCACAAGTAATAGTCCAGAACAACTGGAGGGCAACTCCAGCCTGGTGGAGAGGCTGTTGTCTTGTTTTTGTGTACTGAAGGAGTGATCAGAAGGCTATTGAAACCCATCAGTATTTGTGTGTGTGTGTGTGTGCCTTTTCTTTTGTTGGCTTTTACAAAAGTAGAACATCTTGCTTTCAGACCTACTTTAAATTGACACACAAAGCCCTTCTAGGTTGATGGTAAAGAGAATTGATGCTTGAGTTTGCTGACATCTTTTCAGATATGTTTTTTTTTTTTTAAAAAAACAAACTTTCCCATAGTGCCTTGTAGAGGCAAAACCTAACTTCCAGGGAGGTGGGTGATTGTTTACTACACTTGCAAAGTGCTTTGTGATCTCTTGCTTCATTGTCTCCTCAATAGCCTTGTTAGGCTGGGTCACTGCTATTAAAAAAGTGTTGTGGGTGGTGATCTGTCAGGCTGATGAGACTGGTGTGCCCATGGCTACATAGTGGCTGGTTCCATGTGACTCTTGAGCCAGGTTTTAGAAACATAGGAACCTGCCTTACACTGGTCCCACTGGCTCAGCATTGTCTACAGTTTACACTGTCTGGCAGCGGCTCTCCAAGGTCTCTGAGAGGAGGCATTCCCAGCGCTACCTGGAGATGCTGGGGGGATTAACCTTGGCCCTTCCTCGTTCAGTGCAGGTTCTCTGCCACCGAGTTATCTAGCTTATTGTGGTTTACAGGGCATGAGCTGTGTGCCCATGCACATGGCCTGATTGCTTCTGCTTGCTCTTCCCCCTAGCAGGAGCAGGAGAAACAAATCAGCCAGCCTTGGCTTTGCAGACTGACCAAGCCCAGGGTTTGTGGTTTTGGTTTTCCCTAACAAGCCACAGCAAATCATGGGTTTGGACTGGCCAGCAATTGTGGCTTGTTAGGGACCAATAGATCACGGCCCCTTGTTTAGCCATAACACAAAGTCTTAAGTTTCTGTTTCATTTATTCTCCTTGCTCTAGGGCAGGGCTGAAGTAGGGACAGCTGGGCAGCGATGTACCAGCACCCTGCCCAGGTTCAGTAAACCAGAAGGTCTGGATTATGACATGTGAACATGACCACTATTTAAAAGGGATGAGACTTCATATGGCTCTCCCAGGTCTTAAGTCCTCCAACTGCTTCCCAGTTAGGTTGGTGAGAGAGGAGTGGGGTTTGCTGGCATATCAAGTTGGTTGTCTGCTTGTCAGGCTGCAGGTGTGTACTCATGTCCCAGGAAGGGCTGTAGCTCAGTGGCAGAACATCTGCTTTGCATGCAAAAGGTCGCAGGTTCAATCCTCACCCACTCCAGGTAGGCCTTGGAGAGACCCCTCCTGCCTAACATCCTGGAGCGGCCTGAATCTGTAGAAGGCAGCTTCCTGTGTTCCTGATGTTCTTTAAAATAAAGGCAGAGCCCAAGAGTGAAGGCTGGCTTGCTTCTAGTTCTGGTTTTAACTTGTGGAAATTCACCCATAAAGTTTTTGTGTGATGAAGGTTGCGATCCTAACCCCCTTTACCTGGGAGGAAGACCCACTGAGTTCTGGGTGGGTATGGTTAGTCTTGCACAGGGCAGCTGCCTCATTAGAAGGACTTACACCATTTTTGTTTCAGAAACTAGACATGTGTCCATTCATGTCTTTGGAGGCAGGGCTTGAACCTGGAGAAAGCAAATTAATTAAGATGGTGCCTTGGACCAAGTGGAAGGGTCCATTCTTAAAGAAAATTTGTTCCTGGCACCAGTATTCGAAATTTGCCGGGTGCTAGGCAAATTTGGCACCTGGCTATCTGCCACTTGCGACCAAGTGAATATATTTGGGCACCTGGATGGTGCCTGATGTCTTTGCCATCTGGAGGTGCATGCCTAGGGGACCATTGGATCTTGCCTGTTTTCACACACTAACATTACATCCTGTAGAATTCTATCTGTGATATTTTATCTGCACAATCAAAGTTTGGCTTATATATCTGACTTTCTATCACACCCCATACGTGCTTAGATGGCCCTTTTCCAGCTTGAGAAGCAAAGACAACTTCTCTAAGTTTCTCTGGCTGGCTGGCTGCCTCAGTTACAATTCTTACTTGCTACCAGAAGCCAAGTGGCTAACTACAAGTTGGACTTTTCCAAAAGCCAATTTTGGCATTAAGCTGTACTCAGCTGTATTCAGTGGAATATCTCTGTTGGCATAGCGTGAGACCCTTAATATCAGACTTGTGGATTTGAGCACCAGATTGGGCAAAAGATCTCTATATTGCAGGGGTTGGACTGGATAACCCTTGGGGTCCCTTCCAACTCTACAATTCCACGATAAACATAGCAATTTAGAGTGTTACCCAAATAGCCATACAACTTGTATTGGCTTGATCAATCTGTGTCAATGTAAGTATAGCTTATCAAGAAATAAGCCTCTACGGAGCCTATCTTGTGTAAGTTGTTGTGTTTAGAAGAAGCCAAGTGAGAACAGACACTCATTAAGGGATGCAACAGCAGACATTTCTGCATTTGTCTCTGTGTCCAGAGTGGTTTGAATGCTCCTGTTTGAATGCAGAGGTATGGCAGACTGCTTCCTTTCTAGATATGGCGCCTCATGGCACACAGTTTGATGGCTGTGAACCCTAATGGCTCATCTTGACAAACTGATTGCAGATGTGAACTGAGGATGTGTTGATAACTCCACAAGGCGGATTTTAATTTGATAGATAAAATAAATAGGATTGCATCCCAACTAAGTCCTTCCTTTCAGTAGGTCTCCTCTGAGTAGGACTAACATTGGATCAGGGATGTTTGACTCAAAAGTTTCAAGTGCAAATCATTTGCCAAGCATTTTGCATCATTTTTACCACTTCAAAATAACCAATCTGGCTCAGTCCAGCAACAAAAGTGTAAAATTCTTAAGAGTTAAATTCTGCCGCTTTTGCTGAGTTCCTACAGAATTGCGACTTACGAAACAGCTGGGGTTCACAGCCACACCATTGACTGCTGTGTGATATTTGTAGGGGTGGGAAATGTTTAGTTTCACAAGTTCATTAAAAAGAATGAATGGATGCCTGTTGCAAGTCAGGTTGTAGACACGAGTTTTTAGCTTTGTTTACTAAATGCCAGTAAAATAAACATGCTAGATTAGATCGCTCTCTAGGGCAGTGCTGGGAAACCTTGAGCTCTGAGAACTTCTTATTTTGCCTGCAGCATTGTTTTCCCTAAGCCATGCCTGCCTGTCTGCCCATCACCTGTTGTCATATGATATCAGGTGTGGGTCAGGTAAGCTCAGCTGATCCAAACTGAACAGGAGATGTTCTCCCAATTCTTCTGTTCTGTGCACAGGTAAAATTTCTTGCTTTTTGAATTTGGCACCTTTTTTGTTGTTGCTGCCCTGCAGTAACAGAAAAGGCACCAAACACAAAAAGCACAGAATTATTTCTGGATAACACCCTGCCTCTGAAATAAAATCCTGTTAAGCATGCTGGGAATTGTAGCTCTGTGAACTACAGTTCCCAGGATTCTTTGCGGGGGAACCATGTAGTTTAAATGTATGACCTGGATGTGACCAAAGAATTGGGAATGCCCTTGGATCAGGCTCCTGTTTTTTTCCCCTTTGCAGGTGTGGCTTGAAAAGTTTTGCATCCTGTAGTTACTGCTTATTGCTTTGCTGATTTTAGATGCTCTTGCCATGCCATACGGTTGATTTGAAGGAGATGGTGGTTTTCCTAGGTCCAAAATGAGGTTTTGGTTGCTTCATTTTATGTGTTCCTTCACTGTAGACTAGAATGTAATGTTGAGGTCTCTTCTTGCTCCAACTCTGAGCAATGTACACTTTGTTTTGTTTAGTATGGCCCTGTCGCCTCTGCGTGATGCAAAAATCTCTGTGATTTGTGTGATTTTTGGCATCAAATCCATAACAAGCTTACATTAACTTCATCATAGCATAGCAGAGAATCATTAGCAGGCAGTGAGTGCAAACTTGCGGCTTTGCAGAACTTAGGTGAGAAAAGATTTTGCCTTTTATTCATCTGCATAGATTTCTAAGTTCTTTGTTTAAATGCCATCTTCATGCTGGCTCTGATAGCTTGAGTTGTCTTCTAGGAATTTTGCTTGGGGCACATATTCAATTACAGCAAATAACCTGTTGAGTTTTGAATTTGTTGCATGCCTAACTGTGTTTTTTCCTACTTAAAAATATCCTCAGTTATATGGAATAGCTTCATCTTGCGCCTGTCTAAACAAATGAAATTTGCTGTTAATGCAGATTACTGTAATTTAATACAGATTAAATCTAGGTGTTAATTCTTCTTAAAAATAAATGCCCACAGATGAGGAAGAAAGAAAAATGGTAGTCATGTAGTATTGATTCTCCCAGGTTTACAAAAAGCCTGTTACAGCTTCAAGGAATGTGTAATTTAAAGGTGGGGAACTTTTGGTTCTCCAGTTGCTGTTTGACTCCCAATTCCTGTTAGCTCTGACCATTGGTCATGTGGAGGCATTTCATGGAGAAAAGTAGCAGCTGCCACAAAAAAATGGCGGCCCCAATGTTGACTGCCATCTTTTATCACTGGAGTGGCATATTCTAGGTGTTTAGTAATTTGGACTGTTATTATTTGTGTGTGTGTGTGTTTGTTTTGTTTTTTTGCAAACTACTTTGAGTTTATGTTCTAAAGAAAAGTCTGACAAAAGCTAACACTACTGGTTCTGGAGAAAGGCGAGTCTCACTACCCCTCAGTGAGTGATGAATGGGTACAAATGGAACAAACAACAACACCCGACGATACTTGCTTGTTGATCAGTGCATTTATTGCTGATTTCTGCTCCTTTTTGAAGACTGTGGACTCAACTAGATTGATAAAGAAATAGCGATTTACAGTGGTATCTCGGGTTAAGTACTTAATTCGTTCCGGAGATCCGTTCTTAACCTGAAACTGTTCTTAACCTGAAGCACCACCTTAGCTAATGGGGCCTCCTGCCACCACACAGCCGGAGCATGATTTCTGTTCTCATCCTGAAGCAAAGTTCTTAACCTGAGGTACTCTTTCTGGGTTAATGGAGTCTGTAACCTGAAGCGTATGTAACCCGAGGTACCATTGTATATGTGCTATAACACTGTGCCACCAGATGGCGCTGTGGAGTCCCAGTTTTTCCCTACCAGATTTCTCTGTTTAAACGTACGTGTTTTAACGCTGCTTTGATGTGTCTAGATCCAGCCTGTGTAGGCACCAGAGAGGAACCCAATCCAATCTAATCCATAGTTCTATGCAGGATAAGTTTAATTTTAGAAATTAGATTCCATCTTCTAAAAATCAGGTGCTGGAACGTATTAGGCCTTGAGAATGCCTTTCCCCAGCCCCCTTGGCAGTGGCTGGGTGTGGGCATCCCCTACCCCTGGTGCTGGGGACCCCCCTGTGAATGGGAAACTTTGCTGTCTATCCTTTTTGTGTGTGTTTGGTTCGGCAGACTGAGAGCTGGTTCCTAGAGGAGTGATTAATGACATGTGTTGCCCGCAGTCACAACTTTGCTGCCATTTGGAAAGCAGTGGGTCTGTGTGTGTGGTTCCCCCTCCCCCTCTTTCCCCTTTGGGATCTCACTTCTCTCTCTGCCCCCAGTTAATTTATTGAAACAGCAGGAGAGTATGTGGGAGAGAAAGGGTGGAGGTGGCAGTTTATCCTCCCAAAAGCCTCAGTGAAAACAAAACTACTCCATGTGTCCTGTGTTGTCTAGGATCGTTGGTGCATCCCCCTCCCCCCCCCCAGTGTTGGGGGTGCAAGGATCTAAATAGACATGTTAATTTCATGCCCTCCTAACAGGGCAGCCCCCATCAAGCAGCTGTTGATCTAGAGCTGGCTGACAGCTGTTAAGACAAATCCTTTGTTTAGGATGGGGATTATCTCAAAACAGAGGTTCGGAGGCCTTGAATTCTCTCTGCACACCCAAATAAAGATGCTTGGGGGGAAGGATGGGTTTCAGGGGGAAACCAGACGTGGACGTTCTCTTTGGAATATGCTGCCTCTGGTGAGCAGGGGGAAAAAGAAGTTTGCTGCCTGATCTTTCAGTGGCAAAGTCTGGTTTCATACTGCTGGATGTGTTGTGCTGCAACTGAAAATAGGTTTCTTCCCCTCCTTGTGCCCCTCTGCCTAGGCTCATTCATTTGCATGACAAAGTGGAGGCTTAATGCAACTTTGCCATGGTGAGTGGAGGTATGCAGAGAGGCACCCCCTTGTTTCGAGGGAGAATGGGGCAGGTCTTGATAAAGGGGTGACTGTCTCTCTGGGTTCCCCTGTGCTGGCTTTGGTTACTTGCGTTTTGTAGATGCGGTTTCTTCAACTGTGCCATGGCGATGACCTCAAGCTCTTTAGGACTGGGTTGCCCAAATGTCTCGTCTGCATCTGCGAAGACAATTTGTCTGGATGGTATTCGTAGTAGGGCCGCCATGGTGGTGGCCCCGCAGTTAAGTGGAATTAGATCTTGCTCTAAGTTGGGCAGGACCCATCCCATGTGGTCTTTACATGGGCCTTGAAGACCTACTTTTTCATGAGGGCCTTCGTGTAATATAAATGGGGGTTTCTATTCTGGGGGTCTGCTGACATTTCTTTTCACTGCTGGTGTATTTCAGTCTATTTTGAACTGTCTTTTAGGGCTAGTGTTGCAATAAAGTGGATATATTGAATTGTTACCTTTGTATATTTCGTTCCGTTGTGAACAGCTCTGTGGAGCCATGTGCTCAGAAATCCAATCATCTTTGTTTTTAATTGGTGCAAATGGGAGTTGTGTTTGCATCTGGTAAAGTTAAGTTCATTGTGGTTGCTGATTCCCCCCTTGCCACCCTTCTGTTCTGTGGATCATTGGCTCACCTTTTACAGGTAAGAGCCACAGTGGAGTATGGAAGTCCTTGTTGTCTCTTAATTTCCTTCCCTTCCTTCAAGGAGCACAGCGGGGTCCCTGGAATTGCTTGTCATCTTTTTATTTCTAGACAGTTATATCAAACATTAGTCACACTCAGAATAGATGCATTGAAATGAAATAACAAGAGTGACTTTGGTCCATTAATGTCAATGGTTCTTCTCTGAGCAGAACTTAGTTGGCCTAGCTAGTCTTCTTGAATTTCAGCTAAAGCAGGGGTACAAACCTGGTGGCCCTATAGATGTTGGACTACAAATTCCATCATCCGTGACCATCGTCTAGGTTAAGATCCTTCCTCTAGTAAAACTAAAAACCCAACAAAGTCTTAAACAGTCTTTTAAAGCATGGGTTCTACCTCTAAACATGATTGTGTTTTGTTTTTTGTTACTCTTCCCCTGGTTAAGATAGTACAGCTAGCTATCTGTTTTTATCCTCACAGCAACCCTGTGAGGTGGGCTAGACTGAGAGGCTGGCCCAAGATTACCTGGTGAGCTTGATGGCCAAGTGGGGATTTGAACCCTGGTCTCCCAGGTCCTAGTCTGGCACTCTAACCACTGTGCCACCACTAAAACTCTCCAGTATTTTAGGGTGTGTGAGATGTTAAGTTTTAAAAAAATATTCTCTGTCATGAAATCACAAAAGCTCAAACACACAAACAAGGAACAGTTATGGCATTCCTGCAAGGTAGTGTTAAAATGAAACTTCTAACTCATTTAAATTGCTTTGCAATGAGCACAATTTGCATACCACATTTCTGCATATTGGAGATAATGAACAGGTGGCCGCTTTGCACTTCTTATTCTGCAAAATTTATTCAGAAGATGTTGCCCCTGGATATGACTGGAAACTTTGCAGTTAGGTACTGAACAATCTTGAGCTTTTGAGAATTAGGAAAACCAGTGCATCTTGGCTGTCTCATTTCAGGAACCTTGAGTATTTTTGCCATCATAGCTCTGAACTCAGGAAGCTTGGTTTCTTAGGAACTTGAAAATACATAAAAGTCATGTTCAAATGCTACTTTCCCAGAACCTGTGATCATGCTGAGATTAGGAGCAGATCTTGGGCTTGAAGACCTTCTCACCCACTTCCCTGCCTCCACCACCTTGCATGCTGCATAACCAGAGCTGTGATATTGCAGGAGCACTGGGCAAAGTGCCAAGACTTGTATTGTCTCTGCTGTATTTTTAAAGCAAGCATCTAGCCCTCCTGACTGCAAGTATATAGAATGGACATGAACCTCAGAACTGCTCCCTGTCTTGGTCATAGCTCAGTGATAGAGCACCTCCTTTGCTTCCAGAAGGCTCCAAATTCAATCCTCAGTGGCATCTCTGGGAATTTCCCCTGCCTGAAACCATGGAGAGGTGCTGCCAGTCATTTGTAGACCAGTGATTAGCTTATATATCTGAGTTTCTAGCACTGGACCCAAGTTTGAGAAAGGCTGGTGTAGGCAGTACTGAGTCAGATGGATCAATGACCTGACTCTGAACAAGGCAGCGTCCTACGTTCTGGGGTAGGGCAAGTATTGGCTGAAAAAGCTTAATGGTGCCTTGGGGAAAGTGCTTTGGAGGAGGTCTGAATCTCTGGGGTAGAGCATCTCCTTGGCCTTTGGGAGGTCCCAGGCTCAACCCCCCAGCATCTCCAGGCAGGGCTGGGAGAAAGACCCCTATCTGAAACTCTAGACAGTCTCTTGTCTGGGCCAGATGGAGCAATGGTCTGGTTTGGGCTAAGGCAGCTTCCTGTGTTCTTTGGGGGGTGTTGGTGTCGCTTGCCTCTTGGGCAGGCATTCTGCCATGGGTAAGTCCTAGGGTGCCGTGAAAAGAGGGGTGGGAAAGCAGCTGGGTGCCAAGGCTCTCAGGCGGTGGTGTGTAGCTAATGTCTGGAGTCTCATCTTGCCAGCTGGGATGCTGAGCTTTAATTTATGCATCGTGGCCACTCTTCCCTTGTCTGCCGTCCAGCCATAATTGGCCCGCCAGCCATCCCCCTTGTTGTGTCGCTCACGGGCAACCACTTTTAATCTGTGCATTGATTCCTTGACTTCATTAATTAATCTGCAAGGCTTTCAAGAGACAGGGCTTGGCAACGGTCCGAAAGCTGGAGCAAATCTGCATTTGTGTTTTATGTGAAACTCTGTGGCATCCTGGCAATTCCACAGCAATTTCACTCCTTCTGTGCGGTTTAAGACTTTTGAAATGTCCCAAACCATCTCGCTGAGGCTGTTACTGCGGAAAAGCAACAGCTAATCCTCAACTTGATCTGTATTGCAGGTGGAGGGGTGAGGAGGGTGAGAGAGAGAGAGAGAGAGAGAGAGAGAGAGAAGGGAAGATGCATTGAATGAGCCCTGGGGGAATCTGGGAGAGTTTGGTCCCCATTGTGTGTCTCTCTAGTCCACAGCTGCGCCTTGTCCATTCATTTTTGTCCTGCAAACGTGTGCAGTGACGCGGCAGGAGCCCTGCCACAGACTGTTCTCAGACTGGGTGTGTTAAAGATTCTGGTTTTCTTTTTTAATAGTCTGTGGGCTTAGCCATGCCATCTTGCCAAGTGTGATCCAGCCACATACTTTCTTTTGTTCAACTCCTCCTTTCCCCCAAAGCAGTCCTTAGACACAAAAGTATTTTGCACCCAGATCCACAGGATGTGGGAAGGGTATGGCAAAGGTGCATTGGGGAGAGCCTTAAGTTCTGGGGGCAAGGAAGAACTTTTCAACTCCACACCTTCAATATATATAGCCTGTTTAATCTCCTGTCCCAAATTGACAATTTCATCTCTCTTACTGGAAATATCAGTGGAGATTTTTTATTTTTAATAATGGTTGAACAATGCCCTGATTGAACAAGTGCTTTCTTTTATGTGTCTAGAAGCTTACTCAGAAGTCTGTGGTGAGCTACCTTGCCAAAAGTTTTGTGAAAGTCCATGTATACTATGTTAACTGGATTACCCCTATCTATATGTGTGTAGACTCTCTTCTCTTAAAGGTAAAGGTAAAGGGACCCCTGACTGTTAAGTCCAGTTGTGAACGACTCTGTGGTTGCAGTGCTCATCTTGCTTTACAGGCTGAGGGAGCCAGCGTTTGTCTGCAGACAGCTTCCAGGTCATGTGGCCAGCATGACTAAGCTGCTTCTGGCGAACCAGAGCAGCGCACGGAAACGCCGTTCGCCCTCCCGCTGGAGCAGTACCTATTTATCTACTTGCACTTTGACGTGCTTTCGAACTGCTAGGTGGGCAGGAGTTGGCACCAAGCAACGGGAGCTCACCCCATCGCGGGGATTTGAACCGCCGACCTTCTGATTGGCAAGCCCTAGGCTCTGTGGTTTAGACCACAGCACCACCTGCGTCCCATATATGCGTGTAGACTCTCTTCTCTTAAAGTACGCTTGATAAGTTGTTGACATTACTGAGCTGGATGGCTCAGTGGTCTCTCTGAGTAAGGCAGTCCTATCAAAACCAGATCAGCAAGGAACCCCCCAGTGGCACTCAACAGCCGTCATTTAATGAGGCACAGGAGACTGGGAAGAGGTTTTTAGCTCTTTTCTTAAAAGTCATTGACAATTGTGGCAGACTGACTTCCCTTAGTAACATGTTTGCTGTGCTGGCTGGGGCTGATGGGAGTTTTAGTGTAGAGCATCTGGAGGGCACCAAGTTGGAGAGGGCTGCTTGAATGCTCCCAAGGATGCTTCTTAGAACGGTTCCTTTCGAATTCCAGAGAAGCATGTGAACCTGTTCCTTATATATCAATAGTTCTAGAACTATGATATGTGGAAATGTTGTTGTGGAGCCATTGAGAAATATCTACCGGTATCTGTACTAAATATCTATCTGTACTTGGCCTTGCATGGGATTCTGCCCCTACCCCCAAATATGGAGATCAGTTTTGCAGAACATCTTAGTTCATAAAACAGTCACATCCATCACTCTAGAGCAGTGATTTCCAACCTTTTTTTGACCATGCCCCACCTAAGCATCTCTAAAGTCCTGATGCCTCCCGCCCCCGCCTCCCATGACATATAATTCTTATTATTCAAAAAATGAACTCCTATTCACAAGGCCATTAACTTAGTCTAACACATTCTCGAATTTCCCCCCCATAAAAATCAAATTGCCCCCCTGTGGGGCATGTGCCCCACATTGGGAACCACAGCTCTAGAGAGTAAAGACAAGGGTTATTAAAAGTGAGTTGTGGATGTGCCTTGATTTGTAGAACTAATAAAGTTTATTAAGTTGTCTGATTAGACCCCCCCAGCAGTTTTCAAGTGGCCTGCATTGAGGTTTAGAACCGCTGTTCTCAGTGAGGAATTAGACTGTGTTGAAAGGAAGCGCAGCAGCAGCAGCAGCAGCAGCCTCTCAGCAGAGTAATCCAGAGTATACCGGTAAGCCAGAAAGCAAAGCGCAGCAGTGTGGCTTGGGATAAGAGGATTCCTCTACTTTCTCTAAGCAGTGCTCTTGGGCAATGGGGGTCAGGGGGTGTTTAAGGTGAAATGTGGTGGATAACACCCGGTAGCGGCGCTCTGGCTCCTGTAGACTAGCTACAGGGGTTTAAGTAACAGAAGCATTGGCCGTGGAAGTAGAATGAAGGGTAATACCTGGGGCGCCTGCCCTGCATGCAAATCGGCCATTGAAAGATTGTTCAACACCTGGCGGGTGTTTTGTTTTTTTAAATGACTTTACATTAAATTATGTTTTCAGTGTGGAAGTATCTGTTCAACGAGGTAGGTGACAAAGCAACCTGCTAGCTTGCTCTGGGGTGTGCTACTCAAATCCTTTGCATGTTTACTCAGAAGTAAGTCCCAATGTGTTCATTGGGGCTTACTCTCCATTAAAGGTAAAGGTAAAGGGACCCCTGACCATTAGGTCCAATCATGACCGACTCTGGGGTTGCGGCGCTCATCTCGCTTTATTGGCCGACGGAGCCAGCATACAGCTTCTGGGTCATGTGGCCAGCATGACTAAGCAACTTCTGGCGAACCAGAGCAATGCACGGAAACGCCGTTTACCTTCCCACCGGAGCGGGACCTATTTATCTACTTTCACTTTGACGTGCCTTTGAACTGCTAGGTTGGCAGGAGCAGGGACCGAGCAACGGGAGCTCACCCCGTTGCGGGGATTCGAACCGCCAACCTTCTGATCGGCAAGCCCTAGACTCTGTGGTTTAACCCACAGCGCCATCCGTGTCCCATTAAGTGTGTGCAAAATTGCAGCAGGACAGACAGTGGTGCAGGTCTTCTTTGGTTGACAGCCGAACCAAAGTAAAGCACATAAACAAAATTAAATGTATAACAAACAAGACTAACAATGTATTCTACCAATTCAAGGGAAGAGCAAAAAACAACAACAACCCACAATTGAGCATGGTCAGTATAAGGTAGGGACACACACACACCAGGGAGGAGAAAATAAGAGATGTGTGATTAAGAAACTGGCCATCTCAGTAATAGTTTCCTTAAAAGACAACAAACCATTCCTGATTCTTTCCAGAGCTGGTCCTTGAGATGTGTGAATGGGTGTGTTACTTGGGATCCTGTCCCAGGCAGAGAAATGGCTAACTCTACCTCCTGAAAGTTTCTACTTCTGCTGGGGGGGTCTCTGGCAGCTTTGGGTTTAAACAGTTTGTACTGCAGGGCTGAGCAGACTTTAGACTGATCCAATTTCTTTTTGTTGCTTATTATAAGAGCTACTGGGACGCAGGTGGCGCTGTGGGTTAAAGCCTCAGCGCCTAGGGCTTGCCGATCGAAAGGTCGGCGGTTCGAATCCCTGCGGCGGGGTGCGCTCCCGCTGCTCGGTCCCAGCGCCTGCCAACCTAGCAGTTCGAAAGCACCTCCGGGTGCAAGTAGATAAATAGGGACCGCTTACCAGCGGGAAGGTAAACGGCGTTTCCGTGTGCGGCTCTGGCTCGCCAGAGCAGCGATGTCACGCTGGCCACGTGACCCGGAAGTGTCTCCGGACAGCGCTGGCCCCTGGCCTCTTAAGTGAGATGGGCGCACAACCCCAGAGTCTGTCAAGACTGGCCCGTACGGGCAGGGGTACCTTTACCTTTACCTATAAGAGCTACCAACCAGAGCCCGGTGCAAAAGAGAGTAGTGTTTGAGTTGAAGAAAAGTGAGCATGTCCTGACCTTAGGATTTGTTTTCAGCTCAGGAACTGAAGCGAGTTCACAGTCCCTTTGCCCAAGGGGCCAACTCCCACTTCGCTTTATTCATTTCAGTGGCCTAATTTAGTTGGGAAAACTCATTCTGCTGTTGCTGTTGTTAAGGAACTGGGGGTCAGAACCCCTGGCTGACCTACTGTCAGTCACTCAGAGATCTACTGGTAGATCAGGATCTACCACCTGCCCACCCCTGCTCCACAGAACACCGTTTTAGTCCTTTTTCCTAAGTGGTGTGGGCTGCCAATTTTTGTCTGTGGATGGTCAGGCTGGTTGATGGTGTCTACTGATTCATTTATTTTTAAAATTATCCCAAAGGACAATTAATCCTCATCATCTTCAGGAAAATCATGGCAGATAATTGGCTGGTTGCCGCCTAATTTAGTTGCACTAAGTTTCCACTGAAATCAGTGGGACAAGTTAGTTACAACATAAATAAGTAACGACTAATTTGTCCCACTTATTTCATTGGGACCCAAATCCTGCTAACTTAGTCTGGAGCCAACCCAATGTTTGCTTTGCACCCAGAATCTACCATAACCACTACCAAGACCTCCCTGCTAAATGCAAGGTTTTCATTTGAAATTTTAAAATGTAATATTAAACACATACAACAACAGCTGATTGTCCACACCAAACCACCCTCCTCGCTGAGGCTTGTAAATCATGTTGCAATTCTGGAGAGCTGTGTTGGGTGGGATGCAGGGCTGATAATAGCAGTTGTGGTATGGAGGGGGCTCTTCAGAGATGGATGCTGGCCTCTGGGTGACCTTGTAAGGGAGCAGACTCCCAAGTCTGTTCACTGGGGAAGCCGGTAGGTTAAAGGGCAGGTTGAGATTGATTGTAGGGTGGAACCTATTGCTTCCCGGAATTGCATGCGAGTGACTTGACTTAAAAAGAACAGCATGCAATTGATCCTTCCCAAATGTTCTTTCTCTGGGAAGAGTAGTCGAAGAGAGCTAATTTCCCTCTACGAGATTTCCCTTCTGTACTCTGAATCATCACCACACTTTACCTGAGTCTTCACATGGCCACAGAATGGAGTGGTATAAAGAAGGGCTGTGCAGACCACAGGTAGAATCACATTTATTTTTCTTACTGCTGTGTGTGTGGTTTAAAATAAAAATAAAAATCCACCCTACAAATAAAAAGCAGGAGAGAGAGGTGGGTTAAACCTTGGTATCACCAACATACTAGATTTATTATTGCAGGAGGTTTTAAAAAGTGAGAGAATCCTTAATAGTGTTGATCATCCTGAAGTGGTACAGCTCACTTTGTATAGCCTCATGACTTGTACCACTTAATTCTGCTGCCAAGTAGGAAACAGTGCTTAGAGTGGGATAACTCCGTAGTAAAGCACCTGTTTTGTATGCAGAAAGGTTCCTGGCTCAATTGCTGGCATATTCCATTAAAATCAACATCTAGGAGCTGTGTGTGCATATATATCTGTCTTGGACCCTGTAGCATCCTCTGCCAAACTGGTACCCTTTCGGACTTAAACACCCAGCACAGCCAGTGGTCAGGAATCATGGGCGCAGTGGTCCAGAACTTCTGGGGGGCACCAGGTTGTGGAAGATGTTGCTGCTCAGAGCAGATAATGCTGTGCCAGACAGACAAATAGTCTGGTCTGATAAAAGGCAGCTCCTAAGAATATAATAAGAGCCTTGCTGAATAGCCTTGATAGTCTAGCACCCTCTTCTCACAGTGGCCAACCAGATGCCAATGGGAAGGCCACAAGCAGGCCCTGAGCACAACAGACTCTCCCACCCTGAAATTTCCAGCAAATGTTACTTAAAGGCATACTTTTCCACACAGGGGAGTCACTCAAGCCCCTTGATCATTTTGGTTCCCCTTCTTCACCTTTTCCCCAGCTTTACAATATCTCTTTTTTAAAGCACAGAGACCAGAACTGTCCTGTGTTCCCATGAATATGATGCCGGCTGGGGAGTCCAGGTGTTCTGGGAGTACAGGGTCCACCAGCCCCAGCCAGCACAAACTGTCCAGCCCCTAACATCTGGGAATTCTACTTGGTCCGTCCCACACCCCGTTGCCTCTAGTTCTATTAGGAACCCTTCAGTGAGGTTGGGGGTTGAAATCTTCATTATTTCAGGCAGATTCCTTTACCACTTTGCATCTCATGCAACAGTGTTGGCACCAGGGAAATCTGACTCTTTACTCTTGTTCTCCAGAAACCATGAATTTTGGGGTTCCAAACAATCTATTGTGAATCTTTGGTTTGAGCTCCCTGCGCCCCCCTTCCAGTGTTGCCAAACAACAACTCTCCAACCTTCTGGACCAAACACCTCTGTGTCCTACAAACCACCAAGGTGCATGCATTGTGTCTATCCTTACCACCACTAGTGCATTTGACAGGCCTAAAAATATTATAACTGAGTTTTTCTGAGCTTTTCTGCTGCAGTCGTGAGCAGAGGATCCATGGTTCCCCTTCCTTCCCTCCTCCGTGGTTACAAAGCATGGATCCACATGGATCCTCAGGACTTTTGCATTGGGCTACTCCAAACTCACTGTCAGATCACATGTCTGTGGCCACAGCATGAACCACAAAAACCATATATCCACTATTTCATTTAGAATATTTTTTTTCTTGTTTTCCTCCTCTAAAAACTAGGTGCGTGTTATGGTCTGGAGCGTGTTATAGAGCGAAAAATACGGTACTTAAAAATCCAGTGCTGACTCCCTTTTAAGTGATGGGGTCATATTGTCACAGGTAGTTGAACTGCAGACTTGCCATCTCTTTGGAAAGCTCTTTGCACCACTCTTTCCCATAATTAATCAATGTTCCTGTATAGCATTGGCTGCAGTGTCATTTACTTGGGACTACAACTCCTTTATGGGATGCGGGTGGTGCTGTGGGTTAAACCACAGAGCCTAGGAGTTGCCGATCAGAAGGTTGGTGGTTCGAATCCCCGCGGCAGGGTGAGCTCCCATTGCTCGGTCCCTGCTCCTGCCAACCTAGCAGTTTAAAAGCACGTCAAAGTGCAAGTAGATAAATAGGTCCCACTCCGGTGGGAAGGTAAACAGCATTTCCGTGCACTGCTCTGGTTCACCAGAAGCGGTTTAGTTATGCTGGCCACATGACCCGGAAGCTGTACGCTGGCTCCCTTGGCCAATAAAGCGAGATGAGCGCCGCAACCCCAGAGTCGGCCACGACTGGACCTAATGGTCAGGGGTCCCTTTACCCTTTACCTTTACAACTCCTTTGGCCATGCTGGCTGAGGTTGATTGGGACCTCTGAAATGCCAAAGGTTGACCACCCTTCATCTAAAGCATTGGTCTTCAACTGGTGGGTCTGGGCGCATTACCAGGTCAAAGCCTGACCTATGATGGGTCACAATAGCAGTACCCCATTGTGCAAATACACGGCAGCATATTAAGTAATGGGTCCCCAGATGTGTGTGTAGGCTAAAGTTTGGTCCTCAATTTGGACAGATTGAAGACTACTGCTGTGACATTTTAAAATATCCTCCGCTCTTTCTTTTGTCTAGCAACCGCTGCAGGCACTTACCTGCCACCCCTGCAGCAGGTATTTCAAGCTCCTCGCCGGCCCGGGATAGGAACTGTTGGGAAGCCAATCAAACTCTTAGCCAACTACTTTGAAGTAGACATTCCCAAGATTGACGTCTATCACTATGAAGTTGACATCAAGCCAGACAAGTGCCCTCGCAGAGTCAACAGGTAAGGCAAGTATTAGCGTTTAGCAATTTCTCCTTTTGTCCAGCCCTTTAACTGAGAAGAAGCCAAAGGCCTTGGAGAAAACGCATGCAGAGCCCTGCATCTCTTCTCCTCCCCCATCCGGCTAGTTCTGAGAGCCTCACTTCCAAGCACACCTGTTGCAGCTCTTTCTGCCCAGTGGGATACTTGGCACTATTTAGCTTTGCTACGAGTGAAGTTGCCGCTTTTTGCACAGGTGGGAGCTGACCCTGCAAGCTGATGCTTAGACCGGCAGTGAAGTGGCTTTCCTGCAGCATCTCTCTCTTCCTTCCTCTCCGCCCACACTGGGAATTCGGCCTCTCTCCTCGCCCCATCTCTGGCCATGCGCTGGCGGCTTGAGAGATAACTGGGCTTTGGGCTCTATCACTGGTCAGCTTACAGCAGCTGTGTGATCTTGGCTGCAGTCCCAGGCTTTTAAAATAGCCATCCTTAGGCTTTGGGCAATTGTACTGCTGTTTAAAACTCTACTGTTCGTTTAATTCTTTGCTTGGGAAGGTCAGTATTGAGAGTTATCTGAATTAAAGAATGAAAATTCTGCAAGGAGCACATGCGTAGAGCAGCTGATTAAATTTTGTACCTGTTCTCTTTTAACTTGCATAATTCTGGCTTGGCTATCCATGAAGGCGTGAGAAACCTCTAGAGGCTCACTCTCCCCCGCTCCTGGATACCAAACAGGCTTCTGAGATGTCAGCTGAAGGCATTGTAGAGTTGGCATGCTGGTCAGATATTTCAAGACTGCTACTAGGTAGAGGGCAGCGTAATTTAAAAATAAAAATTATGGTGCCATTTGTTAGCAAGGACAGGAACATGGGCTACTTGTCCCCTAGCCTTGCAGCAGTCAGGGGCAAGTGTGCCCCCACTGGCCACCTACTTATAACAGAAAGCACATTGCAACTCTGAATGCAAGCAGTCATCAGTGGCACAGGCCAACATGTCAGACTAGGACCAAGGAGGGGACACAGGTCCAAGTCCTTACTTATCCATGAAGTTCATTAGATGGACAGGTTGCGCACAGCCAACCTCACCTGCTTCATGCAGTTATTGTGATGGTACATTTTTTTTTTTTTTGGTGGGAGAAATTTATATATCGCCCTATCCTTTGGGTAGCGTGAAGTAAAAATGCAATAACATTTTTTATTACCTAAAAAAACAAAACTGGCAGTCAGGCCAGTTACAAATAAAAAATAAAAAATAGTTAAGTGGAGAAATGGTTGATCTTCTTATTTCCTAATGGCAATGCTTTAAAGTCCAACCCTTCAGATGTTGTTGGACTACAGTTCCCATACTGCTAAGGGGAGCTGTCGTCTAACAACATCTGGAGGGCACCAGGTTGACCAAGTCTACTTTAAACATGCTTGACCATGACTTGTCAGTATTTGCCTGGTCAATGTTGCTTTTGATCATTTCAGGGCATTACCCATAGGCTTAAGTAACTTTTATGATAAACATCAAAATTATTCAAATAATTTTTTTTAGAAAACTTACTTAGCATATCATCAAAGGCAATTAAAAATAAGATTTTTTTGGAGGAAAACATTAATACAAATTTCATACTTCTTCACTGGTTGGCGTGTCAGCTGCAGTCTTTTTCTGGACAGGGATAGCCTGGGTACAGTTAGCGGCACTCTGTGACACACTTTTTATGAGGCCACCATTGAATGCAATTCAACAACTGCGACGAGTGCAGAATGTGGCAGCCAGAGTGTGGAGAGGAATAGAACTCAAGCAGGTACACTGGTTGCCAGTTACCTTCCGGGCACAAAACTATGTGCTTAAGACAACATTTAAAGCTCTGAATGATCTGCAGCCCAAATATCTGAGAGAATGCTGTCTCCAGTATCAACCTACCCTGCATTAAGATAAAAGGCTGCTTTCTGGGTCATCCCTATGTTAAACGAGGTGCATAATGCAGGGATGCGTGGTAGAGCCTTAATGGTGGTGACTCCATGTCTTTGGAATGACCTCTCCTGAAGTGCATCTCACCCTAGCTGTATATTTGGGAGGAAGGGTGGGGTATAAATGAAAATAATAAAATTTGTTTTGATGCCAGATGAAAGATCTCTTTTTGGTAGGCCTTCTATTATAAATTGCATACATTTATGTAATTTCCAAGAATGATTTTAAAAAGTTTTTCTGCTTATTTTATCCAATATTGCCTTTTTTTCTTTTTTCTTTTGGTAAACTACCCTGTGACCATTTTTGGTGAAGAGCGATCAAGAAACCTGATAAAGAAACAAATCATTTACCAAGCATTCTACCTCATTTTTGCCACTTCAGGTTAACCCATCTGTCTCAGTCTAGCGATGAAAGCATTAAATTCTGTCACTTTTGCTGTGTTTCTGCAGAATTGTGGAGTTCACAACTACTTCATTGGCTGCTGTGCAGTGTTTGTGAATGGGAATCTTGAGATTCGGGCTGGAAAATGTCCTGTTCAAAAGTTTATTAATAAGAGTGAACGAATGCCTGTTGCAAACACAACGTTAAACAAGCCTGGCAATTTATGATGGTTTTTAAAGCTTTTTTTTACTAAATTCCAGTAAAATAAACATGCGTTATTAGATTGCTCTCTAGGGCATTAGTAAATTTTCTAATGCAATCAGGGTTTTTTTTTCCTGATGCAGATCACTATGATTTACATAAGGAAAATTTTCCAATTGAAATTTTTTCCAGACAAGTTACATCACTTATGGGAATGAGGGAAAATACAAGATCAGCCGAGGTGATTGGCCAAGCAATACGAAGTTGTTGTATTAGATAGTCTTGGTAAATCTGGGTGCTTAGCCTATTGTACTCATTTACTCAGCAGAGTAGTACCTTCCACTTGCTGCATGTTGAGACTTAAACTTTTCCAGCACCAGCCACTGACTCAAATGATCCTGAGTTCTCCCTCATGTTCTAGCTTGGCTGCTCCCAGTCCAGTCATACATCTGGTCCTAGTTTCTTACTGGAATTGTGAACCTGCTAGCCAATCCTTCTAGCTTCTCTCTTCCTCCCCCTCCCCTCCTGGTCTCTCTCTCTGCAGGGAGGTTGTGGAATACATGGTACAACACTTCAAACCTCAAATCTTTGGAGATCGGAAGCCGGTGTACGATGGGAAAAAGAACATCTATACGGTCACTGCCCTGCCCATTGGCAATGAAAGGGTAAGAGGGCGGTGTTCTCTTGGGTGGTTGGGCTTCCTCAGGCACCCTCCTTTTTAAAGCCAGAAGGATCAGGAGAATTAAGAAGCTGCATTGGTGTTCCCTTCTACCTCTGCTGTCCATCCAACATGGCAGTGACTAAAAATTACATGTCAGTCACTTGACATCACCTTGATGTCTGGCGACCTAGCTTCAGAGGAAAGAATTGGGAACACACTCTTAAGTGTGTTTTCAATTCTTTCTCCCTCTGTATCCTGACTTGAACTCAAGCCCCTGATGAAGGGGACTTGCAAAGCACTGTGCTTTCAGCTGGAATTGTGTTTAATGAATGCCAGAGACAGCAGGAGCTTAACAGCAACTGTTTCATTGTCTAAAAATGACTATACAACAGGCCTAAACAAACTCACTAATGGAACTTCTTTTTCTTCAATCCTTCACTCCTAGTTCTAGTTCCATACCATATAAGGCAGGGGTTCCAAAGCCATAGTTCCATGCCATACCATATAGGGTATGGGTTCACAAAACTCTGGACCGCAGGTACTCCATGAGCTTCATTCAGGTGGCCCATAGCATGTCTGAATTAAATATTCATATTTATTTTTTAAATGGTTCCTTTATTTCTTTCCTTGTATTTTATTGTATTACAGTGGTGCCTCGCAAGACGAAAATAATCCATTCCGCGAGTCTCTTTGTCTAGCAGTTTTTTCGTCTTGCGAAGCATCCCTATTAGCGGATTAGCGCTATTAGCGGCTTAGCGGCTAAGCGGCTTAGAAAAAGGGGGGGAGGGAAAAAACTCGCAAGACTCACAAGACATTTTCGTCTTGCGAAGCAAGCCCATAGGGAAATTCGTCTTGCGAAGCGCCTCGAAAAACGGAAAACCCTTTCGTCTAGCGGGTTTTTCGTCTTGCGAGGCATTCGTCTTGCGGGGCACCACTGTACAACCTGACTACTGTGGAATGCAAATCATAACACACAATAAAAGACAATTAAAAAAAATGAATTTATTTTTCTGTCATTTGTTTGTAGGTTGACTTTGAGGTGACAATTCCAGGGGAAGGCAAAGACAGGATATTCAAGGTTTCAATCAAGTGGATGGCCATTGTGAGCTGGCGCATGCTTCATGAGGCCCTGGTGAGCGGGCAGATTCCTGTTCCGCTGGAATCTGTCCAAGCCCTTGATGTTGCCATGAGGCACCTGGCCTCCATGAGGTAACTAACTTTCGTGGCCAGGGATTTAGTTCATTTTTTTTTTTAGGGAAGATACACACAACTCTGGGCACATCTTTTATCCTGTTTTCACACAGATATATTACATCCATGAAGCCAACATGGCCCTGGGAGTTGTATTTTTGTGGAATTTTCTGTGAGGGAGTAGCTCTCATGCCTCTTCACTTTCTTCAGCTGGTGTCTAAAAGAGTACAGTGATGGTGCCTACATAATATCAGTAGGCAGGGTGTTCCAATGCACAGATGCTGCCTCATTAAAGGAAAACGACTGCTTTCAAATGCGGAATGGACATCGCTTGGCACTTGTAGAGGTGCAAGTTCCACAGATTGAAGTGATTGGATTGGCATGCATGGAGCAAGGAAATCCTTTAACTTGCAACTTTGAAGACTGCCCGCCCCAATTAAATAGTGCCTAGGTACAGCGGCGTAGCGTGGGTTGTCAGCACCCGGGGCAAGGCAAGTAATTTGCGCCCCCTAACCCGGGGCAAGGCAAGTACAGTAATTTACTCTCCCAAGCAGCAGCAGCGAGGCTTCTCTTCCCCCCCCACTCTCCCGGAGCTGCCTCTTTTCTTTCCTTTTTTCCCTTTCTCCAAGGCTTTTCGCTTTCTCTCCTTAATTGATTCCCCCTCCACACCGCGGCGTTTCCTGGCTGCTTCCCCCCCCCCCTCCGCCTCGCTCTGCTTGCCTTGCCCTGCCCTGCCTGAGGGTGCCCTGAGGAGACTCCGCTCTCCTTTTTGACCAGGCGAGGTGGAAAAAAGGGGGGAAAGTCTCTTCCCGCCCCCTCGCCAGACTCCCTGCTCGGCTCGGCTCACTACCCAGAAGGCCAGTGGAGAGAGAGCCGCAATTACCATAAAGCTCCTCTCCCTCTGCTTCGCCAAGCTGTCAAAGCCCGGCAGCAGTGGCAACGGCAGCAGCAGGCGCAGCCAGACCCCCGCCAGCCAGCCCGCCCGCCCGGCTTCCTCTCCTTTTTTGGCCCGCGGCAGAAGGCTTCGCTCTCCCCCTTCCGCGACCTCCTCGCCAAGCCGAGCGAGCGCGGGCTCCCTAACCCGTGGATTTTAGTAGGGGCAGAGAGCTGCTAGTGCGAGCGCGCCCCCCGCCCATGTTGCGCCTGGTGCGGCTGGCCCCCCCTGCACCCCCCACGCTACGCCACTGCCTAGGTATGAGGAAAGAACTGGGCAAAATTATGCTAGTGACAAATCTTTAAGAAGATTTGAGGCCCAGGGACATTCTTGAAGGGTTTTTGTGCCTCAGTCTAGACTTCAAATATCAACGTTTGCTGTCCTACATGGGTATAGCATGTGCTAATGTTCTTCATTTTCTTTGGCCTTCCCAGGTACACGCCAGTGGGCCGTTCCTTCTTCTCTCCCCCTGAAGGATACTATCACCCGCTGGGAGGCGGTCGGGAGGTCTGGTTTGGGTTCCACCAGTCTGTCAGGCCCGCTATGTGGAAGATGATGCTGAATATTGATGGTAATTATATGCATGCAGTAATGTAACCCTGTAACTGTAAAACATTCAGAATACCCAACCAGAAGTCTGTGACTGAAAAAAGATTGTTGGCAATGCCTCTTAGGTTCTATGGGGCCCTGTTCACCAGAGGTGCCTGAATTAACTGTTGTGATAGGTTCAATGGAGAACAAGAACCTGGTCAGATGTAGCTTGCATTGTGGTGATTATTTTGACAGTTCACAGGCACAGGTTTTCTGACAGCATGCATGGCTGGTGTTTCCCTAAGCAGCTTCATAAAAGGCAGAGCAAAAATGTATTATATAAACATAAGTAAACTTATCTGGTTCTCTGCAAGTGTTGCATTGCTTTTTAAAATGTGATTTTTCTAGAGCATTTGAGGGAGGGGGTTCTTCTTTGGTTCTTGTTTTTATTACAAATTTTGTGTTTATATCTTGTATTTTTATGCTGTGAATGGCCCTGAGATCTACGGATGAAGGGTGGTATACTAATTCTAGTAGTAGTAATCATCATCATCCTGGTTTCGTTATGGAGTATTTACATGTTTTTCCACTAGTCATTTGTTTATCCCGCAGTTTTCTCTGTCACTTTCCAAACTGCAAAAAAATCATTTAAAAATGGATTTGTTGTGCTAGGGTGACAGTACTTAAATCCATGTCAATTGCATAAACCTTAAGTTCTGGTATGCGCTCGAACCCCTCCTGCAAAATGGTGGCAGTCTGGAAGCACCCCTAGAGAAAGTGAGTCAAGAAATGACCGTGATGCTTGTGCTGCTGTTGCCTGGACTGACCTGCACTCTTGTCTGCTCACTCCACAACAGTATCAGCGACAGCCTTCTACAAGGCCCAGCCCGTGATTGAGTTCATGTGTGAGGTGCTCGACATCCGGAACATTGATGAGCAGCCGAAGCCCCTGACTGATTCTCAGAGAGTCCGTTTCACCAAGGAGATCAAAGGTAAAAGAGGGCAGAGACTCTAAAAGGCCCTAGTTGGCAAGTGGTTTTCTTTCAGGGCCGCAAAGGAAATAGATGCAAAGCAAAAGGCAAAATTAAGAGGGGCAATATTTTGGAGGCCATGGTGGAAAGTCTGGGACACCCTATCCCTCCTTTGCGTTCTGTGTTTTATATGTTGACTGGATCAATAAGCTGATAAATGGATTGACATCAGATGTCTTTCTCTTTTGATAGGTTTGAAAGTGGAGGTGACTCACTGTGGGCAGATGAAGAGGAAATACCGTGTGTGTAATGTTACTCGGAGGCCAGCTAGCCACCAAACGTAAGGCTGTTAGCTTGGGGGAAGGGGAAGAGACACTTGTGGTGTGTGTTTGTGTGTTTCGGGGGGGGGCTGTGTTACCTTGTGACATTTAGCATCAGTTGGGTAGCATTTAGAAAGGGGAATGAGAAAAAACACTGTTAGTCTGGTGATACAGGAAGCCTTGGGAACTGACTGATGGGCACTTTCTTGGAAGAAGTGTGCACTGCTGCTAGGTGACTTGTTTCAACTGTCAGTGTGGGGAAAGCTGTCCTGAAGGTGGAATTAAGAGCCAGATGAAATCTTGCAACTTCGCATAATACAAATGTTTTGGAGTTGTTGTTTGTCCTGCCTTTGTTGCCCTATAGGACAGCGGCGTAGCGTGGGTTGTCAGCACCCGGGGCAAGGCAAGTAATTTGCGCCCCTAACCCCTAACCTGCCGCCGCTGCCAGCTGCTTCTTGCTGCTGCCTGGGCTGGTCGGGTGTGGTTCTGTCCCGCGCTCAGTGCTGCGCTGGGCGGCCGCTGCACTGCCCCTCCCCCAGATAGTCCCTCCCTCGCTCTCTCTCTGCTCCGCACCGCAACGCACGCCTGGCACCCTCCCCCTCCACAGTGGGCGGCGACCCGGCAGCTCGGATCGGATTCGCACAGCCAGCACTGCAGTGAGAGAGAGTGAGTGAGCCAGGTAGGGGCAGAGAGCTGTGAGTGCGAGCGCCCCCCCCCCAAATGTTGCGCCCGGTGCAGCTGGCCCCCCTGCACCCCCCAGTCTACGCCATTGCTATAGGGCAAGAGTGCTCTTCCAGATAGCAATAATGCGGTAACCACTTACAAAGCAGAATGATGTGTGGATGGTCCAGCATAAATTCACCACTAATGCGCAGTACAAGTTGTAGAGTGCACCTGCAAAACCAATCAGTCTGGAGAGGCTCGAGGTCTTTTTCCTGGTTTTGTACCGGGCTCTCTAAACAGCTGTGGATTTCTTCTGTGTAGGTTCCCTCTCCAGCTGGAGAGCGGTCAGACGGTGGAGTGCACAGTAGCGCAGTACTTCAAGCAGAAATACAACCTCCAGCTCAAGTACCCCCACTTGCCATGTCTTCAAGTCGGCCAAGAGCAGAAGCACACATATCTACCTCTGGAGGTGAAAACTCATTTTTGGAATGGGATGGGGAAGATGGCTTTGAAATACCTCAAGGCTTTGCTGTTATAGTGGGGGGGGGGGGGCGAGAGAGTGAGTGTGTATGTGTGTGTTTGTGTGTGTGCGCGCCCTTGCATGAACAGTTATGTTCTGTTTTGTACTCGTTGTTGTCCTTTTGAACCTTTTTGTGCTTCGGCCTCCAGCGGTTTTAAGACTTTTAATTTTTACTGAAAAACAAATTTTTAAAAAAGAAACAAGAAGTGCCTAAACACACAGACACAAAACAAAACGCTGCAATTTTATACACAGAGAATAAAAATTAAATAAATAAATAAATAAATAAATAAATAAATAAATAAATAAATAAATAAAATATAATAAATATATAATGAAAAAGAAATAAGCTGAATTTTCTTTCTTTCCCAACCATGGGACTTTGACCAATCCTGACTGCTTGCTTTACACTTCTGTGTAAAGTCCCATGGATTTCTCAGCTGGTTAGAACGTGGTGTTGATAACACCAAGTTTGCAGGGTTTGGTCCTCCATATGATACAGCTGCATATTCCTGCATTGCAGGGGTTGATCAATTATCCTCAGGGCCTCTTCTGACTCTACAATTCTATGAATCTTGCCCTCTATTCTCAGAGCATCCTGTCACATATTCTAAAATTTAACTTTGTTGTGTTTTATTATCCTGCTTTTCAGACGAATAATGTCTTCCGGACAGAAAAGAACCACAGGCCCAACCCTCAGGCTTATAGACTAAAAAGTCAAGATGCAAGAAGGGAAAGCAGGTGGAGAAGGAAAAGAAGGGGACAATCTTTTTAAATCCTTCCCCATAGCAAATGCTCTGAAACTAATTGGAGGCTCCTAATCTTGCCCATTCACCTTGCCTTTTAAAGTCCCCTTGGTGAATAATTTCAATGCGATGCCCCCCATTCCCTTGTCCCTTTCCATGCCAAGTGCTCAGCACAAATTCTGCCTGCTTGGCTCAAATTAAGGGTAGGCGGGACTCAGTAGTGACTAGTGGATACATGGTGGATTGGAACACAGGAAGCTGCCAGACACACTGGTCTGGTACACACGTACTGGTAAAACATAGTTTGAAATGAACTACGGTTTACCATGAACAAGTAGCATGCTGGTGCATGCCAGTGAATTGCACCTGTTTTGCACCTCCCTTTCCAGAAGTGGGAATCAAAACCACAGAATGGCTGACTTCACCTAATGTGTGAAACAGCACTCATTGTTTCTCTGCAAACTACTACTGGAAGCCAAGGTTTTGTTTTTTAAAAGAAACCCATGAATGCTGGCTTGCACAGAATGTTAAGTCAGCTTCTCCATGGTTCCCCCCCCCCCCCCCCGTCTATGGGAAGGGAGGAGCTCAGCAGCTGCTATTGGGCAGCATGCACTAGCACACTGCTTGTTCATGGTAAACCATGGCTTGTTTCTGACCATGGCTTAATGTTCACAGTGAACCACTGCCCAATGGTCTCTTACTGGCCCCTGAGCATGGCTGTCTTAATGGTTTGTCCAGGATTCTGAGAGGGCTGTTAGTACAACAGTTTTACAAATTCAAGTGCTCCATTATCACTCACAAAATCTATGGGAAATTGGCTCCCAACTCAGGAGCTATTTGACTGTATTTGCAAGTTTTCCATAGCTGTGGTGAGGCAAAGTTTATGTTTTTCTCTAATGTACCGTATTTTTTCGTGTATAAGACTATATCGTTTCCTAAATTTTTGAAGTTTAAAATAAGGGGTCGTCTTATACACGGATAGTGCACAGTGCATTTTCTTAATTTTGAGTCCCAAAAAATACACGGGAAAAATACGGTATATCCTGTATGAATCTCCTTCTGCAGTCCCCCAGAGAGGCCCTGTTTTGTGTTCCTCTACCATTGGCGGTTAAGCTGATTGACACAAGAATCAAGGCCTTCTCTGTAGTGGTGCCAGCTTTGTAGAACTTCCTTCTGAAGAAGGAGCAACAGTTCTGGAGTACTGAGGACTCCTTGTTTCACCAGGGGGTTGGGGCAGGCTGATCCAGATCAACAGGAAGCTGCTGCTGTTTTCCATAAGCGTTCTTATATGCTGCTGCTGACATTGATCTGAGTTTTAAGTGTGTGTTTGTTTTATGCTTTCATTGTTGTCCATCTGGAAGACCAGTATTGGGGCCAAAGGGCAAGACATTAATTTAACGAAAACAACAATTAAAAATAAATGTCTTTGGCAGGTATGTAACATTGTGGCTGGCCAGCGGTGCATTAAGAAACTAACGGACAATCAGACCTCCACCATGATCAAAGCAACAGCGAGGTCTGCCCCGGATAGGCAAGAGGAGATTAGCCGGCTGGTATGTGCCTCTTGTCTTTTTGCTCTTGTGGGAGGGAAGCAGCAAGCGCTTGTGAGCTTTCTGTTCTTTTGGGCTGGCAACTTGCGAGTGAGGGTTTGTGAACTGCTGCTGAGGACAGTGAGAGCTTTATGATTTAGTGGTGCAATTCAAATGGGGTTGGCTGGGGCAGAGATCTGCCTCCACCCAACCCTATAACAACTCGGGTAGTCTCTGCCAGCAGAGTTATGGCAGAGTCTCTCAAAGCCAAAACTCATGTACTTTAAAACTTCAGGAGTTCTAGGTTGCTGTCAATATTTGTATCTCTTCATATCTACCAGAATTTTAGGATGGGGCAGGGCAGGAAGTATGGGGCTTTCTGAGTGTTTAGCTACAAAACCTTTGACCTAAATCCCTCCAGATCTTATGGAACTAGTGCTGAAGTGATGCGATCCTGCCATTACCTGGGTAGAGCTTTCTGCAATCCATTGACAGATTCCAGCACCATAATCATTTGAAGTGTTCCACTAGGAGCTTTCACAGGCCAGACCTGTGTTATTTATCCTGAAGACTGTTGGCTGCCCATGCTTTGCTTAAACTATTGCCTATATTTTCCACTCTTATGAGTAGTGTTTCTTTTTTGCCAGTGTAGCTGTTGGAAAGCCTGTTCTGTTTGGATAAATATATTTTATTATATTTATATATCATTCTTCCAGCCAAGTTTAAAACTAAATTTTAATATTACAATGGAAAATGGGAAAGAGATGTGGAAAGGAAACCCCTTGAGTTAGTTTCAGCAAAAAAAAAAAAAAGAGAGAGAGAGAGAGAGAGAAAAGGTTCTTTTAAACTCACACATTGTTGATACCTCACTCTAAGAACACTAAGCTTAATATATGCAGTGAGTCCTGTATGTTGACGATGTGGGTGCCCAGAATTGGGCACATACGTACATATGTGGTGGGAATGTGATGTCATACAAGTTTTTTGGGGGGAAATCTTACTGGAATGTAGTAAAATAATAAGCTACTACATAGATCCTTTCCTGATACTGGTGTTGTTAACTATATTTGATGGCCAAAATTCAGATGAACCATATAAAAAGGTTTTATTGATGTTATTGGCTGCAGCTAGATAAGTAATAGCAAGAAATCAGAAAACGAGAGAGAGGGGCATTTCAGGAATGGAAAATTTTATTGTAGCAAAATGCTTTAATGGAAGGATTGATGAAGCAAATACAACTGACGAGACAGACAAGCATGGAAGGTGATTTTGTAGGGCAGTGCTTTGGGTTCATTCTATGGTTAGGAAGTTGTGAAACTGGAACCTCAGCAGCAGCTTCACAATAACCTTACTGGAGAGACTTGATAGTTTGATATGAAACAATACATTGCTATTCACATTTTTCCTATGTATTATGAAAATAAGAATAGCGGCACAAAGGGTAGCATTGTATACCTCCCATGAATTCTATGTATTGTATTTTTTGTGTGTTATTATATGTGAAAAATAAAAAGTTAAAAGTTATTTGTGCAGTATGTATACATAGATCAGCTGTGGGCCATTTCTGGCCTGTGAGCCTAATTTGGCCTGGCAGGGGTCCTAATTAGGCATGTGAGGCCATTTGCCCCAAACCACACCCACCTGCACCACACCTGACATAATATGTGAATTCAAATGTGGGGCAGATAAAGACTGGCTGCCTTAGAAGTTCCTGGTGAGAATTCCCTAGTGTAGCTGATGGGGCTTTCTCTTGGCACCAATCAGCTGATGAGTACTGAGAACAAGCCCTTTGGAGGGTGCACTGTTGGTACCAATCAGTTGAGTGGAGCTGAGTTATCCCCTTTGCAGTAGTCATCTGATGTCAGAGTTGACCTGTGGTGGGTGGGGCAGCTGAGGAACCAAGCCGATAGCCAGCTTCAGCTCTCCACCATGGACATAGACAATAAAATAGGAAATTCTGTTTTCAGAAGGAGCCCTTAAAACAAAACATAAGCACCAAAGCAGAAAGATCAGCAAAAAGCCAACTTAGAGCAGCGTAAAGCACAGCATGGGGAAAGTTGATGCAGAAAGTGAGGCACTCAGTAAAATGTAACCATCCTTGTTTTTCAGATGAAGAACGCCAGTTATAACCTGGACCCATACATACAGGAGTTTGGCATAAAGGTGAAGGATGACATGACTGAAGTGACTGGGCGTGTCCTGCCAGCCCCAATTTTACAGTATGGAGGACGGGTAAGCATCCAAGGGTTTCTCAAGTGCTCTTGGTGGTGGGGGGTGGCAGATTCTCTTAGAGTAACTGACCAGTAGTAATATCTAAGGAATGGACATTTTGACACCCCCTCCCCAAAGCCTTCCATCAGTCACCATATAAATTGTGTTTAATTCTCAGGATTATGGGTTCAAGCCCCACATTGGGCAAAAGATTCCTGCATTGCAAGGGGGTCTTGACTAGGTGACCCTTCCAGCTCCACAATTCTACGATTTTATGACTGTTATCTTTTACGGGTGAAATCCTTTCAAGATGGCTTACAGAATAAAATTATATCTGTCCCACCACAGGAAGGATACAAGAGAGGGCCTTCTTGGGGGCTGCTCGCAATGGATTGTGGAGCTCCCTTCAGGGGGAATCTAGGCTAGTCCCCTTTTGCTGGCAGGGAAATAACTTTGTTTGTTTAGAGAAGCCTTTGGCTGCTAACTGATGACTGTGGCAGGGTCTTCTGAGGGCGGGTGTTGCACGTTTTGTTTTGGTGCTTTAAAATAATTTTAATTTTAAATAATTCAGTGATGTTTTTAATAGGGAAACTTGTGTATTTTTATTATTTATATTGCTTGGTGGGAGTGGCCACCAATTTGGATGGCTTTGAGAGAGGATCAGACAAATGCATGGAGCGCAAGCTACTGGCCACAATGGCTATATTCTGCCTCCCCTGTCAGCAGCAGTATGCCTCTTGTTTACCAGTTGCTGGGAGTCGCAGTTGGGCAGAGTGCTGTTGCGCTTAGGCCCAGCTTGTAGGCTTTCCACAGGCATCTGACTGGCCGCTGTGAAAACAGGATTCTGGACTGTATAGACCATTGTATAGACCATTGGCCTGATTCAGCAGGCTTTTCTTAGATTTTAATAAACAGTTAAGCTTGGATATTGACGCCAGATGAACCCCAGGCCCCTCTCCCCTGAATTGACTAGCCATCCTCTAAAACGGTTATCTGTGTGGGGCATGTAGGGCAAATGATTCCCAAACTCCCCTGGTAAGGTAAAGGTAAAGGGACCCCTGACCATTAGGTCCAGTCGTGGCCAACTCTGGGGTTGCGGCGCTCATCTCGCTTTATTGGCCAAGGGAGCCGACGTACAGCTTCCGGGTCACGTGGCCAGCATGACTAAGCAACTTCTGGCGAACCAGAGCAGCGCACGGAAACGCCGTTTACCTTCCCGCCGAAGCGGTACCTATTTATCTACTTGCACTTTGACGTGCTTTCAAACTGCTAGGTTGGCAGGAGCAGGGACCGAGCAACGGGAGCTCACCCCGTCGCGGGGATTCGAACCGCCGACCTTCTGATCGGCAAGTCCTAGGCTCTGTGATTTAACCCACAGCGCCACCCGCGTCCCAAAAAACTCCCCTGGTAGGTGGTGTTTATTTTGAAAGACCAATTCACTATTTTCTTTCCCTGCAGAACCGTGCCATCGCCACACCCAACCAGGGGGTATGGGACATGAGGGGGAAGCAGTTCTACAATGGCATTGAGATCAAAGTCTGGGCCATAGCCTGTTTCGCCCCCCAGAAGCAATGCAGGGAAGAAGTTCTGAAGTAAGTGAGTGGTATGTTTGTGGGTGTGGGGAACTGGATGTGGCTATAGAAGGACAATGGCTTAGAGACACTCTTCTGCAAGCAAAAGGACCCAGGTTCCATCCCTGGCATCTCCAGATAGAGTTCAAAAGGTGTAGGTGATACTGAGTTTGATGGATTAATGGCTCGTCTTTGTATAAGGCAGCTTCCTAGATTTCTAATAGGGAGCTGGATCCGATATTGAAGCAGCAGCATAATGTATTCTGGTAGCCCACCTCCTTCAAAATGTGTGCGGCAGTTTTTTGGGAATTCCCCTAGAAAACTGGTGTTGAGAAGCTGGCAGCAGTTCCTCATCTGCTATAGAACCTGGGGCCTTGTTCCTGAGTATGGCAGGGTTTTCCCTCCCATCCAGGGCTATGGGCGATTGCTTGGAGATGGTTCCTTCATTCCTGGGTTGGCCACAGGTTCTCCTCCCAATGTTGTTGGACTCCCATTAGCCCCAGCCAGAGTAGCCAGTAGTCAGGGATGATGGGAGCTGTAGTCAAAAATACAACAACTGGAGGGCCACTGGTTCCCTTCACTGCTTCCTGTGGGCTTAGGGACAAGCAGACTTTTGAGATGGATTTTTAGTTCTCCGTCCTGGACCCAAAACACCCCTCAGTGCAGTGATGAGAAACCTGTGGCCCTCTAGACTGCAGCTCCCATCTTTCTTGAGTGTTGGCTCTGCTGGCTGGGACTAATGGGAGCTGGGAAGGCCATGGGTTCCCCATCCTATGCAACAGCACTGCTTGTTAGAGGGATAACCAGTCATAATAAACTCTTCCTGCATCCTCCTTTCAAACCTCATTTTCTTTGCCCCTGTGCCGTAGGAACTTTACAGACCAGCTGCGCAAGATCTCCAAGGATGCAGGGATGCCAATCCAGGGCCAGCCGTGTTTCTGCAAATATGCACAAGGTGCAGACAGTGTGGAGCCCATGTTCCGTCACCTTAAGAACACCTATTCAGGGCTCCAGCTCATCATAGTCATCCTGCCAGGGAAGACGCCGGTGTATGGTATGTTAACAGGAAAGGAGAGAGTTGCTGGAAGGGGGGAGGACAAAAGGGAATTTCTGTCCATTGAACCCTTAATAATCCAACACTTCCAGCTGCCAATTTCCCCTTCTCGGACAAGATTTTTGAGTGGGCAGTTGCAGACCAGATCCGTGTGCTCTTGGAGAAAGCTGATTTTCTAGATCTGTTTTAATTGGGGTTTAGGCCTGATTTTGGCACAGAATCTGCTTTGGTTGCCCTGTGGTTTTTGAAAGGACAGTAAACAAATGTAAATACTATGATGATGATGACTACTACTACTACTATATATTTCTTTTTAAAGGACAACCTGTGCCTTTGAACGTAGAAAGTTAGTGCAGCAGGGACTAGGCTAAAACCCCTTTTCTTTAGAAGTTAGATTTCTGTGTTTAGCGTTAAAAAGATTTATCCCACACCTTCAAAGTTAGTTGGCTTTTTCTGGGCCAAACAAACAAAATCCCACAATAACAAGCACAAACAAACAAATGGCCTCCAGTAAAAGTAGAAACCTAGGAAAACTTAAAAACTGTAAAAGCTTTTTGAAAGCCTGAGAAGGGACAACAATAAAGTGGGAGCCAGACAAGCCTTCCTCAGGTAGCAATTTCACAGGCAAGGTTGCCACCATTGAAAAGGTATTCTCCAGTTTTGCTGACTGCCTTACTTAAATTGGACATCCATGGGAGTATGGGAGAAGAAGATCCAACCAGTATCTTGGTCTCATACTGTGTAGATAAGCATCACTGCTTTGAACTGAGCCTGGAAGTGGATAGGGAGCCAATTATGTTGCTTCAGAACAGATGTAATAGATCCCACCTCTTGGGGAGAGCTGTGGCTGAGTGGTAGAATGAAAAAGTGCCAGGTTCAACTGTAACATCTCCAGGCACAATTTGGAGAGATGCCAGTCAGTATAGACAATACTGAGCCAGATGGTTTCACTTGATATAAGGAAGCTTCCTGTGTTCCTAAAGCAAAGTGTACAGGAAGTGGTGAAGAGCTTTCTTTTTCTTGCTCCTGTTGGCTGCGTATCATGTTATGAGAAAGCTTGCAGG
Source organism: Podarcis cretensis (assembly GCF_951804945.1). NCBI lineage: Eukaryota > Metazoa > Chordata > Lepidosauria > Squamata > Lacertidae > Podarcis > Podarcis cretensis. The sequence continues at coordinate 31,067,457 of NC_137177.1, forward strand.
TTTCTCACAGGCATCTGGTTGGCCAATGTGAGAACAGGATGCTGGACCTCATAGGCTTTCGGCATGATGCTGCAAGGCTGCTCTTCTGTCCCTGTTAGCCATCTGGCAGTTCTGCACTAGTTGAGTTTCTGGACTGTCTTCAAGGTCAGCCCCACATAGAGTTTATTACAGTAATCCAGCCTCTGTAGTTACAGATTTTAGGAGCATATTTTCAAGATGAAAAAAAGAAAATTAAGATTTGTGGCCTTTGCCCCCCTGCGCTGTAGTTTGAAGCGATGCAGTGCATGTAGGTCTACAAACCCGCATGCTTTAAAATCAGCTCTGGAATTCTCAGCCTCTCTTAAAGCTATCCCTCCACATATCAAATGGAAACCTTCCCCAGATATGTTCCTGCTATCCTTTTCAAGGAGAAGCCTCAAGGTGCCTGTTGCTTTAACAAGCTTTTACTCTTCTGTCTGCAGCGGAGGTAAAGCGTGTGGGGGACACGCTCCTAGGGATGGCTACCCAGTGCGTGCAGGTCAAGAATGTTGTGAAGACATCGCCGCAGACTCTTTCCAACCTCTGCCTCAAGATCAATGTCAAGCTCGGCGGGATCAACAACATCCTGGTGCCTCATCAGCGGTATGTTTGCCAAGTGGGATGGAAGGGAAGTACCTTCACTTGAACTCTCCCCCCCCCCACCCAGTGATGTTGTAGCTCACACAAGGACACCCTGCTACCTGGCGTAACTGAACAAGAACACATGATTAGGGTTACAGATAGGTAGCCGTGTTGGTCTGCCATAGTCAAAACAAAATAAAAAAATTCCTTCCAGTAACACCTTAAAGACCAACTAAGTTAGTTCTTGGTATGAGCTTTCGTGTGCATGCACACTTCTTCAGATACCAAGATATCTGAAGAATATTCAGTATTCAGATACTTCAGATATCTGAAGAAGTGTGCATGCACACGAAAGCTCATACCAAGAACTAACTTAGTTGGTCTTTAAGATGCTACTGGAAGGATTTTTTTTATTTTGTTTTGACATGATTAGGGATGTAAGAAGGCATTGATCTCCATTTTGTCCTGTATTGGTTGCATGCAGCTGTTTCTGTTCTGCCATTCGTATTCCACCCCAAACTATGCTGTTCATCTCCACATCCACTGTGGTGAAATTACGTGACACACGTAATTTTTGTAAGCTACACTGTCGCTCCGTCGTTCCACCCCATTCATTTCAGTGCAAAGTAAACGAGGCACAAAACGGGGTGAGGTGGGGGACTTAATCAATTGTGTATTGTTTGTGGATGGAAAAAAAAACAGCAACAATGAATACTGATCATATTTACCGGATTGATTTGCACCGGCAATTTCTATTCCCATTTCTGTCAGAATTCTGACATCCATACTTGTGACCCTGAAAATCTCAGCTTTGGCTCTCATTTAGAAACAAAAAGTGAAGCTCTGGCCCCAGTAGTCACACCAAGCACTTGGGCGCAGAGAGTCCAAAAGAGAGTGGGAGAGGGAGAACTCAAGGCAGACCAACGTACCATATCCAAAGCCCTATTGGACTTGTGCCTTCCTCCGTTTCCCCCAGTCTTCTGTCAGCCTTTTTAATACACATTTCTCTCCCATTGAACCCAAAAGAAGGGGGGGGGAGTATGCCAGCCACAAGGCTGCTGGTGTCCTCCATCCCCAACCCCCCAGTTCCCAAATCTGAAGATAATGTTAGGAGAACAGGAGAGCTTGGGAACCAGAGGATCCAAAGGCTCCTTTGAGTTGCCCCTACATCTGAAATGCAACCTTCTTTGCCGCTCTCCACTGCTGAAGCACTAGCGGCCAAGGAGGTGACTGTGGTTGCAAGATGGGTGCCTTTATGGGCGGACCTCGTCTCCCTAGGGAGATCTGTGATATCCTATGCCCCTGGGATGCTCTCCCAGGGACCACAGGAGTGCAGCCGCAAGATGTAAAACAAAGGAACATATAATCTGCATCCGAAGAACCTTCCTGTTGAACTGAGAAATTTGATTCTTTGTCCTAGAATGAACTACACATAGTAAGTGGAATTATGTAACTGCTCATTTTTTGCCCTGTTCATAATTTCCAATATTTTATAGGCAACACTCTCCGCTATTTCTCCAGTGCTTTGCGTTTTTTAATTTTAAAAATCTAGTTTGTAAACCAAGTTTACAGTCCAGATTTTTTAAAAAATGCAAAATTACTACAGAACCATAACTCTTACAATTAAGCAGTAATAAAAGGGTCACCTGAAATGTTTCATGGCTTAAACATTCAGCCAGTTATACAACTACACTGAATACTTTATGAGAGCTTTTTTATCAGATTTCTCATCGTTTTTAAGAAGAAATGTGGACAGTTTAGAATGCAGTAAGTCAGCCCAGAGGAAGAGCTTACTGAAAATATCAGGATTTCTCTTGGCAGTGGAAAATCACCAGTGAGGGAGCCTGATGAACACACTTTCAGGAGTTCTTTGGGACTTGGCTTGGAATTTCGGGGAGGAGACGGGGGAGATAAAAGCATGTAACTCTGATTATACTGCTTGTCAGTAACTTGCTTTAACAGAAGGAAGTAACTTGCTTTAATTTAGCTACAAAATGTTGGACGGCTAGCTTTTGCAGAAGGGTGTTCCCCACAAAATGCTAGTTTTTTTTAATAAAAAAAAATCTCTGGTTGTATTTGGTACTAAATCTTCTACTCAATCTTGTTCCCAGGTCTGCTGTCTTTCAGCAGCCAGTCATATTCCTTGGAGCTGATGTGACTCATCCCCCAGCAGGTGATGGAAAGAAGCCTTCTATAACAGCTGTAAGTTTTACCTCTCAAATGTTGTGGTGTGTAATAGGCTGGCTCGGCCCCAGACCATCAAGAAGGGAAGAGCCATAGTTCAGAGATAGAACACCTGCTTTGTGTGCAGAAAGGCCCAGTTTCAGTCTCCAGGGAAGTCTGGGAATGCCTCCTGCCTGAAACCCTGGAAAACCATTGCCAATCGGTGTAGACAATACTGAGCTAGATGGACCATAGCTTTGGTTCGGTATAAGACATTGTTCTTTGTGCCTGTCTGGAGCACTTGGCCACCACCTCAGATGTGCTCCAACCTGCCCATTCAGGATGGAGTTCAGTGAGAGGCTCACATAGGTACATTTGCCTTGTGTCCATGTAGTCTAGCACAGATGTCTAGGGAGTTGCCTCTTAAGTCCCCTAGCGTAGGGAGAGGCAGTGTTGTCTTCAGCCTGTTCTCTCCCATTTGTCTTCACCAGTTGACAGTCCTTCACTTTCATCAGGATTGCTACCCACACCCAAGCCTGACAGAAATAAAACAGGGTGAAGTTCTTAATAATAATAACAATTCTCAGTTTCAGTGGCATGCAAGTTTCACACTTTTGCTCTTTATGGGCTGCAGGTGGTGGGCAGTATGGATGCCCACCCAAGCCGTTACTGTGCCACCGTGCGGGTTCAGCGGCCCCGGCAGGAGATCATAGAGGACCTGTCGTACATGGTGAGAGAGCTCCTCATCCAGTTTTACAAGTCCACTCGCTTCAAACCCACCCGCATAATCTTCTACCGTGATGGAGTGCCGGAGGGACAGCTCCCACAGGTGAGGGGGCCTCTTTTCCTCAATAGTACCAGCGGGAATGGATCCTGCGCAGGAAGCTTCGTTCACATTAGGCGGAAAGGACAGAGGTTTGCAGTAGGTACAGGTTAGGAATTGCCCAGTTTAAGGTGGGCTTCAGTAGTAGATAAGTTCTGTTGAATTTGACTAACTGGATTTTTGTAAACCGCTTTAAGATTTTTTACAATCAAGTGGTGTATAAATTTTATGAAATAAATAAAGGTTCATTTAGTCTAGGTCTGGGTGACCTGTGGCTCTGCAGATGATGATGATGATGATGGTGATTATGATTTTGTTGACAGCCATAACTTCCACCATCCCATTTGTCTTGGTGGCTGGGGTTGATGGAAACTGGAGCCCAATGACATCTAAAGGGCCCCAAATTTCCCAGCCCTGGCTTATGGGAGACCCAGAGGCAGGGCACAAGGGCAACAGCTACTGATTTTCAGGAGTAAACATTTCAGGAGGGTCCATTTAGGTATTAATAGCTGTTGATAGGCCTCTCTCTCGTCGTGATTTTTGCCTCCTCCCCCTTTAAAGCCACCTTAAGCCTGTAGATGTGCCTACAACCTGGGGCAGCCAATTCAGTAAATTAACCATACATTAGTCTTACAAAGTGCTTTATCTTTTGTTGAGTTGTGCTAAATTCACTTCCAGTCCATTTTACTGGGTGAAAAAGTTTACAATTGGCTGTAATCGTGCCTTAGAATAAGGTGGCCTCAAACTTTTTTTTAATTAAAAAAATGCTCTTCATATGATCAAGCAAAAAATAATAATAAAAATAAATGGCTCAATGAATAGATTATCTTTCTAGAAACAGAAGTGGGGGCAGCATGGTGTTTTCTTTTTCCTTCTACCTTTTAAAGTATTATGGCTGCTTTTCTCTTAGATCCTTCATTATGAGCTCCTGGCCATCCGTGATGCCTGCATCAAATTGGAGAAGGACTACCAGCCAGGCATTACTTACATTGTTGTGCAGAAACGACACCACACTCGCCTCTTCTGTGCAGATAAGAATGAGAGGGTGAGGATCAGTGATGGGGCATGCTTCAAATTAGGTCTTTTGGTTGTGTAAACAGATCAGCGAGGCTAACAAGTGGCAATTGTGGAACTGCTGATAGCATTAATAAAGCCTGAGATGTTTAAGATACGAAGCTAATTTAATTTTTTTCTTTTATTTTGTTTGGCACAGCAGTTCCCTAACTTAACTTGCTTGAGATCCCTAAAGGATAGTGGAGGCATCCAGGCAATTGATTTTTCTTAGCATTGCTTAACATCCGTCTTTCTTAGCATCTTGCTTAAACATCCCAGACAATTTCTCTTGCTAACAGCATTTATGCTTTTGTTTCCTTTGTAATAAACTCTGCAGATCGGTAAAAGTGGGAACATTCCAGCAGGAACAACAGTGGATACAAACATTACTCATCCGTTTGAGTTTGACTTCTACCTGTGTAGTCATGCTGGCATTCAGGTACTGTGTATTAATGACCTTTTTTATTTAAGGAGAGGAGGCGATTTAGATAATAGCCGGAATCCCAAAGTATACTTCAGTTTTCCTACCCCTATAATCCCTGTTCTCTTTTTGCAGAGGGAGGCAATAGCAAAGAAGGACCTGGTGAATGGGCACCAGTTTATTGTGGCTCCCTGAAGCAGAGGTTCTATGGGGGCTGTAGATCTGGGGAAGGAGCAGCAGTTGGCTCTGTTACATGGAGTTGACCATGAGGGAAGATAAAACAAGAGGACCAAGTTGAGACGGTGGCCTCTGGGTTTTGTGGGTCACCATAGTGGTGGTTGGAATTTACCTAGAGGTTCTTGAATGCACAAAGCACTTCATATTAGCTCAGTAATCCATATGTCAGCCTGGTAAGATGTTGATATTACTATATCCATAATGCCAGTGGGGATTGGAAGCTGGGGGAGGTCTTGTCTACGGCCACCTAGCACAGGGGTGGCAAACCCATGGGCCAGATTGTGTGTGCATTGGCTGCTTTTGCATGCAGCCTTTGGACTGAAAAGTTTAGCCACTACCCCTGTAGATGGACCATCTGTCCACTGCACTTAGGAAGTTATCATCATTCCTCCCTGTGTACTCTACTGAGTCCAGTTCTTCTTCCCACCCAGGGTACAAGCAGACCTTCCCATTATTACGTTCTTTGGGATGACAACCGGTTTACAGCGGATGAGCTTCAGATTCTCACCTACCAGCTTTGCCACACTTACGTACGCTGCACTCGCTCAGTCTCTATCCCAGCACCAGCATACTATGCCCGCTTGGTGGCATTTCGGGCGCGATACCACCTTGTGGACAAAGAGCATGACAGGTGAGCAACTGGGTGTCTGTACATGTAGTACCTCTACTTGTTTGTTTCCATCCGTGGAGCAGGATAGACTAGGGCAGTTACGTGGCTGCACGGTAACTTGTTTTCCGTCACCATCATCACTGTGGTGGAAGCCCAATGACACCTGGGTTTGAATGTGTGTCTTCAGTTCTGAAGGAACAGATTTGTATGTCAGGAACATCCCATTTGTAGAGCCCCTGATGGGTTGATTGTCGCATTATACCACCAATAGGCATGGTGCTTTACGGAGCACAAGAGGGCAGGTCGCTGCTCGAAGGGGTTGCCATCTGAAAAACAACTGAAGGAGGGGAGGGGAAGTGGGAGGCAGAAGAGGGAAACAAGGGAAGGGTATATGATTGTTTCAGTTACACATACCTAGGGTTAGATGCATTGATAGTTCTTCGCAGAGTAGATCCATAGAAATTAATGGGCCTGAGCTAGTCCTGTGTATTAATTTCATGGATCCACTCTTGAGTAGAACTAGCACTGGATAGGGTCCTTAGGCTTTGTTGAGAAAAGGGCAGGGTTGATGAATCTGTGGGCCTGCTAGAGTTGCCGTCATTATTGGGTACAGGTGGTGGGCAGCATGGATTCCTCCCTCCCCCCCCCCCAGCCGATTCTGTGCCACGGTGTGTTTGTAGCCAGCCTGGCCAATGATCAGGGATAGTGGGATTTGTACTACAGAGAATTTGGAGGGCTACTGATTAGTGAACCCAAGATAACAGAAATGGCATTATACACCCCCTGTTTTTACTGTGCGAACCAGTGAGACGTACAGCCTGAGAGAACTGAGGACCAGTCAAGAGACGTGGAAGGCCGCATTTGGCTACCTGTCCTGTGGTTCCATACTTCTGTCTTAAAACATAATATTATTGAAAAATAAATTTATTACATCGTAACTTAACTTGTCAAAAAAGGCACTCAAAGGCTTTGCAGTCAGCCAGATGCTGGAAGCTTAATTGTTAAACAGGTGGTGCAGAATGGGGTGGACTCGAGAGAGCTCAGTCCCAGGTAGAAAATCTCACAGATGTTCACTGTTGAGATCCTTGAAGGTTCTTCCTTGTCCGGCAGCAGCACCAATGATCAGTGATGAGCACTAGAGAAGATTCTGCAGATCAGACTGAGCTGACTGGAGGTCAGAATTTGGTCTTTAGTTTTCTAGGTGCAAATAATTTATTTGCCCCAGAGAAGTGTTATAGCACACCTGGCAAGTCCTTTCTGTTCAGCCATACTTTGTACTTATTCTTGGCTATGTCTGGATATTTGTGATACTGTAACGCGAGTGGCACTGTGGTCTAAACCACAGAGCCTAGGGCTTGCTGATCAGAAGGTTGGCAGTTTGAATCTCCGCGACGGGGTGAGCTCCCGTTGTTCGGTCCAAGCTCCTGCCCACCTAGCAGTTTGAAAGCACATCAAAGTGCAAGTAGATAAATAGGTACTGCTCTGGCGGGAAGGTAAACGGCATTTCTGTGCGCTGCTCAGGTTCACTAGAAGCGGCTTAGTCATGCTGGCTCCCTCAGCCAGTAGAGCGAGATGAGTGCCGCAACCCCAGAGTCGTCCGCAACTGGACCTAATGGTCTGGGTACCTTTACCTAAGACAGTTTTCTGCTAGGGCAATACTTACTTGCTTGCAGGCTTCTTACCTGGAATGGAAGCAATTCATAAGTAGTGGTTTTATATGTTGACAACTAATGCTTTGTTCTCTTTCCCCTCACACCCTGTTTCTTCCACTTTCAGCGGAGAAGGCAGTCACATATCTGGCCAGAGTAATGGTCGAGACCCTCAGGCCCTCGCCAAGGCCGTGCAAGTTCATCAGGACACTTTACGTACCATGTACTTTGCTTGAAAGTATAACTTTTTTTACCTCACTCCAGAAAGCTTTCAGATTTGTAGGAGCCATAATTTAAAAAGAGGAAGCACCTTGCGGGCATCCAATGAGAAATCACTGCAGGGCGCAGATGGCGTTGGAGGCAGGAAACCAGCATCCTCTGGAATGAATGCAGGAGAGCCACTTAACCGGATGAACACACCTTTGTAGTCTTTGTTTTTCAGGCTTTCTAGTTACCTGACCAAACACACTAAGTATTTAAACCAAGGAAGAGATCTGACTTCCTGTTAAGAAAAAAACAAAACGGTTTTCATTATTGGGGCGGGGCGGGGCGGGGGGGGGGATGCAATATTAGACTTTCTCGACTGTGAAATAACTGTTTTGGTTCTCCAATGCCAAATCAAACGCTGGTAAGATTTTTGTTTGTTATTGTTTGGGATGGGTGGGGGAAATGGGATTTGTAGAGCCTTAAAACAGATGACTAGATTTATAAAAACTAATATTTTAGGATACAAGATGCTTTAATTGGTGAAGAAGAAGAAAAAGCCAGTAGTTTATAGATTAATTTTAACACTCTTACCCTTCCCTATGAAGAAATTTTCTCCCCTTTATATATAATAATAATAATAAATAATAATAATAATAATAACGTAAGGCACCCCCAGCACTTACCACAATGCCGAAAAGGAAACTTGTCTTCCGCCTGTTTAAAAGTGGGATAGCTGCTGCCCTTTTAATGCAACAGTCACATACTCAACTGTGGGCGAGTGCCTTACTGCAATGCTGCAAAATGTTGATGTTCGTTCACCTTTCAAAGGAAAAGAAAAGCAAACCAAGGATACTCTTGTCTCGGTGGTGGTCCAAAAAATCTCCATCTTGAAGGTATTAGGAGTTCTTTTTTTAACGTTCACAAAGCTTTCAGTTTCATGTTAGCCTCACAGCCTCACGATGGGTTAAAATTCTGTGCACTTTTAACATGACATATGAATTTGGAGAGCTGCTGATAAAACCTGTTTTTGTTCTTTTGTTTTTATTTGATGTTGATTTTATTGTTCCTGATGTATTTCTTGAGTGGATTTTTTTAAAAAAAATTTAATTTAAAAACTACATTTCTAACAAACGGGGTTTTGCAAGAGGAAGAATGTTTTTGCCTGCCTCATGAGCACAAATGAGAAACTCCATTATCAATTGATGTCCTGACTTTTTTTTATATGCCGATGAAATTTTTTATTACCAAGTGTTATTTTTGTACGGTGCCGAGTCTTATTGCCAAAACTTACTCAAATCACTTATATATTCTCAGCGTTTACATCACAATATTCCCCCAGCAGCCCCCTCATACTTTGGAGTTTTCCTATAGCTTATGTGGTGGGTTGTGTTATGAGCTTTTTGTTTGCTTTGGCAGCATGTATACTAAAATGCAAGTGATAGAGATTAGCGAGAGGCTGGCTGCTTTTCCATTAATCGGGCTGCAATCCACAAAGTCTTTATTTTTCTTTCCTAAAGTTTCACCCTATTTTTCCTGTATAGTTTTATAATAGTTTTAGGTCCAGCATGTTCTCAAAACTGCCCTGATGGTTTCTGCTGCTTTTAATTATTGCCATCCCCATGTAAATAAACAAAACCCCACTTGGCTTTTCCTTGGATCAGAACAACAACATGCACTTTGCTATCTATGTAGACATAGTTCGTATTCACAAGACAAATCTATTCTGTCCCCCCGTGATGATGAATTTCAGACTTCCTACAAGAAGCTACTTGTGCTTTCAAGGCTGGAGGTTCTCTGGCATATTCTGTTACGGACACATTCTTGCCATTTTAGTACAAAAGCAGGCATGTGGTGAGAGAAGGAAATGTCACCTATACTCAAGCCACATTGTCTCTTCAGATTATTACCTTAAACTGCCAAAACCTTTGTTAAAAAAGGAAGGTTGAACCTGTGCAGCCATGCCACTCTCTTTGTAGGCACACCCTGTTAAAGCATATGCTTTGCAGCTTGTGAGGCAATACTGATTTTACCACTCAAGCTTCGAGTGTCAAGTCAGGTATCCCATCCTTTTTATTTTCACTCCTCCATCCCATCCCCTTCTCTCTCCAAATGCTATTTTTGGGGCAGAATGTTAACCCATCAAAATGCTATGCAAAAAAAAACAAAAAACAAAAAACGTGCTACAGAATGGAGCACTGTTGTGTTTTACATTACTTGGGCATTATGGCTCATATTCTTTAGCCAGGTCCCAAAGAACTGCTGTAGGAATGCTCCAACATTGCTTGTGTGCAGCTGCTGAGATTTCTGACCTTGAGCATCAGATCTCCACTTCATATCACAACTGGCTTTTAGCCCTTCCCCAGGTTCCAGAATGGTTCACCTGCTTCACTTGGGAAGGTGTGTGCCTGCTTACTGGTTTTTGAAGCACAAGTCCAATGCACTATTGGCTGCACACAGTGAGTTATGCAGTTCTTTGGATCTTTGACTCTTCTCTCTTTCCCCGCTGGTTTCTTTTTCCCTCTCACTCGGCTGCTTTGTATCCCGCAAGGCTGGGGATTGCTTTGCTTTGGGCAGAGTCCGGTCAGCAAAAGCATCTGTCTGGGAAAGCTGATCTTCTTAACCAAGTGCCTGCATGGGTAAACACATCATCATCTTCCAGCATGAACCTAGATTATGAGCCCTGCATTTTTCGAAAGAGATGTTGGGGAGTTCCCTCTCTTACTTGGGCTTGTGAGTGAGAATGCTTTTATTTCTAGAAGCAGCTTTTTGAGTTCTTTGCATCCCCTTCATGTCCTCTGCGCCGCTGTCTCTGTGCTTGGAGTGGGATTTGTAGGTTCAGTCACCAGCATTGCAACTAAAATATTTGGTCCAAGATTCAGAAGCGTTTTGAGCAAAAATGACTTGGGCATTTGCAGAACTGGGTGGGGTGGGGTGGGGTGGGGGGAGATGGAGGGAATTTGAGAAATATTCAGCTTTGTTTAAAAAAAATGCTTTAAAACAAACATAAACCTCCAGGACTTGAATTGTTGTCAATGGATTCTCTTTTTCAGATTTTTGCACTCCGCCGTTAAGTAGCTGCTTTGAATGAATTGGTGTTGGCATGACCTAATGAGACAGGCAGCTAGGGCAGGCTTTGCCAACCTGGTGCTCTCCAGTTGTTTTGCACTGCTTTGAGTTGCCTGGGGAGTTATAGTGCAAATCATCTGGAAGGCACAAGGTTGCTGAAGGTTGAGCTAGAGGAAACATACCTGTTTCAAAGCGCTTTCTGGCCCATCCTTCACTTCTCCCTTCCACCCACCTGGTGCATGCGGAATTTTCACTAAGTGCCGTAAATGATGTCATTGCTGCACCCTCTATGGAACAAAGTTTCTGGGTTCGGGGTATTTCCCCCCCCCCCTTTAGATGTTCTACTTAATGAGTTAGATCTCCCTGCATGTTCTGTGTACTGGAGGCTCCCTGTTCCATTCCTGCTTAGGTTTGGCAAAGCTGTATATTATGTCCTCTTGATAGTCCACGAGAGCACATAGGAGGTGGCATTCTTTTTTTTTGTACCACAGACTGTCCACTTTGGGGGCGTTGCAAGGCTACCAATAAGATATTTGAATAGGCATTTTGGAGCATTTAACCTTGCACCTGAAGTCTGTCTCTTGTCGCTATGTTGCCCCTCTGCAGCTGAAAATGTTGCCAAATTCTCACAGGTGTGTGTGTGTGTGTGTGTGCTCGTTTGCGTGAGGGTTGGGGAGGCAGCATAATTATGTAGTTATCCGTTGTTGGCTCTTGTTTTTTTATTTTACCTGCACTGCTGCTAGTTCCAATTTAATGCTTATATTTGAGCAAAAGACACTGGGCTGGGTGGAAGAGGATGATGAAGGCGGCAAGAACCTGTTCCGCGAAAGATTGCAAGGAGCAGTACAAAAACTGGACTGGGATTCAAGGTGGCCCTTAGGTTTGTGCCAAGGGGCTTATATGAGCCCAGTGGAATATTTAAAACCCCCCCCCCCGCCAATTTTTTAAACTGCAGGCCCCAATGTCATGTCAGAAGCTACTGTTGACATTATTCTCGGTTTCCAAAGCAACTTGACATACAGCATAAAGGGGCTGTTACCTGTGGAGAAATTATTCTTAAATCTCACTTGGGCTTGTGGAAGTAGCTCCACAGTTCTTGGGAACTGTGTCTATGGCTGTTGTGGCTAACCTCTTGTGGCCCTCTAGGGGGCTCTGGACTCCAGCTTCTATCAGTCCCAGCCAGCATGGCCAATGGGACTTGCAGCCCTCCAGACATTGCTGAACTACAAGTAAGGGCGAACCAAAATGAAATTGATAGGATGTAAAATAGAGGTATGGTAACAATCTTTTCATTTGGTGGTTGCAAACTTTCTGAGTTACACACCACTCTTCAGGCAGAGGATACACAGTACAGAGGGCAAAACTGGGTAAATATGCGGCGACATCTAGATATTGTCTCTAGTGTAAATCCTTACGTGGAACCAGAGGTTCTGTTTAGTTTGGAAAATGAGCTGTTCTCATCTGAAGAATTCTGTACAACTGTAAAACACGAAAAAATTCTCCGGCTACCAAACATTTGTCTGAAAAAAGGAAAGTTGCCGTGCCTGGTTTTTGTATCATAATCCTTTTGGGACCAACAAAGCAGCTTCTGTCTGTAGAAAACTGATGTTGTAGGAAAGCCTAAAAGCGTCAGCATTGCAAGGATTCAACAAAGAATCCCTTTTTAATATAATGTTCAAAGCAATTTGGCAGCAAGGTGCAAACTTGTTGTGTTGGTCCTATCTGGAGAGAAATGTGAGCAACATGGCAGAACAGCAATAAAAAAAGTGAAACCCGTATCACGTGTGCACATGTAATTTTGCACTTCCAAGAAATTGTGAAAGTTTTAAACTGATGGCAACTCTGGTTTGTGTTCAATATATTTTTTTTTTTAAAAAAAGAAAAACTGTTACAAGGAAGCGTTGAAGTGTAAATAGAGAATGTTCACAAAACACGCTATTGGTTGAGTTTTGTTTTCTTGTTTGTGTTTTTTTAATTTGAAACTGAACATTGTATGGTCCATTTATTAAACAGATTTGAACAACTGCTGTACAGTCCTTATTGAGAGGAGCAAACTGGAACTCAAATTTTATAAAGAGAGTTTCAACACTTGGATATGAGTTTCTTCTGTGAGAGGCAGACATTTCACTTAAAGTATAAACAAAATCCGCATAGAATACAGTTGTGCTTTTTTTTTTTAAAGAAAAACTAGGATGTCAATATTCTGGCAAAACTGGTATTTTATTTCTTGAACAAGGTTTGGTGCCTTTGGTGTGCATAGATGGCCATGCACTTCTGGATACCAGTAAACCACATACCCAGCTTGTAATAAATGTCCCACTGTCATGTATTATTATTATTATTATTTAATTAAATTTGTAAACTGCCCTTCTTGTGAAGACCACAGAGCAGTTCACAACAGAAAAATGCAAACTGAGAACACAAAATACATTAAACAAAAACCAATAACGTCCCCCCATCACGTTTAGAAGGTGATAGAATGTTAACCAGCCAACATAGAAAAATGTTTTCACCTGGGGTCTTAAGTATGTAATGATGCCAGACGAGCCTCCTTGGGGAGGGAATTCCACAAATGGGGAGCCCACCACCCTCCAAACCTTTTATGGAGGAGGCACACAAAGAAGAGCTCAGATGATGATTGCAGGGTCCAGGCCAGTTCATATGGGGAGAAGTGGTGGTCCTTAAGGTATTGCTGTTCTGAGCTGTTGATTGCTTTATTGGTAAAAAACCAGCACTTTAAATTGGGCCCAGAAACTAGAATCAGTGTCATACACTCTAAACTGTCTTGCCCCTGTGATCAACCTGGCTGCCAGCTGAAGTTCCTGAAGTTTCTTCAGACACCTTTTCACGGTCCCTGTGACCACTCATCACTACTCCCTGGGCTCTGGTTCCTCCCACCACTACTCTGTTTCCAACTAGTCCATGGCACTAACAAAGTCATCCAACATAGCAGGACTAGACAGTGCTCTGGACACCCCTTGAAATTCATCTGCTGTAACAGAACCTGGTGGATGCAAGCAAATTTATTCTCAAGACAGCTTGCAAGCAGGTTACAGTGAGCTACCTGCTTCAGGCCAGACTGCACTACTTGGAAAAGCTCTACCAGATGGCACAATGAGGATGCAATGGAAGTACCAAACTCTGCTGCCTTTGCTGCCTTCACTGCCACTAGGTAGGCCCTATGATGAGCCCTCCTGAACAGGTGGCCCTCCTGAATGGACTGTGTTTAGAGGATGGACTACACTAATCCCTGTACAGCAGCCTTTGTCCAAAATATCTGAGGGCGCCAGGTTGGGGGAGAATTATGCGTCTGTAGAGTTAGTGTCTTAGTGGGACTGAAAATTCATAGCATGTCAGTCCAAGCACTACAAAACACTGCTTTTATTAGTTACTACTTTATAAAGTGCTGTACAAAGATTTAAAACAAGATGGTTCCTGCCCAGAAGCTTACAGTCTTACAAACACACACAAAGGGACACTGAGCCAGGTTGCCTGTTCTTTATGCATTAGACTGTGTATGTGTCTCTTAAGATAAATAGTCTTGTTATTTTCAGGCAGAGACACTGTGTAAGTGTGAAAGCCATACATTTTTTACTGTTTGGGATGGGAATGTTGCATTCAGAGTTGTGGATTGAAGCCCCACATTGGGTGAAAGATCCCGCATTGCAGGGGGGTTGGACTAGATGACCCTGGTGGTCTCTTCCAAGTCTACAATTTTATGAAAACTCAGTGTTTACAAAAAGAATCAATAACGGTTAAAAACAAGCAATTAAAAGTAAAAAAATTAAAATCAGTTAGCTAAAACTATATTAAAACTACATTACATGTAATTTTCTGTTTTCATTTTTAAAATCAACCTAACTTTGTATTTATAGTTACATATAAATTGTTGCCTGGTGGGCAACTCCTCTTTTATTTTTAACCATAAGATGTCTAAGTCCTTTATCTCTTCTTGTCGGGATGTTTTCCTTTCCAATGGTGTTCCTCCTGCCTTTTTTCCTTCTTTCCCTGCCATTTTCTCTTTCACTGGTTTTAAATTAAATCTCCTACAATACTTATTCTCTCCCCTAAAGGGCACACACTCTAAGCTCTATCTAATTAATTATCGAGCAATGAGTTCAAAAACTCTCTTAGACACTTTCCCCTAGGGGGCGCACACTCTGAATTCTGTCTAATTAATTATCGAGCAGCGGATTCACGAACACTCCTTTAATCATTCAGAAGGAATGTATGAAAGTCAACTCTATACTTATAACAGATCAGGCTCGTCTTTAGACACTTTAAATTCCAATAAATTC
Source organism: Podarcis cretensis (assembly GCF_951804945.1). Classification (NCBI taxonomy): domain Eukaryota; kingdom Metazoa; phylum Chordata; class Lepidosauria; order Squamata; family Lacertidae; genus Podarcis; species Podarcis cretensis. The sequence continues at coordinate 31,082,584 of NC_137177.1, forward strand.
ATTTATATTGATAAATTAACTTAGATAGTTTCAATGTCCTATCGAACTTGCTATAAGGCTTTTATAATAAGAGAAGAAAAAAAAAAGACAGACAGAATATACAATATCAAAACCAAACAAGATCAACAAAGCAACCAACCGATGATAAGAACAGCAGCAGAAATTTAGCTTTTATCTAATTTTGTCTTATGTGGGGGCTCTTTTTCCTTCTTTCTATTTAAACAGCCGCGGAATTTAAAGGTCCTCCAAGTCTCGCGCTTACCTCATATAACACAAGCCGAGCCTCGAACCCGCGGCCTTTCGTTCATTTACGGCCAACCCCATAACCACTCCTTCCTTTTGCTTGTTCCTGCCTCCACACGGCCCTAGCTCCGCCTCCTAAATTTGCATTCGCCGAGGGCTGCCCTTGAAGGAGAGCGACTACTCTCGTACGCATGCGTGCTGCGTTTATCTTAGTTGTTTAACAACAACGCGAGCGGGACTAAGCGCGAACTTGCGCGGGGTTGAGGTAGAGCAAGAGAGGCTGAAGTAGGAAAAGAACTTCCGGCGGCCAGAGGTGGTGGAGGAGAATGCACGCATGCGCGTGAGCCGGTGAGTGAGTTAGTCAGGCACCCTCCCCCCCTCCTGCTACAGAGTCAGTCATCGTAGAAAGACTACAGAGATAGTCTTCAACTCAGAGCCGAAAAAGGGAGGAGGGGCGGCTTCCGGTAGAGAGGGAGGCGCATGCGCGCGCCTGCGGGCACCCGGGGACTGGTCCCTCTAGAGCCAGGCTCAGTGTGTGCCGAGTGGAAAGTCGGGTTTCTCAGTCAGTTAGTCAGTCAGTGGAGAAGGGAGCGAGCCGGGGCTGCGGGCGGCCACGCAACTTCCGCTTCTTCACCCGTCACCGCAGCCCGAGACTAACTGACTGACTGACCGCCCGTGGGCGGCTGGGGAGGGAGAGTAATAACCTGAAAGACTCGAGTGGCTGCGTTGTGTGAAGAGGAGGCGCCGCCGCCGCCGTTGTTGTTGCCGCTGCTGTCTCCTCAGGCCCGGCCGGACCGGGACGGCGCCAGGCGAACGACGTGGGGGACCCGGCAGGAACCGGACCGGCACCCGTAGCCTGAGAGCGGCCGCGCCAAGCTCCATGAATGGAAATCGGCAGCGCAGGTGAGGCGGAGGCGACGCCTGACGGGACGCTCCACTCCTTAGGAGCCGCTGGCAGCGCTTGGCGTGGGCTGGATCTTGACATAATAGGTGGACTCGGGGAGGGAAGTTTCGGGGCGGCGGTTGGGCGGCAGTTCCCGAATAACTGACCTTGAAGTTATGGGGCTGGTGGCAAGTATGTAGCTTGGGCTTCATGGTATCTGCCATTTGGGTATGGAGGCAACCCGGGGCCCTGGTGTGTTTTCCTCAGAACTAAAAATAAAATAAAATATGCGGCTGAAACACAACTAACTGCATGAAGTAAATGTCCTCTGTGGCCCAAAGTATTGTTTACTGATAAGTTCCACTTAAGTGACTGAAGTTGAGCTTATTCCTAAGTGCATTGAGGGTTGTAGCTTGAGGACCAATCCTATACTCTTGAGATGTCTATAAAATCAATAGTTGGATAGGACCAACGTGTCAGGCTGTGTGTGTGTAAGAGCTTGTAGGTAGGTGTACCTATGGAGAAGCCTGGGGAAGTGTGGGTCTGAAATCTTGGAACAGAATATGGGGGGACTGGTGTAGGTGTTTTGGCTTCAGCAGGGTGGTCCTCCCAAGGTGCTTGTGGGGCAGCTCAGACCCTGAATATTTTATACGTAGCCGTGGAGCAAGTGGCTTGATTATCATTGCCATTGGAGTAGAAACTTGGAATAACTGTGAGGTAAATGTGTTTCTGATTTGCAGTAGATACTATATAAAACCACATGTTTGCTTTGGTGATTTATCTATGCTAAAAAATTATTAGCTTCTTGTAACCTATGGTTACCTGAAAAATCAAGAAATGCATGACATAACTGATCTTGAGAATGCAGTTGTTCTTAAATAGTATTTTCCCCCTGTGTATTTGTGCCTGACCTCAGATGAACCCTGGTATGGGTGACAGGTAGATGTGGTAGACATGTATAGCTTGTCTAGACATCAATGTTAAATTCATAAAGTTGCTCAAATTTTGCAGAATATTTGTAAATCCTACTTGTCCACTTGAAATGATTTTGGGTGAATCAGTGGCTGAACTGAAAGAAAGGACACTTCCTGAAAGTTTGGGAGTCATTTGAATAGCTAACTGCCTTGAGATATTTGCTTTTTTGGATTCTCAAGTGGGAGGGATTCCTGTTCTTTCACAATCATTTCTTTAAGTTTGTTTATAAACATAAGCAGCTGTGTGAGTTTTTGTTTGTTTTTGTTTTACCAAAACAGTGATTTAATTTTTAAAAATATGGACACGTGTTTGAATAAGTGTTTAAGCAATACTAGCATTGGATCATAGGTGTATATGGCCTGAGGGCATATGAAACAAGCATTCCTGGTCGGTGCCATATATGCCATTTTTAGTACTGTGACAGAATAAAAGTAGGATTTTAATGCACTAAATAAATAGCTACTTGTGTCTGAAAATACTTGTGTTGCAAGTTAAATGCATTGGTTAGATCATACACACACCAAAACAAAAGTTTTCTTTTCACGATTTTAGCAACGTGACAGCTAAAATCAGTTGCAGAACAACAAACCCTCCCCAAAAACTGCACTAACATGTAACTTTGTATCTCTAGAGCTGCTTAACAATTTATAACTGGAGCCTGAAGTTATTACTGACAGTGTTGACCAATGAATACAAATGCTTGGATTTTCATGTTACAATGTTAAATGATAGCCACAGCATTTGTTTTCTTAACACTTTTGGATTCCTCCATTTTAGATTTCTAGCTGTTAAATGCTACTAGCTTTAATACCATTCTTTAAGATAGGGTGCTTTGATCCACAACTTTAGCAGCTAAATTATTTTGAAATAAAAGTTTTACTAGCTTGATATGGCACATATCTAAGAAAGCCTTAGCACTCAGGTGGAAAATTGTAATGCCATTTGATACAAAGATATGTAAAGGTGTGTTGCTTTGTAACTTTGGGTTCAAGCATTAAGGGGGGGAAAATAAGTGTGTGTTATATGCCTAATACAGAGATAGACAACTTAGTAAGTTTTTGCTGGTTTCTTCCACTTTGCAGGATACTGTTGAGTAACACTTTTTAGAATTTGTTTGGCTTCCTAATGAAGAATAGTGATCTAATTGTTGTCTGTATGCATAGTGGTCATTAATGCCATATGTTAGACTTAGTGATATGTACATTCTTTATATCCCTTCTTATTGTACAAAAAATTCCTCTTTTAATGTGGAGAATTGAACATTATTAATCCTGGAAAGAAGATATTAGTATAATTGCAGAACTGTGTGTCCCTAATAAGGTACTGAAAGAATCAGGAAACATCTGGCTCTTTAAGTCTGTGATTTTAAGCTTGTTTAGAAGTATCTTCATTAAAACCAGAGATTAGGTTCCAAGTAAACATGGCTAAAATAATGACTGCAAATCTTAAATTCTGCAAGCCTCAACTAGTTTATCTGCCAGTTGCACCCTCCCCAAAACTACTGTTATTTTCCTCTAACTTTCATATGGTTAATAATAATAGCATTAATACTATATCATACCTTGTATACAGAGTCAAAGTTATGTGGGATTTCCCCCCCCCCCCAAGTTTCATTTCTGAACCATTTTCTTACAATTCCTTTCGAGTCCTCTCTGCTTTCATTCTCTCTGTATGTTGGGGAAATGCCATTAACATTTGTTTTCTAGAGAGGCGTACATTACTGTTTGATGGACATAGTAGCAGTGATGGCTATATGCTACCTCCAGGGTCAAAGACAGCATGCCTCTGAAAACAAACCTGTGACTACAGAGCAATAGTAGGAGAGGATGCCTGTGGGCTTCCCATTGACTTCTGGTTGTTCATTATGGGAAACAGGATGCTAGATTAGATGGATGACTTGATCTAGCAGGGGTGGTCTTATGCTCTTATACCTTGCAGGTAGCCTTTCTTTAATTTTGTCATAATTGGATATTCAATTCCAATATGTCATTATAAAAGCACTAGAACACAAGAAATGGTGTCTGGGTTTGCTCTACCTGCTCCTCTCCACCCAATTCCTTTTCCTCTTGTGTCTGTTTTTAGATTGTAATCCTAGACAGGGACTCTTTTATGAATGTCATTTGTAATTGTAAGCCACTCTGGGAGCATTTTTTGGTTGACGAGTGTGACAAAAATGCTATGAATAAATAATTTAAGAGGTCAGTAAATACTGAGGTGAGCGGGACTAATGTTTCTGATTTCTGAATAAAGTTTGGTTTTATTATGCATATTTTTGACATAAGGTTGATAATATTCTTATCCAAATAATGGATGCACTAAGAAGGTGAGCTTTGTGGTGCTTAATTCACCCCACCCCCAAAACAACCTTGGCAATAAAGTCAGAGGATCTAAAGCTGGCTCTCTGGAAGTTTTGAGTGTCACAGGAGGAAGATAAAAAGATAAAGCTACTCAGGCAGCTAGGGGCTCTTAGTAAAAAATATTTAATTGGTGTTTAGCATGTTTGTGGGTGTAGCTGAGGATAGTTTGCAAAGCAGAGTTCTGCATTTAGCTTTCTTGGGAGTTCTGTGAGTCACTGGTATAATTGATCATCTATGTTAAACCTACATCTTAATTAACTTCATTGTAATGGTCTGAATAGCTTCAGAGAAAAATGTTTTATCAACCTTTGGAAAAGATCTACAAAATATTCATTATGTGCATCTGGAAATGCAGCAGTTACATGAAAACTAAGTTAGAGCATAAGGGACAGGTTTGGAGATCTCTTCCTTCAGCCTTAGGAACTCAGCTGTCAGCTCCCCGTTTCTGAGTATGCAGTGTTTATGTTCAGAATTGCTGGCTGCCTAAAGGATGCTATAAAATTTGAGATTTTACTCTGGCATCAGGTATAGAGATAAGAAGGAACATGTCACTTGCGGCATGGGTAGCACATTCAAATTTAATGCTGACGAGGTCAAAGTCCTTCATTAGGTCTATGAAAAAGATGTATGAGGTGCATCACTGCTCTCAACTTTTCTCCTGCAGTTTTCATACTGAGAGAATCATGTCAACTGTTGATCTCTAAGCTCTAAAGGCTCATTGTGACTCTGGAAAATTGTTGGGTGTGTTGTAACTCTGTTTAAGGCAAATAGCTGGCGAGATTGACATATATGATAGATACAAGACTTTTACTTATCTGCTAGACTGTACTGTTACATGTCTTACTCTGAAGTATTTTCCCATAAGCGTGTGCACAATAATTTTGCACATGTGGGTGGGGAGACACCATAGATCTTCTGCCAAGCAAGCAGGGGTTGGGTTTCCCCCTTTACTTGAGGAGATATATACAGCTGACATTTTAGTCATTTGGTGGTATTTTTTGTTTGTTTAATTATCTGAGGTTGTTTGTTTGTTTGATTATCTTGAGGTATTATTATTATTATTATTATTATTATTATTATTATATCCTGCCTTTCTTAAGAACATAAGAGCATAACTGAAGCAGAACAAAGGCCCATTTAGTCCAGCATTCTGTTCTCTCTGTGGCCAATCAGATGCCATCAGAAATCCACAAGCATAACATGAGTACAAGCGAACATTTTCACTGAACATACTGCCCTGATTTTGGGTGTAGTCCATAGTTATTGTGACTAGTCGCCGTTGACTACCTTATCCATAAACTGGTCAATTCATTTTTTTTAACCCTTCCAAGTTTGTGGTCTTTCCTTCATCTTGTGGTAGCAAATTCCACAGTTTAACAATGTGTTTTGTAAAGGAATCTTGCCTTTTGTCTGTCCTGAATCCTCCAAACTTCAGCTTTGTTGGATGACTTTTCTTTCCCCTTCCTCCACATAATGCATAATTTTTGTACACCTTTATTGTGCCCCCCACTTAATCACTTTTTTCTGACCTTCAATGTCCCAAACATTGTTATCTTACCTCATAAGGGAGTTGATCTTGCTCCATGATCATTTTGGTTGCCCTTTTCTGGCTCTGCAACATCATTTTTTGAGGTGTGGCCACCAAAACTGTACCTAGTACTCCAAGTATGGTTGTACCAGAGTTTGTGTAATGGTATTATGATAATGGCAGTTTCATTTTCAGTCATTTTCTTGTGGGATGCTACACACTGCATCTTCAAAGATGAAATTCCAGGTGGCATACATAGGTTTTTCAAGCCATCTCCTATCCAAGACTGAACAGATATATTCAACTTTAGCAAGGTTACTGCTTCCTGTGCCTTCAGTCCAAATGTCTTTCTTCGTTAAAATTTGTAAACATACTAAGCTAATTTTCATAAATGTTACTTCTTTTTTAATACCACCAGCAGGCTGAGCACACTTAATATACAAACAGTTGTAAAATCATTTGAAAACAGCAATTGTCAGGCATGCTTAAGGGATATTCAGTGTTCAGGTAAATCCTTTGATAACATATCCTTCCTTGTTTTGAACATTTTGAAATTCATATTTAAAAAAGCAGCCATAGGACAGACTTCAGTGCCCAAAATTCACCAGGTGCATTTTGAGACTAGTGTGGGTCCAGTTGCGACCACATGGACATCTGTGGATGCCAGGTTGGGGTCTGGCATCTCCATCTGGCTGACCTCTCTAACTTTCTTAAGCAAGTACTGTAAGCATTTACCGTATATCCCACCTTTTTCTCCAAGGAGTACATGGTTCACCCCCCTCCTCAATTTACTTCTACAAAAACCTTGTGAAATAGGTTAAAAGGCTGTGACTGACCCAAGGTCAGCCCATGAGTTTCATGATTGAGTAGGGATTTGAACCCCTAGGTTCTAGATTGACACTCTAACCACTATAGCACACTGACTATAGGTAATCCACCTGGATTAGCAAGGTGGATCAGACCTGGCAAAGCAAAATGTCACTTAGGAAGGATCTGAAAGATTTTCCTTGAAGCTTGAATTTGTTTTATTCTGGATTGTTTTATTTGATGCTTTAATGTATTGTATACTGCTTTGAGATTTTTTTCTTTAAAATATAAAGTGGTATCAAAATGAAATAACTACCGGTAACTAACAAACAACAACAAAATTTCATTGCCAAAAAGGCGCCTAGACATTCCATTGTGGTGACTGAGGTTTAAGGTGCCATTTGGTGATTAGCTTCTGTATCTGAGATTCTTTTACAAATGATATTTTATTAAGACTTCATAATACAATAAAAAGAAACTAATCTAGACAAAAATAGACAAAACGGGGGGGGGGGACAAAGGGAAAGAAAAATGCAAAGACTTAGCTTATATATCTGAGTTTCTAACACTGACAGGCTTGTCTAAACTGTGGATGAATAGGGTTTTTGCAGCACTGTATCCCCTTGACACATATATCTAAGTGATGCACAGAAGTACCACATAAATATTTCCTCCAAACCTTTAATGTGCTTATTGTGGTTCTGAACTGTGACATGTTTTCCCATAACATCAGATACTGTTATACATTTTCAAAAATATTGTTTGAGACCAAACTATATGAGTGTTAAGAAGGATGAGAGATTTGAAAATAACAGGGCACCATAAAGTTAGTTGAAAAGATTATGAGAATGAGTGAATCGTATGAGAATAATAAACTTTGAATAAATATTATGTCAAAATTAGGTATTTAAGATATAGATAAAATTTTCAAAGTTAGGGACAAAATATTGAAAATGTGTATAATAAGAATGGAAATAAGGTGATAAATTGCTGGCTAAAGTTTTATTAATGTGGAATGCAGGAGCGGGAGATGTGAGGAAGTCCAAAAACGAAGAAAAGTTGGTTATTATATGATGCTAAATTTTATGTTTGTTTTTTCTTTTTGTTTGTTTTTCTTTGCTTATGCTGTTTTTTCCCTCTACTGTATTAAAAAAAAAAATATTGTTTGAGACCAGTGACTGGTGGCAATAGATGAAATGTAATAACTTGGTCAGTAATATATTTCTTCATGGCAGCACACTGCACATGCCTCATTGGAAACACATCCAGTTTTAAAATTCTAATAGTTTTCATTGGGTCTGCATGCATTGCAAGGGAAGGTTTAATCTTTCCTTCCCAACTGCGACACTGACAAAGGTAATCCCCCACCCCAGCACTACTATCAACATTAGTGGGGGGAAACTCCCATTGGTGCCAGTGAGAGATTTTCTTCTCTAAAGCTAATGGCAGTGTAGGAGAGATGATTCATCAGGATTTTGATGTAAGGGTTAAACCACTCTTCTCTCATGCTGCAGTCCCAGTGAAAAGCGTGCCTTTGTTAACCTTCCCTCCCCCCAAAAAAACCAAACTCTGTCATGCATGCAAGATACCCATTTAACATCCTGTGCAGTTTGATACTGTAGTCTTAAAATGTACGTGGATGATTCAACTAACAGGGTGCTGCTAGTTTCAAGCATACATCTGTGTGCTTGTGGGATATGATTCGAGTAACTTTGTTATGCAAGTTGATCAGGAACTGAGGTTGGACAGATTTCTAGCACTTTGCGTTACAGCTTAGATATGCTGCCTTTTGTTAACTAGAGTTCTAGAAGTTAGTCCAGTACTCAAAGGTGATTGAATTCTACCTATTGTAGTAAGGCAGGGTTTTCCATTCTGTAATTGCTGTCTCTATCACACATCGGGATTCTAGCCTCCTTACCCACATATAGCATAACACCACCCAAATTGTGTGTTAGTAGTATAAAATGTAGGTGGGCCAGAAATTGTAGGTTTAAAAGTTCCTGGAATCAAGAAATAGTGTTGCAAACTAGAAAGCTCAAGCAAGTTTACCACATGGTACAGGAAAGGGAGGTAGGACGCAGGTGGCGCTGTGGGTAAAACCTCAGCGCCTAGGACTTGCCGATCGTCAGGTCAGCGGTTCGAATCCCCGGGGCGGGGTGCGCTCCCGTCGTTCGGTCCCAGCGCCTGCCAACCTAGCAGTTTGAAAGCACCCCAGGGTGCAAGTAGATAAATAGGGACCGCTTACTAGCGGGAAGGTAAACGGCGTTTCCGTGTGCGGCGCTGGCTCGCCAGATGCAGCTTGTCACGCCGGCCACGTGACCTGGAAGTGTCTTCGGACAGCGCTGGCCCCTGGCCTCTTAAGTGAGATGGGCGCACAACCCTAGAGTCGGACACGACTGGCCCGTACGGGCAGGGGTACCTTTACCTTTACCTTACAGGAAAGGGAAATTTCTTGGGTTGTTAGTTGACTTGACCTGAAAGAAAACTCAGTTTTAGGGATTGGATGGACAAAGTTTGGAAGATCATCGTGGTTCATAAACTGACTTGACAGATATGAGCTAACCAATAAACTAAAGCTCAAGTGAACTGATGCACATGTCTTGCTACCTGCTTAGGTTTCTTTTCTTGGCTCATATTGATTCTCAACATAGGAACACAATACCTGATCATAGTACATGTATTTCTTTGTAGCATTTGCAGTCAGTACTCACCACCACTTTGTTGAGTGATAAATACATACATTAAACACTAGCCTTTATAGTCTTATTGCTATGTTCATACTTAAACTATGGTCTGAAAGAAATGAACTAGTTAAGTTCAGTATTAATATTCTGTTCTCTCCTTTCTTATAATAATATGTAGGCAGTTAACTCTTCAATGGTTTGTTTTACTTTCATTTTGTATATTTGAAAAGCCTTTAATAAATGATAGGTAATATACAGTGAGACCAGACATCTGCATGCATAATGGAGCTTCCCTTCTCTTACCTCTGACAGGTACCCCAAATCTGCTTCAGACAGTTGAGGACCCTCCAAAACAGATTTAGGGGATCACAGACTGTAAGGTAGAGGAGAGAGGATGGAATTCCCTGCATGCAGCACTGAATATGGGCTTTTTAAAAAAGCAATATTTTCTGATCCTAGGCAAGGAACATTGCACAAAATCTGTTCACTCTGCCTTTCTGAACAGGGTATTCACTTAGCCTGTAGAACAACTCCATCCCACTCAACCTTCCAGCCCCGAGCAAAAGGCGTAGTAGTGAGAAACCAAGATTTGCTATTTGTATAAGAACTTGGCTTGGGAATACTTCTGTGTTTGCAGTGTAATTTATTTACTTAAAATTCTATGCTACCCATTAACAAAAGGTCTGTGGATAGTTCTCACACAAGTTAAAACTGAAGTAGAAAATGGATAAGTGTAAAAAGAACTTTGACGTAAACGTTGAGCAGCTAAAACAGCATCAGAATAAAACCATCAACACAAAACAATTGTTTCACAGAACTTAAGTCTTCATCTGGTGCCAAAAAGATCCCAGTGTAGGTATAGGTGAGCCTTTCTGTGGTGGACATTCCTCAACCAAGGTGTCACCGCTAAAAAGTGGCACTGGTGATCATCCACTTCACGTCATTTTGCAGTGATACCTGGAGAAGGGTCTCTTAAGATATTGGTGTCAGTTCACATGTGCAATGGGAGTTTCCTTTTCTCTCCTGCCCTCCCTCCCTCAGTCTCAAAATCTGTTCTGGATGAACCTCTGGAGTAAATGGAGGGTATGTAGAACTGTAATGAGGTAAGAGAGGAATGGGAAGTCTAGTTGCATCTGCTGATGTAACATTCAATATCACTTGATCTTAGGGTCTAGGCAGTTATAATATGGGAAGAGACAATCGTTAAGGTAATGTATTATAAACACAATCCATATTGTAGCAAATGTGGCTTGTATACTTTATTTCTTTATATTTGAAAACTTTTCAATAAAATATTAATACCAAAAAGAGATAAATGTGGCTAATTACCTATATAGTTGTTTGACTTGCTTAATTTTTGTTATGTTAATACCTTTTGGAGGCCTTGGTGGTTAGGATTTGTGATGAGATTGGTGCATAAAACAAGTCACTTTGAAATGTTTGCTAAGCAATTTTCATATGAATCTGGTCTTTTAATATATGTGTCTTGTGTTTGTTGTGTTTTGTGAAAGCTTTTTCCAATACAGAGCAGCTTGTATATAGCCCCTGAAACAGTGGGCAGGGCAGATTTTAGTGTAGGTAGAAAGAAACATGATGCTATTTTATCTATGATTTGCTTTTCTCCACGTACAAGAGATAAATTAACAGCTGATGTTAGAAGGTGGGAATATACACAATTTCTGTCAATGAGTAGGTGTGAAAAAAGGCGGGGTCATTTTTGAGTTTGTCATACAGTATCTACATATAATGACATTTGTTGGTTGACTCATTCCAATAGCTCCAAATGAGTGTCCAGTATTTATCTTTTTGAATATGTTTCTTTTTGTTTGAGACAGTGTTAGTAAAATGAGAAGTGATAATATTACTTCCTGTACAGGGAATTTCTACAGAAAATGCTAGAAACGGAAGAAGCAATGTTGCTGCCTGCATAGCTAGATATGCCTGATTGCACCTCTTGAAAATGCATCCTCCTTCTGTTTTGGTAGTATTGGCTTTCTATTAAATACTTAAGCTACTGAAGCTGATTGCTGTGAGTAGTGAAACTTCTAATTGGCTCAGTAGATATGGTTCACTTCTGGTTTCACTGTCTTTCAGCCCCATCTTCAGTTTTGCTAATCATTGTATGATCTTTTTTTAAAAAAACAACTTGTGCTTCAAAAACATAGGAACTAATTAGAATGTGGTTCATTACGTAGGGATTGACAGTTAGGTCTCATCTGGTGGGTTGAATACAACGGTACCATTCCATGAACTGAATGAATTCTCCAGTAATGGAAACTCAGGATCCAGCAGAGGCTCCTGCTCACAAAATGGTGGTGGTGGAGAGGTGATTTTTGCCAATTCTTGCTTGCATGCTGTTCTAGAGGGTTTCCTGCTACTTCAGAGCTGATTTGGAGAAGCTGCAAGGTGGGGGGGGGTTGATAAATCACCTCTTCAGTTCCATAAGCAGGAGCCTCTTTTGGATCCAAGGCTACTCCGTGAACGGAATTCTCTCTTTTTTGCAATGCTACATTGCCAAAAGATAAATTTGTTTATTTACACATATTACAGTGTGAAAGCCCTCTACTAAGGGGGAAACAGTGTTTGCGCCTTTGTGCTGAAAGCTAATGGCTTAGGCTTCCGGAGGCGGCGCCTACCGGCAATGGCGGATTCCCTCTAACCGGAGGGAGAAGCTCCGTAGAAATCGGGTCCACCGCTGCAGCGAAGCGGAGGACCCTTAAAAAACCCGCAGGCGGGAGAAGCCTGGGGCCGTGGGACTCAGTGGGCACGCGGAGCGCACCCCGAACTGTCAAAGGAGCTCTGTAAAGAGCTCCGGAGCGGAGCGGGGTTGCGCTGTGCTGGGAGTCGATCGCTACTTCTACGGAGTGAAGCTGCATAGCAGTTGCCGGAGAGCGCTGACCTTTGTCCTGTGAACATCGAATTGAGGCATCTACCCGTGAGTAAGACTGGGGGAACTTTGAAAGGATCAAAGGAAAGGACTTAAAGAACTAGCAACTTGACTTTGACTTTGACACTTTGATCCCTGGATTTTGATCTTGAATTTGAACCTGAAATTGGTAAAGTTTAAACAGGAAGCCTGCTTTGCCGACTTGTAGACAGCTTAAAAGCAAGGGACAATGGAGCTGGGAACCACAGAATTTGAACTTTTATAAAGAGCTAAATCTCATTGCCTGACAGAAGAACCCCCCCAAAAAAGTGGAAAGGGGGGGTTTTGAACCTACCACTCAATCCTTGACTTCGGTCTGCCTTAAGTATCTGAAAGGTCACTTTGGATGCACCGTTTTATGACATTGTAACTATTACAGTAGACCTCTGCAAAAGATTGGTAACTTTTTGGGACTATCTGAGCTTGCAATTGTTGCTATTTGTGTAACATTATTATACCTATGAAGATACTGTTTTATAGTTGTCATCCATGCTACTCTGCTCCCCTAGAGGAATCTTGTGTTATAGCTGGGGATTTTCCACTGCAGCTGCCTTTTTATCATTGCTGAGAAACAATCCTGGGAGCTGTGAGAACTGTGTAAGTGACCTTGACTTCTTGCGGCGCAGGAATGGATCAAGACAAACCACAAGATAAGGCCCAGGAGAAGGCGCAAGAGAAAGCTATAAAATATAAAACTAGACAACAGCAGCAATTGTTGACACAGCAACAACAACATTACAGAAGACCATCTTTAACAGGCCTTTCTGCCCCACAAGTCACAGAAAGAGAAGAAGCTAAAGGACCAGGACCAGCAGGATCAGATTCTGCAACATTGGACAAGATTCTCTCTGCTCTACAAAACTTGTCAACCAAGATAGACTTAAATACCTCAACTATTAAAGACCTTGGACAAAAAGTGAATGACGTGGGGCAGAAAGTGAACTCTAATACCCAGGCAATTGACAGGCTACTGCAGGAATCCAAGGAGACTAAACAGACAGCAGAGGAAGCGAAAGAGAGGATCTTGGCGGTAGAGGAAAAAATACCACCAATTAATAGAAAACTGGATGACTACAAGGCACAATTTTCTTTGATTGAACTTAAGGAAAAGCAGGCCAACTTGAGAATAAGAGCAGTCCCGGAAACAGAGGAAGGAGAATTAATAGAGTTCCTTACATTGGAATTTGAGACTTTCTGGGGTCTGGACCCTGAAGAAATTAAGATAGTGAGTGCTTTTCGACTGGGAAGGGTCAGGAGGAAGAACAAGGCAAGGGACTGCTTGATTTCGTTAAGATCAAAAGAAGAAAGAGATAAAATACTGAGCCTACATTACCAGAAAGCACTTGAGATTGGAAGTGAGAGAATTGAAATTTTTAAAGATATCCCAAAATACCTACTAGATCTTAGAACCAACTACAGTGATTTGGTCGACCTACTAAGAAAGAACAACATCCTCTTCAGGTGGGAATTCCCGCAAGGCCTCTCGTTTACATTCAAAGGAAAGAAAATTAAGATAAGATCAAAGGAAGATAAAGTGAGTTTCCTGAAAGATTTTGGTGAAGAACTACGAAGGGAGGCAAGAACAAAAGATTTGGAGGCACTAGGATTGGGACCACCTGACTTGGACAGGCACCCCCTGGGGTTGGACCGGCCAGAGAAAGAGACACAACCATCAGAGGAAGAACAACTTTTAGGAGCAGTTGGAGGAACGTCATAATAACTACAACATGTCTCTGCAGATGTTAACTTGGAATATTCGGGGTCTAAATTCCCCTAGCAAGAGGAAGAGAATTTTTCACATGTTAAAAAAGGAACAATTGGACTTGATTTGTTTACAAGAAACACATATAACCAGACTCCACAGGAAATTATTGATAAATAAGAGATTAGGCCAAGAATTTATCTCATCGGATAAAGTTAAAAAAAGAGGAGTAGTGATATATGCAAAAGAGAAATTGACACCAAAATTTTTGTTTAAAGATGAACATGGACGATTCATTGCAATTGAAATACAATTATATGGAGAAAAAGTTTTAATAATTGGAGTCTATGCACCTAATGAGGGAAAATCAGACTTTTATAAAAAAACTGCATGAGACGTTGCTCGATTATATGGACCAAAACATCATTTTGATGGGAGATATGAATGGAGTTGTGTCAACAAACATGGACAAATCTGAAAGACAGGTAGTTACAAAAGATGGAAGGCTACCAAAGACTTTCTTTGAATTGACAGACAATATGGACTTGATTGACATTTGGAGAACTAAAAACCCCCTAGGTAGAGAGGGGACCTTCTTCTCTGAAGCCAATATGACATGAACAAGAATCGACCAAATCTGGATTACAAGAGGGATGGCACCTAAGATACGGAAAGTGGAAATCTGCCCAAAAGCTTGTTCCGACCATAATCCTGTGAAAATGGACATGAAATTAACACCGATTGGTTCCTTTAGATGGAGAATGAATGACACCTTATTTAGAGACTGTGAAATCATTAAGAAGGCCCAAAAAACTATGAAAGATTACTTTGAAATAAACCTGAAGACAACTGTAGAAAAAAGAATAATCTGGGACGCGAGTAAGGCGGTCATGAGAGGTTTTTTGATCCAACAAAATACCTTAAAGAGGAGACTTCAAGAAGAAAGAAAAGGAAAGATTTTGGAGAAAATTGGAGATGGAGAGAAGAGACTAAGGACTAAACCAAAGTCACAGGAGATCCTGCGAGAAATCAAATTATATCAGGCACAATATTTGAAATTGGTTAATCAGGACATAGAATGGAAGATTAAACAAATGAGACAAAGAACTTTTGAATCAGCTAATAAGTGTGGAAAGCCGCTAGCATGGCAGCTGAAGAAAAGACAGAAACTAAACACTGTGACAAATCTTGAAGTAAATGGAAGGAATGTACAAAACCCACAGGAGATTAAAGACTGTTTCCAGAGATATTTTAAACAATTGTACGCACAAGGGCCACAGAATGAGACCAGGATTGACGAATTTTTAGAAACAAATGGATTACAAAATATTTCACAAGAGAACAAACTAATATTGAATGGAAAAATTTCTGAACAGGAGGTTGAAGGTGCCATTAAGAATCTGCAACTTGGCAAGTCTCCAGGCCCAGACGGGCTTTCCTCCAAATATTATAAAGTGATGAAAGACTATTTAATTCAACCATTAATGGAGGTCTGCAACGAAATTATGGAGGGGAAAAGAGCGCCGGAGTCGTGGAAAGATGCTTATATCACTCTTATACCGAAAAATGAAGTGGAAAAGACACAGCTTAAGAACTACCGCCCCATATCCCTACTTAACGTGGATTACAAAATTTTTGAAGACATATTAGCTAAAAGATTAAAAAAAGTTTTGGCAGGAATTATACATAAAGATCAAGCAGGCTTTCTCCCAGGTAGACATATGTCAAATAACACAAGGAACTTAATTGATATTTTGGAAAAATTACAAGTTAATATTAATACAAAGCAGTATTGATATTTATAGATGCTGAGAAAGCCTTTGATAACATCTCTTGGAGTTTTATGAAGAAAAATCTGCAAGGGATGGGGGTGGGAGAAAGGTTTGGAAACGGTATAGGGGCGATCTACTCGGAACAAAAGGCAAAGTTAATTGTGAACAATGCGGTTACAGAAGAAGTTAAGATAGAGAAAGGGACACGACAAGGCTGCCCAATCTCCCCTCTACTTTTTATTTCAGTCCTGGAGATATTGCTGAATATTATTAGAAGGGACCAACAGATTCAGGGTATACAGGTCGGAGTGAAACATTATAAATTAAAAGCCTATGCAGATGACCTAGTTTTGACATTACAGGAGCCAATCCCTAGTACTAGAAGAGCTTTGGAACTAATACAAGAGTTTGGTCAGGTGGCAGGGTTTAAACTTAATAAATTAAAAATTATGGTTTTAGAGAAGAATTTAACACAAATGGAGAAAGACAGGTTTCAGAGAGAAACAGGTTTAACAGTAGTGAAAAAAACAAAATACCTAGGGGTGAACATGACTTCAAAGAATGTTAACTTATTTAAAGATAATTATGAAAAATGTTGGTCTGAAGTGAAAAAAGATCTTGAGATATGGACAAATTTAAAGTTATCCTTACTGGGTAGAATAGCAGTCATCAAAATGAATGTATTGCCAAGACTATTGTTTTTGTTTCAATCGTTACAGATAATTGACAAGATGGACTGTTTCAAGAAGTGGCAAAAAGAAATTTCTAGATTTGTCTGGCAGGGCAAAAAGCCCAGGATTAAATACAAAATTCTTACTGATGTGAAAGAGAGAGGGGGGTTTGCCCTGCCGGACTTCAAACTATATTATGAGGCGGCAGCTTTTTGCTGGCTAAAGGAATGGCTACTTCTTGAGAACACAGACATTCTTGATCTGGAAGGATATGATAATGCTTTCGGATGGCATGCATATTTGTGGTATGGTAAGGATAAAGTACAAAGGTCGTTCAAAAACCATATTGTCAGAAAAGCGTTGTTTAATGTCTGGGTCAGATATAAAGATCTTCTGGAGAATAAAACCCCAAGGTGGCTTTCTCCAATGGAGGCTAAGGCCTTGAAAAAACTTAACATGGAAACTAATTGGCCAAAATACTGGGAAATTCTGGAGCAAGAGGGAGACAAATTGAAATTGCAGAGCTATGAGAAAATTTAAGATAAGGTGCGTGATTGGTTACATTATTTTCAAGTAAGAGAGGCCTATAATTTGGACAGGAAAATTGGCTTCCAGGTGGAAAAATCGAAGCTAGAAACAGAATTGTTAGAACCCAGTGTCAAGGTATTGTCGAGAATGTATAACTTGCTGCTGAAATGGAATACTGAGGATGAAACGGTTAAATCCGCTATGATAAAATGGGCACAAGACATTGGTCATAACATCATGTTCACTGACTGGGAACGGTTGTGGACCACCGGTTTGAAATTTACGGCATGCAGTGCCATAAGAGAGAATATTATGAAAATGATTTACAGGTGGTACATGACCCCAGTCAAGTTAGCAAAAATCTATCATTTGCCTGATAATAAATGTTGGAAATGTAAAGAAACGGAAGGAACTTTCTTTCACCTTTGGTGGGCCTGCCCGAGGATTAAGGCTTTCTGGGAAATGATATATAATGAACTGAAAAAAGTATTTAAATATACTTTTCTAAAGAAACCAGAGGCCTTTCTCCTGGGTATGGTTGGCCAATTGGTGTCAAAGAAGGATAGAACGTTTTTTATGTATGCTACAGCAGCAGCAAGAATACTCATCGCAAAACACTGGAAGACACAAGATCTACCCACCCTGGAAGAGTGGCAGATACAAGTAATAGACTATATGGAACTGGCAGAAATGACCGGCAGAATCCGAGATCAAGGAGAAGAGTTGGTGGAAGAAGATTGGAAGAAGTTTAAAGTTTATCTACAAAATTACTGTAAAATCTATGAGTGCTAAGGGCAGTGTAAATGAAATGATGAGGTTCTAGCGATTAAGATAAGTAAGAGTACAAAGGGAAAGATAAAGGATGAAAATGAATATGAATGAGCTTGCTGAAAATTTTTTTAAAGTGGAATACAAGAAGGGAAGGTGGGAGGAAGTAAGGAAAATAAGGTTTGGAAGATTATTAAAATGAACCAGAGTTTTCTTTTTAATTTTTTAGTAATAGGTTGAATCTTTTCTATGTTTTCTTTTTTTTTCTTTATGATTTTTGATGTTGTTTGTATTTTTGATGTCTATTGTTTGTTGTCTTTTTACCTTTTGTAAAATTTAATAAATATCATTAAAAAAAAAAAAAGCTAATGGCTTAGCAAAAAGGGTAACTTAAACCAGTGGTCTTTACCCTTTTAGGGTCAGGACGCCTACTCCCTTTATCCCAAACATGCATTTGAGAACCTACTTGTTAATGTTTTGCTGTATCTTTGAATAGTGTTAGTGCTGAAACCCACCTTAGGTCAAGCTGTGACCTTGCAGTGGGTTCCAACTCACTGGTTGAAGGCTGGTGGCCTACCAAGGCACTTTCTGGAAATCCTTTGCTCCAGGAAGCTGAACTGAGGCTTTCCCTCTAGCATGGGGGTCGTGATGTTGGGCTGTTCTCTTTAAACAGAGGACTCTTCTGCTAAAGTTGGCATACTTTTCTTTATATTTTATTCAAATAATTTTAAAAAATAAAACACTTTTAAGAAGGTAAGGAAATTTGGAATGAACTTTGGAAACTTTAGCTTTCTGAAAGTTTGGGTAGGTCTGAGGATAGTGATGAGTGTGGAAAATATGAAGAGGGTAAAGGAGTATTTAAAGATGGATTGTTAACAGGTGAGAATGTAAAGTTATAAAATATTAAGATAAATTATTAAGATAAAAGCAAAAATGGAAAGGATTTGCTGAAACAACTAATTGAACTAGAATACAAAAAAGGGAGGTGTGAGGAAGTCAGGGAAACAAGTAAATGAAAGTCAAGACATGGAAAGGTTGATTTGTTTTTAATTGTTTTTACTTTTTTGTATTTTGTATTTTTTTGCTTCTTTTTTCTTTTTTCTTTTCTTTTTTCTTCTTTTATTCTTGTAACTTTTTTGAAACTTTAATAAATATTATTTTTTTAAAAAAAGAAAATATGAAGAGCGTGAAAGGGAAACTGGTGGAATATTAGCTTTCTCACCTTAGCATATTGATCATGCTGGCAAGGAACAAGCGCAGAGGGATTGCGGGAAGTGTTAATTAGATGTATTAAATGCAGCATTTATAATAGTAGTAAGAAAGTTCAGCAACCTTTTGTCAGGCACTGATTGGACCATACTGGAGAATACTGTGTTAACAACTGTCCATCTATATCTGAGAAGGATGAATTCATACTGAAAACTGATGTAAAGAACAAGATTATTACAGAAATGGATGGAACTAGTCCAGGCATAGGCAAACTCGGCCCTCCAGATGTTTTGGGACTACTACTCCCTCATCCCTGAGCACTGGTCCTGTTAGCTAGGGATGATGGGAGTTGTAGTCCCAAAACATCTGGAGGGCCAAGTCTGCCTATGCCTGAACTAGTTCAAATTCTATTATATGTTCCTCACAAGCTCCATTGTGAGAGGGAGGAATGATTGTGGGTCCTCCCAGGTGACAGCTCCATAAATGAGGAGTATGTCAATTTGCCCCACCTTTCAGTGTGAGCTTAAGTTAGGGAGACAGTTGAAACGAGAGTGCTGCTGCTACCTTGTATATTTGCATGTATATTTGATGGGTAGATCTGGTTGTCTCTGCTGCATATTGGATCTGCTAGAAGTGGTTATGGTACCCATAAAGGTAGAGCTAAAAGACCCCTGGATGGTTAAGTCCGGTCAAATTCGACTATGGGGTGCGGCGCTCATCTCTGCTTTCAAGCCGAGGTACCCATATTTCATTTTAGTATATAATGATTTTTAAGAGGCTATCTTATTTAATAATTATTTACTGCTCTAAAATACAGGTTTTTAATTGCATTTTTGCTGATACTTTTATGAAGTTGCAAACAGCTCATATTTCTTTTGACTTATGGAGTGGTATATAAAATGGCCTGTTTGGCTTCAATGAAGGAAATAGAAGTACAGTATATAAGTAGTTGCAGAAATGTATTGGAATTATTTAAAGGGCATAGAGATAGTTGTATTAAAGAAGACTGAGGGCAGTGGAACTAATAGCCACCACATTTTACACAAGGTTTCAAACTGCTAAATCAGTGGTAAGAAAGAGGGCCTTCTCAGTAGTGGCGCCCACCCTATGGAACGCCCTCCCATCAGATGTCAAGGAAATAAACAACTACTGTATTTGACTTTTAGAAGACATCTGAAGGCCGCCCTGTTTAGGAAAGTTTTTAATGTTTGATGTTTTATCTTGTTTTTAATACTCTGTTATGAGCCGCCCAGAGTGGCTGGGGAGGCCAAGCCAGATGGGAGGGGCATAAGTAATGAATTATTATTATCATTATTATTAATTCTCAAAGGGTGTGGTGTGTGGCAGGAGAGGATGGTAAGTGTGGAAGGAAGATTCAGAGACAATCAACAAAACATTTAAACAATTCAGTGTAGTATAGTGTAGTATCAAAACATTTTTTTAATTTTCAAAATATGGATAGATACCTTTTCAAAATGAGAGCAAGAGCATCAAGTGATACTGATACTAAGGACAAATCCTAGCTGTGATCTAGAATCACTGTTCAAACAGAGTGCTGGAGAATAACATTGACTATTTTTCTACAGTTCTCCATGACATACTGTTGTTAACAGGAATTTTTAACTCTGACAAATATGAAAGATCAGAAAAGAGAAAAGCTTATTTGTGTTGATGAGGAGATGAGAGTTTGTTCGTCTCAAATTAGACCTAATATAAATGAGATTACCAGGCACAAGCAAGCTCACACCTCTCACTGAGTTTGTATGCATGCTTAAGGTTTGCCTGATCACAGAAGAAAACTTTCCTTTAGGTAAGGTTGGTTAGGTACTATGTGTGGGTACTAGCATTTTTGTGTGTTGGTTGGCTTGATTCCTTGAATAATTATTTATTTGCTCTGCAAGCACATTCTCTCTGCTAATGGCATAGCTTGGTTTGAATTGAGTGGATCTGTGGCAGGGTCTGAGTACTTGGTTCTGCAAAGGGGTCAGACTAGGTGATATTTTGGGCAGGTTACCAATGTTACATGCTTCTGAGTCTCAGCAAGCTTTTTCTATAGCCTTTTCCGTAACTACTTCCCCCCCAGGGTCTCCAAGGGTAAACATGTTTAAATACATTTATTTAATGTGTCTGCTACATATTGCACATTTCAAACTCTAAACTATATGTTATATTTATTTGACAGGACCCATTGGGGCTCAGCCCCTGCTGATGGTGCCCAGACGACCTGGCTATGGCACTATGGGCAAACCCATTAAACTGCTGGCCAACTGCTTCCAAGTTGAAATCCCAAAGATTGACGTCTACCTCTATGAGGTAGATATTAAGCCAGATAAGTGTCCTCGGAGGGTGAACAGGTAAGTCAGGGTGTTTAATATTACTACATCAAGCAGATGTTTAGGCAGTACTTGATGAAATTGGATGTTGGATGTTTTTGTAAGACTATAGCGGCTTTAACAGCTGGGACTAATCAGACAGCCTTGTTTGAGCAAAATATGTTTGCTCTAGTTTCCCTAGGTATTTTGCATGGTTGCTGCCCAGAGCACTGTTTTAATCTGTATCACAATACAGAGCACATGTGAATGTCGTACAAGATACGAAGCAAACAAGAACCTTCTGTAGACTGAACATGCCTTCTTTTATATTGGCATTCTAAACCTGGAAAATATCAGAATTAAGAATTGTTTTTGAAAACTGTCTTTCTTTAGTAAATGGGCTAGTGTGTTTAGAGGCAAGTATTTTATTTGTGTTAGGAATCACTAGGACATTAAGTATTCAGGGAGTAAATGAGAAAACATCACATTCAACCAGGAATTAAAAACAACTTTTAAAGTTAGCATTTGTTTGAAAAGAATTTGATTCCATCTTTTCTGATAACACCCTTTGTACAGCTGAAGTTCTATAAGTGGTCTCATGTCTTTATGATATTTTCCTTTTGCAGTTGGAACTGTTTGCTTATTTCTGTGATGGGGTCAATTGCATTCCTTGATGGGCTGCTTAATTTCTCAATGGAAATGCTTGCTTCAGTTCCAGCAGGCAGAATAAAAATTCTGCCAGTCCCAGTTTTGATTTGGATTGGTTCTGTTTATTATGTGAAATAAGGCTTTACAAGCAAATTATAATCTGTAGCTTGAATGCACCTCAGCCATTTGTAGAAGAATGGCCTCATGATTAATTAAAGTAGATGCTAGTTATATTTAATAAAATTAAAATAAAAGCTGGGCTGTAAGACTTCTGTTCTGCCTCTTGTGATGGACAGTCACACCTTCCCCCAAGAGTAGCTTATGTTGAAAGTGCAGTTTGTAAATGGCATTAATATTGAGTAATGTAAAGGTAAAGGTACCCCTGCCTGTTCGGGCCAGTCGTGTCTGACTCTAGGGTTGTGCGCCCATCTCACTTAAGAGGCCGGGGGCCAGCGCTGTCCAGAGACACTTCCGGGTCACGTGGCCAGCGTGACAAAGCTGCTCTGGCGAGCCAGCACCAGCGCAGCACACGGAAACGCCGTTTACCTTCCCGCTATAAAGCGGTACCTATTTATCTACTTGCACTTAGGGGTGCTTTCGAACTGCTAGGTGGGCAGGAGCTGGGACCGAAAGACGGGAGCTCACCCCGCCGCGGGGATTCGAACCGCCGACCATACGATCGGCAAGTCCTAGGCACTGAGGTTTTACCCACAGTGCCACCTGCGTCCCTTATTGAGTAATGTAGGCAGAGCTTTATGACTTCTCTTAGTAATAGTTCTTCTTTAGCTTTTATTCTTGCAATGAACAGTTTGCGGAGCTTTCTTTTGTTCCCAGATCCCACCTGGCCAGTCCTCTGCATGGTGAAGCCTTCCAGGCCAGAAAAGACATTTATCCAGCCTGATGCTGTAGAGAAATGAAATGCATATTAAGAAAAGTTTAGTTTTAATTGGTTTCAAATAATGCTTCAATATGCTTTTAACTATTCAGACGCTTGCAGTAGAGTGTGAGAGTGTGTGTGTGTGTGTGTTTAATGCTATTCTGAAAGTCTTTGCATCCAAACAAGTGAGAACTCTTTCTTGGGCTATTAGGTTAAAGATGCTCACTAAAACGCTTGACAGACTGATTTAACTTTAAAGAAAGTAACTGTCCAAAGTCCCCAGGATCAAATAGTTTTAATTCTGTACTAGAGCTTTGAGATGTTGCTTTTATTGATAAGTCATACTTGGGAAGCAAATGTAAATATGTAATTTACAGAAAAGGCAGATTACTTCAACTCTAGCTCTAGTAGATTCTGCAATATGCAGTTGGTGTGAACTCATGCTTTTATAACTGAATGATTTCATACCTGCTGAGAAGTTTCATCACTTAGTGTTTGTACAGTGTGGTGGTGGATGGCTCCCAAGTTCTCAGAATAACTTTATTTTGCATTTAAATTTTTGTTTGCTATGACCCCATAATGTTGCTGGATGCTACTATTCATCTGCTTTGATCTTGGGGTTAGCTAATGTGCAGTGGGAAATCATAGTTTATAATGAAATGATTTTAGAATGTTGTATCATTGTACTGTTGTTAGCCGCTCTGAGCCTGGCTTTGGCTGGGGAGGGCGGGATATAAATAAATAAATTATTGTTGTTTTTGTTGTTGTTGAAGTATTGTGTTCCATTGCTGTGCACCTAGTCCTCTGATACATGCTTATTCTAGAGCAGGGTCATCCAACTTTTCACACCAAGTGGGCCACAAGAGTACTTCATTGTGGAACCTGTGGGCTGCATACTGCTTTGTTGTGTGGGGGGGATGGGGAGTGAGGCCAAAATTTGATGCCCGTGAGGTGCTGGGATTAGTATGGAGATCACGTTGACGTGTTTTCCCTTTTACTTGCTTAATATACTGTGTTTATCTGTGAAAAGAAGAGACAAAAATATTTTTAACAGTCTAGCAGCCAGGCCTCTAGGATTTAGCTGAGCTAGGACAAGGAATGAGGATATTGTTGGTGCACACCTGATATGTATTCCTAAGGATGTCAAACTGAGTCTGGCTGGCCTTCAGGAAATGATAATGAGGCAGAACTACAGTAGCATCTTGCTCTTGGTAGCATCAAATACAATTTTACTGAAAGTGCCACAAGCCATATAGGTGCAACTCCTTGTCTAAGAGCAGGTCTGAACACAGTCATTGTGCAATTGAGACAGCTCCAGATGATTTGAGGAGGAAAATTAAGGCTATATTCCACCAACACCATTTGTTTTCACTAGACTTCCATACCACCAGATGCACAATCTGTATTTAATTACATTTTTATACCACTTTCAGGCAAAATTCTCCAGTTTGTAGTAGTAAAATACAGTCAAGTATGTAACTTAAACAGACAGTAACTCCATATACAGTGGTACCTCGGGTTACGTTACCTTCAGGTAACATAATTTCGAGTTACGAACGCGGCAAACCCGGAAGTGTATACTTCCGGGTTTTGCCCCACGCACATGCACAGAAGTGCTCTTCGCGCGTGTGCAAAAGTGCTGTATCGCACCGCACGCTTGTGCAGAAGTGGCGCCTCTGGATATGGACTTTTCGCGGTAAGTATGGACCCCCAGGACGAATTAAGTTCGTATCCAGAGGATCCACTGTATAGTATAAAGAAGGAAAACTTTAAGAAACAGTACTTCAGCTTAAGTCCTATCTCAATAAAATTGTTTTAGTTTTCCCATCTTGTATTCTGAATTCCCCTTTCACTCAGCTTCATGGTGGTCCTATCTGATGTGTTGGTAAGTGGTTTGTTGCAAAGGGAGGCACCCATGTGTCTATTCCAGTCTTGGTGGATCAATGGCTACCTTTGGTGTATTTCCCTTCAGCTTTTGTCCATGCCCTGGTAACCTGGGTTGGATTACTGCAATACATTCTAGGTGGAGCTGCCCTTGAGATTGGCTGCAACTAGTGCAAAATGCAGCAGCTTGACTGCTCACAGAGCAGACAATCACCACCATGTCATTCAGCTGCTAAAACAGTTGCATTGCCTGCCAATTGACTATGAAGCTAAGTTCATGGTGTTTGTTATGTGCACAAAGCCCTATATAGACTGGAACCAGGATACCTCAGAGATTGTTTCACCCTCATATACCCAATTGATTCTGTGCTTTGCAGATCATCTGTCTCGTGCAGAAATAATTTTAGCAAGAGGTCTGTTTCATATGATATAGGAATCTGGCCTTTAGCATGGTGGCACCTACCTTTGGAGCTTCCATTACTTATCAGACATGCACTATTCTATTGTCTTTTCAGCATCTATTGCAGATCTTTCTCTTAAATGCACTAGTCTTTTAAGTGGCTAAGCCAGTCTGTATCTGTATTGGATTTGAAACGGTTTGTATATATGGAATTGTTCTGAATTGTTTTCATTGATGTTTCTACACAAAAATTGCCTTGAGATACTTTGTGGAAAGTTTACTATAAATGGAATAACATAAATAAACAAAACTTTATTGGCAGTACTGGTAGTGCAGAGATGCGCCTTTGAAAACCTCACTCCCACTGAGAAGCATTCCCCATGATGTTTAGGGCCATGTCACTCGCTACACAGAAACAAACTGTTGTTTAAGCCATCAAATATATACTCAACATGAAGGCACAGCCAAACTCATGAATCTGATATATGTGCATTCTCGAACACATTCCCATTGTACCATGTTGTGTACCCTTACAATCTTGAGGTATCCACCTAAGACGACTAAATGTGTGAAGAAATTCTAAGGCTGGAAAATGACTCATCATAATATTTTATTTTTACTCTGCTCAGCCAAAAGATCTCATTGAGTAGTTTTTCCTAAGATCAGTAATAAAGATCAGGAAAATAAGCAGAGGGGAGGGGGAGAGCAATAACTTTTTGCCCTCAGTTCAAGTATCCATAAAAACTTCATTTGATTTTTTGCAATGAGATGGGCAGTTTTTTCTTCTGTTATTGCATTAAACTTGGGAAGAAAGTTCAATGCAACTTATTATTTCTCTACGAAGACTTAATGTTTTCAGTGGCCTAAGACAACAGTGACTTTTAACAGGATAAGATGCAGCCGCAAGGTCACTGTGCTGTAATTGTTGCCATCACCAGTCAGAGGAGTTGCAGTAACAAGAAATGTTCACTGGAATATGTAAAGAACTGAATTGTTCTCAGCTTTGCATAAGGAAATTAAAAGTATTGGAAAGCACAGGGGCGTAGCATTTCTCTTGTAGCAGTTAAACGCATGCAGCAAGCTGTCATTTTGAGTTCTTTTTATTAAAATTTTATTTGGCACTGAGGAAAAAGCAATAACCATTCTCTCCCATCTTATGCACACTCTTAAAACTTTGTTTTGTTCTGACATCATAATTCAGTGAACCATTTTTTAGATAATTGCTCTGTAATGACTTGGTTAAATGCTGAAAATATTAAAATGGGCTGAAATGTAGTGTTTTTCTTACGTTCTCCCTTAGTGCCATACTGTTTTAAAATTATATATATTGTTTCCCTAGGGAGGTGGTAGATTCAATGGTGCAGCATTTTAAAGTGACAATATTTGGGGACCGCAGACCTGTTTATGATGGTAAAAGAAGCCTTTATACAGCCAATCCGCTCCCCGTTGCAACAACTGGGGTAAGATAGTTTGTCCTTCCATAAGTTCTAATTGTTTGTAAGATAAATGAAATCTTTTCTGAAAATGTTAAGGTTTTATTGATTGTTACTGTACATTGCAACCACTTTGTGTGGTATTTTTACAAAGAATGGCAGGTCTTGGAGGACCTTACTATCTAAATCTGGGCGATGGGAGAAATGACAGACAGGATGAGGGGGAAGGGAAGGAGTGGAGATTAATGGGTTGAGTATGCACAAATGCAGTTGAGTTTATTTTAGTTGGGATTGAGGACTAAATAGTTGAGTTTTTGTGTATGAAATTGACAAGGTTTACAAGGTAATTGGACACATTTCCGCTGGACACAGTCTTGCAACACAAATGGTCAGTCTAGTGTGGGTGAGATACATTGAGTGTGCACACACATCCAGTCTGCAGCATCATAGCCAGTGGATGCAGTTCTTAATTTCACTGTGAGCTCTGGCATATCCTGGCAAACAGGCAGAACTGTATTCTCTGAGGGCCAAACTACATTACATTTGAAATATGTGATCACATGTCACAACAAAAGAGCAGCCACACTGGAGGGAAAAGTTCAGGTTTGGGACTTCGGCAAGGTGGGGTTAAACACATCCTCCCATGCTGTGGTCTGGGTAAAGAATTCTCCCTTAAGGACATTAGCAGTAGCTGCTGTTGTGGCCACTTTCAGCTTTCTTTCTGAAGCAAATGGTTTCAGCTTTTATTAGATCTGTTGCTTGGGAGGAAAGGGTTAAACCTTGGTGGTCCTGATCTCTCTGACACCGTTTTGGGTTTTTGTTGTTGTTTTTAACATGAAATGCAATCGCACACTTAATGCATTGTCTAGTTTGGCCATAAGACAGTGTGGGAAATCCAATGACTCACCAGATTTTGGGCTCTAACTACACTCATTACACTCATCTCTATTCATTGCCCATGCTTGCTGAGACTGATGGAGTTGGGAGTCCAAAAACATCTGGGATCCACGGGGTCCCCTGCCCTTGCCACAGTAGACTGGGTTGGATACATTTAGAGATTCCCATGACAGCTGCTGTGTCAAGCATCTGATGCAGAATCTGATTACAGTGGTACCTCTGGTTACGAACTTAATTTGTTCCAGAGGTCCGTTCTTAAGCTGAAACCGTTCTTATCCTGAGCTGCACTTTCACTGCTGGGGCCTCCTGCTGCATCCTGGGGCAAAGTTCGCAACCAGGAGCAGCTACTTCCGGGTTAGTGGAGCTCCTAAACTGAAGCTTTCGTAACCAGAAACGCTCATAACCAGAGGTACCACTGTCGTGCTGATGTGTTTGATTTTGTAACTTCACTGGTGACGAGAGGTAAAAGGATTCAAGGCACTAACATTAGGCCTTGATTTTCTGGTTTCCCATTTCTGTATGTTGAATTAATCTGGAATGCCATTTCATTGTCATTCACATAGATGCCTAGCATTTCTTCAGTCTTCTGTTTGGTAAAATAGGTTTAAATCCTTCAGTACAGTTTGGCCAGAGGAAGAAAAAGAGTAACACTTGCAGATAAATTACTTACTTTAGGATTCTTCTTCTCTGTATCCTCTCCTATGGCTTTTTCTCTTAACAGGTTGATTTGGATGTAACATTGCCTGGAGAAGGTGGTAAAGATCGTCCCTTCAAGGTGTCAATCAAGTTTGTTTCCCGGGTGAGCTGGCACTTGCTGCATGAGGTTCTGACAGGACGAACCTTGCCTGAACCTCTGGAATTAGACAAGCCAATCAGCACTAACCCTGTTCATGCTGTCGATGTGGTGCTACGACACTTACCCTCCATGAAGTAGGTTCCCTGTCATTCTCTGAACACATTATCTATCTTTTTAAAGTTCATCTTTATGAATGGATCTCTTTACACTCCTATGCACATTTTTCAGGGTAAGGGAGAGAAAGGGTTCATCCACATTTTGCATTAGTGATATGAGTAAAGGTTTCTCAGTTTTGTCCACTGAGCACATTGCTACTTCTAGACATGTACATAATTCTTCTGGAAGACCAATGGTTAATTGGAAAGCCTTTTCACAATGAGGTCGTTCAGAAGTGATCAAGGACATGAGATGCTTGTGTTGGCAACTGGCAGGCAGTAAGATAATGGCCACAACAGAGCAGTAAAAGAATACCAATCACACTATGACAGTGTTTTGCTTGTCTAATCTACTAAGACTACTGTGGAACCACATTTGTATGTTTTATAGCAACTTTCTGTGTATGTATGCTTTCAGAAGTCTGCTATTATTTATTTTTCTTTAAATTTTGTTGAATCTTTTCATCATACAGTACAATAAAAAACTAACTAATCTAAATAGAAAAAGAAAAAGAAAGGAAGAGCAAAGGAAGTACAAAGTCCTATCTCAAAGGAAAATTTTAATCCTTGTCTCAAACAGAAGGAGGTGGACCCTTCCAGCTCTTACCTTGGAGCTTCTCTTCTCCCAGCTTCCCACCTTGGGATATCTTTCCTTCCCCACTTCTCACACAGGGCCCTTCATCAACCATCCATCACCTTCATGTATGTCCAATTCCCTTAGTAATCTAGAGTAGAGGGCACCAAAATAAGCAAAACAGAAACAAAAGCAAAGCAAGGAAAAAAAATAAGAAAAAGAAGCAGGAAGATAAAAATAATAAAAGAGATAGAAATAAAAAGGGCTTCTGATTCTCCATCTGTCAGGTATATCATATAAGGATTATTCAAAATATTCACAGTATTCACTCCAGGGTAGTATCCAGCTGTTCCTCTTTCTGCTAGGCAATATTTTCCCAGTCTTCAGACATCTCAAGTTCATTCATTTTCCCTTCCACACAAAAAGTCTAAAAGGGGTTCTCCAATTATTATTATTATTATCATCAGTACATGTCCACAATAGTCTTCCTCCAGTTTAGCACAACAACTTTACTTCCAATGCTGAAAAACAAGAACTTTTCATCTTTATTCACACAGGAGTCTCTCCACTGTGGTCATATATTGAAACAGTAATCCATAGTTATTTATTTATTGTATATTCATTAATTCACACCCAGTTCCGTATCTTCCGATCCCATTTCTATGGCTGTGATTTTCCATCCTAATATATCTTTGCAATTCTGCTTCTTTCTTTTTCCAGAAGAGTTGCCAAAGGCTTGGTAGCTTTTTCTTCTAAATTCATTCCAAATTGTACACAGAATCCTTTCTCAGCTCTATCTCTGCCAACTCAGAACAATCTCTCAGTCCATGGTTTCGTTCCACTTCTCCAACATTCATAAGTCCACTGCTTGACTGTTTTAGTCCTCCGGGCTCCTGTGTGAAGGTCCTCTCCATTTCATCATCTACTGTCTCCAGCTTTACCTTTCCACTCTCCTGTTTAGAGCAAATATTTAACACAAAATTGGGCTGACTACCTGGTAGTTTAGTCAATAAAGGGTTAAGCATTCATTGAAGAGCTCCTGCATAAAAATTACAAAACAAAAGAACAACTTCTGTTGGTCCCACCTTCTGGTACTGTAATTACAAGAACAAAATTTTGAGGAAAGAGTAACAGAAGCATATCTGCTCCTAAGTAATTGAGAAGGCAACACATTAAAACTGCTCCAAATGTCCTAGGTTATCCTCCTTGTCATTGTATTTTGAATCCAACTTGGGAAGTTGGAGAGTCCCTCATTTACCAACATATTTTGATGCCTTCCAGCTTCAGCAAATCATTCCTATGATTTCAGCAGGCCTAGTAATATCCTGGATCAAGCTTGAAGCATGAGACGCCCATTTTCAACCCCAAATGAGGTTGACAGGGAAGTGTCTATCCAACCTTTCACATGAAAAGTGTGGAATAGATACTGTAAAAAAATTAGTCTCCACACTCTGACCTTTAATCCCACTTCCATATCTATTGCAATTTCAGACCCAAGATAAATATGTAAATATATGTTACTGTTTCAAAAGCAGGACCTTGCAAGACTGTTTATTTTCATAATAACTTCTGCCACTTATGGAATTGCAACTCTTGGAACGTTTGAAAGATTCATTCCTAGATTGGCTATGCACCCACCATCTAAATATTTAGCTACAGCAGTAATATAACCTCTTCTTTATATAGGTATACACCTGTAGGCCGCTCCTTTTTCTCTGCTCCAGAAGGCTATGATCATCCCTTGGGAGGTGGCAGGGAAGTATGGTTTGGATTCCATCAGTCTGTTCGACCTGCAATGTGGAAAATGATGCTGAATATTGATGGTAAGCCAGTTCTCTGAGAGCATGAAGAAGTATGTTGTCTCTACAAATGGCTGTTGTATCGGAGTATGAAATAATATACATATATAGATATAGTTCATTGCAGTAAATTTTGATAACTAATCAAAATACTTAACATGCAAATTGTCTTGTTCTATATATTGTTCCTGCCAGCTTTTCTCCTTTGTAGGTGGTGTGAGGTGTGCTGCAAATATTTTCCTTCATAATTTTTTGAATTATAGAAACACTTAAGCCCAAGAATCCAAGAGCATATGATAGAAATATTGTCTGCTAATTAGAGTAACAAGGTAGATGGGAAAGCAGGCATTAAAAGCCATGCCTTTCATCAGGCAGTGATAGGTGCATAAGCAAAATCACATTGACAGAACTTGAGTTGATTAGTTACTAACAGGTCACTGACTTTGGTATGATTTGATGGGGGAAGGCGTCTTAACACTGAAATTATTTGTAATACTTGCAGTTCTGAAGAATGCCCCCCTCCCAGTTTCTGACATGAAGGTGCTTTGCTTTTAATCTTATGGCTAGAATAGACAAGGTTTAAAAGTTATAAGCAACATACTAATTCATATTTAGGTTAAAATGCCTGTGTGAATGTTGTATTTGAGGAGTAAAACTGTTAGCGCAGGATAACTTCATTCTGTAATGTGGTTTGAAGAGGAAACCTGGTACACTGAAACTTCTTAATTGTTGCCCATCCAGGACTAAGTACTTATAAAATGTTTTCTAATTGGTGTAGCAAGTTTGGTTACCATGGTGATAAGCTGCAGCAGGTTGAGGTTTTTGGAGGGATGCACACAAGCTATTTGTGTTCATTCAGTTAATCAGCATCTGTAGGCGTCGGCTAGCATGCGTCATGTGAAGTTGGCGGGCTGCTGGTGGTGACGCATGTCTGAAGAATGTTTTGTTATATTTGTATGGGGACATTCTGTTTGGTGCACTTGAGCCCTGGGAACCTCAAAAACGCCTTGTTAACCGTTTCACAGTCTAGTAATTCTGCTGTATGGAAAGCATTTGAAACGTATTGCCTAGCATTCACCCACACACAGCATGGCAAAAGTGGCAACAAATTCATCCCTAAGTTAAGTAAGCCTTTATAATTTAGCAAAGTCTCAAATACCCCTAAATGCTTTTTGGGTGATGTTTTACAGTGACATCATGTTTAAAATATGGGAGGAAAAAATAATTTTGGACGCTTGCAGTTGTATTATCTTATTGCAATTGAGTAATTTATTTGGAGCTCTAAACATTCCTGAAGTCCTTCCAGTTGTGAAAACTCACTCAGGACCTTGAAACGTTATTGAGGTGTCATGATCTTACGATGATCATTGAAACAGGACCTTATCTGCAAGCCTGTCTCCTCTCAGCTGCTTTGAGCATTCTTCAATACAATAGTCATTTGTTTTGCGCCATATGGTTGTTTGTAAGCATTGTAATTATAATGATATTTTGTCTATTGTTAACTTCTTCTTGTTAATATATTGCTGTTACAGTCTAGTGCCTTTCAGCATTTTTTAATGGTTGTTGTATAGAATTGTGCCCTTATATGTGAATTTGAGTGCCTGCTATTTCCCCTCCTCCGAAACTAGATTAATGGCATTTTTTTGGACTTTCTTTGGAGATCTTATTAGTTTGGGAGAAACTTCAGGCTTGAGTCTAACTTGCAAGTTTAGCGTTTTGCACAAGAATGAAAATATGGATGCTGGGTGTTCTATTTCTTCGTGGGTAGAAGGAGAACTTAGGCTGGTTGAAATTTGACTGAGTGATATAGGAGTAAATGTGCATAATTATTTGTGTAACTTACTATGAGACTTCTACTGTTTTGCTCACTTTGGTAGTCATGAGTTTATTGCCCTACATAAGATTAATTATTACTCGTTTTCAATATGAACCCTCTAAAGCAGGGTTTCCCAAAGTGGTTAATATTGAACTCCTAGTTTTTGTTTTTATTTATGTGGGCATGTACAAAGTGTGCCTTCCTTGCCATTGATAAACCTCTGTATTAATATATATTTTTAGATTTGATGATTCCTGTTATTGGTGATTGATGATTAATAAATGTTGATTAAATATTGATATTTTTAAACTTTATTTCATTTACTTTCCTAAGAATTTGCAGAGTGGATGGGTGATGACAAAGGATTAGTAAACTAGACTTCCGGGTTGGCGCCTCCGGCAATGGCGGAGTTCCTCCGATCGGGAGGAATTTGCTCCGTGGAAATCAGGGTCTGACCGCCACGGCGAAGGCGGAGACCCACTAAAATCACAGGCAGGAGAAGCTTGTGAACGTGGGATTCGGCTGGCACCCTTTGCGCCTCCCCTGCTCGCGGGGAAACCCAGTTTTGGGGATCCGGAGCGACGTGGGGTGAGTGGCGTGGTGCTTAGAATTTATTGTTTTTTTCACGGAGTGAAGCCGCATTGCTGTTGCCGGAGAGCGCTGACTTTTTCCTGTGGACAATTTGACTTCAAACAACTACCCGTGAGTAGAACGGAAAATTGGATTTACAAACGTCTTAATTTGGTACCGAAACGGGAAGGTCTCAAACAGGAAGTCCGCCTTCCCCTTTTGTAAATAGATTGAAGCAAAGAAGCTGCAAGCTAAGGTCTTGGAAAGCCTTATGTAAAGGATTAAACTTCCATCAATTGAAATCATTAAACCCCCCTTGAAAGCAGGAGAAGAGGGGGGAAATTTTGGATTGTGTAGCCTGCAGGAGAGAGTGATAAAAATTAAATTACCACTGATCTGAACCTGGAAACGGGCTGCCAGTAGATTGACGTTTTTGGAGAGTTCATTGACAGTGAAGAGAACGTATGTGACAGTTAGTTAAATAAGAGAAATATATTGTTTCCATTGTCCTCTTCTGCGTTTAAAAAAAAAAGGAGGAAAAGTAACTGAAAATTGAAACTAACTTTACTTTTTGAACTGTGCTTGAAAGGATTGATACAAGTGGAGACTGTTTCCCTCTAGAGGGAGCTTTTGAAACTGTTACAAGAGTGGAGCTGGGGAATCTCCAGCTGCATAAGAACTGTGAGAATCAGGGATTGACCTTGGACCATTTAAGAATGTCGACAGGAGAAGCTTTAGTGACTGCATTATGTAAGATAAGCTACTCGTTGGAAAAACTTCACAAGAAGAAGGATGTTTTGACTACTAAAATTGATAACTTGGGACAAAAAGTGATTAATTTGGAACAAAAAGTGAGCACCAATACAGAAATTATTCAGGATTTGGTACAGGAATTTACTTTAGCAGGACAAATTGTGGAAAAGGAGAAGGAGAAAGTTGTTGTTGTCGAACCTAAAGTAATACAAGTGGGAGCCTCAGCCTTACAGAGGCAAATTGAGGACTATAAGTTGAGGCCTTTTATGATTGAAACTAGAAAAAGTCAGATTTTGAGGATTGGAGCCCGGCCTGGACTGGAAAAGGAAAGTTGGAAAGATCCCTCCATGCAGGGATTAACTGACTTTTGGGACATGGACTTGGGTCAGGAGGAGATTGGAGTTCTGGGGGCCTTTGGATTTGGAGGAATCTTGAAACATGCCCTGAAATACTTTATGGATCTTAGCTTTAACTATGGAAATTTGGCTGACCTGTCGAGAAGGAATAAAAGCATCGTTAGCTTGGAGTTTCCCCGAGATCTGCTCTTTAGCATCAAAGAATATGAAGAAGAACTGCAGAAGGGATGTGGAAAAGAGTTAAGAGCCTCGGACAAAAGATCTCCAGGTTGATGGACTGTATGGAGTTGATGGAAGTGACTGGCAGAGTCCGAGACCGGGGAGAGGAGATGGTGGAAGAAGATTGGAAAATTTAAAGTTTATATATAGAAATTTTGTAAAATTAATGAGTGATAGAAAAATGTTGGAATGAAATTTTATGGCCTTAGTGGAAATATTTTAAGGAGTTAAGCTTAAATAAGTATACTAGTTTTAATGGAAAATAAGATTAAAAATATGTTAAGACATTTATATGACAGAAAATAGAGAAAGAGGGAAAGGAATTGCTGAGACAACTAATAGAAGTAGAATACAAAAAGGGAGGTGAGAGGAGGTCGATGAAACAAGGGAATGAAAGATAGAATATGGAAAAGGTATGATGTATGCTTTTAAATTGTTTTTGTATTGTTTTGTTTAGTTTAGTGTGTTTAGTTTAATGTGTTAAGGTTGTGTTTTGTATAGTTTATATATTGTATTGTATTGTTTTTTCTCTTTTTTGTTCTTTTTTCTCTTTTGTCTTCTTTCTTTTTCTTTTTTGTAAGTTTTAAAAGTAATAAATATTATTATTATTTTTTAAAAAGGATCAGTAAACTGAGAAGTTTGGGGAAACTTGCTCTAAATTCATGAGATAATTTTAATTAGAAAATGTACTACATGGCACTTTGTTGTGCCAAAGCATAGTGATGATTTTAATGATTTCTTCTTCAAATGTATACACAGAACTAATCATTGTGTACCAGTGGTTTATTTTAGTCTTCAGAAAGAAGCCATTTCATTTGCTTTTACAGCTTTGGAAAACTTATACTTTTTAAACTGCTCTATTTTCTGCTCTTAGTTTCTGCCACTGCCTTCTACAAAGCACAACCTGTAATTCAGTTTATGTGTGAAGTTCTCGATATTCACAACATTGACGAACAGCCACGACCTCTGACTGATTCTCACCGGGTAAAGTTCACCAAAGAGATAAAGGGTAAGAAGAAAATAGAGCACTCATCCATGTAGAGTAGCTTATAATTCTCTCAGAAGCCTTTCCTCTGCTCTTCCTGAACACTCCTAAGTTCATTTAAAATGCATATGATTCTTCTTCTTTTGTGCTACTCATACACTAATTTGCATGAAATGTGTGTTCTGGTAAGAGATTTGTATTCTGGAAAAGGTTGCCTTTATCCCAGCCCCTGAAAATCATACAAAGAAGTCTCTAGTCCTCTTAACTGTGGAGACTTGAACATGGCTTGTCAAAAGGCCATACTGTCTAGCAGCATACTTCTTCAACATTGTATCTTTGTCTCATAACTGTTAGCCATTTTTGGCATCAAAATTTGTTTCATATTTTTACTTAGTATTCCTTCAGCCGCCACAGTGCTGCCGCTTGCCAAAATAAGATTCTCAGCCTACAAACTGAACTGTTGGCACTAGTAAGTGCACCTGTATAAGTTAGAAGCTCATGCTCTTCTGCTTCGGCATCCCTCCTCTGGCACAGCCATGAAGAGGTGATTTGAAAGCTTTGACTGATAGATTCATAAAATCATAGAATCATAGAGTTGGAAGAGACCCCCAAGGGTCATCTAGTCCAACCCCTGCAATGCAGGAATCTCAACTAAAGCATCCAAGACAGATGGCCAACAGTCCTCTGTTTAAAAATCTCCAATGAGGCGGCTTCACCTCAATCACTGCACACAATGCTGCTAGAGGAAAGTGGTATAGTAGAGCCATTTTTGCCTGTAGTAGCGTACACTCATTTTTATATGTCATACTATTTTAGTCAAATGGCAATTTGACAGTAAAGGTCCCGGAGCAAGCAGAGCGAGAATGCATTTATTATCTATTATTATGATGATTATTAAATTTGTATACCATCCTTCATCCGAATATCATAGGGCGGTTCACAACATAAAAATACAAAATGAGAATACAAAATACATAATAAAACAAAAACAAGCCAATACCACCCCTAGAGACTTAGCTCACCAGATTTCATTGGGACACACAATTACAGATAAGAGTGAATGTATTTTGGTAATGTCATAGGTGCCAAGCCATGCAGTTTCCTGTACATTTGTACCATCTTCTCCCAGTTACCTTATCAACATGAGATCAAGTCATGTGTACGTGCTTGTGCAAAAGGGGCCCAATGGAAAGTTGGCATTATCTGTCCAAAGGTCTATTGGACCCTCTTTTCCCCCAGACTCCCTTGCTTTGCATATGAAATGAGACATTCAAAGTAACTATTCTTTGTAGAATTGTTCCATAATAAGAAGCCTGATGGCATTCTTATTCTGCTGTACATTAATATGCATGTTCTGTCATAAAACAGCTTGTGCATGTACCATTTTGGGTGCAGCCATTCTGTGACATCAGTAGTTCTCTTCCCCCCTTTGTTTTCATATAGGTCTGAAGGTTGAAGTGACTCACTGTGGAACAATGAGACGAAAGTACCGTGTCTGTAACGTTACACGGAGACCTGCCAGTCATCAAACGTAAGCAAATGTTTTAAACAATTGACTGGAATGTTGCATACATGGCCACAGTAAAAATCCGCCACCCAATCTTTCTAGAATTTGGAATGCATGACACTGTATTGGTTTTTTATTTACACACACACATAACTTTATTGGGGTCCATAGACCCAAATTGCACAGTACTTTTAAAAAATACATTGTTGCTGTTGTTTTTATTTTTGTATTATTCCCTTGTATTCATGGATGCACACACTGATTTGAAGCCACTTTGTGTCCTTCCTAAGAGAGGCTCCTTAGAGGCCGGAGGGACATTACTGGAACAACTCTTGGGTTGGGGCAATTGGCTAAAATGTTTTAAATGGTTCTCATTTTGGTTCCTCTGCTTTGTTTTTGTTGGGTTGATGTTGGTTCCGTTTCTGAGCACAATTCAAAGTGTTGGTGCTGACCTTTAAAGCCCTAAACGGCCTCGGTCCTGTATACCTGAAGGAGTCTCTCCACCCCCATCGTCCAGCCCGGACACTGAGATCCAGCGCTGAGGGCCTTCTGCCAGTTCCCTCATTGCGACAAATGAGGTTACAGGGAACCAGACAGAGGGTCTTCTCGGTAGTGGCGCCCACCCTGTGGAACACCCTCCCTTCAGATGTGAAGGAAATAAGCAGCTATCCTATCTTTAAGAGACATCTGAAGGCAGCCCTGTTTAGGGATGTTTTTAATATTTAATGCTGTATTGTTTTTAACACTTGATTGGGAGCCGCCCAGAGTGGCTGGGGAAACTCAGCCAGATGGGCGGGGTATAAATATATTATTATTATTATTATTATTATTATTATTATTAGTTAAATGTTTAGTTTGGGCTGGCGATTATTTTATTTGGGTATAACTGCAATCTGTTTATTATTGTTATTATTGGTTTCTATTGATTTATTGGTTTCTTTGTTGCTCGTGTAGGATATTTTGTTTTTTTAATGTTTGATGCTTTGTTGTGTTTTTATATATATTGTAAGCCGCCCAGAGTGGCTGGGGAAACCCAGCCAGATGGGCAGGATATAAATTTTAAAAAGTTATTTATTATTATAAGACTGACATGAAATAATGTTGTGTAACTTCCAGAAAAATCACTTAATTTTTTTCCAGAAGGCAGTTAACTCCCTCAGTTCTCCTCTGATTAAAACTCAATTTCTCTTTTCAGTTTCCCATTGCAGTTAGAAAATGGTCAGACTGTGGAGAGAACAGTAGCACAGTACTTCAGAGAAAAATACAACCTGCAGCTGAAATATCCTCATCTTCCTTGTCTACAAGTGGGACAGGAGCAGAAACACACCTATCTGCCTCTTGAAGTAATTTATTCAGAACACTGTTACTTTGCATAGCCAAAAAGGATTTGCCAGATGTTTTAATTGTGTGCAGTACAAGCAGTTTGCCAAACTTTTTATATAAAGGAAAGATTTTCTGACTTGTTTTTTAAAAAAGTTAAATATACATTTTTAAAAATACACCTATTCTCTACAGCCATGCCTGCCATCTAAGGATAACTCCATTTATCTGATGAAATGAGCTTTAGTACATGAAAGCTTATGCCATAATAAACAAGCTAGTTTTTAAGGTGCCCACAGGACTCTTCATTGTGTTTAGGGTGTGTGTGTATGTTACAAAACTAGCTTTCAAATATTTATTCATTTAAAAGCTTTGCATTTAAAAATATTTAAGTGGTATGCAAAAATACAACATAAAAGCAATATAGAAACAGATAAAGCAATATAAAAACTGAGATGCAAGTGTAAAAATGGAAAAAGTAAATCCAGTAACATCAAGATCTAATTTTATGGGTCAAGGAATGCCTTGGCAAAAGGATGTCTTTACAAGACATCTGAAGCAACTGATGAATGATGGTTTATGTATGGCAGGGGAGAAGGCATTCTAAAGGGAGGTGACAGTTATGGAATGCACCTGTTTTCAGGTCACCACCCGGTGATGCTCGGTAGGATTTGGTGCAATAAAATGCCCCCCTGCACACTGCATTAAATAATGTTGCTGACATGAGGGAAGTTTGGGGTAAGTAGGTTTTTGTGTGGAAGGATTGCAAGCTCTATTCACTTCAAGAACTGGCTCTGACTGGTGGATTACAATGAGCATATGAAGCTACCTTATTCAGTCAGATTGTTGGTTCATCTTGCCCAGTATTGTCTACTTTGACTGGCGGCTCCTCTTCAGAATTGCAAGCAAGAGGCTCTTTCCCAGCCTTGCTTCTTGTTAATCTTTCAGCTGGCAATGCTAGGGAATGAATCTGGAACCTTCTGCATGGAAGGTATGGGCTCCGTCAACTTGTCATAAGAACATAAGAAGAGCCTGCGGAATCAGGACAGCAGCCCATTTAGTCCAACATCCTTTTCTCACACTGGCTAACCAGAAGCCTATGGTAGGCCTGAAGGCAGGATCTTGACCCAATAGCACTCTTCCACTTAGGATTCTCTGCTGTTGGTGTTCAGAGGCATACCTCCACTTTCAGTGAAGGTAGAATATAACCATTGATAAACTTATTCAATATGAATTTGTCTAATCCTCTTTTAAAGCCATTCAATTTCTCCTATGCTGAATGTTGAATCTTAGGAAGATTGATAACTTTAGGAAAGCTTTAGAAAAGCTAACTTTTGTGGAAACATGTACTGCACTGAGGTTCTTACCACATAGGAACACTCACATTACTAGAACACAGTTCTAAAATTGCTTTGGCAGGCAATATGCTAGGTTCATAAATGATTTCAACAAATTTGTTTAATGTACATCATTAGACTGACATGTTCCATTTTTGCAGGTTTGTAACAT
Organism: Podarcis cretensis; assembly: GCF_951804945.1. Classification (NCBI taxonomy): domain Eukaryota; kingdom Metazoa; phylum Chordata; class Lepidosauria; order Squamata; family Lacertidae; genus Podarcis; species Podarcis cretensis. The sequence continues at coordinate 31,122,447 of NC_137177.1, forward strand.
CGTGGCAGGCCAGCGATGTATCAAGAAACTAACAGACAATCAAACATCAACCATGATAAAAGCAACAGCAAGATCTGCGCCAGATAGACAAGAAGAAATCAGCAGATTGGTTAGTTTGCTTTTGAATCGGAAAGAGGACTTGTGTACCCTTGAATGGCTAATGAAGATAAAACACGGCCTTTCCTAGTTTGTTCTTAAATCCCACAGCCTCCTTTTTGCCATTTTTTCTGCTTAGTGTTGTAGAGTGTGTTGCTACTGACTTCATAACTGTTATCCCCACCTCTGAAATCAATTAGTGAGGACAAAACTTGAGTTAATCTGCTTTGTACATGAAAGTTAGTGCAACATTTATCTCATTATCTCTGCATCTTCAAGACCTATAAATACCAAGACCTATGGCTAATTTGTTTCTTCTAACCTTTAGTAAGATGTTTTGTATGTTTTTTTCATTTGCGCGAGAAAGTTAGGTGTGATTTGCCCAAAACTGTCTGGTGGGCCAACCTTAGAGGCCTAACAGGCCTAATTAGGCCCATGGTCTGTAGGGAGTGAGTACAAACCTGGGACTATGCAAGCCAGGCTATAAATGTTATATGCCCTTGTGCAAAAGGGACCTGTTCTGGAAGGAGCTGTACTCACCCTGAAGGTGTAGATAAAGAGCTTAGGGGCACTTCTGGCTCAACTGCTGTGCTCAGTGGTGCACAGCATCTTCTAGCAGGTTTGGCTGGTGATCCAGTTGCAACCCTGTCTGCACAGGGGTAACTTAACTTCAGTTGTCTATACTCTAATAACCTCTAATTTATATTAGTGCAATACATTAAACATGGGACTGCCATTGAATACTGTTAGGAAACAGTGACCATATTACCAAATGGGACTAGCAGGTCTGAGTTTATTAAATCACTTCTGGCCCAACTGCAGTGGCTACTGATTAGTTTCTGGGTTCAATTCAAAGTGCTGGTTTGGACCTATAAAGCCACCATCCTCAGGACCCCAAAGTCCACCTCTTCCCACTTGAACCAGCTGAGACCCTGTGGCCCTCAGAGATCCTTCTCTGTGTACCTCATCTGAGGAAAGTGTGGAGGGTGACTACATGAGAATGGGGTTTCTCACTAGTGGTTCCCTGTTTGTGGAATGCTCTCCACCAGGAAACACACCTGGCACCTTCATAGTCACTTTTTAGGTTCTAGGCTAAGATGTTTGTATTTAATTCTGATGATTAATTAGCCCGTAATTAGCTCATCCTTTGGTAGGTATGGGTAGGATGACTTATCCTATTGTTCGATGAACATTTTAGGAATGTTGCATTGTATGTAAATTTTTAATTTGGCTTTTAATATATTTTACTTGTTTGTATTTCATCTTGCTGTTAAGTTGCTTTGAGATTTGTTTTTTTCTAAAGAGCCTAACAAATGCAATAAATAACAGTAATAGTATGTCATCGTCTATTGAGGCTTAGATTGAACTTTTGGAAGAAACTCTGCTTATATTTAGTTGTAGATGCTTTAGATTTCTCTTAAGAAAGGGCAGCTTCCCCTCAAATGGAGCATGATAAAAGGTATGTGCTCTCCTTGCGTGCCACTGGTCTAGGAAATATGCATGCCTTAATTTTGCCAAACTTTGAGCTTCAACCTTAAGGGCATAGCAGCCATCTTTAGAAAGTTTTTAAGCATCATCAAATGAGGTATGAATAGTAAATAATAATGGAATTTTTTGCAAATGGCTTGTAATTTAAGGCAGCCAAGTCTGTCTTGAAGAATCACAGAAGGTCCTTGTTCCACATTTGGAATACGTTGTTTACTTTTGACTTAGAGGAGGAGAAAGGAATTGAACCCTTAAATTAGCACTTCTGCAATAACAAGTGTATTCAATATGGCTGTTTTTGGTTCCACTTTTATGCCAGGTGAGAAGTGCTAATTATGATGCCGACCCATTTGTTCAAGAATTTCAGTTTAAAGTCCGTGATGAGATGGCTCATGTGACAGGGCGTGTGCTTCCAGCTCCCATGTTGCAGTACGGAGGGCGGGTAAGAAACCCTTGTTTGTTTGTCTCCTGGTGTAATATTCAGATGGGATTCTAACTTTGATTAGCAGCGCTTCCCTTCGTAGAACCGTCTGAGTTTAAACATCTGTGGAATGATTTATTGATGCACATACTGTAATTTACCAGTACATTAATTTAATTTTTTCCTCCCCATTTATTTCCATAGAATCGAACAGTTGCAACACCAAGTCATGGTGTGTGGGATATGCGGGGAAAACAATTTCATACTGGTGTGGAAATCAAGATGTGGGCAATTGCTTGCTTTGCAACACAGAGACAATGTCGTGAAGAAATACTGAAGTAAGCCACCTGTTAATGAGGCAGTGAACTGTTTCTCCCTTCCTTCCCCTGCCCTCATGTTACACAGTTTTTATTGCATGGTAGGTCACCGATTAGAAGAGGCTATGAGTTTTGTGTTTCTGCCTTAAGACCTGTGAAGCTGTCCAACCTTTGCTGCTGACATTGTTCACAAATGGGATTTATTTACCCAAAAGCTGCCTTGTTGCTGACAACCTGTTTTTCACATCTTTACTTTTTGGTTTATGATTGAAATTCAAGGGGTTGTTTTGGCACTTTGGCAAGGAGGGACTGAATGAAGCGTTAAAGTTGTGAGATGGGCAGTAGCACCTGAGCAGGACAGTTTCTGGGGAGCTGTTCTCACTTGTTTTTCTTCAGCTCTCTTGAACTGTTCCACCTGCTGTTCCGCTATGCTGCAGTTGCAGCGTCTTGGAGGCCATGCCAACTTAACTGCAGCATGACAGTATATTTTAAGATTTTATTATATAGTAAAACAGTAACCATTGCCTACAAACATTGGCCACAAAGCCTCTCCTTTGTGTGTAGTTTCTCCTTTAGCAGCCCCTGACAGCCTTATGTGTGGTTAAAAGCTGTGCTGGCAACGCTTTTAATCACGTGTAATGCAAACCAGTGATCAACAGGAACTTGAAACAACATTTTAAATGGGCTTGAGAGTGGTACCATCATAACCATAAATCTTGTTGAAGGCTCTCACTACAGAAAGAAGTAGCTGGAGGGAGAAAGTATGTGATCTGTGCACCCACAACTTTAGGGACTGGAAGAAAAAGGTATTCAGGGTTTTTTTTGGGGGGTATGCTTAGTTTCTATCGGTGGATGTTCATTATTCCTCCTTCAGAAAGCTTTCCATTTTTTGCCAGGGGTTTTACAGACCAGCTGCGCAAAATTTCCAAGGATGCAGGAATGCCAATCCAAGGTCAACCATGCTTCTGTAAATATGCACAAGGTGCCGACAGTGTGGAGCCCATGTTCCGACACCTTAAAAACACATATTCTGGGCTCCAGCTCATCATAGTCATCCTACCAGGGAAAACACCAGTGTATGGTAAATAAATATTAAAGTTGTATTTTGGTTCAGCTTGTGTTTGATTGCTTCTGTTTTCAAACTTTCAAATGGCAATCTTAGCATAGCAAGTTGCTGTAAGAAATGGCCAGTTGGACATGCAACATAGGTCAGACTTGTTGTATGTGTCTTGCTATTTTGTGAGGCTGAGAAATAGACAAGCTGGAAGAGGGGGAAATGTTGTTCAGGATAAGATAAAACTCTTGCCTGGAAGAGAGCTTTGCATTCATATTTGTAAGGAAGGAGAAACTTTTGTCTTGGGTTTTCTTTCTCCTGTTGATCTCTCTCATTCCAGCTAAGCTTCATTGCTTTCCTCCCTATTAGCTGCTAGGGAAGATTAGCTCCATATGAAGAAAAGCAGATCAGCTCCTCTTGTCAGCATGAGTTCAATTCTCTCCAGTTTTCTTTGCCTATCAGGAGGGGACCTCATTCTGTACTGAAGATATAGAGTTGTGCTGCTTTTTTAATATTGTACCTTTCTCTTGACATCCTTTGCATTGGGCATGACTTAGTGAGCTGACATTGCAGGGACAGATTTTAGAACTGTGCTGTGGTGTAAAATATTGAAGTCCCTTCACATCAATGCTTGTTTCTCAGCCGAGGTGAAGCGTGTGGGGGACACACTTTTGGGGATGGCCACGCAGTGTGTTCAAGTCAAGAACGTCATAAAAACATCTCCTCAAACCCTCTCTAACTTGTGCCTAAAGATTAACGTAAAACTGGGAGGAATCAACAACATCCTTGTACCTCATCAACGGTAAGAATCCTACCTTAATGTTAAGGCAATTCTCAGAATTGTGTACTCTGTAGAACTTCAGGGAATTGCTTTTCCCCCCAGATGTGGCATGAAATGATCAGTTGGATTGAGCAATTAAAAACCACACTGATTGTCTTAAAGTGCTCTCTATTACACTTTATGCCAATCAAAATGGTTTTTAATTGCAATTGTTAAGCATATATAGTCATAACTTCAGATAACAAGTGCCATCTGAGAAAATGTGTTTCTCAATTTTCATACTTGGGGAATGCCTCTTCTTAAACACCTACTGCAGCATGTACATGTATAATCTAAAACAGGGATGGTGGAGAACTATGGCCCTCCAGGTGTTGTTGAACTTCTAACTTCTAACTTCTGCTGGCAGGGGTTGATCATATCCAGAGGACCACAGGTTCCGACAATCCTCAGCTAAAAGCAAATTACATTTTTCCTGCAGAGATATTCTTCCATATTCAGATTTAATTTATTGACTTAAAGAATCTTGAGAATGTGGTTTTTAACCAAGTTATAGCCTTACTAATGTTACGTGCTTGATTTGATAGCCAAATTCATTTGCTAAAGCAACATTGGTCATCACAAAAGTACAGTCGTACCTTGGAAGTCGAACGGAATCCGTTCCGGAAGTCAGTTTGACTTCCAAAATGTTCGAAAACCAAATCACAGCTTCTGATTGGCTACAGTAAGCTCCTGCAGCCATTCGGAAGCCCCGTCGGACATTCGGATTCCAAAAGAATGTTTGCACACCGGAACAATCACTTCTGGGTTTGCAGTGTTCGGGAGCCAAAACGTCTGAGTTCCAGGGCGTTTGGGATCCAAGGTATGACTGTACAGACATAATAAATATTTGTATTTTTTGTAGCTGTTATCTTACTGAAAGCTTTAATAAGAAACAGGGTTTGACACAGCTAAATCTAAGTGATTTGGGGAACTTTATAATTTAAAATTTTGATAATTTGATAACCTTAGACTTTCTTGATGGTTTTGTGTTAATCATATTGTAATGGGTATTGGCTGTAATCAATAAAAATCTGACTGATTAGATTGCAAAAATAAATAAATACATGCAATCAATTTGAAAGGTACATTTTAGGAGATTGGACCCCATTTTGCAGGATAATTTTTGTCTGATCCGTCCGGATTACTATAGCAACCATACCCCTTGTATATAATATAATTATTCCTATCATCCAGTAAGTAACAGTTTTTGTCACCACTATTCAAAGAATAAAATGTACCATGAATCAATTTCAAAAACCTATCCCTGAGGAATTATGCAGCGAGCAGTATAATTCACAGTGAGCAATATTGTCCACCTCTCTCTGGCCGCACGATTTGAGTCAATCAGCTCCAGTCACAGGAATGTGAGACTGACTGTAAGATGCCCTCTGACTTGCACATCTTTAGTAAGCCCATGTATTCAGAGCTTCCCTGCCTCCTACAGCAATGTGGGGTGTTTGTTTTTATTAATTTTAAGTAGAGGAAGTCTGGTACATCCAAAATCTGCTATGTGTTCTAAAAAACTAAACTCTGGCATTTTAATTTTCTGTATGAAGATTTCTAGACTCCGTGGATGCATTTCAGGAATAGTTGCTTACCTTCTAGAATGTGAGGTGCATAGTCTAGGACCCTTCTGAGGAAGGCGGTAGATGAAGTTGGGATTTGAGATTGACATGTCACCTTTTTTTTTTAAAAGACCTTCTGTGTTCCAACAACCAGTGATTTTCTTGGGAGCAGATGTTACTCATCCACCTGCTGGGGATGGAAAGAAGCCATCTATCGCTGCTGTGAGTTGCATTCACATTTGTGTGTGCCCCCCACCCAACCTTCGTTGAATACCTTAGTTATGAGAGAGTGAAAGAGAGAGAACGTTCACCAGGATTGACTGCCTTAAATAGGCCCCTTGTCTCTGTCTCATTAGTTCTCCATGCCTCCTTTTGTGCTTAGTTTTCTGATGTAATCAAAGCATTCCCTAATACAAAATGACTGTTGCTTGGGGTTCCAGGGCTAACCATACGCAAGATGGAGCATTATTATGAGTCAGGAAAGGTTCAGTTTGCACATATGTAATGCTGCACCATGTTTTAGTGCTCTTTGCACAAACAGGAAGAAACCAAAGCAAATCCTTGGGCTTTCACACTACCCTCTCCTCTTGCACAGTGAGGAAAAGGACCACCTTCATTTATGGCACACTGTTTGAAAACCACTGCACTAAATCATCATTTAGTATTTTCAGTGAATGAAGCCAGCGTATAGATAATAACATTGTGATAGATGTGAGAAGAAGGCAGATCTGGATCAACTGGTAGATATCTGGTTCATTTGCAGTTGATCAGCAAGGATTTCTGACTCCCCATTTTTTAACAAAACCAGCAGCAGCAACAGAATGAAACCCACCACCCAACAAAATAATACTGCTGAAATGAAGAAAGCTTGGGGTAACCAGAAATAGATTTTGCGTGTGAAAGATCTGGGAGGCTTGGTTTGGTGCTGATACTCAAAACTGTTGCTAGACTCAGAATTAGGCAGTGGAAGACAGGAGTGACTGGCATGCTCTGGTCCATGGGGTCACAAAAAGCCGGACACGGCTAAACAACAACAACAACATGAACATGTCTTTTACACCAAATTCTAGTTGGTGGTTCTTGAGGTTATAGTAAAAACAAGCAGATTCCACAAGATCTCTTAACCCATGCATTAGGATCACCAGTGCTATCAGATTCAGTTTTGTCCAAGTGGGTGTGTTTGCTGTGTGAATGTCATGAGAGCTCCACTAGATGTGTATGACAAATTAGCCATGCATTATTCACATGGTGAATGAAGCACAGTTGTTTAGACCTCAATGGATAAAACATGCTTCATTCTTAAATGTCGATGACTTTCTAAGCTTTTATACATTAAAATTTAGTAATAAGCGGTTTTCACAGCTTTTCGCAACTGTCACTCTCTGAAGGCTTCTGCTTCCTGTTGGGGAAAACTATTTACGCTGATTAGAGAAAGTATTGTCTGTCTGGAACAATCATTTTTCTTCATGTGCCTCTCTTGTTTTAGGTTGTAGGTAGTATGGATGCCCATCCAAGCAGGTACTGTGCCACAGTGAGAGTTCAAAAACCCCGCCAGGAGATCATCCAAGACTTGGCCTCCATGGTTCGAGAACTTCTCATCCAGTTCTACAAGTCAACACGCTTCAAGCCGACACGAATAATCTTCTACCGTGATGGGGTGTCAGAAGGGCAGTTTCGACAGGTGTTTATGTCCCACAACTTTTACCATAAAAGGGCCCTCAGAGCAGATTACGGCGTTATAAAACTATTTTTACAAGGGTCATAATTTGGCCCGCAAGCCCATTTCCCCCAAGTGACACCTGATGTAACATGTGATGTCATGTGTGAGGAAGGGGACAACATGACTGCAAAGAAGCAACTGGGAACCTTAAAATGTGCTCCTGATAGTTCCTTAGCATTTTAATTTGGCAACAAATGCAAGGCTTGGAATGTAGCTGATCCCTTTCAGAAGCAGAGCTTGAACACAGCACTAGTCAGCTTGATCACAGCGGCTTCAAGTTTCACTGTGATCAGCTACACTTCAGAGTATCGGAAGCTTTCAAGTGTAGCCAGTCCCAGAGTTGATATCAAACTCTGCTTTGATTTCCTGGGATTTTCCTTGGCAGCACAGCTTGAACTTCAAAGGAAAAATGGGTCACCCGATGTCATGGTGACATAAGGTTCTTGAGAGGTGGGTGCTCCTGTCAAAGTGGGAATACTTAGAAAGGTGGGCAGTTCAGAACCGGACACTTCAGTCAGGTCCTAGTCCCCCACAGAATTCAGTGGCCAAGTTGCTTGATGGTTTGAGAATATAACACCAATCCTTGCCCTACTGCACTGGCTGCCACTTAGTATCCAGGCCCAATTAAAAGAGATGGTTTTGACCTATAAAGCCTTAAATGGTTCTAGTTTTTAAAGACTACCTCTCCCCATATGAACCAATACTGCAATCATCCTCTGAGGCCCTTTTGTGCCTCTTCTATGAGAAATCCGGAGGGTGGCAATGTAAGAATGGACCTTTTCTCCAGGGGCTCCTCATTTGTGGAATGCCGTCCCCAGGGAGGCTCTTCTGGAGCTTTCATTAGGCTCCAGATGAAAACACTCCTCTTCTCCCAGGCCTTTGGCTAATTAAACAATATATTACTTTTAAAATTGCCAGGGGGTGGGGATTGTGTTTTGTTTGTTAAATATTTTTGTGTTGCACACTGTAAACTGCCCTTTGATCCTTACATGAAGGGCTGTATATAAACTTAATAATAAACTCCACTTTAGATATTTTAAATAGCTATAATATGTTCTAACATGTTTGGTTGAACTGGTCACAGGTCTTCTGACCCTTCCAGGGCCATGTCCCTTCTCCCTTTATTGCCCTCGGCTCCTTGGGAAATCATGCCAGTCACCAGGCCATTTATTCTTTCGAAAGATCAACCCAGGACTTGTGTGTACACACACACACACACACACACACACACACACACACACACACACAAACACATACACGGTTACTCTGGGAAGCCTGCATGCAGAGCCTGAAGGCAACAGTCCTCTTAGTAACTGGTGTTCAAAGGGTAACCTGGAGGTCGCATATACTATCATTAGCACTAATTAGTAGATCTGTCCTCTGTGAATCTATCTAATCCCATTTAAAAATTGTTCTTGATGCTGGCCATCATCACATCTTATGGCAGTAAATTAATTATGCACCATGTGAATTACTTGATTGTGTCTGGCCTGACCCTCCTGCCAATTGGCTTTTCACAAAATGTTTCTCAGTGTCTAACAAATCTAAACCCCACCTCCTGACATCATTCCACTCATATATTGAGACTCCTTAACACCCCATGTCCAGTGGTCTTGGACATGAAATAGGTAGCATTTGTGAGAATTCTACAATAGGGGTTGTAGGTTGCATCACGTTACCTAACAACGTAATCTTACTTGCAAAACTTCACTTCTGCATTTCCCATTGTCATTGCTGCTAGTATGCACTACAATACCACTACAATGCACCACCCAGCCTATCTAGCCAATATGTGATGCCTGCAACCTTTGATATGCATTAAATGCACCCACCAAAACCCATCTCTCTGTATGCCTAATTATCAAATTGACCGTTACAAGGAGCTCTAGAGGCATAGTCTCTGCTCAAGAAGATGTTTATTTGTCACCCAAGGAATACTTCCTTTGTAAAGGAGTGTTTTCCTCTTCCTCAGAAAGATGCTCTCCTTCCTCAAGACCCTCATTCTCCATGCCAGCAGAGGAGCTGTCAGCTTGGCAGCAGGACGTTTCTATTATGTCCCTGATGTGTCAGGACCAAGTAGTGATCCATCCACAACAATGGAACTACATTAAGTTCCCCACAATGAGATCGCCCTCCTTCTACCCAGCACAAAGCACCATATCAAATACATGACCTGTCGCATGGGTGGGACTTGATACTGATTGTTTAAACACACTTATTCTAATAACTGCACCAGGATGCTAGCTTCCAGACTGAACTGCAAGTCCAGCCCAAATCTGTATAAATCTATATTGTCTGTTTTGCAGTTCTGCTATACATAGACCTTGGAAGTTCTAAACCAGCAAATACTATAGTGTCTTCTACATTTTAGTAGACTTAAAGGTTAGACACACTTCAAATGTATGTGTGTGTCTCTGCAATAGAATTAAGTAGTGTGTGTATTTTTTTAAATTGTTAATTTATCATGAAGACTCGGGGCGGGGGGGGGGGGAGAATACTAGCAGCATCCACCTATACAACAAATAAACAAGGATCAGGAATTTGAAGTGTACCCATTGACTACTAATGTTTCAAGAAATAAATTTCTAATTTCATATTTTTAAATTAAAATAATATAAATTAGTATAATGTCCATACCTTTATACCTCAAAACATTAAGATTGGTGAAGCAATGAGTTTTTTCTAGAATGTTCAGTAAAAGGCTTGCAGTGTGCCATAAAGTTGTCTTGCTGTTACCTTTCCCCTTTTATTCTTAAATATATCAGTTTTGCTACTAGAGCAAATTCTGAGAGGTTTTCTGTCCACTCATTTGTTGCCGTTTTCTTTGTGATCTTGGTTTCTTTTCACATAAGAATTTGATTTAAGTGTCCTGTTTTATTTTCTATTTGAGAGTAAGCTAACCATTCTGTATCTGCACTCTAGGTGTTGTATTATGAGCTGCTAGCAATTAGAGAGGCCTGTATCAGTCTCGAAAAGGATTACCAGCCTGGCATAACATATATTGTTGTTCAGAAGAGGCATCATACAAGGCTGTTTTGTGCTGATCGGACAGAAAGGGTAAGACTTGTCTAATTTCAGTGTAGTTGCTTCCAAGTGGATGACTGAAGAAAGTGTAATCTATCATTATTAGCATGTATATAGTGATTTAGAACTTTCACAGCACTTCAGATGAATCATCTTGTTGTAATCCTTACAACAGTCCTATAAGATAGCCCATTATGATTTCCCCCGTCATAGATGGAATTGAGAGGCTGATAAATGATGGTAGAGGCAAAATTTCAATGGAGGATGTTCTGATTCATAGCATGGTACAACAGCTTAATTCCCCCACTTTGTAAATGCTTCAATGAGGAGCCATAGCACCATGGCAGAGTAACAACTTTGCTTGCAGAAGGCCCCCAGTTCAGTCATTCCAGTGAAAAACATCTTCAGCAGCAGGGCTTACTAATGCCCTTGTACGAGACCTTGACAATCTGCTTAGTATCTAGATATCAGGCTAGATGGGCCTATGGGTCTGGTCTGATAGAAAGCTATATGTTTCTATTCTTCCAAGTTTACTGTTCAGTTTCAAAGGCAAGCAAAATTGACTGATACAAAATGGCATTTCAACTTCATTTTGTTGTGAACCTCACCTCTATGTTAACAACAGACTTTATTCCAGCTGCCAGCCTCTTTGCACCATCATTGTTACAAGCCTGGTGTCAGCAGCCCAGTTCTGGACTTGCTTTCATGCACAAAAACTAGAAGCTGATGTTCAAAGTTGAAACAAATAAAAGCAGATTTTTCAGTATTTTATATCATGTGTTCATTGCATAATTATCAAGCTAACATTTTTGTTCCTCTCCTGTGGAAATGCATTCTTTTCTAGGTTGGAAGAAGTGGGAACATCCCAGCTGGAACAACTGTAGATACGGATATCACACATCCTTATGAATTTGATTTTTACCTCTGTAGCCATGCAGGAATACAGGTAGGAACTAAAGCACAAACCTACTTGACTCAGTCTGGGTTTGGTATCATTCGTGAGCAGACATGAGTGGTAATATAAGTGAATCTGCAGGGTGCTTTCTATTTAAACCAGTTTTTTTAAAACAACCAAGGCTGACTTAAAGCAAGCTTTTTATGACTTGAGCTTTTTTTCCAAGTTTGTACCCTTTAGATTTGCCATGGAACAAAAATGTCATATTAGCCAGGAATGTATTCTCAAAATGTTTGGCTCACACACTAAATCTTTTCTGTGACATCTGAAGGCAGAAAATGTGTTAGGAATTGTCCTCTGGAAGCTCTGCTATGGCTCCAGCATTTGCTTTTCGTGCTTGTATTCACCCATATACCTTTCGGAAGCTGCAGAAAATATGTAATTGCTGTGCTTCATAAATTCGAAACTGAAGCAGCTTGGCATCAAGCTCTTACAAAGTAAATTTGTTTAGTTACGCCAAGGGCTCCTTAAAACTATATTCAGCCTCTGGTTATGGGCTGTATCCAATGTAGCAGCAAGTCACTTGTCTTGATCTGCTGGTGAAAAGCTTTGTGCCAGTGGATCATTGTTGCACCAGAGAATGCATAAGCAGGTTACTGGTAAGTTTGTTGTTAACACAACTGTTGCATTGGTTTTCTCTGTTGTGCAGCATTAAAACTCTCATGTCCAGTCGCACAAGAGCCGTTGCACTGGTGAATGATACAGCCCTATATTTTAGCACTTGGAAGTGTTCATTTGAAATAAGTGACAGGATAGGACTATGGTGGTGTTCTGCAGGATGCTAATGTGCTGCAGTGCCAAGAGTGTGCAAGGGTCAGGCTACAGCAACATGGAATCCCCCTTCTCAGGAACACAGTCAATATCCTTGGCATACAAAAACATTTGCTATTCAGTTTAATTTTTATAGAAATGTGATGCAGAAAGTTAATTGGGCATTTGAACTGATGTTTCATTCTCCCTAGGGTACCAGCCGTCCCTCACATTATCATGTATTGTGGGATGATAACTGTTTTACTGCAGACGAACTTCAGCTGCTAACTTACCAGCTCTGCCACACCTATGTGCGCTGCACACGATCTGTGTCTATACCTGCACCAGCGTATTATGCTCACCTGGTGGCATTCAGAGCAAGATATCACCTTGTAGACAAAGAACATGACAGGTAAGAGTAGTGTTGCCAAATGTCTTGGCTTCTCTGACCTCTGGGCTAGTTGCCATAATTTTTTATGTTAAAGTATGGCATTTGATCTCATTGCAGACTTGTTCCAAACTTGATTTTATTTTTTTAAAGAAAGGTCAGCAGCATCATTTTCACATGTTTAAACAGTATAGTCAACACATGTGCACTAGGGTACCTGGTTGTTTAGCTCAGTCCTAGCACATTGTTTCATACTGCTGCATATGAAACCACTGAGTATAGTCAGAGTTAGCTTACAAGAATGATCCATTAACTTCACTTTTTTGTGCAACCCTGATTGGATTTTGAGAGGTAAGTAGGGGTGTGTGCATGCTCCATGGAGACCACATGCATAATTAGACCCCTTTGGGCATTGCCCTGTCTCTCCCACCTCAACTAGCAAACCATCAAATGTGCATGATTAAATGTGTACAGAGTTCTACAGAAATGGCAGCAGGCAAGCCAGTTAGCTATGAGGTCCATTGAGGTAAAGTCGTCATGATTGCCAATCTATCCTTTATAAATCTAGCACTGTTATAAATATGACGCAGAGTTCCTGCAGTGTTCCCATACAGCTCATTCATTCATTCATTCATTCATTCATTATAGAAGGTTGCCCTGTGGGTGTGGTGGGGAACCGTGGATTCCCATAGATGGTTACCCACAACTTTAATCTTTTATTAGGTGCAATTGGGTGCACAAATTATTTGCAACAGTCCATTGTGCTTTAAGTATGCGTTTGTGAGAAAAGATAGCACATTGTTCATGCTAACCACTACATCACACATTTGATTGTACATGTTGCAGGGCAGTTTCTTCAAGCTTTCCCATGATGTCTATGGCTAGCCATTTTAAATGAGTGTGTGAATTTGCCCATAGAAGTGTTTGGAATATGTGTTCCAGTGACTTGTTCTATACTGATAATTGGTGGTGGGGACCATGCATCTAGTACTGAAGTTCATCCATGTGCTGCATTAGTGTAATGTATTGTTTTTGAGAGCTGAAAAGAACACGGAATACAGCTTTCTTAAAGCTCTTTTCCTGGTTGATGTTCAGAAGCAAAGGAATTAGCCCAAGGCTGTACTAATGGCTGCTCAGTGCAGAAATTGGAATTGTTTTTTACAGCTTAGTTGCTTAAAAATATAAGAAGGGAGCGTGACTTTTGCTACTTGGGCCCAAAGGTATTTGCTAATTCTTCTCTCTTTTCCCCACTATTGCAGTGCTGAAGGAAGCCATGTTTCAGGACAGAGCAATGGGAGAGATCCCCAAGCCCTTGCGAAGGCTGTACAGATTCACCAAGACACCTTACGCACCATGTACTTTGCTTAGCTATAAAAAAAATATCAGTGAGACCGGAGCCTATTCACGAAAGGAAGAACTGCAGAATTTAGCCACATACAGTGTATGTTTAAAGAAGGGTCAGTTCATTGGGGAGGGGGATACCTCTGCCACTGCTGAAACTGATCCTATGGGAGGGGGCATGGGCCTTATCCTTGTTTTGACACAAGGAAGATTGTTTACTTCACCGAGAACACGGCACTTATTATGCAATATGAAACCAGCCAACTGCTTTTGAAGCAGCCTCCAATGGGAAGTGCTGCCGTCATCGTTGTTGTCTTTTCCTTTGTGTGTGTTTTTTCTTGTAGTCTAACCCTTTTTTATGCCTTTACCTCAAGTTGCTCAGCAGCACAACTCTTTCTGCAAAAAAGAAACAATTATTACGGTATTAAAACTTACAGGAGCAATCAAAAAAGTGATTGTTGGGGTGGGCAAGTGAAGTGAAGTAGAGAATGTGCAAAAATGTTTTTATCCTTTGGGTACCCCTACGAGGGTAGCCGGTGGCTTCCCCTCAATGGCTGTCAGCACTTGAATGTGACCATAGCAAGTGTGTTTGTTTGTATGTTTGAGTGAGCAACTCCACAGAGTATGTTGTGGGAAAGGCTGTGTGTATAGTGCATTTGCAGATCCATTGATCCCAGTGTGGTTTAGCCAACTGCTGCCTTTTGTGTCTGTCTTCATTGCTTGGAGTTGCTCAACTCAAGTCTATTTCTGTACCATAACTAAGTTGATGCTGGCAGTAGCAATACAACCTGATGAGATTAATGAAGCTGCTGCTTTCTCCTTGTCCAGAAGTTTCAGCTAATTTTACATCTTGTGTGCCATGTGTATACCTTCTGAGCTTCTTGTGACAGCAGATCTCCTCCCCTGTTTTGCCAGGGTGACGTGTAATATCCATTCAAGTACAGACACTAAGTTGAGGTCTCTCTTTTTTAAAAATGAAAAAATATATATTAGTTGACTCGCTGCCTCTCACTTTAATGTGATTGCATATATATATATCTATATATACGTGTACTTTGAGGTTTAGCTTCCTTTTTTCTTTTATATTTATTAGAGTAATAATAATGCTTTAATTTAAGTCAGTGTATTGGCGACATCAGTTTTAATGTTTAGAAACATAACTATTTTGTTTTAGAGAACTGACAATGTTTTTGCTATCTTTTAGTGCAATAAGCCTTTGCAAAGGAGAAAAATCTGTCCATTTTTGCTGTGCACAAACAGCAGCATTTTGCACCACTAATAGTGGGAGAATGGACATGTTTGTGCACTTAAAAGGACAAAGTTAGCCTTAATTTTGAAAGGAAAGTCTTGTAATAGGGAGGATTCCCTTTTTTAATGCATAAAAAGGCAAACCCTTTCATGCTGCTAGCAGACAACAAGCTTTAATACTGTCTAGTAATGCAGGATTTTTGCTCTGCTGCACCCTGGGGTTGGAGGGCATGGTTTTTCCCAGCACAGAAGAAATTCAGGTTTTTAGATCTGTCCAGATGACATTGAGCAAAAGTCTAAAAGGGGGCATGAAGATTTTTTAAAAGCAGTTTTTGATCATGTAGACTTTCCTTTTGAAACTTGAGTGCTTCATTTCATTTTACAAATAAAGCTACAGAGGGCTGGGATACACTTAAGTGAGATCACTGAAATGTGAATCAGATGAATGGGCCTCTTTTCATTCCACTTTGAAGCTGAAGCAAAGTATTTTACAAGATGATGAAGATGAGCATTGAACTCAGTAGCAGGGATTCAGGGGCGTTTTGCACTTTGTAAACACATGAACTGCATTTGTGACTGCTTTTTTTGCACTGGTTTTATAGTATATATGCATAGATATATACTGCAGATGGTTCATATGGGCATTGCTAGTAACCCAGCCCTGCTGAAACAAACAAACAAACAAACCCTTCTCCACATGAAAACCATTTCACTGGTTGAAGCATCTTTCTTATATTGTGCTGTCTTCAAAGTGACCCACTATATTTGCCAATTTACTGTATTTTCAGCTGAAAAATCTGAGCCCATTTTGCTCCAACAGGCCTGAACCTTTCCTATTTCTTCTCTCCCGACCCCACCCCCACCAGAAAACTTAAGTACTGTGTTTTATATGCTTTCTTGTGCAGGCATATGCTGCTGTTCATGGTGTCTCAAAATGCTTTACTGCACTTGTGATCTAGTGAAGTTTACTCCCAGTTTCAGCAAAATGGTACAATGCACACTTAACCTCTTGGGGGCAAGAATCAAAGTGCACTTGAAATAATTGTGATGGGGAGCAGCTTGCCTTAGGGGGTTGGGAAGAAGTGTGCACTAAGATGAAAGGGGAAACTGCTAGAACCAAAAGAGTTCTTAATGAATTGAATTGCAAGTGGCTGTTTTCATGCTTCAATCTCTGGAAGTTTCCTAGCTGAGGATACTTCATGCACTGTACTTATGCTTGAATTCCTAGCATGAAATGACTGCGGGGAGTTCAATACCAGCCTGCTTAGGCCCCATGATGTGGCCAAGGGACTCAGACTTCACCTCCTCTGTCCTTCACCCCCCTGCCTAAAGAGAACATACACCACTTGTTGTCAGGGTAGCCTAGTAAATTTTCCTGGAGCTTGAGGTCAAGTTTAACGGTTCTAATATGGGTGCATCACAACAAATCTTCACTAATATTAATGTTAAGTTTTTTCTCTTCCAAGGATTGTCACTTTAAAAGGCTCCAGTGGGAATTCTTACTCAGTGTTTCACAATTGAGATTTTAAAAGTGAGTTGTGGAACATTGGGACCTCTGCCCCCCCCTTTTTAAAGACCTTTTAGCTGTTTATACCAATATGCACTATAATATTTATTTCCTGACCTGTCCCTAGAATAGTGGCTCTAAAGCCTCCTTTGCTGCAGCCATCACCTTCATCCTTCCAAAGTGAAAATGATTTAGAGCCCAACAGAGAAGCACCTTTAAAATACTTGTACACAGTGCTAGTGTGATTGATTTTCATGTGGAGAGGAGATGGTAACTTAAAAACAAACCGGAATATATTTTAATTTTGAAACTGTCTTTGTCAAGTGCCGATAAAATTTGTAATACACTGGCCTGGTTCACACCTAAATGCTAAGCCATGGTTTGATTAACAAACCACAAGTTAACCACCGGTTGTCTCATAGACGATCAACAAACCATAACTTGTTTCTTCAAAGTTGCTTTGGGTTTTCCAGCTGCTCTTGGTTTGTGCCTATGTAGCTTAGTGAGAGGTGGGGTGGCCAAAGAAATGTTTAAGGAAGGGTGAAGGGTTTGGGTGTAACAGCAAGCCATAGTTAAAACAAACAAAGGTTTGTAAGCCAACAAAAAAAATCATGACTTCAGGTTGTGGTTAGGCGCTAAACAAACTGTAGTTGGGTTGATGGCAGGGTTTGGAGGCTCAAACAACAAACTATGGGTTAATAAACAATGACTTAGTATTATCTGTGAGCCAGGCCAATATCAATGTACTGGCATTGAAGGCCACCTGTACTACAGTACTGTAGCTGCTATATTTATTTAAATGGAGGTGGGCAATTACTGCACTAAGGAAAAAGGGCAGGTGAACCGGAATCCAATTTAAGAAGTAGTATTCTGATTTTTGTTGTTTCAAAAGCAATTTTAACAGTGTGATATATCAAAGGGTGCTGTCTTAACCAAGATTATAAAATAGCCAGATATTCTTCCTTTGTTTTGAAAGACTTAAGATATATTTTGACGTTTGCAGTGGATGGGTGGAGGTGGGGATGGGAGGAAATAAACAGTACCTCATCTGTGGTGGCAGTTCCCAGTATATTTTTCACAAGATTATATGGACTTTTATTTTTGTACATGCTCTCTGTTTTTGTTTTCTAAAAAAGCTTTCTTGAATTTTAATGTGCTTTCATGAAAATTTCTGCCTGTACAGCCGAGACAGCTGTCTGTTCAGCCTATATAGGTACAAAAGTGTAGGTTTAATGGTTTTTTGCACCCAGCTTGGCCTTGTTCTTTGTTCAGTATGTGTATTCCTGCCTAGGATGGTTGCTGTAACTCCCCCCACCCCGGTTGTCCTATTTCTCACTTATACTTGCAAGAGCCACTGTCCTCTCTCCATCACCACTCCATACCTGAGAGTTGCTTGGTGCTGAGTTCTGTCCACCATGAAAACACAGTGCATTGTTCTCCATATGTTTTGAACTACAACTTCCATCAGCTTCAGGCTGAATAAAGCTGAGCTAACAGAATGTGCCCCTCTGTAGGTAGGGACTTTTCTTTTGTGCCATTGGGCTTGCTCTCTGTCAGGTACAATTCCCATTAATTTCAGCAAGTCGGTAGTGCTAGGGCTGGATTTTCAAAGGCAGAATTGACGACTTTTGGGCAACCCTAGTAGTACAAAGCATTAGAGTCCTACTGGCTAACCTTCGTCATCTAAGCAACAGCTGCTAAGAGGGGCATTATTAAAAGACATCAGACCGAAAGGTTCATTCTGTGGGGTCTTTCGCACATGTGTGTGAGAGACTGTGTTAGAACGTAAAGATCTCAGGAGTGTTAGATGAAAAATCTTAAAAATAATGGCAAGGGTGCTTCCCAAAGCTTCCTTGGGGATATTTCTGCAAGACTGAAAGTCTATCTGCTTGTAGATATCCTTTGACTCTGTGTGTTCCCCTATGCAAATTATTGTGACTTGTTAACCACCCATGTAACCTTCCTGTTGTATAGCTTTTCTGCTAGCTGTTTTTGATGATGGCAACACCCTGAATCTGTCAGATATTCCCACTTGGTAGGTAAGTGATTCATTGAATGGATTTTTAGTGCTATGAACTGATAGAACAATTACCTTTTCAACTGGAAGAGTTGTTTGTGTGTCTGCAAAGTGGGAGCAGGACATATCTTTTTAATCAACTTCCACTTCCCATCCTTTTCACTTTAGGGCAGTTTGTCCATGCATATTGAGCTTGTGGTGAATGGAACTTCAAGCATAGTCTGGCATATAGAAAATGGCCATCATGGGTTAAACACCAGGCAGAGCTTTCACTATTGCCTCAAGCACAGCAACGTCTATTAAGACATGTTCAGCTTCAAGTTATCCTCTGATGTACTTGACCCTTATGTTTTTTGGAAAGCTAAACAACTCCTGGGGAATTTGCAGGTCTGCTAATACCTGCTTGTTAATTATCATATTTACAAATGCTTGGATTTCACTATGATGAGAGACAAAGCTGTTAGATGCCAGACCCTCCTTTATGACTTGCCAGTTTATTCTCTGTAACCTTGACTTTGCTGATAAAGAGGTTATGACTAAGTAACCACTGGGGAATGAGGAACAAAAACCCTGGAGTGGGAACTGGAGAACAGTTTGAAAAAATAAACTGAAGGATTGACTCTGCAGGAGGTAAAATGTTGACAGACGAAAATCATGTCTAGCATCTTTCAGTCCCATTTCCATATTAAAATTGTGTCTGAATTAACTCTGGCAGGTATGTAACTATAAAGACCTATTTAAAAATGAAGTAGCTCTGCCATCTGAAACTTGGAGGGTTTTATTCATTCAAAGCAAGACAGTCCTCAAAGTGCCTTTTTAGAAGATGGTGCTGTAGATTTTTCTTTCTTTCTGAAGTTGTATATTGCTGGGTGATGGGGGGATAGAAGCATTTAGTGAAAACACGCCAAGTTCTTGATGATATCACTTGTAGTGTTGAGTACTATGTAGTACCCCACCCCAAAGTAATCAGGACCAAGATAAGAGTGGACCATACTATATTTGGGGGAAATAATGGTACTGATAACTTGATTAAAATCCACTGTGTGGATCTAAGATACTTTAGGGTTTTTAGGGCAAGTAGCCCAGGACACTTGTAAGCACTAATTGTTTATTCAGAGGCCACAAGCTATGAAATTGTGGTAAGCAGCATGTGCCCCTGAAGCTATATGTGTATCTTTAAAGTTGTTAAAATTCTGAAAATCCCAGCTTTAACTGTAGACCTTTTGTAAAAAGCAGTCCTCATGGTTGCAATGGCAGATATTGATGGCAAAAATTTGCAGCATGGTCTTTTGGTGCTGAGCAGGTCTGCTGCCCCGAAATATATAAAAAAAAACTTTTTAAAAAGAAAAGTGCTGTACAGCCAGTCTTGTCTTTAAGCTTTTTATCAGTCAGGAAAAAACTAATAAACACTGCACCTCTAGCAGCAAAATGCTGTAAAAGTAATAATAACAAAGTTGTAGTGATTACACTGTAAAACTACTTGCACACAGCTGCAAAAAAATCCAGTTATGGTCTTAATGGTACCAATAGAATATTTTTCAAGGAAGATTTGTGTCCCTTTGTGGTTAGATTATTGGTCACCTCTGTAGTTTATGTGCCATCATCTCTTTTTCCTGACTATTGGCTGCCATTTTTATGGAAGAGTTTATCAGGCTTTGTCTTTACAATAATGTTCTTGCTATAACTTTGCAATCCAGGGTTTCAGGGGAACTGCGAGGGCAAAGGATAATCTCATCCAAACCTACTTTCATATCCGTCTTCGGCATCCTGAAACTCTCAGTGCAATGCTGGATTGTAGAGGAGGCCAGTTGTTCATTTGAACAATAGTCTAATGCTTTGGCACAAAAAGGAAAAAAAAAGTTATTTGGATTAGGCAACAGCCTATTTTAATTTGTTATGATGCAGGCTATCGGAAAGAGTAAGAGTTGTGGCCTGCACATACATACATTCTGCCTGCCTGATGCTCACACCATGCTTCTCCATGTTACATGGCCACAATGCTGACTGCTTATACTTAAGGATGAATGATCCCTTCTCAGCCACTCTCTCCAGAGGTGTGGAAGCTTTTGTGACTCCAAGTGATGGCTGCCTTAATTCACACGTGCATTGCCCATTAATCTTCGCATATAAGTTTATATAGTTCCCTTCTTGAATAACCTTATCCAAAGACAGTGTATTAAATTGTTCAGTATGCACTGCGGCATCTGTGCTAATAGTAATTTAACTAACTTTTTTTAAAAAAATGAATTATATAATCCGAAATCAGTTGCTCTGTTGTTTTTGACCCAGTGGCCAACCCTAGCTGATAGCTTAATAGCACATATGGTATGGTCCTAGTTTAAATGTGCACAAAGGTTCTTGACTATTAGTTATTCCAAAAGGGTTCAGCAAAATACTGAATACACAGCAGTGGGAAAGTTAAGGGTGGATACTGAAGTACATACCTTTTTTTGTAAATGATAAGAATGACTTGCTATTAGAATAGGCTGCCTCCAAAGATATGGTGGTATTGGCTTTAACTGTACTAGCTTTCTAGAGGTGCAAATGCTACCCCAGTGGCAAAACTCTCTAATTACAACCCAGTCAACTTTTAATCTATTAATTATTCAAGTTCAGCCAATTAATCAATTAATTGATCAATTAAATTTGCATATGGATAAAACCAATATTTCTGAAGAAGCATTTTTTTAGTTGATGCACACATGTCATAACATGCATAATCTTAAAATGCATTATTCCTGTGTGAAAAAGGAAAGTGATTCTTTTCAGATTATGCTCACCCTCTGCAACTTTTATAAGCACTTTTATTAAAATTTTAATGTATATATACGTGTGTGTGTGTGTGTGTGTGTGTGTGTGTACCTTCTGCCCAAGTGTCCTCGGGAACATTTTCCATCCCTACTATGAATGTTCCATAAGAAAAAAAATTAGGTGAATTGTCACAGGCTGCAATCCTATATGTGCTTACCTGGGAATAAACCCCATTGCACTATTTGGTGCTTACTTCTCAGTAGACATGCACTGGACTGTGCTGTGAAAGTACCATAGAGGTGCCTCTGACTTTGCCATGTATGAAAACAGACTAGATGTTGTCCCATTTCAAGTGGTCTCTGGCAGAATTTGTTAACAGATACTTCCAGAACTTTTTCTAATACTTTTATTATTTTTAATGTTAAATCATAGAAATTATTTCAAAACCTAATGCACTTTCAACTGTAGGGAATGGGCGGGGGGGATGGAGCAACCTCTGAATGCAATACTTTTGTTGGGACCGACCCCAAAGTCTAAAAAAAGTGACACATTTTTTTATTAATTAACACCTTAATTATTAATAATTAATACCTTTATTGAACTGTGGACTTCAGAGGGTTGTTGTTGTTTTTTAGATGGACCAACATAGCTTCCTATTCTTTTTAAATTAGAGAAGTTGCTTCTTCCTGGTGACTTATATCTGATTTTGCAGGCTCTCCTTTAGCGGGAAATCTACTTTGTGTTTGCTTTATTATGCCTGTCTAGCGGGGGTGGGGGGTGGGGAAGCATATGTGTGCCTCACTCTTAAGATGGGGTCTCATTCATCCTCCATCTAGAGCACTAATCAGGTCTGCACGTGCTTAACTACAGTAGTAGCTGTACCATTAGTTGTGTGGAGACCATTTGCTAGGCCTGACCTTACTAGGTGTCGCATGTCTTGTTCTCTCTTTTTTAAAAATTTATTTGCAGCTTCAAGAGAGGAAAATGCTCATCATTTCCTACCCACTCCAAGCTTTCCAGACAAGTGTGGCATGCTTCTATAATCATACCCTCAGGGTGTTTAAGTGCAATATGCATCATCCCTGACAGTAGCCGTGCTGACTGAGACTGATGGGAGGGCACATCTGGAGGGCATCATGTTGGCTACCCCATTTATAGGTTCTTTTGTAAAAATGTGTTTATGTCTATATTATATACACATATAAACATAGATGTACACTCTATAAACCAGTGGTTGCCAACATGGTGCCCTACCATGTGTGCACGCACACATCCTGTGTCTTTTCCAATGTGCATTGATGATGCAATGCAAGTGCAATGTTGAGGGGAGAGGCACAGGCTAGCTGGGCTGGTCAGATGCAGCAGATTTGAACATGGCCTGTTTGCCGAAACCATGCAGCAGAGTTTTGCAGAGCTGGCACTGAAGCCTGACAGGAGGTTCGGCTCCTAAACTGGTATCTTTTCTTTTGTTACCAGAAGTGTGCTGGACTCAGGGGTGCTCTTTGGGAGCTGAACCCTACTTTCCCAAGATAGTTTTGGGGACTAAATCTTTTCAAAGTTTGCTGCAAAACATTAAACAACTTTCCCAGTTTACTAGTACCCAGTCCACAATTTGTTTCTCAAAAGAACCAATCAAAAGCTAATGGAGAGCATTATGCCAATCTTTTATTTGGAACAGATGATGCTCTTCCAGAAAAGCTTAAAGCCCTCTTGGTCTCAGACTGGGAAGTTGACAGTAGAAAAACCACAGAATCCTCCCTATGGTGACAAAATCCTTGTCTTGCTTTCCATTCTGTGCTTTGAACAGTGCACCTGTTTCTTGCTTCGTTCCTCCCTGCACTCCACAGCATAGACTAGGAAGCACTTCAAACAAGCAAGAAACTGGTGCCTTTGTAACTGCATTATCCCTGACCCTCTTCCCTGCTTAGAATTCAGTGGCATTGGACTTTGGTGTGAGCCCTTAATTTATCTCAGTTTACTAATACCCAGTCTACAATGTTGCTTTTTAAAATAGCTGCCCATTAATTTTGGGGGTATCTGTTTAAGTGACTTTAAAGTTACTGCTGTCCATTACCTAAGAACTCATGTAGTCATAGTAGTCACCTGAACTGATCTAATCTGCCTTCTCTCTTTCATGTTGCTCGTTTTTACTGATTCCTTTGTTTTTATGGTCCCTTTGTGCTTGCTGTGCTTGATGGTAGTCTTTTTTTGAGGTGGATTATGAGGACTTGTAAGAATGTTGTGTGGTGAATATAGTGGAGCAGGGTGATGAAGGAGAGCTGTTGTAGAGTCAGAAAACTTTGGTTGCAGGAAAGGAGCAGGGGCTGAGAAGAATACATGCATATTCCATGGACACACCGGGTCATACTAGTGGAATTGTTCAGATGGATTGTACAGCAAAATTCAGGCATAGAAAACTTGCTTGGCAGGAGCAGATTGAGGCCCACTTAGTTTAGATTCTACTTCCATCAAATGCCCTGGGGAAACTCACAAGCAGGACATGAATATGGCCTTCCTCTATTATATCTCTAGCATCCTGGTCCTCCAGACTTAAGCACTGAAGCTAAGAGGCTTGCTGAATGTCAGGTTTGAGCAGAAGCAACATAAAGATTCACTCACTCACTCACTCACTGTATTGGCTGTGTCTAGTCATATCTGTTTGTCTACATTTAAGGAATGAGCTTTTTGTTCAGAAAAGTTTCAGGCTGTACTCTCTGAAATGCAGGCAGCAGAAGGCAAGACTATTCCACTTTTAATCATGAGCACTATTGACCTCCTTCTCCCAGCAGCAGTGTGGGTGTGTTTGAGGGGTAGGTGGGTTCAGACCTATTCAATATCTCATTTTAGGAGAAGCAAATCTCCAGCTTTTTTGATGGAAATTCTTGAAGCCTGTGATATGATAGGTTTTTCATTTTTCAAGTAGCAAAAAAGTCTCATTAGAAGGGACTCTGATGTAGCATGGACATTTTTCCATGGAATGTTCACTGTATTAGAGAATGTTGTTTCTCAAAATACAGTTTCATGAAATAAGCAACACAATGAATGATTACAATGCTAGTTTCAAAGTGTAACTAAGTTTTTGTTTCAGGTGATTATTCCTAGGAACATTAATTGTGTTAATGATTTTTTCCCTCCTGATTAAAATTGTTTAGTTTTACTACTTTAAAATATTGGGAAAATGTGTTTATAGAATACATAAAATTAATGTGGCATACTTTTGTGTACACATGCCAGATATGCTAAATTAGATCACAATTTAAGTCACTGAAACAAACATCGCAAAAATGTTTTGAATCAAAGTTTATGAAAGACCATTGTTAAGGGATTTCAGTACATGCTAAAGTAGAATATTTCTAGTAAAATGTTTTTCTAGCATTGACTTTAGGGTCATTTTTTTCTGACTATTGGCTCTGTTAGAGACTGTATTTTGTTCTCAGCTCAGCTTTGACGTGATCTAGGAGTTTGGACTCCAGGTTGGATATGGCTTGCTTGAGTATGAATTTATTTGCACATGTGGAATCATTAAGTTACCTGTGGGGAGTGGCTGTTGTGTTTTAAACAGCAAGCTGCCATTTTGCCATTTCGCCAGACCTGAGAGGTATGTATTAGCAACCATTCTCACAAGTCAATTATCCCCAATACACACTGAAAATTAAAATGGATTCTGAAATTATGTTTTATTGCACAGTCATGTGGTCAGGCAAGTTTTCTGAGGTTTTCCCTGCAGACCGTGTTAAAAAATGACTTGTGGCCTAGATGATTGCTCTTCCAGTTTGTCCACACTAAGGGGCAGGGGTTGATGAGGTTTCGGTTCTGCATGCTTGACACAGATGGTCCATTGTGACAGGAAGAAGGCAGCTTGCAGTGACATGTAGGTTGATCACAGGGCTCTTTGATGCATGACTGCTAACTGTATGGGTACCTTCTGTCTAAGAGAATTGTATGTATGCTACATGTGACAAGCACACGGGTGTCTATTTGGCCACATCCACACACAGTGAGAACCTGTTGCCAATCACTGCATCCTTTCCACATGCATCTGCACATGGACCTATGCATGTTGGTCTTGTGTTACAGGGGACAGGTGGTATATGCAAGGTATTCCTGTATGGAAGCTATATCCATGAGAGAAATGACCCTTCAAGCAGTTTCCTTAATAAGGCAGACTTTAAACTGTGTAACAATATAGTATTAACATTGTGTGTGTGTAGTTAGGGGGACAAATGTAAGCTCCATCCTCAAGACATTCCGTTCACTGTGGGTCCATCAGGTGCTTGGGGCTGCACTGAGCAGTTGGTCCGCTATAAGAAATACATAGCATGGCAGACTGGAGGTGCCCTTTTGCCTTTGTGTGGGGCATCGTGTTGGTGATGTCAACACTATTCTGTGTGCCATTGCAGGGACACATTTCTTAAGAATCCAGCTGTAGGCCAGCTATAGTTTCACATTCTCCTAGGAACATGTTGGTGCTGCACTTCAGCTTAAAGCCCTTGGTTGTAAATTTCTGATGACTTCTTGCTTTGTGGGGCACTGCCATTTTGCTTTCTGAGAGAAGCATAGGATGAGTTTGAAATCTCTGGGTGTTCTTGTAAGTTCTCCCCCCCCCTTAACAAAAGTATGCTGAAGTCAAGCAAGTTTGTTGCACCTGAACTATTGTAGTTTAGCCTTCCTGCAGGTGGACAGATGGATGGCAAGTGCATTGGTAAAAGCCTTCACAATTTTTACTTATTAAACCACCTTGACCGTGTGTGCCTCTTTGTATTGCAAATGTGAGCTGCAACTATTTGGGGATAGGGTGGGAGGGTTGGTTTATATAAAATATAGATAAATATATATATACATATATATATATAACAAATCTGTATTTCAGTATGTTTTTAGAAACTTAACTCTTTAACCCAGAAGCAGTGTGTCCACTGCTCCCTTCACTCATTACCCCCGCCAAGTTTACTGCCCTTGCCAAAAGTTTAGCTATCTTTGCATTTTCTTCCAGTTTGGTTAAATATCAGCCTGTCATCTTCTACAATTTTCAAGTTTGTTACATATCCATCAGCTTTGTGAGACTTGGGTTGGCTCTTAACACACTTTGTTGGAAGAGGATGGCTCTTGTAAGCCTATCTTAACTACTTAAGGACCAAGCGTTCTTGAATTGGCACACAAGTCCTTGTTGCTTTTAGTGGCATAAATTTCTTCCCACCCCACAACTGTCTTAACTTCCAGGGTGGAGGTTAGTGTATCCACTGTCAGGGGCAGGACACCTCTGGATACCCACTGCTGTGAATCATGAGTGCTGTTGCACTCTGTTCCTTCATACAGGCTTCCCACAAGTATCTGGTTGACCACTGTAAGATGCTGGGCAAGATGGGCCTTGGGCGTGATCCAGCAGGGGTCTTACGTTCTCATAGGTCTCAATCTTGTAATGCCACAGAAGCAGATATTCTGAGGGACTTCACAAACCTAGTCTGCCAAACTTTTTGTCAGTGTGATTTTGTGTGTGCTTGTGTGTTTTCTAAATTTTCTCTGACAATTTTTCCAGCTAAGGGAGAAGAGGAAAAAAGGAGAATGTTATACTTAAAAAACAACAACCTGGACTGACATTTGCATAGAAATAACAATGTTTGCCATAAATAAAATGGCCTTGGCACATGGTTAGTGACATGCATACCACTTAGGGTATAAGCAGGAGGGAGTTTGTGGCACATGTGGACAGCAGTCCAGGTTGGCTGAGATAGCTGGACTTGCACTCCTTGCTGCCTCTCTAGCCATCACTGTGATGCTGTGTGCTCCTCTGTTCAACAGACTAGTCCAGCCTTCCCTAACCTGGTGCCTTGCAGATGTTTTGAAATACGACTTCCATCAGCCCCAGCCATCCCCACTGTGCTGACTGGGGCTGACAGGAGTCATAGTTCAGAATAGCTGGAGGATACGAGATTGTGGAAGACTGGTCAAGAGGCAAAACAACATCCAGGCACTGTAGTAGGGTTGGGGTTGGGGGTGGGAGAGGGAGAGGGAGTGGGGAAGTTGGTTCCATGTACGTACTCATACTTTGATTTACGGCACACTTGCCAAATAGGTTGGACACCACTGATTCCTAGCGTAACCTGATGTGTTATGTTGTATCAAATCATGGTAGTGCCTCTGAAATTCTGTCACCATGTCTTGAATATCCAGTTAGGTTATGAATTCACCTTAAAATACTTTGAGGGTACAGATAAAGACTGGACAAGCAGGGTTTGTTTTTGTTTTCTCCCAGACTTGTTGCTAGTTATATCTTTTGGGGTCAATCCATTGTGTTACAAAACACATTGTCATATCTGTCAGTTGAAGTTACACTTTTCTGTTCTTGTCTAATGTTCTGTCGCTTACAAGTATGTAACCGTACATAATTCAGTCATGGAACTCCTGAGCCAAATCTGTCCCCAAAGTTGTTTTTCTGTGACAGATTCCACTCCTTTTTATGTTTTGTTTTGTTTTGGTCCACTTTCTCTATACTGGAAGGACTCTATGTTGTGGGTTGTTTTTTTTTAAGTAAAACAATTACTTAGCATTGCTTTGCTTCAGTTTGAAGTGTAACTTTCACTAATAACTGCAATAAATACGCTTTTGCTCCAGAATTCAAGTTTGTGTCCAGACTTTGGTTATGGTGATTGTCAGGGACGGGAAGCAATAAGAAATTTTAATGTCTAAGGTTTTACTTCATATTTTCAGTGTCATCATTTACACCTAGCTGCACCAACCAAATTCTGGAAAACTGCTTCATTAAAGAAATAAATAAAAAAATTATAAGCTCTTACGATGGCATTACACACAGCCATTAGTGAATGTGAAGGAAATGCTCTTGCTGTGTTCCGTCATCTAACTGGAGGGAAGTTCCATGCTTTCACAAGATCTGTATTCTTTTGGAGGAAGAATGCTAGAAACCTGTGTTGTCATATTATACATCTTCAGTGAAGGTAGTGTAAGGCCGCAGAAGCAAGCACACAGATCAGTGCACCTGCACTTTCTGCCAACTAGCCCCATAAAAGCTTAAGGGTGCATCTCCTGGCCAGATTCAAAAGTGCTCCCTTTCCAGGTTTCTTGCCCTCACACCTCACAAGCCACTTCACAGCCTTCTCCTACACCGCAGGTATGTGCATCAGGATACCCTGCTTTGATCACCCATTGATTAGCATGTGTTCTTAGTAGCCCAGCCACTTTGAAGCTAAAACTGAATTGCAGGACATCAGTGACCTATAATAATCATCAAGGTATTTTTGCTCTGCAGAACCCCAAATGACATGTTGCATACAATCACAGATGGGAGTGGGTGAGAAGACAGACTGCTTCCAGACTGTTATTATTATGTAGGCTGTTTGCATGGTTCAACCAATAACTGATCCTTTCTCATGGGGAACAAATGAAGCAGGCTTCTGGTAGGTAAGACTAATTATAGCCACCTTTTCTTCAAAAAGGAACACAAAGCAACTTACAAAGCCTAAAGACGGATATGATACAAGAATTAAAATATCCTAAAATACTCACAACATGCATATAAGGGCAAATCCAGCTTGCCCCCACCCTGCTAAAAATATGCAAAGAAACTCCAAAGGCCTAGGTGAATAACAGTGTATTTGCCTGGTGCCAAAAGACAGAGATGGCACCAGGCATGCCTCCCTGGAGAAAGCATTCCACAATCAGGGAGCCACCACTGAGAAGACCCATGTTTCTGTCGCCACCCTCAACCTCTCCATTGGAGTTCACACAGAGAAGACCCTCAGATGAAAAACATAGAGTGGGGAGAGGCATACCATTTGGTTCTGAGCTGCAGTTTGAATTGGGCCAAGAAACTCATTGGTATCCAGTGTAGTTGGAGCAGGACTGGTCTTGGCTAGTTCAGTACTATCTTCTCTGTCAGTGGCTCGCCAGAGGTTTGTCCCCATTACCTGTTACTCCTTTATCTAGCGATACTGGAGACTGAACTTAGGACCTGCATGCAAGCAGGTCCTCTAGCATGGAACTATGTGTTCCTCTTCAAATGCAGTACCACCATTGATACTGGAATATTGCACACTTTTGAATGCCCAGCTCACACTAGCTTGAGGCGAAATGGGAAGTGCAGTCCTGCCCTGCCACTACTGCTGCTGCTCCCACCACCATCTACCTGCTCCTGCCACTGCCAACACAGCCTACTCCGTCGCCACAGCACATCCGTTACTGGTGGAGAAGCACTGTTGCTATCAGTGCCATTTTGAGGTAAGGTCACATCAATTCTGGGCAAGTTCTCGTCCAAAATGGACACTTATCTTGCCTGTTAACTTGGTGGAGGCAACAGGGCAGGCAGGGTGCCTACAGCGGTGTCACCGGGAGTGTGTGTGTGTGTTCTGCCTTCCGAAGCTGTGGTCTTGCCCTGCCTAATAGCTGGGCCAGCTCTGAGTCGCAGTGTGAAAGGCATATGTGACTCTTGAGGCTCTATCAGCTCCCTGCAATGTTGGGCTGGATATCTGTACCAATACTGAATCCTTGGGTGTATGGGGTGTTAGGGGAAGGGGAGTATAACTTTTGGTGGGGGACACATGCTCTTTGGTAGTTATCCACCTTTGGTCTGCACCCTGCACTCAGCGCTCACCTGTGGTACCTAGAAGTTAGCATGCGATAGTCTAGGTGAGGGCAAACTGATGGGTCTCTAACCCTTGGTGAGATAGAGACTTTCCCTGCATGCAAAGACAGGTTCTGGCAGATTGAGCCGACAAGACCAAGAGTGGGTCCAACAGTCAAGAAAGCAATTTTTGTTTGTGCTGTAGAGGGAAGTGAGGGACAGATGGGGTTCGTCAACCTGGGAAGGGAGCCCACATAGGAGAAGGAATACTCTGATCCTAAACCTCCACTGCCTTGCTAGAGATCTCCAGGAGAAGAAAAGGCTAAGGAGTAAACCCTACACAAATCTAGAGTGGAGTCCCTAAGACGGTTGGATGGTACTATGTACACCTCCTTCCAGTGACTCTTGACCACATCAGTGAGCCCAAGAAGAGGGGTTTGTCATCTGGGCAGCCTGGGACTCCATACCCACTGCCCAGGCTTGAGCCGTGGGGAGGTCAGTTCAGTGTTGCTAAAACAGCAGTTTGACTTCACCCCTGGAGGTGCACTCCATTGTCTTTCCAGGCAGATGGATGTTCAAGATCCTCTCTGGCAACCCATCTAGAAAAGCCTAATTTAATAAGATTCTTTCTTTTGGTAGAAGATGATTTCACTGCTGGAATATAGGACTTATGAAAAATATATAGGCCTTACTTATAAAAAACTATACCCTCTTTACTAGCCCTGCAGAAGATGAACACATTTTTTGTGTGTGGGGGATGCTATCTAGGTGTATTCCATTGATCTTGAAAATACATATGCAAGATTAAACCAAGGCAGCAGGGCAATCCACCAGATACAATCAGGGAGGCATTTATTGCCCTGAGACCCTCTCAAATCCACTGCTCCTTGTTGTAACCTCTGAGTTGGATGGGCAGGGTGAGAGTAACCCAGCCTGCTCTTCTGTGATCGAATGAGTTTCACCAGCCCTTTGAAGCCTTTTCTTTTTCAGATCTCCAGGTTGCCATGGCTTCCCCCTCCCCCACCCCCTTTGTAAACACTTGCAGGGGGATTCTATCTGATTGGCTTCTGTTGAGAATGGCTGCCTGGCAACAGGCACAAAGCGTGCTTAGCAACCAGGCTGATAACACAGAAGAGCAGTTGTAGGAAGCGGAGGCCGAGAGGAGGACTGCCTGCCTGGAGAAGAGGAGTGGTGAGTTGATGATGGAAGGGTAGAGACAGTTGTTGTTGGGGATCTCTCTTTTTCTTTTTATGCAAGTCAAAATTGTGTTCTGCATCCACTTTGTCAACCTTCTGTTCCACCCCCCACTTCTGTCTTAAGTAATTTCGTTCAAAATCTTTCCACAGCTTTTCCTACTGAACGTGCAGCTTTTCCTACTGGGCAGAGTACCCTCCTTTTCTCCTACCAGTAACAACAATTCATTAGGCTAGCCTGATAAATCTTGGCAAAACCAAATGCTGCCACCACACCTCCTCCTTCCTCACAGGCTCTAACAAAACATCTACATGTTGCTGTCTAACAAAGTGTGTGATTTTTTAAATTAAAATATATATATATATTTGCAAATAGAACAGGGTGGGAGAAGAAACCTCATCAGCTGCCATTAACATTAACAGGGAGGGATAAGCAGGGTACAAGTAAGCTGTTGCAGAATACACACCAATCTCAGGCAGGAGAAGCGGAAAGCATAGTTCTTTAGAGCAGAGAGAGTTCGGAGAGGTTTTACTTTTTCTTCATTCTCCCTGGATTTTAATACCCTGGCCCACCTCACCTGAAGCAGCCTATCAACTGTCTTCTGTGACCTGCCCACAGTGGGATAGACCAGAACAAAGCTTTGCAGGTGGGTGGGGCCAGCCACCTGTCAGTCACCTGACATCATAATGACATCAGGTATTTGACACTTGTGAAAGTCACAGCAACCTTCTCTGAATATATGCTATCAGCACCTATTGGCTAGAGTTACAGGGAACCCCTTTGAAATCTCTGTGGAGGTGAAAATGTTCCCCTCTGCAGAAGAAGCAGTTTGGACATAATTTTTGCTGCTCACACTTGGTTCAGATTAGTGTAGAGGTTTTATTGGACGAGGACTGGGGAACTATGGGTTCCAATCCATACTCAGCTCTGGATTGTCATAGGGTAAACGTGGGCTTGGTTTTCTTGCTGTCTTGCTCCAATCTACCTCACAGGGCTGTTGTTAGGATAAAAGGGATCGGATAACAGAATGTATGCCATCATGAGCAGCATTGAGGAACAGGCAGGAATAGAAATAGAGCATGCGCTAGGCAGCAAAACAAGGAGGGTTATTGACTCAGCGGGTCACAAATTTTACAGCAAGGGTAGAGAGCATGTGGCTTTCCAGATGTTGTACTTCAATTCCCATAACACACAACCAGATGGCCAAGGTCAGGGATGATGGAAGATGTAGTCCAACAACGTCTGAAGGACAATAGACTTCCCAACCCTCTTTGTACAGGTTTATTCAATGTACATAATAATGACAACTGAAAAGAAGTAGATGGAAAGAGGGTCAGCCAATATGGCAGGGGAGTATACAGTAGTTTCAGCCCCTGCAACATTTTAAAGTTTGAAAGCAAGGATGTGTGTTTTCCAGGAAATTTTGAATCAGCTGTACTGCCCTAAATGGAGAACTGATTTTGCTCTTTTGAATTTTGTTTGACTTATGTTTAGTAAATAAAAATAAACAGATGAGAAGTGTCCCCAACCCCTGTACTCCACCCCCAATAACCAAAGGTATTTCAATGGAGACATTGGAAGCCATTTGCTCTGACTCTCTCCAGTTTGCTGCTTTTTCTTCTAGCTCACATCACTACTAAAACTCAGCTTTCACCTCTGGCTTTTCCCTTCTAACTCCCATGCGGGTTGAGGGAGGTGATTCTATCCACCCATTTGCCATCTCCCACAGAGCCCCTTCCTTTGCTCTCCTTAATGGCCCATCACCAAGGCTATCACCTCACTAAGAGGCTAGCCTGACTATTCCAAGAGTTAGAAGGCTTGATTATTTTTTTCTAGTATTTTCTATTATTTTATGCAAGCAACTTAGATTTTGTTTATTAAGCAGTCTGTAAATTTTGTTAAGTAAAATAAAAGTCATCGTCACCCCCCAAAAAAAACAATTTGCTTGTAATTCAGAAAAACAAAGTGTAATGCATAGCAGACTGCTATGTGTTGAGCAAGTATGTTGGCCCCTGAGTCCAGTATCTCTGAATGTGTCACCTTCATTTTTGTCTTTTCTAGAATGTTGCTGCCATGGCTACTCTGAGTGTGAAGCCCGGCCAGAGGTACACACTTCCAGACTGGCGCACCCACTTTGACCTCATTGCAACCAATGCTGAGCGACAGCGCTTGGCATCCCACCAGATCAGGCAGGAGGGCCGGGTCCTTCGCAATGAAACAAATAACCAGGTGGGCAAGTATTTGAGCTTCTTTTCTGTGTTTCCAAACAAAAACAAATGAACTAAAATGATAAATTGGGGTCCAAAATCTGGAGGTCATGGTGGGATGGGGAGAGGAGAGCATGGGATCATTGCTGAATAGGCAGAACAGAAATACAAATTGAGAAATTATGAGGAACCAAAATTGGCAGATTGGTTCATCCTGAATTGTAACTGAAATTTAATCATTTGAGGGTTTTTATTGTGTGTGTTTTTGTGTTTTGTTTTCTTTTGTTGGTTTTGTTTTTTTGAGAAAGCAGAGTGAAGGAAGCTTCAGCCTTTCCTCACAAAACCAAGGAAAGGTTGTTCACAAATAATTTCCACACTAGCATGTCTGTGTGAAATGTACATGTCTAAAGAATGGGCCAGGAACTTGTCAAGATAAGGAAGGGCATGGTAAGAACCTGTAAGAACCATGCTGCTGATGCCCTGAAAGTGGGGTTTGAAACCATTGCCTCTCTCCTCTCCAGACAAAATGGGATGAATATGACAACCGCACACGCCTTCTTGAGCGGATCGAAGTCGTCAATCGAGCGAAGGAAACTCTGGACAAATGCCTCACGGACATCGACACGGAAATCTATGCCTTGACTCAAGTATGTAGTGCAGACTTACTCATTTATGGTGTTCCTAAACTGAATTTCACCAGGAGATTCCAGGATAGTGTGCAGAAGTATGAAAACAATTCACACAACGTATTGTTAGGTGCACCCCAGTCTCTTGGGGTGGGAGGTCTCAGGGGGTCCCAGCACATGCCTTGGATCTGGCTTCCTTGGAATGAAGGTCATCAGAGGCAACTGGCATTTCTGTGCCATGTAAGGATTATTTATGCTTTTATCCAGGTTGAGTGTGCGTGCATGTGCACTTACCGATTCACTGTTAAAAGCGTGTTCATGGAAGACAATCTTACTCTGCTATGAGTGATCGCCAAATAAGAAAGAATTGTGCAATGAAGGGCAAAGGTCATGGAACTCAATTTTGGTGTGCTGAGAAAGTGGTTTGGGTGGTTCTGTGCAGTAGCTGGCATGTAGCCAATGTTTTCTGTGATGCTAAAGATGGAATGAAATTCAGTGACCTCTTTGAGATGAAAGCTGAGCAACCCAGCTTTCATCTCCATGTGTCAGAACGTGCTTGGCCCACCTGCAAAGAATTCCCATTGGAAACCTGATTGGTTAGCAAACCTATGTCACTTGACAAGATGCCCACAGAGGGAGTTGGGAAGGTGAGATCAACCCCTTATCTTATTTTTGCTTCTTCCCTTCAGATGAAGGAGGAGGCAGAGCGTGCCCTGCAGGCTAAGAACTTGCAACTGGATGTGGCCATTGAAAATCTCACTCTACGGGAAAGTCGCCGAGACATCGATGTGGTGAAGGATCCTGTCGAGGAAGAGCTGCACAAAGAGGTGGAGGTGATTGATGCTACTACGAAAGATCTTCAGCAGAAAGTGAGCGAGGCCTTTGAGCAGCTCTGGTGAGTCAAAAGACTTGGTGGTCAAGTACAACATATTGGTATTGTGTCTGAGGCATCAAACTGAGTTAAATGCAATGTGGGATGCCAGAGGAGGTGCAAAAAACTTGTCTTAATGGTGCAGAATGACACATAGCCAGCCTTTGGATGGGAAGGGCTTGTAGGGTGCGCATTGGGGCGGGGTTGTGGGGGCCAGGGAGGGAGGCAGGTGTGGGGTGTGGTGGGAAAAGGCAGTGAGGGGCCATTTCTGGCACTAGTTTTTCTAGAAAAAAAGCACTGCATAGCAATACTTAGATGTTTGTAGCAACAGTGCATTTCAAATTTCCACCACATTTGAGCATCACACACATTCTTTCAGTAATAATTGCACCAACCTTGTAAGGCATGCCATACTTCATTTATTTACTTACTTTGGCTGCAATCCTAACTCCACTTAACTGAGAGTAAGCCCCATTAAATTCACGTAAGATTTACTTCTGAGTTGGCTTGGTTGGGATTGTGCTGCCAGTTAATATCCTGCCTTTTGAAAAGTATTCTAGGGTTATATATTATAAAAGCAATACTAAAACAATAGGGGGACACTTTTTAAGAATAACTGAAACAGTATTATCTCTAGTACCCAAAATCATAAATTTACTGGCTGGTGTTAGAATTTAACTGGACATTTGACGACTCAGGCTCCCACATTCTAACATATTTTCAGTGTACCTTGTAGAACACCTTTTATATCTTTGCTACTATTTGGTCAATTAAAAAAAAAGCAAGCTGAAACGCCACCTAGTATTACATACCCAAGAGAAAGGCCATTGCATTGTTTATAACTTATTTTATTTGGCAGAGAAAGAAATGGGATAATCAAAGCCCCCCAATTACTTGGGGGCTCATTCCCCATCATATTCAGCTCCCTTTTAGCATCTGATTGTCTTGTTTACACAATCCTAGATTTAAAGTGATTTGGGGGGATTGTAATTGCTCTGCAACTATAAATTCCTCTGTTTTTCTTAAAAGAAGTTCTAGCAGTGATACAAGGACTTTGTGTTGTAGGCAAAATATACAGCTACACTTGTATATGGTGTGTGCTGCGTTCAGCATTAATGGCACCATCATGTGAGAATATATTCTTCTACAGACGGGAGACTTTTTTGACTGTCAACAATTTATGGGAGTTTTAATTGCCAATTGCTAAACAAAATGAAAGGGGAATAAATCTGAAGACTTCCACCTGAATATTCTCTTACATCCCTTCATGTCTGCCCTTTGCCTCCCCCCCCCCACTTTTAATTCATAGCTTGTTGCAGGAAGCCCGCCAACAGCTGAACTTTGCCCATCGAGGGAAAACGGAAGCCGTGGAGATTGACCGGACCTGTGTTTCCCTCAATATCAACTCTCCAAATATCTCCTATAAAGTCAATCCTACCCGAGTGCCGATTGGGTAAGGTTGTGTCCAAAAGGTCTTGAGTTCCACCTTCATCTCAGGGCCAGCCCTCCTGTTAGACAGAATGTGGCAACTGAGGTGCCCCTTCCCGAGTGCCCTGGCTGTACCTTTCTGTTGGAGGCCCAGAGCAGCGTGTGGCATGACAACTGGAGGCCTATGCTAAGCCCTCGTTATGACTGCACCTTCTTGAAATTGTCCCTCTCTCACAAAAGAGGCTTTTGTTTTTCTGCCTTTTTCACAGGGTGCTTTATAATTTCCTCGCACTTTTGGTAAGCTTGGAATTAGGTCTCATCCTTGTGAGGTAACTGTGGGTTGTGGTGGGATGTGTTTTTCTTCCCATTAAACATCTCTCCTGCCCTCTGCAGCCTCCCCAGTTGCTTGGGCCTTCTCCCATGGGCGGAGTTAACATCATGTCTTCCCCTCGGCTTTGATTGAAGTGTAGGAAACTGGTGAAAGTAGTTACCAAGCACCTGCAATCAATGTGTTCACCAATATTGTTTAAAAAGTGCTTCCTTTTGTCTTCTTAAAAAGTACGTCATTCTACCTTTAATCTTTCTGTAATGATTTCCTTAAAAGTAAAGTCTCGTTTTTTAAAACAACAAGCAGCGCCCAGGAGGGGCAGCAGCCCTACCTTCTGTACTTAGAGGAAAGTCCAGCCAAGGACTTCATGAGGCTTTCAGGAAGGACAGATATGCAGGTGTGTGTGTGGGGGGGGGCGTGCTGCAGAGTGCAAACTTCTGGAGAGAAGATTTGTAGAATGAAGAGAAGGGCACTCAGTCACTCAAACAGTCGCTTGCCCACCTCAGAATTAAGGGAAGTACATCAAAACCCCATGTGTTTCACTGAATTTTGTATCCCCTTCTGTATTTTCCCCAGTGTCATTTCTTTCCTCATTAATTGATGGAGAATGGTCAAAAATATTTGGCACACTGCTAGCTTAGTGTGCTTTTATTAAGTGCACTGCATGGGTGGGTGAGTGAGTTAAACTTCATTTATACAGTATGTTCTTTTCTGACCATTGGCTTCCAAAGCTGCAGATATATAGTTTAAAAATATGCAAGGCAATACAGTGAGAAAGTGTGTGTGAAAAACTGATCCTAACAACCAGGCCATCTTTTCCTTCTGCCTATTGTAGAACTCTCACTCCAGAGGAATGGGATCAGATCACTCAATACAACAAGGATCGAGCAGAGGCAGAAATGAAAGCAGCCTCAGATCTGCGAGAAGCCATGGCCCTCACCATTGCCCAGGTAAACCATACGGCTTCCTGTTGGCTCCTAGGAAGGCTCTTGATGGAGAAGATACATTACTGTATGTTATAGAGCAGCCTTTGCCAACCTGGCGCTTTGTAGGTATTTTGGACTGCAACTCCCATCGGTCCTAAGAAGTACCACACCTCCCACCTGATGGGAGTTACATTTTGAGGGCTTCAGGTTGGCAAAGGCTGTGAGTAGATCCATAATTAAGGTGACTTGTTTTCAAAGTAATTTACTGAATGTCTGATCTGGATCTACTGGAAGATCTTTTAGTACAAAGCTTTCCGGCGCCTAATGATTTATCAATGGCAGCAACTAGATGGATCCCTGCAGCCTAAAATTATACTGCTGAAATGAAACTTTTTTGCTCAGAATCACCAACCTTTACTGGATAGTAATAATAATAATAATAATAATAATAATAATAATAATAATAATAATAAATTTTATTTATAACCCGCCCTCCCCAGCCAAAGCCGGGCTCAGGGCGGCTAACAACAATAAAACAGTACAACAGTACAACACAACACTCTAAAATCATTCCTTTTAAAATTAATTCAAAACAAACCACTGGCAACCATTGGGCGAAGATTGCCGAAGGAGGGAGTCAGGCTGTGCCCTGGCCAAAGGCCTGGTGGAACAGCTCTGTCTTGCAGGCCCTGCGGAAAGATGTCAAGTCCCGCAGGGCCCTAGTCTCTTGTGACAGAGTGTTCCACCAGATCGGAGCCACATCCGAAAAAGCCCTGGCTCTAGTTGAGGCCAGCCTAACCTCTCTGTGGCCTGGGACCTTCAAGATGTTTTTATTTGAAGACCGTAAGTTTCTCTGTGGGACATACCAGGAGAGGCAGTCCCATAGGTACGAGGGTCCTAGGCCGTATAGGGCTTTAAAGGTTAAAACCAGCACCTTAAACCTGATCCTGTACTCCACCGGGAGCCAGTGCAGCTGGTATAGCACCGGATGAATGTGATCTCGCAGCGAAGACCCTGTAAGGAGTCTCGCTGCGGCATTCTGCACCCGCTGGAGTTTCTGGGTCAGTCTCAAGGGCAGCCCCAAGTAGAGCGAGTTACAATAATCCAGTCTGGAGGTGACCGTCGCGTGGATCACAGTGGCTAGGTCAAGGCGAGAGAGGTGAGAGAGGATGCAGTAGAAAAAGGAGGAAAGAGGCAAAGGCTGTTTAATTAAAGGCTGATTATTCCAACAGCCTTGTTAGCTCAATGGAACGACCCCCTCCCTCTCCTCTCTCACTCATCCCCTTCCCCAAATCTGCTCCAGAGGGTTGAGGAAACCCTGGAACAGATATGGGGGGCTCGTGGGGGGGGGAGCAGGAGGGAAAGTTCCACTGTGCAAGTAGTAGTCCTTGTGCTAATGGAACAACTTTGCTGGATGCAACTTGGGATTTTTTTTTTTAGAATTAAAAGTGGTTTGAAAGAGAAATCGTTGCTTGTGGCATATATACTTGTTCAACTTTTTTTCCTTTCCAAAACCCATTGTGCCCATCTACATTTCAAAATCCTGTAAAATCTGTTTGGTCAACAGCCAAGGCAGTATACATCATTGCAAAGTGATGGCTCTCTCAATCTATGTGCAGTTATTAAACTATGGTATGATAGGGGACGCAGGTGGCGCTGTGGGTTAAAGCCTCAGCGCCTAGGACTTGCCGATCGAAAGGTCGGCGGTTCGAATCCCTGCGGCGGGGTGCGCTCCCGCTGCTCGGTCCCAGCGCCTGCCAACCTAGCAGTTCGAAAGCACCTCCGGGTGCAAGTAGATAAATAGGGACCGCTTACCAGCGGGAAGGTAAACGGCGTTTCCGTGTGCGGCTCTGGCTCGCCAGAGCAGCGATGTCACGCTGGCCACGTGACCCGGAAGTGTCTCCGGACAGCACTGGCCCCTGGCCTCTTAAGTGAGATGGGCGCACAACCCCAGAGTCTGTCAAGACTGGCCCGTACGGGCAGGGGTACCTTTACCTTTACCTTATGATAGTGGCCTAACTTTTTATATGTGATTCCATGGGCGTAGCCAGGATTTCTGTTAGTAGGGGCCAGGCCTTTCGTTGGGAGGGGGCAGAACCTCAGTTAGCTATGTATTTTTATTGCCTTTTATTGATTTAGGGGGGCAGCTGCCCCTCCCTGCCCCCCTCTGGCTATGCCCATGTGTGTTTCCTATTCTAGACTGAGAACGAACTAGAAGCTCAGCGCGTGGCCACAGAATTTGCCTTCCGGAAGAGGCTCCATGAAGTGGAGCAAGCCCTTGATGAGCTGAGGTGGCAAGAGAAGAATGTAAGTCTTTGGCTGGCATTGGAGACCTGCCCTGCATTTTTTTTTTAATGACACATATAGAATGTCTGTTCCAAGTGCAGAGTCTCCCTCTGATCTGAAGGGTTTATGCTAAGGTTCTTCCAGAATTCAGAGTGTTATCATCTGCAGTCTTGGAGGGGATTTCTCCTTTTTTTCCAGTGCCTGAAGGAGGGGTAGGGAGCCTTTTTTCATGACCTACTTCAGACCCTTCAACATTTCTCTGATGAAAATAGGGACATCCTATTTCATCATCATCATTTTATTATTTATACCCTGCCCATCTGACAGGGTTGCCCCAGCCACTCTGGGCAGCTTCCAACATTCATAAAAATATGTTAAAACATTAAACATTAAAAAAACTTCTCTGTACAGGGCTGTCTTCAGATGGTTCTTTACTAGCTGCTTCTGTAAGTCCCTCACTGTGACACTTGGTTGATAAAACCCAAAACTCTCCCAAATTTGTCTGTGACACATTTTCTCTTAAAAATAGTATTCCATTCCATTCCATTCCATCTCATCCCATTTCATTTAGTTTCTGACTGCTTCTGCAGGTCCCCTTTTGGAAGGCAGCCTTGAGAACCGCAATCATTGCCACACTCACTTTCATACTTGGGTCACACACACTTTGCCACGTGGCCATCAGAGAGCTGGCTATGTGTCAGTGTGGCCCTTTCTCCAAGAAAGATGAGCCATAGTTAAGTTGAGCAGAACAGCTTACTCTATTATATTAACCCTTTCATGCATTAATTAGACTTAAGTATTTTGTTTGTTTGTTTGTTTGTTTGTTTGTTTGTTTGTTTGTTGATTGAATTAATATACTACCCTATACCTGGATGTCTCAGGGCAGTTATCCCACAACCTGGAGATGCTGCTGGGGACTAAACCTGGCACTTCCTGCACGCAAAGCTCCGCCATTGCATGTGCCCCTCCTGTATGGCCCACCTCACAGATAGAGGTGGCAACCACTTCTAAGCCTCTCTCCCCATGGTGTCTTTGCTTTTTTCAGACCCTAGAAGAAATTGCAGAAATGGAAGAGGACATCAGGCGCCTGGAGGACGACATCCGGGCAAAGGTGGTGAATCTGAAACTGGCTCATACCCGTCTGGAGACCCGGACTTACCGCTCCAACACAGAGCTTTGCCGCGACCAGGTACAGCAAACCTCTAGCTCTGTAAGCTTAGAATTGTGGGCAGACAGGAGTGACAGCTGGCCTTGTGCACCAGAGGCAAGGCAAGGCAGAAAGAAGGCATGAAGCAAATTTTAAAGGCTGCTTGCAGAAGGCTTTAACTGCTCCACTCCACTGCCTATTCACGTGGGATGTGTGTGTGTGTGTGTGTGTGTGTGATTCCTTTTGCTTACTACTGTGTAATGTATTTTTCTGTTTTTATATTGTAAACTGCTTGTTATCCTCAGTTGAAGGGTGGTATAGAACTACTACTACTACTATTACTAATAGTGATAGCCTTGCAGCTTCTTGGGCTTTTTTGTATAAGCCAGACCATAACAGTAATATTAGGGGGAGCTGACAGTTTAACCCAGGAGTAATCACCTTTTCTTGGCAAAGCTACCATTTGCGACGTATTGAAGCTTGACGTCCCTCTCTCGTCCTTGGCTTTCAGGCTCAGCATGGATTGACAGATGAGGTGCATCAGCTGGAAGGCACCATTGCTTGTCTGAATCAGAAGCTGGCACAGTTACAGTATGTACCTCCCTAAAAACAAAAACAAAATTAAACAGAGAAAGGGAATAGGCTGTTTTTAAGTAAGCATCAGTTGCAAGTTGTGGCCTTGGGTCAGCATATGCTGCCTAGGTTGCAGGAGGCCATGGCTGTTCACTAGGATCACCTAGATATATGAGTGAAAACAGAACATGGGAAGCTGACTTTATACAGGCTAGGAGCATAATCCCCAAATCTTTTGTGATGCAGCACCAATGTGTCTTTCACACTGCAGCATTATAAGAAAGGCTGGTAATTATTAGGTCAAAATAGTGGGCTCTGTGCATGATCCTTAGGTGATAGATGCAAGATGGCATCTCCTGGATTCCAGTGCCTGGGATGACTTGCTAATATCTGGTCCCAGTAGGAAGTCCACAATAATAAATCCAAGACATAGTGTGTATGTTAGAAGTCAGAAACATTGTCCCTGTTCTTTTGCACCAGGGGTGGCTAATCTGTTGCCCTCCAGATGTTCTGGAACTCTAGCTCCCATCAGCTCCAGCCAGCATATCCAGTGGTTGGGGATGATGGAAACTGCACTCCAAGAGCTTTTGCCTGGCTGGACCATGCTCCTGAACTCTCATAATGCCTCTTGCTTGGTTGGATAGATTGCTTCTCATCCCATCCACTACTCTCGCATGTGGCCCTTGGAAGGTTGCTCAGAAGCGAATGTGGCCCTTAGGCTGAAAACAGTTCCTTACAAGGTTTACAGGGAGGCCCTGCCATGGGGAGAGAGATCCTTGTTCTTCCAAGATAATCTGCCATCGTAAGCGTAACTTGTACCCAGTGCTGGATTTATGTATAAGCTAAATAAGCCATAGCTTAGGGCCCCACTCTCTTGGGGGCCCCAAAAAAATTTAAAGGAAAAAAAACCTGGATGTACATTTCCAAAATATAAGATAAAAAACAAATAAAATAAAACCTACATACAGCAACAGTGTTTTGTGTTGTGTAGGCTCCTGCGATGTAAGTAATGGGCCCCGCCTGCTAGCCTGCTCCCTAAAATATCACTGGTTTGCTCATTTCTATATATAGGGTGCCTACATTCAACACAAAAAACAGTGACAATTTGTTGTTGACAAAGAAGAGCTGGACATATAAAGGGCCCCATTACCTTCAGTAGCTTAGGGCCTCATCAAACCTAAATCCGGCCCTGCTTGTACCTGATAGAAAAATGATTAATGAGACCCTTGCAACAGAAAATCAGTGTTACCCCACCCCCAGTGCCATAGCTGAAATTCAGTTGCCACCAACCACACCAAAGGATAAGGACGTGCTTTGATTTAAAGGCAAATGGAGGCAACCCCCTGTTCAACTTACCTTGGCTTCTTTCCTCAGGGAT
Source organism: Podarcis cretensis (assembly GCF_951804945.1). NCBI lineage: Eukaryota > Metazoa > Chordata > Lepidosauria > Squamata > Lacertidae > Podarcis > Podarcis cretensis. Next base: position 31,165,445 of record NC_137177.1, read on the forward strand.
GCTCTGGATGCTCTCTACAAACACCTGGACCGTATCCAGGCAAACATCGTCTACAAATTGAACTCCCTGACGCTGGATAACAAGTGCATGGATGTCAGGCGGAAGCTGACAATCCCTGCTGAAAAATTTGTGCCTGAGGTGGACACCTTCAACCGAACCACCAATCGCACTCTTTCACCCCTCAAGTGCCGACAGCTGGAACTGGCTTAGAATAATGGCATGAGATGTATAATCCCTTGAGTAATACTGAAGAAGGAATTGGCTTGGGAAGTGAGTGACACAGTTCCTGCCCCCCGCCCAGTGACTTGCTTCCATGCCAAGCGCAGATGACATCTGTCTCATGTTAAGAGTGACATGACTTTCCTTCTCCCTTTTGACCCATTTCTGTTCTCAAAGGTTGTATAAAACTTCCCCTTGTTTACAGCTTTGGTATTTCAAGAAAGTGTGATAACCAATAAATCTGTCCCCAGCGACAGTATTTCTGACACGTCAAATACTTTCATGCTTTGATTTTTGCATCTCTTTAAATTTGGTGGGGAACCCAAGTTCTATGTTTTAAATCAGGCATAGGCAAACTCGGCCCTTCAGATGTTTTGGAACTGCAACTCCCATCAATCTTAGCTAACAGGACCTAGTGGTCAGGGATGATGGGAATTGTAGTCTCAAAACATCTGGAGGGCTGAGTTTGCCTATGCCTGGTTTAAATACAACAGATAACAGAGTCACTTATATCTCAAAATTAATAATTCCAGCCCAATGCAGGGCCTTTACGTTAGCCCGACCGAATGTTTTCCCCTCAGCTTTTGACAAGGGCAGAAATTTATACATCCCCAGAAATGATAAGACATTGTGGATGTTCTTTGAATATGCCGGACACTGTAGGTAAAGGTAAAGGGACCCCTGACCATTAGGTCCAGTCATGACCTAACAGGCATGACAGACTCTGCTAACCCAGAAATAGTACCTAGCTACTCTGGGGTTGCGGTGCTCATCTCGCTTTATTGGCCGAGGGAGCCGGTGTACAGCTTCTGGGTCATGTGGCCAGCATGACTAAGCCGCTTCTGGCGAACCAGAGCAGCACACAGAAAGGCTGTTTACCTTCCCACCAGAGCAGTACCTATTTATCTACTTGTACTTTGACGTGCTTTTGAACTGCTAGGTAGGCAGGAGCAGGGACCAAGCAACAGGAGTGCAGCCTGTCACAGGGATTCGAACTGCCGACCTTCTGATCAGCGAGCCCTAGGCTCTGTGGTTTAAGACATTGTGGATGTTCTTTGAATGTGCAGGACACTGTAGAACATATCCTTTTCTACTAACCAGCTATGCAAACGCGTACTATCCCCTTTTTTGGGTAGTATAACATCATGGCAAAATGAAAATATCGGATTCTATCTGACATGAACCCGGAAGTAACTGCAAGGGTGGCTGAGTTTTAGCGGGAAGAAATCCCAATGAAAATCCTCCTCATTATATATTTTACATGGCTGTTTATTTGTATATATTTTAAATTTTTATATATGGTTGTTTTATGATGGCCTATACTTGTAATGCCTAATAAAGGTTTGGTGACGTACGTTTGGGGAATCTCAGGCCAGGGATCAAATGCAGTGCTCAAGGCAACTCTGTGTGGCCCTTGAAACTCTGCCATGACCACATTCCTCACTGACACATGATGTGTAAAATGTTTCGGCATAGCTGGAACTCTAATAATGCTCCTTGCTTGTTAGGACTGAGGACAGCAAGGCATGTGTGAGTGTATGTAGAAACTAGACTCCTCTATACAGTGGTACCTCGGGTTACATATGCTTCAGGTTACATATGCTTCAGGTTACAGACTCTGCTAACCCAGAAATAGTACCTCGGGTTAAGAACTTTGCTTCAGGATGAGAACAGAAATCGTGCTCCGGCAGCGTGGTGGCAGCGGGAGGCCCCATTAGCTAAAGTGGTGCTTCAGATTAAGAACAGTTTCAGGTTAAGAATGGACCTCCGGAACGAATTAAGTACTTAATCTGAGGTACCACTGTAAAGGCAAAAGACTCCAAATGGTGCACTCTTGCTTCTTGCTGGATAATTAATTTGCACACGCACAAAAAGGGTTCTTATCCTGCACATGTGCAAATATCCCATCACTTTTCTAATCACAGGAAGTCTGATAAGAAAATTGACAGAAAATTGACAAATGGGAACTGTAAGATAACCACTAGCTGGTTGTATCACTTCGGTGTGAATGTATCTGGGTGAATGCTCAATAAACATCTCATCTGGAATCTCCCATACAGAACCCAATTTACTGGGAAATAAGTACAATATTTTGGTAAGGCTTGCACAGGATAACTTCCTTGGAATTGTGCCTGCTACAGGTCAGATCTAATTGTCTTTCTCTCCCACGTTGCGCTCATAAATGGCACCTAAAATCTGCTACCTGGCTTCGCAGGAAGCCAAGAAGTGAAATTACATTTGGAGCCCATGTCTAGGCACAACATGCTTAAGACTCTGGCCAAGTTAACTCCAGAGGTAGCACTGCTCTGATGCTGCTGGTGACCTAATGCATCAATGATGTGAGATGCCAATATAGATTTTAAAAAATCCTTTTCCTATTAAAGTAGCTGACACCCCACACCCCCAAGGTCAGGTAAAACACCTGTAGGGTTGCAACCCCAGGACAGAAAATGACAGGTGTGTCCTGTGCATGCCCTTCTTAGTATACAAAGCTATTCCGCGGTGGAATTTCGCTACTCCAGAAAGAGATTTGTTTTTATTTCATTTAGAATAAGAGAAGAAAGAGTTCTTCTTCTTCTTGACGCTGTGCTGTAACAATGCTAGGCTTGTCCAGGCATTTTTAAATGGGGTTTTTACATTTGCCTGCGGTCGATTCTATTGTTCAGATCTCTTCCGTCTTTTGTTTCGTTTTGTTGCTATGCCCTACACCGCCCCGTTCTCTGCCTAAACAAAGAGCGGCTGAGGGAAAAACTCAACGGGACACAAAATGCTGTTTTTTCACAAGGGCAACGGGACGGCGAAAGCGGCGACCACCTCCTCCCGTCGGCGGCTAAGCGGGTCCACTGCAGCCGCGCGGGGGCGGCACGTGGCCGCCGGGGCCGCTCTTCCCGCCTCGAACGAAAGGAGCCAAGATGGCGGCGGCGGTGGGGAGCGGTGGGGCCGCCGCGGCTTCTGTGCTGAGCCGAAGCCGGTTCCGAGGCTGCCTGCTCGGAGCGCTGCTGGGCGACTGCTTGGGCGGCGGCTTCGAAGCTTTCGAGACGGTCAACTTGGCGGAGCTGCTGCGCTTCGTGCGCTCGCTTCAGCCGCCCGAGAAAGGTAAAAGGAGGAGGGGCTGAGGCGGCCTCCGGAGTCAGCTGGGCCGCTTTTACCTCAGCAGATGGTGATCCTCGGGGGTGAGGGAGGCGGCCCTTCCTTTTCGGGGGGTGTCGGGGAGGGGGGGGGAGGGAGAGCCCCCAATTTATTTGGGGCAAGCGACCCTTCCCCGCCGTCCCTCATACATTTATTCCCGAGGGGTCGGGGCGGCTCACGCCTCGGTGTGTCGTCGGGGCTGTGACATTTTCTCCACGGTAAACGGTGGGCAGTCACGAGAGGAAGACTTCGTGTCGTGGGATTATCAGCCCTTCCTTGCGAAGCTACCCTTGCTTGGGGCTGCCTTCAGAGGCCGCAAATTCAACTTGCGCAGTTGAAGCTGGCTTTTTGGAGGTCTTGCTCAACAAGCCCGCTTTCTCGAAAGCGTCGGGGGTTTTTCGTTTTGCAGTAAGGGGAAGGCAAACGAATGATTTGACCCAACGGAGCCTAGCCTCCTCAAATCGGAGTGAATCCTCATTAAGTAGGGTTCTCCGCGTCGTCACAATCAGCAAACAGATTGGGTGGGAAGCACCCAAGGTAACAGAAGATGCTGTATATGAGAGTGAGAGAGACCTTGGAGAGCCAAGCCTGAGGGTGCAGAGGACGAAAAGTGAATTTATTTCTGATGGAAACTTTTAAAGAAATGGCTTCCTGGCTCTGTGTATGGTCACTGTACAGATTCGGGGCATGGAATCTCCGAAGGGTGATGAACAACACTCGGGTGCTTTTATTTTGGTTATTTTATTTTGGTTATTTTTAATGCCTTGACAGAACGGCCGGCCCAAGGCAGGTTGGCACCTGAGGCGCACCACAAAACATCCTCCCCAGCCAGGGAAGAAGGGGAGTGTGAAGATTTGCACCAGGAACAAGGGGGTTATACGGATCCACATAGGGAAGATTTGGGTGAGTAAAGATCTACATCCAGGACAACGTGCGGTGGGGGGGAATCAAAGCAGCCTTCCCTGCCGGTTGATGTGGGAATCAAAGGCGGGGAAAAGCCCCACTCTGAATCATGCCAGGTGGGTGCAGACCCCAGGAGACCCCAGAGGCAGCCCTTTCCATTTTCTCCAGAGGGATGGGAGGATACAAGCCACATCTCTTGGTCACCCGGATGTACAGATGGCATTGGGGAGAGCGGCCACTGTGGAAGCAGTGTTAGAAACTCAGATATATACAGTGGTACCTCTGGATACGCACACCTCCGGTTGCATATCCTTCAGGATGCGAACGCGGCAAACCCGGAAGTGTTTTTCTGGGTTTTGCCCCGCGCCCATGCGCAGAAGCGGTCCCTATGGTTGCGGAAACCTCGGGATCCAACCAGAGCTCCGGAACGGATCCTGTCCGCAACCAGAGGTACCACTGTACACTAATCTCCAAATGACACCTTAAGCATAGGTTGCAGTTGCCACAACAGAATGTCTAGGTTCCATTTCCCCCCCATGAGATTTATTATTATTATTGTTATTATTAATAATAATTTCATTTCTATACCACTTTGTATTTTAAAGAAAAAATCTCAAAGCAGTTTGTAACACATTAAAATATCAAATAAAACGATCCAGAATAAAACAAATTCAAGCTTCAATGAAAATATTTCCAATCCTATGTGACATTTTGTTTTCCCCATTTATTTACCTACTTAATTTATATAGCTGCCCCATAGCAGAAGTACTCTAGGAAGCCAGTGTGGTGTTGGGGTTACAGTGTCATCCTAGGACCTGGAAGATCAGGGTTCAAATCCCCACTCAGTCTAACCTACCTCACAGGGTCATTGTAGGGATTAACTGAACCATGTACTCCTTGGAGAAAAAGGTGAGATAAAAATGCAATAAATAAGTTCTTCATCTTATCTTCTTAAGAATGCTGGAGGGACCAGCTATATGGAATGTCATTTGCTAACCTGGCATCCAGAGATCTCCATGTGGTTGCAATTGGACCCGTGCTAGTTGCAAAATGCACCCGGCTCCTTGGGAATTTTTAACACTCTGGTGGCAGCAGCAGGTGCTTTGTTCCTTGGATGCTGGATCTGCTGCCCCTGTGGATCCTGCCACCCAACGTGGTCACCTCACCTTGCCTCATGAGTGGGCTGGCCCTGCTTGCCAGTTGCTCTGAGCATTCTTTTTACAGTGAAAGGGATATAAATTGTTTTAAAAATGCTTTCTTCTTATGCTAGAAGAGTAAGATCCCACAAGAGTCTTTATTGACTGAGGGCAGTATCAAGTAGTTCCATTAGTGCAGGAACTTTTGGCTGTGTAACAAAACATGTCCTTCTTTTCTCTGAAACCCCCTTAAATTTATTTTGGGTTTCCCTTAGCAAATTTGAGGAGTGCATGAGGAGAGGAGAGGAGAGGAGAGGAGAGGAAGTTCCACTGTGCAAATGGAAATCCTTGCACTAATGGAACTACAGTGGTGACTCTGGATAGGAACGGGAACCGTTCCGGAGCCCCGTTCGCATCTTGAAGTGAACGCAATCCATGTCTGTGTGTGCACGGGTCGCAATTTGCCGCTTCCGCGCATGTGCATGACATCATTTTGAGCGTCTGCGCATGCACGAGTGGCGAAACCTGGAAGTAACGTGCTCCGTTACTTCCGGGTCACCGCAGAGCGCAACCCAAAAACGCTCAACCTGAAGCATATTCAACCCGACGTATGACTGTACTTTATTAGAGCATAAGCTCTCAATGACAACATTCTGCTTCAGCAGGTGTATGAGATTTAATCCTAAATTGGCAAGCATACGTATTTATGAAAACTTGTACATCCCACCCTTTTAGAGTAAAAACAGTTCCTTCAGCGTGGCTTACAGCATTACGATTCCATAAAACAATGACAAAAAGAGAGTGGCAGCCACATTTAGCACATAAAAACAATTCTTTACCTCATAAAATAAAAAGGTCCTCAGTAAGCAGCAAATAACAATGAGGGGCTGCTTTGGGGGAAAGGGTGGAATACAAATTCAAGCATCATTATTTAATAATAATAATAAAGTGTGTATTATACATAATATGAAAATTAGGTCTTTTTAGCGTCTCCACCCAGATTATGGAACACTTTTATTTGTTCCATAATCTGGGTGGAGACACTAAAAAGACCTATGCGCATATTGTGGCAGGGATCTGGAGCAAAGGAAAATAAAATGCAAAATGAACAGTCAGCTGGCAGTTACCTAAAGCAAAATAGTTACAATGTCAAATTGGTGAGCCTTTGGTGTAATGAAAAAACATGCTCTGGAAATTCTTCTGTTGACTATTGCCATGGAAATAACCTAATTTTGCCATATCATGTTATAATAAGATGTTTGTTTATAATTGTTGTTGTTATTGCACAGTGCCAGTATTATAACTGCAGACAGGGAGTGTCTGGTTGTGAGCTCTGGTATCTCTTTTCCCCACCAAATGAAGGTTTTATCTGAGCCCCACTTGTGTGTGTTTTGAATGCTAAGATTATGCTGAACTCAGTAATGGGTGAAGTTCTCTGAACATGTACAGAGTGACCTTCTTCCCTCTAGGATTGCCTGATACCTCTTTATCAGTTAACTACTCTTCCCAAATTTTTATTGAGGGGAAAGAGGAAAGGGAAAAGAACACTCAGCACACACCCACGTGCTTTCTAGTCTATCCATCGTATGCTGACATTTCTGCACTTCTTACCTTGTAGGAATCCACTTCTACAGTGATGACACAGCTATGACTCACTCGATAGTGAGGTCACTACTAGCCAAGCAGGACTTTGATGAAGTGGATATGGCAAAGCGGTAAGGAGGGTGCTGTAGTTACAAGAGATCTTGAAGAGTAGGTGTGGAAAATCTCTTTCAGCTTGAGATCCTGGACAGGTGCACCCAGTCACAGTTCACAGTAATGAACTGTTTGACAAAGAAATCATTGAAAAGGACTCTGTCCCTTTTTATTTTTATGATTATTCATTCCTTTCTGTATCCTAAAACGCTTCTCAACTGCTTCTGTGGGAGTGGGAACTTGCACGTTCACATTGTTTTTTGAAAATTTAAAAAGACAAGGCAATGATCCTGTGCAGATTTACTCAGAAGTAAAATCTACCCTGTTCATTGGGACTTAGCTCTCAGTATATGAGTGCAACTTAAGGCATCTTTGTGTAGAGTTTCCTGCATGCTTACCCAACCATACCAGTTTTTAACAAAAATGAAATGTCCTGGAGGCTTTTTGTGTGGCGTGGTGGGAAAAGGGGTGAGAGTTTATGTAAGCATTTCTCTTCCCAGGTTTTGAGGAATTTCTCAGTCCTCCTTTTTTGTGTTAGGCAAGGAAAAGAAAACCTTCCCAGAGTTTCCTTTATTCTTATCTGATTGTTTCCACTACAGAGATGTACATGTTTGGCAACGTCTAGGGTGCTTCTTTGCATGTATTTCCTAAACACACAGGGACAGCCCCTAAGATACTGTTGAAAAGGGCTTGAGAAGAATCTACGTCCTGTGTGAAATAGAGTTGCGAACTTTAACTTGATTAAGTAGCATGATCAGTTAATTCACCCACTTTGCCACTGCTGGGCAATCAGGCACTGTACTTATTGTTCACCTATTGGCACCTGTGGAAGACCTTCCTTTTCCAACAAGCCTTTTAAATTTTTATCCCAGTCCCCCAATGATTGGCATTGGGACCTGTGCATTGTAACTTGTTCATATATGATCTAAAAGTTAGGAGAGAACAGTGCAGTAGTCGGGTTTGCTGAAAGAGGAGTAGACCAATTAATTTGTGGAGGCAAGGGCTATCAGTGGCTATTAGCCATGATGTCCGTGCTCTGCCTTTCCAGTAGGAGGCAGCAATACTTCCAAATACCAGTTGCTGGAAACCATAGGAGGGCAGTGTGCTCTTGTGTTCATATTTTGCTCGCTGGTTTCCCACAGACATCTGGTTGGCCACTGTGAGAATAGATTGCTATTCTTATGTTCTTATGTAGTCTTATCTTCATTGGCCTAGAAATTGTATTTATATGTGTTTTCTTATTGGTTTTCTTATTAGTAAATTGCTTTGGGATGTTTCATGGGAAGCAATTTATAAATGAAATAAATATATCCTCCAAATTCACCCTGTTAACTGGACAAACTAGGCACTATTCTTTTTTCATATTAGTAGCTGTCCAGTGATAGCTCACAGAATGTAAGTGGAGTTACATTTCAACATAGTCTCCCTGCAGGTTTGCTGAAGAATACAAGAAAGACCCTGACCGGACCTATGGCGCCAGTGTGATTACTGTATTCAAGAAACTTCTTCGCCCCAAATGCAGAGATGTGTTTGAGCCAGCGAGACAGCAGTTTAATGGGAAAGGCTCCTATGGGAATGGTGGCGCCATGAGAGTAGCAGGCATTTCACTAGCTTACTCTAACGTTCAAGACGTCAAGAAGGTTTGTTGATTTCTTATATGTAGCCTGCTGAAATAATGCTGACTACATAACAATAAAAGCGCATCACAAACATTGTCCTAGGCTGGACGGACATATCTGTGTGTATGGAATGCTGTCTCCAGTGAGACCCGCCAAGTGCTGGCATTAACATCTTTCCAGTGCCACGTTGACATGTATGATGCTTACTGCTGTTTCTGGGTGTGCATGGTTTTTTTGGTGTGTGTGTGTATTGCTTCATTAAACTGGATGGCGCTTTTTACTTGTGCATGTAATTTGCATATTAGGTGACAGATAAATAAATAATAATATGTTGGTTTAATTAGCCAGAATATGCAACAGTCTCATATCTGCATGGGCCAATGTTTTTGTAATATTTGCATAAACTCTGTAAGGAGCAATCCAACAATATCATCCCCCATAATCTCTCCAATGCAGCCATTTGCTGGTTGCCATGCTTGTGGGATGTCAGATAAGAGTTACAGGATTTGGTCCTGCACATTGTGGTGCCAATATCTTAGGAAGTTGCTGCAGTTGTGCCTACAAAATTCCTCTGAATAAGGAGTTGCTGAGGAACAACAAGGGTGGGGGTAGTGCTTTCATGTACTGCTGGTGGGCTTTCTGAAAGCATTGGGTCAGCCACTGTGGAGACAGGCTAAGAACATAAGAGCCATGCTGCATCTGGCTAAAGGGCCATTTAGTCCCACATCATTCCTGTCCTCATAGTGGTCCTTAAGGAAAGCCCATAAGCAGGACCTGAGCAGAACATTTCTAACTTGTTCCCCAGCAACTGGTATTCAGAGGCATACTGCTTAATAGCTAGAAGCCACTGGCAGCTATATCCTCCATGAGTTTGTCTAATCTGTTCTGAATTTTCTCACATTCAGCTTCAGATAGTGGCCTGGTCTAGCAGGGTTGCCTTACCTTCTTAGGTTCAACTGCATATATTGATACTGTGGGTAAGTCAGAAAGGCAAGGGAGTCCTTAGACTGCTTTGTCACTGCTTCCTACAACATTTGTTGCCAGCATCTGTCAAAGAAGATGCTAGGCAGGTAAGACATGCACCCTGTTGGTTTAAGACATGCACCCTTATTCAGGCTTAATTTTTACAACAATGTCTTCTGCTTCTGCAGTTTGCCAAATTGAGTGCTGAATTGACCCACTCCAATTCCTTGGGCTATAATGGAGCCATACTGCAGGCTTTGGCAGTTCACTACGCTCTACAGGCTGTAGAGTTGAATCGGGAGAAGTTTGTGGAGCAGCTGATAGGCCACATGGAGGAAGTGGAAGCAGATGACAAGTCTGTTGCAGATGCACGAATGTAAGTAATAGCCATCTGAGGGCAGGCTTACATTTATACTTGGCTGTAACACAAGGGGGCAGCATACCCTTCCCCCTTTGAAGCACATGCCTCAACCCAGTCTCTCATCTCCAGGCTGGGCTATGAGGAGTTGCCATATTCAAAGCGTCTAAAGAAGATCAAAGAATTTTTGGAGCAGAGCACTGTGTCAAAATCAGATGTGGTGTCAGAATTAGGTATGTACAATATTGAGCACAAGGCATGGACTCCCATTTTGTGACCAGAAAACAGTAAAACACTAATCTGTAGAATTGTAAAATTCAAGCATGTGGTTTATTTAAATCATCAGCATTGGGGAGGAAGTACAGTGGTACCTCGCAAGACGAATGCCTCGAAAGACGAAAAACTCGCAAAACAAAAGAGTTTTTCGTTTTTTGAGTTGCTTCGCAAGACGGATTTCCCTATGGGCTTGCTTCGGAAGACGAAAACGTCTTGCAAGTTTGTTTCCTTTGTCTTGCAAGTTTGTTTCCTTTTTCTTAAAACCGTGCATTCACTTCGAGGAGCAACTCATAGCACGTGGTGTGGTAGCCTTTTTTGAGGTTTTTGAAGACTTTGGTGATTTTTGAAGCTTTTCTAAAGTCCGTGCTTCGCAAGATGAAAAAATCGCAAGACGAAAAAACTCACGGAACGAATTAATTTCGTCTTGCGAGGCACCACTGTTGATAGAATAGTAAAATATTTGCTCGATTGTGTGTGAGAGAGTGGATGAATTGTGGGAGGTTTAAGACAAATTATCTTCACACAGTGCTTACTTGGCTGTTGGAAATTTTCATAGGATGTTATGAAAGTTGTGGTATAAATAGCTTAAACACATACATACACACGAGTTTTTAATGGTTAGGTCTTTTGGGAACTACCTGTTGATAGGCAGAAATGCAACTTCAGCATTCAGAGTAGCCACAATTCCAAGTATCTGATCTTGGAGGTGCACACTAGGATGTGTTTATAGCCAGCATAACAGTGCTTGTGGATTTATGTGAGGCATAATGGTCATGTATATAACGGTATGGGTACACACACATACACGTTTCTATAGTAATCGCTTTGTACTGAATATAATGAGAGTTTATGGTGGAAGGCTAGATGCATGTGCTGTTGCTTGCTAAAGGGAATTAATTCTTTTGTCAGGCAATGACATTGCAGCCCTGCGCTCTGTCCCCACTGCTATCTATTCCTTTCTGCGCTGCATGGAGTCTCACCCAGATATCCCTGAGGACTTCAACAGTCTGCAACGGACCATTGTCTACTGCATCTCATTGGGTGGGGATACAGACACCATTGCTACAATGGCTGGGGCAATTGCTGGGGCGTATTATGGGGAAGAGCAGGTGCCCCAAAGCTGGAAGTATAGCTGTGAATCTTTTGAGGAGACAGAGAAGTTGGCTGACAGCTTGTATGAACTCTACTGCCAGCGGATTTGAGCCATGGAAAAAGGAACCCTGTACCTCGTCATCAGAACTGTGTTTCTGTTTCATCTTCCAAAGAAGAACTCGTTTGCAATGTGGGGCTTTTCCCTCATGGGAAACATGCCTAGGATATTTTGTGTGGCAGATAAAGGTTCCTCTTGTAACCAATTGCTCAAAGTGGCAGTTGCTTTCTTCTGCATACATAATATGCTCCTCTTACAGTCTCTGATTTTTAGATTTTTATTATTAAATCTCAGTTGGAGTTGAATCTCTCTCAGTTCACTATGCCCAAGTGTTGGGAACCCTTGGTACTGAGCTCTGCTAGGAGCAAGGTAAGGATCTGTAAGCATTGCTTTCCATCCATTGTTATGGTGCAAATTCATCAAATGGTAGCTACAGAAATTGCTTTTGGATTTCCTGTGTGGTTGCAAAAGCCAGAGGACTCTCTTGTAACTGAGTAATCTTGGAGTACTTGAAATCTGGAGATTTTACATATGTCTTTGATAACCAGGAATGTGTGTTACCAGTAGTAAATTTAAAATCAAGTAAAATACACTGCTGCCCTCAATAGGAAACAGAAGGCCAAATGGATGATGCATCCTCCTAAGTTTGAAGGGGAGCAGGTGCCACATTTCTGTCCACCCAGCATGCCTGTCTGGACTCCAGTGCCACCAGATGTCCACATCGGGGACTATCATTTGTGCAAACGTGCAAAATCCAGATCACATGACCCTACCGCCACTGAACTTTGTGGTGGTGTTAGAAGTAGTGCAATGCCCCGAAGGAAAATGGCTCAGGATATCCTCCTCCCTGGTTTGAATTCTTATTTGTTTTTAAGAAACAAATTAGAGTTTAAATTCTAACAAACTCTAAACCAAAAGCACTGTTGGTGTCAATGTTTGTGGCACTGCCACCTTTCTCGTGAGACCACCCTGTGCATACAGTGGCCTCTGGGTCAGTCCTTAGCTGTCCTGGTCAGCTTGAAAACCTTCTGTTTGTTCACAGTGGTGATCAAAGAACAGGCTTGCTCTAAAGACAAGGAGTGAAAATATAATTATTACTATTATTATTTATTGAATTTGCTAGTCGCTTTAGATTGCCCAAGGCAACCCAAAGTGACTTACAAACAAACAATATTTACATCGGCATGATTTTTGCAGGCAGTAATGTGAAATGCAAATCTTTTTGTAAAATAATATTTATTGATGTTGGGTCAATACAATCAAGTACTGTAGTTTCAGTTCAAAAGTGAAGACCAGTTTTTGATCACAAAACAAGAGTGCATTTTAAAACCAAATTTACTATGAAACAGTGCATGTAACATAAGTATTTACAAAACTAAAAATTCGCTATATACTAGGTTAGCAATGAAGATACTAGAGGCAAACTTCTTTTCTTTAAAAGAGAGAGAATTTGTATATAAAAATGCATATTGTAATGCACAGTTCAAAGTAGTTTCCAAACCTGATCTTTCTGCTGACTGAAACCTAATTCCCACATGCTCTCCAACAAAAAACCCCCAAACTTTGTCACAGACAATTTCTGGCATCTCATTAAAAAAAAAAAAAGCTAACTCATGCGAATCAGCCTCTTCATCCCACACTTCATTTCCTATGTGTAATAACAGCCTCTATATTAAGAAGTTTAAAAAGTTGTATAAATGCAGAAGGGTTATGCCCTGTATGAGAGAAGAGAAGAGTGAGGCTGCAGAACAGTACCCATGAAACAAAACAATTTAGTTTGGAGATAAATGTGCTTTTTGTCATTGTGTTTTCTGTCTTACCAGCCAGATCACAAATGTTGAATCTCCAAAGGAGCTGAAAAAAGAGGTTATCTCTGTGTTAGAACACAGTATAAATAAATTGTGTACCAACACACCCAGGAGCAATTCTGGGGTTTATGTGATTCTCTGCTGCTGTTAGAGTACTTATCCACCACACTTTCAATCTCTGCCAATTCGACTTTTAAATAGTAACACATTTTCTTAGATCTGATGGTGTTAAAAATGGAAGCTTAATACTCTACTTCACAGAAAAATAGACTTAAATTTAGAGCACCAGTCTCTTGGAAGCCTTCTTCCAATATTAGGCACGTAGAAAATGTGTGCACTTGGCTTCTTCAGTTTTAGCCTGTGGTGACCCAATGTGAAACCAAAGATGTTATTGCAAGCAGAGTGTGCCTTTGGCATTCTTGTCCTCTCCAGGAATTTAGAAAACATCAGATGGAATCAGAAATCTTGGGCCTATTCTTTTGCTTGTGTCTAAATCATACAAGTTTAAGTTAAATGTAGGAAAGAAGAAGAGGCAGTTGGCAGCGCAGCTGAAATAGCAGGTGACCTAAATTTCAATTCTCCAGCATCCATCTATCAGTGTTAGTTATTTTTACAAACCAAAATGTGATGATTTTTTTCTCTCTCAACCGTCGCCCTAGAATACTTGTTCACAAATTTAAAGTTCACTGCATTTTAATGTTTAAATACCTTTATCTACATTAAACCTGGGAGATTGAACTAAGCCACTCTCGCTGTATTGTTGGCATCCTGGACACTTGAAAAGAAGCTCTGAACTATGAACTGGATCAATTCCATCTATTTTTTTCATAACATGGCTAAACAGTAAGAGGCTTTTGCTTATTTTTATGTGGTATCACCAAAACAGCATATTATTTCTCCAAGATGAGAGAGCTCACTCTTCAGCAATTTAAGGGTATGCGTTACCACTTCTGAAAGCACTGTACACATGATCAGTTATCCCAAAATCTGTGAATAACCTTGTAAGGCAGGTGACATTTCAAGCATTATTGAGAGAAAGTGGTAAGAAAAGACAAATTATTCTTTTCCAAAATCACATAAATCTTTGCACACAACACTTTGCACCTTTTTAATAGATATTGCACTATACTGAATAACATTAAGTAGCTAATAGCACCGTTGTAGAAATGATTGAATGGAAAGTTACCATGAAATCTACTTTTTAAAAAAATCAACATTTTTATGGTGGTTGGGTACTTCCACCACCCTGAACAACAAATAAGTTTACACATCCTGAAAAAAATGGTCTCTTAACTGGCACTTCGAAGATAACACAAGTCAAGCTAGTAGCAACTGAACCTATATCTGCAGTGCCTTTACACTGGTTTTGTCAGACAACAGCGTTCATAGAACTATCTTTTTAGGCTGCTGACTCATGAAGGATATTTAGCTACTTGATTTGCTTAGGGACTATCAAGCATGTGCACTTTAGGGAGTCCTGTTTTTGTAGAGGATCACAAAAGTCTCTGGCTTTGGAATATGTTTCACTTGCCATCCCTTTCCCCATATACCTCTGATGGCATGATTTAAAGATGTGTTAAGCATTGTGTAAAAGGTGCTCATGCAAAGCATTCCACAATTAATTCATCACTTTGTCACAATTTGACTGACTTGAATCACACTTTTAGAGCAGAAAGATTAAAAGTGAACAAATGCTAAATTTGGAAGGTGGTGTCTTAAGTTGATACGTCACACAACCTGCAGATCCCCGAGTGCTGCTGTCCATCGCATGCCTTCCGTGCATCCTAAGAGAACTGACGGGCAGCTAATCCTCAGGTTAGCATCTGTGGTCGATGTGCAGTCACTAGGATAAACTAAATTCTGAATACAAAGATGGTACTGAAAACAACAGCAAAGTTTTCTCTCTCAAATTATCTTCTCAGCTTGGTCAAAATGGTTCCACACACCATTGGTTTTCACCATCTTCCCAGTGACACTTTTTTATTTTTAACGGACAAGTTTATGGCTACAGTGGATTAAAGGAGGTGTGCCCAACAGCTGTTATGTAGGGCAGAGAAGGAATCCAGAAAAAGATGAATGGATGTATTCAGTGGAGTACAGACCGTTGGCCTGATCCGATGGCATTTGGATCCAGACCTGGTCGTTCTCTTTGAGTTCAAGCACTGCACTACCGGAAGCTTGGTCCAAGTAGCCTTTTTTGTATTCATCGTAGGTATAGGTGGCAGGCACGTTGTTTTTGTAAAGTGCCACCCAGACATTAGTTCCTTTAACGTGCACGTGATAGGCAAAGTAATAGATGCCAGAGATGGGACAAGTGAAGATTCCTGTCACTGGGTTATAGCCGTTGTGACCATTGTACAAAGTCCTGTCGAATTTTACTGGCATTCCTGAGGCTGGGAATGGTGATGTTAAGATGGCAGTGAAGGCAGGTACCATCTGGGCAGATAGTTCCCCTCGGCCAAACTGCGGCTTCCCAGGCTTGCCATTCCCCAGAACTGCTCCCTCTACACCTCCATTTGGCAAGTGGAGGCCAGCAATCCCTGTCTCATCAAACATCCCGGGTGCTCCTGGGGGTCCAGGTGGCCCTGGTGGTCCTGGAAGCCCATTTAATCCAGGATTTCCTGGAACCCCTGGTGGCCCACTGGGACCTACAATACCCGGCTCCCCTACTTTGCCATTTCCTGGTTGGCCTGGGAGGCCAGGCTCTCCTTTCAGTCCTGGTAAACCTTGGGGCCCCATTGGACCAGAAGGGCCTTGCAGACCTGGTATCCCTGATGAGCCTCTGAGGCCTGGTTGCCCTGGAATACCAGAGTCCCCCTTTGGGCCCATGGGCCCTGTAATCCCGGGGACCCCAGGGAGACCAGCGAATCCACCTTCCCCCTTGGGGCCCATTGGGCCAGGCATCCCTTGTGGTCCAGGCAATCCTCGCTCCCCAGGAATCCCTGGCTTCCCCACAAAACCACTAGGCCCTTGGTCCCCACGCATACCTGGTAGCCCTGCAGGCCCACTTGGTCCAGCTTCACCTTTAGGGCCTGGAATGCCATGTTTACCTGGCATACCCATAGAACCAGGAATCCCAGGGGCCCCTGTGATACCAGGGGGACCCATTTCACCTGGCTCTCCATCCATTCCGGGCTCCCCTTTTTCTCCGCTGATTCCTGGCACACCTGGTTGCCCACGATCTCCCTTTAAGCCAGGCAACCCAGGCTTCCCGTACCCTGTAGGCCCAGGCATGCCAGGAAGGCCACGGTGACCAGGTTCTCCTTTGGGGCCCACATGCCCTTGCAGTCCAGGCACACCAGCTGCCCCTGGCACACCAATTCCATCCACACCTGGTGGGCCACGTGGGCCCATAGGGCCAGGCTGCCCACTGAGCCCTGGCTCTCCTGGAAGCCCTGGGTCACCTTTGCCACCTGGAGCACCAGGCAACCCATCAAGTCCAGGTTTCCCAATTCCCTGTGGCCCCGGAGGTCCTGCAGGGCCTGGGGGGCCTCCGTTTCCCCGCGGCCCTATCAACCCTGGCTTCCCAACTCCATTTTCACCCTTCATGCCACGCTCGCCACGGGGACCGGGCTCTCCTTTGGCCCCAGGCTCCCCCCGGAATCCTGGCAGGCCTGGGCTTCCTGTTGCACCTGGCTTTCCGTTCACAGAAATGCCAGCTGGGCCAGGCACTCCTGGAGGGCCTGGCAAGCCTCGTGGCCCTTGGTCTCCTCTCATGCCCGGCTCACCATTAATTCCAGGCATCCCTTTCATACCTGCCTTGCCAGGGAGCCCTGGGATGCCTGGTTTGCCAATGCCAGAAAAGCCAGGTGGGCCTGCGGGGCCTGGTTGGCCGTGGAGCCCTGGTTTGCCAATGCCGGGTTTCCCAGGGTAGCCAGGTGGGCCAGGAGGTCCTCTTAGGCCAGGCTTTCCAGGAGGTCCAGGTTCTCCTTTGAGGTCCATTGGCAGCAGTGGTGGCATATCTGCGAAGAGAAGAGGGGCACATCAGTATGAATTGGGAAAGAAAGGACTGGCAACTAACATTTTGGAAGCCAAGGGAAACGTAGATGCATGCCGTCTCTTCAGCTCCAACTACCAATGGCTCCCAGCACCATTATTGGTTAAACTTCCTTCTGTTGCTCTCCGAACATAGTATCTGGGTAGCTAACAACCTTTGTTGCCTGAAAGTCTTGAGTAGACACATTGATGCCATCAAAGGACATTGCACAAGAATAACAACATATTTCCAAATATGTATTTAGATTTGAGGTCCTTTGGAATAATTAGCTGCATTTCTGCATTGTGACAATTAAACAGCATAATCCAGACAACTCCAAAATAAGAACAAGTGATTACGTTTCTGCATATGCAAAAGCACCTGTACAAGAGGGTCACAGATGGAGGTAAAGGCTTGGTGGTAGATACCAAGCCCCTTAAGAAAACTACATTCGTAAAGAAACCTAGCTTGCAAGATGCACAAAACAATGAACAGTGCTCAGGCAGGTCTCCTGCTTTTCTGTTGTTGAAACTGTGCTAAACTTACATTCTTTTAAATGCCATGGTGTTCCCCTAAAACTCATGAGTGATGTAAAAGAGCCTTTGTTCACTCTACACGATGCTGAGTTTGAGTCCACCCCACTGCATGTACTTCTGTTTAAGCACTGTCTTGATGCAGCGATAGACAGGATCAACACCATCTCTTCAAAAGAAAGAAAGTCTCCAGAGATTTGGCCATTGTGAAACAGTTTCCCTCAGCCAATGGGAGACTAATTCTGCAAATGAAACACACATGCGAGGAAAAAGACCCAGATGGCATTGACAAAGCAGCCCCCATTCCAGTAGGTGAGTGTATGGAATACACTTATCTTATTTTAAAATCTGAAAAATTAGCACCAGACATTCCTGATGTTACTCTCCTCCTGTTAGTGGAAACATTTGCGGCTTGCCCACATCCACTGTCCTAGCTAGGGTTGCAAAAGCATCTCAGGAAATCCTTGCCCATATAGCTCTTAAGTGGCCACAGTAGTAATGCAGCCAAAGAGAGCCATTTAAGCTTGTATGCTCAAGCAAGTTTTTTTTCATTCTCTTTCGGCGCCCGGAAAAAATGCTTTCCCGAGGAAAATTATTTCAGTATGTTCTTATGCTGCAGTTAATAGTTTGAGAAGAATTAGCTTTCTAGGTCATCAGAACAAGGAAGCAGTCAGGCCTACAAGGCGAGGGAATGAGAGTGAAAGAAAAAACAACACACACACACACACACACACACACACACACACACCAGTCTTATGAAAAGGAATTGGGAGGTGGGGGAGAGAGGTGGAAAGGGAATGAACAGATGCAACTTTGCCAACTTCAGCCGGTCAGGAAAGCAGACAGGAAAACCAAACCGGGGACGCTAGCACGGAGAAATTGGGACACTGCAGCCCTGATGTGATCCAATTTCAAAAGAATTGTGTCTCACCGCAGAAACAGAGTGTGTGCTCAACAGCAACAGTGTTTGTGTGGGGATTTATGCCCTCCCACTGAGGCATGAGGAGAACCTCAGCTAGTGCTTAAAGGCTACACCCACCAAGAAGGGGGGGGGGAGGGAAAGCCTGGTGGGTGTTAAGGGAAGGTTTCTTCAATGGATGGCCCCCATTTCTCTTAACATCTGAGCTCTGCCTCTTCTTGAATGGGATTGTTCTTCACATTCTAACTGTTATGGGAGGCTCTTTGTTTTAGTGTATTTCATTCTTGATTTTAGTTAGCTGCCGTGAGTGATGCATAAACACTAAGCCCTTTGCACTCATATAGTCATAGTCCCCGTCCCCCCCACTTTCCCATCTAAAGTGGGGATAATAATACTGGCCTATGTTAAAAGGTTGCAAGAATTAACATACTTAAAAATGGAGAATGTATTTGAAGTGCTGTGAATTCTCAAAAGCACTACATCAATTATTTTCTAAAACCAGATCCATGCCTCTGATGATAAATCCTCATCAAGAGCCATTTCAAGAAAATCAGTTGCCAAAGTTTTTTCCTGGCACTGCAAGTCATAAACAATTAAATCAAAAATGTTATTGCTAGGAACCTGCTAGGAGAAGTTTCTTTTTTGCTTTGCTCTGCAGGTAGGCTTAGTTAAAGGTGATGGTGGAAGCAGAATACCTCTGCACGTAAAAGCAAAAAAGATTGCTCTAACCATCACCCTGACATGTTATGTGTTTTATTTGCAGGGATGGTGTCTGCTTCTGGGAAGGAGCACATATGCAATCAACTCCCATTCCCTGGTAGACTTCAGAAAAATGCCTTGACACTTGATTGTGCTGGCAGTACAAAATGTGTTTGTGGCCCTTTAGATCACAGGTGGAGAAGAAATCTGATTTCATTTTCAAAATGTTCTTCATCTGAACAATCCTGCAAGGTCTTTTACTGATCCTATTTTACAGGTGGAGAACTTAGGTCAGAGACCAAATGCCGTCCAGAGTGCCTGGGGCAATCCAGCTAAATGGGCAGGGTATAAATAATAAAACTACTATTGTTTTTGTTATTATTAGTTAGTCACACACTTTAATAAACACACTTAACCTGGCTGTATTTACTCTGGAGAAAAAGCAGCTTCAGGCCCCAATCTGGATTATGCTTCTGATTCAGACTGTGGCAACTTTCTCCTGAAAACCACTCTGTACCTGGCTTCCTCCGGAGGAACCAGTGATGGGATAATGGCAAAACCCTATGTTTTCATTGCACCTAGACTTTCCCACTTCCTGTGGTTCTGTTCCTGTGGTTCTGTTTGTGTCTCAAACATAAGTGGAACTAGACAAGCTTCCTCCTCAAGCTGCCTTTGGAGGCCTCTTGATATTGCAATTTGGAAACTGTGACTTTGAAAGACTGCAAATTCCAGAAACAGCCACTGGGTGGTGGTGTTACATAAAACATCAGCATTTTTCCATTGGCTATGGCCATCACCTGATCATGAAGCTATTCACATCTTCATATTTGTCCCCCCAGTTTACTCCGGCAATATACTTTTCTTGCCTTGTAAAAGGCACTGGGGCTAAGCCAGGGCTCTGGTTTAAGCCCCAATGCCTGCCTCCTCATTTTATTTTCTTACTTGAGAACTCGACGTGCATATGCTGTAAGTTAGTCCTTGGGGAAAATGCAAAGTGTTTGCACATTCACAGGATGTCAGGCCACTGGTCCATCTAGCTCAGAACTGTCTACTCTAAACTGACTGGCTCTTCAATGTTCCAGTTAATTCCATTGGATCTAATTGTCAGTCCTTGGAAAAAAAGTGTGTGTGCAGGTACTTTCTCCCTCTTGTGGGTGGGGCCACGGGTGTAGAGGTTTGTTTGTTTTTGGAGGGGGCTGCTGGAGTGATGTACCCCATGCTTGAGCTAGAGAATGAGTGGGAGTGAAGGGGAGGAAGGAGGTGGAAAAGCCTAGTTCTGAAACCTGGACAAATCTTCCTTCCTTGCCTGATCAGCTTTTCTTTCTTTTCTTTTGTTGCCTCTCACCCAGGGTGTGCTGCTGCTGCTGCCTGCTGATTTCACAAACACAGCCTGCTCAGTGGCAACAAGAACACATTGGAAGAAATAAACACTAGCACAGAGAGATACTTGAATCTCAGCCCATCAGCAGCCAAAAATGTTACTTCTCAGTAAGGCTGTGCTGGAGTTTGTGCTTTGTTTTGTTCTCCTTGGCTGCAGTTCAGATAAGAGCTTCACAACAGCTGGAAAAGGCAGGGAAAAAGAAAAGAAGACCTTTGCTCCCTTTAATGCTACATAGAAGGGTGTGCGTGTGTCTTTTAACCTCCTTACATACCACATTTAAACATCCGATGAGCCTAGTTGGTTGAGCAGTAATTCCTGTGCAAGAGATGCCCATCTTCTCTGCTAGCCTTTAAGACGCCTGGGTAAAGATACCTTTTCCCTTACTCTCTCACAGTTCTATAAATTATAATTCTGCATCAGCAATACATGTACTCTGGAATGATGCTGAGAAAGATCTTGTTCTATCACCAAATGCAACAGATACCATGAGGTAGAATGAGGCAGCTGCCTCAAGGGGCGGGTACTGAGGGAGGGAGTGCAGTGCTCTCAGGACAAGGGACACATGATCCTATTTGGCTGCCCCACTGACCCGCCTAGCAGCTGCATTTTACACTAGCTGCAGTCTCCAAACTCTCATCAAGGGCAGTCCTCTTTGAGGCAGCAGCAGTTGGCACAGAGCATGAGGAACTAGAGGGCTGAGTCAAAGAATCCAAAGAAAAGGTAGGTTTAGAGCGAGGGGAGGCAGTCCCAAGCACACTGGGCAAAAAAGAAGTTAGAGTGGAATCTTTTGTAGGCATGGGGGACCTTAATATCTATATTATGTTTTATGTACATTATGTACATTACCTAACTGCAGTCTTTGCAACAACTCTGTAAGGCTGCCTTTTCTCCAAAACGTCTGTGCTGGCTTGGGCCAATGGGAGTCACACCAAAGCATCTGGAGGGCACCAGTTTGGCAAAGGCTGCTGTCAGGTACACCAGTGGCATCTTTCCATTTTGCAGATAGGGACGTGGCAGGGGAGGAAGGCTGAGCAATAGACTGTGGCTTGTCCAATGCCACCTATGGAGTTCATGGCAGACATGAGAGGTGAACTGGGGATTGCCTGATTTGTAACTGTCTCTGAGCCACTATGATACACCACTTCCGGGATATGCCTGGCAAGGATTTTCTGGTGCCCAGAGCCTACACTCCCTTTCCTGAAATTAGTTTTGAGAGAAGCATTCCATTGTAATCAGCAGAATAGGCTGTGGTGTGTGGTTGGTTGTTGTTGTGTTGTGCTGTCCACAATTTCTCTAGTTTGCAGTTGTGTCCACAGGCCCCACAAGGTTGGTGACTCCTGCGGCCCTAAATCTCATATACCGCATCATTTGTGAGTGCCATGCCGCCTATTTCTAGCTTAAGCCACTTTCCTCTAAAAAATGCACCCAAGCAGAGACCTGATTTTCCCCAAATTCCACTGAATCTTATTTATTTAATATCATTTCATAAAATTTATATACTGCTTGATTGCAAAAAACAAAAAACAAAAAACACCTCAACATTGTTTACCAAAAAATGCTTTGAGGGTTTTTTCCCCAGCAAGAAGTTTTATACACATTTTACCTTTTCAAGGTAAATATCCCAAGTTTGCATATATACATTATGGTAGTGTATATATGCTTTCTACACCAATATATGCTTTATACCCTGTGTAAAAAATATAACAAATGAAGAAGCATCTTTGGAAAGCGCTGCTGATAACTTATTAAATGTGAACTCTTACATGGTTGTGAAGATAGGAAACAGCACTTAAACATTTGCTAGATTTCATTTATTTTAATTGGCTGCTTTTATAAGCCTCCTGTGCATCACCAGCAACCCAGCACATCTGATTATCAGCTGTGCCAAAACACAGGTGCCATGTGGGAAAGTGCTTATGCCACTTGTTTTGCAGACAGGGAGGTAAAGCTAGTCTCCTTCAAGCCCCAGGGACACAGGGAGCTGCCTTATACCAAGGCAGACAAACAATCCATCTAACTCAGTATTGTCCAAACACTCCAGTAAGCAGCTCTCCAGGGTTTCAAACAGGGGCTTCTCCCCATCCTACCTGGAGCTGCCAGGAATTGAACCTGGTATTTCGGCATACAAAGCAGATGTTCCACCACTAGGGCCTGCCCTTCTCTTTCAGGGATCTACACCTCTGGATCTGCTTTCTCTTGTCCATGTGCCTTTACCAACCTAGATAATAAGTCTGCAGTCTCCAGCAAGGTTCAGCAAAGCTGTGTCTCCAGTTCAGAGTGAAGCAGTCCCCAGGGACCATTGATTACTTCTCTGATTTTGTCTGTTGTCAGCCAGAGAAGCCTGTCTGGATTTCATACTGTACTGCCCCCTGTATCCCTCACCAATGACCGGGAAGCCCCTTTGCAGTCCAGCTGTGCTGCTGCAACTGGAGAGCACCTGCTATCTCACAGTGGTAGCCTGAAAATCCTCCCTTCACACCCAGCCTGCAGCCTGCAGCAGTCACAAAACGTCCTCACCTTTAGGGCAGAGCAAGAGCATTTACCAAAAGACAGTTTTCACGGGTGCCAAGTTACTTACACTGTTTTAACAGCAGCGGCTTTATTTACAAGCCCAGGAGTTTTTAACTTGACCTTGTCATCATTCTTGGTGTGGAGTAAAAGAATTAATAACGGTAATTCACCTCCATCCTGAGGGAGCAAAGGGATGCAGCGGCCTAAATGTCAGTACCCTTCTCAGGCTTGTGTTTCCTGCTTGTGTGCTTTTGTAACTCTAATAGTAAATTTCCCAAGGTTTGGGTGAATCACCTGAGAAGGTCTGAAGAACATCTGTTTTCATAGCTCACAGACTGTTTGTTGGAGAACTCCACTGCAAAATTTGGGTAAGTGTGAATTATTGAAGGATGCCTATGTTTTGGTTCTCATATTGCTTTGATAAATCCAGCTTTGAATGCAAACAGAATCACCCCCACCCTTACCTTACCAACTGGCAGTGGCTGCTCAGGGTTTCAGGAAAGAATGTTTCCTTGCCCTGTCTGGAGATTCCAGGGATGAAATCTAGGACCCTCTGCACACAAGTCATGTGATCTACTACTGAGCTACAGCCCTTTCCTGTGAAAATGCTGATTGCCGCACATCTTAAAAGAAAACTATATGAATAACATGTTTTAAAAACAGACTGGGTGTGATATGTCGCCCAGCTGAATGTCTGACACCTTACTTTAGGATGGGAAGACGGTTGCTGCCTGCCAAGTGCCTGAGCCAAGCTCTCTTCTATTCTGGAGAAGTCTTCCTGTGCAATATGGGATGTGGCCCTTGGGTGGGAGACATGGCTGAATAGGCCACTGTGTGATCATAAAACTGATGATTCACTAGCCAAATGGAACAAGGCAGCCACACCTATATTTCAGCCCCTCCTCTAGGGTCTGCCCTAACTTTAGGTAGAGTGAGGCTGATGCCTCAGTCCCTTGTTACAAAAGGGCAGCAATTGGTTTATTGTTTTATTATTATTGGAATTTATCTCCCAGAGAGAGATACTCATGGGATTTTTCTGCCTCAGGTGGTAAAATAACACATACATAATGCACACTTTGGGGGGTGGGGAGGGGAATGGTGCAATTTACTGTTCTGCTTCAGGCAGCAAAATGTCTTGGGCTGTCTGTATCCTCCTGTGTTGATCATTGACTGCTAATCCTGAAAACAGCACGGCACCAACAGAGAACTGGGGCACAGCAGGAATCAAGTGCTCCACATATATATTTAGACCACAACTCCAGTCATCCCTGATGTTTGGCCACACTTGCTGAGGTAGATGGGAACTGTCAATAACCTAAATCTGGAGGGCACCATGATTGCTACCCCTGCCATAAATGATGAAGTTAGATATAAATTACCCCATCAAAAACCAAACCAACCAACCAACCCACAGGCTACTGAGGAAGGCAATACAAGAAAATAAAAGAGTGAGGGAGCCTCCCTCCACCAAGCAAAATACAACTACCCCACCTAAGTCACTAGCCAAATGAAACAGCATGCCAATTCATTCTCTGGCTGTGTACACATTATCAGCTTAAAGTGCATCTTGGCTGTTCTTCTCAATTTGGATCAAAGCCGGCTTGGGAGAAAATGCATCAAAATGCAGTGTTTCCTAAGAAACTGTGGGATATACATGGATTGTGCTAACATCATGTGTACGCTGCTTTCCAAACCAGAAGTGGAAGTGCACTGGATGCAGACTATATTGGAGTGTGTACGCATCCTCCGTCTTCCTGAAGGGGATGTTGTTATGGCACATCTATTCCACTCAACATCCTGCCTTTAGCCGTGGCTGTCTCTAGCAGGCACCCCAGAGGGAAGGAAAAACCCAAAAACTCAGGCTACTGCAGCAGGAAACAATGTCCTGCCAGCCTGGGCCCCAGTTTCCTCTCCTCTCTGGGTGGCCTGCCTTGATTGCCTGCCTTTCCTCAGCTGAAAAGCACACCAGGCTTCCTGTCCAATGGTCTCGCTCTCCAAACCAACACCTGCATGAACACGATGGCAAGCCAATCAAAGGAAGCACTCAAACAGAGACATATTCCTAGGCTCCCCCGCCAATGCAAACCCACTTGAGCCAGCAGAAGTGCAAAGGCTCCTGGGAGTCATATTCCACCTCTAGGCAAAACAAAAGGTGAATTGTTTTACTGGGCACCATATATTCTATAGCGTATCTCCTTTGCTGGCCCACACCAGTGTTTCAGACCTGCATGCTGCCCTGCCACAGTTATTTTGCAGTTTGAGGCAAAATACACAGGAGTCCCTTTTGTAGCTCATTCACTGAAGCAAGGCTGGAGTGCGGGGGAGATCAGAACAGGGGAGCAAATTAAAATATTCTTCCCAGCTACATTGCAGAAATTGGAACCCACTTACTCAGCTAGCTTCTGATTATAAGAAGGGGGGAAATAATAAAAAAAGATAATTACATCTCCTGTCACAGAAAACGCCAACATCACACCCTGGTCCCATAATACAGCACCTACACTCTCAACAACAATAGACTCAAAGGTAGTGTCTTGTCCGGAACACATGGGGGGTGGGGGCGGGTCTAAATCCATGCCTTCCCAGTCCAGCACTGCAGCTACTGCACTCTCCAGTCACCTTTGTCTATTAGCAGGGTTGTGATGCCATTGCCATGTAACCACAGTAAATACTAAGGGAACTGATCTAAGAACCCAAGCTTTTCAGGGAAAGCAATAAGGTTCAGCATGTCCTGAGATCTGACAAGCCTCAGGCTGAATAATGTGTGTGCGCGCACACATGCCTAGCAACAGCCACAACTGTTGTTCCATCATCTGAAGGGAGCAGAGCTAACCTCTATGTGCACAGCTGAACTGTGAACTTATATCTGTTTTATATCAGCTTTTTTATTTTTAGGTATCTGTATGCTGCTTTTCTAGGGAAATCCCATCCAAATAACCTTTCAACAATAAAAAGTACATGCAAAAAACAATCAGTATCACTAATACCAAGGAAAAAGACTGATCACACACACACACACACACACACACACACGTACTGCATATGTATTTACATATAAAGAAAGCATAAAAATAAATTTAAAGCAATAAAAACAGACTCACCATTCCAGTAATACAATGATATACCAACTTACTTTCAGTGAGTGAAACATAAACCACACAGGGGAAGGGTCAATAAATGCAAATCAGACTTCAAGGCTTTACAAAAAGGCAGAAGCCAACCCCAGCTCTACTGGGAAGCTCTGTATGTGTTGAGCCACCACAGAAAAGGCTTGCTCCCTTGTGCTTCCCTCAAACACAAGGGAGTTTCCTGAATCTACTTTTTGCCCCATCTTCAAAAAGATGGGGGAGACTCAGTAAACTCCCAAATGATTAGCTTGACACTGATACCAAGAAAGGTCCTAGAATAGATTGATATGTGAGCATATAGGAAAAAAGGATGCTGTCATCAGCGGCGGAGCATATGCCTGCGCTGCCCAGGATGGGCGCGCTCCCAAAGGGGGCAGGGCATGGAGGGTGCCCTCCCAGGCGTGGGATAGCCGCTTGGGTGACGGAGTGGCATGTGCACCCTATAGCTGGGGGCGGAGCAAGCCGCCAATGGTGAACATTCAGCACACCACATGCCCGCGACTCCCAAGCCTCCCCCAGCTGCCCAAACAGCTGCTGGCAAAGCGGCGCAGTTCCCCCTTTCCCCCGACAGCTTCAGGTAGGCTTGGGAGTCGCAGGCGGACGGGCAGGCGGTGGGCCAAATGTCACCCCCCTCAGCGAAGACACCTGGGGCAGTCCGCCCCTACCGCACCCCCCTTCCTCCACCACTGGTTACTAAGACCCAGTATGGGTTTCTCAAAAACAAGTCATTCCAGATGAACCTCCTGTGTGTTTTTGATACAGTTACAAGCTTTGTGGATCAGGGGGGTGCTGTGGACATAGTGGATCTTGATTTCAGTAAGGCTTTTGACAATGTTCCCCATGATATTCTTGCAAAAAAGCTAGTAAATTGTGGTCTGGACAAGGTAACGGCTAGGTAGATTTGTAGCTGGTTGACTGAACCTAAAGAGCGCTCACTAATGGCTCCTCATTATCCTGGAAAAAAGTGACAAGTGGGGTGCCACAGAATTCTATCCTGGGCCCACTGTTGTTCAACAACTTTATAAATGAAAGGGATAAAGGAATGGAGGGGTTGCTCATCAAATTTGCAGATGATACCACACTGGGAGGGGTAGCTAATGCCACAGAAGACTGAATCAGGAATCAAGATGATCTTAGAAGTTTGGCCCATACTGGGCCAAAACTAATAAAATGAATTTCTACAGAGACAAATGTACCAGCTGCACAAATATAAGATGGGGGACACCTGGCTTTCCTGTAGTACATGTGAAAAGGATCTAGGGGTCTTAGTAGACCACAAGCTTCATGTGAGTCAACAGTGTGATGCAGCAGCAAAAAAAAAAAGCAAATGCTATTCTAGGCTGCATCAACAGAAGTATAGTGTCCCAATCAAGGGAAGCAATAGTACCACTTGCTTCTGCAGCCATTCTGTGGCCTAACTATCACCATCACGAATGCAGACCACACACTGCAGCCTTATGGCCTCCAGGCAACCTCTGCTAGTCAACAGACCCAGTGCCACACACTCTTAGGCACCACTGTGAGACAACCAAAATGGCACAATCTCTTCATCACCTAGCAACCAGCACTGGGAGACACAGCATGATGGCCTCCTTTCTCCTAGCAACTACCACTTAGAACTTAAACATCTTCTCTGTTAACTATGGTTTCTACTTGTAGGAGAAAAGGGTAGGGATGGAATCACCATAATTACTGTGGGGTCTAGGCAGAGGAGGTGTGAAGCTAACATTAAACATGGAAAGATGAAGACAACAATTAAAAAAAATATCAGTTATATGCCAACCTATAGCCAAGTTCTCAGGGCTACTGGCAAGAAGAATACAGTGGTACCTCGGGTTACAGGCACTTCAGGTTACAGACTCTGCTAACCCAGAAATAGTACCTCAGGTTAAGAACTTTGCTTCAGGATGAGAACAGAAATTGTGCTGCAGTGGCAGCAGGAGGCCCCATTAGCTAAAGTGGTACTTCAGGTTAAGAACAGTTTCAGGTTAAGAAAGGACCTCTGGAACGAATTAAGTAGTTAACCCGAGGTACCACTGTAAAAGTAATCTGAACATTTTAAGTAGGCAAAAACAGTAAGAGGCCTGGGCCTGGGAGTTGTTGTTCCTTCAAGATAAAACTCTACAACCCCCCCCCCCACACACACTTCTGCCTCCTCCGGAATCTGTGCACCCGAAGGCTACTTACCTATGTACTGCCCTTTGCCTTCCCGAAATGGAGGGCCGAGAGGTCCTTTCACCACAGGCTGCATGTATTTGATCTGCCCATAACCACCTCCAGCTCCCCCTCCAGTCACCGTGGAGATGCCAACCACCAGCAACAGCCACAGGGTTACTTCATGGAGCATCGTGGCTTTGTTGGTAGTCTCTCTGCAAACAAAATGTGACAGCAAAATCACCTTTTGAGAAGATCTCTAAGCTGTTCCTTGGGTATTTTTAGCAAAAACAAAGCAGGTGCGTGAGAGAGATTTTGCTAGAGCAGGGATGGGGAACCTCAGGCCCTGGGACCAACTACGGCCCACTGGGCCAAACCCTCCCAAGCCACTAGCCCTGCTGTGCACCCTCCCTGAGTGTTTTTGCCTGGCTGGAATGTGCCCTTGAGATCTGATATGCTTCTTGCTAACCTTGATGGAAGAGAGAAAGGTGTCTGCATGAAATCCTGTGTAGAAGAGGTCAGCTTAATGTCCAAAAGTCCACATTTCTTTCTCTGCCCACTTTTGGTTCTGGCCCTCCCTGTGGCTCTCTGGCTCAAAAAGGTTCCTTGCCTCTGAGCAAAATTCCCTAGTGTTTTCCCTCTGCTACCTCCTCCTGAATTTCCCACTCCCCCAACACCCCAGTTCTCCTCCTTTGTTGCCACTGGTTCTTGATGCTGCCAAATTATTTTGCTGAGGCCTTTCTATCCATGGTCCTCCACACAGAAGACCCTGTATCTGTTGTTGCCTCTCCTAGAATGTGCCCTTCACATTGCTGACAAGAACACCCCATCTGCTGTGCAGACAGATGGAGGCAAGATACAGAAGGGCAACTGCATTTCTGTATCATTTTGAGAAGAAGTGGGAATTTCAGCTAGCACGACGTGGTACCTGCCAACCCCCTGTTTAATACATCTGTTGAACATGGACAGACTGGCCCCTCCCTAATTCTCCTTTGTATCAGGCCACCCCCAAGAAACAGTGTGGGCATACAAAGTGGGGATACATCATGAATGCATAGCTGACTCTTGAGGGCTTGGGGAAGAATCCATGCAACCACGTCTTTTAGATCAGGCCACTTGTTTCAAAAACAGCCGAAGCACATATTTATTCATTCAAAAACATTCCTAGGTTGCTTTTCAGTAGAACAAACCACAACTCACAGGCTGAGCACATACCGTACATTTAAATCAAAGAATCCTGGGAACTGTAGTTTGCTAGAGGTGCTGGGAATTCTAGTTCTCTACAGTTCCCAAGATTCTCTGGGGGCGAGAAATGTGCTTTAAATGTATGGTGTGTACACAGCTAAAGTTTTTTTTAGCTGTGTTTTACAAAACAGTAATATAAGAGCACTGTTGTAAAGCACCCACAGGGCTGCATAACTAACAAAAACAAAAACCTGACATTGGGTAGAAACAAACCACCATGGATGCCCATCCTATTTTTATTTTATTTGTTTATTTATTAGATTTCTATACTTTTATTTATTAGATTTCTAAACTGCCCTTCATTGAAAGATCTCAGAGCAGTTCACAAGACAATATCACAGGGCCCTCTTCAATCCATAAGGTAGGGACCCCTGCAGAGAATGCCTGCCACTGTCTTTCCACCAGATGCTTCTCTGAAGGCTGTTGTATGATCAGCATGGCATTCTCTGATTATTTTAAATGAACTCACAGATCTATTTCAGGTATTTTGGTCCCAAGTGCAGTGCTTTACAACCTTGATTCCTCCATTTGTTCCTGAAATAAAACTCTCATCACTCCTGACCTTGAGTTTAGCTGGCAGGGGATGACAGGAGTTGTGGTCCAACAACATCTGTGGACCCAGGGTTGAACATTACTGGTGCAGGGCTTTATCTGCTATCAAGGACTTCTTACAACTGGCTTGGTAGCAAACTGGCAGTCTGCGCAGCCCCTCCAGCACAGGAGCTATATGTGCATGGCTAGATACCCTGCTCAGCATTGTAGCCGCTGGGTTCGACCCCAGCTGCAACTTCCAAACCAGCCTTAAGGGTAGCCCCACACAGAGTGCATTACAGCAGTTCAATTTTGAGGTTACCAAGGCATGGGTGAGAGCAACTAAGCTATCCCTTAGTATTTCCAGGAACAGGTCTAGCTGTTATGCCGGCCACAGCAAATATGCCTCTGAAGTAAATGACACCCACTCTAGAACGCTCCTTACAGATTCATCCACCACCACCACCTACCCTTTAATGAGATCATAATGAAGCAACAGTGGGGTGGAGGGGATGACCAAGCTGAGGGTTATTATCATGTCTTTCGACAGAGCAGGATTTCCTCCAGCAAAAAATGTGTGCGCTTGGGAATTGGCTCTTGAGAGCGTCTCTGATTCCAAAGCCAAGGCCTCTCTGTGCTGCCTTTGAAACCCTCTGGCTTGAAGAGCGGGTGTGAAGAAACCCTGTTGTGTTTGGCGACTTGAAAAATGACTATGTCAGAGACACAATTCCCTCACTTGGAGTATCGCCAGAGCTAGTAACTCTCCGCTGTGGTGCTTCTTAAAACGTCAACAGGAGTTTGTTTGGTCAAGTACTTATGAGTAACCTTGACTGCTTATGATGCTCAGTAATGCCAGACGCTTGCTAAAGTGCCCACTTGTGTAAAATTAAAGGGCCTTCTATAAATACTGCCTTCTACTCTTGCGACATTTTCCGAGGCACAGGCTTCAAATGAGGCCTGTATGAAGCAAAGGACAGTTTATTTTCTGACAGGTTTAATGACACAGAACACCAAAAGTGCTGTGGACTAATTGAACCACAATCGCCATTAATAAAAATTAAAGACCTCGGCCTTTTCCTGCCTCCGAAGGAATGAAGAGAGCTACTCCTCGCCTGGATTTGATTGGAATTTCCTGAGCTGAAACGGGAGCGGGGGGGAGGGAAAAAAAATACACCATGAAGAAAGAGGAAGAAGAGTTTTAACAGCGGGTAGCGATGGAGATTGGTTCCCACATGGAAGTGATTTGAATGCTATGTGGGCTTGGCGGGAACCTGAAAGATCTTTAGTAGCAATGTCATTCCTCGTCTAACCCAAATGATGTATATTAAGTCTCCTTTTATTACTTTTACCTTTGAGAAGAGGGCTCCTGCCCTCACGCGGCCAAAAGGTGGCTAGGGCTGCAGCTGACGTTCCAATGATCTGAGGGAAAGAGTTTGTGTTGGCTGCTTCCTTCCATGTCTCCCAAGGTTTCTGCACAAACTGCCCCCTTGTCACCAGCAGAGGAAATGGCTCCTCGCTCAGAGAGGAAGCTGGTGGAGGGCAAGAATTAATGCAAGCTACATGGGACCCCAGGAGGAATAAGACCTATCACCTTTCCTTTAAAGGAAAAAAACAAACCCCAGCAACTTTTGAGGCTCCACGTGAGACTAATTTTTCAGTGAAATCGGTGTACAGTGGTGTCCAAACTTTTTTCAAAGAGGGCCAGATTTGATGAAGTGAAGGGCTGTGAGGGCCGACCAATGGGCCAACCATTGGTTGTTGACCCTTTTTTAGGGTTGAAGTTGTTGGGGGGTTTTTTGGGATTTTACCCCAGGAAACAGACTGCCACAGGGGCCGGATCAAACCGACTGGTGGGCCAGATTAAGCCCCCGAAATTGACTTTGGACTTGCCTGGTGTAGACCTAGAACAGCCTTTGACAACCTGGAGCCCTCCAGCTCTTTTGGACGACATCTCCTATCAGCCCCGGCCAACACAGAAGGCTGCCCTAGAGCAAGCACATTGTGGAAGGACATGAGTGGGGAAAGAACTGCTAAGCTGATCTTCTAGGGAGAAGAGAGGATACAATGGACTATCCTGGAAAAGAACATTGCTAGGAGGCTAAAACCCTGAACAGGAGCATTCCTAAATTTGGTATTTTTTACAAATCTTCAAGTCTCTGTGTGACTGCCTGATCCCTGACTTGTGAAGACAGCTTTCCTGGGAACTGAATCATAACCACCTACGAAAGCAAGTTGGTAAGGGTGGCTTCCAATCCAAACTTTATTCAATATTCACCTGATCATTAGATTACTATCAAACAGATTCCTCTCTCGTGATGCCTCCTTCTTACTCAGCATAGATGAGATATTGGATATGTACTATAAACAATAAGAAATCCATGGCAACTGAGCATACTCAGCCCTCTTCACTGGGTTGTTTATTGAATCCCCCCCCCAACTGAGTTTTTTTGGGAGGTACTTCTGCTGCACACTTAGCTACTTGCATTTTTGGGGAGTGGGAACGGAGAAGATGATGGAGAAATGCTGCTATTAAATGCAACCCAAAGTACGATGTTCAAAGGGTGAATCTAACAACAAGAAACTATATTTTTCACTGTCCCCCACCTTTAAATCTTGCCCTTACCAAAACAATAAGGACCTTGCTACTGCAGATGACTCTGAGATTTTGTCTGTGTAGCTGTTTCTCTCTCTCCTCTTTCAAGGTTTTCTTCATACCAATCCCTCAAGCCACAGAACAGGCAGAATCCCAAACCAAGTAGGCTTCAAATGAAAGGTAAATATACGCCAAGGCCTTTACTATTCATTATAATTTTCCTTGTTTGTTTGTTTTACCTTTCAACAGTGTGGAGCTGAATGGGATTCAAACAACAAAAGAGCACAGGAAGCTGCCGTAGACTAGCTCAAACTATTCTCCCCTTTGACTGGCAGTGGCTCTTCAGGCTCTCAGGTGGAGATCTTTGCTCATTCGCTGCTATCTGATCTTTTAAACCAGAGGTGCCAAGGATTGAATTTAGGACCTTCTGCATGTGGAAGGCCAGTACAAGCAGCAACTCAACAAAGCTCATTTATCATAACCCAATTGGAAGCCAGTAGCCAAGAACAATGAATACATAGCCATGAGTTTTCTTGTTATGCATATAAGATGGCTTGCTGAAAGCAGATCCATAAGGTTTACCCTAGTCAGGTGCACATAAGGTTTACCCTAGTCAGGTGCACATAAGGTTTACCCTAGTCAGGTGCACATCAACAGCTAGACCCAAGGATTCTGCCTAACAGGGTCTCCATTTACTCATGAGCACTAATAGGCTGGAGATGGACAACAGCATATTCAGTGCTGCATCACTGCTCCTGCCATTTTTATTCTGACCAACGGTCCCCCTGGTTTAATCAACTTGGGCGTGCAGACAATATTCAGCTAGATGGACTAACAATTGCATGTTGATTGCCCTCTTAGAAGACAAAGTCCAGCAACTGGAGGAACGTGTAGCTACGCTCCAAAGAATTAGAGAGCTGGAGCTCTTCTTGGAAGCAACAGAGCACACCGTCTCCACCAAGGAGGAGACAGGGGACTCCCCTGAGAAGGAGGCTAGTTCACCAACACAGGAGCCAGATATATGGAGAAACGTGACTCAAAGAAGTAGGAGGCCCAGGGTTCGCTCTGATTGTTTAGAAATACACAATCGCTTTGAGGTCCTCTCCCCTAGCATGGAAGACGAAGAGCAGACTCCATTTGAGGATCTCTCCCTCATTACAGTCGATCAGGTATATGAAGACGAGCAGCAAAGTCAGTCCTCAGGGAATGTGCAGGCGACCTTGGAATGGACAGCTCACGGAAGAACCCCGACCAAACCTAAGAGGGGGCGTGTAGTGGTGATAGGGGATTCCCTACTGAGGGGAACAGAAGCAGTGATCTGTGGGCCTGACAAGATGTCTCGGGAAGTGTGCTGTCTCCCCGGGGCTAAGATCCAAGATGTAACTGAACGACTGCAAGGAATCATAAAACCCACTGACAAATACCCCTTCCTCTTGGTTCATGTGGGAACCAATGACACTGCAAGCAATAGCCTCCAGAAGATCAAAAGAGACTATGAGGCTCTGGGCAGGAAACTGAAGCAATTAAATGCACAAATTGTCATCTCATCTGTCCTCCCAGCTGAACGACGTGGCCCAGGGAGAGAGGGAAAAATAGTGAAAGTGAACAGCTGGCTTTGCAAATGGTGTAAACAGGAACGGTTTGGATTCTTAGATCACGGACTGCAGTTTCTTGAAGATGGACTTCTGGCAAGCGATGGGCTGCACCTCACAACGGTTGGGAGGAATGTTTTTGCCAAAAATCTCAGAAACCTCATCAGGAGGGCTTTAAACTGACTAATGTGGGGGAGGGAGACAGTGCTCCTGAAGGTAGGAGTCTATCAATTGATGAAGATGATCATCTAAATGTCATAGACCAAATGGAGCAAACAGCACGCAGACCTAGTGGTGGGAGGAAAAAATCCTTAAATAAGAGACACGGGGGAATGATTAATGGACTTCAATGTCTGTACACTAATGCACAAAGCATGGGAAATAAACAAGATGAGCTTGAGCTCTTGGTACAGCAAACTAAATATGACATAATAGGCATCACTGAAACCTGGTGGGATAAGTCCCACGATTGGAATGTAATAATGGAGGGATATAATCTATTTCAGAGAAACAGACCAGACAAGAAAGGAGGAGGAGTGGCGTTATATGTCAGGGATGTGTATACCTGTGAAGAGATCCAAGATTTAGAACCTCAAAGCCAAAGTGAGAGCGTTTGGGTCAAAATTAAGGGAGAGAAGAATAACAGTGACCTCACTGTGGGAGTTTACTATAGATCCCCAAGCCAAACGGAGGACATAGATGATGCCTTCCTGGAACAGATGGCCAAGCATGCAAAAGGAAGGGAGATAGTAGTAATGGGGGACTTCAATTACCCGGATATTTGTTGGATGTCAAACTCAGCCAAGAGCATAAGGTCAAACAGATTCCTCACTGGCCTTGCAGACATTCCTCACTGGCCTTGGTAGATGAAGGGAACGCAGTGGATGTAGCCTACCTTGATTTCAGCAAGGCATTTGACAAGGTGCCCCATGATATTCTTGTAAAGAAGCTGGTAAAATGCAGTCTTGACTATGCTACCACTCAGTGGATTTGTAACTGGCTGACTGACCGAACCCAAAGGGTGCTCATCAATGGTTCCTCTTCATCCTGGAGAAGAGTGACTAGTGGGGTGCCACAGGGTTCTGTCTTGGGCCCGGTCTTATTCAACATCTTTATCAACGACTTGGATGATGGACTCAAGGGCATCCTGATCAAATTTGCAGATGACACCAAACTGGGAGGGGTGGCTAACACCCCAGAGGACAGGATCACACTTCAAAATGAC
This sequence comes from Podarcis cretensis, assembly GCF_951804945.1. Taxonomy (NCBI): domain Eukaryota; kingdom Metazoa; phylum Chordata; class Lepidosauria; order Squamata; family Lacertidae; genus Podarcis; species Podarcis cretensis. The sequence continues at coordinate 31,201,188 of NC_137177.1, forward strand.
CTTGATAGATTAGAGAACTGGGCCAAAACAAACAAGATGAATTTTAACAGGGAGAAATGTATAGTATTGCACTTGGGCAAAAAAAATGAGAGGCACAAATACAAGATGGGGGACACCTGGCTTGAGAGCAGTACATGTGAAAAGGATCTAGGAGTCTTGGTTGACCACAAACTTGACATAAGCCAACAGTGTGACGCAGCAGCTAAAAAAGCCAATGCAATTCAGGGCTGCATCAATAGGAGTATAGCATCTAGATCAAGGGAAGTAATAGTGCCACTGTATTCTGCTCTGGTCAGACCTCACCTGGAGTACTGTGTCCAGTTCTGGGCACCACAGTTCAAGAAGGACACTGACAAACTGGAACATGTCCAGAGGAGGGCAACCAAAATGGGCAAAGGCCTGGAAACGATGCCTTATGAGGAACGGTTAAGGGAGCTGGGCATGTTTAGCCTGGAGAAGAGGAGGTTAAGGGGTGATATGATAGCCATGTTCAAATATATAAAAGGATGTCACATAGAGGAGGGAGAAAGGTTGTTTTCTGCTGCTCCAGAGAAGCGGACACGGAGCAATGGTTCCAAACTACAAGAAAGAAGATTCCACCTAAACATTAGGAAGAACTTCCTGACAGTAAGAGCTGTTCAACAGTGGAATTTGCTGCCAAGGAGTGTGGTGGAGTCTCCTTCTTTGGAGGTCTTTAAGCAGAGGCTTGACAACCATATGTCAGGAGTCCTCTGATGGTGTTTCCTGCTTGTCAGGGGATTGGACTCGATGGCCCTTGTGGTCTCTTCCAACTCTATGATTCTATGATTCTATTCTATGATTCTATGAAAACCAAGTCTTATGAGGAACACTTGAGAGAGTTGGGTATGTAAGAGGAGACTGAGAGGAGATAAGGGCTGTCACATAGAAAATGGAGCAAGCTTGTTTTCTCCTGCTCTGGAGCGTAGGACCTGAACTAATAGATTCAAGTTATAAGAAATGAGGTTTCAACTGAACATCAGGAAGAACTTTCTGATGGTAAAAGCTGTTCAACCTTGAGAGGTGGTGGACTCTTCTTCATTGAAGGAGTTTAAGCAGAGGTTGGGTGGCCAACTGCCCTGGATGCTTTAGTTGAGATTCCTGCATTGCAGGGACTTAGACTAGAAGACCCTCAGGACTCCTTCCAACTCTACAATTCTCTGTTTCTGTTATTCTATCCAGCAATGATCTGGACAGGGTCAGAGGCTGCAGAGGCAACAGATGGGCAGGGCAAGTCTGGGACAGGACAGAGAGCTAACTGTGCAGGATAGGGAGACACTGCACCTGAGGTAGCTAGACATTAACTCCCCAAGGAATCTTTCAGACCACCAGGGCCCATAGTGCCAGAGCCTGGACGCTGATGGAACCTTCCCCTGAGACTGAAGAACCAGATGCCTCCCACTGCATATTGCCAGCCAATTAGCCAGCATCAGGAGGGATGCTATGGAATGAAGGAGGAGGGCTAATCTTTATGCCAGACCGCTGGCCATTTAAGGCTCTGAAGTGCTCTCAAGGGGGTGCATCCTAGAAGAGGTACCGTTTTCTTTCTCTCCATAAGACACACTTTTTTCCTCTTAAAATCTAAGGGCAAATGTCTGTGCATCTTATGGAGCGAATGTGTGGTCCCTGGGGCTGGGGGGGGGGGAACCCGGGCTTCCCCTGCAGCCTTCCCGCTGCTCCCCAGGGCTGGTGGAGGGGGAAGCCCGGCTCCCCCCCCCGCCAGCCCCAAAGAGCAGGTCGGGGGAAGCCCGGGTCCCCCCCCCCAGCCCTGGGGAGCAGCAGGGAGCCCTGCTCTTTGGGGCTGGTGGTGGGGGAAAGCCGGTGGGGGAAAGCCGCTGCCCTGGGGAGGCTTCGCACGGCTATCCCTGACTTATGCAGGAGGTGGGGGAAGGGACAGAATTCCCCCCCCCAAAGTAGGTGCACCTTATGGTCAGGTGCGCCTTATGCAGCGAAAAATACGGTAATCTGGAGACAGAGGCATAAAAGGCTTTAGTCTGCTCCTAGTCTTTATTACAACAAGTTGCTCATCTAGAGCTGTCTGTGGTCCAGTAGCCTTGCAACATACCAGAACACATCAGAAGCAAAGACTGCCTTTCCCCAGTCTCTGTAGAGGTACTTTGTTTAGAAATTGCCTAGCATCTTTTCTGTGTCTCCATTAGGCTTCCCCTTTCCCGCTCTCTGAGGTATTTTATATCCTCCCGGTCTCTCCTCCCTTCTTTCTACCTAAGGTACAGCAGCTGGGCTCCTTCTCTGCCATCAGGCAGCTGATGGGGATTCTCCCAGCCTTCTTCTCCCACAGGCAATATCCAAATGTGGTCTCTTCTGCAGTCATTGCCTGGTTGGTGAGTATTGGGGCCTGCCTAAATGGTCAGGTGCCAGCAAAAGGCCAGTGAGGCTTGGCAACCCTTCACAGACTCATTTCAGGCACTCATAACGTCAGAGCCATGAAGTGTATCCCAGCTATGCCACTGACTTGATACAGAAAGCAAAATGTCCTCAAGGAGACGAGAGCTCTGCTTAACATGATGGGAAATGCTAAGAAACTTTTAACAACTTCTCTCATGAAACTCTACTCATGAGTTGTACAGGGCCCCAAACCAGCAGAATCTTAATCGGTTGTTTGGACTTGGGTGACCAGACAAACAAAACAAGCCAGCCAAAAGTATAAATATAGACAGCACCTTGAGCCAAAAACGTAAGACTAGGAATACAGTCAACAATGGTGGAACACAGGAATGAACCAGAAATTCAAAACTCAGTATTGTGTCTGTTACCCTGAGTTCCTTTGGGAGGAAGAGTGGGAGGAAAATAAGTTGAATAAATATTATGGAAGTAGTAGCAATTTGGTAACGCACTACTGCAATACAGCAATGCATGCATACACCACTTTGTAGGTGAGTATGTTTATAGATTTATTACATTTTTATCCAGGCAGTGCACACAGTCCTTCCCCCATTTTATCTTTCCAACAATCCTGTGAGGTAGGTAACAGTGAGACTGTGACTAGATTGAGGTTCAGCCACTGTTCTTCTTCATGGCTGAGTGGGGATTTGAGCCCAGGTCTCCTGGGTCTTCATTTTATGATTATTTCACATAGGCTGTCATTTAACTCTATCTAGCAGAGAAGAAAAATACAAAAAGGAGCAGAGCCAGAGAGCCACAAACATTTAGGTCATACCAGGTAAGGGGGGGAAAATCAAACTGCTGATTCAGACTATTCCACATCCCTCCATGATCCCCCTGCTTCAGCTTTCTTTTTATACAGCAGAAAACATATTTTTACAGCTGAGATATCTTAATATGGGCTTCTTCTCTCCTTTTAGACAAATCCCCATAAAACAATGTTTCATAAAAACAAGTGCTCTTCTCCTAAACTCTAAAAGACACAGAAAATAATAAAACCACCAGGGCCCCTTAGAGAAGCAAACTGGCTCAGAATTGCAGTGCAAACGAAGCCCCATATGCCTCTGATACACATAATCCACTTCCAGTACAATGCAGTGTACAATAAAGTATATCGTTGAGCAAGTCATTTTGTCTCAGAGGCCTGGATGGCTGTGCAAACATGGGTGGGGCTCATGCTGTGTCTTGAGTCTGACCAACTGCAATACAGGCAGGTTTCTCATTATCTCATTGCACAGGGTAGTATATATGAATCTTAACGGTAAAGGTGTCTGTGGGTGCTTCAAGGCTGTTGCAATTTTGAGGTGGAATTCAACCCCCATGCTGCCAAATTCAGGTTGAGCAATGAAAGATGATGTGGCACTCTTGTGCATCACACTCATTACCCCCACCACCACTGAAATTGGAGAATGAAAGGAAAATGGATGGAAAGCGTGGGGTAGCACTTACTTGACCCAATGTCAAATAACTTCCCTGCAAACAAAGCAGAATGAATGGACAACGTACTTTAACCACCCCACAGGACAAATGCTCAGTAAACAAGTTGTCTGGATGTGAACTGTACCACAGTGTAGTTTGTAGAACTGGTGGAGAATGAAAACATTTTATCAGTATGATTAACTGCAAATGTTTTCAAATAAATATATTGTTTTTAATGCAAGTAAGCATATGGATGTTCAAGTGCTAACTTAGAAGGATTTCCCCTCTTCTTTCACACCTGAAAGAATGCTTCTTCCAAGATGATGCCTGCGGTGAAACATGTAGAATCTAAAAACAAAGAAATCACGCATTTTTGCTGCAAAACTATTATCACTTTTATTTAAAAGTTACTAGTTAATCTACTAAAATCCAAACAATGAATTAACTAAGGCTGCAACCCTAAGGAGTGGGGCTAAATCCGATGGTGGTTCAACCACCATATCCAGTACCTTGGAAACAATAGGAAGAAAATGGGAGAGGGGGATTTTGATATACTCCTGAGCATGTTCCAACTTCTTCCTGGTTTGGGGGTGAATCGGGTGTGTCCTTTGGATCCTCCAAACTGCCCCCCACTTAAAAAGCTCCTTCTTTGGTCCTACTGATGCTAGCGCTCTGGCACTGGATGGGCCAGGGTGTTGGAAGGTTTGGCATCACTTTTGTGATGCTTCACCTTTCTTTCTAGCTGTATCTAGTTTTTAATTTTTGTTATTTAGTTTGCAGATTGTTATGCGAATTTCCCCCCCTTGAAAAGCAGTCTATATCTAAGTTGTTAAATACAGTTCACTAACTATGATGCATTAAGTCCTGGGACCAGATACGTTCTTTACATGCTGGTTTCCGTTCGCCAGGGTTACCATGCCTCCACTAGGCAGGCTGCTTCCTTTGTGGGCTATGCCTTTCCATCTGTGAAGACGAAGGAAGCTGTGCCAGCAAAATGCACCAAAGCAAATGTATCCTGGCCACTCATCAGTTGGGAATCTGGCATAACACTCCGTCTCCAGGACATCGACACTCAGCTCCGTAGAAGTTTATAAAAAGATGGGATGGGGAAGACAAGCTCTTTGGGGGCTGGCCTTGAACCCTGGCAACCTCCCATCACATCCCAGACTAAAATAAATCAGCTCAAATTGGGCGTGAAAAAGAAATCAATCGCTTGCCTAGGCCAAAACTTCCTCTGCAGACAGGGCCATGAGTGTGGGCTTTAAACCATGAACGGGAGTCAGGGGGGAGAGAGGAGAGAATCCGCGCTGTAAACCTGGCACAAGATGCACTCACCATATAGACCATCTTTAATAACTGTGCTAAAGCGAAAAGGACTGCATCTGCCAACAGTGAAACTAAAATTGTGCATGACCAACAAACGACAGATTTCTAGAGTGCAAAGTACTAGAAAACTGCACTGAAACTATGCTTGATGCTCATTACAGTCTCACACACACAAAACAGAAAAATATTTTTAACCTAGGGCATTTGCCCAGGTTCCAGTCTCCAATGTGGGATGGCATGCTGCGGAAGGCGGGGCAGGCCTTAAACCTTTCATTTCTGCTAGTCTTCTACCCTGAAATTGCCCTCCCCTCACAACTGCTTTTAGTCTCATGGGGTTGGGGGCAGAACCAAGTGCCCATATTGGAGGGTGACTAGCATCACCTGTAATTTCTGCCTCATTTCTTAGCTAATGTCGTCTCTTTGCTTGTCACACACATGCACACACAAACTTACAAGCTTATGTACAATCAGATTTTATTTCTTGATTAAATAGAGAAGCTTTATGAAAAGCTCTGAATACCAGTTGCTGGTAATTGCAGGTGGGCAGAGGTGTTGTTGTGCTTATGTCCAGCTTGCAAGTTTCCCTCAGGCATCTGGTTGGTCACTGTGACAACAGGATAGTGAACTAGATTGGCCATTGGCCTGAAGCTCATCTTATGCTCTACACCAGGGGTCAGCAACCTTTTCCAGCTGTGGGCTGGTCCACTGTCCCTCAGACCATGTGGTGGGCCGGACTATATTTTGGAAAAAAATATGAATGAATTCCTATGCCCCACAAATAACCCAGAGATGCATTTTAAATAAAAGGACACATTCTATTCATGTAAAAACACACTGATTCCCGGAACGTCTGCAGGCTGGATTGAGGAGGCGATTGGGCCACATCTGGCCCACAGGCCTTAGGTTGCCTACCCCTGCTCTACACTCACAAGGACTAGAATCTTGGGTTAGAGTTGCATGAGTAGATGTCATCCTTGCCTCCTGCTCAAAGGTGTGGAAATTTCACACATGGCCTGGTCACACAAGTTACAGAACTGTATTATTAATTATTTACAAAAAGGCTGCACATCATCATGATAGAATCCATTATGTCAAGCCAGCCTTTAAAAATAAGGATCTAAAGCTTAATTTGAACAAAGGGACACTAGGAACTGCCCTGTAATAATAAGGGGAAGAGTGCCTCTTAAAATAGAAGATCCTTCAACAAATCAGGGCTAGCATCTTCTACATCAGAGTTTCCCAAACTTGGGTCTCCAGCTCTTTTTGGACAACAATTCCCATCACCCCAATCACTGGTGCTCCTAGCTAGGGGTGATGGGAGTTGTAGTTCAAAAACAGCTGGAGACCTAAGTTTGGGAAACCCTGTTCTACATTAAGGGGCAAGGCTTCCAGATCAGAGGATACTGATAACACATAGAAAGGAAAACATGAAATGTAGGGATGCCACTTAAAGCTACCCCTGCCCGTACGGGCCAGTCATGTCCGACTCTAGGGTTGTGCGCCCATCTCACTTAAGAGTCCGGGGGCCAGCGCTGTCCGGAGACACTTCCGGGTCACGTGGCCAGCATGACGAAGCTGCTCTGGCGAGCCAGCACCAGTGCAGCACACGGAAACGCCGTTTACCTTCCCGCTATAAAGCAGTACCTATTTATCTACTTGCACTTAGGGGTGCTTTCGAACTGCTAGGTGGGCAGGAGCTGGGACCGAAAGACGGGAGCTCACCCCGCGGCGGGGATTCGAACCGCCGACCATGCTACTGGCAAGTCCTAAGCACTGAGGTTTTACCCACAGCGCCACCCGCGTCCCAGGGATGCCACTTATGCAATGCCAAAAAAAGAGGAAAGGTCTCACCAAAAAATAAGATAAAAGAGGATAGATTTGCACAGAATGTGCACATGCTAATTTGTATTTACAGATTTAACTGTAGAAATAATTACTATAATTTCAATAGAAATACATCTCGCCACACTGCCGAAGACTATGACCAGTGACCTGTGTCCTGTCTGCTGTCCATGTGCTAACAGCTGTTGATGAGCAACTTCAACCACCACTCCAGCTTTCATTCCTTATGGTTTTTTGTTTTCAGTTTGGAGAACTCCTAGCCATCTCCAAATCAGATGTTTCATGGTTATATTTCCAAATCGGACAACTTTGCTGTTTGCAAGGTGAAACAAAATCTCCGATAACTCATACAACAAGGCAGTACACTCCCAGTACTAAGAATTTGTCAAGAATGTATAACTTGCTGTTGAAATGGAATACACAAGATGAATTGGTCAAATCGGTAATGATTAAATGGGCACAGGATATTGGTCATAATATTATGTTTGCTGACTGGGAAAAGTTATGGACCACTGGGATGAAATTTACGGCATGTAATGCCTTGAGAGAAAATATTATGAAAATGATGTACAGGTGGTACATGACCCCAGTCAAACTTGCAAAAATCTAGCATTTGCCCGATAATAAATGTTGGAAATGTAAGGAAACGGAAGGAACGTTTTATCATCTTTGGTGGACGTGCCCAAGGATTAAGGTCTTCTGGGAAAAGATCTATAATGAACTGAAAAAGGTACTTAAGTACACCTTTCTTAAGAAACCAGAGGCCTTTCTCCTGGGCATAGTCGGCCAATTGGTGTTAAAGAAAGATAGAACATTTTTTATGTATGCTACAACAGCAGCAAGAATACTCATCGCGAAGTACTGGAAGACACAAGAGTTACCCACCGTGGAAGAATGGCAGATGAAGGTGATTGACTATATGAGTTTGGCAGAGATGACGAGCAGAATCCGAGACCAGGGAAGAGAAACGGCGGAAGAGGATTGGAAAAAATTTAAGGACTATCTAAAGAAATATGCAAAAATTAGTGAATGTTAGGTTGATGCTGGATGAGAAAATAGGGGTTGATAGCGGTAATGGATAAGTAAAAAGAAAATGAATGTTATTAAAATTAAATTGAAATAAGGGGGGGATTTGCTAATAAATTATTGACATGAGAATGCAGAAAGGGAAGGTATGAGGAAGTCGGGAAAGTAAGGTATAAGAAATTAAGATTTGAAATTATATGTGTTTTATGTTTTTATTGTTTTGTATTTGTGTTTTGTTTGTGTTGAAAATTTTGTGGAAACTTTAATAAAAATTAATTTAAAAAAAAAACAAGGCAGTACACAAGGCAAGCAAAGAAACAAATTTACATTTTGCCTGTTGGAAGAGAAATTTAAATTACTTTGGGGTTCTATGTTGTGTATGGAAAGCTGTTGTGTTTTGTTTTTCTTCTGCTGGATTCTAACTGGGTTATGCTTACTAATTAAAATCCCTACTGAAATTGTAAGCCTCCCCTTCTCTCGCTCTCATTCCCTGTTCCACGAGAAAGTATAAAACAAAATTTAAACACAGAAATGCAATAGCTCTCCAGCTGTACAATAATAGAATTAATAAAACAATCTGCTGAAATGTGAACCTGTGAGAGCAAGGAAAGTTGCAGAAATAAAGAGTGAGGAAAATTAACCAAAGGTCAAAGTTCTTGGCTCCCTGGGCAGGTCTCCATCCCCAAGACAATGATCCTGTAACTGGAGATTTAGGAGGGTAGAGGATTCCAGCCAATGTGAATTTACTAGCTTGTAACACAGACCCCCTTGTCCCAAGGAGTTGTAAAAGCAGCATGAAATTGGGCCTTCAAGGGGGAAAAAATACAAAGCAGATCCCCCACGGAAGGGATAAGTAACGGGGAGGCACAAAATGAGTCCCAGGGAGGTAACTCAACTGGGCCATGGGACATGGGCTGCCTAAGTTGTTTCTGATGGTGATATAACAGGCATTTCAACCACACATAATAACAAAAAGTCAATGCTGGAGGAGGAAGTCACAAATTCCGCTAAACCAAGGGAAGATCTGTCCCAGTTTGCTTTTTCAGTGTTGTGCTTGTGTATATATTTCGAGAACATTTTGTCAATTCCATGCGGGAAACTACCAATCACAAAGAAAATGGGGACAGGAGATAAAATGGAGGGGAAAAACATATGGTACGCCCTCATAGCTTGTTTAGAAAACCGAGTACGTGTCAGTAACTTAGGACATCTGATCCATATTGCAGATCATTTTCTGTGTTCATAGGAACACAAGGAAGCTGCCTTCTTCTGAGTTAGACCTTGGTCCATCTAGCTCAGCACTGTCTGTACTGACTGGAAGCCACTCTCTAGAGTTTCAGACCCAGTTCTATATGGGGAGGCTGGGAATTGAACTTGGGACCTTGTGCATAAAAGGCAGATGCTCTGCAACTGAGCTACAGCTCTTCCCCTACTGTTGGCCTACAGTTCTCATCCGCCCCAGTCAGCATGGCCAGAGATGAGAGCTATGGCCCTTCAAGTTACATTGGTCCTCTGCATGTTTGCCTGAGCTGTGTGAACTACACACAGTATATGGTTTACAAGATTGGCTTTATAGTCTTGGCATGAATTACCTTTTCCAGGGCCACCTTTCACATTTTTTGTTTCACCCTATGGCTGTTGTGGCAAAGCAAACATCAGCTGCTATAGAATGGAAGCCCCCTTCCTTTGCTGCTTATGAATTACTAAACAATCAGCTTTGGTTTTTATCCCCATTCAATGTTCAGACACCTTCTTTGAGGAAAAAGAAGTAGCAATTCATACCAAGTAAGCAAACAGCACGATTCACAATGGTTGTTATCTGCATTCTGGTCCATCATTAGAAAGCCTGGCACATCTGGCATATGTAGTAACCTGGGTGTTCACATTCTCATGGGCAAATTAAACACGATACTGTTCAATCATTAAGTCTTCTCCAGTCACATATTTTAAAAGGAGTGTTTGCAACATTAAAAAAGAGTGTGGATAAAGGTAGAAGAACTCTTCCTTCTTAGCGTCATCCCAGACATTTGCCCCTTGGCCTGGCTTTCTCCTTGTATCAGGTTGGGCTGCGAGTTGTGGGAAGAGAGTGTGGGTGTTAGGCCAGGGGCAAATTCAGCTTCCCTCATCCACACACAATTTCTGCTATTAAAAGCACCCACCCAAACCATGCCCAGCTTTATACATGAACAAATGGGACTTGCAACAAAATGTTGCAGCATGAAGTGTTCCTGTTCAGGATGCCAGCCAGCCAGCCAACCAGCCACACCCTTTCCCATGACATTCCATTCCTTTATTTCCTTCCCCAGTTTTTTATCCCCTCTCCAACAGTCAGTCTTCGATGCCTACTGGGTATCCATTGGATGCCTTTCTCCTTAGGATTTCTTCCTCCAAAATATTTTTGGAGTAATGCAAATTTGCTAATGCCACCCTTTTGTGCTTGTATGGGGCAGACTTGGTGATTGCACCAACATGGCTGCCTCCATCATGTCTCTTTGGCCCAGTGAAGGAGGCCTTTTGTGAAATTAACAGCCCTGCAAGTTTTCCCCTGCACATATTGACCCAAAAGGTTCCACCCCAGTTTCACCTCCATCATCATCCTTCATCATGAGACAATACTGCTCAGTTATGCATCAACTGGCTTACTACTATTAATAAACAAGGTAGAGGTTATGCAATTCCTTAAAGACACACCTAGAAAGGAGCTCCAAGCAGAGTGAAAATTGGATTCTGAGACTTGCATGTTCTTGTTTCTCCCTCTCCCTGCAAACTGGGCATTTCGAGAGCTCTAGCCCAGCCTGGTGGTAACAGCAACTCCCTTGAATGCTCTCAACGAACAAGGAAAGTCAAGAAAAATATATCTGCAGTTCACTCTCCCTCCTTTTCTGAGAAACACATACGGGCAGAAGACGAAGGTCCCTTCTCCCTTTTCCTTTTATTGCGGAAAACAGCAAACATAAATCCCAAACCATCCCAAAGCATGTCTTTTAACTCACCTGCCTGTCTTGAAATGCTTCATTCTCCAAGTCCAGACTCTCCCACTTCCCTTCCTAAGGCTCCTGCGCACAGCCTGAATACTTTGATTGTCTTTTGCCAGGCTGTGACGTATACACCCACTTACATATTCCCTCTAAACATCAACAAGCTCCATCCCGAGACAAAGTGGTCAATTTATTACTTTGAAGGGGTTCTCTGTGCACAGGCAAGTGTGGCATTAACCACACACTTCAGCTTTAGCTTCGCCTTGTAAACTCTGTGGCAGATAAATGATTTCTCTTCTGACGCTGGAATTAGGTCTTCGTGTGTGGCTGCACCACAAGGCTGGCTGGCTTCACCAGCAGTAATGATGCATCTGACTAGAGAAAGGAATCATCACTGGGAACTCCTGAATGGGATTTCTAATCTCTGGATATTCAGTTTGCACATCTCTACAATGCATATTTCTTTAAAGCCACAGATGACAGAAGACAGACAGATATAGATATAGATATAGATATAGATATAGATATAGATATAGATATAGATATAGATATAGATATAGATATAGATAGATATAGATGATATAGGGCTGCTGTGATTATGCTGAAGTTCTATGGATGTACAGAAAAAGCCACTACATGTGGCAATGGACATAGAAATCAGCCTCCTTCAAATCTCAGGTGTCTTCCTCTTCTATTTTTTTAAGGGGAGCACACTTCTAGCCCTTATAGCTCTGAAAATATGCTCAAATGGGTGTCAGTAATGGCTGCAGAAATCTGAGTGGCCATTGCTTACTGGTTGGCAAGGCACTGAGAATCCACAAAGCTGGGGGAACACTAGGGGGTGCATCGGAAGATGGCTGACAATGACATCTCTCCGACCCACACGAGGTAATTTGGAGGCTATGATGGGAGTAATTAGCCTCCCTACCCCCCCCAGGATGGTGGGGGGGGGGACTGCCTTGCCTGCTGTGCCCTATACCTGGGAGCAACCAGAGCTCAATTAGGGCCAAATTACATATTACATGGGAGAGCTACGGTCAGATCTTGACGGTTTTAAAGCAGACACAAGGATTCTGGATTTGAACCCACTAGGGAAAAGGGACTGGTTTGTAGACTGTAGGCACTGCCTATTTTCTCTTGGTGTGGGGCTAACACCACCTGATATGGCAAATGGTAAGAGAGTGAACACACTTCCAGGCAGTGCCGATTCTCCAATCAAATTTGGAGTCCCACCTACAGTTGTTTCGGAATGAAAATAAAAACATGGGGAGACCCACTGACAAATCTACCATGTAGTTTTCAATCCTGTTGCAATTCTCTGCATGGTGGGATCACTGCGTAAGAACACAAGAGAAGCCCCTGCTGGATCAGCCCAAAGAACCATCTAGTCCAGCAGGCTGTTCTTATAGTAGCCAAGCTTACAAGCCCTGGACCTGTATTCAACATATAAAGATTTCCCACAGTGAAACTGACACATGAGGAGACGACAAGAAGCACTGACCCAAGTGTGTAACAGAGAGAAGTCAAGAACAGGTGCCATCTTCTTCTGTCACTGTTGGTGTTAGCAATTCTTCCTTCTCATATTGTGATCTCTCTGCCCAAGGAGAAACAGCAAAGGAAGAAGCAGGAGCAGAGGCAAGGATGGAGTGTGCTTTCATGCACACCTGGACTTGCTTGCAATGTTGGTGAGTGGTTATGGTGACCTATCCAGACCACAAATGGTGGTCATGGGCTGCAAGGAATGCCTGGCAATATTTTGGTCAGGAAGGCAGGGAGGTTGGGGCCAAGCTAGAGTTGCAGGACCTTGGATAGCTCCAAGCAGACAGATTGCTCCAATGAAGTCTGGAGCTCAAAGGAGGCCTTTTATCCTTCTTAGATCAGTCCACCCCTCCCAGAATGTGTCATTTTCTTGAAGAATGGAGCCTTAAAAGCAGGGATGGGGAACATGTGGGCCTTGCAGTGTTGTTGGACTCCAACGTCTACTATCCCTAGTCATTGGCCATACTATCCGGGACCAATTGGGTCCAACAACAACTGTAGGGCCACATATTCCCCCTCACTGATTAAAAGGGTAGTCCTGTGTCTTGGAACACCCATGCCTTGCGTTTTGCCTACAGTGATGAGGAGATATGGATGAGCATGAGGCCCCTGGTGTAAATGCAACTGGTTCCTTAGGGGTTGGTTTGTCATTATGATATTAAACAGCCCCTATTGTTACTGTTACTTTGTTCCACCTTTTTAAGACTTGGCATAAGCTGAAAGGGCACATTACTTTCAAGGCATGGCCACTGCTGACCAACAAATTCCTTCTCTGCGTGACATAACATTGCACACAGTCTGTTCCCAGTGGCCCACCAGCAACAGCCAATGATGTGGAATGGAGTGGAGTGGGGGGACCCTGAGTGCAATAATGCCATGTCTGCTTTAATGAAAAATTATAAGAGAAGATGAAGGCCTTTGTCAGCCATGCATCTAAAGTGACATTTGGTTCCAAGATACAAAAGGATACTCATCTTAAGTTGAGGTCTTAAAAGGGTTTTTGACATTATTTCTCTTTCTGTTATCAGCTTTGGGTGGACAACGGAAAGGAAAGAGGCACATTTATATAACTTCTAATTGCTGGATATTGCTGCTTTCTCCTTTGATAACCCTGCTCTGTGTTAAGATTCCTACTCATTTCTACATCACTTTTTAAGGCAGAAAATGCTGTTCTTACTTTTATTCTTGTGACAGTCTTGTGAGGCCATTTTAAGATGAAAGGTAATCCACTTTTTCACATAGCTGAGCAGGAAGATGAACCTGGGATTGGGAAAGTGATATCGAACCTCTGTATGCTGTATTCAGGGAATAATACTGACTTGAAGCAATACAACTATATATGTTCCAAATAATTTGTCTCTCAGAGCAGATGGAGGGGAAAAGGCAAAAGAGGATGCCAACCAGAAGCCATAGTGGGCTTAATGCAAACACTTTTCCACTATGGAAACTGGCTGTACCTCAAGCTGTCAAAATTCATTCCAGGGTTATACTGCTTTTGCTGTTCGGCAATATGGCATCCCATTGCCGCCACATTTCCAATCTCAACAAACAGGTCAGAGGCTGATTGAATAGTGGATCTTTTATAAAGACTCTGAAAGGAAGGGGGGGGGGGAGAGGCTTTCCTGATGCCTCAAATCAAGCCCCTTATAGCAAGGAGAATCAAGCTGCAATTATTTCTAAATTTTCACCCATACTTATAAATATGCAATTTTGTGTAAATCTGTAGCATCTTTGGCCTTTGTTTGGAGAGAAGCATACTTGAGTCTTGATCTTAGACTTTCTATGGCAGCAAACAGAGCAGCTCAGGGGAGGGGGGGGAAAGGAGGAAACAAGACAGCATGGGCAGGGTTAAACGTGGTGCAGGGGGTATTCCAATGAGCATCCTAAAGCTTGGCACAAACCTATACACTGCCCTGAGATTTTTTGATGAAGGGCAGTATATAATAAATCTAATCTAATTTAATACAGGAATAACTTGTTTGAAGAGGAATCAGAGGCAGCCCTACCATTTAGCATGAAGGGGCGAAGATCATGCTGGAACAGCTCAGTTGGTAGAGAATGATACTCCTAAACTCAGGGTCATGAGTCTGAGACCTATGTTGGGTGAAAGATTCCCGCATTGCAGGGGGTTGGACTAGATAAGCCTCATGGTCCCTTCCAGCTCTACAGTTCTCTGATTCTATTATAAAGGAAGCCAGGAACTGGTGTCTGAATGGTAAAACAGTACTGCAGGAGTAGGTCACTAATGATTTTTTGGGGGGCAGCATATGTCCCCTATCTATGCTATAAGTTGCTATTGGCTTCACAAAAGTGCAACTGCTGTGTCTTCCCTCCAATAGTCCTGGGAGTTGTAACTTGGCAAGGTGCTAAGAATCTCTTTTTTAGAGATCCCTGATCTTAATATACTTCCCAGAGTTCCTTTAACCCTAGAGAAAAGGAATTAGTATTAAGCCAGAAAAAAATCTGTAAGAAGATATACATATGTGGGATGTAATCCACTGGGAGCAGTCAAGCACTCCTTGTTTTGCTAGAGCGGACATGTAAGGGAATGTTTGGTCCACCCAGTCAAACTTCCTGTTCCTCCTGGCCTGGAGCACCCTTCCTTGCATGTGACTAGTGGGTGGGGGTGACCTTTCCAGACCCGGTAAAAGGACAAGGCATGCTGCCACTCTCCCCTTTTTCCATTTTCTTTTTGTCCTGTGAACTACCTGGAATGAACTGCTGGCTGCCTGCCAAGCAATCCCCCAGGTCATCTCCCTTATGGGATAAACCTGTTTGTAACTTTAAGACTAAAGCCTGCCTTCAGGGATCACACTGTGCTCTGCCTGATCGTGAATAAACTTTCTTTTTATTGCTTATGAATGAGACTGTGGGGTCTTTTTTCTTTTAGGAGGGATTCAAGGGGTCTTACCAGGAAAATATTAGAACACATTTCAATCTGCACAAGCCAGATTGAATTGCAAATTGTCTTAAGAAACTCACACGGGTTTGCAACTAGTTTTCCGCTGTGTAAAGGGGAATGCACTCTGCTAAGTAAAGGAACTTGCTAACGCAGTTAGGAAGGATATTAATAAACAATATATCTTCTCCTGCCACCCTGAACATTCCCACAACATATTCCCTTAAAAGTAGCTATGTTATATGCAACTTATGTAATCTAGACTGTATATATGTATAATCAATGGAAAACCAATAAAAATTTATATGGAAAAAAAAAAGTAGCACGTCAGGATGGCCCTTCCCTACCTACTATCTACTTCACATAGATGCTGCTGCAATTATGACGGTGAAATGCACAGATACCTTACAGAGTATATGAAATTACAGTGAAAACCAGGCTTGATATGACCAATGGTTCGATCTCGTGTCTACAGTAGTTTCATACCCAGAAGCAATTGGTTCATTCCCAGGTTTCAGCACAGAAAGGGGCAGCAGAGAATTGGAAGCAATGTGCAGAGTGAGCATAGGAAGCTGCCTTATGCTGAGACAAAGAGCATTGGTCCATCTAGTTGGGTACTGTTTACAATGATTGAGAGCAACTCTCAAGGATTTCAGATAGGGGCCCCTCCCAGTCCACCCTGCAGACGTTGGGGATTGAACCTGGGACCTCCTGTTCTCCCACTGAGCTATGGCCCTTCTCTGTGCTTCTTCCTTATCATACCACAACCACAATGAAAAATAACACACCATCCATGCTTGCTCCAAATAAGCTGTCGGATGCTGCATGAATAGACACCTTTCCACCCATGATGTCTCAGGTCACTAAGCAACGATCCATCACACTCCATGTTCTGTCTTTGATGGTGTTCCACAAGGCTTAGTGAGTTAATTGTTTGGAATGCAGCAGGGTCCTCTGGGTGTAGTGCATGAGTATCAGTGCATGAGGTAAGCACTTCAGTGCTCTTCCAGGACCAAGCATATCTGGGAGAACTTTCATACGCAGCTGCAGCAAAGTTCTGACAGTTTATTAAAAGCCCCATGAGCTTGTGAAAAATGGCCTCCTCCTGAGTACGTTCCCTAATATCTGCAACTATTACAGAAGACGTTTGTTCAGGTTCAGAGGCAGCTGGACTCTGGACATGAGTTGCTAGGGGCAAAGCAAAGTGAGGCAAGCATCTGGTTGGCCACTGTGGAAAGGAGGTGCTGGGCTAGAGGGGCCAGGAGAGGTGAATCTTTTGTGTCTCAATGCCACATTACCTCCTGGCCAACTGACTGGCGACCACGTGCCAACTGAGAAAGGTGCAGGGTAAGGGAAGCTGTGGTGCATTGCTCTTTTAAGATGCTCCGGGTGTCTTAAGGCAGCAGATCCTGGCATAGCTAGCTTCCCTTGTCTTTTCTAACAGATTCCCAGTCTCTTCCAATGCTTGTAAGTGCTCTGCCCACCTCCCCCTTCAGCTGCTGCAGAGATCCTGGGATCTTCCAAATATTGCTGACAACAGATCCAGTAGGGTTTTTCATTATGTTCTTAAACTTCCTTATCCAAGCCTCATTTATCCCAGATTGTGTCCGCACATCTGTTTAGTCTGCAATCCCACTACTGGTTTGGAAAGCAGTGTTAACAGGACATTAGCCATACCTATCCTGTGCTACCTCCTGAATTTGAGGCGGTATGCCTCTGAATACCCGCTGCTGGGAATCACAAGTGGAAAGAGTGCTCCTACACGCATGTCCTGCTTGCAGACTTCTCAGAGGCAGCTGCTTGGCCAACATGAGAACAGGATACTGGTCGAGATGGGCCTTTGTTCCTATCAAGGTCAGCAGTAGGGTGGTAGGGACAATCTCCCAGGTGCATCCAGTTTTGGGGATGAAATAGGTTATGTCCTTTGCTAGTCATATATCCAATTGCGGCTCACTGTCACACACAATGTAATGGCAAACACTATGAACGGAGCCGGTTCTGATACACATAGGTTTGTCCCTGTTATCTGTGTTCCCTGCCTTGGTTTCACTCTATTTACAATGCTAGAATGTGATGAAGTCTTGAGCTTTTAAAAACATGATAGAAAGAAGATTTGGAACATGGCACTGTATATTTATACAGTCAAAATAAGTTGTTTTACACCAATTCAGACCATTAATCTATCTAGTTCAGCAAACTCTGATTGGCAATAGCTCGCCATGATCTCAGATGAGGGACTTCCTCAGAGCTACTCTCTAATAGCTTTTTAACTGGAGATGCAAGGCATTTGGCTCTATCACCAAGCTGTGGTCCAAGGGTGGGGAACCTGTAGCCCTCTGGAAGCTGGTGAACTACAATTTCCATCATCCTTGACTACTGTGAATTGGGCTGATGTCCAACAACAGCCACAGGTTTCTAGGCTGTGAAGACACTGTACATGGCTACCCCCAAAGAATCCTGGGAACTGTAGTTTACCCCCACAAAGTTACTTCCCAGCACTCTTAAAATACTTCAATTCCCATGATTCTTTGGGCAAAGTCTTGTGCTTTAAGGTATGCTGTGTATGCAGCTCCCCTCTTGCTCTAGTCCCTCCCATGAAGAGTAAAACAGTTGAAGCAGGCCTTCTAGCCCAGTTTTTACTACTTTGGGGACTGATCCTAGCACCTTTTGTTTGCAAAATATGTTCTCCACCCCTGAACTGTAGCTCCTTCTTAATAGAAAGCAAGCTAGTTGAGCAGGCTTACCTGGAGTCTTGGCGCGGCAAGACCAAGTGCAAATGTTTTGCAGAAACCTGAAGTCCAGTTTCACAGCATATCTTTGCTCCTTTTGAAGATCTGCTAAAAGCCAGGAGACCGAGATCATAGAGTCATACTCCTAGAAGGAACAAAAAGAGATCATCATGTTGCAAAACTGAGCTTTAGAGTTCTGTGAGATGTTCTCGGAGGCGAGAGATCCTGTTGGGCCTTGTTTTATTGACATCCCAAGATACACCATGGTTGGCTACAAGAGAAAGAGCTGCCTCAGTAGTGTTCACAAAACATGAATCGCAGGGGATTTTTTATATCTGTGTGAGCTGTTACCCAACAGGGAGAGGCTGTCATGTGTTTATTCAGAAAGTAATGGAATTACTTTTTTAAAAGGAATTTCATTTCTAGAAACATAAGGAAACACTGGGATTGTTTATTCATGAAGCTTTCCCTGAGCAAGACTTTAGATTCCAGTGAAATTCAGAAGACAGAGCAAGTTCTGGAAAAGCAGCACATGGGAATAGTTTTCTTCCTAAATTGGCATTCCCACACGTGTGCACAAGTGGCATTATTTAAAAAAAGAACCAAATGAGCCCATGAACACCAAATATTAGAACAGAATCAGACCAGTCAATTTACATGGAAGAATGAGAGCCTAATTCTATTTTACTTAGTCATTGCAATTATTTGGTATTTTGCTCTTCAGTGCAAGGACTTCCAGAGCATCTTGCAACAATTAGGGCTTATGTCTCCTTTATGCTCTGTTTCTCCTCTGTTTGGAACTTTGATGCTCTGAGGCCATTCACATGAAGTAGTGGAAGAAAAGGGAGAGACCTGGGATTAATGAAGGCTGCTTCACACATTACAAATTCTGCTGCACGCAGATGCCACATGCACCCAAAATATTGTTCTGCACAGCTTTTCAGGAGGATTCTCTTTCCATTCATGCTTGTAATGATGACAGATACCTAAACATACTGTTATGGCTGCTAAATGATCTGCCCGTTCTTAGGTCAATTTACCAGTTAATAGCCTAGGACGCTTGGTAGATGTTTCCTAAGTGGGAGTTAATACTTAGGAAACGGTTGGAGGTTTCTGTTCTCAATGGCAGAGTTACCCAGTGCTGCAGTTTTCCAGACACTTGACTTAAAGATCTTATGCCTCTTCCCTTTAAATGGTAACGTATAGTCCTGGTACATCTGGGGCCCTTCCTGCTCATTCTGCTGAGTGGGGCACCGGGCTTCTCTGTCAGCTGCAAAGTCCTGCTCTGATGCACCACTGCAGCTACCAGACCTTGGGAGGGAGTCCGGAGTGGCACAATGGGTCAGTGCATCTGGCTGTTAACCAAAATGGTTGGTGGTTCAAGCCCAACCAGGGACGGCTGTGGGCAGGATTCTTGCATTGCAGTGGGTTGGACTAGATGGCCCTCGGGGTCCCTTCCAATTCTACAATTCAACTATGAGTAAACACCCCAGCTGAGGAGAAATGCTTGATGCATTATTTGTTTATTAAATTTGTATCCCATACTTCCTCCCGAAAGAGCCCAGGGGGCAGCAAACATCAAAATGTTAAAGCAATACAATTTGCAATAAAATATAAACATATTCAGAACATTTAAACCACAATGGCATTGCTTCTCCAGGGTCTTGGGCCTTCCTCACCAATGCTACACTTCAACAGATGATATATCAAGAACTGAATCTTGGCCCTTTGCATTAGAAACATGTTTTGCACCAGTGGACTATGGGCTTTTTGTTTTTCTTTCTTTTCATACATTTAGATTGTACCTTTCTTCCATCACGGAACCCAAGGTAGCGTTTATTACCAGATCCTAATCTGCTTAGCTTCAGCAAGAGTGGGGGCCCTATGTGCTTTTAGACCAATATAGTTGGTGCTGTGGGTTAAACCACTGGACTTGCCGATCAGAAGGTTGGCGGTTCAAATCCCCGCGACGGGGTGAGCTCCTGTTGTTCAGTCCCTGTTCCTGCCCACCTAGCAGTTCGAAAGCACATCAAAGTGCAAGTAGATAAATAGGTACCACTCTGGCGGGAAGCTAAACGGCATTTCTGTGTCCTGCTCTGGTTTGCCAGAAGTGGCTTAGTCATGCTGGCCACATGACCTGGAAGCTGTACACCGGCTCCCTCAGCCAATAAAGTGAGATGAGCACCGCAACCCCAGAGTCGGTCACGACTGGACCTAATGGTCAGGGGTCCCTTTACTTTACCTTTAGTTTCACTGAATGACTATAAGCAGCCAGTCCAGGGCATAAATAACTTATCTGCTCCAAGCCTGACTGCAGTCTCAGCAGAGGCAGCAGCTCTCACCTTTCAGCAATGCATTTGGCCTAAATCATTATCTGGAACAGGTCATACTTGATGCTCCGTTCCTGACTATCCTTAACTGCACGCTTGGAAAGCCGATGCTCTGTGAAAGACCTGGAGTGTGCAGAAGGAAATGGCTGCATTTCCTTCAAGGAGCTGTAGAGGTGGACATCAATCTTCATTAATTCTGACACAAGGGGGCCTTCTTTCCACTCCCTCCTTGGAGGGAATATAATCTCCCCCGCCAACATTCACCGCTCCTCTCTGGCTACTGTCCGCTGCTAAATGCAAGATCTCTTTGGACGTTTGGGAAGCTTATTTTACAGGGATGATGCATTGCAATAATTATCATCAGCTTAGAATAAGTGTACTCCATTTTGGAGGCCTAAAACAGAAGACCAGCACTGAGGCATAAAAGGCACAGCAGCTGCTTGCTGTAGGTTTTCAATGATTGCACAATTAAGCCAGCCCAAAGGCCAGCTCATCTGAGGTACTAATGTGCTGACAACTTGTGTGGAACAACTGCAGCACAGCTTCAGTGTCACGCTTCTTGAACTGGAGCAAAGCTCTGGGTCAGATGGGGCAAGCAACTCAATTCAGTTTCTATTCGAAAACGAACTACCTAATTTGAACTTTGCAAAACAATACACTGACTAAAACAGAGCCATCTTTCTCTGAATTGAAGTGGAGTTCTCCAGTGAAATTACATGCACAAAAATAACAATAACAATAATAATAATAATAATTTATTATTTGTACCCCGCCCATCTGGCTGGGTCTCCCCAGCCACTCTGGGCGGCTTCCATAGAAACCAAAAATACACTAAAATATCACACATTAAAAACTTCCCTGATGTCTTCTGAATGTCAGGTAGTTGTTTATCGCTTTGACATCTGATGGGAAGGTGTTCCACAGGGCGGGCACCACTACCGAGAAGGCCCTCTGCCTGGTTCCCTGTAGCTTTGCTTCTCGCAATGAAGGAACCACCAGAAGGCCCTCGGCGCTGGACCTCAGCGTCCGGGCAGAACGATGGGGGTGGAGACGCTCCTTCAGGTATACTGGGCCGAGGCCGTTTAGGACTTTAAAGGTCAGCACCAGCACTTTGAATTGTGCTCGGAAACGTACTGGGAGCCAATGTAGGTCTTTCAAGACCGGTGTTATGTGGTCTTGGCGGCCGCCCCCAATCACCAGTCTAGCTGCCGCATTCTGGATTAGTTGTAGTTTCTGAGTCACCTTCAAAGGTAGCCCCACGTAGAGCGCATTGCAGTAGTCCAAGCGGGAGATAACTAGAGCATGCACCACTCTGGCGAGACAGTCCGCGGGCAGGTAGGGTCTCAGCCTGCGTACCAGGTGGAGTTGGTAGACAGCTGCCCTGGATACAGAATTGACCTGCGCCTCCATGGACAGCTGTGAGTCCAAAATGACTCCCAGGCTGCGCACCTGGTCCTTCAGGGGCACAGTTACCCTATTCAGGACCAGGGAGTCCTCCACATCAGCCCGCCCCCTGTCCCCCAAAAACAGTACTTCTGTCTTGTCAGGATTCAACCTCAATCCATTAGCCGCCATCCATCCTCCAACCGCCTCCAGGCACTCACACAGGACCTTCACCGCCTTCACTGGTTCTGATTTGAAAGAGAGGTAGAGCTGGGTATCATCTGCATATTGATGGACACCCAGTCCAAACCCCCTGATGAAAAAATGCTCATTTTAAGTGAGCATAAGTGAATAGCTTACTGAAAATAACATAGAAAATTCATTATATCAGGAAAAATGTGTATATTAGGATAAATTTGCACTAAAATGCTGGTGAATTTTCATGAGGACATTAAAAAAAAATAGACTGCTTTGGAAATGTTGAGAACTGAATTTAAGATTGGAAAAATGAGAAACTGAGAATAAGCAAAACTAAAATTGACACATTCACATATTCACTCATACCCTCCCAATTACAAACTTAATCAGTTAAGCAACCTTTCCCTCTGCCCAGGGAAACATGGGAACTGTTGCTCTGAAAAAGGGGGTTATTGTCTTTAGCATATCAAGCTTCCCCCAACTACAATTCCCAGAATGCTTTTGGGAAGTGAAGGCAGTCAAAGTTGTAAAAAATCAACCAACACCTATAATATGTAGTTATGGTTTCTGTTTCCCTGGAAACTTGCCTGAGGCTTTTCTGAAGCTGCTTCTGATATGTTCTTGTTTGCCAACTTTCAGTAGGCACTATTAAGAAGATCTTCAAGCTACATACTTTACATCAGTACCGGCCTGCTCATGAAGTGAGGTGAGGCAGTCACCTCAGGTGGCAGATCAGGGCATGAGGAGCACAAAGTTCACCACTGCCATTTCCTGTGTGGGTGTGCCCTGCTTCCTCTGCTGCTGTACCCCACTGTTGCCACACCCATACCCCACTAGTGCTGCCCCCCACATGGTGGCAGCAGGGAGCACCTGTGGAGGAGGAGATGGTGGCAGCGGGGCATTTTGACTCCAGCAGCAAAATGTCCCAGGCCAGTCCTGATTTACATACTAACACATTATTTCAGTACCTTGGTGTTTTTGAGTTGTATGTCTTATAAATCTAACCTCAGCTCATAGGTTAAGAACAGGGCTAGAGATCCTGTGCTCCTTCAGATTCTTCTGGACTTCAACTCCCATCAGCTCCGACCAACATGGACAACTGTCTGGGATGAGGGAAGCTATAGTCCAATAACATCTAGAAGGCCACATAAGATTCCTTATCCCTGGATTGGAATCTTAATAAAGGCAAACGTCATGTCCAGTTTGTCATGTTACAGGCAGGCATGCTGGCAGAAGTGTAAATACACAATAGCAGCAATCATGTTTTAGAGAGCATGAGATCCCCCTTTCTAATCCAGCAAGTTCGAAGTTATATGCATCTCTAGTGTGGCATTACCTAAATGCCAGCTAAATGGAGGCTGGTGCAATTAATGCTCCTTGCTGGTCTGGGAGTCTTTTTAGAGCTGTAAAAGGAAAATGGAAGAGGAAGGAAATCAAAACAAGCAGCCAGGTCTCTCTTTTTGCAGTATTCTCTCTCCTTTATGTACAAGGTTGCAGATTTAAGTCAAAATGTTGAGGGGAGTTTTCCTGTCCACTAGATGAGTACAACTGTGAAAGAGGATGCCAAGGGCATGCTTGCAAATACCTACCCACCTACCCATTCTTAAGGAAATCAGCCCTAAGTGCTCACTGGAAGGACATATCCTGAAGCCGAGGCTCCAATACTTTGGCCACCTTATGAGAGGAAAAGACTCCCTGGAAAAGACCCTGATGTTGGGAAAGATGGAGGGCACAAGGAGAAGGGGATGACAGAGGACGAGATGGTTGGACAGTGTTCTCGAAGCTACCAGCATGAGTCTGACCAAACTGCGGGAAGCATTGAAAGACAGGAGTGCCTGGCGTGCTCTGGGCCATGGGGTCACGAAGAGTCGGACACGACTAAACGACTAAACAACAACACCCACCTATCTAGGTGATCCTGCAGGGAAGCTTTTTGCTTCTAGAAGAGAGTTTGAACATGGAAGTTAAGCTAGTAACTTTTATGGACATAATTGCAGAGTAGAAACTCTTTGCAGGGCAGAAACGTATTCTTCAGCTGTCTTGATGGTCAGGGTAGTGAAGCTGCTGCCTTGGATGCTTGCTTTGATAGTGGGTGTTCTGCTAGGAAACTTTTGATGTCGTTTTATGATTCTTACAGTTGCTAACTGGAGGCCCTGTGCAACCACCTCATTAGTGTTCAGAGCCTCCAGCTAGCAGTTATGTGGAGGTTTCACTTGTGTGAACTTGTAATTTCATAAGGTGACTCCTTATGCAGGCTTTTCAGTGTTAATTTCATACAAGCTGAAGTGCTCAGTAGCTTCCATGAAGAGTTGTCAATGCACACAAATGGTGCTACTCCACCGGAAGATTAGTGACTGCTCTCTTCAGTTATCATCACTTGGTACCGAGTTTCTTGGAGAGGAGAATGGCACTCTTGGTTGTTGCTCCCACTGAGGCTGTTCACCATTACAAGAGATTTTCAGACTGCTTTGCTTTATTACTGCAGCAAACCATTTTAATTTAAAGTTGGGGGGGGGGGGTAATTTTAAAAAAATGCCTGCAGTTGGTTTCTCATCTTACAGCACAATCTTTGTTTATTGGGAAGTGAGTCCCAATAATCTCTAAGCAGTTTTAGTAAATCTTCTTTGGATTGCCGCTTTAAGAAATATTTCTTGCTCTTGATGACGTTTGGTGTTTTTGACGAACAATTGTTTTCTCTTTTATCTCTTATGAACGTTACATCTTGTTTGTGGTTTGTTTACGTGGATAAATATATTTAAAACCACTTAGCTTGGTGAGGAGCTGAGGTCACTGTACACTGCTTTGATCTATACAGATGAGTTCTGGCAAAGGAGTTTTTTTATATAATTGTTTTGGGGAAAACACAATGTGGGGCCAAATGTTTTGTAGCACTTTGGATGAAACTGGGGCAAAGCCAATGTGGAGTCAATAAATCCAATTTCAAACCAGCAGAGAAATGAGCTCCATGTTAAACTGGCAGGCTTTTGCTCAGAACGGGAATCTTGGCAAGTACACGAACCTGGTGTCAAAAAGTTCATGTAAACAAGCTACTTTTCAGACTCAAATACACACCCACCCACCCCGGGTTGTTGCCACTCCCCGCGATGAAACTTGCAAAAGGCCATTTCCTAGATCAAAATACCTTCACCATTCCATCTTGTAAACATCATTACCATTATGCTTATTATTTTTCTCCTCCCTCTTCAGGATTTTTTTTTTTTTTTTTTGCTTTCAGAGACCTACAAACCTTTCTTCCTGTTTGCTGCCACCTCCCCCAACCACTGTAATTTTGAGATCCATTGAAATACCAGACAGACTGAAGCATTAATAGGAGGGTAAAGCTGCCAGGTGCATATTTTGGCCAGCCAAACAATACATGCCAAACCGCAGGTATTTTATGAGACGTTTCCTGTTATGAAGACATTTTTTTCCTGTAGAGATTCTTTGTTACTGCACCCCCCATCACTCACTTTCTCCACTGTTTCCAGCTCTCCTTTCCCTACGGGCACTTTTGCCTCATAGAGCTGTGTCATGCTACAAAACATTATTATTTTCTTAGCATCACAAAAGGCAAGGTCTTTTGAAAGTAATAAGAAAAAGCACCATTCATTGCAAACATGGGTATAAAAGCAAGCACCATTCAGTTCTGAAAACTAAAACCAATCAACACACACAGACCACACCTCGGCCAATTGTGAAGTTTCAAGGGCTCAAGCAGCCATATTATGGCATGAGCCTAATTCATAAGATACAAGAGGTGGAGCAGGAATCTAACAAGCTGGGTTGGTTCAAGACACTTTGCTGCCTGAGGCAAAGGGCAAGATTGCTCATTCAGGGTAGTATGGCCGTAGACGAGGCAACGGGCAAGACTGATTTCCTCATCCCAATTTTGGCCACATGGCAGCTGAATCTTACTTCATTACTGGCAATAGGACAGTATTCTCCTCTCCATGTGAGGGCAACAAGCTAGGCTACATGGAACATACAGCTCTGTTTTCCAATATGTACCATCATCACCATTCCCTGCCTTTCTCTCCAATGGGACTCAAGGCAGCTTACATATAAAAACAAGAACTGTGAAAAACATAGAAAAATCAGTTATTAAAATACAATTGAACATGGACAGAATTAAAGGTCTGGGAGTAGCCACCAAAAAGGCCCTCTCCTACGCCCCCCCCAAGCGTACCTGTGAGGATAGCAGGACCGAGAGTAGGGCCTCTCCCCCAAATCTCAGACCCCAGGTAGGTTTGTGTGAGGTTTGTGTGAGGAAATACAGTCTTCCAGATAGCTTGGACCTAAGTCATGTATGTTGTCACTGCTACCCCCCACCTACCAGCTACCTCACTCTAGGATGGCCCAGGTGATGAGTATGTAGATACAAGAGCTGTATGGCACTTGCATTTTTTTTAAAAAAAGTATGGTATACCAGGCCTGGCCAATGCAGAATATTTGGCAGCTGCAAGGTTTGATATTGCAGACCCCAGCACAGGGATGCCAACCTGGCAACCATGGGCACTACTTGTGCCCGTAAAGCCTTTCACAGGTAACTTTCAAAAGAATATACAAAGAATTAAAAAAAAAAGGTACAACAAATCAATACAGCTACTGCTCTGGAAAGCAACTGAAAGCAATTCTTTTATGGGTTTAGTGTTTTATATACACACACATATGAGACAAGCCTACCAATTTGTTCTCAGACTGATGTGGAAAAACTTCTTTTCCTGAAGCCATACATCCAGGAAACATTTTTTTAAAAAACCAAACATTCTTTTTCATCAAATAAAAAAGTGTCCCTTCCAATTGCTCCGAAACTACATACAAAGAGGAGGGGGAAACTTTTGAAAGCCAGGAAAAATAAGAAGGAAATAAAGAGAAAGGAAGGAATTCTGATGGGATGGGAGAACAGAGTGGCTTCAGAACACAGCACCTTTGGTGTTCAGGCCCTGCTTGTGGGCTGCCCATAGGTCATTTTATGTTAAAATAATATTGCAGACAATACAGTAGTACCTTGGTTCCTGAAAAGCTTAGTTGTCGACCAAATCAGCCCCCGAACGCTGCAAACCAGGTAGTAAGTGTTCTGGTTTGCAAACGTTTTTCAGAAGCCAAATTTCCGACGCAGCTTCTGCTTGAGTGCAGGAAGCTCCTGAAGCCAGTTGGAAGCCACGCCTCGAGAACCAAGATTCCACTGTACTAAAATAAACAATATATTAAAATATATTAAAAACTATATTAAAGTAAACAAACCAATATAAAACAATCAAACCATTCTAAAGATCACATGCGGGGAATACATAAATGAATTGAGGGTCCCCATTACACACTTTGGAAATAATTCATTTGTAAATGCCAAACTTGTAAGATCAATTACAACAGCAGATTTGCAAAGTTGTTAACAACCTTGGAGAGAGTCAGTGAGATGATATCTAAATAAAGAAAATCTGAGTTATTAGGATAACATACCTCTTTTTTTTAAAAAAGTGAACAGAACCATTTTGCTATAGAAACTATGACACAGTTTTTGCAAGCTGTGCCATCTCCCCCCATTTTCTTAAATTTTAGTCTCCCAAAATAGGGTGCCTCTTATCAATGGGGGCATCTAATACATGGAAAAATACGGTAAGTAATGGTGAAGGCCCATACAGCTTTTGAAGCCATTTGTACAGATGCCAATAGGTCTTCCAACTGTTGGAAGGTGAAGGGTTGTCCTCTGCAGAACGTGATCTGGACAGAGTATAAACATTTTCCCTCCTACCCCTTATACTGACTATATTTAGATGGATCACAAACCTATGGCTGGTCTATGAATGGGAGTAAAGGAAAACTATCATGAATTAGTTTCTAAACCCAGAATTCCCATACTTTAAGTGAGGATCAAGAAAGGGATTTCTTAACCCAAGGGTATATTCTTTCAAGGCAAACAGAAATGAAAAAGCCCTGATAGTGGTATAGTGTGTACATAGCTCTACTGCAACCCAATTTATTCAACTGGTTAAAGCTTTGTTTACTAAATTTATATGAGTCTTGCTTAAAGTAGGCAACCCAGTGTGCTCCAGATAGAGCTGTGTTTTGTTAGGTTCAGGGTGATCAGTTGAATAAAGATTATTATAAAAATCAGCAAACGCTTGACAAGTGTCCTCAGACTTGTAACATAACTCCCCACTGATACTCTGAAATTGTGCGACTTGGTTCCTAGCTTGTTTCTTGCATAAAGATCTAGCAAACAGCCTAGAGCTTTATTGTTGTTTATTGTTGTTTTGAATTACAAGAAAATCTACAACAGCCAGTTCACTTCTCTTACCCGTTAATTTGTGGTATATTTTATATTTTCTTATGTTATTTCTGTCATAGCTAGTATTCAAGACAACTTAACAAAATACATAAAAACATGAGGATAACTCCTAAAACAGTAAAAAGGAAAGAAAAAAGGGCAGCCTGAGGCCATGAGGTTCCTTGGTTGAAATCCAAAAGTCTTTGACAGGTCCACTAAACAGCATTGCCAAAACAGGCCAAGATGATCTCTGGAGATGCTTGAGGAATTCTGGCCTTGTGGACTCTGATACACATTGACCTGATCTTCACTCAACTCAGGTTAACGTGTGGACTGCAGCTCAGTTATCCACTACACTTCCATAATATTCTGATGCAATTCACAGCTAAAAGAATTGATCAAAATAAATTTGCGGCGTGCTATGAGCTGAAGGAGAATTGCATGAAAATGATGGCTCAGTGGTACTTAACACCTGTAAAATTAGCAAAGATGTATAGAACTGCTTCAAATGTTTGTTGGAAATACAAGGAGAAAGAAGGCACATTTTACCGTGTAAGATTACAAAAGCATTCTGGGAAATGATTTACAATGAGTAAAAAAAATTGTTTAAAATAATGTTTCTGAAAAAACCAGAGGCTTTTTTACGAGGCATTTTAGGTGCAGAGAGGAGCAGAATCGACCATTTATGTATGCAACAACAGCAGCGTCAATACTAATGGCCCAGAGATGGAAAGAAGACAAAGTACCGACCAGAGAGAAATGGCTGATGAAGATGATGGACTACGCCAAAATGGCAAAATTGACTGGGAAAATCAGAGCCAGAAAGAGAAGAACTTTAATAAGGAATGAGAAAAATTTATGATGTATTTAAGAGAACACTGTAAACAACTAAATACTTTGGCAGGATTTGAGTAATGCTTGTAATGTACAAAAAACCCCCACAACTATGGTAAAAATGGATTTTTTAAAAAAATAAATAGAGAAAATAAGGGAAGCAGTTGAAAAAAGATTGATAATGGTAACCATGGAAGGGAGGGGGAGAGTCAAAGGATTTGGGGAATCTTAAAAGACAATGTTGGTGTTTAATGTTTGAATTTAAATTTGTTATGTAAAACTTAATAAAAATATATTTTAAAAATATAATTGATCAAAATATGCATGGGGTGAATACCTATTAAACAATGCACAAGATACATGGAGTTAAATGCAATTTTTTTGTATGCATATATACCTGCAGCGGGGTGCGCTCCCGCTGCTCGGTCCCAGCGCCTGCCAACCTAGCAGTTCGAAAGCACCTCCGGGTGCAAGTAGATAAATAGGGACCGCTTACCAGCGGGAAGGTAAACGGCGTTTCCGTGTGCGGCTCTGGCTCTGGCTCTGGCCAGAGCAGCGATGTCACGCTGGCCACGTGACCCGGAAGTGTCTCCGGACAGCGCTGGCCCCTGGCCTCTTAAGTGAGATGGGCGCACAACCCCAGAGTCTGTCAAGACTGGCCCGTACGGGCAGGGGTACCTTTACCTTTTTATACTTGACAGATTAATGAAAAAAGGGGCCGCCTCGTTCAGAGTTGTGGCTGAACACATAGGAAACTCTCGTGGAACAGTGTTAAGAGTGATTTGCCCATCCTTGGCAGGCCCTCATTTTAATTGCTGAGGTTTGGCTTTTTAATTCAACTCTGTTAGGTGGTCCATTCTTTTTGGTAAACAGCTGTTTCAGGTTAGAAGCCTGCCTGCAAGCAAGGAAAGGTGGCTCTCCTTCCTCCTCTGAGGGCAGTTCATTTTTATAAGACTTGCTAAGTGTGAAGGCATCAGTGGAGTTTGACTTTTACATGGTGGGTTCGGGAATGTGGCTGCACCAAGCCAAGAAAGATGTCAGAGATGCATTCATGCATCCCCATCTGCACCATCACATCTAGTACCAGTAGTAAAGAGTAAATTTTAAGGGAGGTATTTAGCACAAGGAGCATGTAAGTTTTGGGGGCTCTCCCCAGGGAATTCTGCCCGAGACCAAATCTACAAACTTTTAAGTAACAACACAAGGATCTTGGGGTTGGGGGATGATAATACTTATTCAACATGAGAAGCTTTTACTAATGAGTTTGTTGCAGCAGGTTTTTATTTGTTATTTATGAAGTGCCACAAAATCAGTAGTAACTGTACACAAAAATAAAAGTGATGCAGACTCGTAAGTCTAAATCTGGGGTTGGATATTTTGTTACATGAGATGACAATGTGTTGCCTCCTCCCATTCCACGTACAGAAACTTTCAGGACCCTGCACTGTACCTGAGTGCAACACAGTGTCTTAGGACAGGCTCTGTGGCATCTAACTCTTTACTCTCACCCCCTACACCTGGTGCCTAAGGTAGCTGTCTCACTCTGCCTAAAGGTAGGGCCATCCCCGTCTAAATCAAAACAAAGCTACACTAGGGAGAAAAGAGAAAGTGGGGTATTCAGGGTGGAAACCAATGGAAGGAGATGTTTTAGGATTCACTTATGGAGGAAATGGTGTCAGGAAGAGAACGGTTCCAGTGGGAGGACAGATAGGGTAACAGATTTCACTTGGCACCATTAGAGCAATGGGCTTCAACCATTTCAGACCTGGGACACACCTTTAACCCAAACATTAATTTCTTATTTTTTAATATATATATATATATCTGTATGGTAGTAGTGCTGCTCTTGAGACCAAATGTTGATCGGGCCATCATGACCTGGTAGTGTGTCCAGACCCACTACCTGAAGACCAATGCCCTGGAATGAAGATTCTGGGGAGGAATGAATAAGAGAAAACAAAAAGGGGAATGATGATGCAATGTTGAGGAGGAGAAGGTAAGAGTGAAGAGTGGATAGAAGAAATCTTGTCCAATAAATCTTCAGCAAAAGCCCATGTGGGGAAAAACAGGAGTGGGATGAAGAAGCCAGTCTAGAAAAAAAGCAAACACTTAAGAGAGATGCTTACAAAATGAGGATGCAAGGTATGACTGAGGCAGAAAGCCTGAAACAGAAAGTGGGAGAAAGAATAAGCCTGAAATTTGAGTAAGTAGGAGAATTATGAGGGCCCCTCTAGATTTACGGAGCATTCATTTTTACTTGGTTGCACCAATCTTATATGGAGGTTGGACTATAACTTTGCTGAACTTTCATCCTGATTTACTTGTAGGTTGTTTACACAACTTCCCATCAATTATTCCTTCCATCTATACTTTTCACTACATTTTCCTGTACATTTTCTTTTTAAAGTGGATTTGTTTAGCTAGGGTGACAGAGTTCTTTAAACCACTTTAATTGCACAGCAGAATCCCTTCCACAAGATACTGACAGTCTTTAGTATCTAATAAATTAATAAACTTTAGTTTTATTGCTATGTATGTTTTGAAGAGCAAGTATAAGAATGGAGATAATGAACTACTGGCCAAGAACCAAGGGAGAAGGGAAGAAAGAGAGATGTAACTGAAGAATAGTAAAGTGAGATAGACAGCATTGGAGAGAATGAGGAATTCTCAAAGTCCACAGAGGAAGAAAAGAACACAGATCAGAAAGGGAAAGTGAGCAAGCAGGTACCCCAGCAGAAAATAGCACCTGCTCACTGAAGCAATACCTCCCTCCTGTGAGATACAAATCCTAGAAGAGGTAACGGTGAGGCTGGACTCACTCTTTTAATAGGTCTCTGTGCAGTGTTTTTGCTGACAGGGTTTCAGACATGTTCTTTCTCAGCCTTACCTGGAGACAAGATGCCAAATATTAAACCCAGGATCTCCTATAGGCACAGGAGATTCTCTACCAACCCTCTTTTCCCAGGTGCAAGATCTTGTCTGGAAATTGAACCCAAATTAGACCCAAATCACGGACCAACATACAAAACAGAACAAATAAATATTTTGAGATGAAACCATTTTGCTATAGAAAACTTTTCTTCTTCTTCTTTTGGTATCTGATCATTTATTGCTGTTTTATTTTTTATTTTAAGTTATTGTTGCATGTCATATGCTTTCTAACATAACAAAAATATATATTAATGCAACCATGTTAAAACAGTTTAAAGAGGGAAAAGAACAAAAACTATGCTACAAAAAAAGAAAAAAATTGGGGGGGGGCAGTAGAAGCTCATTATGAGAAGGAGGAAAGAAATTCTAGCTTTGAACTTCAAGCTCAAAGTAGCTTTTTAAAAGAAAGTATAATGTCTCGTAAAATGATATTTCAAGTTTTGGGAATGAACGGCAATTTCTGATTATTCTAAGGCACAGGAAAACTAGTTTAGCATTTCCAGTCACTGAAGGCCAGATCTGTTAAGGGAACGAAGCAGTCTGTGAGAGTTCACAAACTTAGGTTCCTGTTGAGATCATGGCGAAAGTGTTACCTGTTTTTCTCTAGGATATTCCCCATCTGAGGGCTAAATAACCCAACCAGAAGAGACGAAGCTCTATCACTTGAATGCTTTCTTGGTAAGTGTTACATATGTTTTCTTTGTAAACTAGCACTTTTCCTGGAAAAGAAGTATTTCTTTACTAATTGAGGAAATAACTTGTACTTAGCTGAAAACCCAATTAAAAATATTCAGATCAAAATCAATCAATACCTAAGTCTACCTCTTAAGATAAAATGCATGTGGAAAAGCCAACAGAAGTGTTATAAAAATATATAAAAGGATAAAAGCGACAGGTTTGGACAGACTGATTGCCAAATATTACAAATTAACTGCAATTTGTTTGATCTGAAAAAATAGTTATAAATTCCCAAGTTTCACTTTGCAACCAAACAAAGATTAAATAAGGGATCCTCCACCCCCACCAAACATTAAACCACTAGGTGGCAGGCTTCATTGACTAGTGGATCCGATGGTTGCATTGCAAAGAGCAAGACAGTGGGAAAGAGAATGGGATTCCCCTCTCTACAGTGGATAAATGTTAAACCTGATGCTTGTGTTGTTCAGTGCTGAGGTTTCCCCAGTGCATCTCCATGGCTGCTGCTGGTCTGAGTTAATAGCTTGCCAGGTCTCTAGCAAAAGGGTGGAATTCAAGGCAGCAAATGTTGCCTGGTATTGCTCCAAAAGGTTAATTGACCATGAGAAGGAGAAAAATCAAAGGCTGGCCTGACGCTAAGCTTCCTTGAATGTCAAACTCACTTTCCACATTAGGAGAAGATAATTGATCCTGCTAAAGCTGCTCCAGCCAGCTGTAGGTGCTTGTTCTTGATGTGGCAGTGGAAGAGAAAGGGAGGCTAAATGGTTAGAGGGACTAGTTTCTGTCTGCAAAGCACTGAATAGATTGGGCCCAAAACAGAGTATGCTCTAACTGTAAGAAAATTACACATTGTGTGAAAGAGCTTAACAAATAGAACTTGATGCCACAGCATGTGATGATGCCAGTGGCTTAGATATCTGTAAGAGGTAGCGAAGCATAGTTGTTAGAGTATCAGACTAGGACAAGAGAGACCAAGGTTCAAATCCCCACTCTGCTATGCAGCCCATTCTGGGTGGAATTTTTGTATATTTTTTATAATCTTCTACCATTCCATCCAATTCACCCAATAACATTGGAGGGTATTAGGATTAGGCGGAGGGGTACATCTGCTGCAGAGCCTTCTGCTGTGCCTCCTGAAAGGAAAGGTGGTTGAGAAGCTACCACCATCAATGTTCCCATCAGCAGTAGTCAGTATAGGGCCCTAAAACAGAGTAGAGTGAATTGAGTAGGCCCTAAATTGGAGTAGGGTGGAACAGAGCATGCCATGCTCCAAAACAGGAATCCTCAAGTGCACAGTCCTTCTGTGGCAGAAACCCCAAGAAAATGGATTCATTCCTTGGTCTTTCTCATGTGACTCCGGTGACACCAGAGCCCACATCTCCACTTCCCTGAAAAGACATCTCTGGCACTGGATTCCTATGACTGGACCACAGGCTTCTTGGAGAATCAGTTATTTCCCCCATAAAGCAATTCCGACAGCTTGAAACCTTAGTGCAGGCTTCCTCAAACTCGGCCCTCCAGATGTTTTGGCCTACAACTCCCATGATCCCTAGTGGTCAGGGATGATGGTTGTAGTCTCAAAACATCTGGAGGGCCGAGTTTGAGGAAGCCTACCTTAGTGCCTAGAAAAAGCTAACAGTTGCATAAAAATGTGTTGGCCTTTTAATTGGCCAGATGCAACACTCAGGACATCGGGTTTGACAAACTAGTCCAGACTATAAAGCCCTTCTAGCTGTTCCAAGACACTGCTGAGACAACTTGTATTTTCTTTCCCAGTGGCAAGACCACTAATTTATCTGTGGGGTTTATCCATTTATCCATGGGCATGGGCTCATCTGTTACCTATTCCAGAACTCCAGGCCTAGTAATCTCTACCTTGTTTGGGCTATCACCTCATTTTACTTCACAAGTGGTGCATTGTCCATGCTAGCATTGACGAATAGCGATCTGAACAAAATCAAAGCTGTAAATCAAACCAATTTAGTCTTCTAGCAATTTTACTGGGGTTTCAAAGCATACCAGTTGCACATCAAGATCAAATGAGAAGTCACTTAGAGAAACAACACTTTCAGGCGTAAGAAACTGATTATAATGATAATGCAAAGGTTCTGAGGGTTCTCCGTTCCAACAGGAACTATGCTGGGTGCAAAGGAATTGCAGAATCCAAAGCTTCTGTACACCTCTGAGAGGGGCCCCAACCTGGAAATGGCCTTACTGGCTGGTGCAGGGCGGCGGTTGTGGCTCTGCTGCTCTGTCCACCAGCCCTTCCCCCCTGCCCCCCGGGCTGCTTCAAGGTCCATTTATTGTATTTTATGTGCAGGGATTTCTCTCCTGCTATTCAACTGTAAAAGGGTTTCTAGGGCAGGAAACAATTAAGAGCCAACAATTTAAAACAATAGCAATTTAAAATCGCTTAAAAACTGTGGGCCATTATAAGATGTTGTTGCGGAGAGAATTCTTATTTCATTAGGGAGATTCAAACAAATGGACCATTCTTACACTGAGCTAGATATTAACCATAAGGAAAACAACGTATCTTTTAAGTTTAAGGACAAATGGAACTTTTGATTTCAAAAAGCTGCTATAGTTGCCCCTTACAGCAGGTATGAAGGGTTAAAACCCATTCTCCTATATCATAGTCCCGTTCTGCATCACACACACACACACACACACACACACACACACACACCCGATATATAATGAACCTGGAGGTGGATACCGTGTGATATGCAGCAATGAGGGTTGCTCGTCCATCAGCTTCTTAAAATGGGTGGGGCAGATTTTGGCCATATCCACACTGTTTGGGTGGTCTGCTACTGGAAGCTGAGACTTCTGAACCCAATGCATTATTTTAACCATATCTCTTTCTTTAGGCCATGTGTTGATTAATTTCATTTGTGGTTATAGAAAGGGTCATTTTCATGATGCACAGTGGGCTTTATGATATTTTCTAATTTTATTATGTTTCCTGGAATTATGTATAATTATATAGCATAAAATGTGAAGCCAATTCTGCATTATTGGGGAGGCAGCATATAAATTTAATCAGTCCATGTGGACATTGAGGATTCTATTTTCTTATTAAGCTTAAAGAAAATGCATACATACCCCGAGTGTCATTCTTTGAAAAGTGGTATGTGGTACCCAGTTTCCCCAAAACATATTGGCAGAGCAGCAGGGACAACCAGGGTTCAGCAACTGGGCAAACACTCTCTAACATTTGACCATTTAAAATATTTGCACAATGTATTCTCCACAACAGCACAACCGTCTCCCAAATCACTTTAAAATTTGGATTAAAAAAAAAATCCAAGTTATAATAACACTTTGAATTCAGTCCTGAAATACTAACAATTTCAAGAAGTCTTGAGTTTAATGCACACTTAGAAATTACTGTGGTCTTTTGCCCTCTTCCACCTCTACATGTCAAATCGGGGCTGGCTTCTGTATTGTATGGGCCTTATGCATGGCATCTCACCTGGCAAGCCTGTGAACCCACAACCTACAGATTGCCCTGGGCGTCAGGCAGCCCCAGCAATCACTTGCCACCTAATCCCTCTATCCTATATAAGACTTTGCTTTGGGTGCAGAAGAGGGACCTTCGCACACACAGCTGGGAAGGGGAAGAGGGAAGAGGTGATGGCAGCATTGCTGATGGAGGAAGTGGGGTTGTAGTTGAGGAGAGGGGCAGAAGCAAGAGAGCAATGTTGGACCATTAGCAGCTACCTGACTCTGCTGCCTGATACTACTGGGGTGTGTCCAGGACAAACGTGCTCTATCTCTACTGCTGGAGGCAGCATGACTCTTGATTACATTTTGAAATGCACCCCTACCCACGAAATCATCCAAAGCCATAATGGAGACAGACAGTCATTTGCCAGGAAGAGGTACAAGAAAATCTTGACTGTCCCCAGCAAAGAGGAGATCACTGGCACATATGCAAAGACAGATAACCATCGGGAATTACACATAAGGTAGGAAGTTGGGCATTATACAGCAACACATTGGAAAACTTACAAACCAGACTGAAAACACTATTACTTGGAAGTAAGTCCCACTGGCTTCAATGGGATTGAAGCACGTCTGACCTGAATATATATACTTTTTTAAAATCAATTAACCACAGCACTCGGGAATACTGAAGTGTAGGCCATTTACAATTGTCTCTCCTGGACTCTGTTGCCTGAGCTTTCCCCAATGGGATCCTAGCCCCTGGCTTACACCCAGCTTACTAGAGGTGGCATTGCAAACTCAGCTATTTATGGCAATGCACAGTGCAGTCTGCCGACAGCAGGCCTATTTACTAACCACAACAATTCAGTACATCTCCCTTGGCCGGCTCAGCGTCTCAGACCTTGGGGTTTGGGTCTGAAAGGCATGCTATAAGAGCATGGATTGACGCTGTCACTTGGATCCTGGTCTTAATCAGCCAATGGGCCAAAATGATTTTTATTTTTTTAAAATGAAACAAGGTTATTTTAGCTAACAGCATCATTTCTTCCATTTGTAGGAAAACAGAGAAGGGGACAGCTCTGCTTTAGGAGGCTACAGAGTGTAGGGACCTTGGAAAATAGGAACATGCCTTATATCATTGGTCCATTTATATAGTTCAGTCATGCCTACACTGACTGGCAGCTGCTCTTCAGAATTCCAGGCAGGAATGTTTCCCAAGCCTACCTGGAGATGTCAGGGATACCACTAAGCTACAGACCCTCACTTGCCTGATTGTGGAAGAGACAGAAACTTGAGTTTATCTGTGGAATGTAATTGCTGCCTGGTTAATTTATTACAATATTTTTCTGCCACTTTTCATTGCATAGTGGCCTACTTTGCAGTGGACAGTCATTTATTTCAAGGGCAGTCAGAAAATAATAATAGAATCATAGAGTTGTAGAGTTGGAAGGGACCCCAAGGTTCATCTAGTCCAACCCCCTGCAATGCAGGGATATGAAGCTGGCCCATTGGGGGATTAAACCTGTGACCTTGGCGTTATCAGCACCACGCTCTAACCAAATGAGCTACAAAAGTTAACAGTTCTCTGTTTAAAGGATCCTACCAGGATTCAGTTTGTTGGTCTTCATCCAGCCCACTACAGTGGTACCTCGGGTTAAGAACTTAATTCGTTCTGGAGGTCTGTTCTTAACCTTAAAATGTTCTTAACCTGAAGCACCACTTTAGCTAATGGGGCCTCCTGCTGCCGCTGCTGCACGATTTCTGTTCTTATCCTGAAGCAAAGTTCTTAACCCGAGGTAATATTTCTAGGTTAGCGGAGTCTGTAACCTGAAGCGTATGTAACCTGAAGCGTATGTAACCCGATGTACCACTGTACTGCATACTGGCACTGTTTCAAGACATTCACAGCTTCTCTCTTGATTCCGATATAACAAAGAAATATCCAGAATCTACTAATGACTGCTTCCAGTGCCTTCACATAGATAGCGAACAGCGCTGGGAATAAAATAGTGCCTTGCAGCATCCCACAGTACAACTGCAATGGGACAGATATACAACCCCCCAACGTTATTCTCTGAACCAGGCCTTCTAGGTAGGAGCGTTACCACTGCAACAGAGTGCCACCAACTTCCAACTCACAATCTATATTATAAAGAGGAAAATCCTAGAGTGCCACCAACTTCCAACTCACAATCTATATTATAAAGAGGAAAATCCTATATTATTTTGTTCCAAGGTTCCAATTCTAAGTTATTAATACTAGGTGCAGTGACAAATGTGGAAAACATTCTTGAATTTGGTGGAGCTTTAACAGCAGGGCAAGATCTGAAAGTTAGCAGAGATAGACAAAACATACAAGTTTTGTTCGCAGCCGCAGGTGACAATGCAACAAAGACTTGCATGCTAAGGACTGTTTTCCTAGCCTGTTCCAAACCCACAAGTTGAAGCAACAAGAGCAGCACAATGGTTTCAGTCAAGGAATGGCTGGACAGTTGTGGTTTGGCCTCCCTTCTGTCTCTTCCAGGTGCATTTTCCAGCACTCTTTGATACAGTATATTTTATAAATAAACATAATTGTGTTTATCCCCGGACCTCATTAGGATGCACTGTCTGTGTTTCTGGGCCAGGGACAATGTTTTTGGAGTGGGTGTTAAGGACACATTCTTTCAAACATTATGCTTGGGACGTGCAGCTAAACTGTTTGCAGATTCCAGACTGAAAACGGAGGAGCTACAATAGCAAGGAAGAAGCGGAACAAAATGCTGGGTTGGATTGGACCTCAGCCACAAGGGCTCAGATTAAAAAGGAGTTAGAAATATCTCAAAACAAGGTTTTATTTGGCTGAAAGCCACCTAGGAAAACACCCCACGGGTTAGCTGAGTTGGAGTTACTGTGGCATTCAAGGTGTAACCACAGTGTGTGAGAGAGATGGAGGTTACATTCCATACTTCTGTGTTTAACCTGCTACAGCGTACCTTTCGGAAGACGGTTATGAAAACACCTGGTTCTGTGGGACAGAGCAAAACAATTACATTCATTCCTATGGGTGGGGGGAGTACAGCCTAAACCAGCCCCCATCAACCTAGTGCCCCCAGCTGTCTGGATCTGATGGGAATTGTAGTCCGCAAAACAGTGGGAGGACACCAGGTTGGTGAAGGCTAGCATACACTTTGAGATTTGGATAAAATCCACATATCACCGTTGACTCTAGTTAGTCCAGCTTTATCTTCAACAACCAAACTAAGGCGGGCACATTATACCTATCCCATGTTGCTGCAGTGGAGACCACCACCCCTTCCATACACCTGCCACTGTAATTATGGATGCTTTGCTAGTAATGACAACAACTTAACATTTACACGGCCTAGCTCAAAATGTGCAAAACACTCCACATACTAATAATTGCTACAGCAGTCCTGAGATGTAAGGTCAGTGCAGAAAAGTGGTTAGAATGTCAGACTGGGGCTGCGGAGACCTGTATTTAAATCCCCACTCAATTATGAAGCTTGATGGGTTCAACTCTCAGCTGAAACTACATCACAGGGTGAGGATAAAATGGGGAGAGGAATGTAGGCCAGCACACCTAATGGAGCAAGTTATGCATTTCCAAAAAAAGAAGACAAACTGTTGATGAGCAACTTCAAAGCTCCCGCTCACACTTTTTATAGTTCCTTTTCTTTAAACCAGACTTGGACAGGGCAGCCTTCAAATAGAGGACTGTCTTATGACACATGGCCACCCTAGTGATACCCAAAACTGCTGCCTAAGGCAACTGTCTCATTCCGCCTAACGTTAGAGCCAGTCCTCCAAGAGGGAAGTCTTATACTTCTCTCACTGAAACTTTTTTTTAAAAAAATAGTAATTAAAAAGCAAATTTTCTTCCAGTGGATATTGCTTCTCCTCATGGAGCCCCACTGAAGAAAAACAGCTTTCAAACGTAGACAAGGAAAGGGTTTCGCTGTCATAGCCCCTCCCCTCTGTTGTCCATATTGTGCTTTTAAACACCTGAGCCCTCACCCTGCTTATAGGGATTCTGCAGTGACCTGAGATAGATGGTTCTAGGGCCACTGCATCTGCCTTGGCCCTTAAGTTGCTATGCTACAGCTCTGCAGCATACAATTCATTTTATTTTAAGTCAACATTGCACTAGGCAGCATACAAAACAACCGAATGCCACAATCTTCGCCCACAGAACTGATAATTTCTGTTAGATGGAGCATGCAACAATCTTCTTCAGATCAAGTTGCCATATGACTCCTGACCAGCAATTCCAAACAATATGAGTAACCCATGACCAATCTTGTAGGAATGAACATTATATATTCCTTCAAAACCACAAGCATTTGAGAGCTGGTTCTTTTTTGCTATTTCCACGCAAGACACTTAAAAGCACTTAGGAGCATGCCTCATGCTATTTGTGCTTTGTGTGAACCATGTTAAGGCTGGATAGAATCAAGAAAGTGAAATAAAAGTTCCCACCCATGTAGGTTATACATTCACGCTATGCACTAATTTAGGGAAAGCCAACTGAAACCTCCTATGTGAAAACACTCTTAGAGGAGCTTTAGAAGAACAAACAATTTCTGTTCCCCCCATCACAATACTTTCCTTCTTAGCAAGTTTTCTCATAAGTCAGCCAGCCAGTCAGTTTCCATGGGAGGCAGAGACAGCAGGTAGCAGCCAATGCTAGACCTACTAAGAGTAAATCCAAGGACATTAAGAAACATTATTAACTTGAGTCCATTAATTTTAATGGGTCTACTCTGAGTAGCACTTAGCATAGTACAACCCAGAGACTGACTACAAAGGATGAACGCATGAACCCTGCTGGATCAGGCCAAAGATCCATCTAGTCCTGTTCTCACAGTAGCAAAGCAGATACCCACGAACCTGAATACAACAACCTTGAGTCACCCCATTTGTAGGTCCCAACAATTGGTATACAGAGACACACTGCTTCTGGCAGGGGGATGTAGCACATAACCATAAGGACTAGTAACAACTGAGTAACAGTCCTCCATGAATTTGTTTATTCCCCTTTTAAGGATATCAAAGTTGGTGGCCATCCCTACATCTTCTAGTAACTAATTCCAACTATATGTGAAGAAATACTTCCTTTTGTCTGTCCTGAATCTAGTATAAAGAGAGAGGAAGATGGAAGGGGAGTGGGAGAGTGAGAGGAGTGTTTAGTTCAGTCTTTAGCTTTGATTATTATAGTTCCATAAGAACTACACAAAGGTTATGAACAGATAACATCTTTAATTGTGCTTGATTGTCATAACAGTGACAAACAACAAGGACATATGGCATGTTAGGGACTAACAACTTTATTATGGCATTGGCTTTTGTAGACTAAAATCCCATTTCATCACATGCATGTTTTATCCTTGGGTGGGGAAACTGAAAACAGTGGGGTCAGAAAGACTATGAAAATTCTGTTTGAAAAAATGCAATTTTGTACTATGGAAAGCGCAAAAGAAGTTATTGACAGTTCTATTTCTGTTGGGAATTTCCATGCTCAGTTTTCTTTTAAGTGGTTAAGGACATAGCTTAAACCAATACTTGGACCAAATATTGTAGACAGAGAACTCCTAGTGGAAAGGAAAGGATTTTCCACTACTTAAGACAAATAGAAATAAAACTACTTTGGAAGGCAGAAAAACAAGCTATATATTGCATAAATTCAATTTTTGAGAATTTTAGTGAGAATTTTCCTTCCAAAGTTTGCTTCAGGATTGTTCCAATCACCCCTGCTCCTAAAAAATAAAGTTGTGTGTGTGTGCCTAGCTAACATACTATCTGGTGATATCACTGCAATATTGTATTCTGAAAAGCAGCAAGCTTCTTTTATGTTACAGCAGAGGAGAATGTTCGCGCTGTTTCTTCCCCATGTGTTTCTAGTGCATGTCAGGTCATACATTAAGAGGAAATGGTTTTCACTGTAGTGGTGAGTAAGCGTGGGTGAACAGGAGACACTGGAATGGTTTTAATTTCTTTACAGACTGACTTTCATGTTCTTGGTAGTTGCTAAGCACAACTTGCTCCAGCATATTCCCTCCCTCCATGGCTCTATAATATAAATGCATTCATTACTATCAACTGGTTTTATTATCTGGGCAAAGCTATAAAGACCTCCCCCACTACCACCATCCCTTTAGAGTTTGCAAGCTGCATAGGTTGTGGTTACTAATGCAAGGCCATCAATAATGGCATCTGTGAGCCATCTGTCTGCTTAAAGCAACTCCAACTTTGCTCTTTAGAGGGGGAGGAAATAGGAAGAAAAAGTTTATTTATACTTAGAGCCTTGGACAATGGCAAAATGTCTTCCGAGCCATGTGCTGGATAGCTTTGGCTTCACTGCTAGTTTGGAGTCGCCATCCACACATACCCATGAATACAGGAGCCCCCACTTTTTCCCACTTGTGCTGTCAAATAAATGAAGCATTGCATCAATCAGTCCATAAACCCTATGCAACGGGAATGGCCCCATGCTCTGTCCTTAGACCTTTATACCATCTGGCTTCCACAGTGATGGTGGGGTTCAGATAACCATTGCTGCATTGAAAGGAACAGTGCTATGCTTCATGGACAGTCTAAAAGGCAGGTCTGTGTGCGCTCTGTTCTTAAATATATATATTAAAATTCTGCACCAAGAAAAATATGGATTTTGCCAGCTGTATAAATTATACAAATTGAGAAAAATCTGTATAATTTATTCTGGTTGTGCTTGTCATGGGGAGGGCCAAGAAGTTATTCAAGGCAATGAAGCCCCACCCCAATCACTGGAAGGTCTTATTCGTCCACTCTTCTGACTTCTATTTTAGTAGGCACTGCCTGTACCCTTTCCAGGATATCTTTGCTGCCATAGGACTAGAAACACATACAGAGAAGAAAACAAAACAAAGCTGAGATTCTTAAGAATTCTACACCCAATGCTGGATTCTGCTGCCCCTCAAAAATGCAGCATACAAAAAGCTCTGGCTTGAAAATAAAGAAGTAAAACCCAGAATAGCTTTGTATGGGTAAAGCAGGCAAAGTTCATACCAAAAATCGTGACAGCAAGAAATGGCAATGCATCCCAATAAAGCAAATAATACAGTCTATGTTGGTCACCTGTATAAGCTGCTGGATGCTGCCCAGCAAAGTGCATTCCATTACACATTTCAGTTCCTGCTGATAAAGGAGCTTACAGATGAATTACTCATCTCTAGTTATTTGAGATCCATTATCGCTACTAGCACTGAGTAATTCATCTGCAAGAGCTATTAAAGTTATCCTTCATTAGCAATCTGTGGTTTTTTCCTATTGTTGGTTTATCTTTTATCTTTTGCTATGGCTGGAATCCTTTATTCTCTCTCTCTCCCTCCCCCCCCCCTCTCTCTCTATATATTCCCTAATGGGCATTTAAGCAGAGGTTAAGTTTAAAACAAGAACAAGCAGATCTGAAAACTATTATCTTTCCAGAATTAAAATAAATACTGTGGCATTTTAAAGAGTAACAAATTTATTGTCTTTAAGGTACTACAATATTTCTTTTGCCTCTTGCTGTAACAGGTACCACAGCACTGCTTCCCATCAGTGGTGTAGTGGAAAGGGAACCCAAGGGTGCCTATCTCTGGGATATTCTTTCAGAACAGGAAGGAGTGTTGATGTCATCTGATGGAGCAGCAGTGCAACTGACAGTCTCTCTGGCAAGTGAATGAGGCTTTGAGAAATTTTTGAGAATTAATCAAGCAGAAGTTGGATACGTCTTTCCTTTTCTTTGATGCAGTTCCTACTTCATACAAGGAGTTAAAAGGTAACACTTCTCTGAAAGATTGTATGCATTTCTAATTAAGAGCTAAAGATTGCATTTCAGGTAATGGAAGATATTTTGCTAAAGTACACTGTGTTTTACAGTTTGAACCCATAAGTCAGAAGTAAGCACCACTGAGCAGAGGTGGAGTGTATGTTACTGCTACCTGGGCCGCACCAGCCCAGCCCTCACTGCTGCTTCAAAGTCACAGCGAAACTTGTTT
This sequence comes from Podarcis cretensis, assembly GCF_951804945.1. NCBI lineage: Eukaryota > Metazoa > Chordata > Lepidosauria > Squamata > Lacertidae > Podarcis > Podarcis cretensis. The sequence continues at coordinate 31,245,478 of NC_137177.1, forward strand.
TTTCTTCTTTTGACAAGGCTTGGGATATTTCTCCAGGCCATAACCAATTTCACCTAAACAGTTTTGCTCACTTCATGTAGGGGTTTGCAGCACTAGTAAAGGTAAAGGGACCCCTGACCATTAGGTCCAGTCATGACCGACTATGGGGTTGCAGCCCTCATCTCGCTTTATTGGCTGAAGGAGCCGGCGTACGGCTTCCGGGTCATGTGGCCAGCATGACTAAGCCGCTTCTGGCGAACCAGAGCAGCGCACGGAAACGCCGTTTACCTTCCCGCTGGAAGGTACTTGCACTTTGACGTGCTTTTGAACTGCTAGGTTGGCAGGAGATATACAGCACTAGTGAAAGGCAAATAGCCACAGCAGCACAGCTGGACCAACAGCCTGCACTCATATTATCTCTGGGGGATAATATCAAGTTAAGGATATGCTGAATCCCACCAAGAACTAGACTTGCCAAAATTTTTGCTTCCTTCAAAATTCCGAAAATGCTTCACCCATGCCAGGACCCCTGACTGCATCATGAATTTTTGCTCTGGGTGAAATCAGGGGGCAATGTCATCTAATCTTAAAGCTAAAAAGCAGGGGAGGTGGATGTGTGGCAAAACAGACACCCTAACTTTTACAACCCCAGATTCAGGTAGGTAGCCATATTGGTCTGACACAGTTGAAATATATATAAAGAATTGTCCAGTGCACCTAAGAGACCAACTAAGTTTGTTCTTGGTATAAGCCAGGCTTCCTCAACCTTGAACTTCAATATGTTTTTGGCCTACAACTCCCATGATCCCTAGCTAGCAGGACCGGTGGTCAGAGATGATGGAAATTGTAGTCTCAAAACATCTGGAGGGCTGAGGTTGAGGAAGTCTGGTAGAAGCTTTCGTGTGCATGCACACTTCTTCAGATACACACAACCCCATTTGATCTTTGCATCCTGCAGCCATGTAGACACAGAAATAGTTTCAAGTAAGAATGGAGAGTCTCCAGCCAATGATTCAGTGTTCCTTTAGTTAGGTCTAAATCGCTCCTCCCTCCCAACGTTCTTCGGTGTCTGCCATGTCTAAAAACATAAATATATTCATGAGCTCCATCTCTGGAAAAGGTACTCTAGTTCAGAAAATAAATTCCATATGAAATTTGCTGTGGTACAATGGAGCTTGGCATCTGATGCCATAAGGAAGCTTTTCTTCTCAGCTGCCCCCCGCCCCCACCCAAGCCGTTGCCAATGTTCCCTCCAGCTTCAATACATGCCTGGACCCAGCTGTAGAGAACACGGAGGGAAGTTAACTCTCTGAAATGCCCAGGGTTTTTTTTCCATAGGCAGTCCAGGGGATTAAACTGTGAAGCAACGAATGTGCAAAAGAGAGAAAGTTCATTTTGTATCTTCAACTACAAAATATGTAGATACTACAAAATATGTAGTATCTTCAACTACAAAATATGTAGAGTCGCAAAATTGTGTTTCAAGGCAGATGAGGTGAAAAATAATGTGCTTCCTCTGAGAACAATCTCTCACCACTTCTTGCTAAAAAGTTATGGATCTCTGTACCCAAAAGTGCCACCACACAAAACCACTTTCTCTCTCCTCTGACACCCCCTCAAAGGAGAAGGGGAAACACACACATAGCTCCTTTTGCTGAAGCTGGGGGAGGTGGCGGCAGGGGGCAACGATGAGAGAAAAAGAAACTTGTTTATGCTTCTTTTAATATCTCCCTTCTGTTTTACATTTACAGTCTTTTCAAAAGATACGGCACAGGCTTTGCCAAGATTCCTAAAGAGATATCCTGAGAAATGTAGACCGGTTTCCCAACCAAAATTCAAAGAAAACAAATGTCAGGCCAGCAATTGATATGAAATAGTTTAAAAATGAGAAAAAGCTGCCTCTGAGCTAGGTTTACATTAAACTACATTTCTGCAACAAGAGGGAGGGGAGACTCAAAAGAATTTCTCTCAGCCAGGGAAGAAAGAGAACCTGGGCAGGGTGGAAAAGGCTTATGTTACCTGCTGCCAGTGAGGTGTCCAAAAACTGCTTGGTGAGCGGGGTGCCGGGAAAGTAGAAGCCTTGTTACTTTCTGCTACAATAAACCTGGACATAATTGGAGGTGGGGAAGTGCTGAAAAGATAACCTTTGGAATCTGAGCCAGTCCCATACAGAAGTACGAAACTATAGCCTATAATAAATTTTAACAGCCTGCCTGCTTGCTTTTACTTGCTTGGCACAATGAAAAATATTACTGGGTAATAGCTGATCTGGAAATTTTCTGGAACTGACTCCAGCACATAAATGGCCAACAAGCAGAGGTGCCAACTTGAGTAAATATTTGGGGAGGGGGAGGCAGGTAAGCCCTGCCCTACAGAATCGATCACAAGATGTGGCACCCCCCTAATATGAATGTCAATGTCCATCAACTTTGGGTGCCCCCAGAGTTTTATGGGGGGGGCGGTGAAGGGACCTTAGCTGCTAGGAGTTGGCTGCTATGCCAACAAGCCAGTGAGGGCTGGGCGTAAGATAAGCCAGGGGTGTGGAAACTGTGGCCCTACATAAAGTTGTTGAATTCCAATTTCCATCAGCCCCAGCCAGCATTCAGGAATGATGGGAGTTGTAGTAAGGTAACAGCTGGAAGGCCACAGGTTTCCCACCTTTTGATAAAGCACCTCATGGCAGAGAACAGACAGTGAAGCAAACTAATTCAGGAGAGTTCCTGAGGGTAGATGGTCAATTTGGAGTTCACAAAGTCCTTCTTATCAGTCAAAGGCTTGCAGCATGGATGAGTAACCTATGATCCTCCAGGTGTTATGGAGCTCCTACTCCCATCCATCCCAGCCAACATGGCCAATGGTCAGGGATGATGGGAGTTGCAGTCTAGCTTCAGGTTCCCATCCCTGGCTTACAGAGATGTTCTGCAATATCAAGACTGTTGGTCCAGAAAGTTCAGGTCTTCTTTTTTTAAAAAAAAAAAAACTTACTTTAATCATCAACAACTTTAAAACCTCCATAAAGTATCTGCATGTTTAAGATGGAAAATGAAAAGCTGGTAGATCGAAGAAGGTCAACTGACAGAAGAAGTCTGCAGCAGAGCTTTAGCAGAAACCAGAACTGAGGAGGCCTTCAGAAAAAGTGTTGTCCAATGGATCCCAGGTGGCTGGTGGTTCCATATTCATATTCCCAAAATACAATGCCTCAGAATTTCCATTGTTTATATAGCAGCATTCCATATTTATATAGCAGCTGCCATTCTTTTTGAAAAAAAATCCCACACATCAGTGCTAAGGAATGACAGGACCTTCCTGGAATTGTTTCATATTTTGGGGGAACTAAGATGGTGGCTGAAGCTAGAGGCACTGGAACCCAGAAGGCATCCCTATTGCAAGAGGGCACCAGCAACTGCCTTAGGATGCCAGATAGTGACAACTGGCCTGGATCAAACATCATGTTTTTCCATGTATCGGTTATGTTATCAATCATCAATTGAGCAGCAAACTTTCAGCTTAACTAAGCCTGTTGGGGGATGCCTGGCTATCTCCAGCCCCTCTCCACTGCTAAAATTTAGCACAAGACACATATAACAGGATGTCATTCTGCTCAGTGTTGCCCAGCTCCCTTGCAAGTTAATTCAAGTGGAGTATGGAAAAGCTAAATGCACTTACATGTTTCTTGAACTAGGTATTACCAGGAGAGTTGCCTACTGGTGGCACATTACCTGAGGGAGATGTGGTTGGAAGCTAACATCCACCATAATGCCTAGTTAGCCTCCCCTTTCTCTAGCGAATAGTACACAACACTTCCAGAGCCAGTTATATGGCTTATAAAGCATACACCCGCCCCCCACATCATCTCTTTAGGTGGGGGTCACATGCTTTATTACCTCCCTTCATCCCTCATTCATTAATCCTATTCCCTCTCTCCTCCGCCGCCACCCCCCCTGCTTCCATGGAGACATTTCAATGATCACACGTCCCTTAATCCCCATCACAGCACTGTAGACAGAAACCCTTTTATTTCCTACTGTATATGCCATGGGTCTTTTCCTTTCACAGATGTGGTGTGATAGATTTAAATATTCAAGGAGCTTATGAACCTCTAGTTTGTTCAGTAGGTGTGTTTCATCCTCACAGATCTCACGAGTCAGATATTAGCAGTCATAAACCAGTCAGGTCTCTTAGAGGCCACCTTTTGCTGTGTGCTCAGCACCAACACATTCCTGGAGCTGGTTTAGGCTCCCCCCGCTACTTTCATATACTGCTCCAAGATTTTCAGGCAGATATACACTCATTTTAGGCACTTTTAGCGGATATATCCTTAAAAAAAACTATTCTGGGATTATGTAATACGGCAACTATTTGCAAAGTTAGATCATAATATGGAACAAACGCATTAGGAGAAATAGATTAATAGAAGGATGTACAACCGATTAGATTCTACTGCTGATATCACATGGTCTATCTAACTACTTAAACCATGATTAAGGAGTAGCTGCAGATCAGGATGTAAAACCATGACTTTGCAAAACATGGTCTGCACCTAGCAAACCCGTTTCCCCATCTCCCCAGTCTTTATGCTCACAGGTTAGCAAACAGAACTTGCTAGAATAGTTGAAATATAAAAATTAAATAAAATAAAATCCAGTAGCACCTTAGAGACCAACTAAGTTTGTTCTAAACTCCAGAGGCAGGTCTTAGCTTTCTCTTAATGTTCAGGATTGTAACCAGGGTTAGCACTAAACATATTTAACCATGTCTGCACACCACTGGACCAGTATGGTCTGCACCTATTTTAAGGTATTACTGATGTCTCAGGGAAAAAATATCAAGAAGTATGTAACTAATGAGGAAATGATAGTATTTGACTGAAACTGCTCAAATTACCAATATTTTTTTAGCAGGGCTACGACCATTAGTTGGGCAGTAAGGGCAAATTTTGTTTTGTGAGTAAATTAGTTACAGGCAATTAACATAGGATCCTTAATTGTATTAAAATTCTCTAATTGTTTGGCAACTATAGTTTTGAGTCAGATCACACACAAAAGGAAAAGACCGCCTACCCCCAGCTGTACTTTATTTACCAGCCCATTAATGTACGTAACTTCAGAACCGTCAACTAACAGAACAGTCAACTAACTTTTACTCAGAGTCAACCCATTGAAATTAATGGACCTGGGTTGGTCATGGTAATTAATTTTAATGGATCTACTCTGAATATAACCCAGTATATCTTTTTAGTTAACACTTCTCTATCAGTCGGGTAGTTAGATCTATTACTACAATGCTAGTCTAGTTTAATGACATCTTTCATCAACAAACTATGGTTTCTCAGACTGGAAATGCATTGTAAGCCTACATACTCCATGCTCCCTTTGCACCTCTCCTCGTCTATTTTAATACTTGATGTCCTGGTTTGTTAAAAGCACAGCTTGCTATTTTGTCCAAGCTGGGTAACTGGCTTGAGCACTTCTTACAAAAAGATTTCAGATCAGGATTTAAATCACACAGGAGAAGAAGTCAAGAATGTATGCCTCTTAACAGTTGTTCATTTCTATGTGGAGCAGCTTTCCCCAGCCTGATGCCATCCAGACTACAACTCCAATAATTTCTGAACAATAGCCATGGTGATTGGGGCTGATGGGAGTTGTAGTCTAAAACAACTGGAAAACGCCAGGTTAGGGAAAGCTATTTTAGTTACCCTTAGCTCTAACCTACCATGTAGACAACAGCATCTTGATTTTATATACAGTGGTACCTCGGGTTAAGTACTTAATTCATTCTGGAGATCCGTTCTTAACCTGAATCTGTTCTTAACCTGAAGCGCCACTTTAGCTAATGGGGGCCTCCTGCTGCCGCTGGGCCGCAGGAGCACAATTTCTGTTCTCATCCTGAAGCAAAGTTATTAACCCGAGATACTATTTCTGGGTTAGCGGAGTTTGTAACCTGAAGCGTATGTAACCTGAAGCATATGTAACCCGAGGTACCATTGTATCAGTCTGTACTGTGCCTTTCAGGTCATCTGCTTATCCACCGAGCTGGATGGGCCATTGCTGCAGGATAACTGAAGGCATGTTCTGCTTCCTATTTCCACTGTAATTGTGTCTTAGCAACAAGAGTGCTGTCAAAAGGAACTAAATCCACAAGACCTACTATGCATCACCAGACTCTCTCACACATTAGCTCTTTTCAAAGAGTATGCCAGAGAGACTGGGAGGCAGGATCTTGCAGCTTTTCATTTCTGCCTCAATGTTCTTCACAACCAACCAACAGCTGTGTTCACGATTCAATCAAAGTTTGCCCAGGCTGATGCACTGCACTGCCAGTCTGCTGGGAGCCAGGGCTGCATGTATACTTCCCAAACTGCAACAAGGGACAAGCTTCTTACTCTGTTCTGACTAGTTGCCACGAAATACTGTTATGTTGCATTACCAGGGTCAGTGAAATAAAGCATGCAATTAGAAGAGACAAACCTTCAAAGCAGCACAGCGGCCAACGACTGATGGTCTGTCTATCAATCCAGATGATGAGCAGGGTCTGGAGAAGATGAATGGAGAACATGAACTGTCAATGCAAATGAACAGAAACCCAACTGAAGGGAGACCTTCCTGATCTGCTCCCCCTTGAACAAGCTGAGCCTCTCCCCTCTTCCTGCCCTTGCTTTGCCCTATAAGAATGACTGACAAGCCCAGCTTTAACTAAGGGATTTTGTGGGTTTAAAGCATGTGACCATTTTTCCTCCTGTTTTGTCCATTAACCCCTTTTCAAAAATATAAGTCAAGTTTTTCCTCTACACAGCGTTTTCTTCCCCTCCCTTGACTGCTCTCTTCCTTCCAAGAGGAATCCATACAAAAGCAGCAGCAACTAGCTAGGACTCTAGATACCATCTCTTCCCTGGGCACCAGGCATCAGCCCTACTACCACCACCTGAACTAAAACACCCCTGCTTTAGAAAAGAAGTAGTTGCTGCAGATAAAATAAGGTTGCCTACAGGTGACTGGTGAAGGAAGCCAGACATGGGGGAGGGGGGAATTTGTGAATATCCTCATGGATTTTATTTATAATTTTTAATTCACTTCACTGTGGTGGGGATCAGCAGCTAGAGGCCCTCATATAGCGGGGATTCCTCTCTTTCATTGCCAACCCAGATATTTTGCTACCTGGGTTGGAATAGTCAATGGTGCCCCCAACCCAATCATGATGCATAGTAGCCATGACTGGTGATTCTATTTTGGCAACTGCAGCAAAAAAATAAAAAAGCCCACATGGGCCTCTCTCCAGGTATAAAAATTAAATAAGAAAATATTAAATAATTGACAATTTGCTGCCCTTTCATGACACCCAAAATTGGCTTCCACAGGCATTTGCCTCGCACTGCCTAATGTGAGGGCCTTCCAATGAATCTAATTGCTTTATAGGCACAGGGAGATTAGCAGAAATTAATAAAGTCACTTTTCATTAATATTCATCACTGTAGTTCATGAAGGCTTCAAACTTTGTGTACTCCTTGAATGAATCCTATGGGTTGAGTTTATTTTTCCAGCAGTACTAGTGGGCTTACCATATACACTAGTTCATGACTCACAGCACCCTAGAAAATCTTCCAAAATTGTTTAAAACAGAGATACTGGTGAGCCATAAGCTGTACTTGTGTCGGAGCATTCACAAGGCCAGTGCCATCATGCCACACACTGAAAGCTACAGAAGGTGTCACCCAGGGATGGATCACATGATGTTTTTAACACGGTAAGTTACATCTGTACAGAATTCATTACCCCAAGTTTCCATTTCTCAGAAGGCCTTGGGCTGTGTGTAAACCACCACCATATTCTGAACATAGCCCTAAGCAATTTTGGAAACCCCACCATGAAACTATGTAGACTGCATAGGGTTTGCTGAGTGGCTTGATGCCACTTTAACAAGCAAGCTAAATAATACGCAGCTTCTACAGTATGGTCTATGGGAGCTTGGCCAGGCTAGGATGATTCATTGGAAACCGTAGAACCCACTTATTGGATGTAACACAGTGCTTGGAAAACTCCTGCTCTTACACAACTGCTCTCCAAAGAACTACCCTCCAAACACAAGTTTGAATTTTAAAATGAGAAAAATTCAGAATGCCTCCTTCAGGCTACGGTCTCCTGAACTCACTATCTCTTTCCTCTCTCACTAACCCTTGCTTCATGATGGATCTGAAGAATTTTAGCAGATATATATCTCCATACACCAAAAGTTTAGACACAATTTTCATATTTTAACATTTTATTAGCTTAGCTTAAAATCCTGAAAACATTGGATTTACAATGAAAACTTTGAGCTCCTTTAGCAGTTGTAAACTGCACACCAAGCTAACACACCCAGTGCAAGGTGTAATTTTTTCCATGAGCTTAGAACAGGTTCCAGACACATGTTTTATAAAGTTCAAAACTCCATTAGACATTTGATAGGGCAGAGAAGAGTCAGTGTAACGCTTCCAAAACTTTCTCACTAAACAAAGGCAATGTCAAACTATACTTAACGGCAAACTAGGCTACCCAAAGCCCATGTGCTGACTTTCCCTGTAGACTATCCCTGGTTCAAAAAAAAGGTCATGTGTCCTTTCATGTCCATATTGGACTCTGCCAGCTACCATGCAAAGGTTTACAGGGGTGCTGGTGAAACAGAGAACTTCACCCCACTAAGACAGACAGACAGACAGACAGACTTTCTTTCAAATAAAGTTTTTATCCAAGTTCTTTGAAGTCATCAAGGCTACTGCTACTCTGTGGGAAACTGAGATATTTTATGAATTATTGCTACAATGCCGAACATCTCACATGTGATTTTATTGAGATAATGCAAAACACTTTGAACATGATAAATAAAATACTATATAAAAGTTTACATTTTATCACTCTTGCACCAAAGGTTATTATGTCTGGCTATTAAGCAAAAGGTTGGTGGCTTGAGTCCACCCAAGGATTTGGTAGCCATCATCTTACTCACTTCCCTACCCTTCCAGTCAATGTAGGCTACTTGCCTTCAATTGGGGGGTCAAGACACACTAGTGGGTCAGGGCCTGATCCAAAGTGAGTCGCGACAACAGCACTAGCACCATGCAAATATATGGTAAAAGACTGAAAAATTGGGTCCCCAAATGCATGTTTGGGTTAGAAGTGGGTCCTGGGTCTGGAAAGGTTGAAGACTACTGATGTTGACAATTTTGGGTTAGGTGGACTAATGGCTTGACTCAGTGTAAGGCAGCTTTCTTTGTTCATTCTCTGATAACACACTAAAAAGCACATTTGAGTCTCTGGCTCATTACTTACTCTATGTAAGGATGGATAAATCTGTCAATTTCAGTTTCTAATTTTTCTAATGTTAACTTCAGATCTCCACATTTCCACAGTGTGGGATAATTGTATATTATTTTGTAAAGACCTCATGACAATTGGTCAGCATTTGATTGAACTTTTCCCCCCTTTGCCGGCAAAAAAAATCCATTCCTTCCTACCATTCCAGAAGTAGCACTCATATCCCAGATGAGGAAGAGCATCAGCAGAAATTGAGGGTATCAGTTGTATGTCCCATGCATTTCATTCATGTCCTCCTCTTCCTCCATGGAACCCAAAGAGTTCACACCTGCTTCAAGTCAGGAGTAGAACTGCATCTTGTGCTCTTGGACTTGCAGTTATCCATACTGTACTAGACCCACACCCTTTTGTAGACTGCAGTGACTGCTGCACTGCTCTGACAATCCATGGTGCAATGTCAGGACGAGGTTTTTTGAGCCACGCTGCAACCTTCCAACAGTTTGACTTCACCCCCAAAGGCCCACTGCTCCTTTGTCTCCGAAGACAGACAAATGCCAACCAGGCAGCTTCATTGTTGCAGGACTTTTCCCAGGCACCTGCATTGGTGCTACAGTCTTGAACTGGGAGATGCTCCCATACAAACATAAGCCTCACCTATTGCCTCTGGTACGCTGAAAACCTTGCATGGATTAAGTGTGTCTGAGTCTAAACTGTGTTTCCTTGGCACAGTTCAGCTTACAGGTTTCCTGTGACCTGAGGTGCCTTGTGCAAAGCTAACCATACGTGCAAAGCAATATCTCCTCCCACACTTGACAAAAACACGCAGCTTGAAAAGTTCCAGCAACGCTAATCACCAGCTATTCAAAATTCAAAGCTGCAATATCTCATTACTGTGCTCCCAATTTGCTCTGCAATCAAACATCTAGGCTTAATCTCTCTTAAAGGGTTCCAGATTCCCAGAGGCTAGGTTTTTCTCATGGCTGTTGAGATCACAAGCTCTAAAACGTTGAAACAAAAACTGTTATCTCCTCCCTTTTTATTCCCTTCCGCTGCTGAGATATTATCCGGCGGAGAAGGAAGAGAGAGGCGTGGATAGCTATAATTCTTTGCTGACAAGATCGCAACTTAAAAGCTCAAGAAACAGCACTATGTTCTTAGCTGCACGCTACTATAAAGAAGTTTGCCCAAGAACTCAAGGAGTGTGTGTGTGCTTTGATGCCCCTATCTGGGATAGAATCCACCCTCAGAATCCATCTCCACAGAAATTGTTGTTGTTTAGTCGTTTAGTCGTGTCCGACTCTTCGTGACCCCATGGACCAGAGAACGCCAGGCACTCCTGTCCTCCACTGCCCCCCGCAGCTTGGTCAGATTCATGCTGGTAACCTCGAAAACACTATCCAACCATCTCGTCATCTGTCGCCCCCTTCTCCTTGTGCCCTCCATCTTTCCCAACATCAGGGTCTTCTCCAGGGAGTCTTCTCTTCTCATGAGGTGGCCAAAGTACTGGAGCCTCAGCTTCACAATCTGTCCTTCCAGTGAGCACTCAGGGCTGATTTCCTTCAGAATGGAGAGGTTTGATCTTCTTGCAGTCCATGGGACTCTCAAGAGTCTCCTCCAGCACCATAATTCAAAAGCATCAATTCTTCGGCGATCAGCCTTCTTTATGGTCCAGCTCTCACTTCCATACATCACTACTGGGAAAACCATAGCTTTAACTATACGGACCTTTGTTGGCAAGGTGATGTCTCTACTTCTCAAGATGCTGTCTAGGCCTGTCATTGCCCTTCTCCCAAGAAGCAGGCGTCTTTTAATTTCGTGGCTGCTGTCACCATCTGCAGTGATCATGGAGCCCAAGAAAGTAAAATCTCTCACTGCCTCCATTTCTTCCCCTTCTATTTGCCAGGAGGTGATGGGACCAGTAGCCATGATCTTCGTTTTTTTGATGTTGAGCTTCAGACCATATTTTGCACTCTCCTCTTTCACCCTCAATAAAAGGTTCTTTAATTCCTCCTCACTTTCTGCCATCAAGGTTGTGTCATCTGCATATCTGAGGTTGTTGATATTTCTTCCGGCAATCTTAATTCCGGCTAGGGATTCATCCAGCCCAGCCTTTCGCATGATGAATTCTGCATATAAGTTAAATAAGCAGGGAGACAAAATGCAGCCTTGTCGTACTCCTTTCCCAATTTTGAACCAATCAGTTGTTCCATATCCAGTTCTAACTGTAGCTTCTTGTCCCACATAGAGATTTCTCAGGAGACAGATGAGGTGATCAGGCACTCCCATTTCTTTAAGAACTTGCCATAGTTTGCCATGGTCGACACAGTCAAAGGCTTTTGCATAGTCAATGAAGCAGAAGTAAATGTCTTTCTGGAACTCTCTAGCTTTCTCCATAATCCAGCGTATGTTTGCAATTTGGTCTCTGGTTCCTCTGCCTCTTCTAAATCCAGCTTGCACTTCTGGGAGTTCTCGGTCCACATACTGCTTGAGCCTTCCTTGTAGAATTTTAAGCATAACCTTGCTAGCGTGAGAAATTAGTGCAATTGTGCGATAGTTGGAGCATTCTTTGGCACTGCCCTTCTTTGGGATTGGGATGTAGACTGATCTTCTCCAATCTTCTGGCCACTGCTGAGTTTTCCAAACTTGCTGGCATATTGAGTGTAGCACCTTAACAGCATCATCTTTTAAAATTTAAAATAGTTCAGCTGGAATACCATCACTTCCACTGGCCTTGTTATTTGCAGTGCTTTCTAAGGCCCATTTGACTTCACTCTCCAGGATGTCTGGCTCAAGGTCAGCAACCACACTGCCTGGGGTATATGAGACATCCATTTCTTTCTGGTATAATTCCTCTGTGTATTCTTGCCACCTCTTCTTGATGTCTTCTGCTTCTGTTAGGTCCTTTCCACTTTTGTCCTTTATTATGGAAATCTTTGTACGAAATGTTCCTTTCATATCTCCAATTTTCTTGAACAGATCTCTGGTTCTTCCCATTCTATTGCTTTCCTCTATTTCTTTGCATTACTTGTTTAAGAAGGTCTTCTTGTCTCTCCTTGCTATTCTTTGGAAATCTGCATTCAATTTCCTGTATGTTTCACGATCTCCCTTGCATTTTGCTTGCCTTTTCTCCCCCGCTATTTGTAAGGCCTCATTGGACAGCCACTTTGCTTTCTTGCATTTCCTTTTCATTGGGATGGTTTTCGTTGCTGCCTCCTGTATAATGTTACGAGCCTCCATCCATAGTTCTTCAGGCACTCTGTCCACCAAATCTAAATCCTTAAACCTGTTCCTCACTTCCACTGTGTATTCATAAGGGATTTGACTTAGATTGTATCTTACCGGCCCAGTGGTTTTTCCTACTTTCTTCAGTTTAAGCTTGAATTTTGCTATAAGAAGCTGATGATCTGAGCCACAGTCAGCTCCAGGTCTTGTTTTTGCTGACTGTATAGAGCTTCTCCATCTTTGGCTGCAGAGAATATAATCAATCTGATTTCGATGCTGCCCATCTGGTGATGTCCATGTGTAGAGTCGTCTCTTGTGTTGTTGGAAAAGCGTGTTTGTGATGACCAGCTTGTTCTCTTGACAGAACTCTATTAGCCTTTGCCCTGCTTCGTTTTGATCTCCAAGGCCAAACTTGCCAGTTGTTCCTTTTATCTCTTGATTCCCTACTTTAGCATTCCAATCCCCTATAATGAGAAGAACATCCTTCTTTGGTGTCACTTCTATAAGGTGTTGTAAGTCTTCATAGAATTGGTCAATTTCAGTTTCTTCAGCACCAGTAGTTGGTGCATAAACTTGGATTACTGTGATGTTAAAAGGTCTGCCTTGGATTCGTATCGAGATCATTCTATCATTTTTGAGATTGCATCCCAGTACAGCTTTTGCCACTCTTTTGTTGACTATGAGGGCCACTCCATTTCTTTTACGGGTTTCTTGCCCACAGTAGTAGATATGATGGTCATCCGAACTGAATTCACCCATTCCCGTCCATTTTAGTTCACTGATGCCCAGGATGTCAATATTTATTCTTGCCATCTCATTTTTGACCACCTCCAACTTACCCATGTTCATGGTTCTTACATTCCAGGTTCCTATGCAATATTTTTCTTTACAGCATTGGACTTTCCTTTCGCTTCCATATTTCCATATTAGTCCCCCATATTTCTGATATAGATCGTTCTACAGAATTTTGACGGCTAGTCTCACCTACCAGGGCCCAGAGGACAAATGCTCAAACCTTGGAAGCTAGAAGTGGTAACAGTGGTATGGAAACAACAGAAATATTTGGTGGTGGGGTGGCTGGCTGTGCCCATGGAGACTTCTACAGCAAAATCCACCATCTTGTAGTACCATAAAGACTAATTTATAAATGTTTGTAGACTAGAGCCTACTTCATCAGTGCGAGTGCATACATAAACACACACAGACACACACATAGTAGGGCAGAGAATTATAGCTAGTGAGGTCAAGAGAAAAATAAATGTTTTTTTAAAAGGAAGAAACATAGTTCGCTACCAGGCAGCCTGTTTATGGCGCATTCATCCTGATTGTTGTTGTTTAGTCGTTTAGTCGTGTTTGACTCTTCGTGACCCCATGGACCAGAGCACGCCAGGCACTCCTGTCTTCCACTGCCTCCCGCAGTTTGGTCAAACTCATGCTGGTAGCTTTGAGTCATCCTGATTAGTTTGCATAAATTTTGCAAGGAGGTTAGTTGACACTGGCAATTTTGAGTTAATTCATTCATTATTATTTTTTGCAGGGAGGGTATACAGTGTTGCATCTGGCAATTGTTACCCCATACCTTGCAGCAATAGTGGCCAGTGTGGCAGAGTAGAGCTGTGGAGTCAACTCCCCACCACTGCCGTTGCTGCTACTTACTGGAATGGGGCTGGTTTCTCAGAAGGAAACTGACCTTGTTAGAGCCTGCCCATGAAACTCCCTAGTGCTCAGGTAATCAGGAAATGCTTAACAATGTACATGCATGGAATGTTTCGTTGTATTTTTTTTTTTAAGTCATCCAGAGTTCCTGGGGAAACCCAGCCAGATGGGTGGGGTATATTATTATTATTATTATTATTATTATTATTATTATTATTATTATTATTATTATTATGTTTCTTGGCTGGTTATGGTATAAGGGGGTTGTTTGTTATATTTTTTTTCCAAAACTGAAAAATAAAGTTAAGAAGAAGTTAAAACAATAAAGTATTCTAACAGCAGAACCAGAAGCTTGTGCTCACAGAATCTGGCTCTCCTTGCTATAGAAAGGTAAATTTCCAGAGATGGATGGTGGTTAAAGTCTTGCAGGGTAAAGAGGTGTTTGAAGAGAGGCAAAGCTTCTGCATCTCTGCCAAAGCAAGAAGGAAATCACATGTGTGGTTGTGCAACTCTTTGGAACACAGACCTGAATGAAGAATTGCATAATGTTACAGTCCCCTTGTTAAGAGTCCAGGTGCTTGACAAGCAAATCCATTACAAAGAGCAGGTGAGCGCAGATTCAAAGCCAAAAGGAAGGCATCTTTCAAAAGGCAATGAAAACTGCTAAGGTGTGAGGAAGTGATTATTCACTGAAAAGTATGAAAATCACTTTGCATTGATATGGAAAAAGAAAAGAAACACTTTTCCAGATGCTTCTGGATTCACTCAAGACTGATGAAAGATAGCAAACTAATGGGCTCTTCTGCCTGCTGTCATTGCATTAGCTCCTACCGCCAGCCAGTTCCCAATTTACTCTGCTGATAGCAGAAATCAGAATCTGACCCAGAAACACACGTACACACATTTTTTGTGTTCTAGGAAACAGAAAATATTTTGAACTGCTGGCTGCTACTATCCTTGTTTGGGCGAAAGGCAATACAGAGCAACTATGTGTTCAGTGATGTTGTCCAACACAGTTAAATTGCAAGGTGGAGGAACAAATTATTTGAGGGGGGTTGAAATTTAAAGGTTATCCATGTTTGCCATGTGCAAATAATTAAAGTAATAAACAATGTATGTGGGAGGGACAACCTATACTCATGAGATGTGCATGCCTGGCAATGAAAATAAATGCCAAATTTTGTAATATTACACATGTCAAATGACCATTGGGTTGAGAATGCAATTTACCCAAATTTATGTAGGATTATTTTGAAGAAAACCCACATCATGTTTCTGCTCTGTACTTTGCAAGCCTTTTTCTTACTTTTGCATTAGTTAACTTTCATAAAAAAGAGCAGCTAAAGACTTTGACTGAATACACACCATATATTTAAGGCATATTTTCCCCCACAAAAAAATCCTAGGAACTGTAGTTTACCCCCAGAACTGCAGTTCCTACCACCCTTAAACTGCAGGTTCCAGGATTCTTCGTGGGTGTGAGGATGACGAGAACGTGCTATAAATGTATGGTATGCTTGCATCTTTAGAACTTGAACAGAAGCATAGCACTGAAAGACCTTTAGATGAGAGCTGTCACAGCACAAGTTTAATAAATTTCTTCATTTACTGCTAACAAGTTTTCTTGCAGTGAGCTAAACAGAAGATGCTTAGGTTAGGTTTTAATAATCCCAACCCCTGCAGCAGCTTTTAGCAGTATTCTGTTTTGCTTGTAAATCCACTGCAGGGACTGGAAATATCCAAATGCCTTCCACTGCCGCAGCATTCCAAATATTCCAAATAGGAGCTGCTTTTCCAACTTCTTTCTGTTATAACAACAATGGAAAGAAACAGATTAGTCCTAACTAAAGGTCTATGGTTATCAGCATTACTCAGGTTAATTGCACACCATTTAACTGATTAACACCTTTCAGCTATCATAATTTTCAGCCGAAAACAACAGCAGCAGCTACTTTTCAATAGGCAGAAATTATAACAACAACAACAACAACAACAATCAAAGTGCACAGGTGAGTAAAACTCACTTCTGAACAAAACTAACATAGCAACAACTTCAACATAAAATGTCAGCATAGTCATGGAAATAGTATTATCAGGAGTGGCTGTCCTATTTTACCGTCTTAGGCAAAATGGGAAGGTGACTCCCTGTGCTCTCCCACCATCTCAAAACCTTGTTTACAGGAGTCATGTGGCTGTGGCATCTGGCAAGATCTCGCAAGAGCCCCAAAACCAGAGCCACTTCTCCTTGCTTATCCAGTGGCGGGGCAGGCGGGGATGTAGGCAGGGTGGGCACCCACAGTGGCACCAGAGAACAGGCGTTGGCAGCTTCCAGCAAGATCCCACAGGAGCTCCGAGAGTCTCATGACTCTCATGAGATCTTGCGGGAAGTTGCCAGCACCACCATTTTCTTCTTGCTTCTGCAGGGTAAGGCAGAGCACCCACAGGCCAGTACCCCTAGGATTCTGCCGCCCGAGGTGACTGTCTCAATCTACCTCATGGATGGGTCAGCCATCCATTCAGTTTTATCTGGGGTGATTCGAGACCTAATTTTCTCTGTGTCTGGCATGTTAGCTTGCAAAACTATCAGCTGCCACACATAAGCATTTTATTTTCAACCATGGGTATTCATTGTGTTCTACCTTTTGCTATCCACACCAGCAGTGGAAACTTGGTGGAATGTATCTCAATTGTGTTTCCTCTCCTCTCCTCTCCCAGTCCCCTTCTGTTACTCTCTACTATCTTTTCTTGTTCTAGGCGTGTGCACAGGTATTTCTGTACCCACACACACCTTCAAAATGCTGCATGGAAAGAGCCATGCTTGTATCATTTGGGATGCCAGAAACAAAATGGCTAGGGTTGTGCTTATGTGAGGAGCACATGGAAACAGAGGTGTGGAGACAGAGACCACTCCCTGGAATGCCAATACATATGTGACAAACCACCCTCCCCCAAATATGCTACAGATCTCCTCCACACAGGCAGCAACTGTGAATGTACAATTGATTATTTTTACTTATTGGATTTTCTTCATTACGGAGAAATATAGGTTCAACGTAAGGAGAAATCTAGGTTTACCATAAAAAAGAAAAGTAAGTAGCAGAATGGGCATCTTGATGCTGGCACATCATACAGATGCTGTAAAGAATGTGTGTAAGAGTCACACTGATTTCATAATAAACACCCGTCTGGAAGCACCATTAGAAAGCATGTAAAAGATTTTATTTCCAGGACCATATTTCTGACCCAGCAACTGAAGTGCTGAACCACCCTATCTGGCATTGTAGAAGCAATGTCAATGGTTGAAGTGAGAGTATACACAATTCAAACAATGTAGGCTGATAATTAAAAGCTCTTGTGCGCAATTAGTCGTGTTACCCACTGAACTTCACACCCAGCCTCTCTCTCTGTTCCAGTAACAGCAAGAAAAGCCTGCTTTTCCAGACACTTCACATGTCCAAATGTCAAGGCCTGAATGGAACTTGGGCAGCGACCACAAATGGATTTAACTCCCAACAAAATTATTAGGAGCAGGATCAATTTGGGCAGGCTATCAAATTTTAGAAAACGTTCCGTATTAGCATATTTTAAGTGGAGGCAAATCCAGCAGCCTAGAGAAAAGCAGAGAGGAAACACAGGCCAGGCCCACAAGCCAGCACCTTGCCTCAAAGGGCGAAGAAGGCACTTTTTACAATAGAGACCTGCCCTCCATCTTGTTACTTCTGACAGCAGGCATGAGACGGCATCCATACTGCAAGCGGCAATGAAAAATGGTTTGTCACGTCTCTCTCCCTCTCTCTCTCCTGCAGTTTCCTTTAAACAGACGTTCTGTAAATTAAATGGAAGCATATGCTCCAGGAGGGGCTGCCAATGTGGTGTCCTCCAAATGCTGTTGGACGACAACTCCCATTAGCCCTGCGTTGTTGCCCAGCAGGGCTGTCTTTCCTAGAAACAGACTCCAGGCATTTCGGGTTAACTCAGACTTGAACAGTTTTGTTTAAGTACAACAGACAGGGAGCCCGGCTAATTCCTAGGCCTCCAGGCCATGCTGGATTCCTCCTCCCACTCACCTCTGAAAGTTCCCTCTTCAAGTACTTCTTCCCCTTGGCCCAGGAACTCACTCTGAATAGATAATAATAATTTATTATTATTTATACCCTGCCCATCTGGCTGGGTTTCCCCAGCCACTCTGGGCGGCTTCCAACAAAATATTAAAATACAATAGATAACCACTGCCCACTGGTCACAATGATGAAGGCTGTAATCCAGCAACAGGAAGAGGGTACCACCTTGGCTACTCCTGTTCCAGAGCTAGGGTTGCCAAAATTTCAACTGGTCACTGTTACTATAGCTTTCATAGCAGCTGCTATCTGCTTATATGTTGTTAAGAGGTACAAGAGCAGACCATAATGTTTTGTTTTGTTTTTCTGGCTAGCTGGCAACTCTTTTTAGCATCTCCGTTGCACACACAAATCAGAGTGGATAAAAGAGTGAGAAAGGCGACATTTCCTGCCGCTAGGGTTTCAGACTCACAAACGTGTCTGAAATCCCACAGAGGAAAATTTTCACAGAAGAACGGGTTCAGGTTAAGGGTAGGAGGAGGAGGAGGAGGAGGAGGAAAGTTCAGCAGTGCTGTTTCCTAAGAATGGTTTGGGGCAGAGAAGCAGACAATTTAATGTGCAGTCTGGCCATAAAAAAGAATCACCCTAAGTCAGTGATAACACTAAACTTTTGAAGGACTGATGAGCTCCTGTCATCAGATCCAAAAGGTTTACCAAATGACCATCTCGTCCAGCATTTTGTAGCCAAGCAGATGCCCCTATGGAACCCACAAGCAGGACCTGAACGCAACAGCAACTCTCCCTGTTTGCAATTCCCAGCAACTAGTATTCAGAGGCATTCTGCCTCCGACTGATGAGCTATGATACAACCCAGTATCAGTTTTAGGATCTCATCTGCAGTTGCATTAACAACACCTTTCGCCTCTATGTTGCCTGGCAAAGACCATGAAGAAATAGTTGAGAGGGACTTACTGTAGCATCGCTTACATACCTCTGACTGAAGATGACAAGAGCAGCCAGCTCACTTACTGTGAAAACTCAGAAAGGCCCCTCATGGCTTTTATATCTCACGCAGGTGTGGCTTTGCTTGGGGGTGAGGTGGGCTGGGCATTGCTCCCTATGAACAATAGGAGATTTCCTTAAATGACAGCACGCTTGGTAGGACCATCTCCCAGTGAAGCCTTCCTGGCAGCAGTAAGGAAAACAAGAGTGCAACTCTCTCCCACTCCTTTCAGTCCCACAAACACTTTTTGAAATAAGAAGTCTGGTGTTCATGACACCAAAAAGTGTGCAAGAAAGTTGGGCTATGCTTTCTCCAATACTGACAACAGGGAGCTCATTACTAACTTGCACAATTGATAAGGGTTTACTTAATGACTTCACATTATCATAAAATATAACCCATATGTCAAAAAGGATAGTGACCCACGCTTTAAGAATCAGGGGCAGTAGAATGCAGTTGCAAGAGCTGAGAGAATGCTATTGCCTTCAGAAGACTGAAGACATACAATTTTGATAAGACTGGACTTTTTTATGTAGCTGTGCCTTGAACCACTAAGAATATACTCAGTTTTCTGAGAGTGTCAGTAAATAAATACAGATTAAACACATTTTTGCTTATTTCCAACAGGCTTCTGCTGAGCCTTCAACTTGTGAAATGTGAAGACATGCACAAATGTATTTTAAATGCAAACATTTACCACAGCCCTAGAAGTAACACATTTTAAAAGTTTGTTGTCTAGGAATGTCAGAACAGATCTGTAACATCTGGAGTGGTGAATTATCTTACTTCTGAGAGATACTTTAAACATATAAAATCTTAAATCTTTTTATTTAATAATGTTGGTAGCAATGCCAGACTCAGTATTTTGACAGTTACTCCCCCCCCCCATCAAACAGTACCTAAATCAAATAGCTACTATAAATGGCAAAGTGGGAGAAACTTGTTTTTTTCCTAGGAAATTTTGTCACTGGATACCTTTCCCCTAAATGAATTTCACCTCTAAGGCTGCAATCCTATATGGCACAGTGATCTGGATTGCCAATTGCTGATTGGTATGTACAGTACATGCGTGTCCTTACTGCTGCAGTATAATTTGGAAATTGTAGACTCTGGATTTAACTGTTTTACAGGATGGGATTGTTAGATGATAATGTTTATTATAGCTTATGGGAACTTAATTACCTGGGTCTATATTTTGGCCCATTATTGCTTCTATTGTGATTTCATCTGTTATCTGTGGCCATGCTTTTGGTTGATTTTAATTCCTCACCTAAAACTGTGGGCTCACATTTTGATGAAGGGAAACTTAGAATATTTTAAATAAATATAAATGTTGTATGTGTCTTATTTTTATTTGTTAATACATGTATACTGCACCTTTCCCCCAAGGAGCTCAATTGCTCTTCCCCCCTTCCTATTTTATTTTCACAACAACACTGTGAGGCAGCTTAGGCTGAGAACCAGTGACTAGCCCAAGGTCAACTAGCAAGCTTCATAACCAAATGGATATTTGAACCATGGCATCCCAGATGCTGTCCAACACTCTAACCACTACACAGAATTGGCTCTCAGTTGTGGTCCAAAGCTACATTGAAGAAGAACCTTGTGTTCCATGTGTTCCATGCCCTTGTGTTCCATGGGAGGAAAGGCAGCATAAAAATCACACACACACACAGGATGTGGGCCTCTTGTAAACTGGCCCAAGATCACTCAGTGAGCTTTACAGATGAATTGGGATTTAAACCCTGGTCTCCCAGGTCCCAGTTCCACACACTAACCATTATACCACAATGGCTCTCTTATGCAATTCTTGAGGAGGAGCTGCAGGGCTCCCCACTGAAGAGAAAACTAGGTATTTTCATGTTCAAGGGGGCTGCTCATGTTCAAGGGGGCAACAGAATAAGAAAGTAAACTTGGGCTTCCAGTTTTCCCTAGAAGAATGTTCTACTTCATTATAACTTTTGCGCTTTGGCTCCTCTCTGGGCTCATTTGCCATCCTTCTCCCATTTCCCTCCCTTCCTAACAATCCCTCTTTTTAGCAACAAAGTTCTGAAAAAATAAACTCAGCACTCCTTTTAGCTGTTTGGCCCAGAGCAGAGGAGATCACAAGGCCGTGAAGAAAGCTGACAGCACCACTGCCGAACAAATGCGTCGCCTTCTGGCAAAGACTTGGCCAAAAAGAAGCTAAACATTGAGCAATGTTAATATCCCGTTGCCCCTTTAACGATCTCTCTCTCTGCTGGGCCAGGACTGTGGTAAAAATAAAATGTCCTGCCAGACAGCCCTTTTGAAAGCATGTGGAGACATTTTAGAAAAGATATAAACTGGGATTCTTTCCCCTCTTGGTTTCTCTTCGGTTACCAGTGTCATTGGCTCAGTGCCTTGCTTTGCAGCAAATGCCACGTCTGTGAGGATGCCAAGAGCTTAATTGGGTTTCACTAAAACACGCCGAAGATTAGAGTTTTTTTCCTCCTCGTCTGGGTTGAAACCTAATATTTGTCTTGTTTCGGAACTGGCTTCAGCTCCTATCCTACCGAGTGCTGGATGGCTGGCCTGGGAAACTGAAACTGTAGACCTGGAAGGGACCTCAAGAAGAGATTCTGCTCTCCAATTGATTTGGGCCCGTTTATAAACTTTGAAGGCTTAGTTGTTACCAATTAAAGAGCTTAAGTTAAATCTCTCCATTAGGTTCTGGTATTTATGGTCATGCTGTATATTGGTGGGGGGTTGGGAGGTAGAATCCAGATCCTAGTCTTGCCCACAGAGGCAACATGAATGCTTATTTATATAGCTTTTCTAATGTGAAAAGCCTTGGGCGCATTATTTCACTTACCCTGCTCAGTAAATGGTTATTATACCCATTTTATAGATGGGAAAATATGAGACAGTAAGCTGCAAAGACACACAACTTCTTTGCAGTGAGATACTGTGAGCTACACATCCAAAAGAGGTGCTGAATGAAATAGGTGCCTGGTGCTTTAAATTAACGGGCCTATTTCTTCTGGTTTTCTCCAACTAAATGTCCAGTAATACATACAGGGCTTTTTTTCAGCCAGAACTCACTGGAACTCCGTTCTGGCACCTCTCAGGTGGGTGTCATTGCCATTCCAAGAGAACGAGGGAGGTGTTCATGATGAGTTCCGGCACCTCTTTTTCTAGAAAAATAGCCCTGAGTACATGCAACGGACTTTGAGCTAGCCCCGCCGCCCGAAATTCTTTCCAGGGCTTTGGTTTGATCTGAAAACATATTTCTGGATAGTGTCCCCACCAAGCGTTAAGCTCCATAATCAAAGGTGCGGCAGTAAATAGTAAAGGGTGGGAGCTTGTTAGGACAACCTCCATAGCCACACACCCAAGGAAAAAGCAAAAAATGCAGCCAGCTGTTTATAATACAGAGAAAAAGAAAGAAAGAGAAGATGTACACGCGTATATTAGTATCATCATGAGTGTAATCATGTTGGTAGTTTCCTGAAGGTAAGTTCAACTGAGCTCAGTAGCACTTACTTCTGACTGCACAGATTCAATGAGTAAAAAAAGCATGTTTAGGATTAACAGACATTCTTTAGTTGGCTGAAATATAAGATTTACTTTAAAGCAGAAATGCAGACAAGTGTTATAATTTAAACTGCTAGCATGAAGTAGGAATCCTATCAAGGCAAAGAATTATCCATCCTCTGCTTGATTATACTCCTCATTCTGACTCCCTCTGTGCTAATCTCCCACAAACCTGAAAGCCTCATCATCATCTTGTTCACCTACCATAGCAAGGAGTGTCTCATCAATTTATCCTGCCACTCTTGCAAATCATGGTCATTACTCCTGCTTTTTTAAAAAAAGCCCTGGAGCGGCACTCCCTTGTGCTCCTCCTCCATTATACCAATGCCCAGTACAGTGGTTTTTAAGACTGTTTGCAGTGTTGGACCAACCAATCTCGCATTAGTAGTACTTGGCAAATGAGAGGTCCATTGGTCTTTCTTGGGAACTGTATAACTTGTTTTCTTCTTTTAAAAGCAGTTAAATAGGTGCTTGAAGCATGGCTGTGCCTGTACGCTGAAAAGCGGGGCCATAAATGTGTCTGGCTTGTGATGGGAAGCCTCAATTAGTATGGAAGAACTGCAAAGCTTTTGCCTTCAGGGACCCTTCTCAGACATTACTTGATAGCTTAGATGACTTTGCAAGAGAATTAGACAAATTCAAAACCAATAGGTCCACCAGTGGTTATTAGTTTGGTGGAACCTAACAATTAGCAGAAATAATAATTCTATTCTTATGTTTTTAGCATTAATGTAGGCTGCCCAGAGAATTCTGGTTTTGGCCAGTGTTTAAATACTGTAAAAAATAAGTAGTCATTCCTTTAGTTTGGGGGAGAGGAGACAGAATTCTGTGCAGATTTATTTATTTATTTAATTTTTATGGAAAAAACAACCCTGCAGAAATGGGGCAGAATGGACATAAAAAGAAACTGCTAAACCATATAGACCTCTCTCCCAACAACACAACAAAACCCTCTTCACCGAGTCTCCACAGTTCCTACTCTCATACAGACATCTCACTCACCCTTTTCAACGGAGTTTTCATGTTCTGACATCCTGGCCTCATTAACTCCAGCACAGAGGTGAGGCTATTTATGGAGCATTCAGCACCAACAAGAGAGGTCCCTGACTTCTTTGCTCTGCCACCCAACATGGAAAATATAGCTCTTATTTTTAATCCTGATGGTTGTTATTCAGCTGCAACTGATTTCTACATGGGAGCAGCACAAGGGGCCAAAGCAAATGCAGCTGCTAGGAAGCCATCCATGCAAGGTGAGAAGGCAACACACACAAGGAGTAAGTTGTAAGGTGCTTTCACTGACCCACAACATTCAAGCTTAAGGCAAGATTACACATCATAGCAGACAGCTATAGAGGTGGTGTTTTCTGAAAAGAATCAGCAGGCAATGTGTACATAACCCTTCCAGCACCTGCCAATTTAATGTTGAATTTTAAATTGTTATAAAATGCCCTAGGCCTTTAGGGCAGGTAATAAATAATGATGATGATGATGATGATGATGATATTTCTACCTGTGCAAATTCTCTCCCCCAGCTGCTTTCCCTAGGAATTGAGCTTATTCCTATCTCAGAAAAATATACTAACAGATTAACAAGTTGGAGGCATTTTAAGGCACATAGGCCTGGCAGATGCAGAAAGTATTACAAGTATGATCATCTAGAGATGAAGGAAGAATCCGTTTTAAATCCTCCCTCCTTCCCCACTTCCTATAGATTCCCATAAATTATAATTGTTATTGGTACAAAATACCTTTGCAAGGTGGCGCTGTGGGTAAAACCTCAGCGCCTAGGACTTGCAGATCGCATGGTCGGCGGTTCGAATCCTCGCGGCGGGGTGAGCTCCCGTTGCTCGGTCCCAGCGCCTGCCAACCTAGCAGTTCGAAAGCACCCCCGGGTGCAAGTAGATAAATAGGGACCGCTTACTAGCGGGAAGGTAAACGGTGTTTCCGTGTGCGGCTCTGGCTCGCCAGAGCAGCTTCGTCACGCTGGCCACGTGACCCGGAAGTGTCTGCGGACAGCGCTGGCTCCCGGCCTATAGAGTGAGATGAACGCACAACCCTAGAGTCTGTCAAGACTGGGCCGTACGGGCAGGGGTACCTTTACCTTTACCTTTTACATTTGGTCCCCAATCTAAGCAATACATGCTACCATACATCATTTCATATCTGAAATACAGTTGTACCTCCGGTTACGAACTTAATTTGTTCCGGAGGTCCGTTCTTAACCCAAAACCATTCATAATCTGAGGCACGCTTTCGCTAATGAGGCCTCTTGTTGCCGCTGGCATCACAGGGCAAAGTTTGCTACCAGGAACATCTTCTTCCAGGTTAGCGGAGCTCGTTACCAGAAGCGTTTGTAAGGAGGACGGTATGTAACCCAAGGTTCCACTGTAACTGTAATAATGTTGATAAATATACTTTGTAAATATATTCAGAAATGTTTATCCGAGTTTGTTTTATTTTTAATTTTATGTAATTGTTGCATGACATGTGCTCTGATGTAAAGAGCACTAAGCAAGCAAATGATGTTGCTCTGTCACCTCCCTCTGGCATAACCTCCAACATTTCTCCAATGAAAATAGAGACATTCTATTCCTTAATAATAGTAATTTTATTGCCCCAGCCACTCTGGGCGACTTTCAACATATATCAAAGCATAATAAAACATTAAACATTAGAAAAATATCCCTATACAGGACTGCCTTCAGAGGTCTTCTAAAGGTTGTGTAGTCACTTATCTCCTTTGCTTGGGCATTGCATAACTCCATACCTTCCAACATTTCTCTGATGAAAACAGGGATGTCCAACTATCCTCTCCAATATTCTTCTGATGAAAAGAGGGACATCCTAAGGAAAAGTGGGACATCCCAGGATCAAATCAGAAACCAGGGCGGCTTCTGTAAATCTGGGACTGTCCCCTGGAAAATAGGGACACTTGGAGGATCTGCTCTGGTCAGGCAGTGACACCAGGTAGGATCACCAGGGCCAGGAGGCTCCAGGAATTGACAGTTCCACCTGTGGATATGTAGGATTTGGCAATCACGTTTGCAGAACCACCCTGAGGGTTTATGGAGCATCACCTCAACTCAGTTCTGTAGTCACCATCCTCCTTTCACCAGGAGACATAATCAGATTTGAAATAAATATTCTGAGCCACTGGAATTCATCCAGTGCTATTACCTCAAGCCACAGTTCAGTGGCCATTCTTACTTCAGAGAGACCTATGGCTCAACAGCCTACACACCCTGTTGGTCAAGAGACTCCAGGAAATGGAAGCAGAACCCCTGCTGTAGCCTTGGGCATATGCCCCAAAATGTCAACCTCTGACACAGGCCCTAAAAACAAACCATAGTTGAATGTTGCATTGGGCCGATATTTGAATAATTTGCTCTATTGAAGGCAGAAACTAACACCACATGCCAATTAGAATTTGTGCTCCGAGTCAAGTTTTTATTGCAGAAACAAGTACCTGACAAAATAATTACCAGTCCTGTAGTGCTGTTAGTAATGCTTATGTTCCTCCTCCCACTCTGTTCTGTTCAAAATTAAAGGGAGAAGGGTGGAGAGAGAAATTACTGCAAGCATGTCTGTTCAAAACAGATACAAATAGTTTTGTTACTCCCATCCCTTCAGAAAAACTTACATATACACAGATTTCTTTCATAATGTACATGAATCAGGGTAACAGTGAGACTGGAATATCTCCATGTTTTCTGGGGAAATACAGTTAAAAAGAAACATTTTAATTTAGACTTCTGTTTATGTACAAACAACAGGTAGCGCAAAGGGGAAATTGGTGAAGTAATTGGACAGGATCATGTGGGCAGAGGCAGGACAGATGGGAGGAACTTACTCAGTGATGAGGTGGAGCTTTGAACACCACCTATTTCCAATGAAACTGAGCTTGATACATAATGAGGCTTGACTAAGCAATATATGTTTTCTAAGTCAAACTGGATTCCATCGTATTCCTAATAACATAGCATGGAAGGGTTCCAATGATCTGTTTCCAAGCCTTGAGAGTAGGGTTAGGTGAATATGTCAATATTCAATTTCAGTTTCTCCCAGTTTGGAACTTTTCCAATCTTAAATTCAATTTTCCACATCGCCATATCAGTTTTGCGATTTTTTTTAAGTCCTCATGAAAATTCATCAGCATATTACTGCAAATTTCTCCTAATACATTTTTCCTAATACAGTATTACACATTGTTTTTTGTAAAGGAAATTCTCCTTTAAAAGGCCTCTATAATGCATGCTATTTTCACATACATGTATCAGTACACCTTACTCTAGTACATGCATTTTTCTTTTTTGATTGGGGAAGTGCACTGCAAAACTTGGAGAAGTGTGAGTTTTGAAGAATAGCTGTGTTTCAATTTGTGATTCGATCTGGGAAGAGCAAATTAAGTGGCTTTGCTTCAAAATGCAAACTGAATGAATGTCTCCCCCAACATCCCTATAAGGAGCAGGCTGTGCTTCCTCTACCTTGACCACAGGTGTGGGAAAAATAAACTTCAGACTGTCCTACTTATAGAAATCACTACCTTTTCCACAAAGCCTACACTTACAGTGCCTTACTAGTGCAGACATGATCCATCCGCCCCACAGCGAGAGAAAGGAAGGAGAGGAGCAGTGACTTCCCCCCTCCCCACCCAGGAGCATAATTAATGTGTTTGTCCGGAGATGGGAGTGGGTAGCGAAATTCCAAGGTGATTGACTAATATTAAGCCCAGACAAAAGGCCCCGTGAGTCTCTGCTGTGGCCACCTTCAGGGAGCATTTTAGCAGAGGCCATTTTCATAGAATAACAAATTGTATCATCCAAGAGAAGGAAACTGCGGAACAGCATCAACTCGCAAGTCCCACACACAAAGAGCCTCTTGTCTCGAAACCTCTCACCCTCCCCTCCTTCTCCCTCCCCCCTTCCTTCCTGGTGCTGCCGCTTAAGTGCAATTTCACCTTCAGCACCATAGGCACCATCACAACCACTCTATCCTGCGAACAAGCTAAGACACAGGAAAATGCTCCATGCAGCAGGGTTCTCAAATCAAAAGTTCCACGCAGACTCCAATGTACAATCAACGTGGAGCATTCTCCAGCAGTGAAGGAGCAGGCCCTTCTCCCATAGATTTCAACATGTGCACTGTAGCTCTGTCAAATATATCAGGGAGCTCCTGCAGCAAGATAATTGTGAGAAGTGCATACTGACAAGAAACTCAGGAGGCTTCTGAAATTTCTCCTTGGGTTTCTTTTTTTTAAAAAAATATATTTTATTAAGGGTTTTCTTGTTTTACAGTGTAAGTGTAATGCCTCGTATTTTTTTCCCCCGTGTAACATTTTTACAAATCCATTTCATTTGTTGAGGCATTAGGGGGAGAAGAAAAAAGAAAAGAAAAAAAAAAGGAGGGTGGAGGGAGGGGAGATGGATGGGGGTGGGGTCGGGTAGCGGTGTTTCTATTATGTTTAATGTATGTAGTTTGGTGTCAGCGTGCTTGTGTTGTTCACTTGTGTTCCTTTGGTGGTGAGAGAGGTTGGGGTTGGCCTAGGATGTGATTGTTTGTTTGTGATTGGCTGTGGTAATCTTTGTTTTCGTGTGTGAGTGAGGTGGGTGGGTGTTTTGGATCAAGTTAGCCATATTGATTTGTATGCTGTTGGTGGATTATTGTCATTGTCCTGTTGGGCTGTGTATGTGATAAAGGGGAGCCATATTGGGGTGAAGGTGTCTTCTTCTGTTTGTCCCCGTGTCAGTTTCAGTTTATTAGTTAATTTTTCTAGTAGGGCTGTTTCCCATACTATTTGGTACCATTGGTCCATGCTTACTCCTGACAGGTCTCTCCAGTGTCTGGTTATGGTGTTTCTGGCTGCTGAAAGTAGGTGGGTTATGAGTTCTTTGTGGTGTAAATGGGCATTGTTGTCTTGGAAGATGTTTAGTAGGGCCAATTCTGTGGTGAAGTCTAATACTTGCTTTGTTATTTTACATATTTCTTGTATGGCTGTTGTCCAGAATCGTTGGATTTTGGGACACTCCCACCACATGTGAAGGTATGTGCCTGTGGAGGTGCACCCTCTCCAGCATTTTGGTGAGGTTCCTGGGTGTATTAGCGCTAGTTTCCTTGGTGTTAGGTACCACCTGTAGGTGAGTTTCAGTGTGAGTTCTTTTCTTTTCGTTGATATGGATTTAAAGGGGGGTTTGGACCACATTCTGGTCCATTGAGTGGGGTTAATCTCATAGCCTATGTCATTCTCCCATTGTTTTTTGATTGCGTCTAGGGGATTTGCGGGATTTTGGAGTAGTATTTTGTATATTGCGGATACCGTCCCTTTACCATTTCCCTTTGTTGTTGTTAGGAGGAGGTTTTCAAAGGTTGTCAGGGGCCTAGTTGCTGCTGATTTTACTGTTGGGTTGTTTAAGAGGGCATGTAGTTGGTGTTGTGTTAACCAGGGCATTTGGGTGTCTTCTAGTTTGTCTTGTATTTCTTGTGTTGACAAGGGTTTGTTATTTTTATAAAAGTCTATTAGGCGATATAAGCCTTTGGTTCGCCAGGCTTTTATCTGGAGGTTTTGTGCTGCATGGTGGAATAATGGGTGGTACGGCAGGGGGATTAGTGGGGATGGGGTTGGGGATAGTTTGCCTATTTGTGTTTTCCATGCTTTGAGCATGGTCTGTGTGTACCTGTTAAGTGTTGTGGGAATTTTCTTTAGTTTGTTTGGGAGGAGTGGGTATGTTGTGGTGCAGGTATTTTCAATTGTGTCCCTCTCTAGGTGTACCCATTGTTTTGTCTCATCTTCTAGTATGTATGGGATTGTATGACGTATTTGGTTGGCAATGTAATATGCTTCTATGTTGGGGATTCCCCATCCTCCTTCTGAGGTGGGGAGGTACAGGTATTTGGGGCTTATTCTTGGTTTTTTATGTGAGAAGATGAAATAGTGTAGTTTTCTCTGCCAACTGCGGAGTTGGGTTGAGGGGATCCAGATTGGGAGGGTTTGGAATAGGTAGGTTAGTTTTGGGAGTGTGATCATTTTGATCATGGCTATTTTGTCTGAGAGAGTGAAATTCGTGTTATTCCATCTCTTTAGGTCTTTGTTAATTTGTCGCCACAGGGGCTTGTAGTTGTGGAGGTACAATTTGTTGAGGTTTCTGGTTATTTGTACCCCTAGGTATCTGAACTTGGTGTGGCAGAGTTTTATTTTGGTGACCTTCGTGAGCTCTTTTTGGGTGTGAGGAGGGGTGTTGAAGCACATAGCTTCTGACTTTGTAAAATTTACCTGTAGGCCCGACACCATTGCAAATTTGTTGAGTTCTCTGATTAGGGAGGGTGCTGTGCTTATGGGGTCTGGTGTTGTCACCATTAGGTCATCTGCAAAGAGCCCTAATTTATAGGTTCTGCTTTTTATTTCCACTCCCTTGATGTCTGTGGCTGCTCGGATGCGGATTGCTAAGAGTTCCAGAGCCAGGATAAATAAGAAGGGAGACAGTGGGCATCCTTGTTTCGTGCCTCTTTGGATAGCTATAGTATTAGAATCCATATTGTTAATTCTGCATTTTGCTGAGGCTTGGGAGTATATTTGTTCGAGGATTTGTAGGAAGTTGGGGCCAAATTTCATGTTAGTTAGTACTGCTAATATGTATTTCCACTCTAAGCAATCAAAGGCTTTGAGGATGTCTAGGGACATAATTGTCAATGGGAGTTTTGTTGCCTTGCTGTGTTCGATCAGGTTCCGTAGTTTCCTGATGGGGTCTGTTATATTGCGGCCAGGGACAAAGCCAGTCTGGTCTGGGGCTATTAACTTGTGTAGGAAGATTTTTAGGCGGTTGGCCAAGATTGATGTGAATATCTTGTAGTCTTGGTTTATTAATGAGATTGGGCGGTATGATTCTACTTTGAGGCTGTCTTTTAGTGGTTTTGGGATGGAGACTATTTTGGAGTGGGTCCAGGTTTTGGGGATGGGGCCCCCTTTTATGATGTCGTTGAATAGGCGGGTCATGTAGGGCATCAAGGTTTCTTTGAATTTCCTATAGAATTCTGCTGTGAAGCCGTCTGGACCTGGGGCTTTGTGTGGTTTCAGGTTTTTGAGGACCACATCTATTTCCTCTGGGGTGATAGGGCTGTCCATGAATTCCTGTTCCTCATCAGTTAGGGTAGGCATGGTCAGTCCTGATAGAAATGTTCTGATTTCCTTCTCTGGTGGGTTATGGGAGGTGTATAGGTTGGAGTAGAATTCTGCAAATTCTGAGGTTATTTCTTCAGGGGAGAATGTTATGTTGCCGTCTTTTTTGGTGATGCAGTGTATTCTTGTTTTGAGTGCTTTTTTCCTGCATCTATTTGCTAGTAATCTGGAGTTTTTCCCTCCATATTCATAGAAACGTTGTTTAGAATATAGAATGCTGATCATTGTTTTGTTAATTTCTAGGGAGTCTAGTTCTCTCCTTTTTTGTTCTATAAGTTTGAGGAGTTTTTTAGATCCTGTTTGTTTGTAGCGTGTTGAGAGGGCTGTGATGTCTTGTTCTATTTTGCTAATTTTTGAGGAGGTTTGTTTTTTAAGGAATGTTTTCTCTTTTATGCAAGCTCCTCTGGTGACCGCTTTCATTGTGTCCCATAGGAGGGGGGTTGTTATATTGTCTACATCGTTTTCCTTGAAGTAGTTTTGGAGGGTTTTTGTGAGACTCTCTCTAATTTGTTTGTTTGTAGTTAGGATGGGACTGAAGGACCATGATGGGGTGGTTTGTGTTCCTTCTCCTATTTTAACGATGACTTCTACTGGGGCGTGATCTGTGATTTTAATGTTACCGATGTTTGTTGATTCCACTGAGGGGATCAGACCCTGTGTGAGTAGAATGCTGTCCAGTCTGGACACTGTATCATGACGTCCCGATTGGAATGTATGGCTGATGTCTCCCGGGTTTTGCTCACCCCAAATGTCGTAGAGACCCCTGTTTTTTAGCATTTTTAGTAACTTGTAAGAGTTCCTAGTTGTTGGGGGTTTCCTTCGGAGGAAGGTTGCCCATGGGGTTGTAGGGTGGATATCTTTCAGGGATATACCTTTCATATTTAGATTGAGGTCCCCTCCTAGGATTGCTTCCCCTTCAGAGAAGGAGAGGAATTTGTTTAGTGTCTTCTGGAAGAATTCTAATTGTTTCGCGTTTGGGGCATATATGGAGCCAATTGTCAGTTTGATTTTACCATCTAGTGTCCCTTTAGCGAAAATGAATCTGCCTTTTTTGTCCCTGAGGACTGTTGTGGCAGTGAAGTTCAGGTCTCTACTGAGTATTATGGCTACACCGCGAGCTTTCCCTGAGCCTTGTGCGACCCACTGCTGACTGAAGCGGGGGTCGCTCAGGAGTTTGCTGCCTTTGGGTGGGTTGTGTATTTCTTGTAGGAAGGTGATGTGTGGTTTCATTGTGTATATGTATGAGGTGATGCGTTTTCTTTTGATGGGGTTTCCCAGCCCCCTCACGTTTAATGTACTTGCTTTTAGGTTAGCCATCTTGCTTATCTATTATGTGGGGCGATTCCCTGCCAACCTGTTCGGGTTGTCTTGTGTCTCTCTCTTCATGTTGTTTAAAGAACCAGTGGGGTTGCGCTGACCTAGGGTGTGGTGGGTGGGGGGCTAATGGGATTAGAGTAAGATTTGGGTTAAAGAGTTGGGGGTAAGTTGTAGAGAGTTTCCTATATGTAGTCATATAGGTGTTTGTTTGGGGTATTTTGGGCCATCTGGCATTTAGCCGGTTGGTCCTAGGTCTCAGCTGGTGTGGAAGGCCGTGTTCAAGGACAGGCCGTCCCCCCTGTTGTTTGCGAGAGGGGGAGATCAGTGAGACAGTGTGAAGTGACTTTGTAACGTCGCTGTCAAGTATAAGGTTCATGAGCAATGTTGCCAATGTTATGAGCAACATTGTTGGTGTGTTGGGGTGTGGGTGTGGGTGCTGGTACGCTCTGGTGCCACCATAGTGCTGGTTGGGTATCAGATTTTAGCCTGATTGTGGGTTGTGTTATTGAGGTTGGAGGAGTTGTTTTTCCTTAGTATGGAGTATGGGAATGTTGAAGGTGTGGGTGGTGGGGAATGTGGTTGAGGGCGTCTGGGCTGGTGTTGGGGTGGGGATTTCTGTGGGGGTGGGGGGCTGGGGGGATGTTGATGGTGTTAACTAAATCTATGGTTTTTTTGGGGGGGGAGAGAGGGGGAACGGGGGGGGGAATCACCAGTCCTTCAGTTTGTGGTTTTTTCCTGGTTGCTTCATTCAGCTGCGGTTGTTGTTGTTGTAGGGTTGTCCATCTGCGATGAACTGGTTTGGTTAATCTTGGTCTGGTTTCTTGTGTCATATGGCCGGCGGGGTGGTTCTGAGCATGATGCTTGTCTGTATTGGTTTGCGTTGTTGTGCTGCTTCTGTTGTTTCCTTTTCTTCTTCTGTACCGTCGTCCAGTTGTTTGTTGTTGTTTCCTCGTGGTTGGGGCTGTCACTTGGTGGGTTTGTCGGTTGCCATTCCGGTGGGAGGTCGAGTTCAAGGTTCTTTAGTAGTTGCAGGGCCTCAGGTATGTTGGTAACCATGTGTTGTGTTGTATTGGTTGTTACAATGAGACAGAAGGGGAAGCCCCATCGGTATTTGATCCCTGCTTGTTGGAGACGCTGGGTGCATGGGCGCAGGCTTTTCCTCCGGTTTAGGGTATCCTGAGATAGGTCCTGTAGGGCCAGAATGGGGGTTTCTCCATATCGAAGGCTGGTTGAGTTTCTGAGGTTGTTCCATACCTCTTCCTTCTTTTTGTAGTGCGTGAAGCATACAATGATGTCTCTTGGGGGGGCGCTGGGTTTTGGCATAGGTTTTAGGGCTCTGTGAGCCCTCTCCAAGTCATCTGCCTCAAGTTTCAGGCCTGGGATTGTGTTTTTCAGCCAGCGTATAATTAGGTCTGCTGGGCTTTTCTCCTCTGTTTTTTCAGGAAAGTTGCGGAAGCGGATGTTACAGCGTCTATTGCGATCTTCAAGGTCGGCTTGCTTAATTTTCCATCTCTCTGTGTTCTGCTTCCATTTGGTTTACCAGTTCGTCCAGTTTCTTGTTCACACGTGCGTTCTCCTCCCGGTATTGCTCTATTCTTTCTTGCATTTGGTTCTTGTTCTTTAGAGCTTCCACTTTGGAGGTTAGATTGTTGATTAGTGCCTGCATGGGAGCCATTGTGGCCTTCAGTGTTTCTTCCAATCGTGCTTCTAATCTTGCTTCCATTTCCCTCAGATCTCGTTTTGTTACTGGGTGGTCATCATCTTGAAGGGGAGTTACGGTATTAGCATTGTTTGCCATCTCCCTGGTTGGTGTCATCTCAGTCTCCCTAATGGTTTTGGTTTGAGGTTGGCTTGGCATCCTCTTGGAGTAGGGCGTGTGGTGGTTAGGAGTTGTGGCAGTGGTGATTCCTGGGTATTGTTGGGTTGCTGGGCTGATCAGGCGTTGCTGGCTGGTGGCTTGTGCAGAGCGTTTCGATTAGATGGTCATTTGTGTCACTTCTAGCCTGTGTTTTAAGAACTTCTCTAGAGTTTCTGTGGTTGCCTCAGCGTTGCCGCCAAAGCGGGGGTGGGGGGCAGGTAAGTAGAGATGGGTAGACTAACGGACAGACAGTTCATATAAAGGGGGGGTTAGCAGGTAGAGATGCAAGAGATTAGAGGGGTGGGGCCAGGGAAAATATGTGTTTAGGAGGGGGTTGTATATACCCAAAAAGGGTATTGGGGTCCGGTTAAGGTGGAGGTTGGGGTTGGGGGTGCGCTCAGAAACAGAGACAGACAAATAGGCTATATGTAAAGGGTGGGGGAGAAAAAGGAAGAAGAAGAAAGAAAGAAGAAGGGGAGAGACGGGGGGGAGAGAGGGGAGATTGGAGTAAAAGAGAAGAGAGAGAGAGAGACAAAAAGAGAGTTGAAAGAGAGAGGAGAGATAGTACAGTAATATCGGCGGTATTAGATTGCCGCAGTAGTTTTAGCTATAGTATGAGGGGGGCAAAGTATGATATGGTGATATGAATGTGTGTATGTGTTTCCTTTAGGGGAAGGGGGGGATGGAGAGAGGGAGGAGGAAGAGAAAAGGAGAGGAGGAGGGGGAAGGGTGGGAAAAGGAGGGAGAAGAAAAGAGAGGGGGAGAGAAGGGAGGGGGAGGGAGGGTGAGCTGTGGCAATGGTATGGGGGGGAGTCTTATTTTAAAAGAGGGGGTGGGGGGAAAGGGCTCCCCCCTCAAAAACAAGCTGACGAACAGGCTAAAAAGGGGGAGTTGATTTTAAAAGATAAAGGGGATAGAGAACAAAATTGGGGATGGAAAGTGAAAGGTGGGATAAAAGGAAAAAATAAAGGGGGTGAAGGGAGAGAGAGAGGAGAGAAAAAAGGGAGAGAAAAATAAACGGGGGGGAGTATCAATAGCAATAGCAGTGATATGGAGGAAATTTTTGTTTAAAAAGAGAGTGGTGGTCGTGGCTGGGGGTGAAAGATCCCCCCCTCAAGAACAAGCTAACAAATAGAATAGAAATAGAATAGAGAGGGGGGGATTGTGTGTTTTTTTTTAATTAAAAAAAAACCTATTTCCCCCTAATTATTATTATTTTCTGTTTGAAAAACGTAAGGGTGGCTGCTGCAGCAGTGGCCCCTCTTTTAAAAAGAAAAATGATAAAAGTAGGTATATGGGGGGGGGAATAAAAAAAAAGGACTTTTTTTTAAAAACCAAAAAAAAAAAGGGAGAGGGGAGGAAGGAGTTAAAAAGGGATATTTTTTTAAAAAAAAGGGGGGGAGAAGGTAGTTTCTTCCTTTCTGCGATCTCCTTTGTCATGCGGTTTTCCTCTGTTTTCCTCCGTTTTCTGGAGGGGTAGGCTCCCGTCGGCTCAGCCACGTGTTTTTTCGGAGCCTGTTTTTTCAGAGCCGTGCTCACCTACCTCTCCTCTTCTTTCCCGTTGGCAGAGATGGGGGCAGCAGCGGTAAAGTTTGGGCTCCTATTTCTTTCTTTCCTTTTCTCCTTCTTTCCCCCTTTTCTCTTCTTTTTCTTCCTCTCTGCGTTAGCTCCACTGTCCTCCTGGTTTTGGAGCTCCTCTTAGCTGTTGGGGGGGGTGGTCGGGTGCCTTTCCGGGTGCCTTTCCGGCTCAATCTCAGTCCTGGGGGGGTGTTTTGGCTCCTTTGATAGACCCCCCGGGCACCCCCAATTCCTCTCTGCTGGCAGTGCTGGCGGCAGCAGTCCTGGGCGTCCGGGAGTCGGCCAGACAGAGCCTTTTACTCTGGCTGGCTTCAGGAGCTCTTTTCTGCTGTTGCAGCCGCCATGCTGCCTCGCCGGAAGTCCTCCTTCTCCTTGGGTTTCTGAATTAAGATTCCTCCCAGGGCCAGCCCAAGGATAAGAGGCACTCCCCTCGCATTCCACGTACAGAAGTTGGGCATCGGGGCTGGCACGGGCTGTTTGAAATATCCTGGAAGTGGACCTCAGGGAAGCCTGATTGTTCCCTCAAGCCCGCTCCCGGAGAGCCCCGTCCTCTGCACCAGCCTGCCATTGGCCAATTCGGCAAGCTGACGCAGAGCAGGATTTCAAGCTTGCATTCCAGCAAGGATCAGACCCTGGCGCCCAGCCCTGCATTGTCCCATCCTGCAAAGCCACTGCACCACTAAAAGGGGGTAAGCAGACTTCCTTCAATGATGGCAGTGGGACAGAATCCTCCACAATGGATGGGCCAGGGTAGAGTAGGCGGCACAGGGCAGGCCCTGTGGCACACACAGCTATTTTATTTCATTTCATTTCATTCCACAACACAATTAAAAAATAATAATTTAAAATATATTTTTAAAAATCTGCTGTTTTAAATCTACTCCCCATTCTCCAGCATCTACCTAACAGTAGCGCTGCTCCTGAACCCTCCAGTGTCCCATTATTTATTTCCAAATTTTGCACAGAGAACTGTGTGATGCACAGTTTGCCACACTTTTCACTTCCTTCTGTTCACGTGCATATTTTCCACTGCCAAATTATTTTTGTGCAAGTGAACTGTCACAAAAAACCCCCAATCTGAATAACAGAGCTGCATGCAATGTAACCATATGCACAACAGCATCAAGGTTTTTTTTCCTACTCTCATGCAATCTTGACCCGATAATGTGATATCATAAAATAAACCTTGATATGAATCAACTAATATGTGCATATCAGCATGCAAAGAGAGGAACCAAGCAGGACTGTCCCTTGTATCTCTCCCCTACCTCCACCTCCATTTGCACTGGCCATTGAGATTTTGATGAATAAAATTAGGTCCAATTGTAATATCCAAGGGGTAGGCATATGGGGCGTGGAATACCCCATCAATTTATTTGCCAAGGACATCCTTTTAATGTTACTTAATCCTAAAGAAGCTAGTCTCTGCTACTAAAAACTGGTTTTCCTGCTGTTGCTGGCCTTGAAATCAATTTATCCCAAACTGTTACGTGTTTTAATCTTCCCAAAGACAAACATAAACATATTTTTTTGCTACAAGATTTCACGCTTACTATGGAGGATTTCACTAGCTGCGTATGATCTTACCAAAAGATCTTAAGACAGCTACACAAGCGCAATTTTGAAGACTTCATGGGCAAAATTCTGAGAATTTTTACTGAATAGAAGTATTTTAAACTTCCATAGTTGGACCACATCATAGCTCTTAAAATGTCTACTTTTTCAGTTTCTTATTTCATGTTATCCCTTTTACTCTCCCTCCATTAGGGCTAAGCAAATGGCAACATATCCTGAAATTATTTGCAAATAACAGGAAGAGAAGTAGAATAACAAAATACATACTATATAGAGTTGGAAATAAAGGGGGCCTCAGCTTTCTTAGTTGCCTCTGTTACTCTAATGCTTTTCAGCTGAAACATCTATGATATATTGTAAGAAGTTCAAAAGGTATCCCACAGGTCCAGGTGGAAACTTCCCCTCTGACACCATCAGTATGGGGTCTTACCTTCCTCCTGACACTGTCCTGACTAGTTATGGAAAGTTAATAATCTAATTTTTGAATGCACTTTGTCAGTTTGGAAATGGCGTTCTTGCTTTGCCCCTCGCCAGTCATCAGCACTCCCTTTTCTTGACCAACCTAGCTTCAGTAATAGTGACCAATATGCCCAGGATAGAGAATGGGAATCTAAAGACCTATATACTGTGCATGATTTGTTTGTGCAAGGGAGGCTGGTCACTGGTGCAATACTGACAACCAAACTTGCAAGGTCACCATGAAAACTGGTTGCAAAAAAAACCAGATGTTGTCATTTACACACGGAATTACAGGTGTGCTGATGTGCACAACATTCATACGCTTTTAAAGAGATTACTTCTAAGATATATAAGCATCTGTTTGATGTGTCCATGGGGTCTAGAGTGGCACTGGAATATATGTGGGAAGGGGATCAAGATAAAAATAAATAATTCCAATTGGGAGCATTTGTGCCCTCCTCTGCCCCTGACAACTATTTCAGCTACATCCAGGAGGTGGTTCTCAAGATCATATTTAGTTGGCACTGGACCCTGGTGAAACTTCATCATAGAGAGGGTGTTGGGAAAGGAGCACCCCCTTTCATATGTGGTGGAACTATTACACACTTCTAGGCAATGGTTCTCACTACAATTTTCAACCTCATGAATGAACTTCCAAATCCAGAATGCTGTTTTGTGCTGTTAAATAGTGAGCTAGCTCTGTGCAACACAATGAACTTATTGCTCTATTGTTAGCTATGCAAGCAGAGGCATTGCTCCATTAGAAAAACAAAAACAGGGTCGTCATTAAAAGGCAGGATCTGGTCTGCAGGGCTCTCAGAAAGACTCGCCATGATAGAGTGGGTATATGGCACTTCAAAGCATGACTGTTTTGATAATAATAATTATTTATTATTTCTTCCCCAGCCACTCTGGGCGGCTTTCAACAGAACATTAAAAACAGAATAAAACTTCAAACATTTAAAACTTCCCTAAACAGGGCTACCTTCAGATGTCTTCTAAAAGTTGGGTAGTTGTTTATTTCCTTGACATCTGATGGGAGGGCATTCCACAGGGCGGGCACCACTACCGAGAAGGCCCTCTGCCTGGTTCACTGTAACCTCACTTCTCGCCGTGAGGGAACCTCCAGAAGGCCCTCAGCGCTAGACCTCAGTGTCCGGGCTGAATGATGGGGGTGGAGACGCTTCTTCAGGTATACTGAGCCAAGGCCGTTTAGGGCTTTAAAGGTCAGCACCTTTAAACTTTAAAGGTTTAAGCAATTTGGTCCCCATTTTAATGTTTTGTTAATAGAAACACAACTGTCAACTCAACAGTCAACCAAGTGTCAATTTGAAGAGTTGTTTTTCCATATGTGGATGCTAATTGAAATAAATCTGGAGAAATCTAACAGTTTTGGAAAACCGAAAACCAAGGGGTAGAAGAGGAAAGAATGATAAATATATCTGAAACATTCAAGTCTCTGCAAATAACCAGGCTTGCATCAATTAGTTTCCAAAAATAAATACCAGTTGGCAATTTGGGAGCTGTTTTCTTTTGTTGGATTTTGAGAAGATTCGAGAGGAAGAATTTGCCAAAATTGGTCCAATTTTCATGTCACAGTAGGCCATGGCTAATGGCGTACCATGAACCAGCAACATGTAAGTGCACATTGCCAAGACGCTCCTCCCCTGGCATGAGCAACAAGCCATGAAGCTTGGCTTGTCATTGTGTCAGAACCTGGCATCATAGTTTATTTCTCCCACACAAACCACAATTGTGAAGCCAAGGTTTGTTCTTGGCCTGCTAATCATAGTTTATTCAAGAGAAACAAACCACAAGCATGGTTTTGACGTCATGGCAAGCCAACCTTCATGATTTGCTGCTCCTGCTCATGTGAAGGAATGAAAAAGGAGAAGTCGGACATTACTATGATGTGCAAACTGGGCCACTGTCCCCTGGTGGTATAAAGGAAAGAAAAGAATGAATAGGGTTTATGTAGAGTCAAGGGAGAAAGAGAAATTGGTTAAACACAGAGGCAAATGTAGTTTCATGTAGTTAGGTAGACTTGCAATTGAGAAGGTGGACTGAAGAGTTCATAGCCTCACGAGCAGCTGGATTTTGAAAGATGATTGAGTGCAAGATGGCACAATGAACACATTTGGAAAGGGGCACTTATGGGGCAGCAAAAAGAGAACAGGCAGTCATGATAAATAGTAAGCAAGGTTCAACTGTCTGAAGTGCTGGACAATGTAAGCCACTCTTGGTATTGAACTCAGGGCAGACAAAAGAAAGCATTTCTTCACAGTACATAGTTAAACTATGGATGATGTTGTGAGGGTCATCAAAAGGGGATTAGCTAAATTCATGGAGCACAATGCTATCAATGGCTACTAGGCTATGTGCCATCCCCAGGATCAGAGGCTGTTGAAAACCAGCTGCCAGGAAACCCAACAGCAGAATGTTCTCCTTATGGGCTTCCCACAGGTAGGTGGCACGTAGGTTGGCTACTGTGTGGAACAGGATACTGGACTAATTGTGTCTTTGGACTGATGCAGCACAGATTTTCTGATGTTCTTATGTGCTGCATCTCAGCAGGAGTGAAGTAATAAAAGGAGCCAATGCAGCTTTTCTTGTCCTTTGCACCCTCCAACCTGAGCAGATGGACAGCTTGCCTAGCTAGTGCACTTTTCCTCCAGTCTTCTGAGGCTGACAGATTATTATACCACAGCATTCCTACACACAGCTTTGGATGTTTTGCTGTAGTTCTGAAGAGCAATAGCAACCAACAGCACTGTTAAACAAAACGTGCAGTCATAAAAAAGTGTTTTCAAAAGCTCCCTTTCTTCTCCAGGACCACAATTAGAAAATGGGTGCAGGATTATTTAATGACTCCAACTTAGATCTCCTTTTGAAGAAACACTTTGGCAAACTCCAGTCAAATCGAGCCGCCATCCAGGTTTCTCTGAGGGCAAAAAGCTGCTGATCTTTCATTTTTGAGTGCTTAATCATACCCAGTAAAATGTAAAACCTCAAAACATCCAGAAAGTTGGATGCATTAAGGTGGAGTGAGGGAGCAAGAACTTAAACTGATTCTTACATGGCTTTATTGAGTTTCAGCAGGTATATTTAATAGCTGTTCTGTTTTATACTTCTTTCTTTATTTTTAAGTTAATGTTGTCCCTTGGTTAGTTACTGTTGATTTTAGTTCAATGGCAGAATGTCCAGGTGACATTTTAGTTTAGTTTACCTATTTATATCCTACTTTTATGAGCAAGTTCTCGCCAGAAAACAGTAAAATTTCAATAAAACACACAAAAATTAAAATACAGCAGGTAGCAAAGGAAAGAGCCAGATTAAAATTGTGGGGGGAAGTATTCTTCAGAGCCATGCCTGAAAACTGGCAATCTGGAGCCTTGGTTGGGCTCACTAGGGAGGGCATTCAACAATTAAGGCATCACCACAAAACAGACCCTGCTCCTGATTCCTGTCAATCTTCCCAAAAGGAGAGCCAGTGGTGAGACATGGTTATTGATGGGGTTATATTACTGTGTTTGGAAATCATTTGGCCAGTTAAGGAGATGACTCAGGGTAGAGAGAAGGGCAACTTTTTATTTTAAAAAGTAAATAAATTGTAATATGGATGCAGCATGCTTGAAAAGTCAAAAGGTCTATCTCATCCTGCATTCTGTTTTGAATAGTGGTCAGCCAAATGCTCTGGGAAGCTCACAAGGAGGTCACCAGGGAAACTGTCCTCCCCCAGCTACTTGACCTCAGTGTCGTGTGCATTCAGAGGAATGCCACCTCTGCAGATGAAGGATCCACTTAGTTCTTTTATAGGCCTCTGCTCCTCCATGGATCTGCCTAATCTCTTTTTGGTAGTGGGACACAAGGAAGTACTTCTTTGCAGAGCATGAGTAATGGTGTCATTTCTCAGAGTGTCATGGTAATTGACATCCATCACAGTGGGAATCAAGAGTCAAGCAGATGCTGAGTATTTCTCTCCCCTGGCATTTTTTGGATGTGGTTCTGAATTCAGGTTAGCAGTTTAAATGGTAACACTTTATTTCAAGTTGGTTTGAATTTCTTATTAAAAGCAGAAGGTTGCATT
Organism: Podarcis cretensis; assembly: GCF_951804945.1. Lineage (NCBI taxonomy): Eukaryota > Metazoa > Chordata > Lepidosauria > Squamata > Lacertidae > Podarcis > Podarcis cretensis. Next base: position 31,287,285 of record NC_137177.1, read on the forward strand.
TTAGCTAACTGAAGTCCTTTTCTTAAAGTTCAGTGTGCTTTGCATGTTGTTATTGCTGCTGCTGCTAATTCCATTTTTATCCCACCCTTTCTCCTGCAGGAGTCTAGGGGAGCCACCCATCCATAAAACAGCGTAATTAAAACATAAGATTAAAAAGTTGAACCTATACAGTGAGAAATGAGCCAGCACCACTGTGTTCAGCAGAGCTTACTCTCAAGGAACTACACACAGGATTATAGTCATGGTGATACTAATAAACTATATATTATGCTATGTACTGTAACTGACTGTGAGTTGGGGTGTGTGTGTAAGAAATTCCACACAGCTGCCTGCCTTCTCCTGAACTTCAGTTTACTGCTACACCTATATATCACATCTACAGCCACATCCCATGGCAACCAGTTCCATGTTATCAATGTACCATGCTAGTAAGTCATTCCTCTCACCATTCTGAAGAGATGTAATTTGGTGACCTCGAGTTTCACCATGTAATGGGGGGGGGGGGATGCCTCTGTCCACCTTCTTTATAACACACATAGCTTTTACCATGTCTCCCTACAGAAGTCACCATTTTTCCTAAACCCAAAAGTCCCAAACACTTTAGCATTTCCTTATAGGGAAGGTGCCCCAACTCTTTGCATTTGAAGCACTTTTGGGAGGCAGAAATGGTTAATGTTTCCTAACCCTTTCCAGCTCCAAGTTATCTTTTTTCTGAGATAGGGTGACCAGAAATGTACACTCACAGTATTCCAAAAGCTGCTGCACCATAGATACATGCAAAAGCATTACAATCCCAGCAGTTTTATTCACCAGGACTTGTTGTTAAGTGCACTATTCTCCCACCCATCAGCCCCCAAGGCTGAAAGGAACAGACTCAGAAGAGCCAGGTTACCTTTGTTCCATGGGATTGTTTCCAAGTAGGGCTGGCCCAAGCGATTTTGCAGCCTGACGAAAAGAATAAGGAGTGCCCTCCCAGTACTTGTACCAAAGTGGACTGAACCAGCAGTCTATTATTTACTCATTTAAAATGTGTTTTATATTGCTTCATGTTTAAAATATCCAAAGTAGCATAGAAATAATAAAATATATCATAAAGCAATATGAAACCATTGTTCAAAGAATTTACAACAATACAAAATTCATTTTGGAAAGTAATATGTGTAGTCAGTACAAGATGTCAGTAGAATTCTTTCTTCAGTACTAGCAATGGGACAACATCTTCCACTGTTTCACCCTATCTAAAGGTAGGACCAGCCTTGTTCCCAATCAAGTGTGTATAAGATGGCAGCAAACAAGATTTTACTCCTTGAAACATTAGCAGATATAACAATTACAGCATACCAGATACATCAAATCTTAAAACACTAAATCAAAATCCTACTTTTTGGCTGGGCATTAACACCAGCCAACCAACAAACAGCAAATTCTCCCTTCCTTCCTATTTATTTCCCTTCTAGATATTGACACTTCTTTTAAAGTTACCAAATCAGAGGCCTCTCTCAAAGGCAGAGAAATGCTTGAAAGCTTCAGAAGGAGCCCAAATAAACACAGAGAGACAGAGATTTAAGGCAACAGGGGATTATTATTGGTTTTGCTTCATTCCCACAGACCACCATGGTTGAAGATTTTTGCTAGATGCCAAAATGTTGTTCTTGCCAAAAATGTTGTTCTTGTTTCAAACATTACAGATTGTGGACAAAATGGAGTGCTTTCGGAAGTGGCAGAGAGATATTTCTAAATTTATCTGGCAGGGCAAAAAGCGCAGAATTAAGTTTAAGATATTAACTGATGCGAAAGAAAGAGGGGGCTTTGCCCTGCCAGACTTAAAGTTGTATTATGAAGCAGCAGCTTTCTGCTGGCTAAAAGATTGGCTACTTCTTGAAGACACTGATGTATTGGACTTGGAAGGTTTTAACAATGCTTTTGGTTGGCATGCATATTTATGGTATGACAAGGTTAAGATTAATAAGGTCTTCAAGAACCATATTGTCAGAAAGGCAGTGTTTAATGTCTGGACAAAATATAAAGACTTACTGGAAAATAAAACTCCAAGGTGGCTTTCACCATTGGAAGCCAAGGCCCGAAAAAGACTCAATATGGAGGCCAATTGGCCAAAGTATTGGGAAATATTAGAAAAAGATGGAGATAATTGGAAATTGCAGAGTATGGAGAAAATAAAAGATAAAGTGCGAGATTGGTTACACTACGCTCAGATTAAGGAAGTTTTTAAACTTGACAAAAAGTTAGGATTCCAGGTGGAAAAATCGAAGTTGGAAACGGAACTGTTAGAGCCCAAGACTAAGGTACTTTCAAGAATGTATAACTTGCTGTTAAAATGGAACACACAAGATGAAATGGTAAAGTCAGCTATGATAAAATGGGCACAGGACATTGGGTACAATATTATGCTAGAGGACTGGGAAAGGTTGTGGACCACCGGGCTGAACTTCACTGCATGTAATGCTTTGAAAGAAAATGTTATGAAAATGATATATAGATGGTACATGACCCCAGTCAAACTTGCAAAAATATACCATTTGTCTGATAATAAATGTTGGAAATGTAAAGAAAATGAAGGAACGTTCTTTCACCTCTGGTGGACTTGCCCTAGAGTGAAGGCTTTCTGGGAAATGATATATAATGAGCTGAAAAAGGTATTTAAGTGTACCTTCACTAAGAAACCAGAGGCCTTTCTTCTGGGTATTGTCGGCCAGAAGGTGCTAAAGAAGGACCGAATATTTTTTATGTATGCAACAACAGCAGCAAGGATACTCGTTGCTAAGCATTGGAAAACCCAAGATTTACCCACACTGGAAGAATGGCAGATGAAACTGATAGAATATATGGAACTGGCCGAGATGACTGGCAGAATCCGAGACCTGGGAGAGGAGACGGTAGAGGAAGATTGGAAGAAATTCAAGACTTATTTGCAAAAATATTGTAAATTGTATGAATCTTAAGCAGGATGCTAGATTATGAATAACTTGGCACCATTAAAACAGATGAGGTGAATGACGAAGATAAGTTTTATTTAATTAGATAATGACTAGGCTAAATTAAATTTTTTAAGGTATTGAACAAATTTATTGAAATTGTGGGATATAATATCAGGAAATTAGTTAGTAAGAATGGAAATAAGGTGATAAATTGCTGGATTAAATTTTAATTAGGAACGCAGGAGCGGGAGATGTGAGGAAGTCCAAAGATGACAAGAAAATGTGTTATGACATGTACTATTGTGTTTTATCTATTTGTATTGTAATTAAAAAAAAAAAAATCCTAATAAATATTTATAAAAAAAAAGATTTTTGCTAGAGCCAGGAAGTAGAGATGAAATATCTCCCAATATGCCTTGTACAATCCCATCAGCAGTCTCTCTCTCTCTCTCTCTCTCTCTCTCTCTCTCTCACACACACACACACACACACACAGAGAGAGAGAGTGCGAGCGAGCGAGCGCACTTCCTACCCCAAACTGAAAGATTAAAGATACATTATATAGGTGAGTAATTGATGGAGATTTGCTGGCGTCTCTCATCCATGGGTCATTTCACACAGGAAAGTGGTTGGTGCCCTGGGCAGTTCAAATGAGTGAGCCTAGAAACAAAGACCAGTGGGTCTGGAGATATGTGTAGTAAAAATGCTGTAATTTTTGTTATTTGCACAGTATGTTCTATTATACAGTATGCTCTGTTTGTTGTTTAGTCGTTTAGTCGTGTCTGACTCTTCGTGACCCCATGGACCAGAGCACGCCAGGCACTCCTGTCTTCCATTGCCTCCCGCAGTTTGGTCAGACTCATGTTTGTAGCTTTGAGAACACTATCCAACCATCTCGTCCTCTGTCGTCCCCTTCTCCTTGTGCCCTCCATCTTTCCCAACATCAGGGTCTTTTCCAGGGAGGATGCTCTGTTATATATCTGTATTTTATAGAACTTTGTAAGTATTATTAATTACTACTATTTTACAATTCAGATTTTTATTTAATCTGAAGAATGCTAGGTAGGCAAATCTGTGTGGCAAATTGTAATACATATGACAGACTGCTAAACAGCTGAGGGTCCCAAGGCTCCTCCAGATAGCATATTTATTAAGCACTCATCTCAATTTGCTTGCACAAAGCTTACGCAATTAGATTATATCCAGTTATTATTGAGCATTAAGTTCTGATTTGTAGGGCAGTTGTACAACAATGAACACTCATTTTGATTTGCTTGTGGGATGTTTATACACCTTCCTGTTCATTTGTGGTTCATCTCACACTTTTCAATGCATTTCCCCATCACTTTTCTAACAAAATAAAATAAAATATGTTTCTTCTTTTTAGTGGATTTGTTGTACTAGGACAACAAAGCAGTCTGGAGGCACCTCTAATAACTAAGAAACAACATAATCTAATTCACATTCTCAGAAACAGCCTCGCAGCTGGATAATCAGTATATTATCTAGCTGGTAATTAATTATCCTTAAATAAAAGTTACTATGCCACTAGTAGGGAGTGTGTGCATTTGAACTTGGCAACCAAAATACAGGGATAAGGGCATCCCAAACAGGTGTACATGTGGTGCGGTTCAGCCTAGTGGGGGATTTGTGTGTATTGCAGTTCCTTCACTCCTCATTGGCCATGCCGCCTCCACTGGCCTTCGACCGAGTCCCTTTGCCAGAACCTTGCTACTGGTCTTCCCGCTTTTCCTTAACTAACTTCCTGGACTGCTTTTCTGGCCTTGGCCGCTGCTTGGCACAGACTCCGACATGGATTCTCTTTTGGCTCTGCTTCGTCCACCCTGACTAGATTCCGTTGTTTGCCTGTGACATCACTCCAGGAACATCCCTCTGGCTTTCAGCACTCAGAACAGACAGGATTCCGCTATGCTAACATGGAATCCTAATTTCCTATGTGATGCTTAAAAAGCATGTTTTGCATTTTGTGCCTAATGCAAGTAAATGGACTAGAACATACATTATTTTCATGTTATTTATTTTTCAAATGGCTCTCTTCCAGTTTTACGTCCCACAGCAATACTCACACGCCTTAAAAAAGAAAATAGTGCAAGAATGACTGAAGTGCCATACATGTTAAAAACAGGCATTATGTTGGCAAAAACACAAGAATCATCTAATGCAATGCTTTTTTTTCAAGGAAGGACCAATTTACCCAACAGTCTCTCCACAGATCAAATTAAACAATCTTGATTGCAAAATGCTACAATTAGGTCCAGTGCCACCATCTGGCACCCTCAGACATATGCCATGGCACCCTAGCAGGGCCCAACTGGTACTGACATTTGCCCTTGCCCCCACACTTGGTGACAGTGAAGAGTCATTTCCCACAATGCCCTAGGAATCCCCATTGTAGGGAGGCTCTGGAGCATTGTAGGAAATGTATATGGCTACCTTCTACTGTCAAAGCCTGCAGATGGTGGCCCACTTATGTAGGAAGGAACTCACCAGAAAACATTTTGCCAAGGGTTCCTTCAAACCTAGAGATAGCCCTGCTGCAAAGACTGCCTAAAGTTGGTCAATTGATGGTCCAAGGACCACCTGCAACCCACAGACTAATTTAATAGGTAAGGGAAACCTACAGACAGACAGACAGGAAGAAAAGAGAAGAGGAGAGGATGGAAACAGAGGGGAAACCAAAATGGATGGCACAATGAGAGGACAACAGGGAAGTGCCCTTTGCAAGAGATAAATTCAGACCACTGGGAAGAGAAATCTGTCTCTCCCCTTGTCATGTTTGACCAACCCCTCAAGCTTGGAGAATGACCTGGACAAGGAGTCATTCATCCATCCCTACCAGATTTTTCCAGGCCAGAAGACATGCATGTTCTGGATTTCCCTGGATTCAGAATATTCACATCCAGGACAGTCCTCATCACCTCCATGCTGTAAAACAAGGCCCTTAAAGGTGAAGACAGCTCCTCAAAGGGGACAGGGCCAACAGACTTGGATCTGTGCAGGATGAGGAGCAGAACTTAGAAGTTGTTGGAAAGTTTTTAATGTATTTCTTCTTCCTCTTTGTTTTAATGTATATCTGTGGGGCTTTTCCATCTGTTTGTTGGGTTGCAAGCTGCTTTGGGGTGTATGGGGTGTTTGTGGAGGGGTAATATCTCTGGTGGGGGACACATCACACTCTTTCTGGGTTAGTTTGTCCACCTTTGGTCCCCACCCTGCACTCAGCTCCCACCTGTGGCTCCTAGTAGCTGTCAACATGTGACTGCGGCCACAACCAGGGAACAACTTCAACTGTCTGGCAAAACCAGGTAAAGGTAGTCAATGGGTCTCAAACCCTCTGTGAGTTAGGGACTTCCCCTGCATGTGTAGACAGTCTCTGGAGGATTGAGTGGACAAGACCAATAGTGGGTCCAATGGTCAAGAAGGCAGTTTCTGTTTGTGCTGTAGATGGCAGTGAGGGGCAGATGGGGCTTGTCAACCTGGGAAGGTAGCCCATCTAAGAGAAGGAAAACTCTGACCCTAAACCTCCACTGCCTTGTAGGGTATCTTTGGGCGAAGAAAAGACTAAGGAGTAAACACAACACGCCTCCTTCTGGCAACTCATGCAGCTAAGCTGGTACCAAACGTATTGCTCTGCTTTCCTTTGGATCACATCAGCAAGGCCCAGAGGGAGGTCATGTCATCTGGGCAGCCCAACCCCATACACACTGCCCAGGCTTACACCCTGGGGAGGTCACTTTGGTGCTGCTAATGCAGCAAAAACAACATGGGAAGCAGCAGTTATGAGTTACCAGTTTCTGCAGCCACAGCAGGTGCTGCGATTCTCCAGTATTTTGACGTCACCTCTAGAGGTGCACTCCATTGTCTCTTGAGACAGACAGATATCAACAAAAATATGCCCTTAGTTCAGACAACTGGGAAACAACTTCCAACATTCCTTTCTCTCGTTACATCCACACGGCCATGTTCTGCCTGCACATTCATGAAGAGATTTTGAATATAGAAGAACTGGGCTTCTCTCGAAGCTTGGAAAAGCAGCTACTCCCCTGATAACAATGGTGCAGGTGCTTGGACGCAGGCCACATGAGAGGCCTCACCCTTGTCAGAATGAAATATGTTCCCCTGACACTTTTTAAACCCTGTAATCCGCTTCTTATCCATCATCACACAGTGTTTTAAAACAGTCTTGGGGCGGATAAACTGGGTGCTGCAGAAAGATTTATGAGGAAATAAGCCTCTGTGATACCCTGGTTAGTGTTATATAGGGAGCTGAGCCCCCTTGGGCAGGATAGTTAAGCAGATGGGACATAATACTATGAAATGAAGAAAAGAAAAAAGACAACCCAACCATCCAAATGCATTGAGAGTGGAATAAATTATTCCAGGGTCCAGAAGAGGAGGAAATGCTTTTGCTGGCTACAGATTACTTTAGCCTTGCCTAAGATTACGTCTGCCTTTGCCTTGCCCTGCTATCTGCTGTAAAAGAGTTGTTTATTTTTATTAATTAAATTTCTATACTGCCCTTCATCAGAGGATCACAGGGCAGTTCACAATATAAAAACACAGAAATACCCGTACATAACATAGTAACAAAAGCAATAACCCTGCATGACACACCAAGTTCAAAATGTCATAGTTTAATTAGCCAAAGGCCTGGGAGAACAGGAATGTTGCTGCCTGATGCCTAAATATATGTAACAAAGGTGCCAGGTGAGCCTTCCTAAGGAGAGCATTCCACAAATGGGGAGGCACTGCAGAAAAGGCCCATTTTGTGTTGTCACCCTCCAGACCTCTCACGGAGGAGGCACATGATGACAGGCCTCAGATGATTGCGAGGTCTGGACTGGTTCATATGGGGAGAGGCAGTCCTTGAGGTATTGTGGTCCTGAGCCACTTAAAGCTTTATAGGTGAAAACCAGCACTTTGAATTGGATCCAGAAACTAATTGGCAGCCAGTGCAGTTGGGCCAGGATTGGCATTATATGCTCATACCGTTTTGCTTTGCTGAGTAACCTGGCCACTGAATTCTGCAGCTCTCCAACCCTGACAATGCCTTTTGCTTGCCTACATACAGGACAGAATAGGCCTGGCCCACTCATGAGGCAAGCTGAGGCACCTGCCTCAAGCAATGGAAGACCAATAGGTGGCACCTTGCCTCCACCCAATGGCAACTGAAAAGTGGAGCTGGTTTCTGGTGAGAGCTAGCAAGATCTTGAGGAAGCCAGCACTGCTGCTGGCACCTTGTAGCTTAGAGAGGCATGGCACTGCTGGTGGGGTGGCAGAAGGGCAGAGAGGAGGCACATTCTCATTTAGCCTTGAGTAGTGAAATGGGATTTGCCACCCCTGGGTCAGAGGGATGTGGGGGAGGGGATGTAGAAACTAGGCTACAGTATGAAGGTAAAATGTACAGTGTGGCCTTTGAGCTGAAAAAGGTTTCCCACCCCGATAGGTATATATGTGACATACAAGGAGAGCGTAAGTGCACACATGCAATTAGCTGGCAGTAGAAGCACTGGCCTGAACCAAACTCACAAAGAAAAAATCTTTGCACCCAAAACCTTTCAGCCCTCCAGCACCATCTCAGCTGTGTGAGTATGTGTGTCTGTTCCAAATTGCTTCTACTGTTTCTCCACACATAGAGACCTCAAATTAGTCCCCTTCCTTAACGAGGAGTGAGTGGGTGGATGGCATATAAATAATAAAATTATCATCATCATCAAATGCAGAATCCAAACCCCATTTTTCATGATATAACAGGGAACATAGTGATGGCGACAGGTAATTTTAAAATACACACACACACACACACACACACACACACCTTCCCACGTTACTTGACAGTGCTTTCCAAGAAAGCCAGCTTGTATGTTCATTTTCACGTGGGATTCAATCATATCAGCAAATTCTGGTAGTGCAATCAAAGTAGATTTGGAGCTCTTGTGTAACAAAACTGATTGCCCCCAAACCTGGACTTTTTATTATAAGGAAAGTGGTGGGAAATGCACTGGAAAGTGTAAAATAATAATTGCTTGACATGTTTTCTAACCTCTTCACAAAAATAAGAACGAATGCCCAATACACAGTGAACAAACAAATCAGAATACATCCTCAAGAAACAAGTTGTTTAGAGAAGTTTGCATGCACACGAAAGCTCATACCAAGAACAAACATAGTCGGTCTCTAAGGTGCTACTGGACAATTTTTTATTTTTTAAAAATATATTTCTGATGTTTTATCATGTTTTTAATACAGTGGTACCTCAGGTTACATATGCTTCATATACTTCAGGTTACAGACTCCGCTAACCCAGAAATAGTACCTCGGGTTAAGAACTTTGCTTCAGGATGAGAACAGAAATTGTCCAGTGGTGGTGCAGCGGCAGCGGTGCTTCAGGTTAAGAACAGTTTCAGGTTAAGAACGGACCTCTGGAACGAATTAAGTACTTAACCTGAGGTACCACCGTATTCTGCTGGGAGCTACCCAGAGTGGCTGGGGAAAGATGGGTGAGTATAAATTACCGTATTTTTCGCACCATAGGGCGCACCGGACCATAGGGCGCACCCAGTTTTTAGGGGGGGGAAATCAAGGAAAAAAATATTTTTCCCCCCAGCCCCAAAGAGCAGCGTACAGGCTGCGCACAACCTCTCCCTGCCGGAGGGGTTGCGCGCGGCTATGGCACAAGCCAAGGCAGCCAGCGGGATCCATCCCGCTGGCTGCTTTGGCTTCCTCTTTAGCCCCGTGCAGCCTCTCCCTGCGGCTATGGCACAAGCCTGCATTTGCTCCACAGGACGCACACACATTTCCCCTCAATTTTTGGAGGGGAAAAACTGCGTCCAATGGAGCGAAAAGTACGGTGTTTATTATTATTATGCTGTCTAGAAACAACCTCAGAAGATGAACTTGAAGTGAAAACTCAAGTGATGAGTGGATGAAGCCAGAGCATCAATGGCATAAGAACATTTGTGCCCCACATTGCATTCCACTTTTCAGTGTTTCATGTTCTGAAGGTCAGTGCTCAGAGGTATATGAACATATGATGTGGTTGGAAAAAATGCTTTCTAATTACAGAAAATTTGGAACTAGGCTTCCTTTGTGTGGGGTTCGGGAGAGTAGCACCGATTTCAGATGCAGCTGCTAAGCAAAATTTCCATGGGGGTGATATTTTTCTCTCTCTTCCCACTAATTTTTGTTTTACCAGACTTGGATCTCTGACAATTACACTATACATTCACATGTGGAAGGGCTTCATGCTTCAGCGGTTGATTTTCTTGACGCACGCATGAAGAAAGGGTTCCTAATAAAATTATTTATGTGGACACTAGATACTTCCAGATGTAAAAGGCCTTTCTTCTGAACCCCAAACATCATTTGGAGGAACAAGTAGCTCTTTACAAGTTAGGATTTCATAGGAAGGCACACAGAAAGGACCCTGGAATTCTGCAAAGATGTTTTTATTGTGAGTGTGCACAGGAGGTGCTGAATACTTTACTAAGAGCCAAGGATCCCCACCCCCCGGTCCAAACATGGCGCTACAGCTTTTGTAGAATTATTTGCAGCTCATTTCTCACATTTATAATACTTTATTTTTAAAAAAGATTTTCTTACTTTACAATGTATGTGCATTGTCTCTTTTCCCAGGTTGTATACATATAATCCAAGACATTGGTGTTGTATACAGAATAAGGTTGGGAAAGAGCATAGAGAGGGGAGGAGAATTTGTAATATTTTTTTAAACCTATATTTCAGATGCCTATGCATTCAAGGTGGCTTACATCAATAAAAAATTCAGAACCACAATAAAACCACGGCATCAGCAAAATGCAACAGGTGCCTGTATGACAGATAAAGCAACCATCCAATCAAAACATTTTTTTCTACCTCGGAGGGCAAAAGCCTGCTGGAACAGATAGGCTATAACTAGCTGGTAGAAAACAGCAAGAGTAGGAGGAAATGACTAGCTAAGCCTCATGCATTACAGGGTTCCACTGTAAGAAGATAGTCACCAACTTTGCTTCCACCAAAAGCTAATGGTTTGGAAGAAGATAAAGTGGAGTATTAAAACTAAGGGCTTATCCACACTCTGCTCTTTACAGGCACAATCTGCAATTTAAAGCTCTGTGTCCAGGCACCATTCCCTCCCCCGCCCCCGAGCATTCTACACAAAAACCTTCCCTTTAAAGCTCAATGGGAGCATAGGTCAATTCGCAGAAACCCAAATTGACATTTGCTCCAATTCTGCTTTAAAGAGCAGGTTTTCATGGTAAAGCTCAGTACAAACAAACGCTCAGACACAGAGTGTTAAAGTGCAGACCTGGAAATAGAGGGCAAAAGATAAGGGTGGATAAGCTCTAACTTCGAATTCTCACAAGCACCACTCAGGTAGTAGCAGTAGCTAGAGCCCTAAGGTTATTATTATTTATTTTTAAAGCATTTCTACCTCAGAATAAAACTCACAGAGGAGCTTGCAGATTATTTAAGAATCAAAAAGAAAACATTGTCCCTACCCTCAGACAGCAGTTTCCCCCAGCCCTATCAGCAATGCTGGGGATCTTAAGCAGGTCAGGCAGCTGCTCTACCACTGAGGCACAACAACCATCAGGGAAAGAAATGAAAAAAGTGAGAGGAGTAGCTAACTCAGACCCAAGGTTTTAAAGTTACAGAGTTCTTATCATAACCAGCTGAGATAAGAACAGTTCAGGGAGAAGAGGAACTGAAGGGAGGATGGTCTCAGTAACAGAGCCAACTGGGTGACCCTGTTTCCATCTCTCCCTTGGCTGCAGGGCCAAGCTATACATTTCAGTACAACAATTTAGCCCAAGAAGCACTCAGTCTGGAATAGAAGAATCCTTGGGAGTAGACAATTTGCAGCTAAAAATAATGAGATATGCTCAAACCTTTCCCCGAATTTCAGGTTGGATTACATATGCACAGGCAAACACAATTTAAGGGATTGGTGCCACTGGACAGAATCAATACGTGATCCTGTTGTTGTTTAGTCGTGTCCGACTCTTCGTGACCCATGGACCAGAGCACGCCAGGCACTCCTGTCTTCCGCTGCCTCCCGCAGTTTGGTCAAACTCATGCTGGTAGCTTTGAGAACACTGTCCAACCATCTCATCCTCTGTTGTCCCCTTCTCCGTGTGCCCTCCATCTTTCCCAACATCAGGGTCTTTTCCAGGGAGTCTTCTCTTCTCATGAGGTGGCCAAAGTATTGGAGCCTCAGCTTCAGGATCTGTCCTTCCAGTGAGCACTCAGGGCTGATTTTCTTAAGAATGGATAGGTTTGATCTTCTTGCAGTCCATGGGACTCTCAAGAGTCTCCTCCAGCACCATAATTCAAAAGCATCAATTCTTTGGTGATCAGCCTTCTTTATGGTCCAGCGCTCACTTCCATACATCATTACTGGGATCTGCAAGCGATCAAATCCTCTAAATGCTCTCCTTGGTTCCCCCTTCTAAAAACGGTCCATTTTAGAGCCAGTTGCCTGTCAAATCTCTGGCCAGCCACACATGATTCGCTTTTACTGAGCTGCATTTTCAAGCTATGCCCTCCTCCGTACTAGACAGACAATATAACATCATACCGTACAAAGACAGACTCTGCATATGTGGGCAACCACAGGTGGAAGACAACTTGCATTATTTCCTATATTGTCCACTATACATTGGACCCAGGAGGCGATTTCTCACCTTACCATCCCTACAGGAAAGATGTGTCTCCCCAGCAGATGAGGCCCTATGGCTTCTTAGCGATGTAAACAATTAAGTGGTTCATAAAGTTGCCCTTTTTGCTTTGGCAGCCAAAAAGATCAGAAAGTAGACTGTGGACAATATAGCAGTGAACTGTAAGGGAGATGCAGAGATCTAAATAGAGACCATTATTTGTGGCGCCCTTTTGCTTGTATTTATTTTTGAATGAGATTTGTCATGGCCAATGGCTAGTACAATAAAGTTATTTGGATTGGTTGGATTACAGCAGTACAGTGGTGCTTCGCAAGACAAAATTAATCCGTTCCGCGATTCTCTTCGTCTAGCGGTTTTTTCGTCTTGCGAAGCAAGCCCATTGACGGCTTAGCGGATTAGCGCTATTAGCGGCTTAGCGGCTTTTAGCGGCTTATCAGCTTAGCAGATAAGCAGATAAGCGGCTTAGCAGCTTAAAAAAAGGGGGGGGAGAAAAAAAAGTCGGAAAAACTTGCAAGACTTTTCGTCTTGCGAAGCAAGCCCATAGGGAAATTCGTTTTGCTAAGCGCCTCCAAAACGGAAAACCCTTTCGTCTAGCGGGTTTTCCGTCTTGCGAGGCATTCGTCTTGCGGGGCACCACTGTACATTCTATATGCAACTACTTTAGAAGAGTCTCCGAAAACTGCAACTGGTCCAGATAGCTGCTGAAAACTTGCTGGGACCTCTTTACACTGAACCTGTGACAGCTGCACTGGTTACTCGTTCACAATTCAATATACTGGTGATAAGCTTTAAATCCCTAAATGGAGGTTGCCAGATATTGGGAACCTGTGGTCTTCCAGATGTGGCTGGACTCCAGCTCCCATCAGCCCCAGTCAACATGGCCAATAGACAAGGACAATGGAAGTTTTAGTACAGCAACATCTGGAGCACAGAAGTTCCCCATCACTGGTGTAGATCCAAGGATTGCTTCCTACCATGCTATCCTGCCTGCTCCCTAAGATCTGAAGGAAGTTCCTTTCCCTGTGTCCTGTATAGAGTGAAAGCATGACTGAGTGGAACAAGACAGAGGGCCTTTTCAGTGGCTTTACCCAGATTATAAAACACAATGCCCATGTAGTACAGTCTTCCACCCACTGCCACACCCCTCATTGTTTTTGCTGGTTTACTGAAGACTGTTTTATACCAGCAAATTGCTTTATGTTATTTTCTAATTGTAATTGCTTTATTTTATTTTATAAAATCATAATGTCTTATGTTGTAAGATGTTACAAGTGGCATCTTTATTCTACAAGGGTAGGAAATGAAAGTTTGAATAAAATTAATACATAACATTCCCACCCTACCCGCCCCCGAACAACTGTCTATTTGCTTTCTCCCTCTTAAGGGTTCCAAATGTAAACATGAATCCAAAAACTGGGAAAGGAAGGAGGAGATACAAAGAGATCTTGTCCACTTCTGAGTATTTACAATTTAGGTGCTGGCTAGGTTCTTATGTCACAAGGAACCAAGGGCAAGGAATGTCAGGCCTGGGGGCCGAATACAGCCCTCAAAGCCTCTCTACCTGGTCCAGATCATTCTCCCATATCACACTTCCCCTCAAGCTACCCCTGCTATATCCAGGCCATGTCTCTCACTGGCCCTGCTTTGCACCCTCCTTGGGTATTTTTGCCTGGCTGGTATTCAGAATAAAAGTGGCAGACAGGGAAAGAATGAAACACCCACATACATTTGAATGGCAGACGTTAATGAGTTTGGAAATAAATCAGAGCTGGAAATCAACTGCTTTAAATCTGTTATGCAATTGAATCTGCCTGTTGCAAAGCAGAACTGTTTGTTTTCTAACATTTAATTTGTGCCCTGCCTCGGGGAGGGGGGGTGGTTGATGCCTGGGAGCTATAAATGGATTTTTAGAAAATAACCAAACCAAACAATAAAAGCACAGATTTGCTCAACACTGAACTAGGATGTGAATACCAGGGCTACACCAAATATATGGATATTCCAATATTCTTGGCACAAATTATATGTTTCCAGAGGGAGAATACAATACAGTACTTCTTTAAAAACAAACAACAACAACTCTATCTCCAAAAACATTGTTATTTGTTTTTGCCTGGAATGCCATCTTCTTTTGCTTTGGTGTCATTTCCACCTTTTATTTAGGAATTCCCTCTTACACATTACATGAGCCCAGCCAATCAGAGATCAGATTGCGAATGATGTGATGTCATGTCCAGATTTGGCTACATAACAACACCTGAGGACAAATTAAGCCAACTGATATTGAGAACATTACTGAACAGGTCTCATGGGTGATGCCAGTCAATCGGATGCCTACTGCCTTTACTCTAGAGCAGCTGAATAGTCACTAGCAAAAGGGAAAGCTACTGAGCATTTTCACAAAATGCACCCCTTCTTTCATCTCCACCATAAATGAAACCAGATTTCCAGATTCACACATAAGATTTCACATCATCCTGTAGCTGACTTTCCAAAACACTGCAGTAAAAATATGACCAGTGTTCGAAATTCCCATTGTTCTAGGCATATTTTGCGACAGGGAATTTCATTAGTGCAAGCGGTTTCTGAGCTCTGGGGGCAGTACTGCGCCTAAGATTTCAGATTAAAACTGCAGAGTGGAAAGAAAGGAGGACATTTTTCTGCCTCCTTTTAAGAATATTAGGGGGTGGGTAGGGGAAAGAGTAGACCATGTGAAAAATGAACACTATGAACACAAATGAACACTACAGTTCATTTTCAGCTTGTATTCTTCTTATTATAAAAATGCACCTAGACATTCCGTTGTTGCGCCCATAACCTAGGATTAAGGTGCCATTTAGCTCCTAGCTTTCATATCTCAATTCTTAACACTGAACATGACAGTATAAAAGTAGTAGGAGAAGAACCAGGAGAGACAACCAGAACATGACCCTATATTCCTAAAGAGATGACACAAGATAACTCAACCAATGTGTACACAGACTGCGGCCATAATTATGAGCCAGTTTATACAACACAGCCACTTCAGAGCATGGCTGTGGTCATTTAGCATGTACACCATGGCCTCAAATAGCAATTCTTGGATCACAGAGAGCTTACATGCTAGAGAGTTTCTCAGCAGCCTTGTACTCTAGCAAAAGTTGCACCTTTGTGACCATTTTGGTGCAATTCATTTCGGGGCAGCATGTGAGTTTCCAAGTTCCAACTATCATCCTTCCCACAGGGGTGATTGTGCTTTAAGGGGAATTATTTCAGACACTACGCTCAAAACTACTATTATGCAGTTTTGCCGACAGTCCCACACAACACAATTCAGAATTCGGTCGTTTATTACCCACTGGGGCAAATTATCAAGTATTGGGATGGTTATGTGAAAGAACTCTTACAGAAGCAACAAGAGGCGCAGAAACCAAGATACATAAAGTGTCCTTTAAATGTACTACAAACTGTACTTGGGTTTCTATGCGTTCAAAGAGACCAGCTCCTCTCCACATTGTATCACAATTTATTACAACAAATGGAAGCAGTTGGAAACAAGTTCACAGAACAATCAGAGCACACAGAGAAATGGTTCCAGTGACCACCAGGTCTTAAACCTTAATTTTGAAGTTTCCTGGAACCTGAATTCTAGTATTTTTCATATAGGAAGTAAAACTTGGGAAGAAAGTACTAAACATTCAAAGAATATACTTTCAGATTCAGTGTTCCTGGCTGTAGCTTTTCATAACAAATTATTACTGTGAGGTAGATACAACATTTGTTTTTACAATCTTGTTACTCAGAATTCTCACAGACATGGTGGGCTCAACAGTTATCAGAATACCACACCCCAAAAAGCAAAACTTCATTTGAAGTTCAGGCAGAAAGGGAGCACCTTTTTAATCTCAGTTCAGGATATACATAGCCAAAAAAATAAGGAACTGGACGCATGGGAGAATCGGGTTTGCCCTCAGCCTCTTGCCAATCAATTTTATTCCTTCTACAAAGAAGCAGAAACTTTCATTTGGGATTCAGCTACATGTTTCAATAAAAAGGGGACTGTCAAAGAAAATGACAGCCCCACATCTAGTTCTTCCTCCCAAAGCCTTGTTCTAAAATCATGCACATCATTCTGACGTGCATTTCTATGTCTCCAAACCAGACTGCAGTGCAGTAAGAAAAAGGGCAATGTGGTAATATCAGGGCATGTTTGGGTACATGTTTACAGATGGGGGAGAACTCAACACAGGGCCACGATCTTCTGCAACATGTAATTCCACCTTCAGTAACAGAAAGCCAAATACTGTATGTAAGGAGAGCCCCCCTCCCCCCGCCACCAAAAATGTGTCAAGACATATTTACATTTGTGCCACTGTTTGATTCTTTGGGCATTTCCCCCACAAACTGTCAACTTTTGCCACATTTGCAAAGCACATGTTTAGTGTGTTTACAGAAAACTTAATAACTTTGTAGGAGAAATATATTCTGCTATATTCCCAAGTGAAATATATTTAACTTATTGGCATCAGCTTTTGGGAAAGTGATCACATTCAGTAAAACAATTCTATAAAACTAACTCTGCACATCAGCATCCAGTAATTAACACCATCACCACCCCTGGAGATGGAACGTTGAGCCATTTTTAACAAGAGCCCCATCCCATTTCTTCTGGGCAGATACTGTTCCAAATATTCTACCTGCCAATTTCACCACACAAAGGACACAAAATGGTGGCCATGATTCAGAGTCTTTACACACAGCTGATCAACACTTCACTAGCCCTCCTACTTGCGGCAGGGAGGGGCGGGAGCAAGAAAGAAAGAAAAAAAGCAAGCCTTTATCAAACTTATAAAGGATCTGACTGGGTGGCAGCCAAGAGCAGCATTAGTTACCCTTTAAAAATCAACACATTAAATACTTTCTCTTTTTTTGTATCTTAAGGAAATGCAAATTCTTCCATTCTGAGCTCCCAATGCAGGCTCTGTATCAAGCAAGAAGGGGGGGGGGGACATCCCACTACATAAATAAGGCTTTATAATCTATAATTTGGTTGGAGTCTGGAGTCAATCAAGCCACTCTCCCGCTTTCCAAATGAACAACCATCCTCTGGCTGCAACGAAAAGAACAAGCTTCCTCAACTCTTGTTTGCTCATTAGATCAACTTATTTAATTTAAAGGTCAAAATATTCCCCTGAACCACCACCCCCCCCTCAGGAAAACACACACTCAGTTGCCCAGTTCAAACAGCTACCACCTATGAAAGAAACACATTTTACCAAGATTGAATTTGGGAGCCTGCATCTTTTACTGGTTAATGAATGGGCCATACCTACAAGAAGCCAGGAACTAACTGGCCACACAGGAATCTCTACCAAAAACAGGCCTGCAGAACCAAGCCAAATGCAACCCACCTGCCAGGTGTTTGATAACTCCTTTCTATTTAGCAGGCAGGAGTTTTATTGATGCACTGTTGGGCCATCGTACTTGCCTGGTGGGCTGCTGTGTGTGGCTCGATGAGTCGCAACTTGTGCAGACCCAATCTAAAAATAACTGCTTGAACTTTCAAGTGGCTTGTGTTTGAGAACAAGACTTATAAAATTGTAGAAATTACTTGTTTATACCTATATGGCGACAAAAATTATACCAGGTGTTTCTGAAAAGTAGCTGAAGGATAAGGAGTCACCACAAGAACATATGTAGATATGCCTTAGTGTAAAATTATGAACCCTCCCATAATCTCTCTCTGTATAGTTAACAGCCCATGTTATTTATGCTCTTGGTGGTAGTAGTATAATTGTGACCTTATGTTTTATGCTGTTCCTAAATTTATATATATATATATATATATATATATATATATATATGAAGACAGGAGTGCCTGGCATGCTCTGGTCCATGGGATCACGAAGAGTCGGAAACGACTAAACAACTATATATATATATCTCTCTGCAAAAAGCCTGTGTGCATACAATCCAATCACCAGTACAATAATTACGGTAAATGTGCAAAAAGCTTGTAAATGTGTAAGGTCTTCAGGTTCTGTGCAGATATACTATGCTGAATGTGCAAAATGAGGCAGCTGTTGGGTGCAATCCTGCTCCCTCCTGTTATGCGAATTTACTCAAGAGCAAGGGTGGCTTTCAGTTGTTGCTGAAGCACTGGCCATGCTGGTTGGAGCTGAGGTGATATGGAGATCAACAACATTTGGAGGGCCACAGGCTCTGCTTCTTTCCTGCTCTACATGCATGTTTCATCTGCACTGTCACAATACATCCCTTGAATGGTAAGGTATTGGTTTGAAATTTGGCATGAATGTTCAGAATGCAATTCTACCATTCAGCTTTAACAATTTGCCAGCTCAGTCTCTGCACCTATTTTCAAGAGGGAGAGAAATGCAAAAGACATTGTAACCCATCACAACCCCTGAAGACTGAGACATCAAAATGAAAGTAGGTGACCTGGTTCAGAACCCTGTTCTTCATTTACTGTTCGGACACAAATTTGGCCCTGCCATTTTTAAGGGTTTCAGTTCAGAAAAGAAAAGACACATAACACATTGAAATGGGATAGCAAGGAATACTGAACATTATGATTTACTAGTTATACTCTAAGGGGCTCAGAACCCCCACCAACCCATTTAAAAGTAGCTTGATATCAAATTACTCCAAGTCCTAGGTTCTCAGACACAAAGGAATGTAAATCCAGAGAAGCACAGTGAGAAATTCATAAGTGCTGTGGAGCTTTTAAACCTTGAACAGCAAAGGAGAAGAGAGCACTGCAAAGGAAGGAATAGGTGAAAATAGGCCAACTAGCTATAAACAATTATTATCACAAGTAAGAAATCAAACCACTTTGGCCTCTTCTTTACCATGAAAATAAATAAAAGCATTTTTTTAAAAAACAACAACAAACCACCCACTTTGGTATGACCTGAATCTGGAATATATTTGGCACAGGGATGAAAAGTAGGGAAATCCAACTACGGTAGCTCAGAACCAAGTAAGCTAAGTGTAGGAGAACCAGTTGGAGCAGCAAGAAAATATCTAAATAGAAACACAGAATTTTATAGTTAGAAGGGACTCCTGAGGGTCATCTAGTTCAACCCCCTGCAATGCAGGAATCTCAATTCCATGAAAGATGGCCATCCAACTTCTGTTTAAAAAACCTCCAATGAAGGAGAGTCCACTACCTTCCTAGGGAGTCCTTTCCATTGTCAAACAGCTCTCTTATACTGCAACATCCAGAAGCTGGCACATATGTTTTACAGCACAATGGAATATATACTGACCTCCCCTATATTCAGCTGTGTGATAAATATCTGGCTTCCCAGATGTAGGGCATCCAGGTAAAAAAGGAGGATAGGCAGTCTCCACTTTGATTACCTGTGTACAAGAGTTTCAGCTGGGGATGTTTGCATGGCAAGCTACAGCTGCTGAAATTTCCTATCAAATGTGAAGGAGCACCTGTCTCCAGGTACTGTAATTTTGAAAATTGCTGGGAAGGCCATTTAGCTCTGATACTAAAAGAAAAGAAATATGCTAACCTGCAGCCAATTAAATTATAAAGAATTTCCTCCAATTCTAGCAACACCAGCAGAAACTAGTAAAAATGAAAAAAGGTACCTCTAAGTACTAAATAGGTGCATTTTATCCATTGTATACCAGTTCACCTCTTAATATTGCCCACAAGAGTAAGTTGTTGGGGGAAAGACACAAATTTCTCTGTTGGAGATCCCTTGTTCCCTTCACATAACTAGAGTAACTAAGGGTTTTGGGGAGTGGGATGACTGTGAAATCTGTTTATGTTTGCAGTGTGACCCAGGGGTAGCCAACATGGTTTCTGGACTACAACTCCCATCATCCCTCCTGCTGGCTGAGGCTGATGGAAGTTGGAGTTCAACAAAATTTAGGAGGCACCATAATTGGTTACCACTGGTGTAGCCAAAGAGGCCACAGGACTGTGCAGCCGACTACCAAGAGATTCTGCCATGGTGGCCCAAACATCCATACTGGCATTTAGTGTATGGCAACTACATTTATTCCCCACTGCTCCTGGGAACATTCCTGGGAACTGTAGCTTAAGGGTGCTTGGAATTGTACCTCTGTGGGGTGCGGTAAACTACAGTTCCCATTATTCTTTGGGTGGTGTTCTTTAAATATTTGGTGTGCATGTTGCCCAAGAAAGCCCAAACTTGTTAAGGATTTTTAGAGTTCGAAGCCCAGCTGCCTTTGAATAACCTTTCCTCATAGCTAATGCATGCGTAAGAAGCTGATCAGGATCAGTTTAGCTCAATCTCCATTTGGGCACAGATGTTGAAACAGCTGAGTAAATCTTCTGTTCTCATAAGGGGACTTGAATAAGAGAAGTTTAAAAATGATGTATTTGAGTATGTGTGGAGTGCCTTTTGAAAGTTTTACCATTTAGCTTGATGAAGAGTTGTAGAGAACTTTAAAAATTGCGCACTATTTTGTGATACTCCCTAATAGGAATTTTGGATTTTTTCCCCTTCTTGAGACATCATGGCTATCTAGGTTTTTGATTTTGTAAATTGTATGTTTTATTTTTTCCTGTAAGTTGCTTTGAGAAATATAGTCAAAAGCAGGGTATAAATTTCTTAAATAAATAAAATGTTCTTAATGATGTTCTTTTTTAAAAGTTAAACACTGTCTTTAATTGCACTTCACCAATATCCTTGACCCTGTAGTGGTTATTGACTCAGACTTCAGTTCTGCTGCAAAAAGGAAATTCCATGATTCCAACTCCCAGAAGCAGGGTGGTAGCAGAGTCGACCAATTCAACACAAATGCGAAAAGACACACACTAGTAGCTGCACAATTCAAAATTAATCCGCTAGAGGTCATCACAAGGGGAAAGGTATTTAAAAACAAAACTCAACTTTAACTCCAAAAGACACGTTCAAATCATAACACCCTGGCAATGTTTAGAAGAAACAACACGTTTCCTTAACAGAGCACTTAGTGAACAACTTAATTATTAGCATCTGGACTGGATGGGTGAGCTGCTGCTAAGCCAGAAAGAGAAGTATCCACCACCATTAGTTTGCTAGTAAAATACACCTCAATGGAAGATGTACTGAAAGAAGATCCAAGGGCAAGTTTTCCAGTTGTCCAGAGGCGACAATGGGATTTCTGTAGGCTACATTTTAAGAAATGGCTTCCAATGAAAGACCTTTGCAGGCGAATGTAGCCTTTCATAAGCAATGACTTTATGCGATGGTACCTGTCTGTATTTTAAGACAGTGAGAACGGAACAATTTTAACCTACCTTTCAAGTTAATGAGCTAAGCTAAAGCTAAAGGCTTACTATTACAATCTTTCTACAGTGGACTCCCTATAAAAGACTATTATTGTTATTGTTTAAATTTTCATAATGCCCTTCAAAGATTTCCGGGAAGTTCACAACATAAAAATACAGAATAACCACAAAATACATAATAAAAACAAGATCAAGAACAAAACAATAATTCCCCCTGCAAAAAACCCCACAGCTTTAAAAGGGCATAGACTGTTAATCAGCCAAAGGCCTGGTTGAAGAGAAACGTTTTTGCCTGACACCTAAATATGTATAATGGATAATGAAGATAAAGGAACAGTTAGCTTTCTGGTACATTGTGAAATGCATTGGGTTCAAGATAAAAATATAATGTCCAATCTGTACCTATCAAGGGGGGGAAATGTGGAGGAGCCACCTTCACTCTAGAGTTAGGAGACGTAAAGGATGAAGACTGGCTATAGAGGTTTTCCCCCAATTGAGTTTCTGTGGGTCTTCTGCCACCAGTAAACAGATTCTCAAGATATTTGTTTCAAAGACCTGCCAAGCCTGTTTAGCCAAAAGGACACCATATTATTTATTCATTCATTACTGCATGCTACTGGAGAACTCTCTGGTTGCTATTGCTTGAATTAATTCCATTTGTTGAAGCCTGAAGATGTGGACAAACTTGTAAGGAACATAGAAGGTCCAGACCTTTGGCCAATTACTGTCTACACTGACTGGCAGCACTCTCCAGGGGTTCAGGCAGGAATCTTACCAGCCTTATCTGGATTAAACCCAGGACATTTTGCTTGCAAAGCATGTACTCTACCACTGAACTACAGCATGCACCTCCTAAAATGAAGCGAGAAGGCCATTCCTTCCTCTGCTGTGCTAATGGTATAGCAGCAAAGCTAACCCTATCAACTGACATGGGAATGAAGATATAACCAGATATGGTTAACGCTAGTATACAGCCATATTACCCCCTTGAGATAGGACTTGCCCATGGAAAGGCCCTCACACAGCTTCAGTGTTCTCCCAAATTTCACCGCATTTCATTGTCAGATAGGCTACAGCCCTTCCTTCACCCCTTCAAGGATTATTAACTCTGATCAAGGAGGTCAATATTTTGAGGATAGCTGCATAACTAAGATTGTGAAAGGGTCAACAGCTGGCAAGGACTAAAAACCTTTGTTGGAAATAAATGCTGAAATTCTTAATCTGAGGGAAGGGGAAGTCACTTGACTTTAGCAGCTGGGAGTTAAAAGAAGAAGAAAAAACACACCAGATATTTGCACGACTTGCAAGAAAACCACAAGAATTTGGAAACACTAAGGGGCGAGACCACCAAACTAATTTTGGCTCTGAGTTTAAGCTAGGATTTCAAGAGAGGCCTCCAGAAGTGAAGACATTAAGACCCTCGATCAGCAGAGCTTTTGAGTATGTGATTAACTTTAAGCACATTCTTATAAATCGACTGAACTCACCAGAAACAAAGCATCTCCTGCTTAAGAGCTTTGTTGAATTGTGGTACATACTACTGCTCATACATAGATTTTTCCGGTGCATTTAAGTAGTCATGTCTGTGAAGTGTAAGATCACTTTCCATTCTTACACTAGATAGTGGCATGAGTGGGCAAGAGGGATCAGGTGCTGTTCAAATGATCATGGTATACCTTGCTGCCAAGTCACAGAGCACCCATGCTGAGTGCAAAGCTTGCAGCAGTCAGCACTGAAGATCTGGAGAATCATGGGCTCTCATAGATTCTAGAGTGTGCAGGGCCATCCAGCTAACCTGATCAGCAAAAGGGGATTCATGAAAAACACCAGGAAATACTACTTCACAAAACACAATTGATTTCCGAAATTAATTGCCACAAGGTGTTGTGATGGCCACTAGTTGAGAGTAACATTAAAAGAGGAGTAAACAACTTCATGGCAGCTATGAATTGCTTCCAGGATCATGCCTCTGAATACCAACTGCAGAAGAATATGAGAAGGGGACAATTGCCCTCATGTTCTGCTTACAGTCTTCCCATAGGCATCTGGTTAGCCACTGTGAGATCAGAATGCTGGACTTAGATAGCCCTTTGATTCTGATCCAGCAGGACTTTTCTCAGATAATACAAGTGGGACTGCAACAAAATGTTGAAATGTGTTTTCACCTCCTAATATGGCTGCTCCTGTTTGCATCTCTAGCCAACTAGCTAGAGAAACAAACCACAAGCCCAGGTTTGAACATCACAACATGTGAGACTCTGGTTTGTTCCCACAAGGTTGTCTGGAAGGGTATACATCCTTGGACTGGAAAAAAAGTTGTCTACTCATCAGTCCGAGGATGTATCTCCTATCTCATTCCAGACAACCTTGTGGGACCACATGCCAATGGTGGCAGAAGCCAGAGGTAAAACTGTGAAGTTTTATCTTTATACAGTTGGCTACTTTTCTATACACACATCCCAATCTATCCTCTATCCAGGCAAGCAAGATGCAATATGAGACTTTCCAGGCAGGCAAAAACACTCAATGAAATTGGGAAGCACAGCCAATATTGGAGTGGTCTGGGCTGAGTGGTTGTAGCTGGGGAGGAGGCATGGTGTGGGAAGAATCTGAGGGCCAGATAGAAAGACGTGGAAATATTTGGTCCCTGAGCCTGAGATTCCCCACCTCTACTTTATTGTGACATGAGAACTGGGTCAGTATCTAATTTGTAAATACTCAAATAAATGTGGTTGAAATCCCTCCATCTCCTGTCATAACTGGTTGAAGGACCTCCTTTGTCTATTTAATATACAATTCTTATATAAAAATTATACAGTGAGAAACACAGTGATTGAAATAACTGACTTTTAACTGACCTAAGATCAGAGAACTTACGACTATATGAGATTGAAAGGACACATAGTTTGTCTAAATGTATCCTAGGAGCTCCATAACCCATTTTTATCTTGTTTTTATCCAGTTTGGGGGTAACCTTATTCAATGTTCTTTGCATTTTACACTGTTATTGCATTTTTATTGTAAACCACTTAGATATCTTTAAGTGTTAGAAAATGAAGATAGCTAACCAAGCATTGACCTTTTTGTGTGAAAGGACTGTGACCTCAGTACAGTTCTCATATTGAAAATAAATACAGTACCTAGGCTCAGAATGTGCTCAAGAGCACCCTGTTCTTTCATTTTAACTGTATGTCCTCTGCTCCTGGTTATCTTTGATAGATCTTGATCCAATAAGCCTGCTCACCCCTGTTCTAGAACAGGAATGGCCAATTTGTACCAAGGGACGGAGGATTATATTTTCCAGCATCTTTTGCCATGCTGCTCAACCCCTTCATGGGTTGGCTGGGTGCATAATAAAGTTGGCACCCCATAATAAAAAGGCTTCTCTGTAATGGAGCACAAGTACTCACATGTGCTTATAGAGCATTCATTACATGTGCAACCCCGAAATGAGATGTTAACAGCATCTCTCTCACACAGAGACATGCATCTCTTTTAAAAACAATGCTATTTTCCTTCAAAGTTAAACTGATTTTTACTGCACCTTAACCTCATTGAGTTGCTACAAGGTTAAAATACCAG
The DNA here is from genome assembly GCF_951804945.1 of Podarcis cretensis. NCBI lineage: Eukaryota > Metazoa > Chordata > Lepidosauria > Squamata > Lacertidae > Podarcis > Podarcis cretensis. Next base: position 31,312,757 of record NC_137177.1, read on the forward strand.
TCAAAGTTCCTTAGAGGAAGGGTGGAATAAAAATTCCATGAGCCACTAACTGGCTATCCCTGCCCTAGAGAATCTAAGCTCCAGTTGTTGGGTTTTTTGTTTTGCAAAAGGAGTGAGAAACTTGCCTGAACAACTTTGCACTTCAGGAGAATGATGCATGGAACTATAATGAACTATAATGAAAGTGTGTGGTTTCCTAAGGGACTGAGTTGAAAGCAGTGCCAGTGGATAATTTCCATGCAAGGACCTTATCTCTTTTTCAGCTCTATTAATGAACATTGCTGTATTCCTGAATCATTTTTTTGTGCTACTAGGGCAAGACTTTGGGGCAAAAGTCCTGGACTCCACTCAGCAAAATGAGCAGGAGGGCCCAAAAATTCAACAGGGTTAGCTTATGTGTCCCAATGACTTTTTCTCCTTTGTGCAATAAACCTGGATGGCTCAAATCATCATCGTCATCATCATCATCATCATCATCAGCAGCAGCAGCTATATATCTTTTCCTCACTTAATAAAGGAAGAGAGGTTAGCCATGCACACTGAACAGCTACTCTTGGTGGTCTTTACCACATTTTGCTTTTTTCAAACAGAACTGTGCTAGTTCTCCAACTTTGGGCTTACTCAGTATACTCCACAAAGAAATAAACTTTTAAACAAAATCCATGAGTGGGGGAGGGAAGCTGTATGACTCCCACTAACGATAATAGTCAACAGTGGTCCATGATGCTTGCATAACCACAGTTTACATGGCAATTACAACAGCAATGGATGTACTTGTGAGGAAAGTATTTAATTCTGCCCCCTGCTCTATCCCTGCCTCCACAAAATATACCATTTACTAGAAAGGAAAACATATCTACAGTGGAAACTTAATCTAGCAGGAAGATAAGTGGGTCTCATTGCGACAACAAACAATAAACGAAAGAGCATTTTTTGCAATTAATATAATGAATCGTGTAAAGACTTTCAAGTCAAAGTTACACAGTACAGCAAAAGTACGACTTCGGCTAAAAAGGCGGCCATACTTCTCTTGTCTCGCACCTAGAATATCATAAAATAAGTTAGGGTTGCCATATGTCTGGAATGGCCAGGCGGAAATGTCGAAAATGTCCAGGAAAATCCGGATGTATGGTAACACATGTCAGCAGCGTCGCTTTTGAAGATTTTCCTCTGGGGTGGGGGGGGCGCAAAACAAAAAAACCCTAAAAACTAACAAACAAACAGCTCAACAACCTTTCTGTCCAGATTTTCACTTTTTGAAGTATGTATGGCAACCATAAATAAGTGCATCATAAAATAAAATGCATTAAGTGACATTATTGCACTCCTGGTTTCCCTGCCACTACTCCATTTCAGTGACTGAAGTGGAAGACAGAAACTCTTTGTATGATGACGATCTCATATGTCCTCTTTAACTACGTGTAAGTGGGGGACAGATCAGGAAACAAAAACATGGGGCCACTCTTTTCAGCAGTGTCTCTGTTACCATGTAGTTCTACTCACAAATAACTTGAGATAATACCTCTCCAAATAAACATAATTCAAATAATGTTTGGTCGTAGTTTGATTAGACTATTGTGGTTTGTTTGAATATGCAATCTCAGTCCATGGCTTGTTTTTTGCCAACAAATCACAATGTAAACTCATGGTTTGTTGTTGGTTTACAAACCACGGCTTGTTTTAAGTATAGTTTGTGTCATTTCTGAATCCTTAACCATGATTTGCTTGACCACTCCATCCCACACACTCAGCAAGCTACAGAAGCATGCATAATGCAAGAGTAGCTGGAAAACAAACCAAGCTTTTGGAGAAACCTTTTGAAGAAGCAAGCAATGGTTTGTTTTCTTACTTCTGAGACAATTCATGGTTTGTTTAAACAAACCATAATGGAAATGAATTGTGGCTTAGCAGACTGTGTGAACATAGTCAGTGTATATGTTGCTCTTCAGACAACAGACTTTCAGTGATACTAAACCTATCTGAAAGCCAATTAAGTGTAGACAACAATGAGCTAAATGGAACAGTGGTTCAAGTCAGCACAATTCAGCTTCTTCTGTTCAGAACGGGGTACTGCTCAGGAAGATCTCAGTAATCTGGCAGGGCTGGAGCTGACTGTCTGAAGTGACTGCCTCAGGTGGCAGATGGACAGGGAGTGGACAGAGCTTTGTGCGCCATGTGGCTCCCCTAAGCTTCCACATTAGGTTGTTGTCCTCATGAATGCTGTCCCATTGCCAGGCTGGCCTGCATTTGCACATGGAATGGAGGAAAGTACCAACATATGCTTCACTTCAAGGAGCAAAATGTATTGGGCTGGCTCTGTGGGCAGCAGACCACTATATAATCTTCCTGGTTCTGTCTGGGCGAATCTGATGAAGGGTTAGACCTTGTATCAGCTAACTTTATTCAACTGCCAGATGAACAAAACCACTTCCCACCCTCACCCCTTCCTTTCTCTCCTCCAACGCTGATATTCCATATATTGAAGTTAATACGCTGTCTACCCAGCCACATTCTTGGTACATTCCTGCTGTAAGCACTGTGGATTTGCTGCACTTTATGAAAAAATGAAAAGAATGTTTTAAATGAAATTAATTCTTAGGAACCCAACTTTTCATTTAAACATCAGATCAGTCAGGGAAAGGCTTTTCTATTCTACCGCAGAAACGGGGGGTTATGGAAAAGGACAACCTCAGTACATTATAAATATTAAACTCTTCATATGGTTCCATTTCTAACCAGGGAAGATATCTTATATGGAATGAGAGAATTTCAGAGGCTGAGCTCATTCACAAGGTTTATTTGGGGGGGGGGGACTCCTTTTTCAGTTTTATCATCGTTTTCTGCACAGACTGAATGCATACATAACAACCTAGGTGTACGGACTGACCACTATGAGGAAACGTAGCTGGTGTGTTATGAGTTGTGTGGATTTTCTCATCCGGTTCCTCATACCCATTTATGCGACAACTGTAGCTTTTTTCTTTTCTTGAGAACTCTTGAATATTTCTCTCAGGCAAGGCCATCCAAATTCACCTTAGGCAAATTCAGTCTTAGTATAGAACTGTAGTGTTGGAAAGAACCCCAAGAGTCATCTAGTCTGACCCCCTGCAATGCAGGAATCTCAACTAAAGCATCCATGGCAGATGGCTATCCAACCTCTGCTTAAAAACCTCCAAGGAAGGAGAGTCCACCACCTTCCAAGGGAGTCTATTCCACTGTTGAACAGCTCTTACCATCAGAAAGTTCTTCCTGATCTTTAGCTGGAATCTTCTTTCTTGTAATTTGAAGCCATTGGTTCAGGTTCTGCACTCCAGAGCAGGAGAAAACAAGCTCGCTCCATCTTCCATGTGGCAATTCTTTAGATATCTGAAGATGGCTATCATATATCATCTCAGTCTTCTCTAATCCAGGCTAAACATACTCAACTCCCTCAACTGTTCCTCATAAAGCTTAGTTTTCAGACCCTTGAACAACTTGCTCACCCTCCTCCTCACACATTCTAGTTTGTCAATATCCTTCTTAAATTGTGGTGCCCAGAACTCAACACAGTATTTCAGGTGTGGTCTGAACAAGGCAGAACATAACTTCCCTTGATCAGGTCACTATATCCTTTTCATATGTACTACTGGAAGCCAGATGTCTCCCATCTTATATTTGTGCAGCTGGTTCTTACTGCCTAATGTAGAACCTTGCATTTGTCCCGAATGAAATTCATTTTGTTAGTTTGGGCTCACTTCTCCAGTCTGTAAAGGTCAAACCAAATCTTGATTCTGTCTGATACCACTCTGTTTGGTGTCATCTGCAAACTTGATGAGCATCCATTCAGGTCCAAGACAGAACCCTGTGGCCCACTTTCAAGGCAGATTACAACATTAAAACAATTAAATACAAAGAACAGTAGCTAAATATCCCACAAAATCCCTTTAAAATAAAATAGACAACAAACCAGCAGAAAATAAATCATCTATCAAATGCTTCAAAGAACAAAATATTTTAAATTGCTGCTTAAAAGACAACCACATAAATGTCACTGCTGGTGGTATTCGTATTTCACAATGTGGTGACACCACAAAAGGCCCTGTCCCCAGTCACCACTCATGTAACCTCTGAACCAGCATGGTGTAGTGGTTAAGAGCAGTGGACTCGTAATCTGGCGAACCGGGTTTGCTTCCCCGCTCCTCCACATGCAGCTGCTGGGTGACCTTGGGCTAGTCACACTTCTTGAAGTCTCTCAGCCTCACTCACCTCACAGAGTGTTTGTTGTGGCGGTGGAAGGGAAAGGAGATTGTTAGCCACTTTGAGACTCCTTAAGGGGAGTGAAAGGTGGGATATCAATTCCAAACTCCTCCTTCTCCTCTTCTTCTTCTTCTCAGATGATGATCTCAAAGATAGGGCAAGTTCATGTGAGAAGAAGAGTCATTCAGTTTGCTGGTCCCAAGCTGTGTAGGTCAAAACCAACACTTTGAAAACCAACACTGTCACTACTGGATCAGATTAAAATAACTAATATAGTTCATGCACTTAACATGTTGAGGACAACTCAGCAAAATATGGAATTCTCCCTGTGGTTTCATGAAGACATTAAAGACTATAGAGCATAGAATACAGTACCACTTAACAAAAGTCCTCAATAACTACTTTCTAAAACTGATTAATGAGTAAGCAATAGAACTGCACGAAAGTGGCACCACAGAGTCACACTCCCACAATACTTCCAGGACAGAGTGGACTAATGGATTAACACATGCAAAGGTGACAAGGACCAGAACTAGACTGATTCACCCATTCCTAGCTCTTTTCTGCAGAAAGAGGGTGTTACCAATGCCTGTATCCAACCCCTCAGCCATTTCTGTATGCAACCAATCCTACTTTTAATTTAAAGAATCTGTCAATAATATTGATTCTACTTAATTTTGTAGTGCAAATCCCTTGGGAAATGTTTTTATAACAAACAGTGAGCCATGCCCAGACTTCCTGTAGAGTAGAGAAAAGAAACAAGGCAACTGTCTCTCATATGGGGGGTGGCAATCAACCTATCAGTCTTTATTATTTAGCTACAGGCCATTGCAGCTTAATTGAACTGAACAATACTCAGCAAAACATTCTGTAAATTAACCACAAACTTCAAAAATATTAATATGGTCAAATGAGATCTACATTTTTTAAAAGCACTTTACAAAACACCATTAAATGCAAGTTATATAAAATTGAAATGCATTACTGTAAAGTGTTACCAACAAACTGCATTGGTTTTAGCACTGGGAGAAAATTAAGCTAACTTATGAACTGGTATTAAGTCAAATCTTTCTTCTTAAAAAAAATAATCACCAGTTTGTTATCAAAAGGCTACAAGTATAACAAAATCAGCTACCACTGCTGTGAAAAATATTCACCCTGATTTTAGTTGCCGTTACCAAAGATGCAACTGCCAATCTAATTCTTCTGTAATACCTTTTAGCATGGTGCTTTTTTTTTTACGGTAGTCAAACTTTAAAACTCCCAGCTTGTTGATTAAGGATATTGTAATGGTTGTAAGGGGTTACTTGTGCGTAAGTTGCCTTCAATTTCAGTTAGATTGCCTGGTTCACCATGCCTTGGCTGACAGCCCACACTCCGTGGCCGGTCAGTCGCTTGCAGAATCCGTCAGTGGGCGTTTCTTGAACCTCTTCCAGCATAAGAGCTGTTTGACGCCAAGTCTCCTCCTACTTTCCCTGCGCGGAACTCGTCTGCGCAAGTAAGGGGAAGGCAGAGGCGTGTCAGCGCTCTCCCCACTAGTCTCTGGTGAAGGGTCTTGGAGCCCTGTCTCCAAATCCTCCATCTCCTTCTCTTCTCCACTGGTGTTACGCTGAATTCCTTCCCCCCTGCTGGTCCCCTCTCCTGCATCGTTTTGGAGCCTTGCCTCCACCTCTCGCTCTGATGTCAGTTCCCTGACAGATATAATAGAGGATTTCCGAGCTTCCTCATAACATGGTCAACAGAGTTAAAAAGAAGGATAAAATGAAGAAGAACCTCCTGTTTTATCCCTGCCAAAAATGTACTTGAAAAATCCAGGGCTCCTAATGAACAAAACACCTTAGGATAACTTTTTGCGGTCATGTACCAAAATTTCAAAGAATGGATGTGAGAGAACAAATCATTTTCCTTAATACTTGTGCTTTATAAATATTTTAGCCATGAAGAGACAATGGGTATCCTTATGGCTGTCAAATCAAAATGAATTTCAGTATCCCAGCCTAGAATGGTGACATAAGGGCCTCATTACAGCTGAGTTTATATCAGGCAAAGTCCATTCAAAGAAATGGCACCTCATTTTTGCAAATCATGAGTTCAATGTGTTTTCCTATCAGCTATTGTTTGAACAGGCAGCTATAAAGGTAGCCTGGAATGACCCACGTTTGGAATTGGTAATTCAGATTCCAATCTTCTGCATACTTAACTGGTAGTAATTCCCAATAACTTACTGAGTAGATGTACATGCAATGTACCGTAAATGCCCTACAACTGGTGTGTGTGTGTGTGTGTGTGTGTGTGTGTGTGTGTGTGTGCATTGTCATGAACTTAAAAACATTAACAAAGACTCCCCACATCCCTGTTGTTTTGCTGTGGTTGTCAGCAGAGTGGAGGTTTCTGCTTCTGCTTTAATAACCAGAGGTCCATATTATGCATTTACATATGTAAATTTATTTACATATTACAGTAATCTGTCAACCACTACTCACTGCATGAGCTGACTGTGCCTGCTTCACAGCTTCACACTCATGCTGGAGAAAAACAAGCCACAATCCCTGGCGAACCATGGATCATGGTTTGTTTCATTCAAACAAACCACAGTTGATAAGCCAAGAACAAATGTTGGTTTATCATCGTGATTTGTTTGGAGTGCAACAAATTACAATCCTTGGTTCAGACATAATGCTAAGCCAGAGATCATAGTTTGTTTCTCCCAAGCACAAATTGGGAGCAGTGAATCTTCGTACATTTTGCACAGCAAGCCATGATTTATGGCCTAGGGTGACATGTAACTGTAGCCACTGTGCCCAAACTAAGGGTAACTTAAACTATGAGTATATCAAACAAGCCAGGGTCAAACCATAGTTTATATTCCTGGCTATACTGTGCCCATAAAAGGAATGCTGGTAACTGTTAGGGAACTTCCAGCACCCTAAACTAACTATACTTTCCAGGATTCTTTGGGAGGGAAAATGTGCTTTAAATGTCTGGTGTATATGTGACTCCCTGGCTCATTTATTAAAAGTGGAAGGAGAAGCTTCTAGTCTTCTTCTCACAGTCACACAAGCGTAAAAGAGGAAGGGGTGAGGGAGAATGCAAGCCTGAGCATCATTCATGTAAAGAATGCTCAACCATAGTTTAGTGTAGGTCCAGTGAAATTTTCATGCAGGGTAGCAGAAACCTACTTTGATTCCTTTGCGCCATAGTGCTTATACAGCAGCAATTAAACCCCTTGCAACAAGCAATGATATATCTTCTTTTCCCCATTACATCACCCAGAGACTCTTTAATCAAGTAAATGGCAGCTCATTACAAAGAAGTGAAGTGCATTAAAGTACAGTGTGCAGTAAGTATCTGTCAGCAGGTGGTGCTATTACTGTACTTAACTTTGCTATAAAGAATGCTATGCTTAAAAGAAAGGAAATCCTAATTCAAAGCCTTGCCAACAGGGACTGTTACCCAATGCTCTGTGATAAAGGGCCAAACTAGATGTGTCTGCAGGGCTGTTTCACTGCTATATTCCCTAGTGGGTGGGGCAAGGCAGTTAAAAGGAACATGGCTGTGAGGGGGCAGCTGAACCATCACATGCCCACACTCCTCTCCCAAAACTTAAGTGATTTCATGTTTTTCCTCTGGCAGGGGTTACTCTCCTTCATGGAGGGAGTGAAAGATTTCCACCAACTTCCTGTTACCCCCACGCTGTACTTTGTATCACACACCCAAACAGCTTTATGGAGAATGAACACCATGCATTTTTGTTTGTACTGCTGTTATATCTAGATGTGCAAAAATCAGCTTTGCCTATACACCATGTACACCACCAACTGTAGCTTGCTACCTGCTCTGTTCATGAAATATGCACCGATGCCATGCAACCAGAAAGCTGAACTACTCACAGTTTGCAGAAGCTCATCGCTGTCTACCCTAAAGGGTTTATAACTAGGACCTGCAAGAAAATGTTGCTTTGTGGTGGCATGCTCCAGTTCAGGGTTCCAGGCAGCAGTGCCATTCCACTACCTGCCCTCTTCCTCCTTGGTTTCCATTCTTAGTCTCCAACAGCAACAATTCCACACTCACTGAGCATGCACAGTCTTCACTGGGCTGTTTTGGAGCTTTTTCCCTCCCTCTGCAAACCCTGGAGTTCCCTAAGCCTGCTGACACCTCCCACTTGTGCATGGATGGTGCCTTTTTTGCTACATAAGGACGGACACTCAGAGAATGAGCTTCCTATTTGTATATATGATCTCACTCTCATTCATTCACTGAAATTCTCACCTTGTAGCCTATTTGTCAGGTAGGGGTGACTTCATAAAAAGAAACAGTGCCAATCCTGAGAGACAACAAGAGAAGGATTGTTGCTCAGTGCCATAGTGCACAATGTTTGCAAGCAGGTAAGTCGTGGGTGTAACACCACCTTCCTGACATTTCCAGAAAATGCTGGGAAAAACTTCTGTCTGAATGAAAGCTGCTCCCTCCTGTGTTTCTAGTTGACAGTGAGCTGGATGGACCAATGGTCTGACTTAGTAAAAGGCAGCATCTTATGTTCCTCACCCTTCTAAAGGGAAGTTTATGGGACACCCAAGGCCTATAAACATCTAGCAGTTGTCAAACAAATGATTTAGCGACTTATCAAATATTCTGGAATTTTAAAAACATGCAATGGGTTCCAAATACACAGGGAAAAGAAAGCGAGGTTTAAAAAGCAAATGTCTAATCAACCTTCCAAGATAAATACAATAAACAGGCATTTTGCAAATCCTGAAAACAAATGACACTTTTTATCTCCTGTGTAAAACTCTTAAAATTCTTGGCCTCTTATTATCACATACAGTGGAACCTTGTGTTACGTACATCCTCCTTGTGAATGCTGCGGGTTACGAGCTCCGCTAACCCGGAAGTAGATGCCCCTTGTTGCGAACTTTGCCCTGGGATGCAAGCAGAAGTCACACACCAAAAGCAGCGGGAGGTGCCATTGGCGAAAGCGCACCTCATGTTACGAGCAGTTTCAGCTTAAGAATGGACCTCCGGAATGAATTAAGTTCGTAAACAGAGGTACCACTGTACAGAGAGTGGGACATAGCCCAGCAGTAGAGAACACACTTTGAATGCTGAACATCCAGAGATCTGATCTGTGGTCACACCAGCAAGATGTCCTGAGACCATTTTGTCTAAGACTACTGCCAGTTTCCTTTGTATGTTCATTGTCTTAACCAGGAATGGAGAACCTGCAGCTTTTCACATGTTGGACTATGCAGCTCCTATTCTCTCTTATACCACTGGGCCATGCTGGCTGGAGCTGATGAGATCTGGACCCCAACAACATCTGGAGGGCCACAGGTTCCCTATTCCCGATCTAAACAAAGCACAGCAAGAATAGAGCTTTCGTAATAAGAAGCAGCACAAGAATTTGGAAGATAACGGTGCCATCTGGTGGCACATGCAATTGAATCTGATCTACCGGTATCTTTTGTCCATTTTAAAATAGGATGTACCTTCCACAGACAAGTTATGGTTTCATTCTGACATTGCCACGAGCTTAAAATCATTAATGCCAGAATACAGATTGGCAACTAGAAGCCACCAAACAGAGCTGGTCCCTAAGTACCACCAGCTAGCACCTGCATTCGTCAACTCAATGGCAAAAACTTTGTTTGACAGGAGTGGTGGCTGCATCAATAGGACTTGTGGGCAGCAAACTCTCTCTCTGTGTGTGTGTGAGAGAGAGAGAGAGAGAGAGAGAGCGAGAGCGAGCGCATGTGGGTCTTGCACTCTGCAATCAGCCACTGTGATCAGTCATAGAAATTCTCCAACATTTCAGCTCCTGTAACATTCTATTTCAGCTTTCCCCAGCTTAGTGCTCTCCAGCATTTTACAACCTTCAACAGTCCCAGACAATATGGAACAATATGGTCAGGGATTGCAGGTATTGTAGGTCAAAATGGAAGGGGAAGGGCCATAGTTCAGTCGTGAAGCAACTACCCTGCATGCAAAAGATCCCAGGTTTGATCTCCAGCATCTCCCAGTAGGGATGAGAAAAACCTGTGCCTAAAACACTACCAATCAGTGTGTAGATAATACTGAGCTTAATGAACCAGTGGTCTGACTCAGTGTAAAGCAGCTTGTACAATATATATACGCAGGTCCTGCTTACTGAACACAATGCGTTCCTTGGAAATGGTTTGTTAGGCAAGCATGTGCAAAAGGAATCATTAATTTCCATTAATTCCTATGTGAAATTTTCTAATGCGTTCCCGGCCACAGATTTCTGACTCCAAAAATCCAGAAAAAATGCTCTCTAATTTGTCCGATCACTTTTCCTCCTCCCTCCATTCCTCAGCCAACCAGTAAAAAGCAAACAAGGTAGTAAAAATGCTCTCTGTTCAGATATATGAATCTGTAGTCGGCATTGCAAGGTTTGGGTACATTATTCCTCATGTCTGGATAAGTTAATTTTTGCATAGCGGACATTTGTAAAGTGGGGTGTGGGTTGGTGGGTGGGTGGGTGTGTGTGTGTGGGGGAGAGAGAGAGAGAGAGAGAGAGAGAGAGAGAGAGAGAGAGAGAGAGAACTATCACCTTTTAAAACTGGAATTTTGCAAACAAGGATTTAAAACCCTGCAGCAAAAAGAACTACAAATACCTCACTCTCATCTTTCAGTCAAAACCAGAGCTGTAATTTATTTAGCCAGTTCCTATAAATGCCCCTTTAGCTGCTGTTTGATCTGGAGCAAAGAGCAGATGATCTCAATGCCATGAAAAGCTCCCTTACATTGGCTGATTTCTGTATCTCAAAGCTCTGTAAGAGGCACAGGAGCAGAGTGGGCTCTTCTGTTTTTCTCCCTTGGCAAACCTCGTCTAAAGTTACATAGATCTATACTGACAGACTTCCCAGCAAAACTTAGCCATACTATTTCCCATCACAGGTCAAGTCAAACTCTGAAGAGAATTAATCTGCAGTAACATTTTGTTGAAAGTATGTTTGTTGTGCTTGATCCTGTGACAGTTTGTGCAACAATAAACATAAAGTTGCTTGAATTTCATGTGGGTATCAAAGTACTTCCACATCATTCTGAAAGTTGAAATTGGACACACACATAGTCAAAGACATCCCAATTGTTGAAAGTTTCAAAGAGGGACATTTATCTCTCTCCCTTTGGCACAACCTCCTAGTCCTCATTCCAAACTGTAGCCAAGCCTTAATACACGTAATTGAAAGATCTGCATATTCTTCCCATTTTTATCCCGTCTCAGTTTCCTTCCCCCTGTCCTGTATCATCTGCCTTTGTAAATTTATAAACTGTAAATCCCTCAGGGCAGGGCCTGTCCTCATACTTAATGCCATGTACATAGATAGCACTATATTAATAATATTGGGGGTATAAAGTACTGCAGCATTGGCAAGAAATGTAAAATGCAGCACGCATATGACCCAAGAAAACACGGATTACTAGAAAGGGTCGAACACAGGGATAGTTTTGCACTGAAGACTTAGAATGCAAGGCATGAAGTTCAACTCATGATAAGAAGCCAGCATTACACAAACTCAGATACACATGAAAGGGAACTGCTGGGACTGTGAGAGTTCCTCTTGTTGCCTCTTCACACTCTTAAATTAGGCTTGGATATGGGGTGGGGATGGGACGCAGGTGGCGCTGTGGGTTAAAGCCTCAGCGCCTAGGACTTGCCGATCGAAAGGTCGGCGGTTCGAATCCCTGCGGCGGGGTGCGCTCCCGCTGCTCGGTCCCAGCGCCTGCCAACCTAGCAGTTCGAAAGCACCTCCGGGTGCAAGTAGATAAATAGGGACCACTTACTGGTGGGAAGGTAAACGGCGTTTCCGTGTGCGGCTCTGGCTCGCCAGAGCAGCGATGTCACGCTGGCCACGTGACCCGGAAGTGTCTCAGGACAGCGCTGGCCCCTGGCCTCTTAAGTGAGATGGGCGCACAACCCCAGAGTCTGTCAAGACTGGCCCGTACGGGCAGGGGTACCTTTACCTTTACCTTTATGGGGTGGGGAATGCACGCCAAAGTGCAAATAGATAAATAGGTACCGCTCTGGTGGGAAGGTAAACGGTGTTTCTGTGTACTGCTCTGGTTTCTCCAGAAGCGGCTTAGTCATGCTGGCCACATGATCCAGAAAAACTGTATGCAGACAAACAGTGGCTCCCTCAGCCAGTAAAGTGAGATGAGCGCCGCAACCCCAGAGTCGTTCGTGACTGGACCTTAACTGTCAGGGGTCCTTTACCTTTTATGGGGTGGGGAAGGACTTACAATTGCAATGACGGACACATACAAATGCATATTCAAGTGCATCCATGCATGCAGATTACTAAGGAAATGCAGAAAATTGCTCTGAGATCTCTTGGTGAAAGGTGGGTAAGATATCTAACAATAGCAGAATACATGGAAAGTGAGAGAACTCTTGTCACCTGCAGAAATTCCTAAGAATTCTCAAAGATTATACATAAAGGTTCTTACATCTGCAAGCTCCTTTAGTACCCTTGAGAGCAGTTCATCAGGCTCCGGAGATCTGAATTCATTTAAAGTAGCTAAGCGTTCCTTTACCACCCCTTTTCCTGTCCTGGCCTGCAGCTCCCTCCTTGCATTGTTTATTGTTACCACCAGGTTGGGCACTGATTCCCTTTTGGGTGAACACAGAGGCAAAGTAGGCATTTTGCAACAGGGAATTTCATTAGCGCAAGCAGTTTCTGAGCTCTGGGCGCAGTACTGCGCCTAAGATTTCAGATTAAAACTGAAGTGGAAGGAAAGGAGGACGTTTTTCTGCTTCCCCACTTCCAGCTACTCTCTGAAGACTGGAGAAGAGACCCTCTTAAGAATATTAGGGAGGTGGGCAGGGGAAGGACCAGAACACGTGAAAAATGAACATAACATTTTAGATGCCTTTGTATTCTTGTTATAAAAAAGCGTGCCTGGACATTTCGTTGCTGCACCCATGACCTAGGTTTAAGGTGCCATTCAGCTCCTAGCTTTCATATCTCAGTTTCTAACACTGAGGCTATGCAGGGTGGGGAGCAGCCAGGTACACTTGCCCTGGGCCTCAGAGGGCTAAGCCAGCCCGCCAGGGACCAGCTGCATTTTTGTTTGAGTTCATAGCTTTATTCTAACAAGACTCCCACCTCAGGCCTCAGACAAGCTCTGCGTGGTCCTGACACCAAGCCATGGTTTGCCTTAGTGTGACATGTGAACCAGGCTTGAGAAGGTGAAGTAAAGGGAAGAAGATAAAGGTACACCAGAAATTGTGGTCTTTTAAAGGCTGGCTCTAAGACACCAGATGTGGACTGCACAAAGGGCATAGTCTGGAACCTATGGGGGTCACCTAAGCATAATGCCATGCATTCCTCAGGAGGGGAGGCCAAAATGCTGACAAAAGACTATGCTAAGAGATCAGAAGCCAACAGCTGCTGAAGTTCTCTCCTCACAATTTGGAAATTTGTCAAAAGAGAGTGTGTATGCAGTTAGTGTGTGAAAGGAGAGGGACCTCACGACCAGGCTTGCTATGCTGAAGCAATGCCAAAGCATAGAGGCTAGAAAACACCTAGAGTTCACCACTGTGAATAAACTTTCAGCACATTTAGAACTTTATTACTCTAAACTCATACACATGCAGAGCCTACCACATCAGCATCCATTCACACTGAATTTCACATGAATGGAATATATGAATCACTGCAAAGAACTGCAAGACATTCAAGTACAGATAAACTGAGTTCTTCCTACTGAAATCTAGCCATGTGTAGTCCAGTTCACAACAGGGCTGGAAACTAATAATCCAAAATATTCAAGTTTTGTTTTAAAGAGATGGTGGCAGGGAGCGCAGGGATTGAGAGAGAGAGAAGAAGAATAACAGTAGCTCTCTTTTTTTTCACTGAAAGAAAAAACAGACCAGGACATTCTGCTCAGCCAGGACCTGTGCGACACGGAACGGGGCTTCTCCTTCCGTCTGCTTTAAAATGTGACAAATTCCATACTTCAAGCATCATGCTTCTTTTCCGAAAAACTTGACAAAACTCCTCACAGCTCTCGGAATGCAAGTTTGATGGTGCTTTTTGAAAAGAAAAGCAACAGAGTTCCAACAGGCTTCCCGGGAAAATATTTTTCTCAGAAACGGAATGCAAAAAAAAGGAGGGGGTGGTAAAAGTAAAGCCCTATACTCCAAGCTTCTCAAAAGCTGAGACCACTGAAATCTCAGACAGTTGCTAGCATAAGGGTCAGCAAGCAATGGACCATGAGTCAAATCCAGACCTTTGAGAGGTGCTGTTTAACCCCCTCCAAGTGCCAAACACAAACACAAAGAGGTGTGGAACAGCAGCATCTGGGTTAAAGCAGCAGAGCGATGGATTACCTGTACAGTAGGCTGCATCCCAGACACATAAAAGTCAGTGGTTTATAGACACACATCTCTCCATCCAGGCAAGCAAGAGGTATTATTATCAGAGTTCAAGAACACCCTCTAAGCAGGCAAAAGCACTAATGGAATAGTGCAGAGGGCCAGTGCAATGTGTGGCCTGAGGAGAGTTCCAAGGGGAACACAGAGAGACTTGAATGGCCAAATTCAGCTCTCAGTTCTCTACCCTGCAATAGGACATCACACTGTTTGAGGAAAGGAGCCATGGCCTGCTAAGCCTTGCCCTCTCCTCAAAAATGGCCCTTCAAACCATCCCAAAAAAGCCCATGCAACAGGGAAAAAGAGTGTCATGCTCTTCTGGGAAGAGAAGGGCATAGCAGTTTTAAAGTACATATTCAGCACGCAGAACATTCCATAGTTCAAGCCCTGAAGTCTTCAGCTCAAAGGATCAAGTAGCAGGCGATGGTAAGGCCCCCTAACAAAATCCAGTCATGGCCAGGTGGCTAGAAAGATTGAGTAATGCAGCTTCATGCATGTTCTAAAGAAGCTGCTGACCAAACCGTTAGGGGGAGCATGAACTTGTCCCTGGCATCTCCCAATTCAGATTTTATGGCTACTGTCATGGTGACAATGCTAATCCTTCTTCCTTCCTTGGGAAGGAAGTGTAAAAAGGAAGGAAGAAAGCCCATATATTTTGCACAGTGTTTTCACACTGTCTTGTGAAATTGTTCCTATGACCTGCTTGGCCCAGCCAGAGAAGGCATGTCACTGTTTTAGTTTTACCAGAGCTCTGTTCGCATGATCAAAAACAAACAGTGCTAGGTACTCTTTACTGAGGACCAAGTGCCTTATTTCCACTCCATATTCTCTCTCTCTCTCTCTCTCTCTCTCTCTCACACACACACACACACACACATTCAGTAGTATCTTACCCATAACAAAAATCATATATGATTGGCACTCCAGAGTTCTACACCTCTCTTTGATGTGCAAAGGGGTCTCGGGATGGGGTGTCAATGGTGTCAATATTTACTCGAGCAAAGCACTCAGAAGTAGGCGCCTATATTGATCCATACACTTTACCAGCCATGAGAATAAAACCATCAAAAGCCAGCCAAATAGTTGTCACTTTGCTAGAGTTTGCTTCTTCTTTTTCTTCCCCCTTTCTTTTTTTACTGGCCTGTCCAGCTTTTCAATGCTTGGGTCACTTGCCAGTCCAGGCTATGAAAAGGGCCAGTGACCTGAGAGGAACTCTGCGTGCTCCCTCTTGTCTAAACTAGCAGATGTGAACTGCAGGACCAATATATTGGGAAAAGGAAAAGACTCCAAGCAGTAGGTTTGGAGGCCCCTTCCCCACAGAGGCCATCAGGCCATCTATTTGTTCATCTTTCAAACTAAACAGTATTTTTGGGTGAAGGAAAAAGGTACCAAGAAGCAAAAACTACTAAAGTAAGACTGGGTCCATGAGTGACATGCTAATTTTTCCCATCCAGAGCCCCAGAAGCCAGGAGCTGGAGCTGAGGGATGGGGTGCAGGAGGAAGATCATAGGCATAGTCAGGGGGGCAGCTGCCCCCTAGATCAAGTAAAACAACAGAAATACTTAACTAACTGACCAATCAGATCGGTTCTGCCTCCCCTAACAAAAGTCCTGCTCCCCCTAACAAAGTCCTGCCCCCCCAACAAAAATCCTGGCTATGCCCATGAGGAAGATGATTCTGTTTTGTCTTTTAAGCAAGAGAAGAGAAGGACCCTAGAATTTATATCAGGCCTGGCTAATCCAAAGGTCTCATAGTGCTTGCCAATCACAGAGGCTGATGTAGCACAATTCTATTCTTTTCTATTCCTGAATCATAGAAACTGAGCACAGGCAACTGTGGGTAATTCACTACATCAGATTCTAGGAGGTAAACATGGTCAGTTCAACAAGGGAAGAAGGAGAAACATGGTTCTGGGTTCAAATTCTAGTTGAGCCTTGGAATCAAGTGGACAGCCTCTATCTGTCATGTGGAAATATAACATTCACCATATAAATGAGAAAAATGAAATCACTTTATATTTTTAGTATGCAGATATATATCCTTCTCAAAATGTACTTGATACATCTTTTCAATCATTAAAAAAAGGTTGATGCTGAGTCTTTCAGTTTTACTTTTGTAAAGAAGGGCCTTTTCAAGTAAAGATAATGTATTCTTTTTCTTGCTGCCCTCCAGAAACAGAAACAGAAGGCAGTTAATATTCCAGCCCACAAACTGACGGGAGTTTCTTGCAGTAACATTCCATGTGGCACTGTTCTCAACATGGTTTTGCTATTGATGCTTCAGGAGTGCCAAAAACAGGGGGCTATCTGCCATGTAATGTAGCAAAAGGTCGTAACAGAGAAATATTTACTAGATTCCAAACTTTCCTAGTATTGAGATTGCAAGTCGCAAACTGGAAAGGCGAGGTAAATCCAACAATAAAAAAGAAAAGACACAGAGTTATAATTCTGGAGAACATTCTTTGAGAGGTCAGTAAGTCTACACAAGGCCCCTTGAGAGATGAGGAGGAGCTGTTCCTCATTGGAAGAGAACGTATGTTGCATCCAAAAGGTTCCAGGTTCAATCTCTGGTATCTCCAGATAGGTCTGGAAAAAGACTCCTGTCTCAAAATGTGGAGAGCTGATGCCAATCAGGTATAGATAAGACTGAGCTACATAGGTCAACATTATGAATAGTATAAAGCAGCTTCTTATATTCCTCTGACACATCCAGCAACCTGGGCAGGAGAGCCATCATATTCCCTTCTAACCTCCTCAGCTTGTAGCCGGAATACATATCTGTAACTCCTTTTTCCCAGTGTCTGGAAAAAGTCCAGCAATATGTCACAATAAGAAGCAGGACACCTCTGTGCACATACAGACATGTACAATACCCCTGCCATTAGAAGTCAAGCATGTCACTTAACTAAAAATGAAATAAAATTCATCACAAACTGACCACTTTCTTCTTCTTTTTACAAAAATCCAAAATGTAAATACTGGAATTGTTTTCTGGCATGCTGAAGTCTTGATGACAAATGATAAGGCAATAAAATGAAATGTCACCTTACTAAATGCTTTAAAGTCTGACAGTTCTATAGGCACTTTCTTGTCAATAAGTTCCACTGAACCCAATGGATGATATTCAACTAAGTTTTACTCCAGGTTACACCCACTACGATTAATAAACATGACTGAGTTAGGTGCATTGACTTCAATGGGTCTACTCTGAATAAAACTTTGTTGAATACCACCCAATGTGACTTACTTCTGAGAAGACACAAATAGTGTTGCACTTTCAGGCCCATATTTCTAAAACTGCCTAACCAGTAATGTTCCTACCTGGGAATTCTGTAAAAACATAATAAATGGATATTGCTTCAGGACAGTGATTTAGAATTCAGTAAACATTCCTGAATTAGAAGTGTTTTACATGCTTGCATTCTTTGCCAATGCTGCCAGATTTCGCAGGGAGGTGGAGTTCCATGGTTTCATGCTTTCAAAAGGCAAGAAAAAGGAGCCAGGTGTCAGGATCTGGTCTACACAATACAAGCACAGCCTCCCAAGCCTCTTGTAGCTCTCGTTACTCCCGGCCCCGCATTGTGATACATGAATCACCCCATGACAGGAGAACTGGATTTCTGACTATAGTTCATTTATTTATCTTACACACACACACACACACACACACACACTCCCTATTTCTCCCTCTCTAAGTTCTGATAACTTCCTCTGGTAGAAAGCTCAGGAAATTACACTCCAGAACTGTATTTATAGCGTAAACAGAACAAAAAAATGCATTTATAAAAACACTCGGTGGGAATCTCTACTTCAACCCAGTTCATCAGTCAGCAGTGACATACCTCTCAGCTTTTAAAAGGTGTCTTGCTGATGAAGCTGGTGCTTCTTCACAGAGCGCATAGTTTATCTGTGGAATTCAGTGCCACAAGATTTTGTCACTAACAAGGATGGCTTTAAAAGGGGATCAGACAAATTCAGCAGGTTAGCCACTGCGGGAAACAAGATGCTGTGCTAGACGGGGCTTTAGTCTAACCCCGAGAGGCTCTTCTTATGTCAATTAACTGTCTTTGACTTTCTCAAAATAAAGGGTATGTTCATACTAGTGGTTGAAATGCAGTGAGGTCATCCCCTCCATTTGCGTTTCAAGCCACATTTGCATGGAATTGTTCACATCAGAGAGGGGGCAGAGATGTCTTCACCCAACGCACACAACCTTTTTAGTTTCCACGCCCATGTAACCCACCCCCACCCCAGAACTCCTTATTCTTTAACCTGTCATCTGTGTACATGTGCTCATCTGCCCCTGCACAACGACTGTCATGGTACGTTCACGTTACTGCTTACTCCACATTCAGCTTCCTAATCAGATTGAAGCTTGTTTCAAAAAAACACACACCAAAAAGCAGTGGCGTAGCGTGGGTTATCAGCACCCGGGGCAAGGCAAGTAATTTGCGCCCCCTAACCCATGGATTTGCGCCCCCTAACCCGTGGATTTCCCTAACCCCCAGATGTTGCGCCCAGTGCGGCCGGCCCCCCCCCTGCACCCCCCACGCTACGCCACTGCCAAAAAGCAGTATTTGTCAAGAAACTACAGGATCAATATGGATTGTGGCGAATGTGCAGCTTCAACAGTTAGTAGTGGAAGCACCCTGGATGCAGAGTAAGCGCTAATGTGAAGATACCCCAAGACAGTTCAGCTCTGGCAAACTTCCCTGGAAGAAGCAGCCCACAATATGGAGTGGGAAGAGGAGACTAGCCAATCCCACTGAAGTGCCTGAGAAGCTAACAACAGGAATCTGCATTTTGAGGAATGGGAAAGAATTCATCTCTCCTCAAATTGCACTATTTCACACTTTCCTTGTACAGAGAAATAGACAAAAAAGTATGTGATGTGAATTTGGGCAACAAAAGGCCTAGTAGCAAGATTGGCTCTGTCTGTGGATGATATTCCCCCATCTATGAATGAATTGCCAGCTTCCTGACTCTGCACATTTTGTTCTGCTGTAGAATGAAAGGGAACAATCCAAACCCCTTTCTTCAAACCAGGATTGTATTAAATACAGCTGAATTTGAATCAGTGCCAAGTCTCAAATACATGATGTATTTATAAAGGAAAATAATTTATGTGCAAAGAAAGAACTGAACTCTCTCATTAGGTAGTAACTACAAGCAACAATATTCAGGTTGACTTGATCCCCTGGCATTTAACTATTTTAGAAATTTAAGTAATGCTATGAAATTGCATCTATTCCAAGCAGCAAATCATAAGCAAATGGAAAAGGAAGGTAAGATGTTAAATTCACCACCAAATCAAGATGAACCAAGTGTGCTACTGCAGACGACTCCTGAGCCTTTCAACATTCACTGTACAACACCACCATACAGGGCAGGGACCCAGATTGGCAAATTATGTCATATTTTTAAGGAACAATCCTTATTCCACAAAAACCACAGCTCCATAGCACACAGACATGTCCATAAATCTATAACCCATTTTCCATATACTCAACAAAAATACATTAATCTAACCTTCCCAGTTACATTAAAAGCTTTCTCCTGTCCCGTGTAAGTTTACTCTACCCAGCTTCTCACAGACTCAGTAGATAAAAATCCAGAGTAGAAGAAGCCAAAAAGACCAAAGACCACCTCCTCTTGAATGGCTTTATAAAACCAATACCCCACATAGCTCTGAAGAGTTCACACACCCTTACTCCATACAGCCCCATATAATTGACATCGTACAACCCGATTCAAACAAGTTACACTTGTCATGTAGGAAGGCTGGCAGAAGAAACTGGGATTCCAGCTTTGTTTGTTGTGTTAGCATCCAAATGCTAGAAACTTCAGCCAACAATGCAGAGACTTCAGGGCATAATCCTTCAGTGGGAAGTTCTCCTGCATAAGCCCCAGGGAAATTTATTCATTTGCATACATAGTGCTTACAGGGGAGACTGTCTCACTGGATTGTGGCCCTTTTTGGTCAGAGCCACTTGTCGTCAGATCCAGTGTTATGGGTTGTTGCTGCTTTTAAACAAGTACTAAAAAAAAATCCCTGGAATTTGCTGGCCTTATGATTTATTAAACATTTGCTTACAGCAAAGCTGCTTGTCATGAACAAACTCCCTCTAATCTGCTTATTAATCATTATTAGCATTAAATTATTGACATTGCCTAGGACTGGAAGAGTTCAATTTAGCAAAGCACTTCCTGACTTGATTTGCCTATCAGACTATAAAAAGTGTAACCAGCTCCAATTTTCTCTTTTTAATTTTTAAATCAACAGCAAAACACAAGAACAAAAATTGTTGGGATGCAAGTAAAATTATCAACCGGCCAACTTCTCTCTATCAGAACTCAACATTCAAGTTGAATTTTGAGACTCCCCTTGGACATTCAGCTTCTACACACAAACACACACACACCATATGAACACCCCACACCCTTAGTTAAAATAGATAAATATGCCCCAGATATTTAAAGCTGGCTCAGCGGAATAGCAAAAAAAGAGGGGAAAAAGAGAGGAAAAAGTCAGCAACAAACTCAACGCATTTTACTGGGGGAAAAGAAAGAAAGGGAAATGAGTGTGAGATAAAGAGTTTTAAAATACCTTCTGGATTTATTTATGTATTAAAATTAGACCATATTTTAGACGGGGGAGAGGAGAGATGGAGAAAGTATAAAGTTGCCGGTGCATAAAGCAGAGTGGAGCAACCAGGCAAAATCACTGGTCCCTGAAGGAAATAAATATATACAGATAACTCACGCGAAATTCAACATGTGACAGAGAGAAAAGAGGAGGCACCTTACCTTGGGGTGGGGGGAGTGGAGAGAAGATGTGGGGGGAGGCTCTCTCAGGCTGGCAAGTGGGGGGCAGGAGAGGCCGGCAGGCACTTGCTTAGTCGCTCTCGAGGGCAGAGCCTGCTACTCCATGGGAACTGCAGCTGCTGCCCCGCTCCTGAGGGCTTCAAGAGGCACCTTAGAGCAAAGGGAGGGAGGAAGGAGGTGAAGAAGAATGAGCGAGGAGGACCGGGCACAGCCAGCCAGCCAGGGCTGCGAATGAGCGCGCGGAGGGAGCTAGCAGCTTTTCACGAGCTCCTTCTTTTTTTCTTTTTTTGGACGGGCGAATTCAGCTCAGGAGGGCTGGGTTGGCTGGTTGAAAATTTTTTTTTTTAAAGTATCTCTCTCTCTCTCCCCCTCCTTTTCTCTTGAGTGGCTTCCAGCTTCTGAATTGTTTTTCCTTTACACAGAGGCAGGAGGCGGGAGTGTGTTATTTAAGCCACAACAAAAAA
This sequence comes from Podarcis cretensis, assembly GCF_951804945.1. Taxonomy (NCBI): domain Eukaryota; kingdom Metazoa; phylum Chordata; class Lepidosauria; order Squamata; family Lacertidae; genus Podarcis; species Podarcis cretensis. The sequence goes on from NC_137177.1 coordinate 31,334,674, forward strand.
AATAAAGTTATCGTCATAATAAGCTTCTTCCCCCCCCCCTTTTTTTTCTTTTTTAAAGCTGAGGAAATAAGCCCTCTTTTCTCCCCACGCTCCAAATGTACACATGCACACACCTTCTCCTTCAAAGCTGTATGATGTTTATTCCAACACGGGCTGCTTCCTTTAGCTGACCAAACGACGTTCTTTAATTTTGTCACCCAAGTGACCAATAAACCTAAAAATCATGCCCCTACCCCAAAAAGGAGGCAAACCTTGATGGAGAAAGGGGTTTTTTTGAAGTTGCCTGCCTGCCCTTCTGTAAAGTGTGACAAGCTCGACCAAACCTGTCCTTCTCTCCTCAATAGTGCCTGGGTTTTCTAGGCTGGGGCAAGGAACCTGTGGCCCTTCAGATGTCTTTGATTCCTTACCCGGCATTTACCATAAGGTACCACAGCAGGTTAGAATAATATAAGAGAAAGCAAATGTATTTACTCCATTTATATCCAATACCATTCCTCCAAAGAGCTCAATATAACATGCATGGTTCTCCTCCTCATTTTATCCTCACAACAACCCTGTGAAGTAAGGTAGGTTGGCAGACTGCGACTGGCCCAAGATCACCCACTGAGTTTTGTGGTTGAGCAGGGATTTGAACCGTAGATCCCCAGGTCCCAGATCCAGAACTCTTAACCACTACATCACAATTGCTCAAATAAAACCATTACAGTTGTTTTTTAAACAAACAAACAAACAAACAAACACACATTCCAAATAGAGCAGAACAATATAAATTATATCATAGCAAATAAATACACATCCCCAGAGTTCTTTGGGATAAGCCATGATAGTTTTTCAAAGAGATTTTAAAACTAGTTTGGCTGTAACAGCAGTAACTCAGATTCAAGTCACACCTCTGCGAATAACATTTGCTCAGTTCTTAAACAAATATGAACAACAAGAAATAAACCTTACAGGGTAGTGAGGCCAAACACTGGGAAGTACTTTTGAGTTTTCTAAATCACATGTATAATTGCCACTTTATAAATTCTCTCTGCTGTTGTGCCTTTAACAGCAACCCAATATAAATTTAATAACCCCCCCCCAAAAAAAAACCTTGATCTGCATGCCAGGAAAAGCTTCACCTGACAAATTTCCATGTCAAGCTACTATTAAGGGCAGTTAAAATGTCCTTTGTCTCTCCTCTCCTCTTTTCGCTCCCCTGCTCTTTATGTTGCCACTTTTTTTAACTGGCCCTGTTCCTGTGCTTCTAAAAGCAGCTTACATTCAGCAGATGAAGCTTCCCCTAATTAGCTCTGTGCTGCAATAAACCTAGCCTGATAAATTGATGTGTGTAGGATGCTGTTAAAGGTGTAGGAGCGACGCTCCTGGAAAAAGTGACAAATGACTATATTCCCAACCCACACTGTTTTTCTCTTCCACTTTCAAACTGAAATTGTAAGTTCGTGGAGCAGGGGACTATCTTTTTTGCTTACATAAAAAAAGACATGCTCCTGCCTCCTCAAGTTTACATTTGCTCAGCAGAGTGCCATGCACATTGATGGTTATAAAATACAACCATATAAAATATCACCTATAGATCACATTTGGATAGCATTTATTTCCTGAAATTTTTCCAGTTGTGTACAGCTTTCAGAAGCGAGACTGCCTTTTTGGATGCAGAGTTAGAACAGAAGTGGAATGTTCCGGATATTCCCATCATCACCTTGATCCCTTTTCTGCCTCTAGTAGCCTCAGCTCATTTATCTTCAGCAAGAGGGGCCTGGCCCTCTGTTTTAGTTGGCCACTACATTAACGTATTATTTTTGTGTATGAATTAACCGAGATGTCTTGTTGACAGGTGTTCCCTGCAAGGCTCATCCATCCATCCTCCCCAGGCCCCTGTTACTTTTGGACAGATTGGGCCTCACTCCTCCTGCAGGATCAACAAAAAGAGCTATGACTGAGCTCCAGGAAACTATGAATGAATGAAGGTGCCAGGGATAGCATTCAAGGATCAGTTGTCAAAAAACAGTGTGCAGTGGGATCATCTAGCACTCCATACACCTCAATCTTGTCTCCCTTTCCACCTTCACAGACAGATGTTGATCCAACCCATCTGTTGCTCACATATAATTATTTAAAATGGGAGAAAATGAAAGTACTGTACAGATTTACACAACACGTGAGTATTTTTTTAAAAACTACCCAAGTAAATATGAATGCAGATAACTCACAATTTATATACTTTAAACTTGTGTGATTTCAACTTTATGCGGCTGAAGGCTGGCTGGTTGAAATCACACAAATTAAATGCATGGAAGGAGGAGAGCTTAAAAGTTCTTTTTATGCAGGGTCGTCCCAGTGTGGAAAGAGCTTTAAAGCTCTCAGGCTTGCTTACTGGGCTCTGAGGGAGATCATGAGACAGTCTCTCAGAGCTCAGTAAGACCCATTAAGTGTGCTGGCTCCATAAGGTAAAATTGCTTGTGTGGGGGCAGTTCCAAAGGGGTGGCTACCTCCCCATGTAAATTTTAGTTTTATACAATACACTAGTTTCTATACACACACACCTGTCTGTCCTCCATCCTAATAGGCCAGAGGCATTATCAGAACTTGAAAACACATTCTAGCCAGGATACACGTGGCCCCCAGGCAGTCTCTCATTCAGGCAGGTTTGGGGTTGGTCAGTGCCTTCAGTCCATACCCTGGAACATTCTCTTAGTTACACTGGAATTTGGGGGAAGTGAGATGTAAAGGCAAGCTCTTACCATCAGAAAGTTCTCCTTCATGTTTACCTGGAATCTCCTTTATTGGTTTTTTTTTAATCCATTGATTCAACTCCTACCCTCTAGAGCAGCAGAAAAAAAACTTGCTCCATCATCCATGTGACAGCCTTTCAAATATTTGAAGATGGCTATCATAATTCCTCTTAAGTCTCCTCTTATCCAAGCTAAACACACCCAACTCCCTCAACAGTTCTTCATAAGGCTTGCTTTCCAAACCCTTGATCATCTTTGTTGCCCTCCTCTGCACACATTCCAGCTTGTCAATATCCTTAATAGACTGTGGTGCTCAGAACTGGACACAGGACTCCAGGTGCGGCCTGACCAAGGCAGAATAAAGTCCTACTCAGGGCCGGCCCACCAATGAGGAAACTGCTGTCGCTGCTTTGCGCCACTTCAAGTGGTGAAATGGGATGTGCTGGCTCTGGCAGTACTATTATTTCCTTTGATCTGGACATTATACTTCTGTTGATGCAACCTAGAGTTGTATTAGCTTCTTTTGCTGCTGCATCACAGTGTTGACTCCTGCTAAGCTACATTCAGGGTCCAAGCACTGCAAGTAAATAAACACAGTGAAGGAACATCAGCAAGACCCCCAGAGACTATGGTACCATCTTAGTCCAGAGAACCATGATGGCAAGCAGAGCCCCAGGAATATGCCTCAAATTCAGCCAGAGTTTGTACTTTTCAGAGGCCCTGGACACAAACTGTGAAACTTTATGTTAATACAGTCCTCTAGTGTAGGAAACCGCAGAGGGATGCAATACAAGCAGAGTTGCTTGGCAACAAAGGCACCCTTAATATGTGAAAATGAAACTATAACACACACAAAAGGCACACAGACAATTGTTGGCATTTATGTAGGAATGTAATAAGAGGAAAGTTAACAGCCTGGAGCAGCTAAATTGTACACACAAAGAAGTAATGGTATGGATCAGGTGTTAGAAGTGTCCCTGTGGCATACCTTGTAGCACAGTGATGGCACCACCATCCATAGGTTGACACTGCTGCATCTTGTAGAACTAAGCAGGAAGGAGGATGGGGGAAACAGTAAAAAAAGGTAGCTCTGGCTATCATTAGCTCTGGTTCCACCTACCACTGGTCTCCCTGCCTTCTGACCCTTGCTCCCATTTCCCACTGGGCTGGGAGAGACTTGTCTGAAACCCTAGAGAGCAGCTGCCAGTCAATGGAGGCAAAAATGAGCTGAATTAACCAATGGTCTGACTCAGTATAAATCAACTTCCTATCTTGCTACGATGTAATATGTTGGACGGCTATACCATTTCATACCTTACACAGGGAGCAGGGAAGACTGGATGGATAAATTCTCATCACAAAACATGTTCCCTTCCGTGTGTCATGACAGTTGCATGTGTGTAGGAAAGTTGACTGGGATATTGGATGGGGCAACATTCAAACATTTAATTCCTCCCCATCCGGCAGGCTGAACTTGTACAGCTCACTGACAGGTAAATCACACGTAGCTTCTGTTCATTTGCTTGAGCTTCCAGTCAGTGACACAGAAGCTGAATTGTTAAATCACCTTCTTAATGATGCACATCTATCAATTGCCCAAATATGAAAAACATTGCCTGAAATTAACGCCTCATTGTGGTGGAGTAATATATGGAAAATTGCATTACATGAAAAGCTTAGCAAGTAACACCTTTTTTTTGAAAGGAAAAACAAAGGTAACTTCTTTTTTCTCTCACTTTGGTGAGATTTTATTAAATACATAAAAAAAGAAAATTTACATTTGTCTCTTCCACAAGTCTCTCGAGAAAGTTGGGATAAGTAACACCTAATTGGTTGGAAAAAATTTCTTGATGTAATATAGAGCCTTTTATTCTTGGTACTCCTTGTGCCTCTGAAGGTTTCAGTTATAGGTTTATGTTTCTGTATCTCTTGCAAGTCATGTGCACCAAACTTCTTGTTCTCTCATTTCTTATGACAGTACTCTCCAGTTACTTGTCTGTAGCTTATCGCAAATATCCGAATAATCAGCTTTGTCATTTCTTCCTGTGAATGTAATATCCAATGCCAGCCTAGGTTTAGTTTGGATAGGTTTTTATGTATTTGTCTCATGAATTTCTACTTTGGTAATTGGGTTATGTGGATAAAATCCAATAAAAATACTTCTTTTTTAAAAAGCTGATTAATAAGATGAAGCAGAGTGGAGTAGCAGACTTGGCTGTTGTGTGCTTCCACATCACTCGAAAGGACTTTCAGCCACCCTGCGTCAGTGTAGCACAGTTGCCCTCTGCAGGCGTTCAAAGAGAGCATGTGCAAGTCCGTATCAACATCTCCATCCCAAAAGGAGATCTTTTTGTATGAAGGGATCTTATAGCTGCACTCTGCTCAAAGCAGGGGAAGCCTTTGTACAATCAGAAACTATTAGGGTTCACGATTGTGCAGGGACTTAATCCAAATCCATTTGGAAGCTTCATTCCCACTCGATGCAGGAAGATCTGGGTGGTATATTTTATTAATCCATTTATTTTTGAACTTACATCTTGCCCTTCCTCCCAAAGGAGCCCCGGGGCAGCAAACAGTGATAGAACAATCAAAGCATCTAAAAACATTACAGATGTAGACTGGGAAAGATCACTGCTTAAAAGGCTTGTTAAAAAGAAAGACCTTCAATGGGTGCTGAAAGGACAACAGTCTAATATTTAATGCAACGGAATTCCAAAGACGGGTGCCACCACACCAAAGGCCTAATTCCTACACTGCAGAAAGGAGCTCTTGATAAGATAGTATCTGCAGGAGGCCCTCATCTGCAGAGCAAAGTGATTGACTGGGTATAGAAGAGGTGAGATGATATTTTAGATACATATGGGGCAGGGAAGTTGGTGATGGGGCTGGTGAATACAACCACTGCACCCTCTACCTACCTCTCACCCACCCACACTGCTTGAGTAGGGATGCTGTTGGAATGCATCTCCAAAACCGCTGGTCTTACAAGCAGGTGACAGAGCATTTAGGGAGTGAAACTTGCCACGTACCCACAGGTCTAGCTGTGTCACATCTACTAGTGTGGATGAAATATAGCCGGATGTACCTATGCAAACAGTTGTATACCTGCACAAGTTGCAATTCCACATGAACGTTGCAGCAGAACAGCAAATGACTGCCTAGAACTAAAAGACACCATTCATGAAGGACCTAAGCTCTTTTTGAAGCCATCGAAGCAAGCAGCATTTACCACATCTTGTGGCAGTGAGTTCCATAAGTTAAAAATGTGTTTGAATAAATACTTCCTTTTTCCTCTTGTGATCCTGCTCCTAATCTACCTCACTCTGTAGCACAGAGTTCTAATACTATGAGAAAGACAAATTTTACATTTTACACACAGCTTATAGTTTTATAACTCCCTACCATCTCGTCTTTCTCATTCCCCTAAATGTCAATGCTACAGAAATTTTAGACCAGAAATGGGGAACCTGTTGCCCTTCAGATGTTATTGGACTCCAGCTCCCATCAGCCCCCAACAAACATTGCCAGGGGTCAGGAATGGTGGGAGTTGTAGTCTAGCAACGTCTGGAGGGGATCAAACCTTCAGCCTTGGTGTTATCAGCACCATGCTCTAACCAACTGAGCTATGCAGCTGACTTGTAGCCCAGCAATATCTGGAAGGTGACAGGTTCTCTATTTAAGACTGTTATCATTTACCAGTATATGTCTGGGGAATATTTTGAACGTTGCAATATGTTCTGAGTAAAACAGGCGCTGGTTTATATTTTTGTAATTGTGTTGTACTTCAACATATAGTGTAAAACAAGTGAGCTGCACAATGTGCAATTAACTTCAGTTTACTGAAATGATGGGAAACAAAACATTTTTATACAAGGGAATCATTTTAGCTCTGGGGGACACTTTGTGAGGAAAGGCATTTGGTTGTACTCAGCAGCACAGCCTTTGCCAGCCTTTTGCCCTCCAGATGTTTAGGACTTCAACTCCCATGAACAAAGGCTGACTGGCACTGATGGAAGCTGTCGTCCAAAACATCTGGAGGGAAACAGGTTGGCAATAGTGCCTGCTAAAGCTCTTTCTGTTTAGAGAAGCCTCCCCAAACGTAGGCCTGCAGTCATCTAAATTATACTCAAAGTAGACCCACTGAAGTTACTCAATGTAAGTTAGTCATATCCATTACTTTCAATGGATCTATGTGGAGCAGGACTAGCCTTGGATACAATCCACATAATTTTATTATGTACATTTGTTTTTAAAATCTGTTTATTTTTATGTCTGTTTTTAAAATCTGTTTTTATGGTTATTCTTAATGCATATTTTATGCAATTTTATGTAAACCCGTTAGATATTTTCTCTTGATTAAGCACTACATAAATCTTGCTAAATAAACAGAATGAAATGCTTCCACTCATGCTAGCCAGAACACCCAAATTTCATGAATCCCTCCTCCCCATCTATTACAGCCCTCCACATTATGTGAGACACACACACACACACACACACAGAGAGAGAGAGAGAGAGAGAGAGAGAGAGAGAGAGAGAATATTCTCTGGAAATTCCATAGCTGTTGCATTTACCCAGGTTTGGTTTACTATAGGAAATGAGGTCACTGGAAGTTTAGTGCCATTTTGTAATATGTGTTGGACGTATACATTTTAAAAACTGTGATTGACAACCAAATCTACTGCCCCACATCAGAACTTCAGACAGAGACAGCTGCCCTCCCCAGATGCTTACAGAGCCCCATACTCAGCTCTCCTCCCCGTCTCTCTCTCAATCTTTATGAGAAACTGCCATTTCCCTTATTTTTCACACATAGACCTATGGAGCGATCCTATGAGTAAGAAGCTGGTGTAAAGCAAGCCGGTGTAAGTTAAGCAGGTGTAAAATTGCACAAGATCAAAATCCCATTCAGCAGCAGAAATCAAAATCCCATTCTGCCTAAGTCAGGGAGGGGCTGGGGAAACAAACCTTTAAAATAGGGTTGTAAAACAGGTTAATGAGTCGTGTGACCAAGCCTATCATGCCACTTCCATGGCAACCAAAATGTCTGCTGTTCTCTCACAATAATCAATAGGATGTCCTGATATTTCTGAGACACTTGTGGGGTATGAGCTTTGTGTAGGGCAAACTACAGTTTCCAAGATTCTTTGGGGGAAATCATGTGCTTTGAATGTGCTTCAAATGTATGGTGAGCATGCAGATTGTGGTTAGCTTTTCTCAAGAAGCAATCTTCTAAGTATTCTGAACTATTAACATTCCTCCATCAAATCCAAGACTCTGCCCAGGTACTGCTTTAAGGCAAACCCACAGCAATATCTTGATGCACCGAAATCCAATAAAACCCATAACATGTAACAGAATTGTGTTTTCTGAATCGCGTTCAGCTAATTCCATTATAAACCTTGCAGATCACATGCATCACATCTCAAAGTAGTCCTTATCCTTTGCAAACACAGAGTTTTGAAAGCACATTTCAACACCGTGGCTCAAGAGTTAACACTGCTATAATTACAATACTTAACACCTATAGAATGCTTTCCCCGAGGGTTTGAATAGATTCATAACCACCATCTCAATAATCCTCACAATAGCTTCATATTTATAGGCAAGACTTGGAGAGATTTGTGGTTTGCTTAAAATCCAACCAGTGCATTCAGTAACTGAAGGGAGGGGAAGGGAGGTTTGAACTGGGACTTGCTGGCTTACTGTACACACACTTGGCCCCTATGCTGCACCACCTTCCTTTTGCAAAATGTAGCCCAATCCTGCGCATGTTTACCTGGAAGTAAGTGAAGTGGATTAAACTGGACTTCCTCTCATGCACAGGATCATTTGCCTACATAGAAAGAGCTGTCTTCTTATGGGAATGGAAGGAAGGTTACGTCCTAAGGCTGGGCGTCTCCTCTTCAAAGTGGGAGAGCTGGCAAGTCCTGGTTCCTGGAACAGGCTCACTGGCTTTAGAATCCCTCTTGGCCTGTGAGGATTGCCAAGCCCATCTAGTAAGTTGCTGTGCCCAGCCGGGGTCCCTGGCTTCAACCTCTGGCCTGCCATGACCCCACATCTGACTTGACTCCACCACTTGGCACCAACTGAATCTGATCCGCTTTCTGCTTATGCATGCCTGGGTGGGCCAAATCCTGTGAGCGAGTGCTGCACCCAAACTCAGCATGTGGCACCACTTCCTTTCACGTTTTTTAGCTGTTGACAGGTATGCACGGAGGAATGGAGGCGAGCCCAGCTTCCTGGTCTATTTCCCACTCTGGAGCAACACTAAAAGCATGAACCAAAGCATCCTCAACCGCTGCGTGCCAAGCATTGCCCGTGGCAAGAAGATTAATGGGTGGGCTTTGGGAGAGCACTTAAAAGAAGAAGCAGTGGGATTAACAGGGATTTAAGGAGCCCAGACACTGTTGCCAGTGAGCAGCTGATATGTAGCCGGTGGCTCACAACCTCCGTTTTCCAAGAAATGTTGCAGCAGGGTTGTTTGACAAGGAAACGACTAAAGGTTTTGTGTGTGGTTGTGCTTTTGGAGGGGAGGGAGAGACTGGGGGAGCTTCCAAGACAGGGGCTTAATTTGCAAACGGGTTGTTGAGATGTCGCCAAGGAGTCACTGGCAACAGTCATTGGATTTTCCCTGCAAAGGGTAAATCGGATTACATTTTGGGAGGGGGGGGGCAATGCAGGCTGCCATTTTTGATGTTGTTGTAGACACTGCTAGGTGAATATGTCACTTTTCGTTTTTCACTTTCCAGTTCTCCACATTTCTATATCAATTCATGATATATATATATTTTAAAAAATCATCAGCATTTTAGTGTAAATTACTCCCAATGTACACATTTTTGTATGTGTTTTTCCTAATATACAAACATTTGCAAAATGATTTCCCCTAGTATAATGCATTTTTGTATACTACTGTATTTGCACTAATATATGCACACTTTAGCCCAGTACATGCATTTTGGATACATTACTTGGCTGTAGAACTGCACTGCAAAATTTGGAGCAGTGCAAATTTTGAAGGATAATTGCATTTCACTTTGTGTATGCTTTTGGAAACAGCAAATTAGGTAAGTTCAGAATTTTTTTACATTTCATTAAATGTATACACAGCTTGATTGTAACAAATCATCATCATCATCATCATCATCATCATCATCATCCTCATAATCTCACAGTGGTTTACAAAAAAAAAAAAATGCCACCTGAGCTGAATCCCTCCCCTGCCCCTATCTCTAGTGGTGGCTGCTTGGTGACTTGCTTTGACTTAGACCTGGGGCTCCCCCTGCCCTGATGGCTTTTGTTTAATAACCATGTGCAGTTTTCTTTCTTTGTCACTGTGGTTCTTTATCTCCATCTCTCTGTTGGGGAGAGGGTTCCAGAGCTCTGTTAGGCTGTCTTGATGTATTAGAAAATTAGGAAAAACATTCTCCCAATGCTACTTCTATGGACTTAGATCCAAAGGTAGGATTGGAACCAGTGCCCCCAATTCCCATTCCCCAGAGCCAGTCCAGGAGGATAACACGGTCGATGGTATCAAAAGCCAACGAGAGATCCATAAGCAAGAGCAAAGTTGCACTCCTCTAGCCCTGCTCCCTGCAAAGGGTAACCAAGAGCCACTCAGTTCTTCCAAGGCCAGGCCTGAACCGAGATCGGAATGGATCTAAATAATCTGTGTCACCCAGGAAAACTACCCTGGGATCACCTTGATATGTTGAAGAGTGGTCTATGAATGTGAAAATAGTAATAATAGATAAATTTATCAGGGATCCATGCCATCTGTCTTCTTGCCATGAGCAGCAATTGGAACTGCTGTATTTAATAGCCGCAAGCTGCTCAGCACCAATTGCTTGTGACCACAAGAGAGAGAAGGCTGCTGTGCCTTCGAGCGTCTGCTTATGGGATTCCCAGAAACCTTTTGGTTGCCTCCTGTTGAATAGGAAACAGGATGCTAGGCTAGCTGGACCTTCGCTCAGATCCAGCAGAGCTTTCATTATCTTCTTGCTGAGTTTGTGAACAAACATATGCAAGGATGAACACAAAGCACATGTCATTGTATCGTTGTGGAGTTTTACAGCTCTTGGCTTGAAGGTTGAGAGCGCTAATCTAGGCTACCATTTTTGCTTCTATAACAGATTCCCAATCCTGCTTCCTGTCCTTCAGTTTGAACCATTAGATCAGAGGCCACAAACATCGCATCCACAGGAGCCACTGTGTTGGCCAGTACCTCCTATGGGTGCTTGCAGAAAGTCTTGGTAAATATCCCTCAGAAATCCACAGTACAAAAGAACAGTTTCTGCTGCCTCTTGTACATTGAGCATATCCCCTTCAGACATGCTCACATGTATCTGGGTGCCAGAATGGGAAACCCACCTTCCCTTCAATTTTGAACCATGGAGCGGTGAAAAGAATTTCTCTTTGGCTACATACCCTATGCATTTAAAAGAATATCATATCACTTTAAACAGTTAAGAATTCTTGGAATTTTGTTTGATAAAGGTGCTGAGAATTGTTAGGAGACCCTTATTCTAAGGTTACCAGATTTTTTTCCAATGAATCTGGGGACACTTTTCAACTTCAGTGGGAATGATAGGATTTTGTCAGGGGAATGATTTGTAAATCCGCGGACTGTCCCCGGGAAACGTAACCTTACCTTATTCTCTTCACAGAACTGCAGTTCCCATAATTCCCTGGGAAGAGAGATTGACTGTTAAACCCCTCTGAACAATGCAGCTCTGTGAAAGGAAATGGAGTCTCCTAACAACTCTCAGCACCCTGAACAACATGCTGTTCCTAGGATTCTTTAGGGGAAGGGATGACTGTTAAAGTGGTATGATGGTGCTTTAAACGTATGGTGCGGATATGGCCACAGTCAGTGAGTGTGGCCTTGACTGATTTGGTTGCCATTTTGTGATATGCCATGCCCCCATGGCAGCCATTTTTTAACTAGTGCCCGTGACACTTTCTAAAACTTCCAAGTGTGTCTACAGTCCCAAAGTGTTTGCCAGCACCTGCACTAGATCATGAAAGACTTCTGCTTGAGAACCTCTGTCTTTCTTCTTCTGCCACCATCAAGAAGAGAAGGCAGAATCTCACCCTAAAGACCACCCATGCAGTATGCATTATTTTTATAAGCTCTCAAAAACATCTTGATCTCCCAGTAGAGGACCACAAAAGTAACTGGAGCTTTCTCAGTGCTTGGAGAATGCCCAATGAGAAGAGTTTGGTACGATGAATGTTCAAGATATTTGACAGATTCCTCAGGCGCATATAAAATTCCTGACACTGTTGCTCTTCAGCCCAAGAATGTATAACCCACCCACCCTGCTGCCCTGTCCGCTGGTGGATGCCAGGGGTACACGCTCCAAATTTGCATTTTGCAGGCATTAACACGACAAGCCGGTGTGCTTTGCAAACAACAACAACAACAACAAAAAACGTTGTCGAGAAGTAATCCTTTTGGCACAACCCTCTTCAAATCTACCCTCTCCCTTTGAACAATTTTGGCGAGGGAAAGGTTTATTTATCTTGGCAAGCCCTTTACCTCCTTCAGCATCTGCATGTAAAATAACAAGACTCCTTTAAAGATTTCTAAACCCTGCAAACAGCTACGCCTCAGGTGGAAACAAGTTAGGGCAAAGGGGCACCTCCTAAGTCAACACCACTTTAATGAGGAGCACAATGTCATGCCCTCTCCATCACGAACAGATTGCTGTAGGGGGGGATAGTGCTGCTGCAGCTTACACCATCTGCTCTGTACTACAGCTTTCCTCAACCTGGTGCCTACTAGATGTTTTAGACTACAACTCCCATCAGCCCCAGCTGTCATGGGTCCCTATGGGCTGGCTGGCCTGATGCAACATGATTCTGGGGAGGGGGGCAGCGGGATCAGAAAGACCATGCCAGAGCCTCAGGGGCCCAAGGAACCACTTGGGGGAAGGATTCTGGGGAAGGTCCTAGAGCTTCTCTTCATCCCATCCTGCCTCTCCATCAGTCACCCAGGCATGCCTCTGCCTCCAGAGTTGCCAGGGGCTGCTTCTGACTCAAGATACCCTGCTTGTTAGGCCAAGCCTGCCTCCAGAGCTACCAGAAGCTGCCTCTGGCTCAGCTTCTGAGGAGGAAGCTGTCACCTTTCCCACCCGCATCTGCTCCAGAGGAGTTGCTAACACCTCAACTGCTTAGCTCAAGCCCAGCCTTCCCAAAGAAGTGCTCATTTGCTTGCCCTGTCTATGAAACAGAGTCCTGCTTGCTGCACCAATCCCAACATAACAGGATCACAGAGGCCGCATCACTTTTTCTTAAGAGTGCTGTACCAATGCATGAAACGGGAAGGTTTTGGACCGGTTACATTTTTCTGCAAGTTTTGGCATTTCCTGAAGCATGCAAGAAAGGCACCATCGCTAATCACCCTCCTGCCTCTCCTCCCCATCTCTCGTGTTGTGAACAGACATGCATTGCCTAGATGGAAAGTGCAAAAGTCCTTCTTCCCAGTCCAGTCTACTCACAAAGCAGCTAGCTGTAAGTGACAGCTTAAGTGACCAATAGAAGCCTTTGGAATAAATATATAAACAAATCTACACCAGATTTCCCAGGAATTAGGCCGTAGGATATTTGCTTGAAATAGCTCTGGTATAATTCAAAAAAGTAGGTCTGACAGGAATAGCAAATGTACAAAGCAAAGAATCTCCTTTCCTTTCCTTATTTTTTTGCCTATTTGACAATCTCCTCATCAGTCTGCTGAAGAGCATTACAATGAACTGAATCTCTGGCATGGTACATGCAGGAGGCTTTTTTAAAAGCCTCCACATGGTCAAAAGCCTCTGGCTGGCTGTAGCAGCTACATGTCTTACAGCACTAGAGAATAACAACCTCCTATTTTCCTCTCGTTCTGCAAGCGTCCGCACAGAAGCAAAGGGTGAAGAGTGATGCCAGAGCTGGAATGGAACTCCTGATGGACTGTAGCACCTATCAGTCAGAATCAACAGCTGCTACAGATAGCCAGAGGCTTTTGCAATGGTATGTATTTACCAGGTTATATTTTATGGTCCTTGCCCCAAGTTTGCCTTGCAAGTTTAAGACCTAAGGGGGAAATGGCTCCACCTTGCATGTAGTGCACATCAGTGTTAAAAATCCATGAACACTAATGCACTGTTCTATGCAGCACCAACCCTGATACTTCACATACATACTACAGCTGCTGAGCAACCTTTTAAACCAGGCATCCCCAAACTCGGCCCTCCAGATGATTTGGGACTACAACTCCCATCATCCCTAGCTAACAATACCAGTGCTAAGGGATGATGGGGGAACCTTTATCAGCCTGAGGGGTGCATTTTCTTCTAAACAATCTTGCAGTGGGCACATGTTTAGGGTAAGTGGAATGATTGATGTAAATTTTAAATATGTATAGTAGAGTAGCTTCTATACACATTGGTATGCCTCCTCTCTATCCTCCATCTGGGCAAGCAAGAGACATTATCAGAGTTCGAAGACATTTTGTTGGCATCTGTCTGTCTTGGGAGGCAATGGAGGAGTGTGCCTTTGGGGGTGAAGTTAAACTGTCGTTAGGTTACAGCTGCTGTGGCTGTAGAGACCAACACAAGAGAGACATGTTTTGTCGCAGCTGGGGCAGATTAAGGCAACCCATTGTGCTGTTGGAGGTTCACCATGGGGTTTCTTCTCTCTGCACTCCTCCCAGTGGTCATTCCTCTTCTGGTCACTGCTGTGGAGACATGGCCTGTCTGTCTGTCTCCAGGTACTGTGGTTATCTGCAAGCGATTCACGCATGGCGAAGTTGATGTTGCCAACCTTCAGACATATTGCAGCAAGGCAAAAACACTGATGCAGGGTACAAAGCAGGGCCAATGAGTGGTGTGATCCTGGGCTCAGGTTTCCCACCTTTGGCCTAGAATGACATCGGAACAAGCTCTTCAGATTTGTCGCCCAGCCAGCAAGTTTTCAGCCATTTTTTCCCATGGGAAACCATTTGGAATGCAAAAGAAATTTGTGAGCATTAAAAATAATTTAAGTCACTTAATTGTCATTTTTTGGCAAGAAGAAAGAAATGTTAAAACCCCAAGCTTGTGTTTTCTGGCTTGGACAGAAGATTGTGCTGAAATCTTTGTTCTTACTTTAGGATTTTTCCTCCTTTGAAATGTTGCCCTTAAAATAAATATTGGTACTTTGTCAACATAAGTTGTTGAGAGGCTCTTACAGACTTTGGAAGATGCCATACATTATTGACATTTCTATCATACCCTTTTTTTCAAGCAGCTTAGAGCAGCATACAAGAAGTTACCTCATTATATCATCACAACAAGCTTATGTATTAAGGTTAGAGTCTCCAAGGTCACCCAGGAGCATATATTTTAGCATGTCTCCCCATATATATTAAATTAACACCCTAATATGTGTGTGTGTGTGTGTGTGTGTGTGTGTGTGTGTGTGAGAGAGAGAGAGAGAGAGAGAGAGAGAGAGGTTTTGCCAGTTGCTGGTTGTTGTCTCTTGATCACGCTCCAGGGTGACAACTCAAGAACTGATCACTAAATCACTAAACCACTAAACTGATTGCTAATTCACATAAATCACCAAACCACAATGCAATAAAACGGAGAGGAATGAAACTATTCAACCAGCTGAAAATACACTGCCACTCCCAGTAAGAGCATTATCACAGTGTTGAGGGAGAGGAGGGGCCATTTAGATTCCAGATTCAGTCCCCCACCCCACTTCCCCAATCCAGGTTGAATTGTGAGGGCAGGACAGGGATCAGGCAGAAGGAGAATGCTGGTGCAGGATACACTATGAAACTGCCCTATAATTAGGCCATTGGTCCACCTAAGTCAGGGACAACCAGGGTGGTGGCCTCTGGATCCCGTTGAACTACATTTCCGATAATCCCTTACCATTGGCGTTGATGCCTAGGATTCATAGGAATTGGAGTCCAACAACGTCTGAAGGGCCCCCAGTTCCTCGTCCCCAGTCTATCCCAACTACTCCAGGGGCTTAGGCATAGGTCTTCTCCAGTCTTTAAATGGGGGTGCCAGGAACCAGAAAGGTCTTGACAAATGGGACAGAGCCACTTTGCTAGCATACTGGCAGGTGGGCTCATGCTGAGAGAAAGAGGGGCAATGTGAGGTTGGTGTGGTGCAAATTCTCTACTGAAGCCAATCCAGCACATTGACACTGTGCTGACTCCCCCACAGCCTTGTCCCTCCCAGTTGGCAACAGGAATGCACCTCCCAGAAAGCTAACTTAGTGGCTCTGCCGCCCCACCTGCTGAGCTGTTCCTGCCAGGGTTTTAATTTGGGAGCTTTTGCATGCAAAGCATGAGGTGTGTCACTGAGCTATGAGCCCTCAAGTGCATGGATGTGTGGGGTTCAAATTCAGGCATCAAAAATAAATACTGAGAAAAGGAAACGTAAATGATTCACACTTTCTGTCCCCTGCATCTCACAACATCCAAAGCCATCCTCAGTAAAAAAAATTAGTTAAAAAGCAGGGCACATCTACTAAACCCAAGTACTTGCGAGTATGAACATGGCCATAACGAAATAAAAATATTTTCTGTAATGTTCCTATTGAGCCTTGTATAAAGTTACTTTTTGAATATATGCAGGTAGGGATGTTGGAGAATTCTGACCAAAACAGAAGCGGGAATTGGCAATCTTTGCTTATTCGTCCCACGATCAGAATGGAAATGAATCCAGTGAATACAATTGGTATTCACTTTTGTTGCTGTCAGTACACAAACAATTCGTAATTGGTCATGTGTGTCTCCCTCCCCAACACAATTTGCATTGAGTTTTCTTTGAAATGAATGGAGTGGAAGACAAAATGACAATGAAATTTATATAATTAATTACATAATTTACTAAATTTCACCACAGCAGACAGTGAGATGAATAACATGGTTTTTGGCAGTAGACAAACTGCAGTGGAATGGAAACAGTGATGCACGCAGTAAATACAGGGTGGAATGTAAAATAATACCTTCTGACAAACCTAGGTGCAGGTGGGCGGTGTGAAACCAGTATTGGATGTCTGTACTATATGCTATATGCTACGGATGCCTTTAAAAGAGAGGGACAGAGACCTCACCTTGGCAATTCCATGTCTGGACTGAAGCTTCAGTGTGTGCAAATGGAGAAGGTGGAAACCACAGGTTCCTCATAAAAGAGAGATGTCTGAACTGAAGTAAGCAGGAAAAGGAGGAGTGTATCTAGTAAGCTGGAAAAACATGTCCTCCCTTTCTCTCTGCTTGACTAATTTTACTTAATTCAAACCAGCCACTAGCCTTGAAGGGCCACTTGGGTAGAAAGGAGTTGACTCTGAGGGAACACACATCATTTCAAGACATGTGTCTTCACTTCTTTGGGGAAAGATGAGGCGGGAAGTGGGGAGGCAGCCAATAGATAGATGGGGGGGGGGGTTGCAATGTTCTTCTGGAAAACTAGATATATTAACATGGTTCTGGCACACTTCCAGAGTTCCTCAAAGGCAGCCTCTAGGGACAGCAAGACTTTTGCTGGATGTCTCATTTTGTCTACTGACAGACGGCATGACTGGAAATAAATCCACTTACTGGCATATTGTAAAATTCATCACATGCCCAGGGGAACCCTATCCACCCACCAATAAACTTCCTGCTAGCAAATCTGATTGTGGCTTAAGAACAGAGGCTCTGGATTCAAGACAGACTGTTCTAGCTCTCCCAGGCTGTCCGGCAATTCAGTATGCGTCAGTACCAGCTCCTGCTCTGTTTCCAGGTGCAAAATGCAATAACAGCCAGCATGGTGGGGCTAGTGATGGGCAAATACAGCAAGCCTTCAGTTTATGAGGGCACCACCCTTAAAGACAAAATTGTGTAACATTAAAACACATTGGGTGTCAATATCTTTTTTTCCAAGGGAAAAATGCCAAGCGCGTAAAGCTGTATGTGTACAAGTTAAATGCACACAAGTTGCAGGCTCACTATATGTCAATTTCAGTTTCTCACCATTGCTCATTTTTCCAGCATTAAGTTCAGTTCTCACATTTCCACATCAGTTTGTGATTTTTCAAAGTTATTCTGAAGATTCATCTGCATTTTAGTAAAAACTTTTCGTGAAAATTCACCAGTGTTTTAGCAATAATTTCTCCTAATATACGCATTTTTTGAAATTTTGCAAAGCACATTTCCCTAATATTTCTATTTCCCTAATGCATGTTATTTTCACTAATATATGCAGTTATTGGCACACTTTAGTTTTGTATCTGTTATCATACACATTACTTTGCTGGACAAATGCACAGCAACATTTGGAGAAGCACAAATTTCAAAGGATGGTTGTGTTTTGGTTCAAGTATCATTTTGGAAAGTGGGAATTGCTTGGTTCATGAGGACTTTTTTAAAAATGGCAAACTGATGTGGAAATGAAGAGAACTAGACATAAGACTGGAAAAATGAGAAACTGAGAGAGCTTGAGAATTGTTGTTGTTGTTGTTGTTAATTCTACCCTATGCTTCCTTCTGAAGTTGCCCAGGACAGCAAGCATATAATTAAAACAGTAACATTAAAACTCTCTTAAAAGTTCTAAAAATTGTTTTAAAACAACCACCTCCTCTCTCAGCCAATGATTTTAGGGTTGCCAAGTACCTTATCTCTCCGTCATCAAATGCCTGGGTAAACAGGAATGTTTTTAAATTCCTCCTGGGGTTTAATAATGAGGGAGGACATTCCACAAATGGGGAGCTATTATGTTATGTTATGCTATGCTGTTATGGGTCAACACCAACCAGGCATCCCCTGCTGGTCACAGGGTCTAAGATACTGGAGAAGGTGCTTGGATCTCAAGTGATTTAGGGCTTGGCATGCTAGCACAAACACCTTGATTTGAGTCCTGTAGCTCACTGGCAGTCATCACACATGCTCCCATTAGGCTGCCCCACTTACCAGCCTAGCAGATGCATTCTATACTCCCTGAAGCCTCCAGACTATCTTCAAGGGCAGGACATAAGCTGGACATAAGCACTTGTACTCACAGAAGCCACCTGAGACTCCAGTGACAAGTTGGAATCCAGGAGTGCTCCCAGAATAGAAAACCATTCCTTCAGGGGGGAGTGCAACCGCTCTCTGAACATTGTGGGCTTTCAGCCCACAATAAGCAAGCTGGGTGCCCACACCACCAATCTCTAGAGCTGACCAGAAGACAACTTCTGTAGCCCTTTCCTGGGGTTGCCTGGGGGTGGTGCAGTTAGATCATTTTAGACTCTGGATTCAATAGTCTTACAGTGGCAGTGGTCATGGCAGGGCTCTTTCAACAGCATTGTGTAATGTTTCATTTAAGTCACAGCCACATTATAAGAGTGCCAGTATACTAGTATACTATTATACCAAATATACCTGAAGGAGCGTCTCCACCCACATCTTTCAGCCCAGACACTGAGGTCCAGCTCTGAGGGCCTTCTGGCACTTTCATCACTGTGAGAGGTGAGGTAATAGGGAACCAGGCAGAAGGCCTTCTCAGTGGTGGCACCCGCCCTGTGGAATGCCCTCCTGTCAGACAACTATCTGACTTTTAGAAGACATCTGAAGGCAGCCCTGTTCAGGGAAGTTTTTAATGTTTGATGTTTTATCATGTTTTCAATATTCTGTTGGGAGCCCCCAAAGTGGCTGGGGAAACCCACCCAGATGGGCGGGGCATAAATAAATAAGTTGTTGTTGTTGTTGTTATTACTATTACTTCAAAACACAGTAAGTCAACCATTTGGTATTGGAAGGGCTGCTGGGTGGGGACAAGAATTTCTGCACTCAAGCCCTGCCCTGAAAGTACGGCTGTGTTGCACTTGGACTGGAGGAGTACTGAGTTCCAATCCCTGCTCAGCCATGAAGCTTCCTGGTGGACATAAACTTAACTTACCTTACTAGGTTGATGTGAAGATTACTGTCACACATTTTGCCCCACGCTTCCTGGAGGAAAAAATGAATACACTTATGACTACATTTATAACTGCCCACCCATAATTGCAGCCCATAATTGCCCCAGTTTTGTGTGGAGTTTTAATCCACATACATGTCCAGAAGGCCAGACAAAGGCTATCTATTATAGAATTGGCTTCTGTGTGAACAAGGGTGTCAGAACACAAGCAAACTTTGCAGCTCCAACTCTGTAGAAATGGTGTGCAATAAATTAGTTGCAAGGAAAAATAAATAAATATATATATCTTACTATATTCTGAACAGCTGCTGTTTCGTTTTATAGAGTCATTTTCCAGGGAGCTCCACCAGGGAAGAAAAACAAGATTCCCAAGAGTGGAGCTGGTTTAATATTTTTCAGTATAAAGAAATGTTGAGTGCCTTGCAAGTTTGGATGATACTGAAGAGCGATTTCAGATTTGTCTGACCTCAAGTAAAATGTCCAAAGTTTTAAAAATATCACTGCATGCTTCCCCCCACTCCAGTGAGGTAGCTCTGCCAGCTTTGGTTTCCTTTGCATGAGAAGGGCAGACTAACAGAGCAATCCAAACCCCTTTGTGCTGTGGATGGGCAGAGGTTAGCAATGGAGGAGCACTTTGATTCAATTCACATTTAAAGGCAAAGTTGCCGGATTCACACTTCCCAAAACAATATGCGAACCCAAATACAGCAATCCTTCGAAATTTACACTTATCTAAATTTTGCAGTGCAGTTCTCCAGCCCAGAAATGTGTCAAAAGATACACACAATGGGGTGAAACATGCACATAAATGCATATATTAATGAAAATAACATGCAAAAATGCATTAGGGACATTTTGTTTTGCAAAAACATGCAATTAGGTAAAATTGCATATAATTACATATATTTTCAGGACCAATTTAATTTTTGTAATTTTAAGTTGCAAAAACTTTTCCCCCTTTTAATAAGAGTCCTTAGTGTTTGTGCCAGAAGGGCATGCTATAAATATTTTAATTAATAAATGACTCCCTGAATTTTCACGGTGTTTTCTGGTTTTTTCTTTCTTTCAAGTATTCACAAAGTCTTTGAGATTGGTGTGCTCAACAGTGCCTTCTGCAGCGTAGAATTGGAACTGCTAAGTCATTTTAAGAAGCCTAACAAGAAATCTTGAATATTTGTGCACCACAAAATTGGGATGGGGTGTATTTCTATCAATTTTGGGGGACTTTAAATTCTAGCCATACTTTTGTGTGTGTGCACAGCGCACAGAGGTTTCTATGAATTATGATGAGGTGACAGAGGTTTTGTCATATATCCTGTGACTTTTTTTCCTTGCAAAAGTGGGGAGAGGGTAATTTCACTGACTTTAAAGATAGTTTTTGAATTCCATCCATACTTTTGTTGTGAGGGGAGTTACTATTATTTAAGAGGTGGTGGAGGATATATTGTCTCTCTCCTCCTCCCTACCATTTCCTTCCTTAGGCAACTTGGATGGGACATTTTCACTGTGAGTGTGTGTGTGTGTGTGTGTGTGTGTATGTATGTGTTCAAATTCCATTAGTATTGGGGAGGGCAGGGGTTACTATTACGTAAGATGAGGTGTGGCAGAGTTTTTGGACCTCCCACTACCAAAACTAGGATGACCATGTCTCCTATTTTAAAGTGGACAGTTCTATTTTACACTGGCAGGGAGACATTGTTTCAGCCAAAGGGCTGTTTTTCCTTCTGGTCAACCACCTTGAGCAGGGGTCAGCAACCTAAGGCCCATGGGCCAGAAGTGATTCGTTGAGGTCGTTTGACCGGCCCACAAGCCACCCTTGAACCAAGTTACCCGCTCATGCGCTGCACTAAACCGCAGCGTGGCACGGGGGCTCACTTCCGCGGTGCCAGACAGAAAATCGCGGGCGGGCGGGCAGGCGCGCTCATGCGTGTGCACAATCTGGCCAACAGAGGGATCTCCGCAGGATCAATCTGTGTTTTTTTTTATATATAATATTTATTAAATTTTAGTTTAACAATGAAATACATTGGTAATAACACAATCTTTTCCCAAATTCCACATTTCATATTCATCTTTGGACTTCCTCACAACCCTTGTTCCTGCTTTCTAAACTCATAAATTTTGCCAGCAAATTATTAACTTAATTTAATTCATATAACATAATTTTTCAATATTAATATCTCAAATTTTAAGATTTAACATACTCTTATCGAAACTTAATTATAAAATGTTACTTGTCCAAAATTTATCTTTTCATCTTCCAATTAGATTTAAATTTATATTCTTTATAACTAGTTTGTTGAAGCCATGTTTTTGCTAATCTTACATCTTTCTTAACAATCATACAATTTACAATATTTTTGTAGATAGTCCTTGAATTTCTTCCAGTCTTCCTCCACCAGTTCTTCTCCCAGGTCTCGGATTCTGCCCGTCATCTCCGCCAGTTCCATATAGTCTATCAGTTGCATCTGCCATTCTTCCAGTGTGGGTAATTCTTGAGTTTTCCAGCTTTTAGCGATGAGTATCCTTGCTGCTGTTGTAGCGTACATAAAAAAGGTTTGATCCTTCTTTTGCACACTCTGACCAACAATGCCCAAGAGAAAGGCCTCTGGTTTCTTAAAGAAGGTATACTTAAATACCTTTTTCAGTTCATTGTAAATCATTTCCCAGAAGACCTTCACTCTAGGGCAAGTCCACCAGAGGTGAAAGAATGCTCCTTCAGCTTCTTTACACTTCCAACATTTATTATCAGACACATGGTATATCTTTGCAAGCTTGACTGGGGTCATGTACCACCTGTAAATCATTTTCATAATATTTTCTTTCAAGGCATTACATGCCGTAAATCTCAAACCTGTGGTCCATAACTTTTCCCAGTCAGCAAACATGATGTTGTACCCTATGTCCTGTGCCCATTTTATCATGGCTGATTTGACTGTTTCATCCTGTGTATTCCATTTTAACAGCAAATTATATATTCTTGAAAGTATCTTAGAGCTGGGTTCTAACAGTTCTGTTTCTAACTTTGATTTTTCCACCTGGAATCCTACCTTTTTGTCCAACTTAAAAACTTCTCCGCAGGATCAATCTGGCCCAGGAAAGATAAATCCTGATCTTGCCACTGATGAGCAGATCCAGAGGCAAAAGTGATTAGAGCAACAAGCATAAATGTTAACTTTGTGCAGCAGGTTAGTTTCTTCACACACAACACAGCCTTCTCTATGCTCCATCCATCCAAGCAAGCAAGCAAGCAAGCAAAAGGCATTATTGTTCCAGCCAGGCAAAAATACTCCAGGAGCGAAGCAAAGGCCAACAAGGAACGTGGTTTGTGGAGAGTTCTGGGGACCAGATAAAGAGGCCCAGGGCTTGAGTTTCCCCACCTTGATATAGACTAATCTGTCTCTATCTCCCCAAAGGTGAGGAGTCATAGACAGAATAAATAGTGGAGGTTCTGGAGCTTGTTATTCAGGGTGAGATTCAACTAGGTTGCTGCATGCGTGGAACAAGGTCAACTGGCACCACAGGACTTCCCCGCCACTCTCACCATGCACCCCCACACTCCCTAAATCTGCTCTGGAGGGTTGGGGGAACCCCAGAACAAGAATAGGGGTGCTCATGGTGGGGAGAAAAGGAGAAAAGTCCTATTGTGAAAGGGGCCTGATTATCTGCACGTATTCCCCACTAAGTGTTACGTGGAATTGCACCCGTAACATGGTATATTAGTTACATCCATGCGCTCTCTTTGGGGGGAAGAATCACACATATTTATGTATAAATAAAGATTCTACATGAAGGTAATACAATATTAGCCCATCAAAAGTGGAATTTTGTGATTATACAAATCAAGCTTATTTTCACATAGATTTTGCATGTTTCTGCTTGTCATAAAATGGGACTGAAATCCTGCCCAAGACTACTGGGAAATCTCAGTTATTCAGTACTTTACTTTCTGAGATTCGCCTGATATGTAGTCAAACTATAAGGACTAGAAGCTTGAGATGCTCATGAATCTGAATTCTGCACTTTCTTTGCCTCCCACCTGCATGCTTGCACAGAATGACAGAAAATATAATCAACTTTGGCAAGTGCTCCTAGTACTTGGTAAAGAGTTGACAACCCAACTGGAGCTAAGCCCAGGTCAGCAAAAGCAGCTGCTAGTCCTGTTCTTGCCTTCCTCTCCCCCCTGGCAACCCTTTCCTTAAAAGAACAAGCTGTTCAATTCAGGGATTTCCTTTGTAATTAGACATGTTAGTTTTATGATCTTAATCTGCAAACTACTGTAGCTACCAACAACAGGTTGTTCTTGAGAAAATGCTATATTTTTGACTGGCTTAGAAATCAGCTCTAAATGTGGCTATTTGTTCTCCAGTATATTCTGAGAGGGAAGTAAGGGGAACTCTGAGGAAGAAGAAGGAGGAGGAAGAGGGTTTGGATTTGATACCCTGCTTTATCACTACCCGAAGGAGTCTCAAAGCGACTAACATTCTCCTTTCCCTTCCTCCCCCACAACAAACACTCTGTGAGGTGAGTGGGTCTGAGAGACTTCAGAAAAGCGTGACTAGCCCAAGGTCACCCAGCAGCTGCATGTGGAGGAGCGGAGATGCGAACCCGGTTCCCCAGATTACGAGACTACCGCTCTTAACCACTACACCACACTGAACTCTCCAGTTTCCCTTTTCCTTCAGATGTAGGGTGCTGTAACTGGGGCCAGCTCTGAAGTAGTATTTGGGTCAACTGCATTTTTATATTGGTGTAGAAAAATGCATTAAATCAGTTCCTGGTGGTATCATTATTTAAATTAAATCTCCTGTCATTTTCTCCATCACTCTGCTCAATGCAGTGCTACCCAAGATTCTGGGAGTGTTCATCAAGGGCCTAGCCCTGCTTAGGCAGCAGCAAGGTTACAACATCATGCAATATCAGCCATGCGCTGTGTCTACAAAACGGAAATTATTTCCTACATTTCTTTGGAATCGCTGAGATGGAGATACATGTCAAAGTGGGTGTGGTCAAGGTATAAAAGTGGGCCGAAATGTGGTGGGTGTGGCTGGGGGGGGGGGAAATGGCATCACAGAATCACAGCAAGGGACCCACAAAAATGGTCAGTTATAGTCTATTTTTTAAAAAAATGTTTAATGGACACATTTGAGGTGGTCTTGGGGACCCACAAGAAAAACACATTCTAGTATCACAGAAGGGGACATATATGAGCAGTCAATTATAAAAAAAAAATTAAAAATGGGGGAAAAGTGAGGGGGGTCTTTTGGGCTACACAAAAAAACCAAAACTGACTTCCGGAGGCGGCACCACCGGCAATGGCGGACTCCCTCTAACTTAGAGGGAGAAGCCCCGCAGAAATCGGGTCCTACCGCTACAGCGAAGCAGGGACCCTCTCAAAAACCGCAGGCGGGTGAAGCCTGCGACCGTGGGACTCGGCAGGCACCTTTTGCGCCCCCCCGACTGGCAAAGGAACCCTGTAAAGGGCTCCGGAGCGGGACGGGGTGTTTGGCGCGGTGCTGAGAGTCAATTGCTACTTCTGCGGAGTGAAGCTGCACTGCCGATGCCGGAGAGCGCTGTCCTCTTTCCTGTGACAATTCGACTTTTAAACAACAACCCGTGAGTAGGAGAATTGAAAGATCGGGAGATCAAAGGAATTGCTCCTTTGATCAAAAGAACAAACTTGAATTTGGCACTGAAGTGGGAAGGTGTAAACAGGAAGTCCGCCTTCCACTTTTTGTAAATAGATTGAAGCAAAGATCTTGCAAGCTAAATAGCCTGGAAAATTGATTCCAAGATTGAAATTTCCTGCATTTATAACCATCAAAACCCCCCTGGACAGCAGGAGAAAAGAAATTTTGACCTCTTAATCCTGCAGAGAGAGTGAAAGAATTTAAGCTTCCATCGTCCCAAACCTGGGGACGGGATGTCAGAACAGAAATTATTGGAGTTGTCCATTAATTGAAAACGGAACACTTTTGACAGATAGAAATAAAAGAGAAACAAAATAATTCTAATGCTGCTTTCTGCTTGTCTGTATTGTTCTGTAAGGAAACAACGTACCTGAAAATTGAAAGTAAATTTCCCCTTGTTGGATACATTTTAAAGATGGACGTTAAATAGAAACTGTGTCCTCTAGAGGGAGCTTGTCAGTGAGTTTGCTGTAATTCACAGGGAAGATATAACAGCTGTGAAAAACTGACCGTGGGACCAGCTATTTGACCTTGAACAGAAATGAATAGGGAGGAAGTTTTACTGTCTGCCCTTGACAAAATAAATGCTGTGCTGCAGCAGCTGGATGAGAAAGTGACTTTGATGAATGAAAAGTTGGACTTTATATCTGCTGCAGCCAGCAAATATGAGCTAACAGGAAACGAAGTTAAAGAAATCTTACAACAACCAACCCAGGAAACTGGTTTAATAAGGCAAGTCCAAGGGCAGTCGAAGGTGGAAGAGGTGGCGATTGCACCTCAAAAGTTACAGAGACTCAAAATCCCACACGATCAAAAGCTGCAACATTGGAAGATTGAACTTGGAGAATATTTGCAAGACTCTGGAGTTAAGGAAATTCCTAGCTCTGGTGGGACTGTGAAACAAGTTGATGAATATTCCTGGAACAACTACCTTTCGGATTATAAATTAAGCATAGGGGAGTGGATTAGCGGGGAATGGGACAATCTGACAAAAGAAAATGGAGAATACTACTGTAAGGAATTCCCTGGAGACTCACTCCCCAAGGAGAAAGGGAAGAAACTACGTAAGAATCCAACAAGGGACAAGGATGTGTGCAAGTATAAACAGGAACAAGAAAACCTGCAGAGGGGGCATAGAAGGGACCTGAGAGCCTCAGATATTAGAACACCAGATTAATGGACAGGATATAATGGTGAAAGGACTGACACTACCCGAAACCAGGAAGAAGGGACGTTGGATAAAACTAGAATGAGAATTTCTTTTTATATATCTTTTTATTTTTGGAATTAGTGTAATACTAATGAAATATTAGAATGTGCTGGAAAGGATTAATTGGCTTTAGCAGAAAGGTTTGAAGGAGTTGTTTAAATATGGTTTAAATTTTGAAATTTTATTGCTTTGAAGGTAAGATTAGGCTAAAGAAATTAACGGTAAATTGAATTGAAAATTTTTTGAATGTTAATGATAATGAAATGAAATGAAGTGGTTTTAGTAATAAGGTAAAGTAAGAATTTGTAAGAATGGCTTGATAGTAGACGAAAATTTGAAGCTATAATACGTGAGGATAAATAATTAAGGGTAAATTAAGAGGGTATGAATTTGCTGAACCAAATTTTGAAATGGAATACAAAAAAGGGAGGTGTGAGGAAGTCAGGAAAATAAGTAAATGAATGGTAAGAAATTAAAAAGAGGGATTTTTATTTTTTATTTTTTCTCTTTTTCTTTTTATGTTAAATTTTGGGTTCTTGTATTTTTTGTGTTTTTTATTGTTTATTGTCTTGTTACTTCTTTTTTGTTAAAAATTTAATAAAATATCATTTAAAAAAAAAAAAAAACTACCAACCCACCAACTTTTTGGTATCATGGTGTCAGGGGCTCAGGAGCAGAGGCACGGGGGAGAGAGGAAATGGAGAGCGAAGGGGAAGAATCTGAGGGCAGCGTAGGGGAGTATGAAAGTGGCCCGAGAGATTCCATGAGCTTCTCCAGTGAATCAGAAGATTCCCAGAGGGGGGCGCCGATGGCCAGGGCAAGGGGGGTCCCAGGGGGGGACACACCAGAAGCAAGGGGCCAGCGGGGACTCCCAAAGCAGCAGCGGGAGATCAGGACCAGCTCCTCCACCAGAGCGTAGTGGGGGGGAAGAGTCCCATGTATCAGGGCCAGCTTCTCCTCCAGCAGGGAGAGAAGATGAATCAGGGCTGGCCACGCCTCCATCGCAGAGTGAGGGAACGGAGGGGAAGTCAGGTCCAGCTAGCCTCTCCGAAGGGGGAAGCAGTGACAGGAGCAGTGTAACGGTCAGGAGGAAGGTTGCCGGTTGGGCGTGCGCGCCAAGTTCAAATGTACAGGCGCGCGGCACAGCAGAAAACCCGGATTGGGAACCAGGTCATAAAGCCCGCCGGAGGCAGGGGGAAGACCAGGGGACTCAGCGTCAGAAGAGTCTAGAAAGGGCAAGACCCCAGCGGACAGGCGGACCCAGAGGAGGAAAGAGCAAAGGAAGAGGTGGAGCAAGGCTAGAGTCTTAAACTGGTGTCTGGGGGGAGGAGATTCAGACGGAGCTTCAGCGGTCTAGAGTTTAAGACGTAGAGCTGCGCGCTGCGGCTTTGAAATCGAAACTGCACTTCAATAAAGACTTTTATATATAACAACGGACTGGCGTTGGTCCTTTGTGAGCTGGGACCTCGGGCAGCTCTGACACATGGCATCCCAGAAGGAGACACATAGGAGTGACAAAACAAAAACATTTTTTTAAAAAATAAAGTTACTTTTTTAAAAGATTGACAAACTTTTGGGATCTCTTGGGGAACCACAAAAAAACTTGAATGTGTGTATGGGTGTATGCATGCTGCCCCTTGGCTAGCCTCCCACACTCTCAGGAATGATGGATTCTGTCAGAAAAGGCAAGTCCTCCAGACATGTGGGATTGTGTGGTGCCACTTCAGGGTGAAGGATGATGGAGTGCTGGTTCAAATACTCCTCTGCAGTAAAGTCTCTCCTGCAGAAAGCTAGCTTGCCAGTGTAAACACCACTGAAGGGCATCAGCATTGAATCTGGATATGCGCTTCATTAGCCTCATTAAGGAACTGAGCATGGCAAATTCCTAATTTTTTTCTCTGGTTTGGATTAAAATGTGAGCAGGTCATGGGAAATTAGGGGTTTAGGCCAAGGCTTCATGGGAAATGTGTGGTTTTTAAGGAGGAATTTAAAAGAAATTTGAGAGGATCCAGAGCAGCACACCTGGCTTCTGGATAGGCTTGAATATCCTATTCTTCTAGAAGTCCAGCTACATTTACAACTCTTCAGAGAGAAGTTTCTTAAATGCCAAGAAAAGGAAGAAGAGAGAAAAGAAACACCTGAAACCAAGGCATGACCAGTCTTTGCTATAGCATCTCCAACCCTCAGTACCCAGTAACTTAAAAGGGTAAGCAGGATTTTTGTCCCTGATGAAATAATTTGTTTTTCCTTTAGTTGTAAAACAGCACATGGCCCTTTTCCAGCCTTTCCAGACAGGGCTTCATGGTACAAAGTAGAAGCCAAATGAATCCTGTTCCTATTAATGACTGGTCCATTCCTGTCAACGCTGGCAAGGATCGATGAGGGAACGGGTCTCTCCCCTCCACCCTCTCAACCACCAGCCCCAGCAAAGCCCAGGCTGTGAAACATTTGCAATATTAATTACTTGAAGAGCCCCAGAGTTCATGGTTTCAATTTGCTCTTGCACAGAGAGCAACAGGGTGAACTGAGTAAGCCTCACAGGTTCCCTCTTATATAGAATGTCACATTCATATCTCTAGGCCAGGGGTGGGGAATCTGTGGCCCTCCAGCAGTGGTTATAGACGCTTCAGGTTACAGACTCCGCTAACCCAGAAATAGTACCTCAGGTTAAGAACTTTGCTTAAGGATGAGAACAGAAATTGCACTCCGGCAGCGCAGCAGCAGTGGGAGGCTCCATTAGCTAAAATGGTACCTCAGGTTAAGAACAGTTTCAGGTTAAGAAGAGACCTCCAGAACGAATTAAGTTCTTAACCAGAGGTACCACTATACCTCAATGCAGGCTTCAAGGAAGGAAACCAAGGCGAAAATGAACACTCAAGCCCTTCAAGATCCTATTAAGTGGGATTGCTTCCAAATGACTCTTAAGGATCATCTGCTTTTGAAGTTCCCTGATAACATCGAGGAACACTGAACCAAGCTAAGTGCATCCATTACTGCAGCCTGTGAACAAACTATTGGATACCAAACCAGGAAACACCAGGACTGGTTTGATGAGAATGATAGTGAGATTGAATGCATTATTGACAAGAAAAGGAAGGCCTTTCAGATCTGGCAAAGAGATAGAAATGATTCTATTTCCCCATGATCTGCTCACATTTTAATCCCCTTTCAAAGGCAACACAATGCCTTTCCTTTTCATTTTTTTGCAGACCAGGAAAGGCTGTTTCCCAGTGAAGAAGGAGTTTGTTCTTGATCTCTTGCTGCAATAACAAAAGAAAAAGCTGAAAACGCTTTTGCTTGGGGTTTGGAGATGTGGTAAAGCCTCTCATTTACATAGGCAAGCCACGGGAGGGAGGAGGGGATGATTTATGGCGCTGTGTCCGCTGCCGCAGAAAAAAGGACATGACTCTCGCCGTCCAGCTGAACCTTTCGGTAAATGTTGTGCATGTGGGCTTGGACAATTAAAGGGGCTTTCATAACGAGCTTGTTGTTTGCACAGATGGAAAAGGGGCCTTTGAGAAAACAGGCGCACTGAACAGGGCCATTTCCTCCCTTGCGCACAAACATAGGCAAAGGCAGCAGAAAAAAATGCTATCAAACCCATTGAGTCAACAATCTCCTAGAAAGAGAATGGACAGTCACAGATGTAAAGAGATTGTGGTGAGATGGACAGTGTTCCTCTGGCCTCACTTGTAGAGACCTATGACGAAGGACTTCCCAGGGACACCATAAACTGAAATATTTTTGGTTTTGTTTTACCACTGGGGCCATGGGGGTTGTGGGTTGGAAAGCCCTCACACAAGAATTCTATCTGGCATGCGATAGTGATCAGTGCCAATTGGGACTGATAGGGCAAAAGCTTGGGAGACCAACAGTAGGTGCAACCAGAGAACATAGGAACATAGGAAGCTGCCTTATACTGAGTCAGGCCATTGGATCATCTAGTTCAGTATTGTCTGCACTGACTGGCAGTAGCTCTCCAGGGTTGCAGGCCAGGAGCTTTCCCAGCCTTATGTGAAAATGCCAGGGATTAAATCTGGCACCTTCTGCTTGCAATGCAAATAATCTACCACTGAGATATAGTCCTTCCTGTGATGGCCAGAGGCAATGACAGGCACAGATAGCTACTTCTTGTTTTATCTCCATCCTCCTCTCTGCTCAATTCTACAAAGGCAACACTGACACTGAGAAGGAGGAAGCTGACAGGCAATGTGCCACCTCCTGGACTAGTTGGAAGTAGGAAAGCAGATAGGTGGGGCCACTGAGGTTGGTGAGGCAGTATCTCATTCATCCCAATAGACTAGCATCCACTGCAAGCAGGGAGATCTCCCTGGCAAGCCCTCTGCAGTGGGTCATCTCACCTGGCTCAGGGTGGGGTAGAGTAGCTGGTGCCACCCACTTAGCAACCCTCTGTTGAACATACTTCTCTCCTACCCCATATTATTCACATCTAGGAATGTTGTAAAGTTCTAATGGAAACGGAAAAAGGATCAGATTTTGCAAGAGTTTGCTCATTTGCCCCACGTCCAGAATGGAAATCAATCCAAGGAATATATGGTTGCTATTTGTTGTTGTTTTCCATCCACAAATGATATGTAACTGTATGTAATTTATGATGTTTTTCCTTCCAATTTGCATTGTGCTTCCCTAGCATTGAAATGAATAGTGTGGAGTAATGTAATGCTTATATAATTAATTACATCTCCTTTGTTGCCTTTGCAGACAGTGAGAAAAATGTTGTAGATTTATTCAGCAGTCAAACTGCAGCGGAGCAGAAACAGCACTGCATGGGGTAAAGCAGAAATTGATGCCTTCCTGCACCCCTTTTTGCAGTCCATCACCCTCAACTAAAAGTTTATAAAAGTATGCATGGTTAAAAGAAAACAAAATAAAACTGACTGACAAGTGATTTGGGGAGGGCAAAACTAAGTTTAAATTAGCCTGTGGAATTCAAGGCCAAAAGATGTGGTGATGACCACTGGCTTGAAAGCTTTAAAAGAGAAACAGACAAAGGTGGAGATATCCACTAATAGTTATGAGCCATGTTGGCTAATACCTCTCATGCTCTGAAGCAGCACGTGAATGAATCCAGTTAGTGATGGACAAAGATCAGGTGAAGGTTGTTGCCATTATACCCTTGCTTTTGGGCTTCCAGGAAACAAGATGCTGAATTGTAGCTCGGTGGTAGAAGGAAAGCACAGTGGGAAAACATGGGTCCTGGGTTCAGTCTCTTGCATTTCTAAATGCAACTGCGAAACACTCCTGCCTGAAACCCCAGAGAGTCGCTGCCTGTCAGTGTCAACATTACTGAGATAGATGGACTGTTGACTGGTATAAGGCAGCTGCCTATCACATAAAAATTCTCACTTTGTTAGCCTCTCTATTTGGGGGAAGGTCATAGCTCAGTGGCAGAGCTTCTACGTGCTCCGAGATTCAATCCCTGGCAACTTCAGGTACAGCTGGCCTGCACTCCTCTATGAATCCTTGGGGAGATACTACCAGTCCATGTAGACTGGTATATTGAGCTAGATGAGTTGTTATTTTTTTCTTGGTTTTATCTTTTTGTAAACCACTTTTAGTCATTTTGCAATCAAAATTCTCATGAAATAATTAAATAAAAAAAATGGACTGATGAAAGGCTGCTGCCTGAAACCCTGGAGAGCTGCTGCCTGCCAAAACGGAGCTAGAGGGAGAGGAGCCCACATCTTCTCCTAGATCCATTGAGCATAGGCTGGAATACACATCCAGCATGGTGGTTTAACATTTACAGAGGCTCTTCCTGGCTGCAGGTTCAGGACTACCAGCTTCAAAGTGACATTTGTGCTGCTGACATTCTATATATCCACAAAGGAGAAGGAACTGCTTTACATGTTTTCAGGCTTGATGCTGATCTACTCCAGCCTCTGAAAAACTTCAGCTCAAGACACTAAACCCCTTGACCAAGCATCTCCTTTTAATTCCTAAATTAAAAACAAATACTCCAATAAATAAAACCAACAGGGAGCTTTCCCCCCTTCACTCTAGAGTGATGATGGGATGTCTTCACTCAGTCCATATTTCATGCAGCTGTGCTTCAGAGGGGATTTTAAAATATACCTAATAGCCCAAAATGTGTGGCAGGCACAAAACACACTTAACTGCGTCCACACACAAAAGCTGGGAGGTGATTTGATATCACTGGCTGGAGCTGTGAAAGATGCTTGCAGCTGATTTATTATTATTATTTTGTTTTTTGTTTAAACAGGACCAACTTCTGGAGCTGCTGCCAGTCAGTTTGGAGTCGACAATACTGAGCTAGATGGGCCTGTGGTCTGGTTCAGTATAAAGCAGCTTCCTCTGTCTCAGCTAGGCTACTACAATGATGCTGGGCTATGGTGGTCAGCTGGGCTACATGAGATGCTTGCTATGGAAATCTGCAAAGGTTGTCACATAATCTATCAAATGAATTTAATGGGGCAGCTGCAGCTGTACAGTACCACAGGCCATGCAAGAGAGAGAGCATTATAGAGAAATCATCCCCTGTGTTACAAATGTGAATTTTACTGTTCCACCATGGTTTCTGCTCATACCAGCTTTTTAGGTTTTTCATGGCACCTCAAAAACAACATGATAAAAAAACCAAAACTAGGTGGTAGCCCTGCCACAAAAAATGTGTGCCAACAGCTCTTATTTGTGTGTGTGTGTGTGTGTGTGTGTGTGTGTGTGTGTATACACACACACATACACACACACAAACTGTTGTAACACCCATGGCATGATCGATGACAACTAATGCACTCATTCCCCTTCACCATCCAGAGATGTATTTAAAAATTGTGCAGTACAGCCCATATCCAATGATCCACACAATGATCCAATGATCCACCCTTTTTAAAAACAAAATCAATTTCTTATTTTTGTTAAATGAATGACTTCTCAAAGCAATAACTTGCCATTTGAGTTCTAAAAGGTTTCAAAATCCATTTTTTAAACAGTGTGCACCATCATTCCTTAGCAACTACTAATAAAGGGCTGAATCCAGCCAGCTTTTACTCAGAGTACACCAACTGAAATTAACAGACCTGAGTTAGTCATGCCTATTAATTTTAATGGATCTACTCTAATACTGGAGACAAGGCATTGTTTCCTTAGGAGTGAAATCAATTGCATGGGATTAGAGGAAGCATCTGCAATTAGGAAACTGGACAGTGGGACAAACCCCCTAATACACATAAGGGCCCTCCTCTTTCTGCTGTTCTATGATATTTTGCACAAGTATCACACTACAAATGAGTGATCCAGACCAGAGACATGGGAAGTTGATGCAATTGCTCACTTCAGACATAGTTGTATGTACATATTGTAATACTGAGAACTGTCTTGCTGGATTGGATAGGGTGGGACAATACTACAGCTTGGTTCAATAGCAACGCATTCAAAATATGAATTACTCAAAGGCCTCTGGCTCTAATCGAGATCAAAGATCCTTGCCAGTAGCATTTTGCTGCATTTTGTTTTGTTTTGTGGCTTGCAACTGAATATATATATATATATATATATATATATATATATATATATATACCATATATATATATATGTATAATTTCTCCCTAAATTCTAGAACAATGCTGGATATGAAGCAGCTAATACAAACAATTTACAAAAACAGAAACGTGTTCCACCCTCCAAGCACAGCAGCCAGCCAAGCCAGTTCCAAGGCACATTCCCTAAAGATCTTTACTCCCTTTTGGCTGGCTGAGCTATGCAGGGCCTGTGCTGCTGTGGCTTAAACAGCAAGCCCTCCCTGTTTTGGTCATCAGATTTCATCCGTGTCCTCAAAAATTCAAAGGGAAAAGGCGGGGGAGTGGAAAAGCAGCCACAATCAGTGTTGCCCTAAATATTTTTGATTTCTTAACAATTGCTGTAATTTCTCTAAATATGACCATATGCCTGTAGACCACACAAATATGTTCTCTTTTATACACATACACATACAAACCCTGCAACAATTCTCTATCTGCAGCCATCGAAATATAGTAAGCTGCCCTGTGCCAAATCAGACACTGGTTTATGTAGGTCTATATCGTTTAACTGGCCTATGGACCCCAACCGCCCTCTCGGTTGGCTCCCGTGCGCCGCACTAAACCGGCGCAGAACAGAGAGGGGACTGCTTCCACGACGCTAGTTGGCTTCCTATTGGCTGCAGGAAGCTCCTGCAGCCAATGTGAAGCTGCGCATGCCTCCTCCGCGCCAGAAATAGCATTTGCGCATGCGTGCGTGCGCACACACTGCGGCCCACCGCAACGTCTGCAGGACTGTGAATCAGCCCAAGCCACAAAAACTTTGCTGACCCCTGGTCTATATGGTCTATACATAGGCTTGGAACCTCTGTGGCCCTCTGAACATCAGATGCTGTCTCCAGCAGATCACTGCAGTCCTGTGTCTTCTGTAATAAAATGCAATTGCAGGAGAGTTTTGGTCACTCATTTGTGTGCGGCTTGGGGGTTCTTTCACACCCAGTGGCTGTTCAACTATTATCCACCAACTTAAATTACTCACAGTGCCCCAAAGTAGTCTAGGTCCGCTGCCCCAGATCTTTGCGTGGAACAGGGGTGCCAACTTGAATAAAATATTGTGGGGGCCCAGGTAAGCCCTGCTCTGCATAATCAATCACATGACATTGTGCACACACATACTACAGTCATACCTTGGGTTGAAGTAGCTTCAGGATGAATATTTTCGGGTTGCGCTCCGCGGCGACCCGGAAGTAACGGAGCGTGTTACTTCCAGGTTTTGCCGCTCGCGCATGCACAGACACTCAAAATGACATCACGCGCATGCGCAGAAGTGGCGAAACACGACCCGCGCAGTCACGTCTTACGTTTGCTTCAGAATGCGAACGGGGCTCCGGAATGGATCCTGTTCGTATCCAGAGGTACCACTGTATTTAAATGGCCCCCTCAAATATTTTATTGTGAGCGCCGAAGCCCCCATGTTGGCTCTTCTGGTGTGAAAAATAAGACGGCAGCTCCAAGTTGTCTGTTGCTTTGGGCACTGGGGGCTTGGCAAGCTACCCAAGGATGCCAGTTGCTGACCCCACCCCTGCTCAGATTTTTACCCCTAGTAATTACAGATTAGCTTTAGCCTGGCACCAGAGAACTGGCTCTCCCTCCCATTTTGCTCCCCAGTCTTAACTACAGTGGGCCAAGGCAGTCCAGCCATCCAATCTCACTTTGAAACTTGCTAGATTTCTTGGCCTCCATCCCTCCACATCCTTCCTGTTTCCACTGGGGAAAACTTCTCCTCTGAAAATTTTCCAGCCAGCTGTATCTGAAAAGAAGATGGAACCTTTATTAGCCTAGGAAGCATCTAAGCAATTTAACCATGAGTGGGTGCTGATTTGTACCAATTCTACTCCCACTCACCCACCCACCCCCCAAAACCCCTCCTCCCCCAATAGCAACACAAAGTTCCACATTGGCTCCACCAAACAATGCGGCCTTGTGCTTCTCTCTCATCTTGGCTCTCTACCTTGAGTATTGCCATGTGCTTCGGAGCAGATCCCTCCCTTTCTTTATGATGTGGTTTCAGAAATGACAAGCTGTATTATGCTGGCAGAGTGGTTGGGGTTGTGGGGTGCATGTATGAATGGAAGGTACATGTTATGAATGGAAGGTACTGCAGAAAGGCCAAATAATCATGGAACGTATAGTGCATTTCAGGCCATCGCCAATGCTTTCCAAGATTCAGAGAAAGAACATTTTAAGACTAATCCCCACATGTACTGTACTTTGTGGTAAGCGCAACATTAAATTACAAAGTGAGGTGAGGGGGAGAGATAGGAAAAGCTGCAAACACACCATACATTTAAAGCACGTGGCCTCCTCCAAAGAATTCTGGGAACCGTAGTCTGTTAAGGGTGCTAGGAATTGTAGCTTTGTGAGGGATAAGCTGCAGTTCCTAGGATTCTCTGAGGAAAGTCATGTTGTAGGTCCTTCAAAGTGTGTCAACTATGCTTTCAAAGTATGGTGTATACGCAGCCAGAGAGAGATTGGGAAGCAAAATGGGTTGGTCTATCAGAACTGGATTAGTAAATCTACCAGGTATGCTGCAGAACACTAGACCTGTCAAATTCAGGCCTGCGTTACAGTGACTGCTTACAAACTACCACTGTTTTGCAGGAGCAATTCAAATGCATACCGGAAATTTAAGTTTGCACAGTTAAATTGGATTAAAGGGCTCTAGTGCTCTTGCATAAAAAGCCACTTTAAAAAAGAAACAGAACTTTTGCTGTTAGGAAAGTTACAAGGAAATACGTTGGAAAGTGAGGGATGAACAAATTATTAAGAGGAAGCCACATAAACATCATGCAAGCAAATCAGGATGAATGCTAAACAGTGGCGTAGCGTGGGGGGTGCAGGGGGGGCCAGCCGCACCAGGCGCAACATTTGGGGGGGGCGCTCGCACTCACAGCTCTCTGCCCCTACCTGGCTCACTCACTCTCTCTCACTGCAGTGCTGGCTGTGCGAATCC
This sequence comes from Podarcis cretensis, assembly GCF_951804945.1. Classification (NCBI taxonomy): domain Eukaryota; kingdom Metazoa; phylum Chordata; class Lepidosauria; order Squamata; family Lacertidae; genus Podarcis; species Podarcis cretensis. Next base: position 31,371,740 of record NC_137177.1, read on the forward strand.
GATCCAAGCTGTCGAGTCGCCGCCCACTGTGGAGGGGGAGGGTGCCAGGCGTGCGTTGCGGTGCGGAGCGGGGAGAGAGCGAGGGAGGGACTATCTGGGGGAGGGACAGTGCAGCGGCCACCCAGTGCAGCACGGAGCGCGGGAGAGAACCACACCCGACCAGCCCAGGCAGCAGCAAGAAGAAGCTGGCAGCGGCAGCAGGTTAGGGGTTAGGGGCGCAAATTACTTGCCTTGCCCCGGGTTAGGGGGCGCAAATTACTTGCCTTGCCCTGGGTGCTGACAACCCACGCTACGCTGCTGATGCTAAATAAAGATCAGACATAGTCTAATCTTTGTGTCAGCTTTGTGCCAGAAAATAAGGTTGAATGTTCAGTAAATAAGCCATCTGGAGGAACCCATTGTCATCACCTGAAGGTTTCCTAGTGTGAAGGATATGCTCATTTGGCTCTCTTGGTGTAGTGGTCTGAGTAATGGATTTGGACCAGGAACACCTGAGTTAAAATCTTCCCTCTGTTCATCTACAAAGCTTTATGGGTCTATTTCACAAGTCCTCATCAAAGCAAATCCTTTCTTATTTAGAACTAACTACTCTTTTATTTTGCCTTGAGGGGAGTTTTAACTGGCCTTTATTACTGTTCCAATTTAATTCCTCTATGTTACTGGAACAATTTCTCCTCAAAGCTTTATTCTATGTATTTTTTTACAATGTTTTTTGATGTTATTGTTTTTGTGGCACATTTTTGAATTGTCATTATGGAAGAATCAAGCTGTCAGTTTCAGTTTTTCTCAATTTCCCATGTTTCCAGGCTTCAGTTCAACACATTTCTATATCAGTAGGTGATTTTTTGGGGAAAGTTCTTGTGAAAATTAGTCAGTTTTTCAGTGTGTATTTCTCCTACTACAGACATTTTTGCATTCAGTTTTGTCAAGTATAGAGCTTTTTGCAAGAAACTTCTAACATAATGCATTTTTGTATGTTATTATTAGTAGTAATATTTTACTTATTCTTGTTGTTGTTGTTGTTGTTGTTGTTACATTTATATCCCACCTTTCCTCCAAGGAGCTCAATATAGCGTACGTGGCTCTCCTCCCTCCACATTTCATCCTCACAACAACCCTGTGAGGTAGGTTAGGCTGAGAGAATATAACCAGCCCAAGATCACCCAGCAAGCTACTTTATTTGCTAATTACAGTAGTTAGTTGGATTTACATACCGTCTTCCTGCCAAGGCGATTTACAATTTAAACACTAAAACAAATGCATTATATAAAATGAAGACTGACAGAGTGCTCTTGTGCCAACAGGAAACTGACAGAATACAGGCTCCTTCACTTCTGCCTTCCCTCAGGGCACTTCTGCCTTTGAATCCAGGCCTCCCAGGTCCTACTCCAGGTCCTACTCCAACACTCTTGCCATTACGCGACACTGGCTCTTGATATATTCAGTAACATATGCATTTCTGTGCACTGTTTCTATTTCCGTTAAGATACACATTTTCAGACAAATTTTGGAGGGAAGTGAGAATTAAATATGTTCTCAATAAAATGGGGGGGGGGACCCACCCCTAAGACACCATGAGTGTGAACGGGGGAAGGCAGGATACACTGTAATCTGTAAAATAAATAATAATAATAAATAATCATTGGCTCTGGTTTTGAATTCTAATACTTTTTTTCTTTTCCTTTGACACATGCAGAAGAGGCAACGGAGCAAGCCAAGGTAACCAACATGGCATAAAATGTAGCCCTGCACTTGAAATCTGGAAAGTACCTTTAAAAGCCATCTTAGTCCCTTAAGTGGGGACTAATTATCTCTAAATCATCCCAGACAGACGTTTTCCAGACTTACTCTTGAAAGCTTTTAACAATGTGGACTCAACAAGCTTACTTGGTAATTTATTCCATTGGGCAATTATTCTTATATGCCTTTCTCCCTCTCTTGCTCCCCCCCCACCTACACACACACACACACACACACACACACACACATGTACATTTGTTTTTTAAGAGGCCAGCACCTTTTAATCAACTTCATTGGAATATTAATCAAGTAGAACTTTAGCTGATTGCAAATGGAGGTGATTTTGAATTAGCAAGCAATACCAGCTGCTTATATGGAGTGCCAAGTATGCCATATCCAGATGCTAAATGAAACCTTCAGCCTACCACCATTCCCCACCCTTTGGGATGGGTGAATTTGTCAGTTTCTGTTTATTTCAGTTTTTCAGTCTTAACTTCAGTTCAGTTTAGTTTAGACCCAGAGAACTTTGCCCACCTCTCTGTCTGAGCCGAACTTTGCCTGCCTCTTTATCTGAGTCCAAGCTCAGAGAACTTTGCCAGCCTTTCTATCCAGATCTGATCTCGGAAACCTTTGCCAGCTGAGGAAAAAATTAAACAAAACATAGCAAAAGTGCTGGTCTGGATTATATTCACTAACTCTGGACATTTAAAAACTCTGGTAGCTGTGCAGGAACTGATACCAGAGCCCGCTGGCTCATGGGATGGAGCCCAGAGTAGCAATTCTGTTGCTTCTGGGTCTGGAAAACAGAACAAAAGCTGTCTATTCACCTAAGGTGTACAAATGGGGGGGGGGGATGCTGAACCACATGAAAAACAACAACAGAAAAACACAACCTCAAAATGGCCATACTGGCTTTATTCCAGTCATTTAGCAACAAACTATACTTTAGCATTCCAAACCATACTTATGGGGACACTCAGAAGATGCAGAGGTCTTAGCGTGGATCGGTCCATGCTGGCACCCCAATAGGCTCAACATCTTCCTTTACTGCTGGACAAGCTTTTTTGCCACCTCTCTAAGGAGCTAATAATACAGAAGGGAAAGTCTGCCTCTGGGTGGCTCTGCTGAGATGAGCGGCACTCGTAACATTAACTCTCCAGATACTCTTTCTGCCCTTCTGTTTCACATTTTTTTCATGACTTCAAGTTCACCTTGGCTGGCTCAGTTCTGTCCTGCTCCCTCCATCAAGGTGAAACCCATCAGCTCTCAGGCCAGTTGCCAACTGTGTCTCGGCCTCAGACTGAAGGGTCCCTTTTCTTCAAACAGGAAGTCCCTTTCCCTCCCTCCCACGCCTTCTTCCAAGCTCTTGGATAGGTGAACGGCTCCTTCTGCCCAACACTTCCTTTTACTACTCCAAATACAGGAAACCACAACCGCAGCTCTCTTGAAAAACCTTCCCTCGTGGTGTCCCTTCCCCTCCCACACCTCTCTGTGGGGAGACCACCAGTACCGAGCGATTAAAATGGCTGTTGTTTCTTCCATTACTCAGCTTTCCTGAATTATTGGGTGTAAGATTCAGGGAGTGGGAATAATTATGGGCTGGGGGGGTGAGCGGTGGTGGTGGAGGAGAACAATGGCAGGCTTGAAGGCTTAACGGTGCTTGTGTGGTTCTTTCTAACAAGGTCGGCCTGTAGTCATATTTCCCAGAGTCTTCATTTCTCCCCACCCGCCCACCCCACCGAAACCTCTCATAGCTTTTTGCCAATAGACATTTCAGCACAGGGCAACGAGCCCATTTGCAGCACCCTCAGTCCAAAGGCTTAAGTTTTTAATCTGTTAGGCACCCAAACTTTATTTAACCCTGCGTTCTCACAGGCAGCATTTCATCGGTGAAAGGAGGGGTGGGGTGTAGGGGTTTCAGCCAATCCAGGATTCATAATGAGCTGGTTTGCACATAACATTAAGCCATGCTGTTGTTTAGTCGTGTCCGACTCTTCGTGACCCCATGGACCAGAGCACGCCAGGCACTCCTGTCTTCCACCGCCTCCCGCAGTTTGGTCAGACTCATGCTGGTAGCTTCGAGAACATTAAGCCATAGACTATTTTAAACCAGGGGTAGGGAACCTCAGGCATGGGGGCTAAATATAGCCCTCCAGTCGTCTCTGGCCACTTGGGACTCTCCTCAGCCACAGCCTCTTTCCCCAGGCCACACCCCTTACCAGTCTGCCTTTACAAAGTTCTTGACCAGGCTTCCTCAGCCTCGGCCCTCCAGATGTTTTGAGACTACAATTCCTATCATCCCTGCTAGCTAGGGATCATGGGAGTTGTAGGCCCAAAACATCTGGAGGGCCAAGGCTGAGGCAGCCTGTTCTTGACCATCTTGGCTGTGAGTCCTGGAAGATCTGCTCCCTGCCTTGCAGGCCTTTTCCCACCGAGGGCGGGGCCCTGATTGACTCCAGCTACAAAAGCTGAGGCTGCTGAATAGATGCTTGGGCCGGGAAGTTTGTTGTGGGGGGGGGTTGTTGCTGTTTTGTATCTTTATTTTAGATTTTGTTGTGATTTACGTGGAAATTGTTCAGATTGGTGGTGTATTTTTAATGTTTTATTTATTGTTTATGACTACTTTTGTTATGTTGTAATGTATTTTTTTCATGTTGTAAGCTGTCTTGAGCACAGTTTGAACTGTGGAAAATCTGCAAACAAATGAAATTATGTATATATGTATGTTGTGTGTTTTTGCCTTTGAACTGAGGGTGCTGCAAGTGGGCTCACTGCCCTGTGCTGAAATGTCTGTTGGTCAATCAACAGGGATGATGGGAGTCCAACAACATTTGGAAGGTCATAAGTTCCCTCTTCCTACCTACTATGGAGTGCACAGTATAATTTTAGTGTACCTGAAATTTTGCTCTCTTTCCATTTCTGACTGATGGACAATTCCGTGGAGCTCAGAAGCTGATATATGCCACTTACAAGTACCTTTTTTGTTCCAGTAAAGCATGTGAATAAATATTCGGGCCCTGAAGTTCCTTAGCCAGAAATGAAGGTCACACCCATCAATGGAGTCAGACCTCATATGATTAAACAACTTTAAATGGCTCAGGACCGCAATATCTCAAGGATCGCCTCTTTTCTTAAGAGCCAACCCAGACCCTGAAATAATCATATGAGGCCCTTCTTCATGTGCCACCTCAATGAGAGGACTGGAGGTAGGCAACATGATCCCAATTGTGGGATGCCCTGCCCAAGGAGGCTTGCCTGACACCTTCATTACAAATCTTTAGACACCAGGCAAAGACGTTTCTCTGTAACCAGAACTTTGGCTGAGTAAACATTCTATGGCCTTTTAAATGTGTTTATGGGAGGGGGGTTATTGACTTGTTTTATTATGTATTTTGTGTTCTTTTGTATTTTTACGTTGTGAACTGCCCTGTGATCTTCAGGTGAAGGGCAGTGTACAAATTTAAGAAATAACACTAATAATGATTAGAGTCTGACAAGGAGTGTCTTATGGTGCTTCGGTTTTATATATATATATATATATATATATATATATATATATATATATATATATATGAAAATATAATATACATTTTATAAAAGTATATGAAACTGATCAGGTGCAAACAGTATAAGACACTGATGGACAGTGGTGCTTTCAGAAAAGGACTCTCTGATAGTCTGCCAAGTGCCCAAGCAGCAGAATGAGCAGGAAGGGACCCAAATGCAGCCTGTTGGGTGGGTGGGTGCTATTGTTTAAATCCAGAGTCTAAAACTAGCTAACTACACCACTGATGATACCTTTTAAAACACCATCAGTTCTTAAACAAAACAGTCTGTCTTTGGACCCACACCAGCCCCTAGATCCTTCGTGCCAGCTAGCAAAACTCAGCTTTCTTTCTTCCATATCTGGCTGTATTCCAACTGTCAGACCCCAGCTGAGCAAGTGGGGGGTGTCCACTGGACTCTGTCCAATAACTAGTTGCCACCAGGCATCATGGTTAATTTTAGTAGGCATCTTCAAGCCATCTGTGCCCACTGAGCTATAGAAAATCCTCACTTTGCATATTCATAACAACACATCTTTCCTTTTAATAATATTAATAATAATAAAAAATCCTGCCTCCTCCACTTTAGCTGGTTCGGTAGCTGGAGCAGCCCCTCTTGTGAATACATCTACCACCACTTTTAGTTTTTGACCAGTTGGAGCCAATTGTATATTGTCAGCCAGAATTAGAGCCAGGTCTTATGAGTTATTACAGTTTAAATTCCTTGGTAATCAGCTGCAAAGAAATGGAAAGTGAAACCTGAAGAAGATGCCAAATAATTCTCAGCAACAACTAAATCACCGACACAATCCCCCTTCCACAGAGATGGAAATGTTAACTATTTCCCCACTTTGGTCTGGAGGCTCCTGATGTTCAGGAAACATCAGTCACCCAGCTGGGATAGAAGGGAATTCACCTGGTCCAGATTTTCACAGTGAGCTGACCCAATTCGGTCATCCCAAACTTGCTTGTGAATCGGAGTGCAGTTCCTAATTGGACTGCACACTTCTCCAGATTTTGCAGTGCAGTTTCAGTGTGCAAACATACATATTTTATGGCAAAAATGTGCATATTTCACAGGGAAATGTATTGAAAAGCATTTCGAAGAATACATTTTTGAAGGGAAATGCATATAAAAAAATTACCCAGTGATGTATATAATAACAATAGGCACAATAATTTAAATGTGAAATTTCCATGCATTCTTAAAAGACAGAGTGAATCTAGCACTGAGTGCCAGTGAAAATTACAGGCTGATCTGCTCATCCCTCGTCACACAGCAGAAATAGGGAGAGTGGCTTAAAACTTTTGAGCTGTTTATTTTTAAAAGTATATACTGTAGTGTGGATTCGGAATTTAATTCCCTAGAGGTCTTTTCTGTGGTTTTGATCACATGAGCCTAGCTTCAGTAACACACTCCCCCCCCCCCATTTGATTTATTGCAACAAGTTGTAAGTGGGACAGCCTTTGAAAACAGTCTGGAAAAACTGAGTTGGTACAAAATATGGCCACTCAGTTACTAACTGGGACTGGACACTGTAAACCCATTATGCCACCATTTCTTCACCGGCGGTTTCTTGGCCTTTTTCTGGATGCAAGTCAAAGTATTGCCTTTCCATGCTGGGCCTGACATTTATGCATCACCCATTTTCATCAGAGAAATGTTGGAGGGTATGGTGTAAATACTTAGCACCTAAGATTCTTATCTTGGTTCAGAATTATTGCCACAATTTCTAGTACAGTGGTACCTCGGGTTACATACACTTCAGGTTACCGTATTTTTTGCCCCATAGGACGCACCGGCCCACAGGACGCACCTAGTTTTTTGGGGGGGAATAAAGGGGAAAAAATTATTTTCCCCCCCCAGGTGCTCTGCGCTAATCCCGAAGCTTGGGGCGTGCGGAGTTCAGCGCACCCCAAGCTTCTGGGTGCCAGCAAGGTCTCCGCTAGCCTTGGGAGAGCTGGGTCTCCCACAGCTAGCGGATAGCTTCCTGAAGCCTGGAGAGCGAGAGGGGTCAGTGCGCACCGACCCCCTTGCTCTCCAGGCTTCAGCGAAAGCCTGCATTCGCCCCCTAGGACGCACACACATTTCCCCTTCATTTTTGGAGGGGAAAAAGTGCGTCCTATAGGGCGAAAAATACGGTACATACGCTTCAGGTTACAGACTCCGCTAATCCAGAAATAGTGCTTCAGGTTAAGAACTTTGCTTCAGGATGAGAACAGAAATCGTGCTCCGGCGGCGCAGCAGCAGCAGGAGGCCCCATTAGCTAAAGTGGTACTTCAGGTTAAGAACAGTTTCAGGTTAAGTACGGACCTCCGGAACGAATTAAGTACTTAACCCAAGGTACCACTGTATGGGTTCATGCCACAATTTTGTTGTTGTTTAGTCGTTTAGTCGTGTCCGACTCTTCGTGACCCCATGGACTAGAGCACGCCAGGCACTCCTGTCTTCCACTGTCTCCCGCAGTTTGGTCAAACTCATGTTAGTAGCTTTGAGAACACTGTCCAACCATCTTGTCCTCTGTCGTCCCCTTCTCCTTGTGCCCTCCATCTTTCCCAACATCAGGGTCTTTTCCAGGGAGTCTTCTCTTCTCATGAGGTGGCCAAAGTATTGGAGTATTGGAGCCTCAACTTCACGATCTGTCCTTCCAGTGAGCACTCAGGGCTGATTTCCTTAAGAATGGATACGTTTGATCTTCTTGCAGTCCATGGGACTCTCAAGAGTCTCCTCCAGCACCATAATTCAAAAGCATCAATTCTTTGGCAATCAGCCTTCTTGATGGTCCAGCTCTCACTTCCATACATCACTACTGGGAAAACCATGGCTTTAACTATACGGACCTTTGTTGGCAAGGTGATGTCTCTACTTCTCAAGATGCTGTCTAGGCCTGTCATTGCCCTTCTCCCAAGAAGCAGGCGTCTTTTAATTTCGTAACTGCTGTCACCATCTGCAGTGATCATGGAGCCCAAAAAAGTAAAATCTCTCACTGCCTCCATTTCTTCCCCTTCTATTTGCCAGGAGGTGATGGGACCAGTGGCCATGATCTTCGTTTTTTTGATGTTGAGCTTCAGACCATATTTTGCGCTCTCCTCTTTCACCCTCATTAAAAGGTTCTTTAATTCCTCCTCACTTTCTGCCATTAAGGTTGTGTCATCTGCATATCTGAGGTTGTTGATATTTCTTCCGGCGATCTTAATTCCAGCTTGGGATTCATCCAGCCCAGCCTTTCGCATGATGTATTCTGCATATAAGTTAAATAACCAGGGAGACAATATACAGCCTTGCCGTACTCCTTTCCCAATTTTGAACCAATCAGTTGTTCCATATCCAGTTCTAATTGTAGCTTCTTGTCCCACATAGAGATTTCTCAGGAGACAGATGAGGTGATCAGGCACTCCCATTTCTTTAAGAACTTGCCATAGTTTGCTGTGGTCGACACAGTCAAAGGCTTTTGCATAGTCAATGAAGCAGATGTAGATGTCTTTCTGGAACTCTCTAGCTTTCTCCATAATCCAGCGCATGTTTGCAATTTGGTCTCTGGTTCCTCTGCCCCTTCGAAATCCAGCTTGCACTTCTGGGAGTTCTCGGTCCACATACTGCTTAAGCCTGCCTTGTAGAATTTTAAGCATAACCTTGCTAGCGTGTGAAATGAGTGCAATTGTGCGGTAGTTGGAGCATTCTTTGGCACTGCCCTTCTTTGGGATTGGGATGTAGACTGATCTTCTCCAATCCTCTGGCCACTGCTGAGTTTTCCAAATTTGTTGGCATATTGAGTGTAGCACCTTGACAGCATCATCGTTTAAAATTTTAAATAGTTCAGCTGGAATATCATCACTTCCACTGGCCTTGTTATCTGCAGTGCTTTCTAAGGCCCATTTGACTTCACTCTCCAGGATGTCTGGCTCAAGGTCAGCAACCACACTACCTGGGGTGTACGAGACATCCATTTCTTTCTGGTATTATTCCTCTGTGTATTCTTGCCACCTCTTCTTGATGTCTTCTGCTTCTGTTAGGTCCTTTCCACTTTTGTCTTTTATTATGGTAATCTTTGTACGAAATGTTCCTTTCAAATCTCCAATTTTCTTGAACAGATCTCTGTTTTTTCCCATTCTATTGTTTTCCTCTATTTCTTTGCATTGCTCGTTTAAGAAGGCCTTCTTGTCTCTCCTTGCTATTTTTTGGAAATCTGCATTCAATTTCCTGTATCTTTTACTATCTCCCTCACATTTTGCTTGCCTTCTCTCCCCCGCTATTTGTAAGGCCTCGTTGGACAGCCACTTTGCCTTCTTGCATTTCCTTTTCATTGGGATGGTTTTAGTTGCTGCCTCCTGTATAATGTTACGAGCCTCCATCCATAGTTCTTCAGGCACTCTGTCCACCAAATCTAAATCCTTAAACCTGTTCCTCACTTCCACTGTGTATTCATAAGGGATTTGACTTAGATTGTATCTTACCGGCCCAGTGGTTTTTCCTACTTTCTTCAGTTTAAGCTTGAATTTTGCTATAAGAAGCTGATGATCTGAGCCACAGTCAGCTCCAGGTCTTGTTTTTGCTGACTGTATAGAGCTTCTCCATCTCCATGCCACAATACATGTACATTACTCAGAACTAATCCCCATTGAATTCCATAGGGATTGCTACCTAACAAGCATGCACAGGATTGCAGCCTGAATTGCTTCGTCTAAAAAGCACCACACAGGACTGGAAGGGCCCCCATAAATTCAATATAATCTGCCATTTCTTTTGTATTCCTGCATGGAGAGGGATGGGGAAAACCTGAAACAGAAACTACTTCATTTGCATTGTTGCTGTTCTGCCCAACACAGAAAGCTTCATCTTGGACCATTTAGCTATGTCTCTCTTCATGCTTTTCACCAGCAGGCAAAAATTAAATTTAAATATTTTATCCAACTTATCTGGTATTTGAATGCATAAATATTGAAAGGATGGTGGGTTTCTGGAACCATACCCTGGCCAGATTGAGTTGAGTAAGGTGCTGGGCTAACTTGCCACACATTTCTTAGTATAAAGAGAGCTTCCAAATCCACCTGGGCAAGGAGCTTTATTATGTTTAAGCTGCTTTATGGCTTGTTTGCTCTGTGATCCTCAGATAGATGGTTGGTTGGTTGGTTGGTTGGTAAATAAATAAATAAATAAATAAATAAATAAATAAAGCTTTATTCAAATAGTGTGCTACAGAAATAGGTTGTATACCACAACTGAGTTTATCTCCGGATTTGAACTAGCGATTGCAACAAACTGAATTAGTTGAGCAGCAGGAAGACTTGGCAGGTGCCCCTAAAACTACTGTTTATAGAAATATACATTTATATTATTTATTTAGAGCATTTGTACCCCTCTCTCCAGACTGAATGGCTCCCAGAGCAGCTTACATAACAATCAAAATAAGACAGTCTCTACCCACGGAGTTACAACCTAAAAAAAACAAAAGACACACAAGGGAAAGGGGACAGGGAGGGATGAGGAAAATATAAATAAAAAATGAAAACTTATGGGCCAATTTCTAAGCAGTTGTTCCTGTAATGGCCAGCTGGCCAGGGCAGGAAGTACCTGATAGAGCTGGGTCCCCAGCAAAGCTGATGAAATGAGCCCTGCTTCCCTTCTCTCCCACTGAGGCAGACTGACAGAATAGACGCCCCCAGGTGGCAGCTCTGCCTCTGCGCCATGGCCCTTCTCCTCCTTCTTGTTTGGAGTCAGAGCAGTGGTTCATTTAGCTCAGTGCTGTCTACACTGGCTGACAGCAGCTCTCCAGGTCTTTCCCAGCTTTACCTGGAGATGCTGCAGATTGAACCTGGGACCTTCTGCATGCAAAGCAGTTGTTCTACCACAGAGCACTAGGTGGGGGTGGGATGGGCAACCATCCTGACATGTCAGCTTGCCCAGAGCCTCCCTTGAGGGTCAGCTGCACGAAGGTACAGCCCTAAAATCCTAGAATGCCCTGAAGCCCCTACAAGCCATAATAGCCTTAGACAGTTCTCTATGACACACATGCATGCACTGCCTGTTATTACTTTAAAAGGCTTCATTTCCCCAGGGCCCCCGTCTAATATCAGAAACCCAGACAGAAAATAAATGAGGGGGGCATGGCTTGCTAAGTGCTCTCTGAAATACTCATTTGCAAAAATCATCTTCTGGCTTGTTCGTGAGCCAATCTGCCACTAGCTGAGGTGCAGAAACACCGCAGAATGGCAATGCTCAGAGACTTTTCACAATCCTGCCTTTGAACTCACCCTGTGGGTTGTGAAGAGAAGAAGAAGAGAAGAGTTTGGATTTGATATCCCGCTTTATCACTACCCGAAGGAGTCTCAAAGCGGCTAACATTCTCCTTTCCCTTCCTCCCCCACAACAAACACTCTCTGAGGTGAGTGAGGCTGTCACCCAGCAGCTGCATGTGGAGGAGCGGAGACACGAACCTGGTTCACCAGATTATGAGTCTACCACTCTTAACCACTACACCACACTGGCTCTCTTGAAGAGGGGTGGGGCAGCAGTGCATCCCCCTAGGGTAGGGGAACAAAGATTTGGGATTGGCAGCCAGCAACCCAACAGCAGTGTCCCACTTCAAGGAGCTTCCCATCTGCCTCTATGAACTAAGATCCAGGCAAAGGGCTCATCCTGGTGCCCACAGGTACCCGTGTGCTTGCCAGTACCTCTTCGTAGTAAATATCCCCTGAAAAATCCACGATGCACAAGATGGTAGCGTGCCCACAGTATTTTGTGTTCCTGACTTTTTTCTATTGTTATATAAATTTATAACCTGTCCTTCCTCCCAAAGGAACCCAGGGAGGTAAACACACCAGCAATAAAACAATACAATTCAAAATATTTAAATACATCTACAAATGTCCAAAATAATTAGACGGCTAACCATTTCAAGGTAGCCAAGAACAGTGGGCTGTATTCAGTGCTAGATTTACTCAGAATTGACCTATTGAAATTAATGTACATGACTAATTCAGGCCCATTAATTTTGATGGGTCTGCTCTGAATAGAACGCAGTATCTTTAAATGTGGCAGATATTTTGTGTTATGCCACATCCCATAGCTGCCATTTGTGCTATGCCACTTTTTGTGTAAAGCCCCATAGCTGCCATTTTGTGACTTGCACCCATGGCACTGCCTCCAAATGTGCCCACTAGCCCAAAAAGGTTGATGACCCCTGGGCAGACCAGTCTAATTGAAGTCTCAGTCTGTTTTCCATGTGCTCATTAACAAATCTAATCTGTCCCGTTTCCATATCAATCAGCTTATTAAAAAGCACAAAAATTCACCTTATTTTTCAACAAATCTTATCCTCAAAGAATACGTTTTTGAATGCATGTTGGTACTTTTTTGAGCCAACAACTATATCACATCACTCAGTGAAGTGTAAAATCCAAATGCTAGCTAACTGCATCCAAACCTGAAGTGCAAAGTACCGTAAGACAGGCTCATGGAAGAATGCAAAGCAAACAATATCCTGGAGCATTCCAAGCTCCTAAGAAATGATTGGTGGCATAGGTGAAAGTCAGCCCACCCTTCAATAAGAGATGCCAGGGGTTGGGGGCAGAATTATCACTTTGTTTCTGACTTGCTGGTTTTGGCTGCAGATTCTCCCAAGCAACATGCGTTTCCCCTCCATGGAGCTCTTCTATACTGAAATCAGGATATGGTTGAACATTCACTCACTCACACTTTTGCTTGCAAAGGAATGGAAAGAAAAATGTTTTCGAGTTGTAACCCAACAGACATGCATCTCACTGGCCCTCTCCCCACCCTCCCCAAGTTCTTTTGCCTGGCTGGATTTTGTCCTTGAACTCTAATAATTCTGGATGGAGGAGAGAAAAGGGTATGCGACTTATTTATGTAGGAGCAAGCAACTCTACAAAGGTAAAATATGCACTGTTTGCCTCTGGCCCAACCAACCATTTATCATGTGGCCCTCAGAAGGTTGCCCAGTAGGAAATGTGGCCCTTGGGCTGCAGAAGATTCCTTACCCATGACAGAAAAGACTGCTGTTTTGTTGATGTTTAATTATGATGTATATCATTTCTTTATCTATTTGCTGCATTTGAACACCACCTTTTTCTCCAAGGAGCTCAAGGTGGTGAACATGGTCCTTCTCCTTATTTAATCTCCACAACAATCCTGTAACGTTGATTAGGATGAGAGAAGACAGTGACTGGCTGAAGTTCACCCAATGAGCTTTGTGGCCGAGTGGAGATTTGAACTCTAGTCTCCCAAGTAGTAGTCCGACACTCTAACCACTACATCACATTGGCTCTCTGTGTTATGGGAAGATGGCAGAAAAAGTTTATATATATATGTAACACATTAAAATAAAGCACATTAAAATAGCTGTCTACTAGCACAACCTGGTAGCACAACCTGGTCTTACTAGCACAACCTGGCACTTCTTCAAAGAGATTAAAATGCTTTAGCATGAAAGAGGGACGCCCCCACCTTCCAGGCATCCCTTCCAGAAACAGAGCACAGAGCTGGGACAGGCAGACTCTCAGATTGGTGTGGCCAGCAGCCAGTCTTGCTAAATAATGAGGTATACCTTGGGAAAGTTGGCTGCCACAGAATCCATGCCCTAAATGATAGGAAAACACACCGACGGTCTCACTTCATCTTGGCCCTGCGCATGATAATGAAGGCAAATGCCAGCTCCCTTCCACGGGGGAAGATGATCCTCTCTAGCTTAAGGGCCAACTCTTCTTTTTGCCTTCATCTCTCTAATATTTCAGCTGCTGTCCAGATGTGGAGCAACTCTGGAGGTTGGCTGGCTTTCAGACTCCATGCTGGAAAGACCCAAGCTTGGCTCTTGTCTGCCAGGGACACATGGCTGTTGAATTAACAAGCAGGCTAATGACAATGGGAGTTGGAGAAACCAACAAACAACAACCAAGGACCCTGAGGATGAACCTCTGTTGTATATACCTGGGGAGAAAATGATGTTATGGATGCAAAGAAGCAACAAGAAATGACATGGAGACGGCAGAAAAGAGTGAAGGGGAATGAGTTGCCCCTACAAACCTCAGCATCTGAGAAAATGGAGGTGAAACATAAAATGTATTTGGTTTGTGCAGGAGAAGCTGTTTCTTATTATGCTTTTGCCACTAGGAACTCCTGATGCAGACGGTACAGCATGCTGGACCACCATCTTAAGATAGGAATTCAGCCAATTGCCATCTCTTAAGATAGCACTTAATTGTTGCTGTTTTTAGAGATTTGGATGCTCTGGTGCTGTCAGCAGGAGGGCAAAAAGTGCTCACACAGTGTGCTGCCTACTTGCATGCACAGTGGATGGAGCAGCCATACTGGTGCTACACGCATAACTGTTTGGAGGGAGATTCAAGAATGTGATGGAGACTAGTCTGGGCTAGCTTATTAAGTGGCTGTTGGCTAAACATCACGAGTCTGTTTTAGTTTCATGTGGTGGTAGTCAGCTAAGTTTTATTCAGAGTAGACTCATTGAAACAAATAGGCCTGACTTTGTCATGTTCATGTTTAATGGGTCTACTCTGAGTAATATTTAGCTGAATGCCACCAATTCTTCACTCCCTGAGTTCCATTCCTTTAAACTGGACAAAGGTAAAAGGCAAAAGAGGAACTGGCTACTTGATAAGATCCAGCTGCATTAAAGGAAACCTCAAAGCAGGCATATTATGAACCAAGCATGGACAAATAAGTCTATTTACGTTTGTCTCAGTTTCTTCCTTTTCTAATCTTCAGTTTGCCACATTTCTGCATAAATTTGGGATAGTTGTTGTTTTCAGTCCTCATGAAAATTGCCAAAAATATACATTTTTCTTTGCTTTTTTTCTTTGTTAATTTGTTAGTTTTACTAAGATATGCATTTGTATAAACACTTTTTAAACATGTGTGCTTGTGTACACAGTTTTTACTTGGTGGACTGCATCGTAATATCCAGAAAGCTGTGAATTTCAAAGGATAATTTTGTTTCAGTTTGGATGTTATTTCAGGAAGTGCAAATTAGGTAAGGTTCACATTAACATAGGAGTCAAAGCAAAATTCTCCCCATCCGTATTATTATTTTTTTAAAATTAAAACTATATAACAACTGAGCAAAATCAAGATACTGTACACCAGAACTAAATAGAGTATGTTCCTTTGCATATTTGAAACATCATTTGGAGATATAATTTAGGTATCCAAATACAGGCATGTGACCAAGATGACAGTGAAGATTAAGATAACAGATGCTGTGGCAATAAATCTTTCCAAAATGACTTCTGGGGCTCCAGTGGTATTAAATTACCACCTTGTCTAGTAATAAATGTCATGAAAGGCCCTGATGTTGCCATGAAGTTATCATGTCTTGCAACTACGGACAGGGGATAAATTAAATTCAGTTTGCATTTAAAAGTGAATTTACCTAATCTGCACTTTCCAAAATAATGTGTGAATCAAAATTAAGTCATCCTTCCACATTTGCACTTCTCTGAACTTGGCAATGTAGTTCTCCAGCCAAGTAATGTCTACAAAAATGTATATATTAGGGTAAAGTTCTAAATGCCTGTTTTAGTTAAAAGAACATAAAGAAATGCATTATATTAGGAGCAACGGCTTGCAAAAATGTGCATATTAGTCCAAAATGCACACCAAAATGTGTTTAGGAGGAAATACTGACAAATTTTCCTGAGGCCTTTTTTTTTTAATGAAAAAGAAAATGCACAAACTGATGCAGGAAATGGAGAACTGATTTTAAGACTGGAAAAATGCAAAACTGAGAAAACATTGGTTGCAGGGGATTGGACTAGATGACCCGTGGGGTCCCTTCCAACTCTTCAATTCTATGACAGCTCCATCCACTCCTCCTTGTCACTCCTCTGAGCACCCTGTCCCTGCTAGACGCAAGAGAGAGAGCAATGGGCTTTTCTTTCCTGTAGGCGAGAGAGGAACTTTGTGACTGGGGATAAATGAACTGAAGGAGAATTGGTTTGGCAGGGGTCACGTTTCTGGCTCTTCCCTGTATTTGGCTTTGAGGCCTTGGGTAAGCCACTTGTCTCGCATCTAGTCCCCCATCCTGTTTCCACGCGTGGCCAGCCAAACTGCCTCCGGGAAGCTTAAACAGGGCATAAAAACCAGAATGAGCAACAAAGTAAACACACCAAAAATTAAATCAGAAAAATATGAACATGTTGCATGTCTGTCTTGGCCTTTTTCCTGAGTCTCAATTCCCCCGTGCCTGATTTGCGGCTTATTACTGGGAAAATGTGGAACGGCTATACCCAGACCCTCCCTGCAACAACTGCGGTTCAAAGGCTTCTGAATATCAGTTGCTCGGGGAAACAATGGGAGAGGACTATCATGCTTACCTCCTGCTTGTGGGCTTCCAGGAGGCATCTGGTTGGCCAGAATGGGAAACAGACTAGAGGGATCTTTGCTCTGATTAACTGGGATAGGGAAGGGCAACTATGTCAATTTTGGTGTCTCATTTTCTCCAACCTGAAATTCAGTTCTCCACATTTCCACATCAGTTTGTGGTGTGGGGATGTTTAAATCTCTCTTTTTTAAAAAACCAAACCAAAACACCAGCATTTCATTACAAATTTCCCCTAATATACAAATTATTGTATGTGTATTTTGTGTAACATACACATTGCAAAGCAATTTCCCTTAATACGATGCATTTTTGCATGCCATTTTCACTAATATATGGGTAACTAGCATCTTAACGCAAGGGTTTCGATTCCAAGGATCAGAGCATAAAAACAAAACCTCCCAGAAACACCCCCTCGCCCGGCAAGGTGCAAAGACACTTCTCTGGGACAATAAGGCCCTGGCAAGACTTCATGTGCCCAGGAAATGGGTCCAGCAGCTCCTCCAAATCAGGAGGGAAGCTGCCACACTCACAGTGTGCACTGCCGGAAGACGACCCGATTGCCAGTGCAATGGCTGGTGCCTCCCTACCCTCGGCACAATGGGCTGTGGGAACTGGCTTCTCAAGACTCCCACTTGGATCCTGAAGCCCAGAAAGTGGCTTATCAAGGCTACGTGCACCACTGAGATACAGGGATGCTCCTTCAATAAGCACAACCTCTGGGGAGCAGTCCTCAGCGTTTGCAGTTGCCTCAATAATAATAGTATAATAATAATTTATTATTTATACCCCGCCCATCTGGCTGGGTTTCCCCAGCCACTCTGGGCGGCTCCCAACCAAACATTAAAAACACAATACAGTACAGCATTAAACATTAAAAACTTCCCTCAAGTGTGGACTGTTTCTACTTGCTTCTGCAGTGTTCTCGGCCCTAGCCCCACCCTTGCCTTCTGTTCCCTGAGGGTATTTTACCTGCCCTCTGGCTGTCCCCTGACCACCCTGTATGCCTAGAATTTGGGCAGGCAGCAGCAAGAGGGAGTCTTTTGTATTCTGCTTGCATCGGCCGGACTCTTGACAATGCACTGTACAGAAAGCTTTGGAATATACAACTCTTGCTACCCCAGGCAGAGGTGCAAGTGTAGAGTTCTCTCCTGGGAAGAGATGGAGCATCACTTTCTCATCCAAGTATCTGCCACTTGCTTCAGAATCCCTGGAGTATTATAGCTGCCTTACACCCAGTGGAGTAAGCCTTCAACTGCTGGCCAAGATTACAAAGTGATACCATCTGAAGATAGACTCCAGGAGACGTGGAATCTGTGTCGATTTGAAAAATGTAGCTTTATGGACACCTTCGTGAGAGACTGCAATGCCTGTATGAATATCAAAAGCAGGTGCCGTTATTTCCATCCCTTGGAAAGATTGCCAGGAATTTGCAACCTGATTATTGCAAAAGGGACTACCGTCTCAGTGGTTTTACCTTGAAGTGGCGCCTGATTAACCTTTGTTCTTAATACAAAAAAAAAAGGAAAAAAAAGATAGAAGATGATTCCTGCTAGATCAAACCAAAGGTTCATGTAGTTCAGCACTATGTTCTTACAATGTTCTCTGTGAGGGGGGAACTACAGCCTGCAGGATTCTTTGGGGGGTGTCATGTGCTTCAAAGGTGTGTTGAATGTGCTTTAAATGTATTGTGTGGATTTGCCATGGGTGTCCTAATAATTTCAGGTGACCTGTTTGCCTATGTTGTTTGAAATTAAATGGTGCAGGCAAAGGCACAGTGACCAGCAAGCACCAATGACCAGCCCTGGACAGTTGTGGGGGCATAAACTTGTCAAGGGTATAAAATATCTACAGCCTCCACTTTTGTTTTGCTCTGCACCCAGTGCCTGTGCATCTTGCAAAAATGTCAGGCACTCACTCCCATGTGCAAGTCAAAACACCAGCCAAATGGTAACAAGACGCTGAGACGCCAATAGGAAAGGCTCTATCAAAGCCACTGTTCCCATTGGCAAAGAGAGGGTTAAACAGCCCTTTCTTCATGTGGGAGGGGCCAGTTGGGGGTGGAGTCACTGTTGCTGGTCTTTGAGCCATTGCTCAGTTCAAAATTAAATACTAGCTACTAACCTGAAACTTCAACTTAGAACTTCAAAATGCACTGGGTACATTTGGTTCAATCTCCAGGTGGATCTGGAAGAAACTTTAGCCTGAAACTCTGAAGAGCTGCTACCAGTCAGTGTTTACAACACTGAACAATATCGACCAAGGATATCGCTCTATACAGTGGTACCTCTGGTTACAAACGCTTCTGATTACAAACGCTTCAGCTTATGGGCTCCGCTAACCCAGAAGTAGCTGCTCCTGGTTGTGAACTTTGCCTCAGGATGCGAATGGAAATCGCGCGCCAGAGGCATGTGCACAGCGGAAGCAGTGGCAGAGCTTCACGCTCTGGCGCCGGGGGGGGGCAGAGAGCAGGCAGGGGCGGGGGTGGCGTGCATCCTGGGGGTGTGGCGCCCAACGTTGGCAGGGGGGCAGCTGCGATGGCACCCCACCGGGATCACGCTGCCGGGGGCTTAAGTTTCAGCTTAAGAACGGACCTCTGGAACGAATTAAGTTCATAACCGGAGGTACCACTGTATAAGGCAGCCTCCTACACTCCTATGCGGGGTGGCCAGGCTACATGACCTCTCAGATCCAGCCCTTTATCCCTCTCAGATTCCTTCCAAAGGCATGGAAGGTCCAGCGTTCAACTCACATTCAACTGCACCAAATATTATTGCTTTGCACTCAAGGAACTGGCCATCTTCATACAGGCTGTGCCCCCTATTAGATGAGTCTAAGTGGCAGCCACAGGATGAGGTGCTGGTATCATTATTTTCATTGAAGTTTTAATAACTGTTATTATTACTTTGAGCTTTGCTCCCTCTGGTGTGGAAAACTCTTTTGCTTGATGCATGCAGCAGAGACTTTGGGGAACGTTCAGTCCCTTCTTACCTCTTTGCTTCCGCAGCATACTCACCAACCTCTACAATCCTTTCAGGAGAAATGATTTCTCCAATAAGCACAAAGACTCTCCTCCTACGCTCTGGAGAAGAATGGAGTCCCTTGGCAAGATTGCTCGTCATTGCTGGGAGAAAATAAGGCGGAATTCTCCCTGGACGTGTTTTCAAAATACACTAGACCACTCACAAAGGGATCATAATATTCTCTTTATGGCTATTGGGAACCATAAACAAGAAACAGACTCTCTACAAAATCCCTCTCTTGCTAATTGGTTCCACGCTGTGTAATTCATCGTCAGCACCAACTCATACCTTTGACAAATGGGGCACTCGTCCAGAGCACCAAAGAACCAGTTCCAAAACAGTGCTGCCCTCACGCCTGGCCTCTCACTATCATCAGCTGTCACAGCTGTTTCTACAAGTTGTGCAATGTTTCTATTTTATTTATTTAGCAAGATTTATATGCTATTTAACATTAATAATAAAAAATCTCTAAACAGTTTACATAAAATGGTATAAAATAGTCATTAAAAAGGCAATAAAAGCAGACTTAAAAAACAGTAGATGCAAAAAAAATTAAAAATAGATAAAATTATCAGATTTTAAAAGCAAATATGCACAATAAAATTACATGTCTGAGTAGGTTTTAACAGTGCAATGAAGGCTCCTGGTTAATATTAAGAGGCAAAGGGTTCCAGTTGCTGCCATGCTATAAGATTGATTTCTCGCATGTGTGTAACATTATGTGGCACTTGTAAAAGTGCCAGTTCCACAGAACACAGCAATCTAGTGGGCCCATATAGGGTAAGGCAACTGTTGCCTTGCCTGCCCTCACCAATTTGGCAGGTTGTCTGAAAGACCCCAGGGCACGATAATGTTTGCAAGGCAAGTGGAAGTGGTTGCAGGAAGTTATGGAGATCTAATGATGAGCAGGGCTAGGAAATTTGTGCCCTTCCAGCTATTTTTGGAAAGAGAATCCTATCATCCCTGCATATTGGCCATGTTGCTGGGACTGATGAGAGTCCAACAATAGCCAGGGGGAGCCCTGCACTAGGGACCAGGAGAGTGTGGCATTTATGACCAAAGGCTTTGATAAAGTGTGGAATGGATATAGGAAGGAACCTTGTCCCACCTGGGGCTAATTCTGTTTGCCATTTCAAAGCTAGGCAGAACTACCCTGTCAGGACCTTCTCTCTGTACAGTAGGACAGCATCTTATGTGGGGGTTTAGTTCCAAGGGCTCTGCATATATGTAAAATCAGGATGGCTTCTGTAATTCCAGGGATGACCCAGGAAAATCAGGATACTTGAAGGGTATGTAAGATGTGATCATACCGAACACAAGCGTGTCTGGCATGTAAGTAGCACTTGCAAAGAGATGTACAGAGAATTCAAAATTCAGAGTCTTGCTGGCCTTATTAGGCCTGAAGGTTAAAGATTCCCCAACCCTCGGCTATAGTAGTTCTTGCACTTGAAAACTGCTGCTAAAAGCATGCCTCTGGGAAATGAGTCATGTTTCCTTACTCTTGATTAGAAACACAGGATGCTGCTTTATACCAAGTCAGAACGTTGGTCCATCGCAGTATTATCTGCACTGACTGGCAGTGGTTCTCCAGGGTTTTAGGGAGGGGTCCCTCCCTACACTACCTGGAGATGCTGGGGACTGGATCAGGAGGCTTTCCTGCCGCTGAGCCAAGACCCTTCCACTAATCTGATATGCTAGGGAAATATAATTCAATTCCAACATGCTTAGTTTTAGCAAGGGGAACAGCATGGGGGTGGATTCCCCCCCACCCAGGGGTGGATTCCCCCCCACCCACTGGATGGTCAAAGCTTAGTTCCCCGGGAGAAAAATGTGAATATTTATTTGAACTTCAATTCTATCAGATCCATTTCCATGCAACTGTTTTTCTATTTATTTAATCATGCAGGGGAGAAACACGGACATTCTCTCCAACTGCAAGGACCCTCTCATAAGGGGCAACATGTTGAGAAACCGCTGGCAATTTGCATGAAAGAGACAGGGACATGGGCTGTATTGGCTAATTGCTCCTATTCATTCTAGGGTAACCTTTTATTGATTATGGGGCTGGATATTATTATTATTATTATTATTATTATTATTACCTGATTTATTTCTTTTTGCAGTCTCTTAGAAGCTGCCCGGGGAGCAAACTAAAGGTAGTGTGTGAGATATGTGTGGATGTTTTCACCCACTTTAATCCAGTTCCATGTTTGAGTGGAATAGCAAATATGGGGGAGAGGCGGTGCATCACTCCCTCTCAGCTGTTCAGCCATTTAAAAACACCCCTAACTTCTTTTCTTCCCATAGGAGACGAAGATTCTAGATCCACATATTTTTTCCTCCACAAAGAGAAAAGAAGGCTGAGGAGGGGGATTCATAGCAGGCATAAAACCTGCAGGAAAAATATTATGTATTGCCCTCTCCACCAGAGCTCCTTGTAGCTGTATTGAAGTGGAAATCAACATCAGGGCAGACTTTATAGAACCCCCGTGTCATGTTCAGTCTGGTTATTAGAGAGCTGAGTCAGGAATGTATTTGGAAAAGTAAACAAGACTATTTTTTAGTAACTCTTTTTATTGCATCGTTGTGCATGCATAAGGACCTGCTAACTGGGTCCAATTCAAAGCAATTGAATTAGAATCAAGACCTTGGGCTCAAGTATGCCCAGTGCTAACAAAATCTGCAGAGGCTTCCAGATTTTTATCAGGCAGGCCCACTAATTCCTCAAAGTTGTGTCCTATTCCCTCCCTGCAGGGTGCTTTACCTTACGATGTTAGAAAAGCAAACAGTCATTTAAAGTAATTTTTCTATACCCTAAATCCTAATATGGGCATTTCATGCTTAGCTTGCTAGCATTGGAACCAAATAGATGGCAATTAAGATCCACCTAGAAATCTCAGAGCCAAAACGTGCTAGCAGATGCCATGGAATGAGTGCTACTTGGTTTCCCCCAGAGTAGAATCTAGAGCAAGGATGGGGAAATTTTGGGGTCAGACACAAAAGTGGGCAGAGCAACACAATTTTTATATTTTGTACTGTAGGTGAGTTCCTACACACACTTGCACACCCCTCTCTATCCTCCATTGAGGCAAGCAAGAGGCATTATCAGAGTTTAAGGACACATCCCAGTCAGGCAAGAATGCTCAAAGAGGTTGCAAAGCAGGGCCAGTGAGGGGTGTGGCCTAAGGAGAAGGGGTGGTGTGGGGAGAGTCCCAAGGGCCAGATGGGGAGATCTGGAGAGCCACATTCCAAACCCAGGCTGGAGGTTCCCCACCTCTGCCTTAGAGGAAACTTAGCAAGGGAGAAAGGAGGTGGTAATTGTAGCAGTGATGTGGTGTGTAATGGCATAAGAGCATAGAAGAGCAAGTAAGAACAAAAGAAGGGCCAATGGCCCATCTAGTCCTTATTTGTCTGTCTGTCTGTCTTGCCTGTAAGTTTCCCATTGTGGCATCTGGCTGACCAGGTGCTGGACTCGGACACAGTGCTTTAAAGCACAAACCTGTGTCTAGAAACGCAGCACAAAAGCAAGTCTAGATGAGACCTCAGTTCATCAATAACACACTAATATTGTGTCAATACTATATTGCAGACTATACCCACAATAAAGCACCGGTCTGGAGGGGCTGTAATGCATCAGCAGTGGG
Source organism: Podarcis cretensis (assembly GCF_951804945.1). NCBI lineage: Eukaryota > Metazoa > Chordata > Lepidosauria > Squamata > Lacertidae > Podarcis > Podarcis cretensis. Next base: position 31,395,043 of record NC_137177.1, read on the forward strand.
TTTATTCTGCATTAGTTTACTCTTCAATGTTACCACAATAATGCTATCACAGGAGTGATGGGAAATAAAGCCGTGTGATCACCCCAAAACTTTTTACAGCATTGAAAACAGGATTGCATGTGACCATCCCAACAGCACCATGGGCAAAAATAATCATGAATGCACAATGAAAAGGACATTTGGACTCTGAAGAGGCCCTCAGAGCTGGGTGATACATTGCAACATTTTATTGCAGGCCCCATTTATTAATAGCAACTCACTCCTTAAATGTTTGGGCCTCTTTTATTTAAATGTTTGGGTCAGAAGGAATGCACCTTCTGTTGTTTGTTTGTATATATGTGTGTGTTTAATTGTTTAAAACCATCAGGCATAAATATTTGACTGTGTATATCTCCAGAGGCACTTCCCAGATGCTATCAAGCATCCTGCTTGGATTTAGAAGGATAAGCAGGAATGGCCTATTTTAACCTAAAAGATGAAAATGTAGATTACTGAGACTATAATAAAAGTATTGTATAGGATAAATATAGCCAGAGCTTTGGACATTTGTAGTCTCCAATGTTTTAGTAATATATAGAACATAATTTACTTTTGTTGTTGTTTAGTCGTTTAGTTGTGTCCGACTCTTCGTGACCCCAGGGACCAGAGCACACCAGGCACTCCTGTCTTCCACTGCCTCCCGCAGTGGTCAAAATAATAATAATAATAATAATAATAATAATAATAATAATAATAATAAAATTTATTTATATCCCGCCCTCCCCAGCCGAAGCCGGGCTCAGGGCGGCTAACAACAATAAGACAGTACAAAAGTACAGCACAAACAACACTCTAAAATCATTAATGTACACATTAAATTAAGATAGTGTTGCGTGCCACCCCAATCTCCAAGCAGTGCAAGATTCCAAGTGTTCGAAGCGCTTACCTGGGGTTTGTGTTTCCTTTTGAGAATGAGGGACAGTGGAGACTCTGGTGTCTTTATGATATATGGTTTATTTACACATTCTGTATATACCTGAGCCTATGATGGAGAGGTCCACAGCATCAACACCCCAAGAGGGTTTTGTTTCCCCCACAGCCACAAACTTGGATTCAAACAGAAATCAACCATTGTGTTTTCTGGCTTGCTGCCTTTACCTGCCTGCAACTTTTTTTCCTCCAGGTCACACTCATTTGACATCTGGCACAGAGCTCCCTCTCCTTGCTTTCTTAATGGCCCATAAACCTTTCCTTTGTTTTCTAAATGGTGATTGCCTTATCAGGAAACTAATCTGTCTTATATTTTAACCCTTGCTGGATCCAAGAGTTCAGGAGGTTTGATTAAATTCTAGCACTTATTGAATATAGGAATTTAGGAGAGTATGGCATCCCACAACTCATAATAGTATTTTGGAATGTGGGGGAAATATGCCTTGAAGAATCTGATGGACTACACCCTTTCTGGTGGAAGAGGTAGAATACCAAAGATAAAGGATCAAGGATCACCACTGTTTGGTTCAATATCATACAAATTAGGTGCATGGCTGCAGGTACAGAAGGAAATCATAAATTTAGAAGTCCAAGTCTGAGCATTTGATATTATAATTGTCCTCTTTTAAGGTCCTCCTTTCTAATCACATCTTATTCTTATGAATACTGAAGTTACATAATTGTGGAAGGGTCAGAGCACAGCGCAAGAGCGCATGCTTTGCATGCAGAGGTCTGGGGTTCAATCCCTGGCATCCCCAGAGCTGGGAAAGACTTCTGCCTAAAAGCCTGGAGAGCAATTGCCTGTCCATGTGAACACTGAGCTAGAAAGACTGTTAACCTGACTGTGTGGAAGGCAGTTTTCTATATTCCTAGAATCAAACCACATCATATATTTAAGCAGTCTTATACCACTCAGTAATGTCTACCCTGACTGGCAGCAGGACTCTAGCTCTACCTGGGGAGGCTGAGGGTTGAACCTGGGATACATTACCACTGACCTACTATAGCACTCCCCCAAACAGAGAGTACAAAGTCATAGAATCATAGAATCATAGAGTTGGAAGAGACCACAAGGGCCATCGAGTCCAACCCCCTGCCAAGCAGGAAACACCATCAGAGCACTCCTGACATATGGTTGTCAAGCCTCTGCTTAAAGACCTCCAAAGAAGGAGACTCCACCACACTCCTTGGCAGCAAATTCCACTGTCGAACAGCTCTTACTGTCAGGAAGTTCTTCCTAATGTTTAGGTGGAATCTTTTTTCTTGTAGTTTGGAACCATTGCTCCGTGTCCGCTTCTCTGGAGCAGCAGAAAACAACCTTTCTCCCTCCTCTATGTGACATCCTTTTTTATATTTGAACATGGCTATCATATCACCCCTTAACCTCCTCTTCTCCAGGCTAAACATGCCCAGCTCCCTTAGCCGTTCTTCATAAGGCATCGTTTCCAGGCCTTTGACCATTTTGGTTGCCCTCCTCTGGACATGTTCCAGTTTGTCAGTGTCCTTCTTGAACTGTGGTGCCCAGAACAGTCCATCTAGTGGTGCCCAAAACAGTCCATCTAGCTGAGTATTGTTGACTAACTGGCAGTGGCTCTATAGCGCTTCTGGGGATTGAACCTCGATTTTACGTGACCCCCACTCCCACCCCTGGTTTATATTGTATTTATTTTAATTTTGATTTCTTACCTCCCCTTCACCACAAGGTCCCAGGACAAGCTGCAGCTGTGTTAAAATCCAAACAGAATATTAAAATCCAATGAAATGACGTAAATCAAACCAATAATGTACATCAGACAACAGAGGAAGTAGTTAGTTTTGGTGTTTTTAAACGTTTGGATCGTATTTCGTATTTTTAATAAGTTCCAGATAACTTAATTGTTTAATACGTTATGGAGGGCAATGTAATAAATACTTCCCACCCACCCCCACATCAGCATGAAAATTGGCAAATGCTGCATCGATATCATTCACTTTTGCTTTCCCCTCCAAAAGTACCCAAACAGTTTTGGGTGAATGATGGTGGTGCAGTGAGGATAATATTGACTTGAAGCAATACCTGGTGGCCAAAGGAGGCTGGGCCTAGGGCTCTGTCATAAAAGGTTTTCTGTGTCTGTTCTCCTGCTGGGCCTTAACTTCATTCCGCATTCCCATTTCCATTTCCAGGGACTGGAAATTGCACTCTGCCCAGATTTGATTCTCTTCACCATCTGAAACCAGCCAATCTGCCCTTTTGAACTCCCAGCCAAGAGTCTCCAGGGCAGAAACGAAACACAGGCAGGCAGGAGCCACAGGCAGGTGGCCACTGAGCCTTTGGCTGGGGCGGCTTGTCCCTCTGAGGTGCGCCTTTTGCCTCCCCTGCCCCCCTCCCAGCACCTCCATTCCTTTCAGTCGAGGCAGAAGAATTTACCTAGCATGTGAGAGGAACGAAGCATGTGGGGGGCGGGACTATGGTCGCCTATAGCCAATCACAACGCAGGCTGTGAGCATGTGCAGTGCCGCTTCTTACCTGAGCAGCAAGTTCTCAGGAGGAGGCAGGCAGCCTTCTTGCTGCCCTCAGAGGAGCCTGCAGGGCTGCAAGTAGCATCACCCTGGCTTGCTTTTGAGAACAGTTGCCGTCATCATCAACAACATCATCATCACTGAGAGCCTTAAATAGGAGTAAACACCACTGAACTCAACAGGACTTCTGAGTAGACTTGGTTAGGGCTATAAGTAGCATTAAATAGGTACATTCATGAAAATTTATGCCTTTATGATTTATTAAAATAGTTATAGACTGCCCCCTCATGCAAAATAACAGGGCAGCATACAACAAAAAATTGCAGAAAGTTTAAACTACCATTAAAAACAATACAGAATATTCATTAAACGACTGGGTCATCATATCAGTTTAAACCACTGACTATTAATTAATGGCTATTAATTAATGGCTGCTATATAGAACCTCCAGGTTCAGAGGCAATATATCTCAAAATGCCAGCTACTGAGGGTCAAGCTGTGGTGGAGGGTTGTTACCTTATTGATTGATTGATTGATTGATTGATTGTTTAAATAATTTGTTAGTCACATAATGCAGGGCAGTCTGTGGTTTAAAAACATACAAAATAACTTGTTTCATGTCTTCCTTTGAGCTTACTGGGCAGATTGTTGGACTGGATCCTGGCCTTTCAGCTGAGTTCCATTTGCAAAATAGCAGAAAGAAAAAAGAAAAAATTCCATGCATACAACCAGAGAATGGCTGAGAAACATTTGGTATATTATCCTTGCTTATGAATAAAATAACGTACTATAAACATTGACTTGGTTCAATCGGTAAGGAAGGCTTCAGAGATTTGGCAGCTTCTCATTTTATATTGGAGTAAGATTAAACGGGTTGCAGGATGTAAGACAAGTAGTGTTGTTTATGATTTGGTGCTCTTTAAATATTGACTGGAATTGGTTTTGGTCTATGTTGTTTATCATTTGACTTACTGTTCTTTTCTATTCAGTTAAGAACTTTAGAATGAAATATGACAGCAGTATAACCTTGGTGGTTCTTTCTTACAGTTTTAATATACAGTTAGACATTGTTTGTTTATTTTTAAATGTCTGTGTGTGTGCGTGCGTATGCGCCCTCCCACCCTCCCACATTTTTAAAGACAACTCAATAAAGATTTTGACTTGAAGAATCCTCCCAACCTCAAAAAGATGTTGTTTTGCCAGAGAAACATAATGGCTCAAATGTTTGCAGAAAGCGGAGCAGCCATCAAAGCGAGGCGGTTAAGAAAAACGTGGAGGAACTTTCCGTGGGTCACCCAACCCTCCTAGACCCATAATTCTTTAAGCCTGTTGCACTGGAAACAACTAGCGAAACAACGCAGGGAATGCTGTCTGGATTAATCGGGTATTATGTATGTTTAAATGAGAAGGATCAACCCAGCAAATATTCCAGCAAAAATATCAAGTTTGGACACATCCATATGGGAGGAAGAAAGTGGACAGCTAATTAATATTTGATATGTGGAGAAAGGCGGAAACCCAGAGCCAGCCAAGCTGGAGAATAATACAACTTTATTGATTTTGGATTACTCACCCGGGACGGATAAAATTAAACCTGAGGTTCCTAAGGGATATAGAGAAACATCCACTGCAGAAGAAAGCATTCTTCTTTGGCTCCAAAGTGCACACCCCAAGTTGTGAATTGATGCTTGCTCAGACCTTGTGTCTGAACAAACAGGAGGAGGCATAAATCAGGAGAGATGGTCGTTCCTGACTCAGAGCTGTTCCAAAGGTTGCTTGGGGTCCAAGCTGGAAGAATGCAAATTGTTCCTGGGATTTAGGATTATTGTTATTATTATGAAATAAATCCTCGGTGCCTGCCCAGAATTAATATGGGAAAGCTGGAACTGGTGCCTTGATCCTCAGCCTGACCTGGGATAATATTTCTTATGTTGCTCAGAGTCTTACATCAGAAACACAAGATCAGGAGGGCTACTCACTTGAATGGTTAGATTAATCAACTAACGCTGTCATGAATTGGTGAAGTCAGGTTTTGAACCAGGGCGTGGGGAAGAGTGCAGGTTCATTTCTATTTCTTATATTTTTAGCTCAACACCCACATTTTGACCAGGCAGGTGGCAGGAAGGGAAGAAGAAGAGTTTGGATTTGATATCCCGCTTTATCACTACCCGAAGGAGTCTCAAAGCGGCTAACAATCTCCTTTCCCTTCCTCCCCCACAACAAACACTCTGTGAGGTGAGTGAGGCTGAGAGACTTCAAATAAGTGTGACTTGCCCAAGGTCACCCAGCAGCTGCATGTGGAGGAGCGGGGATGCGAAACCGGTTCACCAGATTATGAGTCTACCACTCTTAACCACTACACCACACTGGCTCCAGGGGGTTAAGCAGCTTCCCCACCGCTGGTTTTCAGTAACAGGAAATCATGATTGACCTCATTCATGTCTCACTGAATTCAGACATTCATGTCTCACTGAATTCAGACATTCATGTCTCACTGAATTCAGACACCAATTCCTGCTTCATCTGTCTGCCTAAATTCCACCACCTCAAGCATCCTGCACCGCCTTACTCCATGGTAGGGCCAGCTCACTTCATGGCATGAAGAGAAGCCTGATCACCTGCTGTGTGGGGATCAAACTGACATTTAAAGCACAGAAGGCAGAGTGTTAAGGAAACTTAGCAATCCTAGAAAAGACCAGCTTCTGCTCTAGACTCCCTGTCCACTTCATCTATGAGCACAGCTCATTATTCAAGACTCAACTAGGGACTTTTGGGCACTGCTCCAACCAACTCCTATTTCCACAAGGACAGAGGAGGGTCAGATTCCCTCTGGTTCCCTCTGGTTCCCTCTGGTCCCATGTCTCAATCTACACTCAGAGCTACCAAGGATGGGTGCGGTTAACAGGGGTTGGTTAGTTGCAGGATAAGGGAAGCCATTCCAAGACCTTCATTGTTTGACACACGGGAAGGACCTTTGGCCAAAACTACTGGATGTTTTGTCTATGGCTCCCTCCCTTCCCACCCAACTGGGTCACTGGATAAACAACCTTTGAGCGTTTCAGATTTCGACAGAAAATAAGCTGAGGTCTACAGGGACAAAGCAAAATAATAAAGTGCCAACCCGATTGTTCGTTTTAAAGCAATCTGACAGAGTTTGGAGGTTTAGCCAACTCTTAACCTACAAAAAATAAATAAATGTGTAGATTCTTTCCTAAGAATTCTTTTCTTTCAATTTTTGCACGTTGGAAGTTAAGCAGTTGTAGGCTTCCCCCCCTGCCACCACCCCATGAAAAAATAATCCAAATTTCACACACATTTACACTTGGCCTGCTTTAATTCAGATTATTGCTGCATCACAGTGCAATACTGTAGCTGCATAGTGGCTTGCTTTTCTTACTATAATTCAAGATTGCTTTACCCCATATGTGCCCACACAGCCACTTTGATCTGTGGACTTGGCACTGTTACAGGCACCACATTATGTGTGTTCTGCAGTTGTAAGTAATTGATATTTTAGAGTGGCAGCACCGGCACTTTGGTACTCCCTGCCTGTTGAAATCTGGCAAGCATCTTCACTGTACTCTTTTCAGCCCCTGCTTAAGATATTTGCGGGCGGGGGGTGGGCTATCCAGACACATAGATTTTGGTGTGTTTTAATCTCTTACTGTTAATTTTAATTTTCATTATTTTTATTACCGGTACTTGCCTTTAACGGTTTTTTATTGGCAATTTTAAGATTTCTTACAAACCCCTTAGAAGTTTTGTTACAATCAAGAGTTACATTAATTTTGTTAAATAAAAATAAATAAGGTGATAGGAAGTCTGCAAGTTTTTCTCAAGTTAATCAGAGAACTACAGCTTTCTTTCAGCTTAGATGGTCAGAGCATGATGCTACTTAATGCCAAGATCAAAGGTTCAAGGCCTGTTCTGGCCACCTAGAGAGAGGGAATTAGCTCAATTGGGTGAACACATCCTTAACAGATTATCACTGCATTGACCATTGGCAGCCAATATGTTTGACTCTGGACTGTATCCTGACTACTGGACTTCAGATTTGGCCTACTTGGATTGGCCTTGGACTGCATTTCCTAGATTTTGGAGTTTGCATACTGACTTGCGGCCAGGTAGCTCAGGGGTTCAGGATATGGGGGAAACACGCAGCAGTAGGTTTCCTTAATTTAGGAAAACGAGTTCACATCCTAGTATGGACACTAGTCTGCAGACAAAGAAAAGCAATGCTGGTTGCTGGGTGAAAGGGATGGAGCAGAAAACTGCATGACCCATAGAAACAACAGACCTTGTGAAATACTTGGGTATTTGGATCACCCCCAAGAACATAAACTTATTTCAGGATAATTACACCAAAACTTGGCTAGAGATTAGAAAAAACTTGGTAACCTGGAGTAAACTAAAATTAACATTTCTGGGTAGGATTTCCATTATAAAGATGAATGTGCTTCCAAAATTAATCTTTTTATTTCAAATGATTCCGATACTGGGTGAAGCAGGTTGTCTCAAGATATGGCAAAGAGAAATTTCCAAATTTCTGTGGGAAGGGAAGAAACCTAGGATTAAACACCTGATCTTAATAGACATAAAAGAGAGAGGAGGCTTTTCCCTACCCGATTTAAAACTTTATTACGAGGCAGCCTGTTTCACCTGGCTAAAAGATTGGTGCACGTTGCAGGATCCGGACCTCCTGGACCTAGAAGGTTTTGACAACCGTTGGGGATAGCACGCCTACCTAATATATGGAAAAGCGAAAATTCATAAAAATTTTACCAAACATATAATAAGAAAGTCACTCTTTGCTGTATGGGAAAAATATAAAGACCTGATGGTGCCTAAAGTCCCGTGGTGGACTTCTCCAGTAGAAGCCATAGCAGTAAAACGGAAAAATACTCGGGAAAGCTGGCCAACATATAAAATACTTCTAAAAAATGAAGATAACCAAATAAAATTAAAAAAAATTGAGGAAATAAGAGAACACATTTCAGACTGGTTCCAATACCATCAGTTATTTGAAAAAATTAAATCTGACAAACAAAAGGGGTTCTCAGTAGATATTTCCCGATTCGAATCAGATCTTGTAAATTCTAAAAGAAAAACTCTTTCCAAAACTTACCGACTCCTCCTTGACTGGACAGTCAAGGAGGAGGAGGTAACAGTGGCAATGGTGAGATGGTCCCAGGATTTTGGCCATTCAGTAACCATGGCCCAATGGGAAAATTTATGGAAGATCAATTGGAAATTCACAAACTGTTACACGATTAGAGAGAACTTTCAAAAAATGCAACATCGATGGTATCTAACACCATGGAAACTTTCAAAAATGTATAAAAATGTGTCAGGTAATTGTTGGAGATGCGAAGACTCAGGAACATTCTACCATATGTGGTGGACATGTAGGAAAATACAGGTATTCTGGGAGAGTATACATGCAGAACTGCAAAAAATGCTAAAAATCTCTTTCAATAAAAAAACAGAGGCCTACCTCCTGGGAATAACAGATTTGGATATTCCACAAAAGAGGAAGGGTATCTTTTTATATGCGACGGCAGCAGCAAGAGTTTTGATCGCAGCAAAATGGAAGAGTAATGAAATCCCCTCTATACAAGATTGGATCCAAAAGCTGACAGAATATGCCGAATTAGATGGTTTATCAGAAAAGATAAAGAATAAATCAAAACAGGAATTTGTTTCTAAATGGGAGGTTTTCAAAGAATATCTGAAAAACAAATATAGTAGTTTAAATTCTGTTGCAGCATTCGAGGAACTTCAGTAATAGCTGCTAGGTAGATAGAAGAAATTAGATTTATTGAGAATAAGTTTAATTATGAAAAAAAATGTGTATTGGCAGTAAGTAACATGAATTTGAAATATGGAATATATGGGAAGTTGGGTCTTTAGTGTTAAGACCAATAGATGTTTTATTGTTTGCCAAGAAAATTATGTGGCTATGGTTATTTTTGTAATTTGTGTGTAATTTGGTATTTGTGGGGGTTTTTTGTGTGTGTGGTTTTTTTTCTTGTTGTATAAATAAATAAATAAATTTTTAAAAAAATTTAAAAAGAAAGAAAGAAAAGAAACAACAGACCTTAAGCTCTCCTGGATCAGGCCAATGGCCCATCTATTTCAGCATTCTGTTCTCATAGTGGTCAACAAGATGTCTATGGGGCGTTCATAAGCAGGACCTGAGTGCAACAGCCATCTTCCCATTGCAAGTCTAAGCAAGTGAAGACCAAAGCATTTGGAGGACATCATGTTGGGGGAGGCTCTGGGATCTCAGAATTTGAGGCTTGCTGCATCTGCCGAGTAGATACCCATCATTTCAGTACTTGGTTGCAGTCATAGAATTGTAGCATTGAGGGTCATCAAGTCTAACCCCCCGCAATGCAGGAAATCTCAACACACAGTTCCCCATCCAATTTGAAACCATTCTGGACCCTGCTTAGATTTGCAAATGTGCTAGCAGTTTTATTGCTGCACCATTAGAATAATAAGTTAGAATAATAAGGATGCCTGCTCTTTCTGTGGCCCAAACCCCAGAGGGCGGGTCCCTGTTCCCCCTTTCTCTTCCATGTTCCCAATCCCCCAGCACAGTACCTGTCTGGAGAGTATAACTGAGTATTGCAGTGTCTCTGTCCCAACATCACTGGGAACTGGGCAAAGGGTTGTAGCCCAGTTTGAGAACATCTTTTTTGCAAAGAGAAGTTCAATCCCTGGCACCGCCTGGTAGGGCTAGGAAAGATTCCCTGTCTGAAACCCTGGAGAGCTGCTGGCAGTCAGTGCAGACAATACTGAGCTAGATAGGCCAATAGTCTGATTCATTATAAAGGTGGCTTCCTATGTTCCTGATCAGCATAAGCAAACCCCAGCAGCAACACTGTGTAAGCATGTCATGGTTATGGACAGCTGCCACCTCCATCATAACAAGACAGAGTTGGCAGCCCAGGACTGACCTGCTGAGAGCCTGAAGGGCCCTGCCCTGCTTCTCTCCACCTGGCTTGGGGCGGGGCCTGACAGGCTCCATAAAGGACTGCTGCTGCCATCGCCACTGCTGGGCAGAGAGGGCTCCATTTTTGTTTTTGTTTTGTTTTGTTTTTAAATTGCTTTTATTTTTTATCTCTGTTATTTTAAATTGTGATTGATATTAATGCTGTATTCGTTTTAGATTTTATAAATTATGTGGAAATTGTTTTCTATTTGGTTGTGTGCTTTTTAATGTGTTTTATTTATTGTTTATGACTTTTGTTACGTTGGTAAGTATGTAAATCTTGTCATGTTGTAAGCTGCCTTGAGCATTGCTTTAACTATGGAAAGGCGGCATACAAATAAAATGATGATGATGATATACTTGCGACATTTGACTGTCAAAAGTCTCAAAAAAGGACCCAGTTAAACTTAGAAAAGCCATTCCTTTCATTCTAAAGCGTCTGTTTGTTTGTTTGTTTGTTTGTTTGTTTGTTTGTTTGCCTGGCAGCTGACATGGATTGAAGTAGTCCATTTATCAATGCAGAGCCTATTCTTGTGCTCATCGCTGGCCTAAGTTTTACCAGCTTTTGCCAGGAGTTACTCACAGGGTTGTTGTGCATCCAGCCCGGAAGCATCGCACCGATGGGTACGGGCCAAATGAAATGTTACACAAGAATCGTGTGAAGAGTCTCCAGAAAGGGTGTGTGCGTGTCTTTATGAAAAGCATCTGTAGGAGGCACCCAGTTTCAAAGGGAGGCACAGCCACAGAGTGGGGCTTCTTCAACCCTTTCCCTGCCTGCTGTTTTTCTTCTGAAAAGTGGCTCCCTCCACGGCTGCTCTTCCACCTGGGAGATAAAGGATACAGATTAATGAGCCCGCCCCTCGTGGTGTTTCCCTACCAAAGTGGCCACCAAACAGACTTTGTGATATGGTCCTGGAGCCTTCTATTTCTTGGGAAGAAAAAAGGCAGAAGTTCTTCTGGACATCCCTAAAGCATTTCAGTGTCTGTCACCCTCGTGCCCTCCAGATGCTGGCTGGAGCTGATGGGAAACGTTGCCAAAAACATTTAGAGGGCACCAGCTTGACAAAAGCCTCTCCTGATTGTCACGTTGATCTGCTCAGATGGCTCTGTCACACAATGTCCTGTGCTGAACCCAAAATCCCACCAGAAAAACTTTCCTCTTTTTGCAAAAGCCACCGTGACCCTATACAGGAAGGAAGCATCTGCAGGCATTGCAGTGATCAAGGAAGGAAAGGGCTGAAGCACTATTTCCTACGTCAGCAACCAGCTTCATGGATGTGACATTTTAAAAACAGAATCAAATGAGAACCTTCTTTGTAAATTGAAAATTCCTTGCCAAACAGCTGCCTTCCCCGTCTGGGTGAGCTAAGTCTCTTTGGCCTCCATTCAAACCCAGGGTGTACTCAGAGATGCCTAACTTCTTCACTGCCTAGTGGAGCCAAGCAATAGCTCTGAATCCCAACAAATGGGGCCTGCTGCAGCAAAATGTTGCAGTATATGCCCAACTACCAAGACAACATTATGGGACCTGTGGCGCTTTAGTTTTGCTGGATTTCATCTCCCAGCTCCAGCCAACATGGCCAATGGTCAGAGATGATGTTAGTTGTAGGCACCCCACAAAGAATCCTGGGAGCTGTATTTTTTAAGGGTGTTGGGGATTTTAGCTCTGTGGGGGATAAACTATAGTTCCCAGAATCTGGGGGTGCGCACAAAAATGTGCTTTAAATGTATTGTGTGTTATGTGCAGCCATATTCTAGCAACATCTGGAAGACCACAGGCTCCCTAAACCTGCCCCAGGAGTGGAGCTCCTGTTCAGGTTTCAAGATTCAAATTAATTTGGAAATGGAGCCTTGTCATCCCATTCAGGTTTGGTGGGTGGTGTCAGAGTTTCAGGAGCAGAGAAAGGGAAAAAGAATAACCGTTATTTCCCCCCACCCTCTGGACTTTCCTTGCTTTGCCCTAGCAGACTTCCTGATTGGTCTTTCTCTTGCAGTCTTTGGCTCAGCTGCCATCCACCCTGTGGACCTCACAGGTGCTTCTTGGGCTGCTTTTCTTTTAATTGCAAACTTAACATACTTCTAGGGAGTCTCCAGAACATGTATATGACATTCATTTAATTTAAAGTGACTGTTTTCCATCCAAAACTGATAGACAGTCAACTACCTGACTGCAGTGGCTTTATGGGACCTCAATTACTTGCTGGAGAGCAACAGAATGAAAGGATTATTGTCGCTTTTGGGGCTTACCAGAAGCATCTGGTTGGCCACTGGATGAAACAAAATGCTGGACTAGATGGACCTTTGATCTGATCCAGCAATAAGGCACTTCTTCTTTTCTTAAGCTCATCTGAGAAAGCAGTCATGGCCACCCATACAGTAGGATCAGCCAACTAAGGCAGGCCTCTATATCAACCTCTTCTATTCTTAGCATTTAAATGAGACTGCAGGGTTGGACCAGGCTGTTTTGCTGCTTGAGGCAAAACTGCAGCTCCCTTGGCTGCCAAAGTCACCCCCCCGCCACATGGGAATTGGGGGGGGGGGTGTTGTCAGGTATAAATAGAAGATTCCTGTATTCAAGCAGCAGTCTCTCCCTAACTCCCTAACAGTCAACATTTCATCCGGCTGCAGCGGAGGAGGGAAGGGTTGAGAACCAGCAGTTTTTGTTGCCTCCTTTCCTGGAACTCACTTATCCTAGCTGGTCATTCGAACAACCAGTAACTAAGAACCTGAACATGCAATTGATGGGCACGTCATCTCATGAAGCCATCTTTGAATTGGGGACTCCATTCAGAGAAATTTATTGTGGAATTCAATGTTGTGCTATGGTGAATGTGTGGAATTCAATGTCAGGCAATGCTGGATTAAACCCTGTGGAGGCCCCATGGCAGTCGAAATCTCAAGGTGGGGGGGCAGAGCTCACAAATTATCTCCTAATACATTTTTGATTTTACCAACCAACAATTTTAATAAACCAATTTTATTTCAAGATCAAATCAATCTTATTTTGATCCGTTGTCACAAGGCCCCTAAAAGGCATGGGGCCCATAGGCCGGTGCCTACTCTGCCTATTTGATAATCTGCCCCTGTAGACATTTTCGTGTTATGGTGAATGTCCTACCAGTGCAAGCATTTCAGCTATCCAAATGGAATGGCCCCTCTGCCCCTTCTGCGCATTGTTCTGGGGGTTTTCCCAAGCGCCACCGAGCCAATTTCAGGGGGCACAGTGGAAGGCAGCTCTATTGTGTAAGAATAAGCCCTTGTGCAGAGCTTGCATTAGGTGAATCCTGCCCAATGTATCTGCAACAAGCACATATTTAAAAGCATGCAGTAGCATGGCAGCCAAGCTCCTTGTTTCCTTCTGCAAAAAGTCATAGATGCATATCAAGCATTTGTGATAGAAAGGTTAGTGGCCCAACAAAACACCTGTTCAGCCACACCTTCTACAGAATGGCATTGGCTCATGCCCACTTGGCTGTTCCTCATCTAACCTCTTGCCATATGGTTTCCTGCGGCCCTCTCTGTCCATCATTTCCTGTCTGCGGTGGTTGTGGCTGGAACATTGACCTCTTTTCCCACAGCTGTTAAAATCCTTGTTTGTTGCCAGGCAGAGAGAACAACTGGGGAATGACTCAGAGGGATCTGGGTTGATGGAAGTGAAGGGCCATTTAGTCCTGGTTGCAACAGTGGTTGCCAGCCAGATGCCTTTGGGATGCCCACAAGCTGGGCATGAAGCAACAAGCCCCTCTGCCCCCACTGTTTGACCCCACAAGCATCAGAAACGAACTAAACCCGAACCCACAATTCCATTTGGTCCTCGTGCTAACAGTCATTGGTAAAGCTATTTAAGCATGAATTTTGTCTGCAGGGCCACTCCATCTTCTCTACATAAAAACAAGGTCTATCAGTTTTTGGCTCCTGCTTTACTTGCAATCTTTCCATGGCAGCTGGTAATTAGAAGAAATGGTGCTGAATTTGCTTTTTCTCTCCTCCCTCCCAGTGCTTTATTTTTTTATACTGTTCTCTCTTACACACCCCTTGCTACTCATCAATCCAGATGCAGATCACCAGCAATGTATTCTGGCCTGCAAGATATAAGACAATGCCCCACTCCTTCTTTTCACCTGTTTCTACAAGTGCAGAAATGTTGTACTTGAGGGATACGATATATGGTTGGTGGGCAGAGTTTGTAGAAATGGAGAATCTGTTAAGTTCCAGATGTTGTTGGACTCCCAACTCCCATCATCCTCAGCCAGTGTGGCTGGTGATTAGTGACGATAGGTGTTGTCCAACAACATTTGGAAGGTAACAGTTTCCCATCCCTGACTTAGTAGATCATTTGTTGTATATAGACCTCTCTCTCTTAGTATCACACACACTATATTTATTATTATTATTATTATTATTATTATTATTATTATTATTATTATTATCATTATTATTATTATTAGCAGCAGTAGTATTTTCCATTTAAATTTCAATGTTCTTTACACTCATATAGTAAAAACAACTAAAGATAGGTTTAAGATCAATAATTTATCTAATCTAATCTAATCTAATAAGCACAACTATATAAATATATTGTTGTGAGTTTTTGAGGGGGTTAGTCTGTATGATGCCTGAGTGCTTTCTAATTTCTGGGGTCCTGGATCCAGCAATGGTTAAAACCTAATGGAGGATTCCATCACTGAACTAGCCAGTCAAACCCTAAGTACTGGTTGTTAGTATGGTGGTACCTCGTTTTTCGAATGTAATCCATTCTGGAAGACTGTCTTACTTCCGAAACATTCAAAAACTGAAGCATGCATTTCTGGAAGCATTTATGTCCGGAAAACTTGATACAGAAACTGTGTGGCACGTTCAGCATCTGAAAACATTCGAAAACCGAAGTAGTTACTTCCAGGTTTGTGGCGTTCGAAAGCCGAAATGTTCAACTTCCAAGACGTTTGGAAACTGAGGTACCACTGTATAAAAAAGGAAGTTGCTGTGTGCCAGAGGGCAAGTGGGTTTGCTCTCCTCCCTCACCTGACTGATAATGAGAAGCAGTGACGTAGCGTGGGCGGTGAAGGGGGGGCCAGCGGCACCGGGCGCTCACACTTGAGTGCTAAAATCCACGGGTTAGGGGGCGCAAATTACTTGCCTTGCCCCAGGTGCTGACAACCCACGCTACACCACTGATGAGAAGGGCAATAGCCAGTGTGTGTGTGAACTCAGCTAGAAGCAGGAAGCAACCAGAGAAGCAGAGTCATGCTTGATTTCTGCTTGATTCCAAGCTGTGATGATGGGAGATGCAAGACCTTTTGGAGTGTTAATGCTGTGAGCCCCTGCATCTTAGGCTCAGGTTGTATAAGTGTGTAAATAAACCATATGATAATAACACCACAGTCTCCGCTGTCCCTCATTCCAAGGAAATTAAACCCTGGGTATGCGCTTGGAACCCCTGGAATCTCACCCCACTCAGAGGTTGGGGTGGCATGTACAGTATATTTTCCCTCCAGACTGCAAGGTCATGGCTCCCTGTTTCCATCCTTTAGCCAAGGTTGCTAGACAAGAATACCCATCATCCCTGGCTGAGGCTGATGGGAGTTTATAGTCCAATGACATCAGGTTCTCCACCCCAGTGCTAGAAATATGAGAACCAAGATTGACATTGTTACCATTTGCATTCATTCACATGATATCCCAAAATCTAAATTTGTAACAGAAATGTTCCTTTGGTTGAACAGCTCAGGCTTTGAAAAGTTTATTTTTCTTACCTTGAGTTGCCAAGAAACGGGGCCGTTGAAGCAGGGTGTAGGCTTTGATCTAACATGTTATTTCAAAATATATATATATATAATTGTCCATGACATGGCACAGGAGAACTCAGTGAAGAAATGCGATATTTTGTAGCAGTGCAGTTGAAAGGTAACACGGAGTCTCACCTGCAAATTTCCGTGCTGTTCAGTGAAAAGGAAAGAAAGTTAGCTCTGAGAGATCTGAACTGAAAGGTCTCTGAAGGATATCAATATTAGATTTCTCCTTTTTACTGCTACGTTTTTGTTTTGTTTTGTTTGCTTAGCAGCAGGTTGGATTCACCAAAGTAATTTAGCTAATGTGAAATATGGAAGCTGGGAGAATTTGATCTTTGCAAAGTTGTATATGAAATGACCTAACGTGCACCTCTTGAACTAAATGTGTGGATCAGAATTTCAGCATGTATGCATCTATGGTATGTATAGAATTTAATCAGTATGGTGTGGTGATCAAAGTGTTGTAGTAGAGCTGAGGAGAGCCAGATACAAATTCCCACTCAGCCATTAATCTCCCTTGGTGACCTTGGGTGTGTCACACTGGCTAACATACTTTACAGGACCACTGTGAGGATAAAACAGGGAGGGGGCGGGAGATGCATGCTGCCCTGAGTGGAATAAAAGTAACATAGATCCATTTTCTCCATGCACTCAAATTAAGCTGTTCCAGGTTGGGGGGAGGGGGGTCACCAGTTTCAGCCTCATATACAAATCTCCAAAGTTAGAAGACTGATGTTCACACAGGCTAATCTATTTGTACAGAAGCTGTTCCAAGCCCTTAATGACTTTCCGTTGTTCAGCTGTTCTGATGAAATGTGAAGGGGGATAACAACAGGAGCGCGTGCACACACACCTCTGCCCTTTTACTCCAAATTCTGCCACTTTTTAGTGATTCATTAATACCACTTGCCTTTTCAAAAGCCAAGCACTAACATTTCCCGGTTCTGGCAGCCAGACTTAGCCAGGCCTTTGGCTGTTGGCCTAGGTACACAATGAGGCTGACACAATCTGCGCCCTGTCACACGGCGTATGGCTCATTCCAGACGGCGATTTATGGCGTGTCAGGGCGCTAGCGCAGGTGGAACTGTTTGGTAGATAGAACATGTGCAGAGGTGTGGAGCCCCCTGGGGTTGTCTCCACAGGAGTCACACAAACCCTTCCTTTTCGAAAGAGGGGTTTCGTGGCTAATCCCGAAAGGTTCTGCAAAGGGGGCCTGGGGGTCTTGGAAAGGAGCACAGGTCCCAAGCAAAGGGGAAATGCTAACCCAGACAGAAGCTGGACACATTTCACCGGCTGCTCTTGGTATTCAGTCTTGTTACGATATGCAGTTTCCATTTCACTTTAATGAAGGTCTTACAGGAATGCCACATAGCCTCATGGGTGGAATGAAAGGTGTAGCTGGAAGAGGCCAGGGGGACATAGCTGGCTTTGCCAGGTCTCAAGCTTTGGCCCCCAAACTCTGCTTTCCATTGTTAGGACCTCCAAATGACAAGTTAAATCTGAAGGGCTCTCATTTAGGATGGTCACTTTTGCATTGCCAGAGAAGAGGAAGTGCATCACCAAATTTGCAAATGTTGGCTTATATGTACTGATGCACATTTAAAAATAATTACTATAATTTAAATAGAAATTCAATATCTCTCACCATGGTGGGGATGACATGAGGTGACCAGTCTTCAGTCTTCTATTCAGGTGATAACTGGCAACTTCAAGGCCCCTGGTCTCTCTTCTCATGGTTCTCTCTCTTTAATCAGGACTTGCAACTGGACAGCTGTTCAAACAGAGGATCATCCTCTGTGAATTAGGGCACATGGCTACCCTACCCATTCAGTATGTCTGGATTCCACAGACTGTCAAACCATGTTTGTGTGTTTGTGCAGGAAAAGCGTGACGGATCTCAGGCCCAGGGCAAAATGTGGCCATCCAGACCTCCTGATCTGGCCCAAGTTGTGCTTCTCACCAGGTCACCCTTCAGACTCATGCATAGATCAGAATGTAGATCTGCAGATTAAGCTGCATAATTGATTAATGGATCCACACATGTGTGTGGACTGCACTTACAAGGAGGTCTGAGGGCTACCTCTTCAACATTTTACAGATGATTACAGTAGTTAGTACTTCCTCTGTAGTAATGGGGTTAGGGCAGGGGTAGGCAACCTAAAGCCCGTGGGACAGATGCGGCCCAATTGCCTTCTCAATCCGGCCCGCAGATGGTCCGGGAATCAGTGTGTTTTTACATGAGTAGAATGTGTCCTTTTATTTAAAATGCATCTCTGGGTTATTTGTGGGGCATAGGAATTTGTTCATTTTTTCTCTCCAAAATATAGTCCGGCCCACCTATGGCTGAAAAAGGTTGATGACCCCTGGGTTAGGGTTTTAAAATGCTCCCAGGAAACAACTGTATGACATAATGTGCAGTCGCTTCCTGGGGAATTGCATGTGGGGGAGGGAGGGGCAGGGAGGGTGCCTGCTCTTTGCCTTGAGAGTCTGTGACAGTGAGAAAGAGCTGAGAACTGTATTGCAACATTCAGAGACATAGAAAATCCAAATCCAATTGACACATAGTTTAGTTTCCATATTATTCTAGGAAGTATGGATCAAGGAGCTTATCTCAGAATTCATAAAGATCAAATCTGTTAAGCATCTTTATTTGGTTGATCTCAAAATTCATGGCTTGGGGCCAGATTTCAACCACAGACTTTACAGCTCATGCTCTATGAAGATGGTTGTCCCGTGTTGTTTGTCCCCAGCATCTACTGCTCAAAGAAATGCTGCCCCCAGATGTGGAGGTTTCATGCTCCTGAATCATCCCTTGGGATTCTAGCAGTTATAAAAGACATTTGGAATCAAGCACATCTGATTCTCAGCTGCCTAGGCACCCTTCCTCCTGTTGACCAGGTAATACTTTGGTGTTACCACCCATCCACTCCCATCACAGACAAACTTCGCCCTGTTTTGATCTTTATTGTCTCTTTGTAATACTTGGGGAAGATACAAAGGCCTGAATTAGTTGTCTTTTGTGTTGCTCTCAAGGGTGTATTGCTCACCAGGAATGCTGATTACATCCCCAAAGTCAGCTGCTCCCACTCTGCTGCATTCCCCTGTCTGGGGAGATCAGAGCCAGCAGGCACGAAAGCAGCAGGCCTTCCATAACCCACAAGCAGTGGCAAAGCTCACGTCCCAACATCATGGCTAGCGAGGGACTCTGCAGAGGCCGCGTGCCTTTCGCCATTTGTTTCTGATAAAGAGCACATGGGATCATTTAGCCACTCGCTGAACGGAGCTCCGGGCACAGCCTCCCTCGTCTGCAATAAAGCTACTTGTTAGAAGAGACATTTAATTTACTTAATGCGTTTGGGTTTTTGTTTTGTTCCTCTGCAGTGGTTGGGCTGCTTTAAACCCACAAATGTAGAATTCCAAAGGATGGGAACAGGGGAAAGCTGGCAGATGCAATAACCTGCTTTTGCAAAGCTCCAAAAGATGGATACGGGAGGGAGAGGGAGAAAACGGAGGGAGTTGGCAATGATTTGCAGCCAACCCTTCACTGGGGAGAAGGGTGTAGATAATCCTGTTGGATGCAAGGCAAGGCTAAGAGAAGTGTGGAAGAAACCTGACCGAATTTTATAGACCTCTTTACATACTCCTGTTTCTTTTAATACATTCCCCCTTCTGCACTAACCTCCTGCCTTGATATTTGTGGAATGCTCCGTTTGTGGTAGAAATACAAGCCACAAGGCAAAACTAAGACTTACACCTTGCATATCACTCATGAAGGGCTCGTCCAGATTTCTTTTTGTGCCACATTTCTAGGCACAGGTCTGGGCTTTAAAGCTGTGTGTCTGAGAGTTGGGGTTTTTTTGTGTGCTTTCCCCAGGAAAACCTACATTTTATCACTGAATTGGAGCAAATGACAAATTGTTTTCAGTGGACTGACCGTTGCTCTTTCAGCAGCAAAGTTTGCTGGGAAAGCACCAGGACATGAAACCCACAATTTAAACTGCAGACCTATGCATGGAAAGTGAGGTGGAAAAGGAAGTCTGGATGAGACTGAAGTGGAATAAGGCTACATTCCTAGGCTAGGGATGGATCAGAGAGAAATTCAATTTTGTTTGCATTTTCATGAGAAACGACCTAATTCATACTTTCTGAACAAATATATGAACCCTGAACCAAAACTCTGCCATCCTTCAAAATTTGCAGCTCTAGGACGGATTATTTCTTCTTCTTCTTTTTTTTGGAGGGGATTGCAGGGGCAGGAGAAGCAGAGAACATTCCCCTTGCACAAGCAAAAATACTTGTGCGGAATGATACACTACTTTGGATATGACTCCATTACTATGAAGAAGAAGAAGAGTTTGGATTTGATATCCCGCTTTATCACTACCCGAAGGAGTCTCAAAGCAGCTAACATTCTCCTTTCCCTTCCTCCCCCACAACAAACACTCTGTGAGGTGAGTGTGGCTGAGAGACTTCAAAGAAGTGTGACTGGCCCAAGGTCACCCAGCAGCTGCATGTGGAGGAGCGGAGACGCGAACCCGGTTCACCAGATTACGAGACTACCGCTCTTAACCACTACACCACACTGGCTCTGATTGAATCTTATGATTGAATTAGAACCATAACAAATCTCACCATAGTGAGACTTTGCCCAGATGACCAGTACACCTGCTCTGGTTGCCATCCAGATGCTTACTGTTGGTGGGCAACCTCAAGGGCCCTCCCCCCCTTAGGGTCATTTATATTGAAACCACACTTGGATGGGCAGCCCTTCATATAAAGAACTGTCCTCTGTAAAGAAGGGTGCATGGCCACCCTATGCAAGTGACTTACAACATTCCAATCAAAACTATTGTTGTTGTTGTTGTTGTTTAGTTGTGTCCGACTCTTCGTGACCCCATGGACCAGAGCACGCCAGGCACTCCTGTCTTCCACTGCCTCCCGCAGTTTGGTCAAACTCATGCTGGTAGCTTCGAGAACACTGTCCAACCATCTCGTCCTCTGTCGTCCCCTTCTCCTTGTGCCCTCCATCTTTCCCAATATCAGGGTCAGGGTCTTTTCCAGGAAGTCTTCTCTTCTCATGAGGTGGCCAAAGTCTTGGAGCCTCAGCTTCAGGATCTGCCCTTCCAGTGAGCACTCAGGGCTGATTTCCTTAAGTATGGAGAGGTTTGATCTTCTTGCAGTCCATGGGACTCTCAAGAGTCTCCTCCAGCACCATAATTCAAAAGCATCAATTCTTCGGTGATCAGCCTTCTTTATGGTCGAGCTCTCACTTCCATACATCACTACTGGGGAAACCATAGCTTAAACTATACGGGCCTTTGTTGGCAAGGTGATGTCTCTGCTTTTTAAGACACTGTCTAGGTTTGTCATTGCTTTTCTCCCAAGAAGCAGGCGTCTTTTAATTTCGTGACCGCTGTCACCATCTGCAGTGATCATGGAGCCCAAAAAGTAAAAACTATTATTATGTATTGCTTTTAAATACCACCTTGTCCTCCAAGGAGCTTAAGGTGGCATTCATGGTTCTCCCCGCCATTTAATCTCCACAACCACCCGGTGAGGTAGTTTAGGCTGAGAGACAGTGACTGGCTCAAGGTCATCCAGGGGCCTTCATGGCTGAGTTGGGATTTGAACCCTGGTTTCCCGGAAGCATGTAAGCAATGGTCCAAAACAATCGAAACAAAGCCCTGCCACCTCCTCCTCCGTTTAGCTGAATTATGCCTCTCTACAGAGCCTTCTAAAAGAGGACTGTCACAAAAGGTAAGGGGGCCTAGACTCCTTGGAAGTCAGGCACTGCCAGGTTTCCTTACAAGAGCCCTGAAAGGTATGCCAGAATTAGTGCTGTCATCACTCAGCAGTAAAGCATCTGCTCTGAAGGCAGAAGGTTCCAGGTTTCATAGAATCATAGAATCATAGAGTTGGAAGAGACCACAAGGGCCATCGAGTCCAACCCCCTGCATTTGATTCCCAGCATTTCAGCACAGGGGTGGAGAAACCCGTCTGAAACGCTGGAGAGCTGCTGCCAGTCAGTGTAGATTTAGATGGCCAAAGACTTGTCTGACCCAGCTTCCTATCATAGAATCATAGAATCATAGAGTTGGAAGAGACCACAAGGGCCATCGAGTCCAACCCCCTGCCAAGCAGGAAACACCATCAGAGCACTCCTGACATATGGTTGTCAAGCCTCTGCTTAAAGACCTCCAAAGAAGGAGACTCCACCACACTCCTTGGCAGCAAATTCCGCTGTCGAACAGCTCTTACTGTCAGGAAGTTCTTCCTAATGTTTAGGTGGAATCTTTTTTCTTGTAGTTTGGAACCATTGCTCCGTGTCCGCTTCTCTGGAGCAGCAGAAAACAACCTTTCTCCCTCCTCTATGTGACATCCTTTTATATATTTGAACATGGCTATCATATCACCCCTTAACCTCCTCTTCTCCAGGCTAAACATGCCCAGCTCCCTTAGCCGTTCCTCATAAGGCATCGTTTCCAGGTCTTTGCCCATTTTGGTTGCCCTCCTCTGGACACGTTCCAGTTTGTCCGTGTCCTTCTTGAACTGTGGTGCCCAGAACTGGACACAGTACTCCAGGTGAGGTCTGACCAGAGCAGAATACAGTGGCACTATTACTTCCCTTGATCTAAATGCTATACTCCTATTGATGCAGCCCAGAATTGCATTGTTTTTTTTAGCTGCCGCGTCACACTGTTGGCTCATGTCAAGTTTGCGGTCAACCAAGACTCCTAGATCCTTTTCACATGTACTGCTCTCAAGCCAGGTGTCACCCATCTTGTATTTGTGCCTCTCATTTTTTTTGCCCAAGTGCAATACTTTACATTTCTCCCTGTTTCCTAGCATTTCTTTATGACACAGAGGGGGCCTGGCAAACAGCAGCTACTTTGAGGCCACCTAGTGAATTTGTAGATGAGGTAGGATTCAGTCCAGGGGCTTTCCAGCTCATACTTCGCCACTGTGCTGGATCAGTTTTGCAGAGCCCCTGCTCCTCTAAATCCTGGCCCAAAGCTGTCATTGCTACCAGCCTCTGGCCTCAGCCCCAGCATAGAATTCAGAGGCTGCTGGAGACCCGAGGCTTTAGGGAGATTGTTTCCAGGGCAGCGCTGAGATGAAACCATCTCCCGGAAACTGAAATGCCACAGACGCCAGGCCAGCAAGGGCCAGAACTGCAAAAGGTCCAGAGCACAGGGAGGAGACTGCTGGCACCCACTCTGTTTCCCCTATCCAAGAAAGAACAGGAGCCCTCCCTCCTCTGTTCTGATAAGGCGGGTGGGAAGGCCTCCAAGCCAAGCAACAAGACCAGCCAGCAGGAAGCAGGGCTGGTGATTTAGGAGGTGGCTCCAGAGTGCAGCCAAACAGTTGAAACAGCTTTTATTGCTCCATCCTGCAGGGTTGATGGAGTTGATTTGCTGGAGGGTCTTCAAAAAGCTTCTGCAGCCCAGGTAGTAGTGTGTTTAGCTGCACACCTCAGCTCAGCAAACAAATTCTAGTTGTATCAGGGTCAGCAATGAGTCCCAATGGTAAAATTAGTTTGACTGCCTTGCTTCAGCTCCAAAAGTTACTAGGACTTTGGTTCCAATATAGAAAATATAATTAGAGCTTTTGCAGCCTTAAAACACACACACATCCTGAGAGTCCTTGAGCGGAGGAGGCACCCCCTCCCCCAGCAAGCCTGTTAGGTTTGGAAAGAGATTCATAACACAAACCACAAATGAAGGCCATTTGATGATGGTATTGCTGTCCACACTGCATCCATCCATCCTATAAAGAGAGCTGGACATCTTTTTGTACTGTCTCATAATGCGCACATCATGGAAAGAGAAGTCTATTTCAAACAATTTGCAACTTACAGATGATAGATAACAACTCCCAATATCCCTGACCATTGGTATGCTGACTATCAATGATGATGATGAGAAATATAGTTTAACAATATCCAGAGAGCTGCAATTTCCCCATCTCAATGGTTTAGGTAAAAGCAGGGTTCAGTTCAGCAGGGTAAAATACTTTTTTAAAGAAAAAGACATGGAAGGAAACATATTTCCTTCCCATAGCCTCTAAACCACAGCTAGCATGGGGCCCTACAGATGTAATCATCCATACCCATTGGCTGCTCTGGCTGGGGCTGATGGGAGTTGGGGTTCAACAACTTTTGGAAGACCACAGCCTCCCCAGCTCTGCCTCCAGCCTTTCACCTATTTTACTTCAACAAGTGAAACATGGCTTAACATCTTCTACATCACAGTTTCAAAACAGTAAATATACCTCCTTGATTTTACTACCAAATAGGTCAGCACAGGATTGCAGGGTAAAGTTGCTTCCCAAGCTGTGTCCAGGGAGTTTTTAAAGATTATCTTAATTCAAAATACAGTAAGTTAGTTTTGTGATTCACTGTCTTACGAGATACAGCTGCATAGATAACTGTTTTTGAGCTGGCCAACCCTGAAGGCTTCTTAGTGAAAAGCCAGCCAAGTGGGTCACTTCCAGACAGCCTTTTGATTGAGCATTCATTCCATTTTGTTTGTGGGGAGGTCATAAGACATCTCATCAAGCAATTGCTATTAATTTTGCAAAAAAAAGTCGACAAAAACAATCCAAGATCAATACAAATAGCAAAAAGAAAAGAAAAAAATTACAGATTCCATTATGACTTCCGATCACCCCAACATGTTTCCTGGGTTACGTTGTCAACTGCACACTTTCCATTGTCTCTCATAAATTCTCTCAAATTGTCTTGGTTTTTAAAAATTTCCTACTGCCGTGCAGGGGTCAATCAAAACATGCCAGAGAATTCAGGTGTTTATAATGCTTTTTTAGGTATACAGTACTCTGTAAATGTCCCCATTACTGACCTTACTGTAAAAGGTGTCATGTATTATTATTAGGGAGCACAGGTTTGCTGCACAAGAGCACCAAATCCACTTTAATCGAGCGACCTGAATTTGCTGGTATGCCGCTGAATCCCACCTGCAAAACAGTGACAGTCTGCAAGGCCTCGTAGAGGGCACGCCAGTACAGACAAGTTGTTCTATCCTTAACTTAGCTTCATCTTGCTGCACAGATGTTCTAATGGCACCCCCTTGTGTCGCCAATACTTCATAGCAATTAATATTTCAAAATGGGAGTGATACATTTTTTACTCCAGAATACTCCAGCCAAGGTGTGGGGAGACACTTAATCCTATTGATTTGGGCATGGTAGTACACACCCAGGAGCAAAAAAAGCATTCCAAAGGGGCACCGCTCTTTGGAGAAGAGATGGGGGAAATGTGATGCCCTACAGATTCTGAGGGTCTACAATTCCCATCATCCCAAACCCTGGCTAAACTTGCAGGGGCTGATGGGAGTTGGGAGTCCAACAGCTTCTGGAGGGGCTCAGGTTCCGCAGCCGTGCTCTGGAGCATCTCCACACATCAAAGAATGGTGTGTGGAGATTGTAAAGCTTTCAAGGATGGAAGCAGCCCATCATGCAGCACAGCTACAGGAACTAAACTGGGGGTTGGTGAGCAGAATGAAAGGAGGAACCTTCCCCCCACCCAGGACAGATATGCAAGCTGAGCACAGGAGAGCAAGCAAGCAAGCAAGCACATAAGCTGCACTGCTAATCTGTTAAAGCAGCATCAGTCCAAAGCCATGCAGTCCTGGAGCCCCTCCCTTTTATAGCGCCTCATTGTCAATTAGCTGCAAAACTCAGACTTCTGTCTCCTTTAGCATTTACAATTATCCTCTCCAAATTAAGCAGATGGGGTGCATTTGGTAACAATTAGCCACCAGCCATCAATGCTTTCAGCCATCAGTACTCATTAAAGAAACATCTTCAGCTACAAGAACTTGGCAAAGGTGTCACCTCTTCATGTTGCTATAACAATATATTGTTGCAATACAAAGAGCAAACCGCACTACAAGTCAACAGGCAGCATTCAACAAAGCCGCTTTTTGTAAATGCTTTGAGGTTTGGCATTTTTTTTTTAAACTATCAAACAATATATAAATTTGATGAAATAAAAATGTGTAGGATACAAGCTAGTTGCTATTCTTCTCTTTAAGTGTGTGTGTGTGTGTGTCACCTAGAGGCTAACGGAGGTCAGATTTTGTTGTTTAAATCTACAAAGCCAAAATTAAATTCCTAGACTTGAAAAAAAACCCTCTATAACTGCACTGGAAGGTCTATTTAACTCAGCCAAACAAAAATCAACAGCTTGGAAATTCAAGCTGGAAAATAAATAATCTAAATTAGAAACACACCCCAGTTTTTGTTTTATATTAATTACTGAGACAGGCTAAGGGTGGGGTGAATTCCATTTCACTTTCAGATCTGGCTTTTGTAAAAATGTATTATGCAAACTGCAATGATTAGAAGGAACACAGCATCAGACTGCTGAAGTCAGGCTCAATCAATCAACTCAGCACCTGCTTTGGAAATTAAATGTTTGTGGGCTGCTTCTGATGTTACATTGTCCTAAAAGGTGACTTATGACCTTTTGTCGCTTAGGGTGGAAAATCCATATAGCTCCCATTCTCTTCAAACAAGTTTATGTCTATTCTATGGGCAAGTTCTCTTGGGCAAGCCTCATTAAGATAAGTAGAACTCTTGAGGGACTCTAGTTCTCTTCAGCAGGTTTTATTCCTCTCTCATGAGAGAACCTGGAGCTATCCAGTGAAGTGAACATTGGGAGTTTCAAGATAGGCAAAATAAATTACTTCTGCACAGTGCAAATGGTTAAACAACCATGGTGATGGCCACCAACTTGGAAGGCTTTAAAAGGAATTAAACCAATTTTGGGGCTATAAGGCTGTCTGTAGCTGCTACTCTTAATGGCTATATTGCCTCCAGTATCAGAGGGGACCATGAGCACTATTGCACTTGTGCCCCACTTGTGGACTTCCAAGCAGGGGTATCTGGTTGGCCAATGTAAGAATAGGATCCTGGAGTAGATATGGCCATGGTATGATCCTGCAAGGCTCTTCTTCTATGAAGATTGTTCCAGAGGATTGTGCCCCACACTGAATCAATCTGGCTGCCCCCCATCGGTGTGCCACTCTTGATGGTTCCCACAATCCACGTCCTGAAGCAATCACTGAATATCATCTTATGGGATTGGTTTTCTAACACTTTCCAAAAATAATGTTTTGGGAAGCAGACAGAAAATAACCTCAGATATACAACTTTACTGTGTGGGAATGGTTAAAGGCAAGATTGAGAAGATCAGATAATGGATGCAGGGCTCATTGGAAGTCACATTTTATACCCAATCAGTTTGGTTCTAAAAGACACTATGGAAAGCCCCACTGGGAAGCTGTTGTGGAGATGAAATCAAGAAGGCAAGATCCAGGTACACCACTTTGAGCTCTGTGGAGGAAAAGTGGGATATAAGTGCAGTAATAAATAGATAAGAATCTACTGCACACCTCTGAGCTCTATGGCATAGAGCTCTTCTATTCACACAGCAAATGCTGAGGAGCAACTGCATACCCACAGCTGCTGCATGAAATGTGAGCCAGCTGAGGGAGAGAAGACATCTGCCATACGTTCATTGTGTGATCCTGGGCAAATCACTCTCCCTGGACTTAGCTGTTTGCTGTGAAACTGGCATAGCAACCACCTTCTCCATGAGGCTGCTGTAAAAGCATTATTCAGCTGGAAAATGTAACTGATTTTAAGCTTCTGTGACCTCATGCTAGAAAACTGAATCTTACAGTGGAGAGAAAGCAGACATTTGGAAACACATATAACTTCTGTTCTGAGCCTTTTGTTCTTAGAAACAAGAAATATTACTTAACTAGGGTGCTCTCCATCCTCCTTTATAGAGAGCAGCAACCTACCTAAAAAACTGTCTGAGGAAGCCTGGGATAGCACTTTGTGACTTTAACACAATCTTCTGTAAGAGGACTGAACATGCACACACAAATAGTGTGCCTATAGCCCAAGAAGATATTTTCTACAGAACAACCTCTTTGAAAGTACCCAAGGCTGCTTAACTTTAGAGGCAAGCTCTCCATGGTGATACCTTTAAATAACCAGAACCATCAAATGGCAGAAATACATAAAGAAATTGAACCCACCCTTACAGACAACTAACGTCCATTGTCTTGATGTGCTTTGGAGGCAGTGTAGAAACACAGAAGATCTGGTCATGACTTAAGAGATCCAGTTTGAGCATGTTATGGCCGTAAGGATGCAAGCTGAAAAACAACCTCAAAAATTACCTGACATTAGAATGCAAGCTTATTCTTATCCATCTTGACAGTAACTTCTTGGGATACCAATGAAAACTTTGTTAAGGGATAAACTAATGTGAATCTGACACTTTTCTAAAATTACTCTGTCCCCTAAATGCCACAGGAAGAAAGCCAAAATGGACGAGTGGTTAGAATGTCTGGCTAGGGCTGGGGAGACACAGGTTCAAATTTCTTAACCTTGAAGCCCACCAGGTTGGCTTTGGACTTGTCCCTAACTCCCTCAGACCAAACAAACACCCAGAGTTTTTATAAGATTAGAATAGGAGCAGACAGGAGAAGAGCAACTCACAGGATGGGCAGGACAAACGTGATAAAGTAAAGAATGAGTCTGCTGCCATGCTCCGCAATCCAATGGCAGGACAGCTAAGAAGATAGTTAACGGTTTATTTAACATAACACCTTTAAAATGTTGCTTTCAAAAGCTTTACAAATGGAACACACGTGAATGACCCCTTATACAACAAAAATGTTTTAATTATATACACCTTATACCCATTCACCCAACAGCCATCACTCAGTGCAGCTCTGTTTTAAAACAAGGTTCAAAGTATCGCCGAAGGAACAGTGTCAAAATGCTTCCTCCAACTGTAGGAATGAATTTTTCAGAAATAGGAATATTGAATTTTCATTGAAATAGACACAAAATTTTAACACTAGGTGGACCAACATTTGATAGATATTTATCACAATGCAAAAAAGGACGGAAGGCTTTCCCTTTACCAGCCCAACAAATGTAGCAAAAGTTAGTCCAAGGTAGAACAGGAGTTCCTCTCTCCTCTCAGAGGCAGCTTTGGGGAGTGGGGTAGAAAAAGACACTAAAAAGTACTAGGCAAATATCATCAACATAAATCATTAGGCCATTGACAAAGGCCTCACAGTCCTGGAGATGCAGTACTTCAAGTTCCATTATCGCATGTGTTGGTAAAGCAACTTTGTTCCATACCACCTTCCCCAAGATTGAGTCACTGTCTAGTTACAGCTGATCCTGCAGTGTTTTAAGATGCTGTCCAACCAGTGAGTACACAAACTGTAAAATCCACTGTCCGCATACCTCCACTCAATTTCTCTTAATATTTTGCACTCAGAACTCCTTATACTGCAGACTGTAAATGTCAGTTTGTGCCAAATACATTATGTAATTCCAAATAACAGGTATTACTAATGGGTACATTGTGCCTCTTCAAGAATGATAGAAGTTTCTATTTTTAACCTAGAAGATCTCTAGAAGATACTCAAACCAATTATGACTTCTGCATTTTAGTGAAGACATGGCAGTTATCCTGCCTGGTGGAAATTTTAGACCTTCATGGCATACACAGATAGGACAGCCAAACATTGCTACTGGCTTAAAACTTGGGCCACATATTTAGTACCTATATGCTTTCTGGCATTCATTTTCCCTATAAAACAATCCTAGAGTATTCTCCCTTGCAAGGATCCATTGCACACAGACCTTAGCATATTGATCTACACATGCAAGATGGGCTATCCGTCTTGACAAACATTCTTTCAAAAAGAATGTATGCTTGACCTTCCACCACTGACCTGGCATATGAACCAGTTGCAACACCTCAGAACCCCTGCCTGACTGGATCTTTCAGAATACAAGCTTGCATTTTACTACCCTTTAGTAAATTATATAAATCAAACTACTGGAAGGAAGGAACCTTCAGATTATTATAGTTTAGAAGCTCTTTCTACATTACTTAAATATACAGACCTGCTCTTGGTGGGTTGCAACTTTTGCCTAGCCAGTTATGTACAAGACCAGGAAGACTGAGGAGATACTCAATGCATCCAGACTATACAGATTCTGTCCTGCTAACACAGGAAGCTGTTACAAAGTATCCTTCAAGGTCTGAAATGAACCAGAAAGGATTATGACTATCCCTCCATCTTCTTCTCTGGCAACGGGGAGAGGGAAGATGCTCACCGAGAGTGTGTTCATACTAAGTCCCTACCAATGGAGATGTTTAAATGGAGATTGCTCTTGTTTTGTGATAGATGTTATTTAAATTGGCCAGTTTTTCATTATTTGCAAAACTAAGCCATTTTGTTCCACCTGGAACCCCAAACTTCTTTCAAATTATATGCTATGTTCTGTGCTATCAAAAAATGGCTGTCTGCTTTCTGTAGAGAAATAAGAGTTCTGGCCCCTATCCCTAACAAGCAGGAAAGAGGGGGTGCGATGTGGATGCTCTTCATATGCTGCAAGACAATCTGCAGCTGGGGTCTAATTCTGGCACCAAGGTTCTAGGAGACACAGTTGTGATGTACTGTATATTTGCACAGAGCCAAACATGGAAACTAGAAATGGGTGTCTATGTTTCTGATGAGTATGAAAAGTGTCCTATGAGCCCTACAAGGGCCTGTAATACAAATCTGTGGAATTAAAGCAGAAGAATTCAAACAGTTGCTTCCTAAGAAAATAAAGGAGATCATCTTAATTAACCAGTCAGAGCATCTGAAAGCACAGAGGGCACTATATTCCCATAAATCCCAGGTAGGGCTGGCTTATCCTCTCAGTCCAGTATGGAGGATGCTCTGGGACTCACTCCTCTCCAACAGGAAGATTATCTTCAATCCGTCTGATAAATTTCATCCTTATTTCAGTGACTCCATCTCCTTTTAATGTGTCCTGGACAAATTTGACATCCACGGCCATCTGAACCTGTGATATGGGAGAGAAAAATATAAATACTTTTGAGATACTTATCTAGGACAGTCCCCCAAATTGCTTAGCCTCTTTCAATCTTGTTGCATGTACAGAGGTTAAGAAGCTCTACCCCATTATTCTACCAAACGGTTATCCCCACCCTTTACTAACCTTACCTAAGATTTACAGCAGCAAAAAAACTCACCTCTCTAGCCCAGAAGGCTCTTACATTCCCCAGTTAACCACAATTCTAGCCAATGTTCTGTTAACAAAGATCGCAAAGTACAGGCAAACTCCCACACCCCATAGAACTGAAGTATTAGACTCTTAATCATAGGGCTGTTGGTTGGAGCTCAGTGTTGGGCAAAAAAGATGCCTGCATTGTAAGGAGTTGGGCCAGATGACTCTCATGTTCTCTTCCAACAATACAACTCTTTGATTCTATATACAGTGGTACCTTGGGTTACAGACGCTTCAGGTTACAGACTCCACTAACCCAGAAATAGTACCTTGGGTTAAAAACTTTGCTTCAGGATGAGAACAGAAATCGCACGGTGGCAGTGCGGCGGCAGCGGGAGGCCCCATTAGCTAAAGTGGTACCTCAGGTTAAAAACAGTTTCAGGTTAAGAATGAACCTCCAGAACAAATTAAGTTCTTAACCCGAGGTACCACTGTGCCATCCTGACCACCCTCTCTTCTGCTTCCAGGCAACTGGAATTTAGTACACACAACTCCATTAATTTAACTCGGGAAAACTATGCATTTGCAGACCAATGGCTACATGTATTCTACATATCTACCAGAAAGAACAGAATATCTTGTTTATTTCATTTATATCCAACCTCAAAGTGGCATTCATAATATATTCTTTGTATGAATGAATGAACTGATTTATTTCAGTCACTGATTATTTGTATAATTATATTTTATTATACGCACACAATTTATATTCCATGCATTGTCACAGCACCCTGGAACAGGTTGCAATCAATAAATGTCAGTTACAAGTTAAAAACACAATACACAATCCTTCACTCTCACCCTGACTGTTATTATATGGCAGTTCAATACTTTGAGAATAAAAGTTTTTGTTAAAATAAAAGGATAAAGCTGCAAGGATTGCCAGGAAGAACCCAAACATATAACGCTTAATAAAACATTCTGAAACTAGGACAGCACTGGAATGTATTTTGATTTATCACGTGACGCTGGCATGTGAGTGGCCTTGAACAGCCCTCTATTCCTTCTCATTTGATTATCCTCCATGGTCTATGACACTAGTGATTCTCTCCCCTTTATGGTTCCCAAATAGGTGAATAAATATAGTTGTAGATCTGAATCTGGACTGTAATGAGATACAGAAACCAGCCTCCCCCACCAATTTTCTATGCATTCCATCACTGAGAAAGTATGTCTAACCACTGCTGCAATTAGTATCTCCCTTTCCTCACCATTTCCAGGGCTCCTCGCAGCACACCACATAATAGGTTAGAGTAAATGAGAGATGAATGGTTGTCAGGAAGCTCCACAAAGTCCACCAGTGGGTTGTTTTCCAGGATAAGGGAGAATTCATCACCCGCTGGACTCCAGTTTGTGATGCTCGGGGTGATACCCAAGTACATTTTAAATGCCACCTGCCAAACAAGACAAGCACAAAGGACTAGGCTTACACAGCACAATGTTTAGCATGAAACTCTTTTATGGGTAACTAAAGATCTGGCCAAAGAACCAGAAGCAATTCTGTTACATAACATAATTGATGCAAACCTTTTATTACACATCAGACCAGGCTTCCCCAACCTTGCGCTCTCCAGATGTTTGGGACTATAATTCCATTCAGACCCAGCCAACATGGCTGTGCTAGCTGTGGCTAATGGAAGGTATAGTTCAAAATATCTGAAGGGCACCAGATTGGGGAAGGCTGCATTAGACAGGTAATGAAAATTTGATCAGAAGCAGTAGAAAGCATTTGCCCACGCCAGATCCAATATATCCTCTCCTAGAAAACAGTGTGGTCCAGCAACATTTGATCCTAGATTGTGTTTTTAGACAGATATAAGAAAGAAGGCATATGTTGCTGCCATTAAAAGGTACAGCATGATGCCATTATGAAACATGTTATGTGGCAGGAAAATTGTGTCCTTAGACATCTATATCCCCACAATGGAAACCTTGTAATAGGCTAGTATATTGGAAACAGAGGGGAATAATCAAAGACAGGCATCACCTTAGCTATTACATCTGCAGTTTCTCGGAAGTCATGGCATCTCCCGACATTGGATCGGGCCAGGAAATCTTCAACGAGTCGAACGCCTATGTTGTAGCCCCTGTCAAGGCAGCCAAAGAGCAGCATGCTATAAAACTGACAGTGTAATAGAGTCCAACTTGAGTCTAACATTATAGGGATAGAAAATAGAAGGGAGAAAATCTGTTCCTTCCCTTTTCTTCAAAAACTCCAGTGAATTCAGAAAAATAAGATTCATTCTGCCTAGAGATGTAAAAATTCTGGAAATTTTGAAACTGTGGAAAAAACCCTGCCCTCCTCCCAGGGCTTTTTTGGGGAAACAATTATCCAGGGTGAAACAGGAAAGAATGTCTCTCCCCGCCTCTGAATTTTCCCAGCTATTTCCTGGGTCTTCACATCTCTGATTCTCCCAAGTGGATGTCCCACAGAAAGAGATCATCCAGTACCCCTAGCTACTGGTATTTTGTAAAGATTCCACTCTGCCTCCACTGGTTTACTTACATTTTGTCAAGCTGCTTGTTGACATCTTCATCATTCTCATAGTCCTTACACAGCTGAGTGACCAAAGCGCCATAAGTCAGAGTGAAGAGCTCCGAACTCTAGACAAATTCAAAATGCATTTAATTTAGACAAAGATACACATGTTTAGGGACTTGCCACAAAGAACAGTTGGGATTGGCATGGAGAAATGAAATGGGCAAGGAAGCTTCAGCATCATAGGAACACACTAAGCACTGAATTCTGCTAGTGTCTCCACCTTCAAATTTAAAACACATTTGTCTTGGGGGTGGGGGCTACTAACGTGATCAGAAGTTTGACAATCTTCAGCTGCTCATCAAAAACAGTTATTCCATCTTCTGCATTTCTAACGTAACATTCTGCTTAAGAGCTCAAAGGAACAACAAAGCCTCCTTGGTGTTAGGATGGATGTGCAGTAGAGATGCGCATAGCATCAACAGAACAAAGGAAAGAACAAACTATAATGTCTCCCTCACATTTCCCCAAGCATGAAGTAAGTAAAATATACAACCAAATTAAATCCTTTTATTATCGGAATTGTAGTTGCACAAATACCTTCCTGTTAAAAACTGAAACCTGTCAGGATTATTAAAAAGTCTGTGAAGTAAGTGTCAGCTATATAAAGTATGGTCTGCTTTAGGTTTTATTAAGGTTTCATTTTATACAGCAAAATGTCTAGTCTCAGATTAAGAAACCTATCACCTACCATGAGATGCATAGATGCGGAAGGTGAAATGAATGGCAAATACCAATACTACAGAATGAAAGCAGCAGGCAAGCAGAAAGGGAGAAAAAAAGAGACAATGTCAGAGTTCAGTGAGACAACACAGATCACACCACGTTCTCACAAGCTCAACACAAAGTCAAAGTGCAGAAGAAAGAGTCAAGTCAAATTTGGAATTAAGGTACGTTAGATGAAGGATTCAAACATGCTATTTCTACCTAGCAGCAACTGATGAAGCCAGCCGTCAAGACATCTCTCAGAAGGCTAAGAGATGCTGGTTTTGCTTGGTTTTAAAAAGGCAGAAAAGGCCAACCGTCTTACAACCCCAGATTCATCTTTGAAATAAGAAGGGTCTGTTTTAGAAAGTAACAGGACTTAAAAAGTGAAAATCAGAAGACTCAGCCAGTTCATGTATGGGGAAGGAACTTAACAAGCAAAAAAGAGAATTAACAGGTTAGTAAACGCATTGGCAAGGCAGCTGAACAGAACAGTTTCTGAAGAATGCCTGGCTGCTACCAATCCAAGGTATAGTCATTAAATTATTTAAATTTTGAGCATTTCCTAGAGTTGTGGAGTTGGAAGGAACTCCAAGGGTCATATAGTCTAATCTCCTTCAAGGCACCTATCACTAGGTAGTAAAAAGAAGAAATTTAAGTTGGTGCACATATAAATTCACCATTTTGGATCAATTGTTCAATAATAATCTTACCAAAAAAACCAAGGACATTCACGAAAAATAACTTGGAAGTTTATGGTCCAAGCCGGGTGGATAAAAATCAATGGTTTAAAAATAAATAAATTAAAAATGGATTTTTAAAGATTTAAATCGGATTTTTAAAATAAAATTCTTTTGGAGAAAAAAATATATCTAAATATATTTTTCTATTTAACTTACATTATAGTCCAAAGGCTATTAATCAGGAAATAAGGATTTGTTTTAAGTTTTTCATGTGTGCTAAAACTCAGTCTAAGTTTTTTTTTTAAAAAAAGTTAAACCACATCAGTTAACAAACATGGATACATATGCTATAATGTTATTATTCTACTTAAATAAATTGTTTAAATTGTTATTAAGGAAATGATTATTTTTCTCCTTCCAATAAAGTACAGCAGAAAAGTTGTCCAATTATAAACAGTTAAATTATTAAACCTCACAATAATTTCATAATTATCTGTCTATGTATTTCTAATAGTATAACCAAATCAGTAATTTTTGACACAACTGTAATAACTACTCTGAAAATTTATTATTCAAAAAATGACACCTTCATCTGGTTGTAAATATTAAGCTTATACCAGCAAGATTGAATCACTCTGTAAAAAAAATGATTTAAATCAAGTCTTACTGACTAGTGATTTAAATCGATTTGATATAAATCAAATCCACTCCTGTTCCAAATGTGCAAAAACCTCTTCCAACAGCATTATTAAAAGACTACCTGATAAAAACAGACTGCCTAAGTTGTGAAGCTGGTTGGCCACTGCAATTCACTGGAAAACAGTAAAAAGTTGCAGTTTACACATGCTTCAATGGCACATGCGTTAATCCTGTCAAGTGTCATAATCCCATTACTATTGTGGAAAAGCAGCACTTAGGCCCTTAAGTACACCTAAGGCAGTGATGGCCAAACTTGGCTGGCCAGATGTTTTGGGACTACAATTCCCATCATCCCTGACCACTGGTCCTCTAAGCTAGGGATGATGGGAACTGTAGTCCCAAAACAGCTGGAGGGCCAAGTATGGCCATCACTGACCTAAGGTCAAGAGAGGAGTTAATAAAATAAGCATTGCATCTTAAGCACCAAAGGACAGCAATGGCCACAAATGAAATGTATTAGCATTAAGCTATATTAGCATTAAGCAAATTAAAATAGCTTCAGTATGTGTTTGCCAACTATTCACAACTCTACTGGATAATTTTAAAGGGCCACAATCCTGCTACAGTTTTAGAATATTGGATATTCGCAGGGTTAGAGCCCGATGAAAAGAAAAAAAAGACCAAAAAAATCCAGCAGTGATCCCCCCCCCCGAACATTCTTTGGAAATTTGTCACAATATCATAATTTAAGGTTTTGTAGCAATATCCCCATTTTTGTTGAACTGCTATCACAGAACAAGGTTAGAAACAGACATAAGAATGAAACGTGAGAAAGGCACCAAGACCAACACACACACACACACACACACACAAAATAGCCTGAATTAAAACATTTAGCAAATAACACAACATATTTCTATATAATCTAAAGCAGCATTCACCAACATGGCATGCTCCAAATGTTTTAGAATGCAACTCTCATCAGCCCCAGTCAGCATGGCCTGCTTATTAACATGAAGAACATGAGTTTGCAGCACTAGCTCACTAAAGCTTAAAAATCAGGTAACAAATCAGCATGATTGCCCATTCACATAATTTTCAGAGATCCTGCATAAACGTAAGGGCCACTTCACACAATGTAGATAAAGCATCCTTTATTTCCATCAGGGCTGATAGTAAGGGCTCGTCCACACTTCTGCTTGCCCCGTGCCTTAGAAAGCACAGATCCGAGCATTTTTTCTGCTTGTCCCATACTTTATAGCCATGGGTATGAGTGGCTTTGCCTTTGCCCTGCCACAGTCACATGGAAAAACTGTTTAGCGATAAATCGAAGCAAACATCAATCCAGAGAAAACTCTATTGATGTTTGCTCCGAACCAGTGGTAAACAGCAGGTTGTGCTGGGGGGAAGCATTGAAGCAAATGGAAGTGTGGGTGTGCCCTAAGTGTTCTGTTTAAAAGTATGTTTTGAAGAAGACCAAATTTAGCTCTTCAACAGAGGGATCCTAAAACTGAAGACTAGGAGACTTCACTTTTGGAGATTACGTGCCCTCCAGCAACTAAGTAATGCTACCTATTTCAGATTCTACCGACTCCTTATCTAGTACAACCCCCTAAAATTAATTTAATGGACCTGCACGTAAAGCAAAGAACAATACAAACACAAACAATTTAATATCCCAAGTGCCTGACAAACCAACAAGATGATGGGATGGGTTACTTGGAGATCTACTCTTTCTCCAAGGAATCCATTACATCTTGTTGGCCAAAATGGAGAATAACTCATGCCACATGGAAAAGATCCACTGCACAGCACTATGAAGATAATCACTGCTACAGAGTAGGATCCAAAATGAGCTCTAATTTATACTTAACCAGTTCCAGTTCAAGCCTTCCTACACCACGTTCTAGAGGCCTATTCAACTCCCATTTCTTTGCTCCCATCTACCTAGTGAACCATGGTCTGCAGCAGAGGGCACTTAAGAGCAGTTGTGTCACCTGCCCAAGTAATCTTGAAATTCCAAAGAGCAACCAAGATGTTGGCAGGAGCACTAGCCATGCTTGGTGGAACCTGCCCAAGGGGATTTAAGAATGTATCACGACCCATCAACCTCTAGGGATGGACCATTTAAACAGCCCCTCCCATCTATAGAGAGAAAAACACCACCATAGTAAGCCTAAAGCTCTGGCTGAAACGGTGTAAGACAAGACATTTAAAGGAAAGCCCCCCACTATCTTCCTGCCCAGATGAAAGCACCAGATCCAAAGATCTCCAGCATGAGAATCAGGTGGATTATATGCTGGGACAGCTCAAGAACTGTCATGGCATTCATGAAGTCCAGAGTCACTGGACATCTAGTCTCAGCCCACTTCTGTCAGCTTAGATAGGGAGATGGTTAGTCAGTGGGATGGATGGCAAGCACCAACAGAATCTCTGATCTGTCTCAATTGCTCAAACATTCAAATCCACTGCCAGAAGATTGCCTATGAAATGATGCGGCCTTCAGACTGAAAAAGTGCCCATGACCTACCCATCTTCACAAGAAGTCTAGTAGAGGGAGATGAAATTCTTAGAAATCACTGCAATCCTCCTCCATTAACCCTAAGTGGCTGCTACATTAAAAATCCAGGTGGACAAAGCTAAGAAAGTTCAGCTCCACCAAGCTCATCTACGCACATCTCATTAATACAGATCAGTAATGCAGGGATTCTTGTCTATGGTTAAATGAAGGATAGTTTATGCTTTCTCTGTGTCTTCATAACCATTATCTCAATAATTCTTTCAACAATCCTATAATGTAGGTAGGTCAGTATTATACACACACTCTCCATATTTTTATGTTGTGAACTGCTCTGTAATCTCCAGGTGAAGGGCAGTATATGAATTTAATGAAGAAGAAGAATACAGTTGGGGAAGTCAAGAAATAGTGGCTTGCCAATGGGTTTATAATCAAGATACTGACTTTACAGGATTAAGGCATAGACAGCCGAGATTAGTAAACTCTTCACTCCATTATCATGGAAATCCTTACACCAACCCTATCAGGTAGGTCAGTAGCATAATTTACCCTATATGGGAAGATGGGAAGATTAAAAAGCACTATTTGTCTGTGACCAGCTCAGTAATCCATGATTGAGGTGAAATTTGAACAGGGGGCTTCTCAGTTCACAGGGTTTGGCACAGCCCCATAGACCTAATAC
Source organism: Podarcis cretensis (assembly GCF_951804945.1). Classification (NCBI taxonomy): domain Eukaryota; kingdom Metazoa; phylum Chordata; class Lepidosauria; order Squamata; family Lacertidae; genus Podarcis; species Podarcis cretensis. The sequence continues at coordinate 31,434,204 of NC_137177.1, forward strand.
TTTACTGCCCTGGAAGATTAAAGTTAAAGGTAAAGGTACCCCTGCCCGTACGGGCCAGTCTTGACAGACTCTGGGGTTGTGCGCCCATCTCACTTAAGAGGCCAGGGGCCAGCGCTGTCCGGAGACACTTCCGGGTCACGTGGCCAGCGTGACATCGCTGCTCTGGCGAGCCAGAGCCGCACACGGAAACGCCGTTTACCTTCCCGCTGGTAAGCGGTCCCTATTTATCTACTTGCACCTGGAGGTGCTTTCGAACTGCTAGGTTGGCAGGCGCTGGGACCGAGCAGCAGGAGCGCACCCCGCCGCAGGGATTCGAACTGCCGACCTTTCGATCGGCAAGTCCTAGGCGCTGAGGCTTTAACCCACAGCGCCACCTGCGTCCCTCCTGGAAGATTAAGGACAGACAAAAAGAACACAGCCCACAGTTAAACTATAGAATTCACTCCCACAAGAGGCAGTGACGGCACCAGTTTGGATGGCTTCAGAAGACAATTATGGAGGATAAGGCTATCAATAGCTACTAGCCACTTTTGTATGCTATTTGTATAGCGTGATAACGTACTTTCAAAATGAGGGTGTTTAACAAAAAAAAGCAATCTCCAATTAGTGCATATCCCCAGATGCTTGTAAGCATTTATTAAGAAACCACTACACTGCCCTTCACCTAAAAAATGTCACAGAGGCATTTACAACAAAATAAGGCGATCTAAAACATAGTATGAAATAATATTTAAAACATTCATAATGAAAATTACATAATTATCAACTTAAATTTTAAAGTGATTTGATCCATTAGCTCTGAAAAGCCTGATAAAAATGAGACTTTCTTTTTTTAACCTGGTGTCTGAGTGACATCTAAACGACCAAATTTTGCAGATGATGGGAGGCACAATCAGGTTGCTGCCACTGCCAGGAGGCTGAGGCTGAGGGCCACCAAGAGACTGTGTACTCTCTGGTCTCCCAGACAGAGGAACATGATGGGAAACGGGGGAGACCAGCCTGGCTCCATCCACGGGAGGGCAAAGCTGCAGCTACTCCAACCCTGACTTTCCTCTTCCCTGTTCATACAGGGGTGTCCTTTTTGCATGGTGGTGTTTAAATCGTGAGCCTACAAGCAGGGCCTCCTCCCTTACAATTCAATCTATTCCTACAGTTCAAACTGCAGGTGTTATTGTCAGGGAACAACAACAACAACAACAACAACAATAGCAGCTGCCTGTCTTGGGGTAACTGAAGTGAGCAAACCCGCTCTTTCGGGATAGTTTTATTCGGACTTTATCTTCCTTCGTGCCTTCGACAGAGGTAAGCTAATAAAAGGAGGAATGAAGGAACAAACATGGCCCTATTCAGGGTGGAAGGAAAACGCACAAAGTAGAAGTTAAGCCTCTCCGCTAAGCCTCCTAGCTCTCCATGGCGGAGGCGTCTTCCTCCCGCCCCTCAGGGCTCCCTTCCTCCTCAGGAGACCTGCCGCCGCCCCCTCGATTACCCCCACCGCCATTACCATTTTCTTGCTTTCCGCGCCCCCGCGGCTGCCCTGCCGCGCCATTCTGTCTCCTCCGCTGTCGTCGGTCTCCTCAGCCCGGCGGTTTGCGAAAAAAGGGGTCGCGGCGATCGGTACGACAATCCTCAGAGGGGGAAGGAAACCGCCCGGCCTTGACTTTTAAGTCGACGCCGCTCCTCCCACCCTGGGAACAGAACTACTACCCCCAAGGTGCACCGCGCGGACGCCCTGTTCCCGTTTCTCTCGCGCGGCATGCCGGGAAGCTAGAGGCTTCGCTCAAAACTACTGTATTCTGTATTAGACGGTTGCGTGTGGCAAACGGCGGTTTGATTCCCTACCCAGCATGCTTTGGAGAAGGCCCGGGAGGCGACGCTGTACTACAGCTCCCAGCATGCTCCTGTAGCCGCTTTTCAAAATGCCATAGAGCCGTGTTCGGTTACCAATGTGAAGCGGAGCAGTAGAAAAACGGGACGCGTAGAGCGGCTCCACATTTCGTAGACGTAAGAAAAGATGTAGAGTAAACCATGTTATTTTCTCGACGGGTCATTTGCGGGTTAAATGGGAGAATCAGTGTTTTTGTTCCTGGGGGCAGAACAAAGGTCACAGTCATAGACATCAATAGAGAAAGACAAGATTTTAGCATCCCTGTGATCGGACAGCAGAGTATCCACCTAGAAATAAAAGAAGAAGGAAATAATTTTCTAGGTAGAGCAAAAATGTGATTTTGGAATAGTTGTTGGGTTTTTTTTAGGAATAATTTTTTCTAAAAAAATTAAATCCTAAAATACTACCATTATTGATAACACCACAACATGGTCATGATTTCACCACTCTTAGAAATAACTTCACTGATACAATGTTGCTACTAACCTGTGACTTATGTTGCAGGAAAAATCCGAGGGCTCCCTTGGACAAAACAAAGACACCAACCAGGATAACTTGGAGCAAAACAGCAGCCTGTAGGCTTGGCCTTTATTGAACTGTTGCAACAGGGTATTCCCCTCACTTGCAGGAGAGAGGAAAGACCCAGAAGAATAGTGTGCAAGGTCTTATAAAAACTTTTGAAATTCCCCTCCTCTAGGTCTAGCCCACCCCCAGAAACATCATGCATACATTACAGAAAGGAGGGGTTGAGGGAGGCATACATTACAGAAAGGAGGGGCTGAGGGAGGAGTTGGTGGTAACCTGAGTGTCTTGTCACCTGGCTGGTTCCTCCTTTCCCCCCTCCCCATGAGTCACTTCAGGAGACAAAGGGGAGTTTGCAGTTTCCTGCCCCCTGAGGGAAGATCTGATCAGTGTCCTTTGTTTCAGTCCATGCTGAATCCACTCCCATATGCAAGTTCTTTGTGATCTTGATTGTCTTCTGTCTGGGATCATCAGGGTTGGCATGGGCAGGGCTCCTGTGTATGTGCTGAGACAGTGAAGGGATTATGGCTGACCAGGACTAAGTCACCCCGCTTTATTAGTTCTTGTCATATGGAGTAAAATAAAAATGGAACAGTGCAAATCCAATGTATGGTTGATTTTCTATGAATTTATAACAGAAATGTGGCGTTATGAATTTATAACAGAAATGTGGCGTATGTAGTGTGCGAGTGTGAAGTTTATACAAACAGAATGATTGGGGTGGGGGGGTTCCTGCTACACTTAAATATTAAATAAATATGAGTGGGTGGGGACTTAAAGCATTGAGAAGGAAGTGTCCTGCTTATGTTGATTCCCATGCCAAATAAAATACTTAATGCATTCAAGACCAACAACAACCATGAAACAAGGACAGTTTGCTGCCCTTTTCATAACACCCAACACCAGGTGATGACCTCATTCTGTCTAATGTGGAGATGGGAAACCTGTGGCCCTCCAGATATGGCTGGATCACAACTCCCATTACCCCTTGTCTTGTTTGTTTAGTTGTGTTTGACTCCTTGTGACCCCATGGACCAGAGCACGCCAGGCACTCCTGTCTTCCACTGCCTCCCGCAGTTTGGTCAAACTCATGATGGTAGCTTCGAGAACAGTATCCAACCATCTCGTCCTCTGTCGTCCCCTTCTCCTTGTGCCCTCCCATCTTTCCCAACATCAGGGTCTTTTCCGGGGAGTCTTCTCTTCTGATGAGGTGGCCAAAGTATTGGAGCCTCAGCTTCAGGATCTGTCCTTCCAGTGAGCACTCAGGGCTGATTTCCTTGAGAATGGATAGGTTTGATCTTCTTGCAGTCCATGGGACTCTCAAGAGTCTCCTCCAGCACCATAATTCAAAAGCACCAATTCTTTGGCAATCAGCCTTCTTGATGGTCCAGCTCTCACTTCCATACATCACTACTGGGAAAACCATAGCTTTAACTATGCGGACCTTTGTTGGCAAGTTGATGTCTCTGCTTTTTAAGATGCTGTCTAGGTTTGTCATCGCTTTTCTCCCAAGAAGCAGGGGTCTTTTAATTTCGTGACTGCTGTCACCATCTGCAGTGATCATGGAGCCCAAGAAAGTAAAATCTCTCACTGCCTCCATTTCTTCCCCTTCTATTTGCCAGGAGGTGATGGGACCAGTGGCCATGATCTTCGTTTTTTTGATGTTGAGCTTCAGACCTTATTTTGCGCTCTCTTCTTTCACTCTCATTAAAAGGTTCTTTAAATCCTCCTCACTTTCTGCCATTAAGGTTGTGTCATCTGCATATCTGAGGTTGTTGATATTTCTTCCGGCAATCTTAATTCGGGCTTGGGATTCATCAAGTCCAGCATTTCACATGATGAATTCTGCATGATAAAGACACTTAGTGGTTTTTAATGGTAGGAGATGTTGCTGCGTTGTATTATTATACTATATTATATCGTATTGTGTTATTTATGTACATCGTTTACTTTCTGAGAGTTAAGAATAGGACTGGGATAAATTGTGTTTGCTGTGCCCGTATTTTACACAGGTTGTATATGATGTTTGTTTGTTTGTTGGTGTGTTATGCCTAATAAAGGATTTTGAATTGAATTGAATTGAATTCTGCATATAAGTTAAATAAGCAGGGAGACAATATACAGCCTTGTCATACTCCTTTCCCCATTTTTGAACCAAGCAGTTTTTCCATATCCAGTTCTAACTGTAGCTTCTTGTCCCACATAGAGATTTCTCAGGAGACAGATGAGGTGATCAGGCACTTCCATTTCTTTAAGAACTTGCCATAGTTTGCTGTGGTCGACACATTCAAATGCTTTTGCATAGTCAATGAAGCAGAAGTAGATGTTTTTCTGGAACTCTCTAGCTTTCTCCATAATCCAGCGCATGTTTTCAATTTGGTCTCTGGTTCCTCTGCCCCTTCGGAATCCAGCTTGCACTTCTGGGAGTTCTCGGTCCACATACTGCTTAAGCCTGCCTTGTAGAATTTTAAGCATAACCTTGCTAATGTGTGAAATGAGTGCAATTGTGCAGTAGTTGGAGTAGTTGGCACTGCCCTTCTTTGGGATTGAGGTTGTAGTGAAGTTGGGAAATCTTGGTGTGTCGGGTGCTGGTTCACGTGGGAGTGAGGCATCGTGGGAAAGATAAAACTGTGGCTTTCTGGGGAATGGGTGTTTGGTCTCTTTAAATGTAAAGCTCCCTGTCTCTAGAGGTGTGAGTCAATTACATCTTGACTCTAGGCAGGATGAGATGTTATCTGATTTGTACACCCTGGTACTTTGCCTGGGGGTGTTTGACCAGTGAAAGGACTCTTGACTACTCTCTGTGTTTTGAACTATTGTTGCTGTGTGAGTATGGTTTTACTTAATTATATTTTACAATGTTTTTATTGTTTTGTCTGTAACCTTCTAAGAAATGTGCAACTTTTTGAGTGGCTTTTTCAATAAACTTGGAAAGGACTTTTTGTCTTTGTGCCTTTGCTCGGGGAAGCTAAACTGGTGCTTACCTTTTGGACACCTACCTGTTTAATTTCTGTCTGCGTCACAGTAAAGTTACTCAGGGCTGGGCAAACCCGGTAAATATCGAAGGGGGGGTCTTCTTCTTGAACCCCATTTGAGGGTGGTCCAGGAGAGGAGGTGGTGGCAGCTCTACTGTCTGGCTTGTGATTTGAACATATAGTGATCTTTCCCCCTTCCTGGCCAAGCCCTACCAGTGTCTAGGAGGAAAGGGGGGGGAGTGGATAGCCCTGCTTACTACAGGGATGTAAACTAATCTTCTCCAATCCTCTGGCCACTGCTGAGTTTTCCAAACTTGCTGGCATATTGAGTGTAGCACCTTAACAGCATCATCTTTGAAAAATTTTAATAATTCAGCTGGAATATCATCACTTCCACTGGCCTTGTTATTAGCAGTGCTTTCTAAGACCCATTTGACTTCACTCTTCAGGATGTCTGGCTCAAGGTCAGCAACCACACTACCTGGGGTGTACAAGTCATCCATATCTTTCTGGTATAATTCCTCTGTGTATTCTTGCCACCTCTTCTTGGTGTCTTCTGCTTCTGTTAGGTCCTTACTCCAGTGGAAACAAGAAATGTGGATTCTATTGCCCTTGCTTACTTTTCCTATCTGTATGATGAGTAGATCATATGGCTTCAATTCCCAACATGGCTCACAAAGTTAAGTCTCAGTCTGATCTAACTTCAGTCCAGAGGTGGGAGCTGTTTTCTGCAAAATCTGCCTTGAAGGGAACATAGTCCTAAAGAAAGCAGGCCTATATTAAACATACTAAGGACATTGTAACAACATTTTTTATTATAGGATTTTCTTTTTTCTGGGTAATCTTGGACCACTAAAAGCCATAATGCATTTCTTTTCTAAATGTCATATTTGTTTATTCCCCCCCCCCCTTTAAATTTAATTCTTTTAAAAATAGTTAAGAAAAATATTGTGGGGTTTTTAAGGGCCAAGAAAAAGCAGAATAATGTTTGTAGAGTATGATATGATATGTGGTGTGACATCGGTGCAGCTCTGCCAACTATTAATGGGAGTTGAGGAGGAGGAGAGGCAAATCACATTGACCGTTGTTTGTTTAATTTAACCCTAAGTGAAACTGATATCATGGAAACATACTATTTCACAGTACATAATTTACTTTATGAATTTTGCTGCCTCTGAATGTCATGGTGGGCTTAGGTGGTTTTAAAAGTGGATTAGATGAATAGATAGAGAATAGATCTACCAATGGTTACTAGTCAAAACGGTTCTGTCAAATACCAGTTGCTGGGGAGCAGGAGTAAGCTATTGCCTTCATGCTCTGCTTCTGGGCTTCCCTGGGGCATATGATTGGCTACTGTAAGAAATAGGATGTTATGGTCATGCTTTGCATGCAAATGATCCCAGGTTCAATCCTTGACATCTCCTGTTGGAAACTTTGGAAACTATTGCCAGTCAGTAGAAATAGTACTGAGCTAGATGCAGGGCCAGTCATACCATTAGACAAACTGAGTTAGCCGCCTCAGACAGCTTCTTTTGGGCGTCATAATAGGGGCAGCAAATTGTCAGTTGTTTAATTTCTTATTATTGTAGTTGTACTCCCAAGGAGGGTGATAGGCACTTGTGGGGAGCTCTGCCTCAGGTGCCAAAATTACTTGACTGGCCTCAGATGTTATGCACCATGAGCTGGAGGGGGAGGTGTGGAGAACCATTTGCCACTCTGCCTCAGGCAGCAAAATGTCTTGGGTCTGTCCTGACTAGAGGAATTTGTGGGCCAAATTAGTGTAAGGCAGCTTCCTGTACTCCTGCCTATTAAACCGGAGCAGTGTCTCCTTTCCTGTGAAAGGTGTATCTGTGCCAGTGGGGCTTATTTGGGAGGAGCAAATGATTTTGCAGTGACAGAGAAAAGAACAGAATTCCTTAAACCCAAGAGATACTGTTAAGTTGTGGGCGAACATATCAGACGACACAGCGATTCTTCAAACAGCTCTTCTTTATTCTGAGGCCAGAACTGAACTGAGCTGAAGGGCTCAGTCAGCCTGCTTATACAGTGGTGCCTCGCAAGACGAAAAGAATCCGTTCCCCGATTCTCTTCATCTAGCGGTTTTTTCGTCTTGCGAAGCAAGCTCATTGATGGCTTAGTGGATTAGCGCTATTAGCGGCTTTTAGTGGCTTAGCGGATCAGCTGATAAGCGGCTTAGCGGCTTAGAAAAAGGGGGGGGAGGAAAAAAAACCCGCAGGAACTCGCAAGACATTTTCGTCTTGCAAAGCAATCCCATAGGGAAATTCGTTTTGCGAAGCGCCTCCAAAACGGAAAACCCTTTCGTCTAGCGGGTTTTCCATCTTGCGAGGCGTTCGTCTTGCGGGGCACCACTGTATAGAGCTCCAGTACCTTGTTACTGCAACAACTTTCTAAAACTATCCAATCACTGAACGTCACTTTCGATCCTTCATTTGCATACAAACTATCCAATCACTGAACGTCACTTTCGATCCTTCATTTGCATAACTATCTACAGTATCCCCCTGCTGGCCCAGGGTGAGAACTTCAGTACATAACAGATACCTCTTTTTTACACTCCCATACTTTCCCAAGTCGTTGATATTCCTGGGCAATATTCAGCTGTGTGCTTTTCTTAAGAAAAACTTATTTCTTAATATGTAGTGCTGAGTCAAAAAAATAAATCCCATGATTTTCCCTATCCCGAACCATTCTCCATCACAGTGGACGTTAGACTAAGTCCAGTCTTTATTGAGCATTTTTTCTGATTTGTTAAGTTATACAACGTTCATTCGAAATTCATTCTGATTTGATTGCGTGATGGTTAATCATCCCAGTTAATTATTCATCTCACACTTTCAGTTCTTCCTCATCACTTTTCTAATTGCAACTTTCCTTTAAAAAGGGGCAGGGCGGGATTTATTGCACTAGAGCACTGTAATCCACTTTAATTGCACTAACCCGAATCCTTCCTGCAAAAGATGGACAATCTGAAGGCAACCCTAGAGAGGGGCCTGCTTTGCATAATCACGAGCAAATTTATGACACCTCCTTGCTGCTTTCAAGGAAAGCTATCAAAAGCATTTGATGGGTGACATTTGCCATAGTCTTCTGTGACAGCTGTTTGGCATGACAAGGGCACAACTGTCTCCTATAGATAGGAAAGGCAGAGCTGCCTCTATTAATAAAGTGTGGTGGTGTGAGGTTGCAAATTCATCCCATGGCTTTGATAACCTCAGAGCAAGGCCTCGCACCCAAGGACGCATGTTTCAGAGCAGAGACAGGAGATGGGTGCCAGAGGGGCAGAAGGCTGTGTGTTTACTTCATACCACAGCCGTCCAAAATCTGCATCCAAAACAAGTTTAATTTGGTGAGCCGGTGTGGTGTAGTGGTTAGTGAGTTGGACTAGGGCCTAGGGAGACAAGGGTTCAAATCCCAACTCAGCTATCTAAATGATTCAATCACACTCATCTCCAAATGTGGCTAGGAGAGAACAATGACTGCAGTCCTGGAGAGGTGCTGCCACCAGATTGGTAGATCTGCGGAGCTAGATGGATCAATACAGAGCTGCCCTTCTTCTAAGGCAGCCACATGGCAAGAGGGAGACTGGTTTGGCTCCTTCCCTCTCCTGGTGTTAGCTCAGTTGCTCTTATGCCTGTTTTCCCGCTTTGCTTTGCTTTGCTTTCCTTTTTCCTTTTGTATCATGCCTACTAGATTGTGAGCCTGCAGACAGGAACCATCTTATCTTTTAAAATTGTAGATGATGAGGATAGTGATTAGAGGAGTTGTTCATAAGATCGTTCAAGTCGAAAGTTGGGTAATTACCCAACTATCCTACTGCCTTTCTGGGTGACAGAAAAGCTGAACAGAAAAACTATCTTGCCAGTCTGCTGGATGAGGGGTCCACCCCAAACGGCACTTCATAGCTGCGCTTTAAGCTGCAATTGGTGCTTATACTGAACGGATACTCTTGACTCCCAAATGTTTAACTTGAGGGATTTCTGTTTATCACTGGACTTAACCCATGTTACTTTAGGGCTTTGCAAATCAACAATGGCTCACCTTTTTCTCTTGTGCAGCCAAGGAATGTTCCCTGGTCTTTGAAGAGTGGCAGAAGGCCCCAATACCACCATTAATATAGCCAAGGGGCCTTGCTGTTGCATGGGGGGTAATGTTTCTCTGTAATTTATGGGGCTTTCAAAATAGGTGGGGTTCTTTTTGTGCTTGACGAAAACAACATAAGGAAGAAGGAATGCCAAATCAATGCATACCCTCTCCTTCCCCTCCAAAATAAATGTGTGGGATTGAAAACATAATGAGAATTTCCAGAGATGGGGGTGATGGGTGAGTTCCTCCTCTCTGTCAGTTTCCTCTGGGGAAGGGAGAGCTGAAGGGGATAATGGCATAAATGGGGGTGAACACTATAGAGAAAACACAGATGCAACTTGGTTTTTGCTGATGCTGCAAATAGCATTTAAATATATCTATGTATATCAGATTAGTTTGGTTGGGAATGGATTTTGGATTGGTTTTGTTAGTGTAGTTTAGTTACATTATCCACACATCACAGCAGCAAGCAAGACTTTGAGCCACTCTGGTCTCGTTTCTGTGGTATTTTTAATCGTCAGTCCAATACAGAGAACTGTCAAACAGGTAAAGAAGTACAGTGGTACCTTGGTTTAAGAACAGCTTAGTTTATGAACAACTTGGATTAAGAACACTGCAAACCCGGAAGTAGGTGTTTTGGTTTGTGAACTTTGCCTTGGAATAAGAACATGTTTTGCTTCCTGTTGAGCGTGTTCCATTTGTAAATTGAGTCCCCCACTGCTATGAAAAAGTATGTATTGGTTTAAGAACGCATTGGTTTAAGAATGGACTTCCGGAACGGATTAAGTTCATAAACAAAAATACCACTGTACTTTCTTTCCTACGTTTGCCCTTTGCTGCTATGCTCAGAAGCTGTGAGGTTTAGGAGTTTAAAATATAAACTGCTATTCTCACAAAACTACAAAATGATACATTTTTAAATGACCATCACCACAGGTGATGGGTGAACTGTCCTTTGCTCAAGCAAAGATGGTCTTGGTTTTGTTCTCTCCCAGCTTGTAATGATAGTGCACGAGTGCTGATGGTGGTCCACACAAACCTTGTTGCGTTGTTCCCTGTGAATTATTGATCTGAGCACCAACGATGAAAGAAAAATTCAACTGCCTCCCCCCTCAAAACATACAGTGGTACCTCAGGTTAAGTACTTAATTCGTTCCGGAGGTACGTACTTAACCTGAAACTGTTCTTAACCTGAAGCACCACTTTAGCTAATGGAGCCTCCTGCTGCTGCCGCCGCGCCGCCGGAGCACAATTTCTGTTCTCATCCTGAAGCAAAGTTCTTAACCTGAAGCACTATTTCTGGGTTAGCGGAGTCTGTAACTTGAAGCGTATGTAACCTGAGGTACCACTGTATATGGGAGCAGGAGAGGCTTTTAGATGTGGATGAGTGGCAGCAACTGAGAGAAGTAATAAAGAGAATTGACTTATTGTAAACATTACAAAATGTGTCCCTTTCAGTTTCTTTTCGTGGCCCTATTGACTCTCCTCTGGACATACCTATCGCCAGCCCTGCTTCACACTGTCTTTTATTGCTTTTACATGGCTGGAAGGTGTCCTTGAGCTCTGATAAAGACTTGCTTGGTGGATGGAGGGCAGAGAGGGGTGTGTGTAAAAAGTAGCCTAGTGTACAAAGGTAACTTTTACATCCATTGCTGGGAATCAGAAGTGGGGGGCCTGTTTGGCCACTATGAGAACAAGATGCTGAACTAGATGGGCCACTGGCAGCAGGGCTCTCCTTACATTTTTCTTGAAAAAAGAAAAATGAATAAGCTGATGAGCATACCATGCACAAATGATAATGCAGTGCTAATTCATATACATATGGCAGGCAGCCCACCTTGAAGTGTCGAGGAGGGATAAGAGTGATGGCTGAGTCAGTAACTGGTTTCCACACCTGCCATTTCTGCACTGCAGCTGGGCTCACCCCACAGCTGAATGGCGTGCCCTGATCCATCTCTTTTTTGCTCCAGCTGCCTCCATTCCTTTTCTTGTTCTCCCCCATGCAGCCATTTGGAACTTTAGCTGGAAACTATCAGCCTGACGGATGGCTCTTGGGGCTTTTGTTTTCCTTTTTACGCAGGTGGAGGCCTTTCTCACCTACAGAAAATGCTGACAGTAAAACTGCAGTTTCCATTGTGGGTGAGGAACAGGCCAAAGCACGTTGACTCTGGTTCCTTTTGGCCAAGCTCAGGCTCCAAGGGTCTCGTCAAGTTATGGATATGCCAGAAGTCCTGGCTTCTCATCTAAACAGCTGTGGGGGGCAAGGGGGGAGGCAGCTAGATCCCCCCAGCAGACTTCTGGAGTTTTCCATGCGCTACGTGTTGGCCATCCATTACTTCATAGCCATTCCTGCTGTCTGGCACAGAGAAAAAGCAGATGGCAAGAAACTGTGGCACTGTCAGATCCGATCAGACCCAGCTGGTGTTTTTAGCCAGAGTTGGGCGGGGGGTGGATGTGATCTGGATTACATCCCAATCTGCAATGACCATATCTGCGTTGCGTGCAGAAGGTCTCAAGTTCAAACCCTGACATCTCTAGGTAGGGCTGTGAAGGGGGCAGTGCCTGAAACCCAAGAGAACAACTGCCAATAGACAATGTAGACAATGCCTGTCTCTTTTTCTGCATCCATTTTGTGTTATGCCACCCCATGGCAGCCATTTTGGGACTGGTGCCATGGCACTTTCTCAAAATTCCAAATGTGCCCACTGGCCTAGGAAAGCTGGTGACCCCTGCTGAACAGTCTAACATACTATTTCCATATCTTCCATATCAGCCAGCTCTGAGCCTTGAACCTGTCTGGATCACTGCTAGATGCAAGGGTCATGACAACAATAGCCTCCCATTGGCTTCATTGGGGGCAGGGTGAGGAGGTTAGTCCATGGGCCAGGGGCAGATCCCCCCTGGACCACATCAAGCCCATGGGCTGGAAGTTCCCCATCCTGGCTCTTACCATTATACTCACTCGGACTCCAATGTTTGGCTGGCAGCAGCTTCCTCCAGCTCCACACCCATGTAGAAGTGAAGCCAGAACAACAATTGCTTGAGATTGTGATCGCAGCGACTGTTGTAAAAACCAAGCAGTCATTCCAGAGATGTATCCAAATTCAATCCTGTATTTCAGCCAAAATCTATTCATCATAACCAGGGTCACTTTCCAAACTGAGAGTGGAAGCCTGAATGTATAGAAATTATATGTTTAATGTACATGACATAATCCCCCAAGTTGGCAATCAGTTTCAGTTTCCAGAAAAGACTTGGATATTATCCTGCTTGAGCATGAAAGATTATCCTCAAGTCAGTGTTCTTCTGGACCGTGGATTGGCATCTGTGGTGTGCTGGAGTTTGTTAGAGATGATAGTACAACGTCTTCCAGCAGGAGAGTCTGACCTGGTGAGAAAAAAGACTTTGTTTACCCCTTGGAGGCAGAGAGATTGGGGGGGGGGGGGCTCCAAAAGTCCTTTTAATCATGCATTCATCATGATTTACATTCATGTTGGTATTGGAGCAGCTACACATGATTCCAGGTGACGCAGGTGGCGCTGTGGGTTAAAGCCTCAGCGCCTAGGACTTGCCGATCGAAAGGTCGGCGGTTCGAATCCCTGCGGCGGGGTGCGCTCCCGCTGCTCGGTCCCAGCGCCTGCCAACCTAGCAGTTCGAAAGCACCTCCGGGTGCAAGTAGATAAATAGGGACCGCTTACCAGCGGGAAGGTAAACGGCGTTTCCGTGTGTGGCTCTGGCTCGCCAGAGCAGCGATGTCACGCTGGCCACGTGACCCGGAAGTGTCTCCGGACAGCGCTGGCCCCTGGCCTCTTAAGTGAGATGGGCGCACAACCCCAGAGTCTGTCAAGACTGGCCCGTACGGGCAGGGGTACCTTTACCTTTACCTTTACACATGATTCCACTTTCAGGACACTTTGGTGGAATATACACGTATAAAAACCATTCTGAAAATGCTTTTTTAAAGAGCGTTTTAAAAAATACATTGAATTTTCCATAAGGCTCACCATCACCATCTAGTGTCACATTGTGTCAAATGTTTTATTTGCAGCTGTATAGCTGAGTCCTTTGTGCCTGCAAAAGTGTGGTGGACATACAGTACTGCTTTGTTTCCAATCAATGCATCACCTGCAAATTCCTGCTGAAATCCTGTACCTTTTTACACAATAAATATTCTGGTGTATTTCTGAACCTGATTTTGTTGTGCTACAGGGTAATTCTTGGGGCTGGAGACGGCTTCTAGACCAAGCATCTGTTCTGTGGCAGATTCTTCTCCAAATGTTCACAGGCTATACATTCAGCCCAGATAAGCAGCCTTGCAATTTAACATGCTCTAGAGCTGCACAGAAATATTACTCCCGATGACCTCTAAATCAGAGTGATTATGCTAGCCAAAATATTTGTGTTTCAGAGATATTAATGAGCATAGCCACACACAAACATCTCGCAAAATTTAAAATATGCAAGGGGCAGTGATCCGGATGAACTATTTTGCAAGATATTTCTCAGGAGGAGGAGGGGCAGAATGGGCTGTTTAAAACAAGGACTCTTGACCACTTAAAGGAGTACTAGCTTATTAACTGTATACCCTTGAATTGACCATTTAATAATCTCCATTTTACATAAATTTCATACTCCCAAAGGCTCAGCAAAAATACATTTTTTTTAATATATTGAAGGAAATGTGCGAACGTACAACATTTTCAAACTGCAACTAGAAAGGGGAAAAGGCAAGGAGGGGACATTACAGAGGTATATAAAATTATGCATAGTATGAAGAAAGTAGATACAGAAATGTATTTCTCTCTCATAATACTAGAACTCCAAGATAACTAATAAGGCTAAACGTTGGAAGATTCAGGACAGATAACAGCATCTTCAGGACTTCTCAGAGCATGTAGTTAAACTATGGAATTTGCTCCCACAATACGTAGTCATAGCCACCACCTTGAATGACTTTGAAAGATTAGAAAAATTCACAGAGGAAAAATATATCAATGGCTGCTGGCCATGATTGCTATGTTGTGCCTCCACTGTTGGCGGCAGTATTCCTCAGACTGCCTGTTGCTGGAAATCACAAGAAGGGACAGTGCTTTTGTACTTGTGTCAAGCTTATGGGTTTCCCAAAGGCATCTGGTTGTCAACTGTGTGAACAGGGAGGCTGGACTAGATGGGTCTCTGAGGTTCTTTATATTAAACAGAAGAAAATGCCATTTTAAAGTCTGTTTTCAAAGATGAACTTCAGTTTCATTTAATATCCCAAACTTTTGGGGGCCTACAACATTTCCCAGACTTTGGCCCAAGATGAAGTGACATAAAGACAGAATGTCCAAAGTGGGGGGGGGGGGAGAGAGAGAGAGAGACAGAAAGAGGCAAATTGAATATGTACAGCACTTTGTAAGAAACAAATTCACCTGGGCAGAGATCCAAGTCAGAAAATATTGTTGCACGCCACCCCAGTCTCTGAGTGGTGCAAGATTCCAGGGGTTCCAAGCACTTACCCAAGGTTCAGTTTCTGTGAATGAGGGATACCAGAGACTGTGGTGTCTTTATGCTATATGGTTTATTTACGCATACAGTGGACACTCGGGTTGTGAACGTGATCCGTGCGGGTTGCACGTTCGCAACCTGCAGCATTCACAACCTGCAGCGGTGCGTGTGCGCATGCGCGGGTTGCAATTCGGTGCTTCTGCACATGCACATAGTGTGATTTAGCACTTCTGTGCATGCGTGACCACCGAAACCCAGAAGTAACCCATTCCGGTACTTCCAGGTTTCGGCGGTCCGTAACCTGAAAAAATGCAACCTGAACCCGAGGTATGACTGTATATACAACCTGAGGCTACGCTGGAGGGGCTCACAGCATTATCACCCTAAGAGGGTCTTGCTTCTCTCATAGCCACAGCTTTGGATTCAAACAGAAATCAGACATATCTCTCCCTCTCAGGCTTCTGCCTGCAGCCTGCTTCTAACTTCTAGTCCTCTCACACCCCTCAACTCTGGCTTTTGTCCTTCTAACTACTAGCCAGCTGAGGGAGGGGAGCCCACCCATTTTCCCTCTGGCACAGAGCTACTTCCTTTATTACCTTAATGACCTGCACCCAAGCTGAGGCTCCAATACTTTGGCCACCTCATGAGAGGAGAAGACTCCCTGGAAAAGACCCTGAAGTTGGGAAAGATTGAGGGCAAAAGGAGAAGGGGACGACAGAGGGCGAGATGGTTGGACAGTGTTCTCGAAGCTACAAACATGAGTCTGACCAAACTGCGGGAGGCGGTGGAAGACAGGAGTGCCTGGCGTGCTCTGGTCCATGGGGTCACGAAGAGTCGGACACGACTAAACGACTAAACAACAACCACAACCTAAGGGCCATTACCAAGAAGATTGCCTGGCTATCCCAACAATTGAATCCTTTTTGGATCCAGGAATTAGAAGGGACTCAGGCATGCAGCCTAACCCCCCACCCCCAAACTCACAACAACGTAGAGGTGGGAATCAAAACTGCCTTCCCCCACTTCGAAATCACATCATGCCAAATTCCTTCTTCTTATGCCAGGAGGTCCCCAACATAGCTGGAACTCTGAAGCAGGAAGTGCTGGGACTTTGTTATTAGATAGAAGACGAATAGATAAAACGCTGAACTCCTCTAAGAGGCTCATACAGCCACAGTTAATGACTTATTTTTCCCCACCCGACTCCACATTTCTCCTGTCAGCAATTCTATGTGAAACTGCACCATGTTAGCAATTCTCATACCAAAAAACACTAGGGGTGTGCACAGGCCCCAGGCTTCACCTTCAAAAAAATTCCTATGTTTGTTATTTGCTCTGTAGTTTGGGTTCTGAGCCATTGTGTCAAAATGAAACCCCGTGTTCCCTCTTCACTCTTTATGCGGTTCTAAAAACTCTTATAACGTTTTCCCCCATTTGGCAGAAATAAATGAAATTTGCCAACACAATAACTCCTCCAGAGTGGATTAAGCCTGCCAAATTGCAGACAAATAAGCTTAGAGACTTTTGTGAGGGGAATTAAAGTGATTTACTTTACTCCATGCTCCATATTAGGTCAATGCTTTTATTAGGCCAAGTAAAACACCAAAATCAATGTTAGTTTCACATTTTTGAGGGGAGCAGGGTTTGTTTCTTTCACTTTCTTTTCCTAAAATAATGAAGGGTGGCTGAGAAGCTTGTGTGTGTGTGTGTATGTGTGTGTGTATATATATATATATATATATATATATATATATATATTTGCAGCTTCCTGCTGGCTGTCTTGACTTTCCACATACTTTTTTTTAGTGGTGGGAGAGGATGCCCTTCAGTAGGCATTACAGGTGAAAATATACGGTACTTAGTACTGCCTGGGGTTTGATTGTCTGCTAACAATGATTAGGAGTTCTGGAGTATTTTTTTTTCCTCCCATGCAGAGCTGCAGATTATTATTTTTTTAAGTTAAATTAAACTTTTAACTTAAAAAAAGCCACAAACTCTTCTGCTTGCTCTGCTTTAACAAATGAAAATAAATAAATAAAATCACCAGAGCTCTTTAGTGCATCAAAGCCTATTGACCTAAAGCACTGGTTTTTCACCTTTGGGAGGGGTTCACGAGCACCTCCAAGAATCTGATTAAAGCTATGGACCCCCTCCTTAGAAAAATACAGATACAAAATATTGCATACATTTTATTTTATTACATGGGTTGCATCCAGTTTATGGGTGCCTAATCATGGATCCCCTAGGGTTAAAAACTCCTGAACCAGAGTAAAGGAACATAAGCATAGAAGAGGCACAGAGAGGCTGAACAGAGAAAAGTGAGGAGTACAGAACAACAGCCACATGAGGCTTTGTGTGGGCACAATGTTGACATTGTGGTTTGATTCAGAAAGGGGAAAAATAACTGTGGTTTGCCTTGTTGTCCAGTCCCAACACAGAGTGGTTGCACACACCGCCCCCCAGCAAACACTGGTATCCACTGTGTTTTGTGGAGGCTAAGGACATAGATGTACAGTGGTACCTCAGGTTACATGCGCTTCAGGTTACATACGCTTCAGGTTGCAGACTCCCCTAACCCAGAAATAGTGCTTCAGGTTAAGAACTTTGCTTCAGGATGAGAACAGAAATCATGCTCCGGCGGCGCGGCGGCAGCAGGAGGCCCCATTAGCTAAAGTGGTGCTTCAGGTTAAGAACAGTTTCAGGTTAAGAACGGACCTCTGGAACGAATTAAGTACTTAACCAGAGGCCCTACTATCATGGGCACTACCCAATAGATCACCCTTCACCAGGCCTTCCCTCACATTAAGTGCTGACAATTATTATTATTATTATTATTATTATTATTATTATTATTAATTTTATTTTATGGGGGAGGGCAATAAATAAGTCTGTTAGGTACTTCTGGAGCTCTAACCAGGAATCCCATGGCAAGTAAGTCTACCAGGACCCCCTGACAGGAGGGGACCCATCATAGGTCCCTTCACCCAAGACGCTTTCAGTCCTTAAGCCCCACCCACAGAGAAACCAACTACAGTCTGAAATGTGCATCCTCTTGCTCGGAAATTGGCAAGTTTTACAGGTTTTGTGTGCACTGACACAAACAAAGGAACCTCTTCCATTTGGTCTAGCTTTCCCCCATCTCATTTTGGATGCAGGAGGCTGGGATTCCTCAGACCAGACCTATGCAGACAAGTGACGCTCAAACTGTTCATTCAAAGTTTCTTTAGTGACATGTAGAAGGGACCAACCAGCATTTATGCAACTGGGAAAGTGCAGGGATATAGAGAAGTTGTTGTGTTTAAAAAAGAATAAGAGAAAAGGGAGATACCGTAAATCACAGTCTGTGTGGGATTCCATGGAATGGAGCCATAAACATTTATTGGAACAAATACGCTCCTAATTAGCCTTGTAGGATAGAGCAGTAGATTTTCCCGAAACACAGTTTTAAAAAATGTTTGGGATTCTACTCAGAATGTCTCAACAAATGAAACCGATTTGTAAAAAATGTTACTAGAAAAAAAGAGAGAGAGATTGCACATAGTTTGGAAACCAAGAAAATCTTTAACAAAAATACATTTTTAAAAAAAGAAAAAAGAAAGTTTTGGAGAACAAATTTCAAGTAAGAAAAAAGGGTTGGGCTGTTAAAGGGAAGTTCTACGTCTAGACAAAGCAGATGTGATGGGTATGTTTTGCAGTGGCTCTTGAATGTGAGTTGTGGACCGTGCAGCTTCTGGGTAAAATCAAATGCAAGGTCTCTAGGAGGTCTCAGGTGACCTGCCAGGGCTGTTTTAAGGATTAAAGGAATGTACGTATGTTAGGTGTAAAAGGTAAAGGTAAAGGTACCCCTGCCCGTACGGGCCAGTCTTGACAGACTCTAGGGTTGTGCGCCCATCTCACTTAAGAGGCCGGGAGCCAGCGCTGTCCGCAGACACTTCCGGGTCACGTGGCCAGCGTGACAAGCTGCATCTGGTGAGCCAGTGCAGCACACGGAACGCCGTTTACCTTCCCGGGGGTGCTTTCGAACTGCTAGGTTGGCAGGCGCTGGGACCGAACGACGGGAGTGCACCCCGCCGCAGGGATTTGAACCGCCGACCATGCGATCGGCAAGTCCTAGGCGCTGAGGTTTTACCCACAGTGCCACCCGCGTCCCTTTCATGTTAGGTAAGCTAGCCTTAAATGGGGTTTAAACTTGGGTTTATTGTGGACCCCCTCTAGCTGGGACCTGGCCTGAAACAAGATATCCTTGCTCCATGTGTGATGTAAGTACAGCATCCCTGGGAGATAGCCATCCAGCCTCTGCTTAAATACCTCCAGGGAAGGAGAACCCCCTTTAGCCATTTGTTAACAGCCCCTTACTATCAAGAACATTCCCCTAATGTTTAGCTTCAATCTGCTTCCCTGATGTTTAGGGTTAATGCTTTTAGTCATGGTTCATGCACCTATCATGAAGGCTAAACGTTAATGCTAAGTTCTCCCATGCCAATTGTCCCTGCTTTGGGGAAATTTTCTTCCTGTGCTCCTGCTTTATCACTGAAGCAGGATTTCTTGTGCAGTCATATCCCAGGTGCCAATTTTGGAAACAGAAACTCTTGTTTCTTTCTCTTATCCAGCTGGCTGGCAGAGGGGGTGGTTGTGGACAGGAGTGCGCTGGAGAAAAGCAGAGAGATCCAAGCGCAATTGACTTTGGAGTGTACATTCTTGCGGTGTAATTATCTCATCAGAAGTGGAGCTTGACTCAGTGAGCAGAGAGACAAAGCATCTTTAAATGAAGCCAGGCTGTGTTCCAAAAACCTGTAGGGGGGCAAGAGAGGAGGGAGATGGTGGGAGGGTTTAAAAAACCATAATAATAAAACTTCCTGCAGTGGTCAGGAGGACGTGAGCCAGGGATTGGAGAAGCAATTGACGGGGCTTCCCTGCACGCAGACACGGAGTGCTTGAAGGCTGTCTCCCGTCACACTTCTTCAGAGGAAGGTGCAATAGGTCACAGCGTGGGACTGAAGGAGCTCAGATACACAGGAAAGCTTTCTGAGGCAGGACTGGAATATGAGGAGCTGGGGAGCACTGGCATATCTCTTCTTCTTCTTCCCTGTTTGGGCAGGGGTGAATCCAGTGGTTCTAGGACTTGGCCCCCATGTGAAGGGGAAGGATGCTCCTGCAAGGCACCTCCAGCACCAGCTGCAGCATGGCTCCTGCACCTACACTTTCCTGCTGCCAGAGCTTGGGGGCTGTGACTCGCCTGCTGCCGAATACCAGGTTTCCAACTCACTCCAGAGGGATGCTCCCTCCCTAGCCGAGGCCAAGTGGCCAGTAAAGAGGCTTCAGCAGCTGGAAAACATCATGGAAAATAACACCCAGTGGCTACAGAAGGTAAGACCAGGGGCTTGGATCTGCAAGGGACTGTCATGTCCTCCTAGGCTGTGCATACACCATACATTCAAAGCACATCCCACCACCCTAAGAATCCTGAGAACTGTAGTTTGTTGAGGGTGCTGGGAATTATAGCCCTGCAAGGGGGTAAACTACATTTTCCAGGATCCTTTCTGTGTGCTTTAAATATATTGTGTATATATGGCCTTAGATCAGTGGTTCCCAACCTTTTTTTGGCCATGCCTCACCTAAGTATCTCAAAAATCCTGATTCCCTCCACACACCCCGTGACATATAATTCTTATTATTCAAAAAGTGAACTCCTGTTCATGTGGAGGAAGCCTAAAAGGCCATTAACTGTTAATAACTCATTATGGGGTTTCCGTATAGCCTCCTATCCATGCACTGACTGGACCTAGATCTACTTTGCTTCAGGAAGGTTGCAGCATCATACCTCCAGTCCCCTTGTGCAGCAGAATCAGGGGAGATCTATATAAGTCATCTGCAGAGATCCACAAAGAACACAGTCAGGTGGGGAGATCTCCTGTACAAGCTCCATTAGCATTAATGAATGCTGCTTAAGAGACTGGCATAGCTGAGTGTGGTGTGAACATGCACCTAGAGTGTCACAATGTGACTGAAAGACTGAGTTGTGAATTGGAAAATCTCTTTGAATCTTGCTTTTGCCTTGAACTAGGAATGGGTGAATCCGTCAATTTCAGTTTACCTCGGTTTATCATTTTTTCACTCTTCAGTTCTCTACAGTTTATGATTTTTTTAAAAAGGCTGCATGAATACCCACCAGCATTTTAGTATTTCTCCTAATATGCACATCTTTGTGTGCAATTTTGCCAAATATATATGTTTTTTACGAAGCAACTTCCCCTAATATAATGCATTTTTATGCACACTTTACTCTTCAGCCATGGATCAGGACCCACAGGCAGGTCACAAAGTCACACCAGGTGGGTCACAGCAAAGCTGTTGATGCCATGTTGGATTCTAGCTTAGGCTGACCAAAGAAGCACAATGTGCATGTCTGGGCCAGAACACATTCTTCTGATCAGATGCTTTTTGTCAATTTCCACAAGTGCTGCAATGTGGCAAGAGAAAGGCAGAATATCTATCATCTATCTATCTATCGCTATCTTTTTGGCTACCTACATTCTCATGCCTTTCTCCTGCCACACTGTGGGGCTAGTTTTCATTTAGTAGTAAGGCTAAGGTAACAATATGTATATTGCTCTGATTTTCCATTTTAGGGTTAAACAGCATGCATTATTAGCACAATTAAATCTAAATCAAAAGTATAAATGTGAATGCTTCACCTACAAAGCAACCTGCTGATCAAGGTACCGGAGCATACTAGGTATTCCCCCCCCCCCCAGTCAGTTGGCAACCCTAATCTAAAACAGTGGCGGATGTGACTCAGGAATATGCAGTAAGATGACCACAGTGACTCCTCTGCTTGTAACCTCATCCAACATTTTAACGATTAATCAAGAGCAGGCACTTTCCCCACAGTGAGTGTGCATGTGCCTCTGTCATTTTCAAATTGCTTTATTGCTGCTCTTGTTCTTAAAATAACAGTGCAACTGGCTTTTCAGCTATGCACATGCAGAACAGTGGTGGGGAAGAAGAATGTCAGATGCAAAAAGGGGGGAGAGGGGGCAATGTACTTTAGGAATGCATTGCATATACTGCTCTCTTTCCAGCCTAGCATTTTGATATGCATGTGGACATTTTCATGACTCTGTAATTATATAATTTTAAATACACTCTCTTGAAAGGTCTCAGTACAGGCCCGGTAACTAGAAAGTGACCGTCCGGTGGCATTAATATCCTTAGATACCCATGTGGCAGTTGCTCTCCCTGCCAGAAAACTATTCTCCTTTGCTTCAGCTGTTTGAGGGCAGCAGGCAGAAGATGCTTTCTTCAGGATGAGAAAAAGGTTTAGGATGGAAGAGTGGTTACACATGAGCATTCCACATGGAGGTATCTATCAGCTATGGAGACCCGACTGCATGCATTGGGTTGACCCTGAGGTCTACAACCATCATATTTCTTTAAGAAGAGGGCAGGGAAGGGTGAAATGATTGTTGTATGTTCTGTCAGGGCTGGCCCACTCATGAGGCAAGGTGAGGCGACTGCTTTGGGCAGCAGGATTCACAGGGGCAACAGATCCAGCCTCCAAGGAACGCATTGCCTGCTGCTGCAATGGTATAACCAACAGCTACAGTGTACTCCTTGGAGGATGGATCTGTTGTGTCATCAGCAGCCCGCACCCCAATGCCACCTCTACAGCAGCCTCTTGGGATATCCTAGGGATTGCATGCACTTAGCGTGAGGTTGGTTTGATTCCCCCCTTGTTCCCAAAATAGATCTTTATCCCCCCGACATGTTCATTCACTCCATATTCCCTGGTGGGGGGAGCATTTTGTGGTTTGCCTTGGGTGCCAAAATGTCTTTAGCCAGCCCTGGATTTTGCTCTGGCAATACCCCACTGGCAAGTGAAAGCTAAGATAGTCTTTGGGACCATTAGCAAATCTGGGTCCAGACAGCTCCCTAACTGCGCCCCCTCCGCAACCTCTGGCGCCAAGCCTGCTCTCTAATTACAAGTTTTTGGTCGGGCAGTCTTGTTTCCAAAGGACTCTACTTCCTGCCCTGTTTTATTTTGTGACACTCAGAACAATCTGTCCGCCCTATAATTCTTGCCCATTAGCCAGCACTGCAGTAACCAGTAGCCTTTAACTATAGAAATGAGAGAGCTTTGGGGGCCTTATTAGACAATGCTCTTAAAAACATTTGAAGGTTCCCGTTCTCTGGGGTTTATTGGAAAAGTCTTCCTCTTCATCAGGAAATCTTCTAGAATCAGTAGGAGGCTAGAGATAAAACAAATGTATTTGGGGGAGATATTCTGGAGCGAATCACGTACCTTGGCCATGTATGTTTCTAAGTTGTGTAGGAGGAACTGCTTTCACTGGAGATTAATTTTGCTACCTTAAAAAAGGAACATGTCATTTTAACATTCATTTTGACAGGTTTGAATCATAGGTTGCCTTTCTGTATGCTGCTCACCCCTTCTCAGTTCTGGCAATATTACTTTACACCTAACACAGCAGTGGCTTGAGTCCAGCTCCCATCAGCCTCAGCCAGGACAGTCAGGGATGATGGGAGCTGTAGTCTAACAGCATCGGTTGGGTCACAGCTTCTCTTCTGTTAAGAGGTGGGATCTGGATCAGCATTTCCTCAGCCAATCTAAAACCAGACCTATGGAAGGCTCCTGACTTTCATTCCACCAGCACTGAACTGGGTCTGGAAGCTAATAGGAAAAAGTGCAGATGAGCCAAAATAGGAAGGCTGCAGTCCATCGGTCTGCAAAGAGCTCCAAAAGGCTCTCCAAACTAAGGGTTTATCCACACATCAGTTCATCCTGTAAGTTATTCTGTTTGTCCCGTGATTTCTGGTCATGGGTCCAAGAGGTTTTAGTTTTGTCCCTCTGTTTTCCCCGGGAAAACCCCCTGTTTACTGCTGCACCAGAACAAATACCATTCCACGGAAACCCATTGATATCTGTTACAATTCAGCAGTAAACAGCAGGTTTTCCTGGGGAAAGCAGTGGGGCAAAAAAACTCACTAAGATTTCTGGTCTTGTGCCTAGAAATCACGTGACAAACTAAAGTGTGGATGAGCTCTAATGAGCAACAAAATGGCAAATTACCGTATTTTTCGTCCCATAGGACGCTCCGTCCCATAGGACGCACCTAGTTTTTTTGGGGGGAAATAAAGGGAAAAAAAATTCCTTTATTTCTCCCCCAAAACCAGGTCAGGTCCCCGCTGTCCCCCGAGCTTGTGGGGCTGGCCAATGTCTGCCTGGCGCAAGGGGCGCTCTGCTTCAGAGCTCCCGCAGAGCTCCCTGTCGCGAATTCCTCACGGCGCTTTTTAGCGAAACGTTCAGAGTCCCAGGTTTTTCCAGTGCAGTCTTTTTAATGTGAGCTATATACAGGTATTTACAAAAACAGTCCATACGGAGTACCTGCTCCTTAAGGCAAACGAATACTCTCCACCACAGCACAGCACAACCACCACAACTACTGTTGAACAGGCTTCCCTTTTTAAAACAGGTGATAGCCAATCACATTAATCACATTCCTGCTGAGTCACTCTGACACAGCACTTCACAGAGTATTGCATCAGCCTGTTGAAGCCTGCAGACTTACTCAGTATCCTGCGAATCCCAACACTCCCCACGCTGCGGATGTCTGCCCGGCGCAAGGGGCTCTCTGCTTCAGGGTGCCCTGCGTGCCGGGCGGCAGGCTGCTATCTGCAGCGTGGGAAGTTCCCGCAGGGCTGCCCAGGCTGCAGATGTCTGCCGGGCGCACGGGGCGCTCTGCTTCAGGGCGCCCCGCGCGCCTGGTGGCAGGCTGCTATCCGCAGCCTAGACAGCCCTGCGGGAACTCCCGCAGGGCTGCCTAGGCTGCAGATGTCTTCCCGAAGCGCCGGGCGCTCTGCTTTTGGGGCGCCCAGCACTCCGGGAAGCAGGCTGCTATCCGCAGCCTAGACAGCCCTGCGGGAACTCCCGCAGGGCTGCCTAGGCTGCGGATGTCTTCCTGAAGCCTGGAGAGCGAGAGGGGTCGGTGCACACCGACCCCTCTCGTTCTCCAAGCTTCAGCGAAAGCCTGCATTCGCCCCATAGGACGCACCCAGATTTCCCCTTCATTTTTGGAGGGGAAAAAGTGCATCCTATGGGGCGAAAAATACGGTATGTTCAGTGTAGGTGTAAAATGATGCTCATATCTCACCCTTTTAGAATATACGGCATACAGTTCTAGTTGCCTCATCTCAAAAGGAGGTAAGGAAGTAGAAAATATAAGTTAAAAGATAAGGGGGTTTTTAATTGCGGGGGAAGACAACTGAGAGGCAACACAATAGAGGTTGACTGAATTATGGAATAGGTTGTATGAAGAAAGGGAAGAAGAAGAAGTAGTTTGCAATAATAGGAAGTCCAGTGGGGAGGGGGCGAATCTGGTGGGATGATCATGTTTGTACATGTGTTGGCCAAATCATCTGCATAAACAGAGAGGAAAGAAAAAAATATTATGCAAAGAGCTTCTGAGAACTGAAAGCCAAATATAAATCTCATTGTTTGCAAGGAAACATCTTTTAGTTTTAAAAAAATCAGACAACCATTGTTGAAAATAAGCCATGGGAAACTGTTTTCATGCTGATGATCTGAAACTGCTGTGCAATCATACACATGTGCTGCTTTTGTTTTGGCAGAGAGGTTTATAGGGTGGTCATGTTGCCGATTATCAGGAACATAGTTTCCAGGTGCCAAAATGTACTTGTAAATATTGGTTAATATTTTACACAGTGATTTGAAGAGTGAAGATGTGACATTAATTCTGCACACTTTTCTTATGCAAATAGCAGTAAGTCTCAGTTGGTCCCAGGACTGTGGGGCAAATAAGAAGGGGGAGTCTGACTCCACACTATAGCACCACATTTATAAGCACAGGTCCGGGCTTTCCAGGTCCAAGCGGTTGCTTTTTTGTCTCAGTGAAAACCCACATTTTACTGCTGAATTGGAGCGAACAGCAGTCAGGCTTTCCACAAGACACTTGCCTGCCCTAAGTGATTGCTAGACAAGTTGCTAGACAAAGCTTCAGGTAAATGAAAGAACAGGGGTGAAAATCAAGGACATCACAAATATAAGCTTAGAAAATTAAGCCCCACATTTTCAGCTATAAACTAAGGTTGGCATAGATCTTCCATTGGTTTTAGGGAAGAAGAAAGCAACCTAGAAGTTGGTCTGCTTCCATTTTTCGGAAGTCATGGTGCATGTGTGATGGAGTATTAAGTCCTCCTCCTAAGTACAAACTTTTATGATCTCTCTCTCTCCCCCCCCCGCCCACTCACTCATAAACAGCTGGAGAACTATATCCAGGATAGTGTGAGAATGGAAACATCTGACAACCACATCAGTGCTGTGCAGAATCACACAGCGGCCATGTTGGAAATTGGCACCAGCCTTCTGAACCAAACGGCTGAGCAGACTCGCAAGCTCACTGATGTAGAGATGCAGGTAAGCTGGGCGGCTATTTAGGGAAGACAGAGCAGAGAACTCTGAACCCCTCTTTTCTCCACTTCAGATCACTTGTGATTATTTTTTCAGGAGCCCTTGTATTTCTTGCCAACGTGGATTCTACAGGCAAGCAGTTGTTACAGACAATTAAATGGGCCATGGAGGTTGGTCCATTAGGGAAAATGGGGCACTGCCCCACCAAGCTCAGTCTGCCTCCAGCCACCACCCCCCCACCTCAACACTCCCTTACTCGCAACCAGTGTGAGAGGTGACACTGGCTGGCTTCTTCCTCCTCAGTGCTGCCTTTGTGAAATTCAGCAAGGTGGATGATGTGGACAAAATTAGTTGGCTCCACCTATAATTTGCTCTGGCTCCGCCTACTTTTTGCCTCTCTACTTCCCTCCCTTACTGTTGAGCTGCTTGTTTTCCCCTCTACTCTCACCAACCAGGTTTTCACCCAGACCTCGCGGCTAGAAATCCAAGTACTGGAAAACTCCCTTTCTACCAACAAGCTTGAGAAACAGCTGCTGCTGCAGACTCAGGAGATCAGCAAACTTCAGGAGAGGAACAGGTCAGAGCTGTGCTTGCTTTGTGCAGAACAAATCAAGGCAAAGTAACAGAATCCACGCATGTTTGTGTAATTTTACTCTGGTTGCAGAATTTTTGATGTCTAGCTGTCAGGCCTGGCCATGTCACGAGACACACTGAGCAACTTGCCTCAGGTGGCAGACTGGGATGGGCAGCAGCCTCTGCTGGACTGCCAGAATGAGCATGCCCCTTTGCCACTCACTGCTTGCCACTCAAGCTCCCATGATCAGCAGCCGCTTGGCAAGATACTGTTGAAACCTTGCAAGACTTATTAGCAGTGTCTGCAGTAAGTATTAGCTGATGACACTGTGAGGTGGGGTAGCAGGAGGGTCCTAGGTCGTCTCAGGTGAGAAAGAGCAGGCAAGTTAATATAGGAACAGGTGATTCTTCAACTGTCTTGGTACCAAACCCCTGATCATGTATTTTGTATCTTTCATAGATTGCTAACTACCTTGGGTACACTTTCTAAGACAGAAAGGTGGGGTATGAGTGTTTTAAAGGAAATAATACAATTAATATTGCTGGCCTGTATGTGGAGGATTCCCATTATCCTTTCCCTTCCCTAGCTTCCTAGAGAAGAAGGTCCTGGCTATGGAGGGGAAACGTGAGGAAGAGCTTCAAGGCCTCAGGTCTGAGAAACAGGAAATGCAGAGGTTGCTGTCCAAGCAGGTGGACCTCGTTGGGCATCTGGAACAGCGTCTGGGTGCTGCCCTGGTCAACAACACAGTCCTCCAGAGACAGCAGGCCTCCCTGGCAGAGACTGTGAAGCTCTTGATAGGCTTGGTGTCCCAGTGCAACCGTAAGTAACTGTTTTCCCTGAAGTGATTTTTTTCCCCAGGGCAATCCTGCTCTACTTATTCAGTGCACTTTGGGGCTGGTGTCAAGGGCTGACATCTGGCCCACATCCCAGTAGGGAGCCTGTTGATGTGAGCTCCTGAGACCTGCTGCAGTGAGGAGGAGACTACCTGAGGGTGTGTGTGTGTATGTGTGTGTTGCCCAAGGGCACAGCTGAATGCTTCTGTCTGCACTCCTAAAATCCCTGGGAATCATCCACTGCAGACAAACAACTACAAGGAGATGGCTTCCTATTTGGTTGGCCACTGTGAAAGCAGGATACTGAATGAAATGGGCCTTTGGCCTGATCCAGCAGGGTTTTTCTTATGTTTTTAACTTTCTGAGTCTATGCCTACAAAAATGCATGCATGGGCATTGCACAGATTGAAGACAGCTATACTGAAAGCACCTCTTTGTCTGACTCTTGCAGACATTTCTCACGTCCGCCCAGAAGAGCAGAAGACATTCAAGGACTGTGCAGTTGCATACAAATCAGGGTTCACCGCCAGTGGCATCTACACACTGCAGTTCCCCAACACTACGGCCACCGCAAAAGTGAGTGCAGGCATCAGGGCCTAGACACACTAAGAATGGGGGCCCTGTGGCCCATCAGATGTTGCCGGACTCTCAGCTCCCATCAGCATCACCAACAGTCAGGGATGATGGAAGTTGTAGTCCAGCAACATCTAGAGGAACATCTAGGAAGTGGGTGGTGGATTGTGTTAAGGGATGCTCTGTTACTCCTTTGCACCTATAGATGGACAGTTCCAGGCAAAGATGCAGAGTCCCTCTTAGGAAGAATTGTGTGCACACCCCTCTGAATTCCCTAGAATGTAGAAATCCTCCCTCCCTCCTGAAGCTCACTTTCCCACAGCACTTTTCTCCACATATCCTCTCTCTTAAAAAACAACAACACAACAACAACCAACCCCCAGGGCTCTGAAACTGGAAGTGAACCTGCACCTGAGAAACTCACAATCTGTGGGTTCTTTGTCCAGCTCTGAATATGAGGTGTTAATGGATGGTGCAGAATTGGAAGAGTTGTTGTCCCTTAGGGCACAGCTGAGGAACCTCAGGCCCAGCTGCAGCTTCTGGACATTTGTGAAGTTTCCCTTCCATTAATGTACTGCACTCCTTGCAGGTCCTCTGCGACATGGAGACCAGTGGAGGCGGCTGGACTGTAATCCAGCACAGGACGGATGGTTCTGTTGACTTTCAGCGCACCTGGAAGGAGTATAAACAGGTAAGGAAGCAGGTGGGCAGAGTAGTTTATCTCTTTTAAGGACCAGAGATATACTTGATTTTTTTTTAAAAAAGAGTTTTAAATCTAGCAGAGGCAGGTTCACTTAATTGCTTATGCCTGTGGCAGCTGCTGATACGATCCTGTGCTCTTCCATATGTCCATGACAAAACCTATTCCAGCACCTATTGCACAGAAAACGAGTCAGACTCCGATGCAGTGAAACCACCTGCACAACTTCTGCAACTACTTTTTTATGTCAGCTCCAATTGTGCAACTAATTTGTATACCAGATCTGTCTTTTCCCCTTTGAAGTGTCTCCTCCAATTTACTATGCTTATGGCAGCCATCAACATTTCTCATTGTCTTTCAAGTCCTGTCCACTGCTAGCCAGCCAGGGGTGTGTGGGTGTGTCTGTGTGGGTGTGTTCCAGCATAGTGGGTTAAGTGGTCATAAATCTCAGTGGGACTTGCCTAGGACAGCTTTGTAAATAAATTGGTGTTCAAATGGGCCTTCTTCCATTTCTCTTTGAAACTGTTTGAAGTGTGACTCTACTACTCCCAGTGAGTGGGCAGCAGCAGAGCAAGCCGATGAAGTGCCTGGGGCAGTGTACGTCCAGGGGTGGGGTGAGCCGAGGCAGGATGTTCCGTGGGGCCTCCGAGGAGTCTGCCTGCCTCCTCCCACCCAGCTGTCCTACAGCCAGTGTGCATAAGCCACTGCGTCTCTCCCAGGAAAGACACATGGTTCAGGTGCACTGCAGTGGGTGCCGCCCAGCATTTTGTCACCCCCCTCAATGGTGACACCCGGGGCGGCCCGCCCCCCACTGCACCCCCCTTCCTCCGCCCCTGGATGGGTATACATGTAAAGGATCTCTCATATGAAAATGTTGGGGCCAGCAGGCAGGGATCGGTAGAGGGGGCTGAAAGCAGAGTTATTTGGATGATGATGAGTAAAATGAAAGTAATATCAAAAATAGGCTAGCCAACACAAAATGACAAATGAAGGTAATGAAGGTAATAGACAGGACAAAAGGGTAAGAAAAACCCTTTAATGGATAGAAAACCACATTGCCATCCTCAAAATTTGTAAAAAATAAATAAATCAAAATGGAACAAACAACCCACCCACCCACCAACTCCGGGTCTAAACTATTAAAGTCTAAACTATTAAAATACCAAAAGAATGAGTGGGCCTTTCAAGTTGAGGCAAGTTGTGAGGGAGAAAATAAATTACAGCAAGGTATAATTGCATAAGGTAAACCAAAGAAAAACCTTTGTTTGTTGAGAATACTGGTGCAGCAAGACCCTGGTGGGGTACTTACCTTAAGTTTTACAATTAGTTCTGGGGGGGGGGTGAATTGAAGTGATTTGCAGAAATGTCACATTTCTCATTTACTAGCAAGCAGTGGCGTAGCGTGGGGGGTGCAGGGGGGGCCGGTCGCACCGGGCGCAACATCTGGGGTTAGGGCAAATCCACAGGTTAGGGGGCACAAATTACTTGCCTTGCCCTGGTTGCTGACAACCCACACTACGCCACTGCTAGCAAGGGTCATTTGCGAGTAGAATGAGAAATGAGCCGATTTTGCACTAGGAAAATCTGAAAGTGAGTGAAATCAAACTTTCCTGCAAGTTCAAACCCTAGTAAGGAGTAGGCTAGTTTCTCACAGAAAATGAGAAGAATAGAACCTGTACGTTTTGCTTCATATCTCAGGTTCTACAAATGCTAGAAACTATTTAAAAAGAAGCAGAGGTAGATTGCAAATGGTGGCTTCTATCATTAGTAACTTCCAAATGGAAACTTCTTGTTTGTTTTGGAGGAACATTTGGTCCTCTGAATCCCTACCTGCAATTTGAAGTGGTACAGTCCTGACACAGGTTCACCACCTTAGTAGAAGCCAACCAGGTTGATTACCAGCTGGGATTCCCGCCCCCCCCTCCCCGCAATCTCTGCCATACCAGACCAGGCGGGCTCTATAGCCTCGGCTGAGCCTTTATGTGGTTCATTTGTGAACTGCTTTCCCTAAAATATCTCTAAGCAATTTCAAAGTAAAAGCATGAATAAAAAGAGTTAGAAACATTGTCTAAGAGGTGAGACAGTCTTCTGTAACTTCTGTGATGTGCTGTATCAGGACTCTATTAATCTGTGCTTCCTCTGACATTTCTGTGTTTTTATTGCAGGGCTTTGGGTCCCCACCTGGAGAGCATTGGCTGGGCAATGATTTCATCCACTTACTCACCACACAAACTTCCTACTACCTTCATGTCAAACTCCAGGACTGGGAAAACAATGAGGCCTATGCCTTGTATGACCACTTCCATGTAGGGCCTGAGGAGCATAACTACCGGTGAGGAGCTTATTTCCTTGTGGTGCTAAAATAAGCACCTTATTCAGGCAGGGAACAGGCTCCATGGCTGCTGACTGGCCCTAGTCCATGAAGGTCAGTTGAAATTTCAGGCCTAGCACCACCACTAGTCCTACTCAGGAAGTGCTCTGGAAAGGTCCAGCCCTGAATCCTACCAAACTTGCTGGACTCCAATTTAAAAATAAAACACAATTTTAAAAACCTCTTGGTGTTATTTCTTGGCGCTAGAACACCAGATTTTGTGTTTCAGCCCTCCAACCAAATAATGTATACACAAATGTGCATATTAGGGGCAAGTGTATTTTATTCAAAACTGTATTTAAAAAAAAGTTTATATTAGGTGAAATTTGCACTTAAGATGCTGGTGAATTTTCATGTGGACTAAAATACTAATAATTGCAAACTGTTAAGGAACTGTAGAGAACTGAATTAAGATTGGGGGAAATGAGAAACTGAAACTGTCCCAATTCGTCCATCCCTAGTTACATCTAATTTGGCCCTAAAACAACAGTGTAGGACTAAGAAAGAGGTTGGGATAAGGGTTTGGGCACACCTTACTAAATGGTCTGCTCTGGACCGAAAGCATTCAGCTCTGTTAACACTGATTTAGAACTACAGTGGTACCTCGCAAGACGAATGCCTCGCAAGACGAATGCCTCGCAAGACGAAAGAGTTTTCCGTTTTTTGAGTCGTTCCGCAAGACGAATTTCCCTATGGGCTTGCTTCGCAAGACGAAACGTCTTGCGAGTTCTTGCGAGCTTGTTTCCTTTTTCTTAAAGCAGCTAAGCCGTTAATAGCTGCTAAGCCGCTAATAGCCATGCTTCGCAAGACGAAAAAACCGCAAGACGAAGAGACTCATGGAACGGATTAATTTCGTCTTGCAAGGCACCACTGTACTGAGAGCTGCTGGTAGCCATGCAAGTGCATGACCTCAGGTAGGAAAGAGATCTTCCTGGATTGCAGGAAAACAGGGATACACATAGTGCAGAGATAAACAAAACGAGCAAACCGCTTGCTTATGAGACTGATGGCACAGCCCTACCACATTCAGACTTTTTGAAATAAACATTTCACCTAATGCCAAGCAAGTATACCTTGTTTCATATTTCAGAGGAGAGGCAACCAACAGAGCATTGTAGCTGACAATGGTACGTTCCCCCTTTTGCCCCTGCAGGCTTTATGTCGGGAGATACAGTGGCACAGCTGGTCGCACGAGCAGCCTTAGTCCCTCAGGGACAGACTTCAGCACCAAGGACGTCGACAACGACCACTGTGCATGCAGGTGTGCACAGATGGCAGGTGGAGGTAATGAGCGGAAGGGGAGGGGAAGTGTGTGCCACACAACTCCTATATTGTGTTGCAAATCCATATGCCTCAGAGCACGGGTGACCAATCTGCTTGGGAAGAGTGACTTGAGGGGGGTTGCTTCAGGGTTTATGGGCAGAGTACCCCAAGGTTCCCTGTTCTTTCTCTTTTTCCTCCTCCCTCTGTCTCCAGGCTGGTGGTTTGACGCTTGTGGACCCTCCAACTTAAATGGCATTTATTACCCGCCCAGCCCTGGCATGAACAGGTACAATGGCATGAAGTGGCACTACTGGAAAGGCCCCAGTCACAGTCTGAAGGTGACCACCATGATGATCCGCCCTGTAGATTTCAGAGAAGAATAAGAGGAGCTCGCCATGTGGCTGAGATGGACAGGCTCCAGCAAGATCAACTGAAACTCAAATGCAGCGTTGTGTCTCTCTCCAAACTTGTGCAATATCAAAGGGGGTGTACTTTCTGGGAGCCAAAGAACATCACTGTACTTGATATTGGTGGCCACAGGGGGCACTAACCACAGAAGAAGCACAAGGTATATATCCCAGATGCATCCTTGCCTGTCCTGTGTATATAAGGAACTCCTTTAAAGTCCAGAATCCTGAGGCTGAAAATGGCTTGACTTTTAACAGGAGGCCTGGGGAGGGTGTGTGTAAGAGAAAGCATTTATGGCTTGAAAACATTCAGGTGCTGCAGGAAGAGCTGAGCTAGACTTTCTGGAGTCAGGCAGAAACCTCTTCTGCACTCTCTGTGGCTCCTGGTTTACACCTCCGTGAGCAGGGTAAATTAGGATAATATGTCCATGTGTACTTAATAATTCAGTTGGGAGGACAATGCACTCACTGTTTTGTGTGCCTTTAACGGTAAGTTTGAACCTTTCTTACAAACTTGCCCCATGTATGGCTGGTAGATTTCTCAACCATCCCTTAGTGTTCTATGCAAAATGTTATTGACTCTCGCTGGCAGATGAAGGCAGAAGTTGAAGCGTTTAATTTTTTCTTACTCCACACTTAACTCTGTTGTGAATTGTGTGCTGATGTGTGAGTATGCACACGTATGTAATCTAACAAACAACTAAACAGTGCTAGATTCAAGTGGATTCTGCAACCTAAGAAGCTAAGAACATAAGAAGGGCTTTGCTGCCTGAGACTGAAGGTCCATCAAGTGCACCAGCCTGTTTCATACTGTGGCCACCTCGGGAACCTGGCAGGCAGGGCATGAAGGCAGAAGCCCCCTCCTTTTGCTGTATTCCAGCATGTGATCCTCTTGGCTATATCGCCTCTGGAGTCATATAGCTATGCTCTTTAGTCATTGATAGCCTTCTCCCTTATGAATCTGTCTTGTCTCCTTTGCCATGAATTTAATTCTGTGTTATGTGAAGAAGTTTTTTTTTTTTTTGGGGGGGTTGCCTCCCCAATCTATTCTTACCACATTCTGTCTCATCTCAGAAGCTAAGCAGGCCCAGACAGTGCCCAGATGGGGAGGATCAATTGAGAGTCCTGAGTAATCTGGAATCTGCTGCCGCTGCCAATTGGTTTCACTGAATAACTACAACTTCTAATATGGGGCAGCGAGCCTTTGGACCTCTAGCTATTGTTGAATTGCAACTCCCATCACCCCTGGCCATTGGTCAGGCTTGCTAGGGCTTATGGGAGTTGTAGTTCAGCAATATCTGGCTGGTTAAAGTTTTCCTACTACAGTACTATGGCAGGGGAGATATATTCTCTGTTCACTTTCTTCAAAGCATGCCTAATCTTAGAAATATTATGTCCTCCTTTAGAACTTCCCCACCAACAACAACTATAAGCCCCAAATTCTGCAAACTTTCCTTTTTGGGAAAGAGCCTCCGTTTAGATCACGATAGCTGTCCTTTTCTGCACCAGTTCTCCTCTACAAAGGGGTGATCAGAATTGTGGCCAAACTACCTTACATCAAACCATTGTGATACTCAGCATTTGCTTTTTCCTTCAGCTGCAAACATAAAATTAAAATGTAAAAATGTGCCTGAGAACCATCACCTGCAATTCAGATGAAATAAGATATTGGTGCTAAGGTTTCACCATCAAATGCTGAATAGCTTGCGGCAATAACTCTTGATTGAGATAGCTACACCCGTTCAGACTTGTAAATGTTTATAAAAAGAAAGCTGTCCAGCTCAGAGACATTAGAAGCTCGAGAGAACTTCTGGGTATACAGAATGGCCTCTGGTTGAAGGATAATACATATTCTTTTGTAAACTGTTTATGAGTTTTCTGTTGAGTAAGTGGTATATAAATTTTGTTAAATGAAATGGGGGGGGGGGAAATATAATTTCTACCCCTCAAAAATTCTCTTGGCACTTCTGTAGCAGAGGAAATATTGCTTAGAAATCTCTGCACCCTCCACATTCCCACAACTACTACCTTTGCTCCCAGGGTCTGGTATGAATTAAAAGAACAAGTCATTGTTAAAGGCAGAAGCTGGTATGTCACACTAAATCAGGGGTGGATAATCCCTAGTTTTGAGGACCTGATCAGAACCCAAGCAAATTTTGTTGCCTTGTCCTCCAGACCCAACCAATTTAGCTCACTGATGCAAAACAAATAATGGTTTGAAGTAGACACAGTAGCATTGGGGTGGGGAGAGCCCAGGGTCCCGATAGGGATGCAAATCCCCTTCTTTTGAGTCAAAGTAGTAAGATGGGGAGAAAACCAGAACCTGAAAATACTGCCATCACCTCGTTGGACATGTCACTTTGACAGCCTAGCAGTCCCACCAGCTGCCACTGCCAAAGGCCTATCTGGTCCATCCAGGATGGTGCTAAGGATAAGAGCAGACCAGTGAGAAAAATCACTATACTTCTACTGCACAGTGATTCCATCCCCAAAGATTTCCCTTTGTCCAAAGACTCATTATCACCTTGCTGTACAAAGGCCAATTGTTTGGGAAGCAACCACATGTCTGGAATCAAGTTTCAGCTCGATTCAAACTTCAGTGTATTGTAGAAGTTTGTTCCTATCTTAATTTCAATGCTTTTAAAAAAGAGATTTATTAGAGCCAGTAAAGAGGGTGGAGGAATATAATGGAGGCCAATAAAAATGCTATCAGGTTAGAGATTTGGAGGTTCCTTTAATCTTCATCTGGCGACTAGCAGGCTTGGAGAAAGTATATACAGTATACAGTGATGGGGTTTGGTTTTTTGTGGTGGGGGAAATTGAGTTTGCATTATGATGATATGGTGTTAGACTGGTGTTAGACTGTATACTCTAGCTTAAAAGAAATATCTCCTAGCTAATCAGTATTTGATCACTAACCTGTTTTTATCTGCAGGTAGATATATTTTGGGTTGCATTTGCCTAGCTTCTACTCCTCTGAGGAGACATGTTGAAATTAGTGGGCATAAGTTAGTCATGCCCATTATTTTCAATGGGTCTATTCTGAGTAGAACTTAGTTGGATACACCCTTTCGTTTGGTTCTGTGGCTTCTTTATGACTGTTGTCATGATTCATTTGGTATACTGCCTTAATGTCAAATAATCGAGGGCAGATTTAAATAAATAAAGTAGAATAAAATCAAGGTGGTTGTCTTTTCTTTGAAGGTCTATGTGAATGTGTCTTTTCTGAGGCTCTACGTGCAGGGAAGTGTAAGAACCAGAGCAAAGTTCCATCTAGGGGTATAGCCCATCTTTGAGAGGAGCCAGCCAGAGGTCCCTGGGAAGATTACAAGCACAGCGTGATTGTGATGGAATCTCCTATTGTTTGTTCCCAACATCTGGTATTCATATATACACTGCCTCCCAATATCCCTCGCTATCTTGGCTAAGAAGTTGTCCATTCCTTCTTAAAAAGCCACTTAATAGGCGCCGCAGACTCCTGTGGCAATTAATTGCAAAGAACAAGGTGGGGGGTACCTGCGGCCCTCTCAATGCTGTCGGACTCCAACTCCCATCAGCCCCAGCCAGCAAGGTCAATTGGGTCAAGGATGGTGGGAGTTGTTGTCCAGCTGTAGCACCCTGCTTGTGGTTAACGCTTAGCTGGAATGAAATATTCAACGCAGCAATAGAGAAATTAAAATAATAATTTATTTGTCAGACAAATAAATGAGAGGCACAGTGGTATATGGTTACCAAGCTCTGGCCTGGCCTCCTGCCATTATGGCCAGCACTTATATTTCCTTAACCCAGCCCCCTGCTCCTCCTTTGGCTGCCTCTGTCCAATCAGCCTGGTTGAAATTCCTATTGGCTGTTTGCTAGAACCAATCACAAAAGATACACCCATTTCCTATTGCCTTTTATGGGAAATAAAAGCTATATATTCTTCTATCTATAAATGACAAATAAGTAGTCATTTATCTTACATTTGTCTCAACAAGGAACCTTAATTACCAGCTCACCTCTTGCCCTCCTTGCCCTATTGCCCTCCAAAACAGATGGTTAATAGTTTTAAATTTTTATCTTAAACAGATGTCAGGGATCTTGAGTTCACATCATCATTGAAAGATCTCCTTCTTTTGGAGGTCTTTAAACAAAGGCCTGACAACCATATGTGTGCTCTAATGGTGTTTCCTGCTTGGCAGGGGGGCTGGGCTGATGGCCCCTGTGGTCTCTTCCAACTATATGAAATAAGATTTAACATTTCTTAGTTTCTAAATCCTTTACATAATTACATTTAAGCCAATATATTTCATACATTATCATAGATAGCTTTTTAGAAGAATAAACCTTCTCAAAGTAAAAAAGGAAGGAAGAGTTTACAGCCTCAAAATAAAATAGGAAGAAACCTCTTCTTCTGTTTACACCCCCCTTCTCCAGCCAAGCCAGCTGCTTTTTCCATTTGCTTTTGCCCTTTTAACCTTAGGAAAATATGGCTCAAGTTTAATGGGAGGCACATGGTTTTATTTTACTATTTACCAACTCTTAATTATGTTTTTTTTTTCTCAGCTTTTTTATATTCTGTAATATGTAGGGTCAGTGTAACCTTTGCACTCAGCCTGTAATTCCCTTTTTACGACTTTGAGAATTGTTTTCTGCTATAAATCAGGGGGCCCCCTTGTCCAGGAAGATAAACATCTTGCCAAAGTACTTAGGCAGCTGGTCTTCTGCCTGGCATAAAACATACAAACATTTGCAAATATATCTTTAAGCTCATTTTAAAATACAGGCCCTGATCAAAATATAAGCCTTGATAAAAATGCAGGCTATGATTAGATGCCTCACAGCCACATCTGGAATAGGTTCCCCACCCTCCATAGAGTAATTATGCACCATGTAGTTAGTTGTCTTCCCTTAACCCAGCGTGCTTCTGGACCAGCCTTCCTCAACCTTGAATCCCCAGATGTTGTTGGACTGCAACATCCATCATCCCTGACCCCTTGCCCTGCTAGCTAGAGATGATGGAACTTGCAGCCCAACAACATCTGGGGACCCCATGATTAAGAAAGGCTGTTCTAGACTGTCACTATTTTGGGATGGGATTCAGTCCGGTTGTGCAATTATAGGTGATTGGGAGGCCTTGCACAACAAGCCCACTCCTCTTAAATATAAGGATTTCTGCAGCAAGGAAAGTCATAGAAAAATGCACTGGAAAGTGTGGAGTCTAACCTCCACGAAACAAACCAGGGTACTGTAAGTGCTTTGGAATGGGTCATCTGAAAACTTCCCTAGTGTCTAGCATAAAATCACCATGATTCCATTCCACATCTGGTTTTGATTGAAAAACACTGTTATTGTATTATTATTAATAGGAACATTATAGTAGTTGTTACAGAATCTAGCTTTAAAAAAACAACAGTCCATCGCCAGTTTCTAGTTTATCTGATCATGGAAATAAATTGGAAAAGGCAAAATATTAAGATTTTGTGGTATGTCTGAGAGAGTATAGTGGGCCCAAGACATTTTACTGCCTAATACAGAGCAGAAGCTGGAACCCCAAGCTCACCCAAGCTAAGGTGCCTAGCACCACAACTAGCCATGTTATTTTGGCACTCGAGGCAGGAAATCCCACAAGCACCTCTTCATTGGAGTCAAAATAAAACAATAATATATTGAAAAACTATTAGCTGCCCTTTATGACACCCAAAATTTGCTGCTTGAGGTGGCTGCCTCACTAATGTGCATATTGCTGGAGCTAGGCATGCCTCTTGATCTCCATGACTGAAAATAATATGCATACAAGTGTCAACTCTTCCTTTGAAAAAAATGTTCTATGTGACCATTTCACCTGAAAAAGAATCTTGTGTAACACAGAAACTTGCATTCTGTGGCCTCATTTCTGTTATATATGTAAAATATATTTTTTTTTGTGGAAAAAATACTAATAAGAGCCTGGATATGACCATCAGTTGATCCTATGAAATGAATGATTTCCTCACCCCAGTGAATTTCCCCTCTCAGGCGCTGATTTGCAAATGGATCATTGAGATCAGGTTTCTTGTTTTGTTTTTTAAACTCAGGGCCCCTCCAGACTTGTGGTTTATTGTGGAACATGTCCTGCACATTAACAGCGCATTAGTGGTGCCTTTATTTTGCTCCAGTTTGGTGATGCTTTCCCCAAACAGCCATTGTTGCTGCCTGGAGATGTTATAGCGGAGCAGAAATTAACCTAAACATTTGTCATATAAAAACTTACAGGACTTCATCAGGAAGTTATTGGACATGCACTGCTTGGAAAAGAAGCAGTGGGGCCACCCCTTTGCCTGCCCAAAGACTATTGAAAGTGGGATCACATGTGACACTACCTGATAGCATCACAAGCCGAAACCGTCACACATGTGCAATGAAAACGACGTCTGGAGGGGCCCTCATTGGATTTCGGCAAACCAGATTTTTTAAAATTGCGGGGGGAAGTACACGGGCGGCATTTTAATGCCAACGATGTCGTGGGACCATCCCACACACATACACATCCCACAACCTTGCAGGCAAGAAGAGCACCGATCGGCTTGGAAGCAGTCCGGGCGATTCCCGGCGAAAGCTGGCCAGGTGCTCGCGCGTTCCCAAGAGCCAGTGCATGAGAAACGCGCGCCCTCCGATGGACAGCCGACGGCGACAGGCTGGAGCAGCAGCCCGCGGCACGGAGGGAGGCTGCAAAAGGAGGGAACGGAGAAGTTTCCCCGTTGCAGCTTGCACCGCTTGGGAACAAGTTCTGCAGCCTCCTGTACCCACCCGCGCCTAGGAAGACGCTTCCCGCAGTTCCGCTTGGTCTTTCAGAGACGTGGGAAGGGGAGGCCCGGATCCAGTGGCGCCCTTCCAAAAGACCGGAGGGGGGCACAGCCAGGGCAGGATAGGAGCAGCCTGCACCCCACCCTCGGGTTGCGTAAGCTGAAGGAAGCCGCCTGAGCCTGATAAGCGTTTTGCAGTCTGCCTGCTGAGAAAAACGGCGCGGGCGGAGGATCTGTCCCCAGATACGTCTGCACGCCTAAATTTCGGCTTCCAGGGAGAAAGGGGGCGGAGAGGGCTAGGCGGCGCAGCGGGTGCTTTTACCAGCGCGATCTTGTCCGCCTTTACGTACTTGGAAGAGGGTCCTCCTCGGATTAAGCGGGGTTTACAGGTAAGCGAGTGGGCCAAGGGTTTTTAAGATACCTCCCAACCGAATAATTATTGCTTTAATCCTTAACGAGTGTAATGAAATACCGGTATATCTTACAGCCTTTTCTTTTTGACATATACGGTGATAGTTCGCCACAAGGGACTTGTTGTACAGGGAGTTGTTTTGAGCTAAAACAGCCTGTGCATTAGAGGCGACGCTCAGAGCAACCTTGATCTAGGGCCAGGGACACAGGGTGGTTTGAAGTTTCCTTAGTCAAGATTTGTCTACTCCTTTTGCGCTGTAGAGCAGTGTTTCCCAACCTTGGGCCTCCAGCTGTTTTTGAACTACAATTCCCATCATCCCTGACCACTGGT
Source organism: Podarcis cretensis (assembly GCF_951804945.1). NCBI lineage: Eukaryota > Metazoa > Chordata > Lepidosauria > Squamata > Lacertidae > Podarcis > Podarcis cretensis. The sequence goes on from NC_137177.1 coordinate 31,474,850, forward strand.
CTTGCTAGCTAGGGATGATGGGAGTTGTAGGCCAAAAACATCTGGAGGCCCAAGGTTGGGAAACACTGCTGTAGAGTTTGAATGATTCCACTGGAAGTTGCCTTTGTGCAAAAAGAACAACTCCTTGAACTGTCACGTGATAGGACCATCAAAGATAAAAAAAATTGGAAATGAGGTTTCTCAAATTTTGGCTTTATGCTACCAAAATTTCTCAGTTGCTGCATTACCACTGAGTAACCTTTGCTTGCCAATGAAGAAATTTCTGTGCTGCTGCCATTTAGTAGTATATATTTTTGCAAGACAGGTTTTTCAGCACTGACTCTTATGAAAATGAAATTATCTGAGACAACCATCAAACTCTGTGTTGATGTACCTGTTGGCAAAATGCAAACTCCACCGTCCCACTGGTTCTTGCATAAATGAACTTCATTGTGAATGAAACTATTAAAATAGTTTATTACATCTAACACTGATTAGTGTAACCATATGTTTTTAGAAATACAATCAGATGGTTGGTGTTCTTACAGTCCCATGAACAAAATTGTGTAAATTTGTTAACTACTATAAATATCTCAACAAATTACACATGAATTTAAGTAAATTTTTGCATGGATGTCTCAAGTAGCAATTATAATATAGGCAAATTTGCAGTTAAAATGCATAGAACTGATGGCTGCTGAAGACCTTTGGTCATGTGACAATAAACCAATAGGTTACTATACCAAAAAAAGATTGGGAACCACTGGCATATAAGATTGCAGCCTTCATCTCTTGAGTTTGGGCAGAGTAGGGTTACTGCTCTCCAGAGAACTTTTTTTACTGCTTTTTCTGGGGGAAATGTGCCATTTTTAGAAATGTCTTGGCTTCAGAGAATGTAATCCGTAAAATATGAGCACAGAGCAAGTCACATTGTATAACTGGAATGACCTCAATGCTGATGACATCTAAAATCAAGATGGTATGTGGGCACACTCATCTGAGAAGTTTTTAAATTAATGAGTTAATACATTTATTGGCACACATCAAGGGTGCTCCAACATGCTCCAACATGGAGGGGTGCTCCATGGATGCTTTCAGAGCCACACCCAGAGCACAAGGAAAGTGCTCTCCCCTGTTGCAGATTGGGGGGATGTGTCCAAGGTGAGTACCTTGTACCTGGATTCTGCCAGTCTGAGACAGAGGCAAGGGAGCACAACAGGGATGGGGAACGTGATACCCTCTAGATTTGCCCCACCAAATTCAAGTCTTCCCTTAGCTGTCAGTTTCCTCGTCCTTAGTTTCAGTTTTGCCCTTGTAGAATTCAGCAGGGAGAAGGATGGAGACAAAACAAGACTTAGTTGGCTGCACCTGCCATTGGCTCTGGTGCCACCTACTGTTGGGTTCCCAGCATTCTACCCTACCAGTCCCAGTGGGCACTCACCACCATTTTGTGTTCTCATCCACGATGCCATTCAAGGAAAAGAGGTCCTTCTTTGGAGGGTGTGATTGTTGTCCTTGGTGGTGCTCATACTTGTTTCCTCTCTCCTATACCAAAAGCGATGGCCTTTCTCCACATCATCGTCCTACTGCTGGTGGCTGGGCTGTGCATGGGCCAGGACTTCCCTTTCAGGGACCCCACATTGCCTTGGGAGGAGCGACTGGATGACCTGGTTAACAGGCTGACATTGGATGAGATGATACTACAGGTACAAGAAACACTTTTTGACCATTTGACAGAGGTCGCAGGGCAGAACAGGTGTGGAGAGGCCCAGCAAAAGGCATCAAAGCTGCAGGAAGGGAGGAGGGCTGGTTTGGAATTGTAAGGAACATCAGACTCCTGCTGGATGGACCAAGGGACCATTGAGTCCTGCATCTTCTTTCTCATAATGGCCAACAGATGCTTCCGGGAATTTAAGGCAATAGCTCTACCCTCCTGCAGCACACAATGGGACACGGGTGGCGCTGTGATCTAAACCACTGAGCCTAGGGCTTGCCAATCAGAAGGTCAGCAGTTCGAATCCCGCAACGGGGTGAGCTCCTGTTGTTTGGTCCCTGCTTCTGCCAACCTAGCAGTTTGAAAGCACATCAAAGTGCAAGTAGATAAATACTTCCGGCGGGAAGGTAAACGGCGTTTCCGTGCGCTGCTCTGGTTCTCCAGAAGCGGCTTAGTCATGCTGGCCACATGACCCGGAAAAACTGTCTGCGGACAAACGTCAGCTCCCTCGGCCAGTAAAGCGAGATCCCAGAGGCCCAGAGATACCAGAGTTGTCCGCGACTGGACCTTAAGGTCAGGGGTACCTTTACCTTGTTACCTGCAGCACACACAATAACTAGGATTTAGTTGTGTGCTCTCTTAGAACATGGAGGTTCTTCTTAGATCTCATGGCCAATTGCAATGAAATAGAAAGCCTGGATAGCTCAGCTGGCTAGAGTGTGCTGCTGATAATCCTAAGGTTGCAGGTTCAATTCCTGTATGAGACAGTTGCATATACCTGCATTGCAAAGGGTTGGACTAGATCATCCTCATGGTACCTTCCAACTCTACAATCCAACGTGATAGAAATCTATAAAACTATGCATAGTGTGGAGCAAATGGGTAGATAAAAAAGTTTTCCTCCTCTCTTAACACAGACAAAAGGAAGTACTTCTTCACACAACACATAACTATGAAAATCGCTCCCACAAGGTGTAGTGATTAATGGCCAGATACTTGGATGGCTTTTAAAAAGGGTTACACAAATTCACAGAGAATAGGGCTATCAGTGGCTCCTTAACCTTGTTGGAGGCAGTTCTGAATGCTAGTTGCTGGAAACTGCAGGAGGAAAGAGTGCTGTTGCACTCAGGTCCTGCTTGTGGGTTTCCCAGAGGCTCTTCTTATCTTATTGGCCACATCCCCTGGCAGGCAGACCCATTATGTAACTGGTGGGATGTAGTAAGGCATGTAATCCTTAACCCAATGGAATGGGCCCTTCAGCTCCTCTGGACTCCACATTTTTATGGAATGTCCCAGGGGGTGTAGAGAGAGGCCAGGAGGGCCACATTTGGCCCCAGGACCTGAGGTTTCCTACCCTTGCGATGCATCTTTACTTGAGAGTAAGTCTAATTGGATTCAGTTGGACTTACTTCTGAGTAAACATGCATGGGAGTGGGCTGTAAATGTTGCAAGCCTCGTTAATTAATTTGGAATAACAACCACCTTATGATTGCCTTAGCATAGACAGAATAGATTCCCTGCTTCTCTCACAAGTGTGGTTTGAAAGGAGGGAGGAAAATCTATCACTGGTTACTTGGTGTTTAGAAGTATTTAATATGCACTCAGTGGTCTAGTGGGAGTTGCCATCCCAGTGCACAAAGGAATCAGCCCTTTGGGATTCCCTGAGCTGTAAGCTTAATGCCACCTCATTGCAAAACAAAGACAGGGTATGGAAGTGTTCTGAGGGGCTGCCTCATCTGCTGACTGGTGCTGTGGCTTGTTCACCCACAGATGGCAAGAGGAGGGGCAAAGGGCAACAACCCAGCGCCGCCCATTAAACGACTGGGCATTGGGCCCTACAGCTGGAACACGGAGTGCCTGCGTGGAGACGTTGGGGCCCCAGGATGGGCAACTGCTTTCCCTCAGGCCCTGGGCTTGGCTGCCTCCTTCAGGTATGGCTGCTGTTGAAAGGTGGGTCTTGGCTGTGGCTTCTCCTAGGTTCCCCTTGATTCCCTTTCAACCTATTCTACTAGTGTCCCATTTTGGCCCCAACAGAGTTGCTGAGACTCTGTCCTCTGGGAGGGCCCACTAGGGCTTTGCCATGGTCCTGCCTTGTTGAGTGCCAGACAACCATGAGCCACCATTTTACATTTCCCAGTGTGCTTTGTAGGAACTTACCCCATTATACTGATGAAATTAGGCAAGCACCTTTCTGGCATTGTTTTTATCACCTTATAAAAATGTTTTTGTTTTTCCAAGCCTACTCAGATTTCCAAAGCTAACGTGCATTTTAACCTGTGATTTTCTTTTGCGATCATTTATATTTTTAACTATTGATCTTATTGATATTTGGAATTACTTTTAGATCAGCTTGTTTTTTAACTTTTGACTTTCCTAGATCATTTTAATGTATTTTTAAATGTTTTCTGTAAACTGCTTAGAGGTTTTGACATCCGAGTGGTAGAGAAATGTTATTTTTAAAAATAAAATAAAAATCACTTTCTGAGGGATTTTTTTGAAATTTAAAATGGCAGTTGCCTAGCATGTGGAGGGGTCCCTTGAGTGCAGGAAGGGACCCTTAAAAAAGCAACGTACCAAGGGTTCCTTCAGCCCTGGAGCCAGTCCTGGCCTCGTTCTCTATTCACACCATCTCAGCTCCTCCTAAAACTGCTGCCTGAAAATTACACTTCTAATTATTAGAAATGGTTGCTGATATAAGAGAAGCAATTCTGCTTGGTTGCCAGCTGTCTCTCCCCCACCCCACCCACCCCGTCCTGAAGTAAGGTTCCTGAATGACACAAAGCCCTGTCAGATGGCAACCTGGCCTCCATTTCTGTCAGTTGCAAGAGGCAGTGTCATTTTTTCCAGAGAATTGAAGTTTATTTGAAAGAGGAATCACTTCTTGAGATGTGTGCACACATTCCCTCGTCACCTCTAGTAAACGGGTTTTGTATAATTTAAAAAGCCATGTGGATCAGAGACTGAAGAAGGAATAAAGAAATACGGGTGCCTCTTGAAAACCAGATTCAACCCTCTGAAAAAGAAAATTTTTAGCCTCACTGAAGTAGTCAATCTATTCCAAGGCCCCTTTAAAAAAAAAATGCTGGTGGGAAGCTGATGTGATTTAAATGCCCCTCCATATAGCCAGTGTGGTGTAATTGGACTAGGAAAAGGGATCAAATCTTCACATAGTTCTGAAACTCAGTTGTGAGGACATTTTTGCCTCAAGCATTCAGTCAAACAGGACCTAAAATGTCTCCTGAAGTGCCTCAGCCCAGACATAGGTTTGCTCCACCCCCATCCCAGCCTCTGCCTTCAGCTTCAATAGCAACTTGCTAGATCAAAATGTCCTTTTTGACTTCCTCTCCACTGCTGCTTCTCTTTGCTGACAGCCCTGAGCTCATCTACCGCGTGGCCAATGCCACAGCCACTGAGGTCCGTGCCAAACACAACTACTTCATCTCCGTTGGTAACTATGACGACCACACTGGCCTGAGCTGCTTCAGCCCCATGTTAAACATTATGAGGCACCCACTGTGGGGCAGAAACCAGGTATGAATGGTTTAGGAAATGGGGACTCCACAGGTGGGAGGATACAGAGGGATGGGCAGACCTGTTCATTTCAGTTTCTCATTTTCTGCTCTTAAGTTCAATTCTCCACATTTCCACATCAGTTTGTGATTTCCCTTCTAAAAAGTCCTCACAGTAATTCATCAACATTTTAGTGTGGATTTATCCTAATATGAGCATTTTTGCAAAGCAACTTTCCCCAGTACAATGCCTTTTTTGTATGCTGTTTTCACCAATACAAGCATTTCTATGCACACTTTACACTAGTATGTGCATGTTTGAACACATTTCTTAGCTGGAAAAACTGCACTTCAAAATTCAGGAAAGAACAAATTTCAAAGGATGGTTGTGTTTCAGTTCTTTTCTTGTTTCAGAAAGTGCAAATTAAGTAGGACTGTCTTTAAATGAAAACTGAATCTCATTTATTCCCCATCCATAGTGGTGCCTAAAGTGGGCAATAAGAGCCAAATATGGATTATTGGGGAACACATGACCTGTTTCTGGTCAAAGGTGTTACTCCTATTACCAAGCTTGGAGTATTGGGATGGCTATTTTTTCTTAGATATTTTCATATTCTATTTATTATTTACTTAATTTTGTAAGAATAAGAATGCAGGAATATGAAAAAACATGAGAAAATATGAGAAAAATGCTGCTTGTTTTAAAATATTTTACCAAAATATTCCAATACCATCAGGTACAGTGGTACCTAGGGTTAAGTACTTAATTCGTTCCGGAGGTCCGTATTTAACCTGAAACTGTTCTTAACCTGAAGCATCACTTTAGCTAATGGGGCCTCCCGCTGCCGCTGCGCCGCCGGAGCACGATTTCTGTTCTCATCCTGAAGCAAAGTTCTTAACCTGAAGCACTATTTCTGGGTTAGCAGAGTCTGCAACCTGAAGCGTATGTAACCTGAAGCGTATGTAACCCGAGGTACCACTGTATATGAAAAATGTAAATCTGACAAACAAAAGGGCTTTGTAACAGAAATCTCTCGATTCGAATCCGAGATAGTAAACTCTAAAAGAAAAACCCTCTCCAAAGCATACTGACTACTCCTTGACTGGGAAGTCAAGGAGGAGGAGGTCACTGCAGCCATGGTTAGGTGGTCACAGGACTATGGGTATTCAATAACCATGCCACAGTGGGGAAATTTGTGGAAGAATAATTGGAAATTCACAAACTGTTATACTCTAAAAGAAAACTTCCTAAAAATGCAATACCGATGGTATCTAACACCTTGGGAATTGTCAAATATGTACAAAAATGTCCCCAGTAATTGCTGGAAGTGTGGAGATAAATAAGGCACTTTCTACCATATGTGGTGGCTATGCAAAAAAATCCAGGCATTTTGGGAGGGTACCCACTTAGAAATACAAAAAATAATAAAGACTTCCTTTAAGAGAAAACCAGAAGCTTACCTCCTGGGGATCACAGATTTGGATATCCCACAAAAAATGAAGAGTACCGTATTTTTCGCCCTAAAGGACGCACTTTTTCCCCTCCAAAAATGAAGGGGAAATGTGTGTGCGTTCTATGGGGCGAATGCAGGCTTTCGCTTCAGGAAGCTCTCCGTAAGCCTTGGGAGCCCGTGGGAGTTCCTGTCGGGCTCCGTAGGCTTGCGGATAGCAGCCTGCATCTTGAAGCCTGGGGCGCGCCGCACAGCGCGCCCTGGGCTTCGGTTCCCCGACCTGGTTTGGATCTTGGCGGTGGGGAGAAGCGCGCTTTTCCCTGCCGCCAGCCCCATAAGTTCGGGGGACAGCGGGGAGGCGGAACGCCGCCATCCCACTGTCCCCTGACCTGGTTTGGAGGCTGGCAGCGGGGAGAAGTGCGCTTCTCCCTGCCGCCAGCCCCACAAGCTCGGGTTACAGCGGGGAGGCGGAGCGCCGCCATCCCACTGTTCCCCGACCTCGTTTGGGCTTCAGGCAGATATCCGCAAGGCGTGGGAGTCCGGCAGGAAGTCGCGCCGGTCTCCCAAGGCTTGCGGAGAGCTGCCTGTTCAGGGGGCTGGGGTCGGGGGAAGCTCAGAATTCCCCCGCCCCAGCCCTGCGCCTGGGGGGGAAATAATTTCTTTCCCTTTATTCCCCCCCCCCCCCAAAAAAAACTAGGTGTGTCCTATGGGTCGGTGTGCCCTATGGGGCGAAAAATACGGTATATTTTTATATGCCACAGTGGCAGCAAGAGTCCTTATCTCTACAAAGTGGAAGAGTAGTGAAATCCCTTCTGTTCATGAATGGATCCAAAAGTTAACGGATTATGCAGAGTTAGATAGTTTATCAGAAAAAATAAAGAACAAACCAAAACAGGAATCATCTCAAAATGGGAAGTCTTTAAAGTTTATTTGAAAAACAATTACAGTAGTTTAAATTCTGCTGCGGCATTTGAATAACTTTAGTAGTAGATTTAAGAAAGATCTGAAACCTTAGATAAATCAATAATTAGTTAATCAGTTAATTTAAGACAAAAACGTGTATGGGCAACAAATAATTAATAACTGAAATAAGGAATGGGCTGGAGGTCGGGTCTATAGTCCAAGGAACACTTTTTGGTTTATTGATTTGTAATTAATATTGTCCTTATCATGGTTTGTTTTGTATTTCTTGTCTTGTTTTTTCTTTTCTTTTTTGGTGTATCAATAATTTTTTTAAAAAAAAACAACCAAAATTCATGTACAGTGGTACCTCGGGTTACAAACACCTCGGGTTACAGACTCCATTAACCTGGAAGTAGTACCTCGGGTTAAGAACTTTACCTCAGGATGAGAACAGAAATCGTGCGGCGGCAACGTGGCAGCAGTGGCAGGCCCCGTTAGCTAAAGTGGTACCTCAGGTTAAGAACGGTTACAGGTTAAGAACGGACCTCTGGAATGAATTACGTTCGTAACCAGAGATACCATTGTACTGCTTAAAATATAGACACCAAACTATGTACGGTTCAAAAACAATATAGAAAAAATAAAATACAAACTAAATAGAACATCATAAATCAGTAATACAATACACTAACTGGGTCACACCGCAGGAAAAACTTGTGTAAGTAAAGAGGTCTAAATAAGTGGCTAAGATGTAATGCTGTTGGCATTTATCTAATTTCCAAAGGGAGGGAATGACTGTGGCTCTCTCACTAGAAGTACCAGACAGCAGGTTCCTTTGTGGTGATGAAAGGTGTGGACACCAGGAACTGAGAGGAGATGGAGGAGGAGGGACGTGTCACAGAGAACGGGCATGACCTAAGTCTCTGTCTGTCTGTCTATTCTTCAGGAGACTTACGGAGAGGATCCATTCTTGACCAGGGAGCTGGGTGTGGCTTTTGTGACAGGGCTGCAGGGTGACCACCCCCGCTATGTCAAGGCCAGCGCTGGCTGCAAGCACTTTTCTGTCCATGGGGGCCCCGAGAACATCCCTGAGCCCCGTTATTCCTTCGATGCCAAGGTCAGTATGACTGGCAGGTTGGGAGCTGGGAGGTGGCAAGGGCTGAATGGAGGAGGGTTCCTTGTCCTGTGTGCTGGCTCATTCCCTCCCTCTCCCTGCTTCCGCCATCATCATTATCATTTATTTGTATGCCGCCTTTCCATAGTAAACTATGCTCAAGGCAGCTCACAACACGAAGAAAGTTACATACAGTGGGCCTGCCACTGATGCACAATTTGTTTTTGCGATTGTGGCCTTAGGCTCATGGCTGAAAAATAAATAAACGGAGTGAGGGGGAAACCTGCTACAGAAAGAGTTTGTAGAGCTCTGCACCTTGTTTTTCAGCCTCTGGGAAGGATGTGTGAGGCTCTGGGACTCTCCCAGGACCCTTGTACAACCTTCCCAAAGGCCGGTGAGTGAGACAAAGGGCAAGGCCCACTCTGGACAGATAAGGGTTGGTTAATTTGGTGGGTGGATGGTTCTGGGGGGTTTCCTGCCTTTGCACGTGGACCCCGGAACTGAACCCTCACATAAGTGGTAGGCTCACTAACTCACTAAGTTACAAGTTATAACAAAATTGAGATAATCAATTGGTTAATGAAAGCATCTCATTAAGAAATATTCAATTCAATTAAGCAACCGCCTTTTAATTCATAATAAGAATCATAGAATTGGAAGGGACCACAAGGGTCATCTAGTCCAACACCCTGCAATGCAGAAATATTTTGCCCAACATGGAACTCAAACCCACGACCCTGAGATTAAGAGCTTCATACTCTTATACAAAAACTTGAATCACAAAAGCAGCAAATATATATATATATATATACACACACACACACACACACACACACACACAAATAGGGGGGCCACTAGGGGGCACATTGGAAGATGGCCAACAATACCATCTCTCCGACCCACACAGGGTAATTAAGAGGCCGTTATGGGAGTAGGCAGCCTCCCTTGTTGCCCCAAGGAAATGGGGAACACTGCCCTTGCCTGCTGTGCCCATAAATCACCCCCTAATTCAAAAGAAGGGGGTGAGGGCCCTAGGCAGAATGCCCCCGTGTGGACATCGGCTCTCCTGGACGCTGTCTCTGATCGCGCACTAGTTGCAGCAATTTGGAATAATTAATTACAAAAGAAGCAAATGCACATATTTCAAGTGAAGAAGGGGAGTGAAGTCTGCTAATTTAAGTGATCTCTGTGAAAGAAGACGACGGGCTGGAGAAACAGGAATATTTTATGATGAAGATACACCAAAGGCGGGGTATGTTGACAACGGGGCTGAATGGGGGGGGGACCTTTTTTACTTTCCTTCTATGTGATTTACAAGAACCCCTCCTCATTAGAACCGTCGGTTGAACTGACCCAAGCAGGATGATTAAGGTCTGTGTGGAGATAAACTTTAACCAAAAGTATGCTTTATGGAGACCGAGAAGCAATAAGAGCTTTTGGGAACGGCGCAGCAATTAATTCGGAGTCGCCATCTTGCCAAAGGATTTATAGCCAGGAAGAAGAACAGATTTGTTTTCAGACTGCATTCCTAGTGAATCTCCTCAGAGGTTTTGAGAAAGGAGGCAGATTGGTGAAGATTAATGACGCTAAGACTGTTTTGATGTATGGAAGTGGTGTTATATGGAAAACGTCTGGATATGGCTACTGGATTTAAAAAATAATATCCACGCAGGATTACAAACTGTTCTAACCAGCTTGCGGAGACTATCAGAGGTCACAAAGAGAAAGGAAAAATATATGAAAATAACAACAAGAGATGTGGAAAAATAATAAGAAAGGACTGGATAGTACTGTGAACATCATAAGGTTAGATTTGTGGACATTAAAACAGCAGTAAGAAGTAAGAAGTTGATTGGATCCCTTCGGAACTTGAAATATGGGTACCCCCAACAAAAATTTAAAATTCGGCTGTGTAATTTGGAATTTATGTAATTTGGTTTGATTTGATGTGATTAGTCGGTTAATAAAAATTATTCTTAAAAAAAAAAAGCAGCAAAAATAATGCACCACTGAAATTAAATATTGGCTCCAAAATCTTGAATCCCCTAAACCTCCCTTCCAAACTGTTTCTGCTTTGTGAGTGGGATTCAATCACATACCACATACACTGGGCAAGCCATTGTGGTGTAGTGGTTAGAGCGGTAGACTCATAATCTGGTGAACCGGGTTCGCGTCTCTGCTCCTCCACATGCAGCTGCTGGGTGACCTTGGGATAGTCACATTTGTTTGAAGTCTCTCAGCCTCACTCACCTCACAGAGTGTTTGTTGTGGGGGAGGAAGGGAAAGGAGATTGTTAGCCGCTTTGAGATTAATTAGGGTAGTGATAAAGCGGGATATCAAATCCAAACTCTTCTTCTTCTTCTACCAGCAAATTTGGGTTGTGCAATAGAAGTTGATTTGGTCTCTTGCACAACAAACAGCAGTGGGGTCTGTTCCCCCACTGCTGCTCCTGAGCCCCATAGCTATCCCCCTCTGCTGGCGGGCAAGGCTATGTGATACATGCAGATTGCTCTGCACTCCCTAAATTATCCTGCTGCCTTCTGATACAGTAAAGGGTGTTGTTGTGTTGCCAGTGTTCAACTAAGATTCAGCAGCCAGTCTTGTTGACTTCTCTACACAGAATGGGGAGAAAGACACCATCTTGTTCTTTGCTTCAGGTGGCAAACTGTCTCGAGCTGACCGTATTTCTAGGTGTCCTGGAATTTTGCCAACAATGCTTGGGGTGGTGGTGGTGGTATGCCAGGAGGGAATGATATCTGTGCTCTGTACCAGGTGGAGGAGCGTGACTGGCGCATGACCTTCCTGCCTCAGTTTGAGGCCTGCGTACGGGCTGGAACCTTCAGCTTCATGTGCAGCTATAACAGGTATGTCTGGGTTCTCTCCCTAACTTTTGGATGGCAATGGGACATTAGGCTTCGATCCTGATCCCAGTTAACCTGTGAGTGAGCCCCCATCAATTCAGTAGGATGTACTTCTGAGTAGACATTGTTAGGCTTGTGGTCTCCCAAGTGAATGTGGCTGAAAAGGTTTCCCACCCCTGTTCTAAAATTACATTGTTCGTCATTAGAGCAGGGGGCATACCAGCAATGTTTGCAACGCTTTTGAGCCTGATAACTTTCTTTCTCGCCTCTGCCAGGATTAATGGAATCCCTGCCTGCGCTAACAAGAACCTGCTAACAGACATCCTGCGTGGAGAATGGGGCTTCCAGGGCTATGTGGTGAGCGATGAGGGAGCTGTGGAACTGTTATGGCTTGGTCACAACTATACCCACAGCTTGCTGGAGTCTGCCATAGGTAAGCACTACCCAGCATTGACGTCCGGCTCTCAGCCCAGAGTGGGCAGCTCCCCATAACGAGGACGGGGTGAGAAATTAGATCTAGTTTGCACTTTAATGAGAACACGACCCATTTTGTAGTTCTTGGACCAATAAAAGGTAAAGGTAAAGGTACCCCTGCCCGTACGGGCCAGTCTTGACAGACTCTGGGGTTGTGCGCCCATCTCACTTAAGAGGCCAGGGGCCAGCGCTGTCCGGAGACACTTCCGGGTCACGTGGCCAGCGTGACATCGCTGCTCTGGCCAGAGCCAGAGCCAGAGCCGCACACGGAAACGCCGTTTACCTTCCCGCTGGTAAGCGGTCCCTATTTATCTACTTGCACCCGGAGGTGCTTTCGAACTGCTAGGTTGGCAGGCGCTGGGACCGAGCAGCGGGAGCGCACCCCGCCGCAGGGATTCGAACCGCTGACCTTTCGATCGGCAAGCCCTAGGCGCTGAGGCTTTAACCCACAGCGCCACCTGCGTCCCATCTTGGACCAATAACATGAATCAAAACACAATTATCTTTCAGAACCCACAGTTGTCTTAATTTTGCAACGCTCTTCTCCAATCAAACAGTTGGCACCTGTCTGTCTTGGGAGCCAATGGAGGAGTATTGTGTACAAAAAGGATTATATATTGGGAATGTGTGGATAACAGTCTATATATTAGTGAAAATAACATACACAGAAATGCATTATATCAGGACGTGGCTTGCAAAATGGTGTACGCTACTCAAAGCTGCATACCAGAATGGGTATATCTTATTAGAAATTAGAAACTTTAGTCTGAATGTAGAGAGGGCACAAAGCAATCTATTATGTATTACCGTGATTAATATTTTTGTCCCATTCTTCTGCTTGTAACGCATCCAGAGGTGCTTATGTTTAAAAAAGATACAATGCAGTTAAGTTCAGCCGAGGAAAAGTTGTATCTCTGAACTCTTGGACTATAATGATCCCAATTCTCTACCTCTCCTGCTGCAGCTTCTGTGAATGCCGGATGCAACCTGGAAGTTTCATACGGGATGGTGAACAATTCTTTCATGTTTATAGGCCAGGCTGTTGCCAAAGGCAACATCTCCTTGGAAGTAAGTGGTTCCACCCAAGGGGAACAAGGAGTGGGAAAAGGTGGGTCATTGGATGCAGTTATTAGTGACCATCCAATTGCAGCTCACGCATGCCAAAATGTGAAATCATCCTATTTCCTAAAGAATATCCTACAGATAGACAATGGCGCCTGAGGAGCATATTCCCTGTGTGAACATTTTAGTTATTTAGTTAAGATATTTAAATATTGTGTCTCCAAGTAATTTCCATAAAAGTACTGGTAATACAAAATACAAAACAGATTAAAACATCGGAAAATAGAAAAATTAGAACATCATAGTGCCTCCCCAAAAGACTCTTACCTCTTGCTCCAGAGAGATCTGGTGCTTGCTGGATATTTTAGACTAAGCTCCCATCAGCCCCATTCAACTGTCCCTTATTTGGTGGGAAAGTCCCTTATCCCAGCGCTGTGTCCCGCTGCTGTCCCTTATTGATGATGTCCCTTAAATTTCCCTGGTTTCAAAGGAAGCAGCTCCTCTCCCTCCCTGCCTGCCGGCCAGGGAGGAGAAAGGCTCCAGCTGTGTTGCTTGGCTGTGTTGCTCACTCAATAAGGAATCTAAGAACGACTGGGGGGTGGAGCTTGCATGCCTTGTGCCGATCAAATCGGCCGCGTTGCCTGGTGACTCGCCTTTGCTCAGCGCCTCTCAGCGGAGAGGTGACGATGGTTTTCCTTGCTGCATCCCCTTTGCCGGGTTGCTGCGCTGTGGGAACCACCGCTTGAGGCTTTGTTTGGCTGCTGGCTGGGCTTTCTGCCTTTGGCTCGGAGGGGCTCAGAAGTTGAACATACCTGTGTTCGGAAAATCCCTTATTTTGGCTGCTGATCCCTTATTTTCGAGGCTGCTGGTCCCTTATTTTCAAATCTGTAAGTTGACAGCTATGGCCCCAGCCAGCATGGCCAATGGTTAGGGATGATGGGAGTTGTATCCCAAAACACCTGGAGGGCACAAGCTTGGCTGTTCCAGAGAGCAGTATCGACACCAGCAGGTTCAAATTTTGAGAAACAGGTTTCCTGACAGTACAAGGTGTTCAATAGTGGGACAGTGTGTTAGAAGGGAGTGGACTCTCTGTTATTAATAGTTTGTTTTTTTTAAAGCAGAAGCTGTATGACTACCTTTTAGGGATGCTGTTAAAAGGGTGTTGCTCTAGATGCCCTTTGAGATCCCTACAACATTTTTAGCAGTCTGTGGTTTGAGGCTTTTCCTCCCCTTATACACATTCTGCTTCTGTTCCACTCCTAACTCTGAGACCAATACATAGCAAAGAGGAAATGATAGTAAATAATAATGTTAATACAATACATGATATAGCTACTAATATTTCCTCTGTCCACGATCTCAGTAGTATTTGAAGCAGAGAATATAGCCACACCAAAAAGATAGCTCTAACATACTAATTCACCAGTCAGTTTCTTTAATTAACTTGTAAAATACAATCCTAGGAACTGTCTTCGCAGCAGGATTTATTTGTGTATTTTATTAATAGCCTCAATCTAATGTTCCTTTGCAGTAATATGAAATAAATCCATCTGGTCCATTTACTTACTATATTTGATGTTTTCTAATGGCTTGATTTTCCTCAGTATTTTGCTTCTCTCCGTGTGTAATTCCAGTAGGCTTAAAACCTTTTGGGATCTTAAGAGCTGTGTACGTTTCTGTAGTACTCTACAAGCTCTTCAGCTATATATGACATTGCGGAAGGGGAGGTGAGCGAGGCTTGGCTGACACAGTTTCACGGGACAAGTGGGGAGGTTCCCCACCTTTCCCTAGAAGTCTGTGGGAGTGAAGATCTTTAACCCATCTCCATCCTTCCATTACACTGCTGCTTCACTAGCCAGCTCTGTGTCTCCCCTCCCTCCTACTATCTCCTGCAGACGATCAGGAGCAGTGTCCGCCCACTTTTCCGCACCCGCTTGCGCCTGGGTGAGTTTGACCCGCCAACCATGAACCCCTACAATGCCCTGGGACTGGAGGACGTGCAGACGGAGGCCCACCGCCAGCTGGCTCTTGAAGCTGCCATTCAGTCCTTTGTCCTGCTAAAAAACCAGCGCGGGATGCTACCTCTTAAGGCCCCAGATGTGTTGAGGAAGAACTTTGCAGTAAGTGTTCCACCATGGAGTGGTGTGATGGGGAGGGCATCTCGTCCCTTGCTTGTTCTCCATAGAGTTGCATTGCCTCTGGCAACACTGCAACAGGGCAGACTGCAACAGAGAAACTAAATGCAGAACTCAGTACTGAAAGATTAAACTATTGGTTTACTGCATTCTGTGCTTTGCGTGCATTAAAGTTTCTGTTTCAAACCCTGCCATCTCTAGCTGAAGGGTGGAGAGCGACCCTTGTCCCAAGTTCTTGAGGAATTGCTGCCAGTCCTGTGCTTGGTGGACCTGAGTGCAACTGCACTGTCCCCACTTGTGATTTCCATCAATTGGCTGGAATGGCAGTGACCAGTTTCTGTTGTTCACATTAGGCCTCAACCCCAACATGTTGATACACAACAAGTGCCCACTATTTGCAAGTTCCAGAAGCAATTTTTTGTTTCAGCAGACTTTCCCAGCTGGATAAATGGGTGTTTTCCATGAGTGTCTACCTTGTGTGGTTTTAGTTCAGTTTTAAATCCATTTGCGCTCTCTCTCTCTCTCTGTGTGTGTGTGTTTAATTATCTTCAATGTACATCACCTTGAAACTGTTGCTTGGAAGGTGATGAATAACTTAATAATGTTGCATGGCCCCTGGTCCTCCCACTCTCTGGATCATCTGAATCCCATTGTGGCCCCTAATTTCTTCTTGGCAGGTGGTTGGGCCTTTTGCCGACAACCCTAGGGTTCTCTTTGGGAACTACGCTCCAGTCCCAGAGCCTCAGTACATCTATACACCCAGGTAAGTCCTGGAGAAACCTCTCCTCCCTCCTGATCCATCCTTGGAAGGCATTCCTGGTAGGATGCTGGACCAGCTGTATCTTCATTTAAATCCAATCTGCACCCTAGAGTTAGCCTTACTTTTTGCATGCAAGTAGGGCCACCTTTCCCAGAAAGATTCTACAACAGACAAGAAATTATGATAATTTTCAAAAGGTACTGAAGTCCTTCAGGCTGAGGACATACTGGATGCCAGACCCATAACTGCCCTTTAAGTAGGGCTGTCTCATACATACATCCTTGTTTGATGCAAGATTGGCTCCCTCGGCCAATAAAGCTAGATGAGCGCCTCAACCCCAGAGTCGTCCGCGACTGGGCCTAATGGTCAGGGGTCCCTTTACCTTTACCAAGGATAGAGTAGTTGCTGTTCCAGAGCTCAGAATGGCATTTCCCATCCCATCCTTGAGGGTCTGACTTGCTTAATTTTGCCAGTAGAACTACATCATGTGCATTTCAGAGTCAGAACCTCTCTCTGGAAACGAAGCTTTGAGCATTCCTACACCCAGCACTCTGCTTTCCCCCTCCCACACTGGGCACTTATTTTCCATTTTCATTCACTTCCCTCTTCTGCCTTTGCTTCAAAACAAAAAACCCCAACCCCTAGTGTCAAGGCCAACTCTTAGAAGCCAAACACTATTAAAAAGAAGCAAATACACTCTCATCAAAGCAGTGAATTGTAGCCACAGGCTTTGGATGTGCATGGTCCAAAAGTCCAAGAAGCCACTGCCATCCCATGATGCCAAACACAGCCCACCATCCTGTATGGTGCCCTGCTGGGTCTCCATAACCCAGCTGGCTTCTGTTGCCTACTCAGGGCAGTAAATACATGGTGAGGTGTATGTGTGTGTGTAAGGTTGGATGGGGCTAAGTTCCAGGCAGATCCCACTATGTGGCTCGTTTGGCTTTGCAGTCCATGGGTTAAGCAGGCCAAATCCAGATATTTTTTGGCAGAGAACAAATATGTTTCCAGTGTTTGCCCTTAAGAAACTGAGATCTGTTCTCATCTCTGCTTGGTGCAGGAGGGGCCTGGCAACAATTGCGGCGAATGTCACCTTTGCTGCTGGATGTACCTTTCCCAAGTGCAGCACCTATATGCCAGCCCAAGTGAAGGCTGCGGTAGAAGCAGCAGACATTGTGGTTGTGTGCCTGGGTACAGGTAAGCCCCACATCTGGTGAAGAAAAAGGGAAGAACAGCACCATGCTTTTCCCTACGGTGCAACGTTCACTTCACATATTAAGTAGTGAGACCCAGGAGACCACCTGCTTGCTGCAGCACTGCAGGCACTGATTCTTTAATTATAATTCTCTGTATCACAGGGTGAGAAATCCATGTGCATTTTTATATACATACAAATGCATCCATGTCCACACACCTTGTGTTTTTTTTCTCTGTGCAGTCAAGTACATATAAAGCCTCTTCCATGCCTTAGTCAGTAAAGAGACCTCCCCAAGTTCAAGGACTGCATGGATCGCCCTGCTCCTGACCTCACACAACTTCCTTGGCCCAACCTCTGTCGGCATCTGCAAAAGGAAACCTTTTTGCAATGGACCTTTTTGCAAGATGACAACCTGTGCAATTGGAGTTGAATGGCAGGAAAAGCCGTGTGCATAGAGGTCTATGCATGTGCAGGCTTCTCTATCTATGTGTGCACAGTGCACAGACTTGGGTGGGTGGGATTCTGGGGAAACTTCAGCCAGCGGCAGGGCCAGCCTTATGGGTTTACAAGCATTGGTTCTCATGGAACTCCCTTGAGGCATTAATCATGACAGCAGGGAGCACAGATGTTATGGTCAGTGGCGATGGGAGCTGTGGTCCACCAGCATACAGACCTCAAGCCACTCCATCAGTGGAGCCTGGCTTCTCAGTAAGACTGATGGACATCTTCTTCTGCTTTTGGAGAGTGGTACTTTGCCATTTCTCAAACTTTTGGAAAGGAGGTTTGTTTAGGATGAGGACAAGAGGGAAGGGAGTGGGTGGGCTCTGTTTAACATGACTTCTAACTCCCTCTGCCCAGGAATAGATCTGGAGGCAGAAACCAAAGACCGGAAGGACTTAGCCTTGCCTGGCCACCAGCTGGAACTCCTTCAGGATGCTGTGGCCTGGGGTAAGCTTCTTGTTTTTGCCCCGGGGGAGACTACATGAGGAAGGGGGATGCCAAAGGCACTTGGTTGCACCAAGCACTATAGAAGGTGGGGCCTGCAAGTAACCCACAGCAAGCAGCCAATCCAAACTCTTCTGTGGCTCATGGGCAGTTGTGTTTGGTGGTGGTGGTGGTGGAGGGGCTCCCTTGGCAATTGTTTAGATTTACCCTTAGGAAGCTGGCAATGTTGAGTCAGGCATTGGTCCATCTAGCTCAGGGTTGTCCACATCAAGGGCTGCATTTCTTCTGGGATAATCAGTTGGGAGCCACATGCTGGCAGTGGACAGGGTCAAAGGCATCAGAGCCAAATGAGGACAGGGCATGCCCCATTTCCATCTCTCTACCTGCTGCCTTCTTCTCTCCTTCTTCCTTCCCAACCAGCAGGCTCTGGGGTAGGGAGGAATTGCTCTCACCAGAGCTCTCAACTGATAACTTGCAGAAGTCTTTAGAAAGTAGGCCATATGTTTCCCGAGGGCTATTGATGCTCACTGCTGGCTGCTCCCAGAGAGCTTCCTGGCTGAATAAGGATTTGAACCTTGGACTTGAAGTTCCACGCTCTTCAGAGTGTTGGGTTATGGCTCATTAAGGAGTGTTTGCATGCATGGCATTGATTTGGCCTGTTTATTAATTGCTTAGGGCTTTGATTTCAGCTGCTGGACGTCCAGTGATTCTGCTGCTGTTCAATGCAGGCCCGCTTGATGTGAGCTGGGCCAAGGCACAGGACAGTGTGGGAGCGATCTTAGCCTGTTTCTACCCAGCTCAGGCTACCGGCCTGGCTCTTGCCAAGGTGTTGGTGGGAGCTAAAGGGGCAAATCCTGCTGGCCGACTCCCTGCTACGTGGCCTGCAGGCATGCACCAGGTAAGACTAGGATGCCCAGAAATTTGTAGGTAAGACAATCCCTGCCCCCACAGACTTGCAGTTTAACAGACATGACATACAAGAAAAAAGGGTTGGGGAGGGAGGAGGAGGAAAGCAAGGTCAGGCACCAGTTCTTAAAGCAGGAATGGGGGTTTGGCTGCATGGGCTAGATCCATATCAGTATTAGCCATGTATTATGACATCACATGATAGACAGGTGGGTTGTTCCACTCACCTGTCAAAATCCCTTGTGGGGTTCCCACCCTCCCACCAGCCAGCTGGTTTGTGGGTGCTTGGGAACCACAGCACAAGGAGCCTTGCTCAACATTTTGGGAAGCACAGTGCACTGGGATGGCAAAGCACTTTTTTGTCCCGTCCTCTGGAGAAAGGAAAGAAGCCTGCATTTTATAGGCTTTATTTGCCATGCACCTGTTCCCTGAGCAAAATTTAACCCTCACCTGTCAGCCTACAAGTGGGTTTTCATTCTGCTGCGTTGGCTGCAGGTGTGTATTCCTTCCTGGCATCCAATGAAATATGGGCATGTTTTAAGGGTGTACGTGAACCTGAGCCTTACAAGCAGAAACTGAGCAGGAAAAGCAAATAGCATTGTGGATTTTTGAGGAGATGTTAGCTAAGACCCTTTACAGGAACCATGGGAATTACTGGCAAGCACACTGGTGTCCACAGGTGCCACACTGGCGACCCCTGAGCTAAGATATACTCCTTGCTATTGGTTGTACCTTGTGCATTTCCCACCATGTGCCTCCTCATTCAGACTGGCTTGGCCCATGGGCTTCTTCCCATCCCGTTCACTCATTTGTGGCCGTTACCACAGGTTCCACCAATGGAGAATTACACGATGGTTGGACGGACATATCGCTACTATGGGGACGAGGCTCCGCTGTACCCTTTTGGCTATGGGCTCTCGTTTACCACCTACCAATACAGCGACCTGGTGCTAGATGCCGATGTCGTGCCCATTTGTGGTAACCTCAGCATCTCTGCAGTAGTGAAGAATATGGGCTCCAGGGATGGCGAAGAGGTGAGGCAGTATGTGTGTATTTCCCCACAAACTGGGATAGCAGGGAGAAGAGGGAGGAATTCAACCATTGCCATAGCGCTATGGCAATCATTCCATCAGTGCAAGCTTTTTCAGATGGAAAAATCCACCCTCTCCTCTCCCTCCTGCTGTTCTGGGGGTTCTCCTGATGTGCCCAAAGGCAATTTTCGGGTGGGGGAGGAAAGCCATACCCTGCTAATGTAAGTATTTCTGCTTAATGGGACTAGGTAGTTGAATCCCTCCCAGTTTTAAATATATATATATTATTGATTTTCATGAGAAAACAATACAACAACAATATAGAAGTTAACAGAAGAGCAAGCAGTTGAAAAGCTTTTGAGGATACCTAAAGCAGAAGACTTTCGAGTCCAAATGACAGAGGATAGAGGCCACTTCAGCCAGTGTTCCACTGTCTCAGGAAGGCAGACAAATGATGGAGACCTTGTATATGCCCTTCAGCGTATTCCAGAAGTCAGCTCCAAGTAGCAGAAAAGTCAAATGGTTTTGCCTTTGGGCAGTTTTATGCTGAAAGTCAATTTTTCTGCAAGTGGAATATGCAAAAGTCTCTGAAGCCATTGCTCAAACGTTTAGCTGACTGCCAGCTTCCAGGTTTTTGCAATTTATTGGTGAGCAGACAGTAACAGGATGCATGGGGCGGTATGCCCCCATGCACCATTGCCCATGCATCATTGCCATCTATCCTGCCCAATATTTTAATGGGGAGCTTGAACCAATGATATCTAGGGCTAAGCATAGAAAAAGACTGTGGAATCTACATCCATTTAAAAAAGCAAGTTTCTAGCCCTTACGGCTGTGACGTGTGTGAAATTCCTGGTGTGATCTTGGAAGCCAGGGAGATTTCTGAGCATGAGCCTGAAATTGGTTCCTGTTCCCTGCCTCAAGTGCACTTGCAGCTCCTTACTGAATAGCAGGAGCCAGGAAGCGCCTTCAGCCACTTTGGTTTGATGAGCATGTATTTCAGATCTGGAACTGGTGGGTGAGGTTTTGGGAGAGGGTGTTTTGGTGTCCTTGTCTCTGGGTAGATGGGACATTATCCCCATGCATCTGCCTTTTGTAGTTTGCAGTTCAGGCTACTTCCAAACAGTGCTGCTGCCTCCACCACCAACACATGCAGGGGTGAAAACTCCTAGAAGAGCCTTGGGGTTTTCTCCTCCTAACAGTTCCTTCCTTCTGCAGGTGGTGCAGCTCTACCTCCGCTGGGGAGGGGCATCTGTGCCAGTGCCACGCTGGCAGCTGGTTGGCTTCCACCGTGTTCCAGTGCCTGTGGGATGTGCCGTGAAAGTACCCTTCCAGTTAGACTTCAGCCAGAGAGCTATCTGGGCTGGGGAGTGGCGCCTGGAGCCTGGCACTTTCACCCTTTTTGTTGGGGGGCAGCAGCCCTTCCAAGAAACCCGGGCCCCTTCTAACATCCTGCAAGCTGATTTTACAGTCTCGGGGAAGGCCAGCCGCACCATCCAATGCTAGTCGTCGGAACTGATGAGGGAGGAGGCCCCTGAAAGGCAAAAGGGCATCTCATTCTGTCAGGCCATGTATATATGAGATGGGTTTCTGCATTAAGTAAAATGTGCAGGAGGAGGGAGAGACTGTGAGGCCCTATGAACTGTGGGAGAGGGTAATATCCCTCTGGATATACGCCAGCCTTGTTTTTGTGGCCTGGGCGGCAAGAACTGTTTTCAGTGGAGCACTGGTGAGGCTGGGGCTGATCTGGAGAAGAAGGTTCTGGGATAACAGAAGGTTGTTCTCTGAAAGGATGATTACAGTTTGCTTTTTAAAGTCATTGATCATGTCTTCAGCTAGCTTTGCTAAAAGTGAATAGGCAATAAAGGGCTCAAATAGCAGCAAGCAGAGGATGCTTGAAAGATCCTTGTTTTGGTCTGATCTCATGTGTCATAGGCATCTGGAGGTGGGGTTTGGGGCACTTACATCATTGGAGCTGGTAGGGCAGAAAGCAGGAAAGCCAACAGTTTTTCTTCTTTTCTTCTTTGGCGATCACTCATAGACGAGTAAGGTTGTCTTCCATGAACACGGTCTTAGCGGTGTGTCCATAAGTGACTGTGGAGGCCAATTCTGGACCCTCACGTCCTTCCACAGTGGGGACATAGGTTTCTGGGCAGAAGTTGATCACGGTGAGGGTTTGCCAAATGTGCCTTCCTCTTAGCTCATTTCTTCCTTTCGTCTTGAGTTTGAGTGTCTTCCAAAGCTAGTTATAGGCAGAACCAAGTAATTCTAGTTTTGTCCCCATCCTCCTCCTTGCTGAGTTCTGCAAGGGAAACAGACAAAGGAGGAGGAAGCTGACAGGCAGTGCCAACCCTTAAGCTGGGTGCAGGTAAGAAGAGAGGCAAGTGGAGGCTGGCTGTGGGCAGATTGTAGGGCAATGCCCCTTTCACCCTAACTGAGCAGCCTCCATTGAGAGGTGGGCCATGTCTCTGCTTTTAGTCTCCCCAGGGAACTGTCCTCATCCCTCTCTCCTTATCACTTACAGAGAATGCTCAGCATCCTCATCCAGCCACAACCCCCAGGATTCTTTTGTTGAAGCCATGGCAATTAAAAGTGTAAAAAAGTTATTCCCACATAAATTGACTGTTGCACATATGAGTCTGCCGTATATGATGTCAGGCCACAGGTCTCGCTGGGGAGCATCAATTCTTAATCTCTGTTACCTGAGATCCTTTAAACTGGAGGCAGTGGAGGTTGAACCTGGAATCGTCAGCATACAAAGCAGATGCTCTGCCAATGAGCTATGGTGGCTCTTCCCTACTACCAGGCGTCTGTTTAAAAATGGTGTGCACAGTTGACCTGTACTATGCCACTTCTTGTGTTTTCTTAGTTCTCCTCTCAACCATCAGCGCTTTGCTAATTTTGTCCAAGGTAATCAAGAGCTTTTGATTGGGTTGGGGCTCATAGCAGCCCCCACTTCTCCCCTTTTTCTTCCACTGTGAAATATCATTGCAATGTGACCGTGAGTCCACCAGGTGGAGGCTTTGCACATGTTTCCACCACCTTCCCACTTATCATGAGGTTATGAGGCTAGCCAGCTGCTCTGCTTTCTGGAGGAGCACGTGGCGTATGTTTGTCTAGGAACAATCCTCATCCCTACAATGTCTATGGCCAGTTTCCATCTTCATCTACAAATTCCTTTTGCCCCTGGAGTTCACAGTTGGGAGAGGTGGGAGGCTAAGGGCTCCCCCAGACTGGTGGGCTTCTTTCTTTTTCTTTCTTTCTTTCTTTCTTTCTTTCTTTCTTTCTTTCTTTCTTTCTTTTTTTGCAGGTGTCATGGATGCAATAGTAGTGGTGGATTTACACATCATTCAGCTTTGTTGGTTGTTCTGTGATACTTCCCCAATGTTACTACTTTATTGCTGTTTGGAGGGGTACTCTTCACTACAGTGCAACAAGTGGGACAGCACACATACCCTGAACATTTGCAGGATGCAGTGATGAGGAAAGAAGCAATATGACTGGCCCAAAACTTTTGTAGGCACAAACCGTGTTGAAAGTGGGAATTGTGTATAACTGCCCAGATACCATCTTGAGTCCAAATCATGCAAGCATGCACAATAAAAGGTTTGGCCAGAGGGGCTTTAATTTTACCTAGCCCAGAGGGACTAGATTTGGCCTAAATTGCTGACACCTGGCCTAAAAGGTGGTGAACTGGCTTTCCCAGTTCTGATGGTTAAGTGAGGCTGAGGGACCAAGATTTTGCCCAAGTCGGTGACTTAGACCAGGAATCAAGTTCAGCTACTGGTAGATTGCCTTTTTAGCTGCCCAAATTAAGACCAAAACTGGCTTGAGCATATACAAAAATTAAGGCAGCAATCTTCTTTATGGCTTTACTAGGTGATGGCAGATATTGATTGTTAGTAAGAGGGGAATTGGGAGAACTTGAGAGGTTCTCAAATGTTTGGGACAATGTTGACTATTCAAGCCAGCAGATTCATTCATCTTTTTGTTTCACTACATTGCTGGATTCTTGGGGTCCTTCTCCAAGGAATATTAAAGCATCGTTTGGATCCTCAAAGGGAGAGGGTGAGTAGGAGGGCAACATCCATCTTCAAGCCCAAGAGGTGAAACTACTTCTGCCAATAAATAAATGTTTTGTTCTTCGGACACTGAACCAGCCAAACTGCACAAGTTAGTAAAATGGAGTGCAGAAAAGCAATGGTATTTTTAAGGGTGTCTGGGAAGCAGTGTGGAATTCAGTAGGGAGTACCCCCAGACTCCCTTAGTGAGCCAGGGATGACTGATGCATTGCTCCAAAAGGATGGGTTTACTTCTAAGGGCTGGTTCCCTTATCTAAGGTATGCAGGTGTGAGGTAGCTTGGAA
The DNA here is from genome assembly GCF_951804945.1 of Podarcis cretensis. Classification (NCBI taxonomy): domain Eukaryota; kingdom Metazoa; phylum Chordata; class Lepidosauria; order Squamata; family Lacertidae; genus Podarcis; species Podarcis cretensis. The sequence continues at coordinate 31,499,258 of NC_137177.1, forward strand.
GTAGGATCACACCAGATGCCTTCCTGGAGAGAAACTGCTACGGGAAGAGTGATGATGTCACATGAAGGTGTAGCAAGCTACTTGAAGAATGACTGGTGTGTGCGCATGTGTGTTGGCATGTTTTTGTAAAGATTCCTGGGAGGTGAGGTGGATGATGCAACATGCCACATTGCACACACATCAGGTCACCAACGTCAGGGCTAGAGGGCAGGCTTCACACTCTCTCTCTCCACAACCAACAGTGGAATTAATGGGAGCCATGTGCTTGTATGCAAGGAAGTGGAATGGGATGTGCTTTCACAGGGTCACCATTGGGGTGGATGCTGTTGACAAATTTCAGGATCCAGTCTGCCTACCGCCTGCATAGTTACACATTCTGGATTCTGTTCCTTGGAAACAAAGACTACAAGAGAGAGAAGACTTTGTCTCTCTTGTATTGCTGCCAGTCCTCTTCAGGAGTCTTGCAGGAGCCGGAAGCTGCTAAGACCATCTGCTCGAGGGGACCTACAAGATTCAAGAAGCAACCTATTTGAAAGAAGTTCACAGAGGTCCAGGGTCACAGGGGGTCAGAGATCTGCTACTGTTTTTGCAGGTCATCCAGTGAGCTTGATGCCTGAGCGGGGATTTGAACTCTTTTCTCCCATGTCCTAGTCCAACTTCCTCACCACTAAAGCACACTGGCTTCTCCACTGCTAATGTGTACAAGAATAAATGTGAATTTTCATGCGGTTTAAAACAAACAAACGAACAAACAAACATGAAAGTGCTACAGACGGAGGGGAGATTAATTAAGGTTGCCAATGATAGTTGTTGGGTTTTTTTTACTGGACCAGTTCCAATGTAATTAACAGCATCCTTCCAGGCAGAAATGTAGCATCCAGCTTTTCCTGGCACAGTAGCAAGAAAGATATGGGAAAAGCTTGCCCTCATATATTCCTGGCTGCCACGGCTATCATCAGCCACTGCCTGTGGTGTGTTGGGATGGTGACTGGAAGTGTAGCCAGTCGGCAGGGTTTATATAATGACCGGAAAATCAATCAATATAGCTTTTCTGTAGATTGAGTTCCTGCCCTGCCTCCTCTCAAAAGCGGTTGCCCTTCTGGGACTTATGGAAAAATCTATGAGTTAATTATGATAGAGCCCCAGGACGTCACGTGAGATGCAAGCTGTTCTTCTCTCACCTCTGAAGTATAGGGACCAGGCAAGGTCAGCCCTGAGAATGAACATGCTGAGCTTATGGGAATCACTGGGCAGAATTATGTGGGCAGCTGGGTGCTTTGCCCAGAGAGGACCACTGTGCCTTTAAGGATGGCACAGAGGAAAATTACACCGAAAGGGAATCTCTTGTCACTGCAGGAGTGTGGTAGAGAATATTCTCCTGATGAAATTCTAACTTTGGGGTCTGACATGAAAAGTCAAATGTAGTGCCTCAATACATTGTTTGAGCAGTGGTTGAACTTCATTTAACACCAGATTAAAATGCAAACAACAACACCCCAAACTCACACTATCTCCAATGTGGAATGATAAATAATGTTGGCCATGTTGTCCAACCCCTGCAATGCAGGAATCACAGCTAAAGATGGCCATTCAACCTCTGCTTAATAAAAGCCTCTAAGGAAAGAGAGTCTACAACTTCCCAAGGGAAACTATTTCACTGTTGAACAGCTCTGACCACCAGAAAGTTCTTCCTGATGTTTAGTTGGAATCTGCTTTTTTGTAATTTGAACCGATTGCTCTCTGAAGCAGGAAAAAACAAGCTCGTTCCATCTTCCATGTGACAGCCCTTCAGATATCTGAAGATGGCTATCATTAGTTTTGGTATAATAGGCATGTGCTTCAAACACATAAAGAGAGTTGTGTGAAAAATCTTTACTGCATTGTGCTTGTACCTAAGGCGGATGGGTTGGTTGAGCTGCGGTGAAAGCTTGGAATGTTTATTTGCTCAGGGAACAAAGCTGTCTGCGGTCCAACTTCTGTGAGGGAAGGGAATCCTGCTGGCATTAAAAACTCACCTAACAAATGGCTGATGACTGGGAAGAGGTCTAGGGAGGGAATATAATATACACAGGAGGTAAGCAGGTTGAGAAAGGAAAGGAGGATGGGGAAATGATGGAAGAGGCGGGGAACTGAGCTGAGGTCTCAAAAGTAAGATGAGGAGAAATTGGATGCTATGCAGACAGGAAAATGGTTGTGCCGGAAGGGCTGGTGGCGAGACAGGATGGCTACATGTGGGTCAACCTAAACAGTATGTAGTAGCCTAAAAGGCAAGGAGTTGAGGAAACAATAGGTGATGGACATGAAGAGTCAAGGAGGAAGAGAGACTGGAGCAAAGCTAGAAAGCAAGCCTGGGCTCATGAACTATTTCCAGGAAGCAAATGGTCAGGTAAAAGGAAGAGACATGGTGGCTTAGTGGTAGAGCACATGCTTTGCATGCAGAAGGTCCCAAGTTCAATCCCCAGCATTTCCTCCAGGTAGGGGCTGGGAAAGACTCTGCCCACTATTGGCTGTGGGCTTCTAAAATGAGTACATTTTGTGATGTTGAGCTTCTCCTCTGGGCTCACAATGGAGCAATCACAATCCTTGCAGTGCAACATGGTGACAAATTGCTGAAACTGCCAGCACAAACCACTGGAAAATGCCTTTTGATTTCAGTGGCTGAAATTTTCAGTCTCCCCCAAGTTTGTGCAGGTCTGTCTCATTCATCTCTGCCATGTGCTTCTGGAATAGGCCTGTCTCTCTGTCGGGCGAGTCAGGTTTCACCCTGACCTGCTTCCCTGCCTACAACATTCTCCTGGCGCTGAGTCAGGCAGGCAGCCGGGGCTGGATAGAGTTTCGCAGGAAACCTTTGCCTCTTATGCAGGGATGCACTGCTGGAAGAGAAGTAGGATCAGGGTAAGCTGGCCACAATTCAGAGTGCAGCCACAATTACGTGGTAGACAGAAATTCAATAGGTGCCGACAGAAAGATGCTGTTAATGGCATGAGTTCCAGGTCTGGGACTTTTGCCTCTTGTGTAGGTTTTTTTTTTCTATTTAAAGCACAGAAGCCCAGCAAAAACAAAGGGTGAGGTAATACAGAAAAATGTAGCATCTGAACAGCCCTCTGCTCAGAACTTTCTGTTTCAGGAGTTCCTGTGCTCAGATAAACAAGCCGGGCACTTTCCCATCCTACCTGCAAAACATGGATGGGTGGAGGATCTCACGTGGATTAGGTTGCCACATTTTATTGGCCTTGCCTCTGGGCCTTTAACAGGAGCTTGATGCGCGCGCACACACACACACACCAAGCTTCAGTTGCTTAAATTTCTGTGTGTCAGCTTGCTGTTGAAGGCTCAGGAGTACAGCCAATACAAAAAAAATGTGACAATTCCTGCCCCTTGTGCATTGCCAGAGAGCTCCTTGAAGTTGCAGTTCTCCATCCTGAAAGCCACGGAGACTCAAGCGGGAGGATTGAACCACTGCCAGTTAGGAAAAGGTCACCTGCACACCTGCACAGAAGGCAGCAGCTGCTATTCCTGGTGGCAGATGCAATGGCACAGGTGGTGCTAAGAGAGGTTGACTTGCCAGGGACTAAAGCTCTCTAAGGAAGAAGCAGGAATGAAGTGTGAATTGGGAGATGATTTCAGAAAGAAGGTCTGGTTTAGAGATCTGTGATGTGGAAGAGTTGCTTTCAAACTCACTAAAGAGTCACCTTCCCTTCTGGGCAAATTCCTGGGGGCCGTGTTCCCAGGGTGGGCAGGGCCAGAGGCAAATGTGGGCAGAGCAGCAAACATGAATTTTACTTTTGTACAGTAGGCTAGTTTCTCTCCGTGCTCCCGCATCCCTCTCTGCCCACCATCCAAACAAGCAAGAAACACTGTCAGAATTGAAGAAAACATTCCAGCCAGGCATAATCCCTTAAGGAGGATGCAAAGTAAGTGAGTTGCTGGGGAGGGTGTGTGGCCTGGAAGGAGTCCCGAAGGCCAGGCAGAGTGCCTGGAGGACCCCATTTGGCCTTTGGGCCTTACTCTCCTCACCCCTGCTTTAACTGCGGCCCAACACATGGACACAGAATAATAGAACTGTGGAGCTGGAAGGGACCACGAGGATCATCTAGCCCACCCCCTGCAATGCAGGAATCTTTCGGCCAACACGGAAGCAGGCTAGCCTTCCTGCATCACTGCACCTCCCTGGCAGGGAAAGCATCAACAGCTAAATGTTTGCAGGTGTTCAGCTGCTGTTGAAAGACAGGGCCAGTTAAAAACCCAGGCAATTCTAGGAACATTGGAGTTTGGCCTTGCTGCTGGGAACAGCTCATAGAGGGAACCGATGTTATTGGACTACAGCCTCCCATCATTCCTGACCCTTGAGCATACCGGCTGAGGCTGATGGGAGCTGGAGTCCAACAACTGGAAGGCACCACACTGGCTGCCCCACCTAAAGGCCCCATTTAACACCCTCACCTATTGAGCCGCACCTGAAGTTGGTGTGTGTCATGCAAATGACGTGGTGTCCCTTCCTCTCTCTCTCTCTGCTGCAGATAATAGGAAACCCCTTGAGTGTGCCAACTCATCGGTGCCCAGCCATACCTTTTATCTGAATCATGCTCAAGCACCTATGCTTCCAGAGAGCAGGGATCAGGAAACCTGCCTGGCTAGTGTGTTTGGGAAAGATTCCAGTCAGCTGGATGTGCTTGTTGCTCAGTGGCAAGCTTCTACAGTGGGAATTAAGCACTTTAAAAAAAGTCTTCTTTTGCCCTGAGCTCTCGAGGGCAGAACACACACCACTTTCTTCCAGCAGAGCTTCAGCACATCAGCACAAAGGTGCCTGACCTTATTCTCATGTTGGGGAGAGTCTGCTTCCTGCAGACCGTCCCTCCAGTCTCCTTTGCCCCACACGTATTATCCAACCCCTTTAATCCCATCCCAGAGGCGTTGTCCCCAGATAGCTTCCTCCTCCTCCTCAGTTACACAGGGCCTGGTACTAAACTGCCCAGATTGGATTTTGAATCGCACTCCAGCAAGATCAATTTTTCCCTTGTGTGTTTCTGCCTCTCTGTTGCTAATGCTCTTCCACTGCCATGTCCTACAGGCAGGCCCCTGCATACCATCATGGAATGGGAAGGAATCCCCACAGTTTTCCAATCCTCCTCCTGGCCCCAACATAGGCCCCAACATAGGACCTCTTCAGCAGATGTCTTTCCATTCATTGCTGCCCCCCCCCCCCCGCCTCTGCCTTAACCACAGCCTCCTCTTGCCAGCTTATTTAGCTACTGTACTCCTCTGTAACTGGACACAAATCTATTATTTTTATAGTCTGAAGCAGACGTAGGCAAACTCGGCCCTCCAGATGTTTTGGGACTACAACTCCCATCATCCATAGCTGACAGGACCAGTGGTCAGGGATGATGGGAGTTGTAGTCCCAAAACATCTGGAGGGCCAAATTTGCCTATGCCTGGTCTTAAGGCAGGGAAGGAGGAATATTAAGGACTTACTCAAATTTCTGGGCACAGTCTGCACCGGGGATGGAATGTAAGGGTGTTCTCCTGTTCCTATACTTCAGGTCCGTGGACTCTCCAGATATTTGTGGACTACAACTCCCATCAGCCCCTTTGGGTCCCTTCCAACTCTACAATTCTATGAGGACTGCTCACGCTGCCTGAGCGGATGAGCATCCTGGAGGGCCACAGGTTCCCCTGTCCTGCTTTTCTCAAAACAGCCTCAGACTGGGTGAGGGAAAGAATTGCTGTGGCAGCCAGGGATGCATCTATCCATGACTACTGCCATGTTTCAATGGTATTGATAGGAACCCAGCTGCCTCAGACAGGAGATATTTGCAATATCTAACTGCAGATCTCTGGGACCTTTTGCATACAAAGGAAGTGCTCTGCCATTGACCTACTGCCCTCCCTGTAGCTCATATGCGGCAGTGGAAGTGCTGGTCACATCCGCACCATGCATTTAAAGCATAGTGTTTCTTTGTCACAGACCTACAATGCTCAGCACCCTTACTCTTAAAGTGGCACAAGAGAGCTTTAAATGGGTGGTACAGATGTGATCTCCATCTCCCTGTTTGACTAATGCTACCAACACAAAATTATACCCAGTGATGGTGCATTTAGCTAATGTTAGATTTTGGACTTAATGGTCTTAGGGGGTGCAGGCGGGGCTTTTTAAATGGCAATGTGCATTACTGTCACTTCAATATGTAGGAAAGCCAACCCTGGTGCATCTGGAGGTCTTCCTGCACATTCTGCTGAGTGGGACCCTGGATTTATTGACCACATCCTGCGATGATTTCACTGCTAATTATTATGCTCCCTAATCCTGAAGAACTGCCACACCCCAGTTCTATATGCACGGGAATCCCTACAGCATCTATAAAATGTACTAAAAACAAGTGGTGGGAGTGTTAAGGAGTATAGTTTTGTTACAATTACTAACTGCACTTTACAAGTTTGTTATTTATTTTTATTTTATCTAATCTAAGGTAGATTTAAAGGCAAAGGGTGCTACTTTTCCAGAAGGGTCAGTGCAAACTAAGGGGGAACAACAATTTACATATTTGGAAAGCTGGTTCAATTCTGAACTGAAAGCACGCTCTGCACATGCTCATGGCTTCTGTTCATTCATTTTCTTTATGTGGCTGCCATCAGTGAAAAATAATAACATGTATAAGAAAAGTAATAAAAATGTGAAATGACATATTCTTGATACTGTAGAACGTGCATACTTTCCTTACCCACTGGTTATACAAGTTATGCTGACTGAATCTGTATTTTGCTATACTGAAAGCTAATAAAAATATGTGTGGAGGGGGAGGTTATGTGGCTGGTAAAATTTGGTGTCCCAACAAATCTGGAGAGATCCCGTGTCCACTAATTCCCTTGTTAAAAGCAAAGAAACAAAACAAACAATTGTTTTCTCAGACAAATGACACTAGGCCTTTGAACAGTGTTTGGATGGATCATGTTGATCACAGACACTTTCCTTTGGGTAATGTTTAAAAGGAAAATAAAGACAACTCTGAATATGCTTTGAAGCACCTGGCTCGAAGTGGTCGGGCGTTTTGTTGTCCCCCCCCCCCCGTAATTTTTTAACCCAACAGCTGACAGCTCTACTCACCAGATCAGGATGAGGAGAGCATGACAAATTGATGGGGTGGTGGTGTTGCACACGCGGTCAGGCCCAGCTGTGGCACTGAAGACCCACGGCTGGGAGTCCTCACAAGAACAGTTAAAGACACCCCCGCCTAGTGCCTGTTCATACTTTTCTGTTATGACGGGTAAAGGAAGTGAAGTGGTGAGTGCCGCCCCCCACATCTGCCCTGGAAATTCCCCCAAACAGGCTTCATCTTACATCCTCTCTCTTCTCTCCCCCCCACCAACTTTTCCCCCTTTTGCTAAATGAGTCACCCTTTCAGAGTCTCAACATGTTCACGGCCGCGACCAAGAGGAGAAAGCAAAGAGGGGTGCGTGCGTTTGGCAATCTGGGTTTCCCAAAGCTCCTCTGTTAGTTTCGGTGTCCAAGGGCTTTGAAACGTTGTCCAAATAATTTCGGCTCCCCAACTGTATGTGTCTTTATACTCTAGTCGGGCTGAAGTGAGCATGACGTGAGTGTAAAACAAGGCTTCCACCCCTCCCTTCTGTCTCCCTGGTCATGGTAGCTCCCAGCTTCAGAGGCCAGACTAGGCAGGGACTGTACAATAGTTGGAACTCTCTTTGCAATATCAGCTGCTGCTGCTGTTGCTGCAACTGGACAAGGGGGGGACGGGGTTGATTTATCTGGTGGTGTTTTTAAATATATATTTTAATATATATATCCCTTGATTTGCTTTCAGTCTCCCTGGCTGAAAATCCCCCCCCTTTCAAATTCCAGCAGCACTGAGGGGGAATTAGAAGGATTTTTTATTTGAAGGAGGGGGGGCTTCCTCCCCAATATTGTTGCATTCGGAGAAGATAATTTTATGAGTCTCTTTGCGGGAAGCAAGTTTGTTGGATATTCTCTCTCCACCCTCCACACGCCCGGAAACTGTGGTGGAAGCTGGAATCATCTTGAAGAAGGAGGAGGCGGAGGAGGAATGAAAAAAAGAGGAAGGGCTTGATTTATTTTTGTTTCTAATAGGATTATATGTTTTATTTCTGCTTTACTTTAGAAATTAGAGGATCGGGAGGGAGGGATTAATAAGAACCCGGAGAGAAAGACAAGGTGGGGGAGGGAAATCACACCCATCCTATCCATCACCTCCTCAAAAAAAAAAGCACAGAAGCCACCATGGAGAAGAAGGAAGAGGCAGCAAAGGCCTTTTCGGTGAAGCAACAGCCGGATGATATCCGAGGTAAATATTTGCTCTGCTAAGAAGTCATTTTTAGAGGATGATGTTGCAAATTGTTGAAAGGGCGGCGGAGCGGGGCGGGGGCGCAGGAGGAAAGCGACAACAGACTTTGAATCTGCGTCCGGATTTCCACCCAGATCTGCGAGTGAGCACAGATAAGGGGGTCCGGGGGTGTCTGTTTGCTGTAGCAAGTTGTAGAACATTCGTTCTCTTAATTGTTCTCCCCCCTTTCCAAAAACATGAACTCATCGCCTGGCTATTTTGTCTGTGCGGTTGGCTGTGCCTGATGGACATTTGCTACAGGGGCCTTTTGGGGAGGGGGGAGTCGGGGGTGCTGGATGGATGTGAAGAAGAAGGATACAGTATTGATTCTTTAACTAGGATTCCTTATCCCCCATGCAGGGAAGGGGGCATTTTGGGAGGGGGGCCGGTTGGAGGCCACGTTGCTGTGATATTGAGGCAGGGGGTGCCCGGCCTTCCACAGGTCACTCATGTGGGGTTTATAAATAACCCTCTGTCCGAAGCCCTACCCAACCCCGGATTGGCATTCCTCCCGACAGCTGCCTTTGGGAGGCGACCAAGCCCTCGAGGAGACCACCTGCCCCTTTCTTCTGACTTTGTGAGTGGGGGAGGTCAACCCCTGGTCGCTGTTGAGAAAAAGAAAAAAGAAAAGCCGATCCAAGTTCAGCCTAGCCGAATTTGAAGGTGTCCAGGGCCAGGACCCCGGGGTGGCCACGGAAAGGGCTCCGTCGTGGGCCTAGTTCTGCTCTTGCTTGTGCGACTGGGGTTTTTGTGAGAGGGTGGACTCCGGAGGGAAGGGGGGCAGGGCCCAGCCCCACAATGGATTAAACTTCCCTGCCGCTTGGAGGGAAAAGTTGGGGGCTGGCTCTCCAATTAAAGGGTCATTTTTTTGTCACTGGGGAACTTTTTGAGATGGAACTCTTGGTCCTCTGCCAGTGAAGTTTGTCAGAATCTCAGCATCTTGCCAGTTGTGTGTGTGCGTGTGCAGTCAAATAGAGAGAGATAATCTTTGCCATTTTCCCGCTAGACAGCAGATATCTGCTTGTCTGCAAGGGCAACATCCTGTCTCTGTTGTACAGCCTGGAAATTTTTGCCGGCACATGTGGGTGGGCTGTGTTGGCTAGAATTTGGACAGGACGTTTTGTGTGCTTGTGTGAGTATGTGTTTGCTTCATTTGTAGAGAATTTGCTTTCTGGGTTTCTTTTTGGAGTTCTGCTTTGTTTTTTGTTTTTTTGTCCAGAACTCTTTAAAGGCCTGCTTTCTGAAATCATCTGCAGCTTGGGGCTTAAAGTTCCTTTGAAAACTTAAGGGCTTGGCCATTTCCTTTGTCCTCGGTTTCGGAGACAGGCTTTAGAAGATGACAGCAAATAAGCAGAGTCCAGTGTTAAGGATCTCACGAATCAGTAGGTTCGCCTTGCAACTTACTTTGAACTGCTAAGGTTTGAAGTTCTTGGTTATGCCTTTTGTCAGAAGCTTGTGGGGCTACTAATATCTCCCACCCCCCAGGATGGAAGATTGAGCTAAAGTGGAACTATCTCTTCTCGACTGGAGAACTTTGGTTTTGTTCCCTGAATGTTGGGGAAGTGAAATTGTTACCGTATTTTTCGCTCCATAAGACGCACCCGACCATAAGACGCACCTAGTTTTTAAAGGAGGAAAACAAGAAACAAGAAAGCAATGCAAAGCCTCTTGAGCAAAGAGGCAGGAGCACTCCGACTGCGCTCAAGAGGCTTTGCGTGGCTATCACTGAAGTCAGGAGAGCAAGAGGGATCAGTGCTCCATAAGACGCACACACATTTCCCCTTACTTTTTAGGAGAGGGAAAGTGCGTCTTATAGAGCAAAAAATACGGTACTTTGGTGTAGTTACGCAGTGGGTAATCTTGCCAAATGAAATGTAGGCTGGAAGTAACAAGGGGGCTGTTCCGAAGGCCATGGAATTGGCAAATGCTGGGTTAAGTAGGGAGGGGTGTGGCTGCCTTCTGAGGCCTCTATAGCATGCCTGGGACCTGGCCAGATGAAGCAGTGTCTGTGAGTTGTCTTATTTTGGGTTTTGCTGACTCCTGCCAAGTAACTGGTGACTTGAGTGCAAGGAAGAAACAACCAACAAGAAAGAGGAGTGGCAAACCAGTGGGATATGGGGGACTTCCTATCATCACTCACTGCCAGTGATGGCGTTGAGTGTGTTATAGGCAGCGAGTGGTGCATTTACTGGAAAGCACCGGAGGTTTTACATGGGGAAGTAGGAAGGGCTGGGTAAGAGAAGGTGTTTAGGTTTTTGGGCTGGGGTAGCCCAGAGGTGATGCAGAAAGAGACAAAGGCACAGGGAATTAACTGATACTGAGTCAGACCATTGGTTTATCTAGCTCAGTATTATTGTCTGCATTGACTGGCAGCAGCTTCCCAAGGTTTCAGGCTGGGTTCTCTCTTGGCCCTCCCTGGAGATGCCAGGGATTGAACCTGGGACCTTCTGCATGCAAAGCAGACGCTCTGAGAATGCAGATGTGTGGAGATCAATTTGAACAAAATCCCAGTTTTTGGATCCAGGCCAACAGGCTTGACTGGATGAGGTTGGATTCATTTTTAATTATTTTTTTTAGGTTTGGAAAAGCCTGGCCCAAATTTCCAGGCTTCTAAAGTGTGTACTTAGGGAGAAGCAATGGGAAGTAGCTCCCTATTTCTGAGGTATGGAGGTGGAAGAAGCCACTCCCACCCCCCAAGTTGCTACTTCCCATAGAAACCTCACAGGTGATCTGGAGCCAGACTTAACTGCACACTGTGGGATTTAAAATGTCTGGAAACATGCAGGCAAAGGCTGGAATATGAACAGCATAAAGGCCGCAAGGAAATGTGGCCTGGTGGTGCTTCCCCCCTCCCTCCCCCCTCTCCTAAGAGGCTGCTTGACAGGAGGCCCCCTTGGTGCTAATTTGATTCTCTCTCAAGTGCCTGGAGATCATTTCCATGCCCTTGGAGAGACCTCTCAGTTGTTTGCACCATTCCAAGCTATGGGGCTGGAGAACTCTGCGTTGCTGTATTCTGGGCCTGAATTGTGTGCCTGTGTGTGGGCAATGCAGGATCTTGCCCCTATAGTATGACTTGTAGTTGTCTTAAGCAATGTGGGCTGTGTGTTGGTGATGGATGGTATATATGAAGGGAAGCTCATAGCCTCCAACATCCTGCAGCATGATCATGGGGTCATGCTTGTTGACATGCTGAGGATAACACTTTCCTCTGCCTGCTCCTTACGTTGTTTCCTATGCAGCAGCTTATCCTCCATGGATCTGAAAGCCAAGGCGGTGCTTAAAGATAGGATAGAAAACCATAATTGCCCTACAGTTCAGAGTGCATCTCAGCATCTATAGTGTGTGAAATGGAGGATTTTGTACCACGTCCGCATGATGCATTTTAATGTTTGTGCGCAGGATTCTCTGTGCATGTGCACTAGGGATGAGATAGCTCAGTGACAGAGCTTCTGCTTGGCATGGAGATGGTCCGAGGTTCAATCCCTGGCATCTTCAGGTACTATTGGGAAAAACCCCAGTAGAACTGTTGCCAAGTCATTGCAGACAATACTGCTGTGGTTCAACCATAGAGCATATGCTTTATATACCAAAGGTCCCAAGTTCAGGCCCCAGCATCTGAACCTCTGTGTGAAACCATGGAAAGCTGCCACTAGATCAGGGGTGGTGAACTAGCGGTATTTTCAGCCTGAGGACCACATTCTCTCCTGGGCTACCTTCTGGGTGCCACATGTGAGCCCAGAGGCAAAAAATGGATGGAACAGATAATGTAAATCAGTGTTTCCAAAACTTAGGCCTCTCCAGCTGTTTTGCAACTACAATTCCCATCATCCCTGACTAGCTAGGGGTGATGGGAGTTGTAGTCCAAAATCACTTGGAGAAATACTGGTGTAAATGTCACAAACCCCTCTAAATTCTCCATCTATGCATTGAAATACATTCCAGCTAGGCAGAAACACTCCAGCAGGGCTGATGAGGCATGTGACCTTCAGGAGAATTTTGAGGGCCAGGTGGAGAGACCTGAAGGGCCACGTTTGTCCCCTAGGTCTGAGGTTTCCCATCCCTGGTGCAGACAATACTGAGCTGGGTGAAACTGTAGCCTGGGAGAGTCTGTGTTAGGTTCGTAGGTTCCTCTCTCTCTCTCTCTCTCTCTCTCTCTCTCTCTCTCTCTCTGCCAAACTAGATGAGATGCACAAATGACTTTTACAAAGTAAGCAGCAAACATTGAACTGGGGGTGAAATCTAATCTGGACTTCAGCAGGGGCCAAAGGGTTAAGGCCCCCACCCCATCCCACAACTGAGCTTCTATCAGGATCGGGACCCCACAGCTGCAATGTGCTCGCTAAAAGGCCATTTTTGAAATTGTTTGTTGGCATAGCATCTCATCTGTGTTGCTGCTTATCAGTTTCCCCTATTTTGTGTGAGCTGTGGCTCCAGCCCCTTATGCAGCCGCAAATCAAGGTTGACATTGCCTGTTTTAATGTGTTAATACTTTCAAAACTGAATTGTTTATCAGGAATGTTGTATGATGTTTTGAATTGATCTCACCTCCCTTGACAAGTCGGCCTGGGTGATTTTTTCATGCTTCACATTTTTAGCTCAGTGCTCAAGGTAGACAACCAGCCTTTGCTCTAGTCTCAGCCTGGCCAAAACCTTATTGATCCCCCTCGCCATATTAGAAGATTAGAAAAAGTAAATACAAGGTGAACAGAGATTGCTGGTGGGGGATGGGGAGACTGAAGTGTGGGACCAGACATTTCCCACGATAGGCTTCCCTGCATAAAGCAGGGGTGGAGAACCTGTGGCCCCCCAGGTGTTCTTGGACTGTATCTGCGGTCACCCATTCTGACTGAGACTGATGGGAGCTGGAGTCCACCCCCATCTGGAGGGCCACAGGCTTCCCACCCATCTACCCACCTCTGCAGTAAGATATCCAGTGGAAAAGACTATTCCACAGGCCTGAGGATGAGCCTTGTGGGCCTCTTGGTTGGGTCTTGTATTCAGCAGCACCCCAGCCAAATAGGTGCTCCATTTCCACCCTACCCCAGCTGAAGCAACTCATTTATTGCTCCTTGATTTCCAACCCAGGGCTGGAGTCATATGGTGGTGTGTGTGTGTGCAAGGAATAGAACTGCTGAAGATGCTCCATTACTGACCTAAAGCCCTTCCTCCAGCCTAGTAATATGTTCCCATCTGTAGCCTTGTGCACTACAAACCATCCATCCAGACCTTCCATTAGATTAGGGAGTTAGGAAGCTGTGTTAGGTAGAGTCATACCATTGGTCCACCTTACTCCGCCAGTAACTGATGTCTGTGTGGAAGGACTTTGAGTTCAGGCCATTTCTGCTGCTCAAAATAGCTTCCCAGGCCCAGAATTCTTGAACGCTGAATGTTTGTTTTTTGCAGCTGGCTTCAGTATGTGGATCTCAGGATTCTAGTAAGAAATACACAGAACAGTCTTCACAAGCCTGAACATCAGAAGAGCTTTTCTGCTGGGTCAGGCCAAATCCTAGCCTAGCATCCTGCTCCTGCAGTGACCAAACTGATTCCAATGGGCAACTCACAAAGAGAACCCGGAAGCAAAAGCTCTCTCCCCACCTGTGATACCTAGCAATTGGAAGTCTAAGGCAGTGGAGGTAGAACATGGCCATTGATATCCTTACCATCTGTGCATTTCTCTGGTCCTCTTCTGAATCCACCCAAGCTGCATTTGTCCCCCTGCAGTACTGGGGTAGATGGAGCAATAGCCTGACCAGATATGTGGCAGCTTCCTAAGCTACAAACAGGAGACAGCTTGGAGTATTGCTGAGCAGTCCTGGACACTACAGTCCCACCAATCCCAACCCTTTTTTGCTGCTGTTCTGCAATCATTCTGGTAGGGAACAAGTGATCAGGCCCCAAATCTACACTCAGCGTGATCGCTGAATAATCAAGAGTTTGCCCTGATGCTGGCTTTGCGTCCGCTTCATGAGCTCCACCCAGCAGCTCTGGTTAGAAAAGACATGGCTAAGCTTGGCTTGGTGGCCCCTTTTGTGGGATGGAGGATTGAAAAGGAGATGAACAAGCCCCTCCCACCTGGCAGTCCCTCTTGCAGAGATGTCTGAGTCACCCCTAACCCGAGATTGCTGCGTCAGATGGTTGAATTAATGAATTAATTGATCAAACTTTCTTTTGTCAAGCAACCAAAGCTCTGTGTTAGCTCTCCTAGCTGCCTGTTTCTCAGGCAGATGAAAAATTCAGAGCCTTCCATTGTTTAGAATGAAGCAGGACATTCCTTTCCTTTCCTGTTTCGATGATCTCCAGATGGGGGAGGCTCAGGCAGTTGTGGAATCTGTGCGCAGTGCACAGGGTATGCCTAGGCTGCCAAGCAGTGTTCCGGGGGAAGCCGTTGCAAGGAAGCACCAAAGCAGGGGAAGGGCCACAGCTCAGTGGCAAAGTGCTTTCTGTGCACGCAAGAGGTCTCAGATTCAATCTCGGGCATCTCCAGGTAGGGCTGTGAAAAATTCTGGTAGAAGTGCTTTGGGAGAAAGGAGCTATTTAGTGGCCTGGTTCACACAACACTGAACTATGGTTTGTTTCACTTGACCGTGGTTTGTTTAAACGTGCAAACCCAGCTCAGTAGACTAACTATGGCTTGTTTCCTGCCAACAAATCATGCTGTGAAACCATGATTTGTTGTTGGCTTGCAAACTGCAGCTTGTTTTAACTATCGTTTAGTGTACGACTGAACCCAAGTGGCACCTTAACTATGGTGTCTTTGGTGACCCCTCTCCAGAGGTGCTTCAGGCTGCAGAGGCATGTGACAAGATCTGATGGAAAACAAGCTAAGTGTAGGAATAAGCCATGGATTCTTTGGTCATCTGTGAGGTGGCTTGGCGTTTGTTGAACAAACCCATGGTTAAAACAAACCATTGCCTTATGTGTGAATGCAGCCAGTGTATGATTTGACTTGCTTGACATTGCCTAATACATCTAACTATTTGGTCTGCAGGCCTCTTTCTGAGCACCTCTGAAGCCCAGTTGGGGACACGTTGGATCTGGTGGAGGCTGGGAGTAAGGGACTCATCCACAAAGCCCCACTGTATTTCGGAGGTGCTTAGAAAACAGTGAGATTCTCATTGCTTTCTAAATAGTTCTAAAGCTCAATGCAGCCATGGGGATGAGCCTTCTCCCCAGCTCTACCCTCCAGTTCAAAGCACGGGGTTGCCACTGGCAACTTGGTGTGCATGTTTGTGGAGCCCCTGTTCCAACATGATTCTGTGCACAAAGTGCTCTCTCCTTCCCTCAACCACCATTTCCACTTTGGGGATCGTGGCTGGATTTCTGCAAGACAGGGCACAGATGCCAGGTGGTCCTGTGACAATTGCCTATACCCCAGATTTTTCTGAGCGGTGTGTGCATGTGTAGGCACCCTATAGCAACTCCTGCTGTTGTTTTCCAAGGTGTTCTTCTAAATCTGCCCAACCCTTTCCCATAGCCAAGAAGTAGCAGGAGCCCTGGCACTGCGTTCCCTGGGCTCCCTATGTCTTTCAGTTTGGATAAAGCTGCACCGTGACGGAGCACTTGTGATTGGGAGTGACGGGCCTTGCAGGGCATCTCAGGTTCCCTGGCTGGCTTTCCTTCATGTATATTTTAACCCAAGTGTAAGCCAACGCCTGGCTCCCACCCCAGAGCCAAACGCAGCCCCTTAGTCCCAGCCAAGCCACAGGTACGGAATGGCTCCAGCCCTCCACTATCTTTTCTTGATGTCTCTCCAGGGTATGTGTGTGCGCACGTATAGAAAAGCGCACTCCATGTGCGCACATAGGCCATCCATCCACAAAGGATGCTTCAGCGGCCCGGCAATTTCAGACTCAGCCTGAGTTTTGTACAGGGTCCCCTCAGGGATTTCTCCCTTTCTTAAAACCACTCTCTTCTAAGTTTATTTTCTTTGAAGCAATCTACATTCTCTTTCACTCTGCAAAAAGAGTTATTTTGACTGCTTACGCTCAGAGAGGTGCTGTCATCTGGAAACATGCTTTTCCTTATGTTTTTGCCATGGACCGGAAATCTTGAGGGAGGGAGACATCCTCCCTCTCCCCCCCCCCCAGCAAATAACAGTATACCTCTGAGCCAGCTGATCTAAAGGCAATTTGCAGAAGTTGGTTTGGGACAAACAAACAAAAAGTCTTTTCTCTCACACAGTGAATTAATGTGTGAAACTCCCTACTACTCTTCAGGTGAGACAATGGCCACTCGCTGCCATGGCTGGAGGAAAAGTAAATCAACACAGCAGCCGAGTCAAAGGCTTAACTTTCATGTTTCCTGCAAAAGGACCCATGTTTAATCCCAGCATTTCCAGGAAGGCTGGGAAATGAGACCACTTCCTGAAACCCCAGAGAGCTTCTGTCAGTGTTGACCAGGAAATGGGTCACCTCCAGATGTTGTTGGACTACAACTCCCACCAAACCTGACTGTTGGTCATGCTGCCTGGGGCTGATGGGAGTTGGAGTCCTGCAAAACTGGAAGGCTAAAGTTTCCCCATCCCTGGTATAGATAGTACTAAGTTAGATGAACCAACAGACTGACTTGGGGAAGGGCTATAGCTCAGTGGCAGAGCACGTGCCTTGCATCCAGAAGGTCCCTGGTTCAATCCCTGGCACCTCCACTTAGGTCAGGGAAAGACTCCTGTCTGAAACTCTGGAGAGCTGCTGCCAGTTAGTGCTGATGCTCTGACTTGCTATAATGCAGCTTCCAAATCTTTGTGGTCAGAGGCAGTATACCTCTGATTAAAAGAAGCTGGGAAGGCCATCATCTTTATAGTGTGTTAGTGAGTTTCCAGAGGTGGGTGATGTTGGAAGCAAGATGTTGGACTTAGACAGACTCTGGTCTGATCCAGCAGTTCTTATGTTCCTTGAGATCCTGTAGGTTGATAAATCCTCCTTAATGCCCCTTAATGCCAGGTAGGACTGGCAAACTTAATTCCTCGGACAGATGACTTATTCAGGCTTGCTAGATAAAGTTTGGCTGAGATTAAGAGTAATAATTCCTTGTGCTCAAATTCGTTGGGGTCCTTGAGGGGTTTAAAACACCGAATCCTTTCCCCATATGTGACAAGAGAAAATAGCAATTGGTGTTAAGAAAATCTGAACTCTCTTCAATGCTTCTTGTTATTTTTGTATAGCGTTTTGCCCTGTAGTCATTTAACAATGAGAAAAGCAGATGTTACTTTTTAACATCTATACTCTCTCTTTGGTGCACTTGACTCTTTTCAGCCTTTGGGACACCCAGCCTTTTTTACCCTGCTTTGCAAAGCCTGGAAAGAAAATGATGATCCTTTTTGACTAGGGCTGCCATTTCAATTTTCACTCTGGTTCTGTCAAACACTGAAGCTTTATGGCGTAAGGGAAAAGAAAATTCTTTAATGGTTAAACTTTACATTGCTGTTTTCAGCTATGAACTATCCTGAATAGGTAAAATGATGCATTAGCTTGTGTGGTTTTTTTAAAAAAAGAAATGAATATCACCATACAGACTTTTATAATAACCTATATCCCACCCTTGTAATTAAGCTCTAGCCCGGTAAGCCACACATGACATGGGATTCCACTACATGTGAGGGAGTGAGCTGGCGGGGGAAGGCTAGAGAACATTGACCATTCCCTGTACGCAGCCTTGTGGGAGGGACAGACCTCTCTGCCCCATCTCTGCCAGCTTGCAGCAGACTAGTAATGTATTCATTCATTTATTTATTTTTGCCTGCTGGTAAATTTTGTCAGCTTATTTCCAAGGCTATTCTATCCTGTTTCTGAATATGGCCGATCTGCAGATGGATAACAAGAAATGGAAACTAGGGGATCAAGAGCTCATGCCAACATACATTGTTCTCCCCACCCCAGCCCTGCAAGGTAGGTTAGGCTGAGCTTGGTGGCTGAATTAGGATTTGAACTGTGGTCTTCCAGCACTCTAACCACAACACCACACTGACTCTCACCTCACCACACTTACAGGCAAATAGATGACTGGGGGGAATCACTTTTGATTTTCTCCCCCAGGGGTAGTCAATATGGGGGCCCTCCAGATGTTGACAGTCTAATTAAAACTTCCACCACTAGCCATGCTAGCTGTGGCTGACAGCAGCTGTAGCTGAACGATATCTGGAGGGCACTGTGTTGGATACCTGTGTTCTAGCCCCTGGTTCTCCACATGGCTCCTGCTTGCTTACTTCTGCTTACGACTCCTTCCTATCCCTACAGTAAAAATGAGAACCAGAACTGAGTACACACCGTACAGACCTACAGTTCCCAGCACCTTTAACAAACTTCAGTAGTCAGGATTCTTTCTTTTTTTTTCTGCTGGGCTAGCATGTGCTTTAAATATGTGGTGTGTATGCAGCCCAAGGCAGGGTGGGCATTAAGGCATTTGTGGCATACTGGGCAATGTGGGGGAAATGGCTGACCTCACTCCCCAGTGGTCCCTTTTAACCTGTCCTGTCTGAGCATCTGGTTTGTTGACACCCCTACCACCTGGGTTTTCTTCCTTTCCCTCCTGTGTTATATACACAGGAACATATCCTTGCACTTCAGATTGCCTTCATTTATCACATTTATATCCTATCTTCCCTCTAAAGAGCTCAAGGTGGCAGGCATCGTTCTCTTCCTCCCCATCTTAGCCTCACCACAACCATTATGTGGTAGGTTTGGCTAAGAGGCAATGACTGCCCAAGGGCAACCAGTGAATTTCACTGCTGAGCAGGGGTTTGAACCTGGGTTTCCCAGCTCCTAGTCCCAACATTCCTACCACCAGCTGTTATTTGACCACATCAGGTTTGGTTGCTAGTGTGGGGCTGACTTTAGCCCTCTTGACACATTATTCATGAGTAGGTAATATCCTTGCTGATGGCAGAGTGAGGATGTGTTTTTTCACCCACACTATGGTTAGGTCTGGGACGCAGGTGGCGCTGTGGGTAAAAGCCTCAGCGCCTAGGGCTTGCCGATCGAAAGGTCGGCGGTTCGAATCCCTGCGGCGGGGTGCGCTCCCGCTGCTCGGTCCCAGCGCCTGCCAACCTAGCAGTTCGAAAGCACCTCCGGGTGCAAGTAGATAAATAGGGACCGCTTACCAGCGGGAAGGTAAACGGCGTTTCCATGTGCGGCTCTGGCTCTGGCCAGAGCAGCGATGTCACGCTGGCCACGTGACCCGGAAGTGTCTCTGGACAGCGCTGGCCCCTGGCCTCTTAAGTGAGATGGGCGCACAACCCCAGAGTCTGTCAAGACTGGCCCGTACGGGCAGGGGTACCTTTACCTTTACCTTTATGGTTAGGTCTGCTTCTCATAAGAACTATGCATTGTGCAGAGGAATTCAAAGGTGTGAATATGTATGTGTAAGGGACACCTGTGTCCACTCTTTCTGTGGATGTTGTACCAAAGGGTGGTGGTTATTCCGGGTTTCTTAATCCAGTTTAAAAATGTGACTCCTGGCAAAGCCTGGTTCATACATGCATGTTACCGTAATTTCTTGATGATTGCAGCCTCAAGAGATCATTGGCTTTTGTGAATGCTCTATAGCCTTACGTCACAACAAACACCAATATGTTTCTCAATAGGATCAGCTCACACATTAACCTACTGGTCCTCAAGGTTGTGGGGCATTAGAAGAGCACATTGTTGTGAGCTTTAAATGCATTGAAGCCCAACCTGCTCTCTAGAATCCAGTTTGGTCAGGGTAGCTTTGCAAAAATACATCCACAAAAGTGACATCAGTCATTTTCCAACAACCGAATATCCCTCCTGATAATGAGATCTACATAGTGAAATGCTGATTCAGGGTGTGGTCAGTGACAGCAGAGCCGGGGAGTTGCTTCCTGAATCTTGGAAACAATTGCTTTGATTTTTCTTGCTTTGGCCTCTCCCAAACTGGAAGAAAGCCCCAGGAAACCCATTTTCTGATTATCTTCTAGCTAGCTGATCCTAGATTGACACCGATATGACAACCCTGCCCCCAGCCCCCAAGGTACAGGGGTTCTTTCCCCTTCCCTCCTGTCTTTGCACAAGGCCATGCATCCCAGGGAACAGCCCTGCCACAGCTTGTATGCCCAGAGAGACTGCACGTCTCATTAAACACACAAATACTTCCTGCAGATTAACTTGCAAGTGTACCTTTTCACACCTGGCTGAGAACACCTGTCATTGTGATCAGGCAGCCATGCCTTAAGGGAGGGCACTAAGCTTCACTAAAGGTAACCAGCCAGCCTTATAGTTCCTGATTTGCACTGTTGGATGCAGCATCAGTGCTCCCCCTTTGGAAAGTCCCCAGTTCGAATCTTGCCTTAACAAATTCAGCCTATGTTTAGAGAGTGTGACTTTGGCAGACATAGGTTCCTTACTAATTAATGTGAATGTTTAGAGTGGTATCTATGGGTTGTGGTCAACTCACTTTTAGTCAGCTCACACCCATTGAAATTAATGTACCTAAGTTAGTCATGGCCATTCATTTCAGTGGGTCTTTTCAATCAAAGTTGAACCCTGTATACACCTTTTTTCTGACTGGTGGGCTATGGTTGCTTAAAGGTTTTCTCCATCCACTGCAACTTCCTTTCCCCAACCATCTTTCTCACAGCTGGATTTATGTCTCGTATGCATTGCAGGAGGCAGGGGAAACTACCAGGAAGTTTGCAGTAGGAAAAGCAGCAGGGAGAGGAAGGGTTAAGCACCCTCTGGCCAGCTGCATTTCCCCCTAAAAATGAGCCTTTGCAAAGTCACAATATTCAGCAAACACAGAGAGGAGAGTAAGGTGTCATTTTTTCCTCTGCTGATGAGTTTGAAATGTTGAAAGAATAAAGCTGGCCTCCCTTGCAGGGTTGTTGACTTGTTCTCTTCACACAAACCCCTTCTTCAGCTCTGCCATTCGTAGCTAGGCAGAACATTTTCACTCTTATTTACCACCTTGTCCCTCACCCAGCTGCACACCTAGGCAAGGGCATTTGGTTCAGGGCCCTACCTTGTGGCAGAAAGGATGGGAGCTCAGGAAAGCCTTTGGACAAGGCAGGGCAGGGTTGCTAAATTGGTCTACTTGGCAGAGAAGGCAGAAACCTGGGGTGGGGGAGGCTTAAATGGACAGGGTTTGTTTTGTCTGGAGACATGAAGGCAGGGCCTGATAAGCGTGTATTGCTTGAATGTTGGGAAACTTGTTATCAGGATCCTTGAGGAGAATTGAGTCTCTGGGGCCACCTAAGAGGCAGGGGAGAGAGCCACAGATTCACAAAGTCATTTTAGAGCGGTATTTCCCGAACTTGGGTCTCCAGCTGTTTTTGTACTACAACTCCCATCATCCCTAGCTAGCTGGTCAGGGATCATTTGCTCACTAGGCTAGCCTTTTCACACTCACAAATCCCCCTCGATCCTCCAACCAGGCAAGCAACAGGCTTATCAGGGTTCAAAGACATATTCTAGCCAGGCAAAAACACTCAAGGAAGTGAGGGGTGTGGCTGGGGAGAGTCCCAAGGGCCAGATAGGAAGGTCAGAAGCAGCACATTTCTCCCCTGGGCCTGAGACTCCCCACCACTAGTCTAAGTCAGTTGTTCCGCAGTTGTCTCCACTTCATGCTGTGGACAGCTAACCCAATTCTCCCTTTCAGGGTGTAACGGAGACTGAAGGATGTTTTATCAGGCTATTTCTGTCCTGCAGGAAAGGAATGGCTCCTTCAGAACAGTCCAAGTACAGTCGCATTTGTTTCCCAACAACCTGGGAACTGTCTCGCTCTGTTTTCTAGTTGCAAACTAAAATTGGACTGAACACAAACTCTCTCATGGGAAGTGCAAACTTGATATTCTTGAGGCTTTTCCAGAGTAATAGCGGTTGCTGGGGCCTTTGAACGGTTTGAATTCAGCCCCCTGGAAAAGTGCTGCATTTTAAGTGATATGAAAGTCTTGCCCAGCAGTGTTTGATCTGCGATGTCTCATTCACACATGTGAGCCTGTTGCTGAGCAGGGACTTGTGAACAGGCCATAAGAACAGAGCATAAGACAGGGAACACAGAAAGCCTACCAGATAAGGGTTATTTACATTGAGTGGCAGCTCTCCAGGGTTTGGGGCATCGGGCCTTTCCCAGCCCTATCTAGGGATGCCAGGGATTGAACTTGGGTGACGTCTGGGGTGGAAAATCACAATAGTAGTCTATCAGAGCCTATCTTGGGAAGATTTAAAAACAGCTAATCTGGTCTGTGTGCCAAAGGTGGGGTTTGCACTGCTTGACATTTCTTCCAGTCTAGCACCTTCAGGGCCCTGTCTGTAGACGCATATGGCAAAGTTGGCAAGCTGATGTCAAGGGCATGGTAATGTTAGCAAGCTCAGCTTGAAATATGCATTTAAAGACCCTCTTCCGCCTTTCCTGAGCTTTTCTTCTTTTGATTTTGTCTGTCTCTCCCCCTCTTTTTAACAAATATGCGATTGAATGCACCATCAAGATTGCTTCTCCATTCCTGGACAGGGATAGTCTGATCGTTGTAGTCCATGCATTGATAATTTCAAGGCTGGATTACTGTCATTCACTTTATGCAGGGCTGCGCCTGAGCCTGGTTTGGAAGCTCCAGCTGGTGCAGAATGCAGCAGCCAGATTGCTAGTGGTCGACAACATGTGACACAATTGTTAAAGCATCTGCACTGCATCTACTACCATCCAGGTTCAAGGCAGTGTTGGAAACTCAAATATATGTATTAGCTAATTGTCAAATGACACCTTAAACCTAGGTTACGGTCAGCACAACAGAATGTCTAGGTGCCTTTTTTGCGGTGGAATTTGTTATAATTGTTATTATTATTATTATTCATCTCATTTCTATACCGCTTTATATTTTAAAGGGTTTACAGCACATTAAAACATCAAAATAAAGCAATCCAGAATAAAATGAATTCAAGCTTTGAGGAAAATATTTCAGATCCTTCTTTAAGTGACATTTTGCTTTCCACATATCTATTTACCTACTTAATTGATATAGCTGCCCCATAGCAGTATTTAGGAAGCCAGTGTGGTGTAGTGCAGGAATCCCCAAACTCGGCCCTCCAGATGTTTTGGGACTACAATTTCCATCATCCCTGACCACTGGTCCTGTTAGCTAGGGATGATGGGAGCTGTAGTCCCAAAAATCTGGAGGGCTGAGTTTGGGGATGCCTGGTGTAGTGGTTAGAGTGTCGGACTGTGACCTGGGAGATCAGGGTTCAAATCCCCACTCAGTCATGAAGCTCACTGAGTGACCTCGGGCCAGTTACAGCCTCTCAACCTACCACACAGGTTGATTGTAGGGATTAACTGAGGGCGGGGGTAAACCGCGTACGCCTTGGAGAAATATGTGGAAAGAAATGCAATAAATTAACCTTTTCTGCTTACCTGCTTAAGAAAGCTGGAGGGGCCAGCCAGTTGGAGATGTTAGTTGTCAACCTGGCATCCAGAGATCTCCATGTGGTTGCAGTTGGACATGCACCAGTCGCAAAACGCGCCTGGTGCCTGCCTAATTTCTAACACTGGTTCAGTGGTGTTCTTGTATTAATTTACAAAGCGATGAGCAACTTAAGTGCTGGGTGCTTAAGCTTTGTCCCTGATAATCATCTGATGGAATGTCGTTGGAATGTTCCCGGAGTTGGGGAGGCTCATTTGACAACATGGAACTGTGCCTTTAAGTGTCACCGCCCAATCCTGTGGAATATTCTGCCAACAGAGAGTCAGCAGGCACCTCCTGTTTCAACTCCTGTGCCTGCTGAAAACTTTTCTGTTCCGTCAGGATTATGCAGGCAGTTCAGAATACATTTTCCCACAACAGTTAGCTCAATCCTTTTTTAAAAAAAAAACCCACAAAAAACTTTCTTTATATGGTTTTATGTGCAGTTGTTGTGAACTGCTTTGATCTTTTCTGTATGAATTAGCAGTGTGCAAATACTTTTATGAATAAAGAAGACAGTAAGCTAAGAAAGTCAGCTTCTAGTCAAGCTTCTGTCTTGCTGAGTGGCACAATGCACTTCCCTTGTGCAAGCCCAGCTTCCAGCGAACGGGAGTTGCATCAGAATGCAGGCATCCTCTGGCACTGTGCCTCTTCCCTTCAAAGCAGCTAGCATGGGAGACGCTTTCTTGTGGCTTGCATCCGGGCACACCTCTTGCATCTCTTTTCTGGAAGCACCCATCCTGGCTCCATTGGTGCAGCAGGGTGAGGTGCAGCAATGGAAAGGATCTCTCTGGACGCACAGCAGAATCCAGCCCTGCTAAGCCTTCTTGAAAGCACCCATCCATTTGCCCCCCCCCCCCGTGCCTCTGTGGGTTGGAGCCAAGGGGGCAGGGCAGGGACTGCCTGCTCTTGCAGCTGTGGCTTTGCAAACCCCATACTTAAGCTCTCTGAGGCTCCCTTCAGTGATGGGGTCCGCTGGCTCTTCCGCCCTGTAATTGGTGACCAGGCAGAGAGAAAAATGCAGCTTGCAATCCTTCTGTGTAAAGAAGCTTAGCTGCCTTCTCTACTTGTGTGTTGTGGAGTCCTTGAGACAGGCTTCACTGGCTGTCATCACTGACGGTGGTAACATTTTTTTTAAAAATCTCCTGATATCCCTTCCTCCCCACATTCTCATCCCCTAATTACAGAAGGATGCAATTGGGTGGGTCATTGCTGAGTCCAGTTGTCTGCCCTGCTCCTGATATCCTGCACCAAAATCCTATCTGATGCCTGCCAGGGCTTTCCTGGTGCCACGTAGACAAGATCATGTGTTGGGGCATCCTCCAAGTTAACTAATGCAGAGTCGGGACCAACTCCAGTGCCTCCTGTGACTGATATGGATTAGGATCTGACCCCCCTCAAGCATAAGCATGCCTGGGAAAAGCAGCAATGCCCCTTGGTAGACCATGCCAAGATGACATTACAACATCTTCTTGGCAGTGTTTTTGTGTTGGAGCTGCCCTTGGGAAAGAAAGGATTCAAATCCCTTTTCCCTGAATGCTGTGGTTGTGATGAATATTGGATACACACCCCTGCGTCAACCTTTTTTTTTAAAGGTGTGGTTCTAAGGGGCCCTCCCAACAATCTTTTTTATTGTGTATTTTTGATCATTTGTGCTCATTATGTTATTGGGGTGGTTATATGCAATCTCACTTTCAATACTGTTTGCGCCTGCATAATTTTCAGGTAGGGCATGCGGCTTTGTTTCCAGTCATGGCATGTTCTGTAACTTCTTGCTAAAACCCTCTGACTTTTTATACCAGCAAAGTTCTGGTTTGTGTGGTCCTAGTAAGCCATATAGTTTAGCTCACCACATTGTGCAAACTAGACCAGAGTAATCCAACAACAGCCATGGCATATTTTCATTTACAGGCTGTAGTTAAGGCACCAGGCTGGGTTTGCATATAATGCTAAAGCAAGGTTTATTAACTTAGATTTATTTAAACGCAGCAGGGCTTATATTTGGCACTGTTTAAATTTGGTGCCAATTGCAAACTCCCACTTTCATCAGTGATTAACTCCAATTGGGAGCTCCCAAGCGGCACTCATAACAGCGGGGCTTCCATTGCATGCCAGGTTTTTAAGCGGCTGGATTGGAAAGCCACACTTGCAAAAGAACGATCAGGAACACACTCAGAAATTCCTGTTGTTCCTTTGCAACTGCGGCTTTACTTGCCCCACACCTGATGTCATATTTTGCCTGAATGGCAAGCCTTCTTTAATGCAAATCACCAAGATAACATTTTTTTGTTATTGGGAAATATGTACATACTGTACATAAAATAAATAAAATGCATTTGGCGGCTTAGGAAATTTAGCAAGCGTTGCTGTCATCCATACGCTTTCAAGATCCACATCTCCAAACAGCCCGATTTGTCTCCTTTGATTCTCACCAGCCCCGGCTGTCAGCGTTGCTTTTTGAAGAATCCTAAAGAGTGAGTAGTTTTCTGCTTTGAAAACTCTTCGCTTCCTCCAGTAGGTTCCCAGATGCTTTTACTCTGCCCTACAGAGCTAAGGTGCTTTGGTGTTGCTCATTCTGTATCTCTCCCTCCACCCCGCCGAAAAGTGGGGGGGGGGGGCCTTGATTGAAGCATGCTCAGCCTTTTGTGGGTAAACATTCAGAGTAAGAGGGTTTCCCAATTCAGGCATACTGCGTCCGCCACCTGTTGCAGGGCACCTGCTGTTGCGTTTCAAGGAATATGCAGAATTATGCGCAGTTGCATTCCATTAAAGTATCAAAATTCAATTTGCTGCCGTCTGTTTTGCAGTCTGTTCTGCCGTTGGTGGCAGAAGCTGCTGAACGTTTACATAGTTGGAGCTAGGGTTGCCAGATGCTGGGTGCAAATATCTTGGGGGGAGTGCTGTGGTCACATCCTGTTTGTGAGCTTCCGAAGGCTTACCTGACTTCTGCGGCCTGGAAACAGACCCCTTTAGATAGATGCTGATCAGATCCTGTAGGCATTTCTTAAACCTGACCTCTTGTATACAAGGCAGATCTCTAGCATGAGAGGTAGTGGGATGCCAACATACCACCACTCAGGAAATTGCCTCGAGTTATTGCCGAGTTATGGCCACAAGGGTTGCGTGGGGTGAAATTGCCTATTTTAAACGTCTAATCTTTATTTCAGAAGCAGTCTAATGGAGAACCAGCAGCCTCCCGACTGCAGTGGTTTAAATGAGTGCCACTAAATTTGGAGTCTTGAATGTTCCCTGGCTTCGCCACACAAGTGTTGATCTGATTATCTAGCCTGGAACATGTCATCGGGAGAACCTGAGATGCTCATAAGAGCACAAGAAGGAGGAGCCTGGCTGCTGGGTCAGGCCAAAGCTCTATCTGATGCAGAGCCAGCAGTAACGCATAACCATTTGATAGGGTGGCAGGGGGGCTTTGAGCAGCAGCGATCCTTGCGTGCGGGCAGGACAAAAAGTCTATGAAATGTTGGAAGGTGTGTTATGTGGACCCCACTGCTGGGATCTCATGTGGTGACTTGGTTCACAACCACCCACACCGTGCATTTCAAGCACATGCCTTCCTGCAAAGAAAGCTGGGAGTTGTAGTTTAAGGGAATTGCAGCTCTGTATGTTCCCAGGATTCTTTGGGGGAGGCTTGTGCTTTAAATGTGGATGTGACTGTGTGTTTCTATTGATAACAGTGTCTGTGTGTGTTTAGATTGCTTTGGGGCTCAGGCTTAGTAAAAAGAAAAAAGGGGGGGAGTGCGGAAAGCAGTTGATTCAATTAGCCACGCGTTCTTGAGTTACTTGACAGCCTTATGTAATTTTTGTCATAACAGCAATTTGCAAAGCAAAATCCTCCCTGATGCCAAATGTTTCTCTGCCCTGCTGCAACCTTTTTAATGTTTTCCTCCACCTTCTACTCCCGTCCCCAGTCACTCACGGTTCCCATGACTTAACTACATCAAGCAATTCCATCCTTCTCCCTCCTGCCTCACTCTCTTGCCCCCGCCCCCCGCCGCCGCCGCCCCCCCCCCCCGCTTCGGGCCTTTCCCATCTTGCTCATTTGGCCTCAGTTTGACATGTGTGTGTGTGTGCGTGTGTGTGTGCGTGTGTATGCGCATACAAAATAACTGTGAGCATCTTTCCTTCCCCACCCCCCCTCCCGTTGTAAACTGGAAAGAATCACGGGTGTGGAACAAAAACTGAAAGAAGGGAGATCTTGTGACCAATTTGAAAGCACTCCCAGCTTCAGAGTCCTGCAGGCTACCCTGAGTTACATCTTTCCATTAGCAGATGCCATCATGTATGGACAGAAAGTGCAACCCCCAACCCTTTAAAACCAAGCTGCCAGTGATGGAAGGGGACCTTGCACCCAGAACGTGTCCACACTTATGGAAATATACTTTTTAACTGAATGCAGTTTGGTGGAAAAATAGCTGGAGGAGATTGCCCAACTTTTGCATCTCTTTTTCTAAGTGTGTGTGTGTGTGTGGTCAGACTGGAAGAACTCGGCTCTCTGCCTCTGGCCTTTTAAAGTCAATAGAAAGTAAGGTAACTCTGCATTGCTTTGCCCGGAGTCTTGCTGGAACTTGGATGCTAAATTGGCATTTGCACTGAGACTGTGTCCATCATACTCCCATTTTCTGCACACTGACTGCGTTTCCAGTGCTAGGTGGGTTTTTAATGCATGATCAAAGGACATCTGTATACTGTAAGGTAAAGGTAAAGGGACCCCTGACCATTAGGTCCAGTTGCGGATGACTCTGGGGTTGTGGCGCTCATCTCGCTTTACTGGCCGAGGGAGCCTGTGTACAGCTTCCGGGTCATGTGGCCAGCATGACTAAGCCGCTTCTGGCGAACCAGAGCAGCGCACGGAAACACCGTTTACCTTCCCACCAGAGTGGTACCTATTTATCTACTTGCACTTTGATGTGCTTTTGAACTGCTAGGTTGGCAGGAGCAGGGACCGAGCAACGGGAGCTCACCCCGTTGCGGGGATTCGAACCGCCGACCTTATGATCATCAAGCCCTAGGCTCAGTGGTTTAACCCACAGCGCCACCCTGTAGTTCGGTACAAAAAACTATTGTTTGATGTGATGCTTCTCAAACAAGCTTCACTCTGATTGGAGTCCTTAAGCCTTGGGATCCTTAAGCCAGTTCCTATCCTCTCTAGTCAAGGTGTAAACACCTTTGCATAGGGTAGAGATATCCCCTCCCATACTCCCTGTGTGTGAACACAAACAGCAATGAATATGACACTATGAAGCCCTGCTGATGTGAACAGCTAGGGGAGAAAGAGCTGGGAAATGCATTCACTGGCGTCTCTAAGGCGGTAATGTGAACACACCCTGAGATGGGGATTAGAGTCATCTGTGAACACACCAGAGATTACAAAATGTGCAAACTACTTCCTTTTTCAATGTAGTAGTTATTTAATCTTTTTGAGTGCATTCTTCTAGTCCTCATGTTCATGCAAAAAACAGCATGGATAGTTTACAGCAAAAGAGTCAGAGAAAACAGTTGGCTTACATCAGACTTCCATTGGCCAGAGGATATAATAAGTTAGTAGTTCAACATGGGCCCCAGGCATTTACTGTGCCCCTCCCCATATTGTTACCCCTCCCCCCTTTAAAAATAAGTAATTAATCCGCTACTTCATGCAAACCAGTTTTGTCTGCTGGATTTCTCTACTCATCCCTTCTGCACTGTGAAGCTTCTAATAATACCAAGCCCATCCCTGCCTGCATTCTGCAAGCCCCATGGACCCTTCTTCTGGTATAAACAGCAAATACAGTGGTACCTCAGTTTATGAACTTAATCTGTTCCGGAAGTCCATTCTTAAACTGAAACCATTCTTAAACCGAGGCGCACGTTCCCTAATGAGGCCTATCACCATTGGTGCTCTTCCACTGTTCAGATTCCGTTCTTAGACCGAGGTAGAGTTCGCAAACCAGGACACTACTTCCAGTTTTGTAGTGTTTGTAAACCAAATAGTTCGTAAACAGGGCTGTTCTTAAACCGAGGTACCACTGTACTGTTACTACTTAATTCTAGGTTAGAGCCTTTAGCCCTATTTATGCAGTGCTTTCCCACAATTTTGTGGAAGTGAAATTAGAAGGTCGACGTAAGCATATAGTGCTAGATTATACTGCAATTCTGTTCCCCATGACCAAGATCCCTTCTATAATATTACTCATAAGCAAGTTCCATTTAGAAAATGTCCTTTCTAATGTTAATTAAAAGTTTCCTGTATTCAGTTTCTATGTGATGTTTTTATTGTTTCATGTTGAGCATGGCAATAAGATTAGTGTCAGATTTATTTCCTCTTAAAAGTTGTCTCAAAATTGCCCACCTCATGTCAGTTTATTTTTCTGCAAGGGGAAAAAGCTTTAATTCTAATTTTTATAGTTAAATAGTCCCCCTTCCTTGGGAAGAGAAATGGACACTGGGAGGCTGTATTAAAAAGGCTATTCATGGCAGGCAATTAATAGGACATTCCTCACTAGTTTTACTGCCACACTCAATGCAAAGCAATAAATTACCTGAGACTGCAAACAGGAAGTGTTTAATTAAAGTTATGGCTCTGGCTCTGGCCAGAGCAGCGATGTCACGCTGGCCACGTGACCCGGAAGTGTCTCCGGACAGCGCTGGCCCCTGGCCTCTTAAGTGAGATGGGCGCACAACCCCAGAGTCTGTCAAGACTGGCCCGTACGGGCAGGGGTACCTTTACCTTTACCTTTAGCCATTATGAGTCATCAACACTTGTCTGCACAAAACAAAATTGTGCAGCAGCTGTATTTTACTACCCCCAAATTGCCACAAATCTGGCCTGAGGGGAGACCACAACAGAACACTACAAAACTGGCTGACAGTGACATAACTGGGAACTCCGTAAAAAGTGAGTAAACAAAGGGTGGCAATTCTAGGAGGAAGGATTGGCTCAGAAACAATCTGCCTTCCTCCCTCCTCTCCAAAACCCACTATTTTTGCAATCTGAATAGGTTGTGCTAAGGTAGCTGAGTGATGATGTTTCCTCCTCCAGCTGCATAATTGGGGCGAGATGCAGAATTTAAGGCAAGTGCTTTATTGGCCAGGTGCACCAACAGTGTCTGCTGTGATCAGTTTTTGGAACCTTGTACCAAAGTCACATGCTGTGTTTCTGAAAACGGTAGTTACTTACAAAGAATATTCCTGTTTGAGCTTGCAGACTGACTCTACTATGGTCTTGCCATCAATGTGTCCTTATGCAGCAGGTGCCAAAGGAAGAAGGAGATCCGTACATCTCTGTGTCCGTCTCTCTGTCTGTGTACATGTTCAGTCTTTGCCAGTGTTCTAGCTATATGGACAAAGAACAGGATATTGGTGAATCTGGAGCTGGAAGTTCTTACAAGAGCCTACAGTTACAGACAGTGGTGTAGGTACGGACCTACTAAACCGTCTTATACTGAGTTAGGCGTTTGTTCATCTGTGCTGACTGGCGGCGAGTCTCCAGAATTTTGGGAAGGAATCCCTCCCAGCCTTGGCTGCGGATTGAAATTGGGACTTTCTGTATGGAGAGCATGTGCTCTGACACTGAGCTATGGCCCTTCCCCAGAGTAGGGCAGAGATGGGATAAAGCACAGCCACTTATTTCACAGCAAGAACAATGATGTCATCTCCCAGGGCACTATTTGCCAATCCTTTGAATGCCAAATATTGGGGCTGGGGTGGGGACATAGCCAAAGAAACACATCAGAATAAAATTAAGGAAGAGTTGTGGTTCGCTGACAGAGCATCAGTCAGTGCCTGCTCACTCCCCACCCCACCCCCACCCCGGCCAGGAACTCACCAGTTTGAGTGGTGCGGACAGCATAAAGTGGGGGTGGGGACTGGAAAGCTCAGTAGTGGGGATGCAAATTGCTAATGGGAGGGGAGGAGGCAAGGATCAGATGAGGAGCAGGGCTGTGTGTGCGTATGAGAGAGGAGAGCATGTGGAATAGTTACACCCACTGCGAGGGATGAGGGAGAAATCCTATTCAGTTTACATTTGAAGGAATTTATATTTAGCTAATTTGCACTTCTGAAACAATATGCAAACCGAAACACCGCTGTCCTTCAGAATTCTCTGATTTTCCTGCGCAGTTCCATAGCCAAATAAAGTGTACAGAATGCTTATACTGAGGTAAAGTATGCACAAAATGCGTATATTCTTGGAAATAGGATACAGTAATGGGGAAATTGCTTTGCAAAAATTGTATAATGGGGGAAATTGCAAATATTTGGAGAAATTCACATTAGAATGCTGGTGAATTTTCTTTGGGACTTAAAAATAATAATCCCAAACTCAAGTGGAAGTGTGGAGAACTCTTAAGACTTGAAAATGAGAAAACAGAGAGAAATAAACATGGACAGATCCAACCATCCCTCACTTCCCTGCTGGCATGTGGCCCGCAGAGCGTTAGCTGACGGGATATGTGGCCCTCGGGCCAAAAAAAAAGTCCACTACCCATGATGTAGAGACAATACCAATGGCTGGACTTAGTGTAATTGCCTTCCTAAAATTAGCAGCTTGGAAAAGAAAGGCTGTTGCACAGTGGCAGAAGGCCATCAGAGAAGGGCCAAGTCCGTCCTCTCTCGACAGAGACGTGGCTGCAGAAACAGCTGTCTTCAGCAGACCCTGCCAAATGTCATTCGGAAGTTTCTGGGAATTGTCATGGTGGGCTTTCTTTTTGCAGTCCTGCTTCTTTCCCCCACTTCTTCAGGCAGCAGTGACGTTTCCCCAGGACCTGCCCCCCAAATCACCTGGATACTCTGCAGCAGCTGTGGCATGGGCCTTAATTAACATGGATTGGAAGAACGGCTTTGTTAGTCAAAACATTAATTACGATAGTGCAGGAAAGCCCATGCCACCACCCCTGCTTGGCATTCCTGGGTGGCATGATTAAACTGAGTTGGCTGTGGAAGAGCAGCAGAATGAAAAGGAAATTTGTTAATGCCATTTGAAATAAACTTGCAGCGCTCTTTGGAATTGATTTCTCAAACGCTCTGGGGTCTAGTTGTCTCCAGATCTCCTTGCCAACCGCCATCCCTTCCATACTTGCCACTCGCTTGTTCTCCTCCGCCGCTCCCCCACCCCCCCATTTCCACCTCCCTCTCTCTTTACTTTCTGTCTGCTGAGGTCCCTTTGTCTCGTGCATGGAAATGCACCATCCATCATTACCCAACAGAGCAATTCTGTTGACTGTGCAACTTGTAGCTGCTAATTACACAATGCAGAGATGGTTAAAGGTTTAAAGGAATGGCGGGGGGGGGGATTGGGGATAGCAGAAAATATACAGCATTTTCTGTTGGCTGCATGTCTCTTGCCAGAGAGGAAGGTGGTGGGGCCAGAGTTCAGAGGCAGAGCACAAGCTTCATGAGCATACGGTCCCTGGTTCAATCCTGGGCACCTCGAGTCTTAAGAAAGGAACCGTGGGCAGGTGATGAGCAAGACCAGGAGGGCGCCATCAGGGAGTCCACTCAGCTCTGCTCCTAAGACACTGTTACATCTTCTTCACGCAGGGCATGAAGCTGTTGTGGAGTTGGTCCCCACAGGAGACAGTGATGGCAACCAACCTATATGGCTCTAAAAGAGGATCAGACAAAATGCATGGAGTGTCGGAGGTGTTACGTGGCTGGGGCAACTCTGTCAGATGGGCAGGGTGCAAATAAAAAAAAAATCATTATAAAAATTGTTATGTCTCTGAATATCAGTTGCTGGGTATCTCAAGGGGGTCTGTGGTTTGAGATCAGATTTTTGGGCTAGATGAGCCTTTAGCCTGATTCAGTAGATCCCTTCCTGTGCTCTGAAGCTCTTACCTTTCTCACCACCCCCTTGTATAGTTGCTTTTAACTGCTTGTCTTTTGTTTCTATCTTAAGTTTCGTGAGTTATAATCACTTTTATCCCTTTCCTCTTTTTAAGTCTTATGTGCTTTATTTTATTAGCATGTTTTTATCTTATGCTGGTCTGTGACTGTAATAAAGTTTGGTGATGGTACCTCTCTGTGGCCCAAGGCCTGAGAAAGCCCTTTCTAGTGAAGGCTGCACTATAGTGGGCTTCAGGGGACTCATAGAATGAGGCTCCCTAGGGTGTTTCCGTGTGACGCTTTGCTACTGGTCCTAATAATAATAATAATGATAATAATAATTTATTATTTATACCCCACCCATCTGGCTGGGTTTCCCCAGCCACTGTGGGCGGCTTCCAACAAAATATTAAAAGACAATAGTCTGTCAAACATTAAAAGCTTCCCTAAACAGGCTGCCTTCAGATGTCTTCTAAAAGTCTGGTAGTTGTTCTTCTCTTTCCTCTGGTGGGAGGGTGTTCCACAGGGTGGGTGCCACTACCAAGAAGGCCCTCTGCCTGGTTCCCTGTAACTTTGCTTCTCATAGTGAGGGAACCAGTAGAAGGCACTCGGCGCTGGACCTCATCCGGGCTGAGGGATGGGGGTGGAGACGCTCCTTCGGGTATACTGGACCGAGGCTGTTTAGGGCTTTAAAGGTTAGCACCAACGCTGAATTGTGCTTGGAAATGTACTGGGAGCCAGTGTATGTTTTTCAAGACCGGTGTTATGTGGTCTCGGCGGCCGCTCCCAGTCAGCAACATACATGAGAATTCTACAGGATTCTGGAAATGTAAAGACAGCACCCAAAGAGCCTACGAAGGCAGTGTTAGAAACTCAGCTATATAAGCTAGGCATCAAATGGCACTTTAAACCTGGGTTATGGTTGCCACAGCAGAATGTATATTCTCCAGGGGGTTGTGCTAGATGGCCCTCGGGGTCCCTTCCAACGCTACAATTCTGTGATTCTATGATCTCAACTACATTGCTTGCCTATAGCTTGCACTTGTCCCAGTATGCACAAAGGAGAAACACACATAGTGGAAATGGAAATGGTATTAACTATGGACTAAGGCAGAGGTTTTTAAACTGGCTTGATGGAGATGACTGTCACCAGCCTGGCACCCAGAAATCTCCATGTAGTTGCAATTGGACCCATGTCAGTAGTAAAATGCACCTGGCACCCAGGGAATTTCTAACACCGACTAAGCGCCAAATGACAGGGCTGATACCAAAGTAAAGAGGTACCTCTGGTTACGAACTTACGGTAATTCGTTCCGGGGATCTGTTCTTAACCTGAAACCGTTCTTAACCTGAGGTACCACTTTAGCTAATGGGGCCTGCTGCGCCGCTGGCACACAATTTCAGTTCTCATCCTGAGGTAAAGTTCTTAACCCGAGGTACTACTTCCGGGTTAGCGGAGTTTGTAACCCGAGGTACCACTGTATCAGGCCTGTTGAGATATAAAGCTGGGTGTGGGTGTGTTTCAGTTTTACACATGTAATAATTTGGGGGGGGGGTTCAACACATTCTCCCCCCCCCCCGCACCTTGCTGGGTTGCTTTCATTCGTTTTCTCCCACCCCAGTTGCCTGTACTGCAGGGATAAAAGGTGTGTGAATTCTGTTACATGCACTTGGGATGTATATCACTTTGGAATAGGGACTGAAGATTGACGTTACAGGCTTCACTGAAACATGCATTTTGTGTTGGGGTCCAAAGGAAAAAAGGGAAGTGATGTTCTACAGAAGGTGTTCTGGGACAGAGTTCCAGGCATAAGGGGAAGTACAGGAGAATGGGCAGAGTTGCTTGCAGGAAGTGAGGTTAGTTGAATTGCAGGGATGAACCTCAGAAGAGCCTGGCTGCTGAATCAGACCAGAGGCCCGTCTAGCTCAGCATCCTGTCCTCACAGTGGCCAATCAGATGTCCCTATCTGCAGTGTTTCTCAAACTTGGGTCCCCAGCTGTTATTGGACTACAACTCCCACAATCCCTAGTTGGCAGGGCCGGTGGTCAGGGATGATGTGAACTGTAGTCCCAACAACAGCTGGGGACCCAAGTTTGAGAAACACTGCCCCCATGGGAAGCCCGCAAGCAGGACCCGAGTGCAACAGCAGGTCTTTCCACTTGCTCAGGGAGAAGGGATGCATCCAGACTGAAGAGCAGAGAGGATATATGTGAGGATGGGACAACCTCTTGCCTTAAAGGAGGATTCTCTGCAGGCAGCCACTCCAGGCTGTGTACAGCCAGAGTGATGATGGAGGGTTGTGACACAGAGATGCATGGGACAAAGGTGACTCAGATCAGGAATTCCTGCAAGCTGAGAAGCATGTTTAGCAAATTATCCTTGCTATGAAGCTCTGCAAGAAGAAGGCAGAAAACAGCAGCATAACAACTTAGTCACCGGTGAGTCCAGGCTGGGAGAATGCTCATTCCAAGAGCTCAGCATGGCAAATAACTTCTAAATATGAAAATAACTATCCAAGGCTAGGAGTTTGTGTTAACTGCTGTTCTTTTCTCTTTTTTTAACGGTCCAGCTGGGCCTTCCAGATGTTTTGGGCTATTTGCCCCAGCCAGCACAGCTGGAGGACCCTAGGTTGGAGAAGGCTGCTTTATTTTGCAATTTCCCTTAAGCTTTTTACATGACGTAGCTTTGAGGGGGTTTGATCTGATGGAGGAGCTTCTCTGAGTCGGAACACTTCCAAACCCCCCCTTTTCTCATTCAAAAATAATGGCTTGATGCAGGACATTTGGTTTCCACTTGTTGCTCACCCCAGGTCTTTTTGTTGTCACTGTGTCCCCTCCCTTCCCCAGGACTTTTCTCTCCCTTCAATCTTGACCGCTAGCTGGCTGGCCTCACCCCACACTCTCCCCTGCCTCTTCTTCATGCCTTCCATCCTGCAGGAGTCTGCAAGGAGCCTTCTTCAGCACAAGGCGGGGCAAGCATTTATAGCCTTCTTTTGTGGCTTCCGCCAGGTCTCACGCTGGACATTCTTGTTCCATTACTTAATTGTTGTCTGCGAAGGACTCTGTTGCTACGAGGGAGGTGTGTGTGTGTGTGTATGTTGGGGATGGCAGTGAATTATGTAACTGGAAGCAGGAGTGAATTGTTGACTCTTCCTGGTCCAGATCATGGGCTGGTCCAGATCAAGGGCACTTGGGGGCGGAGGGTGGCCGTGAGTTTCTCCCCCTACATGAACCAGCTAATAGAAAGTGTAAAATATTTGTAGAACCTGAGATAGGAGGCACTATTATTCTCTCTCTCTCTTTTTTGGGGGGGCAAGAAACTACCCTGCGCCCCCACTTTTCAGTGCTTCTTTCTTTTGCACATGCATGCACACACTGACACCCTGGAAAAATTCCTGCGGGTGCCTGTGCTCCAGGCAGGGTGGGTGGGTAGAAGAATGGGGGCCCACAGCTCCATCTCCATTTAACAATCAGAGGAGGGAAGCTTGGAAACAGCCGCCTCAGGAAATCTTACAGAAGCAAAAAGTGAACTGCACTTGGTGTCAGGAGAGGGTTTTGTGTTTTGTGTTTGGCCTGCTGTGCAGATATTAGAGGTACAGGAACCCTATGGGGCGGGGGGGACAACCACCCTAAAGGTGGCAACTTTACGTAGGGCCCATAAAACGATACATTGACTGCTTCATCTCAGTATGCCAGTTTCCGGGCCTGAGGGAGAAGGGGTCTTTGTGCCCTGCTGGCACTGTGCCTAGCTGCGATTGCTGTTTACTTTAAATGAGCTGTGCCTGGCACCCCTGCCTCAAGCTGTGAGGGGCGGGAGGGATCGCTTGCCTAACTCTGGAGAGCTTGCCTGAGAAGTATTCAGAGGAGA
This sequence comes from Podarcis cretensis, assembly GCF_951804945.1. Lineage (NCBI taxonomy): Eukaryota > Metazoa > Chordata > Lepidosauria > Squamata > Lacertidae > Podarcis > Podarcis cretensis. The sequence continues at coordinate 31,536,708 of NC_137177.1, forward strand.
TCTCCTCATAAGCCTTCTTCCCTCCTTCTGTCTTACAGCCCCGGAAGGCACCCTCCCGGAAGCAACCCCGCTCCCCCTCAGTGAACGGACTAGCCATTCGCCTGCCACGGCGCCCCTCATGAGGGAGACAGAAACACACCCAAGTGACCAGCCTCTCCCTCCCCTCCCACCAGAAGCCACCCCTCTGCCGCGTGCTGCCGCTCCCACAGGGGCAACACCGCCTGTTCAGAATGGTCCCCCGGGTGTCAAGACTGCCACAGTGCCCCCTGTGGAAGCGAAACCTTCCCTTCAGACTAACCAGGCCGGCCCACTGCCTGCCACAACGTTCCTGGCTATGGAGGCCCTGCCCCCTAAGAATGGCCGCCCCCCGCCGATAGGTGCCCAGGCATCGCCTCCCACAGAAGAAGAACATCTCCAGGAAAGCACCCAACAACCAGCACCCAAGAGTGAACAGCCTTCCCCTGCCCAGGGGCCTTCCAGACCCCGGACCAAACAAGGTATGTTTGGGGCAGAACTCGAAGCTGATCAGAAATTTGCAGGGTGAGAATCTTTGTCAGCACATAATTTTCCTGAACTGTTTGTTTCTTGTGGAAAGACAGCAGATAAGTGTGCAGCTTCTCTGTTTGAAACACACACACACACACACACACACACACACACACACACACACGGCAGCCAGGGGTTTGTCATTATGATGGGTGGGGTCTGCAGAAATAGAGAACCTCTGTCCTGTGGGCTTCATTTGGAACCCTAGGCCTCCCCCATTTGGAGTCTCCCCATCTCTGTCCCATGTGAGTGTTGCTTTTATTCTTTATTTAAAATGCTTTCATTTAACCTTTCAGTACAAAATTTTCTGCACAGCTTGCACTAAAAATTACAGCAATATAATAAAACAATTTAAAAAACCTGTGGTAAGAAATGCAATAAGGCAACAGGAGAAAGGATTCCCTCTCATAATGCTAAAACTTGTAGACGTCTGAGGATTGTTGGAAGATTCAAGTCAGAAAAAAGAAAGTACAAGAAATTACTTTTTCACGCAGCACCTAGTTAAATTATGGAACTCACTGCTGCAAGGGGGAAGTGATGGCCACCAAAGTGGGTGGCTTTAAAAGAGGAATGAATAAATTCAATGGCTACTAGCCAGGATGGTTATGTTCTGCCTTCATGGTCGGTGGCAGTAATGCTTCTGAATGCCAGTTGCTGTAAACCACCGGATGGGAGAGGGCTCTTGTGCTCAAGTCCTGCTTGCAGGCGTCCCTCGGGCACCTGCTTGGCTGCTGTGAGAACAAGATGCTTGGTAGAAGGCAACATTTCATTCTGGCCTGCTGAGAAATGAGTAGCTTACGTTTCCATGCTGCCCAGGGAGAAGAGGGCCTTCACTCCCCTGAGTCCATCATGGAAATAACTAGTACAAACATTTGCAAGCTAGTAGGTTTTTTTGGTTATTTATGTGCCTGGCTTGATAGCCTTCTGCTGCTGCTGCTGCTGCTGCTGCTCCACCGTGGGGTATATCGCCACAAGGCATCTAGAGTTGGCTCCCTGAATTGGTGCTAGAGAAGGCCGCATGATGGCTGGCAGAGTCACAGTATCATCTGCAGCAGTTTTCTTGCTTCTTTTCAGATTTTTGGTCCTACTTGGAGCCTCAGTCCTCCCTGTTCATATTAATTTGTTGTGTGATTATACTCTTCCTTACTTGTCTTCCTCCTCCTCCCCACACTGCTGTTTTACTTCTCTAAAAATATAAACATTGATAGTTTGTTTTTGTTTCTCCTTTATTAATAATAAAAATACTGCTGCCAGTGATGCCACTGGTGTGTCCCCATTCAGATCCAAGTGGGACACAGTAGTCTAGAAAGACTGGTGCAGACATGAAGAGGATTTGATGAACGTCAGGGCTGCAGGGGGTGGGGTGGACTTCCACATGACTTTTCTAACTGGCTTAACCTCTTCCTTCTCTTGCCCAGATACCCAGAAGGCGCAAGCCAGGCACAAACTTGCTCGAGAGCGACGGGAAGAACGAGCCAAACATCTAGGTAAGAAGCAAGCTTGTGATTGTGGGGCAGAGGAAGCTTCAGGCCCTCTCCAGGCAACGAAGCTTGCAGATCTTCTGGGATCCTTTCCCAGGATCCTTTGGTCCATCTATCTATTGCACACTGACTGACAGTGGTCTCCAAGGTCTCATACAGGTGAAGGAAAGTCGCTTCTTCCACAGCTGGCACACAAAGTAGACTGCCAAAAGGGGAATAGATTGCTTTGTGATTCCTCTGCCAGTCAGTCCATCTGATAGACTGCAGAGTGGGGTTTTTTTTTACCTGCTAAGAGACTAGTAGCCTGGATTTCCTTGCTGTCCTTGGAAGAGGGGATTTTCCTTCCTCTTCTGCCAGTACAGAAGTGCAGGCTGCTAACTTCTCAGCAGGCTGGTACAAACATATGAGAATGCGGAAAAAGAATTGCCAGATAACTAAATTTTTACAGAATAGATAGCTTTCTCTCCACCCTTCTTTACTGTGGATTTAGTTAGGTGAGTTAAAACCTTAACATGCATTTACTTGCATGCAATTTGCCTAATCAGTTGTGTTCCCCACCTCCCACAGGATTACCATCATGTAAGCAGCAGAGCAAGCAGAAACTTCTTAACCCTGGCCAGTAACCTCTTACACCTGCCCAGCCCCATCCTATACCCATTCCCCCATGTTTGTAGCTGACCTTTTGCAGCACGGTATGTAGGCTCCTTGTGTGATTTAGAGCCCTGATCCTCCAGGACTCTTAAATCACCCAGAGAGCATCTCCGAATGAACAGGGCAGGCTCCCTGTGGCAGACATTCAGCCCCCAACACGTGGGTGGCTGCAGGAGTGGCAACAGGAACATGCAGTAGTGGGGTGAGGCTGTTGATCTTTATCCTTTCACCCTCCCGCAACAGTAATTCTGCGTGTGCGGAGTCTGGGAGAACACGACTTTGCACGGCTCTTGTATTTTGAGAAAATTCATCTCTCATGTGTACCAAATTGTGAGTGGGAGAGAAATCATCACACTCCTTCCTTCCTTCCTTCGTTCCATTGGGCCACCAAGTCTAGACAAACACACAAACTTCATCCAGTTATGCATCCCCCTTCTGCCCCCGTCATGTGCATCTGTGAGATGTCTTGGCAAAGAAGATTCCTTTCCCATGCAGTAGACCTCTAGTCATTAATTTTGCTGGGTGCTGCTCTCTGTTCTGCGGCCTCTCTCCTGCTTTCCCTCTGCACCGCACTGCCCACACCATCACTCCCCCTCCTACTACTTTTGCCGCTCCAGTCTAAATCACTTTCCACCCTCATTCCCCCATTGTGTTTTTGAATGTGTTTTTCAGGCCAGCTTCCCATTCCCTTTGTTGACTGCATTGCCCCTCCCTCCCTCTCTGCTAGTATCCTGATCCACTTTGTTGTTTAGGGTCTTCTCCCCTCTCCCCCCCCCAGTTTGCTGTCACCAGCTGTGGGCTTCATTCCTGAAGCTAGGGGTTCAGTTACTGCAACCCACTCCTTGTTTGAGTGAATTCCTGCAGGATTTTCCCTCATTCCTTCCAACTCTCCTGCCAACCCAGCTTTCCATTGCAGATAGGTCCTATTTTTATTTAGTTAAAATATTTGTGCCTTGCCTTTCAAAGTTTGCTTCAAGGCAGCTTGCAAGCATTTGAAAGCATTATGCATGCAAAATGCATAAAAACAATTGGACTTCCAGGTTAGCGCGATCGGATTTATTGCGGATTCCCTCCGAGCTCCGGAGGGAATCGGCTCTGCTGAGGACGGGTCTTACCACGCCAGCGACGCGGGGACCCTTAGAAACCGCAGGCGCGGAAGCCTGCGGACTTGGTGACTCGGCGGGCACCTTTAAGCGCCTTCCCCGACCCACAAAGAGCCTTTTTAAAGGCTACAGAGAGGGTACGGGGAGTGGCGTGGTGCTGTGAGTAGACCGCTACTTCAGTGGAGCGTAGCCGCGAGCCATGGCTGGAGAGCGCTGACTTTTTTCCCAAAATTCGGACTGGAAAATAAACAACCCGTGAGTAGATTGGAATCTGGACTTTAAAATTTATACCTTTGAATTTGGTACAATCGGGGGATGTGCTAAAGGGAAGTCCGCACCCCCCCTACCTACAAACGATCTAAAGCAAGGATTGGAGAACTAAGGTGGAGAGTATTGTTTTTGGTGTCAGATAAAAGATACTTCAATGAATTTGACAGAAGAAGTCTTTGTGCTGGAGAGAAAGTGAGGAATTTTGGAAGCTTTTGTGTAACCCCCCCCCCCGAACCCGGGAGTGTCCTGTGCGTAAGCTGGAGGAAAAAGAATAAGGAGTTTGACAGCTGTCAAAGGAGCTGTCAAACGGGCGGTTAAAGTTAAGAACTTTGTTACTTAAAAACTCTCTGAATTAAAAGTGTTGCATTTGAACTGAGGTGGTTGGAAACAACGTAGCTATAAACAATAAGTAACGGACTGTTGGAAAAGGACTATCAAGTAATTGGAATCCCCCTAGGGGGAACTAGAGACATTACAATGGCTGCAGAGGGAAAATTACTGGCAGAGATAGAAAAAATGTTTTTTCTCGTGGGAATCCTGCAAGAGCAGAGTACGGCTATGAACAAAGAACTTATGACCTTGAATTCTAAAACAAACAACTCTGCTGAATGCATAAAGGATTTGACTAATAAGAAATCTGCAGCTGAATCAGAAGAGACATTTTTGGAACAGGTGGAGAGGAAAGAAGGAGTGGAAAAGGAAAATACCAATCAGAAGCCTATATTGTCAGGAAATAAAGAAGATCTTCGGATTACAAATCTGCGAAAGATGAGAAAGATGAAGGAGGAAGTCCCTGGAGTACCTGGAATTCTGGAATTTAAAAGAATAAAGAAATATGATTGGGACTTCTTCTTTGAGTATGGGAGATCAGCTGACCTTTTGCAGCAACTGCTTTTAAGTATTTTGGATGGAAGAAAACTTGGTGTGACTGCGACTGAACTCCTTCGAGACCTGAGGACCAACAAAAAGGGTTACCAACAAAATCGGCGGAGAGAGACTGACAGAGACTTGAAGGCCTCGGATGTGAGGAATCCGGGCTAGGAACTGTTTCTGTGGACATAAGGGATGGAAACCGGGGTAGGGAGGGAGGGGAGAACAGAATTTTAAAATTTTATGATTTTTGTATTTGGCCATTATGACATATAATTAATTAAAATATAAAGGGAGAAATTCGTGGGAGGGAAATTAGGTCGACCTTAGAAAAAAGATTTAATGTTTATAAGAGAATTGGATAAGTTAAATGTGGACAAGTAAAAAGAGTTAAGTTTTAAAAATAATAATAATATGTTAAAGATGAGAGATAAGAACTTGCTGAATTAATTATTGGAATTGGGATGTATGAAGAGGGGGTGGGGGGAAGTCAAGGAAAGAGGGTAAAGAAAGTAAGAGTATGAAATTATATATGTTTTGTTTTTGTTTTTGTTGTGTGTGTGTGTATAAAATGTGAAAACCTAATAAAAAAATTTATAAAAAAAAATGCATAAAAACAATTAAACGAGTAAGTCGGTCAGTTTATTTATATACCACGACCCACAAAATACAACTGTTCTCTAAAGCGGTTTGCATTTTTAAAGCAGTCTAAATGCAGCAGAGTAATAATTGCATAATAAAAAGTAGAATTATCACTGCAATAACGTAACAACATAACACTAAACAAATCAACAATTAACTGTATATTTAACATCCATCAAAATTAAAGTGAGCATAAAGTTCACCAGTCGATAAAGTAAAAGTATCCCATAACTTCACATCCAGAAGTAGCCCCAAAGCATTAGCAATGAGCAACTCCTCTCATTCATCGTTTATGCCTCAACCCCAAATACCAGAAACCCCTCTCCATAGTTCTTCTGGAAGCAGCTGCTTTATGAAGGCTCCCAGTGCTGGAGGATGGAAGAAGGCAGGTGGAAGCAGCTATCCATCCCCTCACCTAACTTTAAAAGTGCAGACATTCTCCTCCTTTACACTACAACCTCTTCAAATCTCCTCCCACCTTCTCCCCCCTCCCCACCAATAAAACAAAATAAAATCCCTAATGAAAAGGCAGGCCTAGTTATCATGAGCATCAGACTGTTCCCAGGCCTGGCATCAGCACAGAAGCGAATGCCAGGGTCTATTGTAGCTAGTGCCAGCTCCCGCTTTCTAATGTTTATTATTATTTTTTAATGGTCCAGCGCTGTGAAGTGATGCACTGGGGAAAGTTGTAACCACTGGTCTGCTTCTTAGCCCCAGTGACTCAGGGCCTTGCCCCTGAGGTGCAGGTCGAGGGTACGACCCAGAGGCAGTGGGGATGAGGAAGATGATGGTGGCAGTAATGGCTGTAGTTAAAGGGGAAGGGCCACAGCTCAGTGGCAGAACATCTGCTTTGAATGGAGAAGGCCCTAGGCTCAAGCGCTGGCATCTCCAGGTAGGGCAGGAAAGCCCTGTCTGAAACCCTGGAGAGCCTCTGCCAGTCACATTGAATTAAATGGGCCAATAGCCTGACTCAGTATAAGGCAGCTTAACTGTTTGGTGAAGGGCCATAGCTCTTGGAGAGCATATGCATTGTGTGCAGAAAGTCCCAAGTTTGATCCCCGGCGTGTATAAGCATGAAAGCCCAGCATCAATATCTGACATCCTAGTGCTCATCAGAGCCCATCAGAGCTAACATCTGCCCTCCATGCCTGCTGGCTGGATCTGCAATACTCTGCCATTATCAGAGTTTAGTGACTCTTTCCAGTCAGGCTAATGGGGGGGGGGCACATGTCCTGCGGGGAGAGGACGTGGCTGGGGAAGAGGTGTGGCCTGGGGAAAGTCCTCACCGTCAGGCAAAAGGAGGCCTCGAGGGTGTGGCATTTGGCCCCAAGGCCTGTGGTTCTCCACCTCTGCCTTGGGGCTGATGGGAGTTGCAGTGCAAAACACCTAGCGGGAGCCAGGTTGGCAAGAACTGTTTTATTGTATTCTGTGTCAGAATTTCCATCCCTCCACATCCAGCATGCTATACGTTCCCTAGGTGGTGAGCTAAAAGCAATAATAATATACATTCTTTAAAACAGTTTTTAAAAGCTGAACAAGAGGCCATATCGTTTTAGACAAATATATGGAGTAGAAGGTCTGTTAGTGGCTATTAGGCATGATGGCAAAGTGGGGCCTCCAGCTGCAGAGGCAGCCTACCTCTGAATACCAGGTGCTATGGGGCAAATGGGGGGGGGGGAGGCTGTTGCCTTCATGCTGGGTTTGCAAGATTCCTGGAAGGATCTGGCTATAAGCAGGAAGGTGGCAGAGTGTTTGTTTCAGATATATATTCAGATTGCAAGACTTCCAGAAAATACTCACCTTCTCTCTGCCTAAGGGACTTGTTGGATGAAATGAAACCCACACCGTTTCCTTGTAATGTAATATGTCCCAGGAGTGAGGAAGAGTGTGTGTGTGTGTGTGCGTGCACGCGCGCGCAGACAAGGCTGGCTATGCACTACATTGCTTTATCTCTTCTGTCTGCTTTCCTCCCTCTTGATTCCTTGGTCTTTGCCCCAGTAGCTGCCAAGCGGGTCCTGTGGCTGGAGAAGGAGGAGAAGGCTCGGGTGCTCCGTGAAAAGCAACTAGAGGAGCGGAGGCGGCGACTGGAGGAGCAGCGGGTTCGTGCCGAGAAGCGGCGAGCTGTGCTGGAGGAACGCCAGCGTCAAAAGCTGGAGAAGAACAAGGTGGGCTTGGGGTAGCTTGGGAGCAGGAAGGGAGGCAGGCAGAGGGGAGGAGGGCCAGCAACAAGGCACATGAAGAGGCAAGCTGCGGATTGCAGTGCAACTGCCAGGCAGCAGGAAATGGAATTGCACAGGACAAGGGTAGCTATTAACCTGTGGTGCTCTGCAAATGCATGTTGGACTACAGCTCCCTTCAAAATAATAATAATACAAAACCAATACAGTCGTACCTCTACCTACGTATCCCTCTGGATATGGAATCTTCAAGTTATAGCCACGGCAAACCTGGAAGTGTATACTTCCGGATTTCTTGGCGCGCACATGCGCAGAAGCGCTCAATCGTGCCTTGCGCATGTGCAGAAACGCTCAATCGTGCTGCGTGCGTGCACAGAAGTGCGCCTCTGTTTACGTTATTTTCGGGGTGCGAATGGACCCCTGGAACGAATTAAGTTCATATCCGGAGGGTCCACTGTAGTATGATAATGATACAGAAAAACAGTGTTTTCTATGTAATAAAATCCAGCAGCATTAAACAGCAAAATATCTCTGTTATAATTCTATTCTCCAGAGATCTGAATTAATTATTTTGACACCTTCAGAGCCTTTTAGTGGTTTGTGGTTTGGAGAGGGACTTTTCAGTGGATGGGTGGGGGGCACATTGCTTATGAAATACCTTTTCCAAAAAGGTATGTCAGGGAACTGACATCAGAGCGAGAGGCGGAGGCAAGGCTCCAGAGCGATGCCGGAGAGGGGACCAGCAGGGGGGAAGGAATTCAGCGTAACACCAGTAGAGAAGAGAGGGAGATGGAGGAAGTGGAGACTGCTCTCCAAGACCCTTCACCAGAGACTAGTGGAGAGAGCGCTGACACGCCCCTGCCTTCCCCGTACTTGCGCAGACGAGTTCCGCGCAGGGAAAGTAGGAGGAGACTAGGCGTCAAACAGCTCTTATGCTGGAAGAGGTTCAAGAAACGCCCACTGACGGATTCTGCAAGTGACTGACCGGTCACGGAGTGTGAGCTGTCAGCCAAAGCGTGGTTGGCCAGGCAATATAACTAAAACTGAAGGCAACTTACGCACAAGTAACCCCCTTACAACCATTACAAGGTAAACCAAGCAACTTCATATCTACCTAGAGATCTTGGGGAAGGGTTTTTTGTCTCCTCCTTTGTTATTCACTCCATCCAAACCCTTACCTCCAAGGCTCTGAAATGGCAATTGAAGATTTAGTGTCTCTCACAAAACGTAGAAAGCTGCCTTATCTTCAGTCAGACCATTGGTCCATCTCACTCAGGCCTACACTGACTGGCAGAGGCTTTCCCAGGATTCGGATGCCAGTCAGATGCTATGGAGATGCCAGGGATTGAACCAGGGGCCTTCTGCACACAACAGCCCCCCCTGCCCCATAGATGACACAAGGCTTGTTTTTACAGGAAAGGCAGCTGCCTTATACAGTCAAAGCAATGGTCCACCTAGCTTAGTACTGTCTATGCTGGCTGGCAGCAGCTCTCTAGGGATTCAGACAGAGGCTCTGTCCTTCCTGACTCCTCCCCTTTCCCCTTCTTCATCAGGAGCGTTATGAAGCTGCCATCCAGCGCTCAACAAAGAAAACCTGGGCTGAAATCCGGCAGCACCGATGGTCATGGGCTGGTGCCCTGCACCAGGGCTCCCCTGCTCACAAGGATGGTGAGTGGAGACACCTGGCACATGTGCATCTTTGTGTGGGCACAGACATGCATCCACGGGGGCGGAGGGAGCCAATAAATAAGCACATGTAGGCTGAAGAGAGTGAGCTCAGTAGGATCACTAATGGTAGCATGGGGGGAGTGGGGCTCAGTGCTTTTGCACGTGCATGCGCTTGACCATGAAGGGGCCTTTGCATGCTGATTTGTAATTAGATTGATTGCAAACCAGCCCTTTTTGCATGGGGGCAGCTGGCCTTGTATTTGCAGCTTGCTGTTCAGTAGGGCCACTAGCCAGTGGATGCTCTGGCATGGTAGCTATGGTGTTGGATGCGCTGGTGTGGTGACACCCCTTCCTTGCTATTCCGAACCTCCCACATCTGTTTCCTCACTTGTTTGCATTTTCTGGACATCAGGTTTTGCAAGTGAGTGACACAACGCAGGTCTTCTTGGGGCTGGGCAGTGAGGCACGTGGTGCTGTTGGCTCAATTGATTTAGTCCACAGGCACTGGCAGCACAAGCTTAGGTGCAAGGCTTTTTTTGTAATTCAGGGCACAAATATATAAGGGCTCAGTATCGGCAGGGGAATTTTCCATCCCAAGAAGCTAGGATTTGTGATCGAAGATCGTTTCGAGCCCTTATGGTTGTGGAGAAGAGCTTGCGGGAGAGTATGCAGTTTGTTATGCAGGCTTAGCAGGGCTCCCTGCAGACAGCAGACAAGGCAATAATCAAAGCTTGCCTGGTAACCTGTGGTGAGTAACGATTCCCTCCAGGCAATCAGACAGTGAAACTTTGCTAAAATCAGTTTTTTTCTTCCAGGCCATGAGTGATTATCTGGACAGGCAAGCAAGTGAAAATGTTTGTGGACTAGTAATACTTAGGGATTATTGCAGTGCTCAGTTTGGTTTTGAACTCTGAAGTCCTGAGTGGTCTGGGACTTGGCAAGGGGTTGGACTCGATGGTGCTTGTGGTCTCTTCCAACTCTATGATTCTATGATTCTAAACCTCCTCCCCTAATTAGCATTATAAGCACTTTAGAGTGTTAGAAGCACTTTACATGTATTACGGTTTTGGAATCCTCATAGCAGCCTTGTAAGGTAGGTCTGTTGGCCATGACTGCTGTTAAATGGAACCCCCATGATCAGGGGCAGTATACCTCTGAGTACCAGAGTCTGGAAACCAACCTTAGGGGAGAGGGCTGTTGCATTCATGCCTGCTTGTGGGCTTCTTGGAGGCACCTGATTTGTTGCTGTGGGAAACAGGATGTTGGACTTGAATAACCTTTGGCCTGATCCATTGGGGCTTGCTTTACTTTCTTATATAGCTCAGTGTTACTGTCCTAGCTGGGAGAGAGGAAGTGGCTTGCCTAAAATCAGCTCAGTGAGTTTATTGCAAGGGCAAAATTCAATCTGGGAACTTCCTGACAAACAACTCAGTCTCCTCTCCTCAAGAGAGATCTTCTTCCTATAGAAGCTCTCGGATCAGAAACTGGGAACCCTCCTCCCAAATCCTACATTTTTACTTGGTTATAGGGCAACGGTTGTGGCCTCCTCTGTTTGGTTCCACTCCTAAGAATCTTTCTTTCGTGAATGGAACCTCAAACAATGCAAACTTTTAAAAACAATTCCATATGCAACCATGTGCATGAAATTGTTCTTAAATGTTTGCTTTGTTTTATATATAGAACTGTTTTTAACTGATGTGAAACATTTCTTGTTTTACAGTTGTTAACTGTGTGTGTGTGTGTGTGTGTGTTTGTGTATGTTATAGTATATTTTATTGCTGTAACCCACTCTGTGACCTTCTGGGTAAGAAAACTCATAAACAAGTTCCCAAATGCTTCAGCTTTTCAGAAAGACCCAAACCATCTAATATTTCCACAGGCATTGGTCTGGTTATGAGTCTCACTTGAGGTTTTATGTATATGTGGATTAATGTAGTGTATTTATTTAATTGGCTTCCTTTGCTTTTTATAGTTTTGATATCACAGAGTATTTCAAATTTTATTAGCTGTGTTTGGTTTTGAGGTAGGAAAGGTCACTAGTCTAAATATATAACTAAATACCTTTCTGAAATGATAGGTACTAGGGTTCATGCCTGCTGAGAAACTTGCCCTTCAACCTGGATGTTCTTACCCTTAGTCCTAGATGGACTGAGGTTGGTTGATGGGTGGTTACAGTGGTGGCAGAAGGACACTCTTTTAACATTACCTCTTTTAACATTATTTATTTGCTTGTTTGTGACTTTTGTGGCTGAGCAGGGAATCAGTACCCTGTCTCCCCTACTCCATGACCACAACCGTTACAGTTCGTGGTGACTGGCTAAGAGCTTGATCATCTGCATGTCTTTTCCAGTGGATTGTACTGACTTCTCACTGTGCCCTAGTTGTAATCTACACCTAGTGCTGTGACTCTGTACAGGACAGCTCTTCCTCCAGGGCAGGGGCCATACCTTCTCCAAACTGCAGTTTGTTATGTGAGACCTGCAACAAAATGTTGCAGCATATCCCCTCCTTCTGAGACAACCTTCCCACTTTAGGGTCCCACAGGCTGCTAGTTTGCAACTCCCATCTTTCCTTGCCATTGGCTGTGCTGGCTGGGGCAGGTATATTGTCCAAGAGGATCTGAGAACCCAAGGTTGGGGGAACCTGATCTTAGAGGAATGCTTCCATCTAGAGCTCCAGCCAGTCTGAAATATGAGCTTTGTTCTCACTGGGGAGGACTGCATTTTGCAAAAAGAGGACAAATCACATATTTTCCTTCCTCTTTTCCCCCCCACTAGAGCTAGAAAGGCTTGAGTCAGCATCTTAGGCATTTTACAGCTCCGGGATACTCATTATAAGCTGTTAAGGTAGATGTGGGGAACCCTGAATTTTGCTAAACTATAATTTCCATAATCCCTAGCCATGTGTGCTGGAGCTGAGGGGAGTTGTAGTTCAGCAAAATCTGGAGGGCCACAGGTTCTCCATCCCTGCTACCAGAGGAGTGAGAGGGGGAAACAAGTCGTTGTGGAACTTTCTCTCATGGGGCTGCATCATAGTTCCTTCAAGTGAACCATGCAACAAACTTAATATTTTACTATCATGAGCTACAACCATCTCACATACCGAGATAAAAACTATTTTATTTCCCTCTATCTCCTATCAAATTGCTGAGGGCCTGTCTAAATGCTATAGAAATCTCTCTTTGTCTGTCAGAAATTTGCCTCGGGGAAAATTTCCTCCACAGTTTACCTCAGAAAATGCAACCAACTGGGGCACCTGTATCACCAGGGCTTTGCCATCTCTCCCTGTGAACTCTTAAAAAAGTACTAGATTTAACAAAAGTTGTTGGACCACAGTTAATCTTATCCATTAATTTCAGCTATGACTAACATTGCATCTGAACCTATATGTTTTGGCATCAGGCTTTCATCAGTTCTGTCCTTCCCCAGAATCAATGAAAGGCCTACTGAGTGGCAGGTGACTTGGTTGCCATGGCAGCGAACATGGGCTGGTGGGCTTCTGACGGTGATGGCAGGAGTGGAAGGCCAGGCAAAAACTAACTGCCAGTATCTCCTGAACTATTATAACATATTAATAGTTGGGGGTACCAACAACTGCTAAATATTGAGAAAGAAGATCCAGCTATCTTTTGAGGCGTTTGGTTACCTATTCAGGCCCAAATCTCAGCATTGTTGCTTCAGAATGGAGATTCCTTCCTTGGAAAACCACAAATCTTGCCATTTTGATTTGAAGCGTCTTGATTGTTTTCAGCCCAGTTTGTTGTTTGGTGTCTGAGCCTGAAGAGGGACACACCTGTGGTTGGACACAGCTATTTTCTGTACCACAGTCTGGCCTCCATCTTGTATTCACTGTGATAATGGAAATGTTTCATAACAGCGTTCAGGGATGCCAGGAACCTGGTATTTAAAATCTGCTACAAAGGTCCCAGCCTATATGTACTAATCATGGCAGCTTGATGGGACCTGATTTTGATAAAAGTGCAGCAGGAGCAGGCTATGAATCGGTGCCTGCACTTTCTGCTTTGGATGTAGAAGGAAAGGGTACTAGGCTCTTTATATCTTACCAAACAGGGTGTTTTTGTGTCACAAAACCCAGGATGTCCTGCTTTCCTGGAGCTGTATACTCTCAGGCAGTGAATGTGCCAACCCTCCTTGTGTCAGGCTGAGCCTTGGCATGCCATTGAACAAGGTGTGGTTGTGCTGTGGATCAGCACAAGAACAGGTGGCGTGGTCTTGTACCCTTGCAGACATGACACAAGATGGTGCAGGCTGGCGAACCAAGCACCACACTCTGAAACCCCTCCACCAAATGTCTCGGTTCCTTTCCTGCTCCTTCCACTGCATGACCTTTTGCCCGCTGCATGCTAGCATGTCCTCCACTTCCCACCCCCACCGCCCTTAACACCCGTGTGTCTTTTCCCTCTCGTAGGTGCGGGCAGGTGTTCCCTCTCTGCCGTAAATCTCCCCAAACATGTGGACTCTATAATCAACAAGCGCCTCTCCAAATCTTCCGCCACTCTCTGGAACTCGCCCAGTAGAAGTAAGAGACCCCTTGGGGCACCCAGCAGTGCCAGGGTGAGGGAGGGCATGGGGTGATACTGATTTAAAACCTGTATCCATTCCTATCCCATTGGCCAAGGGCTGGCGAACACGCTTAAAGCAATTATTATTATTTTTTAAGATACCTATAACACCATAAGAGTTTGGGTAGCAATTCCGCCCAAGCACAGAAGTGCAGAATTTGGTATTCAGCTTTAATCCTTTTTTAAATGCAAGTTTATAGTCCTCTTTTGTGAACATGGATCCTGAACAGCAGGGTATGCAATAGGGAAAGTAAACGGGTAGATCTGGGTGATAGGCACAGTGATATCAGAGACCCTGTTGTGTCCACATATCTGCAGTGCATGCAGAAGGAGGAGGAGAGATTGTGGCTGAACATTAGGAGAAAGATGATGACAGTAATAAGAGCCATTTGACAATGGAACCAATGGTCTAGATAAAATAGAGTTGGTGGGCTCTCCCTCGCTGGCGGTCTTCAAGCAGAGGTTGGACCAAGTCATGTCCGGGGAAGATTCTAGTTCTGGACTTCCTGCAACTAACTCTGATTCAGAGGAAACAAACCACTCCCCCAAATAATCATGGGGACTGTAGTTCGTTAAGCGTGCTGAGAGTTGTTAGGATATTCCTATTCTTCTCAAAGAGCTACAGTTCCCAGAGTGGTTTAACAAACTCGCTTTTCCCAGAGAACACAGAGTAAGTGCCTTGGTGCCAGGCTCCATGCAAGATGATGGGGCACAAGGCAGCCAGGTGCTGGATTTGGGCTGGGAGAGGGTCTGAGTAGGCAACGTGCTCAGATCTACCTCTTATGCAACATTAGGTTGCACCTTTTAACCTGCAAATATCAATGTGCTACTTTCACAGCCCAGCCCCTATACTTCATTACTAACGCTGGTCTACTCTCCAAGGTTGGTTCTAAACTGTTCTTACTCTTCACCTCAGCCTAACTTCAACCTGCAATATTAACTAACACTGGACTACAATGTAAAGGCTGTTATTTGAACACTTGCTTTTCAGCTATATTCTTGCCATATTAGTTGCTCCTTTCCTATAGCTAATCCTAGGTTTGACGCCAGATAAAATAACCAGCCCTGGTCCGAATGATTCTTCCTTCCTGCCTGTCTGCCTTCCATTTTTTTAAAATAAAAAAATAGATATAGATACTACGAAATATACCAAAATCATTGAAAACAAATAAGTACTGTACTATAAAAGCAGCATTTAAAAGAAATGAGATAAGAATAGCAGTATTCAAAATCAACCAATTGGTTAGATAATAGTAAATGAGTTTAAATCCTGTCCTTTGAACGGCAAGCAAGGATGGAGCCAGGCAGGCGTTCATGGGGAGAGTGTTCCATAATCTAGGTGTTCCTGCATCAGGGATGGAGACCCTGTGGTCCTCCAAGTGTAGGATGTCCAGCTATCATGGTCAGTGGCCACACAATCTAGGTCAGATTGGGGGGAAGTGGTTGAAGATGGAAGAAGCCAGAATTGAGGATGGGTAATATGGATGGAGGTGGAGATGCTAACCAGGTGTTGGGACAACTGTGGCATTGAGCCATCCGGACTCTTGCTTGCTGGTGAGGCGAACAGTTAAGAAAGGTGGTTTTCATATAGTGCTTTCTGAGTATTCAAAATGATTCATGCATACTATCACAGTTGTCCTTACAAGACGCTTGAGAGGCAGGGTGACATTATTGTCCCCATATTTCAGATCAGGTGGGTTGGCTTGAGGTTAAGAAACTAGGGCTTTTCAATAGCCTGCCTGATTAGCTTGTGGCACAGAAGTGCTGTCTGGGGCTGATGGAATTTGTAGTCTAAAACATCTGGAGGGCAACGGGCTGGAGAAGGCTTGTCTGTTTTATCTCAGTAATGCCAAGTGTGAGTGCCACTGGCTCCCCAAGGTCTCAGCTAGAGGTTGGGCAGTTACCTGAGCCTTTCCACCCCAATGAACTTTTAGCTGGAGATGTCAGGAATGAGTCCGTGCAAAACAAGCATACGTGACCACTGGTGCCCTCTGCAGAAGAACCCCTCGAACACACACACACACACACAGCGCTGACTTGCCACTGATCTTGGACACAGTGCTGAGATATACTTGCTCCACTTACTGCTCTTTCTACGCCCTTCCCAAGTCTCTCTCTTTCTCTCTGTGCTGCAAAGGATAGTATTTTCTCCCCTAGTTGTTTTGTTTCCTAGTTGCTTAGTGATGATTAAAAATACCCTGGCCATCTGAACAAGATTCCGGAAGAGGCTAAGTGAACACCAGAGTGCGGAGAGGCCTGTGTCTGAGTCAAGAGGGGCCTGCAAAGAGAACCATTAGCCTCAGAGGGATTGTCCATGTGGAATGTAGGGTTGGGTGGTGCCCCCCACCCCCACCCACGGAGAAGGGGCTTTTTACCTAGAGAAGAGTAGCATCCCATTCAAGGCTTTGAAAAATATATTTGTGTTATTTGTTACTCCTCTCTACCCCAACCCCAAAATTCCTCTGTTCCAAGTGATCGTTGAGAAGTGTCTCTATTTCTTCTAATTTTATATAATCTTTTTTTTAAAAAAAAACCACACAAATGCTGTAAGCTTGGTACAGGAAGCAATTCCTACAATATCTGACTACACAAAGATGAAATACTCTACAAAATAAAGCTATGTGGTATTATTTAAAGTGAATTAAAAATCTGCCCAACTGTGACCATTGAAAATAAGGATTTCTTTCTGGAATATGCTTGAGTCCTGTTGTGGGATATTTCATGCCCATGCTTAAGCTACATAGCTTTTGCTTCCTCCCCCTCTTTGATACTGCAAACATCACATTTGTCAATATTGTGACTTGCTTCCTACTGGCTCAATCTGTACACTGAAGACTTTATCAGGTGCTGCTGGTCCAAATCTTAATATGTGTCAATATTGTTTGCTAAATCATCTGCCTTGCCCAGAAAGTCAACTTGTCACTGCAGAAAGTCACTGCAGAGTCCTTTTACTCCTCGGCGGGGGGGGGGGATGGCTTTGGTTAGTTTCTCAACCAAGTGGACCTAAGTACAAGCCCTGCATCTGGCAGACACCTTTCTCCCTCCTGAACTGCTCCTCTGCAACCAGCCCTGCATATTGCTTAGGAGACAAAATGCCTTGTATTAGGTAGGCTTGGTCCCTGGCCTACTTTTGAGGAGAAAGTGATTCCGGAGTTTGTGCCTTGTTTGGAAGTCACCGGGAAGCAAACAACGAAATGGCGCCAACACTCCCCTCAACTGAAAGCTGGAGGCTGAAGCTGGGCCTTGCAGAATTGTTGAAACTGGAACTAGCAGGTCTTGGCCTAACTAGGAGCATTTTGTCTCCCTTTCCCCCACCAGATCGTAGCCTACAGCTCAGTCCCTGGGAGAGCAGCATCGTGGACCGACTCATGACGCCAACACTGTCTTTCTTGGCACGCAGCCGGAGTGCTGTGACACTTGCCGGCAACGGCAAAGACCAGGGTAAGTGGGAGCAGATGAGGGAACTGAAATGATATTGAGGGGGAGGACTTGTCCCATCTCTGGTTCAACACTATCACGACTGGGTGGGGATAGTTCTTTTTTGCCAGGGCTGGCCCAAGACATTTTGCTGCCTGAGGTAGAAGAGCAAATGGCACCACTCACTCACCCACCAACCAACCAAGTCAAGGTGATTTATACCCCAAAGACCAGCCAACCCTCTCCCTCAACACTGGCAGAAACAACAACAACGATAGTGAAAAATTACATAATTTAATGATATTTGTGACACCTAAAATCCGCTACCTGAGGCAGCTGCCTCACTCTGCCTAATGGTAGAGCTGGCCTTGATGCAGCACCTTTGCTGTTCTGCTAAACCCCTTCATAAGTCCCACACTTTGAATCCTCCACCCTCTTCTTATAAGCATGTAACCCCTCCCCTTCGCCCCATTTAATGGGGGGGGGGGGAGAGGCACCCTTTTACTACTAACCATTGTGCCAGTGAGTATGAAAGGCAACTAGTATTTCATTTGTTTTCACCCAACTCTCATCTTTATTCATTTACAAAACTTGTATCCCAACCCTCCCCCCCCCTTTCAAAAGCAACCTCCATGTAGCTTGCAATTTGAAAGCAGGAACAGAATATCACTAATTAAATCAAAATAAAATCAGTGCTACAGTGTAGCAAGGATAAAACAGTAGTGTAATGAAGAGTATCGGCCAGATGAATTTAGCATGTTTCATCAATATTTCTAAAGCAGCTGTATTAGTACTTTGTATTTCAGAATGAGATATTTTAGAAGCAAAATTAAGGAATGCTGATTATGCTGAGCTTGCCCTGTTTTCAGAACATTGGACTCAGCTACATTAGTAAAGAAACAGCAATTTGAATGCACTATAAATATGCAGCACCTGATGGCGCCAGAGAGCAGGAAATTTTGAAGTGTGATTTTCCAGAGAGGTTTTTTTTCTTTTGCTATAACGATCTAATTTCTGACCTATTTATAGAGTTTGTGCCCCACCCTGTGGGTCTAGATCCACCCATTGTCTGTAAAGGTTGTGAGTGGGAACAAAGTAGTATCTCTGAATTGTCAGATTTCATTTACAGACTTCTATTTGCAAATAGTTTTATCTTTCAGTGGGACAGCACCTGTGCTTTGGAACTCCCTGCCTATTGACACTAGGCAGGTGCCCACAGTCTACTGTTTTAGATGCCTGCTGAAAACTTATTTTATTTCAGCAGCCCTACCCAGGCACACCATTTACTTATATGTGTTTGTTTGTTTTTGTTTGTTTGTGTGTGTGTGTGTGTGTGTTTGTGGGTATCAGCTGTGCTTTATCTACAATTGTATTATGTATTTCTCTTAGTGCGCTTTGTGATTAAGCAGTTTATAAATCGTTTTAAATAAATAAAATACTCTTGGGCCTTCTTGTGCTCTGCTCTCTGGCTGGCCTATTGACAACTCCTCTCTCTCTTGTTCCAGCAGTACCTGTGTGCCCCCGCTCAGCCTCTGCCAGCCCCCTCAGCCCCTGCAACAACCAGCGCCTGCATCATCGCTGCTCAGAGCGACGGCGGCCAGCAACCAGCAGCCCTGATGTGACACCCCGGCGCAAGGCTGAGGCCTCCCCTGTGAGTGACTGTGTGCTCTTTCTCTCTCTCTCCCCCACATCCCCACCCCTGATGAGCTGCCTATGCCCATGTCCGTGACATAGGATGCTCTTTGAACATTTTGTATTTGAGCCTGACTGTCGTTGTCTTTGTTGGTGCTTCTACCAATCTACCCTGCCTCACATCCTCAGAAAAAGAAGGAGAAGAAGGATAAAGATCGGGAGAACACCCAAGAGAAAAACGCCCTAGCGCTTCGCAAACGCAAGTCTATGCCGTCATCCCAGCCTCGCCAGCCGCACACACCTGAGAACAGGTAGGAGGAGCTCCTAGGGTGTGTGTGTGGTTCTGCTACTCCATCTTCACTTGAGATTTGGAAGATCTTAGTTTAGCACTGCCAAGCAGGGCTCTCTGCATCAGGCTTTGTATCGGTGCTGTTCCCTACCTATCCTTAGGAACATCAGGACAGTAGCCATGGTTACCTTTTATTAGGCACAGGGAACCTCAGGCTCAGGAGCCAAATGCTGCCCTCCAGACCTCTCTGTCTGGCCCTTGAGACTATTCTCCAACTCGGCCTCCTCCTCAGGCCACATTGCTGACTAGCCATGGTCCACACTCCCCTCCCGTTCTTCTTCTGGGCTTGACTTTATTATTGACTCCTGCTTGTTTGGATGGATGGACAGTGTAGACACCTCTTGACTTTTTTGGGTGGCCTATTAGAATTACAACCATTGTCCCACTGCCACTGGCATGAGGCACCTGGCTGGAAGACAACCCATGAGGGAATGTGGCCCCCAAGCTAAAAAAAAACTTCCCCAGTTTGGCTATTAGGCTGTGGCCACATACTGAGTGAACTAGGAATAAGTGCACATTTGCCCTCACTGGTTCTTGGTAATTTGGGCCTAGCCTGGCATCAGGTCAGCAGGACAGTGCTGGTTGGCTGGTAAGGTGCAGCAGCTTTTCCTTTCCCACCTGACTGTGTGTATTTGTGTTCCAGCAGCCCAGGCCCCAAGCCCAGGCCTGCATCTCCAGCTGTTGCCAAGCAACGCCCAGCCTCACCTAGCACAGGCCCTGGTTCTCCACATCGGGCAGGCCTGAATCGCAGCGCTCAGTCCTCGCCCAAAGTGCGGCCTCGCAGGGAGCACGACGGGCAGCCAAAGGTCCGTGAACGCAAGGATGAGCAGAAGGAACGAGGGTCAGCCTCCCCGGCTCCAAGTGAGACCCCCAAGGTCACGGGAAGCAGCGAAACAGCACAAGGTGAGGCGATATCCTGCTCTCCATGGTGGAGGGATTTTGAGTGAAGGTCGTCTTCTCTTCTTAGGGAGGTGTTCTAACCACATATTGGTATTCCGCTGACATTTGAAAAGATACTGGCATTTCCTTGGTCCCTTGAACAAGTCCTGTTTCAATTGCTGTGTTGTTTTAAATAAGATTGATTTATGGCATATCTTAATTACCGGTGTTTTTATTGTTTATTACGAATGTTTTCATAGCAAGTAAAATTTATATCCTGCCCTTCCACCAAAGAAGCCCAGAGTGGCAAATATGTCAGTACTAAAACAATACAATTAAAACTTCTAAAAAGTGTTTAAAGAGCCTTCTAAAACCAGGTGAAAACTCCTAAAAACCATCACCTCCTCTCAAAACTAATAATTTCAGGGTTGCCAGGGACAGGTCTTTCAGCCAGCCAACGCCTGAGTAAACAGAAATGTTTTTAATTCCTCCTAAAAGAGGCAGACCACCTGGGAAGCACCACCAAGGCGGCCCTGTGTTGCATTTCACTGCCAGCCAGGCAGCTTCCCAGTGGGAGCACCACCAACAATTAATTGTAATGTTTTATTCGTTGTGTATTTTAATTATGAATGTTTCTGTTTTTAGTTATTGTGTAGCTGGTTTTCATGCTTTGTAAACTGCCTAGAAGCCTTCTCTGCCACTGAACAGTACATAAATTAAAATTCAGTGAAGATGACAATGTGTTTGGGGCTCTGCAGATGCTGCCGCTCCCTCTGGGGCTGCGAGTCCAGTGCCAGCTCCTCCTCCTCCTCCTCCTCCAACTCCAGGCAAACCCATGGCAGGCACCACAGACCGAGAGGAAGCTGCCCGGCTCTTGGCTGAGAAACGGCGTCAGGCACGGGAGCAGCGGGAACGAGAGGAGCAAGAGCGCAAGGAGCAGGAGGAGCAGAAGCGGTGAGTCCCTGGGTTGAGATTGATCAGCCATTTAGACATTCAGGTTTCTAGACCTTATGATGTTCATTGTGCAGGTGGAGCATAAAGCTGGTGAAATCCTAGAATCCCAGATGAAGCTGAAGCATAAGAGGCATTAGGCCCCCCACTTCCCTTGGAGGCAATGTTCTGCTGGCATGTTGTCCCCACAACCCACCAGTCTTTTGGTCTTCACATTGTTGCCTCTTCCCTTTCTACCAGGTTCCTGTTTAAAGATTTCATTTTCTTTTGAGGGGGGAAGGGAAGCAGAATAAATAAATGCAAGCATCTCCATTAGGCTGCAAAATGTGGGCTTTGTTGGCAAATCATTTAGGGGTTTTCAGTAGAAAATTTGGATTCACGTTGTGCACATGCAACAGGTTGAGTGGGGGCTTGGTTTAGCTTTATTAAATTTGTTCATTGGCATCCCACAACCAAAGAAAGCTCCGAAACAGCTTGCAGAAAGAGAAATAAAACATTCAAGTACAAGCCATGGCAATCTATCCTGTAAAATAACGCAAATATACTAAAAGTGTCCATCCAATTAAAAGCAAATATAGCCACACCTCTTCATAACAAATGTCAACACCACAAAATAGCTACTGAAAGCCAAAATCATTATTGTTCTCCAGATGCCTGTGATTAAATAAATATGTGCCAGGGAAACCTCCCTGGGGAGAACATTCCATAATCGGGGCAAGGGGTGGGGCTTCGACAGAAAAGGCTTGTTCTCTTATTGCCACCCTCCATCTCTTGAAGGGGGCACACTGAGAATCCTGAGAGATGTTTCACTTGTGTTTAGCTTGCAAACCTGTTTTCAGGCCCTTGAATGATAATAACGCAGTGCATTTGACCATGTGTATATTCCATCATTGTCCAGATCTCTGGAATTAGGGCAAAATCTTCCCAGAGCAGGGGATGTGGCTTCCAGGCAGCCCAGTCTTAACATAATATCAAATCCCATTTCTTGTGCTTTCCCCCCAGTATAGAGGAAGGGCTGAAGGGAAAACACCTGCTTTTCATACAGATCTCGGGTTCAATATCCGGTATCCCTAGGTAAGGCTGGGAGAGACCTCATTTGAAATCCTGGAGAGCCACTATCCATCAGTGTAAACCAGAGCCAGCCCACCCATGAGGCAAAGCGAAGCAACTGCCTTAGGCAGCAGGATCCAGAAAGGCAGCAGATACCAATGTAGATCTTTCTCCCCCACCCCCTTTGTTTCTGATATAGATCTTCACTCACCCCTTTTTCCCTGGCAGGGAGGAAGGTGCCATTTTGTGGTCTGCCTCAGGTGTCAAAATGTCTTGGGCCAGCCCTGGTGTAAACAGTATACTAAGCTAAGTGGACCAGTGGCCAGACTCCGTATAAGGCAACTTCCTATGTTCTCCCCATGGAAGTGGGAGGGTGGATGGGCCCAAAGCAGCTGTTGTAATGGTGGTGTTTGGTACCCTTAGGCGCCTAGCAGAGGAGCGGGCTCAGCAGGATGCCAAAGATCGGCTACAGCAACAGGCTGAGCTCGCCAGGTTGGAGGAGGAGCGGCGGCAGCAGGAGGAAGAGCGGGCCCAGCAGGAGGAGCGCGAGGCCCAGGATCGGGCCCGAGCTGAGCAGGAAGAGCAAGAACGGCTGCAGAAACAAGTGGGTTTGCTGGGGTTTTTATTTGCTGCTTCTCAGGGACTGCAAGAAACAATATAAAACAGTTTTAAACAGTTTTAAAAACTTACAGTTTAAAAATTACCTCTAGGTAGGGACGGGAGAGACCCTGTCTGAAGTCCTGGAGAGCCATTGCCTGTCAGTGTATACAGTACTAAGCTAAATGGACCAATGGTCCGGTCTACAGTAGAGTAGGGGTGGCCCTATCATTGGGAAAACTGAGTTGGCCGCCTCAGGTGGCAAACGCTGGAGGGCAGGCAGGGGTTGGCAAGATGTTGGAGAGCAAGGCATCATGCAGCCTGTGCTGCACTTCCTATGCTAGGCCACAGACTGCTATGGGGCACTTCAATTGTGCAGACCTAAATTTCATGGTCTTTGCTTGAATCCCTCCAGCAAAATAATACCATGCTAAAGGCACCCTAAGACTTACGTGCTGGTCATACTCTGTACATGAAATTGTGTGAGTGTGTGGACATTTTTGCCTCAGATGACAGAATGTCTTGGACTGGGGCTGAAATGCAGGATTGGTGTGCTTTTCAAGGGAGATGGTGCTTTCAGGCACTTGGGGGCATTTTAGGGAATCAGACAGGAAGGTGAAGCACTGCCATCTAGTGGTGGCAACTGGTTACATTTTCTTGGGTGGAAATTACATTTTGATTCCCTATGAATTTAGGGGAGTGGGTCCCTGCAATTTCTCTCTTTGATTACTGTGTTGGGCCCCATGTCCCTGGCAAGCAAATTAGGATAGGCGTGATTGAAGTGTACACACTTGCTATGATTTAGCCAGCAAATTCAGGCTGCATGATTTGTTTTGACTTCACCCAAATGTATGAACTTCTCCTGTTGGCTGCAGAGGGAGGAAGCAGAGGCCCGTGCACGCGAGGAGGCCGAGCGCCAGCGGGTGGAGCGTGAAAAGCATTTCCAGCGGGAAGAACAAGAGCGGCTGGAGCGGAAGAAGGTGGGTGTGCCTTTCTCTGCAGGGGTGGGGGGGGGTGGCTGAACAGCCCAGATTGGCTGGATAGGCGGAAGAAATCTCTCAGGCTGCCCAATGGTAGGGCCGGTCCTGCACAATTGCAGAATGCAAAGTGATCACTTGTACACCACAAGCAAAGGCTTGCACTGCTTGGCACCCGTGGCTGAGAAAGTGGCAAATGTTTGCCTGTGAACAGGGACAATGTCTGACAACCTTCTTCCTCCTCTTTCTGTCTGCAGCGGTTGGAGGAGATCATGAAGAGGACACGAAAAGCAGATGGAGCTGATGCCAAGGTGAGTCATTCTTCAGAAAACGGGTCAGGGATGACGTCTTTTTATTTAATTTATGTCTTGCCGTTCTTCCATCATGCACCCCCAAGGCTGCATACGTGTGGTTCTCACAAGGTCCCCCATCCAAGCACTGACCAGACCTTGACCTGCTTAACTTCAGCAAAGCCTCAGGTGCCTTCATACCCCAAGCCCTAGGGCTGGCTTGCCCTTAAGCAGGTGGTGAGCCACTGTTTGCTGGGCCAAGGGACTTTGGTACCTGAAGCAGAACATGCAGTTGGCAGCCCTCATTATTAATGATACACCAACTGCTCTTGCACAACACCTCTGTGTGTTTCTATGGTACTTTTGCAGGAGGGCTTTTCGGATCTGACCTCAGTGCAACCCATAATCTGCCATCTCATGGTCAGACACTCTCTGGGCCCTTGAGCTCTTCATCCCAGGGACCTTAGCAGGACCTCCTGGAAGGCAAGGCGGGCCTACTTCTACCCCAGGAAACAAAACGGGCCAAGCTTAACTTCTCCAGTGCTTGTTCCAGACCTGCTCTCTCCATGGCCTCTGGGACAGGATGACAGTACAGTAGTCAGTCAGTCAGATTTACTTGTTCATTACAAAAATACAAAGCCAGTGTGGGCTGTAATCTATTGGACATGACTAACGTAGTTCAATTTATTTCATAGGATCGATTTATTTCATAGAGTTAAATTTTGTTAGAAGTACATTTCACTAGGCGACGTGGGTGGCGCTGTGGGTTAAACCGCAGAGCCTAGGACTTGCTGATCAGAAGGTCGGCGGTTCGAATCCCCACGACGGGGTGAGTTCCCGTTGCTCCTGCCAACCTAGCAGTTCAAAAGCATGTCAAAGTGCAAGTAGATAAATAGGTACCACTCCGGCGGGAAGGTAAACGGCGTTTCCGTGCACTGCTCTGGTTCACCAGAAGTGGCTTAGTCATGCTGGCCACATGACCGGGAAGCTGTACCCCGGCTCCCTCGGCCAATAAAGCAAGATGAGCGCCGCAACCCCAGAGTCGGTCACAACTAGACCTAATGGTCAGGGGTCCCTTTACCTTTACCTTTACATGTCACTAGAAGTACATTTTAGCATTGTTGGTCTCCAGCACGCAGGACCCCCCTGCTCCATGTTGTACAGTGAAATTACAGCTGATCCTTTGAGCTGCTAAAACAACATAGGAACCTTATATGTAGTGTATTTATCCCTATCCATGAACAAATACAGTAACAGATTTTCTCCCTCTTACTACCTGGAGAATCGGGCAAATTTAACAGTTGGCATTTGTTTTTGCAGAAGAAAGACAACAAGAAACTTGTGAATGGGAAGGAAGGGAAACAAGAGGGCGAGGCAGACACAGGTGAGAACCCCCCCTTGTACCGGATGCTCTGCTAATTATGAAAGGGCAGGATCACAGGATGGTTTTAGAATCTGGCCCCCTGCAGTTCTGAATCCAGGTTCTAACTCCAGGATATTGCCCACTCTCTAGTCAGCTATACTTTTGTCCAGGTTGTGTCCATAACAAATAGTCACGGAGAGGGAGCTGCAGTCACAGGTAGCAAAGACCTGACTTGCAAGCATCTGGACACAGACAGTGAGATGGGCTTGCCCAGGAAGAGGGCATAACTTGGCCAAGGAAGTCTTTGTAGCACTTCCAAGCAATTGAAAAGGTTTGTAGCAAACGAGTTGAAGCCTGAGCCTGCCTCAGAGGGTTGCATGGCTGAGGTCTCTGTCCCTGGATTCAAAGGCCTCTTGTAGCTCATAACAACCTCTTTCCCTACATTCCCAGATGGAGAAAAGCGCCCTGGAAGCCTTCCCAAGGAAGAGGAACTGCCTGAAATGCAGGCGTCAAGTCCAGCCGGTCGCAAGGGGCCAGCCCCTGAGGGGACCCAGCACAGGTACCACCTACAGCAGGAGTGACATGTTCTTAGCTCAAGTTGGTGCCAGTTCCTCTCTTACAGGAGCAGCATAGTTGCTACTTCCCTGAGATCCTTCCTACACCAAAATGAAGGAATGTGTACATGGCAGGCCGGGGGGGAGAGGGGATCTCATGTGCAAAGGACCACCAGGGGCAGGAGAAGCATCTATAGTGCTACTCTTCCCCAGGGCTTCCTGTCCTTCTTCATCACGGTTGTGTGACCTGTGGAGTTTGTGGGAAGCAGAATAAACCAAGCGACAGAGAGGGATTTTAAACACATTGCCAGAAGATGGTTTATTATAGCCTCGCCCAAGATGTTTTGGGCTACAATTCTCTTCAGCAGGCTGATGGGAATTGCAATCCAAAACAACTGGAGGGCACTAGGTTGGGAAAGGGTACTTTATTGTAACACAGACAACAAGACCAACATTCTTTGGATCACCAGAACCTTTATCTGGGGTAACTAGCCTTAAGACTAGATGCTCTCACATGGTCGTGCCTAGGGGATTCCAGTGGGGACAAAAGCATTTGTACGAGTTGTTGTGCTTTTCCCATGGTGCAGTGTCTGCATATTCTGCCCATTACTGAATACTTTATTCAGAATACACAATTCTGAATACTTTCCTTTAAAAAAAAGCAGGTTACTAGTCCTTATGGTTGCAGATAGGCCAAAAAATAAGTGGACAGTGCTTGGTGTAATCTCAGAACTCAGATGAAGTGTGTGTGTGTGTGTGTGTGTGTGTGTGTGTGTTAGTTAGTGTTACCAGGAGCAGAGCAGATTGTGCAGTGTATGCAACTTGAGGAGGGCTTGATTTTGATTGCAGTTTTCCACTCTCTCTGGTACAGGATTTTCTTCTTTTTTTGTTGTATACTGCCACCCGCCTACCTTTCTTCTTCCCTCTTTGAGACGGGCCTTTGTTTGCCGCATCTCCATTTGACACCCTCCCCTCTCTTTTGGTTGCAGCTGTCCTGTGGCTCCTGCCCTGTCCCTGGTGAACGGCCTGCAGCCCAGCAAGCACGAGAACGGCTTTTCCTCCCCCAAGGAGCCCAGCGGGCGGGAGCACCCCGTGAGCCCCGGGCTGAGCATGGCTGGCGAGCCCATCCTGCCTTTTGCCAACAAGGAGCCCTTCCTCAGCAAGGCAGTAGCAAAGCCCCCACAGATCACAGGTGAGGGGCTGCCCCTTCTTTGTCCTGCAACGTTCAGGAGCTTTAAGCAAGTTAAAGGGCATGCTTCATATGCAAAAAAACTGGCCCAACAAATGCCCTAAATAGAGGCAGTGGCGGGCAGGCAAATGGTCTGGGAGTCAGTGCAGAGGATGTGAACTTTTATTGGGATCAAACGGTCCTTAAGGTCCTATGGGCCCAAGTTGTTCAGGGCTTTGTGAATTAGCACATAACCGTTGAAGCTGGCCTAGTGGTAAACATGGTCCACCTACCGCAGCATTGCCTGTTACACTGATTCCAGAAGCCAAGGCTTCTTGGTGCTTGTGAAAAGCCATAATCAGTTCCTAAATGGCAGGAGCTCAGCAGCTGGTTTTGGTTGATTCTTTTTTGGAGGCAGGAGGCAGGCTAGAAGATCCTCTGCAGCTCTTCCAAGTCTCTCTGATCCCTTTTTAACTTTTTTCTCTCCTGCAGAGGTTCTGTAAAGCAGCGACGCCACCCTCCCCCACCCCAAAGGATGGGTGCAAACAAGGTGCCAACTCCAGGCTAGCTCTAACCAGAAGATCAGCCCAAGGCTCCCCAACCTGCAAGGATCGAGGAGGTGTCAGGAGCCAGGCTGGGGGCGGCCCAGCCCCACGGACTCTTCTCTTTTCTCTTACTGTTCTCATTTTATGATTATGATTATTTTTTTAATATGCACCTTATCAGACTGACCCTCAACCCATAGCTCATCCCAGACGATATAATCACATAGTTATTTAACTGGCTGGGTACAAAGGATGTTAATAATGTACATAAACTTCAGTGTTAGCATGGGATTACGCAAGCAGTTACCTCTGTGGTATCGCTGCCCCAAAACATGTATTCATGGGAGATGTCTTTGGTGGGTTAATTTTTTTAAATGTGGGCTGAGTCATGGCAGGGGAGATTGGATCCCTTGTACACGGTTGGGGTCTGTGTGCAGGAGTGTGAGTATGTGTGTGTGTGTGTGTGTGTGTGTCTGCGTGTCTGCCTGTTACAGCCAATGGAAAGTGTCTAGATTTCTAATTTAAACTCTCACTATTGGTCCCAGCCAGAATACCTGCAGGTGTGTGTGTGTGTGTGTGCACGCGCGTGCACCATTAGCCACTCAACAACTGCCGTTGTCCTACACACTGTGCTTTTTTTGGGTGCTGCTGTTTCTGTGTGTGTATGTGTTTCGTGTGTGCGATGGCTGGGGCTGTGTTTCGCTCAGAGTCATTGTGACAGTATTATGCATCTGAACAACCTTTTGTGGACAATAAAATGGAGAAATGGCAGGTGGCATCTCTTCTTTGGGCTGGATGTTTGCAGGCTGTGCTGGGTTTACCCGCTGGAAGGACTGGGACAGTAAGCAACCTCATGCCACCTCCAGGACAGTTTACTCCTACAGTTTACAGTGGTTTGGAGCTATGGGACAGTAGCCATGTTCTCCATCCCAGGGCGATGGAGCAATTCAGATCCTGGAGACAGGTAGAGAGAAGCAGATGGAATAGTATGCACACAGCCTTAGTAATTTTGATGCTCTGGTGGTCAGTTTAGGCGTAAGGCAACGATTGCATTAGACACACGAACCACAAACCTAACAATAAGCAGCACAAGAAAACCGAGACAACCACCAACTGACTAAAAACCCATCAGAAGCTTGCTAGAGGAGAGGGAGCTGCCACTTGCCCGAGAGCCTGGCAGAGAGCCAGCGGGATCCTTACAAAGAAATACCTAAAGAGAAGAAGCCGCTGAAGTTTCACCTTTTCTTCCACACCTTCCGGAGGAATCAAAACCTGAGAAATGGGGTGGGGGTGGGAATTGTGTGCATGCAGCGTGGGTGAGGGGAGAGCCCCCCTCCCACACCTGTTGCAATTGGCAGAGGCTGCTGTCTGTTGCTGGCCCTGCCGTCCCCTCCTGCGGACTTCTTAATACAGGGTTGCCAAAATCTCAAAAAACAAATTACGGTTTTGAGCTATTTTTAGGAAATTTGCCAAAAATCTACACTTCCGACATGGGTTGCCATACGTCTGGATTTTCCTGGACATTTTAACGATTTTCCACCCGGGCACTGTTTTCGATGGCCAAATCCCTCTATGTCCAGGAAATTGCAGACATATGTCAACCCTACTTAATAGAGCGCAGAGCAGAGAGCATCTGCAGGCGGGAGAGGTTGGGATGGGGAAGCTGGAATCCTGTTTGTCCTGCAAACAGCCTTGTGAGCTGGCTTTCTTTGGAGCTCAGTTTTCAAGGTTCTTGTTACTGTTAGAGAAGCGAAGAAGATGGTTTCAAAGTTATTTTCCCACTCCCCTCTTTTTTACCCCTAGTCAGGGCGAGGGACGCAATTTCCCCAGTAGGCCACATCCTGTTTGCATTGCCTGCTGGCTGAAACTCTTGATGGAGTGCTGAATGCGAGATTGTTTCAGCATTGATGGTTCTGGACGTTTCCATTTCTCTGCATTGCTTGTTTGGAGCACCAGCTGAGCTCTTCAAATGAGCTCTCACCTCCTCTCCCTTCCACGGTGGTTTTAGACCTTGAGATCTAATTGATACCTGGAAATGTCCAAGTAGTTTCCATGCTTTGGAGAAAAGCTGCAATGGTAACAGTTCTACAAGTTTGGGTTCAACATCTGGATGAAATGGGCTTCTGTCTGTTTTCCAAGCGGGCAAAAAAAGGGTTTGCATTTTGAGTAGCAGCTGGAGACAGCAACCTTAAAAGAATAATCCTAAACATGAATTGGAAACCAGTGTGACTTACTTGGGAGCAAATGTATTTTGGAGCAAGGTTCTAGTGTGAAATGCAGAGATGGTTCCTCTCATGAGTCCCAGCCAGTAGGGCCAGTTCTTTTCAGGAGTAATGGGAAGGCCACAGATTAGGCATCCTGACTCAATCCATTTTGGTTCTTGCATCCTCATCCAGGTCACTGAAGTGAGAGGCCGCTGAATAGTCCTATCTCTTGATTTGTAATTACCGGTAACTCATCCTTTCTAGGCTTGCTTTGAGTTACTTTCTAGAGATAGATGCTGCCATCTCCAAGGGTTGGTGCCTGTACACTTGATGCTGCCTTGTGCATGTGTCCAGCTCCCTCTTGGGGACTACTAAATTTTGTCACACTTGGTAGAAAGGAGATTAAAGACTGTGAAGAAACAAAGTGAGTTCTCCTTTTTAAATTCCTTCCTCCAGCTAAAAATGCAGCAGATGTTTCCTTTTAAGGATTTTGCTGCCCACGCTTGTAATTTTTATTTTGTGGCTTGAGTGGGCCAGAGACAGTTTGCTATTCTCCGCCTCCTCAAACCCTTCTCCATGGTAACTTGCTTTATCACAGGGATGGGGAGCCAACTGTAGCCCTGCAGATGGCGCTAAACTTCAATTCCCAGATTCCTGTCTAATTGCCATGCTGGATGGAGCTGTTGAGAGTTGGGTCCCAACAGCCTCTGGAGGGTCACGGCATCCTCCTATCTGCTCTGTAGTTTGTCCATGTGTACTGTGTTGGTCCTGGAGGGGAATCTCGCTCCGAGTGTGAGGTGCTCAAAAACAGGCAGGTATTCCAAGCTATGGGGAAGGGCTCAGTGGTGGGTCCCACGTTCAATCTACAGTCTCGTGGATTCAGCTGGGAAAGATGCCTGTCCAAAATCCTGGCAAGCCCCTACCGGTTTGCCCCTAGACTAGGCATTGGGAGCTTTTAGCCTACAACACTAGGGCTCTCCCAGTTTGTTTCGGGCCCCACACATCAAGCAGGCCACACGCTGGATTTGATCTTTGGCGTAGGTATAGATGTGATCATGTCTCCTTCGATGAAGGTGCCATGGTCTGATCACTACGCTCTGAAAGCCAGGATTGACTTTCCACCCCCACCCTGCTTAGGTGGCGAGCCGATTTGGGCTCGCCCGCAGAGGCTGATGGACCCTGATAGATTCCGCCAAGCCTTGCGGGACCTTGCTCCCCCTGGCGACTCATTGAGCTTGTTGAGGGCTGGAATATCCAGCTCCTGGCAGCCATCGATGAGATCGCACCTAAGCGCCCTCTGCGACCCCGCAGAAACCGGGCTCCCTGGTTTACCGAGGAGCTCTGGAAAATGAAGCGGGACCTCAGACGTCTAGAGCGAGTATGGCGGGGTGCCCATGACGGAGCCTCAAGAACATCTTATAGGGCTTTTATGAAAACCTACGAGATGGCGGTGAAAGCTGCTAAGAAGTCTTACTTCTCGGCCTCCATTGCATCCGCTAGCTCTCGCCCGGCGCAATTATTTAGTATAATCAGGTCTTTAACGTCCCTTGAGGGACAGCCAAATTTAAATAACAATTTGACACACAGCTGTGAGGCATTTGTGAGCTTTTTTGCGGAGAAGGTCTTGTTGCTCCGCCATGACCTCCCTGCCAATTTGGATACAATAAAGGAACTGGAGGCCCCTCGACTGTCCTCGGGTCCAGTATTGGACCACTTCGACCGGATATCCCCAGCCGATGTGGACAGATTCCTCCGAGCTGGAAAGCCCACCACCTGTCCTCTCGACCCGTGCCCGTCTTGGCTGATTAGAGCATGTCCAGACGAGGTGCGGGCCCTCCTGGGGGATATCATCAATTTGTCCCTTGGCACGGGGACATTCCCAGGGGAACTGAAGGAGGCAGTGGTGCGCCCGCTCTTAAAGAAAACATCATTAGATCCTTTAGATATATCCAATTACCGCCCGGTTTCGAATCTTCCGTTCCTGGGTAAGGTGATTGAGAGAGCGGTTGCTGAACAGCTTGGTGGGTTTCTGGATGAAACATCGGCTCTGGATCCATTCCAGTCCGGCTTCCGCGCTGGTCATGGGACCAAGACGGCTCTGGTTGCCCTAACAGATGGTCTTCGTAGACAGCTGGATCGAGGTGGGTCGGGGCTGCTGATTCTTCTAGATCTGTCAGCAGCTTTCGACATGGTTGATCACGAACTTCTGGACCACCGCCTTGCCGACGTGGGGATCCAGGGCACAGTCCTTCAATGGCTGCGCTCGTTTCTCTCTGGTCGGGGACAGAGGGTGGCGCTTGGGGGGGAATTGTCATCGCGCCACTCCTTGGTGTGTGGAGTACCTCAGGGTGCGATACTCTCCCCGATGCTTTTCAACATCTTTATGCGCCCCCTTGCCCAGCTTGTCCGGAGTTTTGGGCTGGGTTGCCATCAGTATGCCGATGACACCCAACTCTATCTGTTGATGGATGGCCATCCTGACTCGGCCCCAGACACACTGACCAGATGTTTGGAAGCTGTGGCTGGATGGTTACGTGGGAGCCGGTTGAAGCTAAATCCTTCGAAGACAGAGGTCCTGTGGCTGGGATGGGACAATATGGGATTGGGGGGGCAACTTCCATCTCTTGCGGGGGCGCAATTAGTGCCAGCACCGTCCGTTAAGAGTTTTGGTGTAATCTTCGACACCTCCCTTTCCATGGAGGCGCAGATTGCAGCTATAACAAAGGCGGCATTTTTCCATCTCCGCCAAGCTAAGCATTTGGCTCCTTACCTCTCTCGCCCTGACCTAGCCACTGTGATCCACGCGACGTTCACCTCCAGACTGGATTATTGTAACTCGCTCTACGTGGGGCTGCCCTTGAGACTGACCCAGAAACTTCAGCGGGTGCAGAATGCTGCAGCGAGACTCCTTACGGGGTCTTCGCTGTGAGATCACATTCATCCGGTGCTATACCAGCTGCACTGGCTCCCGGTGGAGTACAGGATCAGGTTTAAGGTGCTGGTTTTAACCTTTAAAGCCCTATACGGCCTAGGACCCTCATACCTACGGGACCGCCTCTCCTGGTATGCCCCACAGAGAAACTTACGGTCTTCAAATAAAAACATCTTGAAGGTCCCAGGCCACAGAGAAGTTAGGCTGGCCTCAACTAGAGCCAGGGCTTTTTCGGCTGTGGCTCCGACCTGGTGGAACACTCTGTCACAAGAGACTAGGGCCCTGCGGGACTTGACATCTTTCCGCAGGGCCTGCAAGACAGAGCTGTTCCGCCAGGCCTTTGGCCAGGGCACAGCCTGACTCCCTCCCTCGGCAATCTTCGCGGAGCTCTGGCCCAATGGTGGCCAGTGGCTTGAATTTAATTAATTTTATAATGAATGATTTTAGATTGTTGTTTGTGCTGTACTTTTGTACTGTTTTATTGTTGTTAGCCGCCCTGAGCCTGGCTTCGGCTGGGGAGGGCGGGATATAAATAAAATTTATTATTATTATTATTATTATTATTATTATTATTACAAGCCAAATTTGGCCTGGCACAGGATCGTTGGATTTGCAGGGCTGTTTTCCCCAAACCTGCTCCACATTTGATGCCATATGTGCAGCTTGGCCAAAAGACCAAGCCCACTTGAGCAGCTTCCAAGGTGCCCAATAACAAGCTGGAAGAATCCCTGCCCCTTGCATGCACTGATGCAAAGAAGCACCTGGGAGGATCACAGAGCCATTTGCTAGCCTCCGACATCTGGGTACAGAGCATAAAGGGGGGGGGATCATAAAGGGCCTTGTGAGCATCTCCACACCTCCCCTTTGCACCCTGGACATAGGCAGCACAATGAAGAAATCCTTTGCAAATGTACTTGAAGCAGCTACCCACTTGCTCCAATATTTTAAGCGGGGTGGGGACTGCTGCTGCAGAGAATGCTCATTAAAATGGAAGACTCACAAAGCTCAACAAGGCATTTTGACAGCTGGGCAGCCCCACCTTCAAGTTTTAAGTGTCTAAATATTAGGTAGGCAGCTGCTGATTTATTATGATGTTATTGATATTTACTGTCAGTTTTTCACCATGCTGAACTTTCGTTGAAGGATAGTCTACAAATTATTAAAATAATGCACCGCAGTTGTATGTTCTTGTAACGGCATGGGTTGCTGCAACTGGTATCCCTTTTGCAGTTGGAACCTTGGGTTCAATGCTAGAAATTCCCCAGGCTGGTCCAATTGCAACCATGTGGAGAGCTCTGGATGCCAGGTTGGCGACTGACATCTCAATCTGGCCGACCCCTTCAGCCTTAAGCAGGTAAGAAGAAGAGCTTATTGCATTGTTATCCGACCTCTTCCTCCAAGGAGTACAGTACATGGTTTATATACCTCCTCAGTTAATCCCTACAACAGCCCTGTGAGGTAGATTAAGAGACTGTGACTGGCCCAAAGTCACCCAGCGAGCTTCATGACTTGAGTGGGGATTTAAGACATGATCTCCCAGGTTAATTCTAACCACTATGGCACACTGGCTTCCTGAATACTTCTGCTATGCTATATAGGTAAATAAATATGTTGAAGCAAAATGCCACTTAGAGAAAGATCTTGAAGCTTGAAATTTGTTATATGCTGGATTGTTTTATTTGATGTTTTAATGTGTTGTAAACCACTTTTGAGATTTTTTTCCTTTAAAATATAAAGTGGTATTGAAATGAAATTATTATTAATAACTGCAAGACATTCCATTGTGGCAACCGTAACCTAGCTTTAAGGCACCATTTTAGGATTAGCTTATATATCTGAATTTCTAACACTGCTCAGGTTACACTGCAGCTGAATCGGTGGCTGGGGAAATGATGTCAGCAACTGTCTTTGCTGGTGGTAGCCTTTTTGCCATGTTGCAATTAAGTAGTACAGCAATGTCCACCATTTAGGGGAGTGAAGCAGGGCTTGGGCTTTATCCACTCAGATTTGCAATTTCTAATCTCTTTTGTCTTTTTTTCATCCCAGGTGCCGCAGGGGTGCCAGTTGTAGTAACGCTGCAACCACAATTGGAGCAGTAGTGCTAGATGCCTTACCTGAACTAATACAGAGCTTGGGGTTTGTTTGTTTTTTTCTGCTAGTTTATGTGAAATGATAGCAACTCATGAACAGCCAGTTAAAAATTGAGATGTCCATAGCACATAGGATACACGCCAGGGGCAAGCAAACTTTAATAGCAAAAAACATTTGCTTAATATGAATGTTGTTGGCCTGCCAGACAGCCAGTTTTATCAGTTACCAGCCAAAAGGGCAAAGTGATATCATATAATCCCAACAAATTACAGAACTTTTTTTATTGCAAAGCAGGAATCAGGCCATCCTGTAGTAACACTGCCAACCAAAAACATGTCACTAGATACCTATTTACTCATGGTCTTAATTGGTTGTTGCCTTCATGATGTCAGTAATGTCTACTATATGGACCACCTTGAGTGCTCAGTATCACAGAATAAGAGCTGCACCAGTGTTACCACCTACAGTCAAGTCTAGTCAGTGTCCTCTTCTGGAAAACCTTTTTAGCTCATATTGGTTACTGTATTCAACTGTTTTAATAAAACCTTCATTTATACCAGTGTATGGATTGCTTTCAATGCATTAAGGAAGTTCATAATTGGTGAAGTACCTAGTGACTATTCTCACCCACCCTTGATGGGCAGACACCAATGAGGTTTTGCAGAGTATTAACAAAAACCGCACTGTTGAAGAGAGTATAACTTGGGGCCCTCTTACATTCCCAACAGCATTTTGCCTGCTGTGCAGTAAGCAGAGCCCTCCTTTGTGCTCCCAAACACAAAGCAGGCTTTTAACTTAACTGTTTTCCAAAAAGGCAGCTTGGAGGAGTTTTGTCTGCTGTTGGTTTTGTAGGTGTCTTGAGAAAATTCAGTCCCCTTCAAGTCTGCGATTACAGGATGAGAAGGGGACTGTCAGACTTGGGCTCCTGCCTACTCTCTCTGAGAGGACTTCAGCAGCTCCCCACACCAACTTGCTGGCTTCTTAAAGCTCACCAGTTATGAATGAGCATATTCATATGGTACATGGGACCTTGCAGTCTCTTGTGAGCCCTGCTCTATGCTCTCACGTGCTTTTGCCTGGCTAGAATGAACAGCGATAATGCCTCTTGTGTATATGGGTTTGTGAATGACTGTAAAAACCGTGTTCCTGCAAGGCTGGAATGTGGCCTGCTGCACAAAAGCAGTGTCACGGCTGCTGCGCTACTATATCTGTCTCTGACCCCACATTTTGTCTGCCCCCCAAGTTTACTACTAGCAAACGTGGCCCTTTTTAACTGGGAAAAAAAAAAATCCGAAGAGCTACCAAAGCCTTTCTCCCATCTGTAGACGGATCTCATTGTCTCTTCCTCCTGAAGTTTCTGCCTGAACAGATACAGGGCCGTAGCTCTTAAGAGGTCCAGAGTCCCCACAGCTCCAGTAGCCAAACTTCAAGGAGGGCCCTATGTTTTCCTTAAGAGTAAGAAACAAAAATTCCTCTGGGGAACTTCAGAGGCAGAAAGAAAACTTAAAACTCATCCATCGTATACAAATATACTGTTTTATTCTAGGGGAACCTTTGTGTTAAGTTCTACCAAGGGGAAAAACTGGGGAAAGATTTTTTAAAAATTCAACAAGATGGTTTGGATATATTCCCTTGCTGCTTATTCCCTGCAGGAACAGAAAAACAAAGAAATCCACACAAATTTCTAAGGAGAACACAAAACAGTCTGACAGACAGATATAGCTGCATGTCTGAGGGTCTTCCCACCTACTGTGGGCTTCTCAATTATAGACTCATAGGAGGACAATTTACATGCAACCAAGACACCACTTTTAAAAAACATTTCTTTTTTTTATAGTCACACAGTAAATTGATTGTACCTGTTTGTTTAAAAAAAACAAAACAAAAAAGCTCTCATCTTTTTTTAAAAAAAATGTGAGGGACTTTTATTTTTTTTTTTAAGTTCCAGAAAAACATATTTTGATGTTGTAATCCATAACAGTGTATCTGCTATTCAACTACTTATTCATACAGCTACAAGGGGTAAAAAGGGATGGGTGGGTGGAGGAATTGGGGGGAAATTAGCGTTTTAAACACCTAGAAAAATTCATGTACTTCAAACTGTGGAAAGTTTACTGGAAAAAGGTCACAACCCAGTAACAACTTTTCCTCCCTTCCACTCTCCAAATTTTTACCTCAGGCTATACAGTGAAACATGGGATTTCTGTTCAGAAGCAACAAAAACATTGTGGGATGGGGAAGAGAGAGATAAAATCAGAATTATACAGAAATTGGGGGGCGGGGCAGGTGCTTTTTTTTTAAAAAAAAAAACCCTATTTCACACATTTTTCTGTATTTCAAAAATACACTAGTGAACTTCATTACAGGCAGGGGACAGGACTATCAAGTACACAACGGCAAAAGAGGACTACTTTCTGATCTTATTTTGTTGTTACCTTTGATACTGTTAAAAATAATAACTCAAACACACACATACACACACACACACAAGGTGTTCAACCCTGGAGAGGTTTTCAACTAGAGGATTTCTTTTTTAAAAAAGGAAGGTGGTGGCTGGACAAAACTGCCAATAAAAACATACTATTTTCTGTTTTTAAAAAATAGGTTGGCTTTCCAACTGAACTGCAAGACTGAGAAAATACAGTCTAACACATGAGGAGGGGATTGGTGAAATGCATTTGACCTTTGGATAAGCACCCTGCATTTTTTATCATGTGGAAGGATTTTGACTGGGGTGGTGGTGGTGGTAGTAAAAGCCTAACAGTCAGGATACCAGAAGTTCTCTTCTAAATTTGGGCCTCATGTCCTTTTTCACCGAAGGATCACCCAAGTATCATTTTGTAGCTGGGCTCCTTTTTTTAAGGGTGCGATAATTAAAATAAAATTGCGAGGCCCACAAACCCTCACCCCTCCAGGAGGTATACAAAAAAAATTTTTATCACAGAAGGGAGACAAAGAAGTGGAGAAGCTGCCACTGAGATGGTTTGGAGAAAAAATGAAAAGGGAGGAACAGAACAGGGAGCACAATTCCTCCAGAACCGATGCTGTGTACCTTGGCATTTGATACCAGTATAATGGTGTGGGGTGTGCGTGTTCCTGTGTCAACCCTGTTTGTTGTAGTTGGGAGTGCCTACACACACACACACACACACACACACAGGCATTTCCTGTCTCAACACAGTGATCTGAAAGGATGCTCAGCTTTACTCTGCTGCTCAGTGAGGGATGCAACAGACCCACAGTTTCAAAAGGGAGGGAATTTCACAGCACCCCACTAAGCTGAGTCCTTTGCCCCAGCTTCTGGCTGAAACTGTCTCTTTGAACATCCAATTTGAGGTGTTTTCTTTTTCCCTCTCTTGAAAAAAAAAAAAGAATAAAAAAGTGGGGGGAGAACAATGATGGAAAATGGGTGTGTTTATCTTACAGACAGAATTTCCATTGGTTTCCACCTTACTACGTTCTGCTTCGCATCCTACAGTAATTGTTAGGAAAACCCCACACAGCTGTGGGCAGCAGCTACATTGCAAAAGCACCCAGGGGTTTAATCTAGCTTTCTTTGCTTCCATGGTTAGAAGGAAAGGACGTACACAACAGGATTCCCTCTAAGGAAAAAAAAAATCCTTAACGGGTAACAATTGATACAAGCACCACTTTGTTTTGAGGAGGGGAGGAGGCGGGACAAGCATCAAGCTCATCTTAAGAAAGCGTTTTCAGGATCAAATGCAGCCACTGAGCCCTCCGTTTTCTTGCGCTTTGGGCTGTTTTCTGTCCTTTGATTCTTATTTGCACTCTGTCACAGCTCGTGCTGCTCCTCCTGACGGTTTGTGTGATGTGACGGAGGAAGTCTTCCAAAGGATGGATGCGTTCACAGTTTGGTGCTTTTGCAAGGTGTATTGGAAAGGGAAAGAAACAAAAACAAACCCCAAAAGAGATAATGCCCCCCTTTGCCCAACTTTAGTCTGAAAGCTCAGGGTCAGAGTCCTCTGGTTTGACTTTGGCAAGTTCTTCGTGCACCTCCCTTACCATAAGGATACGCGTCAACATGATGTCCAAAGTCCCAGGATCTATTGGCATAGTGGAATACCACATGGGGCTATTGGGGACACACGAACGCTCTGGCTGGAGGTAAAAGACATCACTTCTCTGCTTCACGCTTTCAGAACTGTGGGAACAGAGGCTCATGTAAGAAGGCGGCGCTGAGACAGTCCACAGAAAACACAGGTTCAAGGAAGAATTCGGGGCAGAAAGCTAGGCAACAAAGTATGACTGAACGCAGAAGCTAGGAGTGGGAAGGACAACAGGAAGTGATGCAAAGGATGGGAGGGCAGCCAATGAAATTAGCAGATTTTAAAGGGTATAAAGTATCTATTTCTCTTTCCCTACACAGCCAGTGCATGCAAGGCCTTCCATTATATTACGCTTTGGGGAATGTCTCAAATGCTTCCCATATTATTACCTCAGAAATCCTCCCAAAGGGCTTGCAAAGCAAGTCAGTATTAGCCCAGTTCATATGTAATGTAGAACATGTGTAAAGTTAATGCTTAGCTGTGTGCTTCTTTGGCAATTTTCAGTGCTGTTCTTTGCATTTTATTTCTTCACACATCCAGGCTGATGCAAGTGGTTATGAGGTGGAATCCCAAACTACTCTAATCAAAGTGGGGGTGTGGTAGGAAATAGGGACGAAAGGGATATTACAAAATGCCCATGATCAACAAGGCTAGGATGGTAGACACATTTCTACATCATCTTCTTTCATGTTCGGAAGACAACTTAGTGCACAGAAATGCAGCTATTTTGCCTTCATGAATTCACACCACAGAATGGGTGTGCAGTCAATACACATACAAATGAATGCAGAGATTGACACCCTGAATTTATTCAGGAAACCCAGCCAGATAGGCGGAGAATGAATGGCTGAATGAATAGATAAATAAAGTCATCCTTATGACCACCTGTACATGTGCACAGCTCAGCATGGATGCACACAGATGATTTCTGATCAGGGTTTTCTGATCCCTCCACAGCACATGCAGCGGGGGGAAGGGCTGACCCTATGAGATCGCTTGCCAAAGGATACCTGAAGCATCTGAAGGCAGCCCTGTTTAGGGAAGCTTTCAATGTTTAACAGACCATTGTATTTTAATATTTTGTTGGAAGCTGCCCAGAGTGGCTGGGGAAACCCAGCCAGATGGGCGGGGTATAAATAATAAATTATTATTATTATTATTATTATTATTATTATTATTATTATTATTATTTATTATTATTATTATTATTATTAATGGATGAGCAGAGATGGATGCCTTCTTGATTCACAGCTCAGATTCTCTGCATTAGGTATCAAAAGGAGAAATGGCCAATAGTGTGATGGAGTTCAAAAGAAGAGAAGCTACAGCCTAGGGTTACTGCCCAAGAGTTCAATTTGTCCTCCAAGGGCCTCCATTAAAAACTAACGTAGAAACACAAAGGAACAGGTTCTCTGACCTGTGCAGCTGACTGGGATCAGGGCAACGTGTAGTATTAGGGTGCACCTGCTCCCCTCCCACTTACTGATTCAGCTGTGTTTGCAGTTGAGTTCCTGCAAGAGAAGGCTTGATGGGAATTGGTCCATTTCTTTGTAACCAACTCCAAACTCTCTCGCTGCAAGGGGAGCCTCTGAGCACTGATTTGCTGGAGGAGGAAAGAGAGGGAAGGCAGGAAAGAAAGGCAGCATCACTCACCACTTTGACAAGTAGAATTCATAGAGCCGAACTGGGCATCTCAAGGGGTTGTCAGTGTTCTCGACCATTTCCACCACTGTTGGGACATCTTCGCCCTCGTGGCGTTTTCTTTTCCCTACTAATTTATCTAGAGATGGAGCAGGGAGGGAGGAGGGAGGAAAGAGGGCAATGGCACAAGAACAAAATCATTAGTTTTTGGCACAGAAAACTAATTAGGAGTAGCAATTGCTTTTGTTACTCTTCCATGCAGGGTCGCCTTTGTAAGTGGCCAACGTTTTAAAAGGAGTAACGTATTTTTCGCTCTATAGGACACACTGGACAATAAGACGCAACTAGTTTGGGGGGGAGGAAACAAGAAGAAAAAAATTCTGTACCCCAGAAGCCAGAACAGCAAGAGGAATCTGGCTTCTGGGATAGCCTCTTGCTGTTCTGGCTTCGGGGACAGCCTTTGAAGCCTCCGCAGGGCAGCGGGGTGCCTTCACCCCGCTGCCCTGCGGAGGCTTTGCGCAACCATCCCCAAGCTAGAACAGCGAGACGGAGCGCTGCGCAGTGCTCCGTCTCCGTGTTCTGGCTTTGGGCTTAGCCACGCAGCCTGCATTCGCTCCGTAAGACGCACACACATTTCCCCTTACTTTTTAGAAGGGAAAAAGTGTGTCCTATAGAGTGAAAAATACGGTAAGCTGGGATTCTGTAAATTGTTGTGCTTGTACAGAATTTCAACGCGCCTGTGTGCAACACCCGGTAACCCAAGGAAGTCAAGCCATGCGCTGCAGGAAAAGAATGTCCACAATAGCTCACCCACCTGATTCTACCTCCTGCTTTTGGAAAGGAGGAAAGAAGCGTAAATAAGTCAGCTTGGTGTTGTACTTCAGGGTCCGGGTGCGTCGCATGACGTGGGCAAAGGACAACTTCATGTGCTCGCTGACATTCTTGAGCTGGAAGTATTTGGTGTTGAAGAAAAGCAGCGTGTTCAGGAGGACGATGGGGGAATAGGCACCCAGCTGCTTACACTCCCATAAGTGCTCCTCTTCGATTCTTGAGAACATGTAACCTGGAGATTAGATGATCAGGGGACACACAACAGGAAGGAGAAACCTGGTCAGTCGTTTACCAGTGGCCAGTGGCTAGTGAACCACCAAGCGCCTCCTGGGACTCTTGCACCAAAATGCTGGGCTAAAGGAAGTTGCTGCAGCGAGAGCCGGGCACCAGTGCAGCCTTCCCCAACATGCTGAGCACCAGAGTTCTTGGAGTACTTGCCCCATGCACTGGCTAGGCCTGATGGGAGTTGTAGTCCAAAACCTTGAGAGAACACAAGGTTGGAGGAGACTGCTCTAGAGCAGAACAGGTAGATTTTAGAGGGAAGCCCCTGCCCCCCAGTGTATGCTCAAGGGGCATAGCTCCTGCTTTCCCACCTGCTCCCAACAGACTGCCACAGCAGTGGCGCATGTAGGAACTTTGGTTCTGCTCTTCCTCTGAGAGGGGTATGAGATAAGCCTTCTGGCTTCTAAGAACAAACAGCCTATTCTATTTTCAACTCTCTGCTTCTTTAATAATGTTTTCATTGTTACATTCTGCTCTGTGCAGGCTCAGAAACCACACATGCACAGAGGCCACAACAAACAGGAAAAGCCAAAAACCCAGCAGCCAACAGTCACACAGGCAAATGATCTATGATCCATCAAACACTCTGGTGGGCAAAATGTAGAAAAAGATAACAAAGGTGGTGCCATGTGAATGTTCCTGAAATGAGGGTGTGCCAAAAATAAGAGCATGGGCACAAATAAGAGCATTTCTGCAGCTCTGAAGGCAGGGGCAGCCTAAGCAGCCCTCAAGAGGTGCTCTTAAAAAAGGAAAAAGGAGAAAAGAGGCATGTTCATATGGAAACAGTTTTGGCTTAATTGTTTTAAGAGATGCCAAGTTGGCATTCTTGCCTTATAAATACAGAATGTGACCGTGAATCAGAGGGACTGTAGTGAAAAAGAAAGAAAAAATACAATATAAGGCTAAAGACAGACCACCCCTCATTTATTAGAAGCCACCATCTCCCTCTCTGGAGTCTATGTTCTCCCTTCCGATACATGCCCACATGACATTACAGACAAAACAAGTAACCTCCTTACCATTTGGAAGCGTTGTAGGCTCCCAGATTTTCAACAGTTTTGTAAGTTCGATCATAAACCTGGAGTAGGGCTCGGTAAAAATGTTATCTATTCTACCATTCTCAAATAGGTACTGCAAGAGAAGAAAAACGATGACAGAAAACTTGGGAGGTTTACATAGAAAGGTGCAGACACAGCCTGCTGATTCAGTTCCATCCTCCTAACATTTTTTGGAGTGGGGTTCTGTATTCTTGGAGGTGATTCTCTTCTCCAGACTGGCTGGCTTTGGGCAACAGCCGGAAAATGGGACTGTTCTTGCAGACTTATGATACCACCTCCAGCCCTAAATTCCACCACAACTCTTGAAGACCATCCCACAATGCTCTCTTACATGCAACATTAATTTGACACATCAGGTATCTATATATGTGTGCAGAAGGGCAGTCTTAGGGACTGGCCCCCAACTTTATCTATCCCGGGAGACTGGTCAAAGCTTGAGGTTGGACAGCTTCCAGAAGTGCTGTAAGATGTTTTCATTCAAGCTGGCTTTGGTGCAAAGGGGGTTTGGTAGAATTATTAGCACACTATTTCCCTGAGTTCTTGAAAAGGAGTGTGCTGCAAGTTCAATTAAATAAATCCACAGCATGCCTGCAACTCTCAGAAAGAACTATTGGCACCACAACCTCAGGAGAACGACGCTACGATAATAAATGTGAATTGTCGAGTCGTACTATCATTTCTTCCTATAATTTATATCCCAACCACCTATAACCATATATACTCAGGGCAGCTCACAAGAGCTTAAATCACAGCAACAAAACAAATCAAGCTGTAAAACAATGGGAATGATTTCAAAGAAGCAATCAATTTAGAAATGTACTGAGCCAGAACTAAAGAAAATAAGAAAATGCCTACTGAAATCAAAATGTTTTGAAAGCATGCCCAGAAACAGGCAGTGAAGGGACCATGTGCACCTCTCTTCTGAGACCATTCCACAAACTCGGTGACATCGAAGAAGCCCACCCACCACACATCTATCAGATGAGAGTGAAGATCCTCA
The DNA here is from genome assembly GCF_951804945.1 of Podarcis cretensis. Classification (NCBI taxonomy): domain Eukaryota; kingdom Metazoa; phylum Chordata; class Lepidosauria; order Squamata; family Lacertidae; genus Podarcis; species Podarcis cretensis. Next base: position 31,580,576 of record NC_137177.1, read on the forward strand.
GATGTAGGTTGAAGTTCTCAGGAAGAGAAGAGGCAGAACCTAAGATATTTTGGTCCCATAAATTTAGGTCTTTAAAAAGGTTAAAGGCAACAGCTTGAATTAAACCTGGTAACAGGCTGGCAACGTGTGACGTTGACAAAGGACTGGTGTAGCATGAGCAAATCTGCCTAGGCTCAATAAACGATTCTTTTTCCTGGTCACTCCTTAAAAGAACAAATAAATTAAGAAATAAAACGCCAGAAGGACAATTACCTGCTGAATTCCAAGGCACAGGTATAAGATGCTGTCAGGGTCATACTTCTCACCATTTGGTCGTCGTACCTCCTGGATAAACTGGCATAAGCCAAAGCTCAGCTCCGAAAAAGAACAGGAAAGGATGTCCTCTTTGAGCTTCACAGGTCGAACTACAAGGAAGAAAAGCACCAAAAGAACATCAGCCTCTTTCACAAGCAGAAATATTCGAATACTCAATTCCATCAGAGTAATTGAGGGCACTGTCCACTCATAAGCAATTAAGGAGTTCCCTTTCTTGTTTCCCAAGCTCCTGAACAGTAAGTTGGCAGTCTAAAAGGGAAGGAGGACTACTTTTCCAATAATTAAATGAACCAATAAAAGAGCTGTTGATTCAAATACCTCCCCCTTCTGCAATATGGGGCCTATCTTAATAATAATAATAATAATAATAATAATAATAATAATAATAATAATAATTTATTATTTGTACCCCGCCCATCTGGCTGGGTCTCCCCAGCCACTCTGGGCGGCTTCCATAAAAACCAAAAATACACTAAAATATCACAGATTAAAAACTTCCCTGAACAGGGCTGCCTTAAGATGTCTTCTGAATGTCAGGTAGTTATTTATTGCTTTGACATCTGATGGGAGGGCGTTCCACAGGGCAGGCGCCACGACCGAGAAGGCCCTCTGCCTGGTTCCCTGTAGCTTTGCTTCTCGCAATGAGGGAACTACCAGAAGGCCCTCGGCGCTGGACCTCAGCGTCCGGGCAGAACGATGGAGGTGGAGACGCTCCTTCAGGTATACTGGGCCGAGGCCGTTTAGGGCTTTAAAGGTCAACACCAGCACTTTGAATTGTGCTCGGAAACGTACTGGGAGCCAATGTAGGTCTTTCAAGACCGGTTTTATGTGGTCTTGGCGGCCGCCCCCAGTCACCAGTCTAGCTGCCGCATTCTGGATTAGTTGTAGTTTCCGAGTCACCTTCAAAGGTAGCCCCACGTAGAGTGCATTGCAGTAGTCCAAGCGGGAGATAACTAGAGCATGCACCACTCTGGCGAGACAGTCCGCAGGCAGGTAGGGTCTCAGCCTGCATACCAGGTGGAGTTGGTAGACAGCTGCCCTGGATACAGAATTGACCTGCGCCTCCATGGACAGCTGTGAATCCAAAATGACTCCCAGGCTGCGCACCTGGTCCTTCAGGGGCACAGTTACCCTATTCAGGACCAGGGAGTCCTCCACACCAGCCCGCCCCCTGTCCCCCAAAAACAGTACTTCTGTCTTGTCAGGATTCAACCTCAATCCATTAGCCGCCATCCATCCTCCAACCGCCTCCAGGCACTCACACAGGACCTTCACCGCCTTCACTGGTTCTGATTTGAAAGAGAGGTAGAGCTGGGTATCATCTGCATATTGATGAACACCCAGTCCAAACCCCCTGATGATCTCTCCCAGCGGCTTTATATAGATGTTAAAAAGCATGGGGGAGAGGACGGAACCTTGAGGCACCCCACAAGTGAGGGCCCAGGGGTCTGAACACTCATCCCCCACCACCACTTTCTGAACACGGCCCAGGAGGAAGGAGCGAAACCACTGTATAACAGTGCCCCCAGCTCCCAGCCCCTCTAGACGGTCCAGAAGGATGTTATGGTCGATTGTATCAAAGGCCGCTGAGAGATCCAGCAGAACTAGGAAACAACTCTCACCTTTGTCCCTAGCTCGCCGGAGATCATCAACCAGTGCGACCAAGGCAGTTTCAGTCCCATGATGAGGCCTGAATCCCGATTGGAAGGGATCCAAATGGTCTGCATCCTCCAGGCGTGCCTGGAGTTGTTCAGCAACCACGCGCTCAATCACCTTGCCCAAGAAAGGAAGATTTGAGACTGGGCGATAGTTGGCCATACTGGCCGGGTCTAAAGATGGTTTTTTAAGAAGCGGTTTAATGACCGCCTCTTTCAGCGGATCTGGGAATGTTCCCTCACAGAGGGAAGCATTCACCACCCCGCAGAGCCCATCGCCCAGCCCTTCCCGGCTTGCTTTTATTAGCCAGGATGGGCAAGGATCCAGGAGACAGGTGGTTGGTTTCACGCGTCCAAGCAGCCTGTCCACATCCTCGGGGGTAACGGATTGAAATTGATTCCATGCAACTTGACCAGACAGAGCTCTAGCACTCTCCCGCCCCGGCACCGCTCCCACGGTGGTGTCTAGCTCCTTCCGAATATGAGTGATTTTATCTGCAAAAAACTTTGCAAAATCGTTGCAGGAGATCTTGGGGTCTTTACAAGGCCCCTATCTTAGAGGACTGTTGTCATGATAATCTATATGAAATGCTTCGAATCCTGAAAGTGCCAAATATTTTAACCAATAACTGCTTACACACTTTCAAACTTGTTTTTTAGAATGGGAATCTTAATGGGAAACCTGCCTCCCACTCTCTGTAAATGAATTTTTTTAAAAAACCCAGATATTTGAGGGGTGTAGCTATCTGACCCTTATTGTGGGATGTGCAGTAGTACAGCTTTTAATTAGCTACAGCAGCTATGCACTAGCTGTGCAATAAAGGGGGGGGAATGAATTCAATGCAAATAAAATCATATGCATGATCACTGCTGATGACATGTACTGACATCAGAGGGAGAGTCTGAGGAAATCTATTTCACTTCAAATGGTGGGTTTCAGAGGAACCTGGAACAGGAGAAAATTTGGAGGTGGCCTGTTGGTAGCTTGTGTGAATTAAACTTAGGTCTCAGGTTTGGGAACATAACAATCTCACCCAAACAAAGACCCAGAGTATTCTGCATAGGCATTCTTGTTGAGCCTATGAACCTGTATCCTAGAATCCCAAATCTCCAATACCCAATTAATTCATTGCAACTGAGCAGATTCCATTTAAATCAATAGGGCTTGTTTCCAAGTAGTGCATTTAAGGAGCAGTGTGTTAAAAGCCATGTCTGGCACACTTCCAGGACCATGCAATACATACAATGACATCTGATCCACCCATCCCATCCTTCCAGGATTACTCTGCTGAAAGACCCAGTTCAGCTCTTCAACCTCCATGGTTCAATGAAGCTTAAAGAAAAGTATTAATTCTTACTTTAAAAAGCATTACCTCCAAATTTGAGGTCTCCTTGCTCTTCCTGTGTGTTTTTCCACTGGACCCAGTTCTTCCAGGCGTTCACCCCATACATATACTTGAGACTCATCCCGGAAACGGAACAGCCTGGGTATGAGCTCTGCACAAGCATCCGGGGCTCCACAGCTACTATGGACTTCTTCCTCCCCTGAAGGAAAACCAAAGTGTGTGCAAGGGCCCAACAAAGGCATTGCTTTGCTTAGTCACAGAGGGAGGTAAATGGTTTCTGGACCAAACACACCTCCAGTAAGCCATCTATATTCAGGATTGGCAAGCAGTGGCCAAATCAGGAGCATCGTTTCTCCTCCTCAACATATGCTGATGAAATCAATGTCTATGGAACTTGATTATGTTTGGGGAATGAAGATCCTGGCCTGCCACTTAAATCCTCCCCTGGAAGGGAGAAGGTGACCAAGAACCACATGACTGGGGATGGGGGAGCAAATGCATCAGAAGTTGCATTACCTGTTTCCTATTCCTGCTCTCAATTGAGACACAGTTTTGTGGGTGAGAAACTAAAGAGACATATGCGATCTCCACACTCCTGACCTCAACTAGGGACTTTTCTTTGAGAAGGGGCAAATGAGGAAGGGAAACTTTGGGGTGGGGGAGGAGAGAGTCAAGAAGCCTGGGGAAATGGAGGAAGGCCCTTCACCCTGAATACCTCACCCCAAAATGTCGTAGGCTTGTAACAAATAAGCAGCAAGAAAAGCAACGGCACTCCTTACCCTCCTTTTTGGCTGTGGAAAACCGTCTCTGTGTCTCCGCCTTGCTCGCGCACGTGAGTGAAGACCCAGCCCTTTGCTGATTGGGTCAAAGGAGTCTAGTTTTTAAACAAAAGCAGAGATTTAGTGGGAAAGTTGCAGCAGCAAGAGCTGTGCTGCCATCTGGTGCCTCCCGGGATAGCAGGCTGCTCCCAGAACAGAGGGCGAGGGTTAAAAAGTTACCAGCAGCATGGGGGCAAAATGCCCATAGCACATTCCACACCCAAGAGCCTTCTCTTCTGTGGCTGACAAACCTGAAGGGAAATCAGCCTCCAGGTCCTGCTCCAGCTCTCCTTTGGAGAATTGCCTCGGCTCGGGCTCAGGCTCAGGCACCGTATTTGAGCGTAAGGCATAGTGGTTCAGCTCCTCCTCCCAGCTATGAGGGGTTGACACTGCTTCGGACTCTAAGTCGCCACTGTATGTGCTGCCTTGGTCTGTAATTGAGAGGGGAGAGAGACAGGTGGTGCTCAGGAAGAGAAGCCCAGCAGGCAGAGACAGAGAACAGCCTATTAGGACATTCAAGGATGTGAGGAGTCACGAGCCCGGCTGCCTTTGGCAAGCAAGAGCCACAGAATTTTGCAAGAGTCAAAAGGGAAGCATAGTCCACCCCCATGGCTCAATGTAGGAAAACTGACACCTAGAGGATCTCAAACAGGTGGCTGTCCAGTCTCTGCTTGAAGACCTCAAGCAAGGGAGAAGCCACCTTTGCCCCATGGTATTTCTTTTCATTGTGCTCTGCTTTCAAAGTGTCTCCCAAATGTTCAACCAAATATTTACCCAGCTGTAACTTAAGAACAAATTAAGATTAGATCTGGTTCTGTCCTGTGGGTCATGTCTGCTAACTATGCAGAGAAACATTATAAATGCTGATGCGCTTTTACATGCTCACTCCCCAAGTAAGGTATGAGTGGAGGGGGGTCTCATACTGGGCATGCATATATAATCAGTGCAGTTTTGAAATCAATGCTTCAAATCAGTGTGTTTTCAATAGGTTCAGTCTGCCATTTTGATTCAAAATAGTATCCAATTATATCCAAACATAGACAGAAGGCTGCTCCTCAATCTCAGGATCCATCATGCAAAATTTGGTTACGATACCTGTTCACATAGTGAACAAGCTACCTTCCAAAATTATACAGTAGATGTGAGTGTATTTGCTAAGTGGAGCAAGTAAGCACCAACCTTTTTCAAATATCTTAGGGTCGAGGAACAGCTCATGCTCAGATGTTTGAGAGCCTGAAACAAGTGAAGGAAAAAATACAGGTATACCAACACTGCCAGACCAAAAGCACTAACCACCGAAAACATTGACTCCATATGCAACTACCATGTACTAAGACAGACCACCAGTACACCTATCCCATGACTGCCAACTTTAAATAGCAATAGCTTCCCAGGATCTCTGTGATGGTTCTAGGGGTTGCTCGTGCGTAAACCGGCGCCACACCTGGCTGGGTTGCCTGAGTGAACCTTTTCTGTCCGGACAGCCACTCGCCCGTGGCTGTCTCAATCGCTGGCAAAATCCGTCAGTGGGCGTTTCTTGAACTTCTTCCAGCAAAGAAGCTCTTTGACGCCTAGTCTCCGCCTACTCTCCCTGCGCGGAAGCCTTCTGCGCAAGGAGGGTGTGGGCAGCGGAGGACCCGTGCTCTCCCCGCTGGTCCCCGGCGAGGAGTCATGGGACCACCTCGTCGATTCCCCCATCTGCCCCCCTTCTCCACTGGTGCTACGCTGATTTCCTTCCCCAGAAGATGGGCTGCTTTTCCCCATCCCGGGACGCTCTCTGGGACCCCTCTGGAGCCCTCTCTCTCCCTCTGGCTCCGATGGCAGTTCCCTGACAATCTCAGACAGACAAAAGTCCTCCTGACCTTTATAGCTGGAGGTGGTGTGAACTGAACCTGGACTTTCCGCATGCAAAGCAGGTGTTCCAACACTGAGCTCAAGCCTGTTCAGGACTGAGTGTCAGTCAGGATGCCTAATCTTGCCTAATTTCCTTTATTTAAAACATTTATAAAGCAGCTTTCATACATTATTTTCTAGGCAGTTTACTTAAATGGGCTACTGGTAGGCATGTAAAACTTCATGAGGGAGAACAGCTCCTACCCACCCCTCCCTCCCATAAAGCTATTTTCGTCCTTCTCCTTCCCCCACCTCAACAGCCCCAACTCCAGATTCCCCTAGAATATGTGAGTTGCTGAAAACTGTTTAGTGGCATAATTGCTTCAATTCGCAAAACTGGAAGGGGGTAGATCACTCCATTTCAATGTGGCCTTCTCTTTGGGAGATTTATACAGAACCCTTCTGATAGAATCAAATTGAAAAACTAACACAGTCCAGAATAAGCCTATGAAATAAAAATCTGGGTGTATAAATACAACTTCCCCAGGAAGGTTCCCTCCCCAACCCCTTCACTGCAGTCACTCTCCCCTCCTCTCTTTCTCCCACCCCCATTCACCAGCTCCTCAGGTTTCCCTTTTTTTAAAAAAAAAAAAAAGCCTTGCACCTCCTCTAGAGTGCTCTTTATCCTTCTCATCCTCTGCGATCATTTCTGCCATCTGGAGGAGATCTGCCTCAAATGCGTTGGCGGAGCTCTTCTCCTTGATGTCTGGAATGGTTTCTATTGCCTTGCCAGTATTCTCCGGGGCAGATGGAACCAACATAGGAACTGGGACCTGGGGGTGGGGGAGAGGTTTGATTTGTGCAGATGAAAAGATCCTATAGCAGGGAACACACAACAACATTTTGTGGGTAGAACACACACAAAGAAGAAGGCTCCATGGGGAGGAGGGCAAGCTAGAGAAATATTCTCTGGGTGATGTGTATCAGTAACAAATACACGCAACTCCCTTTGCATCCTACCAGCTTTCAAATCTGTAATTGCCCAACTTGAGCCTCCTCAAACAAGGTCCTTGCCATCTCAAGAGAATCCTGTCTCTGATGGGTTATCAAGCAAAGGTAAACCTTTTTAAACTGTTGGCTTCAGTTAAGAGCCAGCCACTAACTGGGTGTAAGCAAGGCCTATCCCATGATCCCTACTAGGTGGAGGCCATGGTTTATTTTCCACCTCTCAGGCCTCTAAAGAAAAGGTGGGCAGAAGGTAATTCACAGTGCACCAACAAACCACTCACCAATTTCCAGAGCACCACTTAATGCCTCTTGGTTGCTGGGATTCCTTCAACTATGGAAACCCTGGCCTGATCCAGCAAGACAATTCTGATACTCTTTTGCTGGAGTACATAGCATCACTTAACACAAATGACGCTTTTGGTGTTAGATTAGGAAGCTGCCTAATACTGAGTCAAGGCCATTTGTCCTCTACTGTCTACACTGACTGGCAGTAGCTTTCCAAGCTTTCAGGTAGGCGTCTCTCCCACTGAGCTCTCCCCAGATCATGAGTGCAATGAACTGATTTGCACTGGATGTGGGGCTTACTTCAGCCCCACCACAGACACTCATGCTGAGACATTCGGCATTGTCCAGGCTGGCCACAAGCTGACCCAATGAGCTCAACCTTCAAAGCCACTGTCCAAAAGCCAAGGTGCCAAACACATCACTTACGGGTATTGGCATTCCCAGCGGAACTGGTGTGTATTGGGTGAAGAGGTGGAGAGGAACTGGCACAAACACTGGTACAGGAACAGGCACCATGATTATTTTGGGTGGAACTTCTTCTTCTTCTTCTGTTATGTTAAAAATAAAAGGCATGATCCTTGGAGAAGAGAAGCCAGCTGTTCATTCATCTCTCTCAACAAGCTGTTAACTTTTCTTTGCTAACCACAACTGCTGCTCCTAACACACCACCCCTTTCTATGTGGATGCATCCACATATGTTCTCTGGGACTCTTCTGTCCATGCCATTCTTACGTGATTATTCCAAGCCAGGGAACACAGCAGATGACCAGGCCAGCCTTTGTCAACCTAGTGTCCATCAGACGTTTTGGACTATAACTCCCATCAGTCCAAGGCAGCATGGTTGTAATGCAAGTTGTAGTTCAAAACATGTAGAGGGTACTAAGTTGGCCAAGGCTGAAAGCTTTCCGCTGAAAGCCAGCTTGATTTTGTGCTGGAATTTTCACTTGTTCATGGGTTGCCATAAACAAAGGTGGAAGATGTGAGTCAAAATTCATTATGGGTTTGATTGCTGGGGCTGCCCTGTTCTCTACTATACTTATTCACACATACAGAAGACAGCTGTATCATACATAAGAAATGTATACATGGGATACAGAAGACCATTTAACACTAATGGTGGGTGTCTTTGCCTATAGAGGAAGATGCACTGGGCACGCCCTCCACGCACTGGGCAATGCCACCTAATTGGGCCTCTAAAATTAAGATACTACTTTCCTAATGTAAGGACCATGGTGTTTCTCATAACTTCTGCTCTCTGGCTTGCAATGTTCCAGCACTGGTAGAAATTCAGAGAATCCACTGAGAGAAATCCAAATAACTACTTGTTTTTACATTTCCAAAGGGAAATATATCATTGCTTCTTTCTCCCTGGAACCTTTAGTGCAAAAGAAGGCTCAAGTTCTAGGCTGACTAATGCCTTGAACAGAAATACTCCCCTGGGTACTATACACTGCAATATGGTATTGAAGGTCTGTTTTTTAAAACCATTGCTGAATGGAACTTTTTCATCTTCCACAGCTGCATCCAATACGCTCCCCTACTTGCTCACTACTTGGTGATATTTTATCTGGTCACAACAAGAAGTGCTTACACAAGTTTTTACATTCACATCTCTCTGTCTCTGTCTCCCTCTCAGAACTGAACATGCCATTTCTGTATCACATACCTGTCTGGCATTCCTTGTGTTGCGTATGAGGCTTGCAAGAGGTGGCCTTGGTCTGTGTTATAGGCTTGCACAGTAAGGCTTTGTTCTTGAGAAGTCGGGGAGGCTGGGAAGGAGGAAGCTTCAAAGCATCCGTCTGAGTACTTGCCTGGTTCAGGGCAGAAAATGAGGTACAATAACTCTTTGCTGCCTTTCGTAAATGTCATGCTAAGATCAGCTAGTCCTAGTTACCAGCCCACTAAGCCACCACTTCTTTCACTTCCACTGCCTCTAAACCTCCCCCTCTACATACAGTGCAAAAGTGCCCAAAAACTTTGAGCAGTGTGTGTGTGAAATATATAAATAAATACTTTACTAGATGTCCCAGAAATTTTCTTGAAAAACTTACATCTCCAATAATTTTTGCTGTCACAGTAGGAACTGCACCTGTTAAAGGGGAAGGGAAAGCAGGAAATTTGTTTGCCGCTCTTCAGAATATCATGACTAGTTCTAGTTTCTGGGGATTACAAAAAGGGGGCATTAAGGAACTTTCTTAGGGCCATGCTTGTTGCTTTCCACAACAACAAAATGTAAATTTGCATAGATGTGTATGTGTGAGAGAGAGACACACCAGGAAGTGTATTTATCGCTGGCTTACCTTGCAAAACATTATTGGAATTGGCTGTGGGCTGGGCAGCAGGAGCACTGGCCAGGGACACCACGTTTGCTATAACTGGAGTAGAATCCTTCCTGAGAGACGGAGGGGGCCCCACCGAGGACGTTGGTGCCATGGAAAGATTTGCTAGGTAGAGGAAGCAGAATGAGTTGAAGTAGTGTAATGTGAACAGCGCAAGTAGACAATATTTATACGTCAATCACTCTATTTCTCTGCAGATGCAGCAGTTAGGTCATACGTACATTTGCACCCCTTAACTATACTTTACCCACTCTATCATACTGGCAATGATCATACAGTGGTGCCCCACAAGACGAACGCCTCGCAAGACGGAAAACCCGCTAGACGAAAGGGTTTTCCGTTTTGGAGGCGCTTCGCAAAACAAATTTCCCTATGGGCTTGCTTCGCAAGACGAAAATGTCTTGCGAGTTCCTGCGGGGTTTTTTCCCCTCCCCCCCCCCTTTCCTAAGCCGCTAAGCCACTTATCAGCTGCTCCGCTGATAAGCCGCTTAACAGCTAATCACTAAAAGCCGCTAAACCGCTAATAGCGCTAATCTGCTAAGCTGTCAATGGGCTTGCTTCGCAAGACGAAGAAACCGCTATACGAAGAGCCTCACGGAACGGATTAATTTCGTCTTGTGAGGCACCACTGTAGTTAGAAATGAAATCTCATTGTTGCTAATTGTCAGTGACCTTCCCAATTTAGACCTATTTGAACTGTATCACTGTGCGTACTTGAGCATTTTTTTAAAAATTAGCTTGTTTTGTCTGGTCACAAAATAACACACAATAGAATGTTAATTAAATTGTAGACGTAGTGATAGTCAAACACCTTTTATGTTGAATTAATGGCAGCCTGCTAACCACATTTCCTTGTGGGCTCCGTTTCTGAGTGAAAAGTCAATTAAAATGTTTATCGGGCAAACCCTGTTATCTTTATAGCTTTGAAAAGTAAAATAGTGACTTGAGTTGGGGAAAAGGGAACTTTGAGCAGATATGACTTTATGCCAGGACTGGATGATTTTATCCAGGATGTAAGTCTCCTTTTTGTTCAGAAGAATACAAAATACCATTATGGCTGCAATCCTACACACACCTGCCTAGAAATAGCATACTGTCCCAATCAAGGGAAGTAATAGTCCTGCTTTTTAGACCACACCTGGAGTACTGTGTCCAGTTCTGGGAACCACAATTTAAGAAAGATATGGACAAGCTGGAACATGTGCAGAGAAGGGTTACCAAGATGATCAAAGGTCTTGAAACCAAGCTTCATAAGGAATAGTTAAGGGAATTGGGCATGTTTAGCCTGGTAAAGAGGAGACTGAGATGAGAGGTGATGGCCACCTTCAAATATATAAAGGGCTGTCAAATGGAAGATGGAGCAAGTTTGTTTTCTCCTGCTCCAGAGGAAACCCAAACCAATGGTTTTAAGTTACAAGAAAAGAGATACCAACTAAACATCAGGAAGAACTTTCTGACAGTAAAAGCTGTTCAACAGTGGAAAAGCCTCCCTTGGGAGGTGATGGATTCTCCTTCACTGGAGGAGTATTGGTTGCAATCTGTTCCTATCACCAGCCTAGTCCAGCTAGATTCATGTCTAGTCTGCTGTTCAGTTGAAAGAAACACAAAAGAAGCACCCCTAGGCATGCTACATTCATTGATATGGGATTTGCCTGTAGCTGATGTCCCTACAGCTTCCCCGGCATCCATAATAGCAGCAGGCCTTCTTTTACCTGTATTGTTCTGAGGTGGGGGTGGGGGTGGCGGCGGTGGAGGAGGTGGAGGTGGAGGTGGATCTGATGCACACTGCTGATTGCAAAACATCAAAATGCAAAGCAAGTTGCAAAAATGCTTAATTTCCCCTCGCCATTTCAAGGACTCGCCAAGTTTGCCCTGCCTTTTGCAGCTGTCACATTTGGACATCTACAAAGAAGAGAAAAAGAGAGTACAATGTGCATATTGTTATTTTTTAAAGTAAAAAAAAATATTGTTCACACACATCTGACTGCTTTTCTTAAATGACTTTTTATCGTCGTTGGTTTGCATCCTGTGAACAATTCTGCTGACACAAGTAACATGCCACTCCATGGCACTGAGGTCACCTAAGCCTCAAGTGACAGCAAAGGATCCAGAAGTACCCCCAAGTTACATACCCACTTCAGAGGGATCGTAGCCCCATCAAGAGCAGGCAGCCTCCCATCTATCCCGTCTAGGAAACCACCCACTAACAGTGCTGCAGTCTTATCTGGATTGAGCTTCAGTTTGTTGGCTCTTATCCAGTCCATTACCAAGGCAAGACTATCGGTCCAGCACATCCACTGCCATCCCTGCAGATGTAAAGGAGTAGAGCTTTTGTGTCACCAGCATATTGCTGACAATGTACTCCAGAACTTTGGATAACTCCACTCAGCAGCTTCATGTTGATGTTAAACAGCTTATGTAAGGAATTAAGGAACTGACGATTGCTTTGAGGCCCACCAATAAGGCTGAAGCAAGCTCTGAAACCCCACATCCAAACTCAGTACATCTGTACAACAGATCTCACACAAGAGACTTGCTAGCTATCTAGAATTTTAATTTTTAAGACATGTTTGAACTCCAGAGCAGCTTACCTGATAAAACAAAACTGTGAATTTTGACATGCAGTCTTCTGAACAGAACTCCTCCACCTTGCCCCCAAAATGATTCTGAACCAGCTTGGGAGATGTCTGCAAACAGTAGCTGCACATCTTACAGTGGTTCCCCCAACGTTTGGCTAAGTCGTGCTTATACAGCAGCTTGCAGCCTGGAACAGCACAAGAGAACAAACATTAATCAATTAAGATTCCCCCCCCCACTCCAGTTCTCAAAGTAGGACAATATACACAAGTAACAGGCAGCACAGACATCCCTTGTGAACAAAGCAGCCACAAGCAGTAACATATGGCTACTGCCTAAACACTACTTTGTGACATATTTACTTAAAAATAAGCAACAGGTTATTTTGCCCTTGTAATTAACAGACTAGCTCCTCAATGAACTGGATAAATTTAGATCCCAAACCATGTGGTTTTACAACCCTTGCCAAAATGTAACCTCGAATCCACATTTCGGGATTGAGGATTGCTAAATCCTCAACAGAGCCCTGTTCCTGTGGCAATAGGAAGCTCCAAGGTCTTGGACCAAAATGCCTTGGGACTGAAGTTTGAAATACACACTCCAGATCTGTCCCTTCTTACCTTCACTACAGAATGACTTGTCAATGCCTGAGAATCGCACAGTCTCTTTGATAATCTTCTCAATCTTGCAGTATTCACACATCGACATGACACAGTTTATCTTCTTATACTCATCGCAGCAGGTCTTGCCACAGAACTGGAACATTTTACCCTGCAATTAAGCAAGAATACTTTGGTGAAACTGAATCCTCCAATGCCTGGCTGTTTCAGGAGAGGACATGCCACTTCATCCTTCTTCAGTGGGAATGCAAATTTGCCCACTTCCATTAAATGCAAATCGGGGCTGAGTAAAAAGCCACCATCCCACAGAAGTGCGAGAAAAGCCTAGAGTAGAATAGTGGGCAGGCCTGACACCAGTGGTCAGTTAAGCTGGGCCCTGGCTGAGGCCCCAGAACTCAGAAGAGTCCCTCATTGGTCCAACCTGCTGTCCATCTGCCATGAAACCTGGCTGGTGACCACTATGACTCTGCCTTTTCTGGGCTCTAAGAACCAAGGGGGTCTTCTTGTCAGAGCCTAGCACTCTCAGGACCAACATCTTAATGCCAGGCACTGCTTTTGTCATCATTGCAGTTTGTCAAATCAACTACAAAGGCTTAATTTTTTTATTAAAAAAAATCTACATTGAAAAAATCTTTCTAGTGACTATGGTGGAAGCATGGGCATTCTCTTGGCTACCTTGGAGATAGAGAAGCTGTTACTGCTGCTGCTGTTATTTAAAATCCATTTTTTCAAAAGTGGGGGACAGGGAGGAGTATCAAAATGCGCCAAGAGTCCCCTGAAGTGCCAATGCTGGTAGTGAACATAAATTCAAAAAAAGTGCAGAAAATCTAGTTTCATATAAGAAAAATAACAACTTCCTACATCTTGTGGAGGTAAAGATACGCTCAAAAGTGTGTGGTCAATGTCTGCTGAAATCTCAGAATTCAAAGACATGGCTGAATCAATTTGCCCCAAAAAAGAATCGTCGAAAAATTATACAAAAAGGGATACAGTGCAAGCCAGCCCACTTTGCATTTTCTATACAAATGTCAGCTTTCCTTGGCGCAGTGTATTTTAGAACTTATTATTAAGCATGGAATACACACAGCCTTGCCTGTCACTGGGCGTCTGGTCCACAATTAGAGCACCCACGTGTCCGGGTTCAAGAGGTCTGTGAACAACAACAACTGGCAGGTGCCAATTACCCTGTAATCGAGCAGTTCAGGCTTGGTTGCAAACAGGCGGCTACAGTGTTGACACTTGAGTTTGACGACAGTGCGGGCAAAGGTAACTTGCTGGGACTGAGCGGCGAGTCTCTGGAGACCAGCTGCGGCTGAGCTGCTGACCGAGCTGGGGGAAACCGTGGAGGTAGTGCTGCCCGCTGCTGAAACCGTGGCTCCTGAGGGGATACTGACAATCACTTGGCCCTGTGACAAGGGCACCACTGAAGAGTTCATTCCCGCAGGCTTGTTGAACAAGTTCTGTTAAAGCAACAGGGGATGGAAAAACCTTGCATCAACAGGATTTTCTGCCAAGTTTGAGGGGTTCCTAGCATAGGGTAACCTTTTCAAAATACCAGGGAGGAGCTAGCAATTTTAATAAGGATTGCAGTAGCAGCCTGCTAATCTCTGGAGGTACACCACCCCACCCCAATTCCCTGCCCCACAGCCAACCTATCCCAAGTCTCCATGCTTTTCTTTTCTTTTCTTTCCTTTTAATTGTTCTCCATCTGTGGAAAACAGAACTCTTAATTCTTGGGAAACCAATCTCAGAAAAGAAAATCACGGAGAACAAATGAAGACACAGAAGTCTGCATTATATCACAGAGGTTATACCAGTGTTACACCATCTCCATTGTCTTTTTGGTACCTGTTGAAGTTTTTCCTCTTTCAACAAGCCTTCAAAGTGGAGAAGTTTTACCCTAGTTAGAATCTGTGTTGGATTTGAAATTGTTTTTAAATATGCAGTTGTTTTCCCCCAGATGCCCACCCCCTTTCTAATTTTTTTTTAATGCCAAGCGCATAAAACTGAACGTGCACAAGTTAAATATGTGCAAGTTGAGAGCTTACTCTCTGTTTGTGTGCAGGTGTGCATATTATGAAACCAAGATCCTTCATAGCAAGCAATTCTTAGGTTAAATATTATATTATTAATTATTATGATTATTATAATTTAACTGACACATCTCTGCACTATGTCTATTAAGTGTATTAGCACTCTTATCAGGATGCAACATAGCAATGGAGAAGCTAGTGGTCAAAAGGAGAGGGACTATGCCCAAGGAAAGACTGGCAATGGCCACAAGTCCAGGAAGGGGAATGAGACTAGCACATCTGACAAGCCAATTGAGTAACTAAACTGGAAAACAGGACATACCTGAAAAGCCACCACGCAGCTATAGCTGCAAAAATTGCGTATGCTGCCATCTGACATAGCGAGGTGATACTGAGGGATGGCTGAGGTCTTACAGCTGTTACACTGAACCTGGACACCTGCCCGAGAGAAAAACAAACATAACAGAAAAATAATAATGTAAGAAATTTAATGTGCTTTAAGGTCTCTTGCTTTCAGAAAATGTATATATGAAAAGGACAACACAACATTTACCTGAAGATGTGACCATTTTAACTCTGTGTGCTGACAAGCAGTTCACAGAACAAAAGAGCTCTGTTTTCCCCACATTATTTGTGCTTTCAATCATCTCAGCTGAAGATCTCAGAGATTTACACAGTGCGCAGGGAGTGATTTTTGCTGACTTCTGTAGAAAGAGGAACAACAGATTTTTCCCCCTTCTGAGAGCAGAAAGAGTTCACTTGCCCACATAGCTCACTTGCAGGTGAAAGAAATAGGTGTGTCACATACACAAAACAGAAGTGAGCTTAGTATTTATTTATTAAGTCAGTTTACACACCGCTCACTAGACATAAAACATCTTCAAGTTGTTTCCAAAAAGGAGTCAAAGATGCCAAAGTAAAGAGTCACAGACTTGCAACAGTATCTTTTACAATAGGAAACAAGAATAGCCCCAATTTGCTTCAAGGGGCTGAACTACATGACTGTCTAAGACTCAGGTTTCCAGGTTTCTAAGACTTTCCCAGGAAAGTCACTTTGTGAGGGGATGTTCCTGCAGCAGGTTTAGAGTGCAAAATTCTCTCCCCTGTACCCAGAGCTGTTCACCTGTGCAGCATGGCCAATACCCATCTGGCCTGGAGAAATAAAAACAACTGGTGGTAAGCTCCCCTTTCCTGCCCACTACAGGTTCTCTCAAATTTTCCCCTTGTCTCAATAGAAGGAAAGTAGAATTCTGGCCTTTATGTTAAAAGCACTCCCTCGCCTTCCCTATCTGGCTGCTCTCCACAGACACAACTATAAACAAGTTTCATATTATTAGCAGTAGGGTTGAGGCTCCACGCAAGCCTAGTGTGCACTAAAATAATGATTTAAAACAGTAACAGCAACACACACCAGGAACCAAAGAAAGAAAGCACAGACCTGTTTGTATGCAGTGACACACGTTGAACTGCAAAACTTTTTGGACTGCCCCTCGATCTGAAGCATGTGGCACTGGCCTGAGGCACTATAACAGTAACCCCCACAGTTCTCACAGCAGTTCATGGTCAAGTTGTTTGCTGAGCGGAACTTGGAGAAGCAGGCGTCACTGCAGAGTTTGTGCACAACATTCTGGTAATTCACTTCATGCCGAATCTGAGAGAGCAAAAAAGCCATTACATGGGAGTATTCCAAGGCTTTCTTTCTCTCAAAATAATTATGCATTTTAAAAAATCTAGTGCACGGTGTCAAACACAAGGCCCGCGGGCCGAATCCAGCCCGCCAGACCTCGTCATGTGGCCCATATAGCCGTGTAGCCCCAGCCCGCTATTAGAAGCCCAGTCGCTTCCCACCCGCCCATCAAACAGGCTGCCAACGCAACGGCGCATGTGCGCGACGAATCCTCCCGCTAACTCCAATATCATAAAGGAGATCGCTTACCCTAGTGGCCTTTTTTGAACATGCGCGACGTTGGGCGTGCAACGCGCAGGCGCAGGCAGGAAAGGATTGGGGGGAAAGCCCCGCCGTTGCCGCCTCTGCGCTTACGCGCTTAAGTGAGCTTACAGAGAAAGGAGGCAGAGGTCGCGTGCGCGCTGCCTTCCCCGTGCGTGTGTAATAGCCGGCAACCTGTCAGCGCCCGGCCCGTGGCGCCTGTTTGCCGTTGCTGTGGCAGCCGAGGGGCCCTGCGGGAGGCCCTGGCTGCGAGGCCTGCCAGAGGGACAAAGCCTTCCGGGAACACAAGCGGCAGCTCGGCCACTTTCTCCTCATTGTCGCCTTCCCCCTCCCCGCCACAGCCGCTCATGCGGCTGGTGATGCAGCCCTGCGGCGGGGGCGGGGAGGCGGTGGGCGCCTTGCTGCAGCCCCAGGTGGTGCGGCAGCCACAGCCACCGTCGCGGGGGGCCTCGGAGGCGCCCTCGGGCCTCATGGTCTTCTACGAGCTGGGCCCGGTGGCGGGGGGCGACGCGGACGGCGACGGGGGCGGAGGCGACAGCCCTGGCGGAGGCCTGGAGGATCTGGACGACAAGGAGGAGGGCGGTGCCCAGTCGGGGGGAGGAGGAGGAGGAGGCGGCTGCAAGAGCTGCACCTACAAAGGCTGCAGCGAGACCACCACGCAAGTGGCCAAGCAGCGCAAGCCCTGGATGTGCAAGAGGCACCGCAACAAGATGTACAAGGACAAGTACAAGCGCAAGAAGAGCGACCAGGCGTTGGGGGGCGGTGGAAGTGGTGGAGCTGATGCAGAGGGAAGGCAATTTCAGGAGAGATGGGAAAGTGATAATAAAGAGTGGACACATAGTCCTACAGATACAACCGGCCCTTTGAGGGTGACCAAACTGCCGATGAATTTAGGTTGACACCCCTGATCTAGTGGATTACAGCATTTTCCCCCTCCCACCTACCAACCCCTTTTGATTTTTTTTTTTAAATTAAACAAGACAGACTTACAGAAGGGTTTAAAAACTGGCAATCCAGGCAAGTAAACTTTGCATCTTGCAAATTTTGAATTTTCTTACAATTCACTTAATTTGTATACTACCCTCCATCCATAGATCTCAGGGTGGTTCACAAGAGAAATATGAGGCATTGTGAGTGAATCATACTTATGATAGGCATCAGATTATTTGTCATGAAAATTAAAATCAATATTCTAAGATCCCCAAATGAAGTAACTTGTCAGACTTGCTACAAGTTTTGTTTCATCGTGAATTCTGATTAAAAATTAAGCAACCGAGCAAACCCATTTTTGCTTTTCTGAACCACAAAGGCAAAGAATTTCAGTGATTCAGGAAAATTCCACTTGAATGATGCAGTAGAAACTTGGGGGTGAGAGTGGGAAACAATACTATACCCAAGAAGTAGACTCTAGCACAGCCTTCCCCATCCCAGCTTGCTTGCTCACATCCTAACTCATTACTGATTCCAGACACGGTTCAGAAATTCAATGGCCTCCTTGGTTCAAGATGCAAGTGATAAGAGGAGAATGTCATCTGCATACTGGTGACAGCAAACTCCAAAACTTCAGAAAATAGGACTCTTCTTTGGAACTGGATTCTATTGCATGGTGGCTATAACTGCCCTCACCCTCACAAGTGCAGATGTACAAAGTGCTCTTTATAATTTGCAACTTGGAAACCAACCAATGAAGTTAGACAAGCTAGTGATTTGATGAAAGCAGTATGCAGAGCTTCATGGCTGAGCGAGCACTGAATGTGGCTTTTCCCGCACCCAAAGCTGATTCACTAATCACCTGGCATCCTGACCAACCAAACATTTAGAAAAAGGGTTTGCAATTTCAGTTACCACTGCATTCTTCTGGCACATGCTGCACTTGGTGGAAATACTGTTTGTGTGAATGGTGACGACAGGCTTCCTTTTCAGCTCGTACATGGATAGACACGACTGGCTGCAGAAGTCCTTGCTGGAGTTAGTGTTGTCAAACTGAGCGGTAATCACATCCTTTGGATTCAGAATTTCCCTAGGCAGTTTTGAAAGAGGAAGAAATCAGGTGTTCAACTTTCACAACCACAAATTTACATCCTCCACAGACCAGTGCGGTTCTCTACAATACCAAATGTCAGCATAGAGGTTGTGATCTGTCTAGCTAGCATGTTCCACTTTACAAACGGAGCAACTGGTACCAATGAGTGTGACCTGGCCTGACTACATCTGAATCACAGAAGTAAACCCAGGGCAAGGATTTGTCCACAAACAGCTTTCCAGGTCATGTGGCCAGCAGGACTAAACTGCTTCGTGACGGAAACCAGAGTGCATGGAAATGCCTTTTACCTTCCCGCCGCAGCGGTACCTATTTATTTACTTGCACTGGTGTGCTTTTGAACTGCTAGATTGGCAGAAGCTGGGACAGAGCAACAGGAGCTCACCACCATCATGCAAGTTCAAACCACTGACCTTCTGATCGGGAAGCCCAAGAGGCTCAGTGGTTTAGACCACAGCGCCACCCGCATCCCTTCAAATTACATTCCCAGGGATGCTTACAAAATAATAATATTAGTGCTATGTTTCTTTCCCCTTTCACAAAAAAGAATAAAAAGCAAAAAAGGCTAAGATTTTTTCCATTTCTTCTGCTGATCATCAGTGTCAAAAGTCTGCTTTGAAAGCATTTTAGTTTCCTAGACTTGAGTACATGGGTGCTTCCAGACTGTCACTACCTTTGGGGTGGAATTCAATCACATACCAGCAAATCCAAGTTACAAAACTGAGTTGATGCTCTTGTGCAACAAACCTCTCCCCACCCACCCAAAGCGGACTTTCTGCAGCAAAGGGAAGTGTGGGATAACATGTACTTGACACAACGCCTTCTAAACTCCCCACAAACGATTCAGAATTATTTGTAGCACATTTCAAAGCCTGAGAGCCCTTACTTTGAGCAGCTGGAACAGGTTTTCTTGGAAGAAGCTGGTGGTCGTGTGGCTGGTACAGTATATCCCGTGAGGCACAGTGTGGAGCAGAAGAGCTGAGTGGAGCCTTTCCTCTGATAGGCTGTTTGCCCCTTCTGTAGGATCTTCTTACAGCCTGAACAGGAAACCCGAACAGCCGTACTCGGGACTGAAGGAAGCAGTTTGTTCATGCCAGAGGATGGTGTGTTAGGTGGGAAATTGGAAGTCAGCTGTGGAGCTTACCAAGAAGAGAGGAAAGAGATATGTTGCTATTGAGGTCATCTTCAGAGGCTCTCCTCCGGGTGCTCCACCTCCACCTGAGAAGCAGGTGGCAACTGGAGTGGGGGGGAGCTTCTCGGTTGTTGCACCTCATTTTTAGAAGTCCCTCCCCAGAGAAGTTTCCCTGGGGCCAATGTTGCTATTTTTTTTGTAATGTATTACTGACTTTTAATAACTGATAATACATAAAACATAAAAAAGAACTCTGCCTCCCTCCCTATATAAAATAAAATAATCACTACTATTACCCTTCTGCTCCATTTGCTCAAACAAAATACAAAAAGCCATTTCTTCCAAGGCAATTAGTATATAGTTATGTACTACTTTGGAAACCGGACTTGTGAACAGGGAGAAGTCAAATTACTGGCCACCAATGCTCCATTAAATTATCAGTTTTCTGTCTCCCTTTCTGAGTCCTGATTTTCTGTGCTGAGCAACTTATCCATAATTAATAAATCCCAAACTGTCTGCACCCAATCCTCTTCTGCTGAGGATTCAATAGATTTCCATGTCTGTGCTATCACTAATCTGGCAGGTGTTAACAAATTATGAAACAATTTCTTTTGGCAAAGCCTTTTTAAAATGTCCCTAGGTTTTTAATGCTATAATTTATTTAAAAATTCTCTTTTGATTTCTGTTATTTATCTTGCTTTTGTAAATTTCCCTGAAAGCATTGCTGAAGGATGGCATAGCCATCTGAAGAACAGGAGGGGCAAGCGCAACCCTTTTCCTTACCAAGAGGGCTGCCACTGACTGAAAACACAGCACTGATCTTCAGTTCCCCTTCCTGAGTTTTTGGCTGCTGGCCATATTCCTGAAACAAAACAGCTACAGGTAAAATTCCAGCCACTGTGATCACCAGTACTCAATCTATCGTGTAAATCCTGGGATACATTTGAAATAATTGTGCCCTAACTCCAGTACAATAGTAATAATAATTAACAATAATAATTAACAATCACCTTCTGCAGTCCTACTGCACCTTCACCAGTCTTACTGAAGAGGCTCCTCATGAGACTGGAGGAACATTGCCTGGCTGTGTGAGGGCCGCTCCCTGCAAGGCACTTTCCACCTGGCCTAGGGGGCAGGGCCCACACTCACCAGCCCTAGAAAGAGGCTCCTCATGAGGCCGGAGGAACATTGTCCTGCTATTGTTTTATTGATTTAATATGCTGTAAACTGCTTTGAGATTTTTATTAAAAAATGTAAAGCAGTATAGAAATTAAAATGAATAAATAAAAATAAACATCTCAAGGTGATGTATAATAAAATAATCCTCCATTGGGTTGGATGCCATGACAGATCACTTTTCCTATGCAGTGTGCTGATGTCAGCCACGTTTGATGGGAATGGCTCACCAAACTCCATCCCTACTTTTACTCTCCTCCATGCCCCTGCCCCACTTATACATGCATCCAAGATACTGCACTTTTCCATGAAAAGAGTTATTCTGAAGGCAGCTATAAAAGCATCCAAAGAGCTAAGAACAGAGATGCAATCCCATTCCTACTACCACTCTAATATCTTCACCATACAGCTTTAACCCAGCAGCCAATGCTGCACTTATAACACAGAGAGACAGGTCAAGGCTAGGCAGTTTATGTCCCATCTTACCTCAGTATTATCTGGTTCATCCTTAATTTTGTTCAGCAGCCCCTGCTGAGGTGCAATAGCTTTATCATAGTCATTGTCCAAAGGCTCTTCCTTAATTCTAATATTTGGTGCATAGGAATTCCCCAGCTCTTGACCAACGGATTCCTTATTAGCAAACAGGTAGCTAGACTCCTAGCACACAAGAACAGTAACTTCAGCAGCATACACATTTGGGAGACAACTTTCCCATTTACCTCTGAATTTAGCTACAGTCCACTTTCCCAGTTTTTCTCTTCTCCAGCAGCTTTCCCCATGACCTCTTCTCTTGTCCTTGTTACCCTGAGTTTCTATGTTTCCATCTTCTATGTTTCCTGACCTAGAAACTCATCTCCCCTATTCCCTGGTCCACTTTCTCTGCCTTTCCTTTCCTAGACCCTTGCTGCTTCTCTCTTTCCTAGGCTCTTCTACTTTGCCCCTATACAGTATAAGATCAGAGCAGCTCAGCGAATAACAGTCCAGGACCCTTCAACTAGCTCCACCGTTCTGTGACATTATGGCAGCTTAGCCAACTATTAGCAGAGGGTTCAACAGCAGCACAACAAAATCTCTACAATATTCCAATTCAAAAAAAAAAAAAAAATGCACTTTGATATGCCAATCAAATAAAGGCCCACAACTTACCCTGAAGTTAGTTTCTGGTGTTTGTGGTGCCAACTGTGTCCGTAATGTTTCATCTACTTGATTAGTAACTAGGGAAAAACATATTCAATTAGCATCCCTTTGGAAAGCAATTCACTGCAACCTGTGGACTACTGCAGCAATGCAGGGGTGGGGAACTGCATTCAGCTGCCAGGCCCGATCCTGATCTTCTGATTTCTCCATCCACAGGTGGGAAGTCAACCAACATCATGCAACAACTTCACTCACTGTCAGCACCAATCAGTTGAACAGCACTGTCAGTGAACCCCACTTGTCAAGGAACAATTGGGAGCGCATGTTAAATTTTTAAAAAAATATTCCTTTGCAGCAAAATATTTAGTTGCTCCACATTATGTCATCAGGTGTAAGACTGATCAGTTTAGTTTGGGGGAAATGGACTCAGGGGCCCAATTAGAACCCTTGCCAGGTCTAATTAAGTGCAGTCCAGAAGTCCCCACCACTGCAGTACTATTTTGTTCATCAGTTTTTTCAAAAGTGGATGGAACTGAGTATGTCAACCAGATGCAGCCATCCACGAGGCAAAGTGAGTGCCATTACGCGTGGCAGACAGATCTGTCCCATGGTGTGTAATCCACTGGGAATTCCCTTGAAGATGTTTCACTGAAATAAGCAGAAACTCATTAAGTTTAACCTAAACCCTAAGGTTTGCTCTCTGCTTAACCTTAGCAAACAAAGTGTTACCTGATTTATCAAGGAAACTGCTTTTCAATCTGGAATCCATTTCCTTCGGCATTTTTTCCAATCGTTTGTCATGCTCCTGAAAAGGTCCTTCTCTGGCTTTCTCCTTTGTCAAAAAAATATCTTTAGCATCATCTCTTCCTATGCTAAAATCTTTCCGAACAGACTTAAATACAGAGGGCCCTTTGTCAAAAGGGGAAGAGAGGTCTTTCTGAATCACATTTTGCATCTGTGTGTCTTTCTCATTGTCCACTGCATGATCCCGAACCCTCCTCATATCTCCCCGACTATCCTCAGGGCGCGAAGGGAGGCTATCCTTTGCCGGAAAAGTTTGCTCATCCTCATTGTCACTCCCAACAATAGGAATCCCTGTAAGATCCCCAGAATTCAAGAAGTAATCACTGTCAACCAGCAAGGAGTTTGTAGATCCTGTTCGATTCTGCATTCTGTACGGTATACTGTCGAAGGCAGGGGTTAGGTTGTGAACAGTTTTCTCAGACATTTCTGTAGGTACAAGCTCACCACCTGGAGAAGGAAGAAGAATAAGATGCTTTCCAAAACCAACATATTTACAATATGGAAGCAAATATAAGGATGAGGATATTGTTTTGGGCTTTCAGCTGGGTATTACAGTTTGTAATTTTGATGTTTTATATTTCAAAAGTTGCTTTTTGCAACCTTGTGACTGGATGTGAAAGAGGGAAGGGGACTTAATAAAATAAAATATTTATGTGCGCCCCAATGTATTTACAGTGGTACCTCGGGTTAAGTACTTAATTCGTTCCGGAGGTCCGTTCTTAACCTGAAACTGTTCTTAACCTGAAGCACCACTTTAGCTAATGGGGCCTCCTGCTGCTGCTGGAGCACAATTTCTGTTCTCATCCTGAAGCAAAGTTCTTAACCCGAGGTACTATTTCTGGATTAGCGGAGTCTGTAACCTGAAGCATATGTAACCTGAAGTGTATGTAACCCGAGGTACCACTGTATTATACTTTAGGGCAGTGGTGTCTAAGTTTTTTTCTAACAGGGCCAGATTTGATGAAGTGAAGGGCCGTGGGAGCCGACCAAAGGGCTAACCAAAGTTTTGACCTTTTTTTAGGATTGAAGTTGTTGAGGGTTTTTTTAGGATTTTACCCCAGGAAATGAACTGCCACAGGGGCCGGATTAAACCGGCCAGTAGGCCAGATTAGGCCCCCCAAGTGGACTTTGGACATGCCTGCTTTAGGGGATGGAATAATGTCCTTAATCTGTCATGAACACACTGCTGATCAACTTCTTTGGAAACCTGCAGTATGCTAAGAAGAAACAATTAACAATGTTCTTACCATTCTAGAAAATTCCTGGTTCCAGTCTTCCTCCCCACCCTTGCCCCAACCATTTGCTGTTATGTCCAAAAAGTACAGACTGTAGTTAACATAAACTAGAATTCATTGAAACAAGCCAGGGTCAAACCATGATTTATGCTGCACCCTTAAGACTTGACCATGAACTAGTATAACAACCAAAATGGGGCACTCGTTTCACCTTTAAAGCTGCACACTATTTGACCATTTTAGAAAGCTTTGTGTCAAGACCTTAAAATAGCTTTCTTTGGTACATACAGCCAGTTTAAACACTATTAGCCTACACGTGGTCAGTGTGTGTTTGTGTCCCCAATATACAGCTACTTAAACTGACTCACCAGACATCCTAGTTCTCACTACTATTAATTTGCAGTGTTCCGCAATTTTAGAGCTCTCTGTGGGGTTATCAAGAATTGCCACAATTACTGCAGATGGGTGGAGAATGCATCCCTCCCAATTGTTTTGCAAAGTGTCAGTATCAGAGTTTTGAAATACATGTAGTAGCTACCAAACTGGGTTATTAGTTAATGATCTGGAATATTTTTTGTTACTTACAACCCCACCACTTAGTGACTGGACTTAAGCCATCTGCAACTGGGATTCTGGAATCTTTTAAGAAAGGAACAGAATAAACAAACAAAAGAAGCACTTACGTTTTTCTGCTATACTCCCAAAAACTGCATCAGCTTTGTCTTCATACTGCAAAGAGAAAAGGAAATATATAATTATTCTTGTTTATTCACATAATTTTACATTTATTTATCTATTTATTACATTTCTATGCCGCTCCTTCATCCAAGAATCACAGGGCGGTTTACAATATAAAAACACAAAAATACATGAGATAGGAGACAAATATTTTCCTCTTCCATTTACCAAATTCCCAGTGCAAAAACTCACAACTTTATAATGCAGTTATCTTACAATTCAGCCTTCTACACAAATGAAAGAAACAGAATATTCCTACCAAGACTGTCTTCTTTTATACAGAAATGCATAAAATGACCATTAAGGATTAACCAAACAAAATACATTCATTCACAACATGAAAAGATTTAGCAACTGTTGATAATCCAATGATTTTAAAAAACCTGGTGAAGTTTGCAGATGCCCCACCCCATACCCTGTGATTAGTAACAATGCGGGACTGTCGCAAATTTTGTTTGCTTACAATTCTCTATGCACCCACATTTTCCTATGGTTTTTCAGGTCCATATCCAAATGGGGAGAATGGAACCAGAGAGAATACCCACATCGACCTGGTCCTGTGATTCCAAATGAAGTTTCTGAACCTTAGTGTTTTACTAGAGGAATCCTAGGAGTTGACAAATGCCAGTTTCTTGCTTGTTTCAGTAGCTGGCAGGAGAGGTGGTTTCTCTGTTTAACAGTAGTTAAACAGTGAGAGATGGTTCTCCTCTGATCAGCTGTGTTTGATGGTATGGTGCAGGCAAAGTAATGTTACAAACCTGGCTTTCCAATGCTGAGCACTACTGCTGTTTACCAAGAGGGAGAGGGTCAAGGCAAGGAGAGCTCAGCAAGGAGCCAATCTGCTGTTCCTGTTGTTGCACCTACACCAAGCTATGCACACCTCATCCTCCCAGTAAGCGGAAGTGAGAATCAGAATTGGGAAGCCAGGCATGCAACACCACCCTGCCTGCACTGCTGCCTCTAACGTAGTAGGGTTGAGAATGGTACTGTTACTAACATGGTGCAGTGCTTGTAGCTGTGCTTCCTAGTGCCATAACAATGGTTTCCGGTAACTAAAAATGTCAAAGCATTTTTTGAATATACTGACACTGACAGGTGAGGAATGTAGTGGCCTAATTACCGTATTTTTCGCTCTATAAGACGCACCAGACCACAAGACGCACCTAGTTTTTGGAGGAGGAAAACAAGAAAAAAAAAAATCTGAATCTCAGAAGCCAGAACAGCAAGAGGGATCGTTGCGCAGTGAAAGCAGCAATCCCTCTTGCTGTTCTGGCTTCTGGGATAGCTGCGCAGCCTGCATTCGCTCCATAAGACGCACACACATTTCCCCTTACTTTTTAGGAGGGAAAAAGTGAGTCTTATAGAGCAAAAAATACGGTATTCACATTTCAGTGGATTTGTAGACCAGTGCTTTTTCCCCTCTAAAAGGCACTCACAGGGTCTTGTAGATAATATCAAGTTAGACCAGCAGTATAAGTGTTAGCAATACAAGTGTTAGCAAACTAGAACACATTGTAAAATGTACAAGCGATGAATACAACTAGCTATCTACACAAGCAAAGTAGAAAATATTATAACAGAAAAAGTTTAACCACACTTTCACTTGGCCCGTATTTTGATTGTATTAATCTTACCCGCTGAATCGGATTTGATCAGATTTGAAGAGATTCTGCTTAACCGAGCTTCAATTCAGTGGGTAAGATCAGATTTTCACAAGGCACAGCAGTGGAACATCGAGAAAAGCTTTAGAGCCTAGGGAAATTAATTGGTACACAACATGATCAAAATATGACATTGTGAGAGGAAACTGTTTCCTTATAACATGCGTTTCTCTCATTAATGAAAACTTAAGTCCTGCATATAATTTTGTGTTCTGGTATTTTAAAATTTGACTATTCTCTGCTCTGTCTGCTTTTAACAGATGCCATTAGTCAGGAAATACTCTGTCATACTGGCCAGGGAATATACACTCATGTTTTGGCTTTTATATTTCAAACCTGCAGTGTCCCCCATAGCACTGTTAACTTATCTTCTACCAATGTGTCAATTTCTCCTGAATATAACATAGGTATTTATGTACACTTTGAGAACAGTCTCTAAATCTATAGTTCTAGGAACATCATCTTCCAATTAACATTAATTTCTGATTCATTTTTTTTCAAAGTTATATTGTGAAATACTAGGACTGTAAAGCATCTATTGCTGCTTTTTAACTGTGTATTTTTTGTCTCTACTTAGTATCATTTGATTGAATTTACCACATTCCTTCAAAGTTGTCATTAACACTGAGTAAAAGGATCATCATTTATTAATAAGACAAAAACTATCTCCTGTTCTCTTATGTCTGTACAAAAATCAAATCTCTGGTCCAATTCTGCTTTGTATTCCAAAGTCAATTTACCTACCCTCATGTACCTATCCAACAACCAAACATACTCATTCATCTTCACTCTGTCTGACAGATTTTGTTAATTCTTCAATCACAGATGAAGAAACATCAAATACTGAAGTCACTTGTCTTATGGCTCCACTTGTTAATGTTAAAGAAAGGACTGCTCTTTTGTAGAGTGTTTCCAAAAATGATACTATCCAATAAAACATTATTGGTCATCATTAAAATGGCTAAGTTCACATTCAAGGCAAAGCCATAGCTAGGGAAACCAATCATGGTTTCTTCAGCAAATATGTCTCACAGATAAGTAAACAATTTATGGCTTGTTTCCCCAGAGCTTGCTTTGTTTTCCAGCTGCTGATGTGTCTGTAGCTTAGCAAGCATATGGGGTGGGGTGTTCTAACAAACAACAGTTAAACAAGACCAGTGGATTCAGACAAAGCATTAAACCATAGTTTAAACAAGCCATAGTTTCTCATGCTGGTTCGTTGCCAGAAAACAAACCATGATAAAACTGCAGGCCATATATGGACATTCCTTTTTTGTATTTGTATTTAGTTTTATTGGTTTTAATGTAAACAGTATAAAAGGTAACAGAGGTTTAGCAGCCAGATTTACAATTACAACAAAGGTGTGATGTATTGAAACGTAACACTGTGAGACATCTACCAAAACGAGATGAACATAAAATATCCATTCCAACATAAATCATGAGTCACTGGGTAGCAATAGCCAGCATTATATTTATTAATAAAGCTTATAAACAGAAACCAGATGACAAAGTTATCATGTTTTGCCAAACCCTTAATCACTGCATGATGATAACATGAGTGCTCTGAAAGAGCAATATCCCATATTCTTGACCACCATCTCTCTTTGGAGGGCCCATCTGGGGCTTTCCAGTTTTGAGCAACTTCTAAGCGTACAGCAGCCAGTAATAAGGAGATTAAATCTTTGTGATACCTTGGGGTTTGTCAGACTTTCAGCTGTCAAAAATCTTTCAGAAAGACCAGGTGCATTCAGATGCAATATCAGAAATTCAGGGGAACCAGGCCAATTTCTTGTAATTGTAGATGAATAAAAGCAAATATATTAGACACAATGCTAATTTCATCTATGATTAAAAGTAGTAAAGACTTAATGAGGCTCTGTAGAAAGGCAGCAGTGTCAAGACCTAACTTTCAATACTTCATCCATGTGCTCCACTGGGAGCATAAAACAGTTTACGGGATAATCACACTACCAATGCTGCACTGAGTATAAGAAGAGCCTTGCTGGATCAGGCCAAAGGCCCATCTGGACCAAATTGTTTTCACATTAGCCAACCAGATGCCTATGGGAAGGCCATAGGCAGGACAGTGATGCAATAGCACTCTCCTCACTTATGACATCCTGCAACAGGAATTCAGAGATATACTGCCTCCAACAGTGGAAGTAGGACATGGCCATTGTGGCTAGCAGCCACTCATAGCATTCTCCTCCGTGAATTTGTCTAATTCTCTTTTAATGCAACCCAAGTGGGGGACTGTCACTACCTTATGTGAAAATGAAATCAGGAGTTTATGCAATGTGTGAACAAGTCTGCTTTTGTCTAACTGGAATCTTCCGATATTCAGCTTCACTAGATGAAGTAGGTTCTGGCATTATGAGGGGAAAAACATTTCCCTATCCACTATCCATGCATGTTCTCATACAACTCAATTGTGTCCCCACCCTCACCTATTTTATTTAGTTAAAAAGCTACAAATGTAACCCATCTTCATAGCAGAGTTGCTCCATCCCCTTGCTTTACATCAGGGGTCAGCAAAGTTTTTGTGGCTTGGGCCGGTTCACGGTCCTACAGACGCCGCGGTGGGCCAGAGTGTGTGTGCGTGCACACATGTACAAACGCTATTTCCAGCGCGGAGGAGGCGTGTGCAGCTTCCCATTGACTGAAGGAGCTTCCTGCAGCCAATGGGAAGTCGGCCAACGTCGCAGAAGGCAGTTCCCCACTCTGCTCCGTGCTGGTTTAGTATGGCGCACAGGAGCCGGCTGAGCGGGCAGCGGGGGTGGCCCATGGGCCTTAGGTTGCTGACCCCTGCTCTACAGTTCACTTCTGTCTCTGGTACAACGCATTTTGTACAACACATTGTATTATACTTTCCAAATTTGCTTGAATTATAGACTTGTAACATGGTGGGCTCCCATTGCTCGGTCCCTGCTCCTGCCAACCTAGCAGTTCAAAAGCATGTCAAAGTGCAAGTAGATAAATAGGTACTGCTCTGGCGGGAAGGTAAATGGTGTTTCCATGTGTTGCTCTGGTTCACCAGAAGCGGCTGAGTCATGCTGGCCACATGACCCAGAAGCTGTCTGCAGACGAACGCCGGCTCCTTCGGCCAGTAAAGCAAAATAAGCACACAACCCCCAGAGTCGTCCATGACTGGAACTGATGGTCAGGGGTCCCTTTACCTTAACTTGATTAGATCCAATATTTTGTGAACACTAATTCCCACATAAGACGTGACATGTGAGCAATACAAGAGGATGGAGCACTAAACTCAACAGAGCTTTGCATTTCTCACAAGCTTCTATGACTGAGAATATGAGTTTAGGTTTATCTTCGGGCTCAGCTCATATGTAATGAAGTCCTTAATTTTATCTCTCTTTCCTGTACTAATTACTGACCTTCTAACAAATGTAAATAGTGTATGCTGAACATTCTTAAACTCAAAGAATGATCATTACACTGAACTCTGTGATAGCACTGACTTGAGTTTTCTTTTTTCAATTTTTCAGTTTTACAATCATGAACAGAACCAAGCATTTTATTTATTTTTCATCAACAATATTTAACCAAATCACCTAAGATGGTTCACATGTAATGCTAAGCCAGATTATGTCTTAGTGCACATGTCTAAGTGTGATTGAGAGATCACAGTCATGATTCTTGCCTAGTCCTCTTGCTGCTGCACTGCCAGAGTTTGTCTTATAGCATGTTGTCTAAACTTAGGCTCATAGTTTTTCTTCTCCAGAAAGCTGTAAAACTATGAACTTTGCTTACAGCTCACAATTTGTCTAGCATGAGGCAAACCAGGAGTCCAGGTTTGGACCTGCTAAGCCAAACCATAGCTTAGCTCACAGCAGAGCAGCAGCAGGACCAGAGGAGGAGCAAAGTGCTCACAATTTACTCTCCAGGAGCCTGCATGCACATGCATTCATGCTAAACATAGTCTGGCTTAGCATTATGTGCGAGCCAGCTCAGAATCATCATAAAGTACAAACTATATTTCTGTACCCAAATCATTTTCTGTATTTTGATTGGTAAAACATGAGCTCATCTGTATTCAGTTTTCTAGTAAAGCTACTGCTGTTTTTGTTACTGAGAACATGATTCACAAAAATAATTTACAGTGATGACAGTAATCACTATAAAGGACTATTCAATTGTTTAATTTCTTCTTTAAGATGAGACATTCTTGTAATTCTTTTGTATGGTTTTATGGCATTCTATGTTTTATAGTATTTGCATATATTACTGTGATATTTTATGTGAGTGGGCAGTATATAAATTCTCTTTACAGTTTACAGTTGTTTTAGTCTTTCAGAATGCCTACCTTAAATTTATCTGTCTCTTGTCTAATCTGCACTGCTAAATTGTCTGTATGAGTAACAAATTGTTTTAGATTGTGACTGATTTTAGAGATCCAAAAGAATTCCTCATAACATTAGCTATACTGTAGTAAGGGACACAAAGTATAAGGCATTTTTTTAAAAAAGAAAAGCTTTAAAATCTATCTCCCTGCTCCCCCTCCCTTGTCCCTTTTTTGTCTTTTGATCATAGGTGCTTTTTAGACCACACCTTATTTCCCCCCAGGACACATTTTGTCCTATTTCTTTTAGCAACGTTAGGCTAATTTTTAAATTTTGGCTTTATTTGTTATGTTTATTATCTGATGTATCTCTGATTTAAGTGTGGTCCCTGCAATATTTCTCCTCACCCCTTTTAGCTTTTTGAGGTGGTAGTATCTACGTCTCTTCTGTCGCTTTCTTTGTTGCTTCGATGGCATTTTTTCTTCTTTGTATTTTACTCCAGATGCTAAAAGAATAATATTCAAGTCTGGTTAAAAAGATTTAGTGTTGATTCTACTGAGGCAGCACACTTAGTCATATTTAGCATATCCCTAAAACAGTTGCAGTATATTCTGAATTATGGTTGGGCCTTAAAATCATCCTTGTGATAGACCACAGTACACTTGAGTAAAAAAAGTAACAATAAACTCAAGAAGCTGCTAAAAAACAAAAGAACATCAGAGCAGAATAAGACACAAAGCAGTTTGCTTCAACACTAAGAATTTCAAACTCATCCAGCCTATATCTCACCTAAAATAAGCCCATGCGTATGTGGGCTTCATACTAAGTAGGCATCAATGGCAAAGAAGAGAGTTGACTTCTCTACCAAGGTTAATCTGGCTCCTGGCTTGTGTGCCAAGGTTAACAATGTAGTTTTATGATATACAAAATTATCCCCCAACACTAAAAGTGATTTTTTTTTTACACTTTAAGGGTAAAAATTACTGTGAAAATTGATACAATTATCACTATTGACTGACAGTTCCCAACATCCTTCCTCCTAGATTCATAGAATCTGAGTTTGCACCTGAATTTTAAAAAATGTTGTAACATGAAGTAAATTAAGAACAGAGGACCAAAATTCCCTCACCAGTATGTACATGAACCCAATATGACATAGTTGTTACTTTTGCTGTTGGATGCTGCATGTTTAAGTAACCTTGAAATGTGGCTTTTTGTATGTTGTTATATTGTTGTTGTGCTATGTTACTATGAAATTGTTACTATGTCATTGCTTTGCTATGTTATTATAAAATTGTTTTTGTAGTGTTTGCTTGAAGTGTATTCCTGTTTTCTCTGTTGTAAGCTGCTTTGAACATTATTTTGTGTGTGGAAAAGCAGCATACAAATAAAATGAATGAATGAATAAATAAATATTGGGATGCAAATAAAATGGTTGCAGCAACATTTGCTTCTTGAAACTATTAATTTAATATACATTAAAATATTTAGAATGTGCAAATAAAGGAAAATTAAACAAAGTATTTTGTTTTAGAATTATTATTTGAATATAATTGAATTATTATTTGAATATAATTGGTAGTTCTTAGCAATATGCGTACTTTCATTCACAATATAAACTCTACACTTCACTACAAAGGTTGCATGTGGCAGAATGAAATACAATTCACAGTGCTACATAAGGCGTGTATAGAAAGTTTGGTCCAGAAGATCTTAAAAATAATGCTTATTTTAAACCAGTAACCCCATGGCATCTGATTTACTACTACTATAAAAAAGAAGATGGCTTTAGACTTCATTATTTTCAGTCATCAGGCACAGACAAATCTGGTCTAGTTCTAGGAGTCATCTTCACACCATAGCAACCAGGGCCAATAATTGACAACCACATGCATCTAAACTTCAGGCAATAGAAAGCAAAATAATTTCACCATTGAGAGGTGGCTCCAGAATCATGTCCAGAATTACCAGTAGGGCATACAAACATCTGAATAATGTACTAGAGTTTATAGTTTCTGCAGCTGCAATCTCCCATCCATGTTTCCCAAGGTATAGCGCTGATTTCTGAGTAAAGTTTACATTGACTTGAATCCCCTTTCTTTTCCCCTTCCCTCTCATCCTTTCAGTGTTCTGTCATGTGCAAAGTCAACGGACATTAACCATCTCTCTTGCTATGTAAACACATCTTGATTTTCTGTCTCAAAGATTTTTTGATTAATATAAACTCAGTTGCACAAAGTGGTGTAGCACAGCCTCCAACAACCTGGTGCCCTCCATGTGTTTTAGACTACAACTGTCACCCTATTATTGGGATTATAATTAGCTTTAAAAAGTTTTCAATGCTGTATCTTAAATTGCTATTATCTTACGATAAAATGCGAGTAACAAATTGTTGTTGTTGTTTGCTGCTGCTGCATGTGTCTTAAAAAGAAATCATAACACTTTTATCCTACCCTTCCTCCAAGAAGCTCAGGGTGGTGTACAAGATTTTGTGCCCATTTTATACTCTCAACCATCCTATGACCGAATGACAGTGACTGGCCCAAGGTCACCCAGTGGGCTTCATAGCTTGGAGAGAAGGGAAGATCTTTATTGCTACAAGGTGAAAAACAGCTTTTGAGACCTATTTACGCAGCATTCCTGTACAGAAAGATTCAATTCCTCTCCTAGCACCATGACTGCAACTGAAGTAGGAGCCCCTCACACCTGCTTTTGAGTGTGATAAAAAGTGCAGAGGTCCGATCACAGATTTTCCACATCATGTCTGTTTTAGCCCTATCTTTAGACAATGGAGATGGGGAAAAATCAGAGGGGGACTGAAGAAAGTGGGTGAATGTGAGCATGCATGTGTAAGTTTAATTTCAGAAGACGAAAGAGACGCATGAGAGAAGCTAGGATGGGGATGATGTAGAGATGTAGCATTAAGTTACCTGCTATAATTTACACAATGTGTGAAATCCAGGCTCTAGTGTAAAACTTGAATCCCCTCCGCACAAAACAACTAGCAATCACCATCACAGGAGAAATACCCTGGCAAACATAAGATACAAGAGAACAACTGCTGGAAAAATGCAAGCAGACAGTACCCCCAGTATCCTTTAACTGATTTTTAAAATGGCCTTGAAATCTGAAATGATTATTGGGTATGTGCATCTCTGATCGCTCCAAAAATGCTGACACATTATTAGAATTGTTAAAGGTAATATTGTTACTACTACAAAGTTAGTAGGGTGTTCCGTTAAACTGGCCACAGCCCACGAGAACACAAATAATAATAATAATGTCCTAAAAATACTGCTTATATTAAGCCAGGGCAAAATGGAGTGGCTTGTTTTCTTAAGTGGGCTGGGTCATCGGTAGCAGTAATACCACTGCTCCAGCTTTCCTTTGTCTTCTGAGCACAATATGCAATGCTAGTCTTTAAAACCTTGGGTTCCACAATCAAAGATGGGATTAGCAATAGACGACAGTAACAAAATAAAGTCTGTTTCACTCCAAAACAGCCCCCTTTTCCATAGCCCACAACAGCCATTCATATATACCCCTTCATTAAAAAAAAATCGGGTACCATATCCACACAAGGGCTCTCAACAATGTACTATTGGCAGTTACCTCACAACGTTGGGAATTCGCTCCCCAAATGATTCTCCAAGCCCAGGCTTGATCATTTTCTATGGCTAGGATAAGACTCTTTGAAAACTGAAGGTTAAGTCTGGTGGCTACCGTTGTCTGGCAGGAAAGAAAAGAAGAAGTTTTGTGTGTGAAACACTGGATTTAATTTACCTCAACCATCAAATTACTAGCAAACCACTCTTATTTGCTCTTTAATACCCATCTGCAGTATGTGGGAAGTTATAATGGCCTACCTTACAGGGCTTTTTGACTGATTTTATAGAACTCTGGAGGAATGCAAAGAGTTCTCAAATTGGGGAACAGTAAATAATTTTTTGAAACCTAAAAATAATCCTAAGGACAATGGGATCTATACTTGGAAAGAGCAATATATAAATACTAAGAATATTATTAGTAAGCAAACATATTATTGACATGTTTCAATACAATATACAATTTTATTTCATTATATTATTTTCTGCTAGTTTTAAACACTACCTACTTTGAGCCCAAATATATTTGACAGCATTTCAATTTTACAACTAACTGAAAAACATTTCTACAATATCAAGACATCACATATTCAATTAAATTTTCTATAAATATGAGCAGACAAGCTATCTGCTTGAGTTCATTAAGAAAAACTGACATGGTTCAACTTTATTTTTAATAACATCATCATCCAGTTGCTATCAACTTCCACCACAATTACAAGTTCTTAGATGCTTGAAATAATACTATGACTTCCTGGATTTCTTTCTGCTCATTGTACTACAAGGTTTATTTACTGGGTGGGGGGGGCACAGAGAGAAATTATAGAAATGTAACTTAAAAAAAAAATAAATATCAACTTTTGTACAGAATGCCTCCAAGCATACCATTCCTGGGAGTGTAAGTAATAGATAAATATTTTTTTTTTGTAATAGCATACAAAAGTCAGATATTCTTGAGCCGTGGCCAAATAAGATTAAAGAAATAGTCAGAAACACTGATGGGGGGGGGTGTTCAACTAGCAAGTGAATCCCACTGCCCCTCCCAGATCTGGGAAACATTGTTTAGCATAAAATACAGTGGACATTCCATCTTCAAGCCCTTCCCAGGGTTGTGTTTGCAGAATCATAAAAGCAATTCATTGATTCCTACCTTCAAAGCATCTAGGGAGAGAGGAGTGCAGTGGGTAACAAAGAGCCAGCCTGCTGCATATACCTGCTGCAGGAAAAGAAGCACTTCCAACAGGAAGTGAACCCCTAGAGGTCAGGAGAGCCATAGAGAGCAGCTAAGGAGAGAGCTTGCATGAGTTGTGAACTCAGAAGAGCTTTGCCGGAACTGTAGAGCCCCCTAGCAGTGTCAGCTGTTGCAGCCGCCTGTGTCTAACGTCTGGCACTGAGACTGCAAGGGGAGAATGGGTATGTTCATCCTAGCCTTTCTCAATAAAGTTGGACAGTCACATGTTCTTCAGGGTTTATTTTCAAACATTCCCTGCATGTTGGGAAACATGGCAAATGTGAAACTCTGCTCAAAACAAGAACCTAACCTGCAACATTCATTAAAAAGAAATAAAAGCCATTTACCCATGTATTGCTCCCTAGTTTAAAATAAAGAACACTGAAACAGCAAATAAATTATTTTAAGCGTAATGACTGAAAATGGCATTTTGAATGTTTATCTAAATTTTACTGATTTCAAGTATAGGATGATGTGATTAATGACAGTGAGTGATAACCAAGTATAACCAATGAAAGTTATGTAAGCCCATTGATTTTAGTTGGTCTACTCTGCATATGATTAACAGCAGCTATCAAGTTTGGGCAAATATTTTACAAATCTACTTAGATCAGATGTCATGGGGAAAAGCTACTTTCAGAATTTCTCCCATTAAAAATGTTCTATATGAATACCAAATAAACACACATTCAAGTGGGACCTGCAAAAAACATTGCAGTGTGGAAAGCTTCTGTTCAGGATTCCAGCCAGACATATTTTGCTCACTGCATATGCTCGGTTCTCATTAGGCTGTTTTCTCTTTCCCACCACCAGCACCTTAGCAGCTTTCCCCCTAAAGCTTTTTGGACTTCTGCAGTTTGCCCCTAGGCTTGCTGATACATTCATTATTCATTGGCTGGAGCAGTTTTGGTTATACTGTATAAAAAGCACCACTCAGATAACTAAGTCTGCAATTAGAGGGGGGTCTGAAAGTGGGGGATATTAACATTAGTCCCTTGGCATAGTTGGATCATTTCCTGTTGAGAACTAGGCTTTCAACACCTTTTCAGCTTTGCAGAGGCAAGGGACCTATTAGGATGATCTGCCACTAGAGGCTAATGGACGCAACCGGCTTCCAGAAGCCCTGGTCCACCTGTGGAATATACAAATGGCTCAGGAAGCTGACACTATCACCCTTGAGATCCCTCCACCACTTCATAAAGGCCATTTTGCTCCTTGGTAGACCCGCTCCTTCATGTCCACACTCATTGGTAGTTGGTAGGTCTAGAGCGTGGCAACATGAGAACAAGTCTTTTCAGTGGAGGCTCCCTACTTATGGAATGTTCATTCCAGGGGGGCTTGCCTGGTGCAATCATTGCGTAATTTTAGGTGCCAGGCGAATACATTTCTTTTTTGCCAGGCCTTTGGCTCTTACTTATCTGTGACCTCCTTAAGTGGGAGGGATATTTTAATCTTTCCTTTTAAAAATAGCACGGACTTTTAGATTTTTTTATGGCTGTTTGAATGTATGTTTGTTTATATATTGTAAGCCACCTTATGCTAATAAATGCCAATAATAAAATACTGTAAGCCACTTTCTGTTACCTTGGTAAAAAAGCAATCAATAAATCAATAAAAATGAGTTTAAATGATTCTATTCTACAGTGGTGCCTCGCAAGACGAAAATAATCCGTTCCGCGAGTCTCTTCGTCTAGCGTTTTTTTCGTCTTGCGAAGCATCCCTATTAGCGGATTAGCGCTATTAGCGGCTATTAACGGCTTAGCGGCTAAGCGGCTATTAGCGGCTTAGAAAAAGGGGGGGAAAGGGGGGGAGGGGAAAAACTCGCAAGACTCGCAAGACGTTTTCGTCTTGCGAAGCAAGCCCATAGGGAAATTCGTCTTGCGAAGCGCCTCGAAAAACGGAAAACCCTTTTGTCTAGTGGGTTTTTCGTCTTGCGAGGCATTCGTCTTGCGGGGCACCACTGTATTCTATTGGAGTGCTTTCCTGCCCTGCCCCCCACAAGTC
Source organism: Podarcis cretensis (assembly GCF_951804945.1). Classification (NCBI taxonomy): domain Eukaryota; kingdom Metazoa; phylum Chordata; class Lepidosauria; order Squamata; family Lacertidae; genus Podarcis; species Podarcis cretensis. The sequence goes on from NC_137177.1 coordinate 31,618,418, forward strand.
ACTGAGCCATATAATGCAATGCCCAAGAGTGGATTACAATCAACATTTGGGAAGTAGGAAGACTAGGGGATTTCCTATGCCAACAAACACTTCTATGTAATTAATACTTTTGTTATTTTATTGATAATTTTTTATTTCACTTCCTCCAGTCATGCTCATTGCACCCCACAGAATTAGACACAAAAATACTAGCCAAGACCACAAGAGTTGTGGAAGTTGTCTTACAGCACATCAGACAATTGGTTCATGCAATTCAGTCAACACCAGGCATCCCCAACCTGCGGCCCTCCAGATGTTTTGGCCTACACCTTCCATGATCCCTAGCTAACAGGACCAGTGGTCAGGGATGATGGGAATTGTAGTCTAAGAAATCTGGAGGGCCAAAGGTTGGGGATGCCTGGCCAATGCTAACCAGTTCTCATGTCACTTTAAACCAGGACTGGGAAACCTCAAGCATTGCCATTTAGCCCATGATGCCATTTTGCAGATGATGTAAGGTGTGGCGTGGGTAAGGATGGGGCTTAAAAAGAACACCAGGGCACTCCCAACCACTCATCTGCACACCTCGCTGAAGGACTGATGGTGACACATTTTCCATTCTATGGAAACCTCGCCCTCCCAGTGCTGCTCCACAGGGGGTTGGGGGATAAGAACAAAGGGGGGGAAGTCTCCCTTTTGTCTCCTCACCCCACCTCTCTGCTGCTGGCTCATCCAATGATGCTGCTATGGGGAGTGAGAGAAAAAAGCCTGCAATTTAATATGCAAGCTTTTCTCTCTCACTTCCCTCAGGAGCACTTGGCAACCACACAAGCATTTTGACTGCTGGTCAGGACAACCCTCTTGTCAATTATGTCATGCCATAAATACATCATGTGGGCTATCCAACTGAGAAATCTTCACAAATGGAAGAGAAGGGGAATAATTTTTTGCCAATTCACCTTTTCCCATACAGTTCTCTGAAAAAGTGTTCCAAGGGGTTGGGGGAATCTTCAGAACAATGTGGAAGATGGTATAGAGCTGTGTGGGAGGGGAGAAGGCAGAATTGGCAAAAAATTCCTCTGCTCCTTTTCAGTTAGTGGAAGCCTCAGCTAGGCTAACCATTTGTCCATAAACAGAAGAGCACAGCTAGATACCAGATACAACAGTTAAGCTTCCAGTGCCTTCATTTCTTTTTCTTTTGGGTGTTAGGGAAGAAATCAGATATTTACACAGCATGTAAAAGCACACTTTACTACCTTCATTTACCAAACGGGCTAAATTAGATCTCAATCCATTTAAGGAATTGAATACTTTTCTGTTTCAGTTTTCTTGAGACAACCCATACTAATATATACACTGCCCAATAAACAAATATTCTACAGTGATATCTACACAAGCATTCTGCAATTAATAAATTTCTGCAACTTGTATAAAATGTGTGAATGAAGAAAACTTGCATGTTTCCACAGTGAATAAAATGACAATTACATAATTGTATACTATTTTGCTATCATGGGGAGAAGGAAGGAACCTGCAGAGAAATGATAGACTACCCAGTTGTTGTTATTTGCAATTATATCCCACCTTTTTCTCCAAAGAGCTCAAGGTGGTGTACATGGTTCTCCCCTCATTTAATTCCCACAACAACCCTGTGAGGTAAGATAGGCTACCCAGTGAACATCCCGGCTGAGAGGGGTCTTAAGTCAGACGCTCTAACCACTACACCACACTGGTTCCTATTAGAGATTATGTAGATTAACAGAGCACTTCTAATAACAAGTCTACTTCTACGTAAGCTCCATTAAGTTCAATGGGACATACTCACAGCTAGATGGGTATGGTACTGCAGCCTAAATGTTCTGTGTAGCCAGATATTCAAATGACACCTACATTTTCACTGTAAAGAACAATATCCAAGCACTGAGGCACTTCTGAATGACTCCCAGTTCCCACTGGATCTTTTGCCTTTCACTTCACAGATATATTGTGAGCTATCACATTTGCACTTTGAAAACATTAACTCTCTCCACTCATCTGGGTGATAAGACGTCAGCATTTATTATGTTTTCAAACTTTTTAAATTTCTTGGCCCACTCCAGTTCTAGATTTTAAGCAGCTAAAATTATTATTTTGAGCATACGGGTTGACCAGCCTCTTGACCACTCTAGCTGGCGAGAGCACTCAGTTGATAAAATAGGATTTGTTCACTGTGCAAATTATGTCAACTAGATAACTTATATAGCCCTGGTTCTCCTGCTAAGGATAGAAGGCTACAACTAATCTGATGTGGTCCTTGGTCTTGAAAAAGTTATGTACCCTTGCAACAGCATGTCCCAGATATGAAACTACCAGCATCAGAAGTGGATTCTCTGGCTACAATAAACTTGCAGAAATAAAAAATTGTGAAACAGGAGTTACCACCACAACAATCACTGTCATAATTATTCATTTACATGGTGATTTTAGCATGTAACAGTCTTTACAATCTTCATTATCTCATTCTTCACAGAGCAACTAACTGTCAAATGAATAATTAAAATGATAAGTCTACAGATGAAGGACAACAGCTTTCTAGAACAGATTTGGAAAACATCTTTCAAATTGGGCACCAAAACCTATTTAAGGAACTAGAATTTAATTTTTCAACATAAATTAAGGACAGGGACAGAAAACAAGATGACACAATTCTCATGCTTTGACAAACCTACATGGCTATGAAGCTGATTCTCCCCCACCAAAAAAAATAATTCACCAAACAGGCCATTTATGACAGGCTCTATAAGGAGTGCTGCTGCTGCTGGACAGAGAGGGCTCAGTTTTTGTTTTGTTTTTTAAATTGCTTTTATTTTTTATCTATGTCATTTTAAATTGTGATTGATATTAATGCTGTATTCTTAGTTTTAGATTTTATGATTTATGTGGAAATTGTTTTCCATTTGGTTGTGTACTTTTTGATGTGTTTTATTTATTATTTATGACTTTGTTATGTTGGTAATTAAATCTTGTCATGTTGTAAGCCGCCTTAAGCATTATTTTAACTGTGGAAAGGTGGCATACAAATAAAATAATGAATGAATTTATGAGCACTACTTCACTGGGTTAGTTCGGAAATGAGACGCGAAATCTAGATGTGCAAGGGGAGAGAGAAACACCAAGAACATGCTTCATTCACTTAGTGCCAAGATCAGCCAAACCATGATCTGGCACTAAGTGAATGAAGTTTGTGATGTTTCTACTCTAAGTCATCCAGAGAATGTATTTGAAGAGTGGTGTATAAATTTAATTAAAACTGCTACATAAACAAGCTTCAAACTGATATACTGCTACATCCCCTCCCCTCCTCCAACATGGATACAGTTTGTTATTTCATTTGAACTGGGACAAAATGTACTTAGTTTAAACTTTTAAGTTTATGGTTTGTCCAAACAATCCAACTTCAGATATTTCCACCCACTTACTGCATTACAATGCTCAACTTTTACTAGCCACTAGGATAAACTTTTCAGATATTTATATTGCTTATAAAACAAATATATTTTAAAAGTTTTGTTTACTAAATGAAATCAAGCAAACATATTACAGGGAACCCAAAACTTAAGCAGGGTGGGGGTTATGTTCCGCAGATTGTGCCTAAAGCCAAAACCATGTATAGTCAAAACCCATTGGGTTAAATGGCGGGTGGATCTGCCAATATGATTTTTCCTGGTACCCCACCCTCTTTCTAATCTTGTTACTTTTTTGCCACACACACAAAGCTGAATGCCCACAAGTTAAATGCGTATAGGACAATGGAAAAAATCTCATTCAAATTTTCCCAGAAAACCCCCATTAATCATGAGGAAATGGGCTGAAGGCTGGAACCTAAATCACTATACAGTGACTGCATCTTACGTGATGGATAGGTTCTGGATAGAGCGAACATACACAAAAGTGCATATAGTCAAGAGCCTTGGACTCCTCAGAATCACCACATTCCATCCCAGGTGGGGCCCTGGAAAATCACCTCCCTCTTTTCCTAGCTCTAAATGTTCACTGCAGGGTTGGTTCTGACACCACTTTCCTCACTACTAGTGGGTCAGCTGGCAGCACAGCCTCTTGACTAGAGAGCAACCGCAGCAATGCCACCACTTCTCCACTCCGCTCAGTGATGTTCCTTGCAGAAAAATGGCTAGACACTGTTTTAAAAGAGGAACTTTTTTCCTTGGTTCCCTACTTGAGGGTTCATTCCCCCATAAACCCAGAGGCTGAAGCCAAGAATATGAAGCTGAATCTGCGTAAGTAAAATGTGTGTAAGATGTAGAGGAATTTCAGTTCTCACCAAGTCTACTATGAAACTTCATTTATAGTAGAAAAATAAACCTGCACAATTAATATCCATTTGAACTTACAACCCATATCCTAAACATAATGCATAAAAGTTGCAGTTATACTGTAATTTACATCCACAGTAAGGTGGTTAGAATTACAGCCAAGAACACCCCAATCTAATCCTGACCTCTTTATACACAGGGGCACAAGCAAAATTTGTAATAATTAAAAGAAATTTTCCATTTTAAGAAGTTGCTTCTATCCAGGCATGCTATCATCCCAATAATCAATCAAGTACTGTAAGTTTTTCCCGCCTTGGGAGCTGACAAAATATTAAACTGTCTCTGGAAAATATTTATTATATGCTGCATTAATTAAAAGATATGCCATTCAACAGTTAGTGGTACAAAACATCTAAGTGTTTTTAAATTTAAGTAAACTTTTGGTGCTGTGTAGATAGGCAAGACTTCTGCACAGTACTCAACCTCCTAGAAGTTAGCCCAACTAGACTGCAATACAACAGTTGCCTGGGGATAAATATAATTCAGTCGGACTAAGTTTCAATCAAAAATGCACAAGATGTGACTGTAAATATATTGACTTGGATACTAAGGTTGCAGTTCTATACTCATTTATCTGGAAGTAAGTGCCATTGAACTCAACTTCTGATTAGGCACCACAGAATTTTACCACAAGTTGTTTTTCTGCTTTTATTAGGGAATGAAATTTCCACTGATTTCTCCTTCAGTTTGCAGCCCCCTGCATCATTTCCATGGGTCCCCAACAGTCAGGAACAGACTTGGGGGGGGGGGATAAGGAAAGCCCCATTCATGGAACTCTATTCCATTTGTTAGAGAAGTTAGGATCTAATCCATTATGGCCCCTTCAGAAATTGCATGGGGGGAAAGCAACTCACACACATAACCAGCATCCTCTCCTTCATCCAAGATGCACATCAGCAGGCATGCCATATGTTCTATATAGCAAATGCCACGCATTCCATGTCATGACATCATAAAACATGAGTGAGGCTGCAGCAAAATTCTGGTTAAAAAAACATGCAGCTTGACCAGCAAGAGGGAAAATTTAAAACAGGTTGCTCATCTATAAGATATAGAGTTGCTTGCACATTAGCCCATTTCCCTGCAATTACTATCCTTCATTTGCTGCAGAGAATCCAGTGATCATTGCCAAACCATATTATTCTGCTGTTTTCTGACAGGGTTTGGGGATATCCCATCTTTCTGTATGAGTTTTCCTACGTATCCTGGGCCCAGTGCTACAGATGCTCCACTACACAGTTCCTTCCTCCTTAGCTGAACTTTGGGATTAAAAAAAATAAAGTACAAGAGCAATAAAGTACAACAAAGTATTTTGATACAAGCACAAATATTTGAATAAAAAAACAAATGAATGAGCCAACAACAGGCCTGCTCAAGCCGCAAGCAGGAAACAGCTAACTGGATAGCAAACTGAGGAGAAAGGCTAATCAAAAGGCCAATTCATAATGCCCATGACCAGAATGCAGCCCCTCAAAAAATCCCAACTGAAGAGCCCAGGATGAGGAGAAGCAAGATTTTTGATGAATGAGACTTACTTATGAATAAATGAGTTAGGATCCTGTCTGTGGGGATGCGTACTGGAGAACTGTGGAAATAATCTTTTTCTATACTCATTGGTGGTACCAATCTTCCAAAGCAACTTTGTAGGAAGCAAGTAGTTTGGGATTAAGAAGATTCACAATTATGAATAACTTTACTACTGACAACAATGATACTGATGCCCTTGACCAATACTGAATTCTCCTTTTCTTCTAAACTAATTTTAAGATAATTTGCCATTGTTGTGTATCAGACTTATGTTTGACCCTTCCAGATGCATATTTTGACATTTTCTTTCAGTTTCTCTATAAAACTTAAAGATGCATGCAATTTCTAAAATACAAATTACAGCTACAACCATGGCTTTGAATCAAAACTGGAAAACATTTGAATTCCTAGTAGCCTCCATATAATATTTTGTGATCAGCCCTTAGAAAGCATTTAAATATGTAGCCTCCAGCATCAGATTATTAAGCATTTGAATGAATGGCCTAGGGATTTTTTTGTCTCTGTGTTTAACACCAGTTCTTACTTAGAATGTAATAAATATAGCAGCATCCCAGAGCCAGTTGATAAGATTTTATATCAAACTGAATGCAAACCACCAAATACATGATAAACCTTCTGTTTTTCTATCTAAAAGCCTGGGAAAACCATGGTTGTCAAGCATTCAGTAAGTCTTAATGTAAGTTGGTTGGCCATGTTCAGGTCACACATTACAAAGGCTTGCTCTCAAGGCTATTTCATTTATGGGTCACAAAGGAGAAGTGAAAACAACACTAGTGATCAAGCTTGTTCCGAATGACACTGATAAAGCTTCTAAAGGTTACTGGAACTAATACAACCTTGTATATGAAGCATCTTTCCACACAAGAAAAGTTGCCTTATCCAGTTTACAAGACTTTATCCTTTATGAAACCCTAGCATTAACCACTAGTACAAAATCCCCACCATTAGGATTACTTTGCCATTTGTAATCCTCATCTTGACTAACAACCCCCGAAGCCACCATCTTGGTGCCTAAATTTCATCTTTTTCACCCTTATACTCATGATCCTCCAGTTCCCTAACCCACCTATTACACTTTATTCATGCTTTCCCTCGCCATCCCAATATACATATACCATTACCAGCCTTGACACCCATTAATATTCCAAAGATTCAAGAAGTACCCACCCATCCCCTTTCCACAGTACTGTATTCACCCCAGGTGCCTCACCCTTGACACCCTAATCTTTCAACTCACAAACTCCCGCTCACTGTAGTCATCAATGGACCAGTTAACTCCCCAACATTTCTTAGCCCCCCCTTCCAAAAAAAGATGTCCCATCATTCCAACAGCCACTTCAAACTCATAACTCCCCCCCCCCCGTACAACCAACTTGACTCCCTCCCACCCACTATTTCTAAGACCAGGCACCCCCACCCCCAACATCCTTGGCAACCGTTATCTTTCCGGCTCCCCAACAGGTGCCCTTATCTGACTCCTCCTGGGTCCCGCCCACTGCAGCCTAAGCCCCGCCCATCCACTCACTGGCGCGCGGTCCTGGCCCCTCCCCTTTGGCCGCCGCCATATTGAGGGGGGGCGCTGCCTCAGAGGAGGGGAGGGGAAGTTGTTTTTTCCTCACCCCTTGGCTGAGGTGGTTGGGGGCAGGCGCTGTAACCTCAGGGGGCGCTCCAAGGGATGGATATCCAGCAGCCGTGAGGAGGCGAGCAAAGACGCGCCTCCCTCAGGAACTCACGGAAGGGGGGGTCCTTCTCCGTCAAAATAATAATAGTAATAACAATAATAAAAAAAAACACAACAATTGTGGTGACGGCCGCACTCAACCCTCCAGGCCCCGCGAGCCCCTTAAAGCTGCAAAGACCTGCCCAAGCAGCTAGGGGTGGGGAGAATTTCACTGCGCATGCGTCCAGCGCACGCGCACGCCTGCCTGCCTGAAGCCCTGCCTTCTTTTTCCCCTTCTCCTCCTCCTTTTCCCCACCCCTTCGCGCATGTGCGTTGGGGAGTCTCTCTGCTCGCTCGTAGGGAGAAATGGAATTCGGACGGGTCCAGGAATGGCGCCCTCTTAAAGGGCCACGCATCAATTTCGGTTCGGGGGTGGTTGAGATAGATCAAAACTAAGCAAAAGGGATACTGTAATAAGAAAACGTGTGCAAAAGGAAGAAAGGTTAAAAAAAGGTTTAAAAAATCTTTAAAATATGAGGTGAGCTGCTTGAGGAACTCTTGGATGGAGCAGTGCTCCATTTCCACAGCACATAAGGTCCCCAATGCCTCAGTGCTCACACCTCTAAGTGTGCAAAGGTGTAGCTCATGCTATGGTTGCTTCTACAGCCATTATTTTTGAGCACAGTTTTCTTTTTTGGTAAAAGACTTTTTTCAAACTATTTAAAAAATAGTTCTGCTAAATTTATTCTAAGATTCGAAAACCTCAGATGTGAATCACGTGGTCACATAGTTCCATTGTATGTAGAAACCGTTATCAAACACCAATAAAAAAAGAGTGCTGGAAACTATTTTTAAATCTGTCATGGTGTAAGCTGCTTAAAGGTGGTATAGAAATATTTTTAATAAAATATTAAGAGAAATGAGACAACTCAAGGATGGATAAATGACTGACAAAATCACATCATTAACCGATCAGACAAATACCACACATTGAAGTTACAAAATCCATTGTCTTTCAAAGGGTAAATTTAACAAAATACCTGTAAAAGCACTTAAGTAAATATAAAGTTATTGGTCAGTATTCAACTAAATTTTGCTCAGAGCAGATCCATTAACCCACAACCCTGAGATTTAGATTAAGAGTCTCATGCTCAACCAAGTCATCCCAACTGCAGTGAAGACACCAACCCAGTATGTGGCAGCTGTGGAAAAGGCAAATTCTATGCTGGTGGTCATAAACATAAAATACATTATAGGGTTAGCAAGACAGCCATAGCAGAGAGAGAGAAATCATATACATGTGCATAATTTTTAAATCAAAATGTAATAAAATCCAAAAACAATCAGAAATAGACCATTTTGATTCAGAACTCATATCTCCCTTTAATAATAATGACCTAGTTTTGAGGGCTATCACAAGGAACTTGGCTATATTTTTAGTTACCTGAGGGTTGGAATCGGCCGTTAAAATTTAAACATAGAATTCAAATGCCTTACACATAAATGAAATATGCTGGCGGGAAAGAACAGGCCAATTAAATGCTGAGCTGTGCTACTGCCTCTCAGGGTATAACCGACTCTAAGGGATTAGGACAGTATAACCGACTCTAAGGGATTAGGACAGTTGTCAGCAATTGCATATAAACTGAAACAACAATTATTCCTGGGTTTGAAAAGCTAATGTAAAGCACTTAAGGATCTATCAAAGTGCATTTAAGCATTAAAAATTGTGGTAACTTTGAGATCAGAAGCAGGGAAGCTTTGGCCCCTGGACAAAACCTGGCCCATCAGGGGGTTCAAGTTGGTCCATAAGCATATTTCCCACAAACCTTGCTCACCTGTCCATCAGCTGGCACTACTGCGTGTGATTCAATCCCTTTCCACCCATCCCCCAAAATCAACTTTGACAGATGGGCACAACCACTCACCTAATATCAGTAGGATGTAAGATATTGACAGGTGAGTGGCCCCATCCACTATATCAAAGTTGATCTGCAGTGTAAGGTAAAATACCTGACCCAATGGGACAAAATATTTCCCCACACCTATTTATATATATTGCCTGAGGTGTCAAATGACTGCTTAGGTTTGCATGAGGTGCTTCTGCTTATGAAATCTTCTATATGCCCCTAAAAAGGCAGAGATACCTTGTGAACTCAGGGCCTATTCATTTTATGTTTTGTTTATATTTACTTTTTAAGTGCTTAAATTCAACCTGGGAATATGATTGGGGATGGCAGTAACAGAAATATATGTAATAAATAATTACCCTTGAGGCAACCTCCATCAGTTCAGGTAGAGAGAATCTCAGCATACCAACATTTCTTGCAATCTCTCCCTAACATCAAAACATCAGGTTAAAAACAGATTTTATTGCTGGCCACAGACACACACGACTGAACGCTAAACAGGACATCTGTTAAATATTCAGATTTATTTTCTATATTTACAAAAGAGCAGTTGGCGAGTATGAAAAAAGCTGCAACAATATTACAAAATAAATAATCCTACAAAATAAGTAAGGTGTCTTTTAGAAGACCAACTTCTGCTGGACAAGGGCTACACCAGTTTCCTCTTTGGTTCAATGTGACAGATTGCTGGGGGGGGGGAGGAAGGGGGATGAGTTGCTGCCACAGCTATTGGGAATGTGTGTGGTGGGGGCGAGGAGCACTTTCCTGATGGCTTAGAACGGGAGTGTGGCAGAAAGAGCAATCCGTTCAGCCATGTATCATTCCACATCCTCTGTGCAGAGCCCAGTGAGGAAGGGAATTGAAGCAGAGAGAGGCAAGAGTTCAGTCTGCAGGGGAGGGGGCAATTCCTATTACCATGGCACTGGTGATGTCATTGGGATGCACTCTGCAGAGGACAAAAGGCTCGCACGGGAGCTGAAATCACACTGATTCTTTTGCTCATTTGAATCTTTCCTTATGCTGAAGCCAGTATGCCTTGCATGTCTGTGCCTCTGAATCTTTCTCTCTCCCCTGCCTGCCCCCAACTCACACACAGGCCTGATTGTAAAACAATGTCACTCATGTTCAATTTGCATGCGTTCAGCAGCCTCAGATGTGCACTCACTGGAGAGTTTCTGGGAACACACCATAAAACACCTTAATTTATTTAAAAATATGTATATGCCACCTATTTTGAAACACCTTGAGGCAGTTTGCAATAAAATCAATTTTAAATAATACGACACCAATGAAACAAACTCAGCAGCATTAACAGCAACAGTGCTGACAAATGGCTGGCATACAGATCTGGGAAGGAGTCATTAAAAAGGTACGGTTTCAGTTTGCATTGAATCTGCTTGGCATCCAGCATGTCAGTGTGCTTCTAAATGGAAGAGTTTCCAGAAGTCAGGATATCTTTAGCAACCCACCAGCCACACCTGAATAATGTTGTTGTTGTTAAGTCCTTCACCAAAAGGCGTAAAAAAATAGTTAAAGCATAAACAACAAAACAATATTATATGAGCTAGGTGCAGAATATAAATAAAAATATATAATATATAAAAATAATGGCTCTGTACTTATAGGAATAATCTGCCTGAAGAAATTCAAATAAGGAGGACCCCCCAATTATTTTTTTACATTATTTTAATTAGATTTTCAATTATGCATTATATATATACACAGAGAGAGAGAGAGAGAGAGAGAGAGAGAGAGAGAGAGAAAGGAAAGAGTGCAAATATAACCCAAAAATGGGATGGATATATAGTCAAAAGCTTACTGATGTACAATTGTGAGGAAGAAAAAAAAATCCATCTGCAATGAGACAAGCATAGAAAAGTCTTATGACATTATAGGACATAAGACATATACTGTATAGGACTGCATATCTGATGTGCTGGGATACAAAAGAAGTTCTACCAAATAGCACTGAACAACTGTTATTTCTTTTTCTCTTGTAAGCGGTGTATGTTATGGGTAATTTTTTTCAAGCACAGCTGTATGCCAAATATTGCTGTATCAGGCTTGGAGAATCAAGCGTTTTGTTTCAAAGTCTTAAATTGTTTAGCTGTATTTTGTTGGGCTGCAGTTAATAGAAAGAATAAAAGTGGTTTAGATTGAATATATTTGCTTGGCCCATAGAAAACTGATAATAAGAACAGTTTGGGTACAAAAGGAGTGGGTTCCTTTCCTATCCTAAAAAGTTCATTGTGGACTGGGACCCAACATGTTGGGGGTATTGCCACCAAAGGCAAAAGTATGTTCCTTAATAGCACATCACCTTCAGCCAGTGGCGTAGCGTGGGTTGTCAGCACCCGGGGCAAGGCAAGTAATTTGCGCCCCCTAACCCGTGGATTTGCGCCCCCTAACCCGTGGATTTGCCCTAACCCCAGATGTTGCGCCCGGTGCGGCCGGCCCCCCCTTCACCCCCCACGCTACGCCACTGCCTTCAGCAGTTAAGGATTTTAGCAGATGTGATATGAGCTAATTGTGCTGGGGTTCTGTAACAAGATCCCAGGGCAGTGTAACTCATGAAGGATAGTCTCTTGGTGGTTTGGGTCTACAGGCTCTGAGGTGCCATAGCCCTTTCAACAAGGTACACAGGCCTCCTCCAGACACTTGCTTTATTGTGCATTCATTATGATCTGTGTATTGGGGCACTGTTGGGGTGATTACATTCTGTTTTCAGTACTGTTATCAGAATTTTAAGGTCTCAAATACAGAATATTCATAAATGCACATATATCTAAAAATATGAACCACGTGTCTGAAATAGTATGGGAGAGCAATCCTGAAGCCATTTTAACTCCCAATGACCTCAAATATTCCTCTGTGGTAAGGGAGGCAAATGGCGAAAGCCTTCCCATTGTCTTGCAAATCTTGTCTTAAGGGCTTATTTGTGTATGAATAGGGTGAGCCTGTGACCTGGATTCAGGAACTAAAGTATTAACAATCACAAAAGAATGGCCAGACTGCCCAGGTGATGCAGTCAGGAACCATTAACAGGTATCCTGGCAGACAGGATTTCTGCTGCAGACCACCTCCTTCTGTGATGTATGTATGATGTTTTCGGGGGTGGTTTTGGGCTACAGGGTGGGCAATTTCAAAACACTATATAAGGGCTTGCACACCGTTGTTCAGAGTTCTCCTCCCTCTTGCGTGTGGTGAGTGGGGACCCTGTTGCAACAGTGCCTTTAATAAAGATCAGGCTTACTAGCTGCTTTGCTTCTCAATATACTCTGGTTGGCCTCCGTTATTTTCTCCTACCGATAGGACTCTATATGGGCTCTGGAATACCCCATAAGGGAAAGGGAGCAGTTTTTTTTTATAACAATGTCCTCTCACTCTAGGTGGCAGGGTGCCTTATTTTGCTTACATGTATCATCATTTTTTTATTTAAATAATTATTATCACTATGACTATGGGTCTCAAAACCTGGATGTGGCCAGGACTCCTTTGGACCTTTGAGGGGGGCCTGCTCATTACCCACTGTGCTCCAACAGAAGCTAGTTTTCTCAGTGTGTCGGAAAGCCCTTCTGATCCACTTGTTTTTGTGGCCTTTTTACTGAGTTTTACTCTCTTTCTCCTGATTTTGGTGGTTGTTGTGCTCTGCATTTTAGTGTCTTCAGGTTGGAAACAGTGTATTAGTTTTTATTATTTCTGTCTTTCACTGCTGGTTTTATTGTTGTGGTTGTTGTCTATTGCATTTGAATTGGAAGTCGCTCTGTGAGAATTTTACCCTTAAAGATGGTCTAAACATTTTTTCAATAAGTAAATGCACACTCATTTAAAAAGCAGGGGGGAAGAGCCAATGGGATGCAGTGATTTGGACTGCTGGACTGGTGTTCACATTGCCACTCAGCAATGAAACTCACAAACTGCATACACATTAACAGAAATGGAGATGACTGAAAGGTGAGATACTGTGCATCGTGTAACATAAAACATATGAATTCTAATCCATTACATTGTTTCAACATATTGTAAATCTGTAAATTTTGATGTAACTTACTTTAAACATTCAGGAAGGCGCTGTGTGTGTGTGTGTATGAGAGAGAGAGAGAGAGGGAGAGAGAGTGGGGAGAGACTAGTATCTATTAAATACATCACTGAGAGGCAGCGTCTCTTTTGTATCAGGATCTGGCTTCATTTGCCAAGAAATAATCCTGCAGCTGCCAGGCCTTCTGTTCACTAAACTGCATGACAGGCGTGGGGTGGTGAGGAGTTGCTGGGTGAAACATTAGACCCTTTGGAATTCAGCTTCCTTCTTTTGTCCCACCCATTGGTAGACACTTCCTGGACTTCGTCCATCTGGGGAGAGGGTGGGAGGAGGAGAGCAGCTGCTGATCTATTTCAAAATGAAGGGTTTTTGTGGGAAGATAATGTTCATTTTAGGGACACAGGTGGCGCTGTGGGTTAAAGCCTCAGCGCCTAGCGCTTGCCGATCGAAAGGTCGGCGGTTCGAATCCCTGCGGCGGGGTGCGCTCCCGCTGCTCGATCCCAGCGCCTGCCAACCTAGCATTTCGAAAGCACCTCCGGGTGCAAGTAGATAAATAGGGACCGCTTACCAGCGGGAAGGTAAACGGCGTTTCCGTGTGCGGCTCTGGCTCGCCAGAGCAGCGATGTCACGCTGGCCACGTGACCCGGAAGTGTCTCCGGACAGCGCTGGCCCCTGGCCTCTTGAGTGAGATGGGCGCACAACCCCAGAGTCTGGCAAGACTGGCCCGTACGGGCAGGGGTACCTTTACCTTTTTTAATGTTCATTTTAACCCCCAATCTGAGACAGTGTGCATGTTAGAGGCAGTTTGAAGCTAAACCCTGCACAGGTTAATTGCTGGCCCCCACCAGATTGGTGTGTTGTTTCACGAGTGTGTTCTGCAATGTGCAATTGGCACAATAATAGTACTGTATGTTAGTGGCGGACTGGCCGCACATCATTCAGTGTTATGTTGTTCTGCAATACTTCTCTAATTTAGCCACAATCTCGCACAACAAAAGTTTGGGGTGGGGGAGGCCTGGAACATTTGTCATATGAAAAGTTCCAGGATTTCTGCAGGAAGCCACAGGACATGCACCTATTAGAAATTAAGCAGTATGTACAGCACATCCTGAAACATTTGCAAACAGTACAGTGGTACCTCGGGTTACATACGCTTCAGGTTACATACGCTTCAGGTTACAGACTCTGCTAACCCAGAAATAGTACCTCGGGTTAAGAACTTTGCTTCAGGATGAGAACAGAAATCGTGCTCTGGCGGTGTGGCAGCAGCGGGAGGCCCCATTAGCTAAAGTGGTGCTTCAGGTCAAGAACAGTTTCAGGTTAAGAACAGACCTCCGGAATGAATTAAGTTCTTAACCCAAGGTACCACTGTACTGTTATTTTCAAGGACTGAGTTGTGTCTCCTCCCCTGACAACTCCAAGGGTTCTTTCGCAGGTCTGGGTTTCAAGGGGATCTTCAGCACTTGTTCCGGGACACTTGTTCCCTCCCTTCTCTTTAAGGTCCTTGACCTATGGGTGTCTGGTTCAACCTCTGAGGACTCCTTGTCTGGCACCGGGTCAGAAACTGGGCATGACAACTGCTGGATTGGATGGAGTGGGGTTGTCTGGTGTGCTGCATGTGATGATGCAGCAGGGAGGGATACAGTGGTGGACCCGGGAGTCTCAAATTTCAGTGGCACCCTGTGCAATGCCAAAACTCAGCACCCCCTCCTTGCCTCCCGCCTATTTTACATAATAGTTGTGGTGCCTGGAGTCTCTGCACCCAGTGTGCACTGCCTTAAATCTGCCTCTGAGGGGAGTCTTCCATAGACATAAAGGTAAAAGGACCCCTGACCATTAGGTCCAGTCGTGACTGACTCTGGGGTTGTGGTGCTCATCTCGCTTTACCGGCCGAGGGAGCCAGCGTACAGCTTCCGGGTCATGTGGCCAGCATGACTAAGCCGCTTCTGGCGAACCAGAGCAGCGCACGGAAACGCCGTTTACCTTCCCGCCGGAGCGATACCTATTTATCTACTTGCACTTTGATGTGCTTTCGAACTGCTAGGTTGGCAGGAGCAGGGACCGAACAATGGGAGCTCACCCCATCGTGGGGATTCGAACCGCCGACCTTCTGATCGGCAAGTCCTAGGCTCTGTGGTTTAACCCACAGCGCCATAGCCAGGATTTATGTTGGGGAGGGCAGGACACCCACTTGTCATCATACTCTGGCTCTGTCTGGCAGATTCAGAATGAAACAGTTGTTTTGAATTATTTTCTTTTGATCCCAAGTGTTCAGAAAAATCTTT
The DNA here is from genome assembly GCF_951804945.1 of Podarcis cretensis. Lineage (NCBI taxonomy): Eukaryota > Metazoa > Chordata > Lepidosauria > Squamata > Lacertidae > Podarcis > Podarcis cretensis. The sequence continues at coordinate 31,634,209 of NC_137177.1, forward strand.
AAAACCTTTCTACAATTTATACTTTTGTTTAAGTATTTTATTTATTTACTTTATTTAGAGGAGGCAACAGCCCCCCTGGCTATGCCCATGGTGTCCTTACCCCTGGTTGATGGGCTGTGCTAGGATTTCCAGGAATGCAGTTTTTTTAATTGTCAGTCTGAGTTATACCCATGAGTCCCTGCCAGACCTGTGTACCTGGAGCCTGTGAGGTTTAAGATCTGATAGAGGAGACTGCTGAACTACTCTCACAAGTGTTGTGTTGTTGTTTATTTGTAAGCCAATGGCTTACAAGCCAATGGCCTGTTAAGTTCTCATAAGCATCTAAAAATGAGAAAGGTTGCCATAGGGATAGCTAAGTGATAGTGCTCTCAGGAAGGAGGAAGGCATTTTCCCCACCCCCTCAACTGGCTGGATGCCAGGTCATACTAGAATGGAAAATACTAGGCCAAGCTGGGGGTGGCGGTGGCGTGCAGCTGTGTATGAAAGAGTTGTGTGTGTAAATATGGCTGATGCTGGAAGCTGGAGAGACAGAGACATGTCTGCTCTGACTTGGGGCTTCCATAGAACCCTAATAGAGAAGCAAGATCTCAGCAATGCTCAGGCTGTACAGAGAAGCAATGCTCAGGCTGTACAGTATATATGTATAAATTAAACCATATGTCCTAAATGCACCACACTCTCTAAATGCACCTTGGACCTTCATTCCAAGGTAACTGAACTCTGGGAAAGAACTGGAGCCCCTGGATTCTCACTGCTCACAGCTTGGGGTGCCATGTAACATACCCATCAACATTTCAACGATGAAAACAGGGACGTCGCATTCCATAATGATAATTTTACTATTTATACCCCACACATCTTACTGGGTTGCCCTAGCCATTCTGGGCAGTTTCCGATATTTATAAAAAGATAATAAAACATTAAACACTAAAAGAACTTCCCTGTACAGGATTGCCTTCAGATGGCTTGGGGGGTCAGATAACTCCATATCCTCCAATATTTCTCCATTGAAAATAGGGACATTCTAAGGAAAAGTGAGACATTCTGGGGTCAAATCAGAAACCGGGATGACTTCTCTAAATCAGGGACGTCTGTGGAAAATAGGGACACTTGGAGGGTCTAATGTAACAATATTTTCTGGTTGTGTGTTCTCTACTTGCATCCCCAGACAGAACATGCATTGACTATGGTGGCTGTTATTCTGGTACAGTGGTACCTCGGGTTAAGTACTTAATTCATTCTGGAGGTCTGTTCTTAACCTGAAACTGTTCTTAACCTGAAGCATCAATTTAGCTAATGGGGCCTCCCGCTGCTGCTATGCTGCCAGAGCATGATTTCTGTTCTCATCCTGAAGCAAAGTTCTTAACCTGAAGCACTATTTCTGGGTTAGCGGAGTCTGTAACCTGAAACGTATGTAACCTGAAGCATATGTAACCACTGAAGCATACAGGTACCACTGTATAGCCAGAAGGTTGGTGATTCGAGGCCATCCAGGATTTCTGCATTGCAGGGGGTTGGACTAGATGATCCTTGGGTCCCTTTCAACTCTACAATTCTATTATTGCTTTTTCCGAAGTGGTTTGGTGATTACTTCCAATTCTCTTTTGCCTTGCAAGGGACTACCTCAGAAATGTCACTGCAACAGCCTTCTGGAGAACATGTAAAATATTAGCAATATTGACAATAAAGGTGTTGTTGTTGTTGTTGTTGTTGTTGTTGTTGTTGTTATCTGCAGCACAAACAACAGGTCGCGGCAAACAAAAGAGCAGACAGACATCACCAGTCTGGAGGGGCCCATAATGTCATGGGCCGTTGGTTCACGACCTCAGCTTTAAAGTTATTCAAAGTATCACTTTCACCCATATCAACCTTCCTTTACTAGAAGATTGACAACAGAGATCCTCCTAATGTTCCCACTTTCAAGAGCAGTCAGACTAGTGGGTTCAAGGGGGAGGGCATTTTCTACAGAAGCCCCATGTCTTTGCAAAATAGCTAAGCAGGTATAAGAAGTTACCCCAGAAGAAAACGCAACTTGAAAAAAGAGACAATGCACATATTTTTGTAAACTAATATATATATATATATATATATATATATATATATATATATATATATATATATGTAAAATCACCCCAGAACTGGCCCTACTGGACATCTTCAGATATAATAATGCCCACTCACATTATAGAGAGCTTCTAACCCACCTACTCTCAGCAACCAGAAGCATCATAGCCAGACACTGGAGAGACCTGTCAGGAGTAAACATGGACCAATGCTATCTAGTAGTACAGTGGTACCTTGCAAGACAAAATTAATTCGTTCTGCGAGTTTTTTCGTCTTGCGAAGCACAGATTTTGGAGAAGCTTCAAAAATCACCAAAGTCTTCAAAAACCTCACAAAAGGCTACCACACCCAGTGGCGTAGCGTGGGGGGTGCAGGGGGGGCCGGCCGCACCGGGCGCAACATCTGGGGGTTAGGGTTAGGGGGCGCAAATTCACGGGTTAGGGGGCGCAAATTACTTGCCTTGCCCCGGGTGCTGACAACCCACGCTACGCCACTGACCACACCGCGTGCTATGAGTTGCTCCTCGAAGTCAAGTTGCAACTGCACCCCCTGAATGCACGGTTTTAAGAAAAAGGAAACAAACTTGCAAGACAAAGGAAACAAACTTGCAAGACATTTTCGTCTTGCAAAGCAAGCCCATAGGGAAATTCGTCTTGCGAAGCAACTCAAAAAACGAAAAAATCTTTCGTCTTGTGAGTTTTTCATCTTACGAGGCATTCGTCTTGCGAGGTACCACTGTATGGGAAACAGCCTTACTAGAAAAGCTAAACAATAAACTGAAACTGACACAGGGACAAATAGAAGAAGATGCCTTTCACTCTGGTATGGTTTCCCTTTATCCCATACATAGCCCAACAAGACAACAGTAATCTAGCAACAGCATTCGAATCAATATGGCTAACTTTATCCAAAAATCCACCTCCTCACACACAAACAAATTTCACTACAGCCATGGGAACCCTCAAGGACTCTATGGGCTCTGGAATACCCCATAAGGGAAAGGGAGCAGTTTTTTCTTATAACACTCCTAGGGACATAGGGCTGGGAAGCAGCAAATGGGACATGGAGCCCTACCGGGGAAAGGAGTGATGGACCTCATTCCCCTTTGGATATCTGATTTTAATACAGTGGTACCTCGGTGATTTTAATACAGTGGTACACTTCAGGTTACATATGCTTCAGGTTACAGACTCTGCTAACCCAGATATAGTGCTTCAGGTTAAGAACTTTGCTTCAGGATGAGAACAGAAATCATGCTCCGGTGGCGCGGCACCAGCAGGAGGCCCCATTAGCTAAAGTGGTGCTTCAGGTTAAGAACAGTTTCAGGTTAAGTACGGACCTCTGGAATGAATTAAGTACTTAACCCGAGGTACCACTCTAAACCCAGACAGCACTCAATAACTGAACTGTTACTGAGCTGATGAGTCTCTCTTCACAAAAGTATCACTGCAATTTACAATCTATTAATAATAATAATAAATTTTATTTATATCCTGCTCTCCCCAGCCGAAGCTGGGCACAGGGCGGCTAACAACAATCAAAATAATCCAACGATTCTAAAAACATTTCATTATAAAAATTAATTAAAATCAAATTTATGGCAACCAATAAGCAAAATTCTGTGCAGATTGCCAGAGGAGGGGGGTCAGGCTGCGCCCTGACCAAAGGCCTGGTGGAACAGCTCTGTTTTGCAGGCTCTGCAGAAAGATGTCAAGTCCCGCAGGGCCCTGGTCTCTTGTGACAGAGCGTTCCACCAGATTGGAGCCGCGGCCGAAAAGGCCCTGGCTCTAGTTGAGGCCAGCCTAACCTCTCTGTGGCCTGGGATCTTCAAGATGTTTTTATTTGCAGACCGTAAGTTCCTCTGTTGGACAAACCAGGAGAGGCGGTCCCATAGGTACGAGGGTCCTAGGCCGTATAGGGCTTTAAAGGTTAAAACCAGCACCTTAAACCTGATCCTGTACTCCACCAGGAGCCAGTGCAGCTGGTATAGTACCGGATGAATGTGATCTCGCAGTGAAGACCCCATAAGGAGTCTCGCCGCGGCATTCTGCACCCGCTGGAGTTTCTAGGTCAGTCTCAAGGGTAGCCCCATGTAGAGCGAGTTACAATAATCCAGTCTGGAGGTGACCGTCGCGTGGATCACAGTGGCTAGGTCAGGGCGAGAGAGATAAGGAGCCAACTGCTTAGCTTGGCGGAGATGAAAAAATGCTGCCTTTGTTATAGCTGTAATCTGCGCCTCCATAGAGAGGGAGGTACCGAAGATTACACCCAAACTCTTAATGGACGGTGCTGGCACTAATTGCACCCCTGCAAGATATGGGAGTTGCCCCCTCAATCCCATATCGCCCTGTCCCAGCCAGAGGACCTCTGTCTTCGAAGGATTTAACTTCAACCGGCTCCCACGTAATCATCCAGCCACAGCTTCCAGACATCTGGTCAGTGTGTCTGGGGCCGAGTCAGGATGGCCATCCATCAACAGATAGAGTTGGGTGTCATCGGCATACTGATGGCAACCCAGCCCAAAACTCCGGACAAGCTGGGCGAGGGGGCGCATAAAGATGTTAAAAAGCATCAGGGAGAGAATCGCACCCTGAGGCACTCCACACACCAAGGAGTGGCGCGATGACAATTCTCCCCCAAATGCCACCCTCTGTCCCCGACCAGAGAGAAATGAGCGCAGCCATTGAAGGACTGTGCCCTGAATCCCAACGTCGGCAAGGCGGTGGTCCAGGAGTTCGTGATCGACCATGTCGAAGGCTGCTGACAGGTCTAGAAGAATCAGCAGCCCCGACCCGCCTCGATCCAGCTGCCTGCGGAGATCATCTGTTAGGGTGACCAGAGCCGTCTCGGTCCCATGCATGACCAGCGCGGAAGCCGGATTGGAATGGATCCAGGGCCGATGTTTCATCCAGAAACCTACCAAGCTGTTCAGCAACCGCTCTCTCAATCACCTTACCCAGGAATGGAAGATTCGAAACTGGGCGGTAATTGGATAGATCTAAAGGATCTAATGATGTTTTCTTTAAGAGCGGGTGCACCACTGCCTCCTTCAGTTCCCCTGAGAATATCCCAGTGCCAAGGAACAAATTGATGATATCACCCAGGGGGGCCCGCACCTCGTCTGGACACGCTCTAATCAGCCAAGACGGGCACGGGTCAAGAGGGCAGGTGGTGGGCTTTCCAGCTCGGAGGAGTCTGTCCACATCGGCTGGGGATATCCGGTCAAAGTGGTTCAATACTGGACCCGAGGACAGTCGAGGGGCCTCCAGTTCCTTTATTGTATCCAAATTGGCAGGGAGGTCATGGCGGAGCAACAAGACCTTCTCCGCAAAAAAGCTCGCAAATGCCTCACAGCTGTGTGTCAAATTGTTATTTAAATTTGGCTGTCCTTCAAGGGACGTTAAAGACCTAATTATACAAAATATTGCGCTGGGCGAGAGCTAGCGGAGGCAATGGAGGCCGAGAAGTAGGACTTATTAGCGGCCTTCACTGCCATCTCATAGGTTTTCATAAAAACCCTATAAGATGTTCTTGAGGCTCCGTCACGGGCACCCCGCCATACTCGCTCTAGCCGTCTGAGGTCCCGCTTCATTTTCCGGAGCTCCTCGGTAAACCAGGGAGCCCGGTTTCTGCGGGGTCGCAGAGGGCGCTTAGGTGCGATCTCATCGATGGCTGCCAGGAGCTGGATATTCCAGCCCTCAACAAGCTCAGTCAATGAGTCGCCAGGGGAAGCAAGGTCCCGCAAGGCCTGACGGAATCTATCAGGGTCCATCAGCCTCTGCGGGCGAGCCCAAATTGGCTCGCCACCTAAGCAGGGTGGGGGTGGAAAATCAATCCTGGCTTTCAGAGCGTAGTGATCAGACCATGGCACCTTCATCGAAGGAGACATGATCACATCTATACCAACGCCAAAGATCAGATCCAGCGTGTGGCCTCCTTGATGTGTGGGGCCCGAAACAAACTGGGAGAGCCCTAGTGTCGCCATGGAAGACACCAGGTCCAGAGCCTGTGAGGAGGGAGTGGCATCAGCATGGACGTTGAAGTCCCCCAATACCAGTAGGTTAGGGAACTCCAAGGCCCAGCCGGCCACCGCCTCTAGCAGGCCTGACAGGGTGGCTGCTGGTGCGCTAGGTGGCCGGTACACCAGCCAGACAGCCAAGCTCACCTCGGAGCCCCACACTAGGCCAACACATTCAATGCCGGGGATCGATGGCGATGGTAGAGCCCTGAAAGAACAATCTTCCCGGATTAATAATGCCACCCCTTCCCCCCCGGCCCACAGTTCATGACTGGTGGAGGATGGAGAAACCCGGGGGCGCCATCTCTCGTAAGGCAACAGTATCCCCTTCGCGCACCCAGGTCTCCGTCACACAAGCAAGGTCAACCCCCTGCGAGGTGAAGAAATCTCGCAGGGTGGTGGTTTTGTTGCCTATGGACCTGGCATTGCACAACACCAGTGATGGAGGTGAGTAATCCTTGCTCACCCTACCCTCGTCCCTCGGGATGGGGCGCAGATTGGAAGGGGTACGAGCATATCCATATCTCAATCCCCTTCGCCTATGACATCTGCCCCCACTGCCATACCTCCCTCGCCCCACAAAAAGCAGCTAAATCTAAGGGTTTCTTTTTTTAAATAATGCAAATAAGCACCCAAAGCTGAGACCTTAAAAAAACTGTTGAAACAAAAATGTTGTTGATTTATGATGGAAACTACAAACAGTTGGGTGCCTGTTGTATTTGTTCCATAAAACAAGGGCAGCCACACTGGAAGCTCTGCTCTGACCTGCTGTGGAGTGTTGGTTTTCTGATATTTTTAGGGACTTCAAGGAAAGAAATACTCTCCTACAAGACACAGTAACTAATGGTCATGTAAGGGGTAACATATAAAATATATAATAAACGAGCTCGTTAAAACGGTTAAAACAGCCATCAAAGCAGTGGAATCAAGTCAGGGAATGTAGAAAATTCTTGTCTAAACATGTATGTCTTCAAGAGCTGGCAGAATGCCTGTACTGATGGGGAGTCCCATAGTTCAGCAGGGAGAGCAGTCCACAACACGTGAAAAAGTCTGGCTCCTTGTTACCATAAATCCAGTTCCATAACTGGTGGAAATAAATCCCCACCAGCACTCATGATACTCACTTCAGGTATTGTGGCCATTGTCTTTAGGTTAGAGAGGAGAATAGGATGAGAGAAAACAAAGCAGGGGGAAAGGAAGGGGGGCTGCATTGTACGACAGTTTCATTCTGAATTGCCTTGTAATTCTGTACTATAATTCATTTTTTAAATGAAGGTTCAGTGACAAAAACGAAGTCTGGAACTATGCTAGCCAGGAATGACTCTGTCATTGAGTCTGCCAGTGAATAAATAGTAGACTTAATGGATGAGAGTAATCCCACTTTTATCCCTCTCAGCAGCATTTAATCTGACTATTAAACATTGCATCAATAGTCTTAAAAAGAAACCAGGTTTCCAAAGTGGTATAATCTATGATGAATCTTCCAGAATTTACATTTACGAGGTAGGAACCACTGGCAAATAGGAACCACTCAGGATAATTAAAAAGCCCCCCCCCCCCTTACTGTCTTCTGGCAGTTAGTAAAGTTTAATTATTGCAGGGTAAATAATAATGAAGAGTTGTCTTTAATATGTAAGGCCTGCTTCCTTTTGTATTGTAACAATGTTGTTTTACAACACCTTGATTTTAATTTGCTGCAAGCTGCCCACTTTAATGTGTAAGTATTAGAAGAGCAGATGGGTCAATACTGAAATAAATAAGTGTTGCAAGGAAACAAATAACTGTTGCAAGGAGCATTTACAAACTGTTTTCCCCGCCCCAGAATGGGGAATAGCTGACCATCGCCTCCTGCGGCTGTGCTCTGAGACACCTAGTGGTAGGAACATTTTCTGTCCTTGGTTTATGCAGCCTCACCTCTGAAAAGGACCGTCCATTTTGTTTAAGCGCGGCCATCACCATCAGAATCATTCTGCTGACTGCTAGCATCACTACAATGTCAAATTGGCAATCAAGCAGGGGGAAATGCCTCCTGCTTAAGGTCAAAATTCCCACTATTACAGGGTCAGAACTCACAAACGTTTTGAGGATGCTTAGTAATTGGTAGTGACCAGTGTTTTTTTATAGAAAAATAGGTTCTGGTGCTCACCATGAAGTTGTTACAGTAAGTGCCACAATTTTTAACAACAACAAAAAAGAGGTGCTGGCACTGCGTACCACTGAGTACCCCCTTTAAAAAAAATCTCTGGTAGTGGCCATGCTGGGGGTTTACTTTTGAGCAATGGGGCCTAGTAATTTCACAGGCCTACAATACAAACTTTTGCATGGGTTTGTCAGTTTCCTTCCTTCCCAAAGGACTCTGGATATTATGATTTTGTGAAAGAGACGAGCAACTGCAAATGAAATGGTTAACTTTAGAAAATATGATAAATGCTAAAATTTGCTCTTTACGGTTATTCTAGTCTTTTTTACTATTAACTCCCTTAATTTGAAGCATACAAATACAGTACGTTTTTCACCCAAATACAGAAGGGTTGTTGTGTAAGTTTGTTTCAAGCAAAAATGAGAGCCTTGTTGCATCCTAAATTGATTATGGCAGAAACTTTCCATCACATGCATGAGGTATTACCTTAAATTGCGCACACATGGATTGGCATGCGGTGGGGAACTGCAAGCAGGAACAGTAGGGCAAATGAAAAAAGACCATGGTAGCAGTTTGGTGCTGGACCCACTTTAGCTATATAGCAGTTTTAAGATTACTATCATGACCACGTTAACACGGCATTTATGGGAATATAATGGTATCAGTTGCACAGCTATTTATTGTAAGATGCTCGTAATAATGAAACTGGGTTAGCGAACCACGTGGCACCCATGGCCTCCGGTTAGTCTGCAGCAAAGCTCTCTGGTATGCGCACAATCTGAACCTCTCTATTAGTTACATGTATTAGTAAGCCACGCCTTCTGCTGACCGAACGACCCAATCAAAGCAGAGAGAAGTTAACGGACGTTGCCCGCCTTCTATCTACCAACTCAAATGCCTATTGTATAATTTCCCTGTCAATCTTTCTTGTATTGCGCCTCACTATTGGTTTAGTGAATTGCATAGAGGGAGAAGCGGATTTTCCCTCCGCCCTTTTTTCCTGAGAGGGAAACAACTTGACAAACTGATTGGTTAACGTCCCCATCAATCCGACCAGGGCGATTGTTTATTGGATTGGCCGTGGAGGGGAGAAAGCGAGGCGGAGTTTGCGCTCGTACTGCGAGGCTATATAAAGGTGGGACAAAGGGGGCAGCGAGGCCGTTTTTACCTCAGCGTCTGCCGCCATTTTGATCTCGGTCGGACTCCGAGGAGGAGAAAAGAGTCGTGTCGCTGTACGGTACCACCCCAACCGCCACCATTTTTGCCATGTCGAGAGACCGTTTCCGTAGCCGTGGAGGCGGCTTCCATCGGCGCGGAGGCGGCGGAGGCCGAGGCGGCCTCCCGGGGAACCACGACTTCCGTTCGCCGCCGCCGGGCATGGCAGGCGGGATGGGCCAGTCCCGCGGGGGCCACCACCACATTGGCGGTGGTCTTGGAGGCCCCCCGAAGCCGGAGCCTGCCAAGCCACCCAGCTCGGCCTCCACTCCGCCTTCCTCCGCGGCCTCCGTCTCCGTTTCCTCCAGCCCAGCAGCCGCGTCGCCTTCCGTGGGGCCCACCCAGAACCAGGTCGGCCAAGCGCCTCCGGTCTCTTCCTCAGCCCCCACTCCGAACTCGACCTCCGCTCCGGCTGCCTCCGCGGGGCTCCAGAGCGGCGGCCGAGGTGGGGATCAGCCGCCGTCTCAGCAGCAGTCTGCGCCGCCCAGCCAAAGTCCGGTCCAGGGGGGACCTAAAAAGGGTTCCGGTCAGTCCTCCGGAGGCGGCGGAGGACAAAGTGGCTTAAAGGGCGGGCCGGGAGGTCCCCAACAAGGAGGAGGCCCCAAGGGCGGAGGGCCCGGACAGCACCGCGGCGGCGGCGAGAGGCGCGGAGGACAAGGCCAGCATCAGCACCAGCACCCTTCGCAGCACCAGCACTCGCAGCAGCAGCAGCAACAGCAGGGTGCCGGCGGGGAGAAAATGTCCGATGCGGAGGTGGGTAGATTTGTGGGCCCTTAACAAGCCCTGTCATGACAGGCATTCGGGACAAGATGGCGGCTCATACGGCTCGCTATTCTCTCCTCGCCCTGTGCGGCTTTCCTCGGCGCCATTTTGATTGCTTGAGGTGCGCATGTGCAAGAGGTAGTCGGAGAGGCTCCGCGCGTTTGCTTCGGGGGAGTGGGCGTGGCCATGAGTCGCTAAAAGAGGTGGAGTCGTCAATGGTGGGATTGAATAAGTAAAACTCCCACAACTTAAATCTTGTGGTATCTTGGTTTTTTAAAAAAATATGTCCACCCTTGTTCACATCTTGTCCCGAAGTTTACTTTGCCCCAAAATGCTTATTCCAGATTTTGCATTCTGTCGTAGCAACAGCAATGGGAAATCTTGCTCTTTAAAGGTGGCGCTTTAAAGCTGTTAACAATGAAAATAAAGTGACTGGAAGTAGTTTACGGATCTTAAGATGGGGGGTGAGAGGACAGGCATTTAGCGCTACAATATACTTAACAAATGAAATGATTTGTTTTTTGAGATAGGCGAATACCCATTGTGCCTATTGCAGTTTGACAGGGAAAACACTTTGGAGTGGAGTGGGAAATCATTAACGTCCCAAAGGCTTTGTAGAAGTGTGATGGGTGTGTGAGTAAAGAGCAAAGGAGAGCTTGCATTATGGTTGCTGATATCTCTTACTAGTTCTTGAGAAATGTAGGCAGTTTAGCCCTACAGTGGTCTGGAGTTTTGCTCCAGATGAGGGGCTGGCTGTACTGAGGCTGCTGTAGAAAAGGCAGGAATTTGGCTTGTCATAGAAGTCTTTCTGTACTTGTGTGTAGGTATTTATTCTAGCCATGTATTGGTGAACTCTGAAGAATGGATAGATAGATAGATAATACTTCATTCGGCTATAAGCCCACAAGGTAAAACAAATCAATAAATAAAATAGCATTTTAGATTCTAAAATATCAACTAAGATATTTCAACGCATAATCTCCTTCACATTACTTGCAATCTCTAGATGTACCGTATTATGGCCTTGAAGATGAAGATGGTGCATAGAGTTTACTAGATTTTTAATAGTCATGCAGCATTCCATGGAGTCTTTTATATGAAAGAACTGCAAACAGGAATCTGGCAACCTGTAATGTTCTATAAGAGTCACTGTCCTGGAGTAGATAGGCTAGGTGTAATTCAGGTGGTTTAGCAACAATTTCCAGAATGGTAGAACTCAGAATCCTTTATCGGGCAACAGTGTATAAAGGGCAGTTAAACAAGATATGATAAAGAGATTCTATTGATTTGTTGTCACATGCGCATAAAACAGAGGTTTTACCATTAGAAAATCTATTGCTCAGCACATTTGAGGGGAACACATTAAATCTGGCTCTAACAAATGCGAATCTATGCGACGCGATAAGGTAAGGTAGACAGATATTGAGGTATCTGGGACATAGATGTAATGCCCTGATTTATGGGAGAACATGTACCTCCACCTGCTCTGAAGAATGGTATTAACAGGATTGTTTCAGTAAATGACATTTGAATGGACTGGAGCTTAAGTGCCTGTTTCTGTTTTGGAGGTGCTGTATTCACAGACTTGGGGATAGGGTGGGTTTGATGAGCTACAGTGGCCGTAAGGGGATAAAGCTAGTTTCCAAAGCAGGATTATACTACAGAATGCAGCATGGTATGACTGAAATGTAAGCATTGACTGTAGCACGCTATGCCACTGATAAAACTCCAATTTATGTTCAGTGATAATTCTAGTGAGTGTACAGATCGTATGTTTAGTAGGGATAGTGTTCAATAAGGAAATTAATGCTCTTTTTGACAAATACTTTTGTCATGATTCTAATTTGGAAAAAGTTATTCGGTCTAGAGGAGCATATTTTGGTAAGAATTTGGTATGACTGTGGAAAACTTTGAAGTACTTTGGAAATTGCAGTTATTATAAAAAGACAGCATTGTGGCAGGCATCAATTAGAATATATTTCCTTTCCAAAAAAAAACGGACATACTGGAATAGGAGTTATTGAGTAACATGTACACTGATTGATTGTGAAGCCTAGTAGAATGGGAATGGGAAATGACTAACCAAGTGGCTATAAAGCTGCTTGGTAGGGGTTTTTTCCTGTCTAAGAGGAAAACTTGTTAATTAAAAAATTGCAACCATTGGTTATGTAAGCAAGGTGATAGCTTGGGGTGGGGCAGAAGAGTAGAACTGATTATTACAGATCGGTGTTCTGGTCTGGAAGGCACTGGAAGTGTGCAGTTCTGTAAATGTACATAAGAAATTAGAGCAGACATGGGGAATCAGGAACACACATACCCTGATGTTACTGAACCCTGCACTTCCTATCACCCCCACCTGCTATGGCCAATATAGCCAGGGGTGTTTTTTATATGTAGTTATAAATATTTGCTAGGGGTGTTTTTTGATATTTTTGATGTACAACACAACTAAAACATTTGTTGAAAAGTGGTTTCTTAAGCCTTAAATGTAAGCAATAGGAGGTTATAGTTTAGCAAAATCTGGAGGGTGATACAGATTAGCTACCGTTATTTTTGTGAGTAGGTTCGTATTTAGCTTAATATTTGCAGAGTTACCCTTATTCTGCATTGTTAGCAGTTCCTGTAAGCTTAGTAAATAAAGTGTGTCATTAACTGTATTTTTAGGGCTTTAAAGCCAATTTGTCGCTTCTGAGACGGCCTGGAGAGAAGACCTACACGCAGCGCTGTCGTCTCTTTGTTGGGAACTTGCCTGCTGATATAACGGAGGAGGAATTTAAGAGGTTATTTTCTAAATATGGTGAACCTGGTGAAGTCTTTATCAATAAAGGAAAAGGCTTTGGCTTTATTAAACTGGTGAGTGTCATTTCTATAAATTTTTCATATGTGTTATGCATAATATATTATTGCTTAACGTTCTGCATAGTTTGAAGGTTAAGAATTTAAAAGACGTAACATTTTTGTTGTTAACCTATTCACAGGAATCCCGAGCTCTGGCTGAAATTGCAAAGGCTGAACTTGATGATACTCCCATGAGAGGACGGCAGCTTCGTGTGCGTTTTGCGACCCATGCTGCTGCTCTTTCTGTGCGTAATCTCTCCCCATACGTATCCAATGAATTGCTGGAGGAAGCATTTTCTCAGTTTGGCCCAATCGAAAGAGCTATTGTGATTGTAGATGATCGTGGCAGATCAACAGGAAAGGGCATTGTTGAATTTGCATCTAAGCCAGCTGCTCGGAAAGCATTTGAACGTTGCTCTGAAGGTGTCTTTCTTTTGACAACGTGAGTAAATGTAATAATTGATTGGAATTTGTGTGGTTATGGTAGTTTTTAATCCATTACATGCAACTTTAAATTTCCAGCAACTATTTAAAGTGTCTTTTGCTCTTACTTTTAGTACTCCAAGACCTGTTATTGTGGAGCCCCTTGAACAGTTGGATGATGAAGATGGTCTTCCAGAAAAGCTGGCTCAGAAAAATCCAATGTATCAAAAGTAAGCACATTTACCATTGATTTTACCATAGATTTTTTAAAAACTCTGCTTATTTGGGGGTCTGTCAGTCACGCCTTCTCAGTGATGTGTGTTTTCTGAACCTAAAAAGCCTTGAGAAATTTCCCATTTAGCTAAATGGATAGAGATCTGATTTGACATATTCATTTGATTGTTAATTTTGCTTACTAAATGCACATCATATTACATGATGTATCTGAAAAGTTTTGTTCGTAGCTAAAAGTAGTTGAAGTGACATATATTGGCCGAAATTCAGTAAAATGCAATTAGTGTGGTGCTGAAATTAAAACTTTATGTGGGATTACTCCAAGACATGGGAATTCAGTAGCATACTTTACTCCAGAATTGGGAAATTCTGAGGCTCCGTGGGCCAAGTCCTTGTCACAATCAATCCTGCACACCAAATTTCACAAGGTTTGTTGGATTTCAGTCCTGTCAATCACATGTCACACAACATGATTGACAGGCGGGCTGTCTTAGCCACCAGTCAAAGCCTCTTTCTTACCACCTGGCCAGTGCTGCAGGAGGAGCGAGTAGCAGCAGCTGAAGGGGGAATGAAGACAATAAAAAGTTAGCATCCTAATGAGAACATCCCCAGCATCCTAATGAGAACTCAGTAACTACAGGATATTGGATTTATTAGAAAAGGAAACAGAAATTAGTGTGGCCTTGTTCGGAGACAAGGAAAACCTCCAACATGTTACTTTAGATTTCACTTATCTATTTCAGTGGCTTATTAGATATGTTTTTGTCTTTAATTTTATTTTATGAAACAGCACCTTTATAAAAGTGGATAATTCTCTGCAGTACTTTTCCCATCCGATATTTCTGTTCATTTGGCCTAATCAGAAGAGTAACTCTCTGCAGTTTTTTTAGCTGGTCCTTTTTTCTATCATATATTAATGGTTCTCAGTAACTATAGTGATACCAATCTAAAAATTCCTTTATGTCCTAATTCTAAGCTTCCATATGGATTTTCACTAGTCCTGAATTTCTCATTTCTTGCTGCTGACCATTTTGGTAAATCAGCTCTACTGTCATTATTAACTGGATTTTCAATTGGTATCTAGGGAGAGAGAGACTCCTCCACGGTTTGCACAGCCTGGAAGTTTTGAATATGAATACTCTCAGCGATGGAAGTCTTTGGATGAAATGGAGAAACAACAGAGAGATCAGGTGGAGAAAAACATGAAAGATGCCAAGGACAAACTGGAAAGTGAAATGGAAGATGCATACCATGAGCATCAGGCAAATCTTTTGCGCCAAGGTATTGTGCCAGTCATTTATTGATTTTCCACATCTCCCTAGACTCAGAGCGCTTGCAAAACTTGCCTGAAGAGCATTATCAGCGGAACTGAGGCCTTCTGAAGCTATGTGAGCTTTTCTGGGAAGAAGCATCTTCACCTATTGGTAAAAGGGTTCTGCAGAACCTTATGGGTCCACTATTCCTACAGGGGCAAAATAAGCTCTGGTTCCTGCATTGCTGGGGTTGTGCTAGACTACTATTGGGGGATACCTTCCAACTCTATAGTGCTAGGATTCTGTGACCTACTATTGTATTCAAATATGTCATGCAGTGCAAAGTACATGATATCTTGCTGCAAGAGCTAACTGTAGAAATCTTTAAAGTACCTAAATCCCATTTACAGATGGAAGTGTAATGGTTGGAATGCTTCTTGGAGAGGCACTGCAAGATGTGAATGTTGTCCACTTCAGACCACTGGCTGGAGGTAGTTAGGTCAGTGCCAATGCAGTGTTTGCCCCATATAGGTATATATGCCATCATAAATTTGAGGAGAACAATGTGAGCTTAAGCAGGGGAACTAGACAGCTGGTTGTATTATGTGGGGGATAAAAATTTCACTGCTAAAACTTACTTTAGCTTAACTTCACACGACTGCTTTAAAAAAAATTCTGATTCTGTCTTGGAATGAGCAAGATGCTTATTATGTATGGTGAATTGGTGAGAATGTTAAATCAAATTTTCAGATCTCATGAGGCGACAAGAAGAACTGAGGCGTATGGAAGAACTTCACAATCAGGAGATGCAAAAACGCAAAGAAATCCAGTTGAGGTAAAACTACTTTTTTGTTTCATGTCTTGGAGTGCTGTTTATCATGTTTGTTTCTTTAATTGTGTTCAGTTTATCATTGACGTTGGCTCTTTCAGCAAAGTTTGACAGTTTCATGATACTTAATAAGTACAGAGTTTTAAGTTTATAGAGATGCAGAATTTAGTGATATTCTGGAATCTAATGGATAATCTGAATTTTCAGACAGGAAGAAGAGCGCCGTAGGCGGGAGGAAGAGATGATGATCCGCCAACGTGAGATGGAAGAACAAATGAGAAGACAGAGAGAAGAAAGTTATAGTAGAATGGGTTACATGGACCCTGTAAGTTAGGGCTATGAGAATCCCAGTAATTGGTTGCCCAGGTGCTTGCACCTCATGTTTTGATCCCTAGGAGTTCAAAATACATTCTTGATTCTGTACTTTGAATTCTAAATTATTTCTGCAGTTTTGCTGTCTATTTCAACAATCTCATGAGACATAGTGCTATCTTACTCTGATTTGTGTACCAAGAATGCAAAGCATGAAGTGTTTTACTCTTTCCTAAAACTCTGTATTTTGCTTTTTGTAGAGGGAGAGGGACATGAGAATGGGAGGTACCAGCACAATGAACATGGGAGGTAAATAATTTTTCAGTTAAACCTTTATCACAAGAATGATTGTAATCTATCCTGCATATAACCACCTGGATTTCTTTTATAGATCCTTATGGTACAGCTGCTCAGAAATTCCCACCTTTAGGAGGTGGTACTGGCCTTGGCTATGAAACCAGTCCTGGAGTTGGACAAGCATCTATGAGTGGCTCCATGATGGGAAGCGATATGGTAATGTATCCTGTGGCAGCTTGACTTCAATTCCAAACAAATTCCGTAGATGTGAAGCACCTCTTACCTGTTTTGATTCTAGGTGATCTGCATTTTGAGTTAGGCTTCCTTTTTCCAGAAATGTGAATAGTGCAAAGCAAGGGGCTTGTTGGGCAATGAAAACTGAGCCATGTCTTTGCTTGGTATGGTGGGAGGTCTACTTAGACACTCCTGCTTCGGGTATTGCTCTAACAGTAGCTGGTTGGGTTTGGAGTTCTTTGGTTAAGCTTGGAAGGAATTCATCAAGTCATGTCTTTGGAAAAATTACAAGTTCTTGTTGTTAGCTTAATGAGCAGAAGTGGTCTGTCACTTTCTGAACTTGAGTTAACTGTGGGACATAAAAGTGATAGTGAAATACTTGTAAAATAGATGGAGGCACACTCTTCCAAGCCTAATTATAATCACTGCACCCTGTGAAACCCATACTTTTTACTACTTAATGCAGCTGATTAGTCACAGGTAGATAGTAGTGAGCAGTCAAATACAAACAGTATACCGTATTGTATTTGTTGGCTTCTGCCATAGCATGTGAACAAAGCAGTTCTTGCTCGGGGTAGGCAGGTTCTCATTGTACGGTACTTCTTGATTAAGTTGCTTGTTGATGCTTAAAGGACAATATATAATTCGGCCACGATGTTTAGATACTGCTTAAATTACCTTACTTAAGAGCCCTGTTGGATGAGATCAAAGGTTTGTGGCCAATCAGATGCATCCGGATCACCACAAGGAAGGCATGAAGGCAGTAGCGCTCTTTGAATTTGCTGCTCCCTAGCTAACTGGCATGTAGATGCATAGTGCCTCTGAATTTGGAGGCTCTGTATAGCCATGGTGGACTAGTAGATATATTGATAGACTTTTCCTCCATGCATTATGCCTGTACTAGTACAGTAGGCCTTGTAAAAATATGCAGTCACACTATATGTGTGGTATGGTCTCTGGGCCTGCTTTGAATAACGTAATGGCATGGCAGCAGTGCTCATAACTGGTAAAAAATATATTCTGTAATCCAAGTGTAGTCAGTGCTGGTGTGGTGTACACATACACCTTAAGGGTATGCTCTAATCCATGATTTAAAATTCATGGCCAAGTGTGGGGACAAGATGAATGTGTGCATTACAGCTTTTACTCACTAAGATAAACTACTAGTACCTTGTGTGCCACTTTTTTTGTGGAAACAAACCCCCCCCTCCCCAGGAAAACTAGTTCTTAAGATGGTGTTCTAGGAACTAAGTGACCTTGCAGTTTAAAGGATTAGTTTTAGGCTTCTATTGAAATCGTATAAACAGTGTATATGAAATACTCAAAAGTCTTGGAACTGGTGGTATTGCAAGAATGCTTGAAGTTCCAGTGGGCAGTGCTTTGCATGTAGCAATGTGCTGCCTTACCTGCTAACCTTTAAAAGTAGTCTTTCCTCACAGGATACGCTCATTCTTGGCCTTCGGGTATTTTAAAATAACCAGGAGGAAATTTTACTAAGGTTGCTTGTTT
The DNA here is from genome assembly GCF_951804945.1 of Podarcis cretensis. Classification (NCBI taxonomy): domain Eukaryota; kingdom Metazoa; phylum Chordata; class Lepidosauria; order Squamata; family Lacertidae; genus Podarcis; species Podarcis cretensis. The sequence goes on from NC_137177.1 coordinate 31,652,337, forward strand.
GCACACTAGGAATTCCAGACTCTTGGTGATTCCAAGATTGGATACTTATGCAAATCAGTGAAGGGCTCATGCATGTGATTTGTCATTAGTGATTTTTGTGGTTGGAGCGTTCTAGGTTTTGGTTTGTGGGATTACTGGGGAGAAAACTGGGTCTGTATATGAGCCTTTCACAAAATAAATCTGCATGTGTATCTGGTTAAAGGGATTCATACAGTTAGTTTTCAAAGGAGCCATGCTGACTGAATTGGCTTCTAGAAAGCCTTTTTTGTATGAAAGTAGTTCTAGGTTTAACATCACAGGACTAAACATGAAATATTTGATTCATTTCACTCTACTTGGTGCCTAATAGGTCAATAAAAGAATTTACAGCAGATAATTGGAAAGTTAACTGCTCTGCTTTATCCTTGTCTGAACTTTTGTGAATCCATGGGAAACCAATTGAAAGTGTTCAGTAACTGCAGAGTCATAGTGGACTTCTTGCTAAACCTCATGAGTTTAGAGCAGTCAAACTACTTAAAAAGCAAAAGGCTGTGCAAACAGTTCATATTACTTTGTCTTGGGTAGGTAAATCTATCATTAGGCTCATGTTATTCCTTGTTCTTCATTGGTGTCTTAACAACTTTTGCTCTCAGATTTCTGCATTTTCAGTAAGCAGACTGTAGTCTTGAGTCATGACAAAAAGAATGGTCTCATACTCTTAAACTGGTGAGTAGTCATCTGCTTTACATAAGATGACTCCTTTTGGGAGCTGAACCTGGCCTATGGCTAGGCTTACTTTGGGCCTTGTCGACTGACAACTTTGTGCTGCAGTACAGATGAGCAAAGTAATTGTGGCAGACTCCCAGAATGCTCTTTTTGAGACGAATTCTTAGATCAAGCCTATACTAATGATTACATTTTTAGCACTTCAGGGAGATCTTTTTGCTGAAGCAGGCATTTGAGAATGGATCAAGTTGGGAACATACCTCAAGGCATGTATTAAATTAAACTAATTATTAAATTACCCTTTTTTCCTTTCTATGTTCCCGGTACCCTGTGGATCGGCTCAATGGTGATTGTATCGACGAACGTTGACTACGGAACCTTCTAAAATATATACTTAAAACACATGGACATCAACTACATATAATGAACTCTTTAATATGTTCTAATAGCGCCCAGAGCGATTTGGGCAGGGAGGTGCGGGGCCTGTAGGTGGCCAGGGCCCTAGAGGAATGGGGCCTGGAACTCCAGCAGCTTATGGGAGAGGGAGAGAAGAATATGAAGGCCCAAACAAAAAACCCCGATTTTAGATGTGACTTGTAGATTTTCATTCCAGTTTGTTTCGTTTGTCTTGTTTAGACACTACTTTTTTTTTTAATTCTTGCATTTTAGTAAGAAAGCTATGTTTTTATGGATGTTAGAAACTTAATGACCTAGAATTTGTAAGTGGTCTGGGCAAGAAAAATATAATTATGTAATGCAGTGTTCAAAACCTAGCTTTTTTGATGTATAACGTCCCTACCTTGATGGCAGTGTACGGTGTGCCATTTGAATTCCCAAGTGTAAACTTTTTTTACTGTGCTAAAATAAATAGATTAAATGTAGCAATGGTTTTTATATCGTAAACGTTATCCTTCTTGGATCCAAGTATACAGAGCAAAGATGCTGCACCTTCCATTGGGCATACATTGTTTGAAATCTAATTTGGTGTCTGGCACAACATGACCTGGGTGCTGCTTTGCCGTAAAATGTCTTAATTGAGCTACTGACCTATCAATATGCAAAGAGACCTAATTAGATCAGTATGAAATAACTTAAGAGGTGGACTCACCTTGAAAATACACCTCTACGCTCGTTCTACCAAAGTTGCAATGCAATTAGTGTTAAGGGATTTAAAGGCTTTAATTGCCCTGCAGTTAAGGAAGCACAGGCAATCTGATGCAGATACACAAAACTTAGACTTAGTCTTGAGTAAGATGGTCGGAAAAGGGAAATGTGTTGGCAGACATTTGGTAGTATTTGCTGCTGAGTATCTTAAAAGCATCTCCCATTTCAGGTTTCATAACATGGCTTGTATTGAACTTCTATCTGAACTTCTTTTAAAGGATTGTTCAGTGAGACATGCCCCCAACATGATCAGTGTTATAAGACCTGGCTGCCCTATTTTACTGTTAATGTTTAATCAGAACGCTTAGAAAACACTCAGGATGGGAGGGTACTTGTATTTTATAACTCTTCTCGTTTGTGAACTGGAGTACAGAAATGAAAGTATCCTTTGTCACTTTGGGGTTAATAATGCATAGTATCCTGCACTGTAGTAAATTTCCAGACAAACCTGATGCTTGAGGTTCTAAATATTAAAATTTGGAAGTTTTGAACCTCAGGCCACACTATACATTTGGTGTTAAATCTAGTAGGGTGGTTGAATCTTTCATCCTTAACTTATTAAAAGACATGAATGAATTCAAGGTGTCCTGGACTCCCCTAATGGATACCCTAATGGCACCTAAAATGCTGGGAGCAGTGTTTCCCAGTTCAAAAAATACTGTGGTTGATGAAATGAAGATCAACCTGCTTGGTTGGACCATTCTCTGCATCTTATTCTGGATGTCTATTCAACAATTGACTATTACAGCTTTTAATCCTTCAAATGTGTTACTCTGTTTTGGCAATAACGGGCTATCTGTAATGTGTTTGCAACAGGAGCAGATAAACCTTGGTGCCATCAATTATTACATCTTGATCATACAAACTATTAGCACAAAGCTCTGTGCTATTCAACATTTTAAATGCAAGAATGCTGGGAAATGGTGGTTAAGGCTGCTGGATGATTGTTTAGTGTTTCAGTTGGATTGAGCTACATTTCCACAACCTTTCAGGAAGTTAGATCCAAAACCAGCTGCTATAGGAACAGTAGGGAAATGTTTAACTTGCAGTTCTTGAGCTGGATACCTGTGTAGATAAACCCTTGTATACAGGTCAGTGAAATGTAAAAGTTCAGCTTCATTGCCATTTGATATTAGGGGCTCAGTCACCTGCAGGTCATTTTCTGAAAGGGTGTTCATGTGACACCCATTGGAAGAAACTCAGATTGACAGTGGTGGGGTCTCTGGACGTGGACACTAATTTTCAGTTTATTTTTCAGATTACATGCCATTTTTCCTTAGGATGCTGGCACATACCCTAAACCATGCTCTTTTCTAGTACTGTAATCTTGAAGAGTGAAGGAGGCTGATGGTCCCATTACCTTCCTAAGGTTCATTTCTTGTTTCATTCTGTCTAAATCTAGGCTGATGTTAAATCTGGACAGATATAGTGAGCTGCAGTTTATTCTTTTACCTTACCTGGCAAGTCTTGACAACTGCACATTTAAATACCTGTATAGTAGTTTGACTTCAAAGCATATTAAGCAGGACCCCAAGTACCAGCAAATTAATTGATTCTGAGTTCTCATTGAATTGGGTGTTCTATTTAGTTATCTTTTTAAAAATGTGTTTTAAACACTTCTTTAGGCTTACATGCAGGTCCTTTTTGAGCAGAAGAGTGACTATTACACTTCTGCATGCCCACTATGCTTTCAGTCAACAAAAGGGCCCCCGTACAAATTCCTCTATCTTCCCATTTTCTTATACCCCTAGCATGCTATAACCACATCCTTGCCAGTTATAATGAAAAACTGAATTTATGTTTCTGTGCGTATTTTGTGGTATCTGCTTTTTTTTTAAAACAACTTCTTGGCATCTCCTGGGCAACCACTTGTGGCAGCATGCTTTTTTTCTGGAGTTTGAGACTGCAATATGACACTGTTTAAAAAGTAGTGGCCTGCTCCATAACAGCACTTAGTCAGCATTTTCGCAGTGCATAACTGTGAGGAACGTAGTACCACAAGTGGACATTAGGACCTGGAAGTAGTATTCCTGCTTGCTCCGAGATTCTCTTTGTCGCCTGCATACAGGTAGGTAAAAAGCACTATAATCTAACTTGGTGACTTTCTGTGTAATCTTGCTGTGGGGGTACTCTGGCATCACACTTCTGACCATGGGATTTCAGTGCAACACTACTCATACTGTATGATGCTTAGATTTGAGGCCTAACCTGCAATCAGCATTAGGCAAGCTAACCGTGATGCTGAGATGTGTGCCTCAGACCCGTGATTCCTTCGTGCATATGACTTTTTTCCATCTTTACTGTGTACCAAAAAGATTCTTAGAGATCAATGGGGATGGGAAAGGGAGTACAACTCGTAAATATCTACTCGAGGTCCTGTTTGTTGCTCATAGGAATAAGTACTCTTAATACATTTTACACTTTCATGGCAAAATCCACATTTCAGCCCTTTATTGGCTAGAAAGCTATATATTCATATGTAACTTGCCCTGGTTGCTGGTTGGGGAGTGGTGTTTTGTAACTTTAGTGGTTAGTTATGTAATGTGTTTGGGTGGCTGTGGAATAATGGCTGTGGAATTTGTTCAAATGATACACTGAAAAATCGAGAACTCCCACTTCTCATGTTCCATATACATCTTACCAAAAAGGTGTAGCTTCTTCTGTTTCATTGATGGTGAAAATACATAATGGGGTTACATACCTAACATGTATTACCCTCCAGGTCTGTTGGCTTTGTTTGCTAGGTAGTTCAATATTTTGTGTCTTAAAAAAAGTGTTTCCATCTGATCTGGCACAAGAATTAGAAATATTTTACTTTGGGCTGAACTGTGCTTCTGTCAAATGTAGGTACTGTATTTCAAGGACTTTAATAATTGAGCAGGATTCATTAATGAATCTTGCATATAGCAGCAGCAGTCTCAGACTGGATAAACATATCTTCTGTACTTTTAACAGTTTGCCACCGAAAAGTGTGTGTGAAATACTGGTATGCATTGTGCAACTAATTCTGCCCGAGCTTAAGCTAGATTTCCAAAGTCTAGTGATAATAGTTCCACTAGGAATGCAATAAAACAACTGCAATAGCTGGATTGCAAATATGTACCAGCCACAGTACTCTGTTTTGACCAGTATGCCCAGGGTTTACTTGGTGTGGGATGATAACCAGTAAGTGTGGATCTCTGCATAATTGGGTTTAATAGATATTTCTCACTTAGACCAGATGAATTGGAATAAGGCTGTGGGGTACATACTTAAATGCAGTGACAAACAGAAATACAGTACATATCCTAGGCAGTAACTCGTCTGCTGAAAATACCACTTTGTCAGAGTGGCATGATAAATAACAAAGTGCTTGCATTGTATTCCATTTTTAAACTCTTCATTCTGGTCTTTGAATACTTTTGATTTCTTACAAAAACTGACTTAAGAGCTCAGAAGTGTGGTGCCAGAATACATTATGCGTAATCTGCTAGGCGGTTCCGATTACTGGTGCTGTCAGGAGAGAAGCACTTCATAACCTTGTGGGGGAGGGAGGCTTTACTATACTGAGTGTGCAAAGCTTTTATTGGCTGCAGTCCCTCCCTGATAGCTCAACAGATGCTTGAGGATAGTTCGGCATTCAAACAATATCTGCTAATGATCTCCAGCTAATCAGGAAGGCCTATAGTCACTCATTCTAAATGGAGCCCAATATGAAGAGACTGTGCTTTTTTAGGTTTGTTTGGACCATTGGTTGTTTTCCACCATCACAGCTAGCAAGGTTGGAATCAACAGGTCAGTTGCAGATCTGCCTTTATGCCACTCACGGGGGTTAAGCAAATGCTGTGAGGGTGGTGGGATTGGGAGGGGGAGGAGAAAAGGGAGACCTTTCCCACTCTGGATTGTTGCATTAGCATGTGCCTATGAAAACCCATGGTGGTGTATATAAATTCCCCTCAGACAAAACTTGCATTTAATCCCTGTACAATGTGAGATGTGGGAACGGATGACGGAAATAGCTAGTGATTGAAAAGAACATAAATTTGTGTTGCTCTATCCTAAAATGTGTGTTCCTTCCATTTTGCAAAAGTACTAAGTTAAGATGTGGACTTGAGGAAACTGGCACATTGGCTGGCTGGCAGTGTCTCTTACCTCTTAAAGGGCTGTTTTAAGAGTTAGTTACAGGTGGAAAGGTTGTCTTTTCACTCGCTATATGCCCTTAATGAGACTGAAAAGGGACTTGGGGGGAATAGAGGGACAACTGCAGAAAAAAAACTAGAAAGCTTGATAAACAAATTCCAATTTCTGTTGTGAAGATTTCAGGAGACATTTAGACTGGCCTTCCTTTAGTTCAAAGGACTATTTGCTTCGGGGTTGGGGGTGTATGGCAACAATTCAGAAAAGCAACCACATAGTTGAATGCAATGGCTTTGCATCTGCACGTAAGGGGTAACGTACCTCTGGCTGCATATCCTTATGCTTAGGTTGGCAGTTGGGATTTAATTCATTCAGACTAGTTGTGTTTGTTCACTATAATGTGTTTCAATATTTGAAATAAAGCATTCAGCTTCTACTTGTGCCCCATGCTACTTCCCAACAACTGAATATTGATAGAATTTGTAATTTCCCCTCAATTTACTATTCCATACATTTTATGTTTAAACTTAAAACTTTGTTTTCAGAAACTCTGCAGTCTGTATTCCCTTAGTAACTTCCGTTCTTATCCTTATAGGTGAAGGCAATACCAGCTGGGTGAAACCAGAGTGCTTCTGCGTATGAGGTAAGACTCTCAAATGAATGCATTTTCCTGTGACCAGGTGCTAAACACATAGGGATAGGGGCTGTTGATTCTGAGATCAGACTTAAATGTTAACAATGATTAAGGGTTATTGGAGAGCATCTCCATCATCCGTCTACCCTTAAGATGGAGGAATCCACCTATGCATTCCTGCACCTTCTTTCACCTGCACCATGGGCTGCAGGATCCTGCCCCTTAGTTGATTTCCACTGGGTGTTGTGCAGGTTTGACCTTTCCTTCTGGTATAAGCAAATGGATGGGGTCACAGAAAGAAAAGGTGTTTCTGCCTGCTTTTGCTTTGACTGCCCACTGCTGGTATGTAGCCCCCAACTATTTCCTCTGAGGAAAAATGCAGCTCTTTATTTGAAGGGTGTCTACCCAATATACCTTATGTAATCTTTATCCTTCCAGTTGCGCTATCTTGTTTCTTCCCTCTGACTTTGTCATTGGCTAGCAACACTAGAGCCGAAGAGGTAGCAAGTTTCTGTCTATTGATTGGTGCAATTTATGTACTATGTACTTGGTGTATGGTACAGAATACTAGCTCTGGGGTTTTTTCTTCACTTGATAAGGGCAAGCCAATTTTCTTAAACCGATCAACTATGGTTTCAAATTAACAAATGTACAGTGATGTCTATGGTGTTTATTCATAAGTAAGCCTTATTGTGCTAAGTGAGACTTACAAACTTAAATAAATGATTTGCTATCTATCAGAAAATTTGTAGCATTAAATACGGAGTGGAAAAGTGGCTTTTACTTGTGCATTTGGAAATGGCTACTTAGTTGGCATTTTATGTTTGTAAGTCCCCAAATCAAGACACAGGTTGACCATGATTTTAGAATTATTATTATGTATCACTTAAGAAATACCCTGTAAGGGAGTCTCCTGTGTTATGTTGGTTCGGGAAGGTAAGCAAGAAATTCTAATTGTTAGCTGTGGCAAAAAAACCCCTAAGCTATATACTAGCAAAGATCAGGAAATTTTCGCTTGATGCTAATAAAGTTACCTAAGGTTTGGCCATTCTTTAATTGTATATTTGTATAAGTGGTAGATCTTTATTCTGTGACTTCCTTTGATTACATTAATTGTCCAGTATTGAATGTTATTACTACAATGAATTGATAACTAAAATTCATTGTATTGGAAGCATTTTCTTTCGAGTTAGAAGTGAAAAGAGCCAAGAGTCCCTTGCCTAAAGAAGTGAAGTTTATCCCACTGTTAGCCAGTACCAAATTACCCTTAACGTGCCTTCAGTGAAAAGCTTTGAAATAATGCCTATTTGGATTTTTTCTTAGTCATGTAGTAATTCAAACTTTACTTTTTTACAGTAAGCATTAGCCAGTAGGTCCCAGCACGATTGAATGAAGGAGAATGGAAAACCGTAACTATGCTATAGAGGTATGTAGTAGAATAGCTGCAGCTAAACTTTAGGACATTTTTACTGTAATTGTTTTTGTAAGCAGCCATTTTCTAAATGCATACTTGGCATTACAGGACAAATGTGTTAGAAGGAAGAAAATTGCTTATGTGCGCCTAGGACTTGCCGATCGAAAGGTCGGCGGTTCGAATCCCTGCGGCGGGGTGCGCTCCTGCTGCTCGGTCCCAGCGCCTGCCAACCTAGCAGTTCGAAAGCACCTCCAGGTGCAAGTAGATAAATAGGGACCGCTTACCAGTGGGAAGGTAAACGGCGTTTCCGTGTGCGGCTCTGGCTCGCCAGAGCAGCGATGTCACGCTGGCCACGTGACCCGGAAGTGTCTCCGGACAGCGCTGGCCCCTGGCCTCTTAAGTGAGATGGGCGCACAACCCCAGAGTCTGTCAAGACTGGCCCGTACGGGCAGGGGTACCTTTACCTTTACCTTTAAGTTAATACTAATTCAAAACTATGCATGTGAAAATGCTGATAAGCATACAAACGATGTCACTCAAGTAGAAGCATCTTTCTGAACAGTGTTGCAGTCCTGTTACTCTGGAGGGGAAAATAGAGAGGTTCAGAATCTGGTAATGTAGCTAAAATGTATGTTTCTCTTAATATACTTGCTGTGTTAATTTGTATCTGATATGCCAGGTTTTGATTTAATATTATTACAGTAATAGCATCACTGATGTTTAGCTGTTAAAACTTTGCTCTTGTTTTAGCTGTTGAATGCATACTGTTTCCTAGTGCTAAGATTCTAACTTTTATTCCGCAGGAGAAAGAAGCTGTTCCTGCATTTCGAAGGAAAGTGTACAGGGCTTCAGTTGCAGTCTCTTAAATTTTCAATAAATTATTCAAACTTTGAAGTGCGATTACTCTCCTTTATAAAAAGTTCATGCAGTGCTCTAATATAATTTGAACTCCTTGAAAATAACAGATCTGGAAAAAAATTGATTCTCACTCTTGTTTATCAAGGTTTAGAAGTGCTAAACTTGAGTTATGTACTTTAAGTGAAAATCTGCTTCTAGAAGGCTGAGTAGGACATGCTTAGGATTGTACTAGTAGAGGAAGTCCCACTGAATTGATTTGCAGAATGCTACAGCATGGTTACCAACAAGAGTGTGATACCCCATCAACATACTACAACGGGATGCCTATTTGTTACTAGGCCAGGTTCAAAGTTTTACAATTGATATATAGATTGGGAACAGTTTACTTAAGGGATTGCCTTACCCCATACGTCACAAAGGAGCTACCTTTGGTGTCAATAAGACACCAGGGAGGCACACTGCTATATTGTGCTGGACACTTGCTGAAAACTTTATTTCAGCAAGTCTGCCTGCTTCAGCAGTCATGCCGTGCACCCCCCCCCCAAAAAAAACACCTTGGGAATTGTTAAGGGTGCTGAGAGTTGCTATTAGACCTCTTACAGAGCTACAGCTCAGCACCCTTGACAAGCTACAGTTTGCAGGTTTCTTTGGGGGAAATTAGGACTCTTAAATGTGCTCCTAAATCCACACTGACTAGGGACTCATTACACCCATGTCATACATTTAAAAGCACTTGGATCCATATCCATAAAGGCAGAACATTGTGGAAACTGAACTACTGTGAATCAGTTTGGATCCAGATCTCTGGAACCTCTTGCACTTCTAAGTTACATATACTCTTTCAGGAAGAACTGATTGCCAGCTGTGTGCAAATGGGGTCTCCTGTGAGCCTAAATGCAGCAAGATTGATGTTAAGGAAGCAAAGCAATTAAAATAATTTCCTCATCGTTGCATGGGAGTAGACCATTCCTGTGAGCTGTTGCTGGCATGGGTTGACAGTGCTTGCACCAAGAAACAAAATTTTGGTTTGAAATTTTGCCTGTAATCTTAACATTTAGTAAATTCCTCATACAACCCTTCACCATCTGCTCATTAAAGAATAGTGGGAGATACTACCTTGTACAGTGGAGATTCTCCCAACACCATATGTAGTAATGTTCACCCCCAACCGCTTGCCCCTCCCGTCTCCCGTCTCTGCTCTCCGGCCAGACTAGGATGCCCAGGGCAAGGTTGGCGGGCTAATTACTTTTTCCAAAACAGAACAAACACGACCCGGTAGGGCTGCCACCACTCCCTCTTGTCCAGGGGACCCAGAATCACAACCCAGGGAGAAGGCTGTGACCCGTTTACCTGGCTGTCCCCCTGTTCCGCAAGCTGCATCCACAGACTTGCAGGCAGAAGTTCTACGGTAGAGTGTAACCAAGCGTAAGGCTAGGACTTAGCTATTCCCTCTGGAAAGGCACACAACTAAAACAGTTTCATTCTTAAAAGGTTTATTTTAAAAATAACATAAAAACATGCTAGAGTAGCAGGCACTCTTTTGAACGTTACAGATAAGAAAATAACAAAGGTACATAGTATAACTAGCTATACATACTCACAAGCTCTAACACAATAGGATAGCTGAAATCTTTAGGACTCTGCAAGTTGAAGGCTTTTGAAGATCTCCATTTCAAAGGACGAAACGACGGCTATTAGGATGGAACAATAGAGCCGGGCCAGAGCGATGGCATAGACAGAAAGCAAAGAGCAAAGATCAAGACAATTCCCTGATCTTTTATTCACAATTCGCACTTAGCGTCGTAACTTTCAAGCCAATCATAAGACTCGAATTATTTTTGAATACACCAATGACCGGCTTGCTGGTCAATCAATTTACTTCTTGACAGCTGGGCCAATTTGAAATCCAAACTTTAAATCAAAGGGGTTCCTCCCTTCCGTGGAAATTAGCCAGAGACACATCCCCAAGCAATTCAAGGACAGATAGCATCACTGAGGGGGGGGGGATGTTTACACCCTCAAACTCAGGTGTTAGATCTTTTCATTAAATCAAGGCTTCCTTGGTTCCAATAAAGCTTTCAGCTAAGGAGCCATCTAGTCTAGAGTTTAAAGATACACAACTTCTTTCCCAGGGTCCTTGTGGCTGATGAAACTCCCACAAGGCTTCACTCCTCTTACTTGACCAAAGAATAATTTTCTAAATAAGACTAACTTTACTACACCATAACATTCAAGTTGACTTAATAGGATGTGTTTTGGTGCAGCAGGGGTAGCCTCATGCTCTGGTGACTGGCTGTCTGAAATACTGTGATATGGGGTTGCCCTTAAAGATGGTTCAGAGGCTGCAGGTAATGCAGGATGCATCTCCTATGCTACTAAGTGGGACATCCTGATGAGACCATATGTCACTGGCCCTGAGCACTACATTGGCTGCCAGTGAGATTCTGGGCCAAAATCAAGGTGTTGATGCTAGCAGATAAAGCCCTAAATCAGGCATAGGCAAATTGGGCTTAGATGTTCTGGGACTACAACTCGCATCATCAGGACCAGTGGTCAGGGGTGATGGGAACTGTGCCCTAAATCCAAGTACTTGAATGAGTATCTTTTTCAGTTTCGACCATCTCGGATCCTACAATTGGCAGGTTGGGCCTTTGTACTGGTGCCACAAGAGGGGGCTGCTTGGTTGGTGTTTACCTGTGATGGGGCCTATTCACTGGTAGTTCAGTATTTGTGGATTGCCCCTAGTATAGGGTGGTCCAACTTTCCGTATCAAGTGGGCCACAAGAATACTTGGACACGGAACCCACATGCTGCACACTGCAGGGGTGGGGTGGGGGAGTATGGCCAAGATTTGATGCCTCCCCCAAGCCCTCGCATCAAGGCTCTGGCAGGGTCCTAGAGCCCTCCTATGTCTTCCCCAAAGCTGGGAAAGCACTAGCTCTGCTTTCAGAAGGTGGGAGGACTGTAGGACACTGTCAGCACTTACGCCTCGGTCTCAAAGCCCAGCATCTCACCAGGCTTTGGAAAGGCAGCAACGGGCTACCAAAAATAGCATTGGGGTGTATGCAGCCCTTGGGGATGTGTGTTTGATCATCCTGCTTTAGTGAGATGCACATTCATAGGCTTTGAAAACACCTTTATCCAAGCATTTTATGACTAAATAACCATGTTCCTGGCAGCTCTTGAATTATTGGATGAAATAATGTTTTCAGTTCTCTACAGTATTTTAACACTTAGTAAATTTTTTAAAAACTAAGAATGTGTTTTTATAATGCACTTAAAAAAAATACATTGTGGATGTACCAGTATTTGCCATTCTGGATACAATTTTTAGCTAATGTGATCATCATTACGAAATATCAACAGAGAAACACAGAACTTTTCAGGTTGTGTTTATTGAATTAGTCCCACAGCATCCCCTTTGTTTTTAATGAAAGCCCATTTTTAAAGTTTTTCTTTTGGGAAAGTTAAGCAAATTCCTAATAAAATGGGTTGGTTTCCTGATGTATTCTATTTCTGAAGGCAATCAAAAACATAGCCCCTTCCTTACGCTTTGATATTTTTGTGCAAACTTCCAGTTACAGATAGGTAGCCGTGTTGGGTCTGTCATAGTCAAAACAAAATAAAAAAAATCCTTCCAGTAGCACCTTAAAAGACCAACTAAGTTAGTTCTTGGTATGAGCTTTCGTGTCCATGCACACTTCTTCAGGTATCTGAAGAAGTGTGCATGCACACGAAAGCTCATACCAAGAACTAACTTAGTTGGTCTTTAAGGTGCTACTGGAAGGAATTTTTTTATTTTGATTTGTGCAAACTGTGAGGCTTTTCTCCCACTTCCATTCATGTTAGACTATTTTCTGTTAGTACCACGGCCATTTCTCTAGGAGGGAAGGGCTCCTGTTACAAAGCCTGTCGGCAAAATTAACCCCACACTGTTGCTCATAAATACTGTATAGAGTTCAAGTTTTGAATTATTGATCGTCAAACTTAGATCCGATGGAAACAAAGAGGAAAAAGCAGCTGGGGGTCATTCATAAATAAGACTGCAGTTGCCCTGCTCATTACGGAGCCTAACCTGTCTGGTAGCGGTAATGAAGAGAGACTACAGTGCCGATATTGTTTTTGTGGGCACAGGGAGGGCTCCACTGATTCCATGCCTACCTACACGCTTTTCCCATCTTGGTAGTTACCAGCCTGGCAGCTGGAAGTTAATGGAGAAGTGCAGCCGACTCCTTCCTCAGGTGAGTTTTCTTCTCTTACTGCTCTTCTGCCTTCTGAGAAGCCTTGAGGTATAGCTATACATTTCCATTTTATAAAATGAGGAACTTTAGCTTTGCCTGCTATGTAAATGGGTGGTGGTAAACCAAGACACAAAGTTTCAAGGTAAAGTTGACACAAATTATCATGCAGCAGTAAGGAAACAACGGTTGAGGACGTGTCCCAGGGTTTTGGCAAACTGCAGCGCCACTGAATTATAAACTTAAGCCATTCAAAATAAAATTGTCTATAACTTGATTCTCCTGGAATCTTAAGATGATCATGGAGTATTAACGAATTATAGCTCCCTACCTCTCTACAACAACAAAAACCCTGGTAAATCTTTGGGAAAACTTTTAGGTAGCTGAACAGAAAATAAGTTCAGTAAGCAAAGCACCTGCCTTGTGTCCTTTAGCCCTAGTTTCTCATTTGCCTGCTCCCCACAGTACTCCTGCTTCTCAAATCTAAATTTCAGAGCAATGCGTCTATGTGACATTCAGGTGGAGCAAATGCATTGCCGGTAGGGATGTCTGGTTCAATACTCTGCCCCAGTTTCTGGAGGATGTTGTGTGAAAGGTATTTTAGAGAAGGGGTAAACAACTGGTGGAAGACACTCAACACCCATCATTCCTAACCCTTGGCTATGCTGCCTTAGGCTGATGGGGTCCAACAGCATCAGGAGGGCACTGTGTTGACAATCCTTGCTTCAGAGGAACCAGTGGTCTGGCTTTGTATAAGACAGTTTTGATGGAGACCACTGATGAAAAAATGCAGGGATGTATATTAGCATATTTTTTTTAATGGCTGCTTCAGTGTTTCCATCCAAAATGTTTTAGATGATGAAAAGTGAGTGCACAGCCTTCATTATTTAATAGCTATATTTAAGTGCGGTAGCCAGAGTTCAGGATTAAGTAATGGCTTTTATGTTGTTAAAAAATGTATTTATTGTTTATTTTGGAAAGTATCTGGCCCTTCAGCCAAAAAGGCTCCCTGTGCAGCTTACATACAGTCCCTACCCGCAGGCTGCTAATCTAAACAACCATGACACAGACAAGGAAAATGGGGCAGGAAGGGAAAAGGAAAATAAAATTCAAAACTTGGGCACCAATTTCTAAACAGGTGCTCTTATAATGATCATCTGGCACCGTGCAGGGGTAAGAGGTGCCTGGTGGAACTGGGCCCACTGAGGCTGACTGTTGAAGGGAGACGAATTCTGGTGTTGCTGCTTAACCTAAACGAAAATTAGCAGTAGCCAGACTTCTTGACAAGTTTGCTGTTGATCATGCCTGAAATAGGAGGGTGCACCAGTAGATTTGCACAAAGATTGTATAACTTACAGAGCTTTGGACTCCCATATTCCACACTCTTCAGCGAGCTCAGACTGCATATTTCCCTGTTTTATCCTTGCACAACAGCTCTGTGAGGTAGTCTAGGCTGAGACCTGGTGAGTGACCTAATGCCACCCACTGATCTTTGTTATTTGAGCAGGGAATCGAACCTATGTCTCCATTGTCTGGAGTGAACACACTTACTCCTAAACTCTATATTGCCATCTTCTCTGGGTCTACCTCTGAGGTCAAGACCAGGCATCAATGGAATGGCCAGACCCTCATTTCCATAAAGGTCACAAGCCACACTGCCTATACCACTTGGCCGCCAAAATCAGTAGTTTTACTAGAATCAGGGTTGTAGAGTTGGAAGCGATCCCGAGGGTCATCTAGTCCTGACTCCCTGCAGTGTAGGAAATTTTGACATAGAATTGTAGAGTTGCAAAGTTTATGGGATTGGTGTAAAACACTGTCAGTTGTTTCCAACCAGTGTTAGAAACTGAGATATGAAAGCTAGGCACTAAATGGCCTCTTAAACCTAAGTTATGGGCACAAAAACGGAATGTCTAGGTGCACTTTTTTAAATAACAAGAATACAAAGATGGAAAATGAAGGAACTGCAGCTAAAATATGTTTATTTTTCACATGGTACGGTCCTTCCCCTGCCCACCTCCCTAATATTCTTAAGAGGGTCTCTCTCCAGTCTTCAGAGAGTAGCTGGAAGTGGGGAAGCAGAAAAACATCCTCCTTTCCTTCCATTCTGCAGTTTTAATCTGAAATCTTAGGTGTAATACTGCGCCCAGAGCTCGGAAACTGCTTGCGCTAATGAAATTCCCTGTTGCAAAATGCGCCTAAAACAATGGGAGTTTCGAACACTGCTTCTAACAATCCAAACATTGATATTTCTTTTTAATTAACCAGAACAGGTACAAAGGCTGGAAGAATGTAAAACTGCCTTTCCTAGAGCTTCCTGCTGGACCAGTTCAGCCAAAAGGTGTTGGAATTCTGAACAACCTCTCTTCTACTAGGAGGCCGGGCAGCTGCCTGAAGCAAAAATGCACCTATCTTCACTTTACCAGCCCTGTTCAGTTTGCTGTGAAGCCCTCTCCCTGCAAAGCTAGGTGTGATCTTCCGCCGGGATCTCGCAGGCTGGCTGCTCGCTCCACAATGCAGGACTTAATGGTCAGTGGGATGACCTGCATATCATCATCATCATCATCTAGAGCAAACTCATCTTTGCTGCCCCAGATTGCAAGACCAAAGACAGAGATCCATGTTTATGTCCCCAATGGGAAAGTGTGTCCTGATGCTGAGTCACTGGATGAAGGTTTCTTGGAAGAGATGGACAATAAACCCAAATGATCTTGGCCTGCAGGATTCGAGTTCCTGAAAAACGTTCAACCTATAGCTAGTTGGGAATGGAGGGTGGGGGTTTGGAGAAATCTACTTTCTAGTGTGGTATCAGAGTGGGTGTCAAGAGCAGGTCAGCAATAGCTCACACGGTGCCAGTGAAGTTAACTATTTAAAGTAATCGGCTCAGAAGGCCAGGCCTAGTGAGCACAGTAACTCATCCTAGTAGATCTTGCACTTATGGGGCAGTTGAAGGTCGCTGCCTTCTCACAGCTCTTTGTCTCCTCCTCTGGTTCCTTCCCAAATGGGGTGAGGTTCCTTCATCTTGCTTGTCTTTGCTCTGCACTCTTGAAATATAAAAACATAATAAAACATTAGACATTAAAAAGCTTCCCTTTACAGGAATTTCTATGGCAGGGCGGTTGCACTAACATTGCTCTCTCCCAGCGGCGAAGGAAGTCGCTCAGGTGCTTCGGGCGGCGCGAGCTGCCTGCCTCCTCCCACTCAGTTGCCCTACAGCTGGGGGGGAGGCAGCGGGCGGACCGTCTGGGCAGCACGGATCCTGCGCACCAAAGCCACTGTGACACCTGGGGTGGTCTGCACCCACCACACCCCCTTCCTCTGCCCCAGCCCTCTCCACCCAGCCAAGCAAGAGACATTATCAAAGATCAAGGACACATACCTGCAAAGCTTTAGAAGAGGATTGGGCAAATTCATGGGGGAGGTGGAGGCTATTTTATTGCTGGAGAACACAAGAGGGGAGTGCGCTCATGTGCTTAGATCTAGCTGAGGTTTTCCTGCAGGCACCTGGCTGGCCACTGTGATAACGAGATGGGCCATTGGCCTTAGCCAGCAACCTCTTACGTTCTTAGTGTCTTTTCCTCATCACCAAACAAATTACAGTATTTCCAGCGATTAGGGAAAGCCACTATGCAGGTGCTCAGAACTTCCTTATTTGATATTGCACCCATTCTGAGGTCGAGACCTGATGAGTCCAAAGCTTGCCACCTGAAACATGGTGGCCAGTCCTTCACTGCCTGTGGAAGACCCCACCTGCAAACTCCCACATAAGTACAAAATACATTTCTAGCACAAAACCTGCATATTTGCCAAGGCATTTCAAGCAGTTGGTGATTGCTCTGTTGTTTTACCACCTCTTTTAATTTGGTTTTGATGAATAACTATAATTTGTGTTTATTTTGCCACACGTTACATTGTTTGCATCCTACCATGTATTAATTAGGGGTGAGATTACATATAAAATGTATATTTAAAGAGTCGACCAGTGCAGAACTGGTTTGGACACAGTGTTCTGCTTTACAACATTAAAATACTATCTGTAGGTGGTCTTGATTTATCATCAATTTTCTCCTTAAGCATCCTTCTTCAAAGAGGAGAAGTCCTTAAACAGTTGAGAGCAGGCAGCAGCGACACTCGCTTTTAATCAAGCTCTCTGCACATGCTTAGGGACACCCTCGCCCGTTCAAAGGTGCCAGGCCCTTATCACACCGCCTATATACTTGCAGCCGCCTGCTCAGCAAAACAGCGCCCTCATCTTTCACCCAACTCTGTCGCGACTGCGTCGCGTTTGCACCGCCTGTTCGATTACCGAGGCCAGCGGTGGGTGGGAGAGAAGACAAGGAAAAACCCCATTTTTGGTGGCTGCGTTTCCTCCCCTCCCCGTTTCCAGTGTTTATTCCCCTCCCCCTCCCCCCGCCCCAGCTACCGAAGAAAGGGAAGGAGAGAGCGAGAGAAGCCAGAGCCATGGCGCTGCTCTTTTCCGCCATCCGCGTGCTCCTGGGCCTTTTCTTTTCCGTCTGCGGGGTAGTCAAGCTGACCGATCGGATTTCAGGCGAAGTTTATGAGCAGCTGGTGAGCGGCAATCGGGGTGTGCAGGGGAAGGGAAAGCGGTTTAGCAATGGCTTTTTTTGGGGTGCGTGGGGGGAAGAAAGGGAAGCGTGCAAAGGAGCCCTCCTCCGCTTTGCTTTGCAATTTGTTGCAACTGGGTGTGGGCGAAGCTGCGCAGAGGCTATTAAAACCAAAAAACACCCCTCTTTATTCCCCACTGGTATTAAATCGTGCAACCGATCCTTCATGCGTGCTTGCCCGGAATAAAGGCTTATTACTCCCGAGAAAGCGCGCAGCCCACCCGCAGCACGCGTTTACTCGCAAGGAAGCGCCAGTGAGTTCTGCGGAGGGGAGGGGGAATCCCTCGCCTGGCCGATTCCCGAGACACGTTCCTTAAGCAGAGACAAAACGTCGCGGGGTTTTACGGGAGGGAGGATGCTCACTCTTCACTCAGTGGACGGATTTACTTACGAATATACGTGCCAGATTTGCACGGTTCAGAGCCTGGTCGTTTATACTCGGAAGTACGTCGCCTATTGGATCCATCGGGGCTTTTATAAAAGCCCGCGTGTGCATTGCCTTTGGCGCGTTAGGCTGCAATCCCGTGCACGTTTACTTGGGAGTAAGCCCCCTTGAACAAAGTGGACATTCTTCCGAATGCAGTTGCATAGGATCGGGTGGGCACGCAGAGTACTGTAATCCTGTTAAAGACGACAGACAGTTGCTTATCGTTTTTGCAGTGTCCGCCCAATAATAACGCTTCTGCAGCTCTTAATCCCGCCTGTCGGATTTGATATAAATGCGCGCACGGTGTGGACGGGCTTTTAACAGTTTTGAAGCGGTCTTGGACTTCGGATTGTGTCAGAGCTACCGTAAATCTGTGATTTGGGGATTACTTGTTGGCTATTTTGCCATCGCAGAACCCCAGATAATTCGAGTAGGTTTAGATGAATCGGTTTTTGTCCAAATCTGACATCTCCGCCCTCTCCTGGCTGCCTGCTGAAACAGTTTTTCGTTTTGGCGCGAATCGGGTTGGGGTTTGAATTTTGTGAGCCTTTTCCGTTTCACTAGTCGAGTTTGGCGGGAATTCAACAGAAAAGAAGAAAACTCTAGCCAGTACCTCCCCAAACCAGATTCGCTCGCCAAACGAGATTCAGTTGCAAACATGAACTTATCAAATGCTGCCTATTGATAATTGATTCAGTTGTACAATAGTGTGATTAGTCTATTTATTGAGCCTGCCATTAAAAAAAAATATATATAAGGGTGGACTCAGAAAGCCAAAAAGGTTGTAATGTGCAATTCAGAACAACAAATATTCGGAACAATATCTAAAATAGTTTGGGGTTGGATTGAAGAGTTTCATTCTGGACCTCTCTAAACCTGTGACTTTATACAGTAGCTGCAACATTTCCCCACCCAGTGGCTGGAGGGGATGTCACCAAGATGTCTGCATCCTTGCAGGTGGAAAGACACAAAGATTTGACTTGCTATCTGTGCTGAATCCAAAGCATTGGCCTTGGTGCCACCCCAAACCTAAAAGGGGAGCTGGATCATGTGTGATGCTTCCACTTGTATCTGAAGAAGTGTGCATGCACACGAAAGCTCATGCCTAGAACTAACTTAGTTGGTCTTTAAGGTGCTACTGGAAGGAATTTTTTGTTTTGACTATGGCAGACCAACACGGCTACCTATCTGTAACTGCTTCCACTTTAAGTTTGGCCTGTATATGGGTGTACATAAACCCACTGCCATGTGTACCACTGCCTCTTTGGGCCTCTCTGGAAAAGCTTGAGCAATGAGATGCAGCTTCATGAGGGATGGAAGGATCTGGCCATGTCGGTTCTCTCATTTCTCATTTTTGCAGTCTTAAATTCAGTTCTCTACATTTCTTCAGCAATCATTCTTTTTTTTTAAATCCTCCTGCAAATTATTCATAATTTTTGTACAGATTGCTCGTAATAAACATATTTATGTATTCAGTTTACTAATAGGCACATTTTTGCAAATTCCTCTAATATAATATAATTCATTTCTGCATGTTATTTTCACTGATACAGTATATTGGTTTAAATGCACACTTCTCCCTAATACCGTATTTTTCGCTCTATAGGACGCACTTTTTCCCCTCCAAAAATGAAGGGGAAATGTGTGTGCGTCCTATGGAGCGAATGCAGGCTCCTTGGCTTCGCCCCGACGCGCCTGTCCTGGAAGCGGAGGAGGAACAGAAGGGTCTCCTGTTCTTCCTCCCGCTTCGCAGCGACGCGCCTGTCCTGGAAGCCGGAGGAGGAACAGAAGGGTCTCCTTCTGTTCCTTCTCCGCTTCGCTGAAGGGCGCTGCCCCTTCTCCCTCTCTGCGCAGCGCCTCTCCTGTGAAGGAGAGGTGCTGGGCAGAGAGAGAGAGAAGGCGCAGCGCCCCTTGAGCAACGCGCCTGTCCTGGCTTCTGCTTTAGCCCTGCGCAGCCTCTTTGGGCAGGGGGAGCCTTCATCCCGCTGCCCTGAAGAGGCTTGGCGCGGTTACCCCAGAAGCCAGAACAGCCACACGGTATCCCGGAAGCCAGATCCCTCTTGCTGTTCTGGCTTCTGGGGTTCAGAATAATTTTTTCTTGTTTTCCGTCTCCCAAAACTATGTGCGCCCTATGGTCCGGTGCGCCCTATGGTGCGAAAAATACGGTATGTGTCTGTTGAAAAGTTGTCTATTCTGCCAGGCCTGCGCAGGCAATCAAGAGTGCATCCTTCCACAGTGTTTAATTAACACTGTTTTAATTTTTTTATGGCATTATTGGGTGGTTTTTATTACTCTGGGATAGCTCAGTTGAGACTCTTAAGATCAGGGTTGTGGGTTCAAGCCTCATGTTGGGCAAAAGATTCCTGCATTGCAGGGGGTTGGAATAGATGATCCTAGTGGTTCCTTCCAACTATGATTCTATGATACTTGTATACCATATGATTCTATGGGGACACGCTTGCACCATTTTGTGGCCCTGTCACTTTTTCTGCTCTTTTTGATGTAGTAGACATTATGCCCCCCCCATGGCATCCATTTTGTGTTATGCCATGTTCCCATGGCATCCATTTTGTGACCAGTGCCCATAACTTTCTCAACATTCCGGGTGTGCCAGCTAGCTCAAAATAGGTCGGTGCCCTCTTGATCTAGAGCAGTGTTTCTCAGCCTTTGGGTCTCCTGCTGTTGTTGGACTACAACTCCCACCGTCCCTGACCACTGGTCCTTCTAGCTAGGGATGACAGGAGTTGTAGTCCCAACAACAACTGGGGACTCACATTTGAGAAACATGGACCTAGAGAGTAACTTGGAGGAGCCAACCACTCACTGGAAAAGGAGGGGCACTTCCTGTGTGGCTCCTCTCTTCACCTGCCATTCACCCCTTTGCAGCCATCTCACTCACTTCCTATTTCTGGGGATGTTTGCAAGGTAGGGTGACCACTGAACCACCACCCATTTAACTCTTTTACACTTATTGATTTATGGATTTATTATATTTATATCCCACTTTTCCTCCAAGGAGGTCCTAGGTGGGCACCCTAAACATTACACCACACTGGCGCTTTTTAAACTCTTTTTTCTATTCCAGAAATCGCAATTTGTGCAGTTTGCCGACGCCTTTCCTCTGAAGGAGTTTGGCTACAAGCCAGAGCCGATCCAGTACCTGGAAACGGTGGGCTGGATAGAACTGGCGGCTGGTTTGCTCATGGCCTTTGGGCCTCAGCTGCTGCAGGAAATCAGCAATTTTGTGCTCACAATTGTCATGATAGGTAAGAGCTATGCAGGGGTTGGCTATTTCCCTTCCGCAAGGTAGAGAGGGGCTGCTGGAACAGAGTCAGACCAATGGCCCTTCTAGGTCAGTATTGCCTGCACTGACTGGCAGCCACTCTCCAGGCCTTCAGGCAGGAGTCTTTTTCCCAGTGCTCCCTGGACATGCCAGGGACTGAACCTGGGACCTTTCGCGTGCAAAGCAGATGTTCTGCCACTGAAGTACAACTGTTCTTCAGGAGCTGAAGTCTGGCTGAAGGTCCTCGTTCTTGAATGTTTCTGATCTCAACTACAGATGAGGCTGTATTGGGGCTGAAAGCAACAGTGTGTTTTGTTTTTCAAGTGTATGCTTATATATAATGGGTGTCAGCCATATTGGTTTTAGGGTTAAACATAGTATATCACTTTAGTCAGGATTGGGGAACCTGTGATCCTATAGATTCTGTTGGACTGCAACTCCCATTGGCCATGCTGGCTGGGGCTGATGGGCTTTGGAGTCTGCCAACATCTGGAAGGCCTAAGAATTATTCTCTGGCTTTAATAAAAGCAGATCTCAGTTCAGCAGGTTGAACTGTGTTACAGAAGCACAGAAGTCTGCATTTTTCTCACATAGCTTCAAAACCAAGGAAATCCCCCTTATTACTTGAGTTTGAGCTCTGTCCTACCTCATAAAATTGTTTCTAAGGTATTCAGTTGCTCTTGCTTGGGAAGCAGTGCTGCCTCAGTGCAGAGATGCTTGCTTTTTGTCTGCTCAACCAGTAATTTAAAAAAATAAAAAGTACAAATGGCACCATTTTCTCTCCTCACAAGGAAACTGGCTTGTAATGTAGCTCTTCAGTACCTATTATTTACATGTTGATGTTTTATTTGGTTACAAATAATAAACGTGACTCTATTAAAAGCTGCCCAACTTCTGCACATGACAAAGTATGAGTCTGTTTGTGCATGTTCCAGTAGGGGGCACCAGAAGCTAATTAGTTATCCATGTTGCTTGCTAATTAAGCCACTGCTTTGCAAAAGTTCCTCACGTCAACTGGGAAATTCTATTTTTATTCAAAACCCTGACCTTAATTAATGCTATGCACGCTCGTCTTCATGGCGATACCAACCGCCTGGAACTTTCTTTAAAATTATTATTACAGATGTACCATTTTTCTAGCTTTGGGTAATTGACTACTGATATAATCACTCTTGGCTCCCTTAAAGCTGCATTTGGATTTTACCAGGCCCCTGAATTCCTATGGGTAAAACTGACCGCAGGAGCAGCAGATCTAGTCAGAGGCTCATGGTGGAGAAGGGAAAGCTGGACAGCAACTGGGTGAAGCTGTTTTGTATATCAGGACTGGCAAACAGGCTGATGCTCAGAAGGATACATTTTTCTTCTATACATCAGCATCATTGTGTGTATGATGTTTTGCAGAGTTTCATGTGCCAGAAAAAGCAGACCCCTGACCCAGGGAACAAACAGCCTGAACACCACAATGCTATGCATATTTGCTCAGAAGTCCCAGGGAAGGTTTAATGGGCTTACTTCCAAGTAAGCGTGCATAGACTTAGGAGCTGAAGGTACTTCTAAAGTTTTCTAAAGCAGAAAAAGTAGGATCCCTGATTCATAAGGGATGTCAGGAGACTGCATTATCTACCTGTCTTCAATATCTTTTTTTTAAAACCGCTTCTACAGTGGGTCTCTTTTTACTCTTGTTGATTTATTTTTATGCATCTTAATTTTTGGTTGAAATTTGGCATGATGAAGAAAGAGAGAGATGCCTAGGCAGGAAGTATTCCCGCCAAGGCAGACCAAGTGATTTCACAGAGTTCTCTCCAGCAAATTTTACAGGAAAGTTATGTAAGCCTTAGTCCTTTCATGTGCAAAACATGAATGGGTTTGACTGCAATAATGTCCCACAGGTAATCCTAAGTTAACGATGCCCATTAATTTCAGGGGGTCTACTCCCAAGTATGACTAACATGTACAAAAGCAGGTGCAAGTCGAGGCTAGAGAGTGGGGTGGAGAGTCGTTTGGCCAATGAATCTCATGGTCTTTGCAATTTTTTTTTTTAATATTTCCCCCTTTGTCTCTTTGCAGGTGCCATCTACAGCCTCTTGGTTTTGAAGGAGCCCATTGCCATGTGTGCCCCGGCCACTATCTCCCTGGGTCTTCTGCTTCTCCTCAATATCCGGGGAAGAGGGAGACCCACCAAGTCAAAGTTTGAGTGAGGGGTGTCGAACTGGAGAGGACAGAAGGGGAGAGTTCGGAAATGGCAGCAAATCTCTTGTTGGCCCTTTTTTTCTCTGTGTTCTTTCCACCCCTCCTCCCCTTGCTCGGTCCTTTTTAACTTGGTATAAACTGGGTCCTGCGGGTGTATGATCCAGGGAGTGTTTGTGACCTTGAAATCATCATAGATTGGGGGATGAAGTCCCTTTTCAGCCCAGGGGCCACATTCCCTCCTGGGTGACTTTCTGAGGGCCATATGCCAGTGGTGAGCAGGGACCACAGGCAAAAGCGGGCACAGCAGCAAATGAAGTTTTTACCTTTGTACTACAGGTTAATTTCTACACACACTCACAATCCCTTTACCCTCCATTCAGACAAGCCAGAGACA
The DNA here is from genome assembly GCF_951804945.1 of Podarcis cretensis. Lineage (NCBI taxonomy): Eukaryota > Metazoa > Chordata > Lepidosauria > Squamata > Lacertidae > Podarcis > Podarcis cretensis. The sequence goes on from NC_137177.1 coordinate 31,676,385, forward strand.
ATTGTCAGACGTAAGGGACACATTTCAATCAGGGGAAAATGGGTGTGAAGCAGAGCCAGTGAGGGCTGTGGGTGGGGTGGGGTGGGGTGGGGGCACAACCAGCAGAGTGCTAAGGGTCCCTACTCCTGCTTTAAATTGATGGCAGCTAGACTTTGGGTCCTTCTCAGTTACCCCATTCACCAGTGTTCTTAGGCCTGGCGGAAGTGCTAAATTAGCCAGGTGCTGCCTTAATCTTTGAATTTCATAGCTTGGGGAAGCGGAGGAAGGAAATGGAAAGGGGATGTGTGAAATAAGTTTTGGGTAATCCTTGGGAGAAAATAGAAGCACACTTAAAAAAATAAATAACCTGGCATAGGACAGTCCCTTTTTTTGACTCAGGGCAAACCATTTCTGTGGGGTTCATTGAGTGGCACTGAAGGATTTTGTTGGCTACTATGTGAGAGAAGCAGCTGCCCCTACCACTGATCTGTGGTCTGTCCACTAAGATGCAGCTGCTTTCCTTTAAACATCAGATCATTGGTCCGCCTATCTCAGTATTGTCTACACTGACTTGCAGTGGCTTTCAAGGATTTCAGGTAGGACCTTCCCAGCCAGGAATTGAACCTGGGACCTTCTGCATCCCAGGCAGAGCCATGGCCTTTCCCCCAGTATTTGCCTGCTGGGAGAATGCTTCTCAGCAAGCCTGCCTCTGGAAAGGGTGACAAATGCTTTCCTGCACTTATATACTCTTTGGCATTCATGATGAACGTGGGGTGGGGAGGAAGTTCGCCAGAAGAGGAAAAGCTCTCGCCCTGCTGTGGACCTCTTAAGGTCCCACCATCTCCCCTCTCCACCTGCCTGTCCACTGAGATGGCCACCAGAGGCTCTTATGCAGGAGATCTTTCCCTCAGGGCAGGAATATGGGGACCAGCTGAGGCTCTCCAGCTGCAATCCCCTTCACCCCAGTCCTTTTGCCATGCTGGCTGGGGCTGATGGGAGTTGAAGGCTAGAAAACATCTCCAGCATCACAGGTTCCTGCCCCTGTTCTAGAGATTAGGCATGAAATGAGCAGAGGTTGGATTTTTACTGTGGTTGCTTTCTGATTATCAGAGTCCTTTACTAGACAGGTGCACAAGGCACTGTAATCTAAGAACCAGCCAAAGTCCATCTTGTTTCAGTCATTATATATTTTTCTGGTGCTGGCTTTACTGATCCGCTTTGGCAATGTTTTTCTGTTTCTTTTGACTCCTTGGTGATTAAAGTGTTGACTGATTTTTAAAATGTTTCAATTTTTCTTTATTTTGAGGGATGCCATCAGAGGTTCTGATAGCCAGTGTTAGAGGAAGGGGGCAGAGTCTTTTTAAAAAGTAAATAAATAAAACAGCTGGTTGTCAGCAGGCAAGATAAAAACACATCATGAATCTTACTTGGCCTGAGAGGAGAAAGAGAGCATCACCCTAATGTTGTCCTTTAATCTAGGAACTTAACAAGAGCTGAGCTGGGGGTGGAGGGAAGGCTAAAGAGGAGACACACCTGCCCTTGGTGAAGCTGGGCTGAAGAGATGGAAAAGGATCAAATGAATGTTTCCCCACTGCTTTATCTCCATGCCAGGAAAGCCATCGCCTAGTCGCTTCCTCTGTGTTAAACTCTATATGTTAAAGTTTAAAACATTGGCAGCCTTTCAAATAGGGATCCAAAGTGAAGGTAGTCATGGAGCCCAAATATGAGACCCTTGCTACCTCTTTTATCCAAGTGGTCTGTGGGTGGGCAGGTCATCCCAACTGTTTGGCTGTGCGGGAGGCACACCAAATCATTTTGGAATAAGCAGCTGGTATTTTTGCTTGCTTGCTTTGAAGCAGCAAAGTGTGAGTGTGAAGAAGTTGTGCTTTGTTCACAAATGTGCTTAATTCCTTAAAAAGAAGGAGGAGACTGTCTCACCATGGCAGTGAGAGGAAGGTTCCCTGCACTTGCCCTCAGGCAGCTTTCTTCTGAAAAAGGTCATACATTGTGAGACTGAGCTTCAGGCATCAGTCCCTTTTGGTCCTGCCTCCATGTAGGATAAAATGAATATTTTTAATGTCTGCAACAGGTGTGATGGGCTCCTCCTCAGATGAGGCCAATTTGCTCATTTCTCCGTTGCTGGGTGACAAAGCAACGCTCTTGGCAGAGGCCTTCCTTGCCTTGTCTAGATTTCCCTTCTATTTCTCAAGGAGGCCTGCCTTGTTCTGCTTTTGATAGGGAAACTTGTCAGTCTAAGAGAGCTTTCTTATGGACTTCTGACAAACTAGTTTTAGCCTCCTCCCTCTTGAGGAGAAAGCCACAAAGCCAAATTCCACATTCCATTGCCGGTTTAGTCCTTTTTGCCTATAGAAAGAATACAAATATGTAATATCAGGGCTGATGTTAGAGTAATTCATTTGTGGAGTGTGGCAAGTAATATTGTTTAGAGCAGTGTTCAGTTCCATGCTTGGATAGCCTCATATTTCTACCACCAACCTTCCTCCAGAGAGAAAGATCCGAGCAGCTAACTACTGGGTCCATAATTTCTTCTCCTTCTTGGGAGTCTTTCTCCACTCCCTTTTTGCTACCAGAAGTTCAAGAAGTTACTCTCAGTGCTACAAATCGCACGCAATAATTTACACAGTGGTGATGAAGGCTGCAATTCTATCCCTAGATTCCCAGGGGTAAGCGCCATTGGGCTTGGTAGGGCTAACTTTTGAGTAGATGTCGGTTGTGTAGTGGACATCTCTTCATTGCAACCCTGAAGCCATACCCTCATAGCTAGGCTCCTAGACTACAGCAAAAATTTAAAAAAGTTTACTACATGATGGCATCCATATCAAGCCAGCTTTTCTCTCACTCTTCCCATTTTGCTGTTCCCGATAAAGATGCAAAAGCTTGCTCACTCTCTTGTGGCATGTTGGTCATCATAAAGTGTTGGGGGTTAGTTTGGAATTTTTCAAAATGAGATGAAGTTAACCCTACTGCTTCCTCTGCTTAGCTTATTTGATGTGCTGCTCTTGGAGGAAGGCTTATTAATTTGACAAGCAGAAGACTGGCAAATAGCCTGGGAGATGGCACCGTTTACCCTGCTATGAAATAAGTGGTGCTGCGTTGCTGGTTGACGTGTAGGATTGCACTGTGTAAGCTGGGACTGCATTAGCTTATTGAAGAAGCTGAAATCTGTCAGCAACTGTTCGCATCCAGAGACACTGATGACATTTTTAATTAGCCAAGTCCTCTTAAATTGTCACGAGGTTCCTTGGATAATATTTCAGGCGTCAAAAGAAAGTCCTTGGGATGTCCATTCACAAGGACCAGTTGGCAGAGGAACCTGCACCAGTCACACCTCATTGATGTTCATGGAAGGAAAATGTATCAACACCCCACCCTCTTAAGCTGCTACACACTAAATCCTGGAGTTTTCCCAGTGATCTCAGTTACTTTGGGCAAGGGATTGTTTCAGAGCAGGCATAGGCAAACTCGGCCCTCCAGATGTTTTGGGACTACAACTCCCATCATCCCTGACCACTGGTCCTGTTAGCTAGGGATGATGGGAGTTGTAGTCGCAAAACATCTGGAGGGCCGAGTTTGCCTATGCCTGTTTTAGAGTCCTCATTGCCTCTATCACTGCAATAGTTTTCTTTTGCTCTAGGCTAGAGACTTCAGACGTCCTCTTGCAGATCTGACAAATGTAGGATGCTTCCAGACTGAAGGCTCCTCCTGGTCCTGTAAAATCACTGATTTCCTATTGTAAGCTATAAGTGGAATTGCAGTGGACGTCCCATGCTAGGGATTGGGGGGAAATTCACATTCAGTTCACTTTTAAAGATGAGCCTTCCTACCTAATTTGCACTTTCTGAAACAATACAATAACTGAAATACAGCCGTCCTTGGAAATGTGCACTTCTCTAAATTTGCGGTATGGTTCTTCAGTCAAATAATGGAACAAAAATGTGTGTGCTGAGTTAAGGTCTCCATAAAAATGTACATATTTGTGAAAAGTAGCATACAAAAGTGTATTGTTTTAAAGAAAATTTCATTGCAAATATGTGTGTGCTTGGTACAACTGCATATGAACATGCATATTAGGAGAAATTCTCACTGAAATACTGGTGAATTTTCATGAGGAGATCTATTTATCATCAGCAGAAATTTGGAGAACTGAATTTAAGTTTGGAAAAAAGAAATGGAGAGAGCCATGTTTGAAAGATGCCTCTCCCCCATTCCACACACCAGCAGTTTTGTGTGTGTGTGTATTGCTGGGGTGAAGGAAAAATCCCTCCTTCTCTCTGCTCTTCCTTAGTGCATTCCCAGGCTCCTTAAGTCCTCTCCAGAACATCCTGATTTGCTGCACATAGCTCACATGGTTGAGGAATGTTTACATGCCTTCCTGTTAATCATTTGCTAATCTCACACTTCCTAGTACATTTCACTCTCATGTTCTTAGCTGCAGAAAGTCCAGTTAAAAAAATAACAAACAGTTTTATTGGTTACTAGGGCAATGGGAGGTGGGTTGGGTTTTAATTTACTAAAGTTCTTGGTTTCGAACCCTGAAAAAGAGTGGCAGTCTGGAGGTCTGCTCAGAGTGGTTCTGCTATTTGAAAAGTCTAAAATTCCTTTTTTTCTCTGTAGTTTTCTTCCTGCACTCCTATACAGAAATCAAGATGAAGAAGTAAAAGAAACCAGAATGATTGTTACTGCTATTCATTAATTATATAGGGCTTACATGCCAAAATGGTTTCTAAGTGGTTTATAAAAAAATCATTTATAAAATTCATACATAATTAAAATACACTGTAAAACAATTACATTAAATCACAATTAATGTATACATTAATACAAAGCAAGTAAAAAGTTTTAACAGTAAAAACAATCGGATGAGGAAGTTCAAGTTTAGGGGAATGCTTCCTGAAGTAGGTGTATTTTCAAGAGCCGATGGCATGCCAATACTGATGGTGCTTTATATTTCAGCTGCTTTAGGGAATTGCACAATACCAGTGCCATCAGTGAAAAACCCTGGCTACATATTACCTTTGGTTGTCCATTGAAATAGATGAATTGTCCATTGTCCATTGAAATAGTCCATTGAATTGTCCATTGAAATAGATGAATCTATTGTGAGCACTAGATTGTTTGGAATCCACTAAAACAGATGGTAAAGAAGCCCATTGATCGCAACTTGCAAAATGAAACAATGCAGTCATACTTCATTTACTTAAAACTTTTGTACTTTGTCTTTCCTCATAAAAAGCACAAGGTGGCTAGCAGCATTCTCAAATCATAAATCAACAGTTGAAAATGTCAGGAGGAGCTTGCAAGCCTATATTCATTTTCCTGGGAGTAAGCCCCATTGAATTCAATGACAGCTACTTCTGAGCAGACATGGGTCTGCATTGTAAAAAGCAGAGAAAGGTGCTCCAAATAGGCAGAGATGGTTAAAACCAATAAAAGCACCACCTAAATCATTTAAAAGGTTCTGCAAAGCCATGTAAGAGGAGCTGTACTTTCCCGTGAGCTTATAGAGCAGCCACCTTGTGGCCATTAATTTCACTGCACACAGGTGGTAGTGACAATAAAGGTTTATTATTATTATTATTTATTATCCAGATATTGCTGGACTCTGAGCTTCCCCTCATCTCTCACCACTGACTGCACTTGCTACTTAACAACAATTCTCAAGATCACATACAATGATCAAATGAGACAGCAATACATAATAGAAAAAATTGGGTGATAGACCATGGAATCAGAAGAGACTCATTGAAATGAATGGATCTGTTAAGTCAATTTCAGTGGATCTACTCTGAGAATGACTAACCTTGGCTATTCTCTGTTTTATACAAGCAGATCACAATAGAGAAGGGACTTTGAGCCTTAGATGGCAGTTATACCCAATTCTGGTTAAGGACAATTAAAAACAGAGTTTTGGAATTTTAAAAGGGGTTTGCCGCCTCTCTAGACATAAGGCATGATGGGGCCCTTTCCTCATTTTTGGCACCACAACTTCCAAATGGAAGTCAGGCAGGCATGTACTTAACGGTGAATTGAAGAATTTGCATAAACTTACCAACATTTCCCCCCCCCTCGATGCCTTTTGCCTTTAAAGGGTTATTTCTAGGTTTATTGGAAGGTAGTGGTACAGAACAGTGGGACTCAGGTGGCGCTGTGGGTTAAAGCCTCAGCGCCTAGGGCTTGCCGATCGAAAGGTCGGCGGTTCGAATCCCTGCGGCGGGGTGCGCTCCCGCTGCTCGGTCCCAGCGCCTGCCAACCTAGCAGTTCGAAAGCACCTCCGGGTGCAAGTAGATAAATAGGGACCGCTTACCAGCGGGAAGGTAAACGGCGTTTCCGTGTGCGGCTCTGGCTCGCCAGAGCAGCGATGTCACGCTGGCCACGTGACCCGGAAGTGTCTCCGGACAGCGCTGGCCCCTGGCCTCTTAAGTGAGATGGGCACACAACCCCAGAGTCTGTCAAGACTGGCCCGTACGGGCAGGGGTACCTTTACCTTTACCTTAGTGGTACAGAACAGTGCTTTAACCCATCTTGCTAACGGAAGCTGCTAAATTCAGACTTAAAAAAATTATATCTTCTGAATCCTCCACTGTGCTGCAAATCAGAGCGCACACTTTTTAACATAAGCATAATTCAGCCTTTTGGGTGTCTTTGATGCTTGGAAGTTTGAATGTCTCTTTGGAAAGGCAAAAGAAAAAAAAAAAGGAAAAAAAGCTCTAACTTTGATCTCTCTCTTTTGTCTCCCTGCTCTCTTCCTTCCACAGCTGTTACATTTGGAAAGTGAACCCCCACCCCACCCCCTGCCTCTCAGGCAGCTTTTATGCCTTTCTTATGGGGTGTTCACTGAGTCTCAAAGGGCTGAGCAAAGTGGCTGCTCAGTTAACTCTATGCCTGCTGTTTAGTTAGATTGCCTGGATTGGTGGTGCTGCTGGTTCCAGGATTTGGGAGACAAGATGCTCCTGCAGGCAAGATGCTCACAGTGCCCTCCCCATCCTTGTTGTGTGCTCAACTCACCATCCTTACAACAACAACAACAACAACAACAACAACAACAACAACAACAATAATAATAATAAAAAATTTCTCAGAGCAACTTCACCTCACGTTGCTTTTAGAACTTTGGAAAAGAGTCAGTGAGAACAGAGTGATGACGCTTTACAATTTTATTTTATTTTATTACCTTTCCTCCAAGAAGCTCAAGAAGGTATACATGATTTTCTCTCTCTCTGTTTTGTTCTCAAAGGAACCCTGTGAGGTACGGTAAGTTAGGCAGTTACTGGCCCAGTGTTGCTGAATGTGGATTTGAACTCTTGGCTCCTGGATCCCTAGTTAGACCCTCTAACCCCTGCACATGAGCTACTCCTTGTTCTTTTTCTCTCCCACTTGCTCAGAGATGGCAGATAAGCAGGCAACAGCTATGAGGAGGAGGAACAGGAGGTTCCAGGGCAAAGGGAGGGTTCCTTTGTCAGCCCCAGGGCCACATTTCCTTGGAGGCAACCTTCAGGGGTCCACATGACTGGTGCATGGGGCCAGGAGCAACAAGTGGTGGAGTGACAGATGTGATGCTTAACCTTTGCTACATTCCAGAATGGAAAAAATAGTGGGAGATCAAAATAGCCACATGTGTCCCATTGAGGCCAAAAAGTTTTTCTGGGCTTCCCACAATCGTGCCATCAAGTGCTGAGCTTGCTGCTGGCTCTTCAGATAGATAACCTTGAAAGCAAATGGTGGATAATGAAATCTGAGAAGACCAAGAGGGGGTTGAGCAGGGCTTTAAGTTTCCAGTGCTGTCCATATTGGGTGCGAGTGGGGCTACAGTGACCAGCAATGCTCTTTGTCTTTATCTATGGCTAGCAGGAATGAAATTAGTTATGGAAAGAAGCCAATACACACAAAATGCCATGAATGGTATAGTCAGGCTGCAGTGTGTAGTATCGAGAGATAGGCAGAAGGTAGACTAGGGCCTACTGGTGGATCTCAGGGTTTCTTGACATCCAGCTGTTTAACAAGCAACAGCAAAACAACTTTCCTCATGTAACTTAGGCTGTGGAAATGAAGAAAGCTTTGGGAACACAGGAAACTGCCTTATGCTGAATCAGACCAGTGGTCCATGCGGCTCAGCAATGTCTACACAATGACTGGCAGTGGCTCTCCTGGATTTCAGATGGGGATCTCTCCAACCCCGACCTGGAGTCAAAATGCTGGGGACTGACCCTGAGAACTTCTGCATGCCAAGCAAATGCTCTGTCACTGAGCTGTGGCTGATTCCCTTAAATTGCCTGTTTTAACTTTAGACTTTGAATGGTCTTATGGACAGGAATAAGCTCTTGTTTTACTTGCTGGGTTGTCTTAATGAGATTGCTTCATGGTGCATTTTAATTATGACCATTTCTATTTTCATGGGATTGTTTTAATGTGCATTTTAATTATGATGTATTTTTAATTTTTCTGTATTTTAATAATGTCATACCATTGGTTTTTAGGTTTTGCAGGCTGGTCGAAATCCATTTCAGCATTAAGCAGTATATTAATGGAATAACAACAGCAGCAAGAACTACTGTGCCATTGTACTTCAGGCTTCCTCCAGCTGTTGTGCAAACTTACATCCAGTTATGTAGCAAACCTGGAATTGCCGCCAGCAGTGGTACTGCCTCCTGAATCAGGGACCCCTCCATATTATCTGCCTGTCTCCCTCTGACACAGGAGTTTCCCCATGAGATTCTTGCAGAGAAGCTGCTGATATGTGGGCTGGATGAGCTGTTAGGCGAATTTGTAGCTGGTTGGCTGAGCAAAACCAGATAGTGCTCACTATATAATGGTTCCTCAACATCCTGGGAAAAAGTAACAAGTGCCATAAGGTTCTGTCCTTGGCCTGTTGTTGTTCAACATCTTTATAAATGACAAGGGATTGAGGGGATACACGTCAAATTTTCAGATGACACCAAACTGGGAGGGAGAGCCAATGCCACAGAAGACAGAATTGGGTTTCAAGATGACCTTAACGGATTGGAGAATTGGGCCAACGATAACAAAATGGATTTCAATATAGACAAATGTAAGCCTACACACTTAGGCAGGAAGAACCAGTTGCACAAATATAAGATGGGGACACCTGGCTTGCCGGTAGTACATGTGAAAAGGATCTAGGTGTCTTAGCTTAAGATGAGTCAACAGTGTGATGCAGCAGCAAAATACCCTAATGCTATTCTAGGCTGTAACAACAGAAGTATAGTGTCTGCTCTGTTCTGCCTTGGTAAGACCACACCTGGAATACTGTGTCCAGTTCTGGGCACTACAATTTAAGAAGGATCTTGACAAGCTAGAACATGTGCAGAGGAGGCTGACCAAGATGATCAAGGGTTTGGAAGCCATGTCTTATGAGGAACGGTTGAGGAAGTTGGATATGTTCAGCCTGGCAAAGAGGAGACTGAGAGGAGATATGGTAGCTATCTTCAAATATCTAAAGGGCTGCAGCATGGAGGATGGAGCAAGCGAGGACCAAAACCAATGGATTCAAGTTACAAGAAAGGAGATTCTGATTAAACACCAGAAAGACTTTCTGATGGTAATAACTATTCAGAAATGAAATGGCCTCCCTTGGAAGGTGGTGGACTGTCCTTCCTTGCAGGTTTTTAAGCAGAGGTTGGATGGCCATCTGTCATGGATGTTTGAGCTGAGATTTCTGAATTACAGGGGGTTGGACTAGATGACCCTCAGGGTCCCTTCCTAATCTATGATTCTACAATTCTGTGATGCTCTTTTTGTGCATTTCCTTTGATGAGAGGATGAAAAGCTAAATGCCAAATGGGACATGGGAGGGACAAGTCTGCTCACTTCAGCTCACCAAATGAATATGTGTGCATGAATGGAAATATGAGGAGCTTCCTTTGCTGGGATCCCACACTTTGGTTATTCAGCTTTCCAGGCACTGTACTGTTAAACTTTGCAGGATATGGTGGGCGACCTAGATGCTTTTGTTTGCAGAGATCCTTTTTCCGGTGCTGATTCATATCCTCTCCCCATTGCTTTGTGCTCTGTTCTGCTGACAATCCCGCAATGCAAGTTCTGCCAAGACAAGAGCAATTGTGTATGTGCAACATGCATTGTGGGGGAGGGAGCTGAAGTGGGAAGGGAACCAAGCACCGCCCCAGAAAGTGTGTCATTTTGGGGAATGGGGGAGGAAAAAAATTCTCAAAAAGGTTTAAAGGACTGTGGCTGATTCCTTTTAAAGGCAACATTGTTTTCTCTATTTTCAGGTAGTGAGTGGCATTTTTTATGTAACCCAAAACAGCTCCATGGGCACAAGAGAAAGATATCAGTGGGTTTGGGGGAGCCTCAAGATTTGTCGAAATAAAAAGGGGGGAACCTAAAAACAACAAAAGTGGGAGAAAGGCCTGCTTTCTGCCCTGAGGATGCTACAATCAACGTTTTTGCCTCGTGGGGGTCATGTGCTACTGTATTTTAATACTTTGTTGGAAGCCGCCCAGAGTGGCTGGGGAAACCCAGCCAGATGGGTGGGGTATAAATAAATAAATAATAATAATAATAATAATAATAATAATAATAATAATAATAATTAATTTGCGGCTGGGCTCGCTTCCTTGAGCCAGCTGCCACTATCTGCCCTGCAGGCAGCACAATACATTGGCAGCCCTGCTACTCCGCTTGCACTGTGTGTGATGTGTGAGGGGTAGATGAACACTGGGTTGGACTCATTGGCCTCCCGGTGTCCCCCCACCCCTAGCAATGCCACTCTGACTCCTGTTTCCTTTGGGGAAATCCACTTTACATACATGCACAGGTGCACTGCCCCATGGCCAGCTGCTGTCTGCACAATTGCAAGGATTAACCTCTGACCGGGAGGCTTGTGCGTGTGGGGAGAAAGATAGAGGGAGGCCACAGGGGGAGGGGGGCAAATCACAAGACTCGCACATCAGAGAGAACACAGCAGGATTTCTTGAGAGGAACGCACCGTGGGAGCAGGGAATACAGACCACCATGGAAGGGTAAGAAGGTTACTTGGAAGAGACTTGGAGGTTTTCCTGGGTTGGCAGGGAGGTGCAAAGGCTGGTCCATTAGGGCGAATGAGGTGCTGCCCCATCAACCTTAGTCTGCCCTCAGGCAGCCCCCACCTGCCTTCCTTCTGGGGATGCAGGAGGAATTTGATACAGTTGGCCTTGAAAGGCGAATTGACTTAATTCTCAGTTTCTGAAACAATATGTGAACCAAAGCGCAACCATCCTCCAAAAGGCGCACTCGTCCGAATTTTGCAATGCGGTTTTCCAGCCAAAGAAGTGTGTACAAAAATGCAATTGCTGTGCATAAGAATGGATACATTGGGGGAAATAACATACACGGAAGGAAAATTGCATAGCAAAAAATGTGAATGTTAGGAGAAATGGAGACTAAAATGCTGGTGAGTTTTCTTGAGGTCCCACCCCACCAAACTGATGTTGAAATGTGGAGAACTGAATTTAAGAGTAGGAAAATAAGAACCTGAGAGAAACCAAAACCGACAGACTTGTCCATGCCTAGAGTGAAACTTTGAGGTTTTCCTGGGTCGGCAGGATGGTGCCAAGCAGCAATGGTGGATGGTCCATTAGAGTGAACGGGGTGCTGCACCACCAACCTCACTCTGCCCCCAGCCAGCCCCCACCTGCTTGCCTTCTACTTACAGCCAGTTCCAGGGATGAAACTACCCACCAGTTTGTTCCTCCTGGGGCCCCTCCGGCTTGCTCTTTTATTTTGGGCGTATTCTGCAACAAGTTATTGACACAACTAAAATGCATCAGGTGGATTTATTCTGCATTAGTTTGTTCTGTATTGCTTCCCCAATGTAGGAACAAACAATACTGAAAGCAAGATCATGTGTGACCTCACTGATGGCATCAAGAGCACAAATCATCATGAACGTGGAAAAAAAAAGGATGTGTGTGTATAGTCTCATTGTTGTAGAACTCAGCAGGGAGGAGGATGGGAAGCGAACTAGAACTACAGTGGTACGTCGGGTTACAGACGCTTCAGGTTACAGACTCCGCTAACCCAAAAATAGTACCTTGGGTTAAGAACTTTGCTTCAGGATGAGAACAAAAATCGTGCGGCGATGGCGCGGCAGCAGCGGGAGGCCCCATTAGCTAAAGTGGTGTCTCAGGTTAAGAACAGTTTCAGGTTAAGAATAGACCTCCAGAATGAATTAAGTTCTTAACCCGAGGTACCACTGTAGTTGGCTCTGCCTGTCATTGGCTCTGGCGCCACCTACTGTTGGCCTCCCTGCCTTCTGCCCTATGGGGCACCAGCCACCACTTCCAAGGAGAAAGCACTGAAAGATTTTTGGAAGGGTCAGCTGGGCCAACTGGGGTGAAGTGGGCTATTGGAGCTGCAAGGATTTGCCTGATTGTGTGTCTAGTTATTGAGTTGGAGGGAGGTTTATAGCCCCAGGTGTCTTTTCAGATGCTAAAGCAGCCATCACCAGCCTTGGTTTCTTAAGCACTTTCATGCTTGGTTTTAAAATTAGAACTGCCACTCTTTGCTCTGCAAAAAGAGAGTGAACATTGACATAAAGGGTAGACATGCTGAAGTGTGGAAAGATATGTAGCTTGGGGGGGGGGAAATGATGACTGGGCAATGCCATAAACTCTTAGCCTGATGGTCAAGAATGATGCTTATACTGGATGGTCCAGAGCAGAGGCAGATTTAGGAAGTGCAACTGGTTCTCCTACACTGAATGCTGAGCTGAGAGGGCATTGCAGGGGGTGCCACAACAAGAAAGAATAATGGAAGGCAAGACGGGGTGCTGAATGTCAGTGTTGCACAGGGTGCTGCTGAAATTTGAGAGCCCAAAGTTTGCCATAGGTCCAGAGTGAGCTAGCATCCTCTTTCAATTTAAATGATTTGAATGAAACCAATAATGCTATCTCCACCCCATTGCTGTGGGTACATATGTGTTGGCCTTCCCCAACCTGGTGCCCTCTGGATGTTTTGGATTACAACTCTAATCAGCCCCACCCATAGAACAGGGACCATGCCAGAGAGTCGGAGTATGAAATTTGCTCCCACATGATAAAATGATGGCCAACAAATTGGATAGCTCAGTTGGTTACAGCGTGGTGTTGATAATGCCAAGGTTGCAGATTTGATCCTTGTATGCGATAGCTGCATATTCCTGTATTACTCGGGTTTGACTAGATGATCCCCAGGGTCCCTTCCAAGTCTAAAAATCTATGATTCAATGAAAAGGGGATTTGACAAAATCACAGAGGACCAAGCTAGCATTAGCTGTCATGCTTTGTCCCCTGCCCTGAGGACATCTCTGCAGCCATGGCAAGATGAAGCCACATGTGCACATATGCAGAGGTTTATAACTTTCTGGCAGACAAAACGTAGCTCCCGTTTGAACTCGAACTGTGCTTTCATCCCCCGGAAAAGCTGCCCTCCTCAAGACCTATGCTCAGTCCCATTTTAAAGATCTCAACCATCTCATCAATTAACCCTTTGTAATGGGAATCCCCCCATGAGACCCCACACCCTTTTCACTTTGAAGCCCAGCTCCCCTGACCCTGCATTTTTACATGTTGAGCCAACAGAAGAAAACAAAAAACCCTCCCAGCTACTTTTGCTCTGCCAAAGCTGGATTTTCAAAACTTTTGCGAATACTGTAAATCGACAACTGTTTCCACCTGCCTGCTCTATCCCTGTAGTGTTTTGCCCAGCTGGTACCAAAATGACTCAGTTGTGATAAATAACCACAAAAAATTATGACAGTCGTTTGCTAGCATGTTGCAGAAAGCTGGGCTTTAAGTGGGCTTCTTGTGCATGGGTAGTTTGGCTTGCTGGAAGCAGAGACAGAAAGGCAGATTTGCATCGAGACACACTGTGCCACGCTTGCCAGGATTTTGACTGCATTTGTTCGGTAAGAATGGAACCTAAGCTGATTTAGGAGCACCCATCTCTGCTCCGGAAAGATATCGACTCTGCCCTGGAGCTCATTTCTGTGCAATAGATTCACTGAATTCCCCAACATTTTTTATTGTCTGGGCTCCTCTGCAGCTTGACCCAAATAAACGTTGCAGGTGGTATTGCATGGTAACTCCACGCGGGGTGGTAGTGGTGGGGAAACCCCTCCACCTGCTCAAGATCTACATGCCAAACTGTTGCTAAAGGCACAGGAGCAAGGACAGTGAGAAAGGTTGGCAACCTCTAAGATCCATCAACTATAACTGGGACCAATTCAGACTGCTTCTTGTTTAGCTTTTATTTTATTGTTTAAGTGTTATGTATACTCAGGAAGGCTTGATATGGAATGTTAGAGGGATCTTGGAAAAATGATGCCTGTGATTTTCTCCAATGGAAGTGTGCTCAGGTATGAGCAACTGGGCAAAACGGCAGAAGACAACAGTCTGGTTCCAAATTATTTCATTCTGTTGTGGTTCCCCTTGCAGAACTGTATGGCAGCAAGAAACAATCACCCCAAAGCTATCTGGTAAAATGCTGGCTAATTCATGTTTGCGTGTAGGACCAGTTTAGTATAAAACATTTTGCTAATGAAGAACTAGGTATTTTTTCTGTTAAAATGTCTGTGTGTCAGGTGTATTTGCTGTTGTTTTTTTTTTAACCTCCTTATTGAAAAGCCAAATCAACTTTCTCTCCACTCCACCAGACAAGAAACAGTTGATGATGTTATTGGTGGGAATGTGTATGTGTGTGTGTGTGTGTTCGTGTGTGTGTGTGAAATAATAATTGAGCTACTATTAAACCCACAACTACCTTTCTTCAACCTCAATGGGGTAATTTTCAGCTGGATTTTTGTTGCAAGAATAATATATATATTTGAATCTGACATCCACAATTTCAATTCCCACTTTGCCCCTAGTTCCCCTTTGTTCTGACCCAAGGAAAATAAACCTTGAACTACTTTTTGCTTTGATTAGCCGATCCATGCTTTGGATTGCATTTCCTTTTTCTCTGCCAAAGTTGCGGAGGAGATAGAGAGAAAAAAAGAGAGCGGGAGGGAGAGAGGGAGGGAGGGAGAGGAGATTTCACCAAGCTAAATGTTTTAGCTCCTCCCGGCAGCTTCAGCTGTGCTCTGGCTTGGCAGTGAGACTCGATAAGAACAGGTGAACTGTGTTGGGAGCTGGAGAGGCACGGGACTTTCCGGCGCTAAGCCCCGGCAGCTGCTGGCTGGAGCCAGGAGCCATGTCTCCACCAAAGGGTGGCAGCTCTCGGAGGCATCTCCTCGCAGCTGTGCTACCCTTTCCTCCAGAAGAAACTTCCAAGCATCAGAGCAGCGTGCTGGAAAGAGAGAATCAGACTTCCTGGAATGCAAGGGGGGTTTTCCTGTGCTTAAAACTTTCTGAGGTTTATTGCAGTGTGTGTGTGTGTGTGTGTGTGTGTGTTGGTTTCTTCAATCTTGCCTATCTTGCTCATCCCTTTTCTGTCTGTGTCCATCCATCCATCCATCGCCTTGATCATCCATATACTAACCCACCATGTCCTTTCACTAAAAAAGTGTCCTGTCCATCATTCATTCATTCAGGTTGTCCTGTCAGTTGATCTAGCCATCTGCAAAGTGTTTCCTACCCGCCAGCCATAAACACCCACAAACTGGTGTGCCACCTTCTCCATCTCCCTATCTGCCCCCTTCTTTCCTCATTGATTTTGCTTTGTTTTGGTCTGATGACGAAACTCCCTCCATTCTTCTCATCTGGCAGCATTGGGATGAACAACTCCACCACCTCCGGGCTGGTGGTTGGCCAGTGCCGGCTCAACGACCCTGTGCAGTTCATCCTGGTGCCGGCCGTCTACTGCCTTGTGTTGTGTGTGGGACTCCCGGGCAACGTGGCGGCCTTGCTGGTCTTCTTACAGAGCGGACGGGTGAGGAAGGCTATCCGCATCTACCTCATCAACCTGACACTGGCGGACATCTTCTTCAACCTCACGCTGCCATTCTGGATCCCTTACTATCTGGCGGAGGGGCATTGGGAGCTGCCGGAGGCCTTCTGCCGCTTGGCTGGAGCCACTTACTACTTGGCGACTTACAGTGCTATGGCCTTCATGACACTCATCAGCCTGAACCGTTACTGTACCGTTGCCAAGCTGGAGATGGCTTTGAACAGGCCCTTGGGGGCGCTAGTGGGCTGCGCTGTGGCCTGGCTGCTGTGCTTTGCCTGCGCAGTCCCCTCCTTGCTGACCCAACAGACCTACCAGGTGGAAGCGATTAGCATGAAATGCTTTGAACAACACTCAGGGAGGAGGAGTTATGCCTGCGCCATGGTGGTTCTGTTTGCAGCCTCCTTCCTGGTTGTGTTAGGGGCCTACATGTCCATCATGAGATCTCTCTCGGCCTCAGCCGGCACCTGCCAAGGTGGGCACCGCCGGCGGGCACGTGCAATGGT
This sequence comes from Podarcis cretensis, assembly GCF_951804945.1. Classification (NCBI taxonomy): domain Eukaryota; kingdom Metazoa; phylum Chordata; class Lepidosauria; order Squamata; family Lacertidae; genus Podarcis; species Podarcis cretensis. The sequence continues at coordinate 31,692,767 of NC_137177.1, forward strand.
CCTGGGCATGCTGCTGGTGTTTGTGGTCTGTGTGGCGCCCTACCATCTTTCTCTGGTTCCCTGGGTGGCTGACCGCATGGCCAGTTCCTTCTGCAACCCTCCATCTTTCTTGGACAACCTACATATGCTGAGTGTGGCTCTGTTGAGCCTCAACAGCTGCATCGACCCCCTCATCTATTGCTTCTCCATCAAACGCTTCCGGACTGATTTGTGGACAATGGTGCGGAAGGTCGCACGCTGCCTCCCGCTCCCCTCAGCGCTGCCGCCACCACCACCAGAAAACAGATCTCCACCCAATATTCGGTCATCATCCTTAACTTCCTCATAGCTGGAGTGAAGGTCCTTCAGATGGAACTATCTCAACCTCCCTTTCCATCATTTGGACTTAATGTTTTTGAATTTGATATTGCCTACAGACCTCTTTTTGAGCAGATTGTGGCTTGCAAATACCAACCATACTATTCTAGTAAGAACAGTTTCCCTATCATCCACATGGAATTCATGAGGTTGAAAGGGGGTTGGGTTGGCAGAGCTTATACAACCCGGTTTTTCCAACCATGGTCAAATCAAGTGATCCACAACTGGTGCAGAGGTAAAGCACAATTTTAAAAGGATCACACAGAAATGGCTGGAAATGGGAACAGACAGTGAATTACCTGGCCATAGCTGTAAAGCTCCAGTTAATAGGTTATTTTCCTGGATGGCTTCATCATTTTAGTTCAGTGGTATGCAACCTTCAGCCTGCAGGCCGAAACAGGCCTTATCAGATTTCCCCATTTGGCCTGCAAGGCTGTTTTGGTCAAGCCCCACCAAGCTGCCTGATACCCACCTGATGTCATATATCAGGGCTGGGGAACCTCTGGACCTTCAAATGTTGTCAGCTGCCAGTTCTCATCAGCCTCAGCAATAATGGCCAATGGTTAGGGATGATGGGAGTTGTAGTCCAGCAACAACATCTGGAGGGCCACAGGTTCCCCAACCTTGCCATAGAGGTGTGGGATAAATAAAGATGCAGTTGAGGTTGGTTGTTGTTGTTTTTTACAGGAAGTGATGATCAGCTGAACAGTGGTACTTGCAAATCCCTGTGCATTGACCTCCACATGCACCAATCCTCAGCGATTGCTGGTGCTTTCAGCATGCCTGTTTGTGGGACTTTGGAATCCCTGTGCCTTTGCCTCCACCCTTGAAACTATGCAGGCAGAAACGGACCACGTGTTGTTGTGATGTCAGATGATTGACAGGTGGGTGGCCCCAGCCACCTGTCAGATTTGACCCATGAGGATTGAGGGGGATAAGAATCTGGTGGCTGGAACTAATGTCCCAACCACTGTTTTAGGTTAGAAGTTGGCAAATAGGGGGATGATGACAAATGTGCCGACTCTTCATTGGCCGGATATGGTTCAGGGTGTTCCAGATGCTGACATAGGAACATAAGAAAAGCCTGCTGGACTCTATACCGATTGCCCATCTAGTCCAGCATCCTGTTCTCAGCCAGATGCCCCAAAGGGAAGCATGCAAGCAGGACCTGAGCACAAGTACCTTTCCCCCTCCTGTATTTCCAGCAACTGGCCTTCAGAGGCGGAGTGGAGGCAGAACATACTCACTGTGACTAGAAGCCCTTGGTAGTCTTGTCCTCCATGACTTGGCCTAATAATGGAGGTCCCTCACCCCTGAAAGCCGCCCTCCACTTCCCCCTCTTCCTTTACATTAACGTCCTTTTACTGTTCACAGACATTACGCAATGAAGCACCTCCTCCTGCACATCGCACCATCTCTGCCTGGGTCAGCTTCTCTTGTTTCTTCAGCCTCCCCAGTGTAGGCTTCTTGCTCCCCTCCCCACAACTCGCTTACCTGCTTTGACTTTTGGAAACGAACCCCAGCTTGCTTTTCTGGCTTTCGGTGGTGCGTCACCCACCAAGCATCTTGCCTTGGCTTGGCCCACTCTCTGAAGGAAGGCCAGAGTGAAACTTGCTGGTGCTTCACAGATTAAAAATGTAGAAAGGGCCGAAACATTGTCTTGGCCTGCTGTATGTGGAGTTGTCAGCTTTTTAAGCATACCCTTATTGCTGTGCCTTTAATCTCGGACCAGATCACTGCCACAGGTTTTACCCAGACATTCCCGGGTCCTCCTGACTGAGCCTCCTCTTTTAATTACTGTGTTGTTTTAATGAAATCACTTTATTGCCTGTTTTATTCATTTATTTATTTATTTACCTATCATTACATTTCTATTCCGCCATTTCTCGCCCTCCCCCCAGGACTCAAGGTGGTATACATCATTCTCCCTCTCCCCATTTTATCCTTGACAACAACCCTGCGATGTAGGTTAGGCTGAGAGACAGTGATGAGCTGAAAAGTCACCCAGTGAGATTCAATGACTGAGTGGGGATTTTTGAAACCTGGTCGGCCAAGTCCTAGTCTGATGCTGTAACCACTATGCCACACTGTCTATGTATGTTTCTATTCCAAGGTTTTGACTGGTTTTCATATTTCAGTGTTTGAATTGATTTGTGTACTTGTAAACCACCAAGAAGCCTATATTGACATTAACCAGTATATACAGTGGTAACTCAGGTTACAAACTCTTCAGGTTACAAATGCTTCAGGTTACAGACTCCGCTAACCCGGAAGTAGTAACTCGGGTTAAGAATTTTCCTTCAGGATGAGAACAGAAATCACACAGCGGTGCCGCGGTGGCTGTGGGAGGCCCCATTAGCTAAAGTGGTATCTCAGGTTAAGAACAGTTTCAGGTTAAGAACAGATCTCTGGAACAAATTAAGTTCTTAACCTGAAGTACCACTGTAACGTAATCATAACTGAGAAAAAATGTAATTGCTGGAGCTCCTGCTACTACTGAAGGCACAGCTACAGGGAATGGTTGAAAAGCTGGCAACTCTGGCTGTAGATATCCACTTTTTTTGGCAACAGACAGTTGTGTGCTGGCTTCTGAAGCAGGAGGTGGCAGTAAACTGACCATGAGCACATTTCCCTTCCCCCCAACCTTTTTAAAAAAGCATCAATGAAAACAGGGGAAAGATACAGCCAGGGACACGTACCAGTGAATAAACACTTTCCCACATCAATGGGGACAGTCGGTGGGTGGGTGTGTACTCCTTAGAGTGGCAATTTATCCATCACCAAAAAAGAAAGAAAGAAAGAAAGAGGACAAAAGAGGATACAGATTTGCATAAAATTTGCATGTGCTAATTTATATATACAGATGCAAACTTAGAAATGATTACTGTAATTTAAATAGAAATACAGTTCATCTCTCCATAGTAGGGAAGACTGTGACCAGGTGTCCTCTGTGCCTGCCTGCTCAGTCTGTTGTCCAAATGCTGATGGTGGTGGCTGGCCAACTCTGAGGCCTCTCTTGCTCTCCCTCCTTATGGTTCTTGTATCGTTAAATCATTCCTGGACTGGACACCCCTTCCATTAAAGCAGTAGTCTTCATCTGGGGACTTGTTTCTTAATTCTGTACCGTCTATTTGCTTGCTGCTGCTGCTGCTGCTGCTGCTGCTGTAACCCACCTGAGATCAGGCCATGTCCCACCAGCTGAAGACCAATGAAACAGAGGACGGTTTCAAACAGACGACTGGCAGCCCTTCCAATGGAGCACCGTCCTCTGTAAAGTTGGACATGTGAGCCACCCTGATCCCATAGAAGAACATGGGACTTCTCCAGTGCCAGATTTTATTTATTCACTCTGGCCTTTTGAACAGTTCTCCATCATGTCTACAGTGCCAATCATCTTTCCTCAAGCCAGCGGCAGACAGACTTCCCTTTCACCACCTAGGAGAAAGGCCACTGTTCAGTGGTTAAACACCTGCTTTGAAGGCAGGAGTCCCCATGTTCAATCGCTGACATCTCCAGGTGGAGCTGGGAGGGAACCCAGCCTGAAATCCCAGAGAGCCAGTCAACAAAGACAAATGCTGAGCTAAATGGACCCATGGTCTGATTCAGTATAAGGCAGCTTATTACGTCCCTATAAAATTCAAATAAGAAACCAGAGAGCCACGATGTCAAAGGTTGACCAGGCCCCTCAGCATGCCTCCCAAGCAATGCTCTGGGCCTGGAGTAATCAAACAGTAATTATTTTAATTCTTCTTATTAATTCTTCTTCTTCTTAATAATAATAATAATAATAATAATATCATAATCATCGTCAGTATTGTTTCCATTACGGCTAAATTTCATTACAATAAAAATGGAACCACATGTCACAGTCACTGTACAGTAGTTTGTTTTGTCTTAACGAGTGGAAAGCCTTCTGCTTCTAGGCACATTGCTAAGAACTAAGATGTGGACAGAGGCTGAGAAGACCGCCTCTCGGTTCCCTGGCATGGCATTGAGAAGACAGGCCGGGCACCAAGTGTCGGAGGTGGGGGAGGGTCGCCATCCCTTCGTGTCTCTAAGCTACAGGCAGATCTCAGCACGGTGGAGGCCCCGATTCCTGGGAGAAGCTCCTGAGATCCACCTATTTTTCAACAAGTTACTAAGACATGAGGTTGTTGTGGAATTCTTCCCACTGACTGGACAAAACTTGGCCCAGGGGGTTGGAAAGATTTGGGTACGCATCCCACTGGGATGTCCTCCTGCACTGAAATGATGGTGCAGTCCCCATTCATTTCAGAGGGACTCATGGAAGAGACATTCTTTGTGGGTTGTGCCCATAATAACTAAGGTTGTTTGGGATATATAGATAGAATCCTTTAAAAAAAAAACCAAGGGAAAAAACCACACCTTATGATAACTTTCATAGCTGATACAGTCATGGCTAATAAAATTAACATGTTGGATCTAGACTTCTCCATGCATGCTGCAACTGCATGTACCCTCCCAATGTGTCAGACCACAACTCTTGTCAGCCACAGCTGGCATGACTGGTGATGGGAGTTGTGGTCTAAAACATCTGGAGGGCACCAGGTTGGCAAAGACTGATTTATGCACAAAAAGGAGGCCAACGAGAAAAGGAGGTTGCCAGGAAGAGCAGCACATTAGACACCCATGGAGGAAACTAAATAGTACAAAATTTAGCCGAGATCATATTTCCCGAGGCCTGTTGGAGATTAACACAGGTTAATGTGCACAATTCCTTCTTCATGGAATGGTTATGCACACATTCTCCACGAACACTAGTGAATGTGCACAGTAACTGGTTCTTATGCACATTAACAGCTCAACTTACATTTTCCTTAACACCCACCCACCCACCCTCTTCGGCTATTGGGTGGAAAGTCTATGTTCTGTCAGACAGATAATTTCAGTGTTTATCTTCTCCAGGATTTGATTTAGAAAATAGGGTGGACTGTGCAGTCCTGTACACGTCTAATCAGAAGGATGCCCTATTGAGTTTAATGTGACTTACTCCCAGGGAAGTGGGAACTGCAGCCTAAAAAATAACTGTTAGGAAAGCCTTTTTCAGAAATGTCATTTTAGAGGCTATTTATCAAAAGAAAGGACTATTTCTTTTTTTAAAAACAGACAACAAACAACCAATCCACAAATAGCTAGAAATTTGGGTTGTTCGGTCTTTTCCAATGCAAAATAAAACAAAAATGCAAAGGGTTTGGGATGAGCCTGGTAACAGTTATCAAAACTCTTTTAAAAACAGCAGCAGCAGCAACTTCCTTCTGATAAGTAAACACTGCAATTTTATGCAGAAAGAAAGAAGCACGATTTTTTGTGGTTTTTTTGTATGATGGTTGATACTAGATGGTAGATTTTTTTAAGGATTATATGCCCTGTGGGTTTCTTGCTAGTGCTACAGTTATGTGATTAAAAGTTAAAATTTTATACTATACAGTTATATATCCCAACCAGCCTTAGCTGTTGTGCTTGTCGGTCACTCAGAACCCTTCAGTATGGAAGTGACGTTAAAACCTTGCAGGTGAGGGATGGACAGCAGCCGCTGAAATTATGAAATATCACTTCCATCTTGTGCCCTGAATATGGTTGGTTTGGAGAGCTCCAGACAGCACATTGCTTACCCGTGGGATTTCCCAGCATTTATCAGTCAGGAAGTTCCATACAGTCCAGTCACGGCAGCCAATCAGGGATCACGTTCCCAGGATGCCGGGTGGCACACAGTCCCTTGCCCTTGATTTGGGCCTGTCCTTGCTTGCGAAAGTGTGGCGAAGAGCAGGGTCCGTGGCACGTCTTCCATGGACTCCTTCTGGACGAGGTGGAGCCTCTCCTAAGTCAGCAGTGGAGGGTGAGATTAAAAAGGCGCCTCCAAAAGGTTTTCACAGTGCGGGGGTGGCGGTGGGGCTCCTTGGTTTTGAAGCCTCAAAAAGTAGCACTTAGCTTCATCTTCCCCCAGATGCTGGATTGCCAAAAATCCCTGCTCCCTGCTTTACTTGGATATGGCACCCAACTGCCTCCATAGATGGAAGAAGTTTGGGCAAACTCTTCCCCTACAACTCCATGGAACATGCTACATTGTGGGTGCGCTGGGAAGGGAGGGAGTGTGTGTGGACCATGTGACCGTGAGCAGGAAGAGAGCACAAGGATGCTAAAGGATGAGAACTTTGGGGATCACCAGGAGGAGGGCACAGAGGAACACAAAGTGCTGGGTCTCCATCAGCAATGCCGTCTGACCCAGCTCTTTGTCAAACCCAGGAAACCAAGGACTCAACCCATACCACTGCTCCCAGCCCTCACCACTGGAGGCGGCACTTACATGTAGGCTGCCCTGAAAGATGGGAGGCTTGGTGATGAGGAGATATCAAAAGGTATGTCCAGCCCTTCAGTGTCTTGGCTACAGATGTGTGTGATTTTTGTCCCCACCCACACCAGAGTAATTCTGCTGATTTCCTAAAACGTTTCTCTCAAAATTCTTAAAGATGCTTTTGCCTGAGCAGGACCCTCCAAATCTACCTCGAATTCAGTTTCGGGGTGACATTTGGTGGCGACTTAGAGGTGTGTGGAACTCCCCTCCCCCTGAGAAATTTCATACATCTTATTGAAATTCTTGCACCTTCTTTGTAGACATTTTATATGCGAGCAAGCCCCCCTCCCCGCATTTTGCTTTGCATTCATCCAAATTGGGTAGCACCCCCTAGTCTTGACTTTTTAGAGATATAAAGGTATAAAGAAGAAGAAAGATCTTAACTTATTTGCAGGCCTGCTCCTTTTACACTATATATGGATACACAGATTATTTGGGTCTCCATCTTGTGCATTTATGAATGTGCTACCTTTGCGGCTTTATTTATTTGTTTATTTATTTTATTTTAAAAGTCCTCTGTAGCTTAGTGCTGAGATGCAATGAACTTCTTCTTTCACTTTCACAAGAATGGTGCCACAGCCAAGGATAGACTGATATGGGAAACTCTGTTACTGAAGAGGCTTACCTGTTCACTGTCCAGGCACTCTCTGGTGAAAGCCAGTTGCAACTAATGCCCACTACAGTACATTACCTCTAAAAGTGCTTCAGTATGGAAGGTGGGAATGCTCAAAAGCAAATGGAGTTAGTTTACTCTCCACTGTGTTGGTGGGGCAGAAAGCACAGGAGAGAAATCTCTGTTGAAATTTCCTCCTGGACTGAATGAACGTGCTTTGAGATGGCAATGAGGGAATGTCTCTTTTTGTGAATTGTGCCCCAGAGATTCAGGACACGCCTCGGTGGTTCAACTTGGTCGACAAGAGGCACAAATCCAGGCACGAAGTCTGGAATCAAATCCCCCTAAAGGCAGCTGTACACAATCAAGCACCCTTCTTCTTCTTACAGTTAGTTTTTTTTAAAGAACAATTTGTCATCGCTGAAGCTCACTTTTGCTGACATTGGACTGATTTCTATGAAAAGAGAGTCACGGATAAGTGACTTTCTGGTGACCTTGGCCTGAATTGATGAAATGTTGTAAAACAATTGCTCTAAAAGGCACAGGGGAAAAAAAATAGGAATGGCACGGTTGTGTTTTTAATATCCTTGATATTTTTAATAGAAAAACAAAAAGTGGAACTTCTTAGTGGCATCACACAGGGCTCTTACGAATCTGGTCAGAGGCCTTTCAAAATACCACTGTGCCTCCAACCCTCACTGCATCCTTTTGACTCTAGGCCAAATGGTTTTTAAAGTGTGTTTTGGGGAACCTGAAAGATGGCTGGGTGGTTTCTCAGAGGTTCTTCAATAAGAAGACTTGGAACAGTGGACAGGTTTTCCTGAAAGAGTTCCAACCATCATCACGAGGCCCGACGCTACCATGTGGCATGGTCAGGTAAATGCTGGGGTCCATCCCATTAGTGGTGCCTATAGAGGACCACTGCTAGACAGCAGTCCCCTGCTCTGATCCCTTTGGTGGCCACTTGCACCTGACATTCTGCCTTGTGGGTGGAAAAAAGGTCATCACTACAAAAAACTGTAGTGGCCATTTTGTTAACCTACAGTGTGCTAGAACTAGAACTTCCTATGCATTGTGGGAAAATAAAGACTGAGGGAACAGGTGCCCACTCAGATACACCCACAGGAGGAGGACTTGTGATCTTCAACCTTGGGTTCTCAAAACTTGTTGGGCTACAACTCCCATTCTGTCCGAACTTTGTCTAAACTGGCTAGGGGTGATGGGAGCTGTAGCCTGACAACGTTTGGGGCCCTTCTGTTGAAGAGTTTTGACCTGTTGCAATGTGCATGGGTTCAGTGGCCTTTGTTCAGCCTTGGCAAACAGAAAGATGTGGAAGCTCTTCCCTCAAGGTAGAAAACTTGAAAGCTGCTGGCTGAGGCTAATGCCAGCCTCACACCACTGTCCCATTCCCAGGACTGGGTGCAAGCAGTGGAGACTGGAGACAGGAAGGAAGGGGCATCAGAGCAACCAGACAGGTTGAAAGGCTCTAGGGCAGAGAAGGCAGGGACTCTGCTAGCAGCTCCACCTATCTGCCAGCAGAGGGCAGTGTTGCATTTCTTTATAAGGCATCACTCTGTGGTCTTCAGAAAGGCTCACAGATAGATTGGCTACTTGCTTGCAGCAAGGCAGACATTTGTGGGATGTCTGGTGTGGGTCAGAAGGTTTAATGGCGGAGCGTCTCAGGCCAGAATAGGCATGAAAAGGATAAAGGGGTGTGTGTGAAAGGAAGGTAGAAAGGTGGGTCTGCATGCACTGAATGTTGGGAGCAGTAGGGTATTCCCCCACCCACAAATAATATCGCTTCATATACCCCACTAGATGCGACTCTTGGAAATGACCTTGACAATGAGCTATTTTCCCTACAGACTCATCACTCTGTTCTAAGACAGGAGTGGAGAACCCCTGGCCCATAGACTGAATGCAGCTCTCTAGGGTCCTCTATCTCACCCCGTGGGACTCTCCCCCTTCTGGCCCTGATCCCTCCCCATCCCAAGTAGGCAGGAATGTGCCCTTGAGCAGGGACAGGGTCTCTTGCTGCCCCTTATGCCAGGAACTCCCTCCTAGACCACTGGATGCCAAGTGTTGTCCTACAAGTATTGTTGAATCATAGCTCCCATCATTCCCAGCCACCATGACTGACCATCACTGTTGGTCCTGCTGATTGGGGCTGATGAAAGTTGGAAGTCCAGCAACATCTGGAGGACCACAGGTGTTCCCCATCTCTGATAGGTACGCAATGGCGATTGGCGCCCACTGGGACTGGTAGGGTGGAAGGCAAGGAGACTAGTAGTAGGTGGAGTCAGAGCCCATGACAAATAGAGCCACTGCCTCACTGGTTGTAAGTAAGAGGGCCGGCAGCTGGAGGCTGGCTGAGGCCAGGCTGAGGTTGGTGGGGCACTGCTGCCGTGGCCTCTGGTGGACGTACATTGACTGAAGGTATTCTGCACGAAAAAGCTAGTCACCACTGCACCCAGCTGAAAGCAATGCACTTGGTTTACAAAGGCCCGAGGAATTTGAGCTCTGCTCATGCATTCGTTGAATGCATATAGATTTATAGTGTGGAAGGAGGATGGGGGCAAGCAAGGAGACTGCCCCCCACAATGTCCCCTTTGCTGTGTCATCCACCCTTACCTTCCCACATTGATGGGGAAGGTCTGAAGGTGGCACACAGTTGCACACAGTTCCACTTGTGCAGGTTGGGTGGTTGGTGGTGCCAGAACTCAGAGACATTCTAGGAAGTTGAATGTTGGAAGATTCAGGAGAGACAAAAAAAGGTCCTCAACACAATTCACAGTTAGAGAAATTCAAGGGGGAGATGGCTATCAATGGCTGCTCAACTGGACATGTATGTTCTTCCTTCACTGTTGGGGGTAGAATGCCTCTGAGTACCACATGCTGGGAACCATGAGTGGGGCCAGTGCTCTTGCACTTAGGACCTTCCTTAAGGGTTTCCCAGAGGCATCTAGTTGGCCACTGTGAGAACAGGGTGCTGGACTAGATGGGCCTTTGGCCTGATCCAGCAGCAGGGCTCTCATCAGTGCTATTTTTCTAGAAAAGGAGGTGCTGGAACTCACCCTCTTTCTCTTATAATGGCAATGGTGCCCACCTGAGAGGGGCCGGAATTGAGTTCCGGCTGAAAAAAAGCCCATCACATTCTTGTGATTTTACTCCATGTACTTCAGGCAGTGACATCAACACAAGTCATGGGCCAGCATCCACTGTAGCTCCTGAGGTCAGCAGGCTAGAATGGAGGCTGCTTCATCTCTGTCCTCTAACAGAGGGAGATGACTGGGAAGGAATGGGAGGAGGCACCCAGAGGTGCGTGTTGCTGCTGTTGCTACTGCCGCCCCCTCCCCCAGCAACCATTGCCTGAGGCAGATCACTTTGCTCTGCCTAACAGTAGGGCCAGTTCTGTACACGAGCCATGGGTTACTGCCAACCCCAGGTCATTTCTTTCCTTCCTCTCCCACAATGCATTGTGCTGCTTTATTGCATGTCCTAATTATCACCATGCGGTGGGTGTTTCCCCTTTTCTACAGTACCGGTCACCAAGGGTCTGATATGATGACAGAAGGGAACAGGGTGGGTTTCACTGAGCACTACGGAAAGGGGGAGATCTCAAAACTAGGATGCCATCTCTGATGGCATGGTGGGTTGTGCTTCTCTTAACATCCCATCCAGCCCTGGGAAAGTTGTGCAAAAAGAGCCCCCTGAATAGACAAGCCAGCCTTCCTTAACCTGGTGCCCTCCAGCTACTTTGGACTACCTGTTAGCTGGGACTGATGGAAGTTGTAGCCTAAATCAGCTTGTGGGTACCAGGCTGATGTAAGCCCCTTGAAAGCCATTGATTCATCTCATGCATATTCCAAGCACGTCACCTGTCCTAGATCAGCAGCGGCTGCCCTATTCTCTGTCCAAATAAGGACTGGGCATAGCCTGAATCAGGGCAGGAGCAAAAAGCCACCTGACAATCGGATTACAATGCCCTAGCATGAATTACAGCTCCTAATTACCTTCTCAGCTCACCCTCCCGGCATACTTGATGTGACAGCTGATGTTTGAGTCTGCATCCGAGGCCATGTCGGCTCTGTCGCCGGATGAGCCATCCCACCAATGTATTTGTTTCCACTGGAACTGTGTGACACTGGACTCAGCCATCTGCTTGCGCAAGCCGGCAAAGGAGACCCACCAACACAGTGAATGACTGTCACTGGGTTCAGCTCAGGACTAGCTTTGAACAGGGGACAGAGCTTGTACTGGCTGAAGGCTGCACACTGGGTTGTATTCAACTTAAGTTTCATACCGGCTAGACCCATGGGCATCAGTGAACCTAGATTAGTCATGTCCATTCATTTCACTGGGTCTACTCTGAGTATGACTAACAGTGGATACATCCCCCTAGCTCTATCTGCCGAAGTTTGCATGATGAAATACAGGCAGAGGGCATCTGCTTTGCATGCAGAAGGTCTGCGGTTCAATCCTCACTATCTCCAGGTAGGTCTGGGAATGCCCCTGGCCTGAAACCATAAAAAACTGCTGCTAGTCAGTGTAGATGATACTGAGTTAAATGGACTAATGGTCTGATGGAGTAGAAGAAAGCTTGCTTTGCTCACAACCATGTAACACTATTTTTGCCTCATTCAAGTTGCAGGTTGCAGTGATGGGAGCAAGGCAAGTTGCAACATGACCACTATGCCCCTGACTCCTGAATATTTTACACACTCTCTCCCATGCACACATCTTCTGAAACTTCACCAGCCACTGTCTCCACTTTCAAGCTTAGCATTGCAACCATAAGGTCTAGAAACTTATTTCTCGGAAGATGGGAAAAAGGCTCAGCTCTGCGGCCACCTCAACACTCTGTGCTCCTCCCCAGCTCATGGATCCAGCCATTCTGTTGGTGGGCTGTTTATTTTGCGGTCACGTTATTTTCATTGACCCAGTGGAAAAATTAACCCAATGGAAAGATACCCTCTCATATTCAACTTAAGCCTATGCTTCTCGGCCAATGCAATGTGAACAAGATGGCAACTGATTGGGCAGGAACTGAGAAGATGAAGAGCTCCACTGCTGGTTCAGATCAAAGGGTGGGCACCTAGTCCAGCATCCTGGCTGCCACTGTGGCCAAGAAGATGCTTCTTGGAAGCATGCAAGCATGACATGAGGGCAATCACCTTCTCCTGCTGTTGTTCCCCCAGCTACTGGTATTCTGAGGAAATGCAGGGCTATGATGCTTGTGTAGTTAGTGCTGGGAGGTCAGAAATGGCTAAGCTATTTCATGCTGGTCTGGACTTCTGCCTCAAGCAGGACTTAGGATTTCCTTCTAAGGTACTGCAAGGAGAACGTGGATGGGGAGACATGATACTAGAACTCATGGACATCCAATGAAGCTGAATATTGGAAGTCCTTCTTCATGCAGCACAGCTAAACTATGAAATTCTCTCCCACAAGAGGTAGTGATGGCCACCAACTTGGATGGCCTTGAAAGAGTTTTAGACAAACCCAAGGAGGATAAGGCTATCAATGGCTACTAGCCACTGTGACTATGTTCTACCTCCACTGCTGGAGACAGTATGCCTTTGAATACCAGCTGATGGGAATTGCAAGTGGAGCTCAGGTATGGCTTGCAGGCTTCCCACAAGCATCTGGTTGGCCACTGTGGGAATAGGGTGCTGGCCTAGATAGGTCTCTGGTCTGATCCAGCAGGGCTCAACCCAGGGCCTCCCTCCAACCCAAGCACCCTGCCTACTCAATCAATGGCCTTTGAGAGGCCTCCTCCATGCCTCCCGCCCCAAACCTTGAATTTGATTTGGGAGGGTGAGACAAAGCTGGTAATGGCCATTGGTGTTTTGCTAGGCCCTTTTTGTCATTGTGAAATCAACTCAAGTTGATTTCGCCATGAGGAATTGGATTCAAAAGTTCCAGCCTACGTTGATTTCCTCTGGCCTCCTTTTGGAAGGTTTTCTGTGGCATGGCAGTTCCAGTCTTGACATGTATTGGAAAATATCATCATGTCTCGTCCTGGAAGATAAAACAGCTGGAAGACCCTCAGGCGATCATCTCAAACAGGGATGGGTGACCTCTGGCTTTCCAGATGTTGGTGGACTATATCACCTCGGATCACTGGGTCAGGGGTGCCAACTTGAATGAAATATTGTGGGGGCCCAGGTAAGCCCTGCCCCACATAATTGATTGCATGACACAGTGCACGAACACCATTTGAATGGCAATGCCCATCATTTTTTGCGGGGCTCCAGCCCCCTCAAATATTTTATTCCAGTGGCCGAAGCCCCCACGGCCCCTAGGAGTTGGCTTCTATGCACTGGGCCATGCTGGCTAGAGCTGATGGTAGCTGAAGTCCAGCAACATCTGGCAGACCACAGGCTCCCCACCCCTGATCAGGTACAACCCCTTAATATGCACCAATTATTATGTTAGAAAACACAGCCACACACACAGCCACACACCCTGAGTACAAGCCTTTAACATGTGCCAATTCTCACGTTAGAAAACACATGTACACACGTGACAGAATGGTGGGATCGCTGAGCTCCTGGTTTTGAATCCTTGGTCAAGCATGAAGTTCACCTTAAAGCAGCTCATTGCATCTAAGCCCAATCTACTTCACAGGGTTGAAGAAAATGGGAGCACCTCAAAGCCACTCCTCCAGACCTGGTCTCTGATGTAGTCCTTCCCACATCATCCTGCTCCCCCACTGGGTTGCTGCATTACCAGAGTAGTGTAGGAGAAGTCATGAGGGGTTGTCAACGATGCTGCTCTCACATCATAAGAATCATTGTCATGGTATGATACATCCTCAACCTTCCAAATCCCAAAGTGATGTTTTCTGTTCTTCTTCTAGAAAATGCCATCAACCGCTCTTAGCACCCCATAACTGCACTTAGTAGCTTATTTTTGCTGTTTCTTCTTCTTACTCTTTGCTCTCAGTGGTAAGGGTGAATAATCATGCCATCTATTTTCATGTTGATGCCCTTTTAATTATATATATATATGTAAATTAGTCCTGTTACTCTTCCTTTCTCTAAGCCAATGGCTTTCAAAACTGTGTCCCAGGGAACTTGGGTGCGTGTCTGTGTGGATCTGTTGATGAGAAGACCAGGAAAGGTTGATAAGCTTTCCTGAAAGATCTTACCCACCACCACCCTTCTTTCCTTGCAAAGTGGAATTGCGGAAGAAAACTGGGCCTGTTCTAGGGCCTAGTCTTAGTTTACAATGGGTAAGAGGAAGGCCAAAGACATCTAGCCAGTACCCAACGTGAACTAAATGCGCAGCTTAGATCATTTCCCAGAATCCTTTGGAATGAGCAAAGGTTCCAAAGCAGGCAAATAAACATGGAGTGTTCCCTGAAGGAAGGAAGCTTTAAAAGCACTGCTTTTAGCCAAACCTAGAATCTAGTTCTTTTATAATCCCCCCTATCGGACAATTTGGCTCCTAGAAGATCCTTTCTCATAGGTGCAGCTCTTCTCTGAATCTGGCTTTCATTATCCTCCTTGAGCTGTAAAACCCATAATTCTATACAAGACGACTCCCTGACATGCTGTGCAGAGTGGAATTATGACTTCCCGAGTCTTGGGAATTGTGCTCCTGCTGATGCAAGAGAATGAGTCATTGGTCATTTGAGTGATATCACCACAGAAGAGTACAGCCAATGCTATTTTTTTAAGAATCCCTCATCAGGAGCATCAGCTTCCAAGACTCAGGAAGTTATAGATGCACCACTCCTCACGGAACCAGTTCCACCAAATGTTTATTGACTAGCAGACCTTCAGCCAAGTTTCTGGGGCTGATGGATATGGTGGTGGCCACCCATCCCTCCAGCTATCTCCCTTGCTTCATCCAACTTGTGTATTTGTGTGTATGTGTTGGTGGTGGGGGAGATCTTAGTATGTTTTGTGCGTGTAGGGTGTGGGGACTCAGGCTGCTGACACGGGACGGGACGGGGTCTCCTGAGGAGACGAGAAGGCTCTCGCCATCAGAAACACAGCTGTGGTCTTGGGCAGTTTCTGCCCTTCGGTTATATTTATAGAAGTACATATACATATAATATTTATAATATAAATATTGATGGGCCTCGAATCCGTGGATGCGGAGTGGCGGGGTTGTTGATGGGGGCCCCGAGCCTGCAGGACAGTGAAAAAAGCTCATGGAAAGGGGGTGGGTTAAGGGGTTGTGGTGGTGGAAATGCCCACCAATGGGAGCAGGGGGCAAAGGTTATATAAGAAGAGAATCGGAGGAATAGAAGGGGAAAGGTTCCGGTCTGGATGGACCAGAGGAGAGCAACCGGTGAAGGCTGGCAACCGCCACATCTTGCTATAAGAGCGGCGAGCGAAGGACGCCAGTTTTCACATCTGTCTGGCTTCAGGTCCATGGATTGCAGAAGTTCTTGTTAAAAAACTCAGGGATTGCGATGAGGCCTAGAGTTGCCCTCCCTGGGGAAATGATGGGACACAGATCACAGTGGTGCTGTGTCTTCTGCACGTACAGGATGGTTAGAAAAGCGGCCCCTGCCCTCACAGTCTGGTCTGGGCCTCGGGGATGTAGATCTCAATGCTGTCTGCACTTTCGGTGGCTGAACTCTGGCGGAAGGAGGCAGCCCTCTTGGCCGCCAGGAGCCTCTTGCGGGCCTCCTGCCTCTGCCGGTCCACAGAGTCCAGGGACCGGTCCTTCACTGGGTGCAGCCGGGAGCGTGGCGGCTTCTTTGGTATTGGCGGAGGCACCTTCTTTTCCTCCTGCAAAAGGACAGAGAGGGAGGGAGAGAGGGAGAAGGATGGAAGGCATTAGTGGGAAGGGAAGGACCCAAGACAGGCACAGCACTGGGGTGGCGACGGCAGCAATGGTGGAAGGTCCTTCCCTCCCTCGCCATGGGATATTTACAATGCAGTCATGCCAACAATGCATGATTGCTAGATAGGCTCATGATGGGAGCTGAAGCTCACAGAGTTTTCCAGTAAGTTTGCTAGAGAGAACTCTGAGAGCCGCTTCCACTGGGTCCTGACATAGAATATAATCACCTGGCTGGGCATTTTGCTCTTTTACCTCATTCCAGCAATGTAGAACAGGCATAGGCAAACTTGGCCCTCCAGATGTTTTGGGACTACAATTCCCATCATCCCTGACCACTGGTCCTGTTAGCTAGGGGTGATGGGAGTTGTAGTCCCAAACATCTGGAGGGCCGAGTTTGCTTATGCCTGACTCCACCGCTCAGACTCCACCTTAAGCTAGACTTTGTAACTGAATTACCATTTTAGGCCTGCATGAACAAAAGCAGCTGTATCTGTTACTCTTCATCAAGTATTCTGAGTGAGTAAAAGTTTTTTTTTTTTTTTACCTTTTACAAGACTGTTGGTGTGATTATTGTTTTAAGGAGTTGAAAAGGCGGAAGTACCAGGAGAATCCAGTCTGCCTCAAAGCATCCTGGATTACTTAAACTAAAAGGCTAAAAGTAGCTTCCTTTTAAGCTGCAAAGGGATGCAGTCTGCTGAACTCACAAACGTGAGGAAGGAAGGATAATATCTAATAAATATGCCCTCTAGCATCTATATATACACATCCCTACACTCGCTTCAGTATAATTCCCAGAGTCTGATAGTTTCAGTTTCTCTAGGTTTCTCTGAGTTCTTTATTTTTCCAGCTTTAAGTTCACCTTGCGAATTTCCCCCCCAAGTTCTCTCCAGGTGTCCTTTATAGTACACATTCATGATAGTTTGTGTTTGTAAGGGTATCAAAGACCCTCCAAGGTAGCAGTGATCCGGTAACCCTGGGAATGCATCGCAGGAAAACCGATAAAGGAGAACGATGTGCGGATGACCCAGCATAAACCTGCCACTCAAGAAATATTATTGCATCAATGACACGCTGCAGAAAATGACAGCCCCAAAAAGAGCTCCAGTCTGGAGTGTGTGTGAATGCAAGTATCTGCAGGAAGGGAACAAAAGTGTTAAGAACGACGTTTAAATAAACAAACCGGAAATAGCTTTTCAGCCCAGGCTGAAGCTGCTTCCTGCCTCTCAATTCAGAGGGAATAAAGAGCTTTGTTGTTCTGCAGTTTTAATTTTAAAAAAGAAAATAAAGAACAAAGGTTCATTAAAAATGCCCAATTATTTTGCTTCGACCAGCAATGCAGCTCTAGAGCCGCAGGGAGAGAGGAAAACAGCTGTGATGGCTTTATCTGAATCCCTCATTCGAAATCTCACAGGCCACCTGAGATAAGGCACAGGGAGGGGTGCAGAACAGCAGTGAGCTCGGGTGAGAGGATGAGCACATCCCTGGCAAACATCTCCAAGGAGGGCTGTAGAGGCTGGTAGGCCAAGATGGGGTTGGAAACAAGCCCTGCCCCCACTCCAACCCCTTCACTCTGCACAGGACGCACAAAGAGGAGAGTGACATTGGGAGGGATGCTCTGCCCCATCTCTTCTGGGTTAAAGGGGCAACACAGGGAGTGCATTGGGTAAAAGAAAGCACTCTCCCTTATCACTAATATGCACATACATATTTGCAAACTTTATCCTAGTATATGCACTTTTGTACACATTACTTAGCTGGAGAACTGCATTGCAATACCCAGAGAAGTGTGAATTTCAGAGGGTGGCTGTGTTTCAGTTTGCATATTGTTTCAAAAAGTGTAAAATTAGAGAGGTGTGCCTTTAAATGCCAACAGTATTCGATTTCTCCCCCATCCCTAGTCCTAACCCTGGGCAACGTTTTATTGTGGGGAAGCAATCCGGTCCTCCCTCTGAGCCTTCTGGATTCTAGTCAACTTGCTATCAGCCCACATGCACCTACTTGATGTAGAATTCCATTGGCCTGGGTGCAAGGTTACTTACTCATTTATACAGAACTTCCAGGGGCAAAGAACCCTGTTACAACATGCATTGGGAAGCATCTGGGTCCCTGGTTGCCTTGCCCCCTTTCCCTCTCACCTTGGGCTCTATGGGTTTCCACCCATTGGCTTTGAGCTGGTGAAGTTCAGCAAACTTCATGCTGACATCCTCAATGGAGAGCTGCAGGAGGTCCCAGAATCCGGCCAGGTCCTGGAAAGTGGGCATGGGGAAAGCATTGGGGTCCTGCCAGGAAGGAGAAGGAAGGAAAGGAAAGAGACTGAGCTGGTGTCAAAGGCTCCCTCCTGTTAGGAGGCGGAGATATATCTGGATGAGGACAAACAAGAAGGAAGGAATGGGGCAGGCGGTTGTCTGAACTTTCAATGTGGAATTGAGATACAAAGTCACACCTGTTTCCCCCAGGGTTCTGAGGTACACTTCACTTTTGCAGCATGAAAGGTTTGCATTTTGAGTAGATAAAAATGGCTTGCACTCTGTTCACCTTATTGGCAGGAGACAAGCCAGAGCAAGAACTCATGCAGAGATGCAACAAGGCAGCATTCTCTGAGAATGGGTAATCCTGTCACGTCTCTTCCATTTGGAAAGGGACCCAATCCTGCCCAACACACAGATATGGTAGAATCATCCACTTTCTGATGAAAAGGAGACAAAGCAAGGGCAGTGTTTCATTCAGAGACATAGCAGACCTTTGTGCCTACAAGAGTGCTTTTAACAAGCCTGTTGATTCACTATATTTTTCACTCTATAGGACGCACCTTGTTTTAGAGGGGGAGAACAAGAAAAAAGAAATCTCCCCCTCTGTGCACTGCACCCCTTCAGCGAAGCTGCAGGAGAAACGGAGCCCCTTCCATTTCTCCTCCCGCTTAGCTGAAGGAGCGCTGTGCCTTAGCTGAAGGGGACCTACCCTTCAACGAAAGGAACCCGAAGCCTCTGGAGGCTTCAGGCGGCTATCTTTGAAGCCTCTCCAGGCTTCAGTGAAGGCAACCCGAAGCCCCCGGAGTGCGATGGGAGCGCTCCCACTGCGCTTCGGAGGCTTCGCGTTGCTATAGCTGAAGCCAAGGAGCCAGCATTCACTCCATAAGACGCACACACATTTCCCCTTAACTTTTGGAGGGGAAAATGTGTGTCTTATATAGCGAAAAATACGGTATCACTTGTAGCACACAAGTACTGAGCTGCTTTTCATGTAACTTCTGATTTTTTGAGGAAGTGCTGTTGGTGCCCCCTCCCCAGCCACTTGCAGTAGAATTACCCTGAGCCCTGAAAAATACATGGAGCTGGAAGAGGAAGTGGGAAAGATAAGTCCCTCTTCCAACTTCCTCCCTCAGCTCTATATACTTTTCAAGGAAGAAAAATAGGTAATGATGCTCACCACCTCAATGAGGTGAATGAGGGGCAGAGCTCAGAGGATTTGTAGGCACCAAGCCAAGACTGTAAGGGCACCATTCTGCCCATGGGCATCTCATTGGCAGTCCCTGGCATACAGTGACACTACATCCTCAAGCTGGGCATGGTGATTTGCTGTTTTCAGCAGTAGCCTTTCATCCCTTGTAAAAATGTCATTCTCCCCCAAGAAAGACGGCCAAACCACCCACAGGTGACATCAAAAAGTACTTAATTTTAAAAGTGACAAAAGTTGGAGGACCTAACAACAACAACAAAATCTAGGCACACACAAGGAGATTCCCTGACCATGTTCTGCTGGCAGAGTCGGTAAAACTGCTGGACTTTCTGTGACATCAGGAGCTGGGCACTGCCCACCGCACTACGGATCTTCTCAAGGACTAGGGAGGTACACAAAGAAAATGAGAGGGTCAGTACCACATTGCTCCAGAGAACTCCCAATGCTGGGGAATTTCCATTGGTTACCAGAGTGTGACATTAACCATGTCTTTGAATTTAACATGCAGTTGTTTTTTCAATACAAAAAATTAAAATGACATCAATTGATGACAATTATCTGGATGGCATCAGTCAGGCAGGGAGCCTCTACTCTCCTCTGCTGTGTTCTGGAGGAAGACCCCTGCTCTGAAGTTGGTATTTGCATTGGGAGGAAATTTCCCAAATTTAGCGCTGATAGGGGATAACTTTATGCCCTGATTGTGGGCTCCTCCAAGTCACCTGATTGGCTAATGTAGGATGCAGGATGCTAGACTACACAGATCTTTCGTGTCATCCAGTGGGGCTCTTCCTTTATCATTATGACAACAAAATTACAATCATATAAATCTTACATTCCAATGAGGGATGGACAAACCTGTCTATTTTGTTTTCCCCTCAGTTTCTCATTTTTCCAGTTTCAAGCTTCAGCTTGCTACATTTTCACATCAATTTGTAACAGTTTAAAAAAGTTCTCACAAACATTAATCAGCACTTTAGTATACATTTATTCTAATATACCTAATTCTGTATGCAAATTTGCTTAATATTTCCTCATATTTGTTATTTTCATGAATGCATTTTTACGCATACTTCCCCCCAATGTGATTTGATTTTTTTTTTTTAATACACTGCCTCCCAAAATTTAGCGAAGTGTGAATTTTGAAAGATAGTTGTTTCATTCTGTCTATTGTTTCAGGGAAGCGCAAATTAGAGAGGTCTGCATTAAAATGTCAACCGGACCAAATTTATCCCCCGTCCCGAATTCCAATAGACATTTCCACAACACTCCCCCATCAAATTAAGCAAGCTAGCATTTCTCCCTGACATGGTAGCGCTCTCTCTCTCTCTCTCTCTCGAACACAGAGGAACAATTCACAGTCCAAAGAATGCTGCAGTCCAGCAACAGATTCTTCACATGGACCCACAATTGTACAGCTTGGTTCCCAACCCAACTATATCTGCCAGACTGTACCAGCTTGTAAAAGGAAGCTGGCAGCCCCAGATGGGATCCCCCAACCCACAGCACTCGGCGGAGACTCACTCTCTTCCGGCAGATCATAATCTTCAGCCTCCAGTTCCATCTGCTGGCACCAGCCTTCCATCTTCTCCACCTCCGCCTGCAACAGTTTAATGAACCACTCGCCATCCCGGTGGCAGGGTGATGCTCGGCCAGAATCGGGCAGGCTGCGCGACCCCCTGTCCATCCAGGAATCCTGGCGCGGCACTTCCACGGTGTCGTACTGCATCTGGTAGTCTTCCCGGTAGGCCCACTGCCCTTGCGTGTGCACCGTCTTGTACACCGAGTATTGCCGCGTGGATTCCGGCTCCGAGGAATGCCGCTGGAAGGAGCGCCCAAACTGAAGGGCCTTGTCCTCCGTTGCCACCGTCAGCCCCGCCAAACCCTCCAGCTCCAGGTCAGCCTGCACGCCGGCTGTCACACTGTTGGACCGCTTGAACCGAGCGCGCCTGCGATAGGGAGGAGAGAGGGTTTGGTCCCTTGCAAGGGCTGCAAAAACCAACCAGCTTGGATTTGCAAGCACTAGGTCCTGGGTTCAATCCCCAGTGGCATCTCAAGGTAGGACTGGGAAAGGCTGCCTGCCTGAAACCCTGGAGAGTTTCAGTATCAATGGACAGCTAGATGGACCAACTGTATGACTCCAGTATAAAGTGCTATCCTATGTTCTTACAGGTATGAACCCTGGAAGTTGTGCTATACAAACAGGCAGCCCTGTTTTTAATGTTTGATGGATTACTGTATTTTAATATTTGTTGGAAGCCACCCAGAGTGGCTGGGGAAGCCCAGCCAGATGGGTGGGGTATAAATAATAAATTATTATTAGTATTATTTCTACTGCTATACCAAGTCAACCTGCTGGTCTGTATTGCTCAGTATCTATGAAGAAGGTCTGGAGGCTGCAGCTGCTGCCAGGTGGTTATACGGGACAGTGGGAAGGGACCATATCATTCTCATCTTTCTAACTTTGCACTGGCTGCCTATTAGTTACCAGGCCCAGTTAAAGATGAGTGCTGGTGTGTAAGGCCCTATATGGCTTAGGACCCAAGTACATAAAGGAGTGCCTCCCCTTTGCTTTAAGATATTCAGGGAAGTGGCATGGGGTGGGGCCTACTTGATAGTGGCTCCCCATTTATGGAACTACTGCACTGCTGAGATTAGACTGTCCCTGACATTGCTATTGTTTCAGCTTAATTTGAAAATGTACTTATTTCACCAGGCATTTAGTGGCTGGCTGTGGACATTAACAGAATGATTTGCTTGTTTGGCTGCTCTGTGTTGTGTGTGTAGAATTCATTTGTTGTAATCTTAAATGTTCTTTTATGGTGGTACTCATATATTTCCATGCTTTTATTCTTAGGTCGTGATTGAAGAAAGGGCAGGATCCTGCTTGCGGGTCCTGTTTGCAGGTTTCCCACAGGCATCTGGTTGGCCACTGTGAGAACAGGATGCTGGACAAGATGGGCCATTGCTCTGATCCAGCAGGCTCTTCTTATATTTTTATGTTCTTAACCAGCGAGGCTTAATTTGCGCTAGGGCTCAGCCCTGGAATACATTTCAAAGAGAAGCAGAAGAGCCTCACTGGCTATGTGTAAGTTTGCATGTTCCTCCTGCACCACGGAATACCCAAAGGATTCAGAGGCAGGGCTTTCCCATGTGTGAGATGGGGGCTTGAGAGATGCTTGAACCCTGACTCCTCTCCTTACAGAAAGGAAGCGCTGGGGATGAGGGAGAGAACTCAGAAACTGACAAGCCGCCACTGAGCAGCATCATGCCTGCGTGGTTCCATCGCTCCCTTCTTCCTGTTCACTGGCCTGTTTCTATGACAACCAGCGCTGGATGGATGCTGAAGGACTAGAGGGAGGGAGGGAGGGAGGGAGGGAGCACACAGAGCAGAGGACGTGCCAGCCAGTCCCTGACTGAATGAAGATATGGGATAGCTACATGGTGATCACCTCACATGCTCTATGATTCAAGTGTCTGCGCAGTGAACTGAAGGGAAATAAATGGGGGTGGCAAGATGCTGGACATCTCAGAGAGTCCAGAGTGCATGTTTGAGGAGTGCATGCACACACCGCAAAAGGCTTTCCTTTACTAAGTCAGACCATTGGTCCATCTAGTTCAGCACTGTCTACACTGACTGGCAGCAGCTCTGCATGGTTTCAGGCAAGGTTGCCTCCCAACCCTACCTGAAGATGGAACATAGGACCTTCTTCATGCAAAGCAGATGCTCTACCACTGAGCTACTTCCCCTCAGGGGGATATTCCCAGAGCCCTACCTAGAGTCACCAGGGATTGAACTTGGCTGATGCTCCATTACAGGCTTCCTCAACCTCGGCCCTCCAGATGTTTTTGGCCTACAAATCCCAGGATCCCTAGCTAGCAGGACCAGTGGTCAGGGATGATGGGAATTGTAGTCGCAAAACATCCTGAGGGGCGAGGTTGAGGAAGCCTGCTCTATTACTACTACGGCCCTTTCCCAGACAATTAAGCTGGAGACAGGTTGTTGGCCCATCTGGTCCAACATTTCAAACGCAAAGTGGCAGTGGCTCTCCAGGGTTTCAGGCAGGAGAATTTCCCAGCCCTGAACCAGGGATCTTCTGCATGCAAAGCATGTGATCTATAACTGATCTATTGTCCTTCTTCACCTGATGGCTTCTAGTTCAGTGTTGTCTATATCAGTAGAGAACCTGTATCCCCCTGATGTGGTTGGACTCCAAATCCCATCAGTCCCAGCTAGCACAGCCAATGGTGGAGAATGATGGAGGCTTCCCCAATAATTTGTAGTGAGCCCCTCACCCCACAAGCCCCATTATTGTGTAAGTCTATAGCTCAGTGGTAGAGCAAGGTAGAGCTCTGCATGCAGAAGGTCCCAGGTTCAATCATTAGCATCTCCAGGTAGGGCTGGAAAAGATTCTTTGCCTGAAGCTCTGGAGAACCACTGCTAGTCAGTGTGGACAATATTGACTTAAATGGACTCAGTGTGAGTCAGCATCTTATGTTTCTATTATAAGAACTTAGCTGCCAAGGCTTCCAAGTCCATGGGGGTTTTGAGCCCAGGAAGCTTTTCTGTTGAGAAACTGTGCTTCTCTGTGATCAACCACATGCTTCCATGGGCTCAGCTAAGTTGTCTGAGAAAGATCTTAGCGAGAAAACCCCCAAAGAGGGGTTGCTGTCGAGAGTATTGGGCTAAATCAGGGGTGGCGACATCTGTGGCCTTCCAGAAGTTTTGGGGCTCCAACTCTCCTCACTGTCACATAGCAGAGCCAGAGATTAGGCATGATAACAGCTGTAGCCCATCAGCATCTGGAGGACCACAGGTTGTCCTCACCTGGGCTAGATAAGCTGCTGGCCTGATCCTGTATCTACATACAGCTACCGTGCTCTTAGAATTTAAATCCAAGCAGCCCACATTCTGAGCCTGGGAAAGCTGAGTTCTGTGACCCAAATATTTTAAGCACATCTGCATAATTATTTCATTTTCTGCACATTTTACTCATCTGCTGCAAGTCTGTGTGTGTGTGTGTGTGTGTGTGTGTGTGTGTGTGTGTAAATATGTGGGTTGCTGGAGCTCTACCTCCTTCCCCTGGAAATATCATTCTGCTACCCTGACTGGGTTTCAATATTATAGCCAAACTTCTCCTACAAGAGCTGTAAGATTGCTTCCCCCTCCTTCCAAGTGAAGGCTGAGATTCTTAGAATGCAGACACAGTATACCTTTAAGGTGCATTTGAGGCACATTTCCCCCTCAGAGAATTCTGGGCACCATTGCTTACCCCTCACAGAGTTGCAGTTCCCAGAAACTCTTAAGAAACTGCCGTACAGTGATACCTTGGTTTGCAACAACTTTGGATTACAACCATTTTGGATTACAACCACGTCAAACCAGGAAGTGCGTGTCCCTTTTTTGGGATTACAACCAATTATTTTTTTTGGGGGGGGAGAGGCCCCATTGGCGAAAGCACTCCTTGGGTGACAACCTGTTTTGTTTTACAACCGGACCTCCGGAACGGATTATGGTTGTAAACCAAGGTACCACTGTATCCTGAATTCTTTGAGGGGGGAAATGCGCTATAAATGTGCTTTAAAGGTATAGTGCACATGTAGACTTTGGCCTCATTTACACCATCCAGTTTAAGCACTATGATTCCCCTTTAACCCCCCCAAAGAATTATGGGAGCTGTAGGTTGTTAAAAGTGCTGAGACGAGGCCCTAGTTGCACTCCTGGCACTATAGTCATCAGAGTGGTTTCATAGTCCATCCCTCTTATCAGGGGACTTTGAGAATTGTTGCTCTGTGAGGGGACCAGTCATCTCATAACAATTCTCAGCACTCTTAAGAAACTACACTTCCCAGGGAAGCCATCACTGTTCCAAGTGGTACCATGGTGCTTTAAAGTTATAGTTCGTACACAGCCTAAGTATGCTTAAATCCAGCACCTATTTCTATGCTCTGTGGCTTTTTCTACCCTCCAGAACAGCAGCATACGTTGAGCCCTGAGTATAAAGCCTTTCATCCTGCTTAATATTCCCCTTCGGTTCTAGCTGGGAACATGTAGCATTTGAGTGTTTTACAAAAGCGGATGGCTTGGTGACAGGGGATGTCCCGGGTCACTTATTCCATCACCGCCAGCCTTGTGTGGGCATTTGCTTCTGCCTGGCACCTCTGTGTCTTGATACCCCTTTGTTTCATGAGCTGGGAGGGCAATCCAGCTGCCCTGAGCAGCCAGCATCCGTAGCTCCACGAGGTTCTCTTGCTTGATTCTCTGGTCCAGGCTTGTGCCGTGAATATTGATTTGGGGGCAAGGGCGGATGGGGACAGCTGTGCGCAGATTGCAAAAGCTGCTCCTCCTGGTGGGAATGCAAAGGACCAAGAGGGATGTTTTGCCAGCTGTACCTTTTATCTTCTTCTACTTGCACCCCGATGGAGTGGAACTCTCTGCGGCTCCTGCTTTCTGTGTCTGAATCGGATATGGTTTCCACCTTTGGGAAAGAGAAAGAAATGAGGATGAGGGAGAAGCAAAGAGGAGGAAAGATAAACAGAGAGGAAAAGGGAAATCCAGAAGTGGTATCACTTATGGTGAATTGATAAGTGGCAGAAGCAAGAGATAACAGGGAAGGGGGGATTGATAAGTAGAGGAAAGAAAAATAATGAAGGAGATGGAGACAAGTGCGAGAAAGATTCAAAATGATCAAAATGAATTGAGAACAAAGTAAGGAGAGGGAGAAAGGGAAAGATGAATAGTTAAGTGTATTGAAGTACAGAAGGGAAGCATCAGAGAACGATTCATAGCTGTGTGGGAGGGAGAGGAAGCTGCGAGGAAAGAGCACTTGCAAAACAGGCGGGGGGCATTTTGAATTCCCATCACCAGATGCAAACGGAAATCCAGATAAACCATGTGAGTGAAGAGCAGAGATCAAGTACTCAGGAGCCCTGTCCTCCCCTTTCATCCCTCTTTCCCCTGGGGATGCCGAGCCTCATTCAAAGGCACAGGCCTGATGATCGCCAAGACGCTCCTGCAAGGCGGGTGGAAGAGAGGAGAAAGGTCACCCCCACACTCCAGGAGGGAGCAGCTGGCAGGGAATTATTTTGCTCCTTTGGCTCAAGTGGAAAACTCCACAGCAACAGTGGGTAAAGTGCTGGGCTGTACCCAATATTAACCCTACTCAGAGTAGATCCATTGAATCTAAGGCACATGACTAGAAAAGCTGGCAATCCTGGCTTTATGAAAGGAAAAAGCTTTATCTGCTAGATTTCCCCATGCCAAGTGGTTAAAGTCACAGGAGCAGAGCTGGTAACAGTGGTGCCTTGTGGAAGGCAGGGAAGCCAATGGTAGGTGGAGGCAGAGCCATTGATAAATGGGGCCAACTCAGTCTAGTTTCATCCTCTATTGAGTTCCACAAGGGCAACACCAAGATGGAGGAGGAGGAAGCTGACAGCCAGGGCCCCCATAACCCCTTGACTGGCTGAGGGCAGGCTGAGGTCAGCAGGGTAGTGCGCCATTTGCCCTAATGAATCTGCCTCCAACTGGCTGGTAAAGATAATGGAGGAAATTCTTGATGGCCTCTATTTGCCTTCCATGCAGTCGAATGAACCCCTACTGGAGCAGAAATTATAAATGTGGCATTTTAATTTCTAAAGTTTGCATTTCTAAAGTACTGGTTTCCTCTACGGGACGTGATGCCTTGTAAGAGTACCTTTGGAAAATGGTAGCTGCGGCTTAACTGAATCATTTTGCATCAGCTTCTCGTGCTTCGTTAAGAGCCAAAGCCCCCACTCCCAACATTTTGACCTTGTCAAACAAGCAACTGCGCACCATGAAGTCGGATCAGACACTTCCTTTCCGCCAGCTTGCCCCCTCGGCTGAACCTCTCGGATACACTTGTCTGAACTTAATTTAACCTCCCTCCACAACACCTGTGCTGATTCTTACTGACAAGGGACAGGCCTGCTAACGAAGTAGGAACAAATGGCAAGCAAAGGAAATGCAAATTTAGGAGACTAATAAAAATTAAAACTAGCAAAAGGGGAGAACATGAACCAGGTGCCTGCCTTGGAGCTCTTTTTCATTAGAAGTTTGAAGTCATCGCCAAAAATTGGAATCTTTGCTTACTGAAACCATGAAACGTCACAAACCATTGGGATTTTCCACATCTGGTCAGAAATGGCTTGAATTTCACCCTATGGGCCTTTTCTGTAACCAGTGTAAGCTAAGATGAAAGTCCTCATTTCACACTCCCTTGTTCGAAAGATAAACAATGCCACCTTTTGAAAAGGACAGTCTACCCAACTCTCTCTATGCTCAGGAGGATTGAACCAGTGAATATGAATGTCAGAACTGTCAACATTGCTCCTTTGAGCTCTGGCTTCCCCTATGGAGGAGTATCATTAGACCCTCAATTTGTAACAGGTCAGGGTGCATGGGCATTTTGTGAAAATGGAAATGAAATGGGTTTATTAATTTCATTCCGAATTGGAACCAGTCAAGAAACAAATGCCAGAGGAATGGGCGAGTTCTGATAACCATATATTCATTTGATTCTATGTAGCCCTCATTTGCTTTGTTTGCCCCCTTCATAGCTGGTATAGGTCAGATGGCGATTTTCAGGGGGCATGAAGAAAAGAGCAGTTTTTAGTTAAATCTATTTTTAGGCAAAGCCCTGGATGCCAATTGCTGGAATAAATCCAATAGTGTCTTTAAAGTTCTAGAGACTAGTGGACAAACTCAGTGACATCTCTGAGCCTTGGGAAAAAACAGCCATGCAGCCTCAGAGTTTCTCTAAGTAAGCTCAGAGTAAGCTTCCTAATCTAGTCTAAGACAGAAGGAAAGGCTGTTCCAGATTCTACCTCCTTTCCAGCTACCTGAGGTTCCCTTGACTTCTTTAGATTATCAAAGGGACAAGGAATCTCTGGTCCAGGCAGCCTTCCAGGCTTCTCTGTCTTGCCTCTGGGACTCTGCCTCTGGGACTGGCCCTGCTTGGCATCCTCCTTGAGTCTTGTCTGGCTAGAACCCTGGTGATGCTTCTTGCTTGCCTAGATGGAGGATAAAGAAGGATGTGAAGTGTGTGTAGAAACTAACCTGCTGTAGAAAGGTAATATTTACATGCATTTCTCCACTCACTTTTGCTTCTGGCCCCACCCAGCACTGCCATGTGGCCCTCTAAAGGTTGACCATGGGGTAAAAAAGATTCTCCCTCCCTGCTTATA
Source organism: Podarcis cretensis (assembly GCF_951804945.1). Lineage (NCBI taxonomy): Eukaryota > Metazoa > Chordata > Lepidosauria > Squamata > Lacertidae > Podarcis > Podarcis cretensis. The sequence continues at coordinate 31,721,572 of NC_137177.1, forward strand.
TTCAAATTTCTGAGACTTCACCCAATTTTTCCTCCCAAGTACCTTCAGCATATAAAGCACCATCATAATCATCATCATTACTACTACTACTACTGCTGCTGCTGCTTTGCTCACAAGGTATTTCTTTATTGGTTATGCATTTTTAAAATGTCTAATCCAGGCTGCTGCTGTATAGCTCAGTCAGTAGAGCATGAGACTCTTAATCTCAGGGTCCTGGGTTTGAGCCCCATGTTGAGCAAAAAAGTCCTGAATTGCAGAGGCTTGGGCTAGTTGACATTCACGGTCCCTTCTGACTCTACAATTCTATTATTCTACTGGTACTATTTTACACACCCCTTACCCCAAGCTCCAAGGATGGGTTACAACATTCAAACACAAGATTAAAAGCAGTTGAAAACAACTTACAATCTCAAAAATAAGGTGAACGGATCATGGATGATCAAGGTTTTATTCTGGTTAGACCTGGCATTTAGCAACACCACCACCACCAAGCAGGGGGCTGACTGACTAGCACCCACAGACTTTGAAATGCAACCAGTGAAACAGAGGGGGCAAGAGCTTTGATGTCATATACCTTTGCTCACCTCTGTATCTCTCCTACCAACCACCACAGGGATGGCAGCCTCATTCCTAACCCCTTCCCAACTCCAGCCCATAATGAGCCTGCATAATGAGCCTGACCTGCGCTCAAAACTACAAACACGCAGCAGAGGTCTGAACCCTTTGAGGCAAACAATAGGGCTATCCAATGTAGCAATAAGTAACTTGCTCCATTAGCGCAATGATTTATGTGTGCCCAACAGAACTCTCCTCTCTCCACATGCCACCCCTTAATCTGTTTGTGAGTTGGTTCCCCCAACCCTCCAGCACAGATTTAGGGAGGGCTTGGGGCACTTAAGGGGGGAGGACAGGGGGGAAAGTTCCATTGTGCAACTGTAAATACTTAATGGAACGAGTACATTGGACAGCACCCAAAGTGCCTACAAATTCACAACTGATTCACTGCGAAGGGAAATAACAGATGGGAAGAACGAAAACTGAAGACCCCGTGCACAAATGGAAAACAAAACAAATGTGGCTCGAATGATCAACACAACCGATAAATTTTAAAAATGAATGGAGCAAAGCAACTGAGGAACATTGTCCTGTGATCTTACATTCTCTTGCTTTGCTCGCAAGGTATTTCTTTATTGGTTATGCATTTTTAAAATGTCTAATCCAAGCTGCATCCAAACACATCCCAGGGTAGTATGTAACAGGATCAACCATCATAGCATATGATAAAAGCCAAACATAAACTGCCATGAAACCAAAGAACACACACGACATAAAGCAGCATAGAACAATAAAACTAACCACCCAATGGCTGGGCAAAGGAGCTGAGAATGCGGTTCTGTCACCAATGTTGAAATAAGGTCTGTCTACCAGTCCAGCTGGCTTCTGTATGTGGAATGTATGTGGGTGTGAGGGGCACTATCTTGTCCTTCTCTTAGGGATGGATGGATCTGCCAGTTTTGATTCCTCTCAGATTCTCATTTTTCCAGTCCTAAGTTCAGTTATCCTCATTAATGCACCAATTTGCAATTTGTTCTTCAAAGTCTTCATCAAAATTCATCAACATTTTAGGGCAGATTTCTCACCATGTACACAGCTTTGTATGCACTTCTTCCCTGACAGACACATTTTGCAAGCAATTCCTCCATGTATAATGCATTTTATATGTTATGCCAGCCTTATATACAACCTACTCTTCATAGAATAAACAGCCACTGAATTGTACTAAAAAAAACAAAAGTCAAGGTATAAATGAGCTGTCTTTTAAATCACAAGGTATATATATCACTGTAATTTAGGTGTGTTCAATATGTATGGACAGTATTAACATCAACAGAGTATCTGGTTCATACAGTATGCAGCTCCAGAAATATATTTGAGCTTTAGGATATAATCTATGTTCATGTAAAAATTATACTTTTGTGTATTATGTGATATAATATTTATAATCTACATAGTCCGAACCTCTCTGCAATCCTGGGCCCACCCTGAACCTACCTGAACTCCGATAGATGGGCGCCATTTCCTCTGACGAGCCAAACTTCTCAGCTCCTCCCTCCCCGGAATCGTCCTAATGATGAGGGTGGGGGGGTTGGGGGCAGTCCTGGGTTGGATTGAAGGCAAGTCCAGGGACATGGCAGTGATCTTGGTGCTTTCTAGGCTCTCTGTGGAGTTGCAGCGCTTGGCGGCCTCTTTGGACCACGATGGACTCCTTTTGACTTCCCTGGGCAGGAAGCTGTCATGGGCGGACTCAGAGCTGCTTTGCGTCGTCACCGAAATGAGGGGCTTGGCTTTCATTCCTGAAGGGAGGGGAGGGGGAGCTTTCCTGTAACTAAAGGCTACACGGAGGGGTGGGGTGGAGAGACAGAGATAGGGAAGGAAAGCAAAATGTGTCAATAAGAAGGGAGCTCTCCACTCACACAGGCACCTATTGGACAGGGCTCATGATGTTATATGTGGTGAGGCAATGGGGATGAGGAAGGGCCGTAGCTCAGTGCCAAACTGATTTGCATGCAGAAGGTCCCAGGTTCAATCCCTGGCATCTCCAGGGAGGGCTAGGAAAGGATCATCTCCAAAAACCTGGAGAGCTCCGGCCAATCACCACAGACAGTACTGAACTAGATGGACCGATGGTCTGACTCAATATAAGGCAGCCTCCATGTCCTTCAAGCGCCCTCATCCCTCCACTGTTTGCCTTGTTTTGGAAATGTTTCACACACACATTTTGTTGTCATGTAACAGCATTGGCCTGGGAGTGAGAAGACTCGCAGAGGTATTTGCTAGCTATGGGGTTTCCCCACCTTCCTTTCCTATACCAATTTGTGAGCCATTTTGAATTAATTTAGCAAGGAAATTGGGAAAGGCATTTTTAAACAGATAAAATATACAAACATTGCACAGTATCTCTGAGAGTGGGTCACATCGGACCAGAACAAGTTTGGGGCAGGAGCTCAGATTCAACCTCAGCTATCTTCAGGTTGGGCTGGGAAAAGTCTTGTCTGAAAGCTTTGAGAGAGCCTCTGCCTGTCAGTGTAGAACAGGGGGAGCCATTGAAGTGCCCTCCAGATGTTATCAGACTCCAACTTGCTTCAAGAGTTGGAATTCAGCCACATCTGGAGGGGAGGGCACCACATTGAATAACCTGTGTGAAGATGATGAACCAACTTCCTGTTTTTGGCGAGGGGGTGCAGATGCTGGTTAAATCCCAGCATCTTCAGGTAGAGCTGGGAAAGAATCTGCCTCTGAAACCCTTGAGAGCTGCTAACAGCCAGGGCAGACTGTACTGAGCTGGGTGGGCCAGGAGTCTGACCTGGTTCAAATCAGCTTCCGAAGTCCTGTGTTGGTACTTACAGGTGCTTGGCTTGAGAATGCTGCTGGTGAGGGGCTGGCCAGGCTGGTGGGTGGTGGTTGCCATGGTAAAGAGAGAGAGGCAGTCATCGTCCTGGGAGCAGCCAGCTTGGATGGCTCTCAGGTAACTATGGCTGCGCATGCGGAAGCAACCAGGCAGGTCTAAGGCCTCGACAGCCTGTGACTCCACCTCTCCGAAGACAGACTCACACACGGCCTCAAACTGGTGGTTCAACTCATCGTTAATCTGAGGAAAGGGGAAGAAGATGGAGGGGCATGGAAGGCCGTGAATGGAGCTAAGACCTATGGTGCCAGGATTAGGGATGTGCAAATCTGTCCAATTTCTCTTTCCCCCCAGTCTTAAATTCAGTTCTCCACATTTTCACATTTGGACCATCAAATGCACTAATAAATCTTGGCTCTGGAGTCTGTTGTGGTTCTGTTTCAGTGTCTGCTTGCCGAAATGGCTGGTGCATCTGTATTGGAGACTTGAGCAAGCATTGCGATTTGGCAGAGTAAGGCTCAGAGGCATGAGCATGGGCTAGGTGTGGGGAGGCAGGGATAACCCACAGATTGTGGAGAAGGTGTGTGTGTGTCTGCATGTGCTATGCACCAGAACACAGAGGAGCAGCAAAGAAGTCCTAGCCCCAACCCAACCCAACTGGTGCTGCTGGTATGAAACTGAATGTGACTGTTTTGAGCTGAGACTTAAGCCAGGCAGAGAGGGGGTGTGGGGAATCCCTCCAAGCCTCTCTGTCTGGCCCTCAGAAAGCTCACGAGGCAACACCCCTCACTGTCCCTGCTTCATATCCCAAGTGCTTTTGAATGGCTGGAATGCACCTTGAACTCTGATTAATGGCTTTTGCTTGCCTGGCTGGAGAATACATGGGGGGATATATGGGTGGTATCTAATTAATGTGTTCCGTCAGTGCAAGGACTTAAGCTTGCACAGCTTAACTTCCCTCCCCCATGTGTGCCATACATTCCACAAATTTGCTCCAGAGGGTTGGCAAAACCCCCTGAACAGATTTAGGGAACAAATGAGGGAGGAGGAGGGAAGAAGCATTCCATTGTGTTAGCTTAAATCCTTGCACTGACGGAATGACTTACTTAGCACCACTTTAGATACAACTCTGTGAGTGTGAGTGAGCACTAATTTCAAGCTACACAAAGGAAGAATATTCTTTTCCCTCTTTTTTTTATAAAAAAAATCTGATTAGAGCATCTCCTGGAGGAATGACATTTGCAATATTCCGAGTTTTCTACAAGACAAAGATATGCAAGCAAATTCATTTTTTTATATAACTCATTATTTCCCCACAAAATCCCATCCTCCTCTGCACCCACACTTCTGGAAGGGGGAAAAACCCTCACTTGGGGATTCAGGTGGACACTTGATATTTCAAACTGACTGATTATGGTGGCATTGAAATATTGACAGTCCACTTGAACCCCACTAAGGAAGGTGCCCCACATTTGAAGACACATGGTCCAATTTACACAGATGTCAGTTTCCCCCTCCACTCTCCAATTCTTCAACCAGAGCCAGGGCCTTTTCAACTCTGGCTCCGGCCTGGTGGAACGCTCTGCCTCATGAGACCAGGGCCCTGCAGGATCTGATTTCTTTCCGCAGGGCCTGTAAGACAGAGTTGTTCCGCCTGGCCTTTGGCTTGGAGCCAATTTGATTCCCTCCCTCCTTCTCTCTCTCCCCCCCTTTTCCTTCTCCTCCTGCGATGAGGCTACATTTTAATATTTTAATGTTCCATTATTTTAATGTTGTATTTTATTTTTGTTTTTAAGTTGTAATCATTCATCTTGTTTTTATTATTGTTTGTAAGCCGCTCTGAGCCTGGCCTTGGCTGGGGAGGGCAGGGTATAAATAAAAAATTATTATTATTATTATTATTATTATTATTATTATTATTATTATTATACTGTACTCCAGCTTGCACCATGTCTCATCATTGGACATGCTGGCTGGGGCTGATTAGATTTGGATTTGAGCATCGTCTGGAGCGTCAACAACATCTGGAGAGCATCAGGTTGGAGAACGCTGCTTTAGAGTTGTTGTTATTGGACAGAGCAATTCATTGCATGAGTCACCCACATTTGGACAAGCACCCTTAAGGTGGCTTTCAAATCCAGATGTTTGAAAAATCCAGTTTGGTGAAGTGCAGCCTTGCTCAGTCTGGTGCCTTCCAGATTTTCACATCCAGTTCCCACCATCCCTGAACACTAGCCAGGGCCAGCTGGAGTTGATGGGAGCCAGAGTCCTGTAGCAGGAAGGCGATAAATTCCCCACCCATCTCTACCCAGTCCCCCTCCTGTAAGGCAAGAGCTAAAGAACAAATCACCTCACCTGCCCGGTGGTAAAGGAACGTCCATACCCTTGTCCCCGTGGCCGGATTCGGGGTGACGTGCAGCAGCTGGGACAGTTACAGATATATGAGTCAGAATAATGCCTACTTGCAAACCTAATGAGAGACATGGGGAAGAAAGGTTTCTGAACAAAACCCAAAACATCACACGATCAGAGCAGATGGAAAATGACTCAGGGCTGGCTGGGTTTGACTTTGCAAGCTCCCTGCCCTTATCCTATCAGATAGAGGTGGGGAACTTCAGGCCCCAAAGCCAAAGGCAGCCCTCCAAGTCTCTCTATTGGGCCCTTGGCCACACCCCCTCTCTATAGGCCACACCCTCACCAGTTCTGCTTCACATCTCATTTTTTTTTTTTTGCCAGGTTGGAATGTCTGTTGCTTGCCTGATGGAGGTCAGAGTGGGATGTCTGGAAGCCAGACAAGTGCACAAAGGTAAACTGTACATTTTTGTTCTGCTCACCCATCCCTGGTATGTGATCCTTGGAAACTTTCCTACAAGATAATGTGGTCCTTGGGCTGGAAAAATGTTTCTCAGCTGGTGTGGAGCATAGTTTTAAAGAAACACAAAAATAGATGTGTAGAAGCTTTATATGACAGCCCCTATCCTTTGTCATGGATCCTGAGCAGGTGTGAGGACTGTATCAAAGGAGGAAGAGCCAGCTGGATCAGAAAGAGGTGCTGAGCTTGGCACTAAGCCTAGCCAAGAGCCCCTTGTGACTGAGTCCACTCTGAGCCAGGTTCTTCCAAGAAACTGGGCCCCTTTACAGCAGGGGCTGGATGCTTCCCACTGACTTGAATAAGGTGGGAGCTGATTCTAAGGTGATGAAAAGCTAAGTTTCCAGAACTACCCACTGAAGATACTCCACCCTTTAGGAAAGGAGTCAAGCCTAGAAGGGTGTGGTTTGGTCCAAAGGGGATAGAAGGCCAGTTTCTCATTTGTGCAACTGCAGTGCTTGGTGTTCTCCAAGGTCCTGAAACTCCAGTCTGGTCCTACATGCCTCTTGCCTAAGCATCCCTTCTATGCATGGGCTCCTGCTCATGGTCAAGGCATCTCACCTTACTTATCAGTTGCCACCCACTAAAAATTCCATATATTTTTTGTTCCCTTTGCTGAGCATCTCCCCCTGCCCTAGGCGTGGTTATATGAGAAATGCCCTGTTCTCAGTTTCTTACTTGGTTCTGGCCTGATCTACACTGGAGGAACGGCGGTACCCCTCACGCCGGGTCACCCCCTTGGGAGACACCTTGGTGCTGGTATCCGAGTCGCCACTGTCATCGTCTCCCATGGCCTTGATATAGCTGCCACTCCGCATCCGTCGACAGGGTATCTCTCCATCCTTCCCTGAAGCTGGATATCCTCCCCAATCATCTTGGGGTACCTGAAGGAAAAAAGAAATTTCATGCAGTGTGTGTCTTGTGTGCATATATGCTGGATACTTTGAGGTTAATAGGAAGTTCCACAGAAAATGCCAGTGACAATTTATGACAGCCCCAAGGATGCAGCTATAGCATTTGAGGGAATGATTGCATCTTGATCATGTTCTTCTACCAACCTTCTCAAATATCCCTGTGAGAACGATAGCACTCTGTTTGACTTAGGAGTCCACTCTACACAACAAACTTGTATTGGTTTTAAAAACCCTTAACGGTAATAATAATCACAGTTATTTATTTATTTATACCCTCTTTATCCCTGACAGGGACTCTTTGTAGCTTGGTGAGAATTTTCTGCCAGTGATCGATAAGCCTCCCCAAACTACAGTTCCCAGGGAAAGATGAGGGGGTGGGGGGAAAGTAGGTTAGATGCCCTGAAGCTCTCTGACATCTCCACTGGAGACTGCTAAGGGATGCAAAGGTTATGGCTCTCAGAAGCTGTCTGTAAAGAAACTGCCTGCCTGCTACAAATACACTGAGATCTAATGTTGGAATCATAGAATCATAGAATCATAGAATCATAGAGTTGGAAGAGACCACAAGGGCCCTCGAGTCCAACCCCCTGCCAAGTCCCTGGGTGGTTTGTAGTTTGCTACAGGTTCTGATTTTCAATAATTTAACAATAGTAAGTAAAATATGGACGAGCCAAAGCACAGTGACAGAGGACATGCATTGCATGCAGAAGGTCCCAGGTTCAATTCCTGGCACCTCCAGGTAGGGTTGGGAGAGACACCCTCTCCGAAACCCTGGAGAGCCACTGTCAGTAAATGTAGACGGAGCTGAGCTAGATGGGCCAATGGTCTGACTCGGTGTAAAGTAGCTTTCTATGTTTCTGAAATTGCAAGCAAAAAAGAAATAGATCTCTGCCATGATTGGGCTTGTGCTAATTACTTCTCTCGCAGTGTCTGTATTCCTTGCTTGTAAGGGCTGTTCAATTGCTTTCGACCAGTCTTTGCTCAATTCTGCTAACCTGTTTCAGATTTATATGTTAGAATTGCTGATCTGTAGCAACTCAGATGTAGGCTCAGGTTTGCAGATGCAGATCATCTCAGTGCATGGCTCTTGGGGTGCAGCATGTAATTGGCTCCGCCCCAAAGTACTGTTTTGGGTCTGGCTCCACCCCAAGGTCACTATTCTGCACCTGGTTCCAGGTTGCTGGCCCTCAGAGTCCTAGTAAACCTTGTTTTCTGAACTTATTACACCTCACTGCCCTCCATGTGTTGCTGTCCTATGACTCCCACCATCCCTTCATGCTGAAAGGAAGCCGTATCAATAAATCATAAACTGGTTTATCTGCATAGAATGGATGTGTTTTTTATGCATCATAAGACAGAAACTAGGATGCAAATGTGCCCAGCTATTTTCTTCTTCTGTGGGCTTTTTTTCTTTGGTGTGTGTATGTCATAGGACTGTATCTAATGTTCTCTGCTTGCTGGTGTAAGGGCTTTTGTGTTGGCACATGGGTGAGTTTTAATGTTGTACAGCAGACAAATTCATTGCAACAGTTGCACAAGGGGAAATCTGTTGCACGACAGATTGTGAAATCTATTGTGCAACAAAGTTACCAGCAACCTGCTTATGCATTTCCTTGTACAACAATGTTCTGCTGCAGCAAAAACGTTTTGCTAGTGGAAGAAGGATGCTGCCAAGAGACTTTGACTTAGTGCTGCAGTGGTTGGATACAACCCTTATTCCCTTGCTTCTGAAAGCATCTTCTCCAGACTCTGCTGCCTTCTATCTTCATGTGAAATGTCAAAATGAATACTGCTCTTTTTACTTAAAAATATTCACAAGGGGAAAATACTCACATCTAAAAGGAAGTTGGATTTTTAAAACAACAACAACAGAGTCCACTCAAAGTTCTATCCCTGAGCTTTAAGCAAAACTTTTTACATAAAGAAATGTGGGTATTTATATATTGTACGAGTTCAGAAAAAAGTGATCTTCTGCAGCCAAAAAGCAGCCAAATCCAAGTCTGCTAATCAACTGTTAACCCATTGTTTAATTTATGGGGTTGATCCTGGCTAACATAGTTGCAGGAGGCTGCAACTGAAAGATACTTATCTGAGAGTGAACTGCACTCTCAGACGTCATTTCAAGAAGACATACATTTTTCATCAGAGCCCATTCACACATTCAGCTACTAGCCATCAGGTGGTGATGTCAAATCAAGGGATCTACAGGTGTGTGCAAACTGGATCTGACTTGATGTTCAGAGTGTTCCTCTGAGTTCCTGTATCTCAAAATACATTAAGCTAAGTGTTCTTAGAAGATATCAATATTTTTATTAAGATTTACAAATTAAATAAGAGATGAGCACAACTGCTAAGTTCTCTTTTGGGATGATAAAATGTTGGTACTGCAAAACATTAAACTAGCCTTCGCCAACCTGGTGCCCGCCAGGTGCTATGGACTACAGCTTTCAGGAGCCCATACTGAGAAGGATGAGTAAGATACATGCGTAAAATTGGTTGTCCTATGTGCCATATTTTGCTTCATACACTTAAAGCAATTGTCTCCTACAGCCAAATCATATGTGAGCTTTTTAAAGAGGGGAAACTTTTTTTAAAGCTCGCCCCAAATGCACCAAAGAGGTGCCAGTACTAGTTCTGGTAAGTTTCAGCTGGAAAAAAAGCCCTGACAACACACACACACACAGAATAAATCATGTACATAGCACTGGGGGAGGGTTATCGGGTTGTTGTTGCTTTTATTTTGATTATGTACTTGGTGGTTTTATACTTTGATTTTATCCTGCGAACCACCCTGAGACTTGCGGGTATAGGGCAGTATATAAATTCTAATTCTACTTCTAGTAATAATACAAATCACCCAAACTTCAATTAGCCAGCAAAGGTGAAAATACAGGTAAAATACAGATGAGCTCTCTCTACCTCCACAGCTGATCTAAGCTTTTTTTTGGGGGGGGCACACATGGAAGAGTTAAACTGGGGAAACAGTCTGGGGAAATGCATTAGTCCCCCTACCTCAGTGGCTCAGATCAACTTGCACCCCACCCCCCAGGTAGCTGTTTTTAAGTTTTCTAAAAAGCCAGGGGATCTAGTGATGGAACTCCTGATACCCTGCACAGTCTGGCAATTAGGTTAGCCACTGAAGTTATCACCACATTTCCATATGCAATTCCAAATACCCAAAACATGGACTCATCAAGATCTTGCAGCTAACAGAGCTCTTTGGCTAGAGGCAACCAAAGCTGGCTTATTAGCCTCCAGAGAGCTGGAAACTGCCTACTTGTAGACACAACCTGACCTATACATCATAGTTCTCTAGAACATCCTTTGACAACTTGGTGCCCTTCAGCTGATGGAAGTTATAGTTCAAAAATATTTGGAGGTTGCCAGGTTGGCAACGGAGCTTGAACCCTGCCTACCCTTCAGTTCAAGACTCTCCAGATGTGATGGACTTTCCCCAGACCAAGTCATTACCTTTCCCACCCCATGGAAGCATGTCTGCTCTAGAAAGAGGCAGGGCTTTCTCCCATCCAGAAATCCTCACCTCATAGCTCCTCCGGCAGATGAAATCCCACCCATAACCAGAGCAGCAAAGCAGACAGGCAAACATCTGTCTGCACCGATGACACCCTTACCAGTTTCCGGTGACGAGTTGGCATCCCTTGGGCTATCAGGAGGAGGGCAAAACAGGTGGATGGGAGCAAGAGGCCAGAACAGACACAGTTGCCTCTTTGTCTCTTTCTCCCAGGAAACATCAAGGGATGTTTCTTTTCATACTTGGGCCCACCCCCCCGCTGCAGTGGGCTGAGATGGGGACAGCCAAAGGGAGGATGGGATGGGCGGAGTGTTCCCTATACAGCAGCCCCTCCCTCCAGCCCCTCACTCTGGATGGGCAATCAAGTCAAGTGTCATTCAATCTCTCCTTCCCCCTGGGGAAAACACACACACAGAGAGGGAGAGCGAGAAGAGTTAATTAGCTTTTAATTAAAAAAGAACAAGCCCATCATGGAGCTGGCTGGCTGAGTAAGCCTCTAAGCTGGGGGTAAGGGGGGAGTTTGGATCATGTCTGGGAGCAGAAGGATGTAAACATAAGGAGCAGGATAAGTTTTGATATGTCCAGGCTGAGGGAGATGGGGGATCCTTAGGCAGGACTTTGACTAGTGCCACAGGCTGTGGAGGGTGGTCTCCAATCTTTGTTGTCCCTAGCTTGGCAGCCCCCCTCCATTAACTGGAGCCTTAAATCTCAGGCTTGAGGGCTGCGATTGGCTGTTTCTGCTGAACTAGTTTTCCAGTGTGAGCAGACCCCCGTAATTGGAGAATTTCACATGAAGCAAAACTTTACTGTGGATTTAGCCACCTTCAGATGTTTTGGACTGCAATTCCCATCACCCCCGCCAGCAGGATGGGAATTGTAGTCCAAAACAACCAGAGGGCATCTGCTTGGGAAAGGTTAGAAGTAGCTCAGTCAGTAGAGCAGGAAACTCTTAATCTCAGAGTCATGGATTTGAACCCCACATTGGGTGAAAGATTATTGCATTGCATGGCTTTGGACGAGACGACCTTGTGGTCCCTTTCAACTGTGGTATATGCATACAGTGGTACCTCGGGTTAAGTACTTAATTCGTTCCGGAGGTCCGTACTTAACCTGAAACTGTTCTTAACCTGAAGCACCATTTTAGCTAATGGGGCCTCCTGCTGCTGCCGTGCTGCCGGAGCACAATTTCTGTTCTCATCCCGAAGCAAAGTTCTTAACCTGAAGCACTATTTCTGGGTTAGCGGAGTGTGTAACTTGAAGCATATGTAACCTGAAGCGTATGTAACCTGAGGCACCACTGTACAAACAAGGCCTGAGTAACTTGTGCCTCACTGAAACAAAAGCAACCTACTAACCAAATCTTTGAATTTCCTTCTCCATGAATGGGGATGTTTACTGCATCCAGTTGGGAGAGATAATGTTGTGTGGGAAACTGGTAAGAACTCTTCTAAGAACTTTGTCTGGCGGGGAATGAAGACATTATTTTCCTGACAAGCTTTCCCAGCTGGATGAATAGGCCTCTGCCAGCAGTGTCCATTTCATATTGTTTTAAAAATGCATATTCTGTTGCTTTCTGTGTTGTTCCTAATTGGGTTTTTTAAAGTTGTTTTTATTGCTCAGAGCAGACCTATTGAAATTAATGAACATGACTAAGTTAGACTATCAAGGCAATGTACTAAATATAATGGGTTATATCCAACTAAGTTTCACTCATTTTTGTACATTGCCTTGATATAGCTATCTGTCTGGAAGGCAATTAATAAATATCTATAACAACAATAATAACTTTTTTAAAATGAAGAACTAGTATGCAAATTTGCTTTCCTCCCTCCTCCCAACCACTGTGTCATGTTTTCAGAAATCTATTGGTTTTTAGGAGGTTTTCGCAGCTGCGGAATGGGGTAGAAATAGTAAAGGTAAAGGTAAAGGTACCCCTGCCCGTACGGGCCAGTCTTGACAGACTCTGGGGTTGTGCGCCCATCTCACTTAAGAGGCCAGGGGCCAGCGCTGTCCGGAGACACTTCTGGGTCACGTGGCCAGCATGACATCGCTGCTCTGGCCAGAGCCAGAGCCAGAGCCGCACACGGAAACGCCGTTTACCTTCCCGCTGGTAAGCGGTCCCTATTTATCTACTTGCACCCGGAGGTGCTTTCGAACTGCTAGGTTGGCAGGCGCTGGGACCGAGCAGCGGGAGCGCACCCCGCCGCAGGGATTCGAAACGCCGACCTTTCGATCGGCAAGCCCTAGGTGCTGAGGCTTTAACCCACAGCACCACCTGCGTCCCCGGGGTAGAAATACTGTAGGATAAATAAATAAAAATGAAGTTTGGTTCAAGCAGAGTAATGCTTGTTGCTGTCAGGTTGTGATCTTGCAAATATATTGAGAAATGTTGGGCTGTGGTCTTAGCTAATGATAACACAGGGCTCTAGAGACTCAGTAACTCACCAGTCATCTTGCTGTGTTCTCCTCTGTCATATTGAGAGAGCACAGGTTATTTGGTGAATATGTGGGAGGGGATTTGGAGAAATTCACACTTCTGAAAACAATACATGAACGGAAACACAAATATCCTACTAAATTCACACTTCTCTGAATTTTGCAATGCAGTTCTCTGGCAGAACAAAATGTGCACAGAAATGCATACTATATATCAATGGAAATAGCATACAACTACATTATATTGGGACGCGGGTGGCGCTGTGGGTAAAAGCCTCAGCGCCTAGGACTTGCCGATCGAAGGGTCGGTGGTTCGAATCCCCGCGGCGGGGTGCGCTCCCGTCGCTCGATCCCAGCGCCTGCCAACCTAGCAGTTCGAAAGCACCCCCGGGTGCAAGTAGATAAATAGGGACCGCTTACCAGCGGGAAGGTAAACGGCATTCTGTGTGCTGCACTGGCTCACCAGATGCAGCTTGTCACGCTGGCCACATGACCCGGAAGTGTCTGCAGACAGCGCTGGCCCCCGGCCTCTTAAGTGAGATGGGCGCACAACCTTAGAGTCTGTCAAGACTGGCCCGTACGGGCAGGGGTACCTTTACCTTACATTATATTAGGGGAATGGATGGCAAAATTATGTATATTACACCAAATTGTATACAAAATGTGTTTATTAGGACTGTGGTTCCCAAACGTCCCCCTGCCCTCTACGGACCACTTGCAAATTGTGAAAGGTCTTGGCAGACTGCTTGATGATTTTTCTGTTGGCTGCAGCATTTGTAACGTGCTGTGATTGTCAATTGCATTTTAATTGCTTCTTTCATTGGACTACGACTCCCACCCACCCCAGCCAACACAGCTGTGCTTGCTGGGGCTGATGGGAGATGTAGTCCAACACCATCTAGAGGAAGGCAGGTTGGCAAAGATTGACTGGGAAGGGGCAATACAGTCCACATGGAGCACACAGCTTTGTCTTTCCAGTAAAGGATCATAGTTGGGGTATTGACCCCACTGTCAACAGCATTTGCCACCTGAGGGGTTGATTTCACTCTACCTAAAGGGAAGGGCTGGCCTTGTATCTTAGGCATGAAAAACTGCCTGACTCTGATCATTTAAGCCAACTGGAGAACGTCTACTTGTGGCATTGCACTCTACAGAATACCATAGGGTGGTGGCCACAAAATGGGGCATTCTCTGCTGTTGACCCTGTTATGTGGAATGCCCTTCCCTCTACCACAGGTGAAGCAGTAGCTACCAGCTGCTTCACACAATGTCTTGAAAATATGTATCTTTTTGCTCAGACATTCCCTAACCCATAAGATTGGACCCTGAATTATTTGTATGAACCCTCTGAATCACTTCTTTACTTGCTCTTACATGGCTCCATTGGTTTTAGGTTGTATTTTGTTTCACGCATATTGTTTTTATATTGTACACAGTGTACACTGCTTAGAGATTTTTCAAGCGGGGCTTGAAGCCTCACAAGGACTGCCTGCTGCTTGCTGCTTGCTGCCTGCTGCCCAGGAGGACTCCCCTGAGTGAGTGCTTGAGGGCCCTGCTCTTGCCACTTACCATCTGGCCTGGGGCGGGGCCTGAAGCCTCACAAGGACTGCTTGCTGCTTGCTGCCTGCTGCCCAGGAGGACTCCCCTGAGTGAGTGCTTGAGGGCCCTGCTTTTGCCACTTACCATCTGGCCTGGGGCGGGGCCTGAAGCCTCACAAGGACTGCTTGCTGCTTGCTGCCTGCTGCCCAGGAGGACTCCCCTGAGTGCCTGAGGGTCCTGCTCCTTCCTGCCACTTACCACCTGGCCCAGGGCGGGGCCTGACAGGCCTCACTAGGACAGTTGTTGTTACTGCCGGAGGGGCAGAGTGTTTTTAAAATGTTTTTTAAAAAATTTTTATATGTGGGGGGTGGGGGTGGGATGGATGTTTGGTTGGGTTTGGGGATTATTATTTTTTAATTTTTTTTTGATGTTTTGTAATTTTTACATTTTTTGTTTGTATTGTTTTATTGGTTTTGTTTGTTTAAGGTGTTATTTTGTTCTTAGGGGGAGGGTTCAGGGCTGCCGGGGAGTGGGCCCCAGCCCACAAAATGGCTGGGGCATGTTCCACAGGGGGGGATGCACTGGGACAACCGATCTCAGTGATCACGGGTAGGAGGAGGAGTTACGCTAAGACCAGACCATGTCATTACAGAGGAGGCAGGTTTAGTCGTTGTCTGAGGACTATCCCTGCCTCCGGGTCTGGTCCTGACCGGATGGATACTAGAATCAGCAAGGGATACCCACATGACCTGAAGGTGCTGCTGTGCAATGCCAGGTCAATGATTCATAAGACTACTGCCATCCATGACTTGATCATGGATGGAGGACTTGACCTGGCATGTGTAACAGAGACTTGGTTGGATGAAGCAGATGGGCCTGTCCTTGCCGCTGCTTGTCCACCAGGTTTCTCTTACGCACAGCAACCCAGGTCATGTGGGCGGGGAGGGGGGGTTGCAGTGATTTTTAGGAAGTCATTAGTTTGCACCAGGCGTCCTATTGGGAAGACCCAGTTTTCCGAGTGCATGTTCTGCAAGTTGGGCAATAGGGGCAGTACAGGATTCCTTTTGGTGTACCGACCTCCCCGCTGCACCAAGGATTCCCTGCCCGAGCTGCTTCAGGTCGTGGCGGATGTTCTTCTGGAGACACCTAGCTTGGTCGTCCTAGGGGATTTTAACATCCATGCCGACACGACCTTACAAGGGGCTGCTCGGGACTTCGTGGAAAGCATGGCCTCCATGGGGCTGTCCCTGAATAAGTCTGGCCCAACCCATAGTCGCGGACATGCCTTGGACCTGGTGTTTACCTCTATGGATGTTGGTGATCTGACACTAAGTAAAAGCGAAACGAAAGAAGTGCCATGGTCAGATCACTTCCTGGTGCAACTGGACTTCTCTGCGACCCATCCCCTCTGCAGGGAGGTGGGACCAATTCAGATGGTCCGCCCCCGCCACTTAATGGATCCAAATGGTTTCCAGAGAGTGGTAGGGGATGCTTTATCCCATGTTGATGGCCTTTCAGCCGATTCCCTGGTGGCCCGCTGGAATGTGGAGTTAACCAGGGCTATTGACTGTTTGGCTCCGAAGCGCCCTCTCCGATTGCATGGAGCCCGGACAGCCCCGTGGTTTTCCACGGATCTGAGGGCAATGAAACAATCGTTGAGACGGCTAGAGCGCCGGTGGCGGATAACTCATTCCGAATCTGACCGGACACAGGTTAGAGCTCAACGTCGAGCCTACCAAGTGGCGATAGCGACGGCGAAGAAGAATTTCTTCACCGCCTCTATTGCATCTGCAGAAAACAGCAGCAGGAGACTTTTTCAGGTGGTTCACAATTTAGTGGAACCACCTGCAACATCGGGGCCCAGTACGGGCCACATGTTCTCCTGCAATGATTTTGCAAAGTTTTTTGCAGATAAAATCGCTCAGATTCGGGAAGAAGTAGACTCCACCGTGGGAGCAGGGCCAGGGCGGGAGAGTGCTAGAGTTCTGTCTAGTCAAGTTGAGTGGGATCAATTCCAATCTGTTACCTCCGAGGATGTGGACAGGCTGCTTGGACGAGTGAAGCCAACCACCTGTCTCCTGGATCCTTGCCCATCCTGGCTTATAAAAGCTAGCCGGGAAGGACTGGGCGATGGGCTTCGTGGGGTGGTGAATGCTTCCCTCCGTGAGGGAGCCTTCCCAGACCCGCTGAAAGAGGCGGTTATTAAACCGCTTCTTAAAAAACCATCTTTAGATGCGGCCACGATGGCCAACTATCGCCCAGTTTCAAATCTTCCATTCTTGGGCAAGGTGATTGAGCGAGCGGTGGCCGAACAACTCCAGGCACGCCTGGAAGAAGCGGACCATTTGGATCCCTTCCAGTCGGGATTCAGGCCTCATCATGGGACTGAAACTGCCTTGGTCGCACTGGTTGATGATCTTCGGCGGGCTAGGGACAAAGGTGAGAGCTGTTTCCTAGTTCTGCTGGATCTCTCAGCGGCGTTTGATACCATCGACCATAACATCCTTCTAGACCGTCTTGAGGGGCTGGGTGCTGGGGGCACTGTCATACAGTGGTTCCGCTCCTTCCTCCTGGGCCGTGTTCAGAAAGTGGTGGTGGGGGATGAGTGTTCAGACCCCTGGGCTCTCACTTGTGGGGTGCCTCAGGGTTCTGTCCTCTCCCCCATGCTTTTCAACATTTATATGCAGCCGCTGGGAGAGATCATCAGGAGGTTTGGGCTGGGTGTTCATCAGTATGCGGATGATACCCAGCTCTACCTCTCCTTTAAATCAGAACCAGTGAAGGCGGTGGAGGTCCTGTGTGAGTGTCTGGAGGCGGTTGGAGGATGGATGGCGGCTAACATATTGAGGTTGAATCCTGACAAGACAGAAGTGCTGTTTTTGGGGGACAGGAGGCGGGCAGGTGTGGAGAATTCCCTGGTCCTGAATGGGGTAACTGTGCCCCTGAAGGACCAGGTGCGCAGCCTGGGAGTCATTTTGGACTCACAGCTGTCCATGGAGGCACAGATCAAATCTGTGTCCAGGGCAGCTGTTTACCAGCTCCATCTGGTACGTAGGCTGAGACCCTATCTGCCTGCGGACTGTCTCGCCAGAGTGGTGCATGCTCTGGTTATCTCCCGCTTGGACTACTGCAATGCACTCTACGTGGGGCTACCTTTGAAGGTGACTCGGAAACTACAACTAATCCAGAATGCGGCAGCTAGACTGGTGACTGGGAGCGGCCGCCGAGACCATATAACACCGGTCTTGAAAGACCTACATTGGCTCCCAGTACGTTTCCGAGCACAATTCAAAGTGTTGGTGCTGACCTTTAAAGCCCTAAACGGCCTCGGTCCAGTATACCTGAAGGAGCGTCTCCACCCCCATCATTCTGCCCGGACGCTGAGGTCTAGCGCCGAGGGCCTTCTGGCGGTTCCCTCACTGCGAGAAGTAAAGCTACAGGGAACCAGGCAGAGGGCCTTCTCGGTAGTGGCGCCCGCCCTGTGGAACGCCCTTCCAGCAGATGTCAAAGCGATTAACAACTACCTGACATTCAGAAGACATCTTAAGGCAGCCCTGTTCAGGGAAGTTTTTAACGTGTGATATTTTATTGTATTTTTGCTTTCTATGGAAGCCGCCCAGAGTGGCTGGGGAGGCCCAGCCAGATGGGCGGGGTATAAATAATAAATTATTATTATTATTATTATTATTATTATTATTATTATTATTATAAAATATTAAGTGGTTTAGGAATGCTTTTAAATAAATAAATAAATAAATAAATGCATATTTACACAGCTACAGCAGCCACATGCTAGAAGATCATAGAAGCAGCTCCAAAATAGCTGTTTGTGTGTTAGGTAAAAAGGTAAAGGACCTCTGCATGGTTAAGTCCAGTTATAGGCGACTATGGGGTTGTGGCACTCATCTTGCTTTCAGGCTGAGGGAGCTGGCGTTTGTGCACAGAGGGCTTTCCAGGTCATGTGGCCAGCATGACTAAACCAGTTCTGGTGCAATGGAACACAGTGACAGAAACCAGAGCATATGGAAACATCGTTTACCTTCCTGCCACAGTGGCACCTATTTATCTACTTGCACTGGCATGTTTTTGAACTGCTAGGTTGGCAGGAGCTGGGACTGAGCAATGGGAGCTCACCCTGTTGCGGGATTCGAACCGTCGACCTTCTGATTGGCATGCCCAAGAGGCTCAGTGGTTTAGACCACAGTGCCACCTGTGTCCCCGTGTGTGTATTATGTGGTGGGTCTGTGTTCCTAAGGAGGGCTATTTTCAGGATTTGGCGTCCTCCTGAAGCAGCATGTCACAGAAAGGACTAGATATGCAAATTGAGAGCCCACCCAGGAGTCTTCTGCCAGATGACTGAAGCAAACAAATATAGGGGGAAGGCATGGCTATAGGGGTGAAGGTGAAAACAGGGGTTGAAAACTTAGTAGCTCCATGGGGTACAAATGCTCCTTGTTAATTCACCCCCAGCTTGGTTTTAATGCGTCTATGTGGGCTTTTTGTTCATTCATTCGGTTTAAGTCGCTTTGGATTACATTGGGCAAGATAAAGTGTCCAACAAATTTAATAAATAGTAATATTAATAATTTCTATTTTTATCCTGTAAGTTGCTTTGAGACACTTTGGTTTAAAAAGTGACAAATACATGTCGTCGTCATCATCATCATCATCATCATCATCATCATCATCATGTAACTTGAGTATCCCAGCTCCATGAGGGGATACATGTATATTTTTCTATCACAGTTCATCAAACAGCAGCTGGGGTGAAGAGTCCTGGTTCCTTCCAGCAGCAGTTATTTATTTATTTTAAAGAAATACCTTTAAATGCTTTGTAACAGGAAGAAAACCGGGAGAAAGAAGGGAGGGTGGTGATGCGGCAGCTGCAGCAGCTGCTAGGCTCATTCAAGCCATCCAGCCATCCAGGTGTGTGCTAAGGGGAGGGGGATGCCCTGATGATGCAGGCTGAAGGTCGGCAGGCCAGGGACCTCTGCAAAAGTCTGTGAGGTGCATGTTAAAGAGGAAGACTGGAGGGGGGGGGGATGCAGGAGGAAGCCAGGGACTGAGGCAGGCAGATTGCAAAAGGCAAGCAAACCACAACCCTAGCTGCACAAGGCAGCCTGGTTGGATCTAGGGAAAAGGCAGAGGATAGGGACTGGGCAAGTCTGTCAGTTTCAGGTTCTCCCAGCTTCTCATTTATCTTGTCTTAAATTCTTTACATTTCTCCACCAAGGGGGGGTGTGTGTTTTAAAATCATCATAAAAATTCATTAGCATACCAGTGCAAATTTCTCCTAAAATGCACATTTATAATGCATTTTTTGCATTAATATACATTGATACACCTTTTGCCTAATAGAACTTTGTGAAACAATTTCCACTAAAATTCGTATATGTTCTTTTCACTAATACATGCATTTTAATCAATGCTTGTACGTATATGTTTATGCACATTACTTGGCTGGAGAACTGCACTGCAAATTTCAGAGGTGTGAGAATTTTGAAGGATGGCTGACTTTTGACTCACATCTTGTTTTGGAAAGTGTGAATTGGGTAAGTTCGCCTTTCAATGCCACCTGAATCAAAGCCCCCCCCCCCCCCCCCCCCCCCCCCGGGCAGAGATATGTGTTACAGAGTAAACATGGAGCTCCCAAGCCTGAGTTTGCTACTTAATGCCAAAGCCGAGTATGGGCAGAAGTTAACCCTCTCCCCACCCACAGTTAACCTTTTCACCACCCACTGAAGTTCCCCTGAAAATGCCTACTTCTAACCTGATCTCCCCTTCCACCAGCCAGTATCTGAGACTGGGAGTAATTCTGGCCAGTGAAGGCTGGTCCATTAGGCTGAGTGGGGTTTCGCTCCACCAACCTCAGCTTGCTCTCAGCCAGCCCTCACCTGCCCATCTTCTTACTTACAACCCTGCTAGCAAACAAATAAGCAAGCAAGCAAGCAAGCAGATAAAAACTTTAATTTCTTGCACAGTCCTAACTGTAAGAGGTTCTAGTTGTTAACAGTTGGATCTAAGCAAGCATGGGTTTTTGTATGCATGGGGTAATTTCATTTTCTACATTTTATCTGTACAGTGAACTGGGCCTGCTGCTTGAACAATATTTCATTTGTATTTGGTTACAGATAGGTAGCCGTGTTGGTCTGCCATAGTCAAAACAAAATAAAAAAATTCCTTCCAGTAGCACCTTAAAGACCAACTAAGTTAGTTCTTGGTATGAGCTTTCGTGTGCATGCACACTTCTTCAGATAAGAAGTGTGCATGCACACGAAAGCTCATACCAAGAACTAACTTAGTTGGTCTTTAAGGTGCTACTGGAAGGAATTTTTTCATGTGTATTTAATCATGGATAGCCGCCTTGAGCTTTGGGAAGAGTCAGGGCAGAGATCGAAATATATGCGAGGCTTCAGAAGCAAGGAATTGGAGTGAGATTCTGGAATCTGGCTGCGTTTTGAGCTGGGGTCAGAATCTTGCTTAATTTTCCACCAGGATCAAGCACATCCACCAGTAGTGTGCAGCTATGTCAAGTCGCCTCTCTGTTTCTGTCAGCTTCCCAGCCAAATGAGCGCCAACACTCACTCTGCGCATCCAGCCAGGAATATGAACAAGAGATCCGAGGAACAAAAGGCAGAAAACTGGGAACTCAGTCCAGGAAATTAGGCAAAATTATTCTCAAGCCCTTGACTAAGAGGAATACTGCTGGGTTAACCACACAATGCACCAGACCTGTCCTTACCTCTTCAGCATTTTCAGGAACCTTGGTTCCTTGGGAGGAGGACAACAGCTTTACAAGGCCCCTAGGTACAAGAGCACCCACCAAATTCACCTTTCTTAATGCCTCTGGCAAAACCTTTAGACAGGGTCGGCCCTACTAGTAGGCAGAGTGAGGAGATGACCTCAGGCGGCAGAACCAGAGAGTGTGTATCAGTGGTGCCCAGATATTGCCCTTTGTGTTGGACATGTTCTGTCCTGTGCCCCCTAAGGCAGTTTACCGCCCTTTGATAAAGAACAAAGAGTCCAGCACCCTAAAGCTCAAGGTGTGGCTAATCATTCCAAGTCAATGTGCAATTCAGCCATCAACTTCTGTGGAATTCTGTGGATTCCAAAGCAAGCTGACCTGACCCACACCTCCTAGAGGAATGCACAGATCAGAATGAAATTATCCTTCAGATGTTGCACCTCTCAGAATTTTGTGAAAGAGTATTCAGTTCAAGAAATATAGAATCATAGAACTGCAGAGTTGGAAGGGACCCTGAGAGTCAATGCAGGAATCTCAACACACGGTCTCCCATTCAAGTTGAAGCCATAGTGGACCCTGCTTAGCTTTGCAAATGCGCTAGCAGTTTTATTGTTGCACCACTATTCAAATGTGCGGAGAAATATATTTTAAGATAAAACATGTTTTAAATGTGAATAGTTAGATAAAATATATTTATATGTGACAAAATAGGCATTTAAATAGACATTTCCATGTAGATTCACTTTTATAACTAGCTGATTAAGGTAGAAACAGGATGGGTTGGACCTGTTTGTTAGGAGGTACGTAGTTTTTAAACTGTTTTGAGATATTTTAGTTGTCTTGTTTTAGCACTGGCATGTTTCCCATCCCAGTTTCCATTGGAGGAAGGGTGGGATATAATATTAATAATAACAACAGCAATAACATCAATAATTTAGCTTGCCTTTCTTCTAATATATTAGTGGGCCTGCACTTCAACCTAGGCTAGCCCTCCAGATGCTTGGTTGGGTACACCCGGTTCCCCTCACCCTACATGCTTGGCCCTTAGGAGACTTAGAAAAGAGCCAAAGGGGAGAGGTTTCATGCATCTGCTTCCATAAGCAACTAATTCTGGAGAGATCCTTCAGACCCCCATGCGTTTTCTCTGGCTGCCTTGTCCCAGGTTGCCCTCCTCATTAGTGTGCAGAGCCCATTGATCAGGCCTGCGCAGAAACTGCCCTCCAAGAGATGAGCAAGGTGGTTCATCTTAATTGTTTGGGCATTATTAGCAAGAGCAACGCAATGCTCGGATGTCTTCGGACACCTTGGTAAGCTGACGCAGCCAGCAGCTCCTCAGAAACCTCGGGCCTTTTAAAACAGAAATCCGCCTTTGTGCTTCTTCTTCCTTTTGCAGGCAGAAGCTATTATAGCCCTGACATTTCTCTAATCACCGACATCAAGGTGGAGCTGCAGTGCATCATGGGAATGCAAAGGAGAGCAAAGGGAATAGAGAGCAAGGCGGCGGCGGGGGGGGGGAGCTTTCGCAATCAGCAGGAGGGGAGTCTTAAGCTTGGGGATGAAACCGTCAGGGGAGAGCCTTTGAAAGTGATCCAGGCTGGCCATTCATTGGATACATGGGCATTTGCCCTTGGAAACAGAGTGGCAGGGAATCCGAAAAGCCCAAGGCCTGGTCAGTAGGAAGGGGCTCATTCCCTGCATGCTTCCTGTCTTTTTAATCCATGATCAAACCTACGATGGAATGACTTGCAATCATGGAAGGGGGCTCCTCATATGATGCTTGGATCAAGGAATCAAGCCCCTTTTAACTAGTGCACGTCTCGCAGCGCATGGGATGTGCTGTCTCAGCTTTACATGCCTGATCAGCCCATCCTATCAGCCCCAGCCGGCACAGCCAAGGATGCTGGGGACTGTAATCCAAAAACATCCCCATTCCTGATCAAGGTATAGACATCTATATCTCTGTATCTAAGGGGCTCTATGGAATGGAACTGGAGACACAAAGCTTGCTCCTCCTCTACAGCAGCGCAGCCTCTACCCACCTCCTTACCTGAAGATAATGATAGGATCGGTCCTTGGCCTTGGCCTCCTGGAGCATCAAGGCTTTCTCCGGGCCTCCTCCCGAGCTGGGGTAGGCCTCCCGCGCTTGGCTGACGGTCATGGTATGCCAGGAGCTCCGCTTGAGCGTCTGGCCATCGAGGGACATGGACATCCCCGCGCAAGCCAAGCACTTGCCCTCCCCACCTCCGCTCTTCAGACTCTTCAAGGTCAAGTCTCTGAAGGCACTTTCAGGGGTGTCCACGCAGTACTGGGTGGCCTGGTCGATGGCGTGCTGCCTCCCGGACACCATGTAGCTGCTGTCGCTGTCCAGGTTGTCGTCGGAGCTCCACCAGCCCATCATCTTGTTCCGGTGGCGGGAGGAGGAGGAGGAGGAGTCCAGCTTGCGGTCCTTGCTCTTGCTGCGCTTGCCGTGGCGTGACTGGCGGTGGTGGTGGTGAGGGTGGTGGTGGTGGTACCCTCCCTCGCCCCCCCGGCCTTCCATCTTGGTGCCGTTGTACTCGCGCTTGGAGGGGGCCTCCAGGGAGTGAGACTTGGCAAAGAGCTTCTGGACCGAGTGGACGAGGTGGCGGATGCGGCTGGGGCTCTCGCTCCGTGGCTGCTCCGTGCTGCTGGCCCGCTGGTACTGCAGGGTGTGGAAGCCGTCGTGGTGCAGGGGCAGCTGCTTCTCAAACTGGTCGAGGAGGGTGGGGGGCAGCCGGTTGATCTTGCCGGAAGGGTGGGCGGCCGCCATGCACTCGTCGCAGGAGTCGTACTGCTGTGGCGTGTGGTGCATCCTAGGGAATGTGCTGCTGCTGCTGCTGGCGGCTGAGAGGGGCTCCGTTAGGCTGAGCGGGGCCTCGGCAGAGCCCCGCGATGGGCAGTAGTGGTCCAGGGAACAAGGCTCACTGGGGCTGAGGAGGTATGGCTGGCGAGACTCCTGGCTATGGTGGATGTATTCCATTGGCTGGTTGCAGGCCTCTGGGACGCAGTGGCAGGGGTGTTCTCGTGACTGGCTGCGCTCCCCATGGTAACTCTTCATGGTGTCATAACCATGCGCTGCGTGGCCTACTCATCTTGCCATTGGTGGGGTGGCAGCAGACAAATCTACCAAGAGAAATACCAGCAAAAACAGGTGAGGGGAGAGCAGAAGCTCAGTGGTAGAACACATGTCTTGCATGCAGAAGATGCCAGGTTCAATCCCTGGTGCTGGGGGGAAAAATCTCTTTCTGAAACCTGGAAAGGTTTTGCCTGCTGGTGGAAACCAGGGCTAGCCAACATGCTTTCCATGTGCTCTTGTATTCCACCTCCCGTAGTCCCTGGCACTGGACATGCTAATAGAATAATAGAATTGTAGAGGGACCACGAGGGTCATTTAGTCCAACCCCCTGCAATACAGGAATATTTTGTCCAATGTGGAGTTCAAACCCATGACGCTGAGATTACGAGTCTCATGCTCTACTGAGACAAGGAGGTGGTCTCCCATCCAAGTACTAACCAGGCCTGACCCTGCTTAGCTTCAGAGATCAAATGAGTTCAGGAATGTTCAGGGTAGGATAGCCATATAATATATGACTATAGCATGGCTGCTGTTGGAGTGCAACAACATCTGGAGGCCCCCATGTTGGCATTTAAAGGCTAACATAACTGATTCACATTTTCTGAAACAACACACAAGATTTCCATTTCCCCAGATTTTGGAATACAGTTCTCTAGCCAAGTAATGCACAAAACTGTATATACTTTGATGACATGCACCTGGAAATGCATGTGTTAGTGAAAACAACATATGCATTACCAGGAGAAACTGCTTTGCAAATCTGTGTATATTAGGCAAAATTACATAGAAATATATGTAGATTAAGATAAATTTGCACTAAAACGTTGCGAGAAACAGAGAGGAACCAAATTTTACTTGCCTATCCCTAGTGTGGGGGCACATATTCAGGCTTTCCTTTTTTAAGAACAGGCATCCAAAAAGCAAAAGCAGGTGAGCCTGAGCAAAGGTTTCTAAATCTGTTTCCTCCTTGGATGATCAGCATCTGAAACAAGATGGAGAGAAGGCAGAGGCCATGGAGCAATTGGAGACCTTGATCCATACCAATCCAACCTGCAGGAACTTCAGTCAAGCTCAGCACCACTGGAGAGACCTGCCCACCCCCTTAGCTCTTAGTCAAAACTTTGACTCAGAAGTGACTGCAGCTTGCAACTGGAACCAGATTTCAAACAATCAGGGAAGGAAAAGGGGGGGGGGGGACCTGAGCTGTGAAAGAACAGATCCCTGCTGATCTCACATTTCTCAGTTTCAACCAGGAGAATTGAGTGGTGAAGCTTTTCCTGCAGGTTGGGAAGAAGTACGTTTGAATCTTCACCCACCATAACAAAACAAAGCAACCCACCACCAACCTAGGGGTGGGCAAATCTATCACTTTTCAGCTTCTCTCAGTTTCCCAACCTTCAGTTCTCCACATTTCCATCTTAGTTTTAATTTTAAAAAGCTCTCATGAAAATTCACCAGCATTTTGGGATGAATTTCTCCTTATATACGTATGTACAATTTTTCAAAATATATACATTTTTGCAAAGCAATTACCTCAAATATACAATAAATAAATCAACACACTGTTGTGTATATTATTTTTTACTTACATATGCATTTCAATGCTCACTTTGCACTACTATGTGCATTTTTTGTACACATTACTTGGCTGGAGAACTGCATTGTAAATACAGTGAACTGCAAATTTTGAAGATGGCTGTTTCAGTCCTCATATTGTTTTGGAAAATGCAGATAGTGTGGGTTCACCTTTAAATGCAAACTGCATCAGATTTCTCCCCCATCCTCTGTACATATAGATAAATACACTTTGGATTGTGCTAGGCTCCATCTGGCAAATTGTTTGCATGGGTAGAATCCGGTGGATGATGGGTGGAGCCAGCTGGTCTAGGGCAAAGGCTGAGTGGGATGTGGGAGAATGAGGACGGAGCATTGATGGGCTGGGGGTGGAATCTAGTAGGCTGTGGGTAGAACCTGGTGCATTCGGGGTAGAGTCTGATATAGTGCTGTCAGGTGTAGTATGGCTGGAATATAGCTGGTTTGTTTATTCATCATTTAAAAGAAATTCAAAGCTGCTTAATATTTTAAAAACCTCTAAGCAGTGCACAACATTGAAACAATAAACAATATCATGAAAACAAAAATACAGCCTGAAACCAGCAAAGCAGTAAATCAAGCATCCCCCTGATCCACCAAGCTTGTAACTCTATCAGAAAAGGAAATAAGATTAGTCTGGCCTGACTTGTTTTTGAGACACCCATGCTGCAAGGTAGGTCTGGGAGAGACCCTTGTCTGAAATTCTACAGAACCCCCGTTAGTGTAAAAACCACTGAACTAGATGGACCAATGGTTTCATTCAGCCTAGGATTCAATTGCCAGCTTATATCCTACCTTTCTTCCAAGGAGGCCTTGGCTGTCACTTCCTTTCCCTCGTTTTTTTATCCTCACAACAACCCTGTGAAGTAGGCCAGGCTGAGGGTCTGTGAATGGCCCAAGGTCACCCAGTGAGCTTCATGCCTAATGGGGGATTTGAACCCTGGTCTCCCACATCCTAGTCTGACACTTTAACCACTACACTGTACTGGCTCTTGAGTGTTGGCAACCCTAAAGAGGAAGCTGGTATGTTTGGATGCAAAAGCTGGTGGCTCTAGACTTGAGAAGGAGATATCTGTGTACCTTCCCATTTCAGGACAAAACATTATGGCAGGAGTTGAGAAGCCCCTGTGGATAGTTTTTCATGTTATCACTCCCCCTGCCTTTTTTTTTTTTTTTTTAAAGTGTGGATTCATTTTTAGCTATTCATAAAAAATGCAAGGGTGGACGGATAGATGAATGAATGTAAGGGGGGGGGGAGAGGAGGCCAAAGGAAAAGAAAAGCAGAGGGGAGAGAGAAAAGGCACAAGGTCACTCCATTCTTGGAGTAGATTTATGGGGGCGCCGTGCAGCCAGGCTCCTGCAAGCCACAAATCACACTTCAATTATTCATAAATATAAAACTGCAGCATTAAAAAGCGGGAGGGGAAGCAACTGCGGCAAGAGGCATCCTCAAACCTGCATGACGGCTGCCTTGTCAGTTCAGCTGGGATGCCAGGGCACTTGCCAGGCAAAGGCAAAGCACTCAGGCCATCCACAAAAAAGCTGCACATCTTCAAAAATGTGCAGAGGGGACCGCAACATTTCAAGCTGGGAGGATGTTTCTCCATCACCATTGTCCTAAGGTGTCTTGGCAAGGCACTGGGAGCAAATACAAAGCGTAATGCACACATGCCGGGGTCTTATTAGGACCCTGAACTTAGCCACAGTTCTGGGCGACAAAATAGATCTTTCTTCAGCTTCCACCTGAGCTTTGCTGGATGGCTGCCTTTTTAAGGTTGTTTGAATCACTGAATACAAATGGAGGAGTGAAATAATTCCCTTCATTGGCTACAAGTCTAGAGCAGGAGTCCCCCCCCCCCAGGCACAGGGGCTGAATGTGGCCCCGAGGCCTCTTTCCTTTGGCCCATGGCACTCTCTGCAAGCCACACCCCTCATCTGCCCTGCTTCATGCCCTTCCTGAGTGCTTTTGTCTGGCTGGGATGTGTCCCTGAACTGTGACAATG
The DNA here is from genome assembly GCF_951804945.1 of Podarcis cretensis. Classification (NCBI taxonomy): domain Eukaryota; kingdom Metazoa; phylum Chordata; class Lepidosauria; order Squamata; family Lacertidae; genus Podarcis; species Podarcis cretensis. Next base: position 31,749,703 of record NC_137177.1, read on the forward strand.
ACTCTTGCTTGCCTGGATGGAGAAACGTGTGTGTAGAACCATAAGAATACAAGGAGAGCCTGCTGGAAGTGGCCAATGGTCCATCTTGTCCAGCATCCTGTTCTCACAACAGCCAACCAGATGCCTTTGGCTTCCAGCAACTGGTATTCAGAAGCATTATTGCCTCTGACTGTGGAGGTAGAGCAGAGTCATTATGGCTAGAAGCCACTGACTTTGGTGCAGCTGGAATAAAGAAGTAGGGAGAATTCCCGCTTGGTTCACCTTTAAAGATGAATCTACCTAATTGGCGCTGTGGGTGGCGCTGTGGGTTAAACCACAGAGCCTAGGACTTGCCGATCAGAAGGTCGGTGGTTCGAATCCCCGCGACGGGGTGAGCTCCCGTTATCCGGTCCCAGCTCCTGCCAACCTAGCGGTTCAAAAGCACCTCAAAGTGCAAGTAGATAAATAGGTACCACTCCGGTGGGAAGGTAAACGGCGTTTCCGTGCGCTGCTCTGGTTCGCCAAAAGCAGCTTAGTCATGCTGGCCACATGACCCGGAAGCTGTACACTGGCTCCCTCGGCCAATAAAGCGAGATGAGCGCTGCAACCCCAGAGTCGGTCACAACTGGACCTAATGGTCAGGGGTCCCTTTACCTTTACCTTACCTAATTCACACTTCCTGAAACAATATGCAAATCGAAGCGTATTTGTCTTTTGAAAACTGCGCTTTTCCTAATTTTATAATGCAGCCAAGTAATGTGCACAAACATGTATATATTAGGTAAATTGTGTATTAAATTGCATATATTCATGAAAACAGCGTACAAAGATGCTTTATACTGGAGAAAGTTGCTTTGCAAAAATGTGTAGATTCAGGAGAAATCCACATTATAACGCTGATGAACTTTTGGGAAAACTTTTTCTGAAAAAGAATTTGCAAATTGATGTGGAGAACTGATGTGGAGATGGGAAAAAATGAGAAACAGAGATAAACCAGAGCCGTTGGACTCTTCCATCATTAGCTGAAAGGTAGCCTTCAGTACCTTTCAGTACCAAGAGTTGCATCAGTTACTCTGCCCTCTTGTGGCTCTAGTCATGCCACCACTGGCACCCATCCCTGGAAGCCTTCTTCAAAGAATCCTGGGAACTGTAGCTTGTTAAGGCTGCTGAGCATTGTTAGGAAAGACCCTTATTCCCCTAATGTAGCCTTGGTCCCTATGTCTACTCATGCAATGCTATTAAGGACCTCAAAATACCCACAACATCAGGGGTTCATCTACCTGCTCAACTTCCAGCATGAGCTATAAATTCCCATCTACCTCTGTAGCTGCTTTGCATTCTGCATAGGCCAAACTGGCTAATTTCTACTGCAAAACAATTAAAAATAAAATAAAATGGGCACAAATCTGACATTGGAAATGGCATTAGGGAAAAGCCAGGGAGGGAATATCTCGGGCCCCCAGGATATTCTACAACCGATCTTAAGGTGGCTATTAAACAAAAGAATTTCAAATGGAGACTGCAACAGGGAACTGCCAAATTACAATCAGAAGATTCAAATCAGCATCTTAAATCAAGATAATGCTTTTTTTAAGAGCACATTAAGAGCACATCAGTTAGGTTGCCAATGCTAGAATTTCCAGTGTGGTGCCATGTTAGCCTTCAATCCTAACCTTTATATCTCAATAGACATGGTTAGATTTGTGTTGTTAGTCTCTTGTAACAAAATCAACAAAGCGTCTTGTGATACCTCAAAGATTAACAAATGCCAGGACTTTTTTGTTATCACCAAGACAGCCCTGCTAATTGCCATTGTAGCTATTTGCTTTTGTGTGATTATCTGTCCTTTTTTATTCCTTCTGACCTTCCTCTACACACACACATCCTTGGGTCCCCCCCCCTCTCTCTCCATTCATTTATTCATTCATTCATTCACTCACTCAAAGACATTTTACTCCACACATCGTCCAGAAGCAGCAGCAGAAGAAGAGTTTGGATTTGATATCCCGCCTTTCACTCCCCTTCAGGAGTCTCAAAGTGGCTAACATTCTCCTTTCCCTTCCTCCCCCACAACAAACACTCTGTGAGGTGAGTGGGGCTGAGAGACTTCAGAGAAGTGTGACTGGCACAAGGTCACCCAGCAGCTGCATGAGGAGGAGCGGAGACGCGAACCCGGTTCCCCAGATTATGAGACTACTGCAAGTAAGAAAAGGTTCTTAGTGTGGCTCCCAAATAAATATCAACAAGACAGTCTCTGCCCTCAGGTTTATAATCTACAAAAACATGATACAAAAGGAAAAGGGACTGGGAGGGCGAAGGGAAAAGATAACTTTGACACTATTTCTTAGCTATAATTTGGGATTGTTTCATGCATCTAATGAAGTGGAATCTGGTCCATTAGTGTTTATACCAGGGGTGGAGGGCCCTGGTGCCCTTCTGAGGTTGTTGGATTCCAGCTCCCATAATCTCAAGACAGGATGACCAATGGTCCTTTAAGATAGATATCTTAAAGCAGGGGAGGCAAAAGCCAGGCCCTCAAGTATTCTGTGCTCTGGGGGAAAAGAAGGTGGGCAGAGACACTGCATGATGGAACTCTATGGTTCTGTAGAGTGGGAGCAAGAAAGGAGGTAAATGTTGAGACTGTATCATTAAATGATGAGGCCAAACAATGTTATTTGAAACTTAGTGCTGCTGACCATGAGCAGAGTCTGGGACTTCCTGGAGGGATAACAGCCTCACTAGGTCACCTCTAATATCCCAAAGCAGACTTCCATGGAAGGTACCTTGGCTGCTAAAATTGACTGGACCTCTCATAAGGAGAAAGCAAACTGTGATGGAATCCATAACATAACAAGAATTGCCTTTGCCCTGTATGAGCTCCCACCATTCAGCCCGGATGCTGAGGTCCAGCTCCAAGGGCCTTCAGACAGTTCCCCCATTGTGAGAAGTGAGGTTACAGGGAACCAGGCAGAGGGCCTTCTCTGTGGAACACCCTCCCATCAGATGTCAAGGAAATAAACAACTGTCTGACTTTTAGAAGACATCTGATGGCAGCCCTGTTTAGGGAAGTTTTAATGTTTGAAGTTTTATTCTGTTTTTAGTTCTCTGTTGGGTTCCACCCAGAGTGGCTGGGGAAACCCAGCCAGATGGGTGGGGTATAAATATAACAACAACAACAACAACAATAATTCGGTGTTCCAGAGTTCCTTGCAGCTGTGCATAGAACATTAATCCACTAACATTTCTTCACAGCCCTTTCTGGGTGGAGCATCTGCTTCGGGTCTGCTGCAAATGCTCCATGTTGTATTCATTCACTCTGCACTAATGCTAAAGCAAAAGAGAATAGTTGTGCTCATGGTTGAAGATCTATAAATGCAACTGTACTATCCCATGTAAACAGCAGTTCAAATTATATCTCAGCAGCTGCGGTGTGTGAAACAGCAGGCTGCATGCTGCAATGCGCTTTAGTGTTCCAGTGCATGGATGTGCACTAGGGATTCATCTGCACCAGGGGTTGCCAAGGGGATGCCCTCCAGAAGTTGTTGGACTACAGTGCCCATCTGCTCCAGCCAGCATGGCCAGTGCTCAAAGGATGATGGGAGCTGGAGTCCAGTGACATTTGGAGGGCACCACATGGGCTACCTGATTTATGCAACCCCCCTTCAGAAATTTAACTTCCAGGGTTTCCAGCGAGGGAGGTGAATCCTGACTCATGGCTACCATAGTCATTCAAGCAATCTCAATTTTCATTAGTTAGCTTGCTCAAAAAGCAAACTTTGGGATGAAATTGGGACCATGTTTTACCAGAGGAAAAACCTTTACTGTCTGTCCCCCCATCAGCAGAGGGGCCCTTCTGAGCCATGTTTCCAGAGGACACCCCAAAAGCTGGAGCCAACCTCATGGTTGCATTTTCCACGTCATCTATGTGCAAAGCAGTATGCGAGGGATTTGTTATAACCTCATTAGGACCCTTCAGAAAGCTTTCTTCCAAGGAGGAAATGACTTCGTTCCGTGCGTAGCTTGACTAATTAACAGGCATCATTAGCAATCTTGTTAGCATATTAAGCAAGGGCGCCATAGGCTACCTGGCACTGCTATTGCAACTGGAAAGGTAAATTGTACCAGGGAAAAGGTATTGGCAGAATTATGCCTTCTTGGGCTTACAGAAGAAGCGATGGTGGCGTTAGGAAAAGAATCGAAAGGCAAGTGGCAATACTAGGGCTGCAAGCTCGCCCTACATAATAGACTCCTTAGCATTCCTATCAGGGGTGGGGAGCCATAGGCCTGGGGGCCAAATGTGGCCCTGCAGACTTCTCAATCTGGCCCTTGGACTCCTTCCCCTTCCCACACCTCTCACTCCCAAGGCCTGGCTTCACACCCTCCTGGAATGTCTTTGTTTGTAACTCTGATAACGACTCTTGCTTTATTGGGTGGCATATCAAGAGGGAGGGGTGAGCTTGTTTAGAAATTAGCCTACTGTACATAGGTTTGCCTATGCCTGCCCTATGGTATCAAACCCAGGATGTTCTGCATGCAAAGCATGTGTTTTATTACTGAGCTTTGGCCATATTCTCACCTATGACTCTATGTATTAAGATTGTTGACTGATGCAATCTGTGCAAAACATCAGTCTCTGAAGGTGGGACATAGGACCTTTTCAGTGGCTGCACTTACACTTTGGCACTCTATAAAGGCCTTCCTTTCTTTAGACAGGCATTTGGCCTGGCCTGCTGTTAATTTTAGCTCCCTCTGGCACATGAATCCTTGGTTTTAAGCTATTTTGCCAGCTGTCTTTTGTCATCTTTTGCTGTTATTGCTTAGATGTCCTTTATTGTCTTTTTATTGCTCCTTGTGAGCCACCTTGGACATTTTATGGGGAAGATGGGATATAAATACTTTTAAATAGGCTGCGACAGGGGTAGCCAATGTGGTGCCCTCCAAAAAGTGTTGGGCAACAACTCCCATCAGCTGCAACCAGCATAGCCAGTGGTCAGCGTTGATGGGATTTGCAGTCCAACAACAACTGGAAGGCGCCATGTTGGGTATTCTTAGGTGAAAAGATGATGGTCCGTTGAGAGCAAGTCTTGCTCCAGTCCAAAGGAGCATGCTGAAGTCCACTTAAAGCAATCTGGAGTCCATTCCTGATCATTCCTATGGAACACCACCCTTATCTTCCCCACACCTGACAGCATGTATGATGTCGGGTATAGGACATGTGGGCATGTGCTTCCCCTCAATGGCCTCATGCACCATGTTTGACCTGTGGGTCAGAGGTTCCCCACCCCTGGTGTAATGAACGCACTCTGCCACAGAGCTATAGTCATCCCTGATTTCATCGTGCACTGACTTCTCAAGTGATGGCTTTCTCATGTGATTGAGCCACTAGATATTAATCAGTACAGGCAGAAATTCCACCTCATTTGTCTGCCATTATATCTTGCCAAATATTGAAATCTGATATTGTATGATGTCAAATAAAGATAGGAAACCTTCAGCAGCTATCTGGAGAATAATGGGGTGAGGGAAGAAATTTGCTTTTGTTTGCATTTTAATTTGAAACCACCTAATTAGGACGTCTCACAACATGCAAACTAAAACACAGCTATCCTTCAAAATTCATACTTCTTCAAACTTTGCAATACAGTTCTCTACTTGAAAGGTGTGCATGAAAATGCATATATTAGTGAAAAATAACACACAAGATTACATACCACAATGCATTATATTGGGGAAATTGCTTGCAAAAATGTTTTTATTAATCAAAATTACAAACAGAAATGTGTTTATTAGGAGAAATTCTCACTGAAGTGATGATGAATTTCCATGAGGATTAAAAAGGGAAAAAATAATTGCTGAGGAAATGCAGAGAACTGAATTTAAGTTTGGAAAAAAAGATATATGGAGAAAACCAAAATGAACAGATTCATCTGTCCCTACGTGGAGCATTTTTAGAGTAGAATGCTTAGGAGAAAATACTTTTCCGCTGCTCTGTTGAATGTATACACCTGGGCTGCAGTTTAGTTATTGTGCTCCTGTCCTCCTTTGAACAAGAAGAATTTCAGGAGCTGTTTCTCTGCATGACAAGCCCCTGCCCCATTTACAGGAGACACAGAGAGGTTCAGGGTTCCTTGTAAGGGAACAAGCTCTCCAGCTCCCAGACTAGATGAAGGATAAATTGCCTCTTGCCAGGAGGCTGCAGTGCTGGACGCCCGCAGATTGAAAATTGGTAGCTTTTCTTTGCCATCTCTGATCCCTGGCAATGTCAGGGTTTGCAATGCACTTGAAATAACAGAGCTGCAGGGAGCAGCATTACAGGATGGAACCATTAGTCAGATGGCCCAAGACTTTCGAATACCCTTAAGAAGAAGAAGTCCCTTTAAATAAGCATCCAGTTTGCAAGCTTCTCTTCACCTCTCCAGGTTTATATTTTAATGGGACTGTTTTATTGTGCATTTTAATTATGGATGTTTACATTTTAATGTTTGTGTAATTGGTTTTTTTTAAATAAACTATTTAGAAACCTTAGAAGCCTTGTTATGGCATTAAGTGGCATGTACACCATACATTTAAACCACCATGATACTGCTTTGAATACACAGTTTACCCCAAAGAATCCTGGGAAATGTAGTTTGTCAAGGGTACTGAGAGTTGTAAGGAGAACTCCTAGTCCTCTCCCAGAAATCCAGTTCCCAGAGTTCTTTACAAAGATGGATTGACTGTTAAACCCATCTGGGAACTGTAGCTCTGGGAGGGGAATAGGGTGTCTCCTAACAATTCTCAGCACCCTTAACAATCTACAGCTCCCAGAGTACTTTGGAGAAAGCTGTGACTGTTTGAAGTGATATCATACCGCTTGAAATGCATGGTGTGAATGTGGTCTAAATTAACTACTACTAAAAGTAGTAGTGATAGCAGGAGCTAAGGAGAATCGGGAAATCCATCAGTTGCCATAAAATAAACAACAGCATGCACATGCAACCCCCCACCCCCCACCTAACTTGGTGGAACAGCTTTAAATATTGCAACCGCTACAGCAAAAAATATATTAAAAAGTTAAGGGAGGGGGGTCGGAAAAAAAGGAAAAGAAAGAAAACCAGAAAGTCACAACAGCCAACCAAGCCTGTCATTATGCAGTGAGCCAGCTTTTGTGCAGACAAATTAGATGTAATAAACAAAGTCGGGCCTGGGGATTGTGTGGGTGAGGGAGCCTTGCAATTTTCTCATAAAGATGTTGGTGCTGAGCTGTCATCCCCTGACGACCTGAAGTGCAAGGGAGACGCCTATCTGGGCGGCTCAGCACATGAGTGCCAGCTCTGGGATTCAAGGAGCCTTCAGGGCAAACTTCCCCTAATTCTCTACAAACTAAGGACTCTCTTACACCACCAACCGCCTCCCGTGCTCTCTGCCATGCGACGGCAGCTGTGCGCTTAGGGCAACAGGCCCTTTGCCACCATAGAGGTCCTAGGCAGTGCCTGAACTTGCTGACATCGGGAGCTGACTTTGGGGAGCTCAGGCAGCAAATGGGAAGCAATAAGTTAAAGGGTGAAGGAAGGCTGGGGGCCAGAAGTAGGGATGGAGCATAATAGCTGAGGTGGCCCTGCCATGAGGCAGCAGCAGAGTTCGGACACCATGAAGGTCTACAGCAGGGATGGGGAACTTTTGACCATCCAAACATGGTTGGACACCATCAGCCAGCCTAGCCAATGGTTGGGGCTGATAGTTAAAACTATGGAATTTACTCCCACTAGATGTTGTGATGGCTATCAGTGACTATTAGTCATGATAGCTATGTTCTAGCTCTAAGTTTGGAAGCAGTATGCCTCTGAATACTATTGATGGGAATCACAAGAGAGGAAAGTACTATTACACTGCAGGCTTCCCCTTTGGGCCACTGTGAAAACAAGATGGTGGACTAGATGGGCTTTTGGCCTGATGCAAAAGCAAGGCTCTTCTTACATTCTTAAGCACCACTGCTTCCGGCCTAGTGCAAACTTCATGTGCTCTCCTTATCCCACAATCCCCTTGATTCTTTTTAATGGAGGGTGTAAGTGGCCTTCTTTAGCTTCTTACAGTTCCCTTGGATTGAGATCCCTTGGATATCACCCAACAAAATAAAAACCAGGAGTGTGGAAACTGTGGCCCTCCAGATGCTGATCACAGGGAGGGGCTGGTGTGTTAGTTGTGGCACCTAGTCCTCTAATATGCCACAGCCCTGTTACACTGTTCCGGGAGAATATAAGAAAGAAACCACACTATTCCCAAATGTCAGATTCCCACAGAAGCCTTTCTGTTTTTATTTAGTGCTCCAGTAAAACAATCAATATTTTAAAACCACATGAAAAATTCATTTCCTCCTTAGTGTTGCCAGCAGGATTTCTAACAACCGGGTGAAAAACAAGAAACTGCCTGCACCTTGGAGTTAAGACTTCCCAAAGTAAGGAAGATATTTTCTCTCTTAGACTTGGTAGATCCATCATAGAAAGGCTCCAAAGTTTTGTGTCCTCTTAGGCAAGAAGCCACCAATGAGCTAGAGAGGGCTGTAGGAATAGAAGCAAGGCTGTAGCTCAGCAAGGTTGACCCCTGGCATCTTCAGGTAGGACTGGGACAGGCCACTGCCTGAAACCCTGGGGAACTGTTGCCAGTCAGTGCAGGGCTGGGAAACTGGATCCAGCCTCCACAGGGCACTTTTGCCAGGTCATATGGCACCAGGTGATTCAGCTTCAAAGGACCAGGAGTGGATTGCATTCCTATTGCAAGCAGGGCTTGCGTTTGGCACTGGATTTAAATTCAGTGCTGAATAGAAGCCTGGCTGGGATTGGGCCCATGCAGGAGCTCTGATCAGAAGCAGTGTCCGGCAGGATTGAACCTTCAGTCCTGCTCTCTGAAGGGGTCTGCTTCACCAGCACATCCCCTCAAGGAACATGCTGGTGAAGCAGCATCCAGTGGGTTCGAACCTTAATTAAAACATGTTTGGGGTGGGGTGGGGAGGAGAGGAGACATAGCACCTCCTCCTTCCCCATCCCCTTATCCAACAGCAAGTTCAGTTAGGGTTTAGAAGCCCTGATTAAACATGTGTTTGTGTGAGTGTGTGAAGATGCAGAACCTCCTTCTGCCCCCTCACAACCCACCACCACCACCTCATCCATCCCGTTTCAAGGTCTATTTTTTATTTTGTGTCTGTTTTAGTCTGGGTTTAGAGACACAGCATATATTTCCTCCCCTTTAAAATGAAAGGACTGAGTGTCCCTTACCCTGCAGGTAGGCTTGTCAGGTGATTATGACGCTGGGGTAGGACAAGGGATGCCAAACACATTAATAAACCTGTCCTGATGCTTGAACAGTCCCTACCATTCCTTCTGTTGAGAATTCCCTCCAGAAAATGATAAAATTGGAGGTCATCTTGGACACAGGACAGCACAGTTTCCTTTCTCTTGAGTGAACTTGTTTAAGAAACTTCGTCTGTCTTTGAAACCTTTAAAGCAGGCTGACCTAAATCAGCTTCATAAGAAATTAAGGGACGAATTTATAGAGGCAACATTCTTGTGTACTTAATATATGTCTCTCTCTCTCTGTGTGTGTATATATGCATGTATGTATGAATTATATATATATTCTATATTCTGTGCCAAGGTTATCAGAATCAACATCTTCGATGCAAATTTCCGCATGCTGATCTCTTTGAACAAATGCATCTTTTCAAAGGATTAGGAACTTGGGGCGGGGGGCGAAATCAGTGTGAAATAGAAGATGCAAAGTGTATGAAAAAGAAGGGAGTACATGGTTGTGGAGAGGAGACAAGGAAGAAAATAAAGACAGCTCTCACTGCTCTTCTAGTTCACAAGTAAGACTATGATTTTATCTAGTGTTCATGCCACTTGGAAAGCTTCTCTCTCAGGAAGGTATATTTTGCCATCATCCAACAAAGATTACCAGTTTAACCTGAAAGACTCCTAGGGTATGTTCCCCAATTATCATGGCACTCTTGTCCCTAGTCCATGCAGTGAACATAGCTGGGGTGAGTTGCAAGCACAAGCCAAGTTTCATTTGGGAGATTAGGCATCAGCAACTGCTCAGGCTCAAGCAGAACACCTGAAAGATGCAAGTGTTGGATACAGGACCTGAGACAGCTCCAAGTGGAGCGCAGGCTGGGTGCTTAAACACAAGCAGGGCGACTAGATGTTGCTTCACCAGTTGCCTGGAGTTGGCTGAGGCTTTGAACAGGCTGCAGTTTGATCCTGACCAGGGCTATGGAAACGTTGGCTCTTCAGATCTTGTGGGAGCACAGTACCCCCCAACCACATCCAGCATGTCCAATAGTCATAGACGGTGGAAAGTGTAGTCCAGCAGCAACTGGAGAGTTGAAGGTTTCCCAAACCTAGCCTGGAAAGCTCAATCCATCACAGGCAGGAAAAGCCTTCTGTATGTAAGCCCAATTGTGTAGGCTTTTGTTTTTGTTTTATTCTCTGTTATTTAAAACATTGTTATGCTGCCTTCTACTAAAAAAAGCAACATTCCAGGGTAGTTCACAACAACCTAAAATGCAAATTCATTAAATCAGCACTTTAAAACAACTTTATTTTCATTTGGCACAATTTATATACTGCTTAATTAACCAAAACAAAACACCTCTAAGCAGTTTACAGCACATACAGGAACATTCAAGGCACTAAACTGAAATATTAGCCATAATACTAGTGAGCCATGAAGAAATGAGTTTTCAGCAAGAATAGGGCATGTTGAATTTTTCAGTTTCAAATTCAAAAAATGAGAGGTGCTAAAAAGTTGTAACATGGCTTGGGAATTCAAAAAATGGTAAAATTACTATAATTTAGTTTTGCCTGGTAAATAAAATGTGTGTAAAACTGCATAGAAATCATTAAAAAGAAATTAATGTTATTTTTATTTACATATTATACATATTTTATATTACCTGACACTTTCAGAAGGCAGAATTTAAATTATTTGGTTTTCCGGGAGCAGTTTATTTGCTGCTTAATCAAACATATACTTACCAAGCTAAATGTTGCCCAGTCACAAAAATAATGGCACATTTGAATCCCTCATACCCCAAAACATATTTTAAAGAACCCTCTCTGAAGAAATTTGCAAAAATTAAGTTTCACCCCCCAAAATGACACACCCTAATGATCTAATCTCTTTGCCCTGAAAAGCATCAGACAAATAAAAATATCATTTTAATGATGCTGTTTCTTCATTTCTCCCTTTGAACATGCCAGCCTGAAGAACAGTTCTGTGTGACTCACAACCTTGCCTCTGACACTTCAAATGTTAGTTCATTCAAAACCAAGAAGACAATCTAATTCACAATGCACTTCTTGTTTTGTGGCACGTCTCACAGCATAGCTACTTAGGCACCAGGGAAATATAGGCAGCAATAGCTAGCCTGGATTGGTTCCATGCTCTGCCTAGCCAAGTAGCAACAAGAGGAACAGCTGCTTCCGAGGAAGATACAATGCAATATGAGACGATTCCTTCCGTTTGTATCTCGGTATGTACCCGAGCCCTGAGGCTACTCGTATTTCAAGATAATAAAGCTTAGTATAACAGATCCCCAAGTGGGACGCTGTTGGAGAAGTCCAGGAAAAAAAAAAAAAGTAATTCTGAATCCAGAGCAGGGAGGGAAAAAGCAGGGAGTCAAGTCAGTTAATGGTTCCAGGCAAGAGGATTTATAAGAAAGAGGAGCTGGAGTTTCTCAGCCAAATGGAACTTGTTAAATGCACAGACCAACAGCAAGATCATCAAGTCTTAATATTGTGCTGTCGAAGGCAGGAATAATTACCACCACTGGGAACCTCACGCCCACATAATGGAGGGCCCAGCATAACATGGTTGAGGATAATTGTCATTACAAATAACTCCCCCCACCCTGTGCTTTTATATTTGCTTATACAGGAAGAAACCAGCCCCCCCCCCCGCTGCCAAGCTAAGCACCCACTTTAGGTTTGGGGCATTATGGGTGGGTGGTGCCAAATCCAACTTGGTGGGGGAGTAGGGGAGCTTGTAACCAATTGGTGTGGGGCTTTGGGGTTGATAGATGGGCCCTCCACCAATTGCCGACAAGCATTAATTTCCCACGGGTGCTGTAGACCTTATGGTGCTTAGCAGGAGGAACATTCTGCTCATTGTCAGGCACCCCATGGCTAGAAGAAGGCTCTGCCTAACAGCACCCGCTGTGTTAGCAATTGGAAGGCACCTGAGGGGATGCATCCACCTTGGGATGTAGGGAGGGGCTGGGAGCCAGCCAGAGATGCAGCCAGCTTTAGGGCAAGATCTTAATCTGCAGAGCAAAAGAAGGGTTGAAACACACACACACACACACACACACACACACACACACACACACACACCCCTTCAACCCACCCACGCCGCCTCCTTAGAACCAAAGCACATGATGTCAGAAGATCACATCGCACATGCTCAGAGGCTCCATGATCTTCAGGTATTTTCCAGTATACACCCAGATCAGTACCAGTTCTGCTGCCTGAAGCCCTTTAACTGGACCTTCTGGGGGCTGAATCAGGGATCTTTTGCACACAGAGCCCATGGCTCCAGTAACGGCCAGCCTTGGCAGAACTTTTGGGTGTTTCCCCAAAAAGTACCACATCCTGAAATTCTAATGGAGACTCTAAAGATTGTAGCTGTAAGTTTCCCTGACCTATTGAGGCTCGAGGCTCAGCTTCTAGAGGAAGTGGAAGCAATAAGGAGAGCCTCATCAAAGCAGGTGTCATCAGGAAAGGGCAGGCCCTAATGAACTCCCTGTGGACACAGCTAACTGGGATGTGGAGGATGTTGTCTCAGCCAAGAGCTGATGGTGTCAAGGCTTGATATTGGCTGAAAAGGCCTCTACTGCAGTTGGCCCTGTGTCCTTGAGGGGCTGACTGTGCTGACTTAAAAGGTGCTTGTCTAATTCTGCTGGCACTGATTTCTACCCTGGGGGCTTGTCCTCTGAGTCTGAGGAAGTGAGGGAGCTCAGTCCTTACAAGCGAAAGGTCCAGGGAGAGAATCTACCTGTTGTATTTCCTTTCTCCCTGTATTTTCCTCAGGGCAGTGCAAGGAGCGTGGGTTGGGGATCAAGACATAACTGAGCTATCTCTCACACCTTTCAGCATTGTTGAAAGGTACCTGCATAGATGTTTTCATTGCTTGCATATATAGTTCAGTTTAATCAGTTAATTGACCAATTAGCCAGTTAAAAGAAAGTGCCTTTTTGCTCTACCACACACAGGGTTGAAATTGTCACTGAGCTATCTACTATGGCCTTAAGGTCTCATTCATGGTCAGTTACATCAAGTTCAGACCCCCTAAGTGTATATATTCTATTATATATTCTATATCTTTCTTTTTCCTTTTTCCTTTCTCCTGGGATGAGGCTGCATTTTTATATTTTAATGTTTCAATATTTTAATGCTGTATTTTAATCTTGTTTTTAAGTTGTATTCATTCAACTTGTTTTTATTACTGCTTGTTAGCCGCCTTGAGCCCAGCCTTGGCTGGGGAGGGAGGGCTATAAATAAAATTATTATTATTATTATTATTATTATTATTATTATTGGGTTGCCATATTTCAAACAGTGAAAATCAGGAGAGAAAAGTTTTTATTCCCCCCAAAGTGGTTTTGTTTTGGGCAAAATCACTTAAAAATTCCATTTTGAGCTATTATTATGGGAAAATGGCAAAAAAACAGCACTGCCGACACAGGCAGTGTATGGCAACCCGGACATATGGCAACCCTACATGAAATAATACATGTATCACTTTACATTTGTTTACACTGAATTGCATTTGCAATTTTATCCCACATATTTCTGTATGCAATTTTGCCTAAAATACACAATTTTGCAAACAATTTCCCTAACTTAAAGCTTTTTTATATGTTATTTTCACTCTTATATGAATATGGCTGCCTTTATCCTGGCCATCTGCATTTTTTTGTACACATTACTCAGCTGGAGAACTGCATTGCAAAATTCAGAGAAGTGTGAATTCTGACAGCTGGCTAGGTTTCAGCTTGTGTATTGTTTTGGCAAGTGCAAATGAGGTATGTTTGCCTTTAAATGCAACCTGAATTTAGGACTTCCGGGTCGGCGCCATCGCCGAATGGCGGACTCCCTCCGAGCTCCGGAGGGAGTCGGCTGGGTAGGGGTCGGGTCCTGCCATGCCGGCGACGCGGGGACCCTCAAAAACCATGGGCGGAGATGCCCATGGACTTGGTGACTCGGCGGGCACCGTTTGCGCCCCCGACCCGCGAAGGAGCCTTTTTAAAGGCTGCGGAGCGGGTGACGGGGGGGGGGGTGTAGTGCTGTGAGTCCAATGCTTCCCTTGCCCAGCGAAGCCGCATGCCATTCGGCGGAGAGTAACGACTTCTTCTTTGAAAATTTCGGATTTGGACTAAAAGGAACAACCCGTGAGTAAATTGATTGGACTTAAAAGGGAAATTTGATCTTTGAATTTGGAGCGAGCGGGGGGAGTGCAAAAAGGAAGTCCGCCCCCCCTGTTGTAGATGGCTCAACACAAGGATTTGACAACTAAGATCGAGAGATGAACTTGTTTACCTGAAAAAATTTTTTAACTTCATGAAGGGAAATTACAATAATTGTGCTGGAGGAGAAGACTGATTTGTGGGAACTAAAATGCAACCCCCCCGGGAACCGGAACGATCCGCTATGAGAGACTGGTGAAGAGACACAGAAACTTTGACAGCTGTCAAAGTAGCTGTCAAAGCAGGAAAATAAAAGAGAACTTTGTTACGATGGCTTTGCTGGTTAGATTTGTTACAATTTGGACATAAATTATTGGAAATAAAGGCAACAAGTTATTTGATTTTGAAAGAAATTAAGTTACCATATTCCCTCTAGAGGGAGGCTGGGACATTGCAACAGTAGCAGCAAGTGGAAAAATACTATGAATTTGAGCAGGATCTGTTATCTCTTGGGAAAGCTGCAAAAACGAAGCATTATTTTGTCTACAGAGGTTTCTATACTAAAGGAGACAATGGATTTATCTATTGAAGAAAGGAAGGGACGACGCAAGTTATGTTCCTGAATAACAAAAGCCTCTGTGGAGAACAAGAAGTTTCTGAATTAGAAGGTTTCTGCAGCAGAACAGGAAAAAGCAACCTGAGGAATAAGAGCTGGACCAAATTTGAACCCGGAGTATTTGGAACATCCAGACTTTAAAAGGACCAAGAAATAGAATTTAAGTTAGACTCTTAAACATAGAGGTCTGGATGGAAGAACAATGACTTTTTCTGAGAGTTTTTTTCGAGATTGGACTTTCTGAAATTAAAAGCTATCAAAAGACGGCAAAGTGGAGTTGAGATATAGACGTGGATACACCAGGCTGGCAGTAGACAATGGATGAACTTTGGGGATTGGAACCGGGGAATGGGGGGGGGGGGAGATTTGGAATCCAAAGGCTGTAAAATTATATATTATTTCTTTCTTTTCTTTTTTCATGTTTGTTGTTTGAAAATAGGGGAATTCGTGGAAGGGAAATGGGGTCGATCTTAGGGAATTATATAAAATATAAGGAGAAATGGTTCATTAAGATAAATAAGATAAATTAATTTGGAATAAATGGGTTATTTAAAATTACAAATAAGGTTTTAAAATTTGGGGTAAGAATCTGTGGAATCAATTTAAGGGAAATGGAAGAGGGGGAGGGGGGGAAGTCCGGGAAAGATGCCACTGAAACCAAGTGTAAATCATATTTGTTTTTTCTTTCTTTCTTGCTATCTTTCCTTTTTATTCTGGAAAATTTTTTAATAAATATTATTAAAAAATAAAAATAAAAAAAATAAATGCAACCTGAATTTAATTTCTTCCCCATCCCTAGTACCTAGGAACAGGCTTGAAATAAGAAAACACCATCATAGATCTGTGGACTGCAGCACCCCTTCAACTCTGTTCCCTTTTTTAAAAAAGAGAAACTTGGTTCCTTCTTTTTTTAAAGGGAAACTCTACCAACAGACACAGGGGATCAGTGATAACAAAGACTCCAAAGGAAAATTAGTGAGTTTCTAAATTCATTTGAGGGGGGAAAATGTTTTCCTTCTCTCCCCATCCCCCCATTCACAGTATACATGTATGGGGAGGGAGCTGGTAGCTGGTTTGAGTGTATTATCCAGAGGACAGAGGCTCCAGGATTGAAAAGCAATGGAGTGTTCAAGAAAAAGATGGCCTGTAAAGTAATACTGCATTGTCCAAGCTGTCCGACAGCAGAGCCGGACTGGCATTCATTTCCGAGCAATTCAAGGGGAGACTGAAATGTAAGGTGAAACAGATTGGAAAGTTGTCTTTGGGGAAGGAGATGGCTGACCACATGAGAAGCCATGCTTAAGGTATCATAAAGACATATGCGTGGTTGAAAGCACTTACAGAATCCCTGCGTAGACCAGCAGTGTTCGGAAGCTGCCTTATACTGAGTCCAGACCATTGGTCCATCTAGCTCAGGCATCCCCAACCTTTGGCCCTCCAGATGTTTTAGACTACACCATCCCTGACCACCATCCCTGACCACTGGTCTTGTTAGCTAGGGCTCATGGGAGTTGTAGGCCAAAACATCTGGAGGGCCACAGGTTGGGGATGCCTGATCTAGCTTACTATTGTTGACACCAAGTGGCTGTAGTTCTCTAGGATTACCTTTCCCAGTCCTACCTGGAGATGTCAGAGATTGAACCTGGGACCTTCTGTATGCAAAGCAGATCCTCTTACCACTGAGCAACAGCCCTTCAACTGAGCTATGGCACTTCCTTTTGATCATGGAAAGAAGAGGAACTAGTAATTGAAGTGTACCTGGTCCTCACCAACAGGGAGGAGCAGATCAAGGAAATGGAAGTCCTGGGAAACTTGAGAGGAAGTGATAATGCCCTCTTGGGTTTCATGATACAGAAGGTAGGGTCCAAACCAATGGCTTCAAGTTACAAGAAAATAGATTCCAACTAAACATCAGGGATAACTTTCTGACAGTAAGAGCTGTTCACCAGTGGAATGGACTCCCTTGAAAGGTGGTGGACTCTCCTTCCTTGGAGGTTTTTAAGCAGAGGTTGGATGGCTATCTGTCATAGAAGCCTTAGTTGAGATTCCTGCATAGCTGGGGGTTGAACTAGATGACTCCCAGGAACCTTTCCAGCTCTACAGTTCTATGATTCTATGTTGTAGATTTTCCTACTTATTAAAAAAAAGACGCCTAAGGAGATTTGCAACAATAAAATACAGCCACTCAATCGAGAAGCCATAGAATCAAAATAATCACAATGTTACAACCTCATTAAAATCCCATATTTAAATCCAGTAAACCATTCTCCGTAGAAATTAGGATAATAAAACCTCACTAAAAGCATCTCGCAGAAGAACAGATCTGCAGATGCCTTTCAAAATGAAACACCAATTGCAGTTGACTTCTCTAACATTGCTCATCTCTGAGCTTCAGTCAGCTGCAGGTCACCCCTTCCAAAATAATGAGGTGACAAAATACAAAAAGATCCCGCCTTGCCTGTCTCCCAAAAACTTTAACCATGAGCTAAATCTGAACATCTCACTTTCCAGTGGGCTCCTGTTGCCCTCTTTCTTTCTTTTATAATAATTTTTATTGAGTTTTACATGTTTATCATAGTAACAACATATTAAACAACAAAAAAGAAATACAATCCCCCAATTTCCCCCTCCCTTCCCGACTTCCCTCAACTTCCTCTTCCGGTTTTTTACATATTAACTTCTCCTGCTTGCTTTATTGTATCTTAATGTTAAAAAAAAAAGCAGACATCACCTTGCCAACAAAGGTCCGTATAGTTAAAGCCATGGTTTTCCCAGTAGTGATGTATGGAAGTGAGAGCTGGACCATCAAGAAGGCTGATCGCCGAAGAATTGATGCTTTTGAATTATGGTGTTGGAGGAGACTCTTGAGAGTCCCATGGACTGCAAGAAGATCAAACGTATCCATTCTTAAGGAAATCAGCCCTGAGCGCTCACTGGAAGGACAGATCGTGAAGCTGAGGCTACAATACTTTGGCCACCTCATGAGAAGAGAAGACTCCCTGGGAAAGACCCTGATGTTAGGAAAGATAGAGGGCACAAGGAGAAAGGGACGACAGAGGACGAGATGGTTGGACAGTGTTCTCGAAGCTACCAGCATGAGTCTGACCAAACTGCGGGAGGCAGTGGAAGACAGGAGTGCCTGGCGTGCTCTGGTCCATGGGGTCACGAAGAGTTGGACACGACTAAATGACTGGACAACAACAAATGTTCAATTCCTTTATATTAAATATTGTTATGCTCTTATCATTTTAACATCCTCTTGTAATTTCTATATTTATTTTGTTAATTGTAAGTGTTTACTCAAACCCTGCTAGTGACTCCATTTCTTTACATTGTTTCTGTAGATACAACATAAATGGTTCCCAATCTTTTTTAAAGTCTCTATTGTCTTTTCCTCTAAGTCTTTCTGTTAGCTTCGCCATTTCAGCATATTCCATCAACTTTTCTTGCCATTCTTCTTTAGTTGGTATTTTGTCGCTTTTCCATCTTTGGGCTAGCAGTATCCTAGCCAAAGTTATAGCATACATGTCAGGGAACTGACATCGGAGCGAGAGGTGGAGGCAAGGCTCCCGAGCGATGCAGGAGAGGGGACCAGCAGAGGGGAAGGAATTCAGCGCAACACTTTTATGCTGGAAGAGGTTCAAGAAACGCCCACTGACGGAAGCGACTGAACGGCCACGGAGTGAAGGGCTGTCAGCCGAGGCATGGTTAGCCAGACAATCTAGCCGAAAGTAACGGCAACATACGCACAAGTAACCCCTTATAACCATTACAATACATAACAAGTTTCTTCTCTTTTGGCAAGTCTTGACCTGAAATGTCTAAAAAAAAAAAAAAAAAGCTGGTCTCCTGTTGCCCACTTTCAATGGTTAGGAAATTTCCTCTAGTTTGCAAAAGGAGGATGCCAATTTTTCAACTATGTCGCCATTTTGTTTGATGTTATGGTAACAACAGCAAAATAGCTCTCTCCTCTCTTCTAAAATGATACTGCCAGAAGCCTCCCTGAATTATGGTAACACATATACAGATGTATTTATTTCAACCATCTATATACCGGCTTAACATCGTAGTCTGAAAATGGTAGTCTCTAAGTGGTGTTCATTATCCTGCAATGGAATAAACTGGCCACTGTATTCTGTGCATTGGTAATCTCAAGATTGGACTACTGCAATGTGCTCTCTGTGTGGCTTCCCGTGGGCCTGGGATGGAAGCTCCAAGTAGCGCAGAATGAAGCCGCCAGACTGCTGTTGGAGAAGATGGCCGACAGCATGCAACACCTTTGCTAAAACATCTGCACTGACTGCTCATCTGCTATGGAGCCGGATTCAAGGCTGTTATGTTGATGTACAAAGACACGGACAACTTGGGCCCAGGATCCCTCAAGGATCTCCTGAGCCCTTCCCCACCCCCAGCCTGATCACTGAGATCATCCGAAGGAGCACTGTTTATCGTTCTCTGTGTTGCATAGGCCAGACTGGCTTCAGTGAGAAATCAGGCATTAAATGTCACCTGTGGAATACTCTCCTGGCAGAGATTCAGCTAGCTAACCTTCAGACATCTCTCAGAGGCCCTTTCATGCTGATAGGCCAATGCCAGTTCCACTTTCTTGATTAGCCAGTCATTCAAATGATTATCTTGCATTGTTTTTATGGTGTTTGGGGTTTTATTGTGCTCTTATATATTACAATATAGTAACTTAAATGAGCAGGCAGTAAACAATTTTTTAAAATAAATAAATAAGGTTAATAAAGATACAGCAGAGATAAAATCAGTTTAAATAAACTATAAAATAAAAAATGCTTGCTGGAACTGATATATGCAGGTCATTCCAGTGTACAGTTGATGGGTTCTGCAGGCAATAATTTCACCCTAAGCCATCATTTTACATGTGGCTTTATCTCCCACTTCAGCCACTATTTTGAACCTAGCTCTGAATGCTGTTCTGGCCTCCTGTAAATGTTGGCCCACAGCCCCACTCCTGCATCAGAATAGTTCCAGGGGAGCATTGGGTCTTTCTTTGAGCAACATCCTGATTCTGGCTCTCTATCCACCCACTTGTCCCTGCTTTATCTGCTCCTCTCATCACTCCTCCTTCCCAGTCTTGCCAACCCTCCTGCAAGATCTGCCAAAACATTTCTCCCTTTAATAGAAATAACAGGGAAATATTGACATCCTTAGAGGTACCCTGAAGTTTGCTGAAGTATGGATTTTTTATTTTCATTTTTAATAATAAAATAATAATAATAATAATAATAATAATAATAATAATAATTTATTTATACCACGCCCATCTGGCTGGGTTTCCCCAGCCACTCTGGGCGGCTTCCAACAGAACACTAAAATACAATAACCTATTAACCTATTAATTAGTGGTCTCCAGATGTTGTTGGACTACAGCTCCCATCATTCCTGAGAACTGCAAATGCTAATGTTGATAGTGCAACCTCTGGAAGACATCAGGTTGGTTACCATTGCTTATGTTACCCTAGAGGAGGGCAAGGCTGACTGGCAGGAATCCTGAACAGGAGTACTTCTGCTTGGAAATAAATATACACTGCAGTTATTTTGTTGCAGCAGGTATTACTTGCTCCCTTGAAGCTCCAGTCCTCTTATAGCAGATCTGGGTACTTTAACATTTTGACCCAGCATTATCATCCTCTGGACTTGACCCTTTGTGAGATGACATTTGTTGCTCAGTATCTCCAGGAGAGCTCAGTGGGATTCGGATGTCCTATGATTAAGGTCAACTGGGAAACACAGAACAGGGATCGGAAATCTCAGGATCAGGGTCCAAATGTGGCCCTCCAGGCCTCTCTGTCTGAGGCTTTCACCAGGCCACACACCTTCCTGAGCCACAGCCCTCACCTGCCCTGCTTTGCATACTTCCTTGAGTGTTCCTTGTCTGACTGGAATGTGCCCCTCAGCTCTCAATGCTTCTTGCTTGCCTGACTGACTGGATATGAGACTGTAGAAACTAGCCCAGTGTATGTGGGTAAAATTTACATTTTATTGCTCTTCCCACTTTTGCCTCTAGCTCTGCCCCCTTTTGTCTGTGGCTCCTAGCAGGTTGTCCAGAATGGAATGTGGCCCTTGGGCAGAAACAGCTTGCCCACCCCTGAATTAGAGCACCACTGTCATCGTCAGAGGAAGGAAGGAAGGAAGGAAGGAAGGAAGAAAGAAAAGAAAGAAAGAAAGAAAGAAAGAAAGAAAGAAAGAAAGAAAGGGTTTCTAACTCACCAGCTAGTTCCTAAAGATCAGTTCCTTTCATATCCCCAGGAGACCCGATATCCTTAACCAGGAAGATCCTTTTCCTCCCCAGTGATAAGGAAGCAGTTCTGGAAATGAAAAAAGGCAAGTGGTGAGACTTCTGGGGAAACGAGGCAAGTAGGGATGAGGTGGAAGCCATTTTAAATGGATTTATCCATAGTCTGCGGACTGAGGATTGGGCCACCTCTTGACCTGGGTGCCCACTTATGTCCAAGCTGTTTGTCCATTGTAAAGGTTTTTTTTTTAACCTCCCCCAACTAATTATATATAAAAAATACATATATGTATAATACACAGAAAAGATTCAAGCCCCATGTGGCACTATATTTCTGCAGCATAATTTTAGAATGCAGAAGTCTTTTTATAGAGCTATACGATGTACACCACCTTGACATATTTTAGGAGTTGATGGTTTGTAAATATTCCCATAAAGAAATAGAAAAATAAATACACATATAGTCCAACTACCTGCTGTGCAGGAATCTCTTTTTATTGATTTGCGTATTTATATTTTATTGAAAATTTTCAGTGGACAAGGAAAGTGAAAGAAATGAAAAACGAAAGCAGGATGTCCTTGGTGTGTATGCACTGAGCTGGGTGGTGGATTCATAAAAAGTTTCTTGGAGGGGCCTGATCTGGCGCTAAGGCTGGCACACAGGGCCCTGCATCCCATTCTGCCTTCACAAAAGCCCTATTAGGTAGGTTAGACTGAAAGGAGTGAGGGTGTGACTCAAGGTCCCCCAGCAGGCTTTGTGGTCAAGGAGAGATGTGAACCTGGATCCAAGTTTGTCATCTGAACCACTACACCAAACTGGATCTCTCCTCACTTGCTGATGACTTGGGCATGATCTCCTGACCACCTTGCCAGTTGCCAGCTGTCCTGCACCCCGTGGTACAATGCATACACAGAAGTGGTTGGTTGATTTCAGTGGCGCCTCCCCTGGTTCACAGCAACTGAGGCACTGGACTGCGTATTTCCCCCTCAAAAAAGAGGGAAAGTCTCGCAGCTGGAGTTGCTGTTTTTTTTTTTTAATGCTGCAGCCTCCTTGCATCAAACACCGTTCTGAAGTATAAACAGAATTTAGATTTATTGGAATGCTCCACTCTTGCCCTTGTTGTTCCTTGTAACAGGAAGTTATTTGTCGCAATTAAGAGGGAAATGAGTTGAAGAGCAGCAGGAGGTAGATTTTCAAATGCTTCTGGAAATGAGCAAAGCCTCACAATCTCCAGGACCCTCTGCCCCAAGCCAGCCAGCTGAAAACATGGGAAATTGCTCCTGCTCTTTTGCTTGTTTGTGAAAAGCCTCTGCTGCATTTCAGGCTTGGAAATAAAAATGGGAAGGAGATGTCTTTTTAAAAAGTGCACTTTACACTCTATTCAGTGTGTGAGTGTGTAAATCAGAGATGTTTCCTAAAACTCTGCGATGCTCTTGCATCCTACGTTGATCATGTAGAGGCAGATTTTGCTCCTGCCAACAAAGAAACTGAATGATGGGATCGCAACACCAAGGAGTGTTTGGAGGACACCATGCTGGCTAGTAGAGGTCAACAACATGGGTAGGCAAACTAAGGCCCAGGGGCTGGATCCGGCCCAATTGCCTTCTAAATCCAGCCCGCGGACGGTCCCGGAGTCAGTGTGTTTTTACATGAGTAGAATGTGTGCTTTTATTTAAAATGCATCTCTGGGTTACAGTGGTACTTCGGGTTAAGAACTTAATTTGTTCTGGATTCGTTCTTAACCTGAAACTGTTCTTAACCTGAAGCACCACTTTAGCTAATGGGGTCTCCCACTGCTGCCGCCGCTGCGTGATTTCTGTTCTCATCCTGAAGCAAAGTTCTTAACCCGAAGTAACATTTCTGGGTTAGCGGAGTCTGTAACCTGAAGCGTATGTAACCTGAAGCGTATGTAACCCGAGGTACCACTGTATTGTGGGGCATAGGAATTCGTTCATTTTTCTTCTTCAAAATATAGTCTGGCCCCCCACAAGGTCTGAGGGACAATGGACCGGCCCCCTGCTGTAAAAGTTTCCTGACCCCTGGTCAACAGGGCTGAGGGCCTTACACTGACCCTCTGTCACTGGCACTGCTGTGGCTAATTGGGAGAGGGGAGAAGTGGCAGCATGGTCAAGAGAGTGCAAACTCACTAGCAGAGCCAGTCGGCACTCTCATTGGGTTTGTTGCATCATGCCATCCACACCGCTGCCTCTCCCCTCTCACTCTTCTTGGGAAACTGCATCCACACCCTGCCAACTGCTAGTGAGACAAACAGCAAGTTGCATATTAAAAGCATCCCAGACCTGGCTCACTCTGCAACTACATGATTAATACACCTCTCCTCCTAAACTGATCCACGTACCTACCAAAGGAGCATGTCAGGAAAAACAGTGCTAGCTTAGCTGCTGTCTAATATGCCCATCTGGAGCCATGTGTCCAGTTCTGAGTACCATAGTTTAAGAAGGATCTTGACAAGCTGGAACGTGTGCAGAGAAGGGCAACCAAAATGACAGGGGGTCCGGAAACCAAGCCTTAGGAGGAACGGTTTGAGGGATCTGTGGATGTTTACCCTGGAAAAAAAGGAGACTGAGAGGAGATATGATGGCCATCTTCAAATAGTTTTAGGGGCCGTCACAAAGAAGATGGAGCAAGCTTCTTTTCTGCTTCTCCACAGGGCAGAATCCAAATCAATGGATTCCAATGACAAGAAATGAGATTCCAACTAAACACTAGGAAGGGTTTTCTGATTGTAAGAGCTATTCAACAGTGGAACAAACTACTTCAGAAGTGGACAGTCCTTTATCAGAAGTTTTAAAGCAGAGGTTGGATGGTCATGTGTTAGGGATTCTTTAGCTGTGGTTCCTGCATCACAGGGGATTAGACTAGATGACCCTTGGGGTCCCTTCCAATTCTACAATTCTATGCTAGTTTTTCACAGTCAAGCATTCAAATGACCTACAGTCATAAATAGTACAGTTAGAGAGCAGTTTTCCTTGTGAGTGTGCAAATTCCCTCCCAATTTCCATATTCTATTCATTTTGTAGATTAAAATTTCCTTTGTTATATTATACATTTGTTAAAATCAGGCACACTTCATTTCATTCACTGTTCAGTGGGGGACCCAAGAGTTCTTCTGCTGCCTGCAACTTTTGTTTTCCACCTGTCTGACATGAATTTTCAGGCATTCTCCTATCCCTCCTGAGATTGGATCTGCCAAATTTCAGATGGATGAGCAAACAAGTCCCCTGTATTATAGACAATTAGGGCTACAACCTTGTACACCCTTACCTAGAATTAAATCACCTTGAACTCTATGAGTAGATATGCATAGTACTGTGTAAGGGTGCCAAATTGAATAAAACATTTGGAGAACCCAGGTAAGCCCTGCTTTGCACAATCAATTACATAATGTGGCACGTGCACACCATTTGAATGACAATGCCCATCAACTTTGGGGGTCCTTGGTCCCCTCAAATATATTATTAGGGGGCCAAAGGGATCTTGGACCCTAGGAGTTGGCTCCTATGGTACTGTGCTATAAGAATAGGAACTACACGCTTAACAAATTCTATATCCAGATGGCAAACTCATCCCCCAGTGTGAATCATTATTTATTTATCTTACTGCATACTGTATTTATTCTGCTTTTCAAATCACTACTATCTCTCAAAGTGGCTCATATCAATCAAAAGAGACAGATGGGTCCTGCTATCAGGCTTACCAACTAAAAAGGCAAGACACTCAAGGGCAGTGGAGTGGAAGGAAAGGAAAGAGGAGGGAAATCAGTCTTTAAAGGCCAGAACAAAGTGGTAAGCTATAATGGGCATTTTTATCCAGTTCAGGCCAAGATGATCTTCCCTTCCTGATTTATGTGCTTGAGTAGCAATTGGTGACTCTTGTTCTTCTGCCCAGTGGATGGGGCCAGAGTGCTCTTCTTCTTTCCCCTGTTCTAAGCAAGATGGTGCCACCCAAGAGGGAGTTTGCAGAAGTACAAAAAAATTAGGGGCAGGGAAAAGGGAGGGGAAAGAGCCCAATGAACCCAAATGAGGAGTAATGCCTCTCTGACCAGGATGGAGCTGCTATGCTAGCTTCCAGGCAGGTGGGTTGCTGTGACTTACTGAGAGGGAGAGAGGTGAGGAGATGGGGAGGTTTGCATGGTGCAAGCACTTCTGCAGGAAAGGCTCCGCCAGAGTGCTTGCACCACACTAATCTCCCTGCCATTGGATTCTTTGTCGTTTCTACTGCAACAGACATAGTTACCTCTAACCAACTAAACACTGGGCACTGGCTTTCCATTTTTTTAAAAAGTTTTGTTTTGTTTTTGGAGGGTGAGTGGCAGATTTGCACTTGGTACACAGGAAAAAAAGAGCATCCAGTCTAATATAATTTTTCACTACTGAAGCAGAAATGAGGAAGAATGCAACGTTCACCCCACACTTCTTTTCTTAAAACATGCTGTTATGTGAAAAAAAGAGTAATGGAATAATTCACTTTATTACATTACTAATTATGGTGTTGTTTTATTATGCCAGGCTAAGTACAAAAACATATTCTGTATAAAAAGAAAATAAGAAGAATGGGCTTGGCGTGGAATCAGCTAATTCAGTACATAATTTTGTAGCAAGTAATTATTTGCTTAAAATGAGAATTAGCTGAAAGAGGATCAGATTCGCTCTCTCTCTCTCTGGTGGCTCACACACAAGGAAGGTGAGGATGTAATTTGTTATGAATGCATCAGCTTGTTAAATAAATACTAGATATGTTATTTTCAAAAGAGACTCTCTGCAGTGTTACAGTAGCAAGAGCACTGTGTTTTGCTGTAGCTAACCCAGCACAGGACTAGTTCTGCTACAAACAGCAGCCTCTTATCTGTCACCACCTGTTCCATAATTTTATTTATTCATTTGCTATCACATTTCTTTTCTACCTTTCCTTTAAGGAGGCTAGACAGCGTACGGGCTTTCCATTCCTGTTTTATCTCCCCAACAACCCTGTCCAGGTGGCTTAGGTTGAGACAGGGCGTTCTATTGCCCTAAGTTTCATACGCTGGGGAGAGTCCACTAGTTAGGAGCAGAGTACATGCTTTGCTAGCCAAAAGTCCCTCATTGCATTTCCAGATAGAAGGATTTCAAACAGAAAGATCTTTGTGAGACCTCAGATAACTGCTGCCATTCAGAAGCAGCCAAGCCTGGCCTGGGTGGACCAGGACTCCTTGGACAGAGCTCATGCTCCAAATGAATAAGGTCTCAGATTAAATCCTCAGCATCTCCACTGAAACCAGAAATCAGGGACCAGGAAAGGCAAGTGTGAGGAACCTTTGGCCCTCAAGATGTTGCTGAACTACAACTTCCACCACCCCTGTCCACTGGCCGTGTTGACTGGGGTGGATGGGATTTGGGGTTCAGCAACATCAGGATGGCCAAAGGTCCCCCATGCCTGAGGTAAGGAGAAAAGATTTCGGCTTGAGAACCTGGATCAGCCTTCCCCAACGTGGTGCCCTCCAAGTGTTTTGAGCGACAACTTCCATAATCCCTGACCATTGGCCATGCTGCTGGTGGTTGCTGTTGCTGGGAATGACACATACTTAGGCCTCTTTATCTGGCTGTCCGGACTCTCCCCAGGATGCATCCCTTCCCTGGTTACACTACCTCTCCTCAAGCCACACCCCTCATGGTCCCTGCTTTGCTGCCCTTTAGTGTTTTTGCCTGGCTGGAATGTGTCCTTGAATTCTGACAATACTTCTTGCTTGTCTGGATGCCCCCATAAGAGAGCCTACTGCACAAATGTAAAACACCATTTTCTTGTGTACCAGTAGCAGACTCATTTTTTCGTATAAAAAGTTTCAGGATTTCAGCAGGAAGCTGCACGTCATGCATGGACTGGAAACAAAGCCGTAGGTTCACCCCAAAACCTTTGAAGGCATAGACGGTATTGAAAACTGGAATGCGTATAACTGCCTCAGTACTGTCATGATTGTGCCATGAAAAGGATGTCTGGAGGGCCCCCAAAGCCGAGGGACAGCTGTACGTTTGCCACAATCCTGGTGGGTTTACTCAAAGCAGAGTAAAAGGGGAGGAAAGTGTGATGACGAGTTTGGCTGGCTTTGCCCTCGGCTGCTCTGTGTCCTGTTGGGAAGACGTTCTCCCGAGGAGCTGAATGTAAAATCTTTCACTCTAAGCCTGCTGACAGCAGGATAAAGCAGGATGGAAATTTGCTTAGTGCTACCCCGCAAAGGCTTTAAAACACACATATTGTTATCTCGCTGCTTGCTACAGTGACCTACATAACGGCTCAGGCTGGCTCCTGAGTTTTCTTCCCTCTTTTCCACACCACACTATTCAGCTCCCACCCCCACCGCCCAATCTCTTGCCAGGCAGATATTTTGCTAGGCCTCACATTAGCCACATCACACACACACACACACACACACACACACACACAATGGCTCAGAGCCAGTGCCTGGTGGACATCATTGTAAAAGGACCAGTAGACCCAAGATGCTGTGCTTCTGACGCTGAAGCAGTCAGGGCCCAAGTGACCTGCTCTGTTAATTCCCCTTCAGCATTCATGAGTCTCTATGTGCTCACTGCCTAACAGCATTTTCATCAATGTTAGGGTAGCAAAGGAAGGAGGCCTGTGGATCTAGAATGTTCCAGGACCCTACAGTATTTTCCTCCCCCCAGACCTTCATTTTCCTTGCTGTAAGTACAGGTTCTTGTTATCTACCTGCAGAAATGCAGACTTCTCTCTTGTACCCAGGTTGCATTTAAAGGCACCTAACACTCTCATTCAGCCCCCACTTAGGCATGGGCATAGGTGGGGTGTGTCACACATTCCAGTAGCAAGTAGTCACAAGCTGCTAAATCTCTTAAGCAAGCAATAAAGCTAGAAAGACGCCCAGAGAGAGAAAGAAAGAGAGAGAGAAATTTCTGTAATTTCCTTGACACAACACAATGGTTTCTGGAGACCCAAAGTGGCATCATGGTGAAATGGATAGACTCAACCCCTCTTGTGGCTTTTTGTGCAAGGAAAAAATAGACAAAAAATAATTATTCCATTTATGAATAATTTCCTACGAAGCATCTTCAAGTGTTTTCACAACACAATAAAAACATATGCAAAAATTGCATACATTAAAACAGCAACAATTACACTCGCACACACACACACACACACACACACAATGCAAATCCAATACAGATATTGAGCGGGATATGAATCTCCACTTATCAAAAGGAAAGTCTTCAAGTGGTGCTGAAAAGACAGCAGAGTCAGCGCCTGCCTGAAATGTAACAGCAGGGAGCTCCAAAGTTCTGCAACATTAAAGGTCTGATTCTTGCATTGCACAGAATGGATCTCCTGATGAGGTGGTATCTGCAGGAGGCCCTCTGCTGCAAAGTGCAGTGATCAGTTGGGTGCAAAAGGGATGAGATGTACAGGGCTCTGTGCCCCGCTACCAGCACCTTGAACTTAACCAGGTATGGGGAGGATCTACAGCTGTATAAGACAGCAGAGAGGAAAGCTTGACTGCAGGTGGAGGCAAAAGTCTCCAGGACTGGAGAGGGAGAGAATGCATGAGGAAAGGAAGATGGGGACACAACTAACTGGGGAGGCAAGTTGGGTCTGGCACTCCACTCACCCACTCAGCTACAGCCTGCTTTCCCAGCTTCGCAGAATCCCATCATCTGTTGGACATGTTACTAGCTTGGAAGCAAGGACTAATTATTGCTCACTGAACTGGCTAAACAGATAAACCTCATACCAACTTGTTCAGAAGAGGTGGGTGAGGCAACTATAAATAGGAATCAAAATTAAAGTTTGATAAGTCCTGAAGGACAACTCACAGTTGCACCAAAGGTAGGTTGAGCAGAGATGCTTGAAGAGACAACCCACCTCACCCCAGCAGAGAGGAGACAATGGCTTAGAGCAGCTTTCCCCAACATGGTGCCCTACAAATTGTTTTGGACAACAACTACAATAATCGCTGGCCGTTAACCATTTTGGCTGGGGCAGATGAAAGTTTGGGGTTGTCTCCAGTGCCAGACCTACACAGAATAGACCCACTGAAATCTGTGACATTAATGACTAAATTAGGCACATAAATTTTAATGGGTTTGCTCTGAGTAAAACTCAGTGCGTCTCATGGAGTCTAAAACATCTGGAGGGCACTCATGCAATCTGGTCTGAAGGAGCCACCTCCTGTCTTCTCCTGAGCTTTGATGATGCAATTACTTTTCTCATTAATTTGTGGAGAATGACACAGCACAGGGGGAGCCAAGTAGTGCCCTCCAGCTGTTGTTGGACTACACCTCCCATCATGACCATGGGCTACTCTGGCTGGGGCTGATAGTTCACAACAGTTCACACCATTGGGAAGGCATCCTACACTTTGCAAGAGCCTTGGAGAGTATTATTTGTCACTTTTTTTCCTCCCTCCCTCAAGAAAAAAGTTAGACACACACACAGAGAAAGGTAACACATCCCCTGACTCTTTAAAGCAGGCATAGGCAAACTCGGCCCTCCAGATGTTTTGGGACTACAACTCCCATCATCCCTGACCACTGGTCCTGTTAGCTAGGGATGATGGGAGTTGTAGTCCCAAAACATCTGGAGGGCTGAGTTTGGGGATGCCTGTTTTAAAGCACGTCAAAAGATGGTTGCAATTGTGGTACCATTTGGAGGTCATGTGAACTTCTCCAGTCACTTCCTCTGCCTGCTTCATGGCTGCTGAAAATCATACAGCTATGAACTCTAAGTGAAGACAGTTACATTAATACTCCCCCCCACCGATTATGTAAGAAGCAATGGATTCCAACTGCCCAGAAAAGATGTTTCATTGTAGGCAACACTGTACATTAAGTAGGAAGTCCTGAGGAACCGTTTCATTTTTAATTAGCAGAACATTTCCCTCTAATTAAGAAAGGTGGAGTGGTAGGGATGGGCTCCCTATAAAGCAGGAGCAAGAAACCTCCCTCCCCCCACTCAGCTTGGTATTTCCTTGGAGGTAATGTATGGGGGGGCACATGTAGATCGTTGGTGGGGCTGAAACCAGTGGTGGGTGGGGCTGAGCAAAACGTGAGTGGCAGCATTCTCTCTCTCTCTCTCTCTCTCTCTCTCTCTCTCTCACACACACACACACACACACACCCTCTGTGGGTGGGTACTGTGTACTCTGTGGGTACTGTGTAATGAATTATAGCAATGTAAAGTTACACACCCCACTTTGTAGCATTCCTTGATCATTGAGTTTAGTGCTGAGGCAACAGACTAGAACTTAAGAAGCTCCAAGGAATGAGACAACAGGGTGCACTAGGGAGCTATCCTTGGTGCTGAAATCTTAGCAATTCAAACTTCTTCCCCGTGAGCCTTGTAGAACAACTATACTCTCAAGATTCCCTGATGATAAAAGAGTGGATCCCTCTGTTTCTTTGTAGCCTTATGTAACACAGACCTTCAGAATAGGTGAGCCCTACTGATCTCCCCTCCACCAAAAAAAAAGTCAATTTTTTGCTCTAATGTAAATTGTTTGCGGAAAGGGAGAGAAATGCAGATTGGTAAGGATTTTATTTAAGTTGTCAACCAGTTAGGTGGGCTGGATTCATAGATAATTTTGGGGTTACACAAACTATGTCAGGAACATGGTACATTCTCAGGGATGCAACACCCTGCAGTCCCCAATTCTCAGCATGTGTCTTTGCTGCTCTGAATGAACATATGACAGGCTCAGTATTGGTTTCTCCCCCCTGCATGGTGCTATCAGCCACTTCATTTTCCACTACCAGATCTCTAAAAACAGAATCTCCCTTAGCTAGAACTTAATGAGTTAGAAGACTGCACAGCCATAGGCTAGGCTAGGCTTGATCTTTGTCGTTGTTGCTAAGACCCTTTAGACATTCCTTCCCTACAGGCTTAGACTTGTTTAGGAGTCATGTCCTCTCACTAGGAACCCTGGGAACTGTATTTTGGTGACAAGAGTGGCTGCTAGGGAACTCTAGGGAACAAAGGCTCTTAGTAAATGAGAACCCCCAGGAGTTATTGGAGGAAGTCATAGCTGAAAGTAAGTTCATAGTGTAGATAGACCTCCTCTTTTGCTTTTGCAGAAACACAAAGGTAACAAGGTGTCCAAAGGTTGCAGTGCTGCCTCTGGTAATCCAGCCACTCATAGCCTTAAATAATTATTGCTCAGGACTCCTTGCTACCACATTATTTGAATACAAGCTGTATTCCCCCCCCAATAAATCTCCCCTGAGAGTGCCAGAGTAGAATTGCTATATCACATTCAAATTGTGTGGTAATAAGGAGACTTGGATGGCTGGATCACCTGCTTAAAATAGTTTAGAGGCAAAACAATCTTTTACAGGGACACAGAGGCAGCCCGGCAGCCCTAGGGCTACATTGTAAAGAGTTCTGTAGAATTTTGAAGTGAGTTCATGATCCGACTGGGTCACAATCTACCTTGTTTGAAACAGGTGAGTCCACTTTGGAGTCCATGTTTGATGGGTTTTATTGAAATAAAAATGAGTTCGAAAAGTGTTTGTCTTTGGCTGCATCATGCCAACAGCTGTACAAATCAGATGGAGTCCGGGCAGAGTTTTGGGGGCAGGAGTCCCACATCACATCTGACTGCCCCTTTTTGCTTTCTGCAGCTGGGCCCTTGACAAACGACTTCATTCTTCATCCCACCTCAAATTGATGAATGTGCCTTGCTGAAATGATTGAGCGCGTCCAAGACAGCAAGGTTATTAAACCGCAATGAGAGCAAGCAGCAAGCGATTGCCAGCCTCGTTAGCATTAAGTACGCTTTCCTCAGCAATTCCCTCTACCTTCAGAAGACTGACATGGCCTGTGCATAAAGAAAGGGACTTGTGAAGAAGAGCTGCATGAAGTGCAGAGAGAAAGACATTATTAGAGGAACAACAGCAGGGATCGAATGGTTTTGACTTGTGGCCACCATTATGAAAGTTGTTACGAGTGTTCTGAGCCATTTTCTGCTCTATAAGGGCTTTCTCTGGACTGATCCATCTTCTTCCACTGTTAACCTCTCCCTTTCCTAGTGCTTCCCCTTTCTGCTGCTCTGCTGTGGCAGAGCAATTAGAAAAGGAGTTTCAGGTCAAGGGAATGTCTGTGTGTAAGCAGGTGCATCTTCAAAAGCCAGCAGAATGCCAACACAGATGGGCTTCTCACATTTCAGCAGAGAGGGCATTCCATAACGCTGGTGATACCAGTGAAAAAGCCCACCTCTGCATTTCTAGAGGTAGAGTCCATCTTTTGCATACAGAAGCCTGGCATTCCCAGGTAGGGCTGTAAAAGACTCCTGTCTGCAACCCTGGAGAGCAGCTGCCAGTCAGTGTAGAGACAATAATGAGTAACAGCTTTCTCCTGATTGAAATGCAGAGTGTTTGAGGACTGGGACATTTGCAGGGAAACCAAAATGCTTGTTTACAAAGCTATTGTACTACCAACCTTACTGTATGATTGTGAAACATGGACCACTTATAAACAGCATCTCCAACTCCCCGAAAGATTCCATCAATGGTGTCTCTGAAAATTTTTACACATCACTTGGGAAGGCAGGCAAACTAATGCCAGTGCATTGGAAGAAGCAAAGATCACCAGTGTTGAAGCAATGATTCTTCAACATCACCTTCATTGGACTGGTCATGTTGTGCGGATGCCTGATGTCTTCCAAAGCAACTACTCTAAAAATGGTAAGCGTAATGCTGGTGGTCAACAAAAGAGGTTCAAATACTCTCTCAAGGCAAATCTTAAAAAAAAAAAGTAGTATAAACACCAACAACTGGGAAACACTGGCCTGCAAGCACTTCAATTGGAGAACAGCCTTTACCAAAGGTGTCATGGGTTTTGAAGATGCTCGAACTCAGGACGAAAGGGAGAAACATGCTAAGAGGAAGGCATGCTTGGCAAACCCTCACCTTGATCAATTCCTGCTCGGAAACCTATGTCCCCACTGTGTGGAGTCAGAACTGGTCTCCACAGTCACTTACAGACTCACTTTTAAAACCGTGTTTATGGAAGACAATCTTACTCGGCTACAAGTGATCGCCAGATAAGAAGACATGGATCAATGGTCTGACTCTTGTGTTCCTATTGGTAACTGCTATGGGGGAGGCTACAGCCTGTATAACAAGAACAACAACAATGATTCTTCAAATACCACTACTGCTACTAATACAACTTACTAGTTTTATACAGGCCTGAACAGACTATCAATTTCCTGGTCACCTGCCAGAAAAAGATGGATTGAAAACTAGGGAGGAAATTATGATCAGAGTATTTGTCATTATTCATTTTTTAAGGGGAAAAAAGCAAAATAAATCCAGGGGTCAAAATTCACAAATTACACTATCAATTTAAAAAACAAAATTTTTTGCTTTCTTAAAAATCCCAGGCAGTGCCAGGCACTGTTTGCTAGTACCTATAAAAATGGAAAACTCTTGGCTTCTGGTAAGGTTAGGCAAGGTTAGTGGCAACCCATACTGGAATTTTTTAGTGACACTCCTCTCAACTATTTATCAGGAGGAACTCACTTCATTGACCACTGCCCAATGAGTGGTTAAAAAAAGACAATTTGATTTTTTGGCACAGCTATAATCAAGAACCAATCCTCCTATTTATATAGCCATGCCCCTTAACTAGCATAGCTCCACCCTTTACCCTGTACAGCCTCATCCTGGATCATGCTGGTATGTGACTGAAAGGCAACACGTTGAACTGTACCCGGACAGTTCCCTTAGCCTGCAACACCTTTATCCAACCTGGTGCTGTCCAAATATTGTTGGGACTCCATTGGCCACTCTGTTCGGAGCTGATGGGGATTGGAACCTAAACGCGAA
This sequence comes from Podarcis cretensis, assembly GCF_951804945.1. Lineage (NCBI taxonomy): Eukaryota > Metazoa > Chordata > Lepidosauria > Squamata > Lacertidae > Podarcis > Podarcis cretensis. The sequence goes on from NC_137177.1 coordinate 31,783,852, forward strand.
TGTGTTGGAGTGCTTAGAGTGCTGGACCAGGGTTCAAATCCTCACTCAGCTGTGAAGCTGGCACTGGTCACTCACTTGTCTCACAGGGTTGTTGTGAGTATAAAATGAGCGAGGGGAGATGTAGGTAGGTCACCTTGAGGAAAGGTGAGGTATTAACACAACTAACTAACTAACTTTTTTTTTTATAAATATTTATTGAGATTTTTTAAATACAAAATGCAAAAATGATAAACAATATAACATGTATCATAACACATTTTTCAAAACTTCTTTGGACTCCCTCACGTCTCCCACTCCCACTTGCATCATTGTAAACTTTTTCCAGCAATTTATCATCTTATTTACATTCTTAAATCTCGTTCAATTAATTTAATCTAATAATTCTCCAAAAGTTTTATATTTTCCTCAATCTCACTTATCGTCACACAACTAACTAACTAACTAACTAACTAACACACACCTTAGAAAGAGGCAAGGTGGAGCAGGCTGGCCAAGAGTCTCAGCCTAGTTGTTTGCATTGCAGGTTTCCAAGTTAATATCTCCCCCTGCCCCACTGCTCCCTGCTTACTTATCTGATGGCGTCTTGCTTTTCAATAATGAGATTTGAGCCATTGGCTTATTCTGATGCTGGATATCCTACTACCAGGAAGGGCAGCTTTGATGTGAAAGGTATAGTTAATTAAGCACCTGATTAAATTTGGCAGCAGCTGCTGAGGTTGATTGAGAAAGCAAGAGAAAGATCATTACTTCTGCTGAGGCAGCGGTTGGGGAGCGGGCAGTGTTGCGGGAGGGAGAAGGGGGGCATCGAGAAATCCTACAATACAGCATTATTTCTTAATGACCCATTTGTCTTCTTGGCTCATTAACATTCCAGGAGAGATAGGAGTTGCCATAAGCTGCAACCATGCAGTAATTCCTTGTAAAGTGTTAGGGAATACCTGCCACTGGGTTGTAGTCCTACTCCTACTCAGAGTAGGCTCACTGAAATAAAGCCAGGCCTATCAATTTCAATGGGTAAAATTTAGTTGGATACAACCTTCTCTTTCTTTTTCACTCTCACTGACACCTCCTGAACATGCTTGGTTATTAGATACTTCACTTTCCCCCCAAATATATATATAAAGTGACATGCCCTCAAGTATCACCCATACATTTTCAAGCTTATCTTCATATCCATAAGGACTAGTAATTTGCATGGGAAACCCCAAACCTGGTTTAAAATGTCCAAATTGAACTTCCAGTGTTGTGTGATAGTGAGAGTGTTGGACTCAGACCAGGGAAACTGGGGCTCAAATTCCTGCTCAGTCATGAAGCTCACTCAGCCATTCATTGCTTCTCACAGCCTAACTTACCTCACAGGGTTGTTGTGAGGATAAAACGGGGGAAGAGAGGGTAGAACTATGTATACCACCTTGAGCTCCTTAGAGGAAAGGTGGGATATAAATGCAATAATAAACAAACCATTATCATTTGTAAGACATCGTTTGCTCATTAATTAGATCTTTGCTATTTTCAAGAGCTCATCGGTGCCATATCTCTAGATCTTCCAGCCTACCAGTTGTGTGGGTAAGGAGGCTGTATAAAATTTACAAGGAAAGAAAAGAAGCTGTGTAAAATTTACAAGAAAAGAAAAGAAAATGTTGTATAAAATATTCAAGACATCTTAGAGTAATAAAAATGCATCTGAAAATATTATAATAAAAAGCAAAGGACATCAATAGAAGCAATAGGCTATATCCAATTCGTAGTCATGTGCAGCACAGACCCATTAAAATGAATGGACATCACTAAGTTGGGTCCATTCATTGAGTATAGACTTAGTCGGATGAAACACAATGGCTTCAACAAACAAAAGCCCAGTGTTGCCTTTCCTTTTAGGGAAGCTGCCCCAGTTCCACGGTAATTTTAGATGCTCTTTCCCAGCTCTACGCTTTTCTTTTTGAGTTGAGACAGCCAGAAACAGTACACAGTATTCTGACTGAGACTGCACCATATCTTTGTATCAAGGCGTCACAATATTAGCAGTTTTATTTTTGACACCTTTACTAATGATCCCTAACACAGAACCCACCCTTTTCACAGTTGCTGCACAGTGGATTGACGTTTTCAACGAGCTGCTCAACACAATCCCTTTACTTCTCAAACCCTATCAGTGTAAATATAGGAGGGGTGTGCATGGAGGAGCATTGTCCTTATATGCATCACTTTAAATTTGTTTAAAGCCTGTTTACCCAGTTTGGGGAGCTCTTTACAATCCCTTTAACAACCCTGAACGATTTGCTGTCATCAGCATATATAGCCATACAAGTTATTACATTGGTTACAAGTTATTAGACAGGACAGGGTGGATTATATGGTTAATCCCATCACAGCACCCTTGACCCCAAGGTGAGGGTAACGCTGATATAGAGATATATTCAGGATTCACCAGTCAATCCAACATGATTTACTGTATACATACTTTATCAGCTCGTGGACTAGAACCAGAGTGAAACAACAACCACAGTATTAGATAGAACAACACACTGAAGAGCATTAAAATAAGAAGAGCTTTATGAGGAAACTGAATATGTTTATCCTGGAGGAGAGTATACTGAGAAGTGTACGGTAACCATCTTGAAACACCTAGAGGGTGTTTGAAACCAATGGATTCAAATTACAAGAAAGGAGATTCCAGCTAAACATTTGGGAGAACTTTCTGATGGTAAGAGCTGTTCAACCGTGGAATGGACTACCTCGGAAAGCAGTGCACTCTCCTTTGTTGGATTTTTAAAACAGAGGTTGGACGGCCATCTTTCAGGGATTCTTTAGCTGTGATCCCTGCATTGAAGGGGCTGGACTATTTATTAACTTTCTACCCTGCCCTTCATTTCTATGACTATGATTCTAAGGGCAAATGATCTCTGATCAACCCTGAAGGGTAGCAGCTCTCTGGGGTTTCTGCCAGGGAATCTTTCCCATTCCTATCCAGAGATGCTGAGGATTGAATCAAGGACCTTTTGTACACTAAGCATGTGCTCTACTACTAAGCTGCAGCTAGTGCTGGGTTTACATATAAGCTAAACAAGCTATAGCTTAAGGCCCACTCTCTTGGCCTCCCCCCAAATTTTTCACTATTAATATACTTATTCTTAATTGTATTTCAGTTCAACAATTACTTTGATATATTTTGTCATGTGCAAATGGAACGCTTTAAATTACTTTTGGAAAGACTGAAATCCCATTTAACAACAGTGATACATAGCGCCGCTACAAAAAGGGCAAAGGACGGAGCTAGCTGGTTTGACCTGGAGTCCAGGCAAACAAGGAGACAAATGAGAACTGCCTACCAGAGATATAGGAAATCAGGGACTGCCCCCCTACTTAATGCTTATATTGATCTGAGACGGTCTTACAAACAATTACTAAGGAGAAAGAAACTGGAAGCTGAAAGAGCCGCATGGCACAGTTTGGTTAAGGCATCACACGAGAAAGATACCACTTGCTTTTGGCGAACCATATCTGGTCTACTGGACCAGGAGCGTACTAATTCCATCTGTACAGTGGAACCAATGGAGTGGTTGCGCCATTTTCAATCTGTGTTCTATGACCAGGAAGCCCAACATTACAAATTATGTATTCAATTGGAGGACCTACCTCACTGGCCACCAGTAACTGTTAAGGAAGTTGAGAACTTAATCGCACAATTAAAGAACAACAAGGCCCCAGGGATTGATTACATCCCTGCCGAACTTCTGAAGTCCAACATTGGCTGGTGGGCCCCCCTGCTGGCGTCTCTATTTTCTTGGATCGACTCAACGGGTTTACTTCCAGATGGTTGGACTGAGGCAATAGTTATTCCAATCTACAAAAAAGGACCTACGCCAGACCCGGCGAGCTATAGACCAATCAGCCTTCTGCCTATACCCAGCAAACTATATGCCAAACATCTTTATATTAAGCTAACTAGCTGGCTGGAAACTGAAGCTATTCTAGCGGAAGAGCAAGCGGGTTTCAGGCAAGGCAGATCCACCATAGACCACTGCTTCACCCTAGCCTATTTAATTGATAAATATGCCAAAAAATCCCGCGGGGTGCTATATGCAGCCTTTATCGATCTAAAGGCTGCCTTCGATTCAATTCCACGTGCAAGACTCTGGGATAAATTGAGCACATCAAGTATAGACAAAAGACTATTATTCCTGATCAGCTGTCTATATAAAGACACGGTGCTGCATGTAAGAACTTCGTTAAATGGCCATCTTATAGGACCAGTTCCTGTCAGCAAGGGGGTCAAGCAAGGTTGCATCCTGGCCCCAGTTCTATTTAACTTTTACATCAATGATATGGTTAACTGTTTGTCATCTCCGGACTTCCACGCCCCCAAACTGGCTGACAAATCAATATCAGTACTTTTGTATGCTGATGATGCGATACTCCTATCTCGAACAAGAATAGGCTTAAATAGGCTCATAGGTAAATTTTCAGCATACTGTAGGAGAGAGCAACTGGCAATAAACTATCAGAAAACCAAAATTATGGTTTTTGCAAGGAAACACAGACAGTACAGCTGGAGGATGGATAACCAGACAATTGAACAGGTTAAAGCCTTCAAATATCTGGGTATCGTGTTCCAGTCGACCGGGTCCTGGGATGTCCATCAAAAATGTGCCAAAGAAAAAGCAGCTCAAAGTATTAAGATGCTGTCCCGCTTCTTTTACACAAAGGGGGGCAGATACATCCCAGCAGCCCTTGAAGTTTTTCAAGCAAAACCTTTGGCGCAGTTACTGTATGGGGCACAAATCTGGACGGGGAACCACTGCTCCAGTCTTGAAACTGTTCAGTCTAAATTTCTAAGGCAGATATTCGGCGTCCCCCCCTGTGTTCCAAACGCAGCATTACGACTCGAGGCCTGCCTTCCATCTGTAGAAACTCAGACTTGGCAAAGAACATTCAACTACTGGCTTCGTCTTAATCTAAACCCACCTGGTCTACTGCCTCTAGTAATGCAAGATTCTCACAAAAGCAAGTGGTTCAAAACTGTGCATCAAAAACTCCTTACATGCGGTTTGCATTCACAGTCCCTACTATCAATGGGCCTCATTAAAGCAAAGAGTCTAATTGGCCAGCGCCTGAAAGACATTGAACGGCAAAACAACCTGACCATCTTAAAGAAACTGTGCCCATGGTATACCTACTTTCCCCCTTCTCATTTTGACTCCCCAGCCTCATATTTGTCTAAATTAACCATCCCAAAATACAGACGTGCCTTTACATTGGCTAGATGGGATGTTCTTCCTTCTGCCGTACTCGAAGGTCGTTACCAAAAGACTCCATTTGAAAAACGACTCTGCCCATGTGGAGACGGTAACACGGAAACAGTGTCCCATGTCCTTCTATCTTGCCCTATTTACAAAGACCTAAGGAATGAGATTATTACTCCACTTATTCTCTCCAACCCCGGCCGTTCACCAGACATTACACTGTATTTTCTCTTATCTGATACGGATAGTCAGATAACAGAGAAGGTCGCGAGGTACATCGAGAGAGCTGTGAAATTGAGGGCCACCATCTGAGTGACAGACTTGTTCATCTGACGGACCCCCTTTTGCCTGTTCTTTTCTTCTTTTTATTCTTATTTTTATTTTTATTTTTAATTCTTGTCTAGCTGTGGCCTGTTGGCTTTGCTAATAAAGTTTTGATTGATTGATTCAGTTCAACAATTACTTTGATATATTTTGTCATGTGCAAATGGCTTTAAATACCTATTAGGTCCATAAATTACCATATAGCATATATTCAACACAAAAATCAGTGGCAATTTGTTGTTGACAAAGGACAACTGGACATGTAAAGGGCCCCATTACCTTCAGTAGTTTAGGACCTCATCAAACCTAAATCCAGCCCTGGCTGAAGCCACAAAGCTCCCACATACACACACCTCCCAAAACAGCCAGCTTTGGCAGACTCAAGGAAACTTTCTACTAAAACTAACCATAATCAGGGAACTTGACCTGCGTCGTGACTGGGAAAAATCTTGGTCCTAACAAAAACGGGCTGATCTCTCCAGCCCCGATTTGCAGCCGAGAAACATCTCCGAACAGCAGCAGCCTTCAAACAGTACAAGCTCAGCAAGGGAACAAAGAACAGAAAGGGGAAAGCAGGAGGTTCAGAAGCCCACAGAGAAATTGGCTCAGAAATAAACAGCAAGGAGACAAAAAGGAACTCTGAAAAAGAAGCAGAGCCTCCTACGGAAGAACAAAAGAGAGGATATGCCCACGTGCATTGATCTTTAATAGCTGAACAGCCAGCTGGAGATGGAGCAACAGAGGGGTGTAGAGGCCATGTTGCTGTGACAATCCTGAATGTTTTTGGTCGAGAGTATGCTGTTCCTTGCTGTCTCTGCGGGTGAACACAGATGAGCCATTTACAAAAAGCCCAGGCAGACAACCAAAGTACCCATTTGGTTGTTGAGGCAGATGTGGATGGCTATTTCAACACACTTTCTGCCCTGGGTTGGTGCCATCTGATGGGAAGCAAATTCCTCACCACTTGGGCAGCTGGACAGCACAGAGGCAGCCAAGCAGGACAAGGATGCTCATCTGCATCAGAGCTATGGGGGTCCCCCTGCCCTTGGTCAAAGGCCACAAGCAAGGCACAGAGGGGAGTGACCTTCTCTTGGTAAGCTCAGGCCAACTAGTAATGAGAAAGGAGAGGATTGTGGAAGATGAAGAACAGATGTGATATGCATATGGTGCTCAAAGCACATTTCAGTTACTCTTACAACAACAAGGTAGGCTGACATTATTCCTCTATGGGACTTGCCTGGGCTGGCAGAATGGAAACAATGATTTCTGTCATCTAGAGTGTGGATGGAGTCATTTCTCCCTTGAGGGCCACATACTGGGAATGAGCAGAGCCATGGTGGGCATGAGCAAACCCAAATGTGGACTGAATCTCTCTCTCTCTCTCTCTCTCTCTCTCTCTCTCTCTCTCTCTCTCTCCCTCTCTCCCTCTCTCCCTCTCTCCCTCTCTCCCTCTCCCTTTTTCCACTACCCCTTTCTCTCTCTCGACCACCTCCTATCTTCCTCCTTCTGCCACCTCCTTTCTCTCTCTTTCTGCCATCACACCGTTCTCTCTGCCCCACCTTTTCTCTTTCTGCCACTCCCCTCTCCATCTTGCCACCCACATGAAACAGGGCCAAGGGTCACAGCATGCCCAACCTCTGACCTAGAGCATTCATGGCAGAAGTGAAATTTACACCAGGACTCCCAAGGCACACACTCCTCACTACTCCATGATACCAGCTCACTCGGCACCTGTTCCAATCTGTGTGGATTGCCTTGTGCTGCCGCTGCTGCTATTTCAGCTGAATGGCCTCCCCTGCATTCCCCACAGCATTACCAGGCAGAGAGAGACAGCCTTGTATCCATCTTCCCGGGGACGCCTCTCCTTGCACAGTCTTCCTAATAAACCTTAGAGGTGTCACCTCCAGCAGCCGTGTTGACAAACTTCTCCCTCCTGCCAGGTTCCATCTATCATGCAGGGAGCATGAAACATCTATCCTGACTCTCTTTTTCTGCCTCCCTCCTTCCCTCTCTCCACAAGCTTGCAGGGAATCCCTGCATTTCACTTCTGCTAAAAACACTTGGGCCATCATGGAACCTGACATATAATGAGTGTCCATTTAGCTCAGTATTGGGGGTGGGGTATTTCTTTCAGACCTGGGACCACATTCCCTTTTGGGCAACCTTCCAAGTGCTGTACAACAGTGGTGTGAAGGGTCAGAGGCAAGTTAGCAGAGCAAACAGATGCACATTTTGCCTTTCTACTCATGCTCACACACCTGACTCTGCTCCATCCAGGCAAGCAAGAATCCTAGAATTGTCGAGCTGGAAGGCACCTTGAGGGTCAACTGGTTCAACCCCCTGCAATGCAGGATTCTCAACTACAGCACCCATGACAGATGGCAGTCCAGCAGTCTGATCTAAGTTCAATGACACATTCTGTTAAGGCAGAAGCACTCCAGCAGGGGGCGAAGCAGAGCTGGTGAGGGAGGTGGTCTGGGGAGAGTCCCAAGGGTCAGACAGAAGGGTCTGGGGGCCCTTTTCTCCTTGGGCCTCAACCATGGTCTCCACTGACTGGCAGAGTTACATGGCTGGAGATGCTGGAACCTTCTGCAGGCAAAGCATGTGATCTATCCTAGCACTTCATCTCCTCCTCAAAATAGATGGTAAATTTTATAGGACAGGAAGCTGCATTATAACCATCTAGCTTGAACTTGTTGAAGGATTGGCAGCAGCAGCTCTCCAAGGTTTCAGACACTGGTCTTTCCTAGTCCTACCTTGAGATGTTGGTGACTGAACCTGAGATCTTCTGCATGCAACGTCTATGCTCTGCTACTGAGCTATGAGCCTTTCCTATCACACTGTAGCACTGCTTTGTTTATATGGTCTGCAAGTGCGCTCGAAGGAGGTCTTAAGGAAACGGCTGAGTGTTTCTGTGGTGGTAGAATGGACTGTGTCCCTTTAGGCTGCAGGTGGGGAATCACATTTCCTTACTTTTGATTTGAAGTGGTACAGTACATCCCCAAACCACTGAATACTACTATCTTGTTCTGCTCCATGCACAGACAAGCCAAAGAAGATCCCAATGTGATGCTAAACTAACTTATATACTGCAGCTGGTATAAGCACATCATGTTTTATATCTGGAGTAATTAGGCATTGGATCTGAAGATCCCCTTCCATTGTGGGTACACATTTCAGTCCAAACCACAGTCTGATGCCTGAGTCAGGTCCAAAATCCAGATCAGGTCCCTTACTGACATGACTCACAAATTCAGCTCCTTTTGCTACAGATGAGGAGGACTATGTCATTTTAGAGGGGAGCTCAACACTTCCTCCTGAGCCCTCCTCCTAGTCTGAGAACATCAGTCCTTCTGCCTTCTTTGGACTCAGAGGCCAAGCCCTCCCCCATAACACACACCCACACCCACACCCACCCACACACCCACACCTCTTGCAGATAAGACCAGAGCTCTTTAGGACAGCAAAGCCAACTCCCCCAAAGGAGTTGGAGCCAACTATAGTACAGACTTTGTCAGCCTACTTAAGGCTTTAGATGGCCTCAACTCTCTGTTGCAACAACTTCTCCCCACTACCTGTGATTCTGACTTCTTCCTATATTGTCCTGCTTTTGCCTGACCTGCCTTGAATTGAATTGATCTGTTTTGCTTTACCTTTGCTTACTTGACCTGCCTGGAAGCAACTCTGTTTGATGCATTCCCCTTCCCCTTCAAATTGCAAGCCCCAGTGGAGCAGCCTACTAAGAGGCCATGACATCGTTGCCATGCTTTGTCAAATCCTGGGAGCCAACTTCCTGCTAGTTTTTTGGCCAAATGGGACCCTCTCTGCCTCCTCTTCTGTTACTTCTTAGAGGTAGCAAAGATAACACAGAGAGATGCATTCATAGTCTGAAGGCCCTAAAAGAGTCTCAGACTCTGAATGCCAGCATGTACGGGCAATGGGGTTGGAGAACTCAACTGTTAGGGCAAGGCTGAAGACATGGATTGCTGTATACAACCCAGACTCGGAGTGTGTGCTTTTCAGCCCAAAGTCCCAGCAGTTACACTAAGTGCAGAAATCCCAGAGCCAGCACAGAGAAGGTCTTGTCCTATTGACCGGGTAAGAACAAAAGGCAAAAAGCTGCTAAGATTTATCCATGTCTGCCCAATGCAGAGGCTTCATTTTGCCTTCTAATCACAGGGTCCAGTGTCATACACAACCCTATTTCCTTCTGTTGCAGAAGAGGGCTCAGAGGAGAGAATGTAAACATTGCCAGGTTGCTCACCAGGTTAGATTCCAGCTTGGACCCACAAGTTTCCTTGTTCAAATCCCTGTTGTTCAGGGCCATTGAAACTGCTGATGAAAGGTCAGTGAGCCTTAGTGGAAATTCCAGTTAAAACATTTAATCCTAGGAAGCAGCATTTGCACACCCAGCCACCCAAAATAACCCGTGTTAAACAAAGACTAAAGCACCAAAATTCTAGAGAGTTTGATCTGGCTGCAGATTGCAGAGGATGAAATATTTTATTTATTTAGTATATTTTTATCCTGCTTTTCACATCAAGGGGTGGGAGGGGAGGGAGAGAACAGTTCTGATATCAGGCTTACAAACTAAAAAGACAAGGCACACGAGGGAAGGAGAGTACAGGGGAAGGGTAGAGGGAGATCAATAATAAGGCTTTGCATTTATTGCTGAAATGGAATGAGATGTGATTTTGTGACGGATGTGACTTTTATGCAAATATTCCCCCTCTGCTCTCTTTCTCCAGCTTCTGCCTCATCTCTTCTGCCAGTGAATAAACGTGAGCATCTTGCCCTATAAAGAGAAGCTTTTCAGAAGGAACTCTTGCATGCTAAAGTATCTTTGTTCCTGATGAGAAGCTCCAGCTGAGTCCCCACTCCCAGCCCTTGGTGTATGTGTGTGTGTACTCTCATAGCTCAAGGGGGTTATCATTGATTGGTTTCATGCTCCACAGAAGCCCCCACTCAGTTCAATATCTTACTTTCATCTCAGTCCAAACTGATGGTTTTGAGTGACCCAGAAATGTCGACGCAGCAATCGGAAAACATCAAAATGCCTTCATGCAATGTAGAGTAGTCAAAGATGAAGTGTTTCAGCCGGCACCTGTTTTCAGAAGTTGTGGATGATTTTTTTGTCACTTTCAAGGGAGTTGGCAGGTTGCGTCTTCCCCTCCCTACATCCGTTATGTACAGAAGATCTGAATGGCACCAAATTGTAGGATATCTCACTTCCTCCTCTCCTGTTATTCTGTTGGGAACTCAAACACAGACATGTTTCGAATGACCCTGTTGTGTGAAGGGTACCAATTGTTTCTGGGACTAGAGGGTGGGGATGACATCCCTAAGCAGTAGGGTGGCTATGTGCCCAACTTTACAGAGGACAATCCTCTATTAGAAGGGCTCTCTGATCCAAGGCTGATTTAAATATAAAAGAACCCTTGGAAGGGAGAGCAGGAGTGGCCTTGGAGAGGCCCATCAACAGTGAAGCCCTGGGCAGCTGCTCCACTAGGGTGAGATCTATTATATAATTGCAAATGCACATTTTATGCAAATCTGTGTCCTTATCTGTCTTCCATTTTTTTGGTGATGTGTAAGCGGCCATCCTAATTCTAACAGGAGTCTGACCCAAAAGGCACCAGCACCTTGGTAACCAGTCAGATTCAAAACAGGAGAAGGCTCTTGCTTCTTAAAAAGCTGTGCATTTGAAGAACCATACAAACTCATTTGGGCCCAAGGTCAACCCCAGAGCTCATGCTCTCCAGCCTACCATTAAGAAAGAGCACATTGACAGGTACCAGGCACAGGGCCTTTTTGTGGTGGCTTCACATCTTTGGAAATTCCCCAGTTTCTTCCCTACTTCCCTCCCTCCCTCCTCCCCCTTTTTAAAAGAGATCTTAAAAAAACCCTTATTCCACCAAGAGTCTCTTGATTTTAAAGCTAGTTATTTTGGTTCTAATCTGATGTGTTTTACTGACCAAAAGTTTATCAATTGCATTGCACTGATTTCCAAGTTTGTAAGCCACTTTGTGAGGGCCTTGCTTGAAACATTTTTTAAAAATGGAAACGGGTTTTTTTTTTGGGGGGGGGGGGTGTCAGCCATTTTTTTTCAGCCAGTGAAGCTTCTCTAACTCTGCAGACCAACCAGTCTGCAGCACAGGTGTGGCTCATCTGGTGGGAAGGAGCCACTGGCAACAAGGCCAGCACTGCTACCACTCACAGGGAGAAATGAGGTTGGAGTTGCACAGGTGCACTGCTGGGCCCAGCCTGGTGCTCCTGCCTGTCCACCCACACAGTCCTGACTTGTCCATGCTCCTGCTGGATGAAAGACTCGAACTCGGATCTCATTTTGTAATGTTATTAATTATATTTATTAAATTATTATTCTTATTATTTGTGCCTGCCAATGGGAATTCTACCTTGGGGCCTGGGCCTGGGCTGTCTGTTCACACCAGCACTGGGATCTCTATGTCCTCAGAGATGGAGGAGGTAACAGTGCCAGATTGGAGACAGACTTGGACCCCTCCTGGGTGGGTAGAGGCTTGTCAGCAGAGGCTGGTGAGGGTGGATGCTCTGGCAGGGAGGGAGGTGGTGCTGGAATTCCTAAACTGGCAGCTCGGATGAGTTCTAGGTCCTGATGCAGCTTGCTCCAACCTGCTGGGTCTCTCTCCCCAATGTCACTTCCTCAAACTCCCCCCACCCCTTTTCCTGATTAGACCAGCCCATCAGGATGCTGTCTTGGGGCTCATGACACTGACCTCACCACTGCCTTGCCAAAACGCCTCTCAGTAAGTGGCAGTGATGCTGATGTCTGAGCCACCCTTGCAACAGTCCTCACTGGGTGCACTGCCATCTTCACTTGGCCCTAAATGTTTCCAAAATCCAGAGCTTCCTCCCTTCCTAGTGGGCTTCCCCAACTTGGCTAAGTTGCAGCAGCAGGCAGGGGAACCTAAGGCCCTTCAGCTATGGCCGCACTACAGCTCCCACTGTCCTGCCCACTGGCCATGCTGGCTGGGGTTGATGGGAGTTGGAGTCTGGGTTGGGGTGCTGCTGTTTATTGCCTCCCCGCACTATAGGCCGGCCTCTCTTTTAATGGCGTTGCATGAGACCAATACAATTTCAGCAAACTGAATTGCGGCAGCTTTGGTTGCCCCCACACGCCTTGGAGAGATGGGAGCAGAGGGATGTTTCCCTGCTCTCTGCCAGCCTCTGGTCCTTGTTTGCTTGGGAAGTGTGCCTTGTTCCCTGCTTCATTTTCACCCTCTGTCGCAGCACAATCCCTGGCACCTGGCACTGGCACTGGGTGCCACCAGCATATACATCTCTATCTCCCTTGAGCAGCAGGCGGCTTGGCATTCAAGGAGCATCTGTGATTAGCATGGTTATTGCTTAGGTAACCAAAATAAATAAAATTGTGCATGTGTGCGTGTGCGTGTGTGTAAGAGAAATAGACATGGTTTGTGCGAGTAAGAGGAAATCAATGGGCCCCCATCATTGCCAGACAGTCATTACTGCATTGAGAATTCATGGACACAATAAAACCATGGACAGGAAGCAGAGCGCCAGCCGGCAGTGTGAATTACGGAGTCATCTTCCTCGGAGCAGAGAACACTCTCCGGGCGTGACTTTCCTTTCATTGACTCCAGCATGGAAGGATGGTAGCTGGCTATCGGGCCACCAAAGTATTACTCAAACTAACTCCATCTGTCTTGCTTTTCTACCTGAATACTATTTCCCCAACCACCAACAGCCTTGGTGTGTGTGTGTACTGTTCATTCTCTTCAAGGGATTTCCTAGGTGGAAGCCCTTTTGAATTCATTCTACATACATCAGTGTTTCAATCAGTGGCATAGCTGGCCGCTCGGGTGTCCGGGGTGGCGCTCTGCGCTCGGGACCAGAACTAGCTGAGACAAGACGCACTTCCCGGAACCTTGCTACTGTCAGGAGCTGTCCTACACTCGAGTAGGACCCTGGTAGAGACACATGCCCGACTGGCATGTTCTCTCCCTCATGGTCGTTTGTTCGGGAGCTTCAAAAGCTTTCTTCAGCCCGAACATCACAGCGACCGATGCCAACAGACATCAGCACACTTAGGGATCCGCAGAGTGTGCGCAGTTTGCGTTACATAACTCAGTAGCTCAGCATTTTGGCTAATCTACTTTATTTACATATAAACACACTCAGAGCATTCTGATTTAGCTCCTTCCTCTTTCTCATCAAAGAGAATGAACAAAGGACAATAGTCCCACTTCACGGACCACAGTAACACAAACATCCTGCCTCCGTCATTTCCCACCCTGTGGAGTCAAAACATACACCGTCATGTGATAGACAACAATCCCATGACTGCAATCACGGAGCAGGAATCTTAACAGCTACCACCTCCCCCTCAGCTGTAGGGCATCTGAGTGAGAGGCATTGGGCAGATGCAAGCCCCATGCTGCCGTTTCGGGCAGCGCAGAGCCTGCAGGTGCCCGAGCCACTGCATCACTCCCAGGAGAGAGGTGTGGCTCAGGCGCACTGCAGGGCCAGCTGTAAGTGCTGCCCCCCATGGTGTGGTGACCAGTGCCCACCCCCAGCTATGCCTCTGGCTTCAATGGAAAAGATGTACAGCTGTCCAGAGTCCTCAAAAGAAAAGGGGGCAAATGGATGAGGGGAGAGGTTGTGCTACGCTTGCTAAATAGAACTTCCAGGTTCAGAGGTAGTGCATCTGAATACCAGTTGTCATGCTGCAGGCAATGGAGAGGATGGCTGCTGCCTGTGGACTTCAGCTGTAGGCTTCTGGGTGGCATCTGGTTGGCCACAGCTAGAAATGGGATACTGGTCTTGATGGAGATATAGTCAAATCCAGCAGGGGATAGTTCTTATGCGGCTGGAGACTTCCACTCCATTCACTTGTATGGTGCAGCTATCAAGGCAAAAGAGTGGGGTTGGGGTTGAGGAATGGACCCCAAGTTGTCCCCAAATTTCTGACTTTGTTACTCCGAGAATTTGGGATGCAGGGAGTTATGTCCTGATTTGGGGCCCAAGAATAAACAGGAACTTCAAGAATAAACAGGGAGCTTCACGGAAGCAATATAAAGCAGTGTCTGTGAAGAGGGTTAGAGAACATGACAAAGTGATCACAGGCGAAATGAAACAGGGAAGATGGTTTTTAAAAGAGGAGAAGAAAAGGCAACCCTGTTGCAGAAGCAGCTCCAACTTCTGATGTTTCCAGTCACTCTACATGGAAAGCTCTCTCATGTGGGAGTTGACACACAAGTTGCCACATGATTCAACTGCACATGAGTGCATTTAAGTGTGTGCACATGTGGGAGGCACATGAGTTCAACCATGGAGGCGTTTTTCATGGAAGAGCTTTGTGGCGTTTGCAAAGATAGATCTGTCACATCTTCTCAGGGTTTTCACGTTTTAAAGAGGAGTCTCAAGAACGCCTTGCCCAGGCGCCTAGACTGCTGGTTGGTAGCAGAACGAAGGGGAAGGCGGGGGCTGAGCTGTGCATGCTGAGGGATGGACAAAGTGGCCAGTTTCAATCTCTCCAATATTAAATTCAGTTTGCCATATTTCTGCATCAGTTTACATTTTTTAAAAAGGGAATCATGACAATTCATTAGCATTTCAGTGTACATTTTGTGTGCATTTCACCTAATATACTATTTTTTGCTTGCAGTTTTGTCTAGTATGCACATTTCCCCAGGCAATTTTCTGTAATATATACGATATACGAAATACGATATCTCTATTGTCATTGTCCCTTGCGGAACAATGAAATTGAAAACTACATAAAACTACATAAAAACTACATAAAACTACCACAAAACCACATAAAACTACATAAAAACCACATAAAACTACATAAAAACTACATAAAACATTCAAAAACCCCTAAAAACTCTAAAACCTCATTTTAAAATACACTACACTACAGTGTATAGTAGTATATTTGCATGTCATTGTCACCAATATGTGCCTTTCTATGCACACCTTCTGTCTTGCATGCTCATTTTTGTACACATTTTTTGCTTGGAGGACTGCATCAGGAAATCGGAAGTATGCATTTCGAAGGACCACTGTGCTTCATATTGTTTTGGGAACTATGAAAAAGGTGAGATCAAACTGAAATGCAAACTGAGAGGAATTTGTTGCCCCATTTTTACACAAATAAGTTAGAGGAAGGACAAGAGAAGCTCTGAGCAGCCTGTCAAGCCCATTTTCTGAGAATCTTGGTAATAAAGGATCATCATTCAATGCAATGGAATTAAACTGAATTGACTCTGACTCTTGTTTTTTATCTTCTCCTCGATGGTTGCTCTGTTGTTTTCTTGTACACACTATCCTTCTTCTGGCCTCTCCAGAACAAGAACCATGGGAATCAATTGGTTAATAGCAATTTGGGGTGGAAAAATTCTGTCCAGAGACCCAAGGTGGGGCTGAGAGTCGCTCTTAATTTCCCTTCCATTAGACACACAGGAGGAGGGAAGGACACAGAGTTCACATTTAACAAATCTGGAAAGGGAATGAGGGGCAGGAGGCAAAGGGCAACACACTGGGTTTTTATGTTTCCAAAGGAGGAAACAGCGTTGAAAGTGATGCATTAACAACAGCTCAGGATTTGCCTGCGTGAGTTCCATCTGTTAACCACCGTTAGCAACTGGAGGAGAGGGACACCTCGCCCCCTGCTGGTCATTGCTGAGAGCAGATGCTCAGGTCTAATTTGGCGTGCTATGCTAAACAGCCCATAATACTGCAACAGTGTCAGAAACAGAAGGGTGTGTGTGTTTAGTACACTGCGGTTCTGCAGCGGTACAGAGGAGGTGCAGAACGTAGGTGCAGAATCACAGGGGGCGGGCACTTTTTGGGATTCTGGGTTTGCATTTTTGAGAAGAACAAGGTCCTAGTCCATAAGGACACCAAAGAAATGCTTGGAAATGCGTGGGCAAGGCCTGAGGAAATCTTTGAAGCCGGAGAGGTGGTTGAAAGAGATCTCTAGTGGTTAGAGACCTTGCCCTGCATTTCCACCTCCATCGCAACGAAACGAGTGCTCGTTCCTCAGAGCCCTTTAAAATGCAAAATAATTCATGCAGAATTAGAGAAAGTCTGCTTATTTGGCTGAAGTGTGTAATTAATGCAGGCTATGTAATCCATATAATCTTGGCTATATATAGGCACTTCTGTGGCTAGGGCATGGAGAACCAGCTCCAAAAGAGGCTAAGAATAGTTTTGCCCCGGGGATGGGGAAGCTGTGGCCTTCTTGGACTCCAGCTCCCGTGAGCTGCAGGCAGCATGGCCAGTGGTTGGAGTCCAGCAACATTTGCTGAGCAGCCCTGCTTTACCCCTTTGAGAATACTGCTGCTGAATTCCTCCCTTCTCCTCTCTGTCTGCTTTTGAGTATTCCTGCCACTACACAATACCTCCTGTTTCCTCCTTCCTGAAAATGCTACTGAATGGCTTGAATGTGCTGCACTGTGTTAGGCTGCAGGCCACTGAGAAGCTGCAGTAGTGGCACCTCTGCCCTCACTAAGTGACACATTGATTTCTTCTTTCTTTCTTTTTTTATTTAGCAGCTGCAGTTGGAACAGGATCAGGGCTAGGTGCAAAGAGGGGGAGGTTCTAACTTTCCCTTTGCGCTTTAGTGCTGATAAACCTGTGCATTTAACGTAACGTGTAGCTTGGCCCTCAACCTCCGTGCGAGATGGCAGCTGGCTTTTCATCTCCCACCTTGAAAAACGTGCTTAATGTTGCATATTGGAGGCATCATTTAACGGCTATCAACATGATATGGGGTGCCCATTTTGCGCTCCTCTCCCCATCGCAACAAAGGGAGAGGCCCCATCGCAATGTGACCCTAGTTGCAATGCTGTTGCTAGGGATAATATGAACCATGTCCCCCAAAGGGCTTATTAGCAGTTAGTTGCCAGTTCTCCTTTAAAAACCAGCCATGCATGCTACACAAGATGGTTTCATCAAACCCACAAAAGGAATAATGGGGGCATTTCTCAGGCTCATAGAATCATAGACTTGTGGAATGGGAAAGGATCCCGAGGATCACCTAGTCCAACCCTCTGCAGTACAGGAATCTCAACTAGATCAAGTATAAAAACCAGAAGGAACTATGTATGCCATTTTGAGCTCTTTGAAGGAAGCACAGGATAAATGATTTTACCATGAAGAGACAGGGGATATTTTTGTATAAGTAAATAAAATCTAATAGAACTGCTGTCCATATCAGGCCGGAACTAGATGGCCTGAACCAACGCAAATGCAGATACCAGATATGAGGTCTTTCTGTGGGTCCAATACAACAATTTTGTATTGCCTGCCAGGGACTATAAATGCAAGAGCACTGAGAACTGTCTGGTAGGGTGCAATACATGACATGGGGACTATGTTCAGCTGTGTCACAAGTTGTGCAGGCACATGTTGTGCCCTTTGATAGGGCTAGAACCTTATTTATTTATTTAAATGAAGAAAAATTATTGGGATGGTGAATTCTGCATCATCCCACAGTTGCATGGCATAACTGCAGAAGTGTAGCATGCCAGAAGCCAACAGTTTGTTGAGGTGTAACAGCAATTCCTTTCTCGTGAAGCTTACCTAACCTCATTAGCAAGCATATTTCACCTGCATCAACCCAGGCCTGCCCATTACTTGCATTTAGTAATAAGCCACCAAGTGCTGGAGGACATGACTATTGTCTACTTGGTTAAATGAACTATGATTTGCATGACCCTTGGCTGTGTACCAGACTTCTTTCCTTCCCCTCACATTTCTTTTTCCTTAAAAAAAAAAATCTGACCCAACAGACCAGACACAGGTATGCTCCAGCTGAGCATGTCATTGTAAAACAACCCTAATATAGGATGCTGGCGGTGTGCATACTCATACATCAGGGACTGAATGACTGTCATACCATTAGCTCACTTGAATTTGAACTGAAGGACTAGAGAAGACAAAAATGTACGATGGGGAGAATTATTGCGAGACTGGAAAAGCTTCTACCTTGCACTTGTTTCGCAGTGAGGAAGGTTATATTTGTCGATGTTGCATATTTTATTTGCAGCAAGCTATATTATTCTGTGCAATGCCATCCTCCTGTTTGGTTTTATTCGTTACTTCTTTATTAATCTGCTATATATTTTGGGAAATGGTTCGTCTGGTTGTTTGCTTTCTATGCGTTTGGACGCCTCTCGAGATATCGTTGCTACACTCAGCACAAAGGTTCCTAACATTGGGGAGATGGCTTGAGTCAATGTTGGGAAACCAGCCATCGTTTTGAATCAATGTGGCAAAGCAAAATGTGACTTTGCTGTGACTTTGCCCAATTTTGGACTTGTCAGGATCAAACTGCACCAATTTCAAACTTGCCACGAGGGTTCCTGAGGTTGGGGGAAGTGGTTTTCATTAATGCTGGCTGCCATTTTGAATCATGATAGTGGACGAAATGTGACTTTGCCCTGATTTTACCCAAGTATTGGTGTGACAATTTCACCTTGTGCCAATTTGGATACCTCTGAAGATATCCTTGCCCAAATCAGTAAGAGGATTCCTGAGGAGGAGTAGGTAATCTTTGTCTACATGTGGAATCCAGGTGCCATTCTGAATCAAGAAAGTGGACCAAAACATTATTTAGGCATAGCTTGGCATTAAGGTTCCAAACTGTGCTGCTTTGTACACCTCTGAAGATATCACCAATTTTGGTGTGATGGTTCCAACCAGTGCAATTTTGATGGCTTTGAAGCCATTGCCCAATTTGGTGGGGCAGTTCCAACCTGTGCCAATCTGGATGCCTCATCCAACTTGGCACAAGGGTTCCTGAAGTGGAGGAGGAGTTCTTTGTCTATGTTTAGACTCCAGATCCCATGTTGAATCAAGATGGTGGACCAAATAAACCATACTTAAACATTAGAGCACCCCTCCCACAAACTGATACATTACACAGTATGTGGGGGGGAAATAACATAATACGTCCCTTACATCTTAAAAGCAATACTCTCCATCAGTAAAAATCTAGCATGTCAGGGAGAAGGGCATTATCCTAGACATGCTAGCTTTCTATGTGCAGGCTATGAACCCTGCACCTAGAGCTATGCTCTGAAATCTATGCATCAAAAGCGCATCCTACTTCTTTAGTGGACCCAGCAGTCCAGCCCTCCATCCCCCACCCGCTCCCTTGTCGGTAAGGACCTGATTTCTTTTTTTGGCCTGGCCCGGCCTTGCCAAAATCCTCTCGTGGCTGGTGGCCAACAGCTCTTGTACTATGTTCTGCCAACAAGCCCCTGGATAGTAATAATGAGCAAGTGAGGCAAAGGGCATCAGAGGCTCCCTGTCAAAAACCTTGTCAGGGTTTAGGAAACCAGAGAAGCTGAGCCAGAAACTGGCTGCTTTACCTGGTGTGTTCAGATGGAACACAGGGGCATCCATCTTGGAATCCCAACTTTGAAGTGGGGCTCGTGATGGGACCCCTTCATATTTTCTCAGCCTTATAGCTGGCTGTGGCTATGAGCTCCCAACTGGCATAGGGATAGCACCTTAAAAAGCAAAGCAAAGCTAGATTTGCTCCTGACAGCAGGCCTGATGCTGCAGGGATGTTAATCACCTGAATGAAGCAGTTATTCTTGGGTGGTAGAAGATTCCCCTGAAATCTTCATGGGCTTGGACTAGATGACACTTTGGGTATCTGACCATGCTACATTTCTGTCAGTCAGCTGTGGTGCCATGACCCTTGAATCTGCCAGAAACAGATGTAGAGGTGTCAGCTATTTATTTATGTGTTGTATTCACATCTCACCTTTCTCCCCCAAGGAGCTGAAGGTGGTGTACATGGTTCTCCTCCTCCTCATTTAATCCTCACAACAGCTCTGTGAGGTAGGTTAGGCTGAGAGGCAGCTGCTGGCCCAAGGGTCACCCAGTGAGCTTCATGACCAGGTGGGGATTTGAACCCTATTCTCTCCCAGGTGTTAATCTGATGTTCTAATCACTGCACCACACTGGCTCACAGAGGGCCGGACCACATTTAGGTCTCTGAGCTGGCTGATGGAGATCAAGAAGCCACAGCACTCAAGGTTATCAGGCAGGAACCACCAGGACAACCTTCCGCACTGCCAAGGCCTGCAGGGCAGAGCCAGGGCCCTCCCTGGCACCTTCCCTTCAGCCACCCAGTGCTTCTTGCAGCACCTCAGGGGTCATGCAGCGCAGGGAGGCTATAGAATGAGGACAATTGGGCATCTTCAGACCAGCGGGTTGGCCCTTTAAGAGACTAAAGTTATTCACAAGGGACTCTAGAAGATGCAGTGTGGAGACAGAAGCCTAAAAGGTCTCTGCCTGCTCCCAACCTGTGAAGGAGCAAGTTACTCAATCTGGGGAACCGGGTTAGCGTCTCCGCTCCTCCACATGCAGCTGCTGGGTGACCTTGGGCCAGTCACACTTCTCTGAAGTCTCTCAGCCCCACTTACCTCACAGAGTGTTTGTTGTGGGGGAGGAAGGGAAAGGAGAATGTTAGCCGCTTTGAGACTCCTTAGGGTAGTTATAAAGCAGGATATCAAATCCAAACTCTTCTTCTACTCACTAGGTGCTAGTGAGACCTGCTCTGGCCTTGCCTTCTTCTACATGGGATCTGGCATCAGATCAGAACCTGCCATCAAAAACACTGGGGCAGCCCCCCCTCCATGGGGCTGGGATGAAGCAGTCCCTTGTTGAGGAACTATTGAATGCACTTGGATGCCTTTTTTCTTAAGTGCTTCCAAACGCTTCTTTTCCTT
The DNA here is from genome assembly GCF_951804945.1 of Podarcis cretensis. NCBI lineage: Eukaryota > Metazoa > Chordata > Lepidosauria > Squamata > Lacertidae > Podarcis > Podarcis cretensis. Next base: position 31,805,174 of record NC_137177.1, read on the forward strand.
CTTTTCCCTCAGTGGCAACTAAAGAAAAGACAAGGAACTTAAGCATAAACTGTGCAGGAAGGAAATGCCTTGTTAATGGAAAAGTCAACTTCCTAGTAGATATGGTACTTTGCACTTAGGGTTAGCTGAGGACCTCCCTTTCACATACTCAGTGAACCAAAAACATCTGCCTCCTGGAGCCTTTGTTTCCAGAGCTGGTGAGGACCATGGCCTGGGGAGAGTAAGTGTGATGTGGGAGACAATTGAGGACCAGACAGGGAGGCTTGGAGGGCCACATTTCACCACTGTGCCTGTGGTTGTCACCCAAGCTGTACCCGAATCCACCTTCCATCTGATTCCGCTAAGTTTTATCTTGCCAGCCCTGATTCCTGCCATAGTTATTCAAGCCCCTACAAAATCCTTGGCCAACCTTCCCCAACCTCATGCCTTCCAGGTACTTTGATGGTGACAACAGGCAAAGTTACATAATACTTCACATTTGTTCAGTGCATTTGAAGTATTTCCCCTTCAAAGGCAGTCGACATGATCAGAGGCTGGGGAGCAATGGCTGGGGGAAAGAGCTCTTGCACTCCTGCTTGTTGGCTTTCCACAGGCACCAGGCTGGTCATTGTGAGGACAGGATACTCTGGTCCAATCCAGCAGAGCTCTTCATATGTTCTTTCATCTCACCAGTCATTGCAATAGCTCCATATTGCAAGTTCAGGTTTATTACTATTAATTTGTAGGTTGCTTTTTGGCTAAAGTTCTTGATGCTAGCATCCCCCCCCCCACAAAAGGATTCAACAAATACAAATTAAAACAACATAATAAAACCAGTAAATCTTGGGTCTTGAACCTTACAACTGGTTTGTTTTCAGCCTACCTTCAGAACCAATTGTGAAAGTTATCCGGCAGACACCCAGTTCACAAAGCATGCAAACAACTTGACAGCTAGTTTATTGCTTCTTAATCGAATTCCATAACTTGAAATGGGTGGGTGGTTAAAAAAAACAAAACAATAAAGCAGCATCTAATAAAGATGATGGGTTAAGATGTTTGCTGGATCATGACTGTAACTCAGGCAGAGAGATGCTCACTTGCCAAGGCTCACTAGTGAGTTTGAAGCTGAGACGGCATTGAAAGGAGGACTTCCGGGTTAGCGCGATCGGCTAATGGCGGATTCCCTCCGAGCTCCGGAGGGAATCGGCTCTGTTGCAGACGGGTCTCACCGCGACGGTGACGCGGGGACCCTTAGAAACCGCAGGCGCGGAAGCCTGAGGACTTGGTGACTCGGTGGGCACCTCAAGCGCCCCCCGACCCACGAAGAGCCTTTTTAAAGGCTATGGAGAGGGTACGGAGAGTGGTGTGGTGCTGTGAGTAGACCGCTACTGCAGTGGAGCGAAGCCGCGAGCCATGGCCGGAGAGCGCTGACTTTTTCCCCTGAAATTTGGACTTGAAATAACCCGTGAGTAGAATGGAATTTGGACTTTAAAATTTTTACCTTTAAATTCGGTACGACCGGGGGATGTGCTAAAGGGAAGTCCGCACCCCCTCTATTTACAAAAGATTTAAAGCAAGGATCGGAGAACTAAGGTGGAGAGATCTTTTTTTCCGGTACGAGTTAAAAGATATTAATTCCATGAATTTGACAGAAGAAGATTTGTGCTGGAGAGTAAGAGTTGAACTTTAGAAGCTTTTGTCTAACCCCCCCCCCCGACCCGGGAGTGTCCCTGTGTGTGAGCTGGAGGAAAAGGAACAAGGAGTTTGACAGCTGTCAAAGGAGCTGTCAAACGGGCAGTTAAAGGAAAATTTTTTTACTGTTTAACATCTCTCTGGACTAAATTTGCTACATTTGAATTAAAGTGCTTGGGAACAAAGTAGTTACAAATAACAAAGCAATAGATTTGTTGGGAAAGGACTATTAAGTAACTAGAATCCCCCTAGGGGAAACTTTGAAACATTACAATGGCTACAGATGGAAAATTACAGGCAGAGATAGAAAGAATGTTTCTTCTCGTGGGAATACTGCAAGAGCAAAGCATGGCTATGAACAAACAACTTATAACCTTGAACTCTAAAACAAGCAACCCTGCTGAATGCATAAAGGATCTGACTGAAACAAAATCTGCAGCTGAACCAGAGGAGACTTTTTTGGAACTGGAGGAGAGGGAAGAAGGAGTTAAGAAACTACAGGAGAGTACCAATTTGAAGCCTACACTGCTAGAACATAAAGAAGAAGATCTTGGGATTACCAATTTGTGAAAGATGCGAAAGTGGAAAGAGGAAGCCCATGGAACACTTGGAATATTGGAACTTAAAAGAAACAAGAAATATGACTGGGGCTTCCTCTTTGAGCATGGGAGATCAGTTGGCTTGTTGCAGCAGCTGTTACCAAGTATTTTGGATGGAAGAAAATTTGATGAGACTGTGCCAGAGCTCCTTCGAGAACTGAGGACCAACAAAGAGGGCTACCAACAAAACCAGCAGAGAGAGACTGACAGAGACTTGAAGGCCTCTGATGTGAGGAATCCAGGCTAAGAACTGTTTTGTGGACACTTATTTGGGAAGGGACAGAAACCGGGGTAGGGAGGGAGGGGAGAACAGAATTTTAAAACTTTTATGACTTTTGTGTTTGGCTATTATGACCTACATTTAATATAAAAAGGGGGAAATTCGTGGAAGGGAATTTGGGTCGACCTTAGAAAAGGACTTAATATTTATAAGAAAATTGGATAAGTAAAATTTGGCCAAGTAATAAGAATTAATTTTAAAAATAACAATAATATGTTAAAGAAGAGAGATAAGAACCTGCTGAGCTAATTATTGGATTTGGGATGTATGAAGGGGGGTGGGGGGAAGTCAGGGAGTGGGGTTAAGAAAGTAAGGTTATGAAATTATACATGTTTTGTTTTTGTTTTGATCTGTTTTTTTTTTTAAATGTGAAAACCCAATAAAAATTACTTAAAAAAAAAAAAAGAGACGGCATTGAAAGAAGAGACTTTTAACTGCTGCTAAGACTTCTAGGGCTGAATTATATGCTACCAGTGTGCTCACAACTGGCTGCTCTTTCCTTAACAAAAAACAACAAAGGGTGGTCTCAGTCTGGGGTGGTAGCACAGTGCCAGGGTTGCTATCTGGAGAATAAGGCTATCAAGGGCTACTAGCTATGATGTCTCTATTCTCTCTCTCCACTGTCAGAGGTAGGATGGCTTTGAATACCAGTTGCCGGAAATCACAAGCGGTGAGAGTGCAATTGAACCCTGCAGCCCCTCTTGTGAGTTTTTTCTTTCATCAGTTACTGCCAATAGAAAATATGCCATTGTCATAGCTGTATATTTTTCTTGCCCACTCCGTAAGTGAACTAAAGACTCCGAGTCAGGCCTCACCCAATTGCTCTCTAAAATCTGTCCCAAATATTGCTCTCTCACAGCATTATATAAAGGGCAGCGTCTAACAATATGTAGAAGGTTTTGACCTGGTTTAAACCACAGGACAGGGATGTTCAGAGCCCTGTCTATATTTTGAATACCTTAAAGCAGTTGAAGGCAACAGTTTTAACCAGGCTTTACTTTAAAAAAAAAAAAAAATTATTAAGAGTTTAAAGATTACAAAAAGAAAGAAAAAGAATTAAACAAATCAATATAATACAATACAAAAACAGAAACAAAAACACTACATAAAACATTGAATTAACAAAACAAAACAAGAACAATTAAAAACACTTCCAATATTTTCAAGCTTATCTTTCATTCACTTGTTTCATTGACTTCCTCACACCTCCCTTTTTGTATTCCACTTCAATTAACTGTTTTAGCAATTCCTTTCCGTCTTCCTCTGTTTTCTGTCCTGTAATTAATCTTAACATATTCTAACCTTGTTTTTTCCCTTTAATACATTACCAATCTATCTGTACCTAGTTCCTTATAACATTTCTGCCAAAGCCATATAACTTCATTCCACCATTTTTCTAAAGCTTATTAATTTTACAATATTTCTGTAAATAATCTTTAAATTTTTTCCAATCTTCTTCCATGACTCTTCTCCCTGGTCTCGGATTCTGCCAGTCATTTCCGCCAATTCCATATAGTCCATCAACTTCATCTGCCATTCTTCCCGGCTGGGTAAATCTTGTGTCTTCCAATACTTCGTGATGAGTATTCTTGCTGCTGTTGTTGCATACATAAAGAAAGTTCTGTCCTTCTTTGGCACCAATTGGCCGACCATGCCCAGGAGAAAGGCCTCTGGTTTCTTCATTTAACCAGGCTTTACTATCTCTGTTTCTGGAAGCCCTTACACTGGCAAGGCAATGAGTGTCAAAGGAATATAAGGGGAAAAAATTATACAATAGAGACAGCGTTGCTCTGTCTGTTTGAAGAGATTCAGCACACAATTGCTGCTTCAAGGGTTTTTTGGTTTTTATTTTTAGCAAACTCTGTTCCCAGACTTTTAACTTATTGTTCACAGGACCCTAATTTCAGCACTAAAGTTGAGGCGAACCCTTTCTAAGAGTGATTCCTCATTGCCTTAGAACCTACGCAAAATAGACAACATGGCTCACTACTGGAATGTTTTATATGTTGTTGTTTGTGCTGTAATTAATGCAACTACAGCTTTGTGTAGATGATAAGGGGCAATGGGGGGGGGGGGAGGACCACCAATGATTGCAAACACTTATTTTGGACTTAGTAGCTTCCCAGAGGCCCATGCCTGGGCTCCAAAAAGAAGTTGGGGGATACATGATTTCCAACTGTGCAGCTAGTTGTATCCACCCTTAGTTCTGTGAAAATGTAAGATGCCCCATGCTGTTTTGCCCACTTTGTAAACTCTACATGTTGTGTCCAGCTTCTTGTGTGAGAAAACATCCTAGCCCCAAATATCTAAAGAACTGTATTTACTCAATTTCCACTGCATCTAATCTCCAAAGGTGTTTGTGAGGTCTTTTCTGTTTTTGAAAACGACCTTTTGGTAGTTAGGCTGCAAATCTGCATTTTTACAGTAGTCACTGAAGGACTGCAGAAGCCTCGTCTGAGCTAAAGACACCAGTGCTGTGCCATCTTAATATAGAAGGGATGAAATGAATTCATCATCTGTTCTTATGTGCATGTTATGTATATTTGTGGAGGGGGAAATACTGAGGACCAGACAGCTGTGTAACCACATCATTTCTATATAAGTTGAAAAGGAGAGGTGCCAGGGTACATCCTTGATGGATGCCCTTGGTACTTTTCATAGAGTCAGAGAGCTCCCTGTGGACACCCAACCTGACTTTAAATGAAGTGCTAGTATAGAATTTTCAGGAACGTGAGAATATCTCACTCGGAATTTATGCACCGCTAAAATGACTAAGGTAGCAAACCTAACTATGAGAAGCCAGCACCATTCATGCCTGCTTAAGTTTAAAATGTTCTACATTGCTTTCAACAGCTTTCTAACTTTTGTATTTTAAATTTGAGGGTTTTGTTGTTTTTTAAATTAAGGGATGTAAGATGTGCCTGGGAAGAGAGGAGTTTGGGAGAGCAGGGGGCAACTCCAATTGCAGTGCTTCTGACCAAGGGGTGGTATGATGTGGGGAGTGGCACAGGGAGAGAGTAAGGGGCACATGGCACAAGCACTTAGTGACATTGTACTCTTTTCAGCACCTGCTGAAACTATTTTTGTTCAGACAAGCTTACTCCAATACGTCGACTGTTGACATGCGTTTTAGCCTGTTTTTGTTTATTGTTGATTACAATTAATTTTTGAATGTTTTAAATAGTTGCTTCTAACACTTCTTCTTCTTCTTCCTCTTCCTCTTCCTCTTCCTCTTCTTCTTTTTACTGATAATGTTACTGTTTGATCCCTTTCGTAAACAACTTAGAGGGAGTTTCTTTTATATGCAACCCAGCGGCATATATGTACCTTTTGTGGAAACCCCCCCCCCCAAATAAATTAAGTTCCAAAAAGCCGCCTTTCGTTTGTGCAAAAGCAGGATTAGGCCTCGGAGCTCTTCGGCTGCCCCACACTCCTTGCCCCCAATCCCTGGGTCAGCTTTCATGTCCCCCTGGCTTGATGTGTAAGCTCAGTGTCTGCTTTATACAATAAGAAAAGAGGAAGGGAAATGATATGCTGACATGGTCTTAAAGCAACTGCTATCTCCCCCTGCCACATGGCAAAAATGTCTTAAGCTTAGTATTGTTCACAAGTGCCTCTCCTTAGCTTCCTCTGTGACACTTGATTTAAAACTACAGTCCTGAGAGTCTGCCAGAGGGACCCTGCTTCTTTCCGTCCCCTCCACCCAGTTTATCACCTCCTGGTGCTTTTCAGCGCTTTGTGCTGACTCAGCCATGCAGAAAACCCTGAACTTTAAAAAGGAATTCTTCACAGGAAGGAAATCCAATATTCAATTAGGTCAGTAACATCTGAAGAATGTTTTTGGCCTGACTTTACAAACCTCATGCCCTCCAGTTAATTCTGGACTACAACTCCCATTAGCCCCAGCAAGCACAGATTGGGTTGGTGAAGGCTGGAGGAGCCTATCCAGGGAATCCAAAAATGGAAGAAGCAGCCTTAGCAGAATTGCCAGAGTAAAACATCCACCCACAAAACACCATGTGGGGGAGTGTGAAGCCACCATGAGATGAATTTAGGTGCAGTGATCATTATTTATGTGAGTGCTCTGCTGCTCCTGCAGCTAATGTGGTAAGGTGGCATCTCGCCATCTCTGGGAATAGCTTTGACCTCAAGGCTCTCTTGTCAACATCCCTTATGCCTTCCAGATCACCATATGCAGTGCCAAGTCTCTCTCTTCTTGAAAATCCTCATCATCTACCTCTCCCACAATGCTTTTGGCTCCTCCATTAGCCAGCTTACAGTGCAATCCAAACCCAAGATCTGCCAGGAAGAGAGTGTTTGGATTTGGTGGATCTCAGGCTTTACTGGCTGAACCAGGGCTCCGCCAGCCTAAGTCCTCCAAAAGCGCCATTCTGGGGGGTGTGGTGGGGCAAAGAGAGATGCCTTTTCCTAACCCCTTTCATCTCAGTCACATGATCTACCAAGCTAGGGGAATTTAGGTGGCAAAAAGGGTGGTGTAAATCAAATTCCTCTTGAACAGAGTTCAGAATGGAGGTAACGTACAGTGGCTTTCGACAGTTAAGATTGTGCTATTAATCTCCAACTAAGTCTGCCATCTCCACCAGTGGCAACATTTTGATTGTAAATTTCTTGCAGGCAGGAGCCTCTCTTGCAGAATGATCAGGTGGGAACATCCCTCAAAGATCATCTTGCCCAACTCTTTCTGATGCAGGAATCCCTGACAGGTGGCCATCCAGCCTCTGCTTAGACATCTCCTACCATAGGATCTTCTGAGGCAGCCTCTTCCACTGTCCAACAGCTCTTCCTAATGTTTTGCTAGCATCCCCTTTCTTGGCATTCTGACCTATTGGTTCAGGTCCTACTCTTTGGAGCCACAGAAAACCAATATGCTCCATCACCTGTGCAACAGCCCTTCAGATCCTTGATGATGCCTATCATGTCGCCTCTTAATAATCTTTTCCCTGGGCTAAACACACACAGCTCCTTAAACTTTTACTCATAGTATATGGTCCCCAGACCCCTTTGTCACTTTCTCCCACCATCTTAGACACTCTGTGAAGTGCCATGTAGCTTAATGGTGCAGTACAAAGGACTATTACTATTATTAATTTGTTAACCACCTTCTAAACCATCATCTCAAGGTGACTTATAAAGAAAAAAGTTAAAAACACACACACACACACACACACACACACACACACACACACACAAAAAAAAACATTTAAAAGAAAACTACCGTAAATCCCTTACAGACACTGGTGGTAAGGACCCATGTAACCAGCTGGGAAAGCCTCTTGGAATAAAAACATCTTCAATGGTTTCCAGAAAATGCAGACAAATGGGCACATGTTGTATCTTGACAGGGCAGCCACATTAAAGGCCCTGCTCTGGGTTACTACAGAGCGGGTTTCTGAGATCTTTGCAACTGGCAGGAGAGACTCTCCCACAGACCACAGCAATTTACTGGGTGTACAAGGAATAATAATAATAATAATAATAATAATAATAATAATAATAGTTTATTATTTATACCCTGCCTATCTGTCTTTGTTTCCCCAGCTACTCTGGGCGGCTTCCAGCAGAATATTAAAATACAGTGATTCATCAAATATTAAAAGCTTCCCTAAACAGGGCTGCCTTTAGATATCTTCTAAAAGTCTGATAGCTGTTTATTTCTTTGGCCTCTGATGGGAGGGTGTTCCACAGGGTGGGTGCCACTACCGAGAAGGCCCTCTACCTGATTCCCTGTAACTTTGCTTCTTGCAGTGAGGGAACAGCCAGAAGGCCCTCGGCGCTGGACCTCATAAAGCGGCGTCTAAACGGCCCTAAACGGCCTCGGTCCTGTATACCTGAAGGAGCATCTCCACCCCCATTGTTCAGCCCAGACAGAGGCAAAGACATCTGAAGGCAGCCCTGTTTAGGAAAGTTTTTAATATTTAATGCTGTATTGTTTTTAACACTTGATTGGAAGCCGCCCAGAGTGGCTGGGGAAACTCAGCCAGATGGGCGGGGTATAAATAATAAATTATTATTGTTATTATTATGTAACTCGGTTCTGAGCTGCACAGGGACTTATATGTTAGTAGCAATACCTTGAATGTGGTCTGGTGGCAGATTGGCAACCAATGCAGAGCCTGGTGTTATGCGATGGTGCAAGCTTGCCCCCACAACCAACCTAGTTGCCATGTTCTGCACTAGTGACAGCCTCTGGATCAACCCCAAGGGTAGCTGTGACGTTACCAATGCATGGTATATCAATATGGAGTAAACCTCAGATGCCCACTTGCTGCTTGAAACTTAAAAAGAAGAGTTGAGTGGTGACTGGTACCCTGCAGCGGGCAGGAACTCCGCTTCCCTCCATCTTGCGGGTGCTGCCACGCTTGAGGACACCTTCCATGTCTCCTCTCTCCCTCCATACAGTGTTGCTAGAAGATGCCTCTGGAATGTCTTTCGATGCCCCATACTCGGCTCTGGATGACAGGAATTGACCTGCAAGGCTGTTTTGGCCAAGCCACACCCATCTGCCCAACACCTGACATCATATTTGACCTCAGGTGTGGGGCAGGTAAAGACTTGGATGGGCCCAAATTGGGTTAGTGGGTGCTGCCAATCAGCTGGTCCTGCCAATCACCTGCCCATCCTGTGCTGGGCAAAAAAAGATCACCTGACATTACCAGCTCCTGGGGATGGGGTGGGAGAGAAAGACCTGGGTGGCAATTCTGCATTCCTGCTCTTAAACATCACTATAAGCCAAAACAACAAACTTATGAGCACCATAATCACTCCTAAAGGTAAAGGTAAAGGGACCTCTGACTGTAAGGTCCAGTAGTGAACGACTCTGGGGTTGCGACGTTCATCTCGCTTTATGGCCGAGGGAGCTGGCATACAGCTTCTGGGTCATGTGGCCAGCATGACTAAGCCACTTCTGGCGAACCAGAGCAGCGCACGGAAACACCGTTTACCTTCCAGCTGGAGTGGTACCTATTTATCTACTTGCACTTCGACATGCTTTTGAATTGCTAGGTTGGCAGGAGCAGGGACAGAGCAACAGGAGTTCACCCTGTCGTGGGGATTCGAACCCCCGACCTTCCGATCAGCAAGCCCTAGGCTCTGTGGTTTAGACCACAGCACCAGATCCAAAATAGGGAAATATAGCAGAGGCAACTAGTCCGACCCACCAAATACACTTGCATCTTTTTTCCTTTTTTTTTTTTTTTGCAAAAGCAGCAGCACTCTCATTTCTGCTGCTACCTCCCCAACTCTGACAACAGCAATACATGAGATAAATCAGCAGATAGAGAACTCTGATCATGCCACGTTTCTCTCACAGTGCTCACATAAATGGTTGGGGCACTCCCCCCAATTGCCTGTGGGGTGCTCTCACTACCTTAGCTGTTAACCTGGCCCACCTACCCCCAATCCAAAATTACTAACAAAATGGAACATCTCACTGCAGCTCGTGCGCCAGCACTGGGCTCAGCTGAGCTCCTTGACAGGCGTGTACACTATGTTTTATTAAGCAGAAAGCTGTACAATTAACAGGGAAGGATGCAGAATCCCTAATGAGGTTTAGCGTTACATGGCTCCTGAAACCCTCTCCCTCTTACATCTCCCACAAACCACATGAAGGAAACAGGTGCGTGCAGGGGAGCACAAGCAAGGACTTGACAACCATTGTGGCTTTTTCTTGGTTTTTTTTTTTTTTAATATTATGAGTTGCTGGAGAAACCGCCGAGGGGTGAAGGTTTTTCTGAATTGATGGCTTTAATTTGCAAAGCTGATGAACAGCTAAATATTTAAATACATAATTACAGCTCTTTGCACCGGCCCAATAAAAGGGGAAGAGAGAAAGAAAGAGAGAAGTCGCAGCAGAAGAAAATGGTTAACCCCAACGAGGGCAGAAAGGCAGAGAACACAATTGTTTTTCTATTTGTCAGTCGCGTGGCACACTAGCAAGGCATATCCACAGGAACCACAGAGTTAAAACTCTTTTAATAGTCATAGAATTGTAGAACGGAAGGGACATCAACGGCCATCTAGTCCAACCCCCCGCAATGCAGGAATCACAACTAAAGAATCCCTGACAGCCCTTCTCCAGACAGATTCCTGGGAGATGTAATAACAGCCAAGAATCTTTCGGCATCTTTCAGCTGTGGCTCAGTGGCAGAGCACCTGCCTTGGAAGCAGGAGGGCCCAGGTTCAATCCCGGCATCTCCAAGCAGGGCTGGGAAAAGCTCTTGTCTAAAACTCTGGAAAACTGCTGCCAGTCAGTGCTTGATGGACCAATGTCTTGCCTTGGCATAAGGCACATTCCTGTGTTGTAAATATTAACACATTTATGATGGCCTAAAGTTTTGTGGGCTCAAGCCCACTTTGTCAGATGCAGCAATGGTGTTCTGTGATGTATGCCTGGTAAGTCTATGGGGCATGGAGTTTGCGGGGAGGGGAAGTAGAAAGCTCTAATTCAGGGGTCAGCAAACTTTTTCAGTAGGGGGCCGGTCCACTGTCTCTCAGACCTTGTGGGGGGCCAGACTATATTTTGAAAAAATAAATAAAATGAACGAATTCCTATGCCCCACAAATAACCCAGAATGCATTTTAAATAAAAGGACACATTCTATTCATGTAAAAACACCAGGCAGGCCCCACAAATAACCCAGAGATGCATTTTATATAAAAGGACACATTCTACTCATGTAAAAACACGCTGATTCCCGGACCATCTGCTGGCCGGATTTAGAAGGTGATTGGGCCGGATCTGGCCCCTGGGCCTTAGTTTGACTACCCATGCTCTAATTGCACCCAGGGCTGTAGCAAAACGGACACTCCCAGTTCGTCACCCACAACTGCAAGAGGTGAATTAGAGAAACAATTCTGATTTGAAGGGAATGGAGTGTTTGTCTGTCGGGGTTTACTATACTGGTCCTTCCACCCCACCCAGAAAAAAATTAAAATGACCGTCAGAATCTGCTGCTTAGCAGCAGCATCTTCTTCCCCCCCCCCCACAGAAAACTTCTCAAATTCTCCTGCTTGTGATGGTGGTGTCTTTCCTCCCCTCTCCTCTTCCCCCATGTCCGGGATAGGGAATCTTTTTCAGCCTGAGGACCACGTTCCCTTCTGAGCAACCTACTGGAGGCCACATGCCAGTGGTGGGTGGGGCCAGAGGCAAAACTGGGCGGAGCAATGAATGCAAACCTGCCCTCTGCACAGCTGGCTAGTTTCTATACACATTCACCAGCACCGTGACCCTGTTCTCTTTGCAGGGAAGCAAGAGACATTATTCCATTTTAATATTAATAATGTCATCAGAGAGTTCACAGGTACATTCCAGCAAGCCAAAGGCAACCAGGGTAAGAAGAATGCCAAGTAAGGGTGTATTGGTAGTGCGACTCATGCAACACGTTGGCGATTAATATACACAGAAAAATAATTATACATACTTTATCAACCTTCTGAGAAAAATACGAAACATTAAACAAAGCCACAAAGACTTGTGAACTACTCAGGCTAAAGTGAACTTATAAATGTCTGGTTTCAATAGATTTTTCAAATGCTTAACTCAGTCTTTTAGATAAGTTCATGAAGATACCAACAAAAGGTAAGTTCGGTGATATTCACAATACTGAGAGATGCTAGTAGAGTTGTAGATAGAGACAGGGTGTCGGCGTTTTGCAGTCCAAGTAATCAAAAGGCTGCTGTTCGCCCCCAATGGGGCCCTTTAACTGGGGCTTGCAGGTAGCACACTCTCAAGATAGTTTTCTGGGCTTCTTCAGTGGTCTAATCTCAAAGTCTTGATACGTATATTGATATTCAGTCTTATAGAAAATACTCTTTCTTGTCTTAAGCTTAAGAGACTGATTTGCTTAGTAAGGGTGTATGGCTGGGGAAGAATCCTGAGGAACAGCAGAGAGACTTGAAGGACCACATTCAGCCCCTGGACCTGAAGTTCCCCTGTGTCTGCTTTAGCATTTAAAATGGCAGCGGGTGGAGGGGGCAGAGCAAAGGCTTGGCTGGCCTCTATCTTGCCTCCCTCCCAGAGCTAGAGCTCTTGCTTGGGCTGACATGGCTTGAATTTATGATGACCGGTAGCGGGTGGCGGGGGGCAGATGAAAGATCTAGGGAGGAGAGAAAGCTCACCACCTTGACCCAACAGGTCATAGCATTTATTTATTTATTTATTTATTTGACTGACTGACTGACTGACTGACTGATTGATTGAAAAGAGGGTTGGAGCGCTGAATCTCAGTGGGGAGAATGCTGTTGAGCTCAAGTTTTGCTTGTTGGATTCCCTCAGACACCTGATTGGTCACTGTGAGGACAGGATGCTCAACTAGACAGACCCAGTAGGCTCTTCTTATGCCAAAACAAAATGCCCTAATTTGTGTTTGATAACACCTACTTAATCACTACATTCCCGTACTGCACTTCCCTTCTAAACAAGCACAGGGCAGCAACCAACAAATAAGAAAAGCAATATAAAGGGCTGTCTAGTCTGGCCACTTACTTGCTGCAAATCTCACTTCACCCAGCCATCTCCCTGCCTGCTTAATCAGCCTCAAATTATATCTCACTCTGTTTTGGTGCCTTATTTTGCTTTCATGTGCCATCATTTTTATTATCATTTATTACGGCTGGGGCCTCAAAAGCTGGGCATGACCCACGCCTCTGGACCTCTGAGTCTAGTTGGCACTCCTCTGGAATAGGAGAGAGAGAGAATGTGTGGTCGGTCTTTGGGAGATCAATGCAGCTGGTAGGCTGTTACAGAGTGAGAGGAACCCATTTGCACGGAACAGAAATATCTGAATGTTCCACGTCTGAGTGCGGAATCTCCAGAGAGAAGAGACCGACATCTCTCAAAAGAGCCGTCCACTTTTTTTTTGCTTGGCAAAGGGTTGCTACGGCGAGTCATTAAGACACAGTTGCAGGCAAATCCAGCAGAACATGGCACAGATCAGGCACTTTTGCAAGGGAAATGAGGGAGTGCTTAAAAAATTAAATTCAGAGCAGGGATTAAGGCTCCCAGCTGGGCATTTTGCAACTTCCAGGGAGAAGAGGAGTACAGTGTGGTTGCTTAGCAACTGTGGAACCTCTTTGCCAAGCTCGTTCATTTACTCCAGAAGTAGTTGGAGGAGAGTGAGCGGGGTGTGTGTGTGTGTGTGTGTGTCCTGTAGTTGTCAGGCAAGCACACACACACACTTATGAAAAAGGTGTGAGAGTGGCTTCAGAAGTAGGGATGGGTGACTAACAATTTCAGTTTCTCTGAGTTTCTCATTTTTTTCAGTCTTAATTTCAGTTCTCCACATTGCCCGATAAGTTTACAATATTTGGAAAAAAATATCCTGAACGTCCACCAGCTTTTTAGTGCACATTTTTCCTAATACAGTGGTGCCCCGCAAGACGAATGCCTCGCAAGACGGAAAACCCGCTAGACGAAAGGGTCTTCCGTTTTGGAGGTGCTTCGCAAAACGAATTTCCCTATGGGCTTGCTTTGCAAGACGAAAATGTCTTGCGAGTTCCTGCGGGTTTTTTTCCCTCCCCCCCTTTCTAAGCCGCTTATCTGCTTATCCGCTAAACCGCTAAGCCGCTAAAAGCCGCTAAAAGCCGCTAAAAGCCGCTAAAAGCTGCTAAAAGCCGCTAATAGCGCTAATCCGCTAAGCCGTCAATGGGCTTGCTTCGCAAGACGAAAAAACCGCTAGATGAAGAGACTCGCGGAACGGATTAATTTCGTCTTGCGAGGCACCACTGTACACACCTTTCTGTATACATTTTCCCCCTAATATACAGCACATGTTTTGCAAGCAATTTCCACTAATATAAATGCACTTTTTGTAAGCTGTTTTTACCAATATTTTAACCCACCCTAGCACATGCATCTTTGTGCACATTCCTTGGCTGGAGAGCTGCAAAATTCAGAGAAGTGTGAATGTCCAAGAGTGGCTGTGCTTTCGTCTGCATCTTGTTTCAGAAAGAGCGGATTAAGGAACTTCATCTTTGAATGTGCCAAGATATCTACCCTGCCCCTATTTATGAGGCTGCTGGTTTATGGGAGCCACAAAGAGATGTAGAGCAGTGGATACACCTTGGATCGTTAACTGGTCAGAAAAACCAGCTTTTAGCAGTAGTTTGGTCCATAGGAAAACATGATCACCTGCTAATGTCTGTACACATCCAACTGCTGTTAAAGGCACAGCTTAAAGGCTCATTTTAAAAGTTGGCAATACTGGATGCATACCCTCCAACATTTATCCAATGAAATCAGGGACGTCCCATTCCATAATAATAATTTTACTATTTATACCCCACACATTGTACTGGGTTCCCACAGCCACCCTGAGCAGCCTCCAACATATATAAAAACATAATTAAACATTAAAAAAGCTTTCCTACACAGGATTGCCTTCAGATGGCTTGAGGGTCAGATAGCTCCATACCCTTCAACATTTCTCCAATGAAACAAGGGATTTTCCTAAGGAAAAGTGGGACATGGAGATTCCAGGAGCAAATCAGAAACTGAGACGGCTTCTCTAAATCAGGGGCACCCCTGGAAAATAGGGACACTTGGAGGGCCTACCCCAAATCTACCCCAAAATAGAAAGTTGCCCTTGTTAGGGATTTAACAGTGTGGAGTTTTTAGAAAGTAGGTATTCAGTATCTCTTAGTAGACTTCTTCTTGAAAATTTGGTTTTTGCTTTTAGAAGCATTTTAACTATCAATATTAATGGAACAGGGGAATTATCAGTTGTTAGTGGAATGGAAGAACAAAGGGACAACAACAGCAATAATATCTTGTGGTTAAAAGGAGAAACAGGTGGTCACTTAAGGAAAGAAACTACGGTAGTCAGTTTGTGCTGGTCAAGGAAATGGGAAGCTGGCTGGACAATTTGGGAACATTTTGATGACAAACATGTCAGTTCCTAGAAACGGGGTTGTATAAGGTTTCAGTTTCTCAAAAAGGAGGGAAGTATTGGGGTGCAGATGTTATTTGACCAATCAACTTACAAGATTTAGCATAGAAATTAATAGTTATGAGGCAGGCTAATAAAGGCAGGACTCAACCATTGTTTGGGACAATTCCGTGGACACTCAAGGCAGACTCTGTGCTGCTGTGATCTGAACAGGGCAAGGTCCTTACTCAGTGAAGCTCTCTGCTTTTCTACTTTGTGCCTGTTTCTAAACATGCTTTCAGTTGGTAAGCTTTGGCAGTGTAAAAAGGGTGCGATAGTCTACTTGACTTTTTTCTGCTAAGAAATAAAAGAAATTTATTGAGCACTAGTTGTCTGAATGTTGATTGGGTCTGATCTGATTAAAACTTCTGCTGAACCTCAAAAACCTATGCTGGCTTTTGGGCGGGACTGCTGTAAATCCAGGTACTGCGCCCCTCTTGAGGCCTCTGAGTTTTTAGGAACCTTTCAAACCCTAACAGTCCCAAGACACAGACTTTAAGAATTAAAAGCCCCTGTGCCGAGGCACAGAATCTTTCTCCATTTTAGAAGCTCGTTTCACACTGCACAGTTTTTAAGTGTACATTGAAGATGCTTTCAAAACATAATGGCTCTCATATTAATTTTAATTAATATTAATTAATTAATATGAGAGTTAAATGGGCTACGTACGGGGAAATGGTAACTAAAGAAGGAGGAAATGGAAATTAAAACCATATGAACAAGTTAAAGATTATGTACATGATTGGTTGCATTATTACCAGGTAAACGAAATGTTTAAAAAAGATATAAAGGAAAGTGGTTATGAAGGAAAAGATTCTAAGTTCCAAATAGACATAATAAATAATGAATATAAAATTTTGTCAAAAATGTATAAGATATTGTTGGAATGGTACACGAAAGATGAAGAGGTCAAATCGGTAATGATACAATAGCCCAAAAATTTTGGGTATAATATTCAATTTGAAGACTGAGAAAAATTGTGGAAAGAAAATTTAAAATTTACTGCATGCACGGCGCTGATGGAAAATGTTATGCACAGACTTCCGGGTTGGCGCCTCCGGCAATGGTGGAGTTCCTCCGATCGGGAGGAATTTGCTCCGTGGAAATCAGGGTCTGGCCACCACGGCAAAGGTGGAGACCCACTAAAATCACAGGCGGGAGAAGCTTGTGAACGTGGGATTCGGCTGGCACCCTTTGCGCCTCCCCTGCTTGCGGGGAAACCCAGTTTTGGGGATCCGGAGCGACGTGGGGTAAGTGGTGCGGTGCTTTGAATTGATTGCTTTTTTCACGGAGTGAAGCCGCATTGCTGTTGCCGGAGAGCGCTGACTTTTTCCTGTGGACAATTTGACTTCAAACAACTACCCGTGAGTAGAACGGAAAATTTGATTTACAAACGTCTTAATTTGGTACCGAAACGGGAAGGTCTCAAACAGGAAGTCCGCCTTCCCCTTTTGTAAATAGATTGAAGCAAAGAAGCTGCAAGCTAAGGTCTTGGAAAGCCTTATGTAAAGGATTAAACTTCCATCGATTAAAATCATTAAACCCCCCTTGGAAGCAGGAGAAGAGGGGGGAAATTTTGGATCGTGTAAGCCTGCAGGAGAGAGTGATAAAAATTAAATTACCACTGCTCTGAACCTGGAAACGGGCTGCCAGTAGATTGACGTTTTGAGAGAGTTCATTGACTGTGAATAAAACGTATGTTCACAGTTAGTTAAATAAGAGAAATATATTGTTTCCATTGTCCTCTTCTGCTTTTAAAAAGGAGGAAAAGTAACTGAAAATTGAAACTAACTTTACTTTTTGAACTGTGCTTGAAAGGATTGATACAAGTGGAGACTGTTTCCCTCTAGAGGGAGCTTTTGAAACTGTTACAAGAGTGGAGCTGGGGAATCTCCAGCTGCATGATAAGAACTGTGAGAATCAGGGATTGACCTTGGACCATTTAAGAATGTCGACAGGAGAAGCCTTAGTGACTGCATTATGTAAGATAAGCTACTCGTTGGAACAACTTCACAAGAAGACGGATGCTTTGACTACTAAAATTGATAACTTGGGACAAAAAGTGATTAATTTGGGACAAAAAGTGAGCACCAATACAGAAATTATTCAGGATTTGGTACAGGAATTTACTTTAGCAGGACAAATTGTGGAAAAGGAGAAGGAGAAAGTTGTTGTTGTCGAACCTAAAGTAATACAAGTGGGAGCCTCAGCCTTACAGAGGCAAATTGAGGACTATAAGTTGAGGCCTTTTATGACTGAAACTAGAAAAAGTCAGATTTTGAGGATTGGAGCCTGGCCTGGACTGGAAAAGGAAAGTTGGAAAGATCCCTCCATGCAGGGATTAACTGACTTTTGGGACATGGATTTGGGTCAGGAGGAGATTGGAGTTCTGGGGGCCTTTGGATTTGGAGGAATCTTGAAACATGCCCTGAAATACTTTATGGATCTTAGCTTTAACTATGGAAATTTGGCTGACCTGTCGAGAAGGAATAAAAGCATTGTTAGGTCAGAGTTTCCCCGAGATCTGCTCTTTAGCATCAAAGAATATGAAGAAGACCTGCAGAAGGGACGTGGAAAAGAGTTAAGAGCCTCAGACATAAGATCTCCAGGTTGATGGACTGTATGGAGTTGATGGAAGTGATTGGCAGAGTCCGAGACCGGGGAGAGGAGATGGTGGAAGAAGATTGGAAAATTTAAAGTTTATATATAGAAATATTGTAAAATTAATGAGTGATAGAAAAATGTTGGAATGAAATTTTATGGCCTTAGTGGAAATGTTTTAAGGAGTTAAGCTTAAATAAGTATACTAGTTTTAATGGAAAATAAGATTAAAAATATGTTAAGACATTTATATGACAGAAAATAGAGAAAGAGGGAAAGGAATTGCTGAGACAACTAATAGAAGTAGAATACAAAAAGGGAGGTGAGAGGAGGTCGATGAAACAAGGGAATGAAAGATAGAATATGGAAAAGGTATGATGTATGCTTTTAAATTGTTTTTGTATTGTTTAGTTTAGTTTATTGTGTTTAGTTTAATGTGTTAAGGTTGTGTTTTGTATAGTTTATATATTGTATTGTATTGTTTTTTCTCTTTTTTGTTCTTTTTGTTCTTTTGTCTTCTTTCTTCTTTTTCTTTTTTGTAAGTTTTAAAAGTAATAAATATTATTTTTTAAAAAAGGAAAATGTTATGAAAATGTTTTATAGATGGTACATCACACCGGTAAAACTTGCAAAAATGTATAAAACATGCAATAAGTGTTGGAAATGTAAAGAAAAAGAGGGAAAGTTTTACCATATGTGGTGGGAATGTAAGAAAGTGAGGAGCTTTTGGGAAGCAATATATAACGAATTGAAAAAGATGTTAAAATATACTTTTGCTAAGAAACCAGAAGCTTTTCTTTTAGGGATTACAGGAAATGAAATAAGAAGGAAAGACTATAAACTTTTCCAGTATGCAGTTATAGCAACAAGAATTTTATTGGCCCAGAAATGGAAACAAGAGGAAGTACTGACGATACAAGAATGGAGATTGAAATTAACGGACTATGCGGAACTGGACAGATTGACTGGGAAAATAAGATATGTTCGAAACCAAAAATGGGGAAAGTTTGTAGATTATCTGAAAAATGTATGTGATGTGCAAACAACGCTAGTGGGGTTTCAAGAAGCACTGTAAAAGTTTGAGATGTATTGTCAAAAAGAAATAGGAAGGGGAGGGAAGATAAATGGCAATACAATGAAGGGAATGCGTATCAAAGAGTAAATATGGATGATTACCAGAGAAGCGGAAGGAAGTCAAAAAAGATTAATTTGTTAAAACATAGAGAAAAATGTATAATTGTGTTGGAAAACTATAAAAATATTTATGGAAAAAAAAACATAATGGCTAAGTGGAGCAAATATATTTTTGCAAACAAGCATAGCAGGTCAGAAGGCTGAGACTGGTTGTGGCTGTTTTTATGGTACACTCAGGCCATCTTCAGCCTTTCAGCCTGGACATGTGAAAGCAAAAAGTGTGCAGGATGGGGGTGCACACATCGGTCCCACCCTGAAGTTGCTGGGCACAGCCCCCTCCTCTTCCAACTTTTGCATGATTAGCATGCAAAAGACTTGCTTCCAGGTGACCTGTTTATTGCATATTCATCCAGATTTGTTTGCAGGAAGGCTGGATGATGTTGCATCAAGCAAATGTCATCTCACGCTGTCTACTGCATTTCCCCATTCCTTTCCTAATTGCAAAAAGTCTGATCTTTTAATTGCACAACATGAATTTGTCAGAATGTTATTGAATCCCAAGTAAAAGTCCTGCATCCAGGGTTATAGTGGGATGGGCTTGATGCCTGTGACCCTGGCCCACTACACACTTTCACCCTTGTATGGCCAGGCTGGATGATGATGATGATGATGATAATAATAATAATAATTTTATTATTTATACCCCACCCATCTGTCTGAGTTTCCCCAGCCACTCTGGGTGGCTCCCAACAGAATATTAAAAACACAATAAAACATCAAACATTAAAAACTTCCCTAAACAGGGCTGCCTTCAGATGTCTTCTAATGCCTGAAGACTGCTTCCATGTCAAACCCATAGATGCTTCTGAATAATGTGTGGAGCCATCCTTACACAGGTCTGGTACTTCTTGTTTCAGAAATTAGACATAAATTAGATTGTGATTTTTCTCTTCATTTTCTAGGTTTCCATTTAGGGGTGGGGAGTTGCAAAGCGTACTCTGCTTAAGGCAGACATAGCCAGCAATTCTTATAATCTCAACATGTGAAACTGGGTCAACTTAGAATACAGACAGGTGGGGCCTGAAACAAATCTTGCAGTGTGGAGCAGGGGTGGGCAAATACGTCAATTTCAGTTCATCTTGGTTTCTCATTTCCCCCCATCTTCAGTTTGGTTTTCAAAAATTCCACACCAGTTTATAATTTTGTGACTTTTGCCCCAGGGGCTCTATTCTAATCTTGACACTTTCTCTCTGTTCCACCACCCTCACAGGGACATGGGAGAGGGCCTTTTTGGTGGCTGCTCCCAGACTTTGGAACTTCCTCCCTAGAGAAGCTAGATCGACTCCGCCTTTGTTGTTCTGCTACTGTCCTTATTCCAACAGCTTTTGGGAACTGACCGCTTTTAATGAAAGAGATGGTGCCGTGCTGTTTTTATCGTAATTTATCTGTATGCTTTAAATAGATCTTTTAGCTATATAATTTTTTTTTATTCTATTAATATTTAATTGTTTTGTCATTATTGTTGTCCATGCCCCATAGTTTTAGCGGATCTTATTTTATCTGTAAGTCCCTGTCAGGGAAAAAGTTGGGGTTAATAATAATAATCATTACAAGAATAATAACTGAGGTATTCCTGAGAGTCAACCTTTCTTGATCACTCCAGGATATTTGAATCCCTCTTTGCAAAACAGGACAACCTTTGTTAATCCATTGGGAGGGGAGGAAACCCCCTACAGATTCCCCCCCCCCGAGGACAATGTCCATTTAATGTCCCCTTTTTCTTCTTCATGTGCCTAAGGACTGGTGAACATGTCTGGGACTACTTAATCTTATTTCAAATGTTGCACTCCTCATCCACTCACCTGGCACATTACAGTAGAAAAATTGAGTAGCATCTAATAGCTCTCCCTGGAAAAATCAGAGGCCATCTTCCCCATCCAGCACAAATGTAAAGACCGAACACTCATATGTTTGCGATCAGGCAGGAGGGAAAATGAGATGTTATTTCTCAAGCACTGTTGAGAACTGAAAGCTAATACCCCTGATGGTTGCTTAAACAGTAGCTAAAAGCTGCTTCCATCCATCAAGTATTCCCACCCCCCGCCTTTTTCTTTTCTGGGGAAACAGCCAGGAGGATTTCCTAGGTCATTCTTAGATCATTCCTCAGCTCTCTGAAAGCATACCATGTCTTTAAATTTGCCTTGGTGGCAGGTCTAACAGAATTGTTTCTCTCTTTCTGTCCTCCATGCTTTAAGGCAGGCTTGCAAACAGCTACCTGCCTGATCACCTGTGGCGAGCCAGGACTGCTTCCAGATGACTAGGAGACAAGCGTTTTTCAAAACAAGAGTTGGATTCCCCGATTTTTTCTTCAGACCACTGGTGTTCCCCACATGACTAACTTTGGCACCTGTGGCTAAACAGGCAGGCTGCATGGAGTGTCGGTAACCTTTGCAAACTCAGCTACAAAGCCCATTTGTGGTTCACAAAACCACTTTGGCGTATTTGTGAATTGTGACTTTGGCACAATTGTGCACTAGCACAGTCCTGAAGTTATTTATTTAAATTAGTGGACTACAATAAAGCAGAATCAATATAAAAAGACAGTAAAATCCAGTGACAAAATGATCAGTGTCCTATGGTATCCCGTTAGGTGCTTCTCCAGAATATCCCACCCCCCAATTTTCTGTTTTTTCTTTTGTAAGTGATGCTCAACCTTCTATTACTACAGAACATACTCAGTTTTCATTGGGGTTTATTTTCTTTTAAAGTTTATTTTGCCTTCTTAGTTTTCTTAATGGAAATCTTTTTTTTTTGTACACATGCAAAGTTCTGGGTTCCCTGACGGCACCACCGTCTTCCTTCTCTGTGGCTTTGCTTTGGCTCCATTTCTGCCGGCTCTCACCACTTGAGTTTGCTATTAGGGCGAGTGATAAACAACGGTTTCTAGGCAGGAATCCAGGTCAGGCTTGGGACTGGAATCCAGCTCAATCAAACCGAGCAAGTTCTTGAAATCTGTTTCCTGGCCTCCCTGCTGTCTCTAGGTAATGCAGCCCATATGGTCCCAGGGACCGCATCCAGCATCCGAGCCTGCAGCCACAAGGCAGAGCAAAGCGAGCTAGCAGGAAGGCAGCGATTAACCTGCCTCTGTTTGCCGGGCTGCTGCTGCTGCTGCTTTGGAAGCCAGATGACTCAATTTGACTTCCAGGCCCTTTGCAAAGATGCCACCGTAAAGCTTCTTACATGACGGGGCGGCAAAGTGGCAGGACCACTCAAGTTGATCCTCTTGGCATCGTGTCTGGTCTTGACAATGCTCTCATGTAATGGAGCAGCCAAGAGATGGGGCTGTGAGTCAGCACGTCCCTGATTCGCATGTCTGCCATGAATGCACTTAGGTGGCCTTAGGGAAGCTGGTCCCTCGCAGCTGTGCTCTCCCCCAGCCGCAGACCGAGTGACAGTGCAGTGGGAGGAGTACTGCACATAATGGAGAGAGCTTCATTCAGTCCTTAAGAACATGTAGAGAGCCCTGTTAGATGGTCATCTGATTCAGCATCGTTTTTGCATAATTGCCAAAGAGGTGCCCCTGGGAAACTCCAAAACAAGAAACTGGGATGTAGATGCATGCTGTCTCTGGGAGTGGACATACAACATAGCCATTTTGGCTACTGATAGACTTATCCACCATAAGTTTGTCTGATCATCTTCCACAGCCTTTCAAGCTGGTGACTGTCACTGCCACCTGTGAGAGAACATTCCATGGCTTAACTATGCACTATATGAAGAGGTTCATAAGCTCAGTGGGAAACCGTGGATGGGTCCTTTGCTCTCTGCCTAACATGACTCACAGGCCTGGTTTGAGCATGGAATGGGCAGAAAGTCAGGGATACTACCCTGAACTTCTTGGTGGAAGGGTGGGATAATCAACCAACCAACCAACCAACCAACCAACCAACCAGTCCATTTCCATCATATATCAAAATGGAAGATTATTCAAAAGACCCTGCCATTTCCCTCTATTTTCACCCTAAAATAAGAAAGAGGGGAAGCTAAACATCCATCCCATAATAAGTGCCTTCCACTAACAACATTAAACCATTTAGTCCGACTTCAAAAATCAGCAAAACATCCCCCCTGCACATGCACATTTCGCCATCTGCAAATTGGGGAGCATTTTCAGGGACAAGTGGAATGATTTCTAAAGAAATTCAGCATAAAAGGTTAAGATAACTGAAATGTACTCTGGATTGAGGGATGAATGGATCAGTCCACGGGTTTTCTGCATGTGACTGATAGTCCCCATTTCAAGTACTTGTCCAGATTCTTTTTCTTTTCTTTTTTTTAAAAAAAGAATTCAGACAAAATTCTCATAAAAATGGTGGGCAGCTGTCCTGGCTGGGGCTGATGAGAGTTGTCTCATCTGAAAACATCTGGAGGGCACCAGGTTGGAGAAGGCTCTTTTGTGTCATTGCAAACTACGAGCGTGTTTTTCTCAGCCTTGAAAATTCCAAATGCTTTCTTATTCCCCAAGAAAACACTCCTGTTACAGTATTTTGGAACAAATGTTGGTGTAAAGGTGATCACACACAGAAAGGGGGAGTGAACTGCACCTACGGGCTGCTTCCGATGTTACATTTCCCCATTTGGCTTGTGCAAACACATGTGCCAATGTGGCATGCTTCTGAAATATTAGAATGGTCAGATGGAAATGCTGGGATGCACAAATCGCAATGAAGGTCCCGGGAGCGTTGCAAGATGTGAGCCTCGTTTGCGCGGCTGACCCTTTTCAACATTACAGAGCTGAGCATCTGGCGCAATATTCTGGCTGCTTTTCTCTCCGCAGCATAAGCTGGGTGTGTGTGTGTGTGTTATGCCTACGTCACTTCACATATTCTCACCCTGACCCAGGCAGGAACATCCATGCGTACAAATGACACAGTGAGGGATGAATCCTCTTTGTGATGCTCATCAGCCCAGGCCACTGCTAAACAGGATAGTAGCGTGTCTTGTTGGAGATGGGGATGTGCACGATTTGGGAAACGTATGCCTGACTATATAGCGCAGGGGTTGCCAACCTTTGAGGGCCAGTGGGTGTGTTTGGAATTTTGAGGAAGTGCCATTGGTGCCAGTCATGAAAACACAAAATGGCTGCTGTGGGGCATGGCATGACGCAAAATGGCTGCCGCAGGGACATGGTATGATGGCTGCCCCATCTAAGTGAGCAAAGAGAGAGAGAAAGGACCACAAAATTTTTCAGGTATTCTCTCCTGTCAGCTGCCCCATCAAGGGTGAAACAGGCACCCACATCAGCCATTTGCTTTGTTCACTCCCAGAGAGAAGTTCTTTGCACTTCTCGTCTGCTCAGAATCCTGGCATACAATGAAATGTGGGCGTGTTTAAGGAGGCATGTTCAATGTAGAACAGGCTTTGCAAATGCAAACATGAACTAAGCAAGAAGAGCAAACACTCCCTGGCTTATTGTGCATTTTTGAGGAGATATTTCCAAGACAGTGTGTCGGTGCCAAATGAAGATACTGAAAAGTGCAGTGGGACCCTAAGGTGCCAGGCTAGCAACCCCCTGCTTATAGCTGGGTCAACATGTACATAGCATACCTGTATGACTGGACCTGTAAACATTATGCATGAATGTGAATTGTATGGATCAATGGCTATTTTTATTTATTTTTATTTTTAAAATTAGATTTATATACCACCCTTCATCAAAAGATCTCAGGGCAGTTCACAAGATATTAGACATCTCTCTCCAGCCATCTATCTCCTCTCTTGGTGGCTGTGTGTGTCTGAATGCCAACTGCTGGGAATCACAAGTGAGGAGTGCTGCTTGATTTACATCCAGCTTTTGGGCTTCCCACAAGCATCTTGTTAGTCATTGTGACAACAGGATGCAGGGCTAGATGGGTCTCTGGCCTGATCCAGCAGCAAAAAGCTCTTCTTATGTTCCTTCTTACAGTTGTATACTATTGACCCTGCCAGTGTTCAGTGATAAAGCACTACTACCCCCAACTCACAATAGCATATTGTGCTGCAAGCTGAGTTCTCTTGCCTTGAAATTTTTTATCCATTTGTAATAAAAATCAAGATCTATGGCGAGCAGTAAATAAAATCTATATGATGATGCCAATTTTGTGTCTGGGTGATTCGTGCTCATCACACTAGGGATCCAGTGCCACTCACCACTCAGAGATTGAGTATTTTAAACCTTGGCTACATTCATATGTGGTCTCCTCCAGTGGATGGGGTGTTTTAATCCTGCCTTTAATTTAATCCTGCCTTAGGATTGTCTTTTAGATCTTTCTTAGTTTTTTAAATGCTGGTTTTAATGTATGTATGTATTTGTTTGTTTGTTGTCGTAAACTACTTTGAGTTACTTTTGTAAAAAAAGCAACTAATTATTATTACTATTGTTATTTGTTAAACTTAGATCAGTTAAAAACAAGCAGTGATTTTCATAGCAGTATATCACACAATAAAAAAAACCTGTGAATGGTGGGAATGCAAGCTGCTTTCCCCTTCTCTAGATCAAATTTCTCTTGCTAGCCTTGAACCACCAGAACAGTACTTTCCTGTCACCTCACATCACCTCAGAAGCAATAGGCTTCAGTAAAATCCACTAACACATTCAGCTGCAAGACCTCAAACACCAAGTGAGAAATCAAGGGATGGTCATGAATGCACAAGAATGCTCAGGACTTTACTCTAGATGGGGAGCTCTCCAAGGTACTGAAGCTTTAGGTCCCTCAAAGTTGCAAGATATTCCTACTGGTTTGGGGACACATACAACTTAAGAACCACAAAAGAAAACAAAGCACTCAGCATTGATTAAGGGCATGAGCGGCTCCTGCTACTAGGGCTTAATGATAAAAGAGGGTTACAGTGTTGTTGTACAAATTGATATTTAATTTTAGTAGCAGAGAGGGAGCCTCCTTAGAGATCACAGACCATTCAAAGGACGGCAGACCTCACGGGACTGGGATGCAAACTAGTCACCTTTGAGGGATTGTTTTTATAAACAGTTCTCTCTTCCATCCAAACAAGCAAAAGGCATACATAGTTGAAGGACACATTCCAGCCAAAGCCAACACACCCAAGAAGGCTGCAAAGGGAGCAGCATTTGGGTCTTAGGCCTGCAGTCCCTCCATAAAGGTAAAGGTAAAGGTAAAGGTACCCCTGCCCGTACGGGCCAGTCTTGACAGACTCTGGGGTTGTGCACCCATCTCACTTAAGAGGCCAGGGGCCAGCGCTGTCCGGAGACACTTCCGGGTCACGTGGCCAGCGTGACAAAGCTGCATCTGGCGAGCCAGAGCCGCACACGGAAACGCCGTTTACCTTCCCGCTGGTAAGCGGTCCCTATTTATCTACTTGCACCCGGAGGTGCTTTCGAACTGCTAGGTTGGCAGGTGCTGGGACCGAGCAGCGGGAGCGCACCCCGCCGCAGGGATTTGAACCGCCGACCTTTCGATCGGCAAGTCCTAGGCGCTGAGGCTTTAACCCACAGCGCCACCTGTGTCCCTACAGTCCCTCCATACCTGGTGTAAATATTCTCTAAGCCATTTGTGTGTGTTCACAACACTGTCTTAGAGCACAGGAAGCTGTTTTCCCCCTAGATATTTTACACCCCACCCCCAGCTGTTCACATTAGCGCAGCTTCATTAGTGTCTGATTCATCTATTTGTGTACACACCAGGGGGCATTGATAGGGTGGGGGGTGTCTTTGCCCTATGCAAATGTGCTCACACCTTGGGCTAGAGATGAATTAGGAAAGGCTTATTGGTGTGAAGCCGGTTTGAGAAACAACACATCAAAGAGTAGTATCTCATAACAAGGTACAGAATGCAGATACATTATCCAAAATGCATGTGAACACAGATTAAAAACCAAGCACTGCTGCTGTTGGCACCTGTCTGCCTCAAGAGACAATGGAGTGTGCTTCCAAGGGTGAAGTCAAACCACTGTGTTAGCAGCACCAAAGTGACCTCCCTGGGATGCAAGCCTGGGAAGTGTGTATGAAGGTCCAGGGCTGTCTAGACAACAAGACCCAATCTCAGCCTCACTGATAAGGTCCAAAGGAAAGGAAAGCCATATGTTTGACACCAGCTTGGCTGCTGGAGTTGCCAGAAGGAAGTGTACAAGGCGCCATCCAACCATCTTAGGGACTCCACTCTGGATTTGTGTAGGGTTCACTCCCTGGCTTTTCTTCTCCTGAACACATCCCACAAGGCGTATCTTCTGGCTTGATGGGGACTGCTTTAGGGGTGTATGGGATGTTAGGGAACGGGTAGTAGCTGTGGTAGGGATGTGGGTGGCACTGTGGTGCCGATCAGAAGGTCAGTGGTTTGAATCCCCACGACGGGGTGAGCTCCCGTTGCTCCTGCCAACCTAGCAGTTCGAAAGCACGTCAAAGTGCAAGTAGATAAATAGGTACCGCTCTGGTGGGAAGGTAAACGACATTTCCGTGTGCTGCTCTGGTTCACCAGAAGCGGCTAAGTCAGGCTGGCCACATGATCCGGAAGCTGTGTGCAGACAAACGCCGGCTCCCTCGGCCTATAGAGTGAGATGAGTGCACAACCCCAGAGTCGTCCACAAGTGGACCTTACGGTCAGGGGTACCTTTACCTTTACCTTTAGTAGCTGTGGTGGGGGACAGACAGAGGGGTAGGGAGGCTTCTGTGTCTGCAAAATCCTGTACAAACCAACCTGAACTACACCTCCTGGACTCATGTGTGAATTGGAATTTGGTTATTTTCCGGCTTTCACACTTCTTGAAAGTTCTGACTCAGTTCTTGGCTTAAGAGATGTTAAAAAACACATTTAGAAATGTGTATTTTGAGAAGAAAGTACACAAAGAAAAGTACATCCCAAGCATAGGCACGCAGATGAATTCAGTAATGGGAGGGAATGGACTTGTTCTTTATTTGTTGAAATGTATATTCCTTCTTTCCTTTCCTAAGGGAGCCCAGGGAAACTCACAAAAAATTACATAGAAACAATACAAAACATTATATGACAGACAACATTTAAAACCAACAATATAAAAAACTTCATAAAACTATAGATCAAAAGTCTGGAATAAATAAGAATTGTTGCATGTCTCCTGTAGGCAGGTAAAGCAGGGAGACTGATTTCCTTTAGTGGGGAATTCCATAGCTGGGGTGTCACCACTGAGAATGCCCTGTCCTAGGTCCCTGAGACTTATGGTTGAGCACATGGTGGAGGTAACACTGGTTAGAAACACACTGGAACACAGGAAGCTTCCTTATACTGAGGCAAACCATTGGTCCATCCAGCTCAGTACTGCCTACACTGATTGGCAGTGGCTTTCCAGGCTTTCAGACATGGGGGTATTCCCAGCTCTACTTACAGCTGCTGAGGATTGAACCTTCCACCTTCTACATGGAAAGCAGATGCTCTGATTTGTGCACAACGCGGCTGGTGCTGTGGTCTAAACCACAGAGCCTAGGGCTTGCCGATCGGAAGGTCGGCAGTTCGAATCCCCGCCATGGGGTGAGCTCCCGTTGCTCAGTCCCAGTTCCTGCCAACCTAGCAGTTCAAAAGCACGTCAGAGTGCAAGTAGATAAATAGGTACAGCTCCAGCGGGAAGGTAAACGGCATTTCCATGCGCTGCTCTGGTTCACCAGAAGCAGCTTAGTCATGCTGGCCACATGACCTGGAAGAACTGTCAGTGGACAAACGTCGGCTCCCTCGGCCAGTAAAGCGAGATGAGCACTGCAACCCCAGAGTCGTTCACGACTGGACTTAACTGTCAGGGGTCCTTTCCCTTACCCTTTAGTGAGGCATACCCCAGAGTCCTCTGTTTAGTCTTCTAGTGAGGAAGCAGCAGGTCACTACTTTGATAATACTGACATAGATGTATAGCTCAGCCATAGGCTTACCACATGGGCTGCGCACAGCCTTCTTCTCAGCAAATGGCTTCCAAAACAACATCAGTTTCAGGCTGACCAATTAATCAACAAAATCTTGACTGATTCATCTTCCAATTAAATCTATTACAGTTTTCAGTCCTAATGTTGTGTCCATTCCCTCCCCTGCCCCATCTCAGATGGTATCCACTTCATGCCTCCACTCGGCTTGAAAAAGTGATGGGTAATTACTGTCCCCGGAGGTCCGTGTGCTGGCTTCCTTTCTGATGGCCCTTCTGCTTATTATTTGCCAGGGATGCTCCTGGTCACAGTCTGCTAAATCTCAGGGATGAGAATTTAGTAATGAGATGTGTGCAAATATTATACTTCCTCCGCTTTGCTCAGCTCTCGCCTTACCCAGCCCAGGAGGAGTTTTGTTTGCAGGGGGAAGAGGGAAAAAACTGTTTGAACAGTTGGCTTGGAAGGAGAGGCAAAGAACAGCTGAGATGAAACCCTGGCTGGAGCTCCAGGGAGGAGAGGAGATCAAGAAGCAATAAGGCAGGGATGTGGGAACCTCAGGCCCAGGCATCAAACATGGCCCTCCAGGCCTCTCTGTCTGGCCCTTGGGACTCTCCCCAAGCCATGCCCCTCACTGGCCCTGCTTGAGTGCTTTTGCCTGGGTGAAAAGTGTCCGTGAATTCTGATCATGGCATTTGCTTTGCCTTGGATAGAGAACAGAAAGGGGTGTGTAAATTTGTGTAGAAGCTAGCCAACTGTACAAAGGTAAAATTCACACCCGTTGCCCTGCTCACATCTCCCTCTGGGCCTTGCTCTCGACTGGCATGAGGCCCCTGAAAGGGAATGCAGCATTCCTATTGAAAAAGATTAGTAGGGAAACCCCTCAAGAACACAGGGACCACAATGAACCTGGGACTGAGTCACTGTTGCGGGTATCAACAATGTTACGGCACTTCTCCGTGAGCAAAGCTGATTTTGGTACACATGAAGTTCAGGAAACCCTGATTACTTAAAATAAGAAGTCAGAAGAGAGGACATGTCTTGAAATGGGTGACAAAGTCATTCAGATTGTAAGCTCCTAGAAAGCAGTCTGTTATCTTGTGCATATTAAGGGTGTTGTAGTAGTTACAAGAATAATACTAATAATGAAAGTTAATGCTTGATCTTCTATTCAGTCCAACTGGAATCTTTAATCAATTGGTCAGTTAGATAAAAATCTCTTAAATCAACATCAATCAACCTCTTAATCAACCTTCAATCATTTTTAATCTAACAAAAAAAATCACCCCTGATCAATTGGACTCTGACAATTTATCTATCCTTAAAAGATTTCCCCAATTCTCTAATCCAGGTGAGGGTGTATCTTCTAAGATATTTTTCTTTTAAATTTTTATTGTGTTCTATACTTGCAAAAAAATGTATTGTTACATATAAAAATGACAAACTTGCCCCCCTCCCCACTTTTACCTAACCTGATGCATAGTTCAGATAATAGTAATAATAATAATAATAATAATAATAATAATAATAATAATAATAATGTTTGTATAAGCAGTGAACTGAAGAAAGTTTGAAGGTGGCTGATGTTAATATAAAGGAAGAGGTTAATGCAACCTTATGTATTATGGATCCTTTAAGATGGTGCCAGCTGCAATATACAGATGAACCATCTCAGAATAAACTGTTTCATTGCAATCAAAGGGTATGCAAATGTTGTGAAATGAGAATAAGCACAATAAATAAAGTAGGCTTGCTTGAAGTCATGTGCCAAATCATGGAAATTAAATCCATGAATAGGTTAGTATGATTCATAAAATCATAGAATTGTAGAGTTGGGAATAATGCAAAGTGTCTTCAAGTCAAACCCCCTTCTTTACAGGAATCACAGTTAATGAATTCCCGACAGATGGATACCCAACCTCTGTTGAAAAGTATCTAACAGAGACTCCACCACCTTCCAAGGTAATCTGTTCCACTGTTGAGCAGCTCTGACCACCAGAAGGTTCTTCCTAGTGTTTAGTTGGAATCTCATTTCTTTTTTCCTTTTTTTTTTGTCAACTAAGATTTCTTTAATCAGGTGTTTTCCCCAATTTTCATGATTCAATCATAAGAACCAAAGGGCCCATCTAGCCTAGCATCGGGTTCTCACAGTGGCCAGCCAGATGCCTGCGGGAAAGCAGGGAACAAAACATGAGCACAAGAGCACTCTCCCCTCCTGTTGTTTCCAGCAACTGATGCATCAGATGCTTGGTTGCCTGAGCCAAAGAACCTCAGATGGGGAGGCAGGGGCAGGAAGAGGGAAGGAATAGAGTGGCAGGCATAGGAACCAACTGCGAGGGGCCGGGGGGGTCTTCACCCCCCAAAAAAATATGTGAGGGCCCTGGGCACCTCAAAATAAATGGGCACTGCCATTCAATAATAATAATAATAATAATAATAATAATAATAATAATAATAATAATTTATACCCTGCCTGGGTTTCCCCAGCCACTCCGGGTGGCTTCCAATAGAATATTAAAACTACGATAAAACATCAAACATTAAAAACTTCCCTAAACAGTCTGAATATCAGACTGAACAAATAGTTATTGCTGTTTTCCTAGCAGAGGAAGGATAATGTTCTCAGATCCGATGCCTGTTTGGAACACTTATCCATCGTAATAATCACAAAGAAAATAATGGATATTCACAAAGCAAGCCCTGATCCATTTTTTTAAAAAAATCCTCTACCTAAACTGGACTTTGCTTGTAGGAAGCTGTGACATCATGAGCATGGGCTGCACCATTATGTGCCATGCGCATGGGCTGTCATTTGTGTGCTACTATTCACTGATCATGTACAGGATAGTTGAATAATAATAATAATAATTTAGTTACACCCTTCCCATCTGGCTGGGTTTCCCACTCATGATGTCTGTGTGCTGCATCATGTGATCAATTATGCAGAGCAGGGCTTAACTGCCCCCCCCCCCAATATTTTATTCAAGTCGGCACTCCTGGTGGCAGGCAAGAAAAATACAACTCAAGATCCTTCCAGGAACTTTGCAACCTGATCTTTGGAGGAATTTGAAATACATCCCCACTTTGCACAGCTGAAAAGCCTTGCAGGTGGCAGCCAGGAATGTGTACCCCTGCTTGCAGAAGAGGAGCTAGTATTCTTGCAGTAGATTGAAGGAGCTTTCTTGAGATAAGACCACTGTCCCTTCTATCCTAGTGCCAACTGCTCCTACAGGCAGCAAGGAAGCTGCTGTATACTATTTGTACATCATCTGCCTCAGTATTGAGCTGCTGCAGGGATGGCTAATGTGGCCTCATCCCAGAAGTTGGACTTCAACTCCCATCAGCCCCAGCCAGCATGGTCAAAGGTCAGGGATGGCTGGAGCCCAATGTAGTTCAATGACATCTGGAGGGAAGCACATTAGCTAACCCCCTAATGTGACAGGCAGCAGTTCTCCAGGGCCTAGAGGTCTTTCCCCACTACCTTCTACCAGATCAGTTCTTAAAGTAGAGACAGCAGAGAAGATACCTGAGATCCTTTAATAAGAGATGCTGAGGTTGAATCTGGACCTCACTAGGTTCTACCTCCTTATCTATAGACCTCCCACTGCTCCATACTCAGGGCAGCAGTGTGCACACCTTGCTAAAAAGTTGAAACAAAATAAAAATTAAATTCCACACCCAGGCAACCCAAATTCTTTACTAAGGAAAGTTAAAATCCCATGACCTGTATAAATTATTCAAATTGAGCAAATTTGCATAATTTGACTCATTTGCACATCACTCTCCTTGCTTTTTATTATTTATTCTGCATAATTTTTTCCAGGGCGGGGGGTGTTGTTCAGCATGTTATGAGGGAAAGAACTCTGTGGGCACAGCAGCCCTGCTCCCGACCCACCAGAAGGCTGCTTCTGAGGTTCTGTCAGGTGCTGCCCATGCACTTTGAAGCACAGCTTTGCAGCACTAAGGACTAGAAACTTGTCATCTGTTTAAAATGGAAACTTGAGATTGTCAAAAAACTGGAGTGTGTACTCAGTCCTGCTATCATGGTTTGTTTGCTTGTTTGTTTAAAAAAATGGTGTCCTGCAAAAATCACCACATGCCACAACTCTGCCCCTTACCGTGATTTCAGCAAGGCATTTGACAAGGTGCCCCATGATATTCTTGTAAAGAAGCTGGTAAAATGCGGTCTTGACTATGCTACCACTCAGTGGATTTGTAACTGGCTGACTGACCGAACCCAAAGGGTGCTCATCAATGGTTCCTCTTCATCCTGGAGAAGAGTGACTAGTGGGGTGCCACAGGGTTCTGTCTTGGGCCTGGTCTTATTCAACATCTTTATCAACGACTTGGATGATGGACTCAAGGGCATCCTGATCAAATTTGCAGATGACACCAAACTGGGAGGGGTGGCTAACACCCCAGAGGACAGGATCACACTTCAAAACGACCTTGACAGATTAGAGAACTGGGCCAAAACAAACAAGATGAATTTTAACAGGGAGAAATGTAAAGTATTGCACTTGGGCAAAAAAAAAATGAGAGGCACAAATACAAGATGGGTGACACCTGGCTTGAGAGCAGTACATGTGAAAAGGATCTCTAGGGGAGCTAGTCTCAAACGTTTGAGCTAGTCTAGTCTAGGGGAGCCAGTCTCAAACGTTTGTTGGGGGAGACCTAGGTTTTTTTTGGGGGGGGAGTTATTTGTCCTGTCTTCACACTTTTTATGATGGAGGACCGCTGTAGCCACCCCCAACGACACGTTCTCAAGAGGGAACGTGAGGGAACAGCTGCAGCCGCCTGCGGTTCCTGCGCAATGTTTGCCATCTTGCCAAAGGTTGCAGGCAGCTTTACCTGCAGCAATTGCATGTTGATTGCCCTCTTAGAAGACAAAGTCCAGCAACTGGAGGAACGTGTAGCTACGCTCCAAAGAATTAGAGAGCTGGAGCTCTTCTTGGAAGCAACAGAGCACACCGTCTCCACCAAGGAGGAGACAGGGGACTCCCCTGAGAAGGAGGCTAGTTCACCAACACAGGAGCCAGATATATGGAGAAACGTGACTCAAAGAAGTAGGAGGCCCAGGATTCGCTCTGATTGTTTAGAAATACACAATCGCTTTGAGGTCCTCTCCCCTAGCATGGAAGATGAAGAGCAGACTCCATTTGAGGATCTCTCCCTCATTACAGTCGATCAGGTATATGAAGACGAGCAGCAAAGTCAGTCCTCAGGGAATGTGCAGGCGACCTTGGAATGGACAGCTCACGGAAGAACCCCAACCAAACCTAAGAGGAGGCGTGTAGTGGTGATAGGGGATTCCCTACTGAGGGGAACAGAAGCAGTGATCTGTGGGCCTGACAAGATGTCTCGGGAAGTGTGCTGTCTCCCCGGGGCTAAGATCCAAGATGTAACTGAACGACTGCAAGGAATCATAAAACCCACTGACAAATACCCCTTCCTCTTGGTTCATGTGGGAACCAATGACACTGCAAGCAATAGCCTCCAGAAGATCAAAAGAGACTATGAGGCTCTGGGCAGGAAATTGAAGCAATTAAATGCACAAATTGTCATCTCATCTGTCCTCCCAGTTGAACGACGTGGCCCAGGGAGAGAGGGAAAAATAGTGGAAGTGAACAGCTGGCGCAAAAAACAAAAATGTAGCCTGGTAGCACTGGAATGGGGAACCTCCACCTCTCTCTAGCTGGCTCTCAGGACTCTCCCTTGGCTCTGCTTCACCCCTCCTTGAGTGTTTTTGCCTGACTGGAATGTGCCCTTGATCTCCGATAATGCCTCTTGCTTGCCTGGATGGAGGATACAGATTTGTGTGAAAGTGTTTTCAGGACCTAGCCTACTGCACAAAGGTAAAATTTGCATTTATTACTCTGCCCACTTTTGACTCTTGCCCTGTCAATTGTTGGCATGTGGCCCCCAGAAGATTGCCTAGAAGGGAATGTGGCCCTCAAACTGAAAAGATCCCATTCCCCTGTTGTAGCCACACACATTCATTCATTCATTCATACATACAGGCCACCAGCAACTCACCAGGGCAAAAGCCTCCTTCTCCTCATTGCTTCCACCTGCATAGTCACCCTTAGAAGAGGAGGAACAGCAGGTGAACCAAATTCTGGTGCTGCCCACTTGTCTTGTGGTCTGGGCAGTGGTGTGGGTATTAGGCTTGGCTTGCACTGACCCTGGCACTGAGGAGAAGGAGGGGGCAGGCAGGCTGAAGGCTGCTGCTCCCCTTTGCTGTCATCATCCCCGTCTCCTCCCCTTTGGCCAGAGGGAGGGAGCAGAAGGGGATGGTGTGGTTCAGTGGTAGAGCATCAGCCTTGCATGCAGAAGGTCTTGGGTTCAGTCCCTGGTATGTGCAGGCAGGACTGGGAAAGACTCCTCGTCTGAAACACCGGAGAGCCATTACCAATGAGTAGGCAACCCTGAGCCAAATGGGCCAATGGTCTGATTCAGTATAAGGCTCAGCCTTCCCCCAGCTTGGTGTCCTCAACTCCTATTTGTCCCAGCCACAGGAGCTGAAGTCCAAAATGTCTGGAAGGCATTAGGTCGAGGAAGGTGTGTCTAGTGGGGATGAACCTTGTTTTCAGTTGGACATAGCTGGTCCACACCAGCTTTGATACCGAGATACATAGTTGGAAGTTTCAAGGGAAAACACACACATGTACTTTACTTTCAGCACTGCATGTCTGCAAGCCCTTTTCTCCATCTGAACTCTGATCTTTGGCACAGAAGCCGATGCAAACAGCTGAGCCGGTTGGAAGTTCAGCCAGCTGGCGTTGCAGCCACAGCCAGCCATGGAGACAGCTGTCTCTCTTCCAAGAACGACTTCTCCCCCATTACTCATTCATTAACCTCTTCAGTGCTTTGGCCTCAGCTAAGCCAACTGTCAGCTCACCCTCCTGATGCTTACAGATGAACTAGTAGGGACCTGGGCAAGCATCGTGGGCTTGGTGCTTTAAGTGTTGCCAACTCCTATGGGGTTGGGTGGCCAAGAACATATAGCAAGGAGAATTTAAGAGCCATGGAACCACCTTGACACAGGAGGCAGTATTCTACTAATGCATCCTATCAGTGCCAGGATTACTGCTTGTGCAATGGGACTTCCCCCCTCTCTTCACCCCACTCTCTCCCTAAATCTGCTTCAGAGGTTTTGGGAAACCCCTAGAACAGATTTATGGGCCTACAAGGGAAGGAGAGGGGTAACATTCTGCTACGCAAGCAGAATTTCTTGTTCTGATTGAATATTTGCCTTAGCGCTGTGCTGGATATCACCCTGGGGTAGACCTCTTGAAAGAGAGGGACTTTTGTTATGCATCCTCATTCATTTTGGTGAGTGTACTCTGAGTAGGACTAACACTTGCTATTTTTCTAGAAAAAGAGGTGCCAAAACTCACCATGAACACCTTCCTTGTTCTCTTACAATAGTGCCCACCTGAAAGGTGCCAGAACTGAGATCAGGTGAATTTTGGCTGGAAAAAAGCCCTGGTTACAATCCATTGAAACTAACAATATATTGAGCCACCTCTTTCTACATCAGCTAGGAGGACCATGTACCATACTTTGCAGAGGTCAGTGCTCTATTTGAAAGGCTGCGTGGTACAAATCCAATTTAAAGTGGTTTCTTTTTTTAAAAAAAAGAAAATAACATAAGAAAGGGGCCTTGGAATTGCTCAGTAACAGCAGTGAGCACCTGAATGGCCGACCGAGCAAGTACACAGGCCACCTAAGAACATAAGGAGATCCTGCTGGATCAGCTCAATGGTCCATCTAGTCCAACTTCCTGTTCTCACAGTGGCTAACCAGATGCTTGCGGGAGAACTGCCAGGAAAAGCTTAGCACAATAGCACATTCCCCTCCTGTGGCTTTCAGCAATTGGTATTCAGAAGGCAGAGCATAGCTATCGGGGCAAGTGGCCTTATGCTCTATGAATTTGTCTAATCCTTTTTTAAAGCCATTCAAGTTAGTGGCAATCACTACCTCCTCTGGGAATAAGTTCCGTAGTTTAACTATGATCTATAACTATAAATTGATCCAGCATGGTGAGATGCAATTGCTATAACTTGAATAGAAATAGAACACATCTAATTTTGCCTCTCTATGTATTGATTCATACGGGGAACTTTTATACAAATACTGACTTTTTTTTTTACGTGGTGCAGGAGTGTCCCCCCTAAGATCAGCTCTGCTCCTGATACATCTGTTGATAGATGCTCATTCCTCTTTGTCAGAAATTCTACTCTGAAAGGGTACGTTTCAGAGAAGACATCCATTCGGTTGGCTTCTTTGAATGCCCATCCTTTGGATTCAAATGAGAAACATTTTTCTCAGCCTCCTTAGAATGTTGTAGCTGCCCTGCACAATTCTTTCAATGGAAGGAAAAGAGGAAGCTGACAATTGCCAGGTCAGATCCATCTAGCCCAGGATAGTCTCCTACAGGGGACAGCCAATATTGTGCCCCCCCAGATGCTGTTGGACTCCAGCTCCCATTATCCATGACCATTGGCCATGCTCACTAGGGCTGATAGGAGTTGAGTCCAAGAACATCTGGAGGATGCCATGTTGGCTAGCCCTAGTGTGCTCTGACTGGCATTAGTTGTGTAGGATTTCAGCCAGAAACAGACTTCCTGCACTACAATGCAATTGGAGATGTCAGTGAATGAACCTGTGACCATGTTCATGGAAACCATGCACTCTGCTAGTGAGCTACAATACATCCATGAATGTATGTGCACGTGCGCACGCGCGCACACACACACACCCTATCTAAGGGGCAGTCAATGTGGTTCCCTCCAGATGTTGCTATGGTCAGGTCATCTCTGACCATTGACCATGCTGCCTGGGGCTAATGGAAAGCCTCCGCAACTCCTGTTTTAGTGTTAAGAATTCACTTGCCTGCCCCTTGAAGTACTGTCACCATGCTTCAAAAGGTACTACGGTATGTGCCTTCCTCCTATGACTGATTGCTATGCCTGCGCATGGCTGAGAAGGAATGACCTTGAGGCCAGAGGGTTGCTTTGGCTCTTACAGTAAGCAGGCTGTCTGAACAGAAAGGTGGAGAAGGCTGCAGAATGGCAGCAATCCAGGACATGAGACTCCTGCCGGGAGCCAGGGGTAGGTGGGGGGAAAGTGGTTGATGAATGAGTGACAGAGGCCGGTGCTATTGTCTGGAAAGTAGGTCGAGGGCCTTTCATACCGAGAAAGTTATTTATACAGCAATGGCTTGGCCCTCGCAGCTCAAGGAGGTAGCAGAGCAGCGCACCTTTATCATGGACCCAAATGCACTTTCAAGTTTTCTGGTTCCAAGTTGCATTGGCTGAACCAGCTGGATTGCTGAACTGCTGGTAAGCCTTGAAGGGCTCCCAATGATACGTGATAGGCCTCCACCTGATGGCTCTTCAATTGCCACTCCAGACTTTGCTCTCTGCTCTCTGTATAACATTCCTTGGCACAGAAAACCTTTCAAGGTTCTTCCTTGGTTTCACACTTGCAACAATCCCTGGAATGTAAAAGAGGTGCTGCAGCCAGTATGGTCACCTGGAGCACTTTCTTGGCCGAGAAGGTTTTGTGAACCTTTGGCTAGACCAGTCTCCTTCAAACTTGGATTCCTAAGATATTGCTGGACTACATCATTCTTGACCCAGCAAATCTGACTGGGGCTGGCTGGAGATGTAGTAAAACATCATGTGACCCAAGGTTGAAGAACTCAGGGCCAGAGGTTCTTCATAGGGCTCCTTCCATGGAAGAACCACCTCCTTGTCCATGTCATCAGTGGCCCATTCCCACCACTGTCCAGAAGGAGAGGCCAAGGCAGCTAGAGATTGCTGCTGTTTCCTGCTTGCTACTGGTAAGCATTTCTCAACTGGTGTCCCCCTAGATGTTATTGGACTACAACTCCTATCACTCCTGGCCATTTGCTATGTTGGATGGGGTTGCTGGGAGTTGTAGTCCAAAAGAACTGGAATGCAACAAGCCAGGGAAGTGCCTCTACCAATTGCTCGTACATTTGGGCAAGGAAGGTGAATAGGCAAAACAGCAAGTAGGAGGAAGGGCCACAGCTCAGCAGCAGAGCATCTGCTTTGGATGCAGAAGGTCTCAGATTCAATCCATGGCATCTTCAGGTAGGGCTGGTTGAAAACCCTGTCTGATTCCTGGAAAGCTGCTGCCAATCAGGATGCTTAATACTGAGCTAGAAGGGCCAAAGGTCCGAGTCAGTAGAAGACAGCCACCTCTGATCCTGTGATTAAATAGTTTGACTGCAGCTGCAGAAAGACAATTAAAGGGAAGGTGTGTGCCTTGACTTTTAAAAATTCATTTCAAGTTTCTTTCTTCTTTTTCTTTCCAAGATTCAATTAATCAATACTCAGCTAGATGGGCCAATGGTCTAACTCAGTATAAGATAGCTGTGTATGTCTCTGTGAAGAACAGGGCAATGGGAGGGGGCGGGGATCAGCAGTGGATGCTGGCCTTGAGTGAGGGGTTTGTACATGGGCATCCCACTTCCAAACCAACTCCTCACTAGTTTTCAAACTGCATTTGGGGGAGCTCTGAAATTTAGTGGGCTGAATGCAACCTGTGGGCTGCAGGTCCCCCACCCCCTTGTACAGTTTTTTTGGAAACGATCTTCCAGTGGGCAGGCTTTTCTTCTGTTCTTATTCATGCACATCTCACACAAGAGCCACACAATTCATTCTCACATATACCCACTCATTTATTCATTCAGGCACACACACACACACACACACACACACAGACCTATGCATCTAAGCCATGCATAAGACCGACCCACAGTCTCTGGGTGTTTTGTGCACAACCCCACCTAACATCTTGTCCCTTGCTCCTCCGTCAGCAGCTAAGAACTTTTGCAAACAAGGTCACATGGGTTGACTGCAAACGCCCAATCAGATGCAACCGGAGCACAACAACACCCAGCGCACAACTCAAGCATTAGAGAAAGACACACTTGAGATACCTGAACCTCTGCTTGGCAACAGAGCAATTAAGTTTGCGGAATTTATGGGCACGTCTTCAGTGTATAATCATCTTATTTGAATGTTAAGTTGAAGCTCAATTTGGAGCGGGACTGAAAGGTTTCTGTCCTCTCTCTTTCCTGTGCCCATTGCCCTATAAGCAGCAGGGGGCAGAGGGAAAGCAAGGCAACTTTGCTGCTTCTGTCTACTGGTGCATCTCCATTCTCAGCACCCTTCTCTGCCCCCAGCAGTCATTCAAGGTTCAGAATCAGTTTTTGAAAGGAAGAAACAAAAAATGTGTGAGAAGTAGGGGTGGGAAACCTGCAAGCAGGACCCGAGTACAAGAACACTCTCCCTGCTTGCAATTTCCAGCAACTGGTATTCATACTGCCTCCAGCCTTTGGCAGAGCATAACCACTATGGCTAGTAGCCTCTGATGGGGACACCAGGGTTCAAATTCCCACTGAGCCATAAAGCTGACAGCCCCTCAGCTTAACCTACCTTACAGGGCTGTTGTGAAGATAAACTTCACACCTTGAGCTCCTTGGAGGAATTTCCCTCCTTGCTTAGGCTTCTCCAAGACTGTGTAGACCAGGCATAGGCAAACTCGGTCCTCCAGATGTTTTGGAACTACAACTCCCATCATCCCTGACCATTGGTCCTGTTAGCTAGGGATGATGGGAGTTGCAGTCCCAAAACATCTGGAGAGCTGAGTTTGCCTATTCCTGGTGTAGACAGCAGTAAGTCACCTTGAGATAACAACCTCTGAATCCTGGATGTGTGTAAATATGCCTCTGGACTCCAAGCCCATTCTGACCTTTGACATCCCTTCTGTTCCAAGAACTCATATCACATCAGTGCTGTCATTCTGAATCACAGCAATGCCTTTATGAAAAGGAGAGCAGAAGCATTTCCAACTCAACCTTGTTTCTAAATGCTGTCAGGAG
Source organism: Podarcis cretensis (assembly GCF_951804945.1). Taxonomy (NCBI): domain Eukaryota; kingdom Metazoa; phylum Chordata; class Lepidosauria; order Squamata; family Lacertidae; genus Podarcis; species Podarcis cretensis. Next base: position 31,846,212 of record NC_137177.1, read on the forward strand.
CTGCTGAGGCCAGAGCTGGAAACAGTCCCACATGGTGAGCCACCAGGGATACAGATTGTGGCATCTCCCTAGTGGGAAAAGAGGTCCCACATACTGAAGGAGTGCCAGCCTGGCCTTGGGCTCTCCTCAGCAGGCAGTGCTGCCCCTATCAAGCAGCAAGGGGAAGTGGGTGGCTTCAGGTGGTAGAATTTAGAGGGATGGGAGAAGGCAGGAATTGATGTCTGAATGCTGCAGGTGAGACCTTTCAAAGCAGGGGTGGGAAAATGTATTCAGTCCAAAGGCCACCATCCCTCTTGGGTAGCTGTCTGGGGGCCACATGCCAGTTCTGGGTATGGCCGGAGGCAAAAGTGGGCAGAGCTATTAATGCAAAATTGACCTTTGTCCTGTTAGGTTAACTTCTAAACACACTCACACAGCTCTTTCCATTCTCCAGCCAGGCAGGTGAGAAGCATTCTTAGAGTTCAAGGACACAACGCACCCAGGCAAATACACACAAGAAGGGTGCAAACTCAGTCTAGCAGGAGCTGTGGGTAGGGAGGAGACATAGCCTGAGGTGTCCCAAGAGCCACATAGAGAGGCCGGGGGAGGGGGCACATTTAGCCCCAAGGCTCGAAATTCCCCATCCCTCTTTTAATGGGCTGCTCCTAGCATGGTAGTGGGGATTTGGTCTTCCCGAAGTCAGATTATCCATGGTGTGGTTACAGCAATTGCACAAGTGCCCATGCCTGCAAGGTGGGCAAGAATCTGAGCTTTCATTTTAAAGAGGGCAAGTCTCTAACCCTCCTGGAAGGAAAGTTATCCACCTGACTGGAGAATTTCTTGACACAAGAAGTACAGGTTTCATATTGGAAGGGCTCTTTTGCTTCCATGCTGATTGGCTGCCACGTTTTCCTCTCCCTTTCTCTTGGGGGGGGGGGAATTCTGATAGTTGGTGTGGAAGATGGTTGCGGCAGCCAAAAGTAAGCCTATTTGCCTTTGGTGGGGTTTTTGGAGGGCGAGGGTGATGGGGCAAAAAGACAGCAATGAAGTGTTGGCAGTGGACATATTTTGTTGCCCAGAACTCAGGCTTTTGAACAGAGCGGGAGATGAAGAGGGGCAGTAGAAGGGGTTTCCTCTCTAGCTTCACCGCATTGCCTGTGTGCTTGTGGTGCATTACATATTTACTGTGGACAGAAGAGCTTTTGAAGGAAGGAAAAGAAAGGCAGTGAGATGCTGGGTTGCTCCCCACCCTGCTCCTGCCTGCCTATGTGTTCATAGAATTGCAGAGTTGGAAGGCACTATGAGGGTCATCTAGTCCAACCCACTGCCCAGTGTGGGGCTGCAACCCACAACCCACAACCCTGAGATTAAAAGTCTCATGAGCAGCGGATCTCCTGTTTGCCAAGAAGGAGAGGGGGAAGAAAAAGGTGTGGAATGGTGCCCCAATGGTAATTCATTGTATGCATTCCTTTGGGGGGGGGGGGTAGGGGAATCCTATTTGGGGAATTGCACCAGGGCTCTCACCTTAATCCAGGTTTGGGGTGTTCCACTTAAGGCACCAAAATGTCTGGGGCCAGCATTATCAGCAGAAAGAGGCCAGAAAGTGTTCTTGTTCAGCATAGAACTACTGGGGCAGTGGCAGATTTTGGATGATGATAGATTTCAGTGGCTCTGGTGCTCGGTTTGTTCTCTGGTTCTGACCTCTGGGTTTGACTCTCTCCTAACTCCTGGTTCCTGACTTCTATTCAACAGCTGCCTACAGCTCAGCTCTTAAACATGGAAAACAATGTGTGAGGACCGAGGCATTTATTTTGCTTAGCTGCTACCAGCCTATTTCCCCCATCTCCAAAACTGCGCACAAAAAAAGCAGACACTCCGGCCAACTCAACAATCCTGCTGCTGATGAAGCCAAAGGCTCAAAGTGCCCGTGTGTCTTGTGGCCAAGAATTATTTTTAATTCTATGCTTCCCCCCCCCCCCCCCAGCATCACTCTACGATCAATCGGCAGTGCAATAAATAACGGTACCTCTTGCATCCTGCCATTCGCTCTCAGCTGCAGCTCATGTATTGCTAGTGATTAAATTAAGAGGCTTTAATTCTGAACTGGTGACTGGACACATTTCACTCTGCAGTGACCACACCTCCAGGCATGGGTGCTGCCTCCCCCTCTTTCTCTGATTTCAGAGTCTCGTCTTTCTAGGAAAATAAAACTGCGATGCACAAACTCTCAGCATTTCCAGCACATAAACCAGCTTGTTGCAATGGTACGACTGGGGAGCTGCTGGCTTCCTGCCAGAGTATGAAATCAGTCATAGAGAAATATGGTATATGCAAATCCTGCTGATTTAGGCTTCAGGTTCCCAGAACAATGGGAGCCAGCAACGTACTTTCCATATGAACTGCATAAGTGCCCCAGAATGCACCCAAAACATCAGAACAGAAAATGATGGTGCGCAAAGTCTTTTAGCCATCACTGGCTTTGCCACTGAATAAGTCCCTCAGAAACTTTGGAGAAACCCCTATAAGGCGCTCTGCAGCTCTGTGTGAACCAGGGCTCCCAGTAGCTAGTAGCCAAGCACACAAATGCACAGGCACACACCCCCCCTCCAGCAGCCTGTCTGTACAGTGGTGCCTCGGATTAAGAACTTAATTCGTTCTGGAGGTCCGTTCTTAACCTGAAACTGTTCTTAACCTGAGGTACCACTTTAGCTAATGGGGCCTCCCGATGCCGCCGCACGATTTCTGTTCTCATCCTGAAGCAAAGTTCTTAACCCAAGGTTAACCCACTTTCTGGGTTAGCGGAGTCTGTAACCTGAAGCGCCTGTAACCTGAGGTACCACTGTACTCCAGTCTATGGATGCTTACTGAATCAAGGGTCATTTTCATAAAAACATTACGAAATGGGGTGGGGAGAAGCAAGCAAATGTGCATTTGGAGGCTAGAAATCCCCTGAGAAACAGCACATGCAAGGCCAATTACATTGCATATATTCCATGGAAGGGACTTATTTCCTGTCATTAGCATTATGCTGACTTCTTGTGCAGTTTGATTTTCCGCTGTGAAGGAAAGATGCAATTTTGGGGGATGCAAAAATGTTCACAAAAAACCTCCTTCTAAACCTCTGACTGTATTCTTCTGACTGTAGCCGTGTGTCAAGGGAGCGAACTCCTGCGGACTATGTGTGCTCAGCTCCCTCTTTGCATGTGGCAGGGAATAGGGCAGAGATGGGCAACCAATTGTACGTGTCCCTTGACCTAGTATCAAAAGCCCACTGCAAGTGATCCATTGAGAGCTCTGGCAAGAGCGAGCTGTCCCCTCTCCCTGGCAGCCTGCTGGGTGGGGAGAGAGGGAAGGGGAAAGACACGCAGAGAGAAGGGAATAGCATAAAGAGGAAGAGGTGGCAGAAAAAGAGAGTGAATGAAAATGTGGCGGCAGAAAGGGAGAATAAAAGGAATGGAAGGAAGAGAAGGGGAGATGAAACTGAGTGTGGGAGGGAATAGCAGAGAGAGAAAATTGAATGGGGTAGTGGAGAGAGAGCGCAGAAAGAGAAGAAGAAGGCAGAAAAAGAGCAAAAATGGAGCTTCCTACGACCCTTTGCAACAGGTACCAATTCCAGGGACCAATTAACACAGGACCCCTCAGAGGGCAGTTTGGATAAGGACCCCTCAAACCTGAAGCACTGCAGTGCAAAGGAACAGTTCCTGCATTCAGGTGCGTATTTGGGGTGTGAACAATTGTGAAATTGGGTGGTGGTGTCATTGTTAAGGGGGCTGATCACAGAAAGCACCACCCTACTTTGACTCAGCCCTACCAATAGCCATGCATAAACTTGGGGTGCAAAATGCAAGGGTGAAACAACCCCCTTTCCCCCCACTGCATGGGTCTGGGCTGAAAGCAGCCTGCCGAGCTGTACAACAGAACTGATTTGAAACTAGGGTAATGGACGTAAGGAGCAAATCTGAAGATTAATTTCCATTATTGAGTCTTCTAATTCAATTTTAACAGACTTCAAATATTCATGAGGGATGCTGACTTTGTTAAGTTTGATTAGTTCCGTTCCTAACAAAGTAGATGAATGTGTTTGATTAGGTCCGCGATTTTGATCAGTTTGGCCTGTGAAATCCAAGGTTGTTAAGATTCAATTGTCCCTGCCGCGAGAGAGGCAAACCCATTGGAGACGCAGGACGACTATAGAGAGTGGATGTTAAGGGTTAAAAAAAAAAAGGTGGGGTTAGATCATGTTATTGTGAATTTAAGAAATGCAGATGGATAGGATAAATGATTTTGGATGCACACAAATCCTCCTTGCAGTAAGAAAGATTCTTCAAGGTGTATTATGTGGGGGTGTGATGCCTTCTTTCTGATCAGCAATTATTGTTTGCCTTGGAAATAAACCTGGATGTTTATTTGTGGATGTTCATGCCCTCTTAAATTATATACCTGAGGTGTGAGGGCTCACAGATGGACAGTGAAAATGAACCCTGTGAGGCCCTGTGATGACAAAGAAATGTACTGCAAAACTGGAGGAATCAATACCCTCCTCGCAGCTTGAAGAGCTCATTGCCCTTTCTACATCTAGACAAAGATGTGTGTAACCACCAACTTCACTTGGATCCTATTTGGACTTATGAACTACCTATATTAATTCATATGTTTCAGTCAGGATCAATGGAATATTGTTATAGGTCATGTTAGCTGATGTTTCGTTATGTCCCCCACCAATTATATATGATAAAGTTAATTTTTTAAATGCCTGGCACTTTCATTGTATTCCAGTTACAGATAGGTAGCCGTGTTGGTCTGAAGAAGTGTGCATGCACATGAAAGCTCATACCAAGAACTAACTTAGTTGGTCTTTAAGGTGCTACTGGAAGGAATTTTTTTATTTCATTGTATTCCTTTAGTCATACGCAGGGAGAAATATTTTTAGGATCCATTCTATTCTTCTGATTCCAAACTGTTTTAACTGATTTTAATGTTACAACCCGCCCTGGGCCTGTCTGGTGAACAGCAGCAGCAGCAGCAGCAGCAGCAGCAGCAGCAGCATTTTTGGAAAGGTGAAGAAACGTGCTTCCTGCCATTGAGAGGGTGCAACTCACCTGGGCCTTGCACCCTAGGCATTGCACCCCTGGATGGTGACCATCCAGGTGGGTCCCAGTGCATAGGTAGAAATCAGAGAGTATTCTGCACAGATGGGAAGTAATGCAGTTATAGCATAAACTTGTTCTACCCTGGAGGCTCAACACAGGTTCTAACATAAGAGCAAAAGCCAGAAATACATAAAAGGAATTAAAAAACATACCGGGATCTAACATGTTTGGATAAAAATCCACAGAGCCAAAATAAGATTACAACCTTTTTCTTTGGCTTCATCCTCTCCAATCGTTTTCCAGGCTCCTTCTCTCCAACACAGAGGCAAGGTGTTTGAATCACAGGGGGAATCCAGAAGGACCCCAAGTTCTTAATGGAGAAAGGATGGAGTGGAGTCCCTGAGGCATAGACATACAATGCCATTCCACACCCCATTTCCGTGAAATGTCTAGTCCCTCCATTGTCTCCTGAAACAGATGGATGTCAAACAGCCAACCAATTGTCTTGTCCCTCTCCTGACACAAGCAGCCCTAGCAGAATGGAACTATGGTGAAGAAGAAGAAGAAGAAGAAGAAGAAGAAGAAGAAGAAGAAGAAGAAGGAGGAGGAGGAGGAGGAGGAGGAGGAGGAGGAGGAGGAGGAGGAGGAGGAGGGCAGCTGGATGCCATGTTTGGGCTAGAGGTGAGTCCCAGGTTGAAGACTGTTCTAGAGCAGGATCCACTGGTGTGGCACCCAATTCAACAAAATATTTATTGCTTGTAGTCACAGGGCATTGTAACAATGTGGCATCCATGTGGTGCCCATTAGCCTCCTTATCCCTTGGTCACTTTTCCAGCATGTGCTAAAAACATTTTTATTTAGGCAGCCTCTTTCTCACTTCCTCTTTTCACCTCTATGTGCTTTTCAAGGCTCAGATTATTTTAATCAGATTCCTTGGAAAAGCTAAGTGTGCGGGCATACACTTTCTCTCTGTTCTGGCGGCAGGGGGTAGAGAAGCACTCACTCAAAAATCCCCACATGCTCAGGGGCCTAAAAGGGTTGGAGAGTCTTGCTCTAGAGCACCTTAGTCACCTTGAGTCCTCTTCCTTTCCATTGAGATCTCCATTAGTGTGAGAGGCTCCAGCAAGTAACTAATGATCAGTTCCATTTTCCTCTTCAATGATCAGAGGTCACTTCAGGGGCGCTTCTTTGACGTCTCAATACGTGGACTGGGCTGAAATTGGCAGCTTTCCCAAGGGAGATTTTGCTCACCTGGGAAAGTGAGGCAGCTTCTCTTCAAATGGAAATCCCCACGTTTCTGTGCACATGCCAAAGTATTTTCCAGACTGAGATGAAGCAAGTGAGGTGTAGCACACTCGAGGCGGGGAAAGGAGACAAAATCTCCTGTAACTTAATTTCCCTCTGTCTGTTGCCACAATATCTTTGCAACTTCAATGGACAATATTATCCTGATTTTGCTTTGACTATCTTATTGACTACTCTGAATTCTGTACCTTTATTTCTTTTATTTAAGCCATTTGCCTCACCATAGGGCACACTCAGCATTGTTGTTTAGTCATTTAGTCATGTCCGACTCTTCGTGACCCCATGGACCAGAGCATGCCAGGCACTCCTGTCTTCCACTGCCTCCCGCAGTTTGGTCAAACTCAGCAATTTGCAGTGCTGATTTTGACCTGTATATGGGCTGGGATCACCCTCTCTTGTAAGAACATGCCCATTGTTCATTATTTGTTTATTTAAAGCATTTGTTATCACCCTGCTCTTCAAATGAAAAAGGTGTCCAGATTGGCTTACATATCAGTAACAATAATAGAGAGAGACTGTCTTTTACAGTATGAAAGAAACAGCACAAAAAGAAAAAGGGTTGGGGAGGGTAGAGGGGTGTGGGTTTGAAGCAAGCTCAGGCATTGGTTCTTAAAGTTATCATTCTTATTCTGACCAGCTGGGATGGAAACAGTACAGGGAGCTTGATGGATTGTCTATTGATAGGTAATGGATGAGAGAGAAAAGCTAAAGGCAATTGGTGTCTTAGTACAGCCAATGGAATAGACATGCTTCCCTTCCCTCCCTCAGCTCTGCAGCCTGATGGAATGGCTGTTCGAATGGTTGTTCTCCGAGAACTTCATCTGAAGCCTTACTCCAGTTAAGTGGATGGCAACTTGGAAAATGACCCTTTTCTCTGTGATGGTGCCTCATCCCTAAAAACCTTCCCTAGGAATGTTTACTTGGTGTGCATACAATTGCATCATTTAGGCACCACGTGGACATTATATTATATCCCTGGATTTGGGGCTAGTTGAGTAGTTGGATGAGTAGCCTGTCCTTTAAGATGAACTGTTGCATCCCTTTTGGGTGTGCACTGCATTCTGAGGCAGGGTTGGTTCACGGAGCATAGAGCTACTGAAGGCTACCAACCACAATAGCTTTATTGTACCCTCCACTGTTGGAGGCAGTATGCTTCTGAATACCAGTTGCTGGGAATCCCAAGTGAAGAGAGTCCTGCTCCACTTCAGGTTTTCCTCCCTACAGTCTCTGTCAACAGAGGGTAGTTCCGCTGCCCTCAGAAATGGTGGAAGGGCATGGTAACCTGTTAGTTCTGGAACTCCCTCCCTGTAGATGGAATTGTGCAGTTTCCACTGTGTGCTTAAGATGCTCCTCTTTCCTTGTCCCAGGCATGTCAAATATAGGTATTTAGGATCCAGCCTACTCTCTTGACTATAATTTGTTTTAAAGTGATTGCTATATTGTGCTTTCAAATCGGTGTAACCCGCCCTGGGGCCTTCCTCTTCATCTGTGTCCTGTTGGAAACTGAAAACTTTCCTTTTTAAACAAGATTTCGATTCTGTTGCTGCTCCAATGTATTGATTGTTGGTACTGTGATTTGTGTCTTTGCTTTTTCTTGCTGGTTTTTTTCCAGAGTTGTTTTTTTTTAAAAAAAACAACACACGTTTTAATGGTTGTCACTTTTACATTTGTAAGCTACTTTGAGCCCCTCCTTAAATGGAGGGGAGAAGTGGTGTGTGTGTGTGTGTGTGTGTGTGTGTATTAAATAGAACAAATAAATAGTGATGTTATGAACTCCTCTTTGTTGCTGCTACCATGTCACTGTAGCCGATTCTCCCCATCTGCCTTGTTAAATTGTTATTAATCTTACATTGTTGATGGATTTCTTTTAAATTGCCATTTCACGGATTGCAGGGTCCTTTGGGCCCAAGCTGTGGAAAGGTATTTTAAATCAACCAGAGGCAGCCCACTGTCCTGATCAATCTATTCCATTAGACAGGCCTTATCTAGAGCACGGCAGCGGCAGGGGGCAGACTTCAGGCTTGTCAGATCTGCTTTGCTTTTCCATAAGACCACAAGATCTATCAACCAGAGTCAGGTACAAAAAAACCATATAGTTAGAATCAAAGAACAGGGTGCCTCTGAGCCCATTCTGAGCTAAGAATTTGTTTAAAGCACCAGTAATGACCTGAGCTCACACAGTCTGTTCACACAACAGCCCACTCCTGGTTACCACAAGTTTTCATCATTTCAGCAATGAGCTTTAAGGAGAAAAAAGGCACATCTTTGTGTTGTATTGAACAAGTGGGAGTCAGAAATGCTGGCTGATCTGCTGTGAATCATCTATAGATCTACCAGCAGATTGAAATCTACCTTCTGCTCACCAGTAATATGGACACCACACTTCAAGGTGGATTAGGGCTGAGAGAGAAATTCTGTTCACTTCCAATTTTAATGTGGAGCCATCTAATTTGCACCAGCCTAATTTTTGAAGCAATATGTGAACCAAAACACAGTTATCCTTCAAAACCGGCACTTCTCTCAAATTTGCAGTGCAGTTCTGATGAAATACGGCATACAAAATGTATACGTTAGGGAAAGGTGTGCATGAGAAATGCATAGATTAGTGAAAGCAAGATATTAAAATATTAGTGAACATCTCTTGCAGCGATGTGTAAATCAGCAAAATTGCACACAAAAATGGATATACCAGGAGAAATCTGCAACAAAATGCTGACAATTTTTCATGGGTTTAAAAAACAAAAACAAACAAAAACAAGCAAGCAAGCAAACAAACAAAAACCAAAAAACAAAAAAAAATTGCAAATTGATGTAGAGGAGGAGGAAGGACCAAAATCCATGTTTTGCTTGGAGAAGGCCCAAGGTTTAGTCTTTGGCAACTTGAGGTTGAACTGGAGGGACTCCTGCCAGTCAGGGTAGATCAGGGGTTCCCAACACCTGTGGGTGTCATGGTGCCCATGAAGGTTTTCATTGGTGCCCCCAGGCAGGTGCTCCAGACTCTGAGCTTTCATTTTTTTAAAGCATGTCTTTAGCCCTCCTAGAAAGAAATTTAAGGAGCAAAAATGTGCAGGTATCTTCTAAATGGTCTCTGTAAAATGAGTGTTTGTGTGTGTGTTTGTGTGTGTGTGTGTGTGTGTGTGTGTGTGTGTGTGTGATGTGGCCACCTTGTATATTTTTCCTGGTACTTAGGAATACTGCCTGTTCCTATTAGACAGCAGCAGCATCTCTCTCTCTATATCTCTCAGCTCAATACTGTGTGATCTAATCACAACCAGCAGGACATAGCTGACTTCCCATGGTCTGTCTATGGTTGTTGAGGTGACTCTCTCTCTAAATGTTATCTATTTTGTGACCAGTGTCCTAACACTCTCTCAAGATTCAAAGTATTCCCATTGGTCCAAAAAGTTTAGCAACCCCAGATGTAGACAATACTGAGCTAGATGCACCAAAGGTTTGGCTCGGAATAAGACAGCTTCCTGTGTTCTTCCTATTAATAATTACATGTGTATCCCACCTTTCCTCCAAGGAACTCAAAGTGGTCTACATAGAGCTCCTCTCCATTTTATCATCTCAACAGCCCTGTGAAGTAGCTTAGGCAGAGAATAAGTGACTGGCCCAAGCTCACCCACTGAACTTCATGGCTGATTTGAAACCTGGTCTCCCAGGTCCTAGTTTGGCACTCTAACCACTGGCAGTCTGTTCTCCCCATAAGCATTGAGCTGCTTCCCCTGGTTTGCCACTTGCAAATGAGAGAGGTTTTCACTATGGGCCTAGGATAGAAACACATCTGTCTTCACTCTATATGGGCTGGAGAAGAGTTCCCTAGCAAAAGGCAAGCGGTGTTTGCGAGCTCGCAAACTTGTGTACGTGTGCTGGGGAATCACTCGCCTCACTAAGCTGACAATCAGTAATTCAGCATGTGTGATCCATGCCCTGTAAAGCACTCCTAGCCTCCTGCCTTGTGAATTGCAGCGATGAGGATAAAGACTGAGCGGATTAGCAGAAGGGAGGGAGCGAACAAGCATCTTTCAAAAGGCAGATTAAGAACTGGGAAAGGTGAGGTACTAAGGCTTCTGTTTCACAAGGGCTGCTTTCGACTCTGTACATTACGCTGAGCTCAAGTTCCCATCTTGACTCACATCATGGCCTTGGACAAATGTTCATGCCCCCCCCCCCAATGCTGCAGCTAAATTCCATCTGGGTGGGTTATCAAGGGTCAGCATGAGCAAGTGAAAAGACACATTAATGCACAAGGAACCCTAACTTCACATATGCACTGATGGCGCCTGAACTAGCAGCGACTGACCACGAAAGAGGACTTGGGGTTGTGCTGGGTAGCTCGATAAGAATGTCGGCTCAGCATTTAGCAGCTGTGAGAAAGGCAAATTCCATGCTAGGGATCGTCAGGAAAAGGGGTGAGAATGAAATGGCTAACGTCACAATGCCTTTATGCAAATTTGTGGGGCATCTGCACTTGGAATATTGTGCATAGTTTGGGCTGCTGCACCTCAAAAAGGATAATGTAAATCTGGAAAAAGTAAAGGGGCAAGAAAAATGATCAAGGGCCTGGAGCAAATCCCCTAAGGGGAAAAGTTTGCAACATGTGAGAGTCTTTAAAGTTTAGAAAGCAGGCAAGGGAGGGCAGGACAGAGATATGGAAAGTTATGCCTGGCATGAAGAAAGAGGGTAGGGAGATGCTGTTCTCCCTAATACTAGAATGGTGGCAGATTTGGGACAGGCAAAAGGCAATATGTTTCCATACAGCACATAGTTAAAACTATGGGGTCTTCTACCACGAGATGCAGCGGCAGCCACTAACTGAGATAGAATCATGGTTTTAAAATCATATTAGAGAAATGAATGGAGGATAAGGCTGCCAATGGCTACCAGTCATGATGATTAGACAACTTCCACTAGCATAAGCAGAACACCTCTGCATACCAATTGTTTGGGATCAGGAGCAAGAGAGAGCTACTACGCTCATGTCCTCCAGTGGGCTTCCTTTAGGTATCTGGGTTGCCCTCTGTGAGAACAGGATGCTGGACTAGAGTGGTTTGATCCAGCAGGGATATACCTACAACTCCTACAAGGGTGTATCTTTCTCACTCTAGCATTTGTATTTCTAGTGTGAGGCTGGACAAGAATGGAAGCAAATGATGAAATGTAATGGCCACAGTGGGGTAGTTCGGTCACATCCACACTACATATTACCAGAACACTGAATGCACGTGACTTCCCCCAAAGAATCCTGGGAACTGTAGTTGTTAAGGCTGCTGGGAATTGTCACTCTGTGAAGACTTACTACAGTTCCCAGGATTCTTTGGGGGAAGCTGTGTGTCTTAAATATGTGTTAAATGTATGGTGTAGATCAGTGATGGCCAAACCTGGCCCTCCAGCTGTTCTGGGACTACAACTCCCATCATCCCTAGCTAACAGGACCAGTGGTCAGGGATGATGGGAATTCTAGTCCCAAAACAGCTGGAGGGCCAAGTTTGGCCATCACTGGTGTAGATGCAACCATGGAAGTTTTTGTCTTGGAAGCCTAGAAGCACTCTAGGGCACATAAAGGCCCTTCATTCTGTTTCTCTCTGTCCTTATTGTACATGCAATATAAACTTGTAAATATGTATACCATCCACCCTGAGCTGTTTTATCTCCGATTCCATCTCTGATTCTCCATTTTGGGTATCATTTGCACTCATTCCTTAAGATATCAGGAGGTCAGTTTTTGGACCCAGCCCATTTGTGCGTTCTGAATGGGAAATTACTGTATTCTACATAGTAATAGATTTCCTGGGTAAGTAAAACTTAGAATGTACCAAGCTAAGGATGTACCCAGCAGTTTGTTCTGCTGGCAGTTTTCTGGTCCCCATGCAGACCAAAGCCTTGAAGCCTCTTGACCTCTGCCTCTATTTCTCTTTTGTAGCAGGTTTGTAGGGAATGTGAAATTAGCTATGCATGGCAGGTGCCAAGCTGAGAATCTCAGTGTTTTATGTAGTTCAAAAGGAAATCTTCTAGCCCTCATGTTTTCCGATCAAAGCTTAGAAACCTCTTTCCCTAGTCCTAGATTCCCTCTTGGCACTCACTTCTTTGTCAAAGCAACTGGAATCAGAATAAAATGATGCCAAGCTAAGGAATATATGCAAATGTACGCTAGATTTTGGTAATGTATTCTGACAGGAAAATTTGAATCCCCCCCCCCCCAATTGCTGGATGTGGGATTATTTTCTGGGATGCAACATGTGCTGGGTCTTAAGGAGCTGGGTCACAGCAAGGATGGGCAGTTTTCAGACGAGTTTTCTGATGAGTTCACTTCAACCACATAGACTCTGATACATACACATGCACGCGCGCACACACACGCACACACCAGTTTGTGGATTTAAGAGGGGAGAGAAGGTTGTTAATGTGACCAGAAAAATCAGCTTCCCCGCGGCACGGCAAACGCATCACAGAGGCTCAACATTCTCAAGGCATTGTGTGTGCTTTGCTGCTGAGTCACGCGTATGGATTACATGACAGGATAGAGGACAAAGCTTCCATTGTAGCCACACAAAGCAAGCTGAGTTGACTCCAGGCGAACACAGGCCCCAAAGAGAAATGTAGGCTCCAAACATCACTTCCCTGATCCCACCTTTGGCAAGCTTCCAGACACATGCATTTTCTGGTCAAATGTCATGACCTTTCCCCAAGGGAGGCTTGAGATTTTTTTAAAAAAAGGTTCACAGGAATCCAGACATAGGGAGGGTGCCCATTGGGACTGGTAGGGCAGATGGCAGGGACCCCAAACAGTAGGTGGAGCCAGAGCCAATGAGACGTAGAGCCAACTAATGTCAGTTTTGCCCCCAACCTTCCTCTACAAGGGAAACACTGAGACTACAGAGGAGGAGGAAGCTGAGAGCCAGGGTCAAGCCAAGCAGGAGTGGGCAGACTAAGGGCAGATTGGGGTTGGTGGGGCACTGCCCCCAAAGCCATAATGGATTAGCTTCCACTGGGGCAACTCCCATCCTTAAAGAACATGTAGGCATAAGAAACAAGGATTTTTAAGGATCCTGCTCTTACTTAGAACATGTGCATTTCAATTTCAGCTAAACTGCAGCCATATAAAGAGTTATCTTTAGCTTTGAACATGTTAGGCTCCCTGCCTGCTTAGTGAGCTTGATTCAGCCATTATTATTCAACCTGCAGAAGACAACCTTCAAACCTCAGCATTTTGAGGGTCAACTTGAGCATCGTTTGAAATGGGCATTCATAGGAATGAATCACTCTCAATCCCACCAGTCACAGCGTGGACTGAGGCGATCCAGTTAAAAAATAAGATCTAGCCAAGCTCTGGGGGATCCATGCAAACTGCCAATATTCTGGCGCCTTAATACAGAACTAGGGTGCAACCATGTTTGGAAAACTGTGAACAATTCTGGGCACCAGACCTCAAAAAAGGATACTGTTGTGCTGGGAAAAGGTGCAGAAATGGGCAACACAGCTTTTTTAAGGGGGTGGAGCAACAATACCCCTAACAAGGAAAGGTTATGACATTTTTGCCTCTTTAGATTAAAAAAAGAAGAAGCAAATGAGAGAGGACATGGAAAAAGATTTATAAAATGCAGAGTGTGAAGAAAGTAGATAGGGAGAAAACTCTCTAGTATTAGCAAAGCTAATCTTGAAATAATCAGGACAGACAAAAGAAAGTACTGCTTCACAAAGTGCACAGTTAAACTATGAAACGCTCTCCTGCAAGATGGATTGATGGCCACAGGCTTGGACAACTTTAAAAGAGGATCAGACCAATCTATGGAAGACAAGACTGTCAGTGGCTACTAGCCAGTACACTTTGGAATACCAGTTGCTGGGGAGTAATAGCCACAGGCGACTGAATGTGTGTCCTGGTTGGCCATTGTGGGGCACAAGAGGCTGGACCAGATGGGCCTATGGTCTGATGCAGCAGGTCTCTCCTAATGATGATTCAGAAGGGGGCAGAGCAGTGCAATGCCCATCTCTCTGACTGGAGGGCAGTATGAAGCTTCTCAATAGTTTGTATGAAGCCAATGTACTTGCCACAACAGGTATAAACAGAATGCAACCTTCTATGCTTGCCAGGGCATCACAGAGATTTCTTCTGACTATCACATATCAGGCTTCAGCAATGGGAAACACAGGAAGCCCTGAGCTGAATTAATTTGAAATTTGCCCCAAGTCTCAATTGGGTGAGGTTGCTGGCCTGGCCCCAGCAAATATTTCAATAACTATGAACATCTCTTTTCCTCCCCCTGCCTTTCTTCCCAAGTTCACAACCACAGCTTATATCTGCTCTTCAGAATCTCAGCAGAATTTTTCTGTGGGATGATAATGATCTGAGGTCTTCTTGTATGCTACGAGAAGGAGAGAGGAGAGGGTGGACAAAGAGGAAGGTATGCAAAGATTCTGCGCTAACTTGAAAAAAAGCGCTTTGATCCAAAGGTTTTTTTTTTGTTTACTTGCAACACAGCATGTCATAAATACACCCTGTCTGGGTAATTATGGAGTCTAGGTGCATTCTTTAGCCTCCATAAAAATTTCGGCTGCTTCAATTTGCCTAATTTAATGAGACTGCAGCATGATAAGGTGATGCAAAAATTAGGAAGAGATGATTGCAAAGTACCTCCTAATCTTTCTGTGCCCCTGACCCTTCCCCAATCTGGCTTCCTAGAAATTTGTTAGGCATGTTTCTGCTTCTAGCAAAAGGTGTGTGTGTGTATTCCTATATACATAAAAAATGCAAAGTGTTGTCACGCCCTGCAGTTTGAAAAGCTGCAGCAGGAGGAATTGCTGGAAAGCCCAGGGGAGCTGCTTAACAGAGTGGGGAATGCCCACCACACAGCAGTTTGAAATGCTTCCCTGTCCTTTAATAGCAGGTGGGGTGAGAGGGGAGGGGAGGGGCAGAGCCTGGGGCAAGGTGTGTTGTGGGGAGGTGTAACCAAAGGGGGTTTGCTCAGGTGTTGGGAAAGGGGAATGGTTAGGTGGATTGGCAAGCAGAGTGAGTAGGGGTGGCGGCCCTTAGCATGCACATGAGCATGTACAGTACACCCCCCCATTCAAACAAACCTGCATACCCTCCAACATTTCTCCTATGAAATAGGGACATCCTATTCCATAATGGTAATTTTACTATTTATACCCCACACATCTTACTGGGCTGCCCCAGCTACTCTGGGCTGCTTCCAACCTATATAAATACATAATTAAACATTTTTAAAAACTTCCCTATACAGGATTGCCTTCAGATGTCTCAGGAGTCGAATACAGTGGTACCTGTAACGCTTCAGGTTACAGACTCTGCTAACCCAGAAAAAGTGCTTCATGTTTGGGAGAAGAACTGGTGGAGGGGACTGGAAGAAATTTAAGGACTATCTACAAAAATATTGTAAATTGTATGAATGTTAAGAAAGATGTAAGATTAGCAAAAACATGGCTCCAACAAACTAGTTATAAAGAATATAAATTTAAATTTAATTGGTAGATGAAAAGATAAATTTTGGATAAGTAATATTTTATGATTAAGCTTCAATAAGAGTTTGTTAAATCCCAAAATTTGAGACATTAAATATTGGAAAATTATATTATATGAATTAAATTAAGTTAATAATTTGCTGGTAAAATCTATGTTTAGAAAGCAGGAACAAGAGATGTGAGGAAGTCCAAAGTTGAGAATGAAATGTGGATAATGGAAAATATTTTGTTATTATGTATGTTTTTTATTGGTTATACAAAAATTTAATAAATATTATTATAAAAAAAAGAAAAAAAGAAAAAGTGCTTCATGTTAAGAACTTTGCTTCAGGATGAGAACAGAAATCATGCTCCGGCGGTGCAACGGCAGTGGGAGGCCCCATTAGCTAAAGTGGTGCTTCAGGTTGAGAACAGTTTCAGGTTAAGAACAGACCTCCGGAACAAATTAAGTACTTAACCCAAGGTACCACTGTAACTCCATCCCCTCCAACATTTCCAGGTGAATAAACAAAGAGTGGTAATTGTGACCGTGATATCCCCCACCTTCCTTCCAACATCATCGCTAGGCATGTGTGGATGCACCCCATGCTGCCAGGACTGCCTACATCTGTTTTCATTTGCTTTCAAATGAATATGCTGTGGGGTCTTCCAGAATCAATCTGCAATGAGCTTTTATTTTTGGAATGAAACCAGCTTCTCAGGAAGCAGTGTTCAGGGGCAAAAAACCCAAAAAACAAAACAACAACAAACCATATCTAGACTGTGTGTAGGCTACATGGAAAAAGCAAGAACTTAGTCTCCCTTGATTGTAGAATAAAACATTGTGTATACACAGCTTCTCTGGGTTCTGATTCAATAAATGGATGCATTCAAAAATTCAGATGACTCCTGACCCCCCAATCCCACTAAAAGGTGGGACCCACACAAACACGTTGTTTTTTTGTCCACACCGTATTTCATGCTGTGATAGGCATATAGGGCAAAGGCAGCTTTATCTCTGGTTTGGCTCATTAAAACTCAACAAGCTCAGTGGAGTCTCTGAAGCAGAGAGTCGGAGCCCAGCCAGCTTGCACAGTGGCAGATAAAAGGCTTCCCTTCCTTTTTCCTCCAGCTCTGCACTTTCTCTGTGGCTTCAAGCAAAGGGGCACGAAGTCAGTGCTGGTTCGCACGTGCGCAGCATCGTGGGAGAGCACGTGCTAAGAGCGGGAGGGCTGCATCTATGCTATGTGTTGGGGTGTGTGCCTGACATCCTAGAGAAAGCCTTGGTCTGCAGCAGCTAGGAGTTCCAGGGAGCTGCTTTGAGCAAGAATGCGTTCTTGCAGAAGGCAAAACAGCAACTCTATTTTCAACTTAAGAATGGAAAGCATAATGACAGCGGACAACAAAATGGGTTTAAAGACGCTCTCATGGCAAATCTTTAAAAATGTCGTATAAACACTGGCAACTGGGAAACACTGATCTGTGAGCGCTCCAACTGGAGAACAGCCTCTATCAAAGGTTTCATGGACTTTGAAGAAGCTCCAACTCAGGATGAAAGGAATAAATGACCTAAGAGGAAGGCACGTTTGGCAAATCCTCACCATGATCAACTCCCACCCAGAAACCTAGGTCCCCACTGTGGAAGGATGTGTGGCTCTAGAATTGGCCTCTACAGTCACTTATGGACACACTGTTAAGACCATATTAATGGAAGACAATCTTACTTGGCTACGAGTAATCACCTAATAATAATAATAATAGAAATTCATTGAAGGATACTGGTGACTATTAACCATGGCAGCTATACACAACCTCCTGATTCAAATGCAGCCTACCTTTCGATACCTGCTGCTGAGAAACAACAATGAGGAAGGGTCCTGCTTCTGGGCTAAGCAGCATCTGAGGAGAGGGCAGTGAAGGATGGTTCTTCACTCTGATCCAACCAGGCTCTACCCAAGGGGGGTTATTTATTTGTTACTTGTTAAACTTATAACCTGCCTTTCCTCCCAACAGCCTGACCTTCCAATGCATTCTGCGATTGTCAAGTATGGTCACACACACCTCTCTGCATTATCTGTGCCAATGGTCATGCCAAGGTATGCCCTGATTCCTCAAGTTTGTATAAGCCAGTGGAGCCCTTATGCGACCGTGAAAGGAGAAAATGTAATAAGGAGAAGCAAGGCTGTGGAAGGGAAAAGGTGACTCAATGTGTGTTTTGACTGCTGGAAAGCTTACTCCATACAAGCCGCCTGAGAAATCTTAGCTGAATAAGTCTCAGAATGGGCTCTTGCCAGATAGTGGGGGTTGGCTGGGAATACCATTTCACCACACTTTCTCTCATTCCCAGGATAACTCATCCTCATCAGTTTTGATAGAGAAAAGCCTAAACAATTATATCATGATCACACATACAAGATACTCAGGCACACATGATCATGATCAAAGCACTCCCCCGGGAATCAGCTTTCCAAACACGTTGATAGAAATGCATCCCCTCCACCTTTACTCATACATGCACACATTTCCCCACTTCAGAAACACATAAAGGTCTCTAAATGGCCTTAGGGGAAGGCCTTCCCACCCACAGATACAGCACTTGCATGTTTAGGCACTTGCCAGATCATGCCTTATTTATCTATTTGCAAAAATGCCTATACCACCAATGTTAATAATAAACCATATCAATGAAGAGCATAGAACAATACCCATAAAACAAGTACGAAATGCATCACAAATCAGCAGATCAGATTAAGACATCAACAAAGCTGAAAAGTCCAGGTGAACAGATGATGATGATTTAAATGTATATCCCACCCTTCCTCCCAATGGAGCCTGTGCAGCAAACACACAATTAAAACATCCAAGAACAATGCAAATGCAGATGCACACTGGGAAAGATCTCAATTTAAAAGGTCTGCTGGAAGAGGAGGACAATAGAGATGGCATCGGTTTAATATTTAACCCGAGGGAATTCCAAAGTATAGGCGCCACAACACTACAGGCCCAATTTCTATATTGTGTGGAGTGGACCTCCTGATAAGGTGTGATTGATTGGATGAGAACAGATGAGTTTTCACCAGGTGCCTAAATGCCAGCACTGTGGCTGCCTGCTTGATGTCCAGTGGGAGCACATTCCGAAGCACAGAAGCCACCACACTGAAGGAGGTCTTAGTGGAGACAAACCTTGGGAGGCCTATGCACCAATAAGAGTGTCTTTCCTGAAAATCAAAGATACTACATTCTGAAATGTCCTGCAGAGCTGGAGTGGGACTCACAGGAGCTCAGATGGGCAGGAATTCCAAAGAAAGACGCCCAAACCACCAGAGTGATCCGCTCTAACAATTTATTAAAGAAGGGTACGAGCTTACAGCCTGATAGCTCCCTCCTCGCAGCATTCCATGGGACAAACTCCACAGCGAGCAAATGGCCTGTCTGCACCCAGGTAAAGGTACACACAATCTTTATAGGTCCAGGCAGGCACTGTTACATGGGAACACAAGTGATTGGTATTAACCACTACCTCCCCCTCTAGCCACACCCGAGGCCTGTGGATACACATGAGCTAAGCACTACAGCTGCTATCAGTTAGACTGGGGTCATCTTAACCATCAATATGCTGCAAGCAGAGGCTTCCAGACCAGCTCACCTTTTTGGGTCAACACACATTCTCAGAAATAACCTGGTCTCAAGTTGTTCAGGGCTACATAGCCTAATAGCAAGACCTTAAACTTGGCCTGGTAGCATATTGCCCGACAGTGCAGGTATTGGGTGCTGTCAAACAGAACAACCACTTTAGCAGCCTGGCTTGCACTTGCTGCAGCTTCAAGGGAAGCCTCACATGCAGCACATTGCAGTAATCTGATCTGGAGTTTACCAATGCCAGGATTACCACAGCCAAGCTATCCTGATCCAGGAATGGCCACAGTGGAGGATGCTCCTTTCCAGTGAATCCCCTTGGGTCTCCAGTGACAAAGGGGAATCCAGGAGCATCCTTAAGCTGCTTTGCACATTTCCCAGAAGCAGTGGCGAGGGCATGTGCAAATGGACATAAGCCCAGTTCACATGTTCCTCACATTTAGGACATGGTCATGCTGAATCTAGAGTGAGGGCCAGCCTCACCCAGATGATGCACCTCCTTCCTCCAAGAACCATTTGTTGTGCATAGTTGTCTGCAAAGAAGCCCCAGCACATGGCAGCTGCTCTCACAGAGCGGGCTCTGCACAATCTGCATGCACATCCCCCATCTGTCCCAAATAAATAGAGAAGCATTCAAAGACATATTCTAGCCAGGCAAAAGCATTCAAGGAGGCAGGGCTGGTGAGGGATGCAGTTTGGAGAGAGGCAGTTTGGTCCAAGGGGCAGACACAGAGGCCTGGAGGTCCACATTTGGCCCCCAGGACAGATCTTTCCCACCCCTGGACCCTTGAGCCAGAGCCCCATGATCTGGGACCCCAAGAGATAGCACCCCTGGGGTCTGATTCTCTTGTGAGAACTGCCCACCCTTTTCACCACGGTGCCCAAGCTCCCCAGTGCAGGTAATGACCAAGGTTGGAGCTGACTGAGAGGTGATGGAGTATTAGATTCCAAGCAAGAAGACTGCCCCTTTAAGGCTCTTCATTTTTATGGAAGAAGGTGGAGTCTGTGATGAAAGCAAGATCAAAGCTTCAGCTGAGCTGAAGGCAAGTTATCTGCTTGGAGCTATCCAAGGTGCTGCAGCTTTAGCCTGAGTGCTACTTTTCCTGACTTTGGCTTCAGTGCTCACCCCCCACTTACCTGGAAGTAAACCCCACTCAACAGGACTTCTGAGTAGATATGGTTGGGATTGCTACCTAGCTGCTTGCCTGACTTACACCAAATCAGGTCACCAAATCAGGTCATCTAGCTCAGTCTACACTGACTGCCAACAGTTCTCCAGGGTTTCAGAGCAGGATACTTTCCCAAACCTACCTACCTGGGAATGGAACCTTGGACCTTTTGCATGCAAAGCTGATGCTCTACCACTGAACTACAGCCCCTCCCAGTAGGGAGTTGCCAGCGGAGGTGGTATCCATCATCTGATAGGTGACAATGCTTGCTACAAACATCTCTGTTAACTGAATAGCAGTTAGACTACTGTTCCTGTAACATGGAGTTGACAGCTCTTGGGGTGCTGTTCGGATAAATATGGCTTGGGATGTGAAGTGTTCAGTTTCTATGGTAATAGATGTCATATAAACACCATAGCTTGATATATCCTCACTGTCTCCTTTTCAACACTCCTATCAGACTGCTTATATACAAGGTGCCACAGACACTCATAGATCAGTAGTGTGCATGCACAACCCAGGCACTGAGGTGCTCAGAAATACAGGTCCCCTTTCCTCCACACCTCTCTCTTTCTCTCTCTGAATTAATGACTGCTTTTGTTCACCATCAATGGTCATCGCAACATAAACACAAGAAAGGAAATAGCACCACGGTTAAAAGCACACACAAAAATTATCTAAAATCTGGTTATTGCAATTTAATCATAACAAAGGTTAAACTATCCCCCCAATTACATACAGATCCCTGTGACACAAGATCAAATAATAGAATCATAGAACTGGAAGTTGGAAGGGACCACAAGGGTCATCTAGTCCAACCCCCTGCAATGCAGGAATCTTTCACTCAACATGGGGACTGAACCTGAGATTAAGAGTCTCATGCTCTACCAACTGAGCGGTTGTCAAATAAATCTGTCTCTTAATTTCTGGGCTGCAGAGGCACGCGGATGGATTCTCTGTATTGAGGTGGCTATCCTGTGGTCCTCCATAGTTTGACAGACTGCAATTCCCATCACCCTACCTGGTGGCCATGCTGCTTGGGGCTGATGGGAGCTGTAGTTCAGCAACATCAGGAAAAGGCACAGGTTCCCCATCATGCCTCAGGTTACACACCGTATTATTTGATAATGGTAAATGGTAGCACACTATCCCATCCCGAAAATCTGGAAAGCATATTAGAAAAATAATCTTTTCCTAGGATTAACATATTAGTGACATGAATCGCAATGAGCCTAATCTTCTAGAAACCTTGTGTGTATGTGTGTTGTACCAGTTGACAGGCACTTGGGACACACAGCACATTGATCACAGTTGCCAAGCTAAATCTAGGCCACAAGTATATGCACACATGCAAGCACGTGTGTCCATTTCCCACAAAGGTAACTTCAGTAATGTGTTGTAGACTACACACAGGAACCCCCAATAGATATATCAAGTTGTCTGCACACATTTGCCCCACCGATCCTGATTTCTAGAATTTTAAACAATATATAGTTGGGGAGTGGGGAAATGGAGGAAAGGAAGTGCTTCACTCACCCCATCTTTTGAATTTAGGACAGATCACTGTTGAAAACACTTACATTAAAATGTCTGCTGCAAAAACATTTTAAAGAAATCAGCACAACCCGACCAAACCAGAAACACAAGCTAAAACATCCCACTCATTAAAATGAAGTACTTTTTTTCTTCACACAATGCATTACAGCTGGTGGAATTAATTGCCACTAGATGTGACAGCCACTAACATGGACAGACTTTTTTTGGGGGGGAGGAAGTGTTAGATGAATTAGCAGAGGATATGTCTTTCAAAGACTGTTGATCAATTAAGTCTAAAATCAAACCTCCATGTTTTCATGCACCATTCCTCTGCAAATGAGATGCTTGAAGATTCACTCTGCTTGGGAGCTTCCCATGAGCCTTTTGCCTTTTAGTTCCTCTTGGTTACAGAGTGCCAGAATAGGTGCTCTGTGTGTCTGAATGAACGAGCTTATTTTAGCTTTAAGGTCTAGAAACTTGGTTTTCTTCTGAAAACATGGATTTAGAGATATTCACAATAACAAATGCAAAGCCAGATATTTGATTCTGCACTTATACAATAAGTCCAGAGCCATAAAAACTTTGACCATAGGTACTGTGTTATGGTGAAAGGGGGATCTTAGCTCCGGAAGCCTCCGGGCCAAATCTGTCCCCTTTGGGAGGGTAATTCTTGGCCCTGCAGTTGCCAACCTTGGATCCAAAAAGCATTGTCTTAGAAAGCGTCCACATGCAGCTGCTGGGTGACCTTGGGCTAGTCACACTTCTCTGAAGTCTCTCAGCCCCGCTCACCTCACAGAGTGTTTGTTGTGGGGGAGGAAGGGAAAGGAGGCTGTTAGCCACTTTGAGACTCCTTAGGGTAGTGATAAAGCGGGATATCAAATCCAAATCCAAAACTCTTTGGTGACTGGATTTGCCTGCAGGAAACTTTGGGAGAAGGGAGTGAGGACCTGGAGTCACTACCCATTAACTCCATTTCCAAAGTGGCATACCAGAACACCAGGATTGCTGGCCAGGGGGCTATGAGAGGGTTCACCCACATTTCTGTTTGTCCTGTGCCTAGAAAGCACAGGTCTGAGTAGTTTCCCACTTGCCCCATGCTTCCTAGACATAGGTCTCAGCGGTTTTGCCTTTCCCCCTCTGCTTTCCCCCAGGAAACTCACTGTGTAGCAATAAATTGGAGAAAACGCAGATCTGCGAAAAACCCGACAGACGTTTGTTCCAATTCAGCAGTAAAGATCAGGTTTCCCCAGGGGGAAAGCAGCAGGGAAAGTGGAAATGTGGATGTGCCCTAGAGGTTATGTGATTAGAAAACATAACTTCACACGCTCATAGCAAACACATTCTGAGTGTAGATCCTCATTTAGCCAAAACAACCCCATCCATGCACAAGGAGGCACCAGCAGGCTTCAGGGAACTGCAAGGTTTGCAGAAGAATGAAAAATTGTTAAGGAAGCAGCAACAATACCCCAGTGGGGACTCAGTGGCATGGGAATGCTGGCAGCCTACTGGAGAGGGGAAGCTTCATGGGAAGTAGGATGGAATGGAGTAATCTAGGAAAGGGCATGGCTGACTGGTTGTCTGGCACCCTGAACATGAAGCACTCCACACCACAACATTCGGTTTCAGGACTCCCTAGCGGCCTTCTAATTCACATCGTTCCCTAACAGTGCAGTCCTATGCGTGTCTACTCAGAAGTAAGTCCCATTGAATCCAGTGAGACATACTCCTACATTAACTGCGGTCTCATTTTTTTTATAGGCTGAAGCTGATTCTCTGTCATGTGTAACAAACAAATGTCAAATTGCTGTTATCAGGGGGCGTCCTCCACCCCCAGGCTTTTGCCCCATGGTGAACATGGCCCTGGAAAGCTCCCTCAGCTGAAATGACTCCTGCTAAAGACATGTCAGCTCTGCCCTTTACATTCAAGGAGACAGTGGTGACCTACAAACGTCAGACTGATGGGTTAATTAATTTTCTGCTTCCATATCAGATGGAAGAAGACGTCACCTGAGACGCTTAATTGAGATGATTATTTCAGTTGCCAGGTTTGGATAATTATTTACTGTGTTCCATATATATATATATATATATATATATATATATATATATATATATTCACAACACACACACAAACAGGGGTGTGTGCGCGTGAACACACACATATACATAAGCCCCCCTATAGGAAAAGAAGACTGAAATGAGATGGAAACTGCTAAGGACAGCTGAATCCAGATTTCGACCCAGTAGGGACAACTTGATTTGTTTGTTAATCCTGGGACTGGGCTCATTATCCATGTCTAGGGCTGGCTCTACCATTAGGCAGAGGCAGGTGACCACCCCACGTAACCGATATTGAGTGGCATATAAGGGCAGCTAATTCTTGGCTGTTTAGACTGCAATCCTAACTCCACTCAATTGGGAGTAAAACCCACTGAATTCAATGGGACTTTATTGTTTCAGTAACCTGATAAGGGTTGCAGCCTGAATTCACTGTTGTGTTTTTATTGGAAGAAAGGTGGACGGGGCATTTATGGGCTTTTCTGCCACAGTAACTTAGCTGGCCTTGGATTTTATGCACCATGACCTGCGGGGAGGATAGAGGAACCCTTGCTTGCTTTTCCAGCTCAGGAAGCAAATGCCCATGACTTCCTCCAAAATCCAGGTTTGGGGGTCTCTTCACATTTGCCCCATGGGTGTTGCAGAGCCAGCTGTTCCAACCACCTGGTTATTCTGCCTTTTTCAGAAAAGGTGCAGGAAGTGAACAGCAGCCCTTGAGGTTGCCTAGCAATGGAGGAAAGACTGTGCACACACCATGGGGAGCGATGTCTTTCTCATATCACCTTCAAGATCCTGCAAGAAACAGTCCCTTGTTCTCTAGTGTAAGAGACCTGGAGTGCTTCAAAGCATGTACAGTGTGTGTGTGTGAGCGCAATCAGAGCTGAATGCAAGCAACTCTGGAGAAGCACCTGGCTGTTGCAGCTGCAGATTAGGGTTGCCAGCTTTGGTTGGGCAAAATAAAGGACAGGTTGAGCAAAATATGGGACAGGTCAGGGGGAATGGGAGGCCCCCTAAAAATTACTTTACCTAGTGCAGAAATGACTTCAAAGCAATCCATTACCAAACCATTGCCACATTGGAAACAAAACCATTGCACCCTACATAAATCTCATTTTCCAAAAAAGAAACCATAAATATAACCAGAGAGCAAGATTATGAGCTCACTCACCACCACACCTTTGCAAGGAATGAGTTTTTCGGGTGAATGCCCTCGCATTTTAGCTGCTATGTTGCGCTCAGTTATTTCTTTTTCTTCCGATCTTGCTCTTCGGCTGGCCACCCTTGTTGCTTGCTGCCTGTGCAAACTCTCCACCGCACCTGATGGACCAGGCCCATGCAAAGTGCAACCCCCATCTTGCTTTCCACATACACCCTGCTTCTGCCTGCGCAAAAACTATCTCCCTGCCCCCCTGCTCTCCACCGGACAGACCAGGTCTGTGCAAAACCCCTCTCTTGTTTTCTCCAACCAACTCTTTGCCAGTACAAAAGCGCCCTCTCTCTCTCTCTCTCTCTCTCTCTCTCTCTCTCATTCCTCCTTCCTGCCCCACCTCACCCTTTGCCCATGCCCCATGATAACTCTCACTCTCTCCTCTCCTCCTAATGGACCACTCTCTGCCTGCATAAACCCTGGCTCTGGCTCCCCCCCCCCCAGACCCATCCTCTACCCATGCAGTTTTGAGGAGAAAGAGCTTGAATACGTGAAGAAGTCATCCCATTTGAAGTCCAAACAGGACAGGGGGCACTTTTCGCCAAAAAAAGGATGATCATGTTTTTCTGGCAACCCTGCTGCAGGTAAATGAAAAGTGTTTTTTTTTTTAATGGTGGGGAAAGCAGGGTGGGAGGGGACAGAGAAAATATTTCCCATTTGTTGGGAGACTATTCCCTTCATCCTCCATCACAAAGGAATTGTCAGGATATGAAAGATAAAGGATAGACAACCTGATTCTCCTGGCAAAGCCCTGGCAATGGGCGGCAAATCTAGGGGTTGTTTGCATGTTGCTAGGTTTTGAGTCTGCAGGCTTCCCCCTCCATTTAAAACAAAACACAATACAGCCACTAAACACAACAAAAACCCCTCTTTTTTTGTAAGAATACAGTACAGTAATTGCTTAAAGGTCTCCTATTAAAAATCCATAAAGGAAGCAGAAAGAATCTGTTTTTGACCCTCATTATCCAAGGGGCAGTGATGTTCCCTCTGAATCTCTCAGTCCAACACGCAGCAATGCTTATGATCAGGATTAAAAGGCCAAAGATAATGAAGCAAACCAGAATGTTAAAGGAGCTGTTGCTGAAGAGATGCTGTCCTAAAGCTTCCCTTTCTCCACAAAAGCCACTCCCAAATGGGTGGGACTATGCCAATTCAGGGTGGGGTCATGCAAATTAAAAGGCAGGGCCATGCAAATTATGGACTTGGACAGACACTTAAGCAATGTAGCAGTAAAGGTAGGACTCTCCAGGTAAAATACAGCTGGGGCTCTGCCCCACCTTGCCCTGGAAACCAGACTTCCATGATACTGAGGATGCTAATGAGGAATATATTATCTCTATCTCAGTCTCTCTCATTCACTCTCTTTCTCTCACACAAAGGTGTCTCTCTTCACCTCTTCCTTCTCTTAGACACACTCAGAAGGACACAAACAGATGCTCATATAGTCAGGACCGGCTAAAAGGAGCTGATGTGAGCTTCCTCAATGTACAAGTGCACCTCCATTCAAACTCCTCTGCAGATTTCCACCCACACAACCCGACGGCTGGCTATCCTCACAAAGAGGGAGAGGGAGACACACACAGACACACACATCCCTGCCTGCTGAGAGATAGTTATCAACCAGAGATACCTACCCACGCAGGCAGAGTAATGAAACCTCAGAGATCCATACCCATAATCCAAAATATTCACACGCTCCTGCACAAGGAACATGCAGTCTTCAAATGCACACTGGGGTTGTAAAGAAACCTATACCAAAAATATATGATCTCTCTCTCTCTCTCTCTCTCTCTCTCTCTCACACACACACACACACACACACACCTCTTCCAAATGCAATGCCTGTGAATGAAAGGCAAATGTCTTAATCAGACTTCTGTAACCAGGTGCCCACCAGATCTTTTGGACTACAACTCCCATAATCCCTGATAATAAGCGATGCTGGCTGGGACTGATGGGAGTTGGAGTCCAACATTATCTGGCGGGCACAGGATCGGGGAAAACTAGCCTTAATTTTTTTTAAAAAAATGACAACAGCAGCAGCAGCAGCAGCAGCAACAACAACAACACATTTATCTTTTATAATAGTGGACAAGCTCGGAGGACTTCTCCTTTACGGAGTCCCCATTTTCTGCATCCCAAATGAAATCAATTGGACACAGCCTACCCTCCAGCATTCCATAAACACAACAGGAGATGCAGTGTTACCACCCCAAGACAGCCATTGTTGATAACTTTACTTCACTTTCTGGATCCATTTACTCTGCAGTCATTGTCTCCCACCAATTTCACAAGCTGAGACTGAATCCTGGCAAGACAGAGGCACTGTGGGTGAGTGCAGAACTTGGCTGAGGCCCAGGGTGGGATTCTTGTTCTTGTAGCATAAGTCCAACAGTCCCCTAGTGCAGCCCTCTGGCCAGCTTAGCCCTCTGAGGCCTGGGGCAAATAAATCCAGCTGCCCCCCATTCTGCACAGACCTGGGTCAATGGTTTCTGTGTCCGAGACACTGGTCAATTGTCTACCCTGGATGGGGTTGCACTCCTCATGAAGGAGAAAGTTCACTGTATGGTGCAGAGTGGTGGTTCTAGATCCATCTCTGTAATGGGTGGCCCAGGTAACTGCAGTGGCTAGAAATGTCTTTTACCAGCTGTTCCTGGACTGGGAAAACACAGTCACAATAGGCTATGTGTTGGTTACTTCAAGAATGGATTTTTGCAATGTGCTTGATTGGGGTTTTTCTTGTGCTTAATCCGAAAGTTGCAGTTAGTGCAGAATGCTGCAGCATGGTTGCTGACAGGACTGAGAGACATTGTCAGCATGTAACACCTGTGCTCAGAGTTCTGCACAGATCTCTGATTTGCTACCAGGCCAAGTTGAAGGTGCTACTACTTGTGTACAAATCTTCTAAGGGTTTCTGCAACCTCCTACTTCTGCAGATGCATGTTAATGCATTTTTAGGATGAATAGAGTCTTGAGAGCAAGCCTTTCAGTTAGCTTGTTCAACTGGAGAAGGTTAAGTGATAGATGTTGTACACATAACGGGTGTTTGCTTATTAAAAAATATTACATCACTACATCTAATATGGAACTTCATGCAGAAGACAACACAAGGTACCAAGAGTGAAATAATATTTGAGGGCTCCTTCATCTCTCACAGATGAGGAAGCTAAGTAATGGAGGAGGGAGAAGCTTGAGTAAAGCAGGGATAGAAAGACACTGAGAGGGGAAAAGTGGTAGTTTTCAAAGGCTTGAGTCAGCAGGGAGGAACACTGAGAGGGAAAAAGAAGTGGCTTAAACAAGGTTTGAGGACAGTGGGAAAGGTTTTATTGTGTTAGTATTTTGGTGCTGGCTTCTGTGTTGTACCCTTCTCCTCTGTTTTTACTTGTTAAAACCATTTCTCCCTTCCCAGTCCATTTCCAATCTATTTAGGCCTCTCCTATTCTTTTCAAGGGGGACGCGGGTGGCGCTGTGGGTTAAACCACAGAGCCTAGGACTTGCCAATCAGAAGGTTGGCGGTTCGAATCCCCGCGATGGGGTGACCTCCCGTTGCTCAGTCCCTGCTCCTGCCCACCTAACAGTTCAAAAGGACCTCAAAGTGCAAGTAGATAAATAGGTACCTCTCCGGCGGGAAGGTAAAAAGCATTTCCGTGCGCTGCTCTGGTTCGCCAGAAGCAGCTTAGTCATGCTGGCCACATGACCCGGAAGCTCTACGCCGGCTCCCTCAGTCAATAAAGCGAGATGAGTGCCGCAACCCCAGAGTCGACCACGACTGGACCTAATGGTCAGGGGTCCCTTTACCTTTACTTATTCTTTTCAAATACCACTGTTGCCTCTCAGTGTCCTTCCATTCTCGCTCCCACTCCATGGTCACTGCTACTGTACAGCCTGCCTTCTCTTTTGCTCCCCTAAGCTGCTTAACTTTATTCAAACCTAGGGCTGTGTTGAGGCACTCCAAAAACCCCAAGCGGGGTTGCACTCTGACTTCAGCATTGTGATGTAGCACTACAAATCCTCCAAAATGAGCTGTGTGAAGATGGACTAGTACAAATATAGTGCAAAAAGATGCACATTTTTGCAAGCAATCTCCCCAAATACATTATGTCCACGACTGCATGCATTTGTGTGTGTGCTTTCCTTCCATATATACATTTTTTGGACACATTTCTATCACAAAATTCAGAGGAGTGTGAATTTCGAAGGACATAGCTGCATTTTGTTTCACATCTTGTTTCAGGAAGTGAAAATTAAGTAGGTTTAAACTGAAATTCTTCCCTGTCTCTCTCATTGGCACCATTCCACAATTGTTCCAAGAGAATGGTAGCAAACATCCCTCTTCCCACTGTAAAATATTTGATTGTGGGAAATGATGGATGCAGAAAGGCATTGGCAGGTGCGTAATGGCTGACTGCTGCTTTATTGTGGCTACTTTTCGTGGATCTTGATAGTTTCCTATTGGTGATTAATTAGCAGATTAGTCAGGTAAAGCTTTGAATTGCAATGGTGGCAGTTTTAATTGCTGTGATAGCAACTGTTAATTGGTGGGTCTGCAGGGTGAAATTTGTGTCTCTTTTGAAGCTGTTTTGGTGCCGGTGTGTTCTTTCTCTCTTAGGGAATGAAAAAGAAACTATCAAAGACAGCTGTTTCTTTGAAAAACAAAGGGTTTTGTTTTTTAAAATGTAAGTTAGCTCACCCTTCCCTCAAAAGGCACCTGGATGGTGAGGAATGCACAACTATATTTTGGGCTGCGAACAAACCATATATTTAAAGCACATTTGAAGCACATTCTCCCCACCCCAAGTGTAGTTTGTTAAGGGTGCTCGGAATTGCAGCTCTGTGAGGGATAAACTGCAGCTCCCAGAATTCTTGGGGTGTGTGCTTTAAATGTGTGTTGTGTATTACAGCCTACATTCGCTGCAATACTAGCATAATAAATACTTATGTTCTATTACATAAGATGAGTCTCTGTGAGATTCATCTGTTGCTGGGATTTGGGAATTCAGAATGTTCCCTGACTAGATGGTTTGCTAATCTGGATATGACTTCTTCATGTTGCTTTAGTTCCACTTCATTAACCTTTTACAGATGATCTAACATCCAAACCCTGCAGGAGGCAGGGGGCCGTACGCAGTGGCCCCTCCACCTTCCAGCTCTGGCTTCTGCTCATGGAGCAACCAGGTCTGAAAGGGGCTTGTAAGTGTGTTTGCCTGAATGCACTTGCAAGCTTCCCTGCCACCCCTAACCCCTATTGTTTAGGGCTGCTGATTTGCAGAAGGGCTTGTCAATGCATCCAGGCAAACACACTTACAATCTGCCTTCAGAGGTTGCCACTCATTCTGGCCCCTGCACAGGTGTAAAATTCTGAAATACTCAGAGGGCTGTTTCCCTTTCCGTTGGTTAGGCTGTGATCAGGCAGCAAGAACTAGAAAAAGAGCCTTGTCTTGGCTCTCAAAGAAAGTTATCCGTCCCTCTTCCACAGACTGTTTGGGGAATTATTACTGCAGCCTACCCTATAGGGCTCTTGTAAGGATGACTGCAGTAACGTATGGAAAGGGCTATAGAAATACTATGCATTATGAATTACTTGGCATTGGGGGAAAAGAATGGAAGCAGCAGGTTGAATGCATTTGCTCACTTCCTCTGTCTGATCTTGGGAAGAGCTATTCTCTTAACTGGTGTGTGAGTGTGTTCCTCGCCACCAGCCAGCTAAGTGGGCTCCTGTGTACTTTAATCACCGAACAACTGCCAGCTTCAGCAATTCAGCTAAGGTTCCAGAAGATTAGTGTGGCTCCCCCTCAGCCAATGAGAATCTCCCCGGCTTTTAACTAATTCAGCACCTGCTGTTGGAATGGAGCCTGCACTTTGGAGGAAGAGAAGATGAGCTATTAGTGGGGGAGAAATGCAGGGGTTATATTATCTAATCTTTAATGAATTAGCCAGAAAAGCTCCAGGCTGCTCCCTGTAAAAGGCAGCACATCCAGCTTTCGGGTGCATTTTTTTTAGCCATGAACAAATACGCTCACCCTGTTTTCCTTTCCCCCACATGGGATACTTTGCAGTATTTCCTCTCTCCCCGCAAAAGCACAAATCTATCTATCCAGTGTGGTGTAGGGGTTATAGTAGCCTTTCTCAACCTTGGGTCCCTAGATGTTGGACTACAACTTCCATCATTCCTAGCTAGTGGTCAGGGATGATGGGAGTTGTAGGTCAAGAACATCTGAGGACCCAAGCTTGAGAAAGGCTGGGTTAGAGTGTCAGACTAGACCTAGGTTCAAATTCTCATTCAGCCACATGAAGATTACTGGGTGACCAATTACATTCTCTCAGCCTAAGGATCTCAGGGAGGCAACCATAGGTTTCACTGTTTTATCTTCCCAGTGACCCTATATGGTGGGATTAGGCACCATGCTGGCTCAGATTCTTAACTAAATCCTCCTCTGTTGGCACTGAATGCCTGTTCACTTTATTCTGGGCTGGGAAACCAGTGGCCCTCCAGATGTGAAACTCCAACTTCCATCAGCTCCAGCCAGTATGGCCAATGGTTAGGGATCATGGCTGCTGTAGTCCAGTAACACCTGGAGGGCCACAGGTGCCCCAGTTTTGACACTGCCTTTGCAGCAGGGCAATGCCAGCTCTAGGGCAACTCAGGTTTTGGCATTGCCTTTGCAGCAGGGAAATCACTGTGGTGCATCTTCTTACCCCAAACCTGGGTAATGTCAGAAGCCCTTGTTTGTGTAGGAGAAGACCACGATGTCGCTCCACCCAATGCCAGTGTTGCCCCTGTTTCAGGGCTGCATAAAGCGAGATAGTTAGGCCCTCTCCATCATTGTGGATGGTAGGGAGCTAACATACTGAATTAGACCATAGGTCTCATCTAGCTCAGTAGATGTTCGACAGTGGGATGGGCTTCCTCAGAAGGTGGTGGATGTTTCTTCATTTTAAGTTTTTAAGCAGAGGTTGGATGACCATCTGACATGCTTTAATTGAGATTCCTGCATTGCAGGGGGATTGGACTAGATGACCCTCAGGGTCCCTTCCAGCTCTATGTTTCAGGCAGACCTACTTGGGGATGCTGGAGATGGAATTTGGGTCCTTCTTCAGTATATGCATAGAGGATAAAGCTCTTGAGGGCTGCAAGCCACAATGACTATGTTCTACCTCCATTTTGGAGGTGGTATACCTCTGAATATCAGGGATTCACAAGCCAGGAGAGTGTTGTTGCTCTTAGTTCCTGCTTGCAGGCTACCCATAAGCACCTGGCATTGAGAACAGGATGCTAGGCAAGATGGGCCTTTGGTCCCAGCAGCTCCTCCAATCTAGTACAAACTCCACCAGTGGCCATTCCACTGAGTCATTTGTAAATAATGGGCAACACATCTGACCTCTGCATGTACAGCTTTTCCTCCTATCCCCCCTTTTCTTCTTTTACTATGTGTAGTGGCAATTCGATTGTAAGTCACTCCAGCCTTGATGCGCCTGTTTCAATTCTCTGTACGGAGCCCGGTAGAATTTTAAATAGGGATGAGCCAAAAGAACTCACAGTTTGGGGGAGAATATGCTCACTGCAGACATTTTGGCGGACTCTGTCAGCTGTCAGTGAGTTTGGTCCTGTTGTGTAAATTAAAGCTGGGCAGCAACATGCCTCTGCTGTGAAGCCATCAAGGACACGATCAAATGCTTGGTGTATATGATACAGCTGGGTGTGTGCACTGAAACACTGGAGGTTGCTAATACTAGGTTAAGGGGCAAATTCCAGGTGTTTCGTTTCCATATCTTTAGCTATTCCACTGACAGCCATGGAGTGGGGTTCATGCAGCAGCCCTGAGTGAGATTATAATAGCTGAGGAAATAGGAAACATGCCATTTGAGGACAGAGATCTGCTGTGTGTGTGTTGCAATCTTGACATATGTTGACACATTCACAAGACTGGCTTAACACATGCCGGGTGACTCAATATTGATGGTTAGCACTGGGGAAACTCATGTTGATGTCAACAACTTGCTTTACAAAAAGAAGAATGTCACAAATGCCCCCTCTTTGGAATGTTTGGCAGTTCAGTCATCATCAACTTTCCCATCACAATATCTTATTCACCTGAAATGATGAGGGGGTGTGCAAACCATCTTTTTAAAAAGAGCCATTTCTGGCTCACAAACTAAAATCAATTGACACAATAGGAAGAATGTAAGGGCCCTTCAGACATCCTTTTCTGTGTCTGCATTCATGATTATTTGTATTCATAGGTATCAGGGTCATTATATATGATACTGCTTTCAATGCTGTTTGCTCCTGGAAAGGATTCAGGGCAGACCTACTGCTTTGTTGCCAATCAGTGCATGTCCTGTAGCTTCCAGCCATAACCCTATAACATTATCCTGGGAGAAGAGGACAAAACCCTGGCCCTACCTGCTCCATTGTGTCCCCATCACTGCTCCTGCAGCCCTCTGGGTGCTACACTTTTGCAGCAGGGGCTTCATCTTTTCTACTCACAGGACCACGGAGAGCTGCCTTACACTGAGTCAGACCATTGGTCCATCTAGCAGTGTCTTCTCAGGGTTTCAGACAAGGGTCTCTCCAATCAGGGATTACATCTGGGACCATACAAAGCAGATGCCCTGCCACTGGCCCTTACCCATGTGGACTCCCAATGGAATTTAGAACCTTGATCATCCAAGGTTCTAATTCACATGGGAAGCATGCATAGATAGAGCAAGTTGCAGGCATTCAGAGCCAGTTTGAGAGCCAGTGTGGTGTAGTGGTTAAGAGCGATAGACTCGTAATCTGGTGAACCGGGTTCGTGTCTCCGCTCCTCCACATGCAGCTGCTGGGTGACCTTGGGCTAGTCACACTTCTCTGAAGTCTCTCAGCCCCACTCACCTCACAGAGTGTTTGTTGTGGGGGAGGAGGGGAAAGGAGAATGTTAGCTGCTTTGAGACTCCTTTGGGTAGTGATAAAGCAGGATATCAAATCCAAACTTTATTTATTTAACTTTTATTCAGCAGAGGACTGAGGGAGTAGCCATGGTGGAAGAATGGTGGAAGTATATTTTAAAGGAAAGTGTCATTCATAAATATATACATGCTAGGGGCTGCCACCCCTGCTCACCATCTCCACATACCTGCAACCCCCTCTTTCAAATGCCCTTCCTCTATACCTGACCAAACCTAGCTCCCTTTGCACATATCGCACTGCCTCACCTTCCCTCCACAGCTTGCCCCAAGCCCCTCTGCCTCCCCTCAGAGCTCACTCCAACCCCAACCCCTCTTAAATGAGGTGGGAGCTTCACCAAGTGGCTTTCTAAACTGCTCTGCAAAGCTCCTCTCGCACCTCAGTTTAAACAGCTCCCCTGAGCCGCCTGCCACCATTGTTGCTTCCTCGCTTGCCTGGCTGCTCTTCATTGTGGTGGATTAGGCGTGGCTCCCAAACTGCAGGATGACAACAACCTTACATTTTTATGTATATAGGAAGGAAGGAAGGTAAAATGGACTGTTTCAAGAAGTGGCAGAGAGATATTTCTAGATTTGTCTGGCAGGGCAAGAAGCCCAGAATAAAATTTAAAATACTAACTGATGCAAAAGAAAGAGGTGGATTTGCCCTGCCAGACCTTAAACTTTACTATGAATCAGCTGCTTTTTGTTGGCTGAAAGAATGGCTGCTTCTTGAAAACACAGACATTTTGGATCTAGAAGGTTTCAATAATGTATTCGGGTGGCATGCATATTTGTGGTATGATAAGGTCAAAGCACATAAAGCATTTAAAAATCATATTGTTAGGAAAGCATTGTTTAATGTTTGGACAAGATATAAGGACTTACTTGAAAATAAAACCCCAAGGTGGTTGTCACCGATGGAAGCGAAGGCCCAGAAAAAGCTCAATATGGAGGCCAAATGGCCGAAATATTGGGAAATTTTGGAACAAGAGGGAGATAAATTAAAATTGCAGAGCTTTGAAAAACTAAAAAACAAAGTGCGAGATTGGCTTCATTATTATCAAATAATGGAGGCATATAATTTGGATAAGAAAATTGGCTTCCAGGTGGAAAAATCAAAATTAGAAAGAGAACTGTTAGATCCCAAAACTAAGATTTTGTCAAGAATGTATAACTTGCTGTTGAAATGGAACACTCAAGATGAAACGGTGAAATCTGCTATGATTAAATGGGCTCAAGATGTTGGACACAACATTATGTTGGCTGACTGGGAACAGTTATGGACCACAGGTATGAAGTTCACGGCATGTAATGCCTTAAGAGAGAATATTATGAAAATGATATACAGGTGGTACATGACACCAGTTAAGCTTGCAAAAATATATCATTTGTCTGATAATAAATGTTGGAAATGTAAAGAGACTGAAGGAACATTCTTTCACCTTTGGTGGACGTGCCCAAAGATTAAGGCTTTCTGGGAGATGATCTATAATGAAATGAAAGAAGTATTTAAATATACCTTCCTGCAGAAACCAGAGGCCTTTCTCCTGGGCATGGTCGGCCAATTGGTGCCAAAGAAGGATAGAATTTTTTTTATGTATGCTGCAACAGCAGCAAGGATACTTATTGCAAAGTATTGGAAGACACAAGATTTACCCACCTGGGAAGAATGGCAGATGAAGGTGATGGATTATATGGAACTGGTGGAAATGACTGGCAGAATCCGAGACCAGGGAGAAGAGTCGGTAGAAGAAGACTGGAAGAAATTTAAAGTCTATTTACAGAAACATTGTAAAATTAAGGAATGTTAGATGGATGTTATTTATTTATTTGTTTTATTTATTTGTTTTATTTATTTAAAACCACATAGCTTCATTCCAGCAAATAAATAAATGTTATTTATTTATTTGCTGGAATGAAGCTATGTGGTTTTAGCAGTAATGTTATAAAGGATTAAGTAAAAATGGATTATTAACAGGTCAGAATGTAAAGTTACAATATATTAAGATAAATTAGTAAGATAAAAACAAAGAAGGAAAGGAATTGCTGAAACAACTAATGAACTAGAATACAAAAAAGGGAGGTGCAAGGAGGTCAAGGAAACAAGCAAATGATAGATAAGATATGGAAAGATGGATTTGTTTTTTTGTTCTTGTTCTTGAAATCTGCCCAAAAACGTGCTCCGACCATAATGCGGTCAAGATGGAGATGAAACTAACAACAACTGGTTCCTTTAGATGGAGAATGAATGACACCCTATTCAAGGACGAAGAGATCCATAAGAAGGCCCTTAAAACATTAAAAGATTACTTTGAGATCAACAGGAAAACAGATGTGGAAAAAAGAATAATTTGGGACGCAAGCAAAGCCGTGATGCGAGGTTTCCTAATTCAACAAAATTCTATTAAGAGGAAGCAACAAAATGAAAAGAAGGAAAAAATTTTAGAAAAAATAAAAGAAGGAGAGAAGAAGTTGAGGTCCAAACCAAAGTCTCATGAGATTTTGAGAGAAATAAAGTTTCATCAGATGCAATACATGGAACTCATGAACCAACAAATAGAATGGAAGATAAAGCAAATGAGACAAAAAACTTTTGAATCAGCGGATAAATGTGGGAAACTTCTGTCATGGCAATTGAAAAAAAGGCAGAAAATGAATACGGTAACAAGTTTAGAAATGGATGGAAAGATTATCCACAAACCCAACGAGATCAACAATTGTTTTCAAAGCTTTTTTAAGAAATTGTATGCACAAGGGCCAACCAACGAGCAAGAAATAGAAGAATTCATCAGAAAATACGGTTTACCAAAAATCTCAGAACAAAGTAAAAGGATCTTAAACGAGGAAATAACAGAACAAGAAATAGAGGGTGCCATTCAAAATATGAAATTGGGAAAATCACCAGGACCAGATGGCCTGACGGCCAAATACTACAAAATGCTGAAAGAATGGCTGATACAACCATTGAAGGAAGTTTGCAATGAAATTTTGAAGGGGAAAAAGGCACCTGAATCGTGGAAAGAGGCTTTCATCTCACTTATACCGAAAACAGAGACTGAGAAGAACCAAGTTAAAAACTACCGCCCTATATCTTTACTCAATGTGGATTACAAAATTTTTGCAGACATTTTGGCAAAAAGATTGAAAAGAGTGTTGGCAGAAGAGATTCATAAGGACCAAACAGGCTTTCTCCCAGGTAGACATATGTCAGACAATGTGAGGAACATTATAGACATTTTGGAGCTGCTGGACGTTGACATTAATAGGAAAGCAGTTTTGATTTTTGTGGACGCGGAGAAAGCCTTTGACAACATTTGTTGGACTTTTATGAAAAAGAATCTCCAAGGGATGGGGGTAGGACAAGGTTTTGAAAACGGTATAGGTGCAATATACTCTCAACAAAAGGCCAAATTAATTGTAAATAACGTGGTAACAGAAGAAATACCTATAGAAAAAGGTACACGACAGGGCTGCCCAATATCCCCTTTGCTCTTTATATCGGTCCTGGAGGTTTTGTTAAACATGATTAGAAAGGACCAGTTGGTTAAAGGAGTTCAGGTCGGAGTTAGACATTATAAATTAAGAGCATTTGCAGATGACCTAGTATTGACTTTGCAACAGCCAGACACTA
Organism: Podarcis cretensis; assembly: GCF_951804945.1. Lineage (NCBI taxonomy): Eukaryota > Metazoa > Chordata > Lepidosauria > Squamata > Lacertidae > Podarcis > Podarcis cretensis. Next base: position 31,884,216 of record NC_137177.1, read on the forward strand.
GTACTAAAAGAGTATTAGAACTAATTGAAATATTTGGTCGAGTAGCAGGTTTTAAATTGAATAGACAAAAAACGAAAGTGTTGGAAAAAAATTTAACAATGGAAGAAAGAGAGAGTTTTCAGAATGAAACAGGTTTGGAAATTACAAAAAGGGTAAAATACCTGGGGGTAAACTTAACATCCAAGAATGTGAACTTATTTAAGGATAATTATGAAAAATGTTGGTCAGAAGTTAAAAAGGATCTGGAAATATGGTCAAGGCTGAAACTTTCCTTGTTAGGCCGAATCGCTACTATTAAGATGAATGTATTGCCTAGAATGCTGTTTTTATTCCAGACGTTGCAGATTGTGGACAAGATGGACTGTTTCAAGAAGTGGCAGAAAGACATATCAAAATTTGTCTGGCAGGGCAAAAAGCCCAGAATTAAATTTAAGATTTTAACTGATGCAAAGGATAGAGGGGGGTTTGCCCTGCCGGACTTAAGACTTTATTATGAATCAGCAGCTTTCTGCTGGTTGAAACACTGGCTACTTCTTGAGAATACTGACATTTTGGATCTGGAAGGGTATGACAACAGTTTTGGTTGGCATGCATATTTATGGTATGACAAGGTAAAGGTGTATAAAAGTTTTAAAAACCATATTGTAAGGAAAGCATTGTACAACGTTTGGATTAGATACAAAGATTTGTTGGAAAGTAAAACCCCTAGGTGGGTGTCACCAATGGAAGCTAGGGAAGTAAAAAAGCTTAATATGGATTCTAAATGGCCAAAATATCATGAGATTATAGAATACGATGGTGAAAGGGTGAAACTTCAGAGTTATGAGAAACTAAAACCTAAGGTTCGAGATTGGTTGCATTACTATCAGATAAATGAGACGTTTAAACAGGACAGGAAAATAGGATTTCAGAAAGAGAAGTCAAAATTAGAAACAGAATTGTTGGAACCCAATACTAAGAATTTATCAAGAATGTATAACTTGCTGTTAAAATGGAATACACAGGATGAAACGGTGAAATCAGCTATGATCAAATGGGCACAAGATATAGGTCATGATATCATGTTTGCTGACTGGGAACAATTATGGACCACCGGTATTAAATTTACTGCATGTAATGCTTTAAAAGAAAATATTATGAAAATGATCTACCGGTGGTACATGACCCCAGTCAAGCTAGCAAAAATTTATCATTTGCCTAATAATAAGTGTTGGAAATGTAATGAGACTGAAGGCACTTTTTACCACCTTTGGTGGACCTGCCCAAAGGTTAAAGCTTTCTGGGAAATGATCTATAATGAAATTAAGAAGGTCCTTAAGTGGACTTTTCCTAAGAAACCAGAGGCTTTCCTCTTGGGTATGGTGGGCCAAGTGGTGTTAAGGAAGGATAGGACTTTCTTTATGTATGCCACTACAGCAGCAAGAATTCTACTGGCAAAGTATTGGAAGACGCAAGAACTACCTACTCTGGAAGAATGGCAAACAAAGGTGATTGACTTTATGGGACTGGCTGAGATGACGGGCAGAATCCGGGACCAGGGGAAAGAGACAGTGGAAGAGGACTGGAAGAATTTCAAAATATATCTTAAAAATAATTGTAAAATTGAGGAATGTTAAGATGTCAGGGGATAAGAAGTAAAGAATTGCAGCAGTAAACAAAAAAAACTTAAGAAATATTTATGAAAAGGAACTAAGACAATGGACTTAAGGGTTGCTAAAGAATTATTAAACAAGGATGCAGAGATGGGGAGGTATGGGGAAGTCAAAGAAAAAAGGCTATGAACCGATGAGTATGAAGTTATAATGTGTTACATTGTTCTTTATTTTATGTGTGGAAAATTAATAAAAATTATTATAAAAAAAAAAAAAAAGGATTTGTTTTTAATTGTTTTTATTTATTTATTTGTATTTTGTATTTTCTGTTTTTCTTTTTCTTTCTTTTTTATTCTTGTAACTTTTTGAAACACCAATAAATATTATATTAAAAAAAAAGGAAGGAAGGAAGGAATAACAGGTCTGGGGACTTTTTTTTCTTTAATGCTTTCTTGTTCATCTCAGTTATTGTAACATGCTGGTTGGTTGGGAAGTGTCATTGGCTCGTTCTCTCTCTACATTTGTTCTCTCTCTGACTTTGGTCCTACCAGTCTCATTGGGTAGCAGCCCCAATGCCATATTACTTGCGTGGGGTTGAACACCACCTGAATAAGACTGTATGGTTTGATACAGGCACCCTCCCCCACATGAGTGTTCCTACAACTGTACTCAGTAATGTTCCTTCTTAGAAGGATGTTGCAAGGTTTCATCACTTTAATTGGTCGATTAATCAACTAAAGCTTTAAATGATGAATGCCAATTTTAATCAGAATGGGCACATTTTTAATCAGAGAGGAGAGAGCAGTTTAAGAGTGCACTTATTCGATTTGGAGGCTATTTTGGTTCCAGTGTGTTACCGTAATTGGGAACGAAGAAAGAAAATATTAAATATGTCCTTTCCTTCTAATGAGAACCTGCAGCTTGGGCTCGTTCCATTGCATGTTATCACATAATTCCTCCAGCATCTTTTCCCCTTTCTTCCTTAGAGGTGCCCATCTTGAGGTTTATTAAAATGGAATTGACACACAAATCAGTTAAAAGGCAGATCATTAATAAACTAAAAACTCTTTAATTGGTTGACAGCACTCTTAAAAAGATTCCCCTGAGCATCCCTTCGGCAAAAAAGAAAGACCAGAAATTGGTGGGCAGGAAAGGGTCCTTTGGAGTCTTGTAAAGGAAAGTCTGGTGACATCAAGTTAACATTGTCATGGCCAGTGGTGCAGTGGAGCAGGGACAGAGCACTGCCACACAAAGCTGCCTGATACAGAGCCAGACCATTGGCCCATCTACCTCAGTATTGTCTACACTGACTGGCAGCAACTCTGCATGGTTTCAGGCAAGGTTGCCTCCCAGCCCTACCTGGAGATGCTGCGGATTGAACCTGGGACCTTCTTCAAGCAAAGCATGCTCTACCACTGAGCTATAGCCCTTCCTCAGAGAGAAGGGGGAGAATCATGTATGCCAGGTTGAACTCCAAGGAGGAAAGATGGGATAGAAATGTAATATTAAAACAAATGAACACAAAAATATCCAGACAGAGGGCCTTCCCGGTAGTGGTGCCTGCCCTGTGGAATGCCCTCCCATCAGATATCAAGGAAATAAGCAACTATCTTACTTTTAAAAGGCATCTGAAGGCAGCCCTGTTTAGGTAAGTTTTTAATGTTTAATGCTGTATTGTCTTTTTAATATTCAGTTGGGAGCCACCCAGAGTGGCTGGGGAAACCCAGTCAGATGGATGGGGTATAAATAAATCATCATCATCATCACCATCATCATCAAAATACATTTCACAACAGGGAAGATTATGCTCTCTTCTACCAGGGTGCCATCTCTCAATCTTCTGCAAGCCAAATAAATGCATTTTTCGCAGAGCAGGCCCTCCCAGTGGTACAGAGGTACCCACACCCCTTCCAGCTTTTGAGGCCCTTGACCATAATAAAAATTAGTTGTGGTTTGTTTATCTAATCAGCTGGCCTGCGAGGACACATTCATCATGGTCTAATCCTATGCCTTTGAAACAGATACATTTTAATTAATATTTATGAACATTTTAAATTCTTTAATATGACAAAAGCTAGATCAGGTTCTTTTTTTTAATCATATCATTTACCAAATCACATCTCTTATTTGCTTAGATTTGCTGCTCTAAGCTGGGAGTGCATGCCATGTTTTTGATCGCCGAAGAATTGATGCTTTTGAATTATGGTGCTGGAGGAGACTCTTAAGAGTCCCATGGACTGCAAGAAGATAAAACCTATCCATTCTTAAGGAAATCAGCCCTGAGTGCTCACTGGAAGGACAGATCCTGAAGCTGAGGCTCCAATACTTTGGCCACCTCATGAGAAGAGAAGACTCCCTGGAAAAGACCCTGATGTTAGGAAAGATTGAGGGCACAAGGAGAAGGGGACAACAGAGGACGAGATGGTTGGAGTGTTCATGAAGCTACCAGCATGAGTTTGACCAAACTTCGGGAGGCAGTGGAAGACAGGAGGGCCTGGCATGCTCTGGTCCATGGGGTCACAAAGAGTTGGACACGACTAAATGACTAAACAACCACCACCATATTTTTCCATGTATAACACGCCCCCGTGTATAAGACAACCCCTATTTTTTGGGACTCCAAATTAAAGAAATGGGAGATTGTCCAGAGTTGTTCAGCGTTGGGGGGGGGGGGTTGCCCAGAGTTGTTCAGCTTTTTTGGGGGGGTTGCCCAGGGTTGTTTTGGGGGGATTGTCGACAATCACTGACCCGCCTGACCACCGCTGCCAATCGCATGCCTCGCCAAAGCCCCCAATCATCATCATCAGTCAGTAGGCAGCAGGCCTTGCCGCAGGCACCAATCACCCACCCAATGGCCACTGACAATCTCCTGCTCGCAGCTGCCACCAATCGCCCATCCCTCTTCGGCACTATCCGTGTATATGATGACCCCCAATTTTTAACATTTCTCTATAATAATAAAAAATCTTATACACGGAAAAATACGGTATATAAAAAACACAGTGTGAAACTTCTTAAATGCCAAGATAGCAACAAGTGTTAAACCTGAGCTCCACATACACACCCCGCTTTGAGTTTGAGGGCCAAGTCAAGTACCCTTTCTGCCCCTCCTTGCAATTCTCAGAAAGATCTCTTGTAGTCCTGCTGTTGGCCTTGATTTCTCTTTAAGATGGTTTTATAATTGTTAGCTTAGTGATGATCTGCTTTCTGTGGATTTGTTGTTTTAGGGCCACTTGGTGAGGAGTGGACTCGAAATGCGTATTGACAAATAAAGGCAAAGATGAAAAACGATGTACTTATCTTGCTTAAAAGCATTTTTGAACTGGTCAAATTTAAAAGTCTCTAAGCAGTATACAAAAAAGCCCGAAACAATAAACAGTATCATAAAAATAGAGACGAGACAACCCCCACCCCAGTAATACAGTATTTTAAAAGCAGATTAAAAACAAGAACTCAGTATTACATGCTCCAATCTTACAGGTTAAGGAAAGCCTGAGCAAAAAGATCTGGCATTACGAGGCGTCTGTTGGATGATGTTTCACGTATGGCAAAGGGAAGATTATTCCAGAGTGCCGGGTAAAGGCGGAAAATGCCCATTTTCGGTCACTGCCCTGTGATTCTTTTTTAGTGCCATTAGTAAAATATTCCCAGATGATCTAACTGAAGGCATGCAGCTCAGAGTGTCTGCATTGCATTCAAAAAGTCTCAAGTTCAATTCCCCCCATCTCCAGGTATGGCTGGGAATGTCTCTGTCCTGAAACCCTGGATTGTTGCTGTCAGTCAAAGTAGATATATAAAACTAGAGGGACCAAAGGCTTCCTATGTTTGCAAGTTATTCAGTTCACATTTACAGGTGAACCTACCTAATTTGTGCTTTCCTCAAATTACATGAACTGAAACACATCCTCTGAAATTCGCACTTCTCTGAATTTTGCAGTGCCATTCTCGAGCCAAGGAATGTATATGAAAATGCATATATTGTGGGTAAAGTGTGCATAGAAATGCTTATATTTGTGAAAATGGCATACAAAAATGAAGCATATTAGGGGGATTTGCTTTGCCATAATGGTACATTCGGCAAAATTGTGTGCAGAAATGTACCTACTAGGAGAAATTTGCCTTAACATGCTGATGAACTGGTGTGGAGACATGGAAACTGAACTTAAGACTGGAAAATTGAGGATGTGAGAGAAAATGGTCAGATTCGCCCGTCCCTGTGATCTGTTCAACAACCTGGTCGCTGTGCTCTGCATCAAAGGCAGAAATTGCTAGGGGGATAAAAGGGCACCAAACAACAGCAAAATATTTGGAAAGCAGAGCCAGCCCACCAATGAGGCGGGGTGAAGCACCTGCCTCAGGCAGCAGAAGCAAGAGAGGCAGCGCCGCACCCATCCCCCTGTCAGTGGCATTTTGGCGCATGGTTGTCGCCGTTCATCTTCTGCACCTCTGAGGCAGAGAAGATGAACAGCAACACCTTGTGGAGTGCCCCATTTCTTGCCAAGTTTGTCAAGAGCTGAGGCATTCCTGTGCGCAGCATTCCCACTCATCTTCCCTGCCTTGTGGAGCGCCTGGGCTCTTGCCAAGTTCAGCGAGATCCAGCTGTTCCTGCACATCACATTGCCGCTCGTCTTCCCCACCCTGTCCACCTCAAGTCGCAGTGAACTTGAGCATGCTGGAAGGAAGGGGATACAAACCCTGGTAGTGGTAGGCCATGGATGGGGAAATGATTTCCACCCAAGCACCATCTTCCCTCATGGACAACTTTCTGGGGTTGCACGTCAGGGCTGAGGCAGAGGGAAGGGTGGAAGATGCAATGAATGTGGCTGCTCCACTGGTAAGCTACATTCCAGCTAGAATTTTCTGCACCCACCCTCCATCCAGAGATTTCCACAGTTCAAGGTCACATACTTCATCCCAGCAAAAGCACTCAAGGAGGGTGTTGGGTAGTGATGGTGAGGTATGTGGTCTGGAGAGAGGTGGTGTGGTCTGGTTGATGGGTATGGCCTTGGGAGAGAGTCTAGAGGGCCAGGAAGAGAGATCTGGAGGGCCAGATGCTGTCCCTGGGCCTGGGGATCCCTATCCTCCCAACGGTAAGTAGACTGGTAAACCTTACCCATGTATCAGGTACTCGGCTTTTGCCCATGCCAGCTGACCACAGGGACTAGCCATGTTAACACATGCACAGGAATTCTGCCCAAGCCCTGAAGCCTCAGGAAAATGTGACAGCCACCTAGCACGCAGACAACACGCCCATGAAATAGAGAGGAATTAATTTGAACGAGTTGCGGATTTATCTGCAACTGGGCTGCCTATGAGAAGGTCAATGATAGCAATATCTACGTTGGCCGGCCTCCTTCCAACCTCCCCTTGAAACTTCCGCATGACATTTTCTATAGTGCCTAATGAAACTGGCCACATGGTTCCGCTCCCTCCCTCCCCTCCGCCTCCATGCAGTGGCAAATGCTGAACCAAAGAGCTGGTCCTGACGTGATTTTTAATCAGCCTCCAATTCATATCTTCCCATCCCGTTAGCTCTGATGGCTCCAGAGGTCCTTTGTTTTGCAATTGCCCGAGTGCCGGAGCCCGTCGTTCTCATTATCCCTTTGAAGCGCTTCTTGTTGCTCATGCAAATGTTTTGAATGTGCTGGGAAATTAATAATATCCTAGCGCTCGGGAGAAACAATGGAAGCAGCTCCTAACAGCTGAGTGGGGGAAATGGAGATGCGCTCGTCAGCAAAGTGGCGCGGAAACTATTTCGATAGATAGGTCATGGTGGAGACATTTGCAGCTCGAGCGGCTTTGGCCCCAGTGCACCCATCTGACAGTGAGAAACCAGCAGAGAAGGAGAAGGTGAGGGAGGAAGAGATTCGCCAAGGCCTGAATGTCCTTTACAACAGGGGTGAAGAACCTTAGCCCAAGGGCCAAAGGCCCCCAGGACTTTCCTCAGGTTATGCCCCCCTCCCATAGAGGATTCCTCACTTGAATTCCTAGCTAGAATGTGTGCTTGAACTCAGGACTGGCCCACCCATTAGCCTTCATGAGGCAGTTGCCTCAGGCTGCAAACTGGTGACAGTAGGGAGTGATGGCAGATCTGGGCCCCCAAGGAGTTTGTCACTTACCACCTCCTGTGCTAAGGAACAACAGGGCTGTCACCACCTGCTACTCCTCTCCAACCTCCTTTCTTCTCCCTGGGCCACCTCCAGTCGCCTCAGGCGAAAGTGGCAGAGGGGGAGGCAGCCGAGGGGCACTATTTTCTGTTTTGCCTCAAGTGGTAAAATGTATTGGGCTGGCCCTGCTTGAACTCTTGCTTGTCTGGAAGGAGGATGGAGGTGTGTGTGTAGATACCTCTGCTTTATACAGGGCTGGAGTGTAGCCTATGCTAAAAGCTAAGAGTCAAATCCTTTGCTCCAGCCATGTTTGGCTCTGGCACCATGCACAACAGGCAAGAGACCTCTGGAAAGTTGCCCCCAAGAGCGAAAGTGGTCTCTGAGCTGAAAAAAGGTTCCCCTGATTTAGAGGATCAGAGCCAAGGAGGTAAGTGGAAGGGTAGAATCAAGGTGGGGATGTAAAGGTAGGGTGTGGGCTTAAAGTCGCCAATTCATACATTGCTGAAGAAGCTTCAGAGCCATTTCCCTGTAGCTCAGGCAGCTAATCTGTGGCTGATTCAGCTGTTGTCCAACTACAACTTCCATCATCCCTGACCATTGGCCAGGCTGGCTGAGGCTGATGGAAGCTTGGCATGGAATGTTGACAGGCTGTTGTGGGTAAGGAAACCTGAAACAGGGCGTAAGTCCCACTTGTCCATCCCTGTGTTGAGCCACACACCACCACCGCTGAGATCCACCCCATCAGTTCTCAAGCACTGCACCATCTCCACTATTTCTAAGTCTCCATGTCAGGAGAAGTTCGGGAGAAGATGACTAGACAAATTCATGGAGGGTAAGGCTACCCATGGCTGCTACCCATTATGGCTGTTTCCCCCTCCACTGTCGGAGGCAGTATGCCCCTGAATCTCAGTTTCTGAGAATCACAAGTGGGGTGTGTTGCTGTCGCACTCAGGTCCTGCTAGACTAGATGCTGGACTAGATGAGCCTGGCTTCTGATCCAGCAGCAGGACTCTTCCTATGTTCCTTTGAGATGTGGCTTCCTTAATGACAAACCCAAAGGGAGTTGCGCCATTGCAATTTAAAACAACAACAACCACCAAGCAGCTTGTTTAGAGTTTGAATCCCCCCTCCCTTACTCTGAAACAGTTCTGTGAGTGCTAAATGAATATTCAAAGGGAAAATCAGACTGGGCAATTTTCACCTATGTGCCAAGTGTAAATTAAAACACTCATCACTTCTGGCTTCTACACCTCATCAAACCTCCCCCCCTCCCTTTCCCCTCCTCATTAACAATAGAGATGCAGAAACATGTACAGGAGATGGGGTTTGAGGCACTGGCTCCTTAGTGGGATAAGGAGAGCTGGATGTTTTTGCCATAAATGCAAAGCACATCTTTCAGACACCTGGGAGAGGGCTGTAATATACATACATTGTGAGTTTTTTAAAAAAACCATCATTGTTTTATCACTGCCAAGGTTGTCCTTTGCAGTCTGTGTTCTTTGCACAGACTCAATTTTTAAAAATGAATTTGGCTTCTTTTTAAAATTTGTTTCAGCATTTTATGGAGTGGAAGAAAAAGGTACAATCTGTACACATTTTGAAATCAGTATGGAAGTTGGAGGTGGGGGAAGAAGGCTTTTTTAAAAACATGAAAGTCAGATCTGGGCAAGGCAAAGGGTAGGCAGGGGAAGGGAAAATGTATTGAGTTAAAGACTGGGTTGGTTTCATCTCCAGTAGGGCTGGGAGAGAACCTTCCACCTGTCAAACTTTGCTTGCAGGGTGATAGTCCAGTCCCAGCCCTACCATAGGGACTGCCTGATCCTTAAGATCTACATCAGGGACCTTACTCCATGAGCCACACCTTCAGAGGTGAGGAAGGTGGTTGCTGAGTGTATGGCCTCTCCAGCCAGGGTTGGGCAGGGCCCCTGTCTGAAACCCTGGAGAGTGGCTGTCAATCAGTGCCTACAATACTAAGCAAGGTGGCCAACATTTCCGCTTGTCTCATGCCTAGAAAGCATGGATCCAGGCAGTTTTCCTCTTGCTCTTTTCCCAAGGAAAACCCACTCTTTAGCTCTAAATCGGAACCCTCAGTTCCCAAAGAAATGCTACCTGTTAGAAAGGACAGAACCAACCCCAAATGCCATGCTATTTTGTCAGACAATTTGTCTTTCGTTTTCATGTGGGCTGGAAGGTGGGACAGCAAATCTAATCAATCCAGCAATATTGAATGTTGTTTTTTCCCCAGCAGCAACCTTCTTGGAAGTGAGCTAGGAATCTTTAAAGGCCGGGGGCGGGGAGGGAGGCGGAAACCTGTGGACCTCCAGATGAAACACACTCAATGACCCATCAGCCCCAGTGCTCAATGGTCAAAGATAATGTAGTCCAATGATGCTAGGAGGACCACAAGTTCCCCACCCCTTGTTTAAAGAAAACAGATGAGCCTGGTGAGTTTCAAAGCATCTTTGGGCCCTTAATGGGAGGTTTGGGGTCTGGCTGCAGTTGGGGCTGGTAGGGCAGAGGGCAGAGAGATCAAACAGTAGGTGAAGCCAGAGCCAATGAGACACAGAGCCAACTAATGTCAATTTTGCTCCTTGCCTGCTTAGTGAGTTTGATTCAGCCATTATTATTCAACCTGCAAAAGGCAAGCCTCAAACCTCAGCATTTTAAGGGTCAATTTGAGCATCATTTGAAATGGGGATGAATCACTCTCAATCCCACCAGTCACAGAGTAGACTGAGGAGATCCAGTTAAAAAATAAGATCCAGCCAAGCTCTGGGAAATTCACCCTAATGGAGCATCCTCTACTGACTGGCTATCACTGCTCAGAAGCAGGGGGAAAGCACTCTGTACATGCTCAGGGGAGCTTTCCTTTATGACACATTTTGTCTCAAACTCTGTGGTCATTGGTTTAGGAGGGGCCTGACAGCATATCAGAAAGGGGTTCTGCTAATTGGGTGTAATTAAAAGGAGGTGAAACAGCACAGTCCCAAGTGACAGGTTGACTCTCTGTCCTTTTTGAGCCCCGGAGGGGGAGCAGCCACCAAGTCAGGCAGAGTAACTTTCTGCAAGCTCTGCTTCCAAGCAAGACCAGCAGATGGAAATATCTCTCTCTCTCTCTCTCTCTCTCTCTCTCTCTCTCTCTCTCTCTCTCTCTCTCTGCAGGGCTGTGAAACTGTCACATGGGCAGGACAGAAGGATTTATTTCAAGACAACCCTTGAACTGACCTCACCTCCCCTTTCACACAATCCCTCCTACCACAAAAGATGAAAGGCAGACATTAATCTCACAGATGCCCGTCCATTGATTTATTGATGTCTCTTTTGTAGCTGAAGCCATTTCTGCCCGGGGTGTTCCCCGTGGAGAGTGCCAGGGCGAAGACATGAAGAGTGCTGTAAAAATACCTCCCTCTGGGCATTTTCCTGGCACCAGCGGAAGGAACAAGCCACTCTGATCTTTTAATTACCTTTACCAGCCTTCTTCCTTTGGCTGTTAGATTCCTTTGGCTAGTAATTTCTGCCTCCTCCCCTCCCACAGGGCTTAATCCAAGCCTGGGCAAAGGTTGTGGCCTGGCGAGAGGCTTCAGGGCTGGAAGGCTGCATCTGGCCTGCTTTCTGGGCAGGAACTAGCCTCCTTCCCTCCTTGCCATCATCATTCCAACAGCAAACTCAGGTAGTGAGTGCCAGAATGGGGCTACTGAAAAACTGAAAAAGGGGATCTTCCCCCTTCCTGAAAAAGCAGCCCGACAAAGACTGAGCATGCTAGTCACGAAACACTGGAAAAGGGAAAAATAGTGGTGATGGGCAGTGCTATTTTTCTAGAAAAAGAGGTGCTGGAACTCACCATGAACACCACCCTTGTCTTAGAATGGCAATGGCACCCACCTGAGAGGTTCTGGAACTGAGTTCCTGTGTGTTTCCCCTGAAAAAAAGCTCTGGGGACAGGGAGAATGGAATGCAGTATCCTGGGAATGGGCATGGCTGGCTGGAACCCTGAACACTCCTGTTAGGGGGAACATGCCTGTTGAGTGGGGAAGGACAACACTGGAGGGCTGTTGTTTCCATGCTCTGTTTGTGGGTTTCCTAGAAAAGGGTCATTTTGGCCACCGCTGGCAACAGGAGGCCTGGAGTAGATTTTTAGACATTTTGGGTGCACTCAGACACTGGGATTATTCCATTAGTTTTCCTGATTATAATGCTAGTGCTTCTACCATGGACTCTTGTGCCCTTTTACACGGCTTTACCTGTTGCATTATGGAACTGTGGATCTTCTTTTGATCTATATACTGCCAAGCCTCGCTACATTTTAAATGGCAGGAAAGAACTGTGACCTGGAATACCACCCGAAAGCTCATCACATGAAATTACAGTGCAAAAGTCCTGCTAATTTCAGGGTTAACAGGGCTGCAAGCGGATTATTTTTTTCCCCAGGAAGCAAATAACACAGAAATGAGTGCTCAACTTGTTGCAACATGTCCTGCCAAAAACCAGGGTTGCATCTTCAGGAAGCTTGAGTAATGCTAACAGCACCAAGGGACAGGCCAGTGGGTGAGCAGCCTGTCAATTAACTGGGTCAATACACTGCCTGATGGGTTTCTGCCTACTGAACTATTGTGAACCAGTTGCCTGGACCAGAAAGCCAAAGTGTCCTGAGGAAGGAGTCCCATCAGTCACGATGAATGATTGAACTATGCATTCATAACAAAAACCAGGAAGCCTGGAGAAAGACTGGAGCATATTATTTGCAAAGTCTTGCAATAAAAAGGCAATTTTAAATACTAATGGACTGAGGGGAGAGATGATTTGATAATCATGCAAGGAACTCGAAAGGAAATGTCGCTCAGTTCTGAGAGCACCTGCTTTGCATTAATTGCTGTTGTTGTTATTATAATTATTACTAAATTTATATATTGCTCACATGCCAAAATGAATTCTAAGCAGTTTACTACTACATGCCGAAGGTCCTTGCTTCAATCCCTGCCATCTCCAGGTAGGGCTGGGAATGTACTGTCTGAAATCCTGGAGAGCCTCTGCCAGTCATCGTAGACAATAATTGATCTGACTCAGTATAAGTTAGCTTCCTCGTTTTCTACCAGGACTGCAATAAGGGGTGTGAGAAAGGGCTTGCAATAGATGTCCCCAGCATAGGGAGTGAAGGATGCAATAAGAGAGGCTGTCCCAATTTTCATAAAATGGATTTTTAAAAGATTCATTCATCTCAAAGAGTTTAAAAGTGCAGGTTTGCAGAACTCCCCTGGGGAGAAAGTGGGGCGCCACAATAAAGACAGCCCTGGACCTTGCAACGTGCTTTGGTCACATGTAGGCTTGACTGTTGCAACACATTCTACCTGGGGCTGCCTTTAGACTCTTTAGAGAGTTCAGAAATAGCCATTGGTGCAGGATGCTGCTGCCAGGGCTCTGCTATCTGGAGCATATCATCATCTGATCTTGCACTCGGCACCTGGCTTGTTTTCGAGCCTGATTCAAAAGTGCTGGTGATCACTTTTCAAACTCTAAAGCAATTTGGGGCCAAGGTGCATAAAAGGCCACCTGCTCCCAATTGTCTCTACCTGTACATCAGGGGTTGACTCCAGCTTCCATCAGCTCCAGCCAGCATAGAATCACAGAATCGCACAATGGTAGCATTACCATTACCCTTAGAAGGGATCCCCCCAAAGGGTCATCTAGCCCAACCCCCTGAAATATAGGAATTACATCTAAAGTATCCCTGACAGATGACCAGCCAGCATGGTCAGTGTTCAGGAATGATGGAAGCTGTAGCCCAGCAGCACCTAATGGTCCACAGTTTTCCTACCCTTGCTGCACACCAATATTTTTTTGAGGGGGCGTGTCTCTTCTTTGTGTGTCAGTGCTATTTGAGGTGCAGCCAGTTGCTACCTGGGGCAAGGGTTTCTTGGTTGCAGGGTCCAATCCTGGAATTGCCTCCTGAAGGACTCCTATCCAGCCTCTTCCTGCACCACAGTTCAGAGGTAGAGCATAAGTGTTGCATGCAAAGTGTCCTGACTTCGATCCCTGTTGTCTCCAGGCAAAGACCCTGCCAGGAACCCTGGAGAGCTGCTTTTGGTCATTGTAGACATTACTAATAGACCAATATAATCTCATTTGGTATAAAGCCATTCCCTGTGCTGCAAACATTAAGAATGGGGGCAAAGACTCATTGACTTCAATGGGTCTTCAGTGTTACATTTATTTATTTATCTATTGATTTGCTGCATTAAATTTATACACTGCTTTATTGTTAAAGTGGTTTGCAGAAAGAATAAACCATTAAAATTATTGTTAAAAACAGCAATTCAAAACATCAAAAAATTAATTAAAATCAGTGACAAGCAAAAGCAGATAAAAATGCATGTCAACATTCTATGTGTCAGGATAGGTTTGCCAAAAAGCAGGTGCTGAAAACAGCATAGTGAAGGTAGGGAGTTCCAAAGTGTGGTTTCTGCCACACTAAAAATACCAATTTCTTACATCCCACCTGGTGCAATTCTTTTTCTCTCTTTGCCTGTGTTTTTCTTTCTCCTGGGATGCTCTTTTTTCAAAGTTAACTTTACTGTTGTCTTTCAGTGTTCATCACACTTTCTGACTGCTGTACACTGCCTAGAGGGCCTTTTAAGGGTCAAAAGTGGGTTTACAAATGGGCACATAAATGCAAACCTAATTTCAGATGGCAGCGCTTGGTGGCGCAAAATCTCAAAAAGTGATCTAATGACTCTGGGAAGGAGCTCATATGGGATGATCAGACGGTTTAGGTTTTTAAAGGGAAAAGGCAGAACTTTAAATGGTTTGTGGACAGTGTGACACATTACATCTGCACTATTCCTTAAGAAACAATCACCCATTTTTTAAAGTTCTCCTGTGATTATGTGTTACGATTATGTGTAACTGGTTGCCAGCTTGATTTGGGCAGAACAATACGCTGTTGGAAACACCTTAATGGGGTGTTTCCTTACTGGGACTAACCCTGTGATGTCAAGCATTCTGTGTCCACCAATGTAATGAAGGACAGAGAGAAATTCGGTTCAGTTCTCATTTAAAGGTGAACCTATGTAATTCACACTTTCCAAAGCAATATAAGAACCCAAACTCAACCATCCTTAGAAATCCACACTTTTTGCAGTTTCCCATGCAGTTTTCCAGCTAAGTAACGTGTACAGAATTGCAGATTACCAGGGTAAATTGTGCATAAAAATGCATATATTTGTGAAGATAACATGCAAAAATGCACTCTAGTAGAGGAAATTGCTTTGCAAAAATGTGTGCGTCAGTTAGGCAAAATTGCAGACAAATGTGTATCGGTTGGGAGAAATTCGAACTGAAATTCTGAGGAGGGCTTTTAAAAAGGAAGAAAGAAAATTGCAAACTAATGTGATCAGAAAAAAATGAGAAACTGATAGATTTGCCCATCCCTAAATGTAATGAAGCAAAGGCAGAATGGCACATTGTCCAGGTCTGAGACCCTGCAAAGAACCCTCTTCTCTTCTCATTCCTGTGCCCCTTTAAGTTTTGCCCAATGCCCAAGTATAGAAGTTGGGAAACTTCTGTCACCCCAAGGGCTGTAGTTCCTTTCTAGGCATCCTCTCAGGGGCCACGTGCTGGTGGTGGGCAAGGCCAGAAGCAGAAATAGGTGGAGCAACAAATATTAATTTACTCACACATGCAGCTTGCTCTCCATCTAGGCAGGCAAGAAGCATTATCAGAGGTCGCACTCACAACTGCACATTTAAAGCATTTGCATGCTATTTTGATAGCCATGGCTCCCCCTTCCCCAAAAAACTTGGGAACTGTAGTTTGTTAAGTGTGCTGGAAGCTATAGCTCTGGGACAAACACATTTCTAGGAAATTTAAATGGTAGTTCACAAATGCAGAGAGCAGGCTGAGCATCAGTGCTGGTGGGCCCTGACTCTGAGGTGTCTGTGGGCGCTGGGTGGTGGCACTGAGCCTGGCAAGATGTGATGGTGTCACATGAAGAAGCAAGTGGCACAATATGTCACAGTGGAAGATGGGAGAACCTGGCACCTAGGGGTGCCATTTTTGGGGTGGCAGCCTCCATGTGTCTGACAGCATGTGTTCCACTCTTAAATGAATGGGTAAATGGAGTTCTTTTAACACATGCATGCAAGCGAGCGAGCGCACGCACACACACACTGCAAAATAAAAATAGATTTTTGAAAAAATCACACACATTCAAATGCAATTTGTTCCCAATGTTTAGCACCCGTTAACAACCAGTCTGCCACATTCTGGACCAGCTGAAGCTTCTGAACGGTCTTTTCAGCTTCCCCAGCTGTTACCCAAATGCTCAGCAGTGGGATTCCAAAGACATCTTTTTAAAACGCTGCCTCTGAGAGCTATAGCACCCCCGCTCTGATCCCTCCTGGATCAGAATAAGAGCCCATCTAGTCCACCGTCCCATTTCTAAAACAGCTTCTAAATCAGGCATAGGCAAACTCTGGCCCTCCAGATGTTTGGGACTACAATTTCCATCACCCCTGACCACTGGTCCTGTTAGCTAGGGATGATGGGAATTGTAGTCCCAAACATCTGGAGGGCTGGAGTTTGCCTATGCCTGTTCTAAATAGTAGACAGCCAGATGCTCCCAGGTTGAAAGTGACAGGCCCCTCCCTGCTCTTTGCTTCCATAACACCTGGTATTCAGAGATGTAGACTGCCACTAGACCTGGAAGTTCCATATAGCACTCTAGACTAATTCCTTTTTATGATTGATCACCTGTGAATTCATCTAGCCCCTCTTCGAGCCCTCAAAGCCAGCAGCCAGCAGCCATCATGTCTTGTGGCAGGGAATTCCTTAAGGCAATAATTACGCTTTGTGTGAAGAAGACCTTTCCTTGTGTCTAGCAGATCCTGAATCTCCTTCCCAGTCAGTTTCACTGGGAGACTCTTGAGTTTCAGCACGATCAGAGAAGGTGAAATGTTTCTCTTGTCTCTTTCCTCCATTCATAATTTTATAAACCTCTGTCATCTCCCTCCATGAATAAAGACCCAAGCGTGATTGCTTGTCCTTCTCCAACAGTGTGAGAATCTGGAGAGCTCCACATTAGATTGTCTTTCTAGCAAATCGCTCTCCACATCCCCAAAGAACATTCACACAGCATGAAAGAACTTTTCCTCTCCCCCCTCCAAACAAAGGCCTTCCTTCCCCCTGCTCTTTCTTCCACCTGAAACCACCTTAGGCAGCTCTCACAGCACCCCCAGCAGTGTCTTACGGCTAAATTCTGCATGCTGCACAGAGCTCTCTGGGTACCCCATGTGACGGACCAAATGACAAGACAGAGAAGATTTGCTTAGCCACATTTCTTGTGCGCCCCAGAAGAGCACCTCTAAAGCCTAAGCAAAAGATCAAAAGGGAGAGGCACAATGGTTCTGGAAGCAACTTCACCTGCACATTGTACACCCACAGGCTGATCCATGCATTTGCTGGCGGTGTTTGTGACAAGTTGCCACCGCTGACAACTTTCTGTCAGGAGAAGCCATTGATCTCTTGCTGTTGTGCAAATGTACCTAGAATTATAAGTGTTGGGAAGGACCTCAAAGGCCATCTAGTTTACCCCCTGCCAGTGCAGGAAAGTCTATGGCTCTGGGGAGCATGCAGACACACCTGAGACACATTATGAAAAGCATAATTTCCAAACCCAGCTGAGTGATCTCTGTTTCACCTGGCAAAGAAAGCAGACCCACAAAAGTAAATGCATGCAGGATGGCTGGGCCACATGTTTCCCAGCACAGCTCATCCTTCCGACTTCATATATTTTCACATCTAACGGAGAGGCTTGGCCGTTCCCCCCACATCATGCAACCATTTCACAGCCTGTGACCTCTTTGTGAGGGTATTTTTTCGCTCTCAAGAAAATCACACATGGCGAGACCCATTAAACAAAAGCAACAACCCTGAATCTCACTGAGGACTAGTCTCTTGGCAGACACGAGAGAAAGCTTAGAGCATTCAGCACCAGGGAGAGGAGAGAAGAGAAGAGGGTCTGCTGGTTTTTGCTTGACAATCTCTTTCCACCTCATCCTTTTCAAGATAGGGAGAATTGGGATGCCTTTGAGAGACCTGCAAAGGCTCTTGTCTCCCCTGCTTTTATAACCCTGTGAGGTTAAGCTGAGCATCTATTGGGAAGAGGGGCAACCCCCCCTCCCGACTCCCTGTAATGTGAGAATGCAGCTGGGGTGGTGGCAGCGGATGCTCAGCCACCGCCACATGGCAGGAGTGCAAGGCGCCACCGCGATCCGTAGTGCAACGTGTGGAGAATGTGGGACTGAGGAAGCACACCCTCTCTTTCTCTCCACTCCTCTCCCTGGGTGGCTCCCCCTTCGCACCTTGGGCGCAGTGGGTGCCCGTCACTGACGCCAGATGCGCAAGGTGCCTGGCACTAACTGTTGATCAAAGCATCCACAGCTCCAAGTCCCATCCCTCCTCCACCTGGGAGGGTGCGCGCGGGGGGGGGGCTCCTTCCTGCCTGGACACAAAGCCATTCTCCCCACCCTCTCGGAGCCACTGGCACGAGAATGGATCAAAAAAGGACAAGGGGGGTGGAAAATCTCCTTACCTCGCCTGATGGGATCCAGGCTCCTGGTCAGGGTACCGCTGCTACATCCTCCTGTCTTTTTTGGTTTTTTTAAGGGGAACAGAGGGTGGAAAAAACCCTGCTCCGTGAATATGGTCTGTCCTTCTGAGAAGAAGCGGCCCTTCCACACACTCACACGAGCACCCCAGCCGGCAGGATCCAAGTTGGTCTTCGATGGACTGAGGTATGGGAAGGAAGGTGTTTTAGGGAAGAAAGCCGGGAGGGGAGGGGGGCGATTTGGAGAAGAGGAGAAGGCGTGGATGCTTCCTTCAAAGATGCTCTCTGTCTCTCTGCCTCTCCAGCCCTGCACTGCAGATCTATGGGTTAATAGTAAGAAGATGAGGCTTGAGGTTCCTTTACTTACTGAACCACAGAGAAAATGAGAGGGGGGGGGCGGTTGAGTGGGAGTGGGAGGGGACAACACGAAGATGCGGAGGTGGATTTCCCAGGAACTGGGCAGAGCGGGGGAGGAGGGGGTTTCTCTTTTTGATTGGCAGGTAGACTACACACGACTTCTCCTTGACGGAAGGCCACGATCCCGGCCTTTAATCGCTGGCAACTCACACGCGCGTGAACGCGAACACGAACGAACATACACACACACACACACTGGCCCGGCCTGGCGTGTTAATAATGCCAGCCGTGCATCTCGACACGAGCTTCGTGGAACCTGCAGCCCCCTCCCCGCCCTCTCTCCATCGCCTCAACCCCCCCTCCTCTCCGCTTTCGGAGCTCTCCTGGGCTCTGTTTTATCTTCTCTGCAATGGGAATCCGGAGCCGTTATGGCTCACAAGAGTGTGAGCAAAAAATAAAATCTTTTTCTTTTCTTTTTTTAAAAAGATCCAATGTAAGAACATCCCTTCCAACAGCCCAGCCCAGGAGCAAGAGATGTTGCGGGGGGGGGGGAGTGGAGGGGGGGGGAAGAAGAGATTTGCATTCAAGAAGCGAGGATGCGCTGCTTATTTTTAGGCACTCAGAACAAATTGCCTGCTGTTTTTCTGCTTTGTTACACAGCTACAGAAGCAGCAGGATGGGAGGATGGGGCGGGGTGGTGGTGGTGGAAGAGGCAGAGCCTCTTCGGGACGGGGTGGTGGAAGGAAGAGACGTGCTTGGAAAAAGAGGATGATCAAAGCTCACGAGGAGGAAGGGAAGTGGGAAAGCACCGCGGGTCTCGCCCAGGCAGGGCCTGGCCATTGGGGGTTGGCAAAGCGGGGAGGACTTTCCCTCGGAACTGTGGGGTGGGGTGGCGGTGGGGGCAGTTCAGAAGGAGGCCTTCCAACACGCAGCTCAGCCAAGTGAGAGTGGATTCTGGCGGGGTAAAGGCTCCAGCCACTTCCGCCAGGGGAAGCTCCTGAGCTCTGTAGCAGAGCACTTGCTTGGGCCTCAGAAGGGCCCTCAGCATCTTCTGGTAGGAGTGTGCAAGGCTCTCTGCCTTAAACCCTGGAAAGCTGCTGCCAGCCAGTGCAGACAATGCCAGTGGCATAAGGCAGTCTTCAATGTTCCTTATAAGATGAGCTTCCAGCCATGGCTCGGTGTTAGAGCGCCTGCTGTGCATGCAGAAGGGCCCAGGGTTCCATTTCGGGCAGCTGCAGGTAGGCCTGGGAAGGACCCATTCCTGAAACCCAGGGCAGCTGCTGCCAGCCAGTGTTCACCATACTGAGCCAGATGAACCAATGACTCCGTGCAAGGCGGCTTCCAGGTTCCCAGGCCCGGATTAAAGGGTATGGAGGGGCCTGAGGCTGATAGGAGCAAAGGGCCTAAGTAGCATGTGCTGCACAGATTTCCAACAGCAATAAATAAAAATAACTCCAAAAGGCACCAGACAAAACAAATCTCGAATTCACAGATGCATTCAAATCAAAGAAACAACTAGCAAGCATAAATCATGCACTGCAATCAAAACAAAACATTTCCTCCCCTTTGATTCCCTGGCTTTGGTTGTGGCAAAGGCACAAATGGTGTCATTCCTCCAAGGGGCCCCAGGAGCAGCAAGCACTTGTTTCCTACAAACCCCTGGAGTGAAGTTGCACCTGTGGAATTGTGGGGAGTTTTTAAATGGCAGGTCTTCAACCCAGTGGCTTGGAACAGGGCCCCAGGCGGAGGGATCACAATGTCGGCAGTTGCTGGTGCCGGGCTTTACTTCATTCTAGAACTGAAAGGTGAGTGAATATGCTCTGGGCACAGGACTTATCTTATTGTGAGCCCAAGTATCTGTTTTGGATGTGTGGACTCCACTCTAAAATTGTAGCTGCTATCAAGTCAGCTCTCTCTGGGAAGAACTGGGTGGCAGGAACTGCCTTCTCCTCTGGGCCTGCCTTCTCCCTCAAGTACAGTATTCCAGGAGCCAGTGGTGGACTGGGCCAGAGGCAAAAGTGGGAGGAACAACAGGTGTGGCTCTCACTTTGTACAGTAAGCCACACAAAAGACAGAGGTTTGCAGAGTCAACTCAAGACATTTTGCTGCCTGAAGCAGTGAGCCAGGCTCTCTCTCTGTCCCAGGTCAAGGTACTTAGCAGCCAAGGCCAGCCAGGTACTTTAGGCATCTGAGGCAGAACATCCAGCAAGCACCTGGTCTTCCTTCCTGGTGATGAAAAGTGCAATAATAGCAAACCTAATAACAAAACCACCTGCTGTCCTTTCAAGACACCCAAAGTCAGCCTAAGGCTGATGCCTCACATTGCCTAACAGGAGGGCCAGCCCTGGAGGTTGGTTTGAACATCTTCACACACACACCTCCCCAGCCTCCATCCAGGCAAGCAAGAGAGATTGTTGTAGCTCAACTTTCCAGCCAGACAAAAGCACTCAAGGAGGCTGGGGTGGGATGTAACTCAGAGAGAGTCCAGTGGGTCTCCTCTGACCGGCTGAGCCTGTTGTTCTTCACCTTTGCTTTAGCTGCAAGCACCTGGCAATAGCTGTGGCATTTATGCTGAACCCTACGGATGTGCCAAATTCATTTGGCTTTGGTTCAGGAGATTGCAGCACAAGAAGCAGGCCCCCTTATTCAGATTACTTCCCATGTTTTGCTTGTTTGCTTGTAAGCACCCTGCCCTATCCAGGTCAGAGGTGTGCTTACAGTGGAAGGAAGTCGACTTGTCTTGAGTCAACTCTGCAAACCTCTGTCTTTTGTGTGGCATACTGTACAAAGTGAGAGCCACACCTATTGTTCCTCCCACTTTTGCCTCTGGCCCCGTCCATCCCTGGCTCCTGGAACACTGTCCCTGAGCTAAAGGATTTTGTTGAAGCTTCTATGTAGCAGCAACTGATTGAGTTGCTCTGAATGTCGCAGAGGAATGGGACCGGCTAAAGGGTCTCTGCTTGCCATTGGCTAAGCTGCTCTGGTGCCAAAGAAGGGCGAGGCAGGCAGGTAGGCAAGAAGCAAGGGCCAAGGAAAGGAAAGCCAAGTGGCTGGCAACTGAGTTCTAGCAGGCCAGCCAGGAGGTGGTGATGCAGCCCACTCCTAAAGAAACCTGACCAGGATCTGATGGTTCTTGGCAACTACTGCCCATTTGCTAATACTTGCTTTGGCGGGGCGGGGGGGGGGAGTTGATAGTAACACAGGAAGCTGCCCTATATTGGAACAGACTATTGGCCCAGCTAGTTCAGTACACTGCCTGGTAGCATCTCTCCAGGGTTTCGGGAAGAGATTGTCTCTGGTTCTGCCTGGAAAGGCCAGGGATTGAACCTGGGATCATCTGCACACAAAGGCCATGCCCCTGTGCTTACAACCTTAGTTGGTGGCAATGCAGCTGCAAGCACTCTTGAATGATACCGGTTTTCTAGACCTTTATCTGGAGAAAAGGCGCAGGGTGTGTGTGGCTTTTGACCACGGAATCCTGCTGGATCAGCTCAAAGCACAAAGAGCTCTGCCACCCAAGCTCGGGAATGTTTTCTACAGAGGTCTCCATCACCCCATCTTTATATGCATACCTGTGCAAAATGAACACATGGCCACGTCCTCCTCTTTATTTCATTTATGAATCACTTCGTGTCAGGCATCCCCAAGTGTTTTACAATGTAACAACGTAGAAAATCAGTTGCAGATATAAAAACAAGAGAAATACAGATTTCAAAACGATTTAAAACAACAGGACATACATAAATCAAATTGATTCCAAGACAGGCAACAACTGGGATAAATATCTTAGGAGGCTTGTTGAAAGAGGAATGTCTTTGGCAGGCATCGAAAAGACCACAGAGAAGGCACCTGCTCTGTCTGATATGCAAGGGGGAGGGTGTTCCAAAGGACAAGTGCCACCACACTGAAGGCCCCATTCTGACATAATGCAGAACGGACCTCCTGATAGGACGGTATCTGCAAGCCCTTCCCTCTCCTGCAGAATACAGCAATTGGTTGGGTATGCAGCGGGTGAGGCATTCTTCTAAGCATCCTGGACATTAAAGAGGCCTTTGGAGGAAGCTGTACCAATGAGGATGCTACCTTCCTCCTGGGCCTTATTGACTACACTTTCTGTTCTAACTGCTGATGTTTTTCGAGACTAGCTTTTCCCAACAAGGTTCTCTCCAGATGTTTTGCACTACAACTCCCATCAGCCTTAGCTAGCATGACCTGGGAAAGGCCACTGTACCATTTTCTTCTGTTGTTTCTTTTAGTTTGTTTTGACATTTCTACACTGTCATCTGTTTTCTTCCTTGTGGAAGAAAAGCAGACTAGAATTATTATTGTTATTATTATTATTTTAAACACTCATAAATAAAACAAATGGTGGTTGCCTAGCAACATCATCTCAGCATGGAAGTGGCTGAGCAAGGCAACCCGTGGTTGCCAGGCGATAGGACCCTGCAGCAACACATAGCTGAGAATGGGTAGCATGCGGTGGGTTGAGGTGAGCAGAAGGACAGAGGGAGGACCCAGAACCTCCTTCCTGAAAACTGACCACCTCTTAATGACACTCGTATGGGTCCACCAGAGGGTGGCTGAACTGCCACGCCCATAATCTCTGAGCATTGGTCCTGGTGGCTGGGGCTGATGGGAGTTGGAGACCAACTAAATAAGGATATTGTAAAATTGGAAAGGGGCAACTGAAATGTTCAAGGGGATGGAAAACTCCCTTATGAGGAAAGGTTGCAGCATTTGGGACTTTTATAGTTTAGAGAAAAGGCGTTAGTTTCAGAGAGAGGAGGCAACATGATAGAAGTTCATAAAATTATGTAAGAGGTGGAGAAAGTGGATAGACGAAATATTTTCTCCCTCTCCACTAGGAATGCAGCTGAATGTTGGAAGATTCAGGGCAGACAAAAGAAAGTCCTTCTTCACACAAACTGTGGGACTTGCTCCCACAGGAGGCTGTGATAGTCACCAACTTGGATGGTTCTAAAAGAGGGTTAGACAGATTCATGAAGGAGAAGGCTATGTATGGCTACTAGCCAGTATGGCTCTTCTCTACCTCCATTGGCAGAGGCTGTATGTCTCTGAATGCTAGTTACTGAGAATCACAAGTGGGGCCTGTGCTGCTGTGCTCAGTTCCTGTTTTGGGGCTTCCTATTAAGGGCATCTCATTCGCCATGAGAACAGGAGGCTGGGCTAGATGGGCTACAGGTTCTTCTGATGTTCTCGGGAACTGAGCAAATCTCTTCATATGCTCTTAAATTCTTAACAATGTCTGAATCCAGAACTGGGCAGATCCAGAAACGGCTTTCTGCCCTCACTCCTGTTCACCCATCCATTCTGAGCACAGCCTCCCAAGACATTTTGGCACATGAGGCAGACCCCGAAATGGTGTCAGGGGAGAAGGAGTGAGGGAAGATCTACATTAGGAACAAACTGAGGGAAGAAAGATTGGTATTGGGATCTGTTTCCCTGGTGGATCCTGCCACTTGAGGCAGTCACCTCACCTTGCCCTCATGGGAGGGCTGGCCCTGCTTCTGAGGTACAGGCCTCAGAATTAGGGGGCCTGAGGCATCCTTGGCTTTCACTGCTCTTAAAGCTGCCATATTCCCAGGCCTGGTATCAACAGCAGGCAACTTTGGGCAACCGCCTGGGTCCTCATGCTGCACCAGGGCCATTCTGCACTGATACCTGCTCTGGGCAACCAGCCATGAACAGTGGTGGGCGGCCATTTAAATCTCCCATGATGCCAGAGGGAGAAAGTCATTACATCAAGCACTCCTGGGCATTGTGGGAAAGTTATATGGCAACCTGCCACTGTAGCTTGCTAGTATATGAGGAGCCTACCAGAGAGAATTCTGCTGGACACCCCTTCCAACCCAGAGCTGACCTTGTGTATTTCAACCAGGCCAGATGACTGTATTTTTACACCCTGGCAAAAGCCCATGGAGAAGTACACCTGTGGAACACTTGCCTTCCCCAGATCTCTTTAAAGATTGGAAGACGTAACTCAGTTGAAAACAGCAGCCTTAGCTGTTCTGATCTAGAGGGAGAGACCTAATGGTTTTATTCATTCAGGTATGTTGAAAACTTATGTTTGCTTGACCCTGTTGCATCACATCTGTAGGGCGAAGTCTGGATGGTTTCAGAGAGCCCATCACTTGATCACATTGCCATGCAGAGATAGCCAACATTTAGGTGCACCTAACACCCCTATCCTGACCAAGCACATGATGGGTAAGTAAATCTCCACAGATTTTCCCTTTGTCCATGTAAGGAGCAAGGCGAAACCAGAGCCACTCCCTTATTAAGGGAAGCTTGCATTCAGAAGTGCATTGCAGTTAATTTACCACTGCAGTAGGTTACATGACATTATTTGGAATTGTTAAGGTTATACTGTTACTGGTTATACTAGCAAGATGGAACTTCCATGTGCAGCAGCTTAAATTTATTTTATGATATACCGGTAAACTGTATGAAATAAACAGCTAGAGAGCTGCTGCCAGACAGTATATACAATAGCTAGATGCACCAATGGCCTGATTCTACAGGAGGCAGCTTCCTATGTCAAGTCAATTCCTGTTTAAATTTATTCACAATTAATAAATAAATAAATTAATTCTCACCTTTCCTGTCTTCCCACTTGCTTAGCACAGGGCCTGTGGCTCATTCCACCAGCAACTCTGTGGGGAATTTTGAGGAATGTTAGGCTGAGAGCAACTGCCCCAGGGGCACTTGGGGAGAGTTTGGTAGCTGAGTGTGGATTTGAACCTGCTGCCTGTGTCCTACGGCAAATGCATTACGAGAGGGGTTGGTTCTTTCAACTGATGGACTCCTCCAGATGACTTGTTCATTGAGCATTCATCCTGATATACTTGCATGAAGCATGCGGGAAGGTTTAACCCGTGAAGGCTGGCGCATTAGGGCAATTGGGGCACTGCCCCACCAACCTCAGCCTGCCCTCAGCCAATCCACACCAACCTGCCTTGTTAATTACAACAACCAGTCAAGAGAGTTCTGCTGCAGGCCAGCTTCCTCCTGCTTGGTCTCCGGGTTGCTACGTACAACTCATGAGGGCAGAGGATGGATAGAATTAGATGACTATCCCTCACATTAGCTCTGCCTACTATTGGTCTCTCTGCCTTCTGTCCTTCCAGTCCCAATGGGCATATCTGGTCTTTACTGAGTTATTATCATTTGGGTTTGTGCACATGGAGGTTATTCATTTTCCTATCTGTCAATTGTTGTCCCACACTTTCAGATGCATTTCTCCATTACTTTCCTAACTGAGAAAAGTCCACCTGCTTCTTTTTTTTAAAAAAATGGATTTGTTATGCCAGAGCCATTTAATCTACTTTAATTGTGCAAACCCAAATGGTATGTGATTGAATCCTCCCACCCCAAAATAGTGACAGTCTGGAGGTGACCCATTTTTGCATAAATGTGTTAAGAAGGGGTTAGCAAGGTGGCTATGAGGAATGCCCTCCCCCATTTTTTAAAAAACCAATCCAGAGAAATGTCACTAGTCCAAACTTTTTATTTTCCTTAAACCTCCCTGTTGTTTAGCAGGAGGCTAAGTGAAACTTGGGAGCGTTTTATGGATGTACAGACTAAACCCCACCTTTAACGATGTTACTGAAATCCTATTGGCCTTTCGGATGTTTCATCCAAGCAAGAATATCTGTATCTGCTTTAGAATTTCGCTTTAGGCAAAATTTGGCTGTTGGCTCTAATGAGCAGGACACGACATTCAAGGAATCTCACCTCCCTTTGTATTTCAAAGTGATGGCTTCATATTAGATGCGCCAGGTTAGTCAATGGAAATTAACCCGCTCTCTGTTCTGTTCCGCTGAAAGATTTGAATGGGCCTGTTGGGCCAGAGTGCCTTCTAGTGGTGGCAATAACACTCTGCTTTCCTTCTCAATGAATGGAGTTGGTTCTTTTACGTAGCTATTGTCATTCATAAGTGTTTGGAACTTCAGTGGTCACCTATATAAATACCAAAATCTGTTTTCAGGGCTGTGTTTCATCTTTAAAACAGATGAAATCATAAGAACAACAAGAGTACCTCCGATTATGTGCAGAGTGCATTTCCTCATTGGCAGCTCCATTAAACATCTTTAGGCACCACGAGAAAATGTTCCTCTTCAACCAGCCCTTGGGCTGATTAACAGTCTATGCCCTGTATAACGTATTTATTGGAGGGGGGGTTGTTGGTTTGCTTTGTTTTTATTCTTGTTTCTATTATGTTCTCTGTGGTTTATTTTGTATTTTGATGCTGTGAACTGCCCCAAGATCTTCAGATGAACAGCGGTATACAAATTTAATTAATTAATAATTGGTCATGTTGACTGACCTGATGGGAGCTGCAGTCCAATGACAGCCAGAGTACAACAGTATTCCCACCCTTGATTTAGCCCAGTGCTGTCTACTCTGACTGGCAGTGAATATCCAGGGTCTCGAGCAGAATGTCACTTGCTATTGGATCCTTTTAATTGGAGATGACAGGAGCTGAGCCAGAGACCTTCTGCATGCATAGCAAGTGCCGTGCCATTGAGCTGTGTTGTTGTTGTTTAGTTGTTTAATCGTGTCCAACTCTTCGTGACCCCATGGACCAGAGCACGCCAGGCACTCCTGTCTTCCGCTGCCTCCCGCAGTTTGGTCAAACTCATGCTGGTAGCTTTGAGAACACTGTCCAACCACCTCGTCTTCTGTCGTCCCCTTCTCCTTGTGCCCTCCATCTTTCCCAACATCAGGGTCTATTCCAGGGAGTCTTCTCTTCTCATGAGGTGGCCAAAGTATTGGAGCCTCAGCTTCACAATCTGCCCTTCCAGTGAGCACTCAGGGCTGATTTCCTTGAGCTGTGTACACAACACTATTATAGCACCTTGTATTGAATGTCCAATATAACTGGCTACCTGCTTTCCAGGTCTCTCTCTTCTCCCTCCTCATTTCTTACCAAGTCTTGGGACTGAACTGCAACTGAGCTGTGATCCTAGGGCATCACACTCACTTTCCCATTATTTGCACCAATGGACACAGGCCTTTCCATTCTTCCTTTGAGTGTCTTTGTGTCTTTGTGTGTGTGTGAGAGAAAGATTTGGGTGGGGGAAAGTCAAGAAACTCCATTTTCATGCCCACCAAACATGCTTGCCAAGTCACACACAGGTTCAGCTGCTTTCAAGAGATTTGCAGAGCATAGTCCATCAAAGCAAACGTACAAAGAGTGCTGCCTTAAACTAGATATAACCAATTCCCAAACTATGGGAAGGTATAAAACGGAAATGGCAAATATCTCCCTGGGCATGCTGCTTATAATCTAAACCAATTTTTATTTATCTGCTTGTGAGTTCCGTTTGGCAGCCCCCCCCCCCCCCCGTGATACGTGAGCAGACTCAACAGAAATGTGAATATATACATAAGAACGAACTGCAGAATATTTTTCATGGACTGCAAAGATCACTGGAGACATTATCTGCTTGCTGTTTGATTCTGCAAGGTTGCTTGATTCACTGTTCTGCATGCCAGGTACCGGCAAGTCACCACCCACTTGCAGTGAGCCCCAGTTCTGTGCAAGGCAGATGTCATAAAAGGCAGGTGGTGCAACTGGACATATGGGAAACTGACACATATAGCCATGAAGCCATTTATGCATATAGCCATTTATGATCAGAGAGTGAATGGGGCCCCTTCACCAGCCACCACCATGCAAATATTGCAGACGCCTTCCAGAAGCCCAATTTGCTTCCTCAAACTGGCTTTTGAATTCCTGCAGAATAAAGTAACTAACTGAAAGAGAGTTTATCAGGTGTGGACTTTGGCAATTAAATATGGCACCTTGTGCAAGGCCAAAATTTGGCGCTCACAAATGGATAGCCTCAATTATGGATCTTCTCTTTTCAATTTTGACCCCCCTCAGCTCAGCGCCCTCTGCGGGTGCCCACATTGCCCAAAAGCTGGCACTGGAGAGAGAGACAGATACCCCAATAGAGCAAGGAGCAGGGCAAAGGGCCCCCTGCCCTTAAACTTCTAGCTGTCACTCCTAGAGAGCAGAAGAAGTAAAATTCTTTCCAGGCATGTGCGAGACTTGCTGTTCAATTATTCCCCGTTTATTCCTTTCGACAGCGCCTGCCTCCCTTTTCAATATGCCATATAATTTGCTAATAATAATAATTACAGTGATCGCTGGCCCAGAGTGCAAAGAGGTAATCAAGTCCTTAAGCCCTGACTGTGCACTACTAAAGAAAAGGAATGCAAAAAAAAGAAAAGAAAAAAAGAGCTACTCAGCCCATTATTATTCAGCCTAGCCAATCTAGGGTTCTTTGTTCACCTCTCTATGATGCAATCCCGATGAAGGTTTCTGATATACTGGAAGACCATGGTGGAATATCCTGAGGGAAGCCCAGCAAATCTGGGTTAGATCACTTTAGCAGCTCTATGCCAGCTTAGTGCCCTCCAGATGTTTTGGGCTGCAGCACCCATCAGCCAAACCTCCAGAGGACACCAGGATAGTGGAGGAACAGCCAACATGGTGCCCTCCAGATGTTGTGGACTGCAACGCCCCCAATTCCTGACTGCTGACTATGCTGGCTGGGGCAGGTGAGAACTGTAGGTGAAAACATCTGGAGGGAACCCCCATATTGGCTACCCCTGTTCTATACCATTGCCATTACATGATGGAAGGAAGGTGGGATATCAATATGATAAACAAATCCTTGCCTCTCATTCCCCAAGGATTAAAAAATGGTGGCCCTACCAATAAGGAGTCCCTACCCTGTATTGTATCTGATTGTTCTACCAACATTTCCCAGGATGCTTTAGACCACTGTCAGATAACAAAACTCTGAGCTAGGTGTGTCATGTCTGACACAGCATGGCAAATTCCTCCTACCTACAGAACCAGGTCAGCCTTTGCCAATCTGGTGCCCTCCATGTTTTGGAGCACGGCTCCCATTAGCCACAGCCGGCAAAGCTGTGAGCTCCCAAATTATGTTTGTTTTTTCTCCTGGACTCTGCACAGAATGCATCGTATTTGGCCTGAGGGGGAACAGAAATAGAATTTGCTTTAGTTATGTGGAACAAACACCACCTGTGACTAGAGATGGGGACATTTTCAGTTTCTGTTTATCTCTGTTTCTCATTTTTCCATCTTAAGTTCAGTTCTACATCAATTTGCCATTTTTTTTTAAAAAAAGTCTTCATGAAAGAATTAACCAGCATTTTAGCTCACATTTCTCTTAATATGCACCCATCTGTATGCAATTTTGCCTAATATATTGTTATGATTCTTTTAATAATCTCTACTTTCACTGAATGGTAAAAAATCAAGCAAACTCATAAATTCAGGGCAACGGCTTGCTGTGGGTGGGTGCTGAAGAAACAAAAGGCTGGTAATGGCCTGGTTTGTTTGATAATGGTAAGCCATCTGCAAAACATCAGACCCTCTGCCCAGTAGCTTTTTGAGGTAGGTTAACCACTTGCACGATGTAAGCAACAGGAAAGAGAAAATGCCCTTTGCAGTGGGAAACAGAGAAACAGAGGCTGTCAGGGTGACGGGGGAGGAGGGGCCGGATGCGGGAAGCGGAAGGGGAGGAGTTGCTTTCTGCAGGGGCTGCTGGGAAGAAGGGGGAGTTGGGCAGAACTCCATGTGGGACTGAAGGGCAGCAGCCAGAGATACAGGGGGGTGGCATTTAGGATGCTTCTAGATCCATTGCTGCACTGCTGGGAAGAACAAGCTCCTCTTGGGATGCAACTGCCGTGAACTCTCTCTCCATAAAACTCAGGTGTAAATATAGGTAAATAAACCATATTTCATAAAGACACTAGGCTCGGTCATGCCTTATTCCAAAGGACACCAAGACCCCTGGAATCTCTCATCGCTCGACAGAGATTGGGCAGAGAGTGTAACAGTACATAATCTGCAATGCAATTTTGCCTGAAACAATGCATTTTTGTATGTTATTTTCAATAATATTTTACCCCAGTATTTAAATGTTTGGACACATTGTTGGCTGCAGAATTTTGTTACAAAATGCCGATAAGCGCCAAGTTTCGAAAAGTGGCTCTGTTTCGGTTCTGTATTGTTTTGGAAAGTGCGAATCTAGCTAGGTTTGCCCTGAAATACAAATTTAATTGAAATTCTCCCCTCTAACTTTTCATAAGAGTTTGCCGCCTGCCGATCTTCTCAGGTCAAGTGTCGTATGACAAAGCAAGGAGCATGCTGACCCCGTGTGGTGTAGTGGTTAGCATGTTGGACTAGGACCTGGGAGACCAGGGTTTGAGCCCCTCCTCAGCCAGAAAGTTTGGACCAGAATTCCCATCAGCCCTAGGCAGTCCCTGGATAGGACTGATGGGAGCTATAGTCCAAAAACCATGGATAGCCCCATCTCCAGGAAGGCTGACATGAGTATGAAGGCACACATGCCTACCTTAAGCCAGCATCACTCTCTCTTGCAAACAAGACAACATAAAGCATTGCTGTGTACCATTCTGTGACTTGCCGTTAGCGATAAAATGAAGCCTGAAAGACAGGAACAGTTTCCTTCCATTTCCAGTGCCATGTTATTAAGAGTTGTACAAGGTTCATGCATTAAAAAAGGAGGGGGAGGGAAGGTGGAATTGGGCTTAATCCCAGGAGAAAGGGGAACTTCCTGCACTGCATCCCATCTTGCCAGTGGATGGAGGGTCTCTCCCCCTCCAGAAAAGTCAGGGACTGAGTGAGATCCTTGTCTCAAATCCTGGGGATCCACTGCTGGTCAACAATGCTGAGCTAGATGGACTTATGCTATAAGGCAGCATCCAAGGTATCTCTCACTTGACCACTGTGGCTTCAGGTCTGACAAAACCAAATGCATCTTTATGTTACTCATTTCCACAAGATGGGATGATGGCTGCCTAGCACCAACGTGGACCTATGAGCTTTTATGGTGGCTAAAAGACTTATACTTTGAGCTTGGACAGATAAATGCCCACCATCCAGGGCTTTTCCCCCCAGCCGGAACATGCCAGAGCTCAGTTCCGGAACTTCTCAGGTGGGCGCCATTGCCATGATAAGAGAACGAGGGAGACGTTCATGGCGAGTCGTGGCACCTCTTTTTCTAGGAAAATAGCACTGCCACGATCCATTATGCAATGGTTTGAGGACCTCACTGTCCTGGCTACGCCCAAAGGGCTTTCATATAGGTGTCAATCTCACATGGACATCTATTTGGACATCTGAAGTGCTGATTAAACTCGTATGTTTAATTTAAGATTCACATTGTGATGGCCACAGTACTTGCAATATGAACTGATGGTGATTAGCATTATTTGATGATGATGAATACTTTTCTTATATTTTTCTTTCTCCTTCCAATTTCCTAATTTTTCTTTTCTCTTCCTCTCCATATTAATAAAACAAATAAGAAAATGGGATAGTGGAAACAATGGACTCCTTAGTATAAGATGCAGGGCTCACAGCTTCTGAGCATGTGCAAAATGCCTTCTTGGCTTCAGGTTTATGTGCTGCTAGGTCTCTCTCTGTCTCTCTCACCCCCAACACCCACCCACCCACCCACCCACCCTTTCAGGCTCTCTCCAGTCTCTGTGCAAATGGAGCAGATACGGTAACTAAGGAGGAGTCGGTTGTTACTAAGTGGGGGACCGACCGGAGATATACAGAGAGATAACTAGATCATCCATTGCTTCCATCCAAGCCCTCCTTTATCACAACTACATAAATTAGAATGAAAATTTAATTTGGGGCTTTGAAAAATTCATGCACAGTCAAAGCAGCGATGCCAATCTGCTCCAAGTTTGAATGTTTCCTTCATATTATGAAAGAGTGAATGGATCACATGTTGGGTGTTGATCCCTTGGGAGAGGATTTAAATATTAACCCCTTAGATCATTTGATCCCTGAGATTGTCAGCAGCAGCTCGTAATCCCATTCATGAAGCCTGTTCAGTTTGTGATCTGGCAAGTCAATTGCAGCCCACATCTTCTGCCCATTCAGATACTTTACCAACGCCAACAACACCAATACCCTGCTGTTGCTGTTCATGGGGCTGGAGCAATGCCCCGGAACTTCATTTCCAGGCCTGAGTTTAGCAAACTTCACCAGTACCTCAAATTTTGGGGATTGTCTGGTCTTCTACTTGTGGTACTGCTCATCTGGGGTTGCTTTGTTTCAGCCTGTGCTTCACCTAATACTGTTGGACTCCAGCTCCCATTATCCACAGCCAGTATGCCCAGGGATGATGGGATTTGTAGTCCACAAACATCTGGAGGATTACAGGCTCTCCATTCTTGCTTTATTTGCTTTTAGTGGTGTCATTTTGGCAACTCTAACATAATTTGCTGTTGGAGTGGGGAAAGAAGGATGTATATCTATGGACTAATTGCTAAAAGAATATGACATTTGTTTTATAGGAACACAGGAAGCTGCTGTATACAGAGTTAGATCATTGGTGCATCTACCCAAGTTCAAGGTTTGGGTACTAACATATGCAGGCCCTATGCAGCTCAGAACTAGGTTACTTGAGAGACTGCAACGTAGAGGTGACCATGGTCTTTGGGACTTTAAGCATGGTTTGCTTAAAGTCCCCAAAATATTAGAAGCCCACTCCACAGTTTTCAGTGTGGCTGCCCCGTTCTGTGCAACAGCAACCCTCCTGAGATACACCATAGGCACTCACTCTCTGGAAACAACCAAAGACATGTTTGTTTCAACAAGTTTTTCCAGCTGGATGAAAAGGTTTCTGATTTAGGTGTGATTTTCCCCCAAAAAACTATCTATAGCTGTTTTTAATGGCATGTTTGCAAATTGCCTTCAGACATATGTAAAAGGTGATTCATTAAGTAACAACAACAGCAACTCAGTACTTGATGGCAATGCATCTCCAGGTTTTCCAACAGGGAATGGAGATGCTGGGGTTCAAACCTGGGGATCTTTCTGCATGCTGAGTGTGTGCCCTACCATTGGGCTCAGCTCTTCCTATCTAGATCAGGCCTGTCTAGGCTAAGTGGCATGCAGAGCAGATGCTCTGGTCTACAGTGAGCTATAGCCCTTCCTAAACCTTGGAGCCAATATTAGGCTGGAGTGCTGCTGATCTCTTTGCAGAACCTGCTGTCAATTTACATTCCTTTATGTTCTACTCATCTATTTCCAACTTACCCAGCAAAGAAAGGCACTCAAGACTCGTGTTTTCCTAGCAGGCTTTTAGTTGCTGATTGTCGTTATGATTTTTGATAGGCTCCTGGTGCTGCTGTCTTCTTATTCCATTACTGCTGCTATTTATTTCTGTACAGTGGATGCTCGGGTTGTGAACGTGAGCTGTACGCTTCTGCGCAAAGCACGATTTAGTGTTTCTGTGCATGCGCGACTGCCAAAACCCGGAAGTAACCTGTTCCGGTACTTCTGGGTTTCGGCGGGTCCGTAACCCAAAAAAAAACGCAACCTGAAGCGTTTGTAACCAGAGGTGTGACTGTATTTTATTCATTTCTGTTGCATTACATGGAGTTTGTTAGCCACTTTGAATGTTTCCTATAGACAAGCGGCTTGCTGAAGCCATTGAAATAAACAGGCTCCTTGTAAACTGTCCCTTCTCTAACAGCAAACTAGAGTGGCTGAGTGTGCCGAACAGTTAGTAAGCAAAACAAGGCCACCCAAATTAAGGGGGTGGTAGCTTGGTCATGCTGGCCACATGACCCGGAAGCTGTACGCCAGCTCCCTCAGCCAATAAAGCGAGATGAGTGCTGCAACCCCAGAGTCAGTCATGACTGGACCTAATGGCCAGGGGTCCCTCTACCTTTTTTAATACAAAGACTGGAAATTTAAACAAAAACATGAGACTTCCCCAAACAGCTTGACAAGTATTTCTGAACCTGCAAGGTGTCAAACTGTGATGTATTAGTAGAGAAAATAAAATAAAATGGATGGGGTGGTTCGCTGCCTCTGATGTAGACCATGACGAGCCAAGTGGACCAATGGCTATAGAGAACGAGTCTTAACCAAGAGGCAGAGCCTCTGCCTTGTATGCAGAAGATCCTAGGTTCAGTCCCTGGCATCTTTAGGTAGGGCTGGGAGAGACTCCCTGCCTGAAACCCTGGAGAGCCACTGCCAGTCAGTGTGGACACTTCAGAGCTAGAATGCAAGATCTGACGTAGTATTAGGCAGCCTCCTCCGTTCTTGTGATTTCATAGTTGAACTGCAGCTGCAGAAAGACAGTTAAAGGGAAGATATGAGCTTTGACTTTAGAAGTTTCCTTGATAGTTTCTTCCTTTCTTTTTCTTTCCAAGATTCAATTAATTGGAGCCCCCAGAGCAGAGATTTCTCCCTCCCCGCACCTCCTTTCCTAGAAGGGTCACATGGAGTACAGCTGCCCAGGGGAGGAAGGGGTGGGGGTGCCCACAAGTGCCCCCTCCCTTGCAGGGGAAGCTGCTGCAGAGGAGCTGACAAGGCTGTCAGGGAGGCAAGCCCCCTTGGGATCTCCCCCACTCCCAATTTCCCTGCCTCTGTGCCCCTAATTGGCTAATTAGTGCTTGCTTTGTTTTGAGCTGGTGCTTTCGGATGAGAGGCTGGGGACTCTCAGGGAAAGAGACAGATTGTCACACTGCCCTCCCACACGTTTGATCCGTCGCCTGGCCCTGCTGTGCAGAGCGCAGCAGCCGAGGAGTGTGGGGCAAATGACAGCAGGGCCCAAGCCTCTTCTGCACAAGCAGCAGAATAGTGTGGGGCAGTGGAGAGGTGGGACTGTAGAGTCCTGAGGGGATGGAACAAACTGCGCCGCTTCAGGGTTCCTGACAGGGCCTGAAGTTCCTGCATGCTCCTCCATGCTACTCAAAGCTCCCCGCAAGTAGAAAATTAGTGTGCCAGGGACATAGCTGGGTTGGATCCTATTTCCCTGAGGTGCTAGCTTTTTTTACTTGCACTTTGGGTTTTTTTTTGAGGGGGGTGGGGGTGGGGAAGAGGCATTTCAAAATAGAAACCCCCACTTACTGTGTGGAGCAGTATATATAGTTCATCCCATCAACTCAATAATTCCTCCAGCTCATTCTGCCCCATGTGTAGACAGAGCTTCAGACAGCTATCCAGGGCACTGACTGAGGTGATAATTCTTCCTCAGGAAGAACTCTGAGGTGACAGGTTGTCTGAATGCTTTGACACGGTGTGGCACTAATGTGTCACGATGTAAACCCTTTGCGCCTCCTGAACAGGGACAGCTGATAAAATACGGCTCAGGAGTCTAGTCAGGCAAAACCACACACTAACCAAATTCACCGACAAAGAGCATCTGGAAAGACTATTTTAAGAGCACAATATAACACAAAGAGGTGTGGGGCCCTACCAGTGCCACCCACAGAACCCCCTTTTTTGTTTTAACAGTGAGCTTGCTGGAAACCACAAGAGGGGAGAATGTGCTTGAGCTCAGGTCTTGTTTGTGCGTTTCCCACAGGGGCATCTGGTGGGTCACTATGAGAACAGGATGCTGGACTACATGTGCCATTGGCTTTGTTCCTGCAGGAAGTTCCTATGTCCCTTTTATTGTGCATTAACAATGATTTGTTCTCGTGATGCTATCAGAGGGGTCACACATGATTGCGCTTTCAGTATTATTTGCACCTGTGAATGTTTGGGGGCAGTCGCACTGCTTCAGTGCATATCCCATTAACTTCCGGCTGGAATTTTGCAACTTTTCATACCACAAAAGTTCTGGTTTATTTTTGTCCCGCTTTTGTTGTATTACAGCCCCTCTGGTGTTAGCATAGAGGAAATGTTGCAGGACAAACAAAAGCTATTTGATACCTGTCTGCTCAGAAGAAAACCCCATTAAAAGCTAGTGTCGTGGTTAGAGTTCAAAAGCAGGGCAGTGGAAACCCAGATTCCCATTCAATCATTAACCTCACTGGACGGCAGGGCCACCAGCAGTGAGGGCAAGTGCACTGTGGCAGAGACGCAAGAGCAGGGCTGGGTGGGACGGATCTGCTACCCAAGGCAAATGGCTTCACCTCGCCTTGTGGGATGCCCCTGCTGGATAATACATATACAGTACACTGTGGACTTGATGCAACACAGCTTGCCCAGCAAAATGCACTCCCCCCTGGGGATTCGTCTGACCCTCCCAAGCAAATTGAGGGTGGCTGGGGTGGGGGGAGCATGAAGGGAAATCCCATTGCACTGGCTTCTGCTAGTGCAATGATTTACTTGAATACAGCCCCAATACATTTAATGCACACGGCTTCCCCCAAGGAATCCTTAAAACTTAAGTTTACCCCTCAGAGAGCTACTGTCCCTGGCACCCTTAACAAACTACAGTTCCCAGGATCCTTTAAAGAAGCCATGTGTTTTAAATGTGTGGTGCGTACACAGCAGCTGAACCTACCTCACAGGGTAGTTGTGAAGAAGAATGTTGAGGGAGGAGAACCTTTGTTTCACTGGATGAAAGCTGTAAATATAAGAATGACAGGCTTTGGAATAGAGACGTAGAGGATTGCAGCCTTCGGCAGCCTTAGCCCATTAACCATAGTTTTCATCAATCAAACCTGCCTAAGGTTGTGTTTGATTGAAAGAATAAGAGGGTGTCTGCCATCCACTAATTTACAAACAAAAGAAAAAGAAATAACATTTTTTAAAACACAAAAATAAAACATCTGCTGTCCTAGCAAAGGGGGCGCTTTTAGATCAAAATATTTAACCATCAACCAGTCTCACAGATACATTCATTCTACTTTGCAACGTTCCTTAAAATAAACAGGGAAATCAAACTGCACATTGGTTAGTGAAAAGCCTTCCATAACCTGTAGTCCGATTTTTTGTACTACAACTCCCATCAGGCTCTGTAAACACAGCCAATAGGCATTATAGTAACGGTAGTCCGAAAGGTCTGGCGATCAGTACGATAAGGAAGGCTCCACAACCCGATGCACGTTTTACCGGGGAGTCAGCGGGGCTTACTCCTGAATAGACACGTATGGGATTGCACTCTGATGTTGCGATCCTATGCACGCTTCCCAAGGCTAAGTCCCACAGGATTCCTAGGGGCTTAAAGCTGAGTAAATAATTGCAGCCTCACTACCAAAATAAAGAAAGAAGTTTATTTGCAAATTTATACAGATGTAATTGGTGAAAACCCTGTGATCAATAGACTTCACTCACAACCTTATCCATTTCACTACTTTCTCCCCCCCTTTTTATAGTAAATAAGACATATACATTACTCAGTTAAACAAACAAACCTCCAGGCGGTTTATATAAAATCTAAAATATTCATAATAAAATGCCGATAAAACCAACACTTTCGAAACGAAACTCAGTGGGATTTTATCTTCCAGCAGGCATGTATCCGATTGCATTAAAACGTCCCGTTAGAAATATTGGATATCATCTGAATTATGGAAACAATTCATTAAGGTGGTGGTACGTTTGCACTGCGAGGCTGTGCGATAGGGAAATGACTTAATAGCGGCGCCGCGGGGAAGAGGTTCCGAGGCTCAGCCAGCTCCGCCCGGCGGAGCCCCGGTTCCAGCGGCCGTTTCGGGCTCAGCTCCGCTTCCTCTCCGGCCGGCCTGGCCTCCTCCTCCTTCTCAAGGGCCGCCAATGAGCGCCGGCGGGAGGAGAAGCTCGGCGGCCAATGGAGCTGCGGCAGGAAGCGAGCGCCAGGGCCGGGGAAGGAGGCGGCGGCCAGGCAGGGCGCACGGCGGTGGCGCGCCGGATCAAGTCCAAGCAGGGCGGGAGGACGGCCTGGCTCGGTGCTGGCGGAGGTGAGTCGGGGGTCGGGGAGCGGCGTGGGGAGCAGGAGGGGAAAGCAGCCGGCGCCCTCTGTGCGCGCTCGCGTTGGTGCCAGATGGACACCAAGGCTTAGGGTCCCCGGCCGGGTGGTTCCGGGGTGCGCAGGGTGGGGGACCTGAGTGTGCTGAAGCCCAAGGAGGTTTTGTCTGCCGACGCTGGTAACCCCAGATCGCAGAGGCCGCTCCCATGGCATCGCTGTGGCCCAGTAACTATGGGAAATAGTTGGGCCTTAGGAGTTTGGCGAGACTCGAGTCGGTGGGGTCGGTGGGTGTCTCGGAGGTGAGGTGTGTGCAGGGCCGGATTTAGGTTTGATGAGGCCCTAAGCTACTGAAGGTAATAGGGCCCTTTATATGTCCAGCTGTCCTTTGTCAACAACAAATTGCCGCTGTTTTTTGTGTTGAATATGCTATGTGGTAATTTAGGGACCTAATAGGTATCTAAAGCCATTTGCACATAACAAAATATATTATCAAAGTACTGCAATTTAGGGAGCAGGCTATCAGGCGGGTTCCATTACTTACATCATAGGAGCCTACACAACACAAAACACTGTTGCTGTATGTAGGTTTTATTTTATTTGCTTTTTATCTTATATTTTGGAAATGTACATCCAGGTTTTTTCCCCTTTAATTTTTTGGGGGCCAAGAGAGTGGGGTCCTAAGCTATAGCTTGTTTATATGTAAATCTGGTACTGGGTATGTGTGTAGGGGAGGTGGATTCAGATGGCACTGAAACATTTTGGAAGTGAGCAAGAAGCTCCTCGGCTGACCTTGCCAAGTGCTTTCTCCTCCCCTGCAGGGACAACGTACAGGGTTGGGGTTCCTCTCCTCCCCGCTTCCCACCCAGAAGTCCTGGTGTGGATGAGGTTGGACTGGGAACCCCTCACTCCAGAAGTGTGGCCACCTTAATCTGGCAACCCTGAGAGATCATTAGATGGAAGAATTATTTTAACTGTAGCTGCTTTCTTATAGAATATTAAAACTGTTCTAGAATGCCCTTTGCTTTTTGTATTGGGTGCCTCCTTGGGGAGGAAGGGCACGATATGAATTCAGTAAATAAAGAACCCCACAAGTGCATTTGAAGTGCTATGATGCCACTTCTTAAATAAGAAAGTTATGGCTTCACCCAAAGAACTCTGGGAATTGTAAGGAGTTGTTAGGAGATCTCACCCCCCCATTCCCCCCACATAGCTGCAATTCCTAAAGTTCCCTTTGAAGAGGGATTGACTCTGGAAATTGTAGGTCTTTGAGGGGAATAGGGGGTCTTCTGGCAACTCTTAAAAAGGTAAAAGGTAAAGGTACCCCTGCCCGTACAGGCCAGTCTTGACAGACTCTGGGGTTGTGCGCCCATCTCACTCAAGAGGCTGGGGGCCAGCGCTGTCCGGAGACACTTTCGATCGGCAAGCCCTAG
The DNA here is from genome assembly GCF_951804945.1 of Podarcis cretensis. Classification (NCBI taxonomy): domain Eukaryota; kingdom Metazoa; phylum Chordata; class Lepidosauria; order Squamata; family Lacertidae; genus Podarcis; species Podarcis cretensis. Next base: position 31,924,041 of record NC_137177.1, read on the forward strand.
GCGCTGAGGCTTTTACCCACAGCGCCACCCGCGTCCCCTGGCAACTCTTAGCACTCTTCAAACTACAGCTCCCATGATTCATTGCAGGGAGCCATGACTGTTTAAAGTGTATCATAGTGCTTTAAATGTATAGTGTGAATGTGGCCCCAGAGTTATTTGGAAGGAAAGGCCTTCTACTGAAACAGTGAGCCTTGACTCAAGTTAAGGGGAAGAATCCTGATAAGCCTTAGTAGGACAGAGTTTGCTACCCTAATGTAAACTCGTGGAAATCAATTCAACTCTGTCCCACAAAACTGTAGAGTGCTTAAATTTTTGGTGGTAAATATTTTACTCCTAAACAGTAAATTTCTTTGGTTAAGTAGGCATGTTGTTGCCACTTTCTAGGGGAATCCTAAACTGGCAGAGTTGAGAACCAGTGTAAGCTACCAAAAGATCTAATCAAGCGTGTGTGTGTGTGTGTGTGTGTGTGTTTGATTGATACTTGAGGATTAACATATCTGAATGTGTGAACAGCCTTCTTGAGAAGAGGTGGGGTTGGCCAGCCCAGAAGGAGGGCAGGAAGATGCATTGAACAGCTTCTGTATGTTTGCGAATTACGAGTTATGCTGGAGATGGTAATTCTGCTCTAGATAAATAAATTCATTTTTATTTCCAGCTCTGTGCAAACTGCGAGGCCAGGGTGGGTGACAGCACTTCAAACAGCAATCCAGTAAAAACAACAAGAGAGTCTTGTGGCATCTTAAAGGCTTAATTGTATTATCAGTCTCAATTATCTGAGTGCCAGATACCCATACAGGCAAATGGCACCATCCACATGCAAGAGGGAGGGACTAGGCTGTCTTTGGGGGACCCAAAAGTTTTCAGAAGAACAAAAAAAAGGGGAAAAACCATGGGGAACGCCCCCCCCAAGTATCCTAGTGAAGGCTGAACACGCTCAGTGGGCATGGAATGCTGACTGACCATTGAGGGTGGAAAACTGTAAAGGAGTGGGGATAGAATATCCTGGAAGAAGGTGTAGCTCTCCACAGTGCAACCTTTTGTTGCAGGTTCATTTGTAGAGTTATTTTTTTTAAAGAGCAATCAGGCTGTCCTTGTTTGTACTACTCCTCCAGAATCCAGCTCTGACCATAAAAATACCCATTGATCTATGAAAATGGCTGCTCAGCCCCTGCTATTAAAAGCCAGCACCAGGAGCACCACCAAAAAGTATTCGTAGAGATTGCTTAAGTTGCCATTCCTTTTACGTCTCAGAAGACAGGATCTGGATAAGAACGCTTAACTCACATGCTCTCCTTTCACGTCTGCAGGACCCGCAGGAGCCATGTGGCCAGTTCTGTGGGCAACAGTGCGGGCCTACGCCCCTTACGTCACCTTCCCTGTGGCCTTTGTGGTTGGGGCGGTGGGCTACCACCTCGAGTGGTTCATCCGTGGCCAGCCACCCCCTCAGCCACCTGAGGATGAGAAGAGCATCTCGGAGAGGCGCGAAGACCGCAAGCTTCAGGAGAGTGCAGGAAAGGACCTCACCCAGGTGGTCAGCCTCAAGGACAAGCTGGAATTTGCTCCCAAAGCTGTGCTCAACCGGAACCGTCCTGAGAAGAACTAGCAGAGCTGTCCTGTTTGACGGGTGGGGCTTTTGATTGGTTCCATGCGGTCTTGATTGTTAGTTTCCTGGTTTTGTCATTTTTTGAGCCCACCGAACCCAGCCAATGACTTCTCCGCCAATCTCGCCAGCTTCATCCTACTTTTGCTTCCATTGGAGGATTGCTAAAGCCACTGAGACCCATTGGAGGTGGAGGGCAGACTTTGTGACTCTGCACTTCTTGCCCTTGGCAGCAGAATGACCAATTCTCCTTGGAGGTTATCGGCCAAGAGATGGAACTACCCCTGCAGTCTTTGGCGAAGGTTCAGCCAGGACAAGGCAGGATCCCCTTTCTCTTGCCATATGCTGGCAAAGACAGGATTTCACTTTAAAAGAGCACCTCTGAAATATGGTACCACCATCCCCTCAAGTAGGGGAGATCCCTTGCTTTGGTGGCCTTGGAGACCACTACCACCTTGCCCCAATTCTTGGTTTAGGATGAGTGACCTTAAAGATTGTTCAAGACTTCTGGGTGCTAGAGGAGCAGTAACTGCCACATGTCATGGCAACTGAGCTTCTCCACACTGCTGCTACTTGAGCAAAGATACATCTCTTTTTCCGAGCAATTTCCATGTGCAGGATTTGGGGAGGTGTGTTTTTGTGTGCGTGTCTGCTGACTTCTTGGACATGGGCCTGCTGTTGAAACTGAAAAATAATAAAAAATAGTTTGAAAAATATCAGGTCTTTTCATTTCCTGTAGGTAGCTGACCATTGGCTGTGTTGGTTAAGGTTGATGGGAACTGCAGTCCTACTGCATCTGGAGGGTCAGAGTCAAAGTAAAAAGAGCAATGTTAGGCATGTGTGGGATTGATGGGAAGAGAAGAAGGGAAGAGGGATAGTGTGGAGGTGGATAAGCTGTGGCCCTTTAGGTCACTCTCAGCCAACATAGCTTGTAAAATGTGGAGGGCTACAGGCTCCATCCCTGGAGTGAAGCAAGGCAACTTGGGCTTTAGAAACTGGTCTGTTGCTCAAACAACTCTGTTTTATTTTAAAATCCCTTTACTTCAGTGACACTTGCCTCCACATTGCCGTGCGTAGGGCCCTAGCCTCAATATTTTATGTTCTGCATTCATAAGTTATAATGCACATGAAGCTTGCAACATTGATTGTGTTTTAATTAGTTTGTGGAAGAGTGGAGTTCTTCTGAGGGCTGTTGTGTGTTAATTAATTTAATTAACAAATGTGATTTAATTATGTTTTAAGAACACAAGGAGAGCCTTGCTGGATCAGGCCAGTGGCCCATCTAAGGCAGCATTCTGTTCTCCAGATGCCCCTAGCCTAGGAAGCCAACAAGCAACAATGCTCCCCCCTCCTTTGTTTTCCAGCAACTGGTATTCAGAAGCATTCTGATAGCCTCGTCTTCCACAGGTGTGCCCAGTCCTCTTTTAAAGCCATCTAAGTTGGTGGCCATTGCTGCTTCTTGTACAAGTGAATTCCAGCTATGTGACGCCTTATGAAGAATGACTTTCTTTAGCCTGCTCTTCTCTCTTCTTTCTAGAATGCTCAGAGCAGTTTGCAAGGAGCTCTCGGTGATCTCTGATTCAGTGTTTGCTGAGGTCCACACAGTTTAGCTACAGCCCTGCAGACTTGTTCACACATGGCATATAAGTGATCTGAAGAGCAAAGTAGAAGGCAGCCTCTAATGCAGACTCCCTCAAACTCAGCCCTCCAGATGTTTTGAGACTACAGTTCCCATCATCCCTGACCACTAGTTCTGCTAGGTAGGGATCATGGGAGTTGTAGGCCAAAAACATCTGGAGGGCTGAGTTTGAGGAAGCCTGCTTTAATGCTTTGATCTCCAGCAGCTCGGCTCTTGCAGAGTTTGTCTTCACACACGGAGGAACTTGTGCATCTAGTTCTCCTTTGATGTAGTGGCAGCTTTGCAAATAAGGATGGCAAACTCCATAGCCTGTTGGCCCACACAGCCCTGTATTAATCTATAATCAGAACTGAATGGATATTTACAAGCCTGGTTCTCGGGGTGGCACTTGCACAACATATCTTAAATGACAAATAAACCGTACTGTGGTACCTCTGGATGCGAACGGGATCCGTTCCGGAGCCCTGTTCGCATCCTGAGTAGAACATAAGACACGACTGCGCGTGCGTGGGTCATGTTTCGCCACTTCCGCGCATGCGTGTGACGTCATTTTGAGCGTCTGCACATGCGTGAGCAGCGAAACCTGGAAGTAATGCGCTCTGTTACTTCTAGGTTGCCGCGGAGCGTAACTTGAAAACGCTCAACCTGAAGCACATTTAACCCGAGGTATGACTTTTCTTTGGAAAACCCACAAAAAAACTTTTCCAGGTGTTTAGGAGTGTGAAACTTTTCTCCAGCCCCAAGGGCCACATTTCATTCTAGACAACCTTCCAAGGGCCACATGCAAAAGTGAGTAGCTTTGGCTAGCAGCAAGGGCAGCACCTGTTAATTTACACTAACATCCTCTATTCTCCAGCCTGTCAAGGAAGAAGCACTATCAGAGTTCAGGGTTATACACTCTAGCCTGGAGTGTATAACATTGGGCTGGGGGGCGGTGTATGCCCTGGGAAGGGTCCCAACAATCATATAGAAAGGCCTGGAGGGTCATATTTGACCTCCACCCTCATGCTTGGAAGTTTCCCATCCCTGTTTTAAAAGAACTAAGCAAGGACAGACAAATTCTGCACAACCATTGATTAAAAAAACAACAACTAGCAGAAAGCTCAGTGAGTTCAAAGGATCTGTTGTGTGTTAAGAGAAAAGGTAGAATTGACTGCAACTTTGGCCTCAGGGCTTCCCTGTCACCTCCTTTCTTCTACCCTAGGCTGTGTTTTTCTTTCCTGCTTCATAGAGATAAATCTGTTGCCTCCATATCGCAGCATCCCTCCTGCCAGCCTGCTTGCTCAGCTTACTTGGTTGCTGATGACAGATCCATTTCCTCAGGCCGTGCTCCAGGGTCAGAGGGCACCTTATTTCCTGCAGATGGGGGAAAGGCTTGAGCAGCCATGGCTTTATGATTAGCAGATTACGGCCTGTCACTCCTTCAGGGTGTAAGACGTGCTGTCCTTTGCACTGCCTTACACATAGGGGACTTGTGTAAACAAGAATTGCTGAGTGCTTTAAGCAATTGCTGGCGAGATTTAGGAGTCCCCAGAGGAAGGGAGAGACTCAAAGACACTTGTTGATGTTAAAAATTAGATTGTTAATGGAGTTGGAGTTATTTTTCTGGAGTGACTCTTCCATTGGTGTCTGGATTTCCTGTGTCCATGCAATTATTTTTTGCCAAGTTTTGCTAAGCGTTTGCAAGAATGAGCGTTTTTTGCTCTCTTTGGCTACTTGCTCCATATTGCTTGGTGTCGGCTAGTTGCCCCTTCACACACCCAATTTCTGAATTTCCCTATGCATTTGCACGCTCTGCTCAACATCTGTCTTCTAAATCTGCTTACTCTGGAGTAAACTGGCCCCCTTGCACAACAAGGTCAAAGAAATAGATCTGGAGCATTTGCGGCGTGAAAAGTTACTGGATATGTCCTGGCTGGAAACAAAGCAGGTTGGCACGCTTGACACGTTTGCAGGCAAAAACAGTACATTTATGTCCTCTTATTTGTGCACGACTGCACATACCTCCAGTGCTGGAAGTGGATCCTGGAAATGGGGAGCCCCCTGGAGAGGAGTCCTGACTCACAAGGAGACCCTTCCCAGAGTCCGAAGAAGATGTCCTCTTGAGGCTCTGGGGTCTCCTCATGAGCAGGAGGCTTCCCCATCTAACAGCTGGTATGTGGGGTAGTGCAGCAGCAGCCGCTTTCCCACCCATCAGCTGTGTGAGAGCCAAGCTGTCCCTCTGCTCTCCTGGGTGAGCTGCAGGAATAGTTTATTCCTTGCCCATCAGCTGGGCTGATACAGGCAACTCCTGATTTTATGTGATTTCACGTATGCGCTCGGGGGTTGCAAAAATCACCATGTATTCCCAATAAGAGGCTCACCTTAAGGGGTCCACAAGCTCCAAGCCTTGGCTTGGACTTGAAAGTTGATTGAAGGCCCCAGGATTGTATCAAGAATTGGTCACTGGAACCATCAGGCCCTGCCCCCAAGAGCTGATGCTTGCATAGCACATAGTTAAACTATGGAACTTGCTCCCATGGGAGGCAGTGATGGCCACCAACGTAGATGGCTTTTAAAAACGATCACACAAATTCATGACATGGGCTGCCAGTCATAAAAGGTTATGCCGTAATAAATTTGTTTGCTTTAAGGTGCTGTAGGACTCTTTGTTTGTTTTCCTGCAACAGATTAAACCTTTTTGAACTTTGTCCCATGTTCCTGTATGAGTCACTGTTCCACATCTGCCTTCCTTTTTTATTTGCAACGTCAAGAGAGAACAGTGACCTATACAGTGGTACCTCGGGTTAAGAACTTAATTTGTTCTGGAGGTCCGTTGTTAACCTGAAACTGTTCTTAACCTGAAGCACCACTTTAGCTAATGGGGCCTCCCGCTGCCATGCGATTTCTGTTCTCATCCTGAAGCAAAGTTCTTAACCCGAGGTACTATTTCTGGGTTAGTGGAGTCTGTAACCTGAAGCTTCTGTAACCTGAAGCGTCTGTAACCTGAGGTGCCACTGTACAGGGATGCAACAGGCAGCAAAGGAAGATCACTTGGTTGCATCTCTTGAATGGCAGAATGAGTCGATCACACCTAATGTAGAGAGGAGTAGAATTTGGCAGCCAAACCGAGTAAGAGGAAGCTAGAGTGATGAGCTCATGCAAAAGACAGCATGTGGTCTCCAAGGAGCCCTTTGTTATTTAATTTATTCCTTGAGGCACTTGCAGTTCCTGCACAGTAGGACACCTCCTAACGACTGAGAATTTGCTGCCTCCAAGTGGACACTGCAGAGAATTTCAGAAACAAAATCTAAACTCAAGACTCAAGTGCACACCTATGCGTCTGAGTTCATACTGAGTTCAACAGGACTTACTGTCAAGTAAATATGCATTGGATTGTAGCAAAAAATAAATAAATCCCTGCAAAATTTGAATTTGTACTCATTAAATAACACCTGACAAACAGTGATACGCTTAAAAACTATTGAATAAAACAGGCATAGGCAAACTCGGCCCTCCAGTTTTGGGACTACAACTCCCATGACCCCTAGTTAACAGGACCAGTGGTCAGGGATGATGGGAATTGTAGTCTCAAATCATCTGGAGGGCCGGGTTTGCCTATGCCTGGAATAAAAAGTGGACCTGCTATCTGACTCTTCAGTACCCTCCACCCAAAGTGATGTGAAATACTTTGAACAACCAGCATGGCATTGTATTTTTAATGTATTTGCATCCCACCACTCCTCAAGGTGTTTTGCACACAGTCAATTATACACAACCTGAAATAATTTAGTGCAGAAAGCACTAAAGGAGGGGGAGGAGGTTTTGTGCTGCTCCAGATGAATGCACAGTTCTTTCCTGCTGAGGGAAAAAAGCTCTCTTCTGCCCAGGTTCTTATCCTCTCCTCCCTAGCTCTCAGGGATTAGTTGCTCAAGCCTTCTTATGTATGCAGGACTGACTAAATATGTCATTTTCTCTCTTTCACAGTGCCTAATTTTGCAATCTTAACTTCAGTTCTCAACATTTCCACATCAGTATGTGTATGTTTTAAAAGTTCCTCATGGAAATTCACCAGCAAATCATCCTTGATACACAATTTTGTATGCAATTTTCCCTATAGATACATCTTTTGCAAGAGATTTTCACCAATATGATGCATTTTTGTGTGCTCTCTTCACCAATATATGCATTTTAACACATGCTTTACCTAAATTATATGCATTTCTGTACACATTACTTGGTTGGAGAACTGCACTGCAAAATTCAGAGAAATGTGAATTTTTAAAGATGGCTGAATTTTGGTTTGCATATTGTTTTGGAAAGTGCAAATATGGGAGGTTCCACTTTAACTGAAAACTGAATCAAATTCCTCCCCATCCCTGTTTCACACTGGTCCTGAAAGACCTACATTGGCTCCCAGTAAGTTTCCGAGCACAATTCAAAGTGTTGGTGCTGACCTTTAAAGCCCTAAACAGCCTCTGCCCAGTATACCTGAAGGAGCATCTCCACCCCCATCATTCAACCTGAGGAGCGTATCCACCCCCACCATTCATCATTCAGACACTGAGGTCCAGCTCCATGGGCCTTCTGGCGGTTCCCTCAATGCGAGAAGTGAGGTTACAGGGAACCAGGCAGAGGGCCTTCTTGGTAGTGGTGCCCGCCCTGTGGAACGCCCTCCCATCAGATGTCAAGGAAATAAACAACTATCTAATTTTTAGAAGACATCTGAAGTCAGCCCTGTTTAGGGAAGTTTTTAATGATCAATGTTTTATTGTATTTTTAATAATTTGTTGGAAGCCACCCAGAGTGGCTGGGGAAACCCAGCCAGATGGATGGGGCATGTATGTATGTGTAAATAAATAATTTCTGTTATCCTGATCATAGGTCGTTAGCATGCAGCCAGAGACACATTTGTCCTAGAACACTGGTGATGGATTGTGTCCTGAACATGGGAAGCTCACCTGGGCTGAGGTCACACTTGGCTGAGTGCTACTCCTTATCGCTCCAACGAGATTAGGCATCTTCGATTTTGATGTGCATCTTTGCCATGTTAGCTTCACTATGAAACTTGGTCTTCCAACACCTTGTGTTGCTTTTTGTCCTGGTTGCCAGAGTGCTCTTTTCCAAGCTAAACATGAAAGGCTCATGGACAATAGTGCATAAATGTAAAGGCAAGAAGTAAAAAACAGTTTTTACTTATGAGCTCGACTGGAATCCTTAAAGGCTTCTTATAAATGAAGAGCATATGTGAGCCCAAACCTCATAAAAGCATACGCACCTTATTCAAATGTGTAAGAAAGGCAGTATATCTGATATCTGGTTCTCTACCACGAGAATATTTTGGGCTACAACTCCCATCATCCTCAACCCAGTACAGCTGTGCTGGGTGCTAAGTTTGCCAAGGCCAGACTCTGTGTTTCTTTTTCATCTAGCCTGAATCCACTGCCAACCCATTTCATTGAATCGTTGAATCAAAGGATTCTCTTATTCACATGCCATCATTTTATAAACTTGCATCAGGCCATGTTACCTCCTTTCACCCCCACCCCAAAACAGCTAAAAAGCTGCAAGTGTTTAAATAGCCCTTTCTAAGTAATAAGGAAGTCCCCCCCACCACCAAAAGGAGGCAGTGTTTCCTGAGATAGGGAAGGGGAACATCCCATTTGTGTATGAGCCGTTATCTGCCTGTGCCTGCAGACTCGGGTTTTCTTGCTTCCCTTATCGGAGAAACCAGAAACAGCCAGCAGCTCCCAAGAACTGACGATATGAAGCTGCCACAGAGTCAATCCCAAGGCGGGATTTAACACCGTATTCTCTGGCCGCGGCATTCCAAGGCTTGGGGAGACAGTCCAAATTTTCTACGTGACATCATTCTATCTCAGAGCTGCATTCCCTCATGGGCGAACTTCTGGGGGCTTCTTGGCCACAGTGGGTGAGGCCAAAGGTTAAAGTGGGCGGAGCAATGTGTGCGACTCTCCAGCCACCCCAAAGCCCAAGGCTTCTTCACCCCCTCCTACACCTCTCTCATCATCCTGGCAAGCAAGAGGCATTCTCACAGTTCAAGGGCAAAGTTCAGCCAGGCGAAAACACTCAAGGAGGGCATGGAAGCAGGGCTGGTGAGAGGCGTAGCCTGGAGAGTGCATCCCAGCAACCATCCATTTTTCTGTTCCATAAGCTGCTGAAGAGGCTTTGCTGCTATGGACAAATTATGGATAAATTTTCCAACATAATTCACCACCCCCCAGAAATCTCTGGATGTCCTTTTTTGAGCCCCTTGTGTAATAGTCACTGTCTGAGGACATGATCTTTGATATCACAGATAATTCTGTCCCTTATCAAACTCACTCTCTCTAGCCAGCAAAATGACAATTCTTACTCAAGCTTCTTAATTTGGTTCTTAATTTATCAGAGTTTGGTTTACTTTTTGTATGCACCTAAAGAACTTATTTGAGTCTCATTCTTTTTAGGCATGCAGTGTTCTTCAAACTTGGGACGCGGGTGGTGCTGTGAGTTAAACCACAGAGCCTAGGACTTACCGATCAGAAGGTCGGCGGTTCGAATCCCCGTGACGGGGTGAGCTCCCGTTGTTCGTTCCCTGCTCCTGCCAACCTAGCAGTTCGAAAACACGTCAAAGTGCAAGTAGATAAATAGGTACCACTCCAGCGGGAAGGTAAATGGCATTTCTGTGTGTTGCTCTGGCTCACCAGAAGCAGCTTAGTCATTCTGGCCACATGACCTGGAAGCTGTATGCCGGCTCCCTTGGCCAATAAAGCGAGGTGAGCGCCGCAACCCCAGAGTCGGTCACAACTGGACCTAATGGTCAGGGGTCCCTTTACCTTTATTCTTCAAACTTATCAATAATTGCTTTCGGTTTCATATTCTCTCCTCCAGCCATCCCAAACTCTCTGTTCTACATGAAAAAAAATGGAGAATATGATCATATCCGGGGGTTTTTTCCTTCAGCCCCTGTTGCTACCAGGTACAATTCAAACCTTTGTCGAAGCCTCCTCCAGTTTTTTGCAATATCATCTGACGATTTCAGGCTTGATGGAAGCTGCAGAAGTTCCATTTTTGCAAAGATTTACCAGTACCTATATAAACCTTGTTGTTTTCTCTTGGTGTGATTCCCACAGCTTCTTATCTTCTGCAGTATCTGGAACCCCTCAGCCAGGAAACCTCTGCCAGTTAATACAACATACTCACCATTCTCCACTTTCTCACATCATGTAAAATTTCTAGGTTGAAGAACAAGCACCAAAAATGAGGAATAGTTAAAAGAAAGAGCTATATGCAACCAAGCCTCTAATACTCTGCTGGAAGTGAAACTAAAGGCCCAAAAGAGGTGCCCAGGTGATGTGACTCCAGGGCAAATGCTTAAATTGCCAATTCCTTAACACTAAGGGAGTGTCAGCAAATCACAAGCTCTATCATTACGGTACATAGGTGTTTGAGATGAAGGAGCTGGAAGAGCCAAACACTTATATTTATGATTTTCAGTTGTTGGCAAGGTCTCTAGTTTACTAGCCAAAATAGTTTGGGAGGCTGCCCAGACGCAGTTCGCATGACCACTTAATCAACTCAAAATAGCTGTTGTTCGTTAGCCTGCTCCATTCTCCCTTGCCTAAGCTTCCACGGGGAAGATGGTATTTGCACACTCCACAAGGCACTGGCCTGTCTAAGCTGCAAAAACTATTGTACAAACATGCTATCCATTTCCTGTCCTTGAACCATCTGCCTAAAATACACAGAGCAGCTGTGCATGCCTAGTTTCTAAACATCAACAAGTGTCACAAGGCCAAAGCTCCCTAAACCAGATGTGTGGAGATTGGTTGTGGTTACTTAGTGGGGAGGGCAATGCATCCTCTGCACATGTGCAGATGCACTCTTGCATGCAGTTATCCCATTGTAGAAAATAACACCCAGGGCTGAATATCAGTGAGTTCTGGCTCAGATTACCCGCAAACGTATCGTGGTTTCAACTCTTTCCTCTCTGTCCTTCCCCCAGGACTCAGTTTGAACCAAGGTTTTTAATTCTGGAACTGGATTTCAGCCATGCCACATGCCTCTGAGCATGTGCATCTCCCTTATGAACAAGCAGCCATGCACAGCAGTGATATCTGGTGCCCGTTGGGGCTGGCAAAGCAGAAGGCAGTGAGTGGTTGTAAGGAAAAAGGCAAGGAAATGGGGGCAGCCTGAGAGTAGACTGAGGCTGGTAGGGCAATGCCCCATTTGCCCTAATGGACCAGCTTCTGTTGAATGAACAGCCTCCATGGGTTTTGGAACTGAAAATCCAGGGAGAGAAGAGATTTTAGGTGGAACTGGACCCCGGCACCTTCCCAGCTCCACTTTAACCACTGTACCCTTTCCCTATAGCTTTGAAAAGCTGGTATCACTGGATCAAATTCATCAGTTTTGTTGAACTAATTAAACTAAATAGTTTTAACTGGATTTTGAATAAATGCGCAATTAAGTGTTGCTGTTTTGAATTCTATTTTATTATTATCTTTCTTAGTGGCTTGTGCAAATCACTATTCTGAATAGTGCTTTTTATAGGGTAGGGGGGCACTGGGGATGAGTTTATGGAACAAAGGGGACAGTGGCCCAGAAAAGTTTAGGAACCACAGGGCCTGAATCTCCTTTTACTCAAAGCTCAGAAGAGCACCCCCAGTGGTGAAGCTGAGAGCTGCATTGGACAAAGGAGAAGCTGGTCTGTGTTTGGGGGTTTCCGTTCCCTTTTACTCAGCTGGGCCTTCAATTAACTGAGTGGCTTGTTTCCTTTTCCTCAATTGATGTGACCCTTGTGCATTGTCAGGACAGGCAACAATGAGTTGTTTGCGGCAGTGAATGTTATCCTTGATGGGACAAGACAGGTGCTGAACGACACTGATGTTTTAACAGAGTGGGGGAGCCAGCAGGCCCCTGACTCCGAGGACCTTGCAAACCCAATGCACTTGCAATAAAGGAAAGCCTGGTGGTACAGCATCTGCTTTGTGTGGCAAGCAATCTCCAAATTAGTTCATCTTATCATTTTCTTCTGCTGCCATCAGGCTTCACGTCAAAGTGCCCCACCAACTAGTCAGGTGCCTGGGGCAAACCACACAAGCCCACATCACAAGGTTGTTGTGAGGTATCTCACCAGGTTTGGTTCCCTGGTCTGCTGTGTCCCACCTCTTAGTTCCCAGGCTCTACCCACTGCACCTCAGCCTCAGAGTACCACCAGACTTGGTAACCCTAGCACTGGGCCCGCTGGGATGCTCAGGGGTCCTGTGTCAGGTGTGCCAATGCAAAAACAGAAAGCACCCCTCCCCCGTTTGTGTGTTAGAATCTGACTCCTGCCTTGATGTGCCCATTTCTGTTGCTGCTGGGGGGAAGGGTGCACACATCAACACTGGTTGAGGATGGAAGAGGCAGTGGCTGCCCTTGGAATAAAAAATAAGGATCTTGCAAAAGTGTCCCTAATTTCATCTTGGAGGAAATGAAAATGCTGCCTGCCAGCCAGCAGTCGGTTCTGGTCTCCAGAGCTAGGCTCACCCTCCCCTCCACATATTTCCCTTCCCTCTAGAGACAGCTGCACCCAGCCCATGGGCCTCTCATTGTGAGACTTATCAGGACTCTGCCAACAATTGGCAATTCGGGAAAGCAAAGGCCCAAACAATCCGGGAAAGCAAAGGCCTGAACAATAAGCGAAAGCGAAGGCTCCAACAATCCCCTTTCCCCCTTCCGCTGGGGAGCGAGGGTTAAATATAACGTTGCAGTAAGATGGGGGCGATCTCAGACAATGGGGAGCCCTGAGGTCTGGCTGGGCCAGAGGCTGCTGACAAATGTGTGCGAACAGCCCGGCCAAAGGAAGCCTCCCTCAATAGTTACTTGACAACTTCCTGTATCCTGACATTGTCACCCACCTCCAGACACACTTCCGCGGGATCCTTCATGAGACAGGTCTGGGGGCTTGGTGTCACCACACTTGGACTCACCTCCCAGCCACCCCTTCTCTGCCCAGTGACATAACCTGTCCTGGCAATGGGTATTGTTACAAAACTCGTGTGCCTCCCCCTCTCTTTTTGCTGAGCGGTAGCAAGAATCCAAGGGGTTCCAGTCACTCACACGGTCTGTGTTCCTCTGGAGAATTGAGACACGGCGGAGACTGTCATAGCTTTAAGAAATAGGGCTTATTCACCTATTTACACCTTCGGTCTGCATGGAGGGAGTCCAGATTTTACAGCATGGTCATTTCTCGCACTGCAGCACAAAGGTGTGCAGTATGGTGATTTTTTCAGGGGGGAGGGTGATATAGCTCCTTGCCAAGGGGGCAAGGGATCCTAGGTGCGCCTCTGGATGAGCACTGCAATCTGTGTGGCCTGTCGGAGAATCACAGAATTGAAGAAATGGGAGATCCCAAGGGTCATCTAGTCCAACCCACTGCAATGCAAGAATCCTGCCCACAGTCATCCCTGGATGGGCTCAAACCACCAACCTTCTGGTTAACAGCCAGATGCACTGACCCATTGTGCCACAAGTCTCTTTAACAATAATAACAAAATAAGTTTCTGAAAATAGTTGCATTCTCGGATCTAGCCGTATAATTTAATTGTTGATTTCTGTTGCCCCCCCCCCCGCCCGATGGATAAATTGTTAATTAATTAAGAAGGAGGAAGAGGAGAACGGATACAATTTAGTTACACATTTTGTAAATAAGATTATTAAGTTTAAAGAATATGTATTATTGTATTTAGCCCAAGAACCACGAGTTAAGTGGCCAGTGGTGGCATTTTTACATACATACATACATACATACATACATACATACATACATACATACTTTTATTACATACCACATTTCCACAGTTCAAACCATACTCAAGGCAGCTTACAACATGAAAAAATACTTAACTGCAACATAACCAAAGTAGTCATAAATGAAACATTAAAAAATACACGACCAAACCAAACAATTTCCACAAGATCTGAAACAAAGATACAAAAACCCAGAGCAACAACAGCAACAACCCCCACAAACACCTCAGCCCCTCCCTTATAGTTTCCTTTCCCCCCTAATGCTTCAATAATTTATTTTCTTTGTTTTGCTTTTATTTCTCTTTGTGTACATAAATAAAAGTGAACATGGAAGATCAGGATGGTTGTTGGGTAAGCAATATTAAGAACTCACACTCAAAAAACCCCTTTAAACGGTATGTCCGTTGTGTCTCGTTTCCTGGTTGCCAGAAATGAGATGCATCAATGGAAAAGGGAGTCATGTGGAGGCCACCAGGGACTGTGACAGGAAAAGGGGACAAACTGTAAGCCAGATTCCCACGGTGTCGGGGGGAAAGGGCAGAAAAGGAGCATGAGAGGGGAGGGGGGAAGCCACGAAGCGGAGGGAGGGACAGTGTATCCCCCTGGGAATTCAAGAAGAATGTGATTCTGGACTTTCTTCATCTGTCGCATAGCTCTTTCTTTGCTTGACTGGTGCTTCCATCTTCTCATAGCAACCTAGGAGGAGCCTGGCCACTGGATCAGGCCAAAGGCCCATTTAGCACAACATTCTGTTCCCACAGGGGCCAAGCAGAGGTCCCACCTGTGTTCTTTAGTGTTTATTCTTCAATAAGTGTCTTTAGGACTGGCATAGGGTGGTCTTACCCCCCTTTCTTTAAAATAATAATAATAATCATGTGGGGACAAATGAGAATCTTTTCATCTATCAACTGTATATAAACTATTTCATTTGCAACAAAATGGAACACAAAATCTTTCCTTATTATTATTATTATTATTATTATTATTATTATTATTATTTATACCCCCCCATCTGGCTGGGCTTCCCCAGCCACTCTGGGTGGCTTCCAAAAAAAATATTAAAATACTGTAATACATCAAACATTAAAAGCTTCCCTAAACAGGGCTGCCTTCAGATGTCTTCTAAAAGTCTGGTAGTTGTTGTTCTCTTTGACATCTGGTGGGAGGGCGTTCCACAGGGAGGGCGCCACTACTGAGAAGGCCCTCTGCCTGGTTCCCTGTAACTTGGCTTCTCGTAGTTAGGGAACCACCAGAAGGCCCTCGGCGCTGGACCTCAGTGTCCGGGTAGAACGATGGGGGTGGAGACGCTCCTTCAGATATACTGGACTGAGGCCGTTTAGGGCTTTAAAGGTCAGCACCAACACTTTGAATTGTGCTCAGAAACATACAACGTACAAAATGTTGAAGGAAGGCTAGAAATTTGGGGACATTTGTCTCCTTCCAGAGAATTTTGTTGTTTTACTTGGTTTTTCTGTTAAGGGATCTAAACTAGGAACTGAGGTCTTAATGGAAAATCTTTCACCCCCTCTGAGCCTTCTTTGGAGTACAGCCAGCCTTCTAGAATTCCACTGGGAAAGAGAAGACTAGATTGCATAATAATTCAGCTTCCTTTTCTGTGGCTCTAAATGCTGGATGCATTTTTGTTGACGGAAGTACGAAGGAAATTCTAGGGCAGTCGTTTGGAAACGGTCTCAACTCTGTTTCTCAGAGCCACACTAATATGACTTGAGAGGAAATATATTAATGAAGTGCTGCTTTTAAACTTTAACATCCTGAATGGCCTGGAACCTGGGTACACCAATATCTTCTATATTTTCTTGCCCGTATGCTTCATGCAACATCTGAAGCCTTGCTCCAGGTTCCACCAGGATGATCCTACTTTGCAGAGAAGAGTCCTCTGTTTGAAAGGGTCTCTAGTCCAAGTCTGCTTTAAAGATAAAGTAAAGCAGAATGAAGGGACACAAAGCAGTTTTAACAAGGAGAAATGGCATTGAAAGTTGCAACACAGATGCCAACACCATAAAGCTAATGCAACAAAACCTCTCTCAACTCCTTTCCCAGTGTACTCAATGCCTCCTCTCAGTTGTACCTCCTGCTCACTACAGTGGTACCTTGGGTTAAGTACTTAATTTGTTCCAGAGGTCCATTCTTAACCTGAAACTGTTCTTAACCTGAAGCACCACTTTAGCTAATAGGGCCTCCTGCTGCCGCCGTGCCACTGGAGCATAATTTCTGTTCTTATCCTGAAGCAAGGTTCTTAACCTGAAGCACTATTTCTGGGTTAGCGGAGTCTGTAACCTGAAGCGTATGTAACCTGAGGTACCACTGTATACTCAAACCCCTGCCATTGTTTAAAATCACTTCTAGTCTCTCATTGTTTCAACATTTCTGCTTTATTCAAACCTCTTATTTTAAACCTCAATTTTCCTCTGTATTCCTCCATCCCTGCTTTACTCAAACCTCTGTTGTAGGAAAAAAAAAAACTATTTTCTTCTCAGTGTAGGCTAGTAGTAGAGCTGTAGGTTAGTAGTAGAGCTCATTCTTTGCATTCAGAAGATTCCATGTTCAATGTCCAAGTAGGGCTGGGATATACTTCTGTCTCGCACCCTACTGCTGCCGGTCAGTGTAGACATTACTGAACTAGATGGATCAATTTGGTATAAGGCAGCTACCTGTGTCCCAATGACTCCCACAAGTAGTTTCTGAAGCTCTGTTCATGTATTCTGTGAAATTCCTGGCTTGGGTGATAGGGATGGTGCCTGACATCTCAGCTCGCAACTTCTACTTTCTACTGAAGCTCTAAGAACTAGACATTGTGACCAGACTCTCAGCATTATCCCAGGGCTGCTCTAAATTGCTAGCCTACCTGGCTTAACCTGGCACTCCCTGTGGCTCAGTGCCGCCAGTCCCACCCCACCCCTTGCTTGGCAAAGGCATCCTGACCTACTGCGAATTTACTTAGTGACAAATTTATTTCCTTTGTTTATTTAGATAACTATCTCTATAGTGCCATATCATTAAATGTCAGGGAGGTGTACAACTATAAAATGTAAAAACAAGACAAATCAAGACAAGTTGAGATCTTTCAAATATCCACCCTTTTCGGTCTCTCAGAGGGAGACAGAGGGACTTGGTTTTGTGATTGTTGGTGGGATTTATTTTTAAGCTAAACAAACAGTTTAGCAGAATATTTTGGTAACTGTCATTTCTGGAATGCACAAGTGCTGACTCTCAGGTCACGGGAGAAGTGATGGGGGGGGGACGACGAGTGTTTTTAAAAGGGACTACTCGGGAATGCTCTGTGGGAACAGAACATAAGTTTACGTAGGAGTCGCTTGTGGAATCAGACCAAAAGTCCAATATCCCATTTCCAGGAGTGGCCAGAGTGGTGGGGCTGCCCTCCTCACAGCAGTGTCCCTGTGGTTTAGTGGGACAGTGCAGCCTTACGGGAGGGTTGCTGTGAGGGAGGGGCTACATGTGCACAGGAGACCAGATTGGCTCTGCCAATGTGCCCCCCGATGCGCTCACCACTGCCCTGGAGGCAACAGCAATGCTGCTGTCCGGAGGGCAATTCTGCATCCTTGTACCAGCTGTTCCTGAGAGTGTCTGGACAAGCCAGGTGTCTCTGGGAAGCTAACCAGGACAGTATTGTGTCGGGGGGCTTGGTCAGCCTGGTGATATCCTGGATCCCTTCCATGCCTGCTTAGAATTTAGAAGAGACTGCTCAGCCAGTTTTAAATAGTTGCTTCTAACTGTTAATGCTATATTCTCTTTGTAAACCACTTTGAGCGGTATTCACCTAACTAGCCCTATCCGCGGAAGCTCTTCACGAGGACTTCCACTTGCAAATTTGGGTTTTCCTCCTCCTCCTCCTTCTGCATGCCCTGGGACCTCTTGAAATGGGCTCTGGGCTCTGGGCTCAGGTGAACCCTAGAACAGCACACAAGGGAAAGAGAGGGGAGATGGTTCCATCCAACAAGTTGCAGTGCTTGCACAGATAGAACCAGTGGAAGAGAGCAATGTTGAATTCCAGCAGTTTTCCTTAATCTGCATTGATACATAAAATTAGCATGTTTTTCAGTTCTTTTTTATTTTTTTGTAGTAACACCCTAGAGCTGACCCACAAACATGCAGTTTTCTGTGCTCCCACAGAATTGTGGTGCATGCACAACCCTCTTCTGGGTTTTTAAACACTGCTGGGAAAACATGCCCATGGAAACAGTGGGAGAGGCAGGGGTGGCACTCATATTAGCCGCTTTGTCTGAGTCTCTTCCTTCCAGCTACCCATCTACTTTCCTAAGCAGAGAGTCCATAGCTCACTGGTGGAGCTTGCAAGAAAGTCCCAGGCTGAATCCCTGAAAAAAGGGCTGGGAAAGGCTCCCTCTCTGAAACCTTGGAGAGCCTCTGCTAGTCAGTGTGGGCAATACTGAGTTAGATGGGCCATTTGCATGACTCAGTTTCCTGTGTTTCTGACCGAGAACAACTCTATCCCCCGCTTTTTTCTCTTTACACCAAGGAGCTCCGCAGCTGCTGAGTTGCAAGAGAATGGGTGTTTCTCCCAGCTGGTCTGCATTGTGATGGGCTGCTTTGTTCTCTCTGCTCCCCTTTTCTTTGCCTTATCGTGAAGCCGTTTCCTGCGGGTTCCGAAAAGAATGGGCAGCAAAGGGGAGTTTATCCAGTAGGTCCCACCCTGGCTTGCCACACAAAAGGCCTTGTAATCATCATGGCAAACTTTGTATTGCAGAGAGTGGCGGGGCGGGCGGGCGGCTGAGACAAAAAGAGAGACAGACAGAAGGAGAGGGGGGTAGGGAGAGGAGAGAAAATTGCAGGGAGGGGGGAGAATACAGTGGTGCCTCAGGTTACATACGCTTCAGGTTGCATACGCTTCAGGTTACAGACTCCGCTAACCCTGAAATAGTGCTTCAGGTTAAGAACTTTGCTTCAGGATGAGAACAGAAATTGTGCTCCGGCGGCACGGCAGCAGCAGGAGGCCCCATTAGCTAAAGTGGTGCTTCAGGTTAAGAACAGTTTCAGTTTAAGCACGGACCTCCGGAACGAATTAAGTACTTAACCTGAGGTACCACTGTAATAAAATAGCACCAGTTAGAGGAAGATGGGGTGATTTGCATTTCTGCACACTAGGCTCATCAAGGACAGCCTCACATAAATTTATTATTTTTTCCATTTGCCTCCTACCTAAGGAGCTCAAGCATCTCTTCTCTGCTCAGAGGCCTTGTAAGACTATCCCCTCATTCTAACTGCAATTTGTATCACATGTTTTTTAAATCTTTTGTATTATATAGCATTTTCAATATGTGTATGTTTTATCCTTTCTATCACATTGCATTTAAAGCCATTTAACTTCTCAGGCATTTGGGAACGGGCTGTGTTTCTTGCTAAGGCTTTTAAATAGCGCTGTGCTGCTTTTACGATCTGCATTTTAATAGATTTGTTTTCTTAAAATATTGTTTTAACATCTACTTACTTTTTAACTACTATCTTTTTTTTTAAAAAAAGCTTTTTGTATTTTATCTGTGTTGTTTTAATTTGCGCAAGCTCCCTCGAGTCTCAGCCTGGGGAAAAAGGCAGAATATGTTTTGTTTCAGCAGGACTGTGGCCATATAATAAATGATTGGTCGACTGATACTAGTCTGGGAGGTGTAAGTTAGGTCCTAGGCTTTAAAATGTCGGCCAGAGAAAATCCTCTGCCGTCCTTAACTGCTGCTAAATGCACTAGGTCCATGAAGAAATCTCATCCCAGAGATCTTAAACCAGTTGCAGTGTGTGTGTGTGTGTGTGTGTGTGTGTGTGTGTGTGTGTAGTCTGGAGAGCTTGGGGTTAACAGTGTTGGCCTTGCAGGTGCAACCCAGCGTAAGGTTACCAGATGTCCTCGTTTCCTGGGGGCAGTCCCTGGATTTACAAATCAGTCCCCATACAAAATCCATTGAAGTTGAAAAGTGTCCCTGGATTCATTGAAAAAAATCCGGTAACCTTAACCCAGAGCTCTCCTGTCCTCACCACACCCTGGCAAGCTCAGTGGCACGATGGAGAGAATGTCCCAGATGAATATAGTACAGTAGTACCTTGGGTTACAGATGCTTCAGGTTACAGATGCTTCAGGTTACAGACTCTGCTAATCCAGAAATAGTACCTTGAGTTAAGAACTTTGCTTCAGGATGAGAAGAGAAATCGTGCTTTGGCGGCACGGCAGCAGAGCGAGACCCCATTAGCTAAAGTGGTACCTCAGGTTAAGAACAGTTTCAGCTTAAGAATGGACCTCCAGAACAAATTAAGTTCTTAACCCAAGGTACCGCTATATTAGCAATTCATTTATATAATGCTAAAGGGCCATAATGGCTGCTGAACAGTTTGCAAGCATAAAATCAGCTACACACAGATGCACAAACACAATTAAACAATAGAACAACCCCACGAAAACACAAAAATAAACACCCACAATTAAAATGTGCAATAAAACAAACTGAATTAAAAAACAGCACAACAATTAGAACAGTTAAAACAGAAATTAAAACAATTAAAGCAGGAGGCTCAGGAGATATGGGTCTAACAATTGGTTAAACAATCTCTCCAGCTTCCAAGGGAACTTTGGAAATTGTAGTTCTGTGTGGGGAATAGGTGCCCGCTAACCAATCCCCCCCCCCACATATCCCAGGATTATTTGAGGGAGGACATGGCTGTTTAAAGTGGTATGATATTGCTATAACTGTATTGTGCATATGGGGCTGAAGCATCCAAGTGAATGCATGCAAGATGCATCCACTCATTTCTGAAAATCCTGAGGAAGCATGGAGAGGGGCAAAGGGATACAGGATTCCTGGGGAATAATAGCATGTGGGGTGTGGCAGTGCTCAATACCGCCCCCCCCAAGAGAGTGATTACTTCCATAAGAAGTCAGAAGTTATGGGGGATGGAATGCAGGGAGTGCGGCTCCGAGACTTTTTTTCAAAACAGGAGCTACGATGCCATCTGCTGCAGTGCTAGGAGAATTGGTGGGCACCTCCCCACCCTGACACAGCATGTAAATGAGGCGATAATGAGGCTTTCAAGTTTTACTGTTTGTGTACAGCATAGTGGAAGTCAGAGAAGAGGAAGAAGAATAATTTGGATTTGATATCCCGCTTTATCACTACCTGAAGGAGTCTCAAAGTGGCTAACATTCTCCTTTCCCTTCCTCCCCCACAACAAACACTCTGTGAGGTGAGCGGGGCTGAGAGACTTCAGAGAAGTGTGACTAGCCCAAGGTCACCCAGCAGCTGCATGTGGAGGAGCAGAGACCACTACACCACACTGGCTCTTCTATGGCCAGTTTGCTCTTCTATGTCTGTCAGATGATACTAGTAAGCTGTGTATTGTGCTATGCATTTCTACTTGGGTGTGTGTTGTCTGTGTGTGCACCCACATGCGTATGATCAACACTGCACCTCCCCCCCTTTTTTACACTCTCCTTGGGAACATGGCTAAGGGGTCGTGATGAGTTCATGAACCTCTGTGCCATTGGGCAGGTCCGAACCCTGTGCTACCGCTTCTCTCTGTCTTGCGGGTTAACAGCATCGGACAGCTGGGAGCTCTTGATCTCTCGCCGGTCAGAGTGCAGGGGTATTTTGTCGGGTTCCATTTTGATAGGCTCCAAACAATTCCAGGGCACGATGAAGGCAGAGGAAATGCCCCGTGAAAAGGTGATGTCGCAGATACCTCCGAGGACTCTGGCCAACTGCAGAGGGACGGCTGATACATTTATTAGCTGACATCTCTGTTTTTGCTGCTTTAGCACTAATATTTTCCTTGGCAGAATTCAAAACGGGGGTAATGCACTCCATTCTCATATATATTTTTTTCTTTAACCAAACAGTTCCAGCAAGGTGGAAAACAAGGCTAAGAGAACACATTTGCCTGCAGAGATACCTGCTCCGGGGAGATTTCCCATTGCCAAATCTTGTCCGTAATAGGTCCATCAACAGTCTTCCCCCGGCTTCCTATTGTTTGACTGTTATGACAGGATTCGACCTCACCACTCAGGGGCCAGCTCTGGTGCTTCCAGTGGCCTCTCTTTGGTCTCCAAGAATAACACAGACAGACTCGTTTCTGCAAGAGGCAGTTTCCAGGGGTTCGGCTGGGAGCTGAGAAGGCGGTGGAGGGGGAGCTGGCTCCACATACGAAAATAACTACCTCGGCCCAAGCTTGATGCCTTCCCTTAGAAGTGTGGGCTGCGGCCGAGGGCTGCCTGGCAATCCTTATGTAAATACAGTTGTGCAGCTGATAAGAGCCACACATAGAAAAACAACTGCTGGCTGTTGTTTTTTTTGGAGATGCCACAACCCTGTGCCAACTGGGTAAGACTTTATCCATGCACTGAACCAGGAATTTACACCTTCTCTTCAACACCAGGAGACTCACTTCCAGAACATGAGAAGCAGTACTTGGGAGATTTGTTTCTGTACATGCACAGAGTGCCCTGAGTGTATTGGGCATCCACAGCCAGTCCTTCCAGAAAGAATAGTTTCCACATGGACACAGGAAATGGTGGGGGGGGGGGAGTCTCACAACATCAGTGCAAAGATTTCTGCTTCCACAATGGAACTCTGCCGTGCACCCCCTCCATTGGCTGCAGAGGGTTGGGGGGAACCCCTAGGACAGTGTTAGGGGGCACACAAGAGGAAGATGAGAGGGGGGAACTCAGAGCTACGTTGGATTCTACCCCAGCTTCTACGGAGACCATTGGCCCATCTCGTTCAAGATGGTCTGCACTGACAGGCAGCTAGGAATGGGGAGCAAATTGATTCGGTTCACAATGGAAAGTGAATCTTCTCTCATTTCTGCTTTCCAAAACAGCGCACAAACTGAAACACAGCCTTCCTTCCACATTCGCATTTCTCTGAATTTTGCAGTGCAGCCAAGCAATCTGTACAAAACTGCATCCACTGGGATAAAGTGTGTGTAGAAATGCACATATTAGTGGAAATAACATTAAAAATTTGTTACATTAGGAAAAGCTGCGTTGCAAAGATTTGTATAATGGGGAAAATTCCATGCAAAAATATGTATATTAGGAGAAATTCACACGAAGATGCTGATGAAATTTCACATTGACTAGAGAGAGAGACAGAGACAGAGAACTGAACTTAAGAATGGAAAAATGAGAAAGAGAAGGCAAAAACTGATGGATTCTTCCATCCCTATTTGATGTGTGTAGTTCCCCAGGGCTTTCAGACAGCAGTCTTTTCTAGGCCTTCCCAGGGATCCTGGGAATTGACCCTGCAAAGCATGTGCTCAACCACCAAGTCATGGGTGGAGAACCTTCATGGCTCTATGGATGTTGTTGGACTCCAACTCCAATCCTCTTCTGCCAGCATAGCCAATACTCAGGGATAATGGGAGCTGGAGTCCAACAACAAGTGGGGGGATAGGTTCTCCATCCCTGCACTAAGTTGTCTCTCTCAGTTTTCCAGCTGAAGAACATGCTACCCTACCCTTTGTAGGATAACTAGCCTCATATTACCAACATGCTGAAGTCTAATTAATGTATGAAGGGGTTAATACTATCGGTAAACTTGTACTGCCAGGCTTAGCTATGTTCACATCCCCTCACACTGGGAGGAACCAGGTAATCCAGCCTTTGTTTCTCTCCAGCCTACCTGAGAAGCTCAGTGTGTGAAGAGGCATAAGCTGGTTGCTCCAAGCTCAGACAGTATGGCTCTCACAAGCAACTCTTAATTTCCTATACCAATAATTTAGGAACTTTCACCACCGTAACTAAGCCAAATTTTACTGCCTGTGCAACTTTTTCTGAATGCTGTATCAAAAAGCACATGAACCTGACCTTTAGAGAGTTTGTGAGTAAACCATTATTTAAAGTATCAAATATGTGGTCTTTTCTCTATGCTAGAGGAAGATGGAAGCTTTGGAACTCATTTTAGAAGATATATATATACACACCTCCACAATTCATCTTTAAATCTTAAATCTGTGCTGTGGTTCTCTCACCAAAGAGTACTTGCCCCAAAACTGGATTCTTCTTTTTCTACCTTTTTTCCTTTGTCACCAACATATAACTTCCAATTTGAGAAACATGAGTGTAAAGCAAGACTGCAGTGATAATTCCTGCTCCTGAGCTACATTGCATTCATTCTGAAGGATCTTTGTAGCCCTTTGGGGTTTTAGGGCTTTGGCTCAAGGATAGTGGGCCCTGAAAAGCAATAAGGGTCCCAATTTTGCAGTGAGCTGTATGTGCAACTTATGCAGATTTGCAACATGAACAGGAGTGGGTTAGGGAGTGGGCCTGGCTCCTACACACCCACAAACCACCCTTTATAGGGTCTTCAACAGTAGGGGGTGGGAGCCTTTTTCACCACAAGGGCCACATTCCTTTGTGGGCAGCAAATGGTTGCAACTTTGGGTAGGGGAAACATACTTTCTATAAATATGTTGGGTATGGTCTTATTAAATGCCAGTTATCTTAAATGGCAGCAATTTGCTTATTCTTACATTTTCAGCCAACCTTCCTACCAACAGGTGCTCTGACAATGTAAGACAAAACATTATTTTAAAATGGCCCACTCCCAAGCATCACCATATAAAAATATTCCATTTAAAAATATCGGGAGATAAAAACAGCAGTGCAAAAATAAAATGAAACAACCACTTCAGATTCCTGGTCCTTCAAAAGCCAGGGAGCTGCTTCAGTGGATGAGATCCATAAATCTGTGCTTAATTCCTCCGCATGAAATCAATGTAGTGCAAAACATCTGAAGGGCAGGAGGAGCCTCTGTGCTCAGTGTTTGGGGAGGTCAATGTCAGCCAGGGAGATGGTCTTTTTGGTGGCGGCATGCAGCTTCATTGTATAGCCCCCAGTTCAATGAGAGATGGAGAAAAAGCTCTTCTCTGTCTACTTTCTCCTTTTCTTGCTTTTGTTAGGCTGCTGCTGATTATTATTATTTATAAAAATGTAAACCACTCCAGCTATTTTAATAGAAATATGTATGATGAAGATGAAGAAGAAAAGTTGTGCCACATTTCTGCTCCCTCTGACTTCAGCCTAGAAGGGAAAAGGCGCATCTCAAACTGCTCTGAGCAAGTTATTTTTAACCTAGAGAGAATGTACTGTGCTGGAATATTTCAAGTCCTCTAGTAATAGAAACAGAAAACAATACCAGCATATCGAGCTTTGAGGCTTATCTTGAATCCATTTCCACCTATTATGTGGCTAGCAAAGAACACAACTGTTTGGGACGAATAGGCCTTTTATCAGCAGGCTGTCGAGAAGGCAGGAGCAGAATGAGGTGTGTGTGTTGGGACAGGGTTGGGCAGGGGCACACTATGTGTGTGTGTGCAGCGGTGGGAGATGTACCAGCAAAGAAACCAGCTGATATTCACTTAAAAGGGAATCAAGGAATGGGAAGAATTGGGAGGGGGAGGAGGGGAGTCTTTTCCTGGACTTCTTGGGGATGCTGAGAATTGAACATAAGACCTTCTGCATGCAATGTGTTTGCTCTACCACTATCAAGTCAGATGTGGGCTCCAACTCTCAGCGGCTCCAAGCCAGCATGACCAATGGTCAGAGATGATAGGCATGGTAGTCCAGCAACATCTGGAGGGCCACAACTTCCCCAGTCCTGGTGTGGTAGAAAAGCAGGCTGGGATGAGCTGGAACTAGAGGAAAGAACTGATTGCTACAGCTAAAGGAAAATGTAGCTTCACCATATGGAGAAATTGCAATACTGCTATTGGCACAGCGGGGGGGGGGGGCACAGGAAGGAGGAACTCCAGGGCAGAATAGATGCCAGGTGCAGGGAACTTGGTTCTCTCCAGGTGTTTCTGAGAGTCACCTCACAAGACCACAACTCCCATCATTCCAGACTATGAGCCTTCCTGGCTGGAGCTGATGGAAGTCAGAGGTCAATGCTACCCAGAGGGCCCCAGGTCCCCCTTCCCCACTTCATGGGGACTGGCCAGCCCCAGCTTCTTCAAGGGGCTGTGCAATGCCCTTTAAGATTGCATACAAGGCTCTCGTTTTCAGGGCTTGGTAAAAGAAACGAGAGGTTTTGTCGACAATTCAATTTAGGAACAATAGATAAGCAATGTGAACTACTTTAAAAGGAAACGGACACACACTTGGGAAACACTGGGGGACTACAGGAAGATATCAAAGATAACGTAACAGTTTCAGATCAGTTTAAAAATAAAATCAAATCAAGCATAGGCTCCTCATGAGCAGAGGCAGGCAAACAATTGTAATTTGACTAAAATGAATCATAGACTCAGATGCTAGAAGCTAAATAGAAAGGGGAAAGGGGGGGAATAATCTGAGCATTCAAAGCAACACACAGAGGTGTATAAAGCAAAAAAGACCTCTGAATACACCATTAAAAAGAAAGACTAGAATAATAGAATCACAAGGAACCTTGAATGCCATCTAGTCCAACCCCTGGATGTTGGAAATCTGCTGGGACAGCATCCCTGTGCCTCTAGCAAAGAAAAGCTCCCCACCTTCCAAGGCAGTCTGTCCCACTTTTGGGCAGCTCATACCACCAGGATGTTCTTCCTGACATTTAGACAAAACCCTTTTGTCATTTGAGCTGGGGCTCTGCAGAATCCCTGATGCAGCTTCTTAAACTCCATTGACCCAAAATGGCTCTTAATGTGAAACATAAGAAGTTGCCTTATACTGAATCAGATCACTGGTCAATTCTCCAGGTGGATGAGGAGCCACTGACTAGCACGCTTGGGGTATGGGGCACCAACCTTCTTCAAATCCCCTTAACAGCAATGTTATAAGTTTGGATGGGGCTAGGAGTGGTGGTGGTCAGTGAGGATGGTATGTGGCTCCTTTCTAAACCCATGATCCTGTATCTGGGAGGGTAGCATCCACAAGTGGAAACCTGCCAGACTAGTTTTTTGTCAATGTAATGGCCTTAGCTGCTCAGCTAAGTACATAGCATTCACATCTTAAGAAGTGAGCTCTGTTGCCATAGAGACAAACTGGTGGGCATTTCCTCACCTTACCTGGTTGGGTACCACATCATCTTAGGATGGAGAAATAGGATGGCCTTTGGGGGATGTGTTTATGAGAGTAGTGTGAGTTTTGAAGCTGGAGGACAGAGCCATGCTTGCTCTATCCTGGACCCAAAGCTATGGTTGAAGACTTATCTGGAAACCTAATGGGGAAGCAAGATCTGCTGCTTTCCCATTAGGTTTCCAGAGAAGTTAATGCTGTGAATCCTTTCATCTGTATATATGTGCAAACCAAACCACACACCTGAAAGACCCCACAGTCCTATGGGCTCATACATAGCATATTATTGACCTAGGGGAAAAGACCATGACAGCTGGAATAAGATGTTTCGTATATTGCAGCAGGCAGGAATAAACTCAGAGGACAGAAGAATAATATATAATTTATATCCAAACTAGAAAGCTATCATTAGTGTAAATGATATTTGAGTGAAGGGCTGAAATGCATAGAGAGATCTGTCAAGGGTGCTCACGGTTCCTTGTAATGTTTAACATATTCATAGAGGCTGCAATTAAAATAAGTAGCAGCAGACACGGGCATGAGAATAAATGGGAAAGAAAGAAATTGACCCTGCTTTGCTGCTGATGTAGCAGAAATGGCTGACACAGCTGGAATGCTGCCAAGTAAAATGAAATAAACTGAAATGAAATGAATCCAGGTTTTTCAGGACTGTGGCTTTAAAAGGATGGGAATAAAACCAACATATTAATCATAGAATTGTAGAGTTGGAAGGGGTTCCCCAAGGGCTGTCTAGTCCAACCCCTGCAATGCAGGAGTCACAGCTAAAGAATTCCCTGACAGGTGGCCATATAACCTCTGTTTAAAAATCTCCAATGAGAGTTTATCACTTTCCAAACTCATCTGTTCCACAGTTGAACAGCTCTTACCAACAGAACATTCTTCCTAATGTTTAGTCAGAATTTCATTTCTTGTAACTTGAACCAATTGGTTTGGGTTACTATCTTCTGGGGGCAGCAGAAAACAAGCTTGCTTCCATGTGACAGACCTTAAGGCACTCCTCTCTCTCTCCCACACACCCACACCCACCAGTTTTCTCCAGGCCAAACATACCCAACTTCCTCAGCTGTTCCTCATAAGGTTTCATTTCGTTTAACAACTTCTTCCAGCCACCCTCTTCTTCTAGACTATCCTTCACCAGGGCCAGGGCTTTTTCAGTGACGGCTCCAACCTGGTGGAATGCTCTGTCCCACAAGACTAGGGCCCTGCAGGACTTGATCTCCTTCTGCAGGGCCTGTAAGAGATATTCCACCTGGCCTTCAGTTTGAATTAGCCTGATCCTCTATTCCCTTTCCCCCTTTCCTCTTCTATGAAGAAACCCTTTCTGGGACCCCACATTTAAATTCTTCCCTGGTCGCCTTGCTGTTCCTAGTAGGACTAACTTGGCCAGTTAGCCCTGGTGATCACTTGATGTCTACTGACTGGGGTCCCCCCCCAATGACCCCTGAATTTTTGAATTTTATTGATATTGATGCTGCATTTTATGTTGTATTTTATGCTGTTTTAAAGTCACATTTTAATCAATGTTTTATATTTGCTGTTAGCCACCCTGAGCCCAGTTTTTAAACTGGGAAGGGCAGAGTATAAATAAAAAATTATTATTATTTCTGCACTGGTTCCAACTTGTCAAAATCCAAGGCAGAATAACAGCAAGAAAATGGCGGGAAGTATAATCTTGGAAGCAAATAAAGAGAGGATGCCAGACTCATGAGCAGAAACCTGGAGCAAAAATTGTAGGGGCTCTCCCTTCCTCACTTAATCTCCACAACACCACTGTTAGATAGGTTAGGCTGAGAGGCAGTGACTGGCTCAAGGGTCAGTGGGGATTTGAACTTTAGTCTCCCAGGTCCTAGTGCACCAATCTAACCACATCATCTTGGCTGGAATGTACAGGCCAGTGTACAAATTAAAGCAGCATTTCCATTTGTCCTGCCCTTTTGGTCTCTGACCCCACCTACTGGCATGCAGCCCCTGGCAGGTAAGTCATGGGGAAATGCAGCCGTCTGGCTGTAAAAGCGCCCCCCCCCCCGCTGTTCTATGTTTTGCTCTTAAGGTAGAATGAAGTTTTGAGCTGCCTATAATTTATGTATGTTGCAAATGGGGTAGGAAGGTTTGTCAATTTCTGTTTCTCATCGTTTCCAATCATGTTCCATTTCCTACATTGTCTCATCAGTTTGGGATTATTATTAAGAAGTCATATTGAGTATTCATCAGCATATTTCCAGCTATACATTTTTGCTTACTATACAAACATTTCCAAAGCAATTTTCCCCAGTGTAAGGCTTTTTTGTATAGTATTATCAATAATACACATACCGCTTGCCCTGGCATATATGTTTTTGTACCCGTTACTTGATTGGTGAACTGCATTGCAGCATTTGGAGAAGTGCAACTTTCAAAGGGCAGCTGTGCTTTGGTTGTCATATACAGTATGTTCTTTATGAAGCTGGATCTGGGTTAATAGCTGTTAGGGCACCAGTTAAATAAGCAAAGGAGCCCTCAAAAGCCTGGCCACACCTGTTGTGAAACACAAGGCAGTTTCCCCCTCACTTCCCATAACCTACTTTTTCATTTCAAGCACAGAGTATGTAACAAAGGGTTCAAGGAGCAGTCTTAATGCACACACAAGATGGTCTCATGTTTTTCTTTTAATTTGAAAAACAACAACAAACAAACCACTTTTAATACTACTAAATGTATTCCCAAATTTTCTACTTGCACCCTTGCTGTTCATTCAACTTTGGCCAGTTTGGCAGTGGGGAAGTAAGCTCTCCATATTACATGCTGGTTGACATCAAACTGACAGATACAGATCTCCTTTTCACAGCTTTAGTAAGAACAGTTCACTGGAGACCGAGAAAAATCAGGTTGCCCAACATCCTGTTGGTTGGATGTTGGATGCTACAAAGAGGGAGCTGCCATATTCTTATTGAAGCCAACACTTCTATGCAAGAAGTTGCTGCAGATAAACATTTTAAGACACCCCTGCCCTTTGTCTTAGTTCAGAAATGGATAAAGACCTCTTCCCAAGGCAGCTCATCAGGCATATCCTTCTGTGAGATTCAGGTGAGATTCCTACTTTTAACTTTTGGACACTGCCTCAGCAACAGATGCAGAAGATCCAGCTTGCCTTTTCAGACTATACAGGATTTAAGATTGTAATAAATTAACAGAATGGACAGGATAGAGATTGGGCAATACAGCCATACTTAAAGATACATATATAAAACATCTGACATCTTAAAAAGAGAATAGTAAACAGTGTTTTATGACTTAACACATCATTCTACATAGTGGGGTTAAGCAGGGGAACAGACACTGAATCCAAGAGGACCAACTGTTATCAGTATGGCAGGGAGGGGGCCCTATATGCATTGGAATGTACATCAAACAAAAGTTAACAGCCACAGACATGCCACCATTTCTTGACAGCCCAGTGGACCACAGTCTTGCTTTTGATGAAAAAAAATGACACTTCAGAAAATGATCAGGAGACAAAGTTTTGATGAATTGGTGAATAAATTAACTAAAACCTTCTTTAGGTTTGTCTTTGGCAGGGATGGCTAATGTAGTGCTCTCTGGGTGTTATTAGACTCCACCTCCCATCAGCCCAAGCCAGCAAAAAAGCTATCAAGTTGGAAGTGCAAAAGTCTTTTTCAGATCAAGTGCTAGTGGTTACATTATACAGTGAAGGTGAACTCCGTAATGTGGCACAAAGCCTTCAGGGACAGTTTCCAGTGACAGTTGCCATCAAGGAGCACAACATGCAAGAAATAACTGAAAAGTACTTAAGCCACACCAACCAAACTCTATCAGCGAGGAGGTCTGCTTGACAAGCTTACTTCGGCAGTAGCCGATATTCCCTAAAATGCCCGCATGTGACAGGAACTCTGTTTTGACTGTATATGGCTCACAGTTTTGCTATCCTACTCAGACTTCCTGTAAACCAGGGAGTTGTACAGAAAAGGAAAGAAAAAATGATATATGACTGTCATACAACGTCACCATGTTGCTATCTGGGAATAGAAGCCACAACAGTAAGTTTCTTCTCACTGAAAACAAAAACACTTTCCTCTGTGTCTTCTGCACTAGGATACAAATCATCTTCCAGAAAGCAAGGCCAACTCCTGCATAGTGCCAAGCTGGTAGAAGTGCCTGTTCCTCCTCCTCCTCATCAGGTGGTTGCTGCTACCCGTCCTCACCTGCAAGGCCTAACACAAAAAGAAAACCAACAAATGCCCCTCCCCAATCAACTAGTCATCCTCTGACACTTGGATGACTGGCCCAGAAGATGTCCCATGGTAGACTCTACCTGGAAGGTTCAGTTTATGTCTATACGAAAGCCAAGATAGCCCTACTTGCTACAGCAGGTTTCACATGGTAGAAAACAAGGCGGCCCCTGAGAAGAACATTTGAGACATGGCCACTTTTGTCAAAATCGGAAGGGAGCCATCCATTATCAGGAAGGCTAATTAGTTGAGTAAACCCAGAGTTGCCTCAAAGGAAGACAACATCCATCTTCTGTAATGGTTGCTTTGTTTGCTAGACATATTGCTTCTTGGAAGCACTGCTGCTAGGCCGGCTCGACTGCCTTTCCTGAGAGAGATGGACTATGGGGGCTTCCATGGTAAAGACGTCAGGGGGCTTATTCCTGCCTTGCAAGGCCAAGGTTTCTTCTGTGTTGAAGTTGGCCCAGTTCTGCTCACTGGAAAGTTTGTTGTATGCCTGGTAGGGCGGAGAAGGCCTCTCATTCATTGGGAGGTAGAAGAAAGCCTTGTCGGGATAAGCCTCCTCAGGCACACCGCAAAGCTTGTTGGGGAAGCTGTTGGCCTCACAGGGCATGGGAGGAGCAGAGGAGGGGGAACAGCAGTCTCTTTCCTTGGTGTTGTGCAGCAGGCTCTTGCAGCAGAGGTGGAATAGCTCCAGAAGGTTGAGAACGAGGGAGATCAAGCCCACCACCAGCATGAAGAGGATGAAGATAGTTTTTTCAGTGGGGCGGGACATAAAGCAGTCCACATGGTGTGGACAAGGGTCCCCCTGACAGACATAACGGGCATGCATTACAAAACCATATAGGTACCACTGGCCAAGGAGGAAGCCAGCCTCAAAGATGCTCTTGAAGACCACACTAATGGTGTAGGTCCACATCAGAGGCCCACGGATTTTAATCCTCCCATCCTCCGCCACGCAGATCTTGGCCATCTTCTTCTCCACCGCCACCAGCATGGCTGTCACCTTATAATCCTTAGACTGCAGAGCCCGGAGCTCACTCTCCCGCTCCTTCAGCTTCACCTCAAGCCGGGAGAGATAGACGACGTGCCCCAGGTAGACCAAAGTGGGTGTGCTGACAAAGAGGAACTGCAGGACCCAGTAACGGACGTGGGAAATGGGGAAAGCCTTGTCATAGCAGACATTGGGGCAGCCGGGCTGCTTGGTGTTGCAAACAAAGTCTGACTGCTCGTCTCCCCACACGGACTCTCCAGCGAGGCCCAGGATCAAGATGCGGAAGATGAAGAGGACCGTCAACCAGATTTTGCCGATGACCGTCGAGTGCTCCTGCACTTGGTCCAGTAACTTCTCCAGGAAGCCCCAGTCACCCATCTTGTGCTAAGGGAGAGCACAATACATACTTTTACCACGTAAAAGCCACTATTGATTACTTGCTGTGTGATACATAGCCACACAGCGAAGTTTTGCAAATATTGTTTCCATAACACCATTCAGTGTAGGTGGTGTTTCTGACTAAAATTAACAAGGAAGGTTCCTGCCCCAAAAGCTTACAGGTGAAAGTTTAGATAGCTTGGGGTGGGGAGAGACCAGCACAAGTGAGGACCAAGTATGAGCAAGCACACTTCCTATATAATTGTTGTATTTTATTTTTTTGAAATAAGGAACCCCAGACTTAAAATACAATTTGCCTTAAGACTCTAACAGTCAGAATGGTAACTTGCGCGAGTCTCACCCCTGGTGCCCTGCTATTGTGGAAGTGAAGAGCAGCTGAATTTCTAGAAGTGACAGAACTTGCTTTCAAAATAACAAAGGGCAGAGGAATCCAGAAGTGTTTCAGGCTCTTCTACATCTGGACTAGAACAATCCTTACAGAGCATCCCATTTTAAAAAGACAGTTTTGGGATAGAGAGAAAGGGCCAGCTAACTGTTCCCATGGTCTACACCACCCTCTCCACCTATCTAGTAACAAGATACTTTGAGGACTATCCAGAATTTTCATGGACATTGAAGGATGGAAGTTTTAAGAGCAGAATTTAAAGCAGAAAAGTACAGATATATGCATATACAAATTCTGGACCATAGTGATGTTAGGAGCCTAAAAAACACTTTAAAAAATACCACTCCTTTGGAAGAGGTTTGGAAAAGTGCTCAGCAAGCAGGGAGGAGAGGCAACTCTACAGGAGAAGGGCCTTATTTTTCTGCTGTGGAACTTGAGGCAGCTTGAGGCAGCTTTAATAGGATTCTCAAAATGTCTCACAGCGAGGCACTGACAAGACCCAGACCTCCTTAGCTTCAGCAATCTTGGCCCATTAAGTGTCTTAAGACCAGGCCCTGGGACCAATGTGAGTTAACCTACTGGCCTGCAAATTAATCCTAGAAATTGCCCTGTGAAGGAGAAAAGGCAACAGTCAAATCCACACCATATATTCATGTTGTTGGGCATAAATACAAAATAAATAAAGCTCATGATCCTACGACTCTTATGCTACTTTCACAGTCATGTTTCCTTCCTAGGGAATTATGAGAAATGAAGTTTGTTAAACATGCTGGGAACTATAGCTCTGTGAAGGGTTCTCCTAATAGCACCCATGACAAACCACAGTTCCCTGGGTTCGTTGTTTTTTTTTTTGGGGGGGGGACCATGACTGTGAAAGTGGTATAAAAGTGCTTTGCATGCTTGGTGTGGATGTCTGGTAAGAAGATCCACTGTGCAGGAAAATTCCTAATAGTCTCATCATTTGCAGAACATTTAGAAAAAAACCACCACAACATATTTCTACCAAAGGGAACAGACCCTCACTTCCCCTGATCTTAGAGCTGTTCAGCAGTGGAACAGACTGTCTAGGAAGGTGGTAGACTATTTCACTGGAGGTTTTTAAACAGAGGTTGGGTGGCCATTTGTCAGGGACTGCATTGCAGGGAGTTGGAGTAGATGGCGCTTGGCATACCTTGCAACTCTTTGATTCTATGATCTTTTAGCACTTAGGAGACAAACCGCCCAATCAATGCTGCCCCTTTAGGGATCTGTACCAAGAAGCCAAGCCAACCACAACCCCATACCTGGGGTTAATCCCATCACTCATTGTTACCCTCAGTTTCCCATAAAAAACAACAGCTAGAAAGATTAAAACTTATCGGGAGGCAGGGAAGCAAGATGCTGAGCATGCTGACAAAATCTACAGTACAAAACGGAGACCTTTGAAAAGCTACTCTCCTCTGCTGTGTTCAGCTGCTCTGCAGGAGCTTCCCCTTAAAGCTAACTTCCCCTTAAATTTAAAATTTTGTATCAGACAAGGCAGTTGTGCTTAAAAGCATGAATGCATACCAAGCTTTTAGTTGGAGACAGTCTATGTCTATGAGCAATAAGGAGCTCCTGCTGCTGTAAGAATATAGGAAGGTGTTTTACAAGAATTCAGACCATTGCTCCACCTAGTTCCATATTACACACACTGACTGGCAGCAGCAGTTCCTACTTGGAGATGCAGCTGGGGACTGAACCTGGGACCTTGATGCTCTCTTGATGAGCTACAGCCATTCCTGCATTCTGGAGCCTTTCCCCACCCATGCGACCCTCCAGCTATTTGTTTTAACTTGGCAATTTCATCCTGCAGCTCTGTCTTAGGTATCTTCAAAAACCATGCATGGAGCTACTAAACATGGGTATTTTTCAATGCAAAGCTATATCCTATCGTAGATTTTTAACACCACCAACTTTAAAACATAAACAGAGATTTAATCTTAAAGTGCAAATAAAGACAGAGGGACAAGTCATAAAGTCCACAGACAACAAAGGCCAAACAGATTCTTTTGCTCACCTTTTAAGCCCTCTCTCAGCCTAGTACCTCTCTGAAGGCCACCACAGCCCTCTGCTACTTGCCCCTGGGGTTATAAAGAGAAAGGAGCAGGCAGTCAATCAAGAAGTGTCCAGTCAGGGGCTTGATCAGCTTTTAAAGTGATAGCCTTTTCAACCTCACATACCGAAAGGATTGTCCCACTCAACAGAGCCAAGGAAGGAAGGTGTGTGTGTGTGGGCGGAGCAGGTTTAACTTTATCAAAGGGTTAAATTATTCTAGAGGAAATTCCGGCAGGGCAGGTAAATGTTTTTCTCCTGCTACTGCCCAGAACTGCCTATCAAGGATAAGTAAGGAACCCTCAATACTTGGAAGAAACACAAGCTATCTCAGTTCAGGGTTGCCAGATGGAAGGAAATCCTGTTCTGCAGCTGTGTCTTCATCGCCTGACACACATCAACCAGCAGAACTTTTCACGGCATGGAGGAAAACATGACTGCTGGCTAATGCATGTGTTTCAAGGCGCTATTGAAAGCATGATGACAGGGGCAGGTTGAAAAGTTGGCAGCCCTATGCCAGTTTGGTGTGTGTGATCCTATCTTTATTATCTGGTGTTTTATTATCTGGCTGAGATTCCATGCTCCAGAATTTGCATTCTGTACTGGGACTGAGGCTCAGTATACACGGAGTCATAGCTGTCAACTTTTTCCCTTTTCTTGCAAGGAATCCTATTCGGAATAAGGGAATTTCCCTTAAAAAAAGGGAAATGTTGACAGCTACGCATGAAGTATACACGCAAGGATAAGAGTGTGCCTCTGAGCACATGCAGTGTGCTTGCTCCTTCTTCCACTGAGTACATGAGAACTAGCAACTAGTTGCCAAAGGATATGGCAACTTTGCTGAAGCAAAGCAGGTCTGTATGGGAGACTGTGCCATGCATACCCTCTTGACAGAAAGAGGGTAGGACAGAAATTTAGCTAAACGACTAAATCATTCCAAGGTCCCATGCAGGTCGTATTAAGGAAAAAGAGTACCAGACCAAGTGGAAAGAACTCACAGGCAAGTAGGAAATAATAAATGAATAAAGTAAAATAAATCAAAGAAATGGGCCCACTACTTCTGAGGCTGTCCAACTAATTTGGAGATTGGGCCAAAACAAATCTGGGGAAGGGCTGTAGCTCAATGGCAGAGCACCTGCTTTGCATGCAGAAGGTGCCAGATTTGATCCCTGGAATCCCCAGGCAGGGTGGGAGAGATCCCTGCCCCAAACCCTGGAGAGCTG
Source organism: Podarcis cretensis (assembly GCF_951804945.1). Taxonomy (NCBI): domain Eukaryota; kingdom Metazoa; phylum Chordata; class Lepidosauria; order Squamata; family Lacertidae; genus Podarcis; species Podarcis cretensis. The sequence continues at coordinate 31,960,404 of NC_137177.1, forward strand.
CTGCCAGTCAGTGTAGACAACACTGAAGAAGACAGACCAAGGGCCTGACTCGGCAGCTTCCTATGTTCTTTCCCCGACTGTGGTACTCACCAACAAGTAAAATGCAAGTTCTCAGCATACAAATCCAAGTTTTTGGTTTTGAATTACTGCCCTTCTGAGTTTTGCTCCAGAAGAGAAAGGAGGCTGCGGCAAGAGAGCACAGAGCCCTCTTGCTGTGATCCAGGAAACTCCGGGACTGTTCTGAAGAGCTTTGGTGGTGGTGGTGGGGAAGTTGACTACAATAACTCCAGGATGAGTGCAGAGGGGAGGAGCTAAAGGGAAAGGGAGGAGTCACTGTTGTCAAAAGCTTTGGGCTGGCTCTCAGTCCTGTGGCGTTATTACGATCCTCCAAGGGACAGCTGGTGGGGCAGGTGGAAAAAGAAGGGAAACCAGGGTGACTTCACCTGCTTCCTGGCTGGAGGCATGTGTAATGGGTGGGTGAAATTATGGGAGAGGAGAGGAGACAGCAGGAGTCCTAAGAGAGGCTTGGATAAGCCCGGTGGCCTTGCAGGGTTTAGCTTGCTGCTTTCCTTACAAACGGGGGCAGGCAGGGGGAGAGCTGCAGTCGGGGAAATAGGAAGCATAGGAAAACAACGAAGACTGAAATAACAAGCGTTGCCCATTGTGAAGCTGTCTGGGCCAAGAGAAACAAGAGGGAAATCCTGGAGAAGCGGAATTTGCCGGCAATTAACTAAGCGTGGGAATCGGGAATGAGCTAGGCCTCAGCAAGGCCAGTGGCAGTGGGAGTTTATTGTAGGGGGGCTCTGGTATTATCTTTTGGAAACTAGCAATGCAGCATGTGTCCCCCCCCCCCCCGCCCAGCCTGGTCTTTGGTGTGTTTGCTTGGAAGCAAAATTATGCTGAGGCCAATATTTTGGCCCCTTCTGCATTGTCAGAAAACAACAAGAAAGAAACTGCAACCAACCAACCAGCTAAAGGACAGGCGCCCTTCGTAATGATTTGTACTCATGATGGTATCAGGGCAGTTATACTCAATACAGTGGTACCTCCGGTTACATACGCTTCAGGTTACGGACTCCGCTAATCCAGAAATAGTGCTTCAGCTTAAGAACTTTGCTTCAGGATAAGAACAGAAATTGGGCTCTGGTGGCGCGGCGGCAGCAGGAGGCCCCATTAGCTAAAGTGGTGCTTCAGGTTAAGAACAGTTTCAGGTTAAGAACAGACCTCCGGAACGAATTAAGTACTTAACCCGAGGTACCACTGTAAATGTTTGCTTCAGCAAACATTTCTGGGTGGTCAAACTGCTTCATTTGCAAGAGCTGCACGTCTCATACTTTCCTGGCGAAATCTTGTAATTTTTGCACAACTAATGTTCTGGAGTTTGTTTTGTTTTGCTACAAGACAGCAGTAATGCAACAATATGGGAGAGGCATTGCAGAACTAATGAAGTGGAATGATCTGTGGATGGTCTAGTATCAATCTATTGCTAACGTTCTATTATTGCATCAGTGACCTATTGCAGTATGTAGTATACCTCAGTATGAACCAACCTGAAATCTAAGAGAAGAGAATTTTTCTGGAAAATGATTGGTGAATTTACCTCTTTTTTTGCCACCACCCCAAACTACCCCTTGGAGAACATTCCGGAAAATGAACCCCCCCCCCATGTGCCTCTTAATTTCACCACCTGCATAATTTAGGGAGGCAATTTTCGCTCAGCTTGGGGGCCTGGTGTGATGCCCTGATGTTGCTCCATGTTTGGTCTCAAAAATGTGGGGGGGGGGCTGGCCCGCGCCCCCAAAAGTCTGAGGGGGCCCAAAGAGCCTCAGCCCCTTGGAGCCAGTGCCTATGGCTCAGCCACAGACAGAGTCACTTTTTCCTAGGATGGGATTGGATTCAGCCACAGTATTTTTATAAGTAAGGAAGCAGTGCCACCTCCTGGGCTAAAGGTATGATTAACAACAAAGTTCTGAAGTGTAGTTGAGCTGTATTAGGACCAAATTAGACACCGTGTGGATGAACCATGATGGTTTCATTTATTTAAAGAACTTCAATCCCGCTCTCCAGCTGAAAAGGAATCTCAGGGCAGTTTACAATGATCAAAGTTATGGCCATGATGAGACCCTGGTTTCAGCTTCCACTCAACAACTAATTTGCAGGGCCCACTTCAAATTGACTTTGATGGTGAGGCGAGGTTGTTCAACCCTTTCCTCATCTTTGTTTTCAGCAAAAAGACTGACCAGCCTAACCAACCCCTAGGTATGCCTTGTCTCCAGGGAGGATTGGGAATGTCCCCTGCCGAAATGCCTCCTGGAAAGCTGTTGCCAGCCCGTGCTTACAATACTGAGCTAGATGGGAAGGGGCTGCGGCTCAGTGGCAGAGCTTATGCTTTGCATGCACCTGGGACCTTCTGCATGCAGTGCTTCTGCACTACCACTGAACTATAGGCTTTCCTGAAAATCCCCATGACTTGGGAAAATGGGGAGAAAGCGGCGGGGGTAGGGTGGGTTTTATTTTTGCTGCTGTTGCGTGAGTTAAAAAAATGCAGAAAAGCTGTGAAATGACGATTTTCTCTTGTGGCCACTGGGTGGCAGTGGGACAGCAAGCATTTAATAATACAAAGAAGGTAATTTCACCTTCTGAACTGGGGGGGGGGGGGAGATCCCTCCAGAAAATTGGTGCATCTGCTGTTTTAAATAGACAGCTCTCTCTCTCATAAATAAACCCTTTGCTGAGTTAAGAGAACATAGTGATCTAAAGGCTGGGATGGAATTAAATATGGAGAGGCCCCTAAGACACCATTAAAGTTTTAAGCTGCCGTCCTCCGAAGGTGGGTCATCACAGGGCTTTTGCTGAATTAGCTGTTGCTCCATCTGGGCTAGTGGATGTTTGCAAAGGAAAACAGAGAGCAGGGCTGGGGGCAAAGGTTAGACGGTGGATGTAACTGGAATGAGACAAATTATTCTGAAACACAAAAATTAGAATTAGTACATAAAAAGAACCCTTCTGGATCAGGCCAGGGGCTCATCCTGTGCAGGAAGAGCACCTGACACTGGTGCTATTGAAAAAAGTGCATGGCTCACAGGAAAGCACAAGAATCTGAATCTTGGGGTTAGGAACTTTTGATTATTATTTTTTTGGCCTATATTGGTCTTGGAAACACTCACCACCCATTTAAAACACACAAATCCTAGGAACTGTAATTTGCCCCAGATTGATTGTGGATTGATGTGGATTGAGAATTCATGGCTGAGATGCCCCACCAGCTCCAGGTTCCGGATTTGCACAAGACTGCTCTTGGAATCCAAGCATGAGGATAGCTGCCAAGAGCTGATGCCATAAACCCAGAGCTTACTGGCTTGAGGTGGTGATGGGCTTTCTTGTATGCTTCCTTCAGTACATATGTCAATATCTAAGCCAGGGGACCATTGTTTCCCTTGCCACATACCTGGCTACAGGGAGCAGAGCCCACCTGCTGTGTTTTGAATAGACTATTACCTTCCAAGGGGTATTAACTCCTTAGCTTTCAGCTGGCAAGGAGATAAGTAAAGGCTACTGCATAAGCCACTCAGCATTCAGCAAAGCTGTTGGGTAGGGGCTGGAGAGCAAGTGGGGGGCAATCAGAGTTTCCCAGGTGAGCTGCAACCAGTACCTGGAAGACTCTTTAAGAGGAAATAAAACGGAAATTCTTTCAATAACTTTTTGGTGTGTAATATTTATTAAGGGCTGGTGAATAATTGATACTGATCTCGGCTTGCTGGGGCAGGTTGGCTCTTGGTTAGATAGTATTAAAGTTTAACAACACTTGGCAGCTGCAAAGTGGGACGTGCACCCAAGGTGTGGTCTTCCTAACACTGTGGGTCTGTGAGTGCTGAGTGTCCCTGAGCTGGCAGGAATGCGAGGGTATGAATCTCAGCTTGATGGAGATGGCTCTTAGCATTCACACATTGAAGCCAGGTTCATTGATTACATGTCATATTTTCATTTTGGTTGGATCCCTTCATTCTTCTGTGATGGAGCTCAAGGATTGCAGCTCTAATGGGGTTTTCCAGCCTGTCAGCAGCTGCACATTGGGGGTCTGTTTATTTCAGCCAGGAAGCCACAGCAGGTGCCTTCATATCAGCTGCAAACTGGACCACAACAATTCTCCAGCTTAGATATTGGAGTTGGAAATACCTATTTCAGTGGAAATACCTATTTCAGCGGTTCAAACAAAATAAAAACCATTCTTTTATAGTTACCTCTTTTGATCCTGCTTGGTGGCATCCTCCCTCCCCAATGGCTGGCAAGTGTTGGTGCTTCAGTGATAATTTACCTCCACTTGCTGTTTCTTCCATCATCTTCTGGATCAGCCACAGTATTACTGCCACCTAGTTAGGGATCACGTACAGATCCCTGACTAACTAGCAGGGGCGTTGAGATTAGTGTGCTACTGTCTGGTCTACATCACATTGCCACAATGTGGACAGCTCCTCTCCTAACTTGCACCAGTTTTTGCTCTGCACCCCCTTGCTAGGGTAGGTGAAGACCCAGCTTCCTGCCCCAAAGTGGGGTCTGCAGGTACTGCCAACCAGCTGATCACCAGCACTTGCAAAGCTCTGTGCCTTTGCCTGCATGGTTTGGTTTCAAACCACCTGGGCAAATGAAAACCTGTCACCTGGCATCAGGTGACTGATAGGTGGCTGGCTGGTTCCACTTGTCTGAAATGGCCTGCAGGGGTTGGGGGAACCTAAGCATCCAGCTCACCAGCTGCAAATGCTTAGGCAGAAACAACTCTATATATATTGGGAAGTTGAGGGACCAGCTTTGCTAAGGCTTGTAAACTGTCTTTCCAAAGGCACCCCATCCACCCAAACATTGTACATGTGCCTGACTACACTGCCCATCCATTGAATGTGATCTAGAAAAGACAACTAGAGCTGCATGTGGGCACAGTAAGTTTCCACTGCTGCAACTCCCTAGGTCGGTATGGCAAGCAGCTATAACAATGGGTTATAGGTCAACTAGGTTTTGCATAGAGTAGACCCATTGACATTAATGGATCCATCTTAGTCATGCTGATTAATTACACTCTGATTAAAACTAAGTTGACTACCACCCTATTTACCCCAGGCATCCATTGGCTTTGAGTAGAGAAACCAAGGACATCTGCATCAGGGAAGTGTAGCTAAAGTTTTGGAGTGTTCACTGCCTGTATCTATGGTTGCTACTAATGGGGATTGTATGGGCAATCTATCCGGAAGACATTGTATTTCAAGGCGTTAGTGATCTAACCTGGTTACCCTTCCTGCCTCTGTTTGCTTCCCCCTATCTCTTGTTCAGCTCTTTGATGGCTGAGAGGAGCCTTTAATGCCCTAATCTGTGGAAGGAAGTGATAGCGCTGGGTACCTTCACCTTCTTTGATGTTAGACACACTTCTTTGATGTTAGACACACAGTGGGGCACTGGGAGAGGTGGCTAATGAATAATCTGCATGTAGCCAGTTGAGCAAGCCATGTAGGCTAACAGGCTATCTATCTATAAATCAGATGGTGTCGGGCATAGTTTCTGAGAAGCTCATGCACGGACTGATCGATTGCAGGGCCGTGAAAACCTAAGGCTACCTGGGGAAGTCGCTTCATCACTTTTTGAGGGCTTCCAAGTGGCAGATTGAAGTTACTTGCTTGGTAATGTATATAATGCTTGCTGTTTAGAATAAAATCTTTAATCTTCTCACTCACTTCTCACTCATGCTGAATCTCATTTTAAAAGAACCACCTTGCATTTGGAAAGACAGGGATTTGTCAGTGGCTCAGAAAATGGAGGCAGCCTGCCTCTGAATCACAACTGGTGAGGAATAATGACAGCAGTGGGCTGTTACCTTCCCACTCTGCTGATGGGCTTCGTAAAGGTATCCATCCAGCAGGCCACATGCTGGAGATCTTCTGATCCAGCATGACTCTTCTTCAGGTCCCCAGGACTTCAAAAGCTTGCTCCAGTTTTCAGAACATCACTAGTCCTCGTGGCTGACATTCCGAATGCCATAGCTCAACAGACCACTGCAGGTAACCACAGTTTGAACTCAAGACTCCAGGATCTCTCCTATTCCTTTCTCATCTTCTTGCTTTACCCCATTCCTTCTGCTCTGCCTCTCCCCTCTCCATACTCTCCCCATCATCTGTAAGTAAGGAACTCAGCATGTGTCTGTATAAACAAAGTAACATTTATTTGACCTTTCGCATTACACAGTTCGCTAGGCAAATAAAATATTTGTTCAGTGACTTAAAGGAACTGATATGCTTGGCTCTGAGCAAGAGAGGAGCTGAGTCTTGCGAAATACCAGTCTGGTTGGTTGGTCCTGCGTAGGGGCCCCTAATGCGACTTTCCCTCAGGATGCTGGGCAAGGCCAGAAAGGTCTGTCTGTGCTGCAGATGCTGTGGAACAAGTAACAACATGACCTCCTGATTTCCCTTGGAACGGGAAGTATTAAGGAAGAAGTGGCACTTAAAACCTGTTTGGGCCCTGGAAGAATTCCCGCAAATTCTTGATTTGTCTGTAGCACTTTCATTGCAATTAATTTCCTCTGAGTTCCCTCCTGTTTCCAGGTCAAGCTTATAGTCCATCCTTCTTCCTCTCAGTTGTCCTGGGTGATGTAAGTAAGACAGTGGTCCCATTTTTTCCTGATAAACAGCCAGTTGTGCCCAGAGAGGAAGGGAGTGCTTGTCCTGAGGTTATGCATCTTCATGGCTGAGTGGGAATTCAAGCCCAGATCTCCCTGCACTCTAAACCACTGCACTGGGGATTTTCACATTGCGAGATTGAGAACGGTAGCTACGTTCCTATGAAAAATGGCATGCTCATCACAACCAATCTTCGCTTGCAATGGAACACTTGGTAGTGGAGCTCTGCGGGCCTAGCCACCAACCATCACCCACCTGAGTGTGCACCCAGACTGCCCTGCAATGTGCAGAGAGCTGAAGTGGCAGGTGCATGGCGATTCCCCAGGATACAGACTGGTGAGGAAAGGGTTCCTGACACAAAGCAAACTTGAAAAAAAGCCTAGAACAGCTGGACTGCATCTCTATCTCCCTGCCATCTTCTAAGTCTGCTTACCCTCCAGCTCCATCTGAACACATTTACCTTGAGCCTGTTGTATGACCTGAATCCCTCTTCTCTTGCCTGCTTCACTGTCACCTAGTGTGGTGCTCTTGCAGCCTCTGCTATAGACCCAGTTTCTCCCCCAGCTCTGATTCTCAAGCCGTATCTCTCTGCAAGGGAGATCCTTTGCAAATCTTGCAAAGGCTGCTCTGGTTGTCCCTTCCATGAGGTTTTCTGCCCCAGCTTCCACTCCCCCTTTTGTATTACATGTTTGCTGAACGCTATTGATTTATGGTTGTTACTTTTACCCCCTTCGGGGAGAAGTCCCAGCCTCCTTTTAAGTCAAGCCCTCTCCTTTGAAGAGCTGACTCTTGTCACTCAACGCTCTCTTTGTTTTCGGTTGCCGGTGAACTCGCTCAAAGCAGAAAAGAGAAATAACTTCCTGGACAAAAGAGCGATAAGCATGCCAGCCAAGATTAGCAAAAGATAAGAGCCTGGCACCTGGTTAATTTACTGCTGAAAGGCAGCAAATAGCTTTTTTCTAATTTTCAGGTTTGTAGCTAGTTCTCCTTCCCTCCCATATACCTGGAATGGGAACTCATGTTTTCAGAGGACTGGGCTCCTGTACCTTTAATAGCTGGATGACCGAGGGACTATCAGCTGCTGTGCCTGGCATGAGATACTTGCTGAAGTCCCCTTTATACATAGAAATTAAGAGTACAGGAACACTGTCCTCTTTTGCAGCTGCCTACCCTATTTGCAGGGCAACAGAGCATAAAAATCACTTGCTTTTCTTCCTGGTTGTGCTGGAACCTTTAACAGCAGCCAAACTTGCAGAAATGTTGCAGGTGAAGCTTTCTCCCTGTCACTGGATGTGAGTGGTATGAAAACCTTCCCTTGCTTAAATCCCCTCCATCAAAGTCTAGTGAGGTGGCCAGATACAAATGGCTCACAGCTCCTGCACCTTTAATGGGAAGAAACACCTATTTCCTCTTCTACATAGCAATTAAGGTTGCAGGATCCCTCTCCTCTTTTCCCATCTGCTGACCCTGGGGCCTAGAGCTGAGTGAAAAAGGGACTTCTGAAGTTCTCTGCCCTACTTGCCAGCAGAAGAATTGGAGGGAAAATTCCACTGAATAATCTTGGAGGGTGGAGAAATTCTCCAACCATTTCTCACCATCTGCAATGGAAGCAGCTCAATCCCCACCTTTCTAACTTTTGTTGTCATTTCTGCTGCTGCAAAATGTCTCTTTTTGATTGAATTTAGTCTACTGAGGATGGCAGGTTTCAGATCTGAGCTGCACTCAGAACTGTGAGTGAAATTATTACTTCTTCTTTTCTTCCATTAGTTCCTGTCTTATCCTGCTGAATTCTAGTTTCCTACCCCGTTGTGAATATTGTGGGAGTATTTTTTTTTTTAAAAAAGACTGCCCTCATTAAAGGTCACCCACAAGAAAGGTCTCACAGAGAAATTTGTTGAATTCATAAGAGAAGCTGTCAAGCTACACCAGAAATATCTGGATGCTGATGCGCTTGATTGCCATGGAGGCAATTGTTCAGCATTAAAATGCTTTTCAGCTTTGTTTTGTCCTGGAACCGTAATAATCTTTGATTTCTGACAATTAAGTGCACTGGCTTAATTTCTTTGCTCTTGTCATGATCAACTGGCCAACTGGTGTGGATGGTTAAAGCATGGCGCTAATAAACCAGGTTTGTCTAAAGACCATCCCAGGACAGACACACAAGAGCCCTGGGGCTCTCTCTTTGAGGGACAGCCACAACTCTGCCACAAGAAGCAGAGTGCATGCTTTGCATGCGCAAGATCTCAGGGCGTCTCCAGCACAATGATCTCATTTAATAGGCCTGGGAAATATCCCTACCTGCAATCTTTGGAAACCTTCATTCAGTCATACAACATTTGGCTAAATGGACTAATAGTCTGACTCAGCAGGAGTCAGCTCCCTGTGGAAAGTCATTTTGTCAGGATAGCTCCTGTCCCACAAATAAATTGTTAGATGGGGCAACCCACAGCAGCTTGTAGGATGGCACCCAAGCAATTTTGCATGCCCATCCTACCTCCTGCTGAGAAGGATGATTTCTCCATGGTGCGGCTATTTTGCACACACAGGCAAGGCTGCAGGTCCAAACTTGGCAAATCCTGGTAAAAACCTACAGAAGGACCATAGCTCAGTGTCGGAGCATCAGATTTGCACGCAGAGGGTCCCAGGTTCAATACCTGACATTTCTGGGTAGGTCTGGGAGAGCACCTTGCCTGAAACCATGGACAGCCACTTCTAGTCAGTCTAGGAAATAGTGAGTTAGGTGGGGTGATGCTCTGACTGAGCCTGAGAACCTTAGGTTGGGTTCCCAAGGATGGTACAACAAAGGATGTTGAATTCACCTGATGCTAAAGGACTCCCATGGGTCAGAATAACTCTTGCAGCAGAACACTGGAGCAAATGTTCACCTGCCTCTTCCTTATTATTAAAGAACTTCATATGCATTAGCTGAGTAATGTTGTTTGGCCCTGAAGTTCCACCTGTCAGGGATTTTGTAGACTTAAGCCTGAGGCTGAGAGAGAAAGGAAGATTCCTTGTGGTGGACAAGAGATTTTTGAAGTAGGCATTTTCCAGCTCACAGTCCAAGCCATCAGTTCTAACATTGCCCCACTGAACTCAGCAGTCTTCCCTTCTAAGTAAACATTCTCAGGATTGTGCTGCATGATAGCTTTTTACTGAGGAAAATGATAACCCCTAATTGTTGGGTGCTTTTCTATAATAGCGGCCCCCTCTTTCTCCCTTGCAAAGTCCTTGCCTCTCCAGAGTGCCATGTCAAACCTGCACAGCTTGTTGAATGAGGTCAGTTCTGCTTCACACCCTGTTCACGTAAATAGTTGCTTCAGCTAAACAACTCCCCAGTGTGCTACAACTCCCACTCTGTGAGATATTGCCAAATAAGGGTGACCATGTGCCCTACTTTCCAGAGGACACTCTCTGTTTAAAGGGTTGTCCCGTTTAAATTTAAAGACCTCTAAGACGGGAGAGCAGGAGGGGTCTTGAAATTGCCCATCAACAGTCAGTACCTGGACAGCAGGCTGAGCAGGAACATACAGGCTACCTGGCCATGGTCTTCCCCACTTCTATGGGATGTATTGCATATCTACTTGAAGTATAGCAATTATTTACAAATGTGCCTTTACATGTATATATATACATTAACATGTGCAAATTTTATGTAAAGCACTTCATTCTTTCGTCCTTTTTTTTTGGTAGTGCATAAATGATCACCTTATAATTGCTGAGCAGTACAGAACTCTTACAAAACAGATAGGAAGCCCACCTGAGAAACAGCTCTAGTTCATCCACACCCTCAGAATCCCTTATATGGTTTCTTTTTCATATGGGGAACCTCTAATCTCATTTAGATATTTGCTTTCAACCTAATCTGGTTGAAGCTTCAGCCTTAAGCAAACTGTCCACTCCACCAATGAGGCATATTACAACTCTTTTTGGCTTCCGATGAAAGTCCTCAGAGGTTTCCATCAAAGTAGAACCCTCAAACCAATTTGGAATGTCATGTTAGGCAGGATTTCAGGGGCAAGTCCAACCGCTACCAGAATAAAGCCTTCTTTGCAGGGTGCCTCAGTCTGGTCCAGGAAGGAAGATGGCTTCCTCTCTGGAAAGCACCAGAGTCCTTGTATTATTCTCACAGAACTTCACTGGGCACAATCCTTCCTTTGGGGAAAGGTCTGGTAAGGAGTGTGTAACCAGTTTTCCCCAATCATGTGCCCTCCTCACCCATTAGGCCTGGGAAACATGGCCAATGACCAGGGGTGTTGAGAGCTGTAGTCTCTCAGCATCTGGAGACACTAGGGTTGAGGAGGCTGGTGTAAACAGGACATCATGAAAGCATTTGTTCTTGGCTAACCCCTACAGCAGGCTTTCCCAAAGCTGGTGCTTTTCAGATGTTCTTGAACAACAACTCCCACCATCCCTGATTATTGGCCATTGTGTTTGGGGCTGGGAACTGAACAACACCTGGAATGCAGCAGACTGGAAAAAGCTACTATACAGAGATATCTAAGGCTGTGCCCCTTTGGTCGTGTAAACACACCTATAGATGGTGCAAACGCCTCCCCCCAACTTGAATTTTTTTCTTGGCTTTCCTTGAAATTGCTAAGTTATTCTGCCTGAAGTGAAACCTCCAAATTAACTTTGAATTTCCTTTAGGTGAAATTTTGGTGAAAAGGTTGAGCTGAAGCCAACCTTTCCTTCTCATCATTTGTTTTTGGACAGCATTAACTAAACAGCCCCCCCCCCCCCATTGATTCTGCAACACTCTATAAACATTTTAATGAGTCAGAGGAAAGAATCAGAGCTATAAGTCATTAGTTGCTAGGAGTTTTCTGAAGACCATAACAGATGTTTCACATATGTGGCTCTCTTAGCCAACTGCCCATATTATCATCTCTTCTGAGAAAGAGCAGATGTTAGGATCTAAAGGGCTGCAACTTCTTCCAGGGATTGTGCAAGTCAACATCTTGTGTTGTGCATGCTTTGACCATGCGTCTTCAGTTTAGTAAAAACATGTAAACAGGCCAGGAGGCTTTGCCTTTAGGCCTCAACAAAACATGACGGTGCTTCCCCTTTGTGGAAAACTTTGGTGGCCACACAATGTAGAAGGAAGACTTCTGTTTCAAATCACCCTTCCTTGCCCCATGTTCCTCAAAAGCCACTTGTGTGTCGCAATGAAATAATCCAAATGGCAGCCGGCCATTTTGGATCTGTCCTTTCACGCCGCCTCAGATCAAAGTCAGGTTAGGTGCGGAGGCTCTGAGGGCCTCCACCTGTGTGTGCTTCCCTTTCCCATAATGCGGTTGGTCCAGTCTTGCATGGCACTGGCAGGTGGATGCCTTGCTGTAGGTGAGCGACCTCTTCTTCTTCTGGCACTTCTGTATCGAGCGGAACACCCGCTTGCAGATGAGGTAGACAATCTCGCAGACAATAAGGACGATGCAGAAGGCAGATGCCCCAACCATGAAGTAGGTGAAAATCTTCTTCTCCGTTGGCCGAGCGATGTAGCAGTCCACTACATTGGGGCAAGGCTTCAGATCGCACTTGACCAGCTTAGGCATGTCAAAGCTCTCCCATATCCTATGCAGGAGGTAGAGGAAGACGATCTCGATAGCCAACTTGAAGAAGAGGGTGAGAACATAAGTCCACCAGAGGCCACCATGTTTCTTGCCAGTGTCGCTGTAGAGTTTGGGGCAGTTCTCTCCATTCTTTAACCGGTTTTTCCTCTCCCTGTCCTCGCGGTAGGCCACGTGCATTATAACCAGCAGCGAAGGGCAGGTGACAAAGATAAGCTGCAGGGCCCACAGCCGGGTGTGGGAGATGGGGAAGTAGTGGTCAAAGCAGACGTTGGTGCATCCAGGCTGACGGTGGTTGCAATCAAACTCCTTCTGCTCATCCCCCCACACTCGCTCAGCAGCCACCACATAAACCAGGACTCGGAAGACAAAGACAACGGAGAGCCAGATGCGCCCAAAAGCGGTGGAGTATTTGTTCACCCCGCTCAGCAGGCCTTGTAGGGTCTTCCAGTCCATGGTGATGGAAGTCTGTGGAGGTCCTGCTCACTTGAGCCTGGAAGGGAGGAAAGAGAGAAAAAAGAAACGGTGTGTAAAAAAATAATAATATTTCAACACTTCAAGATGGCGCCCCATACATTTGTAACCAGCAACAGGCTGGCTGGTTATTCAAGCACTCAGGGGACCTGTCAGAGCTGGCTCTCTGAGGTGAGGGATGAGATGGCTCCTCCTTCCATTACTCCAGTGCTGGGGAACCTGAGGGCCAGGAGCCTCTTCTATCTGTGCCTCACCCAGGCCATGCCCCTCACCAGCCCTGCTTCTCATCCTCCTTGATTGTTTTTTCCTAGCTGGAATGTGTCCATGATCACACCTTTTGCTCTCCTGGATGGAGGATGGTGATGTGTGTGTGTAGAAGCTAGACTACTGTACAAAGCAAACATTGACATTTGTTGCTTCACCTACTTTTACTTTTGCCACTGGCCCTGCCAAACGAGCACCCCCCCGAAAGGAAATTGGCCCTTGGGCTTAAAAAGGTTACTCATCCCTGCATTATTTGCATGGAAACAGATCCAACTTTCACTTTGGTCTTTTTTCAACACTGGTAATGGGAAGATGACAGGCTGACCATGCGGCCCACACAGATCTGTCCTCCACTTCCTCACTGCTACTCCCTGCCTCTCAGTATCTGCTGCCTGAGGCATCTGTGCCACACAGCCTAAGGGTAGGGCCAGCTCTGGGACCTGCAGGCTGTCTGGCTAGGGAAGGGCATTCATTACAAGGGGACTAACTGAGGAAGTCTCCTTCCATCAGTGGGCCAGAGAGAAGGCTGGCCATACTCCTAGTCCCTTATAGATGTCTTTGGGCTGGATTTGCTTTCTGGTCTAAACAATAAAGATACTTTCTTGCTGGTGAGATGCTGCTTTTTGCTCCATCTGTCTTTACCTTGCCATATCTTCAATTGCATAGGGAGTAGCCCTATTAGACTTTCTGTCTGCCCAGCCATTCAATTTTATACCACCTACTGACAAAGCCCAAAGTAACTTATTTCAAAGTAAAATATTTCAACTATAAAACACACTTCAGAACTGCCCAACACTCCAGATTAGACTACTGCGATACGTACCTGGGGATTGAGGAGGTCACCTGAATGGTTATGCTCAGACAGTGTCTGGGGCTGGTTTTAATTGGATGGAACAGTATTCCCCACAATTACACTTCTAGGGTTACACTGCGTCATGGATTCTGTAGTCCTCCAAGGCTTCACTAACGCTCGTGCACACGTGTTTTGGGCTGAACTGAACTGTTGTGGGTTTTATAGTCTCAGATCTTTACAAAGTATAATATTTACTTTATTTCACCTAAAGTTCTGGAACACTTTTCTGTTATGGAGGAATGCTAGATTTTGACCCAGATTCTGTTATGGGTCATTTTTGTCAGCAATTCTCATGGAAACATGAAGAGGTGAATAGCATAATCTGGATTTATCTAGGCCTCTTTATTAAGCACACAGATTTACTCTTTCTGAAAGTGTTGATGTCACAAGATTTATTAACCTGGGCTGGCAGACAAGCAACAACAATTCTTAGTTGATTAATTCTAGCTTACTCACAGTCTCAGTAGCTTCTTGGCACTTCCTTAGAATAATTAACTTACAGGCCAAGGACGTAATCAGAAAATAGGTAAGTAGGAGCAAGGGTTTTGGCTTGACACACCCTGTTTTGAATTTAGCACCTGGTGCTCAGTCTGGGATTCACAAGCCACCGAGATGCAGCCCCCATGAAGTACCATGGACATGAATTAGAATCTCACAGCCAAATAATGACCTCTTAAATTCAGACCTAGTACTTCTCAGGTGCTTGGGAAGGCCCATAGCTCAGTGACAGAGCATGTGCTTTGTAAGCACAAGGTCTTGGGTTCCATTAGGGACATCTCCAGGTAGGGACATTCAGGCAGAGAATGTCCCCTGCCTGGAGAGCCCCTGCCAGTCAAGTGTTGGTGATATTGCCAATGGTCTCACTCAGTGTAAAGGTAAAGGGACTCCTGACCATTAGATCCAGTCATGGCTGACTCTGGGGTTGCGGCGCTCATCTTGCTTTATTGGCCGAGGGAGCTGGCGTATAGCTTCCGGGTCATGTGGCCAGTATGACTAAGCCACTTCTGGCGAACAAGAGCAGCGCACGGAAACGCCGTTTACCTTCCCTCTGGAGCGGTACCTATTTATCTATTTGCACTTTGACGTGCTTTCAAACTGCTGGGTTGGCAGGAGCAGGGACCGAGCAATGGGAGCTACCCTGTTGCGGGGACTCAAACCGCTGATCTTCTGATCGGAAAGTCCTAGGCTCTGTGGTTTAACTCACAGCGCCATCCGCGTCCCTACCTGACTCAGTGTAAGGTGGAGTAATTGCTTGAGGAAGGGTGGTAGCTCAGAGGCAGAGCCCATGCAAAATATCCTAGGTTCAATCCCTGGTATCTTCAAGTAGCACTGGGAGAGTTTTCTCTCTGAAACCCTGGAGAGCTGCTGCCAGTCAGCGTGGATGCTACTGAGTGAGATAGCCTGATTTGGTGTGAGCCAGCTTGTTTGTTTTGCTCCCTCTGACTTGTCAGAATCTCATATACAGTGGCAGAATGCAAGCATTGGGGTTGGTGTTAAGGGCATCCGAAATGCATCCCTCATCCCATCTAGGTCAGGTTTTTCCAGGACAGCAGTAGCTCTTCCTTAAGCAACCTAATTAGATTTTAGTCAGCTGTCTAACCAGTCTTTCCCTTTCATCCCTAGTGGTGTGCACAATCCGCCCACTTAGCTTTTTACCCTCTGGAAGGAACACACCAGAGTGGTGGAATAGCTTTCCTTTTAACTCTTAGTTCCCTAGCTTCTTTTTCCATCGAGATTCCATGGGGGGTTAAATGTAGGGATGGGAGAACCTGTCACTTTTGGCTGCTCTCAGTTTCTCACTTTTGCCATCTTAAGTTCAGTCCTCCATATTTCCAGGTCAGTCTGCATTTTTAAAAGGTCCTAATGAAAATCCATCAGAATTTCAGCGCAAATTTCTCCTAATGTACACACTTTTGCAAAGCAATTTATCCTAATAAGGTGCTGTTTCCATAAACTGTACAAGTATTTTAATGAACACTTTACCTGATGCATTTTTACACACAGCTGGGGAATTTCAACACAAATTTGGAGAAGTGGGAATTTCATTGAATGACTGTGCTTTGGAATACTTATTGTTTCAGAAAGTGAGTCAGGCAGGTTCCGGAGATCCGTTCTTAACCTGAAACTGTTCTTAACCTGAAGCACCACTTTAGCTAATGGGGCCTCCTGCTGCTGCCACGCTACCGGAGCACAATTTCTGTTCTCATCCTGAAGCAAAGTTCTTAACTTGAAGTACTATTTCTGGGTTAGTGGAGTCTGTAACCTGAAGTGTTTGTAACCCGAAGTACCACTGTATATGTTTGCCTGTTACTCCGGGCTCCTTTGGGAGGAAGAGTAGGATATAAATTTATTCATTAAATTATAAGTTAAATAAATGTGAACTGAATCAAAATTCTTCTCCCACCCCTAGTTAGATACTTGTCCTTTGGGTTGTGTACTTGCTTTTTTTTTGCCAAGCGCATTTCTACTGTTCATTTTAAAACATTGTGTTATTGCATTGCAATATTATATGTCTATTATTATATAACAGCAAGGCCAGTCGTGGCAAACAACGTGCAGTCATTCGTTAAAGTAAACATGTGGGTAGGGAAAGCCCTGCCAACATATGCTTTTAATAAGGAGAAAATAAGACATTTCTTTTTGAGGAATGGCCATTTTTCCTATGCACTGAGCTGCAAAATCAGATCCTGCTTTGCCATGTTTTCCACAACCGAGAGGCTCCCAGTCCCCCCATCTCAAGAAACATACCACAACCAAAGATCTATCAAGAAGTCAAGGCAAGCTTAACCGTATCAACATATGCATTTAAGTACATACAGTATTTTGAAACTAAAGTAGACAATTTTATGCCTATATTGAGAATAGGGAAATTTGGGTGTTTTCCCTGCAATTAAGGTGGCTGTTTACTCTGCTTTTACTGTGGGCAATCCTCTATTTGAAGCAGTTCTCTATGTGTATGGTATTTGTACAAGATCAGATTAAATATAAAAGGATTTTAAAAGTCCTTACCTGGACAACAGGCCCATGGAACTGCATTTCTCTTTATATTATGTTCATGACTTTTAAATGTGATAAATTAGCATATGCCAGAATTTTCAAAGAAGGGACTTTTGTCTGGGCAGCAGTAAGGGAAGAAGTGGGTAACCCCCTATCTGCTGCAATCCCAATAATTATGTAACATTCCCCCCATGAGCTGTCATTTGCATCTGAAATATCACACAGGTTAAATGCACAGGTACATGGAAGGTTATGTCTTGGTGGTTCATTCCTGAAAGACAAGGAGAAGGGTGCCTGCCTACAACACATGCCCTCTCAATAAATATGTGACCCTGAGTTTCTTAGTTCTTGCAGGCATTTCCTGTGCAAAGGTGAGAGGTGCCAACTGGATGGGGCAACTGTCTGGCATCAGGAGGAATGGACTGTCTTCTGTAATGTAGAACACATGGGCTGGGCTGCCGATCCAGCGAGACTAGAGAACGAGATCAGAGCAGTTATTCTTGAAGGACAGGATCAGAATGGTAGAGAACATGACAGGAAGAATTTTGTTTATGTTATTTTAAGGGTCTTCTTTGGCATTATTGACACCACATTTAGTTAATTGAAAACCTTTTCGAAGACTAAGGCAGCAAGAATCCTGATCTTTTAGTAAAATATGTAAAAGTTGCTTCATTAGATTAGTGCACAATTTCTGTATGTAATAACACCCTGTGAGATCTGAAAAGTGGGTATTTTATGGGCACTTGAAATAAAATGTGGATGTCTAACTTAGCTGTAATTCTGTTTGCTTCTGTTAATATTGCAAGTGCATGTTAAAAGCAGATAACATGCACAAAGACTGTGCAAAGGTATTGGTTAAAAAATAATTGTGGCTACTGCATCAAGCTTAAGTGTGGCATTTAATTTGGTGTTTCAGGCTTTTTGGGGTGCTATGACTTGCAAAGGTGTGTTTAAGGAAGCCGCTTGTACATCTGATTAAGTAATGGTATTTACACAACTGCTGGAGTTTGATTTGCTAACTTGTAAAATCAAGTTGGCTTGCTTATGACACATCACTGCAGGCACAATTATCTTAAATGGGACACCCATAAGTTGTAAATTGCCGTTTTGCTAGACTTCTACCTGGGATACCAAGAAAATAATGTAAGCAATGGGCTTCTCCCAAGGTATGTCAGATAGAGGGCAAGAGCGAGATCCCTGAATTGCAGGGGGTTGGATGAGACTAAAGTGTTCTCCGGATGTTAACTAATTTCCATTATGTGATTCCAGGATGGCTTTCTGCTCCTGTACCTTTAACAGCAGCTGGACACAGAAACTGAATGGTCAAAGCTTTCACTATTGGAATACCACTAGGAAAAGCATCGTCTTCTAGATTTGTTTGTGTCAGGTGGTCAGATGCAAAAGTGGAAAGGGCCACTGGACCTTTAATAGTTCTGTGGAGGAGGGCATTTTTAATTTGCAGGAGAAGAAACACCTTCTGAATGTCTTTAAAAAGGTAAAGGTAGCCCTGCCCGTACGGGCCAGTCTTGACAGACTCTAGGGTTGTGCGCTCATCTCACTCTATAGGCCGGGAGCCAGCGCTGTCCGCAGACACTTCCGGGTCACGTGGCCAGCGTGACAAGCTGCATCTGGCGAGCCAGCGCAGCACACGGAACGTCGTTTACCTTCCCGCTGGTAAGCAGTCCCTATTTATCTACTTGCACCCGGGGGTGCTTTCGAACTGCTAGGTTGGCAGGTACTGAGACCGAACGATGGGAGCGCACCCCACCGCAGGGATTCGAACCGCCGACCATACGATCGGCAAGTCCTAGGTGCTGAGGTTTTACCCACAGCGCCACCCACGTCCCTTCTCTGAATGTCTTTACACACCTATTAAAGACACAGCAGCCCCACTCCTCTGTTGCATCTGGCCACCCTAGAGTCAGGACATATTTACATCCTTGGTGTATATATTCCAGTAAAAGCAAACAGTTGGTTGTTTTAAAGGTTACCCCCATTGCCTGAGTGTTTTGATTTTGGAAGTCATCCAATATATAATCTCAAGAGTTTATTAACAGCTAAGGTATTGTCAAATACTATATAACCATTATTCATTGGGTCTGAAATGTTTGCATGCAAAATAATGTAACCAACTTCCACCCAAACAAACAGATATAAACAAGGTCACTGAAGTCTTCTTCTTTTGCTTGCTGACTCATTTAATAGGCTTAAGCCTTGCTTAGATTGAATTCCAGAGAAGCACTGACATTTGTCCAGTATGGTTGCCAAATGACCAGAAAAACAAAGGTTCTAAGCCTTAAACAGCACCTTGATCTGGACAAATCAACAGAGCATATTTTTACAGCAGCCTTCCCCAATGCCATGCCTGCAACATTTATTTATTCATCTTACTACAACTCGCATGAGCCCCAGCAAACATGGCCAATAGTCAGGAACTTAGTAGCCCCAAACACTGGGTTTGTTGCTTTTTGAAACACAGTCATCTGCCAGCATAGTCTGCTGATCCAGCTGCTGATGCCGGCAGAGGAGCAGGCGCTAGTGCAAAAAGTTGGCACCCCTACCATCCATTGATACTGCAGACTCTCACTTTTATTTGGTTTCTACCATTCCTCTGCCTAGCTTAATACTTGTGTCTTAAAACAGTAATATTTGGAATGCCTCATAGTTGAGGACAGGCAACGTTTAAAAGTACCTTTCCCCTTCGCTTTTAACAGCACACGCAGACATGGGATGAGGTCAAGCTTTTCCTGGCCTGCGAATAGATGGTGTTGGGAAACTTCAACCACTCAGTTTCTGTTATCTCAGGTTTTTGTTAACAACACAGGAGCAGGGCTAGTAAAGCAACGCCGACCCTGCTTATAGCTTAATCTTAAGTGCACTGCTGCAACTAAGCAAACAGACAGGCTTAGTAACTCCCAGCACCCCCTAGGGTGGGACATGGGTGCCTCCACCTTTAATAGTAATGTAGCTGAAGGCATTTCAGCAGGTGCAACTTGCAAGCAGAGCTACACCTGCTGGAATTCCCTCATCTAGAGCGCTCTCCTCTTTTGCATCAGGCTGCTCCATCATTACCTTGCACCTCAAATCTTGACTGGGGGAGGGGGAGGGCTCAAAAAGAGCTGCTTCTTTAAGAGCTGCTTCTGGTCTCACGAAAACCTGCCCAGAGCAAACAGGCTTGTTCATTATTACTGTGCTTTTGGCTGCTACATTCCAGGCAGTACTTAAATGGGAGTTAGCTGGTGAGCGAGTGCACTGCAGGTGAGCTGATAATCTAACCTTCAGGCCTGAAAGGGGGGGGCATTAACCTCTTAACTGCTGGAACACCGGGGACCCATCTGCAAACCGTGTCTATTTGGCTAACCACATCCCACTGTTTGGGCAAGGGCAGCTATGCCTGGCCGCCATAGGTGATCAGGAATTTCATGCAGGCGAGCGAGCTGGTTGATGCCAGGAACAGAGTGCTCTGTCCCCCCTTCACCAGGCAACTGTGCTCCCATGCTAGCTGCAGAGGAGAGAAAGAGAGCAGGCTATTTGCCTCTTAGCAGGCTAGTAACTTAGGGCCACCATATTTCAAAAAGTAAAAACCAGGATACCCCAAAAGTTGTTGAGCTTTCCAAAAAGCATTTTTTTCGACTGACTTGTCTAAGATCCAGAACAAAGTGTCACCTTTTGGAAATTTCCCCCGGATATCAATTCCGCCTTTGAAATCCTGGTAATGTCTGGGAAAATCTGGACGTATGGTAGCCCTAAATTTCATAGGCTTAGAAGCAGGGGAAACTTCCTTGTACTGAGTCAGCCATTGGTCCATCTAGCAGCTCATTGCTGTCTGCACTGACTGGCAGTGTTTCCCCACGGTTTAGTTTGAGGACATTCCCAAACCCAACCTGTAGACCTTCTGCATGAAAGCAGATGCCCTAGCACTCAGCAACAAGTCTGGCCTAGCGGATACAGAGATGGAATTTGATCTGGGAGACCTGATTGCAGACCCACTCCAGAGGCTTGTTCTAAAGACTCAGGGAAGCTATGCTCCTCTCAGCCCCCTCTTTCCCATGTGACAGGAACTGATATAATAGTCTACCCAGCTAGCAGGTCTGTTATACTTTTGCAAGAGCAATTTGCAATTAGAATGTTTTATAAATAGATAAAGGTAACCAATGGGATTCAGTTCAACCCCATAGTCCCCAAAGCCAAGACAAATCACCCTCACTCTTCCTCAAATGATTAATCACAATGCTTTGCACTGATTTATCATTTTCTGAGTATTCTTCAATATATCTTTGATTATATTAACACCAATAGCTTTATAAATCATCCACATACCTAGGTGCTGCACAAACATTAAAAACATACCTAGTTTACAATTGAGTAATGCAGGCTTACAATAATTATGCCAGTGACTCTTTCAACTGCTCTTTAAAGAAGGGAGATGGGGGCCCCTGTGGCCCTTCTGATGGTGTGGAACACTCCAGATCCTTTAATGTTTTATTATTGACCATATTGAGTGGGGATGATGGGAGTTGGAGTCCAGTAACATTTGGAGGGCTATGGGCCTAGCCCCACTGTTTGATTTAAGGATAGACCTAATTTAGCACAGATGGGCAACTGTAGCTGAGGGAGAAAGGAGCTGGCTTAAAAGATACCTGATAAATGCATGGTTGAGGTAAGACTTGAACCCAGACCTTCTCAGTTCATGGCTCACTTCAGGGGGAGCCAACATGGTGCCCTCCAGATGTTGCTGGACTACAACTCACATCATTCCCAGCCACCAGATGATGGGAGTTGGGCTCTAGCAAAACGAGGAGGGCACCACGTAGGTTACCCTTAGCTTGCTTTGTTGTTCTTGTGCAGTATTAAAGGCTTTTCAAACACACACACACACACGTGTGCAAAAAAATAAATACAGTATACAAATTTAGAGTTGCAGCCAATCCTAGTTTTGCTCAGAGTAAACCCCTTGAACTTAATGACCATGACTGACTAAGCAACATTAATGTCAATAGGTCTACTCTAAGTAGGACTTGGTTGGATACCATTTATAATAATCACTTTTTCTGTATTTCTTGGGCTTGACACAATATAAAGTAAATTAATTGCTCTTGTCTTCAAAATTGATAACTCAAGTCATGAGCCTACTTCCATACTTTGTAGTGGTGGGAGCCATCTGGACATGGTCCAATGTGCTACTTGCTTGCAGCTAAGAGCTTGGCTCCTAAGCCAGACTGGGGTGGGCCTACAGCCAGGCAGAAGCTGAATTTAAATATGAAATCTCTTCAGGTGACTGTGAGCAAGCCAGGCCAGCCATGGGCAACAGAACAGGGGCAAATTAATGATTGGATCATGAGACAAACATCCTTTGCACCATCCCCTTTCACCTAATGATGCTGATTGCTTGTCTGTAGGAAGTTTTCATGCATCACCTAATTAACTTATGGAACTCATTGTCACAGGATGTGATCACAGCCATTAGTTTTGACTAGTGCCAAAACATGTCCTCTAGTTTCTTCAAACTTTTCCTCCCCTGTGGAAAAAGGCTTCAACTTTTCTGCCTCTTTCTGAGGGCCTTTTAGAATTCCTTCCTAAAAAATACTTTAAAACAAAACTGATGAACAGCTGTCAGGCACACTGTCAACAGCCTCCCCATCTTTTCATGCTTATTACAGCAGTAGGGAATCTTTTTCAATCCAAAGGCCACATTACCTAGTGGGCAACCTTCTAGGTGCTGCATGGCAGAGGTGCATGGGGCCAAAGGTAAGTGTGCAGGGCAGTTATGCAGCTTTTACCTTTGTAAAACTAGAACAGACCTTGTCCCTATTTTCCATGGACGTCCCTGATTTAGAGAAGCTATCTTGGTTTCTGATTTGATCCCGGAATGTCCCACTTTTCCTTAAGATGCCCCTATATTTTTCCCTGAATAATATTGGAGGGTATGCCAGAGGTTTCGGCACAATACCCCCCCCCCTTCAAACGGGCAAGAGACATTATCACTTCTCATGGACAAATTCCAGCCAGGCAAAAATACTTTCCACTAGGGCAAGAGCAGAGCTGGTAAGTATGATGCCCTGGACACACGGGCCTTATTTGATAGTTTTAGAATGCCCTTTCTTTTCTCAATATTTGCTGAAGAATGATTAAAAGCACACACACACACACATGCAAGGGAAGTATTTGGAACAATGCTTGTTCTGATGGCTTACAAAAAGAAGAATCAGAAGAGGAAGAGGAGGAAGAAGAAGTTTTATAAAGAATAGGTCTATTAAAAGCTGTAAGCAGTGATCCATAGATGGAACCTCTATAGGTAGAAGATTACCTTTGGATACCAGATCTTGCCTGCTGGTGCAATTCCTGGAGATATCTAGCAAGCCCCTCTTGAGAACAGGATATTGGACTAGGAGATCTTTGAGGGACCTTTGGTCTAATCCCAATTTTTATTCTCAAAGAGTTATGGCTCATAGCCCCTGCTTGTGTGAAATAATAAAGAAGAGGCGAGTGATGGCAGAAATGTATAAAATTATGCGTGACATGGAGAAAGGGGATAGACTAAGGTTTTTCTTCCTCTTTCACAACAATGGAACTCATGGACATTCAGTGAAGTTGAGTGTTGGAAGATTCAGGGCAGATGACAGAAAACGCTTCTTCACGTAGCACATAGTTAGACTATGGAACTCGCTCCCACTGGAGGCAGTGATGTGCCAGCAACTTGAATGGCTTTAAAAGAGGACTGGGCAAATTCATGGAGGAGGAGAGGGCTATTGATGGCTACTAGCCAGGATGGCTATGCTCTGCCTTCATGTTCAGAGGCAGGAATGCTTCTGAAAACCAGTTGCTGGAAACCATAGGAAGGAAGAGTGCTCTTGTGCTTGGGCCCTGCTTTTGGGTTTCCCAAAGGCATCTGGTTGGTCACTGTGAGAGAGGGATGCTGGGCTGGATGGGCTATTGGCCTGCTGCAACAGGTTCTTCTTATGTTCTTAAGAGAATGCCTTTGAGCATGCGCAGAGTGCCTTTCTCAAATTGCTAATGTTGAACAAGTTTGGGATTAAGGCTTAAAGTCAGGGGCTGTAACTGATACCAACTGCGAAAGTAAATTGTGGCTGGTTCCCCTGTGTGCACTCATCACTTGAGGGCTGCTACATCACAGGATGAGCTGCATGTGTGAACAGGGTCACTAGTCAAGCCTTGTGAACAAACACAAAGGCAGGGGACACAGCTTAGAAGTACAGGTTGTGCTTTTTGTGCAGAAGGCCCAATTGCCAACCTCTCAAGGTAGCGCTGGGAAAGACTCCTGCCTGAAACCTTGGACAACTGAGCTATATGGAAAGGGCTGTGGCTCAATGGTAGAGTATGTGCTATACATGCCAAAGGTCCCAGATTCAATCCCTGGCATCACCAGGTAGGAGTGAGAGAGACCCTGATGAGCTGCTGCCAGTCAGTGTAAGCAATATTGAGCTAGATGGACAAATGAGCCAACTCTATATAAGGCAGCTTTTGTGTTCCTGTGTTCCAGCAGTGTCTATAAGAGGTAGGGCTGGGAAAGACTCCCTGTCCAAAACCCTGGAGAGTGGCTGCCAGCCAGTGTAGAGAGTATTGAGCTAGATGGACCAGTTATCTGACTTGGCATACGGCAGCTCCCTGTGTTCCAGTGCTGCCTATAGCAAAACCCACTTGCCCCCCATCCCTTTTCTAGGGCCAACACTTTGAAAAGTCACAATTCAAACACCTGTCCTTAGTGCCGCCTCAGCCATGACACTTCTCTCTGCTGCAGGCCTGACCCAGCCCTCTGTCATTCTACCTTTCCTAAACATCTGGTGATAATAGACTTCCTCATAATCTCACCCATTCTTCCCCTCAGTAATGTCGGAATCTCTCAGGGTTAACAGATGTCTTTTGTTTCAAACCCTCCGTTTCCTAGAACTTTATTAAGGCCCTTTTATTTCAAAGGCCTAGCCTTCTGGGGAATGCCAAAGGGCCATTTGATGGCTCCGTCAGTGCCTTTTATTTTCAACCCATCCCCTATATCGGGCTCTCTAATCTTTAGGGGGGGGGCTGAGGGCACATTTGGAAAGCTATCATGAGCACCACCAAACGCCCATTTCCCAGAGGAAAACCCTCCGAGATACCCAAACAACCCTCAATAAATAAGATACAGGCAAAATAGCCAGTCAGCCCTCACAAACAGCAATCCCCAAAAGCCAAACTCCTCATTTAAAAGTTATTTTTACTAACAACAGCAGTAATAATAACACCGGGGAGAGCCAGGAGGCAGGCACTAAGGCAGATGCCCAAGGGCACCACAGTGCCCACAGATGCTAGTTTGGGGACCCCGATCTAAGTGGTTCTCACCCCCAGCCTCCTTTGTAAGCAAAGACGGGTCTGAGACTCTACCTGTGATCTACTCCTTAGGGTGCAAATCCTAGAGACACTAATCAATGTGTAAATATGAAGTAAGCATCTCCTTAGGGGCCAATGTCATCTGGGGGTGGGTGGGTCGACTGCAGACTGGTGCTGGGAGAAAAGGATTAAGCCCTGCCTACAGGCCCCATGCTGAATCAGGGCCCCACATGGTTACGCTTCCCCTGAAAAGGCAGCTAGCATGAAGCATGCACTAACAGTAACTTTAAAAAAGGACAGATCCTTTACATGGGGCTGAATTCTGTTGACTGCAGCGAGACTTGCTTCCAAAAACTGTGCATACAATTGCATTTACTTCTTGTATCGTGAAGTCTTTTCTTTCTTTCTCACTCTCTCATAACAGAAGGATTGAACACATGCCCAGCTTTTTCCTACTGAAGCCAAAGGTGCTTTCAAATGATCGTGCCCCCATTAAAGAACTGTCAGCCTTCCATCCCCCACAAAGATGCTTCCTTTTTTTAAGTCCTAAAGACCTCCCTGCCCCCCCCCGCTTTAGAGTTCTCAGCCCCAACAGTCTCTAAGGTGCGTCGAGCCACTTACACAAAAACATAAGAGGGTGTAGTAGGCACTTTCTTTATAACAGACATTTTAAAAAATCAGAATTGCCAGCCAGGTTTGATTTGTTCTTGGGCAAACCGTCTGGAAGATTTCTTCTAGGCAGATCTAACGACCATGATGTTATTGGAGCCAGAGCAACGAAAATGCCTCGTTCAGATGCTATTCACTCAGAATAATCTGTGCCACTTCCTCGATCCTCCGGTATAAAGTTAAATTCTACTTACCAACTCCGAATCTTCCTTGATCTTCCTTGCTGACTTCGCCCAGAGAAAAGCTGGGAAGTCTCCCTGGAGGCAGGACCCCGTAACTTTAAGGTTTATGCCATAAAACTTTCTCCCCGTCCTGCATAGGGAAGCGCCAAAAAAGCCGGGCTCATTGCACTGTAAGGAGCTGCCTTATTTTTGTGTGAGCAATAAGGGTGTGGTGCCTCTTGGGTTGTGCAAGAAGAAAGGAATCCTTTCTGAGTTGTGAAGGGGGTGGCAGAGAGAGAGGCTTCGGCTCAGCCGGTTTTCTGCAGCTGATCGGGCTGCAAAAGTGCATATGGGACCCAGAGGCGGTGTGGGACAGCCTAGCACACACAATGCCCCTTTCCTTTCCCCCCTTTTCTTTGGGATGCCACACTCTCTAAAGTTGGTGTATGTCAAACAAGCCTGTTAGGGCAAGTTGCAGACTAGGTGCGAGGGCAGCTGCTCTTTGAAGATCATGATGGAATGTGGGAGGGAACAGATTAGCATAGTTGCCAACTCTTCTTTTTTTGTCTTAGTATTGAGATTGCACCATCAGGGTATACACCATATTTTTCTAGGAACTCTAACCAACAAGGACCCAAAGCACAGGAGACAATAAAGTAGAGGGAACAACCACACAGCTACAGAAGGGGCCTTGGATATCTTAGTCCAACCCTGTGCTCAAGGGGTGGGGAACGGTTTTCAGCTCAAAGGCTGCAATTCCTTTTGGGGGCCCCCACATGTCATGAGTGGGTGTGGTCAGAGGCGAATGTGGGTGGAGCAATGCAGGCAAATTTTACCTCTGTACAGTAGGCTCATTTCCACACACTCTCTCACACCCCTCTCTATCCTCCACCCATGGAAGCAAGAGACATTATCACAGTTCAAGGACACATTTTGCATTCAAGGAGGGTGCGAATCAGGGCCAGCACTAGGAGGCGTGGTGAGGCTCCTGATGGCTGGATAGGCTTGGAAGGCTGCATTTGGTTGCCCATCCCTACCTTAGGCTGAAGAAGAGTTCAAGGGAACTCCAAAGCAGGCTTGCAATGTTTCTGTAAATCACAATTAGATATTTTCCAAACAGTCCAAGTGTAATTTCTACGGTAGTTTATGGTGGACTTGGTGCTACTCATCCATGTGAGGTTTCCACAGCATCCACAAGGCATTATCCTAATCCAACTACTGTCCCATATGATCCCCAATTTAATCCAAATTTACCGTTTTTTTGGTATTTTTTTTTAAAATCGAATTTTCCACCGAAATGGTAAATTCCAATTAAATGTTGAGCAGATGGATGCCTGCATGAGCGGCACCAAAGGCACCATAAACTGCCCTGAGGAAAGACCTCCTCACAGATACCTCCAGTTTTTATATACTTACTTAGAATGAGTTTCAATAGGGGCTGGGAACTTTTGCATTGCATATATATCCTGATATTTTCAGCAATTATTGAAATCAATTAATCAGCTAAAGATGATGGCCCAATCTCACTTTGGTACTGGGGAACCAATCACATCTAACAAGCAGTGTCTGCAAATGCTGACAACCATCTTTTATATTAAGGTGCCACTGGGCAATTTTTAAATTTATTTTGACTGTGTCGGACCAACACGGCTACCTACCTGCATCTTTTATATTGTGATGCTTTGGTTTGCTGCTGTTGCTGTTGCTGCTATTTGGTTGTTGTTTTTAAGGCTACATTCCCTTCAACTACTAGGTAATGCTACTCAGTATGGTTTGCCTTATTTTTCCAAATACACCACCTAAAATTAACCTCTTGCTTTGTTAATGTAAAAACTGTGCAGCTTCTCTTTCCTTCTCCTTTGCACGTACCAAGGAAACTGTATTTTGCCTAAGGGTGGAGCGGTCTCCAGTAACATTTGGATTTTAATTTTTCAAAAATTTAACATTTGTATGTTTCTTGGTCACAGCAACCTTTGGGGAGGTCCTAGATGCAACGTGAAACTTGCTTAGTACTTAGCGGAGCTGGTTTTATGGTTATTTTTAACTTAATTTTATTGTAGCTTTTAAACCTTACTGAACACAGCCTAGAGACTGAGTTGTTAAACAGTATATAAATTGTTGAAATAGATCATACTTGAGTCTAATTGTTCAAGTCTGCTATCCCCTCCCACATTCTATCTTACAACTGTGTTTAAATCAGCCTGCCCCAACCTGGTACATTCAATATGTTTTGGACTCCCATCAGCTTCAGCCAACACGGCCAGTGGTCAAGGATGATGTGTTTCATAGTCCAGAACATCTGGAAGGCACCAGGTTGGGGAAGGCAAGATTCTATAGTTTCAACATCAGTCAACTTTTCCCCTTCCTCGTTCAGTCTTGTTTGACATCTACCTGGAAGAATGTTATGGAGAACCCAAAAACATACTCACTGTTTTATGACATTTTGCTTTGCCTTCGCCATGAACTTTGGTTCCTCCCTGCTGTACCAAGGCATCCAGCTCCATTTGTGTGTTTTTATTGTAACACTTAACTTTCTGCCAGCTGGTCTTGGGGAGCTGCCAAAGGTGGGGTATGAATCAAATCAAGAAACAAAAACTCCTCACCTGTGTTGGAATGTGCAGCCAGCCAGTTAATTCAGAAAGATTCATAATCTGCATCTACACCCACAATGTGTGGAAGGTAGGAATGGAGGGATCTGCCAATTTTGGCTCTCTCAGTATCTCATATTTCCTATCTTAAATTCAGTTTTCCATATATCTGCAGCAATTTGTACATTTTAGTTGAAATAATCTTCATGAAAATTCATCTGCATTTTAGTGTGAATTTCTCCCAATAAACATGCATTTGTAGCAGTTTGGACTAATATATACATTTTTGCACATACTTTCCTCTTATATGATGTATTTTTGTATGCTATTTCATGAATATATGCATTTAGCCTGGCATATGCTAGTTTGGTACAAATTACTTGGCCAGAGTACTACATTGCAAAATTCAGAAAAGAGGAAAAATTTCAGTGAATGGATGTGTTTTGGTTGGAAAGTGCTAATTTGGGATGTTCACCTTTAAATTGAACTTCTCTATCCCTAGTGGAAGACTCCTCCTACATAAAGGCAAATCTTGCTTGATAAGGGTGAGAGTCTTATTTTAAAAGTGATTCTCAAAAACTGCATTTGAAAAATTCAGATTTCTGATTAGAATTTTGAAAATAAGTCATTTTAAAACATTCTTTTAATTGTCTCTAGCGATGGGCAAATCTGACAATTTCAGCTTCTCTTTCATGAAAATTTGCTAGCATTTTATAGGGCATTTCTCCTAACAGGTACATTCTTTTGGTATCTGATTTTGCCTAAATTACAAATTTTGCAATGCAAATTTCCCCAGGGTAATGCATTTCTGTCTACAATCCTCATCGCTATATACATTCTTATGCACACACTACCCCAGTATATGCATTTTTGTGCACACTGCTTGGCTAGAGAACTGCACGGCAAATTTCAGAGAAATGTTAATCTGGAAGGATGACTGTATACCACGTCTTGTTTCAGAAAGTACAGATCTGGTAGGTTCACCTTTAATTGTGGACTGAATTGAATTTCTTACCTATCCCTACTTGCCACTGAGCTTTCTTTCTTTCTTTCTTTCTTTCTTTCTTTCTTTCTTTCTTTCTTACAAAACAAAACAAAACAAAACAAAACAATTTTGGCTGAGTTTCAGTCACTCTGGCAAAAGTCTATTCTCCTTGTGAGTCACCACCTTGCCTCCCTGAGAGTTGGTAGAGGACAACTCAACTAACAGTCCCAAGTTTCAGTTGATGCTAGAATTCTTTCCTTAATTAAAGAGTGCTTAATTAAGGATGCCGGTTCCCTTTGTGGCCCAGCCCAGCCTGTTTGTTCCACAGTGGAGCGTGGGATGAAGACCATGTCTTTTCTTCTTCCTTCTCATCCTCTCGCCTTTGAGGCAAGAAGGGTGTGTGTTCATTCTGCCTGTACTGCCAGTTATTGGCTTCTCCAAGTGAGCCAAAGTTGAACACACCCTTAGTTCTTAATGCTAGGCAGGATTTTAACAACATTGTTTTTCCGGGATGAATTCTGAGTCTTCAAGGATGGGCCTGGGCTTGGGCTGAGTGGTGGAGGACATGTTTTGCATGCAGAAGGTCCCAGTTTCAATCCCTGGCAGCACTAGGTAAGGCTGGGAGAGACCCTTGTCTGAAATCCTGGAGAAGCACTGCCAGTATTGTTGATAATACTGAGCTACAACAGACCGGCTTGCTATGTTTCTATCTTTTATCACTTCCTGGTCCTCAGTTTTAAGAGCAGCTTGATTTTCAAACATTAGCTGCATTGTCACACATAGCCATCACGATGGTTTCTGCCAATAGGATGCAAGCCCCGCCAGTTCCCCAAAGCACCCTGATTGGCTGGCAACCCAGTGCCTGAGGGGAAAGGTCTAGCCATGGTGTCAATGAGAGAGCTCATCCTATTCCCACCCAAACTATCCCCATTTCCATGGTCCTGTCACCTACTCTGTTTGTGGCATACAACCAGGTTTTATGATGCCAGCCATGTTTTCTACTTTCACAGATGACAGTCCTCTGCTTGAAGGGCTCAGGCGGCACCCCAGCCTTGGCTCAGCCAAAGGTTCAGTACAGTGGTATCTCAGGTTATGAACTTAATTTGTTCTGGAGGTCCGTTCTTAACCTGAAACCATTCTTAACCTGAGGTACCACTTTAGCTAATGGGGCCTCCCACTGCCGCCACGCCACCGGCACACGATTTCTGTTCTCATCCTGGGGCAAAGTTCTTAACCCGAGGTACTACTTCCGGGTTAGTGGAGTTTGTAACCTGAAGCGTCTGTAACCCAAGGTACCACTGTATAACTTGCTCATCCTGGCTCAGCCTGCTGAGCTAAAGGTGGCTGAGCCAAGGACAGTGTAAGTTTCAAAAAAGGGATGTTATGGGGGCCAGAGGCGAAGCAACGTGCTCCGGTACCCAGAGCGGCGCACGTCCCAAGGGGCGTGCCATGTGTCCTGGGGGGTGCCGCTGATCGGGGCCCAGCATTTTTTCACCCCCGCTTGGAATGGTACCCGGGGCAGACTGCCCCCCGCCCCCCTTGGAACGCCCCTGATGGAGGCATGGCAGAGGCAGGACCAGAGAGAGTGTGGGTTTAGATCTGGTGCAACATTTTGCCGTCTTAACTTATACCAGCTTGCTTAGTACCAACTTCCGGTGCAGACGATTGCTCCCCTAGCTGCAAATTTATACTTTATATAGGCACATAATTGCAGCGTGTGGCCCATGGGGCGCTGTAGGTAACACACCTCCCTCTGATCCACCATTTTTGGGCCTGGCTCCCCAATTCCAGTCACTATTTTGAACTTGACTCTCGCTGGTAGACCTCAGGACTCCTCGGGCTGGGTGGAGGGGAAACACCTCTGGCCTTCTCCAGATGACCTGCTAATTTAGCAGCCACCCTAATTTCCTCACGCAGAACTTGCACAGAAGTCAGATTATATCTTGACTTTGTCAAGCATCCATTGTGATTGTTTGCAGGGCAGTTAAATGATAATGAGCACTTATTCTGCACTCCTCCTGTTTTGCTTCCCGTTAGTCATTTGTCCATTCCATACATTTCCCTGTCACTTTCCTAACTGCAAAAAAGTCCTGTTTCTTTTTCCAAAGTGGGTTGGTTGCACAAGGACAACAGGGCACCTTAATCCGCTCCAGCTACGTAAGCCTAAATTTTCCCTGTATGCACTTGATTTCCTCCTGCAAAATGCAGACAGTATGTAGGTGGCCTCTGAGTGCTTTGTTCAAGCTTGGAGTCTGACCACCCTTGTTGTGAACTGACTGCCCTCAAACTCCCTATTCATCTGGAAAGTGCAGGATACAAATCTATTTCCCTTTAACCTTGGATTTGCCCCAGCTTCCCCACCCCCACTGCAGTCATTTTCCACTGTGTATTATGAAACTCTCTCTTGCCCCAAAGCAACTCCCTGTTCTCTTGCATCCTAATTACACTGTTCTGAGATTTTATCTCTTTCATATATGGCAGCAAGTTATCTCTGGGTCCACTGGGTGGAGGGAACCCCCGAAGAAAGCCATAGCAATCCACATTACTCCCCTGCCTGCATGCTTGACTTGGAACCAGTAATGTGTTTGGGGCACAGAAATTCACTGATGAACTCCAGACTAGATGGTCCTCTGGAAGGTACAGCTGATTGAATTGCATTATCCAAACCACAGTTATATGAAACTCACGATTATGAAAATTCCCTGCATATTTCGCCATGTAACCTCAAACGGGGGTTGTGCAATTACTTACAAATGCTTAGAAAATAAATAAATATTTTCCCATATATCCATTATGCAAACTGGGCAGCTTTGCTCAGGTTCTCTTACTTGGCAAAATTTGATCACTGTGTTGCCTACTTTACACAATCGGAGCAAATTTGCATCATTTATTTTCATTTGCCAAATGCGTTCTGAAAATGTTAACTGTCTTGGAAATATTAATTCTGTATTTTTAAAAATAAATTAATAAAGGAGTAAATATCTTCACAGTTCTTTTTTTTAAAAAAATGAATCCCAGTATTCCTCTTCAGCCAGGGGATGAAGGCAAGATGCTATGGTGGGCACTGAACCCTAACCTCCACTTCACACCCCAAATATATAATTAAATCTTCTGATATTTTGTCAGCCATTTCCCACACACTTGCAAAGCCTATACAGTGGTACCTCGGGTTAAGTACTTAATTTGTTCTGGAGGTCCATTCTTAACCTGAAACTGTTCTTAACCTGAAGCACCACTTTAGCTAATGGGGCCTCCTGCTGCCGCTGCACTGCGGAGCACGATTTCTGTTCTCATCCTGAAGCAAAGTTCTTAACCTGAAGCACTATTTCTGGGTTAGCGGAGTCGGTAACCTGAAGCGTATGTAACCTGAAGCATATGTAACCTGAGGTACCACTTTATTGGCAACCAAAATAACTAGAAACTTGTATTAAACACACACACACAACTGACCATTTTCCTGCTCTTCAGTATCTTTTTTTGAGATGGGTGACCAGAACTATAAACAGTATTCCAAGTGCACACTGGAGGCCCATAGCTCAGTGGCAGAGGCCTTGCTTTGCAAGCAGAGGGTCCTGGGCATCTCCAGGCAGGGAAGGGAAAGATTCCTGTCTAAAGCCCTGGAGAGCTGCTGCCAGTCGACATAGACCAGGGGAGAAGAATATCCACCTTGTGGGCCAAAGTTGGCCTGCCGAGCCTCCTCATTTGGCCCATGAGGCTACTTTCCTGAAACTATGCCCAGTCACCCCACACCTGATGTCAGGTGTGGAGCAGGAAGAGACATGGTTGCATGGTTCAGACAGGTGTGAGTTCCTGCTGAGATATGGCTAGTGTGCCTGAACCCTGCAGCAAGTCAGACTGACTTATCTCCCTCCCCACCCCTAAGCACCAACTCAAAATCTGGCCTGGTGGGGAGACAAAGATCTGGGCTGCCCATCCCTGATGTAGATAATCCTGGGCAAGATGGGGAAAGGGTCTGACTCCGTGTAAGCTTCCTTATTCCTTAAAGTGTGGCTGTTGCCCACAAGATTTGCATAAAGGCACCGCAACACTGATGCTCTTAATTTTGTGTCTCTTGCCTAATCAGTTCCCTGAGGGGTTTCTGCTGCGCCAAACATCATCTTACATAACGCTTCCCCGGGACTGCTCAGTACACCAGCCTTTCCTCCAGAGACAGGAGCCCCATGCATGTTCAAACAGATGCATGCTTGGGGCGGGTGGAGTGCCTGGGAGATTTCCAGGAGATTGTTGTTGTTTGCCTTCTCCCACAGTGAAAAGACGAAGCGTCCTCGCAAATCTGCACAGGCAAAGGCCCACTTTGTCAGCGTGGCGTTCCTTTTCATGGCAAGCTGCTGTGTATCCTTAGAAACACCCGCAAGTTTTTCTTCTCCAGAACTCCACTCCTCCTTCTTACTCATCGTCGGAAGAGATTGCTCAGCACTTTTGGCAGGAATCGTTTACATGTGGCTTGCTTTCTTCTCCATTGGGGAAAACAAAGAAAGAGACAGCTAAATAATGTTTGGTTATTTTCTTAGAGCACAGTCTTCCACCCCTGTATCTTTGCCATACCATGCAGTCTATGGAATTCATTGCCACCAGATGGGGGAGATGGCAACTCAGACAAGGATTTGACTTAGCCCCTCGCAAAAGTTTTATTTGAATGTCAGTGTGCAACAGCTGTATGTGTGTCGGCAGGGGCAGATTCCATGCTAGGAATCAGCAGGAAAGGGATTGAGCACAAAAATGCCAACACTATGTTGCTGTTTTACTAATCAACTTTGCAACCATACTTGAAATACTGCGGGCAGTTCTGGATGCCCACCTAAAAAAAGGAATATTGTAGAACTGGGAAAAAGGTACCAAATTGATCAAGGGGATGGAGCAGTTCCCATATTGGGGAAGATTAAACCAGTTGAAGCTTTTTAGGTTGGGGAAAATATAGCTAAAGGGGTATATGACTGAGATATTATTATTTTTATTATTTAATATGGTATTAAAGAAGAAGGGGATAGAAAATGTCCCCCAACCCCAGAATTCAGGGCTCCCCAATGAAGCTGAATGTTGGAAGATTCAGGATAGACAAACAGAAGTACTTCTTTATTCAGTGTATAGTTAAGTTGTGGAAATGGCTCTCACAGGATGTTGTGAGATTTGGATGCCTTTAAAAGGGGATTAGACAAAATCATGGAGGTTAAGGCTATCAACGTATCTTTCAAACTTAAGCCTTATGACAAAACAAAACAAAACAAAACAAAACAAAACAAAACAAAACAAAACAAAACAAAACAAAACAAAACAAAACAAAACAAAGAAACTTCTTCACTGAGCGACTTCTAACCACCATGTTGGAGTTGACCTGAAATGCTTCAGAAGCTGTGTCACCCTAGAGTAAAAAAGGTGGGGAGTGGCTTCCCCCCAAAACATAGAAGCCCCTCATGGTACTCTTTAATAATATAATGTATGGGGCACTGGGGAAAAATTCACAATAGTGATCTGAAGCCACTTGTAGATGCATCAGGGAGAAAAAGGTTAAAATGCAGTTGAATGTAATGAAAAACAGGGTCCAAGGTGTCAGGTGGGCCTTCCCATAGTGCTTTGGCTCCGACAACTCCTGCCACTGCTAGATTTGGCTACGTGCAAAAACCAGGCAGGAACCTTTACCTATTTCTCAAATGCCCTGGTGCAAATTTGCTGACACATTCCCAGACATAATTTCACGTATACCTTCCTGTTCTTCACGGAAATCCAGAGCCAAATCCATGTGGGTAGAGATTGCTGAGGGAGGAGGTGGGAGTTAATTCTCCCTCAAAGGAATGTGGGTTTTTAATCCCTTTTTCATTTGCATCAAAGCCGGGAGGAACGCTGGCAATGTTCAGGGAGTTGGTACAGAGTGTTTTGCGCAAAGCACTGGAATTAAGTGCAGAGATCAGATTAGATTAAAGAGAGGTTTTGACCTTAGAATTGAGATGGGGAGGGAGGAAGGCAAGGTGGAAGGGGAAACAGAAGGAAGAAAGGGAAGGAGGAAATAAATAAGAAATCGGAGACAGAGTGGGAAGGAGCAAGGGAGAGAATGAAGAATTACTGAAAAAAGTAAATTACATACCATTGCAGGATTTTCATAACAGTACTTAATTATATTATTATAATATTATATATTATAATAGTCATATGGCACTTAAGATGTGGTTCAGGCATACATGTTTATCATGCACTGGTGGACATCTTGTGATAGTGAGTTCCAGCAGTTAATTATGTGCTGTGCAAAGAACTAGGGAAGGAGTGGACAACCCTTTTCCTGTTGATGGGCTGTATCAGGGTTGATCTGCCATGGCCAGATGTTGGCAGTGTGGGCAGAATCAAAAACAAAACTTGTTCTGGATTAACTAATTTGAAATCAAGACTGCGCTGTCAGAACGTTCACCATGGCTACCTCAAATTTGAATTCCCAATTGTTCCTGTGTTGCAATGGGTCAGTGTGTCTGGCACAGAAGGTTCGTGGTTGAAGCCCACTCAGGGGTGCATTTCAGGGGGATGGACTACATGTCCCTTCCAACTCTACAGTTCTATGATTCTACACAGGTCTATGCAGGAGTAAAATAGGTATACAGAGGGTTAATTTGGTCCTTTTGTACAGCAGACCAATACATCCACTTCTCTAAAAAGCCACTGGACGCAGGTCTGCTCTATGAACACAATGTGCTCCCTAGAAATTGTTTGCTAGGTGAATGTTCACATAACAAGTCCATGATTTCCATTGTTTCCTATGGAAATATTTTTAATGAGTATTTAATGAGTAGGATTCACCTACTCTCCCCCCGCTCTCTCCATGGTTTCTTCCTGAAATGGCTGCAGCCAATCAGCAAAAGAGAAACAAAGGAAAGAACTAATTTGTCCAATCTCTTTTGTTTCCTGGTTTGTCCAATTTGTCCTGCTTTCTGATTTTCTCTTGGTTCTCTCGCTCTCTTGGTTTTGAACCTGGCCTTTGATCCATTCTGAGTTTCTTATTCTCCGCGCTGCTCCTCCCAAAGTGAGGTTACTTTCCATCTCCAGTCTCCATCACAATCTTTTTCTAGAATGCCATCTCCCCGTCTGCCTCCAAACTCACTGCCATTGGCTTTCTCATGCAGTCATCTTATATCGGTCTCAGCAGATTCCTCATGGTCTCTGATTCCTTTGGTGAAAGCAGGTCCTTTCATGAATAAGGTTCTTCTGTGGCACAAAATACTCATTGCAGGGGAACTGCAATGTCCCCTTCCACCAGCAAGTACAACCCAATCCAAATCTTTATTACGGTCATAACCAGCATAAGGTAAAAACACCTCCATGCAAGTACACAACATAAGTACAAAAGTGAGTACAAAATATTTAAGCATCTGATCTGCTTGTGGTCTTGATGCATAAATTTGGGAACCTGCTTAGATTTCTCCATCTTCAGTCTGTCTGCATCCATTCTGGCCATCCAGCAGGCCTGTCAAAATCGAATGCCACTGGTGCAGAGACTCATTCCATTTTAGGTCTCATTCCTTTGAGCTATGCCAGAGCCTTTCTTCCTCCCTCGATCCTCTGTGACTTCTGGCACCATGTTTAATGAATGCCAGAGACTGCGGTAGATTAATAGTAGCTCTCTTATTGTCTAAAATTGACTTTACACAGCCCTAAGGAACTCATGAATGCAGACCTTACTTCTGCTTCAGTCCTAGTTTCACATTTCATGCCATACCATATAAAGCCTTGCCTCTCTATTCAGGCTGGCATGCATGCCCTCCAATATTCATTCCTCAGATGAAAACAGGGACATTTCTCAACCCCCCCACAACAGAGCCTCTTCGTGATAATTTATCAGCATTTTAGTGCACATTTCACATAATATGCATGTTTCATTTTTGCATGCTAAACACATTTTTGCAAGCATTGCCCCCCAATGTAATGCATTTTTGTATGCTGTTTTCATTAACGTATATACATTTACATGCACACATTCTTCAAACGTGCACTTTTTGGGGTGGAGAATAGTACAGTGGTATCTCAGGCTACATACGCTTCAGGTTACATATGCTTCAGGTTAAAGAATCTGCTAACCCAGAAATAGTGCTTCAGGCTAAGAACTTTGCTTCAGGATGAGAACAGAAATTGTGCTCCGGCGGCACGGCAGCAGTGGGAGGTCCCATTAGCTAAAGTGGTGCTTCAGGTTAAGAACAGTTTCAGGTTAAGAACGGACCTCTGGAATGAATTAAGTACTTAACCCAAGGTACCACTGTATCACAAAACTGACACAAGTGTGAATTTTGAAGGATAGCTGCAATGTTTTGGGAAGAGTGAATTAGGTAGATTTACATTAAGATGTCAAACAAACCAGATTTCTCCCCCATCCCTTGTTTAGGCAGAGGAGAAGAGGTAATGGCGGGGGGGGGAGGGGGGAGGGTTGCATCTGAAGATTTTTAAGGAGTTGAATCTTCGTGATTTTTTGTACACAACAAGCTGATTTGGACCTGATCAGAACAACCAGGTTCTGTCTAGTATACCAGACAATGTCTAGCTAAATTTTATGTTTCTGTGAATGTTGTGACACACCTCTTGTCAGTTTAAATGTAGGCTTGCCATACATCAGAAAAATTCCTGACATGTCCTGGTTTTCAGGTGTAAAAATGGCATGGGGGGAATTTTTGCTGAACTGGCAAAATGTCAGGCAAAACCTGGATGTATGGCGGAAACAGCTCCAAAAGCTTAAAATCACTATTTTTGTGGGAGGTCTGAACAATTTGGGTTTGTTTCCAAAAAAGGCTCAACAATTTTGGGATCCTCCTAAAAAAGCTCAAGAACTTTGCGGGTGTCAGGAAATGTATCAAAATGGACATGTAAATATATACTTAAGGATGGAAGATAAATTCAGTTCAGTTGTCATTTATAGGCAAACAATATAATTCACATTTTGCAAAACAACGAGAACCAAAACATGAACCAGAACCTTTTGTGAATTTTGCAATGCACTTTTCCAGCCAACTAAAGTGTCCATAAGATTTATTTAGATATTTAGCTATTTAGTTCACAACAGTAATACCTTGTTCATGAAGATATTTTTAAACCAATGTTTCTTAAAAAAAAAATCAAAGCAGTTCACACCTGCTTGATGGCAATGAAACTGGAAAGTGGTTTAAAAATGCATAGATTGTATTTGTGAAAATGACATACAAATATGCATTACAGTGGTACCTCAGGTTACATACGCTTTAGGTTACATATGCTTCAGGTTACAGACTCCGCTAACCCAGAAATAGTGCTTCAGGTTAAGAACTTTGCTTCAGGATGAGAACAGAAATCGTGCTCTGGCGGCGCGGCGGCAGCAGCAGGCCCCATTAGCTAAAGTGGTGCTTCAGGTTAAGAACAGTTTCAGGTTAAGAACAGACCTCAAGAATGAATTAAGTACTTAAAATGAGGTACCACTGTATATTCAGGAAAATGTGTATATTAGGAAAAATTGCATATGCACATACAAATATGTGTAAATTGGGAGAAATTTGATTAAAATGCTGATGCATTTTCATGAGGACTTTTAAAAATTGCAAACTGGTGTGGAAAAATGGAGAACTGAACATAAAATGGAAAAAATGAGAAATCAAGAGAACTCCAATTGCCAGTTTCGCCTATCCCTGCACTTTAAATATTTTTATGGGGAGTATTTGTTTTAGTTCTCAGTTTAGTGTGGAAATGGAACAGAACGGAGTTATGGGAGATGTATGAAAGAGGCAGATTTGCCCATCTCTGCTCCAGTCACCTTTGAGTCTCATCATCTCTTTGCTTGAGGTTTGTCTGCTGACTCAGAGCAAAGTGAGACAGGGAAAAGGACATCCAATTGTTTACCAGAAATGAGTCGTTACTCACTGACCCACCTTGCATGCAGGGAAAGTTCAGCATGCCATATTTTCTGTGGCAATTTTTTTGTCAAATGATGCAACAAGAGGAGAGTGCGAAAACTTCATTTAACTTCATGCAGCCCTTAGAACACCTGCACTCAAATTGACCGGTGCTCTGAAATTCAGTTTATCTGCTGGGATTCCTCAGAACAGTTTCCTTTTCTTACATCCATTTATAAAACACTCTGATTTCCTATCATCGTTGCTGTGCATTCACACAAATAAAGACAGTCCATTGTGGTTACTGGGCCAAGAGATAACGCTCCCCTTCAACCAGGCCTTTGGCTGATTAATATTCTACAGCCTTTTAAATGTGTTTGTGGGAGGGGGCTTATTGTTTTGTTGTTTTCGTTTTAACTATTTGTTTGTGCTTTTACCTGGTTTTTTTATATTGTGAATTGCCCTGAGATATCGTGATGAAGGGTGGTATATAAAT
Source organism: Podarcis cretensis (assembly GCF_951804945.1). Taxonomy (NCBI): domain Eukaryota; kingdom Metazoa; phylum Chordata; class Lepidosauria; order Squamata; family Lacertidae; genus Podarcis; species Podarcis cretensis. Next base: position 32,000,290 of record NC_137177.1, read on the forward strand.
TCAACAAGTACATAGCTAGCAAGGTAGCTAGATAGACACAAAGTGCAAGTAGATAAATAGGTACCGCTCCAGCGGGAAGGTAAACGGTGTTTGCATGCACTGCTCTGGTTCGCCAGAAGCGGCTTAGTCATGCTGGCCACATGACCTGGAAGCTGTACGCCGGCTCCCTTGGCCAATAAAGCGAGATGAGCGCCGCAACCCCAGAGTCGTCCACGACTGGACCTAATGGTCAGGAGTCCCTTTACCTTTACCTAAGATGGAACAAGGTTGTTTTTTGCTGCTCTGGAGGGTAGTACCTGAACCAATGGATTCAAATTACAGAAAAAGATAACAATTAAACATTTTTTTAAAAAAATATTTTTATTGAGTTTTACAAATAATTTCCGAAAATCATATCACATACTTTTTTTATCTTATACAATGTTTTTGGACTTCCATCAACCGCATCTTTTCAATCTTTATCACTTAATCTACATTTCTTAATTTCTCTATTACTTTTAATTGTCCTTAACTAACTCTCTTCCTAATCTTCTCTGCAATATTTCGCATAATCCTCCTTACAAAACTTCTTGCAGTCCTACTAGCGTAATCTGTTTATTGCAATTGCTTTTCAAATAGTTCAAATATTTACTCCAGTTCTCTAAGAATCTCTGGTCCTGCAGGTTTCTGATCCTTCCTGTCATCTTATCTAATTCTGTATAGTCCATTAATTTCGTCTGCCATTCTTCTTTCGCCGGCAATTCTTCTTGTTTCCATTTCTGTGCCACAATTAAACATTAGAAAGAACCTTCTGACAGTAAGAGCCATTTGACAGTAAAATGGACTCCATCGGAAAATGGTGGACCTTCCTTCATTGGAGGTTTTTAAATAGCAGTTGGATGGCCATCTGTTAGAGATTCTTTAGCTGTGACTCCTTTTTTATTGTCTGGATGCTTTGCACTAGGTTATCTTCCTTCTCCTTCTCCTTCATTTCTTTAATTTTGACAAAGTAATAATCATAAATAAATAAATAAGAATAAAAACGTGCACCCCACCACCGAGACCATTCCATTGTAACTATCCAACCTCCCAAAGTTTCAACACCTCTCGCGGTAGTTTGACCCCTTTCCGTTTTAACAGTACAAATTCTACAAATACCTTCCTCAAAACCATTTCTCCTGCATATCCGCCATCTTACCTTAATGGCATATGTTAATTTATCATTAATAGCTATACTCCCACACCTCTTTATACCATTCTTCCATTTTATATTCACCTTGCCCCTTCCACTTCCATCTATAATAACTCGTGCAGCTGTCACCCCTTTCTAAATTGATAATAATGCTACCTCTGGACTTTTTAGCTGTGACTCCTGCACTGCAGAGGACTGGGCCAGATGACCCTAGCAGTCCCTTCCAACTCTACAACTCTATGATTCTGACAACAGAGCCTCTGGCCTGTTCCGGAAGGGCTCTTGTTATGCTTTTTTGTTTCTAAACTGTATCCTAGTTGCATTGATGCAGCTTCCTGGTTTCAGAATCTACTGTGGGTAGTTTTTGTTTGTCTGCTGTCTTTAAAGAAGATCCTTGAAATAATCCCCGAGTGCATTCCACCCCCCTTCTTTTACACGCATGCAATTCTGCCAGAGATTTTTTTCCAGGTGGTTGCCAGCCACTTACTCATGATGAATGGATTAGGCATGTACCCCACCCCTGTTGTAAAGTTGTAACCTGGCACACGCATCGCGTCCCTTGGTCTGCTCTAGGCTGATGTACGTGCATTTTGATCCTTTCCCTCCCTTCTGAAGGCGAAATGCTGAACATGTTTTTCCCATCGCAAGGAAATGCATTTGGCAGGTTTTGTAATGTAATCATTTTGGGGGTTGGGGGAAGAGAATGTCTCTAATAACCCTTCTTCCAATTTTCTGCATTGCAGTCTCTCAAAGGTGGGAATTGGCTTGAAACTCTGCATTTAATCCTCAGAACAGGTTTGTCCAGGGCAGCTGGGAAAGAGCAAATGCAGCCAATTAGCTCTTTATGTAACCTGAGCACGTTTCAGTAATTCAGCCTGTCTTAACACGACTTAAATACACCAAAGCAATGAGCAGGCATTTCATTAAGAATACACTGGGCCATGGTGGTTTCCATAAGCCCCATCCATCTCGCTCTTGTCACATCCAATTGGTTCATTAACTGAGAGATGAAATACAGGCAGGGAGAGGACAGCCACCAACACTTTAAAGAGCTGCCATCCCAATCCATAAAGTATTGCATTTCTGTTTAGCCAGGGGTGGCCTGGTCAATTCTTTGGACAAGGTGGACATGGGTCTAATAGAGCAGGCTTGTACCATTCACTACTGACCATACTGGCCCAGCCATTCAGGGGAGAAGGGAGAGCAGGGTGGTCACCCTCTCTTTCAGGCACAGGAAGGAGGGCTGCAAATTCTAACGAGTGCCCACTTTGCAAAGAATGGACTGCAACTGCATGATGTGAAAGAAGGGCAAATTGGAGCTACTGCTGTCCCTGCTGCAAGGCCTTTTTTTACCTGGTCTAGGGGGTGGAGTCCAGACTCACCTTGAACATCTAAAGGAGGCTCCTGAGAGGCCGGAGGGACATTGCTGGAACAACTCTTGGGTTGCGGCAACTGGCTAAAATGTTTTTAAATGTTTTAAACAGTTCTAATTTTGGTTCCTCTGTTTTGTTTTTGCCGGGTTGGTGTTGGTTAAATCTTTAGTTGGGACTGGCAGTTATTTAATTCGGGTATAATTGTAAACCGTTTCTTCTTCTTCTTCTTCTTCTTCTTCTTCTTCTTCTTCTTCTTCTTCTTCTTCTTCTTCTTCTTCGTTTCTATTGATTCATTGATTTATTTGTTGTCTGTGTTTGGAAACTTATGTAGAGAAGTTTGCATTAGGCAAGAGAGGTTTGACCCATTGCTGTAAACCCGAGTGATCTCTCACAGCGGGTTGATGAAACCTAAGAACTCAGCATTTAAGTCAGTCAATAGAACCACCACCAGAAATGGCTCAACCCAGCATTGCTGAACAAGTAACAGGAAAGTTTATTGAACTGTATTAAGGACTAAAGACGAGACTGGATTGCATTGCTTGCTGTTAAAGAACAATGTGCTACTTTGTATTTTGTAATGTTTATTTGTAAACTGTTTTAAGACTGTTTTGCCGTTAAGCTTTGCAACTCTTTTTTTTTTTAGTGGGGAGTGTTCATTTCTTCTCTGCACAAGGTCCAGATCAGGGATTCTTCTTGCAGCAACTATTAACAGAAAGAGCTTTTCCTTTCTTTACACCCCGTTCCTGCCCCCTCCCCCCACCAAATGGGGCAACATATACTTCAGAAGCACAATTTGCCTCTCCTTCTCTCTCATCACAGTTATTGGGGTTGCTCCCAACTCTTCAGGCCTGCTTTCCAAGGGATTTTTCTTGTATTTGCTTGTAATCAACTTTCCACACTTCAACCCGGGCGATGTCCTCCACTGCTGGAGGCAGAAATGCTCCTGAGTACCAGTTGCTGGAAATCGCAGGAGGGGAGGTTGTCTTGTTCTTGGGTTTTCCACAGGCATCTGGTTGGCCAGTGTGGGAACAGGCTATAGGAACAGCAGAGCCACTGGTCACTTCTTACGCCAAAGAACCTGTAGTCTACCACCCAGTTCTGTCTAAACATGGGGATCTGCAAGGAAACCATCCAGACCAGCAAGGAATATTCTCAAGTGAAATGGCCTAGAGCAGATAAGGTAATAGTCTCTGACCCCCAGCCCAGTTAAACTCACATACAAGGCTGTCTCTCGCCTGACATGAGTCTAACACCTTCAAGCACTAAACATCAACATCATCGTTTAGGATTCCCTGAATCCTTCGACTCCCCCCCACCCTTCCTTGGTTACCATTATCAGGCTTCCCCCACTCCAACTGCTTCACTTATATTCTCCATTTTTAAATAGTCCATTTACTATAGTTTTTCATACATTACAAGCATTACTCAAATCCTGCCCAAGTTTTTAGTTGTTTACAGTGTTATCTTAAATACATTATAAATTTTCCCCATTCCTTCTTGAAATTCTTCTCTTCCTGGTTTCTGATTTTCCTGGTCAATTTTGCTATTTCGGTGTAGTCCCTCATCTTCATCAGCCATTTGTCTCTGGGCAGGATTTTATCTTCTTTCTATCTCTGGGCCAGTAGTATCTGTGCTGCTGTCATCGCATACATAAATAGTCATTTCTGCTCCTTCGGAATGCAAGCCAATATTTTATGCTTGCATTCTCTACCAGTTCATCTGAGCTTGGAGCTTTGTCTTTATAAATTTAAATCAGGGGTTGGGGAACCCTTTTCAACCTGGAGGTCACATTCCCTCTGAGCCACCTTCCAAGGGCCACGTGACAATGGTGGACAGAGGCAGAAGCAAAAAGAGGTGGAGTGGTGAATGAAAAGTTTGCCATATTTCAAGCAGTGGAAATCTGGACAGAAAAGTTGTTGAGCTTTTTTTGGCTTCACTACACACTCTTCCCCCCATGTTTCTTATCCCCATCTAAACCAGGGGTGTCATACTATGTGCTGTACACTTTCTTAGTTGTCTGATGGCAGCAATTTGTTTCCTCAACAGTCCAGTTACTTTATACATTTTTTCTCTGCTTCAGCACGCTGATGGGTGGCCTGTAAAAATATTTGGGCAATGATCATGTTTCGAAATATCTTCCCAATACTTGCTGGGAGGCACATGCAGAGACACATGCAAGGACAAATGTTTGTATTCAGGATGACCATGTGGAGTGAAATTTTACCACACTCTCACCGCACAAGCCAAGCTCTCCAAGGAAAAAAGATGGTTATGACAATAGGTGCAGACATCTGTCACCTAACCCTAACCACTTACACACTTTGAGGAATGATTTCAAAAGATTTGAAAACATCAAAATGTATCTTGCCTGATGTTGACTACAAAGAAGCCCACAAGAGAACCAGGAAAGAAATAAGCAGTTGATGGCAGCACACCAAGCACTGCCTCTTAGAGACAGATTTCACTATCTGCTTCCTCTACTATAATTGATACACTTGTGGCTAATATGAAGAGGAGAGGTGAAGTGCACTAAAAAGCATAAGCCTGATTTTCTTTTCTACATGATATCTCATGAGAAAAATTCCCAAGGTTCCGAAAAGCTAGTTGACTCATACATACCCTGTTGACTTGAACAGGAATCTCTGTGGAGAACTAAGGCAGTTCCACTGTCCTACGTGTGCAAAGTTTAATGAAACAAGAAAAATGAAATTCAGTCACACTGAGCTTCATGAAAGGTGGAGTACAATATGTATTTCCAAATGCAGATATCACCCGATGCATTTTTCTAACTTTGATTATTGCCAGCTGTTTGGCAAAATGCTCTTTTTCTGAGCTGAGAAGAATAAAAAACCTCTGAGACAACAACATATGTATCACGACGGATATGATTCATTTTCCCTACTCCACATACTTTGTGGAGTCAGCGTTTGTAAAATTTTCCAGAATTTTTGTAGTTAGAAAAATCTAGAAAGAAGCTGTCTTAGTTTTGAAAAATAAGACTTTATTTTGAAGTACGAGGGGGAGACCCCCACACACCATAATATTTTCAGTGTTTAGAGCCTCTAAATGACTTAATCCAGCAGTGAGGATTCCCCACTCTTGATACAAATCCAATTAGTCTCATTGACTTGTTAATGGGACTGGTTTTCCTGTGTTATTGAAATGTAATGTGAGCTTCTGTCTCAGGTTTGCTGATGCTGCAGGCTTCTTGCAACTCTTGCTTACAAGGTAGGCCATCTCACAGAAGTTGAGAATAACACATAGCATGGCAGTGGCTACCATGAAATAAGTGAAGAGCTTCTTCTCCGTAGGCCGAGCAATGAAACAGTCAACCACGTTGGGACAGGGAACCACAGCACACTTCACCACCCTTGGAAGATCAAAGTTGGGATATAGGCAGTGGAAGATGTAGAGGAAGGTGAGATCCACAGTTGCCTTGGCGAGGAGGCTGAGTAGGTAGGTCCACCATAGGCCTCCACACTTCTTCCCAGGGTTGGGGTACTGTGGATGGAAGTGTTCTCTTGCCCCTTCCAGGCACTTCTGCTCCTTGGTTTCCTGATAGGCCACATGCATGAGGACGAAAAGAGAAGGGCATGTCACCAGGATAAGCTGGAAGGCCCAGAAACGTATGTGAGAGATGGGAAAGGACTGGTTATAGCAGACATTGGTGCAGCCAGGCTGACGTGTGTTGCACATAAAGTCCTGCTGGTCATCGGACCAGACATGCTCAGCTGCCACTGAGTAGACAAGGAAACGGAAGATGAAGACCACCGTGAGCCACACACGCCCCAGACCTGTGGAATACTTGTTCACACCACTCACAAGTTCTTGGAATGAAGCCCAGTTCATTTTCTCAACTTGAGGCTAGGGTGACAAGAGCTGGAAAAGGAAATAAATGAAACAGGAATGAGTGGGATGGCCTTGATTGAAGCCCTGCAAGCTCGGATCATGTATGTGTTGGAAGTGCAACAGCAGAGATCACCCTGTTTGTAACTTAAGGGTTAATTCTGTAACCAGTAAACCAGCTAACCAAGATGGGGTAATCTGAGCTAGGAGTGGTTCCGGTACTGCTTGCATCGCTGTCTCCAGAAGGTGGTGCTTGTGGAGGGGGGGGGGATGCTACTCTTCCTCCTCCAATGTGAGGAGCCACAGGGGTCAGTTTTATTCCCATGGTGTTTAACATCTACATGCTGAGCGGGGTCATCTGGGGATTTGGACTTCATTGTCATCAATATGCAGATGGCATGCAACCCCATTTATTCTTTACACTGGCATGTGTGGCAGTGGATGTGGTAGACAGGTGACTGGCCTTGGGGATGGACTGGATGAGGGCTACTTTGGGGGACACTGTTATAATAGTGGAGACCAATGGTTCTGACTTATATTGAGGCAGCTTCTGCATATAATAGTGGATGGCTTAATCACTGTCATCTCCAGGTGAGGGTGGGAAAAAGGCTTGCCTGGAACACTGGAGAGCTACTGCCAGTCAGTGCAGAAAATATTGAGCTAGATAAACCAATGGTTCTGACTTATATCGAGGCAGCTTCCTAAGTTCATATTCTCATGCCAGGGTGATGGGGCACCTGGGTGCTGCTGCTGCCCCTGGGCTTTCATCTAGGCTAGGGGTGGTAACTGGATGGTCCTTATCTTCCACACACCAGCCAATCACCTGATAGCAACACAGAATCAGGCAACCTGTTTTTGCCTATGGTGTTTGAAATCAACCTGCGTGGCCAAAGGCATTGTGCTTTGCCAGTCCCAGTGATCTTGCAAAGCCCCATGCACCGTGCTTTGCAAGCCTTGTGCAGCTGTTCCTCAGGAACTGCAGGTGCAAGACCATTTTGGGCTCAGCCACATCTTCATGTGTCCCCCTCTTGATGTTGTATCTTTGAAAGCCGCAACCTGCCCCATATATCAGGCATAAGGCAGGTGGGTGTGCCTGAGCCAAAATGGTCTGGTGGGTCAAATGGGGTCCATAGGTTGGAGGTCCACTGCTACTTTTCTAGGTCGAAATACCTGGTGGACCAGAGTTATACTTTGGCAATTTGGCCTTTGCAAAACAACAAGTAGTGGTCACTAAAGCAAATAGTGTTCTTATCCATCTTTAAAAGGGTCAGTTCCTCCTAAGTGAGCTGCTGCTTGTCAGTTTGTTTAGCTCACTTAGCCCCTCCAGGTCTTTGCACAACCTTCAAATCCATGTGTTTAACAAATTGGGTGTATCTTCCTGGGAAAATAAGAACATGAGTCACCTGGAGTGTTGCCTCCAGGCGCAGTAGAAAGATGCACCCAGGCAACTTGATCTAGCATGACAGTCACAGTTTGGGTGTGAAAAAGAATCTCATGAGGAAAACAGAAGGAAACACCTTCCTTTCCCCTTTGTACATAGGTGGATAGCAAGGTTGATTATACTGACCCACCAGCTGCTTTACCCTGAAGGGGTGGAACAAGGCAACTGGAACAAAGTGGAGTCAGAAGTTACTATTTTGCCCTAATCCCCTCTGCTGTAGAAAACTGAGAGCAACTGGACCTCTGATCTGCTGGGAGAATGAAGCACACCCTCTTCGTTATCAATAAAATGATCTTTATGTGCAACAGGGAACTACAAAACAAGAAGGAGGAACTTCCGGAGCTGAGAAGAGTCTGTCTGTTAGATTATTATTATTTAGTGTGTTTCTATCCCGCCTTTCTCCTAAACTGGGATTTGAGATGGCTTACAACATTTTAAAACAACATTATAAAATGCATTATAAACATTATAAAAGTGATAAAAACAACCAGTTAAAAACAAGAATTAAAATACCAACAATTAAAACAGAGTTTTCCCAAAGGGAACCCATCTAGTTCTATATTTTGTTCTCACGGTGGCCAGATAGATGCCCCAATAAAAGCCCACAAGCGCTGGTCCTTATGTAGCCAAAGGAAGCTCATTTCACACATAAGGGAGGAGGTGGGAGCAGGCTCAGGGAACGCCTAAATTTAAAAAGGGGAGAAAACACATTCTTGATGGGGTGGTGGGACTAAAACAGCAAAATGAGGACTGGGCATGCTCAGTGATCATGCAATGCTGATTGAAAGTTGTGTGGTGTGTGTGTGTGGCGGGGGCAATATGGAGAACTGAGTGGGAGGAGAACGAGATGGAGCTGCTGTAATCTGCAGCAGGCAGCACTCCCCACTCCAACAGGATATAATTATTTATTACCAAAATCCCCGTTTTAAAATGCACGTTCCCGCTGATCTGCAAAATTAATCGCTCCATAGGCATTCTTAGGTTACCCTGCAGCAAAATTCAATAAGTGCTTAGCACAGAGAAGGAAGAGCCCTAGAAGAAACCCGACTCTTACCTGAAGGGAGAGCATTTTGCTGACTCCGGATCACTTTCCTTACGAACGTGACTGTCCCCAAGTCTCCTCTGACTTTGATGACGAGGCGGCAGGGCGTCTTGACATTGGGTGTGCCTCTGGCTCCTGCCAGTGGGCTCAATGACCCATTGTAACGCTCATGGTTCACAAACCAGAGAAACCAAATTAAACTGACAAATTATTTATTTTGGGGCCCAGATTCAAGCTTTAGTGAGGAAAAGTTGGTCCCCACCTCTTCTTTTTTTAATGTATTTTTATTAAAGATTTTCTTGATTTACAAAACTATGGGCAATCTCTCTCTCTTGTCCCCCCCCCCCCATGTAACATTTTTACAAATCAGTTTCATTTGTTGAGACATTAGGAAGAAAAGGGTGAAAGAGGTGGGGAGGAGGCTGGCTGGGTGGGGGTCAGGTGATGATGTTTCTATTTTACTTAATATATGTAGGCTTTGGTGTCAGCGTTGCTTGTGCAGGTTCTTTGCTGTTCACTTGTGTTCCTTTGGTGGTGAGAGAGGTTGGGGTTTGCCTAGGGTGTGGTTGTTCATTTGTGGTTGGCTGTGGTGGTCTTTGTTTTCATGTGTGAGTGGGGTGGGTGGGTGTTTTGGATCAGGTTAGCCACTGGTCCCCATCTTTGATTGCTGGCTTTGGAGAAAGAAGGGTGGTGGCCCTGAACCAGAGACTTTCAGCACACATGGGGATGATGCATGATGCAGTTGACTTGCCGCATCAAAGCCCACCTGGGTCTTGCCTGTACCTGCAGGAGAGACAACCTGGGGACCCCACCTGTGAGTTCCATCACAGAACGAAGGTGTGATTGAAATGCAATGCATACATAAAATATCCTGTGGGACTTGTTATTTGCATTTTATCGAACATTTTCTTTTGTTCTGTCTTTATAAACCTTCCCCCACTTTGACTCCCTTGTTCTCTAGCTTATGCTACCTTGTTGTGTGATCAGCATTCAGAAACCACAGGTATACTGCAGCATGGATGGGGAACCTCAGACTTGTGGGTCAAATGCGGTCCTCCATGCTTCACAAAACTCCCCAAGCCCCACCCCTCTGTGGCCTTGCTTCACACCTTGGGTGTTTTTTGCCTGGTTGGAATATGTCCTTGAACTCTTCTTGATGCCTCTTTCATGTCTGGATGGAGGACAGAGATTGGTATGTGAGCCTGTATGTAGAAACTAGCCTACTGTATAACGGTAACATTTCTTTACATTTAGGACACCATTGTATATTTATATTATTGAAAAAAAACTTTGAATATTTCTATAATTTTTTTAAAAAATACATTTCTCCGTTTCTGCCCACTTTTGCATCTGGCCCCACCCACCATTGGGATGTGGCCCTCGAAAAGTGACCAAGATGGGAATGTGGCCCCCAGACTGGAAAAGGTTCTCCACCCTTTTATTACAGCATCGGGAGATAGGAGGTGACATGGGGGACATGCAGGGAGAAACCAGCATTTCACTCCCAACCAGCATTTATAGAAATAAATCAGTGTGAAGCAAAAAATAATAAAAAAATAAGGAAAGAAAGGAAAGAAGACAATGACTTAAAATTAAACTGATTTTATTTTGAATTCTCACTCACATTTGAATATGGATACCTGTGTCTAAAAATCCAAAATTTTGAACACCAGCATTTATTTATTTTTAAGATTAGAGTTATCTTTTCCAGTTTGGAATATATACTTGCTTTTCATCTGTTCTCCATCTCTCACACTGATGATGCATTTTCCAGGTTCCAATGCCATTTGTCCCATTTGTGTTTAAATTGTCAAGGACTGATACTAATCAAGAAGGGCTTGGACTCAATAATCTTTTGAAGCACTCACAGATGTTTCGCAGATTTGATAGTAGATAATTTTAATAACTCTTGCTTATAGCACAGAATATTATAACTTGTGTTTATAAAATATAATTATCCGTGTGGATTGAAATTTGGAATTTTCAATCTTCCTTTCTTTTGCTCCTCACGTGTAACGCTTATTTGATTCTTGGATTTCTGCTGCTCTGTATGAATCTTGAATCAAGTTCCTGCCACTTAATAATTTGCTGAGCTGATAATTTTAATTGCATCTGTTGGATTAAAAACATAAGTGGCTTGCCCAGTGCAGGAAGGCGGGGGATTGAAATGCCAGCATCCCAGCAGAGCGAGAGGGGAAGATTCATAGCTTCTTTCTGACCAGAGACCTGAGCATGGTACACGTACACCACTTGCTGACTCACTCTTCTCCAGTTAAGAAGCAGTAAACCTGCTTCAGGGAAACTTGTGCTTGACTCTACTGGGTGAACCACTTCTAATTTATGTTTGCAAACTTATTTTCCCTTACGTCATTTAAAATAAAAATAAAAAATCACAGTTGGGTTTAAGATTTCTTTTTTGATCTGATGTTCTTTCTCAAAGTGCCCCTTTTCTAGAGAGAAGCACATTATTTTCTCTTACGTTTACTCCTGTGGACTTGAAGGTACATTGAAGGCACATCTTCCTAGCAATAGCACCATATCTGGAATCCTTCCTTCAAGGAACTCAGGGCAGCATACACAGCCACCCCCTACATTTCATCAGCTCAACAACCCAATGAGGTAGGTTAGGCTGTGTGTGTGTGTGTGAGAGAGAGAGAGCGCGAGAGAGAGAAGGTTCCTCGGTTCCTCAATAAGCTTAACAGTCATGGAATAAGAGGACAGGTACACTTATGGATCAGTAACTGATTGTCATGCCTAATCCAGACTCAAGTCAGGATTACTCCTCTTTACCTGTTGTTGTTGTTGTTTAGTCATTTAGTCATGTCCAACTCTTCGTGGCCCCATGGACCAGAGCATGCCAGGCACTCCTGTCTTCCACTGCCTCCCGCAGTTTACCTAAATACCCTCAAATCCCAACTCCAGTGCTACCTCAGACACCTCCAGCATCTCAGAAGGAGCCATGCCAGTCCCATATGCAGCAGAAGATGTGAAGGACACGTAGACAAGGTTCCTGCCGCACTTGGGGCAGCAGACTCACCTGTGGAATAACATGGGGGGGGTGTCAAATTACCTCCAAGTTCCAGGAAATGCAGGCACTAGAAGGTGCCGGTGCAGTTGGACAACCATTCTTAGAGGGAACATATACCTCATGGCGCAGAAGAGCCAGTGTTTTCTGGTAGGGGTCACATGGTGGGAAGCGGGAGAACAAAGAATTTGGTAGCTGTTCATCCCAAGTGAGGGGGACGTGATCTAACTAAGCTTGGCAGGGCAGCTTACTTTATGGTTGTAACCCCTTCATGTGTTAATTAAACCTGTTGGTTATATGAGGCTGGGTATATCCCTCCAAATACTGTGTACAGTTCAGGTTGCTGCATCTCAACCAAGATACTGTAGAGCTGGAGAAGGTTCAGAAAATGATCAAGAGGCTGGAGCAACTCCCCCATGAGGAATGGTTACAACTTCTTATTCTAGAAAAAGAAGGTAAGTGGGGACATGATAGGGGCATATAAAATTCTGCAGTGTGGAGAAAGTGGATAGTCATCTCTCGTAATACTAGCTCCTGGAATGAACAAAAGGACATAGTCCATGGAATTTGCTCCCCCAAGGGATAGTATTGACTTTAAAAGCTTAGACAAATCAGTGGAGGGGGAAATGGCTATCAACGTCTATTAGACATGATGGTTAAGTTCTCCTGCCACTATTGGAGGCAGTATGCCTCTGAATACTACTTGGCCAGGATGCACAAGGGGGGAAGAGTACCACAGCACACAGTTCCTGCTGGTGGGCTCCCCACGGGAATCAGGTTGAGCATTGTGAGAGCAGGATGTTGGACTTGGTGGGACTTTGGCCTGATCTAGCAGTCTTCCTATGTTCTTCCTATGTTCCTAAGGTTACACAATGAACTTCATGGCTCCACTGAGATTTCCCTTTCCAGGGAAATCACAGGACTACAGAACTTTGGGCGATATCCAACTAAATCATATTCTGTGTTAAACCCATTAAAATCAATAGACTTAAGTCCATTGATTTTAACAGGTCTCATCAGAGTATGACAGATGTACCTATTGAGGTAAGGGTGTTTTAGTGGGTCTGGAATTTATGTGGCTAGTAAGCGAGGGAAATCCTATTTTACGAGTTTTGATTTATCTGTTTTATTGTCAAATCGCTTCAGGATGTTTCATGGGTAATAATCTACAAATGAAATAACTAAGCAAATTAGAGGAAGGGTTGTAGCTCAGTGATAGAACATCTGATTTACATGCAGAAGGCCCCAGGTTCAATCCGCAGCACCTCCAGGTATGGGGGGAAGTGCCTCCTGCCCAAAACCATGAAGAGCTGCTGCCAGTCAGTATAGACAATTCTGAGCTAGATAGACCAATTGTCTGACTCACTTGTTGTTGTTGTTTAGTCGTTTAGTCGTGCCCAACTCTTCGTGACCCCATGGACCAGAGCACGCCAGGCACTCTTATCTTCCACTGCCCCCCGCAGTTTGGTCAGACTCATGTTTCTGGCTTTGAGAACACTGTCCAACCATCTCGTCCTCTGTCGTCTCCTTCTCCTTGTGCCCTCCATCTTTCCCAACATCAGGGTCTTTTCCAGGGAGTCTTCTCTTCTCATGAGGTGGCCAAAATATTGGAGTCTCAGCTTCACGATCTGTCCTTCCAGTGAGCACTCAGGGCTGATTTCCTTCAGAATGGGTTGGTTTGACCTTCTTGCAGTCCATGGGACTCTCAAGAGTCTCCTCCAGCACCATAATTCAAAAGCATCAATTCTTCAGCGATCAGCCTTCTTTATGGTCCAGCTCTCAATTCCATACAGTACTACTGGGAAAACCGTAATATACCATTTTCAAAATATATCATTTTTAATTGCTTTATGTATTATTTAGTATTGTTTGTTTTCCTTTGGGATTGTTCATGATGGAAAGTGGTACATAAATGCTTTGAATAAAGACAGGGAAACTTCCTGCCTAGCAAGTGGGTTAAGGCTGGCAGTGTAATCCTCGTGATTATGATACAACTCTGTGTAGTGCACTTTGGCACACAGAAGATCCCAGCTTCAGTTCCCAGCAGCTCCATGCACAGCTGGAATTGAATGACTCCTTTCTGAGGGCATGGAGAACCACTGCCATTCACTTTGGACAGTTCTGGGCTACATGGCCCAGCAGACCATTATCAGACAACTTCCTGTAACATAGGAAGCTGCCTTATACCAATTCAGACCCTTGGCCTATTTAGCACAGGGTTGTACATAGCAGAAGGCTCTCCAGGATTTCAGACTTGGGGACATTCCCAACTCTAGAGATGCCAAGGCTTGAATTTGGGATGTATTTCATGCTATGCATGTGCAGAACCACTGAGCTATGGCCCCTTTCATAGGAATATAGGAATATAGCCTTATACTGAGTCAAACCCACTGGTAGCTCAGTAATGTCTATGCTGACTGGCAGAAGCTTTCCAGGGTTTCAGACCCAGAATCTTTTGCAGCATGCCAGGGATAGAACTTGGGACCTTCTGTATGCAAAGCAGATGCTCTGCCACTGAGCTATAGCCCTTCTGCTATTTTTTAAAAAATAATTTTTAATTGATTTTTACAAATAATTTCCAAAAATCATACAACATACTTTCTTATCTTATACAATGTTTTGGACTTCCATCAACCGCATCTGAAGATTTTTCAATCTTTATCACTTAATCTACATTTCTTAATTTCTCTATTACTTTTAATTATCTTTAACTAATAACTCTCTTCATAATCTTCACATAATCCATGGCCCTTCTGTATTAACCTATTATGATGCGGTGACTTATGCACTTTGAGTGGAAATACAGGATGGCATTTGAAAACAAACAAACAAACAAACAAACAAACAAACAAACAAATAAACAAACCAGAAAAACAAGGCAGCCTTGGCACAGTAGATAGGCATCCATTTCCACTTTGGGAAAGCTTCTTTCACAGGTAGCGACCGAGAAAGGGAGAACTGAGGTCAGTTTCTCAAGATGCCAAATATGCCACAGGCTCACAAAAAGCAGGTGACAGGGGATCTGTGCCACCTCCTTAATGGCAACTGCCCCATCAATAGCAGTTAATTAGCCACTGGAGAAGGTTGCAAAGGGAGTGGTGGATTTTGCCACTGCTTGCAGAGTTCCAATCAAATTTGGAAGAAGGACTAAGTTGTGGCTCAACAAGAAGAACAAGACTCAAATGAGAAATGGCCAGGTGGAACTTAAGCATAAATGTTGTGCAAGACTCAGCTGATCCTTATGATTCCTCTTGCCCTGTTGCAAACTTGGTTCTTCTCCTGAACCAAGAGGGAAGCAAGGGCTGTATCCAATGCTAGTTCTCTTCAGAGGAGAAATTGAAATGAATGAACATGATTAAGCTAGATCCATTCATTTCAATGAGATCGATAGCTCAGTTGGTAGAGAATCTCAGGGTCCTGGGTTTGAAGCCCATGTTGTGTGAAACAGTCCTGCATTGCAGGGGGTTGGACTAGGTGATCCTCATGGTCCCTTCCAACTCTACAATTCTATGGTTCTACTTTGAGTAAAACTTAGTCAGATGAAACCCCAAGAAGGCAAGGCAAGTGGTAGAGTACATGCTTCATGTGCAGAAGGTCCCAGATTTAGCATCTCCAGATAGGGCTGGTAAAGATTCCTTCCTGCAACCCAAGGGAAGTGCCACCTATCAATGTGGACAAAACTGAGTAAGATGGACCAAACATCTGACTTAGTCTGAGGCTGCTTTCTATGTTCCTACATTTGGTTTTCCAGAACCCAAACATCCATTGCACTTGTGTGTAATGAGGCCT
Source organism: Podarcis cretensis (assembly GCF_951804945.1). NCBI lineage: Eukaryota > Metazoa > Chordata > Lepidosauria > Squamata > Lacertidae > Podarcis > Podarcis cretensis. Next base: position 32,015,977 of record NC_137177.1, read on the forward strand.
GGGCAGCTTGCAAGCACACCCCACCAAACTGAACACATCCTGCCAGTTGTGTATCACTGACCACCACAAGTCTGATGACCCCTTCTGAAGTTTTGGGTTGCCAATCTGCTCACTACCCCCACAATTGAAATGTGCATATTATGGAACTGCTGGAAATATTGGTTCATGGTGATTTCAGCCATTAATTATTTTATTGTAGATAACCAGACAGTACCCCAACAAATTGGGGTGTTAGAGGAGCGGGTAATACCTCTGGTGGGGGACAACTTGTGCTCCTTCTGGGATAGTTCATCCACCATTTGCCCCCACCCTGCACTCAACTCTCACCTGTGGCTCCCAGTAGCTGCCAGCATGCGACAGTGGCCACACCCTGGGAAATGGCTTCGACTGGCTAACTAAACCAGATGAGGGTAGCCAGTGGGTCTCAAACCCTCGGTGAGTTAGGGACTTCCTCTGCATGCAAAGACAGGCTCTGGAGGATTGAGGGGATGAGACCAATAGTGGGTCTAACGGTTAAGAAGGCAGTTTCTGCATGTGCTGCAGAGGGGAAGTGCAGAGCAGATGGGGCTCGTCAACCTGGGAAGGGAGCCCACCTTGGAGAAGGAAAACACTGATCCTAAACCTCCACTGCCTTCAAGGATATTTGCAGAAGAAGAAAAGGCTAAGGAGCAAACCGTACACAAATCCGGAGTGGAGTCCCTAAGACAGTTGGATGGCACCTTGTACACTTCCTTCTGGCAACTCCAGCAACCAAGCTGGTGTCAAACATATGGCTTTCCTTTCATTTGGACCATATCAGTGAGGCTGAGAGTGGGTTTTGTTGTCTGGGCAGCCCAGGACCTTCATACACACTGACCAAGCTTGCACCCCAGGGAGGTCACTTTGATGCTGCTAACGCAGTGGTTTGAATTCACGTCCAGAGGTGCACTCCATTGTCTCTTGTGACAGACGGATACCAACAACCACAACAGATTCAGAGGTTTTCTATATGTCAACTTAGCAAGAATTTTGTATTCAGTTGAAAGTGTAGACAACAGATGTATCTTTCCCTCTTCATCTGTTTGTTTTGTAACACAAAAAAACTTCAATAAAAACCATTTTTTTAAAAAAAAAAAAAAGCTGGGAAGGTAAATCACAAACCCAGGAAGGAAGATCTACAGTGCAATGTTGTCTGTGTCTACTCAGAAATAATCTGTATTGGATTCAATGAGGCTTACTCCCAGGTAAGTGAGGTTAGGGTTGCAGCATTAGTTGGGAATTTTGAGTACAGCTGGGGATCATTAAACTGACAATAATGCTAAGAGTTTATGACATGAAATAGTTGGAATCTTGTAGTGGAATATGTGAAAACAGAGTTGGAAATAACTGGGGCAGGGACTGATTCAGTTCTCTCACTCACACACCCATATCCACCCACATATATGATCTTTTTTTAAAAAAAATCTACATTTTATGTTCAGCAGTTAGATTTAGTAGGCAACATTCAGTGATGTCTGCCTGCTTGTGTAATGGAAAGCTCCTTGTGCAAGGGAACTGCTGTGGAGAGTCTGCCCAACAATTTGGAATTGGGGTCACACGGTGACCTATAGTGGGAAGGAGAGAAAGGAGAAACCCCACTTTGTGCACAGAGCTGTCTGTTTGTGCTCCATTGGCTCTCACCCAGAGTTTTGTATACATTCATATGTATGTATACATTTATTGTGTAAAGGTAAAGGTAAAAGACCCCTGGACAGTTAAGTCCAGTCAAAGGCGACTATGGGGTTGTGGCACTCATCTCGCTTTCAGACCGAGGGAGCCGGTGTTTGTCCACAGACAGCTTTCTGGGTCATGTGGCCAGCATGACTAAACCGCTTCTGGTGCAATGGAACACCGTGATGGAAACCAGAGCGCACAGAAACACTGTTTACCTTCCTGCCATAGCAGTACCTATTTATCTACTTGCACTGGTGTGCTTTCGAAATGCTAGGTCAGCAGGAGCTGGGACAGAGCAACGGGAGCTCACCCCGTCGTGGGGATTCAAACTGCCGACCTTCTGATCAGCAAGGCCAAGAGGTTCAGTGCTTTAGACCACAGCGCCACCCGCATCCCATTTATTGTGTATGTTATACAGTATATGACTCTCTTTCTCCCTCTCTCTCGATAAATAATATTAATAATAAAAAAATAGAAAATGTGTATATTTTTCAGAATAAGAACTGCAGTGCTGCAACAGGACTAGACCAACACCATTTCTTCTCCATTAGTGATCTTTATTTCAATATTGCTTTTCACTCCTGAGATCTCAGTACCAAGTATGCTAGCCACCTTTCACTGGTGGTGGGGAGGTCTTTAAAAATTTGACTAGATGAGTTATGGGACAGTGTACAATGTAAGTGGTTTAGATGGAATGAGCTGAGGGAACTAGTGAATTTTGAAATGACTATTTAATATATTCTTGGATCAAATATGGACATCAAAAAATCGAACAGCCTGAGCTGGGTTGGGGCCTGAAATACTGTAGGCCATTCCTTTCTCCATCTCCATCTTGCACAAAGGGATGCAAGAAAGCACTATTTTCTGTTCCATCACATATTTTCCAGAAGCAGCTCTGTTTCCCTCCTGCTGCACTTTGGCTTCTGACAGAAAACGGCATTAGTCATCTCACTGTGGCACAATCTTATGTCATTCTTCCCTATTCCCAATCATGTCATTCTTCCCTATTCATTTCAATTAAAAGGAAACATAATACTTTTTGGGGGGTGGGGGGAGAAAACACCATCAGTTACATATCATCGCATATCATTTGTGGACTGAGAACGACAACGACAAATTTGTTGCAATGATTTCCTTTCCAGACATGGGATGAATAAGTGCGCACCAGCAATGTCTACTGTTTTTATTGGAATACTCTGACATGTCTTCTGGCACATCATGCAAATGTCCTGCCTAGCAGCAGGCACTGTTCATTCTGAGAATGAAGTCATATTGTTTTTTTCATAAGGTTTCCATTATCAAATTTCCCAGGATTTAATTTTGACTGGGTAGTTTATGTGCTTAGAGTTCTCTGGGAAGGTGGAGCAGCCTTGATGATGGAGGTAGATGGTTTGTAATCTGCACCATGGAACACCTGCACACCCACTTCATTTGGGTCATGTTTGCTGTTGGGCAGAGAGCAAGTGTCCTCTCTTCTCATCCATTCACTGCCCTGCCTCCTGTGGCTTTCATTTTTGGGCTCAAGACACTCTGTACATCGTTTCCCAACAAGGTAGAAGGCTTCAACAAGGCCAAGGAGGATGCAAACACAGGTAGTGATGACCATGAAAAGGGTGAAGATGTTCTTCTCTGTGGGCCTGGCTATGAAGCAGTCTACAACATTGGGACAAGGTTCGAGGGAGCATTTCACCACACTGGGGAGTGTGTAGTTTGGGTACACGTGGTAGAAGATGAAAAGGAATATAATGTCCACAGCAGACTTGAAGATGAGGCTGAAGAAATAGGTCCACCACAAGCCTCCACGCTTCTTGCCAGGAGGATAGCGCAGTGCATAGTCTGCTCCAACCTTCTTCCTATATTTCTCCAGTTTGGCTTCTCGGTAGGCAACATGCATGATTACCAGCAAGGAAGGACAGGTAACCAAAATGAGCTGTAGGGCCCAGAGGCGGATGTGGGAGATTGGGAAGTAATGGTCGTAGCAGACGTTTGGGCAGCCTGGTTGCTCAGTATTGCAGTCAAAGTCCTTCTGGTCATCTCCCCAAACCTTCTCTGCTGCCACTATGTAGACTAGAAGCCGGAAGATGAAGACCACTGAGAGCCAAATACGTCCAAAGGCTGTGGAATATTTGTTTGCCCCGCTCAGGAGCCCTTGAAAGACTCCCCAGTTCATGGCCTCTGGTTTCTACTTGAAATACCTGAAAAGAAATAAGATGATGGAGTTAGAAATGCTATATATGTCTATGTATGTCTAGCAAAGCAACCTCTAAATCAGGTGTGTGGAACCTGTGTTACTGAACTACATCTCCCATAATTCCTGGCCATTGGCCATGGTTGCTGGGGCTGATGGGAGCTGTAGCAACAGCTGAAGGGTCAAAGGTTCCCCACACCTTTTTGAAGTTGTCAACAACACCTTGCTGCTAGTCCTAAATCACATCAAAGAGATGGAAAGAACCAAAAAGAACTGACGCTTCCCTTAACTTTCAGTCTTGCCATTTCATGTACAAGCTCCATTGTCTTTCCGTATCCATTCTGCCATGTCTACCCGATTTGATCTCCCCTCCTGAAGGTTCATATCAGGTTACAGTAAAAGTCATAATTCCATATATATCTATATCTATATCATCTATATCATCTATAGCTATATATCAACTATAATGGTGTGAATTTGCAATCAGGGACTTTGGACGTGCTGAATTATGATCATCTCTTAAGTGGCGTACAGACCTTACAGCAACAGAATGAAGGGGAACATCAGTTTAAATTATAAAATCAGACTTCAGTTAAATGCCTGCTACAATAAAAAGCAGGATTTTTGTCTCTCTTGTATCTGCCACCAGTTACCCTTGCTTGAAAAGTGTGTGTCCATGAGCTTCACCTAGTTGTTTTCCCCCCCAAGCTTTCTCAGAAAAACAAACAAATAAGTCTGCATTATGAACATTTTCCAGAAAAGTTCAGAAGAAATGAATGGTTTGTAAGACAAGTCAAGGGAACTTGGCCCACCACTAATCACAGCATGTAGAACTTTCTGGGTTTAGCTATGCCCCTCTCCTCACCACAAAGCACAATTGATTTAAGATCCAGGGCTAGAAAACACCTATAGCAATTTATGGACCTAATAGTTTTCTCTGGTCCATGGGGGTCACAAAGAGTCGGACACAACTAAACGACTAAACAACAACAATAGTTTTCAAAATCCATTCATTCTACTACTCCCACACCATGTGCCTCTCACCCAGAGGATTGAATGTTTCAACCAATCTTGCTACATGTTCTTACAGGCCAGGAAATAACCCATATACAACCCACCCTGCCCTCATCTCCCTAAGAAGGAAGAAGTGCTACTGGAAGGAAAGAGTCTCCAGATTTTCTGCAGTGTGTAACGGGTGTATGTGTGTGATGAAGGTGCCTAACATTGACCATTGATGAGAATAATGGTGTTGCAAGTTCTCAAGAGTGTCTCCATTTCGTTCTGCTGTGAAACACTGGGTACTTGGCATTTCACAGGGCACTGATTTACATAGATGGTTTGCAGTATATGGAGATTTACATAGTTTGATGCAAATATAGGAAGAAGTACAATTAAGCAGAAGTACAATATATTTTAGGGACATGGGTGGCGCTGTGGGTTAAACCACAGAGCCTAGGACTTGGTATCAGAAGGTCGGCAGTTCCAATCCCCGCGATGGAGTGAACTCCCATTGCTCGGTCCCTGCTCCTGCCAACCTAGCAGTTCAAAAGCACATCAAAGTGCAAGTATATAAATAGGTACTGCTCCGGCGGGAAGGTAAACGGCGTTTCCATGCGCTGCTCTGGTTTGCCAGAAGCGGCTTAGTCACGCTGGCCACATGACCCGGAAGCTGTACACTGGCTCCCTCGGCCAATAAAGCGAGATGAGTGCCACAACCCCAGAGCCGGTCACGACTGGACCTAATGGTCAGGGGTCCCTTTACCTTTACAATATATTTTGCCATATATTATGGTGCTGGAGGAGACTCTTGAGAGTCCTATGGACTGCAAGAAGATCAAACCTATCCATTCTGAAGGAAATCAGCCCTGAGTGCTCACTGGAAGGACAGATTCTGAAGCTGAGGCTCCAATACTTTGGCCACCTCATGAGAAGAGAAGACTCCCTGGAAAAGACCCTGATGTTGGGAAAGATGGAGGGCACAAGGAGAAGGGGATGACAGAGGATGAGATGGTTGGACAGTGTTCTCGAAGCTACCAGCATGAGTTTGACCAAACTGTGGGAGGCAGTGGAAGACAGGAGTGCCTGGCGTGCTCTGGTCCATGGGGTCACGAAGAATCGGACACGACTAAATGACTAAACAACAACAACAAAGGAAGGCTGTGACTAAGTGACCTATACGTCTGCTCAAATGACTGTCTGCCTCCTCACTATTGATGGACAACTTCAAGACCTTTGTTTTCCCTTCTTAGGGTTTCGTTACTTGGACTTGGACTAGGTAGCCCTTCAAACTGGGGATGTCCTCTTTAATGTTAGGACACGTGGCAACATTATCATCTCAGGAACATGGGGCTGACAATTTCTGGATCCTTAATAGAAGTGTCCTGGTACAGGGCAGTTATCTGGAAGAGAAGCCGGGGGCAGAGTCCATTGATGTTTGGTGAATCTGAGGTGGAACCCAACAGATTTTGGCAGAACGTCCAAAGAAGAGTTGCATCTGAGTCTTCTCTCTGAAATGCTGTCAACATGAATGTATGTGCCTATATGTAGTGGAGAAGTACCACCATATGAGGTCTCACATCAACTGATACAAACAAAAAATAAGTTTGCCACCAGGGGTGTGTTTCAGCTCTGTGTATATCTCAATTAACGAGGCAGAGTTGGGGAATTATTTCACATTTCAATGTTGGACAAAATGAGGGACTCCCCACCCACTGGAGTATCTCTCTTGCTTCAGGTTTCCCCTGTATTTTCTGAGAAACAAAGCCAAGCTGAACAATGAGAGCTTGAGAGGGCAGAACTGGAGAGGTGTGGGGAATCTTTCACTTTGACAGAAAGCTCTAGCTTTTAGTCACAGTGAATTATTTTCCTGGTGAACTCCAATCACAATAATTGGATGTGTGTTAAGTGAACATGAATTTTAGCTGTTAAAGTAGGGAAGATGCTGTGCAGGTAAACTACTTGGGTGGCCTGGTAGTTACTGAGTCATTTCTCTCTCTCTAACAATTAAAACAACAGAACTCTATTTTATTCACAGTGAGAAAATGTTGACTTTTCCATTTTTTTAAAAAAATAATAACTCCAGTGCAATAACTCTGAGCTAGGATAGCTTAGTTGGTACAGAATGAGACTCTTAATCTCAAAGTCATGGGTTTGAACCCCATGGTGGGTGAAGGATTCCTGTATTGGACTAGATGGCCCTCGTGATCCCTTCCAACTCTACAGTTCTATGATTGCCCCTGGAACCATTTGTCAGAGTTTTGGTGGGTATCTAATGCAGGGGCACCTCCCACATGTCCCTCAAACTGAGTGCCCCTCCCCCCAAAACTAGGGCTGTGTGTGATTTCTGTTCCTTCCTCCAATGCCTGTCCTTGCAGGAGAACCACTCACCTATCTTTCGGAAATTTGGCAAGCTTCATCTCTTCAGAAGGGGAGACCATGTCTGCAATCTGCATCCAATTCTGGCAGAAAATAAACAATTTAGAGACTTTTTAAATAAAAAAAAATAAAGGTTCCCTGCACAAAAACTCCTCTCTGGATCTGCATGACAATTGGCAGGCTTAATCCACTCTGGAGGGGCTCCTTTGATTGTAAATTTCACCCACGTACGTGAAAAGATTTGCTTGCTTATTTGTTTTTTGTTTCCAGATTCTCTGTACAAGTCAATGGAGGCAAAACAAAGTTTCAGATTTAACATAAAGGATTTGGGGCCAAATAACAAATTGTATTGGAAGAGCACAGAATAGATCTGAAAAAGATTGGGCTGCTTACGAATGCTACAGATTTAGATACAAGGTGAATGTTGTGGTCACTACACAACTCTACTTACCACCTCAGTAAATGAGAAGATAACATTAAAACTGATGTTTCCCTCTCCTTTAAGAATCCCTTATAGAAAATCACAGGGTGAGAGACCGGGAAGTGGAAACAAAATATGTCTCTACAAAATAATTCATCTTTAATCTATAAAATCAGCCAAGGTTTACGAATTCATCACAGACCTAGCACAAAGACCACAGCATAAGAATTTCCATGCTAGAGCAAACAGAATTTCCATTTCCAGAACTTGTTTCCAACCACAGCCAAGCTTAGGCCTCCGGATGCTCAAAAGCAGGGTGAGATGGTGGTTTTCTGCCCTCATGTTAGGAGGGACAAATCTGTTGATTTTGGCTTCTCTCAGTTTGCCCCATTTCTGCATCAGTTGATAATATTGTTATGAGTTTGGAGTGCCAGACTCCTCTAATCCCCAGATCCAGCAAGTGTTAAAATCTAATTAAGCCAGGCTAGCTTCCTCATGAGGTGATAGCCTGGGTGATGAGCCATTAAGGGAGATTAAGAGGCTCTGTGGGAGATGGCAAATGGGTGGGGCCCCTCACTCAATTTACAGAGGATGAGAAGGACAAAAGCCAGGGATGAGGCCTCATGTGTGCAGGGATTTGAACTTAAATCAGCAAGCTGGAAAGCCAGAGAGGCAGATCTATGCTTGATTTCTGTTTGAATCCAAGGCCGCAGCTATGAGAGAAACAAAACCTTTTTGGTTGATGCTGTGAGCCTCTGCATTGTAGGTTCAGGTTGCATACAGTATGTGTTTAAATAAACCATATATCATAAAGGCACCAGACTCTCTGCTATGCCTCATTCCCAAAAGGAAACACAGTCTCTGGGTAAGTGCCTGGAACCCCTGGAATCTCGCGCCGCTTGGAGATTGGGGTGGTATGTAACAATCTATATATCCACATAAACATTTGTAGTTTTAGGTTCACTTCTCTTAATATACTGATTTTTAAATGTGATTTTCCCACTGCACATCTTATTATAAACAAGTTTCTCTAATATAATGCACTTTTGTACATTTTTGCGTGGGTGGGTGCAAGAGCTACATCACAAAATGCAGAAAGAATATCTACGTTTTCTTTCACATATTGGTTCAGGAAGTGCAAATTGGGTAGGTTCTGAATGACCTTCTCCTGCATCTCTACTACGGCTGGGCGAGTTATCGATATATCTCCCAGAACCGGTATGAGGGGCAGACCGTGATGGCGGTTTCACTCAGTGGTATATCGCTGGCGAAACCGCCACCGCTCTTGAGACCCCTAGCACTCAGTGTGCTGGGGACGCTGTTAAACTGCTCCCACTCCCCAGCTGAGGAAGCCCCAATCCTTCTCCTGCTTGCATGAGAGCAGGAGGAGGATCTGGGCTCACTCAGTTGGGGGCAGGGCGCTTTCTGCTCCCCTGCTGAGCAGCCCCAATCCTTCTCCTGCTAGCGTACAAGCAGGAAAAAGATTTGGGCTCGCACAGTGGGGAGGGGGCAGCGGCGGTGAGCAAGAGGCCTCTTTCTCCAAGGAGGAGGTTGCTTGCCACCCCCGTTCCCCTTGGCCAGTGAGGGGGAAGGGAGTCCGGCTGACGGAGCCTGCCAGGCTCCATTGCAGGACTCCCTCCATCTTGGTCCAGCTTCATCGGCCCCAACTTAAAAAGGCACTGTGGTGAAAGAGCCTCAGCTCCCATGATGAGAGCTGCAGCAGTTTCACCCAGCGCCACAAGGGCTGGGGCCAATGCAGCTTTTTCAACATTGTGGCATATCGCCAAACTGCGATGTTTGGCTGGCGATCCACTGCAGTGTTGAAAACCTAATATTGCCCAGCCCTAATCTCTACCTGATGTGCTTCACTATTCAGAGTTATATGATTATTGCTCCAGATAGCAGTTCCCTGGAACTACCATGCGTGTTACGCATCAAAAGACCTCTCTTCTGTGATTCTGTCTAATCTGCTTTTTATCAAATGTGTTATATTGTAAATCTCAGTGGAAAAGCATATACTTTGATGTCAGACATCTCTGGTGTCCCAAAATAGGGCTGGGCAAATTCTTGTCTTAAACCTTAAGAGAACTGCTGGGTAGACAATACAGTGGTACCTCTGGTTACGAACTTACATAATTCATTCTGGAGGTCCGTTCTTAAGCTGAAACCATTCTTATCCTGAGGCACGCTTTCGCTAATGGGGCCTCCTGCTGCGTGTGCACCTCCAGTGCGCTATTTCTGTTCGCAACCTGGGCCAAAGTTCGCAACCAGGAGCAGCTACTTCTGGGTTAGCACAGCTCGTAACCTGAAGTGTTCATAACCAGAAGCATTCATAACCAGAGGTACCACTGTACAGAATTATACTGAGTCAGACCACTGGCCCATCTAAGGAAGCTTCAGATTCTCATGCTTTGTAAATGAATGAATGAATGAATGAATGATACAATGCAGGGCAGTACATCAAGGCTGGGGAGCATGTGGCCTTTCAGATATTGCTGGACCACAACTTCCATCAGCCCCAGCATGGCCAATGGTCAAGAATGGTCAGTCTAGCAACACCCAGAGGACACTACTTTCCCCACTCCTGTGTTAAATGATTAAGGAGAGAAATAATGGACATGGAAGAATCAGCGGAAGACCTGGGAGGACATTGGCGGAGAGGGAAGGGTGTGTGTGTGGTCATTGCTTGGAATTGCTGTTGTGTGATCTCTGTGTGATCACTTTGTTCACTCTCATCTTTCGACACCAGGCAAAAAAACATTCCTCCATTCCCAGGCCTTTGGCTAATTAAACATGGCCTTTTAAACTGCATGGGGTGTGTGTTTATGTGTGTGTATGTGTTATTGTTTTTGTTTGTTATTGCAGTATGCATTTTTGTGTTTTTGTATTGTAAACCACCCTGTGATCTTTGGATGAAGGGTGGCATAGAAATTTAATAAAACAATCATAATCATAATAATTATACAACATTTATAAGGCACCTACGTTTGGTGATGAATTTAAATGTAATCGCTAAGAACATAATGAATATTCCAGTGCGGTAGCACCTACTCCCTGCAACTCCCTGCCTTTTAATATTAGGCAGGAATCTTCAGCTGTAGTGGTTTAAATGCATGATAAACACTTTTCTTGTTTGGGCAAGCTTACCCTGACATGTAATTTTATTAGGTACTTTTCTTTTTTTTTAACCGATTTTATCTATATTTTAATAAAATCTTATTTTTCTTGCTTTCTAAACTTTGCTTTTATCAGTATTTCCCCATGAATGATTTTGTTTTATGTAAACCGTTCTGAGGTTTCTGTTGATTAATTAGTTGATAAATATTGTTAAATAACACAATGTAAGAAGAATCTTGCTGGATCACCCCCAAATGGCCAAATGGCCAATTTATTTATGAAACATCTAAGTTGCCCACTCTGCTTTGCGAAACCCATTTTATTGAAGCTCCCGCCCTCTCTTGCCTCCGTATTTGCTTTACACACTTTTTTAAAGCTTGACTGCCATCTCCATCGCTCTCCAGTCCTATCAGGCTTTTCTTTGTGTGTTTGCATCCCAATCCAACTCTACAACTTCTTCTGTGCTAGTACATGACGCTATGCATCTCTTATCCAAGAAAACAAGATTGCTTGCATGAAGGGATGGTAGAAAAAACTGTTCACATGTTAATGCACATCTGAAATAATATGCAAACTGGAATACAGTTCTCCCCTTCAAAATTTGCACTTCTCCATATTTTGATTCAGAACTCCAAACAAACAGTGCATTAAAGATGTGCATATTAGCACAAAAGAAGACTAAAGAGTGCAGTAATGAAAATGACATGCAAAAATAGAGGAAATTTAAAGAAAATTACTTGCTAATATGCACATAAAGGTAAAGGTACCCCTGCCCGTACGGGCCAGTCTTGACAGACTCTGGGGTTGTGCGCCCATCTCACTTAAGAGGCCAGGGGCCAGCGCTGTCCGGAGACACTTCCGGGTCACGTGGCCAGCGTGACGAAGCGGCTCTGGCCAGAGCCAGAGCCAGAGCCAGAGCCAGAGCCAGAGCCAGAGCCGCACACGGAAACGCCGTTTACCTTCCCCCTGGTAAGCGGTCCCTATTTATCTACTTGCACCCGGAGGTGCTTTCGAACTGCTAGGTTGGCAGGCGCTGGGACCGAGCAGCGGGAGCGCACCCCGCCGCAGGGATTCGAACCGCCGACCTTTCGATCGGCAAGCCCTAGGCGCTGAGGCTTTAACCCACAGCGCCACCTGCGTCCCGCAATATGCACATACTAGGCAAAATTGTGCACATCTCTTTTTTTGCCCCTTCACAAATACTTTAGATGCCAAAATTGACTGTTAACTGGTTAGATCAGGTGCGGGGAATCTCTAGCCCTCCTGATGTTGATGCACTACAACTCCCATTATCCATGACCCCTGGCCATGCTTGCTGGGGCTGATGGGAACTGGAGTCCAACATCAGCTGGATGGCCATTTTTTGCACACTCAGTCCTGAAGGATGTGCCTTGAGAGATTGTGCTGAGGACATAAGACGTGCAGTTTCATGGCTATGCTTCTATCCAAATCTATTTCCTTCTTTTGCAAATAGTTTCATCAGACAAAGGCGAGTAGTTGCCAGGTACAGCCTAGCAACCACAATTAATGGAGTGAGGTGGCAGTGGGAATGAGTCATGCACTCTGTCTGCATCATCTGGGTCAGCATCCCCTCCTACTCTTCCCACAGTAGGTGAATCAGATGAACCAACAGGCTCTTCAGGTCGGAATCCTTCCATGTCCCTCTCTGGTCCAAGAAACAAAATATTAGTGATAAACCATAACAACCAAAAGTGCTGTAGTTAGATGGATGGACCAAGCTTCCCATTTCTATTTCTCAGTTTCCCAAGTTCTCCACACTTCCTCATCAGTTTGCAATGACCGCTCCCCGCTTAAAACAGGGGGCGCCCTTTGCGTGGACGCGTGCAGCCCCTAGATCTGGAGCGGCCCCAACAGCATAGGCTTGGCTTTGCCTTCCCCCAGGTGGGATACCTGGAGGTCTCCGCCTACCTCAGTCAGTTGTCCAATCCCACCTGGGGGAAGTGTTGCTGGGGACTGGGGAGGGAGAACGCCCAATGCCTGAGCCAAGGTCTACTCACATTTGAAATTTAATAAAGTTGTGGCCAATTTAATCCCATAGCACGTTGTCTTGAGTCGTTATTCCACATGACGGAGGGACCGCACGGGATCTGGGGACTCCGCCTGTCCACGCAATATATTATTATTTTTAAATAAAAAATTCCTCACGACTCTGGGGTTGCGGCGTTCATCTTGCTTTACTGACTGAGGGAGCTGATGTTTGTCTGCAGACAGTTTTTCCAGGTCATGTGGCCAGCATGACTAAGCCGCTTCTGGCGAAACCAGAGCAGTGCATGGAAACGCCATTTACCTTCCCACCGGAGTGGTACCTATTTATCTACTTGCACTTTGACGTGCTTTCGAACTGCTAGGTTGGCAGGAGCTGGGACCAGCAACCGCTGACCTTCTGATCGGCAAGCCCTAGGCTCAGTGGTTTACACCACAGCGCCACCCGCATCCACACACACACACACACACGCACACACATGTTTATTTCCACTAATATGTAGATTTCTATGCACACTTTACTTTAGCAAATAATAATAATAATAATAATAATAATAATAATAATAATAATAAATTTTATTTATATCCCGCCCTCCCCAGCCGAAGCCGGGCTCAGGGCGGCTAACAACACTAAAACAGTACAACATTATAAAAACATTATAAAAATTAATTAAAATCAAAATTGATGGCAACCATAAACTAAAGTTTTGTAAAGATTGCCAAAGGAGGAAGTCAGGCTGCGCCCTGACCAAAGGCCAGGTCGAACAGCTCTGTCTTGCAGGCCCTGCGGAAAGATGTCAAGTCCTGCAGGGCCCTTGTCTCTTGTGACAGAGTGTTCCACCAGGTTGGAGCCGCAGCCGAAAAAGCCCTGGCTCTAGTTGAGGCCAGCCTAACCTCTCTGTGGCCTGGGACCTTCAAGGTGTTTTTATTTGAAGACCGTAAGTTCCTCTGTGGGGCATACCAGAAGAGGCGGTCCCGTAGGTATGAGGGCCCTAGGCCGTATAGGGCTTTGAAGGTTAAAACCAGCACCTTAAACCTGATCCTGTACTCCACCGGGAGCCAGTGCAGCTGCTATAGCACCGGATGAATGTGATCTCTAAGCGAAGACCCCGTAAGGAGTCTCGCTGCGGCATTCTGCACCCGCTGGAGTCTCTGGGTCAGTCTCAAGGGCAGCCCCACGTAGAGCGAGTTACAATAATCCAGTCTGGAGGTGACCATCGCGTGGATCACAGTGGCTAGGTCAGGGTGAGAGAGGTAAGGAGCCAACTGCTTAGCTTGGCGGAGATGAAAAAATGCCGCCTTTGTTATAGCTGTCATCTGCGCCTCCATGGAGAGGGAGGTATCGAAGATTACACCCAAACTCTTAACGGATGCTGCTGGCACTAATTGCACCCCCGCAAGAGATGGGAGTTGCCCCCTCAGTCCCATGTCGTCCCGTCCCAGCCAGAGGACCTCTGTCTTCGAAGGATTTAACTTCAACCGGCTCCCACGTAACCATCCAGCTACAGCCTCCAAGCATCTGATCAATGTGTCTGGGGCCGAGTCAGGGTGGCCGTCCATCAACAGATAGAGTTGGGTGTCATCAGCATACTGATGGCAGCCCAGCCCAAAACTCCGGACAAGCTGGGCGAGGGGGCGCATAAAGATGTTAAAAAGCATCGGGGAGAGTATCGCACCCTGGGGCACACCACACACCAAGGACTGGCGGGATGACAATTCCCCCCCCAAGCGCCACCCTCTGTCCCCGACCAGAGAGAAACGAGCGCAGCCATCGAAGGACTGTGCCCTGGATCCCCACGTCGTCAAGGCGGTGGTCCAGGAGTTCGTGATCGACCATGTCAAAGGCTGCTGACAGGTCTAGAAGAATCAGCAGCCCCGACCCGCCTCGATCCAGCTGCCTGTGGAGATCATCTGTTAGGGCGACCAGAGCCGTCTCAGTCCCATGACCAGCGCGGAAGCTGGACTGGAATGGATCCAGAGCCGATGTTTCATCCAGAAACCTACCAAGCTGTTCAGCAACCGCTCTCTCAATCACCTTACCCAGGAATGGAAGATTCGAAACCGGGCGGTAATTGGATAGATCTAAGGGATCTAATGATGTTTTCTTTAAAAGCGGGCACACCACTGCCTCCTTCAGTTCCCCTGGGAATGTCCCGGTGCCAAGGGACAGATTGATGATATCCCCCAGGGGGGCCCGCACCTCGTCTGGACACTCTCTAATCAGCCAGGACGGGCACGGGTCGAGAGGACAAGTGGTGGGATTTCCAGCTCGGAGGAGTCTGTCCACATCGGCTGGGGATATCCGGTCAAAGTGGTCCAATACAGAACCCGAGGACAGTCGAGGGGCCTCCAGTTCCTTTATTGTATCCAAACTGGCAGGGAGGTCATGGCGGAGCAACAGGACCTTCTCCGCAAAAAAGCTCGCAAATGCCTCACAGCTGTGTGTCAAATTGTTATTTAAATTTGGCTGTCCTTCGAGGGACGTTAAAGACCGAATTATACTAAATAATTGTGCCGGGCGAGAGCTAGCAGATGCAATGGAGGCCAAGAAGTAGGACTTCTTAGCGGCCTTCACTGCCATCTCGTAGGTTTTCATAAAAACCCTATAAGATGTTCTTGAAGCTCCGTCACGGGCACCCCGCCATACTCGCTCTAACCGTCTGAGGTCCCGCTTCATTTTCCGGAGCTCCTCGGTAAACCAGGGAGCCCGGTTTCTGCGGGGTCGCAGAGGGCGCTTAGGTGCGATCTCATTGATGGCTGCCAGGAGCTGGGTATTCCAGGCCTCAACAAGCTCAGTCAATGAGTCGCCAGGGGGAGAAAGGTCCCGCAAGGCTTGATGGAATCTATCAGGGTCCATCAGCCTCTGCGGGCGAGCCCAAATCGGCTCGCCACCTAAGCAGGGTGGGGGTGGAACGTCAATCCTGGCTTTCAGAGCATAGTGATCAGACCATGGCACCTTCATCGAAAGAAACATGATCACATCTATACCGACGCCAAAGATCAGATCCAGCGTGTGGCCTGCTTGATGTGTGGGGCCCGAAACAAACTGGGAGAGCCCTAGTGTCGCCATGGAAGACACCAGGTCCAGAGCCTGTGAGGAGGGAGTGGCATCCGCATGGATGTTGAAGTCCCCCAATACCAATAGGTTAGGGAACTCCAAGGCCCAGCCGGCCACCGCCTCCAGCAGGCCTGACAGGGTGGCTGCTGGTGCGCTAGGTGGCCGGTACACCAGCCAGACAGCCAAGTTCACCTCGGAGCCCCACACTAGGCCAACACATTCAATGCCGGGGATCGATGGCGATGGTAGAGCCCTGAAAGAACAATCTTCCCGGATTAATAACGCCACCCCTCCCCCCTGGCCCACAGTCCGCGACTGGTGGAGGACGGAGAAACCCGGGGGTGCCATCTCTCGTAAGGTAACAGTATCCCCTTCGCGCACCCAGGTCTCAGTCACACATGCCAGGTCAACCCCTGCGAGGTGAAGAAATCTCGCATGGTGGAGGTTTTGTTGCCTATAGACCTGGCATTGCACAACACCAGTGACGGAGGTGAGTAATCCTTGCTCACCCTACCCTCGTCTCTCGGGATGGGGCGCAGATTGGAAGGGGTACGAGCATATCCGTATCTCGATCCCCTTTACATGGTGCTGCAAAATCTGCAGAAGTGCGAATTTCAAAGGATGGCTGCATTCCAGTTTGCATATTGTTTCAGAAAGTGCAAATGAGTTTGCCTTTAAATGATAACTGAATCAAATTTCTCCCCAAATGTTCACATTTGGGAAAAGACAGAAGCCTGAGCAATAGCCACCATTTAGTGGCCTCTGCCCTCCTGAACTGCCAGCACAGGACAATCGATCCCTGAGGAGAATGAGCCCTTAGGGGAATGAGAAGAAGCACTAACAGCTTCTTCTAAACAACTTGTCTTTTCTGTTCTATTGTAACTTTAAAAACAAAACAAAAAAAGGATGCTTATTGTTGTAATAATCTTATATAAATTGCTTTATGAGGCCTGCCTGAAAAGCAGTATATAATTACTGTCAATCAATCAAACAGTCGTCTGCAATGAGCATTCTTTGCAAGAATCAACAAACAGAAGCAAAGCAGCAGGATGTCTTATAAAAGTAGCTGAGATTACATCCTGGAATGGGGTGAAGGGAAAGCATCGTAAGTCCTGGGCACAGTCTTCCAAGCAAACTGGGTGCTCCCATTTCGCAACAACATCTAGTTAACGCAGTGCCTAGTTATAGAAGGAAGAGGAGGGAGTGGTTGGCTAATTCAGAATCACTCCCAACTTGAGATACATTGTGTTATGTGTACTTGAGTGTAGTGGTGAACTGGTAGATCACAGAATCAAAGAATTGTAGAGTTGGAAGGGACCTTGTGACTACACAAAGCTTCTGTAGTCCTTCAGCAAACGGGGTTGTAGTGAGAGATGGAGGAGAGATTTATTCAAGTCCCCTTTCTTCAGCAGATAAGAGTTGACTTGAGACTCCTGAAGCTGTGTGTAGGTCACAACACACTTGCCTATAATTTTGAAGTGTAACTTCAGTGTGCTTAAAATGACCCATAAATTTCTCATTTTTACATTGGAAAAAGGGTACAAAATGTGTGTTTCATGGGAAATGCCGTGAAAAGCATTGGGAAATGGGTGCTTGATGGGTAAAGTGCATCTTACATTAAAAGTGAGAACAAAATGCACACAGTTTGAAAGGGGACTCTTCTGGCCTTCAAAAAAGAAATCCTCACAAAATGGCACACGGCAGGCTCATAATTGAACACCAGCAAAACTGAAGGGGCAGAAAATTATTTGCATTGCAAAATAATATGCAATTTTTGAAGAATGCTTGTGTTTTCCACATCAACCTGCAACTTTTTCAATAAAGTGCATGAAAGTTCACTTTACTTTTGTTACTTTTGTATGTTCAGGGAGATGGGCCAGTATAATGTAGTGGTTAGAGTGTCATACTTGGGAGACCAGAGTTCAAATCCCCACCCAGCTGTGGAGCTCACTGGGTGACTTTGGGTCAGCTACTGTATCTCTTAGCCTAACACAGGTCTGTTGTAAATATTAAATGGGAAGGGGGAAACCACTGATGTCATCTTGAGCTTCTTGGTGTAAAGTTGGGATGTAAATAAGGAATATGTACACATTTTACAGTAAAATACAAATTTTAACCTAAAATACAAACTTTTGTATGTATTTTGCTACTTTTCTTAAGCCAAGAACTGGGTCCCAAAACTTTGAGAAATGTGAAAACCTAAGGATGACTGATTTCTGATCCATATATTAACCTGGACAGTGTAAATTAGGTTGTTTTGCTTAAAATGCTTATAGTGAAATATTTGAGCACCCCAAATTCCAATCACCTTTTTGTACAATATGTAGGCGGAATGTAATTAAGCCAAGGATGAAGTTTCCTGCATGGCTGATTCAGCTTTTCAATCCAGGAGGCCATTCCCTGAAGGATGGGAAGTGACATATTTTGGGAGGCAAAAGAGGTGACACGAGATTTTAAGTACCTATCTCATGTCTGGACAGTTCCAGCACCCGTCTTCTTGTCATTTCCTCAAGGTGCCCTGTGGGCAAAATGGTGTTGTCATGTGTTTGGAGAGGAACAGGTGTGCTTTGTGGAAAACAGCACATAGGCCTTCACCCTGCATTACCTATCACATTATTTGAGGGGAAATAGATATGGGGTTGATGGAAATCGTGGAATCTGGGTGCTCCAAACCCTACCACGTGGCACACAGCATTAGAAACAACATTCAGATGGAGCTGGTACTTGCAAGAAACATTGGAGAATAGAAAGGTGTATTGCCATGGCAGAACCTACATGCTGGCCATTATTCAGACCCTCCTGTTACAATACAAGAGATAGTGTGGTGCAGTGGTTAGAGGACTAGGATCTTGGAGACCTGGGTTCAAAACCCCACTTGGCCATGGTGGCATAGCTGTCAACTTTTCCCTTTTCTTGCAAGGAATCCTATTCAGAATAAGGGAATTTCCCTTAAAAAAAGAGAAACGTTGACAGCTATGCATGGTGGTTACAGATCGGCAGCCAGTGTAGATCTTTGAGAAGAGGTGTAGCATGTTTGTAGGATCTCACTACTCTCCGCAATCATACTGCAGCATTCTGCACCGACTGCAGATTCTGGTCCAAGTGCAAGGGAAGCCCCACATACATTGTGCATGCTATGTTTTGGAAGGAAATAAGGACAGGAGTGGTGCACCATTATAGCTGATAGAAACAAGGGTGAGATACCATCCAACACTTCACATATGACAATAGGGAGCTGCATGTGAGTCACACCCCTAATCTCATACCAAGGCCAGGATCTTGCCTGACACTTGCCTCAGTTCCTCTTTTGTACATTGCTGAAGCATTTGTACACTTTATTTCTTAACTCAGCCATAGCCTGTTCTGCATCAAATTATGTATAGGGAGAGCAGTTGCTCTTCCCCTTAAAAATTTATTCAAAGACATTTATTTGTCTTCTATCTTACAAAAAGTTAAAAATGCACCTTAGTGCAGGGATGGGGAACCTGTTATCCCCCCAGATGTTGTTGGACTCCAACTCCCAGCAGCCTCAGCTAGCATGGCCAATGGCCAGGGAAGAAGGAATTTTAGTTAACAGCATCTGGAGGCCAAAGAAGCCTGTTTGTGCATAGCACATTGACTTAATGTTCATGCACATGCATTTATATACATGTGCAACAACGATTCATTCACCTCTCCACTCCAATATTTAGCTCAGGGGAGGAAGCTGAATTGTGAAAGAGGACAACCCAGTGCTTGGAACAAATTAGTTCAGCTGAACAAAGTTCACAGTTCAAAAATCTCTGGACTACAACTGAAGGTAATTCATTGGTGAACTAAAAGTCAATTAAATTCATTTTGGGGCAGAACTTTGAATGATTTCTACTTCATCTTCACGTTCATGCTCTTCCCCCAGCAGCAGGAGGTCTGGACTCTTATTTTTCATTTTAAAAACAGTAAGTAAATCAGATATTGATAAAGTTAGAAAGCAAAACATTGAGGCAATGCTTTAGGGCTTATTAGGCAGATATACAGGTGCTGCTATTGTTAAGGATGTTTAGTCATTTAATCACTGTTGCTAAACAATCAGAAGGAAGGAATGTAAGGCACTTCCTGTATCTTCCCTGCTGGAGAGATCCATTCTCTTCCAACAGGAGTAGCTTGCACAGAAAAATACAGGTACAGGAAAAAAGAGAATGATGCCATGTGCCTTTAATAGCAGTGTAACTGGCACAAATTAAACAGGGCAAGCATTTGCTTTTATGGAAATACAATAATAAAGAACACTTCATCTGTTGACATTCTGTCTGTCAGACATCTTGTGAACCCTGACTTACTTTTGGACCCTGTACTTCAGCACAGCACCTTGTAATATTCCAAATGTTGAGGATGAAGTTTTTAAGAACTAGAAAGTTCATTGGAATACAGCTGAACTGAATAGCCTGCTTTGTAAAAAAAGGAACCAGTTCCTTTTAAGTATGAACTTTCCAAGCACTAGCACAACTCTTATCAATTCTCACTTGCAAGATTTGAATAAGGCACCCCTTAAAACCAACAGTGATTTCTCAGGCATAAGTAACAGAGAACTGGGATCGTCCCTTGTAAATAAGTTGGAGCATGTAGGATGACGCTGAAGGTGAGGAGAGAGTGAGAGGTAGGGTTTTGGGTGAGCCAGCTAGTGAGGCATGATGGGTCTGTGGCAGTTCAGACCTTCCTTCATTCTTTCCTTTCCATTGTTGAATATTTCTGGTGTGATGTAACTCTCTTTGGCTTGCATGGCGTTTTCTCTTTTAATATTTTCTTAAGAATACTTTTCTTATTACTGTGGAGAAGCATTTTTTTTTAAATAAAAGGCGGAAGCAGCCCACCTCACCATTCACACGGCACACCTTTCACAAACAGTGAAAGACTCATCGTGAGGATCTAGAGGTGGGAAAGGGTGGGGTGCGCAAAATTTGCCATTTCCCCTACTTTCCAACTCAAGTTGCCGAGTAGACTACAAGTCCCATGCTTCTCAGCATGAAAGGAGCATGCCATTTGAACAGTTACGAGCGACCCTATGGTTTTGAATGTTGTGCTTTTGTTTTCTGACCAGAATTCCACTGGGATCTGCTAGGCACTAATGAACAAGATCTGCACTTCCCCACAAGGTCCCCACAAGCATCCACAAGCACTGCAAACATGGAAGACATTCCACCACACCCACCCAGCTTACAGAAGAGAATATTACTCATGCATGTTTGTTTGCAAAAATCCAGATGAGACTCTTTGCCGTTTGCATGCTGATACCTTTACAGCCAGTGTAAATTAAAGCATGAGGGGACTAGAGTTTGCAAAGTCCAGTTCCCCTCTCCTGAAATATGTGGGGTTTCTCAGGCTCTCCAAAGAGGAGAAAGTTTTCAGGGCAGCCTCAGTGGCAGCCTGGTCCCACATTGCAAATCTGAGCTCCAGCCCTGAAGAGTCATTCCATAGGAACATAGGAAACCACTTCATACTGAGCCAGCCTATTGGTCCAACTTGCATTGTCCATACACTGACTGGCAGCAGGTCTCAAGGATTTCAGAGGGGTGTGTGTGTGTGTGTGTGTGTGTGTGTGTGTGTGTTGGGGGTCTCTTTTCCAGCTGTAACTTGAGTTGCTGAGGGTGAAACTTGATACATCCTGCAAGCAAAACATATGCTTTAAGCCTACACTACAACCTTTCCCTGTTCTGCTTTTCCTGCCCCCCTCCCAGCAGCTCAAACTTTTCTCAACAGGCTAGTTTACATTTCACCCTACAGTGGTGACGGGGGGAAAACAACAAACACGCTTACCTGGTAAGAGTCCTGGCTTCCTCACGGGCCTTTTCCCAGTCTGCTGCTTCCTTCCGAAGCATCAAAAAAATATTTTCGCCAGTTAAGAGCCATCAAAGCTCAGAGGCTCCTCCCGGCACTCTGGGAGTGAGGACAAGGCAGAGGAGGAGGAATCTCCAAAAGAAACATTCCATGGGTGGAGCTTTCTAGCACACTCTTGGTTGCTAGCTATCAAGGCTGGGGAAAGCAGAGAGCTGTACCAGGTAAACAACAAGGGCCCCCATCAGACCAGCAGTGCAGAATCTATCTGAGTGATCTGAGCAGCCAGTCCTAGGATCGCGGGAGGTAGGGATTTTATGGTTAGTCCATTCAGTCCCCTAAAAGAGACCCAAGATTTCACTACTTTTGCAATCGTTTCCCTAACTTGTACAATTCCCCCCCCCCCAAAAAAATGCACATTTTATCATGCATTTTCCTCCAAACACATTTTTGGGGTAAGCATTGCAAAATTCAGAAAAACACACTATCCAATTTAAGTGACTTCAAAATGGGTATATTTCGAAGAACAGCAAACTAGGTCTGTTTACTTTAAAATATGGACCAAATGGAATCCTCCACTCCTGGGGTGCAAGTTCAGTGTTCAAATATTGTGATGAAGTTCCTGGACAAACTTGGAACTGGCTATTGTTTAATACAATGGGGAGCTGTCACAAAATGTTGCAATGCATTCTTCTCACCTAACAGGACAGCTCCTGTTCCATCCATGCTCACCTCCAGCATATTATAAATTGTGAAGGGGTTCAAGAAGACCATTTAACTCCCCGCCCTGTTTCCCAGTTTTCTTTTCTAATTAACACTCCACGTGCCCTGGTTTCTAGAGACCACTGAGCATGCTCAATCCTCATTGGGTTTATTTGAAGGGGATGTCATCGTTTTGTATCTCTGCGAACCTTGGAGTTTCCCTGAGATGCTGATATCTCTCTCTTGCTTCTCTGTGGCCTGTTTTGGTTCAGGTTGGCACAGGTGCCTTCTTTTCAGCATTAGGAGGACTGGGGTTAATATCCTGCTTTTCCATTAGCATTGACCCCGCCACCCCAGCAGCCTATAGCAAATAGTTACAACAAGAACAGCAACAGCAACAGCAACCAAGCAAACATGCAATTCAAGTTGCTGGCTTGTTTGATATATAAAGCTCTAAATGGCCAGGGGTCAAGGTTTCCAAGGGATCACCTGTTCACATATGAAACAGCCCCTGCATTAAGATCTTTGGCTGAGGCCAAGCTGCAGGTTCTCTCACGTTAGGAGGTGGAGTCAGGGCCTTTTCTACACTGACACCAAAGTTGTGGAGCCCTCTCCCTTCCCCAGCCTCATTTGTTAGGCGGCTATGTTGCTATCTTTTAAATGAAAAAATTATCATTGAGAGAACAAGCAGTACAGACATTTTGTTAAATAAACAAGCACACTAGAGCTTTAAAGGTTAAGACCCGCACTTTGACTTGCTTATGGTAAGGAAATACAGTGGTACCTCGGGTTACAGATGCTTCAGGTTACAGAGTCTGCTAACACAGAAATAGTACCTCAGGTTAAGAACTTTGCTTCAGGATGAGAACAGAAATCGCGCCGAGGTGGCAGCGGGAGGCCCCATTGGCTAAAGTGGTACCTCAGATTAAGAACAGTTTCAGGTTAAGAGCAGACCTCCAGAATGAATAAAGTTCTTAACCTGAGGTACCACTGTAGTAGCTTAGTCAAGAACTTCGCAACTGTCTGTCAATGTATCTCCACACAACTGCTTCCCATATCAATTTTGAGATTCTCTGGGAGGAGCCACTAGCACCCTTTTCTCCCACACTGCACATCCTCACTTCAACAACACTGTTGGGGAATGTTCTGGGGTGTAGCTGCTTCTGGGGATGCACAAACACCTCTGTGTTCCCCTCCAAAAGTGGGAGGGGCTTCCCATGCATTCCAAAGGAATGAGTGCCAAAGCTCCCTACCCTTCCCCACTGGGGCCCTTGTCAGCAGTTGTAGCCATGGGTGGCACTGCTGTTTTCGGCCTGTCAGAAGTAGCTTTGTCATTCACCCACTGCTAAATGCTTGCCCAGGACCCGGCAGTGAGGATGGTGAATGGTGTTGCTACCACCACCAGCAGCAGCAGCACCCCACACACCCAGTGCAACTACATTAGGGGAGGGGTCAGCAAAAGAGGTTTAAAGACTCTCTCAGGGCAAATCTATAAAAATGTGGTATAAACACCAGCAATTGAGAAATACTGGCCTGTGAGCGCTCCTATTGGAGAACAGCCTTTACCAAAGGTGTCATGGACTTTGAAGACACTCAAACTCAGGGCAGAAGGAAGAAACGAGCTAAGAGAAAGGCACGCTTGGCAAACCCTCACCATGATCAGCTCCCACCTGGAAACCTAAGTTCCCACTGTGGAAGGACGTGTGGATCCAGAATTGGCCTCCACAGTTACCTACAGACACATCGCTAAGACCGTGTTCATGGAAGACAACTTTACTCTACTATGAGTGATCGCCAAAGAAGAGGAGGTGTGTTGGAGAGTGTGGGCCCTTCTGTGATACCATGTCAAGGACCCTTGATGCCCAACATGGATCCTAATGACATCTAACCCTGATGTTGTAAAATTATGTATCTGTAACTTCTATTCCCCCACCCCACCCCGCCATTTACAAATGCAAATGAAGGACATACACGTATTACCTGACACACTTGCTAGGGATAACTACCTGAAAAACATTAATTACAACTTTTATACTACCAAGCTTGCCTAATACTAGGTCTTCAACTGGCCTAGGAACCCACACATAGAAAAAAGCAGCTGGCTTAGGCCAGAGGCCCATCTGCACCTGCGTCCTGTTCTCACAGTAGCCAATCAGAAGCCTATGGGAAGCCCACATTCAGAACCTGAGTGTAGCAGCTCTCTGTTCACCTGCTGCTGATATTCAGAGACATGCTGCCTCCAACACTGGAGGTAGGAAATAGCCACCAGGGCTAATAGCCATCAGTTGCCCCATCCACCATGAATGTCTAATCTTTTGGTCATCCAAGTTGCTGGCCTCTTGTAAGAGTGGATTCCATAGTTTAGCTATGAGCTGCATAACAAAGTGCTTTCATTAATACTAATCAATTTATGGAATGGGAAATTTCATGCCCCACACCACTGCTGGGAGACCCACGCATACTACCTTGAGTTCTGCTGAGGTATAAATGCAACACATTGATAAATAAAATGCCCAACGGGAATTTTTAAAATTATTATTCACATTTTATTGAACATCTCAATATAACACATACACCTTTCCCCCCACCTCTTTGTTCTGCTTGCATTTTAACTGATAAGGCACTTGTCTGTCTACATTCAAAAGTCACAGCTGTATTGTGTGGTACAGAATCTGGAGATAAGATGTGACATGGAAGATAGGCAGGAAAAGAAAAAGCTATTACCCCTTTCACCTCCCCAACCAGCATGTACAACAATAGTGCAATAACAAAACGACAAATCATGAATGGCTCAGATGGTGGGGTGGTACCATAGAGCCACCGTTCCAACACCGGGTTTGCTCTGCTTACCTGGATGAGGCACAGTGGCGGCAAGGTTGGGGCAGCTCAGGTGCATTGATGGTGCCAATCTGGCGCTTCTGCCCACACAACCCCAGTCTCACTGCCACCCTGGTCCATCTCTATACAGTGCCACTGTTGGTAGGTTGGTCCTTGGGTACTACCCTATCATGTCAGCCACTCCGGGACACAGATGGGCATATCTAAATATGAATGAGAATCTCCCAAGTCTCAAATCAGGTGGCAGTGAACTCAGTCTTTCTTAGAGTAGACCACTGAAATTAATAAACACGAAATTCCTTAGGTCCATTAATTTCAGTAGGTCTATTTTGCATAAAACTTTGTTGAATACCACCTATTGATTTCAAATCAATGCTCGATGAAACAAAGGGAAACAAGGGAAAAAAAACCCTAATCCAATTTTATTCTGAGTCTGTGGTAATTTTCACTAATCTATTGACATGGGCACCTGTGCTTTAAATATCAGCATTTTCATTTTATAGGCTTGAATTCTGTATTCATCCTGTAGTCACCTTTCCCCTTATCGTTCTCTCTCTCCCTCCCCCTGCTTTGGGGGACATGATTTGTGTTCAGTTTTCTCTCACCTTTCCTCTAAGGTGCTCAGGGAAGTAAGTCTCACATTTTATCTCCTCAACAATGCAGCAAGGTAGTTTAGACTGAGAGAGAGTGACAGGAAGAATCAAGGTTACACAGCAAACTTCATAGCTGAGAAGGGATTTCACTTTCCAGGGAGTTCACCAGGCTATGAAACTTCGTCATTCCAGGAAACTGGTCAAATGCACTTATTCTGTCAGGCATTTGGGGATAGTTTTGACTGACAGCTTTACACTTAGTACATCTTGTTACTTTGGCATGATGGCTGGAAGAAACTCATCCCTGTCTTTGAACTGACTTGGTTCGTTCTATCTATCTATCTATCTATCTATCTATCTATCTATCTATCTATCTCAGCAGTCAAGACCAAGTGTGCCAGCCACCTTCAGTTGTGGTGGTGGGTAGGTTTTTGAAAACTGGACTGGACAGAAATAGTGCAATCTGCAACGTGTAAGTAGTACACGTTGAACATTATGCAAACAGTAAGTGGTTTAGATTGCAAGAACCAGGGAATTTGGATACAACCATTTAATATAGACTTCTTTGATCAGTATGTATATCAGAAAACTAAACAGTCTGAATTAGGTGAGTGTCGGACAAAGGCCATCCCTCTCTCCCTCTCATACATCACATCCATGTCCTGCCTAAAAGAAAGTGCTGATATGAAAAGTAGGTAATATTAGTTCTGTATAAGGTTCCCATTACCCAGTTCCCCAGGATTTAAGGGTTGCTTATGATGGTGCTGTTTTAGAGGTCAGAGCTGTCTGAGGTGGGCAGGATGTGAAGTTGAAGGGAGAAGGCTTATAGTCGGTACTATTGAATGCCTCCAGACCTATTTCATTTGGGTTATGTTTACCGGGGGGCAGGGAGGAATGGTCTTTCTTCATAATGAATACTTCACTGTCCTGCCTCCTGTGGCTTTCACTCCTGGCTTGGAGGTGCTCCTTACATCGTTTCCCAACGAGGTAGAAGGCTTCAAGGAGGCTGAGGAGGATGCAAACGCAGGCTGTGCTGATCATGAAAAGGGTGAAGATGTTCTTCTCTGTGGGCTTAGCTATGTAGCAGTCTACAATGTTGGGACAAGGATCAAGGGAGCATTTCACCACATTGGGGAGTGTGTAGTTTGGGAACACATGGTAGAAGATGTAGAGGAATATAATGTCCACAGCAGACTTGAAGATGAGGCTCAAGAAATAGGTCCACCACAAGCCTCCACGCTTCTTGCCAGGAGGATAGCGCAGTGCATAGTCTGCCCCAACCTTCTTCTTATGTTTCTCTAGTTTGGCTTCCAGGTAGGCAACATGCATGATTACCAGCAGGGAAGGACAGGTAACCAGAATGAGCTGTAGGGCCCAGAGGCGGATGTGGGAGATTGGGAAGTAATGGTCATAGCAGACATTTGGGCAGCCTGGCTGCTTAGTGTTGCAGTCAAAATCCTTCTGGTCATCTCCCCAAACCTTCTCAGCTGCCACTATGTAGACTAGAAGCCGGAAGATGAAGACCACTGAGAGCCAAATACGTCCAAAGGCTGTAGAATATTTATTCACTCCGGTCAGGAGCCCTTGAAAGCTTCCCCAGTTCATGGCCTCTGGTTTCTACTTCCAGTTCCTGAAAAGACATGAGAAGATGGAATTAGAAATATTGTAACACCCTGATGTTGCCTGTATGAGTATAAAGAAACACCGTATAGATAGGTTGTCAACAACACCTCACCCCTAGACCTGATTCGCTGCATGGAACCAAAATAACCTAAGCCCCTCCCCTCCCCTCCCCCTTCAGGATTACTCTCAAACCATTTCATCTGCAGGCTATCTTTCTAGACCCATTCTGCAACGCCTGCCAGGTTTGATCATCTACCATGAAGGTTCATAGCTGTTTGAGATAAAAGCTTTACTTCCAAATTCAGCAACATGTTACAACTAACAATGGGGTAAGTGTGGAATTGGGGGACTTTGATGGCCTGTCACACACTGCTCCAATTTCTCCCATATCGTTTGGGACTAGTATTTACTGCTGCTTCTTGTCCACACTGACCTGTTGCCAGCCATACCCCTCAACCTTGAGAAGAAGAATTGGCAGCTGGTGACAGAGAGTGCTTGATAGAGGCTGCAGAGAGTATCACTCTGGTGCTTGCTGATGAGCTTCATCACCTGCTGGGGATCATGGGATTGGGGTTTCCTCTGCCTCCCAAACTGAATTGGGAGGCAGAGTAAGTGCTACCCCTAAGACCCCCCACCATAAAGTTGATGATCATGTTTAGGACCACTATTTCTAGTTAAGGACGATGTTTGCTTAAATCCCCTATAAGAACAGCCCACTGGATCAGTGAACCAGTGACCCATCTAGTCCAGCATCCTGTTCTCGCAGTGGCCAACCAGATGCCTGTGTGAAACCGGCAAGCGAAATATGAGCACAAGAGAACTCTCCCCTCCTGTAGTTTCCAGCAGCTGGTATCCAGAAGCATTACAGCATCCAGCTGTGGAGGTAGAGCATAGCCATCATGGCTAGTAGCCCTTTCCTCCATGAATCTGTCTAATCCTCTTTTAAAGCCATCCCAGTTGTTGGACTTCACTGCCTTCTGGAGGAGCGAGTGCCATAGTTTAACTATGCACTGTGTGAAGAGGGACTTTCTTTTATCTGTCCTAAATCTTCCAACATCCAGCTTTGCTGGATGTCCATGAGTTCCGGTGTTATGAGAGAGGAATAAAAACTTTTGTCTATCCACTTTCTCCATGCCATGCATGGTTTTTCTAAACTTCTATCATACCACTTCTTACTTGCTTTTTTTCTCTAAACTAAGAAGTTCAAGACCAGTGCTGGATCTATGTATAAGCTAAACAAGCTATAGTTTAGGGCCCCACTCTCTTGGCCCCCCCCAAAAAAAAAATTAAAGGGAAAAAATACAATTACTTTGATAAAATATATATTTTGTTATGTGCAAATGGCTTTAGATACCTATTAGGTCCATAAATTACCATATAGCATATATCCAACACAAAAACCAGCCACAATTAGTTGTTGACATATAAAGGGCTCTATTACCTTCAGTAGCTTAGGGCCTCATCAAACCTAAATCTGGCCCTGTTCAAGACACTGCAACATTTCTTCACAGGGAAGTCACTCCCTCCCCTTGATCATTTTGGTGGTACTTTTCTGAGCCTTTTCCAATTCTTCAATGACTTCATCAAAAAAGCAACAAGATTCTCTCACCCTGCTGAAGAATCTTGGATGTTTCTGAGGAAATGAATGGGTAATCGAGGAAACTGAGGGGATTTGGCCCAGCTACTTACAACACTTAGAATATAATTTGCTCCAGTCCTTTAAAACTGTAAACTGCCTTGGATGCCTTGGCAAAAAGCTCGTATATAAATGAAATGGATATGCAAATAAAATAAACTTTCTGGGTTCAGCTGTGCCACTCCCCTCACCACAGATTACAAATGATTAAAGAGCCAAGGCTAGAAAACATGCATAGCAATTTAAACACCCAATACTTTCCCCCACCCCCACACCATGTGCCTCTCCCCCATATGGATGTCATATGTTTTGCCTAAGCTAGCAACATGTCCGTACAGGCTAAAAAGAAACCACAATCTATCCACCCTGCCCTCATCTCCCAAAGGGGCAAGAACTGCTAACTGCTGCAGTAAATAAAGTGTGTGTGTGTGTGTGTGTGTGCAAGGAAGATGCCCGGTGGTGAACTCTGGTATGAGACTGGGGTGCTGCAAGTTCTCAAGAGGGTCTCCATTTGCTTTTGAAATGATGGAGACCTGCCATCTCCTATGATGGCAACTTACGCAATCCCAAAAAAGAGGAAACACAACATCAGATGGGAAAGCACCAGTTTACATAGAGTTAGCATATGCAAATAATTAATCAGGAATACAATACATTGCACCATAGTGTGGAAGACTTGGGACTAGGAAACTTATGTGGCTGCTGAACAAATATTGTAGATGGGCAAATTCAAGGTCCTTTGAGTTTCTTCATCTGTAAACTAGACTTTGACTAGACAGCTTTGTAGAGAAGATATGGCCACACTACTAACACATGAACTTAGGGTTGAACATAGGGATTGAGGAGAAATTTGGTTCTATTTGCATTTAAAGGTATACCTAATTAAATCACACTTTCTGAAATTATATGAGAAGCTAAACACAACCATCTTCCCAAATTCACATTTCTTCATATTTTTGGAAGCAGTTCTCCAGCCAAGCCATGTGTACAAAACATGCATATACTGGGGTAAAGTGTACATAAAATACATATATGAATGAGCGTAACATACAAAAATGCAATATAGTAGGGAAATTTGCTTTGCAAATATGTGCATTTTAGGGGGAATTGCATATAAAAACATGTATATTAGGAGAAAGTCATGCTAAGATCCTGACAAATTTTCATGAGGACTTTCTAAAATAAAATTTAAAAACTAGTGTGGGAATGTGAAGAACTGGACTTTAGTTTGGAAAAATGAGAAACCACAACTGACAGATTTCCCCACCCCTAGCTGACCACTCTTGGGTCTGTAGGCAGAATCTTTTTCCACAGTGGTGGAACCAGGAGGTAATCTGAAGCTGGACCCAGGGGGTAGACTATTGATTTTTTGTAAATTTGAGGTGGACCCTAACAGTTTTTGCCAAAAATTGCTGGGTGGCGCTGTGGGTAAAAGCCTCAGCACCTAGGGCTTGCCGATCGAAAGGTCGGCGGTTTGAATCCCCGCGGCGGGGTGCGCTCCCGCTGCTCGGTCCCAGCGCCTGCCAACCTAGCAGTTCGAAAGCACCCCCGGGTCCAAGTAGATAAATAGGGACCACTTACTGGCGGGAAGGTAAACGGCGTTTCCGTGTGCTGTGCTGGCTCACCAGATGCAGCTTTGTCACGCTGGCCACGTGACCCGGAAGTGTCTCCGGACAGCGCTGGCCCCTGGCCTCTTAAAGTGAGATGGGCGCACAACCCTAGAGTCTGTCAAGACTGGCCCGTACGGGCAGGGGTACCTTTACCTTTACCTTTACCTTTACCTTTATCCCGGGGAAGGGTTCTGTCTGAGTCTTTCCCATCAAGTGCTAGTTTTGCATGAATGTGTTAAAACAGAGGAGGAGTGCCCATCATATGAGGTCTCACCTACAGTCCGAAGCGATGCAGTTCAGGACTGAAAGCTGACATCACTGGGCAAAGTCCATTTCAAAACAGGTGCTCCAGTGACAACCCCTATGCTCTGTGCTTCATCTCCTTGCTGCTGCCACTGCCTGATCACTTGCTCTCTAGAAACACCTGAGCAACAACAGACAATAGGAGAAGATGGAGCTGCAACCATGGTGCACCTGGGTGGTGGTGTGGACAGAGTCAGAGGAGCAGGGCATGCAAATGGACAGCAGAACCTAAAAATTAAGTAGAAGCCCCTCCTCTTCACTTCTACTTCATTTTTGAGTTCTGAGCATGTTGCCCCAAGGCCTCCCAAACCTGGAGCCAATACTGCCTGCATCTTTCCCCTTCCTTGCAGCATGACAGTGCCGGATTCTTACAAAGGAACCCATAGGTTTTTAATGTACACATGCCTAGGCACTGGGGAAGAGAAGACACACAGGCAGCCTTAATTGCTTCCTATGGCTAGTGCTGAATTTCTGGAGAGAGGGATCTTCCCTGAAGAGTTTTGTCGAACAGCTGCTGCTCTTTGAAGTCCTCAAGGAGCTGCACGTGAACTGAAAGCCTGTGCTGAAGAAAGTAAGGCATTTAGAGCAGCCTAGAGGGAATGGGTCCAGGTGCCTTTGGAGTGGATTCAAGGTGGAGGAGTGGGGAGGGAGGCTGATTAAAGTTTATAAGAGCATTAACATGCTGTCTGATGCTCCCCTTTCTCAAGCATCTCTTCTAGAAAGCCAAATGGAGACTGAGAAACTGGAACAAAAAAATGTCTTTGCAGGAACACTGACACAAAGATGATTCATCTTTAATCTGTACGATTGGCCAAGGTTTACTAATTCATCACAGACCTAGCACTAAAAGCACAGCACAAGAGTTGCCATGCTAGATCAGACAAACTTTCCATTTTTATAATTTTGTTTCTAACCACAGCCAAGATTAGGCCCCTGGATGCTTTGGGCGTGATGCTGTTAATCTGCCCTTATGCTAGGATGGGCAAATCTGTCCATTTTGGTTTTTCCTAGTTCCTCATTTTTATAGTTGTAGTATGGCTAATTTCTGCAGCAGTGTGTGTGTGTGTGTGTGTGTGAGAGAGAGAGAGAGAGAGAGAGAGAGAGAAAGAGAGAGAGAGAGAAATCCCTGTATAATTTCATCCACATTTCTCTAAATGTCCTCATTTTTGTACGCAATTTTCTCTAATGTCTACATTTTTGCAAACCATTCCCCCAAATATAATGCATGTTTGTAAGCTGTTTTCACTAACATATGGAATTTTGTGTGTACCTTGTACATGATGTTTTTGGCTGTTAAACTATACTGTAAAATTCAGAGAAGTGCAAATTTCAGGAGACAGCTGCATTTCCCTTTGCTTATTGGTTCAGGAAGTGCAGATTAGGTAGGTTCACGTTAACAAGGGAGCTGAATTAATTTCTCCCCCATCTCCATCTGATTATGTTGGAAGAGATTTTCCGTGTAACTATCATGCATCTCTTCTTTGTATCTGCTTCATGGGTTGTTGTTTTTTTACAATCCTTGTAAAGAAATTTTGTAGCAGCAACAGCAGCAGCAGCAGAATCCCTTCCCTTCCTTTCTTTCATTGTCAGTTTGCCCCCCCCCCCGCAACTTCTCTTGGCTTGCTTTTTTGTTTTGTTTTGTTTCATTTTCTTTCAAAATACTTGCAGTATTTGTAGAAAACATTGAAAAACTGATTTGGCACTTCATCCGATACCCATTCCAAGTAACAAAAACTTATTGGAAAGGGGTGTCTGAGACAGGAAAAGCTGGGGAGTATGGACTTTCTAAATTTCCCTGATCCCACAGTCCAGTTCAAAGGACATAGGAACCTGCAAATCCCCTGCTCCCCTGCATGAAATGCTGCTCTTCAGCATGCCCAAGAACCTCAATTTTGTCTTCCTTGATGCTAGAAGCTCCCCCCCGCCCAGTGCTAGATGCTAGATGCTAGAAGCTCCCCCCCCCTTCTCTCTCTTACCAGTGAGGTGTTACTTGTTTGAAAATAGGATGAAACTTGCAGTTAAGGTTAGCTAGTGGTGTGGGGGAAGCTCATTACAGGTATATTTACACACAAATTTGAAGGGATTTGGACTCTTCCTGAAATCTTGGAGAATTTTCTGCATGCAACAGATGCTGTGCCACTGAGCTACAGCACTCCCCCAGATTGCTGTGCCTGGTTAAGCCATGATGAACTTTGTCGTGTTGATTTCAATAGAACCTAAGTCCAACTATCCTATTCTGGATCCAGCCCATATGCTGGAATATACCTTCCATATGGAAGCATAGATAGTGATCACTTGATCTTCAAACTATTGTGATCAACATTTCTGCTCTCAATGAATTCTGTCTCTGCAGCATTTTATTTTCCCTGATTAGTCTTTGTTTTTTAAAAGCTGTAAAACCAACTCTTGACATTTCCTGTAATGTTAAAATGATACATGAGCAAAGCACTGGCTCCTCCTCCCAGCTCTCAAAGATCATTTGAAAAAATACCGGGGACCATAAGATTCCGAGTGTTATCACTTTGTTGTTTGACAATAATTTCACGGGGATCTGCTGCACATGAATTAAAAAGATGAATTAACACTTCCCCACAAGGCAAGCACAACATTCACAAGACCCCGAGATCTTCATAGACACTACAGATGAGAAAAACAACAACAACATTCTCTCACCCCGCCTATTATATATATGAAACTATTAAGCCTGCATATTTTGTTACGAAATTCCAGATGCAACCTGAGACTCTTTGCTTTTACAGGAGGTGCTTAATTTCAAGCAGAAGGGGTGCCTGGGCTTGAGTTTGCCTCAGAGTCGCATCTTTTGGTTTGCGAACTCCTGTATTCCTCTCCCAAGATACGGGGGGCTTCTGTGATTCTTCCCCTTCTTCTGTGGGGAAGGTTTTCAGGGTAGTGTCAGTGGCTGCCTTTTCAAACGTTACAAATCTGATCTCGACCACCGAAGCCCTGATTTACCTTAGCTAATAGTCAGCCTGTCTTTTGTGACACATGTCCCATAGGAACACAGGGAGGCATGTCAGGAGGCATAGGTCCACCTAGTATTGTCTGCCTAGCAGCAACATCTTCCCACCAGGTTGTGGTCCCCACCTTACAGTGAACACCTTTAAAACCTTTTGCAAAA
Organism: Podarcis cretensis; assembly: GCF_951804945.1. NCBI lineage: Eukaryota > Metazoa > Chordata > Lepidosauria > Squamata > Lacertidae > Podarcis > Podarcis cretensis. Next base: position 32,050,084 of record NC_137177.1, read on the forward strand.
GGCATTCTTGTTGCAGTTCAGCCCACAATGGTGAGGAAAAACAAACGAACACACTTACCTGGTAGGAATTCTAGCTTCCTTGCAGGCCTTTTCCTGATCCGCTCTCGCCTTCTGGAGCATTGAGACAGCCTTTTTCCCAATTAAAGGGCATCAAAGCTCTGAGGCTCCTCCCAGCACTCTGGGAGTGAGGAGGAGGAGGAGGACGAGGCAGAGGAGGAGGAATCTCCAAAAGGCACATTCCGGGGTGGAGCTTTCCAGCACACCTTCGGTTGCTGCTACCTGTCAAGACTGCTGAAAGCAGAGAGCTGTACTCATGCAAATGTCAAGGGCCTCCATCATATAAGCAGCAGAGAACCAATGTGATTTGGGCATCCAGTCCTATGGCTAGAGCAGAGAGGGATGAACAGAGCAGGTCTTTTTGTGTGTGTGTGTGTCTCAGTTTTGTATGCACCATATTTTTCCGTCTAGAAGACACCCCCATGTATAAGACGGCTCCTATTTTTGGGGACTCAGATTTAAGAAAATGGGGAGGGGGGAGATGGTCCCATGTATAAAACACCCCCTAATTTTTGACATTATATTTAGCAGAAAAACCTACACGGAAAAATACGGTACTTAGTGTCCATTCTCCCCCAAAGAGTGCACACAAAACCTGCATTTAAATTGTGTGCAGCTTTGTACACAATTCCCCCCAAATCTATGTTTTATATACCCTTTTTTGTCTAAAATACATATTTTATATGCAGTTTCCCTGTAAGGGTCATATTTTTGTAGACACTGCAAAATTCAAAGAAGTGTAGAATATGGCAGCTGCAGCTCAAGTCCACATATCTGGAGCAAGACCAAATGAGATCCTTCTCCACTCCCTGGGGCTCAAGCCCAGTGTTTAACAGGCATAATGACACAACAGACTTGGGATTTGCTATTATATTATACATGCAAGAGCCGCTATAACGTTGCAGGGTGTTCCGCTCACCCCCTAACAGGAGCACTCCTGTTCTATGCTCCATCCATCCAAGGTCACCTCAGGATACTATAAAATGTGAAGGAGTTCAAGAAGATCATTCAACTCCCTGCCCTGTTTTCCAGTTCTCTTTTCCAAGAAAGGGCTCATCCAAACTTTCACTAGAGCCATACTCTGATTGTATTGTGTACAGATTAATTCCCCCAGGTCTGAGAAAGCTTTTGCGGTTGTTCCATAGCTGTGCCTTGCAAAACTCTGATCCTTCTCACTGAATCAGATCTTCTCAGATGCATGGGAAATCCGAAGAGACATTTTGCTTAAACCGAGGTTCAGTTCAATGGGTGAGATTGGATTTTCACAAGGCATAATCACAGAACCACAAGAAAAGCTCTCAGACCTGGGGGAATTAATCGATACACAATATGATCAGAATATAAATCAAGCAAAAGTGTGGACGAACCCTAACACTCCACATTCCATGAGTTCTAGAGGTACTGAACATGTTTAATCCTCACTGAGTTTATTTGAAGTGGGAGGGTGTCGCAGACCATGCCAATATCTCCCTCTTTTTGCTCAGTGTCCCATTTTGGTTCCAGCAATGTTGGCATAGTTGCCTTCCTTTCAGTATTAGAAGGAATTGTATTTATATCCTGCCTTCCCATCAATTATGCCTCCCATCCCCAGCCAGCTACTCCCATACAATACCCCCCCTGCACTAAGATCCTCAGCTGAGACCATGCTCCAGCTGTTGATGGTGGATGGAGTCAGGGCCTTTTCTATTCTAGCACCCTAACCATGGAACAGCCCCTCTCCCCAAGCCCACCTGCTGCAATCTTTTAAACACAATTTGGAAACGTTTGCATTTGTCCTTCAGGTACTGTGGATTTGAGCCAATCAGAACTTTATAGGTCAAGGCAATGACTTGCATGTGGAAACAAAATGGTAGCCAGGGCAGACCTGCAGCCACAGGCCTGACAGGTCCCAGTTACTCATCTGGCAACCAGTTAATCCTCTGGCAACTGCATCGTGAGTTACCTCAGCACGACTGCTTCCCACACCAATCGGATTAAGGATCTTTGGGAAGAGATGCTGGCATGCCTGTTGCCACACTTTACCTCAGGGCTGTTCTGCAGTGTTCTTGCATGTAGCTACCTCTAGAGATGAATAAACACCCTGGTGTTCTCGCCAAAGTGGGACGGGGGCTTTCCACTTTCTCCAAATCTCTGTGTGCAAATTCCTCAAAGGCATCAATGGTAGGGGTTGCTAACTTTTTCTCAGCCTGAAAAAGTGCATTGCAGGTTGACCAGTCCTCTGAGAGCTGTTTCTAAGTCTTTTTTTTTTTTTTTGCATCAAGCAGTCTGCAGTTTTTCTTGCCAAAAAGGAGTGCTAAACATTACTGCAAAGGGGAAGTGTTTCTCAACAATGCCAAAAATATTCACTAATAAAAAATAAATAAATGGTGTAGTTTAACTTAGCCTAAGAATATTACCGGCTGTCAGACCACATTCAAGAATAGTAAGAAGTTAATTAAAAGCTAAAGTGAGCAGAAAGTACCCCTTGAATAATTAAGGGTCCTTGACTCACTACCAGCAGAAAGTACCCCTTGAATAATTCAGGGCTCTTGACTCGCCTCTGCAGTGGGATCGTTTTAGATTCCAGTGGTGTAACAAGAAGATTTAGTAAGGTCCAAAAGCCCACTCTTCAATACATTCAAGGATAAACAGTGGGGTGAAGCCATCTATTTCCAAAGCCCTTTATTGCTACTTTATCATTCATATTAACCACAGCAATGCCTTAACAGACGCAGAATTCTTGGCTTCAGTTTCTTTAAACACCCTTGCCACAAATGCCTTGAACTGAGGCTATGCAATTTACTATAACTATAGAAATACTTCCATCTTTTAAAAACCATGTTCAATGCGACTTCTCTGGACAATCTGTTATCCTGCTTGAACTGTAATTTCAGTATCTTCACCAAACAGCTAAACAGCATGGAGTCGGAATATGGGGAGGGGGCACTGCTCACCACCCCTTTCCCCTTATAGCTTTTTTTGTATTATATAATATATAATATATACAGGCAGTGCCTTTTCCTTCCCTAGAAAAAAGGTGCTGGTATTCACCATGAGGTTGTTACAGTAAGTGCCCCCCCAACCCACCAGTTTTAAGAGACCCATCTAAAAAGTCATGGCACACAAGGAAAAAGGAACGGGAAGGAGAAGGGGAAAGCTGCAGTTCCCAAATCAATAATATAAATGCAAAATAAGTTAAAGAATAATAAATCTAATATGCTGTAGGTGTTTCTTTGGAGTCCTCAAAAAAACAAAAACAAAAAAACCAAAAAAACAACCAACCCAAAAAACCCCTCCTGCAAGCAAACATATTTTCATAAACATATTTTAAGAGCTTGGGTCTGTAATGTTTCCATTCAATCTGATTTAAGTGCCACTGCAAGTAATACAACAGCCACTTTGCATATGATGATTAAATGTAAATCTAAATTAGAGTGCTACCTGAAACTTGTTGCTTAGCCTACTGTAGAGAAAGTATGATGATGATGATTAATTTTAGTTACAAATTGCTTCCTATGAAGCATCTTAAAATAATTCTACAAGACAATGAAACCATATATAAAACATTTCCATAAATAAAAACAGTTAAATAATTGCATATATGAACTAATTAAAACATCTTAAAACAATATTATTAAATTTGTCAGTCACTTTATCTTGCCTGGGGCAACCCAAAATGACTTAAAATATTACATATATAGAAATAGTTAAAATAAACACATATAAAGAAATGCTGTCATTACATATATCTGTTTTGGGTTTTGGAAAAGATTTCTCTGTGTGATAATTACATAGATAATAGTAATAAGTAACTCAATTTGTGGACTGTAGTCCATTAAACCATATGCCATAACCAATTTATTAGTCTTTAAGGGACCACAAGATTCTTTAAGACACTGGTCTGCAGGGAAACTACATTCATCTTCTTTCTATATTTGTCCCTCATTTTTAAAAGCAATTGCAGAATTACCAAAAGCTAGGAAAGCTCTCACTTAATGACTGATCAACCCATGGGAACTCACCTATGGAGACAGAAAGATTGTCCTAATTTAGGGGTCACCAACATGCCACCTGCAATTCTGGAACCACGTTCACATTAGCAGCCCATGTCATGGGTTGAGGCCTTCCACAGGATAGTCCACAAGTGACTCTCCCAGCTGAAGGGTCCTAGTGGCTGAGACACATGCCATCCCGGCCAAATTTTAAAGGCCATCTGCACATGATCCATGCCACACCTCCCTAAGGAAATTTATTCTACCCATCTCTAGGTATGACCACTTTCCTACAAGGGGATTTATTGTGCCTCGATTTCACCTTGAGCAAACCCAGTACTGAGCATCCCTGGAATAACCATGGGACTTGCATTCTTAGGGATGTGTGTCTGATCACTGGCCTAGCATTGTTAACCCAAACCTTTCTGACGAACATGGCAATTGTTCTCCGAACAGAAGTGTGTTTTCTGTAGAAGTGGGACAGGTTGTCATAGGCTCCCAAATCTTTCTCTGAGCTGTGGTGCTGGATCTAAGACCACAAAGTCATATGACGTATAGTTTATGCATCGTGCAGCAACCATGTTCCATCCTGTTGCCTCTGCATCAGAAACAGAAGGTTCTCAGCAAGTGCTTGGTGGTCTTGTAAGGGATGTGGGTGGCACTGTGGTCTAAACTTCTGAGCCTCTTGGTGGTCTTGTGGAGCAGCCTCTGCAGGTTGCAAGGGTCCCCCACTAGGAGAGTGCCTCCAGGGTGCCATTAGAGGGCCTCTGCAAAATGCTGCAAGGTGTCCTTTGCTGCTTTCAAAAGTGGAGGACCAAATACATCCCTCAACTAGCAACTAACAGCACTCAGGTGCCCATTCCTTTGTTAATTGCTGCTCCATTGGTCCCAGGAGGAATGTGGTGCAAATAATGATATTGAAATGGCCTCTCAAAAGCCCTGGGATCTGGGAGTTGGCAGTTTGACTTAAGGAAGTCCTTCCCTTTGCCACATCCTCATCTTCCGTATGCATAAGCATCACAGTGAGGTGTTTGATGGGTTGCTTTTCAGCCTCACAATGTTCCTGGTGCTTGATAAGATCCTGCTAACATTTGAATGATGCCATTCTAATCTTCATTGCTTCTTATGAAAAACAAACAAAAAGTGCTTCTTGTTTTCCTATAGACTAGTGGTGCTTGCTTTTCCCATGTTCTCTCATGGATGGCCAAAGTCCTCTGGGGAAAGTTTGCTTCCCTTCATCCCAAACTGATCATAAGTTAGTCACCTGTCGCCACAAGTGGGTTGATTACCCCATCCTGGTATGTTAAGAAGGGAGAGCTTGAATTGCTTTGAGACTTTGAGATGCTAAGCTCATATAATGATACCAGACACAGAAGACCTGCTGCAGCTCAACTGCTTTGTCTACTGACCATTAGCTGGTCCATCAGAGGGAGAACTGGTATGCAAGGACTCATGCGGTGGAAGACAGAGTTGTAGTGGGCTGCCAGTGAAGCATTCAGGGATGCCTGATCTTCCTGCAATGTGTGATGCCTGAGCAGAACTGAGAAGTTCAGGAACTCCCTTGTGGTGAGACTCCAATGCTTCAATGGATAAATTTTGGGGCCTTATCACCTGCAAATATAAATGGAGATCCTGGAAAATCTTGCCAGGTCTTAGCAGTCCTACACTATTACTCAGTTGTTGATGCTGCCATCAGTCCAACCAAATAGCTACAGCATGGCCAGAGGTTTATATGTACAATTTCATCTGTTATTTCTTAAATAAATAACACCAGGGTTTTACAGGAAACATTTCTGGGAAGCTACAAAGAAAGACCACTAAAAGTAGCATGAAATCCATCACAGGTCACAAGTTGCAAAAAACATATAGCCAAAGAAAAAAGGAACCAAGAATTGGAGACCAGGGGCATATTTTCTTGGCAGTTATGCATATTGATCAAGCAGTGTGTACAATTTTGCTGATGTGTGGGCATTTTCTGAGGTGCCTTGGAGATTATGTATATTACCCAGAAAACATACAAGACCCTGTCAGGGTAGCACATTCCTTAAGGCCTGTTGGAGATTATGCACATTGCTTAAAAATGTACAAAATGCCCTTGAACTGTTGAAATGTTCTCATTCCCCAATGCACTTTGAAGATTATGCATAATGCCTGGAGAATGTACAAAACCCTGCATATATATATGCAGGGTTGTATACCCCGCAAGGCTAGCGGGAGATTATGCATATTGACTGGGAAATGTAACCCATTATTCTTCCTTTATGGACAGACTAGATTATGCATACGTTCTCCATGAGGTATGGCTAAAGCTCACCATGGATAGTTGTTATACGCAGTGCTTTTTTTTCCTTCTGAAAAAATGTTTAGGTGTACTCTGATTTTCCTACTCATTGAAATACTGTCCCTCAATGAGGCCAAACTTAGATTCACAAAATGTTTAGGGGTATGTGTACCCCTGCGTACCCCCAGAAAAAAGCACTGGTTATATGCATTAGGGTATTATCCCAACAGTGATATGAGTCAGAAAAAAGGCATCTGCCAATCTCCATTGATAGTTAATGACTTTGGAGAAATTTGTTGTTTGCTACCCTTGCATCCTGCTTTTCTCCAGGAAGCCAGGCCTGCTTTGTTTCAGTACTAAAATTGTTGCAAGATCTTTCAATGGTCTATTTCCCTTCTTTTTTTTTTTAAAAAAAGAAGATGTCCCTTTCTTCCAGTGCCATGGCAAAGCCGTCTCTTAGTATTTGTCCATTTCTTGCCTCTGTGGACATACATATTTACACTGCAGACTTCAACTGGCTTAGCAGTTGTTCCTTCTTTCCAGGATATGCTAGGAACTGAAGTTCTGCAAGGGCTTAAATGTGTGCTTTCTAGCAGAGAACACTCAGCACCCTCACCAAAGTAGAATCCCTAAGGATGTCTATGGGTACAGTATGCTGCCTTAGCAGAAAAACCCTGTTTCTGGTGCAGATATGCCTGTTGTATTTTTACCTTTCATCATGGAACATATAGAACCACCTCTCAAAAGGAGCACATCATTGGAGAAGATAGTGTTCCCTTTCTGGCCACAGGGTGCCACCATAGCACCATCAAATATCTGCAATGTTCTCTTTCATAAGTCAATATGAAAAACCATATTTTAAAAGGATGCCATACTTCCTTCCCATCATTCTGACTCGTCAATAGGTGTGGCTCTTTTAGGGAGAAGCAAGAGTGAAGACTTTGGCACAACTCTCGATTAAGGGGTGCCTAAACCAGGGCCCTCCAAATGTTGCTGCGCAACACTCCCATCATCCTTTTCCCCTCCCGCACCTTTTCTGGCTGGGGCTGCCAGAGTACCACGACATCTGGAGGGTCACAGTTTAGGCACTCCAGTCCCTTCCCCAGCCTGCTGCTCTCCAGACGCTATTGGACTGCAACTCCCACAAGCACCAGCTCAATTGGCATGAGCTCAGCAACACCTGGGGGGGGGGGAAGGTTGAGGAAGACTGCCCTGGTCCCTACTGCAACTAAGCCTGTAGCCATGGCTAAGCAAGCACCACTGAAACAACCTTATGCTGATTCCTTGTTCACACCTGTTTCTGGTGATGGGAGGGGGGATTTGGTTAGGTCTGAATTCTGGTGATCGCTGCCTAATTCGCATTTCACAGAAGCATACATGAACTGAAATGCCGAACTGACTATAGCTACCACCCATTTCACAACATATGTCAGTACAAACTCAAGAAGATAAGAAGAGCCCAGATGGATCAGACCAAATGCACATCTGGTCCATCACCCTGTCCTCACAGTGACCCACCAGATGCTTACAGGAAACCTGCAAGGAGGACCCGAGTGCAACAGCACACTTACTACTTGGGATTCGCAGCAACTGTCATCCAGAAGCATACTGCCTCCAACAGGGGAGGAAGAACATAGCCATTGTGGTTAGTAGTCATTGATAGCCTATCTTCCCTGAATTTCTCTAATCTTTCAAAGCCATCCATGTTGATGCCCATCACAAGGAATGGAAGGATTTGGCCATTTTTGTTCTCTCAGTGTCTCAATCTTCCAATTTTAAATTCCAGTTCTCTACATTTTTGCAACAATTTGCAGGGTTTTTATTTTTTATTTTTTAAAAAACACAATTCTCATGAAAATTCATCAGCATTTTAGTGTGAATTTCTCCTGTTGTACACTTTATATGTGCAATTTTGCCCATAATACACATTTTTGCAAAGCATTTCCCCCTAATTTCATGTTATTTTCATGAATACATGCATTTTTATATGCACTTTACCTTAGCGTGTGCATTTTTGTGCACATTGCTTGGCTGGAGAACTGCTTTGAAAAATTTGGAGAAATGCGAATTTGGAAGGATGGTTGTGTTTCGCTTCACATATTGTTTTGAAAAGTTTTGCAGCATGACTGTTGCCATGTTCTGCACAGAAAAATTCAGTGAAAAAGTATCTCTGGAGACTTCAGGTAATGGTGGCTCTTGTTTAATATTATCATTGTGGAAGTACGATGAAAATTGCATGAAAAAGAGGAAGAAATCTCTTAGAATATAAGTCTTCTGAGAAATTTCAGCTCAGCTTGAAATTTCTCAGAGTGGGCACTCACAACTCCTTGCAGTTGATGTCCTAGGCCAATGCATTTTACCACTAAAGCCCAAGCTCTCATGTAAGCAGATGGAATGGCAGTATTATCATAACATTGCAGCTAAGAGCGACCAACTTAGCAGCCACACTCTGGCCTGTCAGTGCTTGTGACTTCCTTAAGTATGAAGGCAAGCAGGGAGCAGGGCTGAGGGAAAGCATTGCCTGTTTGTACAAATGCAACACAATACCTGTATTCTTATGTTCTGATTAGGGAATGACATTTTTCTTTTCTTGGCTCTACTCCTCTGTCTTTTAACACCTGACTGGTACACTGAAATCTAGAAGATGAAATTTTCCTGTAAAGGTTGTCAGGTCCACTTAGAATTTTTTTTTGTTTACCTCTCAGGCTACAGTGGGAGATATGGGGAAATAGTGAAAGTTACAATAAAAAACCCACCCTAACCTTTTCCCCATTTCCACTAAAACTTTTTTAGCTCTGTCCCTCCCTGTTGTCTCCATTGAACTCTCTTTCTCCTCTCCTCTCTCAATTTCCTGCTTACCTCACTCCCTTGGAGTGAATTACAAGTAGAGCTAAAACAAATTGGTCCCCCTCAACTTCAGTGCAAAGTCATTCTCTTCATACTGCAATATCAAATATGTCAAAATTGTGTATTGTGTTGCCAAGGAAATTTAAAAAAATCTTCATGTATGCCACAAATGTGGCAAGAGTCTTAATAGCACAAGGATGGAAGAATGAGGAAATCCCGACTAAAGAACTGTGGCAAGAGAAACTGATGGATTACGCGGAATTGGCGAAATTGACACACAAACTACGTGATAAGGACAACTGTGACTTTAAAGAAGAATGGGAACCTTTTACAAAGTATTTAAAGAAACAACAAAATGAACTGGACTCCTTGGCAGGTTTTGAATAAACATTCACAAACTTTTTATTGGTATTATACAGGTAGATAAATTAAGGATCTTTACAACTTTATAATATGCAGAAAATAACATGTGCTGAAAAACCAGAGAGAGGAGGTGAGGGAAGTCTGGGTGGTGGTGGGAGGGTGGGTTTTTCTTTTTCTGGGGAGAGGGGAGGGAAAAATGGGGGGGGGGAGAGGATGATGTATTTTTGATAAATTGTTATGTTGAAACTCCTAATTAAAAAAAATTGTGTATTGTGTTGCAATATTAATGTTGTGTTTTAATTGTAGTGACTTCCTTGCCACAAGAACTTAGGGTGAAATTGTAATAATAATAATAGCAAAATGCTAAATGGTTATGTGCTGTGCTGATGTCTTAATGTGTTTTGTTTCTACTCTGGAGACAAGGAGTGGGACTCTGGCAATAATGATGGTTTGCTATTGGGTAGGAGTTCAAAAGAGCCGATTGGCTGGTTTGAGATGGTGAGGAGAAAGAAGTTGGTGGATTCAATTTTCACTCACTGTAACTGGAAAGGATTTAAGTAATGTAAACTGGAGAGTGGGCACTCTTATTGACCAGCCTCTTCTGCCAAAATATTCAGTGTTCATATTTGAAATGCAACGTGATTTGATTCTAATATTCAATTTGCTTTATGGCATTTGATTGTAGTATCTGATGTCTGCTGCCATTATTTGATAGCTGATATTTGACAATCTGTGATATGGGACAGTATGCAGTGGCATTTAGCATCTGAGAACTATTGCTGGCATTCTGTAGTGTGAGTTGACATCGTATGCCTTTTGATGTTTGGCTCTTGACGTTTGCCATCTTGCATTAACTAATAGGTGACTCTTACTTTATCTTCAATAGTCAGTTGAATGTACACAAATATAAGCTATTCTACAAATGACATGTAATCCACCATTATTCAGTCGCTGCTGATCTGTATTTTAAACTCTTTATTGCACAGCCAATATGCAACATCAGACATTAGTGAACACCAGTTGCAGTGGAAACCACTGGTTTAATAAACGCAGAAAAACCTAACCCTATTGCAAATATTTGTTTGTATGGCAGGCTTCTGCTCTCTGATGTAGAATATTTAGATTTTATCAGATTTTAGTCCCCTCTGCAAAATATTTCTGGCTATGGGCCTCCACTTTAAATGCAAGTAAATGGCAATGAATTTCAAAATTAGAGAAGTTTGGAAATGAACTTACCCAGTTCAGAATTCTTAGGCTCATTACTAATAGAAACACACACACACACACACACACACACACTTACTTCATTCTCAGCTTATAAATCATGCAATCTCTATGCTGGCAAAACTAGATCAGAAGTAATGTAAGTTAGAGACTGGTGGGGGGATGAATTATTTGTTTTATTTATTTTTTGCACCTTTTAAATTAAAAGGTAATTTGTATAATAAATACACTCAGACACAAAGGAAGAAGAAAGAACACTTAAAGCATTGTAAGGCTATGCACTTCCATGGAATTTGTCATTGCAAAACATACAGAACATTGACCATTTCCCCATAAATATGTTAGGGCAGATTGATCTGTGCTCTCCTGTAATCAGTAAATTCAACCACTGTCATGATTGGTGATATTTTCTCAAGTCAAGCCATTTGGAATAGAGAAGAAGAGCCCACTCATCCTTACTGAAAAGTCATTTGGTATTTGTAGAAAACCTTTATTCTGGATGCACTGATTTTCAGTTTGCAAGGAGTGCCTCCCGCCTCAGAAACAATGACACAAGAGAGAATTCAAAAGTGGCACACCCTGGCCTATACTTCTAGGTTGTTCATTTCAATATTCAACCAGCTTATTCACAAATAATATTTTTCCCATGTTTCCATTATTTTTTTTGTCCCCCAACTGAATTTGAAGCTCTCATTAAGAAATCTTTAACTTTGATTTAAGAGCTTGGGAATGCTCATGTGAACTTTGACTTCATTAAGTTAAATTAGTTTGGGGAATTTTAATATTTTTTTTTGGTAACAAAATTAACGTTTGAGCAATGAAGCCGATGCAGTGTTTAATTAGCTCATTAAGCAATCAAGCTAATCAAATGAGCATTTTTGACTTCATTAACTCGTTGGGTCAAAGGCTCCATGTGACACTGCCAACCAATGACAAGTGATGTAATAAAGGAACCAGCTAAAAATGAATATGCACTAATGAGTTAAGTGATATCAGATCATCTGGGATCAATTTAATGGGCTGAGCTGCATGGTTTATTCACAAATTGTGCCATCCACATCCCTCTGAATAATAAAGAAAGAAACCTACCATGGATTTTAATGAGCCTGGATTGTACCCAAAGTTTATAAACTCACATGGCTAGAAGAAATCCAGTGGACCATCTCATCCAATATTCTCTTGAGAGGGGATATGCTATACCTTAAAGCTTCCCTGGCAGATGCTTGCCCAATCTGCTTTTTAAAACCTCAGAGGAACTTAATTTCACACTCACCCTTGGGAGCTTGTTCAGCCGGCAATGTGCTCTTAAAGCTAAAATAAATACACATCGGGAAATGGAGAGTTCTTCCTCTGTGTGCATCAGATTGTGGGTAGAAGGGACATGCCACTTCAGGCGAAAGATGGGGGTTTACACCTATCCCATTTTAAAACACACACAAACAACTTCTTTTAGGAATTAATGCATCAGGGGACATGGTTCTAACCCAAACTTGTGTTGCTTTTCTGTTTGCATAGTTTTCGACATAGGGAGCTTTCACAAAAGCGCTCCTCGCCCCTCATCTACAGTATGAAGTGGAGCAGTCCATTCTAGCTCCTCATTCTGATGCATGTGGAAATCATGCATTGGACTGTAGCACTTCAGATGGAGGTGGGGTGGGGGTCAACAGTTTACATCTTCCCCCATATTACACATAACAAGATGCCTAATTTATAGAAAGCAAGCCTGTCAGGCTCTTAGCTGAAGCAGTCTCCCTGAAATTCTAGTTTTCTATGTGTAGGATTTTAAAAAAAATAAATTATATGATTTACACTTGCAGTCTGAATTGGTACTGTCCCAGGAAGCAGACAGTACCATATATAAAATGACCAAACAAAGGAAAAAATAACTTGCTTTTAATAACCGTGTAGTAAAGGGCATTTTGATAAGAAAGCTTTGAGCCGGGAGTTCCAGTTGTTTTCAGTGGGTTTGAGCTGAAAAATATATACAGTCTGGAATGGATGGGGTGAATACGTCAATTTAAGTGTCATAATTTCCTCATTTTAGTTACCCATGTTTCCATATTAGTTATTAATTTTTTTAAGTCCTCATGAACATTCAACAAAATTTGATGCAATTTTCTCTCAACGTACACATTTTTGCACGCATTTTTGCCTAATGGATACATTTGGGGGGATTATCCCTAATATATTGTACTTTTGTATGTTATATATACTAATATGCACATTTTTATGCACATGCATTTTTGTACATATTTGCTGGCTGGATAATTTGCAAATTTGGAGATGGGTGTTTGTTTCAGTTTGAATATTGTTTTGGAAAATGGATTAGGTAGGCTCGCCTGCATAGAATTTCTTCCACATCCCTACAATCAGGGCCGGCCCAGGATGCTTTCCCACTTCAGGTAAAACAGAAAGTGCTGCCCCACACCTCCTCCACCCCATATACCCCTCCAGCTACCTCCTCCACTCCTGGCCATCTCCTCTGCCGCTGCCCCCTGCCCCTTCATCGCCAGGAGGCTGCAGCGGCCAGTGGCCATAGAAGAGGCAGGTGGAGGGGAGTTGGGTGGTCTTGGAAGAAATGGTCATGCAGCAAAGGGAGCGGGCAGGTGCAGAGGAGGCCAGATCTGCAGCCTGGGGTCACTGCCTCACCTTGCCTCTGGGTCGGCCGTGCCCTGCCTAGAAGCTGGTGTTACCCTCATTAAGCGGCAAGCTGTAGTCGAAATCATTGCATGAAATGTAAGTGTTGCTGGAAGAGTATCATAATCAACAGCCGTAAAAGCAAGGCAGGGAGACGCATAGCTGAATGATACAGCTAAGCAATGATAGCAATAATGACTAATTAAACAGCCCGATCGCTCTAATAATAAGGTGCAGCGCTTGGGGAAGAAAGAAAGAAAAAACGAGCCAGACGCTCTTCGAAGCGATTCTGTTTGTTCATTTGCAATTCCAAAGGGTTTTCAGTTGGGAGGGGGCAGTGGAGGAGGAGGAGAAGCACTCCTAAACAGCTGCAATTTAAATTACTACTGTTTGAGGAATGGCTCAAGGGATGAACAATCAGGTGAGTTTCCTTCCCTCCCCCTCAAATTATTATTTGTTAACATTACCCACAGCAACTGCGGGGAAAGAGAATTGCATATTGATCTTGGTTTTGATATTTTGCATGTGAGACGGGGGGTGGGGGAGCCCTGGGTGGGTGCTCCTTTAGGGCACTGCACATGACGAGGCCCAGAACATGTAGTAAATGCACTGAAAGATCTCAGAGATTGCATCTTGGGGCAAGACATGTTCCTTGCTTTGTACGGCCTATTTCCCCCTGGCCTGGGAGGTCAGAAGCCCTGGCTGACTGCTCAAAAACCTGCTTATGCTATTTAGGATGCCTAGAGACCACCAGGATGGGATATTGTTTAGGGGTTGTTTCCTGGGGTTGAGATTTCACTGCAGAGATACATTATGTTTCACTGTTAATCTGGATTATGTTCATTGTTAGACTTTATTATGAATGATCAGTGAATTGAATCTTAGAATCATAGAACTGCAGAGTTGGAAGGAACCCAAAGGCTCATCTAATCCAAGACTCTGCAAATATATATATATATATATATATATATATATATATATATATGGTAAAGGTAAAGGTACCCCTGCCCGTACGGGCCAGTCTTGACAGACTCTGGGGTTGTGCACCCATCTCACTCAAGAGGCCGGGGGCCAGCGCTGTCCGGCGACACTTCCGGGTCATGTGGCCAGCGTGACATTGCTGCTCTGGCGAGCCAGAGCCGCACACGGAAACGCCGTTTACCTTCCCGCCGGTAAGCGGTCCCTATTTATCTACTTGCACCCGGAGGTGCTTTCGAACTGCTAGGTTGGCAGGCGCTGGGACCGAGCAGCGGGAGCGCAGGGATTCGAACCGCCAACCTTTCGATCGGCAAGCCCTAGGCGCTGAGGCTTTAACCCACAGCGCCACCTGCGTCCCGAAATATATATATATATAACACACACACACACACACACACACACACACACACAAAGCTACATACAGTTGTTTAATTTTATTGTATATTTGTCAATATGAGATGTTTTTGTTAGTTACTTGCTTGCGATTCTTTAATTTCTTTTGTAACAGTGACTTGTGTAAAACTTTTTTTTATGTTGTGAGGCTGCCTTCAGCATGGTTTGCTATGGAAAGGTAGCATGTCATTGTAGGTACCGATATCCCAAAGGACCAGAAAAGACTTTTTATCTATGCAACAACAACCGCGCAGATGCTACTAGCCCAGAGATGGAAAGAAGACAAAGCCCCGACCAGAGAGGAATAGCAAACCAAGCTGATGGACGACGCCAAAATGGCAAAACTGACCAGAAAGCTCAGGAACCAAGAAGACAAAAACTTTAAGAAAGAGTGGGGAAAAATTATAATTTATGTACGCAGATGAAAACATTAGCAGGATTTTAATAACACTTGTAATGTAACAAGTACTATGGACAATATGAACAGATTTAAAATATGGACTATGAAATAATATGCAGTTGAAAATGTTGACACTGAGACCCAAGGAAGGGATGGGGGGGGGGGAGTCTAGAGATTCAGAGAAATCTCTAAATGTGATATCTACATTTGTAAAACCCAATAAAAAAGCCACATTTGTAAAACCCAATAAAAATAATTTTCAAAAAAAGAGAGAGGAAAGGTAGCATATAAATAAAAGAGGAGCAGGATGTGGCCTGGAATGTTTAATGAGAGTTGTGCTGCTGGGTCAGGTCTGAGGTGAAGTAACTTAACAGTGATGCTATGAGGGAAAAGAGGGCCTAAAGTTGTATATCTCAATGACTGTGTTGAGATATTGTGTATCGCTGTTCAAAGTTGACTAAGGACCTTGAGCACATAAAAAGAGCCCTGCTGAATGAGGTAAAAAAAGATCAGCATCCTGATCTTTCAGATGCCTGTGGAAAATCTGAGAGTAGCACCTGAACGCAACAACTCTTCCTCCCCTCTTGTGACTTTGTAAGGTTTTATGGATATGTTACATTCATCACCCAGATACTTTGTTTACTGTGCCGTATATAAAGCCCTTAAATAAATAAATAAGCTTACAACTCCTCTCTCCTCTCCAGCATGAGACTTCTGAGCAAAAGCAGGTTGCTTTTTGAGGATCTGAGGCAAGGATTTCAATTTGATTAATCCAGCTGCTCTGGGGTGTGTGATGGGAGGAGTGCAGTCTTTTCAATAGTCCCTCAAAGCCTCTCCCTTACTGGCTTCCCAGAAGTAGTGTGGCAGAGTTCATCATCTTTGTTAAGGAAATTAAACCGAGGAGCTAAGTCCCTGGGTGAATTTGCTATTAATACTCAAAATAATCTGTGGATTGTTATCTATTCCTTTTTTTAGATTTGTAATTGGCTTTTCAAATTCTACTGTTCTAGTTGTGCTTTTGGCTTTGTAATTTTTGGGATAAGAAAAGAGAGAAAAGAGAGAAAAAGGAAGAAAGAAATTTCATGGTGGATTTTCTGTCTCAGAAATGGTTCTGTAAGAGACAAGTAGGAGAGGTTCCCAGAGCTGGCCTGTGACATTTGCTTTCTGAGGTGAAAGTCAAGATGGCGCCAATTCCCAATTCAACATACAGTTGTTGACTGGATCGGCAGCTGAATCTTATGTCGACACTAGTGGTCCTCCACTACACTTGAGATCAGTAGGCTACCTTAGGAGGCACAGGGTGTTTGTGGGGCACACACAAATCTGTTCTCTGATAGTAGGAAATGGTGTGTATGTGTTATGAGGAACAGCCAGGAGGAGGTTGCCACTGCATGACCGCCTTCTGCAGTCTGAGGCAGCCTGAGGCAGTCACCTCACTTTGCCTTATGTTAGGTCCACTCGTGGAGGCACTTACCCAGTAAGCAACAGGACACAAAAGCTGAACAAATCAAAGAAGGGCCCTAGAATATCTTTGAGAGGACCAGCCAGCACGTCCTCATGTGCTCTTTGTTGATGGCTTTAGTTCAAGTGGGATTTGAGCAAATGGTCCCTCTTCATGTAAAACATCTGAGAAATTCTGAGGGATCCCATGAGATTTTTCTCAGAGGAGGGTGGGATTCCATGTAACCCCAAAATGGCATCAGATAGTGTGTGAAATTTGAAATGGATTTTTTTTTTGTCCTCAGGCAAGTAATCTAAGACAGGCATGCCCAAAGTCTGTTTTGGGGGCTTAAACCGGCCCACTGGTCAGTCTAATCCGGCCCCTATGGCAGTTAACTTTGGTTGGCTCTTAGGTCTGCCCTCACACACACTCACTTCATCAAATCTGGCCCTCTTTGAAATAAAGTTTGGACACCCCTGATCTAAGGACAGGGTGGCAAACCACTGGCCTGCAGGCCTGATCTGGCTCACTGAACCTTTCCCAACCACCATCATTCCCCAACCCATTTAATCAGTGGCATTTGTGGTGCTGAAGGAAAGCACCATTACCAGACAAAGGCAACTTCCCTCTTTGCCATGCACTGTGGAAACAGGAAGGATCACTGCAATATGCTCTGAATGCTATGCTATCGCTGGCAGCACTCAGGAACAGATCAGAGCGCTCCTTCCTGTTTCCTGAGTGCTCTGCTCTGCACTGGTGTTTCCCACATGGTGATGGTGGCTGAGCAAAAAAAGAGGATAATTGACCATGGCTGGCAATAATGAGAGCCCAGTCTAGCTATGCCTTCTTCACCACTACTAATGCATTCCAAAGGACATTTTTATGACTAGGAACATTTCTCAAAAGGGATTTCAACACATCCCTAATCAGCAATATATATTTCTATATCTCTCTATCTCTTTATATATGCAGGAGCATGGTGCCTATATTCACCAAGCTTCCTGCCTGAGATAATATAACTGTGATCTTTCATTCCCCATTTCCCCCATGCCCACCTCTCATGGCCTGTGTCTTGGCATTGCTTGACAGCTGGGCCCATGGAAGCGAGTGGAGCTGTCAGTGGTGATGGACATTTTTTATCAGTGCATGACTCCAGGTGGAATACACCCCACTCCCGCCCTTGGCGGGTGCATCTGACAGCCAGGTGTGCGGTGTCTTCAGTGAGCCAAGATAGTGTGTGTGTGTTTATGTGCAATGGACAAAGTCTGCAGATTGCTTCTAGGCACAGACGCTTTCTCTGTCATTCACACATTCATACATTGGTGCTAAACAACCAGTGCTTTATTCACACATAACACAATTAAGTGTGTTGAATGTGCATGGATATCCTTTCCTGTCACATGCAAATGCAATCACTCTACTTCCACGTATATTGGAAGACTTCTGGATTCTGTGCATAATGAATTGTCCCAGGAGCTGGGCTTTGCTTTATTAAACCTCACCACAAGTCCCCCAAAGCTATCCTGGAAGGCAAATTAGATGTGGGGGCTTTTTTTGCAAGGTAATTGAGAGATGCAAAATCTAACATCCTTCTTTAAAAAATGGCCTCCAGACCTTTGCACTAATTCCGTGAAGACCTGAAAAACAGTTGACATACCTAGGTGAAAAACAGCTGACACATGTTCAGGTGAACATCTGAACATAGCTGCAATGAACTTGACATTAGTTCTAAAAGGTTTGCTGTAACATAGGGCTTTATAGGGTATTAGATATTGCATGATGCTTTGCCTTTACATATTAGCTTTTCTTCATTTAGGAAAAGGGCTACAGCTCAGTGGTAGAACAGCTGCTTTGCATGCAGAAGGCCCCAGGTTCAATTCCTGGCATCTCTAGGTAGGGTTGGGAGTCTGAATTCCTGGAGATCTGCTGCCAGTCAGTGTAGACAATACTAAGCTAGATGGATCAATGGTCTGCTATGGAATAAAGCCATCCTATCTTCTATATAGTTTGGAAAGTGGTCTGTCTGTCCGAGGAAAAATGTGGGTGCATGGAGAATAAGTTGCATGCAAGCACAACTTATCATTGCTGATCATGGGGTGTGTCTGTTAAGGCACCAGCCTTAGTCTCTTTATCCTCAGCTTTGTGGAACTTGAGCCAGCATGTGATATCCTTAACGCAGATCATAAAATGGCAAGTTTTTAATGAAATTATTGATAATAAATGCCTAAGAATTTGCTGTCCTTTCAAGCCAGCCAAAATCAGCAGCCAGAGCTGACTGACTCTAATGGCAGGGCACGACCGCATAGCAATATCACATTGTTCATTTGTGTTCCAAATTAACGATTACCATTTAGGAATGGAATTCTGAAAATCTCAATGTTTTTGTTAGCTGCATGGATTCCCCCCCCCCCAATTCCTGCTTTGTTCCTTAATCTCAGTGAGAAGCGAGGCATTTTTATACCAGTTCTCTTTAATATTATATGTATATTATAAATATATACATTCCAGGTTTTCTAAAGAAACCAGCACTTAAACATATACATATAACGATGCATATAAATGTACAAAAATACATACAAAATTATGCTGTAGAAATATAATACATAATATACAGTATGTTCCTGTGAGCGAAGTCATTGGGAGACTTGTACTCTCAGCAGGGTCACCCAAGGCAGCAAGGTCAAGGGGGAGGAGCTAGACAAAGAATGATCCAAGAAGTCCTCAGTGGCAGAACAGGCAGAAGATAACAAGCGGTATGTTACAACGGCTGTGAAGGCAGATGAAGGCTGCAACAGATAATAATCTACTGGTTGTTGTGATACTCATGCCATCGGAATAGAGCCTTACTGCAAAGACTGTGCTTTGGTCAGCGGGCACTGATCTCCACATACAAAACAAATTCACACAAAGGCATCTTCCAAAAACTCAATCGCTTTCCCCACCTGGGCAGCTATCTTTCCACAAGGGCTGCCACTGATGCCAAAATCCAGCATCGTCTGAGCTCTGTGAGTGCAGTTTTCTCCCAGCTGAAGTGCAGAGTACTTGAGGACTGGGACATTCGCAGGGAAACCAAAATGCATGTTTACAAAGCTATTATACTACCAACCTTACTGTACGCTTGTGAAACATGGACCACTTATAAATGGCATCTCCAGCTCCTCAAAATATTCTATCAGTTGAGTCTCTGAAAAGTTTTTACATATCACTTGGGAAGGCAGGCAAACTAATGTCAGTGTACTGAAAGAAGCAAAGATCACCAGTGTCAAAGCAATGATTCTTCAACATCAACTTCGTTGGACTGGTCATGTTCAGATGCCTGATTATCGTCTTCCAAAGCAACTGCTCTATTCCGAACTTAAAAATGAAAAGTGTAATGCTGGTGGTTTAAAGAGGTTTAAAGGCTCTCTCAAGGCAAATCTTAAAAAAAAATGTAATATAAACACCGACAATTGGGAAACACTGGTCTGTGAAAGGGAGAAACGAGCTAAGCGGAAGGCACGTGTGGCAAACCTTCACCGTGATCAACTCCTGCCTGGAAACCTATGTCCCCACTGTGGAAGGCCGTGTGGATCCAGAACTGGCCTCCACAGTCACCTATGGACACACCGTGAAGACCATGTTCATGGAAGACAATCTTATTTGGCTATGAGTGATCGCCAAAGAAGAAAAAGTATTTTGCATATAATTACTTGGTTTCTTAAAAAATGAAATAAAATCCAACAATGTACAAGTGGCTCAGATATAGGTGGGCAGTTGGTACAAAAGGCAGTTGAATGCAAGTTGCTCAGTTGGATCAGAACCACCAAATTCCATGCACAAATCTGTTTAAAACTAATTCCTCTTCCATCCATAGTGCAACTGGTAGAGACAGTAGACTGATATCCTTGCCTCTTTTTTGGCACAATAACAAAACTCTCTTCTTTTTATGTGTTATCTAGTTAACTGACAGTTCACTTGGCTTATTCCCAAATTCAACGTAATTTTATTTCATATAATTCAGTAATGCTCATATCACATTATTATATTACATTGTTTTAATTTCATTAAGTTTTATACACTCTATTTAGCAACTTTTTGTTTTATGCTGTTGTGCCAATTCAGTTATTTTCTCTAATAATCTAGCCAATTCCCTCTCTCCTTGTTAATTCAAATAAAATGATAATTCTTAAAAAAATAAAAAATAAAAATGAGCCCGTTGTGACTTTTTAGATTATCTTTATGCCGTTTTCGCCTTCATAATCACCTCATGAAAGAGGCCGCTAATATTAACATTTTAAAGATTGCTGTGATTGGGTTGAGGATAAAGAGTCAATGTCTTCTCAAAACACATTAAGGGAATTCATGCTGCTGCTCTGCTCTGTTTTAGAATGAGGACTTGAACTCAGGCCCCTTGTGTCCAAGTATAGAGGGATGGGGAAACTTTTTAGCCCAAGAGCCACATTCCCTTGAGTTGATCTACTCCCACTCCCACTCCGCCCCCCCTTCTCATAACAATGTCACAGGAGAAATTTGAACCTTGAGCTAGACAATGTACCGTAATAGTCTTTGCAGGGCTGACCCAAGACATTTTGACAGTGGCATAGCATGGGTTGCTAGAGCCCGGGGCCATGCGGAGGGAGGGAAACCGACAGAGCTGCCTAATGGTGTCCACGTCACACAGGAAATTGCAGCCACCTGGATGATAATAATAATAATAATAATAATAATAATAATAATAATAATAATAATATATTTATACCCCATCCATCTGGCTGGAGAAGCCATTTTCAACAGAGCCCAGCAATGGAAGTGCACAGCTATACTGAGGCAGCACCGGGTGTTGAAATTTTGCACCCCAAACAATTTTGCACCCGGGGCAACAACCCCTGTGACCCCCCCATGCTACGTCTCTGCATTTTGGCACCTGAGATGAACCATGGAACTGCCACCTGATGCTGCAGCTCCTTCACCCTTCTGAGCTGCTGCAATAAAAGGCAAGGCGATGAGGGGCAGGAGGAAGAAGTGGATGGGTTTGAGCACCCTGTCTATCAACTGCCCCTCTCCCTTGAGCAACAAGAGAGGTGACTGATATATGGTGGGGACAGAGGGTTTGTACAGTGCAAGAGGAGAGCTGGTGGGCAGAAGAGGAGGCAATGATGGCAGAGGCAGCAGTGGGTTGATCCAACACCCAGGGGGTCCAGATCCATTGCCCAAAGCAAGGTGTTTCACTCTGCAGCATGGAAGGGCCACCCACGAGTCTTTGCATGCATAAATGCATCTGCCTCCACAATCAGTGATCTGGGGACAGAGATCTGAGGATTTGAGGAAGCCCTGAGAAAAGTGTCCTCTGGTAGAAGTGGTGGTGGTGGGCTGCTGGGGTGAGCCGGGAGCATCGGTCTGCCATTTAACTTTCCCGCAATGCCTGGGAGCAACACTACTGTGTCTCACACAGAGAGGCAACAAGCTGTGAGTGGCTGCTATGGGTGCAATTGAATCAACTGGCTTCCTGCAGCTCTTCTGTGGCACACTAGTGCATAATATGGGAATCAAGGTGACACACATTCCTGCTTGAGCCTGTAGAGGGGCATTTTCATAAATCTTGAGACCCAAGAGAGAGAGCAGCCTCTGTGCTTTTTGTAAAGTCACATGAGCCATACAGTCTTAGGCAATGCTAGATTAAACCCTGTGGGGGCCCCTAGGCAGTTGAAATCTTGGGGGCCCCCTCATAGATGATCTCCTAATACATTTTTGTAATTTTATCTCAAGATCAAACCAATATTATTTTGATCCATTGTCTCCTCTCTGGGCCCCTAAAAGATGTGGGGCCCATAGTCCAGTGTCTATTCTGTCTATTTGGTAATCTGGCACTGGTTTTAGCAACTTCCTGTCCTTTTCTGTTCCCGAGCAGTGATTGCTGGGAAGTGAACATGACAAGGTCTGGGCTGCAGTGAAAGGCAGGGGGCAGGTGCTAATGCAGGTGACATCAATTAAGCGAGCCCTCTGCTAGCAACAGCCGGGTGAAGGAAGAGTGATAATTAAGGAGGGACTCACTACTTCGCAAGCCAAGAGAAACCTAAGCCTTGAAGGATAAAGAAGGGCGATGCTGGGGCATGGTGATGACAGACAAGAGAGCGCCATTGCCTTTGTCACTCTGAAATCAAATGCAAACTTTTCTCAACATGGCGTTTCTTAAGTGGGGCTGCAAGCTTTGATCAGCTCATCAGCATAGTTAATGGCCTAAAGGAGGGATGGGGAACCTCAGCTGAGTCTGTCTATTCCTGGCACTGAGATATACTGGCTAGGCCAGGAGAAGTGAGTTATGCTGGCATAACCCTGAATGAGTCCCAGCTCAGATGGGACAGCTAAGACACGCCTATTCCAAACTCACTCATCCTGGCAGATTTTGGATTTCGATTGTGCTGTTAAGGGCAGGTTGTTGCTCCTAATGGGATGGGCCGGCCACTGAATCCACTCTGGTTACAGTTCTGAGCAACCCCAATAGAGAATGAGAACAGAAATTATTCCATAAACGACAATAAACAATGCATCACACAGTTGTCAGAGGAATTCAGTCTTTGCACATTCCCATAGGAACTGACCTGATCAACTTTACTACCCAGATTAATGAGAAAACTCAAATACAGTTATCCACTTTTGCTCCTCCTACATGTTCTGACGCTGGCTCAATCATAATCATAGAGGAATCACAGAATTGAGGGTTGGAAGGGATCATGAGGGTTATCTAGTCCAACCCCTTGCAATGCAGGAATCTTTTGCCCAATGTGGGTCTCGAACCCACATCATGCTCTACTGACTGAGTTGTAGAGGTCTCTGTTTTTATTTAAAATTGCACTAAATAATTCAAAATGCATTTAAAAATGTGTTTCAATTGCAGATTGCTGTACACACTAGAGAGGAGGCAGGGATGCCTTCACTTGTATTACCTGTTTGGTTTTCCCATCTCTGCAACCCTCACTGCCCCCCCCCCAATCTCCTACTCATGAAGCTGTCACCTGCACATGTGCAATGGCTGTCTGAAATATGCACACACAAAGAGAATATGGTTTAAGTTTTCCTTCTGAAGCTGGCTTGAGGGAAATGCATCAAACAGCAGTATTTCTCAAGAAGCTACAGCATAGCTCTGCATCTGGGTAATGTCATGTGTACACTATCCAAAAGTCAACAGTGGAAGCACTGGTGGACGAAGGGGCGGGGGGGGGGGGGGCGGTCCGCCCCAGGTGCCATCCGGGGGGAGGGTGTGACATCGTTGTCACCCCTGCCCCCATCCCTGGGATGCTCGGTGCTCGACACGCACCCCACCGATGGACACCATGGCCCCCGCAAGCAATGCGCCATGCACCCTGGGATGCATATCAGCTGTACCCTTGGATGTACGCCGCTCCCGGTGCTGGAACAAGTAGCTTCGCCACTGAGCGGAAGTGCACTGCGGCAATGTGTACACAGCCTTAGTTCATCCTGATATTCACTAAATCAGAATGGGTTCCCTCACCACCATTGCTTTTGTGTATTCACCCAGGTCTTGTATTTAAAGTATAATCATATTATTTTGAGCATCTGCCTATCTCTTGTGCCAAACATTTCACCCCTGTCTATTAGCAGATCCTGCTTCAGAATGCAAACTCTGCTGCAATCCTGCCTGGAGGGGGAGAAGACCTGGGTTCAAAACATCCCACAGCCTCTGATGGTATCCAATTGTCAGTGCTCACCTGATTACAGTTACGCCAAACGTTCCTCCACCGAGCTACCATCTGAAAAATACCCAGGACCCTATTAATCTGCTAATATTTATAATTGTGGCTGCAGGGAATAACCTCATTTCTGTTGAGAGCTTAATTAATCATGGAATCAAAATGACTCAGGAAGAAGGTTTCACTAAAGAGAAGATAAATTTGTTCAGCTGGCGGGAGGAAGTGGAGCAGCCTGGGTCGGGCGGATCCTATATCACGGATGCCAGTGCCAGCCAAAAGCTCACATGAACTCGCCACAGAGAGGACAAGGGGTGAAGGTGAAGTCATCCATCAGAAACAAATAGCAGCAACATGAGAGCATGCCTTGAGTTCCAAATGGAGATGGGATGGCAATGGGGGAGGAGCGTTGGACTTATTTCTCAAATGTTTCAGAGAGTTTGTAGCTTGTTCTTGAATTGGTTTGTTTTTGGGAAGGTGAGGAGGATGAATTTCAAAGTGGATCTCCAGTAAAAATAATAAAAAAAGGAAAGGTAAAGGACCCTTGGACGGTTAAGTCCAGTCAAAGGTGACTATGGGGTTGCGGCACTCATCTCGCTTTCAGGCTGAGGGAGTCAGCGTTTGTCCACAGACAGCTTTCCGGGTCATGTGGCCAGCATGACTAAAATGCTTCTGGTGCAACGGGACACTGTGACAGAAGCCAGAGCGCAGTGAAATGCCGTTTACCTTCCTGCCACAGCAGTACCTATTTATCTGCTTGCACTGGCATGCTTTCAAATTGCTTGGTTGGCAGGAGCTGGGACAGAGCAATGGGAGCTCACCCCATCGCAGGAATTTGAACTGCTGACCTTCTGATCAGCAAGCCCAAGAGACTCAGTGGTTTAGATAACAGCGCCACCCACTTCCCTCCAGATCTCCAGTATGATTGGTGCAGGAGAAAGGTCATAGCTCCTTGGTGGTTTTCCTGACTTCAATCTCTGGTATCTCCAGGGAGGGCTGCAGAATAATCTTCTCTGAAATCCTGAAGGGTCAGTGTATATCAGGTGTAGGAAACCTGTATCTCTCCAGATGTTGTTGGACTCAACTCCCATCAGGCCCAGCCAGCGTAGATAATGGTGTGGGATAATGGGAATTGTGGTCTGACAACCTTTGGAAGGCCAGAGTTTCCTCACCCCTGGTGTAGATGGTTGAGCATTTAGATGGACTAAAGGCCTAGGGACTGCTAGGGAGGTGGTGGTGGTGGAATGATGCATTAAGGCATAATTAGCCGACATAATGAGCTGAGAGAGAGCACAGTTTATATTGTAAACCGTTCTGTGGTCCTTGGATGAAGAGCAGTATAGTTAGTTAGTTAGTTAGTTAGTTTGTTAGTTAGTTAATAAGAATAACCCTCAGATGGCAGATGAAAGGTTTTTCTGTTTTTTGTTTTGCAAATGATCACGTTGAAAGTTCATAATTTACCAAAACCAATTCTGAGCCTAAATAAGTTCAAGTAATCACTAATCTGACTGTACATGGAATAAACAAAATTTCATCTGCTTTTGCGAAATGGCAAACCTAGCCTTATTTTTACAGAGTGCACTACCTTAAAATCAAACCAGCTCCAAGTGCAAGGTATTGTGATTCATACCTTACTTTATCTGTCAGAGGGTAGGTACCTTCTCTGTATTCTTAAAGTCCTGTTTAGGCCACTGTGAAGGAGAAGAGATGAGCTGTGGCAAGTAACACCCGCTTGTTAAAGCACCGGGAATGATTGCTTCACTAAAAGTCAAGGATGAAGAGCTATCTGTACTTGTGCATTTGTTATTGATCCAGGTTGAAATCAAATCACTAACCTTGCCAGTCGAAGTGCTTATATCCCATTACCAGCCCTTTCTCCCCAGATCATAATCCCCCATCCCCTAGCAAGTCATATTAGCTTGAAACGGTGTCTAAACTAGATAGAGGCCGTGCTCCTAATCCCCCAGCAACAGGACATTGCTGAGTGATTTAGCCTGGAGTGGTGAAGGCAGAATGATTATAATCACCAAAGACACACTATAGTTCTGAGCAATTCGTACCACCTACCATTCGAAAGGTCTAGATCCCATCTTGATATTTAGAGCAAGCAATCAAATCAAAGCAGGGATTCCTGCCACTTGCAGCGCTTGTGCTATTTCTAATAAGCATCTGGGCAGGACTGCTGGCCCTCTTAAGCCATCTTGCAATAAACAAGAAGTGATGTCCGGCATTTTGACATGTATCCTCTTCCTCGCCTGGTGTCTGCTGAGTAGCAATGAGGAGCTGTTCTCTGAATGGACAGTAGGTGGCAGTGGAGACACATCGAGGGGACTTCTTGGCATGCCCTTCCTGTCTCCAAACAATTTTGGTAGAGTCAGGATGACAGAGCAAAAAAATGCCTTTGCGCAAGGAAGACTCACTGTCCGGATTCATCCCTTTAGCAAGGAGTGCCCCATTCTGACTTACTATCTGTCCTGGTCTCCAGATGTCTCAATTGCAGCTGGCCGGGGAAGTCAGAGGGGGGCAGATGGGAAAGGCTAGCAAGTACATTGCACACAGCAGTTTGGCATATCAGTTGCAGTAAAGCCACAGGATTCCTAATCACTTGGTAGGCTTTTGCTTCCTGGATCAACCAAAGGGAAATATTCTAATTCCCTTGTGAAGAAAAGCCATGACGTAGAGGGAGGAGTTCATGGGAGATCTTGAGTGCTTCCAGACGGGGGTTTAATTAGGTATGTCTGATAATTCCAACAAAAGCAGAAATGGGAGTGGAAATTGCTGATGCTCACTTACTCGGCCCATGTCTGGGACAGAAATCAATCCAGCAAACACAATCGGTCTTCACTATTAGTGCTGTTTTCAGTCAGCAAAAGATACACAGTTGATTACATCCCCCCTACCAATTTGCATTGTGTTTCCTGTGCATTGAAATGAACGGGGTGGAACAATAAAACAACCATGTAATTAAATGATGTAAATCATGCAAGTTACGTCACTTTGCCACAGTGGTCAGTGAGGTGAATAACATAGCTTTGGGCAGAAAACAAACTGCAGTGGAACGGAAACAATGCCGCAGGCAACAAATGCAGAGAGGAACACGAAATGATGCCTTCTCACACCCCTAGGCTTCCTGCCAAAAGCAAAATATCACAAGGGGGGCATTGAAAACTGTTCATCTTCTACCCAGGTCCTCAGCAGACCCAGACCGACTTGGGCTATTGCTAAATGCCCTCCCTCAATAAACCAACCAACTTGGGTGGCGGCAGCAATGGAGGCAAAAACACACCAGGCACTATTGCTTCTTCCTTCAAGCCTGTCAGAATGAAGAAAGTCTGTGAATATTCTATGCATTAAAAAATAAAAACAAAATCAAATTTCTTCACCAAAAAAGTGAATTTCCTGAGGTGTATAAGATATGCCTATCTGCATAATTTATTGACTGTCTGCTAAGAAGGAAAGCCAAAGAACTACAGTGGTGCCTCGCAAGACGAAATTAATTCATTCCGCGTGTCTCTTTGTCTTGCGGTTTTTTCATCTTGCAATGCACGGCTATTAGCGGCTTAGTGGATTAGCGCTATTAGCGGCTTAGCGGCTATTAGTGGCTTAGCGGCTTAGAAAAAGGAAAAAAAAAAGGAAAAAAAACTCGCAAGAAGCAAGTCCATAGGGAAATTCGTCTTACGAAGCACCTCAAAAGACGGAAAACTCTTTCGTCTAGCGAGTTTTTCGTCTTGCGAGGCATTCGTCTTGCGGGGCACCACTGTATCAAAGGAAAGGTAAAGGCAAAGGACTCCTAGACGGTTAAGTCCAGTCAAAGGCGACTATGGGGTGCAGCTATGGGATTGAAACCTCAGTCTTAAAGTGATTGCGGTTCATATAACAGACTTATTGTAGATGGACGAGTGGTCTAGGCAGCTTCCAACACTGTCATAATTACAACCCACGTTCTTTTTTTCCAGGTCTTGACTAAACCACTTCTGGTGCAAGGGGACACCATGACAAGTGCCAGACTGTGAGGAAATGCCATTTACCTTCCTACTGTAGTGGTTTTTATCTACTTGCGCTGGTGTGCTTTCGAACTGCTAGGTTGGCAGGAGCTGGGACAAAGCAATGGGAGCTCACCACCGCTGTGTGGATTCGAACCACCGACCTTCCGATCGGCAAGCCCAAGAGGCTCAGTGGTTTAGACCACAGCACCACACACATCCCTATCAAAGGAACTACTGCCCTGGCTACTGAAAATCTGGCTGAGTAGCCCACCCCCTTTCTGGGCTCCTTGAAATAAATATAAAATCCTTAGAAAAAACCAATTCAACAGTTTCTAAGTTCTCCTGCTCCAGAGGCTAAGACCCGAACCAATGGCTTCAAGTTACAGAAGAGGAGATTCCAACTAAGCATCAGGAAGAACTTTCCGATGGTAGGAGCTGTTTGACAGTGAGACAGGCTCCCACGAGAGGTGGTGGACTCACCTGTCTTGGGGGGTTTTAAGCAGAGGGTGGATGACCATCTGTCATGTATGACCTAATTGAGATTCCTGCATTGCAAGGGGTTGGACTGGATGACTCTTAGGGTACCTACCAACTCTACAATTCTATGATTCTATGGGCAACATCATGGATGCAACAACAGGACGGTGCTTTTGTGGATTAGTTAGTGTCCCAAGCATGTGATGCCAGTGCATGGCAATGCAGATTTATCTGCAAAAAATTAGAGAGGCTGGTTTCACATGTGCATAGTTCTCTTCTTCTTCTGGCTAGAAGCCGTTGTGGCAGGACAGGAGACAGGGATGTATAGCAGCAACAGACTGTAATAAATCTATGCTTTTCCTCCAGTAAAACCTCTGTGCTACCTACAGGACCTGCCAGGTTTTGCTTTCCCCCTTCCCATTTCTCATTCAAGGCTGACATGCAAGTGAGACTGGTACTCGCCAGCCTTAATGGATCTGACTGTGAGAAGCTGTTTGCACCTCAGTCCCTGGAATGTGCCCTCCAGGTGGCTTCTGCAGCAGCAAACTCTGGCAGGTATCGGTAGCGCAGCTTCTTCCACAGAGGCAACAGTAGCAGAGATGGATGAGATTGTCATGCCCGTGCAATCGGAGGGGAATGGCCCTCGCTGGTATTTCCTCTCCTACCTGTAAATATCACTGCGGGTTTATTTTATTTTTTAATTCTCAGATTCTAATATCCCACTTTATCGCCTCAAGAGATTCTCAGAGAGGCTAACAAAAGGTTCTCACAATAAGTTCACATTCAAGTCTCGTATCAGAAAATGAAATGACATGGTGTCTGTGTGGTAACAGTGCCAGGATTATTCGTGCAGATTATTTCCTGTCTTCCCACACTGTTGGCTTTTGGCCACTGCCTGCGAGGTAGCAGAACTCACTGGGAACTTCTAGTGGGATGCTGTGGGGCCAACATTGTGCAGATGGCAGTGAACCACACCAGGTCAGGACTGGAACATGTGCCAGAAGCCCCCAAATTCTTCTCCAGATCAGATTAAAATCGAAGGGTCCCCTGTGGCTTTTGACTTCCACATTCAGTTTCTCCAGTGCCCACTCTTCAACACAGTTCTTATTATAGAAGCCAACTCCTAGAGGCCAAGGTCCCTTCAGCCTCCCCAATAAAATATTTGAGGGGGTTGCCCTCCCAAGTTCATGGGCATTGCCATTCACAGAGGACTAACCACTACACAATAACTTTTTGTTATGTGGGGCAGGGCTTACCTGCCCAATATTTTATTCAAGTTAGCACCCCTGGTCCCTTTCAAAGCCATGGGAGTCTGTTCCACTGTTGAAAAGCTCTCACTCTCAGAAAGCTCTTCCTGATGTTTAGCCAGAATCTCCTTTCTTGTAACTTGAAGCCATTGATTGAGGTCCTAGTCTCTGGAGTAGGAGAAAACTACAGCCCTTTAGATATTTGAGGTGGCTATCATATCTCCTCTCATTCTTCTCTTATGCAGGCTAAACATACCCAACTCCCTCAACTGTTCCTCATGAGACTTAGTTTCCATCTCTACATGTTCAACTTGTCAACATCTTCCTTAAATTGTGGTGCCCAGAACTGGACACAGTATTCCAGGTGTGGTCTGACCAAGGCAGAATAGAGCAGGACTATTACCTCCCTTGATCCGGACGCTATACTTCTGTTGATGCAGGCTAGAATAGCATTAGCTTTTTTGCTGCTGCATCACACTGTTGACTCATGTGGAGCTTGTGGTCTACTAAGACCCCTAGATCCTTTTCATGTGTACTACTGGCAATCCAGGTATCCCCCATCTCATATTTGTGCAGCTGGTTTTTACTACCCAAGTGTAGATCCTCATATTTATCCCTATTGAAATTCATTTTGTTAGTTCTCCAATCTGTTGAGGGCATCTTGAATCCTGATTCTGTCTTCTGTGGCATTACCTACCTATCCGAGCTTGGTGTCATCTGCAGATTTGATGAGCATCCCCTCAATTCCTTTATCCAAGTCATGTATAAAGAGGTTGAACAATGGACCTAGGAAAGAACCTTGTGGTACCCCACTTGCTACCTTTTTCCAGGATGATGAGGAACCATTAGTGAGCATTCTTAGGGTCCAGTCAGTCAACCAGCTACAAACCCACCTAACAGTTACCCCATCTAGCCCACATTTCACTTGCTTCTCCACAAGACTATCATGGGGGATTTTGTCAAAAGCCTTAACGAAATCAAGCTACACTATGCCCACAGCATCCTCCTGCTCTACCAAGCTTGTAACGCTATCAAATGAATGAATGAACGAACGAATGAATGAGATTCGTCTGGCTTGACTTGTTTTTGAGAAACCCATGCTGGGCCTTAGTAATCACAGAATCCTTTTCTAAGTGCTCACAGACTGACCATTCAATTATCTGTGATCTGTTATAGGACCTTTCCTGGTATTGACATCAAGCTGACCAGTCGGTAGTTACCTGGTTCAGCAATGAGCAGAAAATTTACCTTGGTTGAGCATTGGCTGAGTTTGTGGACTGAATAACAAAGCAGATCTGGATGATTCAGGTCTCTCCTTTCCCTTCCCAAGCCAAGCTTGAAGCCAATACTCTGCGCCAGAGTCAGACAGTATGATCACAGAGTCCTGTGCTGCTCTGTAATTTCAGTAGTCCTCTAGACATATAGCTCTATGTTTCCCCATATATTTGCACTTCTCTAGGTCTATGGGCTTTGTAAGAAGTAAAGCTGTCCAAAATGTTGCCCATGGAGTTCTAAAGAGATCAAGGCCTTTTAAAAAAGCACAGCAACAGAGGTTTTAAAATTATTATTAAAAAAGCGAAAAGCTTCATTTAAGTTTTTTTTTTTTTAAACCCTAAGCTAACCCACCTTTTATGAAATTTGTCTGGTTTTGTTTTGTTTTGTTATTCTTTCACTTGCATATTCTGTCTGTTAATTTGTCCATTAAATGCCAGGTCCCAAAGCTGCAAACGCCAGACTTCATATAAGTCTGCCCGTAAAGTTCCCACAAACCTGGCGATAATAAGTCTTGCACGTATCATAAGGGAATGATAAAATCCTTGAAGCTTGGGCTTCCCCTTTGAGTATGGAAAGAAGACCAATTTTGGGGTCCATTGCCACTAGTTGTTCTATTGTCTGGCACCTGATTCTTTAAAGAGGGACCTTGATAAAAAGTGACATGTTCAATTCACTCATCTAATATTGATCAAACAATAGTCAAATATTTTAAGTGGGTTTTTTTTTTTTGGAAGATTAACAAAGAACAGAGGAAATTATGATAATTACTATCTATAGTGGCAGACCAGCTGTTTTTCAGTTGATCTGCCATGTGTGAACTCCTCTTTGAAGAATGCCTGGTAAGCTTTAGAAGAATCCCAAGGTTGGCAGGGAAACCACTGCTATAAACCAACCCATGTAAGATTGTAATGTTACTTCCACTAGTTATTACCGCCCTCACCAAACTGGTGCCCTCCAGTTGTTTCGGTCCCAGTGAGCATGGACGTATGGTGCTGGCACTAATGGGAATTATACTCCAAAACATCTGGAGGGCACCAGGTTGGCGAAGGCTGAGTTGCCATGTCCTTCCAATGTGTTGCATCAGGGTAGTAGCTACAGTACCCCCCTGTTCTACTGTCAGGATAAGTAGCACGTAGCTGTTGCTGATGTATCTTTGAGAAGACATGAAGCAATAATTTACATTGCCAGACTATATTGCCCCAAATAGTTTGGGACTGGCTGCTTCCTTCAGTTTCAACCTGAGGTCTTTCCTGGACCTGTTGCTAGAGAGAGATTCTTTTAGGTTTAAATACAATTGGTCAATCATGACACATTCTCCATGTGAAGTATTTGCCCCACCAGTGAACTGGAAGGGTTGGAGAGTTGCCATCAACATTTTATTATTTAATTCTTTGAACATTAATAGACACCCTTTCATTTTAAAATAGCAAAGCGGTATGCAGCATAAAATCAATACAATAAAATAATAATGTATTAAAAACACAAATACAATAGATATCCAGAATTTCTAGCAGAGCTAGTACAACAAACCAGGGCTTGGGAATGCCCTTGGGAGTAGCTATTTTTTTAACAAGCAGGTGGGATGCCAACACCACAGCAGCATGCTGTATCTCTATGGCAGTGGTAGGGAACCGCTAGCCTACAGGTGTAATTAGACCTGCGAGGCCTCTTCATTTGGCCCACCAGGCTTCTTCAGCGAAGGACGAAAAAGGGGATTGGTCACATGATGCTATTGTGATGTCAGATGATTGACAGGTGGGTGACCCCATGCACCTGTCAAAGTTGTTTGGGTGGGATGTGTGTGTTGCAGGTAAGGATTTGTCCATGGACTAGAGGAAAGTCATTCCATAGCATGGGAACCACTATGAAGAAGACCAAAACAAAATCCGGAGTGAATTTGGGAGTTGTTCCCCCAAATTTTACACAAAGGCAAAAGAATTTATGTATCATTTGCCCAACTTTTCAGTGGACATTTGCGTGTCCTGGAGTGGATTGGTTCTGAAAAGCAAGTAGCTGATTGTATTCCGTACTCAACTGGAGCAGACATTTTTAAAGAGCTGCTTTATGAGTTGGCAGGTGGGAGGTGGGGTCTGCTTTGATACTATGCTTTGATATTTTGGTTTATTGTCTTTTGGTTTAAACCCTTTACGGAATGGTTCTGGAGCTGTAATATAGATTTATTTCCAGGTCTTTCCTGTACAAAAGTTGCACATTTCTCAGTTTTACTTGGGCACACTTTCTTTTAGCAGAAACGAGGCAGGGGGAAGTGGTGGAAGATGTTTGTGTGGTGGCATCGAATAGACACATGGATAAAACCTATTTGTGAATTGTGCAGTAAGATGAGATTGCCGAAGTGATTGCTGAGTGATGGACACGAGTGATTTCCTCCCTGCGGCCTTGCATTGATGGATGAAGAAGAATTCATGTCACATTGCACATTATATAGCTTCCCCACTTTCCCCCTATTATTAAAATCCCAAGAAATAAGGGGAGGGGGGAAAATGTACCAGAGGGAGATAGATAGGCCACAGCACGTAATCTAGCCATGTGAGAGTTGATTCTTGAAACAGACCTGAAGTACAGCTGTCTCCAACCAAATAATGTGTACAGAAGTGTATATGTTACAGGAAACTGTGCATAAAAAAATCTGTATTATAGAAAATAGCATGTATTCATAATCTGATGCAGAAATGAGGCATGGAGAAATGAGAAATGGAAAGAAACTAAAATTTACAGATTTGTTAATCTCTATTTCCATCCTCCGTTGTTCCTCCTAGTGTCTGATTCGAACCCAAGCAACTTTCTCCAGGTGATTCGTGTTCTGTCCCACTTCTCGCTGTGGCCTCTCTGCTGCATGCATGGTCCCGGAGGGCCCAAATTCAGTGTGAAGCTCGCCATGAGGAACAGTTAAACATCTATTGGGCACCCCATTTAAATGAAGCCAAAGAGAGAGTGAGGCAAGGAAGAAGGGCTACCCCTATGCTATTCATATAATCAGTTATCAGAAATCAACATATTCATATATGCTCACACATAATCAAGGCTTACAGTATTTGAAAATCCATTTTGAATCAAAGGGAAGCTGTGCCTTAGCTAACTGCATATTGCTTGGAACAGCAAGATTTAGAACCGACCTTTCCCCTACTACTTCTGTGAACCCTGGACATGGGGAAGACGTGAATCAGAGATTCTGGTACAAAATCCCCTCAGATACAGGCTAAATTAGTCCACAGAACAGGAAGAGCAAAACCACAAAAACTCCAAACTCCCTGTCCTGTCATAACTAGGGGAGAGGTTAGACAGAGCGTCACTACAGGCATCGGAAAGCAGAACTTGAACTCGGTGTTTGACCAGTGCTTGACCAGGTGCTGGACGCATGGCCAGAAGCTTGCTAATTGGTTATTCCTTGCTGACAATATCGTGACTGTCTCATGATTGTCTCATGATTTATGATTTGCTGTGATCTACTCAGGTATAAAGACCTCTGGATTTCTGTCAATCGGGGTCCCAGTTCCTTTGGAAGAGATTCCAACTGGGTCCTTATTGCCTGGCAATAAACTTCACCTTCTTTTTCTCCTATTACTGAGTCTGCCTGATCCTTATTTTGCACCTAGTGAGTTCCTGCTCACGCTCACCTGCTACAAGAGGAGGGGAAGGGAGAGACAAGCATAACAAGGGACCTACAGGAATAAATGGAGTTACCCTCCAACCTCTCTATTTCACTCTCCCCAAAGCCATGCTTCCTCCCTATGTCACTCTTGCTCTCTCCAGCTTGTTCCCCTCCACACTCCTGCTCCTTGTTCTTCCTGAGCGCCTTTGTCTGGCTGGAATGTATCCTTGAACTCTGATAATGCCTCTTGCATGCCTGGATGGAGGGTGGGAAGATGGGTTTGTAGAAACCTCCTGCTTGTGCATGGTTGGAACGTAGCCTACTGTACAAAGGCACAAGTCGCATTCATTGCTCCACCCACTTTCCCCTCTGGCTCCACCCACCATGGCATGCGGCCCCCAGAAGGTTACCAATGAGGGAATGCTGCCCCACCTTAAGCGTAGCCAACCCTAAGCTAGAAGGACCAATGGCTCAGCTCAGCATTAGAACAGCTTGGTATGAAAAAGCTCCTCTTTTTGTCAAGTCACGAACCATCCACTAGTCACCTTTGTCAATTGCCCCAAAGGTCTCGTGTTATGATATCGGCAGCCCTGAATTCTAGTGCTGTGCTTCTTTGCCTCTGCTGCAGCGCATACAAAGGTGTGCGGATATGTATTATTCCAGAATGTCCTTATTTCACTTGTACAGGTCAAACCTTGAAGCAATTGCACTGTTAAGGATAATGCTGCTTTTCTTTCTCTTTCAGCCATCCCTGGCGCCTGGCACCTTTCTTCTAATCTGGACATCCCTAGTGCATCTCATTTCCCTCGGGGGCAATTGCAAAGCGGTGTGTCATTACTACCCGCTTACATTTGTTTTCCTTTCATTTCCTTTTAGTGCCCTCCTGTCAAGTTGTGTTTGACTGAAAATAAAAACCCGGGTTAATGTTATCTTGCATCTCAATGTCACTACTCAAGGTTTTTTACGACATCAATTAAATCTCCAAGCTCAGCCTTGCTTTTCATTTTGTCTTACTTCTTTCTTTCTTTTTTTTTTTACCCCTAAAGCAAGAGCCATAACTCAGAGCTTTTAAGTCCCAGTATAATCTTTCCTTTTTCTTTCTCTGTGTAAGAAAATGATTCTTTTCTTTCTTTGTCTTTCTTTTTTTGTACCGTTGGTTGAGGAGAAGCACCAGAATTGAGTGCCATTAAAAGTGTGGTATAAAAAGGAGACTTCGGATAACAATCAAGAAGGGGTGGAGAAGATGCCCTCTACACAACCCCCTCCAAGAGGAAAAGTGTTCGGAGGCGTCACAATGCTGGGGCCAAATCTTAACATGGGTGGGGTGACAACATACACATAAGAACATAAGAAGAGGCTTGCTGCTGGATCAGGCCAGGGGTCCTTCTCATGCGACACCAGGGTCTCACAGTGGCCATTCCAATGTCCTTGTGGGAAACCTGCAAGTCAGACCTGGGTGGAGCGCTAGCACTCTTCTCACCTTCTTATTCCCAGCAACCGATATCTCAACATTGCCTCCTACAATGGAGGAAGGACCTCGCTTCAACAGAGCTGCCAGGTCATAAAGGATGTTAATGGCCAGTTCACTGTATGTGGTGGGGATCAATTCAGTCTGCTTTTTGCAGCAAAGAAGCTCAATCCAACACTAGAGGATCAGAACACAACAGCCGGCCAGGCTGCACACAATAATACATTTCTTGCATGTTAAATAAATTTTGCACAAAGGTACAATTGAGAATTTCTAATGTGGAGGTGGGCTGACTTTAGGTTTGCAGACCTACTTTTTCTTTGTTTTATTACGAACCTGAGATCCACCAACTGGAGTCAGGCACAAAAGCCATACCCTTAGATGATGATGATTAAAACTGAACCTAGGAATTTGCTTTGAGTAACAAGACTGAAGTAGGCTCACAGTTCTTCCAAACAAAAATCCACTCCTGGTTCAACTGGGCAGCTGGTCCACTCCTGGGCAACTGTTTTATTTCTTAAATCCAGAAGAATCGTTGCAGGCTGGAGGAATTATTTTGTTACAAAACAACAGGAAGTCAGAAATCCTTGCTGATGTACTGGAAATCATCCAGAGATCTACCATTTGATCTTGTCCTGTCATTTGCCCAGCCCTTGTCCTTATCTCTCTGAAATCCTCAGTTGTCCTTAGAGCTCTGAAATCAAGTCCAGGTCATTCAGAACTTCAACATCCAGGGTGAAATTTTGGTGGAGAGAAAGCTGGAAGTGCCCCAACGTTGTTCAGGTTCTGTGTGTAAAACCAAAACGGCAGAGATCTTTACCTCTTTTCTCTGGCATATAGCCTTCTACATATTCCTTTGGTAGACAGAGTAAAACCTGAACAGAGCTTTCAAGAGAATCAACCGGTTGTTCTCCAGGGTCTCAGAGGAAAGTGAAAGGGGATGAAAACCAATGCTCCCTGACCCCGAGCTCATTGATGCAAAGTCGTGGCCTTGCGATGCTCTTCACTTTAGTTGAGTTTCACCATCACTTGGCTGTGCGTTGTTCCAATTACGCAGTGGCGGGTGAGAACTAGAGGCTAACGGTGCCTTTCATCCCCTGCCCGCAGTTATCCGCTTGCAACTCTTTCTGTTCCTACTCCATTATGATACAGTGCATAGCACTTTGTTCCTCCAGTCGTCGAGACCTGCAGATCCGGGGGCACATTGACACCAGATACTGAGTGAGTATCTCTCGGGAAACTCCAATGAGCCAGAGACAATGGAGAGGGAGGAGAAAGATGCCTTCTTCCTTGACACACGCTGGAAATGTTGACCCCATCAAGAGAATGATCGCATGTGTGTAGAAAATGAGATCTTCTCGGGCACCTTGCAAACATGGCTGGGCTGTAACTGAACGGAAAATGCCACAGCAAAAAAATAAAATAAAATGAAGAATAAGAAGAATCCCATAATCACAATTTAACAGCCTTCTAGTGCATATATCTGCAAGAAGCATAACTCTAAGAATAATCTGTTAAATGATTTAATCACAGTAGGTGGCAAGCAGTATATGATGCAGGAACATTGAATATTTGTTTTCACCGTAATTTGCTACCCTGCCTATCAAACGGGACCAAAGCTGGAGAGGTTGTCTCCTTGTATCTCAGGGTGTTCCATGGGTAGTCCAGCTTTCAGATTGGTGGCAAATGGCTAAGGACCAGAGGAGGTTGGTCTGTTAGGGTGAATGGGGCACTGATCCACCAGCCGCACTGTCTGCGCTCAGTCAAGCCCCACCTGCCTGGCTTTTACTTACACCCAACACAGAGAGTGCCCCTAGCTGTCAGCTTCTTCCATGGTCTCAGTGTTGTCCCTTGTAAAACTGAGCAGGGAGGAGTAGGAGGACAAAACCAGAACTTATTGGCTCTGTCATTGGTTCTCTGCCTTCCGCCCTACCAGTCTCAATGAGCACCTGCTGCTACCGCTGCTACCGCTGAGCATTTCCCCAAAGTTCTCCCTTGTGGAATTCGATGTTGACTATACTGCAGATAGGGAGACTTCACCAATGTTTGCAAACATCCCCCTCCTATCATTTGTTGTCCCTTGTTATTTGATTTCATTTTTTGAAATTCAATGGTGTTTGATTACTGGCAGGTACTGCTATTAATGACAGTATTTCAAAGGTGACGTGGAGTGCTGTTTGTCACCTGAATTAAATAGATTGCAGGTTGTAATATTTCACGTTGGATGCCTGCTCAAACAATCAAGAAATGCCAAAAAGAAAAATGAGAAAATCTGGAACATTGTGAATGAATCAGTGAAACTGGAAAGGATACCCACACACCCTACATTAAGCTGATCAGCCAATTCTGTCCTGTTTGGTGTTGCTAGATGCATACACACCATATATTTAAAGCACTTTCCCCTCTTCCCAAAAAATCCTGGGAACTTTAGTTTACTCTCAAAGTGCTACAATTTCCAGCACCCTTAACAAACTACAGTTCCCAACATACTTTTTTGGGGGGGAGGGGAGATGTGCTTTAACTGTGTACATAACCTGTCAGTGGTCATAGATTTCTTTCCTTACATTGTGTGCCGTTCCATCCTGTTGGGAACATTTTTGCATACCCCCCCCTCCAAATGCACAATCCATTCACCAACAACAACAACAAAAAAGGAATATAAGAAGCTGCTTTATACTGAAACTGTTGGTTCACCTAACTCAGTATTGCCTACACTGACTGGCAGGGGTTGTCCAGGGTTCCGAACAAGGGACATTCCCAGCCTTACCTGGAGATGCTAGAAATTGACCCAGGACTTTCTGCATACAAAGGCACATCTTCTCCCACTGAGCTATGGCTGCCCTTTCCCCTTTTGTTCACATTGTTTCTACAAAATACATCCTTCGTGTGAACTTTTTACAGATCCCAAAATCATAGAACGGCATGATTAAGCTGGGAGTTCTGCTCCTCGAGAACCTTTGAATTTGTTGGAGCAGATCAATCTGCCGCAAAAAATTAGATCCAATGAACCTTGCCCAAGAAGAGGAGTTTGCTGCCTCCTGCTTCCGCCTGTGCCAGGAATGGAGGTCTCCCTCAAAACCGCAGGGAGAGACAGACAAAGATAAACAAAGAATGATGGGAGGAACTAATTCTCTGAATTCTTCTCTGGGTGGGAGAGGAACAGACTCTCACCTGCAGATTGCTCTGTGGTCTGGCACTTACTACCCTATGGAATGCGAGGGTAGGCAAAGGCACTGGGTGCATGGATCACTCCTACTGCCGCAACACCCCATATCCATTCCTGGAAGCAGACAATGTCCTGCTAATTGGGCTTTAATCTGTGTAAAGTACGGGCACATGCGAGAGGCAATGAGACTACAAACTGTGGATCATCTCAGCTACAAGGATTTAAAGGTTGGAATTGAGATAAGGTTTCATTCGGTGCCAGAGATGGTGGGGG
Organism: Podarcis cretensis; assembly: GCF_951804945.1. Classification (NCBI taxonomy): domain Eukaryota; kingdom Metazoa; phylum Chordata; class Lepidosauria; order Squamata; family Lacertidae; genus Podarcis; species Podarcis cretensis. The sequence goes on from NC_137177.1 coordinate 32,089,863, forward strand.
GAAGGTAGCCTACAGTTGTTTTTCAAAGTTTTTCTTCTACATTTCTGGTTTAGCAACCCTCCTCAGAATGCAAGGTAAAAATATAATATAAAAAGTGAGGGTGGAAGAAACGGGATTAATAACATGAAATTAAACATCAAACGAACTGCATGTGTGAGAGGAATGGAATGGAGAGAAAGATTGACTCTTTGAAAAGACTATGTTGGAATATAGAAAGACCACCCACAATCTGTTATTTTCAAAGGAATGTGAAGGAGACTGAGACAATTTGGAATGTACTCTAACCAGAAAGATAACTGACTACATTTTTTTCATTTTGAAAGGAGGAAAGGAGTCTGCCAGCTGCAAGGTCAGAGGTTTTCTTTTTAATCATTGGTAGTTGGAATCAGACCGCTCTTCCTAGGTTGGGGGAAAAAATGGTGAGGGCAGTTTATTTGTTGGAACAGTGGGGTCTCTAACAAACTCTTGAATTATGGGATGAAGTGACGCAGAGGCTTTTGGAAAACTGTGAGACAACCACTTCCCCCAAGTCACAATGGGAAATATCAACAGTTGGAAGAATGAAGGACACAATAGCATATATGGTGGAGACAACTATCTTGAAGGGAATGTAATTGAAATTATTAAGATTTTGAAATTCAGAAAATAAAAAACAAACAAACAAAGAGGAGCACATCAAAACTAGCACTTTAACTAAATTGTATAATTTGCCACATAAATAATTGGCTTTAATAATTGTATTAATTGGATAAAATTGGCATTGTTATAATGAGGCTGTTATTGGAAGGATATTGGAAAATCAATAAAAAAATATTTATCGAAAAAGAAGAAGAAGAGGAGGAGGAGGAGTTTGGCAACTGGCCTGTAATTACTTAGATTTTTTTGAATCCAGAGAGGGTTTCTTGAAGGGTGGTTTTGCAACTGTCTCCTTCAAGTAGGCAGGGACGTGCCCCCCCCGTAAGGAGGCATCAGTCACCTCCCTGGCCCAACCTGCTGTCCCCTCCCTGCTATTTTTATCAGCTAAGAGGGGCAAAGGTCCTGAGTGACCCAAGAACCTTGTCCACATCCTTGAGCCTTACTACCTGAGACTTATCCAACACAACAGGACTAGACTGTGCTCGGGACATCTCTCAAGATTCATCTGCTGTAACAGGAGAGCCAAGGTCCTGGCAGATGCAAGCAATTGAATTCTCAAAATGCTTTGCAAACAGGACACAGCAAGCTGCTATTGGTTTTACCACCTCCTTCAGGCTGAGGGTAAGAGGCACAACACTACCCAGAAAATCTCTACTGGATTGCACAATGAAGATGCAATGGAGGCAGCAAAGTATGACTTCTTTGTTGCCTTCACTGCCACTGGGTAGACTCAATGATGAGTCCTCACCAAAGTTTGATTGCATTGGGCTGGAATTTTCCTTCACTTGTCTTTGAGCCATCTGCCAGCTTGTTTTCTCTCCCTAAGTTCTAGGGTACGCCAGGGAGCCAAATAGGCTCCAGGAAATGGGAGAGGGTGCTCAAGGGCAATTATGTCAATAGCCTAGCCATCCAGATGTTCCATGCTGGCTGGGGCTGATGGGAGTCCAGCAACATATGAATGGTACCAGGTTAGGGAAGGCTGGTCTAAACAAAAAAAGCCCCCAATGCCTTTCCTTGTTGAACTGGGACTCCACCCCTATTCTCATTTGGCTTGGCATTTTCTGCACCTTTTCCAGTTCCCAGAGAACCACAGTGACCCAGAAATCTAAAGAGAGCAACAAGGACTAGGAAGAAGAGGGCAGTTGGGCTAAATTGAATAGTCAGTCCTTTGCCTGCAGGCTTCCAGTTAGAAATTATTGTCTGCAAACAGACCTAGCCTGGTTGAAATCAATGGGATTTAGATAAATAGTTGGATGCATTGATTTCAGTAGGCGCCCACAGTGCAAAATGCAGAGCTTCCACATCTGAAAGATTAGCAGTGTGCATTCATTTTGGAACTAATGAAAAATGGAATCAATTGGTCTAGTATTCAGTTTTCAGCCACCCCAAAACAAATGAAATGAGCGGGTACAAATGGGTGTGTGGGTATGTGCCATTTGTAGTTCTTTGTTCCATTTAGGGATTGGGGTGTTACTTTACACTGGTGACTGTGGAGCCTTTTCATCAACTATTTTATATATATATATCTATATATAGCTTTCAGGCGAGCCTCTTGAATTACTGAATGTATCTATGTGGGGTTTATTTGTGATGGGTTGGAGAATGCAGCCACCATGGAAAAGCCCATTTCCTAGGCCTGCCAATCAAATGAAATTGAAAGTGGGCTTGTGAGCAAGCTCTCCAAAGCTGATCTCAGGTTCCAGGGAGGTTCATATGGGTGCAAATAAACCGCTACAAAATAATTGAAGGCAAGGATGAGGAACTTGCAGTCCTTCAGTTGATGTTGGACTACAACTCTCATAATCCTTGACCAATGACCATACTGGTGGGGACTGAGAGGAGTTAGAGCCCAGTCACATATACAGGTAGGTGGGGGCAGGTTCCTCATCCCTGGTTTAGGGCTTCAAGTGCCATTACCAGGGTGAAGATGAATGTATTTTTCATTGAGCATTAACAAAACAAGATGTTACATGGACACACACAAAAATCATCACAATTTTATTTAAAAAGCAAATGTGGTGTTTAGTAATTAAAACGCTTGGGGTAATGAAACCATCACTATAAACAATTTAATGTACAACTGCTGGAGAGTGAAACCAATCTGCTAAATGAACCCTTCATTTCTCTCCCTGCCCCCTGTTTCATTTGACCTTAGTAAATCCACCAAAGAACAAAATGAATCTGCTTTCCTCACTCACATCTTTATTTTAAAAACCTATATTTTGCTCTTCATCAGCAGACTCCAGGGTGGGTTACAACAATAAAATACATAATAATCAAATACTAAAATCAAATTTTAAAACCACACCTTCTTAGTTGCTGAAGGCCCGTGTGCCAGGGACAACATATATCAAAAGACCTGGTGAAAAACAGCCAAGGAAAAGAAAAGAAGAGGTTTTCAGCTGCCATCTAAAACTGAGCAAAATTGTCACCAGCTGAATCTCTGAGGGGAGTGCATCTTACAGTTGGCGTGTGATAGCTTAGCAGGCCTTCGTGAATCCTCTCACCACTTTCTGCTTCTGAAAAAAAAGAGGGCTGAAGATATGTTGCTTCCATCCTCTGCAACACACAGGTTGAAGTTCAACTGGGATGAAGAAAACATGGACTGGCCCAATTGATTGGCTAAGACAGTGGGGCTCTTTACCTCCCAGGCCGCTTGCTCAGGTGGTCTGAATCTGCTACAAGCACTTGGCGTATGTTTCATTGACACACTTGGAAGTCCTCTAGGCATCCTGGAAGAAGATGTAGCTGTAGCTTTTTCTGAGGGTTCCTAAATAAATAAAAGCTTGCACATGTTAATTTGGTTCCAAGAGACGTTCGCGTTGGCCTCCTGCAACAGTGCAGCCTCTTCAAGAACACTGTCTTACTTCATAAGTGTCTGGGATCATAGACTCTGCCCTCTTCATCTCCCTTTTAGAGTTAAAAATTTATGGCTCCACAGATGGGCTACTCTGAGCAAACCTCTAATCTCTTTTGCTTGGGATGGTTCATTGCATCAAGAAGCTGCTAAAACGGAAAGGCTACATGGGGAGGAAAGCAGCTGTCTCCATCGTCCGGCACTGCTTGGAGTGCGTAATTACATAACACCCCCTTGCCTGAAGTTTATGCTTGACTGCAATCTATATAACCTTTTTAAAATTAATCTTGTTTCTCCCCCCCTCCCCATGCCCCCACTTCTCTCTCCGTCTCCCATGCACACAGGCATGCACATAAATATAGCTGTCGAAATTCTAGGGAGAAAATGCAGTTTTGAAATTTATTGGGATTTGTAGCCTGTCTCGTCCCTAAAGCTCAAAGCAGGCAACACTAATAGGTTAGTTAAATGAAGTAAATGAATTCAATATGAAAATTCTAACACCGTGGCAGCTTAACGCTACCCACCAAACAACCCTCCAAGCCAGAAGAAAGAAAAAAAGGAAAGCCTTCCTATTTTGGAAAATGCATGAACCACTTGATCAAAAAGTTATCAAGGCGCTATCCAAATTAAACCAAGGACAAGGCGCAGCTACGGCAGGCAGGTCGCTTGGTTGCAGTTTCCCACACTATGATGGGAGGCACTGTATTTCTGTTTAAATTCATTCATCCATTCATTTCAATGGGTCTACTTTGAGTAGAACTTAGGTCACATCCACACCATACATTTAAAGCACTTTCATACCATATTAGCATTCACGGTGACTCCTGGGAACTGTAGTTTAAGAGTGTTGGGAATTGTAGCTCTGTAAGATCAGCATCCTTAACCATCGAGATTTCCCAGGGGTCTCCAAGACTTTCTTTGCGAGCCCTTGTGCTAACCCCAAGAATTTATTTAAAGGCATAAAAGAGTGCTGTAAGTGTATGGTAGAGCATGGAGTAGAATCCATAGTACTTACTTCTAAGTACTAAAATACTAAGTATTTTAATATAGATTGGCATCTATATTAAAACACACAATTTTATGAAAAACTGGGTATTCATTTTTGGTGGTGCATAAATAACCACCTTACCCCCAACTGTGGAATTCTCCTCCCTGCGAGCTGCATCTGGTCCCTTCAGCTTTTTACTTTCCACCGTCTGCTTCTATTTACTTATTTATTATATTTATTATTCACCCCATAACTCAGTCCTATGGGTAATGTGCAGGGAATTTGAAATGAATCTTAAAAGACAAAAATACATAAAGCACCACAATAAAATCTGCAACCAGCAGAGAGAATAAGATGGTCCTGTTTAGGCCAGCCTTTTTATTAGCTAGCGGCATGACTTTATGCTGACTGTGGTGTTTGCGAGTCATCGGAAGGTTTTATCAGCGCTGATTTACCTTCATTTTAAAATTATTATTTTTAAAAAAATACTTTCTATTTGTAAATAATGTTTAACCATGTTTCACCTATTTTCCCACTCCTAAGAAGCAAACATAGCATAGCAAAAAAATGTAGTCAATAACAAAATAATCAGAGCACACACATGAGCCAGTTACTACAGCACATACAATAACAGCAGTGTCGTTCCTGCCCATAAAGTGTGTTAGGAACCAATGATAAATAAAACATGGCCCAGTGGAAACTTTTGATAGTGAAAGTGAACTACAAAGCACCGTCAGGGACAAGGCAGGGGTAGACAATGTGTCCCCCTCCAAATGTGGTTGGACTCCAACTCCCATCAGCCCTAGCCAGGGTAGCTGATTTTATTTCTTGCATTATTTTTATTCTGACAATTTACATACTGCTTAATTACAATTGGCTCTGAGTGGTTTACAAGTAGCCGCATACTATGAAAATAAAAATCGGAATTCAGTTCAAATGCCAGCTGGAATTGAAAACAAATATTTAGCAGGAGCTGGAAGTTCCACAGGGAGGGGGGCCTGCCTGGCCTGAACTCGAAGGGAATTCCACAAAACTGGCCCCACATTACTGAATACCACAGTCCTTGTGGCTAGGAGCCAGGTATCTAAGCATTCAGAGACTACTAACAGGAACTCCACTGAAAACATCAGTGATCAGGCAGGAATATAAGGGATCAGCTGGGCAGTACAGTGGTACCTCGGGTTAAGTACTTAATTCGTTCCAGAGGTCCGTTCTTAACCTGAAACTGTTCGTAACCTGAAGCACCACTTTAGCTAATGGGGCCTCCTGCTGCCGCCGCGCCGCTGGAACACGATTTCTGTTCTTATCCTGAAGCAAAGTTCTTAACCTGAAGCACTATTTCTGGGTTAGCGGAGTCTGTAATCTGAAGCATATGTAACCTGAAGCGTATGTAACCTGAGGTACCACTGTAGTTGTTATAAACCATAGTATCCAGGGTGGGCTCATTCTGGAGTAGCTGCACTAACACCTGTTTAAAGGCAGCAAACACCACTCCATCACCTAAAGACATGTCCACCGCACCCTGGGCTCATCCAGTCTACCCAAACCCCCAAATGGCTTTCAGCAGGGGGGATGAACAGGAGCCAAGAAAGCAAGAAGCAAAATGCATCATTGCAAGAGTGCTGTCTGCGCCATCGGGCTGCATAAACAGCAACTGATCTGACAGAGTATGTGAAAGCACAGGACTGGGCACCTCAGTGGGAGCTGCTACAACAGTGGCATCCAGGGCACCGCAGAAATGAGTGCTAATTGCTCACAGCATGCTGCCGAGTGCTCCAGAGACCCATCCATCACTTCTGGTACGACCAGCCTCTGGACCACCTAAAACAACTCTGCTGGCTGGCTCTTTGAGGACATGATGGGAGAGTGATATAACATCTGGTATCCAACTAAGTTCTACTTAGAGGAGAACCCACCAAGACTTGACTAACTTGGGTGCATTCATTTCAGTGGGTCTACTCTGAGCAGAACTCAGTTGGATACAGCCTCTGGTCAGCTTCAAAGCATATTTTCTCTCAGCCTGCCTCATTGTCTGCATGCTCTGCAGCTCCAGAGAAGACCCTTGGCAGTGATTGTGTCAACAGTCCTTCTAATCTCACCCGTTCCATAGTGAGACCAAAGCCATGATAGGATCATCGGCTCTATTCCTTGAAAAATCCTTCAGAGCATTCTGGAAGCTACCAAGTTTCAATAGTCAGGGATTCTGGGAGTGGCAGTGGGATATAAACTATCTTAATGAATACGAATAAAACAAACAAAGGCTGTAGTTAAAAGCCAATAGAGAATCTGAGAGGCAGAAAACATTGAACACTGTTAAGCAGTAAGTAAATTAAAAGCTCGGTAAGAAACCATGGTCACCAGCAGAACACCAGTGTAGGAGGAGACAAACAAAGCTCCTGCAGAAAGGAGTTCTATATTCTGGATGCCACAGCCAAAATTGCCCTCTCATACTGCAACTCAGACATGGGTGGCACTGTGGGTTAAACCACAGAGCCTAGGACTTGCTGATCAGAAGCTCAGCAGTTTGAATCCCCACGATGGGGTGAGCTCCCATTGCTCGGTCCCTGCTCCTGCCAACCTAGCAGTTCGAAAGCACGTCAAAGTGTCAAAGTGCAAGTAGATAAATAGGTACCACTCCGGTGGGAAGGTAAACGGCATTTCCGTGCGCTGCTCTGGTTCACCAGAAGCAGCTTAGTCATGCTGGCCACATGACCCGGAAGCTGCACGCCAGCTCCCTCGGCCAATAAAGCGAGATGAGTGCCGCAACCCCAGAGTTGGTCACGACTGGACCTAATGGTCAGGGGTCCCTTTACCTTTACTGCAACTCAGAAGGTGGTGGAACACACAAAAGGGCCCACTCAGATTACTGCATTGGAGGCTGATCCATTAGGTTGAATGGGGCATTGCCCCACCAACCTCAGCCTGCCCTCTGCCAGCCCACACCTGCCTGCCTGCCTTCTTACTTGACATCTTTCCGCAGGGCCTGCAAGACAGAACTGTTCCACCAGGCCTTTGGTCAGGGCACAGCCTGACTCCCTCCTTTGGCAATCTGCACAGAATTTTTGCTTAATGGTTGCCATCAATTTGATTTTAATTAATTTTTATAATGGAATGTTTTTAGAATGTTGCATTATTTTATTGTTGTTAGCCGCCCTGAGTCCGGCTTCGGCTGGGGAGGGTGGGATATAAATAAAATTTATTATTATTATTATTATTATTATTATTATTATTATTATTATTATTTACAACCTGCTCCAGAGGCTAGGATTGCTGGCCAGCTTCCTCCTCCTTAGCCCCAGTGTTGTGCTTGTAGGGGAGGATGGGGATAAAATTAGGAATGGCTGGCTCTGCCTGTCATTCACTACCTGGCTCCAGATACTGTTGGCTTCCCTGCCTTCTGCCCCACCAGTCCCAGTGAGATCCAGCCACCCCTGGATTACCTTTCTACTCATTCTCTCTCCCACTTCTCTGTCCTCTCTCAGGAAAAACGTGAAAGTGAGAGAAACCAAATTGGGAGATTTGTCCCTGCATAGATGCCTGTCAGAAGAGCTTTTGAACAGAAGTGCTCTTGAACTGGCTAAACTACTTCAAAAAGGAAACCACTGGTTTCCAAGCTCCAGACAGCTTGGAACATGCAGCCTTTCCCCCCTTAACCGCTTCAAATATTTTCTCCTCTCCCCCCAATAACTGGTTGAATGCCTTCCCTAAATCCTACCCCACATGAATGGGTTGGATGATTGGCAGAAGGCAACCCTAGACTAAAATCAAATGATGTGCAGGCAAGTGTACCACAGTTGCATTTCCCTAGTGCAGAGGTGGGGAAACTTTGGCACTCCAGATGTTGTTAGATGATAACTCATTTCTCAGCATTAGCTATGCTGGCTTGGACTGAGGGGAGTTGGAGTCCAACAACACCTGAAGGGCCACAACTGAGTTCTCTGCTCTGCTCAAGTGAGAAGACCCTACCAGAATGAGCTATTGTTCTTCACCCTTTCTGCTTCGTAACTGATGTCTCTGAAACCTTATTGTATCCCTGCCTGGACTTGGCTCCCCCCCCCCATAGCTGTCAAGCGTCCCTTATTTGAAGGGACAGTCCCTTATTCCAGCGCCATGTCCCGCTGCTGTCCCTTATTGATGGATGTCCCTTAAATGTCTCTTAAATGATGTCCCTTAAATTTCAAAGGAAGCAGCTCCTCTCCCTCCCTCCCTGCCGGCCAGGGAGGAGGGAGGCTCCAACTGTGTTGCTTGGCTGTGTTGCTCACCCAATAAGAAGTCTAAGAACGACTGGGGGGTGGCGCTTGCATGCCTTGTACTGATCAAATCGGCTGCGTTGCCTGGCGACTCGCCTTTGCTCAGCGCTCCCCAGCGGAGAGGTGACGGTGGTTTTCCTTGAGGCTTCGTTTGGCTGCTGGCTGGGCTTTCTGCCTTTGGCTCAGAGAGACTCAGAAGTTGAACATACCTGTGCTGAGTGCTCAGATCAGAATCGGATGGATACGTCATCGACGGCCCACTCACCTTGCCAGCGAAAAGGTCTGCCTGGAGCGGGGGCACATGGTGGGGGAAAAGGAAAGGAGATCTCGTGGGAGGGAGGCTTTTGAATTTGTTTTGGAGGCTCCTTTGATTGACTTATGGGGGGAAAGAAAGGAGCTGGTTGGCTAAAATGGTGGGTGACTGGTGATCTCGTGGCAAGGGGGGAGGCTGTGTGTGTGTGTGTGTGTGGCTAGTTAATGCAAGCTGAGGGGTTTTTTGAATGCTGGATGCCATTTTGTTGCACGTGCTGCTTCAAACTTTGCAGTGCAAAGCCAGGCTGGGGAGCCCTCTTGAGGCTGCATAGGCCTTGTGGTGCATGTGATTCAGATTCTATTCAGTTGAACCTCTGGTTACAAGGTTGGCTGGACAGTGTTCTTGAACCTACCAGCATGAGTTTGACCAGACTGCAGGAGAACAGGAAGACTGGAGTGCCTGGAACAGGTGAGGCTGCAGGTCCCTTATTTTGGCTGCTGATCCCTTATTTTCAAGGCTGCTGGTCCCTTAGTTTCAAATCTGTAAGTTGACAGCTATGCCCCCCCGGTCCCTGCCCCTCACCTGGCTCATGGACCCTGGAGGCTTGACCTCTAGTGAACCCCGAGTGAACTCTGACCCCTAGTGAACCCTGACAATGGCGTAAAGGAGATCCTCTGCAGTGTAATTCCACTCCTCCCAAGCACCTGAAAGCAAACACAGAGCATGGCTAACAGGAAAGTTTCTGTGCATTAGATCATTTCCATCGACCGGTTTTGCTGTCCCTGAGCCCACAAAGGAATGGATTCCTAATTAGCTTCTTACTTAAGTAACAGAATAATGATGACTCGGACCCAAAGACCCAGAAGGTATTATAAAAAACCCAATCCACAGTTGCTTGGGATGCTGAAAGTAGATTTCAAGTCTGGCAGACCACAGGCTTGCAAGATCTGCTTTGTTTTCTTCTAGAAACTTGAAGTCTGAGAATAGAACTCAGGTGCAAAAGAAAGGTAGGCTGGTAGTGGAGAAGACAACAAAGTCATTAGAATTTAGGAACAAGGCACCTCTGATCACATGTTCAGCCCAGGAATGTGTTTTCATGGTCAGAACAGAGCTCACAAACCTTTCTCTTACTTCCCCCCCATTCTTGGGTTTTTCCTTAGCTTTCATCTCAGCAGCTTGATTTTAAGAAGAAAAATCCTCACATTTTTGTAGTTGCTATTGTTAAAACAAACAGTAATTAAAAAATGCTTGATGACCTACTGCCTATCACCCAAATAATTACTACTAGATCCCAGTATGCCTTCTGTCCACCCTTGCTTTGAAGGATCATGGCCTTGGGGAATTCTCTTAAAACTATCCACCAAGTAAAAGGTAAAGGTACCCCTGCCCGTACGGGCCAGTCTTGACAGACTCTGGGGTTGTACGCCCATCGCACTTAAGAGGCCAGGGGCCAGCGCTGTCCGGAGACACTTCCGGGTCACGTGGCCAGCGTGACATCGCTGCTCTGGCCAGAGCCAGAGCCGCACACGGAAACGCCGTTTACCTTCCCGCCGGTAAGCGGTCCCTATTTATCTACTTGCACCCGGAGGTGCTTTCGAACTGCTAGGTTGGCAGGCGCTGGGACCGAGCAGCGGGAGCGCACCCCGCCGCAGGGATTCGAACCGCCGACCTTTCGATCGGCAAGTCCTAGGCGCTGAGGCTTTAACCCACAGCGCCACCTGCGTCCCCATCCACCAAGTAAAAGGTAAAGGTAAAGGTACCCCTGCCCGTACGGGCCAGTCTTGACAGACTCTGGGGTTGTGCGCCCATCTCACTTAAGAGGCCAGGGGCCAGCGCTGTCCGGAGACACTTCCGGGTCACGTGGCCAGCGTGACATCGCTGCTCTGGCCAGAGCCAGAGCCGCACACGGAAACGCCGTTTACCTTCCCGCTGGTAAGCGGTCCCTATTTATCTACTTGCACCCGGAGGTGCTTTCGAACTGCTAGGTTGGCAGGCGCTGGGACCGAGCAGCGGGAGCGCACCCCGCCGCAGGGATTCGAACCGCCGACCTTTCGATTGGCAAGCCCTAGGCGCTGAGGCTTTAACCCACAGCGCCAACTGCGTCCACCAAGTAGCCACATGCAATTAGAAAATCATGTTTTATCTTAGGTTCAATTCAATGGTGGAGATCTTTTCTGGTCCAGAAGCCATACTGCTATTGTTAAATTGGTAACTATACTACCCCATCCTTTAAAGGATTGTATGCTTCCTGTTTCTTTCATACCTTTGCGTCAAAGTGTTTTACATACATGCAGGGACACACACACACACACACACACACACACACAAGTGGGTGAGTGGTGGAGGCTTTTATGTTTGTTTCTTTATTAAAACATTTCAATGAATGATGTACACATGAATGATTTCTGTATATGGGAATGAAAAGGTTCTAAAAATTAGTAGGAAATTTTAAGATAGTATAATTAGTATAATGTTAAGTTTTGTACAACAGGAAAATTGAAAAGGTTAAGGCATTGGGGGTGGGTGGGAAGTCTTATGTGTATATATGTAGGAGTGTGTGATAAATTGTATTGTATTTTGAATTGACATTGTTTTGTAATCCCCCCCAAAGACCATATATAATTGTTATGTTATCAAGTAAATACAATAAAAAATTAAAAGCAAAAAGAAAAGAATGATGTACACATAAACTCAATTTTAGATAAAAACTGGCTGTAAAAAGGAGTTAAGAGCTGGAGAAATAATCAACAGCAATGATAGAGGTTTAAGGATTTCCTAGGTCCTTCTGGAAGGGAAGGGAATTGCTAGGTAAGCACCTAGAGGTACAACAATAAGGATGCAAGAAGAAGCTAGGGATGGACAAATCCGCCAATTTCCATTTCCCCCAGTTTCTCATTTTCCCCAATCTTCAGTTCCATATCCATTTGCAATCTTTCTTTTGAATTTTTTTATTATATAAAAAAATCACTTGTTGTTTAAATGTACATTTCTTCCAACGTACACATTTTGTGTATGCAATTTTGCTCAATATACACATTTTTACAAAGCAATTACCCCAAACATAATTCATTTTGTATGTTATTTTCACCAATGTGTGTATTTTATGCACATGTGCCCTAATGCATATGCTTCTGTCAAGTTTTTTTTTTTAATTGGAGAACTGCATTGCAAAATTCAGAGTAGGCTACAAGGCTAGCATTAGTGGCACTGAGAAAACTACAGGTCTCAGCACTCCTTGTACCTAGCCAGCAGTTGGAGCAGCATGATGTTTGTCAGAGCATGTGTGTGTGGGGGGGAGAGACCTGTTTTCCTGCATCCATTGTTCTGACACCATCATTGCAGCATCAATGAAGGTACAAGAGGGGGTGGAGATGGAGCAAGAGTTTTTAGAGGAGGAAAGGGAAGCGAGTGCTGGGCAGGCAGGCTTTTCATAGTGGGTAGGAATGGATTTTACCCTTCCTCTTCCCAGTGACATCAGAATGGAGATGGAATGGAGTCTAAAATTCTCCCCAAATGAGACTTGGAATAACTCGAGCTGTTTCCAGGTTGTTGAAAAATAGTTTGATTTTGCTGAGCATTGCTGAATGAGTATCACTAGTAACTTCTGCCTGCTGTGCTTCAGGCTTCAGCTTTTACAGCATATGGCTCCAGGACTTGAACTGAGGACCTTCTGCCCCCAAAAGTACCCTCTGGGTTCAAATTGGGGTATGGCCACTCACAGCCCTGTCCTGGCTTTGCCAAGCAATCCTTGACGGGATTTAGAGACATGAGAGTTTGTCAATTTCAGTTTCTAGTTTTCCAAGTTCACTTCTCCACATTTCACATTCGTTTTTGATATTTTAAAAACAAAGGTCTCGTGAGAATTCAGCAGCATTTTTTGTGTGAATTTCTCCTAATATTTTATTATATTACAAAACTCAGAGAGGTGCAAACTTCAAAGAACAGCTGTGTTGTTCTTTGAAAGTGCAAATTGTTTCAGAAAGTGCAAAGTAAATGCAGATTGAATAGAATTTCTCCCTCATCCCTCAATTGGGTAGCAATGGAATGTAGAAGGTGAAAAGTCTTTGTTTTTATGTTCCAGCCAGCCAGAAGCCTAGGATGCCCTCTTCAGCCTCCAGTGGCTCCAGAAAAAAAAGTTTTGAAGGAGACATAATCCCTGTGACCTCTTTCCTGTACCATTTGCTGGAGGATAGGACTTGACTAGACATGATCAGTCTGGACAGAAACCATAAGAGCAACCATCCGTCAGACTTCCGCATTGCTCATTCTCCCCTCAAAAATCAGATTGCGTATCTTTTGCCTTATGAGGGGATGTCACAGGAGTGATGCTTGAAGGATGCCTTGCGAAAGGTAGAGGTTTGAGTGAGATGATGCGAGAGCCACAGCTGCCTATCAAAATATGGAAACAGCTGTGCTTATCCTGAACAAGGGAGATCACACACCCTGTACCACCTGTTCTTGCCTGGGAGCTGAGGAAAGCAGGTGGTACCTCTTTGGCACAGCCGCTGCAAAGATTAATTGCTCATTCCAATAGAATTCCAATAGAATATGAGAAGAGTGGATGACATGTCATCTCCATAAAGCTACTGACCAGCACTTCATCAATGTCTCCCAGAGCCATAGATGGCCTCTAGCCTGGCCAATCATTTCCAAATTAGTAGGTTTGTGCTTCTGTCAGTTTCGTTCAATGTTCTTCACATGCATCACTTGAGGAGGAACCTCCCTTTGAGCTTTCAAATTTCACTTTAGGTGAAACCCTATGGCAATCAATGAATCTCCAGAACACCCCTGATAAATGTTGCAAGTTGCATCCATGCTCTTTCACTTCCTGCAAATGGATTTCAACAGGAACTTCTAAATTCAAATTTCACTGTTAGTGAAATGTTGCTGCCAACTCAAGACTCGTAAGACTAACGGAGTCATTGCAGCACAAGCTTACATGGAACAGGCAATAACTGCAAGAAACAGTCTAGAAAGTTGAATTCTTACACTGTGGAATTAAAACAGTTGAGAAATTGAAGATAAAGGAAAAATAACCTCAGTAGTTACGAAATAAGTTTAGGGGAAGGTTTGTAACTTAGTAGTGGTGCATCTCTTTTCCATGCAGAAGGTCCCAAGTTCAATTCCTGGCATCTCCAGATAATGTTTGGAAAGACCCCTGCCTGAAACCCTGTAAAGAGCCACTGCTGGTCAGTGCTGGTAATAATGAGCTAGATGGACCAATGATTTGACTCAGTATATGGTGGTTTCCTTTTTTGCTCTGGTAATCCCTCTCGCCTGCTACAAAATCGCTGAGATGAGCTTCCACTTAACCATCTGCAAACATAGGAACATAAGAAGCCACCTTCTACAGTGTCAGTCCATTGCTCCACTCAGCTCAGTGTTTTCTACACTGACTGTCAGCAGCTCTCAGAGATTTCAGGCAGAAGTCCTTCCTGTGCTCTACCTCTGCACTGCAAAATGGTGGAGGGGATTTCCCTTCAACCCTTCTTGGATTAGCTGCAACTGCTTGTTGGCTGCTCATTCCTTCTTCCAGGATTTTCTGTAGCAACCAAGGAGCAAGCGTAGCTCACCGGAAGAAAATATGTGTTACTAGCAGAAGATTGCAAATTCAATCACGGGCACCTCCAGTTGAATAATGAACAAATAGCTGCTGGTGGGAAATACCTCCATCTACTTAAGACCTTGGAGAGCTGCTGCCAGTCAAAGTCGGCAGTGCTGGCCTAGACGGGCAAATGTCCTGGCCTGAAGGATGCAAGAAGCCGCATCATTCACCATTCCATCCTACATTCGTCACACACAGCACTGTTTGCATTCCGCTGCAGTTCATTTTCTGCCAAAAACCATGTTAGTCCTCTCTCTGTCCACTGTGGCAAAATTATGCAATATATGTAATTAAGTGTGTAAGTTACATTGTCATCATATTATTCCACCCCCGTTCATTTCAATGCAAAGTAAATACAACACAGATATGGGCCAAAACACAATCCATTACTTACCATTTGTAGACCATTTGTAGATCGAAAGCAACAACAACAGATAAGAATTGGATTGATTTCTGTTCCAGACGCGGGAGAAATAAGTGAACATCGGCAATTTCCTCTTCTGCTTCCGTTGGGATTGTCTGACGTGCCTAAGTATAAGGCAGCTCCCTGTGTTCTTAAATGTCACAACTTGCTAACTTCAGTGTTCACAATGCAGCAAGATAAAACTGGCAGCTGCTGCTGGCTGGCTTGTGGGTGGGGTGAAATATCTCTCAGCCCTCCCTCTAGGGCGGCCAGGTTGCAGCCCATTAACTTTAACGTTGCATCTGGAGGTTTTGTAGCCTCCAGTCTGTCCTCCCTCCAGCCCTTTCACTCACCTTCTTTGCCCACCTTGTATAGCAAATGGGGCTTAAATATGGCTGCAGTGCTAGTAGGACCTAAGGAGAACAAAAAAGTTGGCTTCCTCAAGATGCTGAACTGTGTGGCTTTTCTCCTGAGGATTAGCGCTGTGCATGAAGACCTGGATATTATTTCTGTCTTTATTATACAGTTTATTAGAGCCAGTGTGGTGTAGTGGTTAAGAGCGGTAGTCTCGTAATCTGGGGAACCGGGTTCGCGTCTCTGCTCCTCCACATGCAGCTGCTGGGTGACCTTGGGCCAGTCACACTTCTTTGAAGTCTCTCAGCCCCACTCACCTCACAGAGTGTTTGTTGTGGGGGAGGAAGGGAAAGGAGAATGTTAGCTGCTTTGAGACTCCTTCGGGTAGTGATAAAGTGGGATATCAAATCCAAACTCTTCTTCTTCTTCTCTATTAAAACAGGATCAACTAAGCTGCCAGGGTGGGGAACTTCTGGCCTGAGGGCCTGATTAGGGTCTATGAGGGAGTTTTCCCCAAAGCACACTCACTTGCCGAGCACCAGG
Source organism: Podarcis cretensis (assembly GCF_951804945.1). Taxonomy (NCBI): domain Eukaryota; kingdom Metazoa; phylum Chordata; class Lepidosauria; order Squamata; family Lacertidae; genus Podarcis; species Podarcis cretensis. The sequence goes on from NC_137177.1 coordinate 32,105,752, forward strand.
TGTCGTCTGTGATGTTAGGTGTGGGACAAGTAAGGACGTGGCTGCAAAGGAACATTTGGGGACTTACAGTGAGCTCCCAGTTGTTCCTTGGCAAGTGGAGCTCACTGACAGCACACCCCACTGGGATTGGCAGCACAAAGCCCCACCCACCTGTCAACGTTGCCCTGAGGATCTAAGGAGTTAAGAATCAGACCCACTGCTTGGATCCAGTTCACTGCCTTCCTTACATGAAACATCAGTAGTTTTTAGACTTTCTGCTTTCAGAGACTACATTTCGCATTAACTTGTCTGCCTGGAAGAACCTCTTGAGTTGGCATTGGGACACTCATGCATCCTACAGGTTCTGGAACATCTCCAAAAACCAGAGGCGGTGGGTGTTGTGCTACAGGGGGCAATGCAACAACGCTGTACAATGGAGCGTGAGAGACGGGGGCCACTGAATTTTAGCATTGCACAGGGTGCCAATGAAATTTGAGCGTCCAGAGTCTGGGCTCCTTTACCATCGACTGTGTGATGAGAGGCAAAGATTTTTACAGGTGCGCCGTGGAGATATATATATCCTGATCTGTGGAAACCACCCCCACCGTTCAGCATTTAGCAGGGGACATACCAAGTCAAGGTGCTTGGAGAAGTGTCTTTTGAACAAGTGTGCCTCATGGTGCTGACCAGTGGGGCTCAGTCTAATCTGTTTACCTGCCTCCACTCAATGGCAACCTGAAATATACAGCAAAGCTATCCAACCAAGCAGCCTGAGCCCACCACAAGCCCATCAACTACCAATAGTGCTGAGCAGGTGAAAAAAAGGGGGCTTCAAAGGTTACTTGAGGAACACCTAAAACATTTGTACACAGCCCCCATCGGAAAGGCCAAACCTATGTGGCAAAACAGTGGATAGGTGGGTAGGACTCCCATGCAGAACAAACAGGGGTTCAGGTAGGCACCAGCCCTACAGGAAAATGCCAGTTCTGAACTCCAAGAGGAGGTTCTTGCTATCCTCCCTCCAGGAGGCAGTCTCTTGAGACTTGCTCCTCTGAGAGGTGGCACAGATTTGAGCCCATCATTAGGACAGGAATGGCAGTTTCTCAAAATACACATTTTTTAAAAATGTGCTCATACTTCATTGGTGGGAACCAATGACACTGCAAGCAATAGCCTCCAGAAGATCAAAAGAGACTATGAGGCTCTGGGAAGGAAAATGAAGCAATTAAATGCACAAATTGTCATCTCATCTGTCCTCCCAGTTGAACGACGTGGCCCAGGGAGAGAAAGAAAAATAGTGGAAGTGAACAGCTGGCTTCGCAAATGGTGTAAACAGGAACGGTTTGGATTCTTAGATCATGGACTGCAGTTTCTTGAAGATGGACTTCTGGCAAGCGATGGGCTGCACCTCACAACGGTTGGGAGGAATGTTTTTGCCAAAAATCTCAGAAACCTCATCAGGAGGGCTTTAAACTGACTAATGTGGGGGAGGAAGACAGTGCTCCTGAAGGTAGGAGTCTATCAATTGATGAACATGATCATCCAAATGTCATAGATCAAATGGAGCAAACAGCACGCAGACCTATTGGTGGGAGGAAAAAATCCTTAAATAAGAGACACGGGGGAATGATTAATGGACTTCAATGTCTGTACACTAATGCGCAAAGCATGGGTAATAAACAAGATGAGCTTGAGCTCTTGGTACAGCAAACTAAATATGACATAATAGGCATCACTGAAACCTGGTGGGATAAGTCCCACGACTGGAATGTAATAATGGAGGGTTACAATCTATTTCAGAGAAACAGACCAGACAAGAAAGGAGGAGGAGTGGCGTTATATGTCAGGGATGTGTATACCTGTGAAGAGATCCAAGATTTAGAACCTCAAAGCCAAAGTGAGAGCATTTGGGTCAAAATTAAGGGAGAGATGAATAACAGGGACCTCATTGTGGGAGTTTACTATAGATCCCCAAGCCAAACGGAGGACATAGATGATGCCTTCCTGGAACAGATGGCCAAGCATGCAAAAGGAAGGGAGATAGTACAGTGGTGTCCCGCAAGACGAATGCCTCGCTAAACGAAAAACCCGCAAGACGAAAGGGTTTTCCGATTTTTTAGCGGCTTCGCAAGACGAATTTCCCTATGGGCTTGCTTCGCAAGACGAAAGCCCATAGGGAAATCTCCGGAGACAGCGGGGAAGCGCAGTGCGCCTTCTCCTCTGTTCCCGGACCTGTCCTAAGGCTTGCGGTGGGAGGTCCGGGAACAGAGGACAAGGCGCGAAGGGCTTCTCCTCTGTTCCCGGGGCTTGCGGTGGGAGGAGGGTTTTTCCTCCCCACCGCCAACTTTCAGAACAGCCTTCTGAATGTTGGCGGTGGGGAGGAAAGCCCTCCTCCCACCGCAAGCCTTCAGGACAGTTCCGGGAACAGAGGGGAAGGTGCGCAGCGCTTCTCCTCTGTTCCCGGACCTGTCTTGAAGACTTGCGGTGGGAGGAAGGTTTTCCTCCCCACCGCCAACATTCAGAAGGCTGTTCTGAAGGCTGGCGGTGGGAAGAAAAGCCCTTCTCCCCCGCCAGCCTTCAGAAGAGTTCCCGCCTAGGCTGCGGATAGTAGCCTGCTGCCCCTCGCGCGGGGCAGACATTCGCCGCTTGGGGAGCCCTGCAGGGGAAGTCCTTCAGGGCTCCCCAAGCTGCGAATGTCTGCCCCGCGCGAGGAGCGCTCTGCTTAAGAGTGCCCCTCGCGCGGGGCAGCAGGCTGCTATCCGCAGCTTGGAGAGCCCTCTGGACCTCTTCTGAAGGCGGGCGGGGGGCAAAAGTCTTTGTCCCCTCTGCCTGCCTTCCCGGGGGCTTTTAAATCGCCCCGGGACAGCGGAGAATTCATCCGCTGTCCCGGGGCGATTTTAAAATGCTGGCGGGCGGCAGCGCTGCCGCCCGCCAGCATTTTAAGATCGCCCCGGACAGCGGAGAAGTCTCCGCTGTCCCGGGAAGGCAGGCGGGGGGAAGCAAAGACTTTTGCCCCCCCACCGGCCTTCAGAAGAGGTCGGGGGACAGACTGTCCCCGGACCTGGTCTGAAGGCGGTTTCCATAGGAACGCATTGATTGATTTTCAGTGCATTCCTATGGGAAACTGTGCTTCGCAAGACGAAAAACTCGCAAGACGAAAAGACTTGCGGAACGAATTAATTTCGTCTTGCGAGGCACCACTGTAGTAATGGGGGACTTCAATTACCCGGATATTTGCTGGATGTCAAACTCAGCCAAGAGCAAAAGGTCAAACAGATTCCTCACTGTCCTTGCAGACAACTTCATTGTCCAGAAAGTGGGAGAAGAACAGCCATTTTAGATCTGGTCCTAACCAATGTTGATGACCTGGTTAGTGGGGTAGAAGTGGAAGGATCATTAGGCGCGAGTGATCATGCTCTTCTGAAGTTTACTATACAGCGGAAAGGAGCAGCCAAGCATACTAGGACTCAATTTCTTGACTTTAAGAAAGCCGACTTCATAAAACTTAGGGAAGTGCTGGGTGAGATCCCATGGACAGTAATACTAAAAGGAAAGGGAGTTCATGATGGCTGGGAGTTTGTTAAGAGGGAGATAGTAAAAGCACAACTTCAGGCAATACCAATGAGACGGAAACATGGAAGGTGCCTAAAGAAGCCAGGTTGGCTATCTAAAGAACTTTTAACTGAGTTAAGATTAAAAAAGGATGTGTACAAAAAATGGAAAAGGGGGGAAACCACCAAAGAGGAATTCAAACAAATAGCCAGCACGTGTAGACACAAAGTCAGAAAAGCTAAAGCACAGAATGAACTCAGGCTTGCTAGAGAGGTTAAAAGCAACAAAAAAGGCTTTTATGGGTATGTTCGTAGCAAAAGGAAGAACAAAGAAATAGTGGGGTCACTCAGAGGAGAAGATGGTGAAATGCAAACAGGGGACACAGAAAGGGCTGAACTCCTCAATGCCTTCTTTGCCTCAGTCTTCTCCGATAAAGAAAACAATGCCCGACCTGAAGAATTTGGAGCAAATGATTCAGCAGAGGAAACACAGCCCAGAATAACTAAGGAGATAGTACAAGAATACTTGGCTAGTTTAGGTGTATTCAAGTCTCCAGGGCCAGATGAACTGCATCCAAGAGTATTAAAAGAACTGGCAGATGTGATCTCAGAACCACTGGCAGTCATCTTTGAGAATTCCTGGAGAACAGGCGAAGTCCCGGCAGACTGGAGGAGGGCAAATGTTGTCCCTATTTTCAAAAAGGGGAAAAGAGAGGACCCAAATAATTACCGCCCAGTCAGTCTGACATCAATACCAGGGAAGATTCTGGAGCAGATCATTAAGTAAACAGTTTGTGAGCACCTAGAAAGGAATACTGTGATCACCAATAGTCAGCATGGATTTCTGAAAAATAAGTCGTGTCAGACTAACCTGATCTCGTTTTTTGACAGAATTACAAGCCTGGTAGATGAAGGGAACACAGTGGATGTAGCCTACCTTGATTTCAGCAAGGCATTTGACAAGGTGCCCCATGATATTCTTGTAAAGAAGCTGGTAAAATGCGGTCTTGACTATGCCAGCACTCAGTGGATTTGTAACTGGCTGACTGACCGAACCCAAAGGGTGCTCATCAATGGTTCCTCTTCATCCTGGAGAAGAGTGACTAGTGGGGTGCCACAGGGTTCTGTCTTGGGCCCGGTCTTATTCAACATCTTTATCAACGACTTGGATGATGGACTCAAGGGCATCCTGATCAAATTTGCAGATGACACCAAACTGGGAGGGGTGGCTAACACCCCAGAGGACAGGATCACACTTCAAAACGACCTTGACAGATTAGAGAACTGGGCCAAAACAAACAAGATGAATTTTAATAGGGAGAAATGTAAAGTATTGCACTTGGGGAAAAAAAATGAGAGGCACAAATACAAGATGGGTGACACCTGGCTTGAGAGCAGTACATGTGAAAAGGATCTAGGAGTCTTGGTTGACCACAAACTTGACATGAGCCTGTCAGAATTCAGGCTCGATCAGAGGTATGTGCCTATCTCTCCAGGCACCGGCTGAATTCTTTTGACCTCCCTCCGGCGACTCCCGGCAGGAAATACACACGAGGTCCGTTCCGGCGATTTTCCTCAGGCTGTGAGAAAAACACACCAATTGCTTCTCCTCCTTCTCCTCCCTGCATATCCCCAGGGAGGGGAATCAGACTCAGACAGAAATGTATCTACATTGCGTTTATTCCTGTCTTTCACTTCAGTACAGAGAAAACATGTCTGCTCTCTTCAACAAACAGAGAGAAACTCCAAACTCCACCCATGTACATCCTGTACAGGTCATATGACACACACACTGAGCTAACATCCGGTGCTCAGTACAGAATGGACTGCCCCTTTGTTCCCATGGCAACAGTCACACACTTCCTGTTTGGCTTTCCAGCCACAAGCAGCAGACTTGGCTGCTATAGCCTTTGCTTGCTGCTGCATTGCTGCTTTAGAATAACATACTCCCCCTAAAGTATCAATGCGTGCTGCGAGCAAAGCGTCATCCAGAGAAGAAAACAAACAGTTGTTATATGTATAACACTCCCCTGTTGTTTCAGTTCCACCCTTGGAACTACCCGCCACTGGTTTTACCAATGTACCTCTCTGGTTGTGTGACTTCCAAGGAATGAGTGCTTCTGCATTACCTTGGTTAGCAACTCTCTGTTGTGCCTTTGTCTCTGACTCAGACACAGCTTCAATTTGACCTTGGTCGTTTACAACAGCAACACATGCAATAGCTTGGTTGGCAAACTCTTTTGAATACCTCTTGGGTGGTACACCCTTCGTTGCTCTCTCAGACCTACGTAAGAGGTGCTGCTCTCCCTTGCTTTCTGGTTCAGCCTCTGAACTCTCTGAAGAACCAGTACTAAGCTTAATCAGTGGTTCATCCTCCTCTTCTGAGGGTCTAGTCATTACGTGAGATTTCCTCTCAATGACTGTGACAACTGAGCTGTCTGAGCTATCGCTGTCATCATCAGTACTACTGAACTCAATAAGATCAAACTCATCATCATCATCAGAATCATCATCATCTCCTGTGGGAAATGTGTGAACAATCACTCTCTCCTGTTCAGGAGCACTCTCTAGGAATTTTGTGAGAATCACCTTACCAGATTCAGACAAAATTACTCTGTAGAGACCCTTTTCATAACCCACAAAAATGCCTCTGGCATTCTTTACTCCACCTGGAGCTTCTGTCCTCACATGAGACCCAAAAACCTTGAAATGGGCAACAGAAGGTTTTCTGTGGAACAGTTTCTCAAAAGGAGAACTTCCCAACTCTTTTGAAAACTTTCTCAACCACGTATAAGAATACGACATTAGCGACTCCGCCCAGTACTCATGTGGCAGATGTGAACTAAGCAATTGCGCTTCCATTCCCTTTTGCAATTCTTTGTTCACCCTAACACAGACACATCTCCTCCAAGCTTCTTCGGAAGCTGCAATTTTGTGTCTTATCCCTTTCTTCTTCAGGAACCTCTGGAAATCCTGTAAGAGAAAAATTGGCTTCTCATCTGTGCAAAGACAATCTATGTCAGTATCATGCATATTTTTAACCTTATCACAAAACTCTTTAAACCTTTCTAAGGCTTCTTTCGGTCTCTCCAAAAGATAAATCCAGACAAAACCTGTAAAAGAATCAACACATATTAGGTAATACTTTGCATTGCCTCTAGATGGTGCTAAAGGACCAATCACATCAGCATACACCCGCTGAAATGCCCTGTCGACCCTTGAGGTGACCTGCTTGGCGTTCTTCTCAGCTACACCTGCAAAAGAAATCATGTTAGAATCACAAGAATTACATTCCATGTAATCACTTTGATCAAAAGTCAACAAATACAGTCCATCTTTCTCTTTGGCAGAAAGATACAACTCTCCATCTTTGTAGATCTCGCAGTGTTGATCATCATAGGACAGTTTTAGTCCCTTCTTGGCAATCTGCGAAACGCTGAGCAGATTGTACTTCAACTCTGGAACCAAATAAACATTGTTTATAGTCAAGTTCAGACTTTTAAGATACACAGTCCCAATTCCGGTGGCTTCCAGCTCTCGACCGTTGGCTTGTTGTACAACGAAGCTTTGCTTCTTAAACGACGAAAACAAATCCTTGCGATGGGTCATGTGAACCGTCGCTCCCGTGTCTAAAACGAAGGAATTCCCCACTTGTGGTGTGGCTTTTAGGGACATCAAAGCCTTTGCAGGCTTCGCCTGTGACTTGGCATGACTTCTGCCTGACGCCTCAGACTTCGTGGAGCTTCCCTTGGCTCCTATGTTCTGACGTGGCTTCTTGCAGTACCGCTGAAGATGCCCAGTCTGTCCATAATTGCGGCATCGGGCAACGTTCAAAGCTATGGCGTCTCCTCCAGTAGCTACAGCAGTGGGGGTGTCTGAACTCCGTTCTTCCCTCCCCCTGTCCTTCACTTCCAGGGCGGCAAGTCTGTCATGTTCACAAAGAACCACGGCAAAGACCCTGTCCGAAGTTAACTGAGCTGCTGGGAGGGACCCCAGCTGACTGGCAACCGTTTTGTAAGTCCGATTCAGGCTGTTGATCACCATGAAGCAAAACACTTCCTCCTGCAGACGGAAATTGCGTTCCACCATCTGCTGACGCAGAAATTTCATTTCCGTCAGGTGCGCTTGAACATCTCCATCAGGCGCAAGCCTCAGGTTAGTCAGCTTTTCAAAATACAGCAACGCTGAAGAACCTGCATCTCTCTGATGTGTCCTTCTCAGCGTGTCCCAAACATCTTTCGCGTGCTCTAAATCTTGTATATGAATAAGCTGAGAATCTGACACGCACAGAATTATAGCAGTTCTGGCCTTCACATCCTGTGACTCCCAAGGACGCGTTGGTGCTGCAGGGATGGGGTTCTCAATCACCCCAAACAGTCTCTGATTCTGCAGCAAGGCCTTCATCTTAATAGACCAAGATGCATAATTGTCACTGGTCAAAAGGGGTGGAGAAGGCAGGCCTCCCCCCTTCTTGGCATCCATTTTGAGTCCTTGCATTGACTCTCAAACACAAGCCTCTAAAATCCAATAGCTGGCTTGTTTACACTCTGTGCACCTGGCAGCAATAACACTGGCTGCTTGGAAAGTCCCCTTTCACAGTTCCTTTGTAAGGGCCTAGTCAAAACACGAGCTGTTTGTGCCTCTCTGGGCATAGCCTGACTTCCAGCCCTTATCTTGAAACTGGCCTGCGTTGCTAAGCAACCACATTCCTTTCCTTGGACAGGAAAAACCACAGGAATGTTTGGAATGCAGACTCTTCTCTCTCGGAGCTGTTTTTCCCAAACGTTGCTCCCATGAAGCAGAGAACGAATCAATCTGCATTCACACTTTTAAGCCCGAAAATCTCATACCTGGGCTCCGTAGCTTGGCTTTCAGCTTCTTCTGGTCAGCTTCTAGCTGCAGAGAAGCAGCCTCCATCTTAGGCTTCCATGGAGAGGGATGAATACAGTCTCCTTGATGCAGACTCCCATGGATCGTAGCAACCATCCTCTGCTACCAATGTCAGAATTCAGGCTCGATCAGAGGTATGTGCCTATCTCTCCAGGCACCGGCTGAATTCTTTTGACCTCCCTCCGGCGACTCCCGGCAGGAAATACACACGAGGTCCGTTCCGGCGATTTTCCTCAGGCTGTGAGAAAAACACACCAATTGCTTCTCCTCCTTCTCCTCCCTGCATATCCCCAGGGAGGGGAATCAGACTCAGACAGAAATGTATCTACATTGCGTTTATTCCTGTCTTTCACTTCAGTACAGAGAAAACATGTCTGCTCTCTTCAACAAACAGAGAGAAACTCCAAACTCCACCCATGTACATCCTGTACAGGTCATATGACACACACACTGAGCTAACATCCGGTGCTCAGTACAGAATGGACTGCCCCTTTGTTCCCATGGCAACAGTCACACACTTCCTGTTTGGCTTTCCAGCCACAAGCAGCAGACTTGGCTGCTATAGCCTTTGCTTGCTGCTGCATTGCTGCTTTAGAATAACAGAGCCAACAGTGTGACGCGGCAGCTAAAAAAGCCAATGCAATTCTGGGCTGCATCAATAGGAGTATTGCATCTAGATCAAGGGAAATAATAGTGCCACTGTATTCTGCTCTGGTCAGACCTCACCTGGAGTACTGTGTCCAGTTCTGGGCACCACAGTTCAAGAAGGACACTGACAAACTGGAACGTGTCCAGAGGAGGGCAACCAAAATGGTCAAAGGCCTGGAAACGATGCCTTATGAGGAACGGCTAAGGGAGCTGGGCATGTTTAGCCTGGAGAAGAGGAGGTTAAGGGGTGATATGATAGCCATGTTCAAATATATAAAAGGATGTCACAAAGAGGAGGGAGAAAGGTTGTTTTCTGCTGCTCCAGAGAAGCGGACACGGAGCAATGGTTCCAAACTACAAGAAAAAAGATTCCACCTAAACATTAGGAAGAACTTCCTGACAGTTAGAGCTGTTCGACAGTGGAATTTGCTGCCAAGGAGTGTGGTGGAGTCTCCTTCTTTGGAGGTCTTTAAGCAGAGGCTTGACAACCATATGTCAGGAGTGCTCTGATGGTGTTTCCTGCTTGGCAGGGGGTTGGACTCGATGGCCCTTGTGGTCTCTTCCAACTCTATGATTCTATGATTCTATGATTCTTTTGAGCAGAAAAGTGCACCAGAATAGTCCCATCTGTATTTTTTTGAGCAGAGAGCTGCAGTGGGTAACTAAGTTCTAAATTGTATGTGACTCCAGGAGGTGCTCATGAGGTCGGTTCATTTCAGGATTCATGAAGATTGAATTCCCCAGGTATCCCGCCTCACAGCCAGTGTAAGTGAGGAAATGGCTGGGCTTGTTGGTCCTCACTGTCATGCTGAGCAAATGAAGAGTGAGTTATTTAACATATATATTGAAACTCTGGCAACTGCAGGAAGGAAGGAGAGGTTAATTCATGGTGTAGAAGGAAAGAATAATTATTACAGCTGTAAGTTAGCTTTATATGCAGTTAGTGTAGGATGCTTTTGAAAGGGATCCACTGAACAATCCCCAGCCATTAGTGGATGTTTCAGCTCAGGAGTGGGAAAACTTTTTAAATCTGAAGGCCGCATTCCCTCATGAACAGCCTCTCAGGGGCTGAATGCCAGTGGTGGGCACATCAAGAGGTGAAAAGCAGGTGGACCAATAGTTGCTCAGGCTGCTGGTGGCCGAACTTAAAAATGGAAAGTGTAATGCTGGTGGTCAACAAAAGAGGTTTAAAGATTCTCTCAAGGCAAATCTAAAAAAATGTAGTATAAACACCAACAATTGGGAAACACTGGCCTGTGAGCGCTCCAATTCGAGAACAGCCTTTACCATAAGTGTCATGGGCTTTGAAGACACTCAAACTCAGGACGAAAGGGAGAAATCTGCTAAGAGGAAGGCACGCTTGGCAAACCCTCACTATGATTAGCTCCCGCCGGAAAACCTGTCCCCACTGTGGAAGGACATGTGGATCCAGAATTGGCCTCCACAGCCCCTTAGGGACGCACTGTTAAAACTGTGTTTATGGAAGACAATCTTACGTAGCTTTGAGTGATCGCCAAAGAAGAAGAAAACACTTTCAGAAGTTTTGAAAACATGTTTTTTTTTTAGGGGGAGGAAGAACACAGGCAGCATGGAACCCTTGGACCACATCATAGCTTGTAAGTACTTTAACATATTTCTGGTTGGATTTATCACGAGTTTCCATTAAACATCCACCTGGAAATGGGATGAGACAGCCCCAGGTCTATCTTCCCTGAGAACTGGACTTCAGTGGGTCCTTCCATCTCTGTTTCTGAGACTGGGACATATTGATTCTGGTGCTGCTAATTGAATGGGGAAGGTTGGTAGCTGGGTAACCTGCCTTTCAGGAGGTTTGCCACCACTACTGATATTCTTATTGTGAAATTCCTGAAGAACTTCAGATGAACTCTGGGGCTCCCTAGAACACCACTGGTCTGCATGATCTCCATGGCATATCATTAGTGTTTCCAGAGGCACCAGCAGGACCAACACAGACAGGAAGGTTTTCTATGCTGCTACAAACAAATTTATTGTGGCAGAGTTACAGGGGCATCCATCAGTTGGGAATCACTGGTGCCTTTGAGAGGAACATCTGCCTGGACTTTAAACTCCTTTATTCATTACAAATCAGGTGTCCGCCCCTGATGAGCTCACAGCTGTCAGATGTAAGCTTATTGGGCTACTGCCGGGCTAGTGTCAGTGGTGGCTTATTAAGCAGATGAAGATATATATTCAAAAAGCAGAAGGTGCAAGCTGTTTGCTAACCAGATAAGGGATGGCCCCTGCAGAAAAGGACTGAATGGGAGACAAGATTGATGACTGAACTTCCTGCCAGTAGAACTGGGTTATTGTCTTTTCATACTGCACAGAGAGCCTGATGATTCCACAAGGCATCATCAAGGAAGTAGTAGGCATCAACCAGCCACATGCTTACAAAGACAAAGCAGGACACTGGTTTCACAACACATGTAACTGTCAGCAGCATCTTAGAATGATAGAACTGTCTCGTTGAATATTCCTGCTTGATGCAGGAAATTGAGAACTGGAGCACCCCTAGCTGATGTCTGCCCAGTCTCTGCCTGAGGACTTCCAATGCAGGAGAACTCCCTTGCCCCACCCCTGTAATGGGTCCCACGGCCTTCTGAGGGTGTTTCACATAACCAGTGTGTAGCTATTCTTTCCCAGATGGCATTATACATCGCTAGTATGAAGGCTTGGGAAGAAGGGCACAACATTTTTGTGTGTTTGCTACATTTATGCACACACACACATATATAGATACTGTTTTCTCTTCCCTTATATAGTTTTTCTCCTGACTCCTATTGGACAGGGTGGATCCTGTAATGAAAGAGGGCAACCAAACTCTGTAAGTTCCCCTGCAGGGGGGGGGGCTCAGAGAACAAGAGGCCACCAGCGGTTTGACACTGCAGCTGCCTTGGGTGCAGTGGCAGAAAGTCGCTGCATAATCATAGCAAACAGATGAAAAATCCATGCTCAGCCACACAAACCTTCATACTCTGATTACAGGACTCTGGCCTGTTTTTGTTTATATACACTATTTTCTCTTCCCTTATATAGTACTTCTCCCAACTCCCCATGGTACAGTATCCCCTCTTGCCTGCCTTTTCATCCCTCTGCCACTTTCTCGATTACCTTCTGTCCTGTTAAAATTCTTTGTTGTCCTCACAGAGGCAGTCCAAATTTCTTCTGTTGTTCACCTCTTTCCCCCTCCCCACTGTAAACCTCTTTCAATTTTTCTCCAAACTTTTCTGGGTTTTTGGTATGTATTTATGTGCTGCTGTTTCACCCCCCCCCAATTGGCTATAGTGAGGAATCAAAAACCAGTTATAACTTTTTTTTCTGCATAAGTGGATGGACTCCATCCTCCTGGGTGAAATAAGTCTGTCAAATTTCTTAAAAATAATAAATCCCTTACTTTTCACATCCTGGAAGCACCCGTCATGACATAAAAAGTGAAAGATCTATGATTTTAACTTGTTAGGAAAACATAAATATTGGGAAAGAAACTGGTTGCCCTAATAGTCCACTTATACCATCCTGTGACAGCCAAAACACAGAGGATAATGATGAGCCACGTGAATTAACCCTCTTTCCATTGACTTCAATATGCCTCCCTCAAAACACTATGATTGGAGGGACTCAGAAAATAATTCATTGTTACGGAAAGCCGGACCCATCTGTCAAAACAAAAGATTCCCCACTTCTCCACCCCTCTTGGGCTCTAGGCATTTCTCTTGTCAGTTTGGTTTCATTTCTCAGAGAAAAGGGCCATGACTTTAATGTTTCGACTTGGAAACTTAGTGGGGTCATTGGTCTGCCTTAAGACAACCTGCTTTGGAAACATGAAATCACGACCCAAATCACACCAATTTGCCTCATTATTCAAGATATAAACCCATAGACCACACACACTCCTGGTGTATAGAAGGGCAACCAAAATTATCAAAGAAATGAAGCAACTCCACTATGAGGAAAAGTTGCAGAGTCTGAGACTTTTTCATTTTAGAGAAAAGATGAATAAGAGGCGACATGGTAAAAGATTAGAAAATTATGGCATGGTTGAACTATAGAACTTGCTCCCACAGGAGGCAGTGATCACTACCAGCTTGTTGTTTAGTCGTTTAGTCGTGTCCGACTCTTCGTGACCCCATGGACCAGAGCACGCCAGGCACTCCTGTCTTCCACTGCCTCCCGCAGTTTGGTCAGACTCATGTTTGTAGCTTCGAGAACACTGTCCAACCATCTTGTCCTCTGTCGTCCCCTTCTCCTTGTGCCCTCCATCTTTCCCAATATCAGGGTCAGGGTCTTTTCCAGGAAGTCTTCTCTTCTCATGAGGTGGCCAAAGTATTGAAGCCTCAGCTTCACGATCTGTCCTTCCAGTGAGCACTCAGGGCTGATTTCCTTAAGAATGGATACGTTTGATCTTCTTGCGGTCCATGGGACTCTCAAGAGTCTCCTCCAGCACCATAATTCAAAAGCATCAATTCTTCGGCGATCAGCCTTCTTGATGGTCCAGCTCTCACTTCCATACATCACTACTGGGAAAACCATGGCTTTAACTATACGGACCTTTGTTGGCAAGGTGATGTCTCTGCTTTTTAAGACGCTGTCTAGGTTTGCCATCACCTTTCTCCCAAGGAGCAGGCGTCTTTTAATTTCGTGACTGCTGTCACCATCTGCAGTGATCATGGAGCCCAAGAAAGTAAAATCTCTCACTGCCTCCATTTCTTCCCCTTCTATTTGCCAGGAGGTGATGGGACCAGTGGCCATGATCTTCGTTTTTTTGATGTTGAGCTTCAGACCATATTTTGCGCTCTCCTCTTTCACCCTCATTAAAAGGTTCTTTAATTCCTCCTCACTTTCTGCCATCAAGGTTGTGTCATCTGCATATCTGAGGTTGTTGATATTTCTTCCGGCAATCTTAATTCCGGCTTGGGATTCATCCAGCCCTGCCTTTCGCATGATGAATTCTGCATATAAGTTAAATAAGCAGGGAGGATAAGACTGCCAATGGCTAATAGCCATGATGATGACTATGCTCTGCCTCCACAGTCAATGGTAGTAATGCTTCTGAATACCACTTGCTGGAAGCTACAGTTGCTGGAGAGTGTTCTTGGGCTTGCAGGTTTCCCATAGGCATCTGACGGACCACTGCGAGAACAGGATGCTGGAGTGGATGTGGAACTGATCCATTAGTCCCTTATAGGTTTTCCTCCTGTTTTTTTCTTTCTTGAAAGGGGCGATGGTCTGAGCATTGCCTGTTTTTCTTCTGTGAAATGGGTATTTTGTGTGCCCTTGACATTTCCTTAGATTGCCAAATGGTCCCTTGGGGCCAAAAAGCCTTAGGTCCAGAGCAACTGCTTCATGATAGGCCTTCAAACCCTTAACCAGAGCTCCTTTCTGTTTATTCTCATTCTTTGCTTGCCTATCCAGTATAGCTTGAATAGCGTCACCAAGGCAAAATTGCACCAGAAGCACATTAGCAGATCTCTCTCTCTCTCTCTCTCTCTCTCTCTCTCTCTCTCTCTCTGTGTGTGTGTGTGAGAGAGAGAGAGAGAGAGAGAGAGAGAGAGAGAGAGAGAGAGAAGTGGAGTGGAGTGCAGGGGGGGCAGTGGTTTTTGAGTCGTGTAAAAAGCATAACATGGCAAACTATTAGGTTGAAAGAATGGGGCTTTGGGGATCATGACAATTACTGTATTTAATTTCCCCCCTCCTAATGCTGAGAGCCAAATGGGAGATTCATTTTAATTCATTCAAACAGCAAGAAGCAGCGCCTGTCAGCCTGCACCTTTTAATCGATGCTCAATAGAAAGAACGGAAAAAGATGGTGGGGGCTTAAGTGTCGCCTAATGAATGGGTCCCTGGAAGGTCAGCCCAGTGCTCATTAGCTAATAGAGGAGTTACTTGTTTTGCAAATTGCTTGCCCATTTGGAGCAGCTATGTGTTAATTTTCACGGCTGGGGAAACTGAGAAGGATGCATGGTGGTGGGTGGGGGGAAACTGTTTTTGAAGACTTCAATCTGTCATCGGAAGTGGGACAGAAATAGAATGAGAGAGAGAAAGAAGGAGCCTTGTCAGTTTCATTAATTCCGGAACACGTCCTGCAGCTTGGGATCAGAAATTACCATGATCACAGGGTGGGGAGAGTGTTATCGGATGAAAGAGAACGTTTCCTTCTTCTTTTTGCTATGCTATAGTAGTTGGAACTTCATATTAGGACTGGGGATATTTGGATGCAAAACCTGCACAGTCCTGACCTAGGACCGGTAGTTTCTCAAACTAACCTAACTTACTAGAGGGTTGAAAATGGGGGTAGGGGGATGAGGAGAGCTAGGCTCACCATCCAGAGTAACATGCAAGAAAGGTGAAATTAAAAAGAATGTTTTCTTTCCATCAAGAGGATGATTGCTACACCTGCATCCTGATTCAGTTCATGTTTACACAGAACTCAGTCCCACTCAGTTTACTGAGACTGATTCCTAAGTGAGCATGCGGAAGAAGCAACAGTGATCCAGGATAGGATTCCAGGATAACTGCACAGAAGGGAACATTTTGGCAGGTTCTTTTCCCTCCATCATATCTGCAGACATGTGTCCTGTCTGTCAGGCATCTGAAACCTTGATGCACTATACCCTCTCTGAGATACCTTGCAGCTGAGGTTTAGCAAAATTGATTTTCACGAATTCAGGAGGAATTTGTGCAACAGTTCTGTCTTGATCCAGCAATGCCGGTTCTGAGATATGAGAGTCAAACTACCTCCCTTTGTTTTTGATAATTTGATTTCTCTGCTGTTAAGCAAAATATCAGAAATGTCTAGGTACACTTAGTTTGTCAAAATAATTATTCTGTCCTGTTGTGGATTCCACTCTGGTCATCCAGCCATAAAAGATAATTTAGGTGGTGGTGGTGGTGGTGGTGGGTCTGCTTTCCCAAAAATAGATGTTGATGATGATGATCAAAAGACTAGGTAAACAGGAATGTGTTTAACTTTCCCCTGAAAGCCATTAATGAGGGAGGCAGGCGCACCTCCCCAGGCAGGGCATTCCACAAGCGAGGAAACTGCTGCAGAGAAGTGTTTTGAGTTATTAATTTATTTTTATGTTGCCTTGCAGCAGGAACACCAACACTCAAGCAAGCAATGCACTCCTAAAATTCTAGATTATGTTTTAAAATAACGATTAAAGACCCCACTGCCTGTTTTATTTCCTTTCCTTTTTTTAGTTTATTTCTAAAAGAAAAAGGAAAAGAAAGGAAAGGAAAGGAGAAAGGAAAGGAAAGCATTGCCTTCCAGAAAGCACTCTAATATCAGAGATTTCTCCAGGAGAAAATTAGCTCAAATATCTAACATCAGCTTGATATTTTGAGGTTAGATCCTTCACGTATTCAAAGAGGGCAGAGCGGCATAATTAATTTTCCCTCTGTTTGTTTCACAATGGACCTAAGATCAGGCTCCATTCCCAAGACCTGGAAAGTAGCGAATATAACACCAAATTTAAAAAAGGGACTGGGGGAGAGGCAATCCTGGAAACTAAAGGCCAGTTAGCCTAACAACTGTTCCAGCAAAACTGGTGTAAAGCATATGAAAAAGCATGTTTTGCTGAAGCAGAACCAGTAGGGTTTCCACAAAGTCCTGTCTAACTAACCTTTCAGAGCTCTTTTGCAAGTGTCAATAAAGCACATGGATGCAGGTGGTCTAGTTGACACTACGTGCTTTGATTTTTGAAATGCTTTTGATAAAGTCCTTCACTAAAGACTCCTGAGTGAGCTTAGCTGTCATGGAATAAGGAGACTGGTCCTCTTGTGAACAGGCAACCAGTTAAGGAACAGGAAGCAGAGAGTAGGCATAAACGGGCAGTTCTCTCAGTGGAGAGATGCATGAAACGGCATTCCTCAAGAATCAATATTGGGACTTGCACTTCTAAAGTTGCTAATAAATGACCTGAGAAGCCTTACAGCCTGTCTGGGCTTCCTGGAGAGACCATGTGATGTTGCAAAGAGTCTGCAAAGAGTCTGCAAAGAGTCCTGCACCACTTTGAGCAACGATGGGACTTAAAGAAGAGTTTGTACTAATTGAAAAGAACCTTCAGCTGTCTTGCTCAGTTCCAAAGGTGTATGCACACATAATGCCCTGTCCCTTGACATTTGTATGCTTGTGTGTGAGGTTCTCCTACTCCCTGTGAAAGGTGCAAAGAAGTCCTGCTTTTGTAGGGAGAGGAGATTGTAGGGGGCAAGTGGGGTTCAGCCTAATATAAATGGCAATAGTGCATGCATGTGAATAAAAGAGAAATCTGAGAACTAGTAATTGATCAAAGGAGGAATGATAGAATACTTATGCAATCAACCCCAGCTACAGCAGTGGAATTTATTTTCTTTTGCTGGTGATCTGGAAGAAGGGGAGTCAGCTCCCTCCTCAGTCTGCCCCCCACCCAAGTCCTCAGGCCACCCTTCTATCTTCTATAGGCAGTGCCCTCCCTGTAAGTTTTTCAAGTTATTCTACACCCAGAATCAGCCACTAGCTCATTCTTTTTATTCATTTCCCTCTACACTGGTGAAAACTACAAAGAATATTTTTTTTTGGAAGAAGAATCTCTGGTGAATTAGAAAGCAATCACTGCAAATTAGAATTTGATGAAACAATAAGTCTCTTTATTAAGCCGTTCCAGGCTCATAGCTTAAAAAAACTCCTCATTTGTTGCTGGCTTCTAGGGAAGGGTTTAATCTTTCCCCCTTCTTTATTTCATTTTCTTTTGTTGCAAAGACATTTGCACACTCAACATTTTACCCCTTGCCTGTGGCAAAAAGAGGTAATTATGGCCTAGGCTGGGGCATGTGAGGGCCTTAGCAAGCGGTGCTGGGATTCCTGGAAAGACCTTGGCTTGGGATATTGGAGAATCCTTGTCAGTCTAGGTTAGATGGAGAATTCCTGTCTTCTCTCATACTCACCTATCCACCCACCCCTGAAGCAAATAGGTCAGTGAACTCCAATGAGAACAGGAGCAGAAGTGGTTTATTTGCCCCATGTCTGGAATGGAAATCAAGCCAGTAAATACTATCAGTGTTTGTTGTCATCATTGCTCTCAGTCTGCAAATGATACACAATTTATTATGCCCTCCTCCGTCTGACTGGCACTGTGTTTCCTTTGCACTGAAATGAATATGGTGGAGTAACATAAATACAGTGTGACTTACATAATGTACATAATGCACATAAATTATGGAGTAAGTTATGTAAGTTTGCCCCATTGGGCAGTGAGACAAAGGGATATGCATATTATGAATACGGGGCAGAAGAAAAATAAATAAATGCCTCTTTACATCCTGAAAGGTAAACTTCCAAAATGGCAGGCTCATGCAGCTAGGAGAAGCCTTGCCTGAACCTCTCCTGGCAACCCAATGCTGTTTAAAAGCAGCCATGGATCCTGACACGCACCTGCAATACTACTAGTGGGAGCAAAGAGAGAAAGTACACCTGCCCCACTGATACTTCCATTCCTAAATCTTTTGCCCTAAGGAGTATTTGTGGTTTCTTTTCCTTTTTTCCTTTTTTGCAGGTGCAGCTGGTTCAAATCACCCCATTCAATGTAATGAAGACATGACATGAAGGGATTTAACTGGCAGCAA
Organism: Podarcis cretensis; assembly: GCF_951804945.1. NCBI lineage: Eukaryota > Metazoa > Chordata > Lepidosauria > Squamata > Lacertidae > Podarcis > Podarcis cretensis. The sequence goes on from NC_137177.1 coordinate 32,124,441, forward strand.
TAACATAAACATGGTGTTTGTGTGTGTGTGGTGTGTGTGTGTGTTGGGAAGCAGTTAGGGATGGAGGCAGTGGAGGCTGGTTCACTAGAGAGAATGGGGCACTGCCTCACCACCTCAGTCTGCCCCTAGCCAGCCCCTCCCCACCTGCCAGCTTTCTTACTTACAACCATTCCAGGTGTGGCCCTGACTGTCAGCTTCTCCCTTCTCAGTCTCAGTGCTGCTCTTGTGGAACTAAGCATGGAGAAGGATGGGAAACAAAACTAGAGTTATAATTGTCTCCGGCAGCCATTTGCTGTGGCCCCACCGCCTGTTTGCTTCCCTGCCTTCTGCCCCATCAGCCACCTCTGGAGACTGGAGGATTTCTTTTGGTTCACATTTTTAATCTGTGGATCAGGAGACAGTTATCCTATGGCTATCACACTCTTAGGGATTTTGTGATACACTTCTAGGCTACAAAACAAAGAAACAAATTGAATTAAAACTGCATATGGGGGGCAGGAAGGGTCACAAACTCTTTGCCCCATGCTGACAATTCCATTTGCCCTGATAGTGTGGAGCAAGGGTTCAACCAAACCTGGTACTCTCCAGATGTTTGGGAGAATAACTGTGAAACACCCCAGCCAGTGTGGCGGATGGGTGATGTAGTCCAAAACATCTGGTTGGCAGGTGGGCAAAGTTTGGATTAGATTCACATGCCACAGGACCAATTCAGGGTGCCCCAACTCCTGAAACAGCTTTGGGCTGGGGAATACACACACACACACACACACACACACACACACATTGAGGCATACAATCTTATTATGTCTATTTTTCTTCTGAGTGGAATGCAAATTGGGATTAAGTGACATGCCTCCCCCAAGAAAACACAAGGAGTTAGTATCAAAGATTTCTTATATGTCAAACCCAGAGGTTGCCCAAGCTGCCAGAACTCTTTCTTTCCCCACCCTCCACCTCTTTCTGTCTTGTTTTCTTCTATTTCCCCTCCTCCCCATCACTAACTATGTATGCTGGGAAGTCAGAAAAACTCACATGCTAAGTTAATGTAGCTGGAGCTAGCTGGCGTGTAATTTAATTACAGCATGCTTAAAAGATTATATCTATGATTAACAGAATTTATATGGATTAGCGCTGGCTGGGTTTTAAACTGCTGCCAAAGCTCCAGGAAGCAGGGAAGCAACTGGCAACATGTTGTGGAAACTGTAAAAGGCTGTTTGGGGTCTGACGGTGACTTTTTCATTGAGGACACTTTGACTTGATTCAGATGATCTGAGCGGGGAGAGTGTGTTGGGTGCGGCGCTAGGGAGGGGAAAGAAATTTGGTTCAATTTGCATTTAAAAGCAAATCTATCTAATCTGCAGTTTTTGAAACATTACATGATTCAAAACACATCAGTTCTTCAAAACCTGCGCTTCTCTGAATTTTGCAGTGCGGTTCTCCAGCCAAGTAATGTGTACGGAAGGAAATATGCAGTTTTTATTTCCCACCCTCTCACAAATTATTAGGATGGTGCATAGCAATATTGAAACATTTTTTTTAAAGTATTAAAAGTAGCACAGAACGATAATTAAAGCAGCTGGCTACTCAAGAAACATTTAAACTTTAAATTGAATGCTTCTTGGGAGGTGGGTGTATATGGATGTTATATGTATTTTTAAAAAATAAAAAAGTAAGGAAGTTAAAGACAGTTGGACTCTCCTTCCTGTTAGGTTTCCTGTTATGCCACTGTGCAGTGCTTGGAGTCACAAGACTCTGTTTACATTCCAGACTGTTGGAAGTCTCACGGGAGACGGATGTTGATGTTACAGGTTTCCTGTTTCTTTGTTCCAGTTGGTTCTCTGTCTTTCACAGAGAGCAGATGCATATTCTCTTCTGTCCTGTGTAGTTAGCAATAAAACGTAGCGATGTCGCTCATATTTCTACTGCCTGTTTATATACTCTGCATAATGGGAACGTGCCTAAAGCCTCATTAAATGCTTAGGTCGTTAATCACCATCGGAGGAGGAGAACCTGATGAATTCTGAAGTACAAAGAGGAGGAGAGCTATTTCAGTTCGGTCGTACGGAACTTCTGACACTTCCTTGGAGGTTTTTAAGCAGACTTTGGTTGGCCAACTGTCATGATGCTTTAGCTGAGTTTCCTGCATTGCCAGAGGTTGGACGAGATGACCCTAGGGGTCCCTTCCAACTCAACAATTCTATGATTCTATGTTTGTTGAACTGCGGAATTCACAACTGCAACATGTTGGCGATGGCTGCCAAATGACAAATTCATGGAGGAGAAATGCATCAATAGCTCTGAATGCTGGCAATATACTACTGTCAGGATCAGAGGCAGTCTGTCTCTGAATGGTAGTTGCTGGGAATCACAAGTGCAGAGAGTTCTGCTGTGCTCAGGTCCTGCTTATGAAGTTCCCACAGGATCTGGTTGTTGGCCACTGTGGGAACAGCATGCTGGAGCAGCTGGGCATTTGGTCTGATTCAGCAGGGACTTTTCTTACATTTTTATGCAGTGTTGAAAGAAAGAAAAAAGAGAAGGAGTTAACACAAGGAAGCAGTTTAGCAATTACTGCCTTATTGGTCCTCAGCAGTTTTGCAAGCCGTCCTGGTTCGTAGCAGGATGCTGGAGCTAATGGGGAGCACACTGACTGTCACAGAACACACTAGTGCAGCAGTAATTAAATGCACTCTTATCGGTGCGGTTGCTTAAGTTAATGTGTCACATTATAAAGTGTGAGCAATTTTCCTTACTTTTAATGCTCTCAGTAAAAGTTCCCCGGAGCCGAGATGAAGTGTATGATGATAAATTTTAAAGCTCTTTCCCCATAGTGCTCTGCGTGGCTCAGAGGCAAGTAAAGTTTGGTCCGAGGTGGAGAAGGCAAGTAGATTAACGGGATGATGGCGAGGAGGGGAGGGGAGGAAGAAAAATCCACATCAAATGGATGGCAACTACTTTCGAGGTCTTTTGCTTTTAGGCAGAAATGACTTTGCCCTAAAATCTCTCCACTTTGCCAGAGAGAAGAGAAACAATTTTTCTCCACAGGGAGGAATGTGCATTTAAATAAGAAAGGACATTACAATGACCATTTCTATTCAGGTCAGCATTAAAAAAAAAGGTGGCTCTTGGAATAGGACCCATTAGATGATGCATTTAATTTACACATCAAAAGATTTGTTCTGGCCTGGCCTGGCTTTCTCCTTTTACTTTTCTCTTAGGATAAAAGTATACAATAGAAAAGGCATTTTCAAAGTGAAAGCTTTTTTTCCTTCCTTCCTTCCTTCCTTCCTTCCTTCCTTCCTTCCTTCCCAAAGTATACCACATGATACCCAGCAACTAAATTTCCATCTTTTGCAATGGATGCCATACTTATAGTATGCAAAATCAAAACCTAAATTACACGCATGCATTCTTGCATATTTTCCCCCCAAAACATAGTCCAGCTCCCCCACAAGGTCTGAGGGACAGTGGACCAGCCTCCTGCTGAAAACGTTTGCTGACTCCTGCCCTATAACATAGGATCAAACATAGAGATCAATGACCAACATTTTGTGTGGGGCTCTAGCTAAGCAATGTGTGATCTCTCATGAGGAACGTCACTGGCCAGGTAAAAACTTATTTATTGTACTAGAAATTGTTAAACTTTCTAGGAAAATTTAAAAACTTAGGTTTGAGCTTGCCTTTCTTTCTTTCCTCCCTCTCTCCTCTTCTTTTTCCTCATATGCCATTTCTTCTTAGATTGGAAGCCTGAGACAGGCACTGTCTTAGAAAGGGCTTTTGGAAGTCATTCCTGAGACCTTCCCCCCTCAGGGTATAAATGCTGTAAATAAATAAAAAATGGGTGCTGAGCACGCCTTTCCTTTAGCTGGGCAATTCAATCCAAGCTAAGAATCCTGCAGTCAAGGTGTCTTGGCTAGTGTGGATACTTTTAAAAGACCCCAGCCTAAGGTCCGTGCATTGTAGTTCCATCAGCCAGCCAATGGATGTACTGCATATGGGGCTGGATTCCCAGCAACACTTTCTGCATCTGCTGAAGCAGATTTTTCACATGTGGAAAATGCACACAAATGCAACACGCAGTTCCTCTCTTCTGGTCTAGTGCAATACTGTAAATCCAGCATCCTAAGAAAAGCCTGGAATTTATGACCACAAGATGCTGTGAGGGTTCCCAACTTGGATGGCTTTAAAAGGGGATTAGACAAATTCATGGAAGAAAAGGCTATCAGTGGCTGCTAGTCACAATGACTGTGCACTACCTCCAGTAATGGAGATATGAATACCAGTAGCTGGGAATTGTAGGAGGGGAGAGTGGTTGTGTGTTCAGGTCTTGCTTGTGGGCTTCCCACAGGCATCTGGTTGGCCACTATGAGAACAGGATGCCAGATGGACCTGATTCAGCACTGCTCTTTGTAGACTGGACTTCTCATGCACCTCTTTGTCTTTTTACCTTTCAGCATTGCACCACAGCTGGGTCTGTGAGAGTTGGAAGCCAGGCAATTCATTACTCCTTTTATGAAATCTATGTCCAGAGGAAGTGCTTGCCCTGATGGTCCATTCATTCCATCAGCTGCTGCCCTCTATTTGAGTTCCAGGGAACCACAAAAAAGAACAAAAAAAGAACGAGGGAATAAAAAAAGAACAGCCTTTGGCATGCTCATAAGAGGCCATTTCAAAATCTAATTCCCTTTTGCTTCTTCCGTGGAGCAGCTCAGCCCTCTTCCACTGACTTTTAAGGTCATTAGCTGGAGCCAAAGTGTGGACCTCGACTCCCTAATGACTTCCAATAGACTAATTACCCTATTGATTGATAGCCTAATCGTTGCTACTGTGACCAGTAATGATAGTCTTAAGTCCAAGAGCTGGGAGCAAAAGGACAGCTACAGACTGTAGGATGAAGAGGGGAGAAGTGATCAGGGATGCCTTGGAGACAAATTGCTGGGGGCAGGGTGGTAGAGAGCCGTCTAGCATAGAGTCCACAATGTGACCTACATAGATACCTCCAAATTATTCTGGGATCTGAGCAGCCAAGCAAAAGTTAATTAGATTACACTTTATCTTACAGAGAGGTCGAAGTCTTTGAATGTGTATTGATGGGGGACCTTTAGCCTTCTGTTTGGGACAGCAACCTGCAGAGAGATAGTGGAGGACAAAGAGGTGGGCAGGAACATGTTACCATTGCACCCAGTAACCTCTGTGTAATGACAGCAACCCTCTATGGCTTAGAGAAGTATTAGTCAGGACAGCCTGTCTTGGAATAGGGGCAGGGCTCTTTCCTAAATTCTCTACATCTTCACCAGTTTCCTCCCTGGTTTTTAGGATTCTGAATTCCTTGAAAACACAAGGGCTTTGTATGAAGAACAAAAGAGCCTGCTGGATCAAGCCAATGACCATCTAATCCAGCTTCTGTTCTTACAGCAGCCAACTTGATTTCTGTGGGAAACAGACAAATATGACTCTGTCCTCCTGTGGCTTCCGGTGACATTTCTGAAGCTTTATTGCCTCCAACCATCAGAGGCATAACCTAAGTTCTGAAGAGGGTTTCAAACAATGCTTTGTTCAACATGCTTTGAAAACTTCCCTGCCCTCGGGAATCCTGTCTTATCAAGGATGGTCATGGGAATGTTTCTAAGCGTGTCCAACTAAATGCTGTTAGAAACCCTCTTTAGACCTTTGCACCAATCACCAGAAAGTCTGGAAAGGTGCTTTGATGTCTGTGGGTGTGGAGGGGTGGGGAGTGGGGGTTGAATTGGCACTCCCGTGCCTGGCCATGGTTTAAGCCAGGAGGTCACCTAAATTAGTGCCGTGCCCAAATCCATCCTCCTGTATTTCACAGGTTTTCCTTCCCTGTGAAAGAAGCTTCTTTTTTAATGCCTCATTCTCAGGGTACTCGAGAATTTCTTTAGAAATGTAGTAGGTACTGGGTTTCAACTGACCTTATTATTGTACGATGACTGAGGGTGGTGGGCGGGCTTCTATTTCTGAGTCTCTGTTTTGTACAAACAACCCCAGCAACCCTTGTATCCTTGGTTTGCTATGTGGAGGGGATCATGTAAGCAGCATCCACCTGCAATCTCAAGTGATTCGGCCCCACACAGGTTTACCTCTTCAATGAGAACTAGGCCACCATCATAACAACTTTCTTTTATTGTGGTTTTTTTTAAATGCTTGTGCAATAACAGGCAGTGAATTTAAAGGATGGAAGCTAGCAGGTAGGCCACTGATTAAAAGAAACACTAAACAAATATTGTCTCTGCTTAGAAGCTGGATGACATGGTTCCAACATTTACAATGAACAAGGAGAGGGGGAAGAAGGTTTTTTTAAAACAAAAAATAAAGATAGCTCTGGTTGCCTAGAAACCAATGCTTGTAAGTACCTCTAATTAATTATGAGGCAAGGAATAACTCTTCTGCACTGAGCAGGTGGTGGGTGAATCGGAAATCCATCCGTGTTGCTTCTGAGAGGGTGTGATATGATGTTATTCTCAGCATATTCCCATTTAACCAGGTTGGTCCTAGAAGCTAAAATGCCAAGGGAGTCACAGGGAAGCTACTCTGCCATAAACCTGCCAAGGCCTTACCCTGCCCCTCATCCTGATGCTCCATTTCTGTTCATCAGGGTAGTCTGTTACTAAGGCAACAGAAGCCAAAAGGTATCATTTTGGAGTTTCCACAATGTTTAAAGGGGTCACTTGAGGATGGGGGAAGAAATGAATTTGCAAAACAGGCTACAAAAGCAATTAAGCTTACTAATAGGTGGGGAGGGACTTGATATAGAGTAATATGAACATGAATAGTGTGGAGAGAATAACTTTCCCCCTCATTCTTCCATAATAGAGAAGGCAGGTGAAAAAGAAGAGACCTTTCCTACATCTTTCAGCAGGGGGAGTTCTACACAATTGGTAGTTGTGTAATATCACCTGACACTTTCCTTAAAGTCACCCACTTATTGTTTTAAACTGCTTTCATATTTTGAGTTGACATTCTAATTTTTTAATATATGAAATTCCTTTAACAGTTGTTCTATACATACTTGTTTTCTAGATGTTATTGTACATCGCTGTGGGAAGCCTTATGGGTTCCTCATACATAAATGAAATAAGTACATAATGTGTATTCCTAGTACTGCGTAGTAACTCGCAGGCTCCATCCTTTGTCCTCCTTAAAGTGAAAAAGCAATTGCAGAGCCTGGGAACACATGAAGGACTAACAGTAGCTGTTGTTTCTTGTTAATCTGGAATCCTGACCTCTCCATTTCCCAACACAGAAGTGGGTAAGCTCAGGGACAGGGCCCCAAAATGCCACCCACCTCTCTATTGAGCTTGTGGGACTCTTCTCAGGCCACACCCTCTCCCCAGACACTCCACTCATTCGCCTTGCTTCACATCTTCAAGTGTTTTTGCCTGGCTAGGACATGTCCCTGAACTCTGATAAGGTCTCTTATTAGCATTAATGTGGGATCAAGTTGAGAAAATAGCCTACTGCAGATAAGATGGACTGTTTCAAGAAGTGGCAGAGAGATATTTCTAGATTTGTCTGGCAGGGCAAGAAGCCCAGAATAAAATTTAAAATACTTATGGATGCAAAGGACAGAGGTGGATTTGCCCTGCCAGACCTTAGACTGTATTATGAATCAGCAGCTTTTTGCTGGCTGAAAGAATGGCTGCTTCTTGAGAACACTGACATCTTGGACTTAGAAGGTTTTGATAATGTTTTTGGGTGGCATGCATATTTGTGGTATGACAAGGTCAAAGCACATAAGGCATTTAAAAATCATATTGTCAGAAAAGCACTGTTTAATGTCTGGACAAAATATAAAGACTTACTTGAAAATAAAACCCCAAGATGGCTATCACCTATGGAAGCGAAGGCTCTGAAAAAACTTAATATGGAGACCAATTGGCCAAAATATTGGGAAATTCTGGAACAGGAGGGTGACAAATTGAAATTGCAGAGTTATGAGAAGCTTAAAGATAAGGTGCGAGACTGGCTTCATTATTTTCAAATAAGGGAGGCTTATAATTCGGATAAAAAAATCGGCTTCCAGGTGGAAAAATCAAAACTAGAAACAGAACTGTTAGAACCCAAAGCTAAGACACTATCAAGAATGTATAACTTGCTGTTGAAATGGAATACTGAGGATGAAACGGTAAAATCTGCTATGATAAAATGGGCACAAGATATCGGATATAACATTATGTTTGCTGACTGGGAGCAGTTGTGGACCACAGGTATGAAATTTACGGCATGTAATGCCCTAAGAGAGAATATTATGAAAATGATGTACAGGTGGTACATGACCCCAGTCAAGCTTGCAAAAATTTATCATTTGCCCGATAATAAGTGTTGGAAATGTAAAGAAAATGAAGGTACATTCTTTCACCTTTGGTGGACATGCCCAAGGATTAAGGCTTTCTGGGAGATGATCTATAATGAAATGAAAAAGGTATTTAAATATACCTTTCTGAAGAAACCAGAGGCCTTTCTCCTGGGCATGGTCGGCCAATTGGTGCCAAAGAAGGATAGAACTTTCTTTATGTATGCTACAGCAGCAGCAAGAATACTCATCGCAAAGCATTGGAAGACCCAAGATCTACCCACCTTGGAAGAATGGCAGATGCAAGTAATGGACTATATGGAAATGGCGGAAATGACTGGCAGAATCCGAGACCAGAGAGAAGAGCTGGTGGAAGAAGTTGGTGGAAGAAATTTAAAATCTATTTACAGAAACATTGTAAAATTTTTGAATGTTGATGACGTTGAAATGAAATGAATTGGTTCTAGTAATAAGGCAAAATAAGAACATGTAAGAATGGATTGATATTAGATGAAAATTTGAAGTTATAATATATGAGGATAAATAATTAAGGGTAAATTAAAAGGGTATGAATTTGCTGAACCAATTTCTAAATGGAATACAAAAAAGGGAGGTGTGAGGAAGTCAGGAAAATAAGTTAATGAACGGTGATAAATTAAAAAGAGGGATTCTTTTTTTATTTTTCTTTGTTTTGTGTTGGATATTGGTTTTTGTATTTTTCTTGTGTTTTTCTTTTTTTCTTTTTTGTATTGTATTGTAACTTTCTGGGTTTTTTTGTTAAAAAATCTTAATAAAATATCATTTTTTTAAAAAAAGAAGAGAAAATAGCCTACTGCAAAAAGGTAACATGTATATCCATTGTGTTGGAGGAGACTCTTTAGAGTCCTATGGACTGCAAGAAGATCAAATCTATCCATTCTTAAGGAAATCAACCCTGACTGCTCACTGGAAGGGCAGATTGTGAAGCTGAGGCTCCAGTACTTTGGCCACCTCATGAGAAGAGAAGACTCCCTGGAAAAGACCCTGATGTTGGGAAAGATTGAAGGCACAAGGAGAAGGGGACGACAGAGGACGAGATGGTTGGACAGTGTTCTCGAAGCTACCAGCATGAGTTTGACCAAACTGCGGGAGGCTGTGGAAGACAGGAGTGCCTTGTGTGCTCACGAAGAGTCGGACACAACTAAACGACTAAACAACAACAACATATCCATTGCTGAGCCCAGTTTTGTCTCTGGCCCCACCCACCAATGGCATGTGGCCCTTGGCCCGTCAAGGTTCCCTGCCTCTGCTGTCCCAAAATAAATATGTCTGATATCTTTGGGTTCCGCTTTGCAACTGCTCCACTGGGAGAGAAAGCCACACCCTTCATGCTCCAGAACTCACAGAACATCTTGCCAGCCACTCCAATTAGCATTCCAGGCAGGTAGCCTGACCAAGCTCAGCCCTCGACTTTCTCTTCTCTCTAATTTGCTACAGAAGTGAAGCAAATTGCTAATAACCCTTCCAGATGGCTGGCACGTGAACATATTACCTTCCAGCCTGCAATTAGGCTACAGAGTTTGGTGCTCGCGCAGAGACCATTCTGCACTCCCCTCCCCACCAACGCCTTGATCTGATAGTTTTTGTCTGCAATTGCTGGCAAATCCCATCTGCGGGAGGAGGACAAAATGCTGGCTGCCTCTTGAAAGGGCCATTATTGGAGCTGGCTTTGTCAATATCTTTCTGCATTTGCTACAATTTGCTTCTGGCCGAATTGACAGGAAGTAGGTTTTGCCAAGTCAGATAAACCAGAGGGAACTGTTTGATAGTGTGTGTGGAGACAGCACCACTTGGAACAATTGCAGTTCCCTCCTAGAGTTTCAGTTTGCTTTGAGAGACGAATGTGTTCCCTGCAGATGACACAGGGGCAAAATGAAGAACATGCCTGAGATAATCCGATCGAAACTCCTCTCAGACTTATTGAGATCTTTGCTGAGATAGCATGATGATGTGGCGCACTTTGCTTACATCTGCTTACAATGCACTAAGCTCTGGATTGCTATTAGGTTTACCAGTCATCGGTGCACTAGAACAGCATGCCTTCTGTACGTGCCATTCCTTGAGCCACTGCATCATGGAAGAGTTACCTGCCAAGCATACAGTATTTATTAGGGGTGTGCATCAGCTCTGTGTTGGAGCCAACTAATCAGGTGAATCATGGTGATGTGGAGGCCTTTATGACCCTTCCAAGTTGAAGTACAATTTAATACTACCTATTCCCCCCGCATCCCTGCACACACTGAGTTGGATCAGGGCCTCTACATAGCTCCATGTCACTCTGTTGCTTCTATGCTTTTATATACCTTATGTTTTCCTTGTCTTTATGTTTATCTAGATCCATAGGCTTTGCAAGAAGTGAGATTGCCCAAAATGTTGTTAACACAAATCAATTAAGTTTCTAAATTAAAAATAAACCACCACCTGCTTTAAGAAAAATGGGAAAGATACAGAGCTCTTCATAACTCCACAGGCAGCATTCTAGACAGCCTCATGCTGTAAGGCCCACTGGAGGACACAAACAAGAAAACACACAATTCAGCCATCTCTTAAGTTTCCTAGATCACTCGTCCATCTACAATAGGTCTGTTATATGAACAGCAGTTACTATAACAGACTGAGATTTCAATCTGAGGACCACTGAGCTTCTTGGGCTTGCCAGTCAGAAGGTTGGCGGTTCAAATCCCTGCAATGGAGTGAGCTCCCATTGCTCTGTCCCAGCTCCTGCCAACCTAGCAGTTTGAAAGCATGCCAGTTCAAGTAGATAAATAGGTACTGTTTGGGGCAGTCCCTGGTGAGAGCATGCCACTCAAATAAACACAATGTCTAATTGTGCAAATATTTCACTGGTTGCAATTTAAGATGGAAATCTTAACTAAAATGGGTGTTCCCAGGTCTAGCTGAAAGTAAGGGATCATTCCTTCACATCTACTTAGGGAATCTGAGCAGGGAACATTTAATCTATCCTTCTTGCTTCTGGCCAGAAGGGTTAAGTGCCCACAGGCCAGGCACCTCATGTGAAGGCTATTGTAAGAAGAGGGGAGCCTAGTGTGATGATTTCAGCTGGGGACACACAAAGTCAGGAGGACAGACTGATGCCTCTGATGTGTGCAATTCTAAACACACTCACCAATGACTGCAGCACTCCATTGGACTTACTTCTCCATAGATATGGTTAGGATTGTGCTTTTGGTAAGGCTTGACTAGGGATCCACTCCAAAGTTATCCACAGCTTGTTGTGAACTGCTCTTCTGAACAGCCAGTGTTAATGATGCAATTGCCAGTTGGTACTATATGCATTTAATTTTCTTCGGACATTCCTATCTGCACCCTACCCCTTCCAATGCTTATGCCATTCCCCAGACTCTGTGTTTAAGGCACAGGGTGTGATGGGAGTTGTAGTCTACTGCTCCACAGGTATAGGCTGGGTCAGAAGCAGGGATACCCAGTCCAGTCCTGAATTATGTTGGAACATAAGTACAGATTTCCTCACAGATACTGGGTGGAGAAAACTGGTTGCAGATCTAAGCTTTCACTTACTGCTGGAAGAAGCAAGCTGGGGTCCTGGCAATGCTGTGGGATACTTTTCAATCACAAAGCTGCTCAGCTGAAGAATAAAGGATGGCTGGGAACTGTCAGATGGCTTTTCTCAACAGCTAAGCTGCTTACAAGGGCTTGGGTGAGTGGGCTGGATGAGATGGAGGAGAAGAAAACAGGAGTAATGCCATTTCCAGACAGCCGAAACGAGCTGGGGAGGGAACCCTCAAAGTTCACAGCAGAGAAACAAGGCATGGAAGATGCCTGTTTTACCTGTTGAGAGATGAGGGCCTGCCTGGCCGTGCCACAGTTTAACTTTCCCACGGCCACTCCCCCTCCTGGCACTGATTGGTCAGTGAGGCCACACTCAGTGTGGCCCTACCCAGCACCGGAGAACTGGCCAGGATGACATGGAAGGGGGTGTCAACTCTCCACCCCCCTGTCGGATCACTACAGAGTCCCAGATGCCTGGCCACAACACTGCCCACCAGATGAGGTGAGCAGATTTATTGTTTGCTCTAATACTGAACTTGGTTGGCACGTGCCAATCACTTTGTAGGCAAAATGGGGCTAATGAGAAAGAAGGGGGAGGTACTATATCTCCGTGCTTGGGTGAATTTTCAGGTATGTAAAACTACTAAGCAAATCAGAAAATGATTGTGACATTTGTCATTTGCTTTGCCGTGTTCCACTCACAACTGGGACTCTGCAAACAAGGGGAATTTTTGGTTAAGGATGGAGAGAATGTTGTTTGGGTTGAATTTTTAGAAAGAACATACCCAATGTCTCTCTCTCCCCCCCCCCCCCCGGACTAATACATAGATTGGAATGCAATTTTTTGTATATATTGTGATTCTCTAAATATTGCAACACTGTTATTGGCTCAGGCAACATCATTATTGCAAAAATTGGAGGAACACGATATCTGAAGGACAATTACATTCCAATCTGTGTAACAGTCTTGGGGTGTGTGGGTGTGCAAAATTGGGTACGTTTGCTCAACAAGGCAGATCAAATGAAGTTACACATTTAGAAATGCATACATCACAGATATGCATCAGTTCCTTGTCCACCATTAAGTCAATGTTGAAAGAGCTGAGGGAATCTACAAAGGCTGCATTGATGGAAAAGACCTATCCTTTTGCAAAGGAGTTTGCAAGACTCTTCAATTTTGTGATGGCCACAAGTACAGAGAGCTTTCAAAGGAGGCTGCAACACCTGCCATCCCTTACCATTTGTCATGCTGTCTGGGGCTGCTGGGATTTGGGAGTCCATCAACATATGGATGGCCATAGATTAACCACCCCTGCGCCAGGGCACCGGTCTTCTGCTGGTGGGTTGTACAGTGGGGATCGGGAACCATTGTCAGCTTGAGCTCCGTTTCCTTCTGCGCAATCTTCCAAGGGCCACATGCCAGTGGTGGGCGGGGAGAGAGGCAAAAGTGGGTGTATACATGTATACATTTTACTTTTTTGTACAGTAGGCTAGTTTTGGAAATCCATCTCTGTCTTCCATCCCAGGCAGGCAAAAGGTATCACTGCAGTTCAAGGACACATTTCCAACCAAGCAAAATCACTCAAGGAGGATGTTAAGTTAGGCCAGTGTGAAGTGCAGCCTGGGTAAACAGGGTGTGGCAGGGGATTGTGAGTTGCCTGGGAAGTGTCCCAAGGGCCAGAGAGAGAGGTCCAAAGGACTACATTTGGCCCTAGGGCCTGAGGATTTTGACCCCCATTGTAAAGGTTCAAAGTCCTTTAGGGTGTTGGAAATTTGGGTGTTAACTCAGTTTTCTGAGAGAGGTTTGCATAGGCTAAGACAGACAGAGTGGGGGACCCCCATATTCCCAAACTATCCCTGTTCTTTTATTGCTTTGCTGACTTCTCTCTATGTCTTGATGTCTAGACTGATAAATCTTAGTTGCATCCAGTTTGCAATTTCCTGCTCTTCCTCACAGTCTTTTTTCCGGACCTTGAGGCGAGAGGTCATCTTGCATCTAGCTTCTGCAAACAGAGGGATAAGCATGGCTTCTTTGCTTCTCCAACTAGATAGTTAGCTAGAACTACATAACTCATTCCTGTCAAGAATGTGCTTCCTTAAAAAACATAAGCTTTTTTACTTTATACCAAGTCTCAATCTGAATACTTTTCAACTAAAGCTGTGCTCCAAGCAAGGATTAATTTGACTGAAGTTAACTACTTCTTCTGCATATAAGCTCTATATGCTGACATAGGGAAGCATATCTGCCATTATTGATCTTCTCTTGGAGGAACCCACAGAGTTCCCATGAGCACAATTCCAAAATCATTACATTCAATGGTTCTCTTTACGTTTCTATTCTGTAGCATACATGGATGGGCAAATCTGTCCATTTTGCTTGCTCTCCATTTCTCATTTTTCCCTCTTCAGTTCTCCACATTTCCTGATCAGTTTGCAATTTTTGTTAAAGTCCTCATGAAAATTCACCAGCACTTCTGTATGAATTTCTCCCAATATACACATTTTTGCATGCAATTCTGCGCGTGCACACACACACTATTTGTAAGCAATTTTATTTAATATAGTGCATTTCTAATGTTATCTTCGGCAATGTATATACAAAGGTTGTGCTGTGGTTCCCTCCTTGTTTTAGGGAATGCAATTTTCGTGTATTTGCCTTTAAATGTGAACTGAACCAAATTTCCCCACCATTCATAGCAGCATCTGTCCTCTGTTGAAAGCATTTCTGACCCAGAAAATGGACTGCCCAGTGTGTACCACATAGTGCTGATTTAAAAGAAAAGACCTCTGCTGCCTCCCCGGCCATCAGCAGGGCACCAATTCTCCATTGATAGCAGGAGGACTGTGAGCGAGAAGTGAGCAATCTTTCAGGACTCATCAAACACTCTGGTCGTTTGAGGTTTTTATATCTGACTATCTCCTACATTAGCCATTTAAATTAAAACATTTATAATTAATTGAGCCAATCATGCCCCCTCCCCACCCACCCCTGCTTTGGGGGATTTGGAGCGTATGAGCTGTCAGTAAATTTTAGTTTCTTAAGCAGTAGAGTAGCCATTTCATTTACGGGCATCTCGTTTCCCTGCAAGGCATGAATCAAGGGCAGACAAAGAGCAGCTTTAACATGAAAATCAATTGATAGGAAAGACAGATGAATGCATATTTTTCAGAAGCGGAAATGAATGGAAAAGCGAGGATGTCATTAGGAATGGACCCGAAAGACAGCAAGAGAGAAAGAGAAAGGAGTGAAAGGGAAGAAGAGGGAGGGAGGTCAATATCCTAAAGAGATAATTGGGAAGAGAAAGAGTGCAGAAGAATGTAGTGAAATTGGGGTTTCTTTGTACCTTTGTACATGCAAGTAATGCAGGTCTAGTATACCTGAATAAAGTAACTGCTAAATTCCCTGCTAAACCATGAAGCTTGCTTGCTGACCTTGGGCAAGTCATTCTATCACAGCCTAACATACCTGCCAGGATCTTTCAGATGTGCAGTGTCTCCTGGAAAACTGGCATATATTGAGGCAAAGCATTTGAATGGGATTAGAGATACAGCTCATGGGAAGTGGGGTGGGTGGGGATGGGCAAATATGTCCATTTCAGCTTCAGGTTCTTTCCAATCTTATGTTCAGTTCTCTACATATCCACATCAGCTTGGAATTTTAAAAAATAGGTCGTCATGAAAATTCAGCAGGATCTTAGTGCAATTTTCTCCTCATAGGAACGCTTGCATTTTGCCTAATGAACATATTTTTGCACAGCAATTGCCCCTAGAACAATTCATGTCTTTCTGTTATTTTCACCCATATATGCATTTTTTAAGGCACACTTTACCCTAGTTATGTGCATTTTTGTACACATTATGTGGCTGGGGAATTGCATTGCAAAATTTGGAGATGTGGAAATTCTTGCATATCATATCGGAAAGTGTGCATTAGCAAAGTTTGCCTCCAAATCCAAAAGTGGATTGAATTAGAATGGATCACAGGAAACAGCTTGTGGAAAGTAGAGGGTGGGATAAGGGGAATGGGTTGTATATCACTATTCCATTGCTGTAACATTGTAAAATGGGACTTCCCACTTTGGGCAATTAGATTCTCAGAATTAATTGAAAAAGTTTTAGAGCTCTCAGCAAGAGGTGGAGGGGGGCGGGTAAGTAATGTGCTGGAGGAAAAGCCCATAAAGAAGCCAAGCCGCCAGCATTCTCACTCAAGTATTAAATAGAATCATCTGTAATGGAAGGGAAGTTAAATAAGAAAACGTAATAAGCAGAGAGAATGGGTGATGGGGGGCTTTTCTCTTCTGTAATTCAAAGGAAATAGAATTGATCCTGCTGGGTTTCAGTTTGTCATTCAGTAATAATCATTTCCTGATCAACAGGTAGGAACAATTCAAGCTCTTTCAATTACATTATCATCCTGCTAAGTGTACCTGTAGCGACTGCTGAAATCATCTGCTCATGATAAGAAGTGAAATGCTCACCAAACGTTAGGGATGCATGGAAACTGTAGACATGTATTTGTATGTATTTATTGAATTTACATACAACCTTTTCTTCCAAGGAGCTCTTCCTCTCCCCATTTTATTCTCACAGCAACTCTGAGAGACAGTGACTGGTGCCAGGTCACCAAGAGAGCTTCATGGCTGAGTGGGGCTTTGAACCCCAGTCTCCCAAGTCAAAGTCCAGCACTTTAACCACTACACCACACTGGCTGTTGGATGGGAGTTGTGGTCCAAAACATCTGGAGGGCACCAATGTTGGCTACATTTGGTTGACATTGGTGGTAGCACATCTCCAAGCTTTCAGGCAGGAGACTTTTCCTGCCTTCCCACGGGATGTCAGAGATGGACCCTGGGACCTTCTGCCCCCTGCAAACTCTATCCCTGGAGGCTCACCAAAGACCAAGGACTCTGCACACTGGCTCTCAATGCTGCTCATAGAAGCTGCTTTTTCTGCTCTGCATATTTCTCCCAGCTTTGTGTAGGTTCCTGAAACACAGTCCCTTCTACTCTCTCCCAGTGGTGGTATTTGTGGACAGTTTAGACATGGGTGGCTTCTTTCTATCCCTGACATGTGACAGAATGACACATCTTGGCATTGTGTGTTTTTTCCAGGCAGAGTGACAGAATACATTAACACCAGCATGGTGCCTTCACATTGCTTTAGTGTGTGTGTGTGTGTTTAGAGAAGGCAACTGCAAAACATCAAAGCCCTGCTGACGCCTGATGTTGGTGGAATTCATCATAAAATCTTTGTTTATGTTCCATGAGTCAGGTGGAATAACAAAGACCTGACAGTCAAACCCCCTCATGCCCTGACCGCCATCGCTCTTCACGGAGAAGAACAGCCGCAACATACCTGGGAACCCGTCAGGAAGACAGTGGGGCTACTGTGACAATGATAGGGACATCTGTGGAGGGGAGCCGGCCCATCTGGAAAGGGGGGTTGAGAAAACCATTAATCATTCAGTGAATGCATGTAATTGATTCCTTTTCAACCTGCACAGAATATTCTCTTATTCTGGCATTTGCTTCCAAACCAGCATACTCATCATGTTCCAGGGGTGGGGAACTTCTCTCCTGTGGGCTGAATGTGGCCCTCCAGTTTTCTCTATCTGGTTCTTGGCACTATCTCCAGGTCACACCCGTCTCCACAGGCCACACCCCTCTCCAGCCATGCTTCAGACCCTTTTGAAATGCTTTTGCCTGCTTGGACCTGTCTCCTTGAATTGTGCTTGTGCCTTGTGCTTCTGTGGATTGAGAGGTGTGTGCATACTATGTGTTTGTGTGTGTGTGTGTGTGTGCATGCACAGATGTAGAAACAGTTTGGGGTAGATGGAATGGAAGCTACTGCATAAAAGTAAGAGGCACATCCATTGCTCCATCCACTTCTGGTTCTGGTCCCATGCAGTTTTGCCTCTGACTTTCCCCACTTTTGCCTCTGGCCATAGCCATCAATTCCATGTGTAAGGCTGTTAAGGAGACATCATTTCCCATTCTGCCTTGAATTCGTGGCATGCAGCAACATTTCCATTCTGCTGCAGTTTTTCTTCTGGCAACAACTACACTATTCATCTTGTTGTCTGTACTGGCAAATTTACTGAACTTATGTAATTTGCATAATTAGTTACACAAATTAAGTTGTCGCCATGTTATTCCACCCCATTCACTTCAGTGCAAAAGAAACGCTATGCAAAAAGGAGGGAAAAAAGTAATCATTTACATATCATTTGTGGACTGGAAGCAGCAGCAACAGCGGTTTCGGATGCAGGGAGTAAGAAGGCATTGCTTTCCATTCAGCTCTGTATTTAGCACATGAGGCACTGTTTCTGTTCATCTCCTGCCAACAACTACATTTTTCGTCTCACTGTCTGCTGTGGTGAAATTCCATAACTTCCATAATTTACATAATTACACACAACTCCTACTGGAATGCTCGTTATCCAAAATATCAGAATTCTACTCAAATCTTGCTATACAGATTTAGATATCCAAACAGCCAGAGTTTGTCCACTTCCTTGCATGTTTGTATTTTGTTGGTCAGCAGCAGCCATGTTAGGCAGAAACCATGGAGGGAGAGAGAGAGGTCTGACAAATCAGGGATCAGGACAGATTGGACAAATCAGTTTCCCCTTTGTTTGGTTTTTGCTGATTGGCTGCAGCAGTTTCAGACAGAAAGCATGGTTGGAGAAAGAATGGATTAGAAATATTTCCATAGGAAATAATGCGAATCATCATCTTGTTATGTGAATGCTCATCTAACGAATGATTCTCTGGGAACACATTGTGTTTGGAAAGCAGGACATGCATGTATATAAATTACCTGTTACATTGGTATTATTCTATTCCATTAATTTCAATGTGAAGGAAACACAATGAGAATGGCAAGGGGCTTAATAAACTATGCATCATTTGCAGACTGAAAGGAATAACAACTGTGAATGCTGATTATATTTGCTGGATGGATTTGACCTGGGCTGAAAAACTGAACTCCAGAAACTTTTGTTCCCATTTTTTGTTTTCATCTCTGACTCCCCTATTTGGGTCAACTTTCACTCATGAAGCAAACATGAAATTAGGTAAATAGTTTTCACTCAGTTCTGGTTCCCACTTTACTGCAGAAGTTTGTCAAAAGTCCACTCAAGAGCTATTTCTGTATTCCCCCGCCCTCTCTCTCATCTACTAGGAATCAACATTGATTGAGGATCAATAGTAGCCTGTGCTCATGAAATATTAGGTAGGGATGCACCATGTATCCTTGGCCTTTTTGACTCTTGAAGTGAGAATCATGTATTTGAAGTTGGTTGTTCAGAATAAGGCAAGTAGTTTCCAAAAAGGTTTAATGCATCCACACATACACAACATTCATTCAGTGAGGTGATGGAATCATAGAATTGTTGAGTTGGAATGGACCCTGAGGATCATCTAGTCTAATAATAATAATAATAGTAATAATAATAATTTTATTATTTATAACCCACCCATCTGGTTGGGTTCCCCCAGCCACTCAGGAATATGCAGCTCTCTCATACAGGGATCAAACCTGTGACTTTGGTGTTATCAGCACCATGCTCTAACCAACTGAGCTATCCACCGGGAACCCCACACATACCCCTCCTTTTAAAAAAAGTTCTGTAAAGCATTTCCAAATTAAGTCTATTTCTCTGGATGGAAAGAAGCATAATAGTCCAGACTCTTCATCAACAGTTTGACATATGTTAAACAGGAAGGTAGTCAATTCTTTGATGACAGAAAGTAGCTAGCCAGTCAGCAATTTGACAGATAACTACAGAAGGCAAAAGTGTGGTCTGCACCTTGATGGGTAAAACAATGATAAGCAACAGCCTGGCACATTGTGATATTACAAGTTGAATAAGAGACAGCAGTGCAATACAATAGCACATTGAATAAGAGACAATACACATTTGTAGGAATGCAAACTGAAATGCAAGTAATGTGCACACTAACCACTTGGTTATTTGTGATATAATGGCAATTTAATGCTTATATTTACATTTTTTAATTTAAAAAATCTACCTTGTAAACATAGGAGGTCTTGTAATTAAAAGTCAGGATATGATTCTTTTAAATACAGAAATTACAGCTCCAGTCCTCTACATACACAGTAAGACTTACTTCTAAGTAGGCATACATGGGACTGCAAAGCATCAAGTTTCCTGGCTCCCTCCCACAAACATGCAAGCAGAGGCTCTTAAAAACGAGAGGAGATATTTATTCAGGCAAATGACAGCACACACTCAATAGCAGACACAAGGCTCAGATGTCATGGTGTTGGAGTTCAAGCGAAGGGCAAGTCATTCAGAACTAGCCAGAAGCAACAAATATGTCACGACAAGTTTCCATGCCTTGCCCACCAAGCTATTAAAGACAAGGTGCGGTACGCACACTTGCAAGGCTCGCATGTCATTCAAGGATCTTGGAATTTCAAATGGTCACTCCTTCATAGGTGGGGTCCGATCTGCAAAGGTGCTATCTGATTCTAGGTGACAAGACTGCACCCACTTGTTTGGGTTTCTGGTCAGTTGCTGCTGCCCCCAGTTCTGCCTTCCTGTTGACTGCTCCAAACTTTTCCCAGCTTCCACTGTGGTTCAGTACTGCACAAGAATGTGGGGTGGGAAGAGTTAGCATCCCCGCTCCCCATTCCAAAGTGGCTGAAGTTGGGGCAGAAAGGTGGGATTCTCCCCCCTCCAACCCAGGTTTCCAACATTCATTCCCCTCCCCTGTTTCTTTCTCTTTGTGTGTCAGGACCCAAACAAATGGATTCAAATTAGAAGGAAGGTTCCAATAAACATTAGGGAGAACTTTCTGGCAGTAAGAGCTCTTCGACAGTGGAATGGACAGTCTCGGAAGGTGGTGGACCCTTCATCCAACAGAGGTTGGATGCACATCTGTCAGGGATTCATAGAACTGTAGAGTTGTAGGGTTGGAAGATATCCCAAGAGACATCTAGTCTAACACTCTGCAATATAAAAATCACAGCTAATGTAAGGAGATTCCAACTAAACATCAGGAAGAACTTTCTGATGGTAAGAGCTGTTCATCAGTCAAACGGACTCCCTTGGAAGGTGGTGGACTCTTCTTCTTTGGATGTTTTTAAGCAGAGGTTGGATGGCCATCTGTCATGGGTGCTTTAGTTGACATTCCTGTGTTTTGCAGGGGTCGGACTGGATGAGCATTGTTTTCCTGTGACAGTTGTGTGCCATTTGGAAGGCTATTTTATGGAGATGCTGAACTGTCACATAGCTATAAACATGTGGCCACTGGGATAGTTCTCCTATAACCAGCCCTTTAAGAGCCATTTGATTGATTGATTAATTAGCAAGTGATCAGGCTTACCCAATTCATATGAAAAATCTCGTATTTTAAAATAAATTTAAAAAATAGATGAAGCAAAATCACAAGTGATGCATTATAAACCCTTGGGAGTGTGAACAAAGATATTAGAGGAAGTAGCCACTAATCCCACTCACTTTAAAGTCAAATTTAATACGCAGTCTTGTAATACTGGGCACTCTCCATTACCTTGAAGAAGGACTAATAACTATTGATATAATGTGATTGTTCTGCCAAGCTGCAAAGGGAAGTAGATTGTTGCTGTGGAAAGCACTTGGCAAACATAGTTTCAGAAAGCTCCTGGATGAGTGGAGTTCAGAAGCTCCTTTCAGAGTGCTATCTTGCAGAGCACATTCAATAAGGCTCTTCAGGCACTGCCTCACACCTGACATCATAGTCATAGAACTGTAGATTTGGAAGGGGTCTGGTCCAATGTCCTCCAATGCAGAAACCACACCTAAGAAATCCCTGGCAGATGGCCAGCCAATCTTTGTTTCAAAACCTCCACACATCTGTCTGTGAGCTGTAGGTCAGTTTAGAATTTGCAAAGAAAGAATCATGGAATCATAGAATCATAGAGTTGGAAGAGACCACAAGGGCCATCGAGTCCAACCCCCTGCCAAGCAGGAAACACCATCAGAGCACTCCTGACATATGGTTGTCAAGCCTCTGCTTAAAGACCTCCAAAGAAGGAGACTCCACCACACTCC
Organism: Podarcis cretensis; assembly: GCF_951804945.1. Classification (NCBI taxonomy): domain Eukaryota; kingdom Metazoa; phylum Chordata; class Lepidosauria; order Squamata; family Lacertidae; genus Podarcis; species Podarcis cretensis. The sequence continues at coordinate 32,146,379 of NC_137177.1, forward strand.
TTGGCAGCAAATTCCACTGTCGAACAGCTCTTACTGTCAGGAAGTTCTTCCTAATGTTTAGGTGGAATCTTCTTTCTTGTAGTTTGGAACCATTGCTCCATGTCCGCTTCTCTGGAGCAGCAGAAAACAACCTTTCTCCCTCCTCTATGTGACATCCTTTTATATATTTGAACATGGCTATCATATCACCCCTTAACCTCCTCTTCTCCAGGCTAAACATGCCCAGCTCCCTTAGCCGTTCCTCATAAGGCATCGTTTCCAGGCCTTTGACCATTTTGGTTGCCCTCCTCTGGACACGTTCCAGTTTGTCAGTGAATTGTCAGTTTGTCAGTTTGTCAAAGAATTCCTATTTCACACTCATTCCTAAATCCTTACCCATTGTGCCACCAAACCTTCCTAGAAGGTTAAGGCTGTGAAGGAATGTATCTTGAAAATATTGGTGTTTCACTGGACAATTACAAGAACCCAACATTATTATTTTCAGGGGAAGGGATGTGGCTCAATAGCACTGCATCTGTTTTGCATGTCAAAGATCCCAGGTCCAAACCCCAGCATGCCCAGGTGAAGTTTCCAGGTCCAAAGCTGGTCTTCTTGATTTCAAAAACGGATCAGTGTGTTTTAAGATTAGGGATTTGGCTCCGTCTCTTCTTCAACTACTACCACTTAAATTTTGGCTCAGAAAGTACATAGACAACTAAACTTTTAACAGCCAAGGAGAAGGATGCATCCTCTGGCCTTCCTGTTGGGAATCTTTCTGGTTGCAATCGCTTCGCAGACAGCAGAGTATAATGAAAAAGAATGCAAGGTGAGGCAGTGAGCTTGGGAGCAATTACCGAGATCGCCCGGCAGTCCATTTGATCGGACTCGTGTTCACCCTCCCTGCCCATTCCCTGGTATCTTTTCCCAGGCAATACATTTGGAATTAAGGACAAATTGTAATTACTTTCGTTGGTAACGAGAGCTTCTGAAGAAAAAGAAAGTGATAGATTCCAAATTTTATCAGAGCTGACAGGGAACATTATTTGTGTTGCATTAGTACTGGCACATTGTCAAACTTGAAAGGCCCTAAAGATCTCTTCCCTCCTGCTCTTCCCTACAGGGGAAGAGTGGTCAACCAAGGCATTCACAAAACGAAACCTAGAAATGACAGACACTACCCTTGCTTCATGAGAAACCCATGCAGGTCTTTATTCTGAACAGGGAGGGGCAAATGTGTCAGTTTCAGTTTCTCATCTTTCCTTTAAAAATATATTTTTTCTTTTCTGTTATTCCATTTTATAATATTCAACAATGAATGTAAATCCACAAAAATTCAACAATGTTTTCTGTGACTTTCCTCCCTTCTGTTCTGCGGTTTCTTATTTTTCTATCATATTCTTACTACGTATCCAAATTTACCCTTTTTACCAGTTTATCCTTTTTAATTCCCTTAGATTTCTTACAGCTTGTGTTTATATCAATGTTTTCAATTGTTTACAGTTTGTTTTCATATATTCAATAAATTTTCCCCATTCTGCTACAAAACAGTTATCATCTTGATCTCTTAATCTTCTGGCAAGTTTCGCCATCTCTGCATGTTCCATCAGTTTTGGGGGGTCAGTTCCTCTTTCCAGTTTTGTCCACATCTTTAATCTCCATGGAGAGATCTGCAAGTGCTTCAGGGGGTTCCAGTTCTGGGTCTAAAGCTGTTGAGTCGTTTAATGTAGCCAATATCCATCTGTGAGAGTCTTTGTATTGACTTGTGGTACCCTTCAGAATGGGATTTATATCACAAAGTTCCCATATTTGCCATCTCACTGAAGGATAAAACCACTGGATTTTCAAATTTCTCTACCTACTCATACCTTTGCAACATACTTATGACAAGTCTGCAGGAGTTTACTCGGTTGCTGCTGATACTTCTCTGATTCCTGGATGATACATTCAGGAGAGAAGAGCTCCTCAGAGAGTCTGACCAAATGTTCATCCATGTTCTTCACAATCTCCTTCTCTATCTCTTTCCCTTCATTCGCCAGGCACTTCTCTTCATCCTCCAGAAACTGATGCACTTGTTTGAACTCAGCCACAGTCGTTTCCTTATCAGTTCCCATTATTTTAAGAAATAAAATTATTTCTCATCTTATAATTATTTCTCATCTTTCCTTTCCTGTGTTTTCTTTATGTAACAGCATAGGAGCCAACTCCAGTGGGTCATGGGTGCCTGAGCATCCACAATAATCTAATTGTGAGGGCCAAGCACCCACAAAGCCATTGAGAAAAGCCAGCAGATGGCAGCGGAACAACCTCTGAGAGAGAAGCAGTTCAGCTCCTTTCTTCGCAGCCAGAGAGCGAGGCACTCTCTTCACATGTTCATGTTGAGGGTGTGTGTCCTGGCAAAGGCCAGGCAAAGAGACCTGGAAGGCTACATTTGACCCTCAGGCCTGAGGTTCCTCATCCCTTCTCTATCCTATTTCCCCTGGGATGCCCGTAGCATCTATCCTGTGGTCCCCAGGATTGGTGCCTTAGTGCTTATGTTTTCATCTGGCCCAGCTGCAACATTTTCTGCATCTCACCACACTCAACTTTTTTTCAGATTGTTGATCTCCCTTTTTCAAATTAACACTGACTGCATTATATTGGAGGCTTTTTTTTTATTTTAAGGTGGGAAGGGTAATTAAGTGCCACAAAATTAAAGACTGAGAGGGAAATGATGTAAAGAAATTAGTTCGGATATTAAATGGGAAGTTTATATGAGACCTTTACAGCATTTTGTCAAGCAGAAACCAACTCATTTATTTCAAACGTTAAAAAGGAGCCCTCAATCAATCTCAGAACTTCATTTAACACCGTAATGAATTCAATTGACCTTTATGTTGCAGGGAAACTGTGTTTAAGGAAGGGGGAGGCAGCAACTTATCTGAGTGGCAAGTTTATCACTATTGGCAACTGATGGTTGATGAGGGGATTCTAATTCCCCTTGTTTAGCTATACTCACACTGTCGTCCCTGAGCCTGCTGAACAGACTGCTCAAAAATTCTGATTCCAAAGGAATTTTTTTTTTTAATTACATCAGTGGAATGCAAATGTGTGTTTCACTGAGACATGGGGGGGGGACGGACCTGGAAGAGCCAAATTTGACTTAGCTCTGCCCCCCTGTGGACTTGGTGTGATATCAGGCTAGACTGGAGGGGCAGGTGGAGGTGCTGCTGTAGACCACAAGAGTTTATTTTCCACCACTGGGAAACCCCTCGTTCTTGAAGTGAGACTGGAGGGTCAGCATCTGATGTTGGGCCAAAGGGACAAGTTAGGAATGCTGTTAGGATACTACTCACTTGGTGCTTAAATGTCTCCCTGATCAAGCTGGCCAAGGTTACCGCTGGGGTGGGGTTGAAGGGACCCAGGACCGTGGTTTTGGGTGACTTCAGAATTCATGCTGAGGATCCCTCAGGTCTGGTTCACAAGTTTATGTCCTCCATGGCAACTATGTACCTCTCTCAGAAGGCCATTGATACAATGCACAGATGTTCATTGGTCATACCCTTGATTTAGTGTTTGCCCCCATGCAGGTAAGGGTGGTCTGGGAATAGGTAGGGTGGATATCACTACATTCTCATGGTCATACGACTTCCTGGTGAGGTTTGGATTTGCTGACAATTCTTCCTTGCAAGGGTAGGACACCAATGGTCCACCCCAGAGCTTGCTCTGGATGGTCCCCCCCCCCAGTGAGTAGAGTAGAGCAGGTGTGGCTATGAGGGCAACAAAGACATTCTACTTCACTGTCTCCATTGTGTCATTTGAGAGATGTTTCTTGCGATTTAGAGGTTGGTTACTCCTCACCAGGGTGGTAGACCTCTGGAGAACACAATGTTTAACTGTAACCAAATGACTAAACACTTGTACATAATTTCCTTTAATTATACACATTTTTCCCCCAGAGCAATTTTCACAAATAGAACACATTTTTCTATGACATTTTCACTAATATATGCATTTCCTGCACACTCTACCCTTGCACATGCATTTCTGTAGACATAGTTGGAGAACAGCAGTGCAAAATTTGGAGAAGTGTGAGTCAAGAAGGATGACTGTGTTTTGGTTCACATATTGTTTTGGAACGCATTGGCCTTTGGGGCTGGTTGGCCTTTAAATGATGGTAATACTGTTATAGGGACGCGGGTGGCGCTGTGGGTAAAACCTCAGCGCCTAGGACTTGCTGATCGCATGGTCGGTGGTTCGAATCCCCGCGGAAGGGTGAGCAGTCGTTCGGTCCCAGCTCCTGCCCACCTAGTAGTTTGAAAGCACAGTTAAGTGCAAGTAGATAAATAGGTACCGCTTTCTAGCGGGAAGGTAAACGGCGTACCCTGTGCTGCTCTGGTGCCGGTTTGCCGGAGCAGCTTTGTCACGCTAGCCACGTGACCCGGAAGTGTCTGTGGACAGCGCTGGCTCCCGGCCTCTAGAGTGAGATGAGCGCACAACCCTAGAGTCTGTCAAGACTGGCCCGTACGGGCAGGGGTACCTTTACCTTTACCTTTAATACTGTTATACCCACTTCTGGGCCAGGATAGCCAGACCACTGTCATCCATGGTAACCTCTAGGCTGGATTACTGTTCTATGTGGGACTGCCCTTGAGGTGGCTCCAGAAACTGCATCTAGTGCCAAATGTGGCATATTGACTGTTCACTGGGGCAGGACTAGGGTTTAGTGTTACATGGAAACCTGGCTCTGAGGGTTTGCATTCCAAGACATCATGCACAAGGGTCAAGCGATGAAGCTGGGATGGCAGCCAAGCTCCAATTTGTAACAAGGCTGTTGTCAACAGCCAGCTGATCCCTGCTGACAAAGCATCCCTTGGGTCTTCCCTGTGAGAATCCACGACTTTTTACTGTTCACTGCCCACAACATGCAGCATTTGACCTGACTGCACCTGCTGGGGTTTACTTACTACCTGTCATACCACCACCCATCTATGTTCCTAGCAGTCTTAAGCTGAACACCTGGGTCCTTTTTGTTCACTTTCAGGCAACAAAACAAAAGGAAGGAAGACTTTGTCCTCACTCAAGGACTTAGCCCGCCTTCTTCAGCTGGCACGGGAACAAACATTTTGTTCTGCAAACTAACCAGCAGAGAAGGGAACAAAAAATAAAAAATAAAAATGTACGGGCAACTTTCCTACTCCCAGAGCAATTATTATCAGCTAATATGAGCTGAGAGTCCCCACACCTCTCCTGCTGATTGAAATCTCATTTGTCTCTGTGCACTTTCAAAATGGAAGTGAATGCAATCACTACCCCTGGAAAATAATAGAGAGCTGGGATTTGAAGCTCAGGGTCACCCTCGTTACTTAAAGAGAGGAGGAAAGAGTTGACTGGGGACAGAAAGATTATTTGTCAAGTACAGTCATTCCAGTGGAAATGGTAGATTAGCAGTCCGATTTGATGCATGTTTACCCAGACATTTACCAATGGAATTTACTCTCATGCAAAAGATTGCAGCCTTACAACTTGCTCGTATGCATGTTTACTCAGAGTCCCACACCCTTAGGAATGCAGACAACTGCTTTAAACTGATCCAGACTATTGGCCAATCTAGCGCCAACACTGGTAGCCATTGATAGTCTGATCTTCCATGACGTTATCTAACCCCTCTTCAAAATCGTCCAAGTTGCTGGTTATTATACAGGAGCAAACTTCATAGTTTAACTATGTGCCATGTCAAGAAATTCTATCCGCCATGACCCCAAGATCTTTTGCCTGGTCAGTCACTCCCAATTCAGACCACATATGTGTTGGCATCCATCTGTCTTGGGAGGCAATGGAAGGGTAAAGTCAAACCTATGGGAAGTTACAGCACCTGCTGTGGCTGTAGAGACCAATATGGGAGTGGTATGTTTTATTGCAGGTGGGGCAGATGAAAGCATCCAGTTTTGCTGCTACAGGTGCACCATGGTGTTTCTTCTCTCTGCCCTCCTTCCAACGGTCATTCATCCTCTGGTCACTGCTATGAATGCATGGCCTGACTGTATCCAGGCACTGCAATCAAATGCAAGGGATTCTCATACAGTGGGGCTGATGTTGCCAGCCTTCATGTCACATTTTCAGACATCCTTGTAACACAGAGTAGGTCTGTCAACAGCCCTGGGGCCTGAAGCCAGCTCCCTGTAGAGCACGTCTTTGGGGATCCAGCCATCTTCCATTCTGTGTACATTACCAAGCCAGCACAGACGTTGCTGAGACAAAACTGTGAACATGCTGGGAAAGTGGGCTTTGGAGAGCGCATATTTGTTTGAGACTCTGTCCTGCCATGTGATGCCCAAAATCTTCCTGATGGACCACATATGGAAAGCATTGAGGCATAGCTCTTGGTGGTTACAAGTTGTGAATGAGTCACTTCTATAAAGCAGCATGCTCAACACACAAGCCTGGTAGGCTTCCATCTTGGTGTTGGTTATTAGCATCACATTCTCCAATACCCTTTTGCAGAGGTGAGCCATTGTTGTAGCTGCCTTGCCAATACGCTTGCATATATGATATTATTTACCCTCTCCTGAATCTGTGGTTATATCCTGTGTTTGTCTACTCACTGTAAACCACTGAACCTAGTGGACATGGGACTACTTTGAGCAAAACTTATTTGGTACAACCCATGGGTTCTTCCCCATAAATGGCTTATGCCTCACACTACCCTTACCCCCATTTTGGGGTACCCCCCTTTTGCCTCTTAGATTGTGTTTCCAGCCTGATTGATAGATGCCTTCAAACTGGCAGTGGTGGTGGGGTGGTGGTGGTGGCACCTCCAAGAAAACAAAGAGATTGAGTCATCATCCCTGGCAAGATAAGTCACAAAGGGGAGCTGTTTGCAGCATCAGTAACAGATGCTTTCCAGGTGATATCTGACAAGCTATTAACAAAGCAGACTGAGAAAAGGAGATGCTTTGTAACAGTGATGGTTATGCAAGATTAATGCTGATTTGGAAGCTATTACATCCAGCACCAGCTATCAGATGTTACGCTTTGAAAAGAGATCTAAGGGTTTCTTGCTCTTCCTTCCCTTTTGCTTGATTTCGTGGATTCCACCTGCAAATAAGGACCACTTCCAGATACATTTAAAGCATTATGATACTACTTTAAACAGTCATATCTTCTCCTGAAGAATTCTGGGAGCTGTAGTTTGTTAAGGGTGCTGAGAGTAGTGGGAGACCATTCCCCTTACAGAGCTACCATTCTCAGAGTGGTCCCTTCACAGGAAACTGAGAAATGTAGCTCAGAAGAAGCAAGTTCCATTGTGTCTAATGGGGTTTACTCCCTGGTCAGTGTATTAAGGGCTTTCATTCTAATACCAGTATCAGAAGATTACGGTAATGGACACATCAGGTTCTGAATACCTGGGGGGAATCACCCAATGCCCTCTCTGCTTCCACCACCACCTCCTCAAAGCCTTTTCAATATGATTAGTTTTCACAATCTGTTTGTTTTTTAAAATGTAAAATGAAAATTTTAATTTGGGGAAAGGCTAGATTACCCAGACTCTTCAGAATGAACCAATGTGGCATACACACTTCAGATAATTTGCTGTTGACTCAGGATGATTATTTATATTCTGCTATCAACTTCCAGTGCATTGTAGTGGCAGCCAAGAATTTAAGTTGCTTTAAAATTGTTTTTAATTTTGTTTTTAATGCTGTAACCTGCCCTAGGATCTTAGGATGAAGGGCAGGTTATTGATATTGATAATAATATTAATAATAATAGCTCACCCATGACATAAGGCCTGATATTTAATAATAGAAAATTGACTTTGGGGAAAAAAATAAAAACCCAACAATATGAGTAGTAATAGTAACATTACTGGTAGTATTACTATTAATTCTGGGTAATGTTTGAACAGTTGATAAATAAATGCTTCCATGTAAGCCACTGTCAAAATTACATTGAGTGGGATGGAATACATGAGTCAAATTTTCCACTTCCTTAGACCCACACTGATTTTCTGCAACAGGAATTTCTCTCATGTGACTGCTTAACTGAGCAGACATTAAGCAGACAAATGACATTGTGTCTCCCACACATTGGGGGGAGAATCAGCAAACCACACTGGGAGCTTGTATACCTGAATAAATGATGCATAATGGTTATGCATTCATAATGCAGGTCTTCACTGGGTGAATTTTTTTGGTGGAGGTAAAACCATACCCGGCTTGTACTACTCCAGAGTGTAGGTGGCGCTGGGAGAAATCACACAATGGAAATGTTCCTTCTTATAGAGTGGGGTGCGTGTGCAAATCTATCAGTTTTGGTGTCACTCATTTTCCAACCTGAAGCTCAGTTCCCCACATTTCCACATCAGTCTGCAATTTTTATTTCATTTTTTTTTTAAAAAAAAAGACCGCATGAAAATTCATCAGCATTTCATTGTGAATTTCTCCTACCATGCATTTGTAGGTGAGCATAGTGAAACTATAGAATTTGCTCCCACAGGAGGCAGTGATGACCACCAACATTTTTGGCTTTAAAAGGGGATTGGACAAATTAATGGCAAAGAAGGTTATCAATTCCCACTAGCCACAATGGCTATGCTCTGCTTCCACAGACAGAGACTGACTGAACACCACTTGCCGGAAGCCACAGGAGGCCCCAGTAATGATGGTTTCCTACTGGCATCTTGCTGGCCACTGTGAGAACATGATGTTGGATGAGCCATTAGCTTGACCAAGCAGGCTCTTCTTGTGTTCTTACATTTTTGCATGCAATTTCTTCTGATATAATGCATTTTTGTATCTTATTTTCACTAATATATGCACACTTTTAACCTACTTTACAGTGGTACCTCAGGTTAAGTACTTAATTCGTTCCGGAAGTTCATACTTAACCTGAAACTGTTCTTAACCTGAAGCACCACTTTAGCTAATGGGGCCTCCTGCTGCTGCTGTGCCGCCGGAGCACGATTTCTGTTCTCATCCTGAAGCAAAGTACTTAACCCGAGGTAATATTTCTGGGTTAGCGGAGTCTGTAACCTGAAGCGTATGTAACTTGAAGCGTATGTAACCTGAGGTACCACTGTATACCGTTTTTTGTACACATTGCATGGTTGGAGAACAACACTGCAAATTGTGCTGTTGGAGAAATGACAACTTTGAATGGATGGTGGTGGCTCAGTTCACATCTTGTTTCGGAAATTGCAAATTATGTAAGTTCGTCTTCAAATTTGCACTGAGCCGAATTTCTCCCCCTTCCCTAGCAGGAACACTTTTACCGTGGTAGAGAAGTCTGTTATGTGATAGTCTAAGGGTGGTGCAGCCAAGGCAGCGAGTTTACCACCACCACCATCACATCCTTCCAGCTCCTTTGCTAGAATAATCTTCCCAATAAACAACTGAGCCAATGCTAATGAGAAAAAAGTAGTTACAATGTATATACAGAGAAGCCATCTATTGTTGAGTGGGAAACTCTATAATTGCGCTAGAGATAATTGCCTTTTTGCAAGAATCCCATTCATAACCAACATGTATTAACCTTTGAGGCAAATAGAACAACAACAGAAGATGGGGAAAAAATCTATATCTGATGCGCCAGCAAAAGGTGGGGGTTTATTTGGTGGGGGAGAAATCCACTCAGAACAGCCAGTTTCATGACCCTGAACACCAACTTTGCTGGACTTTTCAAATATTCTTTGTCAGTCCCTTCAGCTTAAAGACAGACGGCTCTTTCTGCTTTCCTCACTGTTTTTCCAGCATCAGCCCTGACTAGAGACATCCGGGATCAATTCAAGGTGTCCTTTCTGACAGCTGAGACTGCAATCCTAAGTGCATTTGGAAGTAAATCTGACTGAAATCAGTGGGAAATGCTGATGGATAGAAAGGTCAGAGAATCCTGATGAAAACAGAAATAGGAGTGGAAATAGGCAACTTTTACTTATTTGTCCCATGTCTGGAAAAGAACTCTGTCCAATGAATTTGGTTGGTGTCTCCTACTGCTGTTGCTTTCAGTCCACAAATAATCTGTAATTAAGCATGTTTTCCCCTGTTTGTATTACATTTCCTTTGCACTGAAATGAAGAGGTTGGAATAACATAATAACAAGGCAACCAGCATAACTTATGACATTAATTACACAAATTATGTATATTACATAGTTTTGCTACAGCAGGTAGCGAGATGAATAATGAACTTTGGCAGAAGGGAAACTGCAGCAGAAGAGAAACAGTGCTGCATGGCACAATGGAAAACAGGGCATTTTCACATTCCTACTTCTGAGAAATAAACTAACATTGACCCTTAGTAGAGCTGGGCAGAAACCTCTCCTCTCTGACCCAGAATTAATCCAGACCTTATTGAATTCCAAACTCTGATCCTGGTTCGGTTACCTCCAGGCATGCTTGGCCAACTGATTAGTTGTTGTTGTTGTTGTTGTTGTTTTTTTAAAAATAATATTTATTAAACTTTCCAATAAAAACATACAAATACAAAACAACTACAATAAAAACAAACACAAACAAAAAACAACAAGTATAATTTTAAAACTTATTTTCTCAACCTAATTTCCCTGACTTCCTCATACCTCACCGTTTTGTATTCTAGTTTCATTATCCCATCAGCAACTCCATTCCCTTATTTCCCCAAATTTTTTTACAAATTCCATTCCTTTTCTTACTCTAATGTCTCTGAAAACCACAATATTTTTAGTTGTTGTTATGCCACATCCTCCACCTTCCTGGAGTCCAGGACAGCTATCAATAATCTTAAAACATGAGGCAGAGCTGTGTGTCACTTGCATACTTATTTAAATAGGTGAAGATGCACCCAGGTATTTCCTTGATATCTTGACCTGAGTCTTCTGTTTTCGTGTATTTTAATTATGGATGGAACACACACACACACCTACCTCACATTGCAATGAGATTATTTTATCATATATTTTAGTTATGGGTGTTCATATTTCAGTGTTTGTACATTTGCTTTTTTATTTTGCAACCTATTTTGGCAACAACAACAACAACAGTATTCAACTACCATGTCTTGTTAACACAAAGATGTCCACTTCTGCAATGGGACTTCCTCCCCCTCGTCCCTCCACATGCAACTCTTGCCCACATCTGCTTCAGAAGGTTCATTGAACATCTAGAAGAGATTTAGGGGACATACAAGAGGAGGAGACGGGGAGAATGCTTTGTTCAGCAAACAGAAATCCTCGCACTGATGGAACATTCACTTAGCATTGTGATGGATATATCCTAATATATTTATTTTATGTATATAAAAATGTCCATGCACCATTCAGGGCAGCTCATCACATTAAAAATCACAATACAACAAAACAAACCTTAGCCCAAACCTCTGGATGACCTTACCCAATGACTCATGCAGATATTAAAGAGCATGGGAGAAAAAATTGATTCCAAGAAGCAAAGATGTCTAGGGGTCCTTCCCCTTATGTGGCCTGCCTGACCTATATGGTTGATCTCCCACTGCCCTCAATATTTTAAATGGTGACACCACCAACCACTGGGCATAGGTCCTTAATCACCCAGCTCCCCAACACATCTTGGACAAGCCACCCTTTAGAGCTTTTCAGGCTCAATGAAAGGAATTTAATTTGGAGCTCTCCCTGACTCCCCGCACCTGGCAGGCTAGACTGATGTTGGTGCAGCCTGAGCATCAAGAGCCAGCAGCCTCTTTGTCCACTTGTTCCTTCCCTGGAATAAATGGCCCTTAACAGCATTTCCCATCCTATTCCCAGGTGATTCGAGAGTGATGAGAAGTGAATGGCCCTTTCAAAGTCTTTCTTGCTGCAAAATGAGCCTCTTAGGTTCAGTTTAGTGCACTTCTTTTTGGCTGTAATCGTTTCGGCTGCCATTGCCAAGCTGATCTCTGAACTGAGCCCCTGGTGGCACCCCCTTCAGGGAAGGCCAACTGTTTCCCTCAAGCAGAACTTACAAAGGAGGCTTAAGAATAGAGCTGGCAGGGAAATTTTGCTGACAGAAAGCAGCCGAGGCAAAGTTGGAGGTTCCTGCTGGACAGGAACATCTCAGGAGAATTTTGCAGTCATGGAAAGGACTCAGTAAGACCAGTGTGTGATATTTCTCTTTTTTATTTTTATTTTTTTAAATGATATTTATTACTTTTAAACACTACAAAAAAAAGAGAAAGAGAAAAGAAGAAAAAAGAAAACAATACAATACAATGTATAAACATTACACAACATAACACTAACACAACAAACTAAACAAAACCAAACAAAAACAATTTAAAACACACATCTTACCATTTCAATATCCTATCTTTCCTTCCCTTGTTTCAACGACCTCCTCACACCTCCCTTTTCGTGTTCCACTTCTATTAATCGTTTCAGCAAATCCTTTCCATCTTCCTCTATTTTCTGTCATATAATTATCTTAACATATTCTAACCTTATTTTCCCTTTAATACTCTAATAATTTGTCTATACTTAATTCCTTATAACATTTCTACTAAAGCCATATAACTTCATTCCAACATTTTTCTAACACTCATTAATTTTACATTATTTCTATAAATAGTCTTTAAACTTTTTCCAATCTTCTTCCACCGTCTCTTCTCCCTGGTCTCGGATTCTGCCAGTCATATCCACCAATTCCCTATAGTCCATCAGCCTGGTGATCTTCTGTCCGAGGCTCTTAACTCTTTTCCAAGTCCCTTCTGCAAGTCTTCTTCGTGCTTATACAAGAACTTTGCTTTGTCTTCTACTGATCTTATTTTTATTTTCCTTCCTTTGAGGCTGAAGAGTAGATCTCGGGGAAACTCCCTCCTAAAGATGTTTTTATTCCTTCTCGACAGGGCAACCAAATCTCCATAGTTAGACCTAAGATCCAAAAGGTATTTCAGGACGTCTTTAAAAATTTCCTCTCTTGACTGTTGTTCTTCTAAGTTCTTCTGGTAGTTCCAACAGTCTCTTATTTTATTCTTCTCTTTTTCCCCTCCTCTTCCAAGTCTGAAGGCCCTCACAATTTTAGTCTCTTCTTGACCCAAGTCCAGGTCCCAAGAAACAGCAAATTCCTGTGTGAGGAAGTCCATCAAATCCAGTTCAAGCAGGGCTCTGATCCTCAAAATCTGTTTTTCTTTAGATTCAATCATGACAGGCATCAACTTATGACCATCAAGTTGCGTCTGTGAGGCTGGGACTCTTTCTCTCTCCAATTGTGTTACTTTAGGTTCAACGGCAACAGCTTTCTCCCTAGCCTTCTCCGCAGTTTGCCATGTCAAAGTAGATTCCTGTGTCAATTTCTGGATAGTTTCTGTATTGATGTTCACCTTTTGTCCCAAATTATTTATACTTTCTATATTTAAATCCAGCTTCTTGTGAAGCTGTTCCAGTGAGTCATTTATCTTACATAATACAGCCACTAAGGCCTCTTCTGTCAACATTCTTGACCGATTCAAGGTCAGTCCCAGAGTCTCACAGCTTTTTATCTTACAGCTGGAAATTCCCCCAGCTTAGCTCTTATAACAGTTTCAAAGGCTTCCTCTAGAGGGAAACAGTTTCTATTTGTATTAGTCCTTTTAAACACAGTTCAAACAATAAAGTTAGTTTCAATTTTCAGTTACTTTTACTCCTTTTTAAGAGCAGACGGAGAAAATGGAAACAATGTATCTCTCTTATTTAGCTAACTGTCAGTGAACGTTCTATTCACTATCAATGAACAATCCAAAAACGTCAGTCTTACTAGCAGCCCGTTTCCAGGTTCGGAGCGGTGGTATTTTAACTTTCTTCGCTCTCTCCTACAGGCACACACAATCCAGAACTTCCCCCCTCTTCTCCTGCTTTCAAGGGGGGTTTAATGTTTTCTACCGATGGAAATTTAGTCCTTTACAGTAGGCTTTCCAAGACTTTAGCTTACAGTCTCTTTGCTTCAGTCTATTTACAAAAGGGGAAGGCGGACTTCCTGTTTTGAACCTCCCTGTTTCGGAGCCAAATTAAGATGTTTGAAAATCCAATTCTCCGCTCTACTCACGGGTAGTTGCTTTAAGATCAAATTGTCCACAGGAAAAAGTCAGCGCTCTCCGGCAACAGCTATGCGGCTTCGCTCTGTGGAAGAAGCAGTCAATTCGAAGCACCGCGCCACTCACCCCACGTCGCTCCGGAACCCCGAAACCAGGTTTCCCCGTGAGTGGGGGAGGCGCAAAAGGTGCCAGCCGAATCCCACGTTCACAGGCTTCACCCGCCTGTGATTTTTAGTGGGTCTCCGCCTTCACCGTGGCGGCCAGACCCAGATTTCCATGAGGCAAATTCCTCCCGATCAGAGGAATTCCGCCATTACCAGAGGCGCCAACCCGGAAGTCTCCAGTGTGTGATATTTCTCAAGAGTTTCCCAAGCATTTCAGCTTGGGACACATGGAAAACATTGAGATCTTGGAATGAGATCCCACCATGAATTTCACCTAGGGAAGTTTCAAGGCAATTTGGGAATTGGGGTGGGCTCTGGGGGGCCTTCTCAGGTGCAGCCCAACCATAAGAGTGAAAGAGAGAGAGAGAATTGATGAATGGTGGATTAAAGAATGAGAGAGAGAGGGATGAATGAAGGGTAGAGCATCTGCTCTGTGTGCAGGAGGACCCAGGTCCAATTCTTTGCATTTCCAGAGATGGGTAGGAGCCCTGGAGAGCTTTTGCCAGTTAGTGTAGGCAATGCTGTGCTACAGACCAATGGTCTGACTCAGTATGAGGCAGCTTCCTAAGCTCCTATGAGAGGGCTGGTGGCAAAAATCACTGAGCAGCAGAAGACTTTAGAATCAGATGCCATCCCACACATCCAATGAATCATAATTATTCCCATTCATATTTCAAGGGCCAGACGTCCAGATTTGTAAAAGGGGTAGGACATCTTTTTTGCTTCTAGGGTGGGATGTCCTCTTGGCCAACTCTTCAGGGACTGCATGGCCCAAACCAGGTAGGATATACTTGCCATCCGATGCTGCACCACAACACCTAAAACCTCAGAGGGGACTGTTTCTATGACTCCTCCCAGTTTCCTTGTTTTGTTGGGACTTGACTCAGTCTGTTCAGTGACTGTAACAGATCCCTAGACTTCTGTTGTTTTTCCTTTGATTCAACTCCCCTCACTGCAGATGCTTTGGGCCTAGTGAGAAGCCTGCCAACACCACCCTTGTGAGGTGGGGTTCCATACTGTCAAGTTCAATATAAGCAACCCAAGTCACCCTTATCCTTGGCACGTGTCCATCTGCAAGAGCTGTGTGTAGCAGTTCTGGAACATGCTACCGTACAAGTATCAAGGCTGGCCCAAATGGATCCTTACCCCATTCCATATGCTGAATCCAACTCAATTGGAAGTTTGATTTTCCTACACCTTTTTTTCTTTTTTAAAAATATTTTATTAAGGGTTTTCTTGTTTTACAGTGTAAGTGTAATGCCTCGTATTTCCCCCCCCCCCCCATGTAACATTTTTACAAATCCATTTCATTTGTTGAGGCATTAGGGGGAGAAGAAAAAAGAAAAGAAAAAGAAAGGCGGGGTGGAGGGAGGGGAGATGGATGGGGGTGGGGTCGGGTAGCGGTGTTTCTATTATGTTTAATGTATGTAGTTTGGTGTCAGCATGCTTGCGTTGTTCACTTGTGTTCCTTTGGTGGTGAGAGAGGTTGGGGTTGGCCTAGGATGTGATTGTTTGTTTGTGATTGGCTGTGGTGATCTTTGTTTTCATGTGTGAGTGAGGTGGGTGGGTGTTTTGGATCAGGTTAGCCATATTGATTTGTATGCTGTTGGTGGATTATTGTCATTGTCCTGTTGGGCTGTGTATGTGATAAAGGGGAGCCATACCGGGGTGAAGGTGTCTTCTTCTGTTTGTCCCCGTGTCAGTTTCAGTTTATTAGTTAATTTTTCTAGTAGGGCTGTTTCCCATACTATTTGGTACCATTGGTCCATACTTACTCCTGACAGGTCTCTCCAGTGTCTGGTTATGGTGTTTCTGGCTGCTGAAAGTAGGTGGGTTATGAGTTCTTTGTGGTGTAAATGGGCATTGTTGTTTTTCCTACACCTGAGGGCAGCAGCCCTGTTCTTCAACACCTCACCAGTGCTGCCCCAGCATCTGCCACCTGAGGAAACTGCCTCACTCTCCATAATGGTAGCTCCGGCCCTGGCAAGAATGCTGCTGTATGTGCAGTGCAGAGAAATTCAACAATGGACATGGATGTGAAAAGCAGGCCTCGGTTTCTCCTTTTGCAATTGAAACCTCTTGCTTTGTTTTCTCTTCTCAGCGGATATGGCAACAGTTGCTTTGTTTTTTTCATGTTAACGCTTAGCTTCAACCAGCCTGCCTGGTAGCTGTTTCTAGTATTTAACAGTCATAGGAATCATGCTGAGATTGAAAAATACCTGACTTTCCCTGATAATTGGAGGTGCTTCCGTCTTTCCTTGTTTTCTCCTTTCTGCAAACATTCTGGGCAACTTCCAGAAAAGGTCAGCTAATACAGTTGTGGAGTCAATGCCGCTCAGTTTCAGCCACAAGATGAGAGGCTCTGAGAAATCCCCAATCTATTAGTGAAAGCCCCCCATCAGACTGGATGAAAATTGGTCTCTCTGTTTGGGGTCCAAGGCATCTGGGTATGCCCTGCCAAATACCATCCATTGTTGTTTGCGCCAGTTATTCCCAGTACAATCTTGCTCAAAGAAATGGCAATTTAGTTTTCATTGCTTGCAACTAGAAGGACCCTCATGCACATCAGAGAGAAGGAGAGCTGGGGCAGGGGGTGGGGGGAAAGAGAAGGAGAGAGAGGAAGAAGCTGGTCCAAGATTTAAATTGAAAATAGTAATCAATATCCCCCTCTTTGCAAAAAAAGAGATGGAAAGGAAAAAGTGGGCTTGAAATTGTCCTCAGCACCTTCTCATTAGCAAAACCTTTTGCAGCTTTAGATCTCTTTAGCGCTTTCCCTTTTAATAGGATGTTGTAAAAAAATTAAAAAATAAAGAATTCCGAAGGGAAATGGATAAGTTAAAAGTATGAAGGACTTGGCAGAGGTTGTGAGATGATAAAGGATCTGTTGCTTTCATGTCTGCCTCCCAGAAGGTGAAAATGTGGACATGAAAGATGAATGTATGGATTCCACTTTGGTAGGTGCAGAATATTATGGCCTGATCCTGCCAGGTTTGCTCCATGAGAATAAGAAGAAACTTGCTGTGGCTCAGGCCAAAGGGAGCCCATTTAATCTTGCATTGCATTTTCACAGAGAACCAACTAGAGGCCTGTGGGAATTCAGTAGTCTGGGTTAAGCCAGGAGCCATGGGGTCAGCCTGTAGTCAGAACCAAAAAGGATGAACTAAGAGGCATGTTTGGGAATGTACTAAGCAAAGAGTAGGCAGTGAATGAAGGAGAAGCCAGGTGGTAAGGCTGAGGGCCAAAAAAGGATTCCACGTTGAAGAAAACCAAGAATTAGAGGAACACATCAGAAATCAGGAAGCACCTTGTTGCCAAAGCCAAGCTCAGCTAGAACAGGAAGTATTCTTATACCACTTCCTGTCTAGGATGAGTCAAAGGAAGGGCTGTAGCTCAGTGGTAGAGCATCTGCTTTGAATGGAGAAGGTCCCAGGTCAATCCCTGATATCTCCAGTATAATTGGAAAAGACTTCTGCCTGAAACTCTGGACAGAAGCTGCCAGTCAGTGGTACCTCGGGTTACATACGCTTCAGGTTATAGACGCTTCAGGTTACAGACTCCACTAACCCAGAAATAGTACCTCGGGTTAAGAACTTTGCTTCAGGATGAGAACAGAAATTGCTTGGTGGCAGTGAGGCGGTAGTGGGAGGTCCCATTAGCTAAAGTGGTACCTCAGGTTAAGCACAGTTTCAAGTTAAGAATAGACCTCCGGAATGAATTAAGTTCTTAACCCGAAGTACCACTGTACTTAGGACATCCCTTCCCAGAGCGACAGTGAGGACTCGAAGAGGGGGGTGGGGGTGGCAGGCTGGGGAAAACAGAGGCTTGCTTCCTTCCCATACTGAGAGTGATGCAAGCCCCTCCCATCCTGGAGAGCCTGCTGTAAATTCCCAAGATAGCGTAGGTCAGACAGAGGCAGCTTCAGAGGAACTGTAGCCTTTAGAGACGGCTCCAGAGGGGGATGGGCAAACTGCTCCTGAGTCCCCACGGACACAATGAAGGAGTAGGGTCCAGGCTTGGTGTCAGTCCAACAGGAGGAGGGGCGGCCCATGGAGGATATCCTGCTGTTGGTGGAGGTCCCGCCCTTTAGTGAGCTCAACGTCATCATCAGCAGATGATTGAGTTGTGAGCTCCGACTGAAACAACTCTGTAAATACTAATAAATCTAAGAGCAATTAAACCACTAGCTTGCTGCGTTCTTGGTGTAAGAGGGACACCTGTAATCCTGACACGCATACTGTTTTTCTCACTAAGTGATCCAGAATGACTTACATTATACCATCCAAGTGTCCCTATTTTCCAGGGACTGCCCCAGAATTACAGAAGCCATCCCAGTTTCTCTTTTGATCCTGATGGAAGGCAATAAATGATGGTGATGATGATAGTAATAAGAGGACACAATCCTAAACACACTTATCTTGGAATCAGTCTTATTAAACTCAGTTGGATTTTCCTCTTAGTAGGCATGTCTAGGATTATGCTGCACACAAGTATAATCAGGAGATCAATCAACTAAAATTTCAGTTGATTAATTGGCTGGGAGGTGAATTTTAATTGGTGGGCTTTGAGTAAAGGGGAAAAAATGCCTATTTCTTAAGGCTGTTAGGATTCTTGCAACTTACCATAGCAGAAAAAATGTAAATCGTAAACAATGAATGATGGATGCTATTTTATTACATTGTACATTAGCTCACATTTCCTTCAATATCTCAGAAATGCACCTGTATGGAGGTTTAAGCAATATGCAAATTTATTGAAATTTAATTCATTACTCACTTAATATGAATGAAAGCAAATGAATGACAGCCCTAAATGTAACATTTCTCTATTCAGAAATATTTTAGTTGTTAGGGATAGACACAGGGTAATTTTAGGCATATTTTTACATATATTATATAATTCTATATATGTGTGTTTTTAAAATGACTGCTTAAGGAAAAAGGAAGACATGAGGAATACCTTGCCTTGTTGGCTACTAACACATTTCTTTACCAAGCAGGTAAATTGTCGATGTCGCACCTCATTTAACAAGAAACTAATAATGATCAATAACTAGGTTTTCTTTTCTTTTTTTGCCTACTCAGTCGCTCTGTTATTAGCAGAACTGGCAAGGTTCCCATATCAGGTCATTAGCAGAAATGCATAGCCATGCAGAGTTGATGAATGACCATTTATGCTTAGAAGTACAAAGCCAGATTGCAGAAGGCTAAATGTTAGTCTTTGGGATGGAAAAGAAAATGGAGGGAAAGAGAATGAACTATTTCCTCTTGGGTTGGGTTGGGGGGAGAGAAACCATTATCTTTCATCATATCAATCTCAGGTGGTCAAGTGCCTATCAGCTTGGAAGCAAGAGAGAACCACCCAAATATAAAGGAGTATAGGCAATCCTCATTTTGCACAGGGGTTACATTCTGGACCCCTGCAGACGTTAGCTGAGCGCATGTAAGCCCACTCTGCCCTGCCCCTTTTTGTGACATCTTTATGACGTAGTGGGGGCTACTTCCAGGTTTGACACTGTGTGCATATGTGCGATCTCACATCCTTTGTATGCACCAAAATTGCTTGTTGCCTGTACGCATATATTTATTTATCACTTTTATATCACACCTTCCCTCCAAGGAGCTCAAGGTGATGTAGGTAGCTGCTCTTTCTCTCCACAACCTACCTGTGAGGTAGGTTAAGCTGAGAGCAAAGGAGCAGCGTGAGTTGCTCAGTGAGCTCCATGGCTGAGAAGGGATCTGAACCTTGGTTTCTCAGGTCTTAGTCCAACACTCTATCGACTATGACACATGCTTTCCTAGGGAGTCTAGGAAAACAAAAGTACATTGGCTATAGATTTATTATTATTACTTTTCATCAAAATCAAATGTTTAATATAATAAGACCTGTGAGCTTCCAGGATGTGTGGAATGTTGAGGTGCAGGTTCAGAAACTGTAACAACTCCAAAGCCAAAAAACCAAAACAAGGGAACACCCCATAAAAGAAATATGTCATCTAGTTTCTTTATGCTTTGCATATACAGAATGCTCCACTGCATATTCTTACTGGTTAAATAGTGCTTATCAGTCTTCACTGTTGCACCTAATGACTTGATTCCAATGTAGTGCTATCACTTTTTCTGTGGGCCTTTCCCAAAATCTGTTGTGAGTTTTCCCCAAACCCTCCAGAGCAGATCTGGGGAGGGTGCAGGGCATGAATAGGAGAAGGTTCCCTTGCACTAGCATCAATCCGTGCACTAATGGAACAAGGGGTTGGGGTACTATAACTGCACATCCTTCTGTTTCTTAAAAAAGAAATATTTTTTTCTTGATTTTGAAAATTTTCTATACTCCTTGATTGTAAAGAAAAGAAAACTCGAAGTGGTTTACAAAGAGAATAAAACAATAAAATTATCAGTAAAAAACAATTAAAGACAGCTATTTAAAAGCATGCAAAGAAAACTACAATCATGAATAGGCTAAAACAGTTTAAATCACATATCAAGATTCTATATATCTGGGTACGTATGTAAACAAAAATGTTTTTAGCGGGCAATAGAAAGCAGTGAAAGCAATAGGCCTATATGCGGGAGACTTTTCGGGGGGGGGGGGGAAGAAAAGCTTTCCATTTAAAGCTCTGTCTACCTTGCTCGCTGTATTGCAATGATGATGGCAAGCTGTGACAAGCAACAGAAAGCAACAGTAGCACGACCATTTCTCTGTTTGGCTCCATAACTCCCAGCTGGGAGCAGCAGCTGCCCTGTTACTGTCTAAACTTTCTCATCCTTCTTGCCCTGTTTAGCTTGGGTGGTCTTTCCATGGCAGTATGAGCAGCTCTGGACACCACTGAATGCAGAGGGAACCTGAAGAGATGACCGGTCATGTGCTCCAATGAAAGGCAGTTTCCAGTGTTATGATGTCATCAGAGGAGTGCCTTTGACCAGAGTCTGACCACAGGTCCATCTAGCTCAGTAACCTCTGCTGCCCTCCAGGGTTTCAAGCAAACCTTCCTCAGTCCTACTTGAAGATCCCAGGGATTAGCTGGGATGTTCTGCATGCAAAGCCTTTGCTGTGCCACAACACATGCTCAACCCATTATGGCAGTTATAATGCCTTGAGTGAATACACATCTCCTACACTCATACTACCAGAGGCACAAGATATATCTTTTGCATCTCACAGTTGATAGAGTTGTGCAAGTAGAGAAGACAGGAAGCTCAAGCTTCAGGCTCAAAAAAGGGCAACCCAAGCGATCCAAGGATTGGATTAACTCCTCTATGAGAAAAGGTTGCACCGTGTGGCCTTTTTAGTTTGCAGAAAAGGCAAACAAGAAGTGACATAACAGAGGTGTATAAAATTGTATAAGGTATGGAGACGGTGGAGAGACATTTGTCTCCCAAAATAATAGAACTCAGGATGTTCAATGAAGCTGAATAGTAACAATAACAATAAGAATTATTTATTTATTTGTACCCCACCCATCTGGTTGGGTTTCCCCAGCCACTCTGGGTGGCTCCCAACAGAATATTAAAAACATGATAAAACATCAAACATTAAAAACTTCCCTAAACAGGGAAGTTGCCTTCAGGTGTCTTCTAAAAGTCAGATAGTTGTTTATTTCCTTGACATCTGATGGGAGGGTGTTCCACAGAACGGACGCCACTACTGAGAAGGCCCTCTGCCTGGTTCCCTGTAACCTCACTTCTCGCAGTGAGGGAACCGCCAAAAGGTCCTTGGAGCTGGACCTCAGTGTCCAAATGGGGGTGGAGACACTCCTTCAGGTTGGAAGATTCAGAAAAGACCAAAAAGGTACTTATTCATGCTGTGCATACTATGGATACCACTCCGGCAAGAGGCGCTGGTGACAACCAGCTTGGATGGATTTAGGAAAGGGTTACAGAAATTCATGAAGGGCAAGGCTACTGATGGCTACTAGCCATGATGGCTGTGTTCTACCTCCACTGTCTGAGTACCAGTTTCTTGTAATCACAGGTAGGCAGATTGCTACTGCACCCAGGTCTTGTTCTAGGGCTTCCCATAGGCATCTGTTCTGTCACTGTAAGAACCAGATGGTCGGATTCAGCAGGATCTTGTGTTGTTAAGCAACTGGCACTTCCACTCTATCCCCTCCCCCCTCCCTCTTACACATTTCTGAAGCTTTTCCATATACACTTGAAAATACAAATTTGGTTCTTATAATCTTTGAATGCTCTCTGACAGTTCCTTCTCCTCCAGATCCTGGTGAATTTGTTTATTGCACATGTAGGAATAGCATATCGGAAGGGATTGGTTTCAAGAAACTTCTCTCAAACCCAGGCATTTTATTACGCAGCAATCAAGAGGCACCGGGGACTTTCACCGTTATGCACAGTACTCCATAAAGATTCCTAGAGTCAACAAAAGGTGATTGAATTCAGTGCAGCTATAAAAGTAGGAGATGTTTTCAGAGGGAACAATGAGAAGCAATTATGCTTATCTCAACCATTTTAGAAGAATTTTGCAAGTCCGCAGTCTGGGTGCCAGTAATCAAAGTAAATTTTACGAAGTCAGAGTGAAATATTGGAGAGATTTAGATGTTCTAATTATGTGGGAGAATGCAGGAAGGAGGCGAGGCTGAAGCTGCTGATCAAAATGTAGAAAAAAAGAATCTCAAAGGACTGTTAAGGACAAGAGGAGAGGCACAACTTGCATGTCCTCCACACAATTACTTGAGGAATTGAAAGCCCATTGTGTAAGTCCACAAGGACAGGGACTACCAAGTTTGCCAGTCTTGCATTGCCACAAGATATACAGTTCATTTCAGGCAGAGAATATTGGACCATGTGTGTGTGTGTGTGTGTGTGTGTGTGTGTGTGTGTGTGAGAGAGAGAGAGAGAGAGAGAGAGAGAGAGAGAGAGAGAGAGGCGGGGCAGAGATGAGAGGGGACGAAACTTTCTTCCCTCAATTGTATTTCAGGGGAAAGTGTGGGCAAATTTGGGGGACTGGGGGTGAAATTTGCCAGCCCTTTTGCAACCTTCTACCCCCCCCCCAGAAAGCCCTGGAATTATATCACGTCATGGTGTAATCTCATTCCTAGAGCATGCTGGGGAAGAGGGAAAAATCTAATTAAATTACAACATTTTAATATCACTCTTCAGCCAAAAACAGTTCCCAGAGTGGCCTACAAATATCAATAGTAAAGCTATTCTTGCCCTCAGGTTTACAATCTAAAAGACGTAGCACAACAGAAATCTGGGGAAGAAGGAGGGGAAAAGCAAACCCAGGCACTATTTTGAAGTTACACAATACATGTAATGACCATCTTGAATGGAAGGAGTTCAAGGAGAGGGGGAGAGCCAAAGGTTGTTGGTCCTTCAGCAGAATCAATAGAGAGGCCTGCAGCCCCAGCCCTCCCCTTCTCCTGTAGCACGATGGAACACCCATAGGTGCTTTGGATGCTTCCCAGTCATCGAGCAGAATACCACCCCAATAGTAAGGGCTGCTTGGAATGCTGACCTGCTCCTTGCCCTACTGCCATGCAAACCCTACTTACCAGCTGTGTAGTCAATAAAGTTGTGGCACATTTTCACCCAAGACCACATCACACATGTATCATTTCCGCTGCACCCATGAGCCGCAAATCTCTGACTGCTCTACATCAGGGGAACCTATAGGCCTTCCAGAGGTGGTTGGACTCCAACTCCCATCAACACCAGCCAGCATGGCCAATGGTCAGGCTTGAAGGGAGTTGTAGTCCAGCAACATCTGGAGGGCCGCAGGTCTCCCATCCTTGCTACATCAGAATACACAATTGCCCTTCAAGGGTGTGCTAGGTCTGGGCCTTGGGACATCAGAAAACCCCCAAATAGTAGAACCACGAGAAGTCACCCATATGTTTCCATAGCCTTTCACCCTGCTTGTTCTTTTCTTCAGACCAGCTCTTTCAGTCCTGCTTATTACCTGATTGTCATCAGGGAGGAAGGGAGGGAGGGAGAGAGAGAGACATTCTTACAGCAATGTCATTGACAAGTAGCTGAAACTATTCACTTGGGCTTCTTTTTCCCCCTATCCTCTGCTGGACCCTTGAACCAGATGGAGTTTCTTATTTAATCAGAGCCTTTTGCTTCCAATCAACCCAAAAACTTCACTTAAAGGTTTTGATGAAAGGCTTCTTGTAAATGGCTAATAGGATACATGTTCCTCACCCTGGCCTCTTCTCCAGGCCTCTTGTCAGGCCTTTCAAATGAATCTGAAGAAAACGAGATTGGGATTTTTAGGACACCGGCTTGTGGAGGCAAGTGATTATTGGGCCTGTCAAGTGACGGAGCTCATTTCAAAGAGACTTTTCTGCTGGTAGCTTCTATTAAGGGGTGACCTGAAGCAACTCAACCTTTGGGAAGGTGAACATTTCTGGTGGTATTCTGCCCCCAACCTTCAACCCCAATTTGGGGTTGTATACAATGTTTATCCTACTCAGAGCACATTGAAATCAAAGGACTCAAGTTAGCTGTATCCATTAATTTTTATGAGCCTACTCTGAGTCAACCCTCAGTCAATAGTTTGAATTGCCATCAGATCTGCGTCTATTCATTCATGATAGGAACAAGAGGGTTCAAATCACAATTCAACCTTATTCTTTATTAGGAGGAATATGACCAGAAGCTGTCTCTTTCTTTCTTTGGGTCGTGTCCAGCTAAGTTCTACTCAGAACAGCTCAACTGAAATTAATTAACCAAAGTGGGTCATGACCGTTCATTCCAGTGGTTCTACTCTGGGTGCAGCTAGCATTGGGTACAATCCTTTATTTTTTATTTAGGAGGATGTTGTCAGTGTTGTCATTTTCTGACCATTATAATGTATCTCTACTTTCCCATTATTGTGGTTGTTGTTGTTGTTTTTTGCTTATCTTTGTTATTAAAATTTCTTATAAGGTCATCATTATAAACAAATAAATAAATTTCACTGTCAATAAGAATAAAAAACAGTAACAGCAAAAACTCTTCCCCTCACTTACTCTTACTTGCCCACAAGTAAAAGTGGAGAATGAGTGCATTCTTCCTTGATAAACTAGGGGAATACCTTCAGAGTTTCTTTCTGTATTGGGAAAATTATATTTAAAAGATTTACCAAAAAAGGGAGGCACTCAGTTTTTTTAGTAGGAGCTGGTGATGTGGCTGAATATTATTCATTTATTTATCTAAAAGATTTCATCTCCACCCTTCATTATTGCTGATTCCAGGGCAAGTGAGATCACAACAACAATAAAATAAGAGCAGATAACGATGCAACAATTAAACCACCATTATTAAAAAAAAAATCCTATTAAAAATTCAGAGGATACCACAAACAATTCCATAGACTTATCTCACATAAATGCTTGGGGGCACAGGAATGTTTTACATTGGCGCCAGCAAGAAAAGCCTGTTGGCATCAACCCTACCTCTGATTAAGATTTTAATCGATTTATGAAGAAGAGGAGAGAATACAGAAATTACTGCTGTGGACATGAACAAACGTAATGTCTGCTGGTTTTATGCACACAGATTGTTGGTATCTGAATGGATTTTGCAACTAAAATAATGTGTGTGCATGTGTGTGTGTGCATTTACTTTATTTGCTTTGGGAACGGTAAATGGGATAATGTGGAAAGAGCAACAGATTTAAATTTTACTTTGTACAGTAGGTCATCTTCTACACACCCTGGCACACTCTCCTCTGTTCTCCATCCAGGAAAGCCAGAGGCATCATAAGAGTTCAAGGACACTTTAAAGCTTGCTAGGCAAAAACACTCCAGGAGAGTGTGAGAGTCTTAAGGGCCAGACAGAGGCTTGGAAGAATGCATTTGTGGCTGTTGGATTTTCCAAACCTTCTCCAAGGTTGGTGAAATGCAAGCTGCCCAACCAGTGGAAGCAGGTCCATTAAAGTCAATGTGGCACTGCCCCACCAACATCAGTCTGCGCTCAACCAATTACCACCAACCCACCTAGCTACTTCCAACCAATCCAGGGTGTTGTAGCCCAGGCCATCATCTAGCATCTAGATCAAGGGAAGTAATAGTGCCACTGTATTCTGCTCTGGTCAGACCTCACCTGGAGTACTGTGTCCAGTTCTGGGCACCACAGTTCAAGAAGGACACTGACAAACTGGAACTGTCCAGAGGAGGGCAACCAAAATGGTCAAAGGCCTGGAAATGATGCCTTATGAGGAACGGCTAAGGGAGCTGGGCATCTTTAGCCTGGAGAAGAGGAGGTTAAGGGGTGATATGATAGCCATGTTCAAATATATAAAAGGATGTCACATAGAGGAGGGAGAAAGGTTGTTTTCTGCTGCTCCAGAGAAGTGGACATGGAGCAATGGCTCCAAACTACAAGAAAGAAGATTCCACCTAAACATTAGGAAGAACTTCCTGACAGTAAGAGCTGTTCGACAGTGGAATTTGCTGCCAAGGAGTGTGGTGGAGTCTCCTTCTTTGGAGGTCTTTAAGCAGAGGCTTGACAACCATATGTCAGGAGTGCTCTGATGGTGTTTCCTGCTTGGCAGGGGGTTGGACTCGATGGCCCTTGTGGTCTCTTCCAACTCTATGATTCTATGATTCTATGATTCTATCTTCCTCCTCCATAGGCTCAGTGCTGTCCTTGTAAAACTCAGCAGGGGAAAGAATGGGGCCAAAACTAGACTGCTCTATCTGTCACTGACTCTGCCTCCACCTACTGTTGGCCTCCTTACCTTCTGCCCTACCAATCCCAGTGAGCACCAGGCCCTGCTGTTCCCCGCACCCCCTTTGAGGGCTCCTTGAAGAAGCTAGATCTGGAGGCGATCCCCATAAAATGTTTCCTAAGCCTTGCTCATGGAGCTCATCCCTCATGGATGTGTTTCAGCTCCTGGAAGTTTGAGAAATGCTGTGCTAGGTTTAGACAATTCATTTCTGGAGAGTAATAGAGATGAGTCTCTCCACTCACAGCCTGCCACTCCCCCCTCTCCTTTCTGTCTGACCTCTGTGTGTTTTGACCACCTTGTTTCAGGAGCAGATAAATACACAATAGAAGGGGTTCTCATTTCCCATGGGATGAAGCAGGCATTCAAGCCTTGATATATTAGCGTTTGATTCTCTGGATAAGTGTAGACTTCTAACAGCTGAGGAGAACACATTAATACATCAACCGATCCATTGGTAACTTTAATAAGACATTGTTGCTTTTAATCTTCTTTTATGGCTGCCTCCTACAGAATTTCAACAGGATACTAAGACAAGAAGTGTCTAGAATGGGCAATTGCAGGCTTGTATGTATGTGTTTTTGTTTCCTTTGGTTTATAAAGGAACTTGCAACTAGAAATATGTGAAAAAGGAGGGAAAGGGGAAAAGAGAGTATACAAGGGCTAAAGTGTTTATTTTATGCTGTCAATCACTGTAGCACTCCTCTCCCCTAATGTTGGCAGTATAGGGATATTTGCAAATTAATAAAAATAAATAAGTCGGGCACTACACCCTGCAGATTGTTGCAGAGCACTGCCCCAGAAACAGGGTTTTCCATAGTTGCCCCCTCTGCAATTCACAAGGTGCTTTCAGTTTTCTGTTTTGGATGCCTCTCATGAACATCTCTTGTTGCCTGGGCCTTTCCGGATCCCTGAGGCTGGATTTTTACACCTCTGTGTTTTTGTTCTTCTGCTGTTGTAATTTTTACTGTTCTTAATGTGTTTAATGATTTTGTGGCATCTTCTTGCGTTATGTTTTATCACATATTGTGTACTGCTTAGTTTTAAACGTTAAGCTGTCTAGGAATGTTCTACATAAAGAGCAACTACGTCTTCTAGTTCTGTCCTTATCTTGCCTTTTGGAGAAGTGCAGGGCATGGCTCCAGAGGTCAGCCCTGCTTACCAGGTCTCTGGAAGTTAAATTTCAGGGTAGTTTCCTCCTTTTGCCATGATGTCCATGAGCATCTGGTCAGCCACTGTGGGAACAGGACAGTGGATTGGATGGGTCTTTGGCCTGAACCAGCAGGGCTCTTCTTATTTTTGTCCTGGAAGCCGTGTGGGCCTGTGGGCCGCTTTCTAGCTCCTGACCCATGGCTGCAAGCTTGTGTTTTCTTACTTCATGTAGTTCCGTCCATTGATTTCCTAAGCAGCTTAGCAAGAGAGGGGGAAATAAAGCAGGAAATGCAATTATTTCATTTGGTAGCACTTATCTATAGATTCTCTGTGTTCAGAGGCCCTTCAGTACCAGACACCCACATACAAAAGTATGATATTACTCAAGTGGTCAGCTACTTTCAGGATATATTTGTCCCAAACAATCCACAATTTCTCTTGAAAGAAATATTTCTTTCTCTGAAAGGTTGACAAGTGTTCTGAGGAAGGTAGAGTAATGAACTTGGTACTAGCAAAGTCTTTGGAGGAATCCTTTCAATTCAGATCAGCTCAGAGCAGTTTGGTGGGTAAAAAACAGAATGTCCTCAGGTTTAGCTAGCAGATCTAATAGGTCACCTACTCCTTATCAGCTCCTTGCTTAGGGTACTCTCTTAGGATCCTTCAGATGGATGATTAATGAAGAAACAGTCTTTAATGTGGTGGCGCAAAAACTATGAAAGGGTCCACTGTATACATATTTTTGCAAAACAGTTTTCCCTAGTATAATGCAGTTTTATATGTTATTTTCACTAATATATCAGTACAAGAGCACCTTCTGTGCAGGCAGAAACTCTCAAGGAGGGTATGAAGTGGGGCTGGGGCTGGGGCATGGTCCGAGGAGAGCCCAGGGGCCAGGTAAAGAGGCACGGAGAGCCACACCCAGACTCCTGGGCTGCAGTTCCCCACCCCTGCACTAAGCAAAGGCCATCCTGTTCTCTCATTCTTCTAATGACAGTGAAGATCATTTTATATGTTTCTTGCTTCTATTTTAATGCACTGCATTTATCATTGTGCCTCTCTTCTTGTTTTGCTGTTTTATTACGCGTCATTGTTAATATTGATTGCTTGTAAGCCACCTTTGCATCAGAAGGTGGAGTATAAATACTATAGATAAGTCGAGAGAGCATGGAGAGAGGTGAAATAAGGACAGTGGAGTCAAACTGGAGGGGAGGATATGGCTATCAATGGCTACTAGCCACAATGGCTATGAACTGGTTACGAGGCAGTAATGCTTCTGCATACCAGATGCTGGAAGCCACAGTAAGAGAGAGGGCTCTTGTGCTTGGATTCTGCTTGCCAGTTTCCTACAGGTATCTGGTTGGCCACTGTGAGAACAGGATGCTGGGCTAGATGGGCCATTGGCTTGAACCAGCAGGCTCTTCTCATGAATTTTGAGTCTGGAAATTTAACTTCACATCCAGGACTAGGAGCAATACCTGGCATCTTCAGGCACTTGCTAATAGCCAAGCATCTTGGAAACTCAATTGAGTTGGGTTTCCTGTCTTCTCCAGTGAATTAACTGAGTAGCAGGTGGTGAGGAAGCCATTTTGACATTCCTACAATGCTCTGGGGGTGATGCTATGTTGGGACGTTAGGAAAATGTCAAAATGTTGGTCATCTCTTGTCAGCCTGCTGAAAATTGCAGTGGTGCTATCATGACTGCCAAATCTACCAGGGAAGGGGGCACCCCAATTGATGGTTTTTTTTATTATTATTAAATTTTTATTAAGGATTTTTTAAATACAACAAACCGAATAAAACATACAAAAATATCATGTGTCGTAGCATATTTTCTAATCCTCTTTGGACTTCCTCACATCTCCCGCTCCTGCGTTCCAAGTTTATAAAAATTAAACCAGCAATTTATCACCTTATCCCCACCTTAAAGTCAATTTTTACAATATTATATCTTAAATTTTAGATATATTTGTTTCCTCTTTGGCGCATTAAAATTAACCCAATAGTTATCTAAAAATTTGGTTTTTTCATAAGTTTAACTTATCTTCATAGTTCACTTCATCTGTTTCCATGGTGCCCAATTGTTTATGATCAAACATCCTGCTTAGCATTCATACAATTTACAATGCTTTTGCAAATATATCTTAAATTTTCTCCAATCTTCTTCCACCGTCTCCTCTCCCAGGTCTCGGATTCTGCCCGTCATCTCGGCCAATTCCATATAGTCCATCAGTTGCATCTGCCATTCCTCCAGTGTGGGTAGATCTTGAGTTTTCCAATGCTTGGCAACGAGTATCCTTGCTGCTGTTGTTGCGTACATAAAAAATGTTCGATCCTTCTTTAATACCCCTTGGCCGACAATACCCAAAAGGAAGGCCTCTGGTTTCTTAAGAAAGGTATACTTAAATACCTTTTTCAGCTCATTATATATCATTTCCCAGAAAGCCTTCACTTTGGGGCAAGTCCACCAAAGGTGAAAGAACGTTCCTTCATTTTCCTTACATTTCCAACACTTATTATCAGACAAGTGGTATATTTTTGCAAGTTTGACTGGGGTCATGTACCATCTATATATCATTTTCATTACATTTTCTTTCAAAGCGTTACATGCAGTGAAATTCAGCCCAGTAACCCACAATTTTTCCCAGTCCTCAAACATAATATTATGCCCAATGTCCTGTGCCCACTTTATCATAGCCGATTTAACCGTTTCATCTTGTGTGTTCCATTTTAACAGCAAGTTATACATTCTTGAAAGTACCTTAGTCTTAGGCTCTAACAGTTCCGTTTCTAACTTCGATTTTTCCACCTGGAATCCTAATTTTTTATCAAGTTTAAAAACTTCTTTAATCTGAGCATAATGTAACCAATCTCACACTTTGTCTTTCATTTTCTCCTGACTCTGCAATTTCCAGTTGTCTCCATCTTTTTCTAATATTTCCCAATACTTCGGCCATTTGGCCTCCATATTGAGTCTTTTTCGGGCCTTAGCTTCCAATGGTGAAAGCCACCTTGGAGTTTTATTTTCCAATAAGTCTTTATATTTTGTCCAGACATTAAACAATGCTTTTCTGACAATATGGTTCTTGAAATTCCTATTAATCTTAACCTTGTCATACCATAAATATGCATGCCAACCAAACGCATTGTCAAAACCTTCCAAATCTAATACATCAGTATTCTCAAGAAGCAGCCAATCTTTCAACCAGCAGAAAGCTGCTGATTCATAATACAACCTTAAGTCTGGCAGGGCAAAGCCCCCTCTTTCTTTCGCATCAGTTAATATCTTAAACTTAATTCTGGGCTTTTTGCCCTGCCAGACAAATTTGGAAATATCTCTCTGCCACTTCCGGAAACACTCTGTTTTGTCCACAATCTGTAATGTTTGAAATAAAAACAGCATTTTTGGCAATACATTCATCTTTACAGCAGCAATTCGGCCTAACAAGGAAAGTTTCAATCTTGTCCAAGTTTCTAAGTCTCTCTTAATTTCAACCCAACATTTTTCATAATTATCTTTAAATAGACTCAGATTTTTTGCTGTTATGTTCACCCCTAGGTATTTTACTTTTTTAACCACATTTAACTCTGTCTCTTTCTGAAACCGTTCTGACTCTGTAACTGTCAAATTTTTTCCCAGCACCTTAGTTTTCTGCTTGTTTAATTTAAATCCCGCTACCCGACCAAACTCTTGAATTAGTTGTAATACTTTTTTCGTACTAGATTCTGGCTCCTGTAAGGTCAAAACTGGGTCATCTGCAAACGCTTTAAGTTTATATTGTTTCTCTCCGACCTCAATCCCTTTAACCAACCGGTCCCCTCTGATCGTGTTCAAGAGCACCTCCAGGACCGAAATAAATAACAATGGGGGAATAGGACAGCCCTGTCGTGTTCCTTTTTCAATTTTGAACTCTTCTGTAATCACATTGTTTACTATCAGTTTAGCTTTTTGTTCAGAATAAATTGCATCTATCCCATTTCCAAAACCCCGTCCCACTCCCATCCCTTCCAAATTTTCCTTCATAAATTTCCAAGAAATATTATCAAAGGCCTTCTCCGCATCGATGAAAATTAACACTGCTTTTGTATTGATATTTGTTTGCAAGAGTTCCAAAATATCAATAATGTTCCTTGTATTAGCAAACAAATGTCTACCTGGGAGAAAGCCTGCCTGGTCCTTGTGAATTACCTGGTTCAAAACTTTTTTAAATCTACTTGCCAAAATGTCTGCAAATATTTTATAATCCACATTTAGAAGAGAGATGGGGCGGTAGTTCTTAAGTTGGGTCTTTTCAGTTTCCACTTTTGGTATCAATGTGATAAACGCTTCTTTCCACGATTCCGGCGCCTTCTTCCCCTCCAAAATTTCATTGCAAACCTCCAGCAATGGTTGTATCAAATAGTCTTTCAGTGTCTTATAGTACTTGGAGGTGAGCCCATCTGGCCCTGGGGATTTGCCCAGTTGCGTGTTCTGAATGGCTTGTTCAATCTCTTGTCGTGTTATTTTAGAGTTCAGGATTACTCTATTTTCTTGTGATAATTTTGATAGTCCATTCTTTTTCAAAAATTGTTTTATCTCAGCTTCATCTTGCGGCCCTTGAGAATATAATTTTTTAAAATATCTCTGGAAACATTTTCTGATATCCACAGGGTTCTGAATATTTCTTCCTTCAATCTCTAAATTTGTAACAGTATTTAGTTTTTGTCTCTTCTTCAACTGCCATGCTAGCAGTTTTCCACATTTGTTCGCCGATTCAAATGTTCTTTGTTTCATTAATTTAACTTTCCACTCTATTTCCTGGTTTATCAATTTGGAATATTGTGCTTGATAAAGTTTAATTTCTCTCAGAATCGGCTGTGACTTCGGATTTAATCTTAACTTCTTCTCGAATTCTTTAATTTTCTTCAAAATCTTATCTTTTTTCTCATTTTGTGTCCTTTTCTTTACAGCATTCTGTTGTATCAAAAAACCCCTCATCACAGCCTTACTTGCGTCCCAGATAGTTCTTTTTTCCACTGTAGTGTTCAAATTTATCTCAAAATAGTCCTTCAGGGCTTTTTGGGCCTTCTTGGTAATCTCCTGATCTCTGAACAAATTGTCATTCATCTTCCATCTAAAGGAGCCGGTTGGTAGTAGTGTCATATCCATCTTTACAGCATTGTGGTCGGAGCAGGTCTTTGGGCAGATTTCCACCTTTCTGGTCTTAGGTGCCAGACCTCTAGATATCCATATTTGGTCGATTCTCGTCCATGTCGGTTGGGCTTCAGAAAAGAATGTTCCTTCTCTTCCCAAGGGGTTCTTTGTCCTCCAGATGTCAATCAAGTCCATATTGTCAGTCAGTTCAAAAAAGGTCTTAGGTAGTCTGCCATCTTTTGTAACATTTTGGTTTTGTGACTTATCCATGTTGGTTGATACCACGCTATGATGGGATGATGAGCTGCTTGTGCGTAAAGCTTAGTCCCTCAGAGTTTGCTCAACTTAGCAAGGCTCTGTTTTTAGCGGAGCCCTTAAGCATGGCTCCCTCAGTCGCTGGCAGAATCCGACAGTGGGCGTTTACGGAATCTACTCCAGCATAAAAGCTCCTTGACGGAAACGCGTCGTCTGGATTCTCGGCGCGACAGTTTCCGGCGAGGAGTGGGTGTACCTATGGGAGGACCTGAGACTTCTCCGCTGTTATCGCTGGAAGACTCCCTGAGCCATTCCTTCGTCTCTCTCTCTTCCTGATCTCCCACTCTCCTCCTGCTGCTGCCTTCCGCCGCTGCTGAGTCTCTCCTGACTTCTGAGAGCCCCTCCACCTCCTGTCTTTCCGATGGCAGTTCCCTGACACACGCTGTTCATATCTCCCATCATAATGATGTTGTCATAGTCCAGATAGTCCAGGATGCTCTCATGCAACTTCTTGTAAAATTCCGATTTCCCCTCATTTGGTGCATAGATTCCTAATATCAAAAACTTCTCTCCTTGGTGCTGTATCTCAATTGCCAAAATTCTTCCTTGCTCGTCTTTAAACAAAAATTTAGGTGACAGGCTCTCTTTTGCATAGATCACCACTCCTCTTTTCTTAACTCGATCCAAAGAAATAAATTCTTGGCCTAATCTTTTATTTATTAGCACTTTTCTGTGTAGCCTAGTCACATGTGTTTCTTGCAAACAAATAATGTCCAATTGTTCTTTTTCCAATATATGAAATAACTTTCTCCTTTTTTCCGGGGAAATGCACCCATTAATATTCCAACTCAACAGCTGCAGAGACATCCTGAACAATTCTGTTATTTCTCTAGGGGTGGTATCTTTTTCTCTGGGTCTTCAGGTTCCAAGGGTAAAGGTACAGGGGATGCTCCAGGCCCCAAAGGTGTTTCAATTCCTTTCTGAAGGTCCTCTCCGTAGGCAGTCAAAAATTTATCTCTGTCTTCAATTGTTTTAATTTTGACTTTCTTCCCTCTGAAGGTGAAGGATAATCCCTGAGGAAATTCCCACCTAAATATGATTGAGTTGCTCCTTAACAATCTGACCAATTCAAGATAGGCGGATCTAAGGTCCAGCAGTTGTTTCGGGATGTCCTTGTAAATTTCAGCTCTTCTACCCAAAATGTCCAGTGACTTTTCGTAGTGTTGGCCCAATATCTTGTCCCTTTCCTCCTTCGATCTCAAAGTTATCAAACAGTCTCTGGGCTTATCTTTCTTTGCAAATTTTCCTAGTCTGAAGGCCGACACAATTTTAAAGTCCTTTTCTTCCTGGATAGGCCAGAACTTGGAAAATTCTTTGGTCAGGAACTCAGCTAAGTTTCCTTCTTCAACTTCTGGTATTGACCTTAACCTTAAATTATTTTCCCGATTCCGCAGTTCTATCATAGACAAATACATCTGTTGCTCTCCAACTTGTTTATAGAATGGTTTTACCTCTTCTTCTAAATTTTCAACCTTTTGGCTAGTAGCCTCAGCCAATTTATGATTCTCTACAGTGGCCTCAGTTAGGTGCCCAATTGCTTGTATGTTCTGTGCCACCTGTCCAGTTATTTTATTTAGACTAGCTGTATTTTGGTCAATTTTGGCTGTTTGTTCATCTGCTTTCTTATCCAAAGATTCTACTTTTTTATCCAGAGACTCCAATTTTTCATAAATTTTCTCTAGAATTGAAGCAGTTGCTCCTGAGGCCATATCTTCCAACTGTAGCTGCTCAGTTTCTTCTTCCCCTGCCAACGGCAGAGTAGACACAATTTCTTCTTCCCCTGCTGACGGCAGAGTAGGTACAGATGATCTACGTGTCTGTAAAGCTGAAGTTAAAGTTGTTTGTCTAGTTCTTGCTCCTCTTTTTCTTGTGCCACTCATTCCAATTTTATCTAGGAGTCAAGGTCAAGCTGAGTTGTTCCCATGAGAATGTAGCAGCCCAAAAGCAAACAGTCAAATAGGAGGAAAGGAAAGAGAAAGTAAAGTAGTGTCACTGCTGTAAATCCAAAATCCTCTAGAGGGAGCTTAGAATGTTTTGAGGGAAGAAGTCCAATCAAATAAAATCTATAAAGTCCAGTTTAATGTCCACAGACCTTCAGTAACTAATGTTTAGCAGAGTTGGTGTTAGTAACATAACATTGTTTCTGACAAGTGCCAACTGGTATTTCAAAGTAGCAAGTCCAAAGTAGCAAATCCAAATAAGCTCAGATTGTTGCAAATCCAAATACACAAAAGCCAAATCTGCAAACTGACAGTTCTGCTGTTCAGGCAGCCCTATTGCCTGGGCTTCTCAATTAAAATTTGTAATTCCCAAAACAGAAGATTGACACAGTCCACTTAAAAAGATAAGTCCAATAGATAAGTTGGATCCTTACTTTACCCAAAAACAGCTTCAAAAAATGCTCAAATCAAATAGTTTAAAAGCCTCTTCAATGGCTCCACGTCTCCAGCTCTTTTTGCTTTGAAGTTTAAGTAGCAGCGGAAGACGGACTTCCTTTTAACATCTCTCCGCTTTCAGCCGAATTTCCATTAATTTAAGCTCCAAACGTAAAAAGTCCCTTCTTACTCACGGGTTGTTGCTTTTCAGTTCCCAGTAATTCAAGGAAAAAAGGTCAGCGCTCACCGACAGCAGCTGCACGGCTTCACTCTTCAGAGTAGCGATCGACTCACAGCGCCGCGACCCCCTCCACGATCAGAGGCTCCTTACGGGGTCTCTTCAACGTTTCCAGGGTTGCTTTCGGCACCCGCCGAGTCCCACGTCCCCAGGCTCTTGCTGCCTGGGGTTTTCCAACATGGGTCTCCGCTTTGCCATAGCGGACGACCCGATTCTGAAGAGCTTCCTTCTCACAGCGCGAGAAGGACCGCCATTGTCGTTCGCGCCGCCTCCGGAAGTTCCCCAATTGATGTTGTTTTGTCCATGTCATGGGTCCCATGGCACTGCCTGACTCATGGATGGAAGGATCTGTCAGGGGAGGATTCAAAGGCTGGAGCTTGGGAGAACCTCAGTATTCAATTGGGATAGTCCCCTGCCTCATTATTGATGGACATCACAGAAGGAAATGGAGAACCAAGTGGACCAGTGCTTAACCTACCTTCCAAGAGTGAGGCCTCCATGGCCTGACCCCATGCTGAGGCCAAAAGAACCAGAGATAGAAGGGTCTCAGAGGGACTGGTTCACCTTCCATCGCCAAGGACATGCAAGAACAGACCCAGGCTACTTGCTGGAGTGCATGCTTGCAAGCTATGTGAATGATTGGTCCTACCCTGTTCTTTAAAAGAAGGGCATGTCAAGTACTGGGACCATGTCTTAGCTATTGCCTAGTCATGAATCTGTTGTAGACTTATGAGTCTTGTATCTTGTCTTTTGAGCTGATACTGAGACTTTGTACTGATTTATTGAACAAGCTTTTAGGTTTCCTCAGATCTCACCTTGCACTTCGCAGTATAGATCTCACTCTGCAGCTAAACCATGCAGCTATTTTTCACAAGCTTTAGTGCAGCATTCCTCAACCAGGTGCCCTCTAGGGCTGATGGGAGTAGCAGTTCAAAACATCTGGAAGGTACCAGGTTGGAGAAGGCTGCTGTAGGGTAACATGGTTGGAATTGACTGTGCTCCCATTCTCCATACCCTGTGCCACCACACACTTGATGTCAGAGCACATCCTGCAGGAACTGGAAAGGAATTGTTACTGGCACAAGGACTGTAGGTAGATTACACAGGAAACATGATTTCAATTCAGTATTAGTTTATTATCTACACTATGGACAAGACTGGGTCTCTTGACTGGGGGCGGAGAGCAAAATGTTCAGCTGCTGTGGCACAGAAGTTGCTCTGAATTGCCAGGATTCTAATGCACAGCATAAATCCAGCTTTGAAAAATGGAGTCTTGATATAGTTACCTAAAATTGTATATAGAGAGCCAAGCTTTGTATGCAATTACATCTTGGTCTTGCCTGCCATGTGCTGATTGATTCAGGCAAAACTGATCCAGGTATTCCAGAGAAATTTGAGAAGGCCTTGAATTTCAAAAGGGTTGTGTAGAGGTGCTTAAAGGGTTAATTAATTCAGATTGAAGAGCTGAGGATGCACCTCTAAATGAGGTACATGTGTGTCAATCTCAGAGTAGGCAAAGGATTCTGAGTAATCACTCCCAGTTTGGTTGGCAAAAGCATGACAGCGACAGTTAATAACCAGCTGCATATACTCATAAAATCATAGGAGTTGGAAGGGACCCAAAGGGCCATCTAGTCCAACCCCTGCAATGCAGGAATCACAGCTATGCACCAAGCTGGCAAACAGATTCCAAATGACCTGGATTAATATACCTCCTGGCTAGGCTAGCAAGTCTACAACACAGGGCAGTAGGGTCCTTAAGCCAGGGGTGGAGGACCTATGACCCTCCAGAACTTCTTTGACCACAACACACATCAACCCGAGAAACAGGTCCAATGCTTAGGGCTTATAAGCGTCTCATCACACGTCATCATCTGAAGGGCCAATCCCTGCTGTTCTGACTGGCATAGGAACATAGACAGCTACCTAAAATGGAGTCTGATCATTGCTCCATCTAGCTCAATATTGTCTAGTCTGAATGGCAAAAGTTCCCTGGGGTTTTAGACGTCAGCCTTTCTTGCCCGTCCCTGGAGATGCCCATGGGGATTGAACCCTGGGAGTTCTGCTTGCAAACAGATACTTTACCACTGAGCCATCTCCACCCACTCCCTGCCCACCCACCCTATCCACTGACAGACAAGTTCTCCAGACCTGGGGAATTTCCTCATGGGTTAGGAGTGTGGAGTAGCTCCTGATGGGGAAGATACTTAATCGGATGTCCAAGTAGTTCTCTGTCACTGTCTGTTACATGGTTTCCTCTCCTATGCGTGAGTGAAGGGTTGATGCGGGCACTGCATCCTCTGCCAGAGCTCCATATGTGCTTGTCTGTCTCATCGTATTACCCAGCTCTTCCCAAATAGGATTTCATCTCCAACTGGGTCATCAGCTGCTCACCTTCCTTGTAGCAGATGTTTACCTTGAGGTCATGTGTTTCTCCTTCTCCTCTGAAGATGGAATCTTTCCTATTCTGTACTCAAAGCGTAGTACCCATGGGAAATACTCCCACAAAACTGTTGCCTGCCAGTACATGAAAGGCAGAAAATTAAATCTGCGGGACACCGAACCGTCGCAGGCCAACTGGCAATTGCTGCCGTCAAATCAGAGAAACATCAGGAAGGAAATAATAAATCAGAGCAAGGAGGGGGAGGAGGCAGGAAAGGGGAACCTTTCAAGTTCATAACCTAGCTTCGCAGCCTACGTGGGAACCTCACAGAATATTTCTTCCATCCCAGGTTGCTCATTTTAGGAACATGTGAATCATAGAATTGCAGAGTTGGACGTGTACAAAAGGGTTATATAATCCAATCCCCTGAAATGCAGGAATCTCAGCTAAAGAATCCCTGACAGACTGACATCCAACCTCTATTTAAAAACCTCCAATGAAGGGGAGTCCACCACCTTCCTCTCATGTCTAAATAGCTGGTTGAATTTGTTGCCACAAGATGCAATGATGGTCACTAGCTTTACACAAGGATTAGCTGAATTCATGAAGGAATTAATGGATGGCCCTCCGAAGAGTAATGAACCATGACAGGTAGCTTCCATGTTTAATATGCCCTAGAATACCAACGGTTGGAGCCAGACATCAGGAGACAACTCCTGTTCTCGTGATGCTCCTGCCTATGGGCTTTTTGGGAAGTTGGTCAGTGTTAGAAAGAGGATCCTACAGGAGCAGGGAACCTTCACAACCTGAGGGCCATATTCTCTTTTAGGCATAGGAGCCAACTGTTAGGGGATGAGGTGCCTTCAGCCTGCCCAATAAAATATTTGAGGAGGCCAAGCCACCTCAAAGTTGATGGCCATTGCTATTCAAGTGGTGTGTATGTGCTGCATCTTGTGATCAATTTTGTGGAGCAGGTCTGCCCCCCATATTTTATTCAAGTTGGCACCCTTGCTTTTAGGCTACCTTCAGGGCCCACATATTAGCTGTGGTAAGGCTGAGGCAAAAGCAGGTGGAGCAAAGATGCATACCAGCCAGGCCAAAAACAGAGTTCAGAGGGCCAGAGTTCCAGAAGGGCCACATTCAGCCCCCAGACCTGAGGTTCCTCACTCCTGAGATACTGAATGAGTTTTGAGCCTTGATGAGATCTAACAGGATGCTTCTTGGGGATAATCCATCTACTGCAAGGCTCTCGGCAGCCTAGCCTGTGAGCTTTGGTGACAGCAGTTAGAAACTGGACTAATGAGCAATGTTTGTGTGAAAGCTATTAACAGTCAGAATAAATAAGAGCTTACAGGACTGGTGCTGCTATAACACCCTCCACCCCCTTCTTGGCAAGGAGCAGCAGAGAAAATGCACAGGGGAGCTAATATTCTCCACTAAACAGCAGGCTACACTATAGCATTGTAGTATTAAAAGGTGTGAGAGAGAGCGAAGTGGGGAGGGGAGGGAGAGATTGCTACCAGCTGTGTAAATCTGATGGCTATGAAGATTTTCCTGAAGACTCACACCCAATGTGCACCCAACATGGATAAAAATGTAGTTTTAAAAAGTTATTTCATAAACAGTTTGTGGTGGGATTCCGCCCCCACTTTCTCTAAAGCTTCCGGGCTTTATAAAGCCAGATTCCCAGGGAATTCGATGATGGAAATTAGCAGCAAGGCAATGCTGGGTCCAAAATGACTGCTTTTTCTTCCCAAGGAACCTTTGCAGCCTGCAAAATTTGGAGGTTTTCTATAAGCAGGAAGACTGACGGACCACAAGATGCTGTCTTATGCTTAATCAGATCATTGGTGCTCAGTATAGTCTACATTGACTGGCTATGGCTCTCCAGGGTTTCAGGCAGGGAACATTTCCAGTCCTAACTGGAGATGCTGGGCACTGAACCTGGAACCTTCTGCAACCGAGGCAGATATTCTACTGCTGAGCTATGGCTGTTCTCCAGTTTGACCTTGCAGAGTCAAATGGCAATGCTGTATCACTTCCCGAGCGGGGAAGAAAGACAAACTATTGACGCAAACTGGAGGCTGCTTGGACAGAAATTGGCATAAAGAAGCTCTCCCTAACCTTGTGTCCTCCATATGTTTTGGACTACAGTTCCCACCAGCCCCAGCAACCTTGACATAGTTGTGGTCCAAAGCATCTGGAGGGCACTTGGTTAGAGGGAAATTGTGGTTATGGGGGTCTGATTGATGCATTAAGGTTTGGAGATACTGAAGGTCCCATGGAAGAGTAAAGCAAAGCAGAAGCTTCTCAACAGATGCAGATTCCCCTTTATTACATCAAAATTAAGAAAGAAATGCAAAATGATCGGGGGATTGAGTGACTCACCTATGAGTTTGGAACTTTTTCATTTAAGAGAAAAATATGTGAGTAATATGTGACCGGATTGAAGTTTATAAAATTATGCATAGCATGGAAAAAGTGGAGAAAGAAAAGTTTTTCTCCATCTCTCATAACACTAGCAACTCATTGACATCCAATGAAGCTGACTGTTGGAAGATTCAGGATGGATAAAAGAAATTATTTCTTCACCCAGCACATAGTTAAACTATGGAACTTGCTCCCACAGCAGCTAGCAATAAAAGAAAGTCCTATTTCACCTAACACATAATTAAACTGTGGA
Organism: Podarcis cretensis; assembly: GCF_951804945.1. Lineage (NCBI taxonomy): Eukaryota > Metazoa > Chordata > Lepidosauria > Squamata > Lacertidae > Podarcis > Podarcis cretensis. The sequence continues at coordinate 32,187,441 of NC_137177.1, forward strand.
GCTCGCTCCTACAGGAGGCAGCGATGGCCACCGAATTGGATGCCTTTAAAAGAAGATTGGGCAAATCCATAGAGGATAAGGCCATTAATTGCTACAAACCAAGATGGCTATGCTCTGCCTCCATGGTTAGTAATGCTTCTGAATACCTTCCGCTGGAAACTACAGGAGGGCAGAGTGCTCTTACGCTCAGGTCCTGATTGCAGGTTTCCCACAGGCATCTGCTTGGCCACTCTGAGAACAGGTTACTGGATTGGATGGGCCATTGTCCTGATCAGCAGGCTCTTCTTATGTTCTTGCTTCTGGGTGGGTGCCAAAGGTGAGTAATAGGCTGGGAGAAAGTCAGACTGCCACTCCCAAATGCAATAATATAATGGCCCTCTCCCAAACCTTGTGATGTTTCCACTCTGGGGTGAAAACTTGTGCATTCGGATGGATGCAGCTCAACAGCACTGAGGCTGGTGAACCTAACAGCTGGAACACGTGGTCAGCAGTCTCCCATGATGTATCTGAATTTCATAAGCCTCTTTTCAATCCAGCTAAGCTATCTTATTTTGGATCCTGCTGTCATGAACTGGCTGGATGCCAAGGAGTGGTAGGAGGCATCAGCTGGGCACCCCCCAAGGGAAGAAGAGCTACGGAATGGGTGGTGGGATGATGATGAGTGGTCAGAGGGAGAAGAGGGGGCAAAGTGCGAGGAGGTGTTAAGGAGGTAACAGGATTTAGTGAGCAGGAGGAGGCTGTGACAGAGAGCAGTCCAGCAGCAGAGGCAGAAGCAGAGGCTGGTGAGGAGGGGAGCCAAGAGGCAGAGTGCAGACAAACTGCTGAATAATCTAGGGAGTCTCCCCCTCCTACTGAGACCAGTTCCCTTCCTCTCTGGTCTCCCAGAATACCAAGAGGAATGAAGAGGACAAAGCAGAGAGAGATCAGACAAAGGAGCCTCAGGTTGCTGATAAAGGACCCAGGAGAGGAGCAGCTGTAGGGAACTGTGGGAAGGCGGGGACCTTCAGTCCTCACAGCTGTCTCATTGGGGCAAGACCTACTGGGAAGAGTTGTTGTGACCACAGCAAGAGTTAACTTCACTGACACTTGTGTTTTATTTCTGACCTGTTTCTGACTCCAGCTCCTGACACCCTCCCCTCCCCTCCCAATTCCTCTGATGTAAATTGTTTTAACTGATTTCAACATTGTATTATATTCTCATAGCCTGCCCTGGAACCTTATGGTGAAGGATGAGTAACAAATCCTATAAATAAAGTAAATAAATAATAAACAATATTGGCTGACATTACATCTTGTGGCCACAGATTCTGCACATTAATGATGTGCTGCTTGAAGAATTAATCACGAGCCCCAGGATTTTGTGGGGATCATAGTGATGACAGTAAAGCTCCCGGCACTTTGGAAATGCTACAGTAAATCATTGTGATCGACAGATCAGGGAGCTGGACTCGTCACCTCACTTTTATTATTTCTTTTTTTTATGCGAGCCTGAATTGCCTCACTGGTTTAGAAATACTTTGTTTCCCGGCAACCCTGACGGCAATGCATCACGCTAGACTGACGAGGCCATGCTGCACTGTCACCTGCTTTCATCCTGGCCCCATCAGAACATCTCTTGTCGATGAGCAGGGGAAAGATTCCACACACCTGGCAGTTGGCTTGGTTTGCAAACAGATGCTCTTCCTCTTCACTTGGCCTTGCCTTGAATGGATCAGACAGTGAAGGTGAGCAGCAGAAAGGGAGCTACATGGCATGTGGGCTTGTTGTTTTCAGTCTGCCTTGTGGTGCACTGTCTCGGAGGATGGTAGAAATGCAACCTGATCAATGCACTTGGAAGATGCAGCCCCCTGCCTCCTGTGGCCAGTTCATAACAGGACACCTACCTATAATAGTGAGCATTTGAGAGCTTTCCTTGTATTGGTCTGGAGCATTGGCTTAGCTAGCTCAATACTTAGAGAGCCAATGTGGTGTAGTGGTTAAGAGCAGTAGACTCGTAATCTGGTGAACCGGGTTCACGTCCCCGCTCCTCCACATGCAGCTGCTGGGTGACCTTGGGCTAGTCACACTTCTCTGAAGTCTCTCAGCCTCACTCACCTCACAGAGCGTTTGTTGTGGGGGAGGAAGGGAAAGGAGAATGTTAGCCGCTTTGAGACTCCTTCAGGTAGTGATAAAGCGGGATATCAAATCCAAACTCTTCTTCTTCTCTTCTTAGTAGTGGGCTCACATGACCTCTCCTGTGCATTCACAAGTATGTGGGGTGAATACAATTATGGCTGTCACCCACAGCACCTGCACCTTTCTGTATGTGATGGCTATTCTCCTCACCTGCCACAGGTTTGGATTCAGTGTGAAGGATCATGGTGTGTGGACATAGGATTTTTTTCAGGGGTGAGTAAACTTTTTCAGCCAGAGACCCATGTTCCTTCTGGCCACATATATGGGGGATTTGTGCCAAAGGTGACTAGCACCAGAAACCAAAATGGGTAGGGGTGGAATCCTTTTGTGCACTCACATGTCTCTTTCTGTCCACCATCCAGGAAAGCAAGATGCTGTGTTCAAGGACACATTCCAGCCAGGCAAAAATGCTCCATGTGGGGTGCAAAGCAGAGCCAGGAGGAGGTATGGCTGAGAGTGGGTGTGGTCTGGAAGGAGACCCAAGGGCCAGATAGAGAGGTGTGGAGGGCCACATTCAGTCCTGGGTTACTGGATGTTAGTGAGAACCCTGATTTTCACAGAGTGTGGAAGAGCACAATGTGCATAAATTTGTGTGCATGTTGCACCCCTTCATGGTAGTCTCAAATGTGCCGGGGTCATGTCTGTGGTGCGAGCTTGCTCCTGGTCACATGGAGTTATAGGAACTCTTTTACTGTCTTCTCCAATTGGCACTATCCCATTCCCATCAGTCTAGAATGATAAGGCTTTGTATTCCTCACCATACCAGCAAGGACAGCAACTAGTACAACAGGTCAAGAAGTCAATCTATGGCAAGGTTGCTGAAGCTGCAGGGAGTTGTCCAGCCAAGGAAACACCACTAGAACTGGATGGAAGGTGTGGCTGCCCTAGAAACACCCATGCAGTAATTGAGCAGTTTGATACCTGGTCCAATTTGACTCCCTGTTTTCTGTCTTGATGCCAGGCAGTCCAGATGAAACCATTCATCCAAACAGCCTTATATTGGCTTGGTGTAAGTGAAGCCCCTTCAACTACGTGAGCATGTGTGTGTTCCAGACCTCTGACAGCAAATGCTTGGAGAGCAATTGGCCATGGATATGCTCCTTTGTAGTTGCCTGTCTAGCCTTTTAATCCTGGATCTTTATTCAGCACTGATTTGTTGGCATCTGGATAGGGAGTCATGGGACAAAAGAGGGACAGAAGATGAATGCCTTCAATGTCATGCCACTAACGTCATTGGTGGAAGCAGCCTTTACTTACCAAAGAACTAAACCCCCACAGGTCTCTAGGTGCAGAAGAGAAGTGAAAGTCTCTACCCTTCTGTGAACTGAATTGCAGTAGCAATGAAATAGCAAATAGGACTGGGGAATTCACATTCCACTGCAGCAATTTAAAGCAGGGGAGGGGAACCTGTGTCCCTCCAGATGTTACTAGGCTCCAGCTCCCATCAACCCCAACCAGCATGGCCTTATCTGATGTCTTTCTGGTGTCAGGGGAAGACCTTATAGATTTATTTGTCTCGAACTCTGGCATTTCATCAGTAACTGGTAACTTGGGGTCAGGAGAACAAGGGCTATGCCATAGCTCACTGCGTGGCTCTTCCCTTAGCCCAATTGGATAGAGAAATTGGCAGGCTGGAACTGGAGCAATGTGACAACATAGGGGCTAGGGGGGCAGCATTTGGAAGAAAGTGAGGCGGGGAAGTTGACAGATCGAGGAAGGTGTAACCTGAGAAACAAGAAGGTGGAAAAGAGAGAACAGAGACAAAAGTATAGTTGCATATGTGACAAAGGAACCACTCTGGGGTTTGTTAAGCCCAGTGACAAGCCAGGAAAGGGGGAGGGGGAAACCTGGACTGTGAGGGAGGATCAGCTTTACTACAGAAAATAAATTAAGGGTCTTGTGATGTGATGGGTACCCAAGCCTTGGTAGCAAGGGACACACCAGGTAGTGTCTGAAGGTAAGAGAATGCTGGGAACCTTAGGTAGGTTGAGTCTGACATCTGGCATTACTTGCTTCGTTTTGTTTTTCCTGATTCTGATGGTTTTATTGGTGGGTTGTGCTTTTAGTGGCTCCCCTGATTTAATATTGTGTTTTATTGCATTTGAAACTGTTTTGATTAGTCTGTGAGCTGCCTTAGGAGTTTTGCAAAATGAAAGATGGCATACAAATGCGCTGTGTATATGTCAGTATGTAATTACATGCTTATGAACGAACCAGCAAACAAACATGAGAAGATTAATTTGGGATTCTTCCACTCCTTCCCAGAATACATAAAAAGCTTTTGGCTGTCCACGTAATGGCCTGTGATCTGTATGTTCTTCAGCTGTGCCTTACAAAAAGGAAAAATGCTTTTAAATGAGCTACGTCAAGCCAGGCAACCAAGAAAACACACAGCCTTGCAGGAGCAATTTCCATTAAGTGTAGGGATAGCTGTGTGAAAATTCTCTTCTGCCCAAGACAGGAAGTTAAGCGAGTTGCTCATAATGACCCCTGCTGCTTTTAATACCTAGGAACATATGGGGAAAATGAGAGGGCCATGTTGGTTATTCACACTGGTCTTTTTTTGTCTCGTTTGGAGAGGACGAATGGCTCATCCCTCTCCCTCCTCCCCTCACACAACCCTTTCTTTTAACAAATGTAAATAAGAAGAAAAATATCTTGGACGGTATCTTTCAAGCTTATTCCCTTAGCTGCAGGGGTCTGATGAAGGGAAACTTTGCCGACGCTGACGTCACAGGGAATTTTGTTGCCAAGGAGACAGAGGCTCTTTTGTGTGTCCAGCATGTAGCCAGAGCTTAGGAGGGGGGAAAACAGCCCCTTGATCTCTTTCTGACGCTTGTTATCTTGAAACCTGTTGCCAGTGGAGGCTGGTCCATTCAGGCAAATGGATCACTGTTCCATCAACCTCTGTCCTATCTGTTTGCCTTCCTACTTACATACCATCCCAGGGTTGGCACTGCCTACCTCTTTCATCCTCCTTAGTCTCAGTGCTGCCACATGTAGGGATGAGGATGGGGACAAAAACTGGAATGAGCAGGCTGTGGATGTGATTGGCTCTGGGGCAACCTCTTGTTGGCTTCTCTGCCTGCAGCCTCACCAGCCCTAATGGTAACCAGCCACCACTGCCAATCGGGATGGCCTCTGTTGGACCAGCGGCAGAGCATATATCTCATAGAGGGAGCACACTGTGGCTACAACTCACCGCTGCTTCAATGGTGCACTCAGGCCACCCTGACAGCCCTGAATGGCTTTGCAAGGCTGGGGTCAGCCTCTTCTCTGCCTCTCTGCCCCTGGGTCAGACCTGACCTAAGAGTGGAGATGTGGCTGCCTGGTGGCATTGCGCCATTGCACAAAGAAGCTGCCTTCACTGCTCCCTCATCCGCCTGAGGCAGGCCTCAAAGGCCTGTCCTGGCCCCAGCTTCCCACCCTCTGACTCTGGCCTCAACAAGGGAGCCTGTCATGGAGGCACCTGGTTGTGCCCCCTCAAAAAAAAAAAAAAAAAAGTTGTTGGGGCCATAGCTCCCCCAGCCCCCCATGCAATGCCAATATGTTGGGCTATTGGTCAAGAAGAGCAGGGGCTAGGGGGAGGACCGATCACAGCCCCCCTTGACCCCTTGGATATTCTACCATAGGTATCGGTACCTTCCAATCTGCTATCAGGATTGAGAGCTTATTTTTGTTTTAATTCCTATGTGACCACACTTGCACCACAGCAGCTAAGTTCTTGGCAGCACTTCCAAATAAACATCTAACACGCAAACCTACAACCCTTTTAAAATCGCAGAGCATTAGGACCCATGCTGTCTGGTTGGGTATGATTGTGTACCAAGGATGTGGAGTGGGGCAGGGCTGTAGCTCAATGGTAGAACATGTGGCTTGACATGGAGAAAGACCAGGTTCAGTCTCCATAGATAGGTCTGGGTATGTCCCCTGTCTGAAACCCCAGAGATATAGGCAACTGTGAGCTAAATGGACCTAGATGGACGAATGGTTGACTCAGTATACATCATCTTCCTATGTTCCTAGTCCTTCATTATGATGTTCATACAATCTGAGACACCACTACCATTTCCATTGAATGTTGATCTCATTTGCAACTTTGGTCTTGATTTTTTCCCCTTTTCCCTTGAGGGTTCTTTCAAAAGGCTGTAAACCTAGACCAGTGTTTCTCTCTCTTGAGCCACAGGTCTTCATGCCATGGGGAGCCATTCCAGCTCAGCCACAGCCTTTGGCAAAAGTAATCATTGACAGGTGCAGGAAGACTATGGGCTGTGCTGGTGGTGTTTGCAACTTGCAAACGGGGCAGTGAGGTGAGAAAATTCATTTAGGCTCAGGGCTACCCAGTTTCTCAGCAGCTGTTGGTCTCCGGTGCTGATGGGTAGAACCAAATAGACTAGAGTCTTGCACCCTTTGTAGTCTGGGGCAACTGATGATTCTGATCAAAGCCCCACAGAAACTTTGCATTGCCTTCTAGCAGAATATACACTCAAAGCAGTAAGAATTTAGCAAAATGGAGTGATCTGAAGGAAAGTTTCTTTAGATTAAGCACTTCTTACCTTAAGCTACTTCAGCTTCTTACCTTAAGACTCTCGAAATATGGGCCCAAATCCACCAATATCAGAGTCTAGAACAGCTTCTGCGATCTTTTGTACTGCTACAAAAAAGCCAGGTATCCTTTCTTGGTTCACTCTTTTGTCAAGAGGATTTGGCTGTGGTCAGGTTGTAGACATGCAAAGCAAGCGGTAATCTCAAGCCAAGCTATTCATGGGTTCATATGTTATCGGCGCTGCGTCATTCTCTGTGCCAATGTTATGGAAGAGGCTTTGCATTGTGAATCGATTCCAGGACTCTGTAAAGCAGCTTGAATGAGTTGTTAATGTTCTGTAAGGAATTGTCCAAATCGCTTCATTTGAAACCTGGGGGGATGAGAGAGGCAAAGCACATTTAGAAGGGGGGGGGGAGCCCTCTCCCTGTTGTGTTAACAGAGTTATTCTTGTTGATGATATGGTGAGTTCCGTGTGCCTGAGACTTTGGGCACCTGACACACAGGTTCTTTCAGAATTAAAACTGGAGGCTTCATTTATTTATTCATTCCAAATTATAACTGGGATGGGCAGTGGAGGGGGGAGTGGATCTGGGGATTAAGATCATGGTGTGTATGAAAGTAAGACAACCTGCAGCACTTGTAGGAATCAAACCTGCCTCATGATTTCTAAGAGTCTTGAGGATAGGGATGTAAGATGGCATCATTTGCCATCCCACTCTGTATTCGTCACATGCAGGACTGTTTCCATTCCACTGCTGTTCATTTTCTGCAAACAAAGAGACTAGGTTATTCACCTTGTTTTCCCCTGTGATTTAATTCAATTTTTGTAATTTATTAAATGGAGTATGGAGCTGAATGCTGGATTTGGGTTGCGAGCAAGTCTGAGAGGAGCAATTGAAGTAAATTGTGATCTTTCTGTAATCTGCCCTGGGACTGCTTGGTGACGTGTGGCCTATAAGTAAGACTACAAACAAACACACAAATAAACAGGTATTTGCTGAGACTCAAGGTCTGTTTTGTAGAGGTATATGAAACCAAACCATACATTGGCATAAAGTGACCAAATATGAGTAGGGTGAGAATTAGGACTTTTGGTGCAGAATGTAAAGTACTGCTTAAGAACACAGGGATTAATCTATATACATGGTTGTTTAGTGGAATTTTAAATAGGAAAGCTTAGTTGGGGGGGTGTTGCTAAGTTTACTGAAGAAGCATCACTTGAAGGGGTGTGTGATAAAGATTTCCCTTTCCCTTTTTCAAATCCCATTCCATCTCTGCCTGCAGGTCCTCGCCTCCTTTCCTGCATGAATGGGAAAGTAATTACTTACCCCATTTCACCCTTTCATTCCACCCCAGAAATGCTGCTGCAATCAGCTTCACAGCCTCCTCCCCACATCTAAAGATGGGCAAATGTGCCAGTTTCAGTTCCTCTCAGTTCCTCATTTCTCCAGTCTCTAAGTTCAGTTTGCTACATTCCTGCAGCAGTTTGTGATGTTTATAAAAAATATTCCCCTAAAAATTCACCAGCATTTTATTACACATTTCTCCTAATGCATACATTTTTGAAAGCAACTTTCCGTAATATCATGAACTTTTGTGCGTTATTTTCACTTACTAATGCATTTTACGAGCACTTTCCCCTAATTTCCTCTAATTTTGCATTGCAAAATTCAGAGAAGCGTGAATGCTGAAGGGCAACTGCATTTCATTCTGTGTATTATTTCAGAAAATGTGGTTTTGCATTAAATATCATTAAAATGTGAACTGGTCTGAATTTCTCCCCCATCCCTACTCCCCCAACTACATTTCCTTAAAAAGAAAATAAGTGGCAGGAGATCATATAGCAGTGCTGGAGAATACTGCAGCCTTCCCATACACTTTTTCTCTCCATCCCCCAAGCTGGCAATACGGATGTAACAATACTCGGCTCTTTTGCAGAACTGCATTGGTAGGGTATTTCTTGAAAAGAAGCCCTGAGTGAGAAAGAACATGAACTGCTGTCTCTGCTTCTTCCTTTTGTTCTGGGCAGAATAACTAATGCTCAATAACAGCTATACTGAAATTCGGGATTTTGCTATTCTTTTCTATGAACAATACTCCAGCAGCGAAGAAGAAAAATAAGAAAAAGATTCAAAATGAACCAAAGCATCTCTTCTCTCTTCTCCCTTCTGACAATGGCTAGGCCACTCATCACTTTCATACAAGCAGTCTCCTAAATGTCAATCATACCTGGGACTGCACTCATTGGTTTTAAATTCTGAAACGCAGGAAGGGGCTCGTTTCTTACAATATCTGTAGATTTATTTTGGGGGTTTTGGGGCCTCAAGCAAGTTTAGCCTTATGCATTAGTGGTGGATTTCCTGACTTAGCCCTGATTTCCCTGCAGTTTGGAGCTTTAAAGGAAGTACCCAAACTGTGTCCAACAGAGTGAATGGTCTGCATGTATGGGGGAGCTGTCAATATAGCAAAGCAGTAAGCAGTATACAGTGGTGCCTCGTAAGACGAAATTAATCCGTTCCGTGAGGCTCTTCGTATAGTGGTTTTTTCGTCTTGCGAAGCAAGCCCATTGACAGCTTAGCAGATTAGCGCTATTAGCGGTTTAGCGGCTTTTAGCGATCAGCTGTTAAGCGGCTTATCAGCGGATCAGCTGATAAGTGGCTTAGCGGCTTAGGAAAAGGGGGGGAAGGGAAAAAAACCCGCAGGAACTCGCAAGACATTTTCATCTTGCGAAGCAAGCCCATGGGGAAATTCGTTTTGCGAAGCGCCTCCAAAACGGAAAACCCTTTCGTCTAGCGGGTTTTCCGTCTTGCGAGGCATTCGTCTTGCGGGGCACCACTGTAACTAGCAGTAAGCTAGTTATAGCAAGTCGAGTTATTGTTCCTGTGGTGTAAGGTACCATATAAAGGGGGAAGATTTCCGAACTAACTATACAGTGGCCCATGTTCTTAGCTGATACTCCAGAGCTCTCTAAAACAGGGGTCTGCTAATAGGGGTCCACATCAGCCTTTTACTTCCTGAATTATGAAGAAGAAGAAGAAGAAGAAGAAGAAGAAGAAGAGGAGGAGGAGGAGTAGTAGTTTGGATTTGATATCCCACTTTATCACTACCCGAAGGAGTCTCAAAGCAGCAAATAATCTCCTTTCCTTTCCTCCCCCACAACAAATACTCTGTGAGGTGAGTGGGGCTGAGAGACTTCAAAGAAGTGTGACTAGCCCAAGGTCACCCAGCAGCTGCATGTGGAGGAGTGGGGACGCGAATCTGGTTCACCAGATTACGAGTCTACTGCTCTTAACCACTACACCACACTGTCTCTCCAGTGAGACCAGTTGTGGTGATTTAGGTGAGCTGTCCACATTCTCAAGTCAAATTGCACTGTAAACAAGGAGTCTCAGATAGGATCAGAAATTCCCTAATGCTCCAAGTCACTTAGTCAGTTTGGCTGCCCACAAAATGTGACATTTTAAAAGTGACTGCTGCATTTTTATTTTTTTTAAAGAAAATGAAAGAAAGCTAACTAGGAAGAATCCCTCCTTGTGTGGGGAGAGCATAGGTGCCGACTCCCTGGGGCTCCGGGTGCTCAAGCACCCCTGAAATTCACCATGAAGGGACCAAGCACTCATAAATGTCAGCACCAGGGCCATGCATGCTGCATGGGACCCATGGCCAGGGCACTCACGGTCACGGGGCCAAGCTGGCACTCCTGGGGGAGAGAGTGGAAAGATGAGAGGGGGTTGTTTCATTATAACTGACAGGTCTCAGTCACAGTGAATTGTTTTCTCTGGCAACTTCAGTCACAGTGATTCGTGGGTCTTTGCTGTCATTTATACCACCACCCTCTCTCCTATGCAAGTCAACAGATACATTCTCTCCCCATCATTTTCTGTTAAACAGCCTTGCTGTTAGTTTTAGATCATCCACACACTGCATAGGTGACCACTCCCTTGGTCTTTTAAAATTGTAGGGTCCTCACACTAGCAATGTCTCCCCCCCCCCACCATCGGTCTGAATTTCCTCTTGCCACATGTCCTGTATATGTCCGTTTCAACTTCCCAGCCTTTTCCACTACTTTCACAACTTTTAATTTTTGCCATATCCAATTAGTTTCTATATCTTTTAATTATATTCCTAACATTGCATGTCCCATGGCATGTTGTGTTGTTCTTAAACTATTCATGTTTCTCTGTGTCAAGGGCCAATTAAAAAAAATATGGTATCAAATATGTGAACCATATGTGAACTCTTTAAAGCACTGCCATCCTTTGAAATTCTCACTTTGGAATTTAATACAAAAATGCATACATTAGGGTAGAATGTGCATCAAAGTACACATATTAGTGAAAACAATATACAAATGTACAAATTTGCTTTGCAAAAATCTGTATATGATGCAAGATTGCATACAAAAAAATGTGTATATCAGAAAAAATGCATTAAAAAGCTAATGAATTTTCATGAAGGTTTTTTTTAAAAAAAGGTTTATGGACTGATGAGAATGTGGAGCATTGACCTTAATACTGGAAAAAATGGAGAAATGAGAGAACTCCAAATTGACAGATTTCCCAATCTCTAATCAGTGCATTAGGAAGGGTCTGCCTGCTCCAGTGAGCATAGAGTGATGGGTTTCTGGCAACTTTATAACTTTATTTTCCAAGGCACCGTCTTACAGCCCTCTCTTGTGGCACTCTAATTGTGCTGCTGCACTCAGCCTAAGACCTACCGTCTTGCAGAAAGGGCACCTTCCATGAATGAAATTGACATGAATATTGACAGACACCTAACCATTAAAAAGAGAGCTTGACATATTCACTACGATTTTTCGCCCAGCCATTCACTGGAAGAATGGCTTGGGGAAGCTGTGTTAAGGTACACCTAGTTTCAGCAGAGCTAATTTTAAATGTCAGTCCCTGTTCACCGAGGAGGGCTAATTAGGATGGAAAAGAGAGAGGGGGGGGAAAGGACGGATTTATTTTTTTTAAACCCAAGCAAAGCTAAATAGAGATGCAAGGAATTCAATTTTAGGCGTAGCCAACCTTGAAATACATTCTGGGCTGGTCATTAGCCTTGGCTTCCTAATTTTGACTCCAAATGTTAGTCAATATAACAAATGGACTACAAATAGCATATTGAGGACTTGCTGAAGCAATCAAGGTTGCTGACTTCTGCAGGTAGTTCACCTTATCCCTGGGCCGACTCTCAGAAAGCCCCCAGCACAGTGGCTCTAGGCATTGGGACATAACCAGGGGTGGCCCTATCATGTCAGAATGAACCTATCATCTCATGTAGCAGATATTGGGCAACAGTGAGAGTGGAATAAACTCTCCCTCACACGACATTTTGTTTATTTTGTTTATTTATTTTGAACCCCCCCCCCCAGTTTCTGTTTTCTGGATCCCACGAACTTGGGAAGGTGGTGCTGTGATGCAAAATACAGCAGGCAACAGTGGGTTAGATGGACCAGTGATGTGACTCAGAATAAGGCAGGTCTTGTTGAGCTGGGCCAAAATTCCTCAGAAAAGAATTTGCTGATACGTTGCGTGAGAATGTCTGCTTTTGAACTCCTCTTGTTAGGAGTTGATGGAAGAAATGTCACCCCTATTCAGAGAATATTCAGTACTACTTCCCCATCCCCCCACTCCCACAATTTCACCATCTGAAAATAGGGTGGAGAACTTCAGCCGCACCTGTGGATTCAGTTTTAATATTGTTTAATAGTTTGGATTTGGATTTGATATCCCGCCTTTCACTCCCTTTAAGGAGTCTCAAAGTGGCTAACATTCTCCTTTCCCTTCCTCCCCCACAACAAACACTCTGTGAGGTGAGTGACTTCAAAGAAGTGTGACTGGCCCAAGGTAACCAGCAGCTGCATGTGGAGGAGCGGAGACGCGAACCCGGTTCCCCAGATTAGGGGACTACCGCTCTTAACCACTACACCACACTGGCTCTAATAGTGTTCTAATGTCTGGTTGGGCTAGATGGGCTATTGGCTTGATCCAGCAGGCTCTTCTTATGTACTTAATGTTGTTGAAGGAAAGAATAGGCCTGACCCCTAACTTCTTCCACTCCTCCATTCTTAGCCCATTGCTTCCTTCATACATCATCATGTACTAACACTAGCTGAATCTCTCGATTTTGGTTTCTCTCCATTTCTCCTTTTTCCCTGTCTTAAATTCAATTCTCCCTTTTTCTACAACAGATTTTTTAAAATGGAGGGGGCACATGAAATAGTGCATGTATTTATATACATCTCGCAAATGATTTTCCAGAATATAATGCATTTTGCACAATATTTTCACTAACACAGGCCATTTTTCCGTGCCTGTATGCCTTTTGTATGCATTTTTCACTGCACCATAAATTTGGGAGAAGTGTGGATTTTGAGGAATAGCTGCGTTTCATTTTGCAGATTGGTTTTGAGAAGCATAGTTTAGGTAGGTTAGCATCAAAATGTGAACCAAACCCTCCCAAAACATCCCACCTATCCCTGATACTTTTCTTTCAATCTATGTACAGTGGTACCTTGGGTTACATACGCTTCAGGTTACAGACTCCGCTAACCCAGAAATAGTACCTCGGGTTAAGAACTTTGCTTCAGGATGAGAACAGAAATCACGCGGCGGCGGCGCAGCTAAAGTGGTGCTTCAGGTTAAGAACAGTTTCAGGTTAAGAACGGACCTCCGGAACGAATTAAGTACGTAACCAGAGGTACCACTGTATAGCAAAGTTTTCTCCGCCCCCTCAACACATACAATTTAACTGCCTGAAAATAGTGGAGAATTTTGAAGCCCAATTTTGGCTCAGCCCTACTATATTCATATAAGGACCTCTCTGTATGCCTCCACATCAGCTTTATTCAAACCTCTGCCATTATTTAAATCAGCCACTTTCCCCCTCTCAATGTCTCTTCTTTCTTGCTCCCATGCCATGACCACTGTTGTTGTTGTACAACCTGCCTTCACTATTGCTCTGCTGTTTCATCCTGACTTCATGCAAATCCAGGATTGTGATGAGGCTCAACAAATCCTCCAATGGGGGTTGCATGATGACATTCTTACTTTTTTATTATATAAAGAGGCATATTGATACTGCTTCTCCTGTTTTATTTGTTGTATTTTCACTACTCTTAGCTGATTATTCTGTTGTAGTTGTTGTACATTCTTTTATTTTATTTTTTGCTTTACTGCTACAGTTTAGTTAAACTGCTGTGGGATTTATTAAGTACAGTACTGCAATTTGAAGATTCAGCTGTTTGTTTATGTGTCTGGGTAGTGAAGATGGAGGGAAGGAGGTAACACATGCCATTTTTACAAGGAAACTGTAGATATTTTTATACTGGCCAGACATTTGTATAAACTTCTTTTAGTTGTGGGTTGACCAAAATTTTTTGCATTTGCATTGTTGCTGTTAGACAATTGACCCATCTGCATAGCTTAGCATTATCTACACTTACCTTACAGTACAGAATTTCAGACAGGGTTTTCTCCCTGCATGAAATAAAGATACCAGGGATTGAACCTGGGACCTTCTACATGCAGAGCAGGAGCTCTACCACTAAGCCACACCCTTTCACCTCTTATGGCTTTATTACTACTACTATTACTGTTCATCTATTAGTTGTGAACTGATCTGAGCTCCAGATGGGAGATGGGTGGGACAGAACCCTCTTGAATAATGAAAAATAAAAAAGAAGCTGCTCTGAGCACCTACGTCAAGGAAAACACAGCTCACCATTTTTGTTTTTTATTTTAAGCACAGTCGCTGAAAAAGTTACAAAGCCTTTGTTGCACATGATGGGTTTTCATTATCAAGACAATAGATTAAGATGGTGGCCGGGCAGTGTCCTTCTGCTAGATTCAAAGTCAAAGCAGATGAGTTGAGAAGAAGCTCTGGAGAAGCAGAGTGCACACATTTTCCACCTGGTCAGCCAGAGAAGAGAGCAGATTCATTTCTCTTTGTCTCTGCAGCCAGTGGGTTTCCTTTCACGCCTTTGTGTGTGTGTGTAAAGCAGAACATCAAACACACTTATGTCATTCCCCCCCTTCTCTTTCTGACCTTCATCTTCTTAGACGTCTCTCGGCAAAGAACAAAGTAGACAGAAAAAGCCAATTGAAATCTGTTATCATCCGTGCCTACTAATATCACACACACAAACGTTCTTGTTCCGTTGCAAAAACAAAGCCCAAAAGGAAATTGTATTTCCAGTTTCTTGTGGTTGGGCCATCCTTTCATCTGGTTAAGATATTCTTTATGAAAGAGGGCAGTGGTGCAGATACGATTCCAGAACAGAAAGCAGTAAGCTGGCCTCATGTAATGGGCAGCATGCCTTCTCTGTAGTTGTGTAGGAGAAAGAATTTCAGTAAGGACAACTTTTTCATCCCTTCAAGGACCAAAACATAAGAGCCTTGCTGGATCACCTAGGCCAGGTGTCTGTTCCCAAAAGTGGACAGAAGCCCACCAAAAAGGACTGAGGGCAGCAGTTCTCTACTTTTATCATCATCATCACTCATCAGGTATCTTGAAGTATACATTCCCTCAGTTCCACCTAGCTTTGATGGCTACTAGCATCTGATGACATCCATGAATTTATCTAATCCCCTTTAAAATGGGGCTGGGTGAAAAGGTCCTCCCCAAATTCTCTCAATCCTATCTGTCGGTATCAGCCTATTTTCACTAGGTGGCAGTTTCACACATTTTCCCTCATAAATCCAACCAGTCTCCTGTAGATTGCCAGGAAAATATAAATGAAAAAACTGCTCATGAGTTGTGTGCATTTCCCCCTAATACATGACATCTTCGAGTGCAGAGGCACCCACAGGACCCAATTTTCCCTACCTCCTCTCCACACTGAAAGAAGGAAGATGTCTATTGTAGCCAATAGAAGTCCCTTCCCCCACAAATAATAATAATTGCAGTGCATGAGGACAACGGGATGGGGTTACCATATACACTCCTAAGCTGTGGCACTTCCACAAAAACTAATGAAGCTGTGTTCAGATGTTATGATTGAACTGGAAAAATGAAGGCAATGAAGATGCATCAATAATATACCTGTTCCTGGCCACATAGTTCCCAACCTTTCCATGTTGACTGGAAGTTTCTATTTGCACTCAATTAAGTACAAAAGAGGAAGATGTTGGATCAGGCAAAAGGCCCATTTAGTGAAAAACTCTACTTTTACTGTGCCCCACCAGATGACCACGGGAGGCCTGCAAGTAGCACCTGTGTAATTCCCAGCAACTGGTATTCAGACTGGTATACTGATTCTGACAGTGGAGGTCGAACATATTTAACCTCCATGAGTCTGTCTAACATACTTTTAAATTCATCCGAACTGGTGGATATCACTGCTTCCTGTGGGAGTGAATTGCATAGTTTAACTACACACTCTGCGAAGAGTGCATAGTTAAACTTTTGTCTTCCAACATTCAGCTTTCTTGAATGCCTACAGGTTCTAGTAGGAGGAGAGAGGTTGAGAAGCTTTTCATTCCACTTCCTCCTTACTATGCATAATTTTATACACCTCTGTCATGTCCCCTCTTACCTCCCCTTTTCTTTAAGCTAAACAGCCACACATATTATAAGCTTTCCTCATGGAGGGGGGATGGTCTCTCCATCCCCTTGATCATTTTGTGATATGATTGTAACTGTACACAGTATATTCCAAGTAATGTCAGGCCATAGATGTGCATAATCCCATTATGATATTGGCAGTTTTCTATACACTGGGACTGTACTCTGGAACACAGAGGGAGGAAGGTCAGTTAATAAGCTGTATTGTGTGTTAATAAGAGTTGGTGCTCTTTTAAACTGCTTTACGGCTTTCCTCCTTTCCCCAATCTCCTCCTCAACTGGGCAAGGGCTGTAACTCAGTGGCATAGGACCAGCTTTGCATGAGGATTCAATCCTGGATTCAATCCCCAGCACCCCCAGGTACAGACAGGAAGGTTCCCTCCCTCAAACCCTGAAGAGCTGCTGCCAGTCAGTGCAGACAGTTCTGAGCTAGATGAGCCAATGGGTTGATTCAGTGTAAGGCAGCTTCCGAAGACTCTAGTTCTTCTGGAACTCCCCCTGCCATCTGGAATTTTTGCCACCTTGATAGGAATGCTTGAAGTAGAGAGCTAGCCCCCAAGGAGAATACCTGTGCTAGCCTAGTTCATCACGGGACAGGACTAAAGCCCATTGCACCCTAGTTTCAGGCAGAAGAAGTGCAGATTTAGAAGGATGGCTAGGTTTGCATTCACATATTGTGTTGGCAAGTAAGAATCAGGTCAGTTTGCATTGGAATTCAAACCTTATCAAATTTCTCCCCCCATGCTTACAGTCTAGGCTTATAACTGGGCCCTCTCCCACACTTGCTATTCAGTATTGGAGGCAGAGGTGGAGAAAGGTGGGTGCGGTCCGCCCCGGGTGCCATCCCTGAGGGGGGGTGACATTGCCGTGCTGCATGCCATGGGCGGCGCACCCCCTGGGACATGAGCGGCGGCCGGAGCATCCTCTGGAATGCGTGCGGCAGCTGGAGCACCTCCTGGGACCCGTGCTCTGCCACTGCGGGCGGCTACCCCTGCCTCTCGGGTACATGTCACTTCTGGCGCTGGAGCAGGTAGCTCCACCTCTGATTGGAGGGTCTAACAAATGGAGCAGGTTCACTCAGTGGTGGAGTTTCATGCTCCGGCATCGGGGGGCGGAGAGCAGGAAGGGGCCGGGCTGGTGCGCGTCCTAGGGGTGGTGCTCAGTAGCACTGGGCTTCTCTGCAGGATCCCACCCCTCCTCTTCAGATCTCTCCAAGCTAGTTTCGGCAGGATCCTGACAGATGCTAGTTCTTTAGACAGGTTGCATTTTGAAGGTAGAATGTATGAAAAGCATCATTTTCAAGGCAGTCCTCAGGCTATAACCTTAGCTTGACTGAAGCCAAAAGGTTCTCTCCTCTCCTTTTTATGAAAGAGCACTGGAATAGTGAGTCTTGCTGACAGATGTATTATTTTTTTTTAAAGCTTAGCTTGAGGGGTGGAGGAAAGGAGCCATTTCAGATGTGTTGGATGAAAACTGTTATAAAATATCAATACAGTATAATTTTATCTACCTGGAGAACTGACAGGCATTTTTGACACCAGACTATTTTCAATTATCAGTCCCACAGCATATCTTCTCTTTTACAATTTCAGGGAAATCGCTTGTCAGGAGGATGGAAGGAAACCTCAGATCTTTTCCTGCAGACAGGCAGTCCCATTTGCTGAGCAATCTATCCTGACCTCTAGGAGCCACTTCATACAATCAGAATAATCAAGTGGAAACACTTCCCTTCTTCTTCAGTGGTCTCATTTCATAGAATTGTAGAAACCATTAAGTTGGAGACCTCAGATATAATCTAGTCAACTCATAGAGGAGAAGACTGCCAATGGCTGCTAGCTATGATGGCTGTGTTCTACCTTCACTGTTGGAGGCTCTGAATACTAGCTGCTGGGAGTCACAAGTTGAGAGAGTTGCTGTTGTGCTCAATTTCTGCTTGTGGCATCTGTCTGGCCACTGCAAGAATAGGAGGCTGAACAAGATGGGTCATTGGCCTGATCCAGCAAGCTCCTCTTATGTTAATAAACCCACTAATACAGCATTCTTTATCGGTGGCCATTGAGGGAGATTGTCGCTTCACGCTTGAGTATCCTCCTTTCCACTGAAAAGCAAAAATCTCTCCACACTAACTAGCATCACCTAATAGGGCTTTGCACAAATTTTGACCCAGCTGAAACAGACATAATTGAAGAGCCTTGGACAAGGATTGCTGCAAGTTGGTTTGGATTCACCCAGAGCAATCTGTGGCTGGGGGTGGGGGAAGGAAGTGGTCAAGCAAGAGGGAAAAGAGGGCAGGAAGGGTGGGAAAATTATGCAAGAAAACCTGGTGGGCAGCTGCATCTTCCTGGAAGGAAGGCTCAACACCATGCAGTGCAGCACCAGATCCTTAACAGCTTGTAAGCAGGAGGATCCAATCCTGTGCAGTGCTGGCTCCTCCTCATTTGGGAGCAGCTTCCCTCAAATGCCACTCATGAAGGAACAGCAATCAGCACTATGCAGGATTAGATCATCTTGCTTAATACCTGTTCAGCGGTAAGAGCCAATCCTATGTGGTGCCATGCACTCCCCAACCTTTTAAAACCTGTATCTTAAAAGTCTTTCCCCAAATTATTGTAGGGATGGATCCATGGTGGGGTGGGTGGTTCCCCAGGACAGCACAGGGCGAATTGCCACAGGGTAGCCTAGGGAGTGTATGCACAGCCCTGTTTTCGGATGATGACCAAGTCAAACCTTTGTACTTGACCTCCAAGCTTTCTAAGTGGAAGGGGTGTTTTTATAAGAGAGGCCAAATGTGCTACAGTCCAGGAAAATATTGTCTCTGTAATGTAACCCTTGACTCTGTAAAGCAACTTCATACGTGCCTACTAAATCCTAAATACACTTGAATGGCGATTCATTTTTAAAGCACCTAAATATTTCTAAGTGGGGGTGTATATGAAATAAAGAACAAAATAATACATGGTGTCAGGCTTATAAACTGAAATACATGACACAAAAGGGAAGTGGGATGGTGAGGGGAGAGGAAAAACAGCAAGCTCAGGAGACACCAGTTCTTAAAGTTACCAGATTCTTATAGTAACCATATTGAATGGAAACCTTTCTGGGAAAGGAGGAGCCAAAAGGCAGCTAGTATCTCAGTCGAAATGATGGAGTGGGACCTGATGTCCCATTTCTGCTCCTGCTGCAGCCATGTGAAATTGCTGTTGACCACTGAGTGCAAAGGTGGCTTGATACTGTCTACTTCAACAGCCCATGAGGACAATAAACCAGCCCTTTAAAATTTCTGTGCAGAATTAAACCGGATTCTGCATTAAATGCAGCTTCCAAGAAACCTTCTAATAAGTTTGAAAGTAAGTGTTCTGTTAGTCAGGAGGAGGGGGAGTATGGAATTTAGCAATCGTATAATAGATTTGCTCCCCCAAGATTCTGTTGAAGGCAACAAAGGATAATGTTTTCTAATGTTTTTTTCATTACAAATCTTCGGCTTCTTGTGTGCACAGACCTCTGGGTATTATAATGCCAGCTGCAATAATCACTTGCTGCTAGGGTATCCTTTATATTACTTCTCTCTCTCTCTCTCTCTCTCTCTCTCTCTCTCTCTCTCTCATATAGGAACTAACCCCCTACACACACACACACACGCACACAGTAAAATGGCTTAATCAGTTTTGCTTTTGGAATTTCTTGAGATGTGCAATTCCAACTGACTTTACAATATAATGGTATGGGAGGCATTCTTGATATTCAGTGGAGGGGGGAGCATCCAGGGGCTATAATCATGGCAAGGTTTTCTCATACGCATTTGCATTAATTAAGTCATCGGTGGAAGCAGCAATTCCCTAATCCACATCCATGATTGTGCTTTTGGAGGAAGACTCAGACAATTTAGATTACAGGGACTTGGTAATGACCGCTCCCCGCTTAAAACGGGGGGGCGCCCTTTGCGTGGACGCGTGCAGCCCTGGATCTGGAGTGGCCCCATCAGCATAGGCTTTGCCTTCCCTCAGGTGGGATACCTGGAGGTCCCCGCCTACCCCAGTGAGTTGTCCAATCCCACCTGGGGGAAGCGTTGCCAGGGAAACCAGGCCAGGTAGGGGGAGGGATTACCTGCCCACACAATAGAGGGTGGATCTTACCTGGTAATCCTCACTTGGCTCCAGAGCTTCTCCCACCCTCCCCACCCTCAGTTAATGTCTTCTTTTGCAGGTTAACTTTTCTTCATAGGTTTTGCAGGTATGCGGGTGCTGCTACGATAAGGTCGCTGTTAAAAGGCCAGAAAGGAATTTCCCTGCATTGGCAGGTTTCGCCTTTCCCGTAGCAAAACGTCACAACTTTGGCAGTATCAGGCCTTGGGCGGAATCCTTTAGTCCATCTTCCTCTTTGCGGCGGCGATACCAGGGTTCCCCGTTAAAGGGGTTTCTGAAGGGAGGCTTTGACCGTATGCCGAAAGGTCGTCATTGCTCTCCCCTGTGGCGGCGGCGTAGCGGGGGCGGCTATCTCTGCTTGAACATATGTTCTCCAGAGCCAGCCCATCCCCCCCCCACACACTGGAAAGCTCTGTAGCTCCCTAGGTCACCGGCTGGGGACTGGAGAGGGAGAACGCCCAATGCCTGAGCCAAGGTCTACCCACATTTGAAATTTAATAAAGTTGTGGCCAATTTAATCCCATAGCACGTTGTCTAGAGTCGTTATTCCACATGACGGGGGGGGGGGGACCACTCGGGATCTGGGGACTCCGCCTGTCCACGCAAAAACACACACAAAAAACTCCCAAAATTATGGAAGATTATGACTGATAGTTATAACATCTTCCCCTTTAAAATTTTGGAGGGAGGGGGACTGAGGCCAAGGGGGAGTGGCTTTCTTGACCCATTTCGCAATCAGTTCATGACTCAGGTGTTATTTGAGTTGTGTTTTAGCTTGCACTCTTATTCCCTTGGTGTCTATTCAGAATCAACTTGGCAAATGGAGCTATTTCCCAGGGAATGACTTGGTTTCCCCAATTCTGCAACTCCTTCACACTAGAAGGTAACACTGATCATTTCCCCATTAATGCAGGTGAGCATGGCTTGGATGAAATGACCTCGCAGGCCTAATAAGGAGGCTTTTCAGAGATTTTCACTGAAGCCTTGAGTAAGGTATGGGGCTCATTTGTCCTCATGCTAAATGGGACTTTTATATATAAAAAACTCCTGTTCCCCCCTTTAAAACCTTATTTTTAAACATCAATTGATTAAGAGGTCCCATAGTATCTCCCTAGTTCTATCTGCAGAATATCTCCAGCTCCTAGGCTTCAAATCTCTCTGTAAACTCATGATCTCCCTGACACCAATCTTCCTCTGCTATCCTTACTGAGCATCCCACAGTGATGGCTGGTGCCTCTTGGGACCAGTAGGGCAGAAAGCAGAGAGAGCAGCAGGAAGTGGTGCCAGAGCCAATTTCACGCAGAGGAAACTAATTCAAACTTTGCCTCCATCCTCCTCCTTACGTGGGGCGACACTGAGGCTAGGGAGGAGGAAGCTGATGGTCAGAGCCACCCCCTGGACAGGATGGAAATAAGAAGGTAGGCTGGTAGGGATTGGCTGAGGGCAGACTGAGCTTGCTGGAGCAGTGCCCATTTGTCCTAATGAGCCAGCTTCCACAGGCATCTCAGCTGTGCTTTGTTTTCCCTAGCACTGTGCACTTTCCCCCACCATCACCACCTGACCCAGGGACTATCTGCCCCACCCCAGATCCAGCCCCAATGGGGTATTCCCACCTCTTTAAACCAATTAAACATACAGTAAGGAGTGGGAAGGTGCTTGCACCCCACAGGACTCAGTCTCTTGGGGCTCTGCTTTCCCAGCACATTCCCCGTGGGGAACACACACTGGTGAAGCAGACCCCTGCAGCCTTTCTGCCCCTGGCAGCCCTGGAACACCCTGGGCAACTCAGCCCAAGCTTGGATCCTCACAGAATTGGTCCAATCTAGTTCAGGCTGTGGCCAAAGCTGTTGACAGCCCTCGTTTTCTTTTCTTGTTCCTGGGAGATAGTTTTCTTGTTCAGTCATCCCTTTGCCCAGTGCATTCCTCTGTCTTGTTGCCCTGTCCTCCGATGCCAGCGATGAAAACTCTGTGTCTTCTTGCTTTCCCTCCCTTAAGCGTAATTCATTTGGACCACTACGGACAGCACAGAGGGGATTGGTACGTCAGGATGAAGTGCTCTCACACAGCCTGTGTGTTTGAAGTACAGAAATGAAAGGTTGACTCAAGGTATCTTTGCCCACAGCTGGAACCCAGCATGAACATCTGGGAAGTGACAGAAATGGTTTGCGGTGAGGTTCGTTCCTGTAATGAGCATAAAGCAGGGAGTTGATTAAAAAAGGAGCTTCCTTTTACATCAAAGCAAACCTAAACCTTAAGGTGACCAAATGCAAATGAGGACAGGGTTCGCACACCTTTAATAGCGGTGAAGGAGAGGGAGTGAGGAATATCATAGGAAGTTTTCTTATACCCAGTCAGACCACTGATCATTCTATCCTAGTATTGTCTGTGCTGGCTAGCTGTGACTCTCTAGGCTTCAGGCAGGATTATTTCCCAGAGATGCTGGTGATTGCGTGTGGGACCTTCTGCATGCAGATCAGATGCTCTGCTTCAGAGATATGACTCTTCCCTTTTGAGGGGCAGATACAGGTTCTCTCAAGCAGCACTTATCAAAATTAGATGGTTCAATCTTTTAACTTGGCAAATTATAGGGAGCTCAGCCATTACCTTTGTGAGTGGGCAAAATCCCTTTCCACTCTAACTGTGATCTGCACAGCATGCAAATGCAAGAAATATATAGGGCTTGAATGTCCTTTCTATTCTGTCTGCCACTGATGTCTTTGTGCGTCAACCCAGCTATGCAGATCTGGACATGTATCAATTGCTGGATCAGTAAACGTTGATGTAAACTGGTGCTGAGCTGAATGTCATCCAGGTTCAACTTTCACCTTGAAAGCAGTGGGGATTTTCTGAATAGCTCCTTGATCCTTCCCTTATTATCACTGCTTGCAAATGATTGCAGCCACACTGCATATTGTTATTATTTTTAGTTTTTCACTATTCTCCCCATAATAGCCAAATTATAACAATAACAATTAATTCCAAAATTATACATTTATAAAAATGCCAATCAACTTCCAGTTAATGCATTTTAGTTAAAGTGGCTCCCTGCATGGTGGTTTGGGTGCATTTCCGATCTTAAATCACTGCATTCGCTAATCTTAATTAATATCAGTTACATTTCAGTTATAATAATAATCCCTTAGTCAAAAGCTACATAATTAATGATTTCCATTTGTGATGTTACAATATATAAATTTATAAAGCTTTAAGTGAGGAACTCAAACTATTATCTTTATTCTGCCCTGCATGTGAAAACTTCTATATGCATGGAGATCCCTTCTGCCCATATATCTTCTGCCCATATATGGTGTTGTCTCTTTCACTTCCCAGCTGTTGTTTTCTCCCACCGTGGCTTGGGACAGAACTGAATCTTGAAGTTTCTCAGAGGTCTCATCTCTCCATCCCTTGCTTCGATGTTTCGGAACAGGCGGCAGTCTGCTAGAAACCATTCTGTCTCACTAGAAAAACACGTTGCAGATCTTCGCCATTTTCCCCAAGATCCAATTAAACCGAAAACCTCTGCTTCTTAATGGCGGCATAGGAGGGTTTTTGCCAGGCAAAGTGCTTTTGCACTCAATGCCTCCCTGCCACCCACATTCCATGCCGGAGTGAGAGCCAGGTACCGAGACGAACTGCAAGTGAAGCCCATCCCCCCTGTCCCTGAGGGGACTTTGCAAGGATGATTTACCCTCTGTCATCCTTGTTTTTCATTTGCTGACGATCCCCCGCTGTCGTAGGGGCTACCTCCATTAAAGCAGGCAGGACCAGAAGCGCAGCTACACTGCACACCCATCATTTCCAGCACACAGAAACCTCTGCTGCTCAATTGGCAGCTGGTTTTTCTCAGTGTTATTCTTCATTTACTGATCACAACCAGTGAAGTTTCATGTACTGGCTGTGGAGGCATCGTGGCACTGGGTTGTTACTGTCTATTTGTAGGCCACCCTGAGAACTCTGTTATAGAGCACCCAGTGAATGGATGAATGCAACCCATGAGATTAAGATACTTGTTGATGTCACTCATGGTTAACTCAAACATGTTAGACAGGTCAATGCTTTCTGTTTAAGCCACATCCTAGTCAATCACACATCACCATAATAACTGGGCAGTTGCTCAACACTTTTGCAATGATCTATGGGACCAAGGTGCTGAAAGGAGATGCTGCCTCTCAGTTTTGCCTAGGGATGGGCGATTCTGTTAATTTTGGTTTCTGTGTTTTTATTTTTTCCATTCTTAAGTCCAATTCTCCACATTGCCATATCAGTTTGTGTGTGGTGTTGTTGTTTTTTAAAGTTCTCATGAAAATGCATCAACTGTTCAGTGCAAATTTCTCCTAATCTACACATTTTGTTATGCACTTTTCTCTAATGCACACAAGTGCAAGTGATTTGCTTGTCATTTTCACCAATGTATATATTTTATGCACACTTTACCCTAATACAGTGGTACCTCGGGTTAAGTACTTAATTCGTTGCGGAGGTCCGTTCTTAACCTGAAACTGTTCTTAACCAGAAGACCACTTTAGCTAATGGGGCCTCCTGCTGCTACTGCTGCTCACTGGAGCACAATTTCTGTTATCATCCTGAAACAAAGTTCTTAACCCAAGTTACTATTTGTGGGTTAGCGGAGTCTGTAACCTGAAGCGTATGTAACCCGAGGTACCACTGTATATACATTTTTGCCCACATTACATGGCTAGAAAACTGCACTGCAAAATTCAAAAGATGGTTGTGTTTTGGTTTGCATTCAGAAAAGGATTAATTAGATAGGTTCGCCTTTATATGCAAACTGAAATGACTTTCTTCCCCATCCCTAGCCTGATGCACATATTTATGAAAATGCCTTCCTGACTTTGGCTCAGCACTAGAAAATCAGAGGCCCATCAGAGCACACATCCAGTTGTGGCTATCATATAACTTTTGCTTCAATAGGATGAACATTTGCATGCACATCAGAATAGATATTTGAGCTAGAAAAAAAATGCTTTATTGGGATATGCATTTGAATGTGCATTCCAATCCAGTTTCTGATGCAAGATCTCAAGAGTACTTAACTTTTAAAAGAATTTCTGGAACTGGATTGGGGTAGTTATTTGCTGCATTTGTCTGTGCACATCCAGAAGAATCGAAGGCCAGGGCTTGTACAATGGGTTTATTGTCTTCAGTCTGCAAAGCATCAGTGATGTCCTCAGTTGTTTTGACCTTTGCTCTATTGACTTAGCTCCATGTAGCCCCATGGAGAGATTTCTTTATTCATGAGCTTTGTTGGGAGATGAGAGAAACGGGGGAGAAATGAAGGCTGTGACAATGACCTCAGGAAAATAAAATAAAATACAATGCTTGACATGGTTTGCCCAGAACTAAGGCCAAGGGACTGCGATCTTGTCAAGGACTCGAAACGATGTGAACGGCAGTGTGATTTCATTCACTGACATCTGATCACTACAGAGCCATCTCACATGCTGACAGGCATATGCGCGTGCATGCACACACACAAACACTGCCCAACAGTGAGGTGATGTCAACATGATGTGGCATTTGTTCAAGTAGGAATTCTATCTGTGTTTACAACTTTGTATAGATATATACAACAAAGTCAGAAAGTAGACTTTCCATTGGAAGAAGGTGAGCATCAATTCAACTCATATGTGACAGATACGAGGCCCTTGAGAAGGTTCTTAAGAAGGCTTCAGTTGGGGTGGGGAGTATACCCCCTCCCCATTTCTCAAATGAGAGCACGGGGACTCGATCCTGTGGGGTGATGCTTCACAAGAAGCACACACACCTACTGCAGCTGCAGCTTATATGGGAGGAGGGGTGATGCCAGGAAATTGTAGCCTTGATGTCGGTGGCACCATGTCATCTCTTGCACAACCATCTTTACATCCGTCCGAGCCCATACAACAACCTACTGCACAGCACAGAAATTTTTTTTTGAATTCTTGAAAATTGGCATCATGGATACATAATGAATACAATGTGGTATAATGGTTAGAGTATTGGACTCGGACTTGGGAGACCAGGGTTCAAATCCCTACTCAGCCATGAACTTCACTGGGTGACCTTGTGCCAGTCCTCATCTCTTAGCCTAACCTACCTCACAGGATGAAATGGGAAGGAGAAGAACCATGTCCACCACCTTGAACTCTTTGGAAGAAAAAGGTGGTATATAAATGCAGCATATAAATAAATAATTTTTTTGCTAAAACTAGAATGTGACTTTTGCCATTTGTGAATCATTCTATTGGTGGCATTTGAAATCAGCATAATGGCAAGTTGCTCCCCACCATTCAAAAGTCAAGCAGTATAATGCTGCCCATCACACATGCAATAGGCTTGATTGTACAAGGTCTAGCATTCTGCAAGTCTGGGTTAAGGCTGGGTATTTTATATGTGGTTGGCTTCATTTGCACAACATCCCTCACTTTGCCAAAGGAAAAACAGAACTGGACTAGTAGCAGAGATGAAGGATAAATTTTATTCTGTTCACATTTTAATGTGGACCTACCTAATTCACAGCAATGAGTTAGCTGAATTGCAGAAAACCTTTGAAAGTTATAATTGTCCAAATTTTGTGATAGAGTTCTCCAAACAGAAAAAAGTGGGGGAATGCATATATTAAGGGAAGTTGTTTGTAAAGATTGCATATTAGGCAAAACTGGATACACAAATGTGTGTATCTGGAGAAATGTACATGAAATCTTTTTAAGTTGATGAAAAACAAATAAATCACAAACCAATGTGGAAATGGGATGAACCGAACTGAAGTTTGGAAAAATGAGAAGCCGAGTGAAACCCAAACTTGATGGTTATGTCCATCTCTAGTTAGGACTGGAATGGTGTGAAGGGAATGGTGAGGCATGAGAATGAAAAAAAAAAAAAAAAAGACAGAAGGAGGGGAAGACACAGGGGTGTTATAGAGCACACTGGGAGCAAGCTTTAAGTCAAGAGAACAGAATAAAATAGCTGAAGAAACTAGATAAAAGAAGCATTTTAAAAAATAATATTTTACAATGCAAGTCATTTTTAGTGGTTGACACAGCTTTTCATTCTTCACCAAATGAAGCCTGCAACGAAGGGGTGGGGGCTCATCATTAATGCAGAGATGGGACCTTGAAAATCTCTATTACAGTTATGAGGTCTGGCAAGAGAAGCCGAGTTGGCAAATATTCCCATCTCAACTGTAAAGAAGCGCCTCATTGTGTTTCTAGTGTTGTACTTTTCAATTTGGACTAGATAGGGGTGATTTAGAGTGGAGGAGGACGAGTCTGATGTCTCTTCCCCACCACATCTCCCTCAGTTCAACACCCACTGGTGTAAAGAATCAACAGAAGCTGAATGCTGAGTTTAATGGCTCGTGAATTTTGCTGTGATGTGATCCTGTGTGGGATTTTTTTATTTTTTATTTTTGGAGAGGCAATACAATTACACCTTCATTTTTAGAGATGAGGCAAGGTGAGGGACGTAGCAGTCAGAATTGGCTCCTCTGGTGGTCTGAGGCAACAGTAAGTCCTTACCTGCTTAGACAAACAGGCAGCAATCTGGATGATTTTTTAGGAGACAGGGCAGGGATGGGTGACTAAACTGTGGCCCTCCAGTTGTTTTCAGCCTGTGACACCCATCAGCCACAGCCAGAACAGCTAATGGTCAGAGATTATGGAAGTTGTCGCCCAGTAGCACCTGGATGATTAACCACTTCTGGGTTAGACACTATCACCTGGCCCACTCAGGCCTATAAATGCAAGGAAGTTGTTTGGGCTGATGTGCGTAGTAGTTTCCCGCATCTACCATTCCTTCCTTTGTTCAGGCTCAAGTGGTGAGGCACACAAGTTGAATCCCTGCGTGAGCTCCAGTCTATGGTTCTACATAAGGTTGACTAGCCTCGTGCAGCCAACGTAACACCATTGCCACACAGTGGACAGGGTAGCGAATTAGGAGAGCTGCATTCAATCTCTAATTAGTCACTAAAACCACTGGATTATCTCGGCCAGCCATTATTTCTCAGCCTTGTAGCACCCTGCTTGTGGTTAACGCTTAGCTGGAATGAAATATTCAATGCAGCAATAGAGAAATTAAAATAATAATTTATTTGTCAGACAAATAAATGAGAGGCACAGTGGTATATGGTTACCAAGCTCTGGCCTGGCCTCTTGCCATTCTGGCCAGCACTTATATTTCCTTAATCCAGCCCCCTTGCTCCTCCTGTGGCTGCCTCTGTCCAATCAGCCTGGTTGAAATTCCTATTGGTTGTTTGCTAGAACCAATCACAAAAGATACACCCATTTCCTCTTGTCCTTTTATGGGAAACAAAAAGCTATATATTCTTCTATCTATAAATGACAAATAAGTAGTAATATATCTTACATGTGTCTCAACAAGGAACCTTAATTACCAGCTCACCTCGCCCTATTGCCCTCCAAAACAGATGGTTAATCTTAAATTTTTATCTTAAACAGATGTCAAGGATCATCATTGAAAGATCTCCTTCCTTTGGAGGTCTCTAAACAAAAGCTTGACAACAATATGTGTGCTCTAATGATGTTTCCTGCTTGGCAGGGGGGGGGGCTGGGCTGGTGGCTGATGGCCCCTGTGATCTCTTCCAACTATATGAAATAAGAATCTAGCATAAGGATTTAACATTTCTTAGCTTCTAATTCCTTTGCATAATTACATTTAAGCCAATATATTTAATACATAACATAAATAACCTTTTAAAATGAAAAGAAATCTTAAAAGGATCTCAGTTTAAGAAAGAAACAACTTTAGAAAAAGACTTCCCAAAATACTCTCTTCCTTTCTGCCAGCTAGATGCTTTTCCATTGCTCTTGACCTTTGAACCTTAGGAAAATATGGCTCAAGTTTAATGGGAGGCACATGGTTTTATTTTACTATTTACCCACTCTTAATTATGTTTATCTCTGCTTTTTTTATCTTCTGTAATATGTAGGGTCAGTGTCCTCGCTCTCAGCCTGTAATTCCCTTTTTGACTTTGAGAATTGTTTTCTGCTATAAATCAGGGGGGCCCCTTGTCTAGGAGGAAAAACATTGCCAAGGTTCTTAGGCAGCTGCTCTTCTGCCTGGCATGAACATTTGAAAATCTTTAAGCTCATTTTAAAATACAGGCCCTGATCAAAATATAAGCTTGATAAAAATGCAGGCTTATGATTAGATGCCTCAGCCTCTCCTACATCACTGTGTTGTTGTGGGGACAGAATGTGCAGGAGAACAATGCACACCACACTGGGCTTCTTGGAAGAAAGGCAGGGTAGAAAAAGCAGCAGCAAAGGACAGATCAATACATTAATGCCACTATGTGCAGCTGTGCTCATTCTGCGTGCCTATTTTATAGTTTGCTTCCCTTTTCTCATTTTCTTCTGTTGTTACAATTGTTCTCTCTGTGCTATATATATTACAAAATGAAATAAAAATCTTCACCTCCCCACAAAAATACACGAATGCCAAACTGAAACATCCTGCTTTATTTCAGTCATTTGAAGTGAAGGAGCCCTTGGAGATGGGGTAAGGGCAGATGAATGTCATTGAACCTTTCAGTTTAGGGAAGGGTTTAACTTATCCTGCCTCAGGGGTAGGGCACCTGTGGCCCTCCAGATGTTGCTGGACTACAAATCCCAGCATCTCTAACCATGAATGATCCACTGGTGCAACTTGGAGTCCAGCATCTGGAGGGTTGCAGGTGCCCCATCCCTTCCTTCCATAAATGGACATTTGGGGCCAACACCCAGTAGGAATCATATCAGGGGCAGAGGTTTCCAAAGTTGATTTGTACCTGTTCAGGGGGAAAAGTATATCAGCATCTCATTTAGGTAAATTAAGACTAATCCTCCCTTAACCCCCCCCAACATTATCTCATCCCTATGTTGCATCTCATTTTATAAGACATGGACCATCTTCTTGAAAATGGGGTGTGAATTTCATTTTAGTACTGCGATAAACCAGCCATTGGAAACCTGATGCCTAGGTTGGTGAGGGGAGCAATAATTCACGCAATAATTTGTGCAGAAAGGTGCTGTTAAGAGAGTCAGTGTGGTGTTGCTGTTAGGGTGTCAGATTAGGACCTGGGAGACCAAAGTTCAAGTCCCCACTTGGTCATAAAGCTCAGTGGGGGACCTTGAGCCAGTCACTGGCTCTCAGCCTAATCACAGGGTCGCTACAGGGATTAAATGGGGGTGAAATGAGTTCCTTGGAGAGAAAGATGGGGATATAAATACATTAAATAAATACTAATAAGGTGCCAACTTAAACGAAATGTTACCAAAATTCCACAACTGGTAAAAGCTGCAGCCTCCCCATGGAGGAATCACCCTGGTGTGTCATTCAAAAGAGAGACACTCTTAAAATGACTGTAGCGCATCAAGAAGTCATCTGTGAATTGCTCCCTGGTTGATCAAAATAGGAAAAGGCTTATTGGCACGTGGCTCACGCTGGAACCTCTTCAACAAATCATTTGCAACGAGGGTTGGAAGAGATGATGTGATCGCAAAGCCTGTACCAGTTGGAAACAATTGTTAAACATGATCCCCGTGGAGCAGAGGGTGTGCGCTTCATGATCCATCTCTTTCTCGGTGCATTCCCTTTGAGTTCATTTCACTGGGGTATGAGAAGGAATTCCTAGAGATAAGCAATTAAGCCTCTAATCAATAACTTTCACAGTTCTGGCTCCTTTGGGAGGCTTAATTGGCAACTCCAAGTCATATGGGAAGAGAGGCCAGACCTTTGAAGGGAAAGTAAGCATAATCCTTTGGCTTCAGAGTCAACATGGCAAACATCTTATGCCCAAATTAGGTGGTTTCTGTTCTGCTGGGGCAAAATTATTAAGTAAAGGGAAGATTTAGATGTGGTGTGATCAGCTCTGATTCACTTTAGGACAAGTACATCAGCTAACAAACCCGTTTCATTTTTAATTCAACAATGCCCCTTCCGACCTTCAGGAGGAGGGGGGGTTGTGGGATCACGACCCCGCCCACACTCTGCGAGGCTGGCGTCAGCCTCGCAGGAGACAGGGATTCACCCAATTAGCATACCCTGTGGCGCCAGCCAATTGGCTGGCGGCAGAGGCGGGCCTTCCTAGGGCCACTTAAGGTCAGGGCAGCCCCTGGCTCACCCCCTTTCTTCCCTGGAGAC
The DNA here is from genome assembly GCF_951804945.1 of Podarcis cretensis. Taxonomy (NCBI): domain Eukaryota; kingdom Metazoa; phylum Chordata; class Lepidosauria; order Squamata; family Lacertidae; genus Podarcis; species Podarcis cretensis. Next base: position 32,219,013 of record NC_137177.1, read on the forward strand.
GACGCAGTTTCCCACCCACCCGCCCTTTAGGTTTTGCCACTGACCTTGCTATGGGCTTCGGCTGGTCGCCACAAGGGGCCTGGTAGGAGTTTTTCCATTTGGCTAATTGGCTGGTTTTGTGAGCCACTTGGTTTTTTCGCCTACCTCGTAGCAAATCGTCACAACTCCCTCGGTTTTGGCGGTAGGCATTGGCCGGGGTATTATCATGCAGATGAGGTTGGGGGGGAGGAACGCCATCACCTCCCCCAATGCTTGAAGGGTAGTTCGTTAAAGGACTCCGAGGGGCGACGCCTCGTCCGAAACCTACGGAGGCTAGGGCCTAAAGCGCGCCCCCGAGCGGTAACCCCTTGGGGAGCGCCTAGGGATATGCATCTCGGGTGGCTCCCCCTGTTGGTGTTTAACCCTTCCCGGTCAGACCGGATAGTCGGTTAGGGCCAATGCCTAAAGCCAATACCCTTCTTTCCTGTAATCAATAAAGTTGTGGCCATTTTTCGCCCATTAACCTAAAACTCTGTGTCCGTTGTCTTCATTTATTCCACCTGTGGGGGGGAGGGAATAGCCACACAACCAACTTGAGTAGCTCTCATATTAAATGAGGGGTGAAGCTAAGCTTCACAAAAAGTCAAAATCTTCAAAATTTAAACCCTTCAGTTTAGACTTTAATATTTGATTATCTCCTCAACCCAGGGGGAACTCCTGGCTCTTATGGCTGACTTGCAAAGAATTATCTGGCTTTTAAAGCACCGCATACAGCATAATGCCCTTGTAAACCACACGTAGAGCTGACCACTGGAATTTTGCTGAAATTAAATAGATATGTGGGGTTGGATCCAGAGAAGACATGAGAGAAACTGAACTAATGTGTTGGGGTTTTCCTGGCTTCAGCTCCCCCCACCCATGAGTGTGCAAGGCCCCTCTGGAAGGATGTAGGGCAGGGCTGTAGATCGGGGTGGGGAACAGGATCTGGCAAGTAGCTGGATCTTGGTGTTCCTGACCCATTCTCATCAGCTCTTTTGACAAGTGAATAGAAATTTCCACCTGTCAGTCACCTTATGTCACAATGATGTCAGGTTAACCAAAACAAAACAAAAAAAAAACTGTTGAGGGTGTGGCTCAAGATACACCTACAGAAGAACATCCTTTACACTGCTGGCTTTTTCATTCCAGTAATGGGCAAATGTACTTGCGCTTACAGAAAACCCCACTTTGTCAGTACAGATCAGCTGTCTGGCACTTAAAGCAAGGTAGCTTTGGGCAGGTGTTGGCTGTGCTACGAAGTTCCCCATCAGGAACTCTGAAGGGCAGCCAATCCCAGTGGACTTCCTGCGAGCACCAAGCTCAGTGCTTCCAGTTAGCCCACTGAACTTGGTTGCACTACAAAGTTCCCGGTGAGAAATTCCATAGTGCACTTGTTTGATGCTGTGGTTTGCTCCCACTGTCAATCAGTTGGTTGACTCTGACAGTCAGCTTCCCTGACCAAGGAACTATAAGGAAAAATGGCCTCATGGACCAAACTGGGACCTGTACTCGACTTAACTGGGGCTTGTGTTGAGGTGCATCCTGCAGATCAGGAAAGGTACCACAAGGACCAAGAGGATGCCTGGGTGGTTAATAAGCAGAGTCAAAGAGGCTGTTAGAGGTAAGAAGGCTTCCTTCAAAAAGCTGAAGTCTTGTCCTTGTTTTAAGGATCCAAGTTTGGAAATAACAGGCCAGTTAATTTATTGTCTGTCCTATGAAAACTGGTGGAAAGTATTAAAGATAAAATAAGCAAGCATGTAGAACAACAAGGCTTGTTGAAGCAGAGCCAGCATGGGCAAGTCTTGTCTCACAAACCTATTAGAGTTCTTTGAGGGTGTCAACAAGCATATAGATAGAGGTGATTGACATAGCATATAAGCAGGAGACAAACAAAAATTTCTCCCCAGTAATGCAGAGTTTGGAAACAATACAAAATACTCTTCACCAAAGGAGAAAGCAGGCTGAGTTGACACAGTCTGGGCAGCCACCCTTCTTTCAAATTGCCTTCCACTCCAACCATCTGTTGTCATTTCTAACCATCTGTTGGGGAAGGGCCATGGCTCCATGGAAGAGCATTTGTTTTGCATGCAGAGGGTCCCAGTTTCAATCCTTGGCATTTCTAGGTATGGGTTGGAGATACCCTGGAGAGCCAATACCAGTCGGTATAGACTAAATTAAAAAGGTAAAGGGACCCCTGACTATAAGGTCCAGTCGTGGCTGACTCTGGGTTTGCGGCACTCATCTTGCTTTATTGGCCGAGTTAGCCGGCGTACAGCTTCCAGGTCATGTGGCCAGCATGACTAAGCCACTTCTGGTGAACCAGAGCAGTGCATGGAAACGCCATTTACCTTCTCGCTGGAGCGGTACCTATTTATCTACTTGCACTTTTGATGTGCTTTCAAACTGCTAGGTTGGAGGGGGAGCAGGGACCGAGCAATGGGAGCTCACTCAGTCGTGAGGATCCAAACAGCCAGCCTTCCGATCAGCAAGTCCTAGGCTCTGTGGTTTAACCCACAGCGCCACCCGCGTCCCTCCATAGACTAAATTACTAAATACTAAATTAGATGGACCAGTGGTCTGACTTGGTATAATGCATCTATTTATTTATTGGATCAGCAGGAGGTTAGACTAGAAGATTATTGAGGTCTCTCACAACTATGCATTTGATTGTAGGTATAATTGTAATTTCAGTTCAAGAAGAAAGCAAGCAAAATAGGTACGCCTACGTCTCCTTCCAACTGAAATTTGAGCTGAATGTTCACTTTCAGCTCAGTCTTAGGCATGATACAAATGTCACAATGGGTTAAATAACAGTCCATGTTCTGGGTTCTAGGGGCCATGACTCTTTACGGAGCATCAAATAGCCTGATTCACAAAAAGTGTGTTCTGCTAAGCTGTCGCTTCCTCCTAATCGTGGTCTCCAGCAGACACAGAAATTTGTCAGTCCAAAAGTGATTTCTGTTTAAGTGTTTAGAGACAAGCGGCTTCATTTAGCTTGTCACTGCAGATTCCACCTGGGAGATAAATAGGCAGAAATGAAAAGCAGATTAAATGAGGGATGGGGCGGGGGAAGAAGAGAAATATATTAATATATCAGGTTGCCACAAGGGAGATAGCTTTGTAATGGGCCTGTGGAGACTGATTGTCATATACGGCCCCTGGGTAAACATATTCACTTCCACCACCACCCATCCCTATCACCAATAATTTGAAGGAGGCTTCTCTTGTATCTCTGGGCACAGCTGGGAAAGGGAATCCAAACAGCTGGTTTCAGCATGGCTATGTTGACTCTTCCATAATGAGAGAATAGAAACTAGAGAATGTTAATTGAGTGGGTGGAGAAAGCAGGGTCTGTTCTGGAAGGCAGGACACATTTGCCATGCTGCCTGGAAATAAATGGGAAAGGAATAAACTGGCAGAAAAGGAAGGGGAGCCCTTTCATTGGCAAGGAAATCAAGACCCTTGTACAAGGCTACTGGGCTTTGGATTGCGCCACAGCTGTAAACCTGGAGTATATACCTTAATTCATTTGTTCATTTATAGGATTTATATACCACTCAGGGCAGATCCACACTATATATTCAAAGCACATTCACCACATGTTTAAAGCACATAACTTATGGGAGCTCTTGTTTAGTTAAGGTTGCTGGAAATGGTAGCTCTGTGATGAGAAAACTGCAGTTCCTGGGATTCAGCGAGGGGGGGGGAGTCATTTCAACACACATTTAAAGCACATGACTACCCTCAAACAATCCTGGGAACTGTAGCCTATATCAGTAGGCAGGGAGTTCCAAAGTGTAGGCAGTGCCACACTGAAATATTAATTCTTTGCAAGTGCGGAATGAACATTATAAAGCATTTGTAAAAGTGCCAGTACCCAAGGTTCTAGAGTCTAGGGGATGGAGATGGAGGTGAGGCTCTGATGCAGCAGGATAAGCAGAAGATTCTGTTCAGTTGGGCAGGCAAAGGGGCAGGGAGGCTATCTCCCATTGCCCTGAATACCCACACTATACCAGCCTTCCTTATTCTGGTGTGTGTCCCTTCCCCACTGTTGCTGGATTACAACTCCCATAATCCATGAATGTTGGCTATGCTGGCTGAAGCTGGAGTTGTAGTTCAATGACAGCTGGATGGCACCAGGCTGGGCTATAAAATGACAGTTCAAGTATATATTTCCAAATATTCCAAGTTCACTCCAGAGAGCCTGTCTCTTTGTATAGAAGTCTTTAGCTTTTAGCTGTGATTCCTGCGTTGCAGTGGGTTGGACTAGATGACCCTTGGGGTTTCTTCCAATTCTAGAGCTCTATGATTCTGTTATACTAAGTATGGTGCCTTCTAGATGATTGGGACTGCAACTACCATCACATGTAACCAGAAAAGGGGGGGAGGGGAATCAACTCGCTTATTTCCCCAAGTCAGTCTAAGGCTCTAAAAGACAGTCACTTGGCAAGTAATGGAGAGATGCTTCCATAGCTTCATTAGGGGGGTCGTTGAAGGACTATATATATATATTTGTGTGTGTGTGTGAGTGTGGGCTACAAAGGAGTCCAATTAGGTTGATCCTCATGGGGGGGGATGATCCTAGGGGTAAGAGGACCCTACATGGAGTAGGCTTTGCCCCGTCTGTTTTCCTGAAATCAACTCTTCCAACGCTCAACATGGAAATCTTCTCTGCTCAGATTTTAATCTAAGCCAGAGAAAAAAATTGGGAATTTTTGTAGGGGCGTGTGGGGAGGGGGAGAATGTCTGGAACCCCATCCTGCTTATTCTCCTTTTCCTGAAGAGATGGCCTCTCACTGCCCTGCAGTTGCTCAAGATGGGACAGATACTAAGTCCCCAAAACCCTCTTATGAACAAGACTTGCACGTTTCACCCATCTCTGTACCTACCTGGAATTTTTCATTGGGCATGTAAACAGTGTCCATTGAAGAGGACGATAAGAATCTGACTGGCATTTTCCATGTAATCAAGAGTCAGTCTGTGCCATTATGGTGTGGTACTCTGACCCATAATGGAAGCCCCACTGGGTCAGACCACAAGGTCTGTTCTGTTGCAAAAGGGCACTGTGACACTTGTTCCAAATGGAGGCAAAAGAGCAGAAGCCAGCCTTTTCAATAACACATTTTGCTTGTTTACGAGCACAGACGCCCATTAAAGGAAAAGGCCAGGATGAATGCAAACAGAGTCTAGCAGAGAAATGAATAAATGCTAATACATACTCTCATGCTCCACATAAATGACTCTGCATACATTCAAAGCTGGTCCATTCATGTGCGTGCTCACATTGTGCCCCCTCCCCGTTATGCACACATATACAAAGAGAGACATGCTTAGGTCAGTGGGCAATTCTTTGGCATGACTGCCGAGCCAAATTGTGATTTGCTTTTCAGATGAAATGCCACTCTGGAAACATCCAGTGCTGAAATGAATACAATTTTGAGCAGGTTAGGGGGGGAGGGAGGGAAAGGAACGTTTTACATGACTTCTCTGGAGAGTTAATTGAAGCCGTAGATCAAATTGCAATAATGAGGTTGGAAAGTTGCATCATCTTGTGAATAAACAATTGGGTAGCAATGTGGATGAGGGAGCGTCCAATAGGCAGGGCTGACCCAACCCAAGAGGCAGCAGAGACAGCTGCTTTGTGGAGCAGGATTCTAGGGGTTCCAGCTAATTTGGAAATCCCCCCAAGGGAACCTCAATTCTTGACACATCACTTGGATCAACATGGCCTGATAGGGCAATCATTACTTATCATGCTGCCCATTTTCTTGACCATAAGTCCCTTTTACTTGCTCCTTTCAAATGGATGGAGTAAAAGCATATGTGCACTTTACAAGGAAAATGGGTTGCAGACTGGGAAAATTCCTTGCAGAGGGAACATACCCCTTTGTTTGCCCCAGACTTTGTTGCCCTAAAGATAACTTTGGACAAGAACAAAGGAAGGTCACTTTATAAATAAGCCACAACATTACTAAATGAAATAAGAATGTAAGAAGAACCTCTCTAGACCAGCATCCTCTGCCGCTGGCCAAGCAGTTGCCCATGGAAAACCTGAAAGCAAGATTTTTCAGCACTTTCCCCATTTGAAATTCCCAACAACTGCTGATCGCTTGCCACAGACACTGCCGATCGCACACCTCACTGCAGCCGCCAATTGTCTGCCTGCTCGCCACCACTAACAGCCCACCTGTCCAAATGCTGCAGCCACAGCCAATCGCCAGCAGGCCGTGCCACAGCCACCAATCACCTGCCCAATCATCACTGCCAATCTCCTGCTTGCTGCTGCCATTAATCACACGTCCCCCCTCTGCATTCACTATCTGTGTATAAGACAACACCCAATTTTTGCCCCCCCTTTTTAAGCAAAAAGCATCGTCTTATACACTGAAAAATATGGTACATCTTGTGGGAGCAAATTCCATAGTTTTCCTTTTATATGGCACACTGGTCTTCAGAAAATGGCACTTTGACTTGGAGACTCCGCTCCCTCCTCAGTTTGTGCTGCTTTGAGACAAGTGCCTGATCTTACCACAGCTTTACATAAGAGGGCCTTCAACATTTCCCCATAAAAAGTATACGTTTTATTAAGCATTTTCCCTTTTTGTGGAGCCGAGAACCACAAAATCCAGAGGAATCTGAAGGGCAACTGCATTCTGGTCTGCGTAGTAGTTCATGCAGTACAAATTCGGTTGGCTCACTTCATCTCAACTCAAAAAGGATAGTGTTGGGAAAGATCCAGAAATGGGCAACCAAAATGACCAAAGGTATAGAGCAGCTCACCTAGGAGGAACAGTTGCAGCCTTTGGGACTTTTTGCATTGCTCTGAGGCAGCAGGGCTCTCTTTCAGTCCAATAGTCATCATTTCCACCTGCTTCCTGATTGGCATGCCCTTTCTCTTAAGTGGTAAATTATACTCCCCTTGCCACAAAAGGCTCCATCCTTGCTCAGCTGAACTCCAACAAGACTTAAACAATTTGAATGGGGAAGGGATTATTTATGGGGAAACCTATTGTTGGGTCTGGCTTGATTTATTTTAATGCTTGCCATTAAACATCAGAATGGTAGTCTGCTTCCCCCAGCCCTCATGCTGTGGTTCTAGCTGAGGAAATAATAACAGCCCTAGTTATTGGTGCTGTGAGATTGCAGCTGCCAATTACATTGAATTATACATTTCGGTTTGGGAATATAAAATAATTAGTTTCATAAGGTCGGAGAAAAATGGCTCATTCGGTAGGAAGAATCCTCTTTCTAAATGCCCAGGATGTTTGTTACGGTTGTAATAAAGGGGATCTATGTATAGTTTGGGGCCTGCATTAAAAAATGATTTCAGTGTCTTTCGTGATTGCCCTGGTAATATCTCAAGTGGGAGGCTGTTGTCACAGCTGGCTGAGACATGAAGCAAGAGACCTTTGCAAAACCAGGTTCAAGAAGCTAGGTTATTTTCCTTGTTGGTGTCCCATGGCACCACCTAGAGAAGGCAAGGGCTGAAGCTCTGTGGCAGAGAATCCGCCTTGCATGTAGAAGTTTCCAGGTTCAATCTGCAGGCACCCTGGAGAGCTACTTCCAGTCAGTGTGGACAATATTGAAGTAGATGGATCAATGGTCTGACTTAGTATAAGGCAGCTTCCTATGCTGTATGTTCCACTGTCCATTTCTTCACCCAGAAACATTCGATTTGAGGTTAAATGTTTGGCCCAATTGATTGACTGATTGGGTTTTATTCCCCAGCCATAATTACTATCTAGAGCAAATTGGGCTCTCAAGCCAGGTAACTGAAATAGTAGCATCCAGACCCAGAAGGGGAGATGTCAGAATGGCAGATGAGCTGGGTGACCAGAAGGGACAGCTGAAAACCTCGCATCATAGTCATGCTTGCACAATTAAACAATCCTTCACTTAAAAGAACCACAGAAAACGTTTCTCCCTCCCATAATCCCTTGTCTGAAACCTTTTCCAGCCTGAGGACTGCATTCCCTTCTGGACAACCTTCTGGGGGCCACATGCCTGAGGCAAGGCCTGAGGCAAATGTAAGTAGAGCAATGGCTGCAGCTATAATCTTGCGCTACAGGCTTCATTCCAGCTATAGAAAAATCAGAGTTTTCTGCATGTATATGTCTGCACATACATCTCACTATCCAGGCAAGAAAGGGGCATTAGGCCCAGTCCACCCATGAGGCAAAGTGAAGCGACTGCCTCAGGTGGCAGGATCTTTAGGGACAGCAGATCAGGTCTTCAAGGAATGCACTGCCTGTTGTTGCTGCTGGTGCCACTGTTGCAGTGCACTCCTTGGAGGCCAGATCTGTGGTGTGCTTGGCGGCGCCTCACCATGCTGCCTCTGTAGCAGCTTTTCGGTGAATAGGGCTCACTGCTGGTCTCCTCCTAAATAGGAAGTGGCAGACCCTCCGGGGTCTCTTGGGCTCTGTGCTTGCTTATCGTGATCTAGAGTGATCTGGATCTTTCCCTCAGGTGAGTTTGGTTTGATCCCCCCATGTTTCCAATGTAGAGCTTCACTCACCCCTTCTTCCCTAGTGGGTGGAGAGAGCATGATTTTGGGGTTTGCTTCAGGTGCCAAAATGTCTTGGGCTTAACCCCGAGTGGCAAGGACACATTCCTCTGGGCTCCTTGGGGAGGAAAGGCAGGATATAAATTAAAGATAATAATAATTCCAGCCAAGCAAAGTACTTGAGGAGGTCTGGAGCAGGGCCAGTGAGAGGTGTGGCCTGACAAGAGGAAGTGTGTCTTTAGTGCTAAAAACACACTTCCTCTTGTCAGGCACTAAAAATTATGAAGAAGATCGGCAGAAGGGACGTGAAGAAGAGTTAAGAGCCTCGGATATAAGATCTCCAGGTTGATGGACTGTTTGGAGTTGACAGAAGGGACGGCAGAGGCCGAGACCAGGGAGAGGAGACGGTGGAAGAAGATTGGGAATTTAAAGTTTATATTTGGAAATTTTGTAAAAATTTAATGAGGGAGAGAAAAATCATGGAATGAAATTTTATGACCCTAGTGGAAATGTTTTAAGAGTTAAGTTCAAATAGATATATTAATTTTAAGGAGAAATAAGATTAAAAAAAAAAGCAAAAACGGATTGTTAATTGGCGAAAGAAGAGAATGTAAAATTATAGTACATTAAGATGGATTATAAGGACAAAATAAAGAGGGAAAGGATTTGCTGAAATATTTAACTGAACTAGAATACAAAAAAGGGAGGTGGGAGGAGGTCAAGGAAACAAGCAAATGAAAGATATATTATGTGAAAGTTTGATGTGTTTCTTGCTTTTGTTTTTCCTTTTTCCTTAATCTTTTTTTCCTTTTTTTATTTGTATGGTATTCCTTTTTTTTATGTGATACATTGTTTTGTTTTTTGTTTGATTTGGTGTTTTTCTGTTTTATCTGTAACCTTTAAAACCTCAATAAATATTATTTTTTTAAAAAAAAGACAAGAGGAAGTGTGACTTAGTGAGAGACCTGAGGACCAGATAAGGAGGACATTTAGCCCACAAGCCTGAGGTTCCCTGCCCAGGCCCTAGGACCTGCCTTTGATGGCATCTTCACAAGGCTTTATTGTCATTTGTCATCAACTCACCACTTGCCAGGTGTGTAGGTCTACTCTACAAATGGGGCAGGTGTGGTCAGGAGACTTTTTTGAGCATAATTGTTAATGTTATTACCTCTCCCCAGAACAGTTTGGAGGGGTATGGGAGTCAAATATTATTTAGAAACGAATGTTTAGGCACTCATTCCTGAGAGAAGCTCTTCAAAACAGAGAGGATATAATTACCACAATGTCTCAAGACAGCTGGCATAGTTTCCTTAGGGGGCTTTTTTGCCTCCTGAAATTAAAATGACTTTAATTGAAAGGAGTCCATGCTTTTGGATTTATATAGCTGTAACTATATAACTAGGGAAATCTTATGAAATGGGGGTGAGGATAATTCCTAGTCCCACACCATTTAATTCTGACATATTCCTTAAAATTAAAATGCTTTTAATTGAAGGGTATATTAAAAATAAATAAATCAGTGAGCCTCTCTCCTAACTCAAGCAATATTAATTGCGTATCACTCTCTGATTTTCATTTTCTTAATTGACATTTTACTCACACACATTTACTTCCAAACTCCCTGAAAATTTCCCTGTACCTTAACCCCACCCACCTCTGCCCTGCTCAAAAGACCTAAGCAGTACAACATCCTTCATCTTAAAGGCAACTGAACATATGCTATTCTGAGCAAGTTCCATAATATCCAGTGTCCTTTCACAAAGTCCAAAGGATAAAAAGAATAATGGCAAGAGTTCTTTCAAGAACAGTTAGGATATTTTCCCATTAGTAAAAGGTATCTGCTGCTCCCAAGCTGTGAAATCAAGTACAGTATATTGTGAATATATCCATATGTGTAGCAACCAAAAGATTCACTTGTAGTTTTTCAGATGCAGATAGATCTGTTTCAGATTTTCTCCATGTCATTCTTTTTTGGATCCAAATCTGATCTGTTAAATCTAAAGCTCTGTTTATCTCCACCCCCTCTTGACTATCATGGAGAATCTAAAAACAGCTATAACTATTTCCCCCTTCTTCACTAAGTGGGTATATTGGATTTGATATTGTTGTTATACTTGCAGTGGTTTTAACTGTTTTTATTGTATTGTGAATTTGCTTTATAGGAAGCAATTTATAAATAATAAACTACTACTACTACTGATGATGATGATGATTACATCAAAGGAGCCCCTCCAGAGTGGATTCAGCCTGCCAAATTCCAAATCCACCTGGATGTTTTCATGCAGGGAACCTTTAATTTTTAATATATTTCTTTTTTTAAAAAAAGAACTGGTGCAAATTGGAGAGCTATTTGCCCTTCTGAGGGGAGGGGAGCTTGCCGAATTTCGGCCAGATAGCGGTAGCAGTTCTCCTTCAAGTGTGGAAAAATAGAAAAGATGTTCTCCCCCACCCCACCCCATATTTACTTACTTTTACTTATTTACCTATTTGGTGAGCAATCAGTTTGAAAACTGGAAGATTTGAAGAAGGTGCTCCTGGGTAAGAAGCTTGTCAAGGTTCAGACAAATAGTTCCTGGGGTTATCAGATGATTTTATTTTATGTTATATAAAACTGGAAAAGTCACCATTTTCTCTCACCCCTCCCCATCCCAGAAAATCTGTCTGTGAAGAAGAGAGTGAGAGCTAGAGATTTGCAGGGGGGAGGGTCCGAGGGTGTGACTTTGGCAAGGTTTGAGCTGGGCTATGTGTCCTTAGCAGTGCCGGATTTACCTATAAGCTAAACAAGCTATAGCTTAGGGCCCCACTTTCTTGGGGGCCCCCAAAAAAAATTAAGGAAAAAAACCCCTGGATGTATATTTCCAAAATATAAGATAAAAAACAAATAAAATAAAACCTGCATACAGCAACAGTGTTTTGTGTTGTGTAGGCTCCTCTGATGTAAGTAATGGGCCCCGCCTGCTAGCCTGCTCCTTATTCAACACAAAAAACAGTGACAATTTGTTGTTGACAAAGGACAGCTGGACATATAAAGGGCCCCATTACCTTCAGTAGCTTAGGGCCTCATCAAACCTAAATTCGGTCCTGGTCCTTAGTTGCACCACCCGCATTCAGATGTTTGCATGATAAGTACAAAGGTTGGAAGTGGTCATTTGTTTACTTATTGCATTTCTTAGTCAATTGTTTTTTAAGAGTTCAGGCAACTCACAACTTGTGCTGGGGTTACATTCCAGGGATAGCAGGCAAAGCCAAAATTGTGTCTAGTCAAAACACATTGGGTTCAATGGTGGGTGGAATTCCCAAAGGCCCCCCCCCCCAATGCTTGCCCCCTTTCCACCTGCTTTTGAGTTTTTATTTCTGCCAAGAAATGTAAGGCTGAATGTGCACAAGTTAAATGTGTGTTGTGAGTTACCTGTAAAAGTTGTGGGTTACCTGTAAATCACCCAAAGCTACTTATAGAATAATACCAAGATTAAAACCATTGTTTCAAGTTGTGTTAGTTATTATTAAGAGCCAGGCTGGAGTAATATAAGACAAATAACTTTATTAACATAAGCTTGCATTCCACCCCATACTCTCTCTGACTCTCCTTCTCTGTCTCTCTATGACTTGTGCTAAGTCAATTCCTGGTTCCCTTAATCTATGCTTCCCCTTTGCGTAACTAAGTTTATCTCCCCATCTTGTGCCCTAACCCTCTTACTTAGTTCCACATACATCGATAACAGCCATGGACAAAATTCTGAAAAGTGCCCTGAATCGAATATACACAGAAGCCTCCTTGAAAATGGCAAACTTTGGCTCATCAGGGTTTTCGTTCACAGGGTTAGTTTCTAAGCACCTTTAGGTGGATACTCCTTTAAAAAAACCTTCAGGCCTTTGCGCTAAAAGTGCATTGGCCTGAACATGTGTTTAATGTTCTCTAAATACCAGGGCTATGAAGCTCTCCTGGGTGGGCATACATGTGCCATTGCCAGTCCCCTCCCTCTCCTCCCCTCTTCCGCCTCCTCCACATCTCTATGGGCTGCGCGTAATTAGGCTCTGAGGGTCACATGGCTTTTGTTTTTCCAAATGTCATTTTCCCAAGCATTTTTAGGTAATTTCATGCCGTGTTGGTCATTTGTTCTGTTTTATGATCTTTTTAATTATATTATCATTTTATGATGTTCTAATAATATTTTTGCAGACTGTTATGGCTTTTAAATGAACTGATGGTTTATAAATATTTTTATAAACAAACAAATGTGATCCACAAGCCTTAGTTCCCCAGCATGGTTATAAAGGGTTTTATTGATTTGTCTGGCGTCTCTACTTCCTACCAAATTGGGCTAGCGTCTATGAACCAATCCTATGGCCATTTAAGGATTTAATTTTTATTCCCTTTTTTGTTTTGCTTTTCAAATGTTTTGGCACTTGATGGATAAAATCCCACCTTCCTGTTTTCCAGCTGTTTGCATTACCCTTGTCTCCTCCCATAAAACTTAAATGCTCTTCTCATTTTATTACGAAAAAAAAGGAGGAGGAGGATGGAAGTTTAATATTCTTTTCTCCCCCGAGAATTTGCTTCAGGGCTTTGTCACTCAGCCTTCCCTGTGAGAATCTGATGAACTCTTTGGTTTAACAAACTTTTCACATTCTAATCATATTCCCCCACACCAAGAAAAATAAGAAAATAACCAAAACATATTAAAGAGACAGATGGAAATCTTTGCAATGCCATTGCAGATACATAGGGGGAAGTAATAAAAGAAAGGATGAGAGGCATGGGAGTGAGGTTTTTATTATGACAATTATAACTCTAAAAACATTTGAATGTAGGTGGTGAGCTGGCATACTAGCTTACTGTTTCTTTGCAAAACCAACTTTTTATTTGAACTGGCCAAGAATGGGTCTCTGACATTTTAAATCCCTGCCCCACTCCATCTCCCAAACCCCTTAAACCTATTTAACTTTAGGAACTGGTGCTTGAGGTTGCTTTCTTCCTCTTTCCTCCCTCTCACTTTTTTCCTTTTCCATAATTTATTTTAGATTGCAACCCTATGAGCAGTGAGTTCTGGTTTTAACTGACCATAAGGTAAGTAAGCTGCTGTAGGAAGCTTTGTGGCTGAAGAATGGATTGTAAATACTACAAACAAAATACAATACAATACAATACAATACAATACAATACAATACAATACAATACAATACAATACAATACAATGTATTGGTTTGCATTTTTAAGCAAACCATCCTAATTTGCTGGTTCCAATGTAAATCAGAATGCAGCTGACAAACTGTACACTTCTCTGAATTTTGCAATGCAGTTTTGTTTCAAAAATGTATAAAAAATGCAAATCTTAGAGGGAAATGTGCTGAAAATTACACACATGCATATTTCAGGGGAAGGAATAATGCATATAGAAAGTGTAATTCAAATGCCCATTTAACATGGCAGTGTAGAGGTGATAAAGCATGTGGGAAATGGTGGGGATGGAGTATTGTAATAGGAGGATGAAACTACTCACCCCATTTCATTCCATCTTTTTTAAAAAACAGCATTCATTTCCTTTTTTTTGTTTTTGTTTTTTGTTTTTACAATGTCTCTGGAAATGCTATGCAATTTTGTTTCAAACAAAACTAAAGCCAAAACTAGTCTTAAGGTTTCAGTCAGGTATTTTACACAGAAAAACTTCCAGTGGATTCCTAATTTCAGTTGCTGCCTTGATACATACATGAGGAAAGCGACCCAGTTTATGAGAACAGCAGTTTTACGGGAGCAGTCAGTGTGTTCAAGCAATCAGATGGACTGTCTCTGGAGTAAGGAGCTGAATTTACACACACTGTGGCTCCTGCCATCAGCCAGGAGCTCGAGGGCCATAGGGAAGCTGCACCCTCAGCCTCCCAGGAAGAACATCATTGAAAGGAGGAGAACAGTCTGGCCCCTGGCATGACCCTGGCATCAGAACCCCCTTCTTCAAGGAAAAAGACTCTTGAGGCAGAAGTTGGTGGCCATCACTGCCTCATGTGGAAGTGAGTTCCATAGTTTAACTAGGTGCTGCACAAAGTACTTTCCTTTATCAGTTCTGAATCTTCCAACCTTCAACTGCATTGGATGCTTAAAAGTTCTAGTGCTATGAGAGAGGAAGATTTTTTCTCTCTACATCCACTTTTTCTCTATGCATAATTTTATAAACTTCTGTCATGTCACACCTGCTCGGCCTTTCCTCTAAACTAAGGGTAAAGGTCAAGCGACCCCTGACCATTAGGTCCACTCGCGGACGACTCTGGGGTTGTGGCGCTCATCTTGCTTTATAGGCAGAGGGAGCTTCAGGGTCATGTGGCCAGCATGACTAAGCCGCTACTGGTGAACCACAGCAGTGCACAGAAACGCCATTTACCTTCTTGCCAGAGCGGTACCTATTTATCTACCTGCACTTCATGCTTTTGAACTGCTAGGTTGGCAGGAGCAGGGACTGAGCAACAGGAGCTCACCCCATCACGAAGATTCGAACCGCCAACCTTCTGATCGCCAAGCCCTAGGCTCTGTGGTTTAACCCACAGCGCCACCTGCGTCCCCAAATGCTTGCAAAGAAAATGCTGAACCCTCTCCTCATAGATGGGTAGCTCCATCCCCTTGATTACTTTGTCTGCCCTTGTGTGGACTTTCCTACCGCTACAAGATCCTTTCTGAGGGCTTCATTGAGGATCACTGTGTTTCCGACTAACCAGAAACTTCTTGCCACCTTCCATCAACTCAAGCAGAATGAAAACATAATCAATATTAACATCTAATAATAAAATTGTCATGATGGAAGCAATACTTATGAAGTAGTATATGTGCAAGATTAGTATGTAGGAAGAAATGTAATATTTTCATGAATACAGCAATGAGAGTAGGATATTCAAAGTCTTATTATTGTTGCTAGGAGCTAGTGTGCTTGCTTTATGTCCCCAGCTACCATAAAATATAAAAATTTAGAACTGCTGATAGACCAGTTGGCTCCCCACCAAGAAATTTGTGTTGTAATATTCTTCTGGAAAAGTCCTCCATCTCCATGCGCTATAAATTCGCACATTCCACTTGGGGAAAGCAGAGAAAAATAGAATGATGTAAATTCTCAATTTTTATGTTGTTTGTTTGGATCTCTCCCCTTTTTATTCCAATTCATCAAAAGGATTTTCAATTTCATATATATCTATATATCCTGATATTGGGGGGGGGGGGGGCTTGGCCTTGGATGAATTGCTGTTGCGTTGCAGAATGTTCACAAACATTCTAACTGATGAATGCAGCAGCTGGAAAGGGTGAAATGAGCAACAGCGATGGACAGGAAGGAAATGAAGTTTGAACATGGAGATTTAGGACAGGATACTAAGAAGTCTCTCTTTCTCTCTCTTTATATATATTATATATGAATGCTATCTGAGACTCTGAACTTTGTCCATGTTTGGACAACTTCAGTATCTAGTGCTAATAAAATTTGGGGACCACTTTCCAGCTCAATATTCCAGCTTCTACCACTGACCTCAGGGATCATGGGATGGAGAACACACTTGTCAGGTCTAGCTTGGCCATGGCACATGCAGAGATTTAAGAAGGCAGCACTGTTTCTATTCCACTGCAATCTGTCCTCTTCCCAAAATTACTTTACAGTGTTACCTCTAGTTGTGGACATGATCCGTTTCAGGGTGCCATTTGCACCCCGAAAAGTCCACAACTAGAGCAACGCTTCTGCGCAAGCTCGGAGTGCTATAGAGCGCTTCTGCACATGTGTGTGCAGCGAAACCTAGAAGTATACACTTCCGGGTTTGCCGCGTTCACAACCCGAAAAGCCGCAACGTGAAGCAAACGCAACAAGAGATATGACTGTATTAATATTGCTGTGTACTGCAGAAAATTTACATAATTTATGTAATTAGTGGGTAAGTTATGCCAATTATGTTGGCATTATGTTATTTTGGTGCAAAGAAAACTCAGTGAAAATTAGGCAAAAAAGTGATTGATGATGTATTTTTGTGGACTGAAAGCAACAACATCAGCAAATGCTGGATTGATTTCCATTCTGAACACGGGATGCATAAGTCAAACACTGGCAAGGTCCGCTCCCATTTTCATTTGAGTCAGAATCCGCTGACATCCTTAGACAAATGTCACTTCTGGCCCCCATAGTTTAAACTGGTCTTAGTCCTGTTCTCATATTCTATGCACTGTCAAAATGCCACCTCGTGCTTTCTCCCCAGCTTGATGCACAGTGCAGTGAACATCGCCTAAGATTATAGCCATGAGAACCTGGGAAGGCTTTCACTGTCCCACAAAGGTTGTCTATGATGATTACTGAGAATCAGAGTTTACTTTGGAGATTCAAATCGGAAGTGCAAAAGTGGCTTGATTTGGACCTAATTTGGGTCATATTCACAGGCGCCTCCCCAAGGAAGTATCACCTCGAGCCGTAGGCAGGGGGAGACCAGATGTATTCCTGGAATTACTGATTGCCTTGCAGGAGGCCTCCCTCCCCGTGAGCCTTCCCCCCCCCCCCCGAAGGATTTCATCATATGTAGGCATTGATTTCAATCAGTAACCTATTTCCATGTATAACTCTCGCTATTTTTAAGCCTGAATAGTTCATAAATAGCATCACCATTTTTTTCCTTTGCTACCACTGGATGGGGAGGGCAGAAGGTGCGACATACTGATGTCCTACTTTTCTCTTTTTTTAACTTTAGACTTCCCCAGGTGTTAAGCTTGCTGCAGCTTTCTCCTGCTTGCCTTGAAGAGACACCAAGGTCACAAGGTCGCTTATAAGATCCAGTGGTACAAGGTAATGTCATTTCATCAGAAAAACATCCTCTTGGGATAGCTTTTGCCTCACTGAGCCTGCGTGGCCCATTGATACACTCAAGGCACAAACCCATGTTTCCACCAAGGGTTGTGAATCTAAATAAATAAATGTTGACTTCTTTGCTTAGCTTGTTCAGCTTCCAAGACACAGCACTTGAAAGATCAGTTGCAGAAGGAGTGAGAAACAAAGATGGACAGAGGCGCATTAAGAAGCAGAGAAGCATAGATGGGATGTTGCTTGTGCAAACAGGTGCTGAAATCTCCTCGGGCTCCATCTATATTAAAAGCTGGGATTCTTCCTGATTTGCTGTCTGGGATGGCCGGCAAGGGCTGGTTTTAGCACCCTTCTGATTCCCTTCCAAACAACCAATCTCTGGGCACAGTCCAGATTGTTAAAGAAGGGTCATGGTCATGCTGCTCTGCTTGATGTTTTGGAGCAGGGCCAGAAACTCAAAATGTGCATTTTAGTATTTCAGGCAATGTACTTGAAGGAGCCAAAGTGGCATTGGGGATGAATGAATCTGTCAATTTCATCATAGCTCCTTTTCTCAGTTTTCCAATTTTAAGTTCAGTTTGTCACATCTCTGCATCAGTTTGGTGTTTTGTAATTTTTTTTAAGTCTTCACAAAAAAAATCACCAACAATTTAGTGTACATTTTTCTTAATACACATATTTTAAATCCCTCCCCCATCCCTGAGAATAAACCCTTATCCTGCTTCTAGTAGCAACTGATATGCCGTAATCATGAAAAGGAAATGTGGCCCAAGCGGCTACTTTATGATTCTCAGTGAGGAAGATCCAGCTGTCAGCAGACTGGAAGGATGCTTCCCTTTATAATTGCCAGTGTGGTTCCATGTTATAGACATCCTTTGACCAATAGCATCTTAGTTGGCCCTCTGCAGTTGCCATTGCTGCTTTGCTTGCCTCTCCCTCTGGGCTCAGTCTACACTATGTCTCAAAGAAAAACGACAAGGCATGAGGGAGGTCCTCTTCCTTGCTACTCGTTTGGAGGGGGCAGCTGCACAGGCAGCAGCAGGAAGAGGGGTGGGCCTCGACAGGGATCCAGTGTAGTCGTTTCCTGACTCAAGTTCTAATAATGGCTCAGGTGGGACTGATCAAAACCAGTAGGTAGAAAAGTAAGCCTTGTGTCCAAACCAAGCAGCAATGGAGCAAGGAGAAGAGGCAGCAATATCCAGGCCTGTGACCTCCAAGAGTTAAACATGAAGAAGAAGAAGAAGAAGAGGAGGAGGAGGAGTTTGGACTTGATATCCCACCTTTCACTCCCCTTAAGGAGTCTCAAAGTGGCTAACAATCTCCTTTTCCCTTTCTCCCTCACAACAAACACTCTGTGAGGTAGGTGAGTCTGAGAGACTTCAGAGAAGTGTGACTAGCTCAAGGTCATCCTGCAGCTGCATGTGGAGGAGCGGGGATGCGAACTTGGTTCACCAGATTGCGAGTCTACCCCTCTTAACCACTATACCACACTGGCGCTCATGAAGGATTGTTGGTCACATTGTAATTATAGCATGTGCCCAGGATCTCTGATAGGCTTGCTGGGCATCAAGGTCTGACTTGACCTTATAAGGGTTTTCGTCTCCTTCTCAGAGGCTTCAGGGGAAGGAGGGTAGAATGAAGAAGGGTAGGTCATTTCACACAGGGCTTCTCCTCAGCCTTCTCTCTCCATTTGAAAACTTAAACCAACTTCCCTTTTGCAGTACACATACTCAATCTTATTCCCAGGTAAGTGGGGTTAGAAATGCAACCTAAATCTGCAATCTTAGTTACTGCCAGTCACTTTTCATCATATGATATCTAAGCTTGCTGTTAACATAGAATGAACACTTCCTCAAAATGAATGTTCCAAGCAAATTAAAAAGAGAGGACAAAAATATGATTCTTTTTCTTCACTTCTAAAGTTGGTTTTAATTTTTTTAAAAAATAAACTTAATGTTAAATAGAAACATCCAAAATGTGTGTGAATGTGATTTGGTAATCAAAAGCTGCTGCTAATATGACATCTCCATTTAGCCATTCAGAGAAAGGTGACGTAGTAGTCAATAACTGCAAGTCTTAGGTACAGGCAGCAGCACATCCGGTTCAACCTATTACTCCTGCTCAAGACTGGCAGCACAAAATGTTCAATGTGAAGTAGTAAAAATGCAATTCCTGTCCTCCTTTATGCATTTCTCAGCTTCAGCAGATTTATCGTTGCCATTGAGTAAATGAGTGGTGGAGAGATGTTTTCTTTAATAAACATGAGATGAATAATGTTCCTCGGGCTCACATCAGAGAAAGTCTTGAAATAAAGTCACCTGAATGAAACTCTTTGACAAGGAAGGCTGGATATTGTGTTTACTGTCCTCATGAATTGCAATGAAACGGACTTGTTGGTGTGCAATTACTGAAGTGCAAAGCTAGAGGAGACGTGAAAGTCATTGATGCCCAGCTTCTTTTCTTGGGAACCACCACATTTGTGAAATAGGCTACGGAGAAGCGAAAGCTATGGATTGCAGCTGAAGATCACAAAGGTTAAAATAAATGTATTGCCCTGTTTTTGTGATGGAATCTTGTATTCTGCATGCACTTATTCTGATGCATGCTTTTGCTTTGTGATCTGTGTATTACCAGTATGTGTGTGCATTGGCCTGGTTGGCCAAAGAGCAACAAACCATTCATCCATATATGCATTTTTGTACACATTTCTGGTTGCAGAAATCCACACCAGTATTTGGAGAAGTGTGAATTTCAAAGGGCAGCTGTGTTCCACTTGGCATACTGATTTGGGAAATGTGAATTAGGTAGGTTTGCAATAAAAAAAAAATGGACTGAACTTAGTTTCTCTCCCATCTCTGTTCCTAATATGGTGATAGCAGGGTGCTGTTCAGGTGTTGTTGGACTCCAACTCCCATCAGCCTCAGCCAGCATGGCCAATGGCCAGGTATGATGGGAGTTGGAGTCTAGCAGCTTCTGAAAGTCACTGCATTGGCTACTCTTGATTTGTTGGATGAATGGTACCCAGATGCACTCCAATATTCAGGCATTATGGCAGTTGTAATCTATCAACACCTGGAGATTTGCAGGTTCCCCATCCCTGAACTTGAAGTTAAATTGCTGAATGGGGCAGGGAGGTGCATTTTGCTTCTAGTCCATGTGGGTGGAGGGGAGGTGTTGGGCTATATGGACCTTGTGGCTGATCCAATGAGGCTCTTTTAATGTTCTTATAGCAAATGTTTCTCAACGTATCTGGCATGCAACTGTTCTGTCACAATATAAACAAATCCATTATGAGATTAAACATTGTGTTAAACATTCACAAGCTACCGCAAAAAGGACATTTATGGCCACACTTATGCTACAGAAGCCAGTTTAGGATGGGATTGCAGTGTAAACAAAGACAGCATACAAAAGGGATGAAGAGTGGAGAAGGAGCACTTACAGCAATGTGTCACAGTAAAGAGGTAAGTTATACCTAGACAAGAGTGTTGCTCCCCTGTTTTCTTCTGAGGGTGGCAAGAGGAACCTGGTGGCAAATTCCTGCTCCTCTTTGCATTTGTTCCCTGGGGCCCGAGACAGTCAAGGCTGCTGAGTAGGGGAGGGAAGAACTATAATATCCTCTCAAGTCCCAGTATGGTGGCACTGTGATCTTAAGAACAGTCTGCTAGATCAGGCCAGTGGCTCATCTAACCTGTGGCTTCCAGCAGCTAGCATTCAGAAGCATGACTGCCTCTCGCCGTGGAGGCAGGAGATAACTCTTATGGTTTATAGCCATTGGTAGTTTTATCCTCCATGAATTTGTCCAATCCTGCACCTAAGGCACTCCTGTGGGAGCAAGTTCCATAGTTTAAATAGGCATTGGGTGAAGAAGGACTTTCTTTTGTCAGTCCTGAATCTTCCAATATTCAACTTCAGCAGATGTCCATGAGTTCTAGTGCTTTGAGAGAAGAAGAAAGACTTTTCTCTATCCATTTTCTCTATGCCATGCATCATTTTATAGATGTCTCTCATGTAATCTCTTACTCACCTTTTCTTGAAACTAAAAAGCCCCAAATGCTGCAACCTTCCCTCCTAGATCCATTTGCTCCATCCACTTTATCATTTTGGTTGCCCTTTTGTGAACCTTTTTCCAGCTCTACAATTTCCTTTTCGAGGTGAGGTGAAGTGAGCCAGCCAAATTTGCATCTCATGGTGTGATGTGGTTCTCAGCTCCAAAAACAGTGGAAATGCTTACTAAAATGGATGGGCTTTTTGTGTTTGTTTTTTTAAAAAATGGGGAAATGCTGAAGGCCCTCTTATGTAAAGCTGTCTTAAGATCAGACACTTGTTTCAGAACAGCGACAACTGAGGAAAGAGGAGAGTCTCAAAGAACAGTGGGCTATGCAAGAGAGCGGGCTATTTGTTCCCACAAGATATAATGGATGGCTTTGGACAATTTAATGGAGGATAAAGCTATCTATAATATCCTTTTTGAGGTGAGGCAACCAGAACTGTACACAGTATTGCAAATGTAGTGGTACCATAGTCATTGTGTTATGCTATCGGCAGTTTTATTTTCAATTTCTTTCCTAATGAATCACTAAGCTGAAATTTGCATATATATTTTTACATTTCCTACACACTGGTTCAAATCTTCATTGAGCTATCCACTATGACTCCAAGGTCTCATTCCTGGTCAGTCGCTGCCAGTTTAGACCCCATGTGAAAGTAGGATTTTTTGACCCAACATGTATCACTTTACCCTCATTTACACTGAATTGCATTTGGGTTTATATTGTTGTATCTAGCTTGGTACTGTCTACACTGACTGGCAGTGGCTCTCCAGGGTTTTAGGCTCCCTGCCTGGAGATGCCAGGGATTGAACCTGGGACTTTCTGCATGCAAAGCAGATGCTCTGCCACTGAGCTATGTCCTTATGACAAGTCCACATATTTCTGAAACAGAAGATAAATATCTCCAGAGCTGACTCCAAGCTCTGAACTTCATGTGACCCTGGCACATGCTCCTTCTTTTGGCTGCAGCTCCTCAAACAGTGAAATGGAGCACCTGGTCCTTCCAAGTGCAATGTTAATTGAAACACAGAGCTGTTTTTCCATGGTACAGCATATACAAATATTATTCCTCCTACTGGAACATTTGAACAACCGGAACAAGGGGGAAGATCGATAATTCTTCTATTAGATAATTGAAACATGCCACATGATTTACGCTAATGTACTTGTTAAGCAATAAGTAATCAGGCCCAAGCAAGCCTTGCATATGAGATGGAAATCTTTGATTTAACACTCTGTAGAAATGCCCAAAATGAGTTAGTCTGGAAACTGCATGTTAGAGATCCCACCAAATTTCACCTGAAGTGAAATTCAAGGAGAATTTGAGGTGGGGCTTCCTTCTCAGGAACAGCATCTGGGGAATTTTCAGGGAAGCTATATTGATTACCCCAGTGCGAATCCACCAGGGCATATATGCACACACCTGAAACTGAATGTCAGCAATAAAAGTTTGTTGACCCCTGGTTGAAGTGGTATATTAGTGCTTTAAATCTATGGTGTGGGCAAACCTGGAGGGTCATGAATTCAAGGAATTAACACTTCTGAAGAAAGAGGGGAAAGGAGGACCCCCACACACGCAAAGGTTTGGATTAATTATATCTAGAACTTCAACATCACACCCCATTTTTGCTCCATTATAGGAACACATCAGGATATGCCATAGCTGTCAATGTTTTCCTTTTTTTAAGGGAAATTCCCTTATTCTGAATAGGATTCCTCGCAAAAAAAGGGAAAAGTTGACAGCTATGGGATATGCAGAGAGCTACAAACAGAACCACCATTGGAAGCTTTGAGGGCATAAGAATTTACATAAGGTTGAAAATGAATGGATCCAGGTGGCTATTTTGACCCCTTGTTTGTGCAGCTATTTGTCTCTAATCATATCAGATAATGGAGTAAGTCCTTTTTATGACTCTTGTTAGGAGGTTATACCAGTGACCCTGATGCAGCACAGTTCTCTCTCTCTCTCTCTCTCTCTCTCTCTCTCTCTCTCTCTCTCTCTTTCTCTCTCTCTCTCTCTCTTCCCTGATAAATAAATTCATTCCCCATCTATGGAACAGCAAGGAGGAGGGTGTTTTTTTTAAAAAAAAAGACTGGTCGTGGCATGCAGCGCATGCACATCAAATGTGAGGCCAGTAATGAGGCTGGGCCTGGTGGGGCCAGGGAGTTAATTTCTGCTCTGCAACTAATGAGATGGCAGACAGGCGGCAAGGAAGACGCTGAGACCGTGGGACCCACACAGGCAGCATAATTAATCCTTGCCTCATTAAGAAGTGGTGGCACCTTCAGGACATGCTAATAGGATCCTCTGCTTCGGATTGCCCTGCATTTGTTTTGACCTCTGCTTTCAACACTAGATCTTATTAGCAAAGGGCTTCTGTCTTATATCTTACTTGTAAGACATGGCAATGTCAAAGGTGCTTTTTAGAGCAGAACACACAGTTCATATGAATGCCGCCAAGGCCTTGAAAAACACCTTCCCATTATTATTTTATTTATTTTATTTTATTTCTGACTTTTGTATACCACTTTTTTGTCATAACGACTCCCAAGTAGCTTTCATGTATCAATAAAAGCAACCACACATCCATATTAGTCAATGCACAGTTTCATTCCATTTCCTGATAAGAGCAACAATCCAGGTTGAAATTTCGTCTCCCTAAAGCTTTAGAAAATAGGTGGGTTTTCTCCATGTTGCAAAAACCCATAAAGGTTGCCAAGGGGAGGGAACTGCGTGATTGCAGTGCCACTGTGGAAAAGGTCCTGTTCTGGATCTGGAGCAGAATTGTTGGCAAGTCTGCCAATTTCTCTGTTTGGGTCAGGCTGTATGGATAGAGGCATTCCATCAAACACTAGGTCCCATGTCATGAAGAACCTTATTGTTTAATGTTTGCACCTCAAATTGGGCATGGTAACATACAGGCTGCCAGGGCAGAGTCCTCAGAATAGGTACTTATATAACACAACACCACAGTGCCGGTCAGTACTCTCAGGGCTGCATTCTGTAGTAGCTGTAGCTTTTAAAGGGCAGCCCAATTAGAGTACATTACATTAGCCTATACAGGAGGTAACCAGAGGGTCATAACTGAGACTTTTGGTTGAAGATGGAAATGGGTAAGGCTGTTCATCATTAAGCTTCGCGGCCTGTTTTAATTTGTTTTTATTTTGAATAGTTTTAAAGTCAGTTGGCTCAGCTGTTAATGTTAATATTAATCGCAGCATGCAGGCAAGAGCATATCTGTTTTGTCTTTTTTAGTTTTACGTGGGCTTAAAAGCCATATTTTTAATTGGAGGGCAGGCACTGGGAACGCATCTGTTTTGACTCAGCATTTAGTATTTAGCTGATAAGGAAAGATTAGAAGCTCATTAGAAGCATGTTTCTCATGAGTGGGTGTCACCATTAGCCGTGACAACAGGACATCTCCTTTCCTCCCCCACCCCCAAGGTTTCCCACCACCACCACTACTGAAAGTGAAAGCAGGAGGACCTGTACTGGCAGCCTAGAAATACTGGGTTGTACTCAACATAGTGCAAAGGTGAATGTTCCATTAACACAAGGATTTTTCCTGCACAAAGGAACATTATCTGCCTCTCCTCTCCCTGTGTGCCCCCTAAATCTATTCTGAGTTGTTCCCTCAACCCTGAAGCAGATTTGGGGATGGGGTGGGGTGTGCATGTAGGGGAGGGATAGATTCCCTTGTGCTGGTGCTCATTTTTGTGTAAGTGCAAGAACTTAGTTGAATGCCACCTATCACCTTGAACCCAACCTCATTCTGGGGCATCAGAGTGGCATTGGGGAGGGGGAAGTGAATAGCAACCACCACCCAAAAGACAGATGGGAAACAGATGGGATAAAGAAAGTTGCCTTTCTTTAAAAATAAAAAATAAAATTTCAGCTATGTTCTCAGGAAAATGTCTACTGAAAATTTTTGACTCAGCACAAGCTTGTGTGTTGGGTATCTTGCCAGAATACTGGGAATTAGATATCACCTTAGTTCATATAGTTTGTCAGCCAAACAAATATCTGATTCTACAATTAAATGTGTCTCCAAGGCCCTCTACAGTCTAGCTTCTCCTTCCCCATCTCTCCTGTGCCAGCTGGGCATGGATGCTAACTTGATTATTGGGTTCTGTTTCCTAGACACTCCCTCTTAGAGCTATCACATCAATTCAGCCTAATGTGCCTTGTATTTGTACATCCTGGATGCTGTGCTTGCTTGTTAGAGGAACCCTAGTGGAAAATCAGCCCCTCCCTGCCAGCCAGCCACTTCCACCCACAAGCCTGGGGATTTGTGTTGTGATGTGTCTGATCTCCTAGCACTAAGATATCCACAGCTGGTGTGTGTGTGTGTGTGTGTGTGTGTGTGTGTGTGTAGGTAGGCACTTGGTGCTTATTTTTCTGTCTGAACATGTGAGTTGCTGCTCTGGATGCTCTGCCAGACAGAGAGAAAATCAGTAATGAGAACTGCAAAATAACTGAAGAGCAGGGGGATGTTGGATGGATGACAAATATCAGCAGAGCCAAATAGAGTGGAGATCTAGTGGTGCAGGGGCACAGACAGAATTGGAGAGATACAGTAAATAATCCAGCAGGGGTTCTGGGGCTGAAATAGAGCAAGGCTGGGAGCCGGATCAGCACCTGGGACTGGCATTTTGGGGAGATGTCTAGGCCCGGGTATACTGAAAGGGCTCACAGCCCAGACTTTGCTTACATTTCCACTAATCCCCACCATCTCCCAGAAGGAGGGAGCAGAAGAGCAAGCATGTATTTGCTCCACTTCCTTGCTGCTATTGACTCACCCATTGGCTTTCTGAGTAACTAACTGAATGGTTGTCAAAAGCCACTGAAGCTTGACATCTCTATTTTGCTATGTCTATTTTGTATTGTTTTAGCTTTAAATGTATTGATTGAGTTTTGTTGTGGTTTTAACTGTTGTTGTTTTTTTGCTAAGTTTTTTACACATTGCCCTGAGACAATTTTTGGGTTTTGTGCCACTGAATTGTGTCTTGGCAATTTAGTACCCTCGTGACCTGGGCTGTCCCTGCCTACCCAGACTGGGTATTGGCTCCTCAAGGGCAGGAAGGGATAAGAGAAGTCTTCCTGTTCCAGGTGAGTCTTGCTTGAGAAACTAGGTCTTCCTGAGCTTTGGAGCTTTCCAGTGTCCTTGGTTGTCATTCGGTCCAAGCTTTTGGCTGCTTCTTCATTCCCTGACTTCTGGTTAGTCCTCCAGTTCTGACTTGCTCTTAGATACTGATTACTACTAACTGTTCCTCAATTCTTGACTAAACTCAGATTGCTTCCCATAGCTGAGCCCTGAGAAATGTCAATGCTACTGGGTCCCCTTACGCATATGTGACAACGGTACTTGTCAGATGCTTCATAGAATTACGGTGTATCCTTATTTCCTCAACAGTGACGGTCTCCATCTTCACTAACCTCTCAAAATTCTCAACCCTTCAGTTGTCCTTTGGCCCTGATGCTCTGGCTTACTCCTCAATCCTTCCTCATGGTTTGATCTTGAATCATGGGGAACTATTTGATCCTTCCTACTGGCTTCATGCCACAGCTCCTGGTAAGGTCAGCCCTGAGAGTAGGATGGTGATGATGAGGGTGAACTGCTATCTGTTTGCTCAAGTCATCTGCCGTGGATGGGATAGGGATTCATTGCCTTGGTAGAGGGTGTGTGGTCAGGGGAAAGCTCCAAGAGCCAAAAGGGAAGCCCAGAAAATTGCATTTGACCCACAAGCCTGAGGTGTCCCTCCTCCCACATTACAGCATGATGTGGCAATGAGATCACTATAGGAAAGACTTCCTTCAGTTTGCCCAAGTATACCCTCAATATTCTAAAAAAGCTTTTGTCTTCTGGAAATTGTGTCATTTCACCTTTACATAGAATATTTTGCTATTGCACCTAACCATCACCTACATTTCTATCCCACCTTTCAAATACTTCCCAGGACAGCATTTTTCCTCCACAGAGCCATGGAGCTTTGACCAATCTCTCTGTCATGGCTCATCATGTTCAAACAGAGGCCTTCTCTTCCTGAGGCACCAGCCTTGGGCTGCCCTTAGCTAATGTCATTTTGTCAAAACAAGCTGATGGTCTCTGGATCCAACTCCTCCTTTTCCTCCACATTGGACAGGGTGAGACTGGAGTAGTGAGAGTCATCTGGCAAAGAGCACATGTCCCTGGGGAAGACAAAGCATTGGCGATTAAGTCTCTCCATGTTACTGACACTTCCCTCTGTCTCATGACATGAGCCTTTATTATAGCCAGGAACCAGCTAATCCACTCTCCTCATTGCCCCTGTTCCAACATCTCTGTCCTATCCTCCGTCTAGCGTTTTCCACAGGACAATTCAAGTGGACTGAGCAATGTAGATTTTAGACAGTAGCAGTGGGTGGAGTGGCAGCACTTGCCTGGCCTTCTGTTCTCATGATAAAAATGTATCTTTAAAGACGGTTTTAGTAAGCTGACAACCTAATAAGCAGAAGCCCTAGGCCCAACTTGTGTATTTGTCAACCTGGCAAGTTAATATCTGTTAGTGATCAAGGCTGGGGGTTGGACTTGATGATCCTTGGGGTCTCTTCCAACTCTACAATACTATGATTCCGTGATCTATATGTTTGCACTGTGTTTACCTCACTGACACCTCTCCCTCCCAGTAAGTTACAGAAATGCTAGTGTTGGAGGTCAAGTAAGCACACATACCCCTCCTGCTACTGAGATTAGGATATGTGAAATTTCCCCCAGAAATGTCCTGTTGACACACTCCTCACCCAGCAGGAGTGGCTCTCCAAGCAGTTGTTCTTTGATCTGTGATGTGGAGACAAAAAAAGGAGGAAGAGCCTTGTGATGGGTGAATCTGCCCATTTTGCTTTCTCTCCATTCCTCAGTTTTTCATTCTGAAGTTCAGTTCTCCGCGTTTCCACATCAATTTGTGATTATTATTACTATTTTTAAAAAGCCCTCATGAAAACTCATCAACACCTTAGTAATCCCCCCCCCAATATACATGTCTTTGTAGGCAATTTTGCCTATTATACACATTTTGCAACAGAATTTATCCTTATATAATGCATTCAAAACACGATTTTCACTAATATATTGCAATTTTATGCATACTTTACCCTAGTGTGCGCATTTTTGTATGCAGTTTGACTGGAGAAGCGTGCAATTTTAAGGATTACAGTGGGACAATACGCCTGACTCAGTACAAGGCATTTTCATGTTCATGTGATGACTCTAAAAGGGAAAGAAAACATAAAGGGGGAGGGAGAGAGAGAGAGAGAAGAGGAAGAATAATGAGAACACAGTCAATAGCTATAGTGGCAGGGAAAGTTGTATTCATTTGAAATCACCAACCAACCACTGGGCCGTAGGTAGAGAGAAGGTATGGTTTACAGAGAAGGGAGCTTGTAGAGATGCACTGCCAGGGGGAAGAGAACTCTTTCCTGCCCTTTAAGGAGTCACACAACCCTGCTTATTTAGGCTCCCCCAATACAACAGGCTGACTTGGGCTTGGAACTACGATCGCTGCCACAAGCACATGTGCTAAATCAAAGACAGCCATTCCACTGAGACAGGAAGCTGACGCAGCATCTTCCTCCCGTCACTTGTGAAATGGGCTGAGTGACGCGTTTACAAGGCCGAGTGCAGTCAGGTCACCCAGCCATGCTGAGGTATTGCTGAAAAGCTGCCCAGTTTGCATGGATGGAAAGGCTGTCCACCTTCAGTGCCCTGCCGCTGCCTGACATCTGTTTACTTTATCTAGTTCCTTTCTCTGGCCATGTCCTTTGCGTCAAGAGTGATAGACACCCCTCCAGAAGGAGGTCAGGGGGAGGCCAGCTAGATTAAGCTCTGTAGGGAGAAGACAAACCTGTTTTCTGGGGGACGTGCTATGCAAAATGGGTTTCTTCCAGTGGGCAACCAGAGGAGTGCTATCAGGCAATCAGACTTTGAAACTATTTTAAGCAGACCCTGACCAGGGGCTTTGCATGTTTAGTTTCTCCACTCATTTTTCATTATTGGAACCTCTTTCTTTAGTTGGTCATTCATTTAGCCAATCACACCCACCTTTATTATTAGATTTGATTTAATTGCTCCTGTTTCCCATTGCCTTCAATGGGTGACTCAGATGCTCTTCAGCTGCCTGCAACTTGTGAGTTTTTATTCAAATTAGTACGGCATATTCAGGCATGCCACTGCCTCTCTAAGGGATTGCTCTGCCAAATTTCAGACAGGTGTAAAACAAGGACTCTTCATTTTAAATTTAGTATTTGGGGGTGGGGGAATCTACATGGACACATAGCCTAACAACTACCTAAAACCATTAGACTGGATTCAAAGTATAGCTGCTGGCCTTTGCAAACTTTCCCAGGACTAAGCTGCATTAAACTGCAATATACTAAGCTGCATTAAACTGCAATATACTAAACTGCATTAAACTGCAATATATGTGGAATATATTGTATGCCCAATACCACAAAGAGTAGCCCTGTCTCCAATACAGTGGTACCTTGGTTTACAACCATAATCTGTTCCGGAGGTCCATTTGTAAACCAAAACAGGTTGTAACTCAAGGCGCGCTTTCGCCAATGGGGCTTCAAGAAAAAATTGTTCGTAAAAAAGAAAAGAAAAAAGGGTTGTAGTCCAAAAAAGGTTTGCAAACTGGGACACACACTTCTGGGTTTGATGTGTTTGCAATCCAAAATGCATGCAAACCAGACTGTTTGCAAACCAAGGTACCACTGTATTGCACCCTCATCTTCCAATAAACATACATGCAAATGGTAACATTTATAGGGAAAGGGCCTCTGAATGCATACACACAAAGGCCCACTGCCTACAGACATTTCTGGTGTACTTGTCGATGTCAGGTGGAGGCCTAGTTGGGTGTGCATGATGTGAGGGTGGGGCCCCTCTTTTTGATCCCATGTTGATGAACACAGGAGTTATAATTCCTACATATGGCTTTAGATTGGCTCCAGACTGTCATTGTTTTGCAGGTGTGATTCATACTCATACCAGAAATGTTGGTTTGGCAATGAAAGTGGATTAAAGCACTCTGCCACTCTGGTAAAACATATCTACTTAAAAAAAAACCACAACAACAACCCTGGGATTTTTTGGATTGCAAAAGCAATGGGGAAATGCACTCAAAAATGTGGGATGAATGAATGAGCAACAGAAAGATGTGGAAACATCATACAAGGAAATTGGGATGAATGTTTGTTGTTGTGTAACCTCCACACAAAAACCTCCAGCACAATGCTCTAGACACCCTGTTTATTGAGCATTCATCCTGATTTGTTTGCAGGGAGATTGGGGGAGAAGCAGCCTCTCTTTTCTTTGCTCTCTCCCTCTGCGTACAAATGGGACCCAAAGTGAGAGGCCAAACATATGAGAATTGGTGACATCTGTGAGAAGAGCAGGGCCCACTGATGACATCTTTCAATGGGAAAGTACAATAGTGTTGCATGAAGAAGGTCTTATGTTCAATCCCAGGCATCTCCATCTTGGACTGGAAATATCCCCTAGCTGTAACCTTGGAGAGCTGCTGCCTGTTGTGGTAGACAATGCTAAGTCAGATGAACCAATGGTCTAAGTCAGTGATAATCCCTACCTGATGCTGCAAGGGCTGTGCTGCTGCTGCTCCCTTGGGAGTGGCTGAGAAGCAGATGAAGCCTCCTCCTGGCTCCCGTTGCCCTTCCTTCTCCTCTTGCTTTGGCCTTGTTCCCTGGAGCCCACTAAGAGGAACAGCTGTGGGACCCAACTTTGCCTGGCTCCCCATCAATATGTTTTGCAGCACCACATTGTAATAGCTTTTGCTAATAGCAGCGGTATCAAACCCCACTGAAGGCGTCATCAGTTTGAGGAAGATGTGTTTCTCATTTGATTTTACATCTTGTACATGATTTCTTGCCATTGTGAGCACCTTCTCACCTACCTCCTCCTTCCTCTCTTCTAACATGAATAATATTGACTTTTCTAAAAGAAAGTTCATCTTCATTGGTCTGTTGAAAATTAAATTTTGCTCTAACCACCTGCCGTTGGTTGCTGTTATCTGTGATATCCAGACTTCACTACTGGCCCTAAAATGTTTTGAAGTTCTGCTATGTAAAGATTGGGATCCAAGGGAATCAAAATACTTTATACAGTGAAGTGATGGCATTGTACTCAGAGAATCACCTCCTAGCCCAATATCTGCTGTTACTTTATTTTGAGCAACCAAGTACCCAAGCACCTTGCTGCAGTTCTTCCCTCCTTGAGAAAGATCATTTCCATCCAATGTCTCCAGGCAGAGGTGGCACTGCAAGTTCAAAGGAATTCACAGATATTGCTCAGGGACTCTGGGTAAACTCTCTGAGGACTCTTGTCTCCCACAATCGCCTCCATAAAATGAAGAACAGAACAAAAAACTGCAAGCAAATAATAATAATAATAATAATAATAATAATAATAATAATACTATATTATTTATACCCCACCCATCTGGCTGGGTTTCCCCAGCCACTCTGGATGGCTCCCAACAGAATATTAATAATAGAATCAAACATTAAAACCTTCCCTAAACAGGGCTGCCTTCAGATGTCTCCTAAAAGTCAGGTAGTTGTTTATTTCCTTGACATCTGGTGGGAGGGTGTTCCACAGGGTGGGCATCACTACCGAGAAGGCCCTCTGCCTGGTTCCCTGTAACCTCACTTCTTGTAGTGAGGGAACCATTAGAAGGCCCTCACAGCTGTCCTGGCTGAACGATGGGGATGGAAATGCTCCTTCAGGTATACTGGGCTGAGGCCGGTTAGGGCTTTAAAGGTCAGCACCAACACTTTGAACTGTGCTTGGAAACATACTGGGAGCCAATGTAGGTCTTTCAGGACCGGTCTTATGTGGTCTCAGCGGCCATTCACATTTACTTAGAATATAAAAAGAGCCTGCTGGATCAGTCCAGTATCCCATCAAGTCCACCACCATGTTATACTTGTGGTCAACCCACAAACAGGACCTGAGCACAAGATCACTCTCTTTTCATCTGGTTTCCAGCAACTGGTATTCAGAAGCATTTCTGCCTCCAACCATGGAGGCAGAACATAGCTATCATGGTTAGTAGATGTTGATAATCTTGTCCTCCATTCATCTGTCAAATCCTCATTTAAAGACCTCCATGTTGGTAGCCATCAGTCCCTCCTGTGGGAATGAGTTCCATCTGTCATGAATATGAATCTCTCTTGAAGTACAGCATTAGATTCAATGGTTGTTGCAGTTAGGAGTTGTGACATCAGAGGCAGGGCTGAAAGCACAACCTACTTAGGAACAAAGGAAGCTGCCTTCTACCAAGTCAGGCCAATGGTGCACCTATCTCAATATTGTCTACATTGATTGACAGTGACTCTCCAGGGTTTCATAGTGGGGTCTCTCTCAGCCCTATCTGGGATTAAAACTGGGACCTTCTGCATTCAAAGCTGATGCTCTGCCATTGAACTATGGTCTTTCCTCACTGAGTTATGATCCTTTCACACATAGGGTTATTATCTAGGAAGTAGGGATGGGGGAGAAATTTGTTTTTCTTTTCAGATTAATGAGAAACCACCCAATTTGCACTTCTCGCAATAATATGCAAACCTAAACCCAGCTATCCATAAATTCTCCAGCTTTTATGCTGCAGTTCTCTAACCAAACAAGGCATTTATTGGAAGAAAGTGTGCATGGAAATGTATGTGAAAAATAAAACGAAAAATTATATGCAACAATGCATTCATTATACTGGGGGAAATGCTTACAAAAATGTGTTTAGTGGTCCAAAATGCAGACAAAATGCTCTTAATAGGAGAAATGTCCACTAAACTGCTGGTGAATTTTCACGAAGCTGTGTTTTTTAAAAGGGAATTGTTGCAGAAATGTGGGGAATGGAATTTAAGATTGGAAAAATGAGAAACACAGAGAGCAGATACTGACTGATTCATCCATTCATCCATTCTTATGCAGCGGTTATGTCCACACAAATGTCACGTGAATAGGGCTTATGTAATAACCCTTCAAATATTGGCAAGGTTAGAAACTGAACAACTTGTCTTTGCACTGGGTTGATTTCTTCAGGAGATGGAGGGTGGGATTTCACTTTGCTTCCTATAGGCATGAATTACCTGGGTGCGTAGTGTATATGAGTAGTCTTCAGCAATTTCAGAGCCAGGACCCACTTTGAATCCAAACGTGCATTTGGGGATCCATTTCTTAATCCTTTGCCATATATTTGTAAGGTAGTAGGGCTGCTGTGGTGACCCATCTTGGATCAAGCTGTGCCCCACTGGTGGGTCCTGACCCACTAGTTGAAGACAAGTGGCATACATGGCAGTGTGTCTTCTGGGACGTTGTGGGGAAGAAAAAGGACTCTGCAGATCCTTAAACCAATCCCTTCCTGAGTATGTTGCTGTATCGTCTCTCCCTCCGCCTCCCTCTCTCTCACACATACCCTGCTGGAGAATTTTAAATAACACCTCAACAAGTCATTCATAAAATAAATGGAGACTGTTCAAGGGTGGAATCCAATCATTCTTCTTTTTCTCTATACACAATGATAAAACAGAATGCCAGAGGACTGATTCTCCAGAAAGGATTTTCTCCAGAACAGACACCACTAGCACTTTTCCTGCTGAACTCAGGGAAATGTTTTCAGCAGAGGTGGGGTTGGGGTGGGGTGGAAGAAATTGGCAAATAATAGAACTGCTATCGCACACATTTCAGGTCTCCTGTTGATTCATTAAACTCCATGGGAGTTTACATTCATTCCAGAACCCAGGTGCAAGAGAGCTGAAAAAGTCAAAACAAAGCTCTCGAAAGGTAAAGGCAGAATCAGGCTCGTCAAAAGTCAGGCGGGATGAGAAATTTATTTGGAGTTGTACTCAACAAAAGTGTTGGAATTCATTAATTTATTAGCATTTATGGGCCTCTATTGCCATTTATTCATTTCACTGGGTCTCCTCTGAGTAGGACTAGCATTGTTTACAACCCTGGACTGGAATTAAGAGGGATATGCATGCAAGGATAGGGGTACCATCTTGAATAAAATATTGGGTGTGTGTGTTTGTGCAATGATCTCTGGCAGGCAAGCAAGCCTCCGAAAAGAAGTAATGACTCCCAGAAAGTTTATGTACGTTTATTTACAAAAAGACACATCCCAAGCCCGGCTTCTCGCCTGCTCAAATTTACATTTGTTGCGCAGTCTGAAGTTTTGCTGCTCCCACAGCAGGAAGGACACCAGACTCCCGCCTTTCTCCTCTTGCCCTTCCATTGCCATCTGATTTTATCCCAACGTCTAGATTGGGGACTGAGAGGCTGACATTCCATCTCCTCCCCACTCTCACTCAACCCAGCCTCAGATTCCTGCTTATCTGCTGATTGCCTAGCAAAACCCTGGCTGCCTTCCAACTCTCCCTCTTCTTGAGAGCTAAAAGAGTCTTCCCCGTGAAGGGGGGCCAGACAACCCTTTATAGATTCTGTCAGGCAATTCTCATCTGCAGAGTCGATTCCTCGTTCACTCTCTGAGTCTAAATCATCCCCTGCACTCTAGGGGGCCATGTTCCTGATTGGGGGAACCCAGGTAAGCCCCACAGATATACAGATGTACATATACAAATCTTATGCAAACCACTGACCTCTTTTGTCCTCTTTTCTGGTGACACTGCATTTCTGATGCTGGGGTTTAGAAGATGCCTCAGTGGCCATGCTAACCATAACTATCTGGCAATGGAATGACAGTCCTACTATGCCAGTGTCCTCTGCTGGTGCCTTGTAATCATCCCTCCTCCTGATCCTGCCCCGGTTAGCCTTCAGGAAGAAGGGGCAAAAAAACCCTCGGAGAGCCACTGCCTCCAAAGGCATTCAAGAGGTCAACTGATTTCCAATCTGCCCTTGATCAATCTCCAGGAATGTGAAAAACAAGCCCCTTCGAGGAGCATCTCCTCCATAGGCCATTTATCAGCCTTGGATCCGGCACTCTCTTTAGTCTTTTTATTAGTTCTGCTTGTGGGAGACATTCACACACAGAGGCCTTGCTTAATGCGGCGAGTGCAGTACATATTTCTGTGTTAGAGGTAGCCATTATTCACTAGGCGGTGGGGATGTGATGGGGAGTTAATGAAGCCCTACAACGAAAAAGAAAGTGCCTCTTCCGTCTGCCTCCTCCCTGCCACCACCCCATCCCATGCCTACAGTTTCGTCCACAGCCTGAGTTTTCTTTCTAATCCTCTTTCTGCGGACTCCTCTTTCCCTTCAGATCAGGGATGGAGAACCTTTTCAGCCCAAAGGGAGGCATTCCCTCCTAACTGAACTTCCAGGGGCCATTTGCCAAGGGCCAGAGGCAACTGTAGGCAGAGCAATGGAAGGGATTTGATACCTTTGCATCAGCAGGCTACCCTTCAGCTGTTCAAAAGTCAGAACTCACCCTTTCATATCCAGGCAAGTAGGAGGGATTATCATAATTCAAGGACACATCAAAGCATTTGAGGAAGGTGTAGCTGCAAATAGCATTTACAACAATGAATTGGTCTGATCTCCCATTTAAAAGAAGTTTAAAAGTTGGAGTTTAAAAGTTTAAAAGTTGGAGGCCATCGCTGCCTCCTGTGGGTATGTGTTCCACAGCTGAACTGTGTGCTGTGCAAAGTAAGTAGAATAATTTTGGTTTATTGTTTCTCAGAATTATTGTTATAAGACTGGATATAATATATCCTCTGTGTAAGCCTTCTGCAAGCAAATCAGGATAAATGCTCATCAAGAGGAGCTCCAAGACAGTTTTCTATGTTTCTATGTTCTTTTCACTGTTATACTGATGCAGCCTGAGCTCATTAGTACACAGGAATCTCAATACAACGGTACATTTGCCCCATCAGGGTTGATTTTTAGCAGTTTCTTATCAACACATAGAGGCACATCAGCAAAGAAAAGAAGGTACATAAAGGCACAAATGAACTAAATGAAATGAAAGCTATGTACAGCAAAGCACAGGCACAAGTGCTCAGTACTTAAGTATGGAAAACAATGGGGGCTGGGAGTTTTCTAGTTCAGCCTTCTCCAACCTGGTGTCCTCTAGATTGGTCCTGATGGCTGGGGTTGATGGTTATTGGAGTTCCAAACCACTGGAGGACACCAAACTGAGAAAGGCTGACATATGCAATGGTTCCATTTCAAAAATGGATAGTTCAAAATCCAGGCATAAATGTGAACAAGGAGAATTTACAAGCATCCATAAAAAATAGTTGCGAGAAAACAAGGACTATTCCTGAAAAAGTTCCCATTTAAATATTTGCCATCGCAAAGGCATCTAAGCCAAACAAAACCACTAGTTTTGAAAGCGGTGCATAATCTTCATTTGAACTCAACCATGTAGGGAAAGATCACATTAATGGCAACACTGATTAGCTAAAGCAGATAAAGCAAGCTAAGTGATATAAGTTGGTCACAATGAAGCACACCTTCAATTGAATAATCAATAAACACTCAATTGAAGAGGTAACGGAACAGTGATGATCCCAAGATGCTTAAAATCCTCCCGGGGATAAATGTGCCTCTTGCATAAACCCCTCACAAGGCAGGTAGCAGCAAATGTCTAAGATGGCAGCAGTACACAAAGCATTTATATGCAATACGCACAGTGGATCGTTGCTGCTGCTTCTCCTGAGAAGAGAGACTGAGCCACTTAAAAAAAATACCACACTTTAATTAAAATCTGATGGGGCTGCAGGAAGGGATGAATCTCACAGAAGGCAGTGATGGCCACTAACTTGGGTGGAATTAAAAGAACAAATAAAGTCAAGGAGAAAAAGACTATAAATGGCTACTAAATGTGATGGATATGTTCTACCTCCACTGACTGCCAGTTGCTGAAAACTGTAGGAGAGAATTGTGGTGTTGCACTCAGATCCTGCTTTCATGTGGCTGCTGTGAGAGTGGGATGCTGAATTAGGTTGGCCACTGGCTTGACCCAGGAAGCTTGTCCTATGTTCTTATGTACTACTGAATGTGTGTTTTTAAAGTAGGATGATTTCTAAATGTAATACCAGAATTGTAACTTCTTCTTCTTTACTCGTAGCCGAGTAAGATGGTCTTCCATGAACATGGTTTTAACAGTGAGTCCATAAGTGACTGTGGAGGGCAATTCTGGATCCGCACACCCTTCTGTGGCGCCACAAATCCAACTTAACATTGGAAAATGTTGATCACTTCTCCTACCTGTTATCTTTCCACAAGGGCCAACATAGATGCCAAAATCCATCATCGCCTGTGCTCTGTGAGTGCAGCTTTCTCCCAACTGGAATTGTAAAATGCACATGACCTACATGACCTTTGCACACCCCTGGCCACACCTATATGAAGCTTTTGCTGGTCGGCTAACCCAGAACAATTTGACTCCTCAAGGTCAGCTAACCTCCTGCTGACTCATCTCATCTACGTTCAGCAAGTGGCAGGGCTGAATTGCATGGCTCTTGCTCATGTTAAGTACGCTCTATATAACGTCAAGTTTATTTATCATTACCAGCATCGCAGCATCTGACATTTTGTAAGTGATGTACATATATTAAAAGATAAGCCCTTTCCGCGAGCTCACAATCTGATAAGGCATGATACAAAAGAAAAGATGGACAAAGAGGGAAAAGAAAAGCACGCGCTGCAGCAGCAGCTGCCTCACTGGCCAAAACTTATCCTATTGCATGTGACAAGCTGTGGAGTACATTTATTAAGAAAGACTGTGCCAGAGAACCATATATTTGGATTATTTCTCCAAGGGTACAATACTCGCTCCTCACTTTAAATGAGTCTAGTAAATTGTGGATGCAATAATGAATAAGTAACATTTAAGGCAATTAGAACTGCATGTTGGCTATTCCAATTATTATTATGAATGACACTAACAGTTATTAAATAATCCAGTGCAAAGTGAGATATTACAAAGGTATTGGCTCAGCTTAATTTATTTTAAATGATATTTAACAAGGAAAAACGGAAGGAAGATGGGCTGTGGGCACCAGCAATCTGTTTTGTGCAACTTGAACGCACCTGCCATTTCACTGCACAGATTCCCTGCCTCTGTATATTTTAAAAACCAAGTTTCAAGTCCTCATGAAGGGATGTGGGGGAAGTCAGACTGAAAGTGAGTGAGCTGTAGAGGAATTTCAGACCCAACTAAATTCTGGGGTTGTGCTCCCACAAATCTGAAAGTCAAGCCCCAGAGGAATTTTGCTAGAAGCTGCATAAAGAACCCATAAGCCTTCCTTCCATTACCAAGTTGGAACTAACTAGGCTTGCACTAAGCCCTGTAATGCTTACCAGAGACAGAGCAGTGTATTGAGTTTATACACTAAGACTCAGCCAAAATTCCTCACATGAAAACTTTGGATTCAAATAAGGAAGGTGAAAAGTGGGGAAAGCATCCCCTGGCTAGCTTACCTTTTCTTTCTCTCACGGCTGGTATATCAGCAGGTGGCAGCAAAGCTTTTTCTAGCTTCTTCTACCTGCCATTTTTATCATGCAGACCCCACCATTGCTACATCAAGGGGGCTTGGGGGGGAATTGGGGTTGCCAGTAGGTGCCACTATTCCCACCTCCATGAAGCCCCTTT
Organism: Podarcis cretensis; assembly: GCF_951804945.1. Classification (NCBI taxonomy): domain Eukaryota; kingdom Metazoa; phylum Chordata; class Lepidosauria; order Squamata; family Lacertidae; genus Podarcis; species Podarcis cretensis. The sequence continues at coordinate 32,258,009 of NC_137177.1, forward strand.
GGAATGATGCTACAGCATAAGAATGCCTCCTGTGGTGCAATGGGTCAGTGGGTCTGGCTGTTAACCAGAAGGTTGGTGATTCAAGCATACCTAGAGACTGCTGTGGGCAGGATTCCTGCATTGCTGAGGGCTGGACTCGATGACCCTCCAGATCCCTTCCAACTCTACAATTCTATGATTCTAGTCTAGCGTCTGGGTGACCAAGATGACCAAGGGCCTGGAAACCGAGGACTCAGCTATAGTATGTTATAAAGTGCAATATACAAATGGGACACTAGATGGCAATGGTGAGCTATGGCAAATTCAAAATATTTTTTTTCAAAACTTTTTTATTTATTTATAAAAAAAGCATTTTCATAGCGTTTTTTTAAATGTGTGTGTAGATTCTACCCAAGTCTTATGAGGAACAGTTGAGTGAGCTGACTGTATTTCTAGCCTGGAAAAGAGAAGACTGAGAAGGGGTGTTGCAAGGAAGATGAAGCAAGCTTGTTATTCTGCTGCTTTGGAGGGTAGGACCTGTACCAATGGATTCAAATCACAAGAAAGGAAACTCTGACTCAACATTAGGAAGAACTTTCTGAGGGGAAGAGCTGTTTAACCGTGGAATGGACTCTCTTGGGAGGTTGTGGACTCTCCTTCACTGGAGGTATTAAAATGGAGTGGATGGCCATCTGTCAGGGATTCCATGGCTGTGATTCCTGCATTGCTGGGGGTTGAACTTGATGGTCTTTTGGGTTGCCTTTCAACTCTACAATTCTATGTTTCTATGGTTCTATAATTCACGCATGAAGTGGCTTATCTGCAATCTATTTTATTTCTCTTCACAAATGTTTTATCGTCACCTGCACGCTCACAAAAACTGGAGCCGCGTAAATCAGAGAGGATGAGAGGAGCAGGTTTACCATTGCCGTGATGTCCATAGCTGGAAGGTTTTATGGTGCGTTACTGAGGAAATGGCTACTTATATTTAATACGATGCTTTGCAAAGGACAACAGGACTCCATGAAACCCAGTCAACCGCCAATGTTTTGCCTGAATGCTCCATGCTGGCCTAGGAGCAAAGGCAACTGCCTTTTACTAAGTCAGACCATGGACCATCTAAATCCATATTGCCTATACCCATTTTCCCCAGTGTGGAACTCATGAACATCTCCCCTGGGGCCCACAAGGGTCCCTGCCACCTCCCAATTTAAAAAAAAAATGATTTTTTTTAATGTGGTTGGCTGGATGCAGTGCAAAGCAAATCACCACCACCCAACTAGCCACTATCTTAATTTCTTCAGAATACCTCTGGGTCTCACATTCCTCTGTCCCCTGCCCCAATACATGGACCTGCCTAGTCACTGAGGTTTTCCTGGTGGAGTCTCATGCTCCTGGGGTCTTCTGAGGAGGTCCCTCGAAAAAGACCTTCAGCATCATGGTTCTTCTTATAAAGAACATTCTCCCCACTGATATAAGACATGCGCCATCAATAATGAGCTTCTGATATTATCTGAAAACCTTTTTTGTTTTATTTCTGTAAGCTTTCCCAGAGAACTGATGCCAGCCATTGACATTATTGTCACTGTAATGATACAGACTTGCTTTAAACATTGTTTTATTGCGTATTGTTCATTTTTATTTTTTATTTTAGTGCACCACTTAGGGATCTTTTGACATGAAAGTGATTTATAAATATTTCAGATAAGGATTTGAACATTCTGTATTCAGAGTTGCATAAACTGATGCATCTGTGGACATACTTCTCAGACTTAGGGTTGCCTGAAGACTGCACATGCAGCTTGTAAGCTTCAGCCTAGCAGAAGAACTTAAACCATTCTGGCCAGAAGCAAATAGTCTAGATTAAAATCTTCCTAACCAGGCTCCCTAAGCAGGTGAGAAGCAAGGGTTCCTTCATTTCAGCTTCTGGGAACACCCCAGGTATCTGAAGAAGTGTGCATGCACACAAAAGCTCATACCAATAACTAACTTAGTTGGTCTCTAAGGTGCTACTGGAAGGAACTTATTTTATTTTATTTTATTGTTTCGACTACGGCAGACCAACATGCTACCTACCTGTAACTGGGAACACCCCCTTTAGCTAAGGTTTCTGAATGTCCAACCAGTGGCATTTTTGTTTATTTTAAAAGCATTGTGTTTTTTTATTTGAACGATGTGCTCTTGGTGACTATGCTTAATGTGTCCTGCTTAAGGATGTGACCAGGGCCTGACCACTGTGACTTCACCAGAGGCCTCCCTTGGTCTCAGGTTTGGGCCCTGAAATCTCAAGAATTAAGAAGCTCCAGAGCAAAAGAAAAGAAAAGAAAAGAAAAGAAAAGAAAAGAAAAGAGGGAGAACACTGAGCTTTAAAGCATGATTGTGCCTGGAAAGAGTGGAGGAAAGGTAAGTGTGGATAAGCCCTTTATTATCTTAGTGTATGTCTTTGTTGTGAGTAAATAGCTTGCCACAATCCGCTTCCCTGCTTTTGAGCTGCGGATTTTGGTGGGGAGGGGGCATGTGCCCTGCGGGTTTTATTTTTGACATTAGTTACCTTAACAACCTTTCCTTTAAGCCTCAGAACACCTCCAAGGAGATGGAATCGGCATCCTCGGGCGATAAATAATGCCTGGATCATAGCAGCTCAGGACCTCACGGCAGTAATTTTGAGCAATGGCTTACAAGGTCGAAATGTTCCTTCAAAAGCCTCTCCTTCCCTGGGCTGGCACTACCACAACCCATTGGCTGCTGTATTTATGTGACAGCACACTCAGCCTGAGCAGGAAGCAGGTCTATCCCCGGTAATGAAAGGATCTTTCATGGGTGCTTCTCTCTGGCTTACTCTCCTTCCTCAATTGCTTTTCATCTTCACCCTTTTTGCCCTCGGGGAAATATGACAGATCTCCTTCTCTCCCGTTCCCTCTGCTGCCGCCACCTACATTGTGATGGATATGCCCCTGGAATGCAGCTGGAATATGTGGAGTCTTGCAATAAAAAATTAGTCTCTTCTTCCTCACCCTAAGCAGGGACCTTGTTGGTTCAGCAATGGTGGCTCCATTCCTCATGGATTTGACTGCTTAGGGCAGAAAGTTGCTTCACGCAGCCTGATTCTTTGTCATTGTGGTGTCTGCTGTGGTTACCATCACAATGGAGGACAAGTTCTCATCCTGCAGTAGTCCGGTGGTTTTCAAACTTACTACCTGTAGGAAATGTGTTGTTGTTTATTAATGGGGGGAGGGGAATGGAGTTGGAATCAAAGGAAGTTCCTGTTGATTTAATCACATGGAGATCAAGTTAGCATACCACCACTGACTTCAGTGTAATGTGACCACCTTCCTCTGGAACCATCCCATTTATTATAGCATATAGTGTGCAACTTTGGGTGTCTTTGGGTCAAAAAGTGCTATTTATTAATTATGATTATTATCATCATAAAAAGGTGCCATTACTCACAATGAAGTTGTTACAGTGCCACACTTTTAACATCTGAAAAAGCAAATGTCCTGGTACTTCATATCCTTCAGTACCTCCAGAAAAAAGCACTGATGATGATGGTGACGATGATGATGATTTCTACACCAGCTTATCTCAGAAGAACTCTTATGGGTCTTGTTGCAGAAGTTTCCAGGGTAGGTTCTAGGGTCTAGGTAAGTGACCCTGCCAAAGTTCTAAAACAGGGTTAGGGCACAATTTGCAGCCCATGCACTTCACAGTGCTGTGCATGGACCCTCCCAATCTGATTTGTGACTCTAATTTGTAATGTGGATTGAGCCCGATCCAGATGTGATCCAACTCAATGTAGATTCAAATCCACATCCGAATCCAGATTTTACAAATCTCTGGGTATCCCACTGACTTCCATTGCAAATTGAATATAGTTATTACCTTCTTGGTTGTTTTTTTTAACATAGGCGTATGAAATTCATGGACATGTTAGCCCCTAAAGTATTTCAGAAGTGTAGCTCCAGGGGTTTTCACTTTTCAAAGCACCTTTAAAGCTAAAAATGTTTTTGAAATTAAAATGGACATATCTTTTCCCCCCCACATAGGGATGTGAACTTTGTCGAAATGGTAGACCATACAGAGGGGAATTGACCCTGCCAAATTCAGGTGAGTTGCTCAAGGGGTTTCCATGCTAGTCACCTTTAAAGTTTGCTTTTGCAAAAAGTTTGTTCTCACCGTTCAAACTTTGCCAGTTCTCATTTTCCTGTGTTTACTCTGTTTCTTCCATCAAGATTTTTAAAACATTTGAGAGTTCTTAAAAAAAAAAAAAAGGCTTGAGATGGCATTAGAGATGGTATAGGGAATTTCTCTAGCAAGTTCTTACCTAGGAGATTTGTATCTTGTCTCTCATAATGTCTTACAGGGAAGCATGAATTCTCCTGGAAGATGCTAACAACAACAACAACACCCACCTAAGAGGAGCCTGGCTGAATCAGCACAACACAGATCTCAGGGCAGAGTAGACAATGATCCAGGGAAAAGCACATTTCGTCTAGAAATACTTTTTCCCTCAATGCACACACCCCTCCAATTTTCCTCCTCTTGAATTTTTGCCTTACTTACCCGTTTCCAGAAATAATCATCCAATTGGGTCTTATTAATATAGGCCCTTCATTAAGAAGCACATTTTCTTAATGAAAATATCTCAGTGTTGGATTTAATAAGCTCAGTGGAATCAGCATCCTATGAAAGCTGAAAGAGCTTCTGTAAACTGAAAAGTTAAGATTCCCTTGACTTCCCACCACAAGTTGGTAATTCCCCTCACACAGAGTGTCAGAAGAGGAGACAGTAGACAGGTAGACATTTTGTGTGCTTTTCAGAGTGTCCCCTCCTTTTTTAGTATTTTTGTATGCATTTCCCCATAAAATATACAGTTTTACACACCTTTTCCATCCCAAAATTCATTGCAAAATTCAGAGGAGTATCTAATCTGACCCCATCTATGTATAAGGTAAATATGGTTTTCTTCATATGTGGACTAATCAAATTCATCCTTCATTCTCTTTTTTACTTTTATTCTTATTATTAAAAATGAAATATTGACCATAGCTGCACCACTGGACCCAGGAGTATCCAAAGCAGACACAGACCCTCCAAGTGTCCCTATTTTCCAGGGACAGTCCTGGATTTACAAAAGCTGCCCCAGTTTCTGATTTGATCTTGGAATGTCCCACTTTTCCTTAGGATGTCCCTAGTTTCACCAGAGAAATGTTGAAGGGTATGGTAGAACGTCCCTATTTTCATCGGAAGGTATATAGTTATGTGAGCCAGGGAGACAAGTAACTATCCAACCTTTAGAAGACACCTGGAGGCAGTCCTGCATAGGGAAGTTTTTAATGTTTTGTTATGTTTTTATATATGATAGAAGCCACCCAGAGTATAAATAATAAAATGATGATGATGATATGATTGGACATCTCTATTTTCATGGGAGAAATGCTGGAGAGTATGCTGACAATGCATTGCCTCAAGATCAGCTGGACTCCAAACACCCAGCATCTCAATATTAGCTAAAATGTGTTCAGATTCATTGCCTCTCCTTGAGCCTACCGCTGCTGCTTCAGAGAATCCACTGCTACATCTCAATTCAGATGCAAAGGAGAAATAGAGGTAAGTGTCATCAGCATGCAGATGATACCTGGGCTCCATCACCCCCAGCACATCTGATGCCATGAGGGATCTAGCAAAGTCAAATTCAAACGAAGTGTTAAAAGAGACCTCCCTCAATTTTACTATATGTGACACTATAGTCCAATAGCCAAAAATACTGTAAAGCAGTGGTAGCCAAACTTGGCCCTCCAGCTGTTTTGAGACTACAATTCCCATCATCCCTCACCACTGGTCCTGCTAGCTAGGGATGATGGGTAGTCCAAAAACAGCTGGAGACCCAAGGTTGGCCACCACTGCTGTAAAAGAAGAGATCGTGGGTGTTTTTTTCCCTGAGAACCTTGTTAATTATTACCATGTTTGATACAGCATTATATTAAAATGAAAGCAGCATTGGAACAGATTAATACTCTTTTGTATCAAATTAGCAATTCTAGTTTGGATGCTCTTAGAAGGACTAACCTTTTCATCTTTCTTACAAAACTCTTGGGCAGGCATCTCTCCCTTGAATTCTGATATGATATCATTTGTTTAACTTACTGAGTAAAGTAATTAATACTACAGAGCCTTGGCTGCTTGGCAGAATACATTGTTACAGCTAACAAATTTTTATGTCTTTAGGCTTCACAGAAGAATTTGATTTAATTTGTCCCAAGGTTAAAATGGGGGGGGGGGGAGCGAGGCAGGGGAAAGTCTCCACTTCTCCTTTAACTGTGCTCTTGGAATAATTTAAAATATATTATGTATCACATGGACAGCACTTACTGGACTTGTGACTGGGAGCGGCCGCCGAGACCATATAACACCGGTCTTGAAAGACCTACATTGGCTTCTAGTACATTTCCGAGCACAATTCAAAGTGTTGGTGTTGACCTTTAAAGCCCTAAACGGCCTCGGCCCAGTATACCTGAAGGAGCATTGCCACCCCAATCGTTCAGCCCAGACACTGAGGTCCAGCACCGAGGGCCTCCTGGCAGTTCTCTCACTGTGAGAAGCAAAGTTACAGGGAACTAGGCAGAGGGCCTTTCGGTAGTGGCTACCGCCCTGTGGAATGCCCCCCCCCCATCAGATGTCAAAGGAATAAACAACTTTTTAGTTGTTGGGGACTCGGGTGGTGCTGTGGGTTAAACCACAGAGCCTAGGAGTTGCTTTTTAGAGGACATCTGAAGGCAGCCCTGTTTCGGGAAGTCTCTAATGTCTGATGTTTTATTGTATTTTTAATATTTTGTTGGAAGCCGCCCAGAGTGGGCGGGGAAACCCAGCCAGATGGGCAGGGTATAAATAATAAATCTAAATCTATCCTATCCCAGGTTTAGATGTTTGCCTAGTGATATTTGTTTTGCCCTCAGGTGCATGTATATCTGATTTAACCATGTTCATCTGTACTTACACTGTCCAACACAGGTTTTGTGGGGTGTTCCCAGGCCCCAAAGATATAGATAGCAGAAGGGAGCATAAGACCATTATAGACCCAAGGTGATCTGTGGCATCAAGCCACACCCCACATGAGTTAGTAAAATGTGGTCAAAGCTAAGAAGTGATGCAAAGCATTTGACTTACAAAGGGTTGCTTTTGCATAGATATGTAAGGAAGAGCTCGCTGGATCGGGACATGGTTCCGCCTGGTCCAGCATCCTTTTCTCACAGTGATCAACCACTGAAGCTGACAAAAAGAAGCTGAGTGTGACAGCAACTCTGCCCTTGCGATTCCCAGTAATGGGCATTCAGAAGCATTTGCTGTTGCCAACGGTAGTTGTGGCTAGTGGTCCTTGATGGCTTTTCCCTCCAGGAAGTTGTCCAATCCTCTCTTAAAACCATCTGTGTTGCTGGCCACCATTCCATGTTCTGGGAAGAAGATACACATTTTGGAGTGAAGTCCTTCTTTAGGAACTATAGACTGAAATAGACAATATTAGTGCCTCAGTTTTTTAAAAAAACATAGCACGTTGGATATGTTGAGTAGTATCCTAGAGCTACTCAGAGTAGACCCACAGAAACAAATGAGCCTGACTAACTTGGGTCTATTCATTTTAATGCTGTCTACTCTGTATAGTGGGACGCGGGTGGCGCTGTGGGTAAAAGCCTCAGTGCCTAGGACTTGCCGATCGAAAGGTCGGCGGTTCGAATCCCCGCGGCGGGGTGCGCTCCTGTTGCTCGGTCCCAGCGCCTGCCAACCTAGCAGTTCGAAAGCACCTCAAAGTGCAAGTAGATAAATAGGGACCGCCTACTGGCGGGAAGGTAAACGGCATTTCCGTGCGCTGCGCTGGCTCGCCAGATGCAGCTTTGTCACACTGCCCACGTGACCCGGAAGTGTCTCCGGACAGCGCTGGCCCCCGGCCTCTTAAGTGAGATGGGCGCACAACCCTAGAGTCGGACACGACTGGCCCAAACAGGCAGGGGTACCTTTACCTTTACTCTGTATAGTATGTCACTGGAAGCAACCCATACAATAGAAAGTTACATAGTTCAAAAATCTATCTATCTGGGACCAGGGACGCAGGTGGCGCAGGTGGCGCTGGGGACTTGGGTGGTGCTGTGGGTTAAACCACAGAGCCTAGGAGTTGCTGATCAGAAGGTCGGCGGTTCGAATCCCCGCAGCGGGGTGAGCTCCCATTGCTCAGTCCCTGCTCCTGCCCACCTAGCAGTTCAAAAGCATGTCAAAGTGCAAGTAGATAAATAGGTACCGCTCCGGCGGGAAGGTAAACGGCGTTTCCGTGCGCTGCTCTGGTTCGCCAGAAGCGGCTTAGTCATGCTGGCCACATGATCTTTTTTTTTTTTTTTTTATAATAATTTTTATTAATTTTCCACACAGATAATAAACAGCAATATAACACAATATAACTTCATACTCATCGGTTCATAACCTTTTTTCTTTGACTTCCCCATACCTCCCCATCCCTGCATCCTTGTTTAATAATTCTTTAGCAACCCTTAAGTCCATTGTCTTAATTCCTTTTCGTAAATATTTCTTAAGTTTTTTTTTTTGTTTACTGCTGCAATTCTTTACTTCTTACCCCCTGACATCTTAACATTCCTCAATTTTACAATTATTTTTAAGATATATTTTGAAATTCTTCCAGTCCTCTTCCACTGTCTCTTTCCCCTGGTCCCGGATTCTGCCCGTCATCTCGGCCAGTCCCATAAAATCAATCACCTTTGTTTGCCATTCTTCCAGAGTAGGTAATTCTTGCGTCTTCCAATACTTTGCCAGTAGAATTCTTGCTGCTGTAGTGGCATACATAAAGAAAGTCCTATCCTTTCTTAACACCACTTGGCCCACCATACCCAAAAGGAAAGCCTCTGGTTTCTTAGGAAAAGTCCACTTAAGGACCTTCTTAATTTCATTATAGATCATTTCCCAGAAAGCTTTAACCTTTGGGCAGGTCCACCAAAGGTGGTAGAAAGTGCCTTCAGTCTCATTACATTTCCAACACTTATTATTAGGCAAATGATAAATCTTTGCTAGCTTGACTGGGGTCATGTACCACCGATAGATCATTTTCATAATATTTTCTTTTAAAGCATTACATGCAGTAAATTTAATACCGGTGGTCCATAATTGTTCCCAGTCAGCAAACATAATATCATGACCTATATCTTGTGCCCATTTGATCATAGCTGATTTCACCGTTTCATCCTGTGTATTCCATTTTAACAGCAAGTTATACATTCTTGATAAATTCTTAGTATTGGGTTCCAACAATTCTGTTTCTAATTTTGACTTCTCTTTCTGAAATCCTATTTTCCTGTCCTGTTTAAACATCTCATTTATCTGATAGTAATGCAACCAGTCTCGAACCTTAGGTTTTAGTTTCTCATAACTCTGAAGTTTCACCCTTTCACCATCGTATTCTATGATCTCATGATATTTTGGCCATTTAGAATCCATATTAAGCTTTTTTACTTCCCTAGCTTCCATTGGTGACACCCACCTAGGGGTTTTACTTTCCAACAAATCTTTGTATCTAATCCAAACGTTGTACAATGCTTTCCTTACAATATGGTTTTTAAAACTTTTATACACCTTTACCTTGTCATACCATAAATATGCATGCCAACCAAAACTATTGTCATACCCTTCCAGGTCCAAAATGTCAGTATTCTCAAGAAGTAGCCAGTGTTTCAACCAGCAGAAAGCTGCTGATTCATAATAAAGTCTTAAGTCCGGCAGGGCAAACCCCCCTCTATCCTTTGCATCAGTTAAAATCTTAAATTTAATTCTGGGCTTTTTGCCCTGCCAGACAAATTTTGATATGTCTTTCTGCCACTTCTTGAAACAGTCCATCTTGTCCACAATCTGCAACGTCTGGAATAAAAACAGCATTCTAGGCAATACATTCATCTTAATAGTAGCGATTCGGCCTAACAAGGAAAGTTTCAGCCTTGACCATATTTCCAGATCCTTTTTAACTTCTGACCAACATTTTTCATAATTATCCTTAAATAAGTTCACATTCTTGGATGTTAAGTTTACCCCCAGGTATTTTACCCTTTTTGTAATTTCCAAACCTGTTTCATTCTGAAAACTCTCTCTTTCTTCCATTGTTAAATTTTTTTCCAACACTTTCGTTTTTTGTCTATTCAATTTAAAACCTGCTACTCGACCAAATGTTTCAATTAGTTCTAATACTCTTTTAGTACTAGTGTCTGGCTGTTGCAAAGTCAATACTAGGTCATCTGCAAATGCTCTTAATTTATAATGTCTAACTCCGACCTGAACTCCTTTAACCAACTGGTCCTTTCTAATCATGTTTAACAAAACCTCCAGGACCGATATAAAAAGCAAAGGGGATATTGGGCAGCCCTGTCGTGTACCTTTTTCTATAGGTATTTCTTCTGTTAGCACGTTATTTACAATTAATTTGGCCTTTTGTTGAGAGTATATTGCACCTATACCGTTTTCAAAACCTTGTCCTACCCCCATCCCTTGGAGATTCTTTTTCATAAAAGTCCAACAAATGTTGTCAAAGGCTTTCTCCGCGTCCACAAAAATCAAAACTGCTTTCCTATTAATGTCAACGTCCAGCAGCTCCAAAATGTCTATAATGTTCCTCACATTGTCTGACATATGTCTACCTGGGAGAAAGCCTGTTTGGTCCTTATGAATCTCTTCTGCCAACACTCTTTTCAATCTTTTTGCCAAAATGTCTGCAAAAATTTTGTAATCCACATTGAGTAAAGATATAGGGCGGTAGTTTTTAACCTGGTTCTTCTCAGTCTCTGTTTTCGGTATAAGTGAGATGAAAGCCTCTTTCCACGATTCAGGTGCCTTTTTCCCCTTCAAAATTTCATTGCAAACTTCCTTCAATGGTTGTATCAGCCATTCTTTCAGCATTTTGTAGTATTTGGCCGTCAGGCCATCTGGTCCTGGTGATTTTCCCAATTTCATATTTTGAATGGCACCCTCTATTTCTTGTTCTGTTATTTCCTCGTTTAAGATCCTTTTACTTTGTTCTGAGATTTTTGGTAAACCGTATTTTCTGATGAATTCTTCTATTTCTTGCTCGTTGGTTGGCCCTTGTGCATACAATTTCTTAAAAAAGCTTTGAAAACAATTGTTGATCTCGTTGGGTTTGTGGATAATCTTTCCATCCATTTCTAAACTTGTTACCGTATTCATTTTCTGCCGTTTTTTCAATTGCCATGACAGAAGTTTCCCACATTTATCCGCTGATTCAAAAGTTTTTTGTCTCATTTGCTTTATCTTCCATTCTATTTGTTGGTTCATGAGTTCCATGTATTGCATCTGATGAAACTTTATTTCTCTCAAAATCTCATGAGACTTTGGTTTGGACCTCAACTTCTTCTCTCCTTCTTTTATTTTTTCTAAAAATTTTTCCTTCTTTTCATTTTGTTGCTTCCTCTTAATAGAATTTTGTTGAATTAGGAAACCTCGCATCACGGCTTTGCTTGCGTCCCAAATTATTCTTTTTTCCACATCTGTTTTCCTGTTGATCTCAAAGTAATCTTTTAATGTTTTAAGGGCCTTCTTATGGATCTCTTCGTCCTTGAATAGGGTGTCATTCATTCTCCATCTAAAGGAACCAGTTGTTGTTAGTTTCATCTCCATCTTGACCGCATTATGGTCGGAGCACGTTTTTGGGCAGATTTCTACTTTTTTTGTTCTTGACGCCAGACTACTAGAAATCCAAATTTGGTCTATTCTTGTCCATGTCATTTTTGCTTCTGAGAAGAAAGTTCCCTCTCTCTCTAAAGGATTCTTTGTTCTCCAAATGTCAATCAAGTCCATTGTTTCAGTCATTTCAAAAAAGATCCTTGGTAGTCTCCCTTCTTTCGAGATCACTTGTCTCTGTGCTTTGTCCATGTTTGTTGAGACAACTCCATTCATATCTCCCATCATTAGGATTTTATAATCTAAAAAGTCAACTAATGTCTCATGCAACTTCCTAAAAAATTCAGCCTTCCCTTCATTTGGGGCATAAACTCCCACAATTAATATCTTTTCTCCTTGAATTTGTATTTCAATTGCCAGGTATCTTCCTTGTTCATCTTTAAATATTAATTTTGGAGCCAACTTTTCCTTTGCATAGATCACCACACCTCTTTTCTTTACTTTGTCTGATGAGATGAATTCTTGACCGAGTCTCTTATTTATTAATAATTTCCTGTGTATCCTGGCAATATGGGTTTCTTGCAAACATATTATGTCTAATTGTTCTTTCTTCAAAATGTGAAAAACCTGTCTTCTTTTCCGAGGAAGGTTCAAACCATTACAGTTCCAACTAAGGAGTTGCAGAGACATTTTGTATTTAGGTAGCTGTTCCTCCAACTGCTCCAAGCTTCTGCTCTTCCTCCGATGGTGGTAGTGAAAGTCCAAATGACAAATTTGCTATATCGGGTGGTTCCCTCTCCTCCACGGTTCCTTTCTGCACATGCTGGCCACATGATCTGGAAGCTGTACGCCGGCTCCCTTGGCCAATAAAGCGAGATGAGCGCCGCAACCCCAGAGTCAGTCACGACTGGACCTAATGGTCAGGGGTCCCTTTACCTTTACCTTTACCTTTACTCTGTATAGTATGTCATTGGAAGCAACCCACACAATAGAAAGTTTGCATGGTTCAAAAATCTATCTATCTGGAACAAGGTGTCCTGCAGATCATCAGCTTCCATCAACCCTTTTGACCACTGGCCATTTTTCTGCAGCTGTAGGAGTAGTAGTCTAAAACATCTGGAGGGCAGGCTGGTTTGTAGCACTGAAATATTTCAGCTTTAGCTTTAGCAGCGGCAGGGACGTAAAGGATCCATTAAGAGCATTCTATTGCCTTTCATTGTGAAACCATTCACAAGGTGGTTTACAATAATAAAACCAGTACAATAAAATAACACTAAAACATAAGCCACAACATCTAGAGTTTAGTAAAGCCAGTACTAATGACTAGAGAGTAGAGGTGCCTGCCTGTATGAACAGGTAAGTTTTTACCTCCTTGGAGTTCCTTAGTAGAGTGTATTCTTTGTGCCTGTTCTCTGCTTGTGGTTCAGATGATGACAGGTAATTAATGTGGAGCTGGTGAGCAGAAGATCCTGCTTTTGGGGAGAAGAAGCTGGACTTGATGACTACAGTTCCTTTGCTTGCACTGTAGCTAACTGAATATGATCACACCATTACAGTGTCAGAATGTAGGGACTGTAATGGTAGAGTGGATCTCTGTGACAGAGCTCCATTGTATTATTAATTCACTAGGTCTGCAGCAGAACTGTCCAGGGGAAAAAGGTTTTAGACTTTACAGGGCCTAGCAAGCAGAAATGAGGTCTTTACGTGAACTGAGATGAATCTACAGTTGAAATAACGGGTCACTGCAGTCTACTGCAGCGCATATATTTAAAACTAGTCTTGTAACCCTGAGAGAAAGAGAGAGCTGATTTAGTTATGTAAAAGCTTCTTAACCATCTCTACATTTTAATTTAACAGGCATTCTTATATGCAGTACGATTTGGGCAAATCTCATTTGCAGCCTTTTATTTTAGATCATGTTCATTTTGCTCTAATTATACAAGGGCATTCTGTGTTTTGGAAATTTTTCAGCAAACTGTGAAAGTGTTATGCAGTGTATATTTCGGGGGGGGGGCATTAAGTGTAATGTATTATTCCTCTCTTTATGAACCTTGGGTTGTTGTTTTTCTACATTCTACAGATTTTTATCAATGAACAGCAAAATAAGCACCAAAAGTATTGGGGATTTTTGTGTCATCTTTTGACATAAATCTGCCTTTCGTCTGGATTCCACAATCAAGAATTCACCAAAATCCAAGCCAACTGTATTTTATCAGAAGTACTATAACCTTTTTTTTTCTTGCAAGTCTGGGCTTTGGCTGGGGTGACAGTCTTGAAAACAGGGAAATATGATTTTTTTAAAAAAGGCATTTGTGAAGGATGGCAGAAAAGAAAGGGGCAATGCCATGAATTCCTCTAGGGGAGGCTGCTTCACTGTCATTCTCCTCCCAGCTGGATCCTTCTTCATGGATGTGTCACGTGTATGGATGGTGCCAAAGTTTGTTAAGAGCAAGCAAAAGAACTCCATCAAAGCTCATTCCCTAACACAGAAACCAATCTCCGGCCTTACATGCAAGACTTAGCGAGCAGTCTTCGATACCGATCTTTTAATACTTTCATCCCGAATTTCATGTCACTGTTCTCAATCTCTGAACTAACTTGTAACTTTGCTCTCTGTTATTGTTTCTGTGTATTGGAACGGCCTGTGTCTCCTGCAGTAGCAATACACAAGAAACTTACAGAAGACCTTTTTTGAAAAATGTACTAGCAATGAGCAGCATGCTTTGCCAAAAGCAGAAAAGAGAGGTATAAATTCATAATCATGTACCTGCATTCTATGAATCAGCGAATATGTAAAGATATTTTTTATTTTTAAAAAATCAAGGCTTTTGGCCAATAGTCTTATGAAGTTTTGACTCTACTTGTTTTAACTGTAATATGTTATAGTGTTGTTTTATATTGTTCTCTGGTGTGTGCGTGCATGTGTGTGTACACCAAACATATTGAAATTATGAATAAGTGAATCAATCACAAAATCTTTGAAATCTCCAGTGAAGGAGAGTCCACCACCTTCTGATGTAATATATTCCACTGTCAAACAGCTTTTACCCTCAGAAAGTTCTTCGTAATGTTGAGTCAGAATGTCCTTCCTTGTAACGTGAATCCATTGGTTTGAGACCTACACCTTGGAGCAGCAGAAAACAAGCTTGTTCCACCTGACAGCCCTGCAGATATTTGAAGATGACTATCATATCATTTCTCAGTCTTCTTGAAGCTAAACATGTCTAACTTATTGTCAATATTATTTTAAAACCGTGGTGCTTTGAACTGGGCAGAGTAGTCTAAGTGGGGTCTGACCAAGGCAGAATAGAGTAATACTATTACTTCCCTTGATCAGGACACTATACATTTTTTGGGTGCAATCTGGAATTGTGTTAGCTTTCTTTGCTGCTACATCACACTGCTGACTTATATTAAGCTTGTGGTCTACTAAGACCCCTAGATCCTTTTCACACGTACTACTGACAAGCCAGGTGTCCTCCAATCTTTATTTGTGTACCTGATTATTTCAGCCTAAGTATAGAATCTTACATTTGTCATTACTGAAATTCATTTTGTTAGAGCTGAAATCAGTCACAACATTAAGCTGGAGATCAACATTGTGGCTGACAGCAGAGTCAATATATCTGCTATGGGCCAAGTGAACTAAGTATTAGCATGAGCTGAGCTAGTGCGGTAAGAAGCACAACATGAAAGGGGCACAGACAAGCAGTGAACCCCATCCCTAGTCACATGGGTAAGCTATAGCAGACTGGACTTGCCCTACTATAAAGTAAACAGCTGCTGGGGGCCACACAAAGGAGAGACTGGTGTGTGCTTGCACTGCTGCCCTGGATTGTAGTGGATGGTGCTATCCAATTGCCAGTGTCAAAGTAACAGTAGTCCATGGACTTGGGGTGGCCATCTTGTCCTTTGCCTCAGGTGGCAAAACATCTTGGACCAGCCCTGAAGCTCACCAGGGATTATATGGATGGTAAAGAGGATGATTTCACAAGGATTTACAGGTAAACAAAGTTGGCTATGCGATGACATCACTAAGGGCAAAGCCTTCTAGTCATATAGATGATCCTACCCAACCAGGGATTAGTCACTGAATGAGATATTATGAATCAAATATGGCTCTTCTTTCCAACACCGCCTGAGTTAGTCGTTTTCATCCAGTCTAGAGAGGCTCCTGTGCCTTTAAATTTTATCCACTTTGGCCAAAATGGAAAAACTTATCCATTTTAATGTCTGCATTATAGTGGATAGAGGACAGAGACTTTTTAAAAATATATTTTTTTAGACTGTGCTACAGTAGGGTTGTAAACCTCATTCTTGTGGTGAAGAGAATTTATTTCTGCAAAAGAGTTCAGATCAGGAACTTAGTTGCACAACTTGTAACACCATACAGACCCAGCTACAGCGGGGACTGAGACAAGTGTTTTCCCTCTGTGTATGTCAGTGGAGACGTAGTCTGGCTGCTGAAATATAGCCAGCAATGGAGAAACAGATATGAATGTTGAAGCTAGCTGAGGAGAACTGCATGCTGTTTGCTTTTGGGAAAACAGAGACTGCTTTTTGCACTATCTGCATCTGCATGCTTGCTTGCTTCATGCTATGACATTTGTAAATAAAGAGATACTACACAAATACACAGACACAAAATCCTAGCCTTCTTTCTTCAGAAGGACACTGATCTTGTAGCACCTGCCCCTTCAAGCTACCATTCAGGGAAGCCTGGAGTCCCTGACACAGTATTGTTAACTGCTCCAAGCCCTGGGGTGAATGAAATATCAATACAATAAATAGTTACAAGGGCAGCAGAAAATAAAAACGCAGCTGCCCTTAAAAAAAAAGAAAAGCCTGCACCTAAAATGACAAAGTCATTTCCTGCTTTCTCTGCAACAGACTTGCCCAATAGACTATAACTTGCAAAGGGCTTTTGTGGAATACCGTTCTGCTCCAGCCTGTGTAGAGAGCAGTCAGCCGAAGGAATTAACCTTTTGAAAGAGCTCACAAGCAGGTGCCTTGTATCCCCACGGGCCTTGTGTAAATTATTGACAACATGACTAAAAGGATGCAGGATTTGCCTTAGAGATAGACCAGAGATGGGTTCTGCTGGGGGTTGCATGACGCATATCTAATGACATTTGGAAATCCAGGCAAGATGCTGTGTGCTGCCTGGGCCATCAGCTACTAAAGCTTAAACGGGATTACTATCAGAGGTGATCCAATTTCTCTAGGGGCATGGTCTATACTTACATATTTCATTCTGTTTACTAATCATGGCTTTCCACTCACCCCGACCCTGGCAATTGTATTTGCAAGAGGGGCTCATGGGAAACTTCATTATTATGATTATTTTTTATATATTGTTGCAGGAAATTCCAGTCTTTGAGCAGCAAGAGACTCGAGGACTTCCAGCGCTTACCCATCGTTTGGTTTCCTTGGAGACCTGAGTGTCTTTGGGATATATGGTTTTATTTGCACATACACACAATCAGAGTATGAGATGGAGGGGCTCACAACATTAGTAATACCCCTGTAGGTCTTTCTCCCCATTGGGGTTTCCAGGGAAGCCCCGAACTCACAGCCTTGGGTCTAGCACAGAACAGATACGCCTTTGTCTCTTCAGCATCAAGCGTCAGCCCAACTCACACACATATCTGACATACACAGCTCCCTTTGGCCTATTGTCCTCCAGCCAGATGAGCCAGGAAAAGACCCACCCATTTCTCTCTATGGCAGCCTCTTAGCACATATAAATAGAAGTACTTAGCTGGTCGGTTTGGATGGTTCAGCAGGTTTCTTCTTATACATTCTTCCTTCACAGATAAAGGATCTCAGGTTTGGAAGGGACCCAGGGAATCATCCAGACTGAACCCCCACAAAAAGACATAACAATATATTTAGTGCATCCATAATAAATAAATGCTGTAGATAAATCAAGTCTAGGGCTGTGTCCAACATTCTCCAGCTTCGATCTGCAGATCAAAAATACTAACTTCAAAGTGAAAGACACAGGGTAGACATGCCGCACAAAGCCCACAATTAAACTATGCAATTTGCTTCTACGAGATGTAGTGATGGCTACAGACTTGAGTGGCTTTAAAAGACAACTGGATAAGACTATCAAATGCCAGTAGCCACAATGGCTATGCTCTGCCATATAACCTCTGGTGTGGAGGAAGTATGCCTGGGCACCATAGTTTAAGAAATATATTAACAAGCCGGAATGTGTGGAGAGCCACCAACATTATTAAAAGTCTGGAAACCAAGCCATGTGAGAAATGACTGTAGTTGTATATGTTTAGCATGCAGAAAAGAAGACTGAAAGAAGACTGTCACATGAAAGACTGAACACATTTGTTTTCTGGTAGGACCAATGGATTCAAATTTCAACAAAGAACCTTTTGATGGTATGAACTGTTTGACAGTGAAATAGACAGAAGGTGGTGGATTCTTCTTCACTGGAGTTTTTCAAGTAGAGGTTGGATGGCCATCTGTCAGGGATTATTCAGCCCTGATTCCTGCATTGCAGGGGGTTGGACTAGATGACCCTTGGTACCCCTTCAAAATATATGATTCTATGACTTAAAGAAGTAGTCTTCAGCTCGGTTCCCCTAGGATGATTGACTTAAGATCAAGTGGTTCCCTGGCTCGGTGCCCTGTGTGCCATGCCACACCCCTAACAGTTTACCCTAGGGTCCCCCACCCAGGAACCAGCCACCTCCAGCATATTCACCACAGCAGGTCTAGGAGACTCTCATCAGTAGGGCCCCCTTTTAGGATGTGGGGCATTGGTAGAACACTCAATTGCCAGCAATGAATGAAGGGTAATGAGAACAGCCAACCCACAATGACTTAATGAATGCTGGGTGTTGTGTGTGTTTGAGGGAGGGAGGGAGGGAGCACACCAGGGTGTGCTATGTGTCAAAGGTGGTGAAAATAGCCCCACTCTGATTGTATGTTATACTTTTTCATAAAATCTTTAGAAGTTCAGGATCAAAAGGCCCGGTAGCAATCACATTTATTCATACATATCGCTGATGATAAAACATTGAGATAAAAACTATCTGGTGATAGGTTATCCCTCTGCTCCAACCCGGTCGTCTTGTCACACTATGAGATTTTCCCTTTCATGATGCTCTTTTTGGGTGATGTTTCAGCCTTAGAATGTTTGGAAATAGACATTGTAATAACGATTGCAATCAGCCCTTTGTTAATCAGCAAATTACAGGCTTGCCTTGTATTACAATGCATTTAAGCGCCAGCTGCTTATCAAAGCATATTTATGCGGTAACAAGTCTGCCAAGCCGATTCCCCGTCTATTACTGAGCTGTTAAGACTCGGCAAATGTGGTCTTAATGACTGGCTGCCATTTATTTAGGACACGGTAACCCGCCTGCTACAGCATATTGAAAAGAGACCCGCAGGTGAGTGCATTTAAGGGACCAAACTGGAGAGTCTATTATGGAAACAATGAATGGGTCTGAATGCAGACCAGACTAGTCTGACAGCTGTGCAGGGGCAAGCAGGGAAATGGATAAGCCACTGCAGGGTTTGGGGGTTTTGCCTCTGGGGCACATCCAGCATGGAATAAATTACACACATACACACACAGAGAGAAAATCACAGATATTTATAAGACTGTGACAAAACTGCTGAGTTATTTTTTAAAAAAAGGACAACAGTTTTCAGTTCTCTTTTTTAAAAAATAAAAAGCAGTTTTTCAAAGTTTTTCAATGTGGCGTGTGAGTGTGTGTGTGTAATTTGTTCATGCTAGATGTGTACCATAAGCAAACCCCAAACCCTGCAGAGCCTTCTCTATTTTCCCTCTTGCCCCGTGCACAACTGCGAAAGCAGCCTAGTCCACGTTCAGCCCCATTCATTGTTTCCATAATAGACTTTCCAGTGTGGTCCCTTAAATAGACTCACCTGCATGTCTCTTTTCAATTTGCTGAAGCAGGTGGGTTACCATGTCCTCAATAAATGCCAGCCAGTCATTAAGACCACATTCACCGAGTTCTTAACAGCTCAGTTTTCAAAACTGTTTCAAAACAGTTCATAATGCTTTATAGGTTTTCCCACCGACACACAATCATTTCATAGTTACTATGGCCAGAGTATTGGATGCCTGAAAATTAATTTGGTCTGCAGGTTTGGTTAAGTCATCACTTAATTTCTATTTTGTTTTTAGAATATCTACAAGCAACCTTGTGATGCCAAGCCTTCTCCAAGTGCAGAGCAGCAATTGAAAAAAAAAAAAAAAGATGCACTGAAAAGCAAGGGGTTGTTAAGGATGCTGCCTGTGAGGAAGGGCTGTCGCTCAGTGGCAGAGCATATGGCTTACATGCAGAAGGTCCTGGTTGCAATTCCTAGCATCTCCAGGTACAGCTGGGAGAGAACCCTGTCTGAAACCCTAGAGAGCCACTGCCAGTCAGGGGAGACAATACCTATGTTCTTACTAGGATTGTTGATGTAATCTCAGCTCCTGTACAACCAGGCTCTGTTAAATGCAGGGCAAGCAGGGTTGCCATTCCCCCCCTCCCCACTGCCAGTTCTCATTGCCAGGGGGCCTCTGATAGCACCTTGGTTTGTAGGCAATAACAAATGGTGATGTTTATATTTGTTCTGTAAAAACCTCCACATGCAAACCTCTTCAGTTCAAACTGCTAGGCTCAAGAGTAGGATATGTCTTGTTTAGTTGGCAACCCCTCGGCAGCCTAAGGGAAACTCTTGATTGGAAGGGAGAAAGTGCTGCTCTAACATTTATCTAGTGGGTACACCAGACTGAATGAAGGGCATAAACTGAGGAGTGAAACTGAAATTGCCCAAGTCATACACCTGGTAATTATTTTTCACCAGAAGGTGCGGGATTCCCCCCTCCCCCCTCAAAAAACAACAAGGGATGGTTTATTAATTAATTTATTTATTTTAAAAAATATTGCTTAATATAAAAAACCTCTATGCAGTTTACATAAAAACAATAAAAATGTGACATTCAATATACTTTTCTAAAAACTGGATAAAATCAAACCACATCTGCATATTACAAAGAAAAATGAGCAGTGTGCAAATTTACAAAATCCAAAGGAAAGCTTGGATAAGCATACATCTTTAAGAGACGTTCAGAAGGGAGGCAGTATGGTGCTGTGGTTAGAGTGCTGCATTAGGACATGCAGCGCCGGGATTCAAATGGTCCGATTCGGATGGTCCGCCCCCGCCACTTAATGGATCCAATTGGCTTCCAGAGAGTGGTAGGGGATGCTTTATCCCAAGTTGATGGCCTTTCAGCTGATTCCCTGGTGGCACGCTGGAATGCGGAGTTAACCAGGGCTATTGACTGTCTGGCTCCGAAGCGCCCTCTCCGATTGCATGGAGCCCGGACAGCCCCGTGGTTCTCCCCGGAGCTGAGGGTGATGAAACAATCGTTGAGACGGCTAGAGCGCCGGTGGCGGAAAACTCATTCTGAATCAGACCGGACACGGGTTAGAGCTCAATGTCGAGCCTACCAAGTGGCAATGGCGACGGCGAAGAGGGCCTTCTTCGCCGCCTCCATTGCATCTGCAGAAAACAGCAGCAGGAGACTTTTTCAGGTGGTTCGCAGTTTATCGGAACCACCTGTACCACCGGGGCCTGGTAGGGACCCCAAGATCTCCTGCAATGCTTTTGCAAAGTTTTTTGCAGATAAAATCGCTCAGATTCAGAAGGAAGTAGACTCCACAGTGGGAGCAGGGCCAGGGCGGGAGAGTGCTAGAGTTCTGTCTGGTCCTGTTATATGGGATCAATTCCAATCTGTTACCTCCGAGGATGTGGACAGGCTGCTTGGACGAGTGAAACCGACCACCTGTCTTCTTGATCCTTGCCCATCCTGGCTGATAAAAGCGAGCCGGGAAGGGCTGGGCGATGGGCTTTGCGGGGTGGTGAATGCTTCCCTCTGTGAGGGAGCCTTCCCAGACCCGCTGAAAGAGGCGGTCATTAAACCGCTTCTTAAAAAAACATCTTTAGACCTGGCCAATTTGGCCAACTATCGCCCAGTCTCAAATCTTCCATTCTTGGGCAAGGTGATTGAGCGGGTGGTTGCTGAACAACTCCAAGCACGCCTGGAGGAAACGGACCATTTGGATCCCTTCCAATCGGGATTCAGGCCTCACCATGGGACTGAAACTGCCTTGGTCGCGCTGGTTGATGATCTCCGGCGGGCTAGGGACAAAGGTGAGAGCTGTTTCCTAGTTCTGCTGGATCTCTCAGCGGCCTTTGACACCATCGACCATAACATCCTTCTGGACCGTCTAGAGGGGCTGGGAGCTGGGGGCACTGTTATACAGTGGTTCCACTCCTTCCTCCTGGGCCGTGTTCAGAAAGTGGTGGTGGGGGATGAGTGTTCAGACCCTTGGGCCCTCACTTGTGGGGTACCTCAGGGTTCCGTCCTCTCCCCCATGCTTTTTAACATCTATATGAAGCCGCTGGGAGAGATCATCAGGGGGTTTGGACTGGGTGTTCATCAGTATGCAGATGACACCCAGCTCTACCTCTCCTTTAAATCAGAACCAGTGAAGGCGGTGAAGGTCCTGTGTGAGTGCCTGGAGGCGGTTGGAGGTTGGATGGCGGCTAACAGATTGAGGTTGAATCCTGACAAGACAGAAGTACTGTTTTTGGGGGACAGGAGGCGGGCAGGTGTGGAGGATTCCCTGGTCCTGAATGGGGTAACTGTGCCCCTGAAGGACCAGGTGCGCAGCCCGGGAGTCATTTTGGACTCACAGCTGTCCATGGAGGCGCAGGTTAACTCTGTGTCCAGGGCAGCTGTCTACCAGCTCCACCTGGTACGCAGGCTAAGACCCTACCTTCCCGCGGACTGTCTCGCCAGAGTGGTGCATGCTCTGGTTATCTCACGCTTGGACTACTGCAACGCACTCTACGTGGGGCTACCTTTGAAGGTGACCCGGAAACTGCAATTAATCCAGAATGCGGCAGCTAGACTGATGACTGGGAGTGGCCGCCGGGACCACATAACACCGGTTCTGAGAGATCTGCACTGGCTCCCAGTACGTTTCCGAGCACGATTCAAAGTGTTGGTGCTGACCTTTAAAGCCCTAAACGGCCTCGGTCCTGTATACCTGAAGGAGCATCTCCACCCCCATCGTTCAGCCCGGACACTGAGATCCACCGCCGAGGGCCTTCTGGAGGTTCCCTCATTGCGAGAAGTGAGGCTACAGGGAACCAGGCAGAGGGCCTTCTCAGTAGTGGCGCCCGACCTGTGGAACGCCCTCCCATCAGATGTCAAAGAGATAAAGAATTACCTGACATTCAGAAGACATCTTAAGGCAGCCCTGTTCAGGGAAGTTTTTAATATGTAATGCTGTATTGTTTTTAACACTGATTGGGAGCCGCCCAGAGTGGCTGGGGAAACTCAGCCAGATGGGCGGGGTATAAATAATAAATTATTATTATTATTATTATTATTATTATTATTATTATTATTATTATAAATTCCCACTCAACCAAGTCCCTCAGCTCTAAGTAAGTCAGACAATTTGGCAGCAAATGGGTTTTGTGCCCTGCTAGCTGGGTCCTGTGGCCCTGAGTGCAATGTCTCAGAAATCCCCTCTGAAGCCTTGCCTTTGTTCTTTCCTGTCTGTGTTACATTTTCCTGTACTCCCCGCCCCCCCCCCGCCATAATAGCCAAAACAACTTGCTTAGATACATCCAAGGTACTAACACTGGGTGGACAGCATAGACTAGACTGTTAAACTATGCCAATCTGGTAAGCAAACAACAAAAACAACCCCCTACTCAGCTCATTTGCAATCAATTAATCCTGTGCTGTATCCCTAGCCTGGAGTGCGGTTCTAAGAGAGCAGCAAAAGAGAGCTAGTTGTGGGTGTTTAAATATTCCACCGGCCTTCTCACCTCAACCATCATTTGTGTGAAATGTTTGTATATACATGCCTTGCCCATATCCCAGGTGGCCATAAGGACTGGCCCAGCCCAAATTAATTTGCATCAGGAGGAATAAAAAAAAAAGGGGGGGAGGTAAAGGACCCCTGGATGGTTAAGTCTAGTCAAAGGCGACTATGGGGTTGCGGCACTCATCTTGCTTCAGGATGAGGGAGCTGGCATTTGTTCACAGACAGCTTTCCAGGTCATGTGGCCAGCAAGACTAAACTGCTTCTAGCACAATTGAACACCATGAGGGAAGCCAGTCCACACAGAAATGCTGTTTACTTTCCTGCCAGAGTGGTACCTATTTATCTACTTGTACAGGCATGCTTTCAAACTGCTAGGCGGGCAGGAGCTGGGACAGAGCAATGGGAGCTCACCCCATTGTGTGTATTCGAACCACCGACCTACTGATCGGAAAGCCCAAGAGGCTCAGTGGTCTTGACCACAGCACTACACACGTCCCTTTTACCTTTTATCAAGAAGAATATGCAAGTGTCAGTGCCTCTTTCTTCCGTTTGTGTGTAGATCGTTTCTCCTCTGAATATGCATCCACATCCATTATCCAATGCATTCCAGAAAAGTCTATCAATACTAAGTATTAAATGAGCCTCCTTTCCTCTCAAGTGCCTTGAAGGGACAGATGAGATAATCCTCCTTTGGAAATCATAGCAATGGTTCCCACCCTGCTGTCAATAAACAGAAGAAAGGCAGAAAGATATGTGCCTGCTTCTCTCTCAGAAGCTACTTTCTCCCAGGAAAATCATTGGGAAAGTGTTTTCATTGGGTGTGAGCCTGGGCCTGATTTCCTAGGATCTGGCCCTTCTCATTAATTTCTATTGTATGGTTTGAGTTACAGCATCCTTCTGGTCATTGTTAGTTCTGCTGGGCTGCCAGGTCACTTGACCAAGCTGAATGGGGTTAGGATCCAGCATAAGTCTGTCCTGCTTGGTCCCACCCCCACCACTCCCCCAGGACACCCGGTTATCAGGACCTACAGCAGTTTAAGATCCACTAGGATCAGCTGAGCCAGCTATGTTCTGTCTGAACTGAGCTTGGAGACTTATTCTGGCATGGACAGCTGAGCCAGGACCCAGCCGACTGAGCCAGAGATCTTCTGAATCCTAACTCATCCCAGTAGATCTAGGGATAGGGTTGCGCTTTAAATTAGGTCCATTAATTTCAGTGTGTCTACTTGGAATAAAACCTAGTTGGCTGCAACCCTATATGTCCAAGAAAATGTATGTATAATCATGCTAATGTTTGTTAAAATAATAAAATTGCATATATCTGCTTTGTTCCTTTTTTAGAGAATATAAAGTACTCAGAAACCAAAAATGAGACTGATGATGACTGTGTTCCTGGAGACGGAAGAATGGCCATTATGTTCTGCTCTTAAAGCCATGAGAGCTAAATTGGCAATGCGGACCAAAATTGCAGGCATAACATTTGAAGATATTTATTTTTAAAAATGTGAGGGGTGGGGTGGTTACAGATGAAAAAATTATTCTGAGCATGATGGAAAAGCTGCAGGATTTGGTGCTTTTCGATCAAGCCATGAAACATTTTCCTTCCGCTATCACTCACTTTTTGAAAGCTAAGCCTTTTTTTTTTTTTTTTTGCTCGCTATTTCATAAGGCAGGAAAATGCTTTATTATTAGCTCCCATTAGCCAACCATTCTGAGCCATTAAACAGCAATCTGCCTAACAAAGGTATGTCCAGTGGTCAGCCAGCAGTGTAACAATACAAAGGGAGGGGGGCAGATCAAATGCATATTTGCATATGAACATGAGAAGAACCTGTCGAATGACCCAATCAGGCCAGCATCCTGTTTTCACAGTGGCCAGCCAGATGCCTGTGGGAAACTCTCAAGGGGGACCTGAGCACAGTGATAAAGGTAAAGGTAAAGGGACCCCTGACCATTAGGTCCAGTCGTGACTGACTCTGGGGTTGCAGTGCTCATCTCACTTTATTGGCCGAGGGAGCCGGCGTACAGCTTCTGGGTCGTGTGGCCAGCATGACCAAGCCGCTTCTGGTGAACCAGAGCAGTGCATGGAAATGCCGTTTACCTTCCCGCCGGAGCAGTACCTATTTATCTACTTGCACTTTGACGTGCTTTCGAACTGCTAGGTTAGCAGGAGCAGGGACCGAGCAACGAGAGCTCTGTCGCAGTCTTTTTAATTTGAGCTATGTACAAGTATTTACAAAAGCAGTTCATACAGAGTACCTGCACCTTAAGGCAAACGAATATTCTCCACCACAGCACCACCACACTACAGCACAACCACATCACAACTACACTTACTGTTGAACAGGCTTTCCTTTTAAAACAGGTGATAGCCAATCACATTCCTGCTGAGTCACTCTGACCCAGCACTTCACAGAGTATTGCATCAGCCTGTTGAAGCCTGCAGACTTACTCATCATCCTGCGAATCCCAACAAGCTCACCCCATTGCGGGGATTCGAAGCACCAATCTTCTGATCGGCAAGTCCTAGGCTCTGTGGTTTAACCCACAGCGCCACCCGCGTCGAACACAGTGATACTCTCCCCATTTATTCAACCCCCCCCCCTTTATTCCTGTTTCCCTCCCTGCTTTCTGTCTTGCTGCCCTACATCCATCATCAGACTGTAAGCTCTTAGGTAGGGCTATAGCTCAGTGACACATCATCTGCATTTGCATACAGGAAGTCCCAGGTTCAATTCCTGGAATGCCAATGTAGAACTGGGAGACATCATGGTCTGAAATCCTGGAGAGTCACAGCCCGTCAGTGTGGACAATGCTAGGCTATGTGGACCAATGGTTCAATTCAGTATAAGACAGCCCCCTATGTTCTTATGGGTCTTGTTGCTAATAACAATGTACGAAGTTGCCAAAAACATTTACATAATTCCTTTCTCCTCCATAGCTTCTAATTAGGGAGCAGGGACAGAAGTCAAATACCTGGGTTCAAATCGCAGCTCTGTCGAGGAATTTACTGGATAGCCTTGCCACCAACCAACTTTGCTCATTCAACCGTGAATCACAAGGTTTCCATGCATGGATAAAATTGCTTGGCTATATCTCCTGCCCGGAGATCACTTGAGCAAAATCTGGATATAGAAAGAGGAGAGAGAGAGAAAAGCAAGCCCAATCATTCAAAATATTGTGTCATTCCTAGGAGATTGCTGTGATTGTTAGCACTGAAATGCATCTGTTGTAAATTGACTGGCAGGGAAGAAAAAAGAAAGTCCTTTACACAATGCATAAATATCTCATGTGGCTTTCACTACTATAACTCCCAAACAGAGCAATGGGCTGTTAGTTCAGATAGCTTTTCTTAAAATATTAGATAAGTCTACCAATGACCACTGGCTGTGATGGGCATTTGGAACATCTGAGTCAGCCTTCCTCAGCCTGGGATGCTACAAATGTTGTTAGACTACAATTCCCTTCACCCCTGATGGCTGGGCAGGCTGGCTGAGCTAGATGAGCCTTCAGTCTCACTTAGGAAGGCAACTTTGCAAGAGAAACTTAGTTGGATGCATTTTCTTTCCCCCATTGGCCCCACGAGATCTTGCTGAGCCTGTTGGAGCCTTTCTGAGTGAATCTTTGTGGAGGATGGGTGGAGGAAATCTATGTCTTCATCTTCCTGTGAGCGTTTGGCCACTTTGCCAGCCATAAATAATTGAGATAATACTTATTTTAATTATATCTGGATAGAATAAATTAGAAATTCAATTACTGTGCTGCGCGCTGAAGAGGCATTCAAAATGTTTGGGCTATTAGTTGAACAAATTATCGGTAAAAGACAACAGCATTTGTGGAGACTCACCCCAATGCCCTTATTTTAATGAGAGTGAGTCAAGGCAGAAAACATGACTAAGCAGATTTACAAGAGGACTCGGGTGCCCCTTCACCCAGGCTTTGTTGTGGGAGGGGAAAACCTAAGGATCTCGTGTCTACAGTTACCTTATTCCTTAGCTTGTAGCTTTCACATTTGTGGTTGCTGCTGCTATGACCATAATGCAGGAAAGAAGAAGACAAAACAATGGGAAGTGGGTACAACATGGACTGCATTTTTAACCAGGGAGATTTGGAGGGTGACAATCTGTGCAGAAAGCTAAATACAGTTCAACTGCCATTTACTTGGTGAACTTGTCCCTTGTTCCTTGAGCCCCACAACTCTGAGCAGGTTCAACAAGTTCACTCGAGAGATGATCCTTACCCTGGCCACAGACCCTGTGTGTTTTTAATAATTGTCATTTTAATTACTGGATATGGTTGTCATAGAATCATTAAATTGTACAGTTGGAAGGGACACTAAGGGTCATCTAGTCAAACTCTCTGCAATACAGGAATATCAACTAAAGCATCCATGACAGATTGCCATCCAAGCTCTGCTTAAAAACCTTGAAGGAATGAGAGTCCACCACCTTAATGGCATAATGATGTAACTGCAATCTTCTTAACAGGGAGAAGGACAGCAGAGCCTCCTGTTCCTGTAGAGGTAGCAGATCTGGCCTCCAAAGAGTGTATTGCAGTCCTTGCTGCCACCACGTGGGCAACAGTGGGCAACACATTCCCTGGAGGCCAGATCTGCTGCCCCTGTGGATCCTGCCACCTGAGGCAGGTGCTTCACCTTGCCTCATGGGTGGGCTGGCCCTGTCTTGTTATATTTATCATTCTGAAATGTTGTTTTAGATATATGTTGTTATATTTGCTATTACATGGCTTTTTTCTTATGTTATTAAGCAATTGTTTTCGCCATGTTTGATTTTGAGATGTATTCCTCTTTTCTTTGCTGTAAGACACTTTGAGCATGATTTGTGTGTGTGTGTGTGTGTGTAATAGAGGTGTACAAATAAAATTATAAATGCACGAGAGCTTTAGGGTGACAATTATGCTTTTCTGGCATACCTGTAAGCAAAACAGATACCTTTTGGGAAGGGGGCATGGTTGTTGCAGTGTAAATGCGAGGATAGGAACGGAAGAACCTTCAGCAATGTGTAATGGTTGAAGGAGATAGAGTTGGCAATGTATGGGATCAGGAGAATTATATATGTATCCCACTTTTCATCTGTGAAATTGCAGAGGGCATTCTTACCAATATGGCCAGAATCTGCATTTCAGCTCCCTACTTGCTTAATTGCCTATGGCAGGGATGGGGAACCTGTGGCCACCCAGATGTTGTTTGACTCCAGCTCCGATCAGCCCTATCCAGCACAGCCAATGGTCGGAGATGATGGGAGTTGGGATACAGCAACATCTGTAGGGACACAGGATCCCCATCTTTGGCCTATGGCAAACCCTGAGCAACTTAAAATGGAGAGACGGGATTGACACTGAAGGTTCGAGAAGAAGGCACTTGTCTACCATGTCCTCTGCACAATCTATTGCTTTAGCAGAGGCCAGCCCCAGGAGCTGTCATCTGCAGTGGTGGGCGAGGAGGTTTTTTCAGGTGGGATTCCTGGACTTTCCACTACTTGGGGCCCACAGCCAACTACTTGGAGGAAGATCACCCCAGTCAGACATTGTTTATTATCCCTTGCTCCTGACTGCTGTCACATGCGGCCTTGCAAGTTTCTCTCTGGACCTGACCCAGTGTGAATAATGCATGAACTACCCATTGTCTCGCTTGCTTGCTGAACTGTGGCTCTCTCTTTCCGCAGAGGCAGTGTGGATGGCGTTGGTTTTAATATTTATTTCTTATCCTCCATAAATATTTAAATGTTCTGCCTTTTGGAGGCCAGCAGAGCTCATGAAGGGGAGGGAGGCAGGGAAGATGACCCATTTGTTCATACTAGTGACTGCCCAAGCAAAACCTCTGCTGCCTTAGGGCAGTAATATTCCTCAGTAAACATGGCTGAGGGGTGATGAGGGTTACATCTTCTGAGAAACCTATGCAACTCAGTTTGCCCCAGGCTGAGGAAGACAAACACATCAAGGAAGGTCTGGCAAATGGGGTGGGGGGTTGGTCTCCAAAGGCTTTAAAAGAATTCTCAACCAAAAACCACAGTCTGAATAGCAAATACGATTCCCTATGTATTTCAGTCCATCATTCACGATGCTCATTCAGCAATAAGCTATCTGCTTGTAGACTGAGGAGCTTTCTGAAAATACCTCTTTGAATATCTTTCACCAGATCTTAATTTAAACCATGGTCAAGTAGAACCTTATTTATGGTGCCAGGGCTTCAATTATAATGTGGAGTAAAAATTAGTGTTTTCCCTTAACCATTCAATAATGAGGGAGGGGGGGGATTTAGGATTGTGGGAAAGGGCTGCCAACTCAATCCATAAATTCCCCTAATTCCTCAGACTAATTCCTCTAATTTAGATTATGATAATGTTGAGCATTAAGGATGGTGTGGTTCAGTATTCCATTTGGGAATTGTCAGGGACTGGGCAGAGGAGGAATGGTGGAAACCGCCTCCCCATCCTGACCCTTCCAGGGAGGAGGAAGGGGAAGACAATATAGATTTAGAACAGGGATCTGAGGGAGGTAGCAGCTTAGAGGCAGATGAGGGGGAAGGCTGGGAAAGCATGGGACAGCTGGAACAATAGCCACCTGACACATTGTCATTAGAAAGCATTCCAGATCCTCCATCTCCCAGAACCTGATGAGCCTTAAAAGTAGGAAAGCAAAGAACTCAAAGACAGAGGGCCTGTAGAAGAGATGATGAGAATAATGAATGAGGGAGTGGGAGAGACGGGAATGGGGTGGGGTGGAGATTCACTCGGTACAATGCCATTATCCAAGAGGCTGGGTTCTATAGCCTCTCTCTGTAAATGATGAAATAAAAAAGGATGGTAGTAAACTTTCCCTTGTCTTTATATTTTCCTGGGCAACAAGCTGGCACCCGCTGACAGCATCCTGACAGGTATCATGTTCTGGATGTTGTGTGTGCATTCAGATCTGCATATCCTTCAACATTTCTCTGATGAAAACAGGGACGTCCTCTATTCCATACTCGCCAATATTTCTCCTATGGAAATTGGGATGTCTTAAGGAAAAGCAGGACATTCCAGGATCAAATCAGAAATGGGGATGGCTTCTGTAAATCTGGGACTGTTCCTGGAAAATAGGGACAATTGGAGGGTCTGGACCTGGGGAATATTGCATTCGTTTTCCTGATTACAATGCTAGCATTTTTCTAATGTTCTTTGCATCCTGCAAATACCTGTTGTGCTATGGAACTGTGGCTTTTCCACTGATACACTGGCATGTTGTACTAAATGTCATTCACCAGTGTCTGCCCTGCCCTCCCATGTGTAACGACTGGAGAATTCCCCCTCCTCCTGGAGAAATGTGGTGAAATGTCCCCCCTCCCATTTTGCATGCTAAGAAATAGGATGTAGAATTTCAAGAGGCCATTTGCACACAGCTCTAACTCTGAACCTACTGCTAATTAATTTCACTGGGCCGTTCTAAGTTGCAGTACTGTGAGAAAGGGATACAAATTCCTTCTACCTATGGAGTCTATGAACAAAATGTGTGCTGTGCTATAGTTAACTGAAATGAACAAGCAGAATTCTGACGAAGTCTAATAGCTGCTGGAGTTTATGGGTCTGGCGCAATGCAACTCGCCATGATCTGACAGGTTAAGTATGGCATTAAAGCTGAATCGTCACCATCTACTGCTTATGAGGCCATCTTCTGAATCCTGTCAATGTGGTGGTAGCAGCAGGATAATAGAAAATTAGTGAGCAATAAAAATATTCTGGGAGCCTGGACAGCTGCCATGTAACAGTTCCACTCCATGAATGAACTTTGCTAAATGTTTAGAAACCCAGATACACTATACAATTAATTGAGCATAGCACACAAAGCAAATATCACTGTGAAATGGGATAAAACAGAGACATAAAAATAAAAACAGCCAAATCAAGGCAATGTAACTGGTGCATAAAATAGCCAAGGAATGAGTGTGTTAATGGATACTGTAATAAATACGATGGATGACATAATAAAAATATACCTAGACATTTTCCACAGATGGCCAAATTGCAAGACAGGAGAGTAAAGGCCATACAACGGTTAGCTTGGAGGGTAGCAAGACCCCTCAGAAGTTCCAAGGTGCTTCTACTGACAGTGTTAACAGGTCCTAGTTTATGAATTCTTTTTGCTGCTGTCTGTGTCAGTTTGCATTTCTTAGTGCAGAAAGTATTGATCTGATGTGTAGAGATCTTTCCTATTCTACTTAATTCAAAAGGGTTCTGGAAGCTTCTCTGTGTGAAAGAAACAAGCAGAAGGTTCATGATGTTTGGGTTATACCTTCAGAGAAACTGAGTATAGCTGGCTTAAACTGGTTCTCTTATCTTCTTCTGTCAAGGTCATGCTGACTATAAAAGTAAGGTCAAAAAGAGCCTGGCTTTCACTTTCTCTTTCTATCTCTTTTCCTTCTGGTGTGGTGTTCTGTACATAGCATGCTTAGTGTTAAGGTTTAGACATTATATTTTTTAAAAAATAATATTTATTCAAAGTTTAAGAGTTACAGAAAGAAAAAAAAGAAAAATACAAAATACAAAAAAATACAACAGCAACAAAAAAGAAAATACACTCGCTTGAAAAAAAGAAAAAGAAAAAAGAACAGATTAAACCTTTGCAAAACTTTCTTCCTTTACTTATTTCCTTGACCTCCTCACACCTCCCATTTTTGTATTCTAGTTCAAATCGTTATTTCTGCAAATCGTTCCAACCTTATTTTCATTTAAGTAATTTAATTTATTTTAAAAACCACTTTTACTTTATCCAATCTTAACTCTCATCCAAACCTATATATCAATACTTATTCTTGAGACGTTTCTCTAAGGTCAAAAAAGATTCCCTTCCACGAATTTCCCAACTCTCATAAAAAACTAAAAAGCAAATTATATTGTATACCCTTTGAGTTCCCAATTTCCATTCCACCCATACGCCCTTTCCGGTTTCAGTCCCCAACATAAGTCCATCAATCTCAAAAAACCATTAGCCCCGGATATCTTACATCCGAGGCTCTTAAGTCTCTCTCATGTCCCCTCTGCCAGTCTTTTTGATAGTCCTTAGTATTGAACGCCAAATCTCGGGGAAGCTCCAACCCAACAGCATCCACATTCCTTCCAGCCAAACCTCTGTACTTAAAAGTAAGGCCTATGGTGTATTCCAAATCTTGTTTCATTCTCCTTTCAGATCCAAATGTCCCCAAAGCTCCAACTTCTACCTGAATCAAATTTATAATCCTAGGATAATCTGATCTCCACGTAAGGAGATCTCTCCATCTTTCACTTTCCAATTCAGGCCAAGCTTCCATCTTCAAAAATTTATTTCCCCTTGTTGCCATCATGTCAGGCCTCAAATTGCAGCTCTCCTTTCGCATCTGCATGGTTACGGCTCCCCCTTTCTTCTCTTCAGAGACAACATAATTCTCCTTCTCAAATTTCCCTGTTTGTTCAGTTGAATAAAATTCCTGTGCCGAGTTCTTATCAAGTTCAATGATGGTACTCAGTCTTGTGTCCAAAATTGTAACATTTGTAGTCAAAACACCAATTTGACCTTGCAACTTTCCCAAGAGAAAGAATGTCCTATTCAGTTCAGACTGGATTTCCTTTCCAACAGCCATTTTCTGCAATATCCCAAAGCTCACTCTAGGGGAATTTAAGTTTCTTTTTACTCCTTTCAGCACAGATCCAAAAGTCCAGTTAAATTGTAACAGTCCTTCCTTCTTTTTAAAAGCAAGCTTGTAACAAATATAAACAACAGAAACAAAGTCCTCTTTTTGTGTCTTGACAGCTTGCTTGACAGCTGTCAAATTGTTCTATACTTCATCTACGAGCTCTCATGGACCACTCCCGGGTCCGGGGGGTGGGGGGTGGCACATCAATTCCCAAATTTAATTCTTTTCCTGCAGGCTCCCCTGCTTCCAGATACAATTTCTTATAGTGTCAATCCGTAGAATTAAAGTCCTTTACAGAAAAAAAGAAAAAAAAATCTCTCCACGACCTTAGTTGACAGGTTCTTTGCTTTAAATTATTTACAGAAAGGGGAGGCGGACTTCCTGTTTGGACCTTCCCCGATCGTGCCGAATTTAAGAATATTTTTAAAAATCCAATTTCCGTACTACTCACGGGTTGTTGTTTGAAATCCGAATGTCCACAAAAAGAAGTCAGCACTCTCCGACAACAGCAGTGCGGCTTCACTCCGCAAAAATAGCAGTCGATTCGAGACACCGCGCCACTCATCCCGTGTCACTTCGGTGTTGGGATTCGCAGGATACTGAATAAGTCTACAGGCTTCAACAGGATGATGCAATACTCTGTGAAGTGCTGAGTCAGAGTGACTCAGCAGGAGTGTGATTAATGTGATTGGCTATCACCTGTTTTAAAAAGAAAAGCCTGTTTAACAGTGGGTGTGGTTGCTGTGGTGGTTGTGCTGTAGTGTGGTGGTGCTGTGGTGGAGAGTATTCGTTTGTAAGTACTCTGTATGGGCTGTCTCTTTTGTAAATACCTGTATATACCTCACATTAAAAGACTGCACTGGGAAAAACCTGGGACTCTTAGCGTTTCTGCTGAAAGCGCCGCAAGGAATTTCGCGACAGGGTTATGGGCCCAGCACGCTTCCGCTGCGCAAGAGTACAGGTGGCAGTTATCTAGCCGTGGGTGCTGGAGGTGAGCTGCAGGGATGGAGCAGTCCAGAAGTGGCGTGCTGCTGGAGAAGCTGACGGCCACGAACTACAGCATCTGGTCGGTCCGCATGCAACACTTCCTCAAGCGTGAGGGCCTGTGGAAAGTGGTGGAAGAACCACCGCAGCCCCCTGAGGAGGATGAAAAGGATGAGAAAGCTTTGGCTACGATCATCCTTGGAGTGGACGACAGCCAGCTAGTCTACGTAGCTGATAAGGTGACGGCAAGTGAGGCGTGGAATGCACTCAAGGCTGTCCATGTGCGAGAGACAGCTGGCTCACTGATAACACTGACCAGGAGACTGTACCGGTGTCGGAAGAAACCGGGGGACTCCCTGGTGAACCACCTAAAATTCCTAACAGGCTGTTTCCAGGAGCTAGCCTTAAGAGGGAGGCCTGTGGGGGAAGAGGACAAAGTCTTTATAGTCCTGAGTTCCCTTGATGACAGCTATGATATGCTGGTCAATTCCCTCGAGTCTGTAGAGTCTGATAAGCTGACTCTGGAATACGTAACTGGACGGTTGTATGCAGAGGAGGACAGGCGTGCAGAACGAAAGATGACCTCAGCCCAGCTGTTGGAGCATCCCAGAGGGAACAACAGCCGGGAAGAGCAGAGGTGTCGGGAGCTGGAGAAACAGCCAGGAGGAGCTGCTGCAGACCAGCCGGTGGTCAACAAAGTAAAAAGGTGTTTTTGCTGCAAGTCCAGTGGACATCTGCTGCGGGACTGCCCGAGAAAACAACAAAAACAGCAGAAGCACAGGAGGCAGAAGAGAGAGTCTACCGCTTGGGTGTCTGCAGATGGTCAAGAAAATGAAGAGCTGTGGGTTCTGGACAGTGGAGCTTCTCAAACCTTTTGTAAAAGAAAAGGATTGCTGACTGATGCTAGGGCCTCAAACAAAAAACATGTAAGTCTTGCTACGGGCCAGAAAGCTAATGTGGTTTGTGAGGGGGAGGTTGTGTTCCCACAACTGGGACACACATTCAGGAATGTGTTGTGTGTGCCTAGTTTGCAAAACAATCTCCTGAGCATTCCTGACTTGGCAAAAGCAGGCTTTGAAGTAAACTTTGTGGGAGATCAGTGCCAGATAAAGCAAAATGGGGCAGTGTTGGCAAATGCTAACCTTAGAACTAATATGTATGTACTGCAGTGTGAGTCTAAGGTTGCTAATGTGCAAAATGTCCCAACCCATGATATGTGTATTCATCTCCTGCACAGGCGTCTGGCTCATGCTAGCTATAAGGTGCTAAACAAAACATTGGAGTTGTGTGGGGGAATGAAAAACATTAAAAGTTGTGATAATTACTTAGACTGTAATATCTGCAAGGAGGTTAAAAGCAGGGCTTGCCCAGTAGCAAGAGCAAGCCAGAGAGAAACCAAAAAACCACTGGAGTTGATTCATGCTGATGTAACTGGTCCTTTTCCACCAAGTGTCTCCCATAACAAGTACTGTTTGATCCTAGTGGATGACTATTCTAGATTTGGCTGGGTCTATCCATTAAAGCAAAAGTCTGACGTTGCCCAAACTTTGAAGTTCTGGGTAAGAAGGGTAGAAAGGCAACTTGGCGAAAAGCTGTGCTCTATTCAGACAGACAGGGGAGGAGAGTTTATGGCAAGCTCCCTAAGAAACTGGTTGCGTTCCCAAGGGATTAAACATAGACTTACCAATGTGGCAACGCCTCAGGAGAACCGAGTAGCAGAGCGAAGGGGAGGTGTCTTGCAGACACAAATGAAAGCATTGTTAGCAGATGCAAATCTTCCAATTAGGTACTGGGCTGAGAGTATTAAGACCGCAAATTATATTGGGAATCGCTTGTGGTCAAGGGTACTAGATGACATACCCTATAAGATTCTCTATAACAAAAGTCCCAGTTTGCAACATTTGAGAATCTTTGGGACAAAGGCATGGGTTGACATACCTGTAAAGAACCGAAGAAAAGGTGGGAAAAGGGCACAGCAGTTGCTATTTCTTGGGTATGAAAGTGGTACGAAAGCCTACAGGTTTGAAGATGATAAAAATCTTTTGAGTTATAGTCGATCAGCCAGCTTTAATGAGCAAAGAAATTGGCCCAAGATACATGCAAACCTACTGCCAGAAAAAGTTTTACTGCCGAGCGTACCTGATAAGGCAGTTGAAACAAAGCTAAGAATTGGCAGCTCTCCCAGAGAAACTGAAAGGGAGGAGGTAAAGGTTGAGCATTTTTCTCCAGCTGCTAGCATGGAGCAGGGGAGAGAAGAAAGTGCAACAGGGACAGGAGGAGGTAAATCTCCAGAGTCAATCCACCCCAAAAGCAGTCCTGAAGGTAGCCCAGGGGGTGAGGTTAATCAACCAAGGAGGTCTGCAAGAAGTAATAAAGGTCAACCTCCAGACCGTTATGGGTTCCCAGCCACTATAAACCAGGTTTGTGTAACTGAGCCAGAAAACTTTGAAGAAGTGCAAGAGTTACCTACTCTAGAGAAAGAGGCGTGGTTAAAGGCAATGCAGGCAGAGTATAACTCTCTGCTAAACAACAATGTGTTTGTACCTACAGAATTGCCTGAAGGTAAAAAGCCCATAAGCTGTAAGTGGGTTTTTAAAGTGAAAAAGCTGGCTGATGGTAGTTGTCAGAGGAAAGCCAGGTTGGTTGCAAGGGGCTTTACACAAAGAAAAATGATACATTATGATGAAGTGTTTGCCCCAACAGCAAAGGCTGAAACAGTAAAATCAGTTTTAGCAATGGCAAGTCTGAGAGGGTTAAAAGTTAATCATTTTGATGTTGCCTCAGCATATTTAAATGCTCCTATTGACACCGAGGTGTATTTACAGCAAATACCAGGTTATGAGCTGGAAAAAGACAGCATGGTGTTAAAACTGCAAAGGGCACTATACGGTTTACACCAAAGTGCACGTCTATGGCATGAATGCATAGACACAACTTTGAAAAAGATGGGATTCAAACAAAGCCTGGCTGATTCCTGTTTATATTCAGCAATGGTGCAAGGAAGTGTTTGTTATTTACTTCTGTATGTTGACGATATCTGTCTAATAACAACTGCACAAAAGCAAGTGTCTTGGTTTATAAACAGCCTAGGTAACAAATACAAACTGAAGCATTTGGGAGAGATTCAGAATTACTTAGGAGTAGAGGTTCAGAGAAATGAAGAGGGCGTCTACTCTCTGAGTCAGAAGGAAAAAATTGAAAAGTTACTGAAGACATATGGAATGGAGAGGGCAAATGAGGTTGACACTCCCATAACTACCCAGTACAAAAATGAACCAGAAGGGCAAAAATGTGAGAATGCAACAGCGTTTCATTCTCTGTTGGGTTCTCTGTTATATTTAAGTTGTTGGACAAGACCTGACATAACATTGGCAGTGCACATGTTAAGCCAAAGAAGTGCAGACCCGGCTCAGAGAGATTGGGTAGCACTTAAAAGAATCCTAAGGTATCTGAAAGGCACAAAAGATTACAAACTGGTGCTAGATACAGGATATGATCAGCAAGTGTATGTATACGCTGATGCCAGTTGGGGGGACAGAGAAAATGGAAAGTCTACCACTGGCTATGCCATATATATTGGAAATGCCCTGGTTCAGTGGAAATCCCAGAAACAAACATTTGTTGCCACAAGTACTTGTGAAGCAGAGTACTCAGCCATAAGCGAATGTGTGTCACAAATAGAGTGGTTTGCTTGTCTAACAAAAGAGCTTGGAATACCTTCTGAAATGCCAATCACTGTGCTAAGTGACAACATGGCTGCACAACAGCTTGCCAACCAACAGAACTTTAAAAGCAAGAGTAAACATATTGCTATTAGATACGGAAATGTGAAAAATGCTTTGGAAAGAAATGTGTTAAAGGTACAGCACTGTAACACGAAATGTAATGTGGCAGATTTGTATACAAAATGTTTGGATGCTCCTAAATTTCGAGACTTAAGAAAATTATTAGGTCTCAAGCCTTTGACTTAAGGAGGAGTGTTGGGATTCGCAGGATACTGAATAAGTCTACAGGCTTCAACAGGATGATGCAATACTCTGTGAAGTGCTGAGTCAGAGTGACTCAGCAGGAGTGTGATTAATGTGATTGGCTATCACCTGTTTTAAAAAGAAAAGCCTGTTTAACAGTGGGTGTGGTTGCTGTGGTGGTTGTGCTGTAGTGTGGTGGTGCTGTGGTGGAGAGTATTCGTTTGTAAGTACTCTGTATGGACTGTCTCTTTTGTAAATACCTGTATATACCTCACATTAAAAGACTGCACTGGGAAAAACCTGGGACTCTTAGCGTTTCTGCTGAAAGCGCCGCAAGGAATTTCGCGACATTCGGAACCCCCAAAAAGGGGTTTCCGTGTGAGTAGGGGGGGCGCTCCTGGTGTGAGCCGAATCCCACGTTCCCAGGCTTCCTCCGCCTGGGATTTTTAGAGGGTCTCCGCCTTTGCCGCGGCGGCCAGACCCGATTTTGGCGGAGCGGGTTCCTCTGAATCAGAGGAATTCCGCCATTGCCGATGGTGCTAACCTGGAAGTCCTCGGTTTAGACTTATTATAAGCTATTGTAAGTTTAAGTTAAGTCTGCTGAAACTGGATTTCCTATGGGCAGTGCCAATTCTGAATATATTGGATTTGTGACCATTATGTTCATTTGCCATCAGTAGCAGTAAAGCTTTACTGGATGAACTATAATTGCCTCTTGTCTATTTTTTGGGAATCCTGCAACGTGTTTAAGTTTTTATTCTTCCAGCTATACATTGGAATCTGCTCTGGATTGATATTGAGGAGAATTCCTCGATTTAGAAGGTTTTGATAACAGATTTGGATGGCACGCGTATCTTTGGTGTGATAAAAAGAGGGTTCACAAAGGATTTGGGAATCACATCTTCAGGGGTTCTTTAATAGAGGTATGGGAAAGATACAAAAATATATTGGAACCCAAAGTTCCACACTGGTTGTCCCCCTTAGAGGTAATGTGTGTTAAAAAAAATTAACATGATGTCAGGGAACTGCCATCGGAAGAACAGGTGGTGGGAGGGCTCCAGGAGGATAGAATAGATTCAGCAGCCGAAGAGGGAACCAGTAGGGGGGGAGCAGGAGCTTCCAGGGACAGGAAGTCGGAGGGGAGGCTCTGGGACACTTCCAGCGAGAACAGTGAGGAGGTATCAAGGCTCCCTTTAGCGACCCCCACCCCTCGCCGGAAGCTGTCACGCAGGGAATCTAGGAGACGCGTTTCCGTCAAGCAGCTTTTATGCTGGAAACGTTTCCGCAAGCGCCCACTGTCGGATTCTACCAGTGACTAACGGAGCCATGTCCAAGGGCTCCGCTCAAGGCAGAGCTTTGCTACGTTAAGCAAACTCCGAGGGACCAATCCTTTTACGCACAAGCAGCTCATTGTCCCATCACAGCAATCCGACAGTCCCTGAAAGCGCTTGTGCAAGGAGAGGCATCATGAGCAACCCAACCGGAGCCGGAGAAGGGGGAGCAGCTGCAGCCGTTCCAAGCCTGGAAGAAAGGTACAGGATGTTGGAGATGCAGTTAGCCCTGCAAACGGCTAGGCTGGAGGAGAGGAGGGCTCAAGATGCAGAGAAGGGAAAAGCCACCCAAGTCTCAAGGAAGGTGCCGGGACTGGTGCAGAAATTTGGGGGTGATCCCAGGAACTACTAAGCCTTTAGGACAGAAATGCAATATGCCCTTAATCTGCAGTTTGATGATTTTCCTGATGAGGAATCGAGGGTGGGATTTGTGATTGGCCATCTAGAAAAAGGCGAGAGATTGGGTGAGGCCCCTGATGGCAGCCAATAACAAGGTCCTAAAGGACACAAGGAAGTTTTTTCGCGCCATGGATCTGATGTTCTCCAGTGAGATTGAGCAGGGAGTGGCGCGCAGACAGTTAATGGCGTGTAAGCAAGGGAACCGATCTGTCCGTGAGTACTGGACTGAGTTCATCATGTTGATCCATAAATTAAATTGGGATTTGTCTGCGGAACCGATACAAATGCTGTTCGAAGAAGGATTATCTTCGGCAGTAAAAGATGAACTTTCCCGGGCGCCCAGGGCAGAGTCTATGGACCATTTGACTAAATCTGCGCTGGCCATAGGAGCACGCCAGGAAGCCAGAGCCCTGGAGAAGCGGGAAGGGAAAGAGGAGCGTTGGAGGGATTTCCGCATTCCAGAGATTCCAGAGCAGCCTTCCCAGCCAGCAGAGCCGATGGAAATCGGAACAGCGCGCGCGCGCGCAGTTTCAAACCCCAGCGAAGGGCGGAAGAAGGAGGGGAAAGGCGCCAAGAAATGTTTTCTCTGCCAACAGCCAGGTCACTTTGCCAGGGTTTGTCCGCAGAGAAAGGAATGGCAAGGAATGGCGGGAGCTGTTGGGGAGGAGGCGGAGGGGGCTAAGGAGTCAGTAAAAGCCAACGCCTGGCTGGGACCATCAGGGCACAGCAGCCAGGCCAAGGATCAGTGAATGTGCCCACGCCGGAACCGCCAAAACCAGCGCTAGTAATAGAGGTGTTGTTAGAGCTGGCAAACGGACACCCTCTACAAGTTAAGGCGCTATTAGACTCAGGCAGCTCCTGCAACTTTATGAGTAAGGAGTTTGCAGCCGCACACCAGATACAAACCATCCCTTTAAAAAATCCCCTGCAGGTGACTACGATTGATGGGAGGGCGCTGTCGGGAGGAGAAGTAAACCAGCAGACTGTCCCCATGACAATGAGGGTGGCAAGACACACGGAACTGTGTGTTTAGCGTTTAATATAGCCACTTTGGGAGGAGCGCCCATCATTTTGGGGATGAGCTGGCTAGCGCTGCATGATCCGCTTGTGGGATGGCATCAGAGAGTGGTTTCCTTTGGGTCAGCACATTGTATGGGACACTGCACGGAAAAGGGGGGCCAAGTAGGTACCCAGGCCACGTTAGCAAAGATAGAAGCAACGGATCAAGGTAGGGTACCACGACAATATGCAGATTTTGCCAACATCTTCAGCGAAAGGGAAGCAGATAAACTACCCCCGCACAGACCCTTTGACTGCCAAATCAACTTACTCCCAGGAGCACAATTGCCAGTGGGCAAGGTGTATGCAATGTCAGACAGGGAGATGCAGGAGTTAAGGGAGTTTATTGACAAAAACCTCAAGCGTGGGTTCATCAGAGAGTCACGAGCGGTGGGGGGTAGCCCAGTGTTCTTTGTGGACAAAAAACATTCAGACAAACCAAGATTGATTGTGGACTTCCGGGCCCTAAACGCAGTGTCCGAACCCGTGACTTTCCCTATGCCCAGAATTGATGACATTCTGACCCGGGTGAGAAAAGGGAAGATTTTTACCAAGCTGGACCTGAGGGGGGCGTATAACCTGATACGTATGAGAAAGGGAGATGAGTGGAAAACCACTATGTTCACCCCCTTGGGGGCCTTTGAGTACTGCGTTATGCCTTTCGGCCTCCAGGGGGGATCGGCAGTATTTCAATCATTCATGAATCACGTCCTAGGACCATTGCTTTACAAGAACTGCGCTGCGTTCTTAGATGATGTACTGGTGTACTCAGAGGATGAAGAGCAGCATGTGCGAGATGTACGAGAGGTACTGAGCAAACTGCAAGAAAACCAGCTGTGGGTGAAACTGGAGAAGTGTCAGTTTCACACCAGGGAGGTGGAATTCCTAGGGTACCGGTTGTCAGACAAGGGGCTGGCCATGGATCCTAGCAAGGTGCAAGCGGTACTGGAATGGAGGCCACCGAAAACTAAGAAAGATGTGCAAAGGTTTTTGGGGTTCGGAAACTTCTATCGGAAGTTCATCAAGAACTTTGCCCACTTAACAGCCCCCATCACGGATTGTCTCAGCAGTAAGAAGAAATTTGTCTGGACGGAAGAAGCGCAGCGAGCATTCGAAAGTTTAAAGAGGGCGTTTGCTTCGGAAGAACAACTCTTACACGTGGATCTGCAGCAGCCGATGAGGGTGGAAACCGACGCGTCTGACAGAGCGGTGGGCGCCGTACTCCTACAGCCGGGACAGGATACGTCAGAATGGAGACCGTGTGCCTTCTTCTCGAGGAAATTGAACAAATCCGAGAGGAACTATACCGTGTACGACAGAGAATTACTCGCCATCCATGAAGCGTTCAAGAGATGGAGACACCTGTTGATTGGGGCGCAACACAAGGTTCAAGTGCGGACAGACCACAAAAATCTAGAATACTGGAGGACAGCCCGAGTATTGAACCAGAGACAAGTAAGATGGGCGCAAGAGTTCTCCAAGTTCAATTTTGAAATTCGCTACGTGCCAGGGGCAGAGAATGTCAGAGCGGACGCTCTCTCCAGAAAACCTGAGTACTTAGAGGGGGAAGGAGGGGCGGAAGAAAGACATATCATCTCGGAGGACCACTGGGTTTGTGGGGCGGCATTGGTGGGGCAAAGAGAACTGGTAGAGGGTATTGAGAACGATGAATATGCCCAAG
The DNA here is from genome assembly GCF_951804945.1 of Podarcis cretensis. Classification (NCBI taxonomy): domain Eukaryota; kingdom Metazoa; phylum Chordata; class Lepidosauria; order Squamata; family Lacertidae; genus Podarcis; species Podarcis cretensis. The sequence goes on from NC_137177.1 coordinate 32,300,650, forward strand.
AAAAGCTTAGGGAACTCAGGGAGACAGGTGAGAACACAGGGGGTTTTGAGGAAAAGAACGGAAAACTATATTACAAAGGGGCACTCTACATACCAGATGGGGAACTAAGAGGGCGGGTGCTCAAACAGTTGCATGACAGCCCCACGGCGGGGCACTTCGGACAGCACAAGACCATGTGGTTGGTTACCAGGGAGTTTTGGTGGCCCAAGGTGAGGGAAGACGTGCGGGAGTATGTCAGGGGATGCGACAGGTGCCAAAGAGCAAAGGGAGAGAGGTTGGCGCCAGCAGGGTTATTAGAACCCTTACCCACCCCAGAAAGGCCATGGGAGATGGTATCCATAGATTTTATGACTGATCTACCGAGATCCAAAGGGAAAACCGCGGTCATGGTGGTAGTAGATCTACTAACTAAGATGTGCCACTTTATAGCTTGTTCACATGCAGTCACAGCGGAAGAAACCGCAAGGTTGTTTGTGAAGCATATTTTCAGGTTGCATGGCGCCCCCTTGAGGGTTTTGAGCGATAGAGGGAAACAATTTACTTCCAGGTTCTGGAGGAAACTAATGAGCTTGTTGCATGTGGAGGTAAGTTTTTCCACCACCAGGCACCCAGAAACAAATGGGCAAGCAGAAAGGGCAAACGAGGTTTTGCAACAATATCTGAGGTGTTATGTAAAAGACAGAGAAACTGATTGGGTAGATAAGTTACCTCTGGCAGAATTTGCCTACAACAACGCGGAAAACGTGTCCACAGGGATGAGTCCCTTTCTGGCCAATTATGGGTGTCACCCTCGAGCCTTCCCAGCAGAAGGAGGGGAGCACTGGAGTGTACCAGCAGCGGAACGCTTTGTGGAAGAAATGGAAGCGATCCACCGGCAGCTCCAACTCAACTTGGAGAAAGCCAAAGAAGCATATAAGAAACAAGCAGACAGAAATAGGAGGGAAGGTGAAACCATAAGGGTGGGAAACCGGGTGTGGCTATCCACCCAAGGACTGCCGTTTAAGGGAGGGTGTAAGAAATTGAGACCCAAACGGTTGGGACCCTTTGAGGTCATACAACAGGTGAACCCAGTAGCCTTCAAACTTAGATTGCCCAGTCACATGAAATTGCACCCCGTATTTCACAGATCATTACTGTCACCGTACCGAGAGGGACGGGAGTGGGGGGAAAGTGAGAGGGGGGTCACCCAAACACCTGTCATTGAAGAGAGAGAATGCAACATGGAAGTGGCAGGAATAATTGATTCCAGGTGGAAGGGGAATCGGGTGGAATACTTGGTAGAATGGGAGGGGGAGGAAGAGTCAGAAAACACGTGGGTACCGGCGGAAGAAGTCCACGACGAGGTTCTGATAGAAACGTTCCATCAGCGTTTCCCAAGAAAACCGCAGCCGATGGAGCGATTTAGGAGGGAATACTTCGGAACCACTGATGAGGAAGGGGTGTTTGAAGGGTTCCCAGAGTCAGGGAGTGAGGAGGCAGCATACTCCGACGAAGAAGAGGAAGACGGGGAAGGAAATGGGAGGCAGTGGCTAGAAGTGTTTGAATCATCTGAGGACGAGGAGAGTTCCTTCCGAGGCTTTCCAGCCCCACCGCCTGTAGAAGGGGAGGCGGGAGGGGATAGAGGGGGGCCTGGAGGGGAGGTGGATGTCAGGGAACTGCCATCGGAAGAACAGGTGGTGGGAGGGCTCCAGGAGGATAGAAGAGATTCAGCAGCCGAAGAGGGAACCAGTAGGGGGGGAGCAGGAGCTTCCAGGGACAGGAAGTCGGAGGGGAGGCTCTGGGACACTTCCAGCGAGAACAGTGAGGAGGTATCAAGGCTCCCTTTAGCGACCCCCACCCCTCGCCGGAAGCTGTCACGCAGGGAATCTAGGAGACGCGTTTCCGTCAAGCAGCTTTTATGCTGGAAACGTTTCCGCAAGCGCCCACTGTCGGATTCTACCAGTGACTAACGGAGCCATGTCCAAGGGCTCCACTCAAGGCAGAGCTTTGCTACGTTAAGCAAACTCCGAGGGACCAATCCTTTTACGCACAAGCAGCTCATTGTCCCATCACACATGAGGAAAAAATGGGGTACGTATGGTGAATTGGTGATTAATGAAGGAGGGAAATGGAAATTGAAGCCATATGAACAAGTTAAAACGCTTATGTATGACTGGCTGCATTATCGTCAGGTAAATGAAATATTTAAAAAAGATCTGAAGGAAAAAGGCTATGTGGAAAAGGAATCGATTTTCCAAAAAGATATAATAAACAATGAGCATAAAATTCTGTCAAAAATGTATAGGATATTGCTGGAATGGCATACTAAGGACGAAGAGGTTAAATCGGTAATGATACAATGGGCAAAGGATTTTGGGTATAATATTCAATTCGATGAATGGGAAAAACTGTGGAAAGAGAATATGAAATTTACGGCATGTACGTTATTGAAAGAGAATGTAATGAAAATGTTTTATAGATGGTACATGACTCCTGTAAAATTAGCGAAGATGTATAAGGTTGATAACAAATGTTGGAAATGCAAAGATAAAGAAGGGACGTTCTTTCATCAGTGGTGGGAGTGTAAGAAAGTTAAAAGTTTTTGGGAAATGATTTATAATGCGATGAAAAAAATATTAAGATATACTTTTGTGAAAAAACCAGAAGCTTTTCTTTTAGGTATTGTAGGGAAGGACATAAGAAGAAAGGACTATAAGCTTTTCCAATACGCAGCAACGGCAGCCAGAATCCTGTTGGCCCAAAAGTGGAAACAAGAGGAGATACTGACGATAGAAGAATGGAGATTAAAATTGATAGACTATGCCGAACTGGACAAATTAACTGGGAAAATTAGATTTACTAAAGACCAAAAGTTCATCGAGGACTGGGGAAAATTGGTGGATTATCTGAAGAACATTTGTGATATAAACACAACGTTAGTGGGATTTCAAGAGGCACTGTAAAAATACAAATAAGTATTGTTTATAAAAAAAAAAATGGGAATAAGGAGGAATAATGGCAATATGGAAAAAGGGAATGTGTACTAAAGGTATAAATACGAATGATGTCAGAGGCGCTGAAGGAAGTTCAAAACAGGTATAATATGTTGTATTCGATATAAAATGTATAACTGGATGAAAATTAATAAATTTATTTACAAAAAAAAAAAAAAAAAAGATATTGAGGAGAATTCCGTGGCAGCCTGTGGTGGTAGTGGGGTTAAAGATCCTTGTGGTAGCCATCATTCTTTCCCCCACCAAAGCCTCTGGATGATGCAACAGCAACAGTTCTGAGGTGCTGCATTATTTCAACATCATTATCTTGAAATCATTGAAATCATTCTCTCTTATTAGAAGCTAGACCTGTCAATCAGAGGAGCTCCCCGCTCCCCACAGCATGGGGTTTTTCCTTATATGGCATGCATGGGGAGAAATATTTCAATTTTTGCATGCACACGGTGGTTTTTTTTTTTTTTTTTAAACATCTGAATCTCTGAAACACTCCAAAGCACTCCAGAGATTCGCACTTCAGCCTGGGATGCTTTGGAGAGATCTTGCTTCAGCTCTGACAAGCTCTGAATCTCTCCAAAGTGACTCTACTTTGGTTCTTGATTTGGGAGTTATCCAAACCTTTTGCATATCCTACTGGAAACCCTGAGATTTTGAACTGAACCAGCTTTGCAGATTGTGCACTGAATCTCAGCCAACAAAAATATTCTGCACTCAGACAGTTTCCCATAATATATTGCAGCATGGCTACATTTTGTCCATATGGCTTATTATATTAAAAGCTTATTACACAATCAGTACTGCAGGGAAGTTGCCCTTTGCGTATGTTTACTGTGTACTCGTAAATCCCCAGTGTCCATATGCTCAGCTCAGCCTAATGGCTCCAACAACAGACCCATCAAATACTGCTGTTTCCAACAATGTGTTCCGGGAACGGCTGTGACAAATGGAAATCGGAAGCTGCCTCCTTCTGGAAAACTCTTTCATCCAAGTGGTTGAGCATTAAGTACTATTCATCCAAAGCAGCCTACAAATCCCATGCATCTTATCAAACACAGTCTAAACAATCATACAATCACAATCTAGATCTACTTCAGCATGGAGTAGTCCCCCAGGGCAACATCTACATAAGTTCAGGGGAGACAACAGTGCTTTCAAGGTGAGGACTAACCTGCCACACACTAAGTTGGAATGTGAGAGTGTGGCAGTCATTTAATCAGGGATGGAGAACCTCTGCCCTGATGTTGTTGTGCTCCAACTCCCATCAGCTGCAACCGGTATAGTCCTTAGTCAGTGCTGATGGGAATTTTAGACCAGAAAAATCTGCTGGCCACAGATTCCGTGTCCCTGCATCCCAAGGTGGGTCTGTCCCCTGCCCATCTCCTTTGCATCCTTTGCATTGGAACAAATTTATTCTCTGACTGAAGCACTAAATATTCTTAAATCCTTTCATGCCCCCCCCCCCCATAATTCCACCTTCTATAGTGCCGAATTTACTCGACAGATATAAGGGTATTTTCATTTGAGGATGGATTATAGAAAGACACACTCCAAGCCAAGCCCTGCTGTATTCAGAGAAGCCATTATCTGAAGGAACAGCTAAGCTTAATAAAAAGAAAGAAAGAAAACCTTCAGGAAATAAAAGTGTTCGTGGCGTATTTAACCATGATCTAGCCTCCGGTGTAAGTAAAGAGCAAGGCAATTAATAAGGTATATTTAGCATACAGCTGAGAAACATGGGTACCCAAGTGGATTGGTGGAGCAATTTAAATAATATTTATCTTTAAGATCATTCTAGCTGTGACTAGTTCAACTAGAACCTGTGATTCTGTACAAACCTGACTTTTCCAAACCCCCCCTCGAAAAGAAAAGAAAAGAGATTGGAGCATGTCTCCACATGAGGATTAATATGAGGGCCCCATTGCCTTGCTCTGCCCCGCCCTGCCTTGCTTTTGAGTCTGTTAAGCATTAATCCAAATACTGGTGCTACTGACCTTCAGCTGGAGAAATGTAGCAGCATACAATATGTTACAGGCAGAAGAGTTGGGGTAGAAGTTCTAGCTGCCACTAGGTGCTGCCTGTTTGGCACTGACTCATGGCAAACCCTTCTCAGGGGCAGTTCCCCATTTGTGGAATGTCATCTCTGGTGAGGTGTTTCTGTCTCCCACATTATTAACATTCAGGAGGAATTTAAATGCACTTCTGTTCACCCAGGCATTTGATGACAGTAAGACAAGGCTCCTGGCAACCTTGAAATTACTAGGTGTGAGGGTATGTGACTGCATTTACATGTTTTTAATTCTTCTAAAATGTCTTAAATATGTTATTTCATTTTTAATTGCATTGCCTTACCATTTTCCCTCCTGGGCTTCTTTGGGACGAGAAGTGTAGGGAAGTTAAAAAGGCTCTGCCTCTAAGCCTTGAGCTGTGGCATCATTTAATGGCCTTCAACTGCATCCTCACCCTGCTCCATCAAGGACCCATGGGAGACCAAGCTTCACTGGTTGGTAGGTTGCTTGCTTCAGAAGTCAAAAAATCGGAGCTCCTCCTATCAGGTTAGGAGCATAGTAACTTGTCTTCCAGTTCAATCAGGTGTTTGGAAGGGTGTGGTATTCATTCATTCATTCATTCATTCATTCTGTTTCCATCCTGCTTTTTATGGGGGGCGGGATGCTTTTCCAGTTGAATACAGTAATGGTGGCAAGCACAGGGCATAAGTAAGGCAGACGGACTGTCCTCAGCAGAAATGATAAGACACACAAATGAAGAGGACTAGAGGCATAATACAATGCCAAAATGAAGTGACTTTTCCCCCTGCCAACACAGAAACATAAAAGCTGCCGGATACATGTAGCTCAACATTGTTTGCACTGCATGGCAGCAGCTCCCCGGGGTTTCAGCCAAGGTTCTGTCCCAAACCTGGTGGGAGTTGCTGCAGACTGTGCCAGGGTCCCTTTGTATGCATGTCTGGGCAGAAGAGGTGCAACTGTTAGAGCCAGGTCAACTGTAAAAAGGTAAAGGAAAAGGACCTCTGGCAGTTAAGTCTAGTCGCAGATGACTCTGGGGTTGTGGTGCTCATCTCACTTTACAGGCTGAGGGAGCTGGTGTTTGTCCGTAGACAGTTTTTCCAGGTCATGTGGCCAGCATGACTAAGCCGCTTCTGGTGCAATGGAACACCGAAACCAGAGCAGAGCACGGAAACGCCATTTACCTTCATGCCGGAGCGGTACCTGTTTATCTACTTGCACTTTTTGGCGTGCTTTCAAACTGCTAGGTTGGCAGGACCTGGGACCAAACAATGGGAGCTCACCCCGTTGCAGGGATTCAAACTGCCAACCTTCTGAATGGAAAGCCCAAGAGGCTCAGTGGTTTAGACCACAGCGCCACCTGCGTCCCATTAGGTCAACAGTAACATGTTTTAAATGCCTGTTTAAGAAGATGTGTTTCCCTAAGCATCATGGGCTCTGAGGCTTGTCTCCAATGTAGCACAAAGTAACTGTTCCATCAGTGCAAGAGTTTACCCTTGTGCAATGGGGCTTCCCTGCCTTTCCTTCTCCTCCTCTTGTGTGGGGTTGATGAAAGTCACAGTTCAGAACATCTGGAGGGCACCACATTGGCAAAGGCTGCTATAGAGCCCACTTGGCCCCCAAGTACCATTTACTGAGTCAGATTTTCACTTACCGTATTTTTCGCTCTATAACACGCACCTGACCATAACACGCACATCGTTTTTAGAGGAGGAAAACAAGGGAAAAAACATTCTGAATGAAACAGTGGATGTATCATTTTTGTGCTTCATGCTGTGGCCACAGACATGTGATCTGATGGTGAATTTGGGGTGACCCAATGCAAAAATCCTGAGAATCCCTGTGGATCCATGCTTTGTAACCACGTTTTTGCACCATTGCAGCCCCAGGCAACAGTGGGTGCGTGATTTTTGGGGGGCAGGCTGTAGCCATGGACATGCTATGTGCTCTGATGGTGAATTTGGGCTGACCCAATGCAAAGATCCTGAGGATCCATGTGGATCCATGTTTTGTAACCACGTTTTTGCACCATTGCAGCCCCAGGCAACAGTGGGTGCGTGATTTTGGGGGGGCAGGCTGTAGCCATGGACATGCTATGTGCTCTGATGGTGAATTTGGGCTGACCCAATGCAAAGATCCTGAGGATCCATGTAGATCCATGCTTTTTAACCACGTTTTTGCACCATTGCAGCCCCAGGCAACAGTGGGTGCGTGATTTTTTGGGGGCAGGCTGTAGCCATGGACATGCTATGTGATCTGATGGTGAATTTGGGCTGACCCACCCAATGCAAAGATCCTGAGGATCCATGTGGATCCATGCTTTTTAACCACATTTTAAGTGGGGAGGGAAGGAAAAACACAGAAGGGACAAGGAGCAGGAGAGGGGTGTGCAGAGAAGCAGCTGGCTAAGAATGCAGGAGAGGGGTAGGGAGGAAAGGAAGGCAAAAGTTTTCCCTCACCTACCCACCCAAGCCAGCCAGCTCGCACTCTCTCTCTCTCTCTCTCCCCCTCCTGCATGTGAAGCTCTGAAGAAGTGTGCATGCACACGAAAGCTCATACCAAGAACTGACTTAGTTGGTCTTTAAGGTGCTACTGGAAGGAATTTTTTTGTTCCTCCTGCATGTTTTCAGCTTTCCCCTCTGCTTGCCTGGAGGGGAGGGGCTTTCCCTGCTCTTTGTTCCGTTTGAGCAAACACAGCAAGGAAACAGAAATGGGTGGGCAGTAAGACCCTGAGGCAGAATGCCGGAAAGCAGCCACTTCCTCTTTTCAAGTTTCCCTTCTAGGAGACGCGCGGTTTGATTTTTGCCTGCTTTTTTTTGCCTCCCCTTGCACTATTTGGTCCAGGGACCACACATTCGCTCAATAACACGCACAGACATTTCCCCTTCCTTTTTAGGAGAAAAAATCTGCATGTTATAGAAGGAAAAATACGGTATTTTCCTTTCCCCCTTTTTATAAAAAAGAAAAATAATAATAATCCCATGATAGGATGACTAGCCTCTTAAAATAATAACCAAATGGCTGGGCTGATTGACTTCTCACCCTGACCTTAACCACCAGTCATTTCCCAGCTTTCTTTATCTGCTGCAGGGATGCAGAGAGCTCTCCGTCTCGGCATGATTAAAGCTGGCCTATTTGCGGCTGGTAATAAAATCCTCCACACAAGGGCTTTATTGCAACCCCACCAAATGGAAAAAGGATGGTTAAGAGATTTAGGAGTGGAAAAAACAGGAGGAGGAAAAAAGGCCTGATGTCAGCAAAATCTCTATGCAAATGAGCAGTTAAAACTTCCAAGACTTGACATTATGGACCTAGAAGCAAAACGTATGAGAGCCATTGTAAAGAGTTAAGCGTCTTTTCCCCAGTGAAGAAAGTGAAGTTTTGAAATGAACAGCACTGGGATGTTCTATTAACGATCTTTATTGCCTTGTAATTTATGGTGATCATCTCCCCCCCCCCCCTTGAGGAATTGTTTTGGAGGAAAAGGGACATCAGCCTTTCCTCTCTGCATGACATATGCCCAGCCCCTTGTGAGTCCAGAGGGTCAGACAGATAGACCTGAAGGGATGCATTTGGTTACAGAAATGCAGCCCTTCAGGGCCCTTCCCAGGCTGCCACCACCCCTCACTCTGCTGCATGTCTGCTTTTGCCCAACTAACTAGCTACCCTGCTGTTAAGTATTTTTTAAAAAAGTAAACTCACAGGTGTCTCAAACATCCTTCTCTACCACACTGATGAACTGCTAGGACAGTAGCTTGATCACTTCCTTGGCTTGGTGGCAATTAAAAATATAATTTGGTAGCACAAGCGACATTGCCTCTCCACAAAACTCACCTTGCCTGCTTCCCTCCTGAAGCCAGTTCATAGACTGAAGGGGGAAGAACTAAGAAATGGATCTTCCTTTTCCACTTAGGTCAAAGTGTTGCCCTATTGCCCAGCACTGGCAACCCTGGGCAGCTGACAGAGCTCTCCTTCCTTGGCAGGTTTCACTGCTGATGAAGACCACACTCTGCCTTTTTTTTGCTGTTCTGGTAGTCCCAGCAGTCTCTATTTTTTTTTAAAATAATTTTTATTAACAGGCCAATCACATCACATTATTCAAATCACATTAGTTCCAAATTATATAGCCAAATTTTAAATTTTTTTGAGGGTACCCATACATCAAGCTCCGCATGAGTCCAAAATTCCGGATAACTCCGGGCATCACATATTTTACTGCTTTAGTTAGACAGTTCTATCCAGTTCGATCCTGATAGTCCTTTATTACTTTCTTTCTCATCTTGTTGTTATCATATATTCCTTTCTTTGCGATCTCTGATGATTCTCACAAGCAGACTGAAAACTGGCATCTCTGTGTGGGTTTTGTACTCTTCACAAACTATCTCGTTCAGGGACAGCCTCTGTTCAACGCTTCCATAAACAAAGTTAACCTTCGCTCTGTACTTTATTTTTTCTCAGGCTGGCCAAATAAATCAGACAAATCAGGGGGCTCTGTCAGGTCAAACTTGCATTCCAACATTCCTTCTCTTTCGAACGATCCTGATTCTCCTCCCCCCTGTCCTTCTTTCTCCGGCAAGCTTGTCTTGGCGAGACGCCATTTTTTAACTGCGTCATAAAAATTTTCCTCTTTCTCACCGTTCACCAGTCTTCTCTCCTGTTGTAATCCTTCCCCACACAGTTCTTAAAATCCTGCTTATGATTAATAAAAACGCGACAATCTTATTTCTTTCTGGGGTGAAGGGTTATTAATATCACATCATGTAAAGAAAAAAAATGGTTTTTTCCTTCAACCCCCCCCTCGTTCCAAACATACAGTCTCCTAGTGGTGATTCATCAGAAGATTTACTTATCCATCTGTCACTCCCAGTCACAGAGATCCATTAATCAGCAGCCTTATCTGTCAAGCTTTACTTGATGTATGCGCTTCAGCTTCCTTTCCAATCGTATGTTTCCAATTATAATTCCGAGCTGAAGCAACCACCACGCGCTAATTGGAATCGGCGTCAGGAAGAGCTGACTTCACCGAGGGCTCGTGCCAAGTGTTCGGCACCCCCATCTCTCGGATCAGGGGGTGCATTGTGAACACCACTGACAAGACAGGATCCCCCCACATCCTGGGGGGTAGGGAAGGCTGCATACTTCCCATAGCAGCCCCTTAATTACCTCGTATGGGTCAGAGAGATGTTATTGTCGGCCATCTTCCAACGCGCCACCTGGTGGCCCCCGGTAGTCCCAGCATTCTCATATGTAGGGTTGCCACACTTCCAGAATTTCCCGGAGATATCCGGAATACTGTAGTTTTCACTGTTTGAAATATGGCAACCCTACTTGTGTGGCTGGATCTACCCATTCATTTAAAGCCTCTATTCTAGCATCACTCAGGGAAATTGTGGGTAATTAAAAGTGTAACTAGATCCACCTGTCTGGTGCTGCACATGCTGTCCAGTCAAAAAGAAATGAAGAATTGGGTAGGGCAGGCATCAGCAGTGATCCCTGACAGGATGCTGAAGGCCTGACAGCTCCCTGAGGATGCCAGGTGAACCTGTGCTATTATTATTTGCTTCCAGTATGTTCTGGTCCATTTCTAAACCAGCGCTTTGCTCTCAAGCCAACAAGAATGAGCATCAACTTACAACCCAACTAGATGAGATACCATTCATGCAATTAGCTGCTTGACATGCTGCCACCACAGCCAGGGGGTCCACAGCAGGGCACTTTGCCCAGGGCACTCTGAAACAGGAAGCCATCCCTGCTGTCATCAGTCTCCTTACAAAAACTAGGATTAGGTCTCAATCATTGTAAGGGAAAGGTTCCAAATTATTTCAGCCACACAATAACAAAATTCGGTCAAACGATTTAGCAAAACAAAGAATGTTTACAAGACAATAGAGGTGGTCTTACAGAAATCTTAACTGCAAAAGGTCAGTGTAAAGAGGTGCCTCTTTAGCAAATGATGAAAACTTTATAATGAGGAGTGGAGAAGAAGTCCTGAGCATACAGGGGTTTAGCTCATGGGCACAGCTCACACACTTTAAACAGGTTTGTCTCCTTCAGAGTATATCATAGGAACGTAGGAAGTTGCCTTATACCAAGTCCATTTAGCTCTGCATTGTCTACACTGACCAGCAGTGTTTCTCCAGAGTTTCAAACGGGATATTTGCAACCCAACCTAGGGATACCAGCGATTGAAACTGGAACCTTCTGCATGATTTGTTCTACCAGTGCCCTTCAAATGTGTGGTGGTGGTGCTGGGCAGGATAGGTGAGCATTAAGGAAATTTAGCCCACTGTGTCAAGGTAAAGGTCGCATCCATTACTCTGCCCACTTTTGCCTCTGGCCTCATCCATCCCCGGAAGTTTGCCGTGATGTTCGAAAGTATATGCAAATAATGTCATGTGTTAATGTAATGAGATATTAGAGTAATGAAGGTAAACTAATATGTGACAAATGTGTAGGTAAATATAATATGTAAATCATAGTGTTTGGTTGATATCAGTGAGGGAGTGTGCTTGGAATGCTGGAAGTCAATGGAAAATGGATAAGAGTTTGAAAGGGAGTTTGAATGTTTGTGGGAGACCATTTAGAGAGACAGTTGAGTTGAAGCTGGCGTGAGAGTTGTATGTGGAGAGAGTGTGTTTTGAGGGAGCAGGGTCAGCATTGTTATTAGTTGTTGCTTTATATGAACCAAAGTAACTCGTAAGGAAGTGCAAAACTGGAACAATATGCTTCTGTACTCTGAGTTACCTTAAAACCTTTTTATTGTTGTTGTTTAGTCATTTAGTCGTGTCCGACTCTTCGTGTCCCCATGGACCAGAGTACGCCAGGCACTCCTGTCTTCCACTGCCTCCCTCAGTTTTTATTACTTCTGTTCTAATAAATTGCTGTATCATATTCTCATGCCTATTGACTGGTTGTATTAGAGGTAGGAGATATTCAGCTACTTGGTATCTGTGGTGGCAGTCGAAACAGAGTTTAAGAATACCTATTAACAAACCCAGCTCAGGACTGTACACCTTACAGAAAGAGGAAGAAGAATGGTGGTACAAGGGAGCTGAGGTGATTCCATGGGTAGTGCCAGGGCACCCCATAGCTGGAGTGGGGGTGGCATGAGAGTTGCCTATGAAAGAATGCATCCTTCAGACTGTTCTAACCAATTTTTTAAAAAATCTTAAATACACGTTGAAATGAATGTGGTATACTTTTGAGCCAAGAAGTATACTGCAAAATTCAGATGAGCATAAAGTACAGTGGTACCTCAGGTTACAAACACCTCGGGTTACAAACACTTTGGGTTACAGACTCCACTAACCCAGAAGTAGTACCTTGGGTTAAGAACTTTACCTCAGGATGAGAAGAGAAATCGTGCGCCAGTGGCACAGCAGCAATGGGAGGCCCCATTAGCTAAAGTGGTACCTCAGGTTAAGAATGGTTTCAGGTTAAGAACGGACCTCAGGAACAAATTAAGTACCAGAGGTACAACTGTAATTATGTTCTGATAGCCACATTAGCCTGAGAGGTACAGCTTTGCTCAGTTCACACAGGAATTCATAGAAATCAAATTCATCAGACATCCCTAGGTTGGATAAAAAAACCAGATATTGTGTATAAAGAGATATCAGTGAAACAGCCCAACAGGATATGACTCTGTGGCAGTGCTTATAAACAGCTATTTTTGCTCCCTGTATGTTAAAATTTCTTTCTGCAACTCTTGGGATGGCAGTCACCTTCTGCCCTCTCTTTCCCCCGATCTAGCAAGGCCATTAAGAATTTCTCCTGGAATTGTACCAGAGTATTTGTCTCCTTTATAGCAACTGCCACCCAGAGTATACAACCTACACCAAAGCACTTCTGACCTGGCCTCTGTGAGTGAGAGGGGAAATGGTGGCACGTCGCATAGAGGCAATAACAATACTTCGTGGTGTTGCAGCTCTGAGGGTTGTTGGAAGTGTTTTACAAGCCATAGATTTCAGAGGCTGAAAAACTACAAAGTGTATAACATCTCTCTCTCTCTCTCTCTCTCTCTCTCTCTCTCTCTCTCTGGCATACACACTGGAAGCTATAACCAAGGCCATTCAGATCATGCAAGTATAAACATGCAAAATTAGCTATCTCTTTATCTGCAATAATTTTAACCCCTCTCCCTTCTGTCCTCACAACCACCCTGTGAGGTAGGTTGAGCAAATACTTCATGAGTGGCTCAGACATAAGCAGACTTTCAATGCAAGAGGAAGTCCATTGCCAGCATAGCTCATTCGAGTGGGGACAGCCATATTCTGTGTCTAAATCCATTTAAAATGGATTCTTCCTCCCTCCCTACCACAGACTGTAGGAGCCAAGCATTAGAGGACTCACACAATAGCCTAGAAAATTATCAGGATTCCCACCATCCTGCTTTTCTTTGTTTAATCTTTAAGCATTTCATTCTGCAGCACGGTCAAAGCTCATGAAGTATGGACCTGATTTGTGCTTAAACATGAGACCACTGGGAATCTAGCTAAATTGTGCAAGGACTTGTTTATTTCAAAATTACATTTGAGTTTTGTTGTTATTGTTATTAGAGATGCCATTCATTTTGTTATTCATTAAAATCATATTTGGTCTCTTACATGATAATTAAAGTCACGTTTGTTTCATTACATTCATTCTTCTTTCATATGTTGCTTCCCCCACTCCTCAACCCCTTTCTTTCGGCCAATTAAGGCAACACTGAAACTGATTCCCCTTGGAGGCCACCATTTTATTTTGCCAGATCCCCCTGACATGACATTGTTATGGGGAAAGCTGGGGGTGAAATGGTGGCCCCTACTGGTGGACACCATTCCCCCACCCCACAGAATGCCCCAGAATGATTCAACACAAAGGGCAGCTAGATAAACTAGAATGGTTGCCCTAAGGAGACAGCCAGTGAAATCAGTTCTACTGATCCTAGTGAAGAGATGCCACCAAATATGTTTTCTAAATAATCTACAGAATCTTTTAAAATCAGGGGTCGGCCTCCCAAAGTGGTCAATAACCAGGGATGATGGGAGTTGCAGTCCCCCAACATCTTGGAGGGCCACGCATTCCCTATTCTGTCTCTTAAATAGTGGGCACCACATCAACATGGACCAGTTGCTCCTAGAGTGTTTGAGCAGCTACTGCTGCCTGGGCCACAGTAACTCTCCTACAGTTTTTCTGGTGTAATGCCAATGTCAGTGAGATGAGGTGCAAATTCAGAAAGGCTCTCCCCATTGCCACTCTTGATGGTGCAAAAAGGGGGGGGGCATATTAGATTGGACTCTAAGCCACAAGCACTCCACGGAGATTGTACAAGACTGACATTAATGAAAATGAGATTGGATGCAAATGCAGAGAAAGTCCACGGGGGGCAGACCAGAGTGACACCACTATAAATAGGATGAGATGTAATTCTGGAGTAACTTTAAGTTGGCTTACTATCGAGTGACATTAATGTTCGGGTTTTCAGAGGGATACATGGGAGATCTTTTCTTCTTTACTCTTTTTCCGAGATGAGGTGAGATAAATCAGCAGCCCTAACTTCACAGCTTCATTCGTAATCTGCAAAATCTGCACTTTTTGTCAATTTTTGGGAAAGCTATAAAGATTGGGGAAGTTGTTCCATAAGAGCCTGCCTAAGCAAGTGGTCAAAGTTACCTTATTGTTATATTTTGCTTTTCCTCCAAGGAGCTCATGGTGGTAAACATGGAGAATAAAGCTATTAGTGTCTACTAGGCATGATGGCTATGCTCCGTCTCCATGGTTGGAAGACACAGGTGGCGAAGGTGCTCTTGTGCTTGGGGTCCTGCTGTTGTATTTCCCACAGATGTATGGCTGGCCATTGTGAAACCAGGATAGTGGACTAGATGGGCTATTGGCCTGATCCAGCAGGCCCTTCTTATGTTCTTAAAGGGGTCAGGCTGGTGATTTACCAGCTTGTGTAAATAAAGGAAAAGAAAGGGAGGATGCTGGTCACTAGTCACTGTGGTTAGTTCGCCCCTCTGCTCTCATAATTGGCCTGTTCCTGTGCTGCAGAGCTTACATGTTCCTGTGCTGCAGAGCTTCTAGACCAGGGGTTGCCAACATGGTGTCCACAATCCTCTGAGCCCCCCAATCAGAGGGTGGCTAACTTTCAATCCCTTGAAAAGTACATCAAACTGAAAAAGGAAGTTGGAAAAGTTCAACAGGGGCAAACACTGAAACTTTGGAGGAGCAGGAAGCTTGGGGCCAGTCCCACCGTCTGGATGATTGCAAGTAAGATGGCAAGAAGGCAGGCACTGGCTGGAGCTAATGGGCATTGTAGTCCAAAACAGCTGGAGGGCACCAGGTTGGCAAAGGCTGGCATCACTCATCCCCTGAGTTGCCAATGTCCAGCACTCATTTAACTGCAATTAAAAGGGGTGGAGTTTTGGTGTAAATGTTTGGCTTGCCTCTTTTCTAAAGCCTCCTCCAGTAAAGGTCACTTGAGATGAGATAAACAGGCTGTCACCAAGCTGGACCAATTCTGTCTGAGTTTTGAGGGCAATGTAAGACATGGCTTAATGGAGCCAGACAGAGTAGGTGAATCACTGGAGCAGATAAGCCCCATCCATAATGAATTTTCTTCTTTGTGCCGAGCTCCTCTTCCCGCCAGGAGCCCCCTAACGCCTTTAATTT
Source organism: Podarcis cretensis (assembly GCF_951804945.1). Lineage (NCBI taxonomy): Eukaryota > Metazoa > Chordata > Lepidosauria > Squamata > Lacertidae > Podarcis > Podarcis cretensis. Next base: position 32,316,317 of record NC_137177.1, read on the forward strand.
AAAAGCTCTGTAATCTATTCCCTTACCTGCTGCTTCTTAAACTTGTGTTGATTTCCTCCTCTGGGTCTCTCAGGCAGCCTGACATTCTCCACTGTCTTCTGCTTCTCCTTTTGTTTGCTTTCCCTTTCTTCCTGGTGAGTAGCCACAGGCCGCCCTATTCCCTTTCTGTTGAGGTACTTACAACAGGCTCCCGTCCCTTCCTTTCCTTTTTCTTCATTCCTTTCTCTAATGCACAGAGACATGAAATCTGCTGTGAGTGTGTACATTAGGTTTGGGTTTTTTTGCATATTCCCGTCACACCAAGGCCACATTCACACCAGACATTTAAAACACTATTATATCACTTTAAACAGTTGTGCCAACCCCCAAAGAATTCTGGGAGCTGTAGTTTGTTAAGGGTGCTGTGAGGTGTTAGGAGACCCCTATTCTCAGAGCTCCCTGTGAAGAGGGATTGGTTGTTAAATTACCCTGAGAATAGTAGCTCTGGGAGCAGACTAGGGGTCTTCGTAACAAGAACCATGACTTTCAAGTGATATGGTCCTGTGGGTGTATAGAGCAGATGTGGTGTCAGTTGTTGTGAGGATGAAATGGGATAACTTTGGGGAAATGTGTAGAACCCCTGTCCTAAGTAATCTGTTTAGTCTCTGTAACCCTTTTTTAGTTTCTCTTAAGGTTCCTGAGACATTTTACTTCGGGATGCTCCCAAAATCACGTTAAATTTCATTCTTGCAAGAAACTGAGTTAACTCTAACCTCATGGGTGCTGCTGACTGCTTATAAGAACAGTGAACTACAAACTCCATGAAAACATAGCTGGTTGGGCTTCCAAAAAAAATCAGATGGGTGAAATCCTATAATGAAGAAACTGCCTTATACTGAATCAGAGCACTAATATGATGCTTAATATTTCAAAGAAAAAAAAATCTCAAAGCAGTTTACAACACACTAAAACATCAGATAAAACAATCCATAATAAAACATTATGGAAGAAAGTCAAATATAAAGTTTATATTCAAAGCAACATAATTAACAGGAAACTAAAATATTATCTTAAAGATTTCAAAATAAAACATTATAAAGGAGATCAACTACAGAATGCATATTCAATACAGCAAAGTTTGCAACAAATATCTTAAACATTTCAAAAGAAAACATTACTAAAGGAAGTTAGATATCAAATGCACATTTAAAACAGAATAATTAACAAGAGAATAAAATATTATCATAAGCATAGAACACACAGAATCTGCTGATCTTGCTGCCAGTCCTGCCAGTGCTGGTTCATAGTGGGCGGTGGCTGTCAAAGCTAAGACTCGATGACCTAGGTCTGCAGTTAAGAGACTGCCAGTATGGTCTTTGGCCTCCCTGCGGGGATGGGATCCTGACTGACTCCAACTACAAAAGCTAGGACTGCTGTAGTTGGAGTCAATCAGGGTCCCGTCTCCCCAGGTCAGGTGGGAAAAGCCCTCAAGGCAGGAAGCAGGTTTTCCAGGACTCACAGCCAAGATGGTCCAGCTTATCAGATTCCAACTGAGTGTCTGCCAAACTTCCCCATGCATAACTTCCTTGCATAGCTAACACGAAAAGGCCTGAAAACAAGAGATGTTTTGTTAAAAAAGAATCTGAAAGTGAAACCTCTTCTTCTGTCTCAATGACCCATCCAAAATCTAAAGCTCTAATTGCTGGGTGGGCATCGCAGCTGGATACCGCTTAAATTGGTTATTATGCCAAGAGAGAGAATTGTTCCCTTTGATGCAGAATATGCAACCAGATGAGACAAACACTTTTGAGAAAGCAAAGCTTTCTTTTCTTTTCTTTCCTGCATGACAATCCATAACAATAAAAGAACATCAGGAGAAGATTGAGGCCCAAACCATCCAATTAGCTATATGGATGCCTTGTAACATCCGCAAGGAGACATCCCTTCTCTTTGTGTTTCCTTAAAGAGTCTCTTTGGTCATTTAAAAAAGCTGTGGCATTTCCATGCATTTGAATCATCTCACCTTTGGGACCCAGAATTTGGTTTAGCTTCAGCCAATTTGCTTCTGAAGCAAGAGTTTAAGGTGTTGAACAACTTGGGGCCTGGTTACCTGAGAGAGCACTTGTGCCTGACTATCAAGATCTCAGGATGAGAATCTCTTGCTTGTGCTAGAGCCAGTGGATATACATCTGGCAGCTACCAACAAGAGGACCTTCTCTGTAGCGACACCCAGTTTATAGAACTATTGCCACCTAGAAATAAGGCAGGCATCACTGAGTTTCGGAACCTGCCAGAAAGCACATTAATCTATCCAGAACTTTGAGGGCTTCTGATACCTGTCCTTGAGAATTTATTACATCCCCTCCAACATTTCGCTTATGAAAATTGGGACACCCATCTTTTGGTTCCCAGCACCAAAAGATGGGTGTTTTAATTATTATTTGATTTCTTCACCTCAGCTCTGGCCAACTCTGGCCTCTGAACCACAGGTTGTGGTGGCGGCAGCTTCTGCTGCTCCCGTTGAGGAGGAGGCAGCTCCCAGTTTTGGCTGGTCTACAAAGCATATGGCCAGAATCAGCAGACGAAATGGCTGGAGCTGCACAGGGCCTGCCATTCCTGGCACTGAACTCAATGTGGCCTTCAGGCCTATTGCCAGGAGCACCCAAGACCAACACTCATGTCCCTCACCTTGGGATTCTTCTTAAGGAGACTCTGCATTAAAGATGTCTAGAGATCTTTCACAAAGGCATTATTTTCTCCAGCCATGCAACAGAAGCCTTAAAGACACCCTGCCCTCTTGCTCTGCATCCACCTCTTTGATTTGAAAATAGGGAGGCATGTCTTTTGGTGTTGCTGACTAATTTGCGGGGAGCAGGTGGCAATTGGAGGGCTCTCCAATTCCAGGCTGTACAATTTCCTCCGGCAGAAAAACTACATTGATCAGCATTTGGATTTATGCAGGTAATTATAATTACCCTTACTGCCCCCTCATCTCAATGTCATTCGGAAAGTGGGAGTTCAGAAAGGCGATAATAGATCTCCTGCTCAATTCCTCTTCTAGTGTCAGTATGGAGTTTCAACATGCTACCATGCTACCACAACTAGTTCCCTGTGTGACAGAGACACCTTATGTGGCCCTCCTATGGATCCCTTGAACTAGCATTGCTATAAATCAGGGATGGAAAACCACTCTCAGTCTGAGGGCCATATACCCTCCTAGGAAACCTTCCAGGGGCCACATGCCAGTGATGGGCAGGCCTCACACACCTCTCCTCAATCTCACTCCATGCAAGTAAGAAGCATTATCAGAAGTCAAGGACACATTCCAGCCAGGCAAAAACACTCAAGGCATGGCTGGTGAGAGCTGTGACTGCAGAGCTTGTGTGACCTGGGGCCGGACAGAGAAGCCTGGAGGGCTGCATGTGGCCCCCAGGCTGGAGCATCCCCATCCCTGTTATAAATGCTTCTGGATAAAGCTTGGGGTTTCTTTGGGCAACAGTGAGCTTTGACCTTATCTGCCCACTGTTATCAAGGGCCCTTTGGGTAATTCCTTTGCCCTTGGGTGTTTGATGGGTGGCACCCCAGGAGAGGGGATCCTCTATGGCAGCCCTCGAGTTGTGCAACTCCCTCTGGCTCCTTGAATGTGTAGCTTTCATCACCTGTACCTCTTTACCCTGGCCTTTGACAGCTGAACGATATCTATAGGAGTCACCTTGTCCTTGTGATGTAAATTGTTTTAACAGATCTTAAAATTTTATTTTTTTAATTGTTGCAGTCTACCTTGGGACCTAATGGTGAAGAAAGGAAGGTAGGAAATCCTATAATTAAATGAATGAATATCTGTCCTGGTTTGACTGAGGCTCTGGTCCCAGGCATCCCTACTCCTCACCCTGCAAATCTATAACCTGCCTACAGCCAGGAACATCATGACATGAAAACACAGTCTCTTCAATAAAGGAAAATGAAAGTTCTCTTTTGTTGAGCCATGGGCAGAAAATTGGGATATAGATGTATACAACAAATAAATGTGAAAGAAGCAATAGCTTCATTATTATTTTTTACTTACTATTTTTAACTGAATACTTGCAAGCAAGCCATGGAAGTCTGTCATCCCCTTGCTTTTTTATTTTATTTATTTTTAAAAATGGTCCCAGCACAATGAATTATATATAACATGGATTTATCTCATTAATTCTCAACAGGGCCTTAAATATCTTGTGTAACTGGGATAATTCAAGATAATGAGCTCGAATCTGTACCTATTGTGGCCTGTACCTGTAGGATGTTATTTGAAAGAGGACTTCATTATTGCTTTTGCTATCATCATTGGCTCTGTAGTATAGTAATTATTTGGAATGCAAGAGGTTCAAGTTCAATGCCTGCCATCTCCTGAAACCTGGAGAGACCCTGTCAATCAGGGTAGGCAACACTGAGCTAGATGGGAAGGTCTGTAGTGCCTTTGCACAGAGAGGGTCTCCAGTTCAGTATTGTCTACACCCCTTTGCCTTCTAGATATTGCTGAACTACAGCTCCCACCAGCTCCAGGAAGCAGAACCAATGGTCATGGAAGATGGGAGTTGCAGTTCCACAACATCTGGAAGGTCATTGATAAGGTTGCCATGTGTCCTCTTTTTCCAGGACACGTCCTCTTTTTCAGGGATAAAATATGAGACAAATTGCATTTATTTGCTTTGAATGGCCATCATAGCGTCCTCTTTTTTGCTCTTCAAAATATGGTTTTGAACCTAAAAGTTTCCCTTTCCTAGCCACGTAACACTGAACTAAATGGACCAGGCTTCGTATAAAACAACTACCCATCCTGTAAAAATTAGGAGCCCTTAGAAAGGCTGTGACTCAGTGGTGGTGAAGCACGGGCTTTGCACACGAAAGGTCCCTGTTTCAATCCCAACATCTCCAGGCAGGACTGCAAAAGCAACATACCCTGCCCCAAATCTTGGAGAGCCCCTGCCACTCAGTGTAGTCAACACTGCGCTGGATACACCAACGCTCTGACTCATTGCAAGGAAGCTTCCAGTGCTCCTGTGTGTGTGTCTGGAATGGTAAAAGGCAGGCGTTATTAAGTGTCTTTAAGTGGACCAGGCCCAATAATGCTTGGATCTAATTAGTTACAAGCACTTCTACTTTGGTGACAAAGCTGGATTTTAACACATGGAACGCTCCATTCCTGGCATGGCGATGCATGCTAATTACTGGCAGCAGCTGCTGAACAGCAAAGCCTGGCACAGTTGTGATAAAGGCGAGGTCTGCGTAAATCCAACCAGACTCATGCCACTCAGGCCTAAATACTTTGTTTTAATATCTGTAGCCAATCCCAGGGCTTTTTGGCAAATAGTATTTTGTAAGACATAAACAGAGGGGGGGGGAGGGAGGGAGGGAGGGAGGGAGAGAGAGAGAGAGAGAGAGAGAGAGAGAGAGAGAGAGAGAGACTGTCCCAGAGCCTGTCCTCGCTGCATCTTGAAAAGAGGTAATAAAAATGAATAGACTTTATTCCCCTGGGGGGCTCATTCGATCTCAGCCTCCATTCTTCTCACACATGCTTTCTCGTCACATCTTTTCCCTGGCCTTGCAAAGATCAGGACTTGAGGAGAGGAAGAAGACAATTTACTGCAGAGGGAGCAGGAAGTTTTTACAATGGGCTGATTTGCAGGTCCAGAGGGTGGAGTGCAAGCCAGATTCTTTCAAGGTTTGATACTTAAGTCTGATTGGGTAGAGACTGAGCTGAAGCTGACACTGAAAAATGCTATATAGAGAGAAACCAACTCCCAGTGTTTGTTATTTCTGCAGTGGCGTCCTCATCCCCTGATTGTTGCTGCTGGCAGGAGGGAGTAAGGATATGGCCAAGGAAGTTCCTCTTCTGCAGAGGTCCCCGCCACACCCAGCTTGGTGGGATGTCATTGCTGGCAGCAGAGAGAGCCTTTGGTCCATCTAGCTCAGTATTGTCTACATTGCCTGGGAATGACTGAACTCTCTGTCCCAACTGAAGAAGCCCATGGTTGAATTTGGGATCTTCCACATGAAAGCAATTTATTTTAATTTTATATCCTGCTCTTCACATGTGTCTCACCACTGATTTACTAAATGTAGTGTTGCGTGCACCCTAATCTCCAAATGGTGAGAGACTCCAGGGGTTGCAATGCTTACCCAGGGTTTGATTTCCTTGGAATGAAGATCAACAGAGACTGTGGTGTCTTTAGGATATATGGTTTTGTCTACACATATACACACCCTGAGCATAGGATGGAGGAGCTCTCAGCTTTAACACCTCAACTGATTTTGTGTCCCCATTAAATTTCATAAGAAGCCCCAAGTCACTGCTCTTGAGTCCAGCACAGAGCATATCTCTGTGTCTGCAGCTTCCAACTTCAGCCCCAGAGCTTCTCACACACCCTACACTCCCATTCACAGCCCTCTTGGCTTATTGTTCTCCATCCTAGGATGAAATGGCATCCATCCAGGTGAGCTGGGGAAAGGCCAGGACTCAAAACTTATTCCATAAGTTTAAGGATGGAGGAACAGACTTTCTCACTATCAGGCCTCTTTGGGTCAAACAGGGGGCTGCAGAGGGGACTCAAAGCCTCTTCCTTCAGATCATGGATGCCAAGCCAGTCACATGCATAGATTACATAGCACCCCCCAAAAAATCATTTTATCATTGGGACCCCTAAGGTTCTGGGGCCACACAGAGGGCTGTGGAGACTTGAAATCTCACCCACATAGTCAGGAGCAATGAGACAATTGCATAAAGGAGCCACAACCCATCCCTAAAACCAAAATAGCACTTTCAGGGGAATTCTATAGCAGTTCTAAAAGAAAGTGAGACTTCTGGTGAAATGTGAGAGCGACACCTGCCTTTTTAAAGTCTGATGAATGGCAGTTCTCTTCCTTTTTTCTGGTTCAGGAATGTCAGCACTGACTGGCAGTGGCTTTCCAGGGTTTCAGGCAAGAGATGCCACCTGGAGATGTTACAGATTGAACCTGGACCTTCTACATGCAAAGCAAACCTTAATCCACTGACCTAAATCTCTTCCTCAAAGGTAAGAACATAAGAACACAGGACACTGCCCTATATTCTCCAGGATTTCAGACTGGTGTCTCTCCCAATTCTATTTGGAAGTGATGGGGATTGAACCTGGGACTTTTTGCATGCAAAGCAGATTATCTACCACTGAGCTATAGGCCTGTCCCAACTTCTGGAGGGCCACAGCTTCCTCACTCCTGTTCTAGAGGCAACTGATGGCCTGTTGATGTGAAAAGAATGACAGATTACATGTGTCTTAGTCTGGTCCAGCCAGGCATTTTGTATGTTCTTATGCCATGTGTGGCTGTCACTGGGCATCTGCCTGAATTTAAAGCAGGCTCTCGGGTCCTATGGCCTTTGGCTCAGTTCAGCAGCTCTAGGCATTGCCCTTCTGCCGATGGAGCAACACTGCAGGCGTCAAGGTCAGGGAAGACGTGAAGCTGCTTCCATGATATTAATATTACATTGAGAAGATGTAATGGAGAATGTGAATGAAGGCTATCAGTCACCAGCTCATAATCCATCACACAGAGGGTGGAAGGTGACAGTGACTTTTGTTTCTTGTACCAGCTCTCTATGGCAAGAAAAGCACAGGAAGAATTTCCTCAGAGTGAAGCCTGTTAACTAGTAAAGTACAATCAATATAGGTGTGAGTCACCCCAAACTTTACATCCACTGGTTTCAATCTGGTAAGGCTTAAGTATAATAGCAGCTGGAGGAGGAGAGGACAAGAGGCTATGGAAAGAACTGTGAGTGGAGGGGTGTCCTTTCCCCATCCTTGGGACCCCCTGGGAAACTCACCAAACCTGCTGAACCTGAAAGTGTGTGTGGAAAATGCAGCTGGCTGCTGAATTAGACTATTTGCTATTGTTGTAGCGAAGCAACATAATTTTTTTTATTAAAAAATGTAAATGAAGCTTCATAAATAGTTTTTTTTAAAAAAATCCTTCCCTGTTGTGCTTTAACACCAACAAAAAATATAGAGCTCTTCAGTGCTTTGCAGGCAATATTTTGGAAAGTCTCACTTTTTGTAAGCTAAAACCCATGGACCTAGAGAAACAGTTATGAGTGCCAAATAGCTCTGCATTTCCTTATAAGTACAGCAATGGCAGAGTTCCACAATGCTCTATGGGGGCCCTATTCCACCTCAATTTGTATAAATGACATGGTGCTTTGACTCAGAAGGTGGGACAGACCCCCAAACAACCCCGATTTGCCTGATTATTTGGCCTACAGTCAGAGCTGATGCAGACTCCTAATGCATATTTATTATTAGGAAAGAAAAGGGGAGAAATAGAAATTTAATAGACCGTGCATTGTTTCCATTTACTGAAAACTGCATTCCATGTTTGGAAACAACTAACTCTTTCTGTTCCAAACAATAAACAACATCCATTTTTTTACCCAAAAAATAAATCTTACCTCAGTATCCTTTTGCCTTTTATCTCAAAAGGTGTGTAACATTTGCCACTGAAATGAATGCATTGCTATATTTAACTTTTAATATCATATTCATCACCTCATGATATAGATTTTCCAGGCAACATATACAAGAAGTGAAATGAAAACAACTTTATATTGTTATTAGTTTGGGAGTTCAATCTGGATGATGCCCATGGGTTCCTTCCCAGGCCTGTTTATAATCTTCTAATAGAAGAAACCAGTTCCTTTGTTAAAGTAATGACTTTGGCTGACTAGTTAAGTACTGCTATTTTCCTTATCCAAATAGATTGCTCTTTTCAAAACAAAATAAAAAAATTCCTTCCAGTAGCACCTTAAAGACCAACTAAGTTAGTTCTAGGTATGAGCTTTCGTGTGCATGCACACTTCTTCAGATACACTGAAACAGAAGTCACCAGACCCTTCTATATAGTGAGAAGGTGGGGAGGGGTATTACTCAGAAGGGTGGTGGATACCCATTCCCACCACCCTTCTGAGTAATACCCCTCCCCACCTTCTCATTATATAGAAGGGTCTGGTGACTTCTGTTTCAGTGTATCTGAAGAAGTGTGCATGCACACGAAAGCTCATACCTAGAACTAACTTAGTTGGTCTTTAAGGTGCTACTGGAAGGAATTTTTTTATTTTGTTTTGACTATGGCAGACCAACACGGCTACCTATCTGTAATTGCTCTTTTGCTATAGATACAAATGGGTGGACCTTTCCACACCTCACCTGGCTAGATGTCACCTCATTCTAGTTTGGAGAACAATAGAACAAGGGGAACTGTATATGCGACAGTTTTGAGTGAGAGTTTTGGCTGATGCTGGAAGTTGGATACAGAGACACCTTTTGCTCTTGCTAAATCCACAGTCAGCTTTGGGGTTTCCCTGGAAACATAATGAGGAAGCAAGGTCTACTGGAGTGTTAATGCTGTGAGCTCCTCCATCCTTTGTTCAGGTACTCTATCTGTGTAAATAAAAAGATATATCCACTACAGACTCTGTTCCCTTCATTCCAAGGAAACTGAATCCTATGTTAAGTTCATGAACCCCTGGAGTCTCTTGCTACCCAGTGACCGGGACGCATGCAACAATATTTAAATATAAAGTTGCATTTGTTTAACTGTGTTGCATGTTGTCTAGAAAATCTATATTATGAGGTGACTTGTGCATCAAACAAACAAACAAACAAACAAACAAAAAGAAACAAACAAAGTCAATCCTATTTTGTCTTCCTTCTCCCAATGTACAATGACCATCCACTCCTCCCTCCCTCAGCCCAGGGGACTGCCCCTAATCTACAATTTGTGCAGATGGTTTCCCCATCACTGACAAACCTGCACACAGGAGCCCTGTTGCTTCGAATCCCTTAAATGCAATTACCACCAAACAGAGCCCAAGCTGCAAGAGTTCAGGCGGCTGCTACTCCTGTTGAATGTACAATTAACAAACTAATCTGAAGATGTGATAATTGATGTCACTTCATACTGAGCCTACGATAACAAAAGAAGCCTGAGAGAGATCTCTCCCGTCCTGCCAGTGACATGGAACTGGGAAATTTAATCGCATCAATACGGGGGGTCAGACACTTGGAAGCCATTTCCATATTTATTGACAAATTTAATTTACACCCTGAATTTTCACTTTGCCAAGTGTAATCTTTAACAGCAGAATGTATTGGTCTTTAGCAGCTGGCAACCCTCCCCCCCTTTTGTCTTTCAGACTTTTTTCTTCTTTTTAACACAAAGGTGCTGATTTTTTTTATTTAAAAAATCCATATGGTTGTAACAATTTCAAAGAAAAAACTTTTAAGTGTCCATTTTAAGAACTGAGATGCAAATTAATTGCAGCACACAACAATCTGGGAAGGAAGCAGCAGAATAGGAAATTATATGGTTGTGAAGCACTCATACACATTCTTTGACTGAAAGAGGACTCTCAAGGCCTCTTTCTTATCAAGAACCGTGTGTGGTCCATGCTGGTTTCTCTGAAGCTGGAGATTTGATGATTTTCTGTTATTTTATTGCAGGGGTGGCCAATTAGGTGCCCTCCAGACTGTAGCTCCCATAATCCCTCATCATTGGCCATACTGGCCAAAGTTGATGGGAGTTGGAGTTCAATAATATCTAGAAAGTCACAGGTCCCTCATATTGTGACCTAGACTGTGGAACTCATTCTTTGAAATGACATGGCAACCATCTCCAAAACAGGCTATTTCAAAATTGGTTGGTATAAAAGTGCAATCCTGTTTTTTAAGCACCCTTATGGTGCTGGAGGAGACTCTTGAGAGTCCCATGGACTGCAAGAAGATCAAACCTATCCATTCTTAAGGAAATCAGCCCTGAGTGCTCACTGGAAGGACAGATCGTGAAGCTGAGGCTTCAATACTTTGGCCACTTCATGAGAAGAGAAGACTCCCTGGAAAAGACCCTGATGTTGGGAAAGATTGAGGGCACAAGGAGAAGGGGACGACAGAGGATGAGATGGTTGGGTAGTGTTCTCAAAGCTACCAGCATGAGTTTGACCAAACTGCAGGAGGCAGTGGAAGACAGGAGTGCCTGGCGTGCTCTGGTCCATGGGGTCACGAAGAATCGGACACAACTAAATGACTAAACAACAACAAAACAAACTATAGCTCCCAGAATTCTTTGAGGGAAGCCATGACTATTTGATACAGTGAAGGTTGAGGTGCCTTGTTGCTGTCCTTGGTCCTGCAGACCAAGTTGGCAGATTTTTCAACAACCTGCAGGCTAATAATGATGTTGGAGTGTTGGTTACTATTTCCTCCAGTGGAGACTCCTCTATTGGGCAAAGTGGACTGTAACCTTTCCAAGATTCTTCTGCACATCTCCTCTGCTAGAGGGAATTATTATGAAATCACTCTGGGAATTGCAGCTCTGTGTGGGGAACTCCCTGCAGTCTTAAAGAACTACAGCTCCCACAATTCCTAGTGGGAAGTCATGACTGTTTAGGATGGTATCATGGTGCTTAACTGTGTGGTGTGAATGTAGCCCGCGAGTACTGAAATTCCTTGTTAGACAGATCAATCTGGAACAGATTACCAGAGGTTAGGATATTTTGAAAAAAGCATGTGTAAATCCACAACAGTCAAATACTCTTTTCTGATAGATTTTTTTGAGGAACATTTTTCAGTTTTCATTTCCTATTCGCACACACTTGTTCTGTCACATTCTGCCATTAATCTCTTGTTAAGCTTTAGGTTTCTATTTCTTCTTGCCGTTCCACACACAACCATCAAAGAGACAACAAAATGGATCCTGATATGTAACAAATAGGAAGTGTTAAGGTTACCTGATAATTGCTTTCTTACTAAGACATGGTCCATGCATCTCCCTAGCTCTGAGAGGAGACTCTCATCGAAACCTGTTGACAGCTATTTCTAACCACCTCAAAGGTGCTTTGAACCTGTCCGGAAAGTTCGGGGGGGGGGAGGAGAAGGACGGTCTTATTTCTAAATGTGATTTGCTCTTCTAGATAACTGAGTGACGAGCAGAAGATATAATGCAAGTCTAAAACTTGCTTTATGGCAGGTGTGAGGAACCCTTTTGGCCCACCTTGCAAGTCAATTTTGACAGGTGAGAGGGATAACCCCCCTGCCAATCAAATTATGCCATTATGACACCATGATTGACATCTGGCTGTTGGGCACTTGGGAACCACATTGCAAAGGGCATTGCCAGTCCTATATCCAGTGCTTTGGGAAGCTCTGAGCAAAGACCTGGCAAAGCACTAGCCTCACCCTCTTGCACATCAGCTGAGTTCATGAATGACAGCAGGGTATGGTTGGTTTGGGGGAAATGGTCACAAAGGCCAGATTGGATCCCCTTGTAGGCCAAGATTAGCCCTTGGGCCAGAGGTTCCCCACCTCTGCTTTATAGTGTTCCACTGGGCCATTCAACTCTGCACTGACTGGTAGTAGCTCTCAAAGGTTTCAGGCAGGGAACATTCTCAGCCCTACCTGGAGATGCTGAGGATTGAAGCTGATACCTTCTGGTTTCAAAGTGAATGCTCTACCACTCAGATATGCCTCTTACTTTAAGATGAAGTCCCTTAAGGTTACTCCCTTAAGGTAGGATGGCATTGGGGCAGGAGCAGAGAAAAGTTTTGCGGTGGTCCTCATTTGGATTTCCAGGACTGAACCCATCAGTAGTTCTGGTGCAGTGCTTTATTTTTTGCTCCAGGAATAAATAAATTGCCTGCTATAAAGGGCATGCCGCATAGGGCTATTGGGGTGCTTCCTTGGGATTCTGTTAGTGGAGATTACTATTTATTAAGATGTTTTTAAAAGGGTATTTCTCGTCCCTCTTCCTAGGCAACAAAACATGCTCTAGCCCATCACCTGAGCATTACCTTCCTTGAGACAGTCAATAATTATGGGACAATGTTAACAGCCAGGCTATTCCAAAGGATTTTCAAGATCAGCAATATGCCAATGGCCACTTTCTAACCCAAAATCCATTAAGACATTTCTGTTCTGCTGTCCCTAGGAATAAAATCCTCGAAGAAATTGCATCTCCATTAAAGAGAAATAGAGGAGGGAGGGAAGGGGAGACTACTTATGATCAGTCCCTTTGCTTGCAGCTTAGAACAGTTATCGGCCTCTGCAGGCCTCTTTCATGTCAAGAAGGATGCTATAAGACATCAGTCTAGAAAGTAGACTGGGTCTGGTGAGGACTACATAACCTTTACTTTCACTGTTGCACTTACCAGTTTTGACTTGTATTCTTCTTGCAGAAAGGAGATGACTATCGGCTACAATCCAGGACACAAGGTGAAACTGTCAGATGTTTTATATTGAGCCTATATTGAGCTCTGTGTGTGTAAGCAGGGAAGGAGTTGGGCTTCGGGGAAGACTTTCTTCATGAAGGAGGACCAGAGGGCCCTTCATTAGAATTCCCAACAATATTTCACCTAGGCAAACTTAGGTCTCTCTTTCCCTCTCACACACAAACATATCAGAAGTGAAGGCATGGCGAGGGGAATTTCTCCATTGTGTTACATGCAACCTAAGGTGGTCTAAAGTGAGAAGCAAATGTTTGAGGTTCTTCCTCAAGCAAAGCATTTGAAGAGATCTTGTATAAGCCAAAAGTGTGCAGATAATGAAGCCTACTGAAAAGACAGGGTGGTTCACATGTCACTTTGGCCTTGGCTAATCTGTGAAAAAGCTTATCCCTATGGTGGTAATTCAACTGTGGTTTGCTCAGAGTAGACCTGTTGAAATTAAAAGATGTCTCAGTCATGTGCATCAATTTCAATAGCTCTGCTTGAAGTAAGTATTCAACTAATACCCCCCCCCATTTCTCTAGCATTCTCTGTGTTCATGCTATACAAAAGAGGTAAGGAACCAAATGTAGCAATTTGAGTCTCTCTTTCTGGCCCTTGGAACTCCCCCCCCCCAGGCCACACTGCTCACTTGCTCCCCACTTGCATGTTTTTGCCTGACTGGAATGTGTCCTTGAACTCTAATAATACATCTTGTCTGGTAGAAAGGAGTAGAAAGCAGGTAGAAAGGAGTCAGTGGGTGTGCGTAAAAGCTAGCCTGCTTTACAAAGGTGAAATTAGCATTTGTTGCCCCACATATTTTTGCCTCTGGTCCCACCCAGTGGCTTTCAGAAGGAAAAGTGACCCTTGCATTCAAAAAGTTTCCCTACCCCTGCTATACAGAGGGAAAGAAGCCAAAATACAGGTTTTTGCTGCAAAATGAGTTGTGTGAAGGAAAGGAAGGAAAGCCAAGGGTAGCAAGGGTAGGAGGATGTTGGCAAATTATTATTATTGTTAATATCATTATTATTATCATTATTTTTGGAGTTATCTGCACACAAGGCTATGATAAAAATGGACAACGTCTGTGTTCACTATGGATAACAGTTAAATGCACCCAAGCTTATTTTTTTCTCTTTAGGAAAGAGCATAGATGATGATGATGATGATGATAATAATAACAATAATGACAGATTCGTCCAGCTCTACTTTGTAATTCTGCCCCAGGAAGTCAGTATCAAAGTTAAGGGGCAGCGGGTGATTCTGAAATTCACATATTGAGATACCAGCCATATTTTTGCCTGCAGGGTTTTAGTTATTAATTGGTTTTTAACCACTGTAAGCCACGTTGAGCATTCAGAGACGGAGCAGGTTAAAAATACCCAATCAAATTAATCTATTGTCTGGGCAACCAGAAATGCATTGATTCCACATTCGTTATCATGCCTGCTGGGTGCAGCTTAAAATCATCGACTTTGGAGGCATTCCTGCTTTCAGCTGAGGATGTATTTCTCTCCCCCCCCCCAACCTCTTGCTACTCAAATGCACCTTTTGGCAAACCTGAATGTTGACAGCTTGGTAAGCGAGTGAGCATCAAGAGAGGAAGAAATATGTGCGCAGTTGCTTTGTCTTGATTGGTGATTGAAATATGACACCCAAGACTTCATTTTGCAGTCTGGGCAAATATGAAGCACCCTATCTAAAACTCTGGGATGGCTGCAGTCACAAACAATAGTGCACCTGAGTGATTTCTCTGGCTTTCTCTGCATAGAGGCCAGGCATTGTGAGAGGAGGTAGACCCTGGATTTTTCAGTTTCATTTTTTGATTCAGTTGCACAATGTGGACTCAGGCTCTGTTACTTCCACCCAGAGCTTTAGTTTAGTGAAGGGCCATAATTCACTCAATGAAGATTCCAGGTTCAATTCCCAGAGTCTCCATGAATAACTCCTGCCTGAAACCCTGGAGAACCACTGCCAGTCAGTGCAGACCTTACTGAGCTATATGGCTATATGGACCAACTGATTTGGAATAAGGCAGCTTAATTGAAGGGCTACAGCTGTGTGGTAGACCACAGGCTTTGTATGCAAGAGGTCTCACTTTCAACACACAACATTTATGATTAAAAAGCAAACTGGGATTAATGCTCAATTAAAAAATGGAGGAGCTCTAATATGGCATGGTGGATTCATCACAGTGCATATTGTATCTCTGGACTGTTTTAAATCTGCTAGATTTTAGAATAAATTCCTGAATCTGTTTCAGAGTCATTCCATGATGGGCAAAGCTATAATTTGCCACTGACTTCTAGGTTTCCCAGTAGTAACCCAAGATTTTCTCCAGTTCATTCATGACTGATTATCTCAGCAGCACTGGTTCAGGCACCAGGCATGACTCCTTCGTAAAGCTACTTGTCCTGGACAATGATGCTGACACACCACACCATATCAGGTGCCATCAACAGCAGCCACCTCACCTAGGAATACCAGGACACAGCTGGATGTATCTTTGTCCCTCCATTCTGCTCAGTGGGCTTTTACTTTGGTTGGCATGGCAATGAATCAAGCAGGGATTACTCCAGGAGTAGGAAAGATGAGCCCCCTCCAGATGTTGCTGGACTACAATACCTATCATCCCTGAATAATGGCCTGGCAGGTGGAAGTTGTAGTCTGACAACATCTGGACAGCGCCAGGTTCCCTATCCCTGAATTAGACCCATTTGTTATGTGCAAAAAAGGTCAACCAACAGGACCACTTGGAATTTCACCTGACGCAAAAGAGCCAGTGTGATGCAATAAGACCTCAGAGGCCAGAATTCAAACCCCTATTCGGCCATGAAGCCTAGGGTGACATTGGACTAGTCACTCAATCTTAACCTACCTCGCAAGGTTGTTTTGTCAATAAAATGGGGAATGAGAAAACCAAGTATGTCACTTTGTGCTCCTTGGATGAATGGTGGGACATCACCACCACCACCACCACCCTATCCATGTCTGCTCAGAAGTAAATCCTGTTGAATTCATTGGAGCTTATTCACAGGTAAATGGAGTTAGGAATGCATTGATCTATTGCAGAATATGCTTTACTCGCAACCCCCCCCAAAAAAAAACTACAGGAGAAAAGGATTGGGAGGAATGTTAGACATTAGAATGCAGCCCTGTTTTGGGAAGCTTTTAATAGTTATGGTTGTTGTTGTTGTTGTTGTTGTTGTGTCTTACCTGTACTTTTGTTGGAAGCTGCCAGAGTGGTGGGGACAACCCAGCCAGAAGGGTGGGGTATAAAAATAAATAATTGTTGTTGATATTGTTGTTGTTGTTATTACAAAGTTATCCTGCTTTTAAAAATGTTTATATAAACTGTATTCTTATAATATGCGCTAACTCATACATAAAAATAATGTAAATGGAACTGTGATCTTTTCCCAGTATTTTGCACAGTAAATCTTCATAGCCACAACCATTCACAAGATTGGTTCACGAGACTGTGTAGGAAAATCTTCAATAAAAGCCAAACAGATTCTGACGTTAGTATCAATATGGGTTTGAAAAGAATAGGGGTCTAGATACAACACTTAAATCTGTAGAGCAGAGAAAAAGAAGTTGTGTTCAAGGCAACTGTGTCTACCTACAGTACAACTTAATTTCATTTATTTTTGTCATTTAGATTGGCAGGTACTTTTTAGAACTACTGGGAATTCTTGTTGACAATAGTAAGAGGGGACAGGCTATAAGCACAGCAGGAAATGGGAATTCACAAGTCCTGTTTTCTGTTCTATCATTTACAGTAATGGACATGGCCAAGCTAGGCTATGTTCAATGTGATACAGCAAGTAGTATTTAGTTAGAGCTGATGGATACCGTCAAGATGAAATTTCCTCCCAACGCATTTTGACACAAATCCCATTTTGCAATGACAAAAATCTACTCAGCCTTGTAAGATGCCCAAGGCTATTTGCTGGGACATGAAGATACAAGAGACCATCTTCCCATCTAGCATGTCAAAAGCATCAAAACCAGCTATGCTTCTGGGCATGCTGTGAATATGTTTAGAAATGCACACCCTGTCCCTTGAGGGCATGAAGAACACTTCTGTGAAATGTCACTGGAAGAGTTTTGACACTCCTTCCAAAATTTGGTGGAATTTTTTTTCAAAGAAGGTTCTCCGAAATTCACCTTGGGGTTTTGCATTAGGCTAGTATATGCCCAGATATCACCAACTACATAGGAGAGACATTCCTCCACCCTGCACCAGCTCTTGTGGGATTGGTTCAGAAATAAGTAATTCCATTTCCCACTCAGCTTAAAGGTAAAGGTAAAGGGACCCCTGACCATTAAGTCCAGTCATGACCTGTCAGCATCGCCCTTGAGCCAGTGTCACCAACTGGACTCATGCACTTCAACCCCGACTGGGCTAGGCGAGCTGGGTAGCACTTCCAGAGACCACATTCTAGACAGGAACAGGTCAAAGTGCTGTGGACTCACAGCTTAGAGTTGTGAGCACCGGATTCACTTCCACAATACAGTCATCGCACAGCAGAGTATAGCAGAGTCTGGCAGTGTATACACGACTCGGAGGGCAGCTCTGTAGAATATCTTCTTTTATTCTATAACTACAACTATGATACAAAACTATATACAGAGCTAAATAGGTCTAAGCATAAATGAATGCTACACTGAGTGTCTGCAGCTGCTCTTAGCAGCAACCTTATCTCTACACACGATCTCTAACACTCAGTCTCTCTCTCTCTCCGACACACTGACTGACTGACTGACTGACTTGGTGCTGGAGCTGAATAAGTAGAAAGCAGAACACTGCTCCTCCTCTCTGGAGAATCAGCAGACTCGTCAGGAGATTCTTGGATATGGGAGGGGTGAAATCTCCTCATCACCGACTCTGGGGTTGTGGCGCTCATCTCGCTTTATTAGTTGAGGGAGCCAGTGTACAGCTTCCTGGTCATGTCACCAGCATGACTAAGCCGCTTCTGGCGAACCAGAGCAGCACACGGAAACGCCGTTTACCTTCCCACCGGAACAGTAATAAATTTATCTACTTGCACTTTGACGTGCTTTCGAACTGCTAGGTTGGCAGGAACAGGGACTGAGCAATGGGAGCTCACCCCATCGCGGGGATTCGAACTTCTGACCTTCTGATCAGCAAATCCTAGGTTCTATGGTTTAACCCACAGCGCCACCCGCGTCCCTCCCACTCAGCTTACTTTTAAGCAAATCTAAGTTGAGCCTCCAAAGTCACCCTCTATACAGAAGCCTCAGCTCTCAGCCATACCCACACACAGCTCCAAAGTCCTGGAAGACCTGCACCCTCCTTGCTGGCCTTTCCCCATCTGGCCTGGGAGAGTGGAGTGCTGACTGACTCCAGCTACAAAAGCTGAGACTGTTGAACAAATTCTTGGGCTGGAGTATTGTTTAAGTGGGGTTGAGAGAGCTCATTGCTGTTATTGATATTATTGTTGTATCTTTAGTTTCAGATCCTACGATTTACATGGAAATTGTTTCCATTTGGTTGTGTACTTTTTGATGTGTTTTATTTATTGTTTATGACTTCTGTTATGATTGTACTTATGTTAATCTTGTCATGTTGTAAGCCGCCTTGAGCATAGTTTCAACTATGGAAAGGCGGCATACAAATAAAATGGTGGTGATGATGATGATGATGATGATGATGATGATGAAGTTCTCATTTGTAGCTAGCAGTCATGGAATAAGATGGGACAGGTTGAACTGTGAAAGAGAATGGGGTAAAAGCCAGACCCTCCTCTAGTCCTCACTTATTGCCATAGGAGATGGGCACTGACATCTTTATTAGTTAATCACAAGACAGAAACAAAGCCTGCCCTGTCTTGTTCTATGCATTTTTAAAAAATTATAAAAATCACAAAAGGCCCAAACAGGGGTGGAGAACCTCAGACCCAGGGTCAAAAGGGCCCCCAGACCCTTCTATCTGACCCTTGGGACTCTCCCCAGGCCACACCCTTCACTGGCCCTTCACACCCTCCTTTTGCCTGGTTGGAAAATGGATAAATTCATGAAAGTAACATATTAGATAAAACTGTTTTGCAAAAATGTGTATATTAGGCAAAATTTGCACACAAAATGCAAACATTCAGATAAATTCTCACAAAGATGCTAATGAATTTCCTTTAAATAAAAAATTGCAAATTAAGGTGGAAAGGTGGCAAACTGAACTTAAGACTAAAGAAACTGAAACTGAAATGTACAAATTTGCATATCCCTATCTGCAACCTTGCGCTAATATTTTCTGTGAGTCATTTGGTGGGATAGCTAGAGAAATTGTTTAAGGAGTTCTTGGGATTAGAACAGGAGTGTGCAACAAGCATGGCTATTGCATAGAGGATTAACTCGGTTGGAACAAGTTGCTGGAAATGTCAGGAAGCGAGAAGGGACTACATCCACATGTGGTGGAAGTATAAGATTTTCATATAATAAAAAAACAAATTATACAGATTTTAGGATATGAGATCCCACCGTACCCTATATTCTTTTCGTTTAATTAAGTTAGACAATTGGTGAAATTAGAAGACCAAGAGATGGTTTCTTAAATGATCACTATAGCTAGAATTCTTTGTGCTGAATATTGAATATTCCAAACTATACCAACAGTCACTATACCAACAATCAAAGAATGGGTTGAGAAAACGGGATTAACAAACTTTCTAAAAGATCAAGAAAGAAGACAGAGTTGACGTAATTGTTTGGCAAAAGGGCAGAAATGTATGGGGTATCGATCCCAACCAATACTTATGGACTTACTGTGTATTAATAGTACTGCTCCTTCATGGATCACTGCCTTGCTGTGGCGAAGGGGCTTGAAGAACTCAGAGAAGCTATGAACTATGCCGAGCAGGGCACCCAAGATGAACAGGTCATAGTGGAGAGTTTTGACCAAACGTGATCCACCTGGAGGAGGAACCGGCAAGCCACTCCAGTATCCCTGCCAAGAAAACTCCATGGACAAAGACAACAGGAGTACGACAAGGCTGCATTTTGTCTCCCTGCTTATTTAACTTATATGCAGAATTCATCATGTGAAAGGCTGGGCTGGATGAATCCCTAGCCGGAATTAAGATTGCCGGAAGAAATATCAACAACCTCAGATATGCAGATGACACAACCTTGATGGCAGAAAGTGAGGAGGAATTAAAGAACCTTTTATTGAGGGTGAAAGAGGAGAGTGCAAAATATGGTCTGAAGCTCAACATCAAAAAAACGAAGATCATGGCTACTGGTCCCATCACCTCCTGGCAAATAGAAGGGGAAGAAATGAAGGCAGTGAGAGATTTTACTTTCTTGGGCTCCATGATCACTGCAGATGGTGACAGCAGCCACGAAATTAAAAGACGCCTGCTTCTTGGGAGAAGGGCAATGACAGGCCTAGACAGCATCTTGAGAAGTAGAAACATCACCTTGCCAACAAAGGTCCGTATAGTTAAAGCTATGGTTTTCCCAGTAGTGATGTATGGAAGTGAGAGCTGGACCATAAAGAAGGCTGATCGCCGAAGAAGTGATGCTTTTGAATTATGGTGCTGGAGGAGACTCTTGAGAGTCCCATGGACTGCAAGAAGATCAAACCTCTCCATTCTGAAGGAAATCAGCCCTGAGTGCTCACTGGATGGACAGATTGTGAAGCTGAGGCTCCAGTACTTTGGCCACCTCATGAGAAGAGAAGACTCCCTGGAGAAGACCCTGATGTTGGGAAAGATGGAGGGCACAAGGAGAAGGGGGCGACAGAGGACGAGATGGTTGGATAGTGTTTTCGAGGTTACCAGCATGAGTCTGACCAAGCTGCGGGGGGCAGTGGAGGACAGGAGTGCCTGGCGTTCTCTGGTCCATGGGGTCACGAAGAGTCGGACACGACTAAACGACTAAACAACAACAAA
The DNA here is from genome assembly GCF_951804945.1 of Podarcis cretensis. NCBI lineage: Eukaryota > Metazoa > Chordata > Lepidosauria > Squamata > Lacertidae > Podarcis > Podarcis cretensis. Next base: position 32,337,473 of record NC_137177.1, read on the forward strand.
TAGTACTGTGGAAAAATGAATAGAAATACTATTAAAATTTTAAAATTAGTCCTATAGAAAGTAGATAAAGATATGATTTATATATTAAGAGATTTTAAAAATTATGGAAATGGTGCTTTATATTAATTTGAAAATCAAATGGGTAGGAAGATTAAAGTTTACCTTTTGGATAAGCTTTTGGTTATTAAAGGATTATTATTAAGGGATCAATGTTATATTGTTTTATCTGTTAGCACAGAGCTTTCCAAACTGTGTGTCGCGACACATTAGTGTGTTGGCTGCAGTATGTAGGTGTGTTGCACAAATGATCCCTGTGTTCCTCCATGGGCTGGAAAGAGGTTACTTTAACCTCCAGTTTGCTAGTAAAACTGAATTGCTGTGTCGTGAAATGATGCACGTCTAAAAAGTGTGCCACCAACACAAAAAGTTTGGAAAGCTCTGTGTTAGCATGAACAATTTATTCATTTTGTGATATGATTATGTATGCTGTTATGATAATAAATTAACTGATAAATATATTTTGCTGTAGGTTGCAGGTAGGTATGTGTGGGGCACTCCCAATATGAGAAAAGTACCCCCTGAGGAACAAAGCCTACTGACAGGGTGGAGAACCTTTTCAAACTGAGGCATTCTCACCTGGGCAAATTTCCAGAAGTCGCATGCCTGTGGTGGGCAGGGCATGCGAGACAAAACTGAGGGGAGTAAAAAAAAAAATGCAAATTTTGCTTTTCTACAGTAAACTAGTTTCTACACAAACTCATGCACCTCTTTCTATCCTGCCAGCTAAACAAAAGAGGCAATATTGTTCAACTACATATTTCAAGCAGGTAAAAATTGTTAAGGAACATACTGGTGACAGGAGTGGCATGGGGGAATGGCAGATGCCCTGGAGAGAGACCTGAGGGCTGGACAGAGAGATCTGAAAGTCTGGATTTGTATCCTTGGGCCTAAGGGTATGATTTGTATCCAGCTATACACAATTATGGAGGGCCGCATATACATAATTATCAATTATTTCCAGTAGTTGGTGAAGGTAGCAAGAATAGCATGTTGACCACAGTAATTTGAGGATTTCACTTGGAGCCAGTTCCCAAGTTTGGGGAGCTGCCAAGTTTCAGATGAAGTACAAAGTCATGTCCCTGTCTGGTTCTCTGCTGTGTGTTCAGTTGAAACATATTTTCCAGCTAAGAAATTGCTTGGTGCCAGGATGCACGATTCCTAGCCTGTTGTGTAGCAGCTGCTCTTATATGCCTTTTTCAACTCTTTGAACCAAGGACAAAAGTGGCAACCTTTGGTGAAGTGAATAGCACCTACAAATGAAGAAGGGAATCCCCATCAGAGATGCTACAGGGTGCTACATTGGCTATCCCAGAGGTATAGGGAGGATTACATTATTATTCATATGTTTGAAAACTTGGACATAGCAAACAGATGGGGAATATCTGGACTGAGAACAGAGAGGGGAGTGTGAGTGTTTGTAGAAATCAGTGCAAAGGTTAGGGACAGGCATAATATTGGACACAGTTTGCATTTAGAGGCAAACCTCATTAATTTGCACTTTTTAAAACAATAAGAAAACTGAAATGCAGCCATCCTTTGAATTTTGCAGCGCAATGCTCCAGCTCAGCACCAGGTACTAAAATTCATATACTAGGATAAAGTGTGCATACAAATGCATGTATAGTAGCGAAAGCAGTGTACAAAGAAGCATTGTAGTAAGCAAAACTTCTTAGCAAAAATGGTATCAGGCAACACTGCATGCAAGCATGTATATATTAGAAATTCACAGTAAAATGCTGGTGAATATTCACGAGGAATTTTTTAAAAACTTCATAAATTTCATGTGGAAATGTGGCAAAAAGAACAAGATTGGAAAAGTGCAAAACAAAGAGAAACTGAAATAGATAGATTCAGCCACCCCTAACAATGTAACATTTACATCCATCACTCCAAATTTGCCCCAGGCCTCACCCACCACCATTACCTAGAAGGGAATGAGGTCTCCAGGTTGCAAAAAGTTCCCCACTCTTACCTTAGGGCACAGTGTCCCACCAAACTAAACACTGGGGATTTGCTGGCCACTTTGTGGACCACCGCTGATATCTGTTCAACATCTTGCTTCTCACAGTAGCCAACCAGATGCTTCTGGGAAGTTCAAAAGCAAGGCACGAAAAAAGGCCATATTCTTCCCTGCAGTTCCTACCCAGAGGCAAACTGCTTTTGAACCTATAGGTTCCACTTTGCTATCATGGTGACTAGCCATTGACAGCCATTCCCTCCTCTGTGAACTTGTCTCATCCCCTTTTAATGCCATCTAAGCTATTAGCTATCACTGCATTTAGTAGCGATGAATTCCATAAATTATGTATTGCACAAAGAAATACTTTTCTTTTGTCTGTCCTGAATTTCCTGTCAGTCATTTTAATTGGATGGTCCTGAATTTTAGTGTTACAAAACGGGAGGAAAGTTCCCATTTAGCCACTTCCTCGACACCATGAATTTTGTGTGTTTTTTTTTAAAAAAACTTCTGTCATGTTCCCCAGTACCACCACCTCCCTGCAGTTGTCAAAATGTCAACATTTGCTGCACACACACAAGCAAAAAGAGAATGAGCAAGTGTGAGAAAGAGAATTCCATATATACAATTCTAGTAGGAACGGGGTCTGCCTGCTTTGGGAAACAGGAGTCCGGCCTGCAGACAGAGAGATCCCATTGCTTATGTTCCAAAGTCGGGTTTCTAACAAGAATTAATCTGAGCTTGAACCAAGAGAACATTGGAATCTGAGAACGAAAACAGATTCATTAAACTCCTCACTGTTTAAAACCTGCTGACATGTTGATCAACAAAATTTTGAAAAATTGAGGCTTCTTGTTACTTCTTTAAAAAGGAACCCCCCCCAAAAAAAAAACCCACCACATTTATTTAGGAAATTAATTTTATTTAATTATATGAAGAGACCCTGTATGTTGATAGTGGAATTGTTCAACCACTTTATGTATTGGCCCACTGAATTAAAGCAGACGATTGAGGATTCCTGTTTCTTAAAGCCCACCTTCTAGGAAAGCCCCCCTCTTAGTGCACCTTCCAATATTTTATTTTTTTGGTTAAAAACAAGAACAGGGCTTATGTGGTGATGGTGGTGATGATGCATTCTATGTGGGGCTACCTTTGAAAAGTGCTCAGAAACTCCAGCAGTCTCAAAGAGCTGCAACCAGACTGTTGACCAGGATCCTTATATAAATCCTCTGTTACAACTGCTTCAGTTTCCGGGCACAATTCAAAGCACTGGTTATGACCTGATATGGCTTGTGATGTGGGAGAGGGCCTTCTTGGTGGCTGCTCCCAAGCTTTGGAACTCCCTTTGTAGAGAAGTTAGGTTGGCTCCCTCCTTGCTCCCTTCCACTGGCAAGTGAATACATTTCTATTCCAACAGGCCTTTGGTGACTGACTTTTTGAGGAAAGGGCTGGTGCAGTAATCTTTGTGTTTTTAATGGTTCTTTGATAATACTTTAATTCTATTAGTGTTTAATTAAATTTCCATGATTGTCTTTTGTATGTTTTTAGCTTGCTCTATTTCATCTGAGGGAAAGGTGGGATATAAATATAACAATATAAATATATGAACATAATATATTATAATATAGTATATAATATATAATTATATTATATTATAAATATATATAATATAATATAACAACAAATTATTTATACAACATATAATAAACACTTGATGGCAAAGCACTGATTTAACACCAAGCATGGAACCGCATAGGCATCTGTACCAGACACCATACAGCTATGTTCTGGTTTAGATTCTTTCTTTTATATTACTCTCTCTCCAGCCACCAGCTGCTTGGACATTTGTTCTCCTTCCCAACTGACAAGTCTCCAAGCAGCAGGAGGGCCACCATCTGGAAGGTCAGGAGAAAAGATAGTTTGGGAAGTGCAAATGAGTTGGCAGTCTTTCATCTGGTGCCTGGGAAATGGCAACCGCTCCCGACTCACTCAAGCAGGCCTGGGAAACAGGCCGTGCCACGTTGGGGGCCTGAGGCCTGAGGCCTGGTTGGAGAGAGAGAGGAGATGATAGGGAAGACGGGAGCCTATCAACATCCCCTTGCACTGAGGGATGTCTTGCCATCTGTGAGAGATGTCCTGCTAAGGGAAAAGGGGTTAATGAGGAAACGAGCAAGTTATTCATGTAGGACACAGTGGATGCAGGAAGCTCCATGGCAGTCATGTTTTGCCTGCAGGACAGAATCATCATTATTTATTTATTTTGCAAGAATATTTATATGCTACAAAATCATAAGAAAGGAATTGTCCTCTGTTCCCGCTACTATTTGTTTTAGTTTTTGATCCTCTGGCACTGCACTTGAGGACTGTGGTGGGAACACAGGGGCTCCTTGCTGGTGACAAACTATACATTTTAGAGACGTACTCAGACAACATGGTGCAGGTTACACTCATCCAATTCACACAGCTATGATTCTGAAAGAAAAATGAGGGGCGGGGGCAGGGATAGAGCATAGTTTCTGGCTTGAAAGAGAATTTCCATAAACTAGGAGTTATGCTCATTAATATTCAACCATATATACAGACTCCCCTTTTCAAGCACTTCCAGTTTGGATACCCCCCCCCCCCAAGACAATTGGCTTTATGGAAAAAGAAACGAAATAGCATACCCTGCAAGTGTCCTGGAAAACAGGGACATTCTATTTTCTCGCACAAGAGCACAGCGGCCATTTTGGGTGCTGTAATCTCACACAATTTTGAGATGAGATCTCAAACTGAAAAAAAGCGGGGGTGGGGGGTGGATGTGTTTCCAGGGCTGCAATCTTGCATGCCACCCCAAAATGCACATCTTTTGGCACTTTGTAAGCATGGCCACCCCAAAATGCATGTCTCTTGGGCTCCGTGATCTTGTGTGGGAGCATGGAAGGCAAGATGCATGTCCCAGTTTTGGAACTTAAGGTGTTGGAGGGTATGAAATATGTTTATCTTTAAGTCAACTAGACCTATTTTTTTTTAAAAAAAAGAGCTTTATACAAGACTATTGGCTGGTGGATGGGGAGTTCTGAACCTTGCCCATTACTATTATGCTTGACAATTAAGTCACACGTGATAATAGAAAATGAAAGTGATCTATGGATGCAAATGGGAAATGGGAAACTGGAAGGTACCTTGCTCTAAATTTATCCATTCTGGAAATACAAATTTAGTTCTCCAAATTGGTTAACTAATATATTTTCATAAACAATGTTTAACCTCTGGATTAAATGGGTAGAACACCTGGCAACTGGCATGTTTCCAGTCATTTCATTGCAACATCACCCCTTGTTCAAAACTAAAAGTAGACCTTACAATACTGCTTCCTGGAAAATCAGCCACTTAGTTTGCTGGAGTTTTGTGCAGAGGGTGCCCATTTTTCTATAGCAGGCATAAAATACCATATAGGTAATATGCAGGTCCCCCTATTCATTTTGGCCCACAAACAAAAAGGGATGCAACCAGTGTGGTGTGAGGGGGCGTGGGGAAGAGAGAGATGGAAATGGGAGTATGGATTGCCAACACCACAAGGGGAAGGCTGTGTCTGGAAATCTACTGAATTCCCTCAAAACCAGGAGGTTCACCAGCAAACTCAGCTGGTTGGTGGTGCCATAGCTTAGCCCCTGAGCCATGTTTTTACAATCCAGTTGAGTTTGCAGCTTCTTGTAGCTGAGGTTCACTGAAGGATGGAGGCTTTACGATAAACCATTCCATCGCTTCTGCTATAAAAACTGGTTCCAGGTCACTAGAGCCTGCAATGAACTCAATTGCTGGAAAAGCTCACATTGAATTTATAAAGCTATTTTAGCTATTGACAAATGAAATTGTTTTCATAACAGGGGAAATGAGAGTCAGTTTATACCCTCCCCCCCAAAAAAAATCTTTCACCATCACCATCAACAACAACAACCTAAAAGATCATCTCACACCTTATATATCCAATTTAACACTGTGCTCTGCAGGTGGGGGTGTCTTGCAGATACCAACCTATCAGGAAGCCCATTCTACACAGTATAGGAATTGGGTCTTCCCAGTTTGTGTTAAATATTAGACAAGCGCAATCTTTGCTGTTGTTTTTGGTGCCTACTGAGATCTTTCCAAGTCTGCAGAGATCTTTCTCAGTCTGCATCTATATTGGATTTATTTTTAGAAGTTTATATGCCTGATACCCCGACTCTTCTCGGAGGAAGGGTGGGATGGAAATTTAAGAGAAGGGACAATAATAAAAACAAAAGGCTATTCCGGAACCTTACCACTTCCCCATGCACACTATTTTTCTATGTCCAGGGAATTTTATTTATTTTATTTTTACTCCCCTCTTCCTCTGTGGAAGCTTGCAACATGGGCCACATACACACCATACATTTAAAACACTATGATACCACTTTAAACACCCATGTCTTTTCCCAAAGAATTTTGGGAACTGTAGTTTGTTAAGGGTGCTGAGAGTTGTTAGCAGACCCTTATTCCTCTTACAAATATTCACATTCAATATTCATATTCCCCATATGAATATCCATACTTGGATTGGACTTAGGCCACATTAAATGTGCGTTTTGTTGCTTTTTCAGACAGCATGATGGACCAGATGCATGTCTTGTTTACCTTTGTCATGAACTGGCTGGATGCAAAGGAGTGGTGGGAGGCACCAGCTGGGGAACCCCCAAGGGAAGATGGCTCAGAGCCAGGTGATTGGTGGTGGGATGACAATAAATGATCAGGTGGAGAAGAGGGAGCAGAGTGGGAGGAGGAGGTGTCAGGAGCTGAAGAGGTAACAGGGTTTAGTGATCAGGAAGAGAGCAATTCAGAATCAGAGGCAAAAGCAGAGACTGGAGGAAAGGGGGCAAGAGGTAGATATGAGGCATTATGCTGAAGAAGCCAGGGGGTCTCACCCTCCTGCTGTGACCAGCTTCCATTTCCCACCCCAGAACACAGAGAGATATGAAAAGGGTGGAGCAAAGACAGGCAAGACAAAAAAGTCAAGTCTTGAGAAGGACCTGGGGGGGAGGAGAAGACTTAGGGAACAGTCCTCACAGCTGTCTCATTAGGACAAAACTTACTGAGAAGAGTTGCTGTGCTCACTAGGCTTTTGTTTCTTTGAATAAAGAGTCAACTTCACTGGCACCTTGCGAGTTATTGCTGACTTGCACTCTGCTCTCGCCTCGACAATCATCCCACTATTGAAAAATCCAAAGAAGCTTTTCATCATTTGGGTACCTTCATCCTAGCCACTACAAGAAAGAATGTTAACAACACCTAGGGATGGGCGAGAAATGTTTTCAGTTTTAAAGGAAACCTACCTGATTCATGCTTAGGAGAACAATGCACAAACTGAAACACAGCTACCCTTCAAAAGTCACACACCTCCAAATGTTGTGATGTAATTCTCCAACCAAATAATGTGCACAGAAATGTTTGTATTACAGGAAGGTTGCATAAACATGCATATAGTAGTGACAGTAACATAAAATTACGTATAAGTGAAATTGCTTGCTAAACATGTACTGGAAAATTGCAAGCAAAATTGAGTATATTTGGATGAATTTGCACTAAAACGCTGACATGTTTTCATGAGGATCTTTTTGTTTTTGTTTTTAATGCAAACCAATGCAGAAATTTGCCTAAGGCTAAAAAGTAGAGAAACCGAGAGGAACCAAAACTGACAGATTCATCAATCCCCAGCAGGTCCTTAGGAACCATTATCCTAAGCATATATGGACAGGCGAGATCAATAAAGATGTTCTGTCTCTATCCTGTTCCAGGGAGGGTGCAAAGGGAGAACAGGGAGAACACAGCAAAAGTTCAGACAAAGCAATCAAGCTAAACAAACCACCGGCTGCTATTCTGTTCCACTGTCAAACAGCAGTTCCTAATGTTCTATCAGACTCTCATTTCTTATAATTTGAATCCCTTGGTTTGGGTCCTACACGCTGGAGCAGCAGAAAACAAGCTCGCTCCATCTTCCATGTGACAGCCCTTCAGATATTTGACAATGGTTATCATATCACCTCTCAGTCTTCTCTTCTCTAGGCTAAACATACCCAACTCCCTCAACCATTCCTCATAAGTCTTGGTTTCTGGACCCTTTATCATATTGGTCACCCTCTTCCGCACATCTTCCAGCTTGTCAATATCCTCTTTAAACTGTGGTGTCTAGAACTGTACACAGTACTCCAGGTGGGGTCTGACCACGGCAGAATACAGTGGTACTATAACTTCCCTTGGCAACGAGCCATTGGTGAGCACTCCTTGTGTTTGGACATTCAACCAGCTACAGACCCGCCTGAGAGTAACATCGTCTAGACCACATTTTACCAGCTTCTCCACAAGGATATCATGGGGGACTTTGTCAAAAGCCTTACTGAAATGAAGATACATTACAAGCTGTAACTTTGTTCAAAACCAAACATGGTAATCCCAGCATCCTTTTCTAAGTGTTCACAGATTGCCTCCTTAATTGTCTGTTTAGGCCCTTTCCTGGTATGGATGAAAGCTGGCCAGTCAGTAGTTGCCTGGGTCCCCTTCCCCCCCACTTTTTGAAGGTGGGGACAATATTTGCCCAACTCCATTCTACAGTGGTCTCATGCGTTTTCCAAGAACAAGGCTCCCCCTCTCACCAGTAATTTTTGCAATGCCCAGAGATCTTGATTCCTGAGAAAATATATTTTCCCCATTTACAGGTGACTTCTCTATTTACCAGAAGATACGACACTCTGTTAGCATGTGTGTGTGTGTAGTGGGGAGAGGGAATCAAAATTGGCTGTGGAGTGAAAACATATTTACATTTCATTCTACGGGAAATAAATCTAATGACCATGTAAGTGATTCAAAATTACATAAGCAATAAAAGCATAATTACCTTTGTATTAATGTCTCTACTAGAGTAGGGCCTCCCCCTCCCCCCGACAGCAAGTACCCGCTGGCGCTTGACCAGAGTGATATGGCGAGAAAGTGATTAGGAGCAGGTAATTGTTAACAGAGAGATGGGTAGGTATTAATTAATAATTAACTGAGTAAGTAGAATTCTATAGGAAAGTGTAATTAATTCCACCTGGGTTTTGTGGGACCGGCACTTATTAAAATGTAATAATGAGCTTCCAGAATGCCAGAGGCTCTTGCTCTGTGAATGTGTGTGTGTTTTAAAAAAATTCTGGACTAGTATCAAGAGAGCTGATGGAGGATTCAGCATCAAGCTTAGTTTTAATCCTACTAGTCTCAGGGCTAGAGCCGATACTAGCGCCCAGCCAAACAGGAAGCAAAATTATGTTATATATTCTGTTGGCTAAAAAAACCCCCATCCCTCACTTTTCAAATGTTCCATTCTGCCCTTCATTAAATTGTAGATGTTGTTTGAAAGATGAACTGCCCAATGATTCTTGGGTGTCGCCTGAAGCAAAGGACAAGATGCACACACACACACACACACACACACACACACACACACACAATATTCCATTTCAGAAGGTGACTGACAGTTGAATCTTCCTTCAATACTGCCAGCAAAAGGGTCCTGAGAGCAGGAGGCTGGATACAGAGGAGCAAGACAGAGAATGTGGCACACACAGCCCTGTCTTCCACCCAATGGGTGTGGCCAGTAGACTCTGGAGGAACAACTATGGGAGTAGTTGCCTTACTGTGCCTAATGGTAGGGCCGGCCCTGACAATACTGTCACAGTTATCCAGGGCTGAACCTAGGGAAACTTTCAACTGGCAAAAGTTGTTCTCATCCAGCTCACCTTTTCAGACAATGACCACCAGTTTTGCTGTGGTGGCCATATTTCTTCTACAAGTACAGACACGCCACCTGTTTACCTGGACAGTGAGCAGCTGCCATCCCCTTCACACTTAAAAGTCACCAGTGAACAATACAGTGAAGGGGGAATACTTTTTGCACCCTGCTGGGCAACCTTCCAGGGGGCACATCCCAACAGTGAGCAGGGCCAGAGGCAAAAATGGGTAGAGCAATAAATGTGAATTTTACCTTTGTGCAGTAGGCTAGTTTCTTCACTTTCACACATTGCTCTCTATTCCCCATTCAGGGAACCAAGAAGCATTATCAGAGTTCAAAGACACATTCTAGCCAGGCAAAAGCACTCATGGAGGGTGCTTTTGGGAGATTGAGTGGCCTAAGAGCCAGACTGAGAGGCCTGGAGGGTCACAGTTGGCCCGTGTGGCTGAGCTTCCCCATTCCTAGTGTACAGTCTTGACTCCCATGTTTGCCAGGCTTGGTATGAATCACAAATAGGTTTGCACTCTTGGACTCAGGGGCGTATGAAGGGGGGTGCGGTGGGGGTGGTCCACCCCGGGTGCCATCCCAGAGAAGGGTGACAAAATCCCTCCCGGCGGATTGCGCCGCCTCGCTGCAATTGGCCCCCCGCCGGAAGAATCGTGCCACCACACTGCGTGCCACCACACCCCCGCCGGGAGGATCATGCACCACGATCGGACCCCTGCCAGGAGGATTGCGCCGCCTCGCTGCGATTGGCCTCCTGTCAGGAGGATCGCACCCCCTCATCACGATCGGACCCCCTTCCCCAGGATCATGCCGTTGCCCCGATCGCCCCATGGGCAGATTGCCCTGCCTGTGGGCAGATTGCCCCACCCCGTGAACGGATCACCCCACCTCACCGCTCCAGATGCAGGAGCAGCTAGCTCCGCCACTACTTGGACTAAGCAAAAACAAAAAAGCCCAGATAATTTCTGACTTTGGAGTGCTCTGGTGAATGACCTAGCTTTGTCCTTGAATTAAATTGATAAATAATGCACCGAGGACTAATGTTTTTCAAAGTGTTTTGCATGTAAAAATGAAAAGCAACCTGGGATTGTGAGGAGCGGAGTGGGAAGAAAGAAACTATCGAGCTCTCTGGGCCTTTGTTTATGCATCTGTTGAATGTGTGGAATCAGATGCTCTTTAGGGAGGCTGTGGTGGGCTTAATTATTTTCTGTTTGCAAAGCTGTTTAAGATCCTAAGTGAGCAGCGACACAGGAGCAGAAGGTATTGTGGTGACATTAGAGCTGGCACTGCTGCTGTGCCAAGTTCACAATAAGGCACAAAACCAGGTCTGCAGTGGGAGAACAGAGAACCGTGGAGATATGCTAAGGAGGGATGCTGCCAAGTTTTGCAATTGTTGGGGTTCAAAAACAAACAAGCACCCACCCACCCGTCCAGCAAGAAGAAGCTTTTTTACATTCCAAGTTAACACACACACCCTTTTGGATTTTAGCTCAGCTTGTAAAACAGTTTTGCCCATTCTAAGCTGTTCCTTTCCTTTCCCCAAAATTTACCTCCCAGCATTCTGTGGGGTGGTAGTGGTGGTGGTGGTATGGAGTTGTGATGAGGAAGGTTGTTCATGCCATTATTAGCCCCCAAAGCCCTACTAATAGGAAGACTAGGGATGCTCAAATATTTCATTCTGTCTGCATATTTAAATGATGCCACTTGAGGCATTCTTTCTGGACTGATACATTGTTCAAAGCAGAGTAAAAGTGGCTCGCTGTTTGGGGTGGGGACACCATGCTAACTTCCCAGCAGGTGGGTTGCTGTTGCATACCAGGAGGGGTGAGATGGTGGGAAGGTAGGAATAGTGCAAATGCACTGGCAGGGCTGATGTGGTGGTCCTGCCAGTGTGTCTGCACTGTGCCAACCTCCCTGCCACTTTCCCCTCCCTTCTGGCAAGCAGTCCATTCCCTCCCCACATGCCCTGTCTCTAGGTGGAAGGGAAGAGAAAATCTGCCCCCAATGAAAGCTAAGTGGATGGCATTGTGTGTGTTTTGTCAGCGATTTTGAACCATAGAGAAGTGGCATGAATTGTTATTCAATGAAAATCTAAATGAATGCAAAAGAAAATAAAAAGGCACAGCCCCTGCCCTCAGACTTCTAATATGAAAGGCTTGAAAGAGACAACAGAAGATGAATGCAGGAGGAAAGAAGATGATCAGTTTGAGAAGAATGTGAGTTTCACATCACAATCCCATGGCTGTTTACTAGGGCTCTGTGTGTCTTCCCCCAAATATGATCCAGAGCCCAATCTGAACTTTGGATCAGCCCCAACACAAGCTGATCCAGAGCCAACCCAGCCCATATCTGGGACCCTGAATCAATTTGGGGACAAGTGCTTTAATTAGGCTTTAATTGGGAGCAATCTGAGCTGTCTCATTTCAACCTGATTTGGCCAAAGAATTGATCCACCCAGAACTGTCTGAATTGGTTCAGGATCCAGGTTTGGACTGAATCCAGTGCACATCCCTACTGTTTACTCAGAAGAAATCCCATTGAGTTCAAGGGGACTTCCTCCTTAGTATGGTTAGCCAAAGGTTGTGGAGCCTTTTGCTGCTCCAGCAGGGATCTTACATTCTTACATCCTATAAGCAAATTGAAGAAACAACTGGATACCCCAACAGCCCCCCAAGTGCAGTGACTGAGTTTTGTTGATGTTTTTGTTTGTGTGTGTGAAGTTTTGCCACCAAGGATGAGTTGACCAAACAGAAAGATGTACACAACTATTCTGATTACCCAAGCTCCATAAAAATGTAAGAGCCTGATGGATCGGATCAATGGCCCATCTAGTCCAACGTCCTGTTGTCCCAGTGGCCAGGCATACCGATGGGAGACCAGCAAGCAGGCCCCAAGCACAAGAGTACTCTCCCCTCCTGTGACCTCCAGCAATTGGTCTTTAGAAGCATTATGGCCTCCAGCTGTGGAGACATGATGATGGGTGTTAAAACTAGCAGTGGGGTGTGTGTGTCAGTGACAGCCAGTGGTTCTTTCCCTTTAGAAGGGAAATGATTCTCCTTTGCTAGAGCCATCCCTGGCTCTGTGCCATAATGAAGGCATCCCTCTCCGGTGGTTGTCTTTTGAAGTGGCTAATTATGTGGCATGGCTGATGGGCCAACACGCCTCGCTTGCGTATTGAGTGGGCCATGCATATTGTACGGCGAATTACAGACTAAGATGAAGTGCCGGGAATCATTTGAAGATGAACGTCAGGATAAAGAGCTGAGTAGTGATCTCAATTAGGCAGCCCAAAGATCTCCTGGGGTATGTAAAGAACAAAAATCCATAGCTTGAACCATTTTAAATTGAAGAGGATGAAGGAAACCATGGGTGTGGGAGTCAGTATATGGACATTTACTTATCTGTTTCCAAATTTCTGCATAAGCTGGTCAGCATTGCTTTAGTTCTGGGGGGTGGGGGGGAAGTTTCCACCTCCTGTCCCTGTTCTCTCTTTATGTGACAACTATATTTTCTGCTGCCCTCCCATCCTGATTCACTTACCTCTCTTTTCTCTGCTTTTGCTCCTCCACTTCCCCATCAGACCCTCCCCATGTTACTGAATCTCCGCTCTTTTATCAATCCAGTGTAGAGTACCTCCCACCCCTCAAAGGTGATAGCCTGTATATTTTTTCATCCCCTCACATACTGTTGGGACTCTACATGTATATTTTGTCTCTTTGTCATAGCGTAGTGTGATTAAGTCAGAAAAGCCAGAGTGAGACAATGCCAATGAAGCTAAGAGACTATATAAGCAGCAGTCGTGGGGTGGGACGGTGTGGTTTCCCTGGCTTCCTAGGAGAGACGTAACTACTGGCAACCGAAAGGGAGAGGGCCATTGTCCTGATCCAGCAGATTCTTGTTACCTTATTATGTTCCTATGATTCCATTTGCATGGAGTCTTGAGCTTGAGTTCATGAAAACATGGGTAGAATTCATAGAATCATAGAATCATAGAGTTGGAAATGACCACAAGGGCCATCGAGTCCAACCCCCTGCCAAGCAGGAAACACCATCAGAGCACTTCTGACATATGGTTGTCAAGCCTCTGCTTAAAGACCTCCAAAGAAGGAGACTCCACCACACTCCTTGGCAGCAAATTCCACTGTCAAACAACTCTTACTGTCAGGAAGTTCTTCCTAATGTTTAGGTGGAATCTTCTTTCTTGTAGTTTGGAACCATTGCTCCATGTCCACTTCTCTGGAGCAGCAGAAAACAACCTTTCTCCCTCCTCTATGTGACATCCTTTTATATATTTGAACATGGCTATCATATCACCCCTTAACCTCCTCTTCTCCAGGCTAAACATGCCCAGCTCCCTTAGCCCTTCCTCATAAGGCATCGTTTCCAGGCCTTTGACCATTTTGGTTGCCCTCCTCTGGACACGTTCCAGTTTGTCAGTGTCCTTCTTGAACTGTGGTGCCCAGAACTGGACACAGTACTCCAGGTGAGGTCTGACCAGAGCAGAATACAGTGGCACTATTACTTCCCTTGATCTAGATGCTATACTCCTATTGATGCAGCGCAGAATTGCATTGGCTTTTTTAGCTGCCGCGTCACACTGTTGGCTCATGTCATGTTTGTGGTCAACCAAGACTCCTAGATCCTTTTCACATGTACTGCTCTCAAGCCAGGTGTCACCCATCTTGTATTTGTGCCTCTCATTTTTTTTGCCCAAGTGCAATACTTTACATTTCTCCCTGTTAAAATTCATCTTGTTTGTTTTGGCCCAGTTCTCTAATCTGTCAAGGTTGTTTTGAAGTGTGATCCTGTCCTCTGGGGTGTTAGCCACCCCTCCCAGTTTGGTGTCATCTGCAAATTTGATCAGGATGCCCTTGAGTCCATCATCCAAGTCGTTGATAAAGATGTTGAATAAGACCGGGCCCAAGACAGAACCCTGTGGCACCCCACTAGTCACTCTTCTCCAGGATGAAGAGGAACCATTGATGAGCACCCTTTGGGTTCGGTCAGCCAGTTACAAATCCACTGAGTGGTAGCATAGTCAAGTCCGCATTTTACCAGCTTCTTTACAAGAATATCATGGGGCACCTTGTCAAATGCCTTGCTGAAATCAAGGTAGGCTACATCCACTGCGTTCCCTTCATCTACCAGGCTTGTAATTCTGTCAAAAAACGAGATCAGGTTAGTCTGACATGACTTATTTTTCAGAAATCCATGCTGACTATTGGTGATCACAGTATTTCTTTCTAGGTGCTCACAGACTGTTTGCTTAATGATCTGCTCCAGAATCTTCCCTGGTATTGATGTCAGACTGACTGGGCGGTACTTATTTGGGTCCTCTCTTTTCCCCTTTTTGAAAATAGGGACAACATTTGCCCTCCTCCAGTCTGCCGGGACTTTGCCTGTTCTCCAGGAATTCTCAAAGATGACTGCCAGTGGTTCTGAGATCACATCTGCCAGTTCTTTTAATACTCTTGGATGCAGTTCATCTGGCCCTGGAGACTTGAATACATCTAAACTAGCCAAGTATTCTTGTACTATCTCCTTAGTTATTCTGGGCTGTGTTTCCTCTGCTGAATCATTTGCTCCAAATTCCCCCATCAAACCTTCTACCGTCAACATGGGAAAGTCAGATACTGAGGGGGCAAGGATAGACACACTGAGGTTGAAGGTGGCAGGCTCTTTCCTGTTCAGAACTGCAGTTCAGAAAATGCAGAGTTGGGCTGGTTCATCTAAAGACCCATCAGCATAGTGGCCAACCAGATGTTCCAGTGGGAAGCTTGCAAGCAGAACTTGAGCACAACAGCAACTCTCCCTACTTGTGAATCCAAGAAACTATTATTCAGAGGCATTCTGCCTTTGGCAGTGGAGGTAGAATGTAGGCTAGAAGCCAGGGATAGTATTTATGCAAACATTAGCTTGTTCCCATAGAATAAGTCTGAGCCTTGTGAAAACGTTTGGTCTGGAAGATGAAATCATGCTCTAGGAAGACCTTCCAGGTCTGGAGGGCAGCAAGAAAGAATGGATGGAGTTGGTTAAAAGTGGCAGCCCTAGACATGCTTACCTGGGAGGAAGTCCCATTGAAAGCATGTGGGATAGCTCAATTGGTGGAGCATGAAACTCTGAATCTCAGGGTCATGGGTCTGAGCGCCATGTTGAGCAAAAGATTCCTGCATTGCAGGGGTTGGACTAGATGACCCTCATGGTCCCTTCCAACTCTACAGTTCTATGATTCTGTGATTGTTCTAGGGTGGCCAAGACAGCAGCAAAGATCACTGACCTGGATTTAACAGGAGGAGTCATAATAGATTGACTCTAGATGGCGCAACTGTCTGCACTCCCAGTGCAGTTAAGGAGCCATGAATGAAGTGAGGTTTAAAGCTTCCAATAAATGAGAAGAAAAAGACTGAGCACCGTAGTCTCTTCACTTCATTCTCCTATCATTAATAGCCTCTCAACAACCTTATTTGCATCCTCTTAAAAGGCAGCAGAGCGCATTAAGCCCCAAGGAACTGTGTGCTAATGTGTCAGGGTGTGTGCTAATGGAAAACTCAGGTGAGGTTTCAGTTGCAATCCTGTCTTAAGGGCAGCACTTTGAAAATAATTCTCAGTGCCATGTTTCTCCAGACTATCATCATAATACTACTTCTCTACCTACACCTCCCTCCCCTGCCTCTTCAGTGACATACCTTCCAAGATAACAGCAGGACTCTCGATCCCTGGCCCAATGGGCTTTCAGGAAGGGTTAGCTTCTGCTAGCCAACAGGCTCTCGGGAGCTCATTTTGACATTGCGGGTGGAGAAGAGGAAGGCACCATTCAATTATCTCAGGGCAATGTACAATAAAAACAGGAAAAATCTGTTGAATTTTTTTTTTGGGGGGGGGCCTAGTAATTTTAAGTAGGGCATAATTTCTCCAAATAAACACAATGCAATCCTATATTCCATGGGTTAGGAACTTCAGATCTGGGGGCCAAATATGGCCCTCCAGGCTTCTCTATTTGGCCCTTGGGACTCTTCCTAGGCTGAACCAGTCACTTGCCCTACTTATAACTCCCTTTTCTTTCATAATGGAGCTGAAGGTGACATACATGTGGCTCCCAGGTGGTCACTCATCCAGACCCAGGCTCAGACATGTTTAGCTGCAGGAAGGTGATGGACTCAGGTGATGCCTTCAGAAGATACCTTAGGGTTATATTGGTAGGATGACAATCTGTTAGGTCAATGTATTTATTGAATTAAACATCTTTTGGTGTTGTTTTGAAATTGATGTTGTCTTGTATTAGTAAAGATGGAGGGTGAGCATGGCATTTTTCTACCTCTCTCATAAGACATAATACTCCTGGCAGATCATGTTATGAGTGGCTACTAGCAACAATGGTTATAGGCCAACATTGGAGACAAAATGCCTCTGAGCAACAGTTGCTAGGAATCACAATTAGCATGAGTGCTGTTGCACTCATTTCTTCCTTGTGGACTTCCCAGAGGCATCTGGTTGTCCACTGTGAGAATATTATGCTGGCCTGATCCTGCTGCAGGCCCCTTCATGTTATCCTGAGGGCAGCTAGTCTTGTCTCCTCCTTTCATAGTATTCTTGCAAGAAGTTAAACCTTCCTTTTCAGGAATGCTTGTGGGTCAGGAGTGCTCATCCTAACATTTGAATCAATTTCACTTGCTAAAAGCTGTCTGGTTAAAATTGTGTTTAAAGTCTGTCTGGTTTGTTTTTTAAAAAATACAATACAATACAATAACTGGCTAAAGAAACAACGATTGGAAGCTTGATGCAAGGACGCCCATTACCAGCAAGAGAACAGCCTGCTTTGCCCAGATTATTCAGAGCCCATGTGTCAATCCAGGGTTCAAGCTGGGATTTCATCCTAAAACCACCACACATGACTGCTCAATATTAGCTCGACGGCTGGAGTCCTTGCTGCCAATTATTTAAAAAGCACTCTTCCACTCAGGCTCTTCGTTACTGCTCCTGCTCTCTGAGGCAGCAGATGTAACAAATGCCAGGGGGATTCTAGGCAAAGACTGGACCACGTGCCCTGAGGCAGACCCTAGAATGCATACAATAATTCCTCCATGATGTGGTCTGGCCCCTGCACTGCCACTAGGGTGCACACTTGCATTAAAATGTAGTTCCAGAGGCAAAGTTGTCTCCAGCTGGGAATTTAATAAGCAGCTTCACCTTTTATTAAAACCTTCTTGAAGGTGAGGAGCTGGGGTGTGGGTGGGTGTGTTGATATGTGGGCCAGTTCATGCACAACTCCATGAAAAATGCTCTATACGGTGAGAAGCCTCTGAGTGACTGTAGCAGTTAGCAGTTCATATGTAAAACATTAAGATGGTATTTGGGAGCAGTTGGAGCATTTTTATCAATATCCTCGCAATCATCCTTACTCCAGCCTATGGTGAACCAGCGGGATGGGAATCCATTCTGCATCTGAGAGAGTGAGAGAACAGTGGTTTATCAAAAACCACCTAGTGAGCTCTAGTAATGGATCAGACTCCCAGATATTTGAAGGTTTGTTCCTAATATTCTGTGTTGGTGAGATGATCCATTTCCACCCATGGGTTGAAACTGTAATTAGGAAGTGATACATTTTATTTTGCACGTGGGGGCCTTGCATAGTGCCTTGTGTTGGCTGGTCCTTTGCCTCCATGGTTTCATTTCAAACTCTGTGTGTGGGGGGGGGGACTTGTGGGCCCCCCACCTGTCAGTGACCTGTCAATCTCGGCAGGGCCAAATTTAGGTTTGATGAGGCCCTAAGCTACTGAAGGTAATGGGGCCCTTTATATGTCCAACTGTCCTTTGTCAACAACAAATTGTCACTGTTTTTTGTGTTGAAAATATGATGTATAGTAATTTATGGACCTAATAGGTATCTAAAGCCATTTGCCACTGTTGCTGTATGTCGGTTTTATTTTATTTGTTTTTTATCTTATATTTTGGAAATGTACATCCAATTTTCTCTCTCCTTTAATCTTTTTGGGGGCCTCCAAGAGAGTGGGACCCTAAGCTATAGCTTGTTTAGCTTATACATAAATCCGGCACTGAATCTTGCCCACCACCCAATCCACATCCCTACTCCAGACCTAGTATTACAGAGTATAGGGGGCTATTGCCATTGTACAATCAGTTTCCCGACCAACAACCAATGCAGTGGAGTAGAGACAGGGAACTCTCAACCACGCACCTCCCACGGCATCTAATTCTGGCTTCTGTATTGCTATATTTCCAGATGGCTTTACTGTTTCCTTCAGTTAGCTGATTCCTGGCAGGGTGCTTTGCTTCCTTATGCTTTGGTACCTTTCGTAGGGTAGACAACTTCACAGACTCCCTGGAGGTTAGAGGATGCAAGAAAAACTGCCATTCCTTTTTGTCATTGTCTTTTCTTTGGGGAAAAACAAACTTACTGGGGGGAAACGAACCATTTTAAATGATGTATGCAAAGTGTGAGAGAAGGAGGCAAATCAAAAAAGTGGATTCTAAATAGGTGAAACTGACAACTTTTCCCCCAGTCCTGCCATGTCCTAATAAGTTAACAGACCAAAGAAAGTTTGTCACCATCTCTTAAGAGAAGCAGGAAAGTGGAACTCTTGATATCTGTCTTCTTGCCTTCACTCCTTCCAGGAAGAAGTATGCAAGCAGCTTTGTAAAGATGCCATTTCTAAACTCCAATGGCGATGGTGAATTTTGGGGTGGAGGGGAATCAGAAAGAAAGCTTGGGAATTGCGTCGCCCCCATGGAGCAAGCTGTGCTTGAGCAAATTGAAAACTACAGTTCCGTGGATTCCTGGTTGCAACTGAGGCTTTAGAATAATAAATATAATAATAATAATAATAATAATAATAATAATAATAATAATAATTATTATTATTATTATTATTTATTTATACCCCACCCAGCCACTCTGGGCAGGGAAGGCACTCTGTGCTAAAAGGCCTTCATTGCTGCTAGAAACTCAAGGATGAGACTTCCTGTGTTTCTGGTTTTCCTCCTCCTAAGTTTTAGGAATGAGCGGATCAAGCAAGGAGTTCTGCAAGTCAGTGCCTGCCACCCTAAAGGCTCAGTCTGTGGTAAAGGCCAACCAAACCTCAGGGGCATAAGGAATCAGTGAAAGTCAGTACAAAAATGCACATTTTCATCGATGCACACATTTCTAAATGTATTTAACCCTAAAAAAACATTTTTACACATTTTCAGTTCATACACATTTTTCTTCATTTTTTTTGGAGCAAAACTCAAAGTGTGAAATCTGAATGGTCATTGGTATTAGTCTAGGAGGTGCTAATTGGGCTACTTTTGCTTAAAAGTAGAGACCAGACTAAATTCTCCTGGAACGTGAGGCTGCCCTTGAAAACAACTCAGAAACTTCAGTTGGTCCAAAATGAAATAGCCAGATTACTGGTTGAGGTTCCCTTTAGATCTCACATAATCCCTTTTTTAAAAGAGCTTCACTGATTGCCAGTTCATTTCTGGGCCCAATTCAAGGTGTTCATATGAGAGTTTAAAGCTGTAAAATGGCTAGGGCCCCAAATACTTGAAAGCATCCCTATTATATTTATTTACTTGGAATATTTATGAACAACCCTTCCTCCAAAGGAGCTCAGGGTGATATATAACATGCACAGGAGCAAATTAAATCAACATCAATAAAACATGTGCAAGTTGTTGTTTTTTAAAGCAAGTAACAAAAACATTATCAAATGTATTTTAATTTTTTTTAAAGAAAAATTTCTATAGGGCAGCTTCCTCTGGGAGCCTCTCATAGATAGCTGCTTTATATCAGGTCTTTGGTCCATTTAGGTCAGTTTCATGTACACTGACAAGCAGCAGCTTTCAGGCAGGAGTTTTCCCCACCCCTAACCTGATGATGTTGGGGACTGAACGCAGAACCTTTTGCATGCAAAGCAACTGAGCTACAGCCGAACCTCCAAGGATAACTTGGCAACCGAATCTCCAGTCTGAGATGTACATTACTAGGAAAAACAAACCCCCGTGTTCTGCAGAGGGGAAGCAGAAGAACGGGGAAGTAATTCCTTTTGCAATCAGCTGCCCACATGAACTGAAACACATTCTCATCTTTCTCTCTCTCTTTTTAATAGTTTGGTAATATGTTTTCGGAGTCAGGTTTGGTGGTGGAGTGGAGGTTGGGAGACTGTGGGACTCTCAGAACTGTTATAAAAATAACAGTGTGATGAATGACCCCACACTCCATTAGATGGGAAGGAGGAGGGTTCCCCACCCCCCAGCACAAGATAAATTGTGCTTGTCATGGCAGGTACTGTACCGATTTACCTGCAGTATACCTAGGCCAGCTCACCAGTGACCTGGCTGTGCCAGCTTTTATCTCAGAAAGGGGTATCTTTATTGGTCTGGTTTGTAATGGAAATTAATATAGTTTGGAGATAGGAAGGCAGCTCTGTAGCAAGAGGTGCAAGGGCAAACCAGCTATTATGCCTCTCACACAGGGACCCTTGGCCAATCATTTGGCTGAGGTGAAGGAAATAGATGTCACTTCACCCCCATGTTCAGAAGCAGACCCCTTTAGCAAGTAAATCTCATCAACCTTTTCAAGTTCTTTGAGAGTGTCAGCAAGCATTTAGATAGAGACAGTCAAGTCAACATTGTGTAGGTAGGCTCTACACAACATACTGCTATAGTAATAATGGTAATAATTTATACCCCACCCATCTGGCTGGGTTTCTCCAGCCACTCTGGGCAGCTCCCAAGAGAACATTAAAAACAGAATAAAACTTCAAACATTAAAAACCTCCCTAAACAATGCTGCCTTCAGATGTCTTCTAAAAGTCAGATAGTTGTTTATTTCCTTGACATCTGATGGGAGGGCCTTCCACAGGGCGGGCGCCACTGCCGGGAAGGCCCTCTGCCTGGTTCCCTGTAGCTTCACTTCTCTCAGTGAGGGAACCTCCAGAAAGCCCTTGGTGCTGGACCTCAGCATCCAGGGCAGAACGATGGGGATGGAGATGCTCCTTCAGGTATACTGGGTTGCGGGCAGGGGGACTTTCCACACATGCAATCTGGTATGTGACACTAGGATGTATAAGTTAAGTACCTATCCTTTCCATCTTAATGATCAAGCTATGTTGCCACAGAGATAAATGGGTGCGCCTTTACCCACCTCACCTGGTTATATGTCATTCTAACCCTAGGATAAGAATGATAGACCACCGGGGGGGGGGGGCTGTGTGTGTGTGATTTGTGAGAACAGAATGCTGGACTAGATGAGCATTTGGAGTGATCCAGCAGGACTCTTCCTATGTGCAGCCCTGAGCCACAAAACCATACCATTTTACATGAATTCATCCTTTTGGAAAACAGCAAGCATCAAACCGTATGCAACTCAATAAAAGGTAAAGGTACCCCTGCCCGTACGGGCCAGTCTTGACAGACTCTGGGGTTGTGCGCCCATCTCACTTAAGAGGCCAGGGACCAGCGCTGTCCGGAGACACTTCCGGGCCACGTGGCCAGCGTGACATCGCTGCTCTGGAGAGCCAGAGCCGCACACGGAAACGCCGTTTACCTTCCCGCTGGTAAGCGGTCCCTATTTATCTACTTGCACCCGGAGGTGCTTTCGAACTGCTAGGTTGGCAGGCGCTGGGACCGAGCAGCGGGAGCGCACCCCGCCGCAGGGATTCGAACCGCCGACCTTTCGATCGGCAAGCCCTAGGCGCTGAGGCTTTAACCCACAGCGCCACCTGCGTCCCTGCAACTCAATAGTCTTTGTAAAATGTTAGCCAGAATCAAGCCAACAGACTATTCAAGCCTTCTAAAGGATCATTATAAGGAATTCCACCACCCAGGAGCAACTGTAGCTTTGAAATGTTTTCTGTGTGCATGTACTTAGGCAGGAATGTGTTAAGGAAGCTTGAAGAATTGGATTTTTATGAATTTCTGGCATGAACTGGCCTAATTCTGCACATTCCAGGAAAATAAAGAGCAGATTGGAACCCAGTTATCTGAATTTTTCACTTTTCTGAAATTTGTGCTAACAATCTTTCGCTCAAAGAACGTACCAAAATACAAAATGTGTACTTTAGGATACAATATATCTGGAAATGTGTAGATTGAGATAAAATACATATTTAAAAATGTGCTTCGCGAAACAACAATCAGATTAATGTAGCAACAGAATGGAAGGAGCACATGTGAAATTTATACGGAGCACAGAAATATATATTGCCACTCCTAATTTTAGAGAATATTGCTTCCTTCCATGCAGGAGAAATCCATTTCATCACCTAACATGAAATTATAAAAATTCACAAGAGACATTATGGAGGCTTATTTTTTAATGTTGGAGTTCACCTGGTGGTGACATTTACATTGTAAAATACCCATTATGTAAACTCACACTAAGTCTCACTTTGTAGATTTTCAGCAGAGGAGGAAAAGCTCTGCATTAACCCATCATACCCACTGCATGAACCATACTCCATTCTTCCTCCTGGCTAAAATACAATGAGCAAGCCACTTGTATGGAAAAGGGAATGACATTTTTATGACAGAGTCTCTTCACATCTTGGCTGAGTAGGAAACAACAGCTTCACACAAGAGACATGAATAGCCTTCTTGCTCGACTCTATACAAATCCCCACCCTGAGTTTCCACTTTTGAATAGTTGTTTGTTGTGGGGGAGGGTGGGAAAGGAGAACGTTAGCCGCTTTGAGACTCCTTCGGGTAGTGATAAAGCAGGATATCAAATCCAACTCTTCTTCTTCTACACATGTCAGCTCAGAAGGGACTTACTCCTAGATAAGTGTGTATAGGATATTCAGTGGGACTTACTCCCAGGTAATTGTGCTTAGAACTGCAGGTTTAGTTTGTTCTTTTTGAGAACTTGCGTCAGCCACCTTCTATAGCCAAGGATTCCATACAATCATAGAATCATAGAGTTGGAAGAGACCACAAGGGCCATCGAGTCCAACCCCCTGCCAAGCAGGAAACACCATCAGAGCACTCCTGACATATGGTTGTCAAGCCTCTGCTTAAAGACCAAAAATTTGGTTTTTTTGTTTGTTTTTTTTAAAAACACCTCTTGGAATCACTTCTGTCACAACTGACAGAGCCCTTCTCCCCTATTTGAGAGGGGGAGAGTTGGAAGAGTGGTGCTTACATGGTAGGTTTGCTGGGCTCCTTGGAAAAACTAAGTCAAATGTCAACAGGTTCTTTGTCTGTTTTTAGTTGTGCTGTACTGAAGTCTGTCCTGCAGTTTTGCAAAAAGTTAATTCCCCTGCCAAAGAGGCTTCCATGGCTCTGCCCAGTTCTTGAGTCACTTTAGAATTTTGTTTAGAATTTCAGACAGTGAGGGGTTTTGAGCTTAATTTATCATTGTGAGATGGCTGAAGGTGGCATGTGTGCTTTTCTTCCTAGTAAACATTTCTCCAGCACTCTGCAGTCTCCCTGACTGCAAATAGTTTCTTAACTGAAGAAGCCCTATGGAATAAAATATCTCATGATGCTTTGCCCTGGACTTCCCCTGGTTCACCTCATCTCCGTATTACCTCACAACAACCCTGTGAAGTAGGTTAGACTGAGACAGTAAATGACCCAAGGTCACATCTTGAGCTTCATGGCCAAATGGGAATTTGAACTCTAGAGACTGAGGTCTTAGTCCAACACTAACTATTATATCACACTGCCTGGAATCTGCCTGATCAGTCATTGCAAGTGAGTGTAGGCAAGGCACAGTTACAGTTGCTATTAAAGAGTTTGTCAGTGAAATAATGAATACTAGCAATGTTGGCCCTGAATATGAATCTTTCCTGGCAACAACAAGGTACAAAATGGCTAATAACAACACAGTTGTTTTTATCAACAGGTTTTACCTTGTGAGAGGCAGCATGGTCGATGCCATAGGCCTGGTTTGAATGATAACCAAGACTCTTCCTGAAACCCTTAATGCAAAACCACTTTCCTTCTAAACTTATTAAGTGGACTTGGTAAATTATGCAGAGACTTTGATGTGGGGAGGTTTTCTTTTGATCAGTACCTTGAAGGGTCACTCAATGAGGTAACCCATGCCAAAAGAACTACTGAGATGAAGTCAGTGTATTGTTATGTAAATGATGTCAGACAGATAAAATCAGTGAAAGACATTCTGGCCAACATGAACACCAAAGCTGAACTAACTACTTCGTTAAGAAAGTCATCACCCATTTCCATAACAATCAAGAGAAGATGCTGGCTGCTTATCAAACTGTCATAAGGGACAATAGCCGCCTTTCAGAAATTGTCAGAATGATAATTGTGGAAGGGTAATTGTCCTGGTGGGCCCATTGCTGAAGGATGCACATGAATCCTGAGCAATCAGTGAATATTACTCTGAATGTGACTCCAGATCAAGCTAACCTCACATCCATACAAATGCAGTGCAGATCACCCCAGAATGAAGACAAAAACCAGAAGTGGAATCATCAAAAGGTCACAGCTAACGTCACAAACCATTCTATTTCCAGTTTATGTTCCTTTTACATGAGTGCTCTCATAAGTCTATTCCATCCTGTTTCACATTAATCCACTTTAAAAAAACAACAACCTCCAAACCTCCACCCAAAATACATTTAAATACTAGGGGTATGCAAAAGAATCAGATAAATCCCAAATCAAGAACTTAAACAGGGTTGCTGTAGACCAGGCAGGTCCAGGGGGTGTCCCTGGTCGACTGCCTTAGTGTTCCAAAACCAGAAAGAAAGAAAGAAAGAAAGAAAGAAAGAAAGAAAGAAAAAGAAAGCTGAACAACTTTGGCAAAACCTCTCCTAAAAAAAGCTCAAGAACTTTGGTCAATCCTCCCCTAAAAAAACTCAACAGCTCCTGGCAATGACAATGGGTAGATCACAGCCAGTCTTTTTATACTGTGAGTAGATTGCAGTCTCTTGGGAGTTGGACATGCCTGCTGTAGACCAAATTGGCAATTGTTGAAGTCAATGGAGGAACTCCTCAATGTATTGCCAAGCAAAGTGTGACCTCCAAAGTGTTTTGAGAAGCTTCAGAGAACCAGATTTATTTATTTATGCAAAACCCAAAACTTTTCTCCCAAAGCTTGCCATATAAGGAAAAATGCTAAGTTGAGGTGAAGGAGAAGGTGGAGCTTTTTTCTTTTGTGATGGATGGGTCTAATTTCTAGTTGGAGGGAATGATTTTACAAGGGCTCTGCACTCAAGGTGTTGAGAGAAGGATGTTGAAGCGACATATCACCTGGTGAACACAACTTTTCTCTGTACACTTTATTTACGCTGTGTGTTCATCTACCCATCTCTTATCAGAAGTCCCTCTATACAAGCTTTCTCTGTAAACGAAAATATACCAACTCTTTAGCTTGTCCTCATGGGGAAGATGCTCTGACCTTTTGATCATTTCCACAACCCAGGCGTGAAGAACATTGTTCAGACCAATTCCCATCTGGGCAAGCTTTTGTGAGCCACACAGCAGTGATGGAAGCAAAGAATGGAATTTTAACTTTATATGTTATGGTAGTTTCTACAAAGACTCATGGAATCTTCCCTATCCTCCATCCAGACAACTGGGAGACATTATGAAAGTTCAAGGATGCATTCAGGTCAGGCAAGGCACTCAAAGAAGTTGTAATGAAGACTGGTAAGGGATGCAGCCTTTGGAGAAACCTGAGGGCCAGGCAGAGAGGACATTTGGCCTCCAGGCCCGAGGATGCTTGCTGCTGGTGTCACTCTTTCTAGATGCTTTTTACAAGCTCTGCAACAATCTTTTTGAGATGGAGGGAGAAGAACTGTGTTCCAAATGCTGCCACACCCAGGGAAGACTGAAGAATCTGGTCATTGCAAATTCCTACATGAAATGGCTCGATTTGTATCTCTTGGGTTAATATGTCCAAACTTAGATTTCCATCAGTTTTTGCACTTCTTCAGATGTTTTGATGCTAGTCTGGGCAGTTTGAACATATCAAATTGATGCCTATTTTGAGAGAAAATATACATTTATAATATGTTTTTTGAGAATATTTGTTTTTTTAAAAATTTAAATTCAGATTAACCTGGAAACAGAAGAAGAAGAAGAAGAAGAAGAGGAGGAGGAGGAGGAGGAGGAGGAGGAGGAGGAGGAGGAGGAGGAGGAGTTTGGATTTGATATCCCGCCTTTCACTCCCCTCCAGGAATCTCAAAGCGGCTAACATTCTCCTTTCCCTTCCTCCCCCACAACAAACACTCTGTGAGGTGAGTGGGGCTGAGAGACTTCAAAGAAGTGTGACTGGCCCAAGGTCACCTAGCAGCTGCATGTGGAGGAGTGGAGACACGAACCCGGTTCCCCAGATTACGAGACTACTGCTCTTAACCACTACACCACACTGGCAATAAAATTATGGTAAAAATATGCTAAAGTGGTGCAGACCAGAAATATATAGATTTATATGTTCCTAGACACTTTTTAAAAATAATAATAATAAATAAATAAATAATCTGTCTATCCTAATACTCTCTAGTATAACAAGGAAAATCAATTCAATCTACTGGAATCCCAAACTCACCCCCCCCCCCCCCAATACCCCTTATAAAAAGAAATTAACCACTGGGATTGCTTCCCTACCAGGTTCCTATCTAGAGTCATCATGTTATCTAGACATTGCAGGAGTTTCTTAGAATGTGGCATCCTCATCCTTGTTAACAAACTCAGGACCATTTTTGAGGTTCTGTGGTTGCTATAGCAACTCAGCATCACTATCAATTGCAATAGGTCAAAATGCTGGGTAGCATCAGAAATGTAATTTTCCTGCCGCCTCTCTCTCTCTCTCTCTCTCTCTCATTCTCTCTCTCTCTCTCTCTCTCTCTTGTGACTGTTTCAAAGGTTTCAGTACAGTGACAGCAACATCTGAACAAATTCGCATGTGGGTGGGGGAGTGGGGAGGAGACCTGGGCTGTGTTGCTGCTAAACATTATCGATCAAAAGCACAGTTTGTCTCTGCACCTACCTTCATTTTTCATCTGCCCCTAAAGATGTTAAACCGAAACAGGGAAGCAGAGCAGAGGATGGGGCCATGTTGCAGTGTGCGCAAGGAGATGTAGGTAGGATCGTTAAGGACAAGCTAAGTACTTCTTATTCTAGGGATCCTTCTCCACAACACAGTGAGTCATCCTCGAGGCCAAATATACCTTTCAGAGAAGGCAGAGTTGAGAAGAGCTTGTACATTAAGGGGACACATCGCAAAATGGCATATGTTAAACACAAACTGCTTGGCACATATTGTAATAGTTTGAATTAATTCTGATGGGTTCTTAAGGTGGCTGCTGTTCCTGCTTGTGGAAAGGGGCATTATTCAGTGAAGGGCCATAGCTCAATGACACAACACATGCTTTGTGTGCATGAGGTCCCAGGTTGAACCCCAGCATCAGTTCCCAGCATGGCAGGGAAATGCCCCTGTCTAAGAAATCTAGTGAGTGCAGACCTCGGATGGC
Source organism: Podarcis cretensis (assembly GCF_951804945.1). NCBI lineage: Eukaryota > Metazoa > Chordata > Lepidosauria > Squamata > Lacertidae > Podarcis > Podarcis cretensis. Next base: position 32,365,701 of record NC_137177.1, read on the forward strand.
TAATCTGTGGTCCACCAAGTGTTGTTGGACTACAACTCCCATCACCCCTGACCATTGGCCACGCTGCCTGGGGCTGATGGGAGTTGCAGTCCAACAACAACTGGAGGACTATCAGTTCCAAAGTGGATAAAACCTGCCAAGTTAGAGACAAATAGGTGCAGGATTTTTTTTGTTCTGGGCACATTTAAAATTTGCTCTCTCTCTCTTTAAGTCTATTTCTTTTTTTTTGTTTTTGAACAGAATTTGATAAAATTTGTAGGCACATCAGTTCCTTCTGAGGAAATGGATTCTGACAAATTTTAAAATGGTTTCAACATAGTGACAGCTGCTACAGTTTAGGGATAGTTAAAAAATGAATCTCTCCCCTAGTGTTCTGTGGAGAATTGTCATAAAAATTGCAGAGCGCTGAATCCTTCAGTAAGAAGGCTGACAAATTGCAGACAGGCAAGTCCAGGGGCTTTTGTAATAGGCACTTTTAAAGTTTACTTGGGTGTTAAGAACTAAAGGGGATGTGCCTTCTGGGTAAAATCATTCCCTCTGATTACAAGCTTGACCTGCGAGTCTCCCTCTGCCTCTCCCCATGCCAGTGTTTGCTCTCTCTTCTTCCAGAGTCTCCAGGCTGAGCCCTGCATGGAGCTGTCCCTGGTGCAATTGAAGTCTTCCTTTGCCTTGCCCTGTTGAAACCATTGCTTGCTCAGAATTGGTCACTGAACTCCTTGATAGTATAGTTAGGATATAATTTTAATAAAAGAAATACATAAGCGGACAAATCATTTGTTGAGAAGGGGAAGAGGGTCAGATTGGGAAGTGCCTAAACCCACCAGAGATTCCTTTATCCTACAGTAAGAATTAAGTGCAAACCAACAAGCACTCTAATCTTAGGACGTCTTTTCACAATATTTTGAGTTGATTCTAGCTATCATCTCTATCTACCTATTTATTTATCATCTATCTATCATCTATCTCTATCTATCTATCATCTATCTATCTATCTATCTATCTATCTATCTATCTATCTATCTATCCATCGGCCTACACAATCTTTATTAGTTTTTTAAAAACAATCCTTCCCTTAACAGAAAACCCTCTTGACACAACAGCAATGCCATAACACAAGGTTATACTACTCCCAGGCCAGAATCCAGACTATGAAAAGAAAAGTCAGAGCAACCCTCCCAAATTTGAATGCCTTAGGGAGTGTATGGTTGTCCTTATTTATGTAAGCAATAAAGCAATACCTGCTGGCTGTAAAAGAGTCTTCTCACAATATTTTGTACTTGGGTGCCGATTTCTAAGAACAAATGCCTGTACTGGATCCCGCTCAGTCAACAGGCAGGCTCTTTTGCTAGAAGTGCCTTTTACCAACTGCAATTGGTACAACAGGTATGATCATTCTTGGACCATGGAAGCTTGATGACAGTAGTTTGTGAATTGGTTAGCAATTAGCTCTGGTCGTGGCTTCCTTTGCACCCGATCCAGAAGCTGCAGTTAGTGCAGGATGCTGCAGCACCACTGCTGAGAGAAGCGAGAGCTTGTCAGCATATAATACGTGTGCTCGGGGATCTGCACTGATGACTGATTTGCTACCAAGACAGGTTCAAGGTGTTACTTTTAGTATATAAAGTCCAGTTTACCTACAAGATTGCCTTACCCCATAAACACCCACCCGACTGCTTCGATCTGCAGAACTGGAATGCCACATGATATCTGTTCTACATTTGTAAGAAAGCAATATTTTAGTGTGGTAGCATCTACACTCTGGAACTTCTTGCCTATTGACATCAGGCAGGCACTTTCACAGCATTCTTTTAGACACCTGCTAAAATCATTGTTGTTTAGACAAGCCAAACCAGACTTGTAGAATATTTATGTATGTTTTAATCTTCTCATTGCTAAGAACCACCACCACCACCATTATCATCTCCAGTTGCTAGTCACAAACTGCAAAAAAGGATGCATTATGTGTTTTGTAGCCAACGGGGGTTACACAATTTTATTATATTTTTAAAGTAGTCAGTTAAACCTTGTGGGCATATCAATTAGCCACAGTCTTCTGAATTCAGGATGATGATCATAATGCACGAGAACTGGCATGACTGTACACTCATAATTTTTTTTTTAAAGATGGTTAGCATGAAAACCCCTGGAGCTACATATCTGCAATTTGGGAAGATTTAATCCCTCTACAGAGGCTACCATGTCTCCAAATTTCATGTCCCTGGGCTAAAAACAATAATGTTATGGCCATATTTTGTTTCTCAAAACAAGTCAATGGGATTTCTGAAGATTTGTCAAATCCGGATCTGGATCCAGATCAAGTCAGACTTGATCAGGCCTAATCAGGTTTTACGAATTGGAGTCACAAATGTGACCACATGGCCTATACACAGCCCTAGTAAATTGAGCTTGTTTTTTGCTGGACTCAGTTCTGAATTCACAAATCCTGCTATGTTTGTTGCATATCCAGCAAGAATGTTGCCTCTCCTATCCTCTTCTTCTTGTGGCCTGGTGGAGCTCTGGAGGCTTCAGCAATCTCTTCTCTCTGTCTTTCTGTGCCTCTTTTACTCCTTCCTTCCTTCCTTCCTTCCTTCCTTCCTTCCTTCCCTACTTCCCCTTCTCTCTGCTATTAAGAATGTTAGTATCACAGAAACAAGGGACTTGTTTTCCCAGGGTACCAATGGGTATGTGTGGTGGGGCAACAGCCTACAACAAAGGGTAAATATCTTCTCCAGTTTGGGTTACAATCAAAGCCAGAGAATAACTATCAAATATTGATGATTGCCCCATAATGTATTTGAAGTTCTCTTCCAAGCCAGGGAATAAGCAAACTTCATTAGCCTCACTAGTCACCACTGCATTACATTGCATCAGATCCAACACAACACACAACGGAGTCACCTTTGCATTAGTATATGGTGACTGTTGTATGTTGGGAGGGGATCTAATGCCAGAGGACTGCTTGTCTAAAACCAGGTGGCCCTTCAGGCATTGATGACAACAAGTCCCATCATCCATGACCATTGGCTATGCTGGCTGGGCCTTGTAGGAGATGACATCCCACAACAACTGCTGCGCCACAGGTTGTGCAACCTTTGGTCTAAGTCACTAGTCCATAAGGAATTGCTCTTGACATATGGAGACATCTGAGCAAGTTTCATGACCTTCAAGGGCTTCCAGTTGGAGGCCTAGATACCCAAGTCCTCTAGACCTCTGTTGCTAGCTGTGTACTTCCTATTGCATTTTTTTTAAATTCATCCCTCTCTCTCAAAAAGAGATATAGCTTCACAGCCTCCAGCACAGCATGACTCCATCAGACCAGAGCATTCATGAGCAACTTGGTTGCTCAGTTTGTTTTGAAACACATGTTCCCCAGGCCTCCTTAGGCTTCCTTTAACCCAGCAGGGTCAAGATGCTCCAGTTCTCTTTGGTGCTGTGGGAAGGCTTAAGCAATAAAAGCAAATCAATACACAGGATGAAGATACAAAGTGCCCCGATGCAGCTCAGAGTTGTGTCTGACACGCGTCATTCACAGGCAGAGAGAGAGGACTGGAGGGAAGAGTCAAGGAGCCGGGCCTCCTTGAGAGAAGATCTCACAGCTTCCTTACACACACAAACACACACACTCCTTCGTTGCTCGCAACAGCTGTCAGAAGCATAAAGCCGTTTGATTTAAAATCAATTGCCCAGTCAAGACATACCCTTTCTGCTAGAGTGAAATATAACATTCAAAATGCAGAAGTGAAGGCAAAGGAAGCAAGGGAGCTTTTCTTTTTCATTGCTGAGGGCTCCTGCGGTTTGTGAAATGAGTGTAAAACCTCCCAGTTAATCTGATCATGCAAGTTGGGGTCAGCTTCAGCAAACAGAGTTCAGAAGAGTGCCAGAGTTCAAGCAAACAGATGATAATGCTGTACAGCAGACTTTGTGAAATGAACCCATTTGCTTATTTGGAATCATAGGAACCAACTCCTAGTGGCCGAGGTCCCTTCAGCCCCCCAATAAAACATTTGAGGGGGCCAGGCTCCCCCCAAGTTGATGTGCATTGCCATTCAAATGGTGTGTGTACACCTCGTCAAGTGACTGATTAAGCAGCGTGGTGCAGGGCTTACCTGCCCCCCTCCAATATTTTATTCAAATTGGCACCTCTGTTTGAGAGCCAGTGTGGTGTAGTGGTTAAGAGTGGTAGTCTCGTAATCTGGTGAACCGGGTTCACGTCTCCGCTCCTCCACATGCAGCTGCTGGGTGACCTTGGGCTAGTCACACTTCTCTGAAGTCTCTCAGCCTCATTCACCTCACAGAGTGTTTGTTGTGGGGGAGGAAGGGAAAGGAGAATGTTAGCTGCTTTGAGATTCCTTCGGGTAGTGATAAAACGGGATATCAAATCCAAACTCTTCTTCTTCTTCTTCTTCTTGGAGGGGTGGTTTGTAGTAGGTGGGTAAAACTGGGGGTGAAACCAAAGGACTTTTTGAGGGGGGGGCAGAGCAAAAAATAAAAATTGGAGGTGAGTGTGTGGGGGCTTATGAATAAGGCTTGGGCAGTCTTGCTTCAAATATCTTTTAGATTTTTTTTAGAAAAGTCAGCTTGAAACAGTAACGGCCCAGCTGAGTTGCTACATCCTCCAAGCTTTTCCCTGACCCATATTAGTCACACTTCTCTGAAGTCTCTCAGCCCCACTCACCTCACAGAGTGTTTGTTGTGGGGGAGGAAGGGAAAGGAGAATGTTAGCCGCTTTGAGACTCCTTCGGGTAGTGATAAAGCGGGATATCAAATCCAAACTCTTCTTCTTCTTCTTCTTATTTTGCTCACAACATAAGGTAAGGCTGGAAGCCTGTGACTGCCCCATGGTCCCCACATGAACCTCATGGCTGAACCCTGGTCTTCCAGGCCCTAGTCCAACACTTTAATCATGACACTCTAGCCAATATAATCAGAAGATCCCAGGTTCAAACCTTCACATCTCCAGTCTTAGAGATCACTGCCAGAAAGGAGCTCCTCCTGAGTGCTGTTGCCAATCTGAGTAGATGATACTGACCCAGCAACTTCATATGTTTAGAAAAGAAAGCTGCAAGTGAATCAGTGGCCTGGTGATGCTTGAACTAATCAGCCTCTAAATCCCAAATATCCGTGTCTTTCATTTTACTGTAACCTAGAGCACTGTGTGTATCGCTGCTGCCACAGTATACATAATAAGCTGCAGTAGAAATAATAGCATCAGTAACCCCGGGGAAAATTACCCCATATCAGATAATTTCACTTCCTAGGAATGAAGAGCCTGAGGTGCATGTTGGGTGGGGAGGATATTCCTGACAAGGTCAGCAAGGAAAAGAATTGGCCACAAGCAAGTCAGGGAAACTTGTGAGCAGCAGAAACCCAATAAAGGGTGGTGAATTACTTCCAGACACTCAAGTTAAAAATGAAGCCACACGCCCCCCCCCAGATATGTCATGGCATTTGCACTCCTTCCCACCTCTTCCAAGAAAAGGGGTAGGCCAAGACATTTTGCAAGGAGCATAGTATCCAAGGCTGGTCAACTAGTTCACTTCGCTAAACCTTTATTAGGCATTACAAGTACAGGCCATCATAAAGCATCCATATATAAAATTTTAAAAAATGTATACAAATAAACAGGGCTGGTCAACTTACTTTGGCACCTTAGGTAGAAAATCCCACCACTGGCAATAAAAATACAACAATAATACATTAAGTCACCAACAATTTGCTGTCTTTTCATGACATCTCAAGTCTCTGCCTAAGAATGATAGGGCTAACCCCATCAAAGAGCAGGAGTCAACTTGTCTCCATCCCTTTGAAGAGGGAAGATATGGAAGTGTGCCAGGTTTACTGCTTTGTGCCCACCATGTAACAGGAAATACCTGCTCTAGAAACAGGAACCATCCACTCTCTGTGTGGCTGCTCCCTGAGGTAAGCTACCAGTGAACGAGAATGTCTCATCTCCTATTATCTCTCTGTTAGAATTCCATTTTGTTTGTTAAAGCTCCATATTTGATATTAGAAGTGCTGTTTAACAACCCATGTATGAACTCTCAACCAACCCCTTCTAGTTAAAAAAAAGAGAGATTGTTTCAAGTACACACTGTATTCTAATGTTAAAAACACCCTGTATTCTAATGCGAAAGAATGAAAAGTTGAGAATATATGAAAGGAGATTGGCTAGGCAGAACAGTATAATTGAATTTAAGTTAATGTAGAGAATGGATGTGTTAATCATTGATTATTAAGAATAGATGTTTGTAGACGTGCAAATAATAGAATAATTAATCAGAAATTAAATTAGACCTTGAAGGATGACAATGTGTGATCACACATTATTATAATGAGAAAACTGTGGTTGGCTAGTGAAAAGAGCTACTGATGACTATGGGTTGTAATTTCTATGGGAAAGTTGTAATCATTTGATGGGTTGTTTAGAAATCATGTGTGTAATCTGGAAGTGTACAAGAAACATTGCTTTGGATGTTTTTCTCAGCCTCCTCCTTATTTTTTAAGCTGTCCCTATTCACATTTGTATTTCAGGAAAGACCTATCTTTCCACTTGGAGCCTGCATCCTTTTCTTTTGAGTTTCTGGGTGGGATATCTTCAGTCTAGAATAAGGTTACCAGATTTTTTTCAATGAATCCGGGAACACTTTTCAACTTTCTACTAAATAGATGGATTTTGTCAGGGGACTGATTTGTAAATCCGGTGACTGTCCTGGGAAATGGGGACATCTGGTAACCTTAGTCTAGGAACCCCTTTTCATTTTCTCCAACACTACAACTGTGACTTGAGAGTATTTTCCTGGGCAGAATAGTGCCTGTGGGTTCTAGGATGGCTCCACCCACCCAGGCAAGCCATTGAGTGCTTTTAGACACAACTTTGGAATGTTGCCTGCAAACCAAAGGGCTTCCTCACTCTGGCGTGTTTTGGTTTCCTTTATTGGCTTTGACTCTTGATCTGCTGGCTTGAGCCCTCAACTCTGACACACCCTGCTGGCACAACTCCTGCTTGCTATCTCTCAGCTCAACCTGAACTACAGCTGAGCCTGGCGGTGGGAAAGTGGTGTGGCCCTTTTTTGTCTGGTGTAGCTTACCTGGTTAACACAAGGATATGACCGAATACACCCTTTTCCCCACTTCTAATTTGTTTTAACAGCTTTTAATGTTGGATATTTATATTACTGTAACCTGTCCTGACACCTTATGGTGAAAGGGGGAGGGTAATGTTTGAAATCATCATAATCATCATCTGACTGTCACAGGTATATACATTAAACCTCTCTTTTTCCCTTCCCTTTCTGGAATTGACTGGAAAGGGGGGCAGTTTTGTTTTCTTTGCTTGACATTACAGATTAATTATTGGCTGTTTAACTGCATTAATTAAATAGGTCACAAATGAAGCATGTGCATGTGTTTGTTGCTTTTTTATTCATGCTCAGTTGTTTTCCTCCTTGTTTTGGTTTACTTTTGCAATGTTGCATCCTCTTCTCTTCACTTTTAGGATACCTGGGATTTCATTACACTGAATTGTTGTTGTCCTTTGTTATTAATATAATATTAAGATTTTTTTCCCTTTTCCCTCTCCAGGACTGGTACTTTCCCTCCACTCAGCCAGACCTGCCTGTCCCATAAATGAGCTCCCAGGTGTGTTGATCATTGCCAGCCTAATTACCCACCTACCCAGAGGCATCTCTCACGTCACCAGGTTTTCAGACTGATTGCCCACAAAACACATGGGGAGGTAAGAGATTTCTGTTTTACCAATTCTGCAATGCTAACCCCTGCTCTTGCAGGAAAACCACCACACTTATCATTCTGACATTTGTCAGGCTTCCTCCCCTCAGAAGAAGCAACCACATCTGCAAATTGCATCTATGTCTGGCAGAAAATAAAAAAGTTTTTATTTAATTTTTTTGTAAAGTCCTCCACATGAAAACTTATGGAAGGGCCTGCCTGTAATTTGGAAGGTTCAACCACTCCATTGCCTGAAAATTTCATCTACTTAATAATAATAATAATAATAATAATAATAATAATAATAAGCACATGAGTGAATACCCACCTTCTTGCATGTCACTTTCCCAATCAAGATCAGGTACCTATCCAGTTGCTATAAATTAATGGACAGGAAAAGAAGAGGAGGAAGAAGATGAAAAGGAAAAGACTGGCGTTAAGCACACTTTATTTTAAAAGTATTTAAAAGCCTTCGTTTGACCTTTAGTGCATTATAATAGGAGAAGCCCCCTTGACAGCAGTGATGCTACTACTGAAATATGGCAGCCACAGAGAGAAAGAACTAAAAGCCCTTTAAATGTGCTCATCATTTACACTACGTAGTAATGGGTCGGCTTTGTTTTCAGATCTAAAAAGTAATTTCTGAGACTGCTTCCTTGTGCCAGGAGTTCACATAAAATTGATCGGTGTCTCAGCCCAAGAAGCAACCTGGGTGTTAAAAATTCCAGAGATACAAAACAATCTGGTTATGAAATATTTTCTGGTTTGATTTTGAATCTCCTCTTCAGGTCTCATTAGTGTCCTTCGGAGGTCCAAAAGAATCATTTGACTGCAGAAGTGAGCCGGTTTGTGGGGGGTGCTGCTTCTGCTTCTTGCTCTCTTTCCAAATGTTTGCCGCATGCTGCGTACCCTTGGCTCCCTTGCCATGCAGAACATGCTGTTTCTATTTTTTTATCTGAAGGAATAAAGGGGCAATGGGAAACAGTGTGTTTCTCAGGGTAGTAACTGTCATTTTTGCAGTGCTGGACCAATAAAAGAAAGGGCCTTGAAGGGAGCCACAAGGGAGCTGGGAGGCCAAGCTCCCGTCCATGCTTTGTTTGCAGGAGGCTGAAATCTTTAATGACACACCAAAATGGAAAGGGCAGCCATAAAGAATATGGGGCTGGAGAACTGTGCATATCAATTGGGATAGTGAATTGAGGACTTCTTGGTTTGGGGAAATGGTAGGTAACAACGGTAGGGACTCGTGGTAGAACCAGGAGAAGCGAGAGAAAGTTCTCAGCCCAAGGGCCATATTGATAACCTTCTAGGAGCTGCATGCGGTGGGGAGCATGGCCAGAAGCAAAAGTGAGTGGAGCAACAGATGTAGTTTTCCCCCTTTGTACAGTAGCCTACATACCCCTCTAAGCACACAAGCCAGAGGTTTCTACACACTCACACATTCTTCTCTCTCCACCTATTTAAGCCAGAGACATTATCAGAGTTTGACCTATTCCAGCAATTCAATAACACTGAAAGAGTTACTAGAAACTTGGGCTCACCCAACCCAATGGGTTGGCAGGACATTCAGGGCAGAGAAAAGAAAGTATGTAATGCATCCTTGACTTAGGAAATTGACTTCCACAAAGTGTGCTGTTGGTACACTTAGATCATTTCAGAGGAGAAACAGAGGCAAAAGGTTAAATGTTAGCTAAACAGAAGCTCTAGATCCTGGCCCCATTCACACCATATATTGAAAGCACTTTGATACCATCATTACTCCCCCCAAAGAATTCTGTGAGTTGTAGTTTGCAAAGGGTGCTGAGAGTTGTTAGGAGGCCACTATTCCCTCCACAATTCCCTGATTGATTTAACAATCAATCTCTCTTCTCAGGGGAATCTGTATGGTGTGGATGTGGCCCCAGAGCCATCTATTAAATTATCTTTGGGAATGCTTAGGTGTGTGGGGAGGGATCCTATTTCACTCCATAGTGATGGTCCCTGAAGAAGACACACTTCCAAGAGAGTGGAAGCTTAGTATGCTGTGAGAGGCATTTTACAGGTGAATCCAACTCCAAGCTACCTGCTAGCTCTTTTCCTTGTTGCTTCACAGGAAGGAGTTTTTCCACTGCCCTTCTCCTGGAGTTTGTACCTCCAAACCGCTCAAGCCCCCCCCCCATTTCCTCCAGGGCTGGATGAGCCTCTCTGCCACTGTGAGATCAATAGGCCACTGATAACTCTGCCTCTGGGGAAAAAAGTATTTGCTGCCAGACACTCTCTTTGCTCACCCACAGACTCATCATTCCTTGCTTCTCCTTCAGGACTGATGTGCCTTTTAGAGGCACCACAGCTCATGCTACAGCACCTCCTGACCCTTGGCACCCTTTTCCTGCTTAACATCAAACCTGAGTTTGCCATTAGAGGCAGTAATGTGTTTTGTATATTGCAAGCTGTTTCAAATGCAATCACTTTGGTTGGAAAGCAGCACAGAAATTAAAGCCTAATCTAAGTCTAATCTGGGACCTAAGAACATGCCCACCTGCTACCTAGTTGCTACATTCTCCTGTCATTTAACCCGGCAGCTGCTCAGTCTTAAACACCATCTGATTGTTAACACAGCAGGCTCAGAGCAAGGCAGAAGACTGCAGCCATGTGTGAATAAAAGGTCTGTCAAAGAACAAAAGGAAAAACCTGTCCATTGCCTAGAGGAGATACACCGCAGTGTAAACAGAGATGACACATTAGGTCCATCTGGAACCTCAGACAGGAGCACACACATATGCACGTATTTATCTTTGGCTGTATAGCAACTAATTCTGCCAGTCCTGCACAATGCTGTTTTGTTGGTTATTGGTAGGAATGCTGCAGATATTTGCACCTGTCAGGCCACTTGTCAGTGTAGCTCAGTATTCCCTACATTGACTGGAAGACATTCTTCAGGGCTTCAGGAAGAAGTCTTTCCCAAACCTGGCTGGACATGCTGGGAATTGAACCCTAAGCCTTCTGCATGCAAATCTGATGCTCTACCACAGAGCTACATCTCTTTCTCCAACTGATGGTCTAAGCTCTGGCAACCTCATGCTTAGATGACAATGCACTTTACATGATATATGTAATTAATTAGGAAAATAAGGTAAGTTACATAATTATGCTGCAGCAGACAGTGAGATGAACAACGTGGATTTTGGCAGAAGCTGAACTGCAGTGGAATGGAAACAGTGCTGTATGAGACAACTACAGGGCAGAATGGGAAAACAATGCCTTCTTACAGCCCTACCATAAAGTATCCAATGAAGTAGTGACATTCTTACAGAGAAGGGGGACAAAGTTTTCCACATTCCTAGGTTCCATCCAATCTTTAGTCCCCTCTTAACCTTTGGAGCCAACTCAAAAGTTCCTTGCCAAGCAAAACATCTGAGGAATTTTGGGAGATGTCAAAAGAGTTTTGGCAAGCCTAGCAAAATCCCCCTGTTGTACTGTGTTGATTCTCAGACACTGATTCAAAGCTGTCAACCAATTCTTTACATACCTGTCTTTACCATTTCATAATCAGCCACAGTGTAGTGCCTTGCAGGAGTGCAGAAACAAGGAAAGCCCTGGTATACCTGCATCAGCACAACCGGACACCTTCATCTGTCCCAGTTGTACAAAACATGTCTTTCCCATATCGGTCTCTACAGCCACAGCAGACACTGTCTCCAGTGGTTTGACTTCAGACCCGAAGGCACACTCTACCACTGTCTCCCAAGACAGACAGATGGTAAACAGTGCTTTGTATACAGAAGATCCCAGGTCAAATCCCAATATCTCCAGGTAGGGCTTGGATTGTTCTCCAGCCTGAAGCCACAGAGAATCTCTGCCAGTCTGTCCCAAAACTCCCCACCCCCTTTTGACCACTTGAAAATTACTTGGTGGAACACTGAATCATTTTTATGCCTGTTGTTTAGAAATTGTAATGTGTTGTGCTACTACATCCTATTTTTTTTTTTAAAAGAAGTTTACTACAATCAATCATTTTATCTTTCCTAAGTTAAAACCATGTTCACTGCAGCTTACAACATGTAAAAAAACCTACAGTTACAAACATAACAGTAGTCATAAACAATAAATAAAACATCAAAAAACCCCACATTGAACAATTTCCCCACAAATCTTAAGAAGTTCTAAAATAAAGATACAACAAATTAATATCAGTAACAGCAACAACAACACCCCCAAGAAGAAAAGAAATCCTAAACAATTCCCAAGCCCAGGACCACTTGAATAAAGTTCACTAACCACTGGTGGTCTGCAAACCAAATTTTGGGAACCCTGGTCTAGAAAGTACTGAGTTAGATGGACCAATGGACTGATTCAGAATAAGACAACTTCCTATGCTTCTATATCTATGTAGATCTGTTGCACAATTCCCTTCTGGCCTATATTGAAATGTTACCCTTTTTTTGCTTTTGTGAGATTCTTCCAGCTGGTGTTTTTGCAGAGGAGGAAATGTTGGAAGGAGGAGGGGGAGACCACAACAACCTTCAATCACACGATAAGTATTGCCAAATGGGATCATAACCTTTCCCAAAGAGCTATAAAGAAAACATCCAGCTATAATTTATTTACACACAACTAGGGTGAATATGAAATTGTGTATTAATCACCATACAGAGGAACAAAAACTGGAAGGAGGTAGCTCATTACTGTGAAGGAGATACAATTCCATTACTTTTCCAGGCGCTGCCCCCTGCCTTCTGAAAGTAAGGTAATGTTTTGTCACTGCAATCAAGAATGAGTTCCCTATGCAAGTGAGGCCACAGGAGGGAGAGGAAAATATTGTTGCTCAGCAAGACCTGATAGCCAGTCATCAACTTATTTTGCCCTTTGCACAGACAAGCTAAAATGTAATCCTATACATGCCTATTCATAAGCTCCATTGAGTTTGATATGACTTACCCTCAGGAACACATGCATAGGAGCGATGGGGAAATGTTTTCAGGCTGAAGGGGACAATGCCTTATGGTCAACCTCACAGGTGCCACCTGACAGTGGTGAGTGGAACAAGGGACAAAACGTGGGTGGAACAAATGGTTGCAATGAGAAAGTAACTGTACTTACAATATGTACAGTGGCCTACATTCCAGTCATGCAAAAGTCAATGGCTTGTGTGTGTGCGCACCCCCCCCCCCCAATTAGGGATGGAGGAGAAATTTGTTTGTTCACATTTAAAGGCAAAGCTACCCAATTTGCACTTCCCAAAATGGTAAGAGATCTGAAACTAAGCCGTCCTTTGAAACTTACATATCTCTGAATTTTGCAATGCTGTTCTCCAGCCAAGTAATTTGTACAGAAATGCATATTTATGGAAGTGAGTCATGGACAACTTACAACCATCCGGAGTGATATCTCAATACCTTCCAGATGTGCTGTGTCAGGAAGATTTTGGGCATCACATGGCAGGACAGAGTCTGAAACAAAGATATGCTCTCCCAAGCCCACGTTCCTAGCATGTTCACACTCCTGTCTTAAAAACATCTATGCTGCCTTTGTCATGTCCACAAAATGGAAAATGGCAAGATCCCCAAAAACATGCTCCACAGGGAGCTGGCTTTAGGCACTAGGTCCATTGACAGACTAACTCTGTGTGTCAAAGATGTGTGCAAAACTGACTTGAAGGCTGGCAACATCAACCCCATCATGTGAGAATCCCTTGCAGATGACCACAGTGCCTGGAAACACACAGGTTTTGTATCCACAGCAGTGACGTGAGGAAGAATGACTGCTGGGAGGAGCACCGAGAGAAGAAATGTCATGGTGTATCTGCAGCAGCACAACTGGACACCTTCATCTGCCCCAGTTGCAACAAAACACCTCTCCTGTATCAGTAGAGTACAGCAGGCACTGTAACTCTCCAGCGGTTTGATTTTACCCCCGAAGGCACAGTCTTCTATTGTCTCCTGAGACAGACAAATGCATACCCTCCAATTGTCCCAATTTTCCATTGACCGTCCCAGAATTACAAAAGCCTTTCAGGTTTCTGAATTGATCTGGGAATGTCCCTATTTCTCCTGCTAGTGCTGCTGCCACCAAGCTCAAGGAAGAGGAGGAGCCAGGGCTTGTCCTGAGCACTTGTCCTGCAGCTGCAGCTGCAAAGGAGCATCCCATTACCTCTCCATGGACGCTGCTGCCAGCCTCCTCCCTTGGGCGGCTCATAGCAGCTGCTGGATAGGAGGAGGAGAGGCTGCCGCCACCATGGCCCAGCCTTGCATGACATGCCAGCTCTGAGGGGCAGGCTGAGAGCAGGGCCACCCTGGGTGGGAAGAAAAGGGAAGCAGAGCTCAAGGAGTTTTGTTTCTTTATCAGCGTCTAATCTTGCCCCTTTCTAAAATTTATTTTTTGGTATTTGTTTTTCTTTTTGGAAATCTACCAAAGAATAAAATAAAATTGGGATTAAGGTGTTTTCACAGAACAGTAGAGGGCATGTGCGCCATGTCCCGTTGGGATGGTGGCACACACCTTTCTTCTGAGATGAAATGCTCTGTGGTGGGGGGCAAAAAATGGGGTCCAAGAGGGTCAGTTGGAGGGAAGTGGGAACTCCTACTGGGGGCAGAAGCACAGACATTGAAGGGGCAGCTGCAGGGCAGAAGAGAGATGGATGCAGAGATACCCATCCACATGTCACATGATCCCATCTGTGGGATGAACAAAATGGGTCCCACTCCCAGAAGTACCTGCTCTGGTAGTGAACATGCTGAATCCCATTGGGTAATGATGGCACTTGCCCTTTCTCTAGTGGGAAATGTTCTGTGTGAAGGTTGGGGGGATCCAAAAAAGTGGGGGTCATTGAGGGCCAATTGGGGGGCAGTGAGAACTCCGGGGGAGTGGTGGCAGAAACACAGATGCCCAAGGGGCAGCATACCCCCCAACATTCCTCAAATGAAAATGTCCCTATTTCCATCTGAGGATTATTGGAGGGTATGTGAATGCCAACAAAAAGCATATTAGGAAGCAGGGGTGTGGGCTAAGGAGAGGGTGTGTGGTTAGGGAGCAGACACAGACCGAGAGAATCCTGAGAACTAGACAGAGGGGTTTCGAGCACCACATTCAGCCCCTCCTGCTCCCCACCCCATTCTTGGTTGTTGAGGATGGCAGGCTCAGGCTAGGATCCTTCACACACTTACCTGGGACTAAACCTCATGGAAGTGAACCTGGCTTATTTCTGAGTAGATGTGTACAGGACTGCACAATCAGTTTCCTAAGAATATCGCATTTCATTTCATTTTTTTTTTTAAATCAAGCTTTTAGTCTTCATGGTTGCAAAGATATGATGATCCCAGGAAATTCAGAACTTCAATATCCCAGGAAAAATTCAGGTAAGGAGGATTTCTCTTAAGAACTGTTGTTTTCTCTTCCATGTCCCAGCACTATTTTATTCACCTGAAAAAGGGATTTACAAGTGAGGTTCATGTTCCAAAGCATGCTTGTCAATAAATCTCATTGCGTGGAAATAAATCCAGAGAGATTAATCTCAGACAGTCTAATGAATGTTATCAAGATGGCTTTCTAAGAAGAATTTCAATGAGTGCTGGGAGGAAAGTGCACTTGTATTCATGGTGACTTGACAAACAGCTAATAGTGGAAGCCACAATGGACTTGAAAAGTGTGCAATTTAGGGTTTGCAATCTGAAGTTTCAGATAGGCCTAACTCAAGATTCACACTGCAGATTTATGTGTTTTCAACCTGAAAAAATTGCACTTTCTATTACTACTACTACAACTACTACTACATTCCTTTTCAGACTTTCCTACGAAGAGATCAAGGTGGAATTTATGTTTCTCTCCCATTTTATTTTTACAACAGCCCTTTGAGAAAGGCTAGGTTGAGAGAGAGGCAATGCCAGGTGCTAGAAAATGTACTTTATTGAAGACGCAGTGCACCTTGGAAAATTCCTTCTTCTTCCAACACAGTTTTTAGAAACAGCTATCTTATCTAAGTTATACTGCAATAATACAGGTATTTCCAGCAGCTGCAGTCGTCTTCTTCTTCTTCTTCTTCTTCTTCTTCTTCTTCTTCTTCTTCTTCTTCTTCTTCTTCTGACCTGGGATGATATTTGGGAGTGGATAAATATGGCACTTTCACTTTCTCTCAATTTTAAGTTCCATTTGTTGTATTTATGCATCAATTTCACTCAAAAGAAGGTAACAGGTTCCAAATCCTTGTGTTAGGAATTTTTTTTAGTAAAAAGTCCTCATTCTATTAATATTTTTCATAGCTTTTTAAAAGGCTTGTTTCCCAGGGCAGGATACTTGGAAGGAAGGATGCAATGATGGTTTTTATTTCCTGGAGGAAAAATAAATGTGTATATGTCACGATGTGAATATGATAAGGGTACTGAATTAAGCAAAATAATATAGGTGTACAACGGGGGGAACTATTTTGAGTTGTTTTCATTTTTTAAAGCCACATTCATCATCTTTTGTTTTTGTTTCATTGACTTCGTTTTTGTTTTGCTACTGATTTCAATGGAGGCCCATCCTTGTCTCCTGCTTCTTGATAACGTTTGCATTTTCCATTCAAATGGCACGAATTTTTCAGGCCTTCTGCTGTTCCCCCTCCCCAATCTCCGAACTATTAAATTCCAGACAGATGGAACAAAAGGTCCTCATGTAAAATGAAGGTGAAAGGGAAAAGAACCACAAGTGAATGTAACCACATGTTGTTTCTCATTCATTCTTGAAAATGAATGCACACTAAAAGAATAGCATCCTGGACATTTTATTGCAGTTCCATGGTGGGAAATGCAACACTTTGTTGCACATCAAGGCTGGCCCTTTGAGCAATAGCTGGCACCTGCTCAATAGCAGACCTGTCAGTCTTTTGAATGGGAAGCTGTGATGAGCTGTAACAAATTGGTCAGGATTCTCAATGGGTAACTAGATGAGTAATGGACAGTCAGTGCTGTAAATAAGAAGCATGCACAATTAAACAATTTCCCTTGCCCCCACAATCCAGAAGAGCATGTTAAATTTGTTTTAAAGGGTTGGATGTGCACACATACACTTATGGTTTTAAAATTAATCCATGTGCCTTTAGAACAGAGATAGGGGAACCTATTGCCCTCCATATGTTGCTGAACTACAACTCCCATCATCCCGACCATTGATCAGACTGAGTGGGTCTGGTTGGAGATAGAGTCCAACAACACCTACAAGGCCACAGGTTCCTTCCTCACCACTGCTTTGAAAGGATGGTAGACATTGCAAAGTAATGCTACCATCTGAAATTACATGCAAATGAGCAACTAAAAACGCACACACCTGTTCATGCATATATTGCAGCCTGTTTCAGCAGACCCAAATATGATGCCATTTTCTGACCATGTGGAAGCATCTGGAGAAATGACATGTGACAGGCCAACTCCATCAGGTCTTCTCTCTCGCACCTTTCACCAGGGAGCAGTCACTTAATCAGACTGCATCAGTGGAAGAGATGGGAAGCAAGATTCATTTCATCAGCTTTGCCAAAAGACCTACTCCATGAGGCACCTCCTACTCCTGAGCGGTGTCACCTGGGCATTTATAAGAACACCTGTTTCAGAATTGGTGCCAGAGTTTGATTCCCTTACGCCATCCCTCACCCCTCTGTCATTTTCCCCTTGTCTTTTTTATTGCAAACTTTTATATTGTAAGCTAGCAGACAGGGACTGTCTTGTTTTAACTGAGTGGTGTGCAAATGCAAATAATAATAATAATAATAATAATAATAATAATAATAAACAGAGTTCGACATGTCACAAATTTGTCTTTGCCATCTTTGGGGGTGGAACTTTCTTCTGTGCCCCTTCAGGATTGTTATCAAGGAGAACAGAAAAGCAGAGCATTTGAGTAGAGGGTTTTTGTGGGTTATTTTAATGGTCCCTTCTGAGATATAAACTGCTTTCTAAGTGAATCAGCAGCTCTGAGTTCCCACAATCCTTTAATCCCCAGAGTAAGATCCCCCACTATCTCTCCAGTACAAGACACATTATTAATGGATTATGTTTGCTGCAGGTAAAGGTCATTTTTTAATGCTTTTAATGATTTAAACCTGGATCTTCCTTTTTGGATTTACTGTATTCAAGTGGGCCAGCTGTGAAATCCCCACTGAATAATTAATTTTTATTCAAAGGGTGGAGATGCCACCCTTTCTTAATTCTCCAGCAGAACCACTTGGAACAAAAAATACAGTATATGTCACAGCCAATTTACCCCCTTTCCCAACAGAAATGCTCCTCAGATAACAGTGTTGGAGAATTCAGTTTGGTCAAGACTGTAGACAGATAGCGTTGGAATAACTAAACCAGAAGACTGACAAGTAAACCAATTTCAAAATGATGTATTTTAAAAACATGATTGTGAACATGCTCCTTTATTTTGCAAAAGTCTTCTCTCCCCACCCCACCCCACTCCTCTCTTTCTGCTCTTCTATAGCAGATGTTTATGGACAATAAGATCTTCATTAATCGACTCTGATGGCTTGTAGCTCTTCCAAGACCTTGGAACCTGTGTCCCATAGATACCAATAGCAGATGTGCTGCTCTCCTGACTCTCTAGCTTCACTGCTGCCCACAAGGACCAAGAGTGGGGTGGTGGAGTGAGGTTGGTGCAATGCAAATGCATTGCATCACCAGAGACAATCTTACACTCTTCCCAGCGCATTTGCAACAAACTCACCTCTCTACTACCACACCCCTCCCTTTCTTTCTCTCTTTTTAAAATTTTATTTATGCTTTTCAGGTTTATACATTTCACTAATTTTACAATCATTTTCACATTTCAAAACTTGACTTCCTTCCCCCTCTTTCTGCGGTTCCTTAAATTTATTTTTAATATCTTCTGCATATCCAAATTAACTTAATTTGCTCATTTATTCATCAACTTTAAATGTACATGCTTATAAAACTGCAGGTTATTACAATAATCCTGCCAATGTTCTTATCTGTTTACAATTTATCTGTAAATATTCAATAAAACATTTTCATTCTTTTATTAAAAATCTGTTATCTTGATTTCTTATTCTTCCGGTAAGTTTCGCCATTTCTGCATATTCTCCATAAGTTTTTCTATCCATGCTTCCTTTGCTGGGACTTCTGCTTCTTTTGATTTTGGGGCAAGTAACATTCTTGCCAGGGACGCGGGTGGTGCTGTGGGTTAAACCACAGAGCCTAGGACTTGCTGATCAGAAGGTCAACGGTTCGAATCCCCGCGACTGGGTGAGCTCCCATTGTTCGGTCCCTGCTCCTGCCAACCTAGCAGTTTGAAAGCATGTCAAAGTGCAAGCAGATAGGTACCGCTCCGGCGGGAAGGTAAACATCGTTGCCGTGCGCTGCTCTGGTTCGCCAGAAGCGGCTTAGTCATGCTGGCCACATGATCTGGAAGCTGTACACCGGCTCCCTCAGCCAATAAAGTGAGATAAACGCCACAACCCCAGAGTCGGTCACAACTAGACCTAATGGTCAAGGGTCCCTTTACCTTAACATTCTTGCCGCTGTAGTAGCATACATGAATAAATTTCTATACACTTTCGGTAGCCCCCCCTTTCCCTATCCCAGAATGCAGCAGGGACTCAGCGAAAGGAAGGTCAGGTGAGTGGTGTAGCCCCACCATGCTGTCTGCTACTGGCAGACAGTATAACTGCATTCACCCCATACACTATGATACCACTTTAAATAGTCATAATATCCAAATAATTATGGGACATTATAATCTTTTAAGGGTGCTGTGATGGGATGATGAGCTGCTTGTGCGTAAAAGCTTAGTCCCTCAGGTTTTGCTCAGCTTAGCAAAACTCTGTCTTTAGCGGAGCCCTTAAGCATGGCTCCCTCAGTCGCTGGCAGAATCCGACAGTGGGCGTTTGCGGAATCTCTTCCAACATAAAAGCTCCTTAACGGAAACGCGTCTTCTGGACTCTCGGCGTGACAGTTTCCGGCGAGGTGTGGGTGTCCCTATAGGAGGTCCTGAAACCTCCTCACTGTTTTCGCTGGAAGTGTCCCAGAGCCCTTCTTCCGACTCCCTTTCCCTCAGAGCTCCTTCTCTCCCCCTGCTGGTTCCTTCCTCTGCTGTTAAGTCTCTCCTAACCTCCTTGAGCCCTTCCACCACCTGCTCTGATGGCAGTTCCCTGACATCCACCTCCCCTCCAGGGCCCCCTTCACCCCCTCCCGTCCCTTCCTCCATGGGCGGTGAGGATGCAAAACCCCTGAAAGAGCCTCCCTCCTCTTCTGAAGTCTCGAACACTTCCCTCCACCTGTTGCTGTCCCTGGCCCCCCAGTACTCCTCCTCATCAGAGTCTACTTCTTCTTCCCGCTCTGATTCTGGGAACCCTTCGAACTCCTCTTCCTCGTCGGTGGTGCCAAAATATTCCCTCCGAAACCTCGTTACAGACTGAGGTTTCCTTGGGAACCTTGATGAAATGTTTCTATCAAAACCTCGTCATTGACTTCTTCTGCACTTAACCAGGTGTTTTCTGACTCTGGTTCTCCTTCCCAAGCTACCAAATACTCCACCTGATTACCCTTCCACCTGGAGTCAATGATTTCCGAAACATGGTTGTTGTGCTCCCTTTCTTCTATGACTGGTCCCTGAGTCAACAACCCTTCATGTCCCCCCCCTGTGTGGTGACAACAATGACCTGTGGAATACTGGGTGCAGTTTCATGTGGTTAGGTAACCTGAGTTTGAACGCCACCGGATTGACCTGTTGAATAACTTCAAATGGTCCCAATCTTTTGGGTCTCAATTTCTTGCAACCCCCTTTGAACGGCAACCCTTGGGTCGACAGCCACACTTGGTCCCCCACCCTTATGGTTTCACCTTCCCTTCTATTCCTGTCTGCCTGCTTCTTGTATTCTTCCTTGGCCCTTTCTGGGTTGAGCTGGAGCTGACGGTGGATCGCTTCCATCTCCTCTACAAAATGTTCTGCTGCTGGGACGCTCCACCTCTCCCCTCCTTCCCCTGGAAAAGCCCTGGGATGACACCCATAGTTTGCTAAAAAGGGACTCATCCCTGTGGACACATTCTCCGCATTATTGTAGACAAACTCCGCCAGTGCCAACTTTTCTACCCAATCATTTTCTCTGTCATTGACATAACACCTCAAGTATTGTTGGAGGATACCGTTTGCTCTTTCCGCCTGCCCGTTGGTTTCTGGGTGTCGGGCAGTCGAAAAATTGACTTCTACGTGCAGCAAGCTCATGAGCTTCCTCCAGAACCTGGAAGTAAATTGTTTCCCTCGGTCGGAAACCACCCTCAAGGGGGCGCCATGCAACCTAAAAATGTGTTCTACAAACAGTTTGGCTGTCTCTTCTGCCGTGACCGCATGTGGCACAAAGTGGCACATCTTGGTTAACAGGTCTACAACCACCATGACAGCTGTTTTACCTTTGGACTTTGGCAGATCCATCATAAAATCTATGGATACTGCCTCCCATGGCCTTTCTGGTGTGGGTAAGGGTTCCAATAGCCCCGCTGGTGCCAACCTCTCCCCTTTTGCTCGCTGGCACCGGTCGCACCCCCTAACATATTCCCGTACATCTTCCCTCACTTTGGGCCACCAAAACTCCCTGGTAACCAACCACATGGTTTTGTGTTGCCCGAAGTGCCCCGCGGTGGGGCTGTCGTGCAATTGTTTGAGTACCCGACCCCTCAATTCACCTTCCGGTATGTACAGTGCCCCCTTGTAATACAACGCTCCGTTCCTTTCTTCAAACCCCCCTGTGTTCTCTCCACCTCCCCGTAGTCCTCTGATTTTATCTTGGGCGTATGCATCATTCTCGATTTCCTCTACCAGTTCTCTTTGCCCCACCAATGCCGCCCCACACACCCAGTGGTCCTCAGGGATGATATGTCTCTCCTCTGGCTCCCTCTCTCCCTCTAAATACTCTGGTTTACGAGAGAGAGCGTCTGCTCTGACATTCTCCTTCCCTGGCACATAACAAATTTCAAAATGGAATTTTGAGAACTCCTGGGCCCATCTCACTTGTCTCTGGTTCAGTACTCGGGCAGTTCTCCAGTATTCTAGATTTTTGTGGTCGGTGCGCACTTGGACCTTGTGTTGCGCTCCAATCAGCAAGTGTCGCCATCTCCGGAACGCTTCATGAATGGCGAGTAGTTCTCGGTCGTACACGGTGTAGTTCCTCTCGGATTTGTTCAGCTTCCGCGAGAAGAAGGCACACGGTCTCCACTCTGATGTGTCTTCTCCTGGCTGTAGAAGCACCGCCCCCACCGCTCGGTCTGACGCGTCAGTCTCCACTCTCATGGGTTGCTGTAGATCCACGTGCAAAAGTTGTTCTTCCGACGCAAACGCCTTCTTCAATCTTTTGAACGCCCCCTGCGCCTCTTCCGTCCAAACAAATTTCTTCTTGCTGCTGAGACAATCAGTGATGGGCGCCGTTAAGTGGGCAAAGTTCTTGATGAACTTCCGATAGAAGTTTCCAAAGCCCAAGAACCTTTGCACGTCCTTCTTAGTTTTCGGTGTCTTCCATTCCAGTACCGCTTGAACCTTGCTGGGATCCATGGCCAATCCCTTGTCTGACAACCGGTACCCCAGGAATTCCACCTCTCTGGTATGAAACTCACACTTCTCTAGTTTCACCCACAGCTGGTTTTCTTGCAGTCTGCTTAATACCTCTCTTACATCTCGCACATGCTGTTCCTCATTCTCTGAGTACACCAGGACGTCATCTAAAAACGCTACACAGTTTTTGTATAGCAATGGTCCCAGGACGTGATTCATGAACGATTGAAAACAGGCCGAGCCCCCTTGTAGACCGAAAGGCATAACGAGGTACTCAAAGGCCCCCAAGGGGGTGAACATAGTGGTTTTCCACTCGTCTCCCTTTCTCATACGTATCAGGTTATACGCCCCCCTTAGGTCCAGCTTGGTAAAGATTTTCCCTTTCCTCACGCGGGTCAAAATGTCATCAATTCTGGGCATGGGGAAAGCCACTGGTTCTGACACTGCATTCAGGGCCCGGAAGTCCACGACCAATCTGGGTTTATCAGTATTTTTTTTGTCCACAAAGAACACTGGGCTGCCCCCCACCGCGCGTGACTCTCTGATGAAACCTCGCTTGAGGTTCTTGTCAACGAACTCCCTTAACTCCTGCATCTCCCGGTCTGACATTGCATACAGCTTGCCCACTGGCAGTTGTGCTCCTGGGAGTAAGTTAATTTGCCAGTCAAAGGGTCTGTGCAGGGGCAGTTTATCTGTTTCTCTTTCGCTGAAGACGTTAACCAGGTCGGCGTATTGTTGTGGTACCTTCCCTTTATCTGTTACTTCCATCCCTGCTAGTGTGGCCTGAGCTCCTGCCTGGGCTTCCCCTTCCTTGGAGTGTGCCATGCAATGCGCTGACCCAAAGGAAACTACCCTCTGGTGCCATCCCACTAGCGGATCATGCAGTGCCAGCCAGCTCATCCCCAAAATAATGGGTGCTCCTCCCAAGGTGGCCACATTAAACGCTATCAGTTCGGTGTGTCTTGCCACCCTCATTATCATTGGGACAGTCTGTTGGTTAACTTCTCCCCCCAACAGCTCTCTCCCATCAATCGTGGTCACCTGCCACGGGTTGCTCAAAGGGATAGTCTGTATCTGGTGTTCGGCTGCAAACTCCTTACTCATAAAATTGCAGGAGCTGCCTGAGTCCAATAGCGCCTTTATCTTTAATGGGTGTCCATTTGGCAGCTCAAGCAACACCTCTATTACAAGCGCTGGTCTTGGGGGTTCCGGCGTGGGCACATTCACTGCTCTTTGGCCTGGCTGCTGTGCCCCGACGGTGGCAGCCAGGCGTTGGCTTTTACTTGCTCCTTAAGCCCCTCCTCCTCCCCTCCAACAGCTCCCGCCATCCCTTGCCATTCCTTTCTTTGCGGGCAGACTCTGGCAAAGTGACCTGGCTGTTGGCAGAGAAAACATTTCTTGGCGCTCTTTCCCTCCTTCTTCCGCCCTTCGCTGGGGTTTGAAACTGAGCGCGCACGTGCTGTTCCAATTTCCATCGGCTCTGCTGGCGGGGAATGCTGCTCAGGAATCTCTGGAATGCGAAAATCCCTCCAACATTCCCCCTTCCCTTCCCGCTTCTCCAAAGCTCTCGCCTCCTGGCGTGCTCCTATGGCCAGCACTGATTTAGTCAGCTGGTCCATAGACCTGGGCGCCCGGGAAAGTTCGTCCTTCACTGCCGAAGATAGTCCTTCTTCGAACAGCATTTGTATCGGTTCCGCCGACAAATCCCAACCCAATTTATGGATCAACATGGTGAACTCAGTCCAGTACTCACGGACAGATCGGCTCCCCTGTTTACACGCCATTAATTGTCTGCGCACCACTCCCTGCTCAATTTCGCTGGAAAACATCAGATCCATGGCGCGAAAAAACTTTCTCGAGTCCTTTAAGGCGTCATTATTCGCTGCCATCAGGGGCCTCACCCAGTCTTTGGCCCCTCCCTCGAGGTGCCCAATCACAAACGCAACTCTCGATTCCTCATCAGGAAAGTCATCAAACTGCAGATTGAGGGCATATTGCATCTCTGTTCTAAAGGCTTGATAGTTCCTGGGATCCCCCCCAAACTTCTGCACCAATCCTGGCACCTTCCTCGTGAGTTGGGTGGTTTTTCCCTTTTCTGCATCCTGAGCCCTCCTCTCTTCGAGCCTAGCCATTTGCAGAGCTAGCTGAACCTCCAACATCCTGTACCTTTCTTCCAGGCTTGGACCCTCTCCAGCTCCTCCCGCTGCTCCGGCTCCTGCTGGGTTGCTCATGATGCCTCTCCTTGCACAAGCTGCTTTCAGAGACTGTCGGATTGCTGTGATGGGATGATGAGCTGCTTGTGCGTAAAAGCTTAGTCCCTCAGGGTTTGCTCAGCTTAGCAAAACTCTGTCTTTAGCGGAGCCCTTAAGCATGGCTCCCTCAGTCGCTGGCAGAATCCGACAGTGGGCATTTGCGGAATCTCTTCCAACATAAAAGCTCCTTAACGGAAACGCGTCTTCTGGACTCTCGGCGTGACAGTTTCCGGCGAGGTGTGGGTGTCCCTATAGGAGGTCCTGAAACCTCCTCACTGTTTTCGCTGGAAGTGTCCCAGAGCCCTTCTTCCGACTCCCTTTCCCTCGGAGCTCCTTCTCTCCCCCTGCTGGTTCCTTCCTCTGCTGTTAAGTCTCTCCTAACCTCCTTGAGCCCTTCCACCACCTGCTCTGATGGCAGTTCCCTGACAAGTGCTGAGACCTCTGCCCCCCAGCAACAATTCCATGAGTTTGCGGGGAAGAGGGTTTGCCTGTTAAACCACTCTAGAAACTGTAGCTCTATGTGGGGAATAAAGGGTCTCCCATACCCTCCAACATTCCTCTGATGAAAAGTGGTGCTGTGCTTGCATGTGAGCCAGCTGAGAGCACAGCACCACTGAAAGTAAACATGGCTAGGGTGTCTCTGGGAAGCCCTGTCTGAATAAAAACAGACCTATCTAGTGGTACCGTATTTTTCCGTGTATTAGGCGAGGTTTTTTTTTACTCAAAAATCATGTCAAAAAACTGGGGTTGTCCAATACACAGATAGTGGCATGGGGGGGGGGTGGTGGAAGCAGCACACCTGTCAGCCAACCAGTTGGTGAGAGCACAACTTCCCCCAATGCCACTGTGCACGGGAAACGATCTAGGCAGTGTTCCCTGCCCGTAGCTGCGTGGGGGGAGAAGTTCAACAACTTGGGCCATCTCCCCTCATTTTCTTAAAATGGAGTCCCCCAAAATAGGGGGGTGTCTTATACATGGGGGCATCTTACAGACAGAAAAATACAGTAATTGTAAAGGAGCCCAAGTGTCTTTGTTTTAAAAATGTTTTAAACATTGCATTTTACTTATTGTAACCCACCCTGGTGAAGCACAGTTAATCAGTTGTAACAGTAATAAGTAATATTAAGTGTGTTCTGAGATGTTCCAAGGAAGCAAGGAACATCTCAGAACACACTGGATCACAACTTCGCTGATGGGTCTGTGCTGGCTGTCAATATGGTGACAGGCCAGGTTTAAGGCTTCAGAGTTAGTAAATAAACTCCTTGTTATAGAAAGATCAATGTCCTTGAGAAACCACCTTATTCCACATACCCTTGCTTCTGTCCCCTGGTTCCTGGCTCCACTATTTACTGCTCAGCCATGACCCTATAGAATCACAGAATTGCAAAGTTGGAAGGGTCATCTAGTCCAGGGGTCAGCAAACTTTTTCAGCAGGGGGGCAGTCCACTGTCCCTCAGATTTTGTGGGGGGCCAGACTATATTTTGAAGAGAAAAAAATGAACGAATTCCTATGCCTCACAAATAACCCAGAGATACATTTTAAATAAAAGGACACATTCTACTCATGTGAAAACACGCTGATTCCCAGACTCTCCACGGGCCAGATTTAGAAGGCAATTGGGTCAGATCTGGCCCCCGGGCCTTAGTTTGCCTACCCATGATCTAGTCGCACCCCCTGCAATGCAGGAATCTTTTGCCCAACGTGGCACTTGAACCAGCCACCCTGAGATTAAGAGTCTCATGCTCTCCCAACTGAGCTTGCATTTTAGTCTTCCTAAAGTATACCTGTTTACTACAAATTCAAGTTTGTATCAAAGCACTAGGCTTTGGACTTCACTGAATCTTCCCCTATTCTACCCGATGGGAGACTGTCCAGAGTTTGTCAGTCATAATTCGCTGCCCTGAGGTTGGACAGCAATCCCAAGATAGAAAGAGAATGAAGCATGTGTCATGGACAATCACCACAGGAGATGTGAGCCTGTAGCCCTTCTCAAAGTTGCTGGACTCATGCGAGCTCTACTCAGCATGACCAGTGGCCAGGGTTGATGGAAGCTGTAGTCAAACAACATCTGGAGATCCACAGGTTCTGCATCCCTGCTGTGAAATAAACAGGCATATGCTATATTATATGCAGGAGTGCTAGTTCTCTCTGGAACACAGGGAGTATAAATTTAAATGCTCTGACTGTGGTCAGTCTGTAGCATTGAACAGGGGCTGGACCAATTTCGCCCCCTTCTCCATCAACATGCTCTTGGCAGCAGAGAGGGTGATAATCTCCCTTTCTTTGCCTGATGGAATCTTTAGCTAATAAATAATCATTAACAACATTTTTATAGCTTCTTTTTAAAAGGCTCTTTATTGCATTGAGAATTCGGGTGGATATATGTTAGTCCTCGCTTCCAGCTCCCCTTGTCTCCTTTCTCACAGCCACCATCTCTTCCTCCCCCAACCCATCAACAATTACAAAGCTTCCTAGCATTAGCCAAGTCCCCATCTCAGAAAACTATATTGCCTGCTTTATTAATAATAAAGATATAGAAAATTAAAGTACTACATCATTAGGGGCCCATAGCTCTGATGGAGTGTGGCTACAATGCGTCATCCGGGAGGCTGGAAGCAGGCATCAGAATCCCAAGGAGACAGGCCTGTCCATTATGTAGGGGTGTAAATCTTTACATCTAGCCCCCATGTGCATGCTTGGGTGTTGCTGAAGAAGGAATGGAAGTCTGAGGTAGTGGGAAATGAATTTTGCAGGCAGGAAGCAGATACGGCACAATCAAGTTGCCGTTGCAAAGATACGAGACCCTTGGGGTAACTCATGCTGCTGTACAGCTTGAACTTGCCACAATGCTTAAAAGAACCATGAATGGATGCCTCAATAAGATGCTACCATAGTCATGGTTAAGTGACTGCCGGCCAAACCAGGGCATTCATTTAAACACAGAGAATCATGATTTCCCACTAGCTTAGCAAAAAACCCCACACATTTGGTGGAGCAGATAAGGGCTCCAGCAAGGTAGTAGTTGTGTGGTGATTATCGTCACAACTTAGGGGAAGGGGTGGCTTGATAGCTCAAGGCTTGCCGATAGAGCAAATTGTGTTTAGGGTGTTTCAGATCTGCAGTGATATACGCTGCTGCTCGTGTTTCTGAATGCACAATTCTGCCAGTAGGACATACAACTCAAAACAGTGGTCCTTATCTGTGTTTGCTGCCAT
This sequence comes from Podarcis cretensis, assembly GCF_951804945.1. Classification (NCBI taxonomy): domain Eukaryota; kingdom Metazoa; phylum Chordata; class Lepidosauria; order Squamata; family Lacertidae; genus Podarcis; species Podarcis cretensis. The sequence goes on from NC_137177.1 coordinate 32,393,408, forward strand.
GCTTTCAGATTGGGAATATGATAGACAGATAGATGATAGAGATAGATAGATAGATAGATAGATAGATAGATAGATAGATAGACAGACAGACAGACAGGCAGGCAGGCAGGCAGGCAGGCAGGCGGAGCAGCAATGATTTAGTGCAGCAAAGATTTTGATCAGAACTGTGAAAACTGCATACAGACACACACACACCCTGTTTGTGTGGGGGTTACATTTCAAGGCACCACAAGAGTCAGTGTAATCACGTATATTCGAAACACCACTGGGAAACCCCCTGCAAACACCTTGTTCTGTCCCCACCCAATTCTGCCCCTTTTTGTGACTTTTGGAGTCACTTCCAAGTTTGGCGTGATGTGTGTGTACATGGTCACACACATACTGAATGTGTATAAATTCAGGTGGGGTGTTGCCTGTATTTGCTCTTCTGTAGAGAGCAGGGCAATCCAAACCCTCAACTTGTCACTCTGGGGTTGGAGGTGTTGGATAAAGTCAAAGGGTCCCTATTCCCAGCTCTGCAGAGGTGCAGCATGCTCATATAGGTCTGCCATCAAAGTGCTCCCTGCTTCACTCACCTAAACTGCAGGTTGGTGGAAGCTACTGTTGATGATATCCCTGCAGATGGCAACCAGCTTTTCTGGATCAAAGATACAGTAAAATAATTATGGGAGTGGAGCTGGGCCAGCCCAGGAACTGCTGAATCCTAAGTTGGTCAGGCCTAATATGGCTTCTCTGTTGATGCAGAAAACAAGCCCCACCTTCTACACTGACTGGTGAGCCCCTGGGTGCATGACCATATTTTAAGCAAGCAGGAAGATGTAAATATTTGGGAACAGATTTTGCATACTGCCAATCAAACATGTAAAACCGGATCATGGAGGCTTAACAGGAATTACACCTGAAGCCAAGCCTGAATTTAGCACACCAAAGAAATGGTATCTGGTTAAGAAACCAAACTGCTGTTTCTTCCTATTCCTCTTCTCATGACTATTTCTGGAAATAAGGTAAGCAAATCGAGTTTGGCCAGCTTAAATCTGGGCATGTAGCAATTCTGTTTCTGCCTCTGATTCCCTCTGTCCCCCAAAGCTATTTCGTTTGTATATTTCAAACTGTGACGGATTACACTCCAGGGAAAGCCAAGATTTTGTTAAACCCTCTCAACATAAATAACAATTAACAGCCATGTTTTGACTTGAAAGCACTTGTTGCTAAATATTGTTTGGAGGATCTCATTTAAAGGCTGGGCTCAGGCACCCAGGAAGCCAACCCAAAAGTAAGAAACATTTTCCGCTCCTTTCAGCCTTTCACGATGGGCTTTTCAGTATCAAGTAAAAGGCTTTGGGGGTGGGGGACCTGGCTCTTAAAACAAAATTTACATCTGGAGACAAATTTTACTGGTTCAAATGTTTCTTTTCCCCAGGACTTCTGGGTTAGCGCGATCGGTTAATGGCGGATTCCCTCCGAGCTCCGGAGGGAATCGGCTCTGCTGAAGATGGGTCTTACCACGCCGGCGACGCGGGGACCCTTAGAAACCGCAGGCGCGGAAGCCTGCGGACTTGGTGACTCGGTGGGCACCTTTAAGCGCCCTCCCCGACCCACGAAGAGCCTTTTTAAAGGCTACGGAGAGGGTACGGAGAGTGGCGTGGTGCTGGGAGTAGACCGCTACTTCAGTGGAGCGAAGCCGCGGGCCATGGCCGGAGAGCGCTGACTTTTTTCCCAAAATTTGGACTGGAAAACAAACAACCCGTGAGTAAAATGGAATTTGGACTTTAAAATATTTTTTTTACCTTGGAATTTGGCACGACCGGGGGATGCGCTAAAGGGAAGTCCGCACCCCCCCTACCTACAAATGATTTAAAGCAAGAACCGGAGAACTAAGGTGGAAAGATTATTGTTTTTGTGGTGTTAGACAAAGATATTTCCATGAATTTGACAGAAGAAGTTTTTGTGCTGGAGAGAAAGGGAGGACTCTTGGAAGTGTTTGGGTAACCCCCCCCCCGAACCCGGGAGCGTCCTGTGTGGGTGCCGGAGGAAAAGAATAAGGAGTTTGACAGCTGTCAAAGGAGCTGTCAAACGGGCTGTTAAAGTTAAGAACTTTGCTACTTAATAACTCTCTGAACTAAAGGTGTTACATTTGAATAGAGGTGGTTGGAAACAAAGTAGTAATAAACAACAAAGTGACGGTTTGTTGGAAAAGGACTATTAAGCAATTGGAACCCCCCTAGGGGGAACTAGAGACATTACAATGGCTGCAGAGGGAAAATTACTGGCAGAGATAGAAAAAATGTTTTTTCTCGTGGGAATTTTGCAAGAGCAGAGCACGGCTATGAACAAATAACTTTTGACCTTGAATTCTAAAACAAACAACTCTGCTGAATGCATAAAGGATTCACCTGATAAAGAATCTGTGGCTGAACCAGAAATGACATCTTTGGAACCGATGGAGAGGAAAGAAGGAGTGGAGAAAGTACAGGCGGAAAATACCAACCAGAAATTTATATTGTCAGAAAAGAAAGAAGAAGATCTTCGGATTATAAATCTGCGAAAGATGAGAAAGATGAAGAAGGAAGTCCCTGGAGTACTTGGAACACTGGAATTTAAAAGAATAAAGAAACATGATTGGGACTTCCTTTTTGAGTATGGGAGAGCAGCTGACCTTTTGCAGCAACTGCTTCTAAATATTTCGGATGGAAGAAAATTTGTTGTGACTGTGACAGAACTCCTTCGAGACCTGAGGACCAACAAAAAGGATTACCAACAAAATCGGCAGAGAGAGACTAACAGAGAGTTGAGGGCCTCGGATGTGAGGAGTCCGGGCTAGGAACTGTTTTTGTGGACATTTGCTTGGGAAGGGACGGAGACCGGGGTAGGGAGGGAGGGGAGAATTGAATTTCAAAATTTTATGATTTTTGTATTTGGCTATTGTGATCTATAATTAGTATAAGAATGGGAGAAATTCATGGAAGGGAAGTTAGGTCGACCTTAGAAAAAGGATTTAATGTTTATAAGAGAATTGGATAAGTTAAATGTGGACAACTAAAAAGAGCTAAGTTTTAAAAATAATAACAATATGTTTAAGATGATAGACAAGAACTTGCTGAACTAATTATTGGAATTGGGATGTATGAAGAGGGGGTGGGGGGAAGTCCGGGAAAGAGGGTAAAGAAAGTAAGGGTATGGAAATGTATATGTGTTGTCTTTGTCTTTTTATGTGTGTGTGTCTTTATAAAATGTAAAAACCCAATAAATTTTTTTATAAAAAACAACAACAAATGTTTTTTTCCCTTATTCATAAGAGTTCTTTCCCACTCAGTCGAAACGTTTGATGATAGGTTACAAAATATTTTATCTTATTTGCTTTCTCTATAAGCAACCTCATGCCCTCCCAAACACCAATCAGCCCCAGTCAATGAATTAGAGTCCAAAAGGTCTGGAAGGGGAAGACTTCTCTATACCATCATTTCTAATGTAAAAACTTTGAAGCTAGATACAGTAATGCCCACATGGTCATTGTCACCAGTTTCTAATAGAAGGGCAGCCATGGGAAGCCTATTATGCCAGTGCTCTGAACTGACTGCTATTCACCTGTTTGGTGCAATTTTAAGGGACCTACAATCCTGATATTTTGTCATCTACTGAAAATGTTTCTGTTTCACCAAGTATTTAATTGTTCTTCGATAATAAATTAGATTCTTAGACAGCTAATTTGAATCGGTGTTGGTCATTTCTTCTGTACTTTATGATTTTATTACATTTTAATGACTTCATTGCACACTGCCTCAATACTGAAATGCTTTGATAAATAAATAACTTGAAAAATTGTATTATATTTGGAAAATTGCATGCATTTTTAGGAGAAATATGCACAAATTTTCACGCGGAATTTTTAGGGGCAAGGGTAGGGGGTTCATAAACTGATTCAGAAATGAGGTGAATGGAACTTAAAGCTGGGGAGAAATGAGAAAATGAAACAAACAAGTATGCTTAGTGACTGTCCATCTTCCCCTGGCAACTTGCCAAGCTTTTGCCTGCTCCAATAGTAGTGTACATTCATACCGATTTCAGTCAAGTCTGGACTTAAGGAGCAATGAGGGTGCATGGTAGGAAGCCAATTGATCCTTACTTTAAACAGCTACCCTGTTCTCATGATTGTAATTTGTTTTAAGCTGCTTTTAATATTGCACTTCAAATTGTTGTAATCTGCCCTGGGACCTGAGGGTGCAGGGTGAGTTATGCATTGAAGAAGAAGAAGAAGAAGAAGAAGAAGAAGAAGAAGAAGAAGAAGAAGAAGATTGGGGAGGGGAATCAAAATCAAGCATTAGTGGGAAAACAAAGGTGGACTCTGGGTAAATTCAAATTAAGAGTGTCATTTTAAAAAATCATCATGATTATGCACTGTCAGCATGGAGAGAAATAAATTCTAGCTCAGGGAGTGAGGAGATCTTGCTCGGAGTCTTGGCAAGGGAAGACCTGGAATTTTGCCTAATGCAAAAGTCTCATGAAAGTGGAGCCCGATTTCTCAGCATCCCTGAAACAGCTTGTTTATGGACAGTGCCAGCACAATTTCAGTTTAATGCTATGATGAGCATTAAAGCAGAAGAAGTGCCCTGCCGGATCAGACCAAGAACCCATCTAATTCAGCATCTGTTTTCCAACAGTGGCCAAACAGATGCATTTTCTCGGGAGCTCACAAGCAGAGCATGAAGGCAAATGGTCCCACTCTGCCCGTGTTTTTCCCTGGCAGGTGGTACTCAGATGTACATTGCTTAGAAACTGTCACGTTCTGGTCCAATGACAGAACCTATGGAGAAAACAGCAAGGCTGGTTGCAAAGATGGTCAAAGGTCGCCAGCCCATGGATAGCTCCATGTGAGCAATTTGTCCAACAAAGTTCGCAAGAGCTACTCTTTGGATTTCAAAAATTGGCACCTGAGTTTGTTTCCACTCATCTTCCCTCCTTGTCCCTTTTTTTTCTTTTTGTGTTTTGTCTTTTTGATTGTAAGTCAACAGCCCAGGGGCTATCTTACTTTAATTTATTGCATTTTTATTGTTTTTGCTGAAGGGCAAGGTATAAATGTGACTGACAAACAAACAAACAAACAAACAAACAAACATCTGTTACCCCAACCCCCTAAAGTCTGAAATACCATGATCAGACTAATGAAGCTGCAGAGAAACTGGAAAACATCAAGAATTAAGGGGAGAAGCTCCCCTATTAGATGGCAGTCTTTCCAGCCAAGTAAAATCCTAGTCTCTTTTCCTTGCAATGAACCACTAACACGTCTTTCCCTGCCTTTGAAACACCTCACCTGTTTCACTCAAGAAGGAACCTCCAGATTCCACTAAGCACTGAGCTTTAGCTGAAGGCTCATGGCAGTTCTACCTGACCTGTCCTGGCCTCTACACTTTTGAGGAAAATCATGTATTGCAATCCTGTGTGCAATACTCTCACATTTTATCTGCAGCGTGCCGGCTGCTAATGTAACCCCAAATACCATTTTGCTTTTTAGCAAACGTAAGGAGATTAAAGTGGCTTGCTAAGGAAGATTTATGCCTCTGCTACCTTCATAAGTCTTGTGAGTAAAGGCATGTCAGGTTGTACAGAAACCCTCCATTATCCAACACAGCTCAGCCTATGGGGGCCAAATGGCATTTTAAACAGCTTGGGACATAAGTGAGTAACTGCGGTATTATTTGTAGCCGAGTGAGATTTAATTGCTCACCTTCAACGGATATGTTTTTGTCTTGACAGAAGTGTCAAATTTAACTCAAGGCGTTCTGAGAGCATTTCTCTCCTCTGTCCTTGCTGAGGGGAAAAAGTGGGCAGGGGCAGAAAGAGAAAAGAGGCAGAAGGAAGAGCAAGAACACAAAGATGGTTAGGAAGCTTCAACTGAGGCAGAATGTGCAGCATGAATGTTTGTTAGAGGCAGGCATTCATTCTAGTTACATTATCTCTACTCTGCACATTGCATAGACTGCCGATTAACTTCTAAGCCCAGTTTAAGGTGCTGATACTGACTTTCCAAGCTCTAAACAGAGTAGGGCCAGACTATCTAAAGAAAGTGCTCTTCATCCTTGGGTGTCCCTTGGCTAAGCTGGCTGGGAATGATGGGAATTGTAGCCCAACAACACCTGGGGATCCAAGATTAAAGAACACTGATTCAAAGGACTACGTATAGACATATGTATGAACTAAGGGTGTGCACATGACCCAAGTTTCACCTTATGTCTGTGTGCTTTTTAAAATTGCCATCTGTTTCTGGGTCTCTCTGTGCTCCCTCAAGCTTTGATCTTCAATTCAGTTCCTGAGTCACTTCATATGAAACAAACCTCCCCATTGCTTATAATGGGGAATCTAAAGGTGGGCCAAAGTAGCTGAAAATCACAGGCATAGTTGTGTTGGTATGTTTTGATTCTATTTGATTCTCTGCATTCCTTTGTTGTTGTATACTGACCAGCAGAATAAGACAAACAGGTTCTCCATCAGCTGGATTTTAATAAAAGCCTATTGTATTTTAATATTTTGTTGGAAGCCACCCAGAGTGGCTGGGGAAACCCAGCCAGATGGGCGGGGTATAAATAATAAATTATTACCATTATTGTTGTTGTTGTTGTTGTTGTTAGGTGAGCTGGCCATGAAAGGCTCTCATCAATCTAACATCTGCTGGGTGGAACCTCAAGCCCAGTCTTAACACTGCTCATCTGAAAAAAGAATGGGATTCTACCCCTCTGCTTACCTGGAAGGACACTGACACCCTGTCCCGTCACTTCAAGCTATTGGGTCGTGTGATGTGAGGGATTTCCCAGGGCAAATTTCCAGGTGGTCGTAGAAACAAATGTGAGAACATATGACAAACCTGCTGGATCATGCCAATGGCTCATCTGTTCCAGCATCTTGCTCACACAGTGGCCAGCCACAGGCCTGTGGGGAATCCCTCAGACAGGACCAACGCACAAGAGCACTGTCGCTCCCTGTGGTTTCCCAGGAACTGGTATTCAGAGGCATTTACTGGCTAGTAGCCTTCCACAACCCTCTCCTCCATGAATTTGTCTTATCATCTCTTAAAGCCCTCTAGGTTGCTGGCCATTGCTGTCTCCTGTGGGAATGAGTTCCATAGTTTAACTCTGCCCTGCTTGAAGAAGTAGCTTCACAATCAGCTTCACTGGGTCTCCATGAGTTCTAATGTTATGAGGGAGGTGGGGGAGGGATTTTGCTCAATTCGCTTTCTCCATGCCATGCATAATTCCATAAACTTCTAATATGTCACCTCCTACGTGCTTTTTCTCTAAACTAAAAAGTCTGAAGTGCTGCAGATCAGGACAGGGTCTGGGTGGGGGGATCTTGGAAAGAGCCACACTGAAATTATTCCCATTCATTGTTTTTATGCCCATTCATTGTTCTGATTTATGCAGTTGCTCAAGTCTTGCATTTTTAATATCAGATCTTTCCTCTGTGTTGCTTTTGCGTTTGGTTCAGTAGCACTGGGTTGGGGAGTCCATTATTAACAAGCTGGGTTTTCTAAGCGCCCTGCCATAATTTTAGCAAAGTGAGCCTTCTTGGTTGGGGAAAAAGGAGAAACCCTGTTGTTTATGGGCCAATCCCATAGATTATTCATTGCAGGGTTGCCTGCCATATGCACCTTGTGTGATTTAAAACCTTTTCCCGTAGCCACTGTGGATGGAGTCACCCTGAGCGAAAGAAGAAAAATAATGAGAGGTGGGGAAGGAGATACAGAGTGTGAGCGGGTATCAAACAGAAAAAAGAAAAGGTGCCATTTAGAAAGCGTATTAGCATTATGCACTAGAAGCTGATGTGGTGGGGCACACTGCTTAGCTAGATGGGGCTGGAGTGGGGGAGTACTGCTGCTTTTTGTCTGGTTATCGGAACAGGGCTCAAATGGGGCATTTCTACAGCTTCCCTAGATGAGACTGGAGTGGGGCATTGCAGCAATTTATCTGGATGGGGCTACCACAGGGCCCCCCTTGGGGAGCCAGTGTGGTGTAGTGGTTAAGAGCAGTAGTCTCGTAATCTGGGCATCCGGGTTCACGACTCCGCTCCTCCACATGCAGCTGCTGGGTGACCTTGGGCCAGTCACACTTCTTTGAAGTCTCTCAGCCCCACTCACCTCACAGAGTGTTTGTTGTGGGGGAGGAAGGGATAGGAGATTGTTAAGCCGCTTTGAGACTCCTTAAAGGGAGTGAAAGGCGGGATATCAAATCCAAACTCTTCTTCTTCTTCACTTCAGTTTACATGGATGGGGCCAGAGTGGGTCATTATCTGGACAGGGTTGGAACAGGGGCAAACGAAGGCTAACCGACACCTGGGGCGGGGCAAACCGTCGGCTGCACATGTGTTGTACTGCTACAAATGATGCATGTGCGGAGTCACTATGTACAGCGCATGTGTGCAACACAGTGCATGCATTATATGTAGCGGTTTGGCACAGGCGCTGCCTGAGCGCCATACGAATGGTGGCGGAATCCTTTGCTCGTGGCTGCAGCGGCTGCGAAGGGATCCTCCACTTGCGGCTGTAGTGGTGATGGAGGGATCCCGCCGCCATCCATATGGTGCTCAGGCAGCACTGGTGGCAAACCGCTCTGTACAGCTAATGTGTGGCGTCTCTATGTACAGCGCATGCATTGTACATAGTGGTTTGCCACCAGCGCTGCTCAAACACCATACAGACAGCTGCAGCTGCAAATGGAGGATCCTCCACATGTGGCTGTGGTAGCATGATGGCTTCTCATGCAGCCTTGCCCAAGGGCTGCGGGGTGAGCACCCCCTGGGGTGCCTTCTTGTCACACACACCCCAGACATGGCACCCGGGGCACCCCCCCCCCTGCAATGCCACTGGGTTGGAATGGGACATTGATATAGCTTCCCTAAATGAGGGTGAAGTGGGGCATTGCTGCAGTTTGACAGGATGGGGGGGGAGACTCTGTGGATGTACTAACAGGAGTGTTAGATTCCTTCTGCCAATGTACCCATACATCACCCCCCAGCCCCACTTCCAGTCCCATCCGGGTAGGCTGCACCAATGCTGGTGAAGCTCTGTGCTACCAGATTGGCTACACTACCACAAAATGTTTTAAATTGTTTTTTAGTCTCTTTACTCATAAAAATGACTCAAAGAAACTTACAAACACAATAGAAATACTAAAAACTAATTACAACAAACAGAATCAATAAAAACTTAACAAACAAACACAACTATCCAAAGACAAGTCTAACAGATCCCACCCAAAGAAAAGTGGTCATAAATACTTAAAATCCCTTCAAACTAATGGCCAGAGCCCTGGTCGAAAGGATTTTTTTTTTTTTGCATGGTACCTAAAACTAAAAGACAGATGATACCAGATGATAGTCCCTGAGGCAGCATTCCACAAGTGCGTAGCTAACAATGAAAACATGCTCTCCCAAGCCCACATTTCTAGCATGTTCCCACTCCTGTCTCAGTGATGTCTACATTGCCTTGGTCAGGTCCACCGAATGGAAGATGGCAGGATCCCCAAGGATGTCCTCTGTGGGGAGCTGGCTTCAGCCACCAGGCCAACTCTGTGTTACAAAGATGTCTGCAAGGATGACATGAAGGCTGGCAACATTGACGCTGCCCTATGGAAAACCATTGCAGACAACTGCTGTGCCTGGAGACAGACAGACAGGTTGTGTATCCACAGCAGTGACCTGAGGAAGAATAACTGCAGAGAGAAGAAATGTCATAGTGCAACTTGAAGTAGTACAATGGGACACACCCATCTGCTCCAGCTACAACCAAACATGTCTCTCCAGTCTCAGTCTCTTCAGCCACAGCAAGCGCTGTAACCTTCCGAGAGTTTGACTTCACCCCGAAAAGAGCACTCCCCACTGTCTCCCAAAATAGATGAATGCCAACAACAATCCGCATTTGTTTCACCACTAGAGGGCACTATTAAGATGGCAACACCGTGTGACTTAGAATTTGCAGCAGCAGAATATTGTTCCCCTAGCCCAGAGGTTTTCAATCTTTTAGAGTCCACAGCTCCCTTGACCAACTACATTCTTTCTGCGGAACCCCTGTAGGGCAGTGGCATGTGGTCAGTGGACTAGGGGGGCTAAGCTAGTCCTCTAAATGTTCCCAGTAAATTAGAGTATTGAAGTATAAAAACCTAGTGCCCCCTTTCTAAAGCCTGGGAAGCTTCTGCCTGGTTTAGGAGAGCACGATGCTATGTGAGTGACATCCTGACGTCCCCTACCCCGTAATCTCCCTCAAGCTGGTGCCTCTAGCCCTAACTGTTCCCTTACTGTGGGTCTCAGGAGCCCAGCTATGTCACCCCTTGCCTGAAGAGCTGGCAGCCTCTCATCCTTTTTCAAACACCCTCCCTTGTGAAGTATTCCCTCAGCCTCCTCTCCCCTCTACTTGGGAGTTCTCTGAGCCACCGCTGTTGCTGCCCCTGGTCTCTGAGCTGCCCCCTCTGCCTCAAAGAGAGGTGCCTCCTTACACTGTCCACAAAGGCCTGGGACTTGTCTGTCCATTCCCAACAGCTAGGGCTGGGTGCGTTAGTTCTCTTGGCTGCTTGCTTGCTTGCTTGCTTGCTTGCTTGCTTACTCTGAGGCTGCCTCAGCTCCTGGCAACCAGCACCCCTTGGCCAGCCCCAGAGGCACCATTTGCCTGGGGAGCTTGTAGCCAGGGCTGCTGCAACAAACAGCTGTGCAAGCCTTTGGCAGGCAGAGATGCAAGAGGGCATCAGAGCAGGGAGGGAAGAAAAGAGGGGAGGAGGCCAGTGTTGCCCGTGGCACCCCTGACCATCATTCAAGGCACCCCAGGGTGCCCTGGCATACTGGTTGAAAATATGGGAATGTTCAGGGATGCAGGAGAGGATATATTGTTTGATTATAGCCTTTCCAACTTGTGTAAACAAGTTCACAATTTAGCAGAGTAACATTCCCCTTTTTAAACCCACAGCGGATGTGTTTGCTCAGGCTCGCTAAAGCCTCTATAATAACTGTTCTGGTATTTCCCCCTTATTCCCTCATAAAAGTTGAGACATTACACAGTCTTCTATAAAAGTATAAAAAGAGTTTACTCACTCACATTCTGTTCACAATTGGATCCCAGAAGGCAGACTTAGCTTAGAAAAGTAACATACACCTGGAAACTATCCCATAAAGAGACAATCCCTTTGTCCTCTCTTGGCTGGAGGCCAAGAGAGCATCTTTGGCTAAGCAGATGTTGCTTCTTCTACGAAAGTAGTCATGGAGAGAAAGATGGCTGCCCTGCCCTGTGCTTTTGTCATTACCTGCACAGGTGAGGCCACGCCCACCTCTAGTCACATGCAGAGGAAGTCTGTCCCAGCCCAGAAGGAAACAGGAAGTTTACCTGCTGGCTGGACAAACATTCCTCCCCATGTGTAAACATGTTCACTCTAGGAATGTTGTACTTGACTGTTCTTGTTGTGTTTCACATCTCACAGAAAACCACTGCCTTAGCTGATGTCCTGGTAGCAACCAGTATTTAGCAGGCTTTTACTTATGTGTCTCTCTTCATAAAAGGATGTCTGAGGGTTCCTTTTTCAACATGGCTCCCACTCATTGCTGGATCTAGTCCCTTCATGCTGAGGGGAAGTATCTTCAAGGCCCGGCTCAGCCTAGACATACAAAGTCAGAGGTCTGGATACTGTAGCATATGATACAATGTCCAGTCCCAGCCCAGTCAAGTAAAATATTACTTGCACTCTGCAAAAACAACTAGACCCCACTGGAACTAGAAAGGAAACACAAAATCTAAGAAGTACCAGGGTGCAACCCCCCCCCCCACACACACTTTGGGAATAGGGCAAACTGGAGAAACCGTCTCAAAGCACCTGGGTTGCTGTTGTTGTTTTTTGGAGGGGCAGCAGAGGCAATACCCCAGGCCCTCTTCCTCCATGAGGCACAAGCAAAGAATGCAACAGTTCTTGGCTTCAGCTTGCAGAGGCTTGTGACTCAAATTGCAAACAGCACAGTGGTTTAGGTATGGCCCTCTCTTTTCTCCTGACATGCTTTCTTCATATTCCATTCTTCCTCTCTGCTTTCCTGGAGGTGGTCTGACTCTGAGGGAGGGCCTGTGTCAGAGTAAGTGATTTTTAGATCACCTAACACTTGCTCAGCTTGCCTCTCATCACTAACTGTTAGAAACTTGCCTGCTCATGGCACAATGAGCTTGAAAGGGAACCGCCAGTGATAAGGGATTCTAGCTTTTTTCCAGCGCTGTTGTGGAGGACATGAACGCTCACCTCCTCTTCAGAATTTCAAGGCAGCTATCCAGGAAAATCTCTCTTAATGGCTGCTTATAGTTTAGTTCCCTGAAGTTGCAGGGTGCCCTAAAAACAGAGTCCTTCTTACTGAATAATTATGTTGTAAGGGGAGCCATCACTATGGGCCCATGGACCCAACGCCCTATGGGCCCTCTCAAAATCATCAAGGGAAAAGGGGCGATCAAGATTCAGGCTTTTAAACCAGCCCACCAGGAAAGTGGCATATCTGTCCCCTTCCTCCCTCTTTCCCTTGGACCTCACTCACTCTAAAATTCCTTCCGTGCTCCTGTTTGGAGTGCTCCTCTAGCTTCAGCTCAATGTCAGCATTCACCATTTTTAATAGCTCCAATTCAGTTTGACTGTCTGAAGCCAGTAACGTTGCCTCATTAGCAGTTTTAGTGATTTCAGCCACCTGGGTTGAAACTGCTTTTATTTCTTCCTCTGACCATTAGAGGGCAGTGGCCCAATCGGCCCTTCAACCTCTTCTTATTTTTTGCACTTGCTCATCCTGCTCTTCCCCTTCTGTTGAGGCATTTGTCAATCCCACACCCGCAAGCGTCATTGAGGAGCCTCATGCCTTACTGTAGGCCTCCTCTTCATAAATCAGAGCATTCACACTCAGGTCAATTTCTCTCTCAGCAGATAACCTCAGCAACTTCACTTGCATTCCCTGGTTCCTTTGATTTATTACCTTCACAGAGCTTTGGAGAGGAGTGAAAAAGCTCAAGAACTCTGCTGTCCTAAGCTTCAAAGGCCCTGTGGGTGTGGGAAACTTAGATTTAAGCTTCCATTATGCTTATGTGTGAGCCAAACACCTCCATACAGTTCCAAGATCACCCAAAGATCAGCACTGATTAGGTGACAAGTTCTCAGCCTCTGCTTAAAACTGTCCAGTTTCAGGCCCAAACTCAAAACATATTTCTTATAGATTACAGGTCAGTTCCAGGAATAGCATAGTCTGGGAATGACCCCTAGGCATGGCATGGCTCTCCACTCATTAATTGGGCCATGGTGCAGGTTCACTTTCACCACTGACTCCACAGTGACCTGGGTAGCTCCACAAGCTACAAGCGCCAAATGGACTGCAACATTCACTCTCAATTTAGAAGTCCACTTCAGCAGTTTTTAGCAAAATTGGATCTCTTTTGTTCTGCTAAACATTTATGAACTGAGCTTAGCAATTCTGCCTATCCTTAGACTATCCCATTTTTTATTTTTCACAAGAAGTTCAAAGATTTCATAAGTTATTGTTTGGTTTTTAAAAATATTTTTCCCCTACCTGGGAAAAATAACTTGAGAATGAACAATCCCAAGCTCCCCAATGCCTGTGGTGAAATAGCAGCATGCCTTATCATTTTGTCTTTGAAATCAAATATATTTATTTGTTGAATGTGGCCAAGAAAGTCTCTAAATGCCCTGTATAACTTTACAGTGTTCTGTAGTCATTGTGTGTGCTCAACGCTGCAGTAGGTGGGTTTTGTGTGCTTGTGTCTGTAAATATTTGTCTCTTGTTGGATATTAAGTTCTGCTGCACTGGACTTCACTAAACATTCTGATTCAGAAAGCTTCCTGGGCCATAACCGGGCTCTATGCGTTCTATCAGAATGAGGACTATAAAAGGTAATGTTGGACGAGGGGATTTTATGAGCTGCCATTGGAGCTGGTGTAATGCACAAAGGTCAGCGTTTGAAAGAAAAGGGCCTTTCTCATATTGCCCATCAGTTCCAGATTCATACCTGCCAAGTGCATTTGGCAGTGTCAAGCAGGAATGCAGCCTTTGGCTGCTGCCATCTCCATGAACCTAGCTATGACCTCCAAGGTTTGACCTTTTGATCCACTTCTTTATTTTTAATCTAGGAAGCACTGCCTATTTTATTTTATTTTTGTATTATTCAAACTGTAAATCTCTTACCACTGTTATACTACCTTAACCATCTGAGCTCTCCAGGCTGATCAACTATATATTTGGCAGATATACTTCAATATAGGCACACAAAACCTGAAGATGTGCAGAAATGTAGCTCTGCTTCACAGATTCAGGTAAACCACGTGAGTACTAGGAACACAGGAAGCTGCCTTATACTATGACCACATTCACACCATACATTTTAAGCACTCTGCTTCCAGTTTAAGCAGTCACACCTTCTCCCAAAGAATTCTGGGAATTGTAGTTTATTAAGGATGCTGAGAGTTCTTAAGAGACCCCTGCTCACCTTCCAGAACCACAATTCCCAGAGATCCCTGAGAAGAGGGATTGATTGTTAAACCACTCTGAGAATTGTAGCTCTGGAAATGGTAGGCAGCTAGCAAGAGAAGCTTGCCACGCCATAGGGCTAAATTTGTTTCTGACCTGGGCTAGGGGGCAAGCTGCCCTCCTTAACAAATGACACCACACTGGATTTTTATTTTTATTTTTATTTTTGAAAACGTAAGCTGCCAGCAACATAATAGTATTCTTGGAATATTTGTTATTCAAAGAATAGTCAGTGACCTGACCAGCACACCAACCCAAATCTCCTGTGATTGCTTTTATGAATGGGTCACTCTGCTCTTACCTTGGATATAATTGAGATCTGCAAAGAAATATCACAGGCCACAATTCATGGTTTGCAGGCACCAGTATTTATAAGGCACTTTTCTCTGTGCCCATGTAATAATGTATGTGTGTGCATCTGTCTATTTGCCAACAGGTGATAACTCTGCAAGCATTTAATGAAGTGGACTCTGCCTTATAATTAGTCTTTAAAATGCTGCAGGATGCTTTAAAGCACACACCTGTGCCTGGAAAGCAGAGGGCAAAAGGTTGGGTGTGGCCACTAAGGGCTCACCTACACTTATCTTCCTATTTCTACTTCAGGAGTAACCAACATGGTGGTACCCTCCCAGTGTTGCTGGATTACAAATCCCATAATCCCTGACTATTGGCTATGGTGTCTAAGGCTGATGGGAACTGATATCTGAAAAAGCACCTCATTGGCTACTCTTGTTCTGTTTCATAACAGCTTTGAGAGGATTTCAGAAGTGGCATTGAGGAGAAAATAGATATTCCTGATCCTTGAACCTCGGCTTCTTGACTCCCTGCTTCTTGTTCCTCGGACCCCTGACTTTGTGATGCCTTGCTTCCTGACCCTCGGACCCTTGGCTTCCTGAATCCTGGCTTCTGGACCCCCGTTCCTGCTCTCACCCTGCCATCTTGCCCCCGGTCCTGACGTCCCCTGCCGGGACTTCAATCGCCTGTGAACTGGACCATGACATATGGGGTGTGTGTGGGGGGTATAGGTGCACCATGCTTGGTGTGGAGAAAGTGGATAGGGTGGCAAAAGCACATAATATTAGAATTTAATGAAGCTGGATATTGGGAGATGCAAATACTTCTGCACCCAGTGCATACTTAAAACTACGCAGTTCACTCCCCAAATATGTAGCGATGGCCACCAACTTGGATGGCTTTAAAAGAGAGTTAGACAAAACCATGGATGGCTACATTCTACCTTCACTGTTGGAAGCATTATGGCTGTGAATACTAGGAGCCACATGTGAGGAGGAGCACTGTTCCACTCAAGACCTGCCTGAGAGCTCCTCATGGGCTTTTGGTTGACCACAGTGAGAACAGGATGCTAGGTTAGGTGGTTCTTTGGTCTAATTAAGCAAGGTTTTTATATCAGGGGCAAGAACTGAGGAGAGACCAGTTGCTTGTCCTCTTCAGCAAGGAGGGTGCACTGCCCCTCACTAGCCCCCTTTTTAACATGTCAGGGAAGATTGAGCAACTGTGTTCCTGAACCCCTCCTTCCCAGTGAACCTTGGAAATCGGCTGCATATTAATAAGCAGGTTGGATTTTTTTAAACACTGGCGACAGTTCACTGTATTCCTTTGACTGCCGGCTTCAGCCAGTTTATCATGCAAACCAAAGCCATGCAATCCAAAAAATTATCGATTGCTTTACCAGGCCTTGTACTACACAACCGGACAATTTAATTCATTTCTTTTCAATAAGTTACCTTGAGCTACCTCTTTGGCATAGCAGGGAGAAAGCTGACATGTTGTTCACAGAGTACATGATAATGATACAAAACATCCTATTTTTACATTTGTTTCCAACAGCTGCCAAAACCAGAAAGATCCTGATATTTATGAAAGCAACCCAAGGAGATGAAATAACTTTATCATCCATCCTTTGAAGAACAGGGTAGTATGAGGTTGCTTTTTTTAAAACACACACACACACAAACCAAATATCTAGACAGCTTCTTCAGATGGCAAAAAAAGACTCTGTTGCTCCTGTCAAGTTTTGGACACAGCGATTTGATTACCACCCCCTTCTCCTATCCCTTCAGAAGCAATTCTTGTCTCTCTCTTTTTGATTTTATGGTGTTCACTGAAGGAAAAAGACGCATTATCAGTAATAGGGTCTGCCCATGATGAAATCTGATTGATGGACTGTACTAAAAGATATTATAATTCAACTGGTGGCTCTGAGAAAGCGACCAGATATATCAAAAAGGTGCAACAATAAAAATGGGGGGAATGTCTGCAGAAAAATGATTATAGCTTTTGGCTACGTAGCTGTTTCCTTCCATCCACCTCATAGAGAAAAAGGGAAGACACCGGTGGGATAAAAGAGCAGAGCAAAAGGGCACATTGCTTACCAAAGGCAACTTTGCTTGTGCAAGTGAAGCTGGTGTTGTTAACAAGGCCATTATCATGGAAATCAGGAATCCACAAGAGCTGATGGGAGCTAATAAGTAGGGTTGCCACCTTTGTTCTAGCAAAATACAGGACAGGACTGCTGGGGTGGGGGCATTGGGGTGATTTCTTTTTTCACCTGGTGCTGAAATGACTTCAAAACAATCTATTACAACCTATTGCAGCCTAACTGGGCAGCCCCTCTTGAAGTCCCCCCCCCCCCCCGCCAACACAAACCAATTTGTAAATCTGCCTGTGCTTTACTACCCAGAGCTGAAATACACAGCCTTTCACACTCTCAGGCAGTACTGTACAGCCCAGGGCAAAACTAAAACTAAATAAAGAGAGGCATATTCTGATGAGGGGAAGAGCTTTGTTCCACATGTTAAATTTCTGAAAGAGTGAAAAAATATTAGGCAAGCCTTGTGGGCAGCTACTTCTCCCCCACCCTCCTCTCTCAAATATCATGCAGATAACTCACAAGATAACAAATAGGTTGAAGGGGATTCTGCAAGCACTCAAACCTCACCCAGCAGAACTAAGTACAGTGGTACCTTGGGGTTAAGAATTTAATTCATTCTGGAGGTCCGTTCTTAACCTGAAACTGTTCTTAACCTGAGGCACCACTTTAGCTAGTGGGGCTTCCTGCTGCCGCCGTGCGATTTCTGTTCTCATCCTGAAGCAAAGTACTTAACCCGAGTTACTTCTTCTGCATTAGCGGAGTCTGTAACCTGAAGCGTCTGTAACCTGAAGCATCTGTAACCCGAGGTACCACTGTAAGGATGAGGCACTTTAAAAAAAAACCAGGAACTTTGTTTACACTCATAGACGTAGCTTATTGGTTACTTTTGCAAGGCACAATATTTTATTTTAAATATTCACTTTTAACAGAGATGTTTAATAACTGTCTTAACACTTTCAATCTGTCACTGAGCAGTGAAATTCTTTCTAGGGTGGCTATTGGCTTATATTATCCCTAAAAACCTTCCAGCCCTTTCTACAGTGCTAGTAGCCTTTCCCTCAGGTGGTTAAACCCTTGTCTGGGCATAGATTGTTCCTAACTCTAACTGAGAGCCACTAAATGAACTGTTCCTTCTAACAGATAAATCCTACCCAAGTATGATCAGATAACCAAATACCCCTTCTGCCCACCCAGACAGAAAATCCCTATTTTACCTACCTAATCCACAGACAATCCATGCTTCCACTCTCTCAGACAGTCATTGTCCCTATCTGACTGCTAACTGTGAGCACCTAACTTAAATTCTACCCCTCCCCCCTCTGGTTGGCTGATCTACTCACATGTTCCCACTGATTGTTGGGTCCCAAGGAGGGAGCTCCAAGTTCTGTCTGTCATGCATCTTGACTAATTGAGATCATGGGAGAAGGTAGTAGTATAACAATGAGGAAGGCAGAATATTTAAAGCGAATCTCTCTCTCTCTCTCTCTCTCTCTCTCTCTCTCTCTCTCTCATTTGAAAATCCACAGATGTTTCCCCTATTGCAAAAACTTTTACATCCCCCTAAAACATTTGTTGCTCTAGGCAAACTTTGGTAGCAAGTCTGCTCCCAGTTCTGAGCCAGTGTGGTGTAGTGGTTAAGAGCGGTAGACTCATAATCTGGTGAACCGGATTCGCTCAACTCACAGAGTGTTTGTTGTGGGGGAGGAAGGGAAAGGAGATTGTTAGCCACTTTGAGACTCCTTCGGGTAGTGATAAAGTGGGATATCAAATCCAAACTCTTCTCTTCTTGTTCTGTATTACACAGAGATTATCACAGCTAGATGCAAGGTCCAAACAGGAACCCAGTGCTAACGGCAGACAGTGAATGCAAACCTATGTAGTGCACACTTCCTGAAACAATACAGAAACTGAAGCAAAACTGTTCTTCAAAATTCTTACTTCTTTGAATTTTGCAATGCAGTTTTCCATACAAATAATGTGCAAAAAAGTGTGCATATAAAACTGGGGAAAGTGTTAATAAAATTGGATATATTAGTGAAAATGAAATACTAACATGCATCATATTAGGTAAAATTGCTTATAAACGTATGTATATTAGGCAAAATTACATTTTAAAAATAGTAGGAGAAATGCACAATGAATGAATTGCCAATGTTTTTTGTTTTTGTTTTACTCTAAAAATTTGTAAACAAAAATTTGTAAACTAGCAATTAAATAAATAAATAATAAGCCATCCTTATTCTGTGGCATGGCAGCGGAACTATTATTCTTTTTATAAAAAAATCAAAAAGAAAAAGGGATTGGGAAACCTTTTTTCAGCCAAGGGCTACATCTTACAAGGGCTGCATGCCAGGGTTGGGCACAGCAATAAATGCAAAGAGGCTGTGTGGTGCAGTGGTTAAAGTGTTGGACTAGGACCGGGAGACCCCGGTTCAAAGCCCCACTCAGCCATGAAGCTCATTGGGTGACCTTGGACCAGTCACTGTCTCTCAGCCTAATCTACCTCACAAGGTTGTTGTGGAGATTAATGAGGAGAGGGACCACCATGCATGCCACCTTGAGGTCCTTGGAGGAATAAAGGATAACAACAACAACAACAACAACAACAATAATAATAATAGTTGCCTTTGTACAATAGGCAACCCCTCTCTATCCTCATCTAGGGAAGAAAGAGGTATGATACATTCCAAGGAAGCAGAAACACACGCAGCAGGACTAGTGAGGGACATTTGCTGGGGAAGAGTCCCAAGGGCCAGATGGAGGTGCTTAGAGGGCCACATTTGGCTCCCAAGCCAGAGATGCTTCATCCCTGTTTTATAGAATCATATCTCCCCCCCCCCCCCAGTGCTGGAGTAGAAGAATCTTTTATTTTAGAGTCTCCTCTTCCACAGTGACAGACAATGGTGCATATGTGTATGTATAACCTGATATCTCATCTGCTTGTGTTGGGAAGGTTATTATTAACTTCATTATACTCCCACAACAGGGAACCCTCTTGTAAAATGATGCAGACAGAGAGAAACATAAGCAAAAGACTGCATTTCAGCACTTGCCCAATAGGGCTAGGAGGCAGGAGGCATAACTTGAAATACAGACACATCTCCCAATTCTTTTGCAATTTTAGAGGCCTCTCTTGCCTTGGTTTGTTGACAACAGCGCTGCCTGTCATGCATTTTTCTTACCATTCTCCCTTGAATTTTCTACTATACAGACTAATTGTATTGTCAGGACTCAGCAGCTAACAAGACATCATGGCTGCTGCCAGTCAGTGTAGAAAAGGCTGAACTAGATGGATCAATGGCCTGACACAACGAAAGGCAGCTTTCTGTGTTCCTAACTGTGTGCAATCAGGGCTCCTAATTCCATGAAGTGCCTGCATACATATCCCTGTGCAGGTGTGCCCTGAAACATGTGGCTCTCAGGGACAGATAGGTGTGACAACATCCTAAGAACATAAGAAGAAACCAGTTGCATCTGGCCAAAGAAGAACTCAGTTGCATCTAGTCCAACTTCCTGTTCTCACAGTGTCCTACAAGTCAGACTTGAGCACAACAGCAGCTCTCCCCATTTGAGATTCCCAGCAGTTGGTATTAATAGACATGCTGCCTTCAACAGTGGAGGCAGAATATAGCCATCATGGCCACAAGCTATTTTTACTATTGATGCCCTTATTTTCCATGAATTTGTCTTTCTTCTTGTGAACACAGAATCGAGACACTCCAAGTGTCCTTATTTTCCAGGGACAGTCCCAGATTTACCAAAGCTGTCCCAGTTTCTGATTTGATCCTGGAATGTTCTGCTTTTCCTTAGGACATCCCTGTTTTCATCAGAGAAATCCGGGAGGGTATGGAGTTATGCAACCCCCCAAGCCAAGGAGATAAGTAACTATACAACCTTTAGAAGATATCCTTGTACAGGGGATGCTTGGGTTGCAAACGTGATCCATGCAGGATGCATGTTCGCAAGCCACAGCATTCGCAACCTGCAGTGGCGCACGTGCGGGTTGTGATTTGGCACTTCTGCACATGCGCAAAGCGCAATTTAGTGCTTCTGTGCATGCATGACTGCTGAAACCCGGAAGTAACCCATTCCGGTACTTCCGGGTTTTGGCGGTCCGTAAACCGAAAAAACACAACCTGAAGCATCTGTAACGTGAGGTATGACTGTATAGGGAAGTTTTTTAAAAATGTTTAATGTTCTATAGTGTTTTTATATACGTTTGAAGGGCTTTTCCTTGCAGAGCCTCACCACTCCCCTCTCTCACCAATCTTGCCATGATGGCAGGGCATTTTGCCTTGTGTGCCAAACTGTGTTGGCAGGGGCGGCGGGGGGGGAGCTGTTCCCTCAGACCAACCTTTCCCTCATCATTCTGGCCTTCACAACACTTCTTAAATAAAAAGGGATGCATCTAAATGATCCAGATGCCACATCTTAAAAGAGAAAATAACTACACTTGCGATGAACAAGAAGGCTGTTTGAGAGACATCTGTTTGTTTCCAATATAAAAACAAAACCTCCACATTCCAGCTTTAGGATCAGGAGAGGCTATAACAGATGCCGTCGTCTGCCCTACAGCAGAGGCTGAGAGGACCATTTTTATAAAGTGCATTTTTAATTATTAAAATCAGTAGCGTGGCATATTTATCATTGAAGCAGCCTGGGCAGCATCCAAAGGAAAAGAAGAAGAAAAAGGCTGCAGTATTTCTTGGAGTGGAGAGTGGTGGCAAATTCCAGGAATGCTTATATTGTTCCCAGTGGATTTATTGATTTATCTCATTGGCATCCCATGCTTCCTCTAAGGACTTCAGAGAGCAGCAGAAAATGGTGTTTTCTCCCTCACAATCCCCTGGGTGAGAAATGTTAGAGGAAGTGATGTAACCAATGCTCTTGCCATGTTTAGGAATAATGGCTGGTGTCCTCTTGGGACAGAAGGGCAGAAGGCAGGGAAGACAACAGTGGGTGGAGCGAGAGCCAGTGACAGGTGGAACCTGAACCAGTGGCAACACCAGAGGAGGGAGAAATCAGGAGAAGAAAAGGGGGCACAAACAGAGGCAGATTGAGAGGAGTGTGATTGTTTTGGTCACACTGGGTGTGGAGCCTGGGGGGCGCCACAGAGAGCTCGGCAACTACGAGATTAAAAAGGAAGACAAGTGGCAGGGGGCGCTGAATTCTGGTGTCACACAGACCCCAAGGTCCACCACTGGCACAAGCCTAGGCAATGTGTCTGTAGGTCCCGAGCTGCTCAGACAACAACACCCCCCTCTCAGCTTCTCTGATGTGGTCCAAAGGAAAGGAAAGCAAAACAATTGGCACCAGCTTGGCTGCAAGAGTTGCCAGAAGGAGGCATACAAGGCACCAGCCAACTGCCTTAGGGACTCCACTTCAGATTTGTGTAGGTTGTGCTTAGAGAAACCTTTAACTGAATGTAACCGATGCAGAAAAAAGGGACACGGGTGGCGCTGTGGTCTAAACCACTGAGCCTCTTGGGCTTGCCGATCAGAAGGTCGGCGGTTTGAAACCCCGCGATGGGGTGAGCTCCCGTTGCTTGGTCCCAGCTCCTGCCAACCTAGCAGTTCTAAAGCATGCCAGTGCAAGTAGATAAATAGGTACCGCTACAGTGGGAAGGTAAATGGTGTTTCCGTGCACTGTTCTGGTTTCACCAGAAACAGCTGAGTCATGCTGGCCACATGACCTGAAAAAACTGTCTGCGGACAAACGCCAGCTCCCTCGGCCTGTAATGCGAGATGAGCGCCGCAACCCCAGAGTTGTCTGCGACTGGACTTAACTGTCAGGGGTCCTTTACTTTTACCTTTTAACCAATGCAAAAAGGTATTATACATGTTGTTCTGCCCCCAGTGGCATGTAGTTCTTGGAAGGTTTTCCTTGGGCTGAAAAAGGTTCTGCATGCCACTTTGAAAAGAGATTAGCAATTTGCATACATAGGATGTTGTCTCATTAAGCAATGTTTTCCACCGTTGTTTCTGAATGGCAGGTTTATCACCGCATGGAGCACACAGAGGTGGTGGGAGAGAAACTAGAGCAATGCCTCTTACTGCATGATGCTATCCCTGTTGCAGGATCCAAATGCTTTTTGAACAGCTCTGTGGCTGAACATGGCAGCCTTCTAAATGAATTCAGCATAAATATTTCACACGGTGCTATGATCAGCTTCATAGAAGGAGGGGGAAATTGGGTGGGAGATATTTGCCATAATCACTGGAAAATTTAATTGCATTTGATAACTTTGTACAGTCACGGCCACAAATGCTACTTTTTCCTGGCACCTTCTTTAGTTGTGGTGTTTTATTTTGTTTTTCAATATACCGGTACTTGAGCTGCTAAGTTGTTGGAATGGAAACAGAGCTTGGCTGTTGGATGCAATGCAAGACAATCCATCCCTGCAAGGGTCAACAAGGGAAAATACGGTAGGTAGAGCTATTCACAAAGCTCAACATTGTATTCCAGCTGGGAGGTGGATTATATGGCTGAGCTGCCCAACCTTCTCTTCCACAAGATGTTGGGATGGCCACCAACTTGGATGGCTTCAGAAGAGAAGTAGACAAAGACATGGGAAACTGAGAGGTGAGAGCCATTCTGGCTCTGTTCTGCCTCTTTGATGTTTCTTCTACAAGGAAACAGTATATACATTTTATGAAATAGGTCAATTAAAAAAATTACCTCCGCTGTTGAGTCCCCACCTGGTTTTGCAGTCTTTGACTTCTGCAAGGCTAGGGAGACAGAGGTACTCCAAGAAACTCATCCTCTGAGTAAAAAAAATATATATATATATATGGCCACAGGGCTGCCTTCTGCAACCTACACAGTTGGTGGCGCATAATACTGAAAATATGAGACAATTGAGAAGTATCTAGAATTTTGCTAAGAATATCAGCTCAGTTAAAGCATTTCTCAATGGGTTGTTGTTGTTTTGCTGGATGCTGTTTAATTTTCCCATGGCTATAGTTATAGTTTCTGTGCTATTATGTGTAAGCAGCACAAGAAGAGGTTCCTGCTGGCAGGGATCTCACCAGCAACACTTCTGCCTGCTCCACATCAGCAGAGTAATGCAGATGTCACTCTATGCGCAGAGGCCAGTGGAGATTGTGAGAGCTGCAGGGGGTGTCTGCACCCAATCTTCCACCAGGCCAGCATATAGAAAATTTGAATTGCACTGCCAATCTGGATCCAACCCATTACTTGTTCATATTTTTTTACATTTATACCAAGCTTCTTACAAGCTCCACGACTACAGAAATTCAGAATTCTGTTTATATTAAAAATGAAAACATGGCCTCTGAGACTGTATTGCAGAGCCTCTAAACAGATTCCCAAAGTTCAGTTTTCTCAATTAATTTGAACCACGCCCTTTAATAGCAGTAAAGCAAAAGAAAAAAACTGAGAATCAGACAATGAGATAGAAAACTCCCCAGTGAAGAGAAGTCTGCCTACCTTCCAATTTAATAAAACAACTTTTTTTTTTTACTGCAAAGATTAAGAACAAAGAGAAAACAATTTATATCATTCCCTGGTTTCATGGCAACCTCTGGGATCAGTGTTAATGACCACATACCTCTCACTTACGATCTACTCACAAGCAGGAACACCTCATTCCCCACATTCATTGGGACTGGTGCTTGCAAAATTGAAAAAAAGATGCTCATAAAAGCATCATAATAGCCTATCATTTCTCAAATTCTTGAAAGGAGCATCCAGATGTTAGTTATACTGAGTCATGAGTTTTGGTATTTATCACATAGCTCATATGTAAATTCTCTCCACTTTATTTTTCATGGGATTTTATTAGCTTTCTGTTCTCCCTTCCTCACTCATTTCATTCTGTAATGTACCTCATAGACCAGGTATTTTCCAGCCCCCCCCCCGGCTGTTCTCCCTCAGAGAGGAGCAGGGTGAGCCACTTAACTTGAACACATGAGGTGGCTGTGGGTTGCTTCATTTTTTAAAAAAAACCTTGAAAAGAAACATACTGCTCATAACAGTGTGAGCTCCTCTACACCAGCTCCTGTCATGGTCCCAAGAGTCCAAAAGCAGTAGAGACTCAGAGGCTGCAGAGTGTACACTCAGCTAAGGAACCAGACCAGGTGCAGGACCCAAGTCTGCTGCTAGAGATCAGGAGACCACTGAGCCTGAAGCTGATGGACATGAGCCACCAGAAGAACCTGGACCCTCACGGACAACTTCCCCTGGGCCTGAGGAGCCAAATGCCTCCCACAGGACCTCATTGTCTAGTAGCACACAGAGTGCACCAGGAAGGGGTCTACAGAACTGAGGAGGAGTGTCCTTCTTCAGGCCAGAGGATTGGTCCTTTAAGAATCCACAAGGAGGCAGAGCCTGAAAGAGGTAGTCTGCAGGTGTAGGCTTACAAAGGCTCAGTCTGGTCTCAGCGGTCGATGGAGCACCTAGCTCACTTGGCGCTATCCAACCATGATTCACTGAGTAGCTCTGGAGCTGAAGCCCTTCTAGGAAGCATGGGCAAAAGGAATGATGCTATTGTGAACATCACAAGCCCCTTCTTTGAATGCAGGTATGGCCAGGGTCCTAATTTGGCCTGTAAGGCCATTTCCCACAAACCACACTTACCTGTCTTACACTTGGCATTATATGTGTTGCCAAGTGTAGAGCCAATAAAAACCTGGCTGCAAAGGAACAGTAGGGAGCCTGATCATTCTTTATTGCAATTGCCAAGTTCCTGATCAACCATTCCCAATTAGGAAATCTGTAAAGCAACTGATTGCTGCCAAAAAGCAAGGTAAGGATGAGTGTACACTGTGGCTGAACTGTACAAATCAACATATGTGCACCCATTCTGACTAGGGTTGCCATGCATCCGGAATTCCTGGACTTACCTGGAATACTGCAGTTGGAAGAATGCCTGGCAACCCATGTCGGCAGCATGGTTTTTGCCAATAACTCCACCTCCACCTCCCCAATGCTCAAGAACACTGCCAAAAAAAGCTAAACAACTTTTGCATCTGGATTTTAACTTTTTGAAATATGGCAACCCTAACTCAAACATTTCAGACATCACCTTGCCAACAAAGGTCCATATAGTTAAAGCCATGGTTTTCCCAGTAGTGATGTATGGAAGTGAGAGCTGGACCATAAAGAAGGCTGATCGCCAAAGAATTGATGCTTTTGAATTATGGTGCTGGAGGAGACTCTTGAGAGTCCCATGGACTGCAAGAAGATCAAACGTATCCATTCTTAAGGAAATCAGCCCTGAGTGCTCACTGGAAGGACAGATTGTGAAGCTGAGGCTCCAATACTTTGGCCACCTCATGAGAAGAGAAGACTCCCTGGAAAAGACCCTGATGTTGGGAAAGATTGAGGGCACAAGGAGAAAGGGACGACAGAGGATGAGATGGTTGGAAGGTGTTCTCAAAGCTTACCAACAAGAGTCTGACCAAACTGCAGGAGGTAGTGGAAGACAGGAGTGCCTGGCATGCTCTGGTCCATGGGGTCACGAAGAGTTGGACACAACTAAACGACTAAACAACAACAACAATTCAAACAAGCACTTGTACATGCTTAGAGACAGTTTGTACCTTTGTCTTCAGCGTAACATGTGAACAAGCCCCACATATTTCCTGATGCACATGGCTTCCCAGCACACTGCTTTTTTCCACAGGATTTTGGTCTATCATTGCCTCTCTTTCTACTCAGAGCTTAGTCAAGGCTCTCACATTCCTTATTACTTTTTATCTCCAAGTTAATAATCCCCTTCCTTAAGAATAATTCGTACAAGATTGTACACCAGCTGCCAGTATGTAAAATTCCTTAGGTTTCCTGCAGAGCCAACAGACCACCTACTTCTAAGTGAACAAATCATTCTTTTAATGGGTATTTGCCACATATTTCTTTTTGCCATCCCAAACTACCCTACTGGGCTCAGGATGCTGTCCTTGTAAAACACTTTCAATTTCAACTTTTGTTTGACGATGCAGGAGCTTTAGATGCAAGGCATTTATGAGCTCCACAGTTCACCCAATGGGTGGTAGCCCACTCATCTGAATTTTACTGTCTTAATTTAACTTGTATTACCATGACAGATTGTTTGCAAATTAGTGTTCCATTCTTTTTTGTCTTCTGCAAAAGATCATAAAGGATCTCCCTTGAGTCTAACAACTGGAGTAGTCTCAAACTTGCAGAAAGCCTTGCTCCTCCACGATCATCACTACAACATCATAAATTGGGTTTATTGATAGGAAATTGTGTTATAGAAAATAAAAAGAGAGAGGGAGAGGGAGTTGGAAGATTTATCACTGTTTTGCAAATGATCCCACGGCCCTGGGCTGCAACTGGTGGCTGAAGACAATAGTAAAAAAATATTTTGAACTAAATATGCCAAGACTCAGTTGTTACTGTCACAAAGGTGCTTGGGGCTCTTACCATATCATATTGCAGACAGGGGTTCACATGGTTAAATATTCCTTTATTGGAGGCAGTTGGGGGAAGGGCAATTGGTCTTCAATTTACACACACCCAGAGGCCAGATTCAACCTAATTAAGTCTAATGGGAAGAACTACGACCCAAATGAAGTTTTACAGTTTCTTGATTTCTTTTGTGGGGGTAGAGTTATGGCAGCATATAACAAAGGCTAGCAGATGAGCTGGCCAAAGAAAAGGCTTCACAGGAGGTGCTGTGATATGTGAGATTTTCTCTTTAGATGTATG
This sequence comes from Podarcis cretensis, assembly GCF_951804945.1. Lineage (NCBI taxonomy): Eukaryota > Metazoa > Chordata > Lepidosauria > Squamata > Lacertidae > Podarcis > Podarcis cretensis. Next base: position 32,421,018 of record NC_137177.1, read on the forward strand.
TGCCAAATTATTATTATTTTAAATATGTCACTTAATTTATTGATACGTCAAGCCATTGGCAGTAAGTCACAGGCAATCACTTCCCCCAAAACAGATCTTTCATTCCTTTTTAAAAAACTTTTATTTATGCACTTTTAACAGCCTTTATACACACATTGTACAGTATCCATCGCTTATCTCTTTTCCTAAGACTTCCCAGTCGATCTCTCTGTGGCATTCTAGGGAAATCTTGATCTGCTGCATATCCTGATATTTCACCCATTATCATGTCAAGTCTTCCTTTTTTGTTGTTATCTGCTGCTCATATGTTAACTCCTACTTGTAGGTTCAATTGTATATTATACCCTCTAAGATAATCTCCAAAACACCTCCACTGTTCTCTTATCTTTAACTCATCCTTATTCCTTAGCTTCACGGTCATGGTTACTAATTCTATGCATTCTATCAATTTGTTCTGCCAAATTTCCTTCATGGGTATCTCTTCTTCCTTCCCTTTTTTGATTTTTGTTTTTGCATATACTATTCTAGCTGCAGTGGTTACATACAGAAATATATTGCTTTTTTTGGAATGTCATCATTTATTATCCCTAATAGAAAGGCCTCTGGTCTTTGGGGAAATGTGAATTTTGGAATCTTTTTTTAATTCTGTGTAGATCATTTCCCAATACTCTCTAGCATATTTACACGGCCACCACATATGGATCAGGGTTCCCTCCCCCTCGTGGCACTTCCAGCATAAATTAGACCCCTTTTTTATACATCTTCACTAATTTGCTGGAGATGTGTGAGACAAACATCCAGTAACAGGATGACCCACTTGCCAGAGTCCTGTAGTAAACATCGACACACATCCAAAAGACATGTGCATGCTATGAGACACCAACAGAGTCAGCAGAAGCAAGATTGTGCAGGAATTGTGGCACCAAACATTTATTATTTACAGCAAAGAAAACAAAAGCAACATGGCGTGCAGTGTGAGCTCCTTCTCACACATCTTCTCTGTCTGGAGAGAGAGAACAAAGAGCGGACATTCGTCAGCCTAACTTCCGCTTATACGCAGAGTGATAAGAAGTGGAAACATTCAATCATGTGACCCTCTGCAATAGTAGCAGTGAAAATACTAGTTACAGGTGGGTAGCCGTGTTGGTCTGCCATAGTTGAAACAAAATAAAAACATTCCTTCCAGTAGCACCTTAGAGACCAACCAATTTGTTATTGGTATGTGCATGCACGCGAAAGCTCATATCAATAACAAACTTAGTTGGTGTCTATGGTGCTACTGGAAGTGAAAATACTGACACCCAGCACCTCTAAGAGGCGTGGAGCCACAATATGCAAGTAGTCACTGTCAGAGCGAACAACTAGTTGCAGAGAAATGAATCTTGCTGAGGCACTTTCCTCATCTCTTACATGCACAGGCTGAGAAACCAGCATAAATGAGTAATTACTCTGCCTATCTGTGGTATTTATCAAACCATTAAATAATCAATAGTCACCTTGCATCAGAAGCTTTCTTATTAGACTTATACATCTGCATTCAAAAGGAGACTTGCTTTCCAAATGTCATAGGATGTACCTTTTTATTTGAAGAAGCTTCACAAGTCTCTCTTCCCCTTCCTAAGGGGACCCGTTGAAATTCAGCACCTACTCCCTAAACTTTTAATTCATTGCAGTGGGACAATAAATCTAATACTTCATTTTATAATGAGGAACTGAGGAGGAGGGAGTTTTACTAGGCCTTCAGAATCAAAGGGGAAGTGAAAGCAAGTATCTCATGTGGAACAATTAGGGCCCCTCCAGATGACCGATTTATTCAAGATTCATACTGATTTGCTTGCATATCAGTCTTTTTTGAGCACTCATTCTCATTTCTTTGCAGGACACTTATATGACAATGAACATTCATCCTTCCAGGGTATCATCCAATTAATCATTCATTCATCCCACACTTTTCAATGCATTTCTCCATCACTTTCAACCACAAAAGTATTTGTTTTTAAAATGGATCTGTTGTGTTAGGGTGACAGCATCCTCTAATTCACTTTAAATGTGCAAACTTAAAGTTCTGGTACGTACTTCAATCCTTCCACGAAATACAGGAAATCTGGAGGCATATTTTGTCACAGAAAGGTTATGTCAACAAGGAAGTACTCTTTTGAAAAGCTTCTGATTCCGAACTTCAAATGAAACAAGGGCAAGGGGTTTCAGCTGCGGCTTTGCCAGTTAAAGCTAACTGACCAGTAAGACGTGAAAGCACTTGATTCACTAGTACATATGGCAAGCTTATGCAATTGGTAGGTGCCTCTGGGGTACCTGTTGCCTTTGAAAGCAGGTGCAGCATTCCCTCTCAACTGTTTCAATTTGCTGTCCCTATTACAACATCACATCATCATAACCCATGGCCCAATTGGTGTATTGGTTAGTGAAATGAGAATATGCCACATCCATAGTTCTCTTTATATGCAGTTGCACGAAGAAACAAATACAGGTACAAAGGAGCTGTAGAGCCACGCATTTAGTCCTGTCCCTGAAGTCAGATGGTTCCTCCAAAGTCAAGCTATGCATTATAATAATACTACACCAGTGTGGTGTAGTGGTTAAGAGCAGTGGACTTGTAATCTGGTGAACCGGGTTCGATTCCCTGCTCCTCCACATGCAGCTGTTGGGTGACCTTGGGCTACTCACACTTCTTTGAAGTCTCTCAGCCTCACTCACCTCACAGAGTGTTTGTTGTGGGGGAGGAAGGGAAAGGAGAATGTTAGCCGCTTTGAGACTCCTTCGGGTAGCGATAAAGCAGGATATCAAATTCAAACTCTTCTTCTTCTCTTCTTCTTAATAATAATAATTTATTATTTCTACCCCGCCCATCTGGCTGGGTTTCCTCAGCCACTCTGAGAGTCTTTCAACAGAACATTAAAACCAGAATAAAACTTCAGACATTAAAAACTTCCCTAAACAGGGCTGCCTTCAGGTATCTTCTAAAAGTCAGATAGTTGTTTATTTCCTTGACATCTGATGGGAGGGTGTTCCATAGGGTGGGTGCCACTACCAAGAAGGCCCTCTGCCTGGTTCCCTGTAACCTTACTTTTCACAGTGAGGGAACTGTCAGAAGGCCCTTGGAGCTGGACCTCAGTGTCCGGGCAGAACAACAGGGGTGGAGATGCTCCTTCAGGTATACTGGGCTGAGGCCGTTTATTTTGCAGTTATTTTGATGGTAACTCTAGGCAGGCCAGAACTCTGGACAGCTCCCAGTGGCTTTAAAAGATGTCTCAGCAGCAGGAGAGAGAAAGAAGGAAGAATTTTATAACCATGTAGCTCCCCACACTGTTGAGAAAGCTGAATGAAAAGGGTTGCCCACTTCACAAACTATCCCTCAACACACAAGGGGGTGGGAGGAGCTGTGAGACCTTGGGGTGGGACTAAGGCTAAATGCATGGAGCTCCACTCCCTTTACATCCATATTGCAGGAGTCATGTGTAAGGAGGGCATCTTAGCCTGTGCATGTTTCAGCAAAGGAAACTGTGTTTTTCACCTTTCTCCCTGCCCAAGTAAAAGTCATGCTCTATCCAGGCTTCGTTGAACAGTCGGGCAAAATATGTGCAGTTGTAAAAGAGTTGGCAATATCTTCGCTATCTCATAAGACATGATAGGCAAAGGAAGGAACTGAACAGATAAGGGTTATCTGTGAGTTAAGATAATGGTGGCTATCAGGCAGACACTTTCCTGACTCAGGAGCACTTTGAAGAGTTTATTAACCTCCCCAGTAACTATGCGGTTTCTCTTGTTGGCATTTTCAGCCCAGCAGAAGTTATAACAGCTGTCAGGCTCTGAAATAATACTAAATCTTGATTGATGCCCTCCTGCCTCCCATTGTATGCAGGAGCAATGGTCTGACACAGAACTGAAGGATAATGTTTGAGGTGCCAAAGGCATCATAAATGCCATTGAGTTAATACAGAGATTGGCAACAGGAGGCCACACCTCTATTAGCGTCAAGAAAGATGAAATTACCATTGTATATTGGGGGAAAAATAGGCCAGAATCAAGGTATGTGTATTGAAGGAAGATGAATTATGCATGTATCTGGCTGGTGCACCCCCTTCCCCGAAAAAATCCCTTAGAAAGTTTCCAGGAGTCCAGCCCAGGTCAGTGCTGTTTGTTTGTTTGATCAACTGATTTTTTTCCAAATTCCTCACAGCAACCCTGTGAGGTAGGTTAGGCTGAGATGTGGTGATTGGCCCAAGGTTACCCAGTAAGCTTAATGGCTGGGTGGAGATTTGAACCCGTCTTCCAAATCCTAGTCTAACCACCACACCATACTGACTCTACTGCAGACAAGAAATAGAACCTGCCACCAAATTTCACTGAAAGCATGTGTGCATGCCGCATAGATAGGCAGATGAATTCAGGGCTTCCTCTTCAAGCAAAACTGAGTTTCAACAAGACTAGTGAAATTTATCAAAGGGTTGGACTGGAGATTCTTCACAGCTGATGAATATGTAGCTCGACGAGGCCCTGAGCAGGTGAGTAAACACTGACTGTTGTCAAAACAAGCTAGCTGTGTGAATATATATTTTGTACAGCTGAAGGAACGGATCTCATTATGTGTCTAAAGGGGGGGGGGATGACCTGAAATTGTCATTGACAGATTTTTGTTTTTCTAGAGCTTTAAGAACAACAGCATCATACATACTAGGGCTGTGCACCAGAATTGTCAAAGGCTCAAGCCAAGCAGAGCATATGCAGAATGACTTGGTCATCGGAAAAGTTGGGTACAAGAAGCCATGGATCACTATAGGTTGGATAGCCTAGAGCAAGCCATGGCTATAAGAAGGCAAGGCATCAGACAGGAAGCCCTATGAAAAGGCCACACCTACCCTGACTGCCAGCTGCATCTTCATGGGAGAAGACAGAGTGGCTGGGGCAACTCAGTCAGATGGGCCGGGTACAAATGATAAAATTGTTGTCATTGTCATTGTTGTCATTGTCATCATTATTATAGGAGCCCACTGCCTGACTTGCCTTATTTCTTGAGGCCAGTCCTGGAAGCAACACCATGCAGGATCAGTGGCTCCAAGAATGGAGGCAACATTCCTGCATGATGTGGGTTCTCCTTTGCATAGAAGCCACTGGCAAAGGAGCACCTTGCAGAATTGATCCCCACCTCGCTGCTCTCAGTTGGCAGTGAGGAAAATATAAACATTAGACCCAACTCAAAAGTAATCCAATATCAGATCTAGGGTGAGAGCTGGTGGTCCCCAGGGTAGCCCAGGATAGGTCAGCCTGCTTGGGGACCCCCAGATTGGGACCTTTGGGTTTACAGTGGGCCCATGCACAGCCTAATATATGTGAATAGCAGTGTCATTCTCTGAGTGCCAGCCCTGATGTAGCTAGAAAGCCATGTCCATATCAAAAAGGAAGGTCTCCGTATGCTCGAGAGAACCCTCGCAGTTTGGGGACAGCCTTTTTTTTTTTAAAAAAAAGAAAACATCAGGAAGGAAAACTAAAAGGGGAAGAGCCCGGTTAGGATGAGCAGGCTCAGTAGTCACAGAATGCAGACTGGGAATGGATAGAATTGTCGGGATCTCCACTTGGCCAAGCTGATAAGGCTAATTTTCCTCCGGCCGAGTCCTCCGATGATAATTAATGACCTGAGCCTTTGATGAGGCCTCAGGAACATTCCCGTTCAGCAGAGTTTCCAGCACAGGGAAGTGATGAGATTTATGGCTACATCGCTATGCTTTATTTCTTACTATGCAGGCAGCAAAGAAATATACATCCTCTCTCTATGAAAGCAGAGAGCAACTGAAACAAACAAAGGAACAAAGGAACAGGAAACCAGTACGTCACATCCGTCTCCCGTGAGACTTCCAACAGTATGGAATCCCCAGGAATGTAAACAGAGTCCTGTGACTCCAAGCACTGCATAGTGGCAACACACAGAAACCAACAGGAATATTGTGTAAAGGATCCCTTTGCACTGCATCATTTTGTTGCAGGTCCTGCTTGGGAAGTTCTTAAATAAGTGATTTTTCTAAGCTATTTTCTGATTACCTGTCTAGGCTGACAAGAGACACCTGTGCATCTACCAATGAATCCCTGCATGCTGCAAGAGGATTTGGGGCAATTGTCTAGAGATACACACACACACACACTCAATCCATAGAAGGCAATGAGCCAGGCCTATATCTAAAGCACACCCAACAATTCCCCAAGACTTCAAATTTCAGAGAGCGAACAGCAGCAGTGAACAAACTGTCTTTCAGGAAAGCTCAATCGTTATTACTGCTCTTATCATTAAGGAACCTCCTGAAGCTACTAAGGAACCACAGGATTTCCTACGAACATACTTCTGAAAACCAGCTTTCTTAAATTCTTTCCAATTAATTGCATGATTTATATTCATAGTGCATATGAAGTGTGATTTAGTTACTAAGGTAACTAAACAAATAAGAAATGATAGAATGAGCACCTTTGCTCACCCTATCTCTCTTTTAACTTACATGTTGCATTTTCAAAAATTATTTAAAAGCATTTGAATACTTCCTTTTTGTTTTGTTTTTAAAGAGAGACAAGAGTACTGAGAACCATGCTATGCTTCTGAATGAAAAACTGGAAGGAGATGAGCAAATGTTGATTCTCCCTACCTTTCCAAATGTTTTGCCTCTGACAGCCCTCAGCTGCCTTGTTAGCAAATAATAATTGCAATTGGTATAATTTTTTAATTTCTACTATTGGCAAGGGAGCGACTCGAGGCAGAGGGAGGGGAAACAAGGAGGTGGCTGGGAGAGAGAGAGAGAGAGAGAGAGAGAGAGAGAGAGAGAGAGAGAGAGATTGCTGCCTGACATTGGGTGCAGCCAAGCTTAGAAGCCAAAGCGTGCTTCTTATTAAAGAGCTTGCTCTCAATTCTCCTCTGCCGAATTTTAGTCAATAAAGCCCTAACGATAACAAATGGCAACATGACATGTGTGGGGGACTTTTGCAGCTCTGTACGTGTTACGGAGCCAGCAGTGAACTCTATCAATGTTCCACTTTCTAATTGCAATGTGCCTGGCTCATATCTTTTCCTTCTGCTTCCTTGTTTCCAACACACACACAACCTAGCATCATGGTCTATGGAACTGGAAGTATTGCAGATACCACATATTCTGCATTTGTGAGAAATTACTCTTTTAGTGGGTAGTACCCACAATTTGGAACTCCCTCCATACTGGCACTGGGCAGGCACCTTCACTGTATCCCTTTTTGGCACCTGATAAAAACAGTTTTGTTTAGGCAAGCCTACCCGGATATGTAGAACGTTACCAGCGGGAAGGTAAACGGCGTTTCCGTGTGCGGCTCTGGCTCGCCAGAGCAGCGATGTCACGCTGGCCACGTGACCCGGAAGTGTCTCCGGACAGCGCTGGCCCCTGGCCTCTTAAGTGAGATGGGCGCACAACCCCAGAGTCTGTCAAGACTGGCCCGTACGGGCAGGGGTACCTTTACCTTTAATATGTGTTTTAAGCTGGTTTTAATGTTCTGCAAATTGGAGGTTTTTTTTTACTGTTTTTATTGATAATTTCATTATTTTATTAAACCACTTTGAGGTGGTTGTTTTTACAATCAAGTGGTACATTCAATCTTAATGATAAAATAAATAAATAAAACAATATTTTGGGAACATTTGTCAACAAAAGTTGATAAGCAATTTTCACAGTTGGATCCCCCTACCCTGACCCATGAACTAGTAACTAGTTCATGTAGATTAGTATATAATCATCTTAATAACTGTGATCTAGAAGTGCCTTCTTCCATATGTGGTGGGAATGTGGGGAGATTTGGCATTTGCGGTCTTCAGTCTTTGCTCCAATATATGCAATTGCAGGTAAAACTCTTGTTTGAGGCCCCTCTTTAGCTCCGCTATCTCTGGAAATGACCTAGAATCCTGAAGTCAAACAGAAAACATTCGTATCTTTGCTCTTCGCAGCCACTAGAATGACAGTGGCTAGGCACTAGAAATATTCTACTCTTCCATTGCCAACAGGCAGGTTTCAAGCACTCTCAGAGCATCTCACCCACCATCCTAGAGCACTTCTGGGGGGCACTAAAAGTACCATATCAATTTAAAGTGCCGTATCAATTTATCACTTATATAAGCAAAATGGAAGAAGTGCCCTGTGCTCCATGTATCAAAGTGCAGAAGTTATTTTGGTGTACATTAAAAATATAAAGGGAATATGATCATCCCTTCCCTCCCCCCTCATTTGTTTATGATCTACTTACTTATATTGATCAGTTTTGTGCTACAAGTCCATAAGCTCCACTGATGTTTTGGAAAGTGGTTACTTCCTCTCTTCTTTGTATGCTAAGAAAGAAAGATCATGCTGATCAACTTTGTTATGTACTGAGTTGAATAGGATCCAAACTGCAGCAGTCTGATTGGTCCTAGAACAATAGGATCCAAATTGCAGCAGTCTGATTGGTCCTAGAACAATAGGATTCAGAATGCAGCAGTCTGATTGGTCCTAGAACAATGTAGCAGTATGATTGGCTGGCAGGAACCACCCAATCATGCTCCAGATATAAGTGAATCCACAACCTGATTGGCTTACAGTAGAATTCCAGAATTAGCCAATCATGTGCAGCCCATTGTGTAAATAATGTATATAAAGGAGATACTTTGAGGGGACATTCAGTCATTCCTCCTCACCACTATGAGCTGAATAAAGAGCATGAAATCACTTTGCGACTTTGAGTATATTTCAAACTTGCTTGTGTGCACGGCTCCAGGTAGGCTTCATGTGGCATGTTGCTTACAAGTTTCCATTTTTGCAATCCACAGATGAATGAATCCCTCTCTTTCCAGATCCTGTCACAATCACAGCCCTAGCTTTCAGCTCAATAGTCAGGAGGAAAAGTTGGCCTCCTCATAATGCAAGAATCCAGGGGAAGGGACAGAATCATCCAAGCAAGCTGCATGTTGGGAAATTCAAGGCAACATGAAGCATTTCTTTGCACAGTGCACAAATTATGAAAATCTTTTTCAGCCCAAAGGCCACATTCCCTTCCGGGCAACTTTCTGTGAGCCACATGCCTGTGGTGGGTGTGGCCAGAGGCACAAGCAGCTAAAGCAATTAATGTAAATTTTACCATTGTGCAGTTGGCTAGTTTCTACACACACTCATGTGCTCCTGTCTAGCTTCCATCCAGGCAAGCAAGAGGTTACATGGCAGCCAGGCAAAAACACTCGAAGGTTAATAGCAGGGCCATTATGAGGTGTGCCTAGGAAGCATGGTATGTGTCTGAGGAAGAGTCCTGAGAGTGAGATATAGATGCTCAGAGGCTTCTCCCCTCCCACAGTAGATCCTAACCTGAGAAAGAGGTGGCCATCTCATTCTAGGTACTAAATTGCATGTTTGTTATTCTTGTTGCTTTGTGTTTACATTTAGTTCTTGGGAGTCACCCAGCTATCTCCATCATATAGAATTACCATAAATGCTATTGAAAAAATAGATTCATTCACTGCTGAGATAACTGAGCACCCAGCCTGTCTCACAGAGTCAGCAGCTGTTGAGGAAATAAAATGTAATTTAGTGTCGTTAGTTTAAAAATAACATCGTTATATCAGATTATAAGATAAAAAGGAAATGAAGAGAAATAAGAGTTCTTAATTGCGTTACAGTGCAGTCCTAACCCATGCTGTTGGGCATGGGTGGGGGAGACTAGTTAGAATGGTTGGAGGAACTGGACATGGAGGAAGGGGTTAATTTCCTTCATGAGCACAAATCACCTTATGGTTGAGATAAGACAACAGGTGCAAGGTCAACTAAGCCAGTTGCTATGGCAATGGCCCAGTGATGGCAATACAGGTGATTAAGGCACATCAGCTCATTAGGTCTGGGGGTCTTAGAATAATAGAATTGTAGCATTGTAGAAATGTAGAATTGGAAGAGACCCCAAGGGTCATCTAGTCCAGTCACCTGCAATGCAGGAATCTTAGCTTAAACATCAATGGCAGATGGCCATCCAACCTCTGCTTTCAAACCTCCAATGAAGGAGAGTCCACAATGTCCCGAGGGAGACCATTCCAATGTCAAACAGCTCTTATTGTCAGAAAGTTCTCCCTGATGTTTAGTCGGAATCTCCTTTCTTGTAACCTGAAGCCATTGATTCAGGTCCTACCCTCTGGGGCAGGAAAAGACAAGCTTGCTAGGTTGGAATGGAGCCCCACACCCTTGTATTTAAATCAGCCTTCCCCAACAATATGCCCACCAGATGTTTTAGACTACAACTCCCAACATCCTTGACCACTGGCCATTCTTGCTAGGGCTGATGGGAGCTCTGTATGCACACAAGGTGTGGTGTGCTTCAGTATGCTGTGCTCCAACACTGTGCCTTCAATGCTGTTTAGCTGAGTATTGCACAAATTGACTGAAACCTGGTAGCTCCATCAGTGCTTGCAAAGACAGCAGCTCGCAGTAGATCAGGTGTGGAGAACCTTTGGCCATCCAGATGTGGCTGAACTACATCTCCCATCAGACCAGCAAGCATAGCCGGCTTCCTCCCACTTGCAGTAGACAATACTGAGCTAAATGAACCAATGATCTCACTCTATACGGCAGCTCCTTTTGTCCCTATGTACCTATTTCTCTGGCTTCACTTGCCCAGACTGGCTTTTGTTCAACAATGCAAACCTTTGTTGATATCACTGGAAGAGTTAAGCATTTGGTTCCATCACTCCCATGGAAATCAATAGAACTTCCAGGTGATCTGGTTAGGGGTTTGGGAGATGAGTTTTTAAATGCACATGCTAGTTTCCCACAAACAATTGCATTCTAAATGGCTCCGAATAAACGCACACAGAAACCCCGAAAGCAATAGCAATTTATTGAGGAAAATATATATCAGCATATCGGTAGACATTTTGAATCTAATTAATGTAGGAGCAATATAGCAATATAAGCAAAAGCAATAAAAAACAAAGAAATCTAATACCAGCAGGAGCCATAACAATAAAACCAACAAAGCATCAAATAGTAAGGAAGAATACAGATACCATCACAACACAAATACAGATGGCAATTAAAGAGCAAATTGTTGTTTCCTATCCCACTTGGAAGTCTGCACAGTTTGGGTCACTCGCATATCCAAAAACCCACACACACACCTCATGCCAGTAGAATCCTTATCCCATTAGCCCACACTCTCCCATGAAACTGAGAGGCTATCATCCCAATCTCCAGATGTCCCTATAGGACCTACAGTATGTGCAAAAATCCAAATGTTCATATGCTCCTCATATACGATCCATGCCATCCATTCTGCAATGACACATTGCATGTCCAGAGCCTATGCTTATTAGGACTTCAATCCAATACCAGTGAGACCTCGGCCATCTGGAGGTTTGGGGTGAGGCTAGCAAGCATGTTCCTGACTCGCTATTTCCCAACACATTCATTCATACACATTTTTTTCTCCACATGGCCAGCTTATATCCTTTTAATGTCCCCTGTTTCCTTCTGCATGCTTCAGTGGAATATAGTTTATTCCCTTGGCTCTGTTTATGATGAAATTTTGACTTAGGGACAGCATAATTTTGTACCAAGGAAAATAAAAAAATAAAAAATAAAAACTTCAATACATTTTGGGGGGTGGGGCAGGGCATAACAGGCCATCCATCCAATGGGCAGAGAAAAGAGACCACTATTGGAGAGGACCCACCCTTTCACTCTGGATCATAATCTGGCTTGGGAAGTCAGAAATTGGTAATGGGGTGGCCTCACCATCAACCAAAGGTGAACTTCTCAGTATGCTAAATTTTGGCTGGACCATGCCTTCTGGTTTTGCCTTGCTGTTTGGACAGGGAACACACCCTTTGAGTGTGCAGGTTGACTTTTATGGGTTTTTCTTTTTTTAATTCCACCCTCTGTTTTCTGAAAAACACAAACACCTCCTACAACAGGCACCATCTTTCCTTCCCACTTTGTCTTTGAGAGTAGATGCACAACTTCACCATTCTCCATTCCACCCATGTAACACACACACACACACACACACACACACACACACTTCAATACATTTCTGCCTCTGATAAATATTGGATATTATTATCGTGTCTCTGCTGAGATTTCAATACATCACTGAACAAATTATTAGCTATAAGTTGTCTTGTGCTTTGATTATACCAATAAATAATGCCTCGTAAATTAAACAAAAGAAATTAGGGAGGGGGAGAAAAATACAAATCTTCCCAGTGGAGCCATTACAATTAAGCTATTTTGACAGCACAATTAGGGTTAATCGGTCTCCAAAAAAGAAAAAGAAAAAAAGAAAGCATGATTATGCATCTGTTCCATATGCACTTCAACCAAACAATATCATTACCACCCAGGCATGCAGTTTCTCGAGAACTGAGATGTTTACCATGTAAATACAGTGTGCCACACATAAGGATCACTTCAAATGGAAGCCTTCTTGCAAGTAGGTCTACTCATGAGCAAGGCAGCTGAAGGGCATTCCAACATGGCCAGAGGGAGACATTGAGTTAAAGTTCCACTAATGCAGCAGGTGTCATGTGACATGTTTCTCCTGGCCCTAAAAAGCCTCCCACTCCATCCTGGGTCTTCAGTCTGAGCAACTTGTCCTTAGGAAATAGTCCCTAGATGCTGCTAGATGGACAGGGTGTACCTGCTTGTAACTTTGTTTTGCCTAGCATCACAGCAGTGCATCCCGTCTTCCAACTGATTAACTGATGGCAATCACCCTTCTGTTGCTCAGCTCATCCATGTCTGAGCCTCCAGGCCACCAGACGTGAGAACAAGTAAAGTTTTTTTTTTTAAAAAAAAAGGCACACTAAGAAAAATCAAGAAACGTCCCCTCTGACCAGAGGGGAAATTTCTTCTACAAATATGACAGATGGCAGCCTATAGGGCACTTCCAGGGTGATGCCCTGGAATTTGAAAGCATTTCTGGAAGATGAGAGCTTTCTTATGTCTTAATTTACTTCTGTCTCTTTGCAGGCTATAAGTGGATGTTGCAGAGAGCTGAAGGTAATGATAGCTCAAGGTCATTGAAAAATGCCAGGTAGTCAGTTTTTTTTCTCATTCTGCTATGGGTAAAATGCTACTAAAGCAAATAATTGACAAAGGGTTCCACCTCCCTCCCCCCATACACATATATCTCTTCATCCATCGTGCATGTGTGAATACTTCTTCTTCCCTTTATCTAGCAAACATAATTATCTGCCTAATGTTTATTAAGTTTCAAGGTAATCATAAACTAGGTATCAATGTGGTGGCAAGTTGTCATGTCATGAGAATGGCAACAGAGGAAAGGAAATGGCAGGTATCCCAGCAGAGGCCTAGTTGTTTGAGCATAGCCTCTGTGCAAGTAGCAAGATTCCCAACAAGGTCAAGCCATTCCACTTCCTTTTTTCCTCCTGCTTCAAAACCACCTTACTGTCTTCAAACCATCCCACTTTCCCACTCCACCTTAGTAAGGCAGAGAATAACATCAATTCAGAATCAACAGGTGAAGGCATTGAGTGTCTCTGTGTGTGTGTGTATGAGAGAGATAATGATTCATACTGTTCATTAATCATAGCATTTGTTCATTTTTGGAAAACCAAAGAACTGAATTTTCAGAATTTTTGTTGGTCCTTGACAACCATCCATTGATATTAGATAAATCTAACCTTTGCTGAGAAAAACAACAACATGAATTTCCACTTTCACTGCAAATCACTTTGATACCGTGATTCAGAAGTTTTCCTTTGATGTTCTGGAATCACCAGATCAAACCAGAAGAGAGAAGAGGGGGGGAAATCTATTTTAACAGCTAATAGTTTACACTAAAGAAAGTGCAGCTCCATGAACCGTCTGATTTGGCTCTTTCCTACCCTCCAAACACTTTAAAGTTGAACTCTTTGTCCAAATCGAACCCTGATACGTGGATTCATTCAAGGTGAGGTGACACCTGAAGTGTCAATTTTTAAAATGTGACTATGTTTGTGTGTGAAAGTACAGTTTAATAGGGACATTCCGCCCTCCAGAATTAAGACACAAAATATATTATATGGAATTATTGAGAGCAAATGTGGTCGTAGTGATCACAATGTTGGACTAAGACCTAGGAGACCAGGGGTTTTGTTGGATCTTGACAATCATCCATTGAGAGCAGGTAAATTTAACCCTTGCTAGGAAAAAATATTAAAGGCTACTCTCACTTCAAATCCCCACTCAGCCATGAAGCTAAAGGAACAGTCACAGTTTCTCATCCTAACTTACCTGGAGGGAAGCAGAACCATGTATGCCAACATGAAAACTGGGATCTCAATGTAATAATAAATTTTAAAAATAAGCTGGGGACACTATGAAAACTCGGTCAAATATTCAAAAAAGGGGAAGAAACTCAAAAGATGCTGGATATCAAACCCTTTTACTAGACCCAGGAACCACCAACCCACAACACCTCCATCCTGTCAGGATTCAGTACTTTGAAATGTTCTTATAATCTGCTTTCCAAGATATATAATTGACTGATTAATATTCTAAGATGTTGCTTGGTGTACATAGCTAGCTGAGAGAATGACTGAAAACAGCAATTAGCAGGAAGATAGATAGATATGGACCCATATATCCAACTGTTTGCTATTTCCAGCAATTAAAGAATGGCAAATTAAATGACTTTATCAATCATGATTGACTCCAGAAAATAGCAAACAAACTGAGAGTTGCTGAATGGAGGAATTATGTTTGGTAGGAAATTTGCCAACAATTATTATGGAAATGGATTTATCATCATTGTACACTTCAGCCAAGAAGATATTTGTGCGAGATATAGATATATGGGATTATTATAGTCTATCCTCATGACAGACCATAACCACTTTATATTTCAAAAACAAAAACATCTTAAAGGCATTTATAACTTAACTTAAAGTATCAAACTGAGTGTTACAAGATACAGATTTCTCTCAGTAAATTTGTAGCCCACCTTTTCTATCTCCTGATGACAGTATCATGCTGGTTTATTGGTCCATCAAGGTCAACATTGTGTGCTCTGAAGGGCAACATCTTAGACAAACTGAAGACTTTCTTTCATTTCTTATTTAAAATATATTTTATTGATTTTCATGAGAAAAATTGCCCCCTCACTCACCCACACAAGAATAAGCAGCTGAATAGCTTTTGAGGCTATCCAAAGCAGAATAATTTAGAGTCCAAATGACAGAGGACATTTCGACCAGTGTTGCACAGTCTCAGGAAGGCAGCTAAGTGATGAAGACCTTGCATATGCCCCTTAATGTATTCCATGCTTGGGTGGAGGGAGTCAAAAGGTTTTAGCTTTCCTTTGGCCAATTTTATACTGAACATCAGTTTTTCTGCAAGTGCGATATACAAAGGTCCATAGAGCCAGAACATACACAGATGTCTGAAAAACTATGTACTCATACACACCCCACCAAAAGACAAAGACTCTCCTCCCTGCAAGAGAGGGGAGTGGTTGTGGCTGAGAGCCGGACTCCGTCTCAAGCAGGGGGGCGTTTGCCCCCTGCCTCCCACTCACCTGGCTGGCGCCCACGCCCTCGGCCAGGCACCAAACCAGGTGCCTTCAAGGGGGCGTGTACAGCAGCCTGAATTGCTGCGGTGCCAGCCTCCAGCCCTCTCTTTTGTCGTCCCGTCGCGAGTCACCCACCCTCCACTCCCTTAGAGCAGGGTTTCCAGTTTTCTTTTGGCCTTGCTATGGACCTTAGGTTGGTCGCCCTGGTTGTCCAGGGGGCCTGGTAGGAATTTTTCCATTTGGCATTAGGCTTTTTGGTTTTTTCGCCTACCTCGTAGCAATCGTCACAACTTTTGTGGTATTGGTGGGTAGGTTAGGCACTGGAATAATGTGTTGTGGTGTCGAAGGGCTAAGTGTGGCCATCACCTACGCCTTCAATTTTTGGGTATTCCGTTAAAGGAATCCGGCGGTCGTGTATTCTGTCCGATGCCTGCTTGGCGGGAGGCCATGGCACGACCCTCGGTGACATCAGGGGAGAGCCTATAGTTGGATTAGCATCAACAGGCTCCACCTACTGGTGAATAAACCCCCCTTTGTTTTTTAGACTCACCCCTCTCCAAGTGGGTGGAGTCAGTTGACGTAATCCAATGCCTAAGCCAATACCTTTTCACTTGCTGTAATCAATAAAGTTGTGGCCTTTTCTTGCCCATTAACCTTATATCACGTGTCCTTGTGTTTCATTCCACTGCGCAGGGTTCGGGTCCTCGAGCCACAACAGCAACTCTTCTACATTTCACATTTGTATTTTTTCGTACTGCTTCAATGTCTGTCTGTGGCAAATAAGGTGATTTGGTTTGACATACCCAACCTGACAAAGCCACATGGTAAGTGGGCTGCTGATCTACTGCAGCACTTAAGTGGTGATGTCATCAAACCACAGTAGGGCAAAAGAATTTCTGCCTTATCAACTCCAGTCTGCCATCAACCAGCCCCTATCTGCCTGCCTGCCTTGTTTACAGCCAGGCTGTAGGTCTGGCGGTCAGCATTCTCCTCAGTCTCAATGTTGCCCTTGTAGAACTCAGCAGGACAAGGGTGGGGGCAAAAATAAAAATAGCTAGCTCTGGCTCTCATGGGCTTTGTCTCCAGCTACTGCCTTCTGCCCTGCAAGCTTCAGTGGACACCAGCCACCATTGATCAGGGTCCAACAGAGAGCCATGAATGAGTGGAACCTTCTCCTCCTGTACAACTTTCCAGTATGTGCTGTTCTTTTGCTGGATCAACAGCTCTCATACCATTTCCCAAGCTTCAGCTTTCCTGACCTGAGGAAACGGACCCCCCCCTTTGTGTTGTGCTGTGATGCGGTTCACCGATTTTGGATGATTGGATGATGAGAAAACAGCTTGCCCAGAGATTTCTGTGTCCCTTCCCTCCTCTCCACTCCCCCTGCCTACCTCTATACATTTATCTATATGAAATCAATTCCCTTATTCAATGGACCATAATACCACTATCACCCGTAAAACGGAATGTATACAACTTTATATAGACATTTCTTGCCCCATTAAACCATTCTCTCAATGACAAGAGGCTATGAATAAGTTATAAGGTGTTTAAAGCAACGGCTGTTTTAGGACGTGGCTCCTTGTAATATAATAAAACTAAAGGAATATATAATATATCTGAACGCATCGCATCCCTCTAATCATGGGACGCAATAAAAAATATATGTAAACCAATTACCTCATACGTATTAAGAGGAGGTAGAATTATGTCGAGGGCCAGTGGCCAAAGGCCATGGGGGTGGGAGGGTTGCAGCATGAGGCAGAGAAACCAGGGGGCTGACTCTGTTCTCTCACAATACTAGAACCCAGGACTACCCAATGAAGCTCAGTGTTGGGATATTTGGGACAGACGATAGAGAGTACGGTACTTCTTTGGATGGCACATGGTTAAACTAGCCACATTCATGATAGACTATCAGTGGCTACTAGCCACAATGGCTATGTTTTAGACAGGCAAAGAATAAATCAAACTTAATTTAATGTATTCACTCATGGGGCCTGAAGTGGCAGTGACTGACGAGGAAGGAGATCTTAGGGTCATTAGGATATGAATTTAAAATAAAACTGCCAATATAATTCCACTATACAAATTGATTGTGCGACCACACTTGGAATGCAAGGACAAGTAGGAGCAGAGGATACACAGGACATTTCCAGGTCAACAGTTTATGGATCATTAAGCCATATTTGATTGCGCAAAGTTTTCAGGGAGGTTATATGACAGCCACTATTTATTGTGCATTTATTCTGATTTGTTTGAGGGGAGCTAATACAACATTGCACCAAGCTTTTCCTGTCACTTTTCTTATTGCAGAAGGTCTGGGAGGGTTGGATTGCTGCACAACACCACCAAATCCACTTTAATTGTGTGCCCTGAATTTGTCAGTATGTGATAGAATTGAGCCTGGAAATAAGGACAGCCTGGAAACTCCCCAAACTTCTTGCATTGATTTGAAATAAATGGCGGCACTTTGGGCTGTAGGTTCCACTCCAGTTTCTAAAACTTTCCCTGCTTCACGCTACAGATAACAATGGATAATTTAAAGCAGCAAATGTCAATCGGTTTGAATCAGTGCAGAACAAATACATCATCCCCTATTATAATAGCAGACGACAAGATGCTGATGAGAGTAAAAAGAGAAGCAAATACCTTTACATCCCAGTTTACCCACCAAGTAATCATCTAATCATTTCTCTAGAGAAATGGGAAATGCTTTGTGTTATTCTTCCACCCCCCCTGCACAAACATACTCATTATCCTCATGTACAAAACACAAGTGCTACTTTGATGCTGTCATGTTAAATAAGAGCCCAAATAACACACTGTGACAGTTTCCTTTCCTTTCCCATGTGAGAGGCACACATTTTTAAACAACTATGTTTAAGGGTTTATCCACACTTCTTCTTGTCCCAATGCTTTTCATCAGGGAAAAGCTCTCTTTAGTGCTCATTCAGAGCAAATGGCATTTTGGGTTTTCCCCAGATTGCCATTTGTTTTGAACTATGACTAAAGAGTGGGTTTTCCCTGGGAAAGGAGCGGGGCAATGGGAAAACTTCTCAGACCCATGCCAAGCAGAAAACCACTTGGACTTTCTAGGCACAGCACAAGTGAAAGAGTGGGAGAACCTTAAGTAGACCCTCCACCATTCAAAAGAGGGACTTCCAACCATCTCTGTTGACTCCTCTTTTAGATAACAAAGCCACTTTAAGGCCAATCCTACATAATCTCACATAGGGAGAACTTGCCCTGCCATCTTAGACCAACTGGAAATGGACAAGGTTATCCACTTCCTACAGAAATAAGGATGCAGGGG
Source organism: Podarcis cretensis (assembly GCF_951804945.1). Lineage (NCBI taxonomy): Eukaryota > Metazoa > Chordata > Lepidosauria > Squamata > Lacertidae > Podarcis > Podarcis cretensis. The sequence continues at coordinate 32,439,874 of NC_137177.1, forward strand.
AAAATTCATCCAATCTGCATTTAAAGGGAAACTTACCCAATGCACTATTTTCTAAAACAACATGAAAAAAGAAACAGCCATTCTTTGACATTCACACTTCACTGGTTTCTGTAATGCAGTTCTCCAGCTAAGATGGCTACAAAAATGAATATACTAAGATAAAGGATACAGATTGGGATAAATTTGTAGTAAAACACTGATGAATTTTCATGAGCACTTGCTTCTAAAAAGGAGGGAGGGAGAAACACTATGCAAACCAATGTGGAAATGTGGAGACCTAAGAATGGAAAAACGAGAAACCGAGGGAAACCAAAATGGACAGATTCACCTATCCCTACTACAAATGGAAATAGTGTGTGTCATATTTCAGAAGGTTCCATGTCAGTCTCTACGGCCACAGCAAACGCTGCAACCTTCCAACAGTTTGACTTCACCCTCAGAGGCACACCCTTCCATTGTCTCCCGAAACAGCCGAATGCCAAGAAAAACCAATGCTTCTCATTTCAACTACAAAATCTCAGAAGGCACCTAGTTTCCGGTCTCTCTACTTTTGATTTGAAAATTACTCCCTACCAGCAGGAGCAGCAGCTGGAACCAGCCAAGGATGAATCAGGAGTGGGGTGGGGCAGGGCAGAATCTTTGGGTCAGGATGGAGTTAAAGAGTCTAGTAAATCAAGGGTGGAGCCTTGGATTGAACTTGATAGGATCTGGAGCTCACTGTTTTTTTGCAGACTCCACTGCTGGTTATCTAACAGAACATGTTTTTACTGGTTGGGCCACTAAAATATTTGCTACAGGCATTCAACATGTCCATACTTTAATAGTAATAGTAATAATAATAATAATAATAATAATAATAATAATTTTTATTTATATCCCGCCCTCCCCAGCCGAAGCCAAGCTCAGAGCGGCTAACAGTAAAAATAACACAGTTTACATAAGATCACAATCAATTAATTAAAATACATTCTAAAATCAATTCATTCTAAAATCAATTCAAAATCAAATTAATGGTAACCATTGGGCTAGAGTGCTATGAGGATTACAGAGGGAGAGGGTTCAGACTGCGCCTTGGCCAAAGGCCTGGTGGAACAGCTCTGTCTTGCAGGCCCTGCGGAAAGATGGCAAGTCCCGCAGGGCCCTAGCGTTCCACCAGAATTTAATACTCAAATTGTAATTGGTGGCCCCCTACCTTTTGTGTCTGCTATCCTAGATACTATTTTTAGAAGTTTTCTGTAGTGGAGGGTATTATTTTGTTAAAGGGGGCTGAGGCAATAAGTCACAACAGGGTCTAGAGATAACATGAAGAGCCCCCTACCACCTTGTGAGTCAAGTACTACCAAATGATCATGGCAAGTTTAGTTATGTCTTTTAAGACTTCCTTTTCTTGGCACAAATGAACTCTGTGTGTGTGTGTGTATGTGTGTGTGTGTGTGTGTGTGTGAGAGAGAGAGAGAGAGAGAGAGAGAGAGAGAGACTACAGAGACAGAGTAATTGGAGCATTTTATGGCTGTGTGTAAAAAATGAGTAGAACGTACATAGCAATTGCTGTCATGTTTCTATTCCATACCAACTGTTTGAGGTGTACCTGAGCCAGACAAAGGTGTGTTAAATGGAAACAGTCGGTGCATAAAAGCTGCAACAAAACCTGATCCCCCTCAAGAGATGCGCCTGAAACAGCATATTGTTTGAGAAGCTAAGGGATGGAAAATAAACAGAAGGCAACTGATTCCCGCCATCTAATTAAATTCCCGTTGGTCTTAGTAGAAGAAGCTTTTTCCACTTTGGAAGCATTGGGATAAAATATGTGGAAGAGACAGAACTGTTAGTAGCCACTAAAGACCAGGCAGAAGGGAGCCATTGTTTGAATTTTTATGGAAATTTTGCCTAAAGCAAGAACTGAAGCAAACTGGGAGGTCCTTCTCAGCTGAGAAGTTGAGGACTTCTGGCAAACTAAACATAAACCTTGGGGGGAAATGAGAGAAACTGAAACTGTCAAATTTGCCCATCCGTCCCCCTGTCTTAGGAACAGGGGGGTATCGCTGTTTGAGGGGTATCAAAAGACTTTTGAAAAGCGAATTGTCTTTAGATTAAAACAGCCTAAAACAAAATTCAAAGCAAATTTGGGGGTTACTCTTTTTGGGGGAAATACAATGTGGGTGGCACTGTGGGTTAAACCACAGAGCCTAGGACTTGCCGATCAGAAGGTCAGTGCTTCGAATCCCCGTGACAGGGTGAGTTCCCGTTGCTCGGTCCCAGCTCCTGCCAACCTAGCAGTTTGAAAGCACGTCAAAGTGCAAGTAGATAAATAGGTACCACTCTGGCAGGAAGGTAAACGGCGTTTCCATGTGCTGCTCTGGTTCGCCAGAAGCGGCTTAGTCATGCTGGCCACATGACCCGGAAGCTGTATGCCAGCTCCCTCGGCCAATAAAGCGAGATGAGCGCCGCAACCCCAGAGTTGGTCACGACTGGACCTAATGGTCAGGGGTCCCTTTACCTTTACTTACAATGGATTGCTGAGGAAAGTTAGATGAGTTTCAGGAAGATTGGTAGGCTTTTCCCAATGGGCTTCAAAGCTCCATAATAATGATCTAACATTTGGAGGATATAAAGTCTCTCCTGAATTAAATACTCTTCACTTGTACTTAATAGGGCCAGCTCATGTCTATGGAACAAAACCCTGCCAAGGTTGGTGGGCTCAGGTCTTGGGCATGTATTGGAATTGCAGTGAGAGGTCCCTTTCCCGACTCTGTTGATACAGGAACCTCGCTTGGTCCCAACAACTAGGTTCAGCAGCCAGGCCCAATTCCTGAACACCCGCTATGTAATGTGTCACTAAAAAACTGGCAATCACTTCACTTCCTCTTGTCAGCAGGTTGCAGCAAACTGTCTAATTCAAACTTATTCAACTGGAAAAGAATGTAATGATATGATATTGAACAATGTATGTTTGGGGCCTCAGGCACAGATGCAAGTACCCCTTCCTATCCACACAGCACATATTGCAGTCAATCATATGAGTGTGGCTAAATCTATAGCTCTATTAAAGACCACTCTGTAAAATTCACATGCACAGTTCTTCCGCCCAAAGAAATAGTGCTTTTTTTTGCAAAATGGGTATAAAACTGCCTAGAATATATATCCATAGTTGTACACGAATTGTCACTACCTCCTAAATTATTAAACAGCAATGAAAAAAACAAATAGGGAGAAAATTCAATTATGATAAAGAAATACATTTCCTTGGCTCATTTTGGTTCAATGGGAAGCTGCAAGTTTCCTTATTATGCCTTCATTCACAGCCTTTCCAGTGTTTGGGTAGGGAGCTGTGTGTGAACAGGCAGGAGCTATGCACCACAAGGAGTTACACTAGGGATGGGGAACCTGTGGCTCTACAGACATTGCTGAACTATAATCCCCACCTCCCCTGGCCATTCTGGTCTGTGCTGATGGGAGTTGGAATCCAAAGACATCTAGGGGGACCATGAGTTCCCCATCCCTAGTTTATACCATGACGAAAATAACATTGTTATGAATTTGGGGGATTGGATAACATCTGACATCCCTTTAAGACCTGTGATCTTGTGTCTGTAAGACAGAATCCAAAGGAGGAAATCAGCCAAATCAGTTCCTATGTTAAGGTAATGGCCTTGGCTGGTCAGCTAAGAGTTTGGATTTGATATCCCGCTTTATCACTACCTGAAGGAGTCTCAAAGCGGCTAACATTCTCCTTTCCCTTCCTCCCCCACAACAAACACTCTGTGAGGTGAGCGGGGCTGAGAGACTTCAGAGAAGTGTGACTAGCCCAAGGTCACCCAGCAGCTGCATGTGGAGGAGCGGAGACGTGAACCCGGTTCACCAGATTATGAGTCTACTGCTCTTATTTTTTTATATATATAAATTTTTATTAAGAGTTTTGATAATACAATAAAGAAAAAAAGACAGAATAAACAGAAAACATCGAAAGAATAAAACAAACATAAGATTTTACATCTTGTAATAACCATCTTTTCTTCATTTTTCCCTTTTGGACTTCCTCACGTCTCTCGCTCCTACATTCCAAGTTAATAAAACTTTAGCCAGCAACTTATCACCTTATTTTCATTCTTATTGTACACAATTCCAATATTTTATCCCTAGCTTTGAATATTTTTATCAAAATCCTGAATACCTAATTTTAACATGATATTCATTCAAAATTTATCTTTCTCATGAAATTCACTCATTCTCATAATCTTTTCCGCTAACTTTATGGTGCCCTGTTGTTTTCAAATCTCTCATCCTTCTTAACACTCATATAATTTACAATGTTTTTGAAGATAGTCCTTAAATTTCTTCCAATCGTCCTCCACTGCTTCTTCTCCCAGGTCTCGGATTCTGCCGGTCATTTCTGCTAACTCCATGTAGTCCATCAGTTGCATCTGCCATTCTTCCAACGTGGGCAAATCTTGAGTTTTCCAATGTTTGGCGACAAGTATCCTTGCTGCTGTTGTTGCATACATAAATAATGTTTGGTCCTTCTTTAACACCCTCTGGCCAACAATGCCCCAAAGGAAGGCCTCTGGTTTCTTAGGAAAGGTATACTTAAATACCTTTTTCAGCTCATTATATATCATTTCCCAGAAGGCCTTAACCCTAGGGCAAGTCCACCAGAGGTGAAAGAATGTTCCTTCAGTTTCCTTGCATTTCCAACACTTGTTATCTGGCAGGTGATATATTTTAGCTAGCTTGACTGGGGTCATGTACCACCTATATATCATTTTCATAATATTTTCTTTCAAGGCATTACATGCCGTAAACTTCATACCGGATGTCCATAACTTTTCCCAGTCAGCAAACATAATATTATACCCAATGTCCTGTGCCCATTTTATCATAGCTGATTTAACCGTTTCATCCTATGTATTCCACCTCAGCAGCAAGTTATACATTCTTGAAAGTAATTTAGTCTTAAGTTCTAACAGTTCTGTTTCCAATTTCGATTTTTCCACTTGGAATCCTAACTTTTTATCCAATTTAAAAGCCTCTTTAATCTGAGCGTAATGTAACCAATCTCGCACTTTATCTTTAAGTTTCTCCATACTCTGCAATCTCCAATTGTCTCCATCTCTTTCTAATATTTCCCAATATTTCGGCCATTTGACCTCCATATTGGGTCTTTTCACAGCCTTAGCTTCCATAGGTGATAACCACCTTGGGGTCTTGTTTTCTAATAAGTCTTTATATTTTATCCAGACATTAAACACTGCTTTCCTTACAATATGGTTCTTGAAATTCTTGTGAATCTTAACCTTGTCATACCACAAATACGCATGCCATCCAAAAGCATTGTTAAATCCTTCCAAGTCTAAAACATCAGTGTTTTCAAGAAGCAGCCAATCTTTCAACCAGCAGAAAGCTGCTGATTCATAATACAACCTTAAGTCTGGCAGGGCAAACCCCCCTCTTTCTTTAGCATCAGTTAATATTTTAAACTTAATTCTGGGCTTTTTGCCCTGCCAGACAAATTTAGAGATATCTCTTTGCCACCTCCCGAAACACTCCATTTTATCCACAATCTGTAAAGTCTGAAAAAGAAACAACATCCTTAGCAATACGTTCATTTTTATAGCAGCAATTCGGCCCAACAAGGAAAGTTTCAGTCTTGACCAACTTTCTAAATCCCTCTTAATTTCTGACCAACACTTTTCATAATTGTCCTTAAATAGATTCAGATTCTTTGCTGTTATGTTCACGCCTAGATATTTTACTTTTTTAACCACGTTTAACTCTGTCTCTTTCTGAAACCTTTCTGACTCTGAAGCTGTTAATTTTTTTCCCAATACCTTAGTTTTTTGTTTATTTAGTTTAAATCCCGCCACCCGACCAAACTCTTGAATCAGTTGTAAAGCCCTTTTCGTACTAGATTCTGGCTCCTGTAGGGTCAAAACTAGGTCATCTGCAAAAGCCTTAAGTTTGTCTACTGCTCTTAACCACTACACCACACTGGCTCTCAGCAGCTAAGTGCTGCTATTTAGGATATCCAGAGAAGCTGCTCTATTGTCATAGAATCAAATGGGTAGACTTATTCCTATCTCACCTGGTTGGATACCACATCATCCTAGGATACAGGGAAAGCAGAAATGTGGTATTTATCTTATCTGCACAAGGGTGGGAGCATAAACCTTAAACTTTTTGCCACATCTCACTGACAAAGCCACACAATTTGAAATGCAATGTGGAGCAGTTGGCTGCTTTTTCATAGACTCATTAGAGTTGATCTCCAGAATTCTGCTTAACATGACATTTTAAATCATCTTGGTTCTGAAAGAGTCTTGCAAAGATGCGCAGAAATTCTCAACGAGTTGATACGTCTCTGTATTTCACACAAAGCACAAATTAAGAAATTCCTTTTCGGGCCAAACCTCTGACAAATTTCACAGGGAAAGCAAGAGTGAAATAGTGATCTGAGCCAATCTCACCTCAGCATGGAAAACCCCAGAGTTTTCAGATCATCCCTCCTGTACACTTCTCCTGAGCTCAGATGTTTCATATGAAATTACTCTAGGCTCAGAGTACACAGGATGAAATGCAACCTCTTCATCTCTAACATACCAGGAGTCATGTTGTCTTTGCTTAAGTTGAATTGGGAAGAATTTGTGATACTTTCCTGAAGGTAACTGAAGCACATAAGCTCTAGAGGAGTCCACAGTACATAAAAAATCAATGGTAAAGGGGAGTTCCCCAGATCCAATCAAACTTGGTATCAATCTTGAGCTGACACCCACATGAAGCAAAGGCTTTAATTCCCTTGTCAATGTTGAAATGCTGTTTGTAGATTCTAAGCATCATATAATCTCTAAAGCTTCCCGAATGACTTTTTTTTTTTGTAATCCTAATATCTACACTGCTTTGTACTTTCTCAGTGGTGCAGAAAAAAGACTCTTGGATCTCAGAATCCTCTAGTAAGATTCCATTCCTGGCTCTGTGATCTCTCTTTCCCTCCCTCTTTCATAGACACAAACATTCACACAGACACCACAGAACTGAGTATATGTTTGCAACATAGCCTGAACTTTATCTAAATCAGCTGATCATCAATTTTTGCAAAGGACTGTGCAAATGGCTCTGAAGGTGTTGCCAGATAGAAAGTGACTGCAAGCCCTCCTTTGGTCCAGCCAGGTCTTTACCTACCCCAAACCTGATGACATCAACTGTGTAGGGGAGATAGCAATAGTTTGGCCAAAATAGCATTGTAGGCCAAATGGGAAAGCCTACCAGCCTAATTAGATCCACTGGATGATTCACACTGATTTAAGAGACAAATGGTAGGTGGTTGGGAATTTTCAGTGACATGAAGAATCAGATTTCACCATCATCCCTGTGTATCACAGTCCCTACCCTGGTTAGCAAGTGTGCACACACTTTCCCCCTTTTTTAAAAAAAGTATTGGGTAGGCAGTCACATGGCAAATGTATCATTTTTTCCAGGTCTAAGTGAATGTCCAAATAGAGAGTTAAACCTTTTGGCTTTTGCCTTCATCATTCACACAGTTGGGATTTCAAATGCACACATGCAGAAGATTCCCCCTCCCAAAGGAAATGGAAGTCAATAGGTTAAATAGAAATTGTGTTAACTTCCAGATTAAATCCATGCCCAACCCCCTGCAATGCAGACATCTCAACTAAAGCATCCATGATAGATGGCCATCCAACCTCTGCTTAAAAACTTCCAAGGAAGGAGAGTCCAACACATTCTGAGGGAGTCCATTCCACTGTCGATCAACTCTTACCATCACACAGAGCATCCTGACATTTAGTCAGAATCTGCTTTCTTGTAACTTGACTCTATTGGTTTGGGTCCTACCCTCTGGAGTAGCAGAAATCTGAAAGCCCTTTAGATATTTGAAGATGGCTCTCATATCTTAGTCTCCTCTTTTACCCAACTTCCTCAACCATTTGCCATAAAGTTTGGTTTCCAGACCCTTGATCATCTTGGTCACTGTCCTCCATACATGCTCCAACTTGTCAATATCCTTTTTAAAATGTGGTGCCCATAACTGGACCCAGTACACAGTACAGGTGTGGTCTGGCCAAGGCAGATTAGAGCAAGACTATTACTTTCCTTGGTCAGGACACTATACATCTGTTGATGCAGCCTAGAATAGCATTAGCCTTTTTTGCTGCATCATCACACTGTTTACTCATGTTCAACATGTGGATCCTTTTCACATGTACTACTAGCAAGCCTGGTGTCACTCATCTTATATTTGTGCAACTGGTTCTTCCTGCCTAAGTGTAGAATCTTACATTTGTCCCTGTTGAAATTAATTTTGTTAGTAAGGTCCCAGCTTTTCAACCAGTTAAGATAATCTTGAATCCTGATGCTGTCTTCTATGGCATTAGCTACTCCTCCCAGTTTGGTGTCACCTGCAAATTGGATGAACATCTCCTCAATTCCTTCATCTAAGCCATTTATAAAGATGTTGAACAACAATGGGCCCAGGACAAAACCCTGTGATACTCCATTTGCCACTTTCCCCCAGGATGATAATGAGCCATTACTGAGCACTCTTTGGGTTCAGTCAACCAGCTACATATCCACCTAACAGTTACCTTGTCCATCCCACATTTTACCAACTTCTCCACAATAATATCATGAGAGACTTTGTCAAAAGCCTTAATGAAATCAAGATACACAAGATACACTACATCCACAGCATTCCCCTGATTCACCACGTTTGTAACTTTATATATAAAAAAAGAATGAGATTTATCTGGCATGGCTTCTTTTTGAGAAATCCATGCTGAATCTTAGTAATCACAGCATAATTTTCTAAGTGCTCACAGACAGTTTATCTGTTCTAACACCTTTCCTGGTATCAACATCAAGCTGATTGGTCGGTAGTTACCTGGTTATTTCCCACATGCCACTTTTTGAACATGGAGACAATATTTGTCCACCTCCAGTTCATAGGGACCTCACCTGTTCTCCAAGAATTCTCAAAGATTATAGACAGAGATCCACAAGCTCCTTTAGTACCCTTGGGTGCAGCTCATCAAGCCCTGGAGATCTGAGTCATATAAAGTAGCAAGGTGTTCCCTTACAACTTATTTTCCTATCTTGGGCTGCAGTTCCCTCCTTGCATCATTTATACTGTTATCACTAGGTTGGGCACTGCTTTCCTATTGGGTGAAGACAGGCAAAGTAGGCATTGAGCAGTTCTGCCTTATGTCTGTCACCCAATAGCATTTTTCTATCTTCTTCACACAGAGGACCTACTACTTGCTTGACCTTCCTCTTGCTTCAAACACAGATAAAGAAACTTTTAAAATTATTTTTAACCTCTCTTGCAACCCTGAACTCATTCTGAGCTTAGGCCTGCCTAACCTTCTCCCTGCAACTGTTGGCTACTCATGTATACTTTTCCTTCATGATTTCCCATTTCTTCCTTTTATTATACATGTCCTTCTTAAATCTCAGCCCATCTATATGTGAAATGCATGTGGTTGAATAAATATATTTCTATGTGCCTGGAGACTTCCTACTATTGTTCCCTGGCACTTTTATGCACCAACTCCAGGAACTCTGTCTGTGGTGTAGATATTTGGCAGTAGAGGTACCTCTCTCCACCCAAGTGGAGGAGGAGGCTAGCCAGGTATGGAGATATACCAGTGGAGGCTGCTTGATAGGGTGAAAGTCAATTGAAAATATGTGGAAGGAAACAGATGGTGGTGGACTCCTTCAGTGCCAGCCAGCATGACCAATTTGCATAATATGCAAATTAACTGATGAAGTGATTAACACATATTATTAACATCATTAGGTTCATAACTAACCTAGGGGCCAAGGGTGGAGAAACTAAGGCCTGTGGGATGAATATGATCCTCCAGTCTTCTCTGTCAAGCTCTTAGGACTGTCCTCAGGCCATGCCCACCTTCTGCCCTGCTCCATGCCTTCATTAAGTGCTTTTGCCTGGCTAGAATCTGTCATTGAACTGCTTTTGCTTGGCAGGCAGAAGAGGAAGCTTCTCGCTTTTGAACTGCTGGAACATAGTCTACTGTACAACCGCTTTTGACACCGGCCATATCCACCACTGACATGCAGCCCTCAGACTGGAAAAGTTTGTCTTCACTTGGGCCAAGAACACGGCTGCATACTCTTAAATTGGAATCCTACATCTGCTTCCTCGAGTGTAAGTCCCATCAAACTCAGTGGGAATTTGCATGATGTAAAAGCCACTTCAGGAAATCCAGCAGAATATAGCGGATGTTTAGCACTCATTTCTATGTTAATTCATTCTGACAAAATTCATGTGCAACCCCATTAACTCAGAAAATTACAGGAGTAACGGGATGAAATTTGGAGTGGGATACCAACATACAGCTGTTTTAATGGATGAATCATGGGGAAGCAGGAACATACATGTGTGAATAGGGAGGGGGCGTAGCACAGCTGTCCAAAGAAGTTGGTTGCCATGTCCCACCACGTCCACTGGATGTGAATAAATTTATGGAATGACATGCCAGTATTTTGCTCAAAATGCCATAGTTCCATAACACAAAAGGTACTGCAGAGTGAAAGGACTATTAGAAAACAGAAAATAAGTGCTAGCATTACAGTCAGGAAAACTAATGCAATATTGTCCATAATAATAATAATAATAATAATAATAATAATAAATTTTATTTATATCCCGCCCTCCCCAGCTGAAGCTGGGCTCAGGGCGGCTAACAACAATGTCTGAATGCACCCTTACGTCTACAAAAACACACATAGGTTGCACCATAAAGTTTCATTAAATTCATGATGAATCTCATTTCCATTCAGATTTCTCCACTTTTATCCTGTACTCTTGTGGCTGCGCTGACTGGGACTGTTAGGAGTTGGAGGATACCAGGTTGGTGAAGGCTGTTTTAATACAACAAAATATGGCCTAACAAATAGATGGCCATTTTTGTCCTTTTTTTTAAAAAAAATGCCATGCACAGCAGATCTATGCTGTCTGGTTTACTTGGCTTCCATTCCCCCCCCCCTCACCCCAGAGCCTTGACAGAAGCTGACATGTAAAGATGCATTGAGTTTGACATCCAGTATTTTTGAAAAAAAGATAAGTCCCGTCAAATAGCCTTACAGTCTCCGAGAGACGTGAAAAAGAAGAGTTAGAAGAGCAGCGATGGAACTCAAGAAAAGGCATCTATATGTCATTTCCACAGCCCCAGCAACAAAGAGCTTTGAGCCACAACGTTCGACGGGTAGAGTTGCCAGCAAGGCATACTGAGGTGATTTGGAAGGCCTTCACATAAGGAATGGGCATTGAAGCCTGCTCAGAAGAACCTAACCTGACATCTCCCGTCTTAAACTATCATCTAAAATGCAGAGGTTTCCTCTTTAAAGGAAATGAAAATCTGGAGGTTCCTGTCTGGGCCAAACCTCTGGCAAATTTGCAAGCAGAACTTGGAAGGCATTTCAAGAAGACAGCTTAGGGCCAGGTTACCTGAAAGACCGTCTGCCCCTGGGTAGACCTGTAAGATCACATCTAGGGAAATTCAACCCATGGTGCCATACCATGAAGAACAGCATAGGGTGGTGACCAGAAAATGGGCATTTTCTGCTATTGTTCCTGCACTGTGGAGTCCTCTTTTAAAGCCATCCAATTTGGTTTCATAGGGTTCTACCCAGTGTTAACCATACTTAGAGTATAATAAATGCACATGACTAACTTTAATCTCAGTAGATCTACGCTAAGTGGAACTTAGTTGGATGCATTTCAAGGGGTGCAGGAGTTTGCAGGGAGAGGAGGGAGGGAGGGAAGGTAAAGGCAAAAACTCAGGGAACAATAGAAGGCAGAGAGGGGGCACTCTGCAGGTAACCATTTCATTCCCCTGGCAAGAGCAATCTGTGTTTCTCCTGTAAGCCCCTTGGATGAGGGAGGATGGGGAGAAAGCTTGGGCTGGAGAGGGAGAGAGAGAAGGGTGGCAGAAAGAGAAAGTAGAGGGAGGGTGAGGGAAGGAGAGATAAAAGGTGTGGCCTCACCCATCCTGACTCAGGTGCTGCCCACTTTTAGATCTGATCTACCTGCCAGGGTTTTTGACCCTGTCATGAACATACACCCTCGGCATTTCCTCAGAATAAAGGTAAAGGTAAAGGTACCCCTGCCCGTACGGGCCAGTCTTGACAGACTCTGGGGTTGTGTGCCCATCTCACTTAAGAGGCCAGGGGCCAGCGCTGTCCGGAGACACTTCCGGGTCACGTGGCCAGCGTGACATCGCTGCTCTGGTGAGCCAGAGCCGCACACGGAAATGCCGTTTACCTTCCCGCTGGTAAGCGGTCCCTATTTATCTACTTGCACCCGGAGGTGCTTTCGAACTGCTAGGTTGGCAGGCGCTGGGACCGAGCACTTAAAGCACATTTGAAGTGCATGGCTTCCCCCAAATAATTCTGGTAATGGAACTTCGTTGAGGATGCTGGGAATCATAGCTCCCAGCTACAGTTCCAAAGGTTCCCAAAGCCATGACTGTTAAAGTGGTATAAGCTGTTTTAAATGGATGGTAAGGATGTGACCCTTGATTGGGGGGGGGGGGAGTTCCTCACCATGGCCGTAAATAAATGACTCATTGTATGAAGAAATTTGTGCTGTCCTGCATGTAAATGCCAATTAGCTTTTTGGGTGACTTCCAGTTTTCATATCATGTGGGCAGCAGACAAAGTCCCTTTCCTGCCACTCTCCCATCTCGGTGCTACACTTTTTTTAAACCTCTGTCATCACTGCTTACTCTTATCATGCATGAAGCCCTAGCCAGATTGTCACCATGGCCCTATCCAGCTTCCCAAACTGTTAGCAATCTTATTGAGTAGCTAGGTCTTTATCCGGACCAATTGTTGCCAGTTTTTTTTTTCAATAACCCAATTGAGGAGTAAATAAATAAATTACCCGAGGTGCAACAACCCCTTTTAAAATAAGGTTACAAAAGTTGAACGCAAAACAATTTGCGGCTCCTGTTGTACTCGAGTGATATTTGATTATATCCCCAATAGCTGAATGGGCAACAAAATCAAAAAGCAATTTCACAGAGCAAATGCTGCACTACTCATTTGCCATGATGGGTCGCCCTGGAAGTGAAAGGAAGGTCTTATGCTTTGCGAAATAAAATAAAAATAATTAGCCGACCAGTTTCTGCAGTGCTAAAAGTGAGGCCTATCACAGCTAGAAACTAGCAGACTGGATTGAATATTAGTTATTTAAAGCCATCAAGAATCTAGTCATATTTAGAAATATACGGATCATAGGAGCCAATAATAGCTGCAAAGCCTCTTCAGACTTGCCTTGTACAGTGCTCCATTCATTCCTTATAAAGGCCCCCAAGAGATAGGAACAGCCCATTTTCCCCAAAACTACTGCTACCAAGAAGGTCATTGCAAGATTTGCACCAGGAACCCTACAGGGTCAGGTAACCATTCCTCACTTCCTCCGGCAGCAGAGCTGATGGATGGGGAAGGGAACTGCCAGCAGATCATGCTATAATGCTAACACCATAAACCAGAATGCTCCTTGTTCCAGGAGTTTGTTGATTCTTGAGCAGCCTTTGCCAACCTAGCATCCTCTAGATGTTTGGAACAACAACTCCCATCAGTCCAGCCAGCACACACAGGGACTTACTCCCCTGCCTCTCTCCTGATAAAGGGTGACCAAAGCTGTTTAGGTGCAAAAAATAAGCCTTAAAGCAGACTGAAATGGATCTAGATAATCCAGAGCCAGGAAATCTAGACCTAGCAAGCAGAAAGCTCTTTGTTGATCATGCAAGGAGAGGCATACTTCTTATATTGGGAAAACCCAGAGGTTTTGTACTCTCTGCCCACCACAAGGGTAAAAGTTGTCAGGTTAGGTCTCAACCCCAGATCCAGAATATCTCAGAAACTAACCAATGGCACCATGAGATATGTCATAGCTCAGCAGTAGAGTGAATGCTTTTGCATGCAAAAGGCCCCAGGTTCTATTCTGGGCATCAACAGGTAAAGCAGAGAAAGATGTTTGTCTGAACCCCTGGAGGGCTACTGCGGTTGCTGTATAGAATACTGAGCTAGGTGGACCAAATGTTTTGACTTAGTGAAGGATAAAAAAGGTCAAGGTAAAGGACCCCTGACAGTTAAGTCTAGTCGCAAATGACTCTGGGGTTGCGGTGCTCATCTCACTTTACTGGCCGAGGGAGCCAACGTTTGTCAGCAGACAGTTTTTCCGGGTCATGTGGCCAGCATGACTAAGACTCTTCTGGTGAAACTAGAGCAGCACACAGAAACACTGTTTACCTTCCCAGCAGAGCAGTAACTATTTATCTACTTGCACTTTGACGAGCTTTCGAACTGCTAGGTTGGCAGGAGCTGGGACTGAGCAAAGGGAGCTCACCACATTGCGGGGATTCGAACTGCCAACCTTCCGATCAGCCCTAGACTCAGTGGTTTAGACCACAGCGCCACCTGCGTCCCTCCCGTGTCAGCTTTGCTGGTGCTCAGTCATGAGTGCACTCAGTGCATTTTTTGAAAACCACATTTATGTGGCATAGAGCTAGTGTGGTGTAGGCATTAGAGTATTAGACCAGCACCTAAGAGGCTGGGATTCAAATAATAATCCTCACTGGGTGAACGAGGGTCAGTCACTGTCTCTCAGTCAAACCTACCTCACAGGGTTGCTATGAGGGTAAAATGGGGTGGAAGTAAAGAATGTGCACCACCTTGGGCTCCTTGGCTGAAATATATATGCAGTAAATAAAATAATTCTTTTTTTATTTATTGAGGGGAGGGGTGAAACTGCATCACACAAGATGAAGAAGTGATGTTCCAATATGCACATAATCTGAGGTACATTGAATTGGCTTGGTCTGCTGAAAAAAATCCACACAAATCATGCACAGTCCTCCTCCATCCCAAAATAAATCAGAACATGTGAGGTTCCAGCATACCAATCCTATGAGATGCCACTGCTCTTCTGTTGCCTCAAGTGATCATCCTTGCTCAACAAACTGAACACTAGTTATTGTCTCCCATGTTCAGTAAGGCAACTTATATGAGACAGGTCAAAAGGAATTGGCCAAAGACACTGGCCAATAGAAGCAGACCTACTGCTTTTGGTCTTAGAGCTCAATTGCACCAAATCTTTGCAAGTGGAAAAACCCAGTGTCAGTTTCCTAGGAACATTCCACCCCCCCACCCCTGTGGTTAAGATGGTGGGATATATATATAATGTTTTGTTTCTAGATTACCTACAGAATATTTCATTGCAGTCCCAAGCTTTCCAGCTGTCATTTCTGTCATTTTTAGCACCTTTGGACTTTTCCATGATATGCCCTTTTCTGACAAGGAAGCAGAAGGGCTGTCAGCCTCATACATCAAATTGGCTTCCCTGGAATTATTCAAAAATGAAGGTGCCTCTCCAAAAATAACAATACAAGAAAGACAAGTTTGAGTGGCTCTTTCTTTCTCCCGGTGCCTTTTAATTTCATGATAATGGGGACCAATTAGCTTATGGAAGCGCTCATCTTTGAAACGTTCCCCAGGCTGCTATAAAATAGGCTTCAGTTCATCTTGTCCATTTTTCTTCTGCAAGAAAAAAAGGAAAGGGGAAGAGGGAAAGAAAAATTGGGAAATGTTCTCTTCTTTAAAAAAAAACAGGGGAGGGAGAGAAGGGTTGTGGACAAGTGGATGCTTTTATCCTGATAACACTTGGGTTGTTTCCCTCGCAGCAACGTCCATTCTTTAAAACAGAGAATGAATCAGGGTCTCTAGATTGTTCAACATCCAGATCAGATTTTGACATGATTTTATTGCTAATCCAGGTATTGACCTTGCACTGTGTTTAGATCTGTCACCTTGCCATGAAACACCGCATATTTCAAGTTTCTCTGTTTCTGTCTCTTTTCTTCCTGTTTTGAGAAGTTGACATTTATCTGGTCCCATTTGACACTTATGGAACTGATGTGATTAACGTTCACTGGCAATTAAAGATTAGACCAGACAGATAGGCAACCATGCTGTCTGTGGGTTCTCCATCCCAATGGAGGCATTTTTCCTGGATCTGAAGATAGAAGCTGAGGCCTACAGTGCCTAGAATGCAGATAATCTAGAGACCTGGTTCATATTAAGACTCTGTACTGGATCACAAACAAGGGTTTGGGCAGATCAGTTTGAGGCAGCCCTGAATTGACCCAGCTCAGATTACCCAGACTAATCTGGGGCTATCAAAATGGGGTTGGCTTGATAATGAGGAGAGGGGAGGGACAGATATGCAGGCAGCCTAGGCATATCTCCTCCTCCACCCACTTCACTGTGCAAGGCGCCCAAATCAGTTCAGAGGTCAGGTTGCCCCCAGATCATCCCAGGTTGGTTTGGGACCATTCCAAAGCGCCTGATCAGGCCCTGAATCAGATCAGGGACCCCAGTGCACAACCTTAGTCTCACACAGAGTGTGAATGAAGAGCTGACTGGGAGGTAATGGACTTCCAGCCTCAAGGGCAGAGGACTGCTTCTTAAAAGAGCACAGCTGTCAAAGGGAACCCTGTGGCCCTCCTGATGTTGTTGGGCTCCTGCTCCCATCGGCTCCAGCTAGCATGGCCAGCAGTCAGGGATGATGGGTATTGTAGTCCAGCAAAATCTGAAGGGTCACATGTTCTGTACTCCTGCCCAAGGGGGATAAAAGGTCTCAGTTGAGTATCAGATTAGAATTTCAGGACCTTGGGCAGCTCTAAGCAGACACCTTCCTCCCCTAAGGTCTGTTGCTCACTTGAAGCCTTGTATCCCTCTTGGGCCAGACCAGTGGAGGTTCATGCAGACAAGACTTGGGGGGGGGGCGGGCTCCTAAGAGGTCACAGAAGCATAGCCAATAAGGTCACAGTGATGTGACCAAATTGTTTTGGTTTTCTCCCCAGCCTCCTCCCTTGCAAAAAACACTGTGAGAATTTAAGCATTACACTTTTAAAAATACTTATCACTAAACTGAAAAGTGTCTTGCTTTGATTCAGGAGGGTTTCTGGTGTCGAGAGAAAGGTTGTGTGAGTCCAACCCTGTTCTGGTTCTCTTCCTATCCTCCTCCCTTGCAAAGAAACAGTGGGCACTTAAAACATTGCAGTTTTGTTCATACTTAGCATTCAAGTACCATAGCTTGGTTCAGAAGAGGTCCCTGCTGCCACCGTTTCTCGTGTGGGTTCATGCCAAAGAAACTACATTTCTCAGAAGTAAGCCCCACTGAATTCCATGAGGATTGCTCCCTGATAAGGAAGTACAGGACGACAGCCTGAATTGGTTAGTATTAAAGGTTCCACACAGGGTTGTTAACATGGGAATCCATACATTTTCAAATTATCTTGCTGTTTTAAATCATGATTTCAATTTGCTAAAGTGTTTTATAGTCTTTTTAGCCTCGTAACAACCTGTAAATTGTAGGGAAACATCAACAGGTATAGTGCTAGCACCTTAAAGACTAACAAATTTCTTTTGACATAACCTTCATAAAATGTATCATTCTTGGCAATCATTTTATGTAATAATACCTTTACGAGCCTCTAAAGTAGTACTACTATTGTTTCATTTTTGCTTATACTAAGTCAGACCATTGTTTCATCTAGTTCAGTATCATCTAGACTGACAGCAGCTCTCCAGGGTTTCAGTCTGGGGTCTCTCCTCACCATGCAATTTCCAGAAATAATTGAGATCCACCTTGTGAAAAATCACGTCTGCTTTTGTTGATAGGTCTCGGGCCAAGTCTGTACTTCCCCAGCCAGTTCTCTTCTCGGGATCTCACTAAGGCAAGGGAGAGTGTTTCTTTCCATTGCACTTGCTGCATTGGCATCCAGGGATGCGTTCCTTTAGTAGATTATAGGCTTGTTAGTATTCACACGCCACAGCGCCCTCCTCAAACAATGACCCCAAGCATTAATATGCAAAGTAAACAGCAAAATAGTTCCACATGGAACAGCTGGGATGCTCACTAACCAAGAACTTCCACAGTCAATGTTTGCCATTGGTACAATCTGCCAGCAATGCTGCCAGCCATTTTCAAATCGAATCAGTAAACAGGCGATGCAGCTGTTTATAATATGTGTAATGGTGAAAAATTGCTTTGGGTGAAATTGGGGGCACTTCTCATATTGTTGCTTTTCCTTTTTTTGTTTTTTTGTTTTGTTTATCATCTTTTCACCTAACCCTCTTTCCTTCCCCCTTTCATCCAAGCAGCTCAGGAACCACATAAATGGGTTTATCAGGTTTTAACCCTGCCATAATCCTGTGAGGTAGATTACACTGCAAGAAAAAGAAAAACAATGTTCCCACAATCACCCAGTGAACTTTGTGGTTAAGCAATATTTGGATTTCCAGTTAGCACAGTCTCCAGAGTAGGCACAGGGGAGAAAAATTGACTCAGTTTGCGTTTAAAGGTGGTGTTAACTAATTCACACTTTGCAAAACAATGTGCGAACTGAAACCCAGCCACACTTCTAAATTTGCATTTATCTAAGTTTGCAGTGTAGTTCTCCAGTCAAGTAATGCATACAAAAACACATACACTCAGGTAAACTGTGAATATAAATGTATGCATTAGTGAAAATACACACCATTAACAGGGGAAATTGCTTCACAAAAATGTGCATGTTATGAAAATTAACATACAAAAATGTGTCTAAAAAGAGAAATTTTCCCTACGGTGAGAATTAATTTTCATGAGGATTTCTTTTCTTTCTTTTTTTAAATTGTGAACCAACATGGAGATGTGGAAAACTTAATTTAAGACTGAAAAAAAAGAGAAACTGAAAAGAATCCAAATCTATATTAGCTCATCTGTACCCAAGTCTGTCTCCGTAGATTGTACCCTGCTCTCACAGCCAAAGTGCTGAAACAACCCATATGAAGACCACCTTTCCTGTAAATCACTGCAACTGAAGTGCACTGAGACAGTAATTCACTGTGGTGAAATGCTAGCTCTCTTTGCCAAAATGAAATATTCCCCAAGTCTCCACCCCTCCCCTCTCAAGGTCTGGGCATTTCGCAGCTTGATTCTGTTTCTCATAAAATCAAAGGTTATGTGCTCGAAAAACAGTGGTAACAAAAGTATTGAGATGGTTGGAGACCGCCTTAACATGCTTTATTAACAGCATGATCCGACTGGGAAACATGATATTCTACTTCAAATCACCCAATCTACCCAGCGCTCATGTACATCATTATATATCCAATGCCCTGTGGCCAAACCAAACCTTCCCAAAGCTGTTGCTGCTCACCTCTGCTGTAAAGTCACTTACTGGCAATGTTGAAATCATCCAAAAGGAGTGCTGGAAGAAAATATCACAGTATTGCATCTTCAGAAACTGGCAGCTGCTTTGAATAAGCAAATTGTTCTCCTAGCTACAATTCAGACCTGTGCTTCCACAAATCCAGCATAGGACATTTGACAGGACTGGGAAGAGGCTCCTAGACCACAACTCCTGAAAACGCCTCTTTGAGCAAATAAAGGTGATCGCTGAAACTGAAGAACTGTCACTGAAGAATGCTGGTGAATTGAGTGTGTCACAGCCTCTGACAAAACCACAGAAGCTGTAGGAACATTGTAAGCTGCTTTGTATGCCTTAGTCCATCTTAGTCCATCTAACTCAGTATTTTCTACAATGGCTGGCAGCTTGTGAACAAACCTTATGTTGACCTGTGTAGTTGAGCTAAGTTCCCACCTGTCTGTCTAACATCTTGCTTCTCTGCCTTTGTCAGGTGGCAGCCATTGTCAGTGTCTGCAGCCTGAAATGAAGAAAACCATGCCAGGGAGCTTGGGCTATCAGCTCCTCAAGCGACAATCAGTCTTTCATGCTGTGTTTCGTAACCGTTCCAGGTTTGGGGGGCCTCCTGGGCTTCCTGGTCACTGCAAAAATGGACACCCTTGGTAGTGTGTTGTCCCCAGCAGATGTCTAACCTTGGTGCTGCATCTTTGCAACATTTATTTCTTTTAGTACTTAAAACTGTAATGCATCTTGGGTGACAACTGGCAAGGCAAAAGCTAGGGTTAGCACCCTTGCATTCAACAGTGCCAGAGTAGCATCTAGGCAGCAAAAGCACTACAAGAAGGAAAAGCAATTCAGAACTCCTCAGTGGGAGCTATTGTCAAAGTGGGGTAGTGGTTAGAGTGTTGGGCCATAAATGAATGGAGAAGAAACATATGAGAAATTGCACTGCTGGTTGTTGATTCATGGTTAAAGGTAAAAGCAAAAGGGACCCCTGACCATTAGGTCCAGTCGTGTCCGACTCTGGGGTTGCGGTGCTCATCTCGCTTTACTGGCTGAGGGAGCCGGCATACAGCTTCCGGGTCATGTGGCCAGCATGACTAAGCCACTTCTGGCAAACCAGAGCAGTGCACGGAAACACCATTTACCTTCCCGCCAGAGCAGTACCTATTTATCTACTTGCACTTTGACGTGCTTTCAAACTGCTAGGTTGACAGGAGCAGGGACCGAGCAATGGGAGCTTACCACATCGCGGGGATTCGAACTGCCAACCTTCTGATTGACAAGTCCTAGGCTCTGTGGTTTAACCCACAGTGCCACCCGCGTCCCTTCATGATTCATGGTTAATTATCAATAATTCAGACCACTGGTATTCCCATACATGGCACATCACCTTGCATGAAAAAATCTCACATAAGCTGAATGTGTCTTGGCCAAAGTGCTTGAGATTTCTTCTTTGCCATGTGGTTTAATTTTATTTCATATACAAACACAAGACGGTCAGGTCTGATAAGTCTGTGTGAATGTCTGGGTTTAGTACTGTTTAAAGTTAACTTTCATTTCTTTTTTGAAATAAAAGTTTGTAATTGATTTAGACTATGGAACCCTTTTTAATCATACACTACCCATCCTTTTCCTTTTGGTATGTTTTATTATTGACTCAGTAAATTGCATAGCTGTATCCTGTATTTCCTTTATTGGCAATTGTGGTAACTTATAATTTTTTTAATGAATTTTGTTTCATCCCCGCCCCCCCGCAACCTGCCAGTTGTTATTAAAATTCAATGAAAAATATTTGAGGAAGACAAAGACATGCAAAGAAATCATACTGTTAACCAAAATTGGATAGCAACCAGGAAGCTCTTTACATCTTGAACAACAACAAAGTGCGAGGACAGAATATGGCAACACATTCTGCTCCAACAAGCAATAACAAGCACCAATCAGTCCATTTTCAAAAAATGTGCATATTTTTGTATATGGGAAGGAAAGGCTTCCTTTTGGAGACTTCAGAGAACTAAAGGAAAGCAGAAGTTTTTTGCTTTGGTTTACTTTGCCTAAGTGAATGAAATAATTGAGGAAAACATGGCTTGTGGAGATATCATGTGATATTTTGTTTTCCTTGCTTTCTCTGCAAACTAAAATTGTTAAGCAAGGTAATAAAGGACTATAATGCATATCACCCCCTTAGCTCCATCGCTCACAGGTTAGGTCACAGAAGTGCTTAGTATTTCAAAGGGAAATATAAACACTAATGATGAAAACATTAATGCTGATTAGAAAAGAACTATTTCTCACTAGCTGGCATTTTTAACCTTGTTTCAAATGCTATACTTAATAATTAAAATAATTACAATGATGTGACTAGAGACCAGTACTTATCCTCTAACAAAACACCCACCATTATGACAGGTGGGGGAGTGTTTTGGAAAGTAGAGAAACTGGAGGAAAAATAAGAGTAAAACACAGCTTGAATTTCTGGTGAAAATTGAAAGCCAGAGACCTAGTGGAGATACCAGAAAATGCATATTCACCACCCTAAATGCAAGCTCCATGACCATGCCTGTGGTGGAATTCAAGGCTACAGTTTCTCAATATAGTTGTCACTGCTTGAATGGCAGTGTCACATAGCTCCCTTATTATTATTTAGGGTTGCATAACATCTGGATTTTCCTGGACATCACCGGGATTTCAATTGCATTTGTGACGTCTGGGGGTTCATCCTGGATTACTGGTAACATAACCAAAAAATCATGGTTATAAAAAAATAGCCCAACAACCCCCCCCCCCAAAATAGCCCAACAACTCAGTTTATTTCTCAGAAAAAAAGCTCAACAAATTTGGGTCAACAATTTATTGAAATATGGCAACCTCATATTATTCATTACATTTCTATATTTTAAGGGGGGAAATCTCAAAACAGTTTACAATATATTAAAACATCAAATAAAACAATTCAGAACAAGACATTACTGATGAAATTCAAATATGAAATATACATTTGAACCAACTAATTAGCTACAGGTGGGATCCCAGAGCATCAGAAGAGTCAGGATCAGGCCAAGGCTCACATTCTCCAAGACCCTGTTTTCACAGTGGACAATCAGATGCCTGTAGAAGCCCACAAGCAGGAACTGAGGACAAGAGCACTCCCCTGAACTGCATTTCCCAGCACCTGGTATTCAGAAGCATTACTGCCTTCCTCTGCATCAGGCTACTCCTGATTAGAAGCCATCGATAAGCCTTATCCTTCATGCATCTGTCTAAATCATCTTTTGGGAATTGTGACAGCAAATTCCATATTTTAACAATACACGGTGCAAAGTACTTTTGTTAGTGCGTCCTGAATCTTCCAACATCAGCCTAATAGGATATCTATGAATTCTATTGTTATGTCATGGGGAAACACTTCTCTATCCACTTTTCCCATGCCTTGTATAATTTTATAAATCTTTATTGTGTCACCTCTTACGTGTTCTCTAAACTAAAAAGTCTCAAATGTGGCAACCTTTCCTCATAGGAGAGTTGCTCCTTCCCCATGATTACTTTGGTTGTCATTTTCTGAAACTACTCCAACTCTGCAATATCCTTTTTGAGGTGAGGTGACCAAAATTGTACACCATATTCCTGCAGTCACATTTGAATGCATAAAAAGCCATTATGATATTGGTAGTTTTATTTTCAATTTCTTTCCTAATAATCCCTAGCATGGAATTTGCCTTTTTCCCCACAGCTGCCACCCACTGAGTCTACGTCTCCTTAGAACAATCCATTATGACTCCAAAATCTCATTCCTGGTCAATCATTGACAGTGTGAGCCTCATAAGCATATCCATGAAATTAAGATTTTTTTGCTCCGATATGCATCAATTTACACTTGTTTACAATGAATTGCATTTGCCATTTTACTGCCCATCTACTCAGTTTGGAGAGCTCCTTTGGGAGTGCTTCACAATCTCTTTTTTGTTTTAGCAACCCTGAACAATTTAATATCATCAGCAAACTTGGCCACCTCACTGCTTTTCCTAGCTCTAGGTCATTTTTGAACAATTTAAAGAGCACAGGTCTCAATACTGATCCTTGAGGGACTCCATGTTCTGCATCCCTCCATATGAAGGACTATTTATTCCTGCTCTTTGCTTCCTGCTACTTAACCCGTTGCTGATCCACAAAAGTACTTCTCTTCTTGTTCAGCTCAGCTTACTCATGAATCTTTGGTGAGTTGCTTTTTCAAAGGCTTTTTCAAGTCCAAGTACACTATGTCAACTGGATCATGCCTTTCTATGTGGTTATTGACACTCTTAAAGAACTCTGATAGCTTTGTGAGACAGAACATGCCCTTGAAGAAGTCATACCAGTTCTGCTTCAGCAATGCTTGTTTTTCTATATGCTTGGTTATTTCATCCTTAACTATACTTTCTACCACTTACAATCCTCAAGGGAATTTGTAAGCATCAGAACTGGTCAATCCACTGTAAAAAAACAGAATGAACAAATTCTACCTCCATCCCTATCCCTGGTCAGAGAAATGGAAACAGAGCAATAGTCATAAATGAGATACTGCATGTTTAAATTCTTGTCTCTCACGCAATAATGCACATTTCATCCAGGCCACAATTTTTTTATGCCAGCAGATAGGGATGTAAAAAGGCATTGTTTTCTGTACTACCCTGCATTTGTAACAAACAGCGCTGTTTTCATTCCTCTGTGGTTTCTCTTCACCAAAAAAATACCTTCTTTGTCTCTTTGTTAGCTGCAGCAAAATTATGTACTCTATATACCTTATATAATTAAGGGTGTAAATTATATGTTACATTATCTTTGTTATTCCGCCCCATTCATTTCAGTGCAAAGGAAATGGAATGTAAATAGAAATGGGGAGTAATCAAGGATGTATCATTTGTGAACTGAAAAACAAGTTTGCTTGTTTGCTGGATTATATTCCGTTTCAGATATAGGATGAATAGGTGAACACCGACAATTTCTGGTGATTTTGTTAGAATTCCCAGACACCCTTACTGCTTGCAAAATGGCACAAACCATTTAATCTCTCGGCAATATCTTGCACATTACATCCACACCACCATAAATGAAACCTCCAGGTGAAGGAAATTCCATAAATGAGGAGCACATTGAAGAACGCTTCTCTATATAAATGCACAACACTTAGAATCAGTGCACAGGATATATAATTGGTGGTATTGTTATCATTGTAATTTGGACTGATTTGATTTAATTTGTCATTAATTGGAAGATTGTAATTGAAAATGAATTTTTTTAAAAAAAAAATCAGCGCACAGGTAGTACGGTTAAGTGGACCTTCTCCATTAATCTCAGTGGTGTAACAAACTGGCCTTTTATTGCTTATTTCTGTAGTACATGGGGGGAGAGTAATCCATCGATCTGCCCCAGAATTAGCAGCTGCTAAAACACTGCCTTTGTGGCCTTGGTTATTTCCCTCTTCCCAGCCCAGCCTTCAGCTGCAAGGGCTAAATCGTTCTGTTGATGAAGACATTGAATACCACAAAAGCAATTAATAACAACCATGCCAAAGTGGTGCAGCCAGGCTAGCTAGAAATGCTGAGAAGGTCTCATGCAGGGCAAAAGGGAGGGTGGAAGTTGAGACTTAATTAATTTAGTTTCAGAACTCCAGCAATTTCTGGTCTTTAGGAGGTTTCATATAAATGTGACATGATTATTATGAGTGGCATTACTATGCATTGCTTATTCTATGCAGGATCAACAGGCCGGGAAAGCCAAGTCAGAGAGCCTCTTTCAAAAGAAGCAAGCAGGAGACAGAATGATGTAACCTGAACAACAGTGAAACATCAGGGGTGGTCTCAGAGCCCCAGAGGGGCCAAGCATTGTACAGCAGCAGAAAGTCCTGGTGCTGGTCGCAATATGGCATGCTGTGCAAACACCAAAAGCAGTTAGAGAGAGAGATGGGTTTGATAATATTAAACTCTGCATGTGTACAGGGGATGGATCAATTTATCAGTTTCAGCTTCTCATTATTCTACTCTTATGTTCAGTTCTCCACATTTCCAAATTCAGTTCAATAAGTTTATTTTGCTAGCCAAAGGCCATAGCAACTGCATTATAGTGTACCAAAATACAAACATAATAGCAGTATAACAAACATCAACAATATAAAAGAACAGTCAGAAGTACCACCAACTAACTCACCTTCAGATTAAACTCCACAATCTCCAGAACAATTTATAGCAATATTAACTGACATTTCCATGACAGTTTGGGAACTTTAAGTCCTGGTGAAAATTCAACAGTGTAAAGTTATCCTTATATGAACAATTTTGTTTTAATTTTGCCCAATATACACATTATCCCTAATGTATTTTGGTGTTATTTTCATTAACATATGCATCCTTATGCTACTTGTCTCCAGTATATTCATTTTTATAGACGTTATTTGGCGGGAGAACTACATTGCAAAATTCAGAAAAGGAGCATTTCAAAAGATGGCTGTGTTTCAGTTCACATATTGTTTTGGCAAGTGCAAATTAGACTGGTCTTCCTATAAATGCAAACTTAAATGGAATGTCTGCCCCATCTGACTTGAATGGCTTTAAAAGGGTCCATATGATTCAATAGCGCTCTCGCTCTCTCTCTCTCTCTATTAGGGACAATCCTGAATTTCCAGTAACTGTCCTCAGAAAATTCCTGCCTGTCTTGTGCCTATAAGGAGATTTGGGGTAGACTTTTACAAATGCTGTTAGAGTTGTCACTAGAGGTGCCATTTTCCAGGATTCTGCCCACCCTCGCTGGATTGAACCTGGACCCTTCTGTATACAAAGCCACTGAGCTATGGCCCTCTCCCAGACCTCTGAACCTGACAGGGCAATCCTATGCATGTTAACCTATTGAGTTCCCAAGTTGTATGTCGTAGGCATGGAGGAACCTTTTTCCTGTTGAGGACAATTTTGCTGTGAGGGTAAAAACCTGCCAGGGCGCATGCTGGCAATGGGTGCTGCCGGTGCCCAAAGTGCTCTTGATTAGCTAGTATGGTGTATTGCTGTATTTTGAGATTAGAACTTGGGAAACCAGGGTTCATATCCCCATGAAGCCATGAAGCCTACTGGGGTGACTTTGGGTAACAGTCTCACAGAGCTACCACACAGGTGTATTGTGGGGATAAAATGAAGAGGGAGAAAAGCAGGTATGCCAGCTTCAGCTTGGCGTATAAATATAGGAAGGCAGGAAGGAAGGAGTCTAGAATAAAGACAGCAGCCATCCTTCAATTTTTACTATAGCTTACTCTGATACTACAGTATTGTTAATGACTCCACCTTTGTATTTCTTATGTGGAGGGGGGTGCCTTCCACTTCCTCCATTCAGTCAGATAAAAGACCTCATCACCCTCCCATGGAGCAGTGGCCTGCTTTCCACAGGCCTGGTACTTGACATGCAGCTGCTCTCCTGCCGCCTGCCTTTGTAGAAACCCCACCTGGACAATTGAACACTTCACAGAGGGTTCT
Source organism: Podarcis cretensis (assembly GCF_951804945.1). NCBI lineage: Eukaryota > Metazoa > Chordata > Lepidosauria > Squamata > Lacertidae > Podarcis > Podarcis cretensis. The sequence continues at coordinate 32,466,599 of NC_137177.1, forward strand.
GCATCCCTGCTGAGCCACGGCGTATGGACAGGGCTGTGGACCGCAGCTTCATATTATTTCTTTCCTAGTCAGTGCACAGCCATTTAATGGGCCCTCTGAGACTCGGACAGCTTCAGATCTCTCCCATTTTGAAGGGCAGCATCGTGGAGGGTGGGGGAGGGAAGGAAACTTTCCAGAGCTTTGTGGCAAGAGTGATCTGTAGAGTGGATAGGGCAGGGCCCCATGGCCGTAGCAAGACTGGATGTGGGCTGCTTAGCTGCTTTTGTGTTTTATTGCTCATCTTCCTGACAATAGCTCCATTTCAGATATGGAAATGGTGCTCTCAGGAGGCGCATCCAAGCTTTTCGCCTCCCAGTCCAGCCACTTCCTCTCAGATTCTTCCTCTGTTACACTAAACAGACCAATAAAAACCTCTATATTTACTCTTATTTCTAGTAGTAATAAGTTCATTGTGTTTAATGTTAAGAATAATTTTAATTATTTAAAAATGTTTATGTACTGTACCACGTCCATTAAAACCATCGAAAGTGGAGTACAAGATAGGGCTAGATCAGCAATAAAACACCCAATGTCAGTGAAGTTAACTCTTTATTCAAAGAAACCAAAACAGTGCAGGCCTAGTAACTGGAGCAACTCTTCCCAGTAGGTCTTACCCCAATGTGGCAGTTGCAAGGTCTGAAGGCCACCATTCTCTAAGGCTCCTTCACCAGCAGCCTAAGGCTCCTTAATCCTTGTCTCTCTTTTCTCCACCCTTTTCATTTCTCTGCATGTTCTGGGAGACCAGGGAAGAGAGGAGCTGATCACAGGATGAGGGGGAGCTTCCTTGCTTATTCAGCAGCCTGCCTCCACTATGTCTCTTGACCCCCCTCCGATTCTGCCTCTGATTCTGAACTGCTCTCTGCCATAGCCTCTTCCTTCTCATGAAACCCACTTGCCCCTTCAACTTCCGACACCTCCTCCTCCCAGCCTGTTCCCTCTTCTCTCTCTGACCACTCATCATTGTCCCACCACCAATCCCCTGGCTCTGAGTCTTCTACCCCTGGGGGTTCCCTTGAGGGTTCCCCAGATGGTGTCTCCCACCACTTCTCTGCATCTAGCCAGTCCATGACAACAGCTGTCCTGATAATACAGAAGCAAGGGGAAAGGACATTCTGGCCCCACCTATCAGCCAGCAGCCAGACCTACTCTTAGCCAGAGCGAGGCAGCAGAATGCAACTTTATGTGTGCCAAAGGCCTGTCAAGCATCTCTAAGCCTGTTTCCACCCATGTCCCAGACTGTTCTCACCCATGTCCTTCTGCAGGCCTCCTCTCCTGGGGTGCCTGGCTTCCATGGTGTTGACCTTGCCAGGCTAAATCCAAGACTTCTATGCCTCCCTGTGGAGGAAGGGGTGGGCATGCTTAAAGGGCAAGGTGTCAGCAAAGGACCAACAAGCCCCAGAGACCTATCACAAGATGGCAAGTAGATAGCTTGCATATTGCAAGTCAAGCTAGGGCAAAAATGACTCCACACTGGCTCAATTCCCCAAACTTTTCTTTCTCTCCCCCGCCCTGGACCCTCCCCCAATGTTGTGAAAGCAGCAGCAAAGGGTGGGAGTGGGAAGGGAGATTTTTCCTGCCTCAGTAATCAGATTGAAGAAGCAATAACCCCTCTCCACAGTGGATGTGCATGAAGAATCAGGGGATTCCTGCTCCCATTGGTGATCCCGTTATCTCCACAACCATATACTGGGCTCTGGCAGTGGATAGGATAGATTGTTCAAAACAACAACAGCAAACACTATGGAAACAGCTTTGTGATAAGTATGAAGTTATTGAGAAGATGGAAATGAACACTCTGGTCAGTGAAGGCCACCAGATTCTTTGGATGAGTTAATAGTAGGAATAAATCTAATTCCTGAGGCAAATTTAATGAATGACTGTCATTTTAAAGAAGATTAAAGGAACAAGAAGGGCTCAGGCTACTCTTAAGTGGTTTAAAGTCAAAGCAAATGTTCTGACATGTTGGAAATATGTAGAGGCCAAAGCCTTTGAAGAAAAAACTGGAGGGATCACCGATAGTTTAATTACAGAAACGCAGAAGGGGCTAACAAGTTAGGTTAGCTCCAGGCCTTTCCTGTTTTGAACCTTCCTAGTGCAAGTTCAGGTGGAGGTAGCTCTAAGTACACCAGATCTTTTAAATGAGTCTGGGATTAGAAAGTCTAATTTTCTCTCATTCAAGAGAGGCTAAAAGGTCACAGATAGGTTATGAATTCTGATAGATGGACAATTCTTCTGCATGCAGTAATTTAGGAAAGAGGGAGGACTCTGTATATGCTTTGGAACATCAGGAAGGATTCAGTTGTATGAGGTTGAACTCAATAAATTTAGCAGTCATATATTGTTAGCAGGAGGTGTTCATAGCTGCTGTTTAGCAGTATTGCACGGACATTAATTTATATTGGTTGGTAAGGTTGTCAGCATCACCCCATATAATGGGGTTTGGGTTTCCAACCACAGTTTGTTGTATCCCATTTAACAGTTACTGTTACATGTTGGTTATCAAGTAACTGGCAAATTTCAAATGCCATTGCAGGTCAATTATCACATACTTTCAGAAAGTAAATTCATTTATTTCCGTCTAGAACTCACATGACCCTTGTTTTAAAACAGCTGCACTGGTTGCTAATTGGTTTCTGAGATGAATTCAAGGTATCAGTTTTTAAAGTCCTAAACGGCTTAGGCCCCAAATATATGAAAGACTACCAACTTTCCTACATACAATATCAGGTGTAAAGAGTGTCAGAGTGTTCTTTGTGGCAGCCCCTAAGCTGTGGAATTCCCTCCTCAAAGAGGTGTGTCTGGTACCCTGCAGATGCACCCTGGCTTTTAACACCTGAGAGGCCCATCTTAGGCCCATCCTATTCTCTTGACTGTAATCTTTTTTCATTTGTCTTAATGTTGTTGTTGTTGTTACTACCCACTGTTGGAACCTCATAGTGAAGGACAGGTAAGGAACATAAATAATACCTTTCCCAATTCCTGACCACACCCACCACTTACTTGTAACCCTCAGAAGGTTTTCCCACAACGGAATGTGGTACTCAGATGCAGGGCCATTTTTAGCAGATGCGGCGCCGGGGTGCAAATAGCCACCCAGTACCCCCAAATTACCACAAATAGTGTTGGAGTGGATGTAGCTGTGCACTGCCAGCCATCAGGGAGCCACAGCTCTCCCCATGCTGCTGCGGGAGAGCGGCCCCCACAGAGGCTTGGGAGTGAAGTTGCGCCCCTCCCAAGCCTCCGTGGGAGGAGAGTGCAGTTTCCGTCCCAAGCCTCCTCGGGAGGAGAGCTCCCCTACTTGCTGGGGTGCCCCTAAGAGGCTGGCGCCCTGGCACGATGCACTACTAAGCCATATGGGAAAGATGGCTCCGTTCAGGTGGCAAAAAGTTTTCCCATCACTGTGTTACAAAGACTCACAGGCTTTCAATTTCTTTCCTTCTCTGTAATTGTTCTCATCAAACGTTCAATGTCCTTCATGCCTTCATTTGTTCTGAGGAGAGGGCATGTCCCTGACTGTCCTTCATGTAGAGAGCTTCTATCCCTCATTTTGATGTCCAGGGGTTGAGAGGTATCCCCATAGGGACTCGATTTTGGCACACTTTGTCAAGATTGTCGGCTGAACGCTAAAAGAGTCAACTCCAAAACTCTCTCTCCATTTGCTAGATCCTCTTTCCAAGGGTCTTGCTCCAAACATGACGGTTCAGCATGAAAGAGTCCTTAATTTCTGTGTACGTTTGCTGTGGCCCGCCATAAATCATTTGGGAAAGTTACTGGGAACGAGCACAAAAGAAATTGACTCAGCAGCCTTTGAAAACCCTCTTTCACAAGAGGCCTTTTGATTTCTCTGTGTGGGTTAGAACATGTTTCCATCAGCCCAAATCCAAACCTGAGTCTGTCGACAGTTTGAACCATCTTAATGAGTGCTACTCATCAAAATTGTGCAGGAGATCAAAGTGATCCCCACCAGCCCCACTTTCATTGGGGAAAGGGAATGCATCAAGGTCCCTGTTATCCAAAGGTTAGATTAACTGAATTGATATTTTCCTTCCCACAATAAAAAGCCATGGTATGATTTATAACAAGAATGACATAGAGTGATAAAAAATACATCCATGTATTAAAAGCATAATGAAAGTAAAAACCTCCAATCACTAAAGCTGCCCAGATGTGTAAAGGAGGCTATATCTGGAATTGAATTTTCTTTGTAAAACACCTTTGTGTTTCTGCAGGCAGCTATTTGCCCCAAACACAAGGCCAAATTGGAGTGATATACTCCTCACGCAGGTGGCGCTGTGGGTTAAAGCCTCAGCGCCTAGGACTTGCCGATCGAAAGGTCGGCGGTTCGAATCCCTGTGGCGGGGTGCGCTCCCGCTGCTCGGTCCCAGCGCCTGCCAACCTAGCAGTTCGAAAGCACCTCCGGGTGCAAGCGGGAAGGTAAACGGTGTTTCCGTGTGCGGCTCTGGCTCGCCAGAGCAGCGATGTCACGCTGGCCACGTGACCCGGAAGTGTCTCCGGACAGCGCTGGCCCCTGGCCTCTTAAGTGAGATGGGCGCACAACCCCAGAGTCTGTCAAGACTGGCCCGTACGGGCAGGGGTACCTTTACCTTTACCTATTCACAAGGAAAGTACAATGCAATCCCTTTCATTTATTTCTTACAAATTCTTGTTCCATGCAGGTGTCTGGCATATAGCTTACAGCATTGTCAGTAAAAACTCGGCACTGTGACTGTGGCATGCAGGGAACTAAGGGCTATATTTAGAAGTCATTTACACTTTCATCAGTTAAAGGGGAGACATGATTATTTATGTACAGGAGGCATCCTCCATTACTATGGAAGAAGAAGAAGAAAACAACAACCCATGCATCTATTTCCTGGTCAATTCCCCCTGCTTCTAGAACCCAGATTCTGCTTGCTCATTGTGCATAAAACTTCCTTGATTGTTTTACCTTAGTCAAAGTCATAGGCCTAGTTAAATGTATATTATTATCATTTATAAGGTGAACCTGACTCCTGGATCAGACCAAACTCCAGTCTATATCACTATTCAGAGTGTCTCATCTAACGCCTGTGGGAAGACATTCTTTGGTGATGTTGGATCCCAAATATCAGCTAAAGTGAAGTTTGCAGCAAATGCTGAGGTTTCTTTTTGATCTAATAGCCAAGGAATTAGTGGGGAGGGGGGACAAAAGTATTTCAGTATTAGGCAAATTTGGGGTAATGAGCATAGCACCAGTAATGGATCATTATGTGATCTTGCAATCTAAACTTTGCATTTTTAGCTGCTGTTTCACTTAAGAACACAAGATGAGCCACACTAGATCTCACTGATGGTCTATCTAGTGCAGGAATGGAGAAACTTATTTGGCCCAAGGGCAGTATTCTCTTGTTGGCAACCTTCCAGGGGTAACATGCCAGTGGCTGGTAGGGCAGGAGACAAGGGTGGACAGAACAACTTTACCTTTGTACAGTATGCTACTTCCTACACACATCTACCAATCCTCCAGCCAGCCAGGCAAGAGGCGTTATTTGTCAGGCTTTGAGGAATCGGCTTCTCCCCCCCCCCCAGCAGTATATAAGAAGATCAAATGAAAAGGAATGTCTTACCAGTTAGAATCTTTAATAATCACAGTGAGAGGACAAAGAACACATCTCCTAGAAATGGCGGTGCTCCCAATTAAGGGTAACCCCACGGTCCCTATTAATCTATGTCACTCCTTCGTCTTGTAATCTGAGTTTGTACCCTCTGCACTTTTTGTTCTAACACTTTCTGAGCTCTCCGTGACTTTGGAGAAGGGGGGTGAATGCTGTCCAGAGACTGTGAATCTGTTAACCCTCTCTCTTCTAGTGTTTCTTCTCCTAGCTGTTCCCCATCCAGTATTTCCCAGCTTCTGCCTTCTGAACTATGCCCCTCTGCAAACCACTGTTCCAAATCTATACTGTCCTCCTGCTCCTGGGAAGATTCACTATTCTTCCTCAGTGCAGCCCTCCTCAGCACAGTCCCTGACATTATTAGAGTCCTCCGTTCCAGCCAGGCAAAAGCAAAGGCACAAAAGAAGGTCTGGTGAGGGATGTGACCATGGAAGAAGGTGTGTTTCCTGTGGAGACTTCTGATGGCAAGATGGAGAAGCCTGGACCATTTGAGGGGCCCCTTCCCCAAGGTCCCTCTTCTCTGAACTAGTGACTAGATTCTAGATCATCATGTTTCTTTCCAACAATGGGCAAACAAATGTTTCAAGGAAACCCACAATACACGAGGGCCACCATCCTCTTTACTGTTTGTTCACTGAATACTCTCTCTGTTCCATTTTAATTCCATGGACAGTAGCTGCTAATAGTCCTATCCTCTCCATGTGTGCCTTAATTCCTTTTAAAGTCATCTAAACAAATGATTATCAACACATCTTATTCATTCTGTGCAAAAAATATTTGGAGAGAGGGGTGGGTCTAAAAATGCTCTGCTTTTTGACATTCCTTGAGAAATATCCCCTCCCTATTAATTTACATTGTCATGATTTTCTCCCCCTCCTCCCTCACTGGGCACCATCAGCCCAGTGATACCAGCCCCAATGTCAGCTTCACTGCACATCCATGTCATCTCATTCATGCATGGTGCCTGACTGATTGGGTTGAACTCTGCGACTGATCCTACAAAGAGAAAGCAGTGGCAGGAACCAGAGGGATTCACTGTGAGGGATACTCACAGTGTTTAATATTCACATTAGGTAAATATTTCATTGGAAGGGGGTATATGCTATATTCCTCTGCCCCACTAAAATCTCTACTACTAAGCCAAAAATCCAGACTTGTGAATATTCAGCAGAGGCATTTGAATAGATAAACATTTCTGCTCCAGTAAGAATGCATAAATGAAGGAGCCCTGCTGTTTTGCATGCAAAGACCTCTTGCTTACTCCTGTCACTGCAAAGGTAGGTTGATTCTCTAAATTAAGAGCCTTTTATTTTATTTATTGGTAGACATATGCAGTTGATGAATGCCAGTTGGTAATTAATAGCACTGAAAGAAGGTCACACTCAAGGACAATCCCCAGCAAAGGTCACTTTCCCCAAAGTCAGTACTGGCATAAAGTTGGCTCTAACCTCAACAGGGGATGGGAGAAAATAATATCAAGGAAACTGGCAACAAGCTGTTTGAATTGTGCAAATTCTCAGGTGACTGTAGGCTTTGACCTTTCATTAAAAATAAAAAAATTAAAAAATTGCACCTTTAATTTAGGATTCAAGGCATCATTCTGTCTAAATAGCTGCCAAGTCAACTTAGATGCTTATTACTCTAATTGAAGGATATTACATTCAATCTGGTTGGAGCTGAGGAGACAGCAATGCCATTTGGTAAGTGTGGATCTCAGGTAGCTACTGGAATGCTTTGTGGTGGAGGATTTGCTGCTGAGCAGTTTGTGAAGATATCACTGTGCTGAAGTATACAGTGTTACCTCAGTTTAAGAACAGCCCTGTTTGCGAACGATTCAGTTTATGTACTCCTCAAAACCGGAAGTAATGTCCTGGTTTGCGAACTTTACCTCGGTCTAAGAACGGAATCCGAACGGTGGAAGGGCACTGGCAGTGGGAGGCCTCATTAGGGAAAGCGCACCTCGGCTTAAGAATGGTTTCAGTGTAAGAACGGACATCTGGAACGGATTAAGTTCGTAAACCAAGGTACCACTGTATTGTACTGTGGGATCTTCAGCAAGATCAAGGTGAAATGCAACCAGTTTCTGTGGTCTATTGACACAACGTCAATACTTGAACTTGGATGCCAATATGACCAGATCAGCTGGAATTTGGCCCAGGAGCTTCCTGGAGAGCCACCAGAGGTCACAAGAAGGGAAAGAATGGTCAATATTGCCTCTTTCCAGGTGTCTGCATGGCTCCATTCTCCACCACACCCAAGAGGAAGCCACTGGTTCCTTCTGAACTAAAGCTGATGAGATATTAAATGCCAGATAAAAGCAGTCAGGTGGACCCCGTAATACATCACAAAGGTACGGGGAAAATTGGAGTGTGATTGTATCTTAGTAGCACTGCCTATGTTCCAACACTCACATATTCAGCTTATTGTCCTCAAATGTTTCTCCCCTACCCCACCCAAGTACATCTACTTGCTAAGTCATTTTGAAGACATTAAGAACATAAATGTTGCACAGACCATACAGCTTCTAATTAGGTCAGCAAAGAGGAGAAAGAGTTCATTTTGCTTTGCCTTGAGTCCCTGACTGGCAAATAATACCTGTCTAGGGGCATGTATGCGAATTGATGAAATGAGAGTAGAGGGCGGAAACACCAAGGGAGGGCATGGGCTTAATCTAGAGTCAGAATAAGAACAAAGAGAAGAACAAGAGCAAAGATAATGAGCCATATTGACACTTCCCATCCCGCTTTCAGAGTGAACAACTTAGCCTTAGGGTAGCAGAGTTAAGAGGCAGCACCCAAAGAGAGGCAAAAGTAGAAAAGGAATTTGAAGAGTGGTGCCATTTTTGCTATGAAAGCAGCAGCAGACCAGCAAAAATACTGCCCTCACCCTAGACAAGATAATAAGGGAACAAGAAATTGAGACCAAAGAATGAGGGCAAATATATATAGCAGGAGATTAGTAGGTAGAACACAGAGTTAATGACATGCCTGGGTGTCGTGGCTGGTTGGACTCTACTAAACTTGCTTAAATGGGGGGCATTTTATGGGAGATGCAAATGTTTCTGAGCTCTCTCCCATTTCAGCTCATCCCAGCTTCTAATGCTTCCCAGCCTCCCCGTCTGACTTAATATTTAAATAGTTTCAACAGCCTCAATATTTGAGTCATTAAAGAAAAAGTGACTTCTTTGCATCATGTGGAAATCGGCTCAGATTTTCTAAGGCCTTAATATGTACATCTTTTCCTACCTCACAACCACTTTTCTCTGCTCACTCTCCGTTTAAAAAGTTACTTGCTTCACTCTTGATTTTTCGTCTCTAGGGACATTACTTGAGGCACACACACAAAAAGGGTGAATTCAGCTGTGCTGAATAATGAATATTATATTATCTAAAGTGAAAATGAAATACAGTCAAAAAAAGATTCAGTATTTCACAGTAAAATGTTTTCATGTTGACAAAGCCATGGATTGCACTGGGATTTGTAAATATTGATTTATCTGTTTAATGTAGTGCAGAACATGTGGCATGGATGTGGAGTTGGAATTCATGATTCACAGAATTGTAGAGTGGGAAGGGACCACAAAGGTTCATCTAGTCTCACCCCCCACAATGCAGGAATCACAGCTAAAGAATCACTGACAGATGGCCCTCCAACCTCTGTTTTAAAAAACCTAATGAAGGACAGTCTACCACGGTAACTGCTTTTAGATGTTCTTCATTGTGATTGCTTTTATAATGTTTTATAATGCTTTTGCAGAAGTTTTCTGGCCCGGGCTCCTTGAGGAGGAAGGGCAGTGTATAAATGCAATAAATAAATGATTATAATTCTATACTGCTTTCTGTCGACACCCCAGAGTAGTTTCCAAAATAGTCATAATAATACCAGTACAGTTATTAAAACAAATGGAAATAAAATCACAATGTAACAATAATCAGTGTGGTATATAGTGTTTACGGGACGCGGGTGGAGCTGTGGGGAAAAACCACAGAGCCTAGGACTTGCCGATCAGAAGGTCGGCGGTTTGAATTCCCATGATGGGGTGCGCTTCCGTTGCTCCTGCCAACCTAGCAGTTCGAAAGCACATCAAAGTGCAAGTAGATAAGTAGGTACCGCTTTGGCAGGTAGGTAAACGGCGTTTCCGTGCGCTGCTCTGGTTCGCCAAAAGCAGCTTAGTCATGCTGGCCACATGACCCAGAAGCTGTATGCCAGCTCCCTCAGACAATAAAGCGAGATGAGCGCCACAACCCCAGAGTCAGTCATGACTGGACCTAATGGCCAGGGGTCCATTTACCTTTACCTATATAGTGTTTAGACTAGGACTTGGAAGATGTGGGTTCAAAACCCCACTCAGCCATGAAGCTCCCTGTGTAACTTTGAGGCAGACATTGCCTCTCAGTCTAACCAACCTCATAGGGCTGTTGTGAGGAGAGCCCTATATGCCACTTTTCCTTGGAGAAAAGGTGGGGTAAAAAAGGTAACAGTAAAAGAAAATAAGCAATGAGACAGTAGCAACAGAGCAGCTTAAAAGGGCTCCTGAAAAACCCAGGGCAAACTGACCAGCTCCTCTAAAGGCCTAGGAGAAAATATAAGTCAACAGCATCTGTGACTCTGAGGAGGAAGAAGTTCCTAAGCCAAAGCACAACTACTCATAAGCCCTGTCCTGCATTCCCACATGATGAAATACATTTGCTGATGGGACCACAAGTGCACACTCCTCAAATTGATCTCAGAGCCAGAATTGGCTGATCTGGAGAAAGTGGTGGTCCACCAAAAACCCAGGTCCCAGGTAAATCAGCATTTTAAATGCAAACAGTAACACCTTGCATTTGACCCAGTAACATATCGGCAGTCAGTGAAGATCCCACACCTTTGGAGCATCTGTTGACACCACATTTTATTTCCATCCTTGACCAAAAAGCAAACAAACAGACAGGCAAGATTTTCCTTGCTGGCAGGCTTTTGACCACAGAGAAAAAGGTGTTGTTTTACTTGCTGTTGCTGTGTTGTTGTTGTTTTTTAAAGGTATCATTTATAATGTGTACACACACACACTCCTGGTTTTCTAGAAGGGATTTGTTACAATGCCGAGGTAAACAACGGCTGCTTCCGATGAGACCGGCTTGAATGAATAAATAGCATGTCATTTTATTTGTGTCTCCCATCACTTGTTTGATTTCCATGCTGTGCATGTTCTTCCATGCCATAGCAACATCCATTCTGTTTGCTGGATGAGTAAGCCCTTATCCACCGTATAAGGTATTTACTAGAGCAAACGGGCTGGCAGTAATAACCAGCCAACCCCACTGCTGCTGCTTGCATAGATCTGTGATCATTTCATGTCAATAGCTGGGGTTGCAGTTTAGGGCTATGTAGCCTCAAGGTGGGAAATGCCCTGGAATAGAGGAGTGTAACATTGACCCCTACGATAGGCAAGCCCTGCCATTTTCCATCAGGGATGGGGACAGTGTGAACCTTCAAATGTCCCTGGATTCCAGCTCTCATCAGCCCCTGCAGTAACTGCTGGTGAGTTGGAGCATCATTGCTCACCTGGTTTTCCAACATGGAAGTCACAGATGATAACTGTCAGGCAGCAAAGGAACCAACCCCCACGGCAGGTTGACAGGAACAGATAAGACAAGGAAAAGTCCTTGCCATCTGCATTTATTCAATACTTACTGAGATAGGCTTGAGAATGCAGCTTCTTGGAATAATGGTGTTGTCCCAAGTTAATTTCCACCCCACTTTTCTCCCACTTCTCATTCGTCAACAGTTGCCGCTTAGGGTCATCTGTCTCCATTTGCTCTCCTACTTTTAAGGCTCACCAGGTTCTGGGAGATGGTGGGTCTGGAATGCTTTCTAGTGATAACATGTCAGCCAGCTGCTCCGGCTCTGCCTCCTCCTCCTCTCCCATTATTTCCCAACTCCCCCCCCCCATCTTCCTCTGAGCTGTGACCTCCCTCAAACCCCTGTTGTAATTCTGAACTATCTTCTTCTTCTTCTCTGGAAGGGTCAGGCTGTTGTAATTCTGAACTATCTTCTTCTTCTTCTCTGGAAGGGTCAGGCTTGCCCAGTCCCTGGCAATAACTGAGAAAGAGATGGACATGGAGGTTAGCGCAGTGCAGGCATAGTGGCAGGAGTGCTGGATTGGCTCCATTGCTGCACCTGCACTTCTTTCCCTGCTGCCTTCCCCCTCTCCCTCTTGTTTGTCTCTGTGTTGGAAAGCCAGGTGAGCCACACTACCCTGCTCTGAACTGCCACTCACTATGGAGCCCCAGCCAGTTTGGTTAATGATCAGGGGGTGATGGGAATTGCAGTCCAGTAACATCTAGAAGGCCACTGGTTTCCCACTGCTGCCCTAACCTGTTGGATCATCCAAGGTAAGGGTGACTGCATCACTCCATGGGAGGTGTGGTGCAAAAGAGAGCTGGTGTTGAATCATGGCCTTGTTACATCAGACCCAAGGAAAGGAATTTGCACACAAGGCTGACCAGCTGGGCAACAAAGCAAAACTGTTTGATTTCTGTGTGCCAGACTTCTCTTAAGGATATAGGAGTACAGCTTGCTTAAAAATATGGTAATCCTAATCAGATAGATCGGCCAGAAGGGCCAATGGTCAGGGATGGAGAGAGTTTAGATCCAACAACATCTGGAAAGCCAAATGGTCCCCAACCCTGTTTTAAATCATAAGCTTGTGGCTAAGGGCCATTGCGTTGTATTGCTGTACAACAGTGACTAGTATATTTCTGGAGCTTTTTAAAACAATCAGTTGTTTCTCGTTACAAAAAATAAAATAAAATGTATATATTTAAAAGGTATCCCACTGTTCCTCAAAAAAAGCCAGAGCATATGATATAATTGAATGGCATCAACTCAACATACAAACCAAAGAAAAATAAAACAGAAAGATACAGAAACAAATCAAAAGCACTGGAGTGTAAAGTTCCAAGATAATGCTCAACCTAATGGGCTAGTTTCCTTCATATGATTTTGCTGACAAGTTATGAGTATCACTGACAGTCAGCATCAATCAGACCTAGGAGTCTTGGTTGACCACAAACTTGACATGAGCCAACAGTGTGACGTGGCAGCTAAAAAAGCCAATGCAATTCTGGGCTGCATCAATAGGAGTATAGCATCTAGATCAAGGGAAGTAATAGTGCCACTGTATTCTGCTCTGGTCAGACCTCACCTGGAGTACTGTGTCCAGTTCTGGGCACCACAGTTCAAGAAGGACACTGACAAACTGGAACGTGTCCAGAGGAGGGCAACCAAAATGGTCAAAGGCCTGGAAACGATGGCTTATGAGGGACGGCTAAGGGAGCTGGGCATGTTTAGCCTGGAGAAGAGGAGGTTAAGGGGTGATATGATAGCCATGTTCAAATATATAAAAGGATGTCACATAGAGGAGGGAGAAAGGTTGTTTTCTGCTGCTCCAGAGAAGCAGACATGGAGCAATGGCTCCAAACTACAAGAAAGAAGATTCCACCTAAACATTAGGAAGAACTTCCTGACAGTAAGAGCTGTTCAACAGTGGAATTTGCTGCCAAGGAGTGTGGTGGAGTCTCCTTCTTTGGAGGTCTTTAAGCAGAGGCTTGACAACCAAATGTCAGGAGTGCTCTGATGGTGTTTCCTGCTTGGCACGGGGTTGGACTCGATGGCCCTTGTGGTCTCTTCCAACTCTATGATTCTATGATTCTATGATTCTAGCATCTGCTTATGTTTTTGGTATATGTCATAGGACTATATGCAGGTGTGTGTATAGATAGATAGATGACAGATAGACAGATATCCCTTATACATGTATCTTTCCTTTTCTGTTATTCTTTGCCTTTTTCTTGTGTTCTTCAATATGATTTTGCTAATCACATTCTTTATTCTGTGATATGATTTGGCATGTTTTATACCGTAAACCTTTGCATTTTCTCAAGTCCAGGTTTTTCTTAGAAAAACCAAGAGCAGCATAAATCAAAAAAATAACCACTAAAAAAATTCAGCAGGTCAACAATAAAGAGGGAAACATAATCCCAAGGCAGCAACAAAAAGAAAACAAAAGTAAAACAGCCTGAAGTCTCCATAAAGGCCTCTCTCTCTAAAGAAGTCTCTGCCTGATGTTTAGAAGCAGGGCTGACCCTACTATTAGGCAAAGTCGGATGACGGCATCAGGGGGCAAAAGCTGGGTGGTGGCAGTTCCCAGCTGTTTGTCCTGAGGTCCCAGTCTATTTCCTTCTGTTGCCACTTGGTCTGTTCTCAGCATCCTAATTTGTCCTACTCATTAGATATGGTGGAGGATGAAATCCCATCGGCAAGACTTGAAGTAAGGGTGAACTGCCAGTCCATTCAGCTTCTGTACATGGAATGGTGAGGGGCTGGGGCATCTTCTACTTTGCCTTGTGCCCCAGCAATAAAAGTAGACACCCACAGCAGAGACCTATTTATCCATCTGGGAAAGCTTGTCAGGACAGAAATGTCTTGTATCATTTCTGGAAAGTGCAGATAGTGTGCACCGGTCACATCCCAACAGAAATGATGATCCATAGATGAGGGGCACCAGAATGGAAGCTCTGATCCATGTTACGGTGGAGTGGGCATCTGGTATTTTGGAACTTGGAGGAAAAGCTCACCCACAGACCACTGTGAAGCAGTGGCAGAGCTTCATGCTCCGGCACCGGGGGGGGAGAGCAGGTGGGGCTGGCGCATGTTCCGGGGTGGGGAGCACGTCCTGGGGGTGGGGCACACTGCAGGGGCGGGGCACTCAGCATGGGCGGGGGGCAGCCGTGATGGCACCATACTGGGATCGCGCTGCTGGGGGCGGTGGGCTCCCCCCGCACTCCTGTTCCTCCGCCAGTGCTGTGAAGTACTGGTTATATATTTATGCCTGCTTAGAACATGTTCCTGATTCCTCCTTTGGAATTTTGTATTGTAGCTTCGCCAGTCCATCATATGACACCATAAGACATCACATAATGGAATGGGCAGGTGGTTATGGGTTTTCTAATCAAAACCACTTGATGGGTTAAATAAGGATATCTAGTGGGCCAAAACAGGAGTAAGGCTTCCCACAGCTCCCTAGTTTGAGAGCAGATGTTTTACTCTGCAATATAATTTAACCATAGTTCCAAGGATAAAAGACTAATCCAATCTCCCACAGGGACCAGCAAAATGTTTCTGGAAAGGTCAGGAGCAGGGCATGATATTAAGAATATTTATTTCTCACATTCATGTACTTTCTTTCTTCCAAGATGCATCTCAGTGCAGCTTTCCCCAGTGGTCTCCTAAATGAAAACGAACTAGACTTGAGACTGTGGTTTGACCTCAGTATATTGAGTATATATACTCAAGTATATTGCCCTGTACATACAGGTTAGTTGCCACAGCAAGTTCAACCAGCAACAAAATATTGCAGCATATCCTCACTCCCTCAGCAGTTGTGGCTGATGTCCTTTGGGGCTAGCAGGGAGGTCAACAGCAGGTAGAGTCAGAGTCAATGACAGGCAGAAGCAGAGCCAACTAATTCTAGTTTTGTCCCCATTCTCTTCCCCGTTGAGGAGGGAGTCCCTAGTGGGGAGTGTTGGTGTTAAAAGTATAGCTACAGCAGCTAACTAAAATGTTGGCAACCTTAGAGCGAATTGGGAATGGGTGCACATCCTCGTGGTGGCCAACAAAGGAACAAATAAATCTAATCCACCACCAAACCTCTGTGCCTGCAAGAAAATCCCCACTTCCTTCCATACATGGCTTATCTGTGTATTCCTTTTCTAAAATGAAAGCTTTAATTCTCAAGTCAGGTTTTAGCTTGTGCCGGTTGAGTGGAAGTATAAATGTTGCACCATATCTTATTATACATTCCAGCTCCCTCCTCCCCTTGCATCTATTACTTGGGAAGCAGGGCCCTCACAGAATGTATGCTGCTATGTCCACGGGCACAACAACACGGATGCCGGCGTAGCCTATGGGTGCAAGACAGGTCTGTAAACCAAGACAGGGACTTGGACAAGAGTCTTCCTCAGTCTCAACTCTCCATCTGCAACTGGTGGCCAATAATACTGACCTGCCATACAGGGTTGTTTGTTTGTTTGTTTGTTAGCTAGCTGCAACACTAAGTTACAGAGAAGCAGGCAGAGAGCCTTCTGGGTAGTGGTGCCCATCCTGTGGAACATCTTCCCATCAGATGTCAGAGAGATAAACAGCTACACGACTTTCCAAAAACATCTGAAGGCAGCCCTGTATTAGGAAATTTTTTATGTCTGACATTTTGCTGTGCTTTTATTATGCTGGCGATTGTCCAGAGTGGCTGGGGCAACCCAGTCAGATGGGTGGGGGATGAGTACAGTGGTACCTTGGTTCTCAAACGCTTGGTACTTAAACAACTAGGAACCCAAACACTGCAAACCCGGAAGTAAGAGTTCCGGTTTGCAAACTTTTTTTTTGAAGCTGAATGTGCTCCGTTTTGAGTGTTAGGCTTCTGATTTGAGTGCCACACTTCCATTTTGAGTGTTATGCTGAGGTCTGTCTGTTTTTGATATTTATTTTGCGTTTTTGTTTATGCAGCTCTTTTTGTGTGTGACACTGTGGAACCCAGTTCAGCTACTGATTGGTTAGTTGTGTGACTGCAGTGCATTGTTTATTGCTTTCATTTTATGGATCAATGGCCTCATTAGATAGTAAAATTCATGTTAAATTGCTGTTTTAGGGGTTGTTTTAAAAGTCTGGAACAAATTAACCCATTTTGCATTACTTTCTATGGGAAAACGTGCCTTGGTTTTGGAACGCTTTCGTTTTGGAACAGACTTCCAGAACAGATTAAGTTTGAGAACCAAGGTACCACTGTAATACATTATTATTATTATTACTGTCATCATCGTCATCATCATCATTCCACAATGGTTAACTGATGTCTGTTTTTAACTTCTTTGTTGTTTCCATAGCATAGTTTTACATTTTTATTGCTATAAACCGCTTTGATACATTTTTTACTACACAGTATACACATATACACAGTATACACATATTTTATCAATAAGTTAATAAAAATGCTGGCACTGATGTTGCCTTATTATTATTATTATTATTATTATTATTATTATTATTATTATTGCTGCTGCTGCTGCTGCTGCTGCTGCTACTCTAGTTTCTTTTCAAGTTATTATTATACATTTATATTTCAATTTCCCAGTATTCTTTTCTTTTTCTTCTTCCCACTGTTCTGATTTACCAGATACAGGACACTGGATAGACTCCAAAATCTACTTAGGGAGGGGTGGATGGGAAACTTTCCCATTCCAAAACCATAAAGTACTACCACCACTTCATCTCTATAGATCCCTTTCTTTCCAGACTCTCCAATTGCATCCTCCGAGACAATGTGAAAAAGAACAGGGGGGGAAATTTCCCCAATTAATAATTTAGGCTTTTGTTTAAACATTTATCAGTAAAAAATGAACAGTCCTCTATCTGAACAGAATTGATTGCCTAAGCTGATATTGGAGTCTGTCTGGGGGATGGAGAAAAAGACGAGTGATAGTAATGCAATTGCAGAAATATTTGGCTGGTTATAAAACTTGAAGTATTGGAGGAAGAGAGGTTCTGGGAGAAGCATGGAAAATAAGACAATGAGGATCCCAGAGGCTGAATTATACTTTTGAAGACTGATTGAGCTGGCCAGAGTTTTCTGGGTTTCTGGGCATAGCTGTACTTCAGTAATCCAACATTATTCTTTAACTTTTATACAGTGGTACCTCGGTTTACGAACTTAATCCATTCCGGAAGTCCGTTCTTAAAGCAAAACCATGCCTAAACCAAGGTCGCACTTTCCCTAATGAGGCCTCCTGCCACCGGTGCCCTTCCACTGTTCGGATTCCATTCTTCGACCGAGGTAAAGTTCTCAAACCGGGACACTATTTCCGGTTTCACGGAGTTTGTAAACCAAATCGTTCTTAAACCGGACTGTTCTTAAACCGAGGTACCACTGTACTTGATGCACACCCTGCTCATTGCTAGCCACTTCATAACAGATCAGCAGTTCCCTGCTTGTTAGGAACTGGATGGTTAGATGAGTTTGAAACCCATTTAATCTACAGTAGCCATGGTTTTTCACATTGCAGTTGCACTGATATGGTAAGCCTCCTTGTGTAGCCAATGTTGCTGCAGGCTTCTGTTCCTATGACCTTAACAGTGGCTTGATCTGTAATGCTGCTCTGCTCAACTCCATAAAGCTGTGCCTGGTGTTTCCTGCTAATAGAAATAGAATAGAAATACTTTATTGTCACTTTATCACTTGTTTACAATGAGATTAAATGAGCCCTCCCCCCCAATCTCTCTGTCCTTGTTACACTCTGTGTGCTGTCGTACGACCACCAACCCCGAACATCATCTGCAATGTTGCTGTCTTCCATTCAGTAGCCTCACAGCCCACGGGTAGAAACTGTTCTTTAATCTGTTGGTGCAGCTTATCATGCTTCTATATCTCCTGCCCGAGGGCAGGAGATTAAAAAGGTGCTGGCAAGGGTGTGAGTCATCCCTGAGAATGTTCCTTGCTCTTCTGAGGCAATGGTCTCCTGCCGCTGCCAAAGGCAAGGGAGCAGGCCAGGACAGGCCCACCCAACCCCACCATTCACTTCGCAAACCTGTTCCAGGCTTTTTGAAAAGGAATATTTGAAAATGGTGACTAGAAGAAGGCTTTTTAGAAGGACCAAAATGAAGGCAATTGGATTTATATCACTTCACAATATGATGAACACACCTTGGACTGAGAACCTCTCAAGAGAAATGCATGCCATGGTAACAGTCTAAGAGCAGAAGGGGGTGGGGAAGAAAACAACAGACATATAGAGGTTCCAGCACAAACAGAACCATTCATATAACCATTCAATGAAAGCTGCCTGTTTTTGTGCTTGTGTCAGAGCGATGCCGAAGCATGAAGCAAGAACAAAATCTACCTCAAAACATTAATGGTGTCATTTCTACTCCTAGTTTAGCAAGGGGCCAAAAATAGGATGCAATGCCCACCACCCATCTAAACGCAGGGTGGACATGTGCTCCAACCATTATTGTTTATTGGGAACTGCCCCAATATACAGATACCCTTTCCAGAAATCTGTTTGGTGATCTAGATTGTGTGTTTGGCTTTTCCTTCTGTTTATCAACATATTACAATGTCTTTCTTTTTTCCTATGTTGGTTAAATAAAAACAACAACAATAATAATATTTTTTTAAAAAAAAGTTTTCCAAAACATCCCAGTCCCAAATTGCCCACCCACTCTCTGACAGCAAAAGTTACCAATTGTCTTTTGAGGTTTGGGTACCAACCCAAATCCTGTGCTTTTTCGCAGCAGCCAGATATGCAGTAGTCAAGGGGCTTCATCTGCTCAACTCCTTCGTATTACTTGTCCTTCGGATCAGGCTGGTGGTGAGATACAGGAGAAGGCCAGTAAGAAAGAAGAAGTTAGCAAGCCCTCCAAGAGTCTAAAGGAAATATAAGTGTTCAAAGTCCATTTTAAGAGAAATGTAACATGATATAAATACTTAAGGTAGCTGCCTCGCAATCTGGATATGATTGCTGAAAGCAGAGGTGGCTGGAAAACGTATATCCTTAAGTCCAAATTCTTGGCACGGATTTTCATTCCCTCCCACCCACCCAGCTGTGTGCTTTGCAGAGCTCCCCCCTTCTAGTCTGCAGCCTGTCCCTGTCTCCTTCCATCCTTCTTTACTTGTTACAAAAGATTCGTTGAAGTTGCCAACAGCAAGCAAATATATAAAGGCCCCAAGTGGTCAGAAGCGCACACACACACACACACACACACACACCCCAGCCTCCCAGAGCTTATCAGTCCATGCTTCCTCTCTCCAGTCACAGAGATTGTGAAGACCTTGACAGCAAATCATTGTCGTTCATCTCTTCCAGACTAGGAGAAAGCTGATGGGTCAGAATGATTGCATTTGGACTCCTATCTGTGTGTGACATTGATGGATAGCTGGAAGGTGCTGATGGAGAGATGGAGACTGAATGGCAACAGTTCCTAATCAACACAGGTGGGGGGGGGAGGAATATGCAAACTTTCTGCCCTCCTCAATAAGATCTCACACAAATAATTTCTTCTAGATGCACTTTGCTTCTTCTTCACCTCCAATGAGAGGTGAGCCTGGGACTGCAAGAAGTAAGAACACACAGGTTTCTGGTCCACAGTGTTTTCAAGTAGCCCACATGGCACTTAGTTATTTGTGGGTGCTCTCTCTGTGTGTGGGGTATGTGGGGGGGTGAGAGAGGGAATGATAATGAATTAGTAATAGGCGCAAAATTCAACTTAGTTTGCATGAAAAGGTGAATGTTCCAAATTTGCACTTTGCAAAGCAATATGCGAATTGAAACACAGCCATCCTTTGAAAATTACATGCAAAAACACATTCTGATCTAGGAAATTGCTTTGCAAAAATGTGTATACAAAAATGTGCCTATTATGAGCAATTCATACTAAATGTTGATTTTTATTTTTTTTTAATCACAAGCTGATGTATACTTAAGACTGGAAAGGTCAGAGAAATTGAAATCATAGCTTGTGATCAAAGTCAGAAGACCATGTGTCACTGGCTTTGAAACCACTGCACTGGCTGACAGAAAGCAAGCACCCAAGTCAATGTATTAGTACTGGTATATAAAGCCCTAAATGGCTCAAGACCCAACTACCTAAAACAGCACCTTCCTGACTACTAACCATTTTGGACCCTTCAGTCAGCAGTTGGGACTCTTTTAGTGCCACCCTGGAGCAGTCCACTTGGCATTGACCCATGACAGAGTCTTTTCAGTAACAATTCCCCACTTGTTGAATCCTAGTAAGGTGCAACTTCTCTCTCTCATTATTGACTTTTAAGAGGAATCTAAAAACATCCCTGTTTACCCAGATCTTTGATGACTGAAGAATACTGCTCCTGGAAACCCTGAAATCATGTTTCAAACTGTTTATGGAATGCTTTAAAAATGTTTTTAGTGCCGATGTGTTTCCATGAGCTCCTTCAGGAGGAGGGGTGAGATATAATTTAATAGTAATACTAATAATACTAATACTACTACTAATAATAATAATGGAATAGGGTTTAAACTAGATCTGAAGTCAGCAGCACCAACTTGAGCCCAAGTTAAGCAAATGCCAGTTTGACTTCCTGTTCTGAATGCAATCTGCTGAAAATCACAGCAGATTTGCCATTTGCTCATCTGTGCTGGATGCCTCAGTCTCCCAGGAGGCACAATCTGAACCGTGAGGTGAGGGTTGAGCACCAATTCAAGGAGACACTTAATTTCTGATCAGCCTCTTTGCATAAGCATCCCAGGAAGATTAACTTGCAGGCATGTTCATAAAAAAGTGACTATGCATATGGAATTAGATTTTCATATCAAGGTGTCGGATGCTATTCCTGAGCATCTTTTACTCTCCTCTAACCATTGCCATTCCCTAATGACAGCTTTTCTCTTATGCTTCAGTCACAAAGATGGATTTAGCCATTCAATTCCATTGACAGCCCCCTTTCTTCCCCTCCCCTTTCTAAGAAGAGTAATTACGCACAGAGATTGATAAATGCCTCCTCAGCATCTACAAGGTTTCAGTCCCTGAGGCCTGTTAACAGTACAATATGCTTATTACCTGTGTCTATCATAGCATGATCGAGTGTTAAGAGGTTAATCTGCAAAGTACTGCTAAGAGTCAGAAAGAATTAAAGGCATGAAACTTGGTTTCTGATTTATCAACACACAAACAAATGAGCTTCGCCTTAGTTACGAGACTGACTAGCATGGTACTCCAAGTGTGTGGAAATGTGTGTGGACAGGCTGTGGATGCAATGCTGATCAGGTCTCATTTCTTATCCTTTATATATAATTTTTATTAACTTTTCTGTTTTACAATTTAAAGCACTCATTTTTACATCCTTAAGATATCAATGACTTCCATTCTTCTCTTTCCATGGTTCATTTTGCATATCATAAATCCCTGCATATTTTACAAAAACTATACCATTCAATATTCCATTATTACCTTCATCAAAATTTATTTACACTGTTGAATTTATCTTAATGCTGCCAGCATTTTCAGCTGCACACAGTTATTTCCCATATATTCAATAAACTTTTTCCAGTCTTCTCTAAACGTATGTCCTTCTTGATCTCTTATTCTATATGTTAAGTCTGCAAGCTTTACTTTTCAACACAAACTGAATTGAATTTCTCCTCCATCTCTGAATTGGCAGGCAAGCTCTCCTGAATAACCGTTTATGGCACCTGGTATCCTTTGTTGCAATGTGCAACTGTGCTGCAATTGGGTGCACTCTCAGTAAATGTTGGGTGATGAAACTGATGTGGTGCCTTCCAGATACTGCTGGGCCATTAACCATGCTGTCTGGGGCTGATGAGAGTTGGAGTCCGGCATCTAGCCCAGTATTGTCCATACTAGCTTGCAGCAGCTCTCCAGGTTTTAGGCAGGAGCCACTCCTCCTTAGACTTTCTGAGGATTGATTCTGCACACAAATCATGTGCTCTATTGCTGGGCCACAGCCCTTCCCTATCACCATCTCACATTATAACACGGACCAGCAGTGTGGTGGTGCCCTTCAGATAATGATAATTCAATAACAAATCAGATTCCTAGTTTGTCATCAGCCCTTTGCTAAAGGAGAAGCCGAGGTGGAGGAGGGATGTAATTTGACTTGATGATTGCTTTATCTCGTTACTTAAATTGTGTTAGGAATCCCGGAGAATAATGGGTAGTTGTGAAAAATTCCCCCAGTATTTTGAAGCAAAACCCAGTCATCATCTCCTTCATAACCTCCACACCAGCACACATTACAGAAACATCAGCCTCTGGTTCCCCTGTGTTCCTTGGACATTTGTCCACAACAGTGACTTATAGGCAGCAAGACCAAGGTGCATTTGGACATGGGCAGGGCCGGCCCAAGACATTTTGGCACCTGAGGCAAACCACAAAATGGTGCTGCCCTCCCTGCCAGGGAAGAAGGGGTGAGTGAAGATCTATATCTTGGGGCTGGGAGTTAAAAGTCTACATCAGGATCTGCTACCCCTGTGGATCCTGCTGCCTGAGACCACCTCACATAGCCTCATGGGTGGGCTGGCCCTGGACATAGGGAATACTGCATTCATTTATAATAATAATAGTAATTTTATTATTGCGCCTAGGGCTTGCCGATCGAAAGGTCGGCGGTTCGAATCCCTGCGGCGGGGTGCGCTCCCGCTGCTCGGTCCCAGCGCCTGCCAACCTAGCAGTTCGAAAGCACCTCCGGGTGCAAGTAGATAAATAGGGACCGCTTGCCAGCGGGAAGGTAAATGGCGTTTCCGTGTGCGGCTCTGGCTCTGGCTCTGGCTCTGGCTCTGGCCAGAGCAGTGATGTCACGCTGGCCACGTGACCCGGAAGTGTCTCCGGACAGCGCTGGCCCCTGGCCTCTTAAGTGAGATGGGCGCACAACCCCAGAGTCTGTCAAGACTGGCCCGTACGGGCAGGGGTACCTTTACCTTTACCTATTATTTGTAACCTGCTCATCCGACTGGTGTTGCTCGAACCACTCAAAATAATGCCTCAAAATCCACACTTTTCCAAATTTTGTGATGCAGCTCTCCAGTAAAGCCAAATGTAAACAAAACACATGCATTATGATAAAGTGTGCATAAAAGTACAATATTAGTGAAAATAACATACAAAAATGCATTATATTAGGGGAAATCACTTTGCAAATTGTGTACATTTACTAAAATGCACACCCCATATTTATCAAAGTCTTTTCCTATATCAACCCTTCCAGGCACTGTGTTCAGTGTGTGTGTTGGGGGGATGGTCTTCTCACTATCCCTCCACTGGGTTTTGCCTGCTGAGTGGTGACACAGGATAGGGCCTTCTCTGATGTGGCTCCCCAGCTTTTGAATTCCTTTCTCTTGGAGAGAATGACAGCAGAGACCTTAACCGATTTCCACCACCAAAAAAAATAATTTACATTCTCCCAGGCACTGATGGTTAACCAGCGAGAGCTGCCATTGTTATTGGTCATTGAACTGCTACAGCAATGTTTCAATTTTTATTGGTTGTTCCATTTAAAAGTCATTTTAATTGGGTTGCTTCTGTTTTGGAAACTGTCCCGGCGTTTACTGATGTAATGGATAATGGTCGATAAAAACTGGCAAATAAAAAAAAAATGCAGACAAATTTTTGTGAGGACTAAAAAAAAAAATCAAACTGGTGTGGCAGTGTGGCAAATTAAATTAAAGACTGGAAAAAAAGAAACTAAGATTAATTAAAGTTAGCAGATATTACTCTGAAGTTCCCTTGTTTGGCATGAGATGGTCACCCACAGACTGACTTTCAGCCTAATATTTGTCAGCTCAGCAACTAAAGAGCTGCTGTATGTTCCAGTGCTGACAGAAACACAGAATGCCACGCCAAAGACAAAACAAAGAACCAGGAGATCATCCCCCCCCCCCGGGTAAACAAGCATTAAAAAAAAACAACTGTTTTTTCTCAGCCCTCATTTTTTTCTTTGAAGGTGAGGCTTGGGTGTCAAAGACATGTCTGCCCACCATGCACAACTTTTAAAAGTTACAAAAATGGGAGAAAAGGAAGAAGCCCTCCTACCTCCATTGTTACATCTTTCCTTTAAAAGTGTTTTAAGATAATGTCATCAAAAGCCCTGAAATGGCACAAATTCATTTTCTCTCCATTTCAGGATTTACCCTAAATCTGGAATGGGGAACCCTGCAGCCCTCCAGATGTTCCTTAGACTCCAACTCCCATCAGCCCCAGTCAGAATAGCCAATGGTCAGAGATGATGGGACTTGTAACCCACCAATATGAGAGGGCCTGCAAGTTCCCTAGCTCTGCTGCAAATGATAACCCATAAACTCAGGTCAGCAGTCAAACAGTTAATCTCACTTTGAACATTGGCTAAAAGATATCACTTCTATTTAAAACAAAAACAAAAACACAATGGCATCCTTTCTTCATCAGCCATCTTTATTACAGCAAAATTCAACTTCAAACAGTTTCAATAAACTTTTTATTATTATTATGCCTCTCTCATTCATTTCAAAAAATAAAAAACAAGTTTCTTAAAAGTACCTGAGTGTTTCATCCATTTCTGCTAAACAAATTTCTGGTTTTTTCCCCCCAGATGAACTTGCTAGCCTATTTGCCCTGAATTTACACTGTTTGCTGTTTGGAATCAAATTGTTTTAACTTTGTTCCAAAATGTTCAAACAGAAATAAAAAACCCAAGGATTTCATACTGCTCCCAAAATGTTCCTTTCTCAAAAAAACCTCACCCTAAAAATAGTGCTGGCGGATCTAAAAACTGTTGCCACCTCCATTGGAAGAGAAGTAAGGATTGGTCCTTACAGGTCCAGCAGTAGTAGATGTGAACCTGAGAGTAAAATAAACAGATTGAGCTCAGCCTCCCTGAATAACTACCACTATTTTATTTTTTCTATTGTATGCTGCCCCCTCTTCCAATTCATGAACATGTCTGGATCCTGAAATTATCACCTATGGGGATTCTAAAGATACAGATAGGGCTCTGTTTCTTCAGCAATTTTAGGGAATGCAGATTTGCCATTGGTACAGATTTTCCCGCCAAATCTTGCAGTGATGGCCGCTGCCCTCCTTTCCTTCTCCAGCATACTTTCCCAAAGTACTCTGATGATGAAAGGGTGGCAAGGGAGCCAGGGAGCCACACGGTGCCCTCCAGATGTTGCTTGACACCCCAACTCCCACCAGCATAGCCAACAGTCAGGGTCCATGGATGATGGGAGTTGTAGTCCAACAATATCTGGAGAGTGCCACATTATGCTTTAAAAGTTACCCAAAAGCGTGGAAATGTAAAAAAAAACCCTCCCTGTCCATTTTAAGCCCCCTTCACTATTTCCCAAAATGTGTTTAAGAAAGGAAGAAGCCCGTCTGTCGTCAAAATCCTCCTTCCAAAATTGGCATGAATTACTTTATGCCACCCTCTTCTCCCCATTTCAGGATTTTCCCTACATGTATCTTCATAATTCATCCTAAACGCACCCCTGACCCCCAAAGAGGAAGAGGAAGAGGAAGAGGAAGAGGAAGAGGAAGAGGAAGAGGAGGAGGAGGAAGAGGAAGAGGAGGAAGAAGAAGAAGAAGAAGAGGAGGAGGAGGAGAGTGAATCCTGAAATGGAGAGAAAGGAAACTATCCCTAAACATGCAAATTGATTTCCACCTTTGACTATTCTGCACTTATGCACGGCCACTACAAAGCACAGACTCACCCATAGGAAGGAGAAAATGGATACTGTGGACCATCACCTGCCATTGCTGGGGGATCACGTACGCTGCTGGATGGCTTGGTTGGGTTCCTCTGCTGATATGAGTAACCTGGCTGAACCAGTGGGATGTAGCTGAGCACAGGTGTGTAAGGTGAGCGGAAGATTTGCTGTGGATTGTAAGGAGTGACCTAAAGAATCAGGAGGGAAAGAAGAATGGAAAGGGATGATGCTTTGGGGGAAGCGGAAATTTTTTAGAGTTCACAATGGCTTGAATAGACACACCAGCATTAATGGGCATGACTGACTTAGGCCATTGATTTCAATGGGTCTACTCTGAGTAGAATTTACTTGGCTACAACTCAATGTCTTAAATTGTTATACCTGTTCAAAATGGCGCTGGGATCACAAAAATCAGCATTATTTATGGAGGGGGGCATGTCCGAGGCAACAGCCACTACATAAAGGGGTGGCATATCTTGGTTCACCACCTGAGAGATCTCACCAGAAGCCACTGCCACTTCTCCTACAGTGGCAGAGGCAGCAAGGTAGGCAAGGTGTTCATGGGGCTGCTGCCTCTTGGGTTTCTGCCACACAAGGTATATTTATGCTGCCTCTTGATTGCCTAACTTGGCCTTGATCTTCCCACTTTGAGAAAGCTCCCTTCTCTCCCTCATCATCCTCTCCCTCTCAACTTACCTAGAAAATCCATATGGATTCTAAACTTGCCAAACATCTTGAGCCCCTGCTTTTTGGCCTACTCCAGCAGAATAGTCTGCAAACTATGTACAACTCAGTCTCTCTTATTGATAAAAAATCATCTTCCCAAGCTGGCCATACTTGATCTCCTCCACTTGTTAATATTGCCTAGGTAAAGGTAAAGGGATCCCTGACCATTAGGTCCAGTTGTGACCGACTCTGGGGTTGCGGTGCTCATCTTGCTTTATTGGCCGAGGGAGTCGGAGTACAGCTTCCGGGTCATGTGGCCAGCATGACTAAGCCATTTCTGGTGAACCAGAGCAGCGCACGGAAACACCGTTTACCTTCCCGCCAGAGTGGTACCTATTTATCTACTTGCACTTTGACATGCTTTTGAACTGCTAGGTTGGCAGGAGCAGGGACCGAGCAATGGGAGCTCACCCTGTCGCAGGGATTTGAACCTCCAACCTTCTGATCAGCAAGTCCTAGGCTCCGTGGTTTAACCCACAGCGCCACCCTAGGTCTACTTTAGAGAGAATTCACAGCAGGAGGAGCCCAGAATTGGATTCCTAGCCATGTCACTGAGGTGGGCAGAGGAATGGCCTGCTTAAGCCCCTATCAATGTATAGTATTTTGGAAGGGAGATTAAACCATTAACTCCATGTGACAATTCCAGAGAACAAATATGGGACTTAGGTCAATCCTTCTCCCTTGACAGCCATCTAGCTCCAAGGTAGCAGTGAAGCTTGGACTAACCAAGGCCAGATGATGTTATGCCAAAGCATAATAACCCCACACTTTCCACGGCATATCCCCTTATTGCAAAAAGTCTAACCATTTGGGGAAGCAGTTTTGTTGCACAAGACCTCCCAACCAAGTATAACTGCGCAACCCAAATTTGCTGTTATGTGATTGAATCCCACCCCAATATGGTGACATTCTGGAAGCACCAAAAGGCTGCAAGAGATGGACTTGCTTAAAGCCACTGAAAGCTGAAACCATATTCTTCCTCCCCATGCCCAGCAAATCAACAGTCTCTATACTGATTCATGCTAGAGTACTTATGCCATACCTGTCTAGAATAGCATCCCAACTGAGGATGTAGCGTCTGCTGGTATGGGATCCGTGCTCTTTGCTGATACAAACTCTGTTAAAAATACACAAGGCAGGAAGTGACCGTTGTAGGCCTCAACCTATTATTCTTATGATTATGATTAACCAATTAATTTTGGATCTCACTCCAGTGGTGATCTGTGTTCCGATATCACATGCTGATCTGAGGACCTCACCGTCATATCTTATATGAGTGGGCAATTTTTTGCTTTTTAATTTGCTACTCATACAAATTTGAATAAATCTGCATCTTGCCAGACTCTAAGACAGGTCCTTTTTTTATGAAACTGAGGGAATAATAGAATCATAGAATTATAGAATTGGGTTATCTAGTCCAACCCTCTGCAATGCAGAAATCACAACTGGTTCCAATGTCAACTGGAATCCTTGTGCCCTCATCCCTGACTCACAGTGCAAATCTATACATATTTACTCAAAAGTAAGCTTCACTATGTTTAATGGTCCTTACTCCTAAGTAGGGATCATGGAGAAATTTAATTATGTTTGCATTTAAAGACAAACTAACCTAATTTGAGCTTTTCAAAACCACACAAGAACTGAACATAGCCATCGTTTGACATTTCCACTTTTCCGAATTTTACCATGTTCCCCAGTTAAGTCATGTGCCCCAAAATGCATATACTGGAGTAAAATGTCCAGTAAAATTAGTAAAAATAGCATACAGAATTACATTTTATTAGGGGGCATTGTGCTGCAAAAAATGTGTATATCAGGCAAAAATGCATACAGATGTGTATATTAGGAGAGATTCACACTGAAATGCTGACAAATTCTCATGAGGATGCATTTTTTAAAAATCTCAAACTGATGTGGAAATATGGAAAACTGAGCTTCTGACTGGGAAAAGAAGAAACTAGAGAAACTGAAATTGACATATTCACCCATTCCTACTTCTAGGTAAGCATGTATACGATTGCAGAAAGTACCACCTTAATAGTAAGGATGGGCAGATCAGTCTGTTTTTAGTCTGTGTCAATTTTGCACCTATTTATTCATAAATCCATTCTGTCCTGTTTTTGCATTAATCTGTGATTCCGCCCCCCCCCCACCTCCAAATCAACATGACGATTTAAATAGGTCATATTACAAACTTATTTAGCTACGTATTCTATCTTAACATAGACATTTTAAAGTGTGTTTTATCCTAAAATATGCATTGTGGGGAAATTTTTGGTCTTTCTTTTGAGCTAAAAATATTCAGTGCAATCCTAACCATGTCTACTCAGAAGTAAGGCCTACTCAATTCAGTGGGGCTTACTCCCAGGTTAGTTGGGTTAGGATTTGCAGCCTGTATCACAAAATTCAGAGAAGTGATCTGTACGTTCCCAATCCACACACGAGTCTGGCAGGTGTGAGTCAGGTTAGTTCACAAGGGAATGCATAGATATCATATTCAAGAAGCTTCACTACCTGCTAGATGGAAAAGACATCTTTTCTTCCCCATTCTGTACAACAGTAACACACCGAAACCACAATAGCTCCCAAAGGTGAGCAACGTGCCCTTAACCTCCAATTATCCAAGATAAATTTCCCCCTCTGATTAAACCAAAGCTTTAATTAATATATAAATGGAAGGAATTAAGGATTTTACCTATTATTATGGCTACTGCTGCTATCCTTTCCCCCCAGCTGTGGCTATTGCCCATTGGGACTGGTAGCACAGTAGGCAGAGAGGACAATAGCAGATGGAGTCAGAACCAATGATAGGCAAAGTCCACTATTTCTGATTTTGTCCCCATCCTCTTCCCTGCTGAGTTCTCCAAGGGCAGCACTGGGTCTAAGATGGAGGAAGCTGAGAGAGGGCAATCTGAGGTGCGTTGGGCAGTGCCCCATAAGCCTTAACAGATCAGCCTCTGCTGCTTCTTTCTGTGCTATGTATAGAAAATTAAATAAACATGCCAGTGATTTATATTTCTCAAGTCATGTTGACTTTTAATTTGGGAGGGATCATCAGTAGACACATTGGGAAATCATTATGTAGACATGAGATAATAGGAATCATTATTATTGTCATTGCAGTAATTGCTGGGGCTCCCCAGGTTGCTGCAGCTTGGATCTCTGCCCTGTATTTTCTGCAGTGCTAAATTGGGAGAGAGAATAGACATGGCATTCTCCTGTCCATTTTCTCCTTGCCTAGAGTGCTGCAGGGAACAACAGGAGCTTTAAAGATAGCGGGGGAAGGTCCATGTTGCATTGTGCCATCACACAAGTTACTGTCATGATGCTGTTGTTTAGTCGTTTAGTTGTGTCTGACTCTTCATGACCCCATGGACCAGAGCATGCCAGGCACTCCTGTCTTCCACTGCCTCCCGCAATTTGGTCAAACTCATGCTGCTAGCTTCGAGAACACTGTCCAACCATCTTGTCCTCTGTCGTCCCCTTCTCCTTGTGCCCTCAATCTTTCCCAACATCAGGGTCTTTTCCAGGGAGTCTTCTCCTCTCATGAGGTGGCCAAAGTATTGGAGCCTCAGCTTCACGATCTGTCCTTCCAGTGAGCACTCAGGGCTGATTTCCTTCAGAATGGATAGGTTTGATCTTCTTGCAGTCCATGGGACTCTCTAAAGTCTCCTCCGGCACCATGGTATTATGATATTTACCGGTATATGGAATTCTATCTTCCCTTCTATAGACACTCCAATCCAGGGCACATACATTCCCCACTGGATCGGGAATCAAACCTGTACATCTCCTCTTTCTTTCTTTCTTTCTTTCTTTCTTTCTTTCTTATTTATTTTCCATGATTTAAAAACATCAACCATAAAAACATTTACAGATGTAGAGGTGCTACCATGCTAAACCCTGACCCCTACACTGAACATAAGGATCTCCTGATGAGATGGTATGCAGGAGGTCTTCTACCACAGAGCACAGTGGTTGATTGGGTATATAAGGGGTAATTTGATCATTAGGTGTCCTGGTGCCAAGTTGTATAGGGCTTTGTACACTAGTACTAACACCTTGAACTTAGCCTGGCAGCTAATTCACAGCTAGTGTAATTCTTTTAGCAACAGCCTGATATGATGGTGATAGTCTGCCCCAGTGAGTTGAGCCGCTACTTTCTGCACTAGCTGCAGCTACAGGGCCAACCGCAGGGGCAGCCTTGTATACAGCACATTGCACCGTTCCAACCTGGAGGTTATAGTGCCAAGTCAACAGTGTTCAAGCAGGCTATCCCCATGTAGAAACAGCTGTAGTTGTCTTACCAACCAAAGCTGATAAAAGGCATGGTTCACCACTGAAGTCACATTAGCCTCTGGTGCCAGAGATGGTAAACAAGTCAAGGATGGGAATTTTTGGAAGTTGAATCACCACCTCTTTCAAGATGCCCAGAACTACTCCATGGTGCAAGAGTGTGCTAGCCATGCACTGGATCCATTGATTTCTGAAAACTACCACCCAGTGTCAAATACCTCATTTGGGGAAGGTGATCAAGAGGACTATGTCAGGACAATTGCAAACACACCTGGATAAAACAGATAATCTTTACCCAATCTGGGTTCTGGCCTGGTTCTGTGGCTGAATCAGCCTTGGTCATGCTGATGGATGAATTTTATCAAAAGGATGTTTGTGTGGTGCTGTTATTATTACTTAATCTCTCAATGGCTTTTGATACCATTGCCCACGGTATCCTCCTGAGCTACCTTGATGAGACAGGTATTGAAGGGTATTGAAACCATGATGTTACAGCAGGTGTTGCCCTGGACATCTCAATGCTGTAAATGTGAGGCCAAGATTGCTACAGAGATGAGAGACAGGACCCTCAAAGTGCCTTTCAAATAACACACAATAGGCTTCCAATTGGTCTAAAACTCTATTCACTGGAGATGATGTTTATAGGCCCTGGACAATACAGAAAAGCTCCGTGGGATGGCTACTTGAGGATGTGATGAAAGCAGAGAAGTGACCCATCTTCCCTGTCCTCAATACCATGTGATAAACATGATTGTGCTGTTTAACTCATGTTGGGTCAGCTTCCCAGTGCATCTTTTGCTACTTGCACTCAGTTGTCCAGCCTGTTTCATCATCCTTAGTGCTCTGATACGCGAAGGTGCAGAACTGGTTCTGCAGTGCTAGAGGAGACACTTGGGTACCCCCTGTCAAGAGCTCAATGCATCTCCCCATTCTACAGTGAAACAAGGGTCTCAACAGGATTGCGTGTTCACTGGAAAAACTCTGAGAGCATTCAGGAATCCTTCCATGTCTAGACCACACCTTCCTCCAATTGTAGCAAAAGACTTAACTGAACACACCCAATTATTCCTGCTTTTTCACACAAGGTGTGTCTCCAAGGTCCTCTGTTATTACTAGTGGCCTCCTCTGAATCCATTCCCCTATCAACATACAACATGAATGGGCATCTTCATGATTTTCAGGTCCTCTCCAGCATCCTGAAAACTTGAACACGTGGAGATCAGGAACTGCTTCAGTGTTCCCTGTGCCACTGAGACTCCTGCCCTCTCTAACTTACTGCCTCTTATGTTTCACACAGCCTCCCACAATGCCTATCTGGTGCTACTAAAGATGGAGGAGAAATTTGGTTTGCATTTTAATGCGAACCTACCTAGTTCGCGCTTCTCGCAAAACTGCTGTCCTTCACTTCAGTTTGAACTTCTCTTGAATTTTGTAATACAGTTCACCAACCAAAAAATGGGCACAAAAACACATGTTTTAGGGAGGAGTATGCATAAATATGCATATATTAGTGAAAATTACATATAAAATACATTATACTACAGGAAATTGCTTGCATTGCAGAGTAGCATGTGTATATGAGAAATGAGCACTAAAATGCCAATGAATATCGATTAAAATTTCTTTCTTTTCTTTTTTACATTGCAAACTCACGTAGAAATATGATGAGCTGAACTTAAGATTGGGAAAATGAGAGAAACTGAAACTGGCAGATCCATCCACCCCTAGATGCTACCTCTTGTACTTCACATTACTCTAAAAATGCCCATAATGTCCCATAATTCCCCACAATGTCTTGGGCACAACTCCCCAAATTCCCATGCCTTGATGCAACTTTGTCTACAACTAAAGCCAAATTCACCCCATACATTTACAGCACCATGACACCAGTTTAAACAGTCATGGGTTTCCCCAAAGAATTCTGGGAGCTGTAATTTGTTAAGGGTGCTAAGAGTTGTTAAGGGTCCCCTATTCCCCTCACAGAGCTACAATTCCCAGAGTTCCCTGAGAAGAGGGATTACCATATTTTTCGCTCTATAACACGCACCCGACCATAACACGCACATAGTTTTTAGAGGAGGAACACAAGAAAAAAAATATTCTAAATGAAACAGTGGATGTATTATTTTTGTGGTTCATGCTGTGGCCACAGACATGTGATCTGACAGTGAGTTTGGAGTAGCCCAATGCAAAAATCCTGAGGATCCATGTGGATCCATGCTTTGTAACTACGTTTTGCACCACTGCGGCCCCAGGCAACAATGGGTGCATGATTTTTTTGGTGCAAGATGTAGCCATGGACATGCTATGTGATCTGATGGTGAATTTGGGGTGACCCAGTGCAAAAATCCTGAGGATCCATGTGGATCCGTGCTTTGTAACCACATTTTAAGTGGGGAGGGAAGGAAAAGCACTCAAGGGACAAGGAGCACGCGTGGGGTGGTTGGAGAAGGATGCTGCTAATAATGAAGAAGAGGGGTATAAGGGGAGAAGGCTCCTCTCCTCTCCCCTCCCACTTTGCTCCATTAAAGCAAGCAGGCTCTGCTTTTCTTCCTCCTCCCCGCTCATCCCCGGTTTAGCGAGCTGAAAAACTTTGCTGCTATGTAGCGAGCTGAGTGGGGAGGGGAGAGGGACAGAGAGCCTGCTTACTTTAAAGGAACCAACCGGACACGAGTGTAAGTGGCTCCTATCCTCTCCCGCTTTGCTCCTTTAAAGAAGCAGGCTCTCTGTCCCTCTCTCCTCCCCACTCAGCAGCTCTTCTCCCACTTTGCTGTTTCAAAGCGAGCCACGGAGGAGGGAAGGAAGGGGAACGATGGATCCTCTGCTCACGACTGCAGCAGGTCCCCCCCGCCACCCGTAGGCATTCCCTCCATAACACGCACAGACATTTCCCCTTACTTTCTAGGAGGAAAAAAGTGAGTGTTATGGTGCAAAAAATACGGTAATTGCTAAACCACTTGGGAAATGGTAGTTCTGGGGAAAGGGATAGGGGACAACTTTCTGCACCCTTAATGAGCTACAGCTCCCAGTGTTATTTGGGGGAAGCCTTGGCTGCTTAAGGTATATGGTGTGGATGTGGCCTAAATCTAAATAAGCTGATAACCAAAACCCTATTTAGGCACTCAGAAATTGTGATGGCAAAAAGCACGCAGGGGCTGAGGGCACATAAACTCTGGTCTGAAGGGGTTTTGGAATTGCATTGTTTTCCCCAAATTCACTATAAAACCTCCAACCAGGTGGGAACCCTAATAAAGTTCCTGATTGTGGGAAGGTTTCTAAACATGTCCAACTGAGCGTGCATAGAAGCCTCCTTCAGACCCTCACACTCAGCATCGTGTTGGAGCAGGCATACCTGGCACATATGGGGACACTGGGGGCAGGGTGGGTGTACATGCCCTCAACCCTATACCTGCTTGATCTCCTCATGCTTCCAGAAAGAACACAGAGTTGGGCTCCAAATTAAATATGTGATGAAATCAAATATTCTTTCCCTGTTAACCACTTGCCTCTCCTTCCCTCCCTGTTGTCTCTTGTGTGTCAAATTTTATACTGTAAATTCCTTGAGGGAGGGACCTTTCTTCTTGCACTAAGCAACTGATGGCAGCAGCAGCAACCGGGGAGGAGATACCACAAACTAGAATTCATCTGGTCATGAAAATCAGATGAGCATGGATGAGCCAATCCCAGGCCACGGCCTGCCTTATGACTCAAACATTTTTTGCACATGCCTTCAATCTGGATTCTTCATTGAAGGAATCCATAGTTAGGTTTTCTGGGCTTCCAGAATGTCTAGAAGCCCTCTTAATTTCTATTAATTGCCACCCTTCCAGATTTGGTCTCGGTCTGAATCTTGACACTTCAGGCTTGGTTGCCTATCGGTGTTTCTAAATCTGAGTTATGCAACCTCATAGCTCTTTCTTTCCTCCTCACTGCCAGCCTCATTCAGTTTTGGAGCTCTTTCCACACCCCATTCATATGGGCTTGTGTCATTCATTACCTGATACTGTGGGAAGCTGGAGTGGTTTGGGAAAACAGGAGGTGGAGGGTAGTTAAGGCTAAGCCACATTGGCTGTTTTAATGAGGTGGCCGTCGAGTTCGTCGGGAATCGTGGGGTGAAAATATTCCCACTGTATTTAAGGTTGTTCTTATCAATGGCTGTAGAGGTTGCTGCGGAAAATACAAAACAGAGTTAGGCACCATCAATGGGGGCTGTTTGATAGAACTCTTAACATTTTAATTATATGAATATTTGCCTCATATCTGGCATTAGTCAGGAATTCTAGGAAACCAAAGCAATTAGCACAGTTTTGAAATCAATGCTTCAAATCAGTGCACGGTTGAAAGGTTGAGTCCGCTATCTTGATCCCAATGGCATTCAGTTGTATCCTGTACAAAACCAGTTGTATCCTGAACAATAACCTGTTCTTTGATCTCAGGAGCCATCAATGCAAAATTTGATTATGGTAGCTTAAGAGGTGTCTAAATGTATAGTGAGCAAGCAACTTTCTAAAATAGATAGTAGACCTCTATGAAACAGAGCATTTTTGCAGCTGAAAGAGAGGGCCACTGTTGTTGTAATAAATAAGAAGAACAACAACAATAACAGTAGTAGTAGTAGTCAGAACACTGCTCTACCAAGTTTACTACTGTGTTCTCTGACTGCTAGTGGTTCTCCAGGGGGTCTTTCTCAGCCATCCTTGGAGATGCCAGAGATTGAACTCAAGACCTTTTGCATACAAAACTTGTGCTTTGCTAATGAGTTACTGCAGTTGCTCTGAACTGAAGGAACAATAAAAGGAACAATAAAAGAAGGTAATTGATGAGGATCCTCTATCAACCCTAATCCCTGACCCCACAGTGTTATCCAAGCCTGGCTCTGCCTTTCCTGTCCACAGCTCAGAGCTGACAACCCCCCTACTAGAAGTGACCCACCTGTAAAACTGAAGATTGAGCAAGGATGGCACCTATTTCATATAGACTTTGCCTGCAAAACAAACGGGAACTCCTGGGATGCCAAAGGAAAGAGGATAACAGGAGGAGTGGGTAACAGGAGTTCTCTCAACTGACTCGTCTGTTTTAACCAGAATGCTACATAATAATATAAGAAGGGCCCCACTGAATCAGAACTATGGCTCATCTAGTTTAGCATCTTGTTTCCTACTGTTATCAATCAGATGCTTTTGGAAGCCCTCTGGCAGGACAACTAATATTCAGTAGCATTCTGCCTTGGAACATGCAGGCTTTACAGCATGAGCTGTAACCATTTATAGACTGATCTTTCTCCATACACTTGTCTAATACCCTTTTAAAGCCATCACTACATCTTTTGGCAGAGAATTCTGTAGATGAATATATGTGAACATGTCTTTCCTGAATCTCCTATCAATCAGTTTCATAAAACAATGACGATAAGGAAAGCATTTTTCTCTGCACATGTTCACCACACTCCTTGGGTTCCTTTCCCTTCATCATTCTTGAA
Organism: Podarcis cretensis; assembly: GCF_951804945.1. NCBI lineage: Eukaryota > Metazoa > Chordata > Lepidosauria > Squamata > Lacertidae > Podarcis > Podarcis cretensis. The sequence continues at coordinate 32,503,060 of NC_137177.1, forward strand.
TAATCATCACTAGTTAGCCCACAACCCTTACCATTATTTTGACAGAGCCCATCAGCAACTAGTTCAGGGTCAGTTTTTGAGCAGATCTTGGCAAATACTGGGAGCTGTTTCTTTTGCACAGATCCTTGACTTTCCATGACCGCCATTATTGGGGATGGCCTTGTTACATTGTCTTTGTGGGCTGCAGATCCAAAGACATTGTTCTGCAGTAGTAGGTCCTTGATAAACTTGGTTTCTTCTGTCACCGTTTTGGTGTCCAGAGTCTTGGTGGCCTCAACACGTTTGAGTGGGAACTGCGCCAAAAGCTTGGCAATCTGAGTGTTGGAACCCATCATATTACTGTTTCCACTTTCTGTACTTTTGGCATTCTTGTAGATTAATTTTGCAGGGAGCAAGATCCCTGTGACAGTGGACTTAGTGGACAGCTGGACATCACATATGGACCTCAGTTTCACTTCCCTTTTGTTTCCAGTGAGTGCTCTGTAGACATTTTCCATTGCATCCCTCTCATCTAACACCTGGTCTCCATCAGAGGGCATTGTGAGGTGGTTGTTTGCTGGGGCCTGGCATGAAGCAGCTGGGGTGGCCTTCTCATCTTCAGATCTTTGCATCTCTAGTTCAGTTGCATTCTCTTGTGTAAGGCTCAAATACTCTTGCTCAACCAGCATGGATATTTCATCTTTACAAATGCTGTTTTCCAAAGATCTATGCGAAACAGAGAAAGAACCATTTATGTAGGATTGCACAAATTGGATAAGAGGAAGGGCTGTTGCCTAGTGATAGAGCACATGCATTTCATGAAAATCCTTGACATCAGTATGTGGGTCTAGGAAAGACCCCTCTCTGAAACCTTGAAAGCTACTGGCTTTTGTCAGCTTTTGTCAGCATGGACAATACTGAGCTAGGTAGACCAGCTCCCTTTGATCATAGAAAAGGCAACTACCAGTGTAGTTAAATAGAAAACAAATCCTTCCTTCAACCAAGTTTGATTGGGGGCATTATAAAATGTTAAAAGAAAACAAACAAAAATATTCTACATATTATATTTATACATCACCATTCAGCCATATAGGATCCTAAAGAGCCTTGTCCAGAAATGCAAGACTATTCACATCAATTAAAATAAGGGCCCCTTCAGACATCCTTTTATTGAGCATTCACGGTAATTTCTGCTCATTGTGGTATTGAAACAGTAATTTGCAAGGGGGGGGGGGAGTGTGTGTGTGAAAAACTAATACTCAGTGGAAAAGGCTGATTTGTTGGTCACCAATTCCCACCTGCATTTTTCCTAAAGAACTGTTTGGGTCCTGCAATCATTCCTTGATAATACTTGAAAAGCCTCCATGGGCTTGGTGACTACTTGCAAGGAATGTTTACCAAACCCAGATGGCAGACCTCCTCTCCTGCTCATCATTCTACCCCCTTTGCAACTAACCTTTGTAAAAGGCAGCAAAGTTACTGGTGGTAGGAGAAAGCCTTTGACTGTGATCCAGACAGGCCTGTTACCCTGGTTGCCCAATGGATCTAAAAGTTGAAGCATCATTTTCTGTTGGGATCAGCGGATTTGTAGGAAATATTGTTACCCCCTCAACTCGCACTACTATTAGGGATTAAAGAAGACATTGTTTCTCATTCTGTCCTGTATTTGTTGCATGCAACACTGTCTCCATGCTGCTGCAGTTTGCCTTCTGCCCAAAATTACATCCATCATCTTACTTTCTGCTGTGGTGAAATTGCAAAAATCACATAATTAAATACACAAATACCACTGCCCCCCTCCCACTTTGATTTTTGGGCACCTTATTTGTCTACCTTAACCATTCCAAAACTCAGGCGGGCCTTTACACTGGCCAGACTAAATATGTTACCCTCAGCTGTTCTTGAAGGTAGATATCAAAAAATTTCATTCGAGAACCGGCTCTGTCCCTGTGGAGCTGGCTACGTAGAGACTGTGTCACACGTTCTCTTGTCTTGCTCCCTATATAAAGATCTCAGGGACGAGACCATCATGCCGCTCCTATCTGCCATCCCGGGCCGCTCTTGTGAAGCCAAATTGTTCTCACTCCTAGCCGACCAGAACAGCTCGACAACAGAAAAGGTAGCCAAATTTATCGAGAGAGCAATGAGACTGAGAGCTGCTATCTGAATGACATTAGTGTCGTCACCCGGATTCCTTCCTAGGATCTTATTATTATTATCTTTACGTTTTATTATTATTATTTTATTACCTCTGCCAAGTTTTAAATTCTGAGATTATTAATTTATCTGCATCTGGTTATTATTATCTTTCTCCCTGTCCTGACCATCCCTCCGAGGTTATATTTATATTTATAATCTTTCAATTTGGCTGGTCTATTCACTTAACCGACCTGGAACAATCTACCAGAGAAAAGGCCGCCGCCCATGGGACAGAGGGTCATGGATGAATGATAATCCAGCTTCTACCTAGGGTTTTAATAGGTCATAAGATTTTATGGTAACTATATTCGTAATGTATTTTTGTTGGTGTTTGTCCTTTGATGCTATGGCCTGTTGGCTACACAAATGAAGTCTACACAAATACCACAAGTCTCATTGCCATTAAGTTGTTCCATCACATTCATTTCAATGCAAAGGAAACACAAGGTAAAGTGTGGGAGGATGTAATCAATTACATATCCTTTGCAAACTGAAAGCAACAACAGTGAATACCAATCATATATGCTGGACTGATTCCCATTCCAGACAAGGGATGAATAAGCAAACATTGAATATTTCTTCTCTCATTGCTGCTTTTGTCAGAATTCTCTGACTTCCCTAGTTACTCCAGAGCTCTGATATTATTTGGAAATATAACAAACGGGGGAAAAAGAATGATGTGGCAAGTGAAGTGAAGGCACACTGTGGAAAAGAGACAAAAGAATGAACAGAATGAACTCAGGCTTGCTAGAGAGGTTAAAAGCAACAAAAAAGGCTTTTATGGGTATGTTCGTAGCAAAAGGAAGAACAAAGAAACAGTGGGGTCACTCAGAGGAGAAGATGGTGAAAATGCAAACAGGGGACACAGAAAGGGCTGAACTCCTCAATGCCTTCTTTGCCTCAGTCTTCTCCGATAAAGAAAACAATGCCCGACCTGAAGAATTTGGAACAAATGATTCAGCAGAGGAAACATAGCCCAGAACAACTAAGGAGATAGTACAAGAATACTTGGCTAGTTTAGATGTATTCAAGTCTCCAGGGCCAGATGAACTGAATCCAAGAGTATTAAAAGAACTGGCAGATGTGATCTCAGAACCACTGGCAGTCATCTTTGAGAATTCCTGGAGAACAGGCAAAGTCCTGGCAGACTGGAGGAGGGCAAATGTTGTCCCTATTTTCAAAAAGGGGAAAAGAGAGGACACTAATAATAATAATAATAATAATAATAATAATAATAATAATAATTTATTATTTGTACCCCGCCCATCTGGCTGGGTTTCCCCAGCCACTCTGGGCGGCTTCCAACAAAGATGAAAAGTACACTAAAATGTCACATATTAAAAACTTCCCTGAACAGGGCTGCCTTCAGATGTCTTCTGAATGTCAGGTAGTTGTTTATCGCTTTGACATCTGATGGGAGGGCATTCCACAGGGCGGGCGCCACTACCGAGAAGGCCCTCTGCCTGGTTCCCTGTAACTTGGCCTCTCGCAGTGAGGGAATTACCGCCCAGTCAGTCTGACATCAATACCAGGGAAGATTCTGGAGCAGATCATTAAGCAAACAGTCTGTGAGCACCTAGAAAGGAATGCTGTGATCACTAATAGTCAGCATGGATTTCTGAAAAATAAGTCATGTCAGACTAACCTGATCTCGTTTTTTGACAGAATTACAAGCCTGGTAGATGAAGGGAACACAGTGGATGTAGCCTACCTTGATTTCAGCAAGGCATTTGACAAGGTGCCCCATGATATTCTTGTAAAGAAGCTGGTAAAATGCGGACTTGACTATGCTACCACTCAGTGGATTTGTAACTGGCTGACTGACTGAACCCAAAGGGTGCTCATCAATGGTTCCTCTTCATCCTGGAGAAGAGTGACTAGTGGGGTGCCACAGGGTTCTGTCTTGGGCCCGGTCTTATTCAACATCTTTATCAATGACTTGGATGATGGACTCAAGGGCATCCTGATCAAATTTGCAGATGACACCAAACTGGGAGGGGTGGCTAACACCCCAGAGGACAGGATCACACTTCAAAACGACCTTGACAGATTAGAGAACTGGGCCAAAACAAACAAGATGAATTTTAATAGGGAGAAATGTAAAGTATTGCACTTGGGCAAAAAAAATGAGAGGCACAAATACAAGATGGGTGACACCTGGCTTGAGAGCAGTACATGTGAAAAGGATCTAGGAGTCTTGGTTGACCACAAACTTGACATGAGCCAACAGTGTGATGCGGCAGCTAAAAAAGCCAATGCAATTCTGGGCTGCATCAATAGGAGTATAGCGTCTAGATCAAGGGAAGTAATAGTGCCACTGTATTCTGCTCTGGTCAGACCTCACCTGGAGTACTGTGTCCAATTCTGGGCACCACAGTTCAAGAAGGACACTGACAAACTGGAACGTGTCCAGAGGAGGGCAACCAAAATGGTCAAAGGCCTGGAAACGATGCCTTATGAGGAACGGCTAAGGGAGCTGGGCATGTTTAGCCTGGAGAAGAGGAGGTTAAGGGGTGATATGATAGCCATGTTCAAATATATAAAATGATGTCACATAGAGGAGGGAGAAAGGTTGTTTTCTGCTGCTCCAGAGAAGCGGACACGGAGCAATGGATCCAAACTACAAGAAAGAAGATTCCACCTAAACATTAGGAAGAACTTCCTGACAGTAAGAGTTGTTCGACAGTGGAATTTGCTGCCAAGGTGTGTGGTGGAGTCTCCTTCTTTGGAGGTCTTTAAGCAGAGGCTTGACAACCATATGTCAGGAGTGCTCTGATGGTGTTTCCTGCTTGGCAGGGGGTTGGACTCGATGGCCCTTGTGGTCTCTTCCAACTCTATGATTCTATGATTCTATGAATAACTAAAGCAAGAGAGTCCATTTCCATGCTACAAAAGACGGCCACAAAGATTAAGCCTTTGCTTTTATGCTGTCTGAGAAACCGAGGAAGAAGCCAGAGTAAGAGTTTATACAACTGCACCATCTGGCAACACAAACAAGAACTTTGTTTGGATTGCCAATCCAGCTTGATCACTCATTACCGATTGCCATTAACAGCATAAATGTAGTTTGTTTGTTTTTTACTTACTTTGTTACAGGCTCTGAGGATGGAACAGCTGGTGTTATAAACATGCACTATGTATGTACTTATCCATACATATAAATATTGTGTCAAATTTCTTTGTAAACTGCATATTACTTAATTATCCTCTAATTATGGCATCACTGTGTAATTAGAGCAGCCTTTATTATTTTATAAATTGAACCAATCTTCCATTCCCTTTCCATTAGAGCATCTCTGAAATGTTGCTGGGTTGTTGTTTTTTAATTCAGTAATCTTTTCTCGGTATATATATCTCCTGCAGTTGATGCAAAAGACTGAAATACACCCCTGATCATTAACCAGATAAATTAATCCACCAGACTCCTGGGTGGTCTGCTGAGACTGTCAAAACGGCTAGTTGTCTCCATTCCTCCTTTGCCTCTTGGGTTGTGATGATAGTGGGATAAATGTCAGTACATAGGAAACTGGAATTGGCCAAGGGACACCAAGTGTTGAATCGCTGCTCAAATTGCAGGGGCATGGTGAGGATGTCTGAGAACGCCAAGGAAAATGGAAACAAAGGTGGAAATTGCTGGTGTTTGTTCATTTGTCCCATGTCTGGAACGGGAATCAATCCAGTCAATATGAGAGATATTTGGTGTGCTTGTTACTTTCAGTCTGCAAACAACAAATTATTGATCACGTTCCTCCTTCCCCATTCACATTGTTTCCTTGGTATTGAAATGAATGGGGTGGCATAACATAACGACAATGTATTTTATGTAGTTACCAGTAATTACTCAAGTTACATAATTTTGCCATAAAAATGGACAGTGAGACATATAATGCAGTTTGTAAGAACATAGGAAGAGCCTGCTGGATCAGGCCAATGGCTTATCTAGTCCAGCTTCCTGTTCTTGCTATGGCCAACCAGATGCCTCTGGGAAAACAGCAAGCAAAACATGAGCACAAGAGCATTTGCTCCTTCAGAGTTTCCAGAAGCTGACATTTGGAAGTATTGCTGCTTCCATTGCTGCTAGTAGCCATTGACAGCCCTCTCCTCCATGAATTTGTCTAAACCCCTTTTAAGGCCATCCAAGTTGGTGGCTAAACCAATATACACTATGTCAAGAGCTTGTAACTCTATCAAAATAAATAAAAAAATGAGATTTGTCTAGCATGGCTTGTTTTTGAGAAGCCCATGCTGGGTCTTAGTGATCCTAGCATCCGCCTCTAAGTGCTCACAGATTGGCTGCTTAATTATCTGTTCTCAGACTTTTCCTGGTATTGACATTAAGCTGACCAGTTGGTGGTTGCTTAGGTCTTCTGCCTCCCCTTTGGGAAAATGGGGACAACATCTGCCTGACTTGTCTATTAAAGTCAACACCTTACCAAAATCCTTATACAGCTAATAGATAGTAACAAAATTGATGAAAGCCAGTACTCAAAATGGATAAAATTGCAAAAAAATAGTATAATATCAATTTCACTTCTCTACTAACATCAAAATCTGACCAAAATCCAATAAACAACAACAAATTTAGTCAGAAGCCTGCTAGCTACAGCTGATGGAACTTGTAGTCCAAACATCTAGAGGTTGCCAAAGATCACAGCAGACAATACTGGATGTTGGCAGGACAATCTGAACTGCAGTAAGGCAACTCCCCACATCCCTTAAAGTGTGTGTGTGTATGTGTGTGTGTACACACACACACACACACACACACACCTCAGGTTAAGAACTTTGCTTCAGGATGAGAACAGAAATTGTGCGGTGACGGTGGGGCAGCAGCAGCGGGAGGCCCCATTAGCAAAAGTGGTACTTCAGGTTAAGAACGGACCTCCAGAATGAATTAAGTTCTTAACCCGAGGTACCACTGTATATGCTGCTTTCATTATTTGATGTTTCAAAATATTTTTGTTTAAAATTATTTGATATTAACACTTTCCCTTTGGATATATTTTTTTTTATTTGAAATTGAAAAGTGAGCTCCAAGTAGCCTAGATAAATCAACTCGATTTGGGACTGCCGTTCTCTGTTACTAGCACCTATATCCCTCAGTGCCTCATTTTGTCCTGAAAACCTCCAGAAGGAGTCACAACCCAGAAGACTAGCCTGGTTCTCCCTCCTCATGTGACTTCTGCAAGGCAGTGGGGCTTGTCTTGAAACTGCAGAAACTTGAGAAATTTCATATCACCTTTCAGGGACTGTTTCTGATGAGGGAGAAAAAATTAGGCATGACACAAGCCAAACTGTGTGTGTGGTGTGTGTGAATTCTGGTCAGCTTCTACTGAGGCATGTGATTAAATCTCACTGAATAAAGTGAAGAGAATTTTGATCTTGTCATTTTAAATTCTCTTGACCATGGAAGCAGAAGCCTCCATGACAAACACCTTTGATTCATTAGAGTCTTCCTAAAGGGCACAGTTTTGTTGTTGTTCTTTGCATCCTGCCGCTGCCCTGTTTAGATCTCTGCCTACACTTGCCTGCCAAGGATGGAAGGTGTCTGTTCAATTTGTCATCTGCTGCAACATTTTGGGCCAAGATTATACCTTCTGCCCTTTTGCTTGATCCATGGCCTTTAATTATTTTAACATATTGACTTATGCAAATAGGATGCTCCAAGTCCAATTTGAAAGGGCTCTGGAATCTTTTGAACAAACAACAAAGATTTGCCTTCCTGGTCTGGGGTATTTTCTTTTGCTTAGTGTTATTTTGTAACCACAAAGGGATGAGAATTAGGAGAATTCTATCACAGTGTCAACATTATTTTTCATTACATTAAGGCTGAGAGATGCCATAATTTAACATCATGAATCCCTTCTGGCCCCAATTTGTTATCCCTTCCTCACTGAGACTGAAGTACAACCTTTTCCCAAACTTTTGATACTGAGGACACAGTTTAAAACTAGAGGCACACACTCAAAAAAAGATATATGTACCTCTGCACTCATCTTCCTTGTAACTGAATGGCAGCCTAGTTATTGTTGCCCCACTCTTTGTTCAGTCAGTGAGAGTTCAGTGGTGGACAATGCTTTCTGGGCAGTGAGGCTCCTACTTCTGGGCAGGGCTAGTTTCCAAGCTGATGGGCCCCATGGCACTGACCATCCTGCAAGACCTGCTCCCTGATTTGTCTGGTGTATTTTCAAACCAGGACAGTTGCTAGTTGCCACTAATCAATTCACATGCTTACAAAATTGCCTATAATCTTCCTACTTTGGCAGCATCCTAGAGAATATAAATATAAATATAAATTCCTCCTTCTCCCTTTCTCTTTTCTATCTTCCCCCTTGACATCTCCTCACCAATGGAGGCTTTGGTAAAACATCCCCTTGCCAAATCTGGCATTTCAGAAAAGTAGATCTTTTTAGCCACTACCTTTGAAACTCATTTTTGTTTTTAACTTTTGAATGCTTCCTTTCAACTTTCCCCTTGAAATATTTCAATTTTAAAAATATAAATGCACAAGCAACTATGGGGACTTGTGGTTGTTTCCAGTATCACAGATGTAGGCTTATATCACAAGGAGCCAATTTTTACAGTGGGGAAAATTATTCTGCACCTTCTCTTTTAATATGGCATTGAAGCCCTCTCATAGTGTGGTCAGATTTCACCCTAAAAAAGATTTGAGTCTAAATGTGCAGCCAATCTGAATTCCACGCCCCTACTTTTGAAACCCTCTTGGGGTTTGACTGTTTTAGATCTCTGGAGGAGAGTTCTAAAGTTGAGGATTAGCAGCTAATAATACCTTTCCACATGCATAGGAACATAGGAAGTAGTTTTATACTGAGTAGGACCACTGGTCCTTCTAGCTCACTATTGTCTATGCTGACTTGCAGTGGCTCTCCAGGGTTTCCCAGCCAGGGAGTCTCTCCCAGACTGACCTGGAGATGCCAGGGATTGAATCTGGGATGTTCTGCATTCAAGACAGATGCTCTACCACAGATCTATTGTCCTTCTTACATGCCTTTGCCACATTGCAGTGGTGGCCAACTGTCAAATCTCAGCAGCCCCAGCTAACATGGCCTCCAAGGAAGATGGCAGTTGTATTCCAACAACTTCTGGAGACCCAACATTAACCACCCCTGTTGAATGGTCTTGGCAGATGGAGCACATGGAACACTTAATGTCCAAAAATATGAGAATGTGTGGCATCCTTCCTACAGCCATAATTTTGGGCCAAGAAGTGTTACTGGTCCAGGGTGCCTGTGGTTATGACAAGGCACTCAATAGATGCTCAATATTTACTTTCCACTCTGTTATTAATGCATGGTTCTCTGGCATTCAAAGAGGTCCTTGGATTGAATGCTCACAGATCCAGGCTCAAAGTTAGACTGAGAACAATTTGAAGAGGGTTTGACCACAAAAATTGCAGTTGGGTGCATGGAAGAAGATTGTCCTTGGGGCATGTGAAGCCCATGGGGACTGATTAGGGCATTATACAATTAAATAAATGAGTTACATAAACACTTTCCCATTATTTCAGATTAAGCGCTATGAAATATATTCTCCAAGACTCCAGTTTCAGCTAGCTAGGTAGAGCTTCTATTGATTTGTGAGTTAGGAAAGATTCCTCCTCTCCTTTTTGTTTTGTTTTGTTGAGGTGTTTTGTTTTTTTAAGACTCACTCTTTTTGGGAGCTGCTGGTGGTACTACTGCTATCTTCTCTGAGAGCCTCTGAAGATGTGACAGGATGACAGCTAAGTTGGAGAAGCGGTGATGAGGATCTTGGTTGGAGTTCCTCAGGAAGGCCTTGGACCCTTTTCCAGATCTCATGGCAGGCTTTGTCCAAGCTGTCCTGGGGAGTGTTGTGATGGATCCAGATGTGTCTTGGAAAAGGGCCTAGGGGGAAAGGACCTTTAGGGTTGACTGTTGAACACTGAAGGCTGCTCCTACCAGTCAGCATCCTGCCTTGTACAATAAAGAACAGGGAAATTAAAAATTAAAAACAGGAGAGCTGCCTAGACACCTTTGGGTAGTGTGTTTTTTATATATATTTTTTAAAAAGGTGGCATAGAATGAACTAGATGGCAACAAACCGTGGTAGCCAAGTAACCGTAGAACCCTTGTGGCATAGCAACTGTTATGAAGGATAACAACTGGATGGAGCTATACTGAGTCCCAAAGACCCAGCAGCAGCTGAAGGAAGATTGCACATAAATGAATTCAAAGGAGCTCAGTGTTTCAAAGTGATATGTCTGGAACATATAATCTGGGATGCTGCTTTCAGTCTTGCTGGCTGGGACTGATACAATCAGCTCCACTTGTAGTCCAACAACATCTGGAGGGAGGGCACCACATTGGGAAACAGTGTTCTAAGCCCAAACACATAGAAGCACATTTGGGCAAGCAAATCCATCCCTTGATGCTCTCTTTTCTCCTCCCTGCATTCTACAGTTGGTTTCTTCTGTCAAAATTAAGTTGTAAGCTTTTGCCTGTTCTTGCTAAAAACAAACGGGTATGTTATTCTGTTGAGTACAGTGTGCAAAGGTGGTGCAATATTTATTATAGTAAACAACAATAGATGGAATGTTTGTCTCATTGGATGGTGCCCTACTAATCCTATCAATATATATCAACAAAGATAAATACCTGTGTTAAACCAAAGTTTCCACAGAAGAGATCCAGAGAAGCAGTTTGAAGGGTGGAAGCTTGCAGCAGCTCTCCATGTAAAACTTTTCAACAGATCCCATAGCTGTGCCTTTAAGAGGCATTTGACCAACAGGCAAGTGATAGGTAGCTTCATAAGAGACGGGGAGCAGTCATTGCTTCTTTATCCCAGAGTCCCAGATGTATAGCCTGGTATCTTTAGTTCCTGGAATTGGAGGGGTTTATTCAGCCTTCAATTGCTGTATTGCTTTGGGTAGGAGTTTCAAAACAGGAGGAATCCTTTTCCACTTGCTTGTTCCTGTTATTATCTTTTGACTGTAGGTGGCACTGCAGAGTGATCTTGTTTTCTTTTTTCTTTTTACTAGTCGAAATGGTTATGAGCTTTTAAATATATTTCTTAGCAAAGTAAAACACTTACCAATTAGGGTTCAGGACAGAGAGATCTAATATGGATTAACCAATAAATTCTTTTGCAAAAAGAGAGAGTGTTTGTGTGTTATTTGGGATGTATGCAACCATTTCCCTGGGAAAACATTCACTTTCATAAAGAAATTGAAATTAAGTAGGCAGGGATTTGTTGAAAGTTAATTGCAAATGCTGGACCCATAACCATAGTGTTATACTGAAAGGAACAAAGGACAGGCAGCAAGTAATGAAAGTCTACCCCCCTCCAAGGAACAGGTAAGGGCTTAACCACACTTCTCATTCTGCTGCTTCTCACCCCGCCCCACATCCCAGGGGAAACCACTCTTTAGCATTCAGTCAGAGCAAACAGTGATTTGGGTTTTCTCTGGATTGATGTTTGCCCTGATTTAGCACTAAAGAGCAGGGTTTTTTGTGAGAAAGGAGTGGGGCAAGTAGAAAACCACTCAGACCCATTCTTCCTAGGCATGGGACAAGCGGAAGTAAGAACAAACCCCACCCCCTCATTGGCACTGGCTTTGCATTTACAGCAATGTCATGGCTTCTGTTCTCCCCACCCATAAATTTGTTCAGGCTTGTTTTCTTTCGCTGAAAATCTCAGATCAGGTTCCATTTTTTAAAATAAATAAATAAAGCACATAGCCATTGCTTTTGCAAAAGACAGGAAAGTCACGAATCCTCTGCATGCATGCATGCTCTGGCAAGAGTCCAGACATGCATTCCAATAGAAAGTAAGCAGCCTGTTGAATTAACTTGTTTAAGTGCCAGTAGCAAGGCCCATTCAAGTCTGTAGGATGCATTTCTGAGTTAAATGTACACAGGGGCTAATGGGAGGAAATCCCACAAACCAGTCCCTATACAGTGGTACGTCTGGTTACGTACTTAATTCGTTCCGGAGGTCCATTCTTAACCTGAAACGGTTCTTAACCTGAAGCACCACTTTAGCTAATGGGGCCTCCCGCTGTTGCCACGCCGCCGCCGCATGATTTCTGTTTTCATCCTGAAGCAAAGTTCTTAACCCGAGGTACTATTTCTGGGTTAGCTGAGTCTGTAACCTGAAGCATATGTAACCTGAGGTACCACTGTATTTAGAAGTTGCTACTAGAAGCCCCTGCCTCCAGCTGCTAGCCTTTTCCTAGTTCTCTCATTACATGACCATGTTCTTTCTACTCTGCCGGAGGCAGTATGCCTCTGAATATCAGTTTCTGGGATTCACAAGTGCAAAGAGTGCTCTCATAATCAGGTCCTGCTTGTGGGCTTCTGATGAGCGCATCTGGTTGGCCACTGTGAGAACAGGATGCTAGATTAGATGAGCCTTTGGCTCAACCCAGTACCAAGGGATGTTCTTATATGAGTTGCTTTGTTACCCAGTGTGAATATATGATCTAATTCCAGATCTGGCTGCTCACAATCTGAGACTTGTTGGATTTTGGTATATATTGCAGCAGAGTGCAGAAATGAAAAAATCTGGGAGAACTGCTGGTTGAAAGACTCAAGGAACGTTTGCATTAGGCATGGGAGGTTTCACTCTGGCAAATGCAGCAGAAAAGGGTGGATGTTTCTGTTTCAGTTAGGATAATTGATGACACATCCTGGAAATCTGATATGCAGATCTCTCACAGTAGGAAAGTGGAACCTGAGAAAGAGATGATGGAGCCAGTAGCAGTAGTGGCTCAGTTCCTCAATGGTGATATACCTAAGCATATTGCTTACGCACGCTCTCTCTACCTAAGCTCTTACCTAAACTCTTATTTCCATATGGAGCTTGGAGATGGAGCAGAGACAAAGGTAGGGAAGCTTTTTATGTTGGGTTGCACCCCTTTGTGGGTAATCTTTTGGGAGCCTCTTAGCTGTGGTGGGTGGGGCTGAACACAAAGTGGGCAGAACCACCCCATCTCTCTTTCCTTATCTCATATGAGGGTGAGCAGAGATCCCAATGACCAGCAAAGCCAGCTCATTCTGGTTTCATCCCCACCCTCTCCCCTGATGATTTCTACAAAGTCAGCAATGAGACTACAAGGAAGAAGCCAACAGCCAGGACCACTCCTTGGACTAGTTGTAGCTAAAGAGGCAGGCAGGTGGTGGCTAGCAGAGGGGAGACAAAGGCTGGTGGGGCAGTGCCCTGTTCACCCTAATGGAGCAGCATGCACTGGCGAGGAAAAAGAAACTTGCCTCTGCTTTGCTCAGTGCTCTGCCTAACACTTGCTCAGTCAAACAATTGCTGCAATGCAGCAGTGGTGGCACCAGTATGTGGCACATGATCAGAGCAATGCACGTGCATGCACAATGCCTGCTGGAGTACATGGGCTGGGATGGCTCTCTGCCTATTCAGTGATGGGCCATTGCAAGCAGTGCTGTTGGTGAGACACTGGGAGAAGACAACTAGGCAAGACAGCCCAAATCACTTACAGGCATGCATGGCACCGAATCAGGACAATGGGAATTGGGGGAGGGCAGGAGAGAGTACAGGAGCAGCACCTGAGAACAGGAATTGATACCTTTCACTCCCACCATAGCATCTGCTGCCTCACTTTGCTTAATGATAGGCCTGGCCCTGGCCCTGTGCTTAGTTTTGCACATACAGTACAATTGCATCATGCAGGGGTTTGGTTCCAAGCCGCCCAGAGTGGCTGGGGAAACTCAGCCAGATGGGCGGGGTATAAATAATAAATTATTATTATTATTATTATTATTATTATCCAAGGGTTCCACCTATATACAAAAACATGTATAGTCAAGCACGACCATCTCTAGCCTTTTGGAGATGGTGTGCTGAGCGGTCCTTGCAAGGAAAGCAAGGTTTAAAAGCTCTTTTCACACTGGGTAACCTAAGTGAACCTAGTACAAAAAGCTTTTAAGCTCTCTGCCTTGCCTGTCAGGCGAGGCCCACTCAGCACACTAGCTCCAGAAGGCTAGGGATGCTCACAGAGGAACTCAAATGGTGACATGAGATCTCATGAGAGCTTTCACTGGTGCACCCCAAGAAAGACAGTTTTTTTCCCCCAGAGAAAAAAAGAGCTCTTAAGCTCCCCTCCCTTGCTTGCATTTAATTTGCAGAATTTCAGCCAGCTGGCCTTCAACAAGGTGTGGTTGAAATTGTGTAAGTTAAATGTGTGTAAGATGTGGTTGTACTGTATGTATGTATGTATGTATGTATGTATGTATGTATGTGTATTGTAATTAAACGTGAAAGGTACAGTCCTTATCTCCCTTCCTTGCAGTGCTGTAGCATTTGTGGGGGGGGGGACACACAGGGGCAGTTGCCCCAGGTGGAAAATTCTTAGGGGTACAAAATTTCAACACCCGTTACTGCCTCAATACAACTGTGCTCTTCTGTCACTGGGCTCCTATGGAAATGGCTTCTCTGAGAGAAGAAGAAGAAGAAGAAGAAGAAGAAGAAGAAGAAGAAGAAGAAGAAGAAGAAGAGTAGTTTGGATTTGATATCCCGCCTTTCACTCCCCTTCAGGAGTCTCAAAGCGGCTAACATTCTCCTTTCCCTTCCTCCCCCACAACAAACACTCTGTGAGGTGAGTGGGGCTGAGAGACTTCAAAGAAGTGTGACTGGCCCAAGGTCACCCAGCAGCTGCATGTGGAGGAGTGGAGACACGAACCTGGTTCCCCAGATTATGAGACTACCGCTCTTAACCACTACACCACACTGGCTCTCAAGAGAACCAGGAAGTAACCTCTGCAGACAACAGATCAACTCTTCTTTTCTTATCTCTGCAGCTGCGATCTCCTGGGTGACACAGAGGCAATTACAAAGTTGGAGGCACACCCCTACTCCATCCGTTCCCCTCCCTCCCACTCCCCTTCATGTGGCCCCAGGCACTGGCAACCCACACTACGCTATTGCTTCCTTGCATGTAGAAGGGAGGCAGGAAAATCATATTTGAGAATGATGGAAAGCTGGATGTAAGGGCCAAAAGTGGAAACTTCACCATATGGCTGGTTCTTTTCCTGAGGTTCAGACCTTGAGATAGAAGGTGGGGCTTGGGAGCTCAGGGGTGGTGTTCTAGAGATTAGGGAATGGATCTTTGTAGGGCAGGAAATGGAGTGCACTGAAGGCACCTAAGTCATTAGCAGCAGAGCCTGGTGGAAGGTAATGGACTGATAGGCAAAAAGCTCAAGGCAGCAGTTCTGTTCACACACAAACTTTCTGGAAGCCTAAGCTTTAAAACAGTGGCAAATGGATCGGTCCAGGGCAAAATTGCTTACTTACAGCACAATACTTGCTGGCTACAATGGCTATGTTCTATGTCCACAGCAAACTGAAAGCTGTTTCCTGGAAAGAGAATAGTGCTCAGGTCCCGCTTGTGGGCTTCCCAGAGGCATCTGGTTGGCCATTGTAAGAACAAAATCCTGGATTAGATGGGTATTTTGTTTAATCCAGCAGATTGTTCTTATGTTCAGACCTAGCCATGTCTGCTCAGAAGCAAGCTCTATTGCATTCAGTGGTGCTTACTCCCAGGCAAGAGATTAGAAATCCATTTAAATGACTGGCTAATCAAGAAAGTTTAAACAGCTGCAGAAGGCCTGTCATCACAAAGAGGTCTTCAAGAGACACCTGGAAGTCAATAGTGAGGATTCCTGCTGAATCTCTGCTTGAAGAGGAGCAAACTGTGTGTGACCAGTGACCTGAAATACCCAACTTCTAGTCAGGTCATTGTAACAGAAGAAGGGACAGTTACTCTCTCTGGGAAACAGTCCTTGCGCTCCAACCCCAAACAAAGTGAGGTAACTTTTACATTTAATGCAATAGGCTTGCAAGCCTAGAACGTGTGCAGAATACATGCTTCCTCGGAAGTAATCGCTCCTTTGATTTTTGCTGGCATTTACTTCCTCGAGCATACAGAGGGCTGCACTGCAGCCACGCGTTTACTCAGGAGTAAGCTGCACTGAGTTAAGTGTTACTTAAGGGGGAAAAAGTGTGCATAGTACAGTATTGCAAGCCAGACCTTGTTGTTTGCCTTGATTCTCGCTGGCGCATTGTCTGGAGAGGCATCTTTGCACCTCAAGCGCCTTTCCCACCCGAATCTCCGCGCGCGCGCGCATACACTACACAATTTCTCATTCATATTCTTTCTCCTGGTTTGTATTTTTGAATCTGATCTAATATTACTCCCCACAGCACCAGTACACTTCTCAGATAAATAAGAGGGTGTCTCCCCCCTTATCTGTTGTCGGAGAGGGGACACTGGGTTCGAAATGGTCAATGGAAAAGCCGTCTGTGTGTGTGTGTGTGTGTGTGTGTGTGTGTGTGTGTGTGTGTGTGATGCCTTTTGGAACGAATCCGGAAGCTTTTGGAGTGTGGGGGGAATTGACAGCCTGACCATTTCCAGCCTCCTCCGAAAGCTAATCAAGCCCCCCACTGTTTCTTTAATTTCCTTTACGTTCGTCCTTTTGCATTGCATAGGTGCGCCATCTGAGGGGGGTGGGGAGAGAGAGAGAGAGAGAGAGAGAGAGAGAGAGAGAACCTCCCCTCCTCCTTCCCCAGCAAGCCGTTCTCCTCTCTGCAAAAGGACACTAGTACCCGAGCCCAGCATCATTTAAGGAGTACTCGGCAGGGTAATGGCCGAGATTTCTGAATCCCCTTTCCGTCCCACTCAAAGCCCTTCCAAGAGCAGACAGAGACAAAGTCGCCTGCGAAAGCGGGGGGGGGGGGGGGAAGGCTCCGATTCTTTGTTGCGGGGGGGGGGGGGGGAGAGAGAGAATTACCTTGTAATTCCTCGCTAGCTCTTGCAACATCCTACAAATAGTTTACAAATGCAGACATCTCGCCCTCGCCTTCCCGAGCGAAAGGGGCGATTTTCTGCCCACCTTCCCATCAATGCAGGGCTTGAACCTTGTCAATTCAACTCAAGGGTCTGTGGATTGTTCCCTGGAAGAAATGGTGGCGTGAAACTGGCACGCTTCCCCGGCGCCCCCCTTTCTCCTTAAAGGAGGTGACGAGGAAGAGATTTTGCAGGGAATTTTATTCTCATCAAATCAAGCTAATGCAAGCTGGATTGGAGGGTTTTCCTTCCCCGCACAATGCGGAAAGCGCTGGGAAGTTAACGAACCTTTCAGCGGCCCATCCAGACTTGAGTCCCCCTCCTCAATCTTCCCAACCCCCAGTATTTAGTGTTTGTTTTAAAGGCAAGAGACCATTAAAACAAAATCCCCAGCGATGTAGCGGTGATTAATCACCTGGAATTTAAAAGAATAATTCCCTGGGGAGCTTCAGCTGTTAATCCTGAAAAGCTTGATCCAAGGTAGGCATAAAAAAAAAAAAGACCGAGGAAGAAGAGAAGGGAGGGTGGAAAAGGGGGAGAGAGAAAGAGATAGCCAGTTCTCTCCCCAAGCTACGGTGTGAGTTGGTTTAGCCCAGCTGCAGCAGCTGGGAGGAGAAAAAAAGCTCTCTGTGCATTCGGATCTTTTTTTCCCTTTATGAGCAAATATATATGTATGTATATATGTATATAAGATTAAATAAGCGCCATCCTGACCCCCCCTTTAAAAGAAGCCTCCCTTTCCTCCTATCCTAATTATCCCATTGAGCAAAGGAAGGGGGGGTTAAGACGAAAATTTCAAACCAATCACCCATCTCTCTCTTCTCCTCCCCCCCCCTTTCCTCCTCTTCCACCACCTCCTCCTCCTCCTCCTCCCCGTCTTCCCTCCTCCTCCAAGCAAATCAACCCCCCAACCCCTCTTTGACATGCAACCCTCTTTCGGTTGGGACAAGCCGGCATGCCACTGCAGCTTTAAACGGAATTGGGGAAAATTGGGGATTTTTGCTCTCATGACGGTGGAGGTGAGCTACTGGAGCCGGATTCTTCTGCTTTCGGTGGGGGTTTTGGCAACATCAGCCGCCGGTAAGTGGGACCAGAGGAGGGTGGCTAAGTTTGGGAAGACCTTTCGAGGTGTGGGTGGCGGGTGACTTTGGGCTGAGGCTGGGGGTTCCCCCAGTCCATGGAGCCACTTAAATTCTCATGCATTTTTCAGCTGTGTGTGTCGGGGGGGGGGGGTAACCTCAGTGCTTAAGGAAAGCCTTCCTAGGATCTCTGCTTTGCAGTTGTTGTTTTTACAGCAGGATGTTAAAGTTTGCAGGGATCTGGTTGTGAGAGCAACGCTCCTCCAAGGGAGATTTGCTTTTGGGGGTGGATGGGTGGGTGAGATGGGACGGAAATGGGCAACTCCTCTTTTCAGAATGTCAAATAAGCCTACAACCCCCCCCCCCCCGCGCCCCTTGCAAGGCAGGGTGATAGCTCCATCAAGGTGGGTAATTGAACATGTTTCATGGCTTTTTCCACCCGCCACCCCTCTTGATGATCTCTCGCCAAATGTTGTGTCTGTAAACCTGTAGTTCTTGAATGATGATAGAACCACTGTGTGACACATCACACCTCCTCTCCCCACATTATAAGGACAGAAGGGTTAAGGATGGGCTCTTTCCTATTTTGGCCCTGGCATTTTTGATAACCCAGTCTACCAGAAGAGGTAAAAGAGTAGTCTGATATCACAAATGCCCCCCTTTTCCATCCTAGCCCCTGACTGCTTCTCCTGTAAGTGCCCTTGCTGCAGAAACCAAGCAAAGAAATCTATTGCTGAAGTTTCATTTCTTGATGGAGTGGGATTGAGGGAAGGAAGAAGTGGTGGTCAGTTTTCTTCCCTAAGAGGGCTTCCCTAAAATTTTCTGTTACTGTCTGGAATAATGAGGATGTCTTCA
Source organism: Podarcis cretensis (assembly GCF_951804945.1). Taxonomy (NCBI): domain Eukaryota; kingdom Metazoa; phylum Chordata; class Lepidosauria; order Squamata; family Lacertidae; genus Podarcis; species Podarcis cretensis. The sequence goes on from NC_137177.1 coordinate 32,522,020, forward strand.
TAGATGGCTGCTTTTGGCACTCTTCCCTACCAGAATCATGAAGGTATTCCTCCCTTCTCTCCCCCCACCCTACTTTTTAAAGTGGTGGGCCACAATCCTAAACATACCTTACAAGGGTGAACATAATGAGGATTACTTCTGCAGAAAGAAAAAAATAACAATGTAGGATTGCTCTGTGGATAGATTTATATGGTTGGTCAACTTTGTGGTTGTAATTGAAATTCAGCACCGAGGTCTTTCCATAGGGAGAGTCTCTCCAAGAGGACATTGGCTGACAATTAACTGTTTGTCTGAGAGTATCTTTTGGAAACTCATATATGGATGGGGGTTGAGATGGAGGGGGTGCAGAGAGAGTCAACTAACTGGGTACGGGTAGAATATTCCTTTTCACTTGCTGCAGGCACTTTTTCTTCTTTGCAAAACCTTTGTGGGTCTGTGATGGTGAAAGGGAAGAAAGCAGTCAGATCTGGTTTATCCTACAAGTGGGACACTGGTTAGCTATGGCTGATGGATTGTCATATGGGTCTACTATTCTCCTCCCTTGATCTCCATTGTTTCTTCGCACTGGCTATTTCCAGTTTTAACTTCTGTGATCACTTGATGTTCCCAATTTTGCCTATTCATGTGCCTTTTTAATTTATTTATAAATGGATGCTTGCTTTGAAGTCAAACAATACTTTGGATTGTGTCCAGAGGTACAGTCTGTACTACTATCTCTTGGTTCTCCCTTATGCTCTCCTGCCACCTCCTCAGTCCGTGGTCTCCGTGGACTTCAGTGAGTTTCAGTTGGGTTCCTTAAATCCACACCTATTGAATCCACTGGTCTGGTATTTTTAAAAGAAAAAAAAATCTATCCTAGATTTTAGGAAGAAAAATGATATTCTTTCCCCAAGGGAATAAGTTATTACTGCCTAAATAGATATATAAATGAACGCAGTGATTATTTCATGCTTGCTTCCTTGCTCCTTTGTTGCACAGATGTTACTGTTGCCATCAAACTGTTGGCATTTTTCAAGGCTGCGGTGTGATGCCGGCTGGTTAGTCAAAGGATTAGGCACTATAATGGAGCAAAATTGGAACCTCAGTGGTTTGACATCTACCTGGTTCTTTTTCCATGGAAAAAGGTGCCTTATTAGAGAGTAATGACCAGGAGTGCCCAAAGTGTGGCACTACAGTTGTGTGAATAAAACTACCAGGAAGTAGTTGTAGCCTGTATTAAATATATAAATTCAGTTGTGTATCTAAACCCACCCACCTTACTAGTGCTGTGTTAACCTTCTTCTAATTATTGAAACCTGTCAATATTTTGAATTGCTTTTAGAGTTTTGTAAATGAGCATTACAAAAAAAGGGGCAAATACACCAATTCTCTCTGCAGATGTTGATGGCTGGAGGTGATCATGAGTTCAGCCAAATCCTGAGATTCATAGATAGCTTATTCTATGTAAGGTTACCTCTGATTTGGATTGTCTGTCAAAATAGCTTGCTTCTTTTGCATACAGATATTTTGGAATAAAGCATTTAAGGGAAAAAATACAGTTACAAGCTGTAAGAAGGGACAGAGTTTTCCTAGGGTTGAAATTTTTCATTTTAACCTAATAGTCTGCTCTAAAACAGGATATTCTATACCTAATTTATTTGTGTCTTTCCAGTCTTTACTTGCAAATCAATACAGGAGAAAATTAATCCACTGCTTCCAATGATAGCATATTTCATTGCTTCTGACAGGGTGTAGTCCACAGGAAACTGCATTTATGAACTTATCCTGTTATCAAAACAACCCTGTGAGGTAGGCTAGGCTGAGAGTATAGCAACTCAACCAGAGTCACACAGGGAGTTTCATACCTGAGTATGGATTTGAACCCAACTCTTCATGGTTCTTATCCAAACATTCTGTCCGTCACACCAGGCTACCTCTCTCAGCCCAAGGATACGTGAAAGGCTGGTGAGTTGCATATGGTTCTGTGGGCTTCAAATGCATGGGGCCATGCTCTCCCACCATATACATTCAGCCCTTCAGGGTGGTGGGAATGTTGCTAGTTTCTATAAAGGTCACTTGCTGGATTCTACTCCTTGGTCATGCTACAGAGCAATGGAGTAACTGAACTTTGGGATATGCAGGTACGGAAAGATTTACTTCTCAAACCAAGGCAGATGTATTGGGCCAGTGGCACATCTAGTCTAGCATCCTGTTCTCACAGTGGCCAGCAAGGTGACTGTGGGTAACCTGCAGACCAGGGCGTGGTTGAAAGGGTGAGGAAAACCTGCCTAATGTAATTCTGCCAGAAGCCCCTAATGCCTAATATACCACCATAGAATTGCAGAGCTGGAAGGAACCCTAAGGATCATCAAGTCCAACTCCATGTAATTGCAGGAATATGAGATGTCCCATACGGGGATTGAACCTGCAACTTTAGCATTATCAGCACCACACTCTAACCAACTGAGCTATCCAGGCTGGATTGCATTATTACATGTTTCTATTAGCCTTTCAGATTGTAGGACTATTTAAAATTTTGTTATGTCTTCTAATTGTTAATGAAATATCTTACATAAACTTCCTGATGCTGTGAGCCACTTTGAGCATGGTTTACCATGGAAAAGCAAGATACAAGTAAACAATGATGGTGGGTATTTTGTTAGTCTCATCATAATTCTTTTCAGCCGTTACTCGTGAATTCTGCTTTTCCCATACAGACCATTGTCGTGTGTTGTGGCTTTGAAGTGGGTATTTCGTTTTTGTTTTTATCAAATTATGCAAATAATATGCTGGTTTCAATCTGTGCATAAGGGATATGAGAGAGCTGACTGATTGGGGAAACGTGTCTTTAGTCTGATACATCTTAGATCCATGCATGATTGAAACAAATTATTTACATGATTCAGGGATAAATCTGAAGTAGAAAGGAGGAGTCAAGAAAAGAGCTCCTGAATAATTAGGGGTGTTGTAGTCATCTTTCTTACCAGTTGTCTAAATCATCATTTGGCCACAACACAGTTGGTGATGAGACCAGAATTTGCAGAGATCCTGATAGCAGGTCCTGTTGTTTCAGTTTTAACAACTGCTTGATAATTTAACAGCACATTGGATATAAGGAAGCAGGACCAACTAAAGGGTGGTGGTGAGACATTTGGCCTGGACATCAAGTGCAAAGGGAATGGCAATGAAACAGCCAAATTTGTACTTTGTATGTGTGTGCCTGTGCATGTGTGTGTTTAATTGTAGTTTTCATTTGATTCTCTGTTGTTTTTCTTTTGTGTTACCTGTTTTTGTGTTGTTGAATATATATATATATATATATATATATATATATATATATATATAAAATACACTTCTTGATCTTTTGGCATTCGATAAGCTTACTGCCTTTCATTTACTTATATGTGGCACACACTCTCAGTTTAGAGCAGCAAATTTAAGCAAATAAGAGATGTGATTTGGAGATAGATCAATATGCTAACCAATGCAGATTTTGTCATATTACAAGAGGTCAATTAATATTCATGAACATTTTAAAATGCATCCATTCTGATGGCACAAGATTAGACCATGATAATTGTGTCCTCTCTGATCAGCTGATTATATAAACCAGTGGTTCCCAATTAGCTAATTACTGAGGACCCCCTATTTTTCAAAAGCTAAGCCACGGACCCCATACTTTTGAAAATTTTGATAACTCTATGGTAGTTACCTGAGCAAAGCAGTTTTCTGAAGAAAATGTGGGGTGGTCCCCAAAAAACAAAGGGTTTTAGGTATACAGTGGTACCTTGGTTTGCAAACAGTCTGATTTGCATATGTTTTGGATTGCAAGCACATTAGACCCAGAAGTGCGTGTCCCGGTTTGCAAACTTTTTTTGGATTACAACCCATTTTTTTGGATTATGAACAAAAAAATTGTCTTTCCCCCCCCCAATAGATTTTTATTGAGATTTTAAAGGTTACAAAAAGAAAAAAATAAAGAACATATTTAAACAGAAAAAAAATACAGAACAATACAAGAACAAAGGAGAAAAAAACACGAACAAAAATGAACAAAAAAATTGGAGGTCCCATTGGCGAAAGCGCACCTTGGGTTACAACCTGTTTTGGTTTACAAACGGACCTCCAGAATGGATTATGGTTGTAAACCAAGGTAAACGGTAAAGGGACCCCTGACCATTAGGTCCAGTCATGACCAACTCTGGGGTTGCGGCGCTTATTTCGCTTTATTGGCCGAGGGAGCTGGTGTACAGCTTCTGGGTCATGTGGCCAGCATGAATAAGCTGCTTCTGGCAAACCAGAGCAGTGCACGGAAACACTGTTTACCTTCCTGCCGGAGTGGTACCTATTTATCTACTTGCACTTTGACGTGCTTTCGAACTGCTAGGTTGGCAGGAGCAGGGACCGAGCAACAGGAGCTCACCGTGTTGCGGGGATTAAAACCGCCGACTTCTGATTGGCAAGTCCTAGCTGTGGTTTAACCCCAGCGCCACCCGCATCCCATGTAAGTACCACTGTACTAAAAAACAAACCATAAAATTTGTGCTATTACCACAAATTGCCTATCCCCAGACAGTAGGAAAAACTTGTCTCCATTACTCCACTACAACTTAATTTTTTAAAAAAACAATTATGTCCCTAACTTGCAAGTGTTCTATATGCAGAAGTCTTTTTATATGAAAGAGTATTCAAACATGCTATTCCTTACTTGTAATCTAAGATGGTACATCTTAGCAAAACTTTAGAAACATATGATTCTGCTAACTGAGGGATCTTGCACCTTCAAGTCATAAGTGATGGCTTCATCAGGGATTGATAAAATATTGCTGAAGACTGAATAGAAAACAGCTGGAATTTTGTAATGTTCGTATTATTATTATTATTATTATTATTATTATTAGTATGCTCAAATTGGCTCAGGACATCAGGAAGTTTATGTAAGATATTTCACTAACAATTAGAAGACATAACAAAATTTAAACAGTCCAACAAACTGAAAGGCTAATAGAAACATATCATAAATATAAGAATATAACCCAGCCTGGATTGCTCAGTTGGTTAGAGTGTGGTGCTGATAATGCTAAGGTTGAAGGTTCAGGCCCCATATGGGACAGGTGCATATACCTGCATTACACGGGGTTGGACTAGATGATCCTCAGGGTTCCTTCCAGCTCCACAATTCTGAGGCCTCTTCCATCCCCCAGCTGAGCAGTTTAGCAAAGCCCCAGTGCTCCTCAACTCACACGTGAGCCCTGAGAGGCATCAGGACTCGCTCACTGTGTAGAGCTGGGCCATGTATTTCTGCTGCTGTGCTTCCTTCACTAAGGAAGGCCTGCCCTAGGGGAGGAAGAAGCAGCTGAAATAAATTCCAGTCATTGTGATATATCAGCATATACCAGCATTTAGCTGCTGATATATCACGATGTTGAAACGAAAGTGTCACCCAGCCTGAGCACTAAACTAAATCATCAGAGGGTGAGCTGTTGTGCTAATCATTGTGGCAATTTGCTTAGCTATTTCCTCTGTTGGGAACATGAAGCCCAAACTCATGAGGCAAGATTCAATGAAAACCCTACCTACAAGTACTGGTAGAATGCTCAAAGCTTGATAGTTGTTGAAAGCAATTAAAGTTCTTTTCAGTTAAAAAGTAGAGAGCAAGGGGAAGGAATCCCTTACATTTTCTTTTAACGATAAGCATGTGAACTGTTTGGAATCTCTTCCCCTATCCCTCCAATCAGCGAGCCTTAAGAACCTGCATCAGAGTTTGTTCCCAATCCCAGCTCACTTGACATCCAGCAACTCTTTCACAAGTTTTTTCCCTGCAAGCAAGCAGGCGCTAATCATGAGCAGTGGCTGGATGATCTGTGGAAGGCTTTCAATGTGCAATTAACAAGGTAAGTGAGTCCCAGGCAGGGGGGGGGGTGACGGGGACCCCCCTGGCACCACCCCCTGCCAGGGACCCCCAGTGGTCCCCAGACCCCTAACTGGGAACCACTGATATAAACAAACCACTACAAGAGTTTTTATGATGGTTAGAGGCCTTAAAAGCTGGACCTGGAGTTGGTGTTGGCTGTAAGCAAGTTTAATCTTCCGCTTCAAATGAATGTGGGAAACTTGGTACCTTGGTTCCCAAACGCCTTGCGAGTCAAACATTTTGGCTCCTGAACGCATCAAACCTGGAAGTGAGTGTTCTGGTTTGTGAAAATTCTTTGGAACCCGAATGTCTGACACGGCTTCTGTGGCTTCCAATTGGCTGTAGGAGCTTCCTGCAGCCAATCAGAAGCCACATCTTGGTTTCTGAACGTTTTAGACGTCGAACGGACTTCCAGAATGGATTTCATTTGACTTTCGAGGTACCACTGTATCAGACTTCACTTCAATGCAGGGTAAGGCCCGAGGCCCAGTCCTGATACCATGCCTTGTACAGATAAGGAAGAGAGGTAATGTTCAAACCATTTTGAGGGAGGAAGTTAAAAGTGATGGAGGAATATGAAGTCTGCTTTAAAGTGAAATATGTGGCCCTGTTTCTCAAGAGAAGAATTCAGGGTCCCCAATCAGCAGAATGTGCCCCCTCAAATGCATTGCACATGACCATCTAAAGAAGGAGGCCATTAGACCACCAAAGGTCTAAAATGGCCTGCCTGAGCCGCTTTATTGCAACTGTGAATGCAGCTTCTTCTGTCTCTAAAGGAAAGAAATATTTCTTCATATAAATAGCCAAGGTACCTTTTGAAAATAGTCAGTGTAAATATATTTCCTTTTTTAACCTGGTATTTCTACCAGCAGTGATTCTGTGATTTGATTTCTTCCTCAGGTTTCTGATTTATTGTGCTCGGTGTCCTCTTTGACATGTAGGGCAACACGATTGCCGGCATGACCTACTCTCTTTTATGTAGAGATTTTATATCCAGAGATAACTGCATCGCATTGATTATCACCATTGCACCAGGCATCTTACATTCCCACTATATCAGCGGGTGCTCTTAAGTCACCCATCTTGGCTTTGAAGATTCTGGTATGAAATGTGTTTCCCCTTTCATCTGGAATCTTCCTTTCCTTTTGCTCTCCTTCCCACCACCTGCTCTTTTCTCAAGGGTAGGGGTCAGCTACTGCAGGCCCCTGTCAGTGCACCTCCATTATCTCCTCACTGCCCACCCAGAGGTGGATGAAATAAAAGAAAAGAAAAAAGGCTGTGGTGCTTGCGGCAATAGGATCTGGCAGCAGCTGTTTGGATTGGGTGGGGTTGCAGCCCTGGCCTTCCGTTTCTTATTCCAGGCTTCACCAACCATGTGCCCTCCAGATGTTTTGGAGTAGAACTCCCACCAGCCCTGGTCAACACAGTTGATAAGAGTTGTTGTCCCAAACATCTGGAGGGTGCCAGGTTGGTGAAGACTCCATTCTCAAAACTGTTTGCTAGGGAACCTGATTGATGACCATAGTTTCTAAGACTTCGGAGCACATCCAGCATCAGCACGCAGCTTCCAGGATGCTGTGAGATATTAAAATGGCCAATAAGCTATTGCTGCCACCAAATTAGCTTAGGAGGTGTTTCACCAGAGTGCCTTTGGCCAAGGGCCCCCTCAGGCCTGGATGGATTTAGGGAATGGTATGACCAGGAAATCAGCCCTGAGTGCTCACTGGAAGGACAGATCCTGAAACTGAGGCTCCAATACTTTGGCCACCTCATGAGAAGAGAAGACTCCCTGGAAAAGACCCTGATGTTGGGAAAGATTGAGGGCACAAGGAGAAGGGGACGACAGAGGACAAGATGGTTGGATAGTGTTCTCGAAGCTACCAGCATGAGATTTACCGAACTGCAGGAGGCGGTGGAAGACAGGAGTGCCTGGCATGCTCTGGTCCAGGGGTCACGAAGAGTCAGACACGACTAAACGACTAAACAATGACCAGGCTAGGAAAGATGAGTGTTCATCCCAGTAGAGGTCATCCCCAAATAGTCTCCTTATGAGGAAATGGTGGGTGGAAAACCATTCTCCTTATGTTGGGACAGGAAAGAGATTCCCTAAGACCTAATAGGTGACTCTGGGTTTTTTTTGTGTGTGTGTCTGTGTGTGTGTGTGTGTGTGTCTGTGTTTTAAAAAGGGCCATAGTTCAGTTGGTAAAGCAGCAATTTTGAAAGTAAGAGGTTCCTTGGTATCTCAGGTTAAAAGTATCAGCTGATTACAGTCAATTATTATTGCTTCATTTTTTTTTTAAAAAAAAAGAATATTCAAAATGGCTGATAAGAAAAACATGACTGATTGACCACTGTGAAAGACCTCTGCCTGAAATCTTTCAAAGCTACCAGTAGTACACAATACTGGGATGGGCCAATGTTCTGACTTGGTAAAAGAGACAGAAATACTTTTGGAAAGCAAATAAATACATTTGGAGGGAAGGTATGAGACAGTTCTATATGGTCTGCATGTGACTAGGCTCACTTACTAGAGCCATCTTGTGCTAGAACTAATGAACATTTCTGCTCCTTTGGTGTTTTTTATTTTATTCCTACTCCTTGCTTATACTCTGAATTAGTTCACTTAATCTGTAATAAGGTTGTGAGTGCAGTGTCCTACTCTTTGGGGGGGGGGGTAGACTGGCTGACCTTCCCATTAATTCCAGTGCTAAGATTAGAATCTGGGGGTGGAAAAGAAGTATACAGATGTCCCAGTTGCTGAATGCTAAGATTGAGAGGGGAAAGAAAGCCAACTGAGGTTCAGATCCACTCTGAACATCTTGAAACAAGTAGAACTTGCCTCTTGGTAGACTGTAAAAGCATGAGAATTGCCTCAGTAGCTTTTCTAGTTCAGCATTTTGTTTCCAAGAGGTAGCATACATTTGCCTCTTTGGGGTTATAAGCAAGATGTTAAGGTGATAGCATTCCCTCATTATTTGTGCCCAGAGTATGAGATGTAGGTGTTCTACCTCTGTATTTGAAGGCTTAACTTTGCTTCAATGGCCAATGGCAATGGATAGATTATCCTCCATGAAGCGGTTCACTCTTTTTAGGAAGCGATCTATTACAACGCCCTGTGGTATCACAACAGTGTTATGCCTTGGGTTAATTCCGTGCGTGTCAGGTACCATTTTAGTTTATGAAACAGTGCAACTCAAGAGCATCTCAAAAAGGGCTGTGGTGGAACCTGCTGTTCTAAATTGGGATTTGGGAAATGTCGAGGAAAGTCTTCCCTGGCCTTTCCAATCCCCACACCAATACATGGCAAGTAAACACTGAGAGTTTGGGGGTAAATTAATCTGTTCCACAGAAAGTGGAATTTGCAGATGACACCAAACTGGGAGGGGTGGCTAACACCCCAGAGGACAGGATCACACTTCAAAACGACCTTGACAGATTAGAGAACTGGGCCAAAACAAACAAGATGAATTTTAATAGGGAGAAATGTAAAGTATTGCACTTGGGCAAAAAAAATGAGAGGCACAAATACAAGATGCGTGACACCTGGCTTGAGAGCAGTACATGTGAAAAGGATCTAGGAGTCTTGGTTGACCACAAACTTGACATGAGCCAACAGTGTGACGCGGCAGCTAAAAAAGCCAATGCAATTCTGGGCTGCATCAATAGGAGTATAGCGTCTAGATCAAGGGAAGTAATAGTGCCACTGTATTCTGCTCTGGTCAGACCTCACCTGGAGTTCTGTGTCCAGTTTTGGGCACCACAGTTCAAGAAGGACACTGACAAACTGGAACGTGTCCAGAGGAGGGCAACCAAAATGGTCAAAGGCCTGGAAACGATGCCTTATGAGGAACGGCTAAGGGGGGTGGGCATGTTTAGCCTGGAGAAGAGGAGGTTAAGGGGTGATATGATAGCCATGTTCAAATATATAAAAGGATGTCACATAGAGGAGGGAGAAAGGTTGTTTTCTGCTGCTCCAGAGAAGCGGACACCGAGCAATGGCTCCAAACTACAAGAAAGAAGATTCCACCTAAACATTAGGAAGAACTTCCTGACAGTAAGAGCTGTTTGACAGTGGAATTTGCTGCCAAGGAGTGTGGTGGAGTCTCCTTCTTTGGAGGTCTTTAAGCAGAGGCTTGACAACCATATGTCAGGAGTGCTCTGATGGTGTTTCCTGCTTGGCAGGGGGTTGGACTCGATGGCCCTTGTGGTCTCTTCCAACTCTATGATTCTATGAAAGTTGTAGTGAAGATATACACAGTTTAATTTCCAGACTATGCCCCTACAGTTTATTTTATATCTCTGTGTTGAAATAAGGGGACTCTTCCCCCCCTACCCCCCACCCCCCGAGCTCAGGTTTGGGAATTCATTGTCACATTAGTACCACAAAGGCTGGATTATTAATATTTTAAATAATAGCAGAAATAGCAATAGCAGTGGCAAATGCCACTGTCCAAACAGCATACCTTGGTATTTGATTCTTCTGGTGGTCAGGCTCACACATCCTGGTGTTTCAGTAGTACAAACCTCGTCAAGGGACACCCTGGTCTCAGGATTGTTCAGTCTGCCTGCTGAGCTTTTTCTGCAGAGCCACTGATGGGAAGGAAGGAAGGCGAGAGGTAACCTTGTGTTGCCGTCTTCCAGTTGTCTGGGAGGTTCTGTCAGAAGGAGACACATATCAAAATGGGTGCATGGAATATGATCCAGGCACGCTGCCATGGGATCTCGGTCATTCATGTTCACTGTCAGGTTGATTCACTGTTGAGAGTATCACTAAGCAATTTGCCAGGATGATTTCCCCCTCTTCTCTTCCCTCCCTCTATCTTGCATCGAGCTCTTTCTTACAATCATTGGTTTAGATGCTCTAAAGGAGCCTGACATTTGATGGGGCACCTCCTCAGCCATTATTTATCAATTAATTAAAACAATTGATTAAATGGCTAATTAAAGGAGCCAGTGTTGTATAGTTTTCAGCCATGAAATTCTCTGGGTGACCTTGGGCCGGACACTTTCTAGTCTACCTCACAGAGTTGCTGTGAAAGTTAAAATAGGGGAGGCAGGAGAGCCATGAACATCACATTGAAATTCTCAGAGGAAAAGTGGGGTGCAACCGTCATGATTGATATATCACAACAAGTTGTGACAATCTATCTCTTAAGCACAGGATGGCTCATATTCAGGGTTTCTGTTCAGCAGTGCTCTTTCAAGATACAGTGGTACCTCACGTTAGGAACTTAATTCGTTCTGGAGGTCCGTTCTTAATCTGAAACTGTTCTTAACCTGACGTACCACTTTAGCTAATGGGGCTTCCCGCTGCCACCGTGCGATTTCTGTTCTCATCCTGAAGCAAAGTTCTTAACCCGAGGTACTATTTCTGGGTTAGCGGAGTCTGTAACCTCAAGCATCTGTAATCCGAGGTAGCACTGTAATTGAAATAGAGAGAGCCAATGTGGTGCCCTCCAGAGGTTGTTAGACTACATCTCTCATCAATCATGGCTATTGGCTTTCCAGCTGGAGCTCATGGGAATTGAAGTCCACAAACATATTGAGAGTACCACATTTGCTATACCTGCTAGACAAGGCATCCCCAACCTTTGGCCCCCCCAGATGTTTTGGACTACAATTCCCATCATCCCTGACCTGGTCCTGTTAGCTAGGGATCATGGGAGTTGTAGGCCAAAACATCTGGAAGGCCGCAGTTTGGGGGTGCCTGTGCTAGACTGCAAAGAGTTCAATCAAGGCATTCCACCCTCCACTACTTTTCTTTCCCATCTGATGCTCAGCATTCTGTGGATTGGTTTTTTGTTAGTTTGTTTGTTGGGGTTTATTTGTAGACTTAAACAGACCTTTATTTCAGCAGACCTTTAAGTCCCCCTGAGTATGCTGGATTCTTGTTCTGCAGTTACTCTGTTTTGGGTTCACATTCTGTTGACACTCACCACCTGAGTCTGCAGTTAGAAGGAATGATAAGTGGGAGAGAAATTGGATCCTCAAAGGCGTGGTGGTTTCAGAGAAGAATAAAATATAAATGGAAGCCGGTCCTGCAGTCACACTCCAGTGTGAAAAGTAATGGAGCTCTGGGTGGAGCTGTGCAAATGAAAGGTCAGGGCTATGCAAATCTCATGTGTTATATTTCTTAGCTCTTAAGGTGTTGTTGTTGGGGTTTTGTTGGGTTTTATTCCCTATACTGGAGAACCTTGAAGGAAAGTGATTTTTCACAGTCTTATTTTGTGTTGTATAAGACAGTACGGGAAACAAATACCTTTTTCTAAATGTTGTGCCAAAATTGATCCAAAAACGGATGTCCTCTCTTGAGGAAGTTTTGCAACTCCATACCCAGCACTAAATGAAAAGTATTTGCATTTAAAGATTTGTACAAAGTCTTAGATGTGTGATAATGCCAGCCAAGCCATTGTTTCATGCATCACAGCACAGAGCATCTGTTGAATTGCTGTGTCTCTTAAAAGGCTTTCTAGAAAACATGATAGTAATGCCTCCCTGCCCCCCCCCGCCCTGTAATACCCTTTGTCACACCTTTGCTTAAATCAGCCATTTATATCCAGGCAGGGAGAAGAGGGGTCCTTGGCTGAAATTAGAGCCTAGGCTGCTACTTTTGACTGAACATAGCTTGTGCGCCTTTAAAAACTGTCAGTTCAAGGGCAGTTCTGGACAAAAGAAAATTCCGATTACTTCAGTTGTTTCCTGAGAAACTCTTTACCAGTTGATGTAATATTAAACACACAGAAGATTGTGCTGGATTCATTGGTGGATGAATTATGGTCTTGGGCTGATTTCTTACACCTTACATAGCCAGCACCCACAAACATAGGTTTAGGGGGCTGGTGTCACAAAGTGGAATGAGAGGCTTTTGAGCAAATGTGAGAACTCTCAGTCTTGGATCTAGAGAAGTTCAAAGCATGTGCAAAGACTGTTTCCTGTAGTGAAAAACAGCTGTAACCAGTACCAGAAAATCTGGTCATCTTGTGGTCAATAAGATTGCATACAAACAAACAAATATACCTTCCTCCAGGACCAAGTGTGCGTTTTTCCATTGTGCTTCCTCCTGCTCTCACTCTTCTATCCTTGGCTCAGATGATAGTGCAGGCATTTATGCTCACCTCCATAAGTCTCTTGGCTATTTTTAGCTCCCCCTAGGTGTTGGACATGTTTCTATTTCAAACATTTATTTGGTGTGATCATTGATATTATTTGAAGCCAGCACATTTCTTAAAAGACTTGAAACATTGCTCTTGATGGAGCAGAGGGAGTTTGGAAGGGGTTTCATGATTGTGGTCTGCACACTTCCGGGGGAGGGGCAGTTTTGTGTTTCCCACAAGGGCCAGCCAATTGGTGTTCTGAACATCTGGCTTCTCCTGGCAACAGGAAAAAGCAGTTGCTCCTGAGCTCGATTCAGTCTGGAAGTTTGTATGTACATCCCAGGTGTGGTGACTGTGGATCTTCAGTGACATCTCTGCTTAAGCGGTGAACAACTTAAAAAGTTCAGGACTTTTTGTTCAAAGGAATAGCAGTATGAGCAACTCCTATAGAATGTGGTTATTAGGACTTGATTTTTGGTGGAAATTCTCAGCTCCTGATGTGGGAACAAGCAATGGGATTTCCTGAAGAGGTTCAGCAGTTCTCTTTTCACCCACCCACCCACACAGAGTTTAGATTTTAAAATACCAAACTGGCTTCCTGCTGTGTTGTTGCCTCTTCTGTCTTTGTTGACTAGATAAAACACGATTCTCTCTCTCCCCCCCCCCCCCCCAATATCCTTGTAAATACTTGACTAGCACTGGCCATGTAGAAGAGTGCTATGGCTTTTGGACTCTCTGTCTTCAGGGAGTCATTTCCATTGTGATTTGTGTGCTGAATTACCCCTGCTTATTTGCCATGGAATCCCAGTGCAACAACAGTAAATTCTAAGTGATGTTCAAGGGTGCATGTTGAATTTGTGTGGAGCACAGGCTAAGCCTGGTGGGCTTTGTCAGGAGTGGGGAACTGGCTCCAGCCTGTGTGCTGAACGCTTACCTCATCTATCTCATGGGACACATTTAACAGGCTGGTAGGGCCACCCGCCTGCAAATGCCTGACATCGTTCTAAAGGGCCTCACTCTCAGTGCTGATCAATGCTGAGTGCAAGGTCCATGTGCTGCATTAGGGAGTTACCCATTAGAAATCCTGGTGCAGCCAATCTCAAGTGGTCAGTCAATGAGTCCTGCTTGGCAAGGAACAATTAGGAATACACTTTAGAGACTTACGGTTGATCTTTTCCAGCCGTGTCCTTACTTGCCATCACATATGTTGTGATGTCATAAACCAAATTGGAGCTATTGAGGAGCCTAATGGGTCTAATGAGGAGTTTCTGCACCACTGAAATATGTAAACAAGTGCAGTTTTAAACACTCTTAATATTCATTGGTAGTTGTGTATTATTGGGAAGATAGTGTTGGGCAAGCTTCCTTTCAGAGATGCTTGCTTTCCATGGAAGATCTGATTGAATAACTCTTGAGATGCTTCCAAAGCTGAAGTAAAGAGTCAGCATGGTCAAGCATCTACAGAGCCCAACTGGGTGCTCAACAAGAGTCTTCTAGACATGCTGCAAGGAGGAGGTGGACTCACTGAGAGAGAAAGGCCCATGGAGGGTGACTTGCCAAAAGACCCTTCAAAAGCTGGAGTTCACTCTGTAAATCTCTGTGTAACTTTGTAAGACTCCTGCAAGCACATCTTTGAAGCCATAACAGAGTGTTGAAATTGCAGTGGGTGCGCCTCGGGTTCAGAATCCTGCTTAGTGACAAATGGCATTGGTCTAAACTTTTTCTTTCAGCCTGCCTACCATGCAGGATTGTTGTGGTGCTAAAGTTAGGCAGGGGGTGGTGGTGGAATCCCATGTATCCTGTCCTTAATTACTTGGAGAAAGCCTGGAGAAAGTTTTAAGGTTTGAAGCTTTATTCTGTTCTTAGTGTTCTGTTGGGAGCTGCCCAGAGTGGCTGGGGAAACCCAGCCAGATGTGTGGGGTATAAATAATAAAATTATTATTATTTTTCCAAATGCAATAAATAAAAACAAGCATCTGTGGGATTAAATTCCAGTGTGGTTTAAATAGCCTAACCCTTAAGCCTTTTCTTCTCATAGCTTTCCAGAAGCATGGACTGATTGCTCCTGGATAGAACTGTGTTTTCTTCTCTGCAATGAAAAATAAATCTCCATGCATTTTAGTTGATGGAGTCATAAATATTCATAACCTGCCACAATAACATGTGACCTGTGGTGTCCTTGACCTCAAAAGTCAGATACGGTTCTCTTATGGCTCTTCCTATTACATAAGAAAGCAGGTTTTAAGTTGGTGCTGCAGATTCTGTTTTAAGAGATTGTGAGTACAGGTGTCAGGCTCTGCAACTGAAATCACTTTCAGGCAAGTGAATGTTATTTGTAAAAGAGACACTTAATATAACTGACTTAAATGCAAGCACACACATATTGTAAAGCATCCAGTTTTAGCCTCCCTCCTTCCAGGACAACACCACTTGATGGGCTGTCACAGCATCCACCAGCCTGGAACTGTCCAGATGTTTTGGACTCCAACTGCCATCAGCCCCAGTTGGAATCAGAAAGAACTGGAGGGCACCAAGTTGGAGAGGGATGGGCTATTGAAATCTGCAGTAGCTCCTTGTCCATTTACTGTCTCTGGCATTTAGAATTGCTGCTGAGCCCTGCTTGTTGTCACATCAACAGGTACGACCCATTTGAATAGCAGGGCCTTCTTTGTGGTGACTCCTGGAATGCGGAACTCCCTCCCCATCGAGTTGCAGCTGTTCCCCACATTGTTATCTTTCTGTCAACAGTTAAAAACATACTCAAGTGTCTGGGGAATGGTGATTGGGAACGATTGCCCATTATTTATTTCTACTGTATACAGCATGGCAGATTCTTACTGTTTTTAATATTAGTTTTATATTATGACATTTAAGGATTTTAATTGGATTGATTTGGTTTGTAGTATGCAACCCTAAGCTGTGGCAGAGAAGGGTGGGGTAAAACTGTAACAAATAAATAACACCCATGTGTGAACCAGTCTTGAACCGGGTGGATAAGGAGAGCCTAATGACACAGTGTGCTATATTTATTTACCCCAACTGTTCGTTTCTGACAAAATATGAGCATGCTTATATGTTCATGCACACACAAGCAAAACCCTAGTTATGAGAACAGTCTACTTGTGTGAGCAGTGTAACATCATAAGTAAGAACCACATGTGTTTGTGTCTCTGCTGTTTTACCATTCATGTGACTAGAGTGCTTTATGGTTGCTGGTGCATCCTTGGGTCTTTGCTGTCAGAAGTGTTCATGTGTCCTTGCTTTGTACTGGCTGTGCCTGGCTCGAAACAGTTAAGACAGCATGTGAGGATGTTGCCTAGCAACAGCACCACTGGTTCCCTCATTATCTCCTCCGTTTCCCATGGATAGCGGTTCCATCAGAGCTATGGGAGAAGGAAGAGGGATGCATTGAGGGAGAGAATTGTGGGAGGCAAGTTGTCTAGGAGGAAGTTCTGACTGCTTTCCTCTTTTTCTTGCTCACCTCACTCTCTGTCCCTTGGTCATGTACCGTTGCGGTTGGTGAACACAGGGAACTGTTAAATTCCAATTTGGATCATTGGCTCCTCTTGTTCAATATTGTCTGCACTGGCTGGCAGTAGCTCTCCAAGGCCCTACCTGGCACCCTCTGCATACAAAGCTCTTTCCACTTAGCCCCCTTTCCATTTGATTACAGAGGACTGTGGCACCTAACAGACAGTGTCTGTAAGTTCCTTTGCACCTGCACCTTCCAATTTGTTGGGTGCAGGTGCAAAGTGCTTCCCTTACTTGAGGCAGCATGAGTAGCAGCACATACATTAAGCTGGATAGGTCTCTTCATCCCATCCACACCAGGTTTTTGCCCCTGTATTCTATTGCACTAACACAGGTGGTGCTTCTGACATGACAGCTATGGCTCAGTCAGTAGAGTATGAGACTCTTAATCTTAAGGTTGGTGGGTTTGAGCTCCACGTTGGGCAAAAAGTTTTCTTCATTGCAGGTGGTTGGACTAGATGAGCTTTGCGGACCCTGCAACTCTATGATTCTATGACTGGCATGCAAAATCTTCCTTTCTACAAACTCATATTATCAAGAAAGTGACTTGGCACTTCTTAAGACACTTTTGTGCAAAAGCAAATTTTTATGAGGGTTGGATTTTTTTATATGGTTTCTTGAGATGCTGTTTTCAGGTGGGAAAAAGGCAAAGTCTACTTCAATCTCCCTGTAAATTACTGTTTCACAAAGTTCTGGCTGTATTTAAGTGTCTTAAATATAGTCATAGTTTTCCAAACACTTATTTGAAACTCAAAAGATGTGATTTTTCTTGAAAGCAACGAGTGTAATTGTAATTCTTCACTTGAGACAGCAAAAGACTGGGACAAATATTTTATTTATTTCATAAGTGCTCCCCTTCCCCCTTATATGATGACAAACACCAGATTGGCTTGCTAGTAAAAATCAATAAAAAACCTCACAGAAATAAGATACCACAAAATGCAACAACAGCAACAACAACCCACAGATTTACCATAACCACAAGCACTACAATACATCAGGTTGAAAATCTGAAGGGAAGAATCAAATTAAGCAAAGACATGCTGAAAAAAACTAAGGCTTATCCAATATACATCTTATACCCCACCTCCCACAAAAATCCCCAGAAATGTTAAGATCAACTCTTTCTAGCCTGTATGCTGAGCTGGTGCAGATTACACAAGATTGGAGACACATGCACCTTAATTTTAGATGTCCTCAAAGTATATGTGCCTTTGCCTTCCCCTTTAGGCAGTTGTGAAAAAGGCAGGTGCTAGGGATCATTATGAAAGGAATTGAAAATAAAACTGCTAGTATCATACCTTTATACAACTCTATGGTGACACCACAGTTGGAATACTGTGTATAGTTCTGGTCACCTCACCTCAAAAAGGATAGTGTAGAGTTGGAAAAGGTTCTGAAAAGGACCTTTTCAGATGAAGACATCTAGATGTCTGAAGACACTAGACGACTCGCAGGGTCCCTTCCAACTCTACAATTCTATGATTCTACGGACACTTCTGCAAGCAATTTTCCCATATATAATCCATTTTTGTATGCTGTTTTCACTAACATATGTGAGCGTTTCCCTAGTTTTTGGTTGGCGAAATACACAGGAAAATTCAGTGAAATACAAACGTCAAAGGACAGCTGCATGTTGGGTCACATTTTGGATGAAATTTAACGTTGAGCGGAGACAATTGTTCCCTCAGTGGAAGCGTTTCTGCTTCCAGGAGGACTGATCTCCCTTCCTCCCCCTGCGTACTGTTCCACAGGTTCTCCTGTCCTTCTAACATGGATTTGGGGGAGGCGGGGGGTGGGGTGGAGAAACTCTCAAGGTTGCAGTGTTCAGTGTTTTTATATAAAGAAAAGGCAAGTAAGAGATGACATGGCAGAAGTTTATAAAAATACCCAACTCCCTCAACCATTCCTCATAAGGCTCAGTTTCCCAACCCCTCATCATCTTCATTGCCCTCCTTTGCACATGTTCCAGCTTGTCAATATCCTTCTCAAACTGTGGTGCCCAGAATTGGATACAGTACTCCAGGTGGGGCTTGATCAAGGCTGAATAGGGCAGTACTATTACTTCTCTTGAGCTGGACACTATACTTCTGTTGTGCAGCATACAACAACATTAGCTTTTTCTTCTTCTATTGCTGCTGCATCACTCTGTTGACTCATGTTAAACTTGTGGTCTACTAAGACCCCTAAATCCTTTGTACATGTACAGCTGTCAAGACAGGTGTTCCTCAGCCTATTCAGATTCATCTTGTTAATTCTTGCCTAGTTCTCCAATCTGTTAAGGTTATCGTGAATCCTGATTCTATCTTCTGCAGTATTCACTACCCCATCCAGTTTGGTGTCATCTGCAAATTTGATTAGCAACCCCTCAATTCATTTGCCCACATAATATATAAAGATGTTGAACAACATTAGGCCTGGGACAGAACCCCACATCACCTTTTTCCAGAATGACCAGGGACTATTGGTGAGCACTGTTTGGGTTTGGCCAGTCAACCAACTACAAATCCACCTAACAGCCCACATCTGTGATACAACTCATTCGTGGTATTCTCTCACTGTTAGACTTATTCATGTGGCTGCCTTCACACATTTAATCTATGTGTGGAGGGGTAACAGGCACACAGTTGCTGGTCATCATCTCCCAACACCACAAACATGCTGCTGCCATCATGCACACATCAGGCAAAATGTATCTGGTGTATACATATGGACTTGGCACATCATGGAGAAGCCAATCAGCAAGAGAGGCTGTGCCCATACAGCACACTGAGCATGTGGATGTTGGGGCTGGGCCAAAGGAGCACATGACAATCAGGTGTGGGACTAGAATGAATGGTTGCTGTCTTCACCTCCACATACAGACTAATCATAAGGAGCTGATGGGGTCAGGGTTGCACCTTTGAAGGTAGTCAAAGGTGAGACAAGAAACAGAAGCTGTGGGGCAAGTCAGAAGTCGGGACCAAAGTACCAGTGCACACTAGACCAACCCTGTTGGATCAGGCCACAGGTCCAGTTAGTCCAGCATCCTGTTCTCACAGTGGATAGCAAGATGCTTGTGGTAAGCCTGCAAGCCAGACATGAGCACATAGAAGAAGAGGTGGAGGTGGAAGAAGAAGGCCTTAGAATGTGATCTGAAGGTACACGATGCAGCAGCCTTCCAAAAGACAAGCAGGTCTAGCTCTGGTCAGTGCCTGGATGGAAAATCACCCAAGAGCCATTGCATGTGAAAGGTTGGCTATACATGTAAAAATAAACACTCTTATTTTCTGAAAAAAATGAACTTATTGCTGTCTTAGAAGGGCAAGGAATGACCCTGGTGGGGATGAATGAAGCAGACTTGGCTGCCTGTCTCTTAGGGTTTAATGTCCTTGTTAAAAATGGACACCTTTCTCTGAATTGATATGATGAGTGTAACGAGAAAAACAAAATCTGCCTGCATGTTTTTCTTTCTTTCCGATCACTGTTTGTTCTCGCACAGTGTGAGCTGCTGCTCTGTGGCAAGCCTCATTCCTTTGGTAAATGTTGCTGCTGTGTTGTTTGGAGATGGTGGAGAATGATTGTTAGGGGTTGTCAAGGTTTTCTAACAGTCCCAGTTGCTGTAACATGGGAAACGGGTAATTATTACCTGGTGCTTTGCAGTGCTGTCTGATGTGGTGTTAGGAAGGAAGCTAGTTCAGTGGATGGCTTTGGTTTTGTTTTTTTTTTAAAAGCAATTAAATGAGGTTACCACTCTAGCTGTACCTTCTATTTATACAACCTCTGTTTCTTTTCTTTTTAAAAAAAGAATTGAAATTCAAGACATTTACGTAATTCAGTGAACTTGGCTTACGATAAACACTGCATGGTAATGTGAAACCCATATCTATACTTGTACCATGTGCTGCTACTGCAGCAGCCTGATCTGATGGTGTTTAATGTGTAATTGGGAAAATCCCGTTGACTAACAGAATTGTTTTAGCACTCTTTTACTGTTGATGATCTGTTACTCTGGGCATATTGCTGGATTGGGCAAAGATACTCTGCTGCTGTTTAAGGTAGTGCATATATTTTATGTGAGCCTGCCAGCCTGCAAATGGAAAGAAGCAAATCCAAATGGGACATTTGGTTCACATGGTTACTATTGTCATGAGACTATTAATATAGATACAGGAATGGGCAAATAGTTTGTTTTTGGTGCATGCCATTTTTTGCACATGTTCACTCTATAAGTCTGCTCCATCCCGTGTTCCTATTGATCTGCCATTATTTATTTAATCTGCATGAAGATGTCTGGGAGATACAGTTCAGAATTCACAGAAACTGAATTCCCTAGGACCTGTCTTTGGGTAGATACAGATATCTACACTTAAACCTGGTTACTGGTTACCTGCAGTGTCTTCTCCCAATCTCCTTCCTGAGTTATAATAGTATTACAGAATGAATAGTTTAATTAATAAGGAGGAAGGGTCAGTCGGTGTTGGCAATTAGTGCTGCTGTGAGGGAAACTTAATTGGTGGGTATGTTAGGGCCAAGGGTCAAGCAATCCCATCTGCTGCTTAGGGAGTAGAGAAGCTAAACATGGGGGCGGGGTTCAGTGCTGGGGTTAAGGTGCTTAGGAATTGAAGGGTGTGTCAGTGGTGTGTGAATAGGGTCCGCATGGTGCCCCCCACTTGGGGGTCCTATGGGCAATACGCACTGTGGACCACTGAGCTTTCTGATCAACTTCCTGGTGTTCATGATGAGATTATCAGAAATAGTGAACCAAGTTTCCCTGAAAGATTATTTGTCCCCAGCTTCTCCAGCAATATACCTCCACAGGTGAATGGTAGGGGTGCTCGAGGGCTCATCCTCCTCTGTTTTCTTGGAGCAATGGTGAAGCTTCATGGTCTTCAACAGGATTCCCACGTGTCTTGAGTGTGTTCTTTGCCCCAGATCATGACTCAGAGTCCTCTACAACAGGAGGGGTTCCATCACAGAAAGGGCTAATCATTTGACTGCCCCCCAAAGGAAAAAAAGATGTAGCTAATTGACCAATCAACTATTTTAATGCATTAGTGTTATGGGCACAACAAAGTTTTGTTTGATATCTATGCTAATCAAAACAAATGAGAGAGCTATTGTGAAACAATTACATTGGATTGCATCCAACTAACTTTTACTCAGAGTTGAAATTAATAGACCTAAGTTAATCATATCCAGTCATTTCATTGGGTCTACTCTTATTAAACATTAGTTCATTGTAATCCACTAATTGTAATGAATTGCTCGTTTTTATTTTATTACATATTTTACAGCACCATCTCTCCTCTACTCCCCAGAACTCAAGCTAGTTCCCTGTCCCCCTTTTGATCCTCACAATAGCCCCATGGAGTAGGCTGGTCTGAATGTGTGCAACTGGCCCTTAGAAGCTTTGTGGCTGTGTGAAGATTTGGACCTGGCTCTCTCGGCTCCTAATCCATTACTTTTCCCACTAGGACAGTCTTGCTTAACCTGGTGCCCTCCAGGTATTTTGCATTGTAACTACCATCAGCTCCAGACAGCATGGGCAGTGATCAATGATGATGGAAGTGGAAGCCCAGGGTTCTGTCCCAGGCAGTGGTTCCTGCCACAGGACAGTGCTTACACACAATCCAGAGACACCAGTTCAAATACCACCAGCACCAGTTCCAAATCTAAGAAGCAGAATCAGGCCAAGCATAGTTCAGGTTCCAGCAAGGCAAGGTCAAACACAGCAGAGTGTAAGTGCAGATAAGCAAGAGGACAAAGTCCAAAAGGCAAGCAAAGGAGCAAGATAATTAGCACCCTGGATAGCTCCAAGAGTTTCCTCAGCTGCTGGTGAGATGAAGCAGACTTGGATATTGCTCCAACAGCCCACAAATTCTGCCTGACCCACAAATAGACCTTCAGCTTCCCTTGAGCAACTGCTGTCACCTCTGATGAGTGGAGCCTCTTCTCTTTTAGGGCCATGGACTCCAGCGGCACTGGATAAGCCATGGTTCTACTATGGCTTCTGAGGCCTCTGAGTCTGATTTCTTTAGGTTGGAGAAATGCTGGTATTCCTCAGGTGCTGGAACTTCTAAGAAGGAAGGGGTATCAAAGGCTGAGGTTCAGAGGGTGCATCCTCCTCCCAGGGAGAGATGTCCTTTGAGTCTATGACCTCTTCTCCAGATGATGGAAATTCAGAATTATGACATTTGGCAACAAATGGAAGGCACCAGGTTGGCGAAGGTTGCACCTAGGTATTTTCCACTGGTATCTGTGTTATTGCTTGGAAATATGTTCATTTCTAGCAAGTGGCCAGCAGGAGAAGCCCTTCCTCACTGCTGGAAGGTCAGGGGCAGCACTGTCTTGATTTCTGCCCTTCCTAACAAATGACAACAAAATAAAACATGAAAGATCAGCTGCCATCTTGTACAGACATTTGCAGAATATTTTGACCATTGTCAAGTAATGGCTTTTACTCAACCACTTGACAGATAAATGGACTGACAGTCCTTGTTGCAGATGATCAGTGGTATGTTGGCAGACAATTGGATGTGGATATTCAAAAGCTGCTGGGCCAGGGAGATGCCTCAATTTGGAGAGCTCAATTTCATACACCAATTAGAGGTAACCAGCCAGATCTTCCAGCTTTTGTCTCATTTATTCTCTTGGTGCCAGTTAGTGTACCGAATGCAGAGGTAACAGTTCATCTTCCACGTTAGACCAGCAGCAATATCTTGTCAAGAAACTTTCATAGACAGTTCTTGCTTCTGAACCGTCCATACATAAAAGTGCTGTTAGTACACAGCCCCCTTCTTGAGATGCTTCTGGCCACCATAGATTACATGAATAATCCTGATCTAATTTGCAGGAACCTATTTGCCCCCATTTTTTATGTCTACAGACTCTGTCCCTGTAATGCTGACAAGGTGAAACCAGAAGTATAGGAAGCTTTGCCTGAAACTAGGAAGGAAATTTCATTTATAACCCCACCCCCCCCACACTTTCTCTAAGGAGCTCAGGGTGCTTTATATGATTTCCTTTCCAACTTTCTCCTCACAGCAACCCTATTTTTGGTAATTTAAATAGTATTGGAAATGGTAAGTAGTTTAAGGTTACCCACTGAACTTAATGACAGAATGAGGATTTTAACCTGAGTTTCCCTGGCTGTAGTCTGACATTCTAGCTGGGGTAGCCAACACAGTGCCTTCGGTATTTCGTTGAACTACAATAGCCCCTATCCCTTCTCATTGGTCATTCTGGCTAGGACTGATGGAGTCTTGTAGAAAACAGGGGCAGCTGTGTTTCCCCTCTGTCTAATTTTTCCTGAGAGTGATGGAAGGTCATTAATTCCCATTGCTCCCCAGAGACTTTATGTACTGTATTCAATGTGTGTGGTGGCAAGAAGTTCCATATGCTGGCTACTGTAGGCAGCTGGATTGCTTGATTTTTGTTTTGTTTTTGTTTTTAAATGAGGAAATATATTTTAGATTAACGTAAAGGGATCTGTGGATTTGGAAGAGGACCCTTGATCTGATCTGCCAAAATTAAATCAGATGAGTCTGCTTTGGAATTGTGAGTTTGGTGGATCCCTTCCTTGCTGTCAGCTAGAAATTTGTTCTCTTTCATTTAAGTATTATGTTTTGTGTGTGTACAGAATTTTGCAATGCATGCTGCCTGCCTGTTAGCATTTTGTGGAAGAAAGCAAGTTACAACCTTAGTGCAAAACTGTTGCAATGGTGGTCTTTGGGCTCTCAGATTTCAACAGCCTCCTGTGTGACACTGTGTGCCCACTTTGAAATTTGCAGAAGTACATAACATCTATAGGGGGAAAAAAGTATAAGGGGTGGGAACACCTAACACCACCGGATAGTTCAGTGACAACTTTGCATTCTCATTGAACATGGAATGTTGACTGACTTACTGTCTGTGGAGTAAGGATGACGGAATGCAAAGGGAGTATGGAATGGAGTATCCTGGAAAAGGGCATGGCTGACTAGCTGGTATACTGACCTGCAGCACTCCGTACTACCACATTTGTTGCAGATATCACTGGTTGTTGATCTATAAGTGTTATATAATTTTTACTTTGATCAATAGCAGACTTTTCTGATTGTTCCCATTCAGCATTAAAGAATGGGTTTCCCTGGTTTCCCTGGAGAAAGTGGCAGGGTACAAAAATTGAAAATAATTCGGACACAGAGCTTAGACATGGACTTTTGCCTAGTAAGTGCAGGGTGGGGCAAAAATGAGCCCTTAATGACATTCAAAAGCCACTTATGTTGAGGTTCAGAGAACCATGCAGATTGAAATTAGCCCAGGGCAGAAGAGTTTTCAGTTTAATAAATAATATTTCATTGGTGGACAATCCCAGCCTCTAAAGACTGTGTGGATTTAGCAGAAAAAATTAGCTACCCACTGAAGTATCTGTGTATATATGTGGAGTAGAGAAAAGGTAAATTGGCTTTCTTCCTAAACAGAATCTTAAATTACCTTAAATATCATGTGGTGGAAACTACAGGGGGAAAATGGGCAGAGCAGCTTAAACCTGTTAAGGAAATGTGTAGTAACTAGTGCTTGCTTTATAACTGTGGCATGTGAAATGACAGTCATCAGCAGAAGTTCTTTCCAACTGGCCTGTTCAAGAAAATGACTTTGTATCCCTGTGAAAATGAAGGAGGGCACTGAAGAGAACTTTGAGCAGCTGGAGAGACAGAGCAGCTGTGAGGAAGATTATGTAGACAAAGATTTAAATAAATGCAGTGGCTCTTCTGAAGTAGTTCAGGTCTGGAGGGACATGATAGAGGTTTATGAAATTTCGAATGGCAAGAATGGAATGAGAGGAAATTTCCCAGCTCTCTTAAGGATCAGCCAAGTTGATTTGCAGCAGGGTCTGCTGGGTAAAGAGAAGAAAATGCTTCTAGGTGCAATGTGTTGAACAGAGGCTTAATCTGGTTCAAAATGCACTTGCCAAGTTATTATCTAGGATAGGGGTGAGGAGCCTGAGGGACTTTTACCTCACAGGCAATGTACCAAGGGTCACAAACCGGTGGGAGTGGGGAGAAAAGGCAAAGTAGATGGAGCAATAGAATAGACTTCCAGAGGTTTCTACCCTCTCACACACCTCACCATCCTCTCTCCGGGTAAGTAAGAAGCATTATCAGAGTGCAAGCACACTCCAGTCAGGAAGAATTGCAAGGGGGTGGGGGCAGAAGCCGAGTTGATGTGGGGTGCAGCCTGAGAAGAGTTGTAGAGGTCAGATAGATATGTTTTGAAGGGCACAATGGCCCCCAGACTTGAGGCTGCTTCCTCCTGATTTAGGGCTAGTAGGTCAAGCCATATTTCTCCAGTATTAAGTCATCTCCATTGGTAACTAGTGTGTTTCTGGGCCCAATTCAAAGTGCTAGTTCAGACCTTTTTTTATCTGTAGCCCAACTCTCATGATCTTGGAGTAGATACAACCAGTGCTTGGGTATGTGCGTAAATATGAGGTGCTGGTACTCAGATCCCAAATAAAATGCTGTGGGTACCAGCACTCAATGGCTGCCACTGGCAGCAAAAAAGAAAAGAACTGCCAGTATTTTGTACCTATGAGCACCATCAGAAAAAGCATTGGGTACAACGCAATCAGAATCCAACAAATACATTAAAACAATCACAAACCAAAAAACTAAAACAAAACTGTCAACAATAAGACCAAGTGAAGACAGTACTGTATTTTCTGGCGTATTAGACTACTTTTTAACCCAGGAAAATCTTCTCAAAAGTCGGGGGTCGTCTTATACGCCGCCTACAGCAGCAGCTCCCCCATCAAATGACAAAACGACAGCAAATTAAATCAGAGGACACCAAGCAAAAATACGCTTGAAAATTGGCCCCAGAAGCCCCCCCCCAATCACCAGCAACAGAATGACCCTAACCGCACCCCGTAGTAAACCACGTGATCCAAAATGGCGGCCTTGCGTTGCCCTAGCAACTAGACACGTGACTGCTGCCTCAGCCCAAGCAGCCCCTGCAGTAAAAGAAAAGGAAAGGCTCACAACAAAGGCAGGGAACCAACAACAGCATTAAACGCACACCCAGCCACTGGGAAGTGGAGCAGATTTCCGAGCCGGACTGGAGACAGGTTTTTTTTTTTGTTTTTTTTTTAAATTATTTGGTGTGTGTTGGAAGAGGGGTAGTCTTATACGGCGAGTATATCCCAAACTCTATATTTTAACTGGAAATGTTGGGGGTAGTCTTAAACGCCCAGTCGTCCTATACAACGGAAAATATGGTAATTTGAACCACAAATCCTTCAAAATACTGATCCTTAAAATTTCAAAGTAGGCTGCAAATGAAGAGTAGGACCTTTTTTGCTGTGGTGCCAAGAATTTGAAATGATCTGTGGAGGAGAGCCCACCAGGCGACAACTCCTTAGTGGCCTTCAAGCATGTGGTGGAAGATAAATTTATTTCAATAGGTCTTTATTGATTCTTATTGATGATCATTGTACTGCATAAGTTTTATCTGCAATTTTATTACATTGTATTTATTATGTACCTTAAATTTTGTAAGCTGATCTGAGTACCTATGGAAGAAGAACAGGGTGAAAATGTTAAGAATAAGTAAGTTCCAAGGGGATTGGATGACAGATGCATGCAACTGAAAATCCAAGGCGGGTTAGCGAGAGTGTTGGAAAAATGGGTGTTAATTGGTTAATGCTTGTGTAGTGCATTAGAGGTGAGAAATAGCTGAGTAATGCCCGGGGTTATCATTATGCTGACAATGACTATGCAATGTACTAAGGGACCCAATGGAACCGATTAAGAGATGGTTAAGAGGAGGAAAGTTTTTAAAAGGTAAATTATGTCCCCAGAGAAGAGGCTGTGGTGGTCAAAGCTTGATAAGTTCTGTGATGTTTGCCAGTTCTTCATCTGAATTCTTACATCAACCAAAAGTGTGCAATAACTTATGGTATGTGTTGCTTGGCATCCACAACATAGGTTTGCTCATTTTGTTCATTTTTTTATGAGTTACATCTCACCTTTTGATCACATTATTATTAAGGCTGCTTACAGCGGGTTGTAATCTGATTTGATTTAATATTTGTCTGTCATTTTCCAACAATGATGCAAAGCGTCAAGTAGCTCACAAAGAATTCCTAATTTGCAAACGTTTCTATCAATATAATCATTTTTTTAATAAAATACCAACAATACCATATAAGTAAAGGGGGGGAGACACACAAGCAATTAAGTAATCAACTGGTGCAATTTAATACAAAGTCAGAATAATTCCAAAATAGTTTTTCAGAAATGGTTGCTAAGCACCAGGTCAGCACCAGTTGACATATTCCCTCTGGGAAGGGGGTTTCTTCACCCAATGCAAAAACAGTCCCAGGCAGAAGGTTTTTTCATAATTCTAGTCACAAGGAAGGTGGGTCTGGTCTCTCAGCCTTGGAATGGACAAACACTCTTCTAATAATGCAACCCCAGTTCCCAAAGTACACATATAAACACATCCCAGCACCCCTTAGTGTGCTGCTTGATGGATGGAGCCAGAGCCTGTTTCCTTTGGGTTCTGCAGTGCCAGAGCAACTAGCAAGTGAATTTGACCTGCAAGCTCTCTAAAGTTTGCTGTGTTAGTTTTCCTTATTTTAGCTAAGCAAAAGAGGGTGCATGTACTATCTGTGGACTAATTTAAGTGTGTTTTCTTGGGCTCTTTCTGAACAAGAGGGAAAGGGGGCCTTATTCTACATATGATTCCAGGAGGTGTCATCAATGGATTTGCCTGAGTCTTGTTCCCAGCAGGCCTTTCGTGGTTAAAGGTTTTAAGGAAAACTGAAACAAGGACTTGTAGATCAATGAGGTTAAAAGTTTCTCCAAAGGGTGGGTGGAATATACTATACGTTCAAAGGAAGTCAACAGGTGACTGATAAGAGTCCACCAGTTCCAGACCCATTTGGGTCTTGGAAATTACTACAATAGCTGTAGTTTTCCAGGTGTTCAGGACTCAGCCACTTTCCTGAATATCTAGGAATAATTTTAATAAGAAGGGAATCTATGGATTGCCAATGGCTTTATAGAAGCTTACAGTGTAGCCATCAGGGTGGGTGGATTTCAATGATTTTTTCCCTTAAAAAAAATTCTATGGAGAAGGCCTGATTCAGAAAATTATTGTGGTCAGATATCAATTTGGGTTCATTGAGTTTCTCAAGATGGTATTCTATTTTTAGTGTTGCCTTTTTATTTGTGGAGTGGGAAGGAGCCGGGGGTTAAGGCAATATCTTAGTTAGAGATATAAAGCTTTAAGTTATTTTTATGTGACTGAAATTTAGACTTGCACAATCCCTCCTTTTTTCTTCTCTGATGTGGTCACAAATAGGATATGGGAAGTGGCCACTTTCATTTTCAACTAAACATAGTTTGTTGCTTGGTCTGAACTGGGTGGTTGTGGTGGTTAGTTTCAACTATGGCTTATCTGAGCTTACCATTATTATTATTTTTTAAAAACTTGTAGATGTGAACAAACTCCAACCAGTGGTTTATGATATTGGCTTATTGGATAAACAATAGCTAAAACTAACCACGGTTTGCAGTTTGGACAAAGTGACAAACTGTGGATAGTTTAAAATGGAAGCAGATGTTTCCAGCCAGGTAGGCTTAGGAGGGGAGGGGAGCAGACTTTTGCACATGGCACTTATCTGTGCATTAGTGTGTCTCCAAGCTAGGTCAGTATCAGGGACTGTACCAGGAAAATAGGGAGTGTGCCATTTTAATAAGAGTTGTTCAAATGTATGCATTCCCCTCAGTGCATTAGTTCTGTTCTGCTCATATTTGTACCTCCAATACCCTGAACTCCTGGTTGACCACGCCAGAACACACAAGGTTGCATCCCTTCTGGCATTTTCATGTAATCTTCAGGAAAAATTGCTTGCAAATTGAAGGAAAGCCCTAGGCATACAGTCAAACTTGAAAGCCCAATAGGTTTGTAAAGCAACACTGTGTCCTGCTGAACACCCTCTTAATCAAGGTACATTGTGTGATTTTGGTTTTGTGAATTGTTGCCGCTGCTGCCTTTTGTTTTTATTCGTATTTGTATTCATGGCACTTACAAATAACAAATATGACAGGTCACAACCCCCAAAACGTTTACAATTTAAAAAAACAAACAGAGAGAATCAACGGAGGAAGGAGGGAAGGGAAGCTGGACGGGGACAGAATATGATATTATTTTAATTCCATGTGCTTTGCCCTTAGTTGCAACAGGAATCTTCTGAAGCATCTGGTATGACTAGGGCTTTCTCACTTTGATCCCAGTTTTGCTACAATGAGGGGTGCATGTCAAACTGATCTCCCTTTAAGACACCATGATAACAAAATAAATAAATACTTGTCAGAGCAATTAAAGATAACCTTGGAGACATTCAAAGGAGTTTCTCTTATGGGCCACCTGTAAATGGAGGCAGTGATCCATTCTTCCTTGAAAAACACAGAAGTGTAGAGTTGGAAGGGACACGGGGGGACATCTGATTCAACACCCTGCAATGCAGGAATCTCAGGTACACCATACATGACAGATGACCACCTCTGCTTAAAAATCTCCAAGGAAGGAGAGTCTACCACCTCCTGAGGGAGACTGTTTCACTGTTGAACAGTTTTTACCTCCAGAAAGTTATTCCTGCTGCTTAGTTGGAATCTCCTTTCTTGTTTTCCACATACTGTCCATTTAGGAACCTCAATAAGCTCAGTGAATTTTAACCTTTGTTCCTGGAAGGCACAATGTTTGGTTTGTTCTAGACACTTCCCTTATCCATTCACCTCTCAGGTGGTGAATCGTCATGGTTTTCCCCGTCCCACTCCATCTTTCCTCACTTGACTGTGCTTGTGGCCAAGAGTGGGACAGAAAGACCTTTTCCTGCCTTCTAAGTTTTATGTGCTTGCTTTATACGCCTTGCGTTCTGCAATGCTACTGTTGTGAAGGACAAGGTCTGCTGCACCTTGTGTCACATGGGTCTCTTGTTTGCTGCAATCTGAAATGATAGTCCAATTTGGTATTGATAAGGCTGCATTATTCTCCTGCACTCACCCACCTGCCCTTAGCCTTGACTGTGTTCATTGTTAGTAGCCTTGAAATCCAGTGATCATTGCCAGGCTGTCTCTTGTGACATCCGTTCTGTTTTTAAGTTCAGAGTTTAACTGAATTTGGGCTTATTGGTGGTAGCCACAGCTCTGCTGATCTGCATTTGTGACACAGGAAGTGAAGCAGGGCTGGCCCTAGGCTTTGGGGGTGGGGGAGGTCCTGGACAAACAGTGTGTCCTCTGGTGGCTTCCCTTCCTCTCTGAGTGGTTTATTTGCCTGTGATGGAAGTGCCCTGAACAATTCTGGCTGGCTAGCACTAGCCATCTTTTTTATTTCCTACAATGCCCCACAGAGATACTAATGCAAAAGAATTAAATGCATGACTAAATCTAGCAACCTGGAATGGCTCAGAGTGCTGGACTGGTGTTTCTTCTTCGACTCTGGTCAGCCATTGGCAATGGGCACTGGTTGGGGATGTTGGAGAGTCCCAGCAAAAACAGAAACAGGAATGGAAATTGCTGATGTTTACTTATTGACCATTGGCAATGCTGGCTGGAGCGGATGGGAAGTGTGGTCCAAAACGTCTTGAGGCTCCAGATTAGAGATACATTTTCATGCTGATATTAGCTGTTATATTCTGTGTTATTGTGAGCCTCTTTAAGGATAGTTTTCTGTGGAAAATCAGCATACAAATTAATCTGATCTCCTGGGCCAGATGAAGCAGGGGTCTGACTCAATATTAGGCAGCTTTCCCCTGTAGTTTTTGAACAAGGAATTAATCTCCCAAAGATTGAAACTCTTATCGGGCTAAAAATCCAGTTTAGAGTTTAGCTCTTCATTCCATAGCTAGGTGGCTTATACCGGGGTACAGAACCATTTTCAGCCTGAGGGCCTTGTTCCCTTCTTGGCAACCTTCCAAGGGCCACATGTCAGTAGTGGGCAGTGCCACAGGCAAAAATGAGTGGGGAAATTGTATTTATTTTACCTTCATATAGTAGACTAGTTTCTACACCTACACACCCACCCACCCACCCACCCACCTACACCTCTACCTCTATCCTCAATCCAGACAAGTAAGAGGCATTATTAGAGTCCAAGAACACATTAAAGCCAGGGGGAAATATTCAAGGAGGTTATAAGGCAGGCCTAGTGAGGGGCATGGCTTTGGAGGGTCAAACAGAGGACTGCATTTAGCACCTAGGCTTGAGGTTCCTGACCCCCATTTTGTCCTTTCCTTGCCCTACTCCTATTCTGTATTTGCCTCTCTCTACATGGTCAGAATCCATTGGAGCTGGAACTGGGAACTCTTGGATTGGGTTTCCAGCTCCCGTCTCTCGTCTCTTTTTGCAAAAGGCCTTCTGTCCTGTGGTATACCAGACTGCACTTAGTGCTGCTGAATATTGATGATCTGGGTGCTGCAAAGGCAAAGAGGCAACAGACCTGAGTTGTGGCGACCTCTCGGAATGCAAGCCTGAATTCGCCAGGGATTGTTTATAAGCTGGTCACTGGTTAAGTCGGGGTTCTCCTCCCCTTCCCGTCCTCCAGAAAGCCTTTGTTGTTTATTTAATCACCCAGGCCCGGCTTTCATTTTTATTTTATTTTATTTCAAAGCCCGTCCTGCCATGGAACAGCTCAGCAGTTTCCTGTGCGCCTTTGCCTAGCAACTGTGCCTACCAACGTCATAGCGTCACAGCAAAGAATCCATCACAAGGGGATGAACCAGGCTGGCTGTCAGGGAGCTGGTTAGAATGGTAATTTGTAATGAAAGATATTCGGGCCTCCTGCGCGAAGCATTCAAAAGCTGGGCTCCCGTTTCTTGATCTTCAGTCCTCCTTGAGTGCTTGCAGAAGACTCACTGCTCTCACGCTGTGACTTGCCTGGCAGAATCGGAGGATGGGGCTGCCCCCACCTATGCAACCCTCCTGAATAGACTTGAGTTGCTTTAATAACAAAATAAAGCAAAAGGAGGGCCATCTGCGGACCTTCGGCTCTTTTCAATGCAGCCATGTTACTACGTGAGAGAAAAGGCCACTTGTAGCATGGAGATGTTTTTAAAAATAAAGCTCTGTTTTGGCTAGTTTATTCATTGCTGTGTAAGTTGTGCCAAGTGGGTGGGGTGTATAGGAGTGATGTAAAGGAGGGGCATGTAGAGTTCAGTGGGCATGCAGAGCACATGCCTTGCATGCAGAATGACCCTTTGTGCAATCCCTGGCATTGCCAGGTAGGGCTGGGAAAGACTCCTGTCTGAAACTCTGGAGAGCCAGTGCTCATCAAT
This sequence comes from Podarcis cretensis, assembly GCF_951804945.1. Taxonomy (NCBI): domain Eukaryota; kingdom Metazoa; phylum Chordata; class Lepidosauria; order Squamata; family Lacertidae; genus Podarcis; species Podarcis cretensis. The sequence continues at coordinate 32,554,841 of NC_137177.1, forward strand.
GCTGAGCTAAATGGACCCAATGGTCTGAAATGAGAAAAGGCAACTTCTGGCCCTTCCCTTCCAATGTGAATGCTGGAATGCTTCATTTGTTCCAGGTTTTTATTTTGCCTTTTCTCTCCAAAAGGCTAAGCATGGGGGAGAAATTCATTTGGCCTGCTTTTTACAGCAGACCAGCTAGACCCAAAGCTCGCAAACTTGCTTGAAGATTGGAATGCAACTCCCCACCCAGATTTATCTGGATTTTGCCATGCAGTTTTAGTGCATAAGAAATAATGCATTTTACATTAAACATGTATATAAAATGTGTATTGTACAGAAAAAAATGTGTATTTTTTGAAAAATGCATTTTATGAAAAAAAAAATGTATAATTCCCAGTTAGAGATGAAATATAAAATAGTTTTGCTTTGCCTTTTAATGCAAGTCCACCTGATTTGCCTTTCCTGAACCAACAGCAGAACTGAAATGGAGTTATCCTTCAAAAGTCACATTCCTCTAAATTTTGTAATGCAGTTCACGAACCAAAATGCATACAGACCCTCCACCCAAAAATCCCCTTACATGTGATCAACTCGCACATGACCACCCATACATGAAGTGCTGGGAAAAAGATAAATTATTCAATTAAAACCCAGAAATGGCAGGAGAGAGCTGGAAAGTCCCCATGGCTCGTGAGGAGACCCTCTCCAAATGTCAGTGGAGTGGAGCAAGCCTCAAAGAGGTGATAGGGAAATACCTTACTCTGCCTGAAACCTAAGGGAACATCTGCAACTTGATGTTCTCTAGATGATGTTGGACTCCAAATCCCATCAGCCCCAGCCAGCATGGCCAATGGCATAGGATGATGGAGTTTGTAATGCAGCAACGTCTAGAGGGCACCTGGTAGGGGGAGGCTGGAGTAGACAATGGTGAGCCAGATTGGCAAATCATGTGACATGGTATAAGACAGCTTACTTTGTTCCTAAATGAGTTATGTTAGCTGGGGCTGATGGGAATTGCCATCCCAAACATTTGAAGGGCACCAGGTTGGCAAATGCTGCTCTGGACATTTTGAAAAATACTTTCCAGTGTAAATTATTCTAATGTTCTTCCATAATCACTAGCACTAGATTATTACCATTTTTAAGGTGAGTTTTTCATTCATTTGTACTGCATGGAAATGCAAAGTGGCCAGCTTGTATGCAAACACACTAATAAAGAGGAGTTGCTAAGGCTCCAAATGCAATGTCTCCTTCCTTCCAAATGCTGGCAGAATCGCAGTGATTCTGAATGTAGAAATTGGGCTGAATGGTTTTCCTTCTTTACTCTAGAAATCTTGCTAAATGATGCTTAAGCCTGGATTTCTCTTATGATCTGACTGACCTGTGACATGTGTCCTCCTAACTGGTGCAAAGTCTTCAGAGTGCTGTTTGGCAGTCAGCGTCAAGGATGTGTGTCCCCTGCTTTCCCCCTTGTTTTATGGGGCAGAGGGGAGGGGAGAGAGAGGTGTGTGTGCTGTGTTGTCATGACAACCGTGCCTGAGGTTCTCTCAATGTCACACTGAGCATCTTTTATCCAAAGGCTGCCTTTAAATGCTGCACCCTCCCCACCCCCAAACACCCAATTTGACAGCGGGGATTGTTGCTCTGTTGTGAATGTGTGCAACACTCTTTTCTATCATCCTCCTTTTGTAATCATCCCAGTTTCCTTCTCACCAGTGTGGTCAAATGAGAATCTAAAATCTATTGATGTGTTTCATGTATCTATTTTATTTAATTCTCTCTCTCTCCTTTTTTTTTGCAATCATTGTTTAAAAGGAGGGGTGCAAAGGCATCTTGTTCCTTGAAGGAGCAGTTACAGATAGGTAGCCGTGTTGGTCTGCCATAGTCAAAACAAAAAAATTCCTTCCAGTAGCACCTTAAAGACCAACTAAGTCAGTTCTTGGTATGAGCTTTTGTGTACGAAAGCTCATACCAAGAACTGGCTTAGTTGGTCTTTAAGGTGCTACTGGAAGGAATTTTTTTGTCTTGAAGGAGCAGATCATTGATTTTCTGTCCTCCTTGGTATGAGCCGCGGAGGGGTTCTTCTCTTGAAATGATGCTGACTAAACTAAGAGAGTACACTGTAGTCTCTGTCAGGAGGCATTCAGGGCCAGTGTTAGGGGCTGGCATCCTCAGGCAGCTGCCAAGGCCCATCATCCAGGGAGATGCGTCAACTGCTGCCGTTTGCTCGCAGACACAGGAGAGTTGCATGCCAGCCAGTGCAGACCAGGAGTGGGGAACTTCTGGTCCACGGGTCTAGTGAGGCCCAGCAGGGGACCTAATTTGTCACACAGGGCCATTTCCCCCAAACCACGCCCGCCTACCCCAACCCTGAAGTTGGGGGGTGAAGCAAGTAAAGGCATGGCTACCATCCCTTTGAAGTTACTTTCCAAGTAGTTTGCATAGAAATTGAAATGACTTTGAAGGTGATGTCTCTTAGTGCTGATTAGTTGATGGGCACCAGGGGACATCACATTGAAGTCTTTTTGCAAATGGCTTGTATTGCGAAAGTGTTTGGAAATGGACTTTGAATGCGAGTCCCATTCAGATTGTCAGCAGACGTGACAATGACATCAGGTGACTGTTGGGTGGGTGGCCTCACCCACCTATCCAAGTTGCCCAGGGTGGGGTGGTCATGCTAGCTGGATGCAGTCCCCCAACACTGGTGTGGACAGTACTGAGCAAAATTGACTTACTTGAAATAAGCCACATTTTCATGCTTCAACACGAATCTCTCGATTTCTGTTAAGGCTAATCCCACTCCTATCTGGAAGGAGAGTGGAGGTGGCAAATATACCTGACTCTCCTTGCTGCCATTACTATTCACCTGGGAGAGCAAGGAGGTGATGATGGCTATTGGGCCAAGAGGATGAAGAAGAGTACATGCCATGGACAGTGGTGAGAAATGGCAGGGAAAGCATCCAATAATCTGATGGCATTTCTGCCCCTTCAGGTAGAAGAGTGGTGTGTGTGGTTGACCTTCCAAAACTGCTGTTCCAAAATATCAATCAGAAATGTGCTGGAAGGATCCCCTGGCTGTGAAATAGTTGCTGTGCTTGGATATTATGCTATATCACAGGTGTGGAACATCTGTGTGTGGCAACAGGTGCATTCCCTAGGGTGGCAATTTGTCAGTGGCCATATGTCAGCGGTGAGTGAGGCTTAAGGAAGGGGGTGGGGTTAGGTCCAAAAGTGGATATGGGACCTCTCCTCTCTTTCTTTGCCTACTTCTTCCCCTCCCTCCTCCTCCTCACCCCCATGAAATTAGGACCAGGGCTGCATCAGCCCCATGCTAAGCCATAGTTCAGCACGATGTGAATGAACCTAGGTGACATTCAGGTTTGTATGATATCCCTGTCCTCTCTCCTGCTCTGGCATCCCTGCAAAGAGTCTGGAAGATTTGCTTCCGTCTTTGCTCAACCGCAGCTTGGCTTGTTGTCTGAACCAATATACTGTGGTTTATGTTTAACCATGGTTCCAAGTTGGCTGGCTTAAATGAAAGCGTAGACAACATTAGCCATGTTTGGTCAATCTGGATTACACAATAAACTGTAGTTAATAAAAATTGGAAGTGTAAATTTTTCAACTTCTCACAGCCATGCAAGAAGAAGAGAGGATGCCTATTAAAGCATGTTCACATAGGACTAAACTATGGTTTACCCTAACATTGTATGTAGCTTGTGTGCTCTTTTTAAAGACTTATCTTTTTGAGAATTTGTATGGAAATCCAGAGCAAATCAAGGAGTTAATATTAGTTGCCAGTTAATGCTGTTTGTTCTTTTTTTGGGGGGGGGGGTTCAGTATAGCAGATTACACCCTACCCCTCCTCTGCTTTTTGCTTTTCTCTTTCTCTTCTACCTTTAGGCTTCTTATTCACAGAGCAAATCATTGCCTTTGAACGATGCATTCCTATACTTAGGTTCCTCCTTGGATCTTTGCCAGCCACAGGCATTGCTGTGGAGACGTTGCTGCTTTTTGAAACCCAGTGATAACAGAACTGAATCTGTATCATTTTCTCCAAAGCACTGCAGACCTCTTTTGATGTTTTTGAAGCCAGATTTTGCAGGAAACTAGGAAGGGAGACTTGTGTGTGAACACTGAGCTGCTTCAGTTACAATCTGAAGCCCATTTACCTGGGAGTAAGCAGCATTGAATTCAATAGGACTTTTTGGACTGCATTTTTCATTTCTTATGGTTTGTTTGCTGGCCAAAACATGAGCAGCAAGATAATCTGTAGACTCACAATGGTTCAAGGATTACTAGGATCATAAACACCAGAGGATAGGAAGGAATGGTTTCTGCAGTATCTGAGCTTGGAATTTTTAGATGTTACAGGTATGGTAGAGGGAGAGGATTGGTCTACAGGTTGCTGATGTCACAGCAGTCCAAAACTCATGTGAGTGAGACATTACTGTTGATCCTAGAGGGCTGACACACTTGGGAGGAGGGTGGTCTCTCTCCCAGATGAAGATTCAAGTAAAGCATTTATAACTATAGCATGTCGATTTCAACAGATATCCTCAAATGACCCTCTGAGATAGCTCAGGTTGCGAGTGTGTCACTGTTCAAGCATGATAAGTGGACCTCCACTACCACCCTCAAAAAAGCAAGCAATCCTTCAAGAGAATGAGAGCCTAGTGACTTGCTTTGGCTTAAAAATAAATGAAACGAGTGCAAAGGTCATTGAGAATCCTTGTGTCGTGGAAAGGTTTGCAGACAAAATTCTGTACTGGCAGGTGCAGAAGTCTGCCTCGGGTCTGCCCAGACCCCAGTTGACTAAAGGTCCAGTTGGAGAGACAACTCTCTGCCGTCCAACCAGAGGAAGGAGAGTTAAAGACATAGGACGTCATTTTATACTGAGTCATGCCATAGGCCCATCTAGCACAGTATTGTTTATGCTGATTGGCAGAGGCTTTCGGACAGAAGTCCTTCCCAGCTGATGGGGAGCCTGAGGGAGCTGGCTGGATAAGGGAAGAAGCTAGTGGAGTAGTGATGTTATCTTCCTTGAGGTCAAAGGCACTTTTCAGATGTCCGGGGAATGGCTGAAGTAGAATTCTAACAGCCCACATATTAGGATCATAGCCTGTGAACTGGGACAAGCATTTAATCAGCATGAGGGGAGCAATGTTAGTTATGTAGAAGGCACTGACCATTGTTGTACTTTTCTCTAGCTGATTAAAACCCCCAATTTGTGCAGCATGAGAATTAAATTAAAGGCTCCAATAATATTCACCAACAATATTGCCCGTTGCTTCTCTGCATGATTTGCAGCTCTAGCCTTTCCTCCTTCTAGTCAGTTTTTGTAGTTAGTTCTTCTGCTTTACTCCTAATTTTAGAGTTGCAGCAAACTCTGTCCATCTTTGGTGGGAACTGCCTGTTGCAGGTGTGAGGAACCTGTGGCCCTTCAGATGTCATTGAACTACAGCTCCCATAATCCCAGCCAAAGTAGGGTGCCTTAGAGGGATTTGTGGCTTGTCTGAGGCAAAGTGGGATTCACGGGCTGGAACAAGGACCCCTGAAGCTCTCTGTAACATCTCAGAGATCCAGGCATTAAAAAGTTGCATGCAAAAGTTTGCTAAAAGTGGAACTATACACCTAAACTTACATAGTAAGGGAACCATCAAAGGGTGTGTGTGTGAGAGAGAGTGAGGTAGAAGCTTATTGAAAACAAAACTTGTTTAAAAAAGGCATCAGGATGGGGGAGAGGGAACTGCTTTATAACTGACAGGTCCAGATTGTAATCTGAGGTAGCTTTAAATCAGTAGTGAGGAACCTGTGACCTAGCTTACTTGAGTGAAGAAATGAAATTTTCCTTCTGATTTTAATTCTGGAAAAAAGTATGTGTTGGGTATCAGGACCAAGAAACACTACTCCAGCTATACCTCTTTTGCTGTTCCTATGCAGAACCAAACACCAAGACCAAAGACACCCATCCATGCTACAACCCCCTGTTAATGCTCATTTCTCCTTCCAGACATAGACACACACAGAGCGGGAGAGAGAGGGAGAGAATAGAGAAAAGGTGTCTGTATGCCAGCAGGTGTTACGATTCAGCAGCCTTGTGGTGCATTGTGATGAGTACTATCCTTTGTGTTTGCTTGACATCTTGAGACCTCGTGTTTCTGTTGCTGAAGAAAGTGGGAATCTGAGCTGTTCAAAATAGCAACAGCGATGACAAAAATAAAATATAAAAAACGCTGCCATTATTAAAAGCTTCTCTTGGAGAGGCTTCTTTTGGGAACTGCTCTCTCTTTTGTCTGGCTACGCTGGGTCAATATATCTGCTTGTTTGTGTGCCTGAGAATAGACTGGTTTAATACAAGAAGGAGAAGGGGGGGGGCTCAATAGGATAATGAAATTACCGATGAGTTTCTGGCTGCTTCTGAGTTGCTCGTTTAATTCTCTTAGCCAGGCCGCCTTAGCTGGGGAATTTGCCTCCTGACAAAAGAAGCGCAATTCTTGCCCATTGGAATGATTGAAAATGCTGGGCACCTGAACCCTTCTTAGAGCTATTGACCGTGAAAACATTACAAGCTTCATCAATTATTTGTTGTCATAAAATGAGGACTTACGTGGCCAAGCTTTGTGGATGACTAATTGTGAGCTTCAGTCATGCTGTGGTTTATCTGCAGATTACGCCATCAAAACCAAATGGGAATCTTCCGGAGTGAAGTTTTGAGTGATTTTATTTTAGTTTAAAAACAAACAAACCCCAAACTTATTTTTAAAATAGCAGACCTGACAGTTTTATGAGGCATATGAGGGCATATGAAACTCACTGGGTTGTGAATGCTTTATGGCTGCCTTCTCCAACCTATGTCCTCCAGATGTTTTTGACTACAACTCACATCATCCATCACAGTTGGGATTGGGTGAGGGCTCATTTATGGATATGACCTCATGCTAATTTTTGACACTGAAGTATTACTGTTGCATTCTGTGTACTATGAGGCTCTTTAGGGACATTTTCCTATGGAGAATGACTTACCGCACTCCAGACAACCCACTGTGTGGGAATGAAGAGAGCTCAAGAGATGGAGGTGGCAAAAAGAGGGAGATAAAAGAGATGACCACAACCACTGCTGGTTTTGTTCCGACCCTCTGCTGCTATGTGGTCCCCAATAGATTAAAGGTAAAGGACCCCTGACAGTTAAGTCCAGTCGCAGATGACTCTGGCATTGTGGTGCTCATTTCGCTTTACAGGCTGAGGGAGCTGGCATTTGTCTGCAGACGGTTTTTCCGGGTCATGTGGCCAGCATGACTAAGCTGCTTCTGGCACAATGCAACACTGAAACCAGAGCAGCGCGTGTAAATGCCGTTTACCTTCCTGCCGGAGCAGTACCTATTTATCTACTTGCACTTTTGGGCGTGCTTTTGAACTGCTAGGTTGGCAGGAGCTGGGACCAAGCAATGGGAGCTCACCCTGTCGCGGGGATTTGAACCACCCACCTTCTGATTGGCAAGCCCAAGAGGCTTAGTGGTTTAGACCACAGCACCCTTCCTCAATAGATTACTCCTGAGCTAATATGGCCCTCAACAACAACAACAAGAAAAGGTTCTCCACACCTGGACTAGAGTAACTAGATGGAGCTTTGGTTTGATCCGGGAGGACTGGTCTTATGTATTGAATTTTGAAAAAAAGCTGAAACCCTGAAGAAAAGCACCTTGCAGCTGCAGTGACAAGCAGTGGCACAGGTATGCGTAAATAAGACACAGGGATTAAGTCTCAAACTGATGCTACTATGAACTTCCATTCCATCCTGAAAAGACTCAGTGCAAGTTTTCCCAGTTCTTGGAAAGACTATCAGTCAATGAAACATTGATTCACCCCCATTTAATGTCACCAAGGAAAGACTCTCAGCATCAAAGCACATATATCTGTCAAAGCTGGTTTCTGTCGGTTTCTCATTTCCCCCAAAACCTAAAGTAAATACTCCACTTTTCCACAGAAATCCCTGTGGTTTTTTAAAAAAACCATCATGAAAATTTGGAAGCAATGTAGTGTGAATTTCTCCTAATATGGACATTATTGTTTGCAGTTTTGGCAATATACACACCTTTCTGCAAGCAATTGCCCCATTATATGCTGCATTTTTGTATATTTTCCCCACTGATATATGCAGTTTTTTGACCACTTTCCCCTAATATGTGCACTTCTGTGCACACTAAGGAACCACATCACAAAATTTGAAGAAGTGTGAATTTTGAATGAAGCTTTGTTTGAGTCACATATTGGTTTGAAATCTGATTTGTGTAGTTTCACATTAGAATGCAAACAGAACTGAATTCTACCTGCCAACCTTAGTTTAAATACTTGAACATGCATATCTCAGTGACTCCAAGGAGTGAGACTAAGACCATGTGGGGTAGACCTGCTGGTTCCTGGATGTGTTCCCAAGAATTCACTGGCATTTTTCCTGGAATGCTGTAGGGTGTATATTCGGACTGTGGCAAAATCCCTGAAATGAAGCATTTTCTCTAAGGAGGGGCATTTGGAGGTTTCCTGAAATGGGAGCTATGATTTTCAATGGTGTATATGTCTTGGGTGTAGGCAAAACAATTCAGCTGGTTTTAAGAGAGAAAGGAGAGATATTTTATTAATATGGTGACACGGTTTTTAAACTTCTTTTCAACTTAAAACTCACTTGATTTTGAGTTTTTTAAAGCCTGAAAACCTTATTGGACTCTACCTCTCATCACCTAAAGCCAGAATTACCAGTGATCTGTGAAGCTGGGAGTTCTAGTCAGGGCTGATGGGTCACATTCCTGATTTAAACCATGGAGTCCAGAGCAGATTCATTTGCTATGTACCCCTTCCCATGGTTGCTGCTATTCCAAAAGGAGAAAAGCATGGCATCTGAACAAATGAACAAAAAATCCCCCCAACGGCTCTCAAACTTCTAAGGCAATTGGGTCCTTCCTTAAAGAGGGCACGTGTTGCGGTGAGACCTGGCAACCAAACCCTGTGTTGTGGGTGGGTTTGATTGAATAGCCACAACACCCAATTGGTAGGTCCCTTGATGCTGGGTTTAATCAGGCCAATGGGACGCATGCTAAACGGATCAAGGGACCTATATATACCTATGCACGTGACCCAGAGCTTCCTCTTTTGGTGCGTGCATCGGAACACCTGCCCACCTCTCCCTATATTTAGAGCTTGTGCGCTTGACCTTGCTATGCCATTGTGTGTCGTCTGTCATTGAGACAGGGGCACGGCAGGAATTTTCCCACTTGGCAGATTGGCTGTTGCCATTTGGGTTTCGCCTGTCGCGTAGCAAATTGTCACAACTTGTAAGGTTGCGGATAGGCTCTGGTTCAGGTGATAGGGATGGGAGAACGCTTTCGCCATCCCTATGTGTATTCCGTTAAAGGAATCCAGGGACTCAATGGTTTGGTCAACCCCTGTGAGGGGGTTGTGCCCATGCCTGAATCCAGGGGGGCATTTGGGTGGCGGAGATAGCCTGTTCCCGGCTTTCCGCTTATCCAGATGTTCACCCTAGGCTGCCCTATGCTGGTGCCCTGGGTCAGTGCTACCTGCAACGGTGCAGGGAGCTAGTCAAACCAGAGTCTATGCAACCAGTCACTTTCTGTAATCAATAAAGTTGTCTCACACTCCCAAAGAATCCTTGTTATTTTAGTTGCATAAGAGTCATGACAATTTTCTGTTATAGGTCCCTATGCTTGACCCCTCCCTACAATTCCCACAATTCCCTGAAGATAAATAAATATTTGTTAAACCAGTTTAAGTTTCCACACAGAAGTGACCACATATGGATGGGCAAGTCTGTCAATTGCAGTTTCTCTTGGTTTTTGCCGCCTTATATTTCGTTTGCCACATTCTGACATCAGTTTGCTATTTATTTATTTTTCAAGTCCTTACAAAAATAACTAGCATTTTAAAAGGTAAAGGTAAAGGTACCCCTGCCCGTACGGGCCAGTCTTGACAGACTCTGGGGTTGTGCGCCCATCTCACTTAAGAGGCCAGGGGCCAGCGCTGTCCGGAGACACTTCCGGGTCACGTGGCCAGCGTGACATCGCTGCTCTGGCGAGCCAGAGCCGCACACGGAAACGCCGTTTACCTTCCCGCTGGTAAGCGGTCCCTATTTATCTACTTGCACCCGGAGGTGCTTTCGAACTGCTAGGTTGGCAGGCGCTGGGACCGAGCAGCGGGAGCGCACCCCGCCGCAGGGATTCGAACCGCCGACCTTTCGATCGGCAAGCCCTAGGCGCTGAGGCTTTAACCCACAGCGCCACCTGCGTCCAACTAGCATTTTAGAGTGAATTTATCTGGATATGAATATTTTTATGTTATTTTCCCTAATACACATACTTTTGCAAGCTATTTCCTCTAGGATAATTATTTTTCTTTGCTATTTTCACTAATATATGCATTTTAATTCACACTTTACCTAGCACATGCAGGGTTTTTTTGCACATTAAAAGGTAAAGGGACCTCTGACCAGTAGGTCCAGTCGTGGACGACTCTGGGGTTGCGGCGCTCATCTCGCTTTATTGACTGAGGGAGCCAGTGTACAGCTTCCAGGTCATGTGGCCAGCATGACTAACCACTTCTGGCGAACCAGAGCAGCACACAGAAACGCCGTTACCTTCCCACCGGAGTGGTACCTATTCATCTACTTGCACTTTGATGTGCTTTTGAACTGCTAGGTTGGCAGGAGCTGGGACAGAGCAACGGGAGCTCACCCCATCATGGGGATTCGAACCGACCTTGTGATCAGCAAGCCCTAGGCTCTGTGGTTTAACCCACAGTGCCACCCACGTCCCTTTTTTGCACATTACTTGGTGGAAAACTCCATTACATAATATGGAGAAGTGCAAAGTTGTGGCTACATTTCGGTTTATGTCTTGTACTGGGAAGTATGAATCAGGTGGGGTCACCTTTAAATGGGAACTAAAGTGGATGTTACCCCCATCCCTAATTGTACCTGATATTTCTTGGGCAGGTGACCTTGGAAAAGCTATGGAAAAGCTATGTATGTTGTGAGTTGCCTTCTGGCGAGAAACAAAGAAATTCCTGGCTTAGGACTGATGCATACCACTGAGTGTTTTACATGTGTTTTCCTTAAGAGATAGGGAAGTACTGAACAGGCGAAATGACAACCGCTTTCCCCTTGATGTTCTTCTCTCTGTACTGGTGAATTTTGATTAAAAGTTATAGCAAATGGAATTGTCCTGCATTATTCATTACCCAGAAGGCTCCTGCTATGAGATTGTGGGCTAAGTAGAAAGAGCAGCAAAAAGTCAAAAGCTTTAGGAGAAAGGAGCCGTGAAGAAGCCCCAGCAGAAGGGATGTTGGCTGTGATATGGTGTGCCTGAACTAGGTCTAGTCGTATGCAGAGTATGGAAATAAAGACCGTAGATTTACTAGAAGTCACAAAACCAACATTTGTGCACATGTGTGTGTGTGCACACACACAGGGCAACGTTTGCAAGCAGGCTTTGTGATTGCTATAGCAGAAACATAGGCGAGTTGTTGCCAGATATGCGTTGAGCTCCAGGGCTTGAGATCCTGCTGAAGCACAGCATGCTTTTTGTGGTTCTCCTGTTCTGAAGTTTGTACCTTCTAAATATACATTCCCTTTCTTAGCCTCTGGTGGGTATGATGCTGAGCGTAACAGGGACAAGCTCCTGGCTGCCATCCTTGCCACCAATGTAGTTAGGTGATTTTAGACTCTGGGCTGGGGACAGATGAATTGGTCAATTTGAGTTTCTCATTTTTCCAATTTTAAGTTCACTTCTCAAAATTTTGATATCAGTTTGTTTAAAGACCCCATGGAAAATGATCAAAATTTTCATGATTTTTCCTGACATGCTCATGTTTGTGTGCAATTTTGCTTAATATACACATTTCTGAAAAGCGCTGTCCCAAAATAGAATGCCTTTTTAATGCTGTTTTCATGATTATAGGCATTTATATGCACACTTCACCACTGTGCATGCAAAGCACTTGCTGTGTCATCAAGTTATGGCTCTTTCCCCAGTAAAAGAGAGGGGGAGGTGCAATAAACCAGCTAAAACCTATGGACCCTTATCACTATATCCTTGATGAAGAAACTGAAATCTTAATATATGTAATATCTGATGCAGACTGTTTCGATTGTGTGGACAAAGCTCTCCCTGATGTTTGTGGTGAATGTCATTGCCACGTGACTGAGTTCAGAGGTAGCAAAGTGATCCATTGCAGTCCTATTTTGTCAGGCTGGAACCTGGGCATCCGGTTTAAAATCCCATCATAGATGGGCTAATAGGAAGGAGGGTGGAAGAGTCATACAAAGCTGAATGTCTGAATTCCATCCTACATTTTTTTTTTAGTTTTGCAACTGTCCCTGTTCTGGAATTTTGGAGGTTCCTATCAGCAGAGGAGGCATTGACTGTTCTTGTGTATAACACTTAAGTCATGGTTTGTTCAACCACAGACAAGCGAACTGCTGTGGCTTCTTTCTCCAAAACTTTGTTTGTGTTCCAGTTGCTGTTGCATTATGCCTCTATAGCTTCTATAGATTGGCAAGTGTCTGGGGTGGGGTAAGACTACTGGGTTTGAACAGAACTCTAAACAGCAGTTAAAGCCACCATCCAACCATAGCATCACATCAAAAACAAATCATGGCTTCACACTGCAGATTGTTGCTAGAGAACAAACCATGGTTAGTCTACTGCCTGGGTTTGTATATTCAAGTAAACCAAATTTGGATAAACAAACTGTGACTTGGCATTATGTGCAAATAAGATAACTGAGTGAAGAATAAAATTGGGTGGGGTGGGGAGTTTGGCACAGGTGAGGACCATCAATGCATGACCTGAATATTCCTTTGCCCCGTGATATGGGGCTTGTGTCATGTAAAGTTTTCCCCACCACACTATGTGTAATTATTACTTCTCTTTGCCTCTTACCTGGATGATGTAGGTTAATCTGCAGGTGGCTGGCAAATGGGTGATTAGTGATAAATACTTGGACCTGGTGGGACTTCTGCCCCCTTCCTAACTGTTCGATCTGTGCAGCTCCTGTTTCTTTCCCCACCTCCTTGCCAGGCCTGCTGCCTGCCCCCACCAGCCAAGAGTCCCCGCTGCTTTGGGAAATTGCATTTTGCAATCGCATTGGTTCTGTCTGCCCTAGTGTTTTGCTGGCATCTGCTGTGACGATGATTTAGCTTGATCAGGCAGCTCTGAGACGATTTGTGGGGACAGTGTAGGGACATGCTGGATTTATGACAGGCATTCAGTTTGGCCTAAACTGTAAATGGCACAAACAAACTCTTGCTTCAGAGTTTCTTACAAGGCATTTTCAGACAGGTTTAATTCTCTGTGGATGTATTCACTTGATACTTGTGCAGAGGTTATTAAGGAGACCATGCCTTACGACTATGTTGTGTGCACATCAGTTATAGGCCTATGCTCTCCACCATCGCATGGTGGATCATGCTCAGTGAAGTAATGATGTCTGGGATACCTCAGGACTTGAGCCACAATGAGCACTCACACTTTACATTGTGGGTGCCCTTTGTGGAATCACACGTGGTGCTGCAGTTCCCAGGGAACATTATGGCAAACAGGGACTGGCCTGCCTCTCAGTGTTATTATTTGGAGGTTTATGCCCAGCCTCAGTAGTCAAGTTTCATTGCTGGCAGGTGGGGCCAGTCCCATTTATATACAGTGGTACCTCGGGTTACAAACGCTTCGGGTTACAAACACTTCAGGTTACAGACTCTTCTAACCCGGAAGTAGTACCTTGGGTTAAGAACTTTACCTCAGGTTGAGAACAGAAATCGCACAGTGGTGGCGCAGCAGCAGCAGCGGGAGGCCCCATTAGCTAAAGTGGTACCTCAGGTTAAGAACAGTTTCTGGTTAAGAACGGACCTCCGGAATGAATTAAGCTCTTAACCAGAGGTACCACTGTATAGGGGTTGGAGCTGACAGTAGCCAGGCAGTTGGCTCAGGAGATTCACCCACCTTCCCCTCTCTTAGTTTAATGTTTTCTTGTTTGCATGTTAACCTTTTTTTCCTGTTTAGTGGCGCTGCTGTGGTCTTTGACTGGTTGCTGTTGAAGGACCAGGATGAAATTTTCCTACATTGGCAGGATTTGTCTTCCCCATAGCAATTCATCACAACTTTGGCGGCTATGGCCTTGGGTGGAATCCTTTTGTCTTTTCTTCCCTATATGAGGGGGGGGGGCATGAAGTGGTGACTCACCCTCTGTGCCATCAATTCCAGAGTCCCCTCTTAAAAGGGGTTATATAATGGGTGTCACTGGCCATACACCGAAAGGCTGTCAGTGAACTACCCTGCATGAGGGGATATGGGCTGGGCTGCCTGCTACACTTACGTATCGTAGAGCACCCCCATATCCCATTTACCCTGATGAGCCCCAGTTCCCCCCAGCTGGGGGGCTGGGAGGGGTACACGCCCAAGGCCCTAAGCCAAGGTCTTCCTACATTTGGAAGTTTAATGAAGTTGTGGCCTAATTTAATTCCATAACACATTGTCAGAGTCTTTATCCCTTGTCTTTATCCCTGTCACGGCCTGGTCACACAATGGTGAGCCCTGAACTTGGGACCGGAGGGAGATCAGGTGGAGTGTGTATGTGTGTGTTCCACCCAGCTCTGACCAAAGAAGAAATTACTGGAAGATCTTCATTGAGGATTGACTCTGCAGCGATAGGCCAGAATGGGACATGCAATATCCCCTGCAGAAATCTGGGCTGACACAAGCAGGTTTGGAGAGCTCCAAGTCTCTGCTTAGGCACAAAACACTTAGACCTGCTGTGGCCGCCTCACTACTAAACAAAGGATGTGGGGTGCTTTATATAAGAGCATAAAACAACCTCCCAGTAATCATGTGCATGTGTGTTTCAAAATCAAGTGAGCATTGCAAAGCCCTCAGTTTTTTGCCAACTTGGAATGAACTCTGAGTCAGAGAAGTCTTAATTTGACCCACCAGGCCTTGAAAACCCAAATGACAACTTTCTCTGGCCAAGGAGAAGCCTCCTTGGGATGTCTCTTAGCTACATAAATCTACCAAGGGAAGCCAGGGACCAGGGAGGCTTGTACACCTCCTACAATCTGTGGCTGACTTTGGCAGCTGTAAAAGCCACTGATGCAAAGGGAAAACTCAGATCTCCAGTTCAACTCATTTCTAAGTCACTCTGCCATGGTTGGAGCACTGCCACTGTTAGTGGTGCCCCACAGCTCAGACATAAGGCTCATATTCATCAGGAGCTATTGGTTCAATACTGGGGACCCAATCCTGTGGAACTCCCTCCTGGCTGAGATCAAACAGGACCCTCTATGTTGAACTTGCTTGGTGAATACCTTTGTTTATTTCAGCTGGCATTTTCAATGTGTTTTCTGGTTTTATATCTGTTGTGTCCTTTGTTATCTTTTATGCTGCTTTGGCACCACGGTGCTCAGTGGTATATAAATTGCTGAAATAAATAGAATAAACCTTGCCCCAAGGCTCCTCTGAGGCTCCTCTGTTTTATGGGTAAAGCCTCTTCAAACCCCCTGTTCAGTCTATCAGAACCACAGAGAGGGCAATTTGAAGGAGCTGTAACTGTAGAAGCTTATGGGTGTGTGTGGGGGGGGACTCCTTGGAGACTGCCCTCTTGTCCCTAAATTCTCTCCTTGTGGGAATCTCCCCAAAAAGTGTTTATAGGTGCAGCCCTGGGGAGCTTGCAAGTGATCCCTGACTGCTGTTCGTGTGAGAGGGGGTGGGGGTGGTCAGATTCAGAGTGGCTTGGAAATAGCTGTTCCTCATCTATTATAGTTGTTTAAAAGTGACTTAGCACATTTCTGATCCCATCTGATGTGAGCCCTGGGTGGTTTGTCCATTTCTAGTTCCAAACACTTTATGAGAGCAGACTCAGCATGGAAGTGGGTAGGACTGGGGTGTGGAATCAAGTCCTTAGGCATAAACTTCTGGTGATTAAAAAGTGAAATGAGATTTATTCATGGCAATCAGGGTTTATAGGCTTCAAACAGATGGAGGGAAAGATGGGGGGGAAAGATCAACAAGTAACATGAAAAAGGTCCGTGCTTTAATACTAGCTTATTTCTGAACGTTTGGCAGAGGGGCAGAGCAGGAAGTTTCATTTCTCAATTGGAAAAGGTCATTTCAAAAGTTTTAAAGCCCATCCTTAAAAGAAAAATGGTTGTGGACACATTCGAGAGGAGAGTGAGGAGTTCTATGTGATATTCTCTAGCAGCCTTCTCCAACCTGGTGCCCTCCAGAACTTTTGGATCACAACTCCCATCATTCCTGGCAATTGTTCATGCTACTTGGGGCTGATGGGGATTATCTAATGCTTGTTTCCCCTAAATTGATTTTTGAATTTTATTGTTATTCATGTTTTGATACTGTATTTCATGTTGCTTTTATAATTAAGTGTTTTAAATTTGTTGTTAGCTGTCCTGAGCCTGGTTTTTGAACCGGGAAGGGCGGGGTATAAATAAATAATTGTTGTTGTTGTTGTTGTTGTTGTTGTTGTTAGGGGACCTGCTTGCATGTGGACGATGCCTGGTTCATTCCCTTCCATCTCCATGTAGGGCTGAAGAGGACTCCCTATCTGAAAGCCCTGGGATCCTGCTAGTCAGTGTAAACAGGGATAAACTAGGTGGACCAGTGGTCTGACTCTGTATAAGGCAGCTTCCTACACCATCCAAAAATAACAAAGTATCAAAACAACTCCCAACTTATTATAGCAAAACAGTGTAACAGAAAAAGCAGGGAGAAAAATGTTTTGGAAATAACATAAATGCTGTGAAGCTTTATTGGTTTTCACTGAAAAACAGAGGAAGGTGGACATTGCCCATCAAGAGGAAAATGTACAAAGCTCCCTTCACCATTTTGAAAGTATTTAAGTATATTTAGGCCATCGGAGAAGAAATTGAAAATATTTGAATGGGCAACTGATTCAACTTCACACAGGGATGATAATTGAGCTACACAGAGAAAGAGAGAGACCAGGCCTGAGCAAGTGATAGGTTTGGAAGAAGGCTGGTTGGCTTTCCAAAATAAAGGTTTCCGTACAAACCTTTAAAGTTGTACCTTAGGTTTTCTGCATTCTCCTGACGCCTGTGGATGCTTCCAGGTTAGGCTTGCTCATCATCTGGGCAACAAAGAGCTGTTGTTCTCTGCAGTAGACCCACCTCTGTTTCCGCCCTGCCTTGCCTTTGCCTTGCCCTCTCCAGCATGGGGAGGAGCAGCTTCTGACAGTGAGATGGGAGGTGTACAGTTCTGTTGCTGCAGTGATGCTCTTCAGAGGCTTGCAAGGAATGTGTCCTTCGGTTGCTAGGCAACTGCTTTCTGCATCCTCCTCTCCCCTCCCTGCACCTGGCCTGCCTTAAGAGCTGAAGCATGCTGGTCACCCAGCAGGTGGGGAAAAACATGTACATCTCGTAACCTGACAGCTCTCAAAAGGAACTGCTGAGTTCCCCCCAAGATCTGGGGGCTGAAGTTGTATTTGGTATTCTCCCCCCCCCCCATATATTCTCAGAACAGTCACAAGAGGAGGAACAGCCATACATTGTCATGTGCAGTCATTGTGGGAGTCCAGGGATGCATGCTGAATGTGTGGCCTGCAGGTCTCCAAGGTGCTGGTCTGGGATTTGCTAAAATATAAATTCCTTTCTGTATTTAACAAAGGCCGCTGGAGAGAAATAGTGGGGAGAATCATGATGAACCTTCACAACTCTTCCCTCCAACCCTCTCCTTCCCTCCCTGCTTTGAAATGCAGAATTTTAAATTGAGGATGGCTGATCAAACTCAGACTGAGCAACCACCAACCCAAACCAGATTATTTAGTGTGAATGAAGTCTCCTGTGGCTCCTTCGTCTCTTTCCCATGCCTTCTGACTGGTCTCATCACCATCCAATATAATCCAAGCTCCTGCCTATTACAGCTGATGAAGAATTTATTGCCTTCTAGGTTGTCAGCTTTGGGGAAAATCTATTTTCTCTCCTCCCCCCCCCCCTTTTCTATTTTCCTCTGCAGTAAGAAATTCTTCTTATGGACAGATCCATCTGCAAAGTGCTTCTTAGCCAGGATTGTGAATGCAAAATTATTTTTAGTGGATTGATTGGAAAAGTAAGGTGCTCTGTTTTTCTTTTCCTGTTCTTAGACGCTGCGCCCTCCTGTGTTTATTGTTTTCCATCCCCAGTGGCAGCGGCTGTTTATATCCCTCCCACTTTATATCACCAAAGGATACACAAAAGAGCTTTACAAGAATTACAAAAAAATGCCCAAGTATGAAAATCAAATGCATGATACAAAACTATTGTAAAACCACAATAAAAGCAGGCAGTACGAAATCGACTTGTAAATATCCCCACCGATTTACTAGCCTGCATATTCTTTATTAGTCTGCTAAGAGGAGGGAAGTTCCCACTTGCAAGGACCAGGCTCCTAGTCTCTTATTATGCTGATAAAACATTTGCTTTCTACCAGTTGGACTGGTGCAGGGAAGATGAGATTATCCACAACCCACTGTGCTTCTGTGCTGGTTGTGGTGAAAGAGGCTTTTCTTTTCTGAAAGTCCACATATCAACTAAACAGGCTGGTGGAAGAGAGAGTGGTCTGTTCCTTCTTCATCAGCTCCAGACTGGTTTATAAAGCCAGCAACCAAACTAAAAGCAGGAAACAGCCATTCTAATACTAAAAACAAGCAAAAGTACACCATGTAGAACCTTGTGTCCTCCAGATGTTTTACAACTCTGTCACCCTGTTCGGGACTGATGGGAGCTGTACTCCAAAACATCTGGAGGGTACCAGGTTGGGGAAGGCTGAAATAGCCCTTCTGCCACTTGGGTGATCGTGTGTCCTACTTTCCAGAAGGAAGCTGTCTATTTGAATAGCTGTCCATTCCAAGTCCACTATAAAGATAAAGGACTCTAAAGAAGGGAGAACAGGGGCCTTGAAGTAGTTTCCTGTCAACAGCGAGCATCTGGAGAACAGACTGAGCAGGCACGCGGGTCATCTAGTCTTCCTCACTATGGTGAGATGCACTTCTTATTTTAGTAATTCTAAATTTGCATCTATGCCTTGCATAATGCCAATATACAGTGGTACCTCGGGTTATATACGCTTCAGGTTACATACGCTTCTGGTTACAGACTCCGCTAACCCAGAAATATTACCTCGGGTTAAGAACTTTGCTTCAGGATGAGAACAGAAATTGTGCTCTGGCAGCGTGGCAACAGCAGGAGGCCCCATTAGCTAAAGTGGTGCTTCAGGTTAAGAAAAGTTTCAGGTTAAGTACGGACCTCCGGAATGAATTAAGTGCTTAACCTGAGGTACCCACTGTATATCTTCTTTTTTGGGTGGTGCATAATTAGGCACCCTGCTTGGAGTAACTGTTCCCCAACACTTTGCAGATGCAAAGGAGAAATAAAAATTATTTGCTGCTGCCACATAGTAGACTCCAGTGGAGGGGTGGGCCATATTGCCAAAAATGGATGTGGTCAGAGCAACCAATGCTCCCCACATCTTGCAAAAGCTCAGCAGGGTCCAGTATGGTTTCAAACTGGATGGGGGACCATGTGTTGAGATGCATTGCAGGGGGTTGGATTGATGAACTTCAGGATCCCTTCCAACTGTACAATTCTATGCTTCTATCATCCTTCTGTATTTACCACTTTCCAGAGAGAACATTGTATCAAGAAATTTTCTTCCAACAATTAGCTTCCCAAAGAGGCATAAAGTAGCCTTACAGGCCGATTAAGAAATAGTAACATTCCTTTGTCTATTCCCAGACTATGCTCAGGTATTGCATTAGAGCAAGAGCATGGTAACTGTCTCATTTGCAATAACCAGACAGTAAGCCCAAAACAATATAATGTAGTATAAGATTATGAAAACAACCACTGAAGAGAAAAAGCACAAAATACATGGACACAAATTGTGTCTTTAAAATAATCTATAACAAAAACAGAAAACAATCAGATATAGAAATTACTGGCAATTTTGACTCAGAACTTACGTTCCCTTCATTTTTTGAAAACATGTTTTTTTATTATTATTCTCCTTAAACAATATTTTCAACAATACAATAAAATACACATTTACTTTCAGCTCTGCCGAGCCTGTGGCTTCCCTCCCTCCCTTCAGCAGGTTTTCCACTTTCAAGTCCTATCTCACACTTTAGCTCTATAACCTTTTGTCCACGTTGTAGGAATTATTTCAGTCTTGCTAGTGTCTCAGATTTTGCAATTATTATTCAAATGTACAATAAATTTACTCCAGTCCCTTTGAAATTTTTGATAATCCTGGTCTTGAATCCTGCAGGTCAGTTTGGCCAATTCTGCAAAGTCCATCATCTTTGCCTGCCACTCCGCAATCGTTGGTAATTCCTGTAACTTCAACTTTGGGGCCATTAAAGTTCTCGCTGCTACTGTGGCATACATAAATAGTCTTTGGTCTATCTTTGCAATTTCCTCTCCCATCAAACCTAGCAAAAATGCTTCAGGTTTTTTGGGAAAGGTATATCTAAATATCTTTTTTAATTAATTATAGATCAGTTTCCAAAATGTTTTCACTTTGTCACAGGTCCGCCACATATGGTAAAAGTCTCTGTCTGCTTCTTTACATTTCCAGGATGTTTTGTCTCTCATCCTATACATTTTAGCTAACTTTACTGGTGTCAAATACCATCTATACATCATCTTCATTACATTTTCTTTTAATGTCATACAAGCTGTGAATTTCAAGTTTTCATTCCACAATTTTGTCAAAGAATTGAACTCAGTATTGTGCTCAAAATCTACTGTCCATTTTATCATCACTTCTTTGATTTCCTCATCTTTTGTATACCATTCTAACAACAAATTGTACATCTTAGATAATAATTTACTTCTGCTTTCCAGCAGATCGATTAGAAATCTTGATTTTTTATTTTCACAACCAACTTTCTTATCAACATTAAAAATATCATTGACTTGATGATATTGCACCCAACCTGTAAAAAAACACTTCAATTTGATCATATGTGTCAGGGAACTGCCATCGGAGAGTCAGGTGGTGGAAGGGCTCAAGGAGGCTAGGAGAGCCTCAGATGCGGAGGAAGGAACCTGTAGGGGGAGAGGGATAGTTCCTGCAGAAACTCAATCGGAGGAAGGGCTCCAAGATGTTTCCAGTGAGAATAGCGGGGAGGGCTCAGGACCTCCGCTGGGGACGCCCACTCCGCAGAGGAAACTGTCACGCAGAGAATCCAGAAGACTTTCAGTCAAGGAACTCTTATGTTGGAGTAAATTCCGGAAACACCCACTGACGGATTCTGCCAGCGATTGAGGTAGCCACGCACCCATGGCTCCTCGAACTGGGAAAGTTTAGGAACTGATGTGAAGCTTGGAGGACTTAAACGCTTACGCACGAGCAGCCCCCTTTTCCCATTACAATATGGTTTAAGTTTTAGACTCTTATCGGGTCTATATTCCTTTCAATAATGGTGGTCCAGTTTTGAGGGCTACAGTGAAGAACCTGCCTATGTTATCTGCAAACTTATGTTGAAGTCTGCTATTAAAATTGAAGCATGGAAATCATCTGTGTTCCCCACATGCCAAGAAAGTTCTAGAGAGATAACTTGGAATATTTTATCCCCATAAATGTTGCATTATAGAAGAACATGGGCTAACATTTTAAATGAGCTGCTTTACAAGGACAAACTCTCAAATGGCAAGTAAACCTAATAACCAATATTTTAAATATTGTCTTCCCATGAACATTTTAATATATTTTAAATATTTTAATATCTTTTAAATATTGCCTTTTCCTGAATCTATTCTATATGTATTTCATGTTACATGTTGGGACCCCCCCCCTCCCCCAATTTTATCTTTGCAGCAAGTCTGAGAGGAAGGTTTTTCTGAGGTACAGGGGCTGACTCAAGGTCATCCAGCAAACTTCAAAGCTTGGGATGTGATTACTGGTCTTCCCATGAGTCCAAACTGACTTCCTTTACGTTTCCTCTGAATGTCTAAGGAAAAGAGTCCAAGTATCAGAAAGTTTAGGATTTACTGCTATTCTGAGGAAATCCAGCTTCACATCCTCAAGATAAGACCAATCCCCCAGCATACAGTAGTTTGGTTGTCTCTGGTGTTTATGTCTAAACTCACAGCCTTGAAATTGCACAGTTAACGCCATGCCGGCATCTGACAGACTTCTCAGTAGCTCCTCTGGTGACGCGGCCTTTATAAATTGCTACTTTCTTAACATCTTTTTGACATTTCCTGTTGATTGAAATTAAAAGTATGCTGTAGAGTCAAATGGCTTCATTCGACTTCGCTTGCTGAACCCTTGCGCTGCCGTCGTGGATGTGACAGGGATGGGAATGTGATTTGACAGGGAGGCTGAAAAATTGAGGGGGTGGCGGCTCCCAGGCCTGTTTGTGAGGCCCTGAGGAAAAGAACGTACATGTTGTCTATTTGCTTGAAGTGATATCTGGCAGAAGGGCGGGGGCACCCCTTTGAAACCATCACCAAGGCATCACAGGCAGGTCTGTGAGCCCTGTGCAATAGTAGCACTCTGTATTCCCCCCTCCTGCTCCATTTTTAAAATATTTTTTGGTAGTCTTATCAAAACTTGTTTAATTTTTCTTGACAGTCATCAGCTGTTTTTCCCAAGCAGGAACTTCCAAACATCTCCTCAGAATTTTGCTGTAGGTGGAAGTTGAAGGCAACTGAATTTTTTCCCTTTGAGAATTTAGTGTTCCTTAACTATTGGCCATAGAATCGTAGAATCGAAGCGCACCCGAAGGATCATCTAGTCCAACCCCCTGCAATGTAGGAATCTCAGCTGAAGTATCCACAACAATCTCCCGAGGGTGACCATTCCAATGTCAACAGCTCTTACTGTCAGAAAGTTTTTCCTGATGGTCATTTCAACACTCTTCTACCCTCCTATCCTGCTGTTCTTCTTGCTTGAAGAGGGGCCTCCAAATTTGCCACAGATTGCTCTTCAGGTGAAATTAGCCTTTAATTTCAGTTTTAAAGAAAAATGTCATCTCAGTCTGTCCAAGGGCCCCAGGAGCTCAAAAGGGCCTTGAATTGACTCTGCTGTCAACTCACTGTTCCTCTCCGCTGGCCATTTTAGTGGTGGGCAAGTGCCTGTGTTGGCTCCCATTCACAGTGGCCTCCTGCCAGCTTAATTTATCCAAAATGCAATGCCCCTGTGTGTGTGTGTGTGTGTGTGTGTGTGTGTACACACACACACACACACACACACACACATATATATATATATATATATACCCAGACTATAGATCTCTAAAATCTATAGACCTATACAATCTAGCATTTGGGGTAAATACTGTGCACTTGAGGTTGTGTCAGGGGTTTAGCCCATCATTGATACTGTGCCAAGGGCCCCTTAATATCCGAATAGACTTTCGGCAACCTGATGCAGCAGTCTCTTGCTGATTTCTGTTACAGAGAATCCGAGCTAAGTGAGCTAATGTCCTTCTTTGTAACTTTGCCTAGATATGTGAAGGCACATGCACAGAAGTGCTCCTTTATTTTTACTCCACAAGACTGAGTCCCCATTTAGCTAAATGCATATTAAAGCATTAGGCTTTAGCTTAATGGACTTTTGGTAGACTTTGGTGGGTGATTATGACAATTCACACACACCCCCATTTCCAGAACACCCTTCTCTCCACGTGGATTGAGGACTAAAGCAAGGGCATGGTCCCGATCTGTGTGTTGTACTGATGATCGTTTGAGAAAGGCCCATCATTGCTATGGAGGCCATGAATTCCCAAGCCAGACCTGAGGCATCCTCAGCATGGATGTAGAAGTCACCCAAGACCACAGTTCTGGGTTCCTTCAACGCAACATCCAAAACAACCTCAGCCAGCTCAGTCAGTCAACTACTAACCTGTCTCTCTGGCCCCAACGCCAGATGCAAGCCCTCCAGTTCCACACCAAGAGAGAGGGGTTTCCTGATGGTATGAAGTGAACTCCTGTGGATCACAATAACACAACCTGCACCACCACCACAACCCCATTCCAGGCTAGGCTTTGGTTGCACTGAGTAACTGGGTGGGAAGAGCTGAGTCAGATTTGGCCCACCAGGTTCCCCCACCCAGATCTTAGTGATGCACACCAGGTCACCAGGTCAAATCACGAATCAGCATGTTTTTATTACAGACTGGCCAGTTATTCAGCAGCAGGACCACCCAACTGTTACAGGCAGTGTTAGAGCATCTATTGCATGCCCAGGTGGAGACCCTCAACCCCATGAGCCACCTGGAAGAAATGAATGACTCATGACAATGTGTTGTGGGATTAAATTGGCCACAGCTTTATTTAAACTTTCCTTGGCTTATGAATTGGACATGTATCCCTCCCAGTCCCCAGCCGGGGATCTGAGGCACATCAGGGTAATCAGGTCTGTCTGGGAAGTGGGCTGGTGTCTGGAACATCTGGAAGACATTTGTTTACTCAGAGCATCCGCCCCCATTTCACCGCAGCACTGGGGAGTGCACTGACCACCTTTCAGTGTATGGTCAGTGACTCCCCACTGACTCAGCCCCTTTAATGGGGAACCCTGGGATCGCTGCCGTGGGGGGGGGGAGGCATCACCACTTCACCCCTCCCCCACATTTAGGGAAGATAGGCTATGATTCCACCCAAGGCCTAAAACCGCCAAAGTTGTGACATCTGCTATGGGGAAGGCGAAACCTGCCAATGCAGGGAAATTCTTTCCCTGTCCCTTAACAGCAACCATCCTAAGACCGTAGCAGCACCTGCATACCTGTGATGGGGGATATAAGGCACAAACACCAATTGTCATCCCTTCAATGTCTTCCTCTGTAATGCCTACCCACTTAGACTCAGTATGACCCATGCAACTGTTTGGCACAGGATGTCATTATGGCCACTCACATAAAATGGCTTGAGAAAAAAATGAGATTGATTAGAGAAGGACGGGACTTCTTTATGGCTACTAGTCAGGAACTCCAGAAACACACCTTCCACTTTCAGCCACAGTATGGATCTAACTTGGGAATGCTTGAGGAATGCAATCTTGCAAATTGTGAAATGGACTGACCTAATCTGCACCTTCCAAACTAATGTGCAGATCTGAACATAGCTGTCACCAACTTTCATACTCATCCAAATGCTGTGACTCAGTTCTTGGCTCACAAAAAGCATCAAAATGTGTTTAGAAATGCATATTCAAATGTGGGTTTTCATGTGAGTTTTATTTAAAATGCAAATTATCGTGGAAAAGGAACAAAACAGGTTTATGAGTGAACACATTTATGAGTGACAGACGGATTGGAAAGAAACTGATCCTGTGCCTAATCTGATTTAGGGGAGGGATCGATGAAACCATTGTGTGCTTCTCAGCGGCTTGTGGTTGGCTGTTGTCAGCAGATAGAATGCTGAGAAAAATAAAGATTTCTTTTTATTGGAACAGCATCTAGCAAGCTATTTATATATCGGTCACCTTGGTACATTTCTGTTGTAAAGGCACTGTAATTTCGCTTTGCTGATCTGACTTAACTGTGTTGACTCATTAGTGCCTTGCCCCTCTGGAGCAATCCTAATAAATATGATCATTTGCCTAATCCAACTACAGACAGGCTCCCTCCTTGGGATAAATATGGCAACTGAAGATCTATGGAGGGGAGCAATGGAAGTCCAGCAAGCAGACAGTCACAGAACTGGAGTCAAAGCTTTCAAAAGACAAATATACACCCTCCCCACCAAAAAGGACATAAAGCTATGGGTTTCTTTTTGTGGTGCCAAAGCAGGTCAATCAAATTACGTCTGGTTCTAATGAATGCTCACATTTAGTTTAGTTCCTTGGTGTGTTTGTGTGCGTTTTGGACGTGGTGTAGTCAATCAGCCTGGTGTTCATAACTCCACTGGCAATGTTTATGAAAAGCAGCAGCAGTAAGCAGAAAGAAATATTTTAAAAAATGCCATCACTGCCACAGATCAATGCATTTTAAAATTAAAATGGCTCAGCATTTATCATGTGCAAGGGGTGAACCAAGCCAGACTCATGGGTGAAGGGGAGACAGTAGTTATTGCATCAGGACAAAGCCTCGCTGTGGCTTTGGTTTTTTTAATGTGGTTAATTTTTATAATGTGTCTGTTTCACTATTTATATGCTGCCTTTCAGTGCGCATTTTGTTCAATGGCTGAGATCCTGGTTTTGTTCCTGTTGGCAGGAGTATTCCCTGCACAGATTTACACTCGTATGCAGGGATGCCAACAGGATTTCCTGGGCCCAGTACACTGTGTGTGGATTGGGCCTCCGGCATTCCACCCCCTCCCTACATCTGTTAAGAATTGCTGCATATGTACACGTAACAACTTAACCTAGCCTACCTCACAGGGCTGTTGCAAATATAAAAGAGGGGGGGGGGGAGGAAAACATCCACAACCTTGAGCTGCTGGGTGGAAAATCAAGATACAGATCTATGCCCCCCTTGGCAGCTTATGCTCACTAGACCTGTTGGGCTGCTAGGTGGTTACAGGGATGTGGCTAATGATAAATTTTAAAATGCTAATAATAAAAAGTCTGTTTCCTGCCTGCCTTTCTCTGATTTTGAATGTGTGTGTGGGATGGGAGGCAGGTTTGGAATTAGGAAAAAAAAGCCCTAGAAATCAAGGAAAAGGGAATCTGGGACACAACCAGACATTACATGTAGATCCGCAGCAGATCTAATGTGTAACTGCCTGCTGGGACTAGCTTGTATGAGTGAGGCATTCAGGCAGGTTGCAATTCATGCTCCCCTGCTGCATGTAGTCTTTGCACACTTGAGTTCTCCTTTGAACTATCCTCTTTTTTCTAAGAGCATTTTAAATTTACCATATTGTTTTATAGTCTCTTATCCTTTCTTTGGTGATCACTCGTAGCTGAGTAAAATTGTCTTCCATAAACACGGTTTATCCTTACAGCAGACCTGTAAAGTAGAATGTAGTGCAGCTTTAGCAAAACAAAAGGAACTGTGACTTAAAGGCTAATAAATGGATAAATATTGTGGCATAAGCTTTATTTGGCTATTGGATGCCTCATTCCTCATAATCTATGTACGTTTATGTAATTATACATTTGCTCACCTTCAAATTACTACCGGGCTATTGCTTTATTTCTGCTATCCCTTTGGCTGATAGGGTGCCAGAGCAATGTAACAATGAGTAATGCATAATGAGCCTGTGGCAGCAGAAATGTTCAATTAGGTCTCTGGATCTGATGGGCTGACTTAAAAAAAGTTTAAAGACAAGACTCTTGCCAATTGGCTTATTGAGAAAATTGATAGGGCTCATGAGCAAGAAAGCACTATTACACTCATGCTCTGCTTGTTAGCTTCCTATAGGCATCTGACTGTCCACAGTGAGAAGAGAATGCTGGACTGTAGAGGTCTTTGTCTGATCCAGCAAGGCTGCTCTTATGTTTCTGTGTTCAGAAAGCAGTGAAACAAACAAAGGCATTTATGATGGCTGCTCTCCTCTTATAGCACTCTCACTCCAGAGTCTCCCAAATTCAATCCAAGTCCACAACTTCCTTGTGAAACTTACATCTTTAGGAGTGGTCCACATTCCTTCCTCTGATTGCTTCGCAACAGCAGTGGATGTTAGCAGAAGTTAAGAACTGCCTTCATGCTTTGTTTTCCAACATTCTTTAGAAACAACCAATTGATTTTTGAAATTGAGATCTAAGAGTCTGGGGCTTCTGCTGGCTTTGGACTCCCCCAAAGTGTGACCTCTTTTTCACATCTGTCAGTGGTCCTGCTCATGTGGTTCCCCTACCAGTGAAGGATTGGGGGGGGGGGGAGAGAGATGACTGTTGCTGATTTCCTTTTCAGCCCCTTGCATTTCCACAAATAGAGAGAGGTGGCACAAGGAGCTGGATGAACAGGGGGGAAATTGCTCCTCAACAAGACTTTTGTCAGCAGGGTCTCCTGCTCAGTATGTTCATGAATGAAAGAAACACTTGCCTTCATGATGATCTAGTTCAGATCAAACCCATTGAAATCAATTAGTTGTTTTGTGGCATTTGAGTTTATGGGGGAGCTAGTCATTACTATGATTGGGCTATAATCTCCTAATGATTCAGTGATGGCTCTTGTGTTGCCCAGCTAAAATCCTGCAGCAATAATGCAGCTTCTGTCATATTTTCTCCTTTCCTCTTCTCCCCAGCCCAGAACTGCAGTTACGTTTTGCGAGGTCCGAACGGGACAATACAAAGTCCAGGATTCCCGTACGGCTATCCAAATTATGCAAACTGTACATGGACAATCACCGCCAAGGAGCAGAACAGAGTGCAGCTTGTATTCCAGTCCTTTGCGCTAGAGGAAGATTTTGATGTGCTGTCTGTCTACGATGGGTTGCCTCAGCAGGGAAATCTAAGAACGAGGTATGAAAAAGGAGGGTTTTTAAAAAAATCTGTCATTCAGAGAAGGGAAATGTTCACAAGCACATTAAGATGTCTGTTGGTTGGATTAGAACACTTTGAATTGCCTGTTTTATGTTTCAATAAAAACAGGTCCTAGCTCTATTTCTGTAAAGTTATCTCAGCTGTCTGGATTTCACACACTTGATAAGGCCTCAAAAATATTGCTAAGCATGTTTGATGGCATAGTGTTATCAGTGCAGTTGCTGCCTGAGACATCTGGAAAAGTTAATTAGAAGTTGTTGCTAGAGGAACTGAGCTTGGAGAGGAAGCTTTCTAAAAGTCAAGTCCCTCCCCTCCCTGCAACCCCATCTTTAGGGATAGCAGATAAATAATTGGCAATTTGTGAAACTCTTAAAATTGAGAGGTTTTCACCCCCTCTCCAGTCTTTGAAGTCTCCCTGTTCAAAACCTTGTACTGTTCATTTTATATAGTATTTCTGTACCAATATATCATAAAATATCAGGGTGCTTTGCAGTTAAAATATAAAACATAGAAACACAGTGTTGTTGTTTTTCAAAAAATTAAGTACAGATAATAGTTAAGATGATTGGGAATTCATTTTTCTAAAAATAATAATAATAAAAGCCACAAAGGTGTGTCAACATAAAATGGTTTTCAAGAGATGCCTGAAAGTCAAAAGCAAGGATGCCTGTGAAATCTCTGCTGGAAGAATGTTACCCAAGAATGGGGCTAACAGCACTAAATCCCTGATTTCTACTTGAAGTCTGCCTCCCTGTAACAACTAGCAATGCTTCAGATGGTCTAAGTGATCAAACTGGAATATAAGAGGTCATGCTGGGATATATCAAGCTGAGATGTATGTAGTCAGGAAAGGTTTGGCTTCTTGGACTTTGGTTTCCACTTCCCGGAGGAAGGACTTCTGGCTAGAGATGGGCTGCATGCTGCATCTCATAGCAGCTGGCAATAATGTGTTTGCTAAGAGTCTCATGAACCTGATTAGGAGAGCCATAAACTAAATCCTGAGGGGGAGGGAGACAATATTACAGATAATAGGGGAACACATGGTACTGGAGATAATAGCTTCATTGTTGCACAGGAAACTGAGATAGTGGTACAGAAACTTGCCAAAGTGCAGGAAACTATAAGAAGGAAGCAGCTTGTGGTGTTAGTTTTCTCTGTACTAATGCACAGAGTATGGGAAACAAGCAAGAAGAATTGGAGCTTTTAATACAGGATGGCAAATATGACCTGATAGGCACTACTGAAACCTGGTGGGATGAGACTCATGACTGGAATATATGAATTGAGGGGTATAACCTGTTTAAAAGGAAGAGACCAAACAAGAAGGAAGGAGGAGTAGCATTATATGTAAAGGATGTGTACACTTGTGAAAAGATCCATGACCTGGAGCACAGAAGCCAGATTGACAGTATATTGTAGGAGATGGAAACAACAGTGACATTACTGTGTCACCTCCAAGCCAGACTGAAGAATTAGATAATGCCTTCCTAGGGCAGATTATCAGACTTTCAAAATGGAGAAATATAGTAGTCATAGGAGACTTCAATAAACCTGATATCTGTTGGAACTCAAACTCTGCCAAGAATGTTAGATCCAACAAATTCCTAAATTTCCCCATTGACAGTTTCATTTACCAGAAGGTGGAGGAAGCAACAAAGGGAACATCTATCTTGGACTTGGTCCTCACTAAAAGGGAGGGTCCTCAACAAAAGAGAGAAACGGATCGATGAAGTGGAAGTACTGCAAACCATGGGAAGAATTGATCATGTACTCTTGGGTGTCATGATACAGAGGAAAGAGAAAACTGAGTGTAATTGGATGTGCACTCTTGTCTTTAAAAAGCTTCAAAAAGCTGAAAGAACTACTGGGTAAGATCCCATGATCAGAAATACTACCAGCCCCATGATCCTCAGCGGGCAATGATTCCACACAGGCCATTTGCTACTGAGTGTGCAACCACTTGGGGAAGAAGGGGCCAGGGGGAAAAGAGTGTTGGCTAAATTAAATTAAGCTTTCTAAGTGCTTGTACTGAACACATGAAAATCCCTCAGAGCGGTTTTGAGCATGGAGTATGGATCACTTGAAGAGCACAGTTTGTTGTTTGGGACAAGCAGCAGGATGCTCACACATTCCTTGTCAGTACACCAGCCCCCTACTTTGTTTCTTGGTTCTTTCCTCAGAGTTTAACAAAAGAACGTTAATAATAATAATAATAATAATAATAATAATAATAATATATAATTTTTTATTTATATCCTGCCCTCCCCAGCCGAAGCCAGGCTCAGGGTGGCTAACAACAATAAAATAATACAACATTCCAAAATCATTTCATTATAAAATTAATTCAAATCAAATTGATGGCAACCATTGGGCTAGAGTTCTGTGAAGATTGCCAAAGGAGGGAGTCAGGCTGTGCCCTGGCCAAAGGCCTGGTGGAACAGCTCTGTCTTGCAGGCCCTGCAGAAAGATGTCAAGTCCCCCAGGGCCCTAGTCTCTTGTGACAGAGCATTTCACCAGATCGGAGCCACAGCCGAAAAAGCCCTGGCTCTAGTTGAGGCCAGCCTAACCTCTCTGTGGCCTGGGACCTTCAAGATGTTTTGTTTTAAGACCGTTTATGCAAAGTTTATTACACAACTGCATTTGATTTGCATTTCATTCAGATTGCAGAGTTTCCTAGTGTGAGACTCCATGTATAGTCCAGCAGATGATTTCCAAATATGTGTGGCTGTAGCTCAGTAGTGAATCCCATGCTTTATGTGCAGAGTTTCCAGCCCCAGTCTTTGACACCCCTGTCTACATGGACCTCAGGCAGCAGAGCTGGAAGACTGCCTGACACCTTAGATAATTGCTGCCTATCAATAGTTTGACAGTGTTGGTGTGAGATGGGCCACATGTCCACTTTGTACAGTAATCTGAGGAGCAGCATCCTGAAAAGGTCCAGGTGGAAGCTGCAGACTGCCTTTAGCAGGAAAATTTCATTGAAGAACTGAGTATTTTCAGTCCTCTTGGCGCATCCAAATGCCTTGGCTCCCTAGCCAATGGAGATCTCACTATGACAAAAACTTCAGAACCAAGCAAAAGCTATGATAATGGAGGGCCATGATCTCCAATCATTGATTTGAGGCAGGAATTAACTGGGTGGATTTCTGTGTGACCCAATTATGTGCACAAGGTCAGATGTTGACAACTTTTAATGGTCCCCTCTGGCCTTGAAGTACTCTGAAAGTTATCATGTGTTACATTATACAGTAAGCCATTTGCTCTCTGGTGTAACTTCAGAACAAGTCCCACAACCTTTGAGTGTCTCTGTTAGCTCAACCGGAAGAATCTGGGTTAAAGAAGCAGAAGTTACAGTGGAAACCAGCTGCTCTGCTGGTGTGAGAGATGAGCAGAGCAGTGCCAGTAAATAAATTATACCTTTTGCTTATGACAATGGAGCATTCACTTCCATTCTTTTTATTATCTTTAAGATCAAGTTTGTGCAAATTTCTTATTTTATTACTTAATTCCTAAAAGAGAAGGGCTGTAGCTCAGTTTTACAGCATCTGCTTTGCATGCAGGAAGTCTCAGGTTTAATCCCCAACATCTCCAGTTAGGGCTGGGAAAGCCCCTGTCTGAAATCCTTGAGAGCCACAGCCAGTAAATGTACTAGACGAGGCACCCCCAAACTCGGCCCTCCAGATGTTTTGGGACTACAATTCCTATCATCCCTGACCACTGGTCCTGTTAGCTAGGGATCATGGGAGTTGAAGTCCCAAAACATCTGGAGGGCCAAGTTTGGGGATGCCTGTACTAGACAGTACTGAGCTAGATGGAGCAATGGTCTGATTTGGTTTAAAGCATCTTCTTTGTCCATGTAGGTGGTGGAACCTTTTTCTAAGAAGGCCTTTGGTGGTATTCAACACTGACAATAATAATAATAATAATAATGGAATTTATATATCACCCTAGACTCTCAGGGCGGTTCACAGAACAAAATCAAAATAGAAAACCACAAAATATATAATCAAAATAAAAACAACAACCCACATCCCCCAACAATGAAGTCTAGTTTCCTTTTGAGTGAGGTACAGTAATGAAGAGGGACGTGGGTGGCGCTGTGGATTAAACCGCAGAGCCTAGGACTTGCCCATCAGAAGATCGGCGGTTCGAATCCCCACAACGGGGTGAGCTCCTGTTGCTCGGTTCCTGCTCCTGCCAACCTAGCAGTTCGAAAGCACATTAAAGTGCAAGTAGATAAATAGGTACCACTTGAGCGGGAAGGTAAACGGCGTTTCCGTCCACTGCTCTGGTTAGCCAGAAGCAGCTTAGTCATGCTGGCCACATGACCCGGAAGCTGTACGCTGGCTCCCTCAGCTAATAAAGCGAGATGAGCGCCGCAACCCCAGAGTCAGCCACGACTGGACCTAATGGTCAGGGGTCCCTTTACCGTTTACCTTGGTTTACAACCATAATCCGTTCTGGAGGTCCGTTTGTAAACCAAAACAGGTTGTAACCCAAGGCGCGCTTTCACCAATGGGGCTTTTACCTTACAGTAATAAAGATGCCTGGTGTCTTTTTGCTACATTTCTTACTCTCAGATATACAAGCAGATTGGAAGTAAGGGGACTCATAAAAACAAGGTGGAAACCCACCAAATCTTACATTGGATTCTCATCATCAACAACTAATAATCAGCTCCCAGTCAGTGAACTCATCAGCACTGAGCATTAGCAACTAATCAGCAGGAACACCTGGTCATCCTTGTTCTTCAGCAAACGTTTTGACTAATTCTCTTGAAGAACATTGGCATGAAGAACATGAGAGTCTCCCAAGCATTGAAGAGGACAGATGAGAAGTAAAGATGCTCATTCAAAAGAGGCATTCTTGAATATGTGCTTTCAGTGACCCTGAAGAGAAGGCAGGCAGGCAGAGTTTAGCTAAGCACACAAACTTCAAATTAACTTGCAATTGATCGTGGTTTGAATTACAATAATATTAGCTAGGGGCCATGTAAGGCTTGGTGCACATCCAGTCTTTTCAAACCCATCAGGTTCACTTTCCCAAGTGTCATATATTTGTGACAGCACAACTTAAAGCAAAATGTATTTTAAAATATCTCTTTGGGTTTTTTTTTTCCCCTGAAGGGGGAAACCTTTGTGTATCCCCATATTAACCCTAATCCTCTATGTGGTTACCTGGAAGTTCCATTAGCTTAAATGAAACAGACAGAGCAATCAAAACTATAGGCATGATTTATGTCTGCTGGCAAGATCCCAACTTAAAAACTTCATTCAAACCCTGTTCAGAATCATCTGGGAGGGTCTGATGCCAGCAGAAATCACCTGAGCCCAGTGGAGGAAACACAAAGATTCATACAGCACCCACAGCAACACCACTGATGTCACAGAATCAGCACACGCTGCTCACTCGGCATGCACAGCACCCCCACCACACACAATCATGAATGAACATGGACAAACACCCTCCCCATGTACAGGCAAACAGGTACAATCAGGTATATATGGCACAGCCAGAACACATATACAAACAGCAAGACCAAGCAGAACATTAAACAGACACAGACCTGTCCAAAGTCCCTAGTGCTCAGTGATGGCAGTCTCTCGCACACAGGCCAAGGAACAAACACCACAGATGGGGAGCCGTTAAAGTAAGGTTTTCTGCAAGCATGGAAGGTGATGCAGCCCCCAAATGGCACAGCAGCTCAGAGCAGAGACAGGCAAATCAAACACCCTCTCTCACAGCAGGTCTTGACAAACGTTCATCAAATTCTGCTGCAGGGGACCAGAATGGCTGCAAGAGGCGGTGACTGAGCTGCAAACCCTCTGTAAGAAGGTTGCTATTGTCTGCAGCTGTATCTTCCCAACGCCCCCCACAGTGTGTTGTCAGTGCCAAGTTTAAGTGGTCAATCTCCCCACTTCCCCCTCTTCCTTTTTGAGGGTATGGTGATGCTGAGCAGATCCTGTGGGCGCTGACAGCATACATCTATGCCAGCATTGCTTTTCCTCTGCTGGATGGGTGATCTCTCTCTCATATATATGGAGATACACACAGCAGCATACCTGGGGCTTTAGTTTCCTAGTAAATATACTTAAGATTGCAGCTTTAGTTGATGTCCCATCCTGAAAAATGAATTTTAAAAAGAGTTTAACCCATGTCTCATTGTTCTGTGCTTTATCAGCATTATGATTTTGGTTCTACTAATATTTTTTTCTACATCCTTTCTTTATAAAACTTTTTTCAAAAAAGAAAAAAACTCACAGCTGTTGCCAATACAGAATTTTTGTTTCTTTTCTAAGCTATCAATTTTACGTGCCCCCCCCCCCAACTTCCTCTCTCTGCTTTCCAAATGTACTCCATTCATCATCTGCCTGCTAGCCTTGAAGATGGATGACTGTACATCATTTATCAAAGCTCATGCCACCAACTTGCTGGCCAGAAAAGGGGAGCAGGGGAGGACTATAGAGGAAAGTTTCTGGAAGGAAAGATGAACAGGTCCATCAATGAAACATGCTCCAGTCAAGTGTATAGGATGAGGCTCCATCTGCATTTGATTTCTTCTTTTTAATGGAGAAGGTTGCTCTTTGGAGCAGAAATGTGGCAGAAGGGAGAAAGTGCATATCCCTTTTCAAAGATTGTTTTTCTGGTTATAATTTCCCTGCCCCAAATGCTTTCCTTCTGTGCATCTCCTTTTCCTGCATAGGGATGGGGGAGAAATTTGATGTAGTTTGCATTTAAAGGTGAACTTACCTAATTTACACTTTGAATTGAAACATAGGCAACTTTTGAAATTCACACTTCTCTGAATTTTGCAATGCAGTTCTTAAGCTAAGTAATGTGTACAAAAGTGAATATACATTGCTGGTAAAGTGCACATAAAAATGCATGTTTTTGCAAAAAGGTACAAAATGTGTTATGTTATGCGAAATTGGCAAAAAAATGTGTATATTAAGCAAAATTAGCACTAAAATGCAGGATAAATTAGCACTAAAATGCAGATTGATCTTAATGAGAACTGAATTCAGGATTGGAAAAATGAGAAACTGAGAATCTGAAATTGGCTCAGGGGAAGATGTCATGAAGTAACTCTCTTCCAAGAGAACCTTTTTTGGGTGAGGAAGAAAACAAGGGAGACAGTCTGGGTAGGTTGCAAAGCACTTGATACATTTTAATGAGGAAACAAACACACAAAGACACACACAGCATTGTCAACCACCATGCAGCCATATGGTAAACTCAATCCTGCACACACCAAGATTCTAAAGAATTTCTAAAGTCCCCTTTACACAAGGCAGAAAAACATAAGCCTCTACATATGAGGTCCACTCAGCTCTTTGAATGACAAATATTAGTAAATGTTTCACTTTAGATTTAGTTTCTAACAGGAGTGCACCCGCTCAGAGTGCCAGCCAGCCAGCCAGCCAGCCAGTCAGCCAGCCATTCCCTCTTCCAGGTTACTCCACTCTGTTCTTCCCACCCATTCCCCATTTTTCTTTTCCAATTGACTTTCTTTTTTTCTTTTTTTAAAGATAATTTTATTCGTTTTTCAAACACATAACAAAACAAAAAAACAAAAAATTCAAAACACAAACAGAAACATACAAAACATTTAAACCAATATAACTTCAAAATTATATTTTCATACCCTTCTTTCTTTTGACTTCCCCATACCTCCCCATCCCTGCATCCTTGTTTAATAATTCTTTAGCAACCCTTTAGTCAATTATCCTAATTCCCTTTCATTAAATTTCCTTTAATTTTTTAGTTACAGCTGCAATTCTCTGCTTCTTACCCCATGACATCTTAGCATTCCTCAATTTTACAATAGTTTTTAAGGTATATTTTAAATTTCTTCCAGTCCTCTTCCACTGTCTCCTTCCCCTGGTCACGGATTCTGCCCGTCATCTCAGCCAGTCCCATAAAGTCCATCACCTTTGTTTGCCATTCTTCCAGAGTAGGTAGTTCTTGCATCTTCCAATACTTCGCCAGTAGAATTCTTGCTGCTGTGGTGGCATACATAAAAAAAATCCTATCCTTCTTTAACACCAGTTGGCCAACCATGCCCAAGAGAAAAGCCTCTGGTTTCTTAGGAAAAGTCCACTTGAGGACCTTCTTAA
The DNA here is from genome assembly GCF_951804945.1 of Podarcis cretensis. Taxonomy (NCBI): domain Eukaryota; kingdom Metazoa; phylum Chordata; class Lepidosauria; order Squamata; family Lacertidae; genus Podarcis; species Podarcis cretensis. Next base: position 32,591,376 of record NC_137177.1, read on the forward strand.
TTTCATTATAGATCATTTCCCAGAAAGCTTTAATCTTTGGGCAGGTCCACCAAAGGTGGTAAAAAGTGCCTTCAGTCTCATTACATTTCCAACACTTATTATTAGGCAGATGATAAATTTTTGCAAGCTTGACTGGGGTCATGTACCACCGATAGATCATCTTCATAATGTTTTCTTTTAAAGCATTACATGCTGTAAATTTAATACCGGTAGTCCATAACTGTTCCCAGTCAGCAAACATAATATCATGGCCGATGTCTTGTGCCCATTTAATCATAGCTGATTTCACCGTTTCATCCTGTGTATTCCATTTCAACAGCAGGTTATACATTCTTGATAAGTTCTTAGTATTGGGTTCTAACAATTCTGTTTCTAGTTTTGACCTCTCTTTCTGGAATCCTATTTTCCTGTCCTGTTTGAATGTCTCATTTATCTGATGATAATGCAACCAATCTCGAACTTTGGGCTTTAATTTCTCGTAACTCTGAAGTTTAACCCTTTCACCATCGTATTCTAAAATTTCATAATATTTTGGCCATTTAGATTCCATATTAAGCTTTTTTACTTCCCTAGCTTCCATTGGTGACACCCACCTGGGGGTTTTACTTTCCAACAAATCTTTATATCGAATCCAAACATTGTACAATGCTTTCCTTACAATATGGGTTTTAAAGCCTTTGTACACCTTTGCCTTGTCGTACCATAAATATGCATGCCAACCAAAACTATTGTCATACCCTTCCAGATCCAAAATGTCTGTGTTCTCAAGAAGTAGCCAGTGTTTCAACCAGCAAAAAGCTGCCGATTCATAATAAAGTCTTAAGTCCGGCAGGGCAAACCCCCCTCTATCCTTTGCATCAGTTAGAATCTTAAATTTAATTCTGGGCTTTTTGCCCTGCCAGACAAATTTTGATATGTCTTTCTGCCACTTCTTGAAACAGTCCATCTTGTCCAAAATCTGCAACGTCTGAAATAAAAATAGCATTCTGGGCAGTACATTCATCTTAATAGTAGCAATTCGGCCTAACAAGGAAAGTTTCAACCTTGACCATATTTCCAGATCTTTCTTTACTTCTAACCAACATTTTTCATAATTATCCTTAAATAAGTTCACATTCTTAGACGTTAAGTTTATCCCCAGGTATTTCACCTTTTTCGTTATTTCCAAGCCTGTTTCATTCTGAAGTCTCTCTCTTTCTTCCATTGTTAAATTTTTCTCCAACACTTTCGTTTTTTGTTTGTTCAATTTAAAACCTGCTACTCGACCAAATATTTCAATTAGTTCTAATACTCTTTTAGTGCTAGTGTCTGGCTGTTGCAGAGTCAATACTAGGTCATCTGCAAATGCTCTTAGTTTGTAGTGTCTAACTCCGACCTGAACTCCTTTAACCAACTGGTCCTTTCTAATCATGTTTAACAAAACCTCCAGGACTGATATAAAAAGCAGAGGGGATATTGGGCATCCCTGCCGTGTACCTTTTTCTATGAATATTTCTTCCGTTACCACATTATTTACAATTAACTTAGCTTTTTGTTTAGAGTATATTGCACCTATACCGTTTTCAAAACCTTGGCCTACCCCCATCCCTTGGAGATTCTTTTTCATAAAACTCCAACAAATGTTGTCAAAGGCTTTCTCCGCGTCCACAAAATCTTTTCCAATTGACTTTCCACATTCCATGGCTACTTAGCACGCTCCATCTTCCTTGGACTGTTTGAGGGCATAGTTCCTCCTCACACACTTAAGATTAGTTGTTCTTTTTTCCTTTTTGATACATGTCAGGGAACTGACATCGGAGCCAGAAGTGGAGGCAGGGCGCCCAAGCGATGCCGGAGAAGGGCCAAGCAGGGAGAGAGGGAACTCATTTGTTGGGGAAGGAAATCAGTGTAACACCAGGGATAAAGGGGGGCGGATGGGGGAATCAGAGAAGGGGCTCCAGGACTCTTCACTGGAGACCAGCGGGGAGAGCACAGGTCTGCCGCTGCCCACACCCACCCTGCGCAGAAGACTTCCGTGCAGGGAGAGTAGGAGGAGACTTGGTGTCAAAGAGCTTCTTTGCTGGAAGAATTTTAAGAAACGCCCACTGACGGATTCTACTAGCGACTGAACAGCCACGAAGTGAAGGGCTGTCCAGCCAGGAAAGGTTTAACCAGGCTATCTAGCCAGGAGTGGCGGCAACTTACGCACAAGCAACCCACATAAGCATTATAATACGTTTGCAGTCTCAGGTTCCCCAGGCATGCATTTACCTGCTCTCGTTCCCTTGTTCCCCTGCTTTGGTTTCTTTCCGTTGCCAATCACCACCTGACACCTAAAGAAGGAAATGATGGAGCCATATAAATTGAGGTTGGAACAAGAGCCTATGTTTTGATATCCCTTCTCCCTTGTTGTCCATGTTCTGATTATGGACCCTGACATCAAAGAGGAAACATTTGCTAGCACTGCTACTGTAAGATTAGAGGAAACAGTAGAATCTCTTATCCATTATTCAGTGAGCATCTGTTGGCATTCGTGTGCTGTTCAATGGCAGCCGCTGAGCCCGGTGCCAGAAACATACATCATTTGTTAATGGAGAAATGCCCTCGTCAGATCTGCGAATGAGTGCTATTGGCTTTAGAAGCGTCTTAAATGCTTTTGCAGCTGTAAAACTTGGCCTCCTCAGCAGTGTGATCAACCGATGAGAGACATAATTTTATTATTGTTGTCATTATTGTTAAACAAAACTTTTATTGTGTGATTGTGTGAAGGGAGGATCAATTATTAACCAGGTTGGTCAGTGTAAAGATCATTGGCAAATTACCTGTTTACTTGTTTGATTAATCTTGTAGTTATTCTTGCAAGAGAATTGGGCTTCAATGATTTTCAGTTGTATGTGCTGAAACCTTGAAAGTTTTCAAGGATAGGCCCTGATAGAGTCCACTGGAATCATATAATCAAGAGGTTAGTAGAGGATGCATGACTGTAACTAAGCCATTTCAGGAACGGCAGTAGCTACTGAACCAGCCATAGCTGGGTAAAGGTGCTTCATGACATTGGAGACAGCTGGGCTCCAAAAAACACCAGTGACTCCAAGAGCACCTGCAAGCTATAAACCTGCTTGCTCAGCAGGAGTGCAACACTATCCATAGCAGGCTGTCTACCCAATGCATGTACTTTTTAGTTTGGAGAAAAAGGTGAGTAAGAGGCAACATGATAGATGTTGTAAAATTAAGCATGAGGTGGAGAAAGCAGAGAAAGCAGAGAAAAGCTTTTCTCCCTCTCAGTGATGGAATTTGTGTTCCTATAGTGAAACTGAATGTTGGAAGATTTGGGACAGATAAAAGAAAGTACTCCTTCATGCAGGTCATAGTTAATCAACTTGGATGGCTTTAAAAGAGGATTAGACCAATTGATGGCAAGTAACCATGATGACTAAAGGGACACAGGTGGCGCTGTGGTCTAAACCACAGAGCCTAGGTCTTGCCGATCAGAAGGTCAGCGGTTCGAATCCCTGTGACAGGGTGAGCTCCCGTTGTTCGGTCCCTGCTCCTGCCCACCTAGCAGTTTGAAAACATGTCAAAGTGCAAGTAGATAAATAGGTACTGCTCTGGCGGGATGGTAAACGGCGTTTCCATGCACTGCTCTGGTTCGCCAGAAGTGGCTTAGTCATGCTGGCCACATGACCCAGAAAAAACTGTCTGTGGACAAACTCCTGCTCCCTTGGCCTATAGAGTGAGATGAGCTCTGCAACTTGACCTAACGGTCAAGGGTATCTTTACCTTTACCTTTAACTGTGATGTCTATGCTCTGCCTCCATGGTTAGAGGCGAAAATGCCTTTGAATGCCAGTTGTTGGTATCATTTGCACTTCTGTTTTTGAAAAGGTTTTAAAGGCTGCAAGATCCATGATGGATGTTGCACACCATGTCTGTTTTGGCTTTTAGGTACTGCAGGATCTGGGAAAGCTCCCAGGAACAGTAGGAGTTGACTCAACAAAGCCCAGCTGAGTCCTTTTATCCACAAGCAGGGCTGCACTCTTAGAATTCTGGGTCCATGCTGCGTGCTTTGTCACCAGGGAATCCCTTGGATTGTGTGCTCTCTGCCTTCATCTTTGGGAACTTTGAAGAAACAGTCGTGCTTCTTGAATGGTCAGTTGTTGCTGCCAAGTTTGCCCTCCACAGAATGCTGCTGCTCTAATAGTGTGTTTGGGTTCTTCAGGGGCTATGAGACCTCTTCAGCAGATGATGTGAATCTGGGTCTGAATCAGAGAGGTCTGGGTTGTAATCCTGTGAAATTTCCCCACTATAGATTTGGAATGACATCATGGTCAGCCTTCAGTAGCCCATGTGGATGTAGATTCATGATGAGCAAGGGGGCCTGGGTTCAGCACAGTTCATCTGGCAATCCTTTGAGTTCCTTGCTAAGCTGGAGACTGAATCTTTACCTCTCCAGTTAAAATGAGATCTTTCTGTGCTATGGATCACTTCATTACTTAACTTGGCTTGCAACCTCTGCAGAATATACAAAACAGCTGTATTCAGGGAAATTATATGTGTCTGCATTAGCTTTTCTGAAATACCAATCTTGCTGTGCTGGAGGGATATGGGGAGTTTATTGTTTGTCATGTTGCATTGGCTTGCCGGGAGTTAAATGCACTTAACATCTGTGTGCTGCTGTTGGAAAATAATAAACTATGCACTGTTTGTCTCCCGCACATATTCACCTGAGAAAGGTCAGGTAATCAGAGGTCCTGTCATATCACCTTAGGGAGGTTCTGAATATTTATATATGACTTTGACTCCTGCTACTGCACAAGGCAAGAGACAGGAAGGACAGTCAATGTTGGTCTGGGGAAAATGATTCGGCACTTTTCTGCAATGGTGAAAAATTTGAGAGTGCATGAAATCAGGCTTTATTTTTCTTATTTGTAAAAAAAGGTGTTTAGCACCCCCCACTTTAGCCAAAGCTTCCAAGGTAGCTGACACTTTTCAAGAACAATTTAGCACAACAGAACTGCAATTAAAGTCATTGTGGGAGAACCACGAAATGAACATAAACCCAGCATAAAAATATGAAAATTAAAACCAGAGGCTCTCAAAAGTTATATATTAAATGTATGGGGAAAAGGTTGTCACCTAGCTCTGAAAAGATAGCAAAGGTAGCTAGATACCAGCTGTGTTCCTAGAGTGAGCATTCTACAGCTGGGGCACTACCACAGAGAAGGCTCTGTCTCTGTAGCCATGCACCGCACAATAACAGGTAAGGCTGCATAGGACTCTGAATTGTACCTGGAAACAACTTGAAAGCTAATGAAAGATCTCTCTCAATTAGTTCCAGCCACCTGGAATATATCTAAAAGTAACTCTAAATTTGTTTGATGTATTCTGATCCAACTATAGCCACTTGGTAGGCTCGACACTGAGCTCTAACCTGTGTCTGGTCGGATTCAGAATGAGTTTTCCACCACCAATGCTCTAGCCATCTCAGCAATTGTTTCATTGCCCTCAGCCCTGGAGAAAACCATGGGGCTGTCCGGGCTCCATGCAATCGGAGAGGGCGCTTCACTAGCCCTGGTTAACTCCGCATTCCAGTGGGCCACCAGGGAAACTGCAGTTACAAGTAGCAGCATCAGCACTGGTGTTGCCCTTCTGGCCACCAGGTCAGATCCTTTGCAATGCCTGGGACCTAGCATCCATCTGGGCCAGTGTGTATGTGTGGGGCAGTGGCTGCCACCAAAAAACCGTGGAGAATATTTATAGAAAATTCTGCTAAGTGGTCTTTTTTTCTGGGAGGAAAGGGGCTGAGGAACTTCTCAGAATTCCAGCCCCACCCAAAAACATGTCTTTCATGACATTTTTGGCTCAGCTCCAATCTCAACTATGCCCAAGGTGTAACATGACAGCTTAAGGATGGTGAAAGGTAGCAGAATCACAAGTTTTTGTTTATTAGATTTCCGTACCTCAGCACTGATTACCTGGCAGAACACAGTTTTACTGGTTGTGCCAGTCAAATGCTGGCTGGCAACCCTAATTATTTTTGTCAATTGTCTGGGAGCAAAATCTCCCCTCCTCCAAACATTCAGATTTGTAATTTATCTTCATCTGCCCCTGCCTCTAGCCTTTGTTAGCCATTTAACCTTCCAGTACCATATTTTTCCTCATCAGTCAATGGAAGCACCCGACTCCCGAACTCTGAGGTGTCACTGTGCTTGAAGGTTTGCAAAAAAACCAAAGACCCTCAAAGTGGTATGAAAGAATGTATTTTTAGCTTCTCCCTTCTCCTTTTGAAAGGAAGGGTCTCCCTAATGCTGACCCCAAATGCTTGCAGCTAGCAGGTTTTGCAAATTGCTACTTCCACACTTAAAAAAGAGAGAGAGAAAGCAGAACAGCTACTCTGTTGCGGTGAATGAATGGGGATTTAGATCATTTTATAAATGTCTCTGTTCCTCTTAAAGCCATAAAAATGAATTGTGTTATATAAACACACATACCTGATGATCATTTTGACCTTCAATTAGTGTGGTTAATGAGAGAGACGGCTTGTTGGAGGAGAAAAATAGAACAGGAGATGCAAAATTACTGTTAAAAAGGGCTTGAGAGGAATTATGTTGATGGGTAATGGAAATGGAAGCATGGACTGTAACACAGGCTGTGTATGCTAGAAAAACTGGAATTCTGCACTAAGCAGGGCACAATTCTGCAATGGTGCCCAAAATGCTGGTAAATTCCAGATTGGATTATTGCAATGTACTCTACTTGGGGCTGCCCTTGAAGACGACCCAGAAACTTCAACAGGTCCAAAATGCGGCAGCAAAATTATTGGCAGAGGTTGCTTTTAGAACTCATATAGCCCCTTGTTCTAAAACAGCCACATTGACTGCCAGCTCATTTTTGGGCCCAGTTCAAGGCGCTGACATTAGTGTTCAAAGCCCTAAATGACTTAGGCCCCAGATATCTGAAAGACCACCTCCTTCCATACAAACTCAAATAGGATCATTTTTTATTCTGAAAAGATGGAGATACCAGGGAGTGGGAGTAGATGTAGACCCCTCCCCAATAGTATTCAGAACTGCACCATTTGCAAGGCTGCTGCAGAGCTAGTCCTGAAACTGGCGAAGGGGGTGGGGTCAGGAGCAAGTAGGTAGTCCAGGTCAGGTGAAAGTTAAGATCCAGAGCACCAACCAAATTTCTGAGGGGCCAGTGGCTGGTTCATAGTCAAGCTCAGACAGTTTGTCAGATGGTATGACAAGGCACAGGAGTCTAGAACAGCTACAACTTCTGACGAGTTGTGTAAACTGAGGAATCAAACCCAATGCAATGTTTATATAAGGCCAGCTGGACTCCTATTTGCTCCCCAGATCACCTGGTCTGGCTGGGCTAATGAGTAGCAGTATCCCCCTCTGACCATTATCTAGGTGGCACAACAGTGTCCTAAAAATCATGTCAATAGCTTCTTTCACCTGACAATTGGCCTGGTGGTACAGGGAATAAGGAACCTGGCTCTTGCTGCCAGAGTCTCTGATGTGAGCTCACCACCTTAGTTTTTCCTATATAAGTGAATGGCAGCCAATCCTTCCTTTGGGGAATGGCAGAATGGAGACATTGGGGCACAGCATGCCTACAGCCCCTGACAGTGGATGGTCTGACCAACAGGTACCCATTTGGAGATGCAGGCTAAGGCCCTGTATATCATACTACAGGCATCTAGCATTTATTGACAGTCTTAAATGTTGTGGGAGGCATGTGTAGGCCTGCTTTTGGGGGAAGAATTGTAGCTCACTGGTAGAGTACATGCTTTCTGTGCAGAAAGCCCCAGGTCCCAGTCCCTGCCATCTGCTGGTAGGGCTTGGGATAGGAGAGACTCCTGTCTTGAAACCTTGTACAGCTGTTGCCAGTCAGTGTGGATCAGATTAAGCAAGATGAATCCATTGGATTGAGTTGGAATAAAGCAGCTCCCTATGTTCTGTTGCAGGATGATGGTGACCGGCTCTGAATTTCTCCCTCTCCCTTTCTTTGCCTGCCAAACATAAAGGGTCTCTAGCTGGTAAATAATATGTGCTATTCCCCAGTGATGTAATTGCTTCTTAAATGGAGAAACATGAGCACAGATGCAATGGGGTTTCTGAATGGGCATCACTAAAGTAAAAGGGGTGAGGTTACAAGGGCAAAACCAACTGTCCGTGTAAGAGATGATTTGATTTCCCTCCCACTACTGACACCACTCCTTTGGCTAATAAGATGGTTAATATTGTACTATCATTGCATATAACTGGAGTTCTATAATATATCAGAGACAGAGACTGTGTAATAGAGAAGTTCAGTTATTTCTCAATAAATGATTATACCAGCATAGATGTATGCATATTTTTGTTTCATATATTATGTGGGGAGAATGGGAGTGTATGCAGGGACGTACACACACAGTAGTCATGACTTTCAGAGTTTCCCAAGGGAGGCACCTCTTTAGCTGCTATATTTCCCTTTTATAAAAATTAATGGCCTCCTACAAGAAGCAATGCAATCTTAGTAGATCATTGGAGCTACAATGAAATTGTGGCGTGCTATTGCTAGAGATATCAAATTGCTAGAGATATCAAATGGAGAACTGACAAATCTTTTGCACCCATTGACTTTAATTCATTGCTGCTGCTGGGCTCTCTAAGGGGAGGGAAGAACAATGCAGCTTTGAGAAGCAGCTTAAGAATTGGAAAATAGTGCTCAGAGAGGCAAGCTTCAAACAACCTTTTCTTCATTCAGTATAGAAAACAATCGTTGGGTTTTCAGCCTCAACTGATGAATGCTTTCTTCCCCGATCCCCAGAAGGGAGGAGGAAGGTGTCTGTACCTTGAGACCTCAGGTGGAGCTGGTAATGGGTTTGGAGTTTTCACAGAAAACCTATGGGAACCATTTGGTTTCATTTTTATTTAAACATTTACACCATGCTTTTTGGGGAACTGCCTCCACAAAGGAGCTTGCAATCTCAAATAAAAGCCAACTCCATCTGAAAATAAAATACAAACAATACAAGATACAACTAAACAATAAACCAGCATAAAATGTGAAGGACAGGGAAAAAATGTAAAGCAAAATACAGATTATAGAAACAACATGAGAACTAACTTTTTTTTTAACACTGTACAAATAAATAGGCTTATCTGGGAAGGCTTGGCAGAAAAATGATTTTTTATAAACACCAAAACCACAAGAAAGTTGGGTCTTGCTGCTCTTCTTAGGGAAGAGAAATCCAGAACTGGTGCTACAATGCTAAAAGTTTGTCTTTGAGTCACAACATGCCTTTCCTATGGCACCTGCACCATTAAGCCTAAGTATTGGTCACTCCATCCATTCATGATTTACAGCTAGGTTCTGGTCCAGCTGTGCACTGGTACTGGCTTCCCCCTCCTGCCAATTAATACAATGCAAGGGGCAGCCACATGCAGTCAAGTGGGCTATTTGGTGTTTCCTTTGAGTCTTTCCCTTGTTTGGTGTCATCTCTGCTCCTGATATCCCAGGAGAGAGAAGGGAGAGCCAGAGTTGGACTCAGGAAGGCAGCTCTGAGGTCAGCTGATTCCTGACAGTGACCCACGGAATGGCACATGGCAAAGAGTCCAAGCTGTCATTGAAAATGGCAGCTCCATGTCCAGTCACCTCCCATGCCCTGCTTCACAGTGTCTACTTCAGTTTGCCTTAGACTAAGTATGAGAGAAGCGCTGAGTTAGGCACATTCAGTGGCAATTGTATTCTTTTCTCGACTTCATTTCCTGTCTCCTCCTCCTGGTCCAGCCTTGAGAAGGAGATTGTTGCATCTGCTTTTAGAATAACAATAGTTTATTGTTTCACCCGACATGGAGGAACTCTAGTTAGCTGAAACTATGATTCATTAACAAATTGGAATGAAAAATCATGGAAACAAAAGCTTGTATCTCCTAATGACCATGTCAGAGGAGGAAAGGGGACAAGTGAGCAGCTGAACCTGAGGGTCACTGCTTTTTGTTCTTGTAATCCTAAACCATCATTAAGTGTAGGGATGGTGAATCTGTTGCCCTCAAGATTTTGCTGGACTACAGCTCCAATCATCCCTAGTATTAGCTGGGGCTGATGAAGGTTGGAGCCAAACAACAGCTGGAAGGTCACAGGTTTCCCACCTTTGTCTTAGCTCTGGGTGCAAAACAGGCCATCCTTTCTGGCTTCTTTCTTAAAGTTTCCTGATACATATCCTATTCCTTGGAACATCTGCATGGTGTCACTGATCTCTCTTGAAATGCCTCTTCAAAGCCCACCTTTTCTATGAAGTCTTTGGCTAAACCTCTGTTTCTATTCATAACCAAAACAAATCCCAAGGAAACACAACTGTGTGTCCATCCTTTCCTCCTTTTATTCTGTCTTCCAATCCCAAAGGAGCCGCTAGACAACCATTCCAAGAATGATATAACAATTAAAATAATTATTTAAAACACACAAGCAGAAACAGCAGTATGAAGCATAATAAAGATGCCAAACGGATTTTTAAATACCTAATAGAATGATGATGATGATGATGATAATAATAATAATAATAATAATAATATTATAATAATAATAATAATTTATTACTTATACCCTGCCCATCTGGCTGGGTTTCCCCAGTCACTCTGGGAAGCTTCTAACAGGAGATTAAAATACATTAAAATATCAATCATTAAAAAACTTCCCTAAACAGGGCTGCCTTCAGATGTCATCTAAACGTCAGATAGTTGTTTATTCCTTTGACATCTGATGGGAGGGCGTTCCACAGGGTGGTAGCCACTACCGAGAAGGCCCTCTGCCTGGTTCCCTGTAACTTTGCTTCTCACAGTGCAGCCAGAAGGCCCTCAGTGCTGGACCTCAGTGTCTGGGCCGAACGATGGGAATGGAGATGCTCCTTCAGGTATACTGGGCCGATGGTGTTTAGGGCTTTAAAGGTCAGCACCAACACTTTGAATTGTGCTTGGAAACATACTGGGAGCCAATGTAGGTCTTTCAAAACCAGTGTTAAGTGGTCTTGGCCATTCCCAGTCATCAGTCCAGCTGCTGCATTCTGGATTAATTGTAGTTTCCGGGTCACCTTCAAAGGTAGCCCCACATAGACCACGTTGCAGTAGTCCAAGCAGGAGATAACTAGAGCATGCACCACTCTGGCGAGACAGTCCACGGGCAGGTAGGGATGGAGCTGGTAGACAGCTGCCCGGGACACATAATTGACCTGTGCCTCAATGGACAGCTGTGAGTCCAAAACAACTCCCAGGCTGTGCACCTTACACAGGACCTTCACAGCCTTCACTGGTTCTGAATTGAAAGAGAGGTAGAGCTGGGTATCATCTGCATACTGATGAACACCCAGCCGAAACCCCCTGATGATCTCTCCCAGCAGCTTCATATAGATGTTAAAAAGCATGGGGGAGAGGATGGAACTCTGAGGCACCCCACAAGTGAGAGCCCAGGGGTCCGAACACTTGTCCCCCAACACCACTTTCTGATCACAGCCCAGGAAGATGGAGCGGAACCACTGTATAACAGTGCCCCCAGGTCCAGAAGGATGTTATGGTTGGTGGTGTCAAAGGCCACTGAGAGATCCAGCAGAACTAGGAAACAGCTTTCACCTTTGTCTCTAGCTCGCCAGAGATCATCGACCAGTGTGACCAAGGAAGTTTCAGTCCCATGATGAGGCCTGAATACCCTAATTACTTCTTAAAATCAGCCATCATGTTTTAATCAGTAACGGGACCAAGTGGGTTCTTCCTTGGGAGGACTTGCTGGAAAAAATACCATGGCCCAAAGGGCATTGCCCTGCGTGCTCACCTGTCCCATCTTTGAGCATAGCAAACTCCAGAGCAAGGCCTCAGATGTTGACCTGACAATATCGGTAGGCACAGATGACACAAAATGTCTCTTCATGTATTTTCCCCCCTAAATCATTTTTACTTTGCTTAATTTTGCCTCTTTGTCTTCCCACACTCTGACTAAATTTAGATTGTAAGGTTTTTATTGGGGGGGGGGGCAGGCAGCTGTCATTTGCTTTTATTACTCTGCAAAAGGCATCTACACAAATGGTGCATGTTAAATAAAAATGAGATGATGATTGATATTATTAATAACAATAATAATTATTCCATCTCCTCTGCTGAGAGAACAGCTGTCTTCAGCAATCTCTCAGTCATTACCTAGTGGCAGTCTCCCATCAGGCTACCTGAACTGTTTCCATCCCAGCTGGTAGTTATGAGAAGTGGAACTGTAACTGGTGTCTGAGCTTGATTTTTTTCACTCTTCCCTTCCCATCCCCATTTTCCTTTTATGTTGTTAAGATGATAACCCCAAGGCTGGTACTGATTTTTTATTTATTTTAAAGCTTTTATTATAAGAAACAGATAATATTCCAAAACAACATATACAGCATAAACAGATCTAAGCAGTATATATAACGACAACATCAAATCCTGAGTGCAGGTGGGAGGATTTCTATATTTTCTCTCTCTTAACTTTAGGCTCTTTTGGGGACTATCCTTAGAAGTAGCATCTCCCAGCTCTGGACTTTTGTTACAAAATTTAATGAACCTTTTAAGAACTCCAAATCAGTGCATGCTTGCTATTGATTTTTGTAAAAGGCTCTGGGGTACTTTTTGGATGAAGAGTGGGGCAAGAATGACTGGACAGAAGAAAGAGGGGGAACTGTATGGTGTGGGCCAGAGCTACATTCACCCTTCATTAGCAGGCCGAGCCATGGTCTTCTCCCATTGCTCCAATCTATTTCAGGCATAGAAGTTTATTTATTGTGGATCATATGCAGCGCTGACAGAAGTGAAGCATCTGACAGCAGAGCTACGCCTACACCAGTCACATATTTATGGAGGAAGCCTGTAATAGCTGGCAAAATCCTTGTTTGCCGTGTCGATTTGCACTGTCTATCCATATTTATTTCAGCCATCAGCTGCTGTTCATCACAGCGAGATAGGATGCTGTTGTCTTAATCCTGAGTCTATGGTTAATGGCCTGTGTGCATGTTTTTCTATCAAGCTTAGAAACTGAGTAAACATACATTTCTCAATTTTGGTTCTTAATCGCCCTGGTGCCCATGAATCACAAATACCCTCCATATGGGAAGAATGGTGCATGGTTCATACTATTTTTAAGAGTACTGCTTCTGATTTAGCGCTTTCTTATGACTTTTTAGTCACCTTGCTAAGATCTCTGGCTATTCACACCTGTCTAAACAGAAGTCCTCAACTTCTATAGTGTGCAGGTGACACCAGAAGTTATGTAAGAGCCACTCAGTGGTAGTGCAGATGAGAGGCAGGAGTGTTTTTCAGGGCTGAATTCAGATTCAAAAGCTGAAAGAAAGGAACTGGATGGGAGAGAACATCTATACATCATTGCCCATGACTACATGTTGGTATTTTCTGTCTCCAAGTAGCTCCCTCATATTCTTGAACCACCATTGGGAAGTGTCAGCTAGGAATGATTGGAGTGGTGTTTTTCCTGGCACAGTGGACAGCTCCTGGGTTCTGATGTTGGCAGAGTGTTTCACTTACACTAATTAGACTGGTTATGTGTTGGGTGTTGTGCCATTTTCCTCTAATCCAGGGCTGGGAGACCTTTTTCAGCTTGAGGGCCACGTTTGCTTCTTGATGACCTTCTGAGGGTCACATGCCAGTGGTGAGTGGAGCCAGAGGCAAAGGTGGATGGGGCAACACATGCAAATCTTACGTTCGTACAGTAAGCTGGTTTCTACACACAATCACGTTATGGGGGGGGGGGGGTAGAAGAGTCTGCTGCATCAGGCCAGTGGCCCATCTAGTCCAGCATCCTCTTCATGTGGCCAACCAGATGCCTATGGGAAGCAGGACCTGAGCATAACAGCTCTTTCCCCTTCTGTGATTTCCAGCAACTGGTATTCAGAAGCATTTTGTCTTTGATGGTGGAGGTAGAGGCTGGTAAGGAGTCTGTTGAGCTAAGATGCCACAATTCTCATTGGTTCAGGAAAAGTAGAAGCAGACCTCCTATTCCCCCCCCCCACTGCCAGTGCAAAATGAGACGTTCTGTTCCACCCTCAGCATAGGTGCCAAGTGTCTGGGGCCCTGGGTGTTCCAGACCTCCCAACATTCCACATGAAGGGGCCAGGCACCCACAATTTTTTGTGCTGGGGCTGCGTGTGCCATGGGTTTGCAAACATCAGACACCCACCCACCTGTGGCATGCACAGCCCCAGGCACTCATGGCCCCGCTGCCAAGTTGGCAGGCGTGACCCTCAGTAAGGTGCTAAGGAAATACAGGCCATGAGAAAGAGTAGGGGCACAATTCAAGAGCATTGGGGATATTCTGTGCATCTTGCTTCAAATCCTGTAGTAGACCCTGCCACTGTTCCAGTTCTAAGGGGTCAGGACAGTGGTGTACAAAAATATGTGACTCTTGCTAATCTATGTCCTTTCTTGCTTAGATTGCTGCTATCTCTTTGGGTTCTCTTTTGACATTAGCAGGTGTAGTTTGATGACATTTTCACCCCATCTGTTAATCTAGGAGAGTGCTCTTTTGCTCAAGTCCTGCATCCAGGTTTCCCACAGGCATCCTGTTGGCCACTATGAAAAAAGGGTGTCAGACTAGATAGGTCATTGGCCTGATCCAGCATTCATTATTCTACCAGGACTTCCTTCCTTCCTTCCTTCCTTCCTTGACAATAGTCATTCAGCCCCTAATCCAAGCATTAGAACACAAGAATGCATGGTATTTTGGAGAAATTGGTAAACAAAGGTGTTTTCAGGAGGGGAAAAATAATTCTAAATGGAACTGTTACAAAGCTATTACAGAGGGAAAGGCAAAGAAGGGGGAGAAAGGAGTAAAACAAAACCCTGAGAATCCTTGAGTAGTCTTGAGTGGGGGTAAAACAAACCCCCACAAAAATGGCACAGCATGGCTGTCATTTATCCCAAACTGCTTTAAATTGTTGATTGGAAGGATTTAATGAAAAATACCAAATCATAAATGAAACCATTTCATTGAAAAATGAAGAGAGAGATTGAGGGAAAGTGAGCCATTTTTGTGGCAATGGCCCGTAGGTAGTAATATCCCCCCCCCCTGACATTATTGATTGTATGCCGCATATTCTCCTGGCAAGAAACATAATTAACCGTTCTGTCATGCTCACTACATGGAACCGCTTGTCAAAATTTGTCAGATTGATGTTTTTGTTGCTTAGGAGAAGCAGAAATAGAGCCGAAATAGCCAGAGACATCTTTAAAAATAAATAAATAAACAAAACAAAATAATACCTCTTGCATGCTTGGACTCTGCGAGCAAATTCTTAAATGGGGGGGGGGAGCATTCCATGGAGGTGTGTCTCAGTTCTTGAGGCTTGGCCTGCCAGGTGCTAATTTTTAACAGTGGCCACAATTTTTATCCATTTAACAGAAGCCCGCACCAGAAAACATAACGATGACTAACTTGGATGGCTTTAAGACAGTCATTTAGAAAAATTCGTGGAGAGCATAAGAAAAGCCTTTGCTGAATCAGACCAGAGACCCATTTAATTCAGCATTCTGATCCCACAGTGGCTCACCAAGTGCATGTAGGAAGCCTGCAAGCAGCACATGCTTGCAGTAGCCTTTCCATGCATGTTTCCAAGCAACTGGCACCCAGAGACTTGATGCCTCTATTACTGGAGATAGTAGTCAGTAGCTAATTCATCTTACTCCTCTTTAAACCATCCAAGTTGGTGGCCATTGCAAAAGCTTCTGGTAGTGCCTTCCATAGTTTAACTGTGGGTGAACATGTACTTCCTTTTTTCTGTCCTGGATTTTTCAATATTTGGCTTCACTCAATGGTTCTAGTACTATGAGAACAGGGTGAAGGCAGGATGACTAGTCCCTGTCCACTTACTTTAGAGTATTTCCCCAATCCCAGGGATTTGTTCATCTGCTTGGCATAGCCAAAACCATTTATTTTTCTCCCTTAATAGAGCAGTTGTTCCAGCCTGATTATCATTCTGGATTTTCTTGTCCAATATCCTTTTTTACAATATCATTTTCGAGGCACAGCATCCAGATCAGTGTGTAATATTCCAAGTGAATACACACTGTAGATTTGTGTGATGCTGTTATGATATTGGCAGTTTTATGGATAGTAAGTTCATCAATGGGTGTGAGCCATAATAGCTGGAAAGGAAACCTCCATAGGCAGAGGCAATATGTTGCTGATTAATTTGTGGTAGCGCCAAGTGTGCTGGGCTTATACATTTTTCAAAGTTTATAGCTTTTCCATGTTAAGTAATATTAAATGTTTCCTACTTTTAAGTATAGGTATTCCTTGATCAGACCCAAATCCACCCAATCCATCAGTTTTTGTATGAATGCCAAGCTCGTCTGCATATTATTAAACCATGGTGTTATTGTCGTGTGCTAACACAGCCACACATGGTGGAAGTGTTGCCAGTTCTGATGTGTCTTTGCCCAGCCTGGATTTAATCATGACCAATTCTCCCCCTTGTCTCAATTTCTGTCCCTAGGGCACCTTGTTTAGGATGTCAGTCCATGCGGGGGCAGAAATTTGTCAGATCCTATCAGATTTATTTGTCGCTTCATAATGCTCAACAAAAACCTTGGTTAGTTAGCCATTTTGGGGTTATGGTCACATGTTCTTTTTGCATAAACCTGCCTTTGATCATCATGATTTGAACTGAGGAAGCAACCTAGTATTCTGTACGGTGGAAAAGTGATAGGCATCAGAGACAGTGCATGCTTTTTAACTTCCCTGATTATGCAATATGAAAATGTGGTTTATTGATATTCAGAGTATTCAGAATATGTGAAGACTTGTGCAGTCTGAGATCCCTGGCTGAGGGTGCTGTCTTGTCTAGGAAGGATATCTCCCCAGATACAATTAAACTGAATGCAAAGATCCATCCACTATGAAATGTAAGACTGTCCCAAGAGACAAGACCATGTTATTTGGTTAATGGAGTGTTTATTATCAATGTCAGAGTAATAAGCAAGAGGGCAGTTTGATACATTGCTTTTGGTACATGGAAAAACAAGGTGGGGGTTAAAGGGGGTTATCTGCAATATTGACATTCAGGTGCTTTATTTATTCCATTCCATATTTGCTTTGGGGTTTGATGCAAAGAACACACTGGGAGCCAGTGTGGTGTAGTGGTTAAGAGTGGTAGACTCGAACCGGGTTTGCGGCTCCGCTCCTCCACATGCAGCTGCTGGGTGACCTTGGGCCAGTCACACTTCTTTGAAGTATCTCAGCCCCACTCACCTCACAGAGTATTTGTTGTGGGGGAGGAAGGGAAAGGAGAATGTTAGCCGCTTTGAGACTCCTTAGGGTAGTGATAAAGCAGGATATCAAGTCCAAATCCAAATCCAAAAAGAAAGGAGGAAAAAATGACAAATAAGCAAATAATGTAGAATAAACAAATCACACCTAAAATTAGAGAAGAGATTAAGGCATGAGGTGGGGATGTGATACGTGTTGTTGACTTCTGTCTTGTGCTTCCTTTCTCACTTCTCTGTATTTTCACATCACTGCTGTGGTCATACATGGAAAGATAGGAATCAAACTTCTGTTCCACATTCCTAGGTTCTTTATGTGTAATAGATATAAGGGATCAGTTCAAATTGAATTTATGTTTATTTGTTTTTTTAGAGTACTTAGGGTCAGTTACCTTGTAGAGAGTTGCATTCAAAGGGGAGTATGTGTAGAATAATTACAACAGTGGCAGCAACTGATGTGGGGAAAGGTGTGACCAAAGTAATCATGACCTGCCAGCAAAATTGCACCTAAGGCAAAATCAAACTATGAAGAAAGCCAAAAGAGTTTCATGGGAAATGATTAAAATGCTTTGGGGCAAGTTCTGTACGTTGTTCATTCAAGTGGATTTTCCAGGAAGGATATGGAAATTCTCAAAACGGTCCAGATAATATCCAATTCCGCCATAACAGGATTGTTTTGCACGCATGTCTTCCTTTATGGGATTCATTCCAGAAACACTCCCTTGGTAACAAACTTCATGTAAGAAGAGGGTCTCAAGTCAAGCTTTCGGGAAGTGAAGTGGAAGGTTGAGAGATGAGCATAGGATGAAAGAGAATTAACTTGGCTCACATTAGCAACTACATTGACTCACAGTTGTACATTCTCTGTGTGTACTGAAAGGAACAAGTATATGGCTTGCTGTGTTTTTCTTGCAACATGTCCATGATGGAAGGTATTGGTTCAGAGATCTCTGTGCAGCTTGACTTGAAATTAAAGGAGGCCTGATTTTGGTCATAAATCATTCCAATACACTGGGCTTCCACCATCTCTCATTTCTACTATGAGTGCAATGAGCCTGTTCCCTCCCTAACTTGTAGAATTAATAGGTTCTTAAATTAAGAAAGGAAAGGAAGAGATGACTATATGTTTGTTTGTTTTTGCATTGGAAACCTGAAAATGTGTGGGTGAGTGGCCTATAGGGATATGCAAATCCTTTCCCTTCATTTTCATGGAGTTTCTCCCCTATGGCCTGAGATATCCATGGAAACTCTACAGAGTGTCTTAGAAATCCATACTTGTGTGTAAATAGGAAGGGCTATGGGAATGCACATTGATATCTCAATGGTGCCCATTGCTTTTAGTGCACATCTGGATGCACATCTAAATGTAGATGCATTTCTTTGCTTTGAGTAAGAGGCACAATTGGATGTGAACCCCTATTCATAAATTCCTGTGTGTGTAGTTGCACATTCAACCGCTGATAATTTCCCTACCCCACAATTGTCTTCAGAAGTGGAATTACTGTGCCCAGGTTGTAAATCAGGCCTTCTAGATTACTGACATCTGCAATGGTTAGTAAGATCTGGTCTAATTAGTTAATCTATAGTTTACCAGTGAAAACACTTGGATGTCTGTTGTGGCAGGGGACACATATCACTGGCACTTGCACAAGTGGTTTCAGGTGCTTGAGAGCAGGCAAGATCATCCTTTGTCCTTTAGGTAGAATGTGACCCTGTGATCCTGGTGGCTGCCTTTGGCTCTTTGGATACGGTTGGACTCCCAACTCCCATTAGTCCAGGCTCACACCACTAATGGGCAGAGATGACGGGAGTTGTAATCTAACAGCATCTGAAGGGCCACAGGTTTGACGCATCTCTGCCAGGACAATGACTTTCAAGCTTTCTACATGTGTGGATCCCTTTCCACATTCTGAGGAACTCCTATGTATTACACAGAATTCTTGATTATACTCTAGCCCCATGTTTGGCTCTCTCTTTCATTTGTTTGTCTTTTGCGTGGAAAATCAACTGGAGGGATTAGCCTAATCATTGGGACAGGGAATGAATGCCATTAAATAAAGACAAATGGCTTCAAAAACCTACACAAAGCCTTTGCCTTAGTGTGTCATAACAATATAATTTGAAGTTGGCTGAGCTTTGTGTGGCCCAGAGCACCGTGTCTGCCTCCTGGGAGCAGAGATTTAAAGGACAACCATCCGTGTAGTGCTCCTAAGCTCAGCCTGGCAGACAGCACTGCCCTTTAACTGATTCCATATAAGGCAGTGCAGCAGAATTTTGCTTCGCTTCCGCACCGAGCTAATTTTCCTTCTTGATTAATGAGGTTATTTAAGATATCAATTATTATTCTGCCAATATAAAATAATGTCACTCTACAAATCTCATTGTAATGGCTTGTAGTATTAAAAATTCAAAGTAACAACTAGGGGGCAAAAAAAAATAATGGAAGTCATCAAAACTTACAGTGAAAACTTTTGGCTGTGCTACAAAAGGCTACTCCCAACATGAGGTTTTCCTCAATTTCACCACAGGCGGCCAGTGCATTGGCAATTTGTGTGCCATCTCTTTATGGAGGGAAGCAGAGTTGCATTTAAAGCAGGGATGGGGAGCCTTTTTCAGCCAAAGGGACACATTCCCTTTTCTACAGCCTTCCAAGGAACACATGAGCAGGGTTAGAAGCAAAAGCAGGTAGAACAATCAATGTCAATTTTACTTTTGCACAGTAGGCTGGTTCACGCTCATCACATACCTCTTTTTGCTCTCCATAGGGACAAGCAAATTACATAATCAGAGTCCAATATATCATTCTGACCAGGCAAAAATAAAAATACATGAGAAAAGCACGAGAGGGGAAGCAGTGAGGCCTGGAGCAGGGGTGGACTTTTGGAATCTCAAATTTCAGCAGCACCCTGTGCAAAGGCAAAATTTGGTACCTCCCCTTCTGCCTCTCACCTTCCATTCTGTTTAATTTACTACATCATAGTTGTGACTCCCTTAGGCGCTCCTAGACTTAGCACCCAGTGTAGCAGAACCAGATGGGGAACTGTGACCCTCCAGATGTCCTGTCACCTCTGGCACTTGGTTGTTGCTGGCTAGGACTGATGGGAGTCAGAGTCCCACAACCACAGGTTCCCCATCTTTGGGACAAAGCTTTGAAGGCATCCAGTGCCCTCGGAGTATCACTTTGAGTGCAGCTGTACAGGCCCAGTCTCTATTAGGCTACAACAACACCCATATGATGGCTAGAGCTGGATCTGCAGTCCTACAGCTCAGCCAGGGCCAAGTTACTTGAAGAGTCAATATGGGCTGGCTGGCTCTATATAACTCTATATAACCTATGCTCCAAATCATGTTAGTCTGAGTAACTCATCTTTATGCATAGTAGTAGCAATCTCCTGCTGCCTTCCCTTCCCTCATACCTGTTATCCAGCCTATATTTGACGTCATTCCTGCCTCCAGCTCTTTAGCTTTTGTTTAACCAGCCATCAGCCTGTCTTTTGACTACATTTTCTGTAAATGGCTCTGACCCAGCGGCTTTTCTCCTCGTCCCAATTTTTTTCTGGGTGCAGATCTTCAGCTTCTATCAAACTAATATTGGATAACACTGTTTCCAATATGCACCCTGCCCCTTGGGAAATGGGAGGGTAACATCCCACCGGATGGGATTGTCTGGCCAAGAGAGTCTCTTGTAGGGGTAGGCTTTGTCCTACACTCAGATTTTGTGTGTAAGTGTGTGGGCTTTTCAAAACAGGTCCCTGAGAAAGCAACAAGACATATCTCTGCCAATTAGCTCTTGGTCTAAGTTCATGGTGCTGATTTTGCTCTATGAAGCTGTAAATTGCTTGGGGCTGGATCACCTGAAAGGTCATCTCACCCCTTATATACCCAATTCATCACTGTGCTCTGCAGGTGAAGACCTCTCCTAGATTCCATTTAACCAGGAGCTCTGTTCTGCACCATGCAGGAACCAAACCTTTATTGCACCAACCCTTTGGGATTCCCTCCTTTAAAATGTTAGGTGTTGCCTCTGTTTTCTTTTTGGCACCTTCTGTAGACCTTCCAACAAAACGTTTAGGTAGAGCTCTTTCCCAGCCTGTGTCTATATTGGGATTATTTTAAATATGTTTTTATTGTTGTATTGCTTGTTATTTGCTGTCCTGGACTCCTTTGGGAGGAAGAGTGGGAAATAAGTTTCATAATTATCATAACATAGTATAATACATACAAGACAAAGGTAGATAATATAATATTATATAAATATTTGCTTGGCTATAGGCAGATTTGAAGAGCTGCCCTGGGGAGATGGGAATGAGTCCAATGGTCTTAGTCCAATGGTCCTCTGAGGGGTGCTGGGTTTTGCTCTTGCTCCCAGTTTTACTGGGGGCAGCTCTACAATTCTGCTTCTAAGCCAACAATGGAGAAAAGGGGACATGATGACTGGAACAGTAACCAAAAACAAACACACCAAGGTACAAGTGGTTTTTCAGGGGAAATTACAGCTCCCTTTCCAAAGCACATCTTTCATCCTGAAGACTGAAATGGGCAAACATTTGGCACAGCCATAGTTCTGCTGTATGCAGTTCACAGATAGTGAGACGTGAATTGCAAATTAATGAAGGAAAAACTCAGAAAATTTATTTTGCTGTTCATTTCTGGAAAGGATCTCTGGTTAGTCTTCATTACTGAATGAATGCTGAGAGGTCTGCTGCCTAATTAATATGTGGATTATAAATGTTTCAAAACATTTAGTATCTGTTTGCTTCTCTTTAAAAAGATGTTTTCTTCCAACTTTGCAGTTTTTCCTAAAGTAGGTAGCCTTGTTCTGCTTTCCCCCACAAGACCCCATATCATATTAACTGCATATGGTTAAAAGCAAGAGAAAAGCTAATTTGATGGGGAAATTCTCATTAATAGGCGACATTTAAATTTGGTGCGAGTAAATGCACTGGACTATGAGGTAGAGTAATTTAATGCCAGGTTAAATGGTGCATTCCACTGGATTTTCATCAGAGGAAGTTGGAAAAGTTTGGAGAGAGTTCCCTGGCCTTCTGGCTTTTAATAGGTTAGTCCCCAGGAGCAGTAACTGTTTGTTGTTGATTGAATTGATGATGAGAACCGTATCAGAAAAAGGGGTAATGGATTCTGTGTTATCACAGAGAAGTTTTAGACTTAGAGGAAGGAAAAGGGGGCACTTATGCCTATATTATATTTTGTGATATGACAGGATATCTCTCTATATTAAATACAGGAGAAGTGTTTCTGGGAAACTTTGCTAGACTTAATTAGAACTCTTGATTTCCCTTGGAATTATCCAGACACATAATATAAGAGAGAACCTTCAAAAATGTCTCATATTTAACTATAGACATAATTCAATAATATATTTTTTAAAAAAATTACTCCTGGATTTTTTTAATAGCTGTAACAAAACTCCCTCAAAATTTCTCAGCTGTTTTGCTTCAAGCAGAACCCACAGGTTTGCTTCAATTTCCACTTTAGGCAAAACGTTAATTGCCTTCTACCATGATGCCTTCTTCACCAACAGTACAGAACAGTGTGTGTGTGTGTGTGTGTGTGTGTAACATTTTATTGAAAGTTCAGAATGTACATAGTTATATGTGCACTAAACATGGTAAGCTGTAAATAAAAGAGAGAGAAAGAAAAAGAGAAACAGCACCCGTATAGAAGGAAAAATAAAGGGGGGGGACCCAAAGCTATATACTTTACAAAGTTGTTATTGTACTTCACCAGATCTTAACCTATTACAGTTTTTGTAAGAATAGACAAATATAATGATGGAAGTTAAACAGACCACAGCCGTTGCACAGAGATCAAACCAATGGCACAAGAGAATGCCAGCCAGGCACCTGAACTGCCACACTCTGACCAGATGGTTGCCTAAACACCTCCACCAAACCTGCTCAACTGTGGCATCAAGTTTGGAATGGGTGAGATGGACTTTACCTGAAAGTTTTTGCAAAACTCTTACAATGCGCTGCAGAGCTGGGTGCATTGGAGACTTGGGGTGCATTGGAGACAGAGAAGTAAGCTTTCTTTGCTGCCACATAGCAAACATGACTATGTGCTCTGTTCTGTCACACTCACCATGAAATTTGAACCACTTGTGCATAGCTGTCTGCTATATAGTCCAATTGTAATCACTACTACAATGCTTATTGCAATGGGAAGTGAGTATACTGCATAATGCTTTTCTCAAGTTGTTTGAAGGATGTATGGGGGGTGATGACAATATGACATAGATGTTACTAAGAAACCCACTTTATTGACAAGAATGTTTTCCCACTTACAATATTCTTGAATCTACAAGTGTGTACCTGTGTGTTGCTTTAGCAACTAACAGAGGTCAATGTGCTCGCCTTTATTTCACCTGTGATATGAGTTGATGTGTGTATCTGGAGGGTGAAAATTTAAGAATGGAGGATGTGAGCACTGGTAGACTCTCATACTCCATGCTATTATGTGATGTATTTGTGGCAGTTGGTCATATCTTTATCTAATTAAGAGCTTAGTAAAAAGGTAAAAAGGTAAAGGACGGTTAAATCCAGTCCCCTGGATGGTTAAGTCCAGTCAAAGGCGACTATGGGGTTGTGGTGCTCATCTCGCTTCAGGCTGAAGGAGCTGGCATTTGTCCACAGACAGCTTCCCGGGTCATGTGGCCAGCATGACCAAACTGCTTCTGACGCAACGGAACACTGTGACGGAAGCCATAGTGCTTGGAAATGCCATTTACCTTCCCGCCACAGCAGTACCTATTTATCTACTTGCACTGGTGTGCTTTCGAACCGCCACGTTGGCAGAAGCTGGAACAGAGCAACGGGAGGCTCACTCCATTGCAGGGAATTGAACCACTGACCTTCTTGAGCTCGGTGGTTTAGACCACAGTGCCACCCGCTCCCCTAAGAGCTTGATATTGGGAACTGGGCTTCAGGCAGCCTTAACAGAACTGTCAGGGAGTACTCTAGTTTAGGAAGGTCATGTGTACCCCAAAGTCCAACTTTGGTACAATGGAGACTTTGTTACAATCCAGCAAACTTTTATTAAGTGTAAATGGCAGCAAGTGAGAAGTCTGGGGGTGCTGTGGTATTCGCAGGCACTGCCTTGCCAACTGCAGACACATACGATATATATTGCATTGCCAGGGTGGTGCTTGTGGGCACACCTGTGACCTCAGAGGCCTTCTCTGCTGCCACAGCCCCCTGCTGAATTAGGCTTGAAATATACAGCAGGTTGTGGTGTGTACTTGATTGTGGGGGAGGACATAACAGTTTCTGTAGTTTGTATATGTGCCCATGGGCCTAAAATAGTTGACAAACCCTGGACTATATGACTACGGGAATATAACTTTAAATGAGAGCTATGGTTCTGAAGCTGTAGTCAAAATGAGAGAGCTAACTTTTTTAAAAAAGAAAAAAGAAAACACCACACAATTTAAACAGCAGAACAAAATATAATAGAAAAAACAACAATAGCAGAAAAAAATAAACTCCTCTTCTCCCAGGCCTTTGACTAATTAGCAATCTACAGCTTTTCAAACTGAGGAGGGGGGTGTTGCTTTGTTTGCTATTATGTTATGTATTTTTGTGTTTCATACTGCAAACCACCCTGTGACCCTTGAATGCAGGGTGGTATATAAATGTAATAAACCAACAAACAAACCTAGGGAACTGCTTTATTCTAGGTAGGCGGTGAACAGAACAAGTAATTCTGTCCTTTGTCACTCTCACTGATGCTTAACCTCAATTTGTGTGGACTTTTTGAAGGAACACATTAAAAGTGTGGACATAAATTGCCTGTACAGCTCCTTTTACATAAAAAACACACAATTTTCAGTTTTTTGTGTGCATCTTTTATTTAGCATGGGGTGCACACATTTTTCACACCGAAGCTGAAGAGGGTTATCCGACCAAGAGTCGTGTTCCAGTCCAGAAAGAAGTTTGGTAGCATTGTGTTGGGTCAGCCTACTGGGAAAAGTGGACCAAATGAATTTTTCCCTTGTCCCTACATCTGAGTCTGATTATGGGTCCTTTTATCCTGGTGTTGCCTACACTGGCTGGCAGTGTCTTCAGTGCCTTCCTCCAGCCCTGCTTCATGAGTTGCTGTGGACTGGACCTGGAAACCTCTGTGTTCAAAGCTCTGCCACTGAGGTATTGCCTCTTTCCAGTGTTTTTATGTAGTATAATTTTAGGTGTTAAGCTGATGAAAGCAAAGAGAGAGAGAGGGAGAGCACTTTAAATTAAAATCCACATTTAAAGCTTTTTTAAAAAATAAATTGCCTTAGCCAGGTGAGAGGCAATAGGATTGGAAGATAAAACTGTAATTGTTCGTCAAAAATGTACATCAGCTATTTCCCAGCTGTGTCAATAGAACAGCTGGGAATTAATACCTGGGATATCGTAATGCCAGTTCAGAAATGATTGCTGAACAAACCTGTGTTAATAAAATTAACAATTGCCATCTAGCTGTGGAAGAAAAGTCATTCAGGGATGGAACCTAGGAGGGCTGCAGAATGTCACCAGCTATTATCTTTAATTCACATATCGAGTCAGCCTTTGTCAAGCTCATTGAGCCTGCCCTATGAGTTACTTTGATGGCAAAGACATAAGTGTTGCTTTTTTATCAGTGTGAATGAACATATGAAGCTGCTGTAATTGTCAACCTTTTTGTTCATCTACTATAGCTCTTGGGTAGGCAATCTTTTTTTCATTCTGAGAGGTAGATTCCCTTCTGGGCCTCTTTCTGGGGCCAAATGCCAGTGGGGGGGGGGAAGGGCAAGGGCAAAAGTGGATGGAACAATAAATGTAAATTTTGCCTTGTTTCTACACACACTTGCACAAACCCCTCCCCCCTCTCTCCTTCCAGACAGGCAAGAAACATGATCAGAGTTCAAGGGCACATTCCATCCAGGCAAAAGCATCCACAGAGAGTGCAAAGTAGGGGCTGCTGAGGGATGTGGCCTGGGGAGAGTTATGGTCTGGGGAGAGTTTAAAGGGGACCCAACCATTGTGGGTGGCAGTCATGTTGCACAGGTAGTGCAAAGACAAGAGGTCAGGCTGTGCCACAATCTGAGTAATCCCTGTTTTACAGTATTACACCTTCACTTAAAAGGAAGGCAGGAGATGGTTGGGCAGGTTGGTAACAGGATGGTTCTGTGTTACATGTTTAATAGGAAGTGCCCGGTGTGATTCTTCCCATTGTGATCTCTTTCAGGTTAACAGGATTCCAACTGCCTCCTCCCATCGTGAGTACTGGGGTGGTGCTGTCCTTGTGGCTTGTAAGCGATTATGCTGTCAGTGCTCAAGGATTTCAGGCAAACTATGAAGGTAGGTCAGCTTTCGGTGTTCAGCCTTTGCTTCTGTACAGGAGGTCAAGATCCATTTGGGTTTTCTGGGACAAATTATGTTTTGCAACTCAAAACCATTGTCTTTTTTCTTAAGGGTAATTCTGTGAATTATGTACTTTGTCCTGTATTTTGCTGCAGTTATGTCCTGGTTTTAATTGTGGGGTTTTTTTGTTTTTACATTACTGTTCACAACCCTAATATGCTTTGGGGGGGGGGTATATAACTATATTTTTGCTTTGAATCTAAAATTGGACTAATACTCCTTTCCTTACATTTTTTAAAAAAACAACAACAAAGAAACTCCATCTACTGTATATGTTTATCTATCAGTCTACACACACACACACACACACACACACACACACACACAGAACAATGGCTAAATTGACAAATTATGTGTATGTGTAAGAAAGAATCAAAATGTTGAGTAATTCCATGGAAATGTCAACCCATTTTTCATTTTCATCTATTGTTAATATGCTCTGTAACATTTTAAATACAATTTTCCGAAGTTTCATTATCTGGCAACAATTTTTCAAAATGGAACTTTACATGTGAGTAAAATAACTAGAAGCGTGACATCCAAGATGACAAGACAATAATTTTCTTCTAATCTTCAGTTAAAGATATCTCCAAGCAAATAGGCAATAGATTAATGATCCTTTATTATACTGATATCTTTGTTTTTTATTTGGTAACAGAGAAGAAGTTTTATGTTAGTAATAAGATCAGAGGAGCTTAGGGCAATCAAAAATATGTTGGCTGAGTGTGTTATGTTGGTCACAAAAGCATATGGAGTGTGAGAGGTGTAGGGGCACCAAATTCTGGTGTTGAGGGAGCTGCTGAAATTTGAGACCCTAAGGTCCACCACTGTTAAATATGCCACTGAACAGGTTCATCCCACTCACAGGAAAGCCTACTTGCTTGCACAATCCCATCTCTTAAGATGTGAATCATGCCCTGTGCCCACCCCGCTCTTCAAAAGAGAAGCCCAAGGAGCATGTCCAGTGTTGAGACAAAGTTTTCAGCTTGTGCCTATCAGTGTATCTTAGAGTTATGTTTAAACCATGCCCTAATTCTTGGGTAGGCAAACTAAGGCCTGGGGGCCGGATCTGGCCCAATCGCCTTCTAAATCCGGCCCGCAGATGGTCTATTAATTAGCATGCTTTTACATGAGTAGAATGTGTCCTTTTATTGAAAATGCATCTCTGGGTTATTTATGGGGCATGGGAATTTGTTCTTTTTTCCCTTCAAAATATAGTCCTGCCCCCTACAAGATCTGAGGAACAGTGGACCCAGCCTTCTGAAAAAGTTTGCTGACCCCTGTGCTTAACTTATGGAATAAAGTCTTTGGGAATAATCGAGTTGAGAGTCAAAGTGCTATGAATGAGAGTGGGAGCCTGGACAATATGCTCTAACTATATGCTCGCAGTGGTCAGGGATGATGGGAGCTGTAGTCCCAAAACATCTGGAGGGCCGAGTTTGCCTATGCCTGATATAGAGAGACATGGATTGCATCTCTGTCTGTCTCTATATCTTTCTATCCATCACAGAGAGGCTGATTTGGTGTTCACCCTGCCTGCCTTGGCTTGCAGACAAGCAAGTGCTCTTAGTACCCTTCCCTGAGGATTATGTATGCTAGCCATGTCAGTACGATGTGAAATTAATTACAATCACCTCTACAGCATACCTGATGAATATATGGTGAAGTGACATTTAAAATAAATTGAGGGAGTGTTTTGCAGTAAATGGGAAATCAGTATGAATTCCGCACCACATCCTGGTTAATACCAACAACAGTTCATCATAGCAGAGGAACGAGGTTTTTTGTTTTTTAAAATAAGCACATTAATACCGTGTGCATGACAGAATTGCATTATAATTTATAAACCGCTGCCTCTTGGCTGTGCTGTTGTTTGCGTGGAGGGCATGAGTAACAAGTCAGGGAAAGCTAAATGCAGTGATGGGAAGGTTTGTTCTTTATCATAAGGCAAATAAAGAAGGAGCAGTTCTATAAAACAACAAGCTGGGCTTAATAAAGTTTCAGAGCTTTTTGTGCTGATTTCTGGTTCAATGTTTTGAAGCACTTAGCTGGGCAGCATGCTGTCTACCATGACTGTCTGGTGCTCTGATGGTTGATGGTGGTCTGTCCATTGGATAAAGAAAGTAGCAGCTATACTGTACCTTTGATGTGTTAATGAACCAATCCATCCTACTTACTGATAAGCTAAGCATAATGATGTTTTTTTTAAAGAAAGAAAAAAAACACCAAGAAGAATTTGGTGTTAGAATTCTCTTTAGGACTAGGAACCAATTCATTTCAAACATCCTCAGATGTTGAAGGAGGTGTGAAGTGGAGGGGGTGACTTGAAAGATTTGGGAATTGATCCCACCTAGGTTTGGACCTTTCTGTGGTCTCCTAATGCTTTTTCAGACGTCCCCTTTGCACCAGGATGAAAATCGTATGTAAAATGATGATGACCTTGAGATCTCTTTGGAGTTCCCAGTACGGTGCATCTTAGGGACAATCCAAATTGCAGTTTCAGTTTTAAAACTCACATTTGCACAGCAGTTGTATCTGCTTTTCCTTCCTGTGTGTTCACTGTAAAAGAGAGACACATACTTAGTCCTCGTTCCAATACTGGCTCAGTTGTCTCTTGCACATTATCCCTACATCATTCTGACAGGCTGTCCACCTTTTTTAATGTCAACCTTTTTAAAAAACAAATGCATGCTGTATTCAGTTTAATGCTCGTTTAGCAGGCTGTGTCTGGGGAAAAAAGTTAGAGTGTTTAATCAGTTAATCCATGAGTAGGATACCTTTGGCCCTCCAGATGTTGTTGGATCTCAGGCCCAGTCAGCAGGGCCAATGCTCAGGGGTAGTGGAAGCTGGAGTCCAACAACATCTGGAGGCAGAGTGAGGCCTACTATGAGCTTCATTGAGCCACTTGACTGAGGTGGCAGACAGGGAAGGGTATGCTCCCCATTCAATGCTCACTGGTGGAAGCATGAGATACAACTGAGTTGACTCCTTCTCATCCATGGTTGCTTCAGTCCCACCAGTCCCTCATAGCCCACTCACTGAGTACATACCCTCCAACATTCCTCAGATGAAAATAGGGACATTAATCACTCTTCCCCCAACTGACCCTCCTTAGCTCCCCATTTTTTGTGTCCCCTGCCCCACAGAGCATTTCCTATCAGAAGAAGGGCAAGTGCCTGTCAGGAGCTTGCCCTACACTCAAGTACGACCCTGGCAGCAACACATGCCCGACTGGCATATTCTCTCCCTCCTGGTCGTTCATTCGGGAGCTTCAAAAGTTTTCTTCTGCCCAAACATCACAGCAACCAATATCAACAGACATCGGCACACTTAGGGATCCGCAGAGTGTTTGCAGTTTGTGTGACAGACCTCAGCAACTCAGCATTTTGGCTAATCTACTCTATTTACATATAAACACACACAGAGCACTGCAACATGGTACGCTCTCTCTCTAGCATCAGACAGCAAAGAGAAAAAGAGCAAAGGACAATAGTCCCACTTCATGGAACACAGGAACACAAACATCCTGTCTCCTTCACTTCCCACTCTGTGGAGTCAAAACATATACCGTCATGTGATAGACAAAAATCCCATGACTGCAATCATGGAGCAGGAATTCTAACAGTGCCACCACCACTATACCAATGGGACACAGCAGACATGTCCTCCACCATCTTGAGAAAACCCCTTAACCCTGATTTTATTTTTTTCCTTTGGTAGATTTACAAAACAAAAACACACACCAATGAATGAATTTTAGAAAGGGCAAGATTAGACAAGGACACACAAAACATTCCCCCACCCCAATCAAGACAAGTTATGCTCTGCTCCCCCTTTCTTCCCACCAAGGGCAGCTCTGCCCTCTGCCTGCCCCTTCAGAGCCGGCATGTCATGTGGGCCTTGGCCTTGGTGATGGCCCACTCTCTTTTTTTTCTTTTTTTCTTTTTTAATAATAATTTTTATTAATTTTCCACACAAATAATAAAGAACAATATAAAACAGTATAACTTCAAGCTCATCGGTTCATACCCTTTTTTCTTTGACTTCCCCATACCTCCCCATCCCTGCATCCTTGTTTAATAATTCTTTAGCAACCCTTAGGTCCATTGTCTTAATTCCCTTTCATCAAAAGTTTCTTAAGTTTTTTATTTACTGCTGCAATTCTTTACTTCTTACCCCCTGACATCTTAACATTCCTCAATTTTGCAATTATTTTTAAGATATATTTTGAATTTCTTCCAGTCCTCTTCCACTGTCTCTTTCCCTTGGTCCCGGATTCTGCCCGTCATCTCGGCCAGTCCCATAAAGTCAATCACCTTTGTTTGCCATTCTTCCAGAGTAGGTAATTCTTGCATCTTCCAATACTTTGCCAGTAGAATTCTTGCTGCTGTAGTGGCATACATAAAGAAAATCCTATCCTTCCTTGACACCACTTGGCCCACCATGCCCAAGAGGAAAGCCTCTGGTTTCTTAGGAAAAGTCCACTTAAGGACCTTCTTAATTTCATTATAGATCATTTCCCAGAAAGCTTTAACCTTTGGGCAGGTCCACCAGAGGTGGTAGAAAGTGCCTTCAGTCTCATTACATTTCCAACACTTATTACTAGGCAAATGATATATTTTTGCAAGCTTGACTGGGGTCATGTACCACCGGTAAATCATTTTCATAATATTTTCCTTTAAGGCATTACATGCAGTAAATTTAATACCGGTGGTCCATAACTGTTCCCAGTCAGCAAACATGATATCATGACCGATATCTTGTGCCCATTTAATCATAGCTGATTTCACCATTTCATCCTGTGTATTCCATTTTAACAGCAAGTTATACATTTTTGATAAGTTCTTAGTATTGGGTTCCAGCAATTCTGTTTCTAATTTTGACTTCTCTTTCTGAAATCCTATTTTCCTGTCCTGTTTGAACGTCTCATTTATCTGATGGTAGTGCAACCAATCTCGAACCATAGGCTTTAGTTTCTCATAACTCTGAAGTTTCACCCTTTCGCCATCATATTCTAAAATCTCATGATATTTTGGCCATTTAGAGTCCATATTAAGCTTTTTTACTTCCCTAGCTTCCATTGGTGACACCCACCTGGGGGTTTTACTTTCCGACAAATCTTTATATCTAATCCAAACGTTATACAATGCTTTCCTTACAATATGGTTTTTAAAACTTTTATACACCTTTACCTTGTCGTACCATAAGTATGCATGCCAGCCAAAACTATTGTCATACCCTTCCAGATCCAAAATGTCAGCGTTCTCAAGAAGTAGCCAGTGTTTCAACCAGCAGAAAGCTGCTGATTCATAATAAAGTCTTAAGTCCGGCAGGGCAAACCCCCCTCTATCCTTTGCGTCAGTTAAAATCTTAAATTTAATTCTGGGCTTTTTGCCCTGCCAGACAAATTTTGATATGTCTTTCTGCCACTTCTTGAAACAGTCCATCTTATCCACAATCTGCAACGTCTGGAATAAGAACAACATTCTAGGCAATACATTCATCTTAATAGTAGCGATTCGGCCTAACAAGGAGAGTTTCAACCTTGACCATATTTCCAGATCCTTTTTAACTTCTGACCAACATTTTTCATAATTATCCTTAAATAAGTTCACATTCTTGGATGTTAAGTTTACCCCCAGGTATTTTACCCTTTTTGTTATTTCCAAACCTGTTTCATTCTGAAAACTCTCTCTTTCTTCCATTGTTAAATTTTTTTCCAACACTTTCGTTTTTTGTCTATTCAATTTAAAACCTGCTACTCGACCAAATATTTCAATTAGTTCTAATACTCTTTTAGTACTAGTGTCTGGCTGTTGCAAGGTCAATACCAGATCATCTGCAAATGCTCTTAATTTGTAATGTCTAACTCCGACCTGAACTCCTTTAACCAACTGGTCCTTTCTGATCATGTTTAACAAAACCTCCAGGACTGATATAAAAAGCAAAGGGGATATTGGGCAACCCTGTCGTGTACCTTTTTCTATAGGTATTTCTTCTGTTACCACGTTATTTACAATTAATTTGGCCTTTTGTTGAGAATATATTGCACCTATACCGTTTTCAAAACCTTGGCCTACCCCCATCCCTTGGAGATTCTTTTTCATAAAGGTCCAACAAATGTTGTCAAAGGCTTTCTCCGCGTCCACAAAAATCAAAACTGCTTTCCTGTTAATGTCAACGTCCAGCAGCTCCAAAATGTCTATAATGTTTCTCACATTGTCTGACATATGTCTACCTGGGAGAAAGCCTGTTTGGTCCTTATGAATCTCTTCTGCTAACACTCTTTTCAATCTTTTTGCCAAAATGTCTGCAAAAATTTTGTAATCCACATTGAGTAAAGATATAGGGCGGTAGTTTTTAACCTGGTTCTTCTCAGTCTCTGTTTTCGGTATAAGTGAGATGAAAGCCTCTTTCCACGATTCAGGTGCCTTTTTCCCCTTCAAAATTTCATTGCAAACTTCCTTCAATGGTTGTATCAGCCATTCTTTCAGCATTTTGTAGTATTTGGCCGTCAGGCCGTCTGGTCCTGGTGATTTCCCCAATTTCATGTTTTGAATGGCACCCTCTATTTCTTGTTCTGTTATTTCCTCATTTAAGATCCTTTTACTTTGTTCTGGAATTTTTGGTAGACCGTATTTTCTGATGAATTCTTCTATTTCTTGTTCGTTGATTGGCCCTTGTGCATACAATTTCTTAAAAAAACTTTGAAAACAATTGTTGATCTCATTGGGTTTGTGGATAATTTTTCCATCCATTTCTAGACTTGTTACAGTATTCATTTTCTGCCTTTTTTTCAGTTGCCATGACAGAAGTTTCCCACATTTATCCGCTGATTCAAAAGTTCTTTGTCTCATTTGCTTTATCTTCCATTCTATTTGTTGGTTCATAAGCTCCATGTACTGCATCTGATAAAACTTTATTTCTCTCAAAATCTCATGGGACTTTGGTTTAGACCTCAACTTCTTCTCTCCTTCTTTTATTTTTTCTAAAATTTTTTCCTTCTTCTCATTTTGTTGCTTCCTCTTTATAGAATTTTGTTGAAATAGGAAACCTCGCATCACGGCTTTGCTTGCGTCCCAGATTATTCTTTTTTCCACATCTGTTTTCCTGTTGATCTCAAAGTAATCTTTTAATGTTTTAAGGGCCTTCTTGTGGATCTCTTCATCCTTAAATAGGGTGTCATTCATTCTCCATCTAAAGGATCCAGTTGTTGTTAGTTTCATCTCCATCTTCACCGCGTTATGGTCGGAGCACGTTTTTGGACATATTTCTACTTTTTTTGTTCTTAGCGCCAGACTGCTAGAAATCCAAATTTGGTCTATTCTTGTCCATGTCATTTTTGCTTCAGAGAAGAAAGTTCCCTCCCTCTCTAGAGGATTCTTTGTTCTCCAAATATCAATCAAGTCCATTGTTTCAGTCATTTCGAAAAAGATCTTTGGTAGTCTCCCTTCTTTTGAAATCACTTGTCTCTGTGCTTTGTCCATGTTTGTTGAGACAACTCCATTCATGTCTCCCATCATTAGGATTTTATAATCTAAAAAGTCAACTAATGTCTCATGCAACTTCCTGAAGAATTCGGCCTTCCCTTCAT
Organism: Podarcis cretensis; assembly: GCF_951804945.1. NCBI lineage: Eukaryota > Metazoa > Chordata > Lepidosauria > Squamata > Lacertidae > Podarcis > Podarcis cretensis. The sequence continues at coordinate 32,625,628 of NC_137177.1, forward strand.
TTGGGGCATAAACTCCCACAATTAGTATCTTTTCTCCTTGAATTTGTATTTCAATTGCCAGGTATCTTCCTTGTTCATCTTTAAATATCAATTTTGGAACCAACTTTTCCTTTGCATAGATCACCACACCTCTTTTCTTTACTTTGTCTGATGAGATAAATTCTTGACCAAGTCTCTTATTTATCAGTAATTTCCTGTGTATCCTGGCAATATGGGTTTCTTGCAAACATATTATATCTAATTGTTCTTTCTTCAAAATGTGAAAAACCTGTCGTCTTTTCCGAGGAAGGTTCAAACCGTTACAGTTCCAACTAAGGAGTTGCAGAGACATTTTGTATTTAAGTATTTAAGTAGCTGTTCCTCCAACTGCTCCAAGCTTCTGCTCTTCCTCCGATGGTGGTGGTAAAAGTCCAAATGACAAATTTGCTATATCAGGCGGTTCCCTCTCCTCCACGGTTCCTTTCTGCAAATCCTCCAGGTATCTCTCCAGAAATTGTTCTTTGTCCTGAATTGTTTTTATTTTAATCTTCCTTCCTTTAAAGTTAAAGGACAATCCTTGTGGAAACTCCCATCTGAATGGTATGGTGTTTTTCTTCAGCAGATCTGCTAGGCTTTTATAATATGTTCTCACCTCTAAAATATATTTGGGGATGTCCTTAAAAATCTGTATCTGACAATTTTGGATCACCAATGCCTTTTGATAATGCAGATTCAATATTTTATCTCTTTCTTTTTTTGATCTCAGTGTAATTAGACAATCCCTTGGTTTTTTATCCTGTTTTCTACCCAATCGAAAAGCTGATGTTATCTCAAATTCATCCTCTTCCTCCCATTCCTCCTGCCAAAAAGTTATAATGTTCTCTGTAAGAAATTTCACAAGGTTGTCCCCTTCCCCTTCAGGCACCAATCTAAGTTTTAAGTTCTTCTCTTTACGTTGAAGTTCCAGTAAGGAGAGGGCTGCATCATGCTCATTCACTTTTTTAATAATAGGCCCGAACTTTTCCCTTGTCTCTTCAGCCGTTATTTTTGCACTTTCTGCAATCTTTCGTGTTTCTGAATTTTCCTGAATTAATCTATTTATAGAATCTGTGTTAGATTTAACACTAGCTGTATTCACATCCAATCTTGTTGTCAACTCAGTTAGTTTTTTGGAGTTCTCTGTCGATAGCTTTGTCAATGCTTCCAGGGATTGATTTATTTTAAGTAGTGCCTGAGTCATAGGATCCATGGAAGCTGGTGTTTTTTCCTGTGCAGCTGGAACAGTTCCTGATATAGAGCCCCTTTTCTTGTGAGATTGTTTTGCTTTCAGCCTTGTTACTATCTCTTCTGTAGGGGCACTCATATCCTCAAGGTCGTTTTCACAGAGTTGATTTCCAAGTGGAAAATCCCACTGTTACTTTTCCAAGTGCAACAGTTTCACTTGAAACCCTCTAGAGGGAGCATTCAATTGTATCCAAGTGGCAAGGATAAAGAAAAACAAAGAAGCAAGGAAGTATAACAGTAACCAAAAGTTTCCAATATCCAAACTGTAACGTCTCTATCTTCTATGTGGCCAAAATGCAACAGAATAATTCTAGGGTCCGGTAACTTTGTTACAAGCAAACCCCCACTTCGCAAAGTTTGACAGTCCACGTCCCGGTGTCTTATTTGGGCAGCCCGACCCAGGGGGATTTGGCAATGGAAGATCTTAATTTTCCAATAATTTTCCAGCAGGTTAACAGCGTTCCAGTCTCTTCCCCCCTCCTCCTGCCAATCTGGGGGGAAGTTTTAAGTCCGATGTCAGTTTGACAGCTTAAAAAAAATAGAAAGGTTCCCTTTAAATGCAGCTTGATTTTCGTTGCTTTATCTCTTCTGCGGTTCCGGGGAGGCAGACTTCCTTAATTTATGCCTTTCCCGTTTTCAGCCGAATTTCTTATTTAATGTCCCGTTACTTTTTCGATCTTACTCACGGGTGCTGTGGTCAAATTCCAATTGCAGGAAGGAATCGGCGCTCTCCGCTCATGGCGACGCGGCTTCACTCCGCTAGCTGGGTGACGACTCTCAGCACCGCGCTTACCCCGATGCCGCTCAGAAGCCTTTAAAAAGGCTCCCTCACAGTGCCGGGGGGCGCAAAAGGTGCCCACCGAATCTCCTTTGTTCACAGGCTCCGCGCCTGTGATTTTAGGGGTCCCCCGCTTGCCGTAGCGGGTAAGACCCGAACTAACGAAGCAGTCCTGCCTCGGAGCTCGAGGCTCGGACCGCCATTAAGCGCTGGCGCCGACCGGAAGTCCGGTGATGGCCCACTCTCCAGCAGCTGCCATGAGCTTCCAAGGGAGGAGGCCAGCTGCTGCGGTCATGGAGAGACAACAGGGTGTTCCTTCTTAGCCGTGGCCATTATCATCATTCGGGACAAGCTCTGGCTCATCTTCCTCCCCAAGCTTGGCAGTGGTGCTGCTGGTGAGGAAAAAGTTACATTCTGGGATCAAGTCAAATGGTTTTCATAATTCTGGGACTGTTCCTGGAAAATCAGGAGGGTGTGTGAATATGTGAGTATCTCCAGCGCCTTCTGCTAGTGCACCCACTGCTGACAAAACAGAAGTGACACTGATCCTCCGTGACTCAGTATGAGGAGTCCTTTGTGGATGCGCTTGTCCAAAAAGCACCTGCGCTACTGAAGGTCTGCCACAATGGCTGCAAAGTACTATTTAAAGATAACTAGCTTTCTAAAAAGGACACAGGTGGCGCTGTGGTCTAAACCACAGAGCCTAGGGCTTGCCGATTAGAAGGTCGGCAGTTCGAATCCCCGCGATGGGGTGAGCTCCCATTGTTCGTTCCCTGCTCCTGCCAACCTAGCAGTTCGAAAGCATGTCAAAGTGCAAGTAGATAAATAGGTAACGCTCTGGCAGGAAGGTAAAGGGTGTTTCCATGTGCTGCTCTGGTTTTACCAGAGGCAGCTTAGTCATGCTGGCCACATGACCCGGAAACTGAACGCTAGCTCCCTTGGCCAGTAAAGCGAGATGAGCGCTGCAACCCCAGAGTCGGTCACAACTGGACCTAAATGTCAGGTCCCTTTACCTTTACCTAGCCTTCTAAAAGAATGTCTGCTTACATTGAAAAAGGGTCTTCTTGATTCAGAAATATTGTTTCAACCCATATGCTAATCTTACTGATATATCAATCAGCCACTCAACCAAATGCATATGATTAATCAATTTCACATTTCTTTATTCAGGTTGCAGCCACAACATTCATACTGAAGGGAAAGAATGAAACAACTAAAACATGACCAATTTAATTTTAAGAGGTTGAAAAACTGGTGGGAGGACAAGGATAAGAAGGTGGTATTCTGTTGTCAAAGCTGCCAGTCAGTCAGAGCAACATGCAGCTGAGTCATGCAACAAACGAGCAAAACTTGCATTTCTTCAGTTTAACCCCAGAGATTGTCAGAAAGCAATGTGTGACCTTCCAAAGTGCAGCAACTGCTGTTTTGATGTAAAAACAGCCTGTCTCTTCAGTAGTCCAGGAGGCAGCAGTGGATTGCTCAAGGAAAGTAGAAGGTTTCAGATGAAACTCCCTTCTGTGTCACAGTGAGTGAAACAGAGTTCTGGGTACATCCTCTGGGTCATGTGGAATGTATGTGGTGATGGGGAACAGTAGTATTATTATCATGCTCCTTCTGGGGTAGTTTGTTCACCTTTGGTCCCCACCCTGCATCCAGCTCCCATGTGTGGCTCCTAGATGCTGTCATCATATGACAGCAGCCACACCTTAGGAAACAGCTTCTACTGGCTGGCTAAACTAGGTGGAGGTAGTCAATGGGTCTCAAACCCTTGGTGGGTTAGGCACTTGCCTTGTCTTTTGAAGACAAGCTCCAGCAGATTGAACGGATGAGACCAATAGTGGGTCCAGTGGTCAAGAAGGTGGCTTCTGCCAAACATACCAAATGTATTGCTCTGTTTTCCTTTAGACCACATCAGTGAGGCTGGGGGCAGGGGTGTGTCTTGTTGCCTGGGCAGCTCAGGACTTCCATATACGTTGCCCAGGCTTGTGCCCCAGAGGGGTCACTTTGGTGTTGCTAATGCATCAAAAACCATGCAGGAGGCAGCAGTTATGAGTTACCAGTCTCCACAGCCACAGTGATTCTGCACTGGTTTGACTTCACCCAGAGGGGCAATCCATTGTGTCTCAAGGCAGATGAATGCCAGCAACCATGTGGGGAGGGAATTCCTAGAAGAGCTGTGTGGCTACCAGGTGTGGCAGCAGTGGTAAGCATGGCTAGCTCCTGTGGACACATGAGGCTCCTGCTCCCGTCCCCTGAATGAGTGGGGGATTATCTGAACCTCCCTACTCTCAGCTGCATATGTAGTACTTTGACATGCAAACACCTAGCTTTATTAGAATGTGGCTGTGAGTTATTTTCACAGGGACTGATCAGATTTGACATTTATTTGCTTCCATTTTTTAAAAGTCCAAACTGCATTTTAAGATTTTCTAAGGCCAGTCCTAAAGGGCATCTGGATGAAATTTACATTTCCTTTGTTTAAGCCTCTCTAATCTACACATGGAGTAAGTTCAGACCTTCTGAAGACTCTTATTTTAAATGTTAATAACTCTGTTAGTAGGCATAGGTTGAGATGAGGCGACAAAGCTCTGGTGCATATCTGTATCCATGACTTCCCCCATTCTAATTGGCTCAGGGACCTAGAGGCATGGAGATCTGGTCCCCTTATGTGGAACTTTGTTAGTTTAAAAATATGGTGGAACTAGTTCTCTTTGGTTTCCTTCCTCTTGCTACTTTCTGCCTGCATATGTTAGAGTCTTTACCAAGTCAAGCAATTAGTCTATAAGGAGCAGTTTTCAGGCAGAGCTATTCCATTAGGGGATGGTGTAGTCGTGATATGGCCACAGATACGGACATTATTAAGTGTTCTGAACAAAATTAAACTGCTACAAGCCGAATAACTAAAGCATGTATCTAAGGCAGGGTGGCCCAACTTTTCGTACCAAGTGGGCTGCAAGAGTATTTCAACACAGAACTCACAGGCCACACACTGTCTTGGCGGGGGGGGGGGGGGGGGGGGAGGGAGGCCAGCCTTATTTTAAAGCCATCCAAGTAGGCGGCCATCACTGCCTCCTGGGAGAGTGTGTTTCAAAGTTTAACAATGCACTCTACTTCCTTTTATCTGTCCTGAATCTTCCAACATTTAGCTGCATTTGATATTCACGAGTTCTGGTGTTATGTGTGTGTGAGAGAGAGAGGGAGAGAGAGGGAGAACGTTCTTTTGCATTGTTCTTATCAGGGAAATCATAGCATTGAAAGGGACCTTGGTGGTCTCTTTGTCGAACCTCCTGTTCATTGCTGGGCTTGAAATCTGTCATGCCATGGTTCAAGCTCATTTCCTTAGGTGGTTTGTGATGGTTGTGTACTATAGCATTCATTTTTTTTTATAATATTTATTAAATTTTAGTTTAACAATAAAATACATAAATAATAACACAATCTTTTCCAAAATCCACATTTCATATTCATCTTTGGACTTCCTCACAACCCTTGTTCCTGCTTTCTAAGCTCATAAATTTTACCAGCAAGTTATTAACTTGGTTTAATTCATATAATATAATTTTTCAATATTAATATCTCAAATTTTAAGATTTAACATAGTCTTATTGAAACTTAATTATAAAATGTTACTTATCCAAAATTTATCTTTTCATCTTCCAATTAAATTTAAATTTATATTCTTTATAACTAGTTTGTTGAAGCCATGTTTTTGCTAATCTTACATCTTTCTTAACAATCATACAATTTACAATATTTTTGTAGATAGTCCTTGAATTTCTTCCAATCTTCCTCCACCAGTTCTTCTCCCAGGTCTCGGATTCTGCCCGTCATCTCCGCCAATTCCATATAGTCTATCAGTTGCATCTGCCATTCTTCCAGTGTGGGTAATTCTTGAGTTTTCCAGCTTTTAGCGATGAGTATCCTTGCTGCTGTTGTAGCGTACATAAAAAAGGTTCGATCCTTCTTTTGCACACTCTGACCAACAATGCCCAAGAGAAAGGCCTCTGGTTTCTTAAGGAAGGTATACTTAAATACCTTTTTCAGTTCATTATAAATCATCTCCCAGAAAACCTTCACTCTAGGGCAAGTCCACCAGAGGTGAAAGAATGTTCCTTCAGCTTCTTTACACTTCCAACATTTATTATCAGACACATGGTATATCTTTGCAAGCTTGACTGGGGTCATGTACCACCTGTATATCATTTTCATAATATTTTCTTTCAAGGCATTACATGCCGTAAATCTCAAACCTGTGGTCCATAACTTTTCCCAGTCAGCAAACATGATGTTGTACCCTATGTCCTGTGCCCATTTTATCATGGCTGATTTGACCGTTTCATCCTGTGTATTCCATTTTAACAGCAAATTATACATTCTTAAAAGTATCTTAGAGCTGGGTTCTAACAGTTCAGTTTCTAACTTTGATTTTTCCACCTGGAATCCTACCTTTTTGTCCAACTTAAAAACTTCTTTAATCTGAGCATAATGTAGCCAATCTCGCACTTTATCTTTTATTTTCTCCATACTCTGCAACCTCCAGTTATCTCCATCTTTTTCTATTATTTCCCAATATTTCGGCCATTTGGCCTCCATATTGAGTTTTTTCAAGGCCTTAGACTCCATTGGTGATAACCACCTTGGGGTCTTGTTTTCCAATAAGTCTTTATATTTCAACCAGACATTAAATACTGCTTTTCTGACAACATGGTTCTTGAAATTCTTATGTATTTTAGCCTTGTCATACCACAGATATGCATGCCACCCAAACGCATTGTTGAATCCTTCCAAATCTAAAACATCAGTGTTCTCAAGAAGTAGCCAGTCTTTCAACCAGCAGAAAGCTGCTGATTCATAATACAACTTTAAGTCTGGCAGGGCAAAGCCCCCTCTTTCTTTAGCATCAGTTAATATCTTAAATTTAATTCTGGGCTTTTTGCCCTGCCAGACAAATTTTGATATATCTCTCTGCCACCTCCCCAAACACTCCATTTTGTCCACAATCTGCAAAGTTTGAAACAAAAACAACATTTTTGGCAATACATTCATCTTAATAGCAGCAATACATCCTGTCAAGGAAAGTTTCAATCTTGACCAAACATCTAGATCCCTTTTAATTTCAGACCAACATTTTTCATAATTATCTTTAAATAAGTTCCTGTTCTTCGCTGTTATGTTTACCCCTAGGTATCTTACTTTTTTAACCACATTTAATTCTGTCTCTTTCTGAAACCTTTCTGATTCTGAAGAAGTCAAATTTTTTTCTAAAACCTTGGTTTTTTGCTTATTAAGTTTAAATCCCGCCACTCGACCAAACTCATAAATCAATTGCAATACCCTTTTAGTACTAGGCTCTGGCTCCTGTAGAATCAAAACTAGGTCATCTGCAAATGCTTTCAGTTTATATTGTTTCGCTCCGACCTGGATACCTTCCACCAACCGATCTCCTCTGATCATATTCAAGAGCACTTCTAGGACCGATATAAATAACAAAGGGGATATAGGGCAACCTTGTCGTGTTCCTTTTTCAATTCTAATCTCTTCTGTCACCACATTGTTGACTATCAATTTTGCCTTTTGCTCTGAATAAATTGCCTCTATCCCATTGTAAAACCCCCGCCCCACTCCCAATCCTTCCAAATTTTTCTTCATAAACTTCCAGGAGATATTGTCAAAGGCCTTCTCCGTGTCTATAAATATCAAAACTGCTTTTGTATTAATGTTTGTTTGCAAGAGTTCCAAAATATCAATAATGTTCCTCGTGTTTGCAAACAAATGTCTACCTGGGAGAAAGCCTGCCTGGTCCTTGTGAATTACTTCATTTAAAACTTTTTTAAATCTACTTGCTAAAATGTCTGCAAATATTTTGTAATCCACATTTAGGAGGGAGATGGGGCGGTAGTTCTTAAGTTGTGTCTTTTCAGTTTCTAGTTTGGGTATCAATGTGATGAAAGCTTCTTTCCACGACTCCGGTGCCTTCTTCCCCTCCATAATTTCATTGCAAACCTCCATTAATGGATGTATCAAATAGTCTTTCAATGTCTTATAATATTTGGAGGTAAGCCCATCTGGCCCTGGAGACTTGCCCAGTTGCATGTTCTGAATGGCCTCCTCGATCTCTAATTGCGTTATTTTATAATTCAGGATTGTTCTGTTCTGCAGAGACAACTTTGGTAAACCATTCTTCTTTAGAAACTGTTCTATCTCTGATTCATTTTGCGGCCCTTGAGTGTATAGTTGTTTGAAATATCTCTGGAAGCACTTTCTGATTTCCACTGGGTTCTGAATATTTCTTCCCTCAATTTCTAAACTTGTTACTGTGTTCAGCTTTTGTCTCTTTTTCAGCTGCCATGCTAGCAGCTTTCCACATTTATTTGCCGATTCAAAGGATCTTTGTTTCATTAACTTAACTTTCCATTCCACTTCCTGGTTTATCAGTTTTGAATATTGTGCTTGATAATGTTTGATTTCTCTTACTATCTCCTTTGATTTCGGTCTCGATCTTAACTTCTTCTCACCTTCTTTAATTTTCTCCAGGATCTTATCTTTCTTATCGTTCTGTACTTTTTTCTTAATAGTATTCTGTTGTATCAGAAACCCCCTCATGACCGCCTTACTTGCGTCCCAGACAGTTCTTTTTTCCACCGTAGTGTTCAGGTTTATCTCAAAATAGTCCTTCAAAGCTTTTGGGGCCTTTTTAATAATGTCCTGATCTCTAAACAAATTGTCATTCATTCTCCATCTAAAGGAGCCGGTTGGAATTAATCTCATATCCATCTTCACCGCATTATGGTCGGAGCAAGTCTTTGGGCAGATTTCCACTTTTTTTATCTTGGGTGCCAGGCCTCTGGTTATCCAAATTTGGTCGATTCTTGTCCATGTCAGTTGGGCTTCAGAAAAGAATGTTCCTTCTCTTCCTAGAGGGTTCTTTGTTCTCCAAATGTCAATCAAGTCCATGTTGTCAGTCATTTCAAAGAATGATTTCGGTAGTCTGCCGTCTTTTGTCACGTTTTGACTATGTGACTTGTCCATGTTGGTTGATACCACTCCATTCATATCTCCCATCATGATGATGTTATCATAGTCCAGATAGTCCAGCATAATCTCATGCAGCTTCTTGTAAAATTCCGATTTTCCCTCATTTGGCGCATAAATTCCTAATAACAAAAACTTTTCTCCTTGGGTCTGGATCTCAATTGCCAAAATTCGTCCTTGTTCATCTTTAAATAAAAATTTTGGTGACAGGCTCTCTTTTACATATATCACCACCCCTCTTTTCTTTACTCGATCCGATGAGATAAATTCTTGGCCTAATCTTTTATTTATTAACACTTTTCTATGTAGCCTAGTCACATGTGTTTCTTGCAAGCAAATAATGTCCAATTGTTCTTTTTTCAAAATATGAAATATCCTTCTCCTTTTCTCCGGAATGTTGGTGCCATTTATGTTCCAGCTCAGAAGTTGCAGAGACATCCTGGTAGAATCTGTTATTGTTCTGGTGGTGGTATCTTTTTATCCTGGTCTACAGACCCCGGAGGTGTAGGTGTAGGTACAAGCTGTAATCCAGCCCCTGAAGGTCTTTCAATTCCTTTCTGAAGGTCCTCTCCGTAGGTATTCAAGAATTTGTCTCTGTCTTCATCTGTTTTAATTTTCACCTTCTTCCCCCTGAACGTAAAAGATAGTCCTTGTGGAAATTCCCACCTAAAGATAATCAAGTTGCTCCTCAAGAGCTTGACTACTTCAAGGTAGGTGGATCTAAGATCCAAAAGTTGTTTAGGAATGTCCTTGTAAATCTCTGCTCTTTTGTTCAAAATTTCAAGTGACTTTCCGTAGTGTAGTCCTAGTATTTTGTCCCTTTCCTCCTTGGATCTCAGGGTAATCAAACAATCTCTGGGCTTGTCCTTCCTTATAAATTTCCCAAGCCTGAAAGCAGTCACAATTTTAAAGTCCTTTTCTTCCTCCAAAGGCCACCACTTGGAAAATTCTTTTGTTAAAAACTCAGTTAAGTTCCCTTGTTCATGTTCAAGTTCTGGTATAAACCTCAATTTTAAATTATTTTCCCTAGCCCGAAGTTCAATCATAGACAGATAGGCCTGTTGTTCCCCAACCTTCTTGTGGAGTGGTCTCACCTCTTGCTCCAATACCGCAGTTTTCTGGATGGCTTCCTCTGCCAATTTCCGATTTTCTACCGTGGATTCAGATAAGTTGCTAATTGCTTGCGCGTTCAAAGTGACTTGTTCAGTTAACTTGTTAACAGATTCTCTGGTCTGGTCAATCTTTGACGTTTGTTCATCCACGTTTTTATCTAAGCCTTCCAATTTTTCAAGTATTTTGTCTAATACTGAAGCAGTTCCACCTGCTGCCATATCTTCACCCGACAGCTGCTCACTTTCTTCTAGTTCCAAAACATCAGGGACCGATGATCTACGCGGCTGGGAAAGTAAATTCAAAGTTGTTTGCTTTTTTCCTCTACCCGCTCTTGTTTGTCTCCCAGTGCCGCTCATTCCACTTCTGTCTACGAGTCAAGGTCAAACTGAGTATGTTCTTATGGGAGTCCACAAGCCCATAAGATAAACAACCAAATAGGAGGAAAGGAAACCAAAAGGAAAGTCACGTATAGTTGTAAATCCAAAAATCCTCTAGGGGGAGCCCACTTGTATTGTAGGGAAGGAGTCAAATTAGTTAATATCGATTATTAAAATTTTCCAAACTTCAATACTTTAAAAAGAATGTCCAAACAGCCTTTAATTTCTTAGAAAACCTTCAGCAGTTATATTTGGCAGAGTTGGTCTCAATATATAACAATGTCTCAATAAGTGCAGAATGTAACAGTTCAAAGCAACAGTTCCATTTAGGCTCAGATACTGGCTCCAGCAACAAAATATCAAAGTCTTGCAATCTGACAGTTCTGGTGTCTAGGCAGTCCGACTGCCTGGGATTTTTTGTCAATTTGTAAATCCAACAGTGGAGGTATCACACAGTTCATGAATTAAAATAAGGCTTTAAAAAGTTAAGTCCTGAAGTAGCTTAAATAGATGTAAGAGTTGATTGTCTTTTGACACCTCTTCAAAGGCTCCAGACATCAAAGCCTTTGCTTTAGATCTTAGGCAGTGACAAGAGACGGACTTCCTGGTTACGTCTCTCGCTTTTAGCCGAATTAACAGAAATTTTGGTCCCGAACCTTGTCTTTTCTTATCTTACTCACGAGTTGTTGGTTTCAAGCCGAATGATTCCAGGAAAAGAGGACAGCGCTCGCCAACAGCAGCTACGCGGCTTCACTCCGCAGAAAGAGCGATTGACTCACAGCACCGCGCTTACCCTTCCACGTTCCGGGACCTCTTATGGGGTCCCTTCTGCGTTTCGGGGGGTGCTTACGCTACCTGTGGTTTCCCGATGTGGGTCTCCGCTGCGCCGTAGCGGACGACCCGTTCCTGCGGAGCTTCCTCTTCCCGGTTAGGAGAGAGCAGCCATTGCCGGGCGCGCCGCCTCCGGAAGTCCTGTGTACTATAGCATTCAATCGAGAAAAGTGTGGTGCTTTGTTATCCTGCTCCATAGAGGCGCTCTGTTCTGAAAGTAGGTGAGGATTCATTTTCTTGTGTTGTGATTCCAGCTGTGACAAATTTGATGGCCACAAACATCAACACTGAAAAGCAGTAATTATGCATTGAAGCATACTGCTTATTTTAAGAAATTTGAAGCATTTACATACAGAGAGAAGCAGCCTTAAATAAATGACAGTGTATCTCTCTGTGTGTGTGTATGTCCCTCCCTCCATCTCTCTTTCTGTTCCCCTCCCCCAAGCTTTCCTTTCCTTTCCTTTTTTGCACAAAATGTTTTATTTGTAGTGGTTCCTGAAGCCACTCTGCTTTCTGCTCTCTTGTGTACCCATCAGTTTGATTTGCAAGCCTATCTGATTTTGCATGCCTTCTAAGACTGCATTATTTTAACTTTAGGAACACATGGTTCAGTTACTAGATCACTTTACCATCTCTCACAATATTAGAACTCAGGGTCATCTGGCGAAGTCAATTACCAGTATGTGTGAGGGACAAACTGACATGACACAAAATTCACACATAGAATTTGCTACTGTGAAATTGTGGTGGCAGCCTCTAGATTATATTGAATTTCCTTTTAAGGACTGGATATATTCATGGACCATAGGTGTATTGACAGTCAGTCATGATAGCTTGGTGGAACCTTTATGTTCAGAAGTGTTATATAAGCAATGCACCTTTATTATTTATTATTTATTACCTTTGAATTATAGATCCTGGGGGAAGATCCCAGGGACAGATCATCACTTGCATACTTTGTTTCCAAGTGTCCTCAGAGCACATGATATTTCACAATTGGAAACAGAGTGCTGGGTGAAATGTTCTTCACCTTACCCACATGTGCCCACTCAAAAGCTTCAGCAGAATTGGCACTACTACAGAACTCGGTTGTTTGGTGTGGCAGCATCTGCGCTTTGGAACTTCCTGCCTATTGAGATCACTCTTTTCTGTGCCTGCTGAAAACATTCTTGTTTAGACAAAGTCTAAAAGGAAATTTTAATCAGTTTTAGTATTTTAACTTTTGTATGTTTTAAACTATGTTTGTGATTTTTTCTTGATTTTCTTGTTTTATCTTTTTTTTTGTAAACCACTTTGAGGTTTTTTAACAATCAAGCAGTGTGTGTGTGTGTGTGTGTGTGTGTGTGTGTGTAGAATTTTTATGAAACAAATAACCTGGCTGTGTTACTCCTACACATGTGCGCTCTGCTGGATGAACTTTGAAGTCTTTTCCATAATAGTTATCTTATAAGAACATCTGCATCTTTCACAAATTTAATGCATTTAAATGCAGGCAGATTTAACACCAGACATTGCTGGTTTTACAGTTTCTACCTGGTGGAGAGGAGATAAATTATGAGGCTGGTTAAAAAATAACAATATGCAATCCGAACAGCTATCTTGATTTATGACAATAGAGATAGCACAATGTGAAAGTGGATCTGTCACGAGGTTCAAATCGGGAGCCTTGTGGGCAAGGTACCAGTTCTTGCACTGCTAGGGTTTATGCTTGAAGTAGAAAACTATAATACTATAGAGCAGAGTTGGAAGCTCTAGGAGAGCAAGTCCCTTACCACTACCAGCTATATAAATCTTTGTGTCAAACTCCTTCCTTCAGTAGTATTTACTGCCATGAGTTTAGGTACACTTTGGCTTCCAGGTGTTCTACCTGCTGCCTACTCAGTGGCAGACCTACATTTTGGGAGCCCTGAAGCTTGAACTGTTATGGGGGGCCCTTTGCAACCAGCAGCGAGGTCTGGTTAACCACTGTCATCTTCTACAATGGGATTGTTCCATGACTTATTGCCACATATTTACAATATCTGTGCTACTGACTCTCAAACTTTGGGATTGTTGAAATATATACATCAACAAAAAAATAATCACTTTGAGTCGTGTGAATCAAATTGGGTCTACAGTGGTACCTCAGGTTAAGTACTTAATTTGTTCCGGAGGTCTGTACTTAACCTGAAACTGTTCGTAACCTGAAGCACCACTTTAGCTAATGGGGCCTCCTGCTGCTGCTGCGCCACCAGAGCACGATTTCTGTTTTCATCCTGAAGCAAAGTTCTTAACCCGAGGTACTATTTATGGGTTAGCAGAGTCTGTAACCCGAAGCGTATGTAACGTGAAGTGTATGTAACCTGAGGTACCACTGTACTAGACCAAAAAAAAATATGCAGTGTAGACTAAAGTCATTTTGGGGCTCTCTCCGGGATTAGGGGTCCTGAAGTTTAAGCTTCATTAGTTTCACAGTAGATCCGCCCCTGTGCCTCCAAGTTGTTGCTGTCTACAGTTGCCCCCTAGTCAATTCCTTTACCTATGCAATCCTGTCATCTGTTTCTGGTCCTGAGAACCTTAGGAACTGCTGTCTGGGCACAGCCCAGTCTCCTCTGCAGCCTAATCAGCCCCTTGAACTAATTTTCCCAGCGCTCTGTACTTGGCATCTAAAAATGTAGACCCTTCCATGTCTTATAAACCAGAAGGTAGATCAGAATCTACAGGTAGATCTCATGGCTCCCTGCAGAAGACCAGCAAATGTTTCTGATTTCCAATGATCTAGTCATAGAAAGTAATATTACGAATTATATATTTTTTTAAATTAAAAAACAACCACACCCATTATCTGCCATAGCTGGCCTTGTGCTAATCATTTACCTCTTAGGCCACTTCCAGATGTTCTGGAATTATTATCCCAAGCTTTCCAGTGAATATTTTTGTAAATTTTCTTATTGAAAATAATTATGATTTGGGGAGGACAAAGTGGGTTTGCTGCACAAGAGTGCCAAATAAATGTTCTGTGTGCAACATCAATTTGCCAGATTGTTGGAAATAGTAATAATCTGGAAGCACCTTTAATCTCACCAAGCTGTAAAATAAGGGTATTGATTGGTGCCTCTGGCCAAGTTTTTTACGCAGTTGTCCTGGTCAAATTTTAGTGTCTTTTTCCTCAATTCTCTGACCAGTAGCAGCATATGGTGGGGGCGGGGAAGTAAAATGAGAGGTCGAGTTTCCTGCGCCTTCAACAGTAGGGTCATGGAAGCTGCAACTATAGAATTTCCCCTCTTCCACACAACTATTAAATGTGCACAACTATTAAATGTGTCATTTTTTTTTTCAGCTGGCTAACCTTCAATCTAATAAGAGATTTGTATTTGTATATGCAGGTTACCCTACCATAAGACTTGATGGATGCCATATGCAATTGGTCCTGCATGTGGAGCTACCATTTTACATTTAGCTACAGGAGGTGGTGCTGTGGGAAAAGAAAAAGAAAGAAAGAAGGCAGGAAAGTGTATCCTATTAGCTTCACATCTGCCAACCTCTGTTTGAAATCCACCTTCCACCTGACAGTGGCAAACACCCAAGACCTCTAGGCAACCAGCACTGACCATCCCTATTAAAAAGCTCCTCTTGCTGCTGTTGTGTTAGGTTAGGAGAGGAAAAACCCCTCTCTCTCCTTATCAGTGCCCCAAGACCATTTCATTTGCCTGATCGGCTGCAGCCTGTTAGGAAGCAGCTTAATGTGCTTAAAATAACAAATGACCTGCACTCAGCCGCATCCCTCTTAATGCCTTAAATTATTGATCAGCCTCTAAAGAGCGCCTCTTTCTTTTCAACTTACCTTCCAGATGGCTTGAGCCTTTTAGGACCTAGAATATGTCATCAGTGATTTTCATAAGAATATAAGAAGAGCCCAGCTACTGGATCAGACCAAAAGTCCTTCTTCCCCAGAATCCTGTTCTCACACTGGCCAACCAGATGCCTCTTGGGAATTCTATAAACAGGACCCCCCCCCCATTTACTGGAGCATGCAATGTTCAATCCCTAAGAATTTGAGTACATGTCTCAAGTTTTTGAACTTTTCCACCCTGTGTACAGACAGATAAATTGCAGGGACCATTTCTCTGAATTTCTCCATGGGGAGGTCAGATTATCCAACAGTTTCTCTGTAGTAGGGCTCAACATTGGCAGGAGCAGAGCTCCTTAATCTTTTCCCTAATGCCCCCAACCACACACAGAGAAAGCAAGTAGTAGTGGTAGTAGAAGATGCTTGTCCATCATTTTGCATCCTCCACAATACCCTGGAGCTAGTAGTGTTCTGGACTTTGCAGATGAGTCAGTAGGAGGGTTGTGGAGGGGAAGAAACAGAAAAATCTTAGATTGTTTTATGCCAGTTAGCCCTCTGAGAGTTTCTCCACTTCCGAAGCCATTGCCGGTGATTAAATACATCAGCATAGGTGGGGCCTGTTCAGGCAATTCCTGGGTCTCCTTGTCTCCTGTATACATAAGAAATACAAATGGGCCTGTAGCTTTTTTTGTTTAAGCAATGACCGTTCTCAGCCTTCAATACTTAGAAATTCCCTAGCTGATGAGCAATTTCAGTTTGCATCTATGCCTGAGGTAATTTAAATCCGCATAAACAGCATTCAGATCCTCAGGGATGTTTTAATCTCTCTTTCTGAATTTTCATATTCTAGATTTTTTAAAAACCCATCACACACCGTACAACCAGCCCTCACCTAGTCTTGCTTTGTTTGTTTTATCCTGTCTACAGATAAATCTTGTGCAGGTTGATTGCATTTCCCCCACTGATGTGCTGAAATATTTATATTTAAAAGGTGTTCTTCGGTTCTTTAATGCAGCACGAATTTTCATATCTTGGTGCCCAGCTTCTTCTATGTGTCATAGTGCAATCCCTCACATCACCAGAGAGTACTACTTTAATAATACCATATGTGTGTTTTTTGAAAGTCAAGGACAGAGAGAGAGAGAGAGAGAGAGAGAGAGAGAGAGAATGGTACTCTGAGCTAGGAAAGAGGCAGACATTTTATTTGGATCACATTAAAACACTCATAGGTTTCATTTCTTATTAAGATTCTGCCAAATAAATAATAAATACATTTAAAGGCACACCAAAACAATATAGAACCAAAACACAACATTTTTTTTAAAAAAAGTTTGCACTTCTCTGAATTTTGCAATGCAGTTCTCTAGCCAGGTAATGTGTACACAAATATCTATCCATCTATCTGTTAGGCAGTCATTGCCAACCTTTTATTGGTCCACAGACAAATATGGAATTTGGAATAGGTGCCAATGGCACAAGTCACAAAATGGCTGCTGCCAGGGGTGTGGTCTGACACAAAATGGCTACTGCCTCCAAAAGAAAACAGAAAGAAAAAAGTTGTTCTTGCTGACAACTAATGAATGAAAAACTTTGTTCTTTTCCAGACACTGTTAAGCTTTGGTTGTTATGTTGTCTGTTGCTAGTGTGCTGCTGTAGATTGGAGCTGGGAAATAAAAGATACTTGAAACTAGAGATAATTTTCAGTTACTGCAACCAGCCATACACATCCACAGTAACAAATAAAAGTAAATATATTAAGGAATAGAAAAGGATAGAAATACAAAGAAAAAAAGCAGAAAATACATCATCATCATCAATTTCTTGTTGCAGATTTACTGTACAGTTGTCCTGAAACTTACATGCAGTTTATTCATGTGATCACAGGTTTGCAGGTGTTGCTGAAACATAGATAGATAGATATTTGATAGATAGATAGATAGATAGATAGATAGATAGATAGATAAGGGGCAGGAGACAGGGGGGAAATGTCAAAACGGGTTGTGAGAGATCTTAGAAGAGCCTTCAAAGCTTGGAAATTTTTAAGCCTTCCACCTTGCTTACTGGCCTCTAGGAAGGTCCTATGGTGCTCCCAAGATCTCACCTGCTCAACGCTTTAGCTTTGGACAGATAGATATGGTCATGGAGGAAGGAGTGACAGTTCCAGGGGTCTTCCCAACTTTATGTGATCTTGCTTTTGTGCACTAACTCCACCCCACCCCAGAATGTAACCCTCGCATAAGTTTCAGGCCTACTGCAGAGACAACAGAAACCATGAGTCTTTGTCTACAGCTGCTTCCTTATTTTTCCCTGCCCATTAGCAGGTTCCTCTACCCCCCATCCCACCCCTAGTGAACCCTATTACACCTTTGGGGCCTGTATGCTTACTGCTGTGTTCCTTTGATCCCTCTCTGCTATCTTCCTTCACCTTCAATAAGTTGCACAGAAGATAGATAGGTGCTAGCTACAGACCTTCAGAGAACCCCATGATTAGGACTAGGGCTGACAGGGATCCAGTTTGGATCAGCCTGGATTATGGATGGGTGAGATCTGAAATGTATCCTGGCTGGAAACCCTTCCTTCAGTTTGGCATTTGCTAAAAACATCTTGAGATGTAGGTTGCTGCATTTCCAGACTTTGATCCTGGCTGATGTGTGACTCAACTTGATGGGTAGCAAGCAAGGATAATCTGGATGGGCAGGGAAGAGGAAGAAACAGGCTTCTGCTCTTATGTTTCCGGTTACTTGGTCAACTGGACGACTTCAGTTGCTGATCACCCATCATTTTGTTAATTAAAAAAAACAACACACACACAAAAAATTCACTCTCATGAGTGGACCTTGTCTCTCTCCCACCTGTCTCTCTGCATCTCCTAAGAGGGTTAACATATCTTTTAAAGTCTTTACGGGTAAACAGGCATGTTGTATTTTGTTCCAAGAGACAAAGATCTGTTTGCCAGAAGAGTGGGCATTTTCCGCTTATCTCTGCCATTATGTCCTGTGTGCTGGGTAATACTGTTAGTGTTAGCATCCCATTTCAATAAGCAATTCAAGCAGATGCCCCGATTTCCCCCTTCCTTTTTCTTTTCTATTACAACTTCAGATTAAAACAACTCCCGGGGGGCACTTGGAACCCAGCCTCATCCACGTGCATTTTCTTCTCCTCCTCCTTCCACTTTGTTAAGCTACACAAAAACGATTTTTATTACTTAAATGAGCTCCCAGCCAGTGTGGCTTAATATACTAACTAATTGATTTTTAAGGCTGGGAAAGCAGTGAAGTTTAATGGCATTTGCCGAGTCAGCTAGAAAATAGAGAGAGAGAGAGACTTTGCTTGCAGACATGAGTGAGAGAAACCCATTTGCAGCAAATGCAGCACATGGCCTCCAAGCACTGGGCCAGCTTTCCTTTCTTACTTCTCCAGAAAAAAAATTCTATCCCTTTCCCCAGTAAGCTATCTTGCAACAGTTAAGCCAGCTAATTGAAGTGTATTGGTAGCAGATTGCACCTGCAGCCTCACCATTGTTTTTGTTCAGGGATGTGGGGAACCTGTGGCTGTCTAGATGTTGATGCACTCCAACTCCCATTCTCCCTAATTAGCATTCCCACCATATTTATATCCCACAATGTTAATTCCCACAATGATTATATCGCCATCTCAAGTCCAAAGACAGGAAACACAACCAAGTCTTTGTCTTGCCACCTCTACAGATACATACTTACATATCCTATGTTGTTTTATGGATATTGCTGGATTCACCCAAGTCGCTGCTCTTCCCACCTCATAGCACATTGGCTGAAAAAGCTGTGGTTGCAGATCAGGGATGTAGCAAAATCTAGTAGGACACAGTTTCCATGTCCTTCTTTAGACAATCAGGAGTCAATTGCGGAAAAAAGATGGTATCTTTCTCACTCTGTGGCTCTGAAGTGCTTTTACAATTCAGGACTGATATTCTAATTTGTCTGCACTATCAGATACCCATTTTGCAGATACTCTCATGGAGCATATTTGAGTGGGAGATGAAATAATTCCATTTCTCCTCTGTGGTCTTGCTTTGTGGAACTATATTTACGCACAGGTGAGATTGTCCCCTGCCTTGGATGAACAAACTATCCTTTGCTCTTTTTGGACTGGACTGAAAATGGACCCAAACAAACAGAAATGGGTGGGGGGCATGTAGTGCATAAACCATGGAACTCAATCCTGCAGGAGCCAGTGATGAACACCAAGGTAGATGGCTTTAAAGGAGGATTAGATAAATTAATAGCTACATTCTACCCACACTGCCAGATACATCATGCTGGGGATCACAGGTGGGGAGTGCTGTTATGCTCATGTCCAGCTAGCATACTTCTCATGGGCATCTGGTTGGTCGCCGTAAAATCAGAAAGCTGTCATATCATGTCATAGTCTAAAGATCATTTCCTGAGCCAGTTGGGGGTGGGGTTCAGGAGATGTCCACCAACCTGCAAACTTAACTACAAGGAGGGAGTGGAGACTTTGGTGGTAGCAGCAGCATGGAGAAGGCTAGTTTTCCTCCATAACAAACTGGGCAGCACATCTGTACCAAATGAGCCGCACTTGATCAAAGTCATTGCAAAAGCTATGACAGGTAGATCTTGAGAGGTCTCCAGTTTACAAGTACAACTGCACTTCCATTTCTGATGTACATTGGAGCATTTTAGGATGGCCAGGAGGGAGTAGGTGCAAGGATAAACCTGCGGGGAGGATTGTTGTGAATTCTTTTCTGGCTTGGGTATTGATTCAAGCCAAAGAGCTTTTGGGGGGTGGGTTCTTCTTTTTTTAAAAAAATGCAAACATTACAGAAAGAAAAAGATAGAAACATTGTCAGTTGACATGAAGAATAAATATATGCTATTGATTCTGGCTTAAGCATCTAAAATAAGAACCACCTTCCAGATTAGGCCAATGGCTTATCTAGTTCAGCATCCTGTTCTCACAAGAGCACTCTCTCCTTGTGCGGTTTCCATTAACTGACATTCAGAACTTCACTGTGCTCTAAGGTGGCAATGTGCACACTCCCTAGGTCTCTGCAACCCTAAGGGCTTTCAGAGTCCCCTTTTGTGATGCCATCTGCATCTTTGCAGGACTTAGAAACACACTTTTCTTTCAAGGAGCCCTTTTAAGAACAATCACTCAGGTGAACTTCTCTCTGGTACCCACAACATGGGTCGTTCTTTGTGTGTTCGCCACAAGCCCTTTCCTTGCGGAAGAGGCAAGCTGGAGAATTATTTTTTTTAATGAAGATGTAAATGGGCTGATTCTTCAGCAAGTTGTGAAATCTTCTTAAAAAACCCCTCTCTGTCTTCAGTATTTCTATCATGATCTCAAGAGCCAGGGGCAACAGATTATAGTTCCCAGATTGCAGTTTAAGAACAAGAGGTGACTATTAGTATGAACTAGCCCAAAGCAAGGGATATCTGAACAGTAATACACTGTTGTGAACCAGAGATGGAAGTGCCCGGTCTTAGTTAATTTTGCCCCCAAGTATTTCCCTCCCCCTTTGTCTTTCACACAACCCTACTCTTTGTTCACTCTTGAGTTTATTTTTTCAGATCATACAATCATTAAATGTGTTTGAATCTGGTAGAAAAGGCAAACTCTCCAATATTGGCTACCAATTAACTGTGATAAAACATCAGATTCTCTGCCAAGACAATTTGTTTATAAGGCTCCTCCCTCCTTCAGTACCAACTGGCTTGTGCAATGAGGAAACAGGTGTAAATCACAGAGACTGGAGAAAAGTAAAGGAGGACATCCCATGATATCAAATCTTTGGAAGAATGTGCCCCCTCCCTGGTGGATGCTGTACAGCTGCTCCCCTCCTTTTAATTTTTACTTCATTTTTGAGTTTTATTTTTATCCTCCATATGTTGGGTTCCCGGCTATATTTCATCAATGGAACTGAGCCATCAAAATTAGGAACGGAGCTGCTGGTGTTTCCATCCACATGGCGAGCTGGCTGAAGCTCTCCCCCTCCTCCTGCTTCTAATTTTATCCAGTCTTATGTTGACTGTGTGTGTGTGTGTGTGTGTGTGTGTGTGTGTAAGTATAAAACATGGTAATGTCTTTTGCAGAACAGCCACTTGCCCACTAAGCTCTGGCAAGTATCAATTGTCTCCAGCTAGAAGCGAGTTGGCTTGTGTGTAGCCTTTCAGGCTGTTGATCTATTGTCAATGACTTGCACTGCTTTGCATGAGCAGATGGGCTAATAACTGTGGTGGATTTATCTGGTCTTTTTATTTCACCTCCCTCCCAACTTTATATCCATTGACATAGCATTTTCTTTTTATATGCAAGCACTCCTGACCACCCTTGAATGTGTCTCTGTACAGGGAATGTAATATATGACCTAGATATACCACAGCTACAGCACTTCCTGGGACCATGAGGGTTGTCCGATTAGAGCTGAGGCAAAAGAGCTCTCTGAAGACCTGTTGCCTTGAAAGTGTTTGTGTGTGTGTGTGTGTGTGTGTGTGTGTGAGAGAGAGAGAGAGAGAGAGAGAGAGAGAGAGAGAGAGATGCGGGGATGGGGAAGAAGGAAGTAAATGGGCAGCCTCCATCAAATTGTGTGGGTCAGATCTGAGATGGGTGGGGGAAACTCACCAGGCAGAACACTTCCTCTGGGGGTTGCTAAGTTTAACACCAAAGTTCCCATAAAGGAAATTTGAGACTCATAACTTGATCTCTCCCCTTCTTGGTTATTGAAAGCCATCAGAGTTGGGACTTTGACTTCTGTGCTTGTGAATGCCTTCATGGGTGGGGTGGGGTAGGGGGCAAGTTTTTTTTTTTTTTAATGAAGCAGTATTGTGTGACCTTTGCTTAAACAAATTATAAAAATCTACACAAGCATAGGTTCTATGAACTTGGACAACTACCATCATGCAAAGTCTAATATTAACTTTTGGGTGTTGGAGAGGGTGATGGCAAAGTATCATAAATCAACATGAGAACATTGCTACAATTTCAAGTAAGAGACCCTCCCAGATTACATACCTGCTCCTTCAAGGGGAGCTCAACCCCACCCAGAGCAGGCTGAACTGTCATTTCCTGCACCACAAGAACCAACCATCATCAGCGCTTCAGTCTTGATGGGATTCACCTTGAGAATCTTAATGTGATCCTGAACAATCAGGTCTGGATTGGTAGTGTTTTATGCAAATGAAAGGAAGGAGTTGCATTCTCCGGTTTTAGAAATTGTCCTATTTCATTCAAAATTCAGGAGGAGTAAAATCCAGGGTACAGTGAACTAGAGGAAAGGGGTGAGGGAAATTATTTTAACCCTACTCACAAACCACTCTCATTGTAGCCTGATTGTGCCCTTAATTCACTAGTTCTTCTTTTCCTAACTCTGTCCCCTGGCATCACCAAGGAAGTCCACAATTATTTTTATTTCTTTAACTGAAAGTTGTCAAATCCAGCAAGAGCTGCTTGCACTGAGAGTGAAACAGCTCTGGAAAAGGTAGCCTTGGGAAGGCTTTCTAGGAGAAACCTAGAGGTTGGTCCAGACCAACCAGCCTGCGTGGTGTGAAGTTTGCAATCTCATAAGTGCTAGACTTCTTTTAAAAAGTAATGCCTCAGTTGGATTCCGTGTTTATTACCTTGATCTCCTTGTGTTTTTACTCTTGTATCCTCTCCGGTACTTCACCATTATTTCTTTTGAAATGTCAAGTGGGTGTTTTCTATAACTATGTTTTAATTGGGTTCTTTTGTTTTAGTTTTTTACAATCTTGCTTTTATGGTGCTCCTCCCCGTCCTTAACCTACTCTCTTCACTTCAGTGTGTAAAGTCATTTTCTTTTTATAACATTGGCTATTATTGCTTTGGCCTTGTAAAGCGACCAAGGAGCCACAAAGTGCTTTGTGATGCTCATCCTTCATGCTATACATCAGGGGTCAGTAAACATTTTCAGCAGGGGAATGGTCCACTGTCCCTCAGACCTTGTGGGGGGGGCAGACTATATTGGAGGGGTGGAAATGATGCAAGAGCAACATGAGCCCTGGTGGCTGCTTACCTGTGTCTTGCGAGCGGCAGGGACTGGCAGCGGTGGAGGGATGATGTGAAAGGGCTCCAGAGAGGGGCTGCTTAAAATGGCGGCCACTCAAGCGCTGCTGCTGCTGGCATCAACAAAGCCCAGCCCCCTTCCTCCTCTAGGCAGGGCGGGGAGAAGCCAGGAGGAGGGAGGGTGGAGGTGGCGGTGGCTGCGTGTGAGGGAGAGAGAGGGAAAAGGAAAGAATTTGTGCACTGACGATCCACGCGGCAATTCCCAGACTGTCTGTGGGCTGGATCCAGAAGGCTATTGGGCCTGATCTGGCCCATGGTCCTTATTTTGCCTACCCATGCTGTACATCCTGGATTCCCACTTTCTTGGGGTGGTGTGCGGATTTGGTAAAGGATAATAGAAGAAGCAAATATTGCTTGAAAGACATGCTCAAATCCTTCTGCTGGTACTTGTGGAGCAAGGGAAAATGCAGCCGCAGAAAATCCACTTCTGCCAGCTGATTTGGATCTAAGCTGCTTGTAAAACATCTCATCTCAATCCGCTCAAATCCGCCTGGCCCCTGACTGGTACTTTTCTCTCCTCTTCTTCACCTGGTGGTGTTTCTTTCCATTTTCATGATTAAACTGTCAACCACTCCAGCAGAGCCTGACTGTAAAGGAGCCATGAACTTCAAAGCAGTTTGTCCAATATGTGCTTTCCTAGCCAAAGGATTAGATATAGTTTCATTTTGCAGTCCTTTCAGCTGGTTTGATGTTAGTAAAACAAAATAAGGGGGTGGGGCGGGAAATCATTCCCTATCATGTTTCCTCTGCAGAGTATGATGTGGGGAATCTCCCATCTTCCACTGAAGAGGTGCGTCTAAATTTGCATGGGATGACCATGGTTTCATGTTCTAATGTTACCACGGAACCCCTACATCAATGGTAGCCAATGTGGTGCCCTCCAGATGTTGCTGGACTACAACTCCTATAATCTAGCTGGACCTGCTGAAGAGTTGATGTCCACCAAAATCTAGAGGGCAGCACATTGTCTACACCTGCCCTCTGCAATTAAGTGCCCAAACCAATCCAGGCCAGCCCCTCTGGACATATAAGAACCCAAGTTGATGACAATAAAAGGAATCAGATTGTACCTGGGACCAAAGACTTATTGTGGCATCAAGAGGTGGGACAAGGGAAGTAAACAAAGCTGCACAGGGTGAGGCAATACAGTTCTATGATGCTTATGGCTTTTTTCAGTTGGGCCATTTATAAATAGAAGGGAATGAAAGCCACACTCTTAGATGATGGTGGTGGAATCGCATGTGTTTGGGCAAAAATCTACATTGTATTCCTTTTGGAAAAAATAATGTTGGAGGATGGCAGCTACTGAGGGTGACTGCAGAGTGAATCCATCTTAATTCAAATTAAATGACTTTAATTAACATAATCTCCACTTCCAGAAGCAAGTTTGTGCACCACATGTTTATCTGTGTGTGTCTGATTATGCTGCATTTCACCTTGAACAAAATTTTATTAAGAATTGCAGGATGATTAGCCGTACTCGGTTTAAGATAAAGTCTGGGCCAAAGGAATTGTGGTGGAGGTGGGAAGAGAGTGGGAGAATCTTCTATTCATCCAGGCTGTGTTTTACATATCCTACATACTAATAGTAAACTTGTTCTCCAAATGCTGGCTTTATGTAGT
The DNA here is from genome assembly GCF_951804945.1 of Podarcis cretensis. Taxonomy (NCBI): domain Eukaryota; kingdom Metazoa; phylum Chordata; class Lepidosauria; order Squamata; family Lacertidae; genus Podarcis; species Podarcis cretensis. The sequence continues at coordinate 32,650,556 of NC_137177.1, forward strand.
CATATTATGTAGCCAATCAGACACCACCCACACTTGTGAGAGAAGTATCAGAGCACTTGAGGAAATCCCAAGATTTGCAGAAGAAGAAAGAAACTCTACACACACCAGTCCAATGAAGACCCAGCATGCTCAGTGGCTCTGAGCCACTCTACACACACCAGTCCAATGAAGACCCAGCATGCTCAGTGGCCACTCACACACTCAACAGTATTACAACCCAAATACAAAGGGTCACTGCCAAGCACACAGAAATAAGATACACTCCAAATATCTGAAAGAACAATGGACTTATGCTCCACCCCCACTGGATCACCTAATACTCTTCTCCCATTTCTCACCTGAGAATGACCCTGATCTATACCATAGCAGGCTCGCACCCTGGAGGGCATTGAACTACTTCCAGGTATGGAATCATAACATACATGGTACCACATAACCCCAGTACCTGTTAAAGGTCAACCAGTCAATCATCTGTTGAACTTAGGTAGTTGAGGGCCTCACTTTTTTGAGCCTAACTGGAGTGGCAGTTGCTTGAGGAGTAATTCTCCCCCCGCCATATACTCAGCAAACAAAGCTTAATGGATCCCAAAATTCATCTGTAGAAGATATTGGTGGACCAGAGGGAGAGGTGCACATTATTACCAGCAAATCAGGTGGTGTGAACCTATCTAGAGCTTACATCCAACTGAAATATGACCTGTGAAATATTGGAATGAATTTTATAATTGTTAGAAAAGCCAGAGTGTCACATAGCTCAGTGTTGTTGTTGTTTTAAACTGTGTTCTAGAGGACTCTGGAGCTCCTTGAAAGCTTTACAAGGGTTTTTCAGTTATGGAATCAGAAACTGTATTTTTAAAAAAATTCATCTAGTTAATCATTGACATTTCTAACCATTTTACATAAAGATTGCAGAAAGCATACAGTAGGTAAAAACAGTTGGAATTCATAAGGAAAATAGAAAGCTTCCTTAAAATATCTGCTAAAATAGATAGGTCTTTGTCAAGATACTGAAATTCAACAGATAGAGGGTTTTCTGATCTCAGCCAGGAGGACGTTTCAAAGAATTGGGACCATAATACTGAATGCACAGCTCCTGGTAGATACAAGTCATGCATCTGAGGCATAGGTGACCACTAACAGCGACCCTCCCAAATATCTCAGTAATCAGACAGAGATACAAGGAATCGGGCAGTCCTTAAGGTATCCTGGACTCAAGTTGTTAAGGGCCCTTGCAAATTGATATGAGAACCTTAAACTTGACCTGGTGGCATATGGGCAGTCAGTGCAAGCCTTTCAGCACTGGAGTTAAGTGCTGGTATTGGAAGCTGCATTGTACCCAGCCTCCTTGTTGTTCCATCTCACTCATTTACACTGACTGGCAGGGGCTTTCTGATATTTCAGACGGGTCTTCTTCCTCAGTCCTACCTGAAGAGGCCAGGGATTGAGTCTGGGACTTTTGTGTGCAGGGCATGTGATCTACAATTGAGCCATGACCATGATCCTTTCAGTGGCAGATCTGCCATTTATAAATGCAAGAAAGTTGAGATAGCTCTATGTTGTGTTATTCTAGATCACGTAAAGTGATGCCCAGTGGGTCTCAGCAACAAACGGCATAAACTGGGCCACACAACCTAAAATGGATGTCTCAGTTGGCCGCTGTGAGTACAGAATGCCGGTCAAAATGGGGTTTTGGTCTGATTTAAGAGGATGCTTCATGGTCTACTTGTATGATCCACTTATGAGTTTAAATGTAGAGTTTGTGGTCAGCATCTCCTAAGAGCTTTGGACAGGCATAATAAATCTGTGTTCTGTGCATCCTGATAATAGCCCCCCTCCTTAAGTACACAAATGCCATGCTGGATCAACCCCTCTAGTCCAGCATTCAGTGCAAGAATAACAACAACCAGTATTTAGTCCACCATTGTTTGACCACAATCTACACCTTGCCAACCCATACCCTGGAGTGTGCTCCCATATCTTCTCAGCACGGTGCTTTCTGTGGCAGATGTTGTGGGAGGAAGTGGACAACAGAACATGTCTGGTGAAAAAGAGTGTTTGACTAGGGTTCAAGTTTCCACTCAGGCATGAAGCTCACTAGATGACCTTGGGACAGTCATCCATCAGCCTAGCTCAGTTCATGGGATTGTTGTGAGGATAAAATGGGGAGTGGGGAAGCAATGTACACTCCCTTGAACTCCTGGGATATAAATGTATTAATAATAATTGTGGGAAATGCTCCTTTCTAGTACTTAGTGGCCAATGTGCTTCTTGGGTACCTCAGCTAGCACAATTAGAACCACAGAAACATGGAATTGCAGACTTGGAAGGCACCCAAAGAGTCATATAGTCCAGCTCTCTGCAGCTGTGAGTTTGTGGCATGCCTAGACAAGGCAGTGAGACCCAGTAGCCTAGAGTTTGCAATTAAGTATGTTCTGGGTCTGTTTTCTTTCTGGAATGGTTATTGGCATATGCACATGAAAAAGCAGCAGCTTTAGTCACACACACACACACACACCCCACTTCCCTGTGAGTCTTGGCTCCTGCTGCTGAAGAAGACTGTTCTTTTCTCTGCTTTTTCTGGTCCTACATTGTTCTGTTATTTATTGTGCTTGCTGGCACTGGAAGGATGAAATTACCTTTAAGAAAAGATAATTAATGCTTTTAAGGTTTGAACCTGAGACCGTAAGTGTGTGTATTTGTTTTCAAAACATCTTGCAATTTCTCACACAAAAGAAGGAAGGAGGGGAAGGAACCTTTTCTGACAGCCTCTTCCCATGCCCACCAACATGAAAGCAGTCACACAGCTCCCTCCCCCGCCCCTTTCACATTCTGAGAGCTAGATCACAGTCAATGCGGCACAGAGTTGAATTCGGATGTTGTTTTTCTGGGTTGTATCCAGTTGGGTCCTGCCTATTAAAATAACTGGGCCTAAGCTAGTCACATCCATTATGTTTAATGTGTCTACTCTGAGTAGGACCAGTTTTACTTATTTATTCCATAAAACTTATGCAATGTTCATTGTAAAACAATCAAACCCTTAAAGCAGTTCACCAAAAAGGTAAAACAACAAAATGAGCAATAATAGTTAATAAAAATTCAAGACTTTCGAGAAGTTGAAATAACAATAGGCTAAAAACAGATTAAAACTTTCTAATATTAGATACACCTCTCTGTGTTTGAAACTCTTAATTAAATTTTATTTGTTATTTTTTGGTTTTCGTCTACTCAGTTTACTGTTGCACAACAACTCTGTGAGGTAGTTTAGACTGTGAGACAGTGACTGGGCCAAGATTGTTCAGTGCCTGATTTGACTTTCCAGGATAGAGCTGTTCCCTAAACAAAGATGGCCACTGCCAGATTGTGGAAGATGAGAAGGCTATTAGCTGGCAAGTATTTTGGGGGAAGCTTCTCTCTCTCTCTCTCTCTCTCTCTCTCTCTCTCTCTCTCTCTGTGTGTGTGTGTGTGTGTGCGTGTGTGTGTGAAAGTGACAACACCTGGACCATTTAGAGAGGTCTTGATCACTAAGTAAGAAATTGAACATTTAATATACCAATGAAGCATTTGACCACAGAGCCTAGGACTTGCTGATCAGAAGGTCGGTGGTTCGAATCCGTGCAACGGGGTGAGCTCCTGTTGTTCAGTCCCAGCTCCTGCCAACCTAGCAGTTCAAAAGCACGTCAAAGTGCAAGTAGAAAAATAGGAAGGTAGGAAGGTAAATGGCATTTCTGTGCGCTGCTCTGGTTCGCCAGAAGCAGCTTAGTCATGCTGGCCAAATGATCCGGAAGCTGTATGCCGGCTCCCTCGGCCAATAAAGCGAGATGAGCGCCGCAACCCCAGAGTTGGTCACGACTGGACCTAATGGTCAGGGGTCCCTTTACCTTTATCTTTAATTAGCAGGAAATGCTTACAGTAATAATGAGCACTGTTTGCTGTGGTGGTCAGTGTTTTTGTACTCTCCATTCTCCAAATGCACTGCAACTTTTGACATGATGTTTATATAAATATGTTTTGTTCCATAATTTGAGACTCAGTGGTAGATATTTGTCCCAAGAGAGCTTCGTGGTTGAACGTGAAGCTGAACTTGAATTTGTCTTGTGTGAATCTGCACTCCTTTCAGCTTGAACAAATCATTATTAACATTATCATCAATATTATCTACTATATATTTTGGGAAGTTGTTCCTGTCCTCTTTCTTTGCAATTCTTTTTGATTGATTTTTCATATTTTAACCAATTACAGTGGTACCTCAGGTTACAGATGCTTTAGGTTACAGAATCCACGAATCCAGAAATAGTTAAGAACTTTGCTTCAGGATGAACCTTGGGTTAAGAACTTTGCTTCAGGATGAGAACAGAAATCATGGGGTGGCAACAGGAGGCCCCACCAGCTAAAGTGGTACCTCAGGTTAAGAACACTTTCAGGTTAAGAACGGACCTCCAGAACGAATTAAGTTATTAACGTGAGGTACCACTGTATATATACCACTGAGGTACCACTGTTTCTGTCTGTTCACTATGCATTTGGACACCTCTTGTTAGCAAATTTGTTTGATGGAACCTGAGATATTTTTTTGCTCAATGGGTGGGGAAGAAGGGGGAAGGGGTTGGGTTAGGATTTTCCCCCTGTGAACTATCTGAATTTTGTACTCCTATGTTATCTTTCACATTGTATCTTTCACCATGATTCTTCAACAGCTTTTGTTCTATGCTGGAGAAATAAGATGTCCTTTGAGCCATCTCTGTTGCTGTTGTTGAAATGGGAATAAATACAACCTTCTTCCCAGGCTTGTTATGTGGAAGGTTATGAGGAGCTTTTGTAGGTGGGCAGACCAGAATTCAACATTGTGTGCAATTAGTCCCACATCACCAAGGCAGTTTCAGAAGCCTGCCCTCGAAGCAGAATGTTATATATTTTTATTTGATATTCTATTGTATCTTTTTCATGGCTTTTTTCCTTCAGTGGAAGTGATGCATGTGTATGCATATATAATACAGAAAATTGCTTTGTTTACAGTGGCTGCTTTTAACATTAGGGGTGACTTTGTTAAAGACCACACAGCTGTGGGGATTTGGGTAGGTGGATTTTTTTTTATTAATGGTGGCTTCATTCATTCATTTATAAAACATATTTATATGCCTCTATTTATTTAAAGAAACAGAATGGTTTAGAACAATTGTACACAAAACCGTCAAAGCATTAAAAACAGTAAAATCAAAAATCCGATAACTATTGTGGAAAGATTTACTGTCAGCGAAAGCCTGATGGAATAGAAAAGTTTTCAGCAGCCGTTTAAAAGTCAAAACAGAAGGTGCATGCTGAATCTCTATTGGGATAGTATTCCAGAGGCTTGGGCTGATGACCCTCAGCTTCTTGTTGTTGTCAAATGAACCTTGCCAACGTAGGGAATGACTAATGATGTTCCTGCAAATGATCTCGGTGATCGACAGTGGAAGAAGATTGGAAAAAAAATAAAGTTTATCTTCAGAAATATTGTAAAATTAAGGAATGTTAGAAAGATGTTGGAATAGAATTATGTGGTTTTAGCAGAAAAGATATAAAGGACTAAGTAAAAATAATTTGGTGAAAGAAGGGAATGTAAAATTACAATATATTAAGATAAACTATTAAGATAAAAACAAAGTTGGAAAGGATTTGCTGAAATATCTAATTGAATTAGAATACAAAAATGGGAGGTGTGAGGAGGTCAAGGAAGTAAGTGAATGAAAGTAAGTGATGTAAAGGTTTGATTTGTTCTTTCTTCAATTGTTTGTATTTTTTCTGTTTTTTCTGTTTTTTCTATTTTTCTATTTTTCCCTTTTTTATTTGTTTCTCTTTGTAACCTTTAAAATTTGAATAAATATTATTTAAAAAAATAAAATAAAAACCTCTTGCTTTATATGGAAAAAAAAATGATCTTGGTGATCGAGTTCAGGCAGTCCCTGAGGTACCCTTTACCCAAGTTGCCCATGGCTTTGTAAATTAATGCCAGGACCTTGAGCCTTTGCAGTAATGGACAGTTGTGTAAAGAATACATGTCCACAGAAAGCGAGATGTGCATATATATATTTTTGTCCTCATCCCACATATGGCTGCTTACTGAGGGCATGATACACCTCCTGCTGCTGCATTTTTTACCAGATTAAGCTGTGACACCTTCTGGACAGAGGGGATCTGGCCATCATTATCCCTGCACAAGTAACCTTGAGGCCGTTTATCTGCTTGTGATTTCACTGCTGGTTATTTTTTTTTTGTAAATATTTTTATTGATTTTCAAAAGTACAAGAAAACAAACAAGACTTGAGTAATATCAGTCAATGTTCAACAAAGTTAGCGTATGCTGAGCAAAATACAGATATAGTACTGTTTAAAGTTTAAGAAATGAACCAAGTTGCTCAAGTTTTTTGGACATATCTGCTCCATAATGTAGCACACAACATTGGTGGGAAAGTATTAGTTCCACGCCAAATTATGTAGCTGAAAAAGGGAGCTAGCCCCATTGAATCTGTCATGTTTTGAAATATCTCTGACTACCCATTGGTGTTCCATCAAGCGTTCAGATAGCCATATCTCCCTTAAAATCCACATAAAACAGAATGGCAATGATGGGGTGTGTGGAGAGGCTGATCTGTCCATCCCAAGTGTTGTCCACATGCTTTCAGTGTGGCTTTCCAACCATGAAGGCTAGAAACTTATTATTTTTTAGAAATGAAAGAATACAGATTCTCATGAAGTCAAATTCTGTAATCTTTGCTTCAGTGGAATTGTGACACCCATGTGCCCCCTCCCCTTTCTATTAAACCAGCTGAAATTTTAATAAGATGGGGAAAGAAGGTCAAAGAATCCATACACTCAATTCAGAATAATATTGTCCTCAGGCTCAGAAATCAGACGAGATAAAGAAAATCTTTATTAAAAAGGGGGAGGGGGCATTTTCACAGTAATTTCATCTTCTTGTCATTGTTGTATAAACAGCTCCATCCTTTCCTTAACACAAAAGATCTTCGTGTTTTGTTTTGTTATGCCTTGGGGAACAGCAAATGCATTTTCCTTGTATTTTAGTGCTGACAAAGATTAATTGGATAAAAATAAAACACACACTGATGGGTGCACAAATGCATATATTTGTAGGTCCTCAGATATCTAAATCTGCACAATCTTATCACAATCCCTAATTTCCATTTTCTCATGTACAACATGATTGACCAAGATTCGCCACCCCTAACTTGCTGATTCTTATTGACTGAAAGTGCTGGTTTTTGTTTTGTTTTTAAAATTCCACATCATCAATGTGTTGGATTTGTTTAGGCTGCACCATCTTTGTGGGCTAGCTAGCTTGGTGCTTGACTTATGAGAAGCGGTAGGGAAGGTCTTAATAAAACTCACCCCTGCCTCACCCCCCCCCATTCCATTAAGGATTCCTAAAGTAGTGGTTTCTGCATTGCCAAATAAGAAGAAAAGGCACCACACATAAAAATGCCGAAGGAAGAATTGTTTCCACAAAGATAAACACAGATTTAGAAATAAGTACTGTAATTGAAACAGAAATGCAGCACATCTCACCATAGTGACCTTTTGAACATAGGTTTGCAAGTTATTTTAGTTAATGGCTTTGCCTTTAAGGTCAATTCACCATGTCCTCCCATCCCCAGGGCATCTGTAATGGTGCTCAGGAGGCAACAAAATGGTGATGCTTTGTTTCGGTGGAAGTGCAGGAGCAAACAAGGAACTGGGTGTGTGAGAGTTGACAGCGCAAAAAGGTGCAACCACTGGAACTGGAATTAAGAGTCCCATAAAGGGAAGCCATCATTCAGTTTTGGGGCCCAGTCATGTGAAACACTGTGGAGTCAATTGGACCATTCAAGGGCAGTAAAATAATATGCTTGATGGCAGTTTGCAAGTAATTGAGCCTTAAATCAGATTTGTTTTGTTTCTCCTTGTCTTCTAGTCTTTCTTTCTCTATGTTGAAATGCTTCTGATGATGAAAATCATTTAAATTGTAAACACAAGAAATTTTCCTGGTGCAAAGTTGGCAACATCCCTAGCTAGGAACTATTTCTATGTGTGTCTTCCTTTCTTGAAAACATTTATGCTAGTGCTGAATATAATATCCTGCAGCGGTAGGTTCCACTGTCCAATTGTTTGAGTTACAAAGGAAGAATTAATTGCATCTCAGAAACACATATATTGGAAAATTAAATGGGCACCATGGATTGATTTTTGTATTGGACATTTCTCCTTCTGCTGACTTTGTTGGGTTTGGTAAATATCTTTCTGTCTCTGCGGCAAATTGGATGTTTAGTCATCTGTTAAGTGCTCCCTTTTGACACAAAAGTTGATGTCTGTAATCATGGTGAACTTGGTGAATAGCCATGCCTAGAATTTTTTCATCTCCTTATGTTTCTTTTCAAATATTGTGCTGTGAGTTTCATAGGTTATTTACAAGTTGTACTAGCCTTGGAATATGAACAAATCCTAATGAGCCTTGAGTAAAACTTCAGTTTGAATCGCAGAATCTCAGATCTTGCTGTTAACTCAGGGCTTAACACATTTAACTTTCCTCTGTGCTTTCCAGGCACGGTCCACACTTTAAAGCTCTGTGTCCAATCATTTTTTCTTCTTCTTTTGCTCCACAGCTTTCCCTTAGAAAACCCACTCTGAATCAAATGAAATGGTGATACATGGAAAATGCCAATGCCTGTGGGTTTTCATAGGGAAAGCTCTGGGGTGCAAAAAAGAGCACTTGGACAGAGCTTTAAAGCTTGGACCTGTGCCTGAAAAGTGTGGGGCAAAAGGTAAATGTGAATAAGCCCTCGATCTGTCCATAGCCAGCTTATATAAAACAGCCTTAGTCACAAACCACTGTGATTCTACGACTGCACAGGAAGGGCATCTGAGCAACTCTCCCACGTTTCAGTGGATGATGTTTCTAAAACATCATGGGGAGATATATTGCAGCAGTGACGACAGAAGGTGGCCTTGGGCTATAGCTCTTGCCCTGGAGAAATGTCCATCAAAATGGAACAGGAGGATGATAGATAGATAGCAGAAGTGCATAGCAAGCATCATTAGGTACACATTTTGGGCTATTGTGGTTCCTTTTCTAGCATACAGCCTACTGCTGACTTGTTGATTTAAGACTATATGCTTTTTCCAAGAGAGAAGCTTAGGCAATTTATTTAGAAGTATGAGCATGTCCCTGGTCCATTCTTTTGTACCTTGTCTGCGTGTCACTAGGAACATCTGGGCAGGGTATAAATAACAAATTATTATTATTGTTATTATTATTATTATCGGAAGAATTTCATTTTTGAAATGAATGGTCTGCTCAGAACCCTTTGCATTAATATGTACATTGGAATTTCACTGTCCACCAGATTGAAGATAGGTTATAGTTGAATTTAAGTATATCAAAATATACTGTACATCTAAAATATATCTTTTTTCTGGGAGAGAGACAACTCATATTTAAATAAACATCTTAAAAGGGATCCTTTAAAAAAAATGCAAATTAATACATCAGTGGAGTGGAATGATGGTTAAAAATATGTGCAAGTGCCATGGCCACTGGAACGTTGTGTGCCTACCGTGGGTCACAGGGGAGGGGTTTTGGGGTAGTTTTGCATAATGGCATTATAATGTTGCTTTACAAACCTATGGTGTAACTACATTTGGAATACAGTGTACTATTACAGTTGGTGCACCTCCAAAATGGCTATGTAGAGTTGGAAAATGTGCAGAAAAAGCAAGCAAAATGACCAAGCAACTCTCCTATGACAACACCTGGAGCTAAAAGGCGAGTAAGTAAGGACATAGAAGCATAAAATTGTAAGGTTGGAATGGACCTCAAGAGTCATGTAGTCCAACCCTCTGCAGTGCTTGAGTCACAGCTAAAGAATCCCCCACAGATGGTCACCCAACCTATGTTTTAAAACCGCAAATGAAGAAGAGCCCACCATCTTCTATTAGATCATATCTTCACATGTGATGGGGATGTCATAGGGTTCAAGAGTTTGGGAATTTGTTTTTGTTTTTGTTTTTTGTCAATGAGCATCATTAGATAATGCTCCAAGACCTAGGAATGGGTTTTTGCCTATTTCTGGGGGGGGGGGGTGTGGAATATAAAATGCTTTATGGAGCAGGGCTGAGCAAGAGATATCAAAAGTGCTGTAAGAATTTGCATTAGTGCAATCAAGGCTGAAGAAGGAAAGTGGGGGGTGGAAAGGTTAGAGAAACAGTTAATCAGCTCCGTTCTATTCCGGGTTGAGCTGCAGCCTCTTTCTTCCCACCCTTATACGTACAATTCTCTTTTAAAGGCCTTTAAGTGGAGAAGATGTTCTGTTTCCATGACAATGTTTATGAAATAGCCTTTCTATTTTTTTCCCACCTCCCTCATTTCTACCCCCTCCCCTGTTTTTGCAACAATTCCATGTGGCTTTCTTCTTTTTTGGAATGCCAGCAATGCCCTTGTCTGTGGAACACTACTGAAGGGCCCTCGGGAGCTCCTCTTGAAACTGAGTAGGGTACGACAATGCGTAGATATTGGGGAAACTAGTGCCAGCTTAGATAATTGATTTACTTTCCACATGTCTCTCTCCTTTAAGAACACAAGAAAGGCCCTCCTGGAGCAGGCCATGGCTCATCATTCAGCATCCTATTCTTCACAGTGGCCAGCCAGATGCCTGTGGGAAGCCCCAAAGCAGAACTTGAGTGAAACATGTGTGATTCCCAGCAACAGACGTTGAAAGGCACAATGCCTTTGACAGCGGGAGTAGAACATAATAAGAGTCATGTTGGATCAGACCTCCTTACCAGGGACTTCTGAGTTCAGCTGAAGGGAGCTATGATTTCTTTGCCATCTCTGAAACCTAAGACTGGGGCTAGAAGCATATTTATCTGTTTATTTAATTGATTTCTACCCTACCATTCTGTTTATAGAATCTATAAAGTGCCTTGCAATAAAACTGCAAAACAACATATGTTCATCCATACGAACAGCATAGGAAACTGCCTTCTACCAAGTCAGACTATTGGTCTATGTAGCACGGTGTTATCAGCACTGACTGGCTGGGACTGTAGGGTTTCAAGCAGGGATCTCCTAGTTGGAAATGTTGGACATTGAACCTGGGACTTTATTCATGCAATGGAGGTGCTTTACCACTGACCTATGGCCCTTCCATCTATCCATGCACTCTAAAAACCAAGCATGTGATGAAACTAACAACTCAAAGGTGGCATAAAAGTATGATGCCAATAAAAACTGAAGCAATGCTTAATAGGATAGGACAGTCCTGGAGTGATGCCTGAAGGTGTCTGCTGAACTGCCTAAGGGATGTACAGTCTCCACAGTAGCCATCCCTTACAAACTTCTGATGGAAAAGGGTCTCACTGCACATCTTAAATAATGGACAATTTAATATGATGGTCCTGTACGTCTGTGGTCAAAGGCCATTTAGGACTATTTAGGTAAGATCTAGCACCTTGAATTCTGCAGCTAATGTGGAATGTACATCTCTGGTCTGTCTGTGCGTGAAGAGACTTTGAACATGGATTGTTTCAGGTAGCTCAGTAGGCTACACCTGAGTCGCAGGCCAAGCAGTTCCCACTTGAAGCCTCAAGAGTCCCTAACGACATGGAGCCTGGAAACTGCCGCTTCCTCTTGTTCTCTATCCCACCCCACTCCTCTGACCACCTTTGGCATGTAGGCCCCCATGAATAACCCTAGTAGTGAGATGCAGAGCCCTTAGGCATGTTTTTATGGCACAGTTATGCCATTTCAGCTTTGTTTGCAGTACAGCATAATAGGATTTCTTCTTGAACTTCATACTCTCCTATTTGATGATCGTTTATGACTGCATATTATGTCATCAATCTCCCAGACTCTGTGAGAAAACGCCATAATCATTACAACAATGCAATGGTCTGGCGGCCTATTCAGGGGAAATTTATGTGACCTTTTTGCATTGTAGCATAAGCTGACTTGAACTATGAGCTCAGCATTTCTGGTGCGCCTTATTAATGAGTCTCTAAGAGAGAACCCACAACATGCACAAACCCTTCCATACAAACACACACTTTTCCTTTAGTGCTTGCAGGCTCCCTGCTGTAAGGTTTTGGTTCATGGACTGGAAATGTCAAAAAGGTCATGTTTTCTATTATAGTCTGATCAAATGCTGTCCGAGATTCCACAATAATAACCTTGTGAGGATTGCCTCCTTTGTATACCCCACTCAGACAAATGAGGCTTACTTGAGACCATGTTTTGGAGTGGGCAAATTTTGCAATAGTGTGATGCTGGAAGTGGTGGGGCGTGATGCAGCCAAAGTTAAGGACTTTGCTTCCACTCCACACCCCCAGCAAGGGGGATTTAAGCATATTCTTAATTTCCCCACTGAAATCAACGTGACTCCAAAGTTCTTGGCTGGTTCATACACATAATGTCTGAGTATACGATATACAGTGGTGCCCTGCAAGATGAATGCCTCGCAAGACGGAAAACCCGCTAGACGAAAGGGTTTTCCGTTTTGGAGGTGCTTCGCAAAACAAATTTCCTATGGGCTTGCTTCGCAAGACGAAAATGTCTTGCGAGTTCCTGTGGGTTTTTTCCCCTCCACCCCCTTTTCTAAGCCGCTAAGCTGCTTATCAGCTGATCCGCTAAGCTGCTTAACAGCTGATCCGCTAAGCCGCTTATCAGCTGATCCGCTAAGCCGCTAAGCTGCTTAACAGCTGATCCGCTAAGCCGCTTAACAGCTGATCCGCTAAGCCCTTATCAGCTGATCCGCTAAGCCACTTATCAGCTGATCCGCTAAGCCCCTAAGCCGCTAATAGCGCTAATCCGCTAAGCCGCTAATGGGCTTGCTTCGCAAGACGAAAAAACCGCAAGACGAAGAGACTCGCGGAACGGATTCTTTTCGTCTTGCGAAGGCACCACTGTATAATGTATAATGTATAAATGAAATTCCCACCTGGAAAACATGCAGATTAATTCATATGCATATGATATGCAAGTGTATATGTACATTTCAGACTCGGATAGTATGCTTTATATTATTTTGGAGACTTAAGATGCAATCCAAGCCCACCTTGCACTGGATTGTGGGGCATTTGGATTGAGTGGAAGCACACACACACACCGCTTGCTTCGGCTGGCTTAGCTAGGCATTCTGAGGGTGGCGGTGTTGGCTATTTGCAATTTAGTAGCGCTGCAGAGAGCTTGCTGGGGAGACCATGCATTAAAAAGGGACTAAAAAATAACTTAAACAAGGTTTTAATAAGAAAAACAAAAACTCCATTTACACTAAATACATCAATAAACCAGACCCAACCACCAACCCATCCCCCAGGGTAATGGGAGAGCTAGGTGCTGCTCCTTATATACTACACCCAAATGCTGACACAGCTTAATCAATACAACTCAGCAGCACCTGCTATGTTTCACAGCTGTAAAGCTGGGTCTTGTTAGTTTGCTCTGGCCCCTTAAAGACATACACATCAGGTGGAACAATGATGAAACTTTACATTTAAAGAAACCATTCAACAGGCGGGTCTGCTGGGTTCTGAGCCACTATCGCAGCTGGCACCTGCCAGCATCAGGCCTGAACCTGGCTCAATCCCTGCACCAGCCCGGAACTGCTATGGAGACCAGGACCAATCTCCCTGCCCTTGCTGAGCTTACACTGCTGCTGCCATGAGTGACCTGTCTACCAATGCAGCAGGGTTGCAGTGCACTGCAAGAGCCCCCACTGCAGCTGCAACTGAGTGTTAGGACTGATCTGTTAAGCTGAGAAAGTGAGATGCTGGCTGTGGGTATGTTTACATCCATCTCAGTGAGTCCCATGATGAGTGTCCCAAGAGAAGTTGCATTATGTGCCTTGAAAAAACCTCTAAGGCACCATATTGTATGTCTGCTTGAGCAGGGAGGCACTGTGCAGTGTTCCTCACCCCTTTTCTGTCACTATTTGGGGATGGTGATCACACAGGGATTCATTTAGTCAGCCTGAATTGCAGTTTACACTTATCAGGAATGACTGAAAGCACCACCATTTCCCACAAAGCCCAATTCCAGCAATGAGCTCTGAATAACCACGTAAAAGAGTGTTGGGAGGCACACCTGGAGAATGTTGTAGTCGCAAGGAAGATGGCTGCCCATTATTTGGGGAGCTGCTGATTCCGAAAATATTTATGTAACATTTCACATGTGAGAGTAACATGTGTCTCCCATTTTAACCAGTGTGGTGGTGGTGGAACCCAAGGGACAAAAAAGTATATTGAAACACTGGTCTAAATGATCAAAACTAATTGGTGAGTTATCTATGTACAGCACATAATGTTGAAAAGGTATTGATATTTTCAAAGGAAATATAGGGAGGCGGGAAGGAATTTATCTGTACTCTAGTCATACTTTCATCTTCTTTGCCTGTGTGCTGATGTTGTGCATGAAGTAGGGCCTTCTCGGTGGTTGCACCACAGCTGTGGAACACTCCCCGGAGAGGCTTACCAAGCAAGGTACTTCACCGGATAGCATCTGATGACATTGCAAGGCTCTTCTATTCACGGGAGGCCATTATAAATTATTTTTGAAGGGTAGCTTTTACAATCTGCTTTCACTGTTTTTTCCATAGTTGGTTCATCTAACAGTTAATTTAAGGAAGGGGATGTCATGTGGATTTTTCTTCCAAGCCATCCAAATATCTTGGCCCTGGATGCCTTCACCCTATCCTCTTGCTATCTCACAGCTTTTACCTTTTGAGAGAGAAATGGAAGAGGGGAAATCCACATAGCAAATTACATCTTCACTCAGTTTGATGAATGCTCCCAGCCATGTTCTTGGCAAGATGTTTTGTTCTTCCTAGCCAAGCTGTAGCGAGGGAAGGTCAGTGAGACTGCAAAGTTTTCTGACTCCCATAAAGTTGTAAGCTTCTGAGTATTTTTATGATCAACAAACAAAACCTCTTGGACAAAGGAGGAATCTCCAGCATATTATATACAGTGTAGATCAACACTGGCCCCCAGTGTTTGGATGAAATAATTTCAGATCTGAACCTCTGTCTCTCTGTCTTCCCCCTGCTGGCAAATCAAGGTGTAAAATGTTCTGATCATGTCCGATAGCTAGAATCTTAGAAGGCAATGTTTGTTGACCCATGCGGCTATTTGCTTGCCATGATGCTAGCCCATTTGGGGGCAGATATGGAGGTTCTGACTCAGGCAGTATAACTGAGAAAAGCAAGTTTAGTGGTTCTTCCTCAGGAAAATCATCTGAAGATTTTAAATGAACCTAAGAATTCGATGAGCAAAGTTTCTCAGGAAAATTTACTTTTGCCAGAAAAGAGGATTTTCATCAGTAAAGGACAAAAAAATGTTTATGGTAATTAATATGTATAGACACATATTTAGTAGCAATTAGTGTAATTTAAATAGAAACACAGTACATCTCACTCCAGGGGCGAAGACACCAGGTGGCTTGTGTGGCTGCAAGTGCTGCTAGCCATTGTTGGGTGACTCCTGTTTCTTTCTTTTGATGGTTCTTTCCCTTTAAACCAGCCTTGGACCGGACAGCCCACAAATAGAGGACACCTTTAAATAGCAAGCTATCCTCTGAAAGCTCATGAGTAAATGCAGGCTTAGGGCAGACTTTTGCAATAGACTGTCCCAGGCTGCTGGGACCCTGACATCTGCCCATAGATGCCGAGTTCTGCCTGGGAGGAATTCCTCTGAACACATTGCTCAAATTTATTTAAACATCCTGAAGTTTCTGTATGCCTGTCACTGTGTTTGTTAAGGAGGAACATCTGTGCTGCAGTGGCAACTACCAGGGTCCTAGACTGCAGGAACATCCCTAGTCCCCTCCAAGCATTCAGGTTCTCCATGGTAAAGAACATGGTGGCCTGGTGTGTGTGTGTTACTCTTAATGGAGAGTAAACATCTTGTGTCTAAAGGTATCCTGGAGGTCATGGCCATGGACTAGAAGGAAGGAAGGCTATTTCTGTGAGAAATCATTGTGGCGGCAGTTCTAAATACATGCATTAGGGAGTAGGGATGTAAGAAGGCATTGCCTTCCATCCCCCGTGGTATTTGTTGCACGCAGCACTATTTCCATTCCGTTGCAGTTCATCTTCTGCCAAAATTTACAATATTCGCTTGGCTGTCTGCTCTGGAGAAATTACATAACTTAGATAAGTTATCTAATTATGTTATGTATTTTGGCTTTGTTTTACTCCACTGCATTGATTTCAGTGCAAAGGTAACACAAAGCAAATGCAGAAAAGGTAATCAGTTGCATATTATCTGCAAAATGAAAACAACCATGAATACTGATGATTTGGGCTGGAACGAATAAGCGAACACTGCTAATTTCTGCTCCTGTTTCTGTTTTCGTTGGAATTTTCTGACATCTCAATTAGCGAGTAATCCCCATCAAATGCAGTAGGGCTGTGTTCCAAGTAACCATGCCTAGGATTTTGTTCGATTTGTACTTTCAATTTCCTCTCCTGTGCTGGTAGATTCCAGAAGTGGAAAATTGGAAAAAGTGGTTTTTTTCCACATACCCCCCCTTCCCTCCCCATATCTACAAGATGGATGATGTCGCATTCAAAACCATTACATTTGAGGGTGGGGGTGGAGAGAGAGGGAGAGGGGAGAAAGTATCTTTCTGGTTGTTGTTTTTAGTGAACAAAGAAATAGAGAAGAGCGAGAAAATAGTTTCCATTTAGCTTTAGCTTTCTTGGCCATACTGGAAATGAATCATGACATAAAAGGGGGATAAAATGAAATGAAAAAAGATACCATTTATTTCCTCTTCTCTAGAGCTCGCTGGACACTTATTCTGAAGGTTAAAAAACTTTGCTTTGGCACTGAAACACATCACATGAAGATCAAGATAAAAGGCTCTCAAACAGCCACAGCCTTACTTAGCCAAGAATTATGGCCACAGATTGGGGAAAACAAATTTATCTGCCGACAAAGCTAGTATGGCTTAAGTGTTTTTAGAGGTGGTAGCTTTTTTGTACAGAGGTCATCGTAGATGAATGGCCATGCATGTTGTTTGCATGCAGAAAGCTCTGGGGTCAATGATAGGTACCTCCCATTAAAGATTTTCACAGCCACTTTGCATAGGAGTAGGTAGAGGAATAACACTTGCAAAGGAAGGCTCTATCCATCCTACCCTTCAATATCAAGATGCTCAGCTTCCAAATGCATATCCATTTGTGTGTATTGCTCAGGAAACCTGTATGGTCTTGGCATAAGGTTACCTATTCCTTAGGTGCTGGAGAACCAGTGTACTCACAGTGACAGTTGTTGTGGGACCAATGGTCTGACTTTCCCTCAAGCCCAAATGTCCTCCCCCAAGTATTTATGATTTAGAGCACCTTTATCCCATGCTTTAGCCAAAAAGGTTCCCGCCAGAGCATCTTGCAAACACCAGTAATAAGAATGTTATTTCTTATTTAGGCTTACAGTCTTGAAGACATGACACACAAGGGGGAAAGGGTGGGGAGGGAGAAGGCAAGGAGGCAAGTCAGCTCAGGCAACAGTTATTGTAACAACCAGCTTGGAACCCAGGGAATCTGATGGAATGGCTCCTTCTAGGTGGCAGCTCATGGAGGACTAAAGACAGCTAGTCTCTCAGCAGTAGGGATAGGATAGCCTTTCCTCTCCCCTCCCCCTCTGTTCTGCAGCCTCATTATCATACATATATATTACATATTACATTTTATATCTGGTTCAGCAAAAAAAAAACAAAAAAAAACCAACAACTGAAAAAACTGGGTCTTGCTATATAAATTGTCCTATTCGGTATCACATCCACCATTAATGATAATGCATCTTTCTCTAGAGAATCAGACCAGTTTTTATTTTTTTTAACTTAATGATTATTAAAACATTGCACTTTTTAAAGGGCAAATGTGTTGAAAGATTCTCCTCTTCCTCTCTTGGTATACAGATTTTATGCTATCCAAACAGCCTGGCTTTCCTTTCCTTTTTGGTCAGGGTGCGGAGTTGAAGAAGACTGTTAAAGCAGCAAATAACACTCCTTTCCTTATATGCATAAGTCCTTGGTTTTTTCCTTTGAATTATCATTAATTATTATTAAAGTTAATCTGATGTTTCAGTATTTTGACCTGACCTAAGTCCTTAACTGTGAGGGTACGCTGAATGAATGAATGAATGAATGAATGAATTTCAGGAAGCTTCATCCACCCCCGCTCTTCGAAAGTGAATTGGCTGATGATTGAGGAAGTTGTGTGGGAACCTTATTTCCTAAAGGCAAAGGATGTTTCTCTCATTGATAAAGCTTCAAGGATGGAGCCACAATGGTGTTTAAAATATAGCTGTCATAGGCTGCCACAAGTAATTCAAGCAATAAAGTATTTCTTTTAGCCATGTAAATAAGGCAATAGGCAAGGCTGAGGAATGGATATCTATGTGCAAGCTGTGCAGAAGAGGATGGAGACAGAACTGTAGATTGATCTGGAGAGAAACTGGGGAAGACACTTAATCAGAATGGTAAATGAGCAGGGGGTAGTTTTCTCCCACTGAAAATTATCTGAGATGGTGCTGTTCTTGCCAGATTTGTTTATGTGAGAAACACGGGAGGAAGCATCTTTCTCAGCTATGTAAGGAAACCAGCTTCAAGCTTCTAGTATCAAAAAATGGCCAGGCATATGTGCCCTTTGGGCTGCTTCTGGCTGGAGTTTAGATTCCATCTGACAGCCACTGTTCCACCTGCTGTGGCAGAGGGAGAGGTGAAAAAACAGGGCTCGCCTCCATAAGCTCGGAGGGCACCCTGAATAGCCATCCTGCTAGAAAGTTTTAGTGCCTGAATTTTCTTGTTCCTGTTTGCCTTTCTCCTCTCCCTTCCCTGTTTAGATGTGAACATGAGGGCTTTGTCATTTGGGGGGGGGGGGGGAAGCAGAGGAGAAATAAATAATATGTCCCAAAGCGTAGGTGGTGCCACACTAAAGATCAATTTCTTACAAGTGTGGAACAAATATTATGTGGCACCTGTAACAGTTTGATCGAAGCAGTGAATTGGGCTAAAGATGGGGTAAGGCACCTTTACACATAAACTGGTTCCAAGCTCTTGGGGACTTTATACACTAATAATAACACCTTGAACTTCGCCTGGGAGAAAATCAACAAGCTGTCCTGGTGTCTGAGCAGAGCTGTTATATGCTGACAAGGTCTCATTCCTCTCAGC
This sequence comes from Podarcis cretensis, assembly GCF_951804945.1. Taxonomy (NCBI): domain Eukaryota; kingdom Metazoa; phylum Chordata; class Lepidosauria; order Squamata; family Lacertidae; genus Podarcis; species Podarcis cretensis. The sequence continues at coordinate 32,669,751 of NC_137177.1, forward strand.
AGTTGTGGCCATTCAGACATTACAGAGACAGGTGTGTAAGCATTTTCATCTTTCCCCATCTTTTTTTAAACATCCAAAGTGGTCCTTTTTTCCCTCCCCCCTCCAACTGTTCTAGGAGACATCACTGAGCAAATATCTGCACGTATACCCCTTTGCTCCCTGCTTTTAAAACATTCAGCAAATCTTTTGACAACTCCCAAAGGTTTTCTTCTTTTCTACATCCATTAATTTGATGCATCAGGCAGAGAACTGGATTTTTATTTGCGAGCCAATAAACAGGGCTTTTATGCAGCTGTATCTATCTCTGTCTTTTGCCTGCCTTGGCTTCCATATAATTACGGGAAGGGAGACTCTTTGGTTGGTTGTTAGCAGAAAAGCTTTTATGGAGGGGGACCTGTTTCCAAAGGCTGTAGAGGAATTGGAAATTGGCTGGATCCAAAGGCTTGATGTTATTATTACACTGCACAGCATCTGATATAATAAATAATATCTATGCCTTAATCTCAGCAGCAGCTGAAAAGGGGACAGCTCTGACAATCAGGCAAACGTAAGCAATAATATTAGTTCAGAGGACATTTGTGGTGGTGGAATTTTTATGTATTTAAGTTTATATGCTGCTGTATCCCAGGAACTCTTGGTGTGATTTACACTGCATTATAAAACATGAAAATATACTGTTCCTTGGCCCGAAAGCTCACCATCACTGAGTGAGCATGTGGAATTATGAAAGCAGGGAAGGAAAGAAGAGGGGAGAGAGAATGGGCATGCACAAAGGGCCCTTTTCATGTGCTCAGAACAAGAGCATGCAGAGTTACATTTTTGCATGTGCTCTAAGCAAGGCACATGCAGGAACACAGGAAGCTGCCTTATACCAAGTTGATCTATCTGTCTCAGCATTGTCTACATTGACTAGCAGTGGCTCTCCAGGGTTTCAGATAGGGGGCATCCCCAGTCCTCCCTGGAGATGTTGGGGATTGAACCTGGGACCTTCTGTATACAAAGCAGATGCTCTACCACTGAGCCATGGTCCTCCATGTAAAACAAGACCCTTCAAAGAAGGCACCTTTCCCACAGCCTTCTCTCTCTTATCCTGCCCACTTCCTGGCTATGTTTCTGGATCTGTGAAGGTGGATGTGATGGCAAGCACACATGCAGTGTGGGTTGAACAGAGCCCCATTTGAACACATCTCAACAAAAGTATGAACCAGGGTGGAGATTTTGTGGAAGTTCCTGTATGATTTCTCATGGCATCCCCATTCCCCTGTCACTCAGCACTGTTTTCATGTGAGTCGCTTCTTCTGAATATGCCTGTGAAAACTGAAGGAAAGACATCTTCACTTCATTAATCCAGAGCAGTTCTTCTCTGGGTTTGCTGCTGGCAGATGCCCTCAAAAAAATGTGGTTCTCAAAAAGAAGAAGAAGAAGAAGAAGAAGAAGAAGAAGAAGAAGAAGAAGAAGAAGAAGAAGAAGGTGGTCAACGCCTGCTGTAAACACATTCCTAGAGACAGGGAAGGGTAAGCAGGGGTTAATTCCAATTTGCCTCTAATCCAGAGGTAGACAGTTCATGACCTTCCAAATTTTATTGGAACATTGACTGTCTTGGTTGAGAATAATGGGAGTTGGGGTACCACAACATCCCAAGGACCACAGACCCTCCCCACTTGCTTAACCTAAAGGAAAGACATACTGAGTATAACCATCATGGGATACAGGGCTAAACCTAACAGCGTAAGGCTGGGTCCTAGCCTAATGAGCTAGCCAGAAGTGGCCTATGAACCCTGGAGTAGTATCAGCACCTGTGATTGGCAGACAATATAAAATCCCAGGATTGGCTATGCTTGCTGTAAATAAGAGGAACATGGTCTTCTGATCTGGTCAACTGAACAGAACTTTCTGTCTTCTGGGTCTCAGATTCCTGCATAAGCCGAGGTTCTCAGTTAGGGAATACACTTACTAGGCAAGGATATATCTGTCTGCAGCCCCAGCCCTGCCCATAGCCATCTTACACTGATGTGCATTTTACAACGTTGTAATGTGCACCCAAGCCCTCAGGATGTGCATGTTGTCTAGAAGTGAATATCACATTTGCTAAAAGAGGCAAATGAGGCGGAATTTGTAAACGAGATTCTAGTTTTCCAAATATTATGTGTAAAGAAGCAAGCAGCCTCAACCTGCGTCTTATCTTAACAGTTCATTAAGTAAAGAGCAGAGAGTGTTCAGTGGTGACCTTTTTTAAGAAAAAAAAGAAGATAGATTTTTACTTGGAGTGACGTTTCGGTCATTAATTTCAAGCGAAGAAGGCTCAAAAGCCGGGAACAGGTTCAATTTTTGTTGCTGCTGTTTTAAAAATGACATCAATGATATAATTAAATTGGGTACTGGAGTGTCAGTGCAGAAAATGAAGTGCTCATTTTGTGCTGCTCCTCAAACCATTTGTTCATTTTAAATGGTGCCCCTATTTGTGGGAGCACTGGAGGATTCTTGCCTCATTTCCCATGTGATGGGGTGCCACAGTAATGCAGTCATTCTTGGTGGTATCTCTGTGTCATGAACTGGCAGAACTACAGGGAGGAGGAAGAGAATCCCAGTGAGGGGTGTAGCTGGGACTGGGACACACAGGGGCAAGCTGGGGAAGGAGAGGTTGGGGTAGGAAGTACTCATAGGGTGACAGAACTAGAGCAGCAGGACCCATCACCAGAGTCAAAGGGGAACGTCTTCATGAACATGGCTGGTGCTAATGTATAGGAAGCAATGGGCTGGGCATTCCAGGAGGCTAAGGCAGGCAAGGGCTCAAAACCCAGCTCAGTAGCTGACCAGGTGGGGCTCGCTAGCTCTGAGAGGAGGAGTATAATTTCTCAGCTGAAGTAGGCTTGGAACAGGTGAATGTCACCTGCCTCATCAAGTCCAGATGCTGCAGTCAGCATGCAAAGTATAGGAGGGCAGCAGAGCTGTGTCTACTCAATTACCCATGTTGATGGACCTCAGCTTGGATGCTCCAGGATCTCTGTGGGACTGTGCTTCAGTTTGAACTTTGGATGTGTGGATTGACCCTGGACTGGGGGCTTGACATACTGACTTGCTGCCAGGTAGGCCAGGGGTTCAGGGCACTCTAGTGGGCATCCGTCTGTCTCTGCAGACAGTGGAGGAGTGTGCCTTTGGGGGTGAAGTCAAACCACTAGAGAGTCATAGCGCCTGCTGTGTCTGTAGAGACTGAGGAGCACATTTAAACAATTGGGCTATTATAGGACGTTGAGCAGAGGTGCAATTAGCCACAACAGCATACATTAGGTGCTTGGGAATTGCCCCGCAGAACTGCTTCCAGGGCTGGTGTCAGCACTTGACAACCATGGGAACTACCAGAGACACATCACCCTGGTGGAACCAATTGTGGATGACTGCCCCACCCCCATTTCTTATTTTCATCACTATGAACTGTGCCAAGCAATTGGATTTAGCCATCCTTTTAACTCCCTACAATGCGGCAATTAAACTCCATCTTGGGGCATTCTGAGACATTTATAGACACAGCCACCCACTGCAGTCAGGTGGTCTTATTGGGACCCACTGGTTAGGGGCCAACAAGATGACACTTCTCCCATGCCTTCTTTAGATCTGGAGCTGGCCCTGATAGCTTCTCACAATAGGCTATTTACTTATGACATTTTGATTCAATGTTTCCTCTAAAATGCTCTGGGCAGAGTACACTTTTGTTTTCATAATGATCCTGGGAGGTAAGCCAGGTTGAGAGACAGTGGCCTGCTGAAGGTCATCTAGTGAACCTTTCATGGCTAAGCAGGAATTTGAATCTAGGCCTCCTGCTCCCTAGTTCAGCTCTCTTAACAGGAGCACCACACTTTCTAGGTGGCGGACTCTCCTTCCTGAGAGGTTTTTAAGCAGAGGTTGGATAGCCATCTATCATATATGATCTAGTTGAGGTTCCTGCATTGCAGGTGGTTGGACTAGTCAGGCATGGCCAAACCTGGCCCTCCAGATGTTTTGGAACTACAGTTCCCATCATGCCTGACCACTGATCCTATTAGCTATGGATGATGGGAGTTGTAGTCCCAAAATATCTGGAGGGCCAAGTTTGGCCATGCCTGGACTAGATGATGCTTGGGAACCCTTCCAACTCTACAGTTCTATGATTTTGACCATGTGTACAGCCTAGTCAGCAACTGGACCACACTGAAGGAAAGATTATGTATAGTGGGGCCCCATTCCACTACAGAGGGCTGTCTTCATGGAAGTGCTGTTGCCATAGGAATTTATTCATCTATCTTGCTCCTGAGTTAGCAGCTAAGTACTCCTCGAGGAACTAGAGACTTTCAGCTGTTAATCCCTAGAAGAGATCTAAGTTGTTTGTATAATATCTCCTATAAAAATGTGTTTTCTATTCATTTATCTTAAAAATCTAATTCTGTGTTCTGTGCTGCTGAAGTGACATTGAAAACTGTGCAAAACATTGCTGTTGGATATTGTAGAACATTAACAGTGACAATTAAAAATATGGGTATGCAGGGGGGCAGGAGAAGGAAACTACTACTGTATTTTTTGCTCTATAAGACTCACTTTTTCACTTCTAAAAAGTAAGGGGAAATGTGCGTGCGTCTTATGGAGCGAATGCAGGCTGTGCAGCTATCACAGAAGCCAGAACAGCAAGAGGGATTGCTGCTTTCGCTGCGCAGCGATCCCTCTTGCTGTTCTGGCTTCTGAGATTCAGAATATTTTTTTTCTTGTTTTCCTCCTCCAAAAACTAGGTGCGTCTTGTGGTCTGGTGCGTCTTATAGAGCGAAAAATACGGTAAATTCATTTGCCTCCAGCCAGCAGCAGACACTTTCCCGAAGATCTAGGTTTATACCCACATACAGTGGTTGCTAAATCTAAACTCGCTTCCAGTGGAAACGCATTTCAAATAATAGCTGCCGCCAGAAAAAAGGTATCTGTGGGGTTTGATGTAATTTGCAAGACAAGGGCAAGTTATAGTTTGTAGGACTGGATGTCACTGTGGTTTGTCATAAAGCAGGAAATAAGCAATTAAGCAAAACAAGATGAGGATAAGGTAGAGCACATACGGACAGGTTTTGTTCCCATTGATTTGGTGTTGCCTGTCTTGATCCTTGAAGGCTGAGACATGAAGTGTGAACCATGGGGAAAGCACCCCTGTACTCATTTCCACCAATTCCCTGGGCCCGGAGCTCGGAGCTATTACAGCTTATCAAGGAAGAAGTTGTCATGTCACGATTCCCATTGTTTGATGCTTTGCATGGCCTGACCTGAAAGGTCTGGAAGGGGAAGACAAGACACTGCTCCTGTACTCTGACTCTTTTCAGTGATGTGGAATAATGGGAAGGCAAGCGAGAGGGTGGTGGAAGAGGGCAGAGCAGTAAATGAAGCCTGTGTTTGCAGAAGGGACTGAACATTTGATTGATTATAGCTTGGTGCTTTTGACTAACCAAGTGTCATTCCTTCTTCTCCTGCTCTCCACTCAGTTCTGCCAAGTCACACATGTGGAAATCCAGGAAGGCTGCAGAATGGAATCCAGCAGGGGACGACGTTCAGTGTTGGCGACAAAGTGCGTTACAGCTGTAACCCGGGCTTTTTTCTGGAGGGTCATGCGCTGCTCACTTGTCACTCCAGTTCAGAAAACACTGCCTCCTGGGACTTCCCTCTGCCCTTCTGTCGAGGTAAGTATGCTTCCCTTCCATTTATTCTGGGGAAGGGATGGTGTGTTAAATTCAGTTCTCCATATTTCCACATCAGGTTTTTTTTTTTCCTTTCATGAAAATTGGCCAGCATGTTTGTTTGAATTGCTCCTAAAATGGACACTTTTGTTGCAATTTTGTCTAATATACACATCTCTGCAAGTAATTTCCCAGAATGCTTCTTATGCACACTTCACATGGCATATGCATTCTCGTATGCATTACATGGCTGGAGAATTGCGTTGCAAAATTCAGAGAAGTGAGAATTTTGAAGGATGATTAAATTTCAGTCTGCATATTGTTTTTAGAAAGTGGGAATTATGTAGATTCATCTTTAAAGGCAAACTGGGTCATCCCCCCCCCAGTCACTATTGTTGGGTCTTTCCAGTGTCTAGGTTCAGACTAACACTGTAAACATTTTGAAGTTGTTCTGTAGGGAGGGGACAATACTCAGACTGCATTTTAATGGGATGTTTGGTTTTTGGTGTGGGGGGAGAATCTGTGTCATTCAGTCCAAATTCTGCACCAAGCAAAGCTGAATTGTGAGGCCTGCATATATAAATTAAGCTGGGAATATTTGAGTATTTTATTATGTATAATTTATTATGTTTCTGCTGAGCGGGGGGAGGAAGTGAAGTCCTCCTTATTAAAACCACTAGAAATGCTAATATCCAGTCATCTTACTTGCTTCCACAACTTCAGCTGACACTGGGCATGTAAATATAATTTGGTACCCATAATGGCATGAAACTTGGTTTTAAGTAAAAGGGAGAATGCATAAGAACCTAAATACTACATTTTGTATTTCCCCCCATGCGCTTCCACAGAATTGTGACATAAAAATAGTCTGCTTATACTATGGAATGTATAAGGAGGGTTGGGGAGGTATGTCTATTTTCATTTCTTTTATGCATCTATAGAAAAGCTGTGGGTACAACCGTTTGAGAAGAATATTGATAAGCTGAAAGGTGTGCAGAGGAGGGCTTCCAATATGATGAAGGGTCTGGAAGCCAAGCCTTATGAGGAATGGTTGAGGAAGTTGGGTATGTTTAGCCTGGAGAAGAGAAGACTGAGAGGTGATATGATAGCCATCTTCAAATATCTCAAAGGCTGAACAAGATGATACTTTGGGGTCCCTTCCAACTCTGATTATATGAAAGCTTCCCAATACCCCCCACCTCACATTTGGGACTAGCCAATCAATCTATAAGTAGAAGCATTTGAATTGATACACAGTAATAAATGTCGTGAGAATTCTGCCTCTCTCCTCCATTCTATCATGTATCCTACGCGCCCTTCACTCAATTATCTCATATTGATTCCTTTATTGATTCTTTGTTCATGTAATCAATTAGCAATCCTGAGCTGGAGCATACATCTTATATTTAAATTGAGCAAAGATGGTTTGCCTAGCGATGCATAATTCCCGGTGCTTTCCTTAGTTTAATTCTGATATATGCAGCTGGCTGCATTTTTGTCTTGCATTTATCCACTCCTGCCCATTTTTGTAATCAGTTCTCTGAGTACGAAGAGTGCAGCTAGTGCAGCTGGGGTGATACCAGAGAGGGACCATTCTGCCTCCTTCATTTTTCTTCTCTGAAGTTAGCATCATCCATCTTGACTCCTTAGCGGAACTTCATGCTGAGTTGGTGCTTCCACCGAGAAACCTTATTTTTCAACTTGGCTGTAGGAAATAATCATTTTATCTCGGTGCTCTGCTCCACATCATGTTTTATTTTCTTGCAAGAATAAGGAGGAGAACACTGCACTGGCAGAGACCAGTGTTGTATGTAGGACTGAGCCAAACCTACTTGTTGGACCCACAAAGTTCATAGAATTGTAGAGTTGGAAGGGACCCCAAGGGTCATCTAGTCCAACCCACTGCAACACAGTGGTACCTCAGGTTAAGTACTTAATTCGTTCCGGAGGTCTGTACTTAACCTGAAACTGTTCTTAACCTGAAGCACCACTTTAGCTAATGGGGCCTCCTGCTGCTGCTGCACCGCCGGAGCACAGTTTCTGTTCTCATCCTGAAGCAAAGTTCTTAACCTGAAGCAGTATTTCTGGGTTAGCGGAGGCTGTAACCTGAAGCGTATGTAACCTGAAGCGTATGTAACCCGAGGTACCACTATACAGGAATCTCAACTAAAGCATCTGACAGAAAACAACACACCATCGAGGACTAATGTTGCAGACACAATTGCCTAGGCGCAATTCAGCCTCTTGATAATCATGAAAGCCCTGGCCTCACTATGGTTCATCTCCCCGTGGAAGGCAGACCTGATATTGTCACTGCTGAAGAGATGCTTAACTGGTCTATTGACCCAGCACTTTATGATGACGTCTTTGATGAACCTGGGCAACACCAAGCCTCGCAAGTGAAAACTACACTGCCAACAGGCAAAGATGCCCCCATCACAGAAATGCAGCCACCAGGTGAAAGTGGGGTCTCTGAACTGTGGGAGACCCTTTTGGGACCACTGTCTTCTATCTCACAGCATTGTGGAAGGAATTTTTTAGAAGCATGGGCTCGCTTTGCAAGGAGGTAACGGGTCTCAAGGCCACTACTGAGAGACCCTTGTGGGACTTGTTGAAAATGGCATCTTGATTGCAGCCCCTCCTTCCAACCATGAGAACACGGAATCTGGAGCCTTAAATGACCTGTCACTGCATTATATTGTAGATGAGCAAATGCTGTTTGAGGCGTTTGCCAATGCGGGGTTGCTGGGAACCAAGGATTCAGGGCAAGCTGGGAGCCCCTGACTAAACATTATACATATTCAGCAGCCCTTGCTGCATGCTGTTGCTGCTCTCTAATGGCTTTTAACCCACCTGTTAGGGCATAGGTGGCAAACCCATGGGTAGAATCTGACCTGTCAAGCTGTGGGAAATGGTCTGCCAGGCCACACAGCTTTTATCTTCTGATCCTAGAGCGGTGGTGCTCAGTAATGAGATCCAGAGATAAGGCACTCTGCCTGTTCTTTAGATAGGAAAAAGAAAATGAAGCATTTCACCCCACCCCAGAGCCATGTGGTGGTGCGGTCACAGATCGTATTGTGAAGACTAAAAAGCAGCATCTCCCAGCACTCAGAGAATGCTGTGTATGTGTATGTGTGTGTGCATGTGAGTTTGTGTCCATGTATACAATCAAGCGTTACAGCTGCATATGTGCAATGAGTGTGTGTGCTGTGTATGTGGATTTGTGTGTACTCTCTTACTCTTTTTTTTAGCCACTCTGGGCAACAATGGGAGCGTCAGTTATGCACTGCCACCTGCAGCCCATTAGAGGCAGAATTGCCCAGAGAATACTCATCCCATTCTGAAAATTCAGATCACGTCCCTGCATAGCCAGCTCTGAATCTGTGGTTCTCTTACGGCTGTTGATTATTTTTTCACAGTGATCACGTTCCTTTATCTCTTTTGCCTGTTCCAATTAGCTTTAGTCAAATTTATCTTCTGCGCCAGCATTATACTAACTTTCCTCACTTATTAGTTTGCACACCAGTGGGAGGAATGGCAGCGTGCAGGCATTTGTGCCTATTAGGGGAGCAGCCACAAGAAGAACCTCAAAATCACACACACACCCCAGCATCATGCATTGTGACAAATTAGACTTGCAGAGATGAGACAGTAAAAACAAATACCCATCTCTGGCAGGAGTGAAGAATGTGGCCTTCCAGATGTCTATGGGCTATAGCTCCCATCATCTCTGGCTGTTCACATGCTGACTGGGGCTAACTGGAACAGCTGGAGGGCTGCAGGTTCCCCATATCGGATCTATAGCATCTACACTGTTTTCATACTTGTTTCTAAGTTGACTCGTTTGCCAAGGAGTTCCTGCTCCTGTGTCATGGGGAAAAGTGAAAGGATACCTGATGCAGCCAAAGGAAGATTCACAGCATTTTGAAAAACTGTTGCTGTTGGAGTTGCCACCACCCAGGGTTCCAATCCCCCCTTTCTCAATGGAAAAGGTCCCAGAAAGTGTGCATGGACAAAAACAGATCACCTGCTGTCATTTTGCTGTGCAAACCCCAGTGATCAGCTGATTGTCTGGGCTTTCAAAGCCCTACACACAACACTTGTAAGCCCCCGTGATTGGCCAAAAACCTATTTAGAGTTTGCTATCAGTCCAGTTAAGCCTCTCTGGTTTCCATCTCCATTCTGAGCTGTGCATGGTGCTGCCAACTTCCTTGGGTTCTGCCCATCGGAGACCTAACCTCTGCTTAGTCTGACTACATTTCTAGAACCCCCTCTTTTCTGGCCATCCTAGAACTTGACCTTTTGCTGTGTCTGCCTGTGCATATTGGAACTGGACTCCTGTTTGCTGACCTGCCCTTCCAGACATCAACCTAAAATTAAATGACTCTGCTTACTGCACCCTGGGCATGGAACCCATTGTTATTTCTCCCACTGTAGCTGTGCCACCACAGACCCTTTCCCCAACAGAGACTGCTGCCTCAAATAAAACAAGAGTGCAATCCAGTTCTTCCTTGGAGGCACTCTTGCTGGGAAAACCTGGGGTTCCTCAGACCATGTCAGGGGTTATTTAATTAGAAGATCAGTAATGGTAGACAAGCTTCCCTGAAAGACAGCTCCCCCCACCCCCCACGTTGTGTGAAAGTAGGTGTAGGGAGTGCCAGGTGTGTTTTAGGATGGGAATTTAGTTAATACAGGGTGGCAATGAAGCCAACTGTCCTAATCCCCATGTTGTGTGAAGTAGGGTATGAGTGGAGCGTTTCTGGAATCCTCTGCAGCTCTCAAGAGTCTTCAGATGTGGAAAGAATTCTCTTAAGATTTAAAGTTTGAAAGCTCCTGCCTTGGAGGAAGACTCTACTGACGTGGGGAACAGGGCTGTTAAAGAAAAGAATAATGGAGATCCTAATAAACTGCTGGTCAATTGTTAAAAGGGCCAAGCAGGTCAATAAGTTGATAGTAACAACCTATCATGCCTTTCACTGAGCGAGTCCAGAATTGTCTTGTCATTGACATGGTCTGCAATTTACAGCACAAGCTGATGCGTGCTTCCTTAAAAACCCATTGGGCTGCTGTGTCTTGTAGGGCTTTCTCCCAGGAAAGTGTGCATATGATTGAAGCTTCAGTAGCATGAGAATCATCATATAGGGAGAAAGACAGATCCAGTGTCCTGCTGCCTATGGTCATTCAGCTGGAAGCCTCAATACATAAATAAAAATGGATAGAGATGTGGCACCTAGCTGTAACCAGCGCAGGTCTTGCTGAAAGTGGCTTCACTGTATACAGAGGCCCAACGTTTCCCAGGAGGCGCATTTTCGTGGGTGCAGCTGCTGCAGCATTGTCAGCACTGGCGTGGAAGCCCCATTACGCCACAATTGATTCTCGAGCTCTGAGCTAAAAGAAGTAATAAATCCCTCAACTGCACAGACTCCCTGGTTGAGTTATGGCTATCATTTGTTTCATAGTGGAAGGAGGTTTTTTTTTTTTTTTTTTTTTTTTTTAAAAAAAAAAGCAGGGCAAGAAATGCGCCAAAAAATGAAAGAGGGTTGCTCCTTAGGTCCACAGCACTGACAGCTGGCACAAAGGGCTGGAGCATGGGACATCTTCCATTGCACAGTTTGAGAAGTGGTGGGTTGGCATTTTGTTTCCTGGGCCAGTTAGGAAGCATTCCAGGGTAAGAAACCAGAGGCATGCTTCTTCTGTCCCTGGTAGCTCCTCCTCCCTCTCCAGGGGAAACCCTGTTCATGTTATTTTCAGAGCTGCTGTGTTAATGGATATGACTCTATGATTTTGCAAAAACAAATCAAAAAACAAACCCACAAAATAGATAAAAGGGTGAGGGCAAGGAGCAAATAACTATGCTGGAAGCAACCTGTCCTGATCACCACTGAGCTAAAATAACGTCATGTAAAATATTTCCCTTTTAACCAATTTTATTGTAAGACCTCCTCTAAAAGCACCTTCTGTCACCTTCTTGGTTTCTGCAACTTTCACCACCTTTCTTTCTCTACCTCAGGCCTCAGACTCAGCCCTCCAGATGTTTTTGGCTTACGACTCCCATGATCCCTAGCTAGCAGGACCAGTGTTCAGGGATGATGGGAATTGTAGTCTCAAAACATCTGGAGGGCCGAGTTTGAGGAAGCCTGATCTACCTCCTGCTGGTGCCCATTTCTCCATCTACCTTCTTTTTCCCCCCTCCTCCTGCCCCCACCCCTCCGCCCAGCCAGATGGCGGTTGCCCCCCCCAATCTACCTTCTTGAAGTATTTGTCCTCTGTTACCTGTTTTGCCTTTGTTTTTCCCTTCCTCTCACCTTCCTCTCCTTTGCCTCCTTGCATGTTCTCAGTTCTTCCTCTGCTATATTTACTGTTGCCTCCCCTCCCCACAACCCTTTCTATCATCAGCTGTCTGCCTCTAGCTTCTTTCCTTGCGCCTTCTTCCATATTCTCTTTACCTTTTCGAACATTTCTCTCCTTTCTTTTTTCACCTTCCGCTTCCTTTTACCTGTCAGCAATGTCTTTACGTCTCCCTCTCATTTTCTTTTATACTCTGCTCACTTTAATTCACCTTATCTGCTACTTCAGTTCACCTCTCTGTGATCCTTGGCCCCTCCTAATGTCAGCTTGCCTGGAAAAAAAAATCAACAGGATTTCTTGGGGAGATCACTCTCTTAACTTAACACAGGCAGCAGCTGTTCTTTGTTGCCTCTTTGCGGGATGCTCATGTTTGAAGAAACTTGTTTCTGCCACTCTGAAGCAACACATCGTTGTTCCAAAACAAGAAGTTTCTTTTCTTCTAGTTTGCAAAGTCTTTTCATTTTACAGTTCTTTTTAAAAAGCAACTAAATATTAATGCTCCCAAATCAGTGCTGAAATATTAAAGATGCAGTCCTGTGTATACTTGAGTGAGCGCTTTAAAAATAAATGGGCCTTACTTCTGAGTAGACTTGCAGAGGATTTGCTTAGGAATTCAATTAAGGTTAAGTAAGAGTCTCCCTTCCTAAGGAGCCAAATCTCCCCTACCTTTCCTGCATTCCCCCGCATCTTTTATGGATGCCCTTCCATCTGCACTTTTCTTGTGTCAGCCTACCTAAAATCAAATGTATCAAAAATAAATCTGGAAAAGTTTCAATACCCTCATAACCTATTATAGGCAGCAACTGTTTGCTGCTGTCTAACACCACTTGCCAGTAATTTTGAGTTATGTCCCACATTCATTTAAGGCCCAGTTCTTTCAGTGGAGTGCCCATTTGCTTTCCCAGTCTAAAGGCACTGTGCCCATCCCATTCTTTAGAAGCAAAGAGCAAGGGGTGTTCTGTTCACTGGGTCGCCATCTTAGCTTGCTTAGCTATGTTGTTCTGCTGTGCCTTCAACCCTTCACCTTGCTGATCTGCACTGTACTTATCTGAGCATGAAAGATGCTGGCAGAAACCATAATCCAAGTTCAAGTTCTTCATCTAGCAAGATGCAGGACAGTACAGTGGTACCTTGGTTTTTGAATGTCTCCATTGACAAACATTTCAGTTTTTGAACACCATAAGCCCAGAAGTAAATGCTTCAGTTTGCAAACACACCTCAGCAGTTGAACATACCACATGGCTTCCACTGAGTGCAAGATCCTGAGGCCTAACTGTCAGCTGTTGAGTTTTTGGTTTTCAAATGTTTCAGAACTTGACCCGTCTTCCAGAATGGATTACATTAAAAAACCAAGGTACCACTGTACTGAGCTATATGAACAAGTATAATACAAGTAGCAACTTGTCTTCCTAAGGTCCTGGAAATAGAATTCTAAAATCAAGTGTGGCTGATATGATTGCTTTGCCACCTTCAGTTCAGTTTAACTTAGCCATAGGTAATAGTGATCAGCACAAAAGAGCTGACATACGCAGATGAGACAGCATCCGAAGTTACAAGCATCCAAGGGGAAAACACCAGAGTAAAACCATAATTAAAATATTATGTCTGTCAACCTGTTGCAGGGTGATCATGCATATAATTGCAAAGCATTAGGAGGAGAAGTAGTCAACAAAAAATGGATACAGAACCAGCCCAATAACAAATATATCTGTTTTTGCCGAACCTCTACAAAATTTACCCACTCTCTCCTAATACCTGTACTTTCCAAAGATCTTCAGCTCTTGAGAGGTGTGTCATTTGAATCCTCTCATGGCTCGTTGCCCTCATGGTTGAATAGAGATGCCACCACACCATCTTCCATGCTCTAGGAGGAATAAACAAAAACAAAAACCTTCCTCCCGCCACATAGGCAAAGCTTGCTAAGTGAAAAACACCCCAAACCCTTTGTTAGTTAGTTTGCTGAATTTAAGCAGAGCTGATGGGTTTATGACTCCACTTGGCAGCTGAGCACAGATTCAGGAAGCCAGCCGAAGGAGTTGAGAACATTTGTAATGCTGCTTTTTAAGCATATCAAATACGCATTATCTCATTAAATGTGCCCTGGCCTATTAGAACTCAAACAGTTGCTTGGAATGCGCTGTGCATAAAGTGTGTGTTTATGTTTTGTTTTTATTTATTTATTAATCCTGGGCTCTTGACAGGCACTTTGATATGTTGTAATAATAAGTTAAAAATAAGCTCATCAAATTAGGGGAAATATTAACAAGTAGTGCTGGAAGCACTTAATATTTTAAAAGGATTTTTTAATTAAAGTTTCAAGAACAAAGGGGATAATTCTCCAGAAAAGGAACCAGCTGGTTTATACTGTTTTGGTATCAGGTCTGACATAATGGTTTTATTCAGAGAGAGTGCCGTGGGATGATTTCCATGAAGAATTTAACGGAGAAATGATTTTCAGGTTGGAAAATCGACTCTTTAATTGGGGCCTTAAAAAAAAGAAATATCCACATTGTCTCTGTCATCAGTATTCCTACTGTCCTGTTTCTTAAATTGTCTGTCAACAGTCATGTCATCCAGGCCTCAGGAACTTGAACTACAAAACTCATAGCCTTGGGCTGTGACCTATCTTGGTGCGTTACCTGGGACCATGTGTGCTTAGACCTCAAAGCACTCTTCAGATGTGGAAAGGAATGCTGCTGCACAACAACTGCTACTGTCTAAAACATATCGATTCACAAGCACTGGGAAGCCTCTGCTCTGACTTTCTGCTCTTCACTGGTCAGCACAACAGAAGGAGATGGGGTTGTATGTAGCATCCACCTCTGTGAATATGGCAGGCAGCAAGAGGCCTCTGGTTTGGCCAATCAAATATACTATAAACTCTAGAAGTTGTCCCAGCCTGCCTGACAGAGCAATGCCTTATGCCAGCTGAAACCCAGCTGTTCTGGCTCCAGCAACTGACCTTAGGGATCCTAAGATGAAGAGAACACACTCTAGTTCTGGATTTTGAGGATGATCACCACACAACTTTGGCCTGATCATGATATCACGAGTACCAGAAACTTAGTCTGATTTACCCAGATGAGGATGCTGGAAATGGTTCAATGAATGCAGCGTGTTATCTGGAAAGCCCCTGGTTTTGAAGAAGATTGCCTCAGCCACAAATTAACCACTATTCCTCTCAGCTTCAGTGTCTCCCTTCCTAATTATGGAGAGAATACCACTGGCCTGCCTTAGAAGGCTGTTGGAAGGGTTCCTGAGGTACTTTATGATAAGCACTTGAGCATTAGACATATATACAGTAAATACTTAAAACTAATTCTGTTATTATTCATTCTGTTCTAAATGGAACTTGGGCTTTTGGAAGGCCAGTAAAGGATCATGGTTGTCACAGTTGAACTCTGCCTAGACCTTGAACTTGAACTGTCCTCAGAGGAGGAGCAAGAGGAGCAGGACTCTCCAGCAATCTCCATAATGCCAATGTTCCTGAGGAGACCTTGTCCTAAGGAAGCCTTGCCTCACATCAGCTGCCTGGATTCCTGGACTACTCTCATCTCACCCAGAACCACAGGGATAGAGGAGGCAATAAGCCAGACAGAAACTTCAGAGCCAAAGTGGCTTGCTAGTTGCTTGCAAGGCTACTTGGGAGGAGGCTGAAGGTCACTGAAGCACCTGTTTGGATCAGGGCCTGTCAGCAAAAGCACCTTCACTGCTGAACCTCTAGCCTTCCTCACATGGGGAAATGCATAATGGACTCCACAGAAGTGATTAAGAAACTCGCATGTCCATGGCTTTCAGACACTGTTCCTGTCCCCCAAGTGGCTGTAGCAATTATTTGCCAGTTTGGCTTGTTCCTTTTCAAAATGCAGACAGAATTGTGGTTTGGGTTATTTCTGCCCCGAGTACCAGCTGTCACACACAGGGATGCAATTTGTACTTACGCAATGTGTTTGCCTCACCGGCTTGACACAGTTGGGCAACAGATGGTCATAAGAAATCTGAGTTGGCGTGAAGGGGAGCTTCTTTCCTCCTGGAGTTTACAGCAGTCATTTCAGGCCCTGCTCATTGAGATGGTGGCTGAATTGTTCAGAAACCAAGATTCTACCAAGCCATATCATAACTCGGGCTCAAAGTGTGTTAAAGATCACTTCCTTCCGCTGGATAACGTTATAATATTTTAAGGTGCACAGAGAGATTCCTCTTAATGATGCTATCCATGTACTAGATTCAGGCAGCAAATGTGGGGAAAGAGATGTTCTCAGTGGATCCCACCTCCTTGGGAATCTCCCTTGCTGGAGCATTTAAGTTTGTGTCCAGCTTTTATGCACACCCAGTACCTTGCTCCAAGCGTAGCCTCAATTCCAGATGACAAATGATGATCTGCACGCTTTATTCAGGCTTCTGAGTTCTATTTGTGGCTCCCCCTCTCTTTAAGACTGTTTGAAGTATTGGGAATAAGATACTGATGCAAGAATTCTCCTGCACAATGTGGCCTAGTGCTTCACTATAAACTTCTGTATACCTACCAATATTACGATTCCAGAGATGCCAAATCCTGAGCACCTTTTGGACCAAGTGTCTTAAATTGTACCTGTTTGGACTGGCCTTTGGGGCTGTGGATTAGCTCAGACCAAAGCCTTTGGCACAGATTGTGCAGGAAATAATCAAGATAACATTGTGACAATATGCCTTGGTGGTAAATATTCCAGGACCAAGCCAGCTGTCTCATATTGTGAAAAGGAGAGTTCTGCTGATTTGACCAAGGATCAGTCTAGAGCAGGGGTAGCCAACATGCTGCTCTCCAGAGATTGTTTTCCTACAACACTCAAGTTTCCTGACCATTGGCCATTGTGTCTGGAGCTGATGGGAACTGTAGTCCAGCAAACACTAGAGGGCACCATGTTGGATATCTCTGGTCTAGAGAAGAAAAAACTGGCAGAACCAAAGAAGCAGATAGAAGCTTGTCAAGTCATTGTGGGATAAGGTAAGAACAGTGCAGGGAACAGTGCAGGTTTACAAGTACATTTTTAAATCCCTCTGCTGGGTCTGACTGAAGGCCCATCTAGTCTGGATCCTGTTTCCTGCTTGTTCTCCAATAGTTGATGTTCAGCAGCAGGCTGCCTTGACTCATGGTGAACCTAGGTATTGTGGTTAGTAGCCAATAATGCTTGCCTACTTCATGAACATGTTTACTCACTTTTTAAAGATGTACAGTAAACTCGCAACTTACATCCGGGGATCATGCCTAAAGCCAAAATCGTGCATAGTCAAAAACATATTGGGTGCAATGCATGTGGGATTGCTGAAGTCTTTTTTCCTGGATGCCCGGCCCCTTTCCACCCCCTTTTAATTTATTGAGAATATTTTGCCAAGAGCCTAAAGCTGAATGTACACAAGTTAAATTCACATAAGTTGCAAGCTTGCAGCATATGACATCACAACAGCTTCACCTAAAGTAGGAAGGCAATCTGATGAGCTGCTTCAATACCCTAATGAGAAGTGTATAGGGCTTAGCCTGTAAGAGACTGATGTATACCTAAGATGGCATTGGGCCTTGCAAATATTTTCCTCTCTTCAGTTTGAAGAGGACACCCAGGGAGTAGATGTATGGGGGGGGGGGGAGAGTTAAGAGGCTGTTTTGCTGCTGGCATAGTATTGTGTGACCCAAAGTTTCCAGATATAGGACTGATGAGTTTGACGCAACAGTGCTGTAAATGTTCAAGTGGAGATGACCTGTGCCTTCAACCAGAAGTCTTTTGAAAATATAATGACAATATTTATCCTTGGGTTTTAAAGCTGCTTGAGACAAATAGGTGTTCACCATGTAAAGCTGGAGAGAGCCCCTTGACGAACGCATCTGCAATGCTGTTCTGTAGTGTGCATTGTAAAGTTAACAGGCTTTTGTTGGCGCCTTCTCAATAAATAGTGCCGCCTTTTGATGGCACTCCAACATCCTAAAGTGACACACTACCACAATGCAAGTCAAATTAATTCTTCACTTCCCTTTATCTTCTTCCCCATGTTTTTCGTCCTTGATCCTCCTACTTTATTTGCTCTAATAGCTTTGCGTTAATAGAGTCAGCTTGTACAGGAAGATA
Organism: Podarcis cretensis; assembly: GCF_951804945.1. Taxonomy (NCBI): domain Eukaryota; kingdom Metazoa; phylum Chordata; class Lepidosauria; order Squamata; family Lacertidae; genus Podarcis; species Podarcis cretensis. The sequence continues at coordinate 32,687,878 of NC_137177.1, forward strand.
ACCTGTGGCAAGCCATGGATCCCGTTCTCTTTCTGCACAGTAAATGCTGTCAGCTTTACTGAATGACTCTCTCTCTCTCTCTCTCTCTCTCTGTGTGTGTGTGTGTGTGTGTGTGTTGCTTATTTAGAGGTGGGCGGGACCTGCAGCAAAACATTGCAGTGTGGAGTACAGTACTTTTGTTTAGGATTCCAACTACTCCAGTCCTTGAAAAACCCTCCACCCAGGTTTTTCATGCCTCTGTCCTCATTTCACTGTTTTTGGGTCTGGTTATTTCCCCTTCAGTATTTCTGTCCTTCTGCAAACCTTGGTATTCCCCCCAGCCTGCTGATACCTTTCTTTTATGTGTGGGCAGTGCTGATTTGGCTACACAAGCAGCAATAATCACAGACTGAACTTGGAACTAGAGGAAACCCACCTAATATTAATAGTGATTTAATAGTGGTTTAATAGCAAAGGTGAGCAAATGCACCCATTCCGTTCCTATATCATCCTTTACTATTCAGCCCTCCCTTACTGCATTCATTGCCAAACTCCTAATGCTTTGGGGATGAGGCCTTCAATATTGAAGAGATGATGGAGTTTGGGAGGGAGAGAATAATTTCCCTTGCACCAGCCTTGGATAACCCCACTTCCCACCCTTCGAGCCCACCCCTCGAGCAGGAGCCCACCCAGTGCCAGCGGCATGGACAAGAAGCAGTGAGAAGGGCGCCAGTCTCTGTCCCCTGCTCGGATCACCATGGGACCCAGGGCCACCCACCAAAGAAGCGGACTTCTTAGACAGGAAAATGGCAATAAAGTGTTTATTGTTTGGGCTGAGAGTTTGCGTGAGCAGCAATGGTGCTGCTAGTTCTGGACCAGATGATCTCCATGGTCTCTTCCAGCTCTGCAATTTTATGATATGCTCAGCTCTAACTTGTTTGCAAAACTCCCATCTTCCTGCTCCCAGTCCCTGTTTCAGCCCTCAAAGATCGAGGAAAATGCTGCAACTCCTATCTCTGGGGACTGGAGAGCCTTTACTGTGAGATACTTACAGAACAAGAACCCAATTAATATTTTTCAACAATTGTTATCAACTGATGGCAATGAAGACATTATTTTTAGTTGCTAACATAATATATTTCTGAAATATGGAAAGGGGGGAGACTTGTGGTCTTTTCTCTTTTTTAATATGCATGTTAAGCAACGGAAAGGATTACATTCATGAATCAGTCATTTTTAAGTCGTTTTTAGCCATGAGCTATTACAAATAATTGCCAGTTATATATGCCACTTGGCACATGCACACACTCTATGGCATAAGCAACAATAAACTAAATAGAACCAAATATTTGACTGTGACTTGTCAAAAATTTAAATAGATTAAGTTTTAAAAATGAAAATGTCCAACATGTCAACAAGAGATAACTCAAATTACCAAATTCTTCTGAAATGCTGTGGAATACAAGATTACTGTATATAGAATTCAGCTTGCAGATAGCTAAATCAATCATTTGTCTATTCTTCTGTTTTCATTAAAGCTGCTGCTGCCTTAGTATTTTTGTGTTTTGCCACCTTGATAGAATACTTGTGAACTGTTTCCTTCAAGCTATGTTCAAGCGCACTCCAGATTTCATTGCACTCCTATTTGTTGTTAGTTTTGTGAGCTTGTGGCTGAGAAGGGGTTTCAGCCAAGGACAGTAGGCTTACATTATAGACAGTAAAATGAGCATTGCATTGAACTCCACAACCGGTGTGATGAAAAACAAGGACAAAGCAAGCCATTTCATGGAGAAAGCTGCCTTGGGTGCTGTTTATGTTGAATGTCAGAATATAAGCTATTGCAAAAAGAACAATAGTGGTGAATTATTGTCCAAAGCAGAATTGGTTTTTTGCCCCAGTGGAGGGTGGTGCCCCACTAACGCACTAATGCTCAAAGCCCCATGCCCGAGTAGAGGGTCCTAATGCCCAGTAGCGAAGCACATTCTTTTCTTGCAGAAGATCTACAGTTCAGTCTCCAGTGTATTCCATTAGAAGAATCAGGTTCTAGTTGGTGATATGAAAGGACTTCTTGCTTTAAACTCTGAAGAGCTGCTGCCTGTCAATACTGGACTCGGTGGACAAATAGTCTGACCTGCTATAAGACAGCTTTCTATGTTCCTGATTCCACCCACCTTCCAGATTTGCCCGGTCTCTTCTATCCGTTCTATTGCTCCCTTCCAAGCTGCATTCCCTCCCCCTTGCTATCACCTCCAAGGAGTTTTACCTTAAAAACAAACCACTATATCAGGGCGAAAGGTCACTCACATTTCTGCCATGTATCGTTTGAGCCTGAACTGCCTTGTGCTAAATGACTGTGTGTCAGAAAGAACCATATAGACATAATATTTCAGCTTTGGCAAACTGTCATCACTTTGCTGTGCCCTCCCATGGGGATGAGGGATATACTTTCTTGATGGCATTTACAACAAAGCCCCCAACCTTGTAGAAGCCAGAAACACAAATAAGCAGACTAAGGACTCATCCAGCCCTTGCCCTGCAGCTTTCCTCCCAAGGAAACCTGATCTTTACTGCTGAACTGGAGCAAATGTCAACTGAGTTTGAACGGGATTTCCAGGGGAAAGTGGAGAGGCAAGGGAAAACTAATCAGACCTGTGCTTTCTAGGCAAGGGACAAGCACACGTTTGTATGAGCCCTCAAGTTGGATCCTGGAATATGCGTGAAGAAATATTAAATTTGCTTCTAAGCATGCACAGACTGCCTTCCCCACACGATGAAGCACCTCCAGACACACTGTTTTAGAGCAGGTCTTCCGAGACCTTACGAAGCTAGAGCCTGGAGTTTGTCCTTAAGTTGTGGGTGCCTAGGGATGGTGGTGGGGCAGTTCAGTTTGACCCATTTCCACATCTATTTGCATATATCATCATCATCCTCTTCCTCCATGCAAAAATTGGTCTAGGTAACCACCCACTAAGAGTGCCTCAGTATTATATGTACTTCTGTGCAAACCATTTTGGTTGGAGAACTACATCACAAAATCTGTAAGGAAGTGAGAATGACATAGGTTTGCCTGAAAATGCAAACTGAATACATCTTACTTCTAATTCAACTTCATATTTTGCCTTCAGCTGATGATGCCTGTGGTGGAACACTTCGGGGGCAGAGTGGGATTATTTCGACCCCCCATTATCCTTCGGAGTACAGCAACAATGCAGACTGCACATGGACCATTCTAGCAGAGCCTGGGGACACCATCGCTTTGGTATTCCTGGATTTCCAGCTAGAAGACGAATATGACTTTTTAGAGGTTACTGGAACTGAAGGCTCCTCCCTATGGTAAGATGACGGCTATGCTTTCTTATATCTGTGGGTTATCTGCCAGTAGATCTCTCAACTTTGGTGAATCTGTGGGGAAAGAAAGCTCCAAGCCTCTACGTGTGTGTCCTTGCAGACTTAAATCAGACATATCTCTCAAGGCTTCCAAAATTAGTCTATTTTTAATGCAGTCTTTCATTCTCATTGGTTGTTTTCTTTTAACACTGCTTTATGACCTGTATTATGTTTTATATTCTATTTCTGCACACCACTCGCGTACACTTTGATGTAGAACAGCAGATGAGTTCTGAAATAAAATAAATAAATAAAAGTAGAGGTATTTAAAAAGGGCACTGCGAGTCTTAAAAGCTGCAATATATCATAGGGGTTGAGGCAGCCTCTTTGATAGTCTGGGTCCAGATTTTTTAAAGGATTTGTAGTTACACTCAGAGTAGACCCACTGAAATTAATGGACATGACTAATTTAGATTTATTTCAGTGGGTCTTCTTTTAGCATAGCTGATGTTGGGTACAACCCTTTGCTGTTAGTGTTTGTGGAGTGCAGTTAAGTTCTGATTTTCTATACTGCTCACATTGGCATACAGATTTAATTGTATCTGTGCATTTATGATTTTAACTCTGAAATGAAATGCAGGGTGTCATCTATGATGCACTAAAGTTTTGCACTTAAAGGGAAGATTTCATGATCAGGATTTGCAGCTTGTTATAGTCACTATTAAGGGCTTTTTAAAGCATGCAGTAATGAGAAATATCTAGATATTTTTGATTGCTTGGTTAAGCTTTGCAGCAATGGGTTTCTGTCTTTGATACATGTCCTTGCTGATGATTTCCATAGCAGAGAGCTGGTTAAGTAGAATTTAAAGTGTAGGATGTAACGGTCCGTAACCTTGCTTTTTAGAATGGTGTGATTATTTTAAAATGGGTTGCTGTCTCTGTTATGGGAACAGTGGTGATCTTGCTAAAATTAGGTTTGCTCTGAACTGTGGCTTGGGATGAACCTCAGGCTCCTGTAGACCAGTCAAGCTCCCTTCCCTTTGGAACGCCACCATTGCCTCTGTCCATTTGTCTCTGTAACCATTGGTGGCGCTAGTTAAGCAATTAGGCTACACAATCCCTTGTTGACTTGGTGAAACTCTGAACTTCTGCCATGGCACCTCATCCTCACCCCCAGAAATTGTGAAGGGGAAGAAGATATTTGTGCTGCTGGAAATGTCCCACTGTTTTAGCTTAAGATGTACCAGCAGTAACAGGAGCCATAAGACTTTTGAAGCCAGGTGGTCTCAGTGTTGGTATGATGCTGTAACCGAGGTACATCTTGGAGGTTTCCCATAGTCATCTGGTTAGCCACTATGAGCACAGGATGGTGGGCTAGATGGGTCATTGGCCTGATCCAGCAAGGCACTTCTTATGTTCTAATGTTGTTACGTTCAAGTAAAATGGGGGTTCTTGGAAAGGCAATACAAATGTGTTTTGGAGAGGAACTCAAAGCAAGTTTTTGTTTTCTAACTGCTCTGGAGGATTCTAGGGTGGGGAAATAGAATGAGACATGGAAACTTTAATTGCAATGAAATAATATTTAATCAAATATTAAATGGGAAGATGAAAGGAAGATACGTGAAGCAACTGGAAGCAGCCATGTGTCTTTTGTAGTATATTGCTTTTGCCTTAATTTCTAATGTGTAAGTGTACCCTGGGCCCGTGTGACATTGACAAAGGATTTTTTATCAAGGCCCCCACTTGGGCTGCAGCGGCTGCTGACTCCAGGGCTTTACATTGCAGGATGGGAATGCAGTCTCTTCAAAGACAAGGTCTTCCTTTTGGGCTCTGATGGCAGGATTAGCATTTTGTCACCTATCTCTCCGCTCTCCCCTCCTGCTGTGTTACAAGACACTGTGACTGAGAGATACCCAGAATAAAAGATGCAGAGAATCATTCATGAAGGAGTCTTAAAATAACACAGGCTCCATCTGCTTAGAGCAAAATAAATCAATCTTGTCTTGTAATCACAGTTGTGTTTCTCTTTTATTTCCTGTGGTAAATAATTCTCAGTGGGGAAAAAGAGAGCAACCTTTGCATTTGGGGCTGGACCCGTGCTTTCTTTCTGAAAGGGAGGAGGACACAGAGGGCATGTCTTGAGGTCCAAGACAGGGTGCTTGTGAAGAATCTGAAGAAGAGAAACCAACTTGGGTGGAGTTTAGTGGCTGCCCAAATAAAATGCCACCATGACAGTGGAAATGACCACCACCACAATAAGCAGCCAGTATGTTGGACTGAAACAAATCTACAGGTGGCTAAATTGGAGAAGGAATATGTTTTGCAAATTGGGGTGGGTGTGATGGAGGGAGGTCTTATTAGTGCCAGCAGCATTGGATGTCCAGTAGCCACCAACCCCAATCCGCCCCCCCAAAAATGACTTGGAATGATGCTGAGTCATGGCAGCCACCCACTGTCTGCCATTGGCAGAAGAACCTGCTTCCATCACAGATAGGCTTGGTGCACATTCACACATTTCTTGAAATTTTGCAGGTTTGGCAGCCCAGAGGTTTCACTTACTTCTAATATTTCAAGTTCCAAAGTCCTGTTGAACATACTGCTGCATTGATAAAAAGAGAGTATAAGTTCTGGCCCTTTGGTAGCTGTGGAATGAGCATCAGGAGCTGGGAGCCACACACAGTAGAGTAGACACTTGTGTTGCCCAGGAAAAATCCCAGCCTGATCCAAAAGCCAGATCAGAGAGCCAGTGGTCAACTTGGGTCAATCACTCCAGAGCCTACGAGCACTTTACCATCCAGGGAATGCTCCAACCTACAGCCTCAGTGGCTCACCAGATAGGACAGCAGAACACAGGCCTGCAGGTCCCCTGTTCTAGCCATGAAAAATGCTGACCCAGACCTGAAATCTCCAGTAACTGCAAACATTCTTTTTCTCAAACATAATGCTGTAAGTGATTTGTGGTAGTTAGATGGTGAAAAGGAAGTGGTGGAGGAGAGGAACTCTTTTCTAATTGACCAGATCATCCTTTCCTTGCCTTGTCACTCATAACCAATCCTTAGTCATCGTAGGTGACCAGGCAATTTACAAGATGTGGGGGGGGGGGGGGAGGCCATTATTTCTATACTCCAAATCCTCTCAGGAAGGGGAAAGGTTGTCAACTGCTGACATAATTAGAGATATTGCTGGGTATTAAATTAAAAGGTAATGTGTTTACCACAGTTGTGTCACCATCAGAAGTAAAGACGTATTCATGTAGCTAATTTTATACTTGCCTGACAAGCTGTTTGGGGGGAATTATAGTCTGAGTTGTTGCAAAGCTATTAATCTGGGATAGCTGCCATTTAACTCGTACCCAATTGTTTAATGTTCCTGGAGCTTGCATGAAAATTAGATGTTGCTCTTTTTAATGTAGAAATGGCATTTATTAGTGTACGTTAATACTTTAGGGGGCAGTCACTTTCATCTGGTGCTGGCAAACTTCACAAGCTATGAAGCTTCTGAGACTATTCTGGCCTTTGGCTTGTCTTGGTGTAATGCTGGCAGCGAGTGTCTGTTGCAGGTAGGAGGGACGTGAGCTTCTCCCAACAGCCTTTCTGTCCTGTTTCTCTCCCCTAAGGACAGAGAAGAGCCCAAGTTTGCAGCTGGTCCTGAATATGGGGTGGTATTATGCTACCATCAGGGGAAGGAAGGGCTGTAGCTGTGCGGTAGAGCATCTGCTTTGCATGTGAAGGTCTCTGGTTTGATCCCTGGTATCTCCAGGTAGGGCTGGAAAAGACTGCTGCCTAAAACCTTAGAAAGCTGCTTCTAGCCATTGCAGTCAGTATTGAGTTAGGTGGACCAATGGTCTGACACAGTATAATGCAGCTTGCTATGTTCCTGGGCAGAGATTTCTCCTGGGTATTTTGGATCTGCAAAATCTTGGTTAACAGTGATTAAGACCACATCAAGTCATGTGACCAGTTCTGATCTCTATAAGAGCTTTCAGATTATATCCAGTGAATTGAAGTAGGGATGGGGAACCTGTGGCCCTCCAGATTTTGTTGGGTACAATTGGCCAATGGTACGCTGTCTGTGACAGATGGGTGTTGAACAGCATAAATGAGTCAAGGAGAAGACTAGCAGACCATCTTTCTGTTATGCTTATGAAGGACTTCTTCCTGGTGCATTATGCTATGTTAGTGGATACTGTGTGGATTCCCCCCCCCCCCCCAGGGACTAGCTGCCTTGGGCTGCCTTTGGCAAACCTCATTATTTGTAAGAGTCCCTTTTCAGAAAAGGGCCAGGTCTCTGTTGTCTAAAGTAAGCCAGAGGGCTGCTCTTTCCAGTCTACTGGCCTGGAGAACTCCCCATGATTTCAGCATAATTTAATTTCGTATTCACAAGAAACTAACTTCTCAAGTTCTAGGCACAGACTTGGAAAAGGCTTTTCAAATTTTACTTTTGAAAGCTGCCAAAGAATACCCAGAGGTTAGTAATTAAATTCAAATGATTCATTTCCCCCCTTCTTTTTGTAAGTAATTTTTGCCAGTGGGGGTGGGGGTGGAGTGGGCTGAGAGAGAGAAGAAATCTGGTGTTTTGTTTAAAATATGTTTATGATTCTGTTTCACAATACTGCTAGAAATCATTTCCCCTTTTGCCTTTTAATTTCCTTTATTAAAACAAAATAAGAGCCATGATTTTAATTATTAGCAACATGCCAGATAGACTCAAGGCCAAATTATGCATTCTGACTCAAATATTTAATAAGAATTATAAACAGCTATAATTAGGTCAAAAAACTCATAGAAAACACACAGAAAAATTTGAACCATCCATGTAGCAAACTTGTGTTGGATGTGGTGCCATGCTTCAGGATGGAAGAGGCACAACCATAACTGGAGGCAGCATAAAATCAAAGAATTGGAGGGTTGGAGGAATCACAACTGAAAAAAAATCCCTGACTGATAGCCACCCAACCTCTATTTAAAAACCTCTAAAAAATGAGTCCTCCACCCTCTGAGGTTGTCCGTCCCACCATGGAACAGCTGTTACCATCAGAAAGTTCTTCCTAAAATTTTGTCGGAATATCCTTTCCTGTCATTTTAATCCATTTGTTTGGGTCCTACATTCTGGAGCAGCAGAAAACAAACTTGCTCCATCTTCTATGTGAAAGCCCTTCAGATATTTGAAGATGGATAGCATATCACCTCTCAGTCTTCTCTTCTCCAGTCTAAATGTACCCAACTCTCTCAACGATTCCTCATAAGTCTTGGTTTCCAGACTCTTGAACATCCTGGTCACCCTCCTCTGTACATGTTCCAGCTTGCCATTAATATCCTTAAAATGTGTTGCCCAGAACTGGACACAGTACTTCAGGTGTGGTCTGACCAAGGCAGAATAGAGCAGTGCTATTACTTCCCTTGATCACGATACTATACTTCTGTTAATGCAGCCTAGAGTGGCATTAGCCTTTTTTCTTCTGCTGCTTCTCACAGTTGACTCATGCTAAACTTGTGGTCTCTTAAAAACCCCATATTCTTTCCGCATGCATTGTTGTCAAGTCATATTTTCCCTGCACAAGTTGAGAACCTTACATTTGTTCCTAATGGAATTTGTTTTGTTAGTTTTGGCCCAGTTCTTCAGTCTTGAATCCCAATTCTGCCTTCTGCAGCATTAGCTACCTCTCCCTGGTTGGTGTCATCCTGCATCCAAGTCATTTATAAAGATGTTGAACAACATTGAGTCCTGGAAAAAACCCTGCGGCATCCCACTTGTCACTCTTTTCCAGAAAGAGGAGGAAGCATCTGTACGCAAAACAGCTTGACAGAAGTTTTTAAGCCTGGAGACAACAAGAAAGAATTGGCAGCGTGCTAGTAGCTCATTCTCGAGCTAAGACAATTTTACAGTGCCAGGTGGGATGTGTTTTGTCTCTGCCCCTCCTCATCTTTCCAAAGGCATGAGCTGCTTTAGTAGTCTCCTTATGTGACAGTCCAGTGGTGATCAAGCAAGGCCCTCCAGCTGCCAATTTCCTTCTGGTAGAAAAAACCAATGTGCCTGGGCTGCATGGCCAAAGTTCCAAGTCTGAGATCCCAGCTACCTTAAATCTTTCAGAATTCACGTCCAGAATAACCCCCTCCCTAAAAAAAAAGGGCTTGCCTAATGAGACTCCATCACACACAAAAAAGTCTTGCCTTAACTCACTTTTGTGTCAGGACTCACAACTGACAGAGCAGGGCATCACATCAATACTTGCCTTCTAGATTTGGGAACCAAGGTTTGGAAGAAAAATGGGCACTTGCAGGCAAGTCTTACAGCTTCTACATTTCCCATTTATATAGAGAAATTAGTGTTGTTGTTGTTGTTTTCAAGGCTGCTACTAGCAGATTAGTAGTGACTAAATCATGTACCCTGCTAAGTCATTAGTCAACTATTTCTTCCCTCTTGTTTCTATATAAAAAACCTGTTTCTGGCTTAAGACTAGAAAGTTACCTTTTTAAAGAAATTAACCAGTTTAAAATTTATTCAGCCAGGCTTAAGATATTCACTCCTAATGCCTGGGATGGTGTGAGGGAGAAATGGTCTCGATACATAATAACAGTGTATTGTGGCTGTTCCTAACACAAAATTGGGGTGCCATTTTGGAGGAGTAATTGCTGCCCCCTCTGTTTATGTCTGTATACAATTATGTCTCAGGATAACCTATACATGCCAGCGGTCTGGTTCTACATACCAAGTGCTAAGAGACTGAGCTATGAACCAGGTGCCCTCTTATCTGAATATCACTTCTACCATGAACTCAGTAGACAAGCCTCTCTTTCTCTGCTTCATTCTTTCCCATCCACTAAAACTGAGGATAATAATAGTGACTTGCCTTACAGGATTGTTGTTAGAATTAGGACCAGATAACGTGAAAAAGTTAGAACACTAAAACACTATACAAATGTTAACTACTAGCAGCAACAAATATTAAGTAGCAGTCATAGTCATAGTTGTTGCTAAGTTTAGGTTCATTAAATTTATGTATCACTTCCCACTAAAAAGTCCTTAAGTGATATATAAGCAAGTAAATAAATGCATGTCAAAGGCACAAATCGATTTCTCCCCTATATGCATAAAAATATCAGACTGTCACCATGCTGCAGTTAGTGTGGCTGCCAGTAGGTGGCCTCACACCTGCAGTGAGGTTTAATGAAGGGGGAGGCACTTCACGTAGCAGTTTAGCAAGCTGCTGTACAAAGCACCTCTCCAATTCCATTAAAATGGGGTAGGGATGAGCTGGGAGGGCAGGGGGCAGGTGGTGAGCTTGTGGGTATAGGCAAGGGGGTGGATGAAGTGGAAAGTGAGAAGGTTTGCTTAGGTGTGGAGGAAGAGTGGTTGGCAAGGTAGGGTTTGCAAGTGGAGAAAGTAGAGCAGCAATCCTTTAATAAAAAGGATGATAGTTTGACCTGCATTAGATTAAATCCCAAGAGTGAGCTTTTGAGCCTTGTTACAAATTTTGTTCCTCGGCTCTACTCCAGAGTGAGTTTCTCTATACATCAGGACAGCTTTGTTGTTCCTCTGCAGATGAAATGAGAATGCCATAGATGGGTCATGCAGCCATTGCTTCAGTTGCGAGAAAGCAGGATTTTGCTAAATTTCTTTCTGAACTTGACATGTGCTAGGGCATTTGTTTGCTTCCTGCATTTGACCTCCTGGCTTTTGGCTCTTACCTGCCTCAGGCTCACATGGATATCATGTTACCAGGTGGGTGTGAAACAGGCAGTCCAGGAGTGGTTCACCATATGCGGATCACCTAACAATGACACTTCACACAGCTCATGAAACAACACTTTTTACAGCCCCTTTAATGGCAATTGCACTGTTTCTGGTGAGATCTTGGGCCCTCCTGTTTTCCTGAAAAGTGTGAAATGAAGCTGTAATGGAGATGGAATAAAAGTAGGAGAGAAGCAGTGAGGGGGAATGAAAAGCCTTCTAGCCAATTAGAAATGACAGTTCTGGGTTTTCTCGCCTGGTAGGGAAATGTTGGCAACATATTCTAGTTCAGTGGGCCTTCCCTAATTGTGTTTTCTCTTGTAGGGAACGGGTGAACAGGCTTTATAGAAGAATAGAAAACAAAAATACCATATATATTTTCTGCCATATTGACCCTCTCATTTTCTAAAGCTATTGTTTCCATCTCTCAGCCATCACCAGAACACAGGGATATAAACAGGCATCAACATTCACCTCTCCTAGATTTCTTGTTGGTTTAGACCAAATTATTGTCAAGCTGGAAAGGTGAAGCGGGAAAGGTAGAAGGAGGCTTCACAATAGTAAGGAGAGCAAGTTTTCAAGTTGCTTTAACTGTTGCACTGCCCTGCTCAGCACAGATGGATGCTCAGGTCAAATGTATTCTGGTCTGCAGAATTTTCATGTGTTCCCCCATTAGTTGGTTCTTTCTTGCATCTGCAAGAAGTTTGCCATAAAAAAGAACCTGCTTGAAAATTCATATTAAAAACAGATTTATTTATTTATTTTTTAAAAAAATCATCTCCAATTTATGCATTTAAAAACGTATTTTGATATACCGGTACTTGTGAGTTGAGAAATTACTTGAACATCCTTAAAGGTAAAGGGACCCCTGACCGTTAGGTCCAGTCGCGGACGACTCTGGGGTTGCGGCACTCATCTCACTTTACTGGCCGAGGGAGCCGGTGTACAGCTTCCGGGTCATGTGGCCAGCATGACTAAGCCGCTTTTGGCAAACCAGAGCAGCGAATGGAAACGCCGTGCATCCTTCTTAGGTACATCCTTACTTAGGCTAAATGTCTCTTATTAGGATTTAAGAGATATAGCCTATAATGCCCCATATGAGTTTCTCTGGCCAGCATTCTTCTTATTCTGAATTCTGAATAGTTAGGAGAATTTCTAGAATTAATTCCAGCACTGAAGTATGTGCAGTTTGCTGCAGTTTTGGCTTCCTCAGTTCATTTGCATCTCTTCCCTAAATACAGTTTTCTGTATTTAGAAATTTTGGTAGTTGGGCCACGGTAGGCCATCACTGAGGCATATAGATTGAAATGGATTATAGAACAATGCTATTGTCCCTGGGAGCTCTGCCTGGTCCTGTAGTACCTAAACTGGCCAATTGCTGTAACCAACTCTCTAGCATCTGAGACCTGCTCCTTGTTGCTTCATCCTAATGCTGATTTCTCAATAGATCATCTCTCCTCACCTTATCCATCAAATAAAATCTGGAGTCCAATACATGATTTAGACTTTAACCCTTGGGGCCAAGTGTGCTCCAGTATCAAAAGTTTAATCTAACAAGATATCTGAATTTGCCATGAACAGCAAGCATAGAGATATTTTGCTTTGGCTTTTCCCTTAGAGGTGAATTTAACCTGGAATAATTTCAGGCACTTGAAATAAGGTTGGGTTATTCATTAATTGATAGCCTCTCCATCAAAATGCTGTCAATGCAAGCCATAAAACCAAACTGCAATAGCTTGCAGTTTCTTAAGGCAAGTGTTCTTAGATATTGCAATGATGAATATGGAAGTTAAAAGTGTAATATCATTTAATTGATTTTTATAACTTTTGGCCAATTGTCATTAAACATTTAGCTTTCAGGGGGAGTGTAGGGAAAGAGGCTCTGGTGGTTAAATGACACATTTTTACAACTGTTCTGTCCCCAGAATATGAACAGCTTCCTCATCATAGTTAATTATTGCTTTGCCACTGAACAGTGTCTTCTGTAATGATGATGAACAGCTTTTGATTTTAGTACTGTTTAAGGACATATAGTTGGAAGATAAAATTGGAGACCAGCTTTGAAATGTACTTTGCAAATAAAAGGGAAGAACTTACAAAGTGATCCTTATGGGAAGCTAAGTGGTAGAGCAGCTGTTTTAAATGCAGAATGTCCCAGGTTCAATCCCTGGTGTCCCTGGGTAGGGCTGGGAGTATCCCCTGCCTGAAACTTTGGAGAGCTGCTGCCAGTCAGTATAAGCAGTACTGAGCTAGGTGGACCAATGATCGATCACACCCTGAGTGTTCTCAGGTAGCTTCCTGTGCTCCCATTCTGGTAAGCAGTATTGATTTGTGAATTAGTAGATTATAACAAAAGTCATTCTAACAGAAATCCTTTCAGAGGGTTAGGCCCAAAGAACATTGCAAAAGCATCTGTGTCACTCTGTAATAGATGTGTTCCACATCAGTTTTGTGTGTGAGGTTGTGCAAATGGTAGAACACCTTGCACAACTTTCTAGTGTGAGGTGCAAAACAACCCTTCCGTGAGCAAGCAGAATAAGATACTATGTGATCAGGGCACACTGATGATGTTGATTTAAAAAGCACAAACACTGAAAACAATTTGTACAACATGTCCTCAGAAATAAAGAGCAGCTGTGAAACTAAAGGATTTCTGCAAGATCCACAAGTGCCTTGACCAGGGAGAGCCTAGCTGGTGTACTCCATATGCTATTTTACGACATCTGTGACTGTTGGAGCTGGGGTTGATGGAAGCTGGAGTCCAAGAACACACTGCCTATCCCCAGCCTAAGGTCTTGCTGTATAGTTTTTTGTTTTTTAAAAAATAATATTTATTAACATTTTAAAGACTACAAAAGAAAGACTACAAAAGAAAGAAAGAAAAATTAAACAATACAATACAATACAAAAACAAAAACACCACACAACACCAACCCCAAAACATTAAATTAACAAAACCAAACAAACATAATTTAAAACACATCTAATAAGTTCAGTATCTCAACTTTCATTTACTTGTTTCAACGACCTCCTCACACCTCCCTTTTTGTATTCCACTTTAATTAACTGTTTCAGCAATTCCTTTCCATCTTCCTCTGTTTTCTGTCCTGTAATTTATCTTAACATATTCTAACCTTATTTTCCCCTTTAATATATAATTGTCTTAACATATTTTAACCTTATTTTCCCTTTAATACTCTAATAATCTATTTGTACTTAATTCCTTATAACATTTCTACTAAAGCCATATAACTCCTTTCCAACATTTTTCTAACACTCATTAATTTTACAATATTCTTATAAATAGTCTTTAAACTTTTTCCAATCTTCTTCCACCGACTCTTCTCCCTGGTCCCGGATTCTGCCAGTCATATCCGCCAATTCCTTATAGTCCATCAACCTGGTGATCTTCTGTCCGATGCTCTTAACTCTTTTCCAAGTCCCTTCTGCGAGTCTTCATATTTATACATGAGCTTTACTTTGTCTTCCACTGATCTTATTTTCATTTTCCTTCCTTTGAGGCTAAAGAGTAGATCTCGGGGAAACTCCCACCTAAAGATGATTTTATTCCTTCTCGACAGGGCAACCAAATCTCCGTAGTTAAATCTAAGATCCATAAGGTATTTCAGGACGTCTTTCAAAATTTCCACTCTTGACTGTTGTTCTTCTAAGTTCTTCTGGTAGTTCCAACAGTCTCTTATTTTGTTCTTCTCTTTTTTCCCTCCTCTTCCAAGTCCAAAGGCCCTCACAGTTTTAATCTCTTCTTGACCCAAGTCCCGGTCCCAAAAATCATCAAATTCCTGTGTGAGGAAATCTATCAAACTTTCCTTCTCCAGTTCAGGTAGGGCTCTGATCCTTGAAATCTGATTTTCTTTAAATTCAATCATAGTAGGCATCAACTTATGGTCATCAAATTGCATCTGTAAGGCTGGGACTCTCTCTCTCTCCAATTGTGTTACTTTAGGTTCAACGGCAATAACATTCTCCCTAGCCTTCTCCGCACTTTGCCATGTCAAAGTAGATTCCTGTGTCAGTTTCTGAATAGTTTCTGTATTGGTGTTCACTTTTTGTCCCAAATTGTCGATTTTGGTAATTACCACATCCATCTTTTTGTGAAGCTGTTCCAATGAGTCACTTATCTTACATAATACATCCACTAAGGCCTCTTCTGTCAACATTCTTAACCGATTCAAGGTCCCTAGAATCTCACAGGTTTTTATCTTACAGCTGGGGGACAGTTTCAAAGGCTTCCTCTAGAGGGAAACAGTTCCTCTAGAGGGAAACAGTTTCTATTTGTATTAGTCCTTTTAAACTCAATTCAAACAATAGTTAGTTTCAATTTTCTGTTACTTTTACTCTTTTTTAAATGCAGACGGAGACAGTGGAAGCAATGTATTCCTTATTTAACTAACTGTCAGTGAACATTCTAATCATGATCAATAAGCATTCCAGAACACGTCAGTCCTGTTGGCAGCCCGTTTCCAGGATCGGAGTGGTGGTAATTTAACTCTGTTCGCTCTATCCTGCAGGTATACTCAGTCCAAAACTTTCCCCCCTCTTCTCCTGCCACCAAGGGGGGTTTAGTATTTTTTACTGATGGAAATGTAGTCCTTTACAATAGGCTTTCCGAGGCTTCAGCTTGCATCCTCATTGCTTCAATCTATTTACAAAAGGGGAAAGTGGACTTCCTGTTTTAAACCTCCCCGTTTCGACACCAAATTAAGACATTTAAAAATCCAATTCTCCGCTCTACTCACGGGTAGTTGCTTTAAGATCAAATTGTCCACAGGAAAAAGTCAGAGCTCTCCGGCAACAGCTATGCGGCTTCGCTCCGTGGAAGAAGCAGTCAATTCGAAGCACCGCACCGCTCACCCCACGTCGCTCCGGATCTCCGAAACTGGGTTTCCCCGCGAGTAGGGGAGGCGCAAAAGGTGCCAGCCGAATCCCACATTCACAGGCTTCACCCGCCTGTGATTTTTAGTGGGTCTCCACCTTTGCCGTGGTGGCCAGACCCAGATTTCCACGAGGCAAATTCCTCGTGGAATTCAGCCATTGCCGGAGGCGCCAACCCAGAAGTCCGGTCTTGCTGTATAGTT
This sequence comes from Podarcis cretensis, assembly GCF_951804945.1. Classification (NCBI taxonomy): domain Eukaryota; kingdom Metazoa; phylum Chordata; class Lepidosauria; order Squamata; family Lacertidae; genus Podarcis; species Podarcis cretensis. The sequence continues at coordinate 32,704,011 of NC_137177.1, forward strand.
TTTGTCAGCTACTGAGAGGCTAGAGCTAACAGCACTGTAGGACTTGTATTGCTATCCTGATGAAATTGCAGGCAGTTCCCACCAGACCTGCTGCACTTCTGTAGCTTGGACAAAGGGTTGCTATTCCTCTGCACAGGCATCCTTGCCTCTGGTCTTTCCATCCCAAATACTTGCCCAGACTTTGATTTGAGAGTCTGACAGCTCTCACCAAAAAGTGCTGGAAAGTGAGTTGTAGGTTGACCCTATCCACATGATCAGTTCTTGGTCTCTATCCTAACTGGGGTCAAGCAAATCAGTTGTTAGAAACTTTTCTTTAAACACACAGGTTTTCTCTCTGTTGCTGCTTGAATGTTAATTACCATCTTGTAACTGTGTGGAAGTCAGTTCAGTATGTATGATGTATCTTTAAAATGACAGTGCAAAATTAGATCCTAAAGCTAGTGATTATTTCTCTGGCTCCCATAGCCTTGCCTGTGCTCTTTTGAAATTTGTCCTATTCCCAGGTAAGAGTTGTGATCTGAGAAAGAGCTTCGTTTGCCCAGGGTTGTCTGATCCCAGTCATGGTTGCCGTCTTTCATTTCTAGTGCTGTGAACACTTTACTTAGATTAAGAACTGGATGAAGCTATTACATAGGTGGTACCTCACACTGCTTAGGTTGTCTGCTTAAGTTAAAACACTAAAAAAAGGATTAATATCTCAACTTTCTAAGCATCTAGGTAGGCATGTCTAAACAGGAATGTTTTGAGCAGGTGCTGAAAGCAGTACACCGAAGGCGCCTGCTTGGTCTCAATAAGCAGGGAGTTCCAAATTTTTGGTGCAGCCACAATGAATGATCAAGTTTTTAAAATGTGGAAGGGGTGTCATGTGGCACCTGTAGTAGTATTTGAAGCAGTTGTGTAGGCACATCTGGGATAAAGCAATCTCGTAGGTACAGAGGTACCTCGGGTTATATATACTTCAGGTTACATACGCTTCAGGTTACAGACTCCGCTAACCCAGAAATAGTACCTCGGGCTAAGAACTTTGCTTCAGGATGAGAACAGAAATCGTGTTCCGGCAGTGCGGCGGCAGCAGGAGTCCCTATTAGCTAAAGTGGTGCTTCAGGTTAGGAACAGTTTCAGGTTAAGAACGAACCTCCAGAACGAATTAAGTACTTGACCCAAGGTACCACTGTAAACTGGTCCCAATATGTTAAGGACTTTCTATACTAATAGTAACACCTTGAACCTCGCCCAGCAGCAAATCTGCAAACAGTGCAGATCTCTGAGCACAGGTGTTTTATGCTGACAAGACCTCAATCCTTCTGGTTCAAGTGTGAGGAAAACCCAACATAAGCAAAAATTATATGGACTGGACAATTGCCTGTCTCTAGAAATATTGTGTCACTAAACTGCCACTTTTTTAAAAAAAAACTCTTCTTTGGTGAAGTTTGTCGCACATGGAAGGGTCAGAATTTTGTGCAAGGAACCATCTCCAGCAAGGTTTGCAAAGGAGCTCTGAATGGGAGTCTCTGGAGGGTCTCTGGGCATGTAAGTGGCTTTGAAGATGCTATTAGCTACTCACTCGATCTTCCTTTTCCTCCTCCCAAGGGTGTGCACAAAGGCTGCCTTCAGGTGCCTCTAGCCCCTTCAGTAGGTTTCAGAACTGTGTGCTTCCGATTGACATTACAATAGCAAATTGCAAGTCAGTGAGCTGAATACTGCCTGATGGGAAACAGCTGACCAAGCTCCCTTTCCATGTTTTGCTTCACTGTCTGCTGTTTTAACAACTTGAGTTCATCGACAGTGCCATCAGAAAGCCTTGCCTTTGGCACTGAGGGACTTGTCTTACTAAATGTGTATATACTAGACACTCTGTGTATATGCTACAGTATATAGACAGGAACCCTGGAAACCAGGAATCAGTACCAGGAATCAGTTTTGCCTGGAAACCATATTGGGGTGGGGGAGGGAGGGGAGAGAGATGAATTTGGTTATTCAAGAATGGGTGCCCTCTAAAGGGACCCAGGTGGCACTGTGGTCTAAACCACAGAGCCTAGGGCTTTCTGATCAGAAGGCTGCGACAGGGTGAGCTTCTGTTCCTCGGTCCCTGCTCCTGCCAGTCTAGCAGTTCAAAAGCATGTCAAAGTGCAAGTAGATAAATAGGTACCACTCTGGCGGGAAGGTAAACGGCGGTTCCGTGTGCTGCTGTGGTTTGCCAGATGCGGCTTAGTCATGCTGGCCACATGACCCGGCTCCCTCAGCGAGTAAAGCGAGATGAGTGCCACAACCCCAGAGTCGTCCATGACTGGACCTAACGGTCAGGGATCCCTTTACTAAACATGCTCAGAGACACCCACATTATTATTGCACTGTATTTTAGAGTAAAAGTCTCAAGATGAGAGGCAATTGCTGGAGGCAGATTCTGGTTAGCCATGGCAAAAGATTTTATCTCCAATGCTTCTCTCTCCAATGTCTTTCACTGGAAAGGGCATTTCTGACGTGTCAGGAAATGTGATGTTGATGTAGCCTACCTGGAATCAAAGGCCTCAGATGAAGGAAATAATGTCTGCTATCACCTGATTCCTCCTCTTGGTTCTTTCCAATGCCACCCTAAGGCATTTTGTTGTACATGACTTTGCAAGGACCACTTGTGAAAATACTTGTTATACCATTCAGTCATCAGTTCCTGCCTTCATCTTCCCCCTCCCCCCACAGTGGTGTTTCCTGTGGTACCTATTTATCTACTTGCACTGGTATGTTTTTGAACTGCTAGGTTGGCAGGAGCTGGGGCAGAGCAATGGGAGCTCACCCTGTCTTGCAGATTCAAACTCTTGACCTTGTAATCTGCAAGCCCCAGAGGCTTGGTGGTTTAAACCACAATGCCACCTGTGTTCCCAATGGCGTTTCCCTGTGCTCTGGCTTCTGTCATGGTGTCCTGTTGCACCAGAAACAGTTTAGTCATGTTGGCCACATGACCCGGAAAAACTGACTGTGGACAAACACCCGCTCCCTCAGCCTGAAAGTGGATATGAGTGCCGCACCCCATAGTCAAATTCGACTGGACTTAACCATCTGTCCGGGTGTTTCCTGAAACAGACTGCTTCACCCTGTATCATAGGTGGGTTGCCCCTGGTTTTCCCATCTATTATAATGGAGCCTTTGGGCATGGCTCCTTGGCTGTCCTCTGTCTGTCTGCCACTTTTGCTAATTGCCAGTCACACATGGTTCCTATGTCTTGCCTGAAGCCTTATGAAACTTGCAGGATCCACCTTTGTTTGCTGGAGGCTGTGGCTGTTTCTCTGTGCATCAACAGATCTTGCTAGCTTCCACCTTCCACCTAGGGTGAAACTCACTCCACCACTTGATTGACCGATTGATTGATTGACTGACTGACTGACTGACTGATTGATTTAGGGTATATTGGATTTCTTTTACAACCCCCTCCAGAGCTTAAATGTAACACCCCAGAAGCCTGACTTTTGCACATGGTTTTTGAATTTTGCATCATGCCACACTGGGTTGCAGGTGGAGGAGCCCAGGGTGTCATGGATGGGGTGCTGCATGTTCCATTCCTGTTGAATCCTCATGTGCACCATCAAACTTGCATTCATTCTGAAGCTTGAAATCCAGTTTGTTGGCAGGAGCTGCCCTTCCAGACAGCTGTCTTGGAGAGAAGCCACAATCCTGCTTATTAAAGTCTTAGCATGGCCTTCTCTTTTTCATTCTGATGTGGCTGGAGGGTGCATTACACTTCTGCAGTTGGGCCGCGGGTTCTTTTCCCATCCCCCTTCCCTCTGGCTGTCTTCGCTCCCCTTCTGCAGCAAGGCAGTTAAGAAAAAGAATTCACAACACATTACAGTGCAGAGACCCTTTGACCTTTCCTGCTTTGTTTCATTCAATAAAACATGATTAGATTTTATAAAGTGTTTCCTGACTAATCTGATTTCCTTCACCTCCCCTGCTCCTCAGCATACTTGAAATATGATTAATTTAGCTTGCTAGATAGGCCAGGGTGTTTTCCCCATGAACGTATACACCAGCCTTCCCCAACTTGGTGCTGTCCAGATATTTTGGACTACATCCCCCATCAACTCCAGCCAACAATGTTGTGGAGTTGACTTACTGGGGTGATGTTGTGGTGCAATGTCACCACAGTGCCATATTTTTATCTCTATTTCCTGATCCTACACACTTACAGTGGTATCTCAGGTTAAGTACTTAATTCGTTCTGGAGGTCCATTCTTAACCTGAAACTGTTCTTAACCTGAAGCACCACTTTAGCTAATGGGGCCTCCTGCTGCCGCCGTGCCGCCGGAGCACGATTTCTATTCTTATCCTGAAGCAAAGTTCTTAACCCGAGGTAATATTTCTGGGTTAGTGGAGTCTGTAACCTGAAGCGTATGTAACCCGAGGTACCACTGTACTCTCCCATGTATATAGCAAGCTGCCTTGTACCAAGTCAGACTGTTGTTCCACCTAGCTCAAGATTGTAGCAGTGGCTTTGCAAGGTTTCCACTGGGTTTCTCCAGGGTTTCAGGAAAAAGACATTCCCAGCCCCACATGGAGTTGCCAGGAATTGAACCTGGAATGTTCTGCATGCAAAGTGAATGTTATGGGACTGAGCTTATAGCCTGTGGTGGGATAATGAGCTGCTTGTGCGTTAAAGCTTGATCCCTCAGAGCTCACTCAGTGTGGTGAAGCCCTGCCTTGAGCGGAGCCCTTCGGGGTGGCTCCGTCAGTCGCTGGTAGAATCTGACAGTGGGCGTTTGCGGAAACGTTTCCAACATAAAAGCTGTTTCACGGACATGCGCCTCCTGGATTCCCTGCGTGACAGTTTCCGGCGAGGGGTGGGGGTCCTTAAAGGGTGTCCTGATACCTCCTCACTGTTCTCACTGGAAGTATCCCAGAGCCTCCCCTCCGACTCCCTTTCCTTTGGAGCTCCCGCACTCCCCCTACTGGTTCCCTCTTCTGCTGAAGAAGTGTCTCTCCTATTCTCCTGAAGCCTTCTCACCACCTGTCCTTCCGATGGCAGTTCCCTGACATCCACCTCCCCCCCAGGGCCCCCTTCACCCCCTCCCGCCTCTTCTCTTACTGGCGGCGAGGACGGAAATCCCTGGAAGGAACTCCCCTCATCCTCCGAGGATTCAAACACTTCTAACCATGGCCTTCCGTCTCTTTCCCCATCTTCCTCTCCTTCGTCGGAATCTGTTTCCACCTCCACCCCCGACTCTGGGAACCCTTCAAACTCCCCTTCCTCATCTGTAGTACCGAAGTGTTCCCTCCTAAATCTTGCCACTGGTTGTGGTTTTCTTGGGAAACGCCGATGAAACGTTTCTATTAAAATCTCGTCTTTGACTTCCTCTGCCGGTACCCATGTGTTTTCTGACTCTTCCTCCCCCTCCCATTCTACCAAGTATTCCACCTGATTTCCCTTCCACCTGGAATCAATGATCCCTGCCACATCCATGTTGCGTTCTCTCTCTTCTATGACGGGTGTCCGGGTGACCTCCCTCTCATGTTCCCCCCACTCACGTCCCTCTCTGTACAGCGACAGTAATGACCTGTGAAATACTGGGTGCAATTTCATGTGACTGGGCAATCGGAGTTTGAATGCTACTGGGTTGACCTGCTGTATGACCTCAAAGGGTCCCAACCGTTTGGGTCTCAATTTCTTACACCCTCCCTTGAACGGCAGTCCTTGGGTGGATAGCCACACCCGGTTACCCACCCTTATGGTTTCGCCTTCCCTCCTATTTCTGTCTGCTTGCTTCTTATATTCTTCTTTGGCTTTCTCTAAGTTGAGTTGGAGCTGACGGTGGATCGCTTCCATCTCTTCAACAAAATTTTCCGCTGCAGGTACACTCCACCTCCCCCCTCCTTCTCCTGGAAACGCCCGAGGATGACACCCATAATTGGCTAGAAAGGGACTCATCCCTGTGGACATGTTCTCCGCGTTGTTGTAGGCAAATTCTGCCAGAGGTAACCTGTCTACCCAATCAGTTTCTCTGTCCTTTACATAACACCTCAGATATTGTTGCAAAACCCCGTTTGCCCTTTCTGCTTGCCCATTTGTTTCTGGGTGCCTGGCGGTGGAAAAACTTACCTCCACATGCAACATGCTCATTAGTTTCCTCCAGAACCTGGAAGTAAATTGTTTTCCTCTGTCGCTCAAAACCCTCAAGGGGGCGCCATGCAACCTAAAAATGTGCTTCACAAACAACCTTGCGGTTTCTTCCGCTGTCACTGCATGTGAACAAGCTATAAAGTGGCACATCTTAGTTAGTAGATCTACCACCACCATGACCGCAGTTTTCCCTTTGGATCTCGGTAGATCGGTCATGAAGTCTATGGATACCATCTCCCATGGCCTTTCTGGGGTGGGTAAGGGTTCTAATAACCCTGCTGGCGCCAACCTCTCTCCCTTTGCTCTTTGGCACCTGTCGCATCCCCTGACATACTCCCGCACGTCTTCCCGCACCTTGGGCCACCAAAACTCCCTGGTAACCAACCACATGGTCTTGTGCTGCCCGAAGTGCCCCGCCGTGGGGCTGTCATGCAACTGTTTGAGCACCCGCCCTCTTAGTTCCCCATCTGGTATGTAGAGTGCCCCTTTGTAATATAGTTTTCCGTTCTTTTCCTCAAAACCCCCTGCGTTCTCACCTGTCTCCCTGAGTTCCCTAAGTTTTTCTTGGGCATATTCATCGTTCTCAATACCCTCTACCAGTTCTCTTTGCCCCACCAATGCCGCCCCACAAACCCAGTGGTCCTCCGAGATGATATGTCTTTCTTCCGCCCCTCCTTCCCCCTCCAAGTACTCAGGTTTTCTGGAGAGAGCGTCCGCCCTGACATTCTCAGCCCCTGGCACGTAGCGAATTTCAAAATTGAACTTGGAGAACTCTTGCGCCCATCTTACTTGTCTCTGGTTCAATACTCGGGCTGTCCTCCAGTATTCTAGATTTTTGTGGTCTGTCCGCACTTGAACCTTGTGTTGCGCCCCAATCAACAGGTGTCTCCATCTCTTGAACGCTTCGTGGACGGCGAGTAATTCTCTGTCGTACACTGTATAATTCCTCTCAGATTTGTTCAATTTCCTCGAGAAGAAGGCACACGGTCTCCATTCTGACGTATTCAGTCCTGGCTGCAGGAGCACGGCGCCCACCGCTCTGTCAGACGCGTCGGTTTCCACCCTCATCGGCTGCTGCAGATCCACGTGTAAGAGTTGTTCTTCCGAAGCAAACGCCCTCTTTAAACTTTCGAAAGCTCGCTGCGCTTCTTCCGTCCAGACAAATTTCTTCTTACTGCTGAGACAATCCGTGATGGGGGCTGTTAAGTGGGCGAAGTTCTTGATGAACTTCCGATAGAAGTTTCCGAACCCCAAAAACCTCTGCACATCTTTCTTAGTTTTCGGTGGCCTCCATTCCAGCACCGCTTGCACCTTGCTAGGATCCATGGCCAGCCCCTTGTCCGACAACCGGTACCCTAGGAATTCCACCTCCCTGGTGTGAAACTGACACTTCTCCAGTTTCACCCACAGCTGGTTTTCTTGCAGTTTCCTCAGTACCTCTCGTACATCTCGCACATGCTGCTCTTCATCCTCTGAGTACACCAGTACATCATCCAAGAACGCAGCGCAGTTCTTGTACAGCAATGGTCCTAGTACGTGATTCATGAATGATTGAAATACTGCCGATCCCGCCTGGAGGCCTAAAGGCATAACGCAGTACTCAAATGCTCCCAAGGGGGTGAACATAGTGGTTTTCCACTCATCTCCCTTTCTCATACGTATCAGGTTATACGCCCCCCTCAGGTCCAGCTTGGTAAAAATCTTCCCTTTTCTCACCCGGGTCAGAATGTCATCGATTCTGGGCATAGGGAAAGTCACGGGTTCGGACACTGCGTTTAGGGCCCGGAAGTCCACAATTAATCTCGGTTTGTCCGAATTTTTTTTGTCCACAAAGAACACTGGGCTACCCCCCACCGCTCGTGACTCTCTGATGAACCCACGCTTGAGGTTTTTGTCAATAAACTCCCTTAGCTCCTGCATCTCCCTGTCAGACATTGCATACACCTTGCCCACTGGCAATTGTGCTCCTGGGAGTAAGTTGATTTGGCAGTCAAAGGGTCTGTGCGGGGGTAGTTTATCTGCTTCCCTTTCGCTGAAGACGTCGGCAAAATCTGCATATTCTCGTGGTACCCTACCTTGATCCGTTGCTTCCATCTTTGCTAACGTGGCCTGAGTGCCTACTTGGCCCCCTTTTTCTGTGCAGTGTCCCATACAATGTGCTGACCCAAAGGAAACCACTCTCTGATGCCATCCCACAAGCGGATCATGCAGCGCTAGCCAGCTCATCCCCAAAATGATGGGCGCTCCTCCCAAAGTGGCTATATTAAATGCTATCAGTTCCGTGTGTCTTGCCACCCTCATTGTCATGGGGACAGTCTGCTGGTTTACTTCTCCCCCCAACAGCGCCCTCCCATCAATCGTGGTCACCTGCAGGGGATTTTTTAAAGGGATGGTCTGTATCTGATGTGCGGCTGCAAACTCCTTACTCATAAAGTTGCAGGAGCTGCCTGAGTCTAATAGCGCCTTCACCTTTAGTGGGTGTCCGTTTGCCAGCTCCAGCAATACCTCTATTACAAGAGCTGGTCTTGGGGGTTCTGGCGTGGGCACATTTACTGTTCCTTGGCCTGGCTGCTGTGCCCCGTCGGTGGCAGCCAGGCGTTGGCTTTTACTTGCTCCTTAGCTCCTTCTCCCTCCTCCCCAACAGCTCCCGCCATTCCTTGCCATTCCTTTCTTTGCGGACAAACTCTGGCAAAGTGACCTGGCTGTTGGCAGAGAAAACATTTCTTGGCGCCTTTTCCCTCCTTCTTCCGCCCTTCACTGGGGTTTGAAATTGCGCGCGCGCGCGCTGTTCCGATTTCCATCGGCTCTGCTGGCAGAGAAGGCTGCTCTGGAATCTCTGGAATGCGGAAATCCCTCCAACGCTCCCCTTTCCCTTCCCGCTTCTCCAAGGCTCTGGCCTCCTGGCGTGATCCTATGGCCAGCGCTGATTTAGTCAGATGGTCCATAGACTCCGCCCTGGGCCCCCGGGAAAGTTCGTCTTTCACTGCCGAAGATAGTCCTTCTTCGAACAGCATTTGTATCGGTTCCGCTGACAAATCCCAACCTAATTTATGGATCAACATGGTGAACTCAGTCCAGTACTCACGGACAGATCGGTTCCCTTGTTTACACGCCATTAACTGCCTGCGCGCCACTCCCTGCTCAATCTCGCTGGAAAACATCAGATCCATGGCGCGAAAAAACTTCCTTGTGTCCCTTAGGGCTTCATTATTGGCTGCCATTAGTGGCCTCACCCAATCTTTGGCCCCGCCTTCGAGATGCCCAATCACATAAGCAACCCTCGAATCCTCATCAGGAAAATCATCAAACTGCAGATTGAGGGCATATTGCATCTCTGTCCTGAAGGCTTGATAATTCCTGGGATCACCCCCAAACTTCTGCACCAGTCCAGGCACTTTCCTCGAGAGCTGGGCGGCTTTCCCCTTTTCTGCATCATGAGCCCTCCTCTCCTCAAGCCTCGCCGTTTGCAGAGCTAACTGTACCTCCAACATCCTGTACCTTTCTTCCAGGCTAGGACCGGCTGCAGCTGCTCCCCCATCTCCGGCTCCGGCTGGGTTGCTCATGATGCCTCTCTTTGCACAAGCTGCTTTCAGGGACTGTCAGATTGCTGTGGTGGGATAATGAGCTGCTTGTGCGTTAAAGCTTGATCCCTCAGAGCTCACTCAGTGTGGTGAAGCCCTGCCTTGAGCGGAGCCCTTCGGGGTGGCTCCGTCAGTCGCTGGTAGAATCTGACAGTGGGCGTTTGCGGAAACGTTTCCAACATAAAAGCTGTTTCACGGACATGCGCCTCCTGGATTCCCTGCGTGACAGTTTCCGGCGAGGGGTGGGGGTCCTTAAAGGGTGTCCTGATACCTCCTCACTGTTCTCACTGGAAGTATCCCAGAGCCTCCCCTCCGACTCCCTTTCCTTTGGAGCTCCCGCACTCCCCCTACTGGTTCCCTCTTCTGCTGAAGAAGTGTCTCTCCTATTCTCCTGAAGCCTTCTCACCACCTGTCCTTCCGATGGCAGTTCCCTGACATAGCCCTTCTACAATTCTGGGACAATTGCTATGGTCCCAGTTCATGCCATTCTTTTCGCTATTGGTGCTAGGTTCATGGCACCCTTTATAGGACAAACTCCCCAGGAAACACTGGCTGCTGATAGCATCATTATAATTTTATTTTCAAATACACTGGTTGAGCAGGCATTATCAGGGTCGAGGAGCAAGCTTACAGGCTCGCAGTGCTAGTCCCAATACAGCATTAGTTCATTGCTGTTGCTGTTGTTGATGGTGATGATTTTAAAAAGAAATTATCAATGACATGACCTCAATGAGTTGAAAAATAGACAGACGTGTTGTTCATAGCATGTTGTGGATTGTTGTTGTTGTTTTGTCGTTTAGTCGTGTCCGACTCTTCTTGACCCTGTGGACCAGAGCACGTCAGGCACTCCTGTCTTCTACTGCCTCCTACAGTTTGGTCAAACTCATGTTGGTAGCTTTGAGAACACTGTCCAACCATCTCGTCCTCTGTCTTCCCCTTCTCCTTGTGCCCTCCATCTTTCCCAACATCAGGGTCTTTTCCAGGGAGTCTTCTCTTCTCATGATGTGGCGAAAGTATTGGAGCCTCAGCTTCAGGATCTGTCCTTCCACTGAGCACTCAGGGCTGATTTCCTTCAGAATGGGTAGGTTTGATCTTCTTGCAGTCCATGGGACTCTCAAGAGTCTCCTCCAGCACCATAATTCAAAAGCATCAATTCTTTGGCGATCAGCCTTCTTTATGGTCCAGATTACCACTACTCCTAATTTCGCATTAGCGTCCTTGGTCTCCATCAATAGACATAAAGAGGATGGCATGTTATCAATACACTAACTTAAATTCTAATTTACATAGTTTATGGTTTGCCAGCTCTGTCTCCAAATCCATGGCATTGTGAGAGTGTACAATGTTGAGAGTATGACAATAAGAATGTGAAGCTGGAGGAGAAGTATTTAAACATTCCCATTTGCTGGTTCTCCACCCCTCATCCTTCTGAATCTTACCCTTGCTTCCAAAAATAAATTTTTACCTGCAGGCTAAAAAAGAAATTATTGGCAGGTTATGCAAATGTAGCTCCGAGAGAGAGAGAGAAAGAAAAAGAGAAATTGGATGGAAATACTGCTTAAAAATGAATAGCAAAATGAAATCCTATAGACATGTGGAGCTAGAAAGTGGGGAACTGGAAGTCTACCCTCCCTAAGAATTCAGTAAAATTCATAGTGAGGTGTGCCCAATGTCAAGTAGTAGTAGGAATATGTCTATCAAATCCAAGGCTATTGTGGTTGAGCCATGGGTCTATGGAGATGTGGTTTAGGACATGTTCATAAAAGGACATGGGAACATAACCCAATGCATAACCTGTTGTTTTTCTCCCCTCTCTCTGAACATTGAGAAACTTAATGAGGTCAATGACACATGGCTTGCCATGTACATGTGAAGAGGATCTAGAGGTCTTTAGCAGACTACAAGCTTAACAAGAGTCAACAGTGTGATGCAGCAGCATCAGCAACAACAAAAACTACCGCGATTCTAGGCTGCATCAACAGAAGTATAATGTCTGGATCAAGGGAAGAATAGTACCACACTCTTCTGCCTTGGTCAGACCACACCTGGAATGCTGTGTCCAGTTCTGTGCACCACAGTATAAGAAGGGTATTGACAAACATGAACACGTGCAGAGGAGGGTGACCAAGTTAATCAAGGATCTGGAAACCAAGCCTTATGGGAAAGGCTTGAGGAAGTTCATTGTGTTTAGTCTGGAAAAGAGGAGATTGAGAGGAGATATCCATCTTCAAATATCTAAATGGCTATCACATGGAAGATGGTACAAGCTTGTTTTCTCCTGCTCCGCAGGGTAGGACTCGAACCAGTGACTTCAAGTTACAAGAAAGGATATTCAGACTAAACATCAGGAAGAACTTTCTGGCCGTAAGAGCTGTTTGACAGTGGAACAGTTTCCCTTGGGAAGTTGTGGACTTCCTTTCCTTGGAGGCTTTTAAGAAGAGGTTGAATGGCCATCTGTTATGGATGTTTTAGCTGTGATTATTGCATTGCAAGGGTTTAGACTAGATGGCCCTTGGGGTCCCTTCCAACTCTACAATTATGGGATTCTACGACCCCTCGCCACCCCTGTGCCCCATCCCAAGAGTCAGCAAAACAGCATCTTAAGCACACGGTGCCTAACAGGGCCCTTACAACTTATCACTGTCACTTTACTTTGGTCAAGAATTGCAAGTCAGTTGGCTCAATAAGGTTTAATTCACCACACCATTGCTTTAAAATTCATTTTGGATTTCAAGATGCTAATGCTTCTCTTGTTCCACAAGTAACTCCCATCTCAGACTTCCTCCCTTGTGGAAGGTAAGGTGAGAGAGAGAGAGAGAGAGAGAGAGAGAGAGAGAGAGAATGAGAATTGTTTCTGAAAACAAATCTGAAGCTCAGGTGAGGCAGATGTATATGAATGAGGAATGAGGCTGGAAAAAAATGTACCAGAAGATTAATGGCATGTCTCTACAATTTCAGCCTGAACACACCATGAAATGAAACTCTTCCTTCTTCCATACTTGCAATTTATTCTTTTTCTTATATATGTATTAAACTCCCTACATATGATTTTCCACATACGCTTTTAGAATGGCTCTTCTCCACAATCAGTGTCTCACACAGTTGGACATTTCCTGAAGCCCAGAGACTGTTGTGGGATCTTCGCCCGGTCCTCAGATACTTCAGTGCTAGCAGGGTGTATATTTGATGCTGCTGGAGTGTCTGTCTTTTTATTTGGGTGTTTTGCTTAGCTGGGATTTGAGACTTGGTTGTGCTGCCACCAAACTCCATTATGTGAAACTAGAGGTTCTGGGGTTCATGCCTACCTGTAAGTTATTGTCTTTACCCCAAAAGTCTGTTCTCCCTATCTCAGATGTTTTGAGGCTGGCTGCAGGCAAAGGAGTATAATGTACTTTATTTCATTTTTTTATTCTAATGTTTTAACATCAAAATAGGCCTAATGTCAGGGGGTGGGCATTGACAGCCTTTTGTTCAAGGGCCCACAGAAACCTGGGTGTGTATCACCTTAGAAATTCTGCTTTAACTATCAACACACTCCAGGCTGAGCCTTATCTACAAATTACATGTGCCACCATGCTGTTGCCATCCTACTATTACTCCTCAATGGCAGGCACTTGTGTTGTATCAGTAATGGTAAGAGTTCTACATTGTATGAGTCTACTGGTTGATGTGCACACTTCCTCCATCAGCATTAGCAGTTTGAAGGAGGTGCATCACTTCTGTTGTTTAGATGTATGTATGGTGTGTGTGTATAGATGTATGTATGGTGTGTGTTTAGATGTATGTATGGTGTGTGTAGATGGCCACTTTCAAATTGCCAGGAAAGAGAAAATGCATAACCAAGAGGGCAAAAAGAGGACACAGATTTAAATTAAATGTGCATAGTCTAATGCATATGTATAGATGCAAATTTAGAAATAATTACTGTAATGCTAATGGAAATAGAATACTGTTATAGGCTTGGTGTCAGACTGGATGATACCCATGGGTACCTTCTAGGCCTGTTCATAATCTATTAGAAGAGGATGCTGAACAAGCCAAACCAGTTTCTTTGTTAAGGTAATGGCTTTAGCTGGCCAGTTAAGTACTTATGTTTACCATATCCAAAGAGGTTGCTCTGATGCTATAGAGATAAAGGGGTGTGCTTTTCCCCACATCACCTGGCTGGATGCTGCAACATCCTAGGATGGAAGGCAACAAGCCAAGGGGACCTGTGTATGTGAGAGTTATTTGACTGATGCAAGAAGCTGGAGACACAGGGGCATATCTTGCCCTGTGCTGGACCCAAAGCTGTGGCTGCGGCTTCCCTGAGAACTTAAAGGCTAAGCAAGATCTGTTGGAGTATTAATGTTGTGAGCCCTTCCATCTTATCCTCAGGTTGTATATATGTGCAAATAAAACCATATATCCTAAAGACACCACAGTCTCTTTCATTCCAAGGAAACCTAACCCTGAGAAAGCGCAGCCACCCCTGGAGTCTCTCACCATCCAGAGTTAAGCATTGCACACAGCAGTGCATATCACCACCATATGACCAGCTGATCTGTGTGGCTACTCAGTCTACTATCAAGGCAGGTGCTAACTTTTGATTGACAACTGACTGGGAGCCCTCCCCCATCTCCTTTCTTTCTTTGATCAGGCAGCTCCTGAAACTGAGGACTATCCTCTGTGAATGGGACACATGATCACCGTTTATGTGTATACTCAGTGCTCTGGCTTCTGATTTGTTCATTAGCTGCCTGTTTGGTTTTAATTTAGTAAGAGGGAACAGAATGTCAGGGAATTTGTTGCTCTGTGCCAGTCAGTCAGTTCATGCAGGAGACATATCTGCCTTTTGACTTGAAAAGGGTTGAGAGTCAAGGCACTGAAGATAGAAAGATGCTCCCTACTGTGGGAGGCCACTGGTTCCTCTGGCTCAGCAATTGGCAGTGGCTCCCCAGTACCTCATGCAAGGCTCCCCACCCCACTCCTCCTATTGGAGAGCTTTTTAACTAGATAGAAACTGTGACCTCATGCAAAGCTGCATGCCCTGGTTTGGGTGAAGAGATTGGGGGACCATTGCAGGTAGTTCTTGCTATATGGTATATCTTATTGACTCTTCCATATGGTTGTGGTGTCTGATCAATTTAAAAGAAGATGAGAAGGAAAACAGACCATGATGACCCAAGTGGATCTTCATGATCCTGGACAGTATGTAGCTGAATACCACTTCCTGTAAAGGAGCTGACAGCAGGAAATGGCTGTAACTTTCATGCTCTGTTTGGTGGCTTCCTTGGGGCCTCCGATGTAAACTGGATGTTGGACTGGATGGATCCGCAAAGCTTCTTCTTACATTCTTTTTGCATGTTTGGTGGAAGGAGCTGCCATCTGTAGAGGTTGTGGGTAGTATTCAGCTAATGAATTACATCAGCACAAAGATTTATGCCTGTGCAATAGGACTTTCTCCTCCCATGCACCCTGCACCCTCCTCAAATCTGATCTGGGAAATCTGCTGTAGAACAATTTTAGAGGATGCATGGGGGAAGGTGAAGGTCCCATTACCGAAGTGGAAACCCCTGTGCTGATGGAGGTGTTATTTAATGCAACTTTGGATAGAACCCTATAATTTGGAATCTGGGAGGTGGCTTTTAACTGGAAATGCAACTTTATTATGAAATAAAAAGATTCCCTTAAAAAGAGGTTGTGGGTTTTTTTTGGGGGGGGGTGGACTCTTCTGTGCAACCTTTTCCTTGTGACTCTACAGTAAATCTTCAGATTCTTTTATTTACACTGAGGCAAAATCAACCCTCTACAAGTGTGTTAAGTGCCCAACCATTTCATCTGCACAGATACTCTAGGTATGCCTTTGTAACCATCCCCACTACCCTGAATTAATTACTCTTTTTTCATGTGAAATCCTCACTTCAAATGAGAGAAAGTGATTATCTTTGTTTTCCCCCCAAAGACAAAGCCAGATACCTTTCCCATTCATAAAGCTCCCTTTCTGGAGACAGGAAGCTAGAATGAAACAATGCCTGAGTAATCTGGCAAAGGATGAGCTACAAAAACATTAATTAACTGTGCAGAGTGGAGGCCAAGCTTCATGTGTCAAGAGAGGTGAAACAAAAGGAACAGCATATCCTAGTCATCTCTCTGCCACAGCACAAAAAAGGACTTTTAAGATGAAGGATTAGAAAATATTTGGAGCTAGTCCATTGCTGCTCCTTACTTCACCACATTTTAATAGGTTGTGTTTTCCCCTCTTGCCAGCCTTCTGAAGTTCAGCTTGACAAGACCACTGCAAATTAGGAGGGGCTGTTGTCCTTGAGTGGCTTCCTCTAAAATGCACCAGGTTGAGTTATTCAGAAGCTTTTTGGGGTTGTTGCCTTAGTTCCTTGCCAGGGGTATTATTCTTTAGGAGGGTACATTCTTGTGAGCATCAGTTTACCATCCTCCCAGAATGCAGACGCTAGATAAAGATTCCCAGCAGAAACTGGTTGCAAGTAACATTAAATAAAGATAAGGTGAAGGAGAGGTTAAACCTCTCCTCTCTGATAAAATAATACATGGAAGTGGCTGGCAATGAAAAACAAAAAAAATCAAATATAAAGATATTGTGTTCCATGTTCAATATAGCAATAATACTATCAAACTGCTGCTAATCCTGCTATCTTCAGCAGGGCATACAGTTTCTGGTACTCTTACATGGATCCTCTGAAGGATCATCTCAAAGGGTTGCTTTCGCTTACGCATCTTCCTCAAGGCAGTCTGTAGACATGAATGATGACAGTCTCTATCTGTGGTATCATTGGCTTATATTTTGTTGTGTAAGGCCAGCCTTGGGAGTGGTGTTTCTAAACAAGTCCTTCCCTTTGCCCTTTTAATCCACCTCTTCAGTTTTTCACCACGGGTGCTGTGCCACGGGCCACGGGCCAAAGGGCCACGGGCCCTTTGGTTCTTGCCTTTTGGATTGCACCAAAAAGGTGCCCCTGCCAAAATACCTGCTTTCTACGTCCATAACTTGAATGGAGGCTCCTCACCCCTGCCATAGAACAAGGAGGAATTTCCGGAGAGGGAGTTGGGTGCTGTGTGGAACAGGGGCATAGTGTGGGAGGGGCCAGGGGAACGTAGCCCAGGCCTCACAGTTTTGAGGAGGTGCGAATCATAATCCCTTTGCCTCAGTTTGGTGGACATAGGAGTGTGTGTTTGTGTGTTTTGTGTGTGTGTGTGTGTGTGTGTGTGTGTGTAGTATCTGTGTGGCTAGGTAAAGGTAAAGGGACCCCTGACCATTAGGTCCAGTCATGACCGACTCTGGGGTTGCGGCGCTTATCTCGCTTTACTGGCCGAGGGAGCCGGCATACAGCTTCCAGGTCATGTGGCCAGCATGACTAAGCTGCTTCTGGCGAACCAGAGCAGCGCATGGAAACACCGTTTACCTTCCCACTGGAGCGGTACCTATTTATCTACTTGCACTTTGACATGCTTTTGAACTGCTAGGTTGTCAGGAGCAGGGACCGAGCAATGGGAGCTCACCCCGTCGCAGGGATTCGAACCGCCGACCTTCTGATCAGCAAGTCCTAGGCCCTGTGGTTTAACCCACAGCGCTATCCGCGTCCCTATCTGTGTGGCTATTGAATGCTAAATAGGCCTGAATTTTTGCCTTATTTACCACCTGCACCCCTAGATGCAGTGGGTGCATCAAGATCCTACCCTGGTTCCCCAAATTATGCTGCAGCAGGCTGTATCTTGGTCTTTCCACATCTGATGCAGGTTATGTTGACATGTTGAACTGCAAGTTTGGAGACAGCAAGTACTAATCTGCTAGGCAGCAAACAGAAAGACTTTCTTTGGAGGCTGAAGTGACTGGGTGCCCCGAGGGACTGAACTCTGCCAACTCTTTGCAGCTGACAGTCTTGGAAAAAAGAGGCATTGTAACATTGTTGGAAATGGGCATTCTTCAGAACTAATGTTACGACTAGTGTTTTTGGGAGTGACAGGTAAGAATTTTCTGCTGAGGGGCCACTTTACCTTTTGGTCAACCTTCCTGGGACCACCTGCCAATAGTGAGTGGGGCCAGAGGCAAAAGTATTATCATTGTATTGACATAATTGTTTTGATGTTTATGCTGAGTTGTGTGTTGTAAACTGCCTTGTGGTCTTCTGATGAAGAGCAGTAGATAAGTATAATTAATAAATTAATCAACAGTACTAATAATAATAAATTGTGTGCCAACTATGTGCATTCCATCACATCAACTTTTAGCATCAGTTTATTGTTTCAGTTTTTTATTCATTTGACAATCATACAGATTAGTTAGATTTTCAAGTAAAAAATATACAGTTTGACTTCCCTCCTCCTTCTGTAGTTTCATATGTTTTAATTTTCATTACTGCATTTCCCACTTAATTCTATTTATTAGTTATTCCCTATGTTTTCCTTTAAAAATATGTTTAACTGCTTGTTTTAAATTAATCCTACTAATGAAGCCCAGCCAGATGGGCATGGTATAAATAATAAATTATTATTATTATTGATGTTGTTGTTTGTTTACAATAATTTTTCAAATAATCTATGAATCTTCCGCATAGCTTTGAGCATCAGTTCTGTGTAAAAGATCGAATATTAATGACCTCAGCTCCCAAGGTTGCTCTGAAAGCAAGACAATGAGCTATTTCAAAGCACCTTGTGAATGTGTGTGATTTTGCTGGGATATCACAGCACTTCATTGCAGTGTTTGTTGAGCCCTTTAGCCTTGCACACTAGAGAATTTGCTAACATTCAAGGTTCTCCTTTAATGCCATTTTTGCTGCTTCCTCTACTGTAATGGGCACCACTTTAAGATCCCTATGAATGTCAAACTGTGCCTGGGAAGCTTGTCCGTCTTTTCTTTCCTGGGCTTTAAACTTTGAGTGCTTTTGTCATTTTGAGGGCAGCTCCATGAGCATCTCTCTCTTCATAATTCTCCATCCCCAGAGAGCCTTGGCAGCTGGGGAAAGAGCGCTAGCTAACAGCAGGAGAGCTCTATGAAGGTTACATCCAGTTTTCAGAAATAATTGCTGGCAAGCATCAGACCCAGGAGGTTGCAACTGAAGTTCACAGGCACCATCATAGGTCAGGGCATATGCTGTGGCATCTAGCTCACATTGGCAAAATAAGGCTTATTGCCCAAGGAGCTGGCAGGCAGAGGCTTAATATAACACAAATCTGGACAGGGAGATATAAAAATAGTATACATGTTAAAATAGGTGGGGAACCTCAGACCTGATGGCCAAATGTGATCCTCTAGGCCTCTCTATTCTGCTCTTGGGACTTTTCCCAGGCCACACTCCATCTCCCCTTCCTCTCCCTTGTCTTGCTTTCTGAATTGTATGCTCATTTGGGACAGAGACCCCTCTTCCCATTCTTCATGTTTGACACACTATACATTCTTTGTTGTTGTTATCAACACCACAAGCAAGCTCTCATGTCACCTTAAGAACAGTGCCTTCATGGGAAATTAGTTCACACATTAAGCTTCAACTTATCAACAGCTGACTCCTTCAGTAATAAGCATGCACGAGATGTGCATGAATGTGTGAACTGGCTGCTAGCTGACCGTGTCAGGAAGAGCTTATCATGTGGATAAAAGTAAAGGGACCCCTGACCATTAGGTCCAGTCGTGGACGACTCTGGGGTTGCGGCACTCATCTCGTTTTACAGGCCAAGGGAGCTGGCGTTCGTCTGCTTCTGCAGACAGTTTTTCTGGGTCATGTGGCCGGCATGACTAAGCCACTTCTGGGGAAACCAGAGCAGTGCACGGAAACGCCGTTTACCTTCCCGTCGCAGCGGTACCTATTTATTTACTTGCACTGCATGCTTTCGAACTGCTAGGTTGGCAGGAGCGGGGACAGAACAATGGGACCTCACCCCGTCGTGGGGCCTCGAGCCACCGACCTTCCGATCAGCAAGTCCAAGCAGCACAGTGGTTTAAACCACAACACCACCCACGTCCCCCTATCATGTGGATACTTAGTGCAAAATTCAACTAGTTAATAAGAAGGAAGAATCACCTGTATACATTTCCCTCTTTCCCCTTGCTGAATTTTTTTTTTTTTTTAAATGCATTCTGCTGATTGTCTTTTAGGTAATGAAAGGATTCAAATTAACTCTTTTGGCAAGCATTCCTTGCATATTAAGAAACCCTTTAAAAAAAGCATAAATGTAATTAATTATATCAATTATAATAATGGGGCTGGGCCTCTGTTAGTTTTCTCATTATGAAGCACAGTTTATTTAATGTCAGCTGTTTTTTTCAAAGGAAAGGAAGGGAAAATAGCTCTAGGCAAGGTGTGTGTCTGTGCATAAGATGGTTTGGTGTAGACACTTTGAATATGTTTATTAATGGGGTGTTCTAGACAAATGGCTTTACTACAGTTGCTGAGGCAGAGGTATAAGAGGTTGGACGAATACCTTTGGCAATAATTAGACCACTCTTATTAGAGACTGGCTACCGCAGTAACATTAATTGGGCATTGTAGAATGCTGAGATCCCCAACCTTCAACAGGGATCTGTGAAAAAATATAATGGGAGTTTCATGCATAAAAGCAATAAGTCTTGTTCTTGTTGAATCCAAAACATGCCTGTTCCCCTTCCAAGTCAGTGTCATGGACTTGCTGGATGCCACAGGGGAAGAAGGCTCAGAGCCAGGGGATTGGTGGTGGGACAATGATGAGTGGTCAGAGGGAGAAGAGGGATCATACTGGGAAGGGGAGTCGAAAGCTGAAGAGGTAAAGGGGTTTAGGCAGAAGTGGGGACTGGAGAGGAGGGGGGCCAAGAGGCAGAGTATAGGCAGGCTGATTAAGAAGCCAGGGAGTCTCCCCCTCCTGCTGCAACCAGCTCCCTTCCCTCCTGGTCTCTCGGAACATGAAGAGGAATGAAGAGGGTGGAGCAAAGAGAGACAAGACAAAGGAGCCATGGGTTGCTGGAGAAGGAGCCGGGTGAGGACAAGACTTGGAGAACTGTGGGAAGGCGAGGACCTTCAGTCCTCACAACTGCCCCATTGGGGCAAGACCTACTAGGAAGAGTTGCTGTGGTCATTCTGCCTGAGCTGTTTCGGTTTCAAATTACAGTCGTACCTTGGAAGTCACATGGAATCTATTCGACTTCCAAAGCATTCGACTTCCAAAGTGCAGCTTCTGATTGGCTGCAGAAGCCATGCTGGAGGTTTGGCTTCCAAAAATCATTTCAAAACTGGAACACTCACTTCTTGTTTTCGATCATTCGGGAGCCAAAACATTTAAGTTCAAAGGCGTTTGGCTTCCGAGGTTCCACTGTATTAGAAAGAACTTTCTGACAAACAGAGTTGCTTGACAGTGGAACAGACTATCTCGGAAGGTGGTGGCCTTTCCTTCACTAAAGGATTTTAAACAGAGTTTGGGTGGACATTTGTCAAGGATTCTTTAGCCGTGATTCCTGAATTGCCCTTGGTATCTCTTCCAACCCTACAATTCTATGGTTCTATGGAGGTGTCATATGGAAAGAATAGAGAAAGAAGGAAGGAGACAGAAAACAGGAAATTGGATGTCCGGAGTGTGTGCAAGCACAAGTAGGGTGGAAGTGGAATAATTTTTATAATCTGTTATGTCGTGAAAAATGTTACATCCTCGAAATCTGAGTTTGTTAAGGCTATGTGAGCTTATTAAGGAATTGTTAAGGCATTTTCTCAGGTTGGGCCTATAGTCCTTATTGGGATTTCTCTCTCCAGTTTCCAACACAAGACCCTCCTTCCTTTTTGCCAGACTGAAGCAGAACTTTTCTTGGCCGTTTGCCTAGGTGATATGCAAAACCTATCATTTTCTTTCCACAGGCATGGCTTGGGACAGTTATTTGCAAGAACAGTTTTTGCTATTCTTGCATTGCAGATCCAAATAACTGTTGTGTGTTGCATGTGCATTAATAACCTCAGTGCCCCATCCAAATGTACTCAACTCTCTCTCAGGACAGTATTATGCAGATTTGAATAATATTTGTGTACTGCATATACCATTGGCTTAACTGGGCATCCTGTCTTTCCTCCTCTGGGTAAATCTGATCATAACATTCTCAGAACTGCTGCTTGTTCAGGATGATCACCAGGCACATCAAATCTGCTGGTTTTGTTCTCTTTCTTCTTGCTCTTGTTTACATTGGTAGTTAAAAGAAAAAGAAGTATTTTGGATATCCCAGTATTTATACTCATTGTTTCTTTGTAGTGAATAAGAAATCCTGTTAAGGCACTTGTAAAATCTACACTGACAGGATTGTGCACTCCATTTCTCTACAAGAGTCTTCCTTCTATTAATAGCATCTGCAAGCTCCAAGTGCTATCAGAGGTGAATCAAAAGTGTTTTTCAAAGGCTCACACATACAAACTCTTTTGCACTCTCAGTTTCCCTGCCCTAAGCCTCCAGACCCAGACCATTGCCGCTGCTTCCTCTGTAAATGCAGTTGTTTTCGTTCACATTTGGCCTTGCTTTGGTATTCTTCATTTTGCAAAACTGTGACAGTGACGAAGACTCTGAGGCAGATCCTATTGCATACAGTCCCAGGAGGGATAACTCTGCAAAGCAGGCTGCCTCCCATGAGGATGGCAGAAGCCTTATCCACACACACGCCCTTCCATCCTTGAGAGCTCTCTTGTTGCCAACCAGCATGTGTCCAGGGAGAAGAACTTGTTTCATAGCACTTAGATCTACAGAGACCTTGAAGAGCTTAAATTCCCAAGGAAGCATAAGATGTCAAGACATGCCCTTTGCAGTTGAGAGAATTGGCAAGTGAGAAGGGAGTACATTACCTCTCCTCTGCCGCCACCAATAGCCTAGTAATGTCTCCCTGACATCCATTTTCTACCTTTAAGAGAGCAAGAGAATGAGTGATGATCACCAAGGAATGAGGGTTGCAAGGAGAAAGTGATGAGTCTGGCAGAGGTAAACACACACACACATGCACAAAACGGTGCTTCTCAATGAACGCCTTACTCTGTATTCATGTTATTCAGCAAATATGGGAACAGGTGCCCATTAGACTATCACTATAACAGATCCATTATGATGTAGTGGTTTGAATGTTGGACTCTAGCCAGGGAAAGAAGAAGTCGAAATCTCACTCTGTCATGAAGCTGACTGGGTGACTTTGAGATAGTTGCTATCCCTTGGCATAACCTATATCATTGGGTTGTTGTGCTTCTAGACTCCATTTGCCATCCTGAGTTCAGTGAAGGAACAGTGTGATAGAACTGTGCTGGAGCAATTAAAAAGCAAATGTATTCTAGTCTTCCTCCAAAGATCTCAGAGTCAGCATATGGGGTCTTCTTGTGATAGCCTCGCAACAGCCTAATGGTGGCAGGTTAGACTGAAAAAGATAGTGGCTGTCCCCAGATCTTCCAGGGACCTTCTTGGCTGAGTGATTACTTGAACCTAGCACTCACTGTCCCAAACCAGTGCTTGCCAGTTTCACTTACCCCCTGCTTTGAATTGCTATACAACCTTGCTCGAGTGTATCTTGAGGGAGTGGTCTCTCTCTGGGGAGCAGCCATAGCATAGTGGCAGAGTGCTTGCTTCCGATTCAGAAGGTTACAAGTTCAATCCCTGGCATTGCCAAGCAGGACTGGGAATCTCCTGCCTGAAACCATAGAGAGCCGCTGCCAGCCAGCATAGACCAGGGTCGGCCAACATTGTCCCCTCCACATATTGAACTACAACCCCCATCATCTCTGACCATTCATTCTGGCTGGGGCTGTTGGCAGTTTAGCAACTTCTGGAAAGTACCATGTTGCCTACCATGTGTGAAGACAGTACCAAACTAGGGGGACCCAAAAGTTTCACTTAGTATAAGGCAGCTCTCTATGTTCCTAGTTTTAGTTAATGGGATATTTGAGCTGTCTTGTACAACATCAAATAATTTATTTATTTATTTATTAAAGTCAGTGGACCTGTAGAATTAGTAATTTCCAACATGATGTTAGTTTAAGCCAGGGGAAATAGAAGCTGCCTTTGATGAGCTTTCAAAATTTGTTGCACCAACCTTCCTTTTGTGTGAAAGTGATGGGGAGAGAGGGGTTAATAGGGAAACAGCTGTGCTGCTGATAAAAGTGAAGTGATCAAATGGTGGATTAATAACACTTAGAACTTAATGGCACTTGGCACATACAAAAAGCTCTTCCAACACCAGCTAATCACTTCTCCTCCCTCCCTGTTGTTTTCCTCCCCAGCCACTGCCCAACTAGCTCAGTAGACACAAACCTGAGGCAAAATGCTTCAGAAATGTACAGAGCACTTCATATCCATGAGATTTTTTAAATCCTTACAATCCTCTTTTTCAAATGTATTTTTATTCATTAACTGATATACAGACCACCATTTAGAGCACAAATGTCCACTTTGAAGTGCTGAATAAGGGTTCATAGAAGCAGAGCAATAACTACAAAGTATCATGCAAGTAAAACTGCCTTACACTTTCTTAATATTGAGCAGTGCCAATACAGTGGCACCTCAGGTTAAGTACTTAATTCGTTCCAGAGGTCCGTTCTTAACCTGAAACTGTTCTTAACCTGAAGCACCACTTTAGCTAATGGGGCCTCCCGCTGCCACCGTGCTGCTGCTGCTGCAGCACAATTTCTGTTCTCATACTGAAGCAAAGTTCTTAACCCGAGGTACTATTTCTGGGTTAGCATAGTCTGTAACTTGAAGCGTCTGTAACCTGAAGTGTCTGTAACCCGAGGTACCACTGTAGATAGATCAGCAGCAATATTGAAAACGACATAAAAAGATTGAAGTAGAAATGTCTACTTGTATTTCTTACATCTTATAATGTGTATTCTCATCACAAAAGCTTATGCAATAGCAAAATATGTTGGTCTTTAAGGTGCCACAAGACTCTTGGTTGTTTATATAAAGTAGGTTAGCATCACTATGATTTCATTATAGATCAGATTTGGACTTGTAAATATACTGCATCAGAACTAGATTTTTTATTTCATTTCTGCATTGCAACTCACATCTGACTGGTTTGCTGTTGTGCACTTGTCCTCATTAGGCAAGAATGCATTCTAGTGGCCTGCACATGGCAGCCCTCTTAAATATGGCAGGGTGCCCCTGTGCCCCTGCCCTGATTGGCCTTGTGGGTGAGGCCCACCCCAAATGGAGCATCTGGCATGACTGGAGTTGTGTGGCACCAAGTGACCATCCCCTCCCCTGTCAGCACAAGAAGATGCCCCACCCCCTCACTGCCCCAGGATCAGCCAAGTGGCAAATGCTCTCTGGTGAGTGGATATTTTGAGCTAGGTAGCTGATGGCCTGACTTGGTATAAGGCAGCTTCCTAAGTTTTTGTTTTTTAAGTCCAAATAACTGCCAAGTGCTGCACATATGTTATCAACAACAGACTGAACCTTAAGTGGTAGAGCATCTGCTTTGCATACAGAATGTCCAATCCCTGCCTGGCATCTCCAAGAAGGGCTGGGGAGTTCCCCTGCCTGAAAACTTGGAGGGCCAGTGCCAGTCAATGAAGCTGCGTAGATAGACCAACGGTCTGATTCAGTATAAGGCAGCTTCCTCTGTTCCAATAGCAGTATGGTGGGTATTTAAAACTTCATTTTTTCTTGCAGATCTTCCAATACTTTCTTTTTGGGAGCAGAAGTGGAAAACATTAGCTATTCTAGAGCATCCATTCTGTTAGCTTTTGGGGTGTGATTCTTTGCTTCCTGGAGGGTTTCTGAATAGTTTACATGTGGTTGGCCTATTGTAAGCTGCTGTTCTTCTGCTCTTCACTTGCCACATGTTAGATACCTATTTTGAGACAGCCCCGTTGTGGGTAAGAGACTCGGTTGGCATTCTGGTATTGCACACTGATGAGGGCCTGAGCATGAAGCATAAAGAACTGAAGGGTAATGTGGATATTTGAAGGTTGCCCAGGGGCAGATAAAACATCCTGTTAAATGCCTTGAACAAAAGGCAGCCTACAAAGAGAGTCAATGAGTCAGACAACTCACCCAGTGAATGCGGGGAAATTGGCAACAGTGTCATTGCTCAGCACTTAATCGTAGTAAGTGCTTTTACTACATCCAAGCACTGTGTGCAAGTGTTTGTTAATCATTGAGTAATACAGTGGGATGCTGATGCATCAGGCAAATTGCAATGTCTGAGAAAGAGGGAAGGAGAGAACTACTCCACATATTTTTCTGAGTCTTCCATTAAAGTCATTGGGCAAGGATCTCTCTCTCTCTCTCTCTCTCTCTCTCTCACACACACACACACACACAGAGAGAGAGAGAGAGAGAGAGAGAGAGAGAGAGAGAGAATGACCACCAGTTTACACAAGTTTCCTCTGTGG
Organism: Podarcis cretensis; assembly: GCF_951804945.1. Lineage (NCBI taxonomy): Eukaryota > Metazoa > Chordata > Lepidosauria > Squamata > Lacertidae > Podarcis > Podarcis cretensis. The sequence continues at coordinate 32,730,023 of NC_137177.1, forward strand.
TCTTGCTTAGGCAACTCTGTTCAAACAATGCACTGGCCAGCACTCTCTAAGAACTTGTTTATACGATCAGTTGTCCTGCGAAAAGAACCTTTTTCATGTCATTTTAACATTTCATTAGTTTACATGACCTTGGAGATGAATCAGAAGATGAAGAACAGCTGTGATGGCAAGCTCAGGAGGCCCTGACTCATCTCTTTTCAGTTGTGACCCGTAACTCGAAATTTATCCCTTTATTCTCATGGTGGCTGGTCCCCTTGGGAACTTCCTGCAGAAGGCAGGGAGACCAACAGTAAGAGAAGCCAGGGCCAACTGATTCTAGTTTTGCCCCCATCTTCCTTCTCCCTGCTGAGTTCTGCAAGCGCAACGTTGATATTAAGGTGGATGAAACTGGCAGGCAGTGCTATCACTGGACTGGCAGGCAGGTGGGGAATGGCTGATGGCAGACTGAGGTTGGTGGGGCAGTGGCCTGTTTGCTGTGATGGACCAGCCTCCCTCCACTTCTTTATTCCAGTTTCTATTTTTGAAGGCAGTTGAATGCCTTATGCATACTCAGTGCTTTTTTTCTAAAAAAATATATGTTTAGGGGTACTTTCATTTTCCTACTCATATTGAAATACTGCCCCTCAATGAGGCCAAACTTAGATTCACAAAATGTTTAGGGGTATGCATCCCCCTGCATCCCCCCAGAAAACCCCCACTGTGCATCCACTCTGGCCCATAGGCAGCCCATACAACATGAAGGGTGAGTCACCAAATTTGCCAGAAACCCAGAACCTGAAGTGGAAGTCATCACTCAGAAGCAGTTGTACAGAGAGAGGTATCAGGACTGAAGCCAAGATTTCAGTCTGAAGGGAGTGGAAGAGAGACATGTATAAGTCAGCCTAGCTGAGAAGGGCAGGAGATAGAGAGCAAGAGGGCAATGGTGGGTCAGACAGAAGAAGCCAAAAATATGGGACAGGGCGAAGCTGGCAGGACCTAGAAGCAATTTATTAGCCAGGCCACAGGTTAGGGAGAGCCAATGAGCTGCTGTGGGGCTGGATCCATATTGGAGCCTGAAGAAGGTTATTCCTTCCTCTACCCCACCTCAATTTTGATGCCTTGTTTTGGCTGCAAAGGGCCACAACCCAGCAGAGTTATGGAGCAGCAACATATCTGTAGCCCTAGTACACATGGTAGCCAAGGTGGATGGAGTAGGGGGATAGGCAGATTACAACAATGGCCCCAGATTGGTCCTGGCTCAGGATCCAATGGGCCCCATGCTATCTCAGCCCTGCATCTGCCTTGCCTTCTTCCCAGGGGGAGCTGCATGTAAGTGGGCTGACACTGGCGTCCTCTCTACACAGCCTGGGATGAGCTGAGGGACTTCTCTGTCCCAAACACACCCACCACTTCCATCTCCTCACAGTGCAGATTTGGATTACTCTGTTACTCTGATTACTCAGATTTTGGATTACTCTGTTAGCTTTCACACTTCCCAAACATCCTGGCACAACTCTTAGCTCAGTAATGTACCCAAATGCATTTTGAAACATGCATTTTGATGGGAAAATATGCCTAAAATATTATATTTTGAGAGAATTTTTTTTAGCAATATGCACTTAAATATGAATTTTCATGTTCATTAAAATATCTGACATGCTAACGTGGAACCAGGCAGAATAGGCTAAGGAGTGAACATATGTAAAATTGACATGAGCCAGTCTTGGCCTGATTTGTCCATCCTTGCTGCTACTTGACAATGATGCTTTGCTGGGCTTAAAGAGCACAATCCTAGCCTTTATAGATATTGACTTTGTATCATTGTTAAGCTATCATACAGTGATATATATGTGGAATTGTGAGAATGGCTGGGCGTCCAAAGATGCCCCTAAGGAGCCTTATCCTTTTAATGACAAAGGGCTCAGTTTAATGCTTGCCAGGAGTTTACTGAGGTTTTTCTGACCATCCTAGAAGCTAAAAGAATGCAACTTTCAAGTCATGTTAATTGTTTTTAATTACAGCGAGACATGCCCCTAGGCAAAAGCACAGAAACTCAACCTAGAACTAAATCATGTGGCATTTAGTTCTGAACATTAGCGCCCCCCACAATGCCCATTGGGCTTCCTCTCAACTCTCTCTCTCTCCCTCCCTCCCTCTCTGTACTTTGTACACATATAAATGATTGCTTGTTTGGGCTACTGCTGTCGCTAGTCTATAGGAATTTTGCCACAAATGATGAAGTCTTCAAGAGAACATGCTCATTTCAAAGATTTGCCAGCATGTCCCTCCCTTGTTCGAAAATGTGCAGGGGTGCTTTCTTGATGCTTTGTTTACCCCCTTACAAAATGGGCAGATTTTAGCATTGGAGGGTGGGCTGCGTAATTGCCTTTTCTTGTGAAAATGTGTGTGAGAAATAAAGCTATCATACAAATTATGCCACCCTGGAATTTCTGCAAACCTTGAAGGCTTGCAATTAACACTTGTTTTTGAAGTAAGTGGAAGGAAGATTTGTTAATGCTTAACACAGCTTTATTGGTGTCATTCTTTGCAAATTTGGAATAATTAAGTCCAAGGGGACAATATGATAGATTATGCACGTTGCTGGGTAACCTGGTTTATTATGCTGGCAATCAATTAGTTGTTGGCATGTGCCTCTCTTTCCTTTCAGAGGAAGATTTGTGTGTGTGTGTGTGGAGAGAGAGAGAGAGAGAGAGAGAGAGAGAGATTTTCAGACATTTCCCACCTCCCAAACAATTAACAACTTCTTAAATATTATTTCCAGTTGCCAGAACTACATATGTTTTCAGTCAGGGCAGTCAGGTGTTTTGACTTACTCAACCTTTGATGAGAGTTTCAGCTTTAGCTGCTGTTGGGGTCAGCATTAGCAGTTTTTCCTCCACAAAGAAAAATAACAACTTCCTCAGCACAGACTCACATTCATGTATAAAGGTAAAGGTAAAGGTACCCCTGCCCGTACGGGCCAGTCTTGACAGACTCTGGGGTTGTGCGCCCATCTCACTTAAGAGGCCAGGGGCCAGCGCTGTCCGGAGACACTTCCGGGTCACGTGGCCAGCGTGACATCGCTGCTCTGGCGAGCCAGAGCTGCACATGGAAACGCTGTTTACCTTCCCGCTGGTAAGCGGTCCCTATTTATCTACTTGCACCCGGAGGTGCTTTCGAACTGCTAGGTTGGCAGGCGCTGGGACCGAGCAGCGGGAGCGCACCCCGCCGCAGGGATTCGAACCGCCGACCTTTCGATCGGCAAGTCCTAGGTGCTGAGGCTTTAACCCACAGCGCCACCTGCGTCCCCACATTCATGTATAGCACTGTGCAATATGGCTGGGTCCCTGGTTCAGTCCCAAACATCTCTAGTTAAAAGAAGAAGAAGAAGAATTTATTATTTATACCCCACCCTTAGGAGGCCTAGCTTCTCTTCTGGGGACCCTGGGGAGATGTTGCCAGACAGAGTGCATTGCAGTAGAATGGTCTGACTCGGTTTAAGTAAGCTTTTGTTCCTGTTTGTCTGATCAAAATGGTGGCCCTTTGCAAACTCAAGTGAGTCCACAGCAATGGGCACATTCAAATGTTCCAGAGGTCAGCCAGGGCTTCAACAGGAGCTCCAGTCTCATCAGCCAGGAAATCTCCAAGAGCTGACTGGAAACCCATTGGATCTATCAGCCTCCAAGGGCAGACCATTTTAATAGTTCCCCCAACTCTGCAGAGGGGGAAAGGTGCTGAAAGCCTGAAACTCAACACAAAGTGATCTGACTTTAACAAGGAAGTGATGTCAGTATCCCCCACTTTCGGATTGCCCTCTTCCTGCTCAGGTGAGAAGACAAGATCCAGAGTGCGGCCTGCCATATGCGTTGGGCCAATGACATGTTGGGACAGCCCCGTGGTTGTCATGGCAGCCAGGCAGCCATGAAGTCCTGAGACACCCCAGAGCCAGTTGCCTTGGCCTGGATGTTGAAGTCCCCACAAACTGGGAGTCCTCAACACTGCCTACTAGACCAGCTCTGTCAGCTCAGTCAGGGAGACTGCAGGGCTACAAGGCAGGTGGTAAACCAGCAGAATCCTTAATCTGTCCTGATAACCCAGTGCCCAAATTAGGCACATTTGTATTCAAAGAATTGTATATTAGGGTAAGTTTCCACTAAAATGCTGCTGAATTTTCACGATGACTTTTTTTTTAAGAAACAAAAAGCTGACTGATATGGAAATGTGGAGAACTGAACTGGGAGAAACTGAAATGAACAGATTTGCCCTTCCTCAGGCTTGAATAGTTCTCCTTTTTTCAATATCAAGATTCACACTGTTACTGACCTGCCCAGACCCCAGTTATGAGCTGTTCTGCTCATTGCTGAATCAAATTCTCTGCCTAGTAGCTTAGATGGCTTTTTAAAATAAAATAAAAATTAGATAACCTGATGATGGAACCTCAATGTCCAGGGGCAATATATCTCTGAGTACTGAGTGTTGGGACAAACTTCAGGGGAAGGTTGTAGCCTTCATGCCTGCTTTTGAGCTTCCTGTCAAGCCACTGTTGGAATCTGAGTGCTGGATTTGTCCTTGATTGAGACAAGGCAGTTTTTATGAATTTGGTTCTCATCTCTTGCTAGTCTTTTGGAATGTAGGGATTTTCTGTCTGCACAACCACCCGTAAAATAAAATGATAAAGATTGCACTAATTCTTTTGCATTAAAGTGGCACTTAACCACCCACAAACACTTGCTCCCCAGCTGCAAAATGTGTTCTTTTAGTGTTTAATGCAATTTGACTGGGAATATTGCTAATACATTACAGGCAATTGTGGTGGAGAGTTTGTGTGTGGCTTGTGTGTGTGTAATCTCTGGCATGAAACACAAGGCTTGAACTCTGAGAGAATTTTTAATGGCCTTTTATTGATGGATAGAGGGGGGAAAGTTCATCTACGCTGTGGCTAATTTTGGCCATTTTCTTGAAAATTTGACTGTGGCATAGCAGTAATCACAGCTGGGGAGCTATGGAATGGCTTATAAGTAATGCCACTAATAAACCGATTAGCATATTGTGCCTGTTTCTGCATGGTAAAAAACTGCATTGTAAGGCTGCTTGGCAAGCCTGTTGTCTCGGGCTAATTGGCCAAAGGATGACATCAAATCACTTTGAGGGGAGCTCATTTACTCCTTGTAGGCAAAATTGGCTTTTTAATATGCATATTTTTCGAGATGACCCCCTCCTCTGGAGCTGAAGACTCTATAAACATTTGCTCCAGCTTTTTAAGAAAACAAACCACAGCAAATTGTCTTCCAGAACCCTTTTGATAAACATTCCTTTTGGCAAAATAGCCTCTGTTTTTCCATAGGAGCAGATGGACTCTGCAACTGAGTTATGTGGAAATGAAACAGATGGGGCTGGGGGATCTGTATGAAGCAGGGGCAGGCAGGTGGGTGCAGGGCAGGCAGCAGCTTAACAGTAGAACACACACAATGCTTGTAAGACATTTTTGTGTTGTGTTACCGACTGTCCTTTTGAAGGATGTTGGATGGCAAACTTGATCTCTGCTCACGAAGGTTTAGAAAATTGATAGTTTTCTCGTTTTGCATGCAGATAGTCTCAGCTTCAAGGGACGCGGGTGGCGCTGTGGGTTAAACCATAGAGCCTAGGACTTGCTGCTCAGAAGGTCGGTGGTTTGAATCCCCACAACGGGGTGAGCTCCCGTTGCTCGGTCCCTGCTCCTGCCAACCTAGCAGTTCGAAAGCACGTCATGTGCAAGTAGATAAATAGGTACCGCTCCGGCGGGAAGGTAAACAGCTTTTCTGTGTGCTGCTCTGGTTCACCAGAAGCGGCTTAGTCATGCTGGCCACATGAGCTGGAAGCTGTACACCGGCTCCCTCGGCCAATAAAGCAAGATGAGCACTGCAACCCCAGCGCCGGCCACGACTGGACCTAATGGTCAGGGGTCCATTTACCTTTACCTTAGTCTCAGCTTCAATTCCTGGCATCTTAAGCTAGGGCTGGGAATGACTCCTTCCTGGAACCCTGGGGAGCTGCTGCCAATCGGTGTTGACAGTACTGACCTAGACGGACCAGTGGTCTGATTCAGCATATATGTTCATAACAGCTGAGAGGGAAAAGACTCAAGGTCTTCAGTCAAGGGAGGAAGTTGTCATATCAGCCGAGACATTACGGCAATGTCCAACACACTTGTTCCATTAACTCGGGGATTTCCATTTGAGTAATAGAGCTCCTGAAACTGCTCTGGAAGGTTGGGAAAAACCCCAGAACAGTTTTATGGGGTGCAAGGGCACGAGAAGATGAGAGGATGAGGAAGTCCTTGCACTGATAGGCCTCTGTTCAACTGATTTGTTGTATGAAAAGGCCTCTATTTTGCCACATTGACTAAGCATGACTCGTGTATGCTGGTAATCAGCATGTCATGTCTTTCCTTGCCCTTGGCAATGGCTGCCAATTACATGGGAATAGCACTTGGAAATTCTCCAGATGAAATATATACAAATACACAGAGAGGGGATAAGTGAAACTCAACACAGGCATGCCGGTAGCTATGGGCTGCATAGGAGGAACTCTAGAGGAACAGCTAAATTTAAATACGAATTTGACCCACAGCTGTGAGGCATTTGCGAACTTTTTCTGCGGAGAAAGTCTTGCTGCTCTGCCGTGACCTCCCTGCCAATTTGGATACAGTAACAGAACTGGAGGCCCCTCAACTGTCCTCAGGTCCAGTATTGGACCACTTTGATCAAATACTCCCTGCCGATGTAGCCAGATTCCTCCAAGCTGGAAGGCCCACCACTTGCCCCCTTGACCTGTGCCTGTCTTGGCTGATTAGAGTGTGTCCAGACGAGGTGCGTCCCCCCCCCCCAGTGAGATCATCAGTCAGTCCCTTGCACGGGGGCTTTCCCAAGGGAGCTGAAGGAAGCAGTGGTACATCCGCTCTTAAAGAAAAAATCTCTAGATCCTTTAGATCTATCCAATTACCGCCTGGTTTCAAATCTTCCGTACCTGGGTAAGGTATTTGAGAGAGAAGTTGCCAAACAGCTTGGTAGGTTTCTAGATGAAACATTGGCTCTGGACCCATTTCAGTCCAGCTTTCGCCCTGCTTACTTTGGTCGCCCAAACAGATTATCTCTGTAAACAGCTGGATCAAGGCGGGTTAGGACTGCTGATTCTCTTAGATCTGTCAGCAGCCTTTGACATGACCGATCATAAGCTTTTGGACCACCACCTTGCCGACGTGGGGATTCAGGGCACAGTCCGACAATGGCTGCGCTCCTTTATCTCAGGTCGGGGACAGAGGGTGGCACTAGGGAGGGAGTTGTCACCACAGCACTCCTTGGTGTGTGGAGTCCCACAGGGTGCAATCCTTTCCCCGATGCTTTTCAATATCTTTATGCGCCCCCTTGCCCGGATTGTCCAGAGCTTTGGGCTGGGTTGTCATCAATATGCTGATGACACCCAGCTTTATCTGCTGATGGACGGCCGCCCTGACTCGGCCCTGGACACGCTGACCAGATGCTTGGAAGTTGTGGCTGGATGGCTGCATGGGAGCCAGTTGAAGTTAAATCCTTCGAAGACATAAGTCCTCTGGTTGGGTTGGGACAACATGGGGTTGGGGAGCCAACTCCCATCTCTTGTGGGGGCTCAATTAGTGCCAATGGCTTCTGTCAAGAGCCTGGGTGTAACCTTTGATGCCTCCCTTTCTCCCTTTCCATGGAGGTGCAGGTTGCAGCCACAGCAAAGGTGTCATTTTTCCATCTCCGCCGTATTAAGCTGTTGGTCCCTTACCTTTCTCGCCCTGATCTGGCCACAGTGATCCATGCGACGGTCACCTCCAGGCTTGATTATTGTAACTAGCTCTACATGGGGCTGCCCTTGAAGCTGACCCAGAAATTCCAGCGGGTGCAGAATGCCATGGCGAGGCTCCTTACGGGGTCCTTGCCATGGGATCACATTCATCCATTGCTTTACCAACTGCACTGGCACCCGGTGGAGAACAGGGTCAGGTTTAAGGTGCTGTTTTTGACCTTTAAAGCCCTATGTGGCCTAGGATCCACATACCTATGGGACTCCCTCTCCTGGTATGTCCCGCGGAGGACCTTAAGGTCCACAAATGACAACTTTTTGGAGGTCCCAGGTCGCAAGGTGGTTAGATTGGTCTCAACTAGGGCCAGGGCCTTTTCAGTACTGGCCCCGACTTGGTGGAATGCTCCGTCACAAGAGACTAGGGCCTTGCGAGAATTGACATCTTTCCACAGGGCCTGCAAGACAGAGCTGTTCCGCCTGGTCTTTGGTTTGGACTCAGTCTGACCCTTATGTTTCCCTCTGCTTATGGTTTTGATCTATGGGCTACTTTTAAAATGAGGCTTCATTTTAAATTGCATTTTAACCTGTATTTTAAATTGTTGTCCCGTCCCCCCCCTCTATTGTGTTTTTACTGTAATTTTACTGGTGTTAGGTGCCCTGAGCCTGGCTCTGGCCAGGGAGGGCGGGGTATAAATAAATTATTATTATTATTATTATTATTATTATTATTATTATTATTATTATTATCACTCCTCCCCACTCTCTCCCAATTTTGTGTCAAATTTCACAAAGCACCCTCCATGTGGATTCCAACCTATAGTAACACTGGTGTGGAGAGGAGCCACAGGCAAAGAGAGGGGCAGTGTTCTATTGTCCAAAGCTTTTGGCTTGGTGATCTGAATTTGTGGAACCCTTTATGTTTTGCACCAGGAAATGAAATAAAATAAAGTCCTATTTCAAAGCTCGCATCATTTCATATTATTGACCATGCTGACTTGGGACTGATGGGAATTGTAAGCCAAAATATCTGGAGCGCATTGATTGGTGAAGACTTAGCAGTGAGCTAGGTCTTTCAGTAGCCGCAGGATAGGAATTTGTGATTGTGCATGACAAAGTGAGAAGTTGCAGTGGCCTAAGTGTTTTTTTGTGACAGTCCTGGCTTTTTGGGGGCAGTTGGAGACTATGCATGCAAGGCTGGAGGAGAAACTTGCTTCAGTTCACGTTCAAAGTTGAACCTGCCTAATTCACACTTTCTGAAACAATAGGAGAACTGAATGATATCTATCATCAAATAACAAACAAAAATGCTTCATATTGGGGAAAATGCTTTACAAGCAAAAATTGCATTAAAATGAGTATATAAGGAGAATTTACACACTAAAATTCGGATGAATTTTCATAAGGATATGGAAAAGCTGAGAACTCAACTTAAAATTAGAAAAATGAGAAACTGAGAGAAACCTCCTCCCTTTTTATAGATTTGATTCTGTAGAACTTTTGCTGCAGTGGCTTAAAGGTGTAGAAGAGAAAGATGTTGTTAATAGAAAGTGCTGATGCAGCCATAACTCTGCCGGTTAAAATGAGTATAGCTACAAATAACCTCCATTAGAGGAGTTGCAGGGGGCTCACTTGGAGAGGCATTTTAAGGTTAGCTCACCTCTCCTTCCATAATAATTCACTTCTTCTTTCAACAATTCAGGCTGCTTGGTGTGTGAGTGTGTTTGTGTGTGTGTGTGTGTGTGTGTGTGTGTGTGTGTGTTTAATTTGACCTTGTTGTTTCCCCATATTTTTTTGAAGACATACTTAGCTCCCTTTTTTGGAAATACCACTAAAGTTAATAATAGACCTTTGTCTAAAATTTAATACATCTGCCAAGGGAATCTTAATCGTGTAAAGTCTTCCTTGCAAGGGATGCTTTTGACCTTCAAAAATGGTGTGTGCATGTCAGTCATACATAGCTTCCAGAAATGAATTAGGTTTGTCAGCATCTCACAATCTCATCTAAGATTCTCAATGCCCCTCCCAGAGAGTTTCAGGTTGGTTTTGTGATGGGGTTGGGGGCTACTTTGGGGATTACCATTTTTGGGTTGGCCTCCAGGGACAGATGTGCCTTTCTGCTCTTTCTAAAGGTCCAGTCTGGCTAGCAGCTTGATCCCTGGTTCAGGAGTTCATCAACCCAACAGGTAGAAGAAGCCATAGCTTCATGGTTTGCATGCAGAAGATCCCAGATTTAATTATTGGCACCCTTAGATGAATGAAGAGGAAATGCCACTGGCTGAGGTTCCACAAGCCCCAACTTCTCAGAGTAGATAAATCGGGGAGTGGATGGGACCAATGTTCTGGCTTTGTCTAAAGCAACCTAATATGATCAGAATTATAGATTTCTTTCAGCTCTGTGAATGTATTGCTTTCAGATTTGGGGTACAGGGACCAAACTGACTCTTTGTCTTTTTTAAATGCCAACATGACCTTCACATGAATTCACAGGACCTATTTTAAAAGCACTTCTCGGGAGGGAATTGTTACATCAAAATAGCAAACTTGTTTCAGATCCAGGTTGTATTGTGTACAGGTTATCCGGTGCCTAATAAAACTTTAGTGCTTTCCTAGTGACGCTGTGAATTGGGGAAGTGGAACGCAGCTTTACAGTGGAGAACAGAACCTTTCTGAAGCATTTTGCTAGTTTTAGGGACATTAACCTGATTTTGCATTCATTGTGCAGGGTGTTTTGTTTTATGCAAATAGCTTGAGAGATGTGTATGTGTGTGCAAAGTTCAGATCAGCACCCTGATGCTGGGGGAAGTGGGATTTAGCCATTTCCTCTGCACTATTTTCCTGATGAATAAAGGTAAAGAGACCCCTGACCATTAGGTCCAGTCGTGACCGACTCTGGGGTTGTGGTACTCATTTCGCTTTATTGGCCGAGGGAGCCAGCGTACAGCTTCCGGGTCATGTGGCCAGCATGACTAAGCTGCTTCTGGCGAACCAGAGCAGCGCACAGAAACACCGCTTACCTTCCCGCCGGAGTGGTACCTATTTATCTACTTGCACTTTGACATACTTTCAAACTGCTAGATTGGCAGGAGCAGGGACTGAGCAGTGGGAGCTCACCCCGTCGTGGGGATTCGAACCGCCAACCTTCTGATCAGCAAGTCCTAGGGTTAAACCACAGAGCCATCCCCTCAAAAGTGTCATTTGGCCCTCAGGCACTTTTTGGTGGGTGGCGGGATGGTGGTGGTTAGATCAAGAAAATGGCTCAGGAGGAAATGGCTGGCACCTCCACTGCCCACCAGTATCTTAGTCCCTGTCTTGATTTCTGTGAGCCCTTAAAAATAAAGGGATATCCTTTCCTGGATCAGTGGATTAAGCATACTGAAACACCAGTATTTTCTTCAGCTGTGTCAGGTAGCCATCAAAATTAATCCATTCTCTATTCCACTCCCCACATACGCACACCACCACTCATTTATCTGCCAGTGATCCAAATTAATCCATTTAGCCTGTCTCGCTAAATTTAAAGTGGCATTGCTGCTGATTTTCTTCGGCAGAACTTAAAAGGTATTCTCTTTAGTCATCTCCTGCCTCTTAGCAACGGTAACAAAGGCCGCATTAAGCTGTATAAAAATGATATTACAAGATCTATTATAATGTCATTTTCATTAGTTTGGAGCATATGAAAAATATGTAAAGTGTCTCTCCCTGCTGAAGGCTGTGCATGTGAGAAGGAGTGATGGTCCCAGATTGAACCAATATACATTGAATTTGGAGTCTGCAAGTGTGCAGGGGAGCCTTATTATCATCATCATCATGTTGTGTTGTTCATAAGATGTTGAGTGGTGTTGTGGGGAGGATGTGGCCCTGCATATGTTGCTGGGCTCCCAACTCCCATCAAACCCCAGCCAGAATAGCAAATGGCCTCTAATAATAGGAGCTGTAGTTTAGCAACTGCTGGAGAGCTGCAGTTTATCCACCCCGATGTAGACAGTGACTAAGATCCAGGTTCTTGATGAGAGCTCTGTGAGAGCAGAATGTGATGATTTGTCCCTTTCTTGAGAGTGCCCTAGGGCCACACTAGGTGATACTACATAAATAGGGGATTCCCACCTCTTTTTCTTCATGATGCAGGTACTAAGCTGGGTTGTGTGTGTGTGTGTGTGTGTGTGTGTGTGTGTGTGTGTTCATAGAATTGTAGGGTAGAAGGGGCCCTGAGGATCATCTAATCCAAACCACCTGTAATGCAGGACCATGCAGCTGTCACATACAGGGATCAAACCTCAACTTGTTGTGTAGTACTTTCAAATGAGACTCAATAGGCAGGAAGTAGGTGGGCATTAATTCTTGTCCTTTCTGCCAATCTTGCCCAGCAAATCCTCTCATCAGTTTGTAAACCTGTCTGCCAAGCTTGGCTCAGAAAATAGAAGTGAGCCTGTCTGGGAGTAGGGATTTCCAGAGGAGATTTGCCTTGTTCAAAAGAAGAAGAAGAAGAAGAAGAAGAAGAAGAAGAAGAAGAAGAAGAAGAGTAGTAGTAGTAGTAGTAGTAGTAGTAGTAGTAGTAGTCTGGATTTGATATTCCGCTTTATCACTACCCTAAGGAGTCTCAAAGTGGCTAACATTCTCCTTTCCCTTCCTCCCCCACAACAAACACTCTGTGCCATGAGTGAGGCTGAGAGACTTCAAAGACGTGTGACTAGCCCAAGGTCACCCAGCAGCTGCATGTGGAGGAGCAGGCAATTGAACCCGGTTCACTCCTCCCAACCCATTCCATTCTTCTCCTGAAAGCAGACCCCCTTCAGTGTTTGGTGTTTTCTCTGCAAACAGGAGGATGGGGCTGTGCATTTGCCCATATAATGGTTGCTTTGGTGCTTAGGGTTAAGTTCTTGTAGGATCAGGGAACAGTTAGAGGCTTAGCTCAACCTTAGCTAGAGAGAGAGAAATAGCAGCTGGAATAGGACGGAGTAGGCAGAGGAAGTCCCAAAAGATCTATACATTGTTAGAAGTTATGGTTGCTGTCAAAGGGGCTTACATTAAGTGAGGTTGTCAGGACTGATGGAATTAAGACCCCTTGATACCCAGTGGCATAACCTCAGAGCTCCTAGAGATAAAAGCCTGGGCACAGGGATTCACTCTGCAAAACTCCTATTTGAAACCACCTGATCCACATCTCTTAGATTTATGAATGGATCAGAACTCACTTGAAACAACCTGTTCCACATCTCTGAGAATACCAAGCAGATCATAGGAACATAAGGAAGCTGCCTTGTACTGAGTCAGACCATTGACCCATCTACACTGACTGGCAGCGACTCTCCAGGATTTCAGATAGAAGTGTTCCCCAGCCCTACCTGGAAATGTCAGGGACTGAACCTGACACTTTCTGCATGCAAAGCAGATGCTCCACCACTGAGTTTTATCCCTTCCCCAAAGAAGCGGAGCCACCTACCTGATTTTGCACTTCTCCAAATGCTGTAAGACAGTCTCAGCAGTTTATCAGAATGTGCATTGGAAACCATATGTTGGGGGGAAATACGCATTACCATATGTAGTATAATTAGGGATGGACAGATCGGCCTCAATATGGTCTGTGCCCGTTCCACATGTGACCAATATTAAGTCCTTTGGGTCTAGTTTGAAACAGCGAGTATAGGGCCCTCCCCCTTGTAAAAATGCACTTTGTAACAAACAAACACAGATTCCTCCAATATACTCACAAAACATTTATAAGGTGGTCTGAGGGCTGTATTTACATCTTTCTAGATACCACAGCATCTGCCGCACAATTTGAAGTGGGCTGTGAGGGACAGAAGGTGATGCCATTGTCTCTCACGGGGCAGCCATCTCCCCTATAGTGTCTCTGTGAAGGGCCAGATCCTGTTTTTAAAAGAAGGGAAGAGTTTAAGATGTAGCCCTTCGACTAGTACTACCTCACATATCTCTTTGGGAGGAATACAGATTCTGATGCACACCACATTCCAGTCTACACATTGATTTGGTTGTTGTAGATCAGATGAGTTCTCTCTAGAAGATGGAACTCCCCCACCCAAAGTCTTCCCCCACTCCTAATTTATAACTTTAAAACAACACAACGATGGGCAAAATCCTGCAAAAGTAGCAAAGACTAGAAATAGACAGATTTCTCTATCCTGAGTATGGCAGCCCAGCCCATTTTTTCCTGCTGCTGTTCAAGAGCTGCAGCAGCAGCCCCAAGGAAAAATAATACCATATCCTCCTGCTTAAGGTGCACTCTTGCCTGCTGAGGTATCCATCCACATCTGCCACAGGACCCTTTCCTGCTTCTGGGAAATCTGTAGAATGTTCCAGGTTGCAATCCTAGTTGACAGTGGTTGCTTGACTATGTTAGGCTTCATTATTACACTGAGTGAGCTGAGATTTGCATGGACAGGCGGAGTCCCCAGATCCCGCGCGGTCCCCCCCGTCATGTGGAATAACGACTCAAGACAACGTGCTATGGGATTAAATTGGCCACAACTTTATTAAATTTCAAATGTGGGTAGACCTTGGCTCAGGCATTGGGCGTTCTCCCTCCCCAGTCCCCAGCCGGGGACCTAGGGAGCATCAGGGTTATCCAATGTGGGGGGGGGATGGGCCGGCTCTGGAGAACATATGTTCAAGCAGAGATAGCCACCCCCATTACGCTGCCGCTGCAGGGGAGAGCAATGATGACCTTTCGGCATACGGTCAAAGCCTCCCTTCAGAAACCCCTTTAACGGGGAACTCTGGTATCGCTGCCGCAAAGAGGAAGATGGACTAAAGGATTCCGCCCAAGGCCTGATACCGCCAAAGTTGTGACGTTTTGCTATGGGAAAGGCGAAACCTGCCAATGCAGGGAAATTCCGTTCCGGCCCTTTAACAGTGACCTTAACGTAGCACCGCCCGCATACCTGTGAAGAAAAGTTAACCTGCAAAACCTGTGAAGAAAGGTTAACCTGCAAAATAAGACATTAACTGAGGGTGGGTAGGGTGGGAGAAGCTCTGGAGCCAAGTGAGGATTCCCAGGTAAGATCCTCCCTCTATTGTGTGGGCAGGTAATCCCTCCCCTACCTGGCCTGGTCTCCTTGGCAACGCTTCCCCCAGGTGGGATTGGACAACTGACTTTTTTTTTTAAATAATATTTATTAAAGATTTTCAAATATAACAGAAAAAGAAAAACATCCAAATTTAAAACCTAATTTTCATTGGCATCCTTCCAGGACTTCCCCTCCCCTCCCCCTCTTGTATTCCAATTCTTTCAAATAGATTCAACAAATTCTTACCCCAAATTTTAAAATTATTTATCATTGACCCAATTTAAAAAATATTTTCCCATCCCCTAAAATCGACCTGTTCCCTTCCACGAGTTCCCCTCTTTAATATGCAATACAGATTAAAATAAACAGAAAAATAGAAAAAAGAATAAAATGTAATTTAACACCCTTTGGATTCCAAATTTCCCTCCCCCCTTTCCCGGTTGCGTTCCCAATGTCCGTCAATATCTATTGTCATCCTGGAGCTCCCACATCTAAACCACAGTCCTTCACCAGTCCGCTTTGCCGTCTTTTTATTAGTCTTTGCCGTCTTTTGGTCATCTTTGATTTCACATGTCCAATCTTGGAAGGAGTCTATCTTCCAACTTTGTCCAGTTCTTGTTATTCTTGTTGTTCTTGTTGTTCTCTCTCCTCCTCTTTTTTTTTTTTTTTTTCCTGCTCTCCTGCACAAATGTTCTAATTCCAAAAAGCTTCTAATTCCTCTGCAGAGGCTTTGTTATTCAGGAACAAAACATTACGTCAAGTCCCTTCCATTCTTCAATAGATAAATCTATTGTCTCCTTTAGTGTGTAGACCTCTGTAGACAAAATAGTGTTCCATTTCTGCAGTTTCCCAGGAGATAAAAAGTCCTATTCAAATTCGATGCCAACAATACTTGTAGTGTCCCACAGCTCCTCTAGAGGGATTATAGTAGCTCAGTTTCCTTCCCGATCACACCCAACAGTCAAAGTAACTTATTATTCCTTGTTTTAAACAATTTATATCCAATTTGTAACAAATGTGACCAGCAAGGTCCTCGTAACAAAGTTCTCTTTTTGTTCTTCCGCTTTGACAGCTCCTTTGACAGCTGTCAAAACCTCTATTTCTCCTCTCCCGGCGCTCTTACGGATCGCTCTCGGGGTTTCCGGGGGGGGGGTGTTGCCTTTTAATTCACATTCCACTTTTCTCCTCCAGCCCAGTCTTATAATTTTCCATCGCGAAGTTAATAATTTTATCAAAAAAAGGTTGCACTCTATCTTAGTTGTCAAATCCTTTGCTTTAGCTCCTCTACAACAGGGGGGAGGCTGACTTCCTTTTTGCACCTCCCCCGCTCGCTCCGAATTTAAAAAGAATTTTCCCCCTTTTTTAATCCAAGTTCCAATTACTCACGGGTTATTCTTTTAAAGTCCAATTTTTCAATGGAAGAAGTCAGCGCTCTCCGTCGAATGGCATGCGGCTTCGCTCGGCAGGGGAAGCGGAGGACTCACAGCACCCCCCGTCACCCGCTCCGCAGCCTTTAAAAAGGCTCCTTCGCGGGTCGGGGGGGACGCAAACGGTGCCCGCCGAGTCACCATGCCCATGGGTTTCAGCGCCCATGGTTTTTGAGGGTCCCCGCGTCGCCGGCACGGTAGAACCCAGCCCCTGCCGAGCAGGCTCCCTCCGGAGCTCGGAGGGAGTCCGCCATTCGGCGATGGCACCAACCCGGAAGGGGGATTGGACAACTGACTGAGGTAGGCAGAGACCTCCAGGTATCCCACCTGAGGGAAGGCAAAGCCAAGCCTATGCTGTTGGAGCCGCTCCAGATCTAGGGGCTGCGCGCGTCCCCGCAAAGGGTGCCCCCCGTTTTAAGCGGGGAGTGGTCATTGCCCAACACTCCCTTGAGAGTATGCCTTGAAGGGGGGAGCATTCCGAGTGATGCGGACTCTGCCTGTTAGTAAAACTTTCCTGACATCATTGATCTTCTATATGCTTCAAAGCATCTAGGTTTCCTTGAACATAGACTGCCATTAAACTGATCAAACATATGTTACTTCCATATCCATTTGCTGAGTGCTTGTGAGCCACACCTTAAAAGAATATAATTCTAATTATATTAATTTGCATTATTTCCTCCCATTACCACATTTAGGGGAGCACAATGCAGTTTTAAAACATGCATTTTTTAAAAAAATAAAATAAAACAAAACTTAATAGTCTTTCAAACATTTTTAGCAGTATCAGTGAAAAATAACCCAAGCAGTTACCCTTCTGGAGTATGGCTAGAAATAGATTTTAATGAATGGAGACTGTCAAGATGCTGGTGTCCCATTAGGGTGATATTTCCTTGTCCCTGCTCAGTTAAATACTCTGCCACGAAGTCATAGAATAGAATAGAATTGGGTGGTGGTTGTTTTTCGCTCAAGATGACAGTGGCATCTGCAACAACAAACTGTTGTTGCTTCTTAAATTCTCTCTAATGCAAAATTGTGGCCATCAGAATTATTCTCTTGGCATCAGAGCAGATGGTGTCAAGTTTGTTCTTTTGAGGGGGGCAGGACTGACAATGGGGAAAAGGGGAGAAAGTCATATGTGGTGTACTAGCTAATTTCCAGGGAAACCTAAGTCAGTAAACTAGTTTAGAATCCTATCCCTCTCTGCTCAGTCCTAATGGGCCAGACCTCAGGCAGAGCTCACCTGACAGATGAATGGGAGGCTGTGGGAGGCACAGTTCATAAATGCAGTCCTGGAGACTCTGAGATACCAGGTTCTAAAGTGAGATCAGGAAGCAGAATCGAGTGGTGGGTTTGCAGAACCAAGGGCAGCTCCCAGGTAACAGACAAGTTGCTCTGATTGAGCCCTTGTTTCCTCCATCATAGCCCATCTTACTAGTAGGGGCTGTAGGTAAACCTGTTTGTTACAGGGATCTTCACACAACAATGCTCCCTCCCAAAACATTCACTGGATGTGCAAAGGGGATCAGGATTGTGCATGCCAGCCTTACCCTAAATTCTGCTGGCCATGCTGCTCCCCAATGCCCCACTATTCCTGCAAATTCAGTATCTGCAATGGTGTGTGTGCATGGGCACACCCCTTTTGATCTGTTCTGATGTGCATGTTGGAATATAAGCCAAGGTCTAATCCATCCACTGGGGGTTATGCTTGCAGTGTGCAGCATCAGACCACTGAGTCATACAGCTCAGTGGCAGTGCACATACTTAGTATTTGGATGGTTGTAAGTTTGATTCCTGGTATCACCAGTTAAAAGGTGATGATAAGGGCCCTCTTCTCTGCTCAAGACCCATGAAGCGCTATATCCAGTCAGAGTAGCCAGTACTGGGTTAGACTGAGCAAATATTCTAACCTGATATAAGGGAGCTTCATGTCTTTGACTGCATATTTTATGTATTTAGAACAGCCATTGCACCTCGCCTTTCTCTGTAAACAGACACAAGGCAAAAAAATATGAAGCAATCCAAAACAACAACACTTCATTGAAAATGGAGCAGACAATTAAAGCTCCACTAAGCAGAATCAGAGTTTATCTGCTCTTAAAAACTGCTGGCTTCTATAGCTGGAATTGACCTAATGTGAGCATATAAGGCAGTCACCTCATGTTGTCTAATGGTAGGGCCAGTCCTGTATATAAATCCTCAGTTGCCACTGGTGTAGCATCCTCTGCAAGCCTGCTTCTACTCAGGTCTTTTTGGACGGCTTTCCCGTGTAGCACTAGATCCTCTCTCTGCCAGATGACACACCCCAACCCCACCCCAAATTTACCACCTTGTTTGGGAGATCAAAATGGGAAATCTGGAGTTCTGAATCACCTTAAACCTTATAGCCATCGCTAGAAGAAGTTGCATACCTGGCTAAGCAAAATCACCCCCTCCCCCCGCCAACAGCTTATTTCTTTTGTAGAAAATAATTCCACTCATAAATCAGTACACTAGCTAGGGATGTGCCCTTAGTTTTACTCAAGCGTTAACAGAAGCTCTGGACGTGGTGGGTGAGGAGCTGTCTTAAAATGGCTTCCCAGACTTAGCAACAGCCCAGGCGTTCCAAGTCTCTCATAAATCCGGAGCACCTGTCTGACTTCTTCTTCTTCTGATTCTTGGTGCAGTTGCCCTTGCCCTTGCCCTTATGGTACTGGCTCCACAGCTGAGCTGCTTTTTTCTTGTACTTTTCTTTGTCAGCAGTGGACTGCTGGTGCCACATAGTCCCCAACCGTTTGGCCATCTGGACCACAGTCCAGTTTGGATGATCACACCTGAGCGAGGGACGTTTGTCTGCCATGAAGAGGAAGAAAGCAGGTAACGGCCTCCGTCTTTTGGAGTGATGTTTCCTCCTCTTTGATCTTGTTCGATGTCTCCTGTGTGACTTTGTCACACTTCTCAGCCGACTGGATCTTTGCCTTTTCTTTGAGCAGTGGGTCCTGTATCCCTTGGCCATGTTGTCATACTTTCCTTTTCTCACACGTTTCTCGGGCAATTTTCTCTGCTGTTTTCAGCACCTCTAGAAACAGCTCAGTGAAGTTCAGCCTGTTGGACTGCTCCTTGAAGATGATTTAAAAAGCCGCCTATGATGAGACTGTGCCCCTTGATTCCGACATGCTATACCGGACTGTGTCTATAAAGGGGTGTTAACGCATGATGGCGGTCATCTTGGAGGTGTCTTCCTGGTTGCACACACACCCCTGCTACTGTGGGCCTTCAAGGCCTTCCCTAGACCAGCTTGTGCATTTGGATGATATACCATTGTTCCATAAGAGAGTGCGATTGTGTCTTCAACTTCAAAGTGAACCAATAAGGACAAAGCCTGACTTTAACCATTTGCATACCTCAGGCCTATTGGCCCATTGCAAAGTCATAGTTACAAGCAGGAATGTACCAACTCATTACTGATATAAGCCATGTTTTCTTTGCCAGTATAGCCACATACCCTCAAAAGGTAGCTTAAGTCCTTCCAGGCTTTTCTTTGCAGGCCAAGGGTCTGCTAACTGTAGCTAGTTTCCCTAGGGAAATGTAACCAATCTGGTATTCCCCAGATGTTCTGGACTACAATTCCCATCAGCCCCAGCCAGCTTTGCCAATAGTAAGGGATGATGAGTGTTGTAGTCTAAAACATCTGGAACATGCACAGTTGGCTACCCCTTCCCTAGGGTTCGAGAAAGCAAAGAATAAAATTTGCTTTATCTTTGGAGACTGCAAATGTCACTGCAGCCTTTTTTTGTACTGTAACCTAAACTGGGTCTAAAGTTGAGATGGAACAGGAAGGGTGAGATGTTTTCCATTAACTTTTTTCCTGCTGTGCAAACTCCCACCTATTTTGGCAATTGGGATGTGTGTGTGAAAACGTTCACCTGTTGTGAAGTGGGAGCAGACTATGAAGGTATTGATCTTACTATACACGTGGTGGAAGCATGCAAAAAGTGGAGCCAGTGGTGCCTGGTGCCTGTTGGGAATGGTAGGCTGGAAGACCAGGAGCCCAATAGCAGGAGTAGCCAGAATCAGTGAGAGACAACTCATTCTATTTTTGGTCCATCCTCCCAGCTGAGTTCTACAAGGGCAGGACTGAGGAGGAGAAAGGCGACAGCAAGTTCCGGCCCCTGGAATTGTTGAAAGTAAGAAGCAAGCAGGTGGGGGCTATCTGAGGGGTAGCTGAGGTTGGTGGAGCAGAGCCACATATGCCCTATTGAATCAACCTTCACTATGTAGAGCCACTGCCAGGCCACAATGAGCAGGAATGGTCAGGTATTGATCTCAATGGGCACATGATGGAGGGCAAGCATGCAAGAGGTGAAACCGTTAACATTAAGCAGGTTAGTGTTTGTGGCTACAGCAGCGGTCTCATCCTTCCGCTGATAGCCACTCAGACTACATCTACAGTCCCCAGCTAGAGAGTGACGGCAATATTTCCCGCCCTCACTCTGAATTGGCTTCATTGAATCATCACAAAGACCTAATCTGCTTTGCTCTGTGGTGTTATTATGCTCACAACTTGGTCCATCTTACTGTGAGAAGGAAGCAACCCTAGTTGGGGGAGAGAGGGAACCCACAACAACATCTTGCTATCGAAGCAACTGCTGTGATCTGTAGGAAAAGAGGCATGAAGAAGGGGGACCTTTTTGAGAGGTCATTCAGGGAATATTCCTGCTTTCTGAAAGAGCCCTTTGCACACCAAGCGTGTTCTCATTCACCCTCTCTCAATACATTCCTATAGGACCTGTGGTTGTTACTGTTTTCGTTTTGAACTTTTCTGACATCCCTCCCCTGCCCCTGAGTTGGGAACTTATTTCTTCTTTTTTATCTAGGGATGAGCAAACCAGTCTATTTCTGATTTGTGCCCCTTTCACATCTGCTCAGCCATAAGTCTGTGCTGTCACATTTCTATATTATAAATAAAAACCAGCATGCAAATTTATATTTAAATACATGTTTTAAAATGTGCATTTTCTCTTAAAATAAACATCTTTTAAAAAGTGTGAAAGCCAGTGGAAAACCAACAGCACAATCTTAACCACGTCTTTTCAGATGTAAGCCCTATAGAAATCAGTGGAGCTTACTCACAGGTAAAAGGGTTAGGCTTGCAGCCCAAGTTCCCATCTGCACATTAGTGTAGGTGGTGAAGTTCAGATCTATTCATATCAGATTTTGCAAAGATCATTTTCCCCCCAAGCACCCTTGCTTTTATCACAAACCTAAATAGCCTCTTTTACCTTCTCTTCATATGTTTTAAACTTCATCTCATTTATAAAGAACTGCACAAGAAGACCCGTTTATTCAGCATTCATCTTGTTTTGCTTGGAGAAAGCTTATGTGGTTGGTAGACCATGTTCAGTCTTTGAAGAGCATTTGCTCTGATTTGTTTACAGGGCAGTTGTATGACAATGAGCATCAACCTGCAGTCATCCTGATTTCCATATGGAGTGTTTTTTACAAGTCTCCCATTATTCATTTCAATGCATTTCCCCACCACATTCCAAACTGCAAAAAGTCTATTTGCTGCAGATGGCCATCACATTGATGGAGTATTGGTGGTGGCAGTAAACATGCGGGTGGGCCTTTATGGCATCCAGCAAGGAAGACCTGCTGGTGGAGGACCAGGAGGCAGGTTGAGCACCATAGGCCACATCCTACTGGAAGGCACCCATGGCTAAGTAGCACAAGGCCAGGAGACCTTCTGGAGCAGAATTCCTCAAACTTGCCTCTACTGCTTTTTTAAGACTACAACTCCCATCATCCCTAGCTAGCAGGACCAGTGTCAGGGATGATGGGAACTGTAGTCCAAAACCAGTTGGAAACCCTGTTCTAGAGCATGGGGATGACCCTGTGGGCAGGGATCTGAGTTTGCAGGTGGGGAGCCAGCATCAGGCAAAGCTTCTTGATGGGCTCCTTGTCCAGCTAGAAGTACGGACAGGACTAAAGGTTGGCCAGCAAGAACTCACCTAAGCAGGTAGACCCACAACAATGCATTCTGCTTTTCACATGGGCGAGCAGGCAGACAGCAAGGGTGGCTACATACAAGTCACACAAGTGCAACAAGGGATGTGGCAACAGAAGATACAGGTGCTGGTTGAGCCTCTTGCCCCTAATATGTGAAACTGTGGAAAGGGATGGCACTGTGAGTGGTTTAAAGACACCTCCTCCCTGCCCCTGCCGTCAGCCCAGGTGAGCCATCCTCTAAAAGGCTCCGTGCTTTGGTACAGTCCCAGAGAGCTGCTTGCCTGTGCAGCTAATGGTGCCTTCCTTGTGGGGTGTGCCCCACTCGTCTCCCCCTACTGTTGTCCCCTGCTTCTCTGGCTAGTTTACCTTTGGGGAAAAAACAAACAAAACAACCTTCTTTATCTTTACAGATTTGTTTACATACAAAAGCGAAAGATTGTGTCAGCAGTACAGCAGCTCCCCTCAATTTTGAATTCCCTGGGGCTAAATATTGTATTCCATAATAATTATGTGGGAGACGTCTTGTGTTCCATTACGGATTTCTTGATGGGAAAAAAAAATGAGAGTAGTCCTTTTGAATTAAATCATAAACTATCTGCCTTTTAATTGGACTACCCAGGGTATAAATTTTAATAGCATTAGTTGTGAGTAACACATAAAATAAGGCATCAGGAGGAGAATTGAAATACTTTGGGATAAATCTCTCCCCTGATATATATCAACCAACATTACCCATCTCCAGAATCATGCTGACTGTATAGGATAATCCATATACTCTTGTGGCTCTCAGTAACTCCAGAAAAACAAACAAACAGAAACTTCATGCCTAAAGCAGAACCCTACTCCTTTCATGAGCTTCTAAGACACATCCATTTGGATGTGTTATCTTGCATAGGCATTTTAAACTGCAGGGAAAGAAACTTGAAAACTGTATTGAGAAAATTCCTCCCCCAGGTCTAGATGTACCCCAGTTAGTATTTAAGATTAGTAAGGTTCCTTAACAGGATAGTGTCAATACAATTGTACCTGTCTAAACAAAATCAGGGAAACATAAAAACCTGCATCTGCATGTCCAGTAATGAAATCGCCCCAAAGACAGTATAAAAGCAGCTAGTAATATAGTCATATATATAGCAAACAAAGGAGTAGCCCAAAGATAATGAGTGCATTCGATTTCACTGTAATGTCCCTTCTGTGCGTAGAGAAAGAGCATGGTGGCCTCATAGATTTCTGTGCTTCTCCTTGCTTGTTAAAGCATGGACACCTTTCTCTAGGTGTCACTGCTTTCCAGTCTCTAGAGTCTTGCAAGTCCATAAGTCATCATCTCCACTAAGTTCTCTGTCAGCTTTCAGGAAAAAAAAAACACCACCCTGGATTATTGGAGAGGGTGTTATTCCTAGGTGTAGAGCTGTGTCATCAGTTGCTTCCACTGCCTGTGGTTTTTTTGTGATAGTTTCTTCAGCTGATCTTTTTGCAGCTCAAAGGCATTCTGACGTTCTGAAATTAGAGAGGCAGTAAGTTGTTTTACTTGCCCTGTGACTGTTCCCATCATAGCCATTGCTGATGGTGCCATGTTTCCCTGACCAGCCTTTGTATTTCTAGCTGCCGTTTTGGAATCACTTGGTTTAAAATATTTACAAAGCACAAAGCTAAGATAAACCCAAAAAAGGTGCTTTGGATTGTCTTTAACATTATAAAATATGCAGCGGGGTCGGAGCTGCCGCCTCAAGCGTCATTCCTGCTTTGTGTGCACATACACCTGTCTTGTTAGTTTTGATACATTTCAAGCACTGGCAGCATTGTGAAGTGGAGACAAACCCCCTCCCCACCTGAATATTTATCATACCCCAGTGAGCAAATGGAGGAAGCTAGAAGTCCAAGCACACTTACTTGGCATGGTAAAACATGAAGTCTTACTGTTAGCCCTTGAGAAGTGGCAGCTGATAATGTAAGAACTGGTTGCTGCCCTAAAAATAATTGTATGTGACAACTGTACTTGGTTGCTGTCAGCCTAACTACTGTAATTTAAATCTCTAGCACTTGGACTACAAGTCTAATTTACTTGGGTGGACTTTTCATTAATTTGAAAGGTTCTTGGGGCTTAAAAGCCTTCATTAATTACATTTTAGTAAATGAAAATGTAATAAGGTTCAAAAGGGAGCACAACTATCTCCCCACCCCCACTATAGTATTTGGATGTGTGTGTGTGTGTGTGTGTGTGTGTGTGTGTTTCAATTAAGACAATTTGCCTCCTGGGAAAATACAGATATTTCTCTTCTCCCTTTGACGTCATGGTTTCCTTGAGTGATTTTGTATTGCAGGGAGATGTGTGGTATGATGCAATGAACAGTGTTGGGCCTGTATGTAGTACTGGGATTTCAGCTCCGGTCCTCCGAGCTGATAAGGCTCATCTTCCTCTGAGCCCTCCCAGCAGAGCATTAAAACAACACCACAGTGGAAGGATGAGATAGGTATGGGCTACATTTTTATGCTTTATTACTAAGCTATGCAAAGAGCAAAGAAAATATACATCCTCTCCCTGTGAGAGCAGAGAGCAACTGAACAAAGAAAACAAAGGAACAAAGGAAACAGGAAACCAGTAACGTCACATCCCGCCTCCCTTTCCCGTGAGACTCCAATAGTATCTGGACTCTTTGGAATGTAAACACAAGCAGCTGCACAGTGAGAAACAGAAACTAACATGTAGGAGGCCCAAGTTCAAATTTCTGCTCAGCCATGAATCTCATGGGGTAGTTTTGAGCAAAACCAGTGTTGGGGGTGGGGTGTTGCACCTTCATCTTCCTGCCAGTGTTGCCATGGCTGCTGGATAGGGATGAGGCAGCATCACTCCTTCTGGTGCAACAGCATTCGCTCAACCTCCCCACCACCCAACTCCATCCAGGTAAGCAGCGATGATGTCAGTGTCAGGAGGGCAGTTCTGCCCCACCACATGAACCACTACTGCTACAGTCCCTTTATCAGCCTCATACATCTCAAGTTGCTAGCAAGCTGTGAGTTTGAAACAGCAAAGTTTGTAGAGACTCCGTCAACAGTGATTTAAAAAAATCTCTACGAAACATTGCAAGGGACCATTTGCAAGAAACAGTGTTCAAGTGAACATAAAGGGCCTTCTCTTGTTTGGTGGGATAATACCTTGGCTCACCAACCACATAGTTAGAATGAAGCTGGGCCTGCACTTTCCTCCCAGAATGCCTTCCCCTCTTTTGCCTTTTCAAGGCTGGAACATGCCATTTTTGACAGGTGAAACTCTCCATAGCTTCTGCAGTTCTGATCAGTTGGCAGCCACTATTTTGTTGCAGCTACCATTTCATTTCCAACCCAAAAGGGGGGGGGGGGGGGAGGAGAAGGAAAGAATGCCTTCCAGAACAGATCATTCTGGGAAAATCAAAATGCGGTACAGCAGTCAACTGGCGGGGGATATTGTTTTTGTTTGTTGCTGTGGTATGTATTTTCATCTTTTATATTGCAAACTGCCCTGTGATCCTTGGATGAAGGGTGGCATAGAAATATAATATATTATACAGTCATATATCGGCTACCGAATGCCTTGGGAGTCGAACATTCCAGCTCCTGAAAATTGAAGTAAGTGTTCTGGTTTATAAACGTTCTTTTGGAAGCCAAACATCTGACAGGGCTTCCGCGGCTTCTGATTGGCTGCAGGAGCTTTCGAATGTTTCGGAAGTCGAACAGACTTCCGGAACAGATTCCATTCAATTTCCAAGGTACAACTGTAATAGTAATAATTTTCAGATGCTCTGTTGATCTACCCATCCCTGAAAACTGTGTGCCCTGTGACCCTGAAAAATGCCCTACTCCTCCTCTAGTTTTGCAGCCTGCGAGTGAGGTAGCTAAAGGGGGCACGTTTCAGAGCAGTTCTGGAATTGCATTATTCTTTAAGTGGTAATTGAGAATCCCGAAGGAAGAGCCAAGTCCCAACGCATCAGCTTTGTTTGCAGGTTGCCAAGTTGCAGTACATTTGCATTTTGTAGTGGCTGCTACACAATGTGTGTGTGTGCACTTGAGAATGTGTGTGTGTGTGTGTGTTGGGACTAATTCACAAATTGAATTTAGAGGTGTCCATGTTTAATTGCCTTGCATGCACATCTAAAATGTAAAATGTGGCTGTGTTAACTAACTGTGTGTTTGAAATCAAGTGTATTATGCCGGTCTTGTCCTCAAGGAGCTGTGATTAGTAGGAGTTTCTTGCTGAGCTTTCACTTAGCAAATGTACAACTCAGGTTCCCCATTATGTAGTTTGTGAAGGGCCCTGGAGATTTGATTCATCCTTTGGGAAATGCAGGGGATGTGGTGGTATCCATATCAAATTTAAACTTGGTGAACACCACACATTCAAGATCGTGAAATGCAGACATAATAATTGAAATAATACAGAACCTCCAACATCTGGGCAAACGTTGGCCCACAAGGGTGTCCAATTTGGCCCCCAAAACCATTTCCCTCAAATCACATCCATCCATCCACCCATCAGCTGACATCACTGGTGATAGGCAGAAGGACAGGATTTAATCCTGCATTGGCTGTGTGCCCAGTTCCCAGAAGGGAACAGGATTGCACAGCTAAAGCAGCAGGATTTAATCTCTGCTCATCAACTGATGAGTGCAGGTTAAAGCCTTCTCACAAGCATAGCTCCTGCACTTGTGCAAGTGGGTAAAAGTGGGGTGGAGGGGGCAAGAGTCTCCCATGCCCAGTGGCAGACTAG
Organism: Podarcis cretensis; assembly: GCF_951804945.1. NCBI lineage: Eukaryota > Metazoa > Chordata > Lepidosauria > Squamata > Lacertidae > Podarcis > Podarcis cretensis. Next base: position 32,756,989 of record NC_137177.1, read on the forward strand.
ATTTTGGGGGCCCTGAACTTGAACTTTGATGGGGGGCCCTTTGCAACCAGCAACAAGGTCTGGGTAACTGCTGTTATCTACTTCAATGGGGATGTTCCATGATAAATCACCACCTTTTAAAAAAATACTACTACTACTCAAAAGCACTTTAAGCCTTAGCCCTAAAACTGTGCTGACTTCCATTAATATCCTTCAAATGCTTTCCTTGATGAGAAACCATGAAATTTACTTGGAATAATGTCACTATGAGCAAAATTTCAGTCTCTAGCTGCATTGCCATTGTGGATTTGAAATAATCCAGTCTGCAAGAATCAAGATGTTTTCTTCCCAGTTGTGAACTTTGTGAAACCAAGCAGACAATCCCCTGTTGACCTATAGTACGCATGTCCCGAAGGTGCCTTTTAGTAATGACCTCACAGCAAACAATAAAATGTCTGATAACCCACTCAGCCCAAACTACTTCAATAACAGAACACATTTCTCTGCTGTGATTCTTGCATGTTGGGATGTGTTGGGTCATATATATATTCCTTTGTTTTGTCCTCTTGTCATGCTGCCCCCTCTCCCTGCCATTCTTCAGAGAATGAAATAAGCATATTTGATTATTCTGAGGCAGCAAAATAATTTGATTACGGTCCCTTAAACAGGTGTTTTATTATCTCACTAATTCAGCCTCAACAATGTTTCCAAATTCCCTGTTTCTCAAGAGTTCTAGGTAGCTTCTTCACCTCTCACTCCCACCGCCCCCCTCAGTTTCTTCAACCCCTGATTAAGCTCATTTAGCCTCATTTTCTTGGAGTCATTTCCACTCTTTCCCCGGGAACCTGCAGCATTTGTAGTGATGATCTTAGGGAACGAGAGAAATGGAACCATTTGATAGAGGTCATGTCTAAAATGGCTCTGGAGATGCAGCTCTTAATCTCATCTTCAGCAGAGCACTTCCCATTGTCCCCAGATTTAAGTAAATAATTTAGCAAAACAGGCAACCTCTGTTCAGAAGAGACTCATGCCCAGAATAATAGAGCTCAGAAGCACTGACTGCAGACTACGTCTCACGGACAGCAGAGTTATGTCTGGGCATTGCTACTTCAGACTGCATGTGGGGACTTGAATAAGGTGAATGTTCCTCCATCCACACACATACGCACAGAAGAGGGGAAAGGGAAATCCCACACATAGCAAAGCAGCGTATATCAGAGAGAAAACTAAGCAAAGACCTTTCCCCTGCCATCTAGTTTTCTATGTGCAGTATTGGAAGGGATCCAAGGGTCATCTAGTTCAACCCTCTGCAATGCAGGAACCACAGCCAAAGAATCCCTGACAGATTGCCAATTTCTGTTTAACAACCTCCAATGAAGGAAAGTCCACTACTTTCTGAGGGAGTCCATGCCACTGTCACCCCTTAATATCAGAGAGTGATTTCTAATGTTTAGTTAGATTCTCATTCCTTGTAATTTGAATCCACTGAATCTGATCTTACCCTCTGGAACAGCAGAAAGCAACATGGCTCCACCTTTCATGTAACATCCCTTGAAATATTTGAAGATGGCTATCATACACTCCTCAGTCTTCTCCAAGATAAACATACCCAGTTCCCTCAACTGTTCCTCATAAGGTATGGTTTCTAGACCCTTGATCATGTTAGTTGCTCTCCTCTTCACAAGTACCAACTTGTCAATAGCTTTCTTAAATTGTGGTGCCCAGAACTGGACATACTACTCCAGATGTGGTCAGACCAAGGCAGAATGGAGTGGTACTATAACTTCCCTTGATCTGGATGCTATACTTCTGTTGTTGCAGCGTATAATGTCCCCATTGAAATCAGTGGGACTTAAACACAGTGAGAGTTTTTGGGATCACATCCATTAAAATGAGATGTCTTGGCGATAATAAACTATGACATTCCTTTATGGATTGGTTTGCTTCGATAGCGTCAATATGGTCACCATGGGACTTCACCAGAAAGACTGTTTATTGAGCATTTATCCTGATTTGCTTGCACTAAACTTACACAGAAATTAGACGATTACTAGAGATGGGCAAATCTGACAATTCTGGTTTCTCCCAGTTTCTCCCAGCTTATTTTCCAATCTTACATTCAGCTCTCCGCATTTCTACATCAGTCTGTGAATTTCTTTCTTCTTTTTAAGTCCTAATATAAATTCACCAGCATTTTACTGCAAAGTTATCCTAATATGCACATTTCCACAAAACAATATTTCCCCTAATATAAGGTGTTTTTTGTACAGTATGTTGCTTTCACCAATAAATGCATTCTATATGCATTTTGTAAAACTTACTTGGCTGGAGGACTGCACTGCAAAATTTGGAGAACTGCAAACTTAGAAGGATAACTGGGTTTCCATTTGTGTACCATTTTTAAATGGTACCTTGGGCAGTGCCATAGCTACAGGGGTACTAGCCAGGTTTATTGCCCCAGATGAAGCCTCCAGAGGGGCACCATTGAGGCTCCCAGCCTGTTTGTGTATGTCTGTGTGTATGCAAATGTGTGTGAGTGGGTTTACCAAACTGGATGTTTGACCTGGGTGAAATAAAGCCTAGCTTTGCCCCTGCCTTGGGTAGGTTTGCCTTTAAGTTGGAGCCAAATTGAATTTCTCCTCCATCCCTGTGACCTGTCTTTCCAGAACATTTGTTCAGATTCATTTATGGTAAGGTCATACAACAATGACCATTCAACCAGAATTCATCCTGATTTGCTTGTGGTGTGTTTATACACCTTCCCGTTAATCATTTGTTTATCCCACACTTTTCATTGCATTTCCCATCAATTTCCTAACCACAGAAAATCTGTTGGTTTTTTTAAGTGGATTTGTTGAGATGGAGCGCTTTAATCCCTTTTAATTGCACAAACCTACATTTTGGGTATGCGCTTGACTCCCTTCTGCAATATACCAAAGGTTGGGAGGTGACCTTGATGGTTCTCACAGTCATCCAGACGAGGACAAGGTACTGCCTCTTGAAGTTCATAACATATTGCTCTGCTTTGGACCATGTCTCATCACCTTTCCATTTAGTAGCACCTTAAAGACCAACTAAGTTAGTTCTTGCTATGAGCTTTCGTGTGCATGCACACTTCTTCTGATACCAGATACCAGATATCTGAAGAAGTGTGCATGCACACAAAAGCTCATACCAAGAACTAACTTAGTTGGTCTTTAAGGTGCCACTGGAAGGAATTTTTTTATTTTGCTTTGACTATGGCAGACCAACACGGCTACCTATCTGTAACTGCACCTTTCCATTGTCTTTTGTCAACAAAGCTGCTGGCTCTCTAGGTGAATGACATTCATGTCAACCCTTTTACATCATGCATACTGCCTTGGTTTTGTTTTTTTCCCCTTTCCCCTCCCAACTACAGGTTTTATATTGATGTCCACAGTTCAGCCTGAGTCTCTCTTTCTTTTTCTTTCCATCGTAGGAATGGCATTTCATACTTGTCTTAGCACCTGACAGCCTATCTTTTGCTAGGAAAACTTTTGGCATTGGGTTGTTGTTGTTTTGCTTGCTTGTTTGTTTTCCCTGTCAAATATGATAAGTCAGTAACATCACAATAAGATGGAACAAGGAGTTACCTGATAGCGGTTTATAAGGTGCTATAATTTTAAAATGACTGGCTCTGCCCGAATACAAAACCAAGGTACATTGAGCTTGCTGTATATACTGATAGAAGAAACTGGATAAGGAGAAACCTCAGCTCCTTAATATGTTTCTGTCTGCTTTTCTCCCGGTTCCCCACTCTCCTTTTTCACTGCTGACTTAAAAGCTTAGCTGTATCTCCTTGGAGAATCTGGCCTCTTATTTCTTTACAGAATAAATGTCTCTGAGCCTTTTTATAAGGGGGTTATTCCAGCTTCTTCCTATCTGTTGTTTAGCTGGCAAGAGCCAGTGCATGATGGGATCCCTGGTATTTATGCTGAGGAATGATGAAAGGTTTCTCAAGCTTTGAATTTCAGGGGAAATTTCACTTTCTCGTTGAATTTTATTTTCTACATACTGTAATTGCTTGAGCTGAGTGGTGATCAGTTTCTGAACAAATGCAGAGCTCTTTTTGTAGGGGTGAGTGGGATGGGATGTTAAATCATCTTCAGTCAGTTTCACCAGGTAGTCAGACTTCTAGGTTTGTTTGTTTTGAGCTATGTGGCAACCAAGAATAGGTCCTCTGCATATACTATACTTGTTCAGACAAGTCTGAGTACTGGGAAGTGTGGGATAATGTTTTTGGAAGAGCTAGACTGAAAATAGTCAATGGCTGTTATTATTATTATTATTATTATTATTATTATTATTATTATTATTAAAAATTAGCATTTTGGAGCCACTTTTTTTCAGTGTTTGGAGCCTTAGTTTAGAACATTTCACATTAATCTTCTAAGAAATCTTACAGAAAAAATATGTAAGATGGTAATCATTGCTATTAAAGATGTGCTGAATATTATACACATGCAGTTTTGTGGGGCCATTCACCCCCAATTATCATAATTAAAGTATTGATGAATATTTTGGTTATTTTCAGGGGACAAGTGAGTTAACTCTTACCACTAAACCAGAGATGGGGAATCTGTGGCTCTCCAGATATTTCAGAACTTTGGTTTCCATCATCCCAGATACTTCACCATCCTGGATGGGGCTGGTGGGCATTGGTGGGCCACAAGTTTCCTATCCCTGTTCTAAATACAAGGTGGTTGAGGAAGTACTTTCTGATGGTGTGTGGACAATGCAACAATGAAAAAGACTGTTTTGGGAGGTGGTGCTCTTCAGCAATCTTTTTTCAGCCTCTCTTCTCAATCTGTAACACAGGGGTAGTGGTATTGGTCTCCCTTTCATGGTTAGCTTTTGGAAAAGTCAGAAAAGGTACTGTGAAGGTCTTTGCATGTTCAAAAAAACTGGAAATATTAAGTATTCTTAGCCACTCTAACACAAGGGATAATGCCCTTCTATTTTACAAATGTGGCAGATTGTCTTAAAGAGCAATTCTCATCCACTGACACTTCCCAAGGTAAACAGTCTTGTGCCACAAACTAATGTCATTCAGCAGCCTGTCTCTGCTTGTGATAGTCCCTGGTGCTCAAAATAAAGGTGGAAGGACTGCACAAAAGATAATATATGAGGAACAGCAAAACCCATCCTGTTTGACCCTAAAAGATAACAGCTTTCACATAGCAAACGGCTATGACTCTGGGGAAACAGAGCCTGGCTTGGCCACATGGACTTTCCAAGCAGCTTCTTTTGAGCAACATCTTGACAGTTAGGGCCAGCTCAGAATGAATTACCTTGCATTATCATTATGGATGATGCAATTAATTAAAGAAAAGTTAACAGCAATGTTTAGCCAACCTTGACGAGTGTCCTTTTGTTAATGTTGGACAGTTTTTCAGTTTCCAAGACTTTTGTATGTCAGCCGCATGAGACAACATCTTGTAGTTGTTAGACCACAATTACTATATAAGACTGTAGTGGCGAGCCCTACCTTCATCACTTGAATCAGACATGTATCCTAGATGGGTATTGGTATTCTAGCTACTATGCCCTCTTAGGATGACTGCAAATATGTATCGTTTTAAAATTCTAAATACACTTAGAGGGTCTAATTCAGGAGCTGCCAGTGTGGTGCTGACAGGCTCCAGTTTGCTCACCAGCGCCTCTTAGGGTGTCTGTGAAGGGTGTAAGCAAATATCCTCTCAAAAATCCACAGTACATGCAAAACTGTTGGTGTTTCCTCCTCTGTTACTTTTTGCACTGGTTCAGACTCTTCTATGCTGAGCATGCCAACCCATCATTGGATTGGATGCCGGATCCAGTGGGTCAAGATTGGATGCCAATCTGTTTTGAATAGAGGAGAGGTACAAATAAGTTTTCTCTTTGAACAACTGTGGAGGCAGCTGATGTATATACCCTTTCCTACATCACAGGGATATGCTCACACCATTCTCTGATCCTGTCTCTTTCTCTGCTCTTTTTTAAATATGTAGCAACCATTATCTCATGCTCCCACAGCATCCCTTTTGTAATATTGCATACCTTCACAGCAGCCATTTTGTTTTATGCTATGCCCACCCCTGCTTCTCACACTCCCTTAATGTGTCCTTGAACTATGAGAATGGTTCCTGCTTTGTCTAGAGAGTGATGTGGGACCATGAAGAAACTAGCCCAAGGTATAATAAGTCCAAGGTAGAATGTCTGTCCACCCCGGCATGTGCCCCCTGGAAGGTTGCCCTGTAGAGAATATAGTCCTCAGGATGAAAAATGTTCTGCACCCCTGATCTCAAGTGAAACTACTGAACTGAGCTGAATTATAAGGGAGGGTGCTCCAGCCCCTGGAGCAGCATATGAACCAGGCTTTAGGGTAGATTAAGATGGCTTGTTAAAAACATAAAGCTAGCCCTACTGAATCATCCCAGTGGCCCATCTAGTTCCCGCATCCCATGCAAGCAGCACCTGAGTGCAACAGCCCCCTCCCCTCCAGCAATTTTCAGCACCTGGCATTCAGCAGCATTAATGCCTCTGGCAGTGGAGTTAGTTAGCTTCATCACATAGATGCCATCTGATGAAGACTATTCTTCTAGGGTTGCCTCACTTTGGCACACATTTGGATTTAAGCTCCAGCCTACCAGGAAGCACTGTGATAATTGCAATCATCTTGTGACTACACAGCCATCTAAATCCACCCTAAATTTGTATACATACAATCCCCTTCCTTAGGCACTTGTATTTTAATTTATTTTACTGCCTATACTTGTTAGAAAAGAACCAAGCTACCTGCAGGTATCCAGTGATCTGGCTGCATGTTTGCATGGAATGGCTTCCTTACTTTAAATATGCACCTTTTCATTTTTTTCATTTTTTATTTTTTGCAAGAGAGACCACAGTAAAAGCCGTCTGTTCCTGTTTGGTGTGCTAACACATTACAGCAAATACATCAGTGTCTACTTCTCAGGGAGTGGAAGATGCTCCCGACCCTTTGAGATGAGATGGTTTATTTACCGTGAAGTCACAGAGTGCTCTGTCAACATGAAACCGTTTTGTTGCACCAGTCTTTGAAGAATGGGTTGCTTAAATAATTCACTCAGGTGATAGGACCCAGGCTTGTTCCGTATTCTTCTGCTCTAATTATTCATATGCTTGCTCAGTAAATATACATGATCTTACAAGCACAACTTCAGGGTGCTGCTTTGGTCTCTTGAAGAAGATCTGAGCCTATTAACATTGCCCTCAACAGCAGGGAGGGTATCTGAGAGATCAAAGAAGGACCAAGGCAGACCCTGCCAAAACCCGGGTGACCTCTTATTGAAACTCTTACTGCAAGAGTCCCCTTCATGGATCACTGCCTTGCCGTGGCGAAGGGGCTTGAAGAACTCAGAGAAGCTATGAACTATGCCGAGCAGGGCACCCAAGATGAACAGGTCATAGTGGAGAGTTTTGACCAAACGTGATCCACCTGGAGGAGGAACCGGCAAGCCACTCCAGTATCCCTGCCAAGAAAACTCCATGGACAAAGACAACAGGCATATAAAAGTTATGACGCTGGAAGATGAGCCCCTCAGGTCGGAAGGCGTCCAACATGCTACTGGGGAAGAGCGGAGGGCAAGTACAAGTAGATCCAGAGCTGATGAAGCGGCTGGGCCAAAGCCGAAAGGACGCTCAGTTGCGGATATGCCTGGAAGCGAAAGGAAAGCCCAATGCTGTAAAGAAAAATATTGCATAGGAACCTGGAATGTAAGAACCATGAACATGGGTAAGTTGGAGGTGGTCAAAAATGAGATGGCAAGAATAAATATTGACATCCTGGGCATCAGTGAACTAAAATGGATGGGAATGGGTGAATTCAGTTCGGATGACCATCATATCTACTACTGTGGGCAAGAAACCCGTAAAAGAAATGGAGTGGCCCTCATAGTCAACAAAAGAGTGGCAAAAGCTGTACTGGGATGCAATCTCAAAAATGATAGAATGATCTCGATACGAATCCAAGGCAGACCTTTTAACATCACAGTAATCCAAGTTTATGCACCAACTACTGGTGCTGAAGAAACTGAAATTGACCAATTCTATGAAGACTTACAACACCTTATAGAAGTGACACCAAAGAAGGATGTTCTTCTCATTATAGGGGATTGGAATGCTAAAGTAGGGAGTCAAGAGATAAAAGGAACAACTGGCAAGTTTGGCCTTGGAGATCAAAATGAAGCAGGGCAAAGGCTAATAGAGTTCTGTCAAGAGAACAAGCTGGTCATCACAAACACGCTTTTCCAACAACACAAGAGACGACTCTACACATGGACATCACCAGATGGGCAGCATTGAAATCAGATTGATTATATTCTCTGCAGCCAAAGATGGAGAAGCTCTATACAGTCAGCAAAAACAAGACCTGGAGCTGACTGTGGCTCAGATCATCAGCTTCTTATAGCAAAATTCAAGCTTAAACTGAAGAAAGTAGGAAAAACCCACTGGGCCGGTAAGATACAATCTAAGTCAAATCCCTTATGAATACACAGTGGAAGTGAGGAACAGGTTTAAGGATTTAGATTTGGTGGACAGAGTGCCTGAAGAACTATGGATAGAGGCTCGTAACTTTATACAGGAGGCAGCAACGAAAACCATCCCAATGAAAAGGAAATGCAAGAAAGCAAAGTGGCTGTCCAATGAGGCCTTACAAATAGCGGGGGAGAGAAGGCAAGCAAAATGCAAGGGAGATCGTGAAACATACAGGAAACTGAATGCAGATTTCCAAAGAATAGCAAGGAGGGACAAGAAGACCTTCTTAAACAAGCGATGCAAAGAAATAGAGGAAAGCAATAGAATGGGAAGAACCAGAGATCTGTTCAAGAAAATTGGAGATATGAAAGGAACATTTCGTACAAAGATTTCCATAATAAAGGACAAAAGTGGAAAGGACCTAACAGAAGCAGAAGACATCAAGAAGAGGTGGCAAGAATACACAGAGGAATTATACCAGAAAGAAATGGATGTCTCATATACCCCAGGTAGTGTGGTTGCTGACCTTGAGCCAGACATCCTGGAGAGTGAAGTCAAATGGGCCTTAGAAAGCACTGCAAATAACAAGGCCAGTGGAAGTGATGGTATTCCAGCTGAACTATTTAAAATTTTAAAAGATGATGCTGTTAAGGTGCTACACTCAATATGCCAGCAAGTTTGGAAAACTCAGCAGTGGCCAGAAGATTGGAGAAGATCAGTCTACATCCCAATCCCAAAGAAGGGCAGTGCCAAAGAATGCTCCAACTATCACACAATTGCACTAATTTCTCACGCTAGCAAGGTTATGCTTAAAATTCTACAAGGAAGGCTCAAGCAGTATGTGGACCGAGAACTCCCAGAAGTGCAAGCTGGATTTAGAAGAGGCAGAGGAACCAGAGACCAAATTGCAAACATGCGCTGGATTATGGAGAAAGCTAGAGAGTTCCAGAAAGACATTTACTTCTGCTTCATTGACTATGCAAAAGCCTTTGACTGTGTCGACCATGGCAAACTATGGCAAGTTCTTAAAGAAATGGGAGTGCCTGATCACCTCATCTGTCTCCTGAGAAATCTCTATGTGGGACAAGAAGCTACAGTTAGAACTGGATATGGAACAACTGACTGGTTCAAAATTGGGAAAGGAGTACGACAAGGCTGCATTTTGTCTCCCTGCTTATTTAACTTATATGCAGAATTCATCATGCGAAAGGCTGGGCTGGATGAATCCCTAGCCGGAATTAAGATTGCCGGAAGAAATATCAACAACCTCAGATATGCAGATGACACAACCTTGATGGCAGAAAGTGAGGAGGAATTAAAGAACCTTTTATTGAGGGTGAAAGAGGAGAGTGCAAAATATGGTCTGAAGCTCAACATCAAAAAAACGAAGATCATGGCTACTGGTCCCATCACCTCCTGGCAAATAGAAGGGGAAGAAATGGAGGCAGTGAGAGATTTTACTTTCTTGGGCTCCATGATCACTGCAGATGGTGACAGCAGCCACGAAATTAAAAGACGCCTGCTTCTTGGGAGAAGGGCAATGACAGGCCTAGACAGCATCTTGAGAAGTAGAGACATCACCTTGCCAACAAAGGTCCGTATAGTTAAAGCTATGGTTTTCCCAGTAGTGATGTATGGAAGTGAGAGCTGGACCATAAAGAAGGCTGATCGCCGAAGAATTGATGCTTTTGAATTATGGTGCTGGAGGAGACTCTTGAGAGTCCCATGGACTGCAAGAAGATCAAACCTCTCCATTCTGAAGGAAATCAGCCCTGAGTGCTCACTGGAAGGACAGATTGTGAAGCTGAGGCTCCAGTACTTTGGCCACCTCATATGAAGAGAAGACTCCCTGGAGAAGACCCTGATGTTGGGAAAGATGGAGGGCACAAGGAGAAGGGGGCGACAGAGGACGAGATGGTTGGATAGTGTTTTCGAGGTTACCAGCATGAGTCTGACCAAGCTGCGGGGGGCAGTGGAGGACAGGAGTGCCTGGCGTTCTCTGGTCCATGGGGTCACGAAGAGTCGGACACGACTAAACGACTAAACAACAACATTGCAAGAGTGGTAGTATTGCTACTGAAATACAGCATTGTTGAAATTAATCAACTGAATTTTTAGGCCTGCTAGTGTCAAGAAGTAACCTGTAATGTCTTGGTTTATAAAATCCCATCGTTTTGTCTGTCTGTTTGTTTAACGACTCTGTTACTGAAGATCAGTAGTGACCTATATTCTTGCAAGTGTAGTATTATTGCTCTTAAAGTTCACCGTTATTGAATATGTTGAATTTTTTGATCTGCATGCATTGAAAAATAGCCTGACATTTCTTGTTGCTTCATAAGGTAAAAAGGTTAAGTCCAGTCAAAGACGAATATAGGGTGCGATACTCATATCGCTTTTCAGGACAAGGGAGCCGGCGTTTGTCCACAGACAGCTTTCTGGGTCATGTAGCCAGCATGACTAAACTGCTACTGGTGCACAGAGGACTGTGATGAGTGCCAGAGTGCACAGAAATGCCATTTACCTTCCCCCCACAGCTGTACCTATTTATCTACTTGCACCAATATGCTTTCGAACTGCTAGGTTGGCAGAAACTGGGACAGAGCAATGGGAGCTCACTCCATTGTGCAGATTCAAACTGCTGACATTCTGATGGGCAAGCCCAAACAGGCTCAGTGGTTCAGACCACAGTGCCACCCACGTCCCTCTGTGTGGGGAACCTTTACAAACCATGGGCTATGATGGACAACCTCATCATTTGTACAATGAACTAGTTTCTACGTAGACACTCACACCTCTGTCTATCACCTATCCTGGTAAACAAGAGACATTATCAGAGTTCATATGACACATTCCAGCCAGGCAATGTCATTCAAGGCAAGGCTGGTGAGGGTCATTGTGGGTGTAAGAAAATGGTTGTTTTAAACAATGACAGAGTTTTGAGTAGAGCCAGCAAGGGGAAGCACTGAGGGGTGAAAAGTGGCAGTTTATAACATTGGTTATAATAATAAAGGGTTAGGAAAGGCTGTGTTGTGTTAGCTTTTTGGTTTTAAATTTTGTTTTGTACCCCTCTACTATTTTTCCTTGTCAAAACTGGTTTGTTTGTTTTCTTAAAAAAGCAACCTCTCTGTCTCTTCCCATTGGCTTTAAAACTTTCATTTTCCTCTCAGTGTCCCTCCACTTTACTCGGACTTCTGTCATTGTTTTAAGCAGCCACTTTTCCCCCTTCAGTGTTTCTCTGCATAGCTAGGAACAACTCAACCCCTTGTGAGTAGAAAAGAAAGTTTACTCAGAATGGTCACTGTCCTCCCCAATTATTATTTTAGTATCCCAGAGACATCTTTATGGCTAACATAATCTTAAAGTTAAACTGTTGTGTTCTACTTCAAATGGGTTTACCATTGATGACACTCTGGAAGTTCAGATTGATGCCCACTGCAGTGATCCATATTGCCCCAGTCTTCTCTGTCTGCTTGGCTCAGAATTTCCTTGAGGCATAATTCAGCATGCTACTTCTGGTCTATAATACCTACTCATCTTTTCTCTTGTGTAAGGAAAATCTGCCTCAGTGCATCACTGTTGCATTGAATTTAATATATTGACAATTTACCAAGAACCCTTAAAAAATAAACAAAAATAAACCGGGACTTATGTTAAGAATAACAGAGCTTTAAATGCCTGAGCCTAACCATGTGAGGAATCTGCTGGGTTATAAATTAGTTCCTGGCAATGAAGCTATAGATCACATCCCTATAGCTGTTGCAGAAATTACCACGGGGACCAATGCACGTTGCCTTCTGCCTCCTCAACATCATCGTTACTGTATCTTCACACCTTCATAAGTATCCTTCTTTGTCATAGTGCTGCTAATTTTGCTGCCACAGCCTGCTTTTCCATGTATGTATTACCCTAATAAAGCAGCATTATTAATGTGGCTCTTTAAAGAGGTCTTTGTCGATATTGCCTTCATCAGGCTGCTCACAGAGGGTGGAGAATGAGGCTGTAGGCTGCAGGGGGTCAACAAATCGCTCCAAAATTCTTAGGAGTTGTTCAAAAACACAATATTAGAAGCACAACTGGAGGTATGCAGGGGATCAGGAAAAAGTACTATGAGGGACAGGCAGGTGTCAGCATGGTTAACAAACAGAGTCAAAGAAGCTATTAAAAAAACAAAAGTCATAAAAGTCTCTCTTCACTTTCCTTCTCTAGCCATTTCTTCCCTCCCTAGCCCACCTTAATCTCTTAATCTCTTTTCTGTCTACCCATGCTGCTAGCCAGCAGGGGCTCCAACATGCAGCAGGCTGGGTGGGGGCTTGCCAATCACCTGAACTCCATTCTGCTTCACAGCAGCGAGGTGGGTTGGCTTGGCTGAGGCCTTAGCCAGCTTCTTAAGGGGAGCAACCTTGCAAGCAGCGGTGGCTGTGAGAAGTATCGCTGCCTCTTTCCCCAGCTCCCAGAGGGGAGTGTTTGTAGCAGCAGCGGCTGCCACATGTGATATAAATAACTTTTTGTCCAAGTGCACGTATGTGTATTAATAGCTGGCATGGTGCTGCTGCTGCTGCTGTTGGTCTGTTTCTTTTCTCTGCTCTCCATTAGCCCCTGTTTTGGAGGCTATCCAGAATCCCAGCCTTCGTTCAGGGTGTCCTGCCTTTTATAGATTTTGCTCAGATGTTTAATAATATTTGATCTTTTATATTTTAATATATGGCACGCAAGTATTTCACTTTTATGAATCCTTGGGGAGGCCTCATTTACCGAGTGCCGGGCAAAGATGACCTTGGAGGGCAATTTAATTCTTTCTTCCCGCTACCTGCCTGAAGTCATAAAAAGCTGATGATAGTTCTCGCTAGGTCTTGGAAGCTGCTTATTAGGAGTGAAAGGGAGCTCATGTTTAGTGTTATGATTGCAATTTTTCTTAATGCTGATTTAGAAATCATATCAAGCCACAAACAGGGGAGTTCACTGACTTCTGTGGGGCGAAGGGCTCTAGGTTTGCTTTGTTTTTAAGTCTACTTTGGCTTCTGCTATTTGTTTGATTTTTTTTGTTTGCCATAGGACTCAGGGGAAGGAGATTGGTGTGTGTGTGTGTGTGTCTTAAACATGTTTGTGAATTGGATTTCATTGGGATTCTTCCCTTTCTTTGCGATCTCAATATCCAAAATAAATCCCTATGCATACACTGACAATTCATGTGCATCTAGGGATGTACCAAAATGGCCCCTTTCCAGTTTTACAACTTTGTTTGTAAACTATAAAGATGGGGATATTTGGGCAAGTTTCTGGCAGGACTTGTAAACAGGGTTGTAGTAGTGGGTAAACTTAAATGCAGCAGCATTCACATGGAACCCATAATCAGGGAGCATGGCTACCACTACCAATATAGCACAGAACAGACTTTGGCAGTGAAAAAAGGGAATATGGGGCAGGTCTTTGTGAAGCATCTCACTCTCTCAACCCCCCTCACTCCTACATTCTCCTTTTAGCAAAAAGGTTTGTTCACTAATTTTGATGAATATGTTTGTACATGGACTTAACATTTGTATTACAATAGCTTCACTTTCATCCTTCACCCACAATCAGCACCAATATAGTAAATATTGCTGAATACATGTAAATAACAGCTATTTCATAATAACTGCAGCCAAATCCATTGTGAGATTGAGATTCCATTTGTCAGCTCGTATTGCCAGAATGCTTAACACAGTCTGCTTCAGAAGCCCACACAGACTTATAGCTGAGTCAATGAATGCATCATTCAGCAGGTGGAGAAGAAACTTCAGCAATATATAGTGGGAATATAATAAAGGATTCAGCCACAGAGGGCTTATCCACACTTACCTTTTTGCCCCACTCTTTTCAGGGGCAGGTCTGTGCTTGAAATCTGTGCCTGAGCATTTTTTTGCTTTGCCTCAGAGCTTTCCGTATGAGATTTGCTCTTTAGTGCTTAATCAGAGCAAACATCCATTCAGGTTTTACACGGATTGTTGTTTCCTCCAATTGAGCTTTAAAGAGCATGTTTTCATGGAGAAAACTTTGTATCAGTAACAACAAAAAGTGCTTGAATGTGTGGAATTTGCCTGGAAAGAACAGAGGAAAGGTAGGTGTAGCTAAGCCCTGAGTCTTGACATGAGACATCTCAGCAGCAGAAAACACATGATTCCCAGCTCATAGCCATTAAAGGTTGGAAAGAATGTGGTTTTCTTTATTGCTGTCTCCACTTTATGGGGTACGTGTAAGTTTTGATTAGCACTGGAATAGAATTTGTATAACTGCTCCAGATTTTTTTTTTTTTTAAAATGGAGAACCTCCATTGCTTCCCTGTCCCAGTGTGCCTCTGCATAACCCAAGATCTTTGGGATCATCTGCATATAACACAGGTCTTACAGTCTGTAAAGGGTTTCTTCCATTACTCTCTTAATACTGAAACAAAATGCTCCTCATAAAGACATTGTTGTAGAATCTTTGTGAATTGTACTTGTAAGTGAATAAATTGTTAGTTATTTTCCCTAGCACCTCCCAAATCTACCAACCATAGGCAGGTTAGAATGGAAGAAACTAGCAGAGGGCTGTGGATCAGCGGTGTAGCTAGCTGCTTGGGTGCCTGGTGCGGAGGCATGTCCTGCAGCCGTGGGCAGTGCAATCCGTGCCCACAGGAGCAGGGCGATCCACCCATGGGAGCGGGGCAAGCCTCTCCAGCGCTTGGAGCCTCTCCGCCACCTCCCCCTCAGCTGTAGGGCCGCTGAGGGAGAGGCAGTAGGCAGACGCAGGTCGCACACTGCCGTTTCAGGCGGCGCGGAACCTGCAGGTGCCTAAGCCACTATGTCACTACTAAAAAGTTTCATGAGCCCATTTTTTTTTAAAAAAACAAACCTCATTTTGTCACCCCACTCAGTGATGACACACAGGGCCGCACTCCCCGCTCCCTCTTTCCTCCGCTACTGCTGAGGACTTGGTGGTTAAAGTATCAAGCGGAGTTGTAAATTGATTTGGATCCTTTTTTTCTCTTTATAGTAAGTAATTAATGGGTGATAGCCAACTAAGTCAGAGTATACGCAGTGATTTCAGTGGATCTGCTTCAAGCACCTCTAACATTGGATCTCACCCATAGTGTTATAGGTTAATTGAGGGAGGGAGGGATTCTATACCGTCCTTTAACGAACAGTCATAGGGCAGTTTACAAATTTATTTCCAGCAGGTTGTGAGGCAGCTCGAATAACTGTCCAAATTCCTGTCTCTGGGATTTGGTGACTTTGGGTTTGGGGTGGTTCCCCCAACTCCTCCAACTCCTTAACCATTTACTAGCTTCATTACAGTGTAGAATATTGTTGGCTCATTCTCTCCACTAGACGGCAAAGAGCCGGCAACTTTTTTCTTTTTCCTGCAGCTTTTGAATGTAAGTATCCAAACCAGGAACCTTGTTCCTTTCAGTGGGTTTAGCTTTCCAAGCCCCCTAAGTATCTTGGCTGCTGACCTCCTTTGTCTTCAGTTCCTGAAGCCTGCCAGGAGCCAGAGGAGATAATGCCTCATTAAGCTTGACGTGTGTGCACAAGAGAGAGGGAAGAGAGCACAAGCATGCAAGGATGTGCATGCATGTGCAGGTTGAGCAGGAAAGAGTAGCAGCGAGGGAATGACAAAGAAGGGTATGGGAATGCTTAATGAATATTCCCACTGCAGCTGGACTTTGAACAGTCACTGATTATAATTAAATCACTCTTTTTCCTTGGCAAGTTAACCATTTCTGAAATTGGCTCAGATGTAAGAACATGGTGACCTGTTCAAGGGATTCTAGACAAATGGGAGTGCCAAACAAGGAAGGGCACCTCAAAGTACCTCAGGGAAGGTGGTCTTGCCTGTTGTGAGAAGTAAAAGCTTTGGCTTGCATGCTCTGTGGGTCTTGAAGTGGACACTCTGACAAAAAGAGCCAGAGTCCCCAGACCCTCCAGCTTATGCTATAGAATTGGTTACATGAAAATACAATCAATAAGATACAATAAATTATTATTATTATTATTATTATTATTATTATTATTATTATTAATATCCCACCCATCTGGCTGGGTATTCCCAGCCACTCTGGATGGCTCCCAATCGAATATTAAAATACAATAATTCATCAAATATTAAAAGCTTCCATATACAGGGCTGCCTTCAGATGTCTTTTAAAAGTCAGATAGTTATTTATTTCCTTAACATCTGGTGGGAGGGAGTTCTACAGGGCAGGCGCCACTACTGAGAAGGCCCTCTGCCTGGTTCCCTGTAACCTCACTTTTCACAGTGAGGGAACCTTCAGAAGCCCCTCGGCACTGGACCTCAGTGTCTGGGCTGAACAATGGGGGTGGAGATGCTCCTTCAGGTATACAGGACACCTATGCTCTTTTATTTTATTTTATCATATCTTGCCATAGCTCTGTTCATATGGTGTACACATAAGGAAGCATGGGAATTAAAATCAACATTTTTGTTTGATCCACCATGCATTCCACATAATGGTATTTCCCCCTCCGAAATATGTCGATATATTTGTTAAACCACAACAATATTTGTGCTGTTCTTTGCCTGGGTTGATGCTGCAGAATGCTTTTTTCCCTAGTATCTTCTCTCTCTCTCCTCTTTTTTCGTTTTCCTTCTCTTATATTTTTAAAACTTTAATAAAAAATATATGAAACACAATAATAAAATGCATTGGATGAGTAAAACTCTTTAATGGCTGCCCTTCTGCACTGTGAGTTGTTCTTTACTCCCTTAGTTCATCCTCTGCATACTCAGGAGTGGGAATAGGTTCACTATGTGAGCTGGAAATCCCCTGAGAGGTGAGGTGGTAGACAGACTAATATTTCCAGATAGCACAAGTGGTAGCACTCTGATAGCTACTGGGATAAGCGTGGCTAAAGATAGCAAATAGGGTGGACACTCCTGAGCAACCTCAACACCTCAATTAAGTTGTCATCTCAAATGGACAGATCCCTTCAGAGATTAAAGGGGTGGCACTCTGATCCACGGTGTCTGTTTCCTAGCACAAACTGTCTTCAGTTACCTTCCTGTAGAGCAAGAAATTGGTGCCTGACCTAGAATGTTGACAAGCCCAAATGAGCTCTTTGTGGCAGTGATGCCATTTGAGGTTGTCATTACTTCATTCAGCCTACAGATTTGCCTTGTTCAGAACTGTCAGATGAATTGGGCCCCAGATATTTGTTGGACAACTTTCTCCTGCCTCAACCCACCTGCCCACTGAGATGGTCTTCTGAAACTTATTTTTCCTGGGTGCCACCACCTTCTGAGGTGTGGTAGGGGGTGACCCGGGAGGCAGCCTTTTCTGTGGTGGCTCCTTGTCTTTGGAATGCCCTCCCTAAGGAGGCCTGCCTAGATATCTCATTACCTGGCAAAACGTGCTGGGCAAAACTTCCCGTGCCCCAGGCTTTAAAAAAATGCTAATTTAAGCCTTTTAAATCTTAGATCAATTTCATTTTAGCACAGCTATTGCTGTTCTAGTTTGTTGCTTTAAAAATTCTGCGTTACTTTGTATGTATTGCTGTTTTTATATTTGTTCCTTCTTGCAACTTTTTTAGCCTCCTTGGGAACATAAACATGTGTTAAAGGTGTGACGTATAAATCTATATGTAAGAAAGCAAAGCTGAATTGAGTTTTGTGGACCCTTCCTCTGAAAAAAAAAAAGGTTATGTGTGCTCTGCATTTCATGCAAACATGCAAGCTCTTTTATTTTAGTCCCTCACTCCTGATGAAAGTCTGACTGACTGCAGTTGTGCAGGGTTTGGAAGGAGAAACATTGAGTTTCCAAAGGCCTCTCACCATGGCTGGGTGTTGTAGTTGTGACCATAGAGCTGGTGAAACCAACTACAGTTCCCAGGGTGCAATGCAGCATTGTGCATGTGCACAGCCCCATCAACATTTATGCACCCACACTTTGGAACTCCCTGCATAATGACACCAAGCAGGCGCCTTCAATGAACTCTTTCCAGAGGCTGCTAAAATATTTTTGTTTAGGCAAGTGGCTTGCCACAAGCCTATCCAGACAGGTGGAATATTGACCTAGGTTTTCATGTACTACTAATTTTAATCGTTGTTTGAATGTTTTAAATAGTTTTTTTTTAAACTGTGGTGGGGTTTTGTTTTTTTACCTGATAATTTTATTGCTTTATTCTTCTTGTAAATTGCTATGAGATTTTATTACAATCCAGCAGTATATAAATCTTGTGAAATACGTGCATACATAAATCCATATAGTCAGCTCAAGGAGAAGCTCAGAACCCTCCTTCTGATTGCTTGTTTTAAGCCGATTCTGACTGAAGTCCTGGGAACTTTACCCAGTGTTAATGTGCAAGTGTTTCAGTAATCAATATCATATATATTTTTTCTACCAATAAAGTCAGGTTCTGATGAGCTGAATGAGTTGGGCATATACTAAACATAGTTGCACACATTTGTTTTCTCTCTCCATTAATCATTGAGATCCCACCCCACCCACTGCTTGAGCTTCTGTGGGATGACAGAAAATGTCCACCCACACTAAAGGAAATTTGGCAAAAATTTAATGATTGCAGCATATTAGTCACAGTGTGAAAGACACATAATGTTCAATAATCTCTCTTTTCTAGCTTCCTGCCTTTGGCAAAATGGGGGCTTACATGAAGTAAATCAGGGACACAGCTTATTGCAAAAGACCTGCTGGAATGTGGAAATCAGCAAACCAGCCCTCCCCCTACAGGCAAATATCCAATAGGTTTAGAAGGGAATTTCAAAACACGCAGTTCTAGAAATGTATTCCGAAGTGAGCCCTCTGAGGAGATGAATGTAAAAGATGATGAAGTTGGATGTTATAACTATAAAAGCATGTGTGAATATACCGGAAAGGAAGGGAGGAGGCTTATTCTTAGTGGTAACCGAAGGTAGAACAAGAAGCCAATTTTATAGCTGTCGGGACGATTATTAGACAATAGAGTAAGCTGCCAAAGGGCCAGCTTGAATCACCATCACCAGAAACATTCAGAGGCTTAAACATAGGAAGGAAATGAGAATAACTTCCCATTCTTTCTGATCTGGTGTGAGCAGGAAGGCCATGTGTACAAATAGTCAGCTATTAGATTAGCTTGAGGAGATGGCTAGGAGAAAACACAGCTGTGGCATTTTGGGTCAGGGAAGGAGTGGATCTTTTTGGTGATTCCTGAAATGTTTCTCCTTCTTACACCAGGACAAGGGAACCTTTTTCAGCCTGAGGGTTGTATTCCTGCAAGAGCAGTCTTCCAGAGATTGCATGCCAGTGGTGGGCAGGGCCATAGATAGGCAAGAAGTGACCAGAATGTCAGTCTTGCTTTCTTAAAGCATATTACATGCAGAAGGAACTAAAAAAAGATGCTTAAGTGCACCCCCTCAAAAAAGAAAAAATCTCCTAGAAGCATTCCTGTTAGCAGTAGTAGGTCAGGAAATACCAAAGAAAATTAAAAACTTATTTCTGTATGCAACGGTAGCTGCAAGAATACTATACGCAGAAATGTGGAAAGAGAAGTCAAGTCCAACAAAAGATCAATGGCTGCATAAACTAATAGGATATGTCAAACTAGGAAGTATGACAGCCAAAATAAGAAATATAGATGGAAAGACAGTAATAAGTGAGTGGGAACAACTTGAAGGGTATCTAAAATGAAGCGGTATTAAGATAAATCTACAAGCAGGGTTGGGGACGCAGGTGGCGCTGTGGGTTAAAGCCTCAGCGCCTAGGGCTTGCCGATCGAAAGGTCGGCGGTTCGAATCCCTGCAGTGGGGTGCGCTCCCGCTGCTCGGTCCCAGCGCCTGCCAACCTAGCAGTTCGAAAGCACCTCCGGGTGCAAGTAGATAAATAGGGACCGCTTACCAGCGGGAAGGTAAACGGTGTTTCCGTGTGCGGCTCTGGCTCTGGCTCTGGCTCTGGCCAGAGCAGCGGTGTCACGCTGGCCACGTGACCCGGAAGTGTCTCCGGACAGCGCTGGCCCCTGGCCTCTTAAGTGAGATGGCCGCACAACCCCAGAGTCTGTCAAGACTGGCCCGTACGGGCAGGGGTACCTTTACCTTTACCTTTTTACAAGCAGGGTTGACCCTATGAACAGCAGTAAATAAAACAAATGATTGTGAATGGAGGGAGAAAACAAGAGACAATAAAGGGAGATGTGGCAAGCCAACAGAATGTACAATAGGATGTCAAGGAAAGATAGGTTGGGAATTATATATATATATATATATATATATACACACACACACACACACACACACACATATACACATACAAATGATAGGATGAAAAACAAAAGTACGTATAATATATATGGAAAATGCAACAACAACAACAACAACAACAACAACAGATTACTGTACATCCAAAAGTCAGAGATTTCTACAAACACACATACCCTCAGGCAAACAAGGGACAACATCACAGTTCAAGGATACATTCCAGCCAGGCAAATTCCCCCAGGAGGGTGCAAAGCTGGGCTAGTGACCTATGAAGAGTTGTTAGAGCCAGACAGAGAAGCTGGGGCTTCCCAATACAGTTTGGCATGTTCACGTTATGCCAGTTGATGGATCCTGAGACTACCCATCCATTCTCCTTAATAAGACCTCATTTGAAAAGTGTAGCAGTTTATGTCGTAAATGTTCAGACATGGAATGGGGTCTGTACAGTTTCCTAGGGCAGGGCTCTTGATGAGCTATTCCCACCCATTTACAGATAGGTAGCCGTGTTGGTCTGCCATAGTCAAAACAAAACAAAAATTCCTTCCAGTAGCACCTTAAAGACCAACTAAGTTAGTTCTTGGTATGAGCTTTCGTGTGCATGCACACTTCTTCAGATACCAAAGTATCTGAAGAAGTGTGCATGCACACGAAAGCTCATACCAAGAACTATTCCCACCCATGTCATCCCTACTCCCATTTCACTACCATCATCCCTTCCAATAAAACAAAACACTTTTTTCCCCCTGCAACTGGAATGCAGTTCATTAAGGAAATATCTGTATGGCTAAAGTACATTATTTATATAGCAGTATGCTTTATGCTGCAAAAAATGTAGGCTTGTTGAATTCCAGGCTTTGGTTACATTTTATTTTTTTTTAATGCACCTACCTTGCATGCAGAAAGGTTTGGTCCCTGGTTTGATCCCCCACATCTCCAGATGGGGCTGGGAAAGGCCCCTTCATGAAATCCCAGAGAGCCACAGCAGCCCATCACTGTAGTAGACAACAAGATAAACAAGTGATCAGACTATTTGGAAAACCCAAATTGCCATTTATTCCAATTCACCGTTAAAGAACGGTTTTTCCTGGGGCAAGTGGTAGGGACAGAGAATCCACAGACCTGTTTCTAGAAAGTTCAGGGAGGGAGAAGGTAAGTGTGGATGAGCCCTTAGGATAAGGCAGCTTCCTGTGTTACATCCTCAGCTAGTCATAAAGGATACACAAAGTTAATTTACATTGAATCAGACAATTGGTTTGTCTGGACTGAACCCAAGCTCTTGCGAATGCAAACCACTATGCTCCTGCAATCCCTTCTGGGTCATGGGAACGTGCAAAAAAGGATGTGTTTTCTGGTATGGTGCTAGAAAATGCTAATGCAGAACATACCTTAGGCTCATTCAGGCATTTGCCTGCATATATAAAGGTAAAGGGACCCCTGACCATTAGGTCCAGTCATGACCGACTCTGGGGTTGCGGCACTCATCTTGCTTTATTGGCCGAGGGAGCCGGCGTACATGTGGCCAGCATGACTAAGCCACTTCTGGTGAACCAGAACAGCGCATGGAAAAGTTGTTTACCTTCCCGCCAGAGCGGTATCTATTTATCTACTTGCACTTTGACGTGCTTTCAAACTGCTAGGTTGGCAGGAGCAGGGACCGAGCAATGGGAGCTCACCCCGTTGCGGGGATTCGAACCACCGACCTTCTGATCGGCAAGTCCTTTGCCTGGATATAGGTGTGCTCAAATAGAATATGGGAACAGGGGTGCACATACACATCACCCCATCCCCAACCACCCCATCTTGCATGGGGCATCTCTTGAATGCCAGCATGAGGAAGGGCAGGGAGTAGAACAGGGCAGGGGTGCCCATGAGGATGTTGGGGGCAGGGCAGGCATCCCTATCCCTTCCCACACTGTGAGTGTTCATGAACACTCTTGAACTAAGTGTAAACTAGCTTTGTTCCACTTTTGTTGTTTAAAGAGGCAGCTGGTGTTTGCAGATGCTTGCCACATTGAGAAATCCGAGGGAGTTCAAATTGCATCTTTTCTTCTTTTCTTCTTTGAGAGCCAGTGTGGTGTAGTGGTTAAGAGCGGTAGTCTCGTAATCTGGGGAACCGGGTTCGAGTCTCCGCTCCTCTACATGCAACTGCTGGGTGACCTTGGGCCAGCCACACTTCTCTGAAGTCTCTCAGCCCCACTCACCTCACAGAGTGTTTGTTGTGGGGGAGGAAGGGAAAGGAGAATGTTAGCCGCTTTGAGACTCCTTAAAGGGAGTGAAAGGCGGGATATCAAATCCAAACTCTTCTTCTTCTTCTTCTTCTTCTTCTTCTTCTTCTTTAAATTAAAAAAGCATGAATTAAGAATATCACTGTAAATCTTTTGCAATGGGAAAAAAAAATTGATTGGTTTCTTTCTCTGTTTTTTGCTTTGTTTTGTTTTTGGCCAGCCAGTGTAATGCGAGAGTGGATGGTAATTAAAGCTGACAGCCCCGGCTGATTCTCCTTGTTCTGTGCAAGCCTTTGCATCTTTTATGGGAACTAACTCCCCCAAAGTGGTGGAGATAATGATAAACACTATCTCAGGTCACCTCTAGTAAGAAAGGGCCTTTGTTCCAAAAGATGCCTTTTAAGAACAAGGTGCTGCTGACTTAGAAGACTTTTGATTTGCAGGTGCTGGGGGAATTGCTCTGCTGGGTGCTTGCTTGTTCAGTAAAGATACAGGGGTCATCCTCTTGAATTGGTTTCCTCGCAGACAAATAAAGCCCTGAAGTACCGACCACATCTCCTTTCAGTCAACTAGAAGTTCTACCTTCATGAGTTAGGTGGCTTCATGTCTCATCAATAAATTACCTATTTCTACCTTCAGTTCCATCATGCAGCTATTGTTCCATCCCCTCCAAGTGACGCAAGACTCCAGGGGTGCCGGCATGTACCCAGGGTTTGTTTTCTTGAGGATGAAGATTGACAGAAACTGTGGTGTCTTTTGGATACATGGTTTTATTTGCACATATATGCAACCTGAGCATAGGTTGGAGGGACTCTCAGCATTAACACCCCAACAGATCTTGCTTCCCCATTAGGGGTCTAGTGAACTCAAAACCGCAGGTCTTGGGTCTAGCTCAGAGCAGACATGTCTCTGTGTCTCCCCAGTTTGCAGCAGCAGCCTAGTTCACCCACCCACACCTCTTGGCCTGTTGTTCTCCAGCTTAGGATGATGTACTATCAAACCAGGTGAGGTGGGCTAATGCTCACCCATTTGTTTCTATGGCAACAGAGCTCACTTTTTAAGATGCAGGTGATGGGCACTTAACTGAGACCATAACCTTGACAGTGGTCTCTTCTAAGCTGCCTTAAGACAGACTCATGGGCCTGGAAGGGATTCATGGATATCATTCAAACTGACCCCCCATAAACCTGTAGTGCTATAAATGCTCTGAATGTCCAAATCTGCAGAACAGGCTTGAAAATGCCTAGGATTGGTGAGAAGGAGGGAATTACACTTTAAATATTGTCATGAATGGTGACTTCTAATAGGAAATTCAGATTAACACAGCCTTCCCTAGTCTGGTGTCCTCCAGATGTTTTGGAAAACAACTGCCATCAGCCTCGGCCAGCACATGCTGCAAAAACTCCTGCAGCAAAAACCATAAAAAAGACTTATGGCACCTTAACTACTAACAAATTCATTATGGGAAAAAATCTTGTGGACTCAGCCCCACTTTGTCAGATGCATGAATGCAAAAGATTAGTTGGCAGATTATAATGTACAGTATAATGGAGAAAATTGTAAGGTGGGAGTTGAATGGCAGTGAGATGCCAGAATTACAGTCAGTGATAATTAGATTTCAAACGTATGCTAAATGGGCACACCTTTAATTTTTCATAGTAGAAGATTGGTTTTGAATGCTTAACTACTACACAACATACCCTCTCTTGCACTGAATTTCTGCAACTTATTGATGAAACTGGTTATGAGATGTTTTGATTATATTACACAGTGATAGCTCATGTACACTTGCAAGATTTGTTAAATGGCCAAGGTGTAATATGGAGCACAATTAAGATACCATTGTTAAGGGGCAAAGCATAAGGAGCAAATGCCCCAGCATATACACTGAAACGTTTATTGGGGGGGGGTGTCATTGCCTGTGCAAATGGCTTGAATGGTTTCTGGACTGCAACCTGAAACCATAATCCCTGAAGCAGTGACAGGCCCCCCCTCATGCCCTTCAACCACTGGAACTCTGGCTTCATCAATTCCTGTTTGGAGACAAGATGGATCTATTTGGAGAAGTGCTCTTGCTCTTTACTCCTGTGGCTTTTAATCTTGAAGAACAACTTGACCTAATTACTTGTTTTCCTTGCAGAAGTCCAGCCCTGGCGGGAATTTTCTCATCCTGCTGGTAAAATAAAATGGGAGGTTGGGTGGGGGCTTTGCCCGTGTGCTTTATTAAAGAGAATCGCCTAAAATAACGTGCTTTTAAATTAAGGGCCATCTCTTCACCTCTTCAGATAATTAGACTGGAAGTTCGGAGGGAAAGGTTAAGGGGTAAAAAAAAGTGAATACAGTAATAAATAATGATGTAGAGTTTGTGAAACACTGTCTCTTCTGCTTACTGAAAGATCGGCACCCTCTCTTTCCCTCTCTTTTCTGTAGATGAATTGCTTAATGGTGTGGTTTTCATATTTAATAAGCTTTGCAGCCATCAGGTGTGATAGCCATTGCAGGCGTTCCTCGCCAAGACAAGTTTGTTCTTAGAAACATGAAATGTGTTCCCCTTTCCCCAGTTTTGTTCATTACGATTGTTGTAGAACTATTTCAGATGTATGCTGTACTGTGCATACATCTCAAATCTAATGTATAACTGATAAAATAAAAACTCCCCCAGAGAAAGAAACATGAAATGTGAAGACAGTAAAATATTGAGTCTAATGTAATATCTATTTTTCTTTTTTCTTTTAAGAAAAAAGGGGGAAGTCTGCACTATTATTGTTTTTGTTATTTTACCCCTGTCACCTGCCTCTCAGCTGTGACCCACTTCTTCTCCCTTCCCTTTTTTATCCTCAGGAGAACTCTGTGAGGTAACTTAGGTTGAAAGACCGGCCCAAGGCCACCCAATGTGCCTTATGGCAAAGGAGGATTTGAACCCAGGTCTCTTTCCAACATTAGATCCAAGCTTAGATTGCTACATCACACTGACTCTTGAAGTGCATGTTTGTTCATGCCCCTCTATCCACTACCTAGAAATGTGTGTTATCTCTGAAGACCCACTTAAACATAAGGACCAGGAACTTGAAGCTGACATGAAAAGATCTTCTGTTGCTCCCTTTTGTTTCAGTTGGTCTTATGCAAAGGTATTGTGAATTGCTTCATTCATCCTTGGAACGACACCATATTGTAAAATCACTGTTCTGCTTGACTGAGTGCTGGCAATAATCTACCATTCCATGCCTTGAGGAGTGGTGTGAACCTGGAGCAGAGGAAGCAACTGGAAGGCAGGCAGCTTGGGAATGAAAAGTGAAGGCCTCATGGCTTCTTGCAGCAAGGAGTTGCTCAGAGTGAGGGAGCTCACCAGAACTTCAGAGCTTTATATTAGGCTGTTATGAACCTGGAGGTGGATCCTTTGTCTTCAGGGGACAGGGGTGAGGACTCTGAAGCAGAAGGGGAAAGGCAGTCAAGGTTAGCTCCAGGTGGGCTTTCACCAGATGAGCCTGTAGTGCCAGCACCCTTCTGGCTTGAGGCTGAGGTGTTGCTGTCCTCACACTCAGAGGGCTCTGCCACTGAACTCAACCCATAACTCTTCCCTGATCTACCAGATTAGAAGACTGATGGAGCGAGTGATGGCACCTTCCATGGGCAGCCAGACTAGTGATTGGGATGCAGATGCTGCTGCTGCTGCATCATAGCTCAATTCTCTTATAGCACAGCTGGAACCCTGTCTGGACTTGCATCCAGACTGAGCCTGGCCTTACACCAAGCCTCGCCTGAGCTCAGCACTCTGCTCACAACAGATTGGCTCCCTTGGGTCACCTGATCCCCAGGACCAGGACAATTGCTCCAGGATGACTCGCTTGAGATCTCCAAGCAGTGTTCCTAGTGGGGAATTGGTTGGGAATTATTGCTGGGCTTCTCATTGGAATCCCATTATGCACACAACACTTTGTTTTTTGTTTTCTTGTTTCTGATGGCTTTATTGTTGGAAGCAATTTAGTACATGAAAGCAAACAAACTCACATCTACAAAAGTGAGTCTAAAGAGACTGGGACCTCAGTCCATGGTCAACAGAAGTATCTTGGAGTCTCTTTAAATTGTTGGAGCATCATGAATTGGCCACTCAATTAGAGCTGCACTGAGAATTACTCTCTTTTTTTCATCCATCTGATGGATGGGGATAAAAGAAAACCCTCCTGAGGGATGGTGAAGGGGTGTTTGTGTGTATTTCTCTATTGTGTAGGAAAAGGTTAGAGCTTTTGTTGCTTAAACTTATGAAGCAGCCAAGTGCTTTCCAGTCCCCACCCCTCCCCATCCTATTTAAGATAAAAGCCCCATATTGCTCATAACAGCAGAAAGCTAAATTCACAGCTTCCTGCTTGCATCACTTCTTAGAACACCTTTGGGCCATGTAACATCATATATCCTTGTGTTACTTGAAGGCATCCTGGGAAATGTTACTGACAGGAAGCAGTGCAAGGCTGAAGAATTGCCTCCTGAACATTTAGGAGCCTACCCCCAATGTTTGCATGGAGAGAATATTTTTGAGACCCTGGGGCTGAGGATTTTGGGCCAGCATTACACTGAACATATCTGGATAGATAGGAAATGGAGATATGGTTGAAGTTTCCTCCTCTCTCCCAGGTTATTCCTCCTCCCGTGGAACATCACACCCTTGTTTTGGGAGTGGGGCTAAGATGCATTGGCCTTATTTGGAAACAAGAACCATCTAAGTACATCTTCAACTTCCTAAAGATTGCAATATACTAATTGGATATCCTCATGGGTTTGGATGACTAGCTGCCTATTAAGATTAAAGTAAAAAATCAATAATCATTACTCACTAGTGGAAGTTCAACAGCCATTCTAAATTAAGGCCTCTCTAGGGGTGCAGGGTTAGAGGGAAAGAAATAAGCTGTTTAGATCATCCTTCCCCAACCTGGTACTTGCCAGCTATTGTGGGCAACAAACCCTGAGTTCAGGAGTTGTGGTCCAAAACATCTGGAAGGTACCAGGTTAGGGCAAGTAAGCACATAGCTTAAGGCAAAACACAAGGGCCAAGTGCATTTAAGCCACTAAGCCACTGAGTTATAAGTTTGCTGAGGAAGCAATTTGGCCAATGAACAACAAACAAGCCTAGAAATTGCCTGGAATTTTGATGAAATATTTTTTGTCAGCGTGTGTGGAGATTTTAGCATGAACCACAAAGATTTGAGACTAATATTTAAACCCATGCCAGGTGATTACAGAGGTAAAGCATACCATATATATAATTGTAGCAGTTAAAGGTAAAGGTAAGGTAAAGAACCTCTGGATGGCTAAGTCCGGTCAAAGGCGACTTTGAGGTGTGGCACTCATCTCACTTCAGGCCCAGAGAGCCAGGGTTTGTCCACAGACAGCTTTCCAGGTCATGTGGCCAGCATGACTAAACTGCTTCTGTGGGTAATGATCATAGTAAATAATTCTATAAAGTCTGTATATATCATAGGAGCCAACTCCTAGGAGCTGTGGGGGCTTTGGGCCCCATAATAAAATATGGCATTGCCATTAAATGGCATTTGAATAGTATGTGTGCACCATGTCATGTGTTAGATTACTTGGGCCCCCGCAATATTTCATTCAAGTTGGCATCCCTGGTATATATTAATACTTCATCTTGGAAGGTAGACCCAGATCTTTTCAGTCTGCCCGGAGCTTGGCAGGGTTATGTGGGGTGATAGGATGTCATCATATTGGGTGTCAAGCATCCTTGTTATCTTTGATTGACAGTGATTGGGAGATGCACAGACTGATGACATGTCGCCATTTATAGTATTAATAGGGCACATTAGCAGAGCATTTAACCCATCATAGGATGGTTATATGGCTTTATAAATAACATTAATGAACTGCATAAGACCCAGATAATGTATGCCCCTATGAGACAATGCTACCTAAAAATATGCGACTCTTACTTCCCTTTGCAAGATCTATTTTATTTTGACATCTGAAAAAGTGTACTAAACCTTCTGTTCATATTCCAATTGCAGTATGTGCTCCACACATCCATTTTTATTTGTTACTTTAAGCTTGTTTTGTCAGTATATTGTTATTTCTGAAAGCTCAACAAACCCATCTTTTAAAAAATATACAGGTCACATTGTGAGGAAGCGAGGGCAAAGGGCCATGGAGTGGTGGTTCCTCCTCCATGTGTTTTACAGTGCCCAGTTCCTTCCTGAGAGTGGGAGCACTTGCCTCCTGTTGCACTGGAAACTTGTATTATGTTAAGCAGCAAGAGAGACTTTTCTCCCCTAAAGTACGCCCTTGAGCTAAGCAGCTACTTGAGTTCTGTGTGTCTTTACCTATAATTAAATAGCCCATTATGTTAGGCATTAAAGCTTCATCACCATTCTTTTTAGCCCTATGGAGATCACAGTCTTCTGTTGTAAAAATTAACAGTTATCAATCAATGGACTCATTTAAGATATGTATCTCATAGTGATCTTCTTGCTCATCGTATTCAAGTCCTGTCCTCCATTGCCTCTTTCTCCATGCAGCAATTGATTCTTTCTTAGCTGTGGCTGAGATGGCCTTTAGGGCTCTATGCTGCACCCAGCCTCTCTAAACTGGAATCTGTAGAATCACAACTGGGTTGAACATGAATGAAAGGATGGTTGTTCAATCAGCTGCTGAGCAAACTATTCAGGAAGGAGAAGCTTCTGGTAGGACTTCAGCTGCCTTGGGAGGCCTGCATAAGGATGTGTGAATTCCCAAGAAATTTCCCTTCTCTCATCTAACTACTCTAACTTCCCTTGAAATTCCTCAGGGCTTCCCCACCAAGTGGACACAACCCTATGGGGAATAAACCAGAACATAAATTTCAGATAGGTGTGGGTGCATGCACCAAAACGTGTGTGTGTGTGCGCGCGCGCGCACACACACACACACACACACACACACTAAAGAGGCATTAAAGCAGATTGAGCAACTAGATCAAGACATGAGAAGTTATGCAATTTCTAGTCACACAACAAAGTTTTCAGGCATCAATTCCCGACATGCATAGTTTTCAGCGCAGATCAATAGCAGACAGCCACTGCCACAAACATTCCTTTGCATCGCGTATTAATTTATCCCCCTGGGTCTTTGCATTGGGTTCTGAGATCAGCACAGATGCATCATCTGCCAGAGATTGCCTTCTAAGCAATTAGTCTAATTAAAAGGCAAAGTGTTTCTTTTACTAGTTTTATATCACCCCTACCCAAGCCAGAAGCCCCACCCACACAGAATAGTTCTAGATTTATTTTGGGTCGGGGAACGTAATGATTTAAAGGCTCTTTGTGTCATTCTTAAGGGAGGATTAGTGAAGTCTTGCATTGTGACAGAAAGGTGGCATTACCCTGTTTGAACATATGAAGCTGCCTTCAGCAGAATCAGACCATTAGTCCATCTCAACCAATACCTGCCTAGCTCAGATAATCTACACCATGGTAGATTGTATTTTCATGAATGAGCTGTACTTTGGGTTCCTCTTTCCATTCTCCATGCGTGAGGAAAGGAGAGTAAAATCACCCATTTGCACTTCACACTAAACTAATTTTAATTTACATATGCAGGTGGGGAATTGCAGTTTATGAGTTTTAAATGTGGAGAAAGAGCAGACCGTGGGTACCAAAATAGACCCAGGCAAAAGGTTGCAGTGTGTTCCTGCCAGGGGTAGAGGAAAGGGGGTGCACTGGGGGCGGTCTGACCCAAGTGTCACTACCGAGGGGGGTGAAAAAATGCTGGGCGGCAGTCACTGCTGGGCCTGCAGCATGCCTGAGCCACATGTCTTTCCTGGGAGTGACATAGTGGCTTGGGCACCTGCAGGCTCCGCGCTGCCCCAAACAGTCCGCCTGCCAACTGTAGGGTGGCTGAGTGGGAGGAGGCAGGCAAAGCATCCTGCCCTGGCTGGCCCCACCCTGTGGTGGCTGGCCCCGCCCCCACAGGCATCTGGCTCCACCCCCAGGCGCAGGGCACACATGCCGCCCCAGGCACCTGATCGGCTTGCTCTGCATACTGGGGAATGTCTGCAACATGTAGGGAATTACTGAGGACCTCCCCACCCCACCCCAATGGCTGTTCATGTGGCATGCAAAGTGGCAGGAGAGTGCAGGTGCCATTTCTCAGTACTCTACTTACGTTATTTCGTTAGCCCAGAGGTGGGGAATCTTTTTCAGCCCAGGGGTTCATTCCCCTCTAGGTATCCTTCTTCATGCCATTGCTGGGCAGGGTCAGAGCAAGGAATGCACATTTTGCCTTTGAACAATAGGCTCGTCTATATGCACACCTACCATTGTATCCTCCATCCAGTCAATTAAGATGCATTGTCAGAATCCAAGGAAACATTCCAGCTTGGCAAAAACACTCAAGGAGGATGCAGAGCAAGACCGTTGGGAGGCAGGGCATGGAGAAAGGGTGTGTGTTGTGGGAGAGTCCTAAGCACCAGTTAGAGTAGCCTAGAGGACTGCATTTGTCCCCTGGGCCTGAGGTTCTTCACATCTGGCATTAGCTCTATCCACACATTAGCTCAGCCTTTCTCAAGCTTGGGTCTGCAGATGTTGCAGAACAACAACTCCCATCATCCATAGGCAGCAGGGCAGCAGTCAAGGGTGATGGGAGTGGTAGTCCAACAACATATGGGAACCCAAGGTTAAGAAGCCTGCATTAGCCACATGAAGGGTGGGAGTATAAGGGATCCCCACTCAAAAGTTCAACCTACACAGCTGGTATCACCCATCTGACCATACATTCAGCAAAGGTATGGAGGGTGAGTTAGCTGGACTGGGGTAGACTCATCCACTCAGTTAGGAAACCTGAATTATTAGAGCTCCGGGTCACCTATGCAAGGTTCTGAACCTCTAAACACATGGGTATGGTGAGGTGGGTGGGGTAGGGGCAGTGCCAGGATGCATGGTACACCTTCCCATCCATATGTTACTTCTTCATGCAGAGGGTTAACTGCTGAATTGGTCTATTATCTCAGACGCATCCTCAGTAGATTATTCTGGTGATTGTACTTGGTTGCATATTGATTTGGTGATTTGTTCTTGCAATGAGAGCCGAAAACCACAGTCTCTTCAAGGGCAGAATATGTGGGGTTTCTTGTCATTGCCTTCTTTTTTACGCTGTTCTTGAAACACAGAATTGGTCTTAGAATGCCAATAGCATATAACTAATGTGACACTGTCTCTAATAAAATGTCTGAAATGGACTTTGGTTAAAAGTAATTGGATTCTGTAATAGCTCTTATCACATTAATGTTGTTTGCACTGTTCTGGTTAAGGCCATTAATTTTGCTCTCATATACCCCAATTTTCAAGGGTGCTTGTGACTATTAGGTAAACATTTGTTTCCGACAGAATCCTTGATGGCTTGGCCAAGAGTTCCCTCATTATTATTAATTCCCTATCCCCCTCCAAGAAAAAATATTCATTGCAATTCTTTTTTTCTCTCCTTTTGTTAAAAAGTGAATATATAGTATTGAATAAGTGAGTAGAGAGTTGTGTGGTTTCATGTTTAATTGGATCATCAATAGGATGCTTAATGCTGTATGGAAATACCAGTGCCATTTTAGTGCTCCCAAAAGTGAGCCATGGATAATGTCTCTGTGTGTTTTTTCATGGCCTATCTCAATATGTTTTTGTTTCTTTTTCTTGTTGACCTCAGCCACATTCACACCATATAGTTTGAGCACCACAATGCCACCTTGAGAAGAGATTGCTTCCCACAAAGAATTTTGGGGTCCATGATTTAATGGTGAATGCCTTTGCACAGGGAACTCTGGGAATTGCAGCTCTGTGAGGGGAATAGGGGGTCTCCTAACAACTCTCAGCACCCTTAACGAACTACAACTCCCAGAGTTCTTTGATATGAATATATGGTGTGAATGTGGACTTAGTCAAGAGGAAGCATAATTGCTCAAAGTATCTGCCTCTAAGAGCAGTGATACCATTGAGCAATATTTTCCTGCATTCAGAACTGGATTCAGGCTCTGCCTCTGCTAAACATATAAACAACTTTATTTATTTATTTTAAAAAATGTATGGATTCCTGACCAGTAGATGGAATCATTCCCTGCATGTTGATATCATGATGATTTCAAATTTACAATGCAACCTTCCTCCCCAAAGGAGTCAAGGACAGCTCCTGATAATAAAATGTCATAGAAACAATTTAATACTTCACAACAACATGATACATATATTAGTTAAAACCAGGTATGTATAAATGATGAGGTGTGAGGAGGAAAGTCGGTGGGGTATTTTTCCTTTTACTGATTTATATATGTTTTGGAAAGTGCTTTGTCTGTCTGTTCTCTCTGCATTTGGACCCCTCTTGAGAAGGTTCCCAAGATGGAGGAGCTGTCTTTCATCCATGTTTCGATGCCACTGGATGCCATTTTGAATCAGGATGGCAGACAAAATCATTCCAAACAGCACTGATCAGAATAGCTCTGAAGGTGTTGTCAACCAATTAGGTGTGACAGTTCCTGAGATTGAATCTGTGTGAAAGGATACATCCTCATGCTATATTGAATCAAGATGGCAGAACTTTTAGGAATTCTTGAGCAATGCTGAATCATTCTACTACCGTAGTATATTTTGTCCCTCTCCCTTAAAATTCTCTGAAATGGATTGGGAAGCTGTGGAAGGGTAGCATTTTCCTTGTTACAGAGATTCAGCTCCTGGTGATACTCTATGATGTATTCATTTCAACTTCATTGCCTTCATTGGGGTGGCAAGGAAATAGCCACACAAATCCACTGACTATGGGTGTGGGTGGTATTTGAAAGACACTGTTACAACAGGAACTTCCTCTACATCTTCAAAGAATACTTTTAAAATATATATAGTAATAATCCACAGAATTTTGACCTTTGCTGTCTTTGTTTTGTCTTCCTTTTTTGCAGGTTTACGGGAACAAACCTTCCTGCCCCTGTAATCAGCAGCAAAAACTGGCTTCGCATGCACTTTATGTCAGATGGCAACCACAGGCAGAAGGGCTTCAGTGCTCAGTACCAAGGTATTGGCAGTCTCCTGATTTATTCTGCCCAGTCCCCTGCTCCTCCTGAATGACCAATGAACAGTGGGGATCCCTAAAACCAACTTGAGAATTGGAGTATGCATTGTTTGCTGCAGCTTTCAGTTTCTCTTGTTCATTTTTCCATCCTATTTAAATAGACTTTTAATCAAAATGCAGATATCTAAACATAGTGTTGTTGGTTTTTTTTTTAGTTTTTGCTGATTTTTTGAGCTGAGAATTTTGTCAGAATATTCAGGAAACGTGCAAGCTGGCAGGTAGCCAAATCTAATCCATAAATTAGTCTGGGAGGGGAGGATTAAGTCAGCTCTTATTGATATTCACCAATATTGGAATCCCTCAAACACCTAGTGGGCCTTTGCTTGCTCATAACCACCTCAGTGGGCTGCATTCCAGAGCAGATCCTGCAGCATTCCTTGGGTTTATCCATTTCTGTCCCCACCCTGCTGATCAACTCCTTGCAATTATTTTGAAACAGGAGACAAAATTATAGCTTAACACAGAGCTACAAATATTGTATTGAAATATTCTTTTCCACACTGCCATGGCTAGCAATGGGAACTGCTGTCCACAAATAGGGCAAGGCTGGTGACTCTTGCACAGCCTGCAGACCTCAAATTTGTCTGGCATTTGCCAGGAAGGAAAGTCATGCCAATGTGACCATAGCTCAGTGATGGAGCTGCCTCTTCGCATGCAGATGGTCCAAAGTTCAACTCCTGGCATCTCCAGTTAAAAGTATCAGCTGGCAGATGATGTAAATCCTTTGCCAGAGACACTGAAGGGTGGCTGTGAGTCAAAACAGACAATACTGGGCTTGATTGACAAATAGCATGAAACAGCTTCCTGTGTTCTTCACATCAGAACTTTTTGGGGAAGGTGGATTGTGTCTACAACTCAGCAGTGTAGATTTTCTGGCCCACAGGACTACTTTGGCCTTCCAGGGTCTTAATTTTATTCAGGAAACCATTTCCCCCAAATCATACCCATCTTGCTCTATACCTGCAATTGTGTTAAATATGCAGCCTCCTACTGAAATTGGAGTTTGCAGGTACTGCGGATTTCAAATTACTCAGGCAAAGGAAAGCACTTCACCTGTGATGAAGTCAGGTGATTGGCAGGTGGGTGCCCCTGTTCACTAGTCAAAATGGCATGCAGGTTTTGTGGGAGGTCAGAATCCAGAGCACCAGCAGGATCTGGTCTCAAACCTCTGCCATGGTGTGTGTGAGATGCATGGTGCTTTCAGAATAAGGCGTCATATGTGTTAATTCAGACTGGGTTCTCCTCCCCTCCCACCACTGTGTTCTGCGGTTAAGAAACTCAGGTTGTGATCTTTATGAATCATCTTTCAGATTTAATACCTGAAGCCATTTAGTCATAATTTTAAATTGCCCTGATGCTGATTTTTTTTTTAAAAAAAAAGGAAGAGAAAAGGGAAATCAAAGTCATGATTGCTGCTTTGCTTATTAAAAATACACCTGCCTGAATCATACTTTTTTTTTCTTTTTTGCAAAAATAGTCAAGTAAAGATTAATGTTATAATTTCCTCTCTGATTAAGGAAAATGTCAGGGGCTTCTAATCCAGTAAGCTTGGTTAAAAAACCCAAAAAAAACCTTAGACATAATAGTCTGAGTGTTTGCATGTTGAGTGCTTTAAAAGATAAATTTCCAAGAAGCCATTGCTCATATGGAAGAGACATTAGGGGGTTCCAAACCAATTTCTTGTGTTACTTTTTAGAGACAGGTTTATGTTTAGACAGATGACAGAAGATGCCTGCAAAGGACAGAGAGAGCTAAATTAAACCTTACTATTTCCCTTACCCTTTCCTTTATATTTGTAAGGCTATAGCTGTGGGTGGAAGGTGTATCTTAACCTTTTCCCATCCCTCTATTTATCTACTCAAAACACCACATCCATCTGCTTTCCTCCCAGCAAGAGAAAGTGGATGGAATTCTCAGTTCCCAGAGTTCCTGGTCTTCTAACTGCTTTGAGTACCCTTAACAAACTACAGTTCTCACAATTCTTTGGGGGAAAGATGCTGGCAAGGCATGCACTAAATATGTACAGTCCAATGAAGATTCTATTGCCTGCTGTTTCGAGGGGATCTTTGAGAGGGTGAGAGACAGGTGAGGTTCAGGAACTGAGTGGCAAAGAAGGAAATAGGGGGTAATTTTACTGATGTGGGTCATTCATCCTGCTGAGAGCCAGTGTGGTGTAGTGGTTAAGAGCGGTAGTCTCGTAATCTGGGGAACCGGGTTCGTGTCTCCACTCCTCCACATGCAGCTGCTGGGTGACCTTGGGCTAGTCCACTTCTTCAAAATCTCTCAGCCCCCTCACCTCAAAGAGTGTTTGTTGTGGGGGAAGAAGGGAAAGGAGAATGTTAGCTGCTTTGAGACTCCTTCGGGTAGTGATAAAGTGGGCTATCAAATCCAGTCCAAACTCTTCAAGTCCAAACTCTATAAGCTTTAAAAGATAAAGTCCATTTTATCAGGTGCATATGGTGTAATCCTCAGGGGTGAGGAACCGAAGAAGGCTGTAAACATTGTGGGTGAAATTCCTTTGGGAGATTGAATTGTTCTTCCACTAATTTGCATGTTTGATTTGCATCCATTGCAAATGGACTGAGCTGTATAAAGTCTGTTTCTTGGCAGGTTACAGTCCATCTTTTGCTGATCTCTCTTCCATTTTGTTACCTCTCTAGTCAAAAAACAAATGGAGATGAAGTCCCGGGGAGTGAAATTGATGCCGAGTAAGGACACAAACCAGAAGACATCTGTGTGTAAGTTTCACCCACCGTTGCACGTTCAGTGAGAACTAGCGCCTTAAGCATTCCATGACTCTACAGCAATCTCCAGAACGTTGCCACTCTTTCTCCCAAGTTTTAATGCTTGTTACCCCCACCTCCTACCCTGCATTATCGCTTCACCTCCTTCTTCTGGTGCTCTGTTTGCAAGCACCTACTAACTGTCAAGATGCGGCCTGGATGGGTGGGAAGTGGAAAGCCATGTGTGTGCAATCTATAGTGTTAGCAAGCCTGTGGAGGGCTTTGGGAGACTCGGATATCTCTGCTTTTTGTCACATACTCTATAGAGTCATCACGATGCAAACACATTTTTTGACAACCAGATGTATTTGTCTAGCATGAATGTAAGAGGACTTGGATCAGCGGTGAGGAAGCAAGCAACAAAAAAAGCTGCAGTAACTCCACTGATAATCTGAAATGAGATCTTTCCTCTCTCCCATTCCTGATCATTGATTTTCACTGTGCCTAACTTAAAGAAAAAGACAAAAGGAGAAAATAGTAATATTCACCACACTTATTCCGGATGTGCCTTTTAGTTTTTCACTAACTTTGCCTTTCTTTAAACAAACAACTTGCTAGAAACAGACCTAGAATAGATAGTTTGTTTTGTCCTGGGATTGTTCCTTTACTGAAGTTAGCAGACTCCTTTGGGTATTTTGTGTGTGTGCACGAGATCTTTTGTTTGTACATGTGATCCCTTATACACACAAAAAGCATTAGATGCACTCCTTTGATAGGTGTGTGATTTTGAAGTGGAACAATCCTTGGGTGTGGATTCCCTCCATAGAATTTCATTGGAATGGAAACTGAGCTGGGATTTTGCAGTTGGATGTCAAAGGTAGATTTAGGGTGTGATCAGTTTGCCTGCATTGGGCATTGAGCCAAGAGGGCACCACAGGGGGCGCTGCAACAGTGATGAACAATGGAAGACGAGTGAGCCTGGAGGCAGCCAAATTTTGGCATTACACAGAGCATCACTGAAATTTTAAAGCACAAAGTCTACCCCTGCTGGATGTGGATAGAAACAGCGCAAGAGTGGGCATCTGGTGGTGTGAATGGCTGTGCAGGAAAGGTTTGTGTCATTCCTAGACAGCGCAGAAGTGCCTCTAGCCTTACCTTTAACGTAGGATCAGAACTAAAAAATCACTTGGTTCCTTGGGTCAATATACTAAACACTGACATCTTTCAAAGCGGTATGGGGAAAGGTTACTTGTGCTATTTGTGTGGTTCCGTAGCATTATGGGATGCAGACTGCTTTAAAGTAATTCCATTTGGGCATTTGTATCAGAGAGAAAGACAGCAGGAAAAAACCAGAGTGGTTTTGAATTGCTCTTTCAAATGGCATTCTACTCTTCTCATTTCTGGCATCCAAGCTGCGATTGCACAAACTGGCTGTAGTTTGGCTAGTGGATGAAAAACAGGATGTAGAGTTAAAGGAACATTCTCAAGGTGAAGGGGTAATAATACCTGATTCAGATGGTGACATAAAATTTGATTTTGATCTAGTCCAACTTATTTGGCTGGGAATATTGCTATTAACTACTCATCCCCACCTGTGCTCTGTTATGTGTTATCTATTTCACATGGTTGTCTGTGTGGATAGTGGGACTCTTAAGAGACTGATGAGCAAGGAGAGACAGCAGCTGAGAGATAAGCTACAGTTGTGACAGATTGTGTGTGTTTAACATGGCAGAGTAAGTCACAGTGCCCGTTTCTTCAACACAAATTCATCTGAAGCAGCACAGTAGTTTATATTGGGGCGCATTCGGTTTCCCTCTGCTTTGGCAATACAAAGCAAAAATAAATAATAATTTGTGTTCTTAATCGTGTTGTAAGACACTGGTTGGGCATCCTGCAACCAAGTGACTCTTAAATCAGATATTTAGTTCAGTGACGCACCATGTTCTCAACATGGCATTGGTCTTTCTAAAAATGTAGGAAGTTTAAGAATAAATATATAATATGCTTGATCTTCTCAGCCCAGATTGTATCAGGAGCCAAAATGTCAAACTATTTCTTCCCAAATAGATGTGAAGGTGATTGTCCATTACTTCAATATAGTTTTTGCAATGGCTGCTAATGCGAGGTGCAATCAGATCTTGGTTTTCTGGGTCCTCTCCTCACTAGCAGCAATGATTCCTGCAGACATATTTCTAGTGACAAGAGAGTTCGTTTCACATGTCCACATAGGCAGTTCCTGCATCTGTCTCCTTAGAAGGACCACATCTTGTCTACAAGCAGCTGTCTATCCTGACTCCCAGCTTAAGAAGAACAAAAACTCAGAGAATGATTCTTTCCAAAGGCTTTAATATTGAGATTGGTGTGATACCTATGCAAATCTCTGGTTTGTGGTGCAGCAGGCAATACACATAGTTAATCCAAGGCACACAGGTAATCTAAGCACTCAAAGGTTAGACTGTTGATCTGACACTGGCACACCCCTTGCTGTATTTTATAGAGGAATGGTGTGGGCTCAACATAATGCAGTGAGTGGTTCTGCTCCTTAGCAAGCAATCTAGCAAGAACCAGCCTATAGCCATAATGAGCTGAAGACTAAGATTGTCTAGCACCTGGATGTGCCAAGGGCCTCTCCAAGATTTTGTTGAGTAAGATGGGGTCCACTTCCATGTACACTTCCATGTGCAGAAGCTGAATGAAGTGGCAATTGAATGGTCTAATTTAGTGTATGTGTGGCATACACAACTCTGTCCATTACACTACTAGCTGCTCCCCATTCCCCAGCATCTGCAGCCCAAGGTGGCTGCCTGACTCTGCCTAATAATAGGACCAGCTTTGAATGGATGTGTACAGAGAGTAGTTTGCATGTAAAGCAAAGAATGGATTTGTTTAAATAGAACTGTGAAATGGCATTTTTAAAATTAAGACATGAATTTTAAGTATACGGGAGGCGAAAAGGCCTCCTAGTGACAGACAACCAGGCTTTGATCTTATGCTTCTCAAAAAGTGCCTTGCCACATGGTGAGCCATTTTTTTGCAATTTAAGAGAGTCGCTGGTGATTTGTATGTCTGCTGTTTAAGGGGAGGGTGGTTAGCAATCCTTCTGAGCTTGTCTGTCCAACCATACTAAGAACCTGTGGGGCACCAAGCTAAGTTTCAGTTCATACATAACAACAAATTGCTTGTTGTTGCCAAAGGCATGAACCTCAGGCTCACATATACCCCCTTCCTCCTTCCTTCACATACAGGTGGAGAAAATGTAAAGCATTTCATCAAAGTTCATTAGAAAAAGGCATTTGCGATCTGAAAATAGAAGACTGTGTTCTATACAAAGCACAGCAAGTTAACAAACCAGAAAAGAAAACACTTTGATCCTGCTTTAGTACTTTACTTGGTTAATTGAGTTTGTACAAACCACAGTTTCCTTGTTTGGATGCAACAGAAACTTCAGGTTGTTACAAACTGTGATGAGCAGCATTAAATCTTCTGCACATGTATGTAAGGTGAGGAGGAGGAGCACACAAACCTAAAATACATTGTGTTGTCATGACATGAAACAATGATTTATTGGTACATCTGAATCAGTCTAAACCAGGGATGGGAAACGAGTTGCCCTCTGGATATTGTTAGACTACAATGTACAGTTATAGGTAATATGCAGCAAACTCCAGGACTTGAGCAAGCTTCCAAGGAAAGCAGATTGCAACCAACAGATTTTAGTGTTCACAACTGAGCTATTCTATACTCATGCAGGGCCTGATGACTGCCAGAATTTCAAGGGCCATTTCAGGAAATTTAAAAGACCAGTTTTCTTGCTGTTGAATGGCCTTGGGTTATCGGCCTTTGCCAGGGTGAATCTCTAGAAGAGAGAACAGAGGTGGGTGGAGCAATTCAAATTTTGGAAAGACTTTCTCAGTCTGGTGGATTTCATGTCTATCGATCCTCCCAGTCAGATGGTCATGGCTCTGTGTTAAGATGAACAATTCATGCAGTGTGTGTGTGTGTGTGTCAAGTTGGTAGTGCTCTTTGGACCCTGACAGTTGTGTTCCTACACTCTTGTTTGGTTGTGTACACACTCCTGAGAAGGGTTAAGACCAATAGTCCTATCTTCTGACCTCCACACAGGCAGCCATCCCCCCAGCACCCAGTTGTGTATGTGAAACTTTAGGATAGTTTATCATGGAATCAGTTGAGGTCCTTAACATGAATGTCCTCTGTTTGTTCACAGCCATGTCCTTTTGTGTTTTCTAAGTGTTTTATTGTACATCTGCCAGACAATACAAAACAAAACAACAGAGTCTTTGAGGAATAACAGGCCAAAGCTAAGCTTTTTTAATGGGAGGGCCCGTTTTCTTTTAACTAAAGATCCTGCTTCCCCAGACAATATGAAACTCATTTATCTTCTAGCTGATATTAAAAGACAACCCCTCATTGAATGGAAGCTTCCCCCACCCCCAAGGAAAAAACGGATCAATTATCCCTTTATTAATGCTGTGTACAGAGGGAGGGAGGATTGACGAGGGTTTGCCTGGCCTTTGAGTAGCTGAAGTAAATTATCACAGCAAACAATGAAACCATAATTGGATACATTTAACACAGAACTGTGAATTGGCAAATTGTATTTATTTATTTTGCAGAGGAGAGATTGGCTAGCTAGGATCTAGAAGGAGAAGACACCTCCAGCCACCCCCATCTGCATGCACTTTGGACTGTCCTTCAGGCTGATGCAGATGGTTGGTCCAAGAGGCGAGGAAAGGATACACGTCAGTGTCTAGGCAGAGTGGGGAACCCTTTTCCAGCCTGAAGCCTGCTTTCCCTTCTGGGTAACTTTCTGAGGGTCATCCACTCCAATCGCCTGCAGTGCAGGAATCTTTAACCCAACGTTTGTCTTGAACCCACAACCCTGAGAATCAGGGTCTCATGCTCTACCGACTGAGCTATCCCAGCTCATAGTCTGACTTAGAGTCACTTCTGAACCTAGGCTTCTGGCTTGTTTCCTCTCTATTTAATTTATTTATTATTACAGTCATATCTCATCCTTTCTCCAAGGAGCTCAACTATGGTGTACACAGTTATCTCCCCTCCATTTTATCCTCATAACGACCCTGTGAGGTAGTTAAGGCTGTGACTGGCCCAAGGTGACCCAGTGAACTTCATGGTCAGGTGGGGACTAGAACCCTAGTCTCCCAGGTCCTAGTCCGACACTCTTAACCACTAAACCACATTTGCTCCTAAACAAACCATGAGTGATAACCAAAGCTTGTTCTAGACTTATCACTCATGGTTTGTTTGAAGAAAACAAATCATGGACATAACATTAGGCCAGAGCATGACTTGTTTCCTGACAGCATGGCAGCAGCAGAAGGAGCAAAGCATCCACAATTTAGGAGCAAGGCACCAGCACACTCTGCATTTACATTATGCCATAGTTTATTTTAACTATGGTATAATGTGACATGCAAACAGAGCCACGGTGTCTTGACTGCCTTGATTTCCAACCATCCTTAAAACCACTTCTTGGTTCCGAGGAACCAATGTGTTCTGTGACCGTGACTAGCATACAGCATTGGAACTGGATCTGGGCCAAGTGATTAAAATGCTCAATAAGTTGAGCCAAGTCAGGATTAAAGAGTTCAATAAGTTGCTGCTAACTCAACAAGGGTCCAGAAGAGATGGAGAGAATTATTATTATTATTATTATTATTATTATTATTATTATTATTATTGCTGCTGCTGCTGCTATTATTGTTATTATTACTATTAATTACATTTCTATACCACCCTTCATCTGAGGATCACAGGGTGGTTTACAATATAAAAACAAAACTGCATAACATAGTAACTAACAAAAACACCCACCTCACCCCCACAAACTGTCAGCTTCTGCTCTTCATCGTCAACTGCATTGTTCTCAGCTGGATCTTCTCCCTTCTGCCAAGGAGTCATCTAGTGACTTCTGGCAGCCAAATCTGCATTCCTACAGTGACTCTGAGCTGCCACCTTTGCTTTTGAGGAGCAATCCTAGAGAGAACAAGGGATCAAGGCAGGTTGGAAGGGTTAATGGCGGTGAGTCTGGATCAAGTAAAATCCTGACACCTTCTCATGGTTATTATGATCTATATTCTTTTGTTCACAGTCTCAGGACTCTCTAAAGTGCCATACACACTGACAGTGATGCAATAGTAGTAGTAGTAGTAGTATTGGGTTGCATTGGTGTTCTCTTGTTTCCCTGACAATATGATGATTGCTTCACCATCACAAGACCTTGGGATCTTACCCAAGTGCCCACAAAGCCTCTAGATTGCTCCCTCCTGCACTGCCACATTGGTCATAAGGTGGTGAAGATGGTTACTTTTTCCTCCTTTATAAGGTACATGGAGTTGAAGGAGGAATTTGGAAGAGTGCTGCTCTTTCCCACTTTCTCTTTCAGCTCTATGTGCTTTTGAAGGCTCAGATAAATTCTACTGAATCTGGCTTTTTCCCAAATTCCCTGGAAAAGCTGAATGTGTATCTGCATGCATTCTCTCTTTTTTTTGGGGGGGGGGTGGCTGATACAGGGAGGGGAGAGAAAGCAGTGGCCAGAGAGGGTGGCGCTCACTCAAAAATCTAAATGTGCCCATGGGCCTAAGAAAGGTTGGTGACTGGAACCAAATGGGTGGACCAAGCATGTGATCAGTGGCTTCTAAATAATATAGCTGATGGTTATGGTGCTTCCACAGAAAAAAGTGTTGCATCCATATGTAGTAGCTGCAAGGAAATTGTCTCCCACTTGGATGATGAGCCCATCCTTGTATATGGATGCAGCATTCCGAATCTGCCTTTCATCTTCTGTAGCAATTGTTTTGGTTCATGTATACAGAAATGGTTTGTGGACTGGGCCTTCCATGCAATGTGCTTGAAAAGAAGGCCCAG
Organism: Podarcis cretensis; assembly: GCF_951804945.1. Taxonomy (NCBI): domain Eukaryota; kingdom Metazoa; phylum Chordata; class Lepidosauria; order Squamata; family Lacertidae; genus Podarcis; species Podarcis cretensis. The sequence continues at coordinate 32,800,646 of NC_137177.1, forward strand.
AGAGGTGATACTGGGTTCATAAAATGTTGTGGTTCATAGGACGACCTGCAGGTTGGTTGTATGAATGGTTCATTCCTTAGGGAAATGTCTGTGTGGGCAATGCACAGAACTGAATAGCCCTCCTTCAAGAGTTTCAAGATGGAGTGATGGATCTGTGCCAAAAAGGCAGAAATTGGGGAGGATGGATGATAGGATTTGCTAAGGGAGGTGGTGGGGGTGAGCCTCCTATTACAGAAGTGAAGAAAGAGGCAACATAAACACTCTTTTAGAATATCAGCTATAAAGGGATGTTACCTAATTATTTATTTTTTAAAAAAAGATTGCATTGAGTTGTTGAGGTCTTTTTTCATATGTGTGCTCGTGGGGCTTGCGTCTTGTTTCTGAGAATACAAATGCACTCACAATACAAGGATGAATGCTGATAATACTGCTTCAATCTTTATCCCACCATAGCAACTGAGGGTTGCTCCACACACCATGATCATCATCATCATCATCATCATCATCATCATCATCATTACTAGTGTGCATTCAGAAAACATTGCACACCCCTCAGAGTGAAATGTGTGAATGTGTCAAGGTCTTCTAGGCTGAGTCAGGAAAGCAGTTCATCCAAGTCAGCAAAATTGAAAGTCAGGGTCTGGCAGTCAAGGTGGGAGCTATCTATCAGTACCAGCAGAGTTACTGGAAGTCAGAGGCCTTGAGGGACAAGTTTTGAACACAATGGGATGGAGTTTCCCAAATGTTGCTAGAATTAAAAACCTGGAAGTGAGATAGATAGATGATAGATAGATAGACAGACAGATAGATAGATAGATAGATAGATAGATAGATAGATGATAGATAGATGATAGATAGATGATAGATAGATGATAGATAGATAGATGATAGATAGATAGATAGATAGATGAGAGAGAGAGAGATGATAGATAGATAGATAGATAGATAGATAGATAGATGATAGATAGATAGATAGATAGATAGATGATAGATAGATAGATAGATAGATAGATAGATAGATAGATAGATGATAATAGATAGATGTTTTGTGACCTCAGTGTCATTCTAAGGATGACCTGATCCCAGCCTCTCCCAGTCTTACTATGTGCTGGGGTCTGTGATATGGCTGTGCTCTAAAGAGATCCTGTCTGGTTCTGAGTGCAGGCACAGCCTGTCAGAAACATATGTAGTTGCAAGCTTATGTATCTTGCCAAATACTGTTGTCCCAAAGCCAACACTGACCATGGCTCCCTGTTGAGGGCTCACTCTGTGGCATATCTCAGTTCTATGTGCAAAATTGATATACCTGTACTTTTCATCATTGTTATGACCGTTGGCACCCAGTCTTCTCCAGTGATCTTCGGCGATCTGCTGAGACAAATGGACACATAGTGTAGATGTGTGTGTATGTGTGTGTGTGATTTAGTTAGCCACTCAGCAGTGGGAACTGGGCATGCTTATTCGTTTTTTCATGCTCTGTGGCTTTTCCATTCATTGCTAAAGAATTTTCACATTCTTCTTCACCCACCCGCCCACCCAGTGCAATGTCAGAAAATTAAGCTGCATCAAATAACAGAAGGGTTGGAGGAAATAAAGCAATGACGATTAAGATGCATGACATTTATGCAGTAGAAACTATTTGTTTCTTTATTACTTTGGGGTGGGGGGTTAAAAAAAGAAGCTGGTGTACAGTTGAAAGACCAACATATTTTCTCTTAATCTTATTTCATCCTGGTTTGATCCCTGCTGTGTGTGTTTGTGGCCAAGAGGAGTGCAAGACTGCAGTGGGTGGGATGGAGTTAATCTTGGTCCAGTTGACTTTTCTTAATCTTCTGCTAATAGGAAGAGGCTTGCTCTGTTGCAGATTGCCCCACATTCAAACTAAATCACCAACTTTGGAACACTGCAACCAGCTTCTGACCTCTTCTCCCTTCATATCTCTGCACACTTTTGATGTCACACTATACAACTTATTTATTCATTATTTATTTATTTAGCTGTGTTTTTTTCATTCACATCTGTGTCTTGGTGATGGTGGGCTTTTTACAGATATTCTGAATCATTCCACAGGTGTCCTTTTAAATAGCTGGTTCTGGAAATGTGCCCTTTAATTTGTGTGTATGTGTGTGAGAGATAGGCAAAAACATGTTCCGCATCAGGGCGGGGGGCAGTGATGGGTGGATCTCAGAGGCTGCTGCATAGACTGAGCTAAATTAAGTCTTTCCATTGCACTTATTCCCTTAGTAGACATGTAAAGATTTTGTTGCTTTTTGAAAAAAAGGAAAACATACAAATTAAATGCATTCCAACTTGTAATTTTCCATTTTCTCTTCACATTCACCAACAGAGTTGATTTTTTTTTTTTTAATGATTCTGTCTTCTATTCTATCTCTGTATATGCTGTTTTTTGCTTTGTAGTAACACAGGTTGGTGTGTCCCAGGGACATAACATGTGTCCGGACCCTGGGATTCCAGACCAAGGCAAAAGGATAGGCAATGATTTCAGGTAAGAATTTGTTTATCTGTCCCCCAACTCCACTGGTGTGTGTGTGTGTGCTTCAGTCTTCATCAGCCCCTGCAGATGTTTCAGCAAAGTACTGCTCTTGATTCTTTGAAAGTCTGTTCAGAGCAGATCAGAGGTGGAAGCTTCTTCACCCTATGCACAGTTAGCTTCTGTAATTGGATGCAGCAAGGGTGGTTACAGATATGGTCTAGCAGGCTTTTAAAAAGGAGTTAGACAAATTTGTGGAGGGGAGTTTTACTGACAGCCATTAAGCATGATTATTACATAGAATCCTTACAAGAAGAGGCAATTTGCTTTGAATATCAGTTGCAATGGGCAAGGGCATGGCTAGGGAATGCTGTTGCCTTCGTGCCCAGCTTTTCCCGAGAGAAATTAGCTGGCTGGTGTTGGAAACAGTATGGAGTATGTACTAGCAGTGACTGACCTAAAAATGAGATGTTGGGAGATGTCTAGCTCCTGTCCCAGAACACAATGATGGTGGCACTAATGTCAAAGTAAGAAGAGATTTTTATTCAAGTTTACCCACCCCCTTAAAGTCCTTTATTGGGTTTTTACATATTACAAAGGAGAAAACGTTGATTTTTCTGTGAACCGCCCTGAGACCTCCTGGTATAGGGTGGAATATAAATTCAACAAATAATAATAAATAATGATAAGACATTACTACCAAAAAAAGAAAACTACCCAAAAACTCAAACACCCACCCACTTACAGAGATAAATAGGATCCAGATGCCATATTGCAATCCAAGGTGCAATGTAAACATGACAACACAATTAATATAAACTTAACAAACTGTCAAAAGCAGTGCTTGAATATTTAGATACTTTCTTCCCCTTCTGTTACCTTTTTACAAAATACAAAATTTCCAACTAGCAACTACAGGGGGAAAAAAGATTAAATATTTTCCCTTCCAAAATTTTACTTTTCTCCACCTAGCCACAATAAGATCAACAAGAAGCTCCTTGTTCTTTTAAAATTTATTTGGGCCATCAAAGAGTTTCAATAATGCCAAGCTTGTGGTAAGCATATAGGTTCAGCAGCAAGCACAAGGTCCAGGAGTCAAGAGTTCAGAGTACATGAGCAAGGCGAGAGATTCAGAACCAAACAGAAGCTACGGAGATGTCCCAACAGTTTGACGTGCCCCTCCCTCCAAGCTTTCAAAATTGAGGTAGGGCTTGCTCACTCATAAGACCTTCACATAAGACCTATGGAGCTTCCATGCATGCACTTGCCCAGTCCTCCTGGGTGAACACAGCTGATCCCACTTATAAAAGCAGCACCGGGCACAATACCCTGCCCCTTTACATTCAACTCTTCTTCAGTTCCTCCCTCTGGCTGGTAGAGTCCTCCCTTGCTGCCTAATAAGTCTCTGTAGTCCATGTGAGGGCGGGTGGCAAGAGCAGGCAGCTCTGCTCCCCCCCCCCGTTGTCTAGAGTTACAAGGGACTCCCATCTGCTCTCTCTTGGTTCTTCTTCTCTTCTGTCTGGGGCTGCCATAATCATGGGGCTTGTGACAGAAGATCGCAGTGGAGAGCATGAAGAAGATGCTGACCCTGTGGGCAGCAGCTATCAAAAAGGTAAAAATTGTATGCCAGGGTTAATTAGGAAAGGGATTGAAAATGGAATTGTCCCTATCATAATGTCATTAAGCAAATCTGTGGTGTGACCACCGTTGGAATACTGTGTACATTTCTGGTTAACTCAATTCACAAAGGATATTGTAGAGCTGGGGGAAAACTCAGAAAAGTACATTCAAAAATATCAAGGGGCTGGAGCAACTCCCCTTTGAGGAAAGGTTACAGCAATAGGGACCTGGTAGAAAAAAGTGAGTAAGAACATGATCAAATGTATATGAATGTTGACGAGAATCCCCCCCCCCCCGCACTCTCATAAGACTATATAATTCATGGATATCCCATGAAGCTGAATGCTGGGAGATCCAGGACTTCTTCACACAGCACATAGTTAAATGTAAAAAAAATAGCTTCTGTAAGATGTTGTGATGGCCACAAACTTGCATGGCTTTAAATTTACGGAGGAAAAATCTGTGAATGGTTACTAGTCACGGTGGCTATGTTCTTCTCACATGGTTGGAGGCAATATCCCTCTGAAGCTAGCTGAGAAGAATTATAAGTGGTGAGAGGGCTGGTTGGCAACTGTGAGAACATTTGGGCTGATCTAGCAGGACTCTTCTTTTGTTCTTAAGGAGTCAACAACATACTTCATAATGTTCTTTTTTTGCACACACACACACACACACAATATTTCTGTTATCAGCTGCCCATGCGAAATGGGTGGAAAACAAAGCTCATTCAGTTGGACAAAGTGGATTATTCCATGAGGAGTGATTTACAGATGGATCTGTTGAAAAAGTGATTAAGGTAACCCAAGAATGTGCTATTTCATGATGGGATGAGAGTCTACACTATTATTAACATGGTGACCTCTTCCAATCTGAATTGAGCCTTGCAGCCTCATTACAGCCATGTTTCCTTCAAGCGCAAGCATGGTTGATCTCATCTACAGTCACTTTCAAGAAACTGCTTAGGATTGCAGCTCAACATGGGGGCCACACTAGCTTGAATCCATAGGTCGGATATGTAGGCACCTACAATCAGATATGTGGTGTGTCTCAGCCCACACCGAGGCCCCACTGATCCACACAGCTCTCTTAATTGCTTGGGAGTGTCACAGGAGAAATGTTATATTTGTTTTCCTCCCACTCCATCACTTTTCAAACTCTCTGATGAGTCTTTCCACATTGCTGTATCTGCTAAATGGCCTCTGTGAGGTGCAGAGGACTTTGGGATATGTTCAAGGCCAGCCCCATAGGGTGAAGGTCTTCAGGATTGGTGAGGTCTGTTATAAAGCTGGGGGAGAAATTAGTTTGGTTCAATTTTTTATGTTAACCTGCATAGTTTGTACTTCCCAAACCAGTACACAAACCAAAACGTAGCCATTTTCTGGATGATGTGTTATTTTAAAAGTGTTATTAAAATGTGTGCAATGAAAGTGTGTACTGAAATGTGTACATTAGTGAATAAAAGGTACCAAAAAAATCATAATACTAGGGGAACCTTTGTAAAAATGGGCAAATGTGTATTAGAAAAAATGTGCACAAAAATGCATATATGAGCTGATAAAAAAAATACATCATTAACTGGTGTGAACTGAATATGGGGGTGTAGGGGGGAATGAGAGTCTGAGAAAGTTGAAATCGACAGAATTTTCTTTTTTAGGTGCCCCAGAGTACCCTCACTTCAAAATGCTAGTGCACTCTAGAATGTGGCAACACACTCCAGCACCCTACAGGGTATTGCAGCAGATGGGTGGTGGTGTTAAGTTGTAGTTTTCTGGGAGCTGTCCACTGTCAATGATCATCTCATTGGTCAATTCCTAATAGCATTCTGTGGAGCTGCAGTGTTCCCCAGAACAGAGTGTGAAAACCAGTGCATTATAGTTCTGTTCTTCATGTGATTTGTCCCAAGCATCCTCTCATCTGTCCACTTATGGGTTTGCTTGTTTGCCTTCAGAACACACAGTTGTCTACTCCCTATGGATCACATTCCATGGTAATCCCCGCTATAGATCGCTCTACCAAGCCCTGAGCTGGTTGAGGCTCTGACATTTGAAATGGGAACCTCAGAAATCTGGGACTGTGGATCCTGAATTGAAGAACACTCCTCCTGGGTATCTTTCTTGGAATGGCTGCCTGTAGCTCAAATGCTATCCTGGTTATTTGCTGCAGGGTGTGGGGAACTTCCTGATGCCCTCCAGATGTTTTGGACTGCAACTCCTATCGTAGTTGCAGAAGTTATGGTCCAAAACATCTAAAGGGTACCAGGTTGGCAAAGGCTGGTGTAACAATATCCCTGTGTTGTGTTTAGGGCCTTTCCATGTCCACAGGTAAGCAGGCTTGTGCTTTTAGCATCACCCCCAAGGTCCCTACTCCTTTCTCCAACCACCACATGTCATGTGCACTTGCTGGTAGTGAAATTATAACACCTGCAGGGGCTTTGCAAAATCAGGAGACCTACACTACCAGATGTTCCTATGCTAGTGTCTTGTGGAAGCCAGTTAGTCCACCACACCTCAACCCGTGTGATGTATCAGAAGGGTCTGCAGAGATTTCCTACTCCCAGAAGAACAGCTTCTTCCAGAGTCTCCAGTTAAGGGAAAAACTCCTCTCCCACACAGTTCAAAGTAACAATGTGTTTATTGTCTCCAGATACAAAACAAAGCTAATATACTATATGCAGTTACAGTATTCTGGTCTTTGAAGTAAAGATACTTATGTACAGGTCCACTAACAGTACCACCATGCTAGCTAACACTGCTGTGTAAAACCCACAGCCTCTTCCTCTGACTCTCACAGATTCAGAACCTGACAGCAAATAAGACAGAGGACATGAGAAAGGAAATGCCCTAGAGACTGGTGTTGCTATGGTAACCCAGTGCATCTCAGAACATGCAGACATGGGGTGTGTGCCACTCAGTACATGAGACCAAGCGCTGTGTAATTTAGCCTGTTGTTCACATTACACCAACACCCTCCTTATGACCTCCAGCAGATACTTCCATGTTGAAATTTCACTGTGCACAACACACGTGGTTGTTGCAGAAAGTAATAGTGAAATGGGGTGGGCATCTCAACATGGCAAGCCCAGCACATGAGTAACGTGTGAATGGGGCCTCTCTCTCTCTCTCTCTCAACATGGTGGGGAAAAAGAAAGGGAAATACTGACAAGTCACCACAGTGGGGTCTGTGCTAAAGTTTCCTACTGACTGGATGTGTCCCTAGAGATAGTAGTTTCTATGTAAATTTTTTAGTATGGCCACAACTGTTTACAGAGAGTTATCCCATATCATGTAATTATCACTTCTTTTCGAAATCACTCTTCTCCTTTCCCCCGTTCCCCCCTTTTGTTTCAGTGTCCCTTGAAAAGGAGTTATTCCTATATGGAGGAGCCCTCAGTGAAGAGTTGATGTGGGATTTGAACCCACAGCTGCATACACACTATATAGTTAAAAGCACCCCCCAAAAAAAAAAGAATACTGGGAGCTGTAGTTTGATAAGGGTGCTGTGAATTATGCTTCTGCAAGGGGTAAACTAAAGTTCCCATGATCCTTTGGGCAGGAGATTATGTGTATGATGAGTACACAGCCCAAGTCACTCTCACACACCTGAATTCCTGATTTCAGCTAATTTTCCCCAGGCCACAAACACTCAGGCTGTTTCACACATTCTCATGCTCATTAAAAAGGTAAAGGTAAAGGTAAAGGTGGTGCTGTGGGTTAAACCACAGAGCCTAGGGCTTGCCAATCAGAAGGTTGGCAGTTTGAATCCCTGCGATGGGGTGAGCTCCCGTTGCTCGGTCCCTGCTCCTGCCAACCTAGCAGTTCAAAAGCATGTTAAAGTGCAGGTAGATAAATAGGTACCGCTCCGGCGGGAAGGTAAACAACTTTTCCGTGCGCTGCTCTGGTTCACCAGAAGCAGCTTAGTCATGCTGGCCACATGACCCGGAAGCTGTACGCCGGCTCCCTTGGCCAATAAAGCGAGATGAGTGCCGCAACCCCAGAGTCAGTCACGATTGGACCTAATGGTCAGGGGTCCCTTTACCTTTACCTTTTTAATGTGCATGAGAATGTGTGAAACAACCTGAGTGTTTGTGGCCTGGGAAAAATTAGCTGTGCAGTCATCAGGAATTCAGGTTAGATGGTGGCTAAAATATAAAGTGCCAATGTCTGTCCTTGTGTAAATTGAAAAGCTGCATGGATTTAACAATCACAGATCAAATACCACAATCAGTCCAGAGCTTACATCCCAACCCAAGCAAAGTGCTTCTCAATCCAGACAAGTGGCTGGCACCAATAGTTGTCAAGCTACAAATGTGTGTGTGTGAACCAACCTCTTTGATGGACTTCTCCAGCCTGGTGCCCTCCAGATGTTTTGGACTAAAACTCACATCAGCCCCAGCCAGCACAGGCAAAACATCTGAAGGATACCATATTGGGGGAGACTACCCCATGAGGTTGTTTGAATTGCATGAGTGGCTTCCCATTGCTGTGTTGCCATCTCTTCCCTTTGGCTTAAAATAAGCCAGTCAAGCTCTTCACATTGTGTGTGTGAAGGGTGTGGGTGTGTGTGTGGATCAATATTTAATCTAACTTCTCTGCCAAGTCCTGATTTGTTCTCTAAAAATGCCTTTCAATTTTCACCCCAAGCCTCTGTCCATATTCTCCTGGAATCTGGGTCAGAACCAAAGAAATAATGATGTCCACTGAGGGATATGATGGGGCAGGGAGGGAGCAAACACACAATCCCATCTAAGAGTATTCGGAGACACTATAAGCTGCAATCTATATGCTACATCAAACGTAAGATGCACACTCAGACCAGCTGCTCTCCAGGACCTCAACAGATGCTTCTCCCTGTTCCATCAATGACATCCTCTCCCCATTGAACCAGAAAATAAGTACTTAGGATGTGGTGAGCTGATTGCTGTGTCAATGAAGTGCCAGTTGCCAAGACACACCATATGCTATGCTGATATTTGGGGCAGGTTAAAAAGTGCAGGTACAGTGGCACCTTGGTTTGCATATGTCTTGGTTTGCATACATTTGGGATTACAAACACATCAAACCAGGAAGTGTAAACCTTTTTTTGGATTACAACTTTTTTTTTGGATTACTAACACAAAAAATTTTGGAGGCCCCATTTGCAAAAGCGTGCCTTGGGTTACAACCTGTTTGGGTTTACAAACGGTCCTCCGGAACAGATTATGGTTGTAAACCAAGGTACCACTCTGTTTAATATGTGTTGAAAATGCCCCTTTGAAATGTCCCTGGTGGAATCGTGAATAAACCTTAGAATAATAAAAAGTTGATATATATCATAGAGCAGGGGATGGGGGACAGGATTTGACTGGCAGACGAGATCCTTAGCTCCATCACTCCTGGCAAGCCACTCGGACAGTTGGATGGGGCCAACCACCTGTCAGTCACCTGACATCACAATGATGTCAGGTGACCCATTTTTCCTCTGCAGTTCAGCTTGAGTTCAAGCGCCAGTGCAAAGGAATATCCCTGTTGATCCAAACCACCTGTAAAGTCACCACCAATCATTTGGTCAGTGCTGTTTTCACTGTCCACTTTTGGCAGGGATCAGCTGCACTCGTGAGCTCCAAATGGCAGTCTCTATTAGTAGTCTCCCATGGCCCAAAGGCATAGCTTGTAGCTACCACAAGCCATGCATTCAGTATTGTGGACCCAGTCCTGTGGGCTCCTTTCTGAACTCCCTCCTGAATTTCAGGCACTTTACAGAAACTTCCATATTTCAGCAGGCTTCTTAAATTGTTCTTATTCTTTGTATGCTTTTTTATAATGAAGTACTCTGCTTAGAAAGTCTGGATGTTGAGGAGCAAATAAATAGATAAATGGCCAGTCAGCTGCCGCAGTGACTTCTTGACTGGAAACCAGAATGCACGAAGAACAGCTTTTAGTTCTTATTGCTGATCCATTTTCCCAGAAGCTGAAAGCAATGCCATTTCTATCTTTCAGGTTAGGATCCAGCATCCAGTTCACTTGCAACGAAGGCTACGATTTGCAAGGTTCCAAAAGCATCACCTGTAAGAAGCTAAGTGGTATGATAGCAGCCTGGAGTGACCAGAGGCCAGTTTGTAGAGGTGAGGCAAGTAACTGTGCAGTGCCAAACACTCGAAATTGGGCAGGAAATTGGTTTCAATTTCCACCTTCTTGGGGGTTCATTATAAGCAGGGAAGGGGGGGAAATATGATGCTGTGAACTGTATCAAGTTCACTCGGTAGGGGTCTCTTTTCAGGGTAGCATCCAATAACATCCTTGCTGAGAGCCTTGGTTGGCCCATTAATCCTGCAGCATGTGTAGCCTGCAGTGGGGCTGGGAATGGTTTAATTGCTTCTCCTTGTTTAATCTTCTAAACACACGTTTCCCTAATTGTAAGGTGTGGTTCAGCTAAAGAGGTGCAGTCACTGAGTTCTTCCTCCAGCTGTCAAACTTACCTCTTTGGCTGGGACAGGTGTGAGCAACATTAGGCACCAAAGCCCATTTTCTAAGTGTTTTAGTGTCCCAAATCAGCAGGAATTGGGAGGGTGGGGTCAGAGTGTCCTTCAAGATCCAAACAGTCAACAGGTGTGATCTCCGAAATCCTTTATGCTTAGGCTAAAAGCAAGGAAAGGTGACAATCGCTGGTTCATGGGGGTTTTCCATAAATGTTTAAAAGTGCAGTTTGAACATTCCATGTTGACATGATGATGCTATACTGACTAGCCTACAAAGAACTGCCACGTGCCATGTTTACTGAACGTAACAGGGAAACTTGCTTGAGGTTAATATATTTATTTACTTATTTATTTCATGGAATCATAGAATTGCAGTGGAAGGGACCCCAAAAGTAATGTAGTCCAACCCATTGCAATGCAGGAATCACAGATTGCAGGAATGACAGAGGACCACCCAACCTCTCTTTAACAGCCTCCAGTGCAGGAGAGAATCTACTATCTTCATTTCTAAAGAAACAGTACATGTAATGAACATAAACTAAGGGCGATTAAACTGTGAACTTCCAGATGTTGTCAGACTCCAACTCCCATCAGTCCCAACCTGCAATAGTGAATGGTCAAGGGGGGTAGAGTGAAGTTGTAGTTCAGCAACATCTGGAAGACCACAGGTTAGCCACCCCTGGCATAAGCAATCAACGGGGGGGGGGGGGCATATGCCAGAGGATCAGTGCTAATAACACTTAGGGCTCATCCACAATTCCACTCCTGGAAAGCATGGGTCCAAGCAGTTTTCCTCTTGCCCCACTCCTTTCTAAGGGAAAATTCACTCTTTAGTGATAGATCGGAACAAATGGCAAACTAGGGGAAACCAGAATTGCTGTTTGCTCTGACTGAGTGCTAAAGAGCACCCCCCCCCCCCAGGAAATGTGGATAAGCTCTTAATGTCATCACCAAATAGGGACTCCAAGGGCTCATCCACACTTCTGCTTGCCTTGCACTTTCTCCTGGAGAAACCTGTTGTTTACTGCTGAATCAGAACAAACATCTATCCTGTTTTTTCCTGCAGATTGGTGTTTGTTTTCCGATTCAGTGTTAAACAGTGGGTATTCCTGGGGAAAGCATTGGAACAAATGAGAAAACACTCAGACCCATGCCTAGAAAGGACAAATGGAAAGCCTCTCTGATCCATGCTTTCTGGGCATGGGACAAGTGGAAGTGTGGAATAGCCCTAAGCAGTTGGAAGGAGAGGATGTATGGTGTACTGGAGATTTCTGTGCACCTTGGGGCACATACAAGGTATTTCTCTGGGCTTACAAGACATTCAAGAAGGAAAGAGAAGAGGCGAGTTTGTGCCAGAGATGTCCTGGAGACGGAAGTTGAGAGTCCTGTCTCCTTCTCTATCTGCTGTAGTATTTAGTCAATAGGGAACATCACACTTTCCACTTCACTGGATCTCTCCATCACAGTCTTTTTGAACCATCACTGCACAGCTTGTGCATTTCTGCTCTTTCCTTTTTTTTCTTGGTACTTGCTTGGCACTGCAAAATCCCGGCTAATTCCCTGATGTGTGGATGAATTAAATCAACATAAGAGGATATTTGGCATAAATATCTGACTCTGCAAATGAATTCTATAGCAACCTTTCATTTGAAATAAGGGAGGACTTGCCAGTGCCATTGTGACAGTGTTAATCATTAATTTTATATACAGTCACAAACTCCTTCCTTTTAAAATTTAGACTTTTCTTATCCCTGTAACTATTTTTTTATACTGTATTTTGGGTTTGTTAGGTTTTTTATTTAAAAAAAAAATAACTTTCAAATGCTGAAGCCTTGCCTTTTTGATGAATTGTATTAAGAAGTGAGTTTGCAGATGCTCAACCAGGGACCTAAGCAACATTAGCTGGGTATTCATCAGGACTTCCAAAAACCTACTTTAGCCATTTGGGGCAGGGGAACTACAGGGGACCAGTGAGAAAGGCTCTTGAGAATGATTGCCCATAACAGTACATACTGTGGAACACCCTGAGTGCTATCAAATTCAAGTCTGACCAGCTAGAAGGGCTCTGATCAATGGTGGTTAGTGTCCATTGTAGAGTCAAAGGCAATGACAGGTAGAGCCGCTCCCTGACTGGTTGGAAGGAAGAAGGCGAGCAGATAGGAGATTGCTAGGGGGTTGGTGGGGCAGAACCCCTTTCACCCTAGTGGCTCTGCTAGACTAGGAAAATTCAAGCAACACCTCCCCATGTGTTCACTGACTACACTGGGGAGGGGGCAGTCAGATTGCATTCACTGTCTATTCCCCACGGCCACAAATCTGACAGAACTTACTTACTTACTTACTTACTTACTTACTTATACATACCCCATCCATCAGGCTGGGTTTCCCCAGCCACTCTGGGCGGCTTCCAACAGAATATTAAAAATACGATAAAGCATCAACCATTAAAAACTTCCCTAAACAGGGTTCCCTATTATTCGCTTGACATCTGATGGGAGGACATCAGTTTGAAGAGACTACGTAGAGACAGATGTTTGCTTGTATGAGCTCCTCTGATCAAGTGAGAAAGCAGATTAGCCAGGGATCTGGCTTATCTAGAGGAGATCCTGTGCAAATAAACCTGTATACACTTTGGATCCCTTCACATTTAGGGGTATGCTTGTGCCCCTCCTGCACACTTTTACGGAATACTTGCTGGGGATCTTTTCAACATCTTAGACACTGCAGTATACTTTCTAGGTCTTGACTCCCTACCCCCAAATTTTGCAGAAACTGGATCTGATGCCTCGCTTCCCCTATGGCCAAACTCCCTGGGTGAACGCCGTGTGCATAGGTGTGTTCTCAAATATGCCATAACATCTTCCACCTGCCCTGCCCATTTCCCTGTTAGATATATTTACCTTTCACTCATTGGATGCCCTTCACATCTGACATTCATTTTTTTCTTAAATACACACAGGCACCTACCTTTTGTCCCTTGCTTTACATTGGCCATATTCTTGTCATACATTAAAAGTGCTATGATACCATGTTAAACAGTCAGGACTTCGCCAAAGAATTCTGGGAGCTGTCGTTTGTTAAGTTCTCTGGGAAGAGGGATCCATTGTTAAGGCACTATGAGAAGTGTAGTTGCGTGAAAGGAATGGGTTTCCTAGCAACTGTCAGTGTTCTGAACAAACTACAGCTCCCATAATTGTTTGGGGAGGGAGTATGACTATTTAAAGTAATATCATCATACTTTAAATGCATGTAGCCAGTTCTCTTGTTCCTCATTTTCTCTTTTTGCTTCTCCTGCTCTGCCCTTCTACATTCAGTCCCTTCTTCCCCACGCCATGCCTAAGATGTCTTCCTCTGTCTCCTATCTCCATCTTTTTTTTGCTAAATGAACCATTCCTGTGGGATGTCTTGGCTCCTGACATACAGACATCTCCATCTGTCTCTGTATTCAAACAGCTGCTGAAGACACTCTTCTTTGCTCAGGCATCTCCTCTGTGGTCATTTCTTCTTTCGTATCACCCTCATATTACGTCGCCCTTGTTTCATCTGTAATGTGAGCAAGAGGGCAGGACCTGTGTTTTCCTTTCATTTAGAAAAAAAATATCTGTGTAAATTTAATAGATTCTTCAAAACTGCTTTTATTATTACCACTAGCAGCAATTAGTCATTATTATCTATAAGAGTAAATATTGTTAGTATTTTGAGGATGGGTCCAATTTAGTGTGTGTGCAACACTTGATTTCTTTAGTTGGGGCAAAAGTAAGGATAGCACAATAGGCTTCCAGGAATTGCTTCAGAGAAGGGTTTTATCTCAGTGATGTGGCACACAATTTGCATGGAGAAAGTCACCGGACATCTCCAGGTAGAGCTGTAAAAGACTTCTATCTGAAACCAAGAGGTCTGTTTCAGAATAAAGCAGCTTAATAGTTTGGCGAAGGGATGTAGTTCAGTGGTAGAGCACACAGAAAGTCCCAAATTTAAGTCAATTCAACTTCGATCCCCAGCAGCTCCAAGTAGTTCTGGGAGAGATTCCTGTCTGTAACCCTGAGCAGGTGATGCCAGTCAGTGTAGACAATGCTGAGCTGGAAGGTCCAATGGTCTGACTTGATATGAGGCAGTTTCCTCTGTTCCTGCTCAGATCTAAGAGACACTTACAAGAAATTCCTCGTATGTTGCCTCCCAAAGTGGTGTTCAGAGCATTTAAGGTCTAAAACTGAGCCTTTCATGAATCTGAATCCTAATCTGAAATGAATTTTGATGCTGGCATCCAAACTTATGGATTTCCCCATGAACCCAGAGAGAGACACTGTGTGTCCACCTTTTCTTCTTAAATCTTGCCTTTTTATCCTCTCTTTCATCCAAAGTGTTCTTCAGAAATATTCTCCATCATCCCAGAACCTGTGGAAAAGCCAAACTTAATTTGACTGCCTTCTATTAAATATTTACAGAGCTGGGATTTGATTAGGCCTTCAGGCTGAACGTGGGTGAAGGAAGTTAAAGCCCACCTCACTCTCTATCAGGAAGCCATACTGCAAAACAAATTTGATAGTGTTGCCAATAGTCTGCTTAGCTGCCAGGTATGGCCTCTTCTCCCTGCTCTTTTTTGAAATAAATTGATTGCATCTTGAGATATCTATGCCAAACCACCTTCTCAGTTTCATAAGTGCAGAGTTATATGCACAATTTTGTAAGGTGCTCTGCATCTTTTGAATCCCAGCTTTATTTCATTTTTATTTCGTTTTTCTTCTTGTAAAAACAAGGAATATAAAATAAGTTTCTAGCTCTCATTGGTGGTGGAGCTAGAGTTTGTAAATGAACTATGAAGGGTAAATAATTTATAATGTTATTGCCTTAGAATTCGGCCACAAGACTTTAAGGTATGTTTTGCTTCTTTGTTTGTTTTGTATAACTCAAGTCTTACAAACCAACACTTGAACATTTTTTAAAAAAAAACTATTTAAAAAAATGCACAGGGCAGTCCTCGTCATGTCTATTCAGAAGTAAATCCAATAAAATTTGATGGAGCTTACTCTCAGGTAAATGGATATAGGTCTGTAGATTAGATTTGTGGGGGCAAAAGACAAAAACACTCAGCTTTATAAACACCCCCTCCCCATAAGTACAGTTTGGGTTTGTTATTTTTGTGTTAGGGAGGGGGTTGGTTTTATTATTATTATTATTATTATTGAGTTAATACCCCACCCCACCCCCTTTCTGCTACTGTACTTGTGTGATTACTCTGTGCATTCAAGATCCAAAATGTGGGATGATCCTGCCTTTGGGCAACCTGTTTACAGTAGCCCAGGCCCACACAAGCTGTGACCCAATAAACCAGCTGGGGCTGATGGGAGTTATAGGGGACTGGGAAAGGAACTCTGGAATCAGCTAGATGCAATGCTTGGGTCAGATTTTGAAGGACTCACTCCTGTGCTTGGCTCAGTGTGGCATCCCTGCCACTGTGTCCTAATACTACTGCAAAGGTGGAAAGTTGGGGGTAGCCATCAGGTTGGCTAGCACATAATTCATATGCAGAAGGTTTGATCCACTGGCACCTCTGAGTAAAATGATTTCAAACAGTCTGGCTTGGAAACACAATGGAGAGCTGGCACCCATTGGAATAGGCCCAGCTTTTCCAGCTGTTCTTCTTCCAGGTGTTTTGGACTACAACTCCCATCAGCCCTGGCACCATTTGTCTGGGATGGTTGAGGCAGGTGAGAGTTGTGGTTCAACACATCAGGAGGGCACATAGTTGACAAAGTGCTGGGCTAGATGGACCAATGGACCCATTTGTGGAATACTCTCCCCAAGGAGGCCCATCTGGCACCTTCATTGCATATTTTTAGGTGACAAGCAAAATCATTCCTCTTCTCCCAGGCCTTTGGCTAATTAAACAATCTATGGCCTTTTAAACTCAGGGAGGTATTGTTTTGTTTGTTACTATGTTATACATTTGTGCTTTTATACTATAAAAGCTCTGTGATCCTTGGATGAGGGGCGGTATATAAATTTAATTAATAGTAATAATAACCCGAAATATCTGGAGGGTACCAGGTTGGCACAGTCTGCAATCAACTGAACACAGGCCACCAGCCTTGCATTGAAGTCTGCCAGGTTCTTGATAATCCCATCCCCCTTACAGAGTCAAAGGCAGGCGGCAGAAGCTGAGCCCTTGTGTATTTCCATACATGACTAGTGGGATGCATTCAGGGTGGTCTTGTGATGTGTGGGCTGGGAGCAGATGATCTTCAGGTGCTTTTTCAGTTTGTTCCTTTTGTGATTCTATGACTTGGTGGGTGGAAAGCAGAGTGGTGGGGTGGGATGAGAAAACAGCAGATAAAAGATGACACCTAATTTGCAGCCTGTGCATTCCTGGCCTCTTAACAAAGGGGCCACCCCAAGCTTAAATATTCCCTCCACACATACTCCTTGCTTTTTGTTTTGCTTTCCCCCCACCCCCACAGCTAGGATGTGTGATACGTACCTCCGAGGCCCCAGCGGCATTATCACATCTCCAAACTATCCTGTCCAGTACGATAACAATGCCTACTGCGTGTGGGTGATAACAGCAGTCAATCCAGCCAAGGTAGGTCTTGCAGATGCATTGCTGGGGGGGGGGGATTGGGTGTGTGCCCTTTTTGGGAAACGTGAGCAGCGTGTTTGCAAAGTTGGGCTCATAATTCAGCAGCAAACCTGGTAAAGGGCAGGTAGTTGCATCAGCAGCAGGTGAGAGGCATATGAAAGTAGGGTGAGGCAATCATGTTCCAAACTAAATGGCTAAAATGTAGCTACAGGCTCAGCCATGGGACAATCCAGCTAATGCTGCCTTCCCCAATCTGCTGCCCACCTGATGTTTCGGGCTGCAGCTGCTACAACAAAATACAGCAATGCTGGCTGGGGCTGATGAGGGTTGTAGTCCAAAACATCTGGAAGGCACCAGGTTGGTAAAGGCTGAGCTAATGCAACCAAGGAAAGGTGTGTTGCTTTGTAATGTGATGCAGATATGCCATACACAGGTCAAGAAGGCCTTCAATTGGCAACAGGGAGGTGGGATGGATGCAACAAGGTCTAGAGTTTCTGTCCGGCTGTTCAGACAGACCTTTAGCATTTAGCTTTTGGTCCCAGCAAATGGTCTGAAGGCACTCAAGCTAAACAAGCCTGAGTCTAGTTAGTTCCCAGAGAGGGAAATGCTTGGGAACATCATGAATGCTGCCTTGGGTTCCATGATGGAAGAATGGTGGGATATAAATGCAAGGAAATTGTACTTAAATGAATAAATCTAACCTGGAAGCATTTATAGAACTTGCTGGCAGTGTTAATATATGCATGAAAACTTTTGTTATGTCATTTATTCTTACTTGTTGTTGTTGTGGCCCATCCTGAAAATTAGAACTCTATTTAAGTAAATCAACATAGCTGAAAAGGGATGCCCATTTTTTTGAACCAGTGGGGTTATGGTTCCCTGTGTATTCATTATGTATTTATAGCACTTTACCCTGAAAAAAGGCCCCCACAGCAGCTTACAGATTTTTTTTATATAAAAAAATATTAAAGTGATTTACATACCACAGTTAATTTAGAGAATCCCATAGCGGTATCAGCAGATACTCAACCATAAGACACTCCTGCCTTCACTTATAATATAAAATATCACAATATAAAAGGAAAGAAGATCAAGGAGCAAATTTGCACACAGGCTCCTAGATGCAGAGTTCTTGTAATGACCAGCTGGTTTGAAAAGATTTCAAGGAGAGGAGGGTTTGAAAGTTGCTGGTTTCTCAGTGGAGCCTATTGGGGGGGGGGCTGCAATCATTTCCATATTCCTCTCTTTCCTGGGGGACAGGCTACCAATGGCTGTTAGCCGTGATGGCTAATCACGCTTCTGAGTAATGCTTCTGAGTACCAGTTGCTAGAAACTGCTGGTGGACAGTTGTGCTCAGGTCCTGTTTGTGGATTTCCCATGGGGGTCTGGATGGTCACTGTGAGCACAGGGGGCTGGGCTAGATGGAGTGTTCATAGAATCATAAAATAGTAGAGTTGGAAGTTACCCCAATGGTCATCTCTTTCAACCCCCTGCATTGCAGTAATCTCAACTAAAGCATCCATGACAGATGGCTTTTGCTTAAAAACCTCCAATGAAGGATAGTCCACAATCTCCCTAGGGAGTCTGTTCCACTGTCAAACAGCTTTTACCCTTAGAAAGTAATACCTGATGTTTAGTCAGAATCTTATTTCTTGTAGCTTGAAGCAATTGGTTTGTGTCCTAACCTCCAGAACAGGAGAAAATAAGCTTGATCCATCTTCCACGTGACAGCCCTTAAGATATTTGAAGATGGCTATCATATCTCTTCTCAGTCTCCTCTTTTCCAGACTAAACATACCCAACTCCCTCAACCATTCTTCATAAGACTTGGTTTCCAGACTCTTAATAATCTTGGTTGTTCTCCTCTGCACATGTTCTAGCTTGTCAATATCCTTCTTAAGTTGTGGTGCCCAGAACTGGACACAGTATTCCAGGTGTGGTCTGACCAAACAGAATAGAGTGGTACTATTACTTCCCTTCAGGTGAACATTAGACTCATGTTGATGCAGCCTAGAAAAGCATTAGGTATTTTTGCTGCTGCATCACACTCGACTCATGTTAAGCTTGTGGTCTACTAAAACCCCCTCGATCCTTTTCCCATGTACTACTTGCAAGCAAGTTTTCCTTCATCTTATAATTGTGCAGCTGTTTATTCCTACCTAAGTGTAGAACCTTACATCTGTCCCTATTGAAATTTATTTTGTTAGTTTTGGCCCAGTTTTTCGATCTGTTAAGGTTATCTTGAATCCTGATTCTGTCTTCTGTGGCATTATTACCCCTCCCAGTTTGGTGTCATCTGCAAATTTGATGAACAACCCCTCAGTTTTTTTCATCCAAGTAGAACAACAACTGGCCCAGGACAGTACCCTGTGGCAGCCCATTTATCTCTTTCCCCAAAAAATGATGAGGTACCATTAGTGAGCACTCTTTGGCTTGGGTCAGTCAACCAGCTACAAATCCACCTAGCAGTAACCTCATCCATTAGCCTGATCCAATAGGCTCTTATGTTCTTATAGCCTAGTGGAATGGTTGCACCAGATGACAGTTGATGGAGGACTCTGGTGGAGCTGACATTTTTCCAGAGCCAGCAGAGTCCCATTTCTTCCTCTGCTATAGCTTGCTGTGATAGTTCCTTCCCCTTGCCTATGACTAACAAAAGGAAAGTGAATTCTGTAAAAATATACATCATCCATTGCACAATATAGGGAAAATTATGCAAATGGACACTGATCTCAGAATTGCATTGAGTATATGCAGCCCCAGTTGGATGGGTCTAAATTGTCTTGTGCAGAACAAATGCTTGATCAGTAGAAGGGTTGTATCTCAGTGGTTCGAGATGTCGGAGAATTCCATCAGAAACAGAAATCCCTGCAATTTGTTTGTTCATCTGAGATCAGGAATGAAAAATCATACTACTATGAACATTGTTCATTTTTGTTAGTTTTTAGTACATAAATATTATACAAATAATTGCATTATTTTCTGCATTGTTTTTGATGTTTCCCTTCTATTGAAATGAGTTGAAATTAATTACACAACTAATTATGCTACTAATTGCATAGGTGTTAATCATAGCAGTGAGTGATACAAATAATGCAGAGTTTAGTAGAAACCGAACTGTAGCAAAATGGAAATAGTGTGGTGATGAACCTGGGCCCTGATAGAAACCACTGCCTCCTTGCATGCCTATCAGTGGCACAATATCTGTTTTGGATGCAGAGGTCTTCAAATTCAATGCCTGGCATCTTCAGATAGGGCTGTCAGAAACTCTGGAGAGTTGTTGCTAGTCAGTGTAAATGGAACAATAGTCTGAATCAGCTCCAGGATTGTAGTAGTTATTAGATCAAGGCAGGGTTATAAAGTAGCATTCATGAAGCTGGTGCTCTTCAGATGTTTTGGACTACAACTCCCATCAGCCCCAACAAATACAGCTGTGTTGGCTCTGATGATGAGAGTTGTAGCTGAAAACATCTGGAGAACACCAGGCTGTTAAAGGGTTTAATAAATAATATTTGGAGTATCCCTGGTCCCCCCCCCTTTCTTTGAAGTAGTCTCTGCTCCCTTGTGTTTATATCTCCCTCCACATTCAGAACTTGTTGAACGTGGGCATCTCTTTTTGTTCTAGTAGAGTGGCTGCAGAAAGGTTGAGTGCTTTTTCTCCAGTTCTGGTGTGGGTGAGAGAAAGAGGGAGAGAGAGCATATACAGGCCCCAGAGAGAGGGGGAGATATTGAGCATTTACAGGACCCACTTTTCAAGAGAGAGAGAGAAATCCAGTCACTGGCCACCCACAGGTTTCAGGGGCATTGCTACTGCCACTATAGTGTTGTTGTTGTTTAGTCGTTTAGTCGTGTCTGACTCTTTGTGACCCCATGGATCAGAGCATGCCAGGCACTCCTGTCTTCCACTGCCTCCCGCAGTTTGGTCAGACTCATGTTTGTAGCTTCGAGAACACTGTCCAACCATCTCGTTCTCTGTCATTCCCTTCTCCTTGTGCCCTCCATCTTTTCCAACATCAGGGTCTTTTCCAGGGAGTCTTCTCTTCTCATGAGGTGGCCAAAGTATTGGAGCCTCAGCTTCATGATCTGTCCTTCCAGTGAACACTCAGGGCTGATTTCCTTCAGAATGGATAGGTTTGATCTTGCAGTCGATGGGACTCTCAAGAGTCTCCTCCAGCACCATAATTCAAAAGCATCAATTCTTCAGCGATCAGCCTTCTTTATGGTCCAGCTCTCACTTGCCACTATAGTAGATTAAGCTAAAAAACACTCAAGCACTCTGACATGGAGTTTTAAAGTAAGAACCCGTGCCTAGAAAGAACAGGACAAATGGTAAGTTAGAATAAGCCCTCATTGAGGGATAGCCTGTCCAAGCAGACCAAGGAAAGAGCTCTTTTCTTGTGTGGCTGGCTGCTGTTGATCCAAGAGGGAGAATGGTCCAGATGGCAGTTGGGCCAGGCAGATGAATGGAAAGACCCTCTCCATTGACTTTTGTCATGCTGTATGTTTAATGTGGGGTAGGGGCTGTAGGGCTGTAGCCCTCCAGATGTTAATGGACTACAAGTCCCATCTTTGACCTTGCTGGCTGATGGGAGTCCAACAACATCTGGACGGCCACAAGTTCCTCACCTCTAGTTTAGCATGAAGTGTGACGTGTGGAGAGTTGTACCCCATGTAAGGAACATGAAGGATTACAAGGAGAAGATGCAGTCATCTTTTGTTGGGACCCTTTCGCATTCCTGACAACTAGCAGACAGCACAGGAAACTTTTCCCTGGATGTGTTCCAAGGCCCTCCTTTAATCCTCACTGTCCTTGTTCCTGAGAATCAGATGACTGGCCAGAACTTGTATTGATGGATTTTGAAAAAGTGCAGCTATGCTCATTTGTTACCACTCAGCTTGTTGCTATTAGTTTGAGAAGTTGTTCCACAACTGATGACTGATATCTTCCCTGTGTTTAAATAGCTGAGGATATTCCTTACAGTCCTGTGGGCTTCTCTTGTCAGGCGCATGAGGGGGAAGAGAGAGAGAGAAGGTGGAAAACAAATCAATTCCTTTTAGCATTTGAGTGCTGTCACCAGAATCTGCAGCAATTGCAGAAAATACAGCTGAACGAGTTTAGAGTGTGTCAGAAAAGCAAATTGTGTATGTGTTGAAGATGTGGGTGGCAGGGTGATCTAGAGAGAAATCTCCCACACGTGGGTAGCTGGAGACTTCTTCTGATAGGTTACATTACTGGACTAAAAATTTTAATGTTAAGTGTTATAATCACCCTCTCTTGTAGTCAGATACACAGATATACCCTGAAACAGTAAAAATGCTGATAACAACTCATTAATAGGAATGCATTGTATATAAAATGTCCCAGGTTCAATCCTGAATATCTCTAGTTAGAATAACCCCAGGTGGCTGGTGCTGGGAATCTTCTCTCCACCTGAGACCATGGGAGAGCCACCGAACAATGGTCAGACAAAGACCAGTGGTCTAACTCCATGTAAGCTACCTCCTGTGTTCAAAGGCTAGCAAATTGTGTAGACCTAAAACAGGAGTGGGGAACCTTTGACCTTCCAGATGTTGTAGGACTCCAACTCCTATCATCACTCCCCATGAGCCATACTGATTTTGGTTGATAGGTGCTGGATTCCAGCACTATCTGGAGGGTCACTTGGCCCTAACAGATTGTGGTTTGTGGAAATATTCCTAGATATGGAATTGTAAGGATATGGAATTTCTACGGCCTGCATATGCATGGACACACACACCAGCAGATCTGCTAAGCTGAAATCTTATCCTTGGTTGTCAATAACCAGCCAACTAGTCTGAAGTAAAGTGACCCATAATGACTATTGACAAGCCTTAATAGCTGGGCCCATTGAAAACTGCTCAGCAGATCTCACCACATCTCATTTTTTTTGCTACTTGTTTTAGTGACATTTGAAAGGCAGGCTTTATGCCATCCATTTATCTATATTTTCTAGGAGGTCTCTTGTTATTTAATGACTCATTAAATAATTTTCATTTTTTAACTAAGAGCAAAAGCGAAACTAGGGCAAGGAAGAGAGTGGAAAGGTAGGGGGAGGAAAGAATACATAAATAATTCTTGGACTCCAGAAACTTGTGTCTCTGCAACAAGGTTATGGTCCACAGTGTACTACAATGTAATTAGCTATTTAATTAGGGTCAGACTTGTTAAAATGTAGTTTACTTGAATGGCTGCTTTAACTAATGATGTGTGTCACTTAACAACCCTTTGTTCTTTGCATTAATTACATTATTCAATCATTACATGGTTTTTAATATATATATATATATATATTAGTACAGGTTCATACAAGGTGGAGGTTTAATGCAACTTAGTGTAGGGAGAATAGTAAAAATAATTTGACAAAGCCTCTTGGGGGCCAAATGCATAAAGCAGGGAGTGGAATTGTATGTATTTATTTGTTTGCTGCATTTATATACCACCTTTCTACCAAGGAACCCAAGGCGCTTGACAATTTTAAAATATTATAATAAATAAAGCAGGCCCTGGTGTAGTCTTTGCCTGCTGCTCTCACTCAGTTCTTCCTTGCCAGAGAGCAGAATGTGCCCGCTCCCTGTGCCCCCTGCAGGTTGACATGAGTGCCAGCCATGTCCTTGTGTTTGGCAGCAGTGTGGGAGGGGTCTCATACAATAGGAGCCTTTGACATGCACACTGAATGCATGACCATTCAGTGGCATGACTAGCATGTAAAGTGTGTGGCTTGCTGGATCCTATGACACTTTTCTCTTGCATGTGTGGTACCCATATGAACAGGATGCAGGAATGGGCTACAGCCATCTTTGAGAAGGATTGCACTCTTTTCCTCCCATGTACAAATGCAAACACTTTTACCTTCACTTTGAAAAAAGTGTAAGAACTTTCACTTGGTGGCTGAGGAGTGTGGGGAGTGCTTAATCAAATGTACCGCATTACATTTGTTTGCCATTTTTCCAGTGATATATTATTACTTGGGCAGGATTGAATTTTTTTGTTTGTTTTGATTTCCACATTGAAAGTTGCTCTTTCAGTGAAGTGTAGCTTTTTCATTCTGACATATGCAACCTGGTGGGACAACCATGGAAATCTTGAGTTTGTGGGAGCAAGTTGCTGGCCTCCCGCCTCCTCTCTGAGACTCCACATGATGCCCACAGAGGAGTTCACCAGCTCAGAGACATAGAGGCTTCAAGTCTGAATTTGGGCTGGTAATGCTGATGCAGCTGTGGAGCTCTCTCCTCCTGCAATTTTAAAAAATATCTTGCAGAAGTGGTGGTGTTAAATTTTGTGCTGGATCCCCAGATTAAGCTGTTTACAGGATTGTGTTTTCCATAGTGGAATATAGCAAGTGAAGTGCTGGGCCGTACATTCAGTAAGATAATTTTTTAAAAAACACAAATTTGCAGCCTAGACCTTTAGGCGGTGAGCAAGTCTGGGCTAAAGGTTTCTGTTGTTTCCCTGAAGGTTTCTCTTCTCCTGCCCTTTATCTATTTTATTGGTTATCAATAAATGTGAAATAGTGTTCCCAGGGGTCTGCTATCCAAGGGACTGATCAAGTCCACATCTGCTGAGTTTCAGCAATGCTGGGACTACCAGCACAGTGTTCATGATCCTGAACAAAGACAACAACAGCAACAAAAACCAATAAACCAGCTTTCCCCAACCTTTTACCCTCAAGTTGTGTTGGACTACAATTCCCATTATCTCTAAGCATTGGGCATGTTTGCTGGGGGCTGATGGGAGTTGGAGTCCAGCAGGATGTGGAGGTCATCAGGTTGGAGAAGGTTGATTTAGCCAGTGCCTATTGCATGATACTTTTCTTATTCCCATAAATACAGTCAGATACTTTGAAGAACATCCTGTGGTGAGTGTTCACCATGCCATCTCTTCCAAAAAGACACAAACATATTTCTCCCACTTTTAAAAACTTATTTTTATTTCTCTCTTCTTTAAATCAAAGTTCTGAGGAACCAGGGGCAAGTGTGTAATTAAGGTCAGCTTCGAAAATGCAGCAAGGGCACAGGACTAGCCGGTACAGCTGCTTCATTCAACAAGTTGGTCTGGCTGGGGAACAAAGTTTAACACAGCAGTTAAAAATAGCCAGTTGGCTCTTTATATCATGTCACCCAACTGGACTCTGTATATCATGTGACCCAATAGGACCTGTGGTGTCCTATTTTGGTCTTGCAGAGGCACCCATGGAACATGGCAGGTCAGGTGTCAAGTCAGCACGAAGGAGAGTTGAGCTACTTACTTCAAGGGTTAGAAGTGAACTGGCCCCTCTTGAACCTCTGCCTCCAGCCCACATTTTCTAGGTTTTGTCCTGTTCTAGGATCTCTTAAGGGCCAGCCCTCTGACCTGAAGAAAGGCACTTCTGCTCCATGGCCTCCCTCCTGATGTGCTCTTCCTCCACCACTGGACTGGCAAGATACTGTGGGAGGAACTTAGCTCCTTAGACCCAGGGAATGTGCCTGTGAGAGTCCTGGTCCCAGTTCTTCATTCCTTGGTGATGTGGGAGCTGGTTCAATGGATTCCTGCTAGCCAACCTCAAGTTCAGTGGTCCCATAATCATCAGCATCAAGCTCAGAACCAGAGACCAAATCTGATTCTTTAGCTCATAGCACTGCAGCCTCTGACTTGGTGTCATGATCTCTGCTAGGCTGTAGGGTTGTGGCATGCAGAGCAACAAGGTTGATGCCAGTCTACCTGAGAGCTTCCCAGATAGTGCAGAGATTAAGGTGCCTAGTTCCTGCTGCCAGAATGCCCTGTTTGGATTCAATGATTTACACTTGCTTAAAGCAGTCAGTGATGCTATTTTTTGGTCAGCTGTACCAAAGCCGCAGTATTGTCAAACAAGCACTGTCATTTCCCAAGATCTAGGGAATGTTAGACAGCCTGGTACTGTACAGATTTGCAGCTCCCATCAGCCTAAACCAGAATGGCTAATGGTCACAGATTATGAGAGGTGTAGCTCAACAAGAACTGGCTTCCCCTGAAAAACTGACATGGATGCAAGCAAATTCATTCTCCTCCTCTCTCAGCCCTCCCCCCACTTGACATTCAGGCTTCCTAAGTGTGCACTGAGTATGCTCTGTCTTCACAGGGCTTTATGGGGTGGAGGGCTGCCTCCTTTTTTAAAAAAAATAAAAATATTTTTTCTAGTTCTACATCCTTGGGGGATACTCATCCCTCACCTTCTTTCACAGTGGCTTAATTTAGGCTCCCTTTTCTGTTGACCCACAAGCCCTGAGATTGCTTTTAAGGGGAGCAATCTCACCCTTTCTTCAAGGAGCCCAGGGCAGCATATATACTCACAACAATGCTGTGAGGTAAGTTAGGCTGATTGGCCCACGGTTACGCAGTAAGTTTCATGACTGAGTAATAAATTGAACCCAGTCTTCATCTGATGCTGTAAGCATTACACCATGCTGATGCTCTTGATGTTACTGTGAGCAATATGGCTGATTTACATGATTGCACAGCTTGAATATAGTTGGGGGTAGAATCACTAAAGTTGGCTTCCTGATCATTCATTGCATCACTTCTATAACACTGGCTGTTACCCCAGATGTTCAGTGTTGCAACAACCTTTAGAAGTGGGACAGACTGAAAGATTGTTGCTTTCCAAGGCTCACCCAGTTTCCTTTATGGCTCAGTGGGGATATGAACCTTGGTATAATGCACCCCAGCTCAGCACTCTAGTCACTACTCCATATTAGCCCCAGTTTGTTCGATCCACTCCTTCTGTTAACCTGGTTCCTCCCTGACATTTCAACCATTTGTTCTAACACCATGTGTCTTTGGTAGGTCATCAAACTCAACTTTGAAGAATTCGACTTGGAGAGAGGTTATGATACGCTAACTGTGGGGGACGGTGGTCAGGTCGGAGACCAGAAGAGTGTGCTCTATGTGTAAGTAGGCTTTTCTTCATGTGATTCTGATTGGGTTTTCCTGGAGTGTGCATGTCTTCATCACTGTAGGCAGTTTAGACTTCTTTGGCAGAATGCACATGCTCACTTTTGTATACTAAATAATTTTCTGGGGTGGCCTGGAACAGAGAAGCAAATGTGTGTTACTGGAATGGTCACTCTGTTGGGAGAGAGTTGCTGGTGTTGGATTGTGGCAAGGGTCTCAGGCAGGTAGCAAGTGATAACGGACCTAGATTAAAGAGCTTATTCTCTACAGCAAGAAGTTATTTGTTTTGCTAGGCCTTGCAGAAATGGTAGCTTACACCACTTCTTCTGCCTCAGCTCTGTAACCACTTCCTCTGCTGAGATGCCACAGGTCTCTCCAGAGACCCACACCAATGAGTCTGGGTGGCTGCCTGTTCTGTATCACCTATTAATTTTCAGTATATTGAAAGCCTGTATACATAGGAAGCTGCCTTATACTTGGTCCATCTAGTTCAGCATTGCCTACACTGACTGGCAGCAGCTGTCCAGGGTTTCAGGCAAGGGTGTTTTCCAGCCCTTCCTGGAGATGTTGAGGAAACTTTCACATGTGAAGCACATGCTGTTCCCTGAGCTACTGCCTTTCCCACTGGGCTTGATATTATCTTGATATATGTGACGTGGGGCATTCTTAGAATTTGAAATATCTGTCTTGGGGAAATAGGCAGAACAGTGTCCATGGCCACATACTCTGGGTTGAGAGAACCAAGAAGAAATGGAAAGATGGTGGCTTCTTCCATTTACACAGCTGGTTGTACAGGGCAGCCATTTATCAAGCTGAACCCTGCATTTGGTGTGCCATGGATTGGAGGCAAATCAGAGTCAACAGTGGCAGTCTTCCCTCCCCACACCTACCATCAAGTTCTGAAGTGGGTTTTGAGGAAGAGACATTTGGTGGTTCAGGTTTGGAGCTATTCAGTTGTCATTTTCTGAATGCAGCTATTGGACTAGTTAATGTAGCCACTAGGGTAGCTAGTACATCTGTAGGATTTGGTGGCATGGGTTGTTATGGAAATGTTTTGATATAATTGTGAGTGATTGCAGCTAGAGACAAGGCAAAATAGATCCCCCCACTCACCCACCCCAAATATAGCACCCTCAGTGGATGGGGTAGTACTGAACATTTTAGGGTATTGAACCCAAATTCCATATTACATGGAAAAGCAGGAATGCTGCTGAACAGTGTGTCCCTGGTAATGTGTTGATGAAAAGAAGTCTGTTCTGACATCATCACGTTCCCATTTTCTTCTCCCCTTCAGCTTCATTGGCTGTCAGGAGGGGAAATACTGGCACAAATGATGTCAAATCGAACACACTGAGGAAACACAGGGCATTTTCCAAAAAGCGTCTTGGCCATATTTGGAGCTGTGAAAGAGTTTTCCCCAGCTCCCAATTGCAAATTGCTCATCAAATGTTTGGCGTCTAGTTATTTGGATCCCGTTTCATCCTTTGATCTATGTGGCTTAACATAACTCTAAGCAATAAAAGCAATTCAAGTTCTAAAGTATGCAAAACTATAACAAATAAAACAAAGCTGTGCTTGGAACAACAGACAGTTTAAAGAACTTTCTACACTTAAGTGGAGGATAATAAGCCTTTTCAAAGAGTTCCTGTTTCTACCAGTCACGTTGAATTCCTCTTGGTTCTTATGGAAAAGTTAGAGTGATTGTGAAGGAAAGGAGGTCACCCCCATAGTGTTCCCCAGTCCCCTTCTGCTAAACAGAAGCTCAAGTTGACCTTGAGGCTATAAATGCATTTAGTAAGTGATCATTCAAACCACATTACACTAACTGCCTGGGAAAACAAGTGCATTAGATTGTGCCAGCACTGAATTATGGGGGAAGCTAATGCCATTACTGATTTCACTCTCAGCACAAAGGAGTAAGCAGACTTGGTCTTTATTTGAAGATGGGTGGACAGATGGACGGATGAATTATGCATTGAGAGAAGCATGGGGACAAGACACACAGAATCTGGGAGAGGGAAATATTTTCCTTCTTCCAACAGGTTAACTAGTTCCAGTTCAGATGACCCTGCAGCAAAATTTCTGCTGGGAATTAAGTTTGGACAAATGAAGAGATTCCGCTGTAACTTGGAAGTGTCAAGGCAGACACTGTGCAAACAGATGATTTAGCTAAGTGCACTGAAGGTGTCAGTTTATTGTGGTACTCCAGAGGAAATGACAGCTTTCATGCCATTTACATTTCCTGTAGGAAATTAGAGAGCTGAAAAAGGTGGAGGAAAGGGCAACCAGAAGTACTGCAAGATGCAGTGATGGCCACCAATTCAGATGCATTTAAAAGGGAATTAGGCAAATTCATGGAGCATAAGGCAACAAGCGATAATGGCCATGTACTTCTTTCAATGCTGGAGGTAGTATGCCTCTGAATACCAGCTGCTGTGAATCAAAAGCAGGGCAAGTGGACAGCATTCAGGACAAGTAGTCCTTCACAGTCAGCTACCGACTAGTAGAATTTGCTACTGAAAAGAGGATGCATGATACAGTTATCAGTGGCTACTAGCCATGATGACTAAATGTTCCCCCCAGATTCAGAGGCACCACCATGCCTCTGTATTACCAGTTGCTGAAGAACAATCATGGGAGAGGGCTGTTGTTTTCAGGTCCTGTGTATGGGTTTCCTAAAGGCATCCAGCTGGCCAGTATGGGAAGTGTGATGGTGGACTAGATTGCTCTGACCCACCCAACAGGGTACTTCTGATGTACCAAACTTGAAGGTGCATCTCATAGATTTCTTCAGTTCCATAACATGTGGCCCTTAGAGCCTATCTGTGAGAACAGATGCTGGGCTAGATGGGTCATTGGCCTGATCTAGCAGGCTATTATTATTATTATTATTATTATTATTATTATTATTATTATGTTTCCTGCTTGGCAGGGGGTTGGACTCGATGGCCCTTGTGGTCTCTTCCAACTCTATGATTCTATGATTCTATTATTATTATTATTATTATTATTATTATTATTATTATTAGATTTGTTAGTCGCTTTATCTTGCCCAAGGCAACCCAAAGCAAATTAAGTTCTCTTAAATTTGTTAAAAGCCTCTGTTGTCCTCTAAAAGGTTGATTACTGAATTTTATATGAAGCACTTATATGCAAGATTCACTACTGCTTTTAGCTCCTTTTGCATCTTCTCTTCCCACCCCCCTTTCATTCGTGCCATGTGCACATTTTGAAATCTACTATATAGCTAGGAAAGTGGTTTGACTGTTTCTTCGTTATGCATTGGGACATCTCTTAAGATATTGTAACCAAATTTTGCATGATGATTCCTGAGATCAAGGAGCATGTTTTCCTGTGAATGCCATTTTGAATCAGTAGAGTACTGAACCTTGCAAAACTGACTTCAAATCTGCAATGATTTTGGGGTTTATTAGAATTCCTGAGTGTTGCCAGGTACAAAACTGCTAGTAAATAAATAGAATAAAATCCTGACCTTCTCTGTCTGTCTAGATATATACAATAATATGAATATTGTTTTTCTTATCAGGTGCCTTACCAATACACTTGAGCATATGCACGTGTCAGTAAAATGCATAAGATTAATTATCGAATTAGAATATCCACAAATTTCCACCACTTTCAGCATTGAAAAGCAATCTTGATGGGTTCATTTGTACCGTCAAAATATTCTCCTCGCGTAGATCAGATTTCAGGGCAAAGTGATATTCTGAAACAATAAATGGACAAAGAAGAGGAAATTATCCTCCTCCTACCCTTCTTCTTTGTTATTCCTTCAGAAACTCCAGGTCTGAGTCACAGGTCCCCGGGGAATCTTGGCTGAAACAAAGCCTGAGTTCTGGACTCTGGTTTTGGGCACATATTTTAAATGTTGCCCAACTGTTAATATTTTGCACTGGCTACTAGATTGTTTACACAAACAAGATTTAGAGGATTTATCTCAGAGTTGCTTTCCTCCATTTAAAACAAGAAAGAAATTCAGGTTGGTTCAGGTACATCATCCATCAGGTTGTCTTGAGCCATTTACTGGTTGCTGTGACTGAATCTTCACACGCAACAGAATGAGATGGTCATCCTCAGGTGGTAGAGTGAGCCATAACAGTTCAGATTGCAGGTGAGGGAGATCAGTTCACCCAATGCGACTGTATAAAAAACAAACCGGAACCCCCCCCCCCGCCAATAGAAGGCTAGTATGGCCTGGGACCTTTCTCCTCATGGTGTCGCTTTATTTGCTTGCGGGGAGTTTTTACTAGGGGATAATATAAGGACGCAGGTGGCGCTGTGGGTTAAAGCCTCAGCGCCTAGGGCTTGCCGATCGAAAGGTCGGCGGTTCGAATCCCTGCGGCGGGGTGCGCTCCCGCTGCTCGGTCCCAGCGCCTGCCAACCTAGCAGTTCGAAAGCACCTCCGGGTGCAAGTAGATAAATAGGGACCGCTTACCAGCGGGAAGGTAAACGGCGTTTCCGTGTGCGACTCTGGCTCGCCAGAGCAGCGATGTCACGCTGGCCACGTGACCCGGAAGTGTCTCCGGACAGCGCTGGCCCCTGGCCTCTTAAGTGAGATGGGCGCACAACCCCAGAGTCTGTCAAGACTGGCCCGTACGGGCAGGGGTACCTTTACCTTTACCTTAATTAAAAAGTACAGTTCTGCATTGAAATGGTACCATTCTACCCCCCCCCCCAAAAAAAATTCTTCTTAGTTAGGTCTGAATTTACCTTCCAAACCTATGGCCTCCTCTCGCCAGAAAGAGCCTCACAGCCATGCCAAGGTTAATATGATAAGTTGCTTTAAGACAAGAGATTGTTTTTACAGCAGAGTCAGTATACCCAGAAATTACAAGAGAATATAAAGAGGTGGGAAAGAGGACCCTGACCAAAAGGTCTCACAGTCTAAAGAATCTTGAGAAGTGGTGTAGCTCAGTAACAGAACATGTGCTTTCATTCAAAAGGTTCCAAGTTCAACCCCTGGTAGAGCTGGGACAGACTCAGTTTCTGAAACTAGTAGTGAACACTATAGAGCCAGGTGGATCTGACTTGGAGTTGTTTAGCTCCCTGGGTTCCTGTAAGTCTGATTGTGCTAGAGACACTCTCTCTTCCCTTTTGATACCTAAGTCAGAAGTTGAAGTGAGTTCAGGGGCTCTCTTCACAAAACAACATTTTCTAAATGGGGTGAGAAGCACTTGTAAGAAAAGTGTCCAGGGAAGTTGCAGAGCAAATCCTCCTGGACTTTCATATTGGAGTATTTCATATTGGCCAGGAATAACTTCCTCAGTGGTCCTGTACCTCATCTTTCTTTTGACAATTGTTGTTCAAGAGTACTCAAGCACTGTAAGGGGCCCATGCTCCACTGTGAGTCCAGCACCTCTTGGGACATGTATGTGCTTTTGCTGGGAGAGAGACTAGAAGGATCTGGACCCTCTTGTTCTGTAGCAGCATAGTCGGGCCCCTGCTTCAGATTGAGGGCAAGATGAAATAGCCGTTCAAAAGACTTCAGGTTAATTCTGGAAAGGCTTTCCAAGTAGAAGTTCCCAGTGAAAGGATAGAAGCAAGTGCTGGGGTTTTGCTGACAACAGCCAAGGGGCAAGGCATGCAAAGATTGGGAACTGTGAGCTGTACATGGAGTTGTTCATTTGCTGGTCGAAATGTGCAGTACAGGGGTCAGTAGAATTAACAGCGAACTGTTTCAGGCAGTAACTGGGATATTGACAGTCTGAAGCTGTCTAGATAAGGCAGAAATGTTTTTGGTCTGGAGGTCTGAAAACGGTACCAGGATTGGATGTTAGAACATCAGAAGAGCCTGCTGGATCAGGCCAGTGGCCCCTCTAGTCCAACATCCTGTTCTCATGGTGGACTATCAGAAATCTGCAAACAAGACCCAAGCACAAGAGTACTACTCCCTTCCTCATGGTTTCCTTAAACTGGTATTTGGAAGCATTATTGTCTCCAGCCATGGAGGCAGAGCAAATGCATCAAGGCAAGTTCCCAGGTATGCTAGCATGCATCACGACTCATTCCCAGGTGCCATCCCCTCAGGCACTAACCAGACCCAGACCTGTTTAGCTTCATCAAGGTGATGGCTTCATGTACCTTTAGGATCTAAACTGGGACCAGGCTACAGCGACTGGCCCAAAGGTTATCCAGTGTGCTTTGGGTTGGGGGGATTTAAACGTGAGTCACCTGAGGCTTTGTCAACTGCTCCACAATTGCCTTACTTGCACCTGCTGTTTGACTCGCACATAGTGTGGGACTTTTGCTTGAATTGATTGGAGAGATTTTCCTTCTCTTTACTTTTCTAAAAAAGTTTAGGCTGCTTTTCCACAATTCAATGCACAGGAGCCAGTAAAGGAAACCAAAGGAACAATAAACCAAAGCTACAAATATAAAAGCATTGAAATCAATAAAACAACCATCAAGCAATCACAAGACTATCATAAAAACAACATCAAAATAATATATTACAAAATCCACAGGAGTGCAACAACAACCAGACTATTATCAATCAAGATAGCAGCAACGTAATTGGTTCAAATCTGCTTCCCCATAAACCTGGCGGGCAACAGAGATTTTCACTAACCACCTAAACTTCACTGTGTTATAACTGCAAGAGGTTCCCTGAGGAATGGATGCTATGGAATTCCATGCTGGGTAATCTTTGCTTGTGTTTCCTGCTTGTAGGGCACTCTAATCTAGGTTAACGGTAAACAGATTGATATCTATGGGTTTTTACAGAAGGTCAAAAGAGATTTCTGACGCAGTTTAGTTCTTGCTATTGCTAAACGACTGAGTTCTCCATCCACTCTACAAAAAAAAAAAGGGGGGGGGGGACTTGGAGACAGTACCAGAGTTGATGATGTGGTGTTTCTCATGTAGTTTGCCTCCTGTGACTCTTTTAAACCCACCCACACCTTGAAAAGAAAACCCAGCAGCTAGTTGGGAGGGGTTAAAGATAGATCAGGACCATGTCACATGGTGAAAGGGATTTAACCTTTTGTCTCCCGGCATAGACACTGTCATTTTGTCAAGGGATAAATGCATCTATATATGGTGCCATGAGTATTTTCTTCTCATTGCAAATAACAGGTGCAAGGGGGAGGTTTTAATATGGGGACAAAGCATTAAATCCCGCTAACACACACAATGCTCCAAATCCACCCCACAGCTTTTTTTTGCTTTTTTTTTAAATGATCGGTTAAGCAAGGACAAACCAGACACACATCTAGTTCCCACCTTGGGTCTAGAGTTATACTTTAGTGTCTTCCCCTCAGTCCTCATTTTGCAGGGTTTTAGTCTAAAGTCTGCTCATCCTTTATCTTCTTGTTAGATGTGTCAGATTAGTTAATCTGGCATGAGTCAGCCTAACCTTGAAGCTAGGGATTGGATGATGATCCCTTGATTTATGATTCTGTGAACTCCCTGGGAATTACTTTGTTGCTCCTTGGTGGATCATGAATCCATTGACATGGAATCAGGCAGCATAGCCACATCCCTGAGTCTTTGGTCCTGACTGAGCTAGGAAATACGTCTGTTTGATGTCCCTCATTCCCACAACAGTGAAAATTCCAAATGTTTAAGAGTTCTTCTTTTGATGTCAACACAGGCTTGTATTTTGGAGAGTTATGCCATAACATTTATCTGGAATGACCAAATTGACAGGGATTGATTTCAGGGCATTTGTAGGCACAGACTGGACAGAAATGAGGGACAGCAAAGTGTAAGATACTTGAGATAATGCCTGTATTTTAAACTAAGGATTTACAGCACAATCCTAATCATGTCCACTCAGAAGTAAGTCCTATTGAATTCAATAGGGCTTATTCTTAGGTGAGTAGAGGAGTTAGGAGTGAAGCCATAGAGGCGGTTGGTCTGGTGGGTTTGGTTTGAGTATTATTTTAACCTAACGTGTTAGATTGGGTTACATTCCCCATGTTGACTAAGATCTGTACCTTCAGAAAATATTGATGCAGGCCGTCTTTGGCAAGGAAATTATATTCTGCCCTCTGAAGAGACTGCATTAGTTTGTGAAAAGCATAGGGTTGCCAACACTCAATTTTGAGAGTTCTGTTACTTGGATGAGGCCAGTGGAAATGGGGGAAGGTTTAGGGGCAAGACAATCTGGGGAAGGGGATGTGATAAGAATCTCCCCAGGTGCTGTTGCCATATTGCCATACTACACTGCCACAAACCATACAGCCTTTCTTGACTCAACAGATTAGGAGCAGGGCAGTTAGGAAGCACCCATACATTCCTGTTCCTACTGTGATATTGTACACAGCAGTGTATGAGTGGTGTATAGCAGCCAAGTTTGGTGGCCTTGCTTGTTCAAGAGTTGGCTACACAATTCATGTATGCACAGTAAGGAGAAGGGACGCAGCTTGCTTTTACTGAAAATCTCTGGCAACTGAGCCAACCTTACTAAATAAAATCCAGCTAGGTCATGCTCCCTTATCCCCAACTGGGTCCTGTCCTGGTCTTGAAAGGGTGCCCAACAAAGGAGGACAGCAAGGTAGTTCAGGTGCTGCAGCACAACAGAGTGAACAACTTGCTCCACTGAAGACTAGAGGTGAACCAAGGCCTTTTTGAGCCTGAGTCTCCAGTCCATCTCTTCTAGGTTCCAACCCCTTCTTGAGTACTACAGTCCTTAAAGGGTTAACACTCTGGCCTGCAGATGGGAACCTCTTTTGCAATCCTTGGCCTCCTAGTGCATTTTCTGTACCCTTGGACTGTGAGGTAGGTCAGGAAGCATTTCTCAGCCCCAGGGGCTCTGAATCTGTGGTGCTGGTGCTGTCGGATCTATTCCAGAAGGCTGCTACCTTGGGTTTAACAGAGGTTCAGGAACCTGGTCTGGCTCCTTAGCTATTGACCCTGAAACCTCTGCTTCTGTGTCTGCTGGAATCTGTAGTCAGGACAAATCAGTTGCCCTAGCAAAATCTTTGCTCCTTGCATTTTATTTTTATTTTATTTTATGCCTCAGGAGAAACTCCCACCCCAAAATTCAGTTAAATTGTTGCCTTCTGTTGATGTTACTGCTGCTATTACCATTCCTTTGTCTTCTTTGTTGACAGTTTAACAGGCACAACAGTCCCTGATCTGATTGTCAGCACCCAACATCAGATGTGGCTTCTGTTCCAGACAGACAGTGTGAGGAACTTACTGGGATTCAAAGCAACATATGAAGGTAATCCAGGTTAATATGTTGATTAATCCCCTCCTGCAACTTCCCTGAAGTTTTCTTGTCCAGGTGAATCAAGGGTTACAAACATAACACAGGGCAGTGCGCACAATTGTACCTTTTATGCAGTTCTTGCAAAAGTACTGCATATTCTTCTCAATTCTTAGAGGTTCAGAGTTAAATAACTAGATATGTGGCTTCCAAACTTTCCACCCTCAGAGTCCCTTTTCCCCATTGACTTGCCTGCAGTGGAAACCAGTGCTATTGGGACCCACAATCATGCTGTGTGAATTAAAAGAGCAACCTAGAACACACTCAATATTATAAAATGAGAAGAGAAGAAATAAGTACGGTCATACCTTTAAAGTCGAATGGAATCCATTCCAGAAGTCTGTTCAACTTCCAAAATGTCCGAAAACCAAATTGCAGCTTCTGATTGGCTGTAGGGAGTTCCTGCAGCCAATCAGAAGCCGTGGAAGCCCCGTTAGATGTTTGGGTTCCAACAGAACGTTCACAAACCAAAACAATCAATTCTGGGTTTGCAGCGTTTGGGAGCCAAAATGTCCGAGTTCCAGGGCGTTCGGGATCCAAGGTATGACTGTATGCCACTTTGAGCTGCTTGGAGGAAAGGCAGGATATAAATATAACAAATAAATGCTCCTCGGCATTACAGGGGCACATCAGTAGTGGTGTTCCAGATAGTGGCTTCAGCCAGATGAGGATGTAGCCCAAGGTGGGGCAAGGTGCTAGGTACAAGTATGTACAAGCCTTATGTTCATGTTCTAGTCAGGCAACATCATGCAAAGCATAGATCATGTTCCAAGAAAAGCAGGCAGCACCTTGGACAGCACCCTGTGAAACACGAGCTGAAATGTTGCTTCAGTAGCAAGCAAAACTAGACTAAGACTTAAATGGAATTGCAGCTCCATAGATGATTAGGTCCACCTCTGAAGTGATGGAGTTTAGGCTGCTTTGGTAGTCATTGCCTCCAGTAGCACAAGGATTTCTGCTGGGGTTTCTGAGCAAGAATCTAAGGAAGGTACCATGAGCTTCTAAGACCAGAGAAGTTCTGGCAAAAGAGGCTCCTCTTGCAGTGGAGTTTCAAGACAGCGGGAATGTCTGGGGCTAGTTCTGAGGGAAAATCCCTCTCCCTATCCCTCTCCAATATTTCCTCCAAATTTTTGACCACATCTCCTAAAGGTGGGGAGTCAGACCACACATTCATGGAAAATGATGAGCGGCTTTTCAGGGCAACTTCCTGCCATCACTGTTTCTTTTGGTGAAGTTCTGCCAATGGGGTCTACAGCTGTCTCCATTCACCATGTGAAAACCAGTGGCCTCAATGAATGGCTGGGTGCTAAGAATACACAGTTTAAGGGGGATTTCCAGTGCGTACAAATGTATACGAGGTATTCAAAGGAAGGCACCTGCAGGGTGACACTTTAGTATTCAGTGACTATTAAAAAAAATCAAAGAGTGTCTTTGTGTTTGACTATGCTAATATGTTCCTTAGCACAATGGGAAACAAGGCAAGACAAAAGAAAATTTAACATGGAACAATTAACCACTGAGAGAGAACTTGTCAGGAGGTTTGCTGAGGGCTATGCCACACAATTCAACATTTCTTAAGGGAAAGTTTCTTACAATTTTTGGGTTGTGTTTTTCTTTTCTTTATAAAAAATTGCTTCTGTTCCTTTCCCTTTTGTCATGGTAATACTGGTCTCCCATCATGTATCTACTGAGTGGTAGGAGCTGGCCAA
The DNA here is from genome assembly GCF_951804945.1 of Podarcis cretensis. NCBI lineage: Eukaryota > Metazoa > Chordata > Lepidosauria > Squamata > Lacertidae > Podarcis > Podarcis cretensis. Next base: position 32,838,660 of record NC_137177.1, read on the forward strand.
AGTCTTGGGAAAAAGTCTTCTCCAGCCTAGCTACTTGAGTTTCTTTAAATGGGTATTAGGGATTGAACCTAGGACCTTCTAAATGCAAAATGTGTACTCTATCACTGAGCTCTGAGGCCTCCCTAACATAAGCAGAGCCAGGTCAAAGGCACCCTATCTAATCCCTGTCTATTCCAGCAGCCTGTTCTCACAGTGGATAAGCAGATGCACATTGGAAGCTTGTCAGCAGAACCTTAGTGCACTAGCACTCTCCTCCCTTGTGATACCCAGCAGCTGGTACCAGTGGGATACAGCCTCCAGCTGTGGAAGTAGAATGTAAACATTGTGGCTAGCAGCCACTGATAGCTGAGTATGCAAACCTATGCAGCTTCATTATACTGTTGGTCCATTTAAATCAGTACTGTCTATTTTAGGGCCAGCTCTAAATATGGTATTATGCACCAAAATGTATATTTTGATGAAGATAATATGCATAATAATTTTTATGAGGATTTCTCCCCCCCTTTTTTAAAAAAAAGTTCAAAAATTGATACAGAAGTGGGGCATACTGAAGAGTGGAAAAATGAGAAACTCGTATATATAGAAATTATCAGATTCCTCCATCCCCAATGACCAAACAGCAGACTGTTGTTGTTGTTGTCCACTTGTTTGTTTTAGTTTGTTTGGATGCCAAGTATCCTGCTTTGTTTAACAAAGCAAAGTACAAGGCTCAGAACTGATACTGTGTAAGTGGAGAGGAGACGGCTTCTCAGAGCATAGGCTAGGTCATCTTGACCTGCTATTTCGGGCGATCACCTGTTCCTTGTGCCTGCTGCTTATTGTTGCTGCTGACAGTCTGGTCCAGGTATCTGGCTCCACTTTCTGTGCAGAATTGAAAGAAAACATAATGGCAGAGAGAGTGTGTGCTGAGAGTTGTTGTAAACAGCTGAAAAGGTTGTAGGGAGCAATGGGACCATAGTTCACTAGTACAGTCTATGCTGTGTATGCAGAAGTTTTCAGGGAGTTTCATCCCCTGGCATCTCCAGATTTCCTGGCATCTTCTATTAGAGACCCTGGAGAGCTACTAGTAGTATAAGGAACATAAAAAGCTGCCTTTACTGAGTCAGTCCATTGGTGCACTGAACTTGGTGTTCTGACTGCCTGTGCTTCTCTAGGGTTTCAGGCCCTTGAACCAGGAGATGTGCCTAGCATGTACTATGCCACATCCTGTATAAATAGCCACTCAATTGGCTCCTGTACTGAGTAAGAAAATCACCTCTAGGAGATCAGAAAATAAGTTGTTTTTGCAACTTATATGGGTTTATTCCATCCCCTATTAGTCTGTCAGTGTATGCTACACATAATTGACATAGCCTTTCCACCCACACAAATCTAACAAAACAAACAACATGTTGACCAACAACTTCTGTAGAATTATTTGCAAAATGGCACAGCTTGAAGCATAAATGGGTTTTTCATCTTGCTGTGAGACTTCAGAAATCACACATCCCTCCTACCCTGGGAGGAGGGGACCAGAATTAGTGTTGCTATGCATTGTTTTGAGTTTATGTTTTGGCTCTGGAAGTTGTTGTTCAGGTGCAGGTGGGCACAAACATGTTTATCATCCTTCCACTGTTTTGTGTGCTTTTCCATGCTTGTGTGTAGTCATAAGGTTGTAGCCAGTGTTAGTCCTACTCGGAGTAGACTCATTGAAATTAATGAGCATGACTGACATGGGACTACTCTTGAGTAGAACTTGGTTGGATACAGCTCATAGTTTGCAAAGACTGTGGCTGTGATGCAACCACCGCCACAAGGAATTCTATCCAGTCGGACAGAGTTGTCCATGCAGTCCAACCTTTTACTACAGAAAGTTTCCAACTACCTCCAGCAAGGGAAAGCCCATCCACCCTTGGCCCCATTGCTGGAATGCGCTTACCATGAAGAGATACTGCCTAACGCTCAATCAAAATTTACCTTCCCTTAATTTAAGGCCGCTAGATCTAGTCTTGCCCTCTGGGGCAGCAACAGAGAACAAGTCTCTAAACCTAATTCCAGTTAGTCCTCAATGTTCTGACTTAAAAGGGCTTTGCCCAAATCTAGACATGATGCTGAACCATTCAATCAGGGATTGTATATTGATCACAATGATAAAAGTACCATGCAGTTAATCAGATTAGTTTTGATGCTGCTAAGTGCAAATGAGGTCCACCAAATTGTCCTTGCTCTGTGTGTAGAGAATGCATCCACACTGTCTCATCACCAATATTAGTGTCCCCTGTTTCATCAAGCTTCAAGACTTTCAGCCTCATCCAACTCTGCTTGCACTTATTTATATGTGGACTAGCTCGGGGTTGGAGATGCATATCAAGATGCAGACACCATCCTTGGGATGACCATTCAAATGTCCATCCACATTCTGCTCAAATGAGTCAATTATGTGTGAGTGGATTGGGGTGAAAGAGTTAGCCCAGTTGTCTTAGCATAGGTGTGGCCACCCTTCGGTCTGGGAACCAAATGTGGCTCTCTAGGGCTCTATGTTTCCTGTGGGACTCTTCCCAGGCCACATCCCTTCCCAGTCCTACATCCTCCATTCCCTGGCTCCACACCCCTGTGGTCCTGCACTGCACTATCCTGGAATGATTTTGCCTGGCTGAACTGTGATAATGCCTCTTGCTTGTCTGGATGAATGATAGAGACTTAGGGTGGTATTCAACTAAGTTCTACTCAACATAGAACCATTGAAATTAATGGACCTAACTTGGTCATGTTCATTAATTGCAATGGGTCTCTGCTGAGTAAAACTTAGTTTTACTGTACATGCCTATCAGTCCACCTCTTCTGCCTTCACCCACTGCTGACATGAGGCCTCTTGGAGGATGTCCTTGAGGGAGTGTAACCCTTGGACCAAATATATACATGTATCCAGTCAACACATCTTCCACTTTACTTGCAAACAGCTTTGCACTGTTCTGCAAAAGGGGAGGGCACACAGCAGTGAGTAACGTGTTTGTGAAACATGCCCCCTCCTTCAGCTCTAGTGTGAATAGCAAAAATACAGAAAGCATCACACGTAACCTGCTGGGAGCCTTCCCTTGGGGGTAGCCTGCTGCTAATTGAACCAGCTGTGTGCAAGGCAGTGGGGAGTGTAGTGGTGATGCATCCTGCCTTGAAAGCGTTTTTGAGTTGGAGCACAGAATGAGAAATTTGTAGAGGAAAGCAGCAATTAGAGGGCTGCCAATTAGGTGATGAAATTATGTGCAACATACTTGCAAACTGGATGTAGTTTTACAGCCAGCTTGTCTGAAAAAAAGTACAGCTAATGGATCCTTGTTAAACCTAGATGGAAACGGGGGTGGGGGGAACCTCACCAAAAATTATCTGGGAGAAAGGGGAGATATTGGCTTCTGTAGCATGTTTAAATAGCTATATATCCTGGCAAGGTTCTCCATCCTGGAGCGCCAGTCTGGAAATGTAAGTGTTAATCTTATTCCTGATAATAAGGTAGCAAAGGAGAAGAAAGACATCCAAGGGTAAAATGGTGAGGAATGGGTGGTGGTGGAGGAAACACACTGGTCCAGCAATAGTATTGCTTACTGTTGTCCAGAAAATAGAATGTTGGTCTCAGATTTAAGTATCTCCCATTGCCAAAAAAGCAATTTGTTACACCTACTGTGGGTTAAGGATTGGGGAAACATTCAATTCAGTTCACATTTGAAGGCAAACCTACCTAATTTGCACTTTTCACAACAATAAGCAAATGGAAACACAGCCATTCTTTAAAATTCACACCTCTCTGAATTTTGCAATGCCATTCTCCAGCGAAGTAATAGGGGCAAGAATTCATTTACTAGAGTCAAGTGTGCATTAAAAATTCATATATCAGGAAAACAAAACAAAGAAGTGTATATTAGGAGAAATTAGCACGAAGATACAGCTGAATTTTCACGAGGACTTTGGAAAACTAACATGGAAATGTGGAGAACTGAACTCAGGGAAGGCAGGATGGTATATATGTGTGTGTGTGTGTGTGTGTGTGTGTGTGTGTGTGTGTGTGTGTGTATTTCACAGCAGCCTTGTATATCCTGACAATGGCATGAATCATCTTTCAACTTACAGAGTGTCTCTCAGTTGGTGAGCAATACAGTCTGCTCACCCTGAGGCAAACCTTGCAACCAATTTTACTCAGACCAGTGACTCCAGATTCCTAGATTCCTAGCAAGCTGGTTTTCACTGACCTAAAGTCTGATGCAGGTTATGTGAGTCTATGATTGCCCTGACAACAGGCCATCTTTATACTGGAGCAGTGTGTGGCTTTAGAAATAAAAACAAAGATCCACATGCAGTGGGGCTCATGATCAAGGTCATGCCTGAATCACATTGAGGTGTGGAGGTTTCCCCCATGCGTGGAAACCCTTTCTCTCTCCCCACCCACAAATTTACCACCAGCTGGGCAAGGATTACAAGCAATATGCTTTTGGAGATTGGTCAGTAGTTGAGCTCACTGCATGGGAGCCAGTGTGGTGTAGTGGTTAAGAGTGGTAGACTCGTAATCTGGTGAACCGGGTTCGCTTCCCCGCTCCTCCACATGCAGCTGCTGGGTGGCCTTGGGCTAGTCACACTTCTTTGAAGTCTCTCAGCCCCACTCACCTCATAGAGTGTTTGTTGTGGGGGAGGAAGGGAAAGGAGAATGTTAGCAGCTTTGAGACTCCTTCGGGTAGTGATAAAGCGGGATATCAAATCCAAACTCTTCTTCTTCTGAAGATGATTCCCCCCCCCCATTTTGAGGATAAGGAGGGAAAGTCTTCTCATGACACCACCAGGATGTCAGACATAGATGTGAAATGGGATCTCAGGAAAGCTATGATGTACCACAAGTGGCAGACTTTGGGCTTTCAAATTTAAGTGGCAGCCCTTCCTCCTGTCACCTGTTGCCTTCCGTTCTACATCATTGTTGCAGGGCCCCTTCAGGGCCCTCTTGGCTTGGCACTCAATGTGGGCGAACCGGTATCAGTTTTCCTCTGGTACCGCAATGTGAGAACCTGTGACAAAAGTGGGTCATATAAGAGTGTAGGAGTTGCCTCAGGCAGTTTGTAGGTTTCTGCTTGGATGAGCTACCTGAGGAAGCAAAATGTATTGCTAAGGTTAGCAGCATATCACACGTGGAGGGAAGGGGTGTTGGCACAGCCCTAAGTCCCCACTGAGGTTTTCCTAAAGCAACGTCTTCCAAGTTTAATCTGGATGTTCCTGTTCAGGCACATTTGTGGGATTTCAAGAGAAGCAAAACTAGTATAATCGTTAATATGTTTTCAAAAGCCATAGCCCACTGCTTTATCAATAAATTGAGTGTGTTTATTACACTTATATTACATCTTTCCTCCAAGGAGCTCAAGGCAGTGTATATGGTTCTCCTCCCCACAGCATTGTCACACAAAAAACCTGTGAGGTAGGTTAAGCTGAATGATAGTAAATGTTCCAAAGTCACCCAGCAAGCTCTGTGGTTGAGCAGGGTTTCATACTTGAGTCTCCCTAGCAACTAGCTGCTATCCTGCAGCAGCTTCTCAAAGTGGCTTACAACTCCCCACACACACACATTATGAGAACTGCAGAATATCTCAAGTGTTGGAGTGGCTTTCACACAGACCCACCAAAAGTTCATCGCACCTTGCTTAACAAAGTCTCCTGAATACAATACCTTGATCTTATACCAATGTAACATGACTATCCAGCACACCTGTCTGGAGGTGGGTGGAAGAGAAGAAAGTAGTGAGCATGAGGTGTATGGGAGGGGTGCTTGTCAGCTTGACTCCCCCTTTCATAATCTATTAAGATTGGCCCTCTCGGCTGGACTTCATTATAGTAGCCGAGTACCTTATTTAATCCGCTAATTAAAGTCTTTAGTGGAGCTGAATTTTCATATTGAAATGTAATTGGATAAATAATAGACTTAAATAAGCAAGTCTCTGAGGGGGAAACTGTGTGTGTGCGTGTGCGCGCGTGCACGTGTGTGTGTGTTGGGTTGGGTTGTTTTTTTTTTACAAAAATACTTTCTCCTATTCTGTTATGTTTTCCAATTCTTTGGTCATGTAAAGCCAATGAGTTTCCAAAATTCTCAAAGTTCTTGCATTCACTACAGTTACAGATTATTTGGTTACTAGGGGCTGTGCCCCTGCTTGTTTTGCTTGCCAGCACCTCTGCCATTCCCCCTAGAGCTTCCCTTTCCAACCACGTGCAACTACTATGCTCATTTTTCACTTTCCCTCACTGATTTGTTGTTGTTGTTGTCTTCTTTAGAGTACCACCCTCCTTAATTTTTAGCCACCACTCATTTATCACATTTGTATCCTGGCTTTTGTCCAGGAACTCAGTGCAGTGTACATCAGGGTCTTTTCATTTCTCTCATTACCAGCAAAGAAAGAGTTATTGCTCAATGCTACCCACTGAATATTATGGGGGAATAGGTGGGAATTTGAGGCCGAGCTCAACACACATTCCACTGCATCACACAGACTCATCACCCACCCATTGATCCATTTTTTAATGCAAGCTCTTCCAGTTCTGGCATAGCCATCCTAGCCACAGCAAGGACATACAGACACCTTCCCATCTGCCCATCTCTCTGACAAACACAGCAGGGAAGACCTGCATTCATGGATAGTTCTCCCCCAGCCCTTCTTTCCTCTCACTGTAAATTCGCACGACCCCCCCCCCATTTGCTGTATGTATATATTCCTTTTAAAAAATGAAAATGAAAAGCTTGGTTCCTGCAGGGTTTGAATGTCATCTATGCTGTATTTCCACCCCCAATACCTATCAGGAAAGCTCTTGTTAGCATCCTTTTCCCCATTCTTTTATTGTGCTGTCTCTTGAAACAAATATAACCCCCCTCCTCAGTATTTAAAGAGCACTGAATCAATTGAACACACCAGTCTTTCTGTTTTCTGCTACAGCTGCCATGGAGGTTCTCCTGTGTCTTATTTAACTTAAAGGACAATAATTTAACTAAGTGAGAGCTCCTGTGGATTATTCCTCAAGAGGGGTGAGCTGCATTAGCAATTTAGCACAACCATAACTGGACCATCTTGCAATGACAGAGTATTTGCTTTGCATGCAAAAGGTCCTCTGTTCGGTTCCCTGCAAATCCAAGCAGTGCTAGGAGAGTCCCCTACTTGAAACCATGGAGAGCTGCTGCCCAGTGTTGGTGTAGTACTGACCTAGAGAGATGGGTCATTGGTCTGGCTTGGTATAAGGCAGTTTTCTATGTTCCTATTTTCTCAGTCTTTATTTTTTTTTTTTTTTTTGCAGGGTGGTGGTGGTGTTAAAAATTAAAATGTTCCTTATAGCAAAATGCAGATGCACTCCTTCCCACTGTTACCACCTGGGACTCTGGGAGTGCAGCCAGATCTGGGAATGCTTGCACACACAGACACACACACACACACACAGAGAGAGAGAGAGAGAGAGAGAGAGAGAGAGAGAATCTGTAGACCTGCTCAGAGGAGCAGGGACATCTGGCATCGCCTGCTCACCAGTCCCTCAATATGAGCTCCACCCAATCTGCTACCATCACCTCTGTTCATGTGCCATCAACCCGGGGCATCAACCTGCCCATTATAGTTCTGAGGCATCAGCTTGCATATTATATTAGAATAAGATAAAAGGGAAGTGAAAAGGTGGAAGATCAGGATACTTCAACGAATGCGACTGTTTAGGGAAGTTTTTAATGTTTGAAGTTTTATTCTGTTTTTAATGTTCTGTTGGGAGCTGCCCAGAATGGCTGGGGAAACCCAGCCAGATGGGTGGGGTATTATTATTATTATTATTATTATTATTATTATTATTATTATTACAGTCATACCTCGGGTTATAGACGCTTTGGGTTGCGTGATTTCAGGTTGTGCACTGCGTCGAACCCGGAAGTACCGGAATGGGTTACTTCCAGGTTTTGGCGCTTGCGCATGCACAGAAGCGCTAAATTGCGCTTTGCACATGTGCAGAAGCACTGAATCGTGACCCGCACATGTGCGGGAAGCACATTCGCAACCCGAGCATTCACTGTATTACTGTTGCACTAAAGGCAGGTCCCAAATTCTAATTCTCCCGTATGTTCATACTGAGCCATGCCATCCAGATGGTACTCCTACTGGAGTCAGTAGGACTCATCATGCTTAAATAGTTTTAAAGGTTTGGTGCATGATAGTTTCAGTGTAAGAAGATGGGGAGGACTAAAACTCCATGGTAGAAAACATGTTTTGTATGTCGAGGGTTCCAAGTTGGATCCCTGGCATTGCCAGGTAGAACCAGGAAAGACTTTGGTCTGAAACATAGGAGCATAAGAAGACCTGGCTGGATTAGGCCAGTGGCCCATCTAGTTCAGCTTCCTGTTCTCACAGTGGTGATTCAGATGCTGGTGGGAAACCAGCAAGCAGGATAACAGCACTCTCCTCTCCTGTAGTTTTCAGAAGCTAGTATTTGGAAGTATACTGTCTCCTTCACAGACTGTCAGTAGTGCTTCAAAGTATGGAGCTAAAGCTGCTCCCTATTTTCCTATCCTTAAGGGGGTCTGTGGATTGTTCTGTCTGTCTCAATGCAGGGTTGGCTGGCAAATATCAATGAAGAATAGGAATGCAGATATCACTGTATAGCATGAAAAGAGACTCCTGCCCAGCCCTCTTCTCATGCAGCTGGAAATACTGTGGCTGTTTAGCAACCTGTGGGTCTGGAGCTAGGGATGAGTCACTGAATGAGGCGCTGCAGTGTACAGAAAGTGAACACACTGGCCACACTGCTATGTGTCCAGCAGGACAGTAGTGCATTCAGCACCATGGACAGGGCAGGGGAGACTATAGTGGGCCTCTGTGATCCACACCCAAGCCCTGCTCTCTGCAGGTTAAGTCAGCAGATTAATGCCCAAATACTTGCAGATGTATTGTGCTGCAGATATTCGACTAGCCTTCTTGCTGTATCAGATGATTTCATCATCTAGTTTTCAAAAGAAGTAGGTCAGAACAAATTGTTTTCTCTGAGTGCTACATATTCCACACACACACACACCCTTGTTGGCTCTCTGCCAAAACAGCTTTATGAGTTTGCCGACCTTTGTAATGGATGTTTGCCGAATATTCAAGGGATGTTTATTTTTTAATGTACTTCTCTCCCCACACTCGCCCCTTTCTGTCGCTCCGCCTCCAGACTGACTGCTATTGACCCCTCTTAACGACTTTAAAGCTTAATGGAGTGAAGACTAAAAGGGGGGCAACATTTCACGTTGCCAGTTGACATTTTGCTTAAGCCATCTGGAGTTTGCTTTTGCTAAACTTTTCTTCAATGCCTTCCCCTTCATTGTGCTTAATTTGCATATCAGTTACTGGAAACCACAGGAGGGGAGATTGCCCTTGTGCTTGTGGCCTGTTTGCGGGTTTCCCACAGGCATCTGGTGGGTCACTGTGAGAACAGGATGCTGGACTAGAGGGGCCATTGACCTCATCCATCAGGCTTTTTTTATGTACTTACATTAATATTGCAGGTCCCAAATTAATATTGCAGGTCCCAATTAATATTGCCTACAAGTCATACACCCCTGATCTGCCAACCCCACAGTGCAATCTAATGCTTGCTTACTTTCCTTTCTGTTACTTGAGGCTGTCAGTAGTTGTTTCAGCTCAAATCCACCTACTGTTGATGCTGTGAGTCTGCACTTACCCACCCCTTCTGCTGGGTGGAAGAGCATTTTTGAAAGGTTGCAGGCACTCCTGAAATGGTTTGGAAACCTGTCAAGGGTTCCTAAATGAGAAGATAAGTCATGGCAGGCAAACCTTTTTCCTAAAACAAAGCATGTGCCCTCCATTGCCTCTTGCAAGTATGCAGTTGTTGTGGGGTGCTGATGTGTTTCAGTTCATGGGAGTCAGCAATCCCAACAAGATTGGCAGGTGTCCTACAATAAGGCTACCAGATGTCCCTATTTCCCGGGGACATTTCCCGGATTTACAGCTTTCTCAGCATTCACATGTACATAGCAAACAATAAGTGTCCCTGGGTTCACTGAAAAAAATCTGGTAACCTTATCCTACAAGGGGCTCCATTATACTCTGCAGTGTGCATAGCTTTCATCAGTTGACTCCAGATTGTCCTATCCATACACCCAGAACTGTCATTGGAGTCCTACCCTTAGCTTTCCTCACCAACAGGGGCAAGTGGGGATAGGGCATTCAAATGTTTGCCCCCTCCCACATTTATGGAGCTCTGACCCTAGGGAGGGCCTTTCCAATGGCAGACTGAGTGCTGTTTATTTCCCAAGACTTTTCCTTCTTAACCATTATGCAATAACTCTATGAAGGGTTTTATTTTGTTCCTTGTATATTTTGTTCTTCAGTGTTTTTAATGAGCCACCCTGAGAATATTTATGGTGAAGGGTGACAAATGTTTATTTATTTAGGTAATATATAAAAATTGAACAGTCAAATACAGTCAAATAATGGTCAAGCCTCTTTAAAAGCATTGACTTTATTAAAACCAGAGCACTTAACAATAGCTTTTATACACATTGTTTACAAATACAAATTAATTAAACTAGTGTTGTATACAACATTTAAAAATTGCATTGGATTATTACAAGAGTTTTGAAAATGTGTTTCTATTTTTATGCACTGGAATGGAAATTGGATAACATCAATTCTTACTTCTTTTTTTTACAAAAGAGCATTACATCATCAACTACAATCACGTTAAATAGAATTTGATCAACTTGAATGGAATTCCTGTATTATGGAATGCCCTTTCCTCTGCTGGACATGAAGCAGCAACCAGTTGCTTCAGATGTCTTTTAAATCCCTCCTTTTTTTATAAGCACAGGCTTTGCCTGACCAATGAGATTGGGCCCTGTTTTTATTGGTTTGAATTCCCTGAATTTCTGCTTTCATTTGTTTTTCTATGTTTTTATACTACTGTTTTACTGGTTTTATGTTGTATTTTTCATATTGGACTGTGTCCACTGTAACATGAAGTAACTTGTACCTTCAGCGCAAGGATTTACACTTGCACAACAGACCATTTCCCTCTCTTGTCCTCCTATGTGCCGATCTGTTCTGTGGGATCTCCCAAACCTCTGGAAGCGATTTGAGAGGTGTGTTGTGTGTGCACGAGGGGAAGATGGGGGTAATTCTGTTGCACAAGCATAAATCCCTGAACTGACAGAACAAGTGTGTTGGATACCACTCAACGTTTGCTGTTTTTATGTGTTGCACGGCTTAGAGGTTTTTTATTATTTTAAAAACATTAAGTTGCTTGTAAATGCTTTTAAACAAATAAGCAGGAGAAGACTGTAATCCTGCAAAAAGTCTTTTGGCCAGAAGCATGTGTGCTGTTCTTCCAGAGAAGAGGGAAACACTTCTCTGATCATAAGGTTGGTGGTTTGAATCCGCACAACGGGGTGAGCTCCCATTGCTCTGTCCCAGCTCCTGCCAGCCTAGCAGTTTGAAAGCATATCAACGCAAGTAGATAAATAGGTACTGCTGTGGTGGGGAGGTAAATGGCATTTCCATGTGCTCTGGCTTCTGTTACGGTTGTGCCAGAAGCTGTTTAGTTATACTGGCCACATGACCTGGAAAGCTGTCTGAGGACAAACACCACAACCCTTTGACTGGACTTAACCATCCAGCAGTCCTTTACCTTTACTTTTTTACCTGTTCTGTCCGAGAAGAGGGAAACTCTGGTAGGACAGCACTCAGGGAAGTCTCATCAGCAGTGTTCCATTAGTAACAGAGACTAAAACAAGGTGTTCCAAGAGAGGCTGAGGATCCAGGTACACCCTCAAAAATAACCCGAAACTAGGGGCATTCCAGAGCTCACAATTGGGAACTCCAGAGTGTAGCCAATACCAGCAGTGCTTGAAGTCAGGGCTGATCAGCACTGACGTCAAACCCTGCTTTAACTTTTACCTGTCCCACACCTGTAGTCACATTTGATGTGAGGTGTGGAGCAGATGTATTGGGGAAAACAGCCTCACAGGCCCATTTAGTCCCGGAGTCCCCCCCCCCTTGCTGGCTTAGGAGATCATGGTGTTGTTTGGTGATTGCCAGTTGGGTAACCCTGACCACTTATCAAAGTTTCCCACAGGAGTTGGGGGGAGTTCTTCAGCATTAAGTAGTTCAGAGTTCCTGATGAATAAACAGTTAATCATTTTTTTTAATGTCCTGCGTTTGGTTTTTAGCTATGGTGGGCAGGGGCAGGTCAGAATCCAGCCTGTTTGAGAGCCTGTGTCCTAGACATATTATCAGCAGTGACAAAATTGAAAACAACAAATTGTTCTATTTTCACCACCTATGAAGCATGTCTCCATCTTAGTTATTTGGCAGACAGTCCAACCTGCATCAGTGCCTTTCCAGAGACAGTTCACCAGTGGGAAAATCTCATTGCTGTTCAGCCTGCATCAAAACAGGAGCTGGATTAATGCAAATCATGGATTATGTAATTTTCTCTGTAAGGAAGGTGTCACAAAAGATGTTTCAAATTTGCTATCAAAAACTGAAGGAGAAGGAGGAGGAGAAAACCAAGAGAAACATTTAGTTTAATTTAGTTTTTAAAAGAAAGGGCAATGAAAGCAAGGTGGTTGATCACAGATGAAGAGGATAAAAAAAGGCCAGAGAAAGTGGAAAATGGGAATAATGTGACACAGATTAATAGCAGGAAAGTACTGGAGAAGGTATGAAAGGGAGAAACTGCTGGTGTTAATAGCAAGAGGGAGAAATGAAATTCTTTAGAAATGAAATGGTGTGTAAGCAGATAACTGGGATTGGGGGATGACTGCACACAGGCAATATTCCTGGATTCAGAATGCTATTTATCTCCCCAAGGCTTGTATATCTCTGCAGAAACACAAAAGGGTGTTTTGCCTTGGTTTTAGAAATGAGAGAATCTTTTACGCTAGGTTTGGGGTTTGTTTGTTTTTTTACAATCAATCAGTATATAAACTTCATGAAATAAATAAAATAAATGAGATGATCCTGTGATGGTCATGCAACACCAAACACACATACACACACATACACTTTCTCTCTCTTCCATCATGATTCTGCAAAAGAGCTGACACCCTGCATCTCTTCACACTTTGATTTGACATTTAATTTAGTAAAAATGAGCCAGCCAGCTCCTCAGATCTGTTTGAGATTTTTCAGGGGGCAGGGTGTGTGTGTACAAGAAGTCATGGGGGGGGGGGAATCTTTAAGTCAATCCAGGAGCTCAGAGGCCCAGCAGATGACATGCTCAGCCCACCAGCCATCTTCCCACCCCTCAATCCATCATATTCAGCAATACAGCACATTAATCAAAAGAGTTCCCTTCCCCATCTGCCTCTTGCTTTCCCCCTTCCTCCTGTAGTTATTCTGATCAGTGGGACCACATTCGGAATACTGTGTGCAGTTCTGGTTACCTCAGTGCAGAAACGATATTGTAGGGTTGGGTAAGGTTCAGAAAAGGGCATGCATAATGAACAAGAAGCAACACTCCTATGAGCAAATATTACAGCATTTGGGACTTCTTAGTGGTGACATGATAGAAAATTATGCATGGCGCAAAGAAAGTGGAAGGAGGAATGTTTCTCTCCTTCTCTCATAACACTAACGCATGGACATCCAGGGAAACTGAATGTTGGGAGTTTCACGCAGAGTTAAACTATGGAACTAGCTCCCACAAGAGGCAGTGTTGGCCAACTTGAATGTCTTTAAAAGAGGATTTGATGAAGTCATGGAGGATAAGGCTATCAATGGCTGCTAGCCATGATGGCTGTGCACTGCCTCCACCGCCAGAGGTAATAATGCTCCCAAATCCATTTGCTGGAAACCACGGGAGGAGAGAGTTTTATTGTTCTTAGATCCTGCTTGTGGGTTTCCCAGAGATGGCTGGTTGGCCACTATGAGAGCAGGAGGCTGGACTAGATGGACCATTGCCCTCATCCAGCAGGGTCTTATGTTCTTGCTATTGCAGAAACCCTTTGAGAAATCACAGCTCTGATGGTTCTGCAAGCCTGTCCTAGTAGGGGTGTTCACATATTACGTTCTGTGTATATACAGTAGGTGTACACAGTCGTTGAACTGTAGAAATCAAGAAGTGCACACTCACACAAACCTTTTTACTTGGATATGCTTGTGTACAAGCTGTTATCAAGGCATGAGGGCTAGGGGGACCTCTCTGTTTGATTTGAAAAGTTCAAGTTTGACAGACACTTTCAGTTCAATGCTGAGTACCAGCTTGGACAGCGCCAGTGGCATCACTATTGCTTAGCCTCATCAGTGTGTGAAACTCTGCAGGATCCGAGGCTCTTCCATGTTAGGTGAGCAGAGCAGGGAGAGTAGAAGAGACACAGAATTTACACTGAGCAATCAAGACTGGATGAGGGAGGGTTAGGTGGGATTAATCAGAGGAGCGTTGGGAGTGCTTTACAAAAAGTGTTGCTGAAGACGAGGGATGTAAGAAGGCAGCCGTTTCCATTCCCACCTGTATTTCATAATGGTTGGGGCTGTTTCCACTCTGCTGCCATTCTCTTTCCACAGGAAGACACTTTATCTGGCTTACTGTTCGCTATGGCAAACTTTAATGTAATTAATAACTTAAAGGCACCTGCATGGGAGTCAGTTCCTGGGGCTGAGGTTCCTTACCACACACCCAATAAAATATTTGAGGGGGCCAGCCCCACCCCAGTTGATGGGCATTGCCATTCAAATGGTGTGTGCTGTGTCATGTGATCACTTATGTGGGACAGGGCTTACCTCCCCTCCCCCAAAATATTTTATTCAAGTTGGCACCCCTGGGCACCTGGTAAAGGGAATTGCCTTGATTAGCAGAACCAGGTATGCTACTTTAAGCCAGTTCACACAATCATAATTTTTAAGGTGGAAAAGTCACCGCAAGAGAAACCCACCAGTGCCACAGTTCCCTGTATTGACATGATAAAAGTTACTCAATGGAAAAACTGGGACAGAGGAAGCATAGGTGACTTGCACTTCCTCACCATTACTCCTGTGCTGCTTATTTTCATGCTCAAAATGGCTCTGAGCTTTGGAAAATTCTCTTAGCAAAGTGACTTTTCACATTGTTCATACAGCCATGTTCACAAAATGAAATAAATATTCAGTTCCCCTGCAGGGAGTACAAAAACGCTGCCTAGGAAATGTTTCCTCCCTCTCTAATTAAACATCCAAATGCATTTGAGGTGATGACAATAGTGGCTTAAAGTGGGCCAGTTAGGAAGGCAGATAGAATGAGATGAACTCTGAAAATAGATCCAAATGTATTTTTAGCAATTAATCTGGCAAAATATCACTTACACTATTTGGCCCAGTTTTATAGGTGTTCTGGTCCTAGCCATTCTCTCTCTCTCTCTCTCTCTCTCTCTCTCTCTCTCTCTCTCTGTGTGTGTGTGTGTGTTGGGCTGAGGATTAGCAAGCAGCTCATTCAGATGTTGGCATTTCTCTCTTTGCTGCTATCCCACCCCCACCCCCATACTGTATCTAAAAGAAAAACTTACAGGAAAGTCTGGGAAACAGCCTGTACATGATTGCAGGTAACTTCCCCTTCATCCTACACTTTGAGCTGCATTGTTTCAGAGAAGGTTTGAGCCACTCCCCCCCCCCCCACAAAAACCTTTAGATCTAAAAACTTGCTTTTTATACCAAGGAGTGGCAAGCCAGCAGCCCAGAGGCTGCCAAGATCACATCACTTTGGCTTTTCTCAGCTCCCAAAGTTGCCTTCCACATCAGATTGGAAACATGAGGTTCTGCAACACTTCTGAATTGCCAGACTCATTTCCCAGGAAGGGGAGCAATGAAACCAGAAGGGGGCAACAAGGTCATGGAACTGCAGGAGTCAAGCACATTCTTCTATAGAAGTGTTGACTGCCACTGGAAAATTAGAAGTGTCCCCCAAATTATTATTTAAACAAGGAAAACAAGCCAGAGTTCCCTAGTTTAATCACAAGTGGTGGTGTTCTTTGTTGTGTTTAAAAAAAACATTCCTAGCTTTACAAGAATTAAATCCAGGGATTGTAAAAAGAAGTTGCACCCAGGTCTCCTTTTGCCCTCCCCACTTCTCTTCCTGTCTCTTTCTTTTTGTGTTTTTTCAGAAATCGACCAGGGGAGTTGTGGAGATCCTGGAGTGCCAGCCTACGGCAAGAGACAAGGGTCAACCTTTCGCCACGGGGACTCGTTGACGTTTGAATGCCAGCCTGCATTTGAACTGAAAGGACAGAAAACAATCACTTGTCAAAAGAGTAGCCAGTGGTCCTCTCAGAAACCAATCTGTGTTTGTAAGTCAGAGAGAAGGAATGCAGCCTTGAGCCATTTGTGAGGGATGGCAAAGGAGCTGTCGACATTGCACATTTTGGAAATGGGTTATTATGTGGGATATTGAGAAATGGAGGTTTTGGTTCTTTGTTTAATGCAATAACTCTGGAAACATTTTTGAGCAGGTTGAGGGAGGGAGTGAACCTGCAGGCTGCATCCTGAACAAGTAGGTCAACTGGGGGGGCGGGGGCGGGGAATGCTTCAAAGTCTCAGCAGTTTAGATTCTCAGCAGCCCATGCATAGATTGTCTGTGGGGGTGTCAAAACCTCAAAGTTCAGCAATGACACAGACATGGAGGGTGAGTGGGTCTGGGGAGGGAGTGGACCCAAGCCCACCATCCAGACTGAGCCACCTTGATAATAAGAAACAATGCTACTATGTGGAGGGGCCATTTCATACAACATGTAATCCTTGCCATGTCGTAAGACCATCAACCCCATTTGCTCCTGAGACAATCAGGTGTCCTGGTCTGAGTCTGAATCACACATGAGAGCCTGGTTGAATGTTGGATTCATGTCAACAGAGGCCGCTTGTTGAAAACAGATAAGATTGAACAACAGTCTGCTTGCCCTTAATATGAGTTGGAATCTCTCAGACACTGAAACTCCTGAGGAAAGTGATTGATAGTCATTGGGAATGCTGATTCCTTCCTTATTCCAACCCACCCCATGCCTGCTTACTTCCTCTTTCTCCCCCACTGCCCCCAGTCTGTCCTTGTCCAAGGCTTGGCATGGGGACCATATTGGAGGCCAGGCAGGTGTCATCTCCTTGGATGGATCATACCCACTGCATGTATGAGCTTGCAGGCTCCCCATAGGCATTTGGTTGTCCACTATGAGAACAGCATGCTGCACTAGACTGGCCCCCTTTGGCTTGATCCATGCAGCTGGGCTCTTCTTGCATTCTTATGTCCACCTGGCTTCCTTCTTCCATTCTTCCTCCCAGAGTGGTAGAAGATGCAGCTGGCATCCTGATGTGGTGACAGCTACTTATACCCTGGATTTGGGACATTGATCTCTCCATCTTTG
Organism: Podarcis cretensis; assembly: GCF_951804945.1. Classification (NCBI taxonomy): domain Eukaryota; kingdom Metazoa; phylum Chordata; class Lepidosauria; order Squamata; family Lacertidae; genus Podarcis; species Podarcis cretensis. Next base: position 32,856,001 of record NC_137177.1, read on the forward strand.
GCCATTAACATTTTGTGCTGGGTGTGTGTGATCCCAAGCAGAAGTAGACTCCACAACACCAAGATCCTTGCTATATTTCAAAGCAATAATTTCATAGAATTGTAGAGCTGGAAGGAACCACATGGGTCATTAGCCCAACTGCATGGTCACAAGCCCAGGCAGCCCCATTGCATCCAAAGAGCTGCCTGGCCCCTAAGGTAAGCATTTGACCATGGAGTGGGGGAAGTGCAATAGACTAGTATTAAGACTGTGTGAGAGTAGAATTAGGTCAGGCAGAGCACTTGTAGTGGGCTTTGCTTTCCATCTTGATTCTCCTTTTAGGGGCTGAGTTGAGGCATTCACCTAAGACCTGCCTTGGTTTCTTGTGAAATCCTTAGCTGAAATTTCTGAGCTTTCCCTCAAAAAATAGGCAAAGTATTTTTATTTATGCACCTTAATTTTGGGACATAGCATATCACTGATGCTCACAATTATTGATTGTTAACCATTGTAGAGAACAGAGCATTATATTGGGGAGGGGAGGCTGAATCTATTAATATGTTGCATCTAAAACTGCTCTGGAAACTTTCTGTTAGCATTTGGGGCTGTCTTCCTTCAGGGCATGTTTCCATACCAGAAAAACTGGTGGGCACCACAAAAATGTGCACACCCCACAACCAAACAAGTCTAGCCACCTATTCAATTGGCTTGAATTGTATGCAACTTTCAAGCCTAGTTTCAGTAGAAAGAGGAGACCCTTTGGGCTCCTGTAAAGGCCTCTGTGCTTGGGGTGGGTGACAGGTTGGTGACCCCTAGTTTAATTTATTCATTTAACTAGTGCAATTGAAATCTGTGTGTGCTTTTAGATCCAGAGTTGGTGGGGTTTGTTTTTGGTATGTTTTGGTTTGGTTTCCAGATAATCCTGGATTATTTTCTGATGGTTCAGTAGCTGGATATGAAGCAGTTCAAGGGGAGGCTTAGAGATGGTAGGAAGGAGTCCATGCAAATGTTTGATCAGGAATTGCAGCAAAATTGGTCAACATATTAATGAAGAAATCAGGTGTGTCTTTCTCTGCTCTTGATACCCTTTTGCATGAGATGCCACCAGTGAAGGTTTGTTCATAGTTCTAAATGGCCATTGCTAGAATGGGGCACTGCCCAACCAAACTCAGTCTGTTACCAGTTAACCCCCACCTGCCTGTCTTCTTTCTTATGGTCAATCCAGGGGGTAGAGCTGACTGTCAGCTTCCTCCTCCTCAGTCTCAGTATTGCCTTTGTGAGATTCAATGGGCAGGACAACTAAAGCTAGAATTAGTTGTCTGTACCTGCCATTGGTTCTGGCTCTGCCACTCATTTGCTCTGGCTCCACCCACCGTTGGCCTGACTGCCTTGTCCCCCACCAGTCCCAATGTTAGCAGCCACCACTGCACATGATACCTGATTGTACATGAGGCTGACCTGTAGCTCTGTAGTTGTGATTCAATATTATTTGAGAATAAGAAGTAGAAGTAGATTAGTGGTGGTGGGAATCTGGAGGAGGAACAAAGAGAGTGAAATGTTTAAAAGTGTAAATAAATGCATATGTGTGTGTTATAACATGGGAACATGGTACATTTATCTTACATCATTTTGTCATATGTAGCTTCTCCATATTTTATCATCTGAATAGCTCTGGAACAGTTTGTGGACTGCTTTGGGCTATGTTTGTTCCAAAAACCTTCTAAAGTTCATGAGCAGGATTGGATCTGGGCCAAGGAGTGTCACAAATGATCTGGTTCTTTACAGGCTGAAGATTTGGGGAAAGCTTCCATGACATTCCATGGACCCTTAATGTCTTGGGAAATGTGCTGAGTAGAACTATGGGTTTCTTTCAAGCCCACAGATGGGATCAGAAGGTCAGCCAGATAACCAGGAAGCCTGTGGTACCTTCAGTGACAGCTTTGAGCACCCTGCTGTGTCTTGCTTAGCGCCCACCCCCAGTTACTCTACTGTCCAGGCATCTGTAGTCACTTCCCAGGACTGGCAAGACAGTGGCGTCTTGATCAGGTGGGGAGTGGTAGTTCAGTCCATCTGGACTTCCAACCCAAACTTACTCACAAAGCTATGAGTGGCAGTCTTACAACTTGGGGGCCGCATGGGTGTGTGGCAATCATATGCAGCTGACTTTGGGGAAAGAAAAGGGTAAAACACATTACGATTGTGAGGAAGAGGTCCAGGGTCTCAGCTGGCAAGGGGGGCAGCATGTGCTAGGGCTGGTGGCAATGTCTGTGGGCCCTGCAGTTCCCTGCCACTGGGAATGGCAGGGGAGAGGGGAAGGTCTTCCTAGTATTAAACACTGTGGTGTTATCTGCCTCTCATTTTATGTGCATATTGCAAGGAATATTGTGAGTGGGAAGCAGTGTGTGTGTGTGTGTGTGTGTGTGTGTGTGTGTGTTTTCAGCCACTAACTCCCAAATTGCAATGAACTTGTCTCAGCTGAGAGGGAAGGTGGGGTGACAGCTAGAAGGTCTGGAGCCTCAGTAGAGTTGTGAGCCCCACTGTCAGCGTCTTGCCCAGGTGTTCACAAGTCTGCTTTTCCTTGTTGCCATATTCTCTTATGCAATCAGCAAATATTAATGAATCAAAATAAAGGTAGTGATCACTTCATCCTTCTATGGTGGAACTGCATTTGACTGATTTGTCCATGATTAATGCTCTACGTTTGGCTGCATGATAGGCTACAACTATCACATGCCTGCACACTCAACAAGAAATAAGCTTGGTTGTCTTAATTGGCTAAGATCCTTGTTTAGGTCTTTAAGTCGTTGTTGTTCTGCGAGAATTTGTAGTCTGTTGGAATTTGTGCATCTACTTAACTTTGCAACCCGAAGTGGGAACTAGCATTTCCAATCCAAAATGTGACTCTTGTGATATAGCATTATGATTGTAATTTTTATTTTATTTTATTTTATTTTTTATTTTATTGGTATTCTGTGAATAGCTGTGATGTGAAAGGTACATATGATGTTGCTTTCTACTTTGAGCTGACATAGCATTCTGGCCTTCATGGGAGGATATTGTCTCTGGGTTAACTGCACATTACATGAAGCCTATGGCCCTCACTGCTCTGCGTCCCTTTGCTCCCTGCCTTCTTTGTAACCTCTTTGTGAATGAGTATAATGTGTGATGTAACACCAATTGCTGATCGCAGATGCTGAGCAACAACCCATAAAGACAAGCAGCAAAGTGTAATGATGCCACACCATGTGTTGATGTTTACCTAGAGATTATAAGGCATACTGCTTCTGAACATGGAGTTTCTAGAGGGATTCACATGTCAGGATCACTGATTTGGTCAACAAACCCTTATACAGTGGTACCTCTGGTTACGTACTTAATTCGTTCCGGAGGTCCATTCTTAACCTGAAACTGTTCTTAACCTGAAGCACCACTTTAGCTAATGGGGCCTCCTACTGCTGCTGTGCCGCCGGAGCACGATTTCTGTTCTCATCCTGAAGCAAAGTTCTTAACCCGAGGTACTATTTCTGGGTTAGCGGAATCTGTAAGCTGAAGCGTATGTAACCTGAAGCATATGTAACCCAAGGTACCACTGTATGATGTTTGTGTTTAGTTACTTTGGTGATGCAACTTGGGGAGTGGCGTGGAGTTTTTTCCACTATTGACCCCATCTATTGATATCTGAGGGGAGGTTCCTTAATTTGTTCAGTTTCCATCTACTGTATTTTAATTTTGGTTGGCTGCCCTCACTGTAATTGTTCTTTCTTTTTAACCTCATGATTATTTTGAAGCCTTTATGAGGACTAGTTAGTTAGAAACTGAAAACATAAATATGGAAATGTGTGGTGAATGTGAATGGTTAGGAACCTGGGATGAACAGCATTCAAGAAATGGAAGAAGCTATATTACCTATCTCTGAAATGGAACTAAAATGTCAGCAAAATCAGAGTTTGACATACAGCTCTAATCCTGGTCATTTGCAGCTTAGGGAAAAACCATTAACTTGTTGATGCTTGGACCTGCTGTTCAGATTAGAGTTGGCCCCAGACTATCACTGTTTGGTAGGAAGGATTAAATAGTATACTTGGAAATTTAGGTTTGTGCAATTAAAGTGGATTAAACTGCTCAGGCACAGCAAATTTACTAATGGTGTCCAGTTACAATGGGACATCTAAGGCAACATGGCATTTTTTTCCACTTTCCCATTTCAAAAACTACATTCCCAGCAAGGTGATGTTAGAGACTGTGTGTCCCCAAATGTATGCTAGATAAACTTGACTTACAGGAAGAAGTTGTGGGAGACTACTCAGAGCTGTCAGATAAGGCCTCTTGACTCCGACATGAACAGCAGAGGTTGCCACTCACAAAAGAGCACAAAACAATCCTCACAATGGAGGAGGCCCAAGAAGCAGATGAATATGTTATTAAAATTAGCAAAAACTTTTCCTTGGACTGGGCAACTACCTTGTTATCACTCAAGTAAAAAAAATAAAATAAAAATGGAAACACTGAAGAATCTGGTTTTGAACATTTCCAAAATGGCAAATGAGACTCTTAGTCAGTCAGTTGGAGAGACAAGTCCTGCAAATGGCAACTGATGACCTGGCATTAAAATTTATTTGCACCCTTGTAATTGTAAGACAGTCTGGGATCAGTGTAACATAAATACATACCTTTCCAAGGTTAAATTAAAGGAGCTGTCTGACAAGCAGATAGAACTTCTGAGCTGCCCTGTAACTTGGGAGGAGGTGTTGGAAGTGATCCAAAAGCTCAAATCTGGGAAATCCCCAGAGACTGATGACTTCATGGTGGAATACTCCAAAGCTTAAGAAGAAGAACTGTTGTCATGTTTGATTAAACTGTTTTATTTTATTTTGGATGGGAGTAAAAATCCACTGATGTGGCACAACTCCAGACTGTTGTTATTGTTCAAACCCAGAGCTCTGGGCTCCTATCACCTCATCACCCTCATAAATGTGGGTGTGAATTTACTTACTGCCATTATGTTAAAGTGCCCTACCAAACTGGCTTCATGCCCCACAGGAACATTTTGTTGTTGTTTAGTCGTCTAGTCGTGTCCGACTCTTGGTGACTCCATGGACCAGAGCATGCCAGGCACTCCTATCTTCCACTGCCTCCAGCAGTTTGGTCAGACTCATGTTTGTAGCTTCGAGAACACTGTCTAACCATTTTGTCCTCTGTCGTCCCCTTCTTCTTGTGCCCTCCATCTTTCCCAACATCAGGGTCTTTTCCAGGGAGTCTTCTCTTCTCATGAGGTGGCCAAAGTATTGGAGCCTCAGCTTCACGATCTGTCCTTCCAGTGAGCACTCAGGGCTGATTTCCTTCAGAATGGATACGTTTGATCTTCTTGCAGTCCATGGGACTCTCAAGAGTCTCCTCCAGCACCACAGTTCAAAAGCATCAATTCTTCTTCAGGAAGAATTGGATCAATTCTTCTTCAGGAAGAATTGGATCAAGAATGGATCAATTCTTCAGGAACATTTAGTAAGGTAATAAACCTTATCAATGAAGTCAACTCTACCCGCTTCTCTGCAGTGTTGGCCTCATGGGGCACCAAATTCTGAATTTGACAGAATTCAGTGGAACTTCCTAAGTCTACTACTTTCCAAAATGTGGTTGTGGTTGAAGTTCCTCCATGTGATACAATTACTCCACTCCACATCCCATGCAGTGTTCTCCATTAATGGGACGATGCTTCAGCAATCAGCCTTCTGGGGAGCAGTAAACAAGGTAGCCCTCCCTCACCCTTGCCATTTGCTCTGGAGGGGGTGATGCTTTGTGGAGCAGAACATTGTGGGGAAACCCAGCCAGATGGGTGGGGTATAAATAATAAATTATTATTATTATTATTATTATTATTATTATTATTATTATTATTATTATTATTACATAAGGTAAATATGTTTGTGACTAACATGCTATTAATGTTGCAAAAGCCCAGACAAGCCCTGAAACCACTAAAATCACAGCTCAGTATGTTTTATCATATAGCAGGACTGGAATCCAATACACTAAATGTGTTGTTCTCCCAATTAACATGTCCCAGCCCAAACACAAGTGGCAATTCATTGCATCTGCTTTTACTCCAACCCATTTTTTTGTGTTGTTCTTGTTGTTTTAAAAAAATACTTAGGTCTAATTCTTATGTCAGACCCTAATCAATTGTCAGAGCCAATGTTTTGCCACCTGCGTAAATAAATCTTGGCAGAATTAAAAAGGTGGAGCCGTCTTAATTTGCCTCAGCTGCATCACAGCAGTAAAAATGTCTATTTTGCCAGATTTCTGGATGTATTCCAAGTGATTCCCATCCCTGCTCCCATTGCAAGTTTTAAACATTGCCAAAAACTGTTAAACAATTTGTGTCCCAGGGAAAGAGATGGAGAGTAAGCCTCACTACGCTTTATGGACCCAGCATGGAGGGGGGCAGGCTGGGTGTTCCCCATTGAAGTCCTACTATAATGCATTCCAAGTCAAACACTTAATTCCACTCATCAGAGTCTCTCTGGAGACCCCTTGGGTACAGCTTGAGCTCTCTCCCTCCTCGCCATCCATTAGAGCACTTCTCTTTCTGTGGTTCTCCAGGGGAGCAGTGAGGAAAATGAATAACTCTTAAGAACAACTTTCTACCTTGGAGGGAGCAGGGCTCTGTGTTGGTCCTGGGTGTATCCTCCCCTTACCCTGTTGTTTGAACACCCCACATTTAGTCATTTAGATAAATATCAGCAATTTTGGGCCTGAGAATCCATTGAGGTATATAGAATTCATGATCTAATACATAGAGGCCAAGCCACCAAGAAGGAGGCTCTTAGAGGACAGCTAGAAGGGCTGCATGGTTCCAGCTGACCCAGGCATGCTAATTTCCAGTCTACCTCTCTTACGCTATTTGACTCCCTATGCACTAGATCAAATTTAAGAAATAGAGAAGTAGCCTCAGTAATACAATGTATACTCATAGATCCCACCTTGGGGACCTCTGATGATTTTCACCAGGTCTGGGAAGGATACCTTGAGATACAAATTAATGGACATAAGTGGAAAAGGATGTGGTCCTCCCCCCCCCCCACATGGTTAGGATAACCTTTGTGTACCTGCAGTTGGTGCCCCTCAAGGTCCTTCACCGATGGCACTGGACCATAGTGTGGCTCTCCAAATTAAACAAAACCCTATCCCCTTTGTGCTGGAAGGACTGCAGGGGACATGCTTCATTTTTTTTCATATGTTGTTGACCTGCAACAAAGCGCAAAAAAAGTGAAGCATGGATTTTTGCCATTGCCTCTTCCGTTATGGCCGAAGTATTGAAACTACCCCTGCTATCACTGCAAAATGACAAAAATCCAGAGATCAAGCACAGAGACCTGGTGTTCTTTTTTGTTAACAGTGCAATTGGTTGTTGCCTATCACTGGAAATCTGACTCAGAGCTCCTGATGGAAGCTTGGATAAATAGCATCTCAGACGTAGCTCTTTTGAATAGCCTCATGCAGCACAGAAGGATGACAAGAGGATTATCTAAGAGGGATAGGTTTGAGGAGATTTTGTTTCCATTACTCTCTGTATCCCCTGGCTTCCCAAGCCACCGTGTGGAGAGGTTGTTTCCATGTTTTCCACGTTCATGAGCAGATCATTTTTGCTATCACCTTAATTAATGCTTCCCTTCTTCCTATGCTGGGCTTCACCCAATATATCCATAAAACTGGAAAAACTTCGTATAGTTTCACGTGTTGTTTGTATTGTTGTGTTAAAATAATAATAAAAAATGCTGGGGGTGGGAATGCAGTGACAGGTAGATTCACTAAAATATGTGGTATAAAGATTGATCAACAGGAAGATGTATAATCATCATTTAAAGAAAACAGAATGGATGCTCAGTAAAGAGCAGACATTGTGTAACCTCCATGCAAGCTTTGTTCAAGTGGGCAGCCAGATTAATTCTTCCTGGTTTGTTGATTTTGGTTTCCCTGCTGTTGCTGTGTGCTTCTGTTGTATCATCTTCTTTGGCTATTGTATTGGTTTTATTTCTGAGCCATCATATAGATTTTTCGGATCAATAGGCAGGATATTAACTTTCTTTTTTGTAAAAAAAAAAAAAAGGAGAGGATATCCACCGAGAATACTGACAGCCTCTGCATATTATTTGTGTCTAGAATTATCTGTTTCATTTACAGTTAACTCTCTGTGTCCAGATGTTGCCTGGTGTTTTACCTCCATGGAAAACAGGAGCGCTTCATGTTCATTCCACCCTCTAAGGGCATTTTCACACCTGAGTTTTTAAATTTGCTTGGGCTTCAATAATGTTGCGTGAATTTACAATATCTGTCAGCTAGCACAGCACTGGGGAACCCTTGGTTCTCTAGATGTTGCTAAAGTACAACTCCCAACAGCCCTCACAACCATGGCCAGGGATGATGGGATTTGTAGCTCAGCAACACCTGGAGACCACAGGTTTCCCACACCTGAGCTAGAAACTTCACTTTCCTGTTTCATTTTGCATTAGCCACAGTTACCCATGATGCAGTAGGCACCTGAGAGGCCTAAATTCACTTTTTAGATCTAAGTGGGGGACTATTTTTAATTGCCATTTTTAACAGCTGTAAAGTTTTTATCCCCTTCTGAAGTCTCGTTTCTCTGCTAATCCTCCTCTTAGCCCTTCCTCCTGTGTGCCAAAATGGATTCTTTCTCGTGCATTAATTTTGCAACCCTTAGTAGTAATTACCTGTTCTTGTTAATCCCATATTGCCTTATTATACCTGCTGAATGATCCCAGGCCCCCATCATAAACAGGCTGCTTTCTGAATGTCTAGCCTCTTGTGCTCACTGCCCCATGTATGCTTTCAGGATTATAAGAGAGGAATTCAAACTGTGATCAATGGCTTTCTCCTCGCAATGTTTCCAGAGTCACTATATAATTTCATGTTAACTATGATGAGCTTTACATTCAGCTAAAAATTAACCTGTCACTTGACTATTGCTTTCTTTCCCAACTTTCCTTCTCTCTCTTCTTCCTTCCCATAATGCACAACTTCATACAGAGCCCCAGAATGGCAATTTGGAGAAATGAGTGATGGGAAACAAAACAGTGGTGGTTATGCTCTGCCTCCACAGCTGGGAGGCAATAATGCTTCTGAATACCACTTTCTGGAGTTTTGCTCCTGTGCTTGGGTGCTGCTTTGGGGCTTCCCAGAGGCATTTGGTTGGCCACTGTGACAACAGGATGGTGGACTAGATGGGACATTGGCCTCATCCAGCCACTCTTCTTACATTCTTCACATATCTTCTCTTGGGTTTTGGTAACAGGCATGGCATGTTGTTTGGCAAAGGAACCAAGATAATGGAATTGTCTCCAAAGCCAACTCAGTTATGTTTGATCAGCATATGCTGGAGCCTAGTTTCAGCCTCCTCTTGATTTACCTTGAGTTTGCGGGAAAGGTGTAGCCGTTGCTAGAGCTGTGGGGTCACAACCTGGAATCAGAAGTCAGAGTCAGTCACAGGAGATGCTGCTGTTGCCCAGAATAAATCTGAGCTTGACATGGATGCTTTTCTAGCCTTTCCAGTTTAAGGGGAGCCAGTGACTAGACTGGATGAGTTGAATTGCACCAAAGTGTGGTAATGTTTTGCCCGTCCATGAAACACTCTGAACTGTAGCCTCTAGTTTCTCACTCCAAAGGGACAGAGGCAGACAGATCCTGGTTCTACGTCAACATGAGTTTCTGCTTTTCCACAGTCTAGCTGTGTACAGTCAGGGTATTTTTCTGTCAGCAATGGCAGATATGGGGATGCCCAAGCCACAGCCATTCCATCAGGCTGCAGCAGAGGAAGAGATGGGCCTGCAGACCCCAGTGCACTGGCCCTACTGAGAGTTCAGCTCTTTTTGGCTCCTCTTTCTGAGCAGTTTCCATCCCAGCTTGTCACTACCAGTGCCTGAGTTTGCTTTTTTCCTTCTCCAACCTCATCCCTTCATCCTTTTGTATTGTGTCTTTTAGATTGTAAGCCTGAGGGCAGGAACTATCTTGGTTTAGAAGAAGAAGAAAGATTGAATTGAAAGGTTATGCTACTACTGTATTAACAAATATGCTAAGTGTGTGTGTGTGTGTGTGTGTGTTGTGGTTTCCCTCGGGAGCAGAAAAATGGTGGATGCTCACAACACCTGTGTGTAACATCTGTTAATTTGGGAAATCTCTTTCTAGGAATCTGTTGAGTACAAATATTACATAACATTGTGCTGAGGTTGTTTATCTGTTTATTTATTTCCATTTCTGAATTGCATCCTATGAAACATCTCAAAACAATTAAACAATAAAAAACCTTTCCTTGTAATTTGCCAACTTCCACTAAGGAATTGAAGAGTAATTGCCTGCCTGTTGTTTTATGGGTTGCGGTATTTTAAAAAGAGTTTGTGGATTCTGCTTTGAACTTCAGGAGAGAACTGCAGAAGGAATATGTAGTGGATTAACCTCCCGCAGGTTTGTGCCAAATCCCCTTAAGCCTAGTTACATTTGCTGATGTCCTGAAAAATAAACTGCCTGCTGCAAAGAGCAGTCCAATAAATTGTAAGCAGAGCATTTCTAGAATGAGTGGGTGGGTATATGAATATATTTGCAACCACATGCATGCCCAACACATTCTTTTGTTTACTGCACAAGTTCAAACATAGGGTCTGTTCAGATTTCATCATCTTGAGAATCTTGTCTTTCATTGGTTTATTGGAATGCAGATTATAAATCCTAATTGTTACAAAGGTAATCTTGACCTTTCCCCCCTCCCCTTCCCACTTTCTTCTCCACCCCCCTTGTAAATCAATTATTTCATTTTATTGCAGTTTTGTGTATTATGCTTCCTCTTTTCGGCTGAAGATTGTGTACATGAGCTTTCCCTATTTTATCATCACAGCAGCTCTGGAAAGTAGGTTATTCTGTACTATGAGCTGCATACATTGAAGGTATAAATTAACAAAACCTGGGTTAGTCTGATAGTAACTGGCCCAAAGACACACACAAACACACACACACAAAAAGAGAACTTCATACAGGAGTTTGAACTCATATCTCAACAACCTCAGAGTACAAGCATTTTATCAACTATTTTTTTTAAATAATTTTTATTAACTGGCCAATCACATCAAATTAAATCACATCATATAAATTCCGAATTACAAAGCCAAATTTTTAAATTTTGTTGGGGGAACCCATACTTCAAGATCCAAAGGGGAATTCAGATCATCTTCTTATTACCTCGTTAATGTCCAAATCAGTCCCAATCAGTCCAAACAAAGTTCATAATTCTATCCAGTCTTATCTTGGTGTTGCCACATCATATCTTGTTCGTATAATTTCTCTTTTTCCTTTACGATCTCTTCTGTTAGTCTCCTTAAGCCGATAGCAAGTGTAATAATCCTGTGTGGATTTCCCGTTCCTCCACTAAGTCCAGATGGTTTCCATATATCTCCTTCGTAGATAACATCACTTTATCCATCGTAAATTTTGGCATTTGTCGCTCTTAAGTCCCACCGAGGAGTTGATTCACGATATGTAAACAACTCTATTTCTCTCTTTCTCCTCCCAGACCCAAGAGCTCCCACAATGCCTCACAAAATGGCGAACGGCATTTTTTCCTGACTGCGTCACTCCAAAACTCTTAGCTTTCCAGCTTCATCTTGAAACATTGCTTTGGATCGAAAGTTTATCTCCACACAGCCTTAAATCCACAGCTTAAGTCCTTGATTTCTGACTCATTAGGGGAGGGGGATTCTTGTTAAATCACATAAAAAGGTAGAGGCAGGTTTTTTCCCCCCTCCCCCCTCAGTCATTACCGTATCTTGACGTTCTTCTCGTATTTTATTGTTGTCTTGTTATCAGAGATCTCTTCTGTCAGCAGTATTTACTCCCCTTTTTCCTTGATGTATGTGCAATTAATCATGTCCAAATTATTTATTTTAAAGATCATTGCAACCAGCGGCGCGAATCGGGGACGGCGTCAAGGAGTGCCGAAAATCCCACAGGAGGGCTTTGTGCCTAGTGCCCCCACCCCCACAAATTCGAGGGTGGTATAGGGCACAGCAGGCAAGGGCCGTCCCCCCCATAATCCTGGGGGGGTTAAGGAGGCTAATTACCCCCATCATAGCCTCCAAATTACCTCGTGTGGGTCGGAGAGATGTTATTGTCAGCCATCTTCCGATGCGCCACCTAGTGGCCCCCGCATTTTATCAACTAATCTCCAACAGCAGTGGCAGACTTTGGGCTCTCAAATTTCAGCGGTGCCCTGTGCAATGCTTAAATTTGGTGACCTTCTCCATCCCACAGCACTGCTGTGGTGCCCCCTGCAGCGCAGTGCCCAGTGCTACCACACCAGTCATGCCACCCTAAAACCGCCTCTGCCAACAGGATAAAACAGCTGAATCTTGCCTAGGAACCACCTTGGCCTGCACATGGAGGTGGGTTTTAGAATGGCTAATCAGAAAAGGGTTAGAGACCAGGTGGCTTAGCTTTGACCCTTCAAATGTTGCTGGACTATAACTCCCACCACTCATGATTATTAACCATGCTGGCTGAGGCTGATGGAAGTTGGAGACCAACAACTCCTTTAGGGCCACAGCTTAATCACCGCTAGGTAAGAGGTTTTGGGTTATCGAGTTGGGATTGGAGGGGAGAAGGTGCAGATAAGTGTGCTCTACTCAGCGTGTGTTCTTCAGTGTTACCTCATGAAAGGATGGTCTTGGGGATATGTATTGCATTGTCACCTTTCTTCTGTTGGTCCCTTCATAAGACTGTCCTCCATCAGAATTACACCACAGAGTCACTGCAGATATCATGTTTGTGTCAAAGCTTTGTGAATTTACTTGAATTTCAGGCCGCAATGCACATCTTCTCCGAGCTTTGGCTTTATGCTAACCCAGGGATGGATCAACCCTTCTGGGGATGCATGTCAAAGTGAGTGTGTCCAAAATGCAAAAGCAGGCTAACCCATGCTGACCTAAACTCCCCACAGTGAAGTGGTTCACATGGATTTATGATTCAGTACACTTCTGCTCAGGGTGAGCTGGGTTTGCTTCTTTCCAAACTTCATGAGTAGTGGAACACATACTCACAGTTAAACAATTGGGTCTTAATGCTGGATAGTCCTTGGGCTATGATAATTCCTCTTGTTTGCCTGGATCCAAAATTGAAGGTGGGTGTGCAGAAGCCTCTGGATTTCGTCTCTCTATATAATGAAAATGTATGCATGTCATCATGCAGCCCCCAATGGAGCATTTGTAGTGCCACATCACAATCCTTGATTTGCAAAAGTATATTTCCATGGATATTTATCTGTGTGGTTGTGTATTAAAGCGGTTTTGTGATGGTGGTGTTCACAAAACAATTGGCACTAAGTGGCTGAACTTCTCTAATGTCATGGCAGGGGAACGAGGCAGACAGTGTGAGAGTCTCTAGCAATGAAGTTGCCTCTGATTCTAGAGATGATCAGGGCAAGCAAGAGCATGAAGGGGGAGGAAACTGCAGAATGTGTAGAGAGGAGAGGTGCATGTGCCAAGAACTAAAGGCATTTAAAGCCAGATGTTGGCTGTAGGTTTGTTGTTGTTGTTTAGTCGTTTAGTCATGTCCGACTCTTCATGACCCCATGGACCAGAGCACGCCAGGCACTTCTGTCTTCCACTGCCTCCCGCAGTTTGGTCAAACTCATGCTGGTAGCTTCGAGAACACTATCCAACCATCTCGTCCTCTGTTGTCCCCTTCTCCTCATGCCCTCAATCTTTCCCAACATCACGGTCTTTGCCATGGCTGTAGGTAGTTCATTGCATTTATTTTACATCCATGTGATCAATTCTCTGTTTCTAAATCAAACACTAGTTTCATCCTTGTACTACTTTCCTGTCAACTGCTATTATTTCCTCAAGAGAGGTTAAGTGTAACTCATTCTGGTTGTGGACTAGTATATTTTCTTGTAGTGCAGGGGTGGGAAATCTCAGGGCTGAGTGCCAAATGCAGCTTTCCAGGTCTCTCTAACTGGCCCTTGTGACTCTTCCCAGGTCACACCCCTCACCAGTCCTATTTCATACCCTGCATGAGTGTTTTTTGCCTGGCTAGAATGTGTTCTTAAGCTCTGATAATGCCTGTTGCTTGCCTGGATAGAGGACACAGAGGGGTGCATATAGAAGCCAGCCTACTGTACAAAGGAAAAAAAATTCTCTGCCCCCTTTTGCTTCTGGTTTTTCCCACCACTGGCATGTGGCCTCCAGAAGGCAGTCCAGAATGGAATGCAGCCCTTGGTATGAAAAAAGATTTTCCAACCCTGTTGTAATGAAAGAAGCAGGCTGAATAATTCCTTGACCTTACTGTCATTTGGGTAAATGTAAGAGTTGAACTGTTTAAAGTTTAGGTGGAAAGTTTAGGTGTCATTTTGGCTCCTTGCCTCCCCCTCCACAAAAGTCCTTTTCTAGCATTGTGTTTCCATGAAGTGTCATTCAGCCATCATACCGGAAAAATTAAACCTTGGCCTGGCATTGGCAACTGGCACCTTTGAACAACAGACTGGGGCAGCTACTCTACAACCATCCTGCTATGCTATGCTGCTGCTTCCCCTATTAGTGCCACCACTAGTGGGTGGGAGGGAAATGAAGAGGAGAAAATCCTTGTCCCCTTTGTAAACCACCCCCATGCTTCTGATACTGTTGTGATGGCTGCTCTGGAAAGGAGAAAGTCATGTTCACCACTAATTTTGGGGAAGGGAATGAAGTGTAAAATGGGTGGAGAGCTGTAATGGAGGAGTTGGTCAAGTGTAAAGGGAGTGGGGTTGGCAAGAAGATAGGGGTTGGCAAAGGGTGGCAAATAGGTGGGCTTAGTGAGCAACATGAATAGGGATACAGCTCCTAGTCTCCAGTAAGATTGCATGAGTTTCCAAAGGCCTACGATCAAGTTTCATGTCTGGAGGGGTGATGCATAAAGTGGTATTTGGGGGGGGGGGTGTCAATGTGTGCAGAAGCTTTGGAGGAGAGTTTGTATTACTAAGGTGGGTGTGGAGATGTGTTGTGCACGTGCATATGTCTTCTGTTACCTTAAATTTTATTCTTTATTTACTGTGTTTCAAGACAGAGATGTGTAAATGTCTAACTTGGAGAACTTTTTTCAGTAAATAAGTTGCCTTTGTCTATACATTGAACCACATTTCAGGTCTTTTAGGTGGTATGGAAGTTCACCAGCAATTTGAATACTGTTGTGAATGATTTGGTCCTGGAAGCCTTTATAAATAGAATTGCTTGCCTCTGCCAGTGTAGGACAACTAGTTTAACACTTTTCAGGGGCCTCTCTTCCTGACTTTCATAACTCTCTGTTGGCCACTCAGCTGCACTACCACCATTACCCCTGTTCCCTGTCGTTCTCAAGTACTTTTGCCTAGCAGTAAAGTGTTGTTGGTCTGTGATAATGCATCTTGCTTGCCTGGATGCAAGCTGAGGGTGTGTGTGCAGAAACCTCTGACTTTTGTCTCTATGATAAAAGGGTAAGAATGTCATCACAGAGCTCTCACTGGAGGATTTGTAGTGCCTTGTCATAATCCTGCAATTATTTGAAGTCAAGTAGGGAAACAAAAGTGAAGGCCAGTTGCAAAATAGCAGTGGCCCTGGCATGGGAGAGAGAAAGGAGGAGCACTGGGGGAGGAAAACTGGTGTCTTAAAACACTGGCAGAAATTTTAGTAAAGCAGAGATGGGGAAAACGGAGAGGAAAATAGCAGTTTTAAACAATGGCAGGGGTTTGAGTAAAGTTCCTTCATTCTAGGAAGGTACTACAAAATATTTGAAGGATCTACATCCCTATCTCTTTCACATGTGCCAGTTGAGGAAAGGAAGTGGGAAGCATTTGAGTTCAGTGAGAAGGGAGGAAAACTGAAAAGAAAAAAGTGGTTGTTTTAAACAGTGTCAGAGGTTTAAGTAAACCGGAGCGGAGGGATACTGGGAGAAAAAGAGGTGGCCATTGTAAACAACAATAGAGGTTTGAGAAGAAGAAGCAGAAAGTAACACAGAGGGAGCAAAGTGACAGTTGAAAACGAAGTTTGGGTAAAGCAAGGAGATTGGAAAAGCCCTGTTGTATTAACATATTTTGGAATGTAGCCTATAGTACAAAGATGGGAGGTGCATCTATTTCTCTGCCCAACCTTTGCTTCTGGCCCTGCCCATCATTGGAATGTGGCCGCTTGAAGGTTGACTATCAGGGAATCTGGCCCTTGGGCTGAAAAAGATTTTTCACCCATGACTTAATTTCCCCCACAAGTTCTTTTAGAATCATAGAATCATAGAATCATAGAGTTGGAAGAGACCACAAGGGCCATTGAGTCCATCCCCCTGCCAAGCAGGAAACACCATCAGAGCACTCCTGACATATGGTTGTCAAGCCTCTGCTTAAAGACCTCCAAAGAAGGAGACTCCACCACACTCCTTGGCAGCAAATTCCACTGTCGAACAGCTCTTACTGTCAGGAAGTTCTTCCTAATGTTAAGGTGGAATCTTTTTCTTGTAGTTTGGAACCATTGCTCCGTGTCCGCTTCTCTGGAGCAGCAGAAAACAACCTTTCTCCCTCCTCTATGTGACATCCTTTTATATATTTGAACATGGCTATCATATCACCCCTTAACCTCCTCTTCTCCAGGCTAAACATGCCCAGCTCCCTTAGCCGTTCTTCATAAGGCATCATTTCCAGGCCTTTGACCATTTTGGTTGCCCTCCTCTGGACACGTTCCAGTTTGTCAGTGTCCTTCTTGAACTGTGGAGCCCAGAACTGGACACAGTACTCCAGGTGAGGTCTGACCAGAGCAGAATACAGTGGCACTATTACTTCCCTTGATCTAGATGCTATACTCCTATTGATGCAGCCCAGAATTGCATTGGCTTTTTTGGCTGCCGCGTCACACTGTTGGCTCATGTCAAGTTTGTGATCAACCAAGACTCCTAGATCCTTTTCACATGTACTGCTCTCAAGCCAGGTGTCACCCATCTTGTATTTGTGCCTCTCATTTTTTTTGCCCAAGTGCAATACTTTACATTTCTCCCTATTAAAATTCATCTTGTTTGTTTTGGCCCAGTTCTCTAATCTGTCAAGGTCGTTTTGAAGTGTGATCCTGTCCTCTGGGGTGTTAGCCACCCCTCCCAGTTTGGTGTCATCTGCAAATTTGATCAGGATGCACTTGAGTCCATCATCCAAGTCGTTGATAAAGATGTTGAATAAGACGGGGCCCAAGACAGAACCCTGTGGCACCCCACTAGTCACTCTTCTCCAGGATGAAGAGGAACCATTGATGAGCACCCTTTGGGTTTGGTCAGACAGCCAGTTACAAATCCACTGAGTGGTAGCATAGTCAAGTCTGCATTTTACCAGCTTCTTTACAAGAATATCATGGGGCACCTTGTCAAATGCCTTGCTGAAATCAAGGTAGGCTACATCCACTGCGTTCCCTTCATCTACCAGGCTTGTAATTCTGTCAAAAAACGAGATCAGGTTAGTCTGACATGACTTATTTTTCAGAAATCCATGCTGACTATTGGTGATCACAGTATTCCTTTCTAGGTGCTCACAGACTGTTTGCTTAATCATCTGCTCCAGAATCTTCCCTGGTATTGATGTCAGAGTGACTGGGCGGTAATTATTTGGGTCCTCTCTTTTCCCCTTTTTGAAAATAGGGACAACATTTGCCCTCCTCCAGTCTGCCGGGACTTTGCCTGTTCTCCAGGAATTCTCAAAGATGACTGCCAGTGGTTCTGAGATCACATCTGCCAGTTCTTTTAATACTCTTGGATGCAGTTCATCTGGCCCTGGAGACTTGAATACATCTAAACTAGCCAAGTATTCTTGTACTATCTCCTTAGTTATTCTGGGCTGTGTTTCCTCTGCTGAATCATTTGCTCCAAATTCTTCAGGTCGGGAATTGTTTTCTTTATTGGAGAAGACTGAGGCAAAGAAGGCATTGAGGAGTTCAGCCCTTTCTGTGTCCCCTGTTTGCATTTCACCATCTTCTCCTCTGAGTGACCCCACTGTTTCTTTCTTCTTCCTTTTGCTACGAACATACCCATAAAAGCCTTTTTTGTTGCTTTTAACCTCTCTAGCAAGCCTGAGTTCATTCTGTGCTTTAGCTTTTCTGACTTTGTGTCTACACGTGCTGGCTATTTGTTTGAATTCCTCTTTGGTGGTTTCCCCCCTTTTCCATTTTTTGTACACATCCTTTTTTAATCTTAACTCAGTTAAAAGTTCTTTAGATAGCCACCCTGGCTTCTTTAGGCACCTTCCATGTTTCCGTCTCATTGGTATTGCCTGAAGTTGTGCTTTTACTATCTCCCTCTTAACAAACTCCCAGCCATCATGAACTCCCTTTCCTTTTAGTATTACTGTCCATGGGATCTCACCCAGCACTTCCCTAAGTTTTATGAAGTCGGCTTTCTTAAAGTCAAGAAATTGAGTCCTAGTATGCTTGGCTGCTCCTTTCCGCTGTATAGTAAACTTCAGAAGAGCATGATCACTCGCGCCTAATGATCCTTCCACTTCTACCCCACTAACCAGGTCATCAACATTGGTTAGGACCAGATCTAAAATGGCTGTTCCTCTTGTTGCTTCTCCCACTTTCTGGACAACGAAGTTGTCTGCAAGGCCAGTGAGGAATCTGTTTGACCTTATGCTCTTGGCTGAGTTTGACATCCAACAAATATCCGGGTAATTGAAGTCCCCCATTACTACTATCTCCCTTCCTTTTGCATGCTTGGCCATCTGTTCCAGGAAGGCATCATCTATGTCCTCCATTTGGCTTGGGGATCTATAGTAAACTCCCACAATGAGGTCACTGTTATTCTTCTCTCCCTTAATTTTGACCCAAATGCTCTCACTTTGGCTTTGAGGTTCTAAATCTTGGATCTCTTCACAGGTATACACATCCCTGACATATAATGCCACTCCTCCTTTCTTGTCTGGTCTGTTTCTCTGAAATAGATTGTATCCCTCCATTATTACATTCCAGTTGTGGGACTTATCCCACCAGGTTTCAGTGATGCCTATTATGTCATATTTAGTTTGCTGTACCAAGAGCTCAAGCTCATCTTGTTTATTTCCCATGCTTTGCGCCTTAGTGTACAGACATTGAAGTCCATTAATCATTCCCCCGTGTCTCTTATTTAAGGATTTTTTCCTCCCACCACTAGGTCTGTGTGCTGTTTGCTCCATTTGGTCTATGACATTTGGATGATCATCTTCATCAATTGATAGACTCCTACCTTCAGGAGCACTGTCCTTGTAATAGAACTGCTTCCCATTTCCTCTCTCATTTCAGAAAATGGCTAGACCAGCAGAAGCCCTTATGGATTAAAAAATATTATCATGGCATTATAACCTTTGGTGAGAGGTGTGGGAAGGTGGAAAAGCAATGGCATAAATAATAATACAGTTCTGTCTTTGGGAAAACATGCTTGATGAACCTTTCCTTCTGGCCGGCAATTAACATGAAAAGGTTTTACATACTAGGTGGAAGAGGGGGCGGGTCCAGAGGGTATCCAGGAGTAGGAGGTGAAGCGTCGCAAGCCAGTTTGGATGTGTATGTGGTGTTGGTGGGGGCATTATTAAATCAGTAATGTGTTAGACAAGTAGTAGACAGTACCAATTAAACAGCCTCCTTGCTATGGGAAGCAAATGGACCCTGTCAGCTGCAATGTGGAGGGGGGGATCCCTCTAGACAGCTAAAGGGCTCCATGTTCATTGTTGTGCTTTAAACATTTTCCTTAATTGCCTTTACTTTTCCAGCATCTGGCTTCACACCTGGTTAGCTCAGGCCCTTGGCCTGCTCATAAAGGGAGAGGATGACAGGCAGGGTGGCAAATAGTTGCTCCGTAGCGCTTCAAAAGTCTGCATGTTGTGAGTTGGAATTCCGTGGTTCACCTGTTGCTTAGAATATAAGAAGGAGCTGCTGAATCAGGCCAGGAGCACATTTAGTTCAGCATCCTGTTCCCACAGCGGACAACCAGATTCCTGTGGGAAACAGCCTCCAAGTGGCAGCTTCTGCACACTACTTCCATAGTGTGCAATGCTCCTCCTGTCCACTGTTTTCTGATGTCTTGTGTGAAGCATTTCTACCCACGACTGTGCGCTGTCTACAGTGATGTGTAGAATGCACTGGCAAGGAAATAATTCATACCCTGTACAGTGGTACCTCAGGTTAAGTACTTAATTCGTTCCGGAGGTCCATACTTAACCTGAAACTGTTCTTAACCTGAAGCACCACTTTAGCTAATTGGGCCTCCTGCTGCTGCCGCACCGCTGAAGCCCGATTTCTGTTCTCAACCTGAAGCAAAGTTCTTAACCTGAAGCACTATATTCTGGGTTAGCAGAGTCTGAAACCTGAAGCGTATGTAACCTGAAGCATGTGTAACCTGAGGTACCACTGTAATAATCTTACGGCAAGTGTCTTAGATGTAGCTAAGATGGACATGTGAACACTGACAGTCCCAGATTAATGACTGAAGATGCATATATGCCCCCCAAAAAAAAACTTTTTGGGAGACACTGCAATTAGGCCTCATGCATTGGGTGATTTTTGAGTTCTGCTTGCCCCAATTTAAGCAAGGAGGTGTTCCAGGGATGTCATGCTTCCCTGATATTATTTTCCTTTGGAAGGTGGTCAGTGGAGGCTTGTGGCATTTTGAGCTTATTGACCAATACAGTTGACTCACAACTTACGCACATTTAACTTGTGCAAATTCAGCTTTGCGTGTCAAGACCCCGAAGCCACCCCCTCATTGAGAAATAACACACGCAAGGACACAGATATTAGGTTAATGTTATTGGGCAAATTTTGGCCACAACTTTATTGATTACAGAATGTGAGCGGTATTGGCTTAGGCACTGAATGGATCCGACTATATCTGACTCCTACCCGATGTGCAGGGAGTCCGGTAAGGGTAAGCCACCAGAAGGGGGAGCCCTGTCGATGCACACCAACTTGAGCTCCCCCTGGTGCTCCCGTTGGGATTGTGTCATGCCCTAGCCCCCAACCGGGCTTCGGACAAGATCAATACCCCTGGATTCCCTTAACGGAATGCCCTTAAGCTTGGAGGAGCAGGTGATGGCCACACCTCCCCTCCCCCATTACAAGGTCAAACAATGCCTAACCGCAACCCTAACAAAGTTGTGATGATTACTACGAGATAGGCGAAAACCAAATGACCTGTGCCAATCTGCCAAGTGGAAAAATTCCTACCAGGCCGCTCAACGGCGACCAACCAAGGTCCATAGCAATGCCAATGACTAAAACCTGCAAATAGGGAGGGAGGGTGGGTGATTGAGGAAGCAAGCCAAAGAGGAAGCCCTCCGGCTTGCACCTCTGCTTAAATGGTCCCGGTCACACACCCCGGCCAGTGGATTGGCTGGACAGTCACTGATGTGGCAGGGATCCCCCAGGCAACAGGGGACTAAGTCCCCCGCCCCCGGAGGAGAGTGGGTGGCCACGCAGTCCACCACAACTCCTCCCCACGGGGAAGTGGAGCGGATTTACATAATTGTCCGAAAAACATCAAAATAAAAAGGGGGCTGGCATCCTGGGGGAGGGGACAACAGCAATCCCACCTGCCACTGCATTCACCTTGAGAGAGCATTTGCAGGTGCAGGGAGACTGTTCAGTGGCCTTGAAAGAGCATTCTGAGGTGGAGGTGGAGTGTGATTTGTCTATACACAATTTTGGCTTCATGTGCTATCCCTGGAACGTAATCCCTATGTAAGCGGAGAGTTGACTGTATGCAGAATGGCTATGCCAGGGGGAGAGGCTGTGGCTCAGTGGTAGAGCATCTGCTTCATGTGCAAAAGGTATTGTGTTCAATCCCCAGGAAGGACTGAGGAAAACCCTGAAGAGCTGCCACCGGGTAGTATAGATAGTTCTGATCCAGCTGAGCCAGTAGTTTGATTCAGTATGAGACAGTGTCCTTAGGAAGGGACTGCATGCAGATGTTCCCAAGTTCAATCCACACCATCCACAGCTAGGACTGAGAAACACTCCATGTGAAACTCTGCAGAGCCACTGCACACAATATTTACAGCTTGTCTGAACCACCTCCTGTCCCCTTACAGCTCGACTGACAGTAGGTGTGAGGAGGGCAGCAGCAGCAGTGCAGGACAGATGTTGGGGAGCTGCTTCAGTCTGTCCTGACTGCTCCTCTGTGGCTTTCCTGGGGCCACCTACCCTAACCGCTTACCTGGGCAACCAGTTTGCTAGCCTGGACTGCCCATTCACTCACTCACCCCGGCTGTCCCTCCTCACTCTCCAACACTGCTGAAATAACCCAGCAGCTCTGAGAGCTCAGTTTGTTGTCACACCATAGTTTACAGCAGCACCACCTGTTGACAGCTACGCAAACTGCAGCATGGCAACGCTGTTACATACTTACTATATGTAAGAATAGGTGAAATTGCATACAAACATATGCATATTGGCAAAAATGAGCACTAAAATGTTGGTGATTTGTCAAGAAGACTTTTTTTAAAAAAAAATTGAAAGATGATGTCAAAGTGTGGATAACTGAACTTAAGATAGGAAAAATGAGAAACCGAGAGAACCCAAAACTGACAGATTCACCCATTCCTACTGACTCGGTCAAGGAAGCTTGTATGTTCCTATAAGCTAAGGTAGCAGCACAACTTAGTACTACAACTGGCATCTAAATACACTGCCACACATCACACACACACACACACACAGACACACAGACACACACACAGAGAGAGAGAGAGAGATAGAGAGAGAGATGTAGTTCTGCATTGCCTGATGCCGTTAGTTTAAGGACACTGCCCCTAAACCCTGTCATCTGCCCCTCTCCCAGACTGCCCTCTTCAAAAAAGATATTGATAAAGATATACATTTCTTTTGTTTCAATCTCCAGCTACCTTGCCCTCTCCCTCTGGAGGGGGTTGGAAGGAAAAGGTCTCCAACCATCTTCCAGCCTTCTCAGGCCTTTTATCTGTTGCTCCCCTGGCAGAAAATGGTTTTTATCAGAACCACATGATGGGTTCCCAAACACCTTACAATATGTAAACAAACAAACACATACATTAAAATGACATAAAAGGAAAACAAAGATAAATCTGAAATACTTTTTTTTTTTTTAAAAAAGGGGGGAGGCAGGTTTAAACGTCCCACCCACTAAAAGAGTCTATAGATAATTAATAGCAAAAGGCCTGGTGAAAAAATAAATGTTTTTGTTGGGCATCTAAAGCTATGCAATGATGGCACCAGGTGAGCTTCCCTGGGAAGAGCATACCACAAATGGGGAACCACCTCTGAAAAAGCCTGTTCTCTTGTTGTCCACCCTCCAGACCTCTCAAGGAGGGGACACATGAAGAAGAGCCTCAGATGGAGATTACAGCATCTGGGTCCATTCAAATGGGGAGTCATTGGGGTATTGGGGTCCTGAGCCACAAAAGGCTCAATAAGTCAAAAACAGCACTTTGAACTTGGCTCAGAAAATGAAAGGTTCTCTCTCTCTCTCTCTCTCTCTCTCTCTCTCTCTCTCTCTCTCACACACACACACACACACACATTATAACTTTATTTATATATTTTTAAAGACCTAGCTGCAAGACAGAAGTCTAGCAGCATAGCTAATGAGGTACATAAGAGAGAGAGGGGATAAGTGAATAATAATATTGCCACATTTTCCTTCATTTTATTTTATTTTATTTTTAATTTCTAAGCTGCTTATTGTGTTGATGCAGAGGCAGCCAATTTTCTTCTGTCCCCCCTTTCTTTTCCCCTTTCCTTGTATTGCCTTTGTAATACTGAGAGATTATTAGTTTGCATGACTCCCCCTCTTTCTCTCCTTCCCAAAATCTCACATTCAGAAGTCTGTCCCCTGTTTAGCTGAACTGCCTTCTGTTTCTGCAAGGCAGAGGGTATTTTTAGCTATGGCTCCCCAGCTTTGGAATCCCTTCCCTGAGTATTTATGCTGTCACCAGCACTCCAAGGTTTTCAGTGCAATATTAATACCTTCCCAAAATAATTTTTGTTTGTTTCAATTTGTGCTTTGGTTGCTTCGGTTCTACATTTGTCCCCCCCCCCCTTATATTTTGTTACAGGTGTTTTCCTGGTTTAAAATTGGAACTTGAATTGGTTTCTATTTACACTTTTGTACAAAACTCTGAGATCTTCAGATAAAGGGCAACTAACAAATATTTTATTTAAAAAAAATAAATTAAAAATAAATCAAACCAGTTTGATGCATTATGGCTTGTCTGACATTAGGAACGGGGTGGGGGTGGGGGTGGGGGGTGGGGTGGGATTTGTTAAAGTGCACTTTCTAAAACAATACATGAACTAAAAAAACACACCCATCATTCAAAATCCACCCTCCTCCTAATTTTGCAGTGCTGTCTTCCAGCCAAGTGATTTGTACCAGAATGCATGAACTAGGCTAAGGTGTGCAGTAAAATGCATATATTATCAAAAATACAAAAATTAATTGCATTAGAGGAAATTTATTTGCAGATTTCCACAGCAGGAGAAATTGCATACAAATGCATGCATCATAGGACAAACTCATACTAAAATGCTGATGAATTTTTACAGCAGGACATTTTTTCCAAAAAAAATCTCAAACCGATGTGGAAATATGGAGAACTGAAATTAAGATTGGAAAACTGCAGGAAACTGAAATTGACATATTTGCCAATGCCTAACTGACACCAACCTTCACTCGCACTCTCTCGTTGCAGTTTCCTGCTTCTTCAACTTCACCACGTCATCTGGCATCGTGCTCTCTCCAAACTACCCAGAGGAATACGGCAGCAGCCTGCACTGCGTTTGGTTAATCATTGCAAAACCTGAAAGCCGGATCCATTTGGCCTTTAATGATTTTGACGTGGAGCCCCAGTTTGACTTCCTGGCTATCAAGGATGGCGGGACAGCTGAATCACCTGTCTTGGGAACATTCTCTGGGAGTCAGCTGCCATCTTCTCTGACCAGCAGCGGCCATGTCGCCAGGCTGGAATTTCAGACTGACCACTCCACCGAAAAGCGAGGCTTCAATATCACATTTACCAGTAAGTGGGCAAACATGTTCATGTTGCATGGACTTAAGGGTCATTTCCAACCCCAACCCCCTTTATTCAGGGTTGCAGCCTTTGGTGTTTTTTTAATTGTTTCTATTAAGTTTTCATTTTTACATCTCAAAATAAACATCGTACATAGAACCATACATTCAGTGACCTCCTTCCCCTTCCTTATCCACCATTCCTACATATTTTACTATAACCATTTTATTCAGGGTCTCCAATCTTACATCACTCAAGTGTTTTATACTGTTGAATTTACCTTAATGCTGCCAGCATTTTCTTTCTCTTTTTTTAAATAATTTTTTATTAATTTTCCAATTTTAAAACAAAACAACATACAAACATCAACAAACAAAAACAAACACACAAATATAATTTCATAACCTCATTTTCATAAACCTTCTTTCTCGGACTTCCCCATACCCCACCCTTCTTGCATCCTTATCTTGCAATTTTTCAGCAACCCTTTACTCCAATTAATTCAAACTTATTATCTTTCTCAATTTCATCTTAATTCATCAAACAGTTTCAGCTGCAATTCTGCATCTTCCTTTCCCTTGACATTTTAGCACTCATAAATTTTATAACAATTCTTAAGATAGGCTTTAAACTTCTTCCAATCTTCCTCCACCGTCTCTTTCTCTTGGTCACGGATTCTGCCAGTCATTTCTGCCAGTCCCATAAAGTCAATCACTTTCGTCTGCCATTCTTCCAGTGTAGGTAATTCTTGTGTCTTCCAATACTTTGCTAGAAGGATCCTTGCTGCTGTAGTGGCGTACATAAAAAAAATCTTATCCTTCCTTGACACCAATTGGCCGACCATGCCCAAGAGAAATGCCTCTGGCTTCTTATGAAAGGTACATTTAAGTACCTTCTTAATTTCATTATAGATCATTTCCCAAAAGGCTTTAATCTTTGGGCAGGTCCACCAAAGGTGGAAGAAGGTACCTTCAGTCTTGTTACATTTCCAACATTTATTATTGGGCAGATGATAGATCTTCGCAAGCTTGACTGGGGTCATGTACCACCTGTAAATCATTTTCATAATATTTTCTCTTAGGGCATTACATGCCATAAATTTAATACCGGTGGTCCATAACTGTTCCCAGTCAGCAAATAAAATGTCATGACCAATGTCCTGTGCCCATTTAATCATAGCTGACTTAACTGTCTCATCTATTGTATTCCACTTCAGCAACAAATTATACATTCTTGATAAATTCTTAGTATTGGATTCTAACAATTCTGTTTCTAGTTTCGATTTCTCCACCTGGAAGCCAATTTTCCTGTCTTGTTTGAAAGTCTCCATTATTTGATAGTAATGGAGCCAGTCTCGTACCTTAGACTTTATTTTCTCAAAACTCTGTAATTTAAATTTGCCACTTTCTTGCTCTAAAATTTCAAAATATTTTGGCCATTTAGATTCCATATTAAGTTTCTTCACCTCCTTAGCCTCCATTGGTGATAACCACCTAGGAGTTTTATTTTCCAACAGATCCTTATATCGAATCCAAACATTGTATAGTGCTTTCCTAACAATATGGTTTTTGAAACCTTTATGAACTTTAACCTTGTCATACCATATATATGCATGCCACCCAAATCTATTGTCAAATCCTTCCAAATCCAAGATGTCTGTATTCTCAAGAAGTAGCCAATCTTTCAGCCAGCAGAAAGCTGCCGATTCATAGTACAATCTTAAGTCCGGCAGGGCAAATCCCCCTCTTTCTTTCGTATCAGTTAATATCTTGAATTTTATTCTGGGCTTTTTGCCCTGCCAGACAAATTTAGATATATCTTTCTGCCACTTCTTGAAGCAATCTAGTTTATCCACAATTTGTAATGTCTGAAACAAAAATAACATTCTAGGCAATACATTCATTTTGATCACAGCAATTCGGCCTAACAAGGAAAGCTTCAAGTTCGGCCATATTTCTAGATCTTTCTTAACCTCTGTCCAACATTTATCATAATTATCTTTAAATAAATTCACATTTTTAGATGTCATATTAATCCCCAAATATTTTACTTTCTTTGCCACCATTAACCCAGTTTCACTTTGAAACATCTCTCTTTCAACATTTGTTTAATTTTTTTCCAAGACTTTAGTTTTTTGTTTATTCAATTTAAATCCTGCCACCTGGCCAAAAACTTGAATTAATTCTAAGACTCTTTTTGTACTAGTGTCTGGCTCTTGTAAAGTCAATACTAAGTCATCTGCAAATGCCTTCAATTTATATTGTTTGGCTCCGACCTGAATTCCTTTTACCAGCTGGTCCCCCCTAATCATATTCAACAAGACCTCCAGGACTGATATAAAAAGTAATGGGGATATTGGGCACCCCTGCCGTGTCCCTTTTTCTATAGAAAGTTCTTCAGTAACCACGTTATTTACAATTAACTTTGCTTTTTGTTCAGAGTATATTGCACCTATACCATTTTCAAACCTTTGGCCTACCCCCATCCCATGGAGATTCTTCTTCATGAAGTTCCAAGAAATATTATCAAAAGCTTTCTCCGCGTCCACAAAAATTAAAACTGCCTTTGTATTGATATTTACTGTCAGCAGTTCCATAATGTCAATTATATTCCTTACATTATCTGATAAATGTCTTCCTGGGAGAAAGCCTGCCTGGTCCTTATGAATCTCCTCCACCAGCACCCTCTTCAGTCTTTTTGCTAAAATGTCAGCAAATATTTTGTAATCCACATTAAGTAATGATATAGGGCGGTATTCTTTTCAGTTTCAGTCTTTGGTATAAGTGTAATAAAAGCTTCTTTCCACGATTCTGGTGCCTTTTTCCCCTCTAATATTTCATTACAAACCTCCTTCAATGGCTGTATTAACCATTCCTTCAAAACTTTATAATATCTGGAGGTTAGTCCATCTGGGCCTGGAGATTTGCCTAATTGCATGTTTTGAATGGCGCCCTCTATTTCTTGATCTGTTATTTTCTCATTCAGAACCAACATACTTTGTTGTGAAATTCTTTGTAATCCATATTTCTTAAGAAAGTCTTCTATATCTCCTTCGTTTTCCGGCCCTTGTGCATATAATTTCCTGAAATAACTCTGAAAACAATTACTGATCTCATTTGGTTTAAAAATATTCTTTCCATCCACCTCCAAACTTGTAACTGTATTCAATTTTTGTCTCTTCTTCAGTTGCCATGCTAGAAGTTTCCCACATTTGTCTGCTGATTCAAATGTCTTCTGTCTCATTTGCTTAATTTTCCATTCTATGTCTTGATTCATCAATTCCATATACTGCATCTGGTAAAACTTAATTTCTCTCAAAATCTCATGAGACTTTGGTTTGGACCTCAATTTATTTTCTCCTTCTTTTATTTTTTCCAAAATCTTATCTTTCTTCTCATTTTGTTTCTTCCTCTTTAAGGAATTCTGTTGTATTAGGAAACCTCGCATCACGGCCTTATTTGCGTCCCAAATCACTCTTTTTTCAACATCTGTCCTCAGATTTATCTCAAAATAATCCTTCAAAGTTTTTTGGGCCTTTTTGTAAATCTCCTCATCTCTAAATAGGGTGTCATTCATTCTCCATCTAAAGGAACCAGCTGTTGTTAATTTCATTTCCATCTTTACTGCGTTATGGTCGGAGCATGTCTTTGGGCAGATTTCCACTTTTTTTATCTTCTGAGCCATTCCACTAGTAATCCATATTTGATCTATTCTTGTCCATGTCATCTGTGCCTCTGAGAAAAAAGTTCCCTCTCTCTCAAGAGGGTTTCTTGTTCTCCAAATATCAATCAAGTCCATGTTTTCAGTCATTTCAAAAAAAGTCTTGGGTAGTCTCCCATCCTTAGAGACCACCTGTCTTTGTGCTTTGTCCATGTTAGTGGAAACCACGCCATTCATATCTCCTAACAAAATTACCTTGTAATCCAAATAGTCCATTAATGTCTCATGCAATTTCTTATAGAATTCTGCCTTCCCTTCATTTGGTGCATAGATGCCAACTGTCAAAAAATTTTCTCCTTGAATTTTCAACTATGCACAATTATTTTCCATATACTCAGTTTTCCACTCCTCTTTAAATACATGTTCTTTTTGCTCTCTTATTCTATATGTTGGACCAGCTAATTTTGCATATTCTATCATCTTAAATTTCCAATTCTCTTTACCTGGGACCTCCCTCACTTTCCATTTTTGGGCTAACAAAACCCGGGCTGCCATTGTTGCATACATAAATAAGTTTTTCTGGCACCTGGGAACCTCTGTCTGAACTATTCCTAACAGAAATTTCTCCGCTCTTTTTGGGAAAGTTGTTTTAAACTTTTTTTTTTCATTTCATTATAAATCATTTCCCAATAGTCTTTAACTTTTTTACATGCCCACCACATATGAAAAAAAAGTTCCCACCATTTCTTTACACTTCCAACACAAATCTGATTCTACTTTATACATCTTAGCCAGTCTGCTTGGGGTTAAATACCATCTATGAATCATTTTCATTTATTTCTCTTTCAGTGTGTAGCATGCAGTAAATTTCAAATCATTCTTCCTAAGTTTCTCCCAAAGATTTAGATCTATGTTATGCCCTATGTCCATTGCCCAGTATGTCATTGATGCTTTAACTAGTTTGTCCTTTGTTTCCCATTCCAATAATAATTTATACATTTTAGAGAGTAATGTATCCTTATTCTGTAATAACTCTCTTTCAGATTGTGAGTTTTGGTCCAAAACCCCATTTTCTTATCTTGTTTAAACATATCATATACTGGTAACTGGTGATACTGTAACCAATCTGTAACGTGGTTCCTTAAATCTTCCATTGATTTCAGTCTGGGTTCACTTCCTGAAAGGTCCAACAAGTCTCTGTAGGTTACCCATTGTCTATCCATATTAATTCTCTTGATTGTAATTGCTTCAGGGGGGGATAGCCATAGAGGTGTTTTTCTTTCCAACATTTTTTTCTTTATTTGGTATTTCTTCCAGACTTTGTACACATTTCTCCTAATAATGTGGTTTATAAGTGTAGCAGCCTTTGAATACTTAAGGCCAGTACTTAGTAGCTTGTTTGAGGGGCAGAGGAACTGGAGACCAAATTTCAAACCTGCACTGGATTATGGAGAAAGCTAGAGAGTTCCAGAAAAACATCTACTTTTGCTTCATCATCATCAAAACTTTATTAGCAAAGCCAACAGGCCACAGCTAGACAAGAATTAAAAATAAAATAAAAATAAGAATAAAAAGAAGAAAAGAACAGGCAAAAGGGGGTCCGTCAGATGAACAAGTCTGTCACTCAGATGGTGGCCCTCAATTTCACAGCTCTCTCGATGTACCTCGCGACCTTCTCTGTTATCTGACTATCCGTATCAGATAAGAGAAAATACAGTGTAATGTCTGGTGAACGGCCGGGGTTGGAGAGAATAAGTGGAGTAATAATCTCATTCCTTAGGTCTTTGTAAATAGGGCAGGATAGAAGGACATGGGACACTGTTTCCGTGTTACCATCTCCACATGGGCAGAGTCGTTTTTCAAATGGAGTCTTTTGGTAACGACCTTCGAGTACGGCAGAAGGAAGAACATCCCATCTAGCCAATGTAAAGGCACGTCTGTATTTTGGGATGGTTAATTTAGACAAATATGAGGCTGGGGAGTCAAAATGAGAAGGGGGAAAGTAGGTATACCATGGGCACAGTTTCTTTAAGATGGTCAGGTTGTTTTGCCGTTCAATGTCTTTCAGGCGCTGGCCAATTAGACTCTTTGCTTTAATGAGGCCCATTGATAGTAGGGACTGTGAATGCAAACCGCATGTAAGGAGTTTTTGATGCACAGTTTTGAACCACTTGCTTTTGTGAGAATCTTGCATTACTAGAGGCAGTAGACCAGGTGGGTTTAGATTAAGACGAAGCCAGTAGTTGAATGTTCTTTGCCAAGTCTGAGTTTCTACAGATGGAAGGCAGGCCTCGAGTCGTAATGCTGCGTTTGGAACACAGGGGGGGACGCCGAATATCTGCCTTAGAAATTTAGACTGAACAGTTTCAAGACTGGAGCAGTGGTTCCCCGTCCAGATTTGTGCCCCATACAGTAACTGCGCCAAAGGTTTTGCTTGAAAAACTTCAAGGGCTGCTGGGATGTATCTGCCCCCCTTTGTGTAAAAGAAGCGGGACAGCATCTTAATACTTTGAGCTGCTTTTTCTTTGGCACATTTTTGATGGACATCCCAGGACCCGGTCGACTGGAACACGATACCCAGATATTTGAAGGCTTTAACCTGTTCAATTGTCTGGTTATCCATCCTCCAGCTGTACTGTCTGTGTTTCCTTGCAAAAACCATAATTTTGGTTTTCTGATAGTTTATTGCCAGTTGCTCTCTCCTACAGTATGCTGAAAATTCACCTATGAGCCTATTTAAGCCTATTCTTGTTCGAGATAGGAGTATCGCATCATCAGCATACAAAAGTACTGATATTGATTTGTCAGCCAGTTTAGGGGCGTGGAAGTCCGGAGATGACAGACAGTTAACCATATCATTGATGTAAAAGTTAAATAGAACTGGGGCCAGGATGCAACCTTGCTTGACCCCCTTGCTGACAGGAACTGGTCCTATAAGATGGCCATTTAACGAAGTTCTTACATGCAGCACCGTGTCTTTATATAGACAGCTGATCAGGAATAATAGTCTTTTGTCTATACTTGATGTGCTCAATTTATCCCAGAGTCTTGCACGTGGAATTGAATCGAAGGCAGCCTTTAGATCGATAAAGGCTGCATATAGCACCCCGCGGGATTCTTTGGCATATTTATCAATTAAATAGGCTAGGGTGAAGCAGTGGTCTATGGTGGATCTGCCTTGCCTGAAACCCGCTTGCTCTTCCGCTAGAATAGCTTCAGTTTCCAGCCAGCTAGTTAGCTTAATATAAAGATGTTTGGCATATAGTTTGCTGGGTATAGGCAGAAGGCTGATTGGTCTATAGCTCGCCGGGTCTGGCGTAGGTCCTTTTTTATAGATTGGAATAACTATTGCCTCAGTCCAACCATCTGGAAGTAAACCCGTTGAGTCGATCCAAGAAAATAGAGACGCCAGCAGGGGGGCCCACCAGCCAATGTTGGACTTCAGAAGTTCGGCAGGGATGTAATCAATCCCTGGGGCCTTGTTGTTCTTTAATTGTGCGATTAAGTTCTCAACTTCCTTAACAGTTACTGGTGGCCAGTGAGGTAGGTCCTCCAATTGAATACATAATTTGTAATGTTGGGCTTCCTGGTCATAGAACAAAGATTGAAAATGGCGCAACCACTCCATTGGTTCCACTGTACAGATGGAATTAGTACGCTCCTGGTCCAGTAGACCAGATATGGTTCGCCAAAAGCAAGTGGTATCTTTCTCGTGTGATGCCTTAACCAAACTGTGCCATGCGGTTCTTTCAGCTTCCAGTTTCTTTCTCCTTAGTAATTGTTTGTAAGACCGTCTCAGATCAATATAAGCATTAAGTAGGGGGGCAGTCCCTGATTTCCTATATCTCTGGTAGGCAGTTCTCATTTGTCTCCTTGTTTGCCTGGACTCCAGGTCAAACCAGCTAGCTCCGTCCTTTGCCCTTTTTGTAGCGGCGCTATGTATCACTGTTGTTAAATGGGATTTCAGTCTTTCCAAAAGTAATTTAAAGCGTTCCATAATCACATCTACTGAATTGCCTGACACAATAGCGGAGCGAATAAGCTTTAACTCCACTGACTGAAGAAGGAGGGTTAGGTTTTCATTCAGTATTGGGGACCATTTGAGTCTTTTGGGAGCAGGTATACCTAAATTTACAGAAGGTATATATTGTGGCTCGGCAATCGAATAGTCAAAAGGCCGACCTGCAAGCTCTAAAATTAGAGGTAGGTGATCACTCAGAGTATTGTGGCCCACTAGGAACTTCCTTACAAAGCTGTGAGCGAATCTTGAGATTAGAATATAATCTATAACGCTTCCCCCAGCCTTGGAGAAATGGGTATATTCCCCGGGGCGATCCCCCTCTATGTTGCCGTTTAATATCAGCAGATCCCTCCGTCTGGCAGCCTGCACTAAGCAGAGACCTGAAAAATTACTTCTGCTATCTTTGGACAGTCGTGTCGCACCAGTATCCGTCAGTTCTTCAGGGTCCATAAATAGGTTGAAGTGAGTGTATAGACTGTTGTCATCTGTTCCTATGCGAGCATTAAAGTCTCCACACACAATAGTCAGGGCAGACGGGTAAGTAGATTCGAGAGGCTCTAAAAACGCCTCTAGCTCAGCCCATATAGCCTTGACCACGGAGTTTTTTTGGCCTGGGGGAATATAAACATTGACCAGCAAAAGAGTAGTTCTCTTGAAGCTAAGTAGAGCGGCTGTTGCTAAAGAATTGCAGCTGGGTAGGGCTGTTAGAGAGTGCGCCAGCTCCGTGGAAATGAAGCAAGCTAGGCCACCACTAGATCTGCCGCCCCTTAGAGATGGAGAGGCAGGCAGGTAGTGGCAGTTATACCCATTGAGAAATATAGGGTCATTCTGCCATGTCTCCTGAAAGAGGATGATGTCAAATTGCTTAAGGTAGCACAAAAATTGTTGAGTGTTTTTCTTGGCGTGCCAACCCGCGATATTCCAAGACAGCACTTTTAGGCCCCGGGCCCTTCGGGGAGCTGGGTCTATGTCACCACCACGTCCAGCAATTCTTTGGTGTCTAAAAAAACACACCCGTTGGCTCTTTTCGAGGATGACTGCTTGGAGAGAGTGTAGTGGTCCTCTCTTCTTGGTGATTTGGGGCTAGATTTTGGAGTTGGGGGGGAAGCTAATTCATTCGGAGACAATTTAAGATAGCTGTGCCAGGAGCTTTGAGATTTCACACCTTGATTTGGTCTTACTTTATTGTACATCACAGGGGGCTCAGATTGTAGTTCCACGTCTACGCATTTAAAGGTGCCTCCCACTGTCTTCTTATCCACTAGACATTTGGGAGATATGGGCTGCACATAAGGGTCCTTCATTGTCTCACCTTGGTCATCCTTTTTTTCTAGTCTGCTCCGAAGTAAATCAAGTCTTTTCAGAATCTCAGTTTGAGCTGGTGGATGCAGTGACCAGAATCGCTTTATCAGCGAGAGTTCTTCCTCCAAAAAGGAGTCCTCACTATCACACGTGGGAGGCCAAATGCCAGTTGGATGTGGAGCTTCCTTTTTATCATTTGATACTGTTTGAAGGAGATGATCCTGCTGGAACTTATGCTTTCTGTTTTGATGGTTTTGGTAGTTGGTTTTTTCCCTTTTGTGAACTTCCATTCCTATGCCCTTGGTCCCCATCAGAGAGGTTAAAGGTGCTCTGTTTTCAAATATTCTTAATAGGACTATTCTTTCTTTTTTGAATAGGTTTTTAGCTCTAAAAATAAGGCTGGCCAGATTATGATCTAAAAAGGTAATCAATGCTCGTACCGAGCAGTCATCTTGATGTAGATACTCTATAGCGGCTATGTCAGTTGCTTTTACTATCCCCGGTAAAATGCCTCTTATAATGGACAAAAAGTGGTCTATACGGTCCGACCCTGCATAAAATCTAGGCGGTTTAGGGTAATTAGCAAAGACAAGCTTTTGTGGGATTAGGACTAAACTCCATTCTCTTTTGGGCCACAGCATCTGTCGAGCTTGAGAGGAGTGGTTCCCCTCAATAGTTTGGGTCGCCAGCTCACCTCTGTCTACAGATTCTGTGCTGGCCATAAGAGGACTCTGGGGCGGTATAACTGTAGATGGATTAGTTCCTTTGTCCCCGCTCGGTGTTGATTCTTCAAAACTTGGTTTAAATTCTTTTGTGGGTGTATCTACTTTACGTGTTTCTTTGATAGCACTCGAGTTGGATTTGTTTGTTCCACTTGTAGAAAGGGATGGAAGAAGGTTAAAGAGCTTCTGCCAATATTTTTTGCAGGTACGGTGAGTTGTCTTAAGCCGCCTTAGATTTTTTATATTTTTGCTTTTCTTCATCTTAGGCTCAGCTTTTTTCCTCCGGGATTTGCTGGGGAGTGGTGGATCCGGGCTGGCTAGGGGATTTGTATTCTGGACTGAAGCGCTCACATGTTGTTTGAAATTATCCACTAGGGTCAGGAGAAGCCCGTTTGTTATCGCTAAAAAATTTTTGACGTTAAGGAGATCCGTAGAAATCTGGTATATCTGCTCCTGAAGATAATCACCCCGCATTTCTGTTCCGCTGTCGTTGGCTTTCAACCAATGGGTTGAAAGGTTACTTCCAAGTTCCAGCGGTGACAAATAAGGATTAGCATCAGGTGTGTTGGCTGTATTAGCCTTTGTAGCGTTCTCTGCTATGGCGAGTTCTTGGGCCAAATTTGTTGGATGGTTTGTCCACTTGTTGTTTGTCTGCAAATCCTTTAGCTGTGTTGACCAATCCAACACTGTGAGTGGCAAAGGCATAGCTACATCTAGAATACTCTCGTTCTGAGTTCTCTTACTCGAGTCTTTTTGAGGAAAGTAGCTGGTAATTTTACTTTGTCTCCTTCGACGCTCCATCGGGCTCTGTGGTGAATTAGGCAAGATTCCTTGGTCCTTGTATTTTTTCCTGGTGAGGACCATAGTGGGTATATGGGTATATATGGATATATGGTAGGGGTTGCTTGCTTGACGGTAACTTATCTTTTTGTTCTAAGCTGGAGTAAGCTGGAGTAAGCAATAGCAGAAATGCCGATTTGTGGACGTTGCCTCCTAAACCTCTCCAACCTCTCCAACTTGTTAGTTTCTCCAGCAATTTACTTGTTACCAGCAATTTACTTGTTAGTTTCTCCAGCAATTTACATCGGAGCTTGTGAGGTATCAGTTATTTAAAATGTTAGAAAATAGTACTAGTCCTAGGCTTTCATACTATAACTTGTTTCTTTTAAAGTTCAACTAGGACTTTCTCTCTCATTCAACAGCCTCACGGCGTAGCCAGTAAAGTAATTATCGAGTTGAACTTGCCTTGTGTTTCTTGGGGTTGTACCTACTTCAATTCCTCCCTTTTTATAGATAAAAAGCTCGGCGTCCTTCCAGTAGCTGACCTCCCCGTCTGCTAATTACCAGCTTCGTCTCCGTAATGTGCAATAAACTGAAAGCTAAAAGAAAGAGCTGGTCGACAGGGCAGAGGATTTATGCCCAGTTAGGGAGCAGCCGTGGCGGCAAGTCCGGGCGTCAGA
The DNA here is from genome assembly GCF_951804945.1 of Podarcis cretensis. NCBI lineage: Eukaryota > Metazoa > Chordata > Lepidosauria > Squamata > Lacertidae > Podarcis > Podarcis cretensis. The sequence continues at coordinate 32,892,193 of NC_137177.1, forward strand.
GCAACCCAGATAAAAAGAAAACAAAGATAACACAAGCAGCGGGATACTAAAAGATACTAAAAGACAGCCAGCACAGCCAGCAGATCATTAAAACTCACGGATAAAAACAAGGGAGGATAAAAACCGCTTAAAACCACTTAAAAACTCTGATAGGGGTAAGCGAGATTACTCGGAAACTACCTTCGCCGCCATGTTGGATCCTCCTTTTGCTTCATTGACTACTCAAAAGCCTTTGACTGTGTTGACCACAGCAAACTATGGCAAGTTCTTAAAGAAATGGGAGTGCCTGATCACAGGAAGCAGTGGAAGAGAGGATTGTGTGGTGTGCTCTGGTCCATGGGGTCACGAAGAGTTGGACATGACTAAATGACTAAACAACAACAAAGCTTGTTTGAGTTAGAACTGGTTCATTTTTCTTTCTAAATAAGTAGTTTTGCCCCTGAATGATATTGTTCTCTTCAGCATGTATGTTTAGGGAGGCAATGGTCACCTCCAAGCTGTCAGTAATTTGCAGGAGGGATCAAGTGTATACCAGGAATTTAAGTTTGCACAGTTAAAGTGGGTTTGACCTAGCACAACAAATCCATTTCTAAAGGACTTTTTGCATTTAGGAAAGTGATGGGAAAATGCACTGGTATGTGTAAAATGAATGAATGATTAACAGGAAGACCATGAAACTATTTCACATGGTAATAGATGGTTGCTTGAAATACTGGCCTATTCTACATTCTTCCTTGTCCTGGCTTCAGGCACAGTATCATATGCAATGATTTTGGTCATATTCACACCATACATTTAAAGCACTGTGATACCATTTTAAACAGTCATAGCTTCCCCCAGAGAATTCTGGGAGCTGTAGTTTGTTAAGGGCCCTGAGAGATGTTGTTGTTGTTGTTGTTTAGTCATTTAGTTGTGTCTGACTCATCATAACCCCATGGACCAGAGCACGCTAGGCACTCCTGTCTTCCATCGCCTCCCACAGTTTGGTCAAGCTCATGTTAGTAGCTTCGAGAACACTATCCAACCATCTCGTCTTCTGTCGTCCCTTTCTCCTTGTGCCCTCCATCTTTCCCAACATCAGGGTCTTTTCCAGGGAGTCTTCTCTTCTCATGAGGCAGCCAAAGTATTGGAGCCTCAGCTTCAGGATCTGTCTTTCCAGTGAGCACTCAGGGCTGATTTCCTTAAGAATGGATAGATTTGATCTTCTTGCAGTCCATGGGACCCTCAAGAGTCTCCTCCAGCATCATAATTCAAAAGCACCCATTCTTTGGCAATCAGCATTCTGTATGGTCCAGCTCTCACTTCCATACATCACTACTGGGAAAACCATAGCTTTAACTATACGGACCTTTGTCGGCAAGGTGATGTCTCTGCTATTTAAGATGCTGTGTAGGTTTGTCATCGCTTTTCTCCCAAGAAGCATGTTAGGATTCCCCTATTCCCCTCCCAGAGCTAAATTTCTCAGGGTGGTTTAATAATCAGTCCCCCTTCCCTGGGAATTCTGAGAGTTGCAGTTATGGGAGGAGAAAAGGACCTTCCTAACAACTCTCAGCACCCTTAACAAACTACAGCTCCCCCAAAAATGTTGTGGGGATGCCGTGGCTGCTTAAAGTGGCTTCAGGTTGCTTTAAATGTGTGTTGTGGATGTGACCTCAGCTTCCTTTCTTCCTTTTCTTCATTTTTGCGTGTGGATTCATAAATGTTTGGAAACCTGTCACTTTATTCAAGAATACTTAGCAACAGTTTGCAAATATGTGATTTTTCACTTCTGGAGACCCTGGATATTCATTGCATATTTACTTAGTGCCCCGAATATTACTGTTTGAATTAACATGGCCCCAATGTACTGTGCTTGCTTTGAGTATACCCTCAGAACCGCCAGGCACTGCATAAATGAAAGGATAAACTTTGTTGCATAGAATAACAGAGCAGGAAATATTTTTGGGTCCTCTTAAATTTGAGCCATGAATGCCAGCTTCCCATAGCAATGTGCTCTCACGCGCTCTCCTATAATTTTCTAAAGAACACGATTACATTGGCTTGGCAGGAGTGATGAACGACCTTTGTTATAACAGTGGTTAACAGCTCTGCAAAATTAATGGTATTTCTGGTTGGCAACTGCAAACCGGCTTTTATTAAAAATAATTTGCTGGGCTAGATTAGGGGACAGGTTCATCAAAGTCACCTAACCTGTTGGGGGGTTTTGTGGGGGGAGGTTGCCAGGGGCTTAATGCCTAATGTTTAGAAATGTGGATGTGGAATTTGTTCACCCCACTGGGAACAGAGGGGTAATTCTGGGTCACATCATGGATTGAGCGGTTGCTCTCTGGGTGTTAGTCAGCAAAGCAGTTGCCGTTGCAAATTTAGAGAGGTGGAGAAATGGTTTGGTAATGTATTAACGGAGGATGCATATGCACTATACATATTTATATGTTCTTTAAATGTATGGTTCATAGACAGTCTCTGTTAATTGGGACTGCAGTGTGCCCCTCACAGAACTACAATTCCCAGCACCAAAGTCAGTTTCCTAAGCATCTACAGTCATACCTTGGTTCTCGAACCCCTTGTGACTCAAAAGTTTTGGCTTCTGAATGCCACAAACCCGGAAGTGGGTGTTCTGGTTTGCGAATGTTTTTTGGAAGCCCAACATCCAACGCGGGTTCCACGGGTTCCAATTGATTGCAGAAAGCCCCTGCAGCCAATTGGAAGCCACTCCTTGGTTTTCAAACATTTTTGGAAGTTGAATGGCCTTTCAGAACTGATTCCATTTGAGAACCAAGGTACGACTGTATATAGGAAGCCAGGTGAAAAGTCTGTGAATTTTTCAGGGAAGTCAGCAAAGCTATGCTAAGCCCAGTAAAATTTACAAGGGAGGAGGGTTAGGCCTGCACATTTCCATCCAAAACATACAGAAAATGTGAATGTAGTCTGCTGTTTGAGCTGTGTTATAGGGGTCATTTTCTGGAATTGTTCCCAGATTAGATGACTGTAACAAACTCTGCATGGGGCTGCCCTTGAAAACCATTCAGTTAACACAGATGTGGCTAATCCAGTGCCTTCCAGTTGTTTTGAACTCCCATCAGCTGGCCAATATTCCCATGGCCAACATTCAGGGCTGATGGGAGCCTAGATTCAACAACAGGACATTTTGGAAGTAAGAGTCAAATATTGATAAGGTAGCCTTGCCACATAGAAGCATGTGTGATGCAGCCTTCTATTTTAATTTATAAAGCATATACAGTAGTACCTTGAAAGGCAAACGGAATCCATTCCAGAAGTCCATTTGACTCCCAAGATGTTCAGAAACAAAGGCGCGGCAGGAATCTCCTGCAGCCAGTCGAAAGCCATGGAACCTGCATCAGACATTTGGGTTCCAAAGAACGTTTGTAAACTGGAACACTCACTTCTGGGTTTGCGGCGTTCGGGAGTCAAAACGTTCAGCTTGCAAGGCATTCAACTTCCGAGGTACCACTGTAAACAGAAACCCTACAACATCAAAATGGTCTTGATTTACCACCACTCTTAGAACCCTCGTGTGATGAGTTAAACACTCAGACAAGGCAGCATCCCACACCCTCTCAAGCCATCCTAGATGAACCTAATGCAGACTTTCACTGTTTGGCGATTTCAAGTCTGGCTGTAGCCAGCAGCAGAGCTAGCAGCTCCTTGTGAACAAGGATGGGATGTACGTCTCTTTCAGTGGCCAGAAGAGTTAGTGTTGGGTCCAGGATTACAGACTGGTTTGTTACTGCAGAAAGATCCATGAATGTAGACTGCCTATAAGCTGTTGGTTATTTGCACTTCCACCGGAAGGGAAATGCTTTTGTTCATCTGCCATCTTGTTACTTCCTTCCAGCCTTCAGACACAACGAGTGCCCTGATCCAGGTGTGCCAGTTAACGGCAAGCGTTTCGGTGACAGTCTGCAGCTTGGCAGTTCAGTGTCCTTCCTGTGTGATGAGGGATTCATCAGGACACATGGCTCGGAGACCATCACCTGCGTCTTGAAGGAAGGCAACGTGGTGTGGGACAACTCTGTGCTGAGATGTGAAGGTGAGCTGCCAAACTGGCATGCCATGTTCTTGATTGGGGTACAGACAAGGTAGGGGGCCTGGAGGAGTTTGATATTTGCCTCTTCCAGTACAGACTCACCTGGGAGTGGATTTGAACTTGCTTCTCTGATGGCTTTCACACTTCTCAAGTGGTTTTTCCCCCTCAAAAGGCTTTTCAACATACAATTCAAAATGTGTGTTTTGAAATAAAATGTGTATAAATACGCATACTTTGAGGAGAAGATACCTTTGGAAATGTGTATTTTGGGAGAAATTGCATTTAAAATATGGATTTATTTTAAATGCACCCATGCATGTGATTCCCCCCCTTCATGCAGCAAATGAGTAAAACAAATCGTAAGAGGCATATGGAAGTGAGAAGAGAAAACTATAAAAGAAAACAGACGTCTCTATTTATAGCAAATTCTAAGTGGGAAGGCTGTGAGACTATCTCCAGAACAGATGTATTTACTTCATATGACAGAAACAGAGCTATGCAGCTCTTTGCCACAAGAAAACAAGGAAATGTAGCCATTCCCAAAGATGGATCAGTAGAAAATGACAGCAGTACAGGTGTCCTCAAACTTTCTACCCTCAGGGCCCACTTGAGATGGCTAACAATTAGAGGCCTAGCAGTCACAAAGGGACGTGGGTGGCACTGTGGGTTAAACCACAAAGCCTAGGACTTGCCGATCAAAAGGTCGGTGGTTCGATTCACCGCAACGGGATGAGCTCCCGTTGCTCAGTCCCTGCTCCTGCTGACCTAGCAGTTCAAAAGCATATCAAAGTTCAAGTAGATAAATAGGTACCACTCCGGCAGGAAGGTAAATGGTGTTTCCGTGCACTGCTCTGGTTCGCCAGAAGTGGCTTAGTCATGCTGGCCACATGACTCGGAAGCTGTATGCTGGCTCCCTCAGCCAATAAAGTGAGATGAGTGCCGCAACCCCAGAGTCAGCCACAACTGGACCTAATGGTCAGGGGTCCCTTTACCTTTACCTTTTAGCAATCACAAAAGGTTGACACGGGGCAGAGATAGGCCAAAATGGAGGCAGATGCAGCAAGTTTGGCATAATCAGCTGGCAATTACCGATATCTAATCCATCTTTGAAAATTGCATGTTGGATATTCTAACATATGCACGTAGAACATCCTATATAGTAATAGTGAATTCTTTCTCCGAGTGTAGCTCCTTATGCAGCTAAAAGAGCCCCACCCACACTTTAGAGGGCAGCATAGGGAAGCTCCGTTCCTGGTCCACAGTGTAAACTTTGCAGTGGTAGTATACAGAAAGTCTTAGTCTTCACATTAATAAACTGTTGGGGTGAATGTACCCTTTTCTTATCTTTCTGGTTAATTGAATAAGAGTGTTTACCTTCTGACCCTTTAAGAATAGTTGTGCACTATTCCAGAGCTTGATATTCACACCAACACACAGAGTGTGGAAATTAATAGACCTAACTTATTCATGTTCATTCATTTCAGTGGGTCTACTCTGAGTAGGAAGGGCATTGGATACAACCCTCAGTGTCTGGATGTACATGGCTGCCACTACCAGAGTAAAGTTTTCAGGGATTTGTTCAAGGGATGGATCTGAAGCTTAGCAATGGCCTTAGGACATATCTGAAGCTCATAGCTTTTGGCATGCTGACGTTAGATATCTTGTGATCCATCACTCTGCATTGCGGGCATACAATTTAGGAAAGAAAGAAAGAAAGAAAGAAAGAAAGAAAGAGCAGTTAAAGTGATAGCAAATTAAAGTCTCTGATAGAACATATCCCCGCTCCAGCAAGCTGCTTTGCGAGCCTTAACATTTTTTGTTACAGGAAAACCAAGTGAAATGAAAATAAGTTGTTACAAATTTAAAGGCTTTCGCCTGCCCTTTATTCTCTGAGAAAGATGCCAGTGCGTGATATCTTTGCAATCGTTTGAATACAGATGTGCCAAATTCTTGAGAAATAATTCTAGTAATTGGTTCTCCGAGCCTTTAATGTCAATGGGCAACATCACAAAGTGTGGGACGCTCATTAGGAACCATACCCTGATGCATGGAGGGATCTGTCCTTGCTTCATAGTACCAGAACAAGTCAGTAACTAAAGGGGGTGCAACAGCAGCAGCAGCAAGAAAAAGAAAAAAAATACTACAAAGGCCCACCAAAACCATCTGTGTTGCTGCCCATTAGCACACATTTTAGAAACACAGAAACTTTCCTGCAATTGACCCTTGCTTAGCTGGTCACCTGTATTCATCTTATGTAAGCTGATTTAACCTTCCTACATAATTAGTGCACCTTATACCCGTGGTCCTCCAGACACCCATCAGCCCCAGCCAGCATGGTTTGTGGTTGCGGATTAGGGCAGTTGTGGTCCAGCAACATTGGGAGGGCCCCATGTTGCCCATGCCTGATTTAATGAGAACAGAGCTGGCCCTACCATTTGGCAGGATGAAGTAGTCATGCTCTACCTTCCACATTTTGGAATGCCAGGAAGCGCCAGACAATTATCTGAGGTATCAGATGATGAACTGCATCAGTGGGTCATACTGTGATAGCTTGCCAGAGAGGCGGTAGTTCTCATCCAGTTACTGGAATGATGGAATTTGTTGTTTTGCTCTCTTCTCTTTCATTTCTATTCCAGAATACCATCAATACTGTCAGAAAATGCCTGTGGCTTTATTTGTTTACTCATTTTAATTACTTTAATTCACTTAATGTGAATTTTTACTCCCCCTCCTCCCATCACTGCCTTTGGTATAATATTGCATACACCTACCTCCTCACTTTCTCTTTAAGTGGTGGGGGGAAATGAATAATATATTTCGAAAAAATTAAAACTGCTTTTCATCTCTGGGAAGCTTTGATAACCCCACCAATATTAACATGTACTCCTTTATCGCCCATCTCGTTGACTCGCCTTTGACTCGCCCTCCAGTGTGAGCTCAATTAAATGTGAGTCCTAATTAGCTTCCTTTTTTTAATTAAGTAAGAGGGGAGAAGTCTGTCTAGAATATTTAAAGTGCTGTTTGACATTTGAATAAAAAAAATCAGCAGAGAGAACCAGCAAGGTTGATTGAGATTCCGTCGGGAGAGAGGATAGCGTAGCCACCAAAAATTATCCCGGGTTTCTACAAAAGCTAAAAGGAAACCTGTATAGAATTTGGAAGCTGTTCCTTACACCACCCATCTGGGAATTTCAGTAGAGGCTAGAGGAGCTTCAATAAGATGAGTGATTCCCCACCCCTCATAGATATTCTAGGCACCCCCCAACTTGTCATCTGATTCCATGCACATCCTGCCAGCCAATAAAATTTGAATTACATTTAGACTGTCCTCATCATGTGAAAAATCAACATCAGCCAAAATGTTAAGATTACTGAAATGTCTCTGGTGTGGTTTCACAAAGCTGCAGGTGGGACAGAATCACTTAGGTGGGCCCACCTCAAAGTTTATAGGTTTCTGCCTTTGGGGAAAGACTAACTTTGCATGCAGGAGTTCCCAGCTGCAATCTCTGGTATCTCCAGGTAGGTCTGGGAGAGAGACCTATTGACTGAAACCCTGGAAAGCTGCTGCCAGTCAGTGCAGACAGTGCTGAGCTAGATGGGCCAATAGTCTGGCTTAGGATAAGACAGTTTCTTATGTCCTTAATATGGGGAAGCTATTTATTTATTGATTTATTTAGTCATCTGTATCCCACATTCTTCTTCAAAGAGCTCAAGGTTGCATCTAGAGGGCACCAGGTCTCCAGTCCTGAGCCACTGGACAGTTTTGAGCCATGTAGCTGTGAGGAGCTCAGCCTACACTTGAGTAGGACCCTGGCACAGACACATGCCAGACTGCCATTTTCTCTCCCTCCTGGTCTTTTGTTCAGGAGCTTCAAAAGCTTTCTTCTGCCCAAACATCACAGCGACCGATGCCAACAGACACCGGCACACTTAGGGATCTGCAGAGTTTGCGCAACTTGCGTAACAGACCACAGCAACTCAGCATTTTGGCTAATCTACTTTATTTACATATAAACACACACGGAGCACTGCAACATAGCTCCCTCTCTCTCTACCATCAGACAGCAAAGAGAAAAAGGACAAAGGACAATAGTCCCACTTCACGGAACACAGGAACACAAACATCCTGTCTCCATCACTTCTCATTCTGTCATGTGAAAGACAAAAATCCCATGACTGCAATCATGGAGCAGGAATTCTAACAATAGCATGGTAAATAAGGTGTGAATCAGTAGACCCAGGAACCACTCATAAGATCAACCTATAACATATCTGCAGTTCTGCAGTTCTGCTAACCATGCCAGATGGGGGCAGAAGGCAGGGGGAGGGAGCTCCAGCTGGAGCTAGTACAACAACCATAGCTGATGCCATCATGTGACAGGAGCGGGGTCAACTCAAGATCCAAAGGATCACCTTCTCCCTATGCCTGGAATGCCCCATTTGGCAAATGAAAGGGAGAGCACTGCTCTGGTGGAGTGACACTTCTGCTCAATCCATGCACAAACCAGCCTGGCACAAAGAGAGTTTGGATTGCTCTATTACTGTTTTTAGGTTTTTCTGTCATAACCCAATACTCATGATTGATTGTGAGCTTAAAATGGGGTGGCCCACCTCCAACACCCCTCTGTTTACCAACTCCACTTCTGATCTTTGCATATGGAGTGACATTGGGGGTGAGTCTTGCATGCCCCCCATATTAAGCCCCCACATGTTTAATTAGATACTTTGTATAAGGGTTACCCTTCTTCTGAAGTGTTAGGACAATCAGATGAAGATGGGTCCCTGTCTTTTAACACAAGCATGAAAGGGGAGACTTTGGAGGAAATACAGCTTGTCAGATGTGGGGTAAGAAGTTGCTCCAGCAGAATTTCCCTCCTCTTCAGAACAATTCAAACTAAATGACTTTGGTGTAGTTTTGTACACACTGTGTGTATAATGTGTGGTTCCCATTTTACCGCACCATTGCAGGCCATGCAACTGTGAGGGAGAATTTAAGCAATTCTCAAGGTGTGGCCTTACTTCGGCCAAGGTTATTCTGAGAGGCAGCCTGTTGAGAGCCTCCACTTTTCCTCTCCAGAATCCCCTTTGGTATGGTGGTATATAAAAATGTGGGGCTGTTCTGGACATTTGGGGTTGAAAGTGAATATTGGTTATTGGGAGCCTTCTGTGAAGTGGGGGAGGGGCATAAATGTGGGTGTGTGGCTGGCACTGATCTATTGGCCTAACATTTGAATTTTTGCTCCCCTCCCCACACACGGACAGCTCCATGTGGTGGTCATCTGACCTCTCCAAGTGGAATGATCTTGTCTCCTGGCTGGCCTGGATTCTACAAGGATTCTCTGAACTGTGCGTGGGTCATAGAAGCTCAGCCAGGATACCCTATCAAAATTACATTTGACAGGTGGGTGCTATTATGATTTATTCCAACCAAATCACTTTAAAAATGCAAAAATAAATTTTAGAATAAACTAAAACAGTGTGGTTGCCAGAAACTTGAGAACTGTGTGTACCTGGCAAGCTTGAGATCCTTGGACTATTCTGTTTCAAATGAACTTTTGCCCCTTTAAGAACATACAAAGCTTCCTTATTCCAAGTCAGACCATAGTTCCATTTAGGTCAGTGGTTCTCCAGCATTTCAAATGGGTTTCTTTCGCTGCCCAACCTGGAGATGCCAGGGATCAAGCCTGGTATGGTATGTGTGCGAACACCTGCCTTTTGTGGGGTTGGAATGCAGCCTACTGTACAGGATTTGTATCTGTGGGTCCTCCCACTTTCGTCTTTGGCCCTTGCCCCTACTGGCACACAGGCCCCAGAAAGCGGATCACGAGGCTCCATCAGCTGAAAAATATTCCGCAACCTTGGTTTAAAAGAAAGGGACGGGCAAATGGGGACGCAGGGAGTTGTTGTTTTTACAGGCACTTCTCTCGCCCCATTGCAGATTTAAAACGGAGGTGAATTACGACACACTGGAAGTGCGCGATGGCAAGTCCTACTCGTCACCCTTGATAGGTGTCTATGACGGCACTCAGGTCCCCCAGTTCCTCATTAGCACCAGCAACTTTCTTTACCTCCTCTTCACAACTGACAAGAGCCACTCTGATGTCGGCTTTCAAATCCGCTATGAAAGTAAGTCAGGAAATGCAGGCAATTACGCCCTCACCAGTGTCATAAAATTACTCCTTATAGCTGTCTGGAATATGCCCCCCTCCCCTTCATCTTCTTTGCTTGGTTTGCACTATTGATACCAAATGTTAGAAGACCTTGAAATTCTTTAGTGTCAGTCACAGCCTGTATATGGGGGACTCAGAAATGAAGCTTGGTGTAGGGTGGGGACTCAGTGTTGAATGGAAATGAGAGTGTGATGGAAATATTTTATAGATTCTTTGGCTCCTGGGTCCAGTCATGTGGTGATGATAACATCCTTCATTATAGTTTTCTAGATCAGTCTTCCCTAGCCAGATGCCCTCCTTTTTTTCTTTCTCGGACTACAATTCCCATCATCCCTGACCATTGGCCATGTCAGCTGGGATGATGGGACGCTGTAGTTCATAATATCTGGTGAGTTCCAGGCTGGGGAAAACTGATTCGAAACCAGATTCAGTCTATATTATTTTGAGGATCTCAAGTAAGCATCTTACAAAAATAATCTGTCCTGATCAAACTTACATCAGGAACGATCCATCTCTCACTAGCTGGCTCCCCTGTTTGATTTAAGTTTCAACACTCTCCCCAACACAAGAGCAACATTTTGCAGAATCTTGAAATGAAATGTCAGGACAGCTTTATATATAAACCTATATCTAAAGATGTTGGAGAATTTTGGCAGAAACAGAAATGAAAGAATGAAATTCCCAGTGTTTTCTTCTGGAGCAGAAATCAACCCAGCAAATGTGATCATAGAGTTGTAAAGCTGGTAGGAACCCCAAGAGTCATTTAGGTCAACCCCCTGCAATGCAGGAATTGCAGCTAATCATAATTTACAATTATTGTTGTTTTCAGCCCTTAAATGCTATGCAATGATATGTAATTGATCACTGCTCCCACCCCACTTTGCATTGTGTTTCCCTTGCATAGTTTCAGGCCTTTTTTCCATTTCATGTTATATTACCAGATCAGAATGAAAGCAACCTCATATCCAAAGTGCACCCCTGTCATCTTAAAGATTGGCTGGCAGCCCAACATGATGCATATTTACTCAAAAGTAAATCCGTTGAGTTCAATGGGATTTAATCCCAAGTAAATGTACAGAGGATTGCAGCCCAAGACAGAATCCTAAAATCATTACCTGTTGACAGAGCCAGCCCACCCATGACACAGGGTGTAAGCTCCCACCTCAGGTGGCAGAAGTGCAAGAGTCAGCACTCTGCCCACCCCAACACTTCCACCAACTAGAGGGAGGGGTTCCAGCATGTAGCATTTCTGCTCATCTTCCCTGCCCTCAGACGGAGAAGCCGAGAGAACAGCCATACTTTGAGGAGGACCCAGGTTCCCGCCAAGTACTGTGGAACTGGGATGCAGCAGGGTGGCCCAAGAGGCAGCAATCCCTATTTTGCTTCAGGTGGTGAAACAGGGTGGGCTATCCCTGCTTATTGTGCAGAGTTATGTCTATCTCTGAGGTGTGATTCTCTCCCCACCCTCACTTCTGCCTCCAAATACCTTGAAGCTGAGTCAATGTGATAAGCAAGTAAATTTAAGACAATGTGATATCCAATTAAACTTAAGTGTTTCTCTTATTTTGTTATCACTCTAGTATTTTTTGGTTGTGAAGTGGCTTATAAATCTGCAAATAAATAAGTATAAATGTTGTGTTTAATGTTTTCAATGGCCAAATATGTGCCCAGGACCAGCAGCCAAACCTCTCCCTCTGTGTTCTTTGCAGCAGTAAAACTCCAATCGGACCACTGCCTGGACCCTGGGATTCCTGTCAGTGGGCAACGACATGGGGACGATTTCTATGTGGGGGCCTTGGTGACCTTCAGCTGTGACGCAGGCTACACCTTGAGTGACAGTGAAGCTTTGGAGTGCGAACCTAATTTTCAGTGGAGCAGGCCTCTTCCTAGCTGTGAGGGTAAGAGCTGAGTGTTGAAAAGCTAAAAAGTCTGGGCTTGAAGAATAATAACAACAGAGCACTATGCCATTGGCCCCATCCATCCTTCTCTCCTGCTCACCATGAAGTAAAATGGCTCATAGTCTTGTTTCCAAAATAGCTTCTATGTTTCTCTTCTTTTTTGCTGTTTTCTTCATTCCGCTTGTTACCATAACTAATTCTTATTTGTGTAAACCTTAGGGAATTAGGATTATCTAATTCAAGTATCCTGACTCTTCAGGGGATGAGGCCAGGGTTCAGAGTGGAGCAGAGTATTGCCATCAGGCCCAGTCATGGATTATACATACTAAACCAGAAGCACTTGCGTCAGAGAAGGTGCCAGCACTCTCTTGACTCTCTGTTGCTTTCCTCTCTGACTTGGAGGCCACAAAAAAACAAAATGATCAGTAGAAGCAGTTAAGAGCAGGTTTTAAAACATTGAAAAATAATTAAATTAAATGATGAGCTAAAAAACAGATTAAAACACCGGCCAGCTTTCGGCATACCTGGGTAGACGTGTGTAAACAAAACAAAAAAAAAATGTTTTTAGCCGGTGCTATAAAGAGTGCAGAGAAGGTGCCTGCCTGATATGAATAGAAAATTGGGGTAAGTGGACACTTTAAAACTTCGTGAAAGTAAGGTGGAAGTAAACCAAAATTAACTGAGAGAGGATGGAAAAACAGGGCAGCGTCAGGGGCCACCTATGAGATTGCCTTACCTCACACGTGCCCACGACAACAACTTCAGTCAGTGGAACAACTTCAGTCAGTGGAACAATTCAAGCAGGTGCCTTCAGTACTGCTAAATTGTCATAAAGGCTGTCCAATAGCATCAGGCTGCCTAGCCCAAGCAAGGCTGAAAACCAGGCAGTGACTGGGAAAGTGCTTGGGTCTTTGCTAAGCAACTGCTCCTCCCTCCCCACCTCTGGGAGCTCTGGCTTTTAATGTCTCCTCTTCTTCTCTTGCTTGATCACAGCTCTCTGTGGAGGCTACGTTCGTGGTTCCAGTGGCACCGTGCTTTCTCCAGGCTTCCCAGATTTCTACCCCAACAATTTGAACTGCACTTGGATTATAGAAGCTTCTCACGGCAAAGGTAACTCACGTGACATGCTCCCACCTTTCATCCCACGGGGGGTGGAAAGAAAGGATCTAGCATTGTGGGTCTCCAGTTGATCCTCAGAGCAGGGAGGTGTCCCTTCACCACATTTTCTGAGGTTACCATGAAGTGGAAGGACTAAAAACTTACTCTGGAGTAACATAGTGCAAAAGGTACATCCCTCTGTGGTTTAAGTCCCAGAGCAGCCTACTGCCTACTTCTGCAGTATGGAAATACTAATAAAACAATGCTGTTGTGATAGGTGTCAGATAATGTATTGGCTTTGAAATGCACTGTAGCATTTATAAATACGGTGATATTGATAGTACCTCCATGAATGATAAAACTGAAAGGATAGTAGTTTCCCTTGTTTTATAAGAAAATGAAAGGATGTACTCAAAGACAGCATGAAGCAAGGAGCTCTGTACCTGCTCCCTGTCTTTTGTGGCATGCCCCTCAATCAAGAATCAAACTCTCTCTTATTTCCTAGTTCCTCAGTTTTTCACCGTGCTGGTGGAATGGAATGTGGAACTGCAATAGATAGGCAGGAATTTCCTACTTTTTTAATTTTCGCAATCTTCCAACACTGTTTTCATGACCTCTTCACTGCTTTGCTTCTAATCATCTTTGCCCTGTGATGGGGTGCAGTCCTGGGCTACGTAACCTCTGCCACACCCTTTCACCTGTACCCCTCTGGCTGTGGTATTAATCTGCTGCAGGCCACACTAGCACACCCTGCCCTCAATGCAGTTCCTCAGCTGCAAAGGATTTGCTGGTTCCTCTGCTAATTCATGCTGATTTGGGACAAAGTTGGGACTTGAAAAAATTCTGCTGCAAACAGCCAGATTTTTAAAAGGGGAAAGAGAGAGGAAATCAGGCACATAAGTGCACATTAATTTTGAGCTGCATTCAGGAGCTCTGCTCTTTGAGTTCTGCTAGATACCAGCACAATGGGAGCCACTATCAATCAGTTCTGTGATGCCAATTGTATTAAGGCAGATAAACCAGTCACTGAAAAGCGCAACGCATTAGTGCAGGCATTACACACTGTGCAAGGTACCCCACAGAGCAGGAGCAATCCACTCTTCATTAATCCACTCAGCCCTGGATTCTCTCTTCTGATGAGAGGCTTCCCATTATCCTACCGCTATGCTTAACATGCAGCACACAGAGCCTGACACTCTCCTGTAAGATGTCATTCGTGCAGCTCCTTGTTTTCCTGAAGATCAAAGAGTGGCTTCCGACCACCCTACGTGAGCAGCGTCTGCAAGCCGTGTGGGGCCATGTGATGTGGATCCCAGGACACCTTTGCTTGAAATTGTTCATTTTGGGAAAGGCTGTGGGGCCTTTTGTATCAGCCTTAGGGGGCCAGAGTGAATTATGAATAGTGGAGCCGATATGGTTGGTGTAAGCTGTCGTGTCCCAAGGACCATTCAAAAGCCCTTGGGAGGCAGATGGAATCAGAAGTTCAGGAAGGGGGCAGGAACTGGCAGTGCAGGCAAGAGTCCAGTTTGTTACTCAAATCCAGGAGCACAAACACAGGATAAATATTGAAGGCAGACAGATAGAGAGTTTTCAGGACCTTGGACAGGTCAATGGAGAGCCGATCACTTGTTCCAAGGACATCTGAGCTCAAAACTGACCCAAACCAGCTTTCCATGGCCCCAACTCCATCCCTGACTTGGGAGAGGAGGACCTTGAAGGGCCAGTCCTTGATCCTGAATCCAAGTACTCTTTCACCTATCCACCTACCCTCACTTGGAGCACTGCCTGCATTGAAGAGCAGGAACTGGAGCCCATGACATACCTAGCAGGGAAGGTTCTCATCCCATGGAAAAGTTTGGCTTAAGCAGTTTCTGGGGTGTCCTTGTTCAAGGGTCTTGTGCCTTTTGGTACCTTCCAGTGCATGAGTCTGTGCTAAGGAGTATAAAGGCCCATCAGAATTGGGAAGGGACAGCTCACCTTAATCCAGGGGTGTGGAACCTGTGACCCTCAAACTGTTGTTGGCTTCCTGTTCCCATGTGCCACAGGTAGAATGGCCAGTGGTCTTGGATGATGAGAGTTATAGCCTGACCACATCTGGAGGGCCACAGGTTCCCCATCCCTGCCTGAATCCCATTGTTGGGGCAGAGCAGATCATACCATGAAGTGCAGCAATCAGAAGGTCCTGCTCTGTTGACAGGGCCATGGGAGAAAGCCAGTCTCCTGGAATTATTCATATCAGGCCAGCTAATCCTGAAGCTTTGTACTGCCAGACAATCTGTCAGAGCTGAGCTGCAGGCGCCAGGAGTTCACACCAAGGTCAGAGACGGGTGTCAAGAGGGAAAGCAGAATCCAGTAGCAAGAGGCCAGCAATGATGATTGCTGCTCAGGCAATGTCTCAGCCTGAAGAGGAAGGTTTTATTAGTCCCTCTTGTTGAGGAGAGCCAGGCCCTGGGGGGAGGGGCAGGATAGAGAGAATGTGGGCAACTAACTTGGACCTCACCCATGAAGAGGGTGAAATAAAGTGCAATGTTGCTGGGTTTTTTTCTTCCAAAACAATCAGAACATTTCCCCCACTCCCAATGTAATAATACGGGTCAGTGTTTCACCCAGTTGCAGAAGTAATTTCAGTGTTTTGAGTTTTCCCCACAGCTCCATTTGCTGTGCTGTTGACATGAGGATCTGTCCACTGGCCTGTTGTTCCACCAGCAAACATAATCAACATTTAGTCCAATACACTCCATCCCTCCTCTCCTCTGCTGATTGACTGATAGCTCCATTGACCTGTCCTCCAGCCAGGCTGTCACCCCAGCAAGGGACGCTTCCTGGCTCTGCCACAACCCTTGACTTTGTATCTGATGTGTTTATTAGTTGATGAAACATGATCCCAGATGTGGGAGAAATCCTGCTATTTGCAAGGGACATTTTCTGCTTTTCTCTTCCAGTTTTTGAGACATTCGGTTCTTATTCAAGCATTCTACTCATCAATTCACCTGGGACACAAAGGGGGTGGGAGGGAAGAGGGCTGGGCTATGTAGTCTCTCCTCCCATGCTGCAAATGTCAGCCTCCCTCCCTCTAGTGTTTCTGCATGCAGTGCAGATGTCTGTGGGCATGAGGCCTTTGTTCACATGGATGCACTTGCTAAGGCTTCCATGCAGTTGCAGCTGGTGGGCCTTCATGACACCCTCTCTTCTGTTTTCAATAGTGTGTGTTGCTGCCGATTACTTTTTAAAGAAGTGTTTATTGCGTTTTCAGAAATAACAATACCTGTCTATCTAGGTGTGCTTGTTTTCCTGAGAAAATAACATGATTCTGACAAACAATGCAATGAGAAGGAATTAGTGCAGGGTGGGGCCTTTAGCCTTCAGGCGGATTCTCAGGGCCTTAAAAGGGGCCAGAAATACAGTAGCCAATCTGGATGGACAGACTCATTCTAGTACCTGGAAACGCTTTACCTACTAGGGAGATATTAAAAACCGCAATCCTGCCTGCTCACCATACAGGGGAGCTGTGCACCAACCTCCACAGGCTTCCACTGCCCAGTTCTCAAAACAGAGGCAGGTATTCTCCTTTTCCCCTCTGTGTCTTAAGAAGGAACTAACGCATAGCTCCCCTCCCCTCCCGCACACATTTTCCTAGGGCCATAGTCTTGCTTTTTTCACTTGGGGTTTTTACCTGCTTGCTTAGTCTTTCTGTCTCCCCGTCTCTCCCCCCCCCCCAGCTTGACTTGCACAGACTGTCTCAGAGAGGTTTGATGTCTCATGGTCTCTGGGAGGTACAGCAGAATCATGCCCATTTGCATATCAAGGATCTTGACGTCTCTGATCCAACCTTGCAAATGTAGCCATGGCTGCCTTTGAAAACTAAGAAAGCAAACTCTCCTTCTTACCAACCTAAAGCTAAGCACGGTGCTTTCTGTTATCCATTGGAATTAAGTTGCTAGCCTTTTAAATCCTGTGCTATCAAAGCTTTGAGGCTGCCAGCTTTTCTTCCTATACATGGTTGCTTTACAGTTAGCTGCCCCCTCCTCCTTGCTACTGCTGAATGTTTTTTTGATCACAACGGTCCCCAGGCACTGATCAATCCCTAAGAAGGATTGCAGCCCTTCATAGGGAGCCACTATTGGAAGACAGAACACTGTTGGTTTCAACCCAATATGATAAGAAACAGGTTTTTATCCCCAGGCAAGGAATCTTCACCCTTAAGTAGTGTTCTGCTTTGAGTGATGTCCTCAGCAATAGGGGAGGCAAGGCCATGTAGCACCCTGGACAGCTCCATGCAGGGCTCTGGCTGGAAGCTTCATGAGCACAAAGCTCAGAGGTTGCTTCAGCAGGGATCATCCTCAAAACTGAGCTTTCAACAGAAGCTGCAGCTCTATCTCAGTTACTAACTCATCTGCCCTTGATGAAAAGAGCCTCTTCATTTGCAAGGGCCCAGTTTCCTTTAATAGTCCTTGACTTTAATGGAGCAGAGGAGAATGTGGTTTCACTAAGACTTCTGAACTGGAGTCTTCTGTTAGTGGAGGACAGCATAGCAAGCTGGTGGTACTGGCACAAGGACACCTCTTCCAGATGTGCTTTTAGTCCGCTATGTATATCTGGGACTGGCCATGATGGCAGTTTCAAGGCTGAATGCGTCATTAATATCAGACAGGAAGAAGCCACATGATTAGCTGGGCCTAGGTGATTCAGACACTTGGCACAGCCAAATGGAAACCCCACTTCACCGGAAAGCAGTTCTCCAAATTGATTGGCAAGGTGAATCAGTGGAAGCAGATAATTAAGTAGTATTACCCTAAAATAGGGGTCATGGCTCTCACTCAAGTGGCTTTTTTTTAAGAATCAGAAAAAATAATACATTGATCTATTAGCAAATAATTCATGGAGCTTCCATTTTCATAGGTAGTATACCTTTGAATGCCAGGTAACATAAGAGAATTGACAAGGGCAGGCTATTGCTTTCATACCTTGTGAGCTTCCCAAAACCATCTGGCTGGCAGCAGTTAGAATGATGGATGAAATCGACCCTTGGCATCTTGATCCCCCAAGTCAATTATAAGCATGAAGTTCTTGCAAAGGAGTTATGGGAGAATAGCATAGATGCATTCTTGTAGGGCTCGGACAGGACAATTATTCATCAAAGGTTCCTAGTCCTCATGACTATATATTACCTCCAGAATTAGAGGCAATATGCCACTGAATGCCACCTGCTGAGGGGCAAAGAGCAGGACAGCACTATGCCATTGGCTACACCTCATTGTTAATGAAGAGAGAGCTGAACCACAAGTTCTAGTTTGGATAGCATGCTAATATTGGCTTAGCACAGTGTGGTATGGGAGTAAAAAGAGAGAGAGAGAGACCAGGGAGGTGCAAAGTATTTGCAAGCTCCTCTCCCAGAGCTTACGTTTTCACACTGTCCTGGTAAGCCATAACTTTCTTTTGCAAGCTTCTGCTTTAGCACTGGTAGCCTCCACCCACAACTGCTGCTTCTCTCCCTTTCCCAATCACAAGTCACATATTTTGTAGTGACTGAGGTACCATCATAGCACTCCCTAGCCTATCAGATCCTGCTTCACAGTGTTGTCAGTGAGGGTAAATGTGGGCAATATGAGTAAGAGCAATGCTTCCTAGAGCAGTCATGCAGGTGATCCAAGCCAGTCAGATACATAGTGAATATGAGGATGTCGCTGTACTGCATAACCAATCAGATATTTCTACATGCTATTATGGAGGGCACCGACAACAACTGACAATCTCAGTATGCAGATGGATAATTCTTAAGGAGTGTTGGGGCGGGGGAGATGTATTTGGCACAGTTGATCATTTTTTGTACCGACCGTGAGTGGCTTTGGCTCAGTCCAAGGTTTTACTCATGTTTTAGCACCGTAGAGATAAGACTTTCCCCCATGTTTGCCTCCCAGCTGTGATTCTCTGTGCTTTTAATCTCTTTTCTGTGTGGCCAAGAGAACTTATCTGCATTATGGACTAATGAGCTGTAAAATTACAGTTTAAAAATAAATCTATTTTTAAGACATTAAAATGCATCAGAAAGAAAGAAAGAAATCCCAGTATATTTGTAAGAGATTAGATAGCTAAGAATCCAGCTCGACCAATTTGTCTGGCAGGACCCGGGTTTGCTAAGAATAAAAAACAAAGCTCAGTTTCAGCAAGGAATGTTGGACCTGTTTTTAATGCCAATGGTCACTCTCTGAACATGTGAAATATAAGTAAATAAAGAAGGGAATGCCTTGGGTCATGTGCAGAGTGCTTTTGTCTCCACCCTTCACCACAGTGTATGTTCAGAATGATGTACCGTACAGTATTGTTCAGTTTTTACTTCCCTGTATATCACTTGTATGACAAGCTGCTAAGTGTGTCAGCCAACTCCACAGCCCTGGTGTGTGACCAGAATACCCTTTTCAGCATGCTTTTGATCTGTGATGAATGGGTGTTTAAGGGAATAAGCTGCAAATCAGGACATCCCTAGTTCAAATGTTGATATGACCCTAAACTCACACAGGGCCTTAGGCAAGCCACAACCTCTCCCCAAGCCTTCCAACTGCAGGATTGTTGTAAGAATGAGTGATATAATGTAGGTACAGCAGTTGTGAAGTATTACTAATTACGTTTCTATCATGCATCTAAGTTGCCATGATGATGCACTGGCAATATCATAGAGCATTTCTTCCAGCAGCCTTTGAGCTCAGGGACCTCTCTCTATGGGGTTTCCCAAAGAGAAGCACACTGCCTGATCCAGGGCATATTTACCCAGAAAGAAGCCTCAGTTAGATTAATACTAGAGATGTCAAGAGGATTTTTCTAGATCCAATACACTGAATGCAATTCCCACCCCCACCCCACATCATTCGTAAAAGCGGATGCAAATTTGCATAACATTTTCATATGTTGTGTGCCGTGTGTGCATTTGTGCCCTTTTTCACAGATGGCTGGAAGGCCCCAAAATATATCGGCAACTACATGCAAATAACGTGTCTGACAGACTGAATCTCAGGAGGTGAAGCTTTCCCCCATAACTGTACCTCCATACTAAAAAAGAAAGAAAGAAAAAAGGCTTCGTCTGTTGAATTTCTGCCTGACACACAGCTATTAAAGGCACAAGGCCAGGCATGGCATTTGCCATATTCAAAGGTGGCAGGCGTATATGTCAAAAGAGATTTCAGATTTACAGCAACTAAGGTTCAGATGGCCGTGCTTGGATAAATTGAAGCATAAATTGTTAAAAAGCAAACAGTGTATCCTAAGAGCATTTGTAGTGGTTATTTATTTATAATGCATAATTACAGCGATGTTATGAGCATGGGTCAAACAGCCACCCTTCCCTTTGCTTTGCTTTGCTTTGCTTTGCTTTTTTTCTCCTTTTTCTAGCAATAAAAAAATAATAAAAATCTGAGCCTTTGAAATGGGCATACTCACTTAGGCATTTATACCAGCAGCACCAATCCACCCCCCAAGGAGCCCCTTGTTTTTCCCAGGGGTGGGAAAGCAGTAAATCACTCCTCCCACATTGCTGCTATAATCTGTTTAATATCTCCCCAGCTGCCTCACCCCCCCCAAAAAAAAAACCCTAATTTGACATGAGACCAGATAGAAACACTGAACTATACTGCAGGGTTTTTTTTTTCTCTCTCAGCCCTCCACCAGCAACACTGGACAATTTTGCAGGGCTGATGCAACCAATTCTTTCTCAACCGCAGCTGCCTCTGCTTGCAACATGGAGGTCCTAATGGTGGGATTTATTTGCATTAGAATGTTTTTTTAAAAAAATGTTTGCACACTCAGAACAGAAGTAAAATTGAACCTTAGTTGGAAAGAGCATGTGTTCCTGTCTGTGCTGCTACCTTTTGCTTTCTCTACCAGGGAAGATAAAAATGCAGCTTCTGTCTGTGGAGTCCCTTCACAGGGAGCCAGACGACCTCTTTTCTAATGTCTACTTCTAGAGAAAAGTCATAGAGTGACACATGCATCAAGGCAGACCAAAATATAGCCTTCAAAAAAGGAGTCAGGGAGTCTGAACTCTAGAGATGGGACTTCCTGGGTAAGGCCTAGAGACTTGCTTTTTTAAAAAAAGACCTTTTTAGGAAAGAAGTGAGAATGAAATCTCAGAGTCTGAGCCATTTTCTGACTCTGGGCCCAGTGCAGTAGTGCTTCTTCACTGTTTCTCCTCTCAAGCCCCAAGGCTTTTACTCACATACAAATCCCACCCCTGACAAAGCATAGCTGCATCTGGGTTCAGGGCTCTGTGTGAGCTGTGATTTCACACATGAGAGTAGAAAAGGAGTGCAGGTTCCACATTATGTTATATAAAGTGCATAGTTCATGAGTATCTCACTATTATCGTTTGCTATTTGTTTAGAAGTCAAGTTACTAATCCGTATGACTGAAAGCAAAAAGTGAGAAAGGCCCCTAAATAAGGAACAAACAGGACGAAATGTCCCCATTTATTTTTATTTTTATTTTTGTTATTTATTAACTTTAATGCAGGCACTGCTCCAATCAAATCAGCAGCTCCAACCTGCAGCTGTTTCAACTTCCTTTACATATCCCCGATATCCCATTTAGGTTTCCAGTGTTTGAGGCCAGCTCCTTGTCCTGTTCCTTAACAAGAATAAAATATGCAAAACAGTAAAATAGAAAAGCAAACTTTCCTTAGACTGTCTTGGCTGTCGTCTTTTCGGAGTGAAAAGCTGGTTCTTTGAAAAACGCTGTGTACCATGGAACTCAGTGGCTCAGTGAATGGTGAATTCTAATGCTGCTGCTGCTCAACCATGTTTCTCGACACATGTATTTGAACTGGGGTGCCTCCCTGCATTTGTGTCACTCCACAGGTGTCTTCTTCACCTTCCACACCTTCCACTTGGAGAGTGGCCATGATTACCTGCTGATCACGGAGAATGGCAGTTTCAGCCAGCCACTGAAACAGCTCACTGGCTCCCACCTTCCTGCTCCTTTCAGCGCTGGCCTCTTCGGGAACTTCTCTGCTCAAATCCGCTTCATTTCAGACTTCTCCATTTCTTATGAGGGCTTCAACATCACCTTTTCAGGTAGGCACTGTTTTCCCTTTAAAACAAGGGTAGCTAACCTACAGCATTTATCTACCTTCCTAAATATTTTGTTGTGGCTGTCTGACACACACACACACACACACACACACACACACCCTTTTCTGCTTCCTTCTCAACTCCACAATCCTTACAACTTTATTTGTGTGTGTGTGTGTCCCCAAAAAGCCTCCAGTCACCAAAAATCAGGCAACTAATCTTTCAAGGGAACATTTGTTGCCCCTACAGCTCTGACGTGACATGAAGGTGTTAAGTTAAAAGCTCAGGAAGCAGGAAAAGCCTTGTGGGAATGGGCGATGCTGGATCCTTATGGAGAATAAAGCAATGCACTCTACATGGGGCTGCCCTTGAATCGTGGGAGAAGAAAAACTCTTGGCTTGCTCAGTAATGCCATGCCTGCTTTTTGTCTGTCTGTCAGAATATGACCTAGAGCCTTGTGACGAGCCAGAGGTGCCGGTCTACAGCATCCGCAAAGGCCTTCAGTTTGGTGTGGGGGATGTCTTAACCTTCTCCTGCTTCCCTGGGTACCGGCTGGAGGGCGTCTCGCGCATTACCTGCCTGGGCGGTAGACGGCGTGTGTGGAGTTCGCCTCTGCCAAGGTGTGTTGGTAGGTGGTCACGTGCTTTAATTTTGCTTGGGCAATCTACCATGTCATAATGTTACACAGGCAAATAGCTAGTCCTCTGTGGGGTTGTGGGCTTTCTCAGTGCCAACAGGCAGGAAGCGTTGGAGGGACAAGGTGGGGCAAGGCAAGTGAAAGATGTATTGGAGGATCTGTCTTGCATTCTGTTGCGCCACCCACATGTGGATTTTCTCTGACAACAGGGAGCTGGAACATGTGCAGAGGAAGGTGACCAAGATGATCAAGGGTCTGGAAACCAAGCTTTATGAGGAATGGTTAAGGGAGTTGGGTATGCTTAGCCTGGAAAAGAGGAGTCTGAGACGGGGTATGATAGCCATCTTCAAATAGCTAAAGGGCTGTCACATGGAAGATGGAGCAAGCTTGTGTTCTCCTGCCCTGGAGGATAGAATCCAAACCAATGGCTTCAAGTTACAAGAAAGGAGATTCCAACTAAACATTAGGAAGAACTTTCTGACAGCAAGAGCTGCCAGAAAGTGGAATGGACTCCCTTGGAAGGTGGTAGATTTTCCATCAAATGTTTTAAGCAGAGGTTATGCACATCTGTGATGTATGCTTTAGCTGAGATTCCTGCATTGGAAGGGGTTGGTCTAGATGACCCTCAGGATCCCTTCTACAATTCTATGTATCTATGGACAAGGAAAGACCTGGAGAAAGCTGGGTCGTCACATGCAGTTAAAACATTAGAACAGCTTTCCATCTGCACTGTCATTCCTCCTAAGCATAGGCAGGTGAAATCAGGACTTGGAAAGCATAGGTAGCTCAAACCATGGTGGCAAAACTCAGCAAATTCTTGTGATCAAATCCTGACTTAATAATCCAGAACATGAACAAGTGGTGTGCACCTGGTCCAAGCCGCTTTCTGGAAGATTCGTTCCTTCCATCATGGAAGCAGGTGAACAAGCCAGAGCTTTATCAGAGCTGCCTGTTCTGTGCAAACCTAAAAACTATGGTTAATGGTCTACAACAGAGCTCTTTTTTTCCAGATGAAGGGCTTCGTTATCTAATAATCAACTCTCTGGGTGTGACAAACCTGTGGTGGGCAGGATCAGAGGCAAAAGATGGGTGAGACTAGAGGCTGAAATGAGTGGTGCAGACTTCCGGGTCGGCGCCATCGCCGAATGGCGGACTCCCTCCAAGCTCCAGAGGGAGTCGGCTGGGTAGGGGTCGGGTCCTGCTGTGCCGGCGACGCGGGGACCCTCAAAAACCATGGGCAGAGATGCCCATGGACTTGGTGACTCGGCGGGCACCGTTTGCGCCCCCCGACCCGCGAAGGAGCCTTTTTAAAGGCTACGGAGCGGGTGACGGGGGGTGTGTGGTGCTGTGAGTCCAATGCTTCCCCTGCCCAGCGAAGCCGCGTGCCATTCGGCGGAGAGCAACGACTTCTTCTTTGAAAATTTCAGATTTGGACTAAAAGGAACAACCCGTGAGTAAATTGATTGGACTTAAAAGGGAAATTTGATCTTTGAATTTGGAGCGAGCGGGGGGAGTGCAAAAAGGAAGTCCGCCCCCCCCCCCCCCCCCGTTGTAGATGGCTCAACGCAAGGATTTGACAACTAAGATCGAGAGATGAACTTGTTTACCTGAAAAAAATTTTTAACTTCACGAAGGGAAATTACAATAATTGTGCTGGAGGAGAAGACTGATTTGTGGGAACTAAAATGCAACCCCCCCGGGAACCGGGAACGATCCGCTATGAGAGACTGGTGAAGAGACACAGAAACTTTGACAGCTGTCAAAGTAGCTGTCAAAGCAGGAAAATAAAAGAGAACTTTGTTACGATGGCTTTGCTGGTTAGATTTGTTACAATTTGGACATAAATTATTGGAAATAAAGGCAACAAGTTATTTGACTTTTGGGTCTGATTTTGAAAGAAATTAAGTTACCATATTCCCTCTAGAGGGAGGCTGGGACATTGCAACAGTAGCAGCAAGTGGAAAAATACTATGAATTTGAGCAGGATCTGTTATCTCTTGGGAAAGCTGCAAAAACGAAGCATTATTTTGTCTACAGAGGTTTCTATACTAAAGGAGACAATGGATTTATCTATTGAAGAAAGGAAGGGACTTGACGCAAGTTATGTTCCTGAATAACAAAAGCCTCTGTGGAGAACAAGAAGTTTCTGAATTAGAAGGTTTCTGCAGCAGAACAGGAAAAAGCAACCTGAGGAATAAGAGCTGGACAAATTTGAAGCCGGAGTATTTGGAACATCCAGACTTTAAAAGGACCAAGAAATAGAATTTAAGTTAGACTCTTAAACATAGAGGTCTGGATGGAAGAACAATGACTTTTTCTGAGAGTTTTTTTGAGATTGGACTTTCTGAAATTAAAAGCTATCAAAAGACGGCAAAGTGGAGTTGAGATATAGACGTGGATACACCAGGCTGGCAGTAGACAATGGATGAACTTTGGGGATTGGAACTGGGGAATGGGGGGGGGGGAGATTTGGAATCCAAAGGCTGTAAAATTATATATTATTTCTTTCTTTTCTTTTTTCATGTTTGTTGTTTGAAAATAGGGGAATTCGTGGAAGGGAAATGGGGTCGATCTTAGGGAATTATATAAAATATAAGGAGAAATGGTTCATTAAGATAAATAAGATAAATTAATTTGGAATAAATGGGTTATTTAAAATTACAAATAAGGTTTTAAAATTTGGGGTAAGAATCTGTGGAATCAATTTAAGGGAAATGGAATACAAGAGGGGGAGGGGGGGGAAGTCCGGGAAAGATGCCACTGAAACCAAGTGTAAATCATATTTGTTTTTTCTTTCTTTCTTGCTATCTTTCCTTTTTATTCTGGAAAATTTTTAATAAATATTATTAAAAAAAAATAATGAAATGAGTGGTGCAAAATATGTGGGTTACTTTCTACAGGAGGCTACAATCCAGCCACACAGTTCTTCTCCTTCCGCAGCTCTAGTGTTTTCCTGCTCATTAATTAAGGCCTATTCAATTGTTAGTTTGCTTATCTGCAACTTCTTTAGACTCTGACTTCAGACACAATAGCCTCTGGATTCCCCTCCCTGCCATCCTTTTGCTCAGTACAGCTAAGTCTTTTCAAACTGCTAGTAGTTAGCTCTCAGTGGGAGGTTAGCCAGTTTTCCCACATTTTTTTTGTTAAGGATCAGCTAACAATGGATTTGTTCAAAGGGCTTCTTTGCCTGTACTTAAATAGGAAGACGGGGGGGGGGGGGGGGAATCCACACTCCCCCCCCCAGCGAATTGCAGCAGCAAAATTGCAGCCTGCAAAGACATTAGACATTATTATAGCCAGCTCCTCTTCTACTCAAGTTTTGGCTCTTGTCTCCGCACCAGCCACCCCACATTCAATGGCAGCACCTGCCACTTTCAGCTCAGTTATGGCAGATCTTCCCAGTTGGCCAGCTTCTCCTGCATCTCAGAGCCAGATCAGGTGGCCCCATGAATTCCCCTCCTTCTGGAAGTACTCTAGTTAAAGGGGATGTTACAATGGAAGGTCAGTAGGAGGCTCTGCTCTTGCTTTGGTTGAGGAGCGCTCACTACACAGGGAGAGGAGGACAACAGAATATCTGCCTGATGAAGGAGAGCAAGCAGTTCACCGGCTCAATATCTCACAGGGAAGATCTTCCTCAGCTGAATTTAGAGGAATTCCTCATTCTCTGGAAACCTCTCTCTGAGCTACGGTGTTCATGCAGCTCACTCTAGCATGAATTCGGTGTTTCAACCTCATTACACAGCTATCCAAAAGCAGCCTCTACTTCAGAAGACAGCATTGTTAATTCCTGAATTTCCTCCAGATATACTGCACCTTCTCAAGGAGGCTCTATTAGTAGAACTAGCTAAGGAAGTAATTCTTCCCTCAGCTACCTCTCAGTCTCCAGGTGTTCTTCACCAACAATCTCTATTTGCTGCCCCCACTCCTCCACTTCTAGGAGGCAGCCTAGAGTGTGACCTTCATGCAGGGGTCCTGGTCCCACCTCAGGTGCTCTGTTTCCCTTGAAGACCTTGACTCATATCATCATCATGATGGTGATTATGATGATGAATGCAGTGATGAATCAATGCCATGTCTACTAGGTATAAGTAGAGCAATTAGGAGACTGAGACCCCTGTAGACATGCCAGAACATTTACTGTGAGCACTGGAAAATATGTGTGAATGTATCTGTGGACTGCGAAGCCTCAGAACACAAGTCTGTTCAGGACCTGGAGGTTTTCTTTTGCTGAAGATCCATTTTCCTGAATTAAATATGATGAAGTGCTCCCTCGGTAATTTTGCCACTCTCAATAATCAGGAGCCTAATGAGTTCCATAAAGACACATGTGCTAATTGCACTTCTTAAAAGGTTGTGTTACACCAGATGCTAGCAATCCCTGGGTTGGCTGTAACATTAGGTGACTGTAGGAGACTTGCACAAGGCAGCACATTGAAACGGGCAATGAAATGCTTTGCCCGCAGCAAGTGGCAGATGCAGATCTCTATTCCCACTTTGGTATATGCCTTCCACAATCTGGTGCTCTCCAAGCATTTTGGACTACAGTTCCCATCAGCACAACTCTTCCTGAGGCCCTGGAACGTCAATGCAAATCTGAGGTAACAATTCTGAGTCGCATAGTCTGACCTGGAAGAAGAAGGTGTCTTCCTATGCTGTCAGTGGTGAAACTGTGGGGAACTCTCAGGACCACTGCCTTTCTGTTGCCTTCCTTGGTCACCTTGGCTGTTTGCAAGGGAATCTTGAGATTGGCTTTGCTTTTACTGGAGCTGGGGGATATGGCTGGTTGGATATTTCAGTCAAGGTGAGGTTGTTTCCAGTCCCTCTGCTGGGCAGCAGGCTGGTCTGCTATAACTTTGAGTGCTATAACTTTGAGTCCTGAGTTCCTCAATGTGTTTGTCATGGCCGGAATGAGTTAAATGGTGTTATGGGAACTTCCCTGCAGAAGCCAGTTCTGAAACATGCAAATGCTGTGTGCATCAGTCTCCTTTCTGTGTTCCCAACCTCCTCATGTTGAATGAGGTCTGCAGGTCTAGTTACAGGTAGGTAGCCGTGTTGGTCTGCCGTAGTCGATACAAAAAAAATAAAATTCCTTCCAGTAGAACCTTAGAGACCAACTAAGTTTGGTTTTGGTATGAGCTTTTGTGTGCATGCACACTTCAGATACAAGTGTGCATGCACACGAAAGCTCATACCAAAACCAAACTTAGTTGGTCTCTAAGGTGCTACTGGAAGGGGGAAAAATATTTTGTTTTGAGGTCTGCAGGGTTGGGGTTTTTGTTCTTGTTTTTTACTCACATTTGCCTGAGCTCAAACGGAAGCCTTTTCATGAGCAGATACTGTGCGTTATCAGTATCCTTTGCACAGATAGTTCTGCCTCTGTTCAAGTAAACACAAGAACCCCCTGCAGTTCTCCCCCACTCAGTGGGGATGTTTGGGGCAGGGTTTGCATGTGCACCTCTTCCACTGGGTTTTCATGCTCAGGGAAGTGCCTGAACGTGCCCTTGCTTACTTTAAAATGTGGTAAGCTGGTCCTCTTGGGAATGGAGGAAACACCATCCCTGCTTACCCTGCTGTGGGTGGGATCCTGAACTTCTTCTCCAAAGTCCTGCCCCGATGGCAGTGCTTTCTTTTCTGTGGCTCATGGGAGTTTTAGCATGTGTTTGTGTTGGATCTAGAATTCTCTGTGTGTGTGTGTAGATAGGAGAATTTGTGCACATCCCAACATAGATAGGGAACATACCAAAGGTGTGTGTGCTCACACTTTATACTAGTGTTCTGTTCTGGAAATATTAAAACCCAACCACTCTGCATCTCTCTGTAGCTGAATGCGGCTCCTCTGTAACCGGCACTCAAGGCGTCCTGCTGTCCCCAAACTACCCTCTGAACTACAACAACAACCACGAATGTATCTACTCCATCCAGACACAGCCAGGGAAAGGAATTCAACTCAAAGCCAGGACTTTCAGCCTGGAGGCCCGGGATGTCTTGAAGGTAATGGCTAAATCTGGTGGGCAGATGAAAGGCTTACAATGAGGAAAAACCACTCATCTCCAAATGGATTAATCCTGAGCAGAATTTTCAACCCTGCCAAGCAGGAACCAGCTGTCAGAGTACAATTGCTTCCCAAATGTTGACAGCCTAGATTTTCTCAAACTTTTGTCAGAGAAAACATCTTCAAAATGGTGGTTGATGTTTCAATGAAAAGTTCTTGGGAAACTATATCTGCCACTTGAAGAGGACGGGATGATGTTGGTGACTGGGCTTTGGGTTTCTGTCTTTTTCCCCAAAGCGCTATCCATCTATCATTTTATTTCATTTCATATTTTTTTATAAAGTGCTTAGTACTAAGGACTCATCTTTACCTCCATTTGCCCTGCCTCTTTCATCTGGGAAAGTGAGTTTTCTTCATATTGCCATCTGTTCCAGTTTAATGCCAAAGAACTAAATCCCCTTCAGTACATCCTGATTCACAATATACAACACTTTTCTTGGATTTGGGGTGAAGAGTGGGGCAGGAATGGCTTCTTATGAGGTGGTTTACCACACAGGGAAATACAGAGCACCTTTAACACGACCTGAGGCCCCGGGCACTCTTTTTCCTTAGTTTCCACCTTACATGTTCATCTTTCTTCTCCCTTCTCATTCTCTTCCTGTCTTCTTTCTCCTCTTCTGCGTCTCCCTTTCTGCTTCTTAAAAGACCAAGCAAAACCCTCCAACAGAAAAATAATGTAGCCACCAGGGGAGTTCCAGTGAACACTATCTAATACACTTCTGGGCCATTCACTGCAGCTTTTCATTGATTTATCAGTTTGATTGATTGGATGAAACTTTTTATTTGACTGAAAAGCTGCCCCCCTCCCAGTTAATCAGGTAACACCCTTTTTATGCGGAACATTTTATACATGCATTTAATTGTGCTGTTTTAGTACTGACATGTTTGCTGACCTGGAAGGGCAGAATATGAATTTAATAAATAATAATATAAGCTGCAGCAGCTTCTCATTTCACCCTTATCCCAGGAAGAATGTCACTTTTAATATTGTGATTCCTGTGAGATATATTTATTTCCTCAATCATATGCAAATTTATGCTAATTTAACAAATAATCTGATTAATCCATTAAAATGCCATTAATTGGGTGATGAGGGGTATCATTTCAACCCCCCATGGTGACAACCAATTTCCCACAAAAAGAGTGGGGCATTGTGGGAACTCTGCACTAGACACAGCTTAGCAGAACTTTGAAAACCTCTGGGAAATCTCACTTCTCCAGCAACCCCTGAAAACCACCAAACAAAATCTCCCATTTCACAATTAATGGGACTAAGAAATTAAGGAGGGGCATTCACTCAACTCTAATTGATATAATGACATCAGTGTTTATAGGTAAGGAAAGCAGAAAAAGAGCAGAATTATTATTCAGAAGGAGGCATTGGGTCAAGACAAGGCAAAGGCTGGGGGTGAGCATGATTGTGGGGAGGAGCCCATCCTCAGTTGCAGTTCTTTTCCCTTTTCCAGATCTATGATGGCAACAATAACTCTGCCCGCCTCCTGGGCACCTTCAGCCGGACAGAGATGTTGGGCCTCAGTGTCAACAGCACCTCCAGCTCCATGTGGCTCGAATTCATCTCAGATGGCAACAGCACAAGTCAAGGATTTGAACTGCAGTTTTCTAGTAAGTCCATAGACAACCTTGCTGTGACACAAGGCATAAAAGCTGGGTCATCATCATATGGGACTCCTATGTTTCATGCAGAGGCAGGAAACTGTTTCCAGCCAGTGGACCGCATGTCTTGTTCCCTAAACACTGTAGGACATTTTGACAGGTGGGGGGGCTGCCCACTAAGTACATTCAACTAGCAGCCCGATGTTCCAGCCTCTGAGCACAGCCCCTAGTTCCCATGAAGCCCCCCCCCCCCAGTGTTATTTCGTAGTGCTTTCTCTCAATATGTGATCCCAAGCACATTTTGGGATCTTTAAACACCTGGTATGAATATCAACAAAGCTTCTGGCCATAGTTCTTCCCCTTGCCGGCCTCGGCTTCAGCCTTGCTTGTGTTAGCTAACAAATAGGAATGGGGCTCTTCCCCCTGGGGAGAAGGTGGTTAATACACTCTGGTTAATAAGGTCTTTTGTCTGTATCCTGACTTAAGCACAGGACAACTTGATAGGCAGAGCTAGCATGGTTGAGGCTGCTGATCAGTGAAGCAGCATTGCATTTGGAGTGGAGAAATGTGTGGTTTAGTGGGCAATGCAGCCTGTGCTTTGGGAGCAGATTTTCTTCTCTCCCGAAAGCAGCTGTGAGGAACCAGAAGGCTGCATTTGAGAGCTTGTAGGTCACATTCAGCTCAAGGGCTGCCAGTTGCCCATCACTATTTTGGGTCCTTCAGCAAATAGCAAGGTTGTGTAATGTGGTGGATCACCAGTGCTTTATTTTCTAAAATAGGAGATGGTTACCCAGAAATTGGCCCTGGAAGTCCTGTCACCTACTCCAGATCTATTGATGTTGCAATATTTATGTACTCAGCTGCAAACTCTTCTTTATTTTTACTTGCCTGTTATTGCTCTGCTTTCCTTTGGACCACATCAGTGAAACTGAGAGAGGGGTCTTGTTGTCCGGGCATCCCAGGACTTCCATACACACTGCCCAGGAATGTTCCCTGGGGAGGTTGCTTTGGTGCTGCTAAGACAGTGGTTGGACTTTACTCCCAAAGGTGCCCTCCATTGTCCCTAATAATAATAATAATAATAATAATAATAATAATAATTTATTATTTATACCCCGCCCATCTGGCTGGGCTTCCCCAGACACTCTGGGCGGCTTCCAAAAGAATATTAAAATACTATGATACATCAAACATTAAAAGCTTCCCTAAACAGGGCTGCCTTCAGATGTCTTCTAAAAGTCTGGTAGTTGTTGTTCTCTTTGACATCTGGTGGGAGGGCATTCCACAGGGAGGGCGCCACTACTGAGAAGGCCCTCTGCCTGGTTCCCTGTAACTTGGCTTCTCACAGTGAGGGAACTGCCAGAAGGCCCTCGGTGCTGGACCTCAGTGTCCGGGTAGAACGATGGGGGTGGAGACGCTCCTTCAGGTATACTGGACCGAGGCCGTTTAGGGCTTTAAAGGTTAGCATCAACACTTTGAATTGTGCTCGGAAACGTACTGGGAGCCAATGTAGGTCTTTCAAGATCGGTGTTATATGGTCTCGGCGGCCGCTCCCAGTCACCAGTCTGGCTGCTGCATTCTGGATTAGTTGTAGTTTCCGGGTCACCTTCAAAGGTAGCCCCACGTAGAGCGCATTGCAGTAGTCCAAGCGGGAGATAACCAGAGCATGCACCATTCTGGCGAGGCAGTCCGCAGGCAGATAGGGTCTCAGCCTGCGTACCAGATGGAGCTGGTACACAGCTGCCCTGGACACGGATTTCACCTGTGCCTCCATGGACAGCTGTGAGTCCAAAATGACTCCCAGGCTGCGCACCTGGTCCTTTAGGGGCACAGTTACCCCACTCAGGACCAGGGAATCCTCCACACCTGCCCGCCTCCTGTCCCCCAGAAACAGTACTTCTGTCTTGTCAGGATTCAATCTCAATCTGTTAGCCGCCATCTATCCTCCAACCGCCTCCAGACACTGACACAGGTCCGTCACTGCCTTCACTGGTTCTGATTTGAAAGAGAGGTAGAGCTGGGTATCATCCGCATGCTGATGAACACCCAGCCCAACCCCCCTGATGATCTCTCCCAGCGGCTGCATGTAGATGTTGAAAAGCATGGGGGAGAGGACAGAACCTTGAGGCACCCCACAAGTGAGAGCCCAGGGGTCTGAACACTCATCCCCCCCACCACTTTCTGAACACGGCCCAGGAGGAAGGAGCGGAACCACTGTTTGACAGTGCCCCCAGCTCCCAGCCCCTCAAGATGGTCCAGAAGGATGTTATGGTCGATGGTATCAAACACCGCTGAGAGATCCAGCAGAACTAGGAAACAGCTCTCACCTTTGTCCCTAGCCCGCCGGAGATCATCAACCAGTGCGACCCTTGAGACAGACTTGATGCCAACTATAGTTATTCCTTTTGCTTGTCAGTTATCATTACCGTATGCCTTCAGTGGTTCAATCCTGGCAAGGTTATGGCGCTGAGGTCCTGGGAGCACTCAGATTATTGATTTATTGTTAATTGAATTTACGCCTAACGCTTTCTCCCAAAGGAGCCCACCAAATCCCTGGGTAAACAGGAATGTTGTCAAATTCCTCTTAAAATTAAATAGCGATGGAGAGAGATGCTCTTTACTATGGAGAGCATTCTGCAAATGTGGAACCACTACTGAAAAGGCCCTGTCATGGGTCAGTGCCAATTGGGCAGGCCCTGGTGATAGTTCTACCAACAAGGACTCATCTGCCAGTGGAAGTTGCAGATGTGAGCAGGTTCTGCTAATGCAGTGGCATGGATTGGGCCAGACAAGGTCTCCAAAAGAACAAGTTTCTTCTCTCTTCTGCTTTGAGGTTTTGAGCTGATCAAGTGTGAGGACCCCGGCATCCCACAGTTTGGCTACAAAGTCCACGACGAGGGGCACTTTGCGGGCAGCTCGGTCTCTTTCAACTGTGACCCCGGCTACACGTTGCGAGGGAGCCGGGTGCTGGCTTGCTTGACTGGGGAGCGACGAGCCTGGGATCAGCCACTCCCCATCTGCGTAGGTATGACTCCTCCCTTTGGTGTGACCACCCACCCACTTGGGTCACTTTTAGCATGACTGCTGTGGGACTATTGTCTGAGGAGCTGGATGATTTTGACAGTGGTGACTGGTGCCATTTGGGGCTGCTGCAGTGGAAGGCAAGGAGCCCAGACAGTAGGTGGAGGTAGAGCTAATGACAAATGGAGCCAATTAATTTTAGCTTTGTCCCTACTGAGTTCTGCAAGGTCTGCACCTGGGACTAAGGAGCAGGGGGGAGTTGATCAGTAGAGCCATCTCCTCTATTGGTTGTAAGTAGGAAGGCAGTCAGGTAAGGAAAGTTTGTATGGCAACACCCCTTTATGAACCAGTCTCCACTGAATTCAGAACAAGGGTAGCCAGTGATGTTTTTGACTACAGCTCTCAGAATCCCTGACCATTGGAGTTGTACTTCAAAACATCTGGAGGACACCAAGCTGATCTGCCCCTCATTTAGAACAACGACTTGCCCACTACAAAACAGTTCTACAGATTACCTGTCCTGAGTGTCAGGGTCTCTGGGGTTCACATGTTTTTGCTTGGTTATCAGAGTAGGGCCTCCTGATAGCACCTTCTTCAGCTCAGTCTGCTGAACTCATGGAGCTTGAACTGCAGAGCAACATTTCCAAGTCTGGATTTGAGTGCCGCTCTGACGCTCAGTCTGAAATCAGCTCTGAATGAGCCAAGTGCAATAGGAGCTGAGCACCAGCTCTAATAGTGGGAACCAATCAATGGAAGGGCTGTTCCAGAAGATTTACTCACTTGTGCTTCATCCAGTTCAGTTTTAAATGCTGGCAGTAGTTTTAATTGCTGCTGTTTCCATTCCAGGTTTCGCACCAGCCATTTTCCAATAACCTTCAGGTTAACTAGCCAATCAATAGGAGCGGGGCTGTTTGTCTCCTTGAGTATACAATGAGGATATAAATCAAGCCCTCCACTTGTTGCAATATCTTGTTTTAATAGTTTGGCTACATCTGTCCACATAAGAAAATCTGTCCTTTCAGTTTCCAGCCACACAGGAGAGGAATTAGTGTCCATTCATTTGTGGAAGACAAAAGATAATTAATTCATAGTTTGAGAGGGTGTTCCTTTAAAAAAAAAAACCAGAAAAATAAATAAGGGTTACATAGAAATCTGCCTTCTGCCATCAGGCCACTGCCCTGTCTAGTTCAGTACCGTGGACAATGACTAGCAGTAGCTGATGAGGGTTTCAAGCAGTATCTGTCTCAGCACTAAGTGGGGACACTCAGGACCGAATATCTGAACTTTTAGATGCAAAGCATGTGCCCTGCCACTAAGTTGCAGCCCTTCTCTTTAGAAGGTTGTCCTCGCTCCGAATGAAGTGGAGGCAGAGGACGGTGGCCTCCTCAATATGGGGGGCTCAGCCCTCTACCCACAAATATTGAGGGGGTGAAGCCCATTCTCCACCCTATAGTTGGTGCCCCTGTTATCTATTATCACCTCCCTTGTATTTTTGTCTATGTACTGTATGCAGTTACTATGATCCCTTACCTCTTGAACTCAAAGGGTTATACGGGGCGGGGGGGGGGTGGAGTTGCCAAAGACTACTAAGCAAATGGCATGCAGAGCAGCAATGGAACCCAGTGTTGCTATTTTTCAGCGGAGTGTGGGGGCAGTATCAAAGATGAGCCTTCGGGAAGGATCCTGTCTCCAGGCTACCCAACGCCCTATGATCACAACCTCAACTGTGTCTGGACTATTGAAGCAGAAGCTGGTTGCACAATAGGGTGAGTTCATGGAAGAAAAGCGCTTCTTCACACCAAATTCTGCTCGCATAAAAAGGCATTGATGACCACCAACGTGGGTGGCTTTAAAAGAGGATTAGACATATACATGAGGAGAAGGAGACAATCAGTGGCTGCCAGCCACAATGGCTATGTTCTAACTTCCCTGTTGGAGGTGCCATGCCTCCCTGTACCAGTTGCTGAGCTTCATAAGCAGGGAGAGAATGGTGCTGCATTCAGGTCCTGCTTGTGGGCTTCCCATGAGCATCTGATTGGCCACTGTGAGATTAGGATGCTGGACTAGATGGATCTTTAGCCTGATTCAGCAACATGGCTTTTATTAATTATAAAGCTGGACTAGACTAGATATGCACTTCTCTAAAACAGGCTCACAATGTGAGATAGGGCAACCCACTCAACTCTCCTTCCCATGTCCCCTGGTGATCTAAATCACATCATGCTATATGCAGGGAACAGGTGCCCCTGTGTAGACCTGTTTGTGCTCTGCAATTAAACATAAATAAATAGATGAAAAAGCCTGTGCCAAAATAACCCAAAATCTCTGGCAAGTGTAGCTGGGTTGTGCAGTGTGTGTGAATTATGCAAATTGACCATATTTGCATGATTTCTCTTACTTTTCATAATTTATTTCGCAATGTTTACTATTTTGCATAGGCAGAAGGTTAAAAAATAGGACCTCAAGCTTCATAATCAGTAAATTAATCAACTATTTTGTTTCTAAAAAATCTAGTTGATTAATCAGTGGCGGGTGGGCTAGCTTTAATCATAGAGGCAGAGAGTTAATGCCATACCTATTGATTCTTTTGAGGTTAGTTTCATCTTTGTGCCTGTTGCTGTAATAGAGACCGGGAAAAGAAAAGAAAAAGGTACCAGATTCCCAACCCTGCAAAAAAACTGGTTGTCATGGTGGGTGGCATGCAATTAAGTTTTATTCAGAGAGGACCCACTGAAATTAATAGACCTAAGTAATGTTCATTAATTTCAGTAGATCTACTCTGAAAAGAGTCCTTCCATCCAGGCACCAATCAGTTTTATATATTCTGCAGAGTTTATAGCAAGGATTACTTCTGGAAAGATCTATGTTCCCAACTGCAGTGTCTGCAGCCCAGAAGCTGAACATACTCTAAATTGTGATTCTGGCCTAGGCGCTACTGTAAGGTTACCGGTGACACTTTTCAACTTCAATGGATTTTGTATGGGGATTGATCCGTAAACCCAGGGACTGTCCCTGGGAAACGGGGACATCTGGTAACCTTATGCTACTGGCTAAAGGAAATCTTTGAGTGCCCCAAACAGGAATTCAAAATACCAAAAAGAGGTTTGGGCAAAGAATGCTGAATCCTTCCTTGTCTGCCCTCCCATCATTTCCTTTGCAGTTTCTCCCCTTCCACTCAACTTTTTCCCAGCCTACACTTACTTCTAATATTAGAACCTAGCTGGTAGGGTCAGGGTGTGGTGTGTGTCATGACACTAAACCAGTGTGCCACAGTGGAAGGGCCCATAGAGCCCAAACCCTCACAGGCACCTTTCCGTGGACCCGAGGAACTGAGGGCCTCTCACATCACTTTGCTAGACCAACAGCACACAGAGTGCACCAGATGTGGGGGCATGTGGAGAAGTGCTTGTTTTCAGGCCAGAGGGAGGGCCCTTTTAGAGTTTACAGTCCCCCAAAATAAGGGGTGAAACTGAAGGCAGAAGTTCAAAAGACCTCACGTCAAATCCAGCCCTCCACAGGTGTAGTTGCCCTATTGGGAGCTCTCCATGGTGCTGCTTTGCCATGGGGTCACCTCCTTGGGACCAGAAAAGGGAAGGAGCAGGGAGGGCTTCAGCAAATGGGCAGCAGGGGTTGCAAATGGGGTTAAGCAGCTCTTTGCACCCTTTTGGTGATGTAAATGATCAGCTCCCTGTCTATGCTGAATAAAAATCCATTGATCCCAATATACTACTGTAACATTGCTATTAGCCAAAATCACTGTTAGTATTTTACACCTACATTAATCAAAGCAATCAGCCTATAATTTTCAGTCCCTGGATCTCTTGCCTCGCCCATAGATCTGTGTGCATCTGGTGTCAGAGGAGGGTCTCATCAAGAGGGCTCTGCTGCATAATCTCAACCCACCTGCCATTCAGATTCCTCATCCTCAGGTGGCTCCCACTCTTTGTCTGAATCAGAGTGCTTAGAAGGAACCATGACAGGACGGTTGATATATGTCAAAGGAGGCCCCGTGTGCAAATCATGGCTGGCAGATTCTCCTATTGTGACATCACGAAAGTGGGTCTTCTCTGTAGTGACACTGACCCCTTAGAACGTCTCTTCCCTATGCAAACCAGAAGGTGCTCACTGTGGCAGGCTTTAAACAGCTACTGAAAACTTACTTATTTTGTCAGGCTTTCCCTAGGACTTGGTTTTCTGAACTCACTGCTCAATATCTGGAGAAGTTGTTGGACTACAGTTCTCATCATCCCATACCATCCGTGATAGTGGCTGGGGCTGATGGAGTCCAACAACAGCTGGAGGGCTGCAGGTTCCCCATGCCTGTATTAAGTAGGACAAGTGTGTATGAGAGAGAGAGAATAGATACATACTGATGGATAAACAGATTCAGTCACTGTGAGCAAGCTGTGAGTCCCCTGTAAGTTCCCTCAGCGGGAGGAAGGATGGGGTTCTTATCTTTTAAGACGTTTCAGAGGAGTGCCAAACAATAGTGATGGGACCTTCTTCAAAGCCTCACATCTTCCTTCACTGCTTTTCCTCAACGTTTTATTGCATCTCGAGTACAAACGTTGGCGAAAATACAGATATAACAAGCATATTCAATAAAAAGTCAGAGAGGTTTGGGCCGCCTGAAAAAGCAGTCAATTAATAACCATGCAGTTGTCTGACATATATAATGCATTGCCACAGTACCCATTATCTCGAAGATGGAATTAAAATATTGAAAGTGCCGTGCCGCTGCGGCCGCCGCCTAACAAGGTGGAAAAGAACACCAATAATAAAGAAAACAGAAGTGGTTGTTAAACTTGGCTTGAAGTGTGTAGAGACATTTGGAAAAGGCAGCTCCTTTTCTCCTTGTTCTTTTCTGCTTTCTGTAATGAGCTTATCTTGAATTGAATCTTTTTGTGACTGTCCAGTTATCCCTCTTTCTTCGTAGCAAATACCCAATTTCCTGTCACCGTGAACTGTGCTCCTCTTCGTGTTCCTTTTAACCAGCAATCTCATATTATTTTTCCACCCTAGTGACTTGTTTAATGCCAATTCCTCCCCCACAACCCAGGAATCCTGAGGACAACTGTGCAGTGAAGGGAGTGGGAGGAGATATGTAACAAAGTTTTTGGGGCATTCTGATCAGGCTAGAGTTGACCACTGTGAGAGCAGAATACTGGACTGAATGGGCCAATGGCCTGACTCAGCAGACTCTTCCTATCTCCTTAGAGTTCCCAGGACTTTCTGGGGAGCCAAGGTAGTTGCAGTTTTGAAACTTACAACAAGTCTATAGTGCAGATATAGCCTTATTGTATCTGTTCTCTCCTCCACCTCTCACTTTGCATGGCAGCCTCCATTTCATGGTTTTCCACACAGAGGAGTTCCATGATGTTCTGAGGATCTGGGATGGGCCTGTGGAGAAAGGGATTCTCCTGAAGGAAGTCAGCGGTTCCACACTGCCCAGTGACGTCCACAGCACCTTCAACTCCGTGGTCCTCCAGTTCAACACAGACTTTTTCACCAGCAAGCAGGGTTTTGCCATTCAGTTTTCGGGTAGGTCTGATAAACAGTACTAATCATTTGAGAGTGTGAGGAGGGCAAGAATCAGATGGAAGCACCTTTCCTCATCCTGTCATGGGCTTTAGACCAGGTGTCCTTAGGTGCAGAATCTTGAGCACTAGCAGCACACCAGTAGCGCTTTTTTAATTTGTACCATACTCTGCACTCTGCACCTCAGACCCATCAGAGGCTCAGGAATGTCCTGAGGAGTGCCCCCCCCCCTGCAAAAAAAACCCCATGAACACAAATAATCAAACATCAGCATAGAAAAACACTGGTCCTTTAACTCCCCAGGTGCAACTCTTGAGCAGCGTGGCAAGACAGGGGATGTTGGCCTAGCTGCCTCAGCAAAGGGAATGTGTTGCCCTTCTTCCCACCCTCCCATTTGAAGTGAGGGCAACACAAGGGCCTCAGTTGCCCTCAGTCATGTCACCAGGAAGCTAAATCTGGATATACTGTGCTGTGATGTTATTTGCAAACAGGTATTAAAAAATAAAAAACCTCTAAGATAGTGGACCTTTAAAAGCTCATTTCCACAATGAAAATTCCATTCTGAGATAGTGTGTTACAAACCAAGCAAGCAGAAACACATTTGCACAGGAGAGGATTTTGAGAAATTTATTTGGTGCACACCCAAGGGTGCATGGGTCCCCAGCTATGCCTCTTGGGCTCCAGGATCAGCCCAAGTGTGTCATAAATGCTTTCTAAACCCTCAGCACTTTTCCTTCACATTGCAGCGAATCGTCAGAAGTCTTGTATAAGGTGTTGAATGATCTTATTTGAGTAACCCCTGAGAAGCACCTGGGGACCCTCAGTGTTCCTCCAAACAAAGCCATTGCTTTGTTTTATTTTTAATAAGCGTACTTTGGAGTCCCTCTTTTCAAGGGGCTGCTTGCTGCTTTCAGCACCCCCTCCAATTAAGAGGTATTCTGTCTGTTTTTAAAGCCTTGGGCACTGGAAAGAACAAGAGTGAGTTTTCACTTAACATAACATCAGATTTCCCAAGTTCCTTCCATAAAAAGGTCAGGCCCATGACTACCTCTGAAAGCTGGCGGCAAAATTCCTCTCCATCACTTAGTAGGAGCATCTTTTTGCAGTACAGTTTATTTGAGAGCATATGGTTGACATAAGATTGTAACAGAATGCCATGTAGGATTAGCAGATGCCCAGGCTTATTAAGTAAACATGAACGAGTGCAAATGTACATCAGGCTGAACTCCACGGAGCACACTTGAACTTGTCATCCCCTGCAGCTTTTTTCCAGCTGCAGAGGCAGATGTCATCTGTGAAACGAGTGATATTGTGTGCTTGAGCACGCATCCCTGTGCAAGCTCACACACGTGCGCACCAGAGTTTGACGTGAGGATGTGCAGAGTCACCAAAGCCTGTTGTCAGTGCCAGGCTTTATGCCTTACACTGAAACAGTGACAGCGCATCTAAGCATGTGCAGAGTGTACTTCAT
The DNA here is from genome assembly GCF_951804945.1 of Podarcis cretensis. Taxonomy (NCBI): domain Eukaryota; kingdom Metazoa; phylum Chordata; class Lepidosauria; order Squamata; family Lacertidae; genus Podarcis; species Podarcis cretensis. The sequence continues at coordinate 32,932,796 of NC_137177.1, forward strand.
TGCCACCGAGAAACCAAAAACAGAACATCTAGGCTGGGAGGAAGGGCTGTCAGCAGTTTCAGGCAGTGTTGTGGAATGGGAACACCAAAGGGGACCATGTAGCATAGATGGACTGGCATTGTTGTTGTCCTCAACCAGCAGGAGGCAAACTTCTGCAGAACTTTTGAAGTGTAGGAATGCTGATGTCGCCTAGTGGCTAACTATGGTGACAAAGGGAGCCAGTGTGGTGGAGAGGTTAGAATATTGGACTAGGAGTGTGGACATCTTGCACCACACTTTTCTTCCATTGAGCAGGATGCAGGGAAACCTTGCAGCCTCATCCTTCTAAGTCCGGAAAGTGGCAGGCAGTATAAATACCCGCAGATTGGCTAAGAGTGGTATGCACTCTAGGAACTTCCCTTGAATGACAAGTGACATGTTCAGTGTCTGAGATGCGCTGTTCAACAATGTCAGACTATGGGTGGAGGTACCTGAAAGGAGAGTCATGTTCTCCAGCTCAGGATCCCCCACATCTGGACTAGAATGGAAACAGAACCAGGGAAAGCTATGGTGAGTGGAAGCCTCTGTTCTGTTGACTAGGCAAGAATAGAAGCCTGTGTCCGTGGTATATGCTGGTATTGGCCAATATTGCCTGACAGTCACATGTGCTCTTATTTTGATGGCCCTTCTCCCTTTGCTGCCTGCAGGGAACCTTGAGCACCTCCAGTCCACAGTACCTCACTTGGCCTTTCTAGGTTTAAGCCATGGGTGGGAAACCTTTTTCAGATCAAGGGCTGCATGCTAGTGTTGGATGGGGCCCAAAGCATAAGAGAACAGGGCAACAAATGTGAATTTTGCCCTTGAACAGTAGTCTTTTTTCTACACACACTTGCACACACCTCTCTATCCTCCCTCCAGCCAAGGGGTTCTCGACCCATGGTTTGAACTGTGGAATCATTGAGAACTGGTTAATATATGAGAAACGCTGTTGCCTTAGTTCACTCACTTTTTCCCTTCTTGTTTTCAGTGTCCACTGCCACCTCCTGCAATGACCCGGGTGTCCCACAGAACGGGAGCCGCAGTGGCGACAGCAAGGAGGCAGGAGACTCCATCATTTTCCAGTGTGATCCTGGTTACGCCCTGCAGGGGGACGCCAAGATCAGCTGCGTGCAGATTGAGAACAGGTTTTTCTGGCAACCTGACCCCCCCACCTGCATAGGTAGAGGCTTCAACTTGGCTCCCTCTGAAGTTGCCCAGCAGCTAGAGACAGTCACAGTAGAACCAGCAGGAAAAGGAAGTGCTTAGTCCAGCTTGGATCGCTTCTCTGCTTCATGAGAACTTAGTGTGGAGCAGGGCCAGAGCTGCAAGTGAAGTGATCTTTCAATCTAGTGTAGCAGTAGTAATAATAAATGAATAGATAAATTATTATTATTATTATTGTACATTGTAGCACATTATTGTGTGAAACAGAATATTCTTAATCCTACCTGTAGAATATACAGTGGTACCTCGGGTTACATACGCTTCAGGTTATATACGCTTCAGGTTACAAACTCCGCTAACCCAGAAATAGTGCTTCAGATTAAGAACTTTGCTTCAGGATGAGAACAGAAATCGTGCTCCGGTGGCGCGGCAGCAGCAGGAGGCCCTATTAGCTAAAATGGTCTTCAGGTTAAGAACAGTTTCAGGTTAAGAACGGACCTCCAGAATGAATTAAGTACTTAACCCAAGGTACCACTGTATTGTGGTTTAAACAAATACAAGCTGAATCTTGAAATGCATTTCATGGGGAGGGGGGAGGATAATCTATATTTATATTTACTTTTGTAATACAGTTTGGTATGATTTTTATTTTTATTTTTTAAAAAAGATGATTCACAGAGGTCTTTCCCCTTTGAGCTGGCAAGTCAAATGAGTTGGGAGGAGAGGACCCAGTAACTCTGGCAGTGCTGAAGCTGCAATTCCCTCTCATCTTCCAGGATTTGGTGTTGCAAAGAGATGATTGTAGTTGGTGGAGGGGGAGCATTTTCAGTGACTGGAGGGAGTAAATATGTGAGGAGGGGGATGAAGAGCACAAGGGCTTTTGTCAACTGCCACCCACTATTATTTTCTTCACCAGAATGGCCCAGTATGATGCTGTGTCATGAGGTGGCATCATTCTGGGGCATTCTCCAGAAAAGAAAATGGTGGGAGCAGTTTGGGTGAATTCCACATCACCCAAATTCAGTGAATTTCGAAACAGTGAAAGAGGAAAGAGCAGTGTTACCCCTCTTTTTTCACCAAACCTCCCTCCCCGTCCCCAGCCAAAAGTTAAATGCATGCACACACAGGTCCACACTGTATTAAAATTGTCATGCCAAGTACACCAAAGCAATAAATGTTCAATTAATGGCCTAATTAAATGTTAGCTGTCTGTGTCATCCTCTTGTACTTAATTTGTATTTATAAAATATAATCCCAAGCAAGGGAAATTAATTAATACCCTTTCATTCTAAAACTAATTTAAAAAGAAGGTCAGGAGTTTTCTGTTTCTTTTCTTTCTTTCTCTGTTTTCACTGGAGGGCAGCTTATGGGTTTCATTCCTTTGTGAGTGACTAACTTGATAATTTGATACCCAACCCAACCAATCGTAGCCAGATAAACCACTGCTTTGGAAAGTTTTGGAAAGGTGAAACTATACATTATTTTGGCAAACGTGCGCCAAAAAGCATGGAAATGCCTTATGGGTTGGTTCAGGACCCTGGACCCTCCAGATGTTGTCATGGGAATTGGCCCATCTCAGCCTTATAAGGAAAAGAACTGTAAGCAGGGAGAAGGGCCACATAACCATTCCTATGAAAATCCCTCTTGCCAAGACCAACTCACCCCACAAAACCTCAACTGAGCTCTGCTTTTTTCTGTGTTTTGAGCCTGGCTGATTGTAAATTATTTCAAGTCATGTTGTTGGAGGGAAAAATGTCATTAGCAGCAAACCTAGGAAGATACAGGGGTTGTAGAGGAGGAAGCTGCTCCTAAAGTTGCTAGGTAATACTCAGGTCCTTAAAAAGGTAAAGGTAAAGGACCCCTGACAGTTAAGTCCAATCATGAATGACTGGAGTTGCTGCGCTCATCAGCTTTACAGGCCAAGGGAGACGGCCTTTGTCCGCAGAGTTTTTCCGGGTCATGATGCCAGCATAACTAAACTGCTTCTGGCAAAACCAGAACAGCGCACGGAAATGCTGTTTAGCTTCCCGCCGGAGCTGTACCTATTTATCTAATTGCACTTTGACGTGCTTTCGAACTGCTAGGTTGGCAGGAGCTGGGACCAAGCAACGGGAGCTCACCCCATCGTGGGGTTTTGAACCACTGACCTTCTGATTGACAAGCTCAAGAGGCTCAGTGGTTTAGACCACAGTGCCACCCGCGTCCTTAGACTGCTCCTAAGTTTTTCCAGTACCTGAAACAGATGCATTGCATGTGTGCATGAGAAAGAGACTCTGAAAGATAAGCCTCATGTATGCCTTCTCTTATAGCTCCCTGTGGTGGGATCCTGACTGGACCTTCAGGAGTGATCTTGTCACCAAACTACCCAGAGCCTTACCCCCCAGGAAAGGAGTGTGACTGGAAGCTGACTGTCTCTCCCGATTATGTCATTGCCTTGGTATTTCACACGTAAGTTCTCCAAGTTTCTCTTTCTTACCAGGTAAGGATGGGAGGGGGGTGCCTTCTTCAGTTTGCTGCTATGCTTTGAAATTCACGCTTCACCAAACTGCATGATGCAGCAGCTTTCTCGTGTATATGAGGAGAAAGCGCTCACAAAATCTGAATATTAGAAGAAAACAATTTACAAAAATGCATTACAGGAGAGGGAAATTGCTTGCAAATATGCAGACACTTGGCAAAATTAAGTACAAAAAATCCACAAATATTAGAAGAAATACACGTGGAAATAAGAATTTCATGTGAAGTTCTTTTTTTAAAAAAATGCAAACGTATTTAATAAATTGGGGGGGGGGGAAATGGAAAGAAAATCATTTGGAAAAATGAAAAAAAGGAGGAACCCCCTCTGTGTTAATCACTATGTATTTTCTCTTTTCTTCTGGAGGCAGAGTTTTAGGGTGCCTGGGGCACCACCAGTGCTTTAGTGATCTTACATGATTCTGTATTCAATTTCCAGACTTGGTTCTGACCATAGTGCAAGTTCAGTTTGACATATTTTTTCAATGTGCATATTTCCTTTCCTTTTTCAGGTGTGCATGAGTGCATATGCAGATTGAGGAACACATCAGACGTAAAGGAATCTTGATGTGATTATGTGCTCACATCAGGAATCTGTTTTGTGTGGTGGTTTTAATCTATGTGCTCATGCACATCTCTTACCTGTGTAGGGAGGGAAAGACACAGGTTGAAAACTGTGCATGAACCAATTCCAAAATAAACTTTGAAAGGAATGACTTCCGTAACACACTTCACATTTATTGCAAAAGGGGGAGGGGTGTCATTAACATCAGCAGTCCTCCTTAAAACAATTGGACATCTGCATTTCAGCATTGGCCCCTTAGCTACAAGTATGATATTCTCAGTCACTGACTTCTCCCCACTTAGATAGATGCATTTTTTTCTGTTACAATTTTTTGCAAATTTGAGCAAGGAGGAAAACTGGAATGAAGCTTTGGGTTGTTCTTACCTTCTTGTAGATAGAACATTGAAATAAATCAAAGATGGGTGTCCTCTGCAACACCCACACTGAAAACTGAATGCCTTTGATCATATGAGATGTTTTTTTAGCCACCATCTAAAATGGCTGCAGGCATTTGCTGGAACTTCAGCTGTTAGAAAACCTCCTTACTGACAAGGCTCTGAGATCAGACAAAGAGCTTTTGTAACATTGGTCAGATTTTAATTCTGCTTTTGGCAGGGTGAAGATTTTGTCAACAATGATAAATCTTTTTGGGTGGGAACATTCCTCATTGTCACGGTGCAGATTTTTGTCAACAGTGATAAATCTTTCTGGGCAGAAACATTTCTCAGCCTAACTTTTGAGTTCAGTTTCAGCTGCTGCAAACTTGGAAATGGAGGTGGGAAATAACCAAAGGGTTGTAAACGTTGTTACACAGATATGCTTTGCTTTTTCTTGGAGTATTTGTTAACCAGTGTGTTGCCAGCATGATAAACACATTAGCCCAAGTTGAAACCCCAGCTTGTATTATCCCTATTTGTTAAGGACCTAAAGATGCTATTTTGCTCCCGGTCTCTCCTCACCACCTCATTTGCTGATGTGAGAACAATGGGATGGGAGGCACAGTGTAGATCCTGCTTTGCAGTAGTAGCACTTTACAGATCCACCAGGAAGCCTTTTCTGCTGCCTTTTTGCTGGCAAGTGACAAGTCATATTTTTCCTACAAGTATTCTGAACCAGTGGATAATACATTTGTTTACATATCTCTCTCTCTCTCTCATATATATATATATATATATATATATATATATATGAAATTGGAAATATATATATATATATATATATATATATGAAATTGGATATATATATATATGTTGTTGTTGTTTAGTCTTTTAGTCATGTCCACCTCTTTGTGACCCCATGGACCAGAGCACGCCATATAATTGTTTATTAAATCAGTATCCTGTCACTCTTCCAAATGAATCCCAAGGAAGCATTCTTTGTATTTTCCTTCATGCTGCTTTTATTTTGCATCAGTATAGTGTTGTTTTAATGTGAGAGCCCTTTTTATGTAAGTGGCCACATGAAGGGCCAACACTATAATGAAGCAGGGGATGAAGTGCTTTGCCACTGGCCTCATCTCCAACCTTCCATGTCTCCTTGACTTCAGTGCATTGGGGGACAAAAGTCTGAAAGGTGAGGTGGCTCTACCTAGGGAGGCTCCACGGCATGATTTGGAGCCTTGCACAAATTAGAGTTCCATATTGTGTGGAGGAACCTTTGCAAGGACATCTGCCTCCCATTTAAACTTTTGCCAAACACGTGGAGCTCAAAGGAGCAGGGCAGGGCAGATGCATGACATTGGGGTGTGGTTCAGGAGGCACAATCCTATTCCTCTTCCCCACAGTATGCCTCCACATAGAGGGCCAATGACTATAGACTCCATCAGATCTTCCAGCAGATCTTCCAGCAGATCTTCAGGCCCTTTCTGAAGCTGGTGTTTACATTCTGAGGCTGCATTTTTAAAAATCAAAGCATTCTATTTGATGGGCATTTTTTTTTCTATCGAGTGTTGTAAATCTTAGCATGACCATAATAGAACCTCCTACCAGCTACCGTTCCATTTTGCAGGCTCTGAGAAACCTTCACAACCATTCACTTTTAAGCCATGCCAGCAGATCCCACCAGGTTCCATTGGCACAATGAGTTTGTATTTCTGGAGCTTCTGCATTGGAAGACCTTCCACATTAATGCAGTTCCCCTTTTTCTATCTTGAGTCACACGCTCCAGTTTCAAAGAGCTATTTTATCCTACTTCCAATTTCTCTGTTTTAAAAAAAGTTAAGTTACCTCTTGTATGACGCAAACTCTTATGTGACCCATGGGGTTTCTCTCTACACTCAAGAATCCAAGTAAAAGCTATTTCAAACTTGGTAGTTAATTGCCATGGTGATGTTTCAGTCATTGGTATATTTGGATTTGATGCTATTTCGAGCAAAACTGAAATTAAGTTTCAATTTTTAGTTGCTGTTGTTTTCTTCTCCCTTATTTTGAGCTTGAATTTTTATTTATGATGTTTATCTTATGGCTGCTGGCTGAAAACGATAAAGGTTTGCTGTGCTGAAGCCTGTCGTTATTTTCTGTTTTGCATGGTGGGTGAACCTAGGCCAAGGGGCCAAATGCAGCTCTTTGCTTCTCAGGACTCTGAGCTACACCCTGTCCTGGCCCTGATTTGTGCCCTCCATGAGTACTTTGCCTGGCTGGAATGTGACCCTGGACTTTGATTGTCCCATTTCCTTGCCTGAATAAATGATGGAGAGATATATGGGGTGGGTGTGGGTGGGTGTGTAGAATTCTCTGGCTTCTGCATGGCTGAAATGTAGCCTTCTGTACAAAGGTAAGTATCACATGCAACCCCCCGCAGAAGATTGTGCTCAGACAAAAATATTTCCCAACTCCGTTTTAGTTTATCACTTAATTCTAGTGTCATTTTAATAGAGGGGCAACTAACTGAAAAATATACTTGGTGGCAGTGGTGGTAATGGTAATAAATCTAACACTGATGGGTGTTTTTTTTCTCCCTCCTACCTTCTTCATCAGCTTCAATTTGGAACCAGGATACGATTTTTTGCACATCTATGATGGTCCCAGCTCGCTTAGCCCCCTTATTGGGAGTTTCTATGACACTCAGCTACCAGAGAGGATTGAGAGCAGCAGCAATAACCTCTTCCTGGCCTTCCGGAGTGACGCCTCCGTCAGCAACATGGGATTTGTAATCTATTACACAGGTGTGTGTCAAATTCTAGGAGATAGCTACGTTGTTATTATCTCTACCATTTTTTTTATCCTGCCCTATCTTTTGCTACCAGTCCCTAGTCGCATTTAATTCAGCAGACATCTGTGTTATATTACCATTGTGGCAGCAAAGACTTGTCATGAGCATTGCATGGGGGGGCAGGGGGTTAGAGAGACAGGCGTGCGAGAGAGAGAGAGAGAAGAATGGGAGCTTGCGCCATGGTTGAGGGAAGCAACAGAAAGCAGTGGGGCAGAGGAAGCTGAGCTAATCCATTGGTCCAGCCAGCTCAGTTTTGCCTATACTGCTTGGCAGTGGCTGCCCAGGGTTTCAGGCAAGCGTGTCTTCCCGACACTACCTGGAAATGACATGGATTGAGCTTCTAGTCTCATGTAAAGGCAGTGTGGTGCACATTTAGAAGGAAAGCCACCAGAATTTCAAAACCAGGAATGATTGCAGCTCCATGAGCAGTTTTTGTTTTAAAGGAAATATTAAACACTGCTGATTTTCATGTATAAACCTGCTGCCATTTAGCTGAGAATCACACCGTCTAACATTTTCAAAGGGGACAAGGGAGCAATTTATTTTTTTAAAACAAAAGCATAATCTCCTAAGTGGATGCCTGGTGAGGAACATCTGCAGAGGGAACGAAGTGGGATTGTACAGGTGTAATATATTCCATCTTCTTTCCCCTTCCATTTCTTCTCTGCATTTGACTAATCCCATCCCGCATTTGCAACCCTTCAAAGAGCAGAGTGTGCCCTTTGCAACTTCCTCTCAGCTTTCAGCCTCCAGAGTACTTGGAGAGCACTGGGGGGTTAACCAGGTGCACCTCTCTGTGTATTGCAGCAGGATTAAAGATTTCTTCACATGGGTTGTTAGCTCTCTCTGGAGGGAAAGGGTGGGGGAGGGGTAACCTCTCTTGACTTAATGCCTAATGCACGGATGTCATTCTTAAAAAGGAATTTGGATGCTCTGCCCCCCCCCCCTCTCTCCCCTTCAACTCTGGCTTGTTCAAAGGGAAAAAATAACAAGAAACTTTGCTCCAGAGTCAGACCTCTCTGTGGTGAACTTAGCTCCATTTGAGAATTAATGCAGTGTGGCTGTTGAGAGAATGAACTGTAATCTTGGGAGTCCCGATTTCAAGTCTCACTTGAGCCCCATCATTCCCTCTAATAGCAAACTGAGTTGTTGCATGCTGATAAGACTGAGAACCAAGAAGGAATTTGAGAAGACCCCAGCTGCATTAGAGACTGCTCCATTAGGGCAAATGGGGCATTGTCCAACGGAGCTCAGACAGTCCCCAGGGCTGGCCCAGGATGTATTGCCTCTTGAGGATGGTGATTCGTTTCCAGAGAATCTGTAGCTCTGTCTTACTCCCAAAATCAGTTATGCTTCTCAGGTTTCACCAGGGCAGAAAGGATGACTGTTAAACTCACTGGACTTAAGCCAGTTTAAATACACCCTGTGTGTTTCTGTATCAAACTCCACCCAGCAGAAGTCTCATTATCCACGCCATAACATACTCTAGGGTGAAAGAGAGTGACCCCTGTCTCCACACCCCACTGCCCCATCTATGCCACCTGTTGCCGATTCTGTTTTAACACACTGTCAGTCTCTCTTTCACTTCTTGAACATGAGCCTTATGTGAGTTTTGGGGGCTGTTAATCTCAGGATAAACTAATCTGTCAGCAAGCCCCAGGTTAGTAAGCAAATACACTGCCTGCCCCACTCCCCATCTCCAGACCTGGCAATAACAAATTTGGGGGGGGGGGTTAATAAAAAAGCTCAATTATTGGTTATTTACATCCAGCCAATTAAACCTGTTTAGCTGTTGCTCCTTTTAGGCATTCACTTAGCTCTAATTTTAAAAAAAGGCACCCAAAATGATTACAAGGTTGAAGCTCCTTCAAAATGAGAACAAGTGTGTGGCCACTAGGGCTGATGCTAGGAGTGCTTGTGATGTCCTGACCCAGAATGTTGGTCTTCATAAAGCTGATGATGAGGCTGAACTCTCTGCATGCTTGTGCAAAACGGTTTATGAGTCTCTGTAGAGCAGCGGTTCTCAACCTGTCCCCAGATGTTGTTGGACTACAACTCCCATCATCCCTGAGCTCTGGCCTTGCTAGCTGGGGTAATGGGAGTTGTAGTTCAACAACATCTGGGGACCCACAGGTTGAGAAAGGCTGCTGTAGAGCTTCCTCTGAGTGTGCTGTCCAGGCTGACCACAGCGATCTCTCCCACCAACAAAGGCAACCCATAGCACACGTACCATATGCCAATCAGGTAGAGATTATAACTCATGACTGCTGGCTCTCGCATTGTTTTCGCTACTTTTGCAGCACTGAAGTGACCTCTTCCAGGCACAAGCCTGGGTGGTGTGTCCGGAAGTCCTGGGCTGCCCAGCCAACAAGATCCTCCTCTTCTTGGCCTCACTGATGTGGTCCAAAGGAAAGGAAAGCAATACAATACATCAAATTTGCAGATGACACCAAACTGGGAGGGGTGGCTAACACCCCAGAGGACAGGATCACACTTCAAAATGACCTTGACAGATTAGAGAACTGGGCCAAAACAAACAAGATGAATTTTAACAGGGAGAAATGTAAAGTATTGCACTTGGGCAAAAAAAATGAGAGGCACAAATACAAGATGGGTGACACCTGGCTTGAGAGCAGTACATGTGAAAAGGATCTAGGAGTCTTGGTTGACCACAAACTTGACATGAGCCAACAGTGTGACGCAGCAGCTAAAAAAGCCAATGCAATTCTGGGCTGCATCAATAGGAGTATTGCATCTAGATCAAGGGAAGTAATAGTGCCACTGTATTCTGCTCTGGTCAGACCTCACCTGGAGTACTGTGTCCAGTTCTGGGCACCACAGTTCAAGAAGGACACTGACAAACTGTAACGTGTCCAGAGGAGGGCAACCAAAATGGGCAAAGGCCTGGAAACGATGCCTTATGAGGAACGGCTAAGGGAGCTGGGCATGTTTAGCCTGGAGAAGAGGAGGTTAAGGGGTGATATGATAGCCATGTTCAAATATATAAAAGGATGTCACATAGAGGAGGGAGAAAGGTTGTTTTCTGCTGCTCCAGAGAAGCGGACACAGAGCAATGGTTCCAAACTACAAGAAAGAAGATTCCACCTAAACATTAGGAAGAACTTCCTGACAGTAAGAGCTGTTCGACAGTGGAATTTGCTGCCAAGGAGTGTGGTGGAGTCTCCTTCTTTGGAGGTCTTTAAGCAGAGGCTTGACAACCATATGTCAGGAGTGCTCTGATGGTGTTTCCTGCTTGGCAGGGGGTTGGACTCGATGGCCCTTGTGGTCTCTTCCAACTCTATGATTCTATGATTCTACAATTAGCACCTGCTTGGCTGCAGGAGTTGCTGGAAGGAGGCATGCAAGATTCCAGCCGCTTTAGGGACTCAACTCTGGATTTTTGGATGTAATGGAGCAATGTCACTTCATTCCATCCAGTGAGGGGAAATTAAAGACTGCAGGAGCTAAAGTTGAGGGTTGTGAGCAGCAGAGACATAGCTCAGTGGTAGAGCATCTGCTTGCATGCGGAGGACTCAAGTTCAATCCTCGACATCCCCAAGTAGGGATGCGAAATATTTTGAACTTAAATCCAGGAGAACTGCTGCCCCTGATTGTAGATGAAAATGATAGCAAAGGTGACGGGAAGAGTCAGAGGCCAAACAAAACAAAAAGTCCACAAGGAATGGTGAATATTAAAGAATATTTGAAGAACCATGGTATAAAGAGTAATCTCCTGGCAGACCTAGACTGAGCCTTGTAGTATATGAGCCCGGCCTTGGCTGGGGAGGGCGGGGTATAAATAAATTATTATTATTATTATTATTATTATTATTATTATTATTATTTAAAGGTAATTGACAATTTACATAGAAATATGATAAAAAATAGAAGAAATAAGTAACTGTGCTGTAAAAGTGTATTTAACAGATAACATACAATGAAAATGTTTGGAAGTCTTTTTTAAAACCTCAACTACTTTTTCTTCTTCTTTATTTTTATTTATTTATTTATTTATTTATTTATTTATTCATTCATTCATTCATAAATTGTAGTGTCATGTGTATTGTGAGGTATACAAAGTATCTTTGCTTCAGTTGCCATCATTTGCTTTTTTGTTACAAACAAAAGCAGAGAGTGTTGTATAAATGTTGTATAAATGTATATTTTAAAAAATGATAAAGATTGAATAAAAGGGGGGGGGGAAGAAAATGAGAGGATGGACCAATGACCTGACTCAGAATAAGGCAGCTTCCATTGTTCCTAAGATATGAGGGGGTTGCTGTTCTTTTTTGTGATTCTTTTTAATGTGTAATTCATATATACATAGTACTTAGATAAGTTTTTTATCACAAAATGCTCAATTAAACACATATTTTATCTCAGTGTGCACATTTCTCAACATATTACAAACACTTTTGAGCCACAAACTGTATCTCAGCATTCAGAACAGTGCAAAATCCTGAAGGATAATTACTGTCTGATCTGCGTATTGGTCCAGGAGTTTGCAAATTAGGTCAGTTTGCTTCAAAGTGCAGATCAATTGACATTCTCCCCCATCTCCAAGCTAAAGAAGGAATGAAAGTGGAGAGAGAAGACATCTCCATGAGAAAGCTAAGGGGGTGGGAGGACAGTTGGTCAAGGAATATCCCCCTCCCCACCTCTTTTTCCAGCAACAAAGCACAACATTGTGCAGTATGGTTTCATTTCATTTTTTTCTCAAAGGGAGCGCAGAGGCAGAGATCAAGAGGAAGACCTAAGATGCCTGACAGCTGAGTGGGAGGCAGAGTGTCAAGCGGTAGCTGCTTCAGCTCCTTACATGAAAGGCACCACGGCTCTTCAGAATAACAAGTGGGGAGGGGGGGAGTGAGAAATAGAGGCACTGAATGGTGGCAGGAAGCCTGTAGGGGTGAGAGTTTCTTTAGCGTGGAGAAAGGGCCTGATAATAATATCCCTTAGAAGTCAACACTGCAGACAAGAAAGGCAACATTTTTATTTTTACTTTGTGGCTTGGGTCTCTCTCTCTCTCTCTCTCTCTCTCTCTCTCTCTCTCTCTCGTAGTCAGAGGAGGCTGCTCCACTGGGGCAAATGGGGTGCCATCCCACCAGCTACAGTCTTCCCTCAGCTATTCTCCACTCGCCACCTTCTTTCTTACTGTGGCAATTAGAGACCTGCAGCTAATCTTGCACCAAAGAGTTGCCCCATTGTATCAGGAAACATTAGGGATGTGGGTGGCGCTGTGGTCTAAACCACAGAGCCCAGGGCTTGCCGATCAGAAGGTCGGCGGTTCGAATCCGTGTGATGGGGTGAGCTCCCGTTGCTCGGTCCCTGCTCCTGCCAACCTAGCAGTTCGAAAGCACATCAAAGTGCAAGTAGATGAATAGGTACCACTCCGGCGGGAAGGTAAAGGTGTTTCCGTGTGCTGCTCTGGTTCACCAGAAGTGGCTTAGTCATGCTGGCCACATGACCTGGAAGCTGTACTCAGGCTCCCTTGGCCAATAAAGCGAGATGAGCGATGCAACCCCAGAGTCGTCCGCGGCTGGACCTAATGGTCAGGGGTCCCTTTACCTTTATCAGGAAACATTCTGTCCTCAAGGTACCAGGAAGGGCCTTACTTCTTATCTTGTTACCACATACCATATATGTATGCATAATACAGAAGAGGCCCACGTACTGCATGAAGGTGTTCAGAGAGTCCTTTGTTCACTTGCATAATTAATATACAATTAACCAGATTCCTTATAGTAGGGTGTTATCCCAAATGATTGGAAGGTACTCCATGCATATGTATAGTCTTAACTGATAAGGGGAAAGTATATTAAGAAGCCCCCTTCTTCAGGAGGGTGCTAAGTCCTTTTGGATGTTAATCCACTGAGCCTGTCTGTCTGGCCAGCAAAGACAATAAATGTTCCTTTGTTCTTTCATGCAACAGCAGTGGTATTTTCCTTTCAGCCTGTTAATTTGCAACATTACAACCATTCCAAAGGGTCGCTCTGGCTGTCAGCTTCCTCCTCTTCCTTGTCAGTGTTTCCTCTTGTAGAACTCAGCAGGGATGTGGATGGGGACAAAACAAGACTTCGTTGTTTTTGCCACTCGTTGGCTCTCTGGCTCCACCTTCTGCCTTCTGCCCTTCCAGTCCCAAGGGGATGGAGCTGCTCCTGGTCACAGGCTATATCCGAGCGATGCCTTTCTCATTCACGTCATACAGCAGCTCCACCTGATGCCATCGTCATGGCTCAGGTGCTGAACCCTGTCTCAGTGAATGAACAGGAAGCCATTGCTTCTTCAGATATCCTGGCCCCAAACCATATAGGACTTAATAGGCATGTGAAAAGCTGCTTGCAGACATCCCATATGGATCTGGTCAGCTGCTGTGAAAACAGGATACTGGACTAGATGTGTCTTTTGGTTGATGCCACAGGGCTCTCTTATCTTCTTTAGTTTGAGACGGGATAGACTCCTTTTTGAAACCCTGGAAAGCCACTGCCAGCCAGTGTTGTCAATACTAAACTGGATGGGTTGTCTGACTTGGCACAAGGCAGCTCCCTACATTCCTGAGCCATCTGATATATCCAATTCTCACTTTCTTGTCTAATGCCAGTGGTTGTTACCCAGATCCAGAGCCCCTTGCATGCAACTGGTTGAATGAATATGACTGTATGCATGGATCTCTCCACATCCACCTTGGAACAGGTGGTTGCTGCCAGCGTGTGAGGCCTGAGCTCAACAAATTTAGAAGGTCAAATGGTTTTAAGGAAACACTGCCTTAGAGGTTTCCTATTTGGGGAATATGGTTTCTGTTTGTAGTTATTGGAAACTCAGTTGAGGCTGTAAATAAGCAGAATGAGCTTAGCTAAGGGAGCAGAAGCAAGTGGCAAAGAAGATGAGGTGACAATACAGTATCCGACTTTTTATACCTAATGAGGACATAAGATCTTGGATCTTTTGTGGGAGAATAGGTGAGGTATGGGGGGAAGTGGTGGGTTTTGTGTGTGTTTTTTCAAGAACCATGACAATCTAATTTCAGGGCACATTTTCTTATTGTTCCAGGGCCACAATATTCACAATTAAAATAAAATACAATAAAAAGCCCTGGGCTTTTAATGAGCAATTTTCAAAAGACAAAAGCTATGGATTAATCAAAGCCCCTAATTATATTTCATGCATACAAAAATCAGGAGGAGATGAGGGGAGAATAGAGAAAAGGAGCACACTTTTTCTGGATTCATTTTCCCCCTGAATTATTTATCTATAAATTGAGACATATTTCAATCCTATGGAGGTCTCTTCAGAAGGAAAGCCTGATGGAATTCCATAGGGCATGTTTCTCATTAAGTGTGTATAGCAGTGTGTATTCCCTAGTGGAATAGAAAAGTTTTCAACAGGGATTCAAAGGCTGAAGCCTGCTGAATCCCTGTTCCATAGGTAGTCAATAGGTGCTCCACAATATGTTTTCCATAAGCCATCCTGCATTCTTTCCTGAGAGGATCCTTTGGCACTTTGTTTTATTAGAAAGACAAAGCAGGAGTGGTCACTAGCAGTAAACAGTTAACATCCTGGCAATTTATTGTTCCAGAAAACCCCAGAGAATCTTGCTTCGATCCTGGTTCGATTAAGAATGGCACCCGGGCTGGTAGCGAGTTGAAACTGGGATCCACTATCACCTACTACTGTGGCAGTGGCTACGTGATTGATGGGGTGTCTACCTTGACATGCATTATGGGAGGAGATGGAAAACCTGTGTGGAACAAACCAAGACCTACGTGTACAGGTGAGCAGGGTAGAGTGGAAGTGGACTTCTTTCCGTTTAGTTAGTTATCACCTTCTGCACATGTGTCTCAAGGCAACGTGCAATAAAAACAGCTTGAAAACAGTTGTAGATAGCTGGTATATTTTAAATAAAACAATAGATACAAAATAGACACTTATGGCAGAGACCCATTCATGCAGTTGGGAAAGGCTGTCAGAACAAAAAATGTATATGTTTGTTTCCAAAAAGTGCAAATACTGGGTGCCTGTTGTATCTCTACTGGAGTGCAGTTTCACAGAGTGGGCAGCCACACTATGAAAGCCCTGCTCCAAGTTACTGTGGGACTGGATTCTGAAATCTCTGAAACTTGCAGGAGGAGCTCTCAGACAGACCTCAGTGACCTACTAGATATATAAGGAAAAATTATATATAAGGAAAAATTCTCCCAAAGCTGACCAGGGCTGCTTCAAATTGCATCATGTGAGCATTGCTGTTCCACGGGTACAGATAGTTATGCATCCAAAATCATAGCAGAGCAGTTCAAGCAGTTACCACCCATGCGTATCCCACTCCACTTCTCAACAACCCACATAGTTCAAGATGGTGTTCTCACCAGCTTTTGAGATCAAACAGGCCCTACATCATGGTGATAAACCTTCCAGTTGATGGCACAGAGTTTGTAATGAAATATGTATCAGGCACAAGTTCTGCTTAGGGTGGATTCCTCTTTTTCCTCAATGAGATACTACAGGGTTCCTACTGCTTGCTGGGCATTGTATTAAGAGAATGCATTGTCTGACATCTTTAAAAACAAAAGGGGGGAGGAAAGAGAAAAGCACGTACTGCAGGACAGACAGACAAATTGATTGTTGGTGTTGTTGTTTTTCACCCATTCCAGCACCATGTGGTGGTCAGTACACAGGATCAGATGGTGTCGTCCTGTCTCCAAACTATCCTCAGAACTACACCAGTGGACAAGTGTGCCTGTATTTCATCGTTGTGCCCAAAGACTATGGTATATTCTTGGTGTTCACAAGCCCTGATGGTTAGATTGTTGTTACATTGTTACAGTTCTGCCCGGCAGATGACATATTTGTTTCCTGAGACAGGAAATAAAAGTGCCACTTGATAGGAGAAGTATAATAAAAGAAGCAACATGGCTGGCGATTTTCCCTCCAGAAGAATATATTCCACTGGTCCCTAAGGCTGTTGGAAGGAGTAGACTGAAACACCTTGAGGCCACCAAGTTGTTGAGGACTGGTCCAGTGGAATATTTTAATCTGCATGCAGCAGTGTATACACTTTATATTGGAGAGACCCAAGGATTAATTTTACATGTGTGGGAGCAGTGTGGCCATTCACTGATGACAAAATGGCACTCATCAGTTCAAAAGTTCAAAATGTTGTGTTGTTTTTCTCTGAGAGAAAAGGATTGCCATATTGTCAAGATTAGTTTTGCTTTAAAGGCCAAGAGGGATGAGGAGTGTGGTTTGAGAGGAAAGCAAGGGAAGAAGGAGCCCACTAAAATCCTGTGCCCCCAGAAACCTGGAACCAATCCTGGTGATTCAGCTCCCCTCCCCAGTGGCCCAAACTTTTTAGCCAAAAGTATTCAGTGGAGAACTAATGCAGGGGTCTAAAGCCTCGACTCTTTGAGCTCTAGAAATCTTGTCCCCTGCAGGGTTCCACAGAACAAAGGTGACCAGTGTGGTGCCCTCCAGATGTTGCTGAGCTACATCTCCCGTCATACTTGACCGTTGATGGCTATGGGTGTTGGGAGCTGGAGTCCAACACCAACATCTGGAAGGCATCAGGTTAGCTACCCTTGCAGCATGAAATCAGGACTAGCATCAGCATGTGGCATCCTTGGGCAGTTTCAGGCACTTCAGCATCCCAATAGGGCCTACCTGCGACTGAGAGATGCTGTGAAAAATTAAAAAGGTGTCTTTTCTCTTGACACTTCCTGGAGACTGCTGCCACCCACCACCACCAGATAGGCCTGCCAGTGTGGCCCAATGGCTTAGGAAGCAGCCCACCAGGGACTGCAATTCCCATCGGCCGCAGCCAGCCTGGCCGTATGATGCAGGGCCTGGTGGGAGTTGTAATCTAGCAAGCTCAGAAGGACACCAATTTGGACCTACTGGATATAGCATTATCCAGGCTTCACAAGTTGTGCTACAAAGTCTGACAAGAAAGGACTGTGGAGAAGCTTCCTTGGAGGATTACCTGAGGGGGCATCAGGAGAAGATTGGGGCTCCCTGCAGCATTCCAACACAACATCTGATTTTGCAAAGTTCACAAACATTGCCGCTGGCTTCACTGCTAACAAGAGAGCGAGGCACTTGTGAATCTGTAAATGGGCATTTACAAGCTACAAATAACAAATCTAGCATGCAAAAAAAAAAACAAGCGACAACAACAAGAACTTGAGCCTCAGGGTTTTGAGTCAGAAAAACTGCTGTTATGCTTTGAAAAAAAATAGATATGCATAAATAACCCAAAGCCCTCAGAAGGTAGTATTTTGAAAAGAAATAAATAAAATGGACTAATGAGCTGCCTGTTATTTATTTCCCTCTCATTTTTGGAGGGGGAGGAATCTGCTAGATGTATTTACAATGAAAGCATTTGGGAGAGCTGATGGGACTAAACATTGACTGCCTTTTTCTGAGCACAATCCAGACAAGTGCTGCTTCTGTGCAGCTTTCATTCATTTCCATTGGGGCTTCTGGATCTTAATTTTGGGCATATTGCTGAACACCCATAGCTCCTCCAATCCACAATCTGTGTTCTTGCATGTCAAGATTGATTTTAAATATTTATAATGCGCCCATTTGTGTAGATATAAAAGGGCAGGGTTATACAATATATAATACAAACCAGCCATACAGTAAAATATAAAATAATAAAGCCCCACATCAGTATGGACAGTGGGAGCTGAAACCACAAAGGGTTTTATCCAACTAAGGCTCCATCTGCGCTATACATTCCAAGCACTACCACATTAAATAGTTATGGCTTCCCCTAAATAATCATTGTTAGTTGTTGTTTTTTGTTGCGATTCTACATACTTTGGGGTATGCCAATACTATTCTGTTGTGTCTCTGTTGCTTCACTGGCATGGTGGTAAACTTCTGCTCTTTAATCTGCTGTTTAATTGCGCCAAATGTGCTTCATTGACAGTGGTGTTTGGTCAGTTTGCCTTCTTCCAGACCGCTCTCCATGATATCATCGAAGTGCATGATGGACCCAACCAGCATTCCCGTCTCCTCAGCTCTCTCTCTGGTTCTCACACAGGTAAGAGTATGTTTCCCCTCTCACCCATCTCCCTTTTGGAGACAGAAAGGCTCCCTAAGATCCTAAGCTTGCTTGGGCCATACATACTGCTCAGGCATCATTCAGTAGCGTGGAGAGAAAACTGAGGGCCACAGTAACAGGTAGCCCTGAGGAGATGCCCTAACTAAGTGATTTTGACATATGCAGCTGAATTCCAGTTGTTGGGGAAAACGAGCGGGAGAGTGATATTGCCCTCCTGTCCTGCTAGTGTGCCTTTCAGAGCAGAATGCTCGACTGGATGGGCCTTTAGTCTGATCCAGCAGATCTGTTGCTTTGTTCTTGTGAGGGAGTGGGTGAGTTTGTTCCATTTTATGTTGCTTCCCACTCAAACACCCTGAAGCAATTTACAACCAACGTATTTAAACCCCCGCACGCAATAAAAATCACATAAACATTAAAAACAGATTTAACGGTACAGTATCGTAATATCTTATCGGTGGCCTCCAGAAAAAGAAAAAGAAAATCTTTGCCTGTTGCCGAAGCAATGATAAGAGGCTTGTTCATGCAGTGCACTGAGCGCAGGTACAAGCTGTCTCTACACATGTGCAAGTGTTTGTATAAAAGTGTACGCTTGTTGGTTTGCACTCTGTAAAGTGGGGTGAGGGGGAGAACGAGTATCTGCTATAGACAAGGCCTTTTGTAGAGGATGCCTGGTACATTCATGCCTAGCATAACTGAAATCTGGGCTACACTTCCCTGGGGTAGACATGGAAGGCATATATGGAAGCTTGACTTGTGGGAAAGTCCTGAAACTAGAGGGGAGATGAGAATAGGATGGATGTGGGGCAGGGTGTATGGCCTAAATAGCTTAGTGGGCAGTCAGGAGAAGGTCCATAACATACTTGCCCTGCAGTAGAGGGTTGTGAAGCTCCATGCTTGATGTTTAAGCGCTGTGCCAATAGGAAACAGAAATATATAATGGTGTGAATGCTTCCAGCTGCATCATCTGTCAGGGAAATTGCATCCTCTGTGAGAATGGCTGAGCCCTGGAACCTTTGCACAAGTAGTTGCTCTTGCAAAAGGCTTCCTTTATTTGTTGTTGTTGTTTAGTCATTTAGTTGTGTCCGACTCTTCGTGACCTCATGGACCAGAGCACGCCAGGCACTCCTGTCTTCCTCTGCCTCCCGCAGTTTGGTCAAACTCATGTTCGTAGCTTCGAGAACACTGTCCAACCATCTCATCCTCTGTCTTCCCCTTCTCCTTGTGCCCTCCATCTTTCCCAACATCAGGGTTTTTTCCAGGGAGTCTTCTCTTCTCATGAAGTGGCCAAAGTATTGGAGCCTCAGCTTCATGATCTGTCCTTCCAGTGAGCACTCAGGGCTGATTTCCATAAGAATGGATAGGTTTGATCTTCTTGCAGTCCATGGGACTCTCAAGAGTCTCCTCCAGCACCTTACTTAAGGTGCAGAGGTCAGAGCAGCAACATTGCGGCAGGATTAGAAGTGTGACCCCACTTCCAGTAGTTCATGAAGGTGCCCTACACCTGTGTGAGCATGTGACTATGGCACAACTTCTTAGTGTTTTGTTGATCAACCCCATTCTCAGCCTCTTGCCATATGGGAAGTAGTGTCCCACTGGTACCTATATTGGAAGCCCAATAAGACACAGACCTTTATCCCTCGCAATACAGGAATGAGGATACATTGCAATCCATCCTTTGTGTTTTGGGCTCTGCACACCCATGCGACAAAAGATATCTGAATTACACAGGGACATGTCAGCTGTGGAGTGTGATCCCACCAAATGGGGGCCAAACATTTTCATAGTTTATGACCTATAGGCTTGCAGCAAGTAGAGACTTCCTGTATAACTCACTCCCCTTCCCAGCCTGAGTTGCAAGAGGGAGGGGAATCAAAACACCTGGAGCCACCCTCCACCTTGCTCCTCAGGTGCTTACCTCCACTCTTCTTGCTGGGCTGGTAGAGAGCTCTGGGGCTGGGCCAGCATCTGAACAGTTGACTACAGGCTTGGCAGACCCCTGCCCCCTGACCACATCCAAGCTTCCAAGCAAGGAGGAAGCACTCTGTGCAGAGAGCATTATCAGGAGCTCCTCCAGCAATGGAGCAGCATGGTCCTACAGCATTCCCATCCAGGTAACTTTCCAGATGCCACATCACCATCATCATATTTATAACCTGCCTTTTTTCCCTGACAAGGGAGTCAAGGCAGCTTTCAGATATAATAAATACAGTCAATGCCAGTGCTGGATGCGGTCAAAAGTGGGTGGAGCAAAGACTTAAGATTTGACATTTTGCATAAGCTGCTTTCTATACACACACACACCTCTATCCTCCATCTAGGCAAGCAAGGATATGTTCCAGCCAAGCAAAAACACTCAATGAGGGTGCAAAACCAGACCAGCAAGGAATGTGGCTGGGGAGAGAGTGTGGCCTCAAGGGAATCTGACAAGCAGGATAAAGAGGCTTGGAGGACCTCCTTTGGCCTCCAAGCCTGAGGTTCCCCTCTCCTGCCCTACAAAATTCAAATTGCCACCTTATTGGCTTGCTGCACCAGACCAATCCTGGCTTCACTTAGGTGAGAATAGTGCTTTATTGTATTTTCTTTTGGAGTTGTTATTTTTGTTGTGTGCTTTCTCCTTCCCTAGGTGAATCTTTGCCTTTGGCCACCACCAACCAAATCCTCATCAAGTTCAGTGCTAAAGGTCAAGCCACAGCCAAAGGTTTCCATTTTGTCTACCAAGGTAGGCAGAGATATCAATAAGCAAACTGGAATGGAGGCATGTGTTGGGTAGTGTGGAAGCCATCAAGGGAGGGTCACTCGGGAGAGAGTTATTTGGGAGGATCATAGCCTAAATCCCACCAAGCAAAGAGGAACATGGTTGTGCAGTATATTACAAGGAGCAGTTTTAAATCCAGAACTAATCTGGGCTGAGTGCTCTAGTGTTAATGCATTTATGCCAGTCACTCCTGCTGTCCCGATCTCTCCTCAGGTGTGCCCTGATGAGAAGACCACTCACTTGTAATTGTTCTTCATCATTCCCTCTAGTAGTGAGCTCAGCTTGTGAGTGTTAACAGAATTGTAGCTCAGACAAGGAGGGCCAGGGAAATAGAGAAAGTGACCAGCATACTCAGGGGAATGAGGAGGACAGAGCACAGTCAGCTGAGGACCAAGTATGCTCAGTGGCCAGAAAATGCTAGCTGTCTGTTGAGTAGGGATACAGAAAACCAGAGAAGGAAGTGAATGGAGCATCCTGGAAGAGAGGATATGGCTGGCTGGAACCCTGAATAGGAGCGCTCCACATTGAAACATTTTGTTGCAGGTCTCACTTGTCTATTTTTCTTTTGAAATGCCCACACCCTTTCCACTAAAATATGCTCAAAGCTATATATATAGCTACCCCTGACTAGTCACAAAATTCTGCCTCATTCTGAGCGTAACCAAGAAACAGTAAGCCACCTTGAATCCCAGTTTGGAAGAAAAGCAGGGTATTCTAGCTATGTATCTCCATATCCAGGTGGGACAGGTAAAGTCTACTGCCTGAAACCCTTGAGAGCTTCTGCCAAGTCAGTGCAGGCCATACTGAGCTAGGTAGACATGGACTCTGACTTGGTTGCTTTGTTTCAGCCATGGCTTCCATCCGCAGAGAACAGCAGGGTTAAGAAGGTGCCCAGTTGTATGTGCCTTTGTGGAGAGGAGACTGCCTCTGTGTGCTTGCCTTCTGGCTTTGGTCTAGATACCTCTCTTATTGCGAGTCAAAACACTGCTTTTATATTCTTTTGACAATTTTACTCTAAGGGAAGGAAAAATAAATCTTTCCCTGTGGTGTTTTTCAAAAGCTTAATTGGGAGCCCATAATTAATGACAATTCTGGTGTGCATGATTTATCCCAGTAGGGAAAGCATACAAAGTCATCAGATGTTCCTCCCTCAGGAGGGCTTCATAATTTTTGATAGCCCCTAGATATCCTGGGTAGCTCAGCTTAGTTGCAAGCTTGAGCCTCCGCAGGAAGGCTCGACCCTGATTTCTTTTGATGCTTTTTTGCACTAATCAGAGAACCTTTCAGTTGACTCTCGTACCTAATTATGGGGGAAGAGATTTTGATAGCAATTGTTAATGATTTAACCGAATCAAAGACTCTGATGAAGTCAAATAAAAATTGCCGCCTTCCCTCCAGAGAGTTAATTGCAGCCTCTCCTGGGCTGCACAATCGTTTCTGATTGCCTTTTGGAGAGGAATAGCAATGGGAGCAATCCCCACCCAGCATCTGACCTCTCTTAAGTCCACATCAAACACCTTTCCATTTGGACGCTGTCTGCTTTGATGGCTAGTTCTTGCCTCCTTTTGCTGGCCACATGCAGGAGTGGGTGGATGGCTTTAGCTGTATCAGTGTGGCACGTATGAGAAGTTTTCAACAGCTGAGGATTAACTCCAACAGCAAGGCAGGGAGTGAATTTCTTGTGTCTGTCTAATGTGTGTGGAGGGGTGAATCAACCTGAGGAGCCACATTCATTCGAGAGGCAACCTTCCAGGATTATTGCTTTAAGGATTTGCTCATCTTAGGCATGTATTCTGCTCTGTAACTTTCTCCCCCTGTCTGTTTGTTGAAGCTGTCCCACGAACTAGCGCCACGCAGTGCAGCTCTGTGCCTGAACCCCGCTATGGGAGGCGGATAGGCAGTGATTTCTCTGTGGGGGCTGTGATCCGGTTTGAGTGCACTGCTGGTTATGCCCTCCAAGGATCCCACAGCATTGAGTGCCTGACAATGCCCGGAGCCCTCGCTCAGTGGAATTCCTCTGTGCCTACTTGTGTTGGTATGTACCTATAAAATCTGGAACAGCACTGAACATGACTACGGATTTGTAATCTGTTCAGTTCCAAGATTCCTGGAGGGTCTTGGGCTTAAGCTAGGATTTGAGCTGGTGCTAGCACAAAGGAACAGGAGGCAGGGACCCCTGCTTTCATTAACCATGCAAGGGAGCAAGGCTAGGCACACCATGCTGATAAACAGACATATCCTAACCTTTATGTGTAAGATTGAAGGGGAAGTTGGGCTGCTTACTCTTCTTTGGCATTTTCTCCGCTGTTTCTGATGTGAATTCCATTCCTCCAAAAGCACCTGTCCGCTTGACGAGATACCTTTCGGAAACCAATAATTCTGAAGGCTCGGTTTCTTGTTGTTCATATTGCCCCTGTCATTAGAACTGGCTTCTAGCCCATTTCCAAGTGCAATTCAAGATTCTGGTACAACCCTAAAAGTCCTAACTGCCTTGAAGACATGTTACCTGAAGGTTGGCTTCCTCTCACAAATACCTATTCAGGCCTTAGAACAATCTTCAAAGGCCCTTCTCCAATAGCTCATGCCAAATGAAGAGCGAGAACTTTTTCTGATACATAATGAATGGCTATACTCTCGGGAGTACAGAATTTTCTTTGCATGCAGGAGGTCCCAAGTTTAACTCCCAGTATTTCCTGGTAAGACTGGGAGTGAACTGTGCCTGAAACCTGGGTAAGCTGCTGCCAGTAAGTGTAGACAATATTGAGCAAGACTGACCATTTTTATTACTTAGGATAAGACAGCTTAATTGTCCCAAGGGAAGGATGCACAGCATAGCTGTCAACCTTTCCCTTTTCTTGCGAGGGATTCTATTCGGAATAAGGGAATTTCCCTTTAAAAAAGGGAAACGTTGACAGCTATGATGCACAGCTCAGTGCTTTGCATGCAAAAGGCCCTAGGTTCTATTGTAGAAATTCTGGTGTTGCTTTAAGCTTTGTTGCATGGATGTTATCTGCGGCTGCAGGCACCACACTGCATTAGATTTTATGGTTTTATGGTCTAATTATTTTTTAAATCTTTTTGTAAGTGTCCCAGAGAACCATTATTGTTGGGCTGCATATGAATGTTATGAATAAATCTTAGGACTTAGGGGAAAGTGAAAGCCGATAACAGTGTTGATAGAGAGTAGTAGCAGCCTGCTAGCAATTAGGAAGCCTCATATGGAATAGACCTGTAGCAGCCTCTCTTCTATGTTTCAGTGCCCTGCGGTGGAAACTTAACTGAGCGAAAAGGCACCATTTTGTCCCCTGGGTTCCCTGAGCCCTACTTGAACAGCCTCAACTGTGTATGGAAAATAACCGTCCCTGAAGGAGCAGGAATACAGGTAAAACATTAGAGGAATGCCCTGTTTGGTAAGCTCACTTGAAGGACTTGTACAGCAGTCCCAGCCCAAAAATCCCAAGAGCAATAAAAACTCCTTCCTGATGTAGCCAGATATGTCAGGATGCTAAATGGGACCAGGAGCTGAGAACTTCTGAGGCCTTCATGTAATGAGCTCCGCTGACTGCTTGTCCACTTCCAGGTGCAATGCAAAAGGTAGTCAGCAATGCAGGGGGGGGGGGACCCAGAACAGGTCTAGGGTTGCATAGGGGAAGGGGGTATGTTGTACAAGGGTGAATCATTGCACTAATATAATGAGAGACTTCACTCTTGGCCAGAGTACAGCTTACCTTTAATGGTCTAAACAGCAGTGGGCCTAGGTATCTGGAGTGACAGTTGGAGTAGTGTGCATTCTCCAGCCCAGGGTCTCTGGAGTTAGTTGCTGAAGATGCTGGGGCCAGAGTTAAGGTGTGAATTTGAGCACAGGTGAGGGCAAGGAGCAAACTGCAGAAGGCAGAAGATGCTGGCTGTGCTCTGCCCCACAGTCAGAGGCAGCAATGTTTGTGAATACCTCTTGCTGGAAGACACAGAAGAAGAAAATGATCTCATGCTCAGGTCCTGCTTGCCGGTTTCCCACAGGTATGTGGTTGGACACTGTGAGAACAGATGCTGAACTAGATGGGTCATTGGTCTCATCCAGCAGGCTCTTCCTATCTTCTTATCTTGACAAGGAAAAGTCAGAAGGCCAGTGTCTTTATGATAGGCCTGGCCAACACAGAAGTCCATTTTGCCAGCTGTCAAATTTGGTGCATGAGGCTGATTTTGATATCTAGCCTGTGGAGCCAAAAAGGTTCCTCACTCCCGGCTTAGGAGAAGAATGAATCAGTCTGATCAAAGCTATCTAAGGCCCTGTTCTTATCTGCTTTCTGCTTTGAGTCCGACTTTGATTGGACAATGGTTGGGCACTGTCTGCTTCCACTATGAGCCTTGGGACTCATCTACATTAGTTACACCAGATGGCGCTGTGGAGTTCTGTCTTTCATCAACTTGATTTCTCCCTTTGAGGTTTACAACGCATTTTTCTGAAACACTTTTCTGATGTGTCTAGATCCATAGAACTGCACTGGAGTTACTCCACAAGCTACATAACTTTTCACATTTATTTCAGTGGGACTTAGATGCAACTAATTTAACCTAGATCCAGTGTATTATGATGCCGCTATACTTGTTTGCAATATTCTTAATAATAAAAAATGTATTATTATTATTTCTTTATTTATAGCAACTGCTCTGCTTTGGTAGACAGGGAAAGGGAGGCAGAGGAACAATTAGTGCCAGCAAGTGAAGCTATTTACAACTGCCGAACTAGCAACTGGCATGTGTTTCTGTGGGTGCTCCAGCTAATTAACAGATCGGTTTTGTTCTGGGTTTGTTTCCCCTCCCGCTATGTTTAATTTTGCCCTGGATATCTTGTGACTTGTTTGCATTGTTATCAGTATTTCCCACAGGCATTGCAAAGGGGAAAGAGAGAGGTGGGGGGGGGGGATACTCACTTTAGCAGAGCAAAACTGTTGGAACAGTTGTGGTGGAGTTGCAAAGCATTTGGCACTTGCAATTTCAAAAGGTGATAATTCATTCATTAATTTAAGCAGGGAGGGAAAGAAAATGAGGAGAAGAGAGAGCAATATCCACTAATGAAGCACTGCTTTTTCTTTGCGCCTTTTGTTTGAAATGCAGTGGAGAATTTTGAGATTATCCTCAGCGAAGCTGCTAATGGATTTTTGGAATATATGCAAAAAGAAAAAGCAGGGCTGGATTAAGAACTTTAGAGGCCCTAAAAATTTAGAAGATTGTGGTGCCCCCATAATTCAAATTCTATTTAAAAAACAACACAATAATAAATGGTAAAATAAAGTTTTATTTTTGAAAATGAAACAAAACCTATAGTAAGATGGAAGGGAATGTCTATTTTTTGTATACGTTCACTTTATTTATATTTGAATTTTTTTCTCCTACCTTTTCTAATTGCAAAGTATTTGATCAGATCCTCAAACCTAATCTTATGTAACATGTCTGCTTCTATACTTAGTAGAGATAAGGCACTCGACCTGTCTTGTTGCATAGTAGTTCTGTTGGGATTTTCAACTGAGAAAAGGAATATTCAGCTGAGTGATTTATGATGATTAATGTTAAAAATCTGGCAATGGAAAATTTCTGTGGTGGCCCCCTTCCCTTGATGCCCTAAGCACATGCTTATTTCACTTAATGGTTAATCCAGACCTGGGGAAAAGTGAAACATTTAAGCAAAACATGACTTTATTCATACAACAGAACTCTCTTCCCACTTCCTGCAATACCACTGCAGCGATTTTCAGGTTTTCTCCTGGAGAAAGCTACCTAGTGTTTTTCAGAAGCTTATTAAGGGCTCCTAAATGAGCAGATCGGGGACGCAGGTGGCGCTGTGGGTAAAAGCCTCAGTGCCTAGGGCTTGCCGATCGAAAGGTCGGCGGTTCGAATCCCTGCGGCGGGGTGCGCTCCCGTCGTTCGGTCCCAGCGCCTGCCAACCTAGCAGTTCGAAAGCACCTCCGGGTGCAAGTAGATAAATAGGGACCGCTTACAAGCGGGAAGGTAAACGGCGTTTCCGTGTGCGGCTCTGGCTCGCCAGAGCAGCGATGTCACGCTGGCCACGTGACCCGGAAGTGTCTCCGGACAGCGCTGGCCCCTGGCCTCTTAAGTGAGATGGGCGCACAACCCCAGAGTCTGTCAAGACTGGCCCGTACGGGCAGGGGTACCTTTACCTTTTAAATGAGCAGATCAGTCGTGACAGATACGATCTCCTAAAAGACAGCTCGATCACTGCTGCTGATCCTCCTCTGCCATGTGCAACCAAAGGGGAATGTTGAATGTGTTCTTGGAAACAGTTCACAGAGTGCAGTGGTGAGGCCCAGAAGTCCTGGCCAGCCAGTCTTCTGTGTGACCTGAGTGTGGACTCTTGAATATGCTCAACTATCCATTTCTTCTGTGCAGGGCTCCTTCAGCTGCCTAGCTGAAGTGCTCCTCAGAGGAAGAAAGTACAAAAGCTGCCACAATCATCAAACCCTCTTATAGCAAAGTCAAGTCGCTTTGGAAGCTAAATGGGGCCACCCCAGAATGCAGCTGTTGCTTCTGCATATTTGGGGGTGCCCTAGATAGGAAGAAGTACAGAAGTTTGAAAGCTGAAAGGGAAAGGATTGGTTCCTTTTGAAACAACTCGCATGATAGCTTGTGAGCTTACGAGATGTTTATGGCAGCTGAGCCTATAGAGATATCGGACGGGGGAAATAGTCTGCAGAAGCTAGAATCCAGATTGACTTCATGAGCCTTGTCAGGTTGAGAGCAACTGAGACCCAAAATGTTTTGAGTTTCACTCGCCCAGAGAATAGGCAGGTAAGAGGTGACATGACAGGAGTTTATAAAATTATGCATGGCATGGGGAAAGTAGGTAGAGAAAAGTCTCTTCCCCTCTCATAACACTAGAACCCATGGACTATCAAAGAAACCGAATGTTGAAAGATTCAAAAGAAAGCCCTTCTTGGCACAGCACATGGTTAAACTATGGAATTCATTCCCATGGGAGGCAGTGAGGGCCACCAACCTCTCCCTTATACCAGTAAAATGTTCTGGTTTAGGGCTGGCAGACTTCCAGTGCCATCAAATGCAGAGGGCTGTTCTGTGCTTTGAATGGGTGCTGGTTTGGAGACTTGCAGAACATGCAGCCAGTGTCTAGGACGAGGCCCAGCTCCATCGGTGCCCATCCCTTTAGACAGCTGTTAACCCCTGTTTTGTACCGCAGGTATAGGTTAAGTGGTGACAAAACAAGAGGAGGCATTGGAGATGAAAGCATTCTTGATAGCACAACAGAGGCAGTGTTAGGCCAGTGAGGGTTTTATGTAATCATCCTGCTCACTAGCACTTCTGGTATGAATTATTCATCCCAAAGGCAGCTCTTCCCTGGGTGAATTAATTTAGATCCCTGGCAGAAAATACAGGCTGATCCTTCGTGAAATCCTGCACATGAGCATCAAATTAGAAGCTTACAATGTTCGTGCCCTTCCAGTGTGAGGAGGGGAGCTTTGGGGGTCAGACAGGATGGTGAGAGGGAAACCCCCCCAAGTCTTGTTTCTGTAATGCATGAAATTATTATTAGGGGGATAATTATGCAGATGCTGATTTGGCTGGAGCAATTGGTAAAGACTCGGTGGAGGTCATTAGCATTTCAGTGAGATGGATTCTAAAGGTTTTCATGTTTTTGCTTTTACTTTAAAGTCCCTGCAAAGTTGTTATTCAGGATAAGCAAGCTAGAATGTCAGAGATAATGGTTTATTATCACTCTTGTGACACACACCTTTTCCCTCCACGGCATTTGGCAGAAGAGGAAGAACTTTGCACAGCTGTAGCATGGATCAAGCACTTCCTAGAGAATGTCCAGGAAAGACTGAGAGAGACCAAGTTAGGGCTGGTGTATACTATTGTCAGAATCAAGTGGTGAAAATTAACCTGGATTTGTACCACTTGAGGCTCCTAGGGGAGCATGTCTAGTATCCTGTTCTTGCAGTAGCCAGCCAGATGCACACAGGAAGCATGCAAGTGTTTCAGGGAACCCTGAGTATCTTGGGCATTTAACACGGTTTCCTCAAACAGAACATCACTAACGGCAGGCGAGCTTCCTTGGGAAAAAACACCACTGGCAACTGCAGGGGCCTGCTTAAGAGCATGCTGCCAGCTTTGGTCTGGCAACAGGGGAGCCCAATTGACCACATGCTAATCAAGTCTGTGCCTGGTCAAAGCTTTTCAATGCACTTCAGAGTGCCCATCAGGATCCTGACAGATAATTCAACATGGAAAGGATTCTCTGTAGGCAGAAAAGTATGCCAATGGCTACCTCAAATGTTTTGTTTCTTTTTACAAAATTAAATTTGGTTTACTAATTAAAAGGCAACCCATATCATAATTTTTCAGTTCTTTTCTTTTCTCCCTCCCTCTTCCCAGATTCAAGTGATCAGTTTTGTGACAGAACAGAACTGGGATTCCCTAGAAGTCTTTGACGGTGGGGATAACACAGCCACCATGCTGGGCAGCTTCTCAGGTGAGTTCTGAAGTGGACACAGAATGGGCCTTCACTAACTTGGTGCCTTCCAGATGTTTTGGACTACAACTCCCAGCAGCCCCAGCCAGCTTGACTTCAGTCCAGAACATCTAGAGAGCATCAGGTTGGCCTTTGCAGCTCCAGTGTTGACCATTCACCAAGCTTGCCACCTCCAAAGTAATGAAAGAACACCCAAGACAGACAGAGGACATAAAGATTCCACTTTCCCTCCATTGCAACTTCTCCTCCAGCTGGGCTTTGAGACTTGCTTCCACGGTCAAGCACAGAAAAGCCTTTTCTTTGGCGGCTCCCTGCTTGTGGAATTCTGTACATAGGGAAGCATGCTTTTTGTAAACATCACTCTTTTTTTAAGGTACCCAGGCTGCTGGTCCTTCATTGGGAGGGCAACTAGTTACATCTGTGAACTCTTTTTGTGTTCAAGCTTTTAAGTGGGGTGTGGCTAGGATTGTGTTCCTTTTCTATGTATGTATATATATAAATATATATATTTGGGTGAGCCGTTTAGGTCTAATTTTACTGCTGTTTTTGTATGTTTCTTGTTTTCGCTATTTATTGAACCCTTTGATTCCATTGAGACAAATTATGTTAAAAAAGGATGAACAAATATAATAATCTATTAATTAATGACAAAAGTACAAGGCAGCACTTGCACAGTCAAGGTGGAGAACAGGTTGAACACTCTTACCCCCATACATACACAAACAAATTTCTCCCTCCCATGCTTTGCATGTTAGAAGCAAGCACAAACTTGGAAATACTACATTTCACTCCAAATACTGAATTCCAGCCCGACTTTATGGCTGCTTGAGAAGGGAAGCCTTTTTGTCATTACTCTTGCCAACACAAACTAGCTGGCATCCTGTGGTCTGGTTTAGGCTTGGAGCAGTGCCAACATTTCCAAATTTAATACCCCTTATTTTGAAGGGGTCAGTTGTGCTAATATTTGGACCTCTTCCCCATCTTGTTCCCTACCTGACTTCTGTGAATGATGTTACTTGGGTGAAGGACAGTGTCGTGTTCACTTGAGAGCAGGGTCACACTTTTTGCCCTACTTCCAACATCACATCTGCCACCTTCAACAATGGTGTGTTGTTTGTACCAGTTGTGTGAACTCTTGTTTGCACATAAAGGCGCCACATGATCAGGACACCTGTACAACTGGGTCTCTCAGTTGTGTAGGGCAACTGCACATGATGAAGAGTTTGTGCCTTGAAGTTGTTTTGCAGGCATCCATGTGCAGTACATGGTTCTTGGAGGAAGCAGATGTGATGTTGGATATAGGGCTTAAAGAATTGTGTTGTCCTATATGTCAGTAATGCATGAACGGTGCTTATGTGGAGTAAGAAACTAAGTGGGCAGTGGATTTTTTCAAAACAGGAAAGTGCATCAAAGAAGCAAAGCTGAGAGTGAATCCGTTTGCATTCCTAAACCACAGTCGGAGTCTCTTGCCAAAGCTTTCTGAGCCATTTTTCCACAGAGTTTCATCCATTCCCCTCCAGAGCTGCCTTATTCCTTTCATTTCAGGACCCCAAGCTGTTATTCAGCCAGCAAAGAGGGGAGAACAGTGCCATGAGGGGTCCTCTGTGACTCCCCCCCCCCCGGTAACTTCTCATCTCCAAATCCTTTTCTATATCTGTTAGTCCAACCGGATAATGCTTTCTGTGATGAGAAATGTGTCTCTGCGCTTTGAAAACTACATTTCTGAGTATCCCTCTGCTGGCCTCTGTGAAGCTTGATCAAAAATGAACCATGCTGCCAAAGTTAAAGGCTGCCTTCTCAGACACACAGATGCAATCTCTGATGTGTTCTCAGATAAGAGTCAGGCTTTGCCCTGCAGTTCTTCAAGACCAATGGGATAGAAGGTGTGCAGAGCAGCCCCCTAAGTCTAATTCATTCTTCATCCTTTTAATACAGATCTATTATGGGGACATCTGCTGGTAGTGTGAAATGATTGTTTTACTGGCTCAGTAATGAGCTGTTGAAGCGCTAACCTTCAGGATGCTCACACCTTTATAATTGTGTGTGCACATTAGGGATGTTGGAGAAATTTGGTTCAGTTCACTTTTTAAGGTGAGCCTACCTAATTTGCACTTCCTGAAACAAAACACAAACTGTAATGTAGCTAGCCATCAAAATTTGCACTTCTCTGAATTTTGCAGTTCTATAACTGACCAACCAAGCAAAATGTGGTACAAAAGGCATGTGTGTGTGTGTGTGTGTGTGTGTGTACACACACACACACACACACACACACACACACTGTATATGGAAAGTGTGGCTAGAAATGCATATATTAGTGAAAACAAAATACAAAATGCCTTATATTCGGGGAAGTTGCTTGCAAAACTGTATAGGGCAAAATTGCAAGTCTATTAAGAGAATGTGCACTAAAATGCTACTGGTGTGAGGACCATAAAGAGAGAATTGCAAATTGGTGCAGAATTATGGCAAACTGAAGCTAAGATTGGAAATAATGAGAAACTGAGAGAAACCAGAAATGACAGATTTGTCTTTTCCTAATGCACAAAAGACCTGCCTGCCTCCTGTGCTAGATGGGACCCCACCACCACCGCCAAATCCCCTCTTCTAGCCTTACTTTCCAGGGTTTAGGGGTGGCTGGAAGGAGTGGAGGGAGGACACCTCCCCAGATATGGTGAGTGGCTCTGGAAATGGTCCAGATCCTCTCCAACATTTCTGAAACACCCTGGTAACGTCTCTGCCTCTTGTGTGCATGTGTTTCTCCCCTAGGAACCACAGTCCCTGCACTGCTGAACAGCACCTCCAACCAACTCTATTTGCATTTCTACTCCGACATCAGTGTCTCTGCTGCAGGATTTCACCTTGAGTACAAAAGTAAGGATTCTTCTTGATGATGCTGTTCCAAGATGTCCAGGTTGTAGCTTCTGCTGCGAGAGCAATTACTTTCAGGGTTGTGCACACTTTGTCGCAGTGATCATGCAAATACAAGATTGAGAAAGGGTATATGATGTGGAATTTAATATAATTTGAAACTTCAGTGTATAAAAGTTAAAATAAAGCCAAGCTTCCAGATCTCATGACTGAAGAAAGGGGCTGGGGGATATGCAGGTGGTGACTGGGGAATGCTCAGAAACCAGAGAAGATCATTGGGTGGAAACTAGAATGGCCATTGCATAAGAGTAGTCGATTTCAACCACTGAGCTTTCGATAATGTGCTACCAAAATGAACATATTTTTTTAAAAAAGGAAATAAAGTAGCCTTCATAAATAAAATGGAAAGGTAGGCCAGTAGCCAAGATGAAGAGCATGGTGAAAATGCTAGCAGCCTTCCCCAAAATGATGATATTCCAAGTTCTAATATTTCTGAATTAAAATTGGGGGCATTCTTCTTTGATTCCTGCAATGTTTTATTTCTTAGGTGCTCCAGGCAGGAATGAGAGATGTGGCTTGTTAGCTGGAGATGGCAGGGAATGTGTTTTATGCACATGCTTCTTTATGTGTTTTAATGCATGCATAAACCACCCTTGATCCAAAAGAAGAAGCAAGAAAATGGATTTCAAAGTGGTCAACAGGAAAATTTCAAGATTCCAAAAATGTAACACAAACCAGCAACACAATGCAGCTAACAAGTGGTGCAAAAATCACCTGGTGCAGACAGCACAACTCCATGAGGCTTTAAAGCTCTTGCCAGTTCCCTGGCTGATGCACCATTGATCACAAAGACGTTAAGTCCTGCAACTCAGCTGCTACTTTCACAGCCAAACGTCTGGCTGAGAACAGCAGAGCAGCTGGACTGCGCCTGCTGCGCCCGTCATAGTGGCTGAAAAGTAAAGTGCCAGTGCCAACCGCTGGAGGGAATCCCAAGGGAGAGGTCACTTTCAGAAACGAGAGCAGCGTTCTGTTACTTTTCATTCACCAAACAGAGATCAACAGCAGACATGATACACACAGTTCCATACGGAATGTGTATAGGCTTAGTACATCTGGTGGTGCTTTAGAATTGGAGGCTCACTTCACTTAAACCTGGTGGGGGAGTTCTTTTTATGGCCAAACTGGACACAACGCTATCACGTCAATGCAGTTAGTGTGTCTAGTTTGTAAAATGTAATAGCTGCTGCAGGGTCCTGCTTGAAGCTTTCCCACAGGCATCTGGTTGGCTGCTGTGAGAACAGGATGCTGGACTAGATGGGCCGCTGGCTTGATCCAGCTGCCAGTTCTTAGGTTCTTATGAGCAGCACCACTCTAGACTTAGCTGATTAATCAGCTGTGTGCCAGTAGGGATGGAGGAGAAATTTGTGCATTTAATGCAGACCTATCAAATGTGCACTTCTCAGACCAATGCATGAAGCAAAGCACAGCTTCTTCAGTGGCAGCTAGGACTCTGTTGTCAGGTTGGTGTGATTTGGGGGTAATGGCCTCATGGGCCAAATTGAGACTCATGCTGGGACTGACAAGGCCAGAGGTTCTCCTCCCAGCCCCAATCTACATCCTGATTTGTACACTTCTGACAGAATTCTTGTGCGCACACACACACACACACACACACACACCAGCTACCCCCATTCACCTCTTCTTGCTTTCTTGCAGCTGTAGGCCTCTCCAGCTGCCCAGAACCCACTGTCCCCAGCAGTGGTCTGAAGATCGGGGAGCGATACTTGGTGAATGATGTTGTCTCCTTTCAGTGTGAGCCAGGCTACGCACTCCAGGTAATGAGTGTTATTGAGTCTGTGAAGTGTTTCACTTTGCAGTGAAAACTGTGGATATGTGAGCTGCCCATGTGTGAGTTGACAGAGCTGACTGAAAGAGATACACAGGGATCTGTGATGTGACAGATTCAGGGGAAAACAGGATGGTTAAGGCATTTGAGCATTGCAAATTCTTATATGAAGTGACCTCAGCTTTGGTTTGAATGTTTTAAAGCATGAGTGTCCTGGGCTGCAGTAATCAGCTTGATTAAATAAATATTCCAATCTAACGTTCCATTAGATGCTGTGATGTACCTCTTGAGATTAAGACAATATATTTCACTCAAACATTATATACTATAACTATGGGCAGAGTTTTATATGCCAGATCATGGGAAAGTACCCATAAACCAATGGGTGGATTTGATATAGTTGGGCAAATCTGGAAACAGCCGAATATAATGAATTATAATGAAAGTAGCAGTGTTCCTTAAAGACGGTGAAATATATACAGTGGTGCCTCGCAAGACGAAATTAATTCGTTCCGCAAGTTTTTTCTTCTTGCGGGTTTTTCGTCTTGCGAAGCACGGTTTCCCATAGGAATGCATTGAAAATCAATTAATGCGTTCCTAGGGAGACCGCCTTCAGACCAGATCCGGGAACAATCTGTCCCCGGACCTCTTCTGAAGGCTGGCGGGGGGAGAAGGACTTTTCTCCCCACCGCCAGCCTTCAGAACAGCCTTCTGAAGGCTGGCGGTGGGAAGAAAAGCCCTTCTCCCGCCGCCACCCTTCAGAAGAGTTCCTGCAGGGCTGCCTAGGCTGCGGATAGCAGCCTGTTGCCCGGTGCGAGGGACGCTCTGAAGCAGAGCGCCCCTCGCGCGGGGCAGACATCTGCAGCTTGGGGAGCCCTGCAGGACTTCCCCGCAGGGCTCTCCAAGCTGCGGATAGCAGCCTGCTGCCCCACACGAGGGGCGCTCTTAAGCAGAGCGCCCCTCGCGCGGGGCAGACATTCACAGCTTGGGGAGCCCTGCGGGGAACTCTTCTGAAGGCTGGAGGCGGGAGAAGGGCTTTTCTTCCCACCGCCAGCCTTCAGAACAGCCTTCTGAATGTTGGCGGTGGGGAGGAAAACCTTCCTTCCACCGCAAGCCCCGGGAACAGAGGAGAATCGCTGCGCGCCTTCTCCTCTGTTCCCGGACCTGTCCTGAAGGCTTGTGGTGGGAGGAGGGCTTTCCTCCCCACCGCCAACATTCAGAAGGCTGTTCTGAAGGTTGGCGGTGGGGAGGAAAAACCCTCCTCCCACCGCAAGCTCCGGGAACAGAGGAGAATCGCTGCGCGCCTTCTCCTCTGTTCCCGGACCTCCCACCGCAAGCCTTCAGGACAGGTGCTGCGCTTCCCCACTGTCCCCGGAGATTTCCCTATGGGCTTTCGTCTTGCGAAGCAAGCCCATAGGGAAATTCATCTTGCGAAGCCGCTAAAAAACCGGAAAACCCTTTCATCTTGCGGGTTTTTCGTTTAGCGAGGCATTCGTCTTGCGGGGCACCACTGTAGTGAGTCAATGAATAGATGGGTTTAAGTAACACGATACTTTAAGAAGGATTTGGGGGGGTCTAAGGAAGGCTGATGAAGTTCTAGGCCTAATAGACAAAACAAAAACTGACTGGATGGCATCCACCTGAGAGTTCTCAAACAACTCAAATGTGAAATTGCTGATCTTCTAGTAAACATATATAACTTGTTCCTCAGATCAGGTTCGATACCTGAGAACTGACTTCTTCATTCAGTGCATAGTTAAACTGTGGAATTTATGCCTACAGGTAGCAGTGATGGCTACCAACCTAGATGGCTTTAAAAGATGATTAGACCAATTCATGGATGGCAAGGTTATCAATGGTTACTAGCCACAATGGTTATGTTCCACCTCCACTTGGAGGAGATTCACAAAGATCAGGCAGGCTTTCTCCCGGGTAGACATATATCTACCAATGTAAGGAATATAATTGACATTATAGAAATGTTGACAGTGAATATTAATACAAAGGCAGTTTTAATCTTTGTGGACGCGGAGAAAGCCTTTGACAATATATCTTGGAAATTTATGAAGAAGAATCTCCATGGGATGGGGGTAGGCCAAAAGTTTGAAAATGGTATAAGTGCAATTTATTCTGAGCAAAAGGCAAAGTTAATTGTAAATAATGTGGTCGTGGATGAACTACCTATTGAAAAAGGGACACGGCAGGGGTGCCCAATATCCCCATTACTTTTTATATCGGTCCTGGAGGTTTTGTTAAATATGATCAGGGGGGACCAGCTGGTAAAAGGGATTCAGGTCGGAGCCAGACATTACAAATTGAAGGCCTTTGCAGATGACTTAGTATTGACCCTGCAAGAGCCAGACACTAGTACCAAAGGAGTTCTAGAATTAATTCAAGTATTTGGCCAGGTCGCAGGATTTAAGTTGAATAAACAAAAAACCAAGGTACTGGAAAAAAACTTAGCAAATGTTGAAAGAGAGAGATTCCAAGAGGAAACTGGGTTAGTGGTGGCAAAGAGTGTAAAATACCTGGGGATTAACATGACATCTAAGAATGTAAACCTATTTAAGGATAACTATGATAAGTGCTGGACAGAGATAAAGAAAGACTTAGAAATATGGTCGAACCTGAAGCTTTCCTTGTTAGGTCAAATTGCAGTAATTAAAATGAATGTATTGCCTAGAATGTTATTTTTGTTTCAGACATTACAAATTGTTGATAAATTGGACTGTTTCAAGAAGTGGCAGAAAGATATATCTAAATTTGTCTGGCAGGGCAAAAAGCCCAGAGTTAAGTTTAAGATACTTACCGATTCTAAAGAAAGAGGGGGGTTTGCCCTGCCGGACTTAAGACTGTACTATGAATCGGCAGCTTTCTGCTGGTTAAAAGATTGGCTACTTCTTGAAAATGCAGACATTCTAGACTTGGAAGGATTTGACAATAACTTCGGTTGGCATGCATATATTTGGTATGACAAGGTTAAAGTGAATAAGGGTTTTAAAAATCATATTGTTAGGAAAGCACTATACAACGTTTGGATTCGGTATAAAGATTTATTGGAAAATAAAATTCCCAGGTGGCTTTCACCAATGGAGGCCAAGGAGGTAAAGAAACTCAATATGAGAACTAATTGGCCGAAATATTCTGAAATTTTAGAACAAGAAGGTGGTGAACTTAAACTACAAAGTTACGAGAAAATAAAGTCCAAGGTACGAGATTGGCTCCATTATTTTCAAATAATGGAGGCCTACAAACAAGACGGGAAAATTGGTTTCCAGGTGGAGAAATCGAAATTAGAAACAGAACTGTTAGAACCCAATACTAAGAATTTATCAAGAATGTATAACTTGCTGCTGAAGTGGAATACAATAGATGAGACAGTGAAGCCAGCTATGGTTAAATGGGCACAGGACATAGGTCATGACATCATGTTTGCTGACTGGGAGCAGTTATGGACCACAGGTATTAAATTCACGGCATGCAATGCCCTACGAGAAAACATTATGAAAATGATTTACAGGTGGTACATGACCCCAGTCAAGCTTGCGAAGATTTATCATTTGCCCAATAACAAATGTTGGAAATGTAATGAGACTGAAGGTACCTTCTTCCACCTTTGGTGGACCTGCCCGAAGATTAAGGCCTTCTGGGAAATGATTTATAATGAGATTAAGAAAGTGCTTAAGTGCACATTTCACAAGAAAC
Source organism: Podarcis cretensis (assembly GCF_951804945.1). Classification (NCBI taxonomy): domain Eukaryota; kingdom Metazoa; phylum Chordata; class Lepidosauria; order Squamata; family Lacertidae; genus Podarcis; species Podarcis cretensis. Next base: position 32,971,006 of record NC_137177.1, read on the forward strand.
CAGAGGCATTTCTCTTGGGTATGGTCGGCCAGCTGGTGCCGAAGAAGGATAAGAATTTCTTTTTGTACGCTACTACGGCAGCAAGGATTCTCCTAGCAAAGTATTGGAAGACACAAGAGCTACCCACGCTGGAGGAATGGCAGGCGAAAGTGATTGACTTTATGGGACTGGCAGAAATGACCGGCAGAATCCGCGACCAAGAGAAAGAGACTGTGGAAGAAGATTGGAAGAAGTTTAAGATATATCTTAAGAGTTACTATAAAATTGAGGAGTGCTAAAATGCTGAGGGAGAGGAAGACGTAGAATTGCAGCGGTAAATTGTGTTTAATTTAGGGTGAAATTGAAAAGGAGAATGAATTTATATTTAATTGGCTAAGAAGGGTTGCTGAATAATTGTTTAAAATAAAGGATGCAAAAAGGAGAAGGTATGGGGAAGTCCGGGAAAAGAAGTTTATGGAAATAAGGTAAAGAAAATATGAATTTTTGTGTTTGTTTTTATGTTGTTTTTGTGTTTGTTAAAAACTTGGAAATTAATAAAAAAAATTATTAAAAAAAAATGTTCCACCTCCACTAACAGAGGCAACATGCTCAGGTCCTGTTTGCACTCGGTTCCTGTTTGAGGGCTTCCCACAGGCATCTGGCTGGTTGTTGTGAGAATGGGATGCTGGACTAGATGGGCCTTTGGCTTGATCCAGCAGGCTCTTCTTATGTGATACATTATATGACACAGATTAGGAAATTCCAGATTAATCTGACAACTAAATTTTATTTTTGGGAAAGAAATTGAACTGGATTATTTAACCATCCTTTTAGCTGTCTAATGTATTCATGTTTATATATTGTTTTGGTCTTTAATGTGGTTTTGTACAATTTATAAATACGTGATTTATTTTTTAAAAGCACACACCATGTAAATTAACTTAATTTAGGATTCAAGTCTGTGTATATATCTTTTTTGTTTTTTGTAGTGCAAAATATAAACTTGCTTTGGTGCTCTCACTTCTCATTAGGACTTTTTTTCAGTTCTTTCTCTATCCCACCATCTCATAGTCTGCTTTCCTTCCTTGATTCAGGGACATTCTCACATTTCCTGCATGCCAGGGACTGTCCGGCGCTGGAACTACCCTCCTCCACTTTGCATCGGTAGGAAAAGTCCACCATGAAATTTATTTTAAGACCATCTCATCCTAGAGGGACACCCTTGTAGCCTCCTCACTATTTACTATTTGTTTTTATTTCATTTAAAGGGAGCTTGGTGATGTCCTGGCTGCTTAAGGAATCCCTTGGGGGAACCTAAACTGATAATCTGTTCTGCTTGTTGATTCTGTTACAGTGTTGGGGAACCTCTGGCCCTTTGGTCCAATTAGGCTCACCAGGCCTCCCTGTTTTGGCCAAGCGACACACACTGCTCTATGCCTGACATCATATATCACAGGTCTGGGCTGAAATATTGTTTGTAGGCACCACCAATCAGCTGGCGGACACTTGCAAAGCCTTTTCCACAGCGCTTCGCAGGCTGAATGCAGAATTTCCTCCCAATGTAAATAGCAGCTTCAGAGGAATGGTTTTCTCAGGCCCACTGGGGAGAATAAAGGGTTATAAGCTCTTTTCCCCATTCAACCTTCCCATTCAGCACAGCTGCACTGGGGTGCAGAAGGAGCAGAGTTTTAACCCAAAAGCCTGATAAGTAGGTTCCCATTTGCAAAACCACAATGTAAGAAGGTCCGATGGTCTGAAAACCAATATTGCAAACTAGAATATTGGTCTGCAATGTAATTGAGTTAGGCAATTCGGCTTTATAACAGCTGAAATCAGAAGCCCATTTTCCCACGAGAGTTTGTCTTTCATTGCTCCTTTTGAAAATCAGGATGCTTAATTTGGTGCATAAATATGCATTTGAATCTCAATCTGTTAGCTGCAGAGAGAAATTGCCTTTGACAGCTACACACACAAAGGCGCACACCATTTCATAGCAGAGAAACTAGATTGGAGATTTTTCAAATATTTTTTATGCCACACTTAGAAAGGCACAAGCTTTGGTGAAATGTTCATGAGTCCCTACAAGCTCGACTGGCTGTTTCTTCTTCTTCTTCTTCAATCCAGATGTTATCCTTTTTTAATAATTGAGGAGGAGTTCCATTTAAGTAGACATCAAGAGGGTGGGGAGTTACAGACTAGCAAAGTCAGCAGAAAAAAAATACATATAATGAGCCATTAAATGGAGGGAAATCTGTGTTGTCAGTGTCAGCATAGATTAAAAGCACAGGCCTCCATGTTCTATTTTAGACTGTGCAAGGGGGGGGGAGACCCAAGAGGATTTGAGGAGACTTTCATAGGTGAATGAATATAGAGGAATTAGGAACAGCGAGAGCCCTGAATTTAGGTTTGGGAAATGAAAACTGGACTCTGCAGTTCAGGTGAGAATGGTTATGGTGGTGGAGCTAAATCTCCCAAAATTACCCACCTCCCAAAAATCAGTAGTGAAATTGGGAGGGTAGGGGCATTATGCCATATATTCTCTCAGAGGGCTGGATTTTACAGTAGTCTGAAGTACGGTGCAGAAGAAAATAATTTGAAATGGAGATGTTGGAGATTGATCCTGAGACATTCTTCACACAAAGCACGTGTTCCACTGCTGAGCTGTGATCCCTTTGCCTGTGTCCTCAGGATAAAGGGCAAACAATATTGTAATAGGTTTATTTTTAAGTGGCAGCCTTGTGCCTGGTGTTGCTGGGGATTCCAAGAAACGAAATAGTGTAGTTTGGGAACTGGTGGTTAAAATCAGCGCTGTTTTAAAAGGTTCAGTCTGCCATCTTGATTCCGAACGGCATCCAGCTGTACCCAAAAATATATGAAAACCTGCTCCTTGATCTCAGGAATCATCATGCAAAATTATGTTACAATGCCTTAAGATGTTTCCAAGGGTTTTGCAAACAGCTTTCCAAAATGCAGATATTTGTTCCTGGCCACCTTCTTCTTGCTTATCTAACAGCTCAGTGTGGTGGGACCATGGAAGAGATGGAAGGTGTCATTCTGAGTCCCGGCTTCCCAGGAAACTATCCTAGCAACAGCGACTGTACGTGGAGGATATCCCTTCCGGTGGGGTTTGGTAAGAGAGTGCCCTGTGCTGTTTGCATCTCATCAAAAGCCTAATGAATAAATCTATTTGCACTTACTGTTGTTAGGCTGACCTGAGGTTGAACAGGTTTAGGTCTTGTCTACACAAGGCTTATCCAAGCTGACCTTTTCCACTACTCTTCCAGGCACAGGTCTCTGCTTAAAAGCGCCATGACTGAGGGTTTTTTTTTTTTTTTGGGGGGGGGGGTTGCCCCAGAACTTTCCCTATGAAAATCTGCTCTTTAGCACTCAATCAGAGCAAATGTCTATGGGTTTTAATGGGGAAAACTGAAGCAAAAAAGGGGGGTGATCAGAAATGGAGCTTTCAAACACAGGCCATGCCTGGAAAAAGCAGAAGAAAGTAAGTGGACATAAGCAATAGTCTGAAGTTGTAGAATGGGTTGTACCACTTAAGAGAGCAAGGTGGGGGTGCCATTTTTAAATGCTCATCCTTTTATATAAAAACCCTGTGCAAGCAACCGCTGTGCAATTTAAAAAATGAATAAATTAAATAATAGAAGGAAATCATAATGATGTGGAGAAATCATTCTAACCATTCTAACCCAGTCTGCCCTATCTGAATCTATTAAATTTCTTATGCAGGGAAGCATCCAGAAATGGAATTCTCCACCTATAGTTTGAAATGGTGCAGTCCATTATATCACCTCTGGACTCCTCTACCTTCTTTCTTCTGCATTATGTAGAACTTGATGGCTTAAACCCAACCTTTGCCAGACTGGTTTCCCCCAGATGTTTTGGACTACCACTCCCATCAGCCTCAGCCAGCACTGTGCTTGCTGATAGGCTCTGTAGTCTAAAACATCTGGGGAAACCAGGTTGATGAAGGCTGCTTTCACACACACACCCCCCCCACACCTCATTCTTAGAAACTGTCCTCCCTTCCTTGAGGGTTTCTTTTAAAAATGTAGTGGCTGTTACATGCTATAATTTACATGTTGTGATCTCTGAAGTTAGAGAAAATCAAATCCGCTCTAAGGGCAGAGCATGCCTTTGTCCCATATAAATCAACTTTTTAGAAACAAAACAAAAAACTCATGATCAGTTAGCCAAATTTGGCCAAACTTAACCATTTTTTAATGAATGTTGTAATTTTTTTATGTGTCTGTTTACTTATTTATTTTATTCTTTGGATTTTGTGCCTGTCATTTACCGTAAGGTCCCAGGGCAGGTTGCAAGGAAACCATGGTACAACTTAAAATTAAATAAAACCAATAGTTAATACAACACCAAAACTATAATTACAAGGAAGAGAATAATGGTAGTGTCCAAAGCATATATCTCAGCTGTCAAAAGGCCAGGGTAAAGAGGCATGCATGTGTAATATGAGTGGGTAGGTGACAAATTGTGATAAAAATAAGAACATTCTTAGTTGGATGCAAAAGTTTCTTATAATTAGCTATCTACAATATGAGCACCAAAGGGGATTGCGCATCCCTGGACCCAACCCCAAATGGCGAGGAAGCTCCAGTAATCCATATTCAGAGGGTGCAACAGATAGGAAGCAGGAAAAGAATATGGAAGTTCAAAGTAAGGGTCTAGTGCAGTGTGGGCCAAACTTGGCCCTCCAGCTGTTTTGGGACTACAATTCCCATCATCCCTGACCACTGGTCCTGTTAGCTAGGGATGATGGAAGTTGTGGTCCAAAAACAGCTGAAGGGCCAAGTTTGGCCAACACTGGTCTAGTGGCTTCCCTCAGTGACAAACTGCCCAGACTTGAGGGAGAGAGAGGCATCCTCTCCAGAAACATCTGGTTCCCAGGATCCAGGATGATTATGTTCTCTGGCAGTGCTTCCCCTTTCACCCTTTTAACCATAAACCTTTTGGACTTGTGCCAAATATATGTGCCTATATTTTTAACTGTGCTTCCATTACACTCATCACATTTGCAGATGACACCAATCTGGGAGGGGTAGCTTATGCTGCAGAACACAGAATCGGGATTCAAAATGACTTTAACAGATTGGAGAACTGGGCACAAGCTAACAAAATGAATTTTAATAGGGACAAATGCAAGGTTTTACAGTTAGGCAGGAGGAAGCAGCTGCACAAATATAAGATGAGGGACACCTGGCTTGCCACTAGTACGTGTGAAAAGAATCTAGGGGTCTTGGTAGACCACAAGCTTAGCATGAGTCAACAGTGTGATGCAGCAGCAAAAAAAAAAAAAAAAAAAAAAAAAAAAAAAAAAAAAGCTAATGCTATTGTAGGCTGCATCAACAGAAGTATAGTGTCTGGTTCAAGGGAAGTAATAGTACCACTCCATTCTGCCTTGGTCAGACCACACCTGGACTACTGTGTCCAGTTCTGGGCACCACAATTTAAGAAAGGATATTGACAAGTTGGAATGTGTGCAGAGGAGGGCAACCAATATGATCAAGGGTTTGGAAATGAGGAGCTGGGTATGTTTTGGGGATTAAAGCCAAATTCTATACAGTTTTGTCAAGCCCAGGGATAGTTGAGGAATTTGATCTTTGCAAATCTTTCCGATGTGAGCTGCACTTCCCATACTAACATGCAGATCTGGACATAGCTATCTGTTGAATTTTTGTTACTTTTCTGAATGTCATGACACAGTCCTCATTTCAAAAAAAGTACTGAAATACATTAAAAATGTGTATTGAGGGGCATTTGAAAATAAGTAATTAAATGTGAATTTTTATGCATATTTTTAAAATAACCATTGCAAATTAATGTGGAAATGATCTTAAAGTTGGGCACATGTGAACATGAGAGTGCCTGCACTCCTAGTTGAGCCACAGTCTACTTTCTGGCTGGGACCCTGGAATATACCTCCTTTCTCTCTCTTTCCCCTTGTCATACAGGTGCCCACCTCCAATTTTTGAACTTTTCCACCGAGCCTAACCATGACTTTGTTGAAATCCGTAATGGGCCGTATGACACCAGCAACATCATCAGCCGGTTTAGCGGGAGTGACCTCCCAGGCTCCCTCCTTTCCACATCCCATGAAACCACCATGTATTTCCACAGCGACCACTCACAGAACAAGCCTGGCTTTAAAGTAGAATACCAAGGTAAGGAGGAGGGAGCCAATGAAGCTGTGGATGATGCAGCCAGATTGCCCTTGAGGCTCGTGGAAAGAGTGCTCAGAATTCGAGAGCCACTTCTCTAATTTTGAAGTCATATCTCGAGGCTTTAATCCAAGCAACTATAAAAGGGTTACACAGTAGCCTGGCTTAATCCTAATAGCCAGGGCCTGTTCACCCTGCCAACACAGACAAGTTAATTCACAATGTGTTTTCCTGGAGGGCTTCTGCACTCTGCCTGGGGTTTCAACCTGACCTGAATTTCTTAGATGCTTGGAGACCTCATAATTGTTGCATCAGAGGAATACTCTATCCCAGTGGTCTTTTGTCCAGGCTTTTCCCTGCCGCTCTTATTCTGGTTCTAATTAGAAGCACAGAAAGCTTTGGTGTCTGTCTATAAGTTTTTAGCATTATTGTTGCTCCTTTCTAAAGAGCCACTACCCCAAACAGAAGCACCCACGCACACACCCCAAAGAGATTGCAAACTAATTTTTTGACACTGGGAGAGAAAAGAGGGGAGTAGAGAGGAAGGGGGAAAGATAATAAGGGGGAGATATATGTGAACCTATGCAGTTATATGCCCTAAAGCACGGATTTGATTGGGAGTGAGACCAGGAGATTTAAACCAAAGAGAAAAGGTGGGTCTTGAAAAGGGACTTAGGTTGCAGTTCAAACCTAAGATCTTCCAGGATGAGTGGAGTTTGTAATAAGTGGATCTTCCACTGAACCAGCTATTCAACCAGGGCTATGCCAACTGATGTCCCCCATCCAAGCTCACCAGAGATATGCTGGTGTAAGTCCTCCATCCCAGCTCAGTTGAGGCAAGTCTCCAATAACGGGCATTCCAGGGGAGTGCCAGGGGTGGGATGGGACAGTGGGGTGAGGAAGGCATTCAGAGGGTACATGCTACCATGGATGACTTACTGTCTTCAGACACACTCAACAGTTCACTGCATTATTAGCAAGATTTCTTCTAGTGATCTTAGTGTACTACAGAGCCATTGTAAGGGGAAGTTGGTCCTTCAGCATCCCTGACACCAGAGACTCCGCGAAATAGACTGTGTGTCCCAGAGTTGCTTGTGCCCCAGATGCCTCTTATGAAGCCATGCTAATAAATGCTTAACTTAAAATATGTCACCTCTTGTCTCATTTGATTTCCAGCTTATGAGCTACAGGAATGTCCTGACCCTGAGCCCTTTGCCAATGGCATTGTGAGAGGAGCCGGTTACAGTGTGGGCCAGTCCATCTCCTTTGAGTGTCTCCCTGGCTATCAGCTCATTGGCCACCCAGTATTGACATGTCAACATGGAACCAATAGAAACTGGGACCACCCATTGCCCAGGTGTGAAGGTATGGCTTTATTGAGTCACTTCCCAAAAAGGAAAACACTAAGTAGAATAATAGAAGCATAACCACACCACCACACCCACCACTCCCATCCCCCTCTTCCCTTCTTCTTCTTCTTCTTCTTCTTCCTAATTGTTTAAACCAATTCATAAACCAAGAACCCATACATTGACCACTAATATTGAAACATATGTTGTAGGTATTTTCCCACATTTCTTATGCTATTTTTGTGATATACATATGACATGAGAAAACTTGGTATACTTATTTGTATAACATTATTTTTCTTTATAAAACCCAATTTTTTTAAAAAGGAAATTCCTTGAGTGGGCACAAAGGAAGAAAGATATGTCTCTGCCCCTTCACCAGCAACGTTTTATCTCAATATTTGACTACAAGGAGAGCCCTGCTGGATCAGGCTAGAGGACCATCTAGCCCAACATCCAATCGTCACACTGGCTAACTAGACGCCTATGGGAAGCCCAGAAGCAGGACACAAAATATAGCCGTCCTGACTATGAGACTTCTGATGTTCAAAGTGTTGGGAAAACTGGTTGGTTTAAACTCTGGTTTGCAGAAACAAGCTAGGTCATACCATGCTTTATGATCCCATCTCCTGTTACAAACCAGAGTTTCAACTAACCAGAATTTCACCCCATTTGAACAAAAACAAAAATGCTGGTTATCTTAAAACAGGAAGTGGACCCTTCCAATCTTCTTCTTGTGGCCACACTGTGGAGGTGAGAGGAACAGAGATAACACAAGCGTAAGGCTTGCTTCTGCTCATACACGTAACACCAAGCTATGGTTTAGCATCAAGTTTGGCCCTACCATTAGGCAGAGTCAGGTGACAGATGCTGGGAGGGGGACCTACTGCTTTCAGGTGTGGTAAAAATTGGCTTTCCAGTCACCGATGTAGAAGCAATATTCATCTGCCATCCCAATTGGCTTCTCTACATGACATGAAGTGGGCACCATCTTGATCTGACAGCAAAATGCCTTGAACTGACCTCGTTTCACATTACATCTGAAACAAGCCATTATATTTTTCCCCGAGATACGACTGCTGAACCCTTCTCCTCTCCCCTATGAAGGCAGCCTTTCCTTCCTGATCTCTCTCCCTTCTTCTCCTTTTGGACACCCCCACCTCCATTAGGATGATTAGAGTGGAGTTTTATTGTTCTAAGTGAGCTTTTGCCTTTTCACATTCAATCAGCCATCAAAGTCTGAGCAGAACTAGGAGCCAAGCAGCAGTATAAATAAGGTGGAAGGAACGGGGCTTTGATCACCTTCTTGCTTTGTGCCTTTGACATCCATCTTGCTGTGCTGGAGTAAGTTTAATGACTAACTCCTTGCTGCTCCACTTGCTGAGAGATGGCTTTCCAGCAGTCAAACCCCATGGATTCGGGGATGGCTTGTCAGCACACGCTTCTCAACCACCCAGCGTGGGTGGCTGCCATGATTCCAAAATGCTGCTAACTTTTTGGTTTTATGAGCAACACATCCTTCAGACAATCTTTTGATTAAGGAACTTCAAGGACAGGGACTTTGTTCCCCTCAGCCACTGGGATGACCATACCTCCCCTGTAAAGTTGGAGTGTCGTACCTGGGATGGTGAACTATCCCTAAATATAGGGATATTCCAGGACATCCCTTTAACAAGGTTTAATGTTCTCCCTTCTTATTAATTAGAAGACAGATACAATAAAGCCCAATAATAATAGTGACAGCACTGAAATGGAATCTGTCTTGCATCCCCCTTTTTACTGTGGTTTCTCTCAAGTAGAAACCCCCTTTTTACTGTGGTTTCTCTCAAGGTCTAATATATCCCATTATACAATCCCTTCCTAGTTGCTCTTTTGATCACTTTGCTTCAGTAAGTCAGCCACAGGGCAAGAGGCAAAGTTTTTGAATATGACCATTCTTATTAGACGTGATCCTGACTAATGAGTTGAAAGTTCATGGAGAGAAAAGGTAGGTCATGCCGTACCAAAATCAGGCCACTCCTGATTTGGAAGGTTATTTATCTATAGAGTTGTAGAGTTGGAAGGGCCCCTGGCGGTTGTCTCATCCAACCTGCTGCGATGCAGGAATTTACTAGACTTCTTTTTCTCTTTCCTGTCAATCAACATGCAGTTCCTTGTGGAGGAAACATCACTGCACACAATGGCACTATCTACTCTCCAGGCTTTCCCAATCAGTATCCCAGTTCCCAGGACTGCACGTGGCTTCTTACTGTGTCGGCTGGATATGGCATCTACCTCAACTTCACCTTGCTGCAAACAGAGCCATATAATGACTTCATCACCGTCTGGTAAGAAGGACATGCAGACTGAGAAAGCCCAACAATGGTAGTTCAACTTGAGTAGAGGTCACATGAGTGTGGAAGAGTCAAAACCATGGTTGATGTGTTTCATCAACACAAGGACTTCTGCTTTTGCAGTGGAAACCCACACCCTAGACAAACTCCATTCCCTCTCCAAATCTGCTCTAGAGGTATGGAAGGAGGAAAAGGGCAGGAAGCCTGCATTATTGTGACCCTGCACAGTTACAGTTCCCACATCCTCTTAGAAGGCCCTAATCCTGCTGATGGTCATTCAAAGCTGCAATAAATAAGGCATCTGGAGCTTTTGGGTGGGAGGCACAGGGAGCCAGCCTCTGATGCACAACATTCTCACTTTGACCCATGCAGTTGCTGTGCACTTGTTTTTTCCATTCATCTTTCTTCTTTCTCTTTAGGGATGGTCCTCAGCAGACAGCCCCACAACTGGGTGTTTTTACAGGAAACTCTGCTAAGAAAGCCACCCAAAGCTCTTCCAACCAGGTCCTCCTAAAATTCTACAGTGACGTGGCCAACGGAGGAGTCTTTGCGATTCACTATTACGGTCTGTACAGCTCACTGACATGCTGACATCTGCTATGATATATATGTCTTTTTAAACCATTGCATGCAACATTTTGTCGGGCACAGTGTCATTTACATATTTATTTAAGCATTGATAAGCTGCATTCCTTATTGAAAAGTATCCGCGGCCAGAGCATACAAAAGCCCACCCTTTACTAAACTTTATCAGCATGCCCAGTTGTCAGGGATGATGGGAATTATAATGCACCAAACTTCTGAGGGGCACAGGTTTCACATGCCTGGCATGGCTGGTTTCTATAGTGCTGCAAACCTACTTTTTTTAAAAAAATGTTTTGTCCTTGCACAGCAGCAACAACAACAAAAAGATGAAGCAGGTTGCATTTGGAGGTGGGGATGGGTAGGATCTGCCTCAGGTAGGTTGGATGGTGATAGATCTTCAGACCTATGGTTTCTGGTTTCCTTGCATTTAAACACAAAAGGCACATGCAAATCCATATAGCTAGCAATCTGGAATTGTGACATATCTTGTTCATTCCCCTCTCTTCTCAGCCTATCAGCTTTCTAGATGCCAACCTCCAACCATGGTCCCCAATGCTGAGATCATCACAGAGAATGAGGATTACAACATAGGTATTGACTGCATGACTTGCATCTCTGGCACTTGCTCTGTGGTGTTTTCTGTATTTTCCTTAACAGAATACAATTCCCAAGATACTTTGGGGGAAGACATGGCTGTTAACGTGATATATGAGTATTTTAAATGTACGGGGTGAATGTGGCATTTGTCATTAATTAACTCAGGTTGAGTTGCCTAGTTGCTGTCCTTGGTCCTGCAAACCAAGTTGGCAGGTTTTTCAGCATGTCAGGTTGTGCTGAGAGTTGTTAGGCAACTCCATAATAGTGTTTTGCATGCAAGGTAAAAGTGATTTACATGTTTGGACCATTCTAGCAAGCCAGGACTCACCCACCTCATTCAGCTGTTGATTTAGAACCAGGCTTGGGGGATGGATCTCCATCGTTGCAGCAGTGGCGGGATTTGGAAGATAAATGGGGCTGGGGTTGAAGGAAGGTGAGGGGAAACCTCACCAGACGAAGACACAGAGAGCAAGGAGGCTTGGCTAGTGAATGTTTGGTTGCCGCAGACAGCTGGGGAAGCCATTGCAAAGTAGCTCAACAAATGTTACGTTGCTGCCTTTTGTGGCAGTACTCTCTAAGGGCACAACTGTGGGGCAAGGATTTCTTGCATTAAAAAAGGTGAGGAAGCAATAATGCAGGAGGACTTTTTTGCTTGCAAAAATGTCTATATTAGGCAAAAATGCATGCCAGTAAGTGGAGAAATTTGCACTAAAATGCTGGTGAATTTTCATGAGGACTGTTGTGGAAATGTAGAGAATTGAACTTAACACTGTAAAAACTAAGTGAAACCAGAATTTACAGATTTGTCCTTCAGTAAGTCATTCTTTCTAGTTTGACCACAATCTGATTTTCTTCATTGAGGGATTTGCCCCTTCTGCTGTTGAAATGCATTTTGAACTCCCTTGTCTCCTTCCCCAGGTGATATCATTAGGTATCGGTGTCTTCCTGGCTTCACCTTGGTTGGAAATGAGATCCTGACTTGCAGGCTTGGTACTCACCTCCAGTTTGAAGGGCCTCCCCCAACTTGCGAAGGTAAGTCTTTTAGAGGTTACTGTGGCTCTTGGAAGGGCCCTGGGGGAGACAGGAACTACCAGGCAGCACATGGGGTTCAGTGGATTTTTTTGTTAGTTTTAAAATCTTTTCTAAGTGTACTAAAGGCAAAACAAATAACAGCTATATTAAACACATAAAAATATCAAAAGATACAGCAGTTATACAGAAGCTCGACAGAAGAGATTGATGATACCTTAATTACAGTGTTCCTAAAACTTGCAGACTGATATTCTCTTGTGGAAATTAGGAATAAAAAGAAATTTGGTATAATTTTATACATGATCCTTCCAAAGTAGGAAGGGCCCATGAAGCAGTGATGGGAGAGATATTTGATTCAGATTGCACTAGGGATGAACCTAACTGATTAGCATTTTCCGAAGCAACGTGCAAACCAAAATACAGTTGTCCTTCAAAATGTGAATTTCTCTGAATTTTACAGTGCAGTTATTTAGCATAGTAATGTGTACAAAGCTGTATATAGTTGGATAAAGTGTGCATAAGATTGAATATGTACTTTTTATACATTTGTGAAAACTAAATAAAAAAATACTTGGGGAAATTGCATTGCAAAATGTATAATAGGCAAAATTGCATACAAAAGGAGAAATCCACACTAAAGTGCTGATGAATTTTCATGAGCAATCCCCCACACAAATATTTTATTGTTTTCACAACTTGCTTTGCATACAGAATTCCCTTGTTCCAGTCTAGGTGGACCAAGGATTTGACTTCCTATGTCCCTATAAGACCCTTGAAGGTATATTTACTGTCCTGCTGCTGTTTCTCTGTAGCACTGGCATAAAGCCACATTCTGTGTTTGCTTTCTTTTGCACCAATCAGTTCATTGCCCAATGAATGAGGTCCGCACAGACTCCATGGGGGTGATCCTGAGTCCGACCTTCACAGGCAGCTACCCTCACTTTCAGACTTGCTCTTGGGTGGTCAGTGTGGAGCCAGAATACAACATCACCTTCACTGTCGAGTACTTCTTGAGTGAGAAGCAGTATGATGAGTTTGGCATCTTTGATGGTGAGTCACCAGGATGATTGGGAAATTTTGAGCTGTTCAGGTCATTGAAAGAAAAATAACTTACGAAGTAGAAGGTATACAGCCTTATAAAATCTAAGAATTGTGTTGAGAGAATAGCTGGGAGAGGCATGTGTATTTGCCTCTGTGTACTTTCTGATTTACAATGCAAGCAGGGGTGCTTTGGGTAAGTCATTCACATTCCTGAGTTGGATTGCATTGTTAAGAAGGCATTTCAAGTTGGATCAGGGACTCCCTAAAGTCCCATGCTGCTCTGTGGACTTGGGCACCCTCCCCCCACCAAAAAAGCTACATTTTTAAAGTGACTGCTGCATTTTTATTTTTATTTTAAAGCAAAACCAAGCTGACTAAGGAAATAATTGCGTGGGGAGGGAGCAGAGTTTGTGAGTGAAGGGCCACCCAGGATGTTTTGCTGCAAGATGCAAAACAGAAAATGCTGCATGCATTCACCTGCTGCTCACATGCATGCTGACGCCGCAGCCTCCACATGCACGCACATGCAACCCACCCATGGCATGCAGATGCACAGCAGAAGAGGAGGAGGCGGCCGACAAGCGCAGGAGATGGAAAGTGGCATTCTCAAAGGCTGGATCTGCCCTCTCTCAGCTGCCCAGAGCCTGCTATGCTGAGGCCACTGCCTCACCTTGCCTCATGGGCAGGCTGGCCCTGTGTGTCTTTCATTTTGACATATAGGTCTAATCTCAGTGAATGATTTTCCCAAGGCACTCCAATCACAGTGTTCTGGGGGAGGGAATAAGACTGCCATCTAAAATACCCAAGATCTTCACCAAAACCCATTGTCTTAGTCATGTCTAAGCAAATGCTACACATAAGCAAAGATCTAACAGGCCTCAGCAAGATTCACAACCCAATTTTCCTTCCTTTCTGATGAGCATCTGTGATTACCTCATTTTATTAAGACTAATTCCGTACTGTTAAATCTCAGTGCCGATGTTTGCTATCAGCTTAGTAATTCTCTATTGAGACAGCCTTTATGTATATATATAAATTGGTCAAGCTTTAGTTAGTCCTGGTTTGGGGCTTTTCAGGAAGCATCTGCCATGTCTTCCTTTCCCCCCCCTCCTTACTCTTCTAGCTCAGTGAGATCATTTTGCAATGCAGCCTTCTTATTTGCAAGTACTCAAAGTTGTAAGCACATAAAGCAGCCTTATCCCCATTGGACAGCCCTCCTGAACCAGTCAGTGCTCTTGGTCACACTTTCCCTCTCTTTGTGACATTCCCCATGCATAAGGTATATATGTGCCTATGAGCCTACTGTACTTTGTGCTATGCACAACATAAACACATCTGTGAAAGTGTCTGTTTACCTAATAATAATAATAATAATCTCCAATTCTGTCACATTTAAGTCCTTTTTCCTCACCAATTTGCTGGGCTTAATCCACTCTGCAAATGTCATCTAAATTACCAGCAGTTTTTAGGTTCCCTAAAGAACGTTTGTAGTTCTGCAAAACTTGAGGATCCCCTCAAGCATGCTGATACCTCCCCCTTGCTTTCAATGGCCATGTTTGGGCTTCAAATTAGTTGGCCCTCACCATATGAGTTTGCTATTAGAAGAAGAAATTAAACTAATTCATGGAGGAAGATGGATCTATCAATCAGCATTAGCTATGGTAGCTAAGTGAAGCACCCACTTTTGGAGGCTTCCTACTCCTGACTACCAAGTCCTAGAGACAAATAAGAGGAGACAGCTGTTTCATTAAGTACAGTTTCTGAGCTTCAAGAGGCACTGGCTGACCAAGCTTGAAACAAAATGCAGCTAAACTATATGGCATGATGTGGAAGGGCTTATTATATATTATTATGTTTTGTTTGTCTAATCTTTCTTCAAGGTCCTTCAGGCCATAGTCCATTATTGCTGTCCCTAAGTGGGAATTACTCTGCTCCCCTAACGGTAACCAGTTCTGGCAACAGAGTCTATCTCCACTGGTCCTCTGACCACGCCTATAGCAGAAAGGGCTTCAGAATCCGCTATTCAGGTTAGTAAAAAGCAGGGATAGAAATGGCATGTGTATCGATGCATAAAGTAGTGATAACGAGCTGAGAAATTTATGCTCAGTTTTGTTTGGGGCTTCTTTTTTTTTTTTGCAATCTGTAGTTATTAATAGAACTCCAGTATCCTGTTCTCATGCACAAAAATAGTTCAACCCATTTTCTTTAGCTAAATGATTCCCCATGTAACTGAGACTGCAAATCCTATACATACTGTCTTGAATAAACCTCGAGGCTGGATCGCTACAATGTGCTCTGTTCGGGGCTGCCCTCGGGCCTGGTTCGGATGCTCCAGCTGATGCAAAATGCAGTGGCCAGATTGTTGGGGGGGGGGCACCTGGCCAATAACATGTTAAAGCATGGGTAGACGAACTAAGGCCCGGGGGCCGGATCCAGCCCAATTACCTTCTAAATCCAGCCGGCGGACGGTCCAGGAATCAGCGTGTTTTTACATGAGTAGAATGTGCCCTGTTATTTAAAATACATCTCTGGGTTATTTGTGGGGCATAGGAATTCATCCATCCCACTCCCCCCACCCCCACCCCCGAAAAAAATATATAGTCCAGCCTTCCACAAGGTCTCAGGCACAGTAGACCGGCCCCCTGCTGAAAAAGTTTGCTGACCCCTGTGTTAAGGCATCTGCACTGACTGCCCATCTACCACCAAGCCCATCTTCAAAGCCAGGCATCCCCAAACTCGGCCCTCCAGATGTTTTGGGACTACAGTTCCCATCATCCCTGACCACTAGTCCTGTTTAGCTAGGGATGTTGGGAGCTGTAGTCCCAAAACATCTGGAGGGCCAAGTTTGGGGATGCCTGTTCAAAGCCCTTGTATTAATTCACAAATCCCTGAACAACTTAGGTCCAGGGTACCTTTGGGGCCACCTGAACCCTTATATCCCAGCTCAGTCACCTGGATCAAGCCTGACGTAATGTGTTTATGGGATGGGAGCTATTAGTTTGTTTGTTTGTTTTTATCATTATGTATTTTGTGTTCTCATTTTGAAATTTTATGTTATGAAACACTCTGTGATCTTCAGATGAAGGTCAGCATACAAATTTAATATTAATATATATATATACGAGAATTATAGCTTGTTGGGGGGAATAGGTGGTTTCTCAGCCATTCCCAGTACCCTGAACAAACTACAGCTCTCAAAATTGCTTGGGGGGAAGTCATGGCTTTTTTAAGTGGCTACATGGTGCTTTAAATATGTGGTGTGAGTATGGTTCCACTCTCGTTGTTTACAGGTTATTATAAACCTGTTGTATATTTTAAGATCCTACATTTTCTTGTTCTCAAACTTGGGGCCACTTTCTGCCTCTTATCCCCCCTTCCTCTGCTTTGAGCCTTTGAGGTGCACAGAAATACTCTGTTTGGGACTCTAAATGGCAGCCAGCAGATGAAAAGTAACACACAGCAATCTCGGAGGAACAAAGCTTCTGTGTTCATTCAGCAACGCAACCAAAACATAATTTCTGCCAATTAAATATTAATTCATTCATTTATGGAATAACAGTATTAACTTATTTATGACACATTTATACGTGTCCCTGTCCCGAGTTTGATTGCTTTTCATTAAGTAATTAAAATATGCTTCATTCCAAGACTGGGTTGTTTAATTTTAAAGGGACTCTTTGCCAAACACCCAGTAATTGCTTTTATACAGGCGGAGTAATTAAACTTCATATGAAACCAAGACCAGTGTAAAAAAACACCCACATTGAAAATGTTAATGGTGAAACTAGCTGCTGTTTCTCTTTTGGGAAATCCAATTCCTTTCCTTTCCTTTCCTTTTTAATTGGCAATTTATCATGGCATTTCACCCCTCCCCCACAACACAACACAACACAACACAACACAGAGGCACAAAAGCAAATTCAAGCAGAAATATATCGGATGTTATATAGCCGTGTCTGTTCTAATATTGTCTTTCTAGACTGGGGCTGGGGACATTTATTTCCGTCCACATTCTCTTTGGGGAGCCACATACCATAGGTGGTCAAGGTCAAAGGTAAAAATGGGCACAGCAACAGATGCCCATTGTACAGTAGGCTAGATTCCAGGCACATACACCCTCTCCAGTAGAAGTTGGTGCATGAAGAAAAAAGGGGTTGTGCTCGACCAACCTCAGGATGCCCTTAACCTGAGTCCCTTCCCTGCCATATTACTTAAAACCAGCCAGGAGGTGGCTCTGCCTGTCAAACACTATTATGCCTCTCTGTCCCCCATCCAAGCAAGCAAGAGGCGCTATCAGAATTCGAGAGCAGATTCCTACCAGGCAAAAGCACTCAAGAAAGGGTGTGAAGGCAGTGAGGTGTCTGGCCTGAGAAGAGAATGTGTGGTGGGGAATGGCCTGTGGTCTGGACAGAGTCCCTAGGGAAAGATGGCTGGAGGGTCACATTTGGCCCCTGGGCTTGAGGTTTCCCACCCCTGTTCTAGACCTTTTGCCAGGCACTAGTTGTTGAAGCTAATAACTAAATGCTAGCTAGCAAACCAGTACATTTCTCATTTCCTTCTCCTTTCTCTTCCTCTCATTGTGGTGTCTGTTGAAACAAACAATGCAGCCCAAGCTACATGTTACAGGGAGATGTGCTGGGAGAAGTGAAAATCAGAAATCAACTAACTATAATGTGGAAAGATCTATCCCATATTCCTCCTCTCTTCATATTCCACACCTTTCCCTTCCTTACATTGCACCAGTCCAGATTAATCTGGTGATCTTAACATACACTTTTGACTTCCTTGCTCCAAAATGTTCAGCATACATCTCAAAGGCGGGGAATCTTTTTCAGCCCTCGTTCTTCATGGGACGAAGGAACGGGACATGGCAGTAGTAGGTGGAGCCAGGGCAAAAAAAAGGCAGATCAAGGAATGTGACATACCTTTGTGCAATGAGCTACATTTCAGCCATGCAAAAATCAAAGGTTTCTCCAGACCCACACCAATCTTTCCATCCTCCATCAAGGCATGATGCAAGAGGCATGTTCAGAGTTCAAGGACACATTCCATCCAGGAAAAAGAACTCACTGAGGGCTAATTAGAGAGGTCTAGAGAGCTGCATTTAGCCCCCACACCTGAGGATCTCCTCTACTGGTACATTTCCTGACATTTATAATAAATGTTTGGCCGCAGCTGTAATTTGTGCTGCCACACTTCCTAACATCATTGCATTGTTGATACAGATGCCAGATATCCGCATTATTATTTTTTACTGGTTTTATGGTTGATACAGTGACTTTAATTGCTTGAATTTAATGGTCTGAGCAGTTGTTAATTTTATTTTTATTACCTCTTGTAAACAAGCTGGGGGTTCATTTCGGACTGGAGGGTGGGGCAGAAATAAATACATATCTGGATGTGTTGGGTACAGTTCAGTGACAAGCAATCAAGATACTAAAGGGCTTTGAAAACTAAACTAAACTAAAGAAATTGTTCTGGACAACACAGTTATGTGTGTTCCAAGAGTTCAGGGGGTTGTGTGACCCCATGAGCTATGCCATTCCCTGACCCCAAGGCATCCAGTGACCACACCATCTGCCATCAGCATGTTTGGCAACCATCAAAAGGAGATCTATGTGTGTACCAGTGTACAGAGACGTTTCACACACCAGCTGAATACATAGGAGACAGGGCCAGCCTGTGGCATTTTTTCAGTGCCTGCAGGTGGGGTCATCTGAATCCAGCTTCTGTGTAGCAATATTGATGTATATGTGAGCAAGAGCAATTCATGTTTTTCTCACGCTCTTGTTGGTGTGTTTTCTTCCTTTCCCCCTTGTCTAGCCCCTTATTGCAGCCTCCCTCCACCTCCTGTCCATGGTTCCATCCTCAGCCACACTGGTTTGCAGCCAGGAAGCACCATCCAGTTCGGTTGTGATGCCGGCTACCGCCTTGTTGGTCACAGCTTTGCGACGTGTTCAAGGCACCCACAGGGTTACTTCCACTGGAATGAAGCCATTCCTCTGTGCCAAGGTAGGCAAGGGAGAAGCTGTGAAATGAACACATTATTTCTATTGTTTATTTAGGCTTATGATTTACCCTGCTCTACATACGGTATATTTTTGGAGTGGGGGAAAATGGGCTGTTATATTGCATAAATTAGAGGTCTGAAGCACATGAGTTATCTTGCTGAAGGTGTCCAAAGGTTCGTGACCACATCTCTTTTTCTTGGACTTGCAATTCAAGTAAAATGATGGTTTTCACTTTTCGTCTTCCCATTTTTTTTCCTTCTTGTTGCAATATTGTAATTAATATTCTGCTCTTACACTCCAAGTGGCCACCTACCCAGGGGATCCTTCAGATCCACAGCTGCTTAGCTTCAGCAGTGATCCAGCCTCAGGTGACATGAGACCATTTGCTTCAGCCTACCGTCCCATTTTCTCTGCCACAATTGCTGTGTTTGTGTGTAACACTAAGCCATGCTTTGTTTAAATTGTGGTTTGTTTAGTCATGGGTTAATAATGAGTTGTCCTAAACGTGACTAAACAAAACATGGTTTCTTCTCTAAAGCTTGGCTTGTTCTTGCTCCATGCTTTTATAGTTTAAAGACCATTTGGGGTGGGGTCGCCAAACAAGCCATGTTTAAGGAAATGTCCTAGGTTCACATGTAACACTAAGCTATAGTTAAAACAAACCCCAGTTCATAAGCCTCCAACAAACTATGGCTTCAGCCTGTGGTTTGTTGACAGTAAACAAACTATAGTTAAGCTACTGGATAGGGTCCAGAAGATCAAACAAATATTGGTTTAATAAACCATGGTTTGGCTGACTAAACTTAAAGCCAGAAGTAAAAACAACAACAACAACCAGGAGACAGGAGAGTGATATTTCTCAAGGCTGTCCCAAGTTCTCACCAGTCTCTCAAGTTACAATCCCAATCTAAAGCAAACTTCGGTTGTTTTCCTCACATGAAACATTTTGAGGGAAGCCCCCCAAAAGGAGCAATCAGCCTAATGGAATTTTCCAGGAGGAAGAAAGATCCAACCACCTCTCAGTCTTCCGCAGCTTCCCCTGGCCCCCTAAATGGGAGTCAACATGAATTTGAAAGTTCCTCCTTGAGCAAAATCTACAGGGAAGTTCAAGGGAATTCAAAAAGAGTTTCTGCTAGATCAGCAAAATCCATTGTCACACAAGAACAACTGGATTATCAGATCTTTAATCAAGTGTTTCTGACTAAACATCCACCAGTAGTCTAAGTAGGGCATCGCTGCAAGAATCTTACAGTACCTCCTTCTCACTGAAAAAGGAGAGAGCCCAGTCTAACAGAAGTGGGATGAAAGCAGCTAGTTTTGAGTGGAGCAGCAGAATTGGGCGGTGCGGCCTACTCAGCACTAGGCTGGGGTTACCATGGTAACTGCAACTCTTTCAAATCCCACTGGGAGCAACATGTTAAAAAACCCACCGGTGCGAGCACATCTCCACCTGTGAAAGCAGGAATTAATTATCAGTGTCTTCTGAAATGAAGAGCCAGCTGATTTTTAGCTGCTGGAACCCAGGGCAGCTAAGTGATAATGTGCAGCAATTATCATCCCACCATCCCCAAAGCACTGACTGCCCTGAAAGGGCATATTTCATTGAATAATGCCAGCTCCTGAGACGTTATAAAAAGATTTTTTTAAAAAAATCAAGTGGCAATGTGTGCCGCTTTTGGGGAATGAAGAAAGTTCCAGCTGAGCTTCCTACAGTTATAGTTCACACAGCAGCACATGAAATATCAGAGAGAATATTATTATTATTATTCTCAGACTAGGTCAAGCTGTTGCCAGTGGTCACTTTTGCTGCTTACTGAAAACTCTTTCCAGGTTTCTCTGGACTTGTGATTTACCTTGGCAGTTTTGCTGTGAAGTGTGTACTTCACTGTCACAGCACAGTAAAGTCACAAGGCATTGCATTTGGTTGTGGCTAAATGATCTACATGCAAGGAAGTGCTTGGGATTTGATGTGAGTGAATGTGCTGTCTTGGAGGAAGGAAGGCAGGAAGGAAGGAAGGAAGGTTGTTCAGTCACCAGCCAACTTGCTTTCTAGGGTAGCCATGGAGGAAAAAAAGCCCCTTTCCTCAGAACCAGCATGAAAACACAGGTGGACTCCCTCCCTCTTCCAGACCAAGGAGGACTGAGTTTCCCCTCTGCCATAGCCAGCATGCTAGCTACTAGCCTCTTGGGGGGCTAGTAATTTGCAGGCTTCTTTCCAAGTCTCTATCAATTGCTACATTTAAAAAACCATTTCAAAATATGTATTTAAATGTGTATTTTCTCTCAAAATACATATTTATATGTGATGGGCCTCTTCTACTTCTTTGGCGATCATTTGTAGCCAAGTAAGATTGTCTTCCATAAACACGGTTTTAACAATGAGACTGTAAGTGACCGTGGAGACCAATTCTGGATCCACACGTCCTTCCACAGTGGGGACCCAAAGCAACTACTCTATTCTGATAGGCCTCAGCCTCCCCAGAGCCTGATGCCTTCCATCATATCTGACCATTGGCCATGCTGACTGGGGCTGATGGAAGTTGGAGTCCAACAACCTCTGGAGGGCTCCAGGTTTGAAAGCAGGTTGATGTAGCCCAAGGAACAAATAGACACCACTTGCCATGGAATATAATTTCATGCACTCTCAGTGTTGAATAGACAGAAACCTTTCCAATTTTTCTTTTGAGAGTCAGTGTGCTTCATTCTGGTGTGGAGTAGGATCAGTGAGGGCTGAGCTCCTTGGCTCCATGGAGCCTGAATTATCTATTTAACCCGCACTTGGTTTGAAATGAGCCAAGAGGAGCTGCCTGCGCCAGCCAGCCCACTTACCCTTCCTAGCAGTTCCCTTATGTCTTTTTCAAGAGCTTACACTGCACATGGAAAAGTAGTTGAAACATGGAAAACATAGAAGCCAGTGCCTCCTGGCTCAACAACCTTCTCTGGTTTTTTGGAGTTTGCTAGTGGCTTATTGGCACTTTCAAATCTGTCTCCTGATTCCTGATTCATTTCCTTATCACATCACAGTTAAAAATACCACTATGCCAGCAGGTGTCTCCCAGCTGAAGACTGTAGGATCTCTTTCCGAGGAAAATACCCACTCTAGCTTCTCCCCTCAAAAAGCCATATATTTTGGTCTGCTTTTACATCACTCCTGGAGAGCAGTACTCTCTGCTGGGTATCGTGGAGCAGCAGATGGGAAATTTATTACCATCCTGAAAAACCAGGTTTCTCTGCTGCATGTAAACAAAGACTCATCATACCACATTCTGCCAAATTTTGCAAACTGGGATGTCATTTTGATGCCAAAGGGGTGCCTCCACCTTCTCTGACGAACCAGTAGCAGAGTCCATTTCTGCCTGACCATCTGTGGTAGAAGTGAAGTGGATGGAAGTCAAGGGCCGCCTTTAGTGGCTTAATGAACTTTTTGGTGAGCTGCAGCTGGTCTGGACAGGCCTGCGCTCAGACTAACTAGGTTGTATATTGACATAGAATTAGTGGAGATCATCCAACTGGAAGCTATGCAGGGCAATAGAAGCAAGCATGCCAGATGTTAAAAGATGGTTAATTAAAGTGTGGAATATCACAGTTATGGAGCAGATAACTCAAGAGGGGCCAAAATGTCTGCAGTCAAGTAAAATTGTGATCATTCATTCTGACTTTTGGTGGGGTGGGGGAGCGGGGAATGGTTTGGAATTCAGATTTCAGAACACCGTTGCTGGGGTTTTTAAAAAAGAAAAAAAAGAAAAAGCTTTTGGGCTGCTGTAACAACTTGAGGAAAGCCTTTATTATAACAAGCTAATAGTATTCTCATTCTCTCTCTCTCTATATATATATATATAATGCACCACAATATTTATACCATTTATATATCTAAAGCATTTTACCTTTGCTCTTAAGGTGAAAATGTGCTTTCCAAAGCCGCTTACAAATATCAGTAATAAGACAGCCCATGCCCTCAGGGACTGGAACGGAGGAGGAAAAAAGGGGAAAAAAAGAGGGGGGAAGGGGGGGGAGAGAAGGAAAAAGCAAGCTCAGGCACTAGTTTCTAGTTGTGAAGTTCAAGCTGAGAGACCAAGCTGAGCATCATCATCCTGATAGTTTTGCACTATGGTTTCATGCATGTATATTAAACATCATACACAAATACCTGGGCTGTCCACTTATACAGATATTTGCATGTAGTGTTCAACACCTGTATAGCTTGTGTACAGAAAGGAAGAAGGGTGTGTGTTGATGGCCCCTGACTTTGGCCAGTGCTGTTAGGGATGGGGGAGAAATTTGATACAGTTTGCATTTAAAAGCTTCTTTAATTCACGCCAGTCTGCTGCCCTTGCATGAATAACAAAGTGGTCTGCTGCAATTTGGGCTTCAAGCTTTGAGTGTTAGCAACTGACTGAGGGGTGCTGAGCTGGAGAATATATGTTCCAAGTCTGGGTTCAGGTACAGCCGCCACCACCATCATCCGGCCCTGACACTAGTGTTTCCTTGATTTATATGGATGGGGCAAATTCCCCTCTGCCTGCTGAGCAGATGGGCTGAGGGACAGCATAAGCTGTCTACTGTGTGAGCTCTGAGAAGATATTTCAGAACACAGAAAGCTGCCATGAGTCTGACCGCTGGTCCATCTAGCTCAGAATTGTCTACACTAACCTCCCCATGGTTTCAGGCAAAAGGTGCCCTTGGGTATTGAACCTAAGACCTTCTGCATGCAAAACAGATGCTGTACCACTGAGCTACAGCCCTTCGCCTGGGCCAGCTCCACAGTTGTCCTGCCCTGCAATCGGAAAATGGCCCTCATGGTTTGCATGGACAGGATGTACAAAATGAGTATCTAAAAAAGAGAGAGAAAAGAGTCTGTGTGCAGAAGTCCAGAAGAATCAGGCAGAAAAGTGATTTGAAAGAAAAGAAAAGGAATAGACTGTATGGGAAGGTGGGGATAAGCTGCATACCAGGCCCTCCTGATTGTTTTGATCAGATAACACCTGAAGGTTAAAGAGATTACAGCCCTGGAGCTGGAAGGGGCAAGGATTCCCAGGCGCCTGTTGCTGTGCTTGCTGCTGTTCCTGCTGCTGCTGTGTGAAATTGGTATTCATCACAAGCAGCCGTCTAGACGCCTGGCCTTGCCAAAGGATTTGCTGAGCTCCTTAGTGGCTCAGATGACATGCACACAATTATCATTGCAAAGCCAGAATGCGACTGATGACCCTTGTGCTGGCCAGTGAGATCCGTTTGTGCAGACCTCTCCCCCCCCCCTTATCCCAGCTGCCACTTCATTTCATCCTAAGTTTAAACAACTCTCATTCTCCTTATGCCAAGGAGGAGTGGGGCATTTGGCACTGTTTCAAGTGGATGGGGTGGTTCTAGGGGCTCCCACTGTAGGGAATGAGACCCCAGGGGTGAAAAAACTGGGCTTTATTTCAACCTGGTCAGAGACGCAGTTTGGCACACATACATGCATTTGTGTACACACATACACAGCCTGAGAACCTCAAAGCCACTCATCTGGAGGTTTAACCCAGGGCAAAAATCCCCCAGCTAGCATCCCTCACCCACATAGCTATGGCACTGTGAGATTCTTACAGTGTACTTCGTGTCATTCGCTACCTATATGACACTCCCCACTGAGGCGCTTATGAGAATTCTTCCTCAGATGTCCATTCCTGTCTACGGTCTGTTGTCCATTTGAACTCGGTCTGGATTTTTGTGTCATGCACTTGAACTCTCTTTTTTGCCTTCATTTGCCTTTGAGACCAGATACTTAAACATCATACAAGCAGGTGTAGTTCTGCCAACGCCACTTCCAGATCTGGAATAGTACAGATCTCCTTTCACTTCATTTTGGGCATTTGGATGTGGGTTTGGGGGGGGGGCAGGGGAAACCCACAAAGCAAAATTAAAAATGGGGCAAAATGATTTGAGCAGCAATAGGACTAGGGTGGGAATTAATTTCAGCTTACTTTTAAAGATGGACCTACTTAATTCGTACTTTCCTTGTTTGAAGGGAGGGACTTGTAATTATGGAGAGTTCCTTTTTCCTTTTGAAAAAGAAAAGAAGAAAGAAAAACTCCTTCTGCACTGCAGCTGCAAGTTCCCTCTTCCCCCAAGCCCCCAAATTGTTTCATGGTTGAATCATGACCAACACAGCTGCCCCCTAATTTTTATTTGCCTGCAAATAAGGTGCTGAAGTGGGGCCAGCTGTTTCAGACCCCACCCCTTTCTTTGGAACCACTGCTTAATCTTTGGTCAAAGTTGTTGGGGAGGCAAGGAGAAGTAGTGGATTACCTCCACCACTTGCATTGATCTATATTTTTATTCCAAATTTTGTAATCCCAGCATTGCTGTTTCATGTACTTCTGGGGTGGGAGGTTTGTGGATAGGCAAGAAGGGCTACTTTTGGAATAATCCAATTAGAGAAGCAAAAAACTCGTGTAAGGTGCAAATAATGACACACCTCACCATTTCCTTCCCAGCCCTCTCCTGCGGAGTTCCCAAAGCGCCAAAGAATGGGGTTGTTTTTGGCAAGGAGTATACAGTGGGCACCAAAGCAGTGTTCCAGTGCAAGCAGGGTTTCCACCTTCAAGCCCAGGAAGCATCCAGCATTGAGTGCCTGACAAACGGGCAGTGGAGTAATGGCAATAACCCTCTTCCATGTGTGGGTAAGTTCCCTTTTATGTAATGTTTCCCTTTTGAGAGTTATATGTTTGTTGAACTAAACATCTGGCATTATTTAAGAAGAATACAAGAGCTCTGCTGAATCAGACAAACTCTGAATCAAGAGCTCTGCTGAATCAGACAAATTACCTCTGATAGACCTGCCCTTCCTTGCCATTTGTCCTCCTCAGCATCTGGTCTGGATGTATATTTCCTCCGATCACAGAGTTTCCAATAAACTGTTCATCCATTTAGCTATTTCATTTTCCTTGTTTGTTTGTTTGTTTGTTTGTTTTAGAACTTAAAAAGAAACAAACCCAAACTTCAGGCAGAAAAAGGTTCCCAGTGCATCTTACAAACCATTAAACAATGACAAACTATCTAGTGTCACATGGATAGCATTAAACGGTTGGAATGAGGGTGCAGTATCCTAACTGTGATGTGCTGCCTTTTGCTCCCTCCAAGCATCCCTCTCTGTGACCAACTCACTTTCATGCATTGCCAAATATTTGAGCTTAGTAACGGTGGCAGAAGCAGCCATTTTGCCTTACTTGTAAGCTTCATCAGGTCACAATACTGGCCAATGTTCAGCTGTGGTGGTGGGTCTTTGGTCTGGTTTCTTGCAGGCAATTTTGTTAATTTTGTTTTCTTCTCTTTCCATGGCTGGTGCTCAGCGGTTAGCTGCCCTGATATTGGCAGCATTGCTGTGGAGCATGGTAGATGGAGGCTGATCTACGAGACCCAGTACCAGTACAATGCACAACTAATGTTGATCTGCGACCCTGGGTACTACTACACAGGTTACCGTGTCATCCACTGTCAAGCCAATGAAACCTGGAGCATAAGAGAGCCCAAGCCAACCTGCAGAAGTAAGCTAGCTGCCACCTTGGCATTTTAGCTGCTCAGAAATGAGAAGATAAAGATGATGAGGGATGGACAAATATGCTGCAATGTGTTCCAATATTCATTTGCACTTTCATCTGGTATATCCTGTTTTGCAGCAAATAGTTGATCTCACTCAGTTGTTCTGTTTCATTCACTAATGCAGAAATCTATGTTATGTAACACACAACGGATATTCATATTTCATAGAATCATGGAACTGTAGAGTTGGAAGGGACCCCAAGGGTCATCAAGTCCAATGTCTTGTAATGCAGGAATGTCAACTAAAGCATCCATGACAGATGGCCATCTAACCTCTGCTTAAAAACCTCCCATGGGAACCCATTTCATGGTCAAACAGCTTTTACTGTCAGAAAGTTCTTCTGGATCTCCTTTCTTGTGACTTGAATCCATTGTATTGTGTCCTACCCTCCAGAGCTTGTTCCATTTTCCAAGTGACAGCCCTTAAGATATTTGAAGACGGCTGTCATTTCTCCTCTCTCATAAGACTAGTTTTCCAGACCCTTGAACATATTGGTTGCCCTTCTCTGAACACATTCCAGCTTGTCAATATCCTTCTTAAATTGTAGAGCCCAGAACCATAAACATTATTCCATGTGTGGTCTGGCCAAGACAGAATAGAGCAGAACTATTACTTCCCTTTCAGCCATCAATAGATATTTGCAAATCAATTATCTCCCCTCCATGTTCCCTTTCATAGCTAATGACCGTGAAACCTAACCGTGTCTAGTCAGAAATAAGCCTCTTTGAATTCAGTGATGCTTACTCCCAGGTAAGTGAGGTTAATATTGTAGCCACTCTCTCTAACTTAGTTTCACAATCTCATTCCCCTCATTCAGGCATCAGGGAAGGGTGGGAGGAGAAGAAAAGGAAAAGTTTAATTTTAAAATGAGTTTTTAGAATTAGCAGTCAAATTCAGATGGTTCTCCCCACTTTGACAAACAGGCTAGGACTTTGAGGAGCAGAGATAAAATCTACAGCTAACAAGGGATAATTTATTTTCATATGTAAAGAACAATAATGAGTGATGCATCCTACTGGTTTTTGAAATTCACAGTAAGAAGCAGAAAAAAGACCGTCATCCTAACCCTACTTACCTGGGAATAAGCTTCACTAAATTCAATGGAATTTACTGCTGAGGAGACATGCTTAGGAGTGCAGTCTTAAGTGCACATCAGCTGCTTTTGGCAGCAACCTTCAGAAACTGGAAGAGTGTAAATAACATACATTGCAAATTAGTTTAAATATCTATTTACCTGTAGGCCTAGCAGGGGTTTCTAATACAGCCCACAGTGTCATTTCCCCCAAAATCACACCCAGCTACTCCATGATATATCCTAGGTGGGGCAAGGAAAATTGGTGGCTGCAAAGGAATAATCAGGACCCCTGAAGTGCACTCCTGGTTGTTCCTTGGCAAGCAAGATGTGCTGTCAGTACTGAACAGTTCCTTGACACATACAGCAAATCATTTGCCTGCATGGTTGGATTGCATACAGGCAAAGAAAGCAGTAGCCATTCATTTGCCCCTGCAGTTTGATTTCAAACCACACAGACAAAAGAAGCATAAGAGAAACACTTCCTTTGCCTGTGCAGTTTGAAAGCAACCTCCCTGCTTTCATTTGTCTGCACAATTTGATTTCAAACCACAAGGGCAAAGGAGAATGCTTCACCTCATGTCATTGTGATGCTCTGCCCACATTTCAAACTAGCCCATAGGAATTGGGAGAGGTCTGGATTAAGCCTGCTGGGCAGATCCAGTTCCCATTCCTGTTCTAAGCAATAATTCTTGGAGTGGTTGGTCAAGCTGGAGTTCCTGAGCAATTGCATAAGTGAGAACAAGCGTTGACCATTCAGAGCAACTTTCATTTTATAGACAGATATCCCCCCCCCCCCACACACACACCTGCCTTTCACATTGATCCATGTTTGGGCAAGGGATAACTTTCATTGCTGACAGAACTGGTCACTAAAAGCGCCCCAGCTCAGTCTTCTATAAGCACTGCTTTTAAAAACAAATCAGAGGGTGTAGTCTGTCACTCACACCAAGCTAACAAGAGCAGAAGCTGTGACAGCTGTCTTGTAAGCCCTGACAAACGTGTTGTGTTTTAAGCTCAGCATTTATGAAAAGTGTTGTCATCCCCTCTCCCCGCTGCCCTCCCATAAAAAAGGCTTCATATATATATAAAAGAACATTTTCTCACTTTTGCAAGGACATATACTGTACTGCATAGCTGTTCTAGCTTCCCCATTTTGTGGTGGGATAAATGAAGCCAAACCAAACTGTCAAGTAGAAATTGCTACTTAAATTAAAAAATCAGTTTACTATCCCAATCCCCATGAGAATCTGCACAGAAGCATAGCTGAGTGACAGGTGAGCTTTTGTGTAATGAGTAGGAATTGGGGGTGGGGAAGATTTGGTTCAATCGGCATTTTAACTGTGAACTAAAACACAGCTAGTCTTTGAAACTCTCACTTCTCCAAATGTTGCAGTGTAATTCTCCAACCAAAAATTGTGTACAGAAATTCACATTGCCCTTTAATATTTAGGGGAAAGTATGCATTAAAGTACACACATTAGTGAAAAGAATGCATTATATTGGGGAGAAATTGCTTTACAAAAGTCTGTATATTATGAAAAATGCATACTAAAATCCTGATAGTTTTTTTGTGGGGACTTTTTAAAAAAGCAAATTAGTGAGTGAACTGAATTTCAGATTAGAAAAATGAGAACCTGAAAGGAACAAAAATTAGCAGGTGCATCCATCCTTAATAGTGAGCAGGGTTCATCACTCCTTTGCCAATTGCTGTGGCATAGATCTTGAAGAATATGCCTCTTTTTCTTTGAGGTCTTCACTCTACTTGCTCTACTCAACTCACTCTACTCACAGGTGCCCAAATCTGTTATATTAAAACTGTTCAGTAAGTTTTTGCCAGACAGATCTGTTTGTTGCTTTCAAAGAATTACCAAACTGTAAATACAAGAATTCTTGATAAGAGAATGCTCTCATTTGTAGGAAATTCATGTCATAAGATGAAATGGAAGTCTTACAAAAGTATTTTGCACTCTGGATAACACATTTTCCATATAATTACTGCTGAGACGGGGGGGGGGGAGAGAGATTTTGGCAATTGGATAGTGTGTGCACATTTTTGTCCTCCTTCCCTTTGTCTCCCCAATCCTCAGCTCTGAAACAACAATATTCCACAAGCTTATTTGGTTTCTGGTCCACAGGGCATCTACAACCATTAGATCATCCAGAATGTGATCTGTTGATCTCATGGGCATATGGACCAAGTCAGTAGTTTAGAAAATGTGCATCTAGTAGCAAATTTTTGCCACTTTTGAACTCTGTACATACTAGGCAGAAATGTGGACATCACCACTATGGATTCATGTGGTCAGCAAGCCAGGAGTTGTGCTATGACAGTCTCCACTAAGTTGGTGCCTTCTAGATGTTTTCTAGTAAAACTCTCACTAAAAAGCACAACTGGCTGGAGATAGGAGGAATTATAGTCCAAATAACCAGAGAGCAACAGGATGCTGATGGCAGTGCTATGATAACACTAAGATATCATCTTTGCCAGCTTTTCATAGCAATGGAGTATTTTTTGAGGAAAATATAGGGCTAAGGGAATTTATTTTCACGTAACAAGTTATAAAATGGCATGTAATGTTGGTTGTGCTATATTAGATTGGCTTCAGTTTTAATTTGGGGGTTTTTGTATTCCTAGCTATATGCTGCACTGCTCCTTAATCCTAAACATTATGAGCATTGCTGGGGGTTACTACCAGTGTATGGAGCCTTAAAGGGGGGGGGGGGAGAGAGAGAGAGAGAGAGAGAGAGAGAGAGAGAGAGAGACTCTCTTTGGATTGTCTGATTAGCTCTATGCGAACACTAATTGATTCCAAAACACAGACTAAAAATAGCTGCGTATGCAGTGTCTCATTTTGTAATCTGAGCTGTAGAAGAACTTTGGAGGGAAATAACCTTTGATCTATATGATGGGACTGGCAGAACAAGATTATAATTAAGTGTTTTGGTGGCATCAATAGCAGTTTCTGTTTTGGTGTACAAGCCTAAAGTTGCTCTGGCTCTTTTAAACTTCTGCTGCAAATTGACAGCTACATGCAACTCATTTTATTGTTTTCCTGTTCTACCTACCTGTGTATGTGTATGTAAAAAAACAATGTGAGCTTCTTTGGAGATCATAGGTGATGAATCCATTAAGTGTAAATTGTGGACCACAGCACACCGCACCAGATAATTTACCTATTCTGTCAAGAGCTTCACACCACACGTGGACATTTGTGCACACACACAAAACCCATTTGTGATGCCTGCCTTGGTCTGCAAGAAGCAGTATATAATTGTTCTGTTAATTAGATTTTTAAAAAAAAAAACTTGTGGATGCCTTGAGTGAAGTATTCTCCAATGCTCAATATGGTAGAAACTTCCTCCAGAAAATGAACTCTTTATGTAGGTGATCATTAATCCAGCTTTGTGAGCAGAGTATTCCTAGCAGGAGACTATTGCTTATTCTTTCTACCCAAGTTGCTTTGTCCTTCACTCGGATGTTTCTCCTCTCCCTCCAGTTATCTCCTGTGGAGATCTGCCTGTACCACCCAATGGGAACAAGATTGGGACCCTAACCATTTATGGTGCTACTGCCATCTTCTCCTGCAATACCGGTTACACCTTGGTGGGCTCACGTGTGCGGGAGTGCATGGCAAATGGCCTCTGGAGTGGATTGGAAGTGACATGCCTAGGTAGGTGCTTGAGTAATGTTTTGCTGCTTTTGAGCCGCTAAACTGCACGTTGTTTGTAACTCTGATGAACACCATTAAAGCTGTATTTCTGCAGCATGTAGATTTAGAATGGAGGCTGCAAGCTTAAATCATGCCAATAGATGAATCAACTGAAGCATTGGTTGATTAATCTCTGGTTGCCATTGCTAACCAGCTGGTATCTAAAATGCTAGATTAGCATGCACAGTAAAAGAAAATATGTGTGTTTTTTCTTACTTGCTTTACGGTATTTAGTTTGTTTGTTTATTTGTTTGTTAGATTGAAACGTACCTTGAACTTCTTTTATTATCTCTCCCTGCTGGGAAAAGCCAATGAATGATCTTAATAAAGCAACTAAGAGAATTGTCACAAATCTCTGCAGTCCTTCTGACTACCTGATTAGGATATTTCTAACATTCTTGTGAAAGAACGGTTGCTTTGAGAATTTCTCCTCAGATGTTGGGGTTACCTGATATTTATCCTTGGAGTGGGATCAATTTATTAATGATAAGTTAATGATATCAGTCAGATTCTTATTGTTTCTAGCCAATAGCCATTATAATAAAAATTTAAAAAGCAAGGCAATCCTGGAGTAAGTTCAACATAACAAGTTTTGAAACTGCAAATAATCTAAATTTAAAATGAGAAAGTTCCCCAAATCATTTAGATTTTTAAAAAATAAATAAATAAATCCATTTGACACTGATTTGGGGAAAAGAAAAAGTATGCTTTATGTTTCTCACTGCTAGCATTACCTTATATGTAACAAACTACCCTACATCTGCCATAGATGTATTAGAAATGACCTATTCTTCTAATTCTTTTTATTTCCAACCTTACGTCTGATTTGCAGGTGCCTATCCTTCTAGTATTTTTTTCTCTTAGGGGTAGGTAACCATTGTAGCGTCCTCTAGATATTTTGCAGTCCCACTGCCATTATCCCTGATCACAGCCTACACTGGTTGGGACTGATGAGAGTTGGGAGTCAGGAGTCAAGCAACATCTGGAAGGCACCACAACTGGGTACCCACACTAGTTTAGCACTTTATGGTCTACCTCTGCAAAATAAGCTCAAGTTCTTTTTCAAAACATACCCCAGGATTGCAATTATTTATACATTTTTACCTCTTGATTGTAGTAAAAAAGCAAGCAGTTTACAAAGAGATATTAAAATTATTAATAAAAACATCAAGTATAGGTTCAGAGGACCATATTCTGTTCTTAGGGTAAACCAGTAGCTCTGGCTGATTTTCCCCCCCCTGGTTTGGTCTCTGCCTAGCGGGTCACTGTGGCGAACCTGGCCCCATCGTCAATGGCCAAATAAATGGTGAGAACTACAACTACCGGGGCAGTGTGGTGTACCAGTGCAACCCTGGCTTCCGACTCATTGGGATGTCTGTCCGGATCTGCCAGCAAGACCACCGCTGGTCTGGAAAGACTCCTGTCTGTGTGCGTAAGTATGTTGCTATCTTTACTATAGAGTTGTGTGTGGTGCAGTGCATGTCCCATTAGAAAGGGGCAACAGGCAGGGTCAGCAGTGTTGGGCAACCAGTGGGCCCACTAGCAGGGACCCTGCTGGACCTGCATTTTGAAGGGGCAGAAAACTGTTCAGGATTTTGTGAGGCGGGGTAGGTTTACCATTGTAGGGATGGGGAAGAAATTTGGGTTTACTTTTCATCATGCGGTAAACCTACCTAATTCACACTTCAAACATGAACCAAAATGCAGAAGTCTTTCGAAATGTGCACCTCTCCAAATTTTGCAATTGCATTTCTCCAACCAAAAAACTACAGAAGAACGCAGGTATTTGGGGAAAGAGTGCATAAAGTTGCATGCACTCATAGAAATATTAGGAAAAAACAGGAATATATTAAGATAAATTGCTCCCTAAAAATTGTAGCATACAAAAGAAGTGTAGCAAAACGTATATGTTAGGAAAAATGCACACCAAGGCGTTGGACAAGTGGACTTTAAAAAAAAATAGCATGCTGATGCAGAAACATTGAAAACTGAACTTAAGATTG
Source organism: Podarcis cretensis (assembly GCF_951804945.1). Lineage (NCBI taxonomy): Eukaryota > Metazoa > Chordata > Lepidosauria > Squamata > Lacertidae > Podarcis > Podarcis cretensis. The sequence continues at coordinate 33,004,485 of NC_137177.1, forward strand.
GAAAAATGAGAAACAGAAGAGAAACCACAGTTGGCACATCTGTGCATCTCTACTGGCAGCAGTGGTGGCAGCAGAATAATTTCTTTCCCTTTTTATATTTATATTTTTTAAAAGATCAATTTTGGTTTAAACTCTGTCACTGCTCAAGTGCTGCTCAGAGTAGAGCCATAAAAAATAATGGACCTAACTAAGCCAAGTTCATTAATTTAAATGAATCTACTCTGAGTAGGAGGGATGCGGGTGGCGCTGTGGGTTAAACCACAGAGCCTAGGACTTGCCGATCAGAAGTTCGGCGGTTCGAATCCCCGCGACAGGGTGAGCTCCCATTACTCAGTCCCTGCTCCTGCCAACCTAGCAGTTCGAAAGCATGTAAAAGTAGATAAATAGGTACTGCTCTGGCAGGAAGGTAAATGGTGTTTCCGTCCACTGCTCTGGTTCGCCAGAAGCGGCTTAGTCATGCTGGCCACATGACCCGAAAGCTGTACGCCAGCTCCCTCAGCCAGTAAAGAGAGATGAGTGCCACAACCCCAGAGTCGGTCACAACTGGACCTAATGATCCCTTTACCTTTACCTTACTCTGAGTAGGACTGACATTGGATAAGTTATGTTATGCTACTGTTTATTTGCATGCTACTTTTGGGCTGAAAAATCCCCCCGAGGGGGGATGCAAATGTTAAAATGCAAATGTTAAAAATTAAAAAACCGAAACCTTAACATTTCAAAAGTATTAGAAAACCAAATACATTCCGTTCCTACCAAAAGGGCAAAGAACATTCACTATTTATAAATGTTAAGAAAGAGCAAATGTAAATACTTAAGCATTAGTGGTGGGGCAAAGAAGGGGGAAGAACTTGCCCCTTGATGGTTCCAGGGGTCTCTCCCCTGCAGCAATCCTCTGTGCTTGAAAAAGTTTGTGCATAGCACCTCATTTCATTCTGTCCCTGTCCAAAAGCACCTATACTTCAGCCACACAGCAAGGGCGGACTGGCTAACATCTCAGCTTTCTCACGGCAGCCATAACCTGCGGTCACCCGGGAAATCCAACGAATGGCCTGACGCAAGGCAACCAGTTCAACCTGAATGATGTGGCCAAGTTTGTCTGCAACATTGGGTACCGCCTGGAAGGGACATCCAAGTCCCAATGCCTGGCAAACGGCCAGTGGAGTAATGCCCTTCCCATCTGCCGCAGTAAGTCAACCTTCTCTTCTTCTTTTCGTATAATGTCTTCGTGTCTGCATTTGTTAAACACATGTAAATCGATGTCAGGGCAAAAATATTTAATTTCACATATCCACTCATGAGGTCTGGACTGGTGGTGACAGACCAGGATCAAGAACTTGGGGCAGTAGTGGACCCAGCTGTGAAAAAGGAACTGAAAATAAAACTGCCAATATATCAAAATGCCATTTTACAGATCTGTGGTGCAACTGCATTTGGAGTACTGTGTACAGTGCGGTTCACCTCTCCTCCAAAAGGCTATTCTAGATTTGGAAAAGATTCAGAAAAAGGACAACCAGTATAATTCATGAGAAGGAATAAAAAGCAGATCAGGGTGGTGAAAGGGGACACTTCATCCTGGTATCTCAGGGGCCTGAAGTCTTGCCCCCCCCCCCAGACTACGCAAAGGAGAAGGGGGACAGGGAGGCCAAAAGAATGCAGGAGCAAAGGAGGAGAATAAGGTCTCACGCCTGAAGCTGGGAAGCATCAATGTATTTCATAAAGAATATGCAGTGCCTTTTTCTCACAAGAGCACAAAAATGAGTGAAGTATATTTAAAAATGGATATTAAAACCAACTGAAAGTGCCAAAGCAAATACTGAATAGCTGACTTTTGACAGAATATATAAATGATGCAGTATGTAACTATGGTGAAAATTGCTTTACCTTTCCAGGTTGTGAAATGTACACATTATCACTTACATGATGTTGCATGAATGTTGATCAGTAAATAGCTTGAGTTGTTCGTGACATTTTAAATAATTTATACTTTCTATTTAAAATTCTGATATTTATGGTGTGCCCATCCTTTCCTTCTTTCCATCCTCCCTCTGGACCAACTTCTTGAAGAGGTGCACAGCCCCCGACCCCCAACCCTGGTGATTTTCAGGAAGGGCTGAGAGTTGTTCTTTTTTAGTTGGGGGGTGAGTTTTGCAGATGGTTAAGAGATCGGGAGGGATGCTTTTGCATTTTAATACGTTGCTGACCAGTGTTTAATCTACTGATTATATCATTTTTCTATTGAAATTTGAATTGTTTTGGCAGCTTGATTTGTAAGCCACCTTGGTGGTATTTGGATAAAGGGATGTGTAAAAAAAAATGATTGCAGGAGGAATGAGTGCACATTTTCAAAGGTCATGTCAGCCAGGCACAAGTGGAGATATTTCCTATCTCAAGGCCCCTCAATGTTGTTCCTGTTATTCAGCCCTCCAGGGCTATTCTATCAGCTTGTAGCATTATATATTTTATTAAAGTTCACTTCTCGAATTCCCACCCTTTTGCCTTTCCCCCATCTTGGGCACACACACCCTTCCCTTCCTTTGTCTCCTTCCTTCCATATCCTTGTCAAATATTTCCCCGCACACACATCTTGACAAGGTCTTTTCTCTTGATTGGGGTTGAGGTTGGACCCCAATCCTGGAACAATCCCACTGGCAATGTATATTATTACCCTCCATTTAATTTCAGTGCATTGTGGAAAAGAAACCAAATTTTGGAAAAGTATGATGTAAGAATTTAACACCCTTTTTTAATTTTAAAAGAATATTTTCCCCTTTGTTACACCCTCTGTTTTTCTTTTTATTTATTTTTTCTGTGATTTGCTTGCAGTTGTAAACTGTACTGACCCTGGGCACCTGGAAAACAGCGTCCGACAAGTGCAACCAAGTGGGCCTCACAGATACAGCTTTGGAACAACTGTCTCTTACCAGTGCAACCATGGATTTTACTTGCTGGGCACCCATGTTCTTACCTGTCAGGGGGATGGCACGTGGGATCGGCCCCTCCCAGTGTGTCATTGTAAGTTCTTCAGTTTCCTTTAGAGGCTGAGTTCCCTTATGGTGGTACATGTTCTGAAAATGTCCCCCCCCCCTTTTCTGAGATGGTGATCTCCCACTACCACATACATATCATGTTACAGCTGACCAATTGAAATGTAGATGCCACCAACCAACCCAAATCTTGCTAAGGAAACTGGAGTTATTTGCTTAGTTGGGTCAAAGCCTGCAATGCACATTGGAAGGTTTTGACCAAACTTTCTCTGATGGATCTACTTGGAACACAGTGTTTGAGATTTTATCCAATTAAGATTCATGAATAATAAGAATGGTGAGCGGAGGAATATTTAGCTGTTTGATTTCAAGTAGTTAAACCTTTCTTAAAGTGAAGCTGACATCATAGAATCTGTACATTAAAATGGTTTGGGTGAGTAAAGAGATTAGAAAGCAGATGCACAACTTAGTGGTGAACGTTTAAGGTGGTTTGCAACAAACTTTGGATAAGCAATCATTTAGTATTCTCTATCCATCCCCTTTTGTTTGTTTGTGTTTGGCCCCAGCTTTGGGGCAGCGTATACAACTTCTCTTGGTGGGAATCCTCTTCACTTATCCCTCACTTCTGAGGGTTACTTGGCCTCCACCCATGTCAGTCATTTTGCAGGCCCAAGGGAGGGAGAACTTCAATCTCCTCTAATATTTCCTGTAAGTTACAAGGGCGAGGAGTAATTAGTCACTGAAGAGGATGACCAGAGATAGAATCATAAAACTGTAGCATTGGAAAGGAGCCAAAGAGCCATATAGTCCAGCTCCCTGGAATGCAGGAATCAATGTCTGTATGGCACTAGAGAAGTTTGTGTGTTTGATAACTTAATAGCAACAGCAACAGATGATGGAGAAAAGGCAACTAGCACCTTACGTTTCTCTGTGTGCTTGCCTGACAGGGGCAGAGGGCTACTTTTGATGCCCAGACTTCTCAGCCTCCTCCTCTTGCCTACTAGAGCTAAAATCAGCTGTAGTTGCACATAGTTGTAGAAGGTGTGTAGAAGGTGAAAGCTGAAAGTATCTCCAAAATTTAATGTATGGAACCCACGTATACATATAAACCCCTGAAAAACTGGACCAGCGGATAGGATTTAGGAATGGATAAATCTGTCTTTTTTCAGTCTGTATCATGTTCGCATGTTTCCCCTGTCCCATTCCATTTCTGCTCATTTTTTTTAAAAAAGTATATCCATACATATTCTTAAATGTGTAATATCTACCGAAAATGCAGTTTTAGATGTGTATATCAGTACAGATAAACTTTTGAGTGAAGCACTGCAAAATAGCAAAGTTCAAATTTGAACATTCGTCTAATAGGTCCATATCTTGTCATTTAATTCACAAAAATACAGGTCCTCAGCCATCATCCCTAGTAGAATTAGGGGGCAATGGAGACAAGAGCAGTCCTGCTTAGACAATATTTTTCTTCTTAGGACAGACACTGGTTGCACCAACAAATTAGAAAATCATTACTGCCTGAGAAAAGTTACCAACCAGGACAGCCCAACAGCTTTACATTTCATAAAGCTGAGATGGTCCAAAGTCTCACCCCTTTTGAACAAGTTTTAGGGTTTTTTTAGTTTTATTTTTTCCTCTCCCTTCTTCCCCTCACGTTAAGCAGTTTTTTTAAACACACGCACACACATTTTTGCACCTTTTGTTTTCCCCATGTTATCAGCATGCTACCTTGCCACTGTGTGCAAACCATGGGAAATTGATAAGTGAATCCCACATTGGTATTCTTAAGGGTGATGGGTAAATATTGGACAAATGGCGTTAAACAACTGCTCTTTGTAAAACTGAAGCAACCAGCAAGCAACATTTCTGGGGAAATGTGAAGATTCCTACACATCTGAGAAATTTCAATGAAGTGAAAGGAGTTTTGATGAAACTGGAGCAACCTCTCAGAGGTTACTGTATACCTAAGACCTGCGGAAAACACTAAAGCAGGTTATTAGAAAAGTCCTGCCTCTCACCAGCAACATATATGACCTTTTGGGAAGCCTGGAATTGGTGAAGAATATCTCCACACAGTGGGGAAATTTCAGAAGATCTGAAAGTAGAACCACTCAGCAATTTTACCTAAGGCAAAATTCTGAGGTGAATCTGGAGGTTTGTGCTTGGCGTTTTATATGCAGGGTGTTAAAGTGATTGATGGGATTATAAGCAATCAATAAGTAAGACTAACAATATTTATCAGGGCCTTGATGGGTGGGTGAAGGGATTGCACAATCCCATTCTGGGATACTGCTGGGGAAGGGAGTGTTGCCTTGGAAGTTCATCAGAGGCTATACCCTGTTCCGGGTGAAGTCTATTGAGAAAGCAGGAAAAGTGGAGGAGGCTTTGAGGCAGGGGAGTGGAGCCACAGACAGCTTCAAGAGGAGCTGGGAGAAATTCATGTTCGAGCCTGTCCTGTTCTGAGGAAGTATACAGGGAGGACTGGGAAGGCAGAACCAGTGGTGTAACATAGTGGGGGCCACAGGGGCTGTTGCCTCAGGGGCAAAATTTCAACACCAAGTGCTGCCTCAATACTGCTGCATGCTTCCCTTGCTGGGTTCCATTGAAAATGGCTTCTCCATGCAAACCAGGATGTGACCTCTCCAGACAATACAATGACTCTTCTTTTCTTACCTCTGTGGCTGGGTGATGTGGATGCTGTTAGGCAGTTGAATGTGCATGTGTATTCTGTGCCTCCCTCCCACCCGCCCCCGCCATGCAGCCTCGGACACTGGCCGCCCACACTACACCACTGGGCAGAACAAGAGTTCAGGCACAGAAGCAGAACCATGGATAGCTTTGAACAAAGCAAAGCACTTTTAAGGGTTGTTACAGGCACTGAATGGCAACAGATGAGGATGCCAGTCCAGCAAAGTTCAATAGCTACCTGGAAGGAATACACTGCAGGCATGTCATGACTTCTAAGGCTACCTGCAAACAGAGAGCCATTAGTACTTAAAGTGGCTGCACTTGATTCTTCAGATTGACTGAGGTGAAGCTGGGGATTCTTTGGCTCTGCTGTAGGTTTGGAAATGGAGTCCTCAGAGCCTTCTCTTGATTGTAGTGGTCTTGACCTACCATCATGACAAGAGCCCTAGCTTGAGCATATTTTGAAAGTGATGCCTCTGGGAGTTTCACAACAGATTGAGGAAGCCAGCAAAGCAAAAAGGTCCTTTCCCTACTGTAGCAAACGTAACAACCAGACTCGCCTATCCTAACAGCCTAGAACATCATTTTAAAAAAACAACCCTTAAATGCAAACAAAAACAAACACCCTAAAAAAATTAGAAAGCTGGAAATTCAGAAGGTACTTATTTATGTTTTCATACCAGCACTTTTCAGTGGCTTGTGTGTATGTGTTGATAGATTAGATTGAGAGAGAGAGAGAGAGAGAGAGAGAGAGAGAGAGAGAGAGAGAGAGGCTCCACCCTCCGGCTTAAGGTTGCTGTCTTAGAAAAGCTGAGAGAGGAAAGGCTGTGTAGACGAGTCTTCAGAGACCTGCTAGGGAGATTCCACTCCCATCATGATAGCTCCATTGCTATTACAGCAAATGAAGAACCCAGAAGAAGAAGGTGTTGTTGTGGAAGAGAGAAATAATCACTTGGAAGGGACTCATTTTTTATATCCTGATATTCTCCCCATTTCTCAAGTGGGGAGCCTTCTCCTACTTAGGATACACCTCCAAAGAAATTGCTGGGAGTTCTAGTAGGACCTGTAAGAAAATGTCACAGTGTTGTTTTTTAAGGAACCTTTATTCTATTTTTAACAGAAAATAGCAGCAAGTAGGCAACAATAAAGAAAAGAAAAACATACAGGGAAAAGGGGGGAGGAGAAAACAACAGTAACCTGTGCATTGTTCCAAGCTTGGGTGTTTTCTGAAAGAAAAGGTACAGAGACAGCATATAGGTATCAAACTATATCAGCTATAGGTATCAAACATCCCAAACTTGTAGAGGTTATTGTTGAGAGAAGGTGGTGCATGTTGTGTAGGATATGAAAGAATGTCATACCATATAAAAAGAATTTAGAGATTCTGGTCCCTGCCTAAATTTCAGATTATGAGTGATTTTCCTCCCATCTGTCCAATATGAGACCCTAAGCCATTTTCCACTGGGTTGCGAAAACAAGGTGAGTTGCTAATATCATATAAGTCATGAATTCCTTTCATAATGTGCTAGCATTTTCATCATCAAATACATTTAATACCATCAGTTGAGAGCAACCAATAAGCCATCCCACAGAAACTGTACACATTTCAATGTGAACCCGAGCCCAAAACTGTTTTACCAGATCACAGTCCCACCACAGGGGCAAAATGGTGGGCAAGACCACCGTCAGAGTAACTTCAGCATGTGTCCTCTAATAAAGCTGGATCCAATTTTTAGTGGGTGAGTTTCCCCTATTTTGTTCTTGTCTTGACTCCAGATTATTTTACCTACATCTGACTTTTACATAATCACATGTAAAAAAAATCCAACAACGACCCCAACAACTTTGATTAAGGAGCAACCAATTTGTCTGATTGTTATTAAAGAGTAGCTTTAATTATTAGTGGTTGAGTAGCAGAGTAGAAATCCTATAAAGGGGTAGAGACCTTTGACTTTCCAGTTCTTAAATTGTGCTTCTCTACCTGATTGAGAAAAGAGCAGATGGTATGCTATCGGAATTACCGTAGAAATAATCTATGCCAATTTAATCTGCCATTTTTTTCCCAGACTTGTACTGTGCTCTCTGGAAATGGGCTTGATAAAATTATTTAGCCTTTTTGAGTGTATCAGTTGAAAAGGTAGTGCTTGAAATGAGGTATTGATAATTAATTTTCTAATCTACCCATTGCCTGTCCCATTCACCTTAAGCAGTTGTAGAATGCGATTTGCTGCTTTTTTTTTTTTAGTTGTAGCCAAGTGTAGGATACCATCAATTTTCATACATAAACAAAAGGGCCATATTGTATTTTATCTGCTTGTAACTTATCAGTGGCAGGTCATGTTTCTGTCTCAGAATCTTGGCAATCAGAGTGCTAAGATTCATTTTTTTGTCACAAATTTATCTCTGGTAAGAGAGACCCCCCCAAAAAAAAACCCCAAACTATAATAGCCCTAGATATTGCTGCATTTTTTGGTTTGGGCTTCAGTGTGCTTTCTCTATGTCAGAATGATTGACAGGGACGTCAGGTAAATCTGTTGCCCACCAGGTTATCAGAAAATTCACATAGCCAGGCAGATCTGAACAGAGGAACACTACCTCATCCATCCATACCCCTGGAGTTTGGATTTCTCTACTCATCTATTAGGCTGATGAATATTTCAGGGTTCCATTGCTCAGGCACGGTTTGAGCATAGAGTAAGGCTTACTTGGAGGAAGACCCTGTCTAAGGTCATGGGAAGAGGCATTTGTAGTGACTGGCCTCACTACAAAAATGTACAAGTAAGGCAAAATTCCTGTTTAAAACCAGTTGGTTCCAACAGCATCAGTTAATGGCTGGCATCCACATGTTTATATAAGGCATTTCAAATGGAGTTAATATATCTAATTTTTGTGGTAAGGGAGAGATTATTGCTACATTCCAGCAATTTCTAGTTTTAAAAGACCCTGCTCAGGAAGGTGAATTATGCATTTGTGAAATCTGGCACATTGTACGTTGTTAATCCTTAGAAGTGCTGTCGCTGAAGCAGGTTTTTAGCTTAGATGTAATTCCTGGAGGATCAGTTATTAAATTATTTGCTACAGCCTGATTTCTTGCGTTGGCTGTCAGAGCATCGGGCTGGAAATCTTGGCACGGTCTCACTCACAGCTCAGTGCCAGGGTCTTAAAAGACAAAACCAAAAATGCTCATGTAGGCAAACACATTAGTTCAATCTTTTATTTGTTATTAAAAAGTACATTTTGCATATTCCATCTGGATGTTGCCAATAACATTTTTAGAACCCATCAAAAATGGGAGAGGGGATGGGGGAGGCTTCCATGGCTAACATTCCTTTCATGTTAAGAACCCTTCAACTTGAGAACAGATTCATTGACTCTTGCAGAAGTTAGGATGTTTGTCAATAGCCAGCCTACCACCCTCTAATTGCTGAGATAATATGGTGGTGCTGCATGGCTTTTTAAAAGCAGTTTTAGACTAGGCAGCACTTGGGACCTGCCTCTGTTAATTTCTTCAAGAACAGCAATCTAACTGGACAAGTGCAAATGAGTTCACACAATCAAACAGAATAAACAATCACGTATGAACATAGGGAGCTGACTTATACTGGGTCAGAATTGGTTCATCTAGCTCAGTATTGTCAGCACGGAAAGGCAGCAGCTCTCCAGGGACTCTGGCTTTCTCAACCTTACCTAGAGATACTGGGGATTGAACCTGGGACCTTCTGCCTGCAAAGCACGTAAGTTGTCACACCGTGTTGGCGATTGGAAAGTTTGGGACCAGACCAAAAGGAAGCAGGCTTGCACCTAGCCCAGGACTGATGAGAGATAGACCCAAATCTCTTCCTTGTTGGGACATTAAAGCAGGCCTTAGGCTTCAGCTCCCTGATGATGCCCCCATTTCCATATTGCTTTCCCTAAACCAGAATGAGATGCTAGTGTTGACTGCACCATTTCAAATTATAGGACAAGGGAAGGGTGCCAAGTACCATCCTGTACAAGTAGCTTGCCAGCCGCTGAATCCCTATGGTTACTTTTCATATTCAGACTATTTTAAATTGTTTTTATCAAACATATAATACATGAGACCAAGGGACAGACAATAGAAGGAAATTCTAATTAGAAAAGTTCATGAATCTGCTTAACAGAGAAAGTTTAATTAATAATTATCTCAACAATAAACTAAGTAGTTGTAATCTAACACTTAAAAATACAATTTAAAATTGTTAGGATTAAAATGTTACATTTCTTTAAAAGGAGTTATTTTAATCTTTTGTTCATACATACAGAAATTCAATGTACGAACTCTAAGGGAATCATAAACTGGAGATTAAAATAAAGCTGCAACCCTAAGCACCCTTACTTGTAGTTTAACTCTGTCAAAATCAATAGGATTTTCTTCAGAGAAAGTATGTTTAGGATGGGAGTGTTAATGTGAAATTTACCATTATTTCTCTTTTAGAAATAAAGATCTATTTCCACCCAGTGCATTTTGCCTTCCTTTGCCCAATAGCTTCTGGTGCTTGTACTGGTGCTGCCAGTGGCATAGACTAGGCTGAAGGGTAGTCATGGCATTAACACTTGGCAACCTGGAATAGCTGCCAGGGACCAACTGCCCCAGCAGGACCCACCAGAGTTCACATCTGATGTGGACCCTCCATGCTCTGCAGCTAGGTCTATGAGCTACCATTTTAATTTCCCAGAATGCTGCAGCATTCCCCCTCAAACTTGAAGCTAGCTGTGTCTGAGAGCTAAGACAGGACAAACTGAAACTCCTCCAAGACATAGCCTTCTTGGTGTGCTAGTTTTGCATATGTAGGGAATAAGTTTCCATACATAACTACACACACAAACACACACCTGCAGTCTAAAATGGCACAGACCACCAGCAGATATATCACCTTCAGTTTATGCTCATGGCTTTAAGGACTAATAACACCATCACATCTTTTTCTTACTTTGTATATTGAACTATGGTCAAATCAGTTTTAATTCCCATATTCACTGAACTTCAGGATGTTGACATGGCCTTCTAGGTGGCCTGCATGGACTTCTGAGTTTTTGTTTCCACTGGGTTGAACTAGATGATCCTTTGGGCCCCTTCCAATGCTACAATTCTATGAGTCTATGTTATCAGTCCATTTTAGGAAGATGTGTTGGGCGATGTTGAGGGAGGCATGAGCTGGATTTCCCATTGAAACACAAATTGAAACCCACCGGAAATGTCAGCTCAGGTTGGGCTTACCTTATGAGAAATGGTTCTATCAATTGACTACTTTTGGGTTAGGACCAAAACTGCCAACACTATTGATGAGGTGGCTTTCCAGTTTGTGCCCTTTGAATGTGCTGGAAGGCTAATGCTGTGTCTGCTCAAAACCTTCTTGTCCCCCTCCCACCTTGTTTCAGTGGTCTCCTGTGGTCATCCTGGATCCCCGCCCCATGCCCAGATCTTGGGTGATGTCTACACAGTTGGCTCTGTGGTGCGTTACAGTTGCCTGGAAAGGAGAAGCTTGATTGGCAATTCCACCCGTATGTGTCAGCTTGATGGGCGCTGGAGTGGGTCTCTCCCTCACTGCTCAGGTGGGAAGACTTGGCCACATGGCACAGTTGAATGCTAATCATGGTTTTATTTATTGCCTCCTTAAACCACAAGGTCACCAACTGCAGTTGTTTATTTCCTTCCTGCTTTTTTATCCAAGTTGGCCTTTAGAAAAAAAAATAATTAGGACGGTTGTAGACAAATAGATGGATGACTTTGAAATTGGATGTTGACAGAAGAAAAAAATCATCCATCTGCCATCTGGAAAAAAAAATGAGGTGGTTGCACAGAGGTGTTGTGTGAGGCAGTTCAAAGTAGAAAGAGCAGCAAGGGGGAATGGGCAGGGCAACAGACCATTGGAAAGTGGGCTGAGCCATTTGCTAAATGTGAGAGCAAAATAATTGCCCTTTGGCTCAGACCTGTGCTTCACCTAGCCCTGCATTCTATTTCCCACAGTGGCCTGCCAGCTCATAGAAACAATGTGTTGCCTTTGGCCTATAGCAGCTGGTACTCAGAGGTCCATCTAAACAAGGAGGGGAGCCATCAGTTCAGATGGGCCTTCTGGGGCTTGGTTTCCAGTGCCTCTGGGAAGCTTGTAAGCAGTGTAAAAAGAACATGGCATTGCCACCCCAGCATCTGGTAAACATGTTGTAGGATGTCCTACATGTTGTAGGATGCAGTGAAGACAATTGTGATGAAAGGGGAGGTGTTCATTCCAATACAGCTTTCCCCCAACCTGGTGCCCTGCAGATGTTTTGAACCACAACTTGTGTCAGCCCCAGTCAGCACAGAGAAATGGGGAGGAGAGTAGATGAAGTCATGTGATAGAAAATATTGTTAGTGCAATTACACATACATACAGATTAGTTACAAGAGGGACTAGGGGGGATTATTCAGATGCTTCCCAGAAAATGAGAGTTTCCAGGAGGGACTTGTATGGGTCATGGGTTGGGAGCTCGTATTCCTCCCATGAGCCCCAGCCTTAGGCAGCAACATGCGGAGGGGCACAGGTTTGCCAAGTCTGATTTAGATGCAACTTGTGTAAAAAGAGAAAAAGAAATGGAAAGCCTCCCTGCTTGTGGCTCACTGATCTTTATTCTGGCAACGGCAAGCGAAAGGCCTAGCCTCACAGCACAGCTTGGGGAGTTGTGGGCCTTCAGATCACTTTCTGATTCTGTGAGCTCCCACACCAGAGGATGCTTTTATTCCTTGTTTGCAAACAAGTCATTTTACAAAAGATTTTTTAAGTTCCCATTAGGTGTTTACATGAGACACGGATAGTGCAAAGCTGCTAGGGAGGGTCTTGTAGCCCAGTCACAGAGCTGTGCCTTCAGAAGATCCCTGTTCAGGCCTTGAAAGAGATGGTGGCTTTCACTTGAGAAGCACAGTGTTCATGGTTTGCTGACTTTTGTGTTTGTAAAGCTAGTTGGTGGAAAGAGCCAATAACAGATGGTTGCCATGCCACAAAAGGAACAGGCACATCTCCATCTCTCAAGGCAATCCCGCAAGGTGGCCTCCTTGGCCTCCTTGCATACCTCTGTACTCTGCGAGCAAATGACTCGCTGGCTCAGTGGTATGTCTTTTTTCTTCACTGGATTCCCAATAAAGACAGCAGCTCTGAGTCAGTGAGGACAACAGGTGGCTTTGAAGCATCTTGTCATTTTCAGTTTGAGGAGACCAGAGCTGGCAAACCGAATGAAAAAATACCCAAACAGCAACAGCTGTTGCTGTGTACATCTGGCTGGGATTGTACTCAGAGCTACCCAAGGGTGTTCTTACACCTGGTGATTCAACCATTGGTGTGTCATTTCCATCCTTGTGTATGTACCATGTGAGCATATAAGACTATCATAGAATTCTATCAAAAACAGAAGTGGAAGTTTCCACTATTTGTGTTTTTGTTGCTGGTCTGGAACAGAAATCAGTATTCACTCACAACCCTTTTTTAAAAGCCCACAATTGATATGTAATTAATGGCTTTTTTGCATTGTTTTATGTTTTATTTACATTGAAATGAATGTAATGATGTTAAATAATCATATAAATTAATAGCTTCAATAAATCATAACGTAAATTACATTAAATAGCGGGCAACAGTATGAATTACATAGTATGTGGCAGAAACTACATTCTGGCAGAATGGAAACAATGTGGAATAGGATGAAGACAGGCTGAAATGGAAATCATCTTCTTACAACCCTACAAACTCAGAAGCAACTTTGCAAAATGCAGTTTTGGGCGCAGAATTCAGCTCTCTCAGAATACCGGCTTCCACATTTGTTCGATATTATTATTGATGTTATTACTGTTCAGATTTCTAGCCCTCACAGCTGCAAAAGCAGGCTTTAAAGTTTGTGGGCAATGCCTGCTGAAGTTAAGAGAGGTGACCCATTGATAGCCTATGTTCTACCTCTGAATACCAGTTTCTGAGAATAGCAAGTGGGACAAATGCTATAGCATCCCACTCTGGCTTTCAGACTGCTCACGAGCATCTGGTTGTTCATTGTACTAACAAGATGCTGGACTGGGTGAGCCTTGGCCTGATCCAAGAGGTCTCTGGTAGCTTTCTCCTAGGACTTTCTGCTTTCTAGCATCAGCTAGACGTGGAAAGAGAAATGAAAACGGGGGCTACCTGAATGACAGTACTTCTGCTTTCCTCTTGCCAGGAAGCCTCGAGGGACTGTGTGGCGACCCAGGAATACCTTCCCATGGTATCCGGCATGGCGGTAACGAGTTAAGTGTGGAGAGTACCGTCTGGTTCAGCTGCGAGCCAGGCTACACCCTCCGGGGTTCACTGCAGAGAATCTGCCAGGCCAACGGTTCTTGGAGTGGGACTCAGCCAGAATGTGAAGGTCAGTGCAGCGAATGAGCCACATAGAACACTACAAGCACAGAGGACCTGGGGGCGAGCTGCTGGTGGAGCAAATTATTTGGACAGACTACATACCCTTGTTCACCTCCAGGACATTTTTATATTAAAAGCAGTTTATAAATTATTAGTATTATTATTAAAAATGTTGAGGGAAGCAACTCCATTAGAGGCTTCTGTGTCACTTCATACCCACCAAGGGCACAGCAGCAGTCTAGGGCAGTGGAGCCTCTTTTCTGTCAAAGGCCTCGTGGCCCTTGGGGTAAATGTTTCTGCCATTCCGTTTCTTTTCTGCCTTCTCTGCCCCCACCCTTCTCTTTTTGCCCCCTTCTCTTTCCCCTTCCCTCCACCCCAGCCCACCCCCCCCCATGCTGATTAGGTTTTAGATTAGGTGAAAATCCTCGGAAACCTAATTACTGTGTGGGGCAGGGCAATTTGGCAATTGTGGCATCAATTAGAAAAATAGGCCCATTCTCACAAATGCAACTATTCTGTTTAAGCCTAGTTGCTGCAGTAGGGAAAGGATTAGAGGCAGCACAGCTCCACTCCCCCAACTGTCCCCCCCCCCAATGTGGCCTCCAGAAAGGTCACAAAAGGCCATAAGGCCACAGCCCACCGAAGAGGATGCTGGACTAAATGGGCCACTGGCCTGATTCCTCAAGATCTTCCTATGTCCTTAAAAATGCTGCATTGATTGATTTATAACACATACACAAAATGAGTCATTTCTAGAAATCTATTAATTCTTTCCTCGGTTTAGGCAGGCAGGAAGAAATTCAGTCAAAAGAAGGCTTTTGCATTTCCCCACTGCCATCTCACACCAGACTAATTTACATTAAACGTCCTGTTAGAAGCCTCCTAAACATTTATATGCAGATACTTATTTTTTTAAAAAAAAACATTTTGTGTCGACTGTTGTTACATATAGAAAAGAAGAAGCAAAATCAGGTAATCCGGTGTGATAAACCTCAGGCAACCTTTTCAGGCAGATGCTGTTATAGAAATACTTAAAAATCAATCAGCAGAAGCCACAAAAGCCGAAGAGAGGCAGGGAAACGACACGCAAGAAGACCCAAGCGAGCTCATGCATCTCCCTGGCTGATCAGAAAGCTGAGCACTTTGCAAATGAGTTGGAAATTTATTCTGAATAGATGTAGCCAATGATGCTGTGTCCCATTTATTAATATACTGGGGTCTGAAGGGTTTGATTCCTCCCCGTGCTATCAAAAATGTTCTTTAAAAAAATTTGCATGAGCTAGGGAGGAGTTATATACATTAATCCCAGGATAAATAACTTGTCAAGTTCAAAAGCAAGCAGGAATACAGATCCCAGGCAAGACTTTTTAATCACAGCTTTATGAATAATAGGAATATTATGTCCCTAATGCGGATCCTTTAATGTTAGGCGCTTACCGATCAGGGGACAGAAAGTAATTCATAGTGATGTGTAGTTCACGGGCTCTTCTGATTTGTATTCAGGACAAAGAGAGTGGAAGGAGAAGGTATTCGAAGGGCTGATGTCCAAACATGAATCACAGAAGGATGCTGTTAGCAGGCAACCCCAAAGAAAACCTCCTAGACCAGCTCTCTGCCTTTACTTTCCTGGGCCTGACCTGCTTTAAGCAACTCAGAGCTTCACAATGGCCATGACCTCCCTCTCTTCAGCAACTCATTCTTTATGGGCTGGAAACAGGGGTGGGGAAGGCAAAGAGGTTGGCACGGCACAAATGCACTGGCAGGAGTGGCAGATGGGCTTCCCCTGGTGCTTCCATCCCACGCCAGCCTCCCCAATGTCTCACTCTTCCCTCTCTTCCTCCCAGTAATCCACAGTGGCTCACCTGCCAGGAAGCTAGTTTCTGCGTCAAGTACCAGCTGCCCTCAGGTCCAGTGGAGGGCTATGGCCTGTCCGCAGCATTGAAGTCAGATTCAACTGTTAGTAAGAAAAAAAGAGACCCAGCATTTTAGCATGAATTATATGCTATCCTCGTTTTGCGTGGGAGTTACATTTGAGAACCATATGCACATTAGCAGAGCACACCTAAGCCTGCTCTGCCGTGTTCCGCCCCCCCACCCTGTTCCGCCCCTTTTTCATGACATCTTTATGACATTTTGGGGCTCAGCGCTGTGCCTAAATTGCCTGTACTCCTAACTCACACAGTTTTGTAGGCTATTCAGCCTAATATACACATTTTGGCAAACCAATTTTGTGTAACAAAATACATGAGTGCATTTTATTTTCATTACTACAGTGTATTTCAATGCACATTTTACCCTGTTTATAAACAGTTGTATACACATTACTTGGCTTGGGAACAGCATTGCAAAATCATAGTAGTGTAAATTTTGAAGGATGGTCGTGTTTTGGTTTGCGTTGTGCTTCGCGGAACTTGGATTAGGTAGGTTTGCCTTCATCTGCAGACCAAACTGGGTTTTTTTGTCCATCCATGCTTCTGCATAGACATGGTTAGGATTCAATTGTAAACCCCCAGACTTGTGGCAGTCTGGCACCAACCCCTATGACTTTAAAGCCCTGAACGGCCTCAGCCCAGTATACCTGAAGGAGCGTCTCCGCCCCCATCGTTCTGCCCGGACACTGAGGTCCAGTGCCAAGGGCCTTCTGGTGGTTCCCTCACTGCAAGAAGCGAGGTTACAGGGAACCAGGCAGAGGGCCTTCTCGGTAGTGGCACCTGCCCTGTGGAACGCCCTCCCAATGGATGTCAAAGAAATAAACAACTATCAGACTTTTAGAAGACATCTGAAGGCATCCTTTTTAGGGAAGCTTTTAATATTTGATGAATCATTGTATTTTAGTATTCTGTTGGGAGCAGCCCAGAGTGGGTGGAGTATAAAGCAGTTGGTGGGGAGATGCAGCTTCCCCTAGACCAACATCTCCTGCTGCCCCAAACCCTCTGCCTCCAAGTCATAGTGAAATGGCAGGGATGGAGAAGGGGCCGTAGCTCAGTGGTATGCAGAAGGTCCCAGGTTCAATCCTGAATGGCATCTCTAGGTAGAGCTGAGAGAGCTACTGCCACACTTGGTAGACCACGTTGAGCAAGATGCACCAATAGCCTCACTGAGCATAAGGCAGCTTCCTACATAGGAATAGCCTTCCTTCTGGTCTAGTTCATCTGCAGTGAAAAGAACAGCACTTACTCTCTTGTGGGATTATTAATTTGAAGTCTTTTTTCTATAATTATAAAAATTCACAGGGAAAAAAAGATTTCTTTTTTTAAGGGGGGGGGGAATCCCAATCAGTATTTCAAAGGCCACAAATGGTTTGAAATGAAGCGAGTTAATTAATCGCTCTGCGTTAGAAGTCTGCTGTATTATCTTCTCTGCTTTATGCGACAGAGGCTGCCTTGTATCCCAGACCCATTTTCCGTGCGCAAGTGTCAGGCTTCATTTAACTTTAATTCCCAGCAATTTTTAAACATGGAAATGGACATTTCCCTTTTTAAAACAAAAAATGAGTCAGCCAGCCACAACTGTCCCCTGTCCTTCTCCCAGTTTCTTTCATCTGAGCATGGGAGCAACTGGGCCAGTGGTGTGGGGACAAATGGACATCACGGGATCTCACAAAAAATAGTTTTCAATCGCTGCTGCTGCTGTTTTCATCGTTGATTTGCACATTCATACCCCCGACTGGATTTCCAAAGCAGACTTTTGTTCAAAATCAAACCCCTTGAATGCCACAAAAGGCTGAACACATTTTGAAATCAATGACGCTGTGTTCTCTTTCAATTGGCAAATGTCTCCCTGCTCCGTATTCTGATATGACCGTCAAAGGTACATTTACATTGCCCGAGTGTGTTGCTGTTGTTGTTGCCATCCCTCTCCCCCATGCCGGCACGTCTTGCTTTGCATTTTAAGCAAAATGTAAGTTACTGTTTAATTTTAAAAGCGTGTGAAATAGCCAGATCCAAGCAAGGACTTTAAAGGGCGCTGAAGGCTTTCAACAGCATTTTGTTCCAAAGCAGGCTTTCAGCAAATGCATTGTAGTGTCTTGTTAGGGAGCAATTGCAGGCTGTTGTTTCAGCAGCAAGGAAAACATAAAGGGGAGCGTGTGGGATCAAAAATCCTGAATAAGGATCAGGTAAAAGGCCAGATTTCATGTTCCTGAGCCTTTTAGGTTGATAATCTTTAATACATATGTTTAACTGAGGAGATGAAGGTCATATTTTCCACAACTCCTGTGCAGTAGCTCAAATTCTTTAAAAGTCATTTGATCTGGAGGAAGCAGCATTTGGAACCTTCAACAGGAGTTCTAAAGCCAAACTTCTCAGTACCAAAATGTGGCTGGACTGGCTATGTCACCTTCTTGCTCTATTGAAAAGGATGTTGGCATGTTGAGGAAACTTAACTGGGCAGTTACTATATATAAAGGAGAGAGGGAACCTGATTCCTTTGGGAAATAAAGGAGACTCTTGTTGTACACAGCTGTTCATTTATTTGTGTTTTCCTATACATTTTACAGCTGTTTGGTCCTACACATCTTGTGCGCAGATGCAGGACTCATCCAGACTTCATTTTGCACCATGCTTTCCAGGCACAGGTCCGAGTGGTTTATTTTCCTGTTTTTGGACCTCAACTGCCATCGTCAATGGCTAGCAGGACCAGTGGTCAGGAATGAAGGGATTATGGGAATTGCAATGCAAAAACAACTGCAGACCCAAGTTTGGGGAACCTTGTCCTAAGTCAACTACATACGCCAATCCAAATGCTTCTGTACTGTAGCTTTCATAAGTAACCTTTGACACTTCTTGTTTGACCTTTATTTGTTCATTGCAGTTATATCTTGTGGAAACCCTGGGACTCCCAGCAATGCAATAGTCACATTTAATGATGGCCTGGTGTTTTCAAGCTCCATCATTTACAAGTGTCGGGATGGCTACTACTCCACAGGGGTGCTCAGCAGGCATTGTACGGTCAATGGGACCTGGACTGGAAGTACCCCAGAGTGTACAGGTGAGTAGCTCAAGAGCAATCCAGTAAGGCATTATGTATACAGTACACTGACCAAAATTGCATCCACCTTGTCTAGCCTTCCCTCTTTTTCAACACCAGTTAGCCATATGCCATTGGAAGAGTCCAGATGAGGCTCTTAATCTTAATGATGAACAATTGAATAGCCACTCTGCAGTTTATTTGCATCCACCACTCCTATTTGGTCCCTTCTTTTTCTATATCAGCCCTCTCCAACCTAGTGCCTTTCAGATGCTTTGGAATGCCATCAGCCCCAGGCGGCATGTACTCAAAGGGGGGTGAGGGTGGAGTTTGAATCATAAGAGGGGGTGAAACTCTCCCGCCTCTCTCTTGTTTTTTTTTTGGGGGGGGATCACTGCAGCTCCTTTGAAGATCTAGTTGGCTGGCGGCTGCAACCTTCACACATACAGAGATACAAAGTGCCCCCGTTTTAAAGGACTTTTGGGGCAGCTGCCACTAAAATATGGCCACTTTTTCCTGGCAACCACAATTTCCTCCTAGAATACTCCCTGCAATTAGACTTTTTTTTTAGTGGGGGGGCCAGGGGGAATGGCAGACACCAGCTAATCAGAACCATAAGAGAGCTTCAGTGATTTTCATGTGCTAAAAATCACATAGGCACCCAAAAATCAGTGAAATGCTTCCTTTCATTTTTGCAGTCTGTGAATAGGGCCACAAATTATTTAGGTGTATGTGGCGTTTTAGCTTAGCCTTACCCAGCACATCATTTAGGAATTAGGCAAATGACCATTCTCTGCTTTCACCCACCCAAATCTGCAATTTGGAGAAAATACAGATTTATATTTAGAATTGAAGTGAAGATTTGCTCATTATCTCTCATTATTCAGAAGCCAGCTTTGCAACTTTGCTTTGGAGACATTCTGATAATGTAACCACTTTATGTGTTTTTCTTCCCACCCAGTTATTAACTGTGGGGATCCTGGAGTGCCAGCCAATGGCATTCGGTTGGGCAATGACTTCACCTACAATAAGACTGTCACGTTTCTGTGCATGCCTGGCTACATGATGGAGACAGACAGAGCCTCTGCTTTGACCTGCACCAAGGACCGGACGTGGAATGGAACAAAACCTGTCTGCAAAGGTAAGGCCTATTTGTTCAGCATCTTCAGGATTTGTTTTTAAGACACATTGCCTAGGAATATGCCTAGGAATGTAATCTGAGATTTTCCAAAGAAATTTAGATTGCAGCCCTTGATACAGACAACCATTTACCATGGTTGTGCACACAGTAAATAGGACAAGGAGAATATTACTATTCCTTCCATGAGTTTCTGACTGGGTGTGCATGTGTGTTGAAGTCCACTTTACCATACAACAGGTGTTCCAGATGGCCATCTTACAGTATGGCTGGTTGCATGTATGCAGTGGTCATCTTGTCCCCTTGTTAATGGGGGCCATCTGTATCCATGCGGTGTTTGACAATCCCCTTTCCCAAGTGGAAAGGGCAGGCTGGCATTTGTGAAGTCAATTTCCTTTGGAGGAGAGAGACCTGGTGGGTTTTTGCTCTTCTCTTTTAAACCAATGAATGTCTATCTGCGAGGGCCGCCAAATGAAGCAGTGCTGGTTTTGATGGTTAAAGCTCCAAACAGTTTGGGGCCATGTTATCTGAAAGATCACCTCCACTAGTATGATCCTGCCCCAGGCACTAAGTTCAACCTCATTGGGCCTGCTTGCCTCCCTTACTTTTTTCCTCACGGACAAATTTCTGGGGACTGTGTGCCAATGATGGCTGAGGCCAAAGATAAAAGTAAATTGAGCAGTGAACATGATTGTTGTACAATAGACGGCATCCCAGTCATGCAAAACTTTGAGGTTTCAATGCATGGACACCCCTTTCTCTATTTAGGCAAGCAAGAAACATTACTGCAGCCCTTTCAGCCAACCAAAAGTATTTAGAGAAGGCATGGAGCAGGAAAGGTGAAGGATGCTGCCGGGGGGGGGGGAGCCATGGTTTGGGGAGAGAGTCCCAAGGGCCTGACAGAAGCCTGGATATGACCCCTAGTGTACTTTCCCACCCCTGGCATTATTCATTCTGGATGCTGAGATCTAATCTGGATCCATTCCATTGTTTGCCATAACATTGGGGAGTTGAACCACTGGATTCTGCTCATCCCTGATGGTTACGTGGGATTGAATGTGCCCTTTTGTTCTCTCTGCCCAGCTATCATCTGCAAACCTCCTCAGGTTGTCCCCAATGGAAAAGTTGTGGGGTCAGATTTCAGCTGGGGTTCAAGTGTGAGTTACAGCTGCCTGGAAGGATATCAGCTATCCCTGCCTGCAATTCTGACCTGTGAAGGGAATGGATCATGGAGCGGAGAACTCCCACAGTGTTTTCGTAAGCATGCAATCTCAACTGTGCTGTAGGGGAAAATTGGAAGTGGAATAGGCGGGACATATTTCACTCCAGACATTACCTGCTTTGGGCTAAGGCCAGGACCCAGAGGCCTGTGGAAGGACCACTGAAGTAACTTGAGCCTAGACTTCATGCCATTTCCCAAATGTCTCTGTCTATCACAGGCAAAGGGGGTAAGGTTACTTGCTTTCCCAAAAGGGAATCAAGGCAGGAGAGAAATGGCAGAGTGCAGGCTCTTGCAGCAGAGCGGGGGAACATGTAAGTACTCCTTTGGTTCAAGTGGCCCAGCCTCAGCCCACCCCACTCTACTCTACTTGTGAGTCCTACTTAACACACAAACCGCCGATCCAAAGGTGTCATCAAATCCACAATTTACAACCCATCCTCTTCATTCTTGCACCAGAGGGAAATGCTGGGTGGCATTTGCTGACCCCTTTTCAAACCTGCCTTTCATTTAGACAGAAAATGAGAAGCTAAGCTCTGTTTGCAGACTTGGCCCTTGATGTTGAGGAAGTGTTTGAAGGCTTGCTAGATGCTAAATCCTTCTCCAAGAGCAAACTGTGTGTGATTGAACAAGCTTTGATTGTTTCTGTGCAGAGAGAGTTTCATCAGCCCACACCGCCGCTCCATTGGGTTCTCTTAAAATAACTTGCCACGGTAAAGCTTAACATTAAGGTGCCTTCTTCCCACCTCCCTCCCCGGACAATGGCCATCAAAAGATTGAGGGTGGGGGGAGCTCATGTTCTGCACACCTCCCCTCACCTGTTGTAGAACAAAACAAGATTTCTTGTTTAATGCGGTGCCACATGGTGACTTTCCACTGTACAATTGAAGATACATTTTAAATGTAAACCAAAGCAGGGGTGAAAAATGGAAGCTTACCTTTCATTCTCCCTCAACCCTTCTGCTAGGAGATGGTGGGTAGAAGGAAACTAATTAAACAGTAATTGGTGACAAGGCAGAAGTGTGCTGAATGATGCTCGCCTACCCCTCATGCCGGAAGCTGGTTTTTCTTTAAAATTGCAGCTCTACGTGGGAAGTGTCTATAATCGGAGGATTCATTTGAGTTGGGAAGTGTTTACCTTACTGAACTGGTGGCCTTTGTTAAGGTAGCCTAACTGCTCTTTTACAGCCGTTTTCTGTGGTGACCCGGGAATCCCAGCTGAAGGGAGGCGTGAAGACCGGGGCTTCACGTATCGCTCCTCTGTCTCATATTCCTGTTTGCCTCCACTGGTTCTGGTGGGATCAGCAAGGAGGTTCTGTCAATCTGATGGATCGTGGAGCGGAACACAGCCAAGCTGCATAGGTAAGAGGGCATTTTGGTGGGGCATTTCACCAATGAAAGCTATGAGCCAGTGAGTGTTGAAAGTCTATTATAGACAACAAAATGTCTAGGTGTGTGTGTGTGTATACACATACACACACACACATACAGGTGTGCGGGGAGAGAGTGAGAGAGAAGAGGGAGAGTGATTGGTATGTTTGCTAGACTAGGGTATGAGACACTTGACTCCTTGTGTGCCTCCCCTATTGCAGTTGATGGGATCTTCAGTCCTCTCCCTTTCCCAGCCAACACCTGAGATAAAATCTCTGTCTCAGGCTACTACTTTAAATATCCAGACACACAAGATTGGGGGAGGGCTCATGGAGCCTTGTAGTGCAAAACTGTTAGCCCAGAAGTTCCCAGTGCAACATTCATCAGAACCATAGGGAAGAATAGCAAACCAAATTCAGTTTGGTTTGGATTTAATGGGAATCTACCTATTTTGCACTTCCCATAACCATCATTGAACAAAATCAAAGCTATCCTTCATGACTCATACTTCCTTGAATTTAATGATCCAGTTATCTAAATAAACATTGTGTGCAAAATTGTGTGTATTAGGGGGAAATGTGCTTTTTATTATTAGTGAAAATAGCATAAAATTGCATTCTGTTAGGGGAAATTGCTTGCAAAAATGCACACATTAGGCAACTTTGTGTATAGGAGAAGTAAAAGGTAAAGGTACCCCTGCCCGTACGGGCCAGTCTTGACAGACTCTGGGGTTGTGCGCCCATCTCACTTAAGAGGCCAGGGGCCAGCGCTGTCCGGAGACACTTCCGGGTCACGTGGCCAGCGTGACATCGCTGCTCTGGCGAGCCAGAGCCGCACACGGAAACGCCGTTTACATTCCCGCTGGTAAGCGGTCCCTATTTATCTACTTGCACCCGGAGGTGCTTTCGAACTGCTAGGTTGGCAGGCGCTGGGACCGAGCAGCGGGAGCGCACCCCGCCGCAGGGATTCGAACCGCCGACCTTTCGATCGGCAAATCCTAGGCACTGAGGCTTTAACCCACAGCGCCACCTGCGTCCCTGTGTATAGGAGAAAATGCTGGTGGATTTTCATGAGGGCTTCTTTAAATAAATCACAAACTGATGTGGAGAGCTGAACTTACAACTAGAAGGATGAGAAGCTGAAAAAAATCTGAAATTGACAGATTCACCCATCCCTTTGCCACAGCTCACTTGTTGGAATTAAGCAAGATAAATGGAGATAAATAATGCTAGATTAATAGTGCCATTAACTCTTCCTTGCTCTTCAATCTTTTACCACATTTCTGTCTGCTTCTAATCAGACTCAACACACACAACATGTATAGATCCTGGTGTGCCCCTTTATGGAATGCAAAACAACTCCCAAGGTTATCAGGTAATTATTATTGCCTCTTTATTGATCTAATTTTATTCCCTCCTCTCTCTAAATGAACTCCTTTATCTGCCTGATGCATAGTATCTCTCGATCCTTCCATCCATCTAATCTAGTCTCCCTTCCTCCCTCCCTTCCTCCCTTCCACGTAACATTTCCCAGACACAGAATGATTCCTTTGATTGAACTGAAGTGCAAATATGTTGCATAAGAAGACCCTACTGAATCCAAATGAAAGACTTACCTCATGCAGCATCCTTCTGCCCACAGTGGTCAACCAAATGTCTCTGAGAAGTACATGAGGAGCAATAATTGTTCCCAGCAACTGGTGATTCACAGAGATGTTGACTCTTTGTGACTAGTGGCCGTCACTACCATTATCATTCAGGGATTTGTCTCATCCTTCTTTTGAAACTGTTAGCTGTCAGTATATACTGTGGCAGCAGATTCCATAGGCTAGCCAGGTACTGTGTGCAGAAGTATTCCCTACTGGTCATGGTGGTCACCTGTGATCTCCAGGATCAGAGGCAGCATACCAGTTGCTGAAGAACAACAGTGGGAGGCGGGGCAATTGTGGTCCTGTTCTGCTTTGTGGATTTTCCAGAGGCAGCTGGTTGTCCATTGTGGGGAAACGGGGTGCTGCGTACTAGATAGGCCTTTAGTCTGATGTTGTGGGGCTCCTCGGGTCCCCTGAACTGAGGTAGGGGCTAAACCAACCCCTGCATCTAATGACTCCTATTCGCTCAGAATCAAATCCCTTCCTCTCCTCCTCCCTTGACAGTGGGATGCAGGTGCTGGTTCTCACAACTTCCTATTTCTGTTGCCCTTCCCTTCATGTGCTGAGCACCATCCTGGTGTATATACCTGTTTATTGATTATTACATCTTTATCCAAGGAACTTAGAGCAGCAACCATTAGACACACAATCCAAGGCTGAGATAGAATGAGTGGCTCAAGGTCACCCAGTGAATTTCACGGCTGACTGGGGGATTGAATCCACATCTCTGCAGTCCAACATTCTGGCTACTGCTATGCATGGCCTTTCGTAAACTGGGCTGGCACAAGATATTGTGCTGCTACCACTGCCCCCGCCCCACTCCTCCTCTTTGTTTTAGCCCACTTTTCCCCTGCTTAGGTTATTTCTTTCACCCTACCTTTAACAGTAGAGTCCCTGCTGCACTCTAAAAAGCACCAATTATTATTATTAGTTATTTGGAATACATATATCCTTCTCAATAGCCCAGAAAGGCTCCCAAAGCATCATTTTGGGAAGGGTGGCTGTGAGACTGCCTGAGCTGCTTAAAGATGCTGCCTGAAGTTTATTGGGCCACATCTCACAGCTTGGAATTGCAAGCAGGTTCCAAGGCTGTAAAGGCTGTAAACCCCTTTTCTTTCCACCGCTCAGTCTCTGTTTCTCCATCCCAACAGATCGGGAGCATCGTCTATTTCAAGTGCCACAAAGGATACCTGTTGCAGGGCTCCACCACACGGGCTTGTCTCCCAAACCTGACATGGAGTGGAATGCAGCCTGATTGCATCCGTGAGTCTTGCAGCCTGATGTGAAGCAGAATGTCTTGGCCAGCTTTTGGGGTGCAGCCTGCACTAAAATCCTGGGGTTTGGGGTTGTGCGGTGAAGCAAGTCTCCTAAACTGCCTTCAGATTTTATAATGGCCCCATGGAAAGTGTACGGGTTGGTTGGTCTGGAAGCAATGGCTTCCATCCAGGCAGGGAGTCCAGCTGGGAAGCAGATGGGCCAGAAAATGGTGAAGCAGGGATTGGCATTCTGAAAGCCGTTCATAGGAAACTGCCTTGCTTAGATTCAAGAGTACACTGTCTACACTGGCTGGCAACTGCTCTCCATAAACCCAGGCAGATGTCTTTCACAGCCCTACTGCTGGAGAAGCTGGGGGGTCAAACTTTGGAGCCTTTATATGCAAAGCATGTGCTCTGCTACTGAGTTCTGCAGCCTGTCTCCTTATCTTCCTCTCATGGTTAGTGAGCCTAGTGCTCAGAGTAGCAGCACAATAGCAAGGGGAGCTTATGACACTTTTGCCCTTGTGACATCTTCCACTTCCACTCTGGCAAGCAGCTAAGCTTTGATACAGCAATAAGGTCTGGAGGATAAACAAAATTCGCACTGGCCATTCTTCGTTTAAGTGCTCATCCACACTTACCTTTTGCCGCACACTTTCTAGGGACATGTCCACGTGTTCCATGTCCAAGCACCTTCCTTCCTTCCTTCCTTCCTTCCTTCCTTCCTTCCTTCCTTCCTTGGATTTTCATGTGGAAAGCACTGGGGCAAAAAAAAGTGCTCAGACACAGAGCTCTGAAGCACAAGTCTGTGTCTAAAAACATGGCACAAAAGGAAATAGGGGTGAGATCTAAGAGGTTGCATTTATCAGAGGGTGTGCTTTAAGCCAAAGTCTTAAAGCCCATGTGCTTTGTGGCTGAGCAACACATTGCTCTGGCTGAGGCGGTAGGTCAGAGGCAGCAGCTTTAACCCCAGAGCTTACAGAGATTTTTGGTGCAATACCACTCTCTGGCCATCCACACTGGCGGCACTGAAGTGCAGCTGCTCCCTTACCTGCTAAGCTGCCATGATGGTTCAAAGAGTAAAGCTATTGTACCCTGCTCAGAAACGACATCATTAAGTGGTATATAAATAATTAAAATAAACAAAAAAGTTTCTGAACCCCACTACCAGAGACCCCTGGCATCTTACAATGAGCACCTCTGCCTGACTGATCTCAATAGGACCGGCTTAAGCAGCTAAATCATTTTTTGGTAAGGGGGGAAGCTCTAACCAGTGGGTCATTTGCAGCTCACAGGACCTTCCCATCCAGCCCAGCAGCCTCTCCTACTGGGCCCTCCTGCTCCTTAGAAATAATGCCCATCTCCATAACTGTGTAGAGTTTATGTAGGTGTAAAGTGTGTTGAGTTTTCAGGGTACTCTCTTTGTATAACTCTAGCTCACACTTGCAAGGAGCCAGAAACCCCATCCCATGCCAACGTGGGCGCTCTGGACCTGCCCTCCCTCGGATACACCCTGATCTACTCTTGCCAGAGTGGCTTTTACCTCACCGGAGGATCAGAACACAGGACCTGTAAAGCAGATGGCAGTTGGACAGGGAAGCCCCCTATTTGCCTTGGTAAGCATTCTGTGATGAGGCTGAAATTTGTCCTTTGCCTGCAGACTCAGAGAGAGAAAGAGAGATCGCAAGATCGCATTTACATCCTTCACTATCCTGGCCATTCATTTATTCACTCTTCTCCCCCCCCCCCACACACACACTCATTACACCACCCATTCTTGCCTCTGGCTCCACCCAGTGCTGGGCCATGCGTCCCCTGACCTGCAGGTTCCTCAAAAGATATGGGCATCCATGGTCCGGAAAAGCTTCCTTACTCCTCCCATAAATTGATCTCTCCTCTGTGGATTTGGCTAGTCCTTTAAAAAGAAGTGATTTAAGAAAGGCCATGTCTTCTGACATAACTGCAGAAAGAGTTACTTCCTATTGCCTGTCATACACATATCACCACAGGGGAAGAAAATCCTCCGTCTTGTCTCTCCCCATTCAGTGTTGCTTGCGTCCCAATCACCAAGAGGTGAGAGACACTAGGTGTTCCACCGCTTTCCCAGGGTTCAGTTTTCTTGGAATGATGGTCAGTGAAGACTGTAGTGTCTGTAGGATATATGCTTTCATATACACGTAAATATAGCTTGAGCATAAGATAGAAGGGCTCACAACATTAATGCCTCAGCAGGTCTTGCTTCCACATTAGATTTCCAGGGAAGCCCCATGTCACAGCTTTGGGTCCAGCACAGAGTAGATAGGCCTCTGTGTCTCCAGCTTCCAGCACCAGCCGAAACTCACAAACCAAAAACTAACTCCTAGGATGACTTGATGCCCAACAAGGTGTGTACAGAGGACATGGCTATCCCCCTCCTGAATATGGAAGCATATTCAGTTGTCACTATGGCAACAACTCTTCTTAACTAACTTAGCTGATGAGGCCGGTCAAGACCACCTTGAAAAAGGAACTACTTTTACTGATTCAGCAAGCTCCCTCTTATATATTCTAGACCTCACTGGATTACAGAATCACAGGCCTGGAAAGGTACCCAGAGTCATCATCAAGACTGACCCCAAAACCTATAACAACAATTTTATAGACCTCTACCAAGAAAGCCCCTGTAGTATTTCACCTAACCCTTCCCACCCAACAATGTTCCCCTTTATTCGGAAAGGTCCCCTCGTATCCTCACATGTTATGGCAGACCTGTGTGTTGCGCTGCTTAGAGAACTGACCTATGTTTGTCTCTTTTTTATAGCGGACATCCGTCCCAGTGGGAGACCAGTGGGCACTGCGAGGGACCTGCCTCTTCCCAAGGTGTCAGGTACTGCTTCCCTTTATTAAAACCTTAGTAACAAATTTAGAAAATCAGCTCAAACAAGAAACCCCCAACAGAATCAGTGCTTGCAAATTTATGCAAGTGGAATCAAATAATTAACTGATTAATAGATCAAAACTCATTCCATTAATCAACTAAAATACTTTAAATGAGTGCTCTTAATTGAAAGTAAAGGAAGATAAATTCACAGATAAATGAAGCTTTTTTTGCCCCATATGCGCATTAAAGTTGTAAGCACCAGTATAAAGTCTGTGTGCTCGGTGTACTGAATGATCTCAATGTAAGAGGACCAGGTAGCTTTAGTGAGCAATGCAGAATTAAAGGGTAAGCCATCCCTTCTGCTATCCTGAACCATATCCTAAGGCTTGAGTCCTATTTGCCCCATATCAATATGCCTTATAATAATTCCTCTAAGTTATGTCTCTGCAGATTTCCTAGCAACTTTGAACCCAAGTGGTGAGCAAAACCCTTTGTTTATGCTCATAGATATAGCTCTGAAGGGATGTGTCATCTGCACCCTTTGCTAGGCTGCCAACATTTTATAAAGTCCTGCTTGCCTATCCTTGTGCTCCTACTTCACTTAGATCACTTCACTGGGAAGGGCTGGCCTAGGGGTGCTAACCAAATTCTCTTTAAGAACATAGGAGGCTGCATTTGTCAGACCATTGGTCCACCTAGCTCAGTATTTTCCACACTGAGCAGCAGAGACTCTTGAGGATTTCAGACAGGAGTATGTCCTAGCCTTACCTGAAGAAGTCAAAGATTGACCTTGGAACCTTCTGCATGCAAAGCAGGTGCTCTACCACTGAGTGGTGCCTCTTGTCCTAGTTGCAATGCGCTCTGCATTCACACACCAAACCACAGTTCCATGGAAACTCCATGGACAGCTTCAATTAGTATGAAACTGAATGTCAGGCAATTTTGGCCAACTGTTGACATCTTCTTGCAAATGTTCTGCCTTGCATTGTTCCTAGTTCCCGCTGACGTCTTTGCAAAGAACTCCTTTTGGAAAGGCTCTTACGAGTACATGGGCAAGAAGCAGCTGACTATGCTCTCTGTCACGAGTTTTGACCCAGTCACCAGTAAAGTCAATGCCACCCTGAAAGACCACAGTGGTGTGGAGCTACAACTGTCTGGTAGGTCAGCTTCTGTATATCCTCATTTGCCACAGGTGATGCAGTCAGTTGCCCATCCGTGTTGGGTAATAAAGAAGTGGAAAAATTCCATATTTCACTTAATTAGCACAATATGCAGTGTCCTACAGATTTGGTTGTAGTGCAACTCACAGCATCCCTGACCATTGGCCATCTGGCTGTGGATAATGGGAGCTGCAGTCTAATAAAGCCTGGAGAGCACCACATTGGCTACCCTGCAGTATACAGTACAGCGAATTAATAGTGTATTAATGGTGCCAGGTTATGGCTAAAAGTGTAGGTAGCTATCTCCCTGCCAAAATAAGGGCAGCATTTGGCCAAGGCTAGGGAACCTGCAGCCTTCCAGATGTTGCTGCACTCAACTCCCATCATCCATTGGCCATGCTGGCTGTGGCTGATGGGAGTTGCAGTCCAGTTGGAGGGTCCACAGGTTTCTCATTCCTGCATCAGACCAATGAGGACCCAGAAACTGCCGTTTCCTTGGGTCCCTTGCAATAAAGTGTGTAGAGTCATGAACTGCCGTGATCCTTAGTCCTCACTGCTCAGGCATCTAACCAACAGTCAAGGCAAAACAAGTGATCAAAGAGGCAAGCTGAGGTCAGCTTCCAGATAATCCACTGAAACTCTATTCATGGTTAGGATTTTTTTGCCTCCATCGCTGCGCACTTACTTGCACTTACCTTTGTCTGATGTTTCATCACCCATCCACCTTGTTTGGAGTGAGCTTTTTGGAGCTCTTAGGAATTTCACCATCCTGAATAATTCAGTGATGCCTGAAGACAGGAGCATCTGAAATAAAATGCATCTTAACTCTAGCATTGTGCAACAGGAGAGTGCAGGTCCAGTGTGTGAAAGAGCTTGCAAGTCTTCTTCTCCAGTATCACTGGGATATTACCCACCGCTGTCACTTTCATTCTGTCTCTCTCAGGGCTTGTCCACACTTTGGCTCATCCTCTGTCCAGAAAGCATGGGTCCAAGTTTTCCCCTTGCCCCACTCCTTTTCCAGGGAAAGCCCACTCCTTAGTGTTAAATCAAAGGAAACGGAAATCTGGAGGAAACCCAAATTGCTGTTTGTTCCAAATGAGCACTAAGAGTGATTTTCCCCAGGGAAAAGCAGTGAGACAAGAGGAAGTGTGAATAAGCCCCCCCCCCAACACACACACACACTTTTCTTTTTGCTAAGAGAAGCCACAAGCTCTTGAAGGACCAACCTTCTCATTGTATTCTCTTTACAGGTATTTACAAAAGAGAAGATGTCCACCTGCTCCTCCAGGTGTACCAGATTACAGGGCCAGTGGAGATCTTCATGAACAAATTCAAGAATGAAAAGTGGGCTTTAGATGGTCATGTAAGTATTAGCACAGCCCAGTATTGTCTTGTTCATTTGGCCCATCCACACATTACGCTTTCAGAATTTGTCTGAAGTGTTCCAATGCCAAATGTATAGAGCTGCGGAGGGCGGGGGGGGGGAGTAGGGATGGGAACAAGAAACAGCAGGAGCCATTGCACTGGGAGTCTGAAGAAGCAAAAGTCAACATAAGATTACTAATTGGAGTAGTGACCTCCCCCTGGTTACTATAGTTATGGAATATCCTCTCCAACACGACTCGCTGGATTCTATTCCACTTCACCAGATTTTTAGCTCCTAATCTAGTATGATCACCAATGGTTTCCCATCATCTTGGAAAAAAAGTGATGTGGGATGCTGCAGGGTTCTGTCCTGGGCCCGGTGTTGTTCAGCATCTTTATAAATGACTTGGATGAAGGAATAGAGGAGGCACTCATGAAATTTTCAGATGACACCAAACTGGAAGGGTCAGCTAATACCTCAAAAGATAGAATCAGGATTCAATATGACCTTAGCAGATTGGAGAACAGGACCAAAATTAACAAAATGAATTTCAGTAGGTACAAAGATAAAGATATACACTCAGGCAGAAATAATCAGATGCACAAATATAAGATGGGGGACACCTGGGTTGACACCAGTAAATGTAAAAAAAAGATGATCTAGGGATCTTAGTAGACTACAAGCTTCAGATGAGTCAACAGTATGATGCAGCAGCAAAAAAATAATGAATGCAATTCTAGGCTGCATCAACAGAAGTGCCCAGATCAAGGCAAGTAATATCTCTGTTCTATTCTGCCTCGGTCAGACCACACCTAGAATACTATGCCCAGTTCTGGGCACCACGGTGGAAGCCAGGCTTTCTGAGGAACGGTGGAGGGAGCTAGATGTGTTTAACCTGGAGAAGAGGAGACTGAGTGGTGATATGATAGCAGTCTTCAAATATCTGAAGGGCTGTCACATGGAAGGTAGAGCAAGCTTGCTTTCTGCTGCCCCAGAGGGCAGGACCTAAACCAATGAATTTAAATTACAAGAAAGGAGATTCCAACAAAACATTAGGAAGAATAGTCTGACGGTTAGAGCTGTTCAACAGTGGCGATCTGCAGGGACTCTTTAGCTCTGGTTCCGACATTTGTCTCTCTGACCAGCATAAGCATGAAGCACATTGACAGAGGAGAATCATGCATACTCAGTTTCTGTGCTGGTCAGAGACTAGGAGAAGTACCCACCTATCCAACCAGCATGAGCTGAATCAGTGCCCTTTGGGTGGCTGATTGAGCACCCAGACCCAACACTACACTTGAGCAGTTTCAACATTTGAAGAGACTACTCAGGAGGGCTGGATTTGCTTTCAGGATGAGCAAGCTGCTGTGCGTGATCAGTTCTCTTTGCTGTGGGCTCCATATCTTTGCTGTCAAAGCTGTACTTTCATCATTTTTGTACTGTTACATTGTTTCATTGAATAATTATTTGGGGGCTTTTGGAGAAAAAGTCTAGCAATCTATGCTAAACCACCCTGCCGCCAAAGCCAAAAATCTTTATGCAATCAGAAACATGGGATTCTGCAGTTTGTTCCTCCTTCCCATCCACAGGTCACTCCAGAATCATCGAGTGGGACGTTTGTCTACCAGGGGTTTGTGCATGGCAAAGGTTTTGGGCAGTTTGGCCTGCAGAGGCTAGGTAAGTTATCCTGCCTTCATGCAAAAATCCTATTCTTTAATTTTTTTTACTTGTACATTATTTTAATACCAGTATAACTATTTTTTCTGTAATTTTTATACAGCAATGCAGTGGGGAAATTTTCAGTTCAAGTTGTAATGTATAAAAGGTTTGATTCTGATTGGCTAATAGAGGGAGTCTAGGCTGAGACAAACATGGGTGCTTTCTGCTTGCCATAGTCTTTACCTAACTGGTTAGTTTTGGCATTTATTCCCCTTTCTCTTACATATAAGAGTTTCCAGTTATCTGCCAATATTTTCTGCACAAGTTATGCGAATTGAGCAAATATCTATGCAGCAGTGGGCACATGATGAGGGATGGACCATCCAGACTCAGAACCCCCAGCCTCTGTCTCCTAGCAAAGCATGGCGTGCGATTTAATGCCCCATCTTCCTTTTCAGACATCATTGAACGAGATGCCGAGTCTATAGGACATCCATTTGCATCCAACAGCAGTTCAGTGGCAGCTGCTATCCTTGTGCCTTTCATTGCCCTGATTATTGCAGGGTTTGTGCTCTATCTCTACAAACACAGGTGAGCAAACCTGGGAGCAAACGGAGGGAGGCAAGAAAGCAAAATACTAATTTTGTATTGCTTTCCTATCTCTGTGTTTGTGTATGTTCTTAACCAGTCTGCCAGTCCGAGTGGAGGGGAGAAAAGCAGAGAGAGGCTGCGTAACCATCCCTGTTTATTGTTATTTATTAATTGCTTAAATGGGCTTCGAAATCGCTTCCCGCCAAACTCTGTCCCTTCCTGCTGGGGAAAAGATATGGGCACCAGTCCATGGAGAGCCAGTGTGGTGTAGTGGTTAAGAGTGGTAGACTCGTAATCTGGTGAACTGGGTTCGCGTCTCCCCTCCTCCACATGCAGCTGCTGGGTGACCTTGGGCTAGTCACACTTCTTTGAAGTCTCTCAGCCCCGCTCACCTCACAGAGTGTTTGTTGTGGGGGAGGAAGGGAAAGGAGATTGTTAGCCGCTTTGAGACTCCTTAGGGTAGTGATAAAGCGGGATATCAAATCCAAACCCTTCTTCTTTTTACTCTGATCAAGGGCGGGAGGGACGCTTGCCTAAAGGAACTCCCCACAAAGAATAAGCAATACCTGATCAACCATGCTCAATCAAAGTAGCCTCTCTGCTGGCATGCCCTGCAGGGCCATCTCTGACTCCTCTTTTTGGTCTTGTCTGGTACAGAAGGAGACCGAAGGTGCCATTCAATGGTTACGCTGGGCATGAAAACACCAATGTTCGTGGAACGTTTGAAAACCCCATGTATGACCGCAACTTGCAGCCGACGGATATCATGGCCAACGAGGCAGAGTTTACAGTCAGCACCGTGTGCACTGCGGTATAGCACTTAACAAACCTGCGCAGTAAGTGCCGTGCTGTTCAGCTGTTCCCAGGTCACAAGTGATCTAGCGTTTTTAATTTGCAAAGTATTTGCTGGAGTTTCCCAACCTTGTTATTGGTGACTCAACACAGGCCAAAGGCTTCCCAGTTCTGGGCCTGTGCAGTAGGACATCAATTTCAACTAAATAGGGACGGGATGCCCAGTAGTGACTGGCAGGCCGGTGCAGGTGGATTGCTGCATTGCCGACCTGCTTTCCTAACATCGTGCATTGTTGCTGCTTATCCAGAGGGAGAGGGAGAGGGGCAAGGCAGCAGGAGCTCAGTGTGGTGTGTCTGCAGCAGCAAAGCCAATACAATGCTCCTGCCCACACTGTGCCAAGAGGGAATGATGTAGGGTGTTGGGAAAGCAGAGGAGCAATGTGGCCACACACAAATCCCACCAACTATTACTGGCTATACCATAAATCACTCTACTTCTTAAGCTTCCTCACAATCCCCATTTAGGTTATTTTTGTCTCCAGATGACTATGCTTGGTGCTTGATGGAGTCCACGTTTGGTGTTACTTTTATGATGGTTTGTAGACACCTCAAGGTCTCCTTTCTATGGTAATATAGATGCAATGTAAATATTTTCATAAAGAAACGGCTGTTTTGGGTAAAATTACTTGGTTTATTTAGGTTCCACAAGGAAAAAACGGTAATCAGATTTGGACATGACTGGACATAATTCACACCACTTTGGAATAATAAGCAGGCAAAGATTAGTTATAACCCTTTCTCAATTTTAGAAACGTAGAGGCAGCCCATTGATAGCGGGTTAACTCTTTTGTGCTGTGGATCCAGCCTTGCTTCTTGTTTTCTCTTCCTCTGCAGCATTCTCCAGGGACGGGAGTCTCACCAGTGCCCGATGTTCCTCCTGGTTCATCTTTGCCCATGATCATCCCTCCCAGAAATGTTGGGGCTGTGGAGTTGATATGGTGCCTTTGAGTTGATCCAGAGAGAGAAAGAGAAAGAGAGTGACTGCCTTGCTGTTTATCACCGCTCCACATCCTCATTGCCTTCCGTTCCGCCCTGCAGCCGATAGTCAAATCAACCAAAGCACCCACTCCAGCCCTTGTGTTACGACTACATGGGAGTGGATCCACCAACATGTCCCCCACCTCTGAGCCTTTTTCTAGCTGATTCTGGCCAATTTTACAACCCAGAGACCAGAGGTTGTCCAGCTGCTTGTTTTTGGTTGATTATCGCCTTCTGGGGAATACATCGTGACCTGGTAGGGAAATCTAAGGGCATTAAATTACCAGAGGAAGTGAAAGACATGTAAGATGAAGTGGCTGCATTGGGGCTGACGAGACTTCCTGGATGCAGAGAGTATGGGGCACAAAAGCACCCATCACATTGAACTAAAGCAGCAGGTTTAGCAAATGGAGAAATGGTTGCTTCATATGTGTTCATTCTCTCCTTCCTCCCCCATCTCATGTAGGTACTTCATGCTAATAGCCTACTTCAAGGACTGGAGGTTTCTGCAAAACCTGACACACACATACACACCCAGACCCAACCCACTTCATTCTGTACTTTAAAATAACCTCTGCTTTATTCTGTCAAGGTCAGCTGCTTGTCTTTGTTCCAGGTATAAGGCCAATTCGAACCCTGCCTTTTAAACCACAGCTGCCATTGTTGCTTTGTCCTTGCTAGCGTTGACAGGATTGTTAGAGAGTAAGGACCATGCCAAGGACCTTTCTTGGCATAGGGGATGGGCAGCCTTATTTGCACAGTTGTCAAAGTTGAAATCAAAGCATCTTTCCCTAGCTAGCACATTCATTGCAGGTCGGTCACATTTTGCCAGCCCTTGAACTACAATATTTTGTCGCTGGGGAACAATTTCTCACAAATGCACTTCCCTTGCTTTTTTGAATCATGCCCTGAGGAATATGGCAACATGAGAGTCATTAAGTCCTTTTGGTTACTGTATGTGGCCTCACCAGTGTCTAACGAGATTAATTCATTTTGTTCTGACCCCCTCCCTCCTCATTTAGATTCCTTTTAGGGAAAAAGAGGCTGAGCCCCCACCCCACCCCCAAAATCTGTACCACCATAGTAGGGTTGCTCGCATTTCTTTTACATTTATTTCAAAAAATATGGCAAATACGTTTGCCTGCAGCATTGTGAAACTGCTCTCTTCTCCATTTTATTACATTCTGTGCTTCCTGCTGGAGTGCACAACTGCTCTACTGAAGTGAGAAACTGAACGAACCCACTCAGCCCCCATCTCTTCCTACAAGGACAGAATCTTGCACTACTAGTCTAGATTGGATTTTTACTCTTGGCAATAGACTAGAGACTTTGCATTGTCTAGAGCAGCCCATTTGTCACATGCAGTCAGATCCATCGAGCTCAGTGCTGCTTACAGTCGTAGTCTGCCAAGGAGAGAGTTGGTTGAAAATATTCTCTTTGACATCTATTCACCTCACCCCCACACACATGCAGGAAATTTTAGACAGTAGAGGGATAGGTATAAATACAGCCCTGCAATGCCCCACCTGCAGTTTGAAGTTTTACAATCGAGAACACATGTTTGATGTGCCTCATCTACTGAGCAGCCATCAACAAGCGATCAAAGGTATATTACAGTTACCATTTGTGCAAACTAGGGTGGATGGGCCCCATATTTTCCCAGACAAAACAAAATTGGGATTTGTGTAGGCATTTGGGGGATGGTTTAAAACTGGACTTTACTCTGCTTAACAAACTTGAGGCAAAAATCTGATTAAACTGGAGCATGCTTAAATCATGTCCAGAAGATTCTAGATGTAATCCTGGATCCACCTGAGAGCATAGAACCATAAAATTGCAGCACTGGAAGGGATCCTGGGGGCAGGAATATCACCTAAGCAAAGCTTCACTTAGCATCCATGACAGGTGGCCATTCAACCTCTGCAAAAAACCTCCAAGGAAGGAGACTCCACCACCTTCCAAAGGAGTCCATTCCACTGTCAAGCAGATCTTACCATCAGGAAACTCTTCCTGATGTTTAGTGGGAATCACCTTTCTTAACAGCCTTTCAGGAGATTTTTTGCAGTAGGAACTTTTGAACAGCAACCCCATGATAAGAACTCTTTGACCTTTCCCCCAAATAACGTCTTGTATAATTTCTACTCCAAACGGCTTTAGAATCCCAGAGGAAATTCAAAGTGCAGGATTGTTTTACTGTGTGCAAATACCATTACATTTTTAATCCCTATAAAGGAGCACAGGTGTTTGCATTCTTTGCCATCCACCCCAATAAAAGGGAGAAACCGGCAGTGTTGACTTTCACCAGTATTGTTGGGTTTGGTTCATGCTTTCAACCTGGAAAGCATGCTTTCGTTGGAAGACGCCATTTGGTGATAGTTGAGGTTTTTTAGCTGAGACTCACAGCAAGGGGGAAGGCATACTGGTGCCTTAACACACACAACCAGGTTTGGGCAGAACCTGGCGCAGTAAAATCACAATCATGCCTTACCCTTTTTTTATTTTTGCAGGGAACAAGTAGATTTTGAGTAAATTTTCAGAGAGCTAGTATTGAGGACTCCAAATTACTTTTCACCCTTTTTATGTAAACAGAAAATATATGCTTTGAGCAGGAATGTAGCCTAATCAGGGTGAATGTGCACCTTCAACCCTTGTATACTTCTTAGCAGTCTAGCATTCTCCAAACACTGATTTGGTGATATATTTTTGTAGTAGTGCTGATTTCTCTGATCTGTTTGGAACTGAGAGTGTGGGCAGTTCAGGAAGAGTAGAGTCAGTGTAACTACTTTGGGCATTCTGTGTGGAAGCTCCCATCAGCTGGGGACAGAGCAGAAAGGAAAAGCTTTCATCATAAGAAAGAAACAATTTGCACATAGAAAAGTACTATAGTGAGTGTCAAGAGAGAAAGCGCCAGGCTAGGGATCTTTCCCCTAATGCATAGGTTTCTACATGCAGGGCAGTTTGCTTGGTTTTAAACCAAGTAGTGAAATATTTTCATAACCATGGGAGGTAACACAGTACAGCTTGTTTAAAAGGGCAAATTTGGACACTCATTCTGCCATATTGAGCTATAACCTTCAAATTTCACTAACTTTTCATGCTAAAAGTCCCCTGCTTCCCCAACTGAAGCCCTAAATTAATGGTGATTCGTAGAACAGAATCATAGGGTTGGAAGGGGCCTTGTAGATCATCTAGTCCAAATCTCCTGATCTGCAAGGCAGGCTATAGATACAACATCATTCACAGATGGCTGTCCATTCTCCTTAAATTCCTCCAGTGAAAGGAGACCCCAACACCTCCTGAAGCAGTCTGTTCCCCTCTGGATTGTTACCATTTTTCTCCAGAGGACAATGAGTTAAAACTTCAGGGATTCTGGCTAAACTTTTGACATGGGTAACAGAGGGCTAATAATTGCATGTGGCAGTACGAATGCTTCCAAACCCATCCAGCACCATGCAGCAATACCCCTGAAGTAGCATGTTTAAATTATTGTCTTGAAGGAACTTTGTTCCACTCGCCACTGTTGCCATCATGGGTTTGCTTCAGAACTTGCCTCCCCTCTCCCTGGCTTTTGGGTCACTCGGGAGCTACTTGGCCAAAAGCTGTGTTCTCTTTTACAAATTCACCTGCTCGCTGAACAGCATGGCCCGGGATCAGGGAGGATGGAAGCTGTTGTCCACCAACATCTGGAGAGTACCAGCTTCCCCTGCAATCATCATCTTGCATTCTCATAGGGATTAAAAGCAGGGGACCTTCTCAGCCTAGCCTGCACTACACTTCTGAAACTTGCTGAGATAATGCAATAGAACATGGTTTCCAAACCGTTCTTCAGGACTTCTCCAAAGTTCCTCAGGAAGATCAGCAATGGTGAGCAGCTTGCCCACAATTACTGATCTCTGGTGTGTACTAAAGGCATAGTCTCAGTTTAAGTGGTCAACAGGCCCTTATGGACTGAGCTTAGGCCCCAGAACCCATTGCCACATGCAGTTGAGGGGAACTTAACAGAGCAGCCACTGTGAAAAGTTACCTTAAGGTAGAAAACTATGAAAACCACTGCCCTGGGAGGCTGGCTAGTATAAAGCTGCAATGTCAATGTTATTTCTTCAAACCCTAGGGCAGCCTTCACCAGCCTGGTGCCCTATGGATGTTATGGACTAAAACTCCCAACTGATGGGAGTTGCAGCCAAAAACATATCGCAGGCACTATGTTGGTGAAGGCTGACCCAGAGCAAGGGGGCCCCTGCTGCTGAGTATTCTCCCACTGAAAGCTTGATTCTTTTTTTATGAATTCCTTTTCTCTTATCAACGTGGGGAGAGGGGGCAGAGACAGATACTTTTATGTCTCTGTTGCCTTTTTGAAAGCTGGACAAGAGATCTTTTCATTTTCAGTGCCCATTGGACTTGCATCACACAGTTTAACAGA
Organism: Podarcis cretensis; assembly: GCF_951804945.1. NCBI lineage: Eukaryota > Metazoa > Chordata > Lepidosauria > Squamata > Lacertidae > Podarcis > Podarcis cretensis. Next base: position 33,044,030 of record NC_137177.1, read on the forward strand.
AAAAAAATGAAGAAAAAAAAAGAAAAAAACTTTTTTGTACAGAGATATATTTTTATGAAATAAAGGTTTGTACAGTGGAGAAAAAGACACAATGTAAATTTTCTTTTTTCATTATTGTAGTAAAAAGTAGTGGAAGATTCAGCTTTTTTTGTAAATGTAATAAAATGTATAAATATGGTTTCCATTTAAAAAAAAGAAAAAGAAGGAAAAAAAAGAAAACCAACTGTAAATATGTATTCTACATAAAGCTGGCTTGTCTGCAGTATATAACATTTTAAGTTATCCCGTCTCTGTATATGAGGCTTATCCTTTGTGTCTCAGCGTACTTTACTGAATTTGAGAGCTATTTTAAATTTTTGAATTAAAATAAAATATAAATTTTTGCATTGCTTTTCTTACATGGTGTATTTTTTCTTCCTCGTTCTTTTATGCAGCAAATATTCAGGGGTGGGCAGAAGTTAGACCTAGCCGCAGTCTGCAGGTTGACCACCTGATGCTTGTGGGCTGTTGGAATTCTTCCTAAGATTGCTGAATTAGCTAAACCATGGCCTGATCCAGCAAATACATCTCATGCTTTCAACAAAGGGCTTTTTGATGGACTCCTGCCTATGGAAGCCCATTAGATAGCAACCTCCACTGTGCCTGTGGCAACAGGCTAGTTTAGAGTCACCAAGACACAGTCACACAGATGTACTTGGTGGTGGGCTTCTTTTGGCTTGATGAGCACAAATGACTTTTTTTCAGCCTGAACTTGCTGGGACTCAGTTCCAGCACCCCTCAGATGGGCGGCATTCTAAGAGAACAAGGGAGGTGTTCATGGTGAGTTCCAGCACCATTTTTTCTAGAAAAATAGCACTGGGTCTATCAAGCATCAAAGAGGATGCTTGACATGTACACAAGTTGAGCACATTATGGGTGCACTTCCTTTATAAATTGGAGATTATTATATTATATTATATTATATTATATTATATTATATTATATTATTATTATAATGGCACTCATCCCATTAAAATTCTCACAAGGTGGGAAGTTAAGAAGAGAGCTGATCCCTTCCAGTTTGCCAATCTTGCCCTTTTGCAGGTTCTAATTCAGCAGCCCACAGTAGGCATTTACCCAGCTAATTAACAGCAATTTATATACTAGTTCTTTGTAAATTAGTGATTAACTCCCAGGGTATCCTACACATCCAGCCCTCCCACTCCTTCATTCTCTGCTGCTTTTATAGAGTTTAAGCATTTATGCAAGGGAAGCATTTGTTGTTCTTTGTTCAAATCATTTTTTAAAAATTGCTTCATAGCTTCCTTCCGTGATCTAATTTTGCTTCCTGAATTCATCAAGAGCAAACAAAACTCATGTCTATTCATTGTTTCTGCCTTTATCTCCAAATGGCTAGACTATCTCATCACTTCTGCTATCTTCTTGCCTGTTTTCCCTGACCAAAATACATTTCCCATTGTGGTGGGTTAACCACCTTGCCAATCCAAATTTCCATGGCAAGGAGTGGTAGAAGCCACCAACAGTCAAGAGCTAGATCTCATGGGTTTATATGTACTGAGCTTACACTATAGAGATTTAGTCTTTAGAGCATGGATGGTCAGTGGCTTCCTGGCCCCCTATTGTTGACTGCATTCTCTTGAGGGTAATCTTCTCAGAACCACATGTCATCATTGGGCAGAGCCAGGGCTGATTATGATGGAGCCTGATTAAGTGTACTGGATTAACTAATTCAAAATAAAGTCAGCCTTCTTACAATTTTCATCACTGGTATCTTAGATTAGAATTCCCAGTCCTGTGCTGGTCTACTCAGTAATTCTTTTCAAACTGTAGTTTCCTACATATCTGAAGCCTACCAATTTATTCTCAGAAAATGCAGGGAGGATGTCTTTCCCAGTCATGTAACCAGAAATAAAAGGTTAGAAACATATCTAGCCAATACAGTATTGTCCCAATTGTTAAGAAAGTCTATAGAAATGGAGAAACTACTTTTAAACACCAGGAAAAATAAGGAGATAGGAAACGAGAAAGAATCATTGTGGGAGATTGGAGTCACTTCTGGGTGCATTGGAGGGCCACATAAACTGAAGTCATGGGCGACAGGTTTGCCCATTTCCCATGCTTTATACCACAAGTAGATGCCAACATTCCACATGCCAATTTGAAAGGTGGGTCAGTCACCTGATGTCAGATGCAGAGGAAGAATTAAGAATGTTCTCCAGGTGCACTCATGAGCTTTCTTTTACAGCCAAAACTTGACACTTTTTGAATTTGATGTTTTTGTTGTGCTTTTGGCACCCTACCAAATTCAAAATGTACCATTTTTTTTTCCCTGCAAAAAGGGCGGGGGTGAATCAGGAGCACACTTAGAATGCATTCTTCTTTCTTCTTTTGCAGCTGTGGCTTCAACCTATAATACACGATCAGACCCCAGGAAAACAGGATGTAAGTCTCACAAAATGTCCTCGTAGGCTAACTCTCAAAGCCTAATTAAGGTCCACAGGCCAGAGATTCCCCACCAGCATTTTTAAACCATGTCCACTGGTTACTAGAAACAAATGGGTCACCCACAGACATGGCTGAAAATAACTCTCAAGCTGTTCTATACTTCCATGGACGGCGGAGTCTTTTTAAAATGAACCTCAAGCCCTTTCACACAGACTTCAATTAGAGTGCAATATTTTCCTAGAAGGGACCTTGGAATAAATCTACTACACTCCAGCTGGTGCCAGGCATTTTCTGGACATAGCAATTCTATCCCCTGAGGGAAATAATCCAAACCTTGTGCCCTCAAGATGCTATTGATAATCAGCCCTGCTCAACATGGTCTATGGCTGTTCTGAATTAACTATGTGATCTACACAGAAGTGAGATGCTTTACTACTGAAATAACATGGGCCTAAACTTCTGCCTTTTTGAAATGATTACCTAGTGTGTTATCAGACATTACATCAACTCAATGGAAACTATCCAACCCCCCCCTTTTTAATAATACAGTGGTGCCCCGCAAGACGAATGCCTCGCAAGACGAAAAACTTGCTAGACGAAAGAGTTTTCCATCTTTTGAGGTGCTTCGCAAGACGAATTTCCCTATGGGCTTGCTTCGCAAGATGAAACATCTTGTGAGTTCTTGCGAGTTTTCCCCCCTTTTCCCCTTTTTCTAAGCCGCTAAGCCGCTAATAGCCGCTAAGCCACTAAGCCGCTAATAGCCGCTAAGCCGCTAAACCGCTAATAGCACTAATCCGCTAAGCCGCTAATAGCCATGCTTCGCAAGACGAAAAAACCGCAAGACGAAGAGACTCACGGAACAGATTAATTTCGTCTTGCGAGGCACCACTGTATTTAATAGACAAGTTTTATTTTTGTCCCCTTTAAATCCAGAAAGCAAATAAGGCCAAATTTATCCATTTCAGTTTCTCTTTCTTTTCTTTTTTTTCAATCTTAAATTCTGTTTACTACATTTCTGCAGCAGTGAAATAGATAGATGATGATAGATAGATGATAGATAGATTAGATAGATAGATTAGATAGATAGATAGATAGATAGATAGATAGATAGACAGATAGATAGATGATAGATAATAGATAGATGATGATAGATAGATGATAGATAGATAGATAGATAGATAGATAGATAGATAGATAGATAGATGAAAGATGAGAGATATGCTCACAAAAATTCATCAGCATTTTAGGATGCAGTTCTCCTAATATACAAACATCACTGGGATGGTTGGGGAAACTATTTCAACCTAGTAGGAGACTCTGAATGTGACGGGGAGCAAAACAATTTCATTAGGAGTCTGCAATGTGAAACCGGCGCATTTCAATACATTGGGAAGTTCAGTGCTATCACTTGTTAACTGAACGGATACAAAGGATTTTCCCCCCTAATCGCATTGTGTGTGTTAATTGGCTTTCCAATGCAAGATGCCTGTGTTTTCAACAACTATTTTCTTAATTACTATGGTTAATTACGTAATTATCACTGTGCTTTTCTGCATTTCATATCCCTTTGAAAATGTTTACAACCCCCGCTTCCAATTCACGTGTGTACCTGCGGCTCAAAGATAGCACTTCATGCACCTGATGAGAAGGGCTGTAGTCTTTCCAGCACCACAATACTCTTTCTTACAATGCTTACCTTGTATTTGAAGTTAGAGGTGTGAAACTTCAAGGTTTGCATACAAATACAACAGCATGGGCTGCAGTCTGCACCATGATAGGGAAGGGAAGCAAGCTAACTAGCCAAACCAACCCTGGCTGCCTTCTCTGGCTGCTTTCACTAATCAGACCTTTAGCTTTCTGGACTAGACTGACCTATTCTCATTACCGGGTAGAGCAGAGTGTCATCCGGGCATGTGGTGAATAACAAGGCATCAGGCCATTTCTCCCCCAAAACAAATTATGCTGAATGCATATATCCTGTATTTGCTTTCACATTTTAAGTTCTCTGACTGTAAAACTAGATGCAGCAGAAGCCAAGAAATACCAAAAAGGACCCAGGAGCTGAAGGGTGGATATTAATGAGAAGTATTGGCTTTATTAGGAAAACCATCTAAGACAGGAATAAATAGATGCATTTACCTTGTAAAGTGTTTATTTATTTATTTTTAATAATTTTATTAACTGGCCAATCACATCAAATTAAATCACATCATATAAATTCCGAATTACAAAGCCAAATTTTTAAATTTTGTTGGGGGAACCCATACTTCAAGATCCAAAGGGGAATTCAGATCATCTTCTTATTACTGCGTTAATGTCCAAATCAGTCCCAATCAGTCCAAACAAAGTTCATAATTCTATCCAGTCTTATCTTGGTGTTGCCACATCATATCTTGTTCGTATAATTTCTCTTTTTCCTTTACGATCTCTTCTGTTAGTCTCCTTAAGCCGATAGCAAGTGTAATAATCCTGTGTGGATTTCCCGTTCCTCCACTAAGTCCAGATGGTTTCCATATATCTCCTTCGTAGATAACATCACTTTATCCATCGTAAATTTTGGCATTTGTCGCTCTTAAGTCCCACCGAGAAGTTGATTCACAATATGTAAACAACTCTATTTCTCTCTTTCTCCTCCCAGACCCAAGAGCTCCCACAATGCCTCACAAAATGGCGAACGGCATTTTTTCCTGACTGCGTCACTCCAAAACTCTTAGCTTTCCAGCTTCATCTTGAAACATTGCTTTGGATCGAAAGTTTATCTCCACACAGCCTTAAATCCACAGCTTAAGTCCTTAATTTCTGACTCATTAGGGGAGGGGGATTCTTGTTAAATCACATAAAAAGGTAGAGGTAGGTTTTTTCCCCCCTCCCCCCTCAGTCATTACCGTATCTTGACGTTCTTCTCGTATTTTATTGTTGTCTTGTTATCAGAGATCTCTTCTGTCAGCAGTATTTACTCCCCTTTTTCCTTGATGTATGTGCAATTAATCATGTCCAAATTATTTCTTTTAAAGATCATTGCAACCAGCGGCGCGAATCGGGGACGGCGTCGAGGAGTGCCGAAAATCCCACAGGAGGGCTTTGTGCCTAGTGCCCCCACCCCCACAAATTCGGGGGTGGTATAGGGCACAGCAGGCAAGGGCCGTCCCCCCCATAATCCTGGGGGGGGGGGTTAAGGAGGCTAATTACCCCCATCATAGCCTCCAAATTACCTCGTGTGGGTCGGAGAGATGTTATTGTCAGCCATCTTCTGATGCGCCACCTAGTGGCCCCCCTTGTAAAGTGTTTAAACCCTTTCCTTCTCTTACAGCTCTTCGCCTCTTCAAGTTACTGCTTTCTGAACTTCCAGACTTACTTATTTTCTAGCTTGACTTGTATACAATAGTTTCACTTTCCCTTCTAACCTTTTGGCCAATCAGGAAGTGAGTAGAGTTTTGACTGCATTTCTGTTTCCCCTTAACTGCAAGGTTTCTAGGATAAATCTCTGACTCTCCTGTTCAAAACATTCTGAGCAAAACAGCTGCTTTTAAACTTTTGGCCCTCCTGTGTGGGAAAACCTTTAAGGCCAAATGCAACCTTTCAAAAACAAAGTTTCCATCACACAAAACAATGGAAAGCCCGGTTTCTTTGCATTATTCAACTCTCTCCTCCCTCCAAGGGCACTTGATGCTGGTACAGTATCAAGCCCAGAGCCAAATCCAGTGCTAGATTTACATATAAACTAAACAAGCTATACCTTAGGGCCCCACTCTCTCTTGGCCCCCCCCAAAAAAATTCACTATTAATATACTTCTTCTTAATTGTATTTCAGTTCAACAATTACTTTGATAAAATACATATTTTGTTATGTGCAAATGGTTTTAGATACCTATTAGGTCCATAAATTACCACATGGCAAATATTCAACAAAAAAACAGCGACAATTTGTTGTTGACAAAGGACAACTGGATGTATAAAGGGCCCCAGTCCCTTCAGTAGCTTAGGGCCTCATCAAACCTAAATCCAGCCCTGGCCAAGTCCTATGTCAGGAGGAGGAGAAACATGATTTTATTCCTCTGCCCCACCACTGTTGCTTCTGATGGAGTTATATCTCAAGGTAAGTGGGCAACTTAGAAGGAGGTGGGAGGGGTTGGAAGCTTTCAGTTACATGGGGTGGGGGGGAACAAAGAGGTCCAAAGGAGGGAGAGGGAAAGGGGATGGTGGTCACCATGGAGGCATGGGGAGATATCAGATATTGTGGTCTCAATAAGCGGCTTGAACAAGTCATATTTGACCTGAATTTTCCTGAACACAGCCATGCTGGTTGGCAATGATGGAAGTTGCAATTCCCAGCATCAGACTGAGGGAGGCTGCTGTAGTGCTGGACACACTCATATTCTTTGTGCCTCTGCCCAAACTGCTTTTACAAGCTTGCCAATAACATTACACTGCAAAAACCTGCTTGGAAGACATGCTAGCGAGTCACAAACAATGTTTCCATCATGCATCATCAGCTCTTGGGTGCAAGAGAACTTCTCCCAAAGCTCCAGCCACTAAGCAGAAAATTATGAAGAGTTTTATAAATTAAAGCTGAGTGATGTGTGTTACTTACCCTACTTTTCTCTCCACAAATTCCATCATCCCTTCTCATCAGCAAGTCTGCTTGCCAAGGTGGGAGTAGCCGTCAGATGGTAGCATGCATAATCTGCCTTCTGAGAAGCTTGTTCAAGGTGACCATGATGCTCCAGGAACAAAATTGCAGCTGCCCACTTGAGTGGTGCCTGTTCAGTGTACCTGCTCAGAAGAAAGAAATTGTGATCAGGGAAAGGCAAGGCAGCTGCAGTTTCCTCACTGCTCCTTGCAATTGGGGGAGCTAACTTAGGTGGACACCTGAGAAATCAGGATTGGGGGAAGAAAGCCTCTGGGAAAGGATGTTCAGATGCCTACTACTGATGTAGTAGCAGGGTGAGCCTGGGATGTACCAGGAAGAACAGGAGTCTGATAAACACTGCAGAATCCTGAGCCAAATGTCCAAAGGGCTGTATCTCCTCCTACATCAGACCATAAGAAGAGGGTGCTGGATTAGCCCAAAGGCTCATCTTTCTCACAGTGGCCAACCATATGCCTATGGGAAGCCAGCAAGCAGGACCTGACCACAAGAGGACTCTCCACTCTCCAAGGGTTCCAGTAATGGTTATTCAGGTGTATTCCTGCCTCTGATTGTGGAGACAGAGCATAAGCATCATGGCTAATATCCTTCGATAGTCCTCTCCTCCATGATAGTGTCCAATCCTCTTTTAAAACCTTTCTAGGTAGGAGCCATCACCGCCTCCTGTGGGAGCCAAGTTCCATAGTTTAACTATGCACTGTGTGAAGGAGTACTTTCTTTTATCTGTCCTGAATTGTGTGGTTGTCTGTGAGTTCTAGTGTTATGAAAGAGGAAGTAAAGCTTTTCTCTGGCCAGTAACTGATGCAACACATGGAGAATAGGTGGGAAAGTCAGAAAGAGTCAAAAAGGTTACTGGAGGGGTATGGAACCATTTCCAGCCCACCTGGGGTGGGGGCAGCAGCAAAAGTGAGCAGGACAACAAATATAAATCTTGCCTTTGTGCACTGGGTTCATTTCTACCCATATTCTCACACCCCTCCAGGCAAGCAGGAGATATGATTCAAACATACATCCTAGGCAGGCAAAAACACTCAAGGAAGGCATGAAGCAGAACTGATGAAGGGCATGGTTGGGAGGGAGCTCAGAGGGCCAGTGAGAGAGGCTTAGAGGGCCACACTTGGTCCCTGGACCTGAGTTCCGCATCTTCCTATGGGGTATCATAACAAGAGATGGCACAAACAGCCCTCCCTATGGCTCCATCATCATGACACACTTCCACGAGAGCTGGATGAACAGACTCTGGGCCCATGTGTCTAGGTCAATAGTGTTGCTCTAGAAAATGCTTCGTAAATTTGTTTCTCTTCCTGAGGGGCCTTTCCCCGCTTTCCGTTCTGGTCTGTTCCCTCCTCCCTGCCATGGTGTCCCTTTTCTCCTCCATGTGCCTTAATCATGTGAGTTGCAGCTTCTGCTTGTATCTCCTAATTGCAAAATTAAGGCTGAACTTGGAGAATGGCGCTGTGATGGCAAAATTAAATTATTCAAATAACGCCAGGCTATTAATTATGCATGTCCTTCAAATCCTTCATCTCCTGATAAGCTTCTTCTGCTGTGGGGGGAGATGAGTGGGGAAATAGAGCAAAAAAAAAAAAAAACCTACACAGCCTCCTAAAAATAAAAAAACACAGACAAAAGGGGGGGACAAGGGGAGTCTGCAGAATTTAATGAGGCAGAAGCAAGCCCAGAGAAGGGGTGTCAGGGGGACACAGATGCTGTTGACGCAGTTTTCAACAGAGGCAAAGCGTGTGCAATTTGGCTTATGTCTGAGACGCGCAATACGCTTACAATGGGAGCCATCAAGTCAATATGAACGTGGTTTTCCCCCCCAAAGCAGCATTGAAGTCTTTCTCTCTTATGATCTGGAGACAGGGAACCTTTGTTCAGCCCAAAGGTCACACTCCCTTGGAGCAAACCTGGGTGCTGCATGCCAGTAGTGGGCATGTGCAGAGGCAAAGGTGATCCAAGTACCTCTTGACCCTAATAAAGGTAAAGGGACCCCTGGCCATAGGTCCAGTCGCGGACGACTCTGGGGTTGTGGTGCTCATCTTGCTTTATTGGCCAAGGGAGCCGGTGTACAGCTTCCCGGTCATGTGGCCAGCATGACTAAGCTGCTTCTGGCAAACCAGAGCAGCACACGGAATTGCTGTTTACCTTCCCGCTGGAACAGTACCTATTTATCTACAGTGGTACCTCGGGTTACATACACTTCAGGTTGCAGACTCCGCTAATGCAGAATAGTACCTCGGGTTAAGAACTTTGCTTCAGGATGAGAACAGAAATCATGCTCTGGCGGTGCAACAGCAGCAGGAGGCCCTATTAGCTAAAGTTGTGCTTCAGGTTAAGAACAGTTTCAGGTTAAGAACGGACCTCCAGAACGAATTAAGTATTTAACCCGAGCTACCACTGTACTTGCACTTTGACGTGCTTTCAAACTGCTAGGTGGGACCAAGCAATGGAAGCTCACCCCGTCACGGGGATTTGAATCGCCGAACTTCTGATCGGCAAGCCCTAGGCTCTGTGGTTTAACCCACAGCGTCACCCGCGTCCCTTGACCCTAGTACCCTGGTAAGATGCACAAAGATTCAGAGGTTTCTGCACACACATCTCACGATTCTCCACCAAGCCAAACAAGAGAAATTATTCTCTTATTTTATTCTCTTATTCTCTTGTTTATTATTCTTACATTTGCACCCCATCTTTCCTGTGACAGGGTTCACAGGGCATGGTGTGGGGCAGATGAGGGGCATAGAGATGGCTGCATTCAGCTCCAGACCTGAAGTCCCCACCCTGTGCCTGGCCACCAGTAGATATATGGCTGCATCAACATCTGTTATTTACCCTGGAATCCCAACCACCTCGGCTTAGGATAATATAGATTGGTTAGAGGACACACTCAGTGTCAGAAGCATCTCACGCAGTCAACAGAATTGCCGCCCATCAATCGCCACGCAGATCATGGGGACTTGAGCCTAAATCAAAGTCTCAGGTAGTAAAGACAAAGAAAAGAAGCATTTCTAGCCAGACATTTTTGTTACCAAGAAACACAGCAATTAAAGATGCATTGTGAAGCAATATGTGTATAGTGAGGGGGAAAGCAAATGTCAGTACTTTATTCATCTATTAAAACACTCAGCATTCTGCACATGTGTACACCTGATGGCACATGTGTGTTGGGAAGGGTGTAAAGTCACAGCAGATCGCTCGAATTGTGAGCTACCCAGCATCTTGGCTGGATGGACACAGCAGTTTCCCCAACTGCAGAGGTGAGCTTTTCCTTTCACCCTGGAGTTAAGGGTGAATGGCCATCATTTAAAGGTAAGAAGTAAAGGATGTGCTTGGAAACAGATGAGAGCTAAACTTGTCGATGGTGGTCACAGCCTTTGAGAATCAGGTCCGCAAAGCCACGTTCCTTGTTCCTTCATCTGCATAGTCTCAGCAGCATGTATCAGGGTAAACTGAAGAATACAGATGCAGATTTTAAGCTAAATAATGCAGACACAGAAATTGTTTGCATAACTGTAGCAACAGATAAAATGAAACAAAGAAGGGAATCTGTTGGTTATCATTTATTAAGACTATTATGCCTAAGTAAATTGTTATTTTTCCACATTACACACCCTTTCTTACATCTTTCTTTATTCACATATTCTTTATTATGGTCCAAAGACAATTTTTGTATTTCTGCTGAGATGCTTAAATTTATTCAATACAGACTTAACTTGGGATGGACCTGGACTCAATAACCTTTATCATAAATCCAAATCTTTATAAGTTATTGTATCAAAAATATTATTATTAAGTTTAATCTTTTTATTACCTCAAAGTAATTTCTGCAGTGAAAATTCTATGATATTATATTTGAATATTGAGATACCCAAATATATTCAGTTCATAAACCATGTTATACAGTTTGTAACATATAATAATTTTAAATTAGGAACTAGAATCCTCTCCTCTTTCTTTCTTATCACACAAAATTGTTGTTTTCAACCTTGATCTTTTATTCCATATAATTTTTCTTATGCCTTGTTGACACATCTTCAACTAGTTTGTTGGTAGTTTAAGTAGTAGAGGTTGGAATATTAAAAAAAAAGATTTTTTTTGTATTGTAATCATTTTAACTTCTGCTATTCTGACTGAGAATGATGTTAATTTCTGCCACCCTGCCCTAAGTAATTGGCAATCCTTAACTAACACCCCATAATTATTTTCATACAGATCTTGTAAGTTCTCAATTACCTTTATCACCAGCTCACAAATTTTCTTTGAACATGAGCATAAGGGGAAACTGGTTTAGAGTATGAGCAGATGGCATATTACTCCAAGATAAATAAAATTAGCAAGAACTACTCACCCTTCTGCTAGAAATGTCAAGATGAGTTGGGAGATTTTTTAAATATATCTATTTTCAATAAACACTGGATGATTCTAAAATATGAAGTTATAAAGGTTTTAGGCTAGGAAAGCCCTTTAATATAATATAATAATAATAATAAGGTACATGGTAAACAATTAGAGAGGTTGAAAGACATGCTAACAGCAGCTAAAATTGTCTATGCAAAACACTAGAGATAAAAAATGATATCCAAAAGACTCAGAGCGTGGTGTGAAAAAATTAGAGATTTTGCCATCGTGCTCTTAGCTTGAGAAATAAAACAGAGGCAAGTTTTTGCTGTTGCCAGCGATATCTGCTGAGAGTCTATTTCTTATGGATACTTTCTATCAGCCTCTTTTTATGAATCAAAGATACCTATTTTGTAATGAAATATCACTTTATTCAATTAAACTCAGGCATGGGGTAGCCAAGTGGGGCAGAAAGGGACAGCTGCCCCCCAGATCAAGTAAAACAATAGAAATACTTAACTGACCAATCACATTAGTTCTGCCCCCCAACAAAAGTCCTGCCCTCTCCCCAAAAAATCCTGGCCATGCCCATGATTTCAGGCCAAAATAGTACACAGAGTCCTTATTTCCCCCTAGTCTACCTCAGAGACCATCTCAAGTCACAAAGCAGGACATTCCTGACAAGTATATGTTTTATAGCCAAGCAAACCTGCCTAAAGGGAATGAATGAAAACAGGCCTGTGACAATGGATTGTGGAGTCAAGGTATTCACCATTTCAAAAATATGTCTCCTTTCATTTAATAGTAAGCATCATCAACAACAACATCTTCATCATCATCATCTTGCATTTAAAAGATATCTTAAAAGGAAAGGAAGGAAAGGAAAATGCATTTCACACTTAGATTTAGCAGTAATTAATTGAGTCAAAGTCATGAGATTTATTAAGATATCTTTGAATGTGCAACGGACAAAGGGTTTTTATTATTATTAAATCCTTTTTGAAAGCAAATTATGCTAGGGGCTCTTTAGGCATCAAGATGTGGCCAACTCTGACAAATTAACTTTTCTTCAGCGCAATGTGCAGAATGCACCTATTGCTCTTTCTCTTGCCTATAGCTGTCATTAGGTGTGTCCTCCTCGGTTGCCTTTTCGCTTCCCAGGAGTCTTGGGAATGGATTCGTTTCCTTAATGAGTTTATCTAAGTGGCACTCCGTGGGAGCTAGCAGTGTGCAGAGTGTAGCTCCTCTTTGTACATCTGATGTTTTTTTGAAACAACGCAACAAAACATACATTTAGTGCTGGAGCAACTGAGTGCCAATTACTTAATAAGAGCCATTATGCTCTGCCTCAGGTAAAATACCATCAAGCTAGAATGAGGTGAAGACTTGAGGGGAAAGGGAGCAATATCTTTGGCCTCCTGGAATTTCTCTCTTGCACTTAAAAAAGGGTTTGCTACCATGTTGAAATAAATTGGGGGTTTGATTTGGGGGTTTTTTGATTTTATTTTATAGTTAACGATTACTTGTAGTTTAATGGTGAATGTTGGACATAATGGAGATGTAAAAGATTTGGATTATCATAAAAGATGCAGGAGGAAATGATTAACAATAGGACCCACAAAGGGGAGGAGGGAAGTCCAGGAGATTCTTTGGAATCTTGTCTTTATGTTGTATGTTGGATATGTGATTGGGAAACTTTAATCTGAAAACCAAATAAATAAATTAGAGAGAGAGAGAGAGAGAGAGAGAGAGAGAGAGAGAGAGAGAGAATGATTACTGTTGTTGTTGTTAAGCAACAATATTAACAAAAGCACATTCTAAAATGTTAAAAAGGCAGTTATCATTACATCCTTTTGTCACATGCAGACATCAACACTTAGAACTAATGTTAATAAAATACACAACAAACCCATAACTATTTGCTGTAGTCTCATCAAACAAAGGACTCTTTAATCTTCTTGATGTCTTCATGCATTACAAGACTTAAGCCCATCATTTCAACCTTCATTAGTCATTCTCATAATGAACCCAATATATCAACATGTTGACATCCGATTTGCATTAATCATAGAATTGTAGAGTTGGAAGGGACCATGAGTGTCATCTCGTCCCACCCCCTGCAATGCAGGAATCTCAACGAGATCATACACCACATATGGTCATCCAAGCTCTGCTTAAAAACCTCCAAGGAAACAGAGTCCAGACCACATTCTGAAGGAGTCAGCTCAACTGGCACACAGTTGCATGCCCAGACACTGTCTGCCCACTTGCCCTGATTGTGTCATGCATGCAAACATAGAAAGGACCACAGACAACATTACTGGGTTCAAATGAGGCAGCAACTTAGTTGATTACAGATATAAGTGAGATTTGTCTTGGCATTGGGTATCACCTGGCTCACCTACTGGACAATTACCAGTGGTCAGACCTAATATAGGGCTGATTCTTAACACACATCAATTAGGTATAATCCTGACAGGATCACTGTGTAGAGGATTCATTTTGTTAGTTTTGGCTCAGTTCTCCAACCTTCTAAGGTCTTTTAAGGTCATCTAGAATCCTGTTTCTGTCTTCTGGGGCCTGTCTTCTGCAACATTAGCCAGTTTGGTGTCATCTGCAGATTTGATAAGCATCCCCTCAATTCTTCAATCCAAATAGCTGGTTTGAGGATAGCGAAGGAATGGGGATGAGGTGCTAGAAGTTCTGAATTGCAATCCAAACCTAAATCATTTTGATTTTTTAGGAGTATAAACTGCCAATTTTTTTAACCCAGTGTCTAATGAAATCATTAAGACACATTAAAATTATCAAATCATAAAATGTGTTTGGTGCAAACCCCTGTTATTTATGAGCAAAGAAAGATTACAGCCAGTGGCATTTGATCACCCCAGAAGCCTACTGCTAAAGTTATTTTGACTCAATGTGTGAAATTTGACTCTCTTCGCCTTTCCATCCAAGCTTTGTACTTTCCCCCCAACCATCTGCTTCTCTTCTCCCCAACCCTTTCCAGATCCATTTGCCTCAATAGCTGCTCTGTGACATCATAGTACCCAGCCAATTACTGCCAGGCAAGAGCAGTTTGTGCTGGTCTGCAACAGCCCAGAATGAAAGCTGCAAAGACTATCATTATGCCCCACGATGCATCCCCTCACTTCTATCAGATGCTGGGGGCCAAAGAGCAGCCAACCAACAGGCGCCCTACTTCAAGCTCTATTTTTGTACATCCCTGCAGCATCTGGTTGGCCACAGAATGCTGAGCTGGACAAATTTGTCTGGCAATTCTGAAGAGTTTTTATCCAGGCAGATTTAAATAGCTACCGTACTCTGGCCTCTGGATTTATTCACCCTGCACTTTGCTGTTCTTTCTTTGGAACTAGAAATGGGCGAGCTTTCAAAAGATCCTCTCAGATTAATTTGGAAATCATCTTGAGTGCTTGATGGCAGAGAAATAGATGGGGGGGGGAATGAGCAATGTCTCCAAATTAAACCAAGATTTTGGAAAACCTCACACCACCAACACCCTTCTCTCTCAAGCAAAGTGAGAGAGACTCTTTCTTCCCAAAGTTGCTGACCTACAGGTGTTTTTGGACTACAACTATCAGCCCCACCCAGAGCATCCCTTTGGACTACGGCTTCCAGTTGCCAGCTATGCTGGCTAAAACTGCTGGGAGTTGCAGCTCAAAACACTTTGAACGGCATCAGGTTGTGGAATAAAGGGTGAGAGGAGTTGTATTACCCTGTACTTGAGCGACTAAAAGAGGCTGTTGAAGCAAAATCAGAGAGGAGAGAGAGGAATTCCGGCGCTTGTCAAGCTCTCCTCTCCTTTGAAGGGGGATTTAGTAAGAGGCTGAAATCATTCCCTACGCCTGGCTGCCTCGTATGGGATATCCCAGCAATATCTGAACAAGTGAGGGCCCCTGAATTGCAGATCTTGTAGTGGCAGAAAAGGTAAATCAAGAGCAAAACTACTAATAGAAACTCAGGGACTAGGGCAGGAAGATAATTCAAATTCTATTTACCAGGCCAAATGCCTTTTTCAAGACACTCTTCCATTTTCTGTCAAGTTGCTCCACATAGAATGGTTAACTGCTACTTTTCTTCTGCTTTTCTACTTTTCAGCAAGTCGCTAGTTCCTCTTGGGAGGTCTTGTTGGAGTCCTTTGGGAGTGGCAGGGGAGGGGAGCAGAGAGAACATCTCCATGCTACAGTGCAGACATCCATCAGCTGCCCTGCTTTTTATTCCCCAAAGTCTCCACTGGGATTCTGTTCTCCCCTGCTGTCTCACTGAGAGCTAACATAAAAGTTGCAGGTGCTCTGTGCTTTAACAAGACTGGGAAGATGGGGAGGGACAGCCACACAGAACTAAGAGACACACAGGCTCCAACCTTTGGACCAAGGTGTGCTTTTTGCTTATCTACACTCCTTGAACTTAGAAGACTATTTAAATATTAAAGTACATATCAGGCTAAGAAAGTTTGCCTAGGGGTTTGAGGAACTAGGAGAGGCATACAACAACTTTTGCTTCCAATCTCTGAAAACTAATATTTTGCTTTACAGGATTTGCAATGGCTGTATATACATTGTCTTTAGAGGTATAAGAAGGCATCAGTTTTCATTCTGACCCTTGCTTGTTGCATGCAACATGGTTTCCATTCAGCTGCAGTTCAGCTCCCAGCAAAAACTAAATTGTTCATCTTGATATCCACTGTAGTGGACTCCTACATAGTTAATTAAACAGCCATGCTATCTCCATGTTATTCCACACAATTCATTTCAATGCAAAGGAAAGGAAATGCAGTGCAAATTTTAAAAACAGCAATAGTGATGCCTATCATATTTGCTGGATCAATTTCCATTCCAGGCACCGGATGAACAAGAGAACATTGGTAGTTTCTGTCATAATTCTGAAAATATTCCTAGTTACAGTTTCAATGCTGATGTTTACATGTAATAGCTGGGGACCCAGGTATCCAATAGAGAGCCTCTGTCGGCACCAGGCTTTGAGATCAGCAGAGGGTGCCCTACTTGTCCCACCAGCAAATGTTGCTAGGTTTTGGGGATGTGAGATGGGATGCCACTACTGAGTGGGCCTAAACTATAGAACTCCCTTTCCTTACTGGCATAGACAGCCACATTCCTGCCCTATCTCACAGACATTTGTGGTGTTTTTGTGGTGCGGCTCTGTCTGCCTCCTGAATTAGAATGACACACCTAATGAGTCAGCCTCTGCCACCATTGCCTAAATGCCACTCAAGCAACTTACCTAGTTACCTAGAGCTTGGTTCCCTTGTTGACCGATGCCAATAATTAAGTGCAAGGGAACAAAGGCTGGCAGAGCCTTCAGCCTCATGGAGATAAGGGTTGCACAGGCATGGGCTTTAATGGCCTCTAATGAATTGCCATGTAGTTGTGGTAATGGAAACAAATTGGTGTCAGGTTAAGGAAATGCAAAAGTGACCTCTAGCTGCTGCCTTAATTGCTTCTCATTTTTGCTGGCTGGTGGATATATACGAGCTTGTCATAACACAGCCTGTGCTTCAGAAAAGTCCCTTTGTTCCAATGAAAATCAATTTTGCTGTGATATACCACAGGCTCAGTCTGTGCAAAAGTATACTGGCAAGGAGAGGCAGTTGCAAAGCTCTCTTGCTACACTACACTAATAGGAGGGGAGTCAATGACTCTGTGGTCAAATGCATGCTGGGAAAGATGGATCAGTGTACAGGGGTGGGGAACCTGTGACCCTCCAAATGTTGTTCTACCTAGGATCTGTCTTTTTCTGTTAACACAGTGTTCTTCAACCTGGAATCCCTACCTGGTGGAGTACAACTTGCACTCTCCCTAGCCAATTTAGACAAAGGCACCATGCATATGGATGATGTTATATAAATAAAAATAAGTGAGACCTGCAAAAAAATGTTGCAGCATAGAGTTCTCTAGTTTGGGGTCCAGTGAGCCATAACCCTCTGCAAATATTCCATTCCATGCCCACCCACTCTCAATTACCTAAATGTTTCCATCTCAGGATCTCAGCCAGCATTCTTTGGCTACTGAGCAAGTTTAGTATTCCTTGGGATGTGCTCCCCCACCTTAACTGTCAGTTCCTAAATATTTGCTGTAATTCTACAATTTATTACCTAAATATTTTGTGTGCCTTTCTTGTTTGTAGATTACCCCTATATAAGTACCCACGCTTGGCAAATGAGTTTGCTATTAGTATAGCAAATAGTAATATAATTGTGGTCATGATGGTGCTATGTGCTAGTGCAGGAAAGAATATATATGCCAGAAAATGGAACAATAAAGAGATGCAAATGCTCCCTTCACTTTACTTGTTTGGAAATGTATTACTTCTCTATTCATCCATCTATTCAGATGATACAATATACAAACAAAAGTAAAATATCCGGCAGATTTTTAAATATATAATAAAAAAAACACCTAAAATGCACTACTAGTCCTAATTAGAGTGCATCTATTGAAATGAATAAACATGTTTTTAATAAATTTTCACAGTGCTTGGTTGTAAAAAAACCCCTGTAAGTAGTTTGCAAAAAGCACAAAACAATAAAATTATTGGTATAAGCATATTTAAGACGTTTTTTTAAACCCAGAATCTGCAATAAATTAAAGCAAATTAAAACACTTATCAACATTCTACATGTCTAGGTAAACAAATAAACAATAAATGGTTAAGTCCAGTCAAAGGCTGTGGCGCTCATCTTGCTTTCAGGTTGAGGGAGCCAGCATTTGCCCACAGACAGCTTTCTGGGTCATGTGACAGCATGACAAAACCACCTCTGGTGCAACAAGACACCTTGATGAATGCCAGAAAGCACGGAAATGCCGTTTACGTTACAGTCACAGTGGTACCTATTTATCTACTTGCACTGGTATGCTTTCGAACTGCTAGATTGGCAGAAGCTGGGACAGAGCAATGGGAGCTCACCCCATCATGCAGATTAAAACCGCCTGCCAACCTTCCGATCAGGAAGCCCAAGAGGCTCAGTGGTTTAGACCACAGTGCCACCTATGTCCCTTCCAATATCTGGGTAGGCTTGTCTGAACAATGTTTTTATCAGGTGATGAAATAAATATGGTTTATTTCTAATACTTCTAGTTCCTGCACTAGAAGATAGATTCCTTGCAGATATGGAACAAACATTATGTGGCAACTGCAACAGTGCCAGTTCCTCCGATCAAATGTCCCCCTCTCCTTGAAATATTTCCATTCTAGCTGGGGTTTCTTTCTTCCTCCTCCCTTCCAATTGCTTCTCTTTTTGTGCTGTGTCTTTTTTATTATGTGCCCGAGGGCTTTGATTGTCTTATCATGGACATTTGTAAGCCACTCTGGGAGCCTTGTTTGACTGAAGAGTAAGGGTAAAAGTGCTTTGCATAAGTAGCTAGCTAGCTAAATAAATAAATAAATAAATAAATAAATAAATAAATAAATAACTGTTGTGAATTGAAGTGTTGTTGTTAGAATGATTTTACTAGTTTTAATCTCAGCACAAGTCAACTAACCAGGAACTTCAAGATCAGAGGACTGGGAAGAAAGGAGACCTTCCAATATGGATAGCAACATATCAGAAGCATTCACTGCCTGATCATCTTCAAACTATTCTTTATGGAGATTTAAAACCAGACCCTCTCCTGGACTCAAGGTCCAGCAACTGCACACCACTGCCCTTCTTTCTGGAAATAATTTGCACAGAACAACTGTGCAGTATTCTAGCACTAGCTACCATTGTCTGGCTGCTTCACGCTCACAGGAGGGAAGTCAAGTCACTCTGGACATTTTTTTCCCTCCCTTTCTCCTTATCTTGCTCTGTGTCATTCAAACACAGAAGACATCAGCAACTTATTTGGAAATGGAGATGAAATTGTGAGTGTAGTATGCTGGGATTAATTGCTGCACTGATTAACTATCTTTTCCATTAGCCTTTCTTCTTTTGCAGACTTTCTGCTATAAAACAATGCATCTGCCCTTAGAATAGGCTGTTGTTTGGTCCAGATGGTTCGTTAATTAAAAGATGCTGACTGGACTTCTCAGAGGGGTGATGACATATTGACACAGCAGCCCTTTGGGGCTACCTGGGCTCCATGTTAGAGAGGCTGGACTTACAAAAGCTTTATAAATACAAGCCCCGGAGTGGTTGTTTTCTTCTCCCATTATTCCTTTCTGCTTCCAGGATTACAGCAAGGTAGGAGGAACTAGTACCATGGACAGCAACAGGTGAAATATTAGTTTTTCAAAATAGAGCTGGAAACTGATAGTAGTGAAGACAAGTTGAGGGGGAAACAGATGTTAATCTAAGCATGCAGCTGGATGAGTAAAACAGCAAGATATATCTGCTATCATATCTCACACAGTATTCAAAAGTGTAAATGCACTTTTGGATCATGGCATTGGGGAATAGAAGCTGAATGCTTTCCACACATACCATGTCTCCAGTCTCAATTGCCCCCTCCAAAAGCTAATTGAATATTAGCAGCATGTGTGACAGTGATTCAGATTAGGAAGATGGAGCAGGAGGAAAAAGCAACTGCCACCCCATAGTACCTCAAACCAAATCAAGACCCCAAGCAGCTGCATTTAGTCTAGGAGGGGCTTGCTGTGACCCTCCAGATGTTGCTGGACCATGATTCTCATCATCCCCAGGTCACTATAGCCAACAGTCAGAGTGATGGGAGCCGTAGTCTAACAACCTTTGGAGGACCACAAGTTAACCACCCCAATTTAGTCATTTTAAAATACAGAGGCCCATCCATTCATAAATCTCTGAGTGACACGTCTAGTTTGACTTCAAACAGCTGGTGACTGCTGAAACCAGGGCCACTTGTCCAGCTCTGCTCTCCCACTTCAATGCCCAGCATTTAGCACAGGCATAGGCAAACTCAGTCCTCCAGATGTTTTGAGACTACAATTCCCATCATCCCTGACCACTGGTCCTGTTAGCTAAGGATGATAGGAGTTGTAGCCCCAAAACATCTGGAGGTCCGAGTTTGCCTATGCCTGATTTAGCACCTGCTAATCATGTAGGGAAGTGTGGAAGACCCGTAGACTGGTGGCAGAACATCTGCCCTACATTTGGAAGGTAACAGATTAAATCCCTAACATCTCCTGATAGGGCTGGGGGAGGGACCCCTGAGACCCTGGAGAGCCACTATGAGGCACTGTAGACCAATGACCTGCCTAATGCCACATTCACACCACACTTTTAAAGCAACATGAGACCACTGCAAACTGAGGCTTCCCCCAAAGAATTCTGAAAGCTGTAGTTTGTTAAGGGTGCTGAGACCGCTATTGCCCTCACAGAGCTACAATTCCCAGAGTTTCCTGAGAAGGGAGGTTGACTGCGAAACCACACTAGGAACTGTAGTTCTGGGAGAAGAATAACAACTCTCAGTGCTCTTAAACAACACCTCCTGGAATACATCAAAGATGTAGGGTGCTCCTGGATTTCTCTAGCTAAAGGCCAAACAACATGTTTTCCTCCAAGTTTTGTTGGCATTACAATACCAATCCAGCCTGACCATTGGCCATGCCAGCTGGGACTGGTGCTAGTTGAAGTCCAATGATATATAGAGGGCACCACATTGCTTGCCCATCCTCTAGTTCTTAACAGTGGTTCAGCTGAAAACCGTAGCAAAACACTTTAGCGCTTCTTTACCTGCCTCTTGGCTTTCTCTAATGTGTCTGCCAAACCCTTAATGCTTTAAATTATTGCTTGCTCTGCATGCTGTCAGCCTGTCTCCCCAACCCCCACAAACAGCTTCCCAGAAACACCTCAAACACACTCCCTTCCTCCTGCCTCACTCTCCTTTCAGAGCAAGGCCATTAGAGCACAGAGACACAATTTTTCTTCCCATCAGCAGGAGAACTCGCCAGATATTATCATGTGCCATTTCAATTCCAGTAAAATGCAACAAGACTTCCAGGTCCTATAACAAGGGGGTAACACTGGTGCTGAATTTAAAAGCGAAAGCATAGCCTAACTAGCATGGGCAGAGGTTTGGGGAGCTAAATCATAGACCATGTTGAATGCAAAAAAAAATAATAATTACAGAGAGGATTGGCTTTCTTCACCTCTTCACGTTCTAGATTTTTAGTATGCACCTAAAAATACATGAGCCAACCTGGTGCCATCCAGATGTTTTGAATGAAAACGCCCATCAGTACACTTCTGTATAGTGTGTGAAAAGGCCCTTTGATCTTTGGTGAAAGGTGGTTTACCATGTTGGTGGTGGGGTTTGGATGAGCTCGCATGATGCAAACTGACACCCAAAGCAGAGTTTCAATGATTGCTATGATAACATTTCAGCTTAACACATCAATGATGAGCTGCACTCAAGGGTACTAAAGGAGCTTACTGATGTAATCTCAGAGCCACTGTCTACAATCTTTAAAATTATTGGAGAACAAATGAAGTTCCTGCAGACCCAGCATAGATTCCTCAAAGAAGTCATGCCAGATGAACATCATTTCTTTTTCTTTTTTTTAACAGAATTGCCAGCTTCATGGATGAGGGGAATGCTGTGGATGTACTGTATCTTGAAATCAGTAAAGCTTTTGACAAAGTCCCCCATGATGTTCTTGAGAAGCTGGCAAAATGTGTGCTGGATGAGGTGACTGTTAGGTGGATTTGTAGCTGGTTGACTAAGTGTCTTAGTAGGGATATATCTAGGGGTCGTAATAGGCCACAATGGGTCCAGTGGGCAAGAAGGTGGTTCCTGCACATACTGCAGAGGGAAGTGAGGGGCAGATGGGGCTCGTCAACCTTGGAAAGTATTCCATCTAGGAGAAGGAAAACTCTCATCCTAAACCTCCAATGCCTTGCAGGATATCTTCAGGAGAAGAAAAGGCTATGGAGTAAACTCTGCATAAATCCAGAGTGGAGTCCCTAAGATGGCTGGATGGTGCCTTTTACACCTCCTTCCAGCATCTCCTGCAACCAAGCTGGTGCCAAATGTATATCTCTTCTTTGCTTTGAACCACAGGGTGGAAAGAAAGTGGTAGCGCAGGGTTTAGAAAGTGAGGTCTGTGGACAGGAGAGGGCAGGATGATGCGAGGGCTCCAGAGCCAGGACCTCTTCCAATCTGACAGGGATCCTGATATTCCTCTCCCTGCACCCAAACAGGACCACAGCTGCAGTCTATCTCAGAGCAAGGCCAAGATGTGAATTGAATGAAATAACAGCAAGATCACAAAGTGATTCCTGACTGGGTGAGAGAACTAATGGAACTAATTCTGGACAGAAGCAGCAGCAGGCATTTTGGATGCTTTCCCTCAAATTTGAAGGGAAGTAAATCTTCAACTGACCTGGGGTGCATTGAAATGGCTCACAGGATTCAGCTACTTTTAGCCGTCATCTTGGGCAGGCTGAAGGTGACAGAATAATGAAGACAGAACATTCCAAACATATTACAGTTCCTTGTGTGAACCTTAGCATGTAGATACTATTCAATTCCTTTCCCTCATAAAGAGCCTTTCCCCCTTTTGACAATCTCCCCCCACCCCCCAAAAAGCCCTTCCTCAGAAAATAATAATCTAAAAACTCCACCTCTTATCTTCTGCTCATAGGTGGGAGGCTGCAGATATTTAAGAGAGAAATAATTGTCTCCAATACAAAGCTTGCTTGTCCCCCCGCCCTTTCTAACATGGAGCCAGGTCTGCACAGTGAGTTATTACTGCCATTAAAACTAATGAGATCCCTTGTGGTATGAGCTTTTCATCCCACCGCATTCCCCACCTTATTGATTGCAATTGTACAAAAGGCATAACCATATATCAGCTCATTGGAAACAAAGCTCGCTTGCATTTTTTTTAACTGTTCACTCCTTTGCGGTTGTAAAGAAAACATCCTCCATGTAAAACAGTTTTCCCTTTCATGTGATTTTTTTTTCAGCATTCCTTCTGAAAACATTCACTTACCTGTTTAAGTTGCCCTTATGCCTCATTCCCCTCATTTGCTCTCAATGATGTCATCACTTTACCAGATTTAATTGGTTGTTTCGATCCATGTAATTCTATTTACTGGCATTCAGATGACCTCTCAATGGCAGGCAACTTGCTGTGACCTCATTCTATTCACTATGTGATCCCAGATTGTATGGGACTAATTCTAGGATGAGGAAGGAGCAGAAGCAAGTGGGGAAATATACCCACACACTTTCGAAAATGTCAATAGCCATGCATTCTGTGTCAGGGATAGGGAACCTGTGACTTTCAAGATGTTGCTAGACTACAATGCCCATTACCCCTGGCCCATGTGTGTGAGACCTGAGCCACTGTCCATCTTTATTTTGCCCGAGGAGAAAAGCCATATTAGATCTTGAACAAGACTGGTTTTCATTTTAACATGTACACAAGCAGCAGTTATTGACAATAGATTATTGGTGGGGTAGAAGAGCCAATCCAAATATAGGTGTTTATCCAGTGCAGTGCTAAGTATGTGTCCCATTAGCGCAGAGGTTCCCACGCATGCGATGGGGCTTTCTCCCTCTTCCCCACTCAACCAAACCCTAAATCTGTTCTGGGTTTCCCCCAAACCGTCCCCCAAACTTGCCAACAGATTTGGCAAGGGTATAGAGGGAGGAGACATGGGAATCTTTGCATTGACTGGGTGTTGACTTAGTGCTTCATTGCATACGAGACACAATGTACAGCACTCATAAAATCTTGTAGGCATCCCATAGCTTCACAGGTGGCTGGTGCCCGTTGGGTGGAAATCAGGAAGCCCAACATTGGGTGGTACTAGAGCCAATGACAGGCAGAGCCAACTAATTCTAGTTTCATCCCCATCCTCCTCCAGTTGAGTTTCATAAGGGCAACACTCCAATTAAAGAGAAGTGAGCTGACAGCCAATGCCACCCCTTGGACTGGTTGTAAGTAGGAAGGAGGGCAGGTGACAGCTCTCTGAGGGGCAGGCTGAGGTTGGTGGGGGAGCAACCCATTTGCCCAGATAGACAAGAGTAAGACCTAACAGCAAGAGTTAGAGTTATTGCCCTCCCCCCTTAAAGTCTACTAATTTTACATCTATGCATATAAATCAGTATGTGCTGGTTTTATTTGGCGTTTTGCCGCAGGTGTCTGCCCCAAGTCTTTTATTTACCTAGGAGTGCTCCTGGTGGCACCCCACATGCTGCTTCTCTCCAGGTTGATGAGGAGCCATTCGTTAACACACTTTAGGTACGGTTCATCAATCGGCTACAAATCCACTTAACAGTAGCATCAGCTTGCCCACATGGTATCAGCTTGCCAACAAAAATTTCATGGGGGACCTTACTGAAAGCATTGCTGTAAATCAATGTATGCTTATGTCCACAGCATCTTCCCCTGATCTATCAAGCTCATCATTTTGCCCAAAAGGGAGATGTTATTCTGGCATGACTTGTTCTTAAAGAACCCATTTTGCATCTTCATGATCACAATGTTCTAGAACTTTTCAAGACATTGTTGACCAACCTCCTTCATTGGAGGTTTGTAAACAGAGGTTGGATGGCCATTTGCCAGGGATGGATTCTTTATCTATGATTCCTGCATTGCAGGGGGTTGTAGTAGATGACCCATTGGGCCCCTTCCAGATACTATGGCATTGCATAGTTACCCTTTTCTCCTCTTTTCAAAGATGGGGAAATTTCTTAACTACCACCCTTTCAGCTCTGCACCTGTTCTCCAAGAATTTTCACTCAGCACTATTCCTGTTCTTTAGCTCAGGTGTATCAATTACTTGTGTCTCCAAGGCAGACAGAAAGCAAAACCATCCTGAACTATCGGGCCCAGCTGCCTTTATCAGAAGGGGTGGCACGGCTGGTTCTTGGGTTGCTTTCAATGACACCAATCTAGTTAAGCTCATGGCTGTTGATTCAAGGCTGTTTGCTCAAGGCTGTCAGCTTTCAGAGCCCATCTATTATGAAAGATTTAAACATCGGGGAAGATCAATCTGCTGGCAATCACAGTTGCAACGCCTGCTACAATTCTCCAAGTATCCCAACATAAAATAGTTTCCTCTCAAATCTATTTCTTCCTTCCATTGTCTCCAGGGTAGGGTTGGGGATTGCTCTAGAAATTGGTGCAGGCCAAAGACATTTCGTTGCAGCCCATCTCCAAATACTGGGGATGCAGGGGAGTTGAACAACAAGGCAAATAGCGGTAATACAGGAGTATTCCCCCTTCCAGATGTCCTTAGAATTGTAGAGTTGGGAGGGGTCCAGAGAGTCATCTCGTCCAATCCCCTACAAGTTGGATCAAGGCCCCCACTCATGCTCTGTTTTTCTCTATAGAATAGTTGCCTGTGTCCATATACCCCTGTGTTTCTTTAGGTCCCTTCTTTTGCAAGAAGTGAAGCTGCCCAACAGGATGAAGAAGTGAGCACCAGAAATTTCTGATGTTCTGAATTCTCTGACATTCCTCCTGCCCATATGGCAACATTTTGCTGCAGATCTCTCTGCTAATAGCCATTGATATAGCTGTCCTACATGAATTTGTCTCCGTATATGTTATTGGCTCCATCAACTTTTTTTTCAAGTCATACCAACCCACCCCAAATACTGTATTTAGTTTGGTAGCAGCCAGTGAGGTAAGGAAGAACTATGGAACCACTCTCCTTTCATTGGCATTTCTGCAGCTTACTTGCATGGCATGGGGGCAGGGCAACAGCAGGGGGTTAAGCCTGTGTAGATGCTATGCTGGGCATGCATCCATAGAGCCCCAACCTCATCACTTCTCCCTGCTGCACCCCAGCACAGAAACATCGGGAGCATTCTTATACTTGGTCCATTTAGGTCATGGAAGATCCCACTGGGTTTGAACCTGGGACCTTCTCATTTCCTTTCATTTCCATCTCACTTTTAATTTGTGTGCCGCCTTTTTGTATTCCTAAACACACGGCAGCTTACAAGCCATAGAAACCAACAAAATGTACAACAAAGTCCACATGTCCTATAACAATCTGATCCAATGCAAATAATTTTTTAAAAGCTGACTTTAAAATAAGCAACTTTATATCAAATAAAGCAACGTTCAATAATCCAATTGGACTAAAACATTGCACAGTAAAATTAACTCACAAAATAACAACAAATAACAGACAACGATTACAATATATCATCACCAGGCTATAATCAATGAAAATAGCAGCTAAGTCACAATGCATCCAACACCACGATACACAGAAGGCCATCTAAAAAGATTGACACAGCTTATAAAATTACAAAGTCAATTAACATAACTGGCAACCTGGTCACAAAGCAGACCCAGTTTCTTTCACACTCAGTGGATTCAAAGCAAAGCTCACCCCCCCCCCCCCCCCGCCATCACCTTCCTCATAGTCCTAACTGGCAAGAAGAAAAGAAATCACCAAACCCCTCACAATCCCATTTTAATGAAGAGCGGCTGCATTCCATTAGGGAAAGCTGGGACTCAGTGGTCCTTTTGTGTTCTGCTGACAGGCCACTCCACTCCAGCAGATGCATATAACAACACCAACAGTAATGAGGCTTTCGGGGGTGGCTGTGTGGGTTTCTTCTCTTTTTAAAGGCAAGTACTAGGCTGCTTTCGGGGGGGGGGGAAGGTTTGGCCATTTTCAATGCAGCCAGCCCAGATGTTCCTGAGTCTGTCGTGAGCCCAGTCCCACATCCACCATGAAGAATCTCCCTCCACAAAAGTATCTGACAAGAAACCCAAGGTTGGGGAGAGAAATTTGCTTTCCAAACCTGCCTGGTTCACACTTCCCAGAACAATAAGGTAAAAGGTAAAGGACCCCTGGACGGTTAAGTCCAGTCAAAGGCGACTATGGGAGGGCATCTCTCATCTCGCTTTCAGGCAGAGGAAGCCAGCATTTGTCCATGACTAAACTGCTTCTGGTGCAACGGAACACAATGATGGAAACCAGAGTGCATGGAAACACTGTTTACCTTCCCGCCACAACAGTACCTATTTATCTACTTGCACTGTCATGCTTTTGAACTGCTAGGTTGGCAGGAGCTGGGACAGAGCAACAGGAGCTCACCCTGTCACGGGGATTCGAACCGCTGACCTTCTGATCAATATGCACATGTGAAATGCGCAAAGCATGGGAAATAAACAAGATGAAATAAACAAGAAATAAACAAGATGAGCTTGAGCTCTTGGTACAGCAAACTAAATATGACATAATAGGCATCACTGAAACCTGGTGGGATAAGTCCCACGACTGGAATGTAATAATGGAGGGATACAATCTATTTCAGAGAAACAGACCAGACAAGAAAGGAGGAGCAGTGGTGTTATATGTCAGAGATGTGTATACCTGTTTCTTGGTTGACCACAAACTTGACATGAGCCAACAGTGTGATGCGGCAGCTAAAAAAGCCAATGCAATTCTGGGCTGCATCAATAGGAGTATAGAATCTAGATCAAGGGAAGTAATAGTGCCACTGTATTCTGCTCTGGTCAGACCTCACCTGGAGTACTGTGTCCAGTTCTGGGCACCACAGTTCAAGAAGGACACTGACAAACTGGAACGTGTTCAGAGGAGGGCAACCAAAATGGTCAAAGGCCTGGAAACGATGCCTTATGAGGAACGGCTAAGGGAGCTGGGCATGTTTAGCCTGGAAAAGAGGAGGTTAAGGGGTGATATGATAGCCATGTTCAAATATATAAAAGGATGTGACATAGAGAAGGGAGAAAGGTTGTTTTCTGCTGCTCCAGAGAAGCGGACACGGAGCAATGGATCCAAACTACAAGAAAGAAGATTCCACCTAAACATTAGGAAGAACTTCCTGACAGTAAGAGCTGTTCGACAGTGGAATTTGCTGCCAAGGAGTGTGGTGGAGTCTCCTTCTTTGGAGGTCTTTAAGCAGAGGCTTGACAACCATATGTCAGGAGTGCTCTGATGGTGTTTCCTGCTTGGCTGGGGGTTGGACTCGATGGCCCTTGTGGTCTCTTCCAACTCTATGATTCTATGAAATGCAGCGAAACTTTTCAGAATGTACACAACTCCAAACGTTGCAATACAGTTCTCCAGCCAAGAAATAAGGGACAAAAAGGCATTATGCTAGCAGGGGGAAATGCTTGCAGAAATGTGTGTGTTAGGAGAAATGTGTGCTACGTGTGATAGAAATGTGTAAAAGGAAATGTGTTTTTCCTTCTCTCTTTAGAACTCATGTTCATCCCTTGAAGCTGAATGTTGGAAGATTCAGGGCAGATAAAGGAAAGTCCTTCGCACATTGCACAATCAAACTATGGATCTCACTCCCCCAGGAGGCAGAGAGGGCCACCAACCTGGATGGCTTTAAAACGAGGATTAGACAGATTCATGGAGGAAAGGGCTACTAGCCATGAGGGCTCTGCTGTGCCTCCACAGCTGGATGCCATAATGCTTCTGAATGCCAGCTGCTGAAAACCACAGGAGAGGGAGAGGCTTCTTGTGCTCATATTTTGCTCACTGGTTTCCCTCAGGTATCTGGTTGGCCACTGTGAGAACAGGATGCTGGACTAGATGGGCCATTGACCCAATCCAGCAAGCTTCTCTTATGTTCTTAAAATGCTGACAATCTTTTTGTGAGGAAATATTATTATTATTTATTATTATTATTATTATTATTATTATTTAGAGGCAGCAGCATTTCCATTGAATTCACCTGATGCAGAGAGTCTCGAGGCGATATGCACACATTTTTAAATAATAATAATAAAGCTTACAAACGGATGCACAATGCAGCAGTTGAAACTTAAGCTTAGAAAAATGAGAAACTGAAATAAACTCATGTGTGCATCCCTACAAGACATGGGGTCAGTTGGCTGGGGCTAATGGTCCTGGTTTTGATCTGAAACATCTGAAGGGCATCGGGCTGTGGAAAGATGGTCTAGATATTTCTTTTTAAAAATAAAATGGGGTGAGGCAGCAAATTCACAGGCAAAAGTGAAACTGTGCAAAACATTTGCCTCATAACATTTTATGTAGTTAAAATGTAAGCCTTTTCTTCTTCTTTTTAACCCTCCCCCATGCAGATAATTCATTGTCCCCAAACATTTACTAAAAGCTGGGGGTGGGGGAATGGATCTGGATGCAGCAGGAGACAAATAGCTCCCTAGGAATAAATTTTCTCCCTTGCGGTTAATGAGGAACACAGTAGATGAGATTAGATGTACTTACACTGTTGCTTTCTCTGAATTTTTCTTGGCGGCACATCTTGTTCCGCTGGCAAGACCCTGTCAGATGACATGCAAACAAACATTTGACATATTCGCATCCAAAAGGAAACAATTGCTACAAAATACACATTATGCTAAATGTGCTAGCTACTGACAGATAGGCATACACACATGATTGGTGGCGGGGAATGGGACCTGGGCCACTTTTTCTTCTGTTTTGTATGTCAGGGAGAACGGGGGACGAGGCTCTGGCACTTATGCGCCACTAATGTAGACTTAGGAAGATACAACCAAGAGAACATTTGTAGAAACGCCAAAAGTGGCCCTTCTTCAAAGCTACCATGTTTTTTTGTATTATTCTGGGTGAATAAAATGGTTTGCATAAAAACTAGTTCCCCACCCTGGCATTAAGTCTTAATGATTTATGTGAGGCCAGGTGTTGGAAAGAGTTTAAATGCAGGCCCAATGGTCATGTGTGGGCCTTGATAGTGATGTCAACCCCTGGTGCCAGGCTCACCAAGGACTCAGTTCTGATAGCTACCACATATTCCAGCTACTCTAACTTTTGTATTTGCATTTCTGAAGTAGTTTTTTTTTAAGCTATATTCTCTTTCCTTTCCATCGTACTGTCAAGTTCCATTACGGAGTGTCTTGTTAACGTCAATGAAAGGTATTTTTACACCTTCCAAATGGTAAACGAGGTATAAGTTAATTGAATCTAGACTCTAAATAACTCACTGGCCTGTGATATAATACTTCTTCATTTGCTGTTACATGCAGAAGGATCTGTAATCATTATTAAGGGCGGCAAGATTTTTTTAAAGTGAGGTTTGTTCATTTTCACTCTCCCCATCCCCTCTCTTCAAAAGGAAAGAAAGGGCTTTAGAAAGGGCTGGATCAGCACTTATGTGCTCTCACGGAAAATGGAAATACGGGTCTGAATTGTACAGAGCTGGGGATGAAGAATCCAGAATGTAGTCCTTTGGTCCTAGCTTCAACGCCTTATGGGTTTGTTTGCACTTATTTCTAGGCAAGATGGCCTGATTACAAAAAACAGAGTGATTCACATAAGCACTCCATCTCGTAGACTCACCTTAGAAGCATTTATATATGTAACTCCCTTTCTGCAATTTGCCTTTTATACAGAATATGCTGTGTGCATAG
Organism: Podarcis cretensis; assembly: GCF_951804945.1. Taxonomy (NCBI): domain Eukaryota; kingdom Metazoa; phylum Chordata; class Lepidosauria; order Squamata; family Lacertidae; genus Podarcis; species Podarcis cretensis. Next base: position 33,074,763 of record NC_137177.1, read on the forward strand.
TTCTGTTACTGTTTACATGGTTATATGTTAGTTTGCACATCTCTTTAAGACAAATCAATTAAAATCTTTTTAAAGAGGGCCTGACCATAGGCACCCACAGGGCAATGGGGGGGGGCAGCCCCCACCTCACCCAGGTAAACCGTAATCTCTGGATTCCCAGCTTTCATTTTTTAAATAAAATATTTCTTTATGCTTTCATAATTGAAGAAATCTGTAACAAGTAGTGAAGAACCAGAGGTGGACATCACAATATGAAATAAGGATGGGGAAACATGCTACACAATAACAATTATCAGATTATGCCCTGCCTACAGACAGAGAAACAATGAGGGGGACAAATGTCATAGATACCCTTTGCTGTACATTCAGTGAAACTTGCATGACTGTAGGGCAAAATCAAGGTAAAGCTGTATTAATGTATCAAGGGGAACCAAAAATGATCAATTTTATCTTTCCTAGACTGCCCCTGTATCACCCTACTAAGTTGCATAAGGTTTTTCCCCCCTGACAGGGCTATTTCCCACACGCTATCTAAGCCATCTCTTAATCAATAAATCTCCTACAGTTTTTCCACTGAAAGGCAATCTCTACATGGGCTGCTGCTCCCAACTTTCTTTCTTTTTCTTAAGAAAGGGGGGAAGTCTGTAGCATTTATAGAAAGTGAGATATGAGGCAAAATATGCAGGCGTCATTCATCTCATGTTTTTGCAAGGAACAAGTGCTTTACTTCCTAATCCTCCCCTGGGCCTGACACGCCTACTCTGCCAAATTGCTTAATTCTATGTTTGTTCACAAAGAGCTGAAGTCCACCCTAATTCGCCATTTCTGAAACAACAGCCAAACTGAAACACAACAAACTTTCAAAATTTGAATATTGCAATGCAGTTTGTCAGGTAGGTAGGGTGTACAAATATGCATGTGTGTGTGCAAAGTGTGTGTGCATGCATGTGTGTGTGTGTGTGTGTGTGTGTACGAAGTGTGTGTGTGTTTAAGTAACATGGAAATGCATCAGATTGGGGATATTTGCTTTGCAAAAATGTGTATATTAGGAGAAATTCACACTATGAATTTTCATGATGACTTTTTGAAAAAACAAAAGCACTGCAAAGTGATGTGGAAATGTGAAGAACTGAATTTAAGACTGGAACAATGAGAAAGGCGGAGAAACTGAAACTGACAAATTTGCCCATGCCTACCAAGCAGCAGCAGCAGCAGAAAGCTGAGGAAGCAAGATGAGGTGGCCCGTTGTGATGCTTAACTTAATCCCCCTTCCACCAACTCTGTTATTTAAGAATAAGAACAATTGGACAGGGCAGGCACTTCCCTCGGGCACCACTCTCTCCAAGATGCTATCTTCATTTGCCGGTGCAGCTGATCAATCGTTCCCATTTGACACACTTTTTAAAATGCTACTGCAAAATCCTGGTGAATTATGATTGCTGACAGACAAGCTGCAGAGCCCTGTCTAGCATGTCACCATGGGGCAGCTGCTTGATGAGACGTCACAGCCCTCATCCCTGCAGCTTTCGCTTTGCTGCCTGCTTTTGAATGAGCCCTTTGCTGTGATTAAGGGGGGGGGGGAATCCACATGTACATGGCAGCGAGAGACATAACACCTACTTTCTAAAAGTCCACTTCTTGTTCTGGGGACAATTTAAATACAGTTGTCTACAGAAGACACTTTCTTGCCTAGACTTTGCCAGGATGGGGACATTTTGTTGAGTATAAGCAACCTTCCATGCTTCCAGTCACTAGAGGGCTGAGTTGAGACAACAGATAGCAAGGGAAAATACACTTTTGGTTTCACAGTAAACCCCTCAGCCAGAGCTTTCCAGATTTTTCAGGCTGGTGACACACTTTTTAGACATGCATCATTTTGCGACACAGTCATTCAGTTTTACTCACAAACCAGAGGTTAAACTAATCCCTTTCCAGCCCCAGGAGGCGAATGGGGAGCAGTTGCACGACACACCTGCACACTGCAGCTGACACACTAATGCAGGGGTCAGCAACCTTTTTCAGCCGTGGGCCGGACCACCACCCCTCAGACCATGTGGTGGGCCAGACTATATTTTTTGGGGGCGGGGGATGAACAAATTCCTATGCCCCACAAATAACCCAGAGATGCATTTCAAATAAAAGGACACATTCTGCTCATGTAAAAATACACTGATTCCTGGACCATCCACGGGCCAGATTTAGAAGGTGATTGGGCCGGATCCAGCCCACACCCTGCACTAATATGTCATGACATACAGTTTGGAAAGCTCTGCCCCTTGCTCTTTTTCTCTTCCCCTTCTCTCTTGCACGAGGATGCATTGCCAGGAAACCAGTTTGGTCATGTTTAGAATCTTAGCTCATCCTTGTGAAGTAACTGGAGTAACTGTAAGTCAATAACTTTGTTCTTTTTAACCAGTGGGACTTGTGTAAGTTTTATTTTTGCCTTTTAAGCAAAAAGAAAAAGTGACAGAACAGGAAGGATATTTTGTTTTCCCTGTTTGATCCTGGAGGGCCAAGAAGTGGTCACCCAGAACCCAAATCTCTGAAGGATGCAGCATTCTCTGTAGAGCAGTTGTGCCTGGGCCTTTGGGGCAAATGGGGCACTGCCCCACCAACTTCAGTCTGCCATCAGCCAGCTCCATCCTGCCTGCCTTATTACTCCCAACCAGTCCTTGGGGTGGCCCTTCCTGTCTTCCTCCTCCCCCTTAGTTTCAGTGTTGTCCCTTGTAAAACTCCGAAGGGAGGGTGATGGGGGAACTGCCTGTCATTGCCTGCGTACTGCAGAGCAACTATTAGGCCAATCACTAAACCATCTTGTTCTCTTCTTATAAGATAGGATGTGCCTGTGTACACACACAGACACAGAGAACAACTTGTTGAACTTGTGCTGCTGTTCAGTTGTATTCAATATTTATTTTATTCTATTTATTTATATTTTCAGGGAAATATTTCAAAGTCCATATTATTGTGCACATATATCCAATGTGATATCCCTCCATTGGAAAACAGACACTTTTTTAAAGCCAGTAGATAGAATAAGATCTGTTTTGTATTAGAGATTGTAAGGATCAATTTATGCACAAAATATATTAAAGTTCAGGGGTGGGGGGTGGGGGGGAATGTGGCAGCCAAAAGGAAAATGTGCCTAATGTCTTCTTCTGTGGAGATCACTTGTAGCCATGTAAGATTGTCTTCCATAAACACGGTTTTAACAATGAGCCCATAAGTCCATAAGTGACTGTGGAGGGCAATTCTGGATCCACACGTCCTTACACAGTGGGGACATCGGTTTCTGGGCAGGAGTTGGTCATGGTGTGGATTTGCCAAGTGTGCCTTCCTCTTAGCACATTTCCCCCTTGCATCCTGAGTTCAAGTGTCTTCAAAGCCCATGACACCTTTGGTAAAGGCTGCACATAAACACCCTGATGCCACCATGAGTGCAAATGACCATGAATGCACAACAATAATAATAAACCAGTGTCCATAGGAATCAGAACTCTGAGAAGAGAGAGACTGAGATGAAGAAACCCCAGGTCAAACCCTGGAAACCTGATGTTGTTCCGAGAGCTTATCAAGAAAAATCCATAACCATTTTCCTCAGTGCAAGCTTGAAGAACGGGGGTTTTCCAGAGAACCAATTTAGAGGACATCCATCTGGACTTGTTTGCGAGGAGGTGAGGTGCCATTGCTTTAGACAAATGTTATCCTGCACTTCGCCCATCATTTTCCTTCTCACAAAAACTCTGATCTTTCAGGGAAGCAGGTTTGTTGCAAGGACCTCTCAATCAGCCATAATTGCATAACATGAATTTGCCTGTATATTGTTGAATTCTGCCCCAAAATAGTGGCAGTTTGGACACACCTTGGATTAGAAGGTGAGGAGGGGGAAGGTGGCAGTCCATAGAATGAAGGCATTAATTATTATTATTATTATTTGTTGTTGTTGTTTAGTCGTTTAGTCGTGTCCGACTCTTCGTGACCCCATGGACCAGAGCACGCCAGGCACTCCTGTCTTCCACTGCCTCCTGCAGTTTGGTCAGACTCATGTTTGTAGCTTCGAGAACACTGTCCAACCATCTTGTCCTCTGTCGTCCCCTTCTCCTTGTGCCCTCCATCTTTCCCAACATCAGGGTCATTTCCAGGGAGTCTTCTCTTCTCATGAGGTGGCCAAAGTATTGACGTCTCAGCTTCAGGATCTGTCCTTCCAGTGAGCACTCAGGGCTGATTTCCTTAAGAATGGATACGAATGGATAAGAATGGATTATTATTATTATTATTATTATTATTATCATTATCATTATTATCATTATTATTCTACCATCTCAGCTCTCAGTGTGAAGACAGCACCAGAGCTAACAATGGAAAAAATATTTTTAATATAAAAGAAAGAATATATATCCATTGAGTTAGCATTGGCATTGTGGCTGACAGTGATCTGGGAGGATGGGAAACCAAAGAATGTTTGGAGCATCTCGCTTTCTCTCTGACAAGGGAACAAGGGGTGGCTTTCTCTCTGACAAGGGAACTGGGGGTGGGGAACAGAAGCTGGGAAAGGAACTTTGAACCAGAGCTGTTTGGTAGGCAGAGAATCAAAAGGTCTCTGGGCAACTTTGCAAATTTAACTGGTCTCAGTTCAGAGTCCACCTATCAAAAACCTCTACAGTTGTTGGGTGTTTGTTTTTTTTACTTTTTAATGAGACATTTTCATACTTTAACAGTTCATTACATCCACAGCCATGAAAACCAGAGACCAGTCCAGTCTTTGACTTCTGGAGATAACCATTGACACAAGTCATGGATGCCAGCTGATCCTCATGCTGGAGGGCAAACACAAAGCACCATCTCTGAGGAGGATATAGAGCAGGCACGGCCAAACTTGGCCCACCAGCTGTTTTGGGACTACAATTCCCATCATCCCTGACCACTGGTCCTGTTAGCTAGGGATGATGGGAGTTGTAGTCCCAAAACAGCTGGAGGGCTGAGTTTGCCTATGCCTGATATAGAGAGAGCTCCTGCAACTTTCCCGTCACCAAAAGAAGGCTATGCAAGACCAGGTGCTGGAGAAGCCTGGCTTCCTACAGTTTACGAAGGGGCAAACCTACCAGTTTCAGATTCTCATTTTTCCAACCTTAATTTCAATTCTCCACATCAGTTTGTAGCTATTGGTTTGGTTTTTTAACTTCATGAAAATTCATCAGAATTTTACTTTGAATTTCTCCTAAGTTGCATCTATTTGCAAACCAGCTCCCTCCCCCAATATAATGCACTTTGTGTGTTATTTTCACATGGTTGGCACTGCAAAATTCAAAGAAGGATGGCCACATATCGGTTTCTGTACTGTTTCAGAAAGTTGTGGATGAGGTCGGTTGCTGTAGTCTCATTGCTGAGAAACAACAAGCAGAGCTCAGTGGCCAACCAACCAGAAGAGTCTATGAGATGTACTTGCCTGGAGGCAGAGTCAGCATCCCAAGTCAGGTCCAGTCCCAGGCTCAGGAGAACAGCAGTCCACTTGGTCAGGCAGCCCAGGGGTCAGGGAATCCAACGATCATAGGGATCAAGGGTCAAAACAAGCAGGAAGCATCAAAGTAGGACCAGCAACTACAAACACTGTTACCAGCCTCTGACTGCTGCTGAAAGCTCTACTTAAGTAGGCTGAAGCCAGCTGGTTCTCATCAGTGCCTCCTCTGTGTCCTTGAAGGCTGATCAGCCGCAGGTGGAGTCACTTCACCTTCTCCCCCTTCAGGCTGCTGCTCAGCTGGCAAACCCTGACACTGGTTCACATTTAAATGTGAAATGAATCAAATTTCTCCCGTCACTCCTAGCTTCTTATCAGCCTAAGTGCAATTCAAATCATGATGGCTGACTCCTGCCCAGGTCCCCATAATTTTTTTTTTAATCGTGCAGTTTTTTATGCATAGCTGTAACTCCTTGACAAACTGAATAGGTTAGGGGGAACCCTGGGGGCAAAAAGAATGAAGCGGGTGGAGAAAAGAAAGGGATTTATACCTTGCAATGTTGAGAATAAACAGCTTAGGAGCAGGGGATGTGGACTGTCTGGAGCCAATTCTATGATTCTATGTGGTTTGTCTGATGAGGCCACCATAGGTCACAGTTAAAAGACTAAAGTGGCACACCTGAAAGATCACCTTGCATCTTATATACCAAATCCATCATTGTGCTTTGCAGGAGAGGGCACCCTGCAGATATCATCCCACCACATGATGTGGGAATCAAGCATTGAGTGGAACTCTCATTACATATGGAACTCTCATTACATATCAGACATGTACCATCTCTGTTGTCTTTTTGGTGCCTACTGAAAACCATCCTTTTCTCACCAGTCTTTGAAGATTCATATACCAGACTACATCTGTACTGGGTATTTAAAATTGTGAGTGTGTGTGTGTACGTGTGTGGTATATTTTCATGTGTGTAGATATAGTTTCATTGTCAAGCACCTCAGGATGTTTCAGAGGAAGTGATCCATAAATGAAGTGAGAATAAATAAATACAACCCTTGAACCTCTGGCAACCTCCATTTTTGGTGGCGACATCCAGACTTAAAGATGATCGTCAAGACTAGAGTGACGTGCAAGCTCTTCTGGGACTTCTGGGAATGGCTAGAAATGGCTGTCACCTGGGCTGCTGAAGGCTGCAACTTCTAGGTATTCGTTAGTCACATCTCAGCAATGCAATACACACACTTGTTAAGGCAGGAGTGGACATTTTACTTTGCTGCATGTTTTGTGATCTTAAATCTCTGCTGAGGTTCGCTCACCAAATAATACTTGCCTGAAACCTGGATCTTAATCAGCCAGGAAATTCTTTTTTTATTTACTTTATTATTATTATTTTACTTTATTTACGTTCCCAGCCAACAAAACATTGGTTTGGAGATCATCCAGCTCATGGTTAGTCCATCTGCCTCTTGTAAGTGCCCTGTCTGTTTTTGCTTTGACCCCAAAGGAAAAAAAGTGATTCCTGTTGATCCTCCTACTCTGCAGCTGGCAAGATTATCCATTCCACCTCTGCCAGCTCCGACTCCTGCAGAGGCATAGCACAGTTTATGCAGCAGCCCCTTTTAAAATCCAGTTGGGACATTTATTATAAATCCAAGTTAAAATAGGTGAAGGATTGAAGCTGCTGTTTTTCTGCAGGAATGGCATTTGTCAGCTAATGGCACGGGGTGGGGGGGGGGGAGAGATGAGGCATTGAGCATTTATTTGGAAGGCTGAGCACAAACCTTATCATTGGCCTCTGCTGCCCCCTGCTGGTTGTTGCCTGTGCCTGCTGGGACTCCAGTTGCAACAAGGAACTGTAAAAAAAAGACCACTCCTGTAGGATATCAGCCTGGCACCGTATGAAAAAAGACACATTGCTTTTCACTTGCTCTTATATTTTTTTGGATGAACCATGTGAAATTCATACTGATCAAATGATTTTTGCATGGCTAACATCCAGCTTTCTTCTAAGTGGCAGTAAAATGGTAAGGTTTCAGAACAGATTACATGGCGATTTGCCTGGCGGCGTGCATTTGCCATATCACAGCTTTGGTGCTATCCTATTTTTTTCCCTTTCTCTACCATGCTGCTCTGAGCTACTGCTGCCAGCACCCACTGCAGCCAGTCTCAGCCTGCCTCTTTGTTGTTGCTGCTGTTCATTCCTGGGTACAGCATCCTCTCTTTCCTGGGCGGATTTACCTGTGAGGAAGTCCCTTTGCCTTTAATCATAAAATCATAGAATTGTAGAGTTGGAAGGGATCCAAAGTGTCCTGTAGTCCAGCCCTCTGCAACGCAGGACATACTTCTGAGTAGGAGCGCCTGAGACTAAGGAACACAGGCTGGGTTGTCCTCGGTTCATTTGTAAGGTTACCGGTAGTTCTAAGGACACGAAGTTTAGTTTTTTCTTGTGACGCTGATCAGTGAAACACATCGTTAGCTGGATGCGAAAATGTTTAGTTGGAGCATCTTTGCAATCTAAAAATGTCCCCAAAATACCAGCAAGGGGGGAGCAAGCAGAGCACCTGCGTTTTCCCTATTGCTACTGGAAACAGCACTAGAAGGGAGTGGCAGTGGGTCTGAAGGGATGCCCATGGGCAGAGTTGTTGCTGTTTTTTAATGAGCAACAGAATAGCTCAGTCAGCAGAGCATGAGACTCTTAACCTCAGGGTCGTGGGTTTGAGCCCCATGTTGAGCAAAATATTCCTGCATTGTGGGGTTGGACTAGATGACTTCTGGGGTCCCTTCCAACCCTACAATTCTACTATTCTATTGAGCTAGATCCATAATACAAATAGGCAGGGTGTCTGGCCCTGGTACATGTAGGAACAGTGAGCAAACTGGATAGGTGATGTGCCCAAGATATGTGTGCTTGTGTGTCCATCTACCGATCTCTGAAATATGAGCAGGCCTGGCCCAGTGATTCTGTCTCTGTCTCTCTCTCTCTCTCGTGAGCAGGCCATGGTAATTCTTCATAATTTTCTAGCTGCCAAAGGGAAATTACCAAGCAGTAGGGGCTGAGTAGACAGGCCCAAAGCCGATGGTTCTGGATGTGGAGTTAACTTGGCAGGAGGCTCAGGAGAAGAGAAGAAGTGAAGGATTTCCCTATCCACTCAGCATGTCCTGAGCAGGACTTAATGTGTGCAAAGATTTGCAAACCATGGGAAGCTCCTCTGTTAGTCCCACCAAACTCAGCCTGCCCTCAGTCTGCTACCAGTTCCTAGAATCATAGAATCATAGAATCATAGAATCATAGAGTTGGAAGAGACCACAAGGGCCATCGAGTCCAACCCCCTGCCAAGCAAGAAACACCATCAGAGCACTCCTGACATATGGTTGTCAAGCCTCTGCTTAAAGACCTCCAAAGAAGGAGACTCCACCACACTCCTTGGCAGCAAATTCCACTGTCGAACAGCTCTTACTGTCAGGAAGTTCTTCCTAATGTTTAGGTGGAATCTTCTTTCTTGTAGTTTGGATCCATTGCTCCGTGTCCGCTTCTCTGGAGCAGCAGAAAACAACCTTTCTCCCTCCTCTATGTGACATCCTTTTATATATTTGAACATGGCTATCATATCACCCCTTAACCTCCTCTTCTCCAGGCTAAACATGCCCAGCTCCCTTAGCCGTTCCACATAAGGCGTCGTTTGAAAGCCTTTGCCCATTTTGGTTGCCCTCCTCTGGACACGTTCCAGTTTGTCAGTGTCCTTCTTGAACTGTGGTGCCCAGAACTGGACACAGTACTCCAGGTGAGGTCTGACCAGAGCAGAATACAGTGGCACTATTACTTCCCTTGATCTAGATGCTATACTCCTATTGATGCAGCCCAGAATTGCATTGGCTTTTTTAGCTGCCGCGTCACACTGTTGGCTCATGTCAAGTTTGTGGTCAACCAAGACTCCTAGATCCTTTTCACATGTCCTGCTCTCAAGCCAGGTGTCACCCATCTTGTATTTGTGCCTCTCATTTTTTTTGCCCAAGTGCAATACTCTCCCTGTTAAAATTCATCTTGTTTGTTTTGGCCCAGTTCTCTAATCTGTCAAGGTCGTTTTGAAGTGTGATCCTGTCCTCTGGGGTGTTAGCCACCCCTCCCAGTTTGGTGTCATCTGCAAATTTGATCAGGATGCCCTTGAGTCCATCATCCAAGTCGTTGATAAAGATGTTGAATAAGACCGGGCCCAAGACAGAACCCTGTGGCACCCCACTAGTCACTCTTCTCCAGGATGAAGAGGAACCATTGATGGGTTCGGTCCTTTGGGTTCGGTCAGACAGCCAGTTACAAATCCACTGAGTGGTAGCATAGTCAAGTCCGCATTTTACCAGCTTCTTTACAAGAATATCATGGGGCACCTTTTCAAATGCCTTGCTGAAATCAAGGTAGGCTACATCCACTGCGTTCCCTTCATCTACCAGGCTTGTAATTCTGTCAAAAAACGAGATCAGGTTAGTCTGACATGACTTATTTTTCAGAAATCCATGCTGACTATTGGTGATCACAGTATTCCTTTCTAGGTGCTCACAGACTGTTTGCTTAATGATCTGCTCCAGAATCTTCCCTGGTATTGATGTCAGACTGACTGGGCGGTAATTATTTGGGTCCTCTCTTTTCCCCTTTTTGAAAATAGGGACAACATTTGCCCTCCTCCAGTCTGCCGGGACTTTGCCTGTTCTCCAGGAATTCTCAAAGATGACTGCCAGTGGTTCTGAGATCACATCTGCCAGTTCTTTTAATACTCTTGGATGCAGTTCATCTGGCCCTGGAGACTTGAATCCTGCCTTCTTTCTTACTACCAGTCTGGAAGGGGTTGCTGGTTGGCTTCCTCCTCCTCTGTCATCTCTGTGTTGCCCTTTCAGAATTCAGCAGGCAGGAAGAGGATGGGGAGCAAGACTAGAAACAGTGGGCTTCACCTATCATTGGCTCTGGCGCCACCTACTGTTTGGCCTCCTTCCCCACTGTCCTATCCCCCCCCTTCATTATCATTGATTTGAAGTGTTGCAAGGTCAAGAGGTGAGGAATTGAATCTGTATGTTTATTCTATTTCTTCTAAAGGCCTCTGGACTGAGCCAGATTTTTTTCTATCTCAAGAGGAGCAGCTGTGCCTTTAGGACAAGAAGGAGGCATGTGGCAAGCCCAATACATTTGACTGCCTGAAGCAAAGTGCATGGCGCTACTCTCCTCTTGCACCTACAGAAGCCAACTGGACTGGCAATGAATCTTACTCCAACAATGAAATATTCTCCACCACACAGGGATGTCAGAAGGCATTGATTTCCATTCCTCGCTGTATTCATCACATGCAACGCTGGTTCCTTTCTGCTACGGTTCGTCTTCCACACAAAACTACATTGTTTGTCACGCTGTCCACTGTGGTAAAATTGCATTAATTACATTGTTACTACATTACATTTCAATGCAAACAAAACACAATGCAATTGGGGGTGGGGGAGGTAATCAATTACATATTTTTTGTGAAGTGAAAAGAAGAAGAACAACCAGTCGTATTCATAGGATGAATAGGGTGAGAACCGGCAATTTCCACTCCTGCTTCCATTTTCGTTGCAGTTCTCCAGCCTCCATACCACCAGGCAGGAGGAGGACTCAAGAGAGGGAGACAGGCAGCAAAAAGCAACAGCGAACATCACGTAAGTGGAGTCAAGAGGCGTTCTGGAAGAGTATAGCATCCCCCACCCAGCACCCCTCCCTTGCATCCCTGGATAAATGGGTTCCACTGACAGGTGATTGACTAGAGGCTTAGAGAAAGCTGAAGGTTATATTACTACTGCAGTATTGATGATCCTTCTCTGAGGATCGTGGCTCTATGTCTGCATCTTGCTGGCAAGGAATGATTGAGCAGCCTGAAACCCAGCCTGCGAGGAGAATAACTCTCTTTGAGCTGGGCCCTAAAGCGAACTGGTGACTAAGTGTGTGCCTGCAAGAAAAATCCTAACTCCCCCCCGGACTTTGATGCTCCATAAAACTTTAGTGGTGGCATCAAGTCACCTCCTGTATTTAAGGGACGATTCACTCAGCTATTTCTCAAGTGGTGGAGACTTAGTGCCAGACCTGATTGCCATTCAAGGGAAGGGGGAGCAAAGAAAGCCTTTAAGCTGCAAGAGCAAACTTTTGAGTTGCCAAGAAGATGGGGCAGATCTGCCGTGGAAGTCGAGGAGGAATCACCTGACCTGTAGAAACCAATCAGCATTGAGAGTCTTCCTTGGCCAATCTGCATCTTCTTCTCCCCTACTCCCAATTCTCATTAAACACTGTGCAATTCAGTTTGAAGCCCAGATCCAGTTCGATCAGGGTCACTCCAATTCAGAAGAATTGTCCTTTTAGCTCATATTGTTTACACTGACGGGCAGTGGCTTTCCAGCATTTCAGAGGTTATCTTCCAGCCTTTACCTGGAGATACCAGAAATTTAACCTGGGACCTTCTGCATGCAGGGCAAATGCTCTGTCAGTGAGCTATGGCCCTTCCCTAAGTGAATTTCCAATGCACTGGTACTCTGCCTTGCCAATAGTCCTCCAACCCACCAGTTGCTTGGCAATAGCATTCCCAGTGATGGGAAGTTGTTGTTGCATGATTGGTGACTCTGCTGCAGAACTGATCCAATGAGCTGGGATTTACTGATGTGCCACTCGGAGCCAGAAGCCTCAAAGGCATCTCCCTTAGCAGTTCGCTGTCAGGCCAGGATGGCTTTCTGCCTGCTAGCGACTGGCCAACAGTTTGGATCAATGCACTCCAGCTGGGCACCCGCACTGGATTAAAATGCTTAGCTGTTTTCACACACACACACACAGACACACACACACACACACACACACACACACACAAAAGCACTTATGATGATATAAGAAGAGCGGACAGGCAGAGCCAGTCTATTGGCTGAGACAGGGGGAAATCCATACAGCAGCTTCTATAAAACTGAGTTCATGGGTGCAGTTAAAGAAAGGCTTGTAGATTTCGACCCATTGATTAGTGCCTGCTGCTTTGTGAATTGCAAAATCTATAACAATGTACACACTTGGTGTGTATGAAAGAGAGTGAGAGCTGCACTCCTGAACCCCATTATCGGGGGGGGGGGGAGAGATTTGCCAGTGGTGACTGGTGCTCACTAGACTGGATGGAGCTGCAAGGAGTTCTTGAGTGCCTGGCCAACAAGGTTGCAGGGGTGTGGCCACGCCTGGTTTTTCACCGTTTTCATCCCTTTCAAACACACTTTGGACACTTAAGCATTGCAGTTTCACAAACAGCACCTAACTAAACTTTTTTGGTTCAGAAGTGGTTGCTGCTATCACCGTTCCTTTTCCAGGATAGGAGAAATGTTGTGTGGCCTCTCTCTGTTCTGGTTCTTTCCTTCCCCTCTCCTCCCCTAAAAAGAAACAATGGATTCTTAAGCATTGGAGTTTTATTAATTCTTAGCAACTAACAGAGCTTTAGGCCAATGCTGACTCTCATGAGCATGCACACAAATAAGGCATCCTTCCTCAGTAGTCAACCGAAACTCAGATCTCTGTTCTCAGTCCTGTTTAAACACACACACAGAGTGAGCAAGCTGTTGGACACTCACATTTTGTAGCCCTACACAAAAAAAGCTCAACAACTTTGAACCCCTAAAAGGGGGGTGGTAGATCACTGCCAGATTTTAATTCTGAAAGTAGATCACAGTCCCTCAGGAGTTGGCTACCCCTGGTTTAGACCACAGCGCCACGCGCGTCCCCCTCAGAATATAGTGGGGCTTATTTACTTCTGGATAAACGGAATAGCATTGTGTTAGTAGCCCCCAGCGATTGGAAAGTTACCTTTTAAAAGGAATAGAGTTCAAGTTCATCCAAATGCACATTTTCCCTCACCATAATTTCAGCCAGCCACACAGCTGTTAAAGTGCCTAAACCATGCAAAGAGCTCAAATTTAGGGTAAAAATAAAAGGACGTACCTTTTATATCTCCTCCTCAGTGTAGTTAACCATTGCATATGTTAGACTATATCACCCAAAATAGGTCTGCTCCCAAGTGGACTACTGCAATGCGCTCTACATGGGACTGCCCTTGGTCTCTAGAAACTGCAGCTGGTGCAAAATGCAGCTACAGTGGTACCTCGGGTTCAGTACTTGATTCGTTCCAGAGGTCCATTCTTAACCTGAAACTGTTCTTAACCTGAAGCACCACTTTAGCTAATGGGGCCTCCTGCTGCCGCCGCCAAATCACGATTTCTGTTCTCATCCTGAAGCAAAGTTCTTAACCTGAAGCACTATTTCTGGGTTAGCGGAGTCTGTAACCTGAAGCGTATGTAACCTGAAGAGTATGTAACCCGAGGTACCACTGTATTAGGTTGGAATGTGAGCAACCCAACTGGACTGTGAGTTGCCAGTCATGAAAGAACTGCACAGGCTTCCAGTGAGCTACCAGGCCCAAGTCAAAGTGTTGACTCTTGTGCAACAAGCCCTAAATGGCTTGGGATCCATTTGGTACTTGGGTACTGGCCTAAAAGAGCACCTTCCCCCAATATTTGCTCTCTCGGGTCCACTGCTGGCTGGGGCTGGTGGGAGCTGTAGACCAAAACATCTGGAGGGCACCAGTTTGGGGAAGGCTCCTTTCAGTATGCATCCTCACCTTCTTCTCTGTGCATCAATGATGTGACAGCAACATGATTCCTCCAAGATGCCACCCCTTCGGATACGTTGCACTCATCATGGTATTTACTATAAAACAGGAGAGAGATTTGCAAGTGGATGTGTGCACCAGAGAAAGAAAAATGAGACGAACTCCACCTTGGGCATCAATTACTTGCTGCTGGCCCACTTATTTCTGAACAATCCCCTCCCCTGGCAGGCACCAGTAATATATGGCCAGGAGCACTGCACCATCCAGCCAATAACACGCCTATGAGAGCTCCATGCCCTGGTGCAAATTGCTGCCGACAGTGATGTATAGCTGAGTTCAGTTCCTATACCAGCATTTGCCTGTTTTTTCCTCTCCTCTGGTGGGAGAGGCTTGCCTCAGTGCTTAGGCAAAAGGCCACACACTCCTTCAGTGTCACATGTTGCCCTCATCCGCAAGAAACAGGAGATTGCCATCCTACGTCAGAAACCCAGTAGGTTTTCTTGGTTAACCCACTGAGTTAAACTGGGACTTAACTATGTGGGTCTTTGCCAGCATCCTGAGGCCTGTGCTAATTGTTTATCAGTATAATTCTCAATACCAAAGTAGGCTTCTCAGTGGTTTTAAAGTATAAAAATCCTATTGTGCAGAGCATAAGCACCCATAATTAAAATACACAGTAAAACAATCTCATAAAAGTACTTAAAATATAAAGATCCATAGTTAACACACACACAAAAAGGCAATTGCATTAAAACACAGTAATGAAAACAGGGGGACGCAGGTGGCGCTGTGGGTTAAAGCCTCAGCGCCTAGGACTTGCCGATCGAAAGGTTGGCGGTTCGAATCCCTGCGGCGGGGTGCGCTCCCGCTGCTCGGTCCCAGCGCCTGCCAACCTAGCAGTTCGAAAGCACCTCCGGGTGCAAGTAGATAAATAGGGACCGCTTACCAGCGGGAAGGTAAACGGCGTTTCCGTGTGCGGCTCTGGCTCGCCAGAGCAGTGATGTCACACTGGCCACGTGACCCGGAAGTGTCTCCGGACAGCGCTGGCCCCTGGCCTCTTAAGTGAGATGGGCGCACAACCCCAGAGTCTGTCAAGACTGGCCCTTACGGGCAGGGGTACCTTTACCTTTACCTTTAATGAAAACAGGAGAAATCAAAGGAATACCTGTGTAAACAGGTGCATCTTCAAAAGCCAGCAGAATGCCAATACAGATGGGGCTCTCATATCTCAGCTTGGAGACACTGGGGTCTCCCCTCCCTCTTTAATAATGTTAATAATTAGCACGGAGAAATCACTTTTTAAAACGTGTTTACTAAAACAGGGTTTGGTTTAGATATAATGTATGTGTATGTGGGGTCATGTAAATTTGAAATATTAAGTATCAGTTGGTGGCTGACAGATAGCTGTTATTTACTAACAGAAGACTGGTCTGAGGAAAACTGGGTTCTTTAAAATACTGAGAGGATTCTAAAATCACACCTGATTGGCTTACTGGGTAGCAATTCATGGTCACTCACTGGATGGGAGAAGTGGAGGGGGAGCATTCTATGTCAATTCAAAGCTGATTGGTTGAAGGATAGGCTTGCTAGTAGGCGTATTCTGTTGAGAGACTTTGGAAGAGAAGAGGAAATCAAGAATAAAGAAGATGACAGAGAAACACTGGCTGAGAAGGAGATGAGAGAGAAGTCTGGCGCAGAAGCAAGATAGACAAGAAACTATTGAGGTTAGGGAAACCCTGGTGGTATGATCTGTCACGATAACCCGAATCATCAGTTTAAGATGAATATTGGCAGTGTGGCCACATAAGGGTGTTGAGCAGTAAGGAGAATTCAGCAGTGAGCTTCTGGAGCAGACCAGAATGAAAATTGCTTGCAAGCCTGGCTTTTTAAACTGGCAGGTGGATATTTATATTGCAATATAGTTTTAGGAACATTTGTGATCTGCGTCTTGTTTTGCTTTTGTTGGCATCTGTCTGTCTTGAGAAACCATGGAGTGCACCTCTGGGGGTGAAGTCAAACCATTCTGTTAGCACCACTAGGGGACACAAGCCTGGCCAGTGTATGGAGGTCTTGGGCACCCAGGCAACGAGACCCTCTCTTGGCCTCACTGATATGGTCCAAAGAAAGCACAGCAATGTGTTTGCACTAGCTTGGCTGTAGGAGTTGCCTGAAGGAGGCGTACAAGGCACCACTCCAAATTTGTGTAGGATGTACTTTCCTTCTCCCAAAGGTATCATGCAAAGTGTGGAGGTTGAGGATGAGAGTTTAATGGACTACCTTCCAAGGTTGATGAGCTTATTGTCCTTTGGATCCACTATTGGTCTTATCTGCTCAATCCACCCAAATGTGTCTTTGCATGCAAAGGAAATCCCTAACTTACTGAGGATTTGAGACCCATCGGCTACCCACATCTGGTTTAGCTGGCCAGTCAAAGCGGTTTCCCAGAGTGTGGCTGCTGTCGCACACTAACAGCTTCCAGGAGCCACAAGTGAGAGTCGATTGCCAGGTGGGAACCAAAGGTGGACAAATTTCCCCAGAAGGGGCATGACATTTTCCCCACCAGAGGTACTGCCACCTTATTTGATTCCTATGGCCCTCCTAACCTCATCTCTCACAATTTTTAAAAAGTGTTTTACCCCCTTCCCCAACAATAATTTCACTTCAACTCCCTTGTGCTGTGAATGTTGAAATAAAGACCATTTGGCACAGCACTGGTGCCTAAATTTCCTCCCCCACTCCACCCCAATCTCTTTCCCTTTCCTGTTGTGTCTCTTAGATTATAAACCTGAGAGCAGGGGCTGCATTGATACAT
Organism: Podarcis cretensis; assembly: GCF_951804945.1. Taxonomy (NCBI): domain Eukaryota; kingdom Metazoa; phylum Chordata; class Lepidosauria; order Squamata; family Lacertidae; genus Podarcis; species Podarcis cretensis. Next base: position 33,091,676 of record NC_137177.1, read on the forward strand.
TAAATAAAATAAAAGATTGATTTGGTGATTTATTAATTCATAGTGAAGAATGTTTTGATGTTCTTGGCTTGAAAGCACTTGTAATGTATATAAGTCCATATCTTCTCTCTCACTCCAAACATTTGTCAGGGGTTAATATGGGAAGGATGCTCCAGATCTTTAAACTGCTGTGTAATTGTTGTTGGGGTTTTTTAAAAAAATAAAATAAATAAATTTGGCACACTGTTTTATTGGCCTTGCTAGTAGCCTGTAAAACAGTGAAGAGAGGCATATTGCTGGTTTTATACATTTTTAATAGCTTTGTTGTCTCACGTCTCTGCTAATGAGCTGGTGATGGCAAGTTGTTAATAGACTCTTAATAAAATTTGACTTTGAGCTTTTTTTCTGTAAGTGCCCATTTAAAGCATCCTGGCTCTCTACTGTTGACGATGCTATAATTTTGCAATGTCAGCAGCACATGTGAACTGGATAAGTTAGTTTATAGCGCAAGCCTAACTCATGTCCCGTGGAATTCAGTGGGGCTAGTTCATGTATGTGGGGTTAGATTTGGAGTTATAGAGTTGCATTCAACAAAGTTCTCCTCAAGAGTAAGGTAAAGGTAAAGGTACCCCTGCCCGTAGGGGCCAGTCTTGACAGACTCTGGGGTTGTGCGCCCATCTCACTTAAGAGGCCAGGGGCCAGCGCTGTCCGGAGACACTTCCGGGTCACGTGGCCAGCGTGACATCGCTGCTCTGGTGAGCCAGAGCCGCACACGGAAACGCCGTTTACCTTCCCGCTGGTAAGCGGTCCCTATTTATCTACTTGCACCCGGAGGTGCTTTCGAACTGCTAGGTTGGCAGGCGCTGGGACCGAGCAGCGGGAGCGCACCCCGCCGCAGGGATTCGAACCGCCGACCTTTCGATCGGCAAGCCCTAGGCGTTGAGGCTTTAACCCACAGCGCCACCTGCGTCCCCCTCCTCAAGAGTAGACCCACTTAAATGAACGAACCTATACTAGTCATGTGCATTACTTTCAGTGGGTCCAATCCCAGTATGACTGTTGTATGCAACCACTTCATACCCTCCAACATTCCTCAGATGAAAATAGGGACATTCTATGCTACATCAGTATCACTGCTTGAACATTTCCTCCTGGGCAAATTCAAAAGTTATTAGAGAAAACACACAAAACTGAAGTATTTTAAGCACAGAAATCTTTGAATTTATGTAGAGTGTTGCAATTAGAGAAGTCTGAGGGGGAAATAAAACCCCAAATGAATAAATACAACTCTCTCTGTGTGTGTATAGACCAGGCATAGGCAAATTCTGGCCCTCCAGATGTTTGGGGACTACAATTCCCATCATCCCTGACTACTGATTTGTTAGCTAGGAATGATGGGAATTGTAGTCCCAAACATCTGGAGGGCTGGAGTTTGTCCATGCCTGGTGTAGACAATGCAATGTCATCATGCATTTATTCTGGAAGCATGATAACTTTATACAACCATTATTGTTACGATTGTGCAGGTGTATGATATGGAGCATCCCAATGTTTATTTTGGTGTCCGGGGACATATAAACTTTTGAGTTTGTGGACACATAAACTTCCCCTTTTTATTGTTTCAAACTTCTCAGCACATTAGGAATATGCAAGCAACTGCAGCACCCTAGTGCCATGGTGAATTCTGGATGGCTTAGATGCAAGGACATAGCCTTCCCCCCTCCCCTGCCTCAGCCCCCAGGATCCCTTTCCCAGCTGCACTGGAACTCCCCTTCATACAAATGCAGAAAATGGGGAGATTCAACAGATTTCAGAAGGCATCACCAATTTGGCTCATGGGAGACATCTACATGCTTTGGACTTCAAATCTAATCAGCCCTGACCACTGAGAATGCTGGTTGAGGTTGATGCGAGTTGGAGTCCAAAGCACTGGGATGCTGGTCTGGCATCTGATGAAAAACAAATGCATTTGGGGTGGCAAACACTTAAAATCCAGTGTCCCAGCCCTCCACATCAGAGGTTTTCATTTTCCTTTTCGTTATATTTATTTTCCATACCAAACTGTTTTACAACAGTAATATTGATTGAAGTAGAAATACTCCATCAACAGTATTTCAAAATTCAGGTTACATTTAAAGCACAATATATTCTACAAGTAGAATTAAGAATCTTTTATTTAATTTAATGTTTGAACTACTATAATAGATCATACTATTTTTTCCCCTTTACAGCGTTGATGGTTTACTATAACCTTAACTCCATTAAAAAGATTCACATTTTGTTGTCCTTAATTCATCTCACCCTTCTTCAACTGATGCTATTTCCCTTAAAAAGAACAAACCATTTTATATGCCGTTGGAACTGATCTCCCAGATTCCTGGCTACTTATAATATTAGTAGTCAAATGCCTGCCTTCCAAAAACTTGTCTGTGTTTCTTTGACCTCTGCCTTACTCAAAGTTTGCGAGACAATCTTTCCAGTACAGCTATTGGCCCAAACTTTCCTGTAACGATATTCTAGATTCATGACCTTAACATTTTTCCCTTCTAATGTTTAGCTATTGTCGCCCTTGCTGCAAAAAGGAAGTGAGTAATCAGTTCCCTCTCCTTCAGATCTTTATAATTATTCCTCAAAGAAGTTCAGCAAGGCATGTCAGAGTTCACCACGTTACTATGCGACCGGGAAGGATAGATGGATTGGCACATCCTAAACACAAGTGGAATTAGAAGTCATCACAATGCAGCTCAGCGATGTGTCAGCCTGCCCTGGTTATGCGCTCCTTGTCTTTGTGCTCAGGGTATAAACCGCATGCCATCAGAAGAAATTGGCCTCCATGTCACGTGCTGCATGTTTCTATCCTCTGTCCCCCGGAGGCCCACTTTAAATACACTTGGAAGAAGCAAGCAGGGCTAGAATATATATATATATATATATATATATATATATATATATATATATATATCCTCTGGAAGGACGCAGGTGGCGCTGTGGGTTAAAGCCTCAGCGCCTAGGACTTGCCGATCAAAAGGTCGGCGGTTCGAATCCCTGCGGCGGGGTGCGCTCCCGCTGCTCGGTCCCAGCGCCTGCCAACCTAGCAGTTCGAAAGCACCTCCGGGTGCAAGTAGATAAATAGGGACCGCTTACCAGCGGGAAGGTAAACGGCGTTTCCGTGTGCGGCTCTGGCTCGCCAGAGCAGCAATGTCACGCTGGCCACGTGACCCGGAAGTGTCTCCGGACAGCGCTGGCCCCTGGCCTCTTAAGTGAGATGGGCGCACAACCCCAGAGTCTGTCAAGACTGGCCCCTACGGGCAGGGGTACCTTTACCTTTACCTATATCCTCTGGATGTGGTTACACTGGCACTTTTCTCTTTTCTTCTTCCTTGTTCTGCCTTCAATCAAGAATAAAGTGAAAAGCTGCCAATTGATCAAAAGAGCTGGTGATTTTTCCCTCCCTTCCCTCGCAGAAAGGACAATCTGAATCATGCAGGGTTGTGTTCCTTTAAAAAAAAAAAAGAACCTAAATGGCTGTATATTTCAGCTGCCTTAAGCCACCATGATTAGAAGTATTCTTACACCAGGGACAGCCAAAATGAATAGCACCGGCACTCCTGCTACCCCTTTCAGAGTAGTGTCGGTGAGGGAATATTGACAAGCACAGACTTGTCATATCACTGTGCTGCAGGCAGGGGTGGTGGAGAATTTCTCCACAGTCCACATTTTAAAGCAAAAGTTACTGGCGGTAGGGTCTCCGTGCTTTCATACAGTCCTACCTGGAGAGGCCAGGGATGTAACCAGCTGCCCAGAACAGGCCATGGCTGAGAACTAGGACAGTGTGGAACCTCAGTGGGCTGACCCGATTCAAGATTGGGGCAATCATTTCCTGCAAGCTGTTTCTGAATGGTGTGAAGGACAACTGTGCCCTTTCAAGCTCTGATGGATTTCTCAGGATTTCTCAGGATTTCTCATGCCAATGCAAAATTACTGATCCTCCACTTTCCCATTTCCTGACATTTTTGTTTGTGGGGTGGGTTGCTCTCCTTGGGGAAAAAATGGATCAAATTCTTGCCATGCTATTAAAGTGCTGCAGCACAAAGTGGACTCAGGTTAACTCCTAATGGATAAACACCATCTGCGTTGCTGAGCAGATTCCAAATGGTCTTTTTCTGGTTCCCTACTTCTTCTTTCCCCTGCTCTCAAACATACCCCATTTTGAAACCCTCATAGAATGCAACATCTCGTTGGGGTTGCAGGGACATTGGTTTGGTTTGGAAGCTAACACCCACCCCCCACCCGCCACCCCTTGGAACTGAGTTCCTTTCCCTATGGAAGAAAAAGGCTGCCAGTGAAGACTAATGAGATGAGCAAAAAAGCACAGGCCACCCACTGCCTTTTTTCATTCTCCTCTGGAAGTGTTAATATTAACACAATGTGAACATTATGCTCTGCTGGTCTGAGTTAAGCTTCATTCTCCTCCATCGCTTCTGACACTTTGAAAGCGTACCAACTGCTCACAGCCCGTTCCAATCATCTGCCGTGGCAACTCTATGAAATTAGACTTGTATCAAGGGGTTGGGGGAGCGGAGGAGAAGGGCAGTTTGGCATCTGTCTCTGGACACACGGCGCTAGCAAGCTGGAGGGCGCTTAGAACAGGGAACTAAGAACAGGGAACTAGATGGGCACTAGGAAGCCAGAGACACTGGCAATATGGCCACTCAAAAACAGAAATTGCAAGGAATGGTGATATTGGTGCACGCATCCCAGTTTTGAGGAGTGCCTTCATTTTCCTTGGAATGAAGGTCAATGGAAATCTTAATATGTGGGACAAAACTTGCCCACCTAGAAAAATACTCTCCCCCTTCTGTACTCCCTCCTGAATTTTTATGTTCGGTTCCATCAGGTTACAGGAGAGGGAGAGATATGGGACTGCAGGGCACCATTACAGGAACTAATAATGCCATTCACAACATTATTCCCCTGCCTGTCTTTCCAATATAATACATAAACCAACAGTGGCCTTTCTGCATTCTCCACAAGACAAACAGGACAGTCTCTATGCAAAAGAACAAATGGGCACAAATCTGAGATCAGAAATATAGAGAAAAGCCTGTGGGGTAACGTTTTAGCCTCCCAGGATACTCCTCAGCTGACTTTAAGCTGCCCATCCTTGAACAAAGAAAACTCAAAGGGAGGCAGGAACCAAGAATATGTTGAATTGCAATGCATCCAGAGGCACTGAATCAGCACACTGGGTTTTAATCACACTACATGTGTTAATTGGCTTACCAATGGCAGAATGCCTGTGTTATTAACTGTTGTGTCTTCGTTTTGAATGCAGGAGGGTGAATGTTAACAAGGCAATACTTGCCAATCTGTCTAAAACTCTGGAGAACTGAGAGCAGCCTGTCATGAGCTAGATGGCCCAGTGCCCAGGCTCAACATCCCATGGTCCAATGGCCATGACTAAGCAGGGATTTGAACCCAGGTCTCCATGGTTCCTCCAAACCACACTGACTCAAATAGTCAGGGAATATCTCACATCAAAATACATATGTGGGAGAGAATTGTTGGTTTCAGCTTCACGCAATATTTCTCTTAACCACCCACACACCAACCCGGTCCCAAATCTACAGTTTCTTGTGACTCAAATAACAGTTCAATAAGACAATCTGAACTTCATCCCATGGCTGGTTAGCAGGAAGGTCATTCTAAGTCAAAAGGATGCAAGTGCAAATTGTATACCCCTCCAAGAGAATTCTATCGGTCCTTTGGGCATTAAAACACATCAAGATTAAATATGTTCTATTTGACCCCTTAATTTAATTAGAGTTTTCAGTCTTTGCTCATCCATGCCGTGCTTGTTAGTTCAAAGAATCAGCTCCCTGTCCCTTCCTGCAAAGGTGCTTAAATCTTAATTATGACCTCTGTTCCAAATCCTGACTACGATACCTCTAAGAGGGCCATTTGAACCCTGCCATAGATGATGCTCAAGACGTCCCATCTACGTTAGCAGAGGCAATCTTCAGCGATCTTTTAATTGAATGCTCAAACTGCAGGGTCACGTAAGGCAGCCTGACACTGCCAAGAGCAACAGCAGCTGCTTAAACACTCACACAAGCCCCATGCAGGCTTTGTGGTTTTTAAAGAGGACGTTGCCCAAAATATTCTACTGGTTGAGCAGAATGCATTGAGCAACGTTCTGACATTCTCCTATTGTTCATTAGCAACTTCCTGGGGTGGGTGGGTTTTGCAACCCTTCTCCGTCAATTGAAGAGAAAAGAAATTGCATTTGGGAATTGTTTAAAAGGAGAGAGAGAAAATGGTAAAATTCTCATGGGTACACTGCAGGGTTTTATTTGCTTTCTTTCTTACTTACATGTTTCATAAAAGATAGACACCACTTGATTGTAAGAACACGCAAACCAGTTTATAAAAAGAAATGAAACAATAAAATTATCAGTAGAAATTATTAAAAACAGCTATTTAACATCTACAATAATAATTAAAATCAACATGAAGATTCAAAAACACATTGACATTCTACATATCTGGGTAGGCTTGTCTAAATAAAAATGTTTTTAAAAGGTAAAGGTAAAGGGACTCTGTGGTTGCGGCGCTCATCTCACTTTATTGGCCAAGGGAGCCAGCGTACAGCTTCCGGGTCATGTGGCCAGCATGATTAAGCCGCTTCTGGTGAACCAGAGCAGTGCACGGAAACGCCGTTTACCTTCCTGCCAGAGCGGTACCTATTTATCTACTTGCACTTTGACGTGCTTTCGAACTGCTAGGTTGGCAGGAGCAGGGACCGAGCAACGGGAGCTCACCCCGTCGTGGGGATTCAAACCTCCGGCCTTCTGATTGGCAAGTCCTATACTCTGTGGTTTAACCCACAGTGCCACCCGCATCAAAAAGATTACAGTGAAGGCATTTGCCCAATGTCAAAAGGCAGGGAGTTCCAAAGGGCAGGTGCTGCCACACTAAATGGCCAATTTTGACAAATGCAGAATAGGTCTTGTGTAGTTTAGTTGTGGTTGCCTTACTTTTGAGGTGGCTGACAAGGTGTTTGTGGTAATCTTTTCTTTCCGCAGAGATTTACACTGAAATAATGAGGTGGTATAAGAAAAAAATAAATGAATAAATAATCTTTGGTGTGGATGGGGCAAGAGATGAGGCTTTTGCCTTTGTACAACAGGCTACACCCCAGCCATGCAAAACCCAGAGGTTTCTGTGCACAGATCTCTTCCATCCAGGGAGGTAGGAGGCGTCATCAAATTCCCATGACACAAGCCACCCAGGCAAAAGCACTGGGGCGGGGTGGAGCAGGTTCATTTAGGGGTGTGGCCTGCAGAGAGAGAGCCATGGGGGACTTAGAGAGAGGTTATATTAGCTATTAGGTTCCCTACTTTTGCACAAAACCCTGACTAAAGCTGAGGAGTTTGTGTAGAGGGTACTCAACTGCTTCTTCCCTCCATAGCTGCTCTTATATCTGCAAAGCACCAGATGTATGTTCACTCTTGTTGCTAAGGCAAGCCCCTACAATGAAGTCACAAACCTGGAGTTGCCAACGTGGTGCTCTTGGGCTCACTGGTGCCCTCGAGGTCCTCCCCTGGCACCCACGAACCCTCTGAGCCCCCCCCCTTTTTTTCTCTTGGGCATGAGGTAGTGAGGGTACTTACCTTTCTCAACCTTGCAAAATAACATAGCAGAGAAGGTTGGCTCTTCCCACTTCCTCTGTCAACTCTTATGTCCTTTTAAAAACAAATGATATTTACTGAATATATTTGTTTTAGCAGAGTCACCCATAAGGAAAAAAGAAAATGGAGACAATGCACGGGAATGCAAGAAAACAGGAAATGTAACACCAGTCCATTCGACCGCAGAGCCAAATTATCCACCATGTTCAAGTAAGTGCAAAGGTTTAACCCGAAATATTCTTCCACAAATCACCCTGAGTGATCGGAAGATGGCCATGGTGTTCTTTGATGGCAGCATAAAGTTAAATCATGCCAAAGGGATTCTGCCTTCCTCTGTTCTTTCTCCATAAAGGTTTGTCAGTTTCTTCATAAGAACAATGGACCATAATTGCCCGAGTCATCCATCATGGGAATTCATTCATTTATTCATTCATTCATACAACTTCAACACATGCTGAAAACACATTTTTGCACATAGACTTTTCTTGTCCATTAATACCAACAGAAGTGAATTTGGGGGAAGTTTGACTGATTCAATTGCACTGGGCACAGAGATCAGGAGCACCACAACTATGATTTAGAACGGTGCGTGAGAGACTGGGAGATGCTGAATTTTGGCATCACACAGGACATCACTGAAATTTGAGACCCCGAGATCCGCCACTGATACCCATTGGATTCTTCTAGCTACCTGTGTTTGTTCTGGCAGTGGCTGTTTTATTCTGAACATGGTCACTTTATTGCCCTCTTGCTTTCCTGCACCACTTTGTTATGCCTGAAAGTCAGTCGGTAAATCTTTCAGTTCATTAACACAAAGCATATCTGTCATATTCACTCTGTGTTCACCCATCATCTTCCGCCTTCGCCAGAGGATCCTCAGAACACCAGGATACTTTTACTTCACAGTGTGCTGGGTTGGGACCATTGCTACAGAAGCTCAAATGCTACAAATTTCCTTTTCATCACTGGACTCCTCCCAACAGCATGTGCCTTATCCTGCTTCCTACCTTTACTTCCTTATTTCCCACCCATCTCCTGTTATAGGTTCACCACTAGGACTCCCCCCCCCCCAAAAAAAAAATCCTGACTCTGTTTCTTGTTGCATTCTTATTTTTTCAAAGTCATGTTTCTCCTCTGCTCTTTCTTTTGATGCTGCTTTAGAAGGCTCCACCCAGGGCCGTCTTTACCTGGGCGTGCAAGGGGTGCGGGGCACCCGGGTGCTGAATTATGGGGAGTGCCCGGCGCCCACCACTGAAGCCGCCTAAGCTCTTAACTATCTACCTGTTATGAATCAATAAATAATTTTGATCAAGCTAGAAAAACAAAATACATATATACCTAGGTAATACCTAGGTATTGCCAAAATCTATACCTACTGTTTCACTAAAGGACTGTCGACTTTGTGTGCTCATTTACCAAAGACACCCTGTGCTTGTCAGACTTAACAACGGCGCTTGTCATTGACAACGGTGCCATGCACGTGAAATTAACTCTTACATCAAAATATTATGTTACGTATTGTACTGAGCTGCTATGCGGCAGCGGGGTCAGCGGCACCTTTGACACGACTGATGTTTCTCCTAAGTAGGTGCCTAAACAATACTTATAAGTTTAAATGTGGTGGTGTTGTATACTTAAGTATAAGTGTGTTGCAAATAAATGAGCAAATAAAAGTTTGCTTCTTTTTCCTCCCTTCTTTTCTGAACAAGAGATAAGGTGTAAGCATGGTTTCTGACATAAGCGTACTAAAACTTAATTTGTGGGCTAAACTAAATTTGGGGGCGCTGGGCAGATCTTTGCATCCTGGCGGCGCATATGCTAAAGGCTGTGATGGCTCCACCCTCTTATCTCTGTTCCCCCAAACTATCACTCTGCAAGTGGCATGAAATGCACCCTGCCAACTCCTTTCCTTCTTTCCACTGTCCTCCTCTCAATTTTCTAATCCCATGCCACCACAGCCCCCCAAGTGAGTCTGCATTATCTCTGCATGCTGAGAGGAGAAGCATGATCTCTAGCCTGACTTGATGGGTTGCTGTTGCGGGCTTCCTGCAAAGAATCATACAGACACAGCAGCATTGCTGCCTCCTCCTCACAATGTGCAATAAGTTAATTAACTAATATGTACTTACATAGGAAACAGCTTAGGAGTGTGCAATTAAACAAACAAAAACAAAACAAAACATTGAGTTGTGGAAGGGTTAAGCATTTCTTCCCCACCCACCCAAGATTTGCTCTTTTCCAAAGTGGCTTGTTTTGAAACAAAAAGCGTCCATCAGGGCTTCACTGAACACATTTACACATCCCATGCAGTTTCAGGATAGTTAATGCCATAATTGCCTGAGCTTTTCCACCCCATTGCTAGTGAAGATTCCTGCATTCCTCTCCATCCCCTCTCCATATATTCTGACATAGCCTGGCCAGATCTGACTTCTGAAGTACAGGTGGGTGTAAATGCCCACAACAGTTTCCTTTGAAAGAATGAAGCCTTGAATATTTAATTTCACAATGATCTGATCATACTTATTACAGAACAGATGCAGCTCAAATGCATTCAGAGAGATTTACTCTCTGGATAGGCAGTCGCAGAGGATGGGAAAGGAATCACAGCTCATTTTGAGCCCATCTGCAGGCATTCTTCAGTATGAACATGTAAAGCCATTAATTATAGAGCAATCTGGCGACTCAGAGGTTAATCTCCATTTGCAAATCCAGGCACTTATTCCAAAAATTAACACATTTTACCCATGGTAGGGAAAGGGCTGTATGGTTGGGGTGGAGGGGGGGGACAGAATGCAGCATTTGTGTGAAAGGGAAGTGCTATTAATTCTTTCTTCAATTGATGCATATTCAGATTTCATAAGTGGAGCCCTCGCTGTTTCAATTAGCATTAATGCACCATTATATTTTTCCCCGCCCTCTATATTTATGTCACTCTAGCAGAGACACAGGCCACCTCCTTCCCTTTTTACATTTGTATGTTAATTTGATGTTTAAAATAGCCTGCTTTCTAAAACTGGTTTCCCTGAGCAGTAATGTGGGGAGAAGGAAAAGGATGAAATATGGGTTGAGGTTTCATGACCTTGCAGACCATGGTTCCATCGTGCACTGAAATTACTTCTGGGGTGAGGAAAAGAATGCATTCTGTTGGGTGCAGCTGGGTGCAAGGGAGGACAAGGAGGAGGTCATGGTTGGTAGGCAACAAAAGGATGTCCTCTGAACTACTGGGAGTGCAGGGAGTTGGCAAGAGCATGGGCTGGTGGAAGATCCTGTAGTGAGCTCCAGATTTAGAGAATTGTAGAGTTGGAAGGGACCCAGAGGCTCATGCAATCCAACCCTCTGCAGTACGGGAACCTCAACACGCAGTCCCCCATCTAAATGTATCCACAGTTTTATTGCTGCACCACTAGGAGAAGGGCTAGAGAGAGAGACAGAGAGAGAGAAATGAGATGTGGAGGAATGGAAAAGAAAGGGCATGTTTTCTCCATCTCTCATAATACTAGAACTCATGAACATCCAACGAAGCTGAATGTTGAAAGATTCAGGACAGGTAAAAGCAAGCCCTTCTTCATAAAGTGCATGAATGGAACTTGCTCCCACAGGAGGCAGCAATGGGTGGCTTCAAAAGAGGCATAGTGACAATGGCTATACACCATGGAGGCAGTCATGCTTCTGAATACAAGTTGCTAAAACCAACAGGAGGGGAGGGTGCTTTACTGTTTGGGTCCCGATTTAGTTTCCCACAGGCATTTGGTCAACCACTGTGAGAACAGGATCCAGGACTACATGAGCAACTGGCTTGATCCAGCAGGCTCTTCTTATCTTATTTTTTTAGGGTTCTGACTCACCGTAAGGCAGCTTCTTGTCATTCCATTCCATGTGCAAAGAGGCCTTCTCACCTGTTTTGTGCCTATCTTGTGCTGCTTGGTAGGTGGCAAGCTACATAAATTGGGCTTAGTGATACCCATAAAATCCATCCTAGAAAATAACTGGCACAGGAATGTCACCCACTAGCTAAGGGACCACGGGGGGCGGGGCAGCCTGCTGCCTTCAGGTTTGACTGCTCACTGTGAGATTAGATGAGCCTTTGGTCTAATGAACTTATGTCCTTATATGTTTTGCCTAAAATGCAAGATAATGGAATGGAGCCTCCATGTTCAGAAACAGAATATGCTTCTGAACCAGGTGCTGAGGATGAACAAGGGGTTGGTATCCTAATCACCACCATGATATTTACAGGAGTTTACCAGAACTTACTTTACTGGGCTTCTGCTTCTAATGTTGTGCTGTTCCCCACTCCTGCATTTTCCGCAAACTCTGTTCCAAACACACACACACAGAGAGAGAGAGAGAGAGAGAGAGAGAGAGAGAGAGAGAGAGAGAGAGTTTAAAAATAATCATAATGAAATGTTGGAAAAAGAACTCGCTCTTCAGAGCCTTTTCCCAAGAGATGTTTTTAAAAGTTGCAGGGCCGTTAAGGCAGGTGGTGTTACTGCTTCCTCTCTTTTTTTACACTGGCAAAATTATAACTGAACAGGTGTGTGATAAATGAATCCTTGGTTATTTATTATATTTTCATGGTTGATGGGTTCTGGAGATGAGAATGTACCAGGAGGGAGCAGGATGGCTCACAAAACTACATCTGCTGAAAGTGTTTGGGGAATGCGAGACTTTCAACTGCCCTGCCGGGATGTAAACAACTTCTGAGTCTTCCCCAATCCCTTAAACTAAGCCTGAGTAAGAGTGGCCTCCCAAATTCTACATCCTCCCGCAGGTGGAAAAATCAGGTAGGAGACATTTCTCCAAAAAGTCTCCTTGGGGCCTTGTTCTCCAAGGGTTTATGGAGGACACAGAAGAACATTTGAAGAACAGTTCTCAGAAGAATGATCTTCTGAAAATAAAAATAGGCTCAGTTGTAATATGCACTACATTGAAGTTGATTGAGATGTAGTGATTACGCTATGTCACAAGTCCTGAAGAGATATTGTGGAGGGGCTGGTCCGATCAGGGTGGGGGGGAGTGGCCTGTTGACAACCCTGGGGGGTTGTGTGAGGGTCCTAAGAGACAGAGGAGTCATCTCTAATAATATTGCTTGTGGATCTGTTTATTTAAACTTTCGTAAGGTTTTTAATGGAATTGTTACTTTTTGTGAAAGTTGTCAGCCATGCTGGGGATTCCTGTAAAAAAAATAGTGGGACACAAACCTACTTAATCATTAAATAATAAAGAAGCTGTTAATGGTGCAACCTTTGGAAAGTGTTGGGAACTGTAACCAATGGTATTTTTGTAAGTCTTCTCATCCAAATTTCTCTCTGGATTTTGGAGTCCCGAATTACTTAGGCATGTTTCCAAAAACAGAGCAGATGCATTAGGAATGCTACGGTACTTCATTCTAAAACAAGCAAACAAATAAATTCAGTTGTTGCACAAAGGACTCTGAATGAACACCACCACTTTCAATTTCTTCATGTTGCTCCCCCTCACTTTACATATATATGTGTGTATACTGTATAATACACACACGTACAAGCAATCCTGATGGCTTCTGCACATGATTGCTGCCCTGGGCTCCTTTTGGAGGATGGGAGGGATATACATTTAATAAATAAAATAAATAATACATTGTTACATAAAGGTTCATTTGGTTTCGCAGTTTCCCAGTGTACATCTTCACTTCTGCTGACTGATAACGCTATGCAAAGAAGAAGAGGAAGCTTGACTTGACTGCAGATTTAGTTGTATCAAAGTTACTTCACTGCAGTTGTTTTACCAAATGTACAAAACCACATTTGAGTAACAATGAACCACTGGAACTTGGTGCAATCATATACATGGTCACATTTTGAAAGATCTTTTTTGAAGCGTTTTATCCATGCACCTTGGTAACCCAGAGGGAGATGGCAATGTCAATGAGATGCTAACAAAATGAAAGCTGCAGCTGAATATTCCACACCCGGAATCCCCTTTTAGAGAGTTATCAAAATATTTGGTTGTCTAGACTATAGTGTAATACATTGCGCACCGTTTCCACATTTGCCATGCAGCTCCAGCTCTTAATTTAAAGGTGCTTCACCTATGTGCCTCCAGATATTGGTAGACTCCCATTAATCTTAGCCAGCCTGGCCAATGGTAAGGGATGATGGGAGTTGATTACCAGGCTAGGAAAATATTCCTTATTTTCCACCTTACATTTCCCCCTTTTGGCCAGCCCTCATCTCTGACATGAAAGCATTCTCTTACTAGGACAACCACAGCATTATTTTGTATATATAGACAAGAAAATGACATCAATTTTTTGATCTTGTTGGAAGCATTTGTGTGTGGTGGTGGGTTTGCTTTTTTAAAAAAGTCTGAATAGTAGTTAAACAGCTTCCCCCACCTCTGGCATGCCAACTGGGAAATGATTGCCTCCCTGTAGGTTCTTGTACATGGAATGTATCAGCTCCAGGATGACCTGCTTTCAATTCTTTCCATACAGAACTAACATAAATCAGATATTGATTTTAAGAAGCCTTTGAAATAGATGCCAAGAGAGCTGGTTGTAGAATAAGCACAGCAGGAGAAATGTCTCTCACAAAAGAACGTCCCTCTTCAAATTAGACCCCACTGGAAATATATGCTAAGACCATTGCAGCCCATTGTTGCCTTTGAGAAACAACAGCATCTCAGTAGGGTCTCAGACAAGTGTTTCGCCCATCTGGAGATGCCAAACATTGAACTTGGGACCTTCTACGTACAAAGCAAAAATTCTGCTATTGACTTTCTCCAAGGGAAAAGTGTAGCATTTAGTTTAACCCACTAGCTTGAAAGTCTCCTATTGGATCTCTTGCACAAAGCTCTGTCAGTCCTGATTCCTGAGAATGCTGGCTGCTGAGGAGTCCAAGTAAGAAGTTGTTTTATACTGAGACAGACTGTTGCTCTGTCTAGTTCAGTATTGGCTACAGAGACTGGCAGCAGATTTCCAGGATTTCAGGCAGGGAACTTTCCCAATCCTACCTGGATTGGATTTGGGACCTTCTGTATGCAAAGCCGATGCTCTACCATTCGGCTACAACCCTTCCTGCATTGTGGTTCCTGCATTGCTGGGGGCTGGGCTAGATGACCCCCACTAAAGCATCCCTGAAGATGGCCATCCAACCTCTGTTTAAAAATTCCATGGATGGAGAGTCCGCCACTTTCTGAGGGAGAGAGACCAGTTGACTCACAAGTGCCAGCACCACCAAAAGAAATGTGCCCCAATTTTAATCAGCAGAATTTTGGAGCTTATACAGTTTTCTCTGCTGTTTAGCAAGACGCACTCCTGTTTACATTACAGAAACTTTCCAAATATGCAACTATACCTAAAAGAGCACCTCCACACCCAGTATCAGTCATGACTGGGAGGGGAGGTCCTGTTGTTGGTTACCCTGTTGGGCATTCTTGGTGGCTGTTCCTCATTTGTGCAATTTGCTCCCCGGTGACATGTGTCTGTCTCCCACATGATTAGTGTTCAGGAGGAATGTAAACACATTCCCATTCACCTGGGCATCTAATGGCTGAAAGGGGCTGTTCCTGGTAAGCTTGCGGTTATCAGGGTATGTGATTGTCTTTAGACGTTCTTGGCACTTTTCGTTGCTTTTGAATGTTTTAAATACGCTTTTATTTTGCTTTTAATTGTGTTTATATGTTGGTCTTTGCTGCCCTGAGCTCCTTTGGGAGGAAGGGTGAGGTAGAAATGTCATAAATAATAACACAGAATAATATGCAGTTAAATTAACACATACAAATTTGTCCTCGTCTTTCAGTGATACATTTCCTTTCTTTCTTTTTTGCAGTGCCTTTTGAACCCTCCTGCCTTCCTGTCTTGCTTCCTTGCTTACAAATAGGCCCTTACTTATGGGCAGACAAGCCCTCTGGGGCAGGTTGGGTAGGCGGAGGGGTTTGGACACAGCCTCCATGGTGGGGTTGCTGTTTTCCCTTCTCAGCCTTCCCTCTTCCCTCGGCAAAGCATTCCTCAGTCCTTTCCGGTATGTTTTCCAGATGTTTTTCTGCCCAGGTAATACACCCCCCCTTCTCTCCTTGAATTGTGAACTGATTAGATTTTTCACTTGACTGATCAGCGGCTTTGTTATTAGCTGAGTAATTGTGGCAAATAAAATTTAACAGCATAATACAATAGAGTCAGTTTGGTGCATTGAGAGAGCAGAGACCCCCTAGAGCAAGAAACTTACTTAAAGCTATGAAGTTAGTCTATGACAGGGATGGGACTTTGAATCTGAGTTTTCCAGCTCCCTATTTGCCTGTCTGTAGTAGTCAGAGGCTCCTTCATGGGTCAGTGCCTTGACGTGGCGAAGGGGCTTGAATAACTCAGATAAGCTATGAGCTATGCCGTGCAGGGCCACCCAAGACGGACAGGTCATAGTGGAGAGTTTTAACTAAACGTGATCCACCTGGAGCAGGAAGCGGCAAGCCACTCCAGTATCCCTGCCAAGAAAACTCCATGGACAAAAACAGCAGGCATATAAAAGTTATGACACTGGAAGATGAGCCCCTCAGGTCGAAAGGCGTCCAACATGCTACTGAGGAAGAGTGGAGGACAAGTATAAGTAGATTCAGAGCTGATGAAGTGGTTGGGCCAGAGCAGAAAGGTCGCTCAGTTGTGGATGTGCCTGGAAGTGAAAGGAAAGTCCAATGCTGTAAAGACAAATATTGCATAGGAACCTGGAACGTAAGATCCATGAACCATGGTAAGCTGGATGTGGTCAAAAATAAGATGGCAAGAATAAATATTGACATCATATCTACTGCTATGGGCAAGACTCCCATAGAAGAAATGGAGTGGCTCTCATAGTCAACAAAAGAGTGGCAAAAGCTGTACTGGGATGCAATCTCAAAAATGATAGAATGATCTCGATACAAATCCAAGGCAAACCTTTTAACATCACAGTAATCCAAGTTTATGCACCAAATACTGGTGCTGAAGAAACTGAAATTGACCAATTCTATGAAGACTTACAACACCTTCTAGAAATGACACCAAAGAAGGATTTTATTCTCATTATAGGGGATTGGAATGCTAAAGTAGGGAGTCAAGAGATAAAAGGAACAACTGGCAAGTTTGGCCTTGGAGTTCAAAATGAAGCAGGGCAAATGCTAATAGAGTTCTGTCAAGAGAACAAGCTGGTCATCACAAACACTCTTTTCCAACAACACAAGAGATGACTCTACACATGGACATCACCAGATAGGCAGCACCTAAATCAGATTGATTATATTCTCTGCAGCCAAAGATGGAGAAGCTCTATACAGTCAGCAACAACAAGACCTGGAGCTGACTGTGGCTCAGATCATCAGCTTCTTATAGCAAAATTCAAGCTTAAACTGAAGAAAGTAGGGAAAACCACTGGACCAGTAAGATACAATCTAAATCAAATTCCTTATGAATACACAGTGGAAGTGAGGAACAGTTTTAAGGATTTAGATTTGGTGGACAGAGTGTCTGAAGAACTATGGATGGAGGCTTGTAACATTATACAGGAGGCAGCAACGAAAACCATCCCAATGAAAAGGAAATGCAAGAAAGCAAAGTGGCTGTCCAATGAGGCCTTACAAATAGCGGGGGAGAGAAGGCAAGCAAAATGCGAAGGAGATAGTGAAAGATACAGGAAATTGAATGCAGATTCCCAAAGAATAGCAAGGAGAGACAAGAAGGCCTTCTTAAACAAGCAATGCAAAGAAATAGAGGAAAGCAATAGAATGGGAAGAACCAGAGATCTGTTCAAGAAAGTTGGAGATATGAAAGGAACATTTCGTACAAAGATTTCCATAATAAAGGACAAAAGTGGAAAGGACCTAACAGAAGCAGAAGACATCAAGAAGAGGTGGCAAGAATACACAGAGGAATTATACCAGAAAGAAACGGATGTCTCATATACCCCAGGTAGTGTGGTTGCTGACCTTGAGCCAGACATCCTGGAGAGTGAAGTCAAATGGGCCTTAGAAAGCACTGCTAATGACAAGGCCAGTGGAAGTGATGATATTCCAGCTGAACTATTTAAAATTTTAAAAGATGATGCTGTTAAGGTGCTACACTCAATATGCCAGCAAATTTGGAAAACTCAGCAGTGGCCAGAGGATTGGAGAAGATCAGTCTACATCCCAATCCTAAAGAAGGGCAGTGCCAAAGAATGCTCCAACTACCGCACAATTGCATTCATTTCACACGCTAGCAAGATTATGCTTAAAATTCTACAAGGCAGGCTCAAGCAGTATGTGGACCGAGAACTCCCAGAAGCGCAAGCTGAATTTCGAAGGGGCAGAGGAACCAGAGATCAAATTGCAAACATATGCTGGATTATGTAGAAAGTTAGAGAGTTCCAGAAAGACATCTACTTCTGCTTCACTGACTACGCAAAAGCCTTTGACTGTGTTGACCACAGCAAACTATGGCAAGTTCTTAAAGAAATGGGAGTGCCTGATCACCTCATCTGTCTGCTGAGAAATCTCTATGTGGGACAAGAAGCTACAGTTAGAACTGGATATGGAACAACTGATTGGTTCAAAATTGGGAAAGGAGTACAACAAGACTGTATATTGTCTCCCTGCTTATTTAATTTGTATGCAGAATTCATCATGCAAAAGGCTGGGCTGGATTAATCCCAAAACAGAATTAAGATTGCTGGAAGAAATATCAACAACCTCAGATATGCAGATGACACAACTTTGATGGCAGAAATTGGGGAGGAAGTAAAGAACCTCTTAATATGGGTGAAAGAGGAAAGTGCAAAATATGGTCTGAAGCTCAACATGAAAAAAAACTAAGATCACGGCCACTGGTCCCATCACCTCCTGGCAAATAGAAGGGGAAGAAATGGAGGCAGTGAGAGATTTTACTTTCTTGGGCTCCATGATCACTGCAGATGGTGGCAGCAGTCACAAAATTAAAAGATGCCTGCTTCTTGGGAGAAAAGTGATGGCAAACCTAGACAGCATCTTAAAAAGCAGAGACATCACCTTGCTGACAAAGGTCTGTATAGTTAAAGCTATGGTTTTCCCAGTAGTGATGTATGGAAGTGAAAGCTGGACCATAAAGAAGGCTGATCGCTGAAGAATTGATGCTTTTGAATTATGGTGCTGGAGGAGACTCTTGAGAGTCCCATGGACTGCAAGAAGTTCAAACCTATCCATTCTGAAGGAAAGCAGCCCTGAGTGCTCAATGGAAGGACAGTTCCTGAAGCTGAGGCTCCAATACTTTGGCCACCTCATGAGAAGAGAAGACTCCCTGGAAAAGACCCTGATGTTGGGAAAGATGGAGGGCACAAGGAGAAGGGGATGACAGGGGGCGAGATGGTTGGGCAGTGTTCTCAAAGCTGCCAACATGAGTCTGACCAAACTGCGGGAGGCAGTGGAAGACAAGAGTGCCTGGTGAGCTCTGGCTTCATGGAGTCATGAAGGGTCAGACACAACCAAACAACTAAACAACAACAACAAAAGTAGTCAGAGGAAGTATAGTTTTCCTTTTTTTTTTTAACATTCCCCCCATTTTCAGTCCTATCGTCGTGCCTTTGCAAATCAAATGACCAGGGTGGGACTTCCGGGTTAGCGCCTCTGGCAATGGCAGAATTCCTCTGATCGGGAGGAATTTACTCCGTGGAAACAGGGTCTGGCCGCCACGGCGAAGGCGGAGACCCACTAAAAATCACAGGCGGGAGAAGCCTGTGAATCTGGGATTCGGATGGCACCTTTTGCGCCTCCCCTACTCGCGGGGAGACCCAGTTTCGGGGATCCGGAGCTATGTGGGGTGAGCGGCGCCGTGCTTCAAATAGATTGCTTCTTTCGTGGAGTGAAGCCGCATTGCTGTTGCCGGAGAGCGCTGACTTTTTCCTGTGGACAATTCGATTTTAAACAACTACCTGTGAGTAGAACGGAAAATTGGATCTATAAATGTCTTAATTTGGCACCAAAACGGGAAGGTTTTAAACAGGAAGTCCGCCTTCCCCTTTTGTAAATAGACTGAAGCAAAGACGCTGCAAGCTAAGGTCTTGGAAAGTCTTCCGCAAAGGATTAAATTTCCATCGATTAAAACTATTAAACCCCCCTTGGAAGCAGGAGAAGAGGGGGAAAATTTTGGATCGCACAAGCCTGCAGGAGAGAGTGTTGAAAATTAAATTACCACTGCTCTGAACCTGGAAAGGGGCTGCCAGTAAGATTTGACGTTTTGAAGTTCATTGGCTGTGAACAGAACGTATCTTGACAGTTAGCTAAATAAGAGAAATATATTGTTTCCATTGTCCTCTTCTGCGTTTAAAAAGGAGGAAAAGTAACTGAAAATTGAAACTATATTTACTGTTTGAACTGTGCTTAAAAGGATTGATACAAATAGAAACTGTTTCCCTCTAGAGGGAGCCTTTGAAACTGTTATAAGAGCTGAGCTGGGGGAACCAGCTGCAAGATAAGAGACTGTGAGAATCAGGGATTGACCTTGGACTATTTGAGAATGTCGACAGAAGAAGCTTTAGTGATTGCATTATGCAAGATAAGTCACTCGTTGGAACAACTCCACAAGAAGACAGATGTCATGACTACTAAAATTGATAACTTGGGACAAAAAGTGACTAACTTGGGACAAAAAGTGACTAATTTGGGACAAAAAGTGAACATCAATACAGAAATTATTCAGGATCTGACACAGGAATCTACTTTGACAGGGCAAATTGTTGAGAAGGCGAAGGAGAAAGTTGCTGTTGTTGAACCTAAAGTAATACAAGTGAGAGCCCCAGCCTTACAGAGGCAAATTGAGGACTATAAGTTGAGGCCTTTCATGACTGAATTTAGAAAAAGTCAGATTTTGAGGATTGGAGCCCTGCCTGGACTGGAGAAGGAAAGTTGGATAGATCCCTTCATGCAGGGATTTACTGACTTTTGGGATTTGGACTTGGGTTGTGAGGAGATTGGAGCTGTGGGGGCCTTTGGATTTGGAGGAATTTTGAAACGTGTCCTGAAATACCTTATGGGTTTTAGATTTAACCATGGAGATTTGGTTGACCTGTCGAGAAGGAATAAAAGCATTGCTAGGTTGGAGCTTCCCCGAGATCTGCTCTTCAGTATCAAAGGAAGGAAAATAAGAACAAGATCAGTAGAAGACAAAGTAAAGTGCATGTATAAATATGAAGAAGACCTGCAGAAGGGACTTGGAAAAGAGTTAAGAGCCTCGGACAGAAGATCACCAGGTTGATGGACTATTTGGAATTGATGAATGACTGGCAGTATTCGAGACCAGGGAGAAGAGATGGTGGAAGAAGACTGGAAAAAGTTTTAAAGTTTATTTTCAGAAATAGAAATATTGTAAAATTACTGAGTGTTAGAAAAATGTTGGAATGAAATCTTATGGCTTTAGTTGAAATGTTATAAGGAGTTAAGCATAAATAAGCATTATAGTATTAATGGAAAATAAGGGTAAAAATAAGTTAAGATATTTATATGACAGAAAATAGAGAAAGATGAAAAGGAATTGCTGAAACAATTAATAGAAGTGGAATACAAAAAGGGAGGTGAGAGGAGGTCGATGAAACAAGGGTATGAAAGATAGACTACTGAAATGGTATAATGTATGTTTTTAAATTGTTTTTGTTTTGTTTTGTTTAGGTTAATGTTGTGTTTTGTATTGATAATATATTGTATTGTATTGTTTTTTCCCTTTCTTGTTGTTTTTTTTCTTTTTGTCTCTTTTCTTCTCTTTCCTTTTTGTAAGTTTTAAAAGTAATAAATATTATTTTTTTAAAAAAAATGACCAGGGTGATAACAAGGGCTAGAAACATGTCTTTAAAAACTGAAAACTTTTTTTTTACTGATACCAGATGTGCATTGTGGGGGGGAATTGAAGGGATTCATTTAAATATGGCGCACACATTTCTTGGGATCTGCATGGTGCCATTTCTCTGCTACCGTATTTATTCTGGGGCTGTGCAAAAAAATGAAGCACCTATCAGTCTAGCACAGGCAGCTGTCTTTCCATTTGCTAGACCCACAATACTAAAAGAGGGAGGAGGGAAAGGATATGGTAGCTTAGGTAACCTATCTCTTGACAAACAGCAGCTATGCTTTCCTATCTAATGAAATGGAAATAACACCCTAATAGCACCCTGTGTGGAGCTGGGGGTATGTAATTTGCTGGGCGAATGTGTGCAAGAAAACTCGGTGGCCAGTAAACATCCCCTTTTTGCATCATTTCTCCAACCACCAAATTATACGTTGCCGGAATGATCTTTTTAGACAAATGGGCAGGTTAACGGTCAGGAGAAATAGAACCGGCAATGCACCAGTCCTGCCTGTTGTGATTATGTAAGCAGACTCCTTCTAGTTGCCATTCCCCCCCCCCCCAAACACACCCTCCCCTGGCAAATGTTTTTCGAGAGAGAGTTTAAGGACATCTGGAAGGGCATGGGAAGGAGGCTCCCAATTGAAGGTGTTTCTTTCTCAATCAAAAAGTAGCACTCACCAAGCAATAGGTGGGTCGAATGGAACATTAGTGCCAGGTGCCAGATCAAAACCCCAGAGAGAACACCTGTGTCACAGCAAATGCCAGCTCTCAAGCCAACTTGGTACACGAATTCAGTTTCCATTCAAGTATAAGACAGAGAAAGCAACAGGTACGTGTCAACCAGTTCTTATATGAGGTGTGGCTGGGTGAGAGGCAGTTCCAGTGAGTGCAGGAACATAGTACAAAAATGTAGCATTTGTGTTTAGGCTGATAGCTTGCTAATAGTCCAGAATAATTGACTGATAATTCATCACTGGGAGCTAAATTTCTGGATGCAGTATCTATTGGGGGAGGTAATTACAAGCATTCAGTTACTCTTACAAGGGAGAGTGAAAACAGTTTGGAAGGCCATTTTCCAGTGCTGTCTTCTCTAGCCCTCCTCTGCCATAGGTGAGATTTTACACCAATTGCAGAGAGAATTCAGTATTTCAGAAGTAGGAAGGCCCCAACTATGGAATGACCTCCACAAGGAGGTCTTGTGCCAGTATTGCTGATCATGCCACCAGGCTGAAACCTTTTTGTTTTCTGTCAGTTTTGATCTGTGTCCATTTTATTATTAATGTTCCATTATTTCATTTTGTCATGTGTCTTGAAGGTTGTCAGCTGCTTTGACCACTTTCTCTTAAATGGAAAAGAGGATATCTTGTGCGCATGCTGGATTATGAGGAGAATCTGGGTGATTCAGGGAAGGTTTTCATCTTTGGGGGGGGGGTCAGATTGCACCCTTAACAAGGCACCTCTGGAAGATTTTTATCTACAGAAAGGAGAACTGTTGCCTTGGCCAGGCTCATTTCACAACTTGAGTTGTATCCTTTACTGGTCATTTCAGAAAGACCACAGGTGTTACTATTGGTATATCAAGCCCTTAACAGATTGGGACCAGTTTCATGTAGGATCGCCTTACTCTAATCTGCACACATGGCACTCTTTGCAAGTGCCACATAATGCTCATTCTGCACTAGTAAGAAATCAATCTTTGTTTAGGTAAGCTTGTCTCGGCACGTTGGGGCATTTTAAGCTTTCACAGTTAATTTTAATTATCTTTTAAATATTTTTATTTGCTTGTTTTAAACTGCTGAGTTGTTTTTCTAACTAATAATTTGAATATTTCTTGTAAACCACTTTGAGGTTATATTACAATCAAGCAGCAGTATATAAATCTAGTTTAAATAAATAAATCATATACATGAGATAGTTCTGTATTTTTCATCTCTCTCTCTCTCTAGATATATATATAGAGAGAGCTATAGATATATCTGCAAGAGGAGTCCAGAATTCCCCTCCTGACAAAGTCACCAGCTGCAACCGATCTTATATATCTGCCAAGGCAAGGAGAAGGTGGTGCATCATCCGAATTAGTTCCCTTGTGTTCTGTGACTTGGCAGCCCCACAACATGTCGGGTTTTTTACATGCCCCAAATAATTCTTCAGTTGCCATGGATTCAGCAATTTTTTTTTTTTAAATGACACCAATGTTATTTGTGGGTACTGCAGCCTCTTGTTTTTATATTTAGGTACTTCTTGGCTTGAGGAGAGCTAAAATTGCCCTTAATTTGATGTCAGGTTGGAGAAGTCATTCTAACTTCTATGCTGGTCACCACTTAGAAAAAGAAAGTTGTCATTAGATTTCTACCAATTTTCACAAAAGAATTGAATTTGTAAATTTATGGGATTGCTGCTGAGTAAGTAACATCTCCTTATTATTCATTGTGTAGATTGTTGCTTACAGTTGAGAGGAATTCCCTTGCAATCGTCCAGTCTGGCCCATACAGAAAGGTAGCTGCTGACAGGGGCATTGCTGGATATTTAAAACACTCGGTCAAAGGCCCATGGTACAAATGAGCATAAAATGTGCACATGCTACTTTATATGTATTGGTGCATAATTTAATATGACTTTCAAAATTCAAAATGTGCCCACTAGTCTAAAAAGGTTGGCAACCTCTGACAAAAATGTTTGGTATTGAGAGGAATTTGACTTTAATATCTCAAATCACTTAGGGAAATAGCAAAATAGATAAAGCAGTAGATACACATGGGGCTACTTCATCAGATATATTGGTTTTCTAGATCTCTCCTTCCTTGCCTGCAGACACATTGAGGAGGACAAACAGAGAAAATAGCATTATAGCTGCTTCCCAAGCATGTCAAACAATAACCAACAGCTGTTCATTTTTGTGTGCTTGCATTGATTTCCCAGAGGGCCTAAAACCAAAACAAAACAAAACCGGTGGTTCAAGCTACCATCTGTAGGTGAAATTCCATCAGAGGGGCCTTGGGGCAACTGTTCTGCAATGGTGGATATATTTTGACCAGGGGAAGGGGCTGTAGCTCAGTGTTAAAGCAACTGATCTGCATGCAAAAACTCGCAGGTTCAATGTTCAGCATCTCCAGTTATGGCTGGGAATTTCTCCAGTCCACAACCCTGAATAACAACCTCCTGTCAATACTGAACGTGAAGCCATCAATTCTATCCGCTACACCACAATGGCTCACAGGTTCATAAACCATGTGTCACCAACCATATTGGACCTGCACAAAATGGTTGCAGTGAAGGGCATGGCATAACACAACATTAGAAAGAATGGAACTTTTCCTGTAGTTGGTGATGCTTTTACCATAATCTTATGTCCATGCTGGAAAAGGTTTATCCTGCCTGCCATGCTGTTAAATGCAACAACTTTTATCCAATGCCAACAACAAACCAAAGTCAGGGCTGCCCATGAAGGCCTCTACTGGCACCAGTGAACCTATAGGTGCCCTGTCCAAAAATATAGCTTTGGTTTGGTTTTGGTTTGGTTTATATCAACAACCTCAGATATGCAGATGACACAACCTTGATGGCAGAAAGTGGGGAGGAATTAAAGAACCTCTTAATGTGGGTGAAAGAGGAGAGTACAAAATATGGTCTGAAGCTCAACATCAAAAAAATGAAGATCATGGCCACTGGTCCCATCACCTCCTGGCAAATAGAAGGGGAAGAAATGGAGGCAGTGAGAGATTTTACTTTCTTGGGCTCCATGATCACTGCAGATGGCGACAGCAGCTACGAAATTAAACGAACGCCTGCTTCTTGGGAGAAAAGCAATGACAAACCTAGACAGCATCTTAAAAAGTAGAGACATCAACTTGCCAACAAAGGTCCGTATAGTAAAAACTATGGTTTTCCCAGTAGTGATGTATGGAAGTGAGAGCTGGACCATAAAGAAGGCTGATCGCCGAAGAATTGATGCTTTTGAATTATGGTGCTGGAGGAGACTCTTGAGAGTCCCATGGACTGAAAGAAGATCAAACCGATCCATTCTTAAGGAAAGCAGCCCTGAGTGCTCACTGGAAGGACAGATCCTGAAGCTGAGACGCCAATACTTTGGCCACCTCATGAGAAGAGAAGACTCCCTGGAAAAGACCCTGATGTTGGGAAAGATTGAGGGCACAATGAGAAGGGGATGACAGAGGACGAGATGGTTGGATAGTGTTCTCGAAGCTACCAGCATGAGTTTGACCAAACTGCGGGAGGCAGTGGAAGTCAGGAGTGCCTGGCGTGCTCTGGTCCATGGGGTCACGAAGAGTTGAACACAACTAAACGACTAAACAACAAATGCTGATTTTATCATTTATGTTTCAGAACATAAGGAGAGCCTGCTGGATCAGAGCATGCCCTGTCTAGTTCAGCATCCTGTTCTCACAGTGGGCAGCCGAATGCTCCCATAGGAAGGACCTGAGCACAACAGCCCACTCCCAAGCATCCTTGGCTAAATGGGCAGAGAGGAATGGTAAAAATCTTGAGATCTTCTCCCACATAAGTGTCGTCAAAGTTCCATTTCACCGGAAGCCATCAGCAGAATGGAACTGGCAGGGGAAAGAAATGGAAAATTTAGAGGTGTAATTAACTCATTCAAAAAAGAAATGTTGGTATCATTTCAAATCTGTCTCTCCAGAGAATCTTAACATGGCAGACAATTGGCTGAAATTGCCCAGCCTGTTGTTTATTCAGACCCTGGAATCTCATTGTACAGGGGTTTTTTATATTGATCTGCTCATGTCAAACATGACTCTGCAAAGCAACAAATCTTCTGGGCCTCCCCCACTTCCTTTTCTTCTACAACACTTGTTGTTTTTAAGTGGCAGGTGGCGGTGGGGTGGGATGCTGAGAGACGATGTCAAGGAACAGGCATATTTTGGAGAGTGTTGGGACCTTCCAAGGTCAGGAAAGGCCTGCAAGCAGTCAATCAGAAGGACCAGACAGAGACAAGTAGAAAACAGCAGTCCAGAGGAAGGAAAGCAAGGCGCAGGTATCTGTAGGGATAGGGGGAGGAATTCATTTCAGATCGCATTTAAAGGCAGACTTACATAATGTGCACCAAAACACCTACACCAGGATAAATTGTGTGTTTGAATGCATAAATTTGTGAAAATAACCTTCAAGAATGTTCTCTATCAGGGGGAATTTGTTGGGTAGCCATCTAGCTGGCCGCTGTGAGAACAGGATAAATGGACTAGATGTGCCACTGGCCTGATCCAGCAGGGTCTTCTTATGAAACTAGGGCCTCAGCAGGATCACCTGCTCTGGCCACTGGAAAACCCCTCAGAGTAGTCAAGGAATTTATCAGATTCCATCAGTCTCCAGGGGTGGACCATCCTAACTGGTCCCCCAGACTTGCAGGGGAGAATTGTCACAGTGAAATCCAGAGTCTGTGATTTGTGTCACCACTTCCCCTCCAGGAAAGCCTGCTCTGTACTGTTGAATTAGAGCAAATGCCAGTTCTGTGGATGGATGTCTGCCATGATTCAGCAACAGGGAAACAGCTCAGACCAGCGCTTTCTGGGCCTGGAACAAGCAGAAGTGTGGACAAGCCCTGAGTCAGCCTGGCTGAGAGAAATGATGGGGCCAGGAGACCAGGGCCTTGTGTCACAGCCACCTGAGAAGATGAAGTTTGGAGTCTCTCATACCTGAAACTTTATCCGAATCAGAAGAGCTGTTTGTAGATATACAACTAATTTCACCAACATTTTCTCTCTCCTCTGATGATTTTTGAATACAGCTCTTTCCCCCAACAATTCTCAGTCGTCGCCGTTCCCTTATTACTTGTAGATTTGGCACAGCAATAAATATTACTGAAGACAGGTGATGGGGGTCTGGAAGGGCTAAAAATGGAGGCCTGGAGACACCAGAGGAAACTTGAATGCAAATGGCAGGAGTCTGGGCCATGCAAGTATAGAATATGATTTGTTCCAGGTGGGTATAAGGAATAAAAATCAATCAAGTGCCTCTTTCCTCAGGCATAATCCCTGCAACCTTTAGTGCTGAGAGGTTTTCATGAGTGGAAGAGAAGCCTGAAGTGGGGAAGTTAATTATGAGAACACTGTTGGCCTGACCTCCAATGGTGTCTCACCTCAAGCCAAAGAGGAATCCTTTGTCTTCCAAATTGCAGCCAGTTCCACAGAAGTGACATTGCCTCTTAAAGGACAAATTACTGGCTGCTGCTCTGAGGCAAGGGCATCATATATGCACCAGAGGACAATTGACTGGCTGTCATGTCCTCCTTGAGCTCTGCTAGCTTTTGTTGTCAATTCCCATCAAGACAGGCGTCCATCAACAGCCCTTCTTTGCAGGGACTTCATTACCCACACATTATTAAGAATTGACCTTAGGTTTGTTTGAGGGTTTGGGGTGTGTGTGTGTGTGTATGTATGCTTTTTAAAAAAAAGAAAAGGGGGGGAAGGAAGAGCACTGCAGCGAGAAATAATCTCAAAATCTCAAAGATCAGGTAGGTCGAGTAAAGCCTTTCCCACTTGCAAGATGACAGAATGTACTAGAAGATCTTAACATACCTGGGTGTCCTGATGCAAGAGATATTTCTGAGATGATTAAATTGCCTCTGAATAAGTTGGTAATGGAGGTTTGTAGTGGTTTGGAACAACAGGCATTACTTATATATAGTGTCTGGGAGTAAAGTTAATATTCTAAAGATTAATATATTTCAACAGGTAATATATGTACTGCATGGTGTTTCATTATATATTCTCCAAGTGTGTGTGTGTGTGCGCACACACACACACACACACACACTTAAGAGAATGCCAGTATCTGAAAGGTGCTTTTAATTTTCCAGATATTAGCCTATATTGTAAGTCGGATTTGTTAGCACATAAAAATGACTGCCAAGTTTATTCTTCCTTCAGTATCCCAGCTTGGTTTATTTTAGAGATGGTTTATTTAACACCTCTCTTTGGATGGCTAGTGATGGGGTCTAACAATTGTAAAAAGGAAGGACCTAGACTACCTTCAATTTTAGCAACGAGAGAGACAGTGCAGCTTGACATGTCAGCTACAATTGGACACATATGCTCATGTTAAATTAACCTCATGGGGTAATCCAGTTCTGGAGACAGAGAGGCAATCCTTTTTGTAGAAGAAATGGGTGGAATGCAGGATATATATGTTAAGGGAAATGCAAGTTGAGTGATTAATGTGCATAATAACTGGCTATTGTGCACAATCACCAAGCCTCATGGAGAATGAACACATGAAGTGGGAACTGTTAACATTTCCTAGTCTATACATTCCCCAACAGGTCTTGGGGAATATGCATAGAGTGACTGAATGAATTTTGTACATTATGGCCATTATGTATAATCTCCAGCAGGCTTTGGGTGGTGCACATCTCTCATCTCTATTTTGTACATTCTCTGTGTAATATGCACATTCTCTGGTCAGTATGCATAGTCGTCAAGAAACATGCTCTTTAATTTCTTAAGGGTTCTAGAGTTAGGAGTAACCCATTTTGCTGATGAAACTAAATTATCCAGGGTCATTAAAACAAAAAAGAGAAGAAGAATTCCAAAAGGACCTCTCCAAACTGAGTGAATGGGCAGTGACATGGCAAATGCAATTCAATGTAAACAAGCGTAAAGTCATGAATGTTGGGGAGATATCTTAATTTCACATCATTAATTTCACTCATGAGGTTTGAACTGGTAGTGACAGACGAAGAACAAGACCTTGTGGTTTTACTGGGTAGTTCAATGAAGATGTTGCCCCAGCGTGGGGCAGCTGTGAAAAAGGCAAATTCCACGATAGAAATTGTTAGGAAAGAAATTGAGATTAAAACTGTCTAGATTATCCTTGGGGGTCCTTTCCAACTCTGTGATTCTATGGTTTTATGTGTATAAAATTATGCATAGCATAGAGAAAGATTTTTCTCCCTCTTTCAGAGCACTGGAACTCATGGACAACCAAGGAAGCTGAATGTTGGAAGAGTCAGGACAGAGCAAAGCAAGTACTTCGTCTCACAGTGGATAGTTAGTCTATGGAACTCAGTGCCACAGGAGGTAGCGAGAGCCACCAACTGGGGTGGCTTTAAAAGATGATTTGACAAATTCATGGAGGATAAGACTATCAGTGGCTACTAGCCATCATGGCTGTGCTCTGCCTCAACAGTCAGAGGCAGAAATGCTTCTGAATACCCATTGATGGAAACCACAGGAGGGGAGAGGGCTCCTGTGCTTAGGGCATCTCATTGGTCAGTGTCAGAACAAGATGCTGGACTAGATGAACAAGTGACTTGATCCAGCAGGCCTTTCTTCTGCTTTTATGTTCTTCTTCCCTTCTGAATGGTGTCCTTTAGGACAGGGACTGTTTTGCTATTGTTCATGGTGAGCTTTGTCAGGAGCCTTTTTTGACTGAAGCTCAGGGTGATGAAAGACTGTCATAAATAAATCTGATCAAGGTGAGTCTCTCCAGGTCAGCCTCCCGCTTCCCACAATAGCCAGAGGTCAGCTTGCTTTCGCCTTTCAAGCCCTCCAAGGTCATAGCCAGGGCTTCATCTTCTGACAGTGAATTCCATAACTTGATGCCACCCTGCAGGAACAATAACTGGCCAAGAAAAGAACTGCTGCTTTCTTCCTGCACCACAGGGTTTAAGACCAAAGCAATATTTATTAGAATAGTTTCCTCCATTTTCTCCTTCCTTCCTTCCTTCTTTTTTGCATCTCCACCACCTAACTGTAACACTTTGGTGACCTGGGCAGTCTTCGCCATCACAACATTTTGCCTGACAGCTGTGAGCTACACTGGAGCTTTAGACGCGGGTGGCTTTTGCAGTGGGCTGGGGACTCTGGCTGCAAATTAGCTCTGCTAATGAAATGTCAGGATGAGTTTGTGAGCCCTTGTTTCACAAAGGGGTCAGGGTTGGCGGTGCTTGAGAGAGGCTCATCAGTCCCTCTATGCAGAATCTTGCTGAATTATAAAACTGGAGGAGGTAGAGGAAAGGAGAGGTGATTTATAGGATATCCTGCCTTGCAACCTCTTGTGCCCAGACTTTTCAGAAGATCTAGGGATGGACGAATCTGTCAATTTCAGTTTCTCTCAGGTCACAGCCACGCTATACATTTAAAACACTTTTTTAAAAGATCACTTTAACATTCATGGGTTGGGGAAGGACTGTAGCTCAGTGGCAAAGAGTCTGCTTGTATGCAGAAGACTCCAGGTTCAATCCCTGGCATCTCCAGGTGGGCTTCTCAGCCACATGACTATCATTGCATGTTTGGCTTGATCTAGCATCAAGGCTACTATGTTCTTAACCGAGCCTATGGAAACAATATATAGCAAGAGTCACAAGTTGTACTGGGAGCCTCTAGCTTAGATGGCTTCAAAAGAGCATCAGACAGATCCATGGGGGAAGGACAGGCCTATCCATGGGTATTAGGTGAATGGGACATGGATGGTGCTGTGGTCTAAACCACTAAGCCCCTTGGGCTTGCCAGTTGGAAGGTTGGTGGTTCAAGTCTCCACAATGGAGTGAGCTCCCATTGCTCTGTCCCTGCTCCTGCCAAACTAGTAGTTTGAAAGCATGCCAGTGCAAGTAGATAAATAGGCACCGCTGTGGCAGGAAGGTTAACAGCTTTTCTATGTGCTCTGGCTTACGTCACTGTGTTTTCTTGCACCAGAAGCGGTTTAGTCATGCTGGCCACATGACCTGGAAAGCTGTCTGTGGACAAACGCCAGCTCCCTCAGCCTGAAAGCGAAATGAGCGCCACAACCCCATAGTCACCCTTGACTGGGCTTAACCCTCCAGGGGTACTTTACTATTTGTTTGTTTGTTTGTTTGTTTTTGTTTGTTTACCTAGATATGTAGAATGTTGATAACTGTTTTAATTTGCTTTAATTTATTGCAGATTCTGGATTTAACCTTTATTAGGTGAATGGAGCATCCCTGTCCAGAGGCAGTGTACCACTGAATACCAAGTGTTGGGAGCAAACAACAGAGAAATGCATCACCGTCGTAGCCTAACTGTTAGCCTCTCAGGGCTTCTAGTTGGTCACTTGCTGGAAAGAGAATGCTAAACTAGATGGTCTGTGTCAGTAGGAACCATCTTAGTTTGAATAGCATTTCACAGAGCAAGCACAGGGAATGTGCATAAATGAAGATAACCTTTGCATATAAAAGAAGTCTTTAATCCTCAGATAAAAAGGAGGTCTGGATTTATTAGCACTAAGGCATCCCTGTTGGAAATGATCAGGAGTTGCCAGCCTGTTTTCCCCTTCAAGTACCACCCTCTTCAATCTAAAGCACCCCCCCAGCCCCACAACCCCAGTTGCCCTCTCCCCAATCGCTCTCTATCTGCACAAACCAATTAAGTTCCTAAGGCATCAGACGATCAGCTGGCGGCCCACAAGTCATTGTGTTTAATCATGTACTAATGGTGGTTTCTTGGCAATAATTACAAGATAACAGTGTTTGCAGGCTGTAATCAGAATGATTTCCATAATTAAGACAGCCTTTTCGCAGTGCATTCTGTATCAGACTCCCCCCCCTCCCCGCCCCACTTTTATCACATTGATGGCAGCAAGCATCAGAGGGCCCTCTTCAAAGAGGGAACAAGCAAGCTCTTAAAAGCTCCCTCTACTAGGACAGGGGGTCACTTCCCTGTGGCTGACGTGGCTAATTAAAGCACGATGAAGGTGACACTTGGAAGATGTGCCGGAGGTTGCTGGGGGGCCTCGTGAGTGAAAAGGATTTCAGCTTTTGCCTGCAAAGACTGGGGTTGTTGATGAAAGGCCATAGCTCAGTGGCATAGCAGTTGCTTTGTACCATGTTCAATCTCTGGCATCTCTAGGTAGGGCTCAAAATCTCTCCTGCCTGAAACCTGGAGAGCCACTGAACCAGTCAGTGTAGGCAGCAGAGAGCTAGATGGACCATTGGTCTTGTTGGGGAAATATTGGGGTTGGCCCACAAAACTGCAGGCAAGGAGACATATTCTGGTGCCAACCCTCAACTACCTGTTGGTTGAGATTGTGTCACACTGGCCTTGCTGTTTGACCAACCGTTGGAGTTTGGGTCTTATTGGCCATCCAGCCTGGACCCACAGAGTATTGAACATTGAATCCCAATATTTCCCTAACGATCTGACAGTCTCCTGTGTCCTTAGGATCCTATGTGTGGAATCAGGGCCAGCTTTGTCCTTAGGCAAGCTGAGGCGGCTGCCTCAGGTGGCCTAACCCCCAAGGCAGCAGCCGGGCAAGTGCTCCACCTTCCCTTCCACAACTGGCACAGAAGTGATGCCAGTATCAGCTGAAATCACACCCGAAATCTCACAAGATCTTGAAAACGGGCAAGATCTCACCCGAAATCTGTGCCAAGGCACTGCCACTTCTTCATCAGTGGTGGAGGTGTTAGGGTGGGTGAAGAAATGGTGCCAGCAGCCACAGGTATGGTGGTAGGAACAGCAGAGCAAGGAATGGCAGCACTTCCCATTTTGCCTCAACTGGCAAAGCGGAACATTCCACCCTTGTGTGGATTGCCTACACACTCCAGTTAGGATAAAGTAGAGATGAACAAATCTTTTTGCTGGGGTGGATCTTGGAATATGCTCAGTTAACTGAACGGTTTTCTTGAAAGCTCAGAAAAAGAGCCGTTTTTCTAAAACCCTTTTAAAAATCATTTTCTATTTTCTGAAATTGAATTTAAAAAATGGGTTTCGAGTCCCTAGTAAACCCTCAAATACTGACCCTGCCCAACCTTGCCCTGTCTTCTGACCCCTTCCAAGTTCCTCAGCACTGGGGGTTGTAACTACACCTGTCCCGTAGGGATAGGGAGCTGGGGAAATAAATTGGTTCAGGTCATATTTTAATGAGACTGTATCTGGAACTTTCGCTTCCAGAAACAATATGCAAATCAAAATGCAGTTGAGATTCACACTTCTCACAGTTTTGCAGTGCAGTTCTCCAACCAGATTACATGCATGAAAATGCATATTTTAGTGAAAATAACATGCAGAACTGCATTATATTAGGGGAAAATGCATACAAACATTTGAATAATAGGAGAGATTCATAGTAAAATGCTAGTAATTTTTTATGAGTGCTCTTCAGAAATGACAAATGGATGTGCAAATGTAGAGAACTGAATTTATGATTGGAAAAATGAGAAATGGAGAGAAACCAAAACTGGCAGATTCCCCCCCCCCCATGGTCCCTGGTGCATGTTTTAGGGAGGGGAATAAAATCTCCCAGCCTCCTGCTGCAGCCACCACCAGGACAGGTGAGTGAGAACGCCAGCAATGGAGAGTGTGACTGGGTGGGGGCTGAAATATGAAGCTTCTGCT
This sequence comes from Podarcis cretensis, assembly GCF_951804945.1. Classification (NCBI taxonomy): domain Eukaryota; kingdom Metazoa; phylum Chordata; class Lepidosauria; order Squamata; family Lacertidae; genus Podarcis; species Podarcis cretensis. Next base: position 33,125,467 of record NC_137177.1, read on the forward strand.
TCAGCTTGGGGGGAAGAGGTCCCAGAAAAGGGCCATGGAAATCCTGAACTGCAGGTTACTTGGAAAATAACTTGACATGTGGTGAAGGGATGAGTATGGTAAGGGATTACTGGGACATGGACTTTGCAGAAATCTCTGCTACTACAGGGCAAGTGATGTCCCCTTGACCTGCCTTTCTGTGATCAAGTGGTCAGAGGATACTAAATTCAGGCACTGGTGCTTCTCTTGGTCACAGGTGTGTGCCTGAAGCTCGCCAGTCATTGGATGACACCCTCATTTTCTGAGAAATGCTGACTGGGTGGAAACTGGGAAATCAGAGCACTTGAGGTATCATAATCTCAGAGCACTTGAGGTATCATAATAACTTTCTAAGGGGTTTAGCCAAAAAAAGGGGGGGAAGAAAACTTGGGGAAGGACATGTTCAAGACAATTTCAGTGCCTTTCTTGGCTTGTGTGAAATGGAATAGATGGCTATTACAACCCTGAGTGGCTCAAGCAAAACTGCAGAGAGGTTTCATACAAAACAAGACTCTCTAATATTCATAAAAGGATAAATAACAACTCATAATTGGACTTGCAGTCTTTGCTCTGTTTCAATTATCTGTTGTCAAGCATGTACTCTGTGCATTAGGTGTATTGCTCTGTAGTAGAGTTTCGAAAAATAATTATTATTGTACATATTATTTTTAAATCCCACACCTCTCTGGTTTCCTTGAAACTCATTCTCATATCATAAGCTAGAGAGTAGAGCTCTAACACTGAACATACGCTTGGGGGCTAAGCCACAGCTGATAGACTCAGGCTCAAATCAGGCCATCGCTGCCTCATGTCAGGATGTTCTAATGCCCTCCAGGGATGCTGAGCATATCACTTTCCAGGTGCATGGATCAAATCTGATTACATCCTTGGCTATGAACCGATATTCAATCTGTCTCTTGGAGAACATGAATTAATTCAAACAATCACAAACTCAAGGGCAAAAAGGTGAACAGTTAAGGTCCAGTTAAGAAAGACATGGGGCCCTGCATCATTAAGCCTATAAAGTCAAGAAAGATACAAGTCAGTGATATCAGGTATCAAAAACCACTGCCCAAGTCACGTTGGCGGAGGACAAGGGCAAACAGCTGGAGAGGGTGAATGGCTGCAAGGATACTGGGCAACTTAGTTCCTCTCTCCCATTTATATTCTCTCCTTTCTCTTCCTCCAAGGAGAGCAAGCTGGCATCTATGGGGAGTCATTCCATTTCATCCCCACAATGGCCTGTGAGGTTAGTTTGATTGAGAAAATGACTCTAATTGCTACACCAGGATTGTGAAACCTGTGGCTCTCCAGATGTTTCTTTATTTTATCTAAACTTCCCTGGGAGGGAGGGAGGGAGGGAGGGAGGGAGGGAGGGAAGGAGGGAAGGAAGGAAGGAAGGAAGGAAGGAAGGAAGGAAGGAAGGAAGGAAGGAACTAAGGAACTAAGGAAGGAAGGAAGGAAATCAAACTAATTTGTTAGAAGGTTCTTTGTTTCTTTTCCCTATACAGCCTTGTGCGAATTAATTGAAACGAACAATGACTTTAGTAGTTTATTGTACAAAATTCACATGTACATGTACAAAACTCACATATACGTATATTAGTAATGGATATGACCACTGCTATTTTTAAGCAGCATTTGAACACGGTTTGGCATGGCGTCTACTAGTTTCAGACATTCACTGTTGATTTTCAGATCCCTGTACCACACCTGAATCAGCGCCTGAATGAGCTTCTCCAAAGCTGTACAGTCTACAGCATGGAGGCGACTTTTGCATATAGCCCACAAATTCTTTTCTCCACTGGTCTTTCATCCATTCCTTGTACTTTTTTGCCCGTGTATACCACTTTTCTTTCATTTTTTTGGTTAAAAGCTGTTTATTGACAGGTCTTCTGGCTTTTTGTCCGACTGCAATAAGGCGTCTGCGAACTGTAGAGGAACTGATTTGGATTCCTTTCTCCTTCCAACCCATATTCAGTGCATCACTCATCTTGCGGGGATCCTTTTTGCTTTGCCGAAGCAAGAAAGCATCATCTCTAGGAGTGGTTTTCTTCTTACAACCACACTTTCCTTTATGTTTAGGAGAAACTGATCCGAAACTTGATGACACGGCTGACAGTTGCTAAACTCACACCAAGCACTGAAGCAATCTCTTGATACGTCTTAGCTGTGTGTTCGTGCAGAGGTACGATCTTCGTACATTTCCTAGGTGTCCCATCCATCTCGAACAGCGGTTGAATCAAAAGCTGATGAAATACTGTAGCTGCTGATGTAATGATTGCATCATACACTACGGCGGTCAGACAGGATTCTATACTCTGATGCACTACAGTAGCTGCTGACATAATGATTGCATCATTAAAAAGTAAAAAAATTGATCAAACTGACTTTTCGTCTTTGTTTTGAGTACAGGAATACGAGTAAGATAGAAAACATGCTTTGTTTCAATTAATTCGCACAAGGGTGTAGGTACCTGACCGTTTTCTATGATTAGTTTAGACTACAACTTCTTAGTAATCAATGTATCTGAAGTAGGTTTGCCACTCTGTTCTGGAAAACTGATCCTATTCCCAGAATCCTTTATGGAAAATTCTATACTCTTCTGATCCACAAAGGGACTAAAAGGTAGAACTTTAAATAAGTCCTCTATATTGATATAGACCATAGCACCATCTAGAGTGTTTGGGACTCTGGACCTCTGCTGGGAACAAATATCCTTGGTTTTATCTCCAATCTACTTTCCCAGTTTAGTCCCTCTTTTTCTCTCCCCCCCCCCTTTGCAGTAGCCCAGCTATCTTTTTTGTAAAGGAAGTTCAAAAATATTAAGAAGGTGGAATGATCCTCTAAGTAAATTTCTGATTGGTTACATGGAACTTGGTTCCACTTACATGGAACTTGGTTTGGCATTGATCCAGCCCCTTTCCATCTGAGGTGGGATGCCAGCTTTCATTGGCTTCAAATTCCCATAAATGTGTGGAGTATTGCTCCAGTGCTTGGTCCTCTATGGTGAACCACATGCTCTGAGACAATTATTCAACCAGGAAAAGACACTTTCAGCCGGGATAATGTTTTTTTCCAATCCTGTTGGCTGGATCAGCTATCACAACTCTCAGTTGGAGCAGAAGAATTGCTGGACCCTACTTCTGCCACAAACTGGACCACTATATTCATAACCCTTCTTCTTCTTTTTCATCGTGGAAAAGCGAGCGAGGGATACCAACTCACCAAACACCTCCTTGCATTAACAAAGAGTAAGGCGACAGGATGTAGACTTTCGTTTGCACATCTAGACCCTGGGTGGAAAGAACTTTGGGATATCCTTGTCTATGCTACATTTTTGTTGTTGCTGGCATTGTCAATTTGAATAAATAAGGTAGTTTAACCATCACTCAGGTGTGTATGGCGGGTGCGGGGAGAGACAGCTACCTTGTCATTCAAGTTGGGCTTCTGGTGGAGGCTCAGATAAGAACCAAATATAACAGAAATAAAATATAGACATGCCCCACCCACATCTTTTTATTCTACAATTTTATTATCTCTGTACAGTACTTGGAAAATTTCATACATGAAGCAGTATACAGTGGTATCTCGGGTTACATACACTTCAGGTTACATACACTTCATGTTACAGACTCCACTAACCCAGAAATAGTAACTCGGGTTAAGAACTTTGCTTCAGGATGAGAACAGAAATCGTATGGCGGCGATGCGGCAGCAGCAGGAGGCCCCATTAGCTAAAGTGGTGCTTCAGGTTAAGAACAGTTTCAGGTTAAGAACGGACCTCCGGAACGAATTAAGTACTTAATCTGAGGTACCACTGTATAAGTGTTGTCAATGTAAATAAAAAAAAAAACTTTTTCTTTTTCTTTTTTTTATAATAATTTTTATTAATTTTCCAATTTTTAACAGAAAACAACAACAACACACAAACATCAACAAATACAAACACATACAAAGATATCATTTCTTAACCTCATTTTCATAAGCCTCTTTTCCCATACCTCACCCTTTTTGCATCCTTATTTTACAGTTTTTCAACAACTCTTTTTGCCAATTAAGTTTAAGCTCATTATCATTCTCAATTTTACCTTAAATCATCAAACAGTTTTAGCTGCAATTCTGCATCTCCCTTCCCCTTGACATTTTATCACTCCTCTATTTTACAACAGTTCTTAAGATATACTTTAAACTTCTTCCAATCTTCCTCCACTGTCTCTTTCTCTTGGTCGCGGATTCTGCCGGTCATTTCTGCCAGTCCCATAAAGTCAATCACTTTCGTCTGCCATTCTTCCAGTGTGGGTAGTTCTTGTGTCTTCCAATACTTTGCTAAAAGGATCCTTGCTGCAAAAAAAACAAAACCTTTTTCTTTTTCTTTTTTGTTTTGCTTTTTTAAAAGGGGGGGGGGAGGACAGGGACAGATCTAAGACCCAACACAAAAGTCTCACTGTTTATCAGTGTCCCAGATTCCACTCCTGAACTCTAGGAAACCCTGGGCTGAAAGGTAGCTATGCTGCACAATTGATGAGAATAAATGCAACCCAGCCAGGAAGGCAAAACATTTAAAAATGCATTTCCAATTTAAGAAGCTGAGGCGTGACGGTCTCATTTCTCTTCCAGCTTCTCATTACAGAAATGGAGAAGAAGAAGAAAAGACAACCCACTCCTAAATTGAATGTAACAGGCAATATGATGTGATGCAGTCCACACGGTCAGCAGCAAATTCAGCTAACAGTCATTTAAATTTTGAAATTGTGTGTGTGTGTGTTTGAGCTCAGTAAAAGACTGTTATGGAGAGAATTGACTGGAATATTGTTTTTGTTTTGTTTTGTTTTGTTTTTGAGGGGGTGGATGCAGCTTTCTCTGTGTTAAAAGTTGAGCTGAACACCCCATCTTTATATAACGGAATGCAACAACTTTGTATGGATCTACGCAAGCCCTTCATTGGCCACACAAAGCCTTTGTTGGATGCCCTGGCAAGTGCAGCCTTCCTTAACCTGGTTGCATCTAGCAGTTCCCATCAGCCCGTCAGTATGGGTGGCAGGTCAGGAACTGTAGCTCCCAAAATCTGGTTGGGGGAGGCTTGTCTAGCAGTTAGAGCAACACAACTGTAGTGGATTCAGTTGCTATTTATGGGCCTCTTTGCAGTTTGCTTTCATTTCTCTCCCCCAGGACCTCTTCACAGCAGAAAGAAAATGCTAAAGCTTTTCCCAAGCTCTCTGCAGTCCCCCAGAGTATGGAAAACAACAACAGGCTTCTCCTCCTGACTACATGCGTGTTTATTAGAATGTGTTCAGATTTTCTAATGAATGTGTATAGGGTGGGAGCACAGCCAGACCCTCACTCCACCCCCCCCCCCCATATACACAGGCTCTGGAATATAATATTTCAGGCTGCAGCTGGGGTGCATATTTGAAAACTCCACAATTAAAATTAAAGAAGGAAAGGTGGGCTGGTCCTTTCTCCCGCACTTGATGATTTTCATTCTGCAGGGAATTTTTCAGTGAGATAGGATTCCATAAATAGACACGCATCCCTCCCCTACCCACAGCCTACAGACGAATATGGTTGATATAGAATGACTTTGGGCATTTGAATATTCCAATTACTTTCCCTTGGTGTAATAGGGCTGTTGTTTTGTCTAACCATTATGACTGTGGTATATACAGTTTTAGTTGCTACCTTCCACGCATTCACTTACCTTATTTGCCTTTATGCCTGTATTTGTTCAACAGTGATTTGTCATTGTATATGGACTGTGTATACTGTCATCAGATCCTGTTTGATAACACTGTGTTTTGCAGAATTTTGTACAATTTTTTTTTTTTTGAAAATTTATAACAATAACAATGTCTAGCTCAGGCCCTGAGACATGGATACAATGATGTCCTGATAAGTCTTTGAGCATTGGAATGCATTACAATGGCATCCGCTGCCCCCCCTTTCTTCTTTTCCTTCTGGTTGTTCCAAGAAAAGAAAAGAAACAGGGCTCTTTTTGTATTTCTGTGTGTGAAGCAGGAAGCAATTATTTTGCCTGGTGCCCCAGAAAGAAGACCATTGCATCCACAGCCCCTTGAGTCAAAACATGTCTGAACATGAAGTGGATGGAGTGTGGGGCTTCTGCCAATGCAAACTGCAGCCTGCCACCCGCCCTGGAACACCCCCCTGCTGGTAAATGCTCACAACTGGGTGCCTTTAATTACAGAACACTTCAGCATCCCCAGTTCCTATGGCTTTCAAGAGAGAGTACAGAAATAATTAATAATCATGAGCGCGTGCACACACACACACAGAGAGAGAGAGAGAGAGAAGGGAATTGGAAGAAAACTGTAATCCAGAGCAGGAAGATCACTCCCAACAGACTGTTAATCCTTTGGGTTCTGTACTGGAGGTGATGGGGCCACATGTCCCTTGGGGGGCCTAGATCTGCCAGGCCTCCCAGCTGTCACCAGTCTGCTGCCTGAGGCAACTGCCTCACCAAGGCTAATGTGTGGGCTGGTCCTGCCTCCTTTATTTGGTTAAATGTTCCTCGATATTTTCCAGACAAAATAAATAAAAAATTGTCCAGGAGCTCAGCACAAACTTAGCTGGTCTCTAAGGTGCTACTGGACCATTTTTTATTTATTTAGACTGTGTCAGACCAACACCTGAATCTTTTCCAGACAGATTGTGGAACTCGAAGAAGAGAGACTCCCAGTGCTTTATATGCAAGTTTACTCAGAGGAAAGTCCCACACACTGTGTACAACCTTCAGGTAATTAATGTTCCTCCTAACGTGAGCCTGGGTGAGAGGGTCAATGTCATTCCAGAGCTTGAAAGCTCTCAGTGCTCCACAACATGCCTTTCTCGTGGCCCATTTCAGCTCTGTGCTGAATGAGTCTGATGCCTGAGTTCAGTCAGCAGCTGCAAATCCAAGAACGAAAAAGGAAACCTCACAGACGAGGGAAGTGGAAGATATCAGCTGGGTCCTTTTGCATCCTGGGATATCCCTGCAATATCAAGGTTTGGCGAGTCCCATTTGGTCTACACCAGTGAAGTGACTCAAGCCAAGCTAAGACATGCACTGGCAAAGGGAAAGGAAGAAAGACATTGAGGCCTGGGCAGCTACTTTAATTAAAACATAATCTTTCTTAATCTGCTCAGGCACTGTCCTTCCAAATCAATGCCTTGTTAAAGTTGTGGGGAAAGCTCTTTAATCATATCAGCTCGGTAGCCTTCCATGAGCTGGGGCCTCTGAAGATTGGGCCAGGCCTCCAAAGGGTAAGCTTTGCATTTTCATTAATCATAAGCTTGTGGAAGGGTTTTCTCCTACTCCTTCTTCCTCTGCCATGCATTTTGTTAAGCCTGGGAGGGTCTATGAACACAAACATCCTCCCAGGCATCTGAAGTGGATTCCTTAAGTTAATTCTGCATTGCATGAAGGAGGACATGCTTTGGTCTCTCTTGAAGCTGCAGGCAGTCAGTTTCATCAAGTGATCTCTCCCATCCTCCATACTAGTTATGGTATCAAAGGTCCAGAAAAGGAAAACCGAAATCATCAACAGGTGACTCCCCCACAAAGGTTGTAGCAAGTAGCGCTTTTTAAGAGGTGACACAATGTAAGTTTATAAAATTATGAATGGTATGGAGAAAGTATATAGGCTAAAGCTCCCCCCCCCCCAATATAACACTAGAACTCATGGACATCCAATGACATAAAAGAAAGGACTTCTTCATGCAACACTTTGGTTAAACTATGGAATACTCTGCCACAAGATGTAGTGATGGCCACCAACTTGAATGGCCTTGAAAGAGAACTGGATGAATTCATGGAGGATAAAAATATCAATAGCTGATTGGCACGATGGGTGTTTTTAGGAATACGAGTTGCTGGAAGCCACAAGAGGGGACAGGGCTCTTGTGCTTGCGTTCTGCTTGCAAATTTTCTGCAGGCATCTGGTTGGCCACTGTAGAACAGGATGCTGGACTAGATGTTCTTATCATGAAATGGGAGTTGGGAGGGAGAGAAGAAATCTCTCCAATTCCTCTGGCCCATGTGCAATTTTATAAATGTCAATCAGGTTCCCCCCCTTAATCCTTTTCCTTCCTTCTTCTTCAGCAAAATGCTCCAAAGCATTTTGCCTTTCTTCATAAGGATCCAGTGCCTTGATCTGTTTTATTTCAGCTTTACTGAGGACACTTATAAGAGTCATGTCTTATAGCAGAGGCTGCCAAGAGACCCAATGCTGCTGGACTGCAACTCACATCATCCCTCATGGTGGCTGAGGCTGATGGGAGTTGGAGTCCAACAACACCTGAAGAGCTATAGGTTAACCACCCATTGGACAATTTATTCATTTATAAGTGGTAGCTTATAATAGGCTGATGAACAGAAGGTGGAATAGTCAAATACATAAGCTAAATAATCAAAAATATTTCTAATCTCGTTTCTGTATAGCTCATTCCAATAATCCTCCAAACAGTTCCATCTCTCTGCAGCTATTGAAATCCATTTCATGCCTTCTCTTTTCTGAATTGCATCTGTTAGTTTATCCATCATTGCCAGTTCAACACGTTTCATTAGCCATTCCCAAACGAGTGGTAAATTCTGGTCCTTCCATTTCCTTGCCTGCATGATTTTTGCAGCCGTTAATAAGATAAAACTAAAAATCTTACAGTCTTCTCCACCTCATTTCTTTCCAATGACACTGAACAGGACCAGCAAAAAAAAGTAGCTCCTATTGTAATGTCCACGATGTCTGGCATACATTGAAAAATTGTTCTCCAGTAACATGTAGCAGTCCGACAGCCCCACCACATATGACGAAAGTGAGCACAATCAGCTTGGCACTCTCAGCATTTAAAATAATTAGCCCTGTAGAGTCTATTTAATCTTTCTAGTGCTATGCGTTAGGTACCATCTGAAGAGCAATTTATATTGCTCCTCTTTTATGGATACACTATATGACAGCTTGTCAAACTGGTTCCACACTTATCTCCAAAATTGCTCCGTTGCATCCCTGCCGAATTCTCTTCCTCATCTCATTCTACACACTATTTACTTTCACAATTTTGTTTATTTATGTTTATCCCGTTGCATATGTATATCCCACCTTTCTTCCACCCCAACACCCAAGGCAGTGTAAATGTGGCTCCCATACAGCCTCTCATCCAAGCACTGACCAGACCCAGACCTGCTCAGTCTCAGTAAAATGATATCATCTGCCTACAAAGCACATAGCCTTCACTGCCTACTCTGGCTCTGTGAGGCTCATCATCTGCCACCGGATCCTTTTGCTTGCAATGCCAAATACTGAACCAGGACCTTCTATACTGAAAGCACAGGCTCTACCTGTGGGTTACATCTCAGTAGGCTAAGTAGCTTCAGATCCATACAAACGTTTGGGGTTGTCACAACACCTAGGGGGTGGCCACCACCCTCCTTAGGCCCTGCTTATGAACTCCCAACAACATCTAGCTGTCCACTGTTAGAAGCAGAAAGCTGGGCTAGACGTATCTGTAGCCTGAAACAGCAAAGACATTCATATGTTCATTGGTTGGACTGTTTGTGTATGTCTTTCCCACTTTGATATACTGTGCTACTGAAAGCAGGTCTCCGATTTAAAGACCTGTCCATAATCCACGCGGTGTTGACATTTGAGAATCTTTGAGCAGCAATCTAATCTGAAAGTGGGAGAATTTCAGGGGCACTCGTACACCTTGCTCCCTTCCCCCAGTTTACTAGTGCTCTGTTCACTCAACCAGTCTGATCTTGGTCTTTTTATTTTTCATGCCACACAAACTCTTATGCTTTGCAGTTCATCTTTGGAAAGCAAACAGTGCCCCCTGGTGAAAGAAAGAAAGAAAGAAAGAAAGAAAGAAAGAAAGAAAGAAAGAAAGAAAGAAAAAGAGAGAGAGAGAGAGAAACCAATGACTGCAAACATTAAAACTTGTCTGTTTGGGGCTGGGCTGTAGTGCAGGAGCAGAACCTATTCTTTTCTTGCAGATGGTCTGAGATTCAAACCATGCCCCTCTGTTCAGGATGATATGGGAATGAATCCTGCTGGAAACTCTGCAAATTGCTGCCTGTTAGTGTAGAAAATATTGAACTAGATGGGCAAATGATTTGATTTGGTATAGGACAGCTTTCTGTGTTCTAGCTAGGCGTAGATCAGCAACTTCCTCTTCTAACAAGCTTCTACAGCAGCATAGAGGCTGAGGCACCAGGCTCTGGCTGCCAGAGTCCCTAAGTTTGAATACCTTCTGCTGTGCTCAGGTCTTTCTTTTGGGCTTCTCATAGACACCAAATTAGCCACTATGAGAAGAAACTATTGGGCTAGATGGGTCTCTGGCCTGATGCAACAGCCAGGCTCATCTTATGCTCCTACAGTTACTCTGCCAAGTGCATCACACACCAAAGCCTTATTCGCACACTCAGGTTGTAAGAGCAATCTTCATGCAAGTGAGAGAGGGAAGGAAGGAATGAACAGTGCCCCTCTGGCATGTACCCTTCCTGCTTTTCATCCCCAGCCTCCACAAATGACGGCAAGCTTGAAGCAGAGAGCCTCCTGAACCACTTGGTAGTCCTGAACAGTAAGCGGTAGGTTAATATTTGAAACAAACAGACAAATGACGACAACTGCACATACGAACTGGTTGCCCTAACAGGCTGAAAGTGCCAATTTAAAATCACCATTCTATAGCAGCAAAAGTGGGGAGGCATTTTCTGAGGAAAGGTTGGCAAGATGCAGCAGCACAGGCCTCCCCTTTGCCCCTTCTTCTCTATGGGCTCCGTGAGATGACCTGTATACTGAGTGTTCATTCCAAGGTTAGATGCTGCCTGGTATTTGTTGAATAGTCTTTCTTCTTCATTGCTGGGCCGTTATATGACAATGAGCATTCATCCGATTTGGCTTTGGGGTGTTTGTGTGTCTTCTTGTGAATCATCCATTTACCCCAGACTTCTCCATGCATTTTCCTGTCACTTCCCTAACTTCAAAAAGTCCCATTCTTTTTTTTTTTTAAGCGAATTGCACAAACTTAAATTGATGGTCTGTGCTGAGTCCCTCGCACAAAACACTGACGGTCTGCAGGCATCCTATAAATGTTTTTGCCACAATGGGAAACAAAAAGTGGTGCTCCAAGCATTGTCTGAGGCTATTTCACCCCACAATGTCTCTGCAGAAAAGCAGTGACAATGCAGCATCCAGTCAGGTACATTTGGGGGTTTTTTTGCAGCTGGGGGGCAGGGGCGGACCCTGGTTGCCCTCAGTGGAACCCTTGGCGGAAAAAAAAGTTGGGGGTGGAGGTAAACGTAAAGGCACCCCTGACCATTAGGTCCAGTCATGGCCGACTCTGGGGTTGCGGTGCTCATCTCGCTTTATTGGCCGAGGGAGCCGGCGTACAGCTTCCGGGTCATGTGGCCAACATGACTAAGCCACTTCTAGCGAACCAGAGCAGCGCACGGAAACACTGTTTACCTTCCCACCGGAGCGGTACCTATTGATCTACTTGCACTTTGACGTGCTTTCAAACTACTAGGTGGGCAGGAGCAGGGACCGAGCAATGGGAGCTCACCCCGTCGCGGGGATTCAAACCGCCGACCTTCTGATTGGCAAGTCCTAGGCCCTGTGGTTTAACCCACAGTGCCACCTGTGTCCTAAGCGGTGGAGAGCATGTCCATCAAAAAATTCAGCCTCCAGCCTCTGAAATGGCCAGCCCACCAAAGATTGTGGGTTTCTCTCCCCACAAAATTTTTATTGTTCCTCACCCCAGGGAATGTGCCCAAAAGAAAAGAAATCAATTCAGAACTTTCAGCACAGCATTATCTTACACTGAGCTGCTATATAAATTATAATGTGCAATTTATTAAGCTAACTAGGGAACTCGTTTTTCTTTCCGAATCAGTAGACTTGTTAAGCAGGTGGTTGGGGCTGACTTGGGTTATATTCCCACGTCTTCTGTTTAGCTGCCTCTGGCCACATTAATTAATATTCATAGCACTTCATTCTAAGTGTCCAATACAATTAAAGCACCAGCAGGTCTTTGTTTAATTTTTTTTAATAATAAAAATTGGCTAACTCTCTTTTGATTTACCCTGAAGACTGAGATGACAAAGATGACAAGACTGTTTCTTATCCTCCTTGTGCCAATGATTTATTGTTATTTGGGCTGAAGTTTGGCCAGTCGCCTGGCCTTTTATTCCTGCAGAAACACTCTGATTTCAATCTCTCTCTCTCTCTCCCCCCAGCCCCCACTGCTTTCATGGCATCCAATCTTCTATTTATACAATGAATATTTATGAAGGCCCTTAATGAAAAAGATGGAGCATGCGAGGGGGAAGAGTAGGGAGGGGGAAGAGGGTTTTCGTTCATTTTTTCCATTTGTCAGATGCATCGTGGAGCCTTGTTAGTATGCAAGAGGCTTAATTTCTTGATTAAATTTCATCTTACAAATATAATATTGGAAATTAACTTCCACCTATTTTGCCCAACTTGAGGTGGGTGGCAGAGAATCAAGGAAGTGGTCCCCTGGGCGTCACATGACAGGACTCACCAGTGATGGTACACGCCCATGTCGCTATACTGGCTGGTCTCGTAACAACTTCTTCCTTATTAGTCCCTCTCCAATCCCCACAGAAGCTAATGATACCTGGACTTGTATTCTGTAAAAGGGCACAATGCAATAGCGATGAGAAATCTGTGATGGTTTTATTATGCATTCAGACTCTCCTACCAAACCCTATGATTGGTGAGATGTGCAAGCTGGCATATTGCTTCCATACTGAAAGAAGGGCACTGCCTATTGTAGTCTGTGGTAGCGGTTTTGTCCTTCAAAACTGTACATCAGGAGTAGTCTTTAAAGCCAATGAGCACACTTGGAATTTTGATGACGTTCTATCAGCACCAGCCACAAAATGGCTGCCACAGGGTGTGGCATAACTGGAAATATTTGCCATGACACCATTTCTTATTCTGGTTTTTGTTCTAAAATAAAAAAATGGAAGAATAAATTTCTTCCCCACAAATAAAAGTAATGTCACTACAAATGTTCCTGTAGAGGACAGCTGTGAACATTTATTATGGTCTTATACACAGAGCCTCAAGTTCAAGAAGTGCTTGGAATTCCTATTTTAATTAACCTGTACAGTTCTGCTGTTCAGGACCTTGGAGAGTTCAAGAACACTGCCATTCCCTACAACCACATCCTCCTGCTTTGAAAGTTGAATTGTAAGATTTCAAATTCGTAGATCTTACAGCTAAATTGGTTATCAGATATATGAAGTGGTAGCCTCAATTAATTGTTTTTTAAAAGTGGATAAATTGTCAAATGAGAATGACACAGGGCTTCAGAGTTTGGGTAGGAGAATTTCAAGTTTTGGTTAAAAATTCAGTGACAAACTACGGAGAAAACAGCCTTGTGTCGCCTTAACAACTAACAGATTTATTGTGACATAAGCTTTTGTGAACCAGCTTTCATCAGATTCATGGAACACTACCCTTGGCCAAGTATTCTTAAAAGACTGGAATAACTTTCTAACATATTTGAGAGGCCACTGTATACAGTTGAAATCACTGGCAGGAATACAAAGACACTTGTAAAGTAACATGAATTTAGGACACTATGTTTATATAATAGATTTAGACTTGGAACCCATGGAAGGAAGGAAGGAGGTCTGAAGGTTCGAAAGAACCTTTTTTCTAATGTTGAAAATGTTGCGTTTGTTATGTATAACTTTTACCTAAAACCAATAAAAAAAGCCCATGAAAGCTTATGCCACCAAAAAATGGTTGGTCTTCACAGCATTTCATGACTCTCCATCGTCCAGTATAGCTCTCCCCTAGAATAAATGATGTAGCTAAAGTCCTAGCATTAAAACCTGAGATTCATCCCTGCACACACACCAAACACATTTCAGAACTGGAATTTGAATCAAATTTGGAAAGTTAGGTACATTTCAAGCCCTTCCACAAAATGTGGACAATACAGTATCTAAAGGATCACAGAGCCAGGTTGGTCCTCCAAAGTAATCCATTTTATCTCCTGAACAGAAGCAAGATCCAGTAAATAAATCATGAGGATGATTAATTAGCCACAAAAGATAATTATTGAAACACACACTAATGAAAAGCAAATTTTTACAAGTCTATTAAACCCAGAGAAGCAATTAAGTTAATTGGCATTCATTCTTCATTTTATTGTCTTGTTTGACTAGCTATTTTTGTGGAGGGGAAAAAATAATGATTTTTAATTAGTACTTATAAAATAACATTATTTTACAAAGATTTACAGCTTTGTAGAGATGATTCGGGGTGACTCTGATAAATAATCAACCAAAAATTGTATCTCATAAAAAGTACAATAATAACGCAAGTAGAAATGAGGACAAATTTGGAGAGTTCAGTCCTTCCATGCAAATGCAATACAATGTGACAAAAAGTTAACAAGTTAGAGATTTAGAAGGAAAGGGGCTGAAAGAGTAAAGGGGGCCCGGTGAATCAATGAAATAATTAAAGAATTATCAAGGGATCAATTGATAAGCTTGTTCTTAAATTCTTCTGATAGCAAGCTTTGCTGTGCTATTTACACATAGTGAGGTGAAGAAAAACTCGGGTGGGTAGGGAATGATCAAAGACTACATTTTGAAAAATCAAATGCTACTTTTTAAGAAAATTCATTCATGCGGTAATTCCAATTTTTTCTCACTGTGGAACTATTCCACACAAACACCAACAGAGAGAAGTCACTGTCTGTACTCTACAGAAGCTTTCTCCCAAAATGATGCCTTCAATTTTTGGACTACATCTTCCGTAAGCCCCAGCCAGGACAGCCATGATGTCTAGGGCTGATGGGAATTGTAGTCCAAAACATCTGAGGAAACCGGATTAGGGAAGGCTGCTCTACAGAGTCAACAAATTATAATATGATTTGGGGTCAAGATAAAGGATAAAATCCCCCCTTGCTTTTGGAACCATTGACAACATCCATCTAGACAAAACACACACTTATTTTCATGGCAGTGAGATGGGGTCAACAATTACCTCTACGTATTTAAAAGAGGAACAGTCATTTAGTGAGGTTTCATGTGCAATTTCGATCCAAGCTATTAAGACAAGTTTTGCATTTCTGCGAGTGAGGTTTCATGTGCAATTTCAATCCAAGCTATTAAGACAAGTTTTGCATCTCTGCGAGTCTCCATGGGCGCCTTTTAATTCACCTCGATTCAGGCTACTCACAGTGGCCAAGTTTTGTCTTCTCAACAGCAATGGACTGTTGCCCAAGCTAGACAGAGCCTCCTCACTCCATAAGAGCTTTTGATTGGCCGTTCCCCATCTCTTTGCTCTCAAGTCCTGGTGTGTTTGGTCCCTCAATGCCAGTGGTGGAGCTTTTGCCAGCTCGATGCAACGGAACTTTTCCCTGACCACATTTAGTACGAAGGTCCTTTGACAGCACCTGGTTCAGTCAGGCGGGCTGAAGCATAGGCAGAGGCTCCTAGGCAAGCGGCTGCCTCACAGAGCCCAGGAGAACCAGGAGGGCCAGGTAAACCAGGCCGCCCAGCTTCTCCTGGAACACCTGGGGTGCCTCGCTCTCCCTCTTTGCCATTCGTGGCTTGGCCAGGGTGTCCTGGAAGACCTAGAAGAATGAAAAGAGGCATGGGTAGTTCATGCTTGTGCACCTTTTGTGGGCAAAAAGTAGGTCAGGACCTACTGGTAGGTCTCTGGCTGATTTGCAATAGATCACCAAGTGTTTCTGGCACCCAACCATTTAATGATCACAACAACTTTTGTTTGCTGAAACAAAGACAGATTTTTGTGTGATAGAACTGTTATCTCAGTTCTACTACTGAGAACAATTTCCTGGAGTGAGATGAATTTGGGAGTGCCCTCATCCACTGCCACTGCCTCTTTCTATGACACTATTTTGCATTTGGCTCCAGTTAGTGGACCTCAAGGCTCTGGGAGAAAAGCAAAGGAGATTCCCATGTGGCCATGCTGGCTGGGGCTGATGGGAGCTCGAGTCCAACACCTGGTGGGACACAGTTTCCCACACCTGTAACAGTCTTACACACACACCCATCAGGCAGCCAAGTGCATTGTTTCAGGTGTGAAGCACACAATTAACATTTCTCTTCTCCTCTTCTCTGCCATTCCATGCTTCACAGCTGATTCCACATTCTTGGTATGTTAAAGCAAACAGAAAAACCCAAACCAGGTTACCAATCGTAAAAGAAAAAGGAGGCGAAATAGTTCCATCATGACTGTAAGAATAAAATGGTGTTTGCTTTTCCTAGTCTGGTGCTAAACACCTTTACCATAAGCACCATGGAAATGGATGATGCTCTTTAAAATAAAAATAATGAAAAGATCATCTGTAGCCATGGGCATGCCCAGTTGGCTGCCCCTGACTATCAAAGGTTTCTAAAAGAAATAAGAACAAAAAGATGTCACAGCAACCGGGGTCAGCCCTGGCATACCCATGGCAGCCTAGATTCTGATGCTGGGCCTGCTTGCTGTGACCTCTTTATTCTCACGCTTTCTGGGTGGGCATTTTGGGGAGGGGACTGGGTTGCGGGATGCCAGCCTGTTGGCAAGACCCTTGACAATACTGCTCAAAGAGACAGTGGACTGAAAGGTAGGCGCGATAATTGATCTGGGATCATGCTGAGTGGCCATGGAGCATGTGGTGGGGTAGATCTGTGGGGCCTAAATGGAGCAGGGGCAAGGCAGTGTGGTTGTACCAGTGTCCTGGCCCCAACCTCACTACTGCTTCATTCCCATCAGGGGCAAAGTGGGCACCAGAAGGCACCTCTGCCACACCACATGTACCACTACTGCCCCAGGCAACTTGTACTGATGTCATGTGGGAAGTCCCTGACAAGCCTTCCGTTTGTAATTTGCCTTGGTGCCTCTGCAGTCACCTTACCTGGTATTCCTGGTGGCCCTGGCATCCCTTGATGTCCACGGCCGGGCTCTCCCTGCTCCCCTTTCTCGCCCCTCTTTCCTGTGGAATTGGAAGGGGGGGGAATAGTGAGAGACTTTTAACACTTCATGCACACACCCCTCCAGGACTGACAGCAGAGCAGCTGATTCTGCATTGCTCTTGCTGAAGAAAAGCTCTTATTTAACAAAATTTATATACCACTCGGTTGCAGTTAAAACCTCAAAATTAAAACATTGAACTTATCAGTAAAAGGCAGTTTAAAACAAGTTTTTTGAAGACATACAATGGTAATTAAAATCAGCAATAAGCTATCACAAAGGAAACTGACATGATTCAGCTTCCCCAGCCCCATTGCCAGTTATGCTTAGTTATGCTGCAATTCCACAAAGAAAACCCATAGAATGTGCAAACGTGTACAGAAGTCAGTTTCTTCAGAATCTCAGCTTTAAAATTTGAGCAAGTTTCTAGCCCTCATGGCTGAAATCAGCAGGTGGTTGGAATCTGATGGGGTTTAAGTGCCCACGCATAGCTCCTTGCCACCCCTCCCCATGACTAGCAAAACTTGAAACTATGCAAGACAGTAAACACTGCAGAACACGTCAGAGAAAATAGTCATATTTGCAAAGTTTACCAAGGGGATTCTGATACTGGTTTGGGGGGCAAATACTAACCATATTTTGCTGGTTTGGATGTCAGAATGAACCATTGCTAAGCACTGAAGAAGAGGCAGCATGGGGAGGAGGAAGCATGCCACATGTCATTTGAATTGAGCCACAAAACTCAATGATGCTTTTCATACAGAGATGGGCTCTTACCTTTAGGTCCAGTGTTGCCAATTTGTCCTACAGCTCCTAGGATTCCTGGGATGCCTCGAGGGCCAGGGTGTCCATGTGGCCCTTGCTGACCAGGTGACCCAGGTGGTCCTGGAGGTCCAGGTGGTCCCATCACACCTGCCCCACCTATGGCATCTCTTTTAGCACTCACAGCTAACTCAGCCAGTTGTTCTGCAATGCAGAGTGAGTGAGAGAGAATGAGAGAGGGACATTGCATGTACCTGGGGCTCCTCCATCCTTATTGGCTTCAGCAGATTCAGGGCAGACAAAAAGAATGTGCTTTTCGTATGTATTCATACAATACGCAATTAACACGTGGAATTCACTATGGCTTTAAACAAAATTAATTCAAGGAGGATGGATCTATGAATGGCTATTAACCTCCACAGACAGAAACTAAGAAATAGGGATGGGCCAATCGGTCAATTTTAGTTTCTCGCAGTTTCTCATTCTTCCAATCTTGAGTTCAATTCTCCACTTTTCCATATCAGTCCTCATGAAAATTCATCAGAATTTTCATGTGAATCCCTCCTAATATACACAGTTTATGCAATTCCCCCTAATATAATTTATTTGGATTGCTGAGTTCATGTTTTGGTTTAGAAAGTGCAAATTGGGTAGCTTCACATTTAAATGCTGGACCAAATTCCTGCCCCTCCACTACTAAGAAATGGACATTTTGTTACTCCAAGCCAAATTCCAGTGTGTCTTGGAGTGATAATATGTGCTAAATGTGTCAGGAGAAAGACCGGGTTGTTTTTTCCTTGAAAATAATGAATGGGACACTTTTCACATTAGCATTATTTAGGACAAAAAAAAACAAAACACCCCAGTAGCCAAATACAATAGATTTTATTGCAGAATAAAACTGCAAAAGTGGCTGAATTTTGAGGACATTATTTACTAATGTGCAGCTAATGAAACTCTAGAAAGACTACACTGTATATCTTTCCTTCCTTCCTTCCTTTTTTGGACATAAACCTCTTCAAGTTCTCACCATTATTTTCTGTTGTTTGTTTCTTGCAACCACGTAAGCCCTGCTGTGAGTTTTAGATCATCAACCCATCACATAGGTGGTCATTCCCGTGGTCATTTGAAATTGTAGTGCCTCCATACTAACATTGCTAATTTCATCAGCCTGAACAGCCTCTTACCACATGTCCTGCGTATGTCCATTTTAATTTTGTGGCCTTTTCCACTACCATCCATAACTTTCAATCTATGTCACATACAATTATTAGTTTTTCTATATGTTAATGATATTCTTAACATTGGGCATTCCATGCCATATTGTTTTATTCTTACATTGTTTGTGCTTCTGTGTGTCATGGTCCATTTCTCGGCAACATAACACATCACAGGTAAAATGCACATATTGAGCACTTTAGCTTTAAAGCCTAAGGAATTTTTTTTCATTATACAGTTTCCCAAGGCCACCCACAATTGTTTTAATCTCCACTTTATGTCCACTGTTTGATTTTCAATTCTCAGTATTATTCTTTTGGCTTAAATAGACGTTATTCAATTTGCTTTATTTAATTTCTAATTGTATATCACTCTCTTCTTTAAACATTACTTTGGTATTTGCTAGATTCATCTTCAGTCCTACCTTTTTTATACTTCAATTAGTTCTGCTGGCATTTCTTGCACTTTTTGTCAACTTTTGGCAATTATATATCATCTGCATATCATAGATTTAGGCACTTTCTGTTTATGTTAATTCCTTTTTCTGACCATAACAGCTTTTTAAACACACCTTTCAATGCAAGTATAAATAGCTTGTGTGATAAGCCATCTCCTTGCCTTATGCCTCTTTCTAAGGGTACTAGGCTGGTCTTTCTGTGGATATGATACATTGCTGTTGCCTTGTCTGCTATTTCTTGCAATAGCTGGTGTCAATTCTTCAATTTCATAATGCTCATTGTACAGTCCAGGTTTCAACAGCATCAAAAGCTTTTTCATAACTGATGAACCCAACTTATATAGGGATGCTATATTCATTGCATTTTCCTATCAATATTTTCATAGTTAATAGATGATCTGTTGTGGAAGATCATTTTCTAAACCCTGCCAATTCACTAGGTTGATAGTCTTTGTATATCTACATCTGTGAAAATGCTGTGTGAATTCTGTGATGGATTTCAACCCTGGTTGCTGTTTTTTAGAAGGTATGGGACTACCAATTTCAGAGGCAATGTGCCCCAGAATGCCAGTTACTTGGGGGCAAACAATGGAAGGGTGAGGCTGTTTCATTCATGCTCCATTTGTGGGTTCATAGGACGCATCTGGCTGGACATTGTTGTAATCTAGACACTGGCCAAGGCAGACCCAACTTGTTCAGATCCAGCAGGCTCTTTTTATGTACTCACCTTGTAACATTTTTAAGGCCACATCAATAATGTGCTGATCTCCTGTGTCCCTGCCCTGGGAAGTGGAAAGAGAGGAGATCTTGTCACGCACCACAATTACAATCACAGTAGACCTAAGAAAAGGCCCTGGTAGATCAGATCAAAGGCCCGCCTAAACCAGTATCCTGTTCTCATACCAGCTAACCAAATAGCTATGAGGCACCCATAAACAGGACACGAGCACAGTATTCCTCTCCTGCTGTTGTTTCTCAGCAACAAGTATTCAAAGGCATAGGCTCTGATACCAGAGATTATACACAGCTATCATGACCAATGCAACACTCTGAGTCATTAGGGGGTACAAGAGGCACACAGACTAAGTGAAGACTTGGAAGAAAGCCCTACCAGGAATCCACCTCAGAATGGGTCATCCCAAGAAGAGAAGGGCGGGAGACACTAACATGGTTGGGAAGTAGAGCAAGCAGAGTGGAACCCTCTAGTCTACCATATATTTTCAAAAGTTGTTGGTCTCTTTGCTATGCATTTGACACCTCTTAAAATATCATAACTAAATTTTGCACAATGATTCCCAAAATCAAGGAGCAGGCTTTCGTCTGTGTTTGGATAAAATTGGACACCATTATGAATCAAGACGGTAGACTGAACCTTTAGAAACTGCACCAATTTGGGGGGTTTCGTAGAATTCCTGAGCAACAACAGCTACAAGGCTCTTAATCCTTCATGCATTTGTTCTATTCACTTTTAAAGCTGGTGGTCATCATTCCTCTTGTGGTCATGAATTCCATAGCCTAACAATTTCCCCCCGTTGAAGGCTGCACCAATTTTTTACCATCATAGTTAGCTCTGGACTCCTGAAACCTTACAGGCCTGCAAGGTGATTTGTTGGTTATCACAACCAGGACTCTACATGGAGGAAAATATCTGACTCATGTGCTATCAGACCTGCAACCTAAACAGAGCTGTGAAGCTGTGCATCTACTTGCAATGAAGGACTGGGAGTGGGGGACAAAAAGCCATGCAGAATGCTGACACCCCAATCACTAAACCTGGAAGGTGTACTCGCCCCTCTTTGTTTTATCAAGCAATGCCCAGTTCCAGAGTGCCTTTTCCAGTTCTACTCTCTGCTTGTGGTACTGCTGAGATTCTGTGTGCAAATCAGTGGAAGAGGAAGCAATGGGCAAATATCAGTGCGTGATAGCATCTCCTTGGAGAGGCAGTGTCTACACAACCTGCAGTTCAGCTCTGCTGGGCTGACAAGTGAATCTGCACGCTTGCAGAACAGCAACAGCCAACCAGGGTTTCTACTTCACGTGCAAATGATTAAATTTCTGATTTGGTAAAGATTATTTTTGCACTACTTAGTGATGGCCATGAGAGGGTGCTGTGCCCTAATTCAGAGCATCCAAAGTATCAACAGCAGGGCATGCATCCTGACATGGAGGAATAATCATTCATGCAGAGGTGTAATAGGCCGGTCTCCTTAGTGATCCAATTGCACCTGACGCAGGGAGACACAGACAAGAATTATTCACCTCTAGAGGAGGGTAACGGGAAGAAGGCAAGACCAGCACAGAGGGGCATGAAGACACACAGTGAACTGCTTCCTCTGTGAGTTGCCCCTTTGCTTTGCATCCAGGAGAACCCAGTTCCAGTTCCTAGTACCTCTTATTTTAAAAACCTGCTAACAGATTGTGAGAACAGGATCTCTTGGACAGAGCCTGAAGAGCCACTGCCAGAATACACAGGAATCGGTCTTATACTATGAGTCGGACCATTGTGCTGTGTGGCTGTTTTCTGTAGTAGCATGAAGCATTATCAGGTTTAACTCACCGGAGCACCTTGAGTCCCAGGCATTCCAGGTACACCGCGCTCCCCAGGTAGCCCTCGGGGCCCCGGAGGTCCTAGGAAGCCTCTGATACCTGGTGCGCCTGCATCCCCAGTAGGTCCAGGAAAACCAGGCTCCCCACGGACACCTTGCTGTGAAAGATCAGATGCTAGTTAAGAAGAGGCCCAAGACTCAAAAAAAGCCCCTTTTAAAACTGGAGAGCTAACGCACCGTGATAAGAATGCCTGGTGGACAGGGGCATAAGGAGGCAGAAATTTATGTCCCATCCTGTGTTCATTGCAGTCAGCACGTTTCCGTTCCACTACAGTTTGGTTTCCACTAAAACCTAGGTTATGCATCTCACTATTAACAATGGCGGAAACTAACATTCAGTAATTATGCAATCAATTCCAATGAATTTCAGCTGAAGGAAAATATTAAAAACATGTGGAAAGTAAAATAATTATTTACATAACATTTTTATTATTTAGCGTGCAAATAATAGTGAATACTGCTTGTATCTGCTTGCATGGTTTCTGTTCTGTCCTTGGAGAAACATAAGCACTGCAACAATTTCCGCCCCAGTATCTGTTTTGTACAGTATTCTCTGGAATCCCTAATGGTGGGTAAGACCAGCTTACCGTTCCATGTTTCAGTGTCTTGCCAGATGCCTCTTACAGTTAACAAGCTAGGCATGAGGGTAATATCCACCACCACCCCATTGTGAATCCCCAAGTAGCCATAGAGGATTCTATTTTTGATTAAAATGTCTAATTGCCCAATAGCTTCCATAAACTCATCTAAACCATTTCTTCAAAAGAAAAACAGTTATGAAAATGGCCATTAGGGCATCCTCTGGCAGTGAATTCCAGGGTTAATTATGCACTGCTTGAAAGAGGAAATCCTTATGATTGCCTTAACCTTGCTGGCCATCAGTTTCCATAGCGCTTGCTTTCTAAGCGTGATAAATTATTGGTTCTATTCCTTGCATTCTCTTCATACCAAATTCTATCCCCATAACTTTTTAAGTCACTAGCATGTTTCCCCTTCATTGTTTTTTCTTACCTAAAAAAACTTCAGTTAGTCACACACTTTGCCCCATAAGTAATGCAATCCACCCTCCCCGATCATCAGAAGAATAAAACATTCTTATTTTTTGTAAAGGTGTAAACCGACCTAATTCACAATGCTAAAGGAAATGCATATTTGTTTGCAAATAATCACCTGTCCCTTTGGTCCTGGCTCACCCGATTCACCCTACGGATGAAAAGCAGAGACCAAAAATAAAGATCATCCACTGTTTTTTCTTAACAGCTTGCTTGGGCAATCTCTAAACATCAGTTGAGGAAAAACTCCCTATGTATATTTAATTCACACCATAATCAACAGTCTGCCTAAACTGGCAGTGGGCAGCACTGCTCTGCGGTGCTTCAAATCCTACTTGGACGGACTTGCCTAAGATTTCTCCATGTTGTCTGACTTACTTTGAGTTTTATCAAGTTTTCCTATTTTACACACAGAAGTTCAATCAAAACCTGCCAATGGATTGGTAATTTCCAATGTTCTTTTACATAAACTCTGTATATGTCCCATTCTCTGATAGATTTTTCATCTGCAACGCCTCTTAACCTTGCTGATAATCTCACAGGTTCAGCATATTCCCTTAATTTGTTTTGCCAATCTGATTTAGTTGGTATATCCTCTCCTTTCCAATCTTTTGCAATTAAGATTCTGGCTGCTACAGTGGCATACATAAAGATTCTCCTGAACTTTTTTGGAATTTCATGACCCATAATTTCTAGCAGAAAGACTTCAAGTTTTTTAGGGAAAGAGCATTTGAACATTTTCTTAAGCTCGTTGTAAATCATTTCCCAAAACTGTCTAATATTTTACAGTTCCACCACATGTGAATCCATGTGCCTATTTAAAGAACTTAATCAGGGAACGAAATGGGAGGATAGGAGGTCAAGTTAAATTGAATTACAAAACGATGTACAAAGCAAGTATCAATTAAGGAATGAAAGATTGTATACTCTTATTTTCATTTTGTTTTCAACATCAACCAATCGTTTTTGTTATGTTATGCAATTTTCTTTCTTTTTTTAAAAAAAATATTTTTTTTACTAAATTTTCCACTTTAACAATCCAATCAAATCACATTAAATATTTCAAATTATACAAATACAAATCGTATAGTCCAAATATTCTGCCAAAATATAATTTTTTTTAAGGACTTCCCATGCTTCAAGTTCAGGGGGGCTCTGATCGTCTCATATCTCTGCTGTCTTGATGTTATGCAGTTTTCAACCCAACCTATAAAGCATTTATTTATTTTAAAAATCCTACTTGGACAGTCTCTGTCAGAGGGTGGTGTTTGGGAGTGTTGATCAATCCCATGGAGCTTTCAATGTGGAGTTTTGCAGCGTTTGCTTTTATCCCCCATGTTGTTTAACATCTACATGAAACCACTGAGTGGGGTCATCCAGAGTTTTGGAATACACTGTCAGCAATATGCTGATGACACACAGCTCTACTTCTCCTTCGCATCTGCAGGTGTGGCAGTGGATGTGCTGGACCGATGGTCTTGCCTTGGTAATGGACTGAATGAGAGCCAACAAACTGAAGCTCAATCCAGATAAGACTGAGACACTGCTAGTGAGAGGTTCCCTAAACCCGGTGGATGGGAGGTTGCCTGCTCTTGAGGGGGTTACACTCTCTCTGAAGGAGCGGGTGTGCAGCTTGAGGGTACTTCTCAGGTGGTCTCAGTGGCACTGAGTACCTTCCATCAGTACGAGTAAAGCTGAAGGAGCGTCTCCTCCCTCATCGTTCTGCCCGGACACTGAGGTCCAGCACCGAGGGCCTCCTGGCGGTTCCCTCACTGCGAGAGGCCAAGTTATAGGGAACCAGGCAGAGGGCCTTCTCGGTAGTGGCGCCCGCCCTGTGGAACGCCCTCCCATCAGATGTCAAAGCGATAAACAACTACCTGACATTCAGAAGACATCTGAAGGCAGCCCTGTTCAGGGAAGTTTTTAATATGTGACATTTTAGTGTATTTTTCATCTTTGTTGGAAGCCGCCCAGAGTGGCTGGGGAAACCCAGCCAGATGGGCGGGGTACAAATAATAAATTATTATTATTATTATTATTATTATTATTATTATTATTATCAGCTTCGGCTGGTGGCCCAGCTCAGCTGCTCCCCTATCTGGAGAGAGATAACCTAGCTTCTGTTGTCTATGCTCTGGCAACCTCTAGGTTAGATTACTCCGATGCATTATACATGGGGCTGCTTTTGAAGAGAGTACAGAATGCCAGCTGGTGCCTAATTCAGCAGCCAGGCTGCTCAACAGGGCAAGACCTTGGTCATGTGTTTCAACAAGCGTGCTTAGTCCGGCTGCTTTTATTTAGAGTAGGGCAATAGCTTTGGGCTTCAAGCCCGTTTTCTGCCAAAAGCACTCCCTAGCTGGCTACTGTTTGCTGCTGAAGATGATGTTTGCAGTAAATAGCACTGACAAAAAGGAGTCAGAGGGAAACATTTTTCAGAAAGGACACAAGGATGCTGTAAGGGAGGGGTGTCTAACTGGTGGCCCTCCAGATGTTTCCAGCTCCCAGCTCCCAGCTCCCATCACCCCTGACCATTGGTCATGCTGGCTGGGGCTGATTGGAGCTGGAACCCAACAACATCTGGCAGTACCACAGGTTCCTCATCCCTGCCATAAGGCCATAACTGAGCCAGCTCCAAAAGTTGCTCTACAACATTCTGCCCACCAGACAATGTTGGCTTTTGCAAGTCAAGAAGCACAGTCTTGGCAACTATCTTACCTTCTCTCCCTTCTCCCCCGGAAGGCCTTCAACGCCAGGATCTCCCTATAAGGAAGGAACAATACCTTTATTTTCTGGCCACAATAGCAAATGATCATCCCCAAACTAACACTTCCTGTTCCCTCTCAGTGCTCCACTCCCTCATGTCTTGCATGCACCTTTGTCTCTGAATTGCTACAAAGTCCAGTTTGTTTACCAGCTTAGGCTGAGCACCAACTGAAGCCACTAGTGCACAAGAGATAGCTTGGCCATGGTAATCTATGCTCTGACAACCTGGCATTTGGAGAAATGCAATGCATTGTATATGGGGCACCCTTTGAAGACAATCCAGAAACTGCAGTTCAGCATATACTGCAGAGGTGGCCCTTCAATAAGGTGAGGTGAAGCCATTTGCCTCAGGTGGCAGATCCAACCTCCTCTCTGCCCCCGCCCTGCCATTGTGCTGCTACCAGCCATGCCAGAGCTTTGCCCATGCAGCTGCCACAGCGCTGTTGCCCTCCCTGCTGCCACTGTGCCCTCACTACTGCGCTCTTCTTGCTGCGTTGTGGCAGCAGTCTGGGTGCAGCCACAGATGAGGGTGCAGTTGTGGTAGTGGGGCAGTGGCATCACAGGCATGATGGTGGAGGCAGGGAGGGGGAAGTGCAGGGGCCTGGATCTGTGGCAGCAGCGGCAGGGCATTTTGCCTACAGTGGCAAAGCATCTCAGACCAGCACTGGTCACACAAGGCCAGGTGGCAGGTTCATGCCTTGGTCTATTTCCAAGCTCAGTTCAAAGTGGTGTCTGTTATCTTTAAACCCCTCCCTGTTGGGCTGCCTTCCTGACACCAATGCCCTTAGCTACTGAGGTCGTCATCTGAGGCTCTTCTCTAGATTCCTCTGACCAGAGAGAGGGTCTTTTCAACTGTATATCTTGCCTTTTGAAGACCCTCCTCAGGGAGACTCACCTGGCACTTACACTGCTTCCTTTTAGGCCCTGGGGATGTGTCCCCCCAACCTTTATCTTCCAGGCCTTCTAGATATTTTAGCTTTTCTAGATTTGTTGGGATCTTCCAGACAACCTAAGCTGGTGGGTTTTTTGCCCGCCTTATTTACTTATTGACTGACTAGGTTTTATCTCCTACTGTTTGTCATGTTGTTTATTTTTATGGATTAATTGCATAAGACTTTTTAATATGGTTTGTTAGCTAGCCTCTGGGAGCATTTTATACTCAAGGTGCAAGATGAAAAATATAATTAATAAAATATGGCAAAAGTAGAAGGCAGTAAATTTCCAGCTGCTCACACCAATGTAACCCTATAAACAGAGCAGTAAAAAATAGACAAAAATCAATCATAAAGACTTACAATGTCACCTTTGGGCCCAATTTTTCCTGGAAAGCCCTAGAGCAGACAAGAGGGAAATGCTGAGATTCAAGAGATGCTGAATTCTATATAAATTTCCAGTAATAGAGCACCCACTCCAGCTTAACACTGGAGATAGAAAAGACAAATGACTCATCAGCCTCTCAAAAACCTTCCACAAACCAGACCACAGTGTGTGCAGGCCCAGTTTCAACGGAAAAGGGACTTGCAGAGTAAACACCAGTGAATCAAGTGAATCTTAGCCCTTATGGCTAAGAAGATATGCCTGAAAATAAGCTGATGATAGTGAAGACACCAGACACACCTCCATGAAGAGGGCATTTTGCAACTTAGGGGCTGTCACAGAGAATCCCCTTTCCCAGGTCACACACACCATGGACCTCTGACTGAGGTGGAACTACCAAGAAGTCCCTTCTCCCTGCCGATCTGTACATTTGGAGGGGTCTGCAGAGAAGGAGGGGGTCTATTAAATATTTGGGGCCTAAGTTGTTTAGGATTTTAAACACCAGGTTGGACCTGGAACTGAAGTGGAGTTAGAATCCCTGGTGTCGATCTGTACTTATGTACACAGGCCATCACACTGTATGGATCACTGTGTGGGAACTAGAGCTTTGGTTCATCTCAGTGGAACCCAGGCCTGGCATAAGCAGCCTGGTGCATTCTGGGAGATATTCCTCTTTGCCTCCTCCCACCCATCCTCATGTCCACATCTATGCAAAGTATGTGTGTTTATGCAAATCTGCTCCGTTTGCAGGGTCTGCTCTAAAAGCAGCTTTGGAAGTTTCAAAACCTGCTGTCACATTTCCAGAGTTGCAGAAAAGCCAAGTGTCACTCCATCCTCAACACCACTCTGCTCAAAGAGTTCAAGACAATGGTACCTTGCCACCTTTAACTCCTGGGAGACCTTGTGGGCCTGGAATTCCTGGGGGGCCCTGCTCTCCTTTGGGACCCTGGAAATAAAGAAAAGGAAAAAACACATTAGGAGGAAAGTAAGTCACAGTGAAGAGGCTGATATCCTAGTCTCGCAGGGGTGTCTCCCAGCCCTGCTTGGAAATGCTGCCGGGGACTGAAAGTAGACATTCTGAATGCAAAGCAGGTGTTCCAGTCCTTCCACAATCATGAACCATGGGCTGCCTGCCACAAACAGAGATTGTCCAGGCATTTATTTATTTGGGAGTTATTTATACCCTGCCTACTAACCAAAGTTCTTGAGGCAGCTTACAATATATTTTAAAAAACAATAAAATAGTCAATGATATAACAGACACTACAGCAGGGTCAAAGTACAGTGGTATCTCGATTTTTGAACGCAATCCATTCTGAAAGACCATTCAAGTTCTGAAACATTTGAAAACTGAGGTGCAGTTTCCCATAGAAAGTAATGCAAAATGGATTAATCCGTTCCAGACTTTTAAAATCAAAACAGCAATTTAACATTAATTTTACCATCCAATGATACCATAGAGCCACACAGTCACAAAAACAATCTGGCTGCAAGAGTGCTCCTGAGGTGAGACGAGAACAGATATATTTCACACAGTCACCAAATAAGCCCAAATATCACCTCCGTGTCATGCAGGTGCTTAGGACTCAACAGCCGACAGCTAGGCCTCCAGATTTTGCACTCAGCAGAAGCTGCGTGGCATGTCCGACTTCTGAGGCGTGATCAAAAACCAAAACGTTTGTCAGCGGAGATGTTCGAAAACCGAGGCACAACCGTATATACAAGTTGGCCTAGGACCTGGGAGACTTGAGTTCAGATCCCCACTCAGGTATGATGCTCCCTGGTTGACCTTGGGCCAATCACTGCCTCACAGCCTACAGTACCTGACAGGGTTGTTGTGAGGATTAGATGAGGAGAGGCAGAACCATGTACGTCACCTTGAGCTGCTTGGAGAAAACGTTAGGATGAAAGTTTGATTCTGATGGTCTCTTCTGAGGTGAAACAGAGATATAAGGGCCCGGAGGGGAGACCACCATTCAACGGAGCTCTTGGAAAAGAGCTCTGGTTCTTTTTTCAGAAGAAAGAAAGAGAAGGAATGCATTTGAATTCAAGGACTGAATTTTTTATACTCACAACTTTCCCCTGCACTCCCGGAGGACCCACTGGGCCTCTCTCACCCCGATCTCCCTGTGAAATAGAAGGGGAGAGGTCAAGATGTTCAATTCTGCCATAACTGTGAGCTAAATGTGTCCACAGGGACAAGACATCCTTCGCCCTGCCTGACAAGGCCTACACCAGCCTCCCCCAATCTAGAGGCTATTGGACTCTAACTCCCACCAGCCCCAGCCAGCATGGCCAACAGTCAGCCATGATGGGAGTTGCAGTTGAGCAACATCATGCAGGCTGAGGAAGGCTGGTCTGCATAAACCTCAGATTCTGAATGGGATAATATCACACCCCCTGAAGCAAATACTCTACTTTGAGGAATCATCTGCCTCAACTGCAAAAGGCTCTAGGGATGCACTGATATTAGTTGAGCAATTCGGTGTACAAACTAAGTCTGCTGCCCCCACTCCCATAATGCTTCCACATTATCTGTACCTTACAGAGAAATTAATTTTAAAAGACTTACTTTCACACCAGCAATCCCTTGCGGCCCTGCTTCTCCTTGAGGTCCTGGCTCACCCTGAATGGGAATGGCAGAACACATCAACTGAAGATCTGGTTTTAAGGAACGAACAGCCCCTTTTTGTGCATTGATGACAATCTGCACTCATGATGGTATCAGGGCAGCGATACGCAATCCCACTTTCAATAACGTTTGTGCCTGCAAAGGTTCTGGGGTGGACATACTGCTTCATTTCCATTCAGTGCGTGTCCTTTTTATACCACTAATGCTCCAGTTATTTTTTTCTGTACCACTTTTATTGTGCTATAGCACAAAAGGTCCCCTTCAGACAGCATGAATGTGGTAACAGCAGATAAGCATTGCAGAACAACTCACAAAGTGGAATACCGTGAGGAGGGTCCAGTATAAATCCACCACTAGTTCACTATTATTGTGTCAATGACAGCTCACAGAATATATCTGCAAAACACACCAGTACGAGACGTAAGTCTGGTGAGGCCTGAAGTCTGCTTTGTTGCAGGGCTGGGGGGGGGGGCGGGTAGAGAAAGATTACTCAGCCATGGAAGGAAGCTAAAAAAAAAAAAAGTTACTGCACAGAATTACGGTAATTCAATATCATTATATTTGCACTTCTTTAAAAGCAGCACAGCCTTTACTTGCTTTTAAGAATTTGATAGGCTCGTGCTGCCCCCTGCTGTCCAAAGCAGGAAAGTGCAAGCACCAAAAGCAACACCTGCTTTGCCCTGGCACCTTTTTGCCATTCAAATGCAAGCATCTGATGTCCGCAGGTGAAGCCATATTGGACCTTCTCCCCCTGCAGTGGGGAGTAAACAGGAGCCCAACTTCATTTATAAATGTTGAATATTTCTGTGGGATATAACCAAGGCAACTAACAGAAACCAACCAACATAGAGATGTCATTTACATATACATTATTAATAGCAGAAGCATCATTAATGTAATAGAAAGTGCTTGTGAGACCAATAAGACAATTTCTCTCACTCCCAAAAAACCCCACAGCCTGCAGAAGAGAAAATGAGGTTCTCCAAACAGCAAAAGTGAAAAAAGTGTGTGTGTGTGTGTGTGTGTGTGAGAGAGAGAGAGAGAGAGAGAGAGAGAGAGAGAGGGAGGGAATAAATAAAATGAATTAACAATAAATTATGAGAAAGGTGGCAGGAAGCAAACACCTACTGGATAAGCAAGGAAACCTCAGAGACTGGGATATATTGCAGAGCTCTTAGTGTCTGCTGTTTTAAAGTGTCTATATTTTAAAGTTAAGAAACAAAATATAATGGGGGGGGCGGAGATCCCTTTTTACTTACAAGTTTCCCAGGTGCCCCCGATGAGCCTGCCAGGCCACGACCCCCTGGTTCACCCTGTTTAAAACATCAAAAGACATAATTCAAAGCATTTGATGGTTCCTTGATCCATCAATGTGCCAACGGTGGCCATCTGTATATGGTTTATAACAGCCTTCCTGAAACTGTTGCCCTCCAGAGGTTTTGGACTACATCTCCCATCAGCCCCAACCAGGGGAAGGCTGGTTTAAAAGGAAAGAGGAGCAGGTGATATTATTAAGTCAAGGCACTCACCTTCTGTCCTGGGCCACCCTTGGTTCCAGGTGTGCCTGGCAAGCCCTGCGATGAAAGAAAAGAAAAAAACAGCAACCCCAAATTATCTATTGTATGATAATTTCATATTTATTATACCAGAATGTCTTCCCTTCTTTGGCTTGGGGAGGGGTGGGTTTCTTGGTCCAGATCCAAAGAGAAATTCCTTCTGAGAGAAACTAGATAATGCATTACCACAGATGGTTGGTGGATGTGGCACTCAGCTAGATAAGCCACATGGATCATCATTATAAGCAGAGTTCTGCCAACATGTGGCAGCCTGGATAGCGTGGTTAGAGTGTGGTGCTGATAATGCCAAGGTTGCAAGTTCGATCCCTGTGTGGCACTGTTGCATAATCCTGCATTGCAGGGTGTTGGACTAGTTCAGGCATAGGCAAACTCAGCCCTCCAGATGTTTTGAGACTACAGTTCCCATCATCCCTGACCACTGGTCTTGTTAGCTAGGGATTATGGGAGTTGTAGTCCCAAAACATCTGGAGGGTCGAGTTTGCCTATGCCTGGACTAGTTGATCCTCAGGGTCCATTCCACTTCTACAATTCTATGAATATATGGTATGCTTATGGTTTTTTTTTTTAAATGTTAAAATCATATGTTATTGGACATAAAGGTAAAGGTAAAGGGACCCCTGACCATTAGGTCCAGTTGTGACCAACTCTGGAGTTGCGGTGCTCATCTTGCTTTATTGGCCGAGGGGAGCCGGCGTACAGCTTCTGGGTCATGTGGCCAGCATGACTAAGCCACTTCTGGCGAACCAGAGCAGCGCACGGAAACGCCGGTTACCTTCCCGCCAGAGCGGTACCTATTTATCTACTTGCACTTTGACATGCTTTCGAACTGCTAGGTTGGCAGGAGCTGGGACCGAGCAACGGGAGCTCACCCCGTCGCGGGGATTCGAACCGCCGGCCTTCTGATCGGCAAGTCCTAGGCTCTGTGGTTTAACCCACAGCGCCATATGTTCCCCTAATTGAAGACCTTTACAGCTATTGCTCAAATATCTAACAAAGGTGTGGGTAACCTTTGGTAACCTATTTGTTGCTGAACTACAACTTCCATCATCCCTGGCCATTGGCCATGCTTGTTGGGGCTGATGGGAGTTGTAGTTCAGCAACAGCTGGAGAGTCAAGGTTTCCCCACTCCTGACCTAAGGAGCCCATCTCTGCAGCAGTTCCTGAGAATTCCCAGTTCCCATCCACAGCCACATTATCCAGTTAACCTGTCCATTTCAGCTAAAGATTTCCCAAACTACCCAGTAATATCCAATTTTCTAGTTCGAATCACAATCTTCAGTGTTCCCAACGCATATTCAATAAGAGCTTTACGATTACACAGACGAGAAGATTTTGTTTGTTTGTTTTAAATGAAATACAGCAGTGGCAGTTTTTCACCAGTGGATAAATTGACTGGGCTGATTCTAAACTAGGAAGGTTGCCAAACTACCTTCAGGTGATATAATAAAATGATTTGAAATAATACTTACAGCTAAGCCTCGGTGGCCTGGAGGCCCTGGAAGACCTGGTTGCCCTGCACTTCCCTACAAGACAGAAGAATAGCCATTAATGGGAGGCAGGAAAGAATGAAGCAAATATTGAGAAACAGCAAGACGGGACACGGTTGCAGCACTTACAATTTTGTCTTTTAAAAAAATAAAACTTCAATAGCTGTAGGAACACAACTCCAGGCTCACAGAAGGGAACACCATCTTACTGCTTATACAAAAAGGAGACTCATGGGATCTCACAGGGACCTAACATCAAGCAAAGGTCACACCAAGATCTCTTTGCAATCTGAAGACTGAACCAAATATTAAGAGGCTCCCAGTTTGAATGTTCCTCCTGCCAGAACTTGCTAAGTGGCCTCAGCCCAGCAATTCTCAGCCTCAGTCCCCCAGTCCAGAATATGGTGATATATTCTATAACTAGAATATAATAGTAACAGTAATACTAGTGATACTAGTAATAATATAATAGTAATACTGAATAAACTTGCAGGGTTGTTGTAAGGACTACAGCTAGATAATGCACTTTGAACATCTGAAAGCGCTACACAAATGTTTATCATTTATTACGATATAATTCATACATAATATTGTGTTTTAGTTATGGATAATTCCAATAATTTATGGTATTTTAAAATGTTATAAGGTTAGTGTTAACAAAATGAACTGTTCATTTAGATTATTAAGCAGGGTGCTTCCAATGTCAGTCCTAACCAGAAATGACCTATTGAAATTAATGGATGCAAGTATCTTAGGCCCATTAAGTTCAATGGGCCTACTCTTGAGTAGAACTTAGTTGGATACAACCCATTACATACGAACCGAATTAGGATTAGACTCTTGGTTGTACTAATATGCATTGTTGTTGTTGTTGTATTGTTGTTCTGGTGTCATGAACTACTTAGGGCACAATTATGGGGGTAAATAAAATAATACTGTTACTGTACAGCATCCCCAGCCTCTCTGTGGCCTAGTACACAAAAATTACCTGCGGGGGTTGTAATTCTGGAAATTGCTAAGCAAACACAAGCGATGTCTGGGCACCTGCGAGGCCTAACAACTAAAAGGACAACATGGGCTCTGTGTTGCTTAGCAACTGCTGCAAATGGGAAAGGGAAGAAGGAGAACAGGCCCATTCAGACATGACATGGTTGCCAAACAGGAATGAGACTGGGAGTAGGTCTTGTGTAGTGGTGGCACCATAAAAAATATGGAGGGGAGGTGTCACATGTGCTTGGTGGTTGTGAAGGGAGGACTTTGGTCCATACATTAGCTTTCTGAAAGAATATATATATAAATATATATACAGAGAGAGAGAGAGACTTGATAGGAATAGCTGCTTTGCTGCCCCTCCCATCAAAAAATCCTCACTCAGGCTGGATTTAGGTTTGATGAGGCCCTAAGCTACTGAATGTAATGGGGCCCTTTATATGTCCAACTGTCCTTTGTCAACAACAGATTGTCACTGGGGTTTTTTTGTGTTGAATAAATGCTATATGGTAATTCATGGACCTAATAGTTATCTAAAGCAATTTGCATTAACAAAATATGTGATATTTTAGGGAGCAGGCTAGCAGGTGGGGCCCATTACTAACATCATAGGAGCCTACACAACACAACACAAAACACTGTTGCTGTATATAGACAAACAAGTTACAATTGTGACAGAACAATAAACAACACAAAAGAAAATGCATACAGAACAAAGAGTAAATTACATCGTTTAAGGGCATCTTCTTACCTTCACCCCAGGAATACCTGGGGTGCCATCTTTGCCATCAATCCCAGGAAGACCCTACAGCAAAGGGGAAAGAAGAAAAATGTAATACTGTTTCTCGATGTTTACATGTTTTCAGTCAGTTTGGAAGCTGATTTCCAAGCAGGAAATCAAGGAATCTTACTTTCATCTTTCTCCCCCAAACACCATTGGACTCCCAAGATGGAGGTCAGAAAAAAGGAGATACTTACCTGTCCCCCTTTTGGCCCCATTCCTCCTTGAGGGCCCCTGAAACCACGAGCACCCTAAAAAAAGTAACCCCCCAGAAAGACCCCTTGTTAATATACCAAGGAAATGACAACCACAAAAATCTGAATGAGCTTCTGGCTGTGGTTTCTGCACTGCTTATAGCTGCCACCAACTGACCCACCAAACTTTAACAAGACATTGAATGTGCAGAAAATCAATGGCTGGCTTTTGACTGCAAGAAGGAAGGGAGTTCCTGTGGCATTAAATTCCTCTGGGGTTTCGATCGTCAAGTAGCTGCACATTGTACCGGAAATCAAAAGCATAGCTGTGAACCGATGCTACCAATTAGCTAAGTGGAACTAAAAGCCAACCAATTTTTATTTTTTTTAATAACCTATCATAATAGTACCTTAAATGCATGGTGCTGATGGGGCTGAAGGTTCAACTGGCCATAGCCAGTCCAATATGTTTTGGCACCTGAGGCAAACCACACAATGGCGCCCCTGGGAAGAAGGGACAACAGGAGGAATCAAATCACCCTTACCCGACGATTGAAGTGGGAATCAAAGGCCGTTGGGGGGACAGGACACCAATCTGAAACCCACTGGCTGGGTGCAGAGCCCATGTGTCTGCAGAGGGCTGCTCCCGCCATTACACTAGGGGTGGAAAGAGACCAGCAGTGCCTCTTATTCACCGAGGGGCTGTTGTAGAGGTGGTGGGGGGACTGCTGTGGAGACGGCAGATCCAGCCTTCAAAGAGCATGCCGCAGCTTTCGTCACCACCATTGCAGTGGCGGCAGCAGCAGACAGTGCATTACTGGGAGGCCAGATCTGCTGCTCCTGAGGATCCTGCTGCCTGAGGCAGTTGCTTCACCTTGCCTCATGGGTGGGCTGGCCCCAAACTGCCAGTCCCATCAGCTTTAGAATCCGGACCAGGAGGAGGGTGCCATTTTGTTTTTCACCTCAGGCAGCAAAATGCCCTGGCCCCAGGGAGTGTGTGCGTGAGAGAGAGGAGGAAAGTAGTTGGATAAATTTCAAAAGCAAGGTTCATGATACAAGTTTAGACTCCAATTCCCCCCTCTTCAGCTACAGCAGGGAGGCTGGAATCCCACTAATCCTGTTTGTACTGAAGGCAAGTCAACATGCATCTTGATGATGGCTGAGTTAATGAGCCAGTGGAACCTGGAAGGAGCTGAGGTTTTTGTTGCCCCGGTGAAATAAAGAGGGAAGGAGCGGTATTGTTCAAACATCACAGCTGGGGGGAGGGAAGCATAGGTCAGAAAGCTCTTCCCTTCAGGTTCTTGGGAGAGTTTCAAAAAGCAATTTCAGATGTAGATGGGGAGCAGGTTACAGAAGTAATTCTAATTGGACATGCCCTGCCGTCTCTAAGAGGCCCAGTTCCAAGTGAATTTCCAGTGCTATTGGGAACATGGGAAGTCAGACCCTTGGTCCATCCAGCTCAGCACTGTTTCCCATGATTGGCAGCAGGCACCTTTCCCAGTCCTACCTACAGATGCCATTGGGGGTAGAGCCTGCGACCTTCTGTATGCAAAGAGATGCTCTGCCACTGAGTGACAGCCCTTGCCTAGGTCCAGTATATCTGAAGGAGCGTCTCCACCCCCATCGTTCTGCCCGGACACTGAGGTCCAGCGCCAAGGGCCTTCTGGCAGTTCCCTCACTAAGACCCACTGGGATAGCTCAGTTGGTAGAGTATGAGAAGCCAAGTTACAGGGAACTAGGCAGAGGGCCTTCTCCGTAGTGGCACCTGCCCTGTGGAACGCCCTCCCACCAGATGTCAAAGAGAACAACAACTACCAGACTTTTAGAAGACATCTGAAGGCAGCCCTGTTTAAGGAAGCTTTTAACGTTTGATGCATTAGTGTATTTTAATATTTTGTTGGAAGCCACCCAGAGTGGCTGGGGAAGCCCAGCCAGATGGGCAGAGTATAAATAATAAATAATAATTATTATTATCATCATCATCATCATCATCATCATTACTATTATTATTTTCACATCTAGAAGAGCCAAATTCAAATTCCCTTTCAGCCACAAAACTGGCATGGATCCACCGGCCTAGCCTACCTCACAGGGCTCTTGCAAGGATAAAGGGGGTAGGGGGAGAAATATATGCTCTGCTGCCCTGAGAGCCTTAGAGGAAGGATGGGATATATAACTGAAATATCTAAAATCAATGAAATAAATTAATGAAATTGAAGTGGGAGTCGTCACATGCTCTTGAGCCCCTGGGATAGGGTGGTGTGGTGTGGGTTTATCAAGAGATCAAAAAAGGTCAAAGGAGCACCCTTATCATGAAACTGCTTATCTCCTGATGATTCAACTGAATGCTGCAGTCAAATGTTTTACTCACAAGGTCTCCCTTCTCGCCAGCCTGTCCTGGTGGCCCCCTGGGTCCTTCTTCACCCTACAACAAATATTTTATGGTTAAAATAGAAAATGAAAAATAAAGTGAACATTTTCAAGCCTTCCTAAAATTAACACGTGGCATTAATATTGCAGGCAGTTTACTGAGATATCACAAAATGGTCAGTGGCAACAGAGGGGTTTTTTAAAAAATAAATAAATAAAGAGGAGCAGGGATATGGGCTGACCTTTTTAATGCCAATGAACTTGGGTGACACTGCACTGATCCCACAACATGCCCAACTATCTGGAAGCACTCTAATGATCCTTTTCAGAGAACATGGACTCCAACATGGATCCTTCTCATGTCCCTGAAGCCTGATTCAATTTGTTCATGGAGAGCCAGAGAGCTGGGAAGAGCTTCTGATTCCAGGTGATTATAGACAACTTACATCTTTTGAGAGTGGGGGAGTGGTAATCCCTATGCTTGCTAAATTGAGAGTACTGTAAACCCTTTTGATAATGAGTCTGATTGTGCAGTAAGTGTGAGAGCTCCAAACCAAGAAGTTCCTGGTTTAAAGCAAGCAAACAAAAAACTCTTAATCACAAACATACTTAGGCAAGCCACTGTCATTTTAAGGCCCGATACTTCTTCCCTCACATCTAAGATATGCAAATAACACAAAATAACCAGCATCAGGCTCTACAGTTCATTATTTCTTCCTCATTTTTCTGTCAAAGCAATCCAAGTGGCATATATCTATGTGTGTGTAACACAAAGCAATTAAATATATATCCAATAAAAGAGCACACAAAAAACCCAGCAACTGTTAAAGCACCCAAAAGACAGCAACAGGAAATGGTAGAATTAGCCCCATTTGACCAGCTTTGTGAGGTTACAAGACTCTGAAAAAGACTTAACACGGATACCGCCTAGAAAAAAGTTTAACTGGTTAACAACAGACCAAACACAAAATGTGAACACTGGTGGAGGAAGGAGGTGTGGTGGGTGCAGCCCACCCCGGGTGTCATCCCGGGGGGGGTGACATCGCCACCCCACCCCCCTGGGGCGCTCGCCCTGACCCCAGGTGCACAGCATGTGCGCCATTCCGGGTGCCGGAGCAGCTAGCTCCGCCTCTGAATGTGAAGAAGATGGTTAGCTGAACTCACGTACAGCACACACTTTAAAAATTTGAAATGTACACCATAAATGCAATGATTTATTGAAACCCTTGAGGGAGCCACTATTTGAGTTTAAGAAATGGCTGCATTACATGCTGTATTAACCATGTTCGCTAGTTCAAAAGACAGCAGGGCAAAATGTTGTTTCTAACATCTTTTATGAATGCTTCTTTCAGGGCCGGTAACTCCTACGAGTTCCTTTTCGCGTGTGGTGCACAGTGGAACATGGGTAAACAGCCAAGCCCTGTGCTCCAGGAGAAGTTGTGTGGGGTCAGGGAACTGATGTCCTTTGATGTCCAGCTCCTGGGACATGTGCTCAGATTATCCTGTAAGAAAACTCCTCTAGCAAAAACCAAGGAAGAGACTTCTGCACCCACAATCCAGTTTCCATCCATGCTGTCAAAGGCAGTAGCGTGCAGTCAGTGGACTGCACTAACTAGGTTAGTCCCCTAAATTAGAGTATTAAAGTATTAAAGCTTGGCGCCTCCTTCCCAAAGTCTGGGAAGCTTCTGCCCAGCTAAAAGAGGGAGGCTTGATGCTCTGACAGGATCCAAGAGCCCTTCCTCCACCTTGCCAAAGCCCATCTGGCTTTGGGAAGGGGGCAACAAGGCTCCAACATCCTGTCAGAGGCCTGGTGCTTCCCTCCCAAAGCCTTTGAAGCTTCTGCCTGGCTTGAGGAGGGAGGCACAACGCTCACACGTGCGACATCAGGACATCCCCCTCTCCTGCTAATCACCCTCGCAAGATGGCGCCTCTGGCCCTAACTGTTCCCCTATGAAAAAATTCACCAAACGCCACTGGTCAAAGGCCTCAAACATGGGACCATAGTGAACGTGTAGGGTTAACCAGAAAAACAAACCAAGAAACGAAGAATAAATGAGTTACCGGTGGCCCTGCAGCCCCAATGGTTCCAATCATGCCTTTATAACCTTGAGGGCCCTATGCAAACACAGAGTGAAAAGAAGCAGACGTTAAGATTCATAGCAAACTCTTTGTGCTCCGATGACAAAAGTAAACCCCCCAAATGGTGTCCCGCTGAGTTGTGACATCATCAGCTCATTCACCATTTCCCTTCTGCCTAGTGTACCTACAATCTCTCCTTTGGGGCCTGCCATTCCAGGATATCCTCTGAGACCTTGTGGGCCCTGGAAAGAAAAGGAAACCAAGCCTGGATTAATTACCTTACTTCTGGGTGAGGTCTCATCTCGTAGCTAAAGCTGTTCAAACCCCCAACCCATCTGTCATCTTGAAAAATATCCATCCATGGATGAAGCGTGGGAAGTCATTATCCGTAAAGATTAATCACCAGTTTCCTCACCACCTTTTCTGTCTGATTCACTGATTATCACCTAATGCTGATATTTCCTGCCCACAACCCCATACAGGAGTCGAGACATTAGTTTAATGATTATATTAAGTGAAAGGACCATAACATTTACTCAAGCAAAGACAAAGTTTCCACCCGGCTTCAACAAAGAATTCCGTCCTGTTAATTCCTTCTTATCACCAAAGCAGAAGAGCTTTGAACTAATGAATTTGGTGGGAAAGTGAGCTCTTTGTAGACCCTGGGAGCAGAATGCCTCAACGGTAATGCGATAAACTAAGATGGATTGGCCAAGAATACAGTCCCAAATTGACCCTCCTCCCACTTTGCCTTTGAACTCTAGAGTCTGCCTATATGATACACCCCACATGTCAAAAAGTGATCACTGGTAAGTAATCAGGCTCTGACTGTTAAGAATTATGGTCCTTCTCAGACTGTCACTATTTCGGGGTGGAATTAAATCTGTTACAGGTTGTCAATTGTAGGTGATTTTGAGAGGCCTTGCGCAACAAAGGTGTTTCCCCAAAAGATTGAACTTTCTGAGATTAGAAAAGTGATAGGGAAATGAACTGGAATGTGAGAAAGCACCTGCTTTGATGCAGGTACTCTAACCTCAGGTTATCAGACGTCCCCATTTTCCAGGGACAGTCCCCGGATTTACACATCAGTCCCCATACAAAATCCATTGAAGTTGAAAAGATTCCCCGGATTCATTGAAAAAAATCTGGTAACCTTGCTACAAACAAATCAGGATGAATGCTCAATAAACAGATCATCTGGAAGTGCTCTGCAAAGACTCTTCCAGAAGCAAGCATTGAAAGCAGCAGGGGATTGCAGGCTGCATTCCAAACACGAAAAGCATTATATACAATTTACAGCTCAAGCCTGTACATATCTATTCAGAAGTAAATTTTATTGAGTCCAATGGACTTGCACCACAGGTGAGTAACAAATAAAACAGTGCTATGCGTATAATATGAAGTTTAAAAACAAGCAAACAAAGCCTTATTTAGTTCCCCACTCACTCACCTCACTGGCCCCCCAGTATGCCTAGACTGAAGCGGCTACATCATAAGCATATTTTTCTCCAGCCATTTTCCCCCCTTTGGCAATTAGCAAGTAGAGAAACTAAAAATAGAAACCATTAACCTAATACTAAGTAAAAATGAAGGTTATATTAATTAAGCTCATGAACTGTATGGAAGTCTCAATATTATCTAATACAGGGGTACAAACAATAGCATATCTGGTCCCCTGTGGTAAGGAATGAACATCTCTCTAGGTGACCAGGTGAGGTTGTATGTGAACAGATACACTAGTAAGCCCTTTCGTGGACTTATTTGCACAACCGAACATGCAGGAATAAAAGAGGAAATCCGTACTTCTAGAAAAAAAGTGTCCCTATTAATACAGTTAATATAATTACACTGACCTGGTGGAAAGACAAAATACAACATATAAATTATGTCCCCACAGGTCTAAGATGAAAACAAGAACATTAAGAAACAGAAATAAATAAATACGTTACGGGAGGGCCAGGAATGCCTTGTTCTCCAGAGAGGCCCACATCACCCTTCGGACCCTGAGGAAATGAAATTAAATAAATAAATAAAAGGAAGATGTCAGAGCTACAAGTGAAACAAAAATGCAAAAACCAGCTTTGAAATGTGGACTTTAAGCTGTACATTTGATTCTATGGTAGAATGGAAAGGAATTTAGGAAATCTACATTCAATTCTATGCTGTCAAGGTGCAATAAGTCTTCCCTCATCAACCTACACAAGTCTGTCTTTATCCTTGCCCTTGGTATTGCCATGCTATTTTCATGCCTTCCCTTGCTACTTTCTGCCTTAAAAAAAAATATCTTCATCCCACAACTTCTTTTTATCTGCTTCTCTCTTTTCCAACACCTAACACTGAAACTGTTTCCGTTGGGTTGCCATATGTCCTCTTTTTCCAGGACACGTCCTCTTTTTCATGGGTAGAGTCATCATAGCGATTCAAAGGTAAAAGCAGAAGTCGGTAAATGTGTCTTCTTTTTTGCTCTTCAAAATATGGCACCCCTGTTGCTATTTTGCAGGTGGGATTCAATCTTATAAAATTTTAAAATAATAAAGGAAGCAGATTTGGTGTACATGTGCTTCCATTAAAAAAAAAAACACCACCCGGCCTTTTTGCAGTAAGGAAAGTGACAGAAAATCAAATGGGGGGGGGATAACCATCACTTGACACAATGTAGTACAACTTCCACACACACTTCGTGAAAACAAATAAGGGTGAATGTTCAATAAAAAGGTCGCCTGGAAGATCCCCGAGTCCATGCCAACAACACTCTAGATATGAAGATCTCAGAACCTGGGGCTGGTTCACACATGATGTGGGTTTTTTATGTTTAAAGGATCTACACATTGGGAAAGAAAATGGAGTAGATGGGAACAGCCTTAATTTTGCAAATGTGTGTAACATACACATAAACTTCACAGGTAGCCAAGATTAGATAGAGGTTCCAGCTGAATGTAATTCCGGTTGCCTGGCTGGGTTTGCTGTTGTGTTATGTGTGAAAAGCACTTCAGTTGCCCAGGCTGCACCCTTCTTCTTAAAATCAACTGCAGGTATCGTGAAGAGATAGACCAAGTATGTACTCACTGGTCTGCCCTGTCTGCCAGGCTCTCCCAGAGCTCCAGGACGGCCTTTGTGTCCCTATAGAGAAAGAGAGCCAACATTTTAAAGGCTGCCTGAGTCTCACATAGAATGAATAGTTTCCTACTCTATAATCAATCAGCATGCCACCTCTCCAACCAATTACAATGCGATTTGCTAGTGGTTGTTACATGGGGTTTGACCACACGAATGCACACACGCGCACAGACAGAGACGAGAAAGAGAGAGTTCTCAGGCATACCAATAAAAAGTCCAAGCATATCCCAAACACATCTTCACAATTCCAAGCACAAGGACAGAAAGAAAGAAAGAAAGAAAGAAAGAAAGAAAGAAAGAAAGAAAGAAAGAGAGAGAGAGAGAGAAAGGAAGGAAGGAAGGAAGGAAGGAAGGAAGGAAGGAAGGAAGGAAGGAAGGGAGGAAGGAAGGAAGGAAGGAAGGAAGACAGACTACAATGGCTATAAAATTTGTTTTGAAATTTCAAAAAGATGGGTCTCAGATAAAGACAATGACATGCCAGGATTGTTTTATTTAAAGAAGCAACAGACTCACAGAGCGGGAAAAGGTATAGCAGATGCCACTCTAGGGGAATCTTGGCCCTCTATTTAGTGTTGGACTACAGTTCCCATCATCCTTGACCACTAGCCATGCTGGCTTGGGCTGATGGAAACTGGAGCCCAACAGCATCTGGAGGGCAACAGGTTCCCTATCACTACATGAGAAGATAAATTACAGC
The DNA here is from genome assembly GCF_951804945.1 of Podarcis cretensis. Taxonomy (NCBI): domain Eukaryota; kingdom Metazoa; phylum Chordata; class Lepidosauria; order Squamata; family Lacertidae; genus Podarcis; species Podarcis cretensis. The sequence continues at coordinate 33,168,542 of NC_137177.1, forward strand.
ATCACAGCTACAGCACTGCCTAGCAGCCACCTCTAGAGGACCATATCCATCATGTTGCTTAGCAACCACAATGGACAGGTGCTCCATAGACTGTGTTCCCTTAGCAACCATCGTTATAAGCAGAGAAGGAGAGAGAGCCACCATGTTTTTGTGGCCTAGTAACCACCACAGAAAAAGGATGGAGTACTGCCATTTCTGTGTGGGCTTAGCTCACCATTTGAGAAAGAGAATGGGCAAACAGTGCTCGTTTGCCTATTATTTCAGCCTTTGCCAACCTGGTGCCATCCAGTCTGATGACTGGGCATGCTGGCAGAGACTGATGGGAGTTGTAGTCCAACCACATCTGAAGGGCAACAGGTTGGTGAAGGCTGTATTATTTAATAAGGTTTGAGCAGGGAGGTAGCTACTGTGTGTTAGTCTCTTGAAGCAAAAGCAAGTTTTCTAGTACCTTAAAATCTGACAAATTTGTTATGCAAAATGCTTTCATGGCCCAGAATCTACTGCAACAGAAACATTTGATGATTATACTCTAGTTCCACAAAAGCTTATGCCACCATAAATCTGCTCTAGTCTTTTGAGGTCCTACAAGACTCTTTGCTGTTTTCATTAATACAAGTTTTGTAACCCACCCTTCCTCAAGAGTTATTGTTGCCTCACAACAACCCTGTGTAGCAGATTGTCCTGAGAAACAGCAGCTTGCTGGCTTCAGTGAACCGTATGTGACTGAGCAGGGATTTGAACTGGTGTTTCCCACATCCCAATCCAACCCTCTGCAAAGCAAAGTCACTTAAATAACACAGACGGAGTCCAAAGAGGGGGGGGGGGGGAGAAATCCTGCTAATACTTTACAGAGGAAATTGAACAAGAACAGTATAATTTGAGAAGAAACAGAGAGGTTTTCTCTTCCTCACTTCAGGCCTTGGGTGTATGAAGTGTTAGGGGAGGGGTAGTACCTCTGGTGGGGGATATGTTGTGCTACTTCTGGGGTAGTTTGTCCCCTTTTGGTCCCCACCCTGCACTCAGCTCTCTTTTGTGGCTCCTAGAAACTGTCGGCATGCGACAGTGGCCACACCCCGGGAAATGGCTTCAAGACCAATAGTGGGTTCAATGGTCAACAAGGCAGTTTCTGCACATGCTGTAGAGGGAAGTGAGGGGCAGATGGGGCTTGTCTACCTGGGAAGGAAAACTTTGATCCCAAACCTCCTACACAAATCCAGAGTGGAGACCCTAAGATATTTGGATGGCATCTTGTCTGCCTCCTTCTGGCAACTCCTGCTGCCAAGCTGGTGCCAAACATATTGCCAGGATTTTGGTATTTCTGTTAGTGACAGAGAGTAGAAGGTTGATAGCCAATTCAGGTTCAATCACCTCAGTATTTAAGGGTATGTGGATCAATTAGCTATCTAAGAGCAGCTGTCCAAGATTCCCCAATTAGCTATCTAAGAGCAGCTGTCCAAGATTCCCCAACTCCTTGAGGTTACCGTAACCACTATCAACCCCAAAACAACATGTCATGCTTTACCTTCAAGCCCTGTAATCCCTGAGGGCCTTTGGGTCCAGCTGGGCAGTTGGTTGGACACTGTGTGGGGAGAAAAGGGAGGGAAGAGGAGATTATAGGTCCGTCTCAACTGAGAAGGAATTTAGCAGCTAGGAATAAACACAAGCTAGTCCTCCTAAAGCCCACATTACCTGGTCTTTCACAAGATCTCCAGGTAGTATCCTCCTCCAGGAACCTTACAGTGATAAACTAATAGGTTTATACATGGCCTTATTTTTTGTGAGGGGCAAAGAGGAGGAGAACATCAGGACAAGCAAAGAGAGCTGATGAGGAATCCTCCTGTTTTCACAGTGACAAACCAGATGCAGGATCTAAGCACAGCATCACTCTGCCCACTTGCAATTCTCAGTAACTGGTATTCAGAGGTATTACTGCCTCTGATGGTGGACGTAGAACATAGCCATCATAGTTAATACACTATCCTCTAGTCTTCTAAAGTTGGTGGCCATCAATATACTGTACAACTTGTGGAAGCAACCCTCTTAGTTCAACTATGCACTGTGTGAATATTTACTTCTGCAGAGAGGCAATGAGGGTGAGAAAGAAATTCCCTTCCCTCTGCTCTGAAAACCCATAGCAAGGATGGAGAAGCTGTGGTTCTCCAGATGTTGATGGACTACAACTCCCAGCATCTGTGCCCACTGGCCAGACTGGCTGGAGAGGACAGAAACTGGAGTCCAACAAGAACAGCTGGAGAGCCGCAGGTTAGCCACGCTTGCTTTATGGTGATGGCCACTGGGCTGAAAAAGCAGAAAGCACAAATTCATGGTGGATAGGCCTATCAGCAGATATGATAGCTACATGAAGTTTCTGTATGCTATGAGTACCATACCCTGCTTATAAGCTTTCCAGAAGCATGTGTCTGGCCGCCACTGTTGGAAACAAGGTGCAGGAGCTAAATCCTTTAGAGTGATTCAGCAGGGCCCTTATGTCCTTAACATGCATCTGCATTCAATGTGCCATGCACCATGCATACCAAACATCATGGATTCTGACTAGTTATGGCTGTGCACACTGCCACCCTTAAAGGAATGGCAAAACAGGAACCACCAAGCTCTGAAAACATCTAATGAATCAGTGCCAACAAAGGAATCCAAGCCAAAATCCCAAATGCACTTCCTATCTTTTGCCTTCTACTTTTCAAGCATTGTGTACAAGATGGGTGGCTTTCCTTTTTTTTTTTTTAAATGGAGCACGGCATGTAAATGCAACCTTCCTTACCAAGAAATCTGCACTGCCTTCAACTCCTTGGATGCGCCCAACGGGGCCCTGCAGAAGAAAAGAAAAACAATCAAGTATCCAAAAAGGCAATATGTGCATCAGCCTGAGAAAGGGAGAGGAGGACTGTCCCCTCTCATTTTTAACCGGAAGAAAAGATTTAAGATTCAACCAATAGAGGTCACAGCCTGGAGCAGATCAAAAAATAAATGTGCATGGTCAACTTGCACAGGGAAAGGTGCTTCCCACAGCCCACAGTAGTTACTCATTTTTTAAAATAAAGTATCACACTTGCATGGCATCATGGGCATTGTAGTCTCTAGCTGTCAGCCAAGGCTGCTTCCAACCTTGTAAGTGTTTCCCCCTCCAATTCTATGGAAATTACCCCAAGTAGTAGCAATAAAACTTACAGGTTTCCCAGGAGGCCCTGGAGGCCCTTGTGGCCCTTCTGGTCCACGTACGCCCTGAAAAAGAGACATGAAAGTCAAGAGACTAGCAGCCTAACATGTGAAAAAACAATCCAGAATGTTCCCCTTTAATACTGTCAAAGTCCCTACGCAGGGAAGTTACTAAATGTTGTTTTTTAACATGAGTCACTGACAGCCACCAGAAGAAGACATGAAGGCCCAAATACCCAAAGGTGCTGATGGGCAGGCAAGAGTACAGTGACTGCCGGTAAGGTAGCATTAATATCAGGGTGAAGATAATGACTGTGACAGGGGTTGCTGAGAGGATGAGTTAACCGAGGAAGGAAAAGAACAGAGGCTGACTTTGGTGAATAATGGCTTAGCAGATGATGGGAACGCACAACCTGGTTTGAACACAGGAAGCTGCCTCATTCATAGCAAGCCAGGCATTGGTCCATCTAGCTTACTGTTGCCAACAGTGACTAGTAAGCAGCACTCCAGAGTCTCAGTCTTTCTCAGCTCCAGCTGGAGGTGCCACTAGGGATTGAATGAGGGACCTCATGAGCACAAAGCAGTTGCTCTTCCACTGATCTGCAGCCCTTGGATAGACTGATTGGCCACTTAGGAAAAAGGGGAATTTGAGAATGAACATACAGTGATAAGGACAGAGAGGAAAGGTCTTAGGCCAGGTTGTGTTTATGCCGCAGTTCTGCAAAGTGGCACAGAGGAAGAGCAAAACATCATGGGGAAGTTGAATACAAGTTTCATTCTAAAGAGTATGTTTCTTATGTTTACAAAGGCATATTGGAAAGTGTGCATGGGAAACCCATTTAGAGTGTGTCTGAACGGAAAGGGATTTCTGAATTAGGTGGAAAGGAACATTTTTCTCGCCCCTGCTGCCTTCATGCCTGTCAGAGCTGCCCAAGGTCCCAGCTCACAGAGGACCAACGCCAGGTCGTCGTTATATAAAAAGGCTTTATTGAAGTTCAGTTTCCATTCCAAAGCCGTAGCGCGCAGCTCTACGTCTTAAACCCTAGACCGCCGAAGTTCCGTCTGAATCTCCTCCCCCCTGACACCAGTTTAAGATTCTCGCCCTGCTCCACCTCTTCCTCTGCTCTCTTCTCCTCTGGGTCCTCCTGTCCGCTGGGGCATTCCCCTTTCTGGACTCTTCTGACGCTGAGTCCCCTGACTCCTCCCCCTGTCTCCGGCGGGCTTTAGGACCCGGTTCCCAATCCTCGTTCTCTGCTGCCCTGCGCGCCTGTACTTTTGAACTTGGCTCTCGCGCCAACCCAGTGACCTTCCTCCTGACCGTTACACTGCTTCTGTCACTGCTTCCCTCTTCCGGGATGCTAGCTGGACCTGACCTCCCCTCCGCTGCCTGACTCTCCGATGGAGGCGTGGTCAGCCCTGACTCCTCTTCTCTCCCTGCTGGGGGAGACGCTACCCCCGATACCTGGGACTCTTCCCCCCCACTATGCTCAGGTGGGGAAGCTGGTCCTGATCTCCAACTGCTGCTCTGGGAGTCCCCGCTGGCCCCTTGCTTCTGGAGTGTCCCCCTTGGGACCCCCCTTGCCCTGGCCACCGGCGCCCCCTTCTGTGAATCTTCCGATTCGCTGGAGAGGCTCATGGAATCTCTCGGGCCACTGTCATCTTCTCCTACGCTGCCCTCAGATTCTTCCCCTTCGCTCTCCATCTCCCCTCTTCCCTGTGCTTCTGCTCCTGAGCCCCTGACAATGCCTAACAGGAAAAAGCATACATTTTGCAGAATACTACAAAACAACAACATGCAGAATACATGTGCCACATAGTTTATACAAATATAATTTTGCATAATTTATGCAAGTTGTAGCTTACAGCACATATTGATACAGAATTTGGCAGAGAAGTTCAGTTATTTTAGCATACACAGTCCTAGTGAAAGAGAAGAGGATGAGAGAATGGAAGCAATTGGGAAAAGATGTAGCTGTTTTCATTTTATGCTGTCATATTTCTTTCTACTTCTGGATCTTTTGTCCTCTCCCCTCTCCTTAGCACATGAGCCCCTCGGCTACAGGGGGACCCACCCACCTGTTTATGTTTAGATTTGCATATTGTTGCAGCCTTGCTGATTCCCACCCCAACCTGACTTGTTTGTGCAGCATGGTCTATCCATTTGAATACGCAAGTATAAATCACAGAAGCTCTGGATGCCAGTGAGCACTGGGTCTAAGGCAGGCTTCCTCAAACTCAGCCCTCCAGATGTTTTTGGCATACAATTCCCATGATCCCTAGCTAGCAGGACCAGTGGTCAGGGATGATGGGAATTGTAGTATCAAAACACCTGGAGGGCCGAGTTTGAGGAAGCCTGGTCTAAGGCCTGGCTACGTGCTACAGTCAATACATGAAAAATATTTATGCTCTGACTATTCAGAATTCTAAAAATTCATTAGGAGAAAAGCAGAGAAAGCTGGAGACGATCACAGTGCCCCTAGATGCCTTTCTCCATCTCAGGGTCACCTTCTTCCTCCTTTAGGGGCAAATTTTCATTAAGAGTTAGGAGGGGGGAGATGAGGATGAGTGAGGCAGCTGAGGTAAATAACAGGTATATGGAGGGAGGCAACACGAGAACAGGCCTTTTCAGCAGTGGCTCCCCATTTGTGAAATGCTCTCCTCAGGGAACCTCCCCTGAGGCCATCATTACATATCTTAAGCCAGCAGGCAAAAACATTCATTTTTCTCCAAGCCTTTGGCTCTTAATTAACTATAACCACCTTGACTGGGTGGGATGTTTTAATCCTGCCTTTAAAAAACAGGACTGTCTTTTAGATTTGTCATTGTTTTATTTTATGCTAGTGTGAGTTTGTTTATTGTTGTAAGTCCCTTTGAGTTACATTTGTTTTGAAAATGACTAATGTTTAACTTAATTAGTTTAGCAGTAGTAATAATAAAAATAATAATATGCTGTACCATTCAGATATGGCCCTCCAGCTTTAGCTTTCCCTGTGCTTGCCTGTAATCCCCTTCAGTTTTCTCTGCACATCTTAATTTTCAACAGGTAAAGCCTATCTACTTCTGACAACTGTAGCAGCATATAGCCAGGCTCTTATTGCAGAGCAGGCCTAGGCAGTGACGTAGCGTGGGTTGTCAGCACCCGGGGCAAGGCAAGTAATTTGCGCCCCCTAACCCGTGGATTTGCGCCCCCTAACCCTAACCCCCAGATGTTGCGCCCGGTGCGGCCGGCCGCCCCCCCCCCCGCACCCCCCACGCTATGCCACTGGGCCTAGGAAAGTCAACAAACCCCAAGTAGTATTCACCCATCTCAGCTGGATCCCTTACCTTGGGTCCCAGAGCTCCAATTTCTCCAGGGAGTCCAACCTGGCCTGGAGAGCCCTTAAAAGAAAGAAACAGAAAGGGGAGAAAATGTTCTCTTTCAGTCATATGATGAGAACAGCCCTTTGTTCATCTGTTCAGGCTCTGTCGGATGTCTGCGGTGGCAAAGTGTTTGCTAGGCTAACAAGCAAGAAGGAGAGATGAGCATGCACTCTATGGCTAACAGCAAATGATTCCATCTATGTCTGCTGAAAATGCAGTGCCTTATTCTCCCGCTTAAGTGACACGTTAGTGAACTTACGTGCCCTATGACAGCACAAGTACAGTGGTAACTCTGGGTAAAACTTAATTCGTTCTGGAGGTCCGTTCTTAACCTGAAACTGTTCTTAACCTGACGCACCACTTTAGCTAATGGGGCCTTCCGCTGCTGCCACGCCACCGGAGCACGATTTCTGTTCTGATCCTGAAGCAAAGCTCTTAACCTGAGGTACTATTTCTGGGTTAGTGGAGTCTGTAACCTGAAGCGTATGTAACCTGAAGCGTATGTAACCCGAGGTACCACCGTATGTGCACATGTAACAGGTGAGAGAGCTCATGTAGAGGCCCTTTGGGTTTGCATTTTCTAATTCTGGCCACTGACCAAGCAAGGTAAAAATCTGTTTGATCCAGCAAAAGTCTGGATAGATATCAACAGATAAGGCTGGTTTATTTTACACTGAGTCAGATCGATCTAGATTCTAGCCCAATACTCTGGCAGCAGGTCAGGTAGGGAGGGGTCATTTTCCCATCACCTGCTAGAGGATTATTTTAACTGAAAATGCCGGAAACTGAACTTCAGACATTCTGCATACAAAGCAGGTGCTCTGCTACTAAGCAAAATTCCCACTCACCCACCCCTTGCTGTCAGTCAGCGTCTGGTGCATGCAGAGAAGCAGTGGGCAACCCCTGCCTCATGGGCCAAATTAGGCCTGCAGGGCTCTCATGGGGCTATTTCCCCCCAAGCCACATCCCCTTGTCCCACATCTGTCATCATATATGTCAGTTATGGGATTGGTAAAGATGTGGCATTGACCACAAATAATGAACCACAGATATTCCTGCAAATTTATTATTCAATTTTTGTGATATACAAATGACATTAGAAGACTTGGTCTATTTATTTATTTGTTTCATTTGTTATTCCTATAATCTTTGTTTATATGGCTAGATATAGATATAGATAGGATGTGGCTGCAAAGGAACAACTGGGAGCCTTGAAATGGGCTCCTGGTTGCTCCTTGACAGTCAGTGCTCCCGAGTGGAGTCATACTCTGCTGAGAGGTGCTGAATTCAAGCCCTTCTCAGATCAGCAGGGATCTTCGTTTCATGATGCCATGATGACACCAAGTGATTGGCATGTGGGCATCCCTACCTACCCACCAAAGTAGCTTACGGGAGCAAGGGAACCCAGGATTTGGCCCTCTGGCTGGAAAAACTCCACCCCACCCCCCGGTACGTCTTGGCTCAAGATCCCTCTTCCAAATGGCTGAACTAATATTATTTTTTTAATAAAACATTGCCAAACCAGTGGCACATCGCTGCTCACAATGCTGTGACAGCACAAGACCCTTTGTGTTGGGTCACTGCCCCTTCCTCCAAGCCAAGCTATGAGCACACACTCCTGTAAGCACCCCTCACAAATCCAGCACACTGCCTCCCGCCAGCCAAACCCAAGCTCACATGAACAGCACTTACAGGAGATCCTTTCAGCCCAGGCCCCTGAAATGAGAAGACAGCCACAGTAAACAATCATGCTGCGTTGAAGAAACCAGCTGAAAAACATGAAGGTTGCAGCTGAGGCATCTCCCAGAGGCAGAGCAGCTGTCTCGTTTTCCCAATCTGATTGCGTCATATTAATTAACTGCATTTCTGAGTCACCTGCCCCATGACCAGGGTTCTCTTTGGGTGATAGACAGTTTAGGCAAATAATAACAGTTATAAACAAAAAACCAGCAAACAGATCTACTATAGCAACTGAGCGTGTAGCACTCAAATCCATCAAAACCACAATGCAGAGGCTTAAAACAACTTAAAACACACCCTCCAGTGAAAGAGTCCACCACCTTCTGTCCACTCTACTTATGAGTAGAGATGGATGATTAGGACTGAACTGTTATCCATGCTTAGAGTAAAGGTAAAGGTAAAGGTACCCCTGCCCGTACGGGCCAGTCTTGACAGACTCTGGGGTTGTGCGCCCATCTCACTTAAGAGGCCAGGGGCCAGCGCTGTCCGGAGACACTTCCGGGTCACGTGGCCAGCGTGACATCGCTGCTCTGGCGAGCCAGAGCCGCACATGGAAACGCCGTTTACCTTCCCACTGGTAAGCGGTCCCTATTTATCTACTTGCACCCGGAGGTGCTTTCGAACTGCTAGGTTGGCAGGCGCTGGGACCGAGCAGCGGGAGTGCACCCCGCCGCAGGGATTCGAACCGCCGACCTTTCGATCGGCAAGTCCTAGGCACTGAGGCTTTAACCCACAGCGCCACCTGCGTCCCATGCTTAGAGTAGCTCTACTTAAATCAAGGGGACATTAATAAACAAATGACTTAGTTATTACTATGTTTGCCTTCTATCTCTCCTCTACAGGGCTTAAGGTTTCATACATAGCTCCCCCACCCCCACTCCCCATTTTATCCTCATGACAACCCTGCAAGGTAGGTTTGGCTAAGAGATGGTAATTGGCCCAAAGTAGCCCATGTTGGCTACACCTGCCCTAAACTATAGCTTAGAGCTATAGGAATGAGCCTTGATAAGCCTGAGGCTCATATGCTCCCTCCTCTGGCTGCAAAGAAGAGATCGGAAGCACTTGCTTCCACTTTTAAACTAATGAGAGCTCCCCTCTGTGTCTGAACCTGGGGGGACTCTGGCTAGTTTAAACTACGGATTGTTAACAAGCCAGCACCATAAAGGACAGCTTGATTTTGGCTTGTTTCAACAAACCACAGTTTCCCCAAGTCCAAAGGTAACAAGCAACTGTGGTTAGTTTAAAAGTGAATGCTATATAACTCCTCCTTACTGCCACACTAGAGGAGATATGGGGAGTATGCAAGCCCACTCTCATCACACTCAACTATAATCCAACACGTTGGTGTGATTGTGTACACTGGACATGTTCATATAGCAGTATACTTTCTTGACAAATACAGCCAGTAAAGAATAAACACTTACTGGAAGCCCTGGAGGTCCTGGAAGTCCAGTCTGGCCCTGAGTGAATGCAAGAGGGAAGAGATATTTGGTGTAGCAGGATCCACACAAGTGGAATATGACTTAAGCTGCAGATCTACTTCATGGGACAGATCCAAATATGAGCTCCAAGGACCCAGCCCTACCAGATAAGATGAACCTCTTGTGTTTGCAGGTGCAGTCTGCACAGTATTGTTGTCTGAATTCACCTAAGCCCTCTGTTACCTTGCACAGGCCAATTACATCCCCTGTTTCCCCCTGCTGTAGTTGCTGGGGGATGTATACAGTGCATACATGCATCCAAAACCACTTTGAATCATTTTGTCCCCCAATGGTCCTCATTTGGAGGACTTCAGCCCCCCACTACAGCATCTGCAATGCACAGCTGTCACAGTCTTAAAAGAACCACTCCATCTCCTCGAGTCACACAGAAAACAGTCACTCACTTTGGGGCCAGGTCGCCCAAAAGGTCCTGGTTCCCCTTTTGCTCCCGTTAGGCCCTGTAAAAAATGGAAAGAGAATTACAGGATCAGCTTGCGGGACATTAACTGGCATCTGCAATAAAATAGGTAAAAACACCAGGGCTGGAAAAGAAATGGGTGAAGCAGCGAATTCAAACCAAAAATCTTTGCCACAACTGCAGAGCATCCAGAAATAGAAACTGCAGGTGTAAAATAAAGTTTTTGTGGAAATGCAGGCATGTGCGTATAACTTTCACTGCTATATCAAGGAATAAGCTAGTCATCTAAACCAGCATTTCGAAAAAAGACCTCAAATGTGCATTCCCTTACCAAGATTCCTAAATTACATACTTTCTGGTACTAATCCCAGTGATCACAGGCACAGCCAGGTTTTTTTTGGGGGGCAGACTAGATGCCTCCCCCACCTGCTCTGTCCTTTCCATTCTTACCTTAAATATATGAGGTGACCAAGGGTAAAACTAGCAAAAATAAATCAATCATATAATAAAAAGTGCTGGAGATGTAAGGAACAGATAGGAACATACTACCATATGTGGTGGTCCTGTCCAGAGATACAAAGATTTTGGAATATGATTTATGAAGAGATAAAGAGATCGATAGAAACTACATTTAGCAAGAAACCGGAAGAATTTTTATTAGGAATTGTATCAAATAATATTGCCAAAAACAAAATCAGGTTATTTATGTATGCGATGTCAGCAGCAAGGGTTATAGTGGCAAAACACTGGAAAGATACAAATACACCCACTAAAGATGAATGGGTTGTTAAATTGTGTGAGTACTTGGAGCTCGCAAAGCTGACAGATGCAGTAGGAGATAAACCTAAAAAGATGGTGAAAGAAGAATGGGAATGTTTAAATAATTATTTGAGGGGCAAGGGTTCATCAATAAAGACCTGGTTATGTTTAGAATGATACCGCATAGGGCAATGTTCCCTGATACCAAGATGAGGGACTCCATGGAATGCAGATAGAGGGAACTGATAAAAATAATGATCTGTTGTGACCTTGACGGAAGTGTACAATAGATAAGCCTTCTTGTGTTTTGGCTCGTTTTTCTATTTTCTTTTTTTCCTTTTCTTCTCCTTCCCTCCTCCCCCCACCAATAACGGCTCATGTTTTGCGCCATGCATTTTGATATTTTTTGTAGTTTCGTATCCCTTTTTACTATTATTATTGAGGATTTCTTTTTTGTAATTTTGGTTCTTTATATTTACCTGTATTTGTTTAAAGCAAAATAAAAAACTTTTTAAAAAAAGAAGAAGAAGGGTCACACATAAGCGCCCATTTCCCCTACCCAGCACTTCCTACTGAATGGGTTTCAGAATAGTAGAATATGAAGCAGCAGCACTGCAGGAAGTGCGGCAAGGTGGAAGCAGCCAACCATATTTCTGAAAGCATGGGAGACTGTTCAGACACTGAACTGAGGACTATTATAAGAAGGCGGGCATGCAGATAACTACAGTTGTACCTTGGTTTTCAAACAGCTTAGTTCTCGAACGTTTTGGCTTCCGAATGCCGCAAACCCAGAGCAAACTATTTTTTGAAGCCAAATGTCCGACAGGGCTTCTGATTGGCTGCAGGACGTTCCTGCAGCCAATCAGAAGCCACGCTTTGGTTTCCGAACGTTTTGGAAGTCTAACAGATTCTGCTTGACTTCCAAGGCACAACTATATTTTGATAAGAGATGGAATCCATTATTATGTATTGGTGTCACAAAATACAGGAAAATGCTAAACCACAAATTCAGATTCTGGGAATACTATAAAAATGTTATGTACCAGTACTTCTATTTATATGTGTTCTCTCTCCATCTCTTGTACTTTCTCCCCATTTGTTTCCTCTATCTATCTATCTGTTTCTTTTGTACCTGTATTTATAGTTTATAGCTTTTGAAAACAAAGCTTATTTCTTAAAAAAAGAAAAGAAATGCTGTGAATAAATAAAAAGGTTTAGCTTTGGGAGTGATTGGGAGTGATGTGGGGGTGCCGTTTTTACAAAAAAAAAGATAGCACAAGTTGCAGTTCTTCTGGCTTCAGCCCCCACATCTCTAGCTAGCAGTTCAATCTCTGAGCAGGAGGTGGCTGAATCTCCTTGACAGTGCATCTGCCTCTAATAGCATATGCAGGAACACGACCGGCACCAAGCAGAGCAAGCAGTTTGCTATTTCACCTGCTGCTGCTGCAGCCCCTGAGATGTTATCAACAGCTCAAGATGTAACTGAGGACAATAGTGTTTTTCTAGGATATCTTTAACCAAAACAACACGCCCTCTTTGCTTTTTAAATCAGCACAGGGTAGGCGATTGCAAAGTAAACAAATAGAGCAGGCAATGCTCAACCTCCTGTAGGCAGGATGGGGCTCAGGCAGTGGGGCCAGGAGTCTTACAAATACAGAAGATTTTCCCTGTTTTAATATGTCTAATGGAAGTAGGGGTGACAAATAAACAAATATAAAGCGTGAGTTGCTAAAGTATCCCGAGTGTGGTGCAAAGCAACCAGTTTCTGCAGCTCAACAATTTGCCCAAAAAAGCTCAACAATGATTGTGTCCAGATTTTCACATTTCTAAATATAGCAACCCTACCATGGACAGGCTGAAAATGGATAGTCAAACCTTGGATCCTGAACGCCTCCGTTTTGGAACATTTCAGCTCCCAAACGGCGAAAACCCGGAAGTAAATGCTCTGGTTTTCGAACATTTTTCGGAAGCTGAACATCCGACGCAGCTTCTGCTTGGTTGCAGGAAGCTTCCTGCAACCAATAGGAAGCCACATCTCAGTTTTGGAACATTTGGGAAGCCAACCGGGCTTCCGGAACGGTTTACGTTCGACAACCGAGGTTTGACTATACTAGCAAAGCATGCAAATCACACCGGATTTGGAGTGAGCAAAGGAGGACAACCATTTGTACTCACATCAATCCCAGGTTTCCCTGGAGGGCCGTCTGGACCTGGAAGGCCGGGATCTCCCTTGGCCCCCTGTCACACAAAAACATTTGAGGAATTAAAAGTGTTCTTAGGGAGAAAAGAAAGTGAAAGCATCACAGTTGCACACTGCCACTCTGGGGGATGTTCGCAAGGCCAGCCCAAAGGCTCTGTCCAACACTGCAAGCTCAGTTCCACTTGCGCAATGAAACCCCCTCTTCCCTCTCCACATGCCCCCCAGATGTGCTCTGGAGGGTCCCCCAACCCCCTGGAGCAGATTGCTGGGTTGTTGTTTTTTAGTGCAAAGTAATTTGATTTCCCACACAATCACAACCACAGCTTACAGTGATAAGGTCTGATACTACTTACAAACAATGCATATTAAAATGAAGGCCGTCTTTCTTTCCAACAGTTACAAAACAGGTCTTAAGCCTCCCACAACAGTAGCTTCTCATAAGCATCATATTTGGGGCTCTGCATTCTAGACCTAATTCTGACAACTCAAAGCTGGGAGACAGGTACTGTATGTAACCTGAAAGTGGTTGCAGCTTTTTATTAATACTAATGTTCACACTATAAACAAATTATAAGCCCAAGTAACCCCTGCTGACATTGCTTGCTTAGATACTCACAGGGCTGCCTGCTGCTCCTGGTGGGCCTTTATCGCCCTAGAGAAAAAAGGGGGGAAATGGTTAATAGCATGTTCCTCTTGACTTCTTCAAATGATCGCTGTCAAAGCAACTGGAAATGCAAAGTCACCAATACACAGTTCTGGGGGGATATAATGAGCATATCTGCTCCCTGGTCCTGAAAGATATGCGCAGGCTGCCTCCTTGGAACCAATTCCAGGTGTTAGTTTTGATGTGTAAAGACCCAACAGCCTTAGGTCCTGGTTACTTGAAAGAACATCTCTCCTCATATTGTCCTGTCTGGGCTCTGAGATTCAGCAGGGATGGCACTCTCAGCAATGCCAGCATCAACTGATCAGTGCCCGCCCCACAAAGCCTTCTCAACAATGGCACCCCCAGCTGCAGCACATCCTCCTTCCATCAATTTGGCTGGCATCAGCTGAAGACAGTCCTCTTTCTGCAGGCCTTTGAAATACGGTTGTTTTGCCTGGCACACCCAGGTAGAAGGTGGAAGGCTTGACACCCCAGGTGGGTGAGAGCAATTTGAAAGAAACCTTTTTATTAAGAAGACTGTGTATGCAGCTTGCAAGCATCAGCCCGGCAGGAGCCAGCTGCAGATTACTACACAGACTCTCAAGAGGGAGGGTGTCTGAGGTTTCTATATTAATTTCTAAGCAGTGATATATTTGCTCATTTGTTAGACTTTCAGTTTTTAATTTAATGGCATGCTCTCAGAGACTGTGGTTATGGCTTAATTTGTCAGGCTCAATGGTATCACTGGAGGCTGCCCCCTGTGACATCACCGTCCCGTGACATCACTGGAGATGACCCCAGGTCTCAGATTTGGAGCCTTAAATCTGGGATGCTCCTGACCTGGCAAACTTACTCTGAACTGGCCTTCTGAACATGTAATATAATGCAGATGGATGTGCTGGTATGCCGTAATTCAGGGGTCAGCAAAGTTTTTGTGGCTTGGGCTGGTTCACGGTCCCACAGATGCCGCAGTCAGCCAGAGTGCACACGCACACATGCACAAACACTATTTCCGGAGCTCCTTCTGGCGCGGTGGAGGTGTGCGCAGCTTCCCATTGGCTGCAGAAGCTTCCTGCAGCCAATGGGAAAGCCGGCTAGTGTCACGGAAGGCGGTCCCCGCTCTGCTCCATGCCAGTTTAGCCAACCGAGTGGGTGACGGGGGTCCATGGGACGGTTAAATGACCCTCATGGGCCACTTGTGGACCATGGGCCTTAGGCTGCCGACCCCTGCCTTAATTGAATTTTAAATTTACAGCTGTATTTTAAACAACATTTTTTTAAAATGCCTTTTATATTGTTGTAACCTGCTCTGAGATTTGCATTTGAAGTGAAGTGGGGGATAAATCTCATAAATAAAACAAAAGTTTTCAGGTTTTCTTTTCTTGCCTTCCTTCCTTCCTTTCTTTCTTTTTCTTAGTAATACAAAATATATGTCTCACCCATTACAGAGTGGCATGGGTCCACTATAAAAAAGACACATCAACAGGAGGAAAGGTTTAAAAACAGCAATTATTTGTAATGCTGTCAGTAGGGGCCAGACCTGCTCCTGGATATTAACAATAAGTCACAAAATCATACCAAGTGAAAATAAACTTATCACTGGAGAGACATGGAGGGAAGTAGATACAGTGGTACCTCAGGTTACAAACAGCTCAGGTTACAAACACTTCAGGTTACAGACTCTGCTAACCCGGAAGCAGTACCTTGTTTGGGGACTACAACTCCCATCATCCCTAGCTAACAGGACCAGTGTTCAGGGATGATGGGAACTGTAGTCTCAAAACGTCTGGAGGGCCGAGTTTGCCTCTGCCTGGTGTGGGGTATTGCATTATTAGAAAAATTGGCACACAAACTGAGAGTATGTAGAGGCCAATGCAAAAGTGTTAAGTTTTGTTTTCTTTTAAAATAAAGTGTCTAGTCCATATGATTGCTGGGGAAACATGCCACACTGCTTGCTGTGGGCTGCGGGGTGTGGTGCATCTCAGAAGCCAGAATGGTTATGAGTTATGGTCACCTGTACAGACTCTAAAATTAAGAGATGGAAATTAGAGATGGGTCCATGAGAAGGGAAGAACCACAAACAGCCACCATGGTAGGGAGTCAAAAATTGCATCCAAGGCACTAAGACTCCAGAACTGCGTACTGGAAGTCCTCTTACGCCCTGGGCAACTGCAATTTCACCCCCTCCAAGCTTTTTGTCTGCAGCCATAAGGACTAGAAACTTACACTTGGAAATCAAAGGTGCCTGTATTACCAATGGGCAATCCAAATATCCTCTTCTGAGTTTGCACTGTAATCCCAGAATCACATAAATGTGCTAAGAGTTACAAGCAAGGGGGTGGAAGACTTGGATTAGGCCCCACCCCATAGGATCATGGCATCATAGAACAGATTCCCCTCCACATCATCATCATCCACCCCAGTTTACATTTTTCCATCCCTTCTATCCCACCACATCCATCTCCCCTCGGCCAACTCCTTTAGGCAGCTTCGAAATAATAACAGGAGCCCAACACCCCCCTCCCCAGGAAAAGGCAATGCTGATACATAAAGCCAATGAATGAACATTCCCACTCTAGCCATAGCTCTCCCCAGCATTCCAGGGAATGTTTTTTAAAGATAAGCCCACATATGGTGATAGGGTGGTACCTCGGGTTAAGAACTTAATTCGTTCTGGAGGTCCGTTCTTAACCTGAAACTGTTCTTAACCTGAGGTACCACTTAATCTAATGGGGCCTCCCGCTGCCATGATTTCTGTTCTCATCCTGAACAAAGTTCTTATCCCAAGGTACTATTTCTGGGTTAGCAGAGTCTGTAACCTGAAGCGTCTGTAACCCGAGGTACCACTATACCACTTAGAGATGAATCAGATTCTGGTCTGTACTGTAAATCAGATTTGAGAAAGCAAAGCCCACTGGCTCCCTCTAGCCTTTTTGGATGGGCACTGCACCTGGGATCCTGTATACAATGCCTTCTTTTGTACCCAAACCATCTCCCCCCCCCCAAACACACACACCATCCCTTCTGCTGCTCAGGTTCCTGTGCGGTGTGCTTACATCAATGCCATCAGCGCCTGGCACTCCTGGCGGACCCGGGGGCCCTCGTGGTCCAGGTTCTCCTGGAGGACCTTGCTAAGGAGAGAAATCAAACAAGAAGCAAAGTTATTTTGGTGAAGAAAAAGGTCACCGAAAACCAAGAACCAACAAAGCTGGACGAGCTTGTCTCACAATCACATCACAACCCCAGAGAAGCCAAAGATTGAAAGCCTCAACCTCTTCCCAGGAGAGCTGGGTTGCAAAACAGAGGTGTGGATAGGAGTGTGCCTGAAGCCTTGGGAAGGGCAGACAGATTTCCACACTCCCCCCCCCCCCATGCCTGATCATATTGCAAAAAAACAAACAAACAAAAAATCAGCTGAAAATAGGTGAAGCCAACCATTGAGAAGCAGGGTGACAATAAGGGATATGGTACAGATCATGATAGATCCAGGAGATTTGAGATTAAAATCCTCAAGCAGGCGGGCAAATCACTGAGCAACCATAGACTAAGCACCATCTATTGGTCTGAGCTACTTTGCAGGGTTGTTGTAATGGTAAGATGGGATAATCTACTAGCCCATGCAAAAGGGCAACAACAGACAGACAGAATTTTGTTTGGAAAAAGAAAAAGGTTTGGCTGCAGCTTTGAAGCCCTTTTGATCAACCAGTTAAAGAGGCAAAGAGATCTTGTTTCCTCCTCCTTTTCCTCTCAGATCTCAGGGTGTTCTAGAATTGGACACAGGATCTTAAGACAGCATGGAATTTGGCCTCAATGAAATTTCCCCTCAATATGAATCACTGGCTTCAGCTGCCTACTTGTCCAACACATACAGCTTCATAAATTGGACTGCGGCAATGCCCTCAGGCACCCAAATTTTGGACTGACATTTTTTAAGTAATATCAACAAATTTTAAATGCTCTGTTCAACTTGGCCTTTTGAATTTGTGGGAAGATCAGACAGCAACTCTCCAATCTAAGGAACTCCTTAGGAGGATCCTGGCTGCAGCGAGAACATCTTTGGCCCCAAAACGAAAGACATTATAGGACTTAAGCTTCTCATTGTGGTAAAAGGATATGTGAACCCTGGCTACTGCAGATAAAATAACTCACAAATCACATGTTTCTAAGGGTAAGGAAGAACCAGAAAATTTCTATGCCATTTGGTGGCACTGCATTTCTTGTGTGTCAAATCCTCGCCCCCTACCACCAAATTGCAAAATTTGGTTTCATTATGTGTTTTGCTGCATTACAGGCTCTGTGCAATTTTAAACCTAGCTTGAACAAACATGCAGAAGTAGCTCAGAACTCTGGTTGGATTTGGTACCTCAAATTCCTTTGAAATTCTAAAAACAATTTAGGGTGCTTCCAGAGCATTCATCCCGATTAATTCATGGGGAGGTTAGATGACATTGCACCAAGTGTTATCCCATATTTTCTAGTCCATTTCCCCATCACATTCTTTTATCGCAAAACACCCAATTTTCGGGCGAAGCAGGTTTGTTGCACAAGAGCGCCAAATCGCCTTTAAATGCACAACCTGAACTTGCCTGCATATGAATGAATCACATTCTAACGTGTTCAGTACATAATCTTTCTGAATAGATGGCTGCATACCTGAATACAGACAGTAATAAGTCAGCCCAAGATTACTACTGTGTGTAAAACAAGGAGCTACTATGAAAGCACAGGTCCTTTGGTATATTATTTATAGCTGTCAGGGGTTGGCCTGTGTTTCCCCTCAATGATGGCATGCTATAAATAATAGCAAGTAATAATAATAAGTAAGGCTGATTGAGTTTCAGTATGTGAAGTGCTTTCAACAATAAATGCTAAGGGAATGATAAATGTAAGCACTTTGCAGTTCCATTGATTTCAGTGGGGTTAAGCATATGCATAGTAAATACATTCCGTTGAAATCAATGAGATTTCAAAGTGCTTACATTTTGCAACCGGTATTCTTATTTAAGGGTTTGGATGGTAGATGATTAGATTGAAACAAATCATCCCTGCCTGAAGTTTTACTAGGTGGTTTGGTTAGTAAGTATCATCTTAAATGTCTCCATGTATGATTACAGCCAGTGCTTTTTTTCTTAAAAAATGTTTAGGGGTACTCTCATTTCGACTCAAGAAAATCACCATTTTACAGTTCAAATCAGGGAAAATAAATACAGTAAATGGACAAGAGTCCAAAGATTCACAAAATGTTTAGGGATATACATCCCCCCAGAAAAAAAGCACTGAATACAGCAAATTGAGTCCAGGCCCCTGTGAGCCTTGGAACTACATAAAACAAAGCAGTCCAGTCACATCCTAAAGCAATCTGAGGCCTCTGGCTTTATTTCCACCACTTCTCTTTACTTTAAAATGTGACATTGTAGGGTCTGGACTGATGCAAATAATATATGTACATGTTCCTAAATAAGGCATTGAACTTATAAAATACCAGCTTTGCAGTCACTGGGGATGGAAGCTTCCTGAAGGCATTCGCTGAATGAATAGCCCCCTTTGTCCCTCAAAAAGGGTGGCAAAAGTTTCTCTGTGTTAAGGTCCTGTGTTCTTTTCCAAACCAAAAAGAAGTTGTAGAAAGGACTGCATGTATCTCTGACTGCATGTCACTGTCCCTAAGGTGAGACCCAATATTCAGCAAATCAAGGGCTTTCCAACCACCACCACCAAATAACTCAAAGCATTATCTTCTGCTTCAAAAACTGTTTTTCTTTTCAGAATTAACCAGGGACTTGGATTTTTATTTTAAAACATCCCATTGCCATCATCAGATGACCAGCCAAATTTCTTCAGCTCCTTTTGTTTGCAGTATACAGAGAGTACCAATTGCTGGACATACCCTATTCATCACTATCAGGATAATAATAACACACATCTTTTGCCCCAAAAGACAGATCCACATAAGTACTTTTTAATTTGGTTCCCAAAGGCAAGATGTTTTTCTGCAGCTGCCCAGGGCCCTACAAAAGGCAACATTTCCTGCCATAATACTTACTACCACCCTACTCAATATAATGGTATAATGCAAGATCCCTTTTAGACATCTGAAATCACTTTTGTTTTGCTTCTTACAACATTGCTTCCACAAATCTCTTCCACAGATCTCTTCCCCGTTCACTTCCAGGGAGTAAAATTCTCCAGGAGTCTCAGTGCAGAAGCGCAGGGAGACCCCTGAAAACAACAAAAAACAGTTTCGCCAGGAATAAAAGGAAAGCTCTTTTCTCCTCTCCTGACCCAGCCAAAGGAGAAAAAAAGAGAGAGAGTATGTTTTATAATCCCAACAATCAAGCCGTGCCAGTTCCCCTCATTATTTTAAGCTTGCAAGAAAAGATAGTGCGTTAAAACTAATTATTCAGACATTGTCCTCCAGCACTGGATCCCAAACTGCAATCAAGTTTTGTTGTTTTCTAGGCCCCCACCCCATCTGGCTCACCCCCTACACCTAGACATTTTCCGGTAGAATCATAAGTAAAAAGGAAACTTACGAATTGTGTCACGGAGAAAGAGATGGTTTGGAGGAGAAGGCAGAATTTGAGGCTACCCAAAAAACTAGCCATATCGAGGTCTTCAGGCTAGCTGGACGAAAAGTGGGGGCCCGCCAGCCCCTGAATGACTAAATCTTTAGATCCAACAGGAGCAGAGAGAAAGGGAGAAGGGAGGAGATGGTGGGTCATTAATATGTAGTATTTTGGTGAAAGGGGAGTTAATGACCTGACTGGGAACTCCCCTCACAGCCCACTGACATATGAGACGAGAGGAGCTGGGCTCAAAGATGGAATTCATGGGCCAGGTGAAGGGAAATTACTGTAGGCATCCTGCCCTTTTGTCTCCTCTTGGACTGTGGAAAGTATAAAACATTCATTATTCAGCCCTGTTTAGGGAATTTTTAAATGACTGGTGTTTTAATGTATTTTTAATCTTTTCTTGGAAGCTGCGAAGAGTGGCTGGGGATACAGAGCTAGATGGGCAGGGTATAAATATATTATTATTATTATTATTATTATTATTATTCCTTAGCACAGAGGTGGGGAACCTGTGGCCTTCCAGGTATTGTTTGACTAAGACACTGAGGGCTTTTTTTAAGGAAGCCCTGTTTAGGAAAGTTTTTAATGACTGATGTTTTAATGTATTTTTAATCTTTTGTTGGAAGCCACCCAGAGTGGCTGGGGAAACCCAGCCAGATGGGCGGGGTAGAAATTAGAAATAATAAATTATTATTGTTGTTTTTTTAAATGAATTTTCACTGGTGAGGAGGGGGTGAACTCAAAATGGCACTTTAAAATCATGCAAAGGGGTATTTTTAATCTTTATTTTAAAGATTATTTAAATCTTTATTTAAATAAACAAGTACTACAAGGCATTCATTTTAATTAAATTAAATTGTAAATTACTGTGATTTAAATAAACTGAGCATTTATTTTATTTTATTACAAAATCCCACTGAACATAAACCTATGGAACAGGCCTTCGTCATCTCCCGCCTCTGGTTGAAAGAAAGTAAAGTACAGCGGACTAGGCTGTACCAATCCCATTCAAAGCTATGTTTAGCTATTCATTAACTGCTTGTGTTGTCATACCTCTTCACATGTTGCCTGCTACAAGGTTATGCAGGGACACAATTCTTTCTGTTTGCACTGAGCGTGGTGAGGGAACTGCAATTGCTTCCAAAAGGTTTTGCACCGTGCCAGAAGATGTGGGCAGCAGCTGGCGAAGACATGAAGACATTGTACAGCCTATATCATTCCCTTGTGGGATGTGGGACACTGCAGAAATTATTTGCCACTGTTCAGGTGCTTCCTTCCTTAGGGCTCATCCCCACTTCTGCTTGTCCCATGCTTTCGAGGTTTTTCATCTGCCCTGCTGCTTTCCCCAGGAAAACCCACTGTTTACTGCTCAAGCCTAACAAATGCCAATTGGGTTTTCTGTAGACTGAAAGTTGTTCTGAGTCCGCAATAAACAGGATTTTCCTGGGGAAAGTGGTGGGGCAAATGAAAGCTCTCTAACCCATGCCTAGAAAACATGGAACAAGCAGAAGTGTGGGTGAGCCCTGGGGGGGGGGAGGGAATTCCCCTTCCCCAGCTTATTCACTCCTATATCTTTTTTTTCTCTAGGAGGTGAAGGCAATATTATAGGAACTGGACTAGGACCTGGGAGACCAGAATTAAATTTACCACAAAACTAATGGTTAACTCTGCTTAACCAGAGTTGCTGTGGGGAAATGGAAGATCATTAGTGCCGTGTGAACTCCTTGGAGGAAACCAATGGTGGCAGAGGTTTTTAATGTAATAGAGAAGATCTCCATCTTGTCTGCCCCTGTCCCTAAAGTGGAGCAAGGTTTGAAATACAACAAAAACGAAGCAAGCTTGGTGTTGAAGCCATAAATCCTGCCTGAGTGTCCATTTTAAGATGGACAATGGGAACTGCTAGGTTCATATTTTTATTGCTGCAAACTACCTTGATATTTTTGTTTATGCTAGAGGTATATAAATATTTTTAATAAACAAATAGCTAAATAATATGATGAGAATGCAAACCCTTGGAAAATGGTGTTTGAAAAGGTTTCTGCTATTGTGTGAGAGGTGATACTGCCTGGTCTGAGGCTAGCTTTAGAATGTAGTTCTTATGGACAAACTGAAACACAGTATTTCAGAACAGCAAGACCAAAGATGATTTTGAAACTGTGTGGTAGCTGTTTATTCAAAACACTGGAAAGGTCAATATACCCTCACCACCCATAGCTCACTCTGAGTCAATCTGTTAAGATGGAGAGTTAAAGACACTTAACTGAAATAATCAACACTGACCTAAGCTGGGGAAGGCAGGTCTAAAGCGTCTCCTGCATGGCTATACACATTCAACAGCCTTCCCTACCACCAACCACTTGTGACACTGCCTCTGTGTTACTCACTTTTCCTATAGTGTCATTTCTTAATTAATCCAATTAGCACCTCAAATTGAGACTTCTGGGATCTGAAAGCTCAGTGCACACACACACAAAAACATTGTGTAGGTTTTTAGTCTTGGAGGGCAGCAGTATTACAGTTTGGAGTATAAAAAGCTAAGGATGAGGAAGAAATTCAATTCAGTTTGGAGGTGCATATACCTAATTTGCACTTCCTAAAACAATATGCGCTTTGAAATTCCCACTTCGCCAACTTTTGCAGTGAAGTTTTCCAACCAAATAACGTGTGCAGAAATGTTCGTATGCCTTCTGCAGTGTGCAGTCTGCAACATCCGCAGTATGCAGCCTACACTGGCAGGCAGCAGCTCTCCAGGGCTTCAGCAGGGCTCCCTCCCGGCCCTGACTGGAGATGCTGGGAATTGAGCTTTAGGCATCTGACAGGCAAAGCAGCCCCCCTTCCTCCGAAATTCCCCTCCATGGATCAACACAGCAGCTTCCACTTCTCCTGAAAGAAAAACCACTTTCCTCTTCCCCCGCCCCAACCCATTTATCCCCCCCCCCCGCCGCCCTCATTCATTCACTCTCCCGTTCATTCATTCTTGCCTCACCCTTTCCCCCACCGACTTCGCCCCGCCCCTCCGATTTGATTGGCTCTCCGTTCGACGCACGCGCCTCTGAAATCCGCTCGTCGAATAAACCGAGGTTGACGGGTTTAAAGTATATACAGTATATACAAAAAAAAACGCCCTCAGAAAAGCCGGTGGGCGGGGCTTATATCACAGCTCCGCCCACCTCTCCCGGAAGCGTCTAGCGGCGCTATGTGTGTGCGTGTGTGCGCGCGCGCGCTGCGCTGCCAGGAGGCGGCGCCGTCAGTCGCTGCCTGGAGACGCGCGCGCGCGCACGTCTTTTTCCTCTTCCCCCCTTCCTTCCTCTTTTTTCTTTCTTTCTTCCTCCCTTCCCTTCCCTTCCCTGCCCGCCTCTCTCCGTACCTTGACAACGTCCTCCTTCGCCACCGGTGGCTGGGGGTCTTTCGGGCTCCCCCTGCTTCCCCTTGAGGGGCCAGAAGGGCTTTGTGTGGGAGGGGAGAGCTGCGGCTGAGGGGCTTTTTGTATTATTATTGGGGGTTTTGGGGGGGTGACCTTTGCTGGAGTTTTAGGCGCGGTTTTAAAGTGGCCACAGGCATCGCCTGTCCCCCCCCCCCCACGAAGGTGGCGGTGGGAGGCTCCGGAGTCCCTCAGGAAAAACCCCTCTTGATTCGCCCAGGGTCGAAGGTACACCTGAGTGCCTGCACTGCATGTATATCTGAGGAAAGAGAGGTATTTATTTGCCAGGTGCTTGGCAGGTCCTGTAGGGCCCCTTCTGTCGTGCCTGCCGGTGAAGGAGGAAGAAGAGGTGTGCTTGGGACATGCTCCTTAGCTACTTTCAGGGGTGACCCTTCGCTGGTCTAGGTTTGCGGAGGTAGCAAGGGCATTCAGGCGTCCGGGGTGCTAGGTGCCTTTGGGGAGGCTGAGTTTTGGAGCCTTGGTTTCCAGAGAACTTGCCAGGGTAGGGAAACCTTGGGGACTGTCAGTTGAGGTGGTGGTGGTTGGGGGAGGAGGAACTGGCAGCTGCAGCTTATTTAGTTTTGGTGTTGGGTTTTGCTTCTTATGAGGAAAGGGGGGATCCTGACCTGGCCTCTGCTTTCGGTTCGGGAAGTGCTAGAGGGATGCTGTGACCAGAGGGAGGCCGCAGAGAAGCTTTATTACGGAGCGTAATCCTTTGTAGCATGTTAGCGTGCTTCTGGGATATTATTTCAATGGGAAGGTCTGTGGAGGGGTTAAAAACTGTGTGACAGTCAGTTGGGGAGGAGTGCTTGGCTCAGCACTGCAGAAGGCCTTTTTGGCAAGGAGCAAGAGGGGAAGTTGCATTGTTGGGAGCTGAGAGGCCGTTTTCTCTGTAGACCAATATCTAGATTATGTAGAAGGGTGTGAGCTGAATTTTAGGGTGGGGTGCACTTTATCAGAGGTGTGGAGTGAAGGAGCCTGGAAAGGCCTGCTTTAGAGAGCTAAAGGAAGGAAAGGACATCTCTCCCTTTTTATTTTTTTATATTTTTTGCACTCCTGCGCAGCCATCTCTTATCTGCAATGACAGGCAAATCGGTCCGGGATGTGGATAGATATCAGGCTGTCCTTGCCAATCTGCTGTTGGAAGAGGAGAACAAATACTGTGCAGACTGTCAGGCCAAAGGTAACATGCGGAACCGGTGAACGTATTGTGGGGTTGGGGAAAACTCTGAGCTTAGCCTTACCGTAGGGAACTGTGGGGCAACGAGTAGGTGGGATAAGATTGTGCCACTGTTGGTGGATGATGATTATATCTTCATTGGTGTGTGCCAGAGTGTGTTAATATGCATATGTACATAATATGCATACATAATATACAAATACATGTAAGGTTTTTTAATTAAAAAATTACTAAAAGCATTATAAAAATGTAAGCAGCAAATGCTGTGAATTTCAGGTCATCTTCATTAATACTGTGTGGTATCAGGATGAGACTTCCTCTTAGGCAGAAGCATGTACTGCAGGTTTCTTTGTCAGAAATTCTAGCTCCTTGGATGTATACGCTCATGCCCTGCCTCTTGAGTTGGATGAGGGAGGAAAAGCAAACAGGTGGTGAAAATCGTCCCTGATGCTGGAAAAATCAAGTGGCGGTATGAAAGGAAGGTTGCTGGCAGGCTAGCTGGCATTTTTGTAAAGGGGGGGAGGGAACCCACGCCTAATGCAGGGGGTACTGCATGCAGTTGGTTACATAATGGCATCAACTGGGCAAATTGACAGCACAGACTGTATTATAAATTCTGTATCTAAAGAAGGTACATTGGGGATGAATTCTTTCTGGAGGCTGATAAGGCCAGATCACATGGGAAGGCCGCATCAGAAAAGAGAAGGGAAGGATGATTCACAAAAAATACTGATTTGGGAAATGTATATGTGAGCCATGGGCAGCATCTGTCTTCTGGAATCTAGCATTATGTACTCCCAGGCTCCTGTTAACATTCCTGTGTCTCAGCTTCCTGTTAAGTGCCTTAACTTTTCAGCTCTTCGGGTTGTAAGGAAGTTTGAAAAAAACTTAGTGTCTGGAAGGGTCGCAAACAAACATATTGGTAAGGCAGCTCAATATTTATTTCAAATGCCTCTGGTTCCAAAGTCTATTCAGAGTTCTCAGGAAGGCTGACTCATGATATCATCAAAAACTAATTTTGGATAACTCTTTGGAAGGGGAATTGCCATATCTGGAATGGAGAAGATGATGCTTCCTCCCCCAATCAAGCTAGCTAGAAAAATTGAGCATGTTTGGCTTCTTTCATATATCTTTGCCCCCTTACTTCTGTTGCCCAGTGCTGTTTGCTCTGCAGTAACCATTCTGAAAACACTCTGCTTGTGTGCCTGTGTTCTTGTTGCTACCCAAACCAGCTGCTCAGGAAGCAGGACCCAGTGGCCTTCTGGTTGCTTTCATGATGCAAGGCTCCAAAGCTTATGTTTAAGAATAGTAATATAGATTACAATTGAGAACCCAGTATAAACTAAACATGTTCCAACAAACTCTGCTCTGGGGTCTAGTGGTACTTTGCAAAATGCAATGCAATATTGAGAAAAGATTAGCTGCAGTCCAGATTGCCCAACTCTAAGCAAAGAATGTTTTTGCTCAGTTGGTTCAGTCCCATCTGTGCTTTAAGCAGAAAGATTCCTGTATTTTGGAAGTCAAGTGGATTTCTTGGTGGATGTTGATGGCTTGAAGCTTGAGTTACCAATGATTTAGGTCATCCTGCCCCAACCTGGTGCTCTTCACATGTTTTAGATTATGAATTCTCATAGGGGTTCATAGTCTTGGAGGACAGCAGGCTAGGGAAGGCTGATTTAGGTTTTACCCCTTTCTTTGTGTTGCACCAAACTTCAGAGCTTCTAGGCTGGGCTACAAAGAACATGTGAAGAATTCCAATGTGTTTGCAAACAGAATTGGGTCATTAAGTTAAATTGATTGGAAGCTCAAGGCTGGTGGCAGGGGTAATACCTCTTCACAAAACACATCCTAAAAAGATGGAATTCATTGCCACCAGTGATGGTGAAAGGTTAAATGGAGCCTCCAGGTTCAGAGGCAGTATAACTCTGAATACCAGTCGCTAGAGGCATGATTTCTGTCTTAATCTGCTTGTCTAAGGGCATCTTGTTAAAAATGTGCTGGCCTGTTTGGAATGAACCATTGATTCATATCCAGCATAAGATCTGTGTATGTCTGAGGGAGAAGCTTCTTGTAAAGTCCATAGGCACTTCTTATGTTATCCCATGTCAATAAGGGTTCAGATCTATAACACCAATGACCAATATTGCTGAAGACCTTTGCTTAGTTTCTTGTTGGTGTGCCTGCCTCATATTTCTGTCCACTTCCTGTTTTTCTGAGTTTCCTTTCTTCATTTGCATAGCTTCCTGTGTGCTCATAGTCCTTGACTCCAAGCAGCCTACGCTAGCCTCCCTGTGGTTGAGCGTTGGAAATTATTTCTATGACAGTTCCCTGAGAAGCCAAGACTGATAGTTTTGCTCTCTATGATACTTGGCTGGAACCGCTTTCTAAAAGGTTCCCTAAAGTCTGTACAGTATTAATATCCACTCCCTGACCTGCCAGCATTCATTTTTGAGTAGCCCATAAAACAGCAAGCTACCTTGGTGGTATAATTAATGTAAAATTGAAGCGTGCCATTAAAAATGTAAAATGTACCACACAGCTAACAAATTTCAAACAGCCTGTGTCCCCGCAAAACTGTACAGAAAATTTTAAAAGCATGGAGACAAAAAGGAAACAAAAGTGAAAAAGGATGCCTAGCACGAGAAGAAAACTGGTTAGGTTTGACAAGGGAAGTCTGTGGTTAATACCTGATAGATCCATGATTTTCAGACTGTGATCAGGGACTCTTAGGGTTCTAAGGGTGTCTTATAACAGTTCTGGATCCTTAGTGCCAGGTCAGTAATGGTGGGCAACCCTTCCTTGTGTTGTGTACTTCTATGATCCATTACTCTGCCTTTTTGCAGAGTAAATGGCAAGACCAAACAGGCTTTGCTGTCATCTCATATGGGCTGTGTATGTGACCTCAGACATTTTCCAGAATCCTCTGTATCTTGTAGGAGGTTTTCCCTCACCTTGGTAGGGCTTCCAACTTCGCAGGTGAACTTAGTCAAAAGTGCAAAACCTCAGACTGGAATTATAAGTGAATAGAGCCTTAGGTGGAGAGATATGGGTGGGGAAAGTGACCTTTTGCAGTTGCCTGAGTTTGACTTAAACTCTCCTTGGTAACATGGTTTTTTTCCATTTGTCTTCAATGGAACAGTCTCCTGAGCCATGTTTTGACATTGAAATGACACCTGGCCAGATAATTGACTGTGAAGATTGCTATGCACATCCACAGTGTGCTCAATTTAAATATCTCTTGGGATGACTTCGTAGATAGGGTTTTCTTAATGCTCACTGCTTGCTTCCCTGCCATATTTTGGGCCTGAAACAATTTCTCCCTTGGGCCAGATTAACAACCCTAATTTGGGGATTTGGCAGCTGTTGGTGGGGTGGCAGGGGGAGAGAGAGGGAGTGTTGTGCCTTCTGTTGCAGAGAGTTGGTCTTCTTCCTTAAGTTATCTGAATATACTCTTCTGTTTCGCTTGCAGCACTCTTGCTCTTTCTGCTTATAATACTACATTTAGCAGTCTGGTTTGCATCCTCCACAGTAAGGGCTTATGCAGGCTAGTTAGGCGGAACTTTATTTATTTACATACTGCTTAATGCTAAATTTGGCTTCTAATTGGTTTACAAAATATAAATATGGGGACTGCAGAATTGGGGACATTAGCATTTGAGTTGAATGCTGGCAGAAGCTGAACCCTGTTGGAGCAGCACACTTTACTCTGGATACAATCACATCAATAGTCTGGTTTTAAGAAAATAGGAAAGATATTTATTATTGGAATAAATGTTGGATAGGAAAGATGCTAGTTCTGTCTTGTTAAGGGAGGGAAGAGAAGTAGGAAGTAAGATCAGGTCAGCAATTAACAACAACAACAACAACAACAACAACAACAACAACAACAACAACAACCATCCACCCTTCACCCTAAAGTCCCAGGGCAGGTTACATCATTAAAAACACTAAAAACTTACAATCATACAAATAAGGTGGGTCCTAAAAACATGCGCCTCAAGTGTCAAAAGCCAGGGTAAAAAAGTGCATCTTCAGCATTCTCCAGCAACTGTATAATGAAGTTACTAGATGCACCTCCATAGGGAGGCAGTTCCACAGATTAGGGCCCACCACAGACAATGCTCTCTCCCAGGCGTCCCCACCCCACCCCCGCCTGAGTCTCTATGAAGGCAGAGGAACTACCAAGCTGGTCTTCTTTGCCTATCTCAGCACCCAAGAGGGTCGCTAAGGAAGAAGGCGGTCTAAGTTACCAGTAACGCTAAAGGAAGAACAACCCAGGTTGGGATAAGGACAGTCTAGGAAAC
The DNA here is from genome assembly GCF_951804945.1 of Podarcis cretensis. Taxonomy (NCBI): domain Eukaryota; kingdom Metazoa; phylum Chordata; class Lepidosauria; order Squamata; family Lacertidae; genus Podarcis; species Podarcis cretensis. Next base: position 33,197,794 of record NC_137177.1, read on the forward strand.
TTGGCGCTTTCTCATGCAGATGCATCGGCCTACAGGGCAAGCTAGGTTGCACCCCAATACTTCCAAGAGGTTCATCCTGATCAAGATGGAGTAAAAATTAGTGATTCAGCCAGAGCGCCTGGCAGAAGTCAGAAGATGAAGGTGGTACAGGAAGGTTGACCTCCTCCCGTGTTCCTCTTCTGTATATAATGGTCATTGAGATTTTGTCATTTTTAAAGCACTTCCCCACTTGGATAATGGTATCTAGTACAGGCTTGTAGCAATTTTGTTTCATGGGAGGTTGCATTTGGCTTGAACCTGTGTTTTTGTTTTTCTATCGATTGCAACTGGGGCATAAGGCAGCACAAACGCTGCCACAGCAACCTTGAAGAGGGAAAGATACCTTGTAGAAATGGGATGGCAGTGAACGAGGAGGTTTTATGCCTAAGCAGGCGTATAGACTTCAGTGCTGAGAAAATGGGACAAAGGCAACAACAGAAGATTAATCAGATTGTGCGTAACATGGCTAACTGCAGGGTGTCCATTTGTGTGTATACCTAAGGTTGTTCTTTTGGCTTTGAGCAAACTTAATCGCCTGCCTGCCTGCCTGCCTGCAATACTTGAGTCTGAGTGAAGGCAGTTTGCGGGGCTGTTGCTGTGTTCTAACATTTATGTAGTGCAGAATGTGCTCAGTGCTGTACATATTGCAGTGATGATGACACTTCTTTTGCTTGATGAGCAGCCTGACCCATTGATTGCAGTGGAACATACTTCCCAAATTTTTGGTAATTAAGAACTTGAACTGCCTGTGCCTTCTGGGATGTTACAGTTGCAGAACACACTAAGGAGGCGACAAACCTTTTGCAGTCAACAATGGCATGTTTAATCTGGTTGAAACTTGAACTGGAGCCACTATAAACAAAGAAATAGATCCATGGGCAGCTTATTCTGGTTCATAGCAGCTATCTGAGTTTTTCTTGAGGGTGAGGGGGAAGTATGGCAAATAGAGGAACTGAAGGGCAAAGGCTGTTGACAGGTTTTTTCTCCAGACCATAAACTTAGCTCCTGTTTCTTCAACCACGCTTGCTTCCTTTGCCTTGCTCAAGAAACCCTCCAACTGGCTGTAGCCAATGCTGTCGTCTTCAAAAGGTCCTGTTGCGTTAACTTCCTGTGACTACACAGAGAAATGATGAAATTGTCCTTTATCGTTCCCGGTGCTTGATGGTAAAGCTGAGTCAAGGCTGCTCAGTGTATGTTAATAAATGTGCTTGTTGAAACAAATTCATTTTGTTTTCCAGGCTGGAAAAACTTTTTTCATGTGGCCCCTACCCACAAAGGTTCAGTGTAAGGTAACACTGCCACAGCACAAAATAGAATTGCTTAAATTGCAGTGATAACTTATACTACTGTTTTTGCAGTAGCGCTAGAAAAGTACAGAATGTAGTGTTGGGTGCACAGTTCCATTTTCCTAGAATCAGGACTATTATGTTTCGAAAAGCAAGATTCCAGCCCTTATGGTTGAGAATATATGCTTGAAAGCATGCAAACTATGATTGTGAACTCTCAGAAGTGACATCTAACATGACCTTCCATGGCCCCATTGTCCTGTCTAGTGGATATAGGGCAAACTGCAAAAATTATGCTTAAATTTGCATAATTTATACAGGATGTAAAATGTTGGTTACCTTGGAATAATTTGGGTTCTTCTTAAGCAGGGGTGTGTGCATTTGCACGTAATATTAAAATGCACACACACACCATAAACCAGGCTGTAACTCTGACAAATCAGATGCTTTACATGCAGTAGTCCTGGGTCCAATCCCCAGCATCCTCATGTGGGGCTGGGAGGGAACCCTGTCAGATCCTATAGAGCCACTGCCAGTAAATACAGACAATACTGAGCTAGATGTACCAATAAGGCAACTTCCATTGTTCCCCTTTAGCCTGTCATGGTTAGGCTTACTCTAGCTGCTGTCCCTGGCATGTCCCTCTTTAGTTAGTTTGATTGCTGCTTTGCCTTGGGTGGGGTGGTCCCCACCAAAACATTTGTTCGCAGGACCCACACCTGTCTCGGCTTCTCCCATCCCCAAATGCCTTTGTGACCCAACTCTCTTCTCTGCTGCCCATGGCAGCTCTTGATACTCTGTTCTGCCTGCCTACCATGGTCACTTGTGGTATTTCATATGCACGCGAAGTGGGTTTGAATACAGTAGACCCACAACTTTCACAGGGGTTACATTCCGGGGATAGCACATAAAGCCAAAATCACACATAGTCAAAACACATTGCGTGCATTGAAGGGTGGAATTGCCATTTCCTCCCACCCTCCGGATGCTTGCCCCCTTTCCACCTTTTAATTAAAAACAAAAATCGCCTAGCAAGTAAAGCTGAATGTGCACAAGTTAAATGCACATAAGCTGCAGGTTTACTGTATTCTTGGAAGCTACTGTGTTTTTCAGGATAGCTGCTTTGGTTACATTGTTCACATGCAAATAAAGATGGGTAGGCTTGTCCCACTGGTCTCCAGGAGCCTCACATAACCAGAAAAGGGCATTGTCTTTGGCCATGTTGCCTTGGGCCCAACCTGCCTTATGATTTGTATTAACACTGCTGTGGGGTATGGATGCTGAGAATGGTTTGTCAAGCTAACATTGGAGTTTTCTAAGCATGTGTGACATTCTCTGGCTCGCTTGTCTTTGAATCTTTAACACTAAACTGATCACGCTGCGCAGATGTACTGTATCTGATACTTCCCCTTCTCCAAACTCTTCCTCTCTACTTCCAGATCCACATCCCTTCTTTCCCACAGGTTCCTTTGGATCCAGAGCCACAGGTGACAAGAGCTGCAGGTTCTTCCCCAAGTGGAGCCCTCACCAGCTGATTATTGCAACTTCTACTGTGTCTGCTCATCAGGTCTTAAGGTTGCCCCCTAATTCCTCCTTTGGTTTGTCCAAACATCATTCCCCTGCCTTCCCCTGCTTCCTTCTTGCCCCAGTGTGTTGTGGGAATTTTCCCTTAAGTCCCTCTCTGAAATCCAACCCTCTTACAGCACATTGCCAGGTAGATGGGAAGACCTTACCCTTCCTTACTTTTGTGATGGTGCACAGTTCTTGGTATTTAACCATAGCATTTATTCATTGCTTTTATCATGGGTACTTCCCATAAGCAAGGTTGGAAGAGTATTTCAAATTCCAAGGCACAAGTACTTTTTTCCACCCTGGGAGTGGAAGCTTCTGGGCCTTGGACAGACCTAAATAAATATTTCAGTACTCCTGGATGCCAGCTTGATTCAGATTTCTAGGTGGTTGGTAGCTTTCCAGCTTCTGCCTTAGAGCCTCTGATGCAGTCAGTTAACATCATATGTGGTTACCAAATCAGTTGTGCAAAGGGAGAAGGGAAGTCTGTTTTCATACGCTGTTACCTAAGATGTGTTTCCAAAAGTATATCTGGAGGGCAGATATTACCTGCTCTCAACTTGGGGTTGTCTTCTGGAGTTCCAGCTAAGTGCATAGCATTTGAGGGCTAAATTATATGTGCAGCTGCTCTTGAAGTGGTAAGGCTGGAAACAACTTTTGTATTAGTTTTTGTGTGGTTTTATTTTCAGTGTGCCACCCTGCATTCCAAGCTGTGGAAATAACAACTTTCTACATCTGCAATCTAACTGCCACTGTGTGGTTTCATTAGAGCTAGAAGGCAAAGCCAGTGATGTTTCAGAGACAGCAACATATCTAAAGCATATATACCGTAGGTGGTTTGATAAGGGAATGGCATGTGTGTGATGTAATTGTGTGACTGTCCACCTTTTGTGGAAGATTTGATATCCTAACTGAGCTGTACAGCTCAGTGTTCCCTAACATTGGTTGCAAGCCATTTGATGTTTTAGTTGGCCTTTGCCAGACTCCATTTTGCAGATGCCCTGAGCTACCTGGTTATGAACAATGAAATGTATACTTTTTTTTTCCTGAGCTCACAGCATGGGCTGTATTGTGAAACTGGAGCCTCTAAATTTGTGTTTTGTGTGAAAGACAGCTGCTTTCTGTAGAAAATTGAACTTTCAATTTAATATTTTTTTCACAAAAAAACCTGGCAGGTTGCTATAGTGATGAATGTATGAAATCCTTTTGGGAGATGTCAAAACGCCTTCATAAAACCCACATATGTGGATACCACTTTCTTTTGAAACAGAACCTGCTTGGAGTTTAACAGAGAGACTTGTCTGTCTGGGGAGTGATGAAAGCAAAGATTGTTTTCGTAAATATAGTCAAAATCTGACTTTGGGCAGCACGCATTATGAGCATATTCCTTGGCTGGTGAGAGATTATATCAGTAAACTTGTGTCACTGTGATGGTGGGCTTTAACCATGAAATAATCTATGACCTGTTAAGTGGGGTCGGGGACGACGACTGTTATCATGACTATTTTATTATTATGCTGTCAGTATGCTTTATATTATGTTTTTTTATTATTGATGCTCTGTAATGTGTTCTTAACGTTATTAAAGACGAGATATTGGGGTTCTCTAATTAAATTGTTTCCCAACTTTGGGTCTAGCCCTGTGGGTTCAGAACTGGTCAGGTTCAAGCACGATACCAAAGCCAAGTTAAAGAAACAAAACTAACAGCTAGTTAAGCCTGATCATTTATTGTTGCAACAAGGTTCCAACTCCCAAGCAAAAACAAGGAAGAAGAACTCTGAACAAAAGGTTACATGAGTTATAAAAGTTCCCACAACTTCTCATAATACATTTCACACAGTGTCATCAAAACATCATAGCTACTGTTTTATTGCTGATTACAGTTCAAATCCTATTTTTGTGTTAATCTGATTATTGTTATGTTTCTTCAAATACTCAGCAAAGGGCTTTCACTCCTCTCAAAATATAGATTCCTCCTGGTCTCTGATTTTTGTTGTCAAACTTGCCAACTCCATATACTCTGTCGGCTTGTTCAGCCGAACTTCCTTGGTTGGCATATCTTTGTGTTTCCACTTTTGTGCATATGTTACTCTTGCTGCTGTCGTTAAATACAGGAATAAATTAAGTAGCTTCTTAGGGATATCCAATTCCATTATTCCTATAAGAAAGGCTTCTGGGGTTGGTTTAATTTTTTTTTTTTGGGGGGGGGGGAACGTCTTAAACATCTTCTGCAATTCAATATATATTGTCTCCCAGAATCCTCTAGCCTTTTTGCAGGTCTGCTGCATGTGGAAAAATGTGCCTTCCATCTCTTGACACTTCCAACATAGCTTTGAACCATTTTTGTACATCCTGGCCAATTTACTTGGGGTCAGATATCTGACCCTGAAGGCTCATTCCTCCTAAGTATGAATTAGGTATGTGCTTAAACTTTCTGCTGGACCTTCATAGATTTGAATTTTTTTCTGGCAAATGGAGAAAAGGCCCTAGTCTATTGCTCCAGTGGTGCATCAGCCACCCTTTAAAACAACCCATTGTAGCCTTTAAAACCACTCAGAATTGTAAATTGGCACAACCCACAATTTAAGTAACCTTCCCTTCCCTCCCTCTTCTATATATACAGTTGTGCCTTTGGGATTCGTTCCATTTGAAGGCCTAACAGTGTTTTCTTTCCCCCTTCTTGACTTGCCCTGGAAAACATGATGAGTATTTGAGATCATAAAATTGTAGGATGATATTTACCCCCTGCAATAGCCTTTGGTTAATATCTGAATTGTTGCTGCTACTTTGATTTAAGGTATAGGGAAAATGTGCATCTTTCACAGCGTAAAAAGCTGTTTCTTGGAATAACAGAGTTCTCTACACCAGGCTTCCCCAACCTGGATCCCTCCAGAACCACTGATTCCATCACCCCTGATTATTGGCTGGATCCAAAATATCTGGAGGCACTAGTTTTGGAAAGGTGACTGTACACACTGTTTTTGGAGAAACATGTTAAGAAACTTGCTAATTTTGTTTTTTCTCTTGGACACTTGGGCCTTTTCAAGGCACAGGAGCTTAGCAGTAGGGATGCAAAGTCAATTTAATTGTTCCTTAGCAGCAAACATTAGAATCTCTTTTTGTTAGGAAGACAGTCTACTAAGGGATTCTTCCACAGCCATGGCTTGAATGTTGTTGGGAAGCCCTCAAGATTAACCCACAATCCAACTTGGTTTCAATAATATCCTTACTGGCTGTTATCCTTTCCCAACAAGAGCAGGTACATACTTTCCATAACATCCAGATAAAAATTGTGCCGTCTTCCACTTCCCCTCACACCAAAGTTCCAGCATACATGCATTTTTAGTGCTGTGCGGCACCATGAGAGGTTGGCAGTACAGTTGCTGTTTCATTTGTGCATTTTTAAGTTGCTTTCATGGTGGAGCTGGCAGGCAGAGCTGCTTGTGTTCTGCTAATGTTTTATTTATATAGAAATCTTTCTCCACTTCCCAGCCCACTGAAGCCTGCCCACCTATAGCCTAGTTAATCCTGTTCAGGCATTTCTCTTGGATACTGTGATGTACCTTGCTTCTTGTGTTTTGAAACAGGGGTGGGCAGCCTTCGACCCAAGAGCCAGATGCAACTCTCCAGGGCTATTTGCAGGTCATGAGCATCACTGGTTCTGCTTCATTCCATCCTCTAGTGCTTTGGCCTGCCTGGAATGTGTCTCTGAAATGTAGTGATGCCTCTAGCATACCTGGATGGAGAAATGGATGTCTCTATAGAAACCTATGACTTCTGTGTGGCTGGAATGTGGCCTGCCATACTAATATTGCTTCACTCTTGACTGCCATACAGCCACTAGAATGTTGCCCATGAGTAAATGCGGCCCCAGACTGAAAAAGGTTCTCCATCCCTGCTCACTACCTCTGTGTTGTAGATTTCAAGTTATTCTATGGAGTCATGAAAATGCATCGACACTGAAGAGGAAGGGGTTGGCGGTTATAAATTTTGTATTTTATGTCACGCTTTCCCCAAGCATTCACAGTGGTGGTGTTGGCCATGGTTTTGTTTCTCCAAAGTCTGGCTTGTCCAGTGGTTTGTGCATTTGTTGCTTGTGAGCTTGTGGGTTGGGGTGGACAAATAAAGCGGAGCCCAGGGTGGTAAGAAGAGTGGCAACGCAATATAATTAAAGCCTATTTTGGTATTAAGTGGTACTTCGAGTTACAAATGCCTCAGGTTACAAACTCCACTAACCTGGAAGAGTTACCTCGAGTTGAGAACTTTGCCCCAGGATGAGAACGGAATCGTGTGCTGGTGGTGCAGCGGCAGCAAGAGGCCCCATTAGCGAAAGTGTGCCTCTATTTAAGAACAGTTTCAGATTAAGAACGGACCTCCAGAACAAATTAAGTTCGTAACTAGAGGTACCACTGTAATGTAATTTAAAATAAATTAAATTTAAGAGCATTAAAAACATTTATTTGCTATCCTGGGCTCCATTGGGAGGAAGGGAGGGATAAAAATTTATTTAATTAATTTATTTATTACAGTTGCATACCCTCATAGCTAATAATTTCAAAGTTGACAGGAACAGCACATTTCAACCATCAACTACCTGGGTAAGCAGGAATGCTTTTAAAATTCTGCCTGAATGTTAATAATGAGGGAGACAAAATTCACCTCACCAGAGATGGTTTTGCACAGATAGGGAAACACCACAGAGAAAGCCCTATCATGGGTTAATGCCAAGAGGGCAGCACCCAGCAGTGGTGCCACCACCAACAAGGCCTCCCCTGCTGATTGTAGGTTCAGAGATAGTAGATATTGGGGGGGGGAGCCCCTTTTATGTATATATTGATTTTCTGAGTAGCTTTAGATTTTGTTTTTTATCCAGCGCCTTCAAAGCTGCTCTTACATCATTTATAAAATAGAAATGAAACAATAAAACAGACTTCCTGTTTTAGATTGTGAAGGATAGGGAAGAAAAACACCTTTAAAATCAACTTAGTTGGTGGCAGTTGATCTCTCCCTTAAGTTTTGACTCTTGTGCCTGCAGAAGCCAAGAAGCTAAACTGGAAATTGCCTCTTAATAGTAGGACACAATTAAAACAGTTAATGCTTTCATTATGTCTGCTTAAGCTTTTTCAATAGAACTGTGCATGCAGGTGGTGAAAAGGAAAAACAAATCTGCCCTACCAGCATGATATTCTGAACTGGTGTATGTCCCCCATCTACTGTTTCAATGAAGGGGGGGGGGGTTCAGATGTTTCCAACATTTGCATCTCTTAGCGCAGGCTAGAGCTGTATGTGAATCAGTTGGTGCTAACCCTCAAGGTGACGAAACGGCTTTATCTAGATTACTAATCCTTTCCAACAAAGTAAATGCTAAATATAACAGGGACTTTAGACCTAACCCTAAATGATTCCTAGCTAACTTTCAGGGCTAAAAATAACTTATAATATGTGGTTACCTGGGTTCTCTTTTCATCATCCAAATGCTTGACTTCTCTGGCATCTGAGGTTTCGTGTGCAGGCATGCCAACAGGACTGGACCCCCTGCATCTTCCCCCTAGCTAGGCAACCTATTGGCAGGAATAAGCAACCTATTGCTGCTTATTTTAGCCTGGCCTATCTCACAGGGCTGCTGAGAAGATAAAAAGTGGGAGGGGAGAAAAATGTACACAGTCTTGAGCTCCTGGAAGGAAAAGCCAGGGCCGTCTTACCCATAAGCGCTAGGGGTGCAGGGCATCCGGGCGCCGGTCTCTCAGGGGCGCCAGGCCGAGAATCTGGGGTCCGAGAGTTGAGTCCGGGGAAGAGCCCACCCGTTGGTCAGAACGCCACAGCGTGTTCTTCTGCGGGCGGTTCTGCACTGTGAGTTCAGGGGCGACCAAGCCAGCGAGGCGCTGAGGTGGCTGGCCGGCTCTGCCCTCCTGCACGCCTGGGACTGGGCAACCTGGGGCGGGGGGCGCTGGGTGGATCTTTGCACCCCGGCACTGCATATTCTTAAGACAGCCATGGGAAAAGCAATACATAAATGTAGAGCCAGCAAGAAAAGTGAGGTGTAACTATATCATGTGACTGGCAGCAGCTCTGCAGGGTTTCAGGCAGGAGTCTTTCCTGGTCTTATGTGGGGTTGCCAGAAATTGAACCTTCTGCATGCCAAGCAGATGCTCTGCCACTGAATAGCAGCCCTTCCCAATACTGCTGCACTCAACTGCCTCTGTGGCTGGACTTGAAGACTTGCAATTCTATTCCTTTAAGGATCTGCCTGTGCAAAGCAGCATAGGCGAGAAACCGTTTCTGTCCCACACTGCTGGTTGTATTCAAAGCAGCTGATTATTCAGTTTCAAGGGCACATGAACAAAGTGAGCAGCACTGTGCGGCCTTGAGTAGTGACTCCTCTCGTACTCTGCAGTGGGCTTCCTAGTTTGCTTGTGTGGGAAAGAGTTGTGGTTGGCTTTGCAATGAATGAAACTCAATTCATATTTGGGTGGGGGCTCCCAAATCACAGATTTGCAGCAAGTTTTTTTTTAATGAGGTGCATCCCCCTCACCTGCAATCTGCACCTCAGTCTCTTCACATGTGTAAACTAGACCTAAGTGCAGATGGGAGCAGTGTCTAGAAAGTGTCCAATGTCCTTCGCCCTGTGATTTATGCATATCTGCTGCAGAGGCCTTTGCATACAGAGAAATCTTCCACTCTTGCCTTTGAAAATGAATGTTTCTTCTTGTTCTAAGATGGTGCTCTGAAACTCATGCTTTTCTTATGGATTCCTAGTCAATGTGGTTGGAATAGACAAATTTTTGGACCTGTTAAATAAAAATAAATGAAAATGAAAGTGTCTTTTCCTGCCTGCATCCGTTTTGTCCCCCACCTCTCCAGTCCTGTGCCTGTTTTTTAAGATAGAAAGCATGGTCAGATTCTTTCCCAATCCCTCGTTTCTCCAGCATGGTTGTGACCTTTGGTAATGAATGTGTTAAAGCCAGCCTACATTGCAGATGGAAACTCTTCAGCCCCTGCCTGGCTTGCAGCAGTTTTCAGGGCAGAGCCCATCATAACTAGCTTGATGCTCAGAAGTGCTCCTGTGACCACTTCCTTTGTACTTTTGCAGGGCCAAGATGGGCGTCATGGAATATTGGTGTTTTCATCTGCATACGTTGCGCCGGAATCCACAGGAACCTGGGTGTCCACATATCCCGGGTAAAATCTGTCAATCTGGACCAATGGACACAAGAGCAAATACAGGTTAGTAACAAAATACTATCTCCCTTGTATGTGGGCTTCATTATTGAGGACGATTCAGCTTCTCTGCAGTTCTGTATCTCTGCTTATATTAATATGGGGAACCTTGGCCTTCTTTTCTCAAATGGCAGATAAGAAGGGAAAACGTGAGCCTGGACTACTCGGGTGCTCCTCCATACAATCTTCCCCCCACTCCCTGCCCCCAATAGTTAGAAAACTCATATGCTGGAGCGTAGCTTTGTGCTGGAGTGTAGCTCTGGTTTTTTGCTTAGAACCCCAAGAGCTGCCAACCAATGCAGATCCAACAAGCCTGAAGTCTGCCCTCCAGAAGGGATCTGGTAGGTAGTGCTCCTTAAGGAGAGGAGTCTGAACAAGAGTAAATTGAGCTTGTGTGCTATTACTCAGAGATTGTCATTGACATGCTCTGCAGTTCAGCTCTTGCTTTTTATCACTGTGCTTCAGATCTAGGACATCATTGTGTTATGCAAATCAGGTTATGCTTGCTGCAGTGCTTACACACTCTGTAGAAAGTAAAAAAAAAATGGTTGTATTACACACAAACAAAATTATCCAGCCTGAATCAAACCCTAAGTATTACAACACCCTGCCCAATCTGTACTTCAGTTAATATTCCTAATTCTCGAGTGAGTGAGGATGAACTTCTCTCTCACAAGTACTGAAGAATTGCAAATGTATTCTTGGCAGTGTTCTCTGTTCCTTGCCTTGACTTTAATAAAAACTAAAATTGAATAACTGTGCTGAAAAAGCGGCATCGTCAAAGGAAAGCTGAACTGTGGGAAGTTTGAGGCAGGCAGCGATATGAATGGGCAAGACAAATACAGATGCAGGCACTTGAGAATATATCAGGCATCCACTTTGGAAGGAGAGAAGAATTAAAGTAAATCTGTCCTATTGCAAAAGCAAAAAGTGTTCCTTGTTGAAAGAACAAAAACTGCAAGAAGCCTGCTCTTTGTAGCCATTAGGAGCTGCAGCCATTTTCTGCTGATCTGTCAGAAATTGAGGGCATGGATTAACTAAGTCACCGTTACCGATGACTCTGCAGATTGGTGTAGGAGCACCTTTCAGCAACTGCTTTGGCAGACTTTGAAAACTCTCATCTCCTTCATACCAGCACAGAGCAGGCTCTGTGATACTCCTGCATTCTGGGTTCCATAAAACGTTTTATGCTCAAAGTGAAATGATGGCAAGAATAGCCTAACTGGCAGCACCCTATGCCATGCCATTATTGAAGGTTTCTTGCTTCTGTTCCAGTGCATGCAGGAGATGGGGAATGGCAAAGCAAATCGCCTCTATGAAGCTTACCTTCCGGAGAACTTCAGGCGACCTCAGACGGACCAGCATCCTTCTTCTGCCTCTCTTCTCCCAGCATATTGTTGGATGGAGGGCATCTCACTAATCTCTGAATGCATACTTTTGAAGGGAGCAGAAGTCTACCTTAAATGGAATGTATAACTTTTTAAAATATTTGTTAGAATCTGTATTCATTGAGGCCTCTCTGTTACTTGGCACTTTTTGGAAAATTAGGCTGCAGAAGGTGCTGTTGCTAGAGGGGCGACTGCCCATAGCAAAGCAGACAGATGCAGCGGGTTTGTCCCATTTTGTGACTATGGGTCTTGAATGCAGGGCCAGCAGAACAGGTGGTGAAACTTCATTGGTGGTTGCCTTCCTCATGACTGTGACCATGTTTCAGTTCTGCCTGCATTCCAGTGCACACCCATCTGCTCTCCCCTCCCTGCAGTCATGATCTTGCTCCCACTCCCACCGGGTCAAACTGGGGGTTGCTACCATGGTGCCCATGGGTGCAGTTGTGCCTTTGAGGTCTTCCCCAGCACCCATGATGCCTTTGAGCCATATTCCTATAAATCCCCCTTGGTCATGAGATGGACTTTTCTCACCCATGAAAAGTCCATAGAGCTGGAGTTGCAAGAGTGGTGTTTTCTCACTTCCTCTTTCAGCTCTAGGTGCTTTTTTTTAACGCTCAGCTTAATTATACTGTATCCAAGATTCCTTGGAAAAGCGAAGTGTGTGTGTCTCTCTGTCTCTTTGCAAGGCAGGGGGGCTGATCAAAGGGACGGAAGAGAGAACTGACTGGAGTGGGTGGTGCACAGCATTCGCTCAAAAAATCTTGGCATGTGTTGCGCATTCCAAGGCTATGGCCTCTGCATTTCTCATTGTCAAGCTCAGGCCCAAGGGACTAATGCAGCCCTTCTGTCTAGCTCTCAGACTCTCTCCAGGCCACACCACCTCTGCTTGCACCCTGAGTGTTTTTGCCCAGCTGGTACATCCCCTTGAACTTGGATAATGCTTCTTGCATGGATGGAGGATAGAGAGGGATGTGTGTGTAAAAACTAGCCTACCATACAAAAGTAAAAACATGTGTTGTTCTGCCCACCTTTGCCTCTGGCCTCATCTGCCACTGGCATGTGGCCCTCAGAAGGTTGCCCAGATGGGAATGTAATTATTGGGCTTAAAATGGTATCCCCACCATGGTCTAGGTAGATTGGAGGCGAAAGCACCATAAAAGGCACTGGATTGCTGCTGGATCTGCACATGTCCTGTAGCTCATACTAGAAAGGCACTGTTACCACTTGGCTGGCAAGCACAGCTATAGCGACTCAGCCAAGGATCCTTCTTGTCACAATGTCTACCTTTTCAACAAGAATAGAGAAGGTGTGGGTCAAACCATGCCATGACAGAGGTCTAGCTTGGGCTAGAATCTTGCTGCTGCCTGACCATGTTGTGCACAAGCTGTCAACCCTTCCTTGTTCTTCTTTAACTGACTTCCGTGCAGAGCAGTGGAGGGCTTTATCAGGGACAAATACGAAAAGAAGAAGTACATCGACAGAAGCCTCGATATCAACGTGTTGCGAGTGAGTCTTAAATGCATTAGAATGCTTGCTGCATCCTGAATATATGATGTCCATTAAGTCCCATCTAGCCCAGTCCTGTTCATTCTGACTGCCAGTGCTTCTTTTAAGGCAACCTTCCCCAGCATAACACCCTCTGAATGTTTTGGACTACAACTTCCATTACCTTGTGCCAGCTGGGGATGATGAGAGTTGTAGTCCAAAGCATGGAAGGAGCCACACTGACTACCCTCAGTGTAAGACCTCAGACAGAGAGGTGTCTTTTCCAGCCTGGCTTCCCAAGATCCCTGGATTTGAATCTGTGATCTGCTGCATACAAAGCAGTGGTATAAATTCAAAAGTATAAAGCCATAATCTGGACTAATTTGTTAGCATGAGACAGCCAAACTGTTGATGGCCCAGGTTTTGGAAGGATTTTCATCTAAACTGTCCTTTTATGGTAGAAAGGATGAGAGTTCTTCACCTCCCCCCCCCAAAAAAAATAAAATAAATAGAAATCCAGTTGAGCTTGCCAGAGGCTGCCATCTTGGTCAGCACACTGAGACTTTAGACTACCTGAACCTTTTTTGCATTTGCTCAGCAGCCAGATGTGGCTACTGTGTCCTCTTGCACATTGGAGAAGTTGAAAGGGAATAAGCACCAACACATGTCCCATTTCTGACATAATATGGCTGGAAACTAGGAACGCTTCACTTCTGTTGGGGAAGTGTGGTGTGTTTTAAGGGGTTTTACATTTGCCAGACCAGCTGGGCTTTCTGTCCCACTGGCCTGGAAAAGACAATGTCATGTTCAGCTACCTTCCTCACTCTCTCACTGCTTCGTTTGATTGTATACACAGAGAGAAAAGGATGACAAATGGAAAAAAGAGACAGCCTCAGGGAAAAAGCTGGAGCCAATAATCTTTGAGAAAGTGAAAATGGTGAGACAACCCTTCCTTCTGCTGTGTGTGGTTGTTCCTGAACTTCAGATGGACAGATGGGGGCATGTTAACATCTGGGACTGTAATTTTATGCTCCGTGTATCTTTTGTTTTGTTTTTTGTTGGGAATTTGGGTAAACCCTCTTTATGTACAGAACTAGTATGTGTTATTTTACTTTGGTAGTAGGCAACCAGATGCCCTTCAAATGTTGTTGGACTCCAACTCCCAGGCAGCATGGCCCAGTAGTCAGGTATGATGGGAGTTGTAGTGTGACAACATCTAGAGTGCTCCATATTGCCTGTCCCCGATTTACTTAGTAGGTTTATTTTCTGCTTTTCAAACAGCCTCCAAACATTTGAAAAAGCTTTTCAAATTGGAGGCAGCTTTTGACAACATGTAAAGGAAACATTTGGCAACCTGTTACCTTCAAGACGCTTTGGACTACAACTTCCATCAGCCCTAGCCAGCATGTAGTCCAAAACGTCTGGAGGGCGCCAGATTGGCGAAGTCTGCATCAAAGTAACTGAGGAGCTTTTTACTCTATTTGGCTCAGCCTCAGAAGAAAGACGACTCTCATGCCAGGAAAAGTCCTTCCAGATCTTCTGAGCCCGTCATGGACTTGCTGGGACTTGGTAAGATGATGTGCGCTTTGGAGCTTTTTCTTTGTCCAAATGCACCTTGGTGTCATGTTCTATACATGATAAGACACACCGTAGGTGCTGGAAACAGGTTAAATAGCTGCCACAGGGTATTCTGTCCACTCTTGTGTTCCCTTGAACAAAGGGCTTTTATCCATAAGAAAAACACACACATGGCAGGCAAGCCTCTTTGAAAGACATCTTGTGGCTGATTTTACTGCCCATCCTCTGCAGTGTGCGATGTGGTGGAGCATATGGTGTGTTCCTATATGCTCCCAAGCTTATGCAGCTTATGTAGTCAGGCCCTGCACCACCCTGTGTGAACTGTGTGTCACCCAGAATCCTCTGCAATGCATCAACACGGGAACCAATCCTGTTTGGTTTGGGTGCACAAGCAGGTTCTTTGCTGGGAACTCATTTGTGTACCTGAAGAAAGCAGGATTGAATTTCCTGCTCATCGGTTGATGTGTAAGGAGTTCAAGCCTGCTGGTCGCTCACTATCTCTCCCCACTATAAGAGGTGGGTGGTCCCAACCACCTGTTAAAATTGGCACACATGATGGGTGGAAATAAATTTCTGACCCACCAAGCCAAAAAGGTTCCCCACCCCTACTGTAGACAGGGCTGAGATAGATGGGCAAATGACCTATCTCTGTATAAGGCAGCTTTCTGTGCTATACTTCTGTGTTTCAGTGAAGCATAAAAATCACTGCCTTCAAAGTTCCAAGACCAACCCCTCCTATAAAGACTCTGGCCTAACCTTTTAATCCTTCATTCTTCATCCTTGACTGAAATGGAACTGCATAAACGACATTTGCTGAAACACTCAGGAATGAGACTGGGTGTTCCAAGAGAGCCCATGGCTCAGTCTGTCTCCCTTCCCACACTCCTGGGACTGCCTTCCTCAAAAGATCCACTTTGAACACAACATAAAACGCAACATCCTTGTTCTTGCCTTTTTCCCCTTCCTGCACCATTGCCAGTCAGCAGTGTGGGTGGAGAAGAGCACAGCAAGGTGATGTCATACTCTGTGTGGTATTAAAACTAGGCATTCGTGAGTAAGAGGAGGCAGAAATAACAAGTGCTGCTCCCTAGAGAGGCCACAGCAACAAATCCTTTGGGGTGTTTCAGTGCTACCTCTACCTTTCAGTAAATGTTCCTAGATCTACTTCCATCCATTGTTTCTTTTGGAAGAGATCTGGTGGCTTTGGTAGATGGCAAAGCAGATTGTTAGGCAGGATTTGCAGGTATACCTGTGCAGAAAGGGGTGCTTCAGGTTCCCTCAGGTGAGCATGCTCCTGGCAGGTGGCCTCTTGGCAGCATGGATCGCACCATTGGCATTGGCAGTAGGATTCTTTGATCTGCCTGGGTGGTGGGCTCCAGTGTAGTATAACTTGTCTCTGCCTCTACATCATTGTGCTTTTGCATAGGGGTTTTGCACACCCATAACCTGGCAGGTGCTTTAGCATGCAGAAGACCCCAGGTTCAGTCCCTTGTAAGCCCTATCAAAAGGGCTTCTAGCAGAGTAGTTGTCTCTACCTGAAACTTTGAAGAGCTGCTGCCTATTGGAGTAGGCTTTACCGAGCTAGACTGTTGGTGTAGGGCTGCCTTTGAGCTTAAAGTGAATTAGATATTCTATTCTTCTGTTTTCTGCAGCTCACATAGTTCTATCTGGCACCAAGGTTTAGATCCCAGCCCATCTCACTGCTGTTCTTTAAAGATGATGAAACATTTAAGGGAGGGGGACGACAAAGCAAAACTGCAAGCCATGCATGAAATTCCTCTTATCCTGGCTGCAGCAGCTCACCTCCCTCTTAATGGGGTTAAGGAACAGCTGCAGATATTGCTCTCTGCATTACTCTCCCTTCTGCACTTGCTCTCTTCTTTGCAGATTATGTAGCATGTAATATTCTGCCTTTGCTCCCCAAGAGTTGTCCCCTGATGGGAGGTGGACAGGAACATATCCTTTGAGGTACTGAAAATCTGCCTCTGCAGCAGAAATCACCGAATTGAGTCTTCTCTGAACTGCAGCTGCTATCCAGCACTGCAACAGAGCTTGTGGTCTCAGTTGCTTCTGCAGGATCAGCAAAGTGAAGAGCGTAGCTTGGTTTAAAGGACACCGTGGCCCAAATTAACACACACCATGAGCCATTGGGGTTGGGTTAGTGGTGGGTGCCTAGTTTAGGGTGGAGATCATGACAATTCCAGCCTGCTTTTTTCAAAAAAGACAGATGACTGGGGGGGGGGGCAGCACTAACGTTTGTGGCAGTTTCTCCTTTTATATCCTGAAGCCAATGCTTTGTGTCTTCCCTGAGTCCTGCATAGATTACAGTATATGGAGTAAAATTCAGCTTCCTAAGAATCTTACGTTTCATGTAAAAAAATTAAATCAAATTTGTAGGCCCTCTGGCAGGGATGGTGAATCCCTGTGGCCCTTCAGACACAATTGGACTCCCAACTCCCAATATCTATGGCCATTACCCATTCTAGCTGGGACTGATAGGAGTTGGAAGTCCAACAACATCTGGATGGCCACAAATTCACTGCCTGCTGCCAGCATAGCTGCCAAGTTACACTTGTACATGTGTGAGCAATGCCTGATGAAACCTCGGAAGCCAGAGGTAATGGGGAGGCTGAATAGGATTTCATTTGGTCTCAGTGATGGGACTTTGCTCTGTGTAGCTCCTTGCCCTCCATGTGAACACAGCGACAGAAATAATCCATGGTGAGAGAACTCACTCTAATTTACGCAATTATATAGCTAGAGGGATTTGATACATCTTGTTGTTTGGGGTCAAAAGGCCCAAGCAAGTGGCAGGCCAGCTGGTGATTGGGCTGCTGGCCACCAGTGGATTTTTACTGGATTTGGATTAGTTAGCCCCTCTCAGGCTGTTCCCATTATATTCCTCTTTTCCAGATGTTCCTGTTTCAACAACCCTCCCCAATGGCAGATCAAATAGCTGTTTAGAGAAGGACTTGGACCTGTTTGCCTCCATGACCTCTGAGAGGAAGGTGAGAAAAGTAGAATACCCAACAACCCAAGTTTTGAAAGGACTTGTTGTTAAATCAAATTGACTAGCAAAGAAAGCTTGGCTGACATGTCTGCTTTCAGTGTTTGATTGCAACATCTGCAGCGAATTGCTAATACAGTGGAACCTTGGTTGTCGAACGCTTCGGAAGCCGAATGCTGACAACCCGGAAGTGAATGCTGCTGTTTTCAAACGCGTCTCAAAAGTCGAAAGGCTTCTGAGGCGCGTTTCTCTATTTTTAAAAGGAATTTGCCAACCAGCAATTGCACCTCGGTTGTTGAACGTTTCGGAAGTTGAACGGTATTCCGGAACGGATTACGTTCTACAACCGAGGTTCCACTGTAACTAGATTCTGGTTACACATTACTTAACAGGTAACCCTGTGCAAGTCAGGCTGTTCCTCTTGAGAATTCTGAAGATCCTCTCAGGCAGGCAGAAAAGCTAAAGGCTGACTGTGGAGCTGCTGACCATCTTTCTCTCCATTGTCTATCTGCTCTTATTTGTCCCTGATGGACTATCTGGCTGAGATTTCAAAGAGCAGCAAATCCACTTTTGTTTTGTCCTCCGCTTTTTATCTGTTGCATGGGAATGGCAGTATTTTCCTACCATGCAGGGCTGCTGTGTAAGGACTGTAAATTGGTTTGCTGTGCATTACCTTGAGGGCCTTTTTGGTCACAGAGAATGAGGTACAGTATCTCAAATATTTTTGTGAAATGCTTTTGAATGTTTAGGAAGAATGCTGTATCCCTTGTTTCCTTCCTCCCTCTGCCATTGGGAATAAACATGGTACATTCTCTTGCCAGGTTGTTGGCTCTATGCCCACAGCTGGGAGTGCTGGTTCTGTTCCTGAAAACCTGAACCTTTTCCCAGAGCCTGGAAGCAAGTCAGAAGAAATGGGGAAGAAGCAGCTCTCAAAGGATTCTATCCTCTCCTTATATGGTTCCCAGACCCCACAAATGCCTGCACAAGGTACCCAGTGAGGGATGGGAAGGGTAGGGGAAAGATCCTGTGGACAGTTATCGCTAATGCTATATTTGAGGAAGGCGAATGAATGTAACCAGTAAAGAATAATTTTGTAAGTGGTTAACTCATTTGCTGGGTTTGAAGCATAAAGTTGCATTGTTTGGTGCAGCTTCTAAATTTAGGAAAGGTTTTGTTCAAGTTAGTAGACTGCATGGAGATGTTCTAATGGTAAAGCTAGGAAGGCTTGTTGAATATGCAATTGGTTTTCTTGAAGAGTTTAAGTCAATGTTTTATGTTGGTTTTTTTATGGTTCTGGGGCTATGACAGGCAAGTAAAGTGCTTCTCGTAGATGCTGTGGGTGATATCTAACGTTCATCATACTCAGAATAAGCCCACTGAAATCACTGGAGTTAGGCAATTTAATAGTAGAAATTGATGGACTACTTGTTTGATTTATTGACCATCCAGTACAAAGCAGCTCTAGGTGGGGGGAAAAGTCTCCATGAAGTTTAGCAATAAAGCCGTCCCCTCTCTCTCCTATGCTCCACCCCAAACAGCATTAAGCATGGTTATCGCAATCCTACGAAAGCATGGGAGAAGAGATATTTTGTAACTGGGCACCATAAAGTTATTAATTTTGGCACCTAGTCCAGGCAGTCCTTGCCGGGGGGAGCATTCTACAGCCATTTGCAGTGGGGGAGGGACAGCAGCTGAAAAGGGTCTACTCTGCATCGGATTTAGTTTGATATCCTGTATTTGGATAGCAGTGGTGTGGCTAGCGTTCTGATGCAGCCCTCATCTGACACTGTTAACTGCTTCACCACGCTGCATGCGAAAGAAGTAGTTGCACTCTCCTCCTCCCACTCCCTGTCTCCATCATTACAGACTGTTTTACGTCATTCACACCCTTTGAGAGCACTTTTCTAGGCTGCAGAGGAGGAATGCATTACTAGTCTTTCGTCCCAAGGTTAGTTCCCGATTTGGATGTGCGTATGCGAAGAGGTGATTGTCTCTTCCTCTTGCCCCACCCCCAATTCCCAACCTTGCTTCTTGATTACAGTCGGTGTGACTCACACAAAATGTCAAACTCTGATGCCCATAGAATGGAGTAGCAAAGAAAGGCTGCCTTGTGGGCTCGTCAGGCATAAAGACAGCATGTCAGCAGAGAAATCGAAATAACCCAGACTCCTCCCAGGACTCCCTTCAGCACTAACACCTTTTTTTTTTTTAATCTCATCTAGGAGCTGTGTTCATCACCCCAGCCCAAATGGGGTACCCTGCAGCATACCCCAGTTTTCCAGGCATGCCACCCCCCAGCAGCATGATGGGAGGCATGATGGCACCACCAGTTGGGATGATGGCACAGCAGGGAGCAGCTGGCATGGTGGCACCCATGGCCATCCCAGCGGGTTACGTAGGCGGCATGCAGGGAGCAGTCATCGGCGTCCCCAATGGGATGATGCCAGCACAGCAGGCTGGGTACGTGGCTGGCATGGCACCCGTCCCGCCCCCCGTGTATGGGGTGCAACCAGCACAGCAGTTACAGTGGAACATTGCCCAGGTAAGAGGGGGCATTGGGGGCAAGGGTGGCTGCTGCATAACTCCTTTGGGCTTGGGGCAAGCTCTCTTGCTTCCCACAAAAACAAGCTGCCTGCTCTTACAGATAATGTAGAATTTAGTTTTTACATTTCTAGCCTACTCTTTTTTCAATGAATTGGGAAGTCTGAGAAATGGGTGTAGGGATACAGGAGATCAAGGATGAGTAAGGGGAAGCCTGGGATGATGCAGCAATCTTTAGTCAGTAGAGTTACCGTACTTTTCCTTGTATAAGACTATGTTTTTTTATTCCAAAATCATGTTCAAAATTAGGGGTCGTCTTATACATGGGTAGTGCATTGTGGGGCCGTGGGATAGGTTGTTGCCACGAGTTGGAGATTGTGATTGGTGGCTGCTGCAAGGGCTGTTGTTGATTGGCTGTCGCTGCGGCAAATGGCTGGTCAATTTGCTGCTTTTTTCAGCAATGGGACAGAGGATAGGTTGATTTGGTGATGCACGCGCACGGTATTGTTGGTCTGCCATGTGAGCGTTTTTTGGCATTTTCCCCTTAAAAAAGCTCAACAACTCCCCCAAAAATTCTGTTCAATCCTCCCCCAAAAAGTACGTACACAGAAAAGTACAGTAGTTGACAAATAAAATTGCCTCTCACTTTATGTGTATTTTCATTATATAGGTAGCTCTCTGTGTAACAGTTCTCAAAGTTTCTTAAATGAAATGCTTGAAACAAATGTAATTGATGGAGGCTGGGAGTTAAACAGGGTGAGCTTTTCTGGCTCTTGTGTTCTACTTGTAAGAGGGAATGAAAGGAGATACTAAAATAGGGTCTCTCATATAGGTGCCTTTCGGGACTGAGAGATACAGTGGTACCTCGGGTTAAATACTTAATTCGTTCCAGAGGTCCGTTCTTAACCTGAAATTGTTCTTAACCTGAAGCACCACTTCAGCTTATGGGGCCTCCTGCTGCTGCCGCGCCGCCAGAGCACAATTTCTGTTCTCATCCTGAAGCAAAGTTCTTAACCTGAAGCACTATTTCTGGGTTAGCGGAGTCTGTAACCTGAAGCGTATGTAACCCAAGGTACCACTGTAGAGGTTTGGGTAATATGCTGACTGAATCCTTCAATAACCTGGTAGCCCTAACTAAAACATATGGAGGGAAATGCAGGGTTTTAACTAACCTACTGCCTGTTTTCCCTCTTCTGCTGCTTCAGTAGCCTCCCCCCACCCCCATAATCCCAGCCAATTGGGGATCATGTACTGCGTGTGATGACATCACATCTCTTATGTGCTGATGTCATGAAGGGCAAATGAAATACATTAGGATACATTGGTTGCTTCCTTTTATAGCTACAGGGTTCACTAAGAACTATTTCACAGTCCCCCTCAAAACATTGCTGTCTGTGTGTTGGAGGTGGGACTGAGCCTGATGAAGCTTCATTTGGCTCAGCCCTACCATGCACATGTGATGTCTGGCCTTTGCTCAAGGCTGGGCATTGCAAGAAGGCATTCTGCCTCTCTTAAGCAAAGAGGCAGCCGCCTTCTTGGATGGGTTGGATCCAGAGACAGAACATCAGGCTCCTGTGGCATTCAATCCATCAGAACTCCAATCAGTAAACTCATGGAGTTAGTTGCCAACATATTCTGAAAATGGATATTTTTCATAACAATCATGATCTCCCTGTAAAGGATAAGAAATTGTGGAAGCTCATTAAGTCCGTTCTGAGAACCACCATGGTCACTAGCAACTGGTTATTGGACCTAGATGCTAGCAAGTCCAGAAAAATGAGAGCAGCAAAGGTGTCGTAGCCAACTGAAATATGTTTACAGAGCAGGAAATTTAAAAGGTGTGTGTAGGACAGGGATGAGTATCCTCTGCAGTGCTCCTGACCGGCCTTCTCCAACCTGGTACTCTCCAGATGATTTGGACTGAAACTCCCATTAGCCCCAGCCAACATGGCTTAAGCGCCAGGGGTGATGGGAGTTCTCAGCCAAAACATTTGGAAGGTACCAGGTTGACAAAGGCTACTTTAGAAGTTGCTGGGCTCCAACTCCCATCATCCTGGTTATTGGCCATGCTGGCCACTGCTGATGGGAGCTGTAGTCAAATAGCATCTTGAGGCTCACAGGTTCCTCATCCCTGGTATTGTAGAATGGGCCTTCTGACCAATTTCTTGCCTTCTCTCTCATTCAGATGACGCAGCAGATGGCTGGGATGAACTTCTATGGCACAAATGGAATGGTGGGATATGGACAGTCTATGGGCAGAGGAGGGGCCCAAGGAACCAATCAAACCCTCAGCTCCCAAGTGTGGAAATAATACATCAGGATTTTGGACCTTTTGTTTCTTCCTTTGCTTCTGTTTTCTTGTTTGAGGGGTTTTTGTTTGTTTGTTTGTTTGTTTTCCGCATTATTAAAAAGTTGCTCCCTGAGGTTATTTTAAGGTTTTGCTTTCCATTCTGGTGATCTTGGCTGGACCTTCCTTGTAATAAGGGAAACCTTCTCTGCACCTTCCTTGTAATAAGGGAAACCTTCTCTGCTGCTTTCCAACTCCACATCCATGGAACTGATGATGGAACTGGATATTTCACTATCTTGGCTCTTAAAACTATGTGAGCGTGCACATAAGGTGGGAGGTGGCCTGTATTTCAGAAATCAAGCCCCTTCTCTGAGGTTTACGATCTCTTCTCCCCCCTCCCCCATACCAAAAAAAAAAAAAAGTTATCTTGCCTTCATCCTTTTGCCTTTTTTCTACTGAACATTCCATTTCCACACACACACTATGGAGTTTTCCAGAACTAGTTCCACGTTTCATGAGCTTGAAATTTATTACCCTGGAACTGGTAGAATTCCCATGAGGCCCCTGAGCACAAATCTTTTTTTCTGGAACTGTGAACAAGGTGGGGTGAAATTGGCGCCACTTTGAAACAACTGCTTCTTCTTTCTAACCACCAGTAGTGGCGACCTATTTAAACAACCTCTCCTCTCCCCACCTGCCCACCAATATTTTCTTTCTTTTACATTTTAATGACCTAATTGATCAAAGGGCCAAGACTCTGGCAAGTTTTCTCCTTGCACTTTTTTTTTGCACTTTTTTGTTTTCCTGTGTAACACACACACACTTGCCAGCCTGAAAGTTTTAGTGGTGGAATACAAACTATGGGACTGGGGTGGTTCGACTTGCCTCAGCAACTACACAGAGGAAGAATATCCAATCTGTGGTTTTGAAAGAAAGCATAAATGAAAGCTAGGCATCTTCTGTCTACTTTACCTTGTGTATATGTAAATTCCTTAATAAAAATATTGCAGTGAAACCTTGTTTCTCTCTATCTTAATTCATTGTGTTAAAATTATTTTAATACTTCTACACATGTACCCAAATGCATTAAGCATTTATGCTGAGTGAATTTCAGTTGTGTCTGCTAATCAGCAACTGTAAGAACTATGCATTGTTTTTTTTGTTTTTTGTTTTGTTTTTTTGCATGGAGCATCCCGTGTATGCTTCTTTTTGCCTGCTAGGAAGAACCCATGCATGTGTCCTTGGTGCTGTGAGCTTCTGGCTCTTACGAAAACAAATCTGTTATCTTTAGTCCAAGGTGGCTGACCAGAGTGTTGTAATCCCATAAATATAGTTGCAAGGTACTGGCAGCCAAATTTTAGGATGCTAAGCCCAGGACCTCAAAGGCATTGCTTTCATTATCACTGCCTGGACAGGGTCTGACAAGCAAATTAACAATGAGGCTGGTGCTGGGAGGAAGGACTTAGATTTGGTAAGCACTGAGAACGTTTTGGGACATGTTGGACTTGTTGAAGGAGACAGGCTTCACTCACTTGGAGATGTTATGGCTTTTTAAGCTGTCTGCTTGGAAGAATCTGGTTTGGGAAAACTCACCCTTTAGGGATGGTGTTAAGTGTTTCAGATTCTCAAACTAGGGAGGGGTGAACTTTGGCAATGAGCATACAGAAACAAAGGAGTCACAAGGAAAGTTTTGCAGTTAAAAGAAGCTTTGAGGGACCTGAAATCTGGTGAGGCAAGCATCGAAAAACCTCCCAGGAACAGGTGTAAGTGGACAATTATCCAGAAAGTCCACCATCGCCACAACTAATTTCAAAACAGAAACTTCTTCAACATGAGACTAGTTAAAAAGGAGGGAAGTAAAATTCCTCAGTGTAAATCTGTTAAACATTTTACAAATGACACAGTATTGATTCTATGTCTATCAGGAGTTTCTCTTTCATCGTGGCAACATCTATTACTCTGCACTTCCTGCCCATTAACATTAAGCATGCACCCTTGTTTATACTATTTTCATTCCTGCCTTGTGATTATTTTATATTGTCTTGTTTGTGCTGCTCAGGTGTACTTTCATTAAGCAGTTTATAATTTTTTTAGATGGATAAATAATCAAATGCAAGAAGGCTTCCTTAAAGAAGTGGAAGTCTTGCCTAAATGGAGATGATAAAAGAGCACAAATTCCAGAAAAACAAATGCATGCAGGTTGACAACACAGCAAGGGGGGAAATGATTTCAAAGCTAAAAACATGTGTTAAAGCAGATGCTTCAGATGCAAGAAACATTAAGGAAGATCATTGAACCATTTGATGACAATAGTGTGAAAGGATTAATGAAGGTGGGATAATATTGTGGAGAAGTTGAATGAATCACTTCCATCTTTAGTGTGGCGTACACACGGCCAAATACATTTATCTGCAAGAATTATGGTAGACTCCTATTAAAACCAAGTGTGAATTTATGCCAACACCTACCTTTGGCGCTTATTTGCGTGGGTGCATGTACTGGATGTATGAAACGTGTAGTCAAGAACTGGAAATACTATTGGCGCAACTTTTCCAAACACAGTTTGCAATCAAAACAGTTTTCAAAACTGGCTTTAATTGTCTTTACTTGCTGCCCAAATACTGTACATGCATTTAACAAGCCAAATGGAGAGACATTAACTTTTTTTTTAATCCATCTTGTCTCCTTTGGAAAGAGGAGAAAAAACTTGTCAAGAATGTTTATACAAAATTGAGCGTGCACCCTCAAAGCTGTCAGTCCTGCTGCATATAAACCCACAGAAAAATACAAGAGTTCTACATTTAGGAAAGACCACATCACATAGAAAACATTACAGAGCGCAGGTATAAAATTGCCATTTGTGTGTTAGTGTGTGTTATGTTTCTTGGTTCGTAAATAATCAAATTTTCCACTGCCCATCACAAGCTCATCCCTTCTTGTGCTCAGTGTGACCAGGAGATTTTGAACTCTAATCTCCAAGTGTGGGGTTTTCCCTTGTATTCAAATTTTGTGGTAACTATCATTTAAAGCAAAGGCCATTATATAGTTTTTTTAAAAAAAAAGAAAAAAGAAAAAAGATAGCCAAATAGGAGGGATTTGAAGGCAGGTTGGCAGTTGTATTGGTTGACTTAGAGCAAGGATGGGGAAACTTTGGCCCTCCAGATGTTGCATCAGCATCAACAAGCATGAATAATGGCCAAGGATTATGGCAATTGTAACTCGGCCACATCTGGAGGGCAAAAGTGTTCTCCACCTCAACTTAAGGAATATTGACTTTCTACGTACTTTTAAAAACACACACCCCAAAACCACAATTTTAAAAACCTGATTTAGAAACCTTTTTTGTGCTGTATGGTGAAGACTACCATAGCTATTCCTTGAAGGAGAACTATATTTGGTCCATATCTTTAAGCAAAAGATTTGCACCTCCCAGACAAATACACTGATTGGGAAATAATCATCTTTTGGCTTTCGCCCTGGTCCAAATTTTATTATAAAGTTATCAGCTCAAAAAGTGTACCAAAATTCATATTTTGGGATAAAATATATCTAGATGAAATACTTATTTAAATATTAATTTTTGTAAAGATCTGAAAATAAATAAGTTGTGGATTAAAGCCAAAAGAGGGGGAAATGGTTATGTGAAACTGACACAGGCCAGAAATAGACTGATCCCTGCTTCCCTGCCGTATTCTAACTCCTAGTGATTGTTCGTGTCACCCCTGCTTAATTAAGCATTCTTTGCTGTGATTGTGTCACATGCATACCCCTTCTGCATTCCCCAGTCATGTCAGGCTTCTAAGTCAATCTTTTGTTCCTCATCTCCCTGTCTCCATGGAAATGGCCCATGGCCCATGCTACTTTGTTGACAGAAGGAAATGTGGGTGAGGTGATGGATGTGCCTGCTTCCCAGTTACTGCCCTTGAAGCAAGTCTGAAAACTTAAGCTAGAGCAGAAAGCTGTTGCCTGACTATTGGCAGATGCAACGTGCCACAGTCGCATTACACCTCCTTGGAGAATCTGCATTGGTTGTTAACCTGGCAGGGCTAACCTGTGCCATTCCAGATGTTGGGGCTCCAACTTCCATCAGCCCCAGCCAATATGCCCTGTAGTCCCACATGTTGAGGATCAAATGTCAGCCACCCCTGGTTAATGAGCTCAGTTCAGGGTTCTGTTTTTGACCTAAAGAACCATAAATGGTTTAGGTCCAGATTCTCCCATGGGGAATCTGTTTCCATATGAACACCACCAATTTAAGGTCTACTGCTGAAAGTATAATATATAGAAATCAAGTTGGCCTCCATGAAGCAGAGCTTTTTTCTGTTTTAGCCCCAGAACTTTTAGCCTATTTGACTCCCTCTCTGTCATCCCTTTTGAAGCAGATTAACATATTTTTCTGTTATGCATTTAGAAGTGGCATCTGCTAAGATCAGGAGTAGGCAACCTAAGGCCCGGGGGCCGGAGGAGGCCCAATCACCTTCTCAGTCTGGCCCGTGGACGCTCCAGGAATCTGTGTGTTTTTACATGAGTAGAATGTGTCCTTTTATTTAAAATGCATCTCTAGGTTATTTGTGGGGCATAGGAATTTGTTCATATTTTTTTCCAAAATATATTCTGGCCCACCGCATGGTCTGAGGGATGGTGGACTGGCCCACGGCTGAAAAAGGTTGCTGACCCCTGGCTAAGATGCTGCTCAGCTCTGCTGCTAATGTGGTTTTTACAGTGTGTGTATGTTTTGTATGCAGTTTAATTACTTGTATACTGTTTTGAATTTTTTTATAATGAAAAGTGACATAAAACTGCAAATATATGAATTCCTGCACCACATCTGCCATTGGCAGCAATTCTGAAGGAATCATATTCACAAGGACTCTTTCCTTCAGGGAAGCATTAGGTCTCATTTTAAAGCAATGGCAATATAAAGAGTTTCTAAATCAGGTTTGCATTTATCAGTGTCTCTTTTTATTTCAATGGTCATTTTGGGAGTGTTTTTTAAATTGTCTTATGAATAGATCTCAGGCCTTACCACGATTCTAGTTCCAGAACAGCTCCAGGCCAAACAGGATTTAGAGGTAGAATCGCCTCCAGTTTCCATTGTCACACTCTGGGAATTCAGTGGGTATCACCTGTGCTATTTTGCTAGCTGCTTTGTTTAAAAGGGATGGGAAGACCAAACTGATGGGGAGGTGAAGGATTTTCATTCAGTTAACAAATACGGTACGGTAATAAGCCCTTTTTTAAAAAAAGAAGGGAAAAAACCCCAACAAGGCCACCAACATCAAAAGTGCTAACAGTCCAGAACTGTTCGCTACTAGGCCAAAGCCAGGTGCACAGTCTTGGGGGAGACTATTGCACCCAAGCCCAGTGAGAACAAGCTGTCATCTCTGGCATCAGGAAAGCATTGCGTCGAGGTCCTTGCTATGAATATCGGAAATACAGTCCTCCATTCCAGCAAGTGCTTGGAATGTCTAATTGACAAACATCTTTCTCTCTTCCCCTCCCACCCACCCACCCCCTAAATGTGGACAGAGACCAGTGACTTAAAAACAACCTCAATTAACACACACATCACCCCTTTGCCAACACTCCTCAACAATTCTGAGGATGCTTTTTCAAGCCAAAAACTACTACTATTTTTTTTGAAGTTGTGGAACGGACAAATGGCTTCTACAAGACCTACTTCTCAACAGCAACTTCAGTATGAACTCTAATAACCATTGTTATTGCACATGTGTGCTGACTGCGTCCAAAACATCTGGAGGGCACCAGCTTGGGAATGGCTAACCAAGTGGCTGCCTTTTATACAGCTTGTGCTGAAGTGCTCATAATTATCTGATATTATTTCAGTTGTGATTTTATTGTGGTTCTGTGGACTCCTTTTTTGTAAACTTTTTTAAAAAGTGAAATATACATGATGGCAATAAATAAATGCACACTAGTAGACAAACTCTGAATCTGTATCTACTCACGGGCAAAGCAAACGGGGGAAGAGATGTGCTAATGGAGGCTTCTCACAGCTGTTTCTCAACACCCACAGTTTCCTTTATCAGACAGACAAACACTTGAAACAAGTCACAACATATTAGTAATTAAAATAATGAGGTATACAACCAATAACTAGCAGTTAACTGGAGCAGCTAGTCTTGCACTATTAATTAACAGCACAAGGCCAAGACTGTTGCTGTTCACCATTTCTACTCCCAGAGGAAATATTTCAAATGAGTTGCCCCCTTCTGGCTTTGTTTTAACCATAGATCCCAATTTTACTTCCACCTTCATGCATTTATTGTAACCTGGATTAATGTATGGGGCAAATAAATACCAAATTATTCATTCATCAGGTATACTTTCACCCTACAACCCAACTGTCCTTCAGGATGTGCTGGGGAAACTGCTCAAAGTCCCATTTATTAGTGGAATAAGATTGGGAATGCAGAGTAGCTGCTTCTTGGTAGCTTGGTTTCCGATGAAAGGAGCTCTTATGAAACCATCACCCTTGGTTTGCATCAGCTTTCTTTCCTACAGTATTACTGCCACCAGAATGGGTTGTGTGTCCCCTAGAAAATTGTTTAGTGCAAGAGAATCTGGAATGGTTTTTTTCAAATACCATTTGAACCTTTATATCTTCTGTCCATGGATGCAACCCCTTGCCTACAAAGATGAGCCATTAGAAAAAAGTTTTAAATGTGTTGTGTGTTTTTTAAGGTCTTTGAATGCATGCATGAAACTAATTGCTTTTTTCTTTGGATGCCGGCCAGTGCATTTATGTTTGGAAGCAGACATTAAAATATAGAGCTAATCTTAATTCACACATTGCTGAGGGTTGGGGTTCTTCATGGTAAGAAAAGCAAAGAAGATATCCCACCGCCACAGTTTGTTATGAGCCAACTGATAAAGCCTAAGCCCATATGCTGACATGTGGACCGAGTGGTTCTATGCCCCAGTTTGCACCTGTGACTTGTCTTCATACCCTTCTTGAAACATCTCCCATAGAGACCAACCTTGATGTTTGGTGCAGTAATTGTGGGTTGAGTTAATGTACAGCATAGCAGTCCAATGATTGTGCTAACGTGCGGTTGACTGCAATGTGAAGCAGGTCAGGTTTTTCATGCCTATCAGCACTGGCTCAAGAATACTGCGTTCATCTTGGAAACTGATTTGTCATGACTTCACCATGTGGATGCAAGAGGAATGGAGAATCATTGACCCGCTTTCTGTCTGCTGCCAGGTGCTTTCAGCCTAGCAACAATGTTCCAGTTTCATCTGAAGAAATATCTGGCGAGATGTGTTTAGAAGTGATGCTCTCTTATTCTTGTTTTTCCAGAGCATGAGTGCCATT
Organism: Podarcis cretensis; assembly: GCF_951804945.1. NCBI lineage: Eukaryota > Metazoa > Chordata > Lepidosauria > Squamata > Lacertidae > Podarcis > Podarcis cretensis. Next base: position 33,227,534 of record NC_137177.1, read on the forward strand.
ATGAAAACTTAAGCCATGTATTACAAGAGAGTTCCTCCCTATTCTGGCCCAGAGGCATTATGTGCTTCATGAATATTCTTCCAGCTGGTGTGACTTGCGGAGCAAGTCAACTGGTCCACTATCTCAATGGTCTTTCCTACTTCGCTCACAAAGAAACAGTGGGCTCAGTGATGCCTTTGGCAGCAAATCTCGTTATGGCCCTTGTTTGGTTTCAAGAAATAGGTCTCTTTGGTTGCACAGTTCTACTATTGGCACAAGAAAGTAGGTGGCTTGGACAGCCAGTTGAATAATTTTCATGTCATGACCTAAGTGGTGATTTAGTCATTTTTTCCACCTCCAAACAGATCTGTTCACTTTTCTGCAAGAGCAAAGTTGGATGCATTGGTTGTCATAAATGCTGATGGACAAAATAACTTAAAGTAGTTCATGCTTTGCTATATCTTCTGCAATGCCCACACCTGCAGGTACAGCAGGAGGATAGCAAAAAGCAATCAATACAGATGACTTGACTAACACATCAGTGAGCATCAGTTCCCCACCCCTGCTGAAGACTTTCTAACATTAACCAGAGAATGAGCACCTTGGGTGCAAACCAACATATTGCTTATTCTGGGGGTGGGGTGGGGGTGGTGAGGGGAGCCACAATGGACAAAATACTGGAACAAAGGCATGAAATGGCCAAGGAGAACACCCAGACCAATGGAATTTCATCAACTCTCTGAAGGCTGCAGGTTTTCTGAAATTGTACACCTGATGCCTTAAACATGAAAGCACATAAATTACAAATCCAAAAGATCAGAAAGGTTTAAAGTTGCTGAAAGAGGGTTACTGTGCAGATCTTTGTGCCTTGTGAGGGCAGAGACAGGATCCCTTCAGATCATCATCAACAAAAGGTTGCCATCCACTTCATTTCAATGGTGGAAATGATTCTTTGCTGTTTTCTTATCTCTCTGACTCTAACTCTTCTTAAGAACTTGGTTGTTTCAAGCTTGGCTAGAGCAACAGAAGAACCCATATCTTATCTTGTGCATTATATATAGGATTATGAAATTTCTTTGTGAAATGTGCTCCTTACCACTAATAATATTTTTTAAAAAAATCTCAATTTGAGCACTGTTGGATTGAATATGAAACATCCAAAGCTACCTGGCAAGCAGAAATTGTCCCAAAACTTCTTGTTTGCTTCTGCAGTGACAAGGGGTCCTTCTGTTTTAGATCTCCTACACTACGGTCAGTGTGAAACTTAAAAAACATAGGAATAATGAAGAAGAAATAATGATTTCCAGTAGTATCTCCCCTGAGTATTTTCATCAAATTTTAGTAGGCACCTTCATTAAAAGCTGTAATTCTCAGTTTTGCTACAGGAACTGGCCCTTGCTTTGGGTGCCAGATTGCTACTTTAAAACACATGAATACACAACTAATAACCCAGTCCTATGCAGGTTTACACAGGTGTAAAACCCCACTGGGAATTCAGTGGGGACTCACTCCCTAGTAAGTGCATTTATGACTGCAGCCAGAACGTTTGAAATTCAAAACAGTAGATTGACAGGACCACATTCACCCTTATGAGAAAACCACAATGTGCTATTCAGATATGCCCACCAATAGGGTTTCAAAGAGGCATATTCTACCTTGTCCAGTGAAAGTTTCACCTTCTATTTGAATGCCAGTAGTTTGACATCCTGCCTCTTGGGTTGCCAACTGGACCCAGATGCAAAGGCAAAGATCATGCAAAGATGAAACTGCAAAGGACACCAATCTCTCTGGCATTATCTTGTGTGCATCTCTCAGCTGAAGCAATGCAGCACTACTGGGCTCTTGCACAAGCCCCACAATTCCAGTGGGGCTTGGATGAGAGATTGGATTATGCCCAAAGGCTAATGCCTTGGTTGGAGTAGGAGAAACAAATTAAATTGTTCATAAGATGAGAAAGCAAAACAGGAACCTTAATATGCTTTAAACTTAACAGTCATGTCAAATGCACCATTTATAGCTCCCCCCCCCCTCCACTTTGGCAGAATCACCTGTCTTCCCACCCTTTATATGCAAGACAAACAAAACTCTGATTGCCTGCTCAACATTTCCAAGGCTTGCACCCAGAAATTCAGGAGGAAAACTGTCTACCCATATATTGCAGAGAGAATTGTGAGCACATGACAGGCTACATAATGTCTGAAGATGCTACATTCCTTTTTAAAAAGCTGAATAGTGCTTGATTTCAGTCAGTCTTTCTTTTTTCTTTTTTTCTAAACAAAAATGAAAAAAGCTCTACTTTCTCCTTCAGAGATATGGAAATGAAACAATATGGAGCAGGAAAGAAACATATTCAATTAACATGCTACTTGCAATGGGATTAACTGAGTCAGGTTCGAGATGTGTCCCCCAAAATGCATTAGAGATGTGAGAAATGGGTGACTCCTTTTCAAAGGCAATTTGTTTGAAAGTGATGCAACAGTCTTGAAAATGGGGAGCCAGTCACATGACTTGCCTTTTATCACATGTTCCTTTCCTCCCCCCCATCTCCTTTTAATTCCTCCCCCACCACATTCTGGAATTATCTCTTCCTTTAATTGCATACCTGCAGGGTGAGTGAGGGAATGCCTAAAATCGTTTGTAGCAGTCTTCCCTCTGTGAAGAAGTAGAAGGAAGGGTGATGGGAGGGAAAGACATGGGATATTTACAAACCATGCTACCAAATTTGTGGCAGAGCAGGGTGTCTCCTCCTTTGCTTTCCTTCTTTCCTCCCAGTCCATCCTTAAGGGCAAGAAGGACTTATTGAACTCTCTAGAGAGGACTGGGAGAGACGTCGTGTAAGGGGTCCGATGGTGGAGTCCGCCAGCGAGGAGGTGGGAAAGAGCTTGTACCAACCGGTCACCACACTGGACAGGTCCAGCTCTTCTAGAACGATCTGGGCCATTCCCATGAAGCACTTATGGTCCATGCGCCCATAATCTCCCCAAACAATCACCTAAAATGAAGGAGAAGGAGGAGTTGAACTGCCAGCAGAACTTCACTATGGGAAGTAAAAAGTAAGGGGGAGGCCTACCAGATATGCCACTTAGAGAAGTTGGGAAGGAATCTGTCTGCCTTCTGCTTTTTCAGACCACATGATTAATCCTTAGGAGCCCCTATGTTTCTAGCCAACTCCCTAGTTCTACACATTGGGTGCATTCGCACACCATCCTAAACCATGATTAGTGTTTCACAGAGAACATGAAGATCTTCCCCAAAAGCATTGCATTTCAACCAGGGATTGTGGTTTGTTTCGCTCCAAACAACCCATGATTGGTAAGCCAAGAACAAACATTAGCTCCAGATCATGGCTTGCTTGAACCCTGGTTCAGATGTAATACTAAGCCAAGGACTGTGGTTTTTTGCTCATTCTCCCTAGGGGAGCAAAGTGGGAGTGATCTGTACACAGCTGCTGAGTGACAAAATAATCCACAGGACAGTCCTATCCATCTTCACTCTGAAGTGAGTCATGCCATTCAATGGGATTTATTCCTAGGCAAGCGTGAAGAGGGATTGCAGCAAAAGCAGTTTAAGCTGTGCAATCCTATACTGACTTACCTGGGAGTAAGTCCCAATGAGTTCAGTGGAACTGACTAGGGAGACATTTGGTTAGGTTACTACCTAATCTGCAGTTCCTGAAATAATATGCAAATCAAAACATAACTATCCTTTGAAATTAGCACTTCTCCAGATTTTGTGACCAAAAAAAATGTGCATATTAAGGGAAGCATGCATAAAATGCACTTATTAGTGAAAATGGCACACAAAAATGTATGAATTACACACTCCTGCAGACACGGATTTTTAATATTCTGCTGGGAGCCACCCAGAGTGGCTGGGGCAACCCAGTCAGATGGGCAGCATATTATTATTATTATTATTATTATTATTATTATTATTATTATTATTTTTACTACTACTACTACTACTACTGAATTTGGTAAAATGAGAAAAATCCCTATTTATGAGCAAACATGCACAGAGAGTATATTAGACATGCGTAACAACTATATCTTCTATTTTTTTGTGTACTGATTTTTGTAAGCTGCTAGCCAGCCTTGAGGATGTTCCCATCAAAAGGTAAACCTGTAAATTCTATACATAAATAAACAATTAAATCCCTGTGTTCAAAAATGGGGAATATATGTGCAACTGTTTGACCTTTGTGGTTAACATTCCTATGTCAACTATGAAGTATAAAAATGTAACCACAAACATATAGTCTTTGGGCTTATCTAGACTTCCTTTTATGCCGCATTTCCAGGCACAAGTGTATACTTTAAAGCACCATGTCCAAGCGTTGTTGTTGTTGTTGGGTTTGTCTTTGCCCTGACACTTTCCCCATGAAAGCCCACTCTTTACTGCTGAATCAGAGCAAACAGCAATCCACAAAAAAACAAATTTCTGTTTGTTCTTATTCAGCTTTAAAGAGGAGGATACAGCACTTTAAAGCACAGCCTGTGCCACCTGTGCCTAGAAAGCACAGGGGCAAAAGGTATGAATGAGCCCTTAATGCTACTCTCCTTTTCTGTCTACAATCTATTTTGAATATATTGAAGAGCAGGCTTTTAACATCAGCTCCTTGGCCCCATATGAAATCTAAAATGACACCTCTAATTTCTTTGTATCTGAACTGTATTCTTGACATTTATACACACAGGAAAGCAGGAAATAGAATAGTATATGCATGGCTCATAATAATAATAATAATAATAATAATAATAATAATAATAATAAAAATAAATAAATAAATAAATAAATAAATAAATGTAATTTGTATACAGTCAGCAATCCTGAGCTCCATTGCCTTTAACTTGCTGACATTCATAAACTATATCCCTTTTAAGCCCTCCCTACAGAGTCAACCAAAGGGCTGCTTTATGCAAGAAGGACCATAGTTCAATGGCAGAGCATCTATCTTGCAACCAAGAAGGTTCCAGGCTCAATCCCCAACTTCTCCAGGTAGAGCTGAAAATGTTCCTTCCCTGAAACCCTGAACAGTGGCTGCCAGTTCCCCTGTTGTGTGGGGAAGATCTGTAAGGAGCTTCCACTTGCATTGGGGGACCCTGAGAAAGCAGACTTCTGGGAAAGATAAGGGACTGAGGAAATGCTCATTCACTTTCAGCATTTTTGAATGCCTGAACATGCCTTATGTATTTTCACTCTTGTCTAAAACTGGGGTTTTGCCGAAGCAAATCCTTTGTCTTGCGGTTTTAGTGTACACACTTCTCTCCGCTCCTCATTTAATCCCCCACAACCCCCCTGTGAAGCAGTGACTATCCCAAGGTCTGGCCCCAGTGAGCTTCATGGCTGAGTGGGGATTTGAACCCTGGTCTCCCAGGTCCTAGTAAAATATTCTACCCACTACACCACCCTGGCTTTTTTATTGCTGCCCACATGCCCACACAGGCCTACCGAGCCCCTCCCCATAACCAGGGCATTTTACCTCAGCAGAAACTTTCACTTTGCCCCAATGGGTTACCCTTCTATAAAAGCTTGTAGAATATTCTTTCCCTCATGTACCACCAGGACATATTCTGTCCGAGGGAAGATGAGCTGTGGTAGTGATCCTCTTACCCTTTAAAGAGGAGGAAAGCAATCACCTGTAGCACTTTTCCCTGAGGGCCCTCGTCGAAGAGTAGGGCCTGCTGGTAGAGCGGGTCACAGGTCTTTTTGGCAGTCTTTGTTTTCTTCTTGGCCAAGCAGACGCCATTTTCTAGCAGATAAACCTTGATGTAGGTGGCTGCATTGGCAGAGAGAGAAAAACATGAATGGCCTGTTATAACAGCAGCTATGTCTTGGGGCTGGTTTTTGAGGCGGTCTAGCAGATGAAACACTTTTGAGGTCTCTGGGGGATAGGGCTTGAGGGGAGACTTTATTCTTACATTAAGGCACTTTCATTTGCCCTTATGGTTAAACAAAATTATCCTGTGGCAGGGAAACTCAGATAAAATGTTGCCTTCTGGTAAAGAAAAAGGTAGGCAACAAAGGTATAATCAAATAGCACTTTATGAAAACATCTCATGAATTAATTAAATGTTAAGCATTTATTAGCACTCTTACTAAGTCAATTTATAATAATAATCTGTGTGTTCAGAGTTAAAAAATATATGTTAGAGAGAATTGGGTGTCTTAGTGAGACTAATGATGGTAAAACTCTTGGAAGGAAAAACTAAGTGAGGAAGGAGTTACTGGAAAAGACCCAGTCTTCCCTGTACTTTTTCCTCAAATTCCCAGTTGCCTCTCTACAAACATGAACCCCATTTTACATATTCTTTCTACTTCTAAAGGAGGCAGGAGGATGTATAATGACTAGGTTTAGCACTCTGAAAAAAGTAAACAACTAGAAACAACTCAATTAACTCCTCCATGGGATACCTCTGGTGCATGGACCAAATTTAGTCCACTAATCTGTTTTCCCCAAACCACATCCAATTGCTCCATGCTGGTTGTCATACGTGATATTTTCTATCCATACGGCCTTCTCTGATGTGGCTACTCACCGGGAACAGACTTGGATCCTAGCTTTGGACTGAGTCCCCGGGCCTCTATTACTTCTACCTCCAGCTGTCCATTCCTGTCAATCATTCCAATGTGGACATCACCTAGAAGAAGTCAGAGAAGTCAGCATGGGAACATATTCACAGTCCTGTGCCGGTCATGTATCATCTCTGCAACTTGCTTTATGCCACCTTGACATTTCTGTAGCATATCCACATTTGGAATACTGTGACACCATGGATTGGATACAGGTTAAAGGGCAGCGGAGCGTGGTCTCTAAAGGCAAATGGGGCGCTGTCCCACCAACCTCAGCCTGCTCCTACCCGGCATGCCTCTTACTCAAAACCAGCCCAGGGGGTGGCCCTGGCTGTCAGCTTGCTCCTCCATCTCAGTTTTGCCTTTTTAGAACTCATCAGGCAGGAGGATGGGAACGAAACCAGAATTAGCTGGCTTTCCCTGTCATTGGCTCTGGCTCCACCTACGGTTGTTCCCCCGCCCGCCTTCTGCCCTACCAGTCCCAATGAATACCAGCCAACACTGCTAAAGGGGGGTTCAAAAATCCAGACACATCAGAATCCTATAATAAAACAACAATATTGAAACAAAACAATATAAAACGGAAGCAGGGTTCACCAGATGAAAACATTTTTCCTCATCAGTGCAAAGGGTTTACCAAAAGTGGCCCCTCACCAGGATGCATTCCCTTGCCAGGATGCTTTTGAACAGGCTGGACAGCTTAGGAACCTAGTAATCTGGCATCTACTAACTGAGTTCCTTGGTTCCTTGAGTTCAGGAATTGCTTACAGCACTGACGGGGAAGCTGTTGCTCTCCAGAGGTTGCTGGGTTCCCATCCACCTCCTAGCCAGCATGGCCACTGATCAGGGATGATGGGACTTATAATCCAACAGCATCTAGTGGGCCATAGGTTCCTTGCCACTGAGTGGAAGAGGCTGTCCAGGGTCTCCCATTGTCTTACCTGCAGACGATAGGAACTGAACCTGGGACCTTCTGCATATAAAGCAGATGCTCTACAACTGAGCTATGATCCTCTTCAGAAAGCACCAAAGAGGACAATTCAGTGCTGTATCCACAGAACTGCATGGTCTTGTCCTGCCTTTATGCTGAGACTGTAGCCCTATTCACACATGACTTGTGTACAGGGAGTACATGTGTAGAAAGCAGGGCCATGCATTAAACGCTACCCCGACATTGAATCTCCCTGCCCCATCCACCACATGTGGGCCTCAGTTCTGCAAGGAGGAAGTTCAATGTATGAGCAACTGCTAATGAGTGGGGGCTCTTCACATCAGGACATCTGATTGTGCTGGTATTCTGATTATGCAGAGCCCTTACTCACAAGTAGGAAACAAACACCAAATGTGACATCAAGGGTGGAGCTAAAAGCACAGCCTGTTGCTCTCTGTACACATTTATCCCCAGTGCTATTTTTCAAGAAAAAGAGGTGCCAGAACTCACCATGAACACCTCCCTTGTTCTCTTATAACAGCAATGGCACCCACCTGAGAGGTGCTGGAGCTGAGTTCCGGCCAGTTCTGGCTGAAAAAAGCCTTGCTTATCCCACATGTAATGTGTGAACAGCACAAAGCAAAATTGTCTTGCCTGTTCATGTGAATACAGCCCTAGGATAGTTGTCTATGCCCATCATTCCTGTTTTTAACCAGCAGAGGGCAAAAAGGAAACTGGGTTCTCCATTGCTAGGAGTGCAAAAGGATAGACGACTCCTTTATGATATGTCTTATTTGTAGAAGAGAAGAATGAGCCATCGGTAATCTCATATCTTACCACTAGAGGGCACGGTTTTCAGGCTGAAAAGGCAAATTGAAATAAAATAAAATAAAGTAGCACAGAAGGAAAATAAAAAAGATGAAAGCAGCACAAGAAACAGAAAAACAAAAGGAGCTCTCCTTTTAAGAAAACTACTGTTGTGCCAACAGTGCATTTTCACAGTTGCTTTATCTTGAACAGTATGCTCAAAGGAATTTTTGTAACAGTGGCACATGGAGCTGATAGGAAGTGAGAACAGGATCTTGAACAGAACAGTTTTGGGGGAAGTGGTCCTTGTTCTGAGCCAGAGCTCAGGCTTGGAACATGAGAAAAAAGGATGTAGAAGTACCTCTGAACATGTGCAGATAGACTTTTCCTCACTGCTTAACAACCACATCCTAGTCTCATATAAAAAGACGAGAGGAATTTTAAAAGGCAGGCTTTCAAGCAGGGATGGTTGAATCTCCCAGAAAACCTTCATTTTCAAAATTAAGTACTGGAGTGAAAAGATTCATTTTCAAAATTAAGTACTGGAGTGAAAAGATTCAAGGTTCACACCTGAACTGCAAAACAACAGGTGTATTTATAGAGCATTTTGTTATACCTCATAATAGCAAGGTTATCAACACAAGGCGATCACAGATCCCCTCTTAACAACGACAAAAAGGGAATTTGTGGCTCTTTTTTGGCACATTTTCCTGGCCTTCTTTGATTGTTTCCAATAAGAACCACTTAAAGCAGAGGTGGGGACTTGTGACCCTCCAGTTGTTGCTGGACTACAACTCCTATCATCCCCGTCAGCCATGTTGCTGGTGGGAGCTGGAGACCAGCAACATCAGACAGGCCAAGCATTTGCCACCCCTGTTTAAGCTATCTGGAGAGCTTCATAGCTCTGTGAGGATTTGAACCTGTGATTCCCACATCAAAACTCAACAATGCGCCAGAGGAACAGCACCGTTCTGGTCAGTCTGAGAAGAGCTCAGCAGGAATCCGCCCCTGTGCCATGCCTGCTCAACAAAAGACGACTTTGATAGCGTGTTAACTGCACAAAATCTAAAGGAGGTGGGTGTTCAGGTGACCTTGTAGCACTGAGTGCCTAGAACTGGTTCGCTCACCCATTGGCGGAGTAGCAAGTGTCTGCCGTCCTACGATTTGTGCTGGCCCCAGCCCATCCAGGAAGTCGCTGAACTGGCTTTCAGCTCCCAGCCTAGTTGTGGGGAAAATAAACCTGAAGGAAAGGACAAGAGAGTTAGGGAGTGAGGGGAGAGAAATGGCAGTGTGGAAATACAGTGAGCAGGTGCTACACTGGACATTTGAGAGGTGAAAAGAGAGAAGATGTAGAAATGAGATTCACTGTTATCCCTGAATCCCTTTGTCTAATGGAAAAGACGCAGTGCCAGCCCCAAGTTTTGGCAGGCCCTTGGGCAAGATGCCATCAGTGGGACCCCCTCCCTCAGCACTTACTCCCCTCACTACCTCTGTTGCCAGCAGCTACTGCTCCCCTGCCTCATCAGTGCTACCACCTGACTGGTTGACAGACAGAGCCAAGCAGGCCGTGGCAGCAATTCTGCTTCCATCTCACCACCATGATTCTTTACCTGCTCATCCTGCCTGAGAGTTGGGTGAACAAGCAGGTTGTGATGGGAAAGAGGAGGAGCTGGCTAAGAGGGCTCTAGTCAATGGATATGGGCCTTCAACCATGTCAACCTTTAACACTAGGTCTGGAAAATGCACATCTTTTCCATGAGGAACAAGGAGGTCTCCTGTGTGAGGACAGAGTATGTTCATATCTCCCTCAGAAGAAATGCACTCCCTTGCCTTCATATGAAGCCTGGCAGGGTAAGGCGTGTGAGTCACTTCTTCATTTGCCCCTTCCTTCATTCCTTCCTCATGCCACAGGGTGGTTTCAGACATGATGGTAAAGCAAAGTGGGAAAAGACAGGCCAACTATCTCATGTTTTATTCACTTTTCTTGCAGAAGCTTCTGTTGAGGAATGTGTTTTTGATAATGCAGAGGAGTGGGGGAACAGGAAGCACCAAGGCATCATGCTTCCTGTTCCTCTTGTGCCTTTTTCCCATTTATGAGCCGCCAACAGTAGATCACTAAAAGAAAAAACCAAGTCACTGGGGAACGACTGTGTACTCTGTCTCTCCTGTGCTTATGTTTATTTATGTTTATTTTATTTTATAACATTTATATAACGCTTGATTGTAAAACCTGAAAGCCATTTACAAAAAGATGTGGGACATCTGCCTTATATAGAAAAGTGGCCTTCACTGCCACTGGGCCTTACGTGCCATCGGAGCTGTTACTATTGGTGCTTCCATCAGTTGACTCCCGACTGCCTTGCCGGGTGACCCTGTTCCTCATCTCCACAGCAATGCCAGTCTCCGTACTCCTGCGGATGTTACTACGAAGCTTTTTTGGCCCACCATCTGAAAGAAAGAAATCATTATACCTGGGGGCTGGGGCAGTAGATTTCAGAGACTTAAAAAGTGCCCATGGTTGGGTTATTATTGGTTTCAAGACACCTTAAGGTCCATCAAATTATTGAGGATTGCTCTTTGCATGCATCTACGCCACAATGTTATTTATTACCATAATTAAACATTTATATCCCGCCTTTCCATTTGAAAATTACAACATCATTAACATCCAATACAGACTTAAACTTAGTTATTGCTTATTAACATCCCCCCACCCCCCAGACAGGGAAAGTCTGGTGGGGGAAGCTAAACAACAAAGAATTCTCATCAAATGACAACTCCCAGAATTATCTGGGGGTAACCACTAAACTGGTATAAAATGAATATGTGTTATAGTATAGTTTTGCATACTGTAACAGAATGTCTAACACACTAAGTTAGACATTTCCTTTTCCATCACCTGTCAGTTTATATACAGATTTTGACAATCTGTTTATATTTTAGCATGATCGTATCCCCCATCCCATGTTGCAGACTGAGGCATGGTAAACTAAGGCTGAGAAAATGGGGCAGGTTTGCAGAATCGGTGACCACCAAGTTATACACAGCCCACCAGCACAACTCGCTCACAACTCCATGGTCTGTGGTGTCCCAAGGAGGGAGCAAAAATGTTGATCCCCCAGTGGGCTGCCTTCATCTTGGTGGGTGAGAGGCTAGTTACACAAGTGTGGGACAATATCATGCCTAAGGCTAGCAAGTGAATTCATTGCTGAGGTTAATATTCACTCAGGGATTTCCTGGTTCACAGTTCATGTTCTGCACCACCATAGTGGGGAGAGAGGAGCACCTGCTCTGTGCTTGTGTGCTTTAGGTGTTAGCAAGTGATGCTTTTCAGAACGGGGATAGAAACACCTCCAATTCATCTACTGCAAAATGTACAAGGGTGGGCTGTAGTTAAAACAGGGCTGCCATATGTCCAGACATTACCGGGATTTCAAAGGCAGAATTGACGTCTGGGGAGAATTTCCAAAATGTGGCACTATGTCCTAAGTTAAAATAAAAAAGTTGATAACTCTACTGCACAACCACAACTGAAATCAGATGGCTAACCAACCTCAGAATCCACAGCAATTAACCTGGGGGAGCAAATCTGTCTCCATTAGTGTGTTCCCCACCCCCATCCCCTGTGGCCAAGCTGTAATTCTCAGAGTTACAAGAGAGTGAATTTCCCCTCCTGATGGCTCACCAAAGCAAGACTCTGCTTTGTGCTTCAGCTATGCTGTTTACCTGCCCTTTACAACTGACCTTTCCCTCAGATAGGGACAGTAGAGCGGACAAGATTAACAGTCCCTGACTTGCAGACCCCCAGGCTCTGGAAGGGGAGAATCAAGGGTGGCATCGCTTGCGAATACTTGAAAGCAGATGAGAGCAAAGCAGATTCACACTGCGCACTCCCTACAACAGATTTCTGATCCCTGCATTGCCAGTCCCTGGCCCTTTGATAAATTATTCACAACCAATATTTTTTATATTTAAAAAAATGTTCAAAAGGCCTTTAATGTGCTCAGTTGATCTTTCAGTGATGAAATACTTAACATTGCCCTCTGGAGCAAGCTCAAAATGCAATGCAGGGATCAGAAAATGCTTGGATGTATGATGAAGTGAGCTGCATTTGTCCTCCAAATTCTTTGCTGGCTCAGAATGAAAAACAAGATCCTGCACGTGCACAGTCTCATTATGTTAGAACTCAGCTGGGGCCATGCAAGAAAGCTGAGCATTGGAAGATTCAGGACAGGCAAAGAGATACGTTTTCTTCTTCTTACAGCACATAGTTAAACTATGCAGTTCTTTCCCACAGGATGTTGTGATGGCCAACAACTTGTATTACGATTGCACAGGACAATGGAAAGAGAGGACTTGCAAAGGAACCTAAAGCCTTATACTAAGCAAGACCAATACGCCATCTTGCTTGGTGTTGTCTCTGCTGAGTGTCAGTGGCTCTCCAGGGTTTCAGAAAGCATTTTTCTCAGCCCACCCTAGGGATGCTGGGGATTGAGCCCAGGACTTTCTGCGAGCAAAGCATGTGCTGTGCCACTCAGGTATAGCCATGGATTTGGGTGGTGGAGGAGAAAAGGTCTCCAGAGCTGGTCATGTCTGCAGTGATATCATCAGGAGTGTGACAAAACTTGGGAGTCTCCAGAATAAAGGGTAAAGGGACACTTGACCATTAGGTCCAGTTGCGGACAACTCTGGGGTTGTGGCGCTCATCTCGCTTTATTGGCCAGCATACAGCTTCTGGGTCATGTGGCCAGCATGACTAAGCCGCTTCTGGCGAACCAGAGCTGCACACAGAAATGCTGTTTACCTGCCGGAGTGGTACCTATTTATCTACTTGCACTTTGACATGCTTTCGAACTGCTAGGTTGGCAGGAGCAGGGACTGAGCAATGGGAGCTCACCCTGTCGCGGGGATTCGAACCACCGACCTTCTGATTGGCAAGTGCTAGGCCCTGTGGTTTAACCCACAGCACCACCCACATCCTAGTCTCCAGAACAGATCCAAGCTATTCAAGATCAGTCCAAAGAAATCCCAAATCAGCTCATTTTATGTGACTCAATTCAGAACTGAGCCTAAGAAAACTTGCCCAGCCCTATTGAAAAGGCTTGCTTCTGTGCGAGAGATTGTACTTCTTTCCACTCATTAGCAGCCTCCTCCTCACTGAGCTACCAACAGCACTCACAATATTTGGGGGCTCAAGAGCAACTCGTTGAGGCTGTCACAGATTGCGCAATGAAGCCTCACGCGGACAAGCCTCCTGCCAGGCCTCTGGAGAATCCAAAATAAAAGAGCTATTTTTAAACCCTTCCAGCTCCAAACTCAGGCACTTCTGTGTGTCTCGGAGCCAAACAAAGAGGAAGGTGAGCCCATCTTATTGAAAATACGTCTCCCTCCTCTAGATCTTTGGTGGCAAAGCGGCATCTAACCTTGGTGTCTTCCAGATGTTTTTGACTAAAATTCTATTCAATCCTACCCAGCAGAGATAGCAATTTGGTCTAGATCAGGAGTGGGGAACCTGAAGCCTGGGGGCCAAATGCAACCCTCTAATCCTCCCTAACTAGCCCTCGTTTCCCTCCCCAGGCCACACACTCACTGGCCCTGCTTCATGCCTTCCTTGAGTGTTTTTGGCTGGCTAGAATGTCCTTGAACATGATGAGGGTGGTGGTGGTGGTGGTTCTCATTTGCCTGAATGATGTGTTTGTTAGGGTTGCCATACATCCAGCAAAACCCGAACATGTCCTCTTTTGGGGGGCCAATATGCCTATCCAGGTGGATGTTTACATTTTAAATGAAATGTCTGGGTGTTGGAGGGGGGATTGGGGCTTGGGTGGCTTGTGCTCAGGCTGCTCTGTACACTGCGGCCACTGCCAGCCCAAGTCAGGAAAAGAGGCAAGTGGTGTGGTAGCCCCTGCACCTTTTTCCCCTGCTTGGGCTGGCAGCGGCTTGGGCTGTCCTCTTTTTTGCTCTTCAAGATATGGCAGCCCTAGTGTTTGTAGACCTTGGTGACTTTTGTTTGGCTGGAATACAACTCTTTGTATACTCCTCACTGTTTCTTTTACCATTTCTTCCTCCGGCCCTGCCCACCACCTGCACATGGCCCCTTGGAGGTTGCAAATGAGGGAACCTTGGACTGATAAAGGTTTGTTCTCCCTGGCCTAGATGCTAAATCCAACTTAATGTCAAATTCCAACAATGCAAGGCACTAGCTTTCCAACTTCTGAACTAGCCACCAAAATTATACCTTTAGCAGCAGTTTGAACTGTTCATCAAGCATCAGTTAAAAGCACAGGAACAGAGCAGGCTGGTTTTTCCCTGGTCAGGCGGCAATCCTAGAGACAAAAGAACCTGTTTGGAGTCTTATGCCCATCTCTCCCCTTAGCTCTTTTGTCCTTCTCTACCTCCATCTGCAGCAGCCTTTGACCTGCTGTAGGAAGGGATGGAAAGCAGAGGGAAGGGTGGTGTGGAGAAGAGGCAGGAGTGGCAGAACACACAGCTCCTGCCTTATAAGGGCCCAATTCAAGGTTTCAGGCCTGACATGCAAAACCCTAAATGACTTGAGACTTAAGGACCTAAAAGACTGCCTCCCCTCAGTACCAACCATCTCAGGCCCTACAAGCAACACAGGAGGCCCTGCTGGAGGTGCTGCCACCGGGTGCTGCCCAGTTGCCACGGACCCGTTACAGGGCCTTCTTGGTAGCAGCTCCTTTGTAGAATGCTCTTTGGTAAGGTGGCTCTTTCCCTCATTATTGGCTTTCAGTTGGAATTTTAATATGTTTCTGCTTTCCCAGACATCTTTTAGCTGAAAGACTATTTCTGGCAACCTCAAAATTGTTAGCTATGAGGGTATGTGACTGTTTTACATTTTAAAAATTGTTTTTATTTCACCACTTTTGTGTTTGCCACCCTAGGCTCCCATAGAAGGAAGGGCATGATGCAAATGTAATTACTAAAACAAGCCGACCAACAAATAAAAGGCAAACAGGGCTTTCCAGTTTGCATCTGGGTAACCTTAGGCTTTAAGGCTTGGATGCTGTGTTGTCTGATGTAGGGGCCATCCACATGACTGCCTCACACCAAGGCAGATGTGATTCAGAAGCCAGCTGGTGTTGACTCATGACCATGCTGCCACAGTTACAGATAGGTAGCCGTGTTGGTCTGCCATAGTCAAAACAAAATAAAAAAATTCCTTCCAGTAATCATCAGGAATCACAAGACAGAGAAACCAGTAGGAGAACACTTCAATCTCCCAGGACATTCTATACAAGATCTCAAAGTAGCTGTTCTATTACAAAGGAATTTCAGAAATAGACTGGAAAGAGAAGCTGCTGAATTTCAACTTATTACCAAACTTAAAACCATGGAGAGACCTGGTCTGAACAAAGACATTGGATTCTTATCTCATTATACATGACAAAGCCATTTTTCACCTTCTCACCCCTTGCTTTTTCCTGGAAGACCTATTACAGTCATTAAGAGACGTCAACAGGCTCATCACAGCTATCTGCCAATCACCCAGTCCCACCACCCTTCTGAGTAATACCCCTCCCCACCTTCTCACTATATAGAAGGGTCTGGTGACTTCAGTTTCAGTGTATCTGAAGAAGTGTGCATGCACACGAAAGCTCATACCAAGAACTAACTTAGTTGGTCTTTAAGGTGCTACTGGAAGGAATTTTTTTATTTTGTCATGCTGCCACAGACTGAGATGTGGGCAGTTGGACAGCAAAACAAAGCTGCTAAATTTCTCTTACAGATGCAGGAGCACAGCCTGCTTTAAAACGGGGCACCCCTAGAGAGGGAATGAAGGAGGCTGGTGTAGATAAGGATAATTTTCAGAACAGAAGCAAAAGAAGTTGTGTGCACCACTGAGCAAGACTATCCAGGCTCCTTTTGGCCCCCTAATTTCTGTCCTAATCAGCACTTCACGCAATCATTCACAGAGTTGCCATGACAACCCTTCCTCTCCTTGTCAACCCCCTCCCCAGTACCTTCCTTCCTCCCAGAGCAGGCTTATGCTCTCTCTTTTGCTCACTAATACTAATCTGTCTGTGCCAACATCCTTCAGCAGGCTGTTCCCCAGGGAGAGTCTGGCATAAATCATACCGCCAGGCCCTTATGGGAGGAGCAGGCCTGGAAGAAAGGACAAAGTGGAACCAGCGATGGGCTTAGGGTGACCATATGTCTTGCACTAAAGAGGACAGTCCTCTATTTGAAAGTGTCCTGTTTCAAGATAAAGAACCAGAGACAGGAGAGAAGGAACCTTGAACCTGTGCATCAACTGTTAGTGCATTGCCAGCAAGCACACCATGACCCCAGGTCACAGCCTTCCCCACTATGGGACAGTGCACTGGATTTTCATTTAAATTATATTGGTCCTAAATTTTCAACTATATAAATAATTTGCATATGCAAATTTTACACAGATCTGTTCTTATATGGCAACCAGCCACCCCCAACCTACAGATGTTTGGACAATTACTACAATAATCCATGACCACTGACTGTGCTGGCTTAGGTGGATGGAAATTGTAGCCCAAAACATCTGGAGGGTTCCAGGTTGGGGAAGGAAAGTGTTAGCTTCTGCTAATCAAAGCTGACCTTAGTTCCTCTAGCTATCTTGGATCACTCAAAATGTGTGATGCAGCAGCAAAAAAAGCTATTGCTATTCTTGGCTGCATCAAGAGAAGTATCGTGTTCAGATAATGCCACTTTATTCTGCCTT
Source organism: Podarcis cretensis (assembly GCF_951804945.1). Taxonomy (NCBI): domain Eukaryota; kingdom Metazoa; phylum Chordata; class Lepidosauria; order Squamata; family Lacertidae; genus Podarcis; species Podarcis cretensis. The sequence continues at coordinate 33,244,543 of NC_137177.1, forward strand.
GGTTGGACCACACCTGGAGTCCTGTGTCCAATTCTGGCTGCCACGATTTAAGAAGGATGTTGACAGTCTGGAATGTGTGGAGAGAAGGGTGACGAAGATGATCAAGGATCTGGAAACTAAACCTTATGAGGAATGGTAGAGGGAGTTGGGTATGGTTAAACATCAGGAAGAACTTTCTGGTGGTAAGAACTGTTTGACAGTGGAACAGATTCCCTAAGATGGTGGTGAACTCTCCTTCCTTGGAGGTTTTAAGCAAAGGTTGGATGGCCATCTGTTTTGGATGCTTTAGTCGAGATTTCTGCACAACAGAGAGTTGGGCTAGATGACCCTCAGGATCCCTTCCAACTTCGCAATTCTATGATTCTTTAATTCTAGGATACTTTCTAATGTGGCTCTTTAGTCAAGGAGCAGTACAAAATGCCCATTATGAAAAGCCTGTTGTTCTCCATCAAATACTTAACTATTTAGAAACCTAGAGAGGATTCATTTTGTACAACAGAATAACTTATTGTGTTACTAACAAGCATCTGTGAACCTTTGTGCTAGACTGGAGAGCCCCCTCACTCCCATCTTCATTCACGGTTACCAGACAATTTGGTTTACAGTCACTCAGGAGGCATTTCTGGGAGAATTTAAACTAGACCATTGCAGGACATAAGTCAACTGATTTAAAGGTCAGGAGAGAATCTGCTGGAGTCCACCACCCACACACATCCAGTACCATGGCAAACAGCATTGTGGGAGGAAGGAGCAGAACGTGGAGGCTGGCTGCTTTGTTTCTTCTGAAGCGTAAGCCTGTCATGGGAAGGGAAATGAGACGGGCCAGTGGCCTGATCTGACATGGCAGTTCCTCTGGTCCTGTTGACTGTGATTCATCCCCACAGAGCATGGCCTGACTACCAGCTGCTCATGACTGCACCTCCCTCCCTCCTGGAGTTGCTCACCAGCGGAAGGAATGCCAGCAGTGGGGAGCCGAACCATCCCCAGGAATGTTGGCATGCCAAGTCTCCCTAGATCAGGGATGGGATATCTGCAAACCTGCAAATGTTGCTGAACTACAACTCCCATCATTCCCAACTATTGGCCATGGGGATGGTAGGAGTTGGAGCCCAAGAGTATACAGGTATCCCATTCCTACTGTCAATTGAGAAATCAACCCCACAGATACACCCACAAAATCCAGACCATGACATGCAGGAGGGAGGCTTAAACACCCCAAATGCCAAGAAATCTCCAGTGAGTGTTCTGAGGAAACCAAATGACACAATCAGTGCCTGGACAGGATTCCCTTCCTAGTATGATGCTCTCAGGCTCCCTCAAACCTAAGTTAGGATCCTGCTCAAGCCAGTGATTAAGCCACGGGGGAGGGGGCAAACACTGTAAGGCTCAAACTAGGAGCACCTGGTCCACCAGTGCTGCTGGTCCTGAGAGGGAACTGCAGCTAGATTGAGTTGCCAGTTAGAATGAAGCAACCTGCCCAAATCTGGTGCCCTCTAGGTGTCTTGGACCACAGCTCTCATCAGTCCCAACTAGCATGGACAATGGCTAGGGATGATAGGAGTTATAGCCCAAAGTCCAGAGGGTAGACCGTACCAGGCTAGGTGGATCAATGGTCTGACTTGGCATAAGAGAGCTATTTCCTAATGAGTCATGGAGGATAAAAGTCCTGCCACCCCCCATTCTATTTTGCTTCATGATCAGAACACAGTGTGGGCAAATCCATGGCAAGGATTAATTAACCCCATTTGCATTGACACTAATTTACAGCTGAACCTCTGTGCTTCTTTTTTCCCCTTCCTTCATGCCGCGGTTTGCCTGGATTCAAGATTTGCAGGGTGGGAGAATAAATAGAGTCAGAAATGAACTTTCCTGAAAATGACTTGTATGCGAACAAAGCAGGAGCAGTTCGAGTTTCTGGGCTAAATCCAGGACATTGCAGCAAGTGTGGGGAACTTTTGGCCCTCTGGATGCTCCTGAATGACAAGTCCCAACATCCCTGACCATTGACCATGCTTTCTGGGGCTAATGGGAGCTGTAGTTCAGTAACATCTGGAGAGTCAAAGGTTCCCCACACTTGCACAATAGTTTGTATTTGTTGCTAGGCTTACTCAGAGTAGACTCATTGAACTGAAGATGTCTAACTTAGACCCATTAATTTCAGCGGGTCTACTCAGAATAGAACTTAGTTGATTACAACTCTATATCTCAGAAGACATGCATTCCCTACTTATAAAAGTTCAGCACCATGGACAGCAAGGCAAAGTGTTACTGATTTGTAACCCCTCTCCCCATTGGATGAGATTGACAGGGGAGGGGGAAAGGAAGGCACAGATGCTTCTAGTTTTCTGCTCAACACTCAAGAGGGTAGAAACTCAAAACTGCTGCTTTCCTGTCTGGTCCAGTTCCCTGTAGGTGGGCACCTATGCCATACAAACAGCCAGCACCCTCGGCCCATGCTAATTCAGCAGCTTCAGAGTATGGGAGGGTTGCAAGCACAATAGAAACTGAATTATGTCTCACTTCTTTGCCCCAGAGGCTGTGCAGCTCATCTAGAGCAGGGGACATAACATGTAATAATACAATACTGAGCACCAAGGGACATCAGCTCAGTTCTAAGCTTCTGACCTTTTCTAGGTGGCTGCTAGGATATTGGCAAAGCCATTGGATTCAGGAGAACGCCTAATGGGCCAGAATTCTGTACTCATTCTGTAAGAAGAGATGTTTGGGCATCTTTATATATTGCCACTTGGTTCCTTATTTCCCTGAACAGCAAGAAGTTCAGGGGCATCACTGCAGAGTTCACTTGCCTATGGATTAGGAGAGTGATCTATTGACATTTTTATAACATATGTTTTAATTACAAATATTCAAGCTGAGCTTATTGGAAACAGATACTCTCCAGAAGGCAGAAAATCTGCCAGATTCCCAGGGAAGGCCACAACACCCACAGCTGCTTCATCATCAGCCAACTCTAGAAAAAAACTCTCAGTGCTATCTCTCTCTCTCTCTCTCATCTCCCATCTCCCCCAATCTCTCTATCACTGTGATAATCTCTGCCACCCACATTCAAATTGTTTCTCTGTCCCCGCTTCCAAGAGCTAGAAGGTGTTAGTGCTCAACCCTTGATGAGTATTGCATTCTAAAATCTGGAAAGAGATCCCCACCTATTGTGAGATCATGCTTCTCAAAAACCAAAGTAGGCAGGTATTTTTTTCCTTTGAAAAACGGACTGTCTAGGGACATGGGTGGTGCTGTGGGTTAAACCACAGAGCCTAGGACGTGCCGATCAGAAGGTCAGCGGTTCGAATCCCTGCAACGGGGTGAGCTCCCGTTGCTTGGTCCCTGCTTCTGCCAACCTAGCAGTTTGAAACCACATCAAAGTGCAAGTAGATAAATAGGTACCGCTCCAGCAGGAAGGTAAACGGCATTTCCGTGTGCTGCTCTGGTTTGCCAGAAGTGGCTTAGTCATACTAGCCACATGACCTGGAAGCTGTACGCCGGCTCCCTCGGCCAATAAGGCGAGATGAGTGCTGCAACCCCAGAGTCAGTCACGACTGGACTTAATGGTCAGGGGTCCCTTTACCTTTACCTTTACCTTTACCTTTACCTAGGGACCAGGTATTTGAAGGACCACCTCATTCTGCATAAACCTTTGGAGGCTGTGTTCTGTGTTTTACTACCAAGAGATATTTGGTTGTTCATGAAGCAAGTTTTAGTGGTTCCACATTCTCTGTAGAACTGCAACCCCTTCCACACACACATGCAAGGGACATTAGAATGGCACTTTAAAAAATTATTTTTAGGTGGAAAGATGAGCTTTTTTCCACCAAGCTTCTCACTTATTTTAACACATACTTGTTGGTTTTTTAAAAAATTTGCTTTTTATTGGCATGTTTAATGTGCTCTGGTTTAATTTCACTGTGATTTTAAAGCTATAAACTGGTCTGGGAGGTTATTTTGAGGCTAAAAGACAATATATAAACCAGACATGGGCAACATGTGGACTCTAACTCCCATCAGTCCCAACCACCATAACCAATGGTCAGGAATGATGGAAGTTGTAGGCAAAAATCATCTGGAGGGCCATAGGTGCCCCATGCCTGATATAAATGGTTTGATAAATAATTTCCCCTGCTGCACAATAATCATTTGTGGAAAAGAGGCCTTTTCCCAGCTCGGTCCCCTCCAGCTGTCCTGGACCCCATCTCCCATCAGCCTTAGCCAGCATGGCTAGAGGCTAAAACAACTGGATGGCACCAGTTTGGGAAAGTTTGATTCACTCCACCAAAGGTGAACCTGGGTTGGTGTCTCTGCTCCTTGTTCCATGTGTGCAATGAGCACTGGAATTTTTTGTTCATATCTAAAATTCCTATGCATCACCTTTTCTCCAGCTAAACTGGCAGTATTTCTTCATGTTCAGTAGAATTTGAGAATGTTGCTTTGGGGTTCCACATTACTGAGCTATGTTCTTTACCATTTTAACTTATTTATTTTTGCTCTTTCTTTTCTTAGCCTTTCTGTGGATAATTACAACCCTTTGGATACATCTCAGATGTGCAAGTCTTAAAAAGCTCCAAATAAACTCCTTCTTTTCAAATCACAGCTGAACCATGAAATGCCAGCAAATACCAGAACTATAATAATGCAAAGGGATGACTTTGAAAAACTGCCAAGATTATAATGGGCTCTTCATATTATTATTTTTCAGGCTTTCCCCCAAATATCTATTTTAGGCAAATAAAAATTTCCTGAAGCTGTAATAGTTGACAAGCCCCTTTTCTTCTGAAAGAGCATTTTCCACACCCCTTCAGCAGTTCCACTTGGTGGTCTCTTTTGAAAATTCATGATGCCAAATGCAGAAGGGCAGGTCATAGAAGATACTGCCCATTGTCCCATGCCTTGTAGGTATTCAAAGCCTAAAGTTTCAAAATCCAATAGCATAACAAAAATGACTTGCATGCAATTGCTGAATGCATGAAAACCTTTTTGTTTATTTGCAAAATATGCATCTCTACTGAGACATATTCCCTTCTGCTTTGATCTCCGGCTCAGTTATGTTGCATGTGTTTTTACAACACCCCTTCTCTGAGGTGTTCAGTGCCCCTTTTTATTCTTGCAGCAACAACTCTTTAAGGTAGAATAGGCTGAGAAACAGAGTCCAAGATCTTGAATGATCCAAGATCATTCAGTGAGCTTCAATTTGAAGAGCAGGAATTTGAACACAAGGCTTTTCAATCCAAGTTTACGCACAATACCACACAGGCTCTTCCTTCAAATCCCCCTCAAAACCCACCCATTCTGTGATGCCTTTGTTATATCTACTCAGTCTTTGGTCCAACCAAAACAAGTTCTAGTATCTGTTTCAATTTGCACAGGTATATCACTTGTTACCTTTGCCACTCATGGGAACATAGGAAGCTGCCATATACCAACTCAGATCATTGGTCCTTCCAGGCTAGCATTACACTGATTAGCAATGGCTCTTCGGGTTTCCTGGGACTGAACTGACAACCTTTGACAAGGAAAGCAGGCCCCTCTCCACCACATGATTTTGATTAACTGACAAGGGCACCAGACTCCTAGCCCCTTCTCCTTTATTCCTCTGTACAGATGATGGAGGAGGCACGCCTTCCCCATTTTAATTAAGCCATTGAGGTGGTCCTCAACTCAAATGGTAAGAAGAGGAGCAGCTCCCAACTTCCAGGATTCTTGCCAGAGTGAAAAAGGCCATAGCAGCTGGAGCTGATGGGAGCTGTTGTACAAAACATCCAGAGAGCACCAGGTAGAGGAAGGCTGCTCTAAAGTGTTTAACTGCTGATAGATACTGTTATATGAAATGAGAGGAAAGATTTCAGGCTTGTTTTTCACTAGAACCCTGAGATCCAAAGACCAGAGCCTGGTGCAGAAGACAGACAGACATCAGAAATAATGAATTCTGAGCCCAGTAATTTGTTTTAGCTAGAGCTGAATGGAACCCACAGTCCCTCCACGCAAATATCCAGTCCTAGGATGGAAGACAGAGATGAGTGCGGGTGTGTGTGTGTAGAAGTTAGCCTCTTGCTAGTTTACATTACAGTGATACCTCGGATTAAGTACTTAATTTGTTCCAGAGCTCCGTTCTTAACCTGAAACTGTTCTTAACCTGAAGCACCACTTTAGCTAATGGGGCCTCCTGCTGCCGCTGCGCCACTGGTGCACGATTTCTATTCTCATCCTGAAGCAAAGTTCTTAACCCGAGGTAAATAGGTGCCTATTTCTGGGTTAGTGGAGTCTGTAACCTGAAGCGTATGTAAGCTGAAGCATATGTAACCCGAGGTACCACTGTAATTGCTATTCTCCTTTATGCCAGAAGCAAGTGTGGCCCTTACAATGAAAGAGACTCCCTGTCCCTCAAACAGAGGAATAAACACACTGATTGCATGCAAAACAGAGTGAAACTTTCTTTGGCTTTGAGAGTGTGGCAGGGCCTTTCTCCAAAGTCCTTTGGGGAGGCATGCTGTGAAACCTTAGGGATGTAGCTCAGCCACTTGGCTTGTTCAGTATCCTACTGTGAACCCTTTTGTGTGATTTATATACAATGACTGGAGGGGATTTCTTCCATCCGATGTTAGAGGTTACAAGAAAAAGAGAGAGGGCAGAAGAGAAAGAGGACAGACGGGAATGGGATTTCCTCTTATTAAATGATTATAATTTGATCACTGTTCTGGCGAGAGATGGGACGAAAAGGGGCAGGTGGCTGAGCCAGCGTGAGCTGTCCATTATGTGCTAACCCTTCCTAACTCCTGAGGACAAGGCAGCAGCTTAGCAAGCATGGTGCCAGATAGCAGCAGCTGACCCTGATGCCCGCAGCCGAGCCAAAGCAAAAAAAAAGCATAAGCTATCTGCTGGGGAGAGCAGTGGCATGAAATTCTGCAAGGAGAAACTATTTCACAGGCAAAAGAAAGGGCAAAATGTGCATGTAAGAGAGAGAGGGGAGTTAATTGACTCTGCAGAAGAAGCAGCAGCAAGGAGCATCATATGAATGTAGGAAGAGGCCTTATACCAAGTCAGGCCATTGGTCTATCTAGCTCTGTATTATTTATACTGACAGGACTATTTACTAGCTCTACCTGTGGGGTGATAGGGATTGAACTCGAGTCCTTTTGCATGCAAAGCAGATGCTCTACCACTGGTGGGGGAGGAAGTTAGATGGAACTTGCAAGCTTGGAGGGGGCAGGTTTGCCTCCCTGCTGGTGGTATATATGTAAATAAATTAGATACTGCAACAGCAACAACATAAGCCTCCAAATCTCTTGGCATTTCTCACCACTCAGGGAATTGCCAAGCACCTAACTGTATCTCGAGAACATTTGTTGTGGTTACTTTTTTAAATCAGGAAAGAGTAACTCCTTCTCTAGGCAGAGATGCTTGTCAATTTGACATGCATATCGGCCTGTTTAACAAATGGTAACTATAGTCACTCAGTGGCTTGGCTGAGCAGCCTTCCTCAACTTGGTGCCTTCCAGATGTTTTGGACTACAATTACTATCAGCCTTGGCTAGTACCTGAGGATATCAGGTAAGGGGAAGGCTGTCCTTGAGCATATCTACAAGTGTCATTTATTATCGCGTAGCATGGGACTTGGAGTTCCTTCTGCTTCCTGAAATGAATAAAATTTCTGCTTTCTGGCAGGAAATGATGCCCCTGAGCATGATCAAAAGCAGTGTTTTCACTTAAGGGGAGTCCTCCGAGGCTTCCCTACTCAGCCCTCCATACATAGAGACTGCTTAACTCTCAGGTCTATGAAGGCTGATTCCAGTCTCCCTCCCCTGGTATCTCGCAGCACACAAAAATCCCTGACAGCCTCCCTACCAGGATGGTTGAGCTGCACCGTACTCTTACTCCATTGGGACAGCCCCACGATAGCCACCATCTTGGCCCCCAGGCTGGATCGCCGCTTCTTATTGGATGAGAGGCTAGCTGAATCCGGGTTGCCTGCATTACTCTTCTCAATGTTGTACATCTCTCCACTGATGCTGGAGCTCCGGACCACATTCCTGGCTGAGGAAGAACTTGTCTCCCCGTTAAGCATGGTCACCTGAGGCGATCTCAGTGGCTCCTTGCTAGCAGGGTGAAGCTGCAACAGAAGACAAAGGAGACATGAGTGTCCAAGGAAAGAGACTGTCATTGTCTCAATTGTTTTTTCACTTTGAACATTATAATTACCTATTTTAAAGGCTGGGATAAGACCAAAAGTCCCAGGTTCTAGAATTATGAGAGAGGGGGAAAAACATGTCCTCATCCCCTTACTCACCTGTTTCTTAAAAAACTAAAAAGGACCAAGTGATGGCAATCCCGGCTTCAGCTTCCTCCTCCTTAGAGCTCGTCCACATTTTCTCTGTGTCCAGAAAGCATGGATCCAAACCATTTCCCACTTAACCCACACTTTCTAGGCATGGGTCCAAGCAGTTTCCTCCTTGCCCCGCTCCTTTCCCAGGGAAAACCCACTCCTTAGCACTAACAGCAAACATCAATCCAGAGAAAACTCAATTTTCTGTTTGCTCCAATTGAGCACAAAAGAGTGGTCCCCCCCGGGGGGGGCAGAGGGATGAGAGGAAGTGTGGATAAGTCCTTAATCTCAGGTTTTCTCTGACAGAACTCAGCAGGGAATAACAACAACAACAACAACAACAACAACAACAACAACAACAATTTATTTATACCCCACCCTACCCAGCCAGAGCCGGGCTCAGGGCGGCTAACACCAGTAAAATTACAATGAAAACATAAAAGGGGGGTGGGGGAACCAATTTAAAATACATGTTAAAATGCTATTTAAAATGCAGCCTCATTTTAAAAGTAGCCCATAGATCAAAACAGTAAGGGGAGGAAAAACATAAGGGTCAGGCGGAACAGCTCTGTCTTGCAGGCCCTGCGGAAAGATGTCAAGTCCCGAAGGGCCCTAGTCTCTTGTGACAGAGCGTTCCACCAAGAAGAGGGGGAAACAAAACCAGCATTAATTGGCTCTGCCTCTCATAGGTCCTGTCTCCATCTACTATTTGCCTCCGTGCTTTCCACCCTGCCAGTCTCAAAGGACACCAGCTACCACGGCTCTAAAGCTTTGCTGAGTGTTGCTGTCTGCCCCACCCCACCAGAGCTGACCGCCAGCTTGAACATTAGAGCTGTTTTAGCTCTCTCGCGTGGCATGGATTAGATTTAGCTGTGCCTAGTCAATGGCATTTGTCCCTGAATTATGACAGTACCAAGCAGTACACACAGATGGGGTCTTTAGAAAACAGAGATGTTTTGCATCTCAGACCATAATTGTCTTTAACAAAAAAAAAAAAAAATTAAAAAATGCAGCAACATAAATCATGCAGGATATTCTTATTTCTCACACTGAAGAGGAGGATAACAAAATGTGCTTTTTGGAGCCTCAGCCACAGCGTAATTAGGAGAAAGACCCACTGGACTCCATGGGACACTTTTGAGTACATAGAAACAGTGCTCTTAATAAAATATGTATCATTTCCTTACTGAAAATCTAGTCAAATCCTCCAAACATTTCCTATAGCCATATTTTTACCTGTTCAATGAATACCCAATGGCTATATCTACATTTGAAAAGTCCTATTAGATGGTGTAACTCTCAGTCTTATTTTAGAAGCCAACATTGTAACACCCAGAAAACAAGTTTCTGGGAAGCTCTTGAATCATTTTTGTTGTCCTTGATGCCCAGGAGATCTATTTGTTGTTGTTGTTGTTTAGTCGTTTAGTCGTGTCCAACTCTTCGTGACCCCATGGACCAGAGCACGCCAGGCCCTCCTGTCTTCCACTGCCTCCCGCAGTTTGGTCAGACTCATGTTTGTAGCTTCGAAGACACTATCCAACCATCTCGTCCTCTGTCGTCCCCTTCTTCTTGTGCCCTCAATCTTTCCCAACATCAGGGTCTTTTCCAGGGAGTCTTCTCTTCTCATGAGGTGGCCAAAGTATTGGAGCCTCAGCTTCACGATCTGTCCTTCCAGTGAGCACTCAGGGCTGATTTCCTTAAGAATGGATCAGTTTGTTCTTCTTGCAGTCCATGGGACTCTCAAGAGTCTCCTCCAGCACCATAATTCAAAGGAATCAATTCTTCGGCGATCTGCCTTCTTTATGGTCCAGCTCTCGCTTCCATACATCACTACTGGGAAAACCATAGCTTTTACTATACAGACCTTTGTTGGCAAGGAGATCTATTTACCAGACCTCAACTGTGATTTTCATATAACGTAAGCAGGTCCTTTGGCATTGTCTTCTGATATGTTCTTTCATTTACCACCATAATTAAACAAAGACTGACAGCTAAGGATATAAAATGTTATTATGGTTATCACCGTATTTCTTTTCTTTATTGTTAGCTAATGGCAGAGCCTGCAAGTGGGCTGGCACAGCCAGCTAGAAGGATATCAATGGCCATGATGGGCTGGGGCTGATAGGAGTTATAGTCCAAACTGTCTAGGTTGGGGGAGGTTGCTTCCAAGACTTAGAGCTGGGAAAGACCTTTCTTTGACTATCACCCATGTAAGTTTAGCTGAAAAATTGAACCCTCAACATTTTGCATGCAAAGTGAGTTCTCCAGCCACTGAGATACAGTTTCCTCCCTATATGCACAGATTATACAGGATCTCTTCCTTAGGTTGTCTCTGTGGGAATCACCATCAGTGAATTAAATATTTGATCCATTAGGGGTATGAGTGCCAAACTGATAGAATACAGTAGGCCCATGATCTGCCTTCCTGTCCCTGGCTGCCTTCTCCAATGACACAGGCTCCTCTGCTGCTGTGGCGAAACTGACAGTGGAGTTTATGGGAAAGCAGATGAGATCTGAACTATCCTAAGCTCTTCCATTTTTTTTTAATAATATTTATTAAAGATTTTCAAATATAACAGAAAAAGAAAAACATCCAAATTTAAAACCTAATTTTCATTGGCATCCTTCCAGGACTTCCCCTCCCCTCCCCCTCTTGTATTCCAATTCTTTCAAATAGATTCAACAAATTCTTACCCCAAATTTTAAAATTATTTATCATTGACCCAATTTAAAAAATATTTTCCCATCCCCTAAAATCGACCTGTTCCCTTCCACAAGTTCCCCTCTTTAATATGCAATACAGATTAAAATAAACAGAAAAATAGAAAAAAGAATAAAATGTAATTTAATATCCTAAGCTCTTCCAGTTCCCTGTTAGGTCCCCAAACAAAGAGAAATTTGGTCACACTTCTGAGTGTGTCTAAACTTATTGCTTCCCTTTCAGGAGGGAAAATGTTTTCAATGTTATTGTTGTTTTAAATCTAAGCCTAGAAATATCTGGAAGAACACAGAACGCTACTCTATCCACCCCTTCTGCATCTCTAAGAGCAAGCATCCCCAAACTCGGCCCTCCAGATGTTTTAGGACTACAACTCCCATAATCCCTAGCTAACAGGACCAGTGGACAGGGATAATGGGAATTGTAGTCCCAAAACATCTGGAAGGCTGAGTTTGGGGGTGCCTGTCTAAGAGGGTGTCAAATGAGTGGTTAAAGTGCTGTTGTATCCCTCTCCTCTTTCACAAGCTATAGGATTGCACCCTTAAAATAGGAACATAAGCTGCCTTATACCAAGCCAGACCATTGCGTCCATCTAGTTCAGTATTATCTACATTGACTGGCAGCAAATCAGGATTTCAGAAAGGAGTCTCTCCCAACCATATCTGGAGAGGCCAGAGATGGCAGCTAGGACCTTCTGCATGCCAACTAAATGCCCTGTCACTGAACTATGGTTTTTAATACTATATTAATAATGTTGTAATAACACATTTTTAAATAATACAGTATTAGCACGCAGCACAAAACAATACAAACTAGAATGGCTCAATCTGAAAAATTAAAACAGTTTAAAACTGAAAGGCCCAGACAGTGATACAGAAGTTAAAGAACTGAGAAAATAGGAAGGTTCTCTTCTGATCATAAAGGCAAACATCTATGGGAAGGCGATTCTAGAACTGGGGTGCCTCTACTAAATGAAAAGTCCCTTTCCTCATTTTGTTTGGTGAGGGCACTCAGACTAGGGTTTCTGAAGATCTTAAGAGCTGGCTAAGTACTTACAAGAAAAGGAGGCTCTTTCAGTTAATCTGTTCCCAAGTCATTAACAGCTTTAAAAGCCAAAACCAACACTTTAAACTGTGCCCAGAAATGAACTGACATTTCACAGGCATAATATGGTCAAAACACTCCATTCCAGTTATTTCCCAGACATTTTCTGATATGTGTCTGTCAGGGAACTGCCATCAGGGCCGGAGGGAGAGAGCGGGCTCCGGAGGGGTCCCAGAGAGCGTCCCGGGATGGGGAGAGGCAGCCCATCTTCTGGGGAAGAGAATCAGCGTAGCACCAGTGGAGAAGGGGGGCAGATGGGGGAATCAGCGAGGCGGTCCCATGACTCATTGCCAGGGACCAGGGGGAGAGTAAGGGTCCTCCGCTGCCTACACCCTCCTTGCGCAGAAGGCTTCCGCGCAGGGAGTGTAGGAGGAGACTAGGCGTCAAAGAGCTTCTTTGCTGGAAGAAGTTCAAGAAACGCCCACTGACGGATTCTGCCAGCGATTGAGACAGACCCGTGGCTGTCCGGACAGAAAAGGTTCACTCAGGCAACCCAGCCAGGTGTAGCACCGGTTTACGCACGAGCAACCCCTAGAACCATTACAGTGTCCTTTGGGACTCAGAAACTAGAGCTTGCTGATGTCACAAGGCAGAGGTCTACACACACAAACACACACTCTTTCCAGGCAAGTAAAAAAGCATTATCACGCTTCAAGGAGGGTGTGCGGCAAGGCCAGCAACAGGTATGGCCACCACTCTCAGCTCCCAGAGAAAAGGTTCCCCACCTGCAGCCCCACTTAAGTTCTTTGGCAGCTTCTGCCATTGGGGTAGCCTAGGTTTTAGTCACATTGCCAGTAAATGTCTCCTTTTGCCCATTCTGTGCCAAAGTGGCTCAGCCTTGCCATAGGGACCGTAGTGGGACAGGCTGCAACCCGATGGCGGAGCATCCACTTTGTGCACAGATAGTCTTTGGTTCAATCCCCAGCAGAATCTCAAAGTAGGGAATGGGAAAAAATTCCCTGCCTGGAATCCTGGAGAGCCCCTGCCAGTCAGTGCAGTCAGCACTGAGCTAGATGAACAGACAAGACAGCCTGATTCGCTATAAGGCAGCTTCCAACGCTCCTCTAAAATGCCCAAATGCCTAACTTGCTCACTCTTGCTTTTCCCTGCCATGAATAATTTAGCCTTCCCATGTGATGGGATGCATCCATCATCTAGAGGAAGCTAAATTATTCATTCCCTGCCACTTTGTAATAAGAGGGGAAGGCGGCTGCGCCTTGGAAAACACTTCCAGGAAAGCGGTAAGAAAGAAAAAAGTGGGGAGGAAAAAATAAAATAAAGATTAAATATGAGCAAACTCTCTAGATCTTTAGAGATGACATTTCTCACTGGCCTGCCAAGTTACCAGCTGTGCCTGGGTGGAATTGGACTGCTTTTGTGTGGGAAAGGTTTTGTGCTGCACTTTTAGCTGGTTGGAGCTAACTGGGAAACAACAAATTCCTGGCATTTTATTCAACATTGTAGCAACTTGTGTGGCATCCTTGTGATTTTGGCGTGATGATTTTGGTGATGTTGATTTATTGGAGGGGTCCTCAATCTTTCTGGGTCCTGAGGGCACATTTGGAAAGCTAAGGCTCTGTCATGGGCACATCAATATACTCATTCCACAAAAGAAGAATAAACAGTGATGTTCAGACACTCACCCCAAAGAAGAGACAAAACGTGAATCCCTGAACAAATAATGCACAGACAAAAAACAACAACAGGCACCCAACCAAACAACCCCTACCAATGAAAGCTTTTTCTTTCTTTTTTAAAGAGAAATGCAGTCTTGGCAGATGGTGAAGGCACCATTTTGGAAACCCCAGATGTATTGATAAAGGTTGTTAGCTGCCCAAGGCTCTTTCTGAGGAAGGGCAGGTTTAAATACATACATTTCTCCTCCTTTCTGGTGGCAAACGTAATTTTGGACGCTAAACAGCACTAAGGGGCAAGGAAGAGGGTAAATAGCTTGTTACTGCTGGTCCAACGTGAAATACTTTGATGCTTGGAGTCAGAAAGTTCACAGGCCACCTACTTGTAGACCCTGATGAATGTGAGGCGCAATCCACGAAGAAGTTCCACAGCACAAACCTCACTGAAATAGTTGGGTGTCGTACAATAACATTACTGTGGCCTTCTGCATCCTCCATTTGTTTCAGTGGAATTTGTGTGGGAAAATATCCCAGATGAATTGAATTCTGTCTAGCCCACTGGTTCCTCTAGGCCAGGGATCGGCAACCCGCGGCTCCGGAGCCGCATGCGGCTCTTTTACACCTTTGCCGCGGCTCCGCAGATCCTCGGGGACCCTGAGCAGAAAAGCAGAAGCGCCAGAAAGAGGAGGGGGATGGAGCTGGGCAGCCGAGCCGGGCAAAGCAAGGCGGTGGCGGCAGCGGAGCTCGAGAGGCGGCGGCTGCTGGGATGGAGGAGGAGGTGGCGGTGGCCAGAGAAGGGCTGCTGCTGCTGCTGCCGCCGCCGGCGGAGGGAAGTTCTGCCTCACCTGAGGCGAGGGAGAGAGAGCGCGCGCGCTCGAGGGAAATGGCGGGGCAGGGTGTGGGTGTGTGGGTGTGGTGGCGGTGGTGCTTTGGGATCCTTTTCCGTGCCTTGCTTCTGAGTGGCCACCAAGTTGAGGGAGAGCACCTGAGGTGAACCTGTCAGGGAGGAAGGGGTGAATTATGTCAGTGACAAGGAGGGGGTCCAGAGGTAGCCAGCAGGTGCCGTGATGCAGCATCTCGGCCTCAGAGAGAGGCGGGGGAGCACGAGAGCAATTGCAGAGGGAGGGGGGGCTGTTAGGCACCAAAATCCTGCATGTGGGATTTCCCCCGTTCTCTCGTGCCTATGAAATTGCTGCCCGTCTCCCTTCCCCCTCGAGATTTGCTGCAGAGACAAGCAAATGAAGAAGAAAGGAAAGAGTATTAGCTGACATGTCCCCGGATCCCATGGAAAGCACCACAGATTCCTTTGCTTACCAGCTCTTTTTATTTTAAGTTGGCTTCAAACCTGTAATTGTGTAGGTGTATGTATGTATACATATACACACATAAATATTCATATCTCTTCCCTCTCACCTTCCTTTCACCCAGTTTCTCTGGCACTGGTCTATAAATGCTGCTATGTAGAAATGATGAGAAAGTTGCACCAGCAGAAGGAATGGATATGTGCTGTTAGTAAAAAGAGAGAGAGGGAGTTGAACTGCAGGGAGGGACAGACACTTTTCTATGTATTAATTTGTATAATGCCCTCTATGCACATGGTGCTTTGCAAAAAATGGATATGAGAGGTACCATACCCCTCTTTGCTATCTGAAATAGACTCAGGGAAAAGAGAGAGAATGGGGGAAGGGGAAGAATGTGTGGTTATTTACATTTGGCTTGTTTTGCGGCTCCCAGTTTTTTTTTCTTAGGACTCTTTTTGTCTTAAAGGTTGCAGACCCCTGCTCTAGGCCAATATTTTCTACACTGACTGGCAGGAGCTCTCTCTCTTTCAGATAGTGGTCTATCACAACAGGGGATTGAACCTAGGGTCATTTCCTGGCAAGGCAGATGCTCTGCCACTGAGCCATGGCCCTTTACCCAGAATAGGCATGATACAGCAACACACGAGTCTCACCTCAGCCTCGGAGACAGTAAGAAGGAAAGGACCAGAGTGCTGAGACAGTCACTGGCAAGAAGCCGGGTAAGCATCCCTGTTATTTACAGGGCTGGCCCAAGACATTTTGCTGCCTGAGGTGGAGCTGCAAATGGTGCCCCCCCTCCAGTAAAGGTGCATTGTACCCAAAGCCTGCCAAATTATTTGGGCACCTGGGGCACAAAATACCACAAGCAGCAAAAAGTGGACCATGATAGAACTAACAATCTGCTGCTCTTTCATGATACTCAAAATCAGCCGCCTGAGGTAGCCACCTCACTTTACCGAATGGTAGGGCTGGCCCTGATTATGGATGGCTGGAGAAGGGAGGCTTCTGTCCCAGGTCTCCTCTCCAGGTGGCAATACTGGGCAAAGGGATTACTAACCTAGACCTGAGTACAGAGCACCTTGAGGTTATAGAGAATAGACTGTTTCTCATCAACCTAAAGGAGAAATCTAGTGGTGACACAGGAAACCTTACTCTGAATCCGATCATTGGTCTATCTTGTTCAGAATTAGCTACGTTGAATGGCAACATCTCTCCAGGGTTTCAGACAGGGAGTCTCTGCCAGACCTACCTGGAGATGCCAGGGATTAAACCTGAGACTTTCTGCATGCAATGGGTTTGCTCTGCCACTGGAACACTGGAAACTGCCTTATATATTGAGTCAGGCCATTGATCTAACAAGCTCAGTACTGCCCACACTAACTGTCAGCGGGTCTCCAGAATTTAAGGGAAATGTTTTCCCCTGTCCTATCTGGAGATGCCAGGGATTAAACCTGGGACCTTCATGTAAAACAGATCTCTACCACTGAGCTAAGGCTCGTCTATAAAAGTGAATGGCAGCCATTTGCTGAAAAGCATAGAGAAAATGTTGGGAGGAATATGCCCCTTGCAACTCAGGTTTGTGGAGTGGAGGGGGGTAGCTGCCCCCCTTTCCCTGACAGTCTACCAATCACAGAAGTGAATTAGAGTGACTGAACCTTAAGCCTGCTTCTATCTGCATAGGAGCCCTGTCCCTTCATCTGATCTGATTCCAGAAAGAGTGCTTGCCAACATTGCTGTTTGCCTGAAAGAATTACAGATTACTTATCATAGTGGGGAAGCACTTTTGGCCAGAGGGCCAGATCCCCTGTCAATCATCTGGCATCATATGATGTTGGGTGGATCTAACCTCTGCTGTAAGCAGCACAGCTTGCATTTTGTGCCAATTTTAAACATTCTGAACCAAACTGTGCTTGCAAAAGAACAACTGGGAGAGCTCACTTTAAGACTCCCATTGTTCCTTTGCAGTCACAGCTTTACCTGTCCTGCACCTGAGGTCAGGTGAAGATTGGGTGGGCAAAATGGCCTTTTGGGTCAAATTTGGAGGCCCAGCCATGACTTATCAGCTTACTCTATACCACAGGGGTTGGGAGGCTTTTCTGGCAAGAACAGATCATTATCTCCCCACCCCTGGTCAAATTTGTCAGGCAGAGCCACCCACCTGCCAATCATCTTGCATCAGATGATGCTGTGCTTTGAAGCCCTAACTCTCATGACTTCAAAGCACAGTCCAGAGCTGTTTGAAGTCCTTTTTGCAAACAGCCCTGCACTGCTCTTTGAACGTTTGGTTTTTGGTTTTCCCAGTGTGTGCAGGAGACACCAGGATACTCACGCATCTAGAAACAGAGGTGCTGAATAAAAGCACCATTCACTGGGAAAAGCTCCTGCACATGAATGGCAGAAGTTCAAGAACATGGTGTCCATGTGCTTTCCCCATCCAGTTCAATGAAGTTTCTGCAAGAGAACTCCCTTGTGGATGGTTCCCCTTGACTTTGTTCCAATCATATAGTGGGGGCAGGATGGGGAGTCAAAGGGAAGGACAATGATATTGGATAGGAAACTGAATTCTCTCTCCATTCTGCATATTTTAAGCCCCTGGCAATGCAAGTTAACCTTGAGCAGCCACAATATCTAAGAAGCCCCGAGGTGGAATGCACAGAATATTAAAAGGGCAGGGTATTCAATCTCCAGGGGACTCCCTTCATTTGATTTGCAGAATCTATTCAGGTTGCAGAATCAGGCTTTTCTCAGTTCAGAATTTGGATGTGAAATTGAGATTTTCTTTGTGGCCCAGAACAAAGACAGTGCTGGCTATAGGCTGTTGGCCAATGATCTCTATTGTCAAGGAGCAGGACTCTGTTTTAGACAGGCATTGTGCGGCAAGTTTAAATCATTGCCAATGCCACCCCAGCCCTCAATTAGTCCTGCAAATCAGCAGTTCCCCAGGAAAATTAGATAAATAGACTTCTCTTGCCAGCCTTTCAATAAAAGATTTGGCTGTTGCTCAAGAGCGTTAACCAGCTCCTAGTAACAAAATGGGTTAGCGGGTCGCTTTTCTATTCTCTGAAAATGAACGAGGCAGGAGACCTTTCCTTCAAGCCAGCCATAAATGGCAAAGCAATACTTAGCACAGTGGTGAAAATTAAAGAGTAATGTAATAGTCAAAATAATGAGATCCTTAACTGTACGCACACACTTTTTGTAACGTCCTGCTTTCAATGGTATATAATTGAAGTTCTCAGGGTCACTTCACATATTACATTTTAGGTGCACTTCACTAGGGTCGTCAGAGAATTCTGACTAAAACTGAAACAGGAGCAGAAATTGCCAGTGTTTGCTTATTTGTCCTATCTGTCCCATGTCAGAAATCACTCCAGTGCAAAGCAGTTGCTTTAGCACTGAGCTAAAGCTCTTCTCCTGTAGTGATTGGCTGCTATTACCTGTAAAATGTTAGCAAACCTAGGTATTCAGCCATACAATGAGGAAAAAGTTGGTTTCATGCTACTTCAGTGGCTTCTCCCAAAGAATCTTGGGAACTGGAATTTGATGAGGGTGCTGATAATTCTCTACCACAGATTCCTTGGCCCTACACACAGAACTACTGTGCCCAGAATTCCCTGCAGAGAAAGAATAATAATCCCAGCACATTTTAAGCATTGGTACTCATATTCACAAGTGGCTTTTCAGCTGCTAGCAAGTGCTTTCTACTGCAGCCTCCTGAAGAGCACCTCAAATTTGCCTGTCCCCTGCCCCCAGTTAAGAACAGCTCAATTTGAAAAACTTTGCCTTCACTTTATCACATTGGCAGCAAATCCATTTTGTGAGTTTTCATCTCCCTCCTAACTTCGTGAGTTGGTGCAAAACCTTTCCTACTTGCACTGCAAAGATCTCATGTTCCTATACTGGTGGCCCTGAAAAGATTGTCTCTTACCACTTTGCTTGGGCCTTGTCAACAAAAACATCAAAAGAAGATGGTCCCCACTCTTCTGATAGCAGGAATCTCTGTGATCAGCAAAGTAGCACACTGGGAAGAAAAGCTCTAGTTTTGCTCTCTCCCTAAAAACAGTGCCTACAGTATTTGCTATTCAAAACAGGGAGAGTTTTGAATGCCCTGTGAATTCCTTCATCTGCTGCCTGAAGTGGTACAGACCAATCCTACCACTTTGTTCTGCTCCATGGAAATGCAGTATACTGTTCTGTTTGGCTAGCACCCCTGACAAAGAATACATGCTGATACAAACCGGGTTGAATAAATGATATTTTAGAGTTCCTCCATCTAAGGCCACTGCCATGGGACAACACCAGCTCCTTAAGATCACAGTTACATGGAGAGAAGTCTAGGTATAAAAAGCAAGGTCAAGGCTGGTCAGTTGACTGCTGCCTTTGTCATGGCAGGTTCTAGGGAGCAACAATCAGGACCATGGATAGTTCTATGTACCCTCTGCTAGCTGGGCCATAGAAAGATGTTTTATCAGCAAAGGACCAGAATTATGTGAAGGCTTTAAAAAGCTGCCGGATCTCTTTTTCCAGTGACTCTGCCCACCTCTCACAGGAAAGCTGCCTACAACCCTTAAAGGGCCCATAGTGGATTCCAAACTTGTGTGTTCCTACATGACTGTGGAGCTAAAGAAGCTACAGGGGAGTCAGAGCCAGAGTATGAATAAGATGGGAGAGCCATATCCCCAGCCAGAAGAGGGCATAAGGAGGTGCTAAGAGCCCAATTTGATCCAAATGGGATCACTAGTGATTCATCTGAATGCACCTATAGCAACACTGAGACCCAGATATAGAGTGAAAGACACTTAACTCTCCTTAGATTTACAAAGGAGGCTGCTGAGGTTTCTGAGGTAGATCCTTTGAAAATTCATTATGATGCCATACAACACCAGCACTGAAGCTATCCTAACACTCCTTATTCAAGTTTTTAATAGGTCCATCAGCCAATTAAAAGAACTCTTACCTGATAAGGGTTTTCTATTTCTATTCTATTAGCAAATGAATAAAGCAATACCTCTATGAGTAAATAAGACATTTTTATTTGTGTTTAAGTGTTGTCTCTACATGTCACAGCAGCACCCAACTTACAGTCATGTGTGAAAGAGAAGGGGAAACATCCACTTTAAAAAGTTGTCTGCCACCTACAGGTTTTGCCCATTCTGGTGTTAAGACAGTTAACCGCTTTTTTAAAAAAACCTGCTGCTTTGTTCATTGGGGTCAGCTTTTTAGTTGACTAATCTAACAAATGACTGGTTGAAGGTTGCAACCTCAGTTCTTAACAAGTGAAATCCTTTTCAACTTTCTCTTAAGCAACCTACTAGTGATGCACAACTCTTTCCAACCAGCCATCTAGCCCAACCCCCTGCAATGCAGGAATCCCAGCTAAAGCATGCATGGCAGATAGCCATCAAACCTCTGTTTAAGGAGTGCTAAGCCCTGATGGCTGAGCTAATGAAAATGTTGTCTCAGCAAAGGACCAAAGTCATCTGAAGTCTTAAAGTTGGCAAGTGAAGCCCACAGCTGTTTCTGCAGTCGCATGCTCCTGCAGGGCGATGGAGCAGGAGAAATTACAGAAGGCTTATCTGATGAGTCTGAGGACGATTGGAGAGCAATGCCCACAGGTTTGGGTGGTATTGAAGGGGGGCTGCTGGCGAGTCATCTCCAAGCCCCACTCAGGGCAACAGTGGGGACATGGATGCAGCGACATGATAGGCACCAACTGCAAATGATGTGTCTAGGTGGGTAACCTGTGACTCTCCAGATGTTGAATAGAAATAGAAAACCCACAAGCCCCATACAGTTTGGTTAATGGCCAACAACATCTGGAATGCCACTCCTGGTTTAGGGGACACGGGTGGCGCTGTGGGTTAAACCACAGAGCCTAGGACTTGCCAATCAGAAGGTCAGCGGTTCGAATCCTTGCGATGGGGTGAGCTCCCGTTGCTGGGTCCCAGTTCCTGCCACCAGTTCGAAAGCACGTCAAAGTGCAAGTAGATAAATAGGTACCACTCCAGCGGGAAGGTAAACGGCGTTTCCGTGCGCTGCTCTGGTTCGCCAGAAGTGGCTTAGTCATGCTGGCCACATGACCCGGAAGCTGTACGCCGGCTCCCTCGGCCAATAAAGCGAGATGAGCGCCACAACCCCAGAGTCGGTCACGACTGGGCCTAATGGTCAGGGGTCCCTTTACCTTTTTATAGTTTGGCCACTAGACTGCAACCCTATATTCACTTAGCTGGGGGTAAGAGCCATGAAACTCAACGGGGCTTGCTTCCAGATAGGCATCCAATAAATTGCACTGTTGGTCTGCTTAATGAGCACCACAACCCCAGAGTCGGTCACGACTGGACCTAATGGTCAGGGGTCCTGTCAGAGCTGCCTCCAGGTCCCAGCTCACAGAGGACCAACGCTAGGCTGTAGTTATGTACAAAAGTCTTTATTGAGATTCAGTCTCCATTTCAAAGCCGCAGCGTGCAGCTCTACGTCCCGAGCTTAGACCGGCGAAGTCCTGTCTGAGTCTCCTCCCCCTCCACACCAGTTTAAGACTCTCGCTTTGCTCCACCTCTTCCTAAATTCCTTTCTCCTCTGGGCCCTCCTGCCCGCTAGGCTCTCATCCTTCCTCGACTCCTCTGACGCTGACCCTGACGATTCTTGCCCCTCCTTCCGGCGGGCTTTAGGACCTGGTTCCCTATCCGGGCTACCTTCTGTGCCGCTCGCCTGTACCTTTGAACTTGGCGCGCGCGCCCAGCCTGCAACTTTCCTCTTAACCGTTAACTCGCTCTCCGATGGAGGCGTGGTCCACCCTGACTCATCTTCTCTCGCTGGTGGTGCATATGTGGGCTCTGACACCTGGGACTCCTCCCCCCCACTACGCTCTGGTGGGGAAGCTGGTCCTGATTTGCAACTGGTGCTCTGGGAGTCCCCGCTGGCCCCTTGCTTCTGGGGTGTCCCCCTTGGGTCGCCCCTTGCCCTGCCCATCGGCGCCCCCTTCTGTGAATCTTCCGATTCGCTGGAGAGGCTCATGGAATCTATCGGCCTGCTGTCATATTCTCCTACGCTGCCCTCGGATTGCTCCCCCTCGCTTTCCATCTCCTCTCCTCCCTGCGCTCCCGCTGAGTCCCTGACAGGTCCCTTTACCTTTTTATAGTTTGGCCACTAGACTGCAACCCTATATTCACTTAGCTGGGGGTAAGAGCCATGAAACTCAATGGGGCTTGCTTCCAGATAGGCATCCAATAAATTGCACTGTTGGTCTGCTTAATTCCCACTCTCCCACACCAAGCACATGTTGGAACAACTAATTACCACAGTTCTTTTTGCTATCATAATGACAACACTCCACAATGTTAAGTGAAATTGTGCTTCAGGACAGGGCAAGGCACGACTGGCAGAAAGATGTGGGGTGCAATAATCCTTCAAACCTCTTGTATCCATAGATAGCTAAATGAGGGAACATTTGTGTTGGTGAAAGGGCTTGCTTTCCTCTTTCAATAAGACTTGCAAATGGAGATTTTTATCCCAATCGATATCTGCATTGGATTTGAAATTGTCTTGTATGTTTTTATTGTATTGTGAAATTGATTTGATATGCTTCATTGGGAGTGATTCATAAATGAAGCAAATTATTGTTGTTGTTAATCATAAATGAAACATAAATCAAAGCAGCCTTCTCTAAAAGCAGGTAGAAAGGACCATGTCAGTTGCCTCTTCCGCCCTGCTCTTTATTTGCTGCTGCTGAGATTGACCAGACTAGGGTGG
Source organism: Podarcis cretensis (assembly GCF_951804945.1). NCBI lineage: Eukaryota > Metazoa > Chordata > Lepidosauria > Squamata > Lacertidae > Podarcis > Podarcis cretensis. Next base: position 33,267,379 of record NC_137177.1, read on the forward strand.
GTGCAGAAATTAGATCATTATGCCACAGCGATGCCAGTAAGATCGCTGACAATGCAACATGTGAAAGAGAAGGTGAGGCAAAAAACTGAAACGGTGGGTGCTTCTTTGCTCATTTTGGAACACAAGAGGAGGCATCTATTTTTCTTAGCCTGTCTTTTTGGTTTAGCTTTTCCTCAGCTCTCCCAGGCTGTTTATGCCTTTAAGATAGTTCCAAAAAAGAAACCCTGAGAGTTGCACTGCTAATTTAGCTACAGGGTGGCTGCTGTAAGACCCACAACAGCTAATACCATCATTCACTTCAGCATCCCAAAACCAAACCACTGTTTGTTTCCTCATCATTTCTCTCCAAATAAACAGCAAGAAGAGGGGAAGGTTTGCAAGAGAAGCTCAATCAGTTCCCAACTCTTGCTGTCTTTCTCTTGCAGAAGCATTCTGTCCCTCATCTTCTGACTTTTTAACAAATTCAAACATTCTCAAAGATACCAGGTTCCTAAAATCATGAAAAACTTATTTCAAGAGAACGGGGAGGGGGGAGTTTGAAGTGAGGCAATCACCAGCTAACAGGATTACAGATGCTTGAGCAGGTTGTAATTATACATCCACTTACCTGGGAGTAAGGGCCACTGAACTCAGTGTGTGAGATTTGTGCCTCCAGACACTGTTCTGAGATTTCTTTTAAATCATGCATCCATTTCACATTCCTGATGACCTGTCATCCCTGCCAGGACCCTTAGGAAGCAAAGAGGTGGCAGGACATCAAAAGAATGCATCTTTTAGCATCCTTGCCTCATGGTGCCAGCTTGGTTGTTCTTTGAAAGAGCCATGCATGCAAAATGCAAACAGAAATCTTCCTTTGTGGCAAGGAAAACACAATGCATAGACCCAGTCATTTGGCAGAGGGGGACGGACAAATTCCTCACTGTATTTGTTTAAAAAAATTCAGCTTTGCCAGCCCAGAATTGACACTGCCAAGGGTTATTGCAAAAGTAATGCTACACCCCTCCCCCTCCCCCTCCCCCGTTTGCCCAACATCAATGAAAATAAACATCAATGCTGATGGGAAGAAGGATGCTCCTTACCTAGAGATGGACGGGTCCTATATTGCATCCAAGTGTAAATGGAGTCACGGAAGCAGCTCAACAACCCGCCCTCCACCTCCCCTCCAGAAATAGATCGGAATAATTGTGGCCCCCAAATGGAAGGGATTCAGGCCCCAAATCTCATTGCTGGAGCTGACAATCTAGTTAATCTGTAATGTAAGGGTTTCTGGAGGGAGGGAGAGGGAGAAGAGGAGAGGGAGAGGGAGATGGTGGGGAGGGGGGCTGGATTGTAGACTCTCTTTGCTTAAGCATTACCATGGTTACCTTGCTGACCCAATTCTCCTCACAGCCAAAAGTTGGGGGGGGGGGGAGAGGGAGAAAAAAGGAAAGAAAGAAAGAAAGAAAGAAAGAAAGAAAGAAAAGTCTGAGCGTGTGGGAAGCAGCCTCTGGATTTCTTTCCCCTCCAGAAATGAAACGGGTGAGAGAAATATTGTGTCTCCTCCTCCCCACCCCATTAACTCTATTGTCATGGGGGGGGTAGTATACAGTGACAGGGAGGGATTAGCCACAGAGGAAATGTAGAGAGGGGCAAGAATATGCTGAACCCACACGCAGCATTCACCCCCACCCCTGTACCACTGATACGGCGCTGGGTCTGAGCCAGTGCAGAAAAGCAGGCAGTACAGTGCTAATGGTTCAAGGTTCAATGGAAAAGGTTCAAGGTTCATCGGAATACCCAGGATATTTATCCATATCTTCCAAGTGTTCTGGATTTCAACCACAGCAGTACAAATCACTGGCTCATTATTCCACAATGCTAATCAGATCACTGACAAGTGGTGACGCACACAGCACATGCATCCCTATTACCCTCACAGTTTCCCTAAAATCCTTCCAAACGGGCTCCTCTTCTTTGGAATTTGCCTGCCGCTGTGAGTTGCTGCAAATGAACACATTCCATCTTCTGATGGCGGCGACATCAGTGATTGTATCATGCATGAATTGAACATCGCAGATCACATGCCACAGACAGAGCTTCAGCATCACCTCACAGCACCTCAAACGCAAATTGCCAGGGACGAGTGGGTGTGCACCCCATTCCATCTTGTTTTCATTCTGTGGGTTTCTGGTTTGACTAGAATGATTTCTAAAATTAATTTCAGGATTGGTAGGTGCACAGTTTGCTGCAGGTTTGCATAATGTATTTTTCTTTCTTACTGACAGACCACCAGGTGGAGGAGAGCAAATGTGCATTGATCAAAACGCCAGGCAACATAGGGATCTTGATGGGTTTGTTTCTGATGCTGTAATTATGTATAAGTACGTTGATTAAATCACAACAGGAAAGGAATCCAGATGTGATGGTCTCATTACATCAGTATTCCTTTTTTAATGATATGTTAATCAATGCACATAATGTTGCTCCTCTGCTTTGGTAATGACAGCACTGCCTCAGTGCTGATCCACAAACAAGATCAGGTGAATTGAAACCGTAGAATCTTGGGTAAAATTTGGATGCCGGGAATTTTGTTTGTTTGTGACATTGAGCTGAGAGTCATAAGGGATTTGTTGAGTGATTAGATACCAAGTGACATTTATGCTTGTGTGTACTGGGCCTATGTCTAATCGGATTTAGTATTTGAGAGGTGACAGTTTATGAGGTTTGACACCTGCCCAAATCAAACTAATCGAGAGATGCCAACAAATCTAACTGAAAATTGGACTCATTTAAAATTTCACACAATGTTTAAATGTGAGTTTCAGGTTCAAAATTTTGTACGTAAAATTTGTCAAATGAAATTCTGGGGCGAATCTGAATATCTGCGTACTATTGTTTCAGTTCTAACAAGCACTGTTTTTGTTGCTGTTGCTCTGTTTTGCAGAGCACTTGATTCGTAGGCTGAGTATAAAATAGCCCATGCATCCAAATGTCCGTTTGTCCATGCTGGCCATGGTGCAGGAGACAAAGGCGGCTCCAGAATTAAGATGTTTGAAGACTAAGGTGAAAACTCTGGCTCCAGTGAAGACACCTGGAATTGTTTCATTGCCCACTGCTGAACAATAAATTTACTCCAACAGCATTCCTCAGGAACCAAGGAAAATGTAGCCTCACATATCTTTGTCCCAAGTTTCATGGAGGATGGAATAGATGCTTTCTCTTAGCAACTTAACAGGCTTGTCAGTGGACTGAAATTCCCATTTAACTGTAGAGTGAGGACCCAGAAAAGGAGGTGAAGTAGTAATGGCAGGAGTTGCTATAGGGAAATCCTGGCTTAGATATCCAGGGCTTACCAAGAGAACACCCATTCCTTAGGACTGACTTCTTGACCCAGAAGAGTTCATATATTGCTTCTAGCCCAGGGATGGGGAACCTTTTCCAGCCCAATGGCCCCTCATGGGCAACCTTCCGGGGTGGGAGGGGCCAGGTACAAAAGTGGGCAGAGCAATCTTTCCATCCTGACAAGCAAGGGGCATTATCAGAACTCAAGAACACATTCCAGCCAGGCAACAGTACCTTATGAGGGTGCAGAAGAGGGCCAGAGATGGATGAAAGCCAGAGAGGCCTGGAAAGTCAACCATGAACCACAAAAATTCTGTAAGCTATGGTGTTCTACACTTGGTTCATCTTTAAAGCTTATCAAGTTTCTGTGTCTCCTCCTTCTACACCCCATGTTCCAGATTCAGTCCTCCACTGGACAAAGCCAAAGTTGGTCACAGGTGCATCTCTTGCCCTCATAAAGAAAGGGTAAAAAATAATAATGTCAAGTTTGGATTGGGTTGCACATCTGTTGATTTCTTTACCTCTGATTACCACACACTTACAAATGACCCCTGAGAGTGGGCCTACAAATTCAGTAGTCCATGTGCTGAATCATTGCCTAGAGGCAGTGGTGAAGTGGATTAGGATGAATAAACTGAAGTTCAGTACTGACAAGACAGAAGTACTGTTGTTGAACGGTTCATTTGTCTAGGGGAGTGTTACTCAGCCTGTTCTGGAAATCATCACACTTGCACTAAAGCATCATATTTACAGCCTGGGGATGCTCATTAGTCCAGCTCTGTGATTAATGACCACAAGGCTCAGTGTCATGGAGCACCTTCCACCAGCTAAGGCTGCTCTGCCAGCTGCAACCCCTCGTGGATGGAGATAGCTCAGCTGCAATCGCCCACATTTGGGTAACTTCCAGGTTAGACTACCGCAGTGCATTGTGCATAGGGCTGTCCCTGAAGACTGCCTAGAACGTTTCTGCTGCAATTGCTTTTTTATTGCTGCGATAAAGTGTTTTACTTATTGCTGCAAATGCATTGTGTTTTATGAGCCTATTGAAAACTACTCTAGATCTGTTTAATTGAAGGGCAATATAGGCATGTTTCAAACAAACAAGCAAGTAATATGGTGGTAAAATGAGCTGCATCACTCCTGGTGGGCCAATCATATTTTTTTTTTACTGCTTTCCTACATGAAGGAGAAAAACCCCTCCTTGCAAACAGAAAGCAGGTACAGGAGGGACAGGGTTAGGCTAGAATTGCTCTCCTCAATGTTCTTTATTTCAATTAACTGGGAACATGGGGAGTATTCAAAAATGGTAATCTCTTTTCCACATGCAGTTCAGTTTCTTATTCTGTTGCCTCAGCATTACATCAAGTCATGCTGCTGAATATGAAGACTGAGCCCAAAATCTTGAACATAGTGGCATAGTTCTAAGGTTCTAGACTGGACTACACCCCGTCAGCCTATAGGTGGTGGTGGGGACTCCATGCAAGTAGAATAGTTATGCAACAGCACACTGGACTAGAAGTTCCCTCCCAATTTCCTTGTCAATTGAATGAAGTTTGGGTTTGGTTGGTTTTTAACACATAAGAGACCATTAACAATGGTACCTGCCCCCTACCTGAAGTCTGAAGTGGCACAGTCCATTCTGCCACTGCAGGATCACACCACCCCACTCTGCCACTTGTGTGGCCCTGGCTTTTACAAACTCTATTGAAAAGCAGTGCATTTAAGTTGATGTCAGAAAGCTTCAGTGGTATTCTGTGCATTGCAGTCATCAAAGGACATGCATACATGTGTGAATCAGAGCTTTCTTATCTTTCTTCTTGTGAAAGAAAGGTTCCCTGTGGCTTAGACATCAAGAGAGCACAGTCGTACCAACAGGCAATACCAGTATCTTCCGGAGCCTTTCTTTCTCCTAAGACAGAGCTATTCTCACTGCAAGGAAGCGGGGGGGGGGGGGGGGGTTGGACAGGATATATTAGCAGCCAAGAAACAATTATCATGTTAGAGAAGTGGCTAACAGCTCTGGCAGTAGGTTCTTAATCCTGAAGTGCAGGAAGGGTTGAGACCTCCATCAAATGGCTGATTAACTTTCCTAATCCAATTCAGGATAAAAGAAGAGGCTGAGAGCAATCTTTGCAGAGCACAGGTCAGTGAAGAGGGCTGAAGTCTACCCACAACCCATCACACAGGGGAGGTCACCAAAAATGGGGAAGGCCAAAGAAGAGAAACATCATATGTATATCAGACCTAAACAGTAGCATCTAAGCTGGAATTGGTCCCTTCATAGAAGGCAAGTATGTGTGAATGTACACGCAAACCCGTTGCATCTGAGGAAAGGTTTGTAATGATTTCTCAGTATCCTAATCCATGTGGGTTTTGGACAAGGTTTTGTCTTCTCAGAAGGGATGGAGGACAAAAATGCAGCCATCATTTGAAAACCACACTTCTTCAAGTTTTGCAATACCATTCTCCAGCCAAGTAATGTGTACAGAAATGCATCTAACTTAGTCCATCTAACTCAGTATTGTCTACACTGACCAGCCGTGACTCTCCAGAGTTTCAAACAGGGGTTCCAACCCTATCTAGGGATGCCAGGAATTGAACCTGGAAAGCAAATGCTCTACCACTGAGCTAAAGTCATTTCCCAAACACTGTTGTTTGGGCAGAGCAATGTAATCCTTTTTCCTCCTATCCCAGTCAACTGCTTTTCCAGACAGACATACTTTGTACTTCAGTAGCCAGGTCAGGACTCACTATTGCAGAGTAAATTATCAGCAGGCAGAATAAAGCCTATAGCAACATGTGAGGGTGAGGGTGTTCAGGCAGTGCTTCCTGGAAGGAGAACGGGGGTGTGACAAGTGTTCACTATGTGAAATGCCACTGTCTAAGAGAGATTTTGCGCTTCTAAAGGTCATTACTGAAGAGGGCAAAAGGTACCATTCAAGGTAATTCAATGGCAGCCTGATACATGGCTCTGAGCCAGAATAAAGGGAGGGAGGAGAAATTCAGTTCAGCTCACATTTAAAGATGAGCCTTCCCGATTCACAGGTTGCAAAAAATAAATAAATAGGTGAACTGAAACACAGCTATCCTTTGAAATTTGCAGTTCTCCAAATTTTGCAATGCATTTCTCCATCTGAATAGTGTGTACAAAAATGCATATGCTAAGGTAAAGTATGCATAAACACAACTAGTAAGCATAAGGGGGGAAATTAGGGAAAGTATGTTTTGCAAAGATATGTATAATTAGGCAAAACTGCATACAAAAATGTGTACATTTAGGAGAAATTCACATCATACGCTGATGAATTTCCATGGGGATATTTCTTTTTTTAAAAAATAAAAAATAAAATCACAAACTGATGTGGAAATATGCAGAAGCAGAAGCAGTTAGGAAGCATAAAGAAACAACAACAAAAAGCAGCTCGCCACCTTGATTAAAATAGAAAAACTCTTTGAGCACATACAGTTTCACAGTTAAAACTCACTTAAATCATAGCGCCATGATTATTACACTAAGAAGATGGAATGTGAGACCATTTAAGTAATATTTTAGTTATTTCATCATGTCATTTGCTGTGGTTATATTGCCCCATTGCTATCAAGGTTAGCATGTAACCAGACTCCTGCTTTTATCCTTCTGTATTGGGGTTGAGAAACTCAGCCCCAGAGGCCAAATGCAGTCCCCCAAGACTCCCCCAAGGTCACAACACCCACTGGCCTTGCTTTGTACCCTCCTTGCATGTTTTTGCCTGGCTGGGATATGTCCTTCAACTCTGATAACACCTCTTGCTTTCCTGCATGGAGAACAGAGAGGGGTGTGTGAGTTGGGTGTAGAAACTACCATACTGTACAAAGGTCAAATCCACATCCATTGCTCTAATCACTTTTGCTTCTGGGTGGGGGTCCAAAAGGGATACACCCCTTTGGCTGAAGACGGGTCTTCATCCCTGTTCTCTATATATCTTGCTCTCTGTGGGAGCAGCTCAGCAATCACAGCCCCCTTAATCTGAAGGCACTGAGATGCACGTCTGATGCCCATAAGCTGATCTGCCAGAGCATCACACTTCTGACATAGTAACAAGAACCAACGCTGCAATTTACATGCGGTTCTCTCACTGGGCATCTTCTAGGACTTTGCAGTTTGTGCTGCCCAATCACAGAGAAGCATGCAAATGATGAAGACTTTTAAGGCACAGGATGCAAATCCCAATTTTTCAAGGGAGCAGGAGGGAAAAGAAAAGAGGACCAGTTAGAGGCAGATCCACTACAATTGTCACATTAAATCATTCCACCGAGGACCTATTCATACGTCATCAGGGCAATATCATTACTGCTTCCCAGTAATCCACGCTGCTAAGATTGTATTTGGATAGTGGAATCAAATGAAATCAGCAATCCATTATACATAATAAAATTACATGTTAAAACGGCATGTTAAAATTACATGCCTGGCTAGGCTTGCTGAAACAAAACCGTTTTTAGCAGGTGCTGAAAACAATATAGCCAAGGCATCTGCCTACTATCAAGGGGCAGAGAGTTCCAAAGAGTAGGTGTTGCCGCACTGAAGGATCAATTACTCACAAGGGCAAAACAAGCTTCTGCCCGCAAGGCCCTGATGGCACCACTGTGCTCCCCTCCTCTTCCTCCCACAACTTCTGCCATCCACTCACTTGCTTTCTCCCTCTAGGCTCAAGGCGCACCACAAATCAGAGGTAGGGATTTGATTCAGTTTGCATTTAAAGGGTTGTTCAAGTAAGGATAAGAAAAGGGTCTCAAAAAGTAGAGATTTGACAGAGGTGTCTTGACCAATGGAAAAATGGGCTTCCTTGGGGTATTCTTATTAAAACTAGAACAGTTATTAACTATTAGCAGCATTGTGTATATAGTCCTTTGCAAAGTAATTTAAGCAACAACAAAAAAGTGTGGTCCCTGCTCTCTCTCTCCCCTCCCCGCCCCCCCAAGCCAGGCCCTTATATGCTAATTTTCAACTGAGAGGAGAGAGAAAAGGGTGTGAGAACAAGAGCCTAGGCAGGAACTGGCATGACTCATTGGTGTACTACTGAGAGCATGAGCTACACATCTTAAAGTAGATTCCCAGCCACTCCCTTTTCCCAGGAACCTTGGGAAATGCAGTTCTACAAGGCCTCTAGTGATGAATTCTGGGTGCTTTTGCCAAACTTCAGTTCGAAGGATGCTTTGTGGGAAGCCATTGTATTTTCCATCACCAGGGTTATGAAGCAAGGCCAAGCACCAGGGGAACTGGGCTTAATGGAAGCTGCCACCAGGATCAATATGTAATCAGACCCAAGGAGCTGCACAAACATATCTCAGTGGAACTGAGGGAGAATGTGGTGCTTGTTGAGTCTCAGGGGAGCTGCTTGGAAGCCCTTGAGTTGCCTTTGTGCCTGGCAGGTGTGTCACATGCCTGGTTATTTGTTTGCAAGGTACTCTGCTCAAACATGTGACTATTGTAGCACTTAGCATTCCCCAATGTCCTGAGGGGGTAGACATTTTCAGCAGGGAGAGTGAAGAGTGTACTGAAGACTTCGGGCTTTTTCATGATACCTGTTTACCCGTGGGACTATAATGAAATGTTGCCGTGTATCCTCATCCCCTAACTGCTAGGGCCCAATAGAAGGGCTGCTGTTCAAATCCACAATTCCTTCACCCCAGAATGCTATAAACTGTTAGTTAGGGTCTCAAACACTAACTCTCCTCTCTTCAGTCTCTATTTCCCCTTTTTCTTTTCCAACTGACACTCAACGTCCTGTGTCTGATGATGTTCACAGGCCTCAGAGCATACTCAGTCCTTGATGGGCTATTTTGGGGGTGGTGGGTTGCCTCCTTGGTTTGTTTCCCCCCACAATGCTTTGGGAAGGAGGTGGGAGGACTCTAGGACCAGGGCCGTCTTTACCCGGGGGTGCAAGAGGTGCGGGGCACCTGGGTGCCGAATTCTGGGGGGCGCCAAATGTATAACTACTGTATCCCGGTCCCTCTCAATCGGCGGCAGTGAAAAGCAATGGAGCGAAAGTCCCCACCCCCTCCTCCATCGCTCTGTTACTCCGTAGCTTCAAATATTGCCCCGCCCCCAATTTGGGGTGGCTAAACTAAATTTGGGGGCACTGGGCGGATCTTTGCACCCCAGTGGCACATACGGTATGCTAAAGACGGCCCTCATTGCTCCTTCCCATAACCAGCCACATGCTTACTGGGCACCCTCTCTGCTTGGGTCACGCTGCCCTAAAACCACCTCTGCTGGTTACAGACTGAGCTCTTTAACCACTCACTGGTCCAGTCCACCTGTTCACCAGCTTGGAAGTGACCTCTGCTTAGCAGCTAGAATCCTGGGATGGCAGCTATAATACAATAGTATCAACAATATATACATATGTTCAATATTCTTAAGAGAACTGATCTAATTCACAAGTCCCAGACTAAAAACAGATAGAAATGCAATTATCATTTGGATTTTGCACATCTCCAAAATTTTACAATATAGTCCTCAAATTTTTAAAAAGTCAACATTCATTTTTATGAAAATGTATACTTTAAGATTAAGTATGTTTAGAAATGCACACACTGAGATGAAATATGTACTGTGTTAATTTTACATGTGCCAGTTTATAAATCCATTCTGTCTCATTTATGCTTTATCCCAAAGTATGTGTTTATTTGTTTTTTTTAGTGTTTTTTTTGGTGGAGATGCTGGGGATCGCAAAGTATGTGTTTATATTTAAATACCTATTTTGTAACAAAATAGGCATTTAAATACAATTTTCACATGGAGATTAATGCAGATAAATGCAGAAACAAGTATGGAATGTAGTTATGAATAAACACATGTGAAATTAACATAACCAGAAACAGCTTAACCCTAACTAACAACCCCTCCACCTGGGCAGTGATCGCCAACAGCCCTCTTATGAGGAATGAGGGGTGGGGGAATCAATGCAGTTTCAATTTAAAGGAAAATCTACTTAATTCACACTTTACGAAACAATTCACAAACCAAACACAGCCAGCCTTTGAAATTCACACTTCACTTCTCTGAATTTTGCAGTGCCAAGTAACATGTTCAAAAAAGCTTTGAGGAAGTGTCTATATTAGGCAAAATTGCATACAAAATGTAAATATGCGGAGAAATTTGCATTAAAATGCTTGTGAATTTCCACGGGGACTTAAAAATATGTAAACTGATGGGGAAATGTGGAGAACTGGTTAGAAAAATGAGAAACTGAGACAAACAAAAATTGACAGGGTCATCCATGTCTAACCTCAATACCCTTCACCTGCCCTGGGGAAAGCTGTTGGAGGGATCAAGCAGTGTCCCCTCACCCAGAGAGATCAGTTGCTGGGCCCTTGTTTGATGGCTTCTTAGTCATACTTTGCTCTTTCTTGCAAAGCAGAAGCTGATCCTCTGCAAAGCAAGTGCTTGGGTTTCATTAGGGCACTAAACAACAAAACTTAATCTTCCCTTCGGGAGAACTCCAAAAGGCTGGCAGCAAACCCTGGAGAAGATTGTGCTTACCACAAACAAAAGAGAAGCTCTCAAGGAGGGAGGGGTGTCCCTATGGGGCAAAAAGAGTGTCTGTGTTTTAGAAATGGGGGAAATTAGTGAGGTCAGCATGGGGGAAATCAGATAGCAAGGCATCGGTTTTCAAATGCAGAGAAATTCCATGCCTCATCAGTATATTCAGACCCACCAAGGCTTCAGCAGACATGTGCATAATGTTGAGACTGCCCATGCTTTTCCTTGCTTTGGCCTCTGCTTAGAGGTTCCACAAATACAGGATTTCAGTGAAGGATAGTAGAGTTTTGGCCATCAGCCCTCTGAAAGGGCCCTAAGGTTTGAGAAGGCCAAAAACAAGCAGATATTCTTTTAAAAGTTGGATGTACCCCTATCTCAACAGAGATAGCCTGGCCTCAGTTATCCATGTTCCAGTAACCTCCAGTTTAGGCTGTTTTGATGCACTCTATGTGAGCCTGCCTTTGAAGTCTGCTCAGAAACTGCAGTTAGCACAGAATGTGACTACCGGAGTACTTAACTGGGACCAGGTACTTATGTTCACATTATACCTGTGCCCTGTGAGCTACGCAAGATCCCATTCTTTTTCCAGGCTCAGTCCAAAGTGCTGTTTTAGATACAGTGGTACCTCAGGTTAAGAACTTAATTCGTTCCGGAGGTCCGTTCTTAACCTGAAACTGTTCTTAACCTGAAGCACCACTTTAGCTAATGGGGCCTCCTGCTGCTGCGCCATCAGAGCATGATTTCTGTTTTCATCCTGAAGCAAAGTTCTTAACCCGAGGTACTATTTCTGGGTTAGTGGACTCTGTAACCTGAAGCGTATGTAACCCGAGGTACCACTGTATTTAAATCCTGAGGACCAAGGAACTTGAAAGAGTGTGTCTTCTTCTGCTCCTGCCCAGCGATGGAGATCTTCAGTGGAGGGCATCCTTGCAGGTGCCCCACCATCTGACATGAAGCAGGAGGCTACCAGAGGGCAGCCTTCTTGTTGGTGGCACCCCAGGTGTGCAATGCTCTCCCCAGAGGTGACCACCTGGTTCCTACCATCATGTCTTTTCAGCCTCCAAAGACCTTCCCTTCCAAGCTTTTCAGACACAATTTTAATCTGAAAACTGGCTGTTTTATATTTCTGTGGCCTTGGGTTGAGTTGTACTTGCATTTTAATTGTTTTCTTTTTTCTTATTTCGCCATCCCTCCCTGAGAATATGATTGAAGGGTGGTATAAAAACATCTAAAACAAAATGAATAGGTCAGAACCTTTTTCCCCCCCCTGCATTGCAAGACATCCATTTCTAGGGCAGAGACTGTGTGTTCAAAATTCAAACCATTTCCAGCATGCATTACTACGGCCTTCTGCCACCTGGTGCCTCCAGATGCTTTGGGCTTGGCTGTACTGGGTGGGGCTGATGGGAGTCATGGCCCAAAATGTCTGGAGGGCCACTGGCTGAGGAAGATGCTACAGAGTATCATCTTCTTCACCCAAAGCTGTGTCCCTTTTCTCACCACCTCCATTTGTCCAGTCCTGGTACACTGATGCAGACCCACGGCTTCAGCCCATGCTAGTATCCCTGAACCTTGGCTTCAGTCCAGATTGTTTCCAGACATCTGGCAAAATAATCCATTAGATTAAGATAATTTCCAGTCTAAAACAAGTCTTGTACACCCCTAAACCAAAATTACTGACTTCATCTGTGTTCTGGTTTGCTTTCAACCTTTCTTGCAGTTTCCTAAATGATTTCCAATTAAGTCATTAGCCTCTAGCACTGTTGCTTTTACTCCCTCTAGCCCTTCATCGTCAATTATTATTACTATTATTTTGCTACAGCATGATGGAAACCTATTGCCTTTGGCAACAAAAGAAACAAGAATTAAAATCATCTTATAGTTCAGTGAGAAAGCCCAGACTTGGATGAAGGTGGTCCCATATTTAATCCTTGCCAACTCAGGATCTTGTGGAATAATGCTAAAAGAAGAATTATTCCAGCTTTAAATTCCCAAAGAGTTACTTTCAGCCCATGTAAACACCACCAGGCTAGATGGTTGGATGGTCTGACAGTATCAGACAGCTTCCTATGTTCAGGACCCCCAAGAGGCCCTTTTTCTATTTATGTCGCTAAATTCATGTTCTCTTGTGCACTACTATGAAAGATAAAATATTGGTGTTCAGTCTGCTTTTCTTCTTTCTTTTTTTTGGTCCCCCTACATTAGGGATGGGGGAGAAATTTAGTATTGTTAACATTTACAGGTAAACCTACCTATTCACTCTTCCTGAAACACAGCCATCCCTTGGAATTCACTTGCCTCCAGACTTTGAAATGCAGTTCATTAGCTAATTAATATGTATAAAAATACATATAATGGAGTAAAATGTGCATTAAAATGCACATATTCATGGAAAACAGCAGCTATATTTACGTGACGGGCGAAAATATATTTATTTGTTCAGGTGTTTGGAGCAGGATGAAGTCGATGCCGATTGGAGCTTAGGCTTAGTGCTGCTGTTTTTTAAAATAATGGATGCATGGTTTTCTTCTGTTTTATTTTATATCACTGTTCATAATTTATGGTGCATATTGCAAACAACCTTGTGCTCAGATCTGGAGGAAAATTGGGGTATAAAAGCTCTGAAATAAATGAACAGCTATGCTAAAGTTTTCATTCTGAAATTAAGCAGCAGGGCACCAAAGAGTGCTGTTGGGCTGTGGGCTGTATAAACTGCCATCTCTCAAATAATACAAGGCCCTGTCGTGGTGCTAATGAAATCAGCCACTCTAGACAAGACACTGTCTCAGTACACTGAGTGATGTAATACAGTGCCAGGCTAATTGCTTGTTTAGCATAGCCTTGAAGGTTCGCTTAAAATGCCTCCTTGTCTGAGAAGTGAAAAAAACAAGAGGCATTTATGCATAATCCCTTCCATCACCCCTGTTCTAGTTATTGATCTGGAGTAATACTATAAAAACGATTCCCAGTGTGTTTATGCAGATAATTTTAATTGCAACACAGTCTGTTCTAACCTTCCCTTTCCTGACGCCTCAAAGTGGGTGGGTGACAAAAACTGCTCCCCCACTCTGGTCACTGAAACTTGATATTTCTAGTGATAAGTGTACCCACCCAAATCCTCACTAGTGTTAATCCAGAGTAGCTGGATTAATTTCCTGGATGGACACGTGAAAGAGTGATTCAGATGCCACACCGGCAGTTATTGTAACATGGTTATTTCAAGCAATAATGTGGATGAAGCCCCAGATTAACCAAGGAAGGGTGGCGCTGTGGTCCAAACCACAGAGCCTGGGACTTGCCGATCAGAAGGTTGGCAGTTCGAATCCCTGCAACGGGGTGAGCTCCCGTTGCTCGGTCCTGCTCCTGCCAATCTAGCAGTTCGAAAGCATGTCAAAGTGCAAGTAGATAAATAGGTACTGTTCTGGCGGGAAGGTAAACGGCATTTCCATGCACTGCTCTGGTTCGCCAGAAGCAGCATAGTCATGCTGGCCACATGACCTGGAAGCTGTACACCGGCTCCCTCGGCCAGTAAATCGAGATGAGTGCCGCAACCCCAGAGTTGTCCGCGACTGGACCTAACGGTCAGGGATCCCTTTACCTTTACACAATGTTTATGCTAAGCCAGAGCTCACCATTACTCAGCCTTGGCCATGGGGTTTTTCGGTTCCAGAGCTCTACCACTCAACACCTGGATTACATGCAGCAGTGCCCCAGAGAATATGCAGAGTGCTAAAAGAACACAATGCATCCCCACATGTCGAGGACCAGGGAGGATAAAGTTTCCAGCACACCTCTCCTTTCTTTCTATTTTGTTGTGTTAACCACCAGAAAGTGTCAGTTCCATGTGCTTCCTTGTTGGCTGACAGGAGGAGCTGTGGAAAGTGGGTTGCTTCACCTGTTGGATTTCTACTGGTCAAGCAACTAAATGATTTAAAAAGATGCAAAGGTGGTGCCACGGGAGCCCTCCCTGCATTCCTCATTCTTGGCCTTGTGCACTCTACATGCACACATCACCCCTGTTCCATTATCGGTTTTACATTCCCAGCATTTGGGCAAATCATTTAAGTTTGCCGCCAATTAGTCCAAGCCACATTTCCCCAAAGGGAGCTGCTGTTGTCTTATTAAAGCTAATTGGAAGAGAGCTTCTGGCAGCTGAAGGTAGCCTGTTAACTCCTGGCTGTCTGATCCTTTGTTAAAAGTTTCTTGGACCTTCTCCTCACCTCAACCCAGCAACAGGGGTGAGGAACATTTTTCAGCCTGAGGGTTGCATTCCCTGTTAACAAGACCTCTGGAGTTGCCCCATTTTCTGCCCCCAAATCATCTCTAGATAAGGCTATCTAAAATTTATTTCCCCAAATTAATATTCTACACCGGAATTCAACTCCCACAACACATGCAAGTGGTCGGTGGGGCCAAAGTGGGCATTGCCACCACACACAACTCTCTCTCTCTCTCTCTCTCTCTTTCTCTCTCTCTCTCTCTCTCTCTCACACACACACACACACAAAAGCTATATATATATATATATATATATATATATATATATATATATATATAAAACCTAACCCATGAGTAGGCAAACTAAGGCCCGGGGGCTGGATCCAGCCCAATTGCCTTCTAAATCCGGCCCACGGACAGTCCGAGTATCAGTGTGTTTTTACATGAGTAGAATGTGTGCTTTGATTCAAAATGCATCTCTGGGTTATTTGTGGGGCATAGGAATTCGTTCATATTTTTTTTCAAAATATAGTCCGGCTCCCCACAAGGTCTGAGGGACAGTGGACTGGCCCCCTGCTGAAAAAGTTTGCTGAACCCTGGCCTAATCTTTTCCTCCCCAACTGTGATGCTTCTGCAAACACCTCCATGTTCTGTAGTATTTTTGAAAAAAAATCCTCCTAATGGATCCAGTAGAATACTTTTTTCAAGCCTAAAACCTGCACAGGGTGACAGGCAGCACAAGGAGGAGGCAGTGCAGGCTAGATGGATTTCTACTCTGCAACTGTCTACCCACAGGAATTTCAGCTGTGTGACCTTCAGTGATTCATTTCAAAGAAGAGGTCTTCTGGACCCAGTTTGTTTGGATGAGAACTGGAATGACCGGTCTTGCTTCCTGATCTGTGCAAACTGGTTGTGGAGAACTGGCAGTTTGGATAGGCATGTGCTCATACAAGTACTTTTTTATGAAAGCGCCATGGCTTAATTCTAGTACTGGGGGATTTAGTTGTTAGGGTTTTACTATCCACCCCAAATCAATGTGTAATTGGAAAAGCATTGCAAAAATAAAGAATGTCTTTAAATTTGCCTGAATTCAAGTTCCACTGATTTCCACAAGTGAAACACATGCTTAACTCTCTCCCACTGAAATCACTGGGCCTTAAGAGTTCTTTTGGCTGGATTGTGCCTAGCCAAAGTTGTCATCCTAAACAGGTTTACTAAGAAACAATCTCCGTTGAGCTCAATGTGATTTACTTCTGAATATTCATACTTATGATTAGGCTGTACACTTCCATAGAACTCAGACCATACTGAATACAGTGAATATTACCTACAGATACACCTGTGTGGGATCTGGCTGCACCTCATAGGAATGGAATGAAAAGAAAGCTTGCCAACTTCTTGAACGGCCCCTGCTTTTTTGTGCTTTTAACAACAGCCTGATCTCCTAAGGTTAGCAGATGAAAATGCCATGTAAAGCTTCACCTGCTAACTCCCAACTCTCCAGCTCCTGTCTGGGTGCTGTTAGGGGTGGTCATATGGGGCACAGGCTCCAAATCTTTTCCTATGTGCCCCAAGTGTTCCGAGTGTGTGTGTGTGTGTGTGTGTGTGTCGGAGTGGTGAATTGGCAGCGGTGATCTGAATTATTGCATAGAATATTAATTTGGTAAAATAAATTTAAGATCACCTTATCAAGAGATGATTTGGGGGCACAAAATGGGGCAATGGAAAGAAAATTGATTTATAACAGGATCTGTTGGGAAATTAATTGGGGCAAATGAATAGAAAAGTAACTGGTTTGGGGGTAGAGTGCAAAATAACCGAAGAAGAATTAATTAGAGGCGATTTGAATGGAAAGTCTGTTGGCTTGCCTTTTGTGATATTTAGATTCTAAATTCGCATCCACAATACAAATGAGCATATTCAAATTTTCTGCAAATTCTGCCTATGGACATAGGTCTCAAATCTTTTAAGTACCTGGGAATGGCTCTGGCTGCTGTTCAATTGAGAAAATCAGCCAAACCAGCTATTTCCTGGACATAACAGCATATGAGCAGCCTTGGTGGAACAAACCAAAGGCGTATGTGGTCCAAATCCTGCTTCTGACAGCAGGCCACCAGATGCCCTTGGGAAGGAAGCCCGCCAACAGGATATGAGCACAATAGTTCTCTCCAGCTGCTAAACCCCGGCAAGTGGTAATTCAGAGGCAGGCTGCCTCTGACCCTGGAGGTAGCATGTCACAACTCAGCCAGTAGAACACGAAACTCTTAATCTCAGGGTCGTGAGTTTGAGCCTCATATTGGGCAAAAGATTCCTGCATTACATGGGGTGGACTGGATGGCCCTTGGGGTCCCTTCCAACTCTACAATTCTATGAGCATGAACAGTTGCTGCTTTGCATCCTCACCTTCCACAAGTTTACCCACTCCCCTTGATAAGCTGGCAATGCTAGCAGAAAGAGGTATGGCACAAGATCTATCAGTAGCCCAGCATGCTCCCAGTCAATTAGGAAATCTCCACCAGTTAATCATATGAGTTTCAACTGATTCATTATCTGGTTAAAGCTGCATAAAGCAACATTATGAAGGGCAAAGGTACTGCATACAGTGCAGCAGTAGAGTGGTCACAGATGCGGCCAAAATAAAAAAAAGGAAGTGCATTCACACACACCCCACTACAAAAAGAGAGTTGCATAAAACTGAAGAGGCTAATTTATAGGTTCAATTAGAAATAATTACTATAATTTAAATAGAAACATGGTATGTCTCACCATAGTGGGGAATAAGAGTATAACCAGGTGATCCGTTGTGTGTGCCTGCTTAGTCAGTTGCCCAGGTGCTGTTCACTATTGATGGTGCTAACCACTTTGAGCCCCTCTCCTGGTCTCCCTTCTTGCAGTTATTTAAACAGAACGTGGACGGAATGGCCCTTCAAGTAGTGACTGATAAATATTCCCCCGCTAGCGGATTGCAAGGTGGGGGAAACCCTGCTTGTCTTGATACAACCTTGATCCTGGATGGGGACCTGCAGCTCTCCAGATGTTGTTTGACTTCCAGCTGGAGTCTCAGAAGATTTTGAGGGCACTTAGTTGGAGAAGGTGGACTTAGGAGAACATTCTCCAAATGTTCTGTCAAGTTTTTCAATAGACCAACTGTTGAACAACTGCAGGAGGACAGTCCACCAGTGACACTGGGTATCCAAACATGATTTTTATTGTGCATTCATAATGATTAGTGCTTATGATGGAATAGGAGCAGTTGTACACAAAATCCCACTATGAGAAGATGTGCAGATGGCCCAGTGTAAACTAATTCAAAAGCAAAACAGAACAAAACCACAGTCCAGTATGGATGGTCCATCAGCTCAGTTCATCCCAAGCTACCTAAAATTGTCAGTTCAGAGGTTGCAGCTCAATACACACTGACTTAGGAAAGAATCCCATTGAACTGAATGGGTCTTGCTTCTGAATGAAAATGTAAAGGACTGCACTGTAAGGCAACAATCCTATGTATCCTTACTAAGAATAAACTTCACTGAGCTTACTAGGCTTGCTCCAAAGTACAAACATGAAGAATTGGGCTGTATGCTTCCCACTAAATTGAACAGCTTCATGTCTTCCTGTGTTCCATGGACTGCTTTAATGTGGGGAATTAGCACAGGGGGCAAGACCTGACCTCCTCCTTTTGCACAGAGGCCCCAATCCAAACCACACACACACACCATTATTTCTGAGGACAGAAAAATTTGTTGGAAGCTCCAAACATGGAATTCCTACATAAATCTAGCTGGGTAGTTAGTCGCAATGGACTTTGGCTGGACTTTGGCTACGGTTGCCAGTTCAGCAGGGGAAAAAAAGGACTGACATGCTCTTCTGCCTTTAATAACAGCTATAGAAACCAGCAAGTGAAACACTTGACAACGTGGAAATTATCATTATTTATATATTTAAATCATTTTTACCCACTGTTTAAAAATAGAAAATTTTATCTCAATGTGGCTCCCAATACTAGAACACAACAAGAATACATCCAGAGAATTAAATATAAAAAGTATATAAAGCAGCATTTACTCATTAAAAACCACACAGAAGAAAAAAGCTATCAAAACCCACCTAAAGAGATTTATACTTGTCAATGCATATGGATCAAACTGTTACCAAAGGTACTGTAACAAAGAGCAGTAAAGATGTTGGCAAACCTGACTGGTGATTGTAAGACGATAAACAAAATATTGTGTAGAGGATTTTGGGGTATTAATTTATGGCAGAAACACATGCAACCCAAACCTATGCCTTGTTACTCAGAGATAATACCCACTGAGCCGATTCCCAAGTAAACCTGCATAGGAGGACCACTGCCTTAATTTGCATGATGAGTTATTTATTTCAAGCTTCTAGGAGTCTCTGTGAGAAAAGGGATTCTAAATATTCTAAACATGAAACACTGTGATGCATATTTTTACACTGTTGGCAGGGAAACACTTGGAGTAAAAAGTACACACACTTCAGGGGGGATGGTTTTTTTTCCAGAGATGGTCACTTCCAGTTGGGTTGCCATGTTTGTTTTTAACTCACTCTGCTGCTGCGCCTAAAACAGCCACCCAGCATGCAAAACCACAGCAGATGCAAGCTTTTCCAGTTGTGGAGCAAAATTAAAGATGTTGTTAGATTACAGCTCCCATCAGCACCAGCCAGCATAGCCCATGGCCATGGGAGCTGTCGTCTAACAACACTTGGAGGGCCACATGTTCCCTATCACTGAGCCAAGTGGCGGGGAGCATGTTATGGGGCATGGACGGGCAGGCTGCTGCAAAAGGCATAAGATCACCAGGATCAGTCACAGAAAAAAAAAAGTCAGAACTCTTCCTGGGAGTGGGTTATAATGCACTCCTCCATAACACTGGGAGGGGGACATCTGCAGAACTGATGACCAACAGCCCTCTGGAGCGCATACCCCAGAATTCCTTAGGACCTGTAGGAAAAAGACAAGTTCTGTGTATGCACACACACCATTCCCCACCCAGTCCCCTTTAGTCCATTCGTTGCTGGGAGTGGGGTTTAATTAAAACCCAGGCTGGCCCTTTGTGGAACTTAAGAGAGTATCACAGCTGAGAGTAAATTGCAGCCGCTTGAATACAACCCAGGAGACCAGAAGGCTGCGCACCCTTCCTAGACAACAACCATATTGTTCCCAAAGAGAACATCTCCCGCCTTCAGTAAGAACAAATGCCTCTCCCCCCCCCCCACCACAGAGCCGGCTGTTAGTAGCTACTCACCTCCCCGCTTCTCCCTGCTGCCACTGGCGAAGAGCTGCTCCCCGCTGCCTCCTGCATGCATCCACCTGTCTCTCGCAGCCTTTCCCTGCTTCTGCTGTTGTAGAAAGATGCTTGCCAGGATCTGACGATGCAGCCTTAAACGAGCGGGGTGGGTACCAGCTGTCTCTCTCAGCAGTGGCAGCACAGCATCCCCTTCTGGAAATCACAGCTGGGGCGGAGGCAAGGGAAAGCCCAACTGTTGGACGGTGCTACTCTGAGCTGTGCTGTTCTGATGCAGCTGCTGCTCCGGTTAAGAAAACACTGGGTGCGTGCATACACACACACCTGTCTCCACCCTGCAGTTTTGCTTCCATCTCAGCATGCAAATCATCAATTGCCTTTTTTGCCTGGTGGGGATATCAGCTCTCGTTGTCTGGGTACCAGACTGGAACACAGAATCATAGAGCGTCAGGTTGGAAGGATGGCACACCAAAGGTCCTCTAGTCCAACCCCCTGCAATGCCAGAATCACAGCTAAAGAACCTTTGGCAGGTGATCATCCAGCTTCTGTTTAAAAAATAGCAATGAAGGAAAGTCCAACACCTTCTTTACTGCAGGAGTGGTAAATCCTGTGGCTCTCCAGCTGTTGCTGGGACTACATTTCTCACCAGTAGTCAAGCTGGCTACAGAGGCTGATGGGAGCTGCAAATGCAAAACATCTGCAGGGCACTAGATTAGCTTCCCCTGATATACGGATGATCAGATCACCTTATTAAATAAATGCTAGCTCATCAAATAAAGCTTAAGGATGCATTACATATATAAAAAGGTAAAGGTACCCCTGCCCGTACGGGCCAGTCTTGACAGACTCTGGGGTTGTGCGCCCATCTCACTTAAGAGGCCAGGGGCCAGCGCTGTCCGGAGACACTTCCGGGTCACGTGGCCAGCGTGACATCGCTGCTCTGGCGAGCCAGAGCCGCACACGGAAACGGCGTTTACCTTCCCGCTGGTAAGCGGTCCCTATTTATCTACTTGCACCCGGAGGTGCTTTCGAACTGCTAGGTTGGCAGGCGCTGGGACCGAGCAGCGGGAGCGCACCCCGCCGCAGGGATTCGAACCGCCGACCTTTCGATCGGCAAGCCCTAGGCGCTGAGGCTTTAACCCACAGCGCCACCTGCGTCCCATATATAGATCACCATAAACCGCTATAGTTCTGAGTTAAATCTCTTATTCTTTTATGGTGTTTTGTTCCTCTGGACACGTATTTTAAGTACACTTAATTAGTATATTGACTGTTAAAACCCCATATAGGTCGTTTTTATTGTTTATGTAGAGAATTATGCAGAATTTCTGGTTTAATATGCTGGCTGTTTGCCGTAACAAACATTGACTGACTGAAACATAGATCTGCTCCTGATCACTAGACTGTTTTGCTTCCTTAATATTTATAAAAATGTTTATATTTTGCTATTAATAATAATAATAATGAGGAGTCGCAACAATTATACATAAATTCATGCAATAAAAACCAGTGCTTTTTCTGGGGGTACTCAAGGGTACTGGTACCCTTTTTCTCCCTTTCAAATGTTAAAAGTGTGGTGCTTACAGTAACAACTTCATGGTGAGCCCTAGGCACCTTTTTTTCTAAAAAAGAAAAGAAAAGAAGAAGCAGCAGCACTTATAAAAAAAAGTATCAAAAAGTTAGAATCGGAGCTCAGCCAGCTGTTATGGAAATACGGTACATGTTCTTTAATTGCCTGCATAAGCCTGATGGAATCAAAAAGTTTTTAGCAGGCATTTAAAAGAAACCGAAAGCGCCTACTGAATCTCTATTGGCAGAGAGTTCCACAAGACACTGCCAATGACGCTCACTGCCAGCTGGGCTGGGCGTGCCAGTTTTCCAGTGGGGGTGGAAAACTAGCCCGCTCTTGTGCCTTTATCAGAAACTTTGTCTGCAAGAATATCACGAGCTGAAGCTTCCAAACACAAAAAGAAATGTTAACACCCACTAACATTATCTGTCATTACCTGCTACGAAGCACACAACTAGAGTCGCCGGTTGAAACGTTGGCAACTCCAAATCTCAGCCAGGTTGATAAATACCATTTGAATTTAAACTTTATTGTTGTAGACTCAGAAGGGATCCTCAAGGGTCATCTAGCTCAACTCGCTGCGATGCAGGAATCTCGGCTAAAGCATCCTTGATACATGGTCATCCAACCTCTGATTAAAAGCCTCTAATTATCCTAGGGCCGTCCACCACCTAGGGAGTCTGTTCCACTGTCAAAACAGCTTCTGCCATGAAATAGTTCTTCCTAGGGTTTAATCAATATTTGAATGTTTAATCAAAGTCTCCTTTCCTGAGTTTTCAAGGATGTTGTGCTTACTCAGAAAACATTCCTTAGAGCTAAGCCCCTTTTAAGAAGAGAGGAGTGGAGCCCTGCAGGCCATCTTTCAGCTCCCCATAGGTCTCCTTGTCCACAATGTGACCGGGGATCAATTAATTAATTCCTCACAGCTGGCCCAGCTGCAAATCCCTCAATTCCGGCCAGACTTTGTTCTGCCCTTCCTGTATGGGCCAGAAGGAGAAACTGTTAACTATTTGTGTATTTTTTAGCGCCCTTGCCAAAACCATGCATGAACAGGATATTCCTTTCCTGGAAAATGCTTTATGAAGATCGTAACATATATTTGTCTTACTGAACGAACCTGCTTTTCTGAAACATTCTAGTCAAAGCAGCTATGAGAAATAAATAAAAATAGCACATAAGATGTACAAAAACATTGAACGTGGCTGCACAATATATGCCACAAGAGTTTGAAAGTTAGATAAAAGATGCAAACAGGCGCTCCAACCTCTAATCAGCAAGAAACTCCAGGGGTTCCTGTGCTTCCTCAGGATTCAGTTTCTTTGGAATAGTCAACAGAGACCAACAGTTACACATATATACACCCTGAGCATAGTATGGAGGGGCTCGCAGAATTAACACCCTAGCAGATCTTGCTTCCCCATTAGGTTTCCAAGGGAGCTAAACAGGGCCATCTTTACCTGGGGGTGCAAGGGGTGCAGAACACCCGGGCGCCAAATTCTGGGGGGTGCAAGGCACCCGCCGGTGAAGCCACCTAAGCTCTTAACTATCTACCTGTTATGAAATAATAAATAATTTTGATCAAGCTAGAAAAACAAAGTACATATATACCTAGGTATATACAGTGGTACCTCGATTACATATGCTTCAGGTTACAGACTCCGCTAACCCAGAAATAGTGCTTCAGGTTAAGAACTTTGCTTCAGGATGAGAACAGAAAATCGTGCTCTGGCGGTGCGGCAGCAGCAGGAGGCCCCATTAATTAAAGTGGTGCTTCAGGTTAAGAACAGTTTCAGGTTAAGAACGGATCTCCAGAATGAATTAAGTACTTAACCTGAGGTACCACTGTATACCTAGGTATACAGTATATAGGTATATATTACCTGGGTATATACCTAGGTAATACCTAGGTATATACCCAGGTAATATATACCTATATACCTAGTAGTTTATACCTAGGTAATACCTAGGTATTACCGAAATGTATACCTACTGTTTCACTAAAGGACTTTTGCGCTCATTTACCAAAGATGTGCCGCGCCAGCAGCGGTGCTTGTCATTTACAATGGTGGCGCTTGTCAGACTCAACGATGGCACTTGTCATTCACAGTGGTGGTGCTTGTTAGAGTTGGGGGCTCTGGGCAGATCTTTGTACCCCGGCAGCGCATATGCTAAAGACTTCCCTGGAGCTGAAAGTCTGGCACAGAACAGACATGCCTGTGTGTCTGGAAATCTGAGCCTCACTCCAAAAGCTCAGACACACAACTCTCATGTACCCAGCCACCATGGCCTATCGTTCCCCTTCCAAGGAGGGTGTGGCATCTAGCAAAGAGAGCTGAAAAAAGGCCCACCCACTTGCCCTGATAGGAACATCTGGAGGAACACAAGTACTCCACAACTGTTTTAAACTTCAGAGTCTTACAGACTCTGCTCAGCTCTTGTATATGGGATCAGTGCGCAGAAGAAGCAACAGTGGTAGGTCCTTCGCCTCAGGCTGCAAAATGTCATGGGCCAGCTCTTCTAACATAAATCAAAATAAAGAAAAAAGAAAAAACCTAGTGTCAGAGCTGCCCAAGGTCCCAGCTCACAGAGGACCAACGCCAGGTCGTGGTTATATACAAAAGTCTTTATTGAAGTTCAGTTTCCATTCCAAAGCCGTAGCGCGCAGCTCTACGTCTTAAAACCTAGACCGCCGAAGTTCCGTCTGAATCTCCTCCCCCCTGACACCAGTTTAAGATTCTCGCCCTGCTCCACCTCTTCCTCTGCTCTCTTCTCCTCTGGGTCCTCCTGTCCGCTGGGGCATTCCCCTTTCTGGACTCTTCTGACGCTGAGTCCCCTGACTCCTCCCCCTGTCTCCGGCGGGCTTTAGGACCCGGCTCCCAATCCTCATTCTCTGCTGCCCCGCGCGCCTGTACTTTTGAACTTGGCTCTCGCGCCAACCCAGTGACCTTCCTCCTGACCGTTGCACTGCTTCTGTCACTGCTTCCCTCTTCTGGGATGCTAGCCGGACCTGACCTCCCCTCCGTTGCCTGACTCTCCGATGGAGGCGTGGTCAGCCCTGACTCCTCTTCTCTCCCTGCTGGGGGAGACACTACCCCCGATACCTGGGACTCTTCCCCCCCACTATGCTCAGGTGGGGAAGCTGGTCCTGATCTCCAACTGCTGCTCTGGGAGTCCCCGCTGGTCCCTTGCTTCTGGAGTGTCCCCCTTGGGACCCCCCTTGCCCTGGCCACCGGCGCCCTCTTCTGTGAATCTTCCGATTCGCTGGAGAGGCTCATGGAATCTCTCGGGCCACTGTCATCTTCTCCTACGCTGCCCTCAGATTCTTCCCCTTCGCTCTCCATCTCCCCTCTTCCCTGTGCTTCTGCTCCTGAGCCCCTGACATCCCCCCCCCTCGAAGCCCCCCCTTCCCCCCTCTCCCTCTTCTGGTGTGGGTTCCGGGTGCTCCAGTGTTGTGGGGGTGAGTGCAGGATACAGTTCGTCTCCCCTGGTGTGCAGCCAGCCGGCTGGATCCTGCCTGTCCGTGACGGGCTCGTCGACGTCAATCTCCTCTGCTTCCATTTCTCTGCAGGTGTGCTCGAACCCAGGATCCTCCCCCAACACGTCCATGTCCCCCTCTCCCCCTGTTGCCTCGGGTGACGTTGCGTGCAAGGGCCCTCCCGGCAGTTCCCTGCTCCACCCCACTTCCGGTTGATCTTCCCACCAATAAGAGCGGTCTGTGCCAAACCCTGAGATTGATCCCTCTGGGGAGGTAGTCTCTGGCGCCGTTTCCTCAGCTGGTGAGAACCCCTGGAACGTGCTGGCTGAGAGTGTGGGTGTGAAAAGATATTCATCGAAATAATCTGCCGGCATGGGTCTGTGCGGGAAGAGTGCATGAAACTCGTCTTTGAGGTAGTGCTCCTCCACGGCATAGTACGGTACCCACCTGTTGGCGCTGGCCGGGGTACCTTCCCTGGCGAGGAGATATTCAACCCCCTCTTCCCCCAATCTCGAGTCTAAAATCTCTGTGACCTCGTTGAGTGGCTCTGCTCTCGGTGACCCCCCCTTCGTGGGCGCCTCGCTGAGCAGGCCTGGTGCGGTCCCTGGCGCCTGAAACCTGTGGGGTGCCTTGTAGGGTGTGAGCACTGATCTATGAAAGACCGGATGCATTCTGGAACCCTCCGGGAATGTCAACCGGAAGGCTACTGGATTAATTTGTGCCTCGACTTGGTAAGGCCCTAGCTGCTTGTGTCCGAGCTTCTTCTTAGCTAACGATCTGGCCGGCACTGCCTGGGCTGCTAACCAGACCCAGTCCCCCACCTGGATGTCTTCCCCAACTCTCCTGTGTTTGTCTGCCTGCACTTTGTAGGCGTGTTTTGCTAGCTCCAACTGCCGTCGGAGTTGCTCGTGGACCTCCAGTAGCTCCGCTGCCAAGGCCTCTGCTCCCTGTGGCTCCCCTTCCCCCACTCTTTCTAATCCCGGGAAGGTTCTGGGATGCCGCCCGTTATTGGCGAAGAACGGTGTCACCCCCGTGGACACGTGCTTCGTGTTGTTGTAGGCAAACTCGGCCAGCAGTAGGTAGTCCACCCAGGTCGAGGGCTGTTGATTCGCGTAGCATCTCAGATACTGCTGCATGATGGCGTTGCCCCTCTCCGCTTGTCCGTTGGTCTGCGGGTGTCGTGCCGACGCTAAGTTGATCTTGATGTTCAGGATGCCCAGCAGCTTCTGCCAGAAGTTTGAGATGAACTGGCAACCCCGGTCGGACAGGATGGACCGCGGTAAGCCGTGCACTTTGAACACGTGGTCTATGAACAGCTTGGCTGTCTGTTCCGCCGTGGCCACCTTCGCGCAAGGAATGAAGTGCGCCATCTTGGTGAACATGTCTACGACCACGAGTACCGCCGTTTTGCCCCGCGAGCTGGGCAGATCTGTGACAAAGTCCAGGGCCACTCTCTCCCACGGTTCGAGCGGCGTCTGTAGCGGTTCCAGCAGTCCCGCCGGCGGCCTGTGTACTGGCTTGGCCCTTTGGCATGTGTCACACCTAGTAACGTACTCTGCGACTTCTCCCTTCATCTTGGGCCACCAAAAATCTCTGGCTACTAATTCCGCCGTCTTGTCCTTGCCGAAGTGCCCAGCGCTGGGCGCGTCGTGTAACTGCTGCAGTACCTTCGCGCGGAGTTCGTCTCCCGGCACGTAGAGGGCCCCTTTGCGGATGAGCAGTCCGTCGCGTATCTGGAACTCGTCGTCCTTCGCTGTGCCTCTTCTCACCTCCTCCATCTTGGATTGTGCGACGGAATCCGCCTGCAGCGCGCGACGTACCGCGTCCAGGTCCACGGTGGCTGAAGCGCACGCCCACGCTTTCGGTGCGAAAATGTGCTTGGCCGCCACCGGTGCCGCTTCCTCGAGATACTGCGGCTTCCTGGATAGCGCATCTGCCATGACGTTGTTGTCTCCCGGGATGTATTCTATCCTGAAGTCGAAATCCGCAAAGAACTCCGCCCAGCGGATGTGTCTCTGGTTCAGGAACCTCGCCGTGCGCCAGTACTCCAGGTTCTTATGGTCCGTGCGGACCTGCACCGTGTGTTTGGCTCCGATGAGGAAGTGCCGCCACGCCTTGAAGGCTGCATGAATGGCCAGCAACTCCCTGTCCCAGATGGTGTAGTTCTGCTCCGACTTGCTGAGTTTCCTGGAGTAGAAAGCACACGGCCTCCAGTCCCCTTGCGGATCTTGCTGCAACAGGACTGCCCCCACGGCTCTGTCCGAGGCATCCGTTTCAACCCACATTGGTCGGCTGGGGTTAACGTGTAGCAGCTGTTCTTCGGACGTGAAGAGACGCTTGAGCTGCTGAAAGGACTGCTCCGCTTGGTCCGTTCAGACGAATTTCTTCTTCTTGGAGCTGAGGGTGTCCGTGAT
This sequence comes from Podarcis cretensis, assembly GCF_951804945.1. Lineage (NCBI taxonomy): Eukaryota > Metazoa > Chordata > Lepidosauria > Squamata > Lacertidae > Podarcis > Podarcis cretensis. The sequence goes on from NC_137177.1 coordinate 33,295,175, forward strand.
GGCCGCCGTCTGCATTGCGAACCCCTTGATGAACTTGCGATAAAAGTTGGCAAAGCCGACGAACTTCTGGACCTCCTTCCGATTGCGCGGGCTCTTCCAGTCCAACACCGAGCGGACCTTGGTGCTGTCCATGGCGAGTCCCTTGTCGGACAGCTTGTAGCCCAGGAAATCCACCTCCGTCATGTCGAACTGGCACTTCTCCAGTTTGGCGTAAAGTCTGTGCTCCTGTAGCCTCTGCAGAACTTCCTTGACGTCCTTCTCGTGAGCCTCCTGCGATTCCGAGAAGATCAGAATGTCGTCCAGGAAGCAGACGCACTTCTTGTAGAGAAGTCCTGCTAACACGTGGTGCATGAAGGCTTGGAAACAGTGGGAGCCATTTTGCAAGCCAAACGGCATAACTCTGTATTCATAGGTGCCCAAAGGCGTAAACATGGCTATTTTCCACTCGTCGCCCTCCCTCATGCGTATAAGGTTGTACGCCCCTCGCAGATCCAACTTGGTGAAGATGCGACCGTTCCTCACCGTCGCCAGCAGGTCGTCGATCTTGGGCATGGGGAATGCCGTGGGCTTCGTCCTCGAATTTATGACCCTGTAATCAACTACAAGCCTCTTTTGGGGCGTGTCTTTTTTCTTCACAAAAAACACTGGACTGCCCCCCACTCCTTTGGATTCTTGGATGAATCCCCGCTTCAAGTTGTGGTCTATGAACTCCCTGAGTTCCTGCAGTTCGTCTTCAGACATGGAATACAGTTTTCCAGTCGGCAGCGTCGCCCCCGGCAGGAGGTCAATCTTGCAGTCGTAGCGCCTGTGGGGAGGCAGCTTGTCCGCTTCCTTTTCGCAGAAGACCTCCAAAAACGCCTTGTACTTGTCAGGTACCGCTTGCAGCATGCCCAAGTGTAGCTGTGGTCCATCCTCTTGCCCCTCATCTTCCTGGTTGGTCAGGATGCAGTGTTCTGCGCAGTAGGAGGAGCAGAAGGTCAATTGACGCTGGTACCATGCTAATGCCGGGCTGTGCCTGTCCAGCCAACTCATGCCCAATACAATGGGTGTGTCTGACAGGTGAGTGACGTTGAAGCTGATGACTTCGCGGTGATTCCCAATTCGCAGCACCATAGGCGGTGTTTGCTGTACCACCTGTCCTCCCAGTAGCTCCCTTCCATCAACCGTGACAACGTTCAGGGGCATAGTGGCTGGTAAAAGCGCTATGCGATGTTGTTTGACGAAATCCCCTCCTATAAAGTTTGCATTACTACCAGAGTCGATGGTAATAGGGACTTCCATTGTGAGTCCATTGGTTTGGGCGGGAGGGGGTCTGTGGGCTGTAAAATCCCTGGGGGCTGCTTCACTGACTCGCCTGGCTGGGCCCCAGTGGCTCTGCCTCCAACCAGGCTTGGTCGTTTCCCTGTAGCTGTTCCCCCTGCTGAACTGCTCCCCTTACTGTTGCTGAGGCTGCAGTGCGCTTGTGGAGCCTCTGGGGACACTCTTTGGCCATGTGCTGTGCACTGTCGCAGATGTAACACTTCCTGCTCCCTCTAGGAGGCTTCGCCTTGACTGCTCCCGGTGTTGGGGCTCTGGTGGCTGTCTGAGCCCTGGCACCACCTATCTCCATCGGCTCTTCTCCCCCTCCCAGTGGAGGTGTGGACTGGGCGCGCACTGTCTCTCTGGGTAAGAAAGGAGGTGATCTGGCTGGTGTGCGTCCCCAACGCCCTTCATCCTTGCTCCGCGGGCGGTCTTCCAGACGCACCCCAATCGCCAGCGCCCTTTGGACGACTTCCGTGGTGCTCTGGGGCCTCTCCCCCCTCGCAATTTCATCTTTCACCGCCCCATTCAGCCCTTCCCAGAACAGGTCTCGGAGGGCAGCTGAGTCCTTTTCCCATCCCAGCGCATTAACCAACGCAAAAAAGCGGGAGTGATATTGTCTCACAGTGGCTTTGCCCTGTTTCAGTCCATGCATTCCCCTCCTGGCAACGTCTACATCCACTGCAGATTGAAAACAAGCGTCCATAGCCTTAATAAAGGCATCTGAATTTTGGAGGGCGGGATCATTGTCGCGCCAAAGATTGCGCAGCCACGCTTTAGCTTCTCCATGCAGATGAGTTATTATGAACCCCACTTTCTCCTCCTCATCTCTAAAGCCTTTCTGAAGCAACTTGAGCGCGAACACTACGTCTGCTCTGAAGTTAGGATACTGCTGCAGGCTCCCATCGAAATGAGACACGAGGCTGCCCCCCCTCTTTCCGAGGCCAATCCCCTCCGGCTTGGCACCTGGCAGCCCCTCCTTTCTCAAAATTTCCAACCTGATTTGCAGATCCTGGCAGAACGCGGCTGATTCCTCCTCTCTCTTTCTGGATGCTGCTACTTCCATGGAAAGCCTCGTGACTGCTTCTTGCAGGGCTGTCATTTTCTCCTCTGTAGCCATGCTTCCCGATCTTAGTGAGCTCGCAAAACACCAAGTCTTGCCCCTCGCTGCGTCAACTCACGCTGCGAAGGTTTTTTAGGAGACGGAACTTACTGTCAGAGCTGCCCAAGGTCCCAGCTCACAGAGGACCAACGCCAGGTCGTGGTTATATACAAAAGTATAGTCATCTTCTCCTACGCTGCCCTCAGATTCTTCCCCTTCGCTCTCCATCTCCCCTCTTCCCTGTGCTTCTGCTCCTGAGCCCCAGACACCTAGACTGTTCTGTAGGCCTAAAGTTCCAGAGAATCTTAGATCTTTTTCAATCTCTTGATTCAAATCATTCTTTTAAAGCTTGAGAGAAGCTGTATCTTTGCCACTTCTTGGCAGTTATCACTGTCAGTTGGTTCTCTGCAAAAGAAACGGCATGGCTTTAATAGGATTAGCCTTCTGAGACATGTCTTAAGAGGATTCAAGGAGGGCTTCCTTGATAGGCTTGACTCCAAAGCCCATCAACAATCTGTGAACTGATTTGGAGTGTTTGAAGAGCTGGTGATGCAGGTGGCTAAAAGGTAGGTCTGGATGCTGCCTCTGGACAGATGGCATACATGTATTAATTTATGGGTCCCCTTTGACGCACAAGGACAAACATACGAAATGAAAGGGATGGAGAAATGTTAGCATGCTGCATAATCTTATTTTACAGTAGGAGACTTTTCTCAGCTTCATACCGAGAGCAACTGAGATAGTAGAAATAAGGTTCCCTCTGCATTTTTTTTTTTTTGGGGGGGGGATTTAACCTAGATCTTTACCCTCCCAGGTTCTACCAAAGCTTCCAAATTAATTTCCAATGAAGCCAATGGTTTTTAGGGCAGCCATTTCAAGCTCCAAAGTGAAACCTGAAGCACCTGTTTGGTCTCAGACATGCACAGATCTCCTGCATAGTGCAGAGTCAACTTGTGACATTCTGGAGGTGCACTGGTGGACGAATGGGGGTGGTCCGCCCGGGTGCCCTCCCAGGGGGTGTATCACAGCTGCCCGTGCCCCCCAGGATGCTCGGCGCTCACAGCGCACCCCTGGGTTGCTCACCGCACAGGCCCCAGGACGTGACCACTTGCCACTCCCCCCCCCCCGATGGGTGCCATGCCCCCTGGGATGTACGCCAGCCACACCCCCAGATGTACATGCTCCTGGTGCCAGAGCAGGTAGCTCCGCCACTGTGGATCTAATAAATTCCATTTTAGTTGCTTTCTAGCAGGAAACTTACCCTGCCAGGCCATTTCCCCAAAACCATGGTCACATGTTACACCACATGTGTGGGGAAAGAAAGCATGGCTGCTAAAGACATGGCTGATAAACAAGAAGTTCAACCCTGCTTTGGGTGTGCCAGCTACTTTGCATTTGGCCACAGTCCAGTATCCCTGCCTTTCCAGATTGAGTTCTGCCCAGGCCGCTAAGCAGGGTCAGAAACTTTTCATAGCCTGCAGGTTGGGACCAAAAATAGACTAGGATCTACTGGCAGATCTCTGGACATTTTGCAGTAGACATTTTGCAGTGGCATCAAAAATATCATTTCCCCTGCATACCAAATTAGACTGTTGAAGCATGGACTAACTAGGAGTCTGGGTTTCAACAAACTTCTGGTACTGAAAATAAATTCTGAGTCTCAGAATGTGCTCACAGACCACCTAATTCTTTTACTTCTTGCTTTGGTTGGTAGATCTTGTGGTTCTGTCACAGGAGCATGCCGGTCAGTAATCACACAGTTCAAAGATGGAGTTGATTCTTTATTAGCAAAAACACAATCTCCACAGACTTGATTGTCAGGCCTAATGAGCAGAGCAGCACATTTCCTGGCTGGATCTATACTCACTCTTTAAACATTCTTAGAACAATATTTTTGATATTCTAAACATTAAGGCATTCTCTTTCCCCCGCTTCCTTTTCTACACGGTCTACCCACTTATTTGAAAGGGGAAATTATGCAGCGCCCTCTGGTGTCACATTTTAATAACTCATTATTGAAGTTTTAAAAGAACATCATATGGCTATAAGATTATCACAACCCTTTTGAAACTCATTTTTAGCATTAAAAACCATGAGTTCCTCCGTGAAAGTGGAGACTGAAAGTCCGTGCCTCCTCTGCCTTTTTCCTGCCTCTTATGGTTCTGGGAGACAAGGGGGAGGGCAGCTTGTTGCAGCAGGAGAGGGAGATACCATGACTCTTCACCAGTCTGACTCATCTCTACCTCATGGCCTCCCTCATCTCACGTTCCTGCTTCAGCTTCTGCCTCCGATTCTGGACTTCTCTCTGTCACAGACTCTTCCAGCTCACTAAGTCCTGTGACCTCTTCAGCTTCTGAAACCTTTTCCTCCCAGTCTTCTCGCTCTCACCACTCACCGTTGTCCAACCACCACACCCTGACCTTTGAGCCTACTTCCCTCAGTTGTCTCCCTCTGCATCCAAACAGTCCATGACAGATTCTAGTAAAAAACAGAAAGTAGATCTGGCAAGCCTGAAGTTTGTCATGCTAAGTATGGTCCCATCCACTCTTCTGTTTGCCCTGTCGCTTTCCCCAAGGAAAACCCATGGTTTACCACTGAATTGGAACAAACAGCAAATGGATTTTCCCTGGATTGCCATTTGATCCTATTTAGCACCAAAGAATGGGTTTTCCAAGGTAAAGCAGCAGGGCAATGCCCAAACTGCTTGGACCCATGCCTAAACAACATGGGACAAGCAGAAATCCACTTGGACCCATGCTTTCTACACACAGAACAAGCAGAAGTGTGGATGAGCCCTATGCGTTGTGCTTTTCCTCAGGCCACATTCACACCACACATTTAAAGCACCATGATACCACAATAAACAATCATGGGTTCCCTCAAAGAATTATGGGAGCTGTAGTTTGTTAAGGGTGTTAGAGACCCCTATTCCCTTCAAAGAGCTACAATTCCAAGAGTTCCTTGGGAAGAGGGACTGAAAATTAAAGCACCCTGAGACTTGTAGGTCTGGGGGGTGGGCGGGATAGAGGGCTCCTAACATCCTCTCAGCACCCTTAACTGATGGGAGCTGGAGGGCACTGGCTTGGGGAAGGCTGTTGAAAGCTGCCCCCAACAAGCCATTGATTGCTTGATTACATATTAATTATTCCAGTGTGTTGGGAAAATTGTGGTTTCAGCTGTGGTGGCCCTGGAACTAGCATTTTTGAGTGGGCTCAGTTTTGCAACACATCATCATAATCTCATTCTGTAAGGTAACTAAAGCAGTATGAAGGATGAGGATCAGTGGTTGCTCTCTGCCTCCATCTGGAGGCAAAAAAGAAACACAAAAATATATTGTTTCCTTATTTTGCACATAGGGGGGTTCATGACCATCAAACTGACCGTGAAAACTCTGATTATTCTGTTCAAGGCAAATTATGCAATGTGGAACAGCAGATTATTGTTTTTCTAAGTGCCTATTTTGCAGGGGAAACATCTTGTACTTTGTTCCCCCATACCCATAAATCTACAACTTGGAGAATGCAGACTTATGATGTTCTATGCTCTGAAATTAACAATTAACTTCTGAAGAAACAACTCTCTTTTTCTGTGTTTCAGCAAAGGCACCATATGAGGTGCCAGACAAAAGTGCAAAAACAAAAAATGCTGCAGACTTGCAGACATTGATCTATCATGAAACTGACAGAGAAGAATGTACAGTGGTACCTCAGGTTAAGTACTTAATTCGTTCTGGAGGTCTGTTCTTAACCTGAAACTGTCCTTAACCTGAAGCACCACTTTAGCTAATGGGGCCTCCTGCTGCTGCCACGCCACCGGAGCACGATTTCTGTTCTCACCCTGAAGCAAAGTTCTTAACACGAGGTAATATTTCTGGGTTAGCGGAATCTGTAACCTGAAGCGTATGTAACCTGAAGCGTATGTAACCCAAGGTACCACTCTATTTTGGAATGTGCTGAGTGGGGGTGGGCAGAAAACTTCACTTTTGCAAGCTGCAACATTTCAGGCCTGCCTGGCACACACAGACCTTGTTCTGCTAAAGGCGTGATGCTTTTTGTACTGCAAGCTGGCCATTCTGTTGAAGCAATGGCTTTCATTTACTGATACAGAGGCTGTTGGGTAGGAAATGGAGCATTACTTGATGAGTGGTAGAGAATGTAAGACATAAAAAGGAAAGTGGATGGACAGAAATCTCCTGAAGCCATCTGGACTTCTCAGATGGTTTGAAATAAGGTGCTGGTCTGTTCTAAAAGGGCGCCAGGGAGCAAATTCAGCAGCCCCATGAAGACTCGCTCTTCAGTTCTCAGTCAGACAAATGTCAGTTCGAGTTTTAAGCAGATTTGGGCACTAAAGAACAGGTTTCTGGAGGGGGGGACAAAAAAAAAAAAAAAAGGAGCTCAGACCTAGAGCTTTAAAGTTTGGACCATGCCTGGGAAGAGGGGGGAAAAGTAAGTGTGGATAAGCCCAAAGACTATGCTTGTTTCCTGCACTCTTGTTGTCCTATAATCCGCGCCAAATTTTGGCCTCGCACAGGGCGCTGTATTACAGAAGATTACCAAAGCCCGCCCCTGCTTTTATAAGCATGTCTGCTTGGAATTACAAGTTGATGGAGTCTGGAGTTTGCAGGCTGGAGTCGTGTTTGCAGGCTTCTCATAATGGGCATCTGGTTGGCCACTGTGAGAACAGGATGCCGAACCAGATGGACCATTAGGCTGATCCAGCAGGCTCTCCTTATGTTCTTGTGATAAGGAATGAAGCAGGAGGTCTACCCTAGGTCTTTTGCCGATGAGGACAGTACGTATAACCAACATTCCCGGACAAAACGATGAAGACAAAATTTCGTGGATGCGCAATAAGGAGGACGGAGGGAGACACCTCCTACTACCATACCCTACAGGTAAAAGGTAAAGGTAAAGGTACCCCTGCCCGTACGGGCCAGTCTTGACAGACTCTGGGGTTGTGCGCCCATCTCACTTAAGAGGCCAGGGGCCAGCGCTGTCCGGAGACACTTCTGGGTCACGTGGCCAGCGTGACCGCTGCTCTGGCCAGAGCCAGAGCCAGAGCCGAACACGGAAACGCCGTTTACCTTCCCGCTGGTAAGCGGTCCCTATTTATCTACTTGCACCCGGAGGTGCTTTCGAACTGCTAGGTTGGCAGGCGCTGGGACCGAGCAGCGGGAGCGCACCCCGCCGCAGGGATTCGAACTGCCGACCTTTCGATCGGCAAGCCCTAGGCGCTGAGGCTTTAACCCACAGCGCCACCCAATTCGGCAGTGAACCCCACTGAACTAAGAAATGGGATCTACGCCTAAGTGTGCACAGGATCGTATCGCGGTGCCACAATCCTCCTTGGCTCACTTCTCCTGTTACTCCTTGGGAAACGTGGTTCTATTTCTTTGTTACGTACAATTATTACCTTCCGGGGAGGTAGAACAAAAACTACAACTCCCAGGCTCCCACGCGGAAAGAACGCGCGTCGCTCGCGTACAGCAAAAAAAATCTCGCGATACCTAACGACTACGAGGAACGTAAAGGGGGGGGGGAAGAGATTTCCGCCTGCGCAGTAACTGGAAGAAGTAACAAACGTAGAGAAGGGGCGGGGCTCACCCTCCTCAGTCCCAGCCCCGCCGCCATCTTGTTTCACCGCCACTTTGCGCTCGCTCCGTCCGTCACATCCCCGCCCCCCCTTCCTCGTTGCGTCCGGGAGCGCGCGGGCTGCGGTTGACGCACTAGCACTCGCACCCGCCACCGGAGCGCAGCGGAAGCCACGGACTCTTGATTAGCTTGGTGAGTCTGGGATGGATCTTTTTTGTTAGTTGGTTGGTGGGGGGGTAGATTTCGTAGAGAGGAGTAGCAGCAGTTGGACTCTGTTTTTCCCCTCCCCCTCGCTCGGCGCCGCCATTCCCTCCCTCCCCGCTTCTGATTGGTTTGATGGGCCCTCCGGTGTTGCCTCTGATTGGCCGCCAGTGGGGTAAGGCGGCCGCCCGGAACTCCAGCTCGGCGATTGGGTGAGTGCCGCCGGCGGACCGTGGAGAGAGCAGGATGCAACGGAAATCGCGTGTTTTCCCCGCCCCCGCCCCTTTCTGATGCCCTTAAGCGCCCAACGGTATTGGGGCGGGGCTGAGTGCGAGCGCGTGCGTCTGAAAGGGAATGCATGGAAGTTTATGGAAGTAACCAGGATAGAGGGTGGGAGAGAGCGGGAGAAGTTGTCGGAGTGGGGCTGAGGGCAAGGTGATCAGGGGAGTTCAGGCTTTGGAGTCTCAGTAGACCTTGAGGCATCAATATCCTGTGCACGCTTAAGGTGGTTGGACAGAAGGAGCCAAGTGGGGCCTCAGAGTAAGCATGTTATAGGGATGCAGGACCTAGAATCCTGAGAAAGAGGCAGTGGGCACAGTAGTTAGAGTAGCTCACATCTGTCAGCCATGAAGCTCAGTGTGTGACCTTGAGCTATATGTTCTCCTCTCAGCCTTACCTACCTCTTAGATCCAGTGTGGTATAGTGGGTAGATTATTAGACTAGAACCAAAATTCCTATGCAGCCATGAAGCTCACTAGGTAACTTTGGGCCACTCGCTGTCTTTCAGTCTCACCTGCCTCACAGTGCTGTTGGGGGGATAAAATAGAGTGGGGGAGATAAAAGGTAAAGGTACCCCTGCCCGTACGGGCCAGTCTTGACAGACTCTGGGGTTGTGCGCCCATCTCACTTAAGAGGCCAGGGGCCAGCGCTGTCCGGAGACACTTCCGGGTCACGTGGCCAGCGTGACATCGCTGCTCTGGCCAGAGCCAGAGCCGCACACGGAAACGCCGTTTACCTTCCCGCTGGTAAGCGGTCCCTATTTATCTACTTGCACCCGGAGGTGCTTTCGAACTGCTAGGTTGGCAGGCGCTGGGACCGAGCAGCGGGAGCGCACCCCGCCGCAGGGATTCGAACCGCCGACCTTTCGATCGGCAAGCCCTAGGCGCTGAGGCTTTAACCCACAGCGCCACCTGCGTCCCAGTGGGGGAGATAGATGTATGCTAATGTGAGCTAGGTGGAGGAAGGATGAGATATAAATGTAATAAAGAATAAATGAACCAGGTTGTTGTGAGGATGGGGAGAGGGGTAGTAAAGGGCCATGTATATTGCCCTGAGCTCATTGGAGGGCTATTGTGATATTTAAATAAAGAACGAAGCTGCCTCAGTCATTGTGTTTGTCCTTTTCCATTCATAAAAGCCTTGACTTTATTTTTGACCTGATTTTATTTAAAGCATCTTTGTACCTTGCTGTTCAGCCGAAAAGATTCCTAGATAGGCTTACAGGTCAATAAGAAGTGATACAGGTTTATAATCTATAAAACATTAATGATGCACATGGAAAAGGGATTGAGGAGGAAAGGAAGAAAATAAGCAAACTCCGCATAGAAGCTTTTATTATATTTTAAGACCCAAGGAAGTTATGTTCAACTGCTTTTGTGATTTCCCTCCCTTTGCTGCTCTGATAGATTTTGTGACACTTCATTTTTTTCATTTATGTATTGCTTAACTTTGATAAAATGTTTATTGTGCAGGCATATCTCATTTTATCGCACTTCACTTTATTGCACTTCACAGATATGAGGATGCAGTTGAAGGCAGCTTTGCTGCTTCCGGGGGAATGAAGCCCTGTGGTGCGTAATAATAAATTATTATTATTATGCCACCCCTCTTTGGGCAACTTGAGTGAAGCTAGCTGGGGCTGGGGCAAGGTTTTTCCTCTCCTGCCCCTGCAGCCGGGGCGGGGGCTAGCTTAATAGACTACAGTATAGTGTAAATATTACTTTTTATATGCACTGGGGAACAGAACCAAAAAGGGTGTGAATCACTCTATTGCAATATTTGCTTTACTGTGGTCGTCTGGAACTGAACCCGTAATATCTCCAAGGTACCCCTGTATACTTCCCAAGCTTCACCCAAACAATTTTCATTGTTTCCTCATAACTTGATTTAATCCTCTTGTTGTAAGTGGCTTTGAATACGCTATCTGATAGAAAGGCATAGAAATGGGAGCATATTTGCATGGGAGCAAATAAAGATATCTTAATAGGAACATATTTTATGACAGAGTTTTCCTAGCAAACCAGAGGTTAAACTAACCCCAGGAGGAGCTTGCAGCCGACAGTGTCACGACACAGTTTGGAAAGCTCTGCTGTAATGCATTGAAGGAGAGAGATGGAGGGGCAGTTGCAACTGCCTTGCAACATTCCACATTTTAGCCTTTAAGCTTTTAATCCTGTGTGAATATGAATATAGTCAGCTACTTTTAAATGTCATTTTTGAGTAAATGTTGTTTTGGAGGTTACTACTACAGTGGACACTTGGGTTGCGAACGTGATCCATGCGGGAGGCACATTCGCAACCCGCAGCACCACGTCTGCACACGCGCGGGTTGCGATTTGGCAATTCTGTGCAAAGTGCGATTGCCGAAACCCGGAAGTAACTCGTTCTGGTACTTAGAGGTTTCGGTGCGTCCGTAACCCGGAAAAACGCAACCTGAAGCGTCTGTAACTCGAGGTATGACTGTACTTAGAGATATTAGCAAATAGATGAAGCATTTGGCATGTTTTAGCTGCTCTTGCGGCAAGTAACACGACACTGGGAATCGAAATAGAGTGGTACCGCTGGTTGTGGACGGGATCCGATCTGTAGCTCTGGTCGGATCCTGAGGTTTCCACAACCGGAGGGACTGCTTCTGTGCATTCATGCGACACGGTAGAGTGTTTCTGTGCATGCGTGCACGGTGAAACACTTCCGGGTTTGCTGCTTTTGCAACCCGAAGTTTACATAACCCGAGGGTAATGTAAGCCGAGATGCTACTATAATTATTTGCCTTCCCTTAAAACATATATATAAGGCCCTTTAATATTAAGTTCTTTATGAAGATGTTTTTGGAAAAGCATTTAATAATACCATTCATATAAAGTCTTTAAAGTATTTTGTACAATTAAAGTAAATAAGTAGGGTAAATAGTGATAAATTACAACACTTCAGCTATAAACATGTAGAACTAGGTGGCTGTTTTCTAAAAACAGTACATGCACTATGTGGGAGAAGACACTAAACTTGAAACTCCAGATTTTATGTTAAGGGAAACATTACTACATCTTGAAGTGTTCTGTCAAGCAAGTTTCCAGCTTGACTTCTGTTATCTTCCTTTAATGTCCTGGCATTAACTAGGCAGCCCAGGGCTATATTTGACTCATTGTGACTTTGCTTGTGATTTCTGTGTCCTTGTCCTTCCCTACACAACACTGATCTATTCTCAGCAGGTAGTATTGTCTAGTTAAAATGAGCATGTGCTAGGAATGCTGGTGGGTGTAAATCAGGGGTTGGCAAAGTTTTTGTGGCTTGGGCCGGTTCATGGTCCCGCAGACGCCGCGGTGGGCCGGAGTGCTATTTCTGGTGTAGAGGAAGCGTGCCCAGCTTCCCATTGGCTGCAGGAGCTTCCTGCAGCCAATGGGAGCCAGCCAGCACTGCGGAAGGTGGTCCCCGCTCTACTCCACGCTGGTTTAGCATGGCGCACAGGAGCCGACCCAGCAGGCGGTAGCGGTCCAAGGACTGGTTAAATGACCCCCATGGGCCGCTTGTGGCCCACGGGCCTTAGGTTGCTAACACCTTGATGTAAATTGAGGCAGTTCAGTTGCATTAGAGGCAATGGGAAAGGTACCTGTGTATTCTATGAACCTCTGAGCTGCAAGGCATTCTTGCAGTAATGTTGCTGCATAAGCCCCATTGGATATGTTTTTGTTTCCAAATGCATTTTTTTCCACAAACAAAAAGGAACCTCTGACCCATGTGCCAAATTTAGCTTGCTTAGACCTCATTTGACCTACCAGGCAATTTCCCCCAAACTGGATCTTTCACAGTTGGCCCCTGTATCTCTCCCCATCTCCAAGATTTGGCCTGCGAAGCCCAAAAGATTTCCCACCCCAGCGATATAAACTTACCTCATAAATCTCAGTAGACTCAACAAAACTTATTTTTGAATAGATAGACACAGGATTGAACTGTGAAATGGCCATAAACTGATTTCTCTGACACATCATTATTTCTCACACTAAGCTGATATTGAATCCTCTCAAATTTGTTTGAAAGAAATAACAAATTCCATCCTACCTATCTCTTTCCTTGTTTTCTATTCTAATTTCCATTTGAAGGTTGTGTTATACTGTGTAGTACACTTCTGTGCGCTATGGCGTGAATCCTCCTGAAATCAGTGGAACTGACTTACTAATAAGCATGCATATGATTTTTGCAGTTCATCCCATTCAATTCGCCTACTACTCTGATGCAGAGGTGGAGAACCTGTGGCCTTTCAGATAACTCACTGGTAGAGCCTTGCGTACAAATGGTCCCTGATTCAGTCCCCAGAATCTTCAGACAGGGCTGGGAATGTTCCTCATTTGAAACCCAGAGAGCTGCTGCCAGTCAGATAATGAATGAATGAATGAATTAAATGGATTACTCGTCCTTCACCAGCAGGTTCTGGGGTAGTTTACAGCAGCTTGAAATTCATTGTTAAAAACAGTTAAAACATATCACAGGAAACACATATTATCAATAGCCAGGGTAAAGATGTGCATCTTTAGCATTCATCGAAAGCTGTGTAGTGGGTTGGGAGATGCAGCTCTATGGGGACGGAGTTCCACATCTTAGGTGCTGCCACAGAAAATGCTGTCTCTCAGGCTGCCACCACCTGAAACTTCTGAGGGTGGCAGAGTTACCTTGGCTGCTCTTAACACATGAGAGGGTCTCTAGGGAAATACCTCTGATATTTGGGGCATCAGTTGTTTACAATTTTAAACAGTAGCATGAGCACCTTCAATTGGTCCCAGAAACAAACTGGCAGCCAGTGTGTAGATGGAACAATATCTGACTCTGTATAGGGCAGCTTCCTATGCTGGTTTGCAGTTCCTATTATCCCTGTCATTGTCCATGTTGACACTGGCTGATGGGAGTTGGAGTCCAACAACATCTGGGGGCACCATCTTCCTCATTCTAGCTCTAATGTAATCTGACACCATCATAGCTGTCTTAAGAGTTTTTTGTACTGTCAATGCAAACAAACTATTGATTCTGGAGCAGGAAGAGAACATGCAATGTTTCATCTTATAAAAGCTCGTTTTCAACATCTGTCACAACCATGAACATTATTCGTCTAAACAGTTTGACTAGCACAAGGACTTCCAGTGATGCAATAGAACTTTCCTTTCTCTGTGTACCTCCTGCATGCCTGCTCCTGGAACAGGTTTAGAGGAGAGGAAGCAGGCAGGAAAGTTCCATTATGCAATTAAAAGTTATTGTGCTAGCGAAGCTGTATAGTTGGATTCCATCCCATGTTTTAAAATTGGGATCATGGCCCTGTTTGACTCTTATTCTTTGTTGATAACAGTTTCTGCCTTGGAGGCATGGATTATGGTTTTTTTTGTTTTCTATTTCCAAATCATCATGCAGTAGTGTCTTAGCCCTAAATTTTTGCCCCAGGTTGTCCAGAGTAATCTTCTTCACTGTTTCTACTTGGTTTATTCTTCTGATCTTGTTGAACATCTCGGCATCAGTTTTTGAAGTATAGGCCTCAGAGGCCTCCCATTCTTGATCTTGGATTTTCTGTTGTAGGACTCCTTTTTCAGCCTCTGAGATTTCCAGATTGTCTTTGAAGATCTTTATTACTCCACTATATTGATTTATTTTCAGCCTCAGCCTGCCTCAAATTATTTCTCCTGCAGGAACTTCTGATTTTCTTGGTCATATGATTGTCTTGCCTCAAGATGTCATAATAGTGGCTCTCTGTACTTCTTCTTTTCTTGTGGCAGTGTCAGCTACATATCTGGATGCCCTGCTTTGAAAGGGATTTCATACAGTTATTGGGCTAATACTTTGTGCTGGATGTGTTTCACACTATGAGGAAAGGATCAAAACCAAACACAGTGAAGCTTTCTAACGGCCCTGGAGGTCCATTCTCCTCCAAAGTAGATATTTTGGGCAACAGTGTTTGAAACTCCCATTGTTCTAGGTGCATTTGGCAACAGGGAATTTAATTAGCGCGAGCAATTTCTGAGCTCTGGGCGCAGTTCTGCACCTAAAATTTCAGTGGGAGGAAAGGAGGACCTTTTTCTGCTTCCCCAATTCCAGCTACTCTCCAAAGACTGGCAAAGAGACCCTCTTAAGATTATTAGGGAGGTGGGCAGGGGAAGGACTAGACCATGTGCAAAATGAACATAATATTTTAGCTGCAGTTAATTCATTTTCAGCTTTGTGTTCTTTTTTTTTTAAAGCGTGCCTAGACATTCTGTTGTTGCACTCATAATCTAGGTTTAAGGTGCCATTTAGCTCCTAGCCTTCATATCTCAGTTTCTAACACTGGTGGGCAGACTTGGCCTGAAGCTATCCCTCTTTTGTAACTAGGGTTTGCTTTTTCTACTAAACCCATATTTCCTATTGCTTACTCTGCTTTTTCTGTCAGTCCCTGTAGAGGTTCCACTTTGAGAGCCTTGCTCTCCTCCAAAATGTGCCTTATTTCCTCTGAGTTTTTTGTTCCCCTTTGGTCTTTTTCTTTACTGTTTCTTACACTCTGACCTTCCCCACCCTCTTTTCTTCTCCTGATTTGGTCTGTTTTTCTTCTCCAGAAGTTAGGGGCAAGTTTGCTTCTCCACTGCAGTCTAAAACTCCCGCTTTGCCTCTTGTTTCTCTTGACCAAGCCACACAGTTTAGTTAGATGTGAGCTGTGAAAGCAGTAGAAGTAAATAATACTTCATAGCAGCCACCTATGCTTAAAGGTATGCTACCTTTGAACATGGGGAAGGGCCATAGCTCAGTTGGAGAGCATCTACCATGCATATACAGAATGTTCTGGGCTCAATCCCTGGCATCTCTGAGAAGAGTTGAGAATGTCCTCTGTCTGTAACTCTGGAGAGCTGCTGCCAGTCAAAATACTACTATGCTGAAAGGGCCAGTGGTCTGACCCTGTGTAAGGTAGCTTCTTAGGTTCCTATCGCCAGAGCAATTTCAGTGGTTATTGCCAATGATTTTAATCTGTACTTTGGACCCATGAACAGAAGTTTAAAAAGTTTATTCTTCCTTCCCTGCTCCTATTATCAACTTAACATCACAGTGTTTCACAGAGAGTTATGAGCCTTAAATACCCTTTTTATCTGTAAACAGTGTGATAATGCACAGTAGCCAGCATGGTTTTTATCTGTGCAAGCAGCCACTTTGTGCGAGTTATTTCCATATGTGGGCTTTTCCCACTAAAGCAGGTATTTCGTTGAAATGAAAGGCGACATACAAGTAAATGAAAAGCTACAAATAAACAAATCTACGTGTTTGTATTCCACTCAAAGAACCAATGTTGGCCAAGGGTCCATTCTGTGTATCTTCCCCAACCACACAAGTTCACTAATAATAGTAAGGCATTGCCTGCTTGGACAGCTTAGCGATCCATTCCCTCACTCCTAACCCTTGGATGTTGGAAGGTAATATGGCTATATCATTGTTACATTTCCTCCCGCCCTTCTGCTATAGAACATAAAATACTATGCAGTATGGAATATAAAATGCTGATCTCTCGTGTCTCCCTGTGCTCTTGAGGGAACTGTATTAATAATGACACTGCTCTTTCCAAGAAGGTTTCCAATCTACACAATTTATATAGCTGCCCTAAGAGTAAAACAGTATTTTGTTTACTTGTAAATTAACACAATTTAGTGATCAGATGTGCAACTTTGTTTAGGAAATATATGAAGAATCATTGGCAAACTTGGTTTAAATCTGAGATCTAAATCAGCTTCCTTTTCTGATTTAAATCAGTCCGTTCTGGTGGAGGGTTATGCCAATTATTAGGATTAACAGGTGTGATAAGGTACCTCCCCACTCTTCATAAACTTCCTTCCATGTATAGCTTCCTACTAAACCAGGCATAGGCAAACTCTGGTCCTCCAGATGTTTGGGACTAGCTAACAGGACCAGTGGTCAGGGATGATGGGAATTGTAGTCCCCAAACATCTGGAGGACCAGAGTTTGCCTATGCCTGTACTAAACCTTCTGTGCTACAGTTCTACACCCTCTTTTCTTTTTTAGTCTGGAACTCTCTGCTTCCAAGAAACTTCTTTTTCTTTTTCTCCCTTGTTAGGGATGGGAAATGTTCTTCCTGCCTGAATGGTGAGGAGCCCCTATTCTTTTCTAACATTTTATATTTCAAGTTGAAAACATCCACTTTAAAAAACAACAACGTGGAAACTAGCTTCTTAACAAAAATGAGTATTGTTCATATAAGCAAACAGAGCAAAGACAAAATCGCATTGTCAGACTGTTTAGTACCCTTATTATGAACAGGAGAATGTACTTTTTTAGGCTTCCATTGAGTTTTTGTTTTGATCTGGCTGACTTCCGAGCTGCAACTTGGTTCTGAGGAATTGCATGAGATCATTTAAAAATTATGCTTCTATACATGTTCCTTCTAGCTGTGAAGATTTGTGCAAGTTGGTAGCTGCACTGACAGGAATATAGTAGCAGGTAGATTGATTTAAACCAAAATGATTTAAATTGATGATGTACTGTACTAAGGTCAGGGTGCTAGTTACGCTGCATAAAGCCTTAAAACAGCTTGGGACCAGGATACCTTAAAGGCCACCTCACCTGCTATATATACCTGGTTGATCACTGCTCTGCAGGTGAGGGTCTCCTGCAGATACCATTTGATGAGAAGGTCCGTTCTGCACAATGCAGGAATCCAGCTTTTAGTGGTGTGGCACCTACCCTTTGGATCCCCCCCCCCTTTTGAATATTAAACTAGTGCCATTTCAGTTGCCTTGACACCTACTGAATACCTTCATCTTTCAATAAGCCTTTTAAGTTGAGATCTGATCCAACTGCATCTATATTGGAATTGTTTTTGCTTTAGTTTTTATTGTTTTATCACTTGTTTGCTGCCCTGGACTCCTTTGGAAGGAAAAGCAAAATAAATTATTATTACTACAAAACAATCAGTAAGAAAAAGAATTGATTTAAATCAAGTTTCCTATTGATGCTTGTTTCCAAAACATTTGCCTTTGCTTGGGGACTTGCTGCTGTCAACTTTGTACCTGTCAAAGTTAGCCTTAGCTGTGGTACCCACTGGACCATAAAAGTTCCCCACCCCTGGTATACATGGCTGCAGCCTAAACTCTGTTAATTTACAATTGAATAGAGTAGTATTTGCAGTGTTTCATCTCTTTGCTGCCTGTGTTTGGCAGGCAGAATGTAAACACTCATACTTTAGAAATGACCAAATTGGTTCTTCAGTTACATAGAAAAGACTCATTTAACTCAATGTATTTGGTAGAGGTATTACTTTTAGTTTTGAGATTAGGGCTAACATATGCAAGTTATTTTATAGTAGTGGGAAGAGCCTGGCGCTGCCCAGAAATTTGAAGAAATTTGTTAAAATGTGATTGTAAATGGATAGTGTTATGTGTGAGTTTTAAGGAACCAGGCTTGAATCAATTAGGGAGGGGGAAGCCAATGGTTAATTATGGTTAATTTTGTCCACGGTCTTGAATCAATATGGCACTTGATGTCCAAACATAGGCAAATATTTCCACCTCCGCTTCTGGAACTTTTGCTGATTCCAACCTGTCCAAATTGGTGCAGAGTGGGACTGTCAGGTTAAATTTGTTGAAGACCTGCCAAATGGGACAACAGTATCTTCAGAGGTATCCAAATCAGCATAGTTTGTACCTGATACACACAAAAAAAGGAAGAAGCCACACCAGTCAGGTTTCAGTCCATTCATTCAGAATGGCACCCGGCACCCAACTTTTGACAAATATCACTGAAGGAACCCTTGTGCCAGGTTTGGTGACGTAATCTCAAGAGATGGCCAAACCTATGCCAAAAAAAATAGGCAAAGCCATGCCAAAATGATGTTTTGGTCTGCCATCTTAATTCAAAATGGTGCCTGGCATCACCTAAGTCTGCCACTGTCACCTTGGAAACCCTTGTGCCAACTTTGGCAACAATATCTCAAGAAGTGCCAAACTCAGAGAACAGACAGATAGGCCAAACCGTTTCCAAAATATATAGAAGATTGTTTTAATTTTTAATGTTTTTTTTTTAAAAAAACCCATTCACATTTGTGTTTGGGGGCTGGGGCTGCTTGGCATTTTGTATATCAGATTGTGTAAAGTTCATATCTAGAGTGACATATCTAGATTGGCAGAAGTGAATGGAAAAGCAAAGATTCTCTTCTGCCAACCCATTCATGGCGGCTGCTTCTCCCACCACCCCTTTTATTAAAGAGATATTAGAAGCAAAAGAATTCAGCCTTTCATATATGCACAGAATAATTGGCTTGCTTGCGCAACAGGTTGTGCACATTTGCCTGTGAGTTGGGATGGCATTATTATATTGCTATATTGTATTACAAGGAATTACTTACTCTTCCCAAAGACCAGTTGCAAGGCTTGCCTAACATATGCAGTGTGTTCTCCTGATCCAAGAGCTTGGACCTTGGAGAAGAAGGGATTTGTGCAATGCAAGCACCATAGCATTTCTGCTTTTGCCTCTGGATTGAAAACTGATGTACACAGTTAATTTAGTACTTGGTCGCAGTTCCAGGTCCGCAAAACAGAAGTAAGGTTTGCCTGTTAGGTTAGCCACTTTCCACCTACATTTGTTCAGTGAAATACTGTGTTTTATTGCAATTCAGGTAAAGCATTGTAATGTTGCAAGAGATTATGGTGGTGTTGGTCTTAACATTGTTTAGCTGAGTTACTCTAATGCAGGCATAGGCAAACTCGAATCATCCCTGATCACTGGTCCTGTTAGCTAGGGATGATTGGAGTTGCAGTCCCAAAACATCTGGAGGGCCAAGTTTGCCTATGCCTGCTCTAATGTCATGGTGGTTGTGGAGGAAGCGCAGCTTTGTTGCCATGGTCTGAGCCACTCAGAGATCAAGGGAAGCAGGAGAAGGACATGGAAAAAGAGAGAAAGAGGGAAAACTTAGGAAAACAGGCCTGAGAGGGCAGCAGCCCAAGACAAGCAGGCAGTATTAGGAAAGGAGGGTTTGGATTAGAGAGAGGGAGCGGTGTCAGGGAGAAGAAGGAACCTAGGAAGAGAGAGTGGCTGCGGGTCATTCAGCAGATAGACAAATGCATCTGACAAAGTAGGCTTTAGTCCACGGCAGCTTATGCTGTGTTAGGGAAGGTGCCCCAAGGTTCTTATGCGGTATCTGAATGTTCTCATGAAAAGCGTGCAGGTGTAGGTGCATAAAATGATGTCACCTGCCTTTTGAATTATTATATTGGCATGTCTTTGGCAGTTGCAGGAAGCTGAGCTCAGTTGCGGGCATGGAAACCGGCTGCATTTCTGGCAATTGATGTGTAACTGCTGATGTGTGGGAAGCGTTTGTGATGACTGTGTGCAGTAAGGGAATCCCTTGATCAGGAGCTAATTTTGCCAGAAGACCACTTTGACAAGAGGGGTGGGTGGGAAGAGAACCAGCGCTCCTAAACCTCAAGTCTGCTGATGAGTCCTGCTGCCATAAGGGTGCCTCTATACTCTAATAATGATATGTGCCCACTGTTTCTCCCCTCCCCTTTACTTCTGAGCAACCCTAGGTGCTTGCTGTTGCTCTGTATTTCAATGCCAGTGAAGCTATATTGTATATGGACAGCCTGTGGGGGCCAATAGGCATGCTGTGAAAATTACAGCTTTTTTAAAAAACGATTTTTTTTATTACCTGTTTTTTAAAAATCCTATGATTAGCAGAGCCAAGTTTTTATTAATATAATGTGAAGGAAAGGGCCAGAAATGTAGATGTTACTGTGCTGAGTACAGACAAAAAAAAGGGGGAAAGCCTTGCCTTTCTTTTTTATGATTTCCTATTGTCATTGCTAAAAGTGTGTCTT
The DNA here is from genome assembly GCF_951804945.1 of Podarcis cretensis. Taxonomy (NCBI): domain Eukaryota; kingdom Metazoa; phylum Chordata; class Lepidosauria; order Squamata; family Lacertidae; genus Podarcis; species Podarcis cretensis. The sequence continues at coordinate 33,315,472 of NC_137177.1, forward strand.
TGCCAGAAATTCCTTTTATGTAAGTTGTTTCTAGCTTCAAGTCTCCGTGTCTGACCCCTGTTCTGCATCTCAAGGTAACTTAAAACAGGAAGTGTACAAAGGAGGTTAGTGATGACTGGAGCAGCCAATCCAGCCTCTGTGATCTTCCTAGATAAAGGGGCTTAGCCAATGAGATGCAGGCGGAGGCGAGGTTTGGTGTCAAATAGCATGCTAGATTGAATGTCTTTGACTGTTAAAGTGGAAGGAGGCTGCACAGTGTTTCATTGGAGTCTCTGGGAGTTTTTCACTGAGGCAGGGGTCAGCTGAAAGACAAAGAAAAATGGCGAATAGTTTGTTGGGAGGGCAGCTGTTCAGTTTTGTACCACAGTGGACACTCCAGAGACCTTTTCCTGCATCTCCTGCTGCCTTTGTTTCCTCTTCCTCCACCTCTGGTTTTGTGTGTGTTTGTGTGGAGAAGGGCTAGGAATGACTTAATTAGCTCTGTCAGAGGAAGCACAATTAACTGCACATAAAATAAACGCAATCCCTGGTAAGTTTTTAAAATTGTTTTTGTTTTGTTTTCTATGTAGCGATCCTAGCTGTAACCAAGAAGCCAAGAGTGCAGATAAGTTGAAACTGTCTCAGAAAATGGCCCCTTTGCATTCCTTGCATACCTTACGGAGGAGCACCTATGTTACCTTGCTCTCCTTGGCTTGTGCATGCCCTTTAGCTGGCTCCCCGTCCTCCCCCCCACCCCCCGCTTGCCCCCACTTCTGTAGCTGTAAAAGGAGATGTGTGAGGAAAGAGATTAATTTGTGCAGAGATGCCTAATCTTTTGTGCAAGATCTGGGTTGAAAACCTGGAACTCTTTCTCTCCCCCCCCTTCCCCCTCCTGATAATTTGTCTTTGTTCAAATGCATTGAAGCTTTCATAGAAGGAGAAAAACATAAGGGAGTTGTTCTTCAAATGCCCTTTTGATTTTGGGAAATACAAAGAACATTGGCAACACATTTGGAGGAGTGGGGGTGTAGGGAGGAGAGTTAGCATTAACCTGCTCCCTTGCTATATACCATTCAGTCTTTAATAGCTGAGGCCTTAAACTGATACATTACTCTGTACATATTAGAGTTAATGTAGGTGCCATGCATTTGTAAATCTTGGCAACATTTATCACCTGTCATCTCTTCCTCCCCCGCCCCCCAGTGTTTATAAAGCTTCAGTGAGGGGGGTTTATTACTTGCTTAAATCACCATCGTTCTGAGTGGCAGCTGTCATTCTGTATTGTATTGCATGTATCATAAAGTCAGTTTCCATGTGCTGTGATCTGAAAACCTTTGCAGCAACCACATTTTGTTGATGTGGGAAAGTAAGGGGACAGAGAAGGGTTTAATCTCTTGCCCTTGTAGTTTCTGCCTCTTATCTAGGTTAAGTGAGACAAGTTTTTCCTTTGGTCACAGGCTACTAAAGACTTTGCTGTGGGTACCAAAATACTTGCATCTCTTCTGCAGACTTCTGCTTTCTTTTGACAAGTATTAGATGGCTTTTGCTTTTCTTCTTAGTTGTAAGTAGATGATGAAGGTCACTGGGATGTTCCTGCCACTGTGATCAGTCATCCTTTACTGGAAGAAGGGGAACAAGTGCACTCTGGAATGGGTTACCTGTTTGCATTGAGTAAAGACTGACACTCATGGCTTTTTTATTTTTTACATTTCTCCCTCATAGTTGGAATGGTGTTGCAGTAAAAGTTGCTGGAGCAAGGCCTTCCTTTGCTAACAAGAGTGACCTTGAAGCACTGCTTCTCTGAGTTTTAACGATTGAAGGACAAAGTTTGTTTATGCTGTTCTTAGCGATCAAGAAGCATCTGGATTAGCAGGAGGCTGAAGAGTTATTTGTAATACCTGAGCAAAACCATAGTTGGTATAAGTAAGTGGAAGACTGAAACTGAAGCCATTTAAACAAAAATCCTTGAAATTGTTCTCCCTCCCTCCCTTTGCCTCAGTCTGAAAGTTTCCAAGGGATTGTGATATTTAAGATGATAAGGAATGTTGTTTTCTGTCCTTATATCCTGCCTAACCTTTCTCTACTGGCTTTGGGAGTTAAATTTTGAGCATTCAAAGCAGGTTGCCAGCCACCCCCCAATGTAATGGGATGATGAGCAGGGGCACAACTTAATTTTGCATCAACATTAAACATAGTGTTAACATAAGAATATCTTTTGGAAATAAACTTTACCAAGTGTTAGTTTCTAAGGATGGATTTTACACCACCCTTCAAGAATCAGCTGTTCATGACTGAGGGTGGCAAGAATCCAGCCACCCATTAGCCTTGTTGCCTCAAAATTGGCCCTGGTGTCTTGAGTTGCTGAAGGGGACAGGAAGCATGTTTCTCCTCCTCCACTGCCCTGACCCCATGTATGCTGCTGCTGGGGTGTGTGGGTGTGTGTGTGTGTGTGAGAGAGAGAGAGAGATTGCAAGATTGCTGCTGTCTTCAGCTTCCTCTAACTTCATTTGTCCCCATTTGCAAGCAACAACCCCTTGCTGGACATAGATCTCCCAAACAGATGCTCTTGTTGCCCAGTAGCAGCTCTCACTTAACTGCAAAAGCAAGATATCCCATTTCATGGATGTCCTCAGGTCTCCCATTCCCCCCCCCCCCCCAGCTGGCACTGAAGTTTTGCAAATGTCTACACATCCCTGTTTCTGCTGTAGTTAAGAACTTAGGGCACATTCCTGAAATGAATAGCAACATTAGTGGAGCTTGTACAGTAGAACTTCCTTGTGGACTGTGCCACTGACATATTCTGTGTACATTGCTACACTTATTCCTTCCAACTAGCTTCTGTATTGCCCCAGTATTAGCTCCTCATGGAAGGGACTGATAAGATTCAAGCCAAGCCTATTGGTCAACACCATCCTTAAATGCATAGACTCTGCTTTGCACGTATAAAGGTGTGTTAGGAAACTGCAGAACTGGCCTTTTTATGAATCATAAACCAGGCATTGTTTTGCTTTTATCCTAGCACCCCAGTTTCTCAAGATTGACCCTGTTTTCGCTAAAGCTTGCAGTTCTGTGTCCTAGATAAAATGAAAGCATGCCTCCTGTCCCTTTATTCAAGTCATTGAACCACCTGGCAAATAGAGGATAGCAGTAGATCTCCATGTAAAGGATTGATGATGTCACTCAAAATGTGGTTGCCATTTTAGTGACATTAACGAGAGTATTGCTCTGTTCAGGCTTATTCAGGGCCTTGACTGAGGTCTTCACTTCTGTTTGACAAAATTTAGGCTGTCATTAGGTTGTTATAGAGGATTTGGAGAAGATGAGGTTATTGAAGTGCATTTTTGAGGGAAGTCTGAAGGAAGTAGGAGTCTTGACTATGAGGAGGACATGTTTAGAGAAAGGCTACATGGAAAAGAATGATGGAACATCAGAACTATTTACCATGGTTTTTAGGCTGCTTGATGCTTTTCAGACATGCATTCTAGGGAACCTTGGGGATCCTTGCAGCTTTTTAGGTGTTCTATAATGAGATGACTAATAATGGCGGACAAGCTCATTTTCAGGGTATCTTGCTCACTACTGCCATTTTCCTCCCTCAGTGTTTTGTGCTAACCATAGTTTAGAACCCAAGCCATGGTTTGAGCTTCCCCAAAGCACTAGACAAACCTGTCTTAAAGGTGCCTGTCTGTTTTCATTTCCCATGCACTCAGCTTATTGTTCTATTACCTCCAATATGGTTTGTTTATGTATGCTAACACATAGTTGGCATAGACCATGTTTTGTAAATGCACTTCATTTTATGGTTTCTGATAAATAGCTTATGGAACATTTATGTGTGGGCATTGTCAGGTGTTCATAATATCAATAACTTCTTGTATCTCTTCAACCTTGTGAAAGCATTTGGAAGCATACATATGAAATAGTTGCTATAACTATTAAACATACTTATTTGCAGCTATATAGAGCCTTCAGTGTAGCAGCGTTTTAGAATGCCTTTCATCATTCAACTTATGTGCCTTTTATACTGCAGAATCACTGCTGCTTAGAGCTAAGGAACATATTTATGTTGACTTTCTTTGTAAGGATGCTAAGCAAGATCACTTACATGAAGGCTGAGGCTGCAATCCCATGCCCATTTTTTCGACTAAGTCCTATTTGAATACAGTGGTACTTCTTTCCAGTAAGCATAAGATTGAGTTGTAACTGTTCCAAAAGTAAAGACTAGGAGTTACTAGGCAAAATAGAATCTCCGTGTGATGCAAACTTTTAATGTCCATGCTTTTGCTTAGTAGAGCCAGTGTTAGAAACTTAGATATATAAGCTAGGTGCCAAATGGCTCCTTAAACCAGGGTTATAGTCGCCAAAATGGAATGTCTAGTTGCCATTTTGGGGCCTGACAGCTCGAAAGCCCTATTATTTTTCAATACAACTTTTTGGTTCCTGAAATTCATTCTGATTGTGCAGATAAAATATAGCAGGTTGAATTCTACAGGATGTATTGCTAATGCGTGAAAACAGTCAAAATCCAAGGATCCCCAGGCATGCACCTCCAGAAGGTGGAGATGTAAGGCACCATACTGGTGCCCAGGCGTCTTCAGTTGGTCGCAAGTAGTCGAAAGCCAGGTGCTAAATTTCAATTTTCAATTTCAAATGCTGAGTAGAGTCATAATTTCTCCATTAGTTCTCCATAATTTATACATGTTGCACAGTTCAAGTTGTTGGATGTGCAATTCCTGGTTGCTAGTCCCTGAGTCCAGTAGGAAATCCACATGTATATAGCATTTGTTATAACTTTATAACTACATGTTATAATAATTAACCTAAGTAGTTGGATATCCTCTCCAGTGATTCTTGTTTACATAGAAAAAACAAATTTTAACACAATGTTTGATAGGTGGAAATGAATCAGTTTTAAGACTGTGACTGTGTTCACATGGTCATGTCCTGGTTTATTATTATTTAGTATGCAGTTCCGTTGCTCCTCCCTTTGCATGAGTGGCAAAACAAACCAGGAAGCTGCACGTAGCCTTAGTTTCCCATTACAGTACATACAAATGGATATTGTGTTTAATGGCTTCCAGCCAATTCTAAACACACCCTATAACAATTTGTATTAAACTGATACCCCACACCCTGCAGATTAAATGTTTTGTATGTCACTTTGAGAGAATCTTATAGATAAATTAAATAGAAAATTGACAACAAATCTATGATCTGGAAATATTGTACATATAGCAGACTCTCACTAGCAGTGTAATGTTTGAGACATAGGTACGCATATACATATGTATTTAATACCCTGATTTCCATTATCCTTGTGTCTGTGTGTTTGGATGGAGGAGGATTGCAGAACTTGGGCATTACACACAATGCTGTAAGTTCAAGAGGACTACGGTAGTGGTAGGAGGTGGTGCACATAGAATCTGACACCCGAAAACACACATACCCACCCACCTACCCACATACCCACAGAGTACTCCCAGATTGCAAATGTGCAATTTGGCCATAAAAGGAAGGGATGAATTATAAGGAATAATAATTGGCCAGTGTTTGAAACTTGCATTGTTCTAGGCACATTTTGCGACAGGGAATTTCATTAGTGTGAGCAGTTTCTGAGCTCAGGGCGCAGTATTGCGCGTAAAATTTCTGTTTAAAACTGCAGAGTAGAAGGAAAGGGGGATCTTTTCTGCCTCCCCACCCCAGCTACTCTCTGAAGACTGGAGAAGAGACCCTCTTAAGAGTATTGGGGGGTGGGCAGCGAAAAGACCGGACCATGTGAAAAATGAACACAATATTTTAGCTGCAGTTCATTCATTTTCAGCTTTTTGTATTCTTGTTATAAAAAAGTGTGCCTAGACATTATGTTTTGGCACCCATAACCTAGGTTTAAGGTGCCATTTAGCCCCTAGCTTTAATATCTCTGTTTCTAACACTGTAATTGGCTTATGCTTTCACTAAATGTTATTCTGTCCTTTAGTCCTTTTAACACAAGCCAATGAAAAATAATTAGAATAATTACTTTTTCAAAAAAAAAAAAAAAGATTGGAACTTTTCAGCATACAATACCATAACAAACTAAAAAAAATTAGAATATTTTACACCATCTGCAATCATAAAGGATAAAGGATTACAAATAATGTTTAGCCAGCTTTGTAAAAATCAATAAAATCTACATTTGTTGAGTGTGGTGCTTAAGATATGTTTTGAAAACATAATTTCCCAGAGTCTGAGAATGAATTGCAGAGAATGGAGGAAGCAGTCTGTACCCTCTACAGTTAGAACTTCTTAGAGCTTCCATTAAATGCAACATGGAATGAAAAAAGTTGGACTCACATTGCTGTGCTTGCTGTGGTTCAGTAGCTGGTTCAGAACATTTATGTTTTCAGTTGTTATAATCTGGTCATTGATGTTGACCTGGGCCAACTTCTTGAGTTGGTAAATACCACCTACAAGATGCTCAGATCACACAATGGCCAAGGCTGGCCAAAGTGTAGATCACAAGACATGTAGCTGGCCCTCTCATTGTTGCAGTACAGTCAGTACACAATTACCTGTGGAAATGTGTGGCACCTCGTACTAAATTTTGATGACTTGGGAAAGTGTCTAGGAATAAGCAGCTGTGAGCTGTGTGGCTCCTGAAGGTATACTAACTCTTTAATTGTCCACTCAGAGGTTTGATGAAAATTCTAGCTCCCATGTTTTCCTGAAATGATACAGTAAATATGTTCTTTTAAGAGGCCACCAAGAAGACATAAAGGAAGCTGCCTTATACTGAGTCAGACCAATATGACAGAAGATACCTGACAAGTGACTTGTTCCACTCACCTGTCTAAGGTCCTTATGCAGTGCTTCCGAGTTGTCCATCAGCCAGCTGGTTGTCAGGTATTTGCAACAGCTTTGGGTTCAAACCTGTTTTCTGACGGTGTCAGCTGCATAAGTCAGTTCTCTACAAAAAAGCTAGGTTTTAGCAGCAGTTTCAATACAAACTGTTTTGTGCTATGATAATAACAATAACAATAACAACAATTTATTTATACCCTGCCCATCTGGCTGGGTTTCCCCAGCTACTCTGGGTGGCTCCCAATCAAATATTAAAAACACAATACAGCATTAAACATTAAAAACTTCCCAAAACAGGGCCACCTTTAGATGTTGTTTAAAAGTAGGATAGTTGCTTATTTCCTTGACATCTGATGGGAGGGCATTCCACAGAGTGGATGTCACTACTGAGAAGGCCCTCTGCCTGGTTCCCTGTAGCTTCAGTGAGGGAACCACCAGAAAGTTGTCGGCGCTCGACCTCAGTGTCCGGGCTGAACGATGGGAGGTGGAGACGCTCCTTCAGGTATACAGGACCGAGGCCATTTAGGGCTTTAAAGGTCAGCACCAACACTTTGAATTGTGCTATTGATGGGGGCAGGAAAGTGTCTTGCTCCACCAAAGGAACAATTGGGAACTCATTAAGCCCCTAATAGTTCCTTAGTAGCCATATTGGTACCTTCCTCACACCTGATGTCACGTGATCCATTCCAGGCCAGATTTTGCCCATGACCTGGAGGCATAGCTGTCAACCTTCCCTTTTTTGTGGTAAATTTCCTTATTCCCGCTGCTATCCCGGATTGTTAGATATCTCGTAGACTGACCCCGGGACAGGTGAGGCTGCTGAGCCCTTATTTTCAAATCTGAAAGTTGACAGCTATGCCTGGAGGTTCCCCACCCCTGGTTTGAACTGACTAGCAGCAGCTTTCCAGGGTCTCAAGCAAGGGTCCTTCCCAGCCCTATCAGGAGATGCCAGGGACTGAACATGGGAACTTTTGTATACTGAATGTGTGCTCTGCTACTGAGCTACAGCCGTTCTCCCCAATAGGAAGTTAAATCTTACCTATTTCTAAAATGTGTGTGCGTGTTTTGTTTAGTTTTTTTTGGAAAATGTATATAAAATACTGCTCAAGATTACTGTTTTTAAACAGTGTCTTAGGATCGAAGAAACTAGTCTCTTAACACTTTGGAAAGATGAATGGGCAGGAGGAGGTGCAGATTAGGGTGGGATCAGTGTGCTTTAAGCATGAGGTCTCCTGTTTTTCAGAATGTTATCAGCTTAAAAACTTAAAGAACAAACCACACCACCTGTGTACTATTCAGCACGTGACATGCAGTGTTTCACCCCTGAGTTTCAGTCTTTTCTGACTTGCATTTAACAACATATCTAAATTACAATGTTGAATCGATCTTTTCTAAGGTGGTTCCACATTTGGAAAGTAGCTTGCTAACCTGGAAAATCTGAATGGTTGTGAGGAAATGTAAAATAATGAGCCGTTTGATAAACTAGACCCAGTAAATGTTTAACTTTGGAAGTACCATTTTTATTTATGTCCTTGAACTGCTCTGTTTAAAGACAACTACAATAGATGGAAATAGCGATGCCAATGAGTTTTGCTTTTCTCTTAATACATTACTTTTTAAAACTAGCAAGTGAAGCATTTTCCAAATGGACTGTGATTGTGGTGCGGCACCAGCAAAAGGTCATTTCTTCTCTCGGTGAGCATTTAGCTTATTACCTTTCTTCTGGAATTTTGCTGCATGCTGTTTCTGTAGCCACTTGTGATTCCTTCGTCTGCTTGTAAATTGAAAATCCTCCAACCTTGCATGAAAGAAACTGCCAAGGCAACTATGTTTCACCAGTGTATCAAGTTTTTAAGTACATGAATTGGATTATGTATGGTGCAGCTTTACTTAACTTCTCATTCTTTATTTTGTGGGCACAACTTGTGCTTAGCTACTCTTAATTGTGTGGATTATAAACACTTAACAAAAATAAGTTAGTGAATGTAAACTTTTCCACAAGTTAACAGCCAGGTTAAGAGCCACAGATTCTTTTTCATATATGTGGAAATGTTAGCACTTGAGTATCTATTTAAGAAGAGATGGTTATAGAAGCAACACAATAGAACCAAATCAGTTATGCTTCTAAGAGGCAGTGCCATGTCTGCACCTTGAGAGATTCTATGATCAGAATAAACATGCTGGTTACAAGTTCCTTTTTCAGTACCCCTCTTGTGTTCCCACTTTCTTGGTCTACTTCATGCATCTGGTGGGAAGTTGGTTGCTGCCTATAAAAGTTTACTCTGGCTTTTTGCTGTTTTGCTCTGACTTATTTTCCAACTTCCTTGTGCAGCCATGAGAACTAAAAATGATCTTAAAAGTTGAAAGAGTCAAGAAGTCAATTACTGTGCTGCCCAGTGCATTTGTAGATGCATGGGATACACACTTCACTGCCAATTGAAAATGCCTCTTGCTAGATGATAAGGACTTTGCCAGACCCAGCCAATGATTCCTGTAGGCATGTGTTTTGTTTCCAAGAGTGGACAGCCATGTGCTTCTGGGAAACTTGCCTGAAGGCAATGGCTCCTCCCTGTTGCTTTCCCCACCCATCACTTGAGGTATATGGAGGTTTTATTTATCTAATGTGACCAGTAACTGTTGATAGATCTATCCCCCATGAATTGCCTAGTCCCTTTTTAAGGCCGTCTGGCCATAACCACATATTTTACTTTATGCACAATGGGAGAATGGAACCAGGACTAGGCATGCTTGCCTTAACACATAATGACATGACACTTATTTCTATGTTCTTATGCCATCCTCTGTGTGTACATAAACCTTTTCTATTGCTTTTTGAGGGCAAGGTGATTCCCTACTATGTGTGTAGACTTTCCAGCCAGTAATTTTGTGGACAAAATTTCAGTTTGTGTAGCTGTAGAGGTGCAAGTAGCGTTGGAAAAAATAATTTGGGTCCAGCCATGGAACTCCATCCTAAGGGAAGTCAGGCAGTTCTCTCCCCCGCCATCCCCACCACCCCTTTCCTGTATTCAGCAAACATGTAAATACTTATTTGGCCAATATTTTTATGAAGGATAGTACTGCTTTTAATATCTGTTTGTGATGTGTAGTTTTGAATTGCTTTTACATAATTTTATTGTGAGCTTCCATAGTCTCCTTTTGGGAAGGAAGAGTGGTATATAAATTTGGAATAAATTCACTTTCTAGATATCAGCTTCAGCCTAAGAGTTGGGTGGCTTTGTCACAAGCCCTTTTTAGCCTGGGCGCTTTCTAACCTTTGATGCAGATCTACATATTTATATATCCCTATGCATACACACAATTGGCCTCTAATGGGAAGATCAGCTTTATTTTGAAAGTTCACTTGCATTGAGTATGTAAAAATAGATCCCAATGTCATCTTCACATGAGATGGCAGACCAACACGGCTACCTACCTGAAACTTCACATGAGATGTCAGACTTGTATGGGTTCTTTCCACTGCCACTGCAAGTATGTATAGAGTTTACACATTTTGACTCATGTGAAACTACAATGAAACAGTTGGAGCTAGCTGAGACTTCCCAGTAAATACATGGGATTGATGTGGGATTGGGACACTATGTCTTCCAGACCCAAGCTCCGTTATCCCATTATACGGTGCTATCTCTTTAAAAGAAAAGCAGGTGCATTTATTCTTTCTGCATCTAAATTTTGAATAAATTAATGTTAAAGCAACACACCATATTGTCTCTTGTTGTATTTTGCATTTTTAAATATTGGCAAGCCCGAACTATTTCAGTTCAGTATCCTGCAATTTAAGGGGGGTGAGGGAGAAATCTGATTGTCATTGGCAATGGCCCAGTTCACACATCACGGTAAGCCATAGTTAATTACTTACAGTGAATGAGCAGCATGCTAGCATGTACTGCCTGATTGCTCTCACTTTGCTCTTCCCCAATAGCATTTGTGTTGGTTGCCCTTGCATCCAAATTGGAGGTCATAGTTTGTTTCTCCCTGACAAACAGTTATCATTAAATCATGGTTTATTCTTGGCTTCCTGATCATGGTTGTTAAGGATAAACAAATGATGATCCCAGTTTGGACATAACAGCAATCCAGGCTTCATCGCTTGTTACTCCTTCTTGTGGCAAAGGAGCAACAAGCGGAGTGACTGGGCAACATGTACTCTGCTTGCTCACAGGGAGCCATTGACCATGGCTTCCTGTGATGTGTGAACTGGGTTTGAGAAATACTCTTACCAGAGGTAAGGGCTGAAACAACAACATGGCGCCTTCCCAGATGTTTTGAAATTGCACTCCCATAAGCCACAGGCAGTAGTCAGGAATGATAGGGACTAGAGTCCATAGTATCAGATGAGTTCAGGTTGTATGGTTTAGCTCTGTCTCCTATGCATATTGTGCACAATATCTTGTAGACATAGTGTGCCTACAACAGTGTAGGTTGCTTGTGAAAGTGAGCAGGAATGGGGCCAGGCTTGTAGGAAGCTTGTAGGCCAGACTTGCACTGAAGGCATTGGGGGAGCCATAGTTGAACAGCTGGGCTACAGTTGAGTAACTGTTGTACAGCTCTGGATGGAGGAACTCTTGTCCTTTCAGCAAATAGCGTGTTAAAGAACCAAATGTTGTTCTTTTTCCTGGTTTTGCTGCTATAGCATGATACTGTTTAAAAGAAATAAAATTAAGCTTCAGTTTGGGAGAATCATATGTCATGTAGATGGTTATTGATACTGAATAATGTTATCTGATAACAAAAGTACACATTTTGCTTGCTGTTTCTCACTGATTAGGTCAGTTGCTAAAAAGAGAAACATTGCTTGTGAATTTTGCAGAGTGGTATAAAGCTTGAAGCAAACATCCTTGGGACTGGTGTATGTGTCATTGTATGCTCAAATTATTCCCCTCCCGTTCTTTTTTCCGTTTATTTGTGTTAGGGATGAAGAGAGAAACCAGTATAAGAAAAGTGAATGTAAAATGAGCCCATATTTTGGAAACTCCTATTGCTGAGAATATGCAGCAGTTTTCAGTGTTGTTTTTGTAAGATAAATATAGCATAGCACAGTTCAACATGGAAAATTAATACACGCTTTAAAAGCATCTACGTGTATATGCAACAACTGCAGAATGGGAAGTGGGATCTCATTTATATGCAGTTCCAAAGCAATCCAATATTTTTAATATAAGCAAATAAAGTATGTATGTTGCATTCTTGCCACCACCATCTAATGATGTTGGAAACACTCTGATGGTGTTTCCTGCTTGGCAGGGGGTTGGACTCGATGGCCCTTGTGGTCTCTTCCAACTCTATGATTCTATGATTCTATGAAATCTTTCTGGTAGCCATGTCCCCTCCCAACCTTTACTAAGCATTTCCCCATGTGTTCTCAAACTTTTGTCATTTGCACTGAGAGCTAGAAACTTTTCTTACTGGTATTGAAAATGAAAATTTTAGGCTTAAAGAGCATATGTACCTAGCAGTCTTCAAGGTATTGTTTTTTGAAATTCTGCCCAGAGAAACTAGGGGGTTCCTGAACGAGAAAATCAGTAATGTTGGGAAATCCTCCCTGAAATGTGTGTCGCCTACAGAAGTCGGACACAGTCGCAATTCAAGCGGGCTGATGGCGAGGCTGAAGTTCTTCAGCAAAGATGTGGAAAATGTTCTCTGAAGGTGGAAAGTTTAAAAAATCACTGTAAGCAATTTAGTTTTGTGAGCAGAGGTGCGATATGTTAAAGCATTCACCCAAATGTAGGATGCAACAATGGGGGCAGGAATGCTATTTTGCTATCTCTTGCTATTCTGTGATTGTTGAATGGAAGTTTCTAGTAGTCTTTTCATTCTGCAGACAACTTACTAAACCAGGCTCCATTTCTTCTCCCTGATACTTTTAAAGGAAGCACTGATGTTTAGGTTTTAAAGCATCATGTAAAAACAGGAAACTTTTTAAAAGAATACCATAATGTAGAATAATGTGGCTATTTTTGCAGGTATGCCATTGCCTACCTGACTTCCAGTTCTTGCCAGCATGTAGCTGATGCAGGAAGACACAGATTTTTGTCAACCTTCATAATCCCCTCCCCCAGCAATAAGGGGATAATGATAATGGTTTGTGTTAAGATGGAACAACACCTTACACTCAGCATAATGCTGCCTCTGAAAATGGCAGCTCTGTTGAGTTCTGTCTCCCCTTCTTTCACATTTAGGCTTGTTTCCTTGTGTGGTAGTGACTTCTTCATTTCATGTGTTTCCATGCCAGTGACAACCAGTGTTGCAGGCTAGGGAATAGCACCATATGATGATATACTACACAAAGAAGTGTGCCTAAACTTCTGCAGAGAGGGTGTGGTGGAGAGAAACTTGAAGTGGGGCCATGTCAAGGAGAACATGGCATCTTGCTAGAGTTAACAATTCTGGAGGCAATGTATGTGAAGTGCTTTAAGAGCATCAGTAAGGCTGCCCTGCCCTGCTCTAGTCAACCTTACGCTTGACCTAGTAAGAGAGGATTGAAGCACTTTAGTCTCAGGGACACTCTGTGCCAATAGGCAACTTAGAAAAACAAGTACACATTTTCAACTATGTTAGAGAATAGCTAGGAATAAAAAGATTTGATTTATGTCCCCCCATATTTCCTAGACTCATTATGGGAAAAAGAAATCAAACTTCTTCCTCTCTTCTCCTGCTCCACACATTTTGTGCCAGATGCTTTTACTTCAGTCCTAAACTGATTCTGTTCCATTGATGTTCTGTTATTTTTTTCTAAATGTGATTTCCCCCCCCCCCCACCAGATGTATCTTTAAAATAGTTTGATCTTTTATTTTTTTGTGAGATATGCCATAAAAAACACCCAAATTGTGGTATAACTGATAGCAAACATTTTTTCAAGTGACTGGCATGTTTTATTCTTGTTCTCTCCCTTTAGCACAAGGCAGAGGTTAAATAGATCGGGATGCAAAATAGCTACTGAGAGGGGGAAATTGCAGGATAGTGGGATCATATATTGATTTTGGTTTTTTGAGTGAATTATATTGCTGCTTGAAAGGAGAAAGTCCTGCCTGGTTCTAGTGTGCTAACATTGAAAGATCAGTTACATAAGAGATTCCTGCCAGGACAGAGCAGATCTGGGGGATTAGTTTGTGTGTCCTTAAATCAAGACTTGCCTTCATGTAGGGAAAAGATATAGGCATGCCTTTCAATTGCTGATGTTCTTAAAAATTTCTAAGCATCTGAAGGCAAACAGTGTTAATGGTTAAAAGAGATATAAACCCCCTAGTAAATTTTATGCCAGTATGTGTGTGCTCTTGTCAAGGAACAGTCTCTTAACCCTTTTTCCCTCTTTAGGAGAACACTTCCACATACTAGCTTATTTGCTGAGGACCCCTCTGTCGCTGAGCATTCTGGGGCTGGGACAATATCCTGAGATGTTCTCAGTTCACCTGAGCCATTATTTCTTGCCATCATCCCACAAAAACTGTGTGTGCTGTAAAATACCATGCAGTTTAATTTTACTGGGGGAACTGGTAGCGGTGGGCAAGCTTTCTGGGATGCTTGGTCATCATTCTTGTACTTCTGTTTGAGAATTCCAGATAAGCCCTTTCTTTACATAAAAGGCTAGAAAATAAAATATAAATGTCTGATGGAAATCTGATGTGGAAATCTGGAATAATCTCCCGTGGACAGTGCAAGAACATAATACAGTGGTACCTCGGGTTACATACGCTTCAGGTTACAGACTCCGCTAACCCAGAAACAGTACCTTGGGTTAAGAACTTTGCTTCAGGATGAGAACAGAAATCATGCTCTGGCGGCGCGGCAGCAGCAGGAGGCCGCATTAGCTAAAGTGGTGCTTCAGGTTAAGAACAGTTTCAGGTTAAGAACAGACCTCCAGAACAAATTAAGTGCGTAACCCGAGGTACCACTGTAGAACTATGATGCCAACTTAAAGATGGACTAAAATTAATTTTGGAAGGTGTGTTTTGGGTCATCGTCTATATGATTCCTGAAGTTTTCTTCCCCCGCCTAATGGACAAGGTGTTTGCACTGGTGTGGAAGTACATGTATCTTGCATGAGCAGGTTGACTGCTCAGTACAACGCAATGCAAGTGCCATGCCCTGCTGCATGTACCACCACTATGCAGAAATGTCTTTTGGATCCCCCAGGGTGGGGCAGAATACACAAAGTGGCCCACTGGGGTCGGAGCACAATCCACACCACCATATATGACTCTGTATTAAGTTATTTCCCTTCCCCAGAGGCCTAATTAGATTCTGCAGTGAGATGAGATGTTGGGTGGTGTGGCCTTGTCATTTGGACCTGTTTGCTCTGCAGGTGCTTTTCTGTTGCAAGCTTGCTCTGGCCTGCTGTGATATAGATTGCATCAGTAAACAATGTGCTCGCAGCTGGTGGGGGTTTGCCCTGCTTTTGTTGCCCGGGATCAGGCTGCATATTGCCTTGGTCTTTTCAGCTCCACATGAATTATCTATTTGGTATATATTATGGAAATTGCATACACGCGGCAGCATAACTTATTAGGGTTGTCAACTAATTGCATATTTGAGTGGATTGATTACATTTAAATAAGTATGTTCTAAAGAAGCTGCAAGCGATCTTTTATTTTCTCAAGATATTGCAGATGTTGTGCCATTAGGGAGTATTCATCAAAATCCAGTCTTAGAAAACTTAACCAGTCCTATCTAACTTCTGATTTTTCCTTTTCTTTTATAGCAGCAGAATTTATTGTTCTTCATGGAGTTGTATCTACAACCTTAAGTACTAATAATTTTCCACAATAGAATTATTTAGCACTGTGGTTACTATTTTTTTAAGCAATAGGTTGTTGCTTTACATAGCATAAGCCAATGTCCAGATGCTAGCTGCCCCAGGACCACGGCATTCTCAACATTCTTTGGGGAGGGGAGCACTCTTCCCTTTTTCGGCCTGAGTAAAAGTCCAAAATAAACCCCACCACACACAATAGATCATAAGTCAGTGGGAATCATACCCACTTATGTTAGAATTGTTCCTGGCCCCCAGCCATTTCCCATTACGCCACTATGCAGAAAGATTGCTTTCTTTAAAAGTCTGAATAAAAACAATCTCTGGTTTTCTTCTCCCCTCTGTGCAAACTTAGGAAGGTATATTTAACACAGTAATTTCAAAAAAACCAGCTGTGGAATTATCTTCTGACTATTCTTAAATTTTCTTACTTACTTACAAACTTAAATTTTCTCTGGCCAACCCAGGCTTTTGTCCCCTGTAAAAAACTAGTATACAATTTCCTCCTGGAGTTTCTTATCACTTCTCACGTGAAGGCAAGAGAGATATATCTTCTCCTTTGGGATATTCTCTTCCATCTAAACAGGAGGCAGGGCCAGCTGAAGATTGGCTTCTCAGGAGGGCTCTTCAGTCTCACTGATAGGCAGGCTCTGCCTAGTGGCTGTGAGGCTGGGTCTCAATTTGTTCTGAAAAAGTGCTGATTTCTGTATTTCCCCCTTTTAATTGTTGTTTTCTTCTTCCCTTCTGACATAACTGTTGTAGGTGAGGAAGTACTTACCTTATGAGCAGTACAGTTATGGAGCTTCAAGTTCCTACCAGACTGCCATTCCAAAGAATTCTGTGCCTTAGGAAGTTAGGAGAAATGTGCCACCTCTTTGCATCCATTTTGTTAAAGGTCTTTGAAGGGATAATGCTAGGAAACACTTGTTTCCTAGCTAGAATGTGAAGTGTATTCTCATTTTACATTTAGGAATGTCTTCTGTTTCTGTGGCCATCGTGCTATCAAAAGGCATCGTGCTACCAAAAGGCAATATTTCTCAAGGTCATCAATGAATTGGAAACCTTTTCCTCCCACCCAGACCTAAGCTAAGGTGATCTGAAGTTCATATATATCATTTATAAACTTTTTCAAAAAGCATCATACAAAGCAGTAAATTTACCATCAAAAATGTTAAATCGACAACAACATTGAAAAAGCATAACAATATACAACCGTAACAAGTGTCTGCAAGCCAAGAAATGTTAACTTAAATGCCAAACAATCTAGTTATTTATTTTTCTGACATATTTGCTCTGACAAAAGACCCACAGGGCTCAGTAGAATTTAATACATGTGTATGAGTACTGTACTGAGATTGCAGCCTTGGTGTACAAAAATATCTGAATTAAAATAGTGGAATGTAGGCTTTTGGGGAGACTGTTTTACAATGTAGGTGCTATGGCAGAAAAGGTCTAATGTAGCCTTCTCCAACCCTTCAGATACTGCTAACTAAAACTCCCATCAGCCCCAGCCAGAACAATCATTCCTAATCTGAAGGAATCAGAAGAATCATGTGGGTTAATAAACTCCCAAAAGTACACTGCTTGGTCACAAATGTAAAATGTAAGATCTTTCTGAAAAGTACTGTATATAAGAATAGAATCTGTGGAGAAGTCCTTTATGTCTTCTCAAAACTCTTAAGAAAATTTTAGTAATGAAGGAGAATTGTGGGAAGTACCCTCAGATTATTGGATAACACTGCAGGCTTTGCATTTGCTCTTCATGTCCCAAAGCCATCTGAGGACCTTTGAAATGTGAACTCTGCAGGTCCTCAAGGCAGTTCTTCTTCTAACACGTCTCTTAATTTCTTTCTAGCTTCCAAAATGTCCACAGATGGGGGCTTTGGCTCAGGAGGCAACAGTGATGCCCAGCAGTGCCTTCAGTCTTTTTGGCCTCGGGTCATGGAGGAGATTCGAAATCTAACAGTGGTAAGTTATTCCATAAAAACAATAATCAGAACTTTCATGTGATATTTGCAGCATTATTGAGGAGGAGTTATTGTCCACCAGATTAGTTTCATCTACAAGGGATTGCTGATTATTATGCTGCCTTCTCAGGCGGGGTGGGGGTGGGGAGATTGAATTTCTGATTTTTTTTGTAACTGTGTCCTTCTTACCTCCAATAAACTCAGCAATACAAGCAGGGGGCCATAGAACTGTAGAGTTAGAAGAGATCCCGAGGGTCATCTAGTCCAACCCCCGGCAATGCAAGAATGTCAACTAAGCATCCATGACAGGTGGTCATCCAACCTCTGCTTAAAAATGGAGGAGAGGCTACCACCTCTCATGGGAGACTGCTCCACTGTCAAACAGCTCTTACTTTCAGAAAGTTCTTCCTGATGTTTAGTCAGAACCTCCTTTCCTGTGACTTGAAGCTATTGGTTTGGGTCCTACCCTCTGGAGCAGGAGAAAACAAATTTGTTCCATCTTCCATGCAGCATCCCTTTCACAAGAGACAGTTGCTTCCTGTGTTGCCTTTTTGCGAAGCTTTGCAGTACAGAGAAAATTCTACAAGGGACCACATCTGTAGAGTTGGATTCTGTGTAGGGGCAAGTCTGTAATATTTGCCTTTCCAGGAGTATGATTTGCTCAGTTCTCTTATTGAACAGAACACAAAGAAATGCAGTGTTTTGTGTGTGTCCAGTAACATAACGTAGCCCCATGCCTACCCATAGAACAGGGGTCAGCAAACGTTTTCCGCAGGGGGCCGGTCCACTGTCCCTCAGACCTTGTGGAGGGCTGGACTATAATTCCTGTGCACAGTGCAAGCCACCTTCTTGGTTTGCCACCTGCCTCATTCAGCAAAGGGCTTCCTCCCCACCTAGAGAAAGAAGGCGCTGCTCTTACCTTCCCAGGGGCTGCCGCCACCACCACTGCCGCCGCTTCTCGTGAAGCGGGTAGGCAGAGCGAGCTCGTCTGCTCCGCTCTCTGGCCCACAGGAGCACCAGGGCGGCAGCGGCGGGAGGAAGAAGCCAAGCGGCAGTGGCTCTGCCAATCAAATGCCGCTGAGGTAAACCAGGTGCAGTGCTTGATTGGCAGAGCCGCCGCTGCTCGGCCTCTTCCTCTCATTGCCATCACCGGGAGTTGCAGGTTCTGACTTCGCAGCGCGGGCTGGATTTAGGACTCAGGTAGGCCTGATCCTGCCCAGGGGCTGTAGTTTGCTGACCCCTGCCATAGAACTACAAGAGACACATATGTTCAGGTCAGAAAACGTATTGTTTGCCTTTGTGGGTGGGTAGGGTCGTGCAGCTGAGGTGGATGGCAAGTATCTGGTCTTCTGTACAGTTTTCCGTCATTCACCATTCCTTCATGCTACCTGTAGTCCCACAGAAGTGATTGTGCCTGTTGTAGATGCCTCACTTAGGTGGAGTTGTCATCTGATTGCCACCCACACTAAGCATGGACATTCATATCTTTAGCTAGCGGATGTGATTTTCTTACATTTTATTTATTTCGGTTTTTAATTTATCGAGCACCTTCCCATTTAAAAAAAAAAAAAGCTCAAGGTGGCAAATTTGAAATGAGGAAAATACATAGAACTAAATATTAGTCATTTTTAGCTACAATAAATACTAAATGTGGCAACACACAGGCTTAAATGCCGGAATAAATCAGCCTGTTAAAATCAGACGGTAAAAGCATTTACAAATAATAAGGTCTTTGCTTTCTGGAAGACTTCGAGTAATGAAGAGGTCTCTCTTGGGAGGCTGCTTCACAATATGTGTGGGATCACTGAAAATACATAGGGCCCATGCCCTCACAAATCACATCTCTCTAATAGAAGCTCAGTGGTGTGATGTATGTTCAGAGGAATCTTGGAAAAGAGGAGTAGGCAAATTTGCAGAGGTTAGGTTTTTTAGTGCCTGTTAATCATGATGGTCAAATGAAATCGCCAAGGTGAGAGGCAGTGAGCTTTTGAATACCAGTTAGGAGGGCACAATCTGAAGGGCTTTTCTAGAGCATCTCCATGCTGCAGTTGATGGACCAAACAGGACTCTTGCATTCAGAAAGGTTTTCATATGGCTTATTGGCCTGAGGTCCAGTGCCTTTTATAAATTTGTGAAGGAACTAAACTCGTAACATAGTTGATTCACAGATGAATAAGACGCCTTTAGAGACCTGCATCGCCACCACGTTAGAAAAATTGGATATAATTCTCAATTTTTTGAATATTTTAAATTAAGACACATCATAAATAATCAATTGCAGAAACATACACATCTCTGAGAAAAATCTAAATTTGAATGGTTAGTTAACATGCCTCCTTCTACAAATCTGATAAGTAAAAACTATACTTAGATTCCCAGTCAGGAGTACAATACCTTTTAGACCTTGCTCCCACTTCTTTTTAAATCAACAAATTTATGAAGAAGTTTGGACCTGTTTGTTGAAGAATTTACCTTAGAGATTAATCAGTATTAGAGTCTTGATATAATTGTAAATAAACCCTAGAGCCCACCTTGGAACCAGCTTGCTAAAGATAAATTTCCCATTTGGATCTGATGCTTAGAGCTGCCTTTTTGGAGGCCAGTGGAAAGATATTGATGCATAAAAATCAGAATTAATTATGTTCCTTTAGTAAACATAGCTCTGACATGTAGGAGCTGCAAGTCTGAGATTTCAGCTCAGTGGTAAAAAGTCTTCTGCAGCTTTCCAAAAAGGGGCAGTTTTTTGGTGCGGGTTTTTTTGGGTTTTTTAGTACTCTGGACACGTGAGTCAATTTATTACACTGTGAATGAACAAAACATTGAATGTCAAGCTATAACCCTTCTGCCTGAGTGGAAATTTTAATAGGGACTGTGGAAGAAAGATAATTACAAAAAAACCCTCTACAGCTATACTCTGTTTATAATCATTGCTGAAATTACGTCTTGTACAGCCAGTCCACTAAATGTTCCTCTATGCAAATAGAGGTCTTGATTTGCCTGTACTGTGCAATTGGCGGGTGTACAAAATGTTCAGATTCTGCTGCTGTTTGATGTGACCTCAGTGTCTGTTGTTGGGCTATATGTATCCAATGAAATCAATGGGCCCAAGTCCCACTTCAGTCATATGCCTGGTCTGGGTGTGAGACAGAGGCATTAGTTTGTATTTCATTCTCGTCCTGCTCAGAGTAGACCCATTTAAATACGTGAAAATGACAGTGTTCAGTCCTTTAATTTCAGTGTGACTACTGAGTCAAATTGAGTTGGATACAACTCTTACTGATGGTATCCCTCTTGGCTGTTCTGAAAGATCAGTAGAAGAAAAACTTTCTTTCTTTCTTTCTTTCTTTCTTTCTTTCTTTCTTTCTTTCTCCCATATTTTTCTAGCTTAAGGAGACTACTTACACATTGACTTGACTGTAGGAAAAAACCCTTCACATTAGCCTGCAAGTTGTGGATGCTTCTGAGACATCCTTAACTTCACATGGCATGTTGCCTCTCACATCAGCTGAGCACTCTATCCTGGAGCACACCTTGTGTTGCAGGGAAGCAGCTGTTTTCAGAGAAACGTGTCTACTCTTTTAACTGAAGAATGTTTGTTGATGTTCCAAGGAATCCTGGTGTTTCTTGAAATACATTTGGGCAACCACTGTCCTAAACCTCTTGGCTGTATTTGACATGGTGTTAATTCCATTATTTGGAATTAACCACAAGGTGTTAATTCCATTATTTGTAGGAGACAGTGGAGATTATGGTAACACAAAGTTTTTGCAATGCACTTTCCCAAGTGTTTCCCATATTATTTTGGTCATCCTTTAACAACCTACTGAAGTAGGCCAACATAATTCTCATGCAGCTAGCATACTACTGTGCTAATTTCTCTCAGAATGCAGCCTGTTGTACATCACGGCTACCAATATGCTGAGTTCCTCAAAGTTTCACATTGTCACCTCTACCTCTGTAATTTCAACATCTGCAAGAAGCTGCTGGGCAAGATCTTCCTGAGCTTTGGTGTGCAGTGTCACCTGTATGCTGATGGTGCCAGTGTGTATGATCTAAGCATCTGGGAGCTTCTTTCTCTCTGGAACCAGTGTTTGCTTTGTTTGTTGACAGTTGAATCCAAGAACAGTGCAGATAAATGTCCATCCAGGTCAAGAGGTCTCCTGCCACTCAGTTCTTTTCACAGACTGCTTACTTGATGGCTGTTCCTCTCAAATGATCTTGAAGTTTCAACGGGTGTGAAAAGCCATCACTTGTGAAAGGTGCAGAATCATGGGTGTCTATACTACATACAGTAGCAGCTGTACTGACCTTTTAGATTCTAGGCCCACTTCAGAGGACAGGAGTTGGATCTTAATCCCAATGCTTGTTAAGATCGACTGGTGAGGTTCTGCTTAGAAACATCTCTTCATAAGCAGTCACAACAGCTGGAAGATAAATCAGAATCTCTTTTGTGCTTTTTTAGTGACCCTGAAGCTATAGAAATTTTCCCTTGAACTTTAGAAATGCCTGTCCACTCTGACCTTGGGGGTGGGGAGATAACAGAACATAATTTATTAGAGCATGATTCATTTTTAGGATAACTAAGAGTTGACATCGCTGCTGCTAAGCCTGTTTTGTTTCTGCTTTTTTGAATTGGGTAATTGTCAGGTGCCTTTCCTGACAATCCCTGTGGAGATTTTGATTTTATTACAGAAACCAAACTGTCCTTTTCAGATCTGTGGGTCACTTGCATAACCATAGCAATGGCACTCTAATGAAGGGGAGCAGAAGCAGCTCCAAATGTTAAGTGACCACATTTGTCCTCCCTCAGGGCAGCCTTTTCAACCTGGTGCCCTCCAGACGTTTTAGACTGCAACTCCCACCATCCCCAGCCAGTACAGTAGTAGCCCAAAACATCTGGAGGGCACCAGGTTGAAAAAGCCTGCCTAAAGGAAAAATAGACAATCTCCTGTACAATATGTTTGTAAGCCAGCTTGTGTTAGCTAATTTTTTTAGTAGTAGATGCCTTTGAATGTCCTTTTCTATACTGAATTGTGTGTACCAGAGTGATACAAAGTCTCGTCTTCTCTGTTGATCTCTGCAGAAAGATTTCAGAGTTCAGGAACTTCCATTGGCACGCATAAAGAAGATCATGAAACTAGATGAAGATGTAAAGGTAAAATTCCTGTCAAAAATGTTGACTTTTGACATTTGCAAGTCAATAAATTTGTTCTGAGCACATTTAATATTAAAAAAATATATCCCTGCTGGATACCTCTTCCCAAATTGGTAACAAAGCCAACTCCAGGCACTATTGGATATTCTGGATTATCCAGACCCATTTCAGTCCAGATTAAAGCCCGAATTTGGCAAAGAGACAACCTTGGTCACCCTGAAATATGGCCTCTGTCAGGAAAGAGCCGGGAGTTTACTCCTGCTTAGTTTATTCTTGATCTCTCAATACCTTCTGATACCATTTACTATAGTTATCTTGCTGGATTGGTTCTGTTGGTTGGGAGACTCAGTGATTTTGGTGGGTCCACTCATATCTGCAGGATTAATTTCAGAACATAGCACTGAGGGATTCCTGCTTGACCCCATGGCATTTGAGCTTGTCCTCCTTGTCCTTGCTTTTTCACATCTATATGAAACTGGTGGTCGAGGTCATCTGGGGATTTGCAGAGTCATCAGTATGCAGATAATACACAGCTCTCTTTCTCCTGGTCTTTTGGATCAGGAGAAGCTATGGAAGTTCTGAACCCCTGTCTGTAGACTCCATATTAGCTAAATAAGGTTCAATAAACAGAAGATAAAATACCTCTTCTGGCATTGTGCATGTAGTTGTGTTTGTGTCTTAAATGATATTTTTTTTTTACTTCAGAATGTTTTATTTATAAGCAATTTTAACTGAGTAAACTCATGATTGGCTAATACTTCTTTGACTGACAGTTTTATTTTTACTGTATTTGGAAGCGGTGAGGGTTGCACTGAAGCTGACAGTGTGAAAGGAGACATTTCCTGTTTGAGAGAGGAAGTTTGTCTGTTCTGCAGATGACTTGGGGAATTGTCATATCCGCTCTTAAACTACAAGGGTGACCAACACAAGTACACTCCCCCCCCCCCCCCCGCACTAGAGAAAGAACACAGAGACCTAACTCCCCCTTCTTCTGTAGATATATTATCACTTGCTGTGACATTGCTGGCCTTGAGACCTTGCATCAACTTCGGTTGAAGAGGCCATGAGGTGCTTTTACATGTAACTCCCATGTGCCACTTCGAGTAGAGCATGATACAAATACAAAAATGATTTGACATCTCTTTCCTGTACATGAGGAAGTCCTCTTTCTGGAGTCTGAGCAGCAAGACTTAAGGGTGTGTGGGGACAGACTTTAGCATCTAGTTATGTTTTTCTATAGTCAGAGTAAATGCACCCTTTCCTTATTAGATGATCAGTGCAGAGGCGCCTGTTCTGTTTGCCAAGGCTGCTCAGATATTCATCACAGAACTGACACTACGGGCCTGGATACACACAGAGGACAACAAGCGCAGGACCTTACAGGTAATGGAAGACTTATTTCTCAGCTACCTTAAAAGTGCCATGGCTCTTCTGCTCTCTGAATATTTCTCCAGTAGGGGCTGGGGCAGGGGAGTGGAATGGAGAGTAGACTGGAGCTATTTGACTTGGGCATGCAAAACCAAGTTACAGCACCTTTGCTGCAGAGTGGTGTCAGGAGGAGGAGGAGGAGGCAGTTTGCAATGGAGAAGCAGCATTTAGGAACTTAACCCTTCCAGACTTTGTTTCCTTTGAAGATATATGTCAGAACCCCATGGTGCTAATGGGTGAGGATAGAGTTGCGAGGAGAAAGTGGCCCTGAGGTGTCTGCATATGTGAGGTGGCTAGTAATGTAAAGTTCTGGCCTCTGTGTTCAGTACATGTGTGTCCTGAGAACTTCTGTCGAACCTCCATCTCACCTTTCACCTCCAAATGTTTCAGATTACTACAGCAGCAGGGCTGGCGGGACTGATGGGAGTTGTAGTCCAAAACATCTGGAGGGCACCAGGTTGGCAAAGGCTGCTCTGTTCAACCTCACCAATGTCATTGCCTTTAGAAGCGCAGCTCAGACTTTTGTCGTTGGTGGCCACACTGGTTTGATACTTGGAAACAATTTGAAGGCAAAAAGAATCCCTAACTTCTGGGAGGGGGGAAGTCCCCTTTCTGAAGTGCTCCTCTGCTTCTGCTTGCAGTTGGTTGGCTGCAATAGTGGTTCACCTTTCTAGAGGTTCCTGAGCAAAATGCATGGGGCTGAATTCTAGTAGTAATCCAATATAATAATCATGGATTTCTTGCAAGCTGCACTAAGGACCAAAATAGACATGATGCTGAAAGTTCCATGATCAGATCTCAGGATCCAGAATTCTCCACCCAATTTGAGGGTCAGTTATGGGCAAGTGGACCACCCACAACTCATTATAAGGTAGTTGGCTGGTAGTACTAAATGATGTTGCTCCTTTGTGTGAAGCATACAAGACTTGTGACCTTAACCAGCTGATGTAGAGTATCTGTAAGTGGATTTTCTGCCCGGACGCTGAGGTCCAGCGCCGAGGGCCTTCTGGCGGTTCCCTCATTGCGAGAAGCAAAGCTACAGGGAACCAGGCAGAGGGCCTTCTCGGTAGTGGCGCCCGCCCTGTGGAACGCCCTCCCATCAGATGTCAAAGCGATAAACAACTACCTGATATTCAGAAGACACCTTAAGGCAGCCCTGTTCAGGGAAGTTTTTAATGTGTGATATTTTAGTGTTTTTTGGTTTCTATGGAAGCCGCCCAGAGTGTTTGGGGAAACCCAGCCAGATGGGCGGGGTACAAATAATAAATCTAATCTAAATCTAAATTTTGAATCACATCCACATAATATTAAATAAGCAGTGCATGTGTCCTTGGGTTGAGTAAACTAGCAACATTCAGGATATCCCATATTGATTGACTTTCCACAAGGCTCTGAAGTTTGAGAATAACCTTTCCTTCCAGATCTTCTGATAGCTTCCCACTGCTAAGGATTCGCTTCTTCATTGCCAAGTATCTCTAATGCAGCCTTTCTCAACCTTGGATCCCAAGATGTTGTTGAAGTACAACTCTAATCTTCACTGACCACTTGTCCGGCTTGTTAGGGTTGATGGGAGTTGTAGTCCAACAGCATCTGGAGACCCAAGATTGAGAAAGGCTACTCTAACATCTATGAGGTGCTATTGCTTGTTAATCTGAGCCCGGTCGATTCCAGCAGTGTACAGGTGGGCAAAGCTTAATGTAACCACCACTTTCTCCTTGTTGCAGAGAAACGACATTGCCATGGCCATCACTAAGTTTGATCAGTTTGACTTTCTCATTGACATTGTTCCGAGGGATGAACTTAAACCTCCCAAGCGCCAGGTGAGAGTGAACCTGTCTGTGCCCTGTTTTTGTTTGTGGTCTCTAAAGATTTGGGCAGAGTGGGGCGGGGGGGGGGGGGATGGTTTGCTAGTATTTTTTGCCTGTGCTAATTCCTTTCCCCAGGATCACCATACAACAGACAAAAGTGCTTGCCTAGGATCAAGATGTAACTAGTCTGGAAGCATTGCATTGATTCTTAACTAGCTCTGTTTGCCCCCCAAAACATCAGGGCACATATTCAAATCTCTTGTGATGTTGATGAGATGATGGTGATTTTATTTCATTTATGAATTTCTTCCTACGCAGCACCTGAAGTGATTTACAATATAACCTATATAAAACAATTACAGATATAAAAACAATTGATACAACTGCATAAAGAAAATCAGTTTTAAACAACAAGAGCATTACATGTTAGACAGCTGAGGTCTTGCATGAGCAGCATTTACCACCCTCAAAATTCTCCAGCCTCCGTTATCTACCATTTAGAGCCCATCAGACCATCTTGCAATCAGTGCTGATGTAGCATCCTCAGGTTGGGGAGATTTGGGACAATTGGCAATCTGTAGGTGAGCTTGGTCTGGGGAT
Source organism: Podarcis cretensis (assembly GCF_951804945.1). Classification (NCBI taxonomy): domain Eukaryota; kingdom Metazoa; phylum Chordata; class Lepidosauria; order Squamata; family Lacertidae; genus Podarcis; species Podarcis cretensis. Next base: position 33,342,017 of record NC_137177.1, read on the forward strand.
CCGAATGGCGCAGTGGAAGCAACTTCCAGTAGAGCCATTGCTGCCCTCTCTCCTGAGTGGCCAAGCTCCATGGTCAGACAGAGGCTCTGGAAGACCAGGCACAAAATACTGAGTACACCTGAAACATTGCCCTTGGAACATGCCTTTGGGACAGGCAGATACCTGGTGATGCACAAAGGGTTGGGGGAAGAAATAGGGATAATGACTTGAATGAATGGGTAAGACACAAGATCCAGACAGTGGATGTCATACAGAACCGGATTTTAGACTGTTATATATGAACAAAGTTCAGCTGACCTGCATGGCCGCCAGAGTTCACATCTTCTCCTTTAGTGGGGGTGGGAAAGAGCTATTCACTCAGCTTCAACACTCTACTTTTTGCATATATATTTAAACTGGGTATAGTTAGACTGCCAGCCTATATTAAATGAGGCTTATTCTCAAAACCCTTACCTTTTCTGTCTTGTTGGAGTGACAAATGGTATTGCTGGTGCCTTTTGAGAAGGATAATTGAATGTTTTAAAAATTGTGAAAAGCAGCATGAGTGTTGATTTGAAGTGCTGAGCACACACACATGCACCCTTCCACAGATGCACAATTGGGCACTTGGATTAGCTGCACAGCAGGCTCCCATTATATAAGCAATAACCTGTGCACAATGCCCTCAGTTTATGCCAGGTGCTTAAAGACTGGATACATACAGGTTTATGACACTCTCCTCACAGCCATCTGGAACTTTCATTAAGGTGCTGACATCTGACTGGTCAAAACACCTTGTAAGTGTGCTGGTCAAATAGTTCAAACATGGACTTCCTAATTTAGAAGAACCACCGTCTTCCAGAAGACTCCAGTTCCTCCAAGAAGCCGTACAGAGCACCAGCCCAGGCCACATCGAGGGCCCATGTCCTCCCTGCCACAAGGATTGAGCCACCCCAGGAACGTCACATCCCGAATCTTTCTCGGCAGTTGTTGCTCCTGTAAACATCCTTGACTGGAAGCTGTATGGTGCTTGAAGGGGCTTTCAGTCGGATGTTTACAGCGGCAGGCTGCTGCAGTTCTCCTGAAACATATAACAGGTTTGTATTGAAGAGTCACTGTGAGGTGACATTGGGGGTTGGAGGCAACTGCAGTGTTAGAGTAGGTTAAGGATCAACACTTAGGTCACAGCTTTACATTAAACCATATATATTTATGGTGTGTGTGTGGGTGTGTATTCATTCTCTAACGCCTACAACTATGTTACCATCTTTCTTTACTCATAAATAGACTTGTATTTCTGTACAGATGTTGCTATATAATTTTACTTAATTGAATACTAAGAGCGTTTTGTATTTTTGTATCCCACTGTTTTTGTATTCCACTGTTGCTGAATTGCTGAAGGCCTGTCTTATAGCAGAAACAATGTCTTTGGAAGACATTCAGAGAGAAGTTTGCAGTAATGTAGCCATCACTTTACATGGGACATTTGCAGTTTCATGAGCAAAAAAGACAGGTCCCTGGCTCCGCAGAAATTATAAACTAAATTTTGACAGTTCAGGAGGCAACAGGAGTGGAGGAAAGGAAAGGAAAGGAAAGGCTGAAGCAAATGAAGCTACACATAATTAGGCTGGGTTACATGAACCAGATAAGTATTCTTAATAGCAATGTTGTCAACAACCCTTTATTCAGGAGTGGGGAATTGGTTGCTGGGCTGCAACTCCCATCATCCTTGACCACTGGCTGTGTTAACTGGGACTGATGGGAGTTGGAGTCCAAACATCTGGAGAACATCAAGCTGATGGTCTTCTGCAAGCTTATTTACTGTGTGGGAATGTTAATGTGCAGTTCAAGTGGAGTTAATAGATGGCAGTTGCTAATTTCCCCTTGCAGGAATGCAACAAATCACAATTTAGCTTTCTCCTTCAGGGATGCAAAATGCTGTTCCTTTCTGTTAAACACCTTGGATCCAGGGAGATTCTGGGGCCAGCTGCTTCCAAATCAAATCAAATACCTCACAATATAAAATACATCACAATATAAAACATTTCAAATCACTGGGATAATTAAAAGGACAAGGGTGAAGCTGTCAAGGGTTATAGGGTCACATAAACTTCTATCATGTCACACTGTGGTCGCGTGTACTTAGATGTTCTGCTACACCCAGTCTGTTTCCCAAGGGGATGGTTCGTTGGGAACCCTTTCGGGTAAAATTGTGGCTAAAAAGGAAGCTACTAGAGCGGTGGTATCTTTGTCCTGATCTGCCTCGTTTGATTTCATCTCGTAGTTGTGGGCTGGAAATCCAACATTTTACTCAGCATCAGTTGGCGAGGTCTGCTATGTAAAGGACAATCTAAGAGAATGTGGTCCATTGAATCTGGTACTTCTTGGTTGCAGGCACACAAACGGGCTTGATATGGAGTGTGTGAGAATCTGCCTTTAGTCACTGCAGAAGGGAAAGCTTCCTATTTGGGAAAATAGGAAAGCTTCCTATTTGGGCAATGCTGTCACTGGGGAGCTCCAAGATTATCTAAGCTTTTACTTGGAAGCTTAAGATAGCCTTGATTCCTCAGCTCTGAGGAAGCTGACTCTCCAGGATTGCTGTAAGGACGGTCTGCTGTCTTTGAAATTCAATCTCTCATCAATACAGCAGCCTCTGTTTCTGTCATCTGACAACCACAGGGAGTGCCTGTTTCTAAATTCCATTACTGCTAGTACAGCATGTATATGTCTGGAATTTTGAAAGCTGCTATAGAATAAACATACAGTAATACTGGAACTATCACCTGCTTTCCGTGATTTTAAAATCCCCTCTACCCGCACTTCAGAATATGATGGATATTATCTCCAGCACAATTGATAACTCCAGCAGGGGCACCATTTCCAGATGTTCTCATTGGGCTGTTTTGGTAATTCTTTTTCCAAAAGATTTTTTGTTCTTATGCAAACCACAAGGTACCCTACTGATACCTTCCCTCTTGCTTTGTGACTGTGTCGTTTTGGGTACGTAAGAATTGGCAGTCACTTCTGAACCCTGGAACTTGTGGTCCACAGCACATACCAAATTCAGTTCCAATATCTCAGTGTGCCGGGGAGAATGTGCATGTTGGAAACATAACTGGAAATGCCGGACAGGCAGTCTGGACCAAAGGCCTTGCTTCCACTCAGCCAGCTGCCAGATTGCAGGGCAGCCCTTGGTTTTCTATCCATAAAGAAAGCAGGTGTGGTGGGAGGGTGAGCTTGCTTAGCTGCAGAGAGATTCCAAGGAAGCTGCTGAGCATCAGACAAACGCTAGCTTAATCAGCAGCCCCGGTTCTAGCTGGTTGGGCTGCAACACTCTGAAGATTTTTCTACTTCCTGTCTTTCCCAGGTGAATCCCAAAGCAGACTTTGTTTCAGCTGAGCCTTCACTGCAAACATAGAGTAAGTTAGGTGCCTCAGGAGGCCAAGTGTGGGGAAAGCTGCAGCTCTTTCTCCCTATTGCGATCCAAGGATTGCAACACTTCAGATTCCATGGAGATTTTGTCTAGAATGAAGCCACCCTCAGCATCTTAATAGCTTGCATTCCTAGTTAATATTTTGCAGTGTTCCAAGCAGAAATGGCTTTACATCTACCCCAGTTTGAGTTGGGCCACATCCTGCTGGGAGATGCTTGTTTTCAGCCTATCTACTAGGCACTTAACCACCTCGTGTTTGTCATTGGTTTGAAAGCAAACCAGGACCACCTAGAAGTAAGATAGTGGTTTGTACATATTTGGTGAGCTCTCTTGGTACATAAGTTTGCAAATTAAAAGATTTTTTGTTTCGTTTTATAAAATACACAACCAAAACAGCCTCACAAGAGCTTTCACCATGTAATAAAAGCTGGTGTCATTAGAAGGGGAGGGAGAAGAAACTAGGTGTGTGGGAAGAAGAGGTAATTGACCTGCTCAAGATCTTAGCAGTTTATAGTCATGATCCTGGAGGAGGAGGTGGGATTAGGGTTAGGGAGATGTTTACCCTTGGGTTATAAAAAAGACTTCCCTCCCTTTACTATACAGGGTTGCTGTAGGAAAAGAAAATGGATCTTTAGCTTTTTCACCCTTCAGCCCCCAACTCTTACTGTATAGCTAAAACTTGCCTAGTTTTGGGACTGACCACCAACCCTGCTCCTCAGCCCTCTAGTGCTATATGGCACAGCAGGGAAAACAGGAATGGTTCTGACACTTGCTGTTTAAGAACATGAGGACATAGTTTAATTGAATTCTGTAGTTAAACCATGTGCTGCATGAAGAAGTGCTTTCTTTTGTCGGTCCTGAATCTTCCAACATTCAGCTTCATTGGATGTTGACAGGTCCTAGTATTATATGAGAGGGGAAAGAGCTTTTCTTGATCCACCTTCCCCATGCCATGCATAATTTTATAAACTTCTATCATGTCACCTCTTACTCGCCTTTTCTCTAAATTAAAAAAAGGCCCAATACTGTTACTTTCCCTCATACTCAGAGTTGCTCTGGCCCTTTGATCATTCTTGTTTTTATTTTTTTTAATCCCGTCCAACTCTACCCTTGAGATGAGGTGACCAGAATTGCACACAGTATTCCAAATATGGCTGTACCATAGTTTTGTTTAACAGCATTATTTGGGGTTGATATCTAGTGTGTCCTTCAGACAAAAGCGGGGCTGGGTGGGTTGCAGGCATGCATTCTTCTGGCAAAGCATTATCCATTACTTGCGTTGTAAAGAGATTTTTCCTCCCCTTAAAGCAATCCACCCTGGATCTACAGAGTGGGACAGACCAATAAGTTTACACAAGAGATCCTTACATTATGTTGATGGAATCCATTCCAGCCATTCTTGGCGGTCTTGTCTCTTGGCCTCCACTAATCTACAAGACTACTGGCGGGAGAGCTGGATGACTGTGACAGCCGTTCAGGAGCACAAGTCATTAAAATCCAATCACGGGGCATTCAAAAATGTTTCAGAAACAATGAAAGTTGTACTTGAACTATTTCCGCCCTCCCCCCATTATGTATGAGGATAATTGCTTTGTGTAACCTGTTTGTCTCTGATAAGCATAAGATGTAAAGTTAGCCAGAATAACCCACAGGATCTACAGTTTTGAACACTGGAAGGTGAGGATATCTTCACACCTTCCTTTTTCCTACATAGAGATAATTTACTCCATTTTGGGGAGGCGGGAGAGCACATTGAAGCCAACTGTGGCTGAACGAAAAAGAGTAATGAATGACTTCTAACCCTCAGATGCAACCAACACTCCCAAAAAGGGATTTCAACATACTTTGGGATCTTGTAACTAACTTACAGACTTTTCAGCTTCATATGCATGTCTGTGTACTAGGAACTGGATGTTTGGTGCGCTGCCATTGAACCAGAAGGTAGTTGTGTAACAGCTTTGCAGAACTGCCACTCAAGTTGGCAATTGAAAGGTGACAAGTGTCCATACCCTGTTTCTTTCTTGACCTTCAAGGATAGAAAGGAAGTCAAAATAAACTGATTTGCAAGCAGTTTGTGGCGTGTGCTCTACATAGAACCAGAATTTCCCATGCAGCAGCATGTGTAAACATCCTACACTCTCAGCTGTGACTTTGTGGTGGCTGGGAGAAGGTTGTTTACGCCTTCTGCCATGGATTGTTCATCTTCAAACATCTTCATCTTCTACTTCCAAATCATCTCTTACAGGCTGATTCAAAGTGGGGAAGAGAATGCTGTTCTTACACACACACACACACACACACACACACACACACACACACCCGAACCAGGTTTTGAGCCCTAGATTATCACCATAATTCATTATTATTAACTCACAGCTTTGATAGGGGCCCAAAAACAGTCTATGAAAGCTTCCTGCCCAAAGGTTACGCTGTTTATTACCCAACGCTGCCCATATCTGCAGGGGACAGCAACACTAGTCCAGATGGTACAAATAATTTTCTTGGCCACATGCTTCCGGAAAGGGCAACCCACCCACCTACACCATACACACTCAGACATTTGAGTTACAGAGAAGTTTTCATCCAGCCTGCAGTGGTTATGATCAAGGAAGTATTTCTGCTCTCCAAATCCACCTTGGAGAACTCAGAATGGGAGCAATTTTTCTCCTTCTGGAGTTCATTTAGCACCCCACCCTTGCTTCAGGAAGCTCAGAGTGGCATATGAGAGGTTGTCCCATTTCACCCATACCTAGGTAGATTAGATGGAGAGAGAGCAAGGCAGGATTTGCCCAATGAACTTCATAGATGAGCAACGATTTGAACCCTGGTGTTCCTGTTTCCAGGTCACCATTCTACTGGCTGTAGCACCCTAGATTTTCAGCTAGAGGACTGCCATTTTCTCCACTGCTTGTAGTGACCTTCTAGGACAGGCTTCCTGAAACTCTGCCCTCCAGGTGTTTTTGGCCTACTTTCTGCTAAGACCAAACCTTTGAGGGATGTCCCATGTATGCAGCACACATTAACCTCTTGTGGCTTCCTTTAAATAATTCAAATTACAATGTGCTTGGGCAGAAAGCAGGACTGAATGCTGAGCAAAGTGGCTGATAGATGCACAAAACCAATCAAAGATAAGGTATCTGGGTTTGTTTGTTTTGGTGTCATGTTTTTGCATATAACAAAAAATCAATAAAATAAAATCAATAAAAAAATTGGGGGACGCACACCATAAGGTTTCTGACAGTGGAGAGACAGGCATTGTTATCTGAGTCCATTGAAGCCCATCATTTTCAGGTCAGTAGGCATAGACTTGCTGCACATTACTTAGGATCTGAACATCCCATTCCAAAGCACTGTACATGCTGCTGTACTGGATATCACAAAGAGGACTTCAACTGATGAAATCTGCTTTTTCATCCCCTTTTTTTCCTTTGGCACAGGAGGAGGTGCGCCAGGCTGTGACCCCGGCAGAGCCTGTCCAGTACTACTTCACACTTGCTCAGCAGCCTGCAGCTGTCCAGGTGCAGGGGCAGCAGCAAGGGCAGCAGACGACCACGTCCACCACGACCATCCAGCCAGGGCAGATCATCATAGCACAGCCTCAGCAAGGGCAGGTTGGTAAATGGCATTCCAGAGGGCTTGTGCTCTGCGTTAGAGGTGGGCTGAAGAGTGCCATGTGTGTGACTTACCTTGGTACGTTCTGGCCATGCGAAATCGGCTTCACCACACGCACCCCTTTCCATCCTCCATACAGGCAAGCAAGAGGCATTATCACAGTTAAGTGATAAATTCCAGCCAGGCGAAAGTGCCCAAGGAGGACACAGCACAGCTAACAAGGGATGTGGTCAGCAAATGGGCGTAACAAAGGGAGAGTTCTGAGGGCCAGATGGAAAGGTCTGGAGCAGTGCTATTTTTCTAGAAAAAGAGGTGCCGGAACTCACCATGAACACCTCTTGTTTTCTTAAAATGGCAGTGGCGCCCACCTGAGAGGTGCTGGAACTGAGTTCCAATGAGTTTCTGCTTGAAAAAAGTCCTGGTCTGGAGGACCATATTTGGTCCCTGGGCCTGAATTTCCCTAGCTCTGACAGCAGCAGAAACCACAAATGTCCTAGATAATACCGCAGCTCATTCCACTTCCTAGTGAAAAATGCCAGAACTCTGGTGAGTCACCCAGAAACGTGGCAAGATCCTTTGGCTGCTGAATGGACAGTTCTTTGGAAGTACTAAGACTAGTGGAGAAGCTTAAGTTGGGCACCTTAGATTATGGACTGGCAGATGTCTTGAAGTACATTGACATGGGGTTTTGGACCAATAATAGTTTTAACAATAGCAACACCTAAAAATGCAGTCTTTTTTTCAGGTAGAAAGCAACTGAGCTGCATAGATGTGTCCTGATTCTAACCAACTTTCACTTTCCTCTGGGAGTGGAGGTAGTAGTCACTTCTGCTTTCGGATTGTTTTTACCACAAAATGTGTAAATCAGAATCTTATCCATTGCATTTCCTTGAAGGTAGTCAGCAGAGAAATTCTGGCAGATTGGGTCATTGCTTGGAAAAAGTTGAGGGTCTGTGGGGGGTTTTTCTCTTTCTTTTCAGTCTGGCTGTTGCAGGGAACCAGCCAGGCTTCAGGTATATTTGGGATACCTCAAGGCTCAGGATGCTTCTCTTGTGCTCTGTTCTTTCAGACCACCCCTGTGACTATGCAGGTCGGAGAAGGGCAGCAGGTTCAGATTGTCCAGGCTCAGCCACAGGGGCAGGCTCAGCCAGCACAGAGTGGGACTGGGCAGACCATGCAGGTCATGCAGCAGATCATCACCAATACTGGAGAAATTCAGCAAATACCGGTAAGGAGGCATCCGACTAATCTTATTCTTTGTACTCAGGCTGTCCTCTTGTGACCCTTGTTCTCGAGAGGGTCTTCTCTCTGAAGGCTGTTGTTGTTGTTGACGATGATATCCTGCTTTTAAGACAACTCAGAAGGCAGAAATGGCACTGTGTTAGGGACTTGTGTTTACTTCTGTCTGCTCAGCACCCATCACTGCTTTGAGTGGGCTTCAGTCTTCAACTTTGGGTTTCCAGAAGCTGTTGGACTGCAGCTCCTCAGCCAACTTAGCCATTGCTCAGAGATTATGGGAGTTGTAGTCCAACAATATCTGGGGCCCCAAGGTTAAAGAACATTGTGCTACAATAAAGAACCCAGTAGCTCCCTTCTGTGTGTTTCTCCCACTTCTGCCATCTGCTGTGCTGCACTTTCAAATACCCACCAACCCACACACACTCGCAAACCATCTGTACCCCTCCTTCCTGCCATCATTTCAGAAGTTCAGAAAAAGCATATGTGGTACAGTGCTCTCAAGTCTGAACACTTCTGTAATCCAGCTAAGTGTTTGCATGTTGCAAATAATTGCTGAAATAATTATAACTCTTTTGTCATAAACCACAATTTTCTGTAAAAGCCAACTAATCAGGAAGAAGATTAGGATAGAGCCTGACACCCTGACATGATAGCTTTCCATTTGCACAGCATTTGCACAGCATGCGGCGGTGGCGGGGGGGGGGTGTCATCCTTGCCACCAGCACATATTGGAGTGCTTTCTGGACACTTGACTCTCAAATCCATACTGTTTCTCTTCTGTGTGAGCTTCAAGGTCCTTCCATTCATTGCACAGCAGTCTACCTTATGCCTAAACGTCCTCCTTTTTCTTATTCATGCTCCTCTTCTAAATTTCTTCTGTCTCCATTTCTTCCTCTCTTGCTGACTTACGCCAGTGGCTCTAAAACTGTGCATAATACTGGGAGGAAGGGTCCAGAGTTTCAGGGAGTGAGAGAGGATCCTCCAGCAGGCAGAGCCAGAGACTTTTTGCCACCAGAGCAGTTGTGCTTAGCATGAAAGATACAGAGATGGGTGAGGTACAGGTGGGAGCTCCTGGCTCCAGTGAGCTCATTCCCTTCCTGCTTCTTTCACTTGGTGGAATGGGTTAAAGAAGAGGACTTGGATGAGCCATGGTCGTGCTCTTCTGATGCCACTGTTGGCGTCATATCTCAGTCAACAGATCCTTATATACAGCAGCTGATTGCATACATTCATGTAGATAAGTGAAAGTATACTGCGTGCTTGGCTGCCAGAGGGTTGTGAGGCTCTGAAAGTAATTTTTTTTTGGGGGGGGGGGGGCTGAATTCATTAAATTTTTGAGCATGCCTTATGCCTCTGACAGCCTTCCCTTCTTTCCACCAAGCCAACTCCTTGTCTCTCACACATATCCACACATCCATTTTGCACACATCTTGTTCACTGTCGCATAGGCTGCAAGCCCTATGGCTAGGATTGGCTGTCATTTGTATGTTCTGCACAGCACACTTTGACAATACAGTGGTACCTCGGGTTACATATGCTTCAGGTTACAGACTCCGCTAACCCAGAAATAGTGCTTCAGGTTAAGAACTTTGCTTCAGGATGAGAACAGAAATCTTGCTCCGGCGGCGCAGCGGCAGCAGGAGGCATATTAGCTAAAGTGGTGCTTCAGGTTAAGAACAGTTTCAGGTTAAGTATGGACCTCTGGAACAAATTAAGTACTTAACCCGAGGTACCACTATATATATTCAGTGCTCTTAAGTCAAAGATCACATCGTCTTGCAACTTCTGTTACCAAAGCTGCATTCAGCGCTGAAATCTTCATTTATCTGCTTTGTACAACCAGGATGGGTTGCAATCCTTAAAACAACATGAAAAGATATATGAATGCTTTTAAACAATAAACTGTTCAAGTGTTATGTAGAGTCTCTGTGTGTGCTGCAAAGTGTTTGCAAACTATACCCAGCCCACCTTAGGAAAAGGTTTTGCAGGTGCACCTCAAAACAGCTTGAGGCAATGGGATTTAACTTTAACTCTGTGACAAAAGCTTTCTGGTTGTGAGCAGTAGGATAATAGTTAAACCCCTGAAAGTCTGCCTTGTCCATTTCAGAGTTAGCTCTTATGGTTAAAATCTAACTAGGGGCCTTTCGTGGCAAACAGGGTTTTCCCCTGAAGGCAAATTTCGTTGCTGAAAGACAAATGCACAGAGGTGCCTGTGCTCACATAGAGTATATCTGCTACAGGGGGCTACACTTTGCCTGTAACAGGGTGATGACCTTTAGAGAAAAATATTTCATCATGGAGAAATCGGCAAGGGGGCAAACTGCAAGCTTCATAGTTTCTGCTCCAAATAGTTTGGGCATCAGTGACAGGTATTAAAACACTTTCTCTGTCTGAAGATCTTCTCCCACCTGCTCCTAAAAAAGGGGGGGTTCCATGCATATAGTACACAAGTGTCTAATGTTAAAGGACAGAAAGTTGACTATTTGGAATGCTGTCCCCGGAAAAACACAACTGGCCCTATGACAGTCAGTTTGTAGGTGCAAGGCTAATATTTCCATTTGCCCAGACCTTTGGTAGTCAAGTAGCCTATACTGAGGTGCTCATCTTTTAGGGTAGTGGGGTAAGAATTACCCTCCTTATAGTGTTGTACGTTGATTTTTTTTTTTTAAGGCTCTTAATTTATCTTTATGTTTTTGTATTTTTTATTGTTAAGTTGCTTTGAGACTTTTTTGTATACAATTACTGACATAGGTAATAGTAATAATTCAGAACATAACATGGTAGCTTATAGCTCAATCAGAAATGCTAGGTTGCATGTTCCCCTTCACTGAAGAGCAACATGTGGATACCTATATTTCTGCCTGATTCCTTTCATGCTCCTATTGTTTTGCTGTCGAGGGGGATAATGTAAAAGGGGGACATGTGGTCACATTTCAGCCCTGGCTTTATTTAACCCTCCCTGTGTAGTATCTCTCTCTCTTTCGGAAACAAGGGTGTAAAGCCTGCATGTTTTAGGTTACCAACTATGTGCCATCTCCTACTGTTTCTAGGTACATCTCAACGCCGGTCAGCTGCAGTATATCCGCTTAACTCAGCCCGTTTCTGGTGCCCAGGTGGTCCAGGGCCAAATCCAGACACTTGCAGCCAACACACAACAGGTATAAACTGAGGTCCAGTGGCTTGTTAATAGCTGTTAAAATGTACCTAGTCCGTTGAAAAGAAGTGGATTTTCCTGAACTTGGTCACTCAGGCAAGGGAGTGGCAGTAGTTTCCTTGGTCTTTTTTCTGCTGCCTGCCTTTTTCCATTTTAAAAAGTACGGAAACCTGTTTTGGACCTACCCCACCCCTTCAGTTTTCAATCAAGGTCCTGAGGCTTGATCTCCAGAATTTCCATCAAAAGACAACTCCCAGAAAACAAATTGCAGTTAACGTGCACTTTCAGGAAATACCTGTCATGCATCAGAGAAAACTACAAGATACAAAAGATACAACCTGTCCTGGAACACATGCTGGAATACAAATACCTGGCTGTTGTTTGGCACAGGCCTTCTTCAGTGTTTGGCAAATTCAGCTAAATGCTATTCCTTCCCTTTTCTTCCCACTCCCACCTTTCTTGTATAGGTCAGCTTTTCTGTTCTGGCCACCTGCCAGATTTAACACAGCCATTATTTCTGTTCAGTCACCATATCTGATTTCCAGTACTTTGCAAGAACCATTTTTAGCCACTGTTAATACATTCGTTAAAAGCATCCTTTACTTTTACGTCCTATATAACAGTATTCCTGCTCTTTCAGGTCTGGGATGCATCTTTAGGTACAGCCTAGCAACACATTCAGTTTTTTAAAAAACATGCATTTCCCCTCCTACTCCATGCACGCAGTTTCCTTCTCTCAGCTGGCTGTGTGAATGGCCTATAGCAGGCATAGGCAAACTTGGCCCTACAGATGTTTTGTGACTACAGTTCCCATCATCCCTGGCCACTGGCCCTGTTAACTAGGTATCATGGGAGTTGTAGTCCCAAAACACCTGCAGGGCCGAGTTTGCCTATGCCTGGCCTATATCAAAGGCTTGTCTTGAGGCTTTCAATATCACTTCCACCCCCCAGGTGTCTCTACCACTTCCTCCTGTGAAATACATCCATCCATCCAATCTCAATAGGCACCATGGCATTTTTTGGTCAAATAATTCACACGAGCAAAATAATCTGAAAATCTAGCATGCATAACAAAGCAGCCTCAATCATCCTTTTGTCCTCACCCTTCCTCTAGGCGTATGTGGTTTTATTCTCTCTAATCTCTCTGATGAAGAAAATTTGTTTTGCAAATTGCTGTGTTTTTGTATGTTGAAGATACTTCCATAGAATAATTCTAATCCTTTCTTTTTGCCTTGTTCTGTTAAATGGGGGCAAGGAGGTAGATTTGTGAACCAAAGGGCTCTGATACCAGCCGAAGAGAAGAGCCGCCTGGTGGGGCAAGCATGTCTTTAAAATTAAAATGGTCTCTCTGTGTGGGGGTGCAGTTAAGGCAAGTGGGCTCTGACCTCCTTTTTTGTTTTTACATGGTGCGGCTGCAAATGTCAATAAATCAATCATCTATTTTGTAGATTGCACAGACGGAGGTTCAGCAGGGACAGCAGCAATTCAGCCAGTTTACAGACGGACAGGTATGAACTTCAGAACCCATGGTGACAGCCATTGAGTTGGATTAAAAGAGGATCAGACAAGGCTATCAGTGGCTACTAGCCATGATGCTACTATGTTCTCCCTCCACAGTTGGAGGCAGTATGCCTCTAAATGTTAGTTGCTTGGAATCAGAAGTGGGAAGTATGCTGATGTGCTCAGTTCCTGCTTGAGGGCTTCTTATAAGCATATTGTTGTCCACTGAGAACTAGACTAGATGGGTCATTGGGCTGATCCAGGGGGGCTCTGACATTAGAACACCTTGATGTAGTTCAGAAGGAGGTGAGTCTTCTCTAGCTCCTATCTGGCCATCTTCCTGCCTCTTATTTTCATTAAAAAAATGAAAAGCTTGGGAAGTTCATGGCTTCTGCAAAGTTAAGTCTGTGTCTCCATTTGATTATTTCAAACTTACAGTAGGAGAAAGGGAAACTGTAGAGGCAATAGTTCTCAGTACCAATTGCTGAGAATCACAAGTGGGAAGAGGGCTGTTGCGGTCTGGTCCTTCTGGCAGGTTCCCCATAATGGGCAACTAGATGGCCACTGTGAGAACAGGATGCTGGACTAGCTGGGCCTTTGGGATGAGCAATGATGTTGTTAGGGATGTAAGTGGCTGTGTTAATTCTTCACTTTCATTGAAGTAGGGACTCCTTGAGTATCATACATGACCATGGTGTGGGGTACGCTGCATCAGCAGTGTGTTTATTAAACTGCTTGACCTGGCATAGTGGGTCTCACTTTTGCCTATGTAATGGTTGTTCCAAGATGCTGCGATTCTGTATTTGAATGTATCCATTGAAGAGGGAACCTCAGTGGGTCTCTTTGCTTGTTCTCTTCCAACAGCTCTACCAGATCCAGCAAGTGACCATGCCTGCCGGCCAGGACATCACCCAGCCCATGTTCATCCAGTCCACCAATCAGACAACAGATGGACAGGCCCCACAAGTTACAGGAGACTGAGTTGGTTCAGCCAGAGGGCTGTGAGATGTTATGGAAGATACACCATCTTGATTGCTGTACTGCCAACCAGAGGCCCTCTTCAGCTCTTCTCCTCCATCCATTCCCCAATATATATCTGCATTTGATATAAACCTGCCAAGGGCAGCAATCTACGTTGTATTCTATGAACTGCTTCAATCTGGTGGCAGACAAGGAAACCCCACAAACTGACAATGTTGCAATATTTTTCTTTTTCTTTTCTTTTTTTAAAAGAAAATGGCAAATTCTACATTGCTCAGCAATTCTGCTTTGTATATAACTGATGAATTTTTATAGGGCTCAGTCAAAAGCAGTGTATCTGTTTCCCTGTTTCTTCATTGGTGCAGCATCTTTTCCTTGTCCCTCCCACTTCCCTGTCCAGTAAACTTCATCTTCCAGGACTTTCATCCTGCAACAACCCTGCGTTGGCTGCATAAGCTGGACATATCCCCATCTTCATATTTCAGTCAGGAAGTGTGAGAGCCCGCGTGTGGGTGTATGTGTGTGAAAGGTTTCTCGTTTTTTTAATGTCCCAGATCTAAGTATTGTTAACTTCAGCTTCTGAGGGAGGGGGCAGGGAGGGGAGTAAACCAGCCCCAGCAATTCTGTATTAAACCTGTTTTTGAAGGCAGCTTTCCCCAATGTGTGGCACCCTCCAGATGTTCTGGACTACAACTGGCTGGGGCTGATAGGGCATTGGGGGTGGGGAATCACATTGGGGAAAGCTGCCCCATAGGCTTTAACATTGGCCTTGAACTATTTTTTTGAAATACTTTCGGTTTGGATGCAGATATGAGTTATTGGTTAACTGTATGAAGTCTCAGTCAATGCATGTGTAAAATAAAGCTGCATGAAATGCAATAAACTTGTTTTCTATGATAGTTCAAGAGCCGTGTGTCTTCTCTCAAATCAGCAGCCCAACAGCCCCCACTGGATGGTCCAAGACAACTTGGGCCCAGTGGCAGAAGATATAACTGGCATCTTCCCCTGTAGTGGTAAAGTGACAAATCTATTGAATTTCAAGGCTGCCCTAGAATCCACTGCTTGAGGCAAGGTTGCTGCCCTGTCCTACAACACTGGAAGGCTTGGCCTTGCCCTAAAAGGAAGGCTGATATCTGCCATAGTGTTCCTGTTCCCCACAAACTTCGTGGTTCCCCTTCCCCCAAGAATGCTGAGATTGCCTACCTGACTGGTACAATTCAGCACCCAAGTTCAGTATTATTAGGAAAGGAATTCAAAATGAGTAAACTTGATGGCATTTCTCAAGAGTGCGAAGTAGGCTGGAGTTGGTTTTGTCAGTACAGGCAGACATTGCTTTGTGGCTATTAACACATTTGTATCCAGGCATCCCTCCCTGGAGAAACTGAGCTGTATATAGCAGACTTCATTCTGGAATTGGTTGGGTCATCACTCCCCAACCTACTGCCCTCCAGATGTTCTGGATTGTGATTGCCAGCATTGCCAATGTCGGGCATGGGAGTTATAGTTCAAAACACAGAGAGAGCAGTGGGGAAGGCTGGGTTAGGCTGGGTGTTGGTGATTGTGCCATGATCGCACAGCTGGGATTACGGTTTAGCAGAGAGCTGAAATTAGATCTTCCTTGGTTGTAACATTCTGGATGGTATGTCTCCCCCCTCTGCATGGCGTAGTTGTGAAAACCTTCACTTTTCATTTCAAAATTGAAACCACACCTCAAAGCATCTCTGAGATGGTGCTACTCCAAAGTTAGGATGACAGTGGTGGTTTCCCCCTCACGGTCTCCAGTTCGGGGGGGGGGGCGGGGACACAAGTCAAGAAAGCAAAGTCTTTCACGATTAACATTGTCTTTGTGGGCATCTGGCTAGTCCAGAGGGAGCCAGTTCCAGAAAGAGAAAATGTCTGCTTAATGGTCAGTTTGTGCACTTGAATAGTCTTGAAAGCTGCCCAAAGAATTAATTTGTTACGGTCTTTAAATTCACACTTTCCAAATCCCTGGATATTTATAGAGTGAAAAGGAAGATTTTCTTCTAAATCTAGTATGGCTAAGATGCTGATGCTCTGGATCTGAAGATTGGACTACTGTAATGTGTTCTTCGGGAGGCTGCCCTTACAGCTGGTCTGGAGTGTAAAATGAAGCAGCTAAGCTACCCTACAGCAAGTGTTCTCAAACTGTGCTCTGCAGACCACCAGTGGCCTGAGGGATTCTTTCAGGTGGTCCATGGCATGTCTAACCAATGCCACTTACAATTCTATGAATTCCAAACTGTAATACAATAAAATTCAAGACATAGAAGAAGCAATGAAAATACCATCAGAAATCCTACAGTTATCTGAAGCCTTTCTGACCTGCGTGCTTATTACGATTGGGTGTCCCAGTCTTTGGGAGCTCAGTTGGCTCTTACACCTAAAAAAGGTTATGTGCTAGCCTGTGTAAAGATTTAAAATAACCCACTCACCCCGCTTCAGTGGAGCCCCTGTCTTTGTGCTTCAGTGAGAACGATGGTTGCTTCCTAATTGGAAGGAAGAGTGACCTGGGCAGGAACGCAACATTAAGCTTCCCATCCCTGCCAAGCAAGTTGAATTGATGGAAGCAGGACCAGAGCAACAAATCAAGCAGAGACACAGCAGGCAGCCTCCTCAGTGGGTGCATATGCTGGATTTACAGGAGTCAGTCATTATTTAATTGCTTGCTTTCTCAGCATACTGTAGCAGTTTTACCCCTGGCACAGTCACACACCACACAGTCTGGGAGATGTCGCTGCAGGTGCTGTAAATTTTGCTCTCGCTGCTTCTCCCAAAAGAGGAAAATGTACCCTCAGACCTAACAACATGCAATTGGGCAGGATACATTTCCTTTAATCCAGGCATGTCCAGAGTCCATTTTGGGGGCCCTCTTTGAAAAAAGTTTGGACACCACTGCCAATCATTCCATGACCATATACCGTATTTTTCGCTCTATAACACGCACCCGACCATAACACGCACGTAGTTTTTAGAGGAGGAAAATCCGTAGGCATGCCACCCATAGGCATTTCCTCCATAACACGCACAGACATTTCCCCTTACTTTCTAGGAGGAAAAAAGTGAGTGTTATGGTGCAAAAAATACGGTATGTCTTCCATCCAGTGAATAAAGTTTGAAGCCAAAGGTGGGGAACCTGTACAACAAGGCCCAAATTCCCCTCTGGGCAATCTTTTTTTTTTTTTTGGGGGGGGGGATACCAGAGGTGGGCAGGGCCTGGGTCAAAAGCAGGCAGAGTAATGAATGAAAATGTTGCCATTGTACCACTTGGCTAGTTTCTACACACTCTCACACACTGTCCAAGTGAGCGAGAATGGAATACAAAGTCCCATTACACCCGGAAGAGTGTGAAGCAGAGCTGATGACTGGTGAAATTTCCCAAAGGCCAGACAGAGAGACCTGGGGGACTTCATTCAGCCCCTGAGCCTGAGATTACCCATCCATGTCTTCTACCATCTAATAAAATAAGGTCTTCTAAATTAAACCTCCCTAAGTTTGCATCGGACTAAAATGAGGTGCTTTGAAGGTGCTTCAAAACATATGCACATCACAGCATCAACTTAGGAGAGTGATGGGAGAATGCCTGGCTCTAAGACAATGTCTGAAGCACTATCTGCAACTTTCAGAAGTCCTTTGAACCTAAAGCTTTAACAATAACATATGTAACCTGATTGGTTAGGGAGCACCTTTTGTTTAACTAGTCTCTTTAAAATTTAAGTTTGCAACCTTAATGTGTAGTTAAAGACTTCTGTCAGTCTCAAGTTCTACTGGAGCACCAGAGTCTCATCCTCAACCCCACTCTGGTTTTTGAGATCTCCCAGGGGCATTGCTATACCTGCTTGAGAACTGAAAAAATGAAAGTGGAGGCCTCTGTCTTTTGCACCTTTTGTGTTTTGCAATTGTAGCAGCTGGTCGACCCCAGAATGTACAAATTGTATCCCTCTTCTGGTCACTAGAGGGCACAGGACTCATTTTAATTTTTTTATTCTTCTGGAGACAGTAGCATCGAATTGCCCACTTTAAAGATGGCTGGTTAAACGTTACATAGTTATGTGACTGAGCTGTCAGATAAACATGCAGGGGACAGCTATATCTTCATTCAATCTGAATGGGTGGAAGATTTTACCCTTCTGTCTGTCTTGAAACCTCATTCAGCTACATTGGATGTTCCCAAATTCTGGAGTTATGAGGGAGAAAAACTGTTCTCTATCCACATTCTCCATGCCATGCATCGTTTAATAAACTTCCAGCATGTTTTACTCTCCTTTTCTCTAAACTAAAAAGGCCCAAACCCTGCAACCTTTCCTCAAACAGGAGTTGCTCCACCCCCTGGATCATTTTGGTTCGCCTTTTCCAACTCTAGAATATCCTTTTTGAGGTAAAGGCAACCAGAACTGTACACAAGATTCACACTGCATATTTGTATTATTACAATATTGGTACTTTTATTTTCAGTTCCTTTCCAAACTATCCACAGCATAGAATTTGCCTCCCCCCCCCCACCTCACGACTGTCAAAGATTGGGTTGATCAAGCTATTAACTAAAAACCCCAAGGTCTCCTTCCTGGTCAGTCACCGCCAGTTCAGACCCCACAATTATACATGTGAAATAAAGATTATTTTGCCCTCATGTTTATCACTCTATATACTTGTTTATGTAGAACTGTATTTGCCATCTTATGGCCCATTCCCTCAGGTTGGAAAGGTCCCTTCTGGAGATCTTCAGAATCCTTGGTTTTTTAAAAAAATAATCCTTAACAACTTAGTTTCATCTGCAAACTTGGCCACCTCATTGCCCCTCCTTAACTTGCTTATGAATAAGTCTAAAAACTGAAGTCCCAGTAACTATCCTTGTGGGATTCTACTTTCTACCTCCCTCCATCGTGAAAACTATTCACTGTTCCTAACCAATGCTTCCTGTTACGTAACCAGTTACTGATCCACAAGAGGACCTCTCTTCTTACTCCATGACTGCTAAGATTACTCAAGAGACTTTGGAGTATTTTGTCAAATAAGGTGGATGTCTAGAAACAAAGCAAAAGACAGAGGATGGGGAAGATGAGTGTTCAGTCTTGCTGCTTACAATTCTGGTCCTGGCTAATATAAAATAACCCTTTTCCCCTGGTCAGCTGACAGCCAAAAGCAATAAAGAAATTCCATTTTGTTCATGTTTATGTTTTTCCTTTGCCCGTGAGAGAGGGTGGAAAAGGTAAATTTGGGAACCAGCACAAAGGTAAAGTGATGCCGGGTATATTTATATTGCCAGGAAGCAGAGGCTGCTAAAAATAGTCCGGACTCAGGAGCGACAACCTCTGAGGGAAGACGGACCAGGCCCACCGTGGGAATGGGCAGCCCTGTGGACATCACAGCTCCAAACAATAAATCAAGGGCCCTCTGCTAAGATGCCCAAATGGCAGGCCGTCTCCCAGAGCACCCCTTGCTGAATGTGCCTCCCTCCCCTTGTGAAATTATATCCTATCAAAAGGACGAGTTTGGTGGAAGCAAGATGACGGAAGGTGTTGCCAAGTGGAATGATGTTTCAGTTGTACGGGGACGGAGGTGTCTCCGCTTCTCAGCTGAGATCAAGGGGACGTTTTGACGCACACAAGGGCAAGATTTTTTAAGCTCTGCTAAAAGGAAGCAAGTGTCTCCACTCAGCAGAAAACTTGGGATACTGTTACTGTGGGAGGTCACCAGGGTGCCATCCCTCAGTGGCTGTGCTGTACTCAATCCATTTTTCAGACAGGAAAACCTGCTCTTGGCATTTGCTACTCCAACACAGAGACCTCCAGGTATAGGGCGGTATATAATTTCAAATAACAAACAAACAAACAAACAAACAAACAGTAATGCTACCACCATCACTGCTCAGAGGCCTCACTGCTTTCTGATGCAACTCTGCCCATTTTCTCTGGCTGCCCTGCACAGGACTCCCTCCCTGAACACTTCAGCTCTTCCTTTCCCTTCAAATATCTCCTTTAAACCTACAGTTTCATCAGGCGCAGCATTCTTTGAGATCACCACAGGGGAATTAACACCCATCCCTAGAGTACGGGTGGCACTGTCCATTTTGTTTTCTCTCCATTTTTCATTTTCCCAATCTTAAATTCAGTTCTCCACATTCCTGAAGTGATTTGCAATGGTTTTTTAAAAATGCTCATGAAATTTTGTCAGCTTGTTAGTGTGAATTCCGCCTAATAAACACATTTTGGAATTCATTTTCTACCTCATATGCACATTTTTGGCAAGCTGCCTTCCCTAGTATAAGGCATTTTGGTAAGTTATTTTCACTACAGTACTATGTGCATTTTCATGCACACTCTCCTCTAGGAGAGATAGGTGAGTGAGCTGGCTGGTCCTCACCTTACCCAGCTGTGCCTACCTGGGTACTTGGTACATCAAACTAGACTGGGAGCAGGTTGCTATTGTCCACAAAAGCACCATCTCCTTGACCATAAAACCTCTTTACCTTAGGAAGGGCTTAGAGGATCTGCACTTGGTGTTGCACCAGAGAAAGCAACTCGGGATGTTTCTGATCTATCTGCCCCCTGTGGTCCAGCAGCATCTCGGATCAGGCTGGCCAAGGTAGTCTCTAAGAAAAGGCCTGCCTTTTAACCCTTACTGTGAACCTCCTCCAAATTCACCTTGCAATGTCAACTTTGTGCCAAATCCAGTGACAATAAAATGATGAAAGTCTGGCTGGCCTGAAAAAGATTTTCCTAATCTTACTGACATTCATTTCACTCCACTTTAAATCCTGCAGCTGTTTTGCCTCAACAGGACCCTCCAAATCCAGAATCATTGTTGCCTCTGGGTGAAATTGGGAGGGACCTCTAATAATAATTCCTTCTCCCTGCTCCCCCCCCACCTGCTTCCCAGGCACTAGCTGCTCTTTCTGCCGTTTGCATCTTTCTTCCCTAGTTTATGTGTGCCACAGATTTAAATAGCTCCAGCAGTCATTCTCTCTCCCCAGGGAAGCCTGGGAACTGTAGCTTGTGAGGGAAAATAGTGGAAGAGATCTCTTAGGAAGAATTCTCAGTCACCTCACACCTACTGATAATTCTTTGAGGTGCGTTGCAATTAGCTAAACTGCTAGAAAGCATATGTAAACTTTGTTGCTAAACTCTAAGCCTGCAACCCTATGTATGCTAATTTGTTTTTGTTTGTTTGTTTGTTTAACTTTTCTACTCAGCCTTTCCTCCAGGGGGTGCAACATGGCATGCATGGTTCTCCCCTCCCTGCTTCAACCTCCTCAGAACAACCCTGCAAGGTTGTTTCAAATTCAGAAACTTCAGTAGGAAATATGTACCGCAGGGGGTTCTGTTCCTGCATTGGAGAGGGCTGGACAGGCTGGCCCTTGTTCTGTGAGTCTAGTAAACATTTCCATATGCTCCAACATTTCTCCAATAAAAATATGGACATCCTAAGGAAAAGTGAGGGATGCGGGTGGCGCTGTGGTCTAAGCCACAGAGCCTAGGGCTTGCTGATCAGAAGGTTGGCAGTTCGGATCCCTGTGATGGGGTGAGCTCCCATTGTTCGGTCGCTGCTCCTGCCAACCTAGCAGTTCGAAAGCATGTCAAAGTGCAAGTAGATAAATAGGTACCGCTCTGGTGGGAAGGTAAACAGCGTTTCCATGCGCTGCTCTGGTTCGCCAGAAGTGGCTTAGTCATGCTGGCCACATGATCCAGAAGCTGTACGCCAACTACTGGACCTAACGGTCAGGGGTACCTTTACCTTTAAGGAAAAGTGGGACATTCCAGGATGAAATCAGAAACCGGGATGTCTTCTCTAAATCAGAGACGTCCCTGGAAAATAGGGACATGTGGAAGGTCTGCATTTCATTTGGTTGTATTGGGTGTTCATAGGAACATAGGGAGCTGCCTCACACCAAGTCAGACGACTGGTCCAGCTAGCTTGGTATTGTCTCTATATTGACTGGCAGTTCCTTTCCAGGCTTTCAATCAGGGGTTCTATGCTGGAGATTGAACCTAGGACTGACTATGTACTCTGCCTCCCCCAGACAATTCAGCTGCCTTATCCCGAGTCTGGCCATTGGCCCCTCTACTTCAATACTGGCCACATTGACTGGCAGTAGCATTCTAGGGGTAAGACCTGGGTCTCTCACCACCATACCTGGATAGGTTACTGGGGACTGAGATCTTCTGCTTTCAAAGCAGATGCTCTACCACTGAGCTATGGCCCTTTCCCTGGTCACACCCTGTGCACAGCTTCCCACATGTTAAAACCTCCCCTGGGGTCATTTGTCCGCTCCAGTGGCTGTGCCTACACAGTGATAAATAGGATATCTCAGGGACACCACAGCTAATTCCGCTGGCAGTGCTTGTAAAAACAAAAGGGGTTTTTTATAATTGGAATGAAAAAAAATGAGGAAAAAGATTTGTGCCAAATTGAGGAGATGGAGGATTGCAGGCGGGGGGGGGGTGGCGGAAGGAGCCAGCCAAACGATTAAGTGATCAGATTTTCCCTCGAGATGAGATTGTAGCTTTAACGGGTGATCAGCACTCTTAAGCTCTCGCTGGCGCAGCATTTAAAAAGAGCAAAATCTGTGTGGTAAAGAACTTTCATGAACATTTCTCGGTTCCCAAAGCAGCAGGCCGAGGAATGCCCGACTTTAGCACTAAGAGCACAGGGGTGGCTGCTGCTGCTGCAGATCCTGCCTCTGTGATGTCTCCAAAAGGGTGGATTTTGGGCAGGGGAAGGGAAGCAACCATGTGCAGAAGGAAGGCCGGAGACCAAAGTTGTCTCTGCTGGTTTCAGATGTGAAGCTTGGACTATTTCTAGGCCTCCGGGAAGGTTATGGAGTTGCAAAGAGCGGGTGAAGAGAGAAAGTGTTGTGAAATAAATGGGTAAGAACCTACTGGATGAGGCCAGTGGACCATCTTGTTTGGCATCCTGCTTTCACCTGCCGGTCACAAGCAGGACCTGAGCGCAAGAGCCCTCTCTCCTGTGGTTTCCAGCAATGTATGCCTCTGACCACGGAGGCAGAGCACAGCCATAAAGACTAGCCCTGTCCTCCAATAATCTGCCTAATCCTCTTTTAAAGCCATCTTAGTTTGTGGCCATCACTGCCTTCCATGGGAGTGAATTCTGTAGTTTATGTGCTATGTGAAGAAGTCCTTTCTTTTCTCTGTCCTGGATCTTCCAACATTCAGCTTCCTAGGATGTTCATGAGTTGTGAGAAAGGGAGGAAAACCTTCCTCTATCCAGTTTCTCCATGCCATGCATAGTTTTATAAACGTCTATTACATTACCTCTTCCTCACCTTTCTGCTAAACTAAAAAGTCACATACACTTGCAACCTTTCCTCACAGGACAGTCACTCCATCTCGATCAGCTCCAAAGAAATACTATAGTCTTTTCACAAAAGGATGTCATCTTCTGCTGCCCTGATGCTCAGCACATTTACCTGGGCATAACAACCATTTTGTTGCAGAAAAGAATAGCATGTTTCTGCAAAATCCCCAGCCTCTGGCAAAGGCGGTTTTAGGGTAGCATGACTGGTCTGGCCGCACTGGGGCCACGCTGCAGGGGGCACCACAACAATGCTGTAGAATGGAGCGTGAAAGTGGGGGGGGGAGCACTGAATTTTAGTGTTGCACAACATGCCACTGAAATTTGAGAGCCTAAAGTCTGCCACTAACTCTCTGAGCAGCTGAAGACTCCAGAGGTTACAGCACTTCAAGGTTTTGTTTCCTTGGATTGAAGGTCAGTGGAGACTGTGGTGTCTACGGTATGTTGTTTTATTTACACACACACACACGCGCGCGCACACACACACACACAAACACACATTGTGCATAGGATAGAGGCAGAACTTCCAAATGTCCCTGTTTTCCAGGGACATCCCTGTTTTAGAGAAGCCATTCTGATTTCTGATTTTATCCCAAAATATCTCACTTTTCCTTAAAGGTAAAGGGACCCCTGACCATTAGGTTCAGTCGTGGCTGACTCTGGGGTTACGGCGCTCACCTCGCTTTATTGGCCGAGGGAGCCGGCGTACAACTTCCGGGTTATGTGGCCAGCATGACTAAGCCACTGCTGGTGAACCAGAGCAGCTCACGGAAAGGCCGTTTATCTTCCCGACGAAGCGGTACCTACTTATCTACTTGCACTTTGACGTGCTTTCGAACTGCTAGGTTGGCAGGAGCGGGGACCGAGCAACAGGAGCTCACCCCGTTGCGGGGATTCAAACCGCTGACCTGCTGATCGGCAAGTCCTAGGCTCTGTGGTTTAACCCACAGCGCCACCCGCGTCCCTCACTTTTCCTTAGGATGTCCCTATTTTCATTGGAGAAATGCTGAAGGGTATGGAGTTCTCTAACCCCTGAGCCATCTGAAGGCAATCCTGTATAGGGAAGGGTTTTTTAAAAAATGTTTTCTTAAGTTTTTATATATGTTGGTAGCTGTCCAGAGTGCTGGGGCAACCCAATAAGATGTGTGGGGTATATATAGTAAAATTATCATTATGGAATGAGACATCCCTATTTTCACCGGAGAAATGTTGGAGGGTATGATAGAGGGGCTCACAGCATTAACATGCCAATAGATCTTGCTTCCCCAATAGGTTTCCAGGGACATCTGAAGCCACAGCTTTGGGTCCAGCACAGAGCAAAGTGTGCCTCTGTGTATCCAGCTTCCAGCATCAGCCAAAACTCATACACCAAAAATTTAACTCACTTGGCCTGTCTTTTCCTCCTTCCTAGGATGACAGGGACATCCATCCAGGTGAGTGGAGTTGGAAAATGCCTACTGCTTTCCTGGACAGCATCACCACTGAGTTTTCGCTGTGTCCCATAGCTTACTCTTTGAGATGCTGCAGAGAGCACTTAACTGGCCAGCTACAGAAATTAGCCTGACTGGTTCAGTAGTTGCTTCTATTGTAAATGTCAGGTGTGGAAGGAGCCCCTAATCTAAATTGGGGCTTTAACCATTACCCTCCCCTTGTACCTGTTATTTAATTTTTCAGATGCCATTCACACAATCGTTTGTTGTGTCTACTGTGGCCTTGAGTGTTGCCCATGGAGAGGAGGAAAGATAAGGAAGAGGAGATTGGGGTTGGACCTGAGCTGGGGAGGGGAGAAAAAAAACAGTGAGGGAGCTAGCAGGGATTTCCACATATCCAATCAATCCGGTGGGTATTCATTATGTGATACAAATTGGGGGCCTGCGTTGGTAAGTGTCCTGAGCCCCTGGCCTACCTTGCAACAAGTCAGTATGTCAAGTCCTCAGTCCAGGATCAATCCACATATCCAAAGCCCCACAGAGATCCTGGAGCATCCAATATGGGCAGTTGAGCAGACCCAGCACCTGCACTCTGCTGCCCTTTTATACCTTGCATGCTGATTGCAACATCTGGGCTTGACAAGGCATTCCTCACCTGTTCCTACTCCAGCTGAGGAATCGCACACCTCCCCCCAGAGCTAGCGAGCCCCACCTGGCCAGCTAGGGAGCTGGGCTGTGGGTCCTTGCCTGCCTCAGCCTCCTAGAGCGCCCCTTCTCCTGCTGCTCCCTACAGCTCAGAGCCCACTGTGTTCATGGAGACAAAGGTCCCTCTGGCTCTGGTGAAGGGTCCTGCTGCTCTGGTTCCTGTGCACTGACCCCCATCCGCTTCCAATCCTCCCTCACACTGTGAGTACTTCCTTCCCCATCTACCACTTGCCCCAGTGTGTCCCAGTCCCAGCTAAACCCCTTACCGGGATCCTCTTCCTCCTCCCCATTGTCCTGCCAGTTCATGACAGTAAGAAAATGGAAGAGGAGGGAAAGGAAGAGAAGTTTAAGTAGCATGGATGCAGGGGTGGAATAGGTCCAGAGTTTCCTGCACATATCCGGAATACTGCAGTTGGAAGCAGTGCCTGGGTAGCAATCGCTAAAATTTTCGGGAAAATCTGGACGTATGGCAGCCCATGTCGGCAGTGGTGACGTCCCTTAAAAATAGCTCAAAAACTTATTTTCTTTTGGCAAATTTGTTGTTTTTTTAAAAAAATAATATTTATTAAAGTTTCAACAATTACAGAAAGAAAAAATAAACATACCACGTTAAACAAAAACAAAACAACACACCACAATATAAAAAAGAGGGGGGGGGAACAGAGAAATAAAGCCCATTAAACAAAAACAAAAACAAAAACGCAAAAAAGAAAATGCATCAGATCTCCTCATTACCATTCTTTCATTAGCTTATTTCCTTGACCTCCTCACACCTCCCTTTTTTGTATTCTAGGTCTATTATCTATTTCAGCAAATCCTTTCCCTCTTTTAAAATTTTTGTCCTGTAAATTGTCTTAATATAATGTAGCTTTACTTTTCCTCCTTTCACCAATTAACAGTCAGTTATTCCCAAATCCTTTATATCCTTCCTGCTAAAATCATATAATATTGTTCCAACATCCTTCTAACAGATATTAATTTTACAGTGTTTCTGTAAATAGTCTTTAAATTTCCTCCAATCTTCCTCCACCGACTCTTCTCCTTGGTTCTTTTGGCAAATTTGCCAAAAATGCTCAACAACCTTTCTGTCCGGATTTTCACTCTTTGAAATATGACAACCCTGATGGATGGTCAGCAACTACAGAGGTCAGGAAAGCTGGGAGTTCTGCAGTAAGAGGAACACACACAAATATTCACAGCTTCCTGTTTCTTTCTGGATTCTACAGAAAGTGCTGGTTTAATTTTAACCGCAAGTTCTCCATATTGCTCAGGACTTCAGTAACAGCCAGACTTGTGCATATTTGCGATGCCATTTTCACCCTGTTGGCTGTGTGATATTGCTGCTTCCATGATTTTGTCATGTTTAGCTTGCTGTGGAGTTGTTATTTTTTTTGGAGGGGCAGGTTTTTTTCTTTGGCCTTACAATCCCATTAGGGATGCATGTTGGAGCAAAACGTTTTCATTTTGCATATACACTCATGGGATCTGAACTAGCAGTGACTGACCAGGAATGTGACCTTGGGGCCATAGTGGACAGTTTGATGAAGATGATATTTGTTTTTAACAGAGCTTTGGACCAGATTTGATCCCACTTGTTTTGAAGTATGAATTCAGCTGTCAGTTTGGCTGGCTTCTTTATCTGGAATGGATGGCAAAGTCTTACCCTTCTCCTCAATATGGATGGAAGGGTATGTAAATTTCAGCTATTTTCTCAGTTTCTAATTCAGTTTTCCAAATTTCCACATCAGTTTACAATTGTTTTACTTTTTTTTAGGCCCTCATGAAAATTCATCCACATTTTAATGAGAATTTTTCCTAATAAGCACATTTGTTGTAGGCAGCTTTGACTTGCATACACATTTTTGCAAAGCAATTTCCCCTAATATAATGCATTTCTGTATGCTATTTTCACTAATATATTCATTTTTACGCAAACTTTCCCCAATACATGGATTTTTTGTTGCTGAACTGCATCACACAATTCAGATAAATGTGGATTTCGAGGATGGCAGTGTTTTGGTTTGCATGTTGTTTTAGGAAGGGTGAGTTTGATAAATTTGCCTTTAAATGTGAACTGATTCGAATTTCTCCTCCATTCCCATTTTTTCAGGCCACAAAATGCTGTAGGCCTGGCATCCCCAAACTCGGCTCTCCAGATGTTTTCGGACTACAACTCCCATCATCCCTAGCTAACAGGACCAATGGTCAGGGATGATGGGAATTGTAGTCCCAAAACATCTGGAGGGCTGAGTTTGGGGGTGCCTGCTGTAGGCTGATCTTGTTTTCTGGGGAGGGGGCTGTGTTGTCTCCTAGCTAACTAAAGGTAAAGGGACCCCTGACCATTAGGTCCAGTTGTGGCCGACTCTAGGGTTGGGGTGCTCATCTCACTTTATTAGCCGAGGGAGCCGGCGTACAGCTTCTGGGTCATGTGGCCAGCATGACTAAGCCACTTCTGGCGAACCAGAGCAGCGCACGGAAATGCCGTTTACCTTCCCGCCGGAGCGGTACCTATTTATCTACTTGCACTTTGACGTGCTTTCAAACTGCTAGGTTGGCAGGAGCAGGGACCGAGCAACAGGGGCCCACCCCATCGTGGGGATTCGAACCGCCGACCTTCTGATCAGCAAGTCCTAGGCTCTGTGCTTTAACCCACAGTGCCACCCGCATCCCTTCCTAGCTAACTATCATAGTCTTAATTAATTAAACAAAATACATATACTCAGTGCTATTTTTCTAGAAAAAGAGGTGCCGGAACTCAACATGAACACCTCCCTTGTTCTCTTATCATGGCAATGGTGCCCACCTGAGAGGTGCCGGAACTGAGTTCTGGCTGGAAAAAAGCACCCTGCATTTACTGCTTGAAAGTAGTAGGAGCTCTTAAATTTCTAGAGTTTACAATAAATATCAATGAAAAGTGTGAAAAACAATTAAAAGCATTTAAAGTTAATTACAATTAACAGTCAAAGCAATTATAATATGTCTACATCTACCATGACTTGCCTAAACGATAGTGTCTTAAGCAGGTGCTTGTCAGCTTCATTATATGCAAAAATAAAAAAATAAAAAAATCCCTTATGAACCTGCACCTGCTGATCACTGTTTTGAGTGGTGGCTACCTGGATTCGAGGCTGGGTTTTCTGGTTTGCTTTTTGCCTCCTGCTTGCATAGAGTGTGCTCTCTGGGCTTTGCCTTTGCTCTTTGTTAAGGTCCTCTCAACCACAATGTATGCTATGAATTAAGATAAGATTGCAGAGAGCTGCTCTTGCAGGATCAGTGCAAAGCACTTTGCAAAATATATCTTCTGCCAGCTAATGAGATTAAGCCTTGTCTAAAGCTAAACTGCTGGAGCAATGGGAACCTTGAAAATCTATTGCATTTTTTAAAAAAACTTCCCTATAGAGGAGTGCCTTCAGATGTCTTGTGGGTCAGATAACTCCATACCCTCCAACATTTCTCCAGTGAAAATAGGAACATCCTAAGGAAAAGTGGGACATTCTAGGATCAAATCAGAAACAGGGATGGCTTCTCTAAATCATGGACATCCCTGGAAAATAGGGACACTTGGAGGGTCTGCTATTGTCCTACTGTAAATGAGATTAAATGTGACTGATCCTGAGCTGCTAGTGAACCAAGATCAAAGGTCTTGCAAGCACAACCTGCAAAATCTTAGGATCCTGGACAATTTTATGTGTTTGTAGTAGCCTGTTTACTATCATCCAAGGTCAGAGATGCTGGGGTAGACAAACAGAGGAAGTAGAAAAACAAAGACTCTTGAAACAGCTTAATCATTCAGAAGTTGATCATTAAGACTTAATGCTTTCAGCATGCATTTAGGAATTTGATGAATGCACATATTAAAACATTGACACTGGTTTCCTTGGCATTGCTTCCACTGTGGCTGAAGACTCCAGTGGGTGGGACTCCAAACTCCTCAGATGGAGCTTTAGCCACTCAAGGGGTCAGAGGCCTGCCTGAGGCTGCTTTGATTCCACCCCTAGCCGAGGGTGAGCCATGTAAGTACAGCCCTTGGCGTTTGATGCTCCATGGTTTTTTTCCGGCTTGCACTCAAGCTTTGTGGATGGCCTGTTCTATTCATTATGTTGGGTAGGGAATCCCTTTTCAGGGATTTCTGCATTAAACTTCTGGGGGCCAATATGCCCCTGGTGGGCAGGGCCAGAAGCAAAAAGCAGGCAGAGCAACAAATGTGATTGTAACCTTTGTACAGTTTATCCACACACCCCTTTCCATCCACTATGTAGGCAAACAAGATGTGTTATCAGAGGTATATCCCAGCCGGGCAAAAACACCCCAGTTCTGAGGGCCAGATAGAGAGGCCTCAAGGGCCTGAGGCTCCCTACTCCTGGATTACACTCTTCCTTTAGGACTCTCGGAATGGCTTGCAGTCTCTTTCAGGCCTCACCTCGCCTCTGGATTGGTGGTGGACAGAATCAAGCCACTGGATTGGGCAGTCCTGGTTTAAATAATTGGAGCCTGGCCCTCAGCCAGGAAGGCTGCTTTTTTCTCTCCCCCCCCCCCAGCTTTCAACTACAGACCTTGATCTGCAAAGCAGACCCTCCTGGACTTGGACTCAGGAGTTGCCTCCCACAGTTCTGGCCTGCTCAGAAACCACCCAGATGTGATCCAGTCCACCACACACAGTGGAGACTGTAGAATGAGGCGCTGGCCACTTTGGCAATTTACTGTATTTTTTGCTCTGTAAGACTCACTTTTTTCCTCCTGAAAAGTAAGGGGAAATGTGTGTGTGTCTTATGGAGCGAATGCAGGCTTTGCAGCTATCCCAGAAGCCAGAACAGCAAGAGGGATCACTGCTTTTGCTGCACAGCGATCCCTCTTGCTGTTCTGGCTTCTGAGATTCAGAATATTTTTTTTCTTGTTTTCCTCCTCCAAAAACTAGGTGCGTCTTGTGGTCTAGTGCATCTTATAGAGTGAAAAATATGGTAAATCCCGCTTCCCTCAAAGGTGGTCTCCCTCACCCCCTGCCATCCCAGTTGTGTGTGTGTGTGTGTGTGTGTGTGTGTAGCTACTCTTACAGGAAACCCTGAGGATGCCATTTCTGTCCTTAGTGCCATGCCAGGAACTGAATCCTCGTTCCCAGGAGTGGAGTGGGCTCCAGGCGCTCAGGACTCCCTGTTCTTATTAGCTCAGGCCTTGGAAAGCCTTTTTAAAGTTTCATTGAGGGGAGGAGGAGAGTGCTGAAGCCCAGTCCAACCAGGCAACATTGTGGCAGCAAAAGAGATCAGGCTGGCTTCCCGAAACCCATGACAGATCTGATGGATAAGTTGGTGCCATATTGATTTAGACTCTCTGGCTTTGGACCAAGACAAAAACTAACAAAATATATTCTCGGCTATGAAATCGATCGGAGGAGGTTTCTAGGTTCAGAAGAGGCACCAAAAAAGCAGAGGCAAAGATATCCCAGCTGTCATTGTTCATCACGGGTGTGGTTTGTGTGTCCGTGGGCCGATGCCAAGGGAAAGTCCTCCATCCTCCAACCATCATGAGGAACTGGTTGTCCACAGTCATTTGGACACATGGCTGGAGATGTCTTGATGGCCAGCAAAATACCCAGAGACCCAGGCTCTTCCTATGACCTCAGTGTCCTGCATAATAGAGGAGATGCTCTCATTTCACCAACGGAATACAATGGAAGGCTTGAGGCATTTTCTTGAGCTGAAAGAAGCTCTGCTGGGGATGGTTTAATGCAGGGGTTGGCAACTGGTGACCCATATACTGGTTCCTGGATGCACACAAACAAATTCCCTTTGGCCCAACACCACCACACATTTAGGCTATTATGGAGGACAAAATGAGCCTTTCCACTCCAGTTTCAGGAGAGAAAGGAAACAACCCAAAGAGACCATCAACACACTTTGTGCAAGCCTTTTCAGGAAAGGCACAGAGATGTGGAAAACCCCTGGTTGCAGAAACTGATCTGTGGCATACTGTTCCATTCATACCACTCACAGGAGTAGATTCCTGATCAGCGGCTGGCTATGCTGGAGGCCTGCTTTGAGAAAGGAGGTCTTGGTTCTGCTTGTTTATGTAGCCTGCTGGCAAGTGCCATGCCACAGAGGTTGCTGCCCCCTCCCCAACTGCTACATTTATATATACAACCTCTCTCCCAAGGAGCTCAAGGCCATGCACATGGTTCCCCCAACCCACACTCCATTTTATTTTCACAACAATCCTGTGAGTTAGGCTAGGCTGAGACCAGAACGTGAAATCTCAAGCTCATGGGCCAAATGTGCTCCTTTCTGGCTTTGGAACTCTCCCCAGGCCACACCCCTTTCTCCAGGCCACGCCCCTCACCAGCCCTGTACTGCACCATCCTTGATTGTATTTGCCTGGCTGGAATTTGTCCTTGAACAGTAATACTGTGATGTTTCTTGCTTCCCTGGATGGAGGATGGTGTGGGGTGTGTGCAGAAGCTACTGGGCAAAGGTAAAAGTCATACAGGTTGCTCTGCCCCCTTTTGCCTCTGGCCTCACCCACCACTGGAAGGATGCCCAGATGGAAATGCAGGCTTTGAACCAAAGGCACTTCATGTCCCCTGGGCTAAGAGAGAGCGACTGGCCCAAGGTCACCCAGTGAGTTTCTCAGGTGAGTGGGGATGTGAGCCTGGGTCTTCCTGGGGCTAGTCCAATGCTCTGACCACTGCACTGCTGACTCTGAGTTCTCTGGCCTGGCAACTGGGAGAATGGCTGCAATATCCCTCTCAGGACCAGCTTTGGCCCAGTTGCTAATCCCATAAAGCAGACTAAGCATGTGAACTGTTGATTGTGCAGATCAGCAGGCAAAGGAACAGCTCAGCTGTGTCTCTCCAGAGACGCCCACCAGAAAAGATCATCCTGCCCTTGTACATATGATTGTTTATCCTGAAAAAGCAAGGTGAGTCAAGGGCTGAAAGCTACTCTGCGTGTTCTTTGATAAAGAAAAATCCTGCTTCAAGCAAAGGTGATTTCTGTGGCATGTAGAAATTAGGCAAACGAAGAGAACTTGGTTGTTTTGCATAGTTGACTCTGGTCATGCTAGTTAGGAGGAAGGGCACAGAACTAGGCAGTCACATTCTTTAATTAGTGAGATGTCATCAGGCAGCCTTTCCTAAATATATCCTCACACTAATAAGGCCTCAAAACCTAGTTCTCTTTTCAAATGAAAGCTGGAAACCATATGTTGTGTGTCTCCATTCTCCTATAGAACTGCAACATGCAGAGTTAACAGCCCTGGTCAAGAGTTCCCTGCTGCTACAATCAAGGAACCACTGATTCTTCTTCACAGAATCACAGAATTTGGAGTTGGAAGGGATCCTGGAGGACATGTAATCCACCCCCAGTGCAACACGCAACTCTGATCCTCCTCCTTAAGTAAGCGAACAAAATTAATATAATCTTGTACTTAATTTATCTCCTGCCTTTCTTCCATCATGAAGCTCAGGACAGCATAAATGTGGTTCTCAGGTGGTCTCCCCTCCAGGTGCTGACAATATCCTGACCTGCTCAGTTCCAGCAAGGCTGAGGCCTCCTGGGCCTTCAGACTATATGCCAAGCCTATGAGTTCAGTTCAGAGTTTGTCAACCCAGGGTAACTGAATGTGTAAAGGAGTGGGCCGCCTTTGACAGGTGGGTTCTCATGTTCCCTTCCAACTCTACAATTACCATACATGTCCCTATCCATAAGTTTGTATTCCTTCTGTGAAATGCAAGATACACAAATCATCTATATTACAGTGGTACTTTGGGTTAAGTACTTAATTCATTCTGGAGGTCCGTTCTTAGCCTGAAACTGTTCTTAACCTGAACCACCACTTTAGCTAATGGGGACTCCTGGTGCTGCCGTGCCGCTGGAGCACAATTTCTGTTCTCATCCTGAAGCAAAGTTCTTAACCCGAGGTAATATTTCTGGGTTAGCGGAGTCTGTAACCTGAAGCGTATGTAACCTGAAACCTATGTAACCCGAGTTACCACTGTATTTATATCTTCTGCCCATCAGAATGTGATTCGCTATTTCTCCCCCATTGTGTTTTATTGTTTTCTAAAGTGTGTGCAAAATTAATAAAGCGTATTTAAAATAAAATAGAAAGAAAGCTAACTGGGGTTCTCCTTTAGCATAAGATGGGCAGAGCAACAGTGAATCTCTGTTGTTGTGGGGAGAGAGTGCTGGTGCCTTCAGGTCCTGCCTGCAGGCTTCCCATGGACACCTGGCTGGCCACCGTGAGAACAGGTTGTTAGGCTAGATGTGGTCCTCCTTTGGCCTGACCCAGCAGCAAGGCTCCTCTTATATTGAGGGCCCAGGAGTAAATAGGGACATTTGAAGCATGTGCCTTGACCAACCACTGGTCACCTTTTCCTGGACATCGGGAGATTGCTTCTGCTCCAGTTTTTCCTAGCAAGCCCCTTTGCTGGGAGGAGAATGTAGGTGGCAGAGGTATTACTTATTGATGCTTTTATGGCCCACATCTCTAAGTGCCTTCCGAAAGCAGCGACGCTCATTAGGACTGGGCATCGGTGCCAAGCCCCTCAACCACACATTAAATAATTCACTAATGCATGAGCCTTTAATTTTCATTCTTGTTCCTTGTGGCTTGGAGCAGTTGGGATCCCGTGGGTGCATTTGGAGGAACCAAAGCCCGTTTTGAAAGCATAACAGACCCAACCTCCTGTGGGATTAATCTGTAGGTGGGGAAGTGGTTCCGTTGGCAAAGATTTAAGGGGACGTAATCTGACAGTGCCACAAAAATGAAACTGGTTTGCCATGACCCTGGGATTGGAGTCTTCTCCTTCATTATGATGTTAAAGAATGAGTTAGAAGGGAATTTGCACACAGGGCTAGTCTCAGATGCAAGTCTGCAAGGTGAGTCAATGCTCATCCCACCTCTGGCCTGAGGATGTTGCATCTGCTGGTCTCTGATGGCAGACAACTCCATCACAGAAGCCCAGTGCAATCAGTCTCCCCTGCTCTGTAAGGATAAGTGTGACTATACCTTTAAGGGCATCTGTCACATCTAGTTTAGGAGGCCTGGCTAGAAGCAGAGTGGGAAAGCAGTTGAAGGGAGAGAAGACCTGTTGTGCATGGCTCTTTATTAGAACTATTTCATTTTCAACTTAGAACCCTAGAACTTCAGAGTTGGAAGGGACCACGAGGATCATTGAGTCCAACCCCCTGTAATGCAATAATCTTTCACCTAATGTGGGGCTTGAACCCACAACCCTGAGATTAAGTGTCTCACACTCGACCGACTGAGCTATCATGATCTCTGACTTGTTCATCATTAAAGATAGAACACTGCATGCTCTGTCAAAGACTGTTGGAGTGGGCTGGGCTCTTTAACTGAAGAGGCACCTTTCAGTAAAGGTAGAACTTACATTTGAGACAGGACTGCTGCTCCACCGTAAGGCTAAGAGGCTGGCTGTTGCTGAAGCAACACTGGAGCATTGCTCTCTTCTAGTATATCCTAAGTCTTGCCTTGAATGAGGTCAGCGCTTGCAACTTAAGTCATTTTGATGACTGGGCACACTCCCTGTTGGACAGTTAAAGGCTAAGAGCTTGCAGTGAAGAGGTCAAGTTTGTGATGGCACCAAATTGTTCAGGATGGTGGTGGGGTGACCACAAGTGGACTGCAACGAGATCAAATGGACCTGTCCAAAATAAGTGAATAAACAACAAAGCAAGGAAATGCTGTTTGATGTAAATAAGTGCCAAGTGATGCCCACTGAGACTAAAATAAGAAACTGAACTTCACACAAATACAGAGCAGGATTTGAACTGGCAATGGTTAACTAGCTAAGAGATCTGGCATCAATGAAAATGTCCAAACCAGTGTATGACAGCTGTGAAAAAGGCAATTTTCAGGATAGAGATTTTTTGGAAAGGGGCAGAAAAACAAAACTGCCAGTACTGTATTGAATTGTCATTATGCAAATCAATGGTAGATCCACAGTTGGGAATATTGTGGGCACTTCTGGTTGTCCCAACTCAAAAAAGGAGAAGAGAAGAGAAGAGAAGCATATTGCAGAAATGGAGAAGTTGCAGTAAAGGAACAGAAAAAATATCAGGGAGCTGGAACACTTTACCTATGAGGAAAGACTAAATGTCTGGGGCTTCTCCCTGTTTTTTAACAAGGCAAACTGAGTGGTTATATAATCGAGTAGGAATGGGAGATTCAGGCCTGGGTCTGAATGTGGCCCTCCAGGCTTCCAGATCTGGCCCTTGGAACTCTCCCCAGGCCACACCTCTCACTGACCTTGCTTGGCACCCTGAATATTTTTGTCTGGCTGGAATTCTCTGAGTGTGGATCTTTATGTTGACCAGACAGTGTCATCCAGGCAATATCAGTAGCCTTGGGGGAACCCCAAGGTTTTTGTAAGTGTAAAAGTATTTAGGACAAAAAATAACCTCAATGGGACAAGGACCCCCGCCTGCTCCCCCCCCCAAAGAATTCAGCACAGTGAGGTTGGAGCAAAAAACAACAACAACAACAACAACAACAACAACAACTGATAATTTGTCCCCCTTGCTGAGTTCCCACAGAAACCTGACTAATGTCTGTGGGAAGGGGCAGAAAATTGGGTGGGAAACATGTCCGGGTCTTCCTATCAGAAATTGAGACAATTAAAGTTCACACTGGGTCCTTATTTAGTGGTTTTGTGGCTGCTAATTTCCTACTGATCTTCTTAGTTTTCCCCTGTTTAATTTGATCTGCTTAGTACAACAAAATCCCAAACAGAAATAGATGCATCACATAACTAAAAGCTCCCAAGAGTCCAAAGAAGTGCTGCTCACAGTAGAGGCTGCCTGTTGCATCTCTGAATGATTGATTTCTCTAGGCTTGTTGGCTCCATCCAACCACTTCCTCTGGGAGGGGTGTGTGGAATCAGGTGATTCTGCTATTTCTCTACATCAGCTATGACTGGATGATTCCTGGTGCTTCAAAAATCCTTGCCCTCCCTGCCTGGATCTATGGTCTGCAATCTATCTCTGCAGGAGTCTGTGTATGGAGAATAGCCTGTTGCTTCCATTCAGTCATGGGGCACACCAATCTGGCTTGAGAGCCATGTGCCTTGGGACATTAACACTTTTCACTCATATATCACACATACAAGAATCAGGACAAGGAGGCAGCTACTCTGGGCGGCTCCCAACAAAATATTATTATTATTATTAATATTATTATTATTATTATTATTATTAAAGTGATAAAACATCAAACATTAAAAACTTCCCTAAACAGGGCTGCCTTCAGATGTCTTCTAAAAGTCAGATAGTTGTTTATTTCCTTGACATCTGATGACACTGCCGAGAAGGCCCTCTGCCTGGTTCCCTCTAACCTCAATTCTCGCAGTGAGGGAACGGCCAGAAGGCCCTCGGAGCTGGACTGTCCAGGAGTGTCCAGGCAGAATGATGGGGGTGGAGACGCTCCTTCAGCTATACTGGGCCAAGGTCGTTTAGGGCTTTAAATGTCAGCACCAACACTTTGAACTGTGCTTGGAAATGTTCTAGGAGCCAATGTAGGTCTTTCAGGACCAATATAATATGGTCTCAGCGGCCACTCCCAGTCACCAGTCTAGCTGCCACATTCTGGAAAAGTAACAATTTTTCAGGTGAATTGAGCCTCCCTGCCCAACTGATTAAAATTCTCCTTTTTTGTTTGTTTTTGCTGATTAAAGCAGTCAGCTGTCGATTAATCTACCAATTTACTCAGCCTATTCCATTAAAATGAGCACTCTGCTTTGGATGTTTTCCCAAGGGCTCTTGCAAAACCACAAGGAGGCAGGGTTGCCAACTTCACAGCGCCCCAACCGTAGCTCTGCCTCTCACAAGAAGCTCAATCTTTGGAGAGACATAACCCAGCCAGATGGTGGGGTATAAATAATAAATTATTATTATTATTATTATTATTATTATTATTAAGGCCCCACCTTCGGACCAATGTTTTATTCAGGGTGTGCTCTGCAACAGGTTCTTGATGTAATCATAGAACCAGTAGTGGTGGCTTTATTCTGCTTTAATTTGTTCTGTGGTGCTTCTCCAGTGTCACCACATTGTTGCTGTCCAGAGGGGCTAGAGTGGAACAACACATTCATGGTATAAAATGTTATGTGATTTCCGCGGGATATGCAGTGATTGGAAATGAATCTGCGTGGCAGCCCAAAAACTTTTGCAGACACAAACAGTATTGAAAGTGAGATTCTGTGCCACCACCCTGAGAGCATCGTGAGCACAAATCAACATGAACCTCCCCTGTGGGGACGGGGGGAGCTTCACTTTCTGGTTTCTGCACCTCAGGCATTAAGAGCAAGCTCCTTTCCAGTCAGTTGGCAACATTGTGCTCGCCCTTTTCGGGAAACAAGGCATCTCTCTGCCTGTATTTTGGAAAGCGAGGCGCGTAGGTCGAGGCCTCCGTGGTGGGTTTCTGGGCTTCCCACACGATCGGGAAGACAGACGGTCGCACAGATCCCCGAGAGAAAAGACATAAGAAACGCTTGCTGGATCAGGCCAGTGGCCCATCTGGTTCAGCATCCGGTTCTCACGGTGGCCAACCCTACGTATTCGTGAGAGTTTTGGAAGCGTGTGGCTTGGCGACTTTCAACGCCTTTTTCAGTCTCCGGCTTGGAGCGTGGTTTAGCGGGAAAGGAAGACGGCAGACCCCCAGTCCCGAACAGGAAGCCGCGCTCCTTCGCGTCCGTCTCCCTTTGAGCCTCCCGCCTGGTGGAGGAAACGCGCCCCCCGGCTCTGGGCTGGCGAGGCAGGGCGGGGCTGAGTCGCGGGGCGTCGTGCTTCTTGAGCGCCGCCGCGCCGTCGGAAAGGCGAGCCGCCGAGGGGCGGAGAGAGACCGAAGGAGGCGGGCGAAGAGGGTGCCATGTGAGTCGGAGAAGCAAAAGGCAGGTGGGAAAGCCAGCAGGATGGAGAGGGGCCGAGGCAAGAGGAGGAGAAAGAGCCCGCCGCGGCGGCTGCTCCTGTTTCCAGCCGGCTGCACTTTTGACGCTGTCCAGCTCTCCAAAGCGAAGCGCCATGTAAAGCGGCAACTCTTCTAAACTTGGGCGTAGGCGGAGAAGTAATTGGGTGAGCTAGGCAAAGGGGAGAATCCCAGTTCCTCCGGACTTCTTTTCTCTCTCTCTCTCTCTCTCTCTGCGCCCCCTTCTTTTTTGGATAGGCTGAAGAAGCTGCGGGGACGGCGCGGCCGAGGCTAACAACGCACCTCACTTTCCGAAGAGGGTCCGGCACGTGCGCCCTGGGCGCCTCCAGCCCTTGAGACCCGGGCGCGGCGCTGGGCAAAGTGTGACCGGGCGAGGAGCGAGCAGAGCGAGGGCGCGGAGGTCCCTAACCTGGCGCGGGCGTCGAAGTGTCGCGGCGGAGCCCCTCTCGGTCCCCTTCCTCGGGCCATGATGCCGGGCTGACCGGTTTCGGGGCTGGTTCCTCTCCATGCGGTGACGGTGTCCTCTCCATCTTGCCAGCGCTATGGCCGGGGCGTCTGGCGGGGACCGTGCCATGTTGTCTCCGGCCACGATCCCCGGCGGCGGCGTGGAAGCCCAGCGGGTGGAGTTCATGGCCCTTACAGCCGTGCAGACGGAGAAAAACGACGTCCCTGCTGCCGGCAGCCCCAGGCGCCTGGGGCTCCTCGGGACGCCGCTGCCGGTTCCCCCGGGGGGCTCCGGAGCCCGATCCGCCTCCAACAAGCGCTACCGGCGCCTCCAGAACTGTCTCTACAATGTGCTGGAAAGACCCCGAGGTTGGGCGTTTATCTATCACGCCTTCATGTGAGTACTGGACCCCCCCAGACCCTTCCCGGCCAATCTGAAACTTTCCCCTAAGGGTCTTTGCGTATGAAAGGTGCCTCTTTGCATGGGGTTCCGCCATCCAGGGGTGCCAACTTGAATAAAATATTGTGGGGGACCAGGTAAACCCCACCCCACATAATCGATCACATAACTCAGTGCACACACATTTCAATGGGAGTGCCCATCAACTTTGCGGGGGCCCAGACCCCTCAAATATGTTATTGTGGGGGCTGAAGCCCCCATGGTCCCTAGTTGGCTCCTATGCCACCATCCAGCCATGCACCCAACTCTTTAACACCTCGGTTCTCCCTGTCCCATCTTTTAACAGGCCGAGAACTAAAGACCATGTTCCTCTCTGTGTCTTTCCTCCTCCCCTTGCAGTATTAAGATGTATTCCAGCTATTCTCACCGCTTCCCACAGTTTTATACTTAGGGAGGAAACATGGGGTGAGGGGCAAGAGGACTCACTAAATAAGAGATGTTCTGGTGGAGCTTGCTTCCTAGTGGGGCTTGCTTCCTAGTAAACACAGGTGAGAGCCAACATTGTCTCAAGCTGACCAAGGTTTGCAACTCTGAGCTGCTTAGTAAATAGCTTGTTTACAGCACTGGTCAGGTGTGCAGGCTCATGCAAAGCATATTGAGGGCACTGTTGCAAGGGATGCTCAGCAGGCCAGTGCTGCTCCACTTGTGAACGTGGCCCTGAAAGTCAACAGAGGGCTGAGCCTGCCACTATTCCCAGTCTGGATAAGTCTTGCATTCTTTAAATTGCATGTCTGTGAAATGCAAAGCCAGATTTAAATGGCGCTTGGGCAAAGCAACTTTTGACATGGCATTTGGGAAGTGCAAGTTTCACCTGACCAGTCTTTGATTACGCAGCCTACCCTCTGCATCCTATTTTCTTAAGGGCCCAGCCCCTCCTTCCTACAAAGGACTGCTGGAATTGGAGGGCAAAGCTGCTTCTCTGTCACCAAATCCAGAACATGGCCATATTCCCCTTCAGAAATCCATTTCCTCCTTGACTTCTGGCCTGCTTGGCTAAGACCTTTGCTTTCTTAGGCATCTGTACAGTCCCAGCCTATCTGGGAACTGCTTTGCACCTGCAGGCTCCTATTTGGTTTTCTCTATTCTTCAGTGCAGACTCCCAGGATTTGCTGTGGGGGCAGGGGCTCTGTTAGAAGAGGCAGGATGTGCAAACTATTGTTTCCCTTAGGAAATATCTGCTGCTTCTTGGATATTTTGTGCAAACTGGAAAGGGCAGCGTTGTTGGTCCAGCGGTCCCCTGTTGGTCTTGGGCAAATGCCCAACTTTACCACCCTCTTACTCTTGCTGAGTGGCTGCTGAACTGAAAAAAGTTGCACAGTGTCGCAGTTAGAATGTTAGACTTGAAGTGGAGAGACCTGGGTTTCAATTCCTGTTTAGCCAAAGATACTCGCAAAGTGGTGCAGGCAGAGCCAGTCCCCAGTGTTCAAACTAGGCTAACTCTTTGGGCATCTCTCTCTCTCTCTCTCTCTCTCTATGTGTGTGTGTGTGTGTGTGCGCGCGCAAAGGAGCCAGCCTTCCCTCCAATGAATCCTAATCTGCAGTTTCCCAGCTTTCATACTTTAAAAAGAGGAAATAGCATAGAATCATATAATTAATAGTGAAGTTGTAAGGGACCACATCTGGAGCATTTTTAGAACCTGAGATATGAAGCAAAATGTTCAGGCACTCTTCCTCTCATATTGAGTGTTTGAGAAACTAGCCTGCTCTCCCCCTGCCACCCTTATCTGTTTTTTTTTTACTTTTCGTAAAGTGCATGCCCACCTTACTGCTATGCTCATGCATGCCACATCTATATCTTTGGAGGAAGCGATGGGATGGGTGTGTGAGAGAGATCCTATATGGGCAATGGCCCATTCCCATATGCAAATCCTTGCTTCTGCTGCTTTTTCTCTCTCTTTTCTTTTGCAATTTGGTCTGATAAAAGAGCCCTGTGTAACTCTGAAGCCTGCACGTTCTTTTGCTGATCGAAGTTTGAGCCATGATAAGGTACTGTGGTGCTTGTTTTGCTGCTCAGTTTCTTTGGCCAACACAGAGATCAATAACTTGAGCTGATGCAGATAGACAGGCGGCTCCTCGGGTCCCCCCTTGCCACCCGCAAGACTTAGGGTGCAGTTTAAAAATCAGTTTGAAAAATATATTTAATGATGAAGCCATTATTTTGCTCTTAACTTCTGGTGGCAGCTTAAGCAAATGGCAGGTCTTCGCTTACTTGATATCACTGAAGCTATAGCCTCCAATTTGGCTAGGCATTGTTCCCTGTATTCAGTAATTAGTGGTAACTGTTTGCAATTAAGCATAAGTGTGCCCAAGCTGTATTCCTAGTCTGGTTAATAAGTGGTAAAAGGGTTAGTTCTGCTCCTTCTGAGCATGCTGCAGGTTGAACAAAGGGGCTTGGGGTTTTTTTGTTTGTGTTTTTTTGCCTTGGTGATTGTGGATATGAAGCCAGGCAGATAACTCACCTGGAAGGGGAGTGATTGGCTGTGATTTGATGACTACTTACTTTTGCCTTAAAATCCTGGGTAAAGCCATAGCATAGGATTACAGTGGTACCTCGGGTTGCAGATGCTTCAGGTTACAGACTCCGCTAGCCCAGAAATAGTACCTCGGGTTAAGAACTTTGCTTCAGGATGAGAACAGTAATTGTGTGGCAGCAGCAGGAGGCCCCATTAGCTAAAGTGGTACCTCACGTTAAGAACAGTTTCAGGTTAAGAACAGACCTCCAGAATGAATTAAGTTCTTAAACCGAGGTACCACTGTACTCTTCCCACTCCCTCTTTCATGTAAGTAATCAGTTTCCAGGTGAAAGGTTGGGAGTGGCTGGATCTAAAATTGAGGTGCAACTCTGACTGTGCCCCTGTTGTTCAGACATTGAGGGCACCATATATCCAGTACTTTTCAGAGCAGCACAGCAAAACAGATCAGGAGCTTACAGTTCAAATTTTGCAGCAGTGGAAGCAGCTGAGGAAGAGACAAGGGTAGAAGGGATGGATTTTGAGCAAAAGCAGCTTGCCTGGACTCAAAGTTCAGTTTCCTTTTTGGAAGGAAAGCTGGATTTTAAAGTGTTCTTTAATTCTGCTTCTTTTATATGGAACGACAAGTTAGAGACATTATCTGGAAGACTTGGCACCAGGGGTTTCCGTTGCCTGAGCCGACTGAGGGAAGGGAGGGCCAGATCTCTTAAGTGATGGCACCAAACTTTGGAGGCAACCAAGCACTTAGATTTTCCCCTTCTTGTGCATCTCAAGCTGTGCAGCCACAACATTGTGCCAGCAGCCAGAACCAGTTCCCGGGCTGCTGGGGTGCATTGGTGTGATGTTTTTGAATGGTATGGAAAGTCAGTGGAAAGTCCATCCCTCCCAAATGAAAGTTAACCTTATTGATGCTGAGAGAACCCTGTGGTGACAGAACGGCATTTCAGGCTGTTTGGACAGAGCAATTCTTGCAGGTCTCCCTGTTTTTCACCGCCGCCTGCTTAATCTTACCCAGGGCATGTTCCTCCTGGCTTCTGAGCTCAGAAATGCACACTTCTTCTGCCTCAGGACCCATTTTTCAACACGTGAAAACACGTGAAGTTGTAAGATGGCAGTAGGTAACTCTGCACATGAGTAACAACAGATGTCTCTGATGATGCTTCCATGCCCTAGAGCCTTTGATCTCTGAAAAGTTTATATTGGCCATACTAGCTAAGGGGATCCTCCTTGGCTAGGGTACCATTTAGTTGTGGGGCTAACAGGTAAAGGGGCCCGTTTGTGTTATGCCAGCTTGTGAACCCTGAAAGGTACCTGGCTAGTGGCTGTTGGCAACGTCTGTCTGTGGAGGAAGGATGAGGAACCTTTATCCCTCCAGTGAAAGTTACTGGACTAAAACTCCCTTCACCTCTGACCATTGGTCATGCTGGTTGATGCTGATGGGAGTTCATACCTTATTTATTTCAACCATTTGTATATTAGTTAATCATAGTTGTCTCTAAATAATGAGTCCCATGACACCTGGAGGACCACTGCTGGAGAGGCTTCTCCAGATCTCCCTACCCTAGGCTGGCTCCTGCAAGGTCCTTCAGGAAGATGTAAGGCAGAGTTGCAACAGG
The DNA here is from genome assembly GCF_951804945.1 of Podarcis cretensis. Lineage (NCBI taxonomy): Eukaryota > Metazoa > Chordata > Lepidosauria > Squamata > Lacertidae > Podarcis > Podarcis cretensis. Next base: position 33,385,304 of record NC_137177.1, read on the forward strand.
AAAGCTGAATATGAGGTCCAAAGGATATTCCTTCCATCATGGGGGAAAGGATCTTGGTTTCAATAGGCATACAATGCTGTTGGCAACTGGGCTTCAGTCTCCTGTCCCAGCTCCCTTTCTGCTGATTCACCCCAAAATACCTCCCTTTTTTGCAGAATCTGATCTTCACTACGGACATGATAAGCTCCTTTATCCTGACTCAGACCATTTGTCCATCTAGCTCAGTATTGCCTGCACTGTCTGGCAGTGGCTCTCCAGGATATTCAGACAGCCTTTATTTCTCTTGGTCCTACCTGGAGATGCTGGGGAATGAACCTTTTACGTGCAAGGCAGGTGCTGCACTTTCTCTGGGCCTCTGTCTTGCCCTACCCAGCTGCTCCTTGTGGCATTATTTATCTCTCCATCTATTAGACCACCATCTCTTCTCAGTTGTGTCTACCTCCTTCGCAGATACTGCAAGGAGCAAAGCTAGCATAGCTGTAAACTGGAACAGAATCTCTTCTTGATTGGTGTGTGAGACCATCAGACTGTCTTGGCAATCCTGCCCTCCAACACCCTGGGCATTTGCCTCTCTGTTCATCTTTTTAAAGGAGCAGTCCTTTATTCCCCCCTTAATTTTGACCATACAATTCTTTGCTTCTCCACTGATCATATTACCGTCTGAGTAGGGATTCAGTTTGGGCTGGTCCTCTTATCTGCCTTTGTCTCCAAACAGGAACTAGATAGGTAACTATTCCATATTTCTTTGCTCTGAGTCAGGCAGGGTGGAAGATGTTAGTTTTGTGTGCCCTGCAGGACACAAGCAGCTGTTCTCTGCACTGGAAACTTTGGCTGAGGCTTTTTGTTTCTTTGGGAAGGTGTGTTTTGTATAGACAATCATGATACAATAGCTATGGCCTGATGCCTAGGCATTTTAAATTGGTTTTAGCTTTAGGCTATTAAAAAGAAGAACTGTGACATGCTTTGATACTGTTAGCTATACTTTCATTGTTAAAGAATTTTATTTTTTAAATTTCTTGTTTTGAGCTGCCTGAGAACTTTCATAGAATCATAAAATCGAAGAGTTGCAAGGGATCCTGAGGGTAATCTAGTCCTGCAATGCAGGAATGTCAACAAATGCATCCATGACAGACCTCTGCTTGAAAACATCCAACGAAGGGGCGTCCACATCGTCCTGAGTGAGACTGTTTCACTGTTGAACAGCCCTTACCATCAGAATGTTCTTGATGTTTACTGTATTTTTCACTCTTTAAGATGCACCAGACCATAAGACACCTAGTTTTTGGAGGAGGAAAACAAGAAAAAATATATTCTGAATCTCAGAAGCCAGAACAGCAAGAGGGATCGCTGTGCAGCAAAAGCAGCAATCCCTCTTGCTGTTCTGGCTTCTGGGATCGCTGCGCAGGCTGCATTCACTCCATAAGACGCACACACATTCCACCTTACTTTTAGGAGGGAAAAAGTGAGTCTTATAGAGCAAAAAATACGGTAGTTGGAATCTCCTTTCTTTTTTAAAAAAGTGGGATTTGGTCAGAAAAGGTGGAATTGTAAATATTTCAAACAAAATATACATAAAAAGGCCTGTGAGATCGGTCAGTCCTGTTGATATGTGCTTTAATCTGTTTTCAGTTTATTGTTTCTTTCAATGTTTTAAGTAGTTGTTTTTGCTGATTCTGTTGTTTTATTCATTTTGTAAACCACTTTGAGGTTTTTGCTATCAAGCGGTGTATAAATTCTACGAAATGAATCATTATTGTCACTTTTAAAGGCCAATTCTCACCCCTACCTTGTTCTGAAGCTTAGCAGCACAAACTTTTCTGCTTATACTCTTTTTAATTTTTGAAATTGTTTTTAATGTTGTCTTTTAAATTGTTGTAAATCACTCTGAAACCTTAGGGTGAAGGATGGGTAATATAGCAACAACAACACATTATTTTTCATCTAAGAAAGAAAAACTTTTTTCTTTTTGTTAATTTCATACATACTGGCTTTTCCAGTCTCTTCCCTTCCACTCCCAAGTTCAAGGGAGAGAGGGTGTGCTTTCCTGCTTTGAATTTGAAAAGTTGTTTGAATGTTTAAATAAGCTGGTTTAACAGGCTCATAGGCTTTCCAGGATTGGAAAGGACCCAGAGCCAAAACCATTCATTTGTGGGTCTCTTTTTCCTGTGCGTAAAAGTCTCTTGGCATTACAAACTGTTTAAAAACCCCCGGCTGTGAGCATCCAACTAAAGAGGCAATTGGTGAAAAATCTACTTAGTACTTGAGGAAATGTTATTTATGTTAAAGCCGGCAATGGACTTTTGGAGAGAGGCTGCTTAGTTTAATTACACTGGAGGAAACAAAGATTAAAATCTTAATCTCTTTCTTGCTGCCCGACAAGGCTGTCTTGAGTGAAGACTTCATTTGACTGTGTATGTTGTTCAGTTTGACTTTATGCAGGTTTGCTCAGAGCTATTTTCCGTGAGACTTGCTGGGGGGTAAGCACACTTAGGACTGCGGCCTTAAAAGTTCCTTTGGCCAGGATCTAGAGGGCAATGGGGACTCAGTTGAATTACATAGCAACTTGAGAAGCAAGTGGAAATATATTTCTGTAACAGATTGCCCCTCTGCTTTCAGACTTACGATAAACACTCAGCCTAATAAATGCCAGGGAGAAGCTACTGTTTGCTCTCCTGCTGTGGTACCCAGAATAGTAGAAGAATATTTTGCAAAATAATAATTGCATATTAAAGATGATCCTGTTATTTGCAGTTATTTATTATATAATTTTTTTTTTATTGGTTTTTAAACATATTTTCCAGCATATCATTCTTTTAAATATCATTTCAAAATCTTTGGCTGTTACCACCTAAGACTTCCTTCAACCTCAATTGATGGTTTTCTAAAATCTTTTCTAATTATTCATTTTGTTACTATAGTTATTGCTATAAATTCAAATCTTAATGCCTGTTCTTTTCACAATAATTTATATATTACTCCTTACAAAACTTCTTGCTTCCTACAAGCAATGTCAATTGAATACAGTTGCTTTCCAAATATATCGAAAACTTCTTCCATTCCTTTAGGAAAGACTGGTCCTGCTGGTTCAAATTTTCCTGGTTAATCTCGCCATCTCACAGATATTTATTAAATTGGGATGTGGGTGGCTCTGTGGTCTAAACCACAAAGCCTCTTGGACTTTCCAATCGGAAGGTTGTTGGTTCGAATCCGCGCAATGGGGAGAGCTCCCATTGCTCTGTCCCAGCTCCTGCCAACCTAGCAATTTGCAAGCACACCAGTGCAAGTAGATAAATAGGTACTGCTGTAATGGGAAGATAATTTGTGTTTCAGTGCGCTCTGATTTCTGTCACAGTGTCCTGTTGTGCCAGAAGTGGTTTAGTCATGCTGGCCACATGACTCGGAAAGCTGCCTGTGGACAAACACCAGCTCCCTTGGCCTGAAAGCGAGATGAGCGCCGCAACCCCATAGTCCCCATTTATTTAATTAATTTAGCTTCTGCTTTTTTCTCAGTCAGGATGCAAGGCAGCTCAGAGCATAAATGAAAACAAATACAGCTAAATCCACACAATCAATATAAATATTGTTAAAAATTAAATACTGTAATTAAAAGCAGTACAAAACACTTAAAAGCATTTAAAAGCAAAAACTAAGAAAAGAAAAAAAATCCTTCTTGACTCCGTATATAGATGGTCGTTTTGCAATTGTACCCAAAGAATTGGATGTTGCAAGAGTGGGATTCTCTGGTAGTTTCTATAATGGTAGTCATGAGAATGCAGATGACTTGGTACTAAAACTTCCCTGGATCATGTCCTTTACTGCCTGTTTCATTCCAGAGCCTTGGAGGCAGGTAATAGTAGAATAAAATTCAGATGAAGGTCCCACTCACGTTGCTGCACATCATTGACCCATTTCTGTGGTCAAAGCACATACATTACCTGTGTTTTATTCAACTGTGATGTGCTGGTTCCCAGTATGGAATTTGGCAATGGCAGGTTATGATTTTAAAAGCAAGTTCCTAGTCCACATGGTGAGAGAGAGAGATAGTCATATTTGTTGTATCTGCTTGCCTTTGGAACTTAAAGGACTATTATGTACATCAAAATGTCGCGCATTTCACTAAACTTTGGGTTTCCTTGGTGTTAGAAGTTTGGGGCTACAGGTTTTGAATGCCTGTGGAAGAGTTGGTGTAGCATAACGGCGAAGAGTCTGAGCTGCACATTGAAAAAATTCTAGTTCTAGGACTTATAATATGCAGTTAAAAAGTTACTCAAAAAACCCATGGAGGCGAGGAGGGAATTCTTGAGATTCGGATGAATCTTGTGCATTTTTTAAAACTATGGATGAATTTGAATGTGAACAAATTTGTAAAACCAAATAAAAATTATTTATAAAAAAAGAAAAATGCCTAGTTCTAATTTCACCACTGCTGTAAACTCAGAAGGGGCACTTAAGCAAGTTGCTTTCTCAGTTTCAGTTGTCCCATCTGCAGTATGGAGATAATCTGTCTGATTTGCAGCAGGATGTAAAGCATTTTGAACATTTAGATTGCAATCCCATTAAACTCAGTGGGGTGGACTTCCGAGGAGACATGTATAAAAGGGTTGTGCTTTATAAATGCTTATTATTGCATTGTCCCAGCTGTATAGCAGCTTCAATTTGATTCCAGGCATAATGTAAGATGAAGACATATCTATAAATCCATCTTTCATTTGGCAACGGGTTGTCGTAAATTGCTTTGGGCCATAGCTCAGCGGTACAGCATCTGCCTTGCATGCAAGAGGCCCCAGGGACCAGAGTCAGTCCCGGGCACCTCCAGGTAGGGCTGAGAGATGTTCCTGCCTGACACCCTGGAGAGCTGCTGCCAGCCAGTGCAGACAACACTGAGCTAGATGGACCAATGTACTCAATGTACTTACTATAAGGCAGCTCCCTATGTTTTCTCTTCCTTCAGAACAAGGCTTTGTATTTGCTCTTGTTGAATTCTCTTGCTCGTTCTGAATTGCCTAGGTGCTGCTTTCCGCATTTGGCTTCTATCTCTCCCTACATCTGAAAGCTCAAGGTAGCTAGCAATATTTTTCTTTTCTTTATTAATTGAGATGGAAATATATCAGCTAGCTCCACAACGTGGAGAATAAGAACCCCATCCCTAAGCAGAATCAATGGAATATTTGTATCTTTTTAGGTGGCGCTGTGGGTTAAAGCCTCAGCGCCTAGGGCTTGCCGATCGAAAGGTCGGCGGTTCGAATCCCTGCGGCGGGGTGCGCTCCCGCTGCTCGGTCCCAGCGCCTGCCAACCTAGCAGTTCGAAAGCACCTCCGGGTGCAAGTAGATAAATTGGGACCGCTTACCAGCGGGAAGGTAAACGGCGTTTCCATGTGCGGCTCTGGCTCTGGCTCTGGCCAGAGCAGCGATGTCACGCTGGCCACGTGACCCGGAAGTGTCTCCGGACAGCGCTGGCCCCTGGCCTCTTAAGTGAGATGGGCGCACAACCCCAGAGTCTGTCAAGACTGGCCCGTACGGGCAGGGGTACCTTTACCTTTACTATTTTATTTTTTTAATATCATTTTTATTAACAAACCAATCAAATCACATTAATTCCAAATTACAAAGCCAAATTTTTAAATTTTTGTTGGGGGTATCCACACTTCGAGCTCAGAAAGGGATCCAAACATCTCTCTTGCTGCTGCTTTACCGGTAATATTCACAGTTCTGTCCAAATAGTATTCACAGTTCTGTCCAATCTTCTCTTTATTATTATCCTCATCTTCTTGTTGTTATCATATATTCCTTTCTTTGTGACCTCTGATAGTCTCCACAAGTGGGTTAAAAACAAACGTTGTTATATCCTGTGTGGATTTTCCATTCCTCCAAGAGCCATATTCAAACAGACAGACGCCATTTCAACACTTCCGTATTTGTATCTTTTTAAGGTTGGCTTTGAAACCTGCAGGTTTATTTATTTTGATTTGTAAAAATATTTATATACCAGTATTTATAAAAAAATAAGAGTGTTTTACAAACAATGTGTGTGTGTGTGTGTGTGTGTGCTGTGGTTAACCCCTGGAAGTTGCTTCTGCAAGATGTGGCAATGGCCAAACAGTTTCAAAAGCAGAGCGGACAATTCATAGAGGGAGGGTTTTAGCAACAACAATGAGCTGTGAGTACCCTCCAGCTTCAGGGGCAATCTACCTTTGAATGTAGGTTTCTGGGGAACAGGCAGTATTGCAGGGTGGGGTGCTATTATTTTCGCATCCTGCTTGTGAATTCCTGGAGTGTACTGTTGTCTAGTGTATGGAACAGAATGCTGGACTTAACTAGAGTTGTACTCAAATGTCCTCTCAACATTCTCTATATGTAAGTCACAATTCTCCCAGCAGCCTCCAGTCGGTGTGGTACCCTATTAGCAGTTGTAGCCACATAGCCACATTTCCCCCTCTAAGGAATATTATTTGCCGCTGCTTTTGTGTTGACAGTCTGGTCACTATTTTGAATTCTCCACAATGCCTAATGGGGTGGGGGCATGAGTGGTAACCATCATCAAAACATGGTGCAGAACTGCAAGGTGGGAATTGCCATGTGGTCTTCTTTGAGGCAGGGGAGTGTGTGAGAAAAATATGAATCATATTCTCGGAAAAGTATTTTGAGAAATTTTAGCTTAGCTCTTGACTAGATGGACCTTTCGTTCGATTCAGCAAGTTACTCTTATAGTCTTTAACTTATAAAAACATGATTTATTTTTCTAAAATCAGCATTATCAGGAAACTTGAGTTGTCATAAGTGACCCTCTTTATAAATAAATGGGAGCTAATTGCATGAGGTGGAAGTTCCTGGTACAAATAAGACAGCTTTGGGCTGGCTGTTGTTTATAGCTTTGTCTCCGCCATCTGGGTGTGTTAATACTGGCCTACTTTGCAGAACTGTTGTAGAGATAATTAAGATGATGCATGGGTAATGCTTTTGAACTGCATTTTGAAATGTGCTGAATAAAAGCTAAGCATTTGTTAAAAGCAGGTTTGCCCTCCCTCCCTTTACCAACGCGTGCCACGTAAAACACACATCTGAATTTGTTAATTTCATTAACAAACTCACTCTCAGCAACAGCAGAAAAGACAGTACAATTCATCAAATGTGGGCTTCGGAAGGGAGAGCCTCACGAGTCCGTGCACCGGGGAGTCTCGGAATGAAGAGTGATTGGGTTAGCGGCAAGCGGCGGAGGACCGCCTTGCCTCTAATTGTTTTGTAAAGCCCACAAAAGCATTAATGATCTATGAGTTAATAGCACTGGGTGGCGATGTTTCTTGGGTTCAGCACAAAGGGTAATTATGCAAAACAAAAGGAGGAGTGGCAGGCCTTGAAACTTTGCATCGACTCCCGTGCTGGGCGCAAAGAGACAGTGTTAATTCTGGAGGGTTCAGAGGTGGGGATGCCTTGTGATATCGAAGATGACTTCCCATCTTTTCCACCTAATGAGATAGCTCATCTTCTTTGAGCATCAGGGTTGCAGCAGGGTTTCGAGAAAGCAGGAAAGCTATAAATCAAAGAGCAGGTGTTACAATTCCCCTGTGCTGGGGATCTTGCTCCCTCCCCTCCCCCCAGTCTCTCTTAACTGGGTTATTTTAACAGGATGGATAGATAGAGAAAAATATCAATGTGCAAAAGGGGAGAAGTGGTGTGCCTGATGATTATTACTGATCTTTTCCTATTAGCTGTGCACCAAACCCCACTTCTGAAGCCTGATGTAGTGTTCAGATTCACAAGAGGCATGGCTTTCATTTTAACCCTTTTCAACAGGTCTCTAGCCTTCGTGGTGTGTGTTGTAGATTTGGTTCTTCTCTGCCCCCTGAACCAGTTTCTGCCCCAGTTTCTACATCTGCTGTAGATCCTACTTCATGCTGTGTACTGCAGAAAAGTCCACATGGAACTTGGTGCTGATGCAGAATTTGGGCTTTTGACAATCTTGGCTTTTCATTGTAATCTTCCAGGTTTCTAGCCCTCATCATATCTTTCGGTGTGCATTATTGCCTGCCTACTCACCTGCTGGTCTCTACAACTGACAAAGCTATCTGCAACTGAGTTCCTGTGCCAACTGCCAAGCCAGAAATATGGGGGAGCTGTTAAGTAAAGAATCAGTCTTAGTTTATAGCAGCAACTGTTCTGGACTCAGCTTCTACTGAGTCAGTCCATTGATCCCTTTAGATCAGTATTGTCTACACCACTGGCCTTCACCTGGTGGGTTGGGACTCACTAGTGTGGGTCATGGCCTGATCCAAGGTGGGTCGCAGCAAGAGCTCTACCACCATGCAAACATATAGTAAAAGGTTAAGAAATAGATCCCCAAAATGCCACTTAGTGGAGTTGTGTTTGTTTTGCTGTGATGTCCTTGCTGTCGCATTAGAAAATGCTTTCTTTCTCAGTCCCCAAAAAAGAGATAGAAGTGAGAGATTGCATTGTTCCAAGGGTTCAGAAGTTGTTTAGTTGCTTGTTTGCAAATACTGTGCTAGAAAATGAGAAATCCCAGCAAGGGATTTAGCAGGGTGGGAGGGATGGCAGTGAACTTCCAAAGCACAGCAAAAAATTCAGCCCAGTGCAGAATGTTTCCTTAACTCCTTGAATGTCATGGAGAGAAGCTCTCAACGGAGAGTTGTCTTCTTATCCAGATCTGTTGTTTGGAGAAGGAGTCTCCATTGCTACTGAACTGGTACCCGGGCAGTTTGTGGAAGTTAGAAGCTCAGGCCTTTGGGCTCCATCCCTGGTGGCTGGGGTCATGCGGGAGGGGGGTGCTGAGTTCCACAGGTACATCGCATTGGGCTGAGCAGGCATGACTTGTTGCAAACTGGGAGTGGTACAATGATTGACAGAATTCCAAACAAATATATATTGAAATCTGATAAATTGTACCGTGCTGTCCAAAATCATGTAAAAGGGCCCTATACTGAGTGAAAGCTTTCTTATTCTGTGTTCTCTTAATTTAATGTATGATGTCAGTCTTTCCATTTCAGCCACATGCCATACCTTGTTTAACCATTCAGTTATGGGGGATGTGTTTGTTATTTCTCGCTTTAGAAGGTACTAAAATCTTAGCTGCTAGCAAAAGATTGGCAACGTGAGTTTGTGGGCTCATTAACGCCAAATAAATCTATGGAAACTGTTCCCATGTTCAATAAGAGGTCATATCTCTGGGATGTATTATTTGCTAGAGCAGTCAAGCCCAACATTTTCCTGTTGCCTAGAACGGACACACAGGGGAATGTGGCTCCAGACAGGGAGGACTTCCTGTCATACCTGCTCTGGAGCCTCCTCCCCATGTAAAAGGGCTAGCCATGCATCCATCTTCCCTTCTTCTCCTTTGGACTTCCTCTTTTGGATCTTCACTTCTGGATCCCTACTGCTCCTGGCTTTTAGCCAGCACATGGCACATCCTTACAGAGGATGAAAGCAACAAGTAGGTAAAAAAAAGGTAAAAGGGTAAAGGACCCCTGTACAGTTAAGTCCAGTCAAAGGCGACCATGGGGTTGCGGCACTTATCTCACTTTCAGGCCGAGGGAGCCAGCGTTTGTCCACAGACAGCTTTCCGGGTCATGTGGCCAGCATGACTAAACTGCTTCTGGCGCAACGGAACAACGTGACGGAAACCAGAGCGCATGGAAACTCCATTTACCTTCCTGCCACAGCAGTACCTATTTATCTACTTGCACTGGCGTGCTTGCGAACTGATAGGTTGGTAGGAGCTGGGACAGAGCAACGGGAGCTCACCCCATTGTGGGGATTCGAACGGCCAACCTTTCGATCGGCAAACCCAAGAGGCTCAGTGGTTTAGACCACAGTGCAACAAGTAGAAAGTCTGAGACTTAGCTCTGACTTCTTTTCTCTACAAATGTAACTTATAACCACAAGATAAAGCCTGCCTTCAGATTATTGCTGTGAACTGAATGTGAGCAAAACTTTATTGTTATTTTTCAAGAATACTGTGTTGTGTTATTCTTATTTTAAGAGGGAAATAAAAGGAGAAATTTACCTGGGACAAGCCAGATGGGACAAGCCAGACTGGATTGCTTAATTATAAGACTCTAGCTCAGGGGTAGGCAACCTAAGGCCCATGGGCTGGATGCAGCCCAATCACCTCAATCTGGCCCACGGACGGTCCAGGAATCAGCATGTTTTTACATGAGTAGAATGTGCGCTTTTATTTAAAATGCATCTCTGGGTTATTTGTGGGGCCTGCCCAGTGTTTTTACATGAGTAGAATGTGCGCTTTTATTTAAAATGCATCTCTGGGTTATTTGTGGGGCATAGGAATTGGTCTTTTTTTCCCTTCAAAATGTAGTCTGACCCACCACATGGTCTGAGGGACAGTGGCTGAAAAAGGTTGCTGACCCCTGCTCTAGCGAGTCATCAACTGCTTCACTATAAGCTGCAAGGGAATGTTCTCTGCTGTTTGCTCACTAGCATGAGTGAGGAGGGATAATATCAAAACAATATATCCTCTCCTACCTTCCTAAACATTCCCACAATATCCTGTAAAATCCGTGCCCCACCCCACAACTGCTTCACCATATATATTCAAAATCAGCATCTTTAACTTGTCTTTAAATTGCTTCAGGGTTATTTTTTAAGAATAAAATAAATGATGAAGCAGATAAGGTAAAACCTATCGTATGTTGCAGGTTGGGGCAAATCAGTGCTGTTTTTAGGCCAAATCAATTGTATTTTGCTTTGAGCAAAATATGTGTCATAATCAGAAATGAGCTGCACTTGGTACAGCAAAGATTATACTGTATATATTTTAGTATTTAATATTAAAATGCACTTTAAAATAGTGCTTTCTTAAGTTTGCTTAATAGATGTTATCTCCACAATCAACTTAGCCGTAGTGATGTGAGAACACAGGTTCTCTTATGGATTAGTAACTGATTAAATACGTAATAGAAAGTGAAAAGGAGGAATAAATGGGCAGCTCTGATGAAGGTGCTGGAACAACAACTCCCTTGTGAGGAATGACTTCAACATCTGGGGCTCTTTTAGTTTGGTGGGGAAGGTGAGTAAGTGGAGGTCAGGACTGAGTTTTATAGAAGCATACACCGTGTAGGAAAGTAGACAGAGCTTTGCCATCTCTCTCATAATTTTAGGTCATTGCAGCAGACTCAGTACAGACACAAAAGGCAGCATTTCTTCACACAATGCATCATCTGTGGGGTTCACTACCAGAAGACTTAAATGGCTTTAAATGAGGATTAGACAAATCCATGATGAATAGGACTATCATGGCTATGTACATTACCTCCAGCAGGGAAAGACAGCTATTATCCTGCTGAAGAACATAAGACGGTTCTGGCTGCTGGATCAGACCATAGGACATGTAGTCCTGCATCCTGTTCCCACAGTGGCCAGCCTATGGGGAACCCACAAGCAGGACCTGAGGGCAACAGCACTGCCCCTACTTGAGGCTTCTAGCAACTGTGGGATTGTAATTTACTTCCTAAAAGCCACCCTAAACAATTCCTTATAGTATAAATATCACATTGCATTGGTTTTTCTGCCTTCCCAAATGAAGGTGGGGACACATAGCTATCATGGTTAGTAGCCCCCAATAGGCTTACCTTCCCTGAATTTGTCCAGTCCTCTTTTTTTAAAGGCTGACTTTGTGCTTGTGGGCTTCCTAAAAGCATGTGGCCTGCTGCTGTGTGGCATTAGTCTGCTGGACTAGTAGATGGACCTTTGGTCTGATCAGCAGAGCCATCCTTAGGGGCCTGACCATTAAAACAATGATCCAAGGTAGGTCAGAATGGGCTGTTCTCCCAAAGGGTCTTGGACCTTTGCAGTCATAACTGGAGATGTCGGGGGTTGAACCTGGCACCTTCGGCATGCAGAGCAGATGCTCTACCACTGAGCTACACACCCACCCCTACCTGGCTTGTTTTTTTTTCTGGCTTAGCTTGGACTCTCAGCCTCATATAACCATTGTAATGAATGCAGCAGAATTTGGACCACTTGCTTTGAAAATCCCCTTCCAGCAAAAATGCTTTCAGTGGGGAAAGTGTTGTTGCCAGCCAGTCCTCACTCACAGCCTTCCCTTAATTGCGGCACTTTTTCTTGAGGTGCTGACGACTTCCTCACTGGTGAGATCGTGTTCCTCTCTAACCAGCTCCTTGGGTGATCAGCAGTTAAACACCGGGGACCTGTAGTATCCGCTTTTTTTGAGTGCGTCACTAACAAGCAGGAAGGTGGCATTCATGCCCTGCTACAGAAGCTCTGTTCTCCTTTCCAGGGTGGCAACCTTTCTAAAAATACCATTGCCATTTGGGAATCAATAACACCAGCCGACGCCTCCCGTTACTGCTGTTCTCCTTGATCTTGGAGGAGACGTAACGGGGTACCCTCCCTGTAGACCTCTGTGCATGGGAGTTAATGTGGATTAAAGAGTGTGATATTTCTTACTAGTGATACTTAAGGAGAAGGGTTGAAAAAGCCTCCACTGAGTTATTAGGGAAGCTTTTGGGCACCTGCAGATGTGAACTGGGATGAAGCGAGTGTGTTTCAGCATACCTGCCCCAAAGGCATAGGGCTCCTTTTCTTGAGCGTTAACGATGATTTGTGCTCATGATGGAATCAGGGCAGTCTCATTCTCCATACTGTTTGTGCCTGCAAAGGTGAACATGTACAGCTTGGATTCCAGTTCCCTGTAACTTCCTGCTGAAATCTGGTAACTTTTTGTAATGCAAATGTCTGGGGTTCCCCGCCACCACTACCACCATTCTGCTTTTGTTGTGCTATAGTTTTCCTCCTGATGCCAATGATGTGGTGACATTGGGGGAGCATCACAGAACAACTGATAAAGTGGAATGATGTGGGAATGATCCAGTTTATAATTGGGTGGTGCTGTGGGTTAAACCACAGAGCCTAGGACTCGCCAATCAGAAGGTAGGCGGTTCGAATCCCCGTGATGGGGTGAGCTCCCTTTGCACAGTCCCTGCTCCTGTCAATCTAGCAGTTCGAAAGCACGTCAAAGTGCAAGTAGATAAATAGGTACCGCTCCAGCGGGAAGGTAAACGGCGTTTCCGTGCACTGCTCTGGTTTGCCAGAAGCGGCTTAGTCATGCTGGCCACATGACCCGGAAGCTGTCTGCGGACAAACGCTGGCTCCCTTGGCCAGTAAAGCAAGATGAGCACCGCAACCCCAGAGTCGGTCATGACTGGACCTAATGGTCAGGGGTCCCTTTACCTAATGAACTATTATTGCATTGAGGACGCATTACACAGCACACATGCACACACACAGCACCAGTCTGGAGGGGGGCTCATAAACTTGAGTGCTTTTATGGCAAATGGTGCTAGGATGCTCTACAGCAGGGATTGCCCAGGTGGAGCCCTCCAGCTTCTATGTAGTGCAGCTCCCTTTAGCTCCAGCCAGCATGGTCTCAGAATGTTCAGACTGATGGAACATGGCCAGGAAGGCTGGGGCCAATGGGGATTATAGTCCAAGACATCTAGAGAGCACCAGGCTAGCGATGGCTGTTTGAACAAAATGGGTTATTTCCCCACCCCACACTCTTTTGGGCCACAAATGACTGACAGACAGGGTACTTAATCTTTTGTGGAATTTTATTTTATAAAAAAATAAAATAAAATATTGTGGCTCAAATTGGATTTGGCAACCGTGCTTTAAGGCAGGGGTGGGCAATCTGTGGTTCTATAGACCAGTCATAGGCAAACTCCGGCCCTCCAGATGTTTGGGGACTACAATTCCCATCACCCCTGACCACTGGTCCTGTTAGCTAGGGGTGATGGGAGTTGTAGTCCCAAACATCTGGAGGGCCGGAAATTGCCTGTGCCTCCTATAGACCACTGGTTCCAAACCCTTTTTTAACATTGAGACCACTTGAAAATTACTGATTGTTTTTGCCTGTCATAGTAAATGTCATTCCAGCAGAATTTAAATTCAAATATGATAAAATACAGTATAAGAAATAAGAGAAGCAATAAAAATACCATTAAAAGTAAATAGAAATATTTGATGTAATGGATGTGCCACCTCCCAACTTCAGACACACATTCACGGGTACACTGCAGGTGACCTGAATGAACCTCATGGACCATTGGTAGTCTGCAGACCACAGTTTGAGTCATCATCATCATTAGGGAACTATTGCTCTGGATAACATCTTAGAGTTGCATTTTATTGGAGAATCATAGAATTCTAGAGTTGGAATGGACCCTGAGGACCATCAAGTCCAACCCCCGCAATGTAGGAATATGCAGCAGTCTCATATGGGGACTAAACTTGCAATCTTGGGATTATCAGAACAATGCTGAAGTTGCTTGCAAAAATGTGTGTATTAGAGAAAATAAGCTATAAACATGCATTATATTGGGGGAATTCTTGCAGAAATGTGTATATTAGGCAAAATCACATACAAATTAGAAGCTTGCACTAAAATGCTGGTGAATTTTCACGAGGACTTAAAAACAAAATCACAAACTGATGCAGAAATGTGGAACAAACCTTAAGACTAGAAAAATGCAAAAATTGGACAGATTTGCCCTTTCCTGTGCCATTCATGACTACTTCATTTATGCAACCCACTCTTGCTGTTTGCCCTCCCTTTCTCATGACACCCCCCTTTTGTGTGGGGTTTCTTCACCTGTTGATTTCCCAATTTGCTCTTTTGAAAAGTATGTAGCAGGCTTTGCTCTTAATGCCTCTAAATCAGCTGGGGTGGGGGGGTGGGATGGGAGTGGAACAGTTGGCTCAGCAGAATTTTCCCGTTTTCCTGGAGGACCATTTCATTAAAAAGAGCAATTTGACCAGAAGCAAATTACAGGCGAGAGAGAAAGACATTTTTCCCTATCCTGCACGCCCCTGCCCAGACAACACAGCCACTGTTTCCTTAGAAATTGGAATTTGTTCCTTCCTCCCTCCCCAGCTACAGTTTGGAGGCCTGTTTGTGTCTCTCCCTTGTTAACAGTTATTTGATGCATACTTGTTTAGAGGACCCCTTGTTAAAAACCTCACCTTTTGGACTCTGAGTTCAGGGTATGATGAGTTCAGGGAGCAAGCAAATTGGTGGCCACGGGGGAATTGTGTTGGCTTTATTGGCACATCTGTTATGCTGCTTAATGAAAGCTGCACACCCTGGCAAGCTTTGCCTGCACACCCGGGGGCTCGAGAGATTAATTCGGCCCTGAATGGCAAAAACAACCAATTCAGCATTTTCCCCTCTCCCTTTTTTTTTTGGATTTGTGTGTTGGGGAAACGGTGTTGCCCATGGACAGACGTGACGGCCCGGGTAGTGACTTCTAGGTACAATTGGTAGTGGGAGATGGGATGGTTCTGTTTAATGGACACAATCCAGAAGTTCTCAAGCCCTGAGCAGTAGAACTTCCTGTTTGGTTTGTACACCATGTGAATCTGTGGGAGAGGGAGGGCACCCTGTCAGATTGTCTGCTTCTGCTGGCAAAATGTCTTTCTGAAAACTTGTAGGTATAGACAGTCAGTATAGACCAGGGGTGGGGAACCACATTTCAGCCTGCTGCATTCCCTTCTAGGCAAAGCTTATTTGTGTGTGTGCATGTGCGCCAGAGTTGAGTGGAGCCAGAGACAGAAAAGTGGGCAGGACCAGAGGCAAAAGTAAGGCCCTATCCACACTTTCTCTTGTGCAGTGTTAGAAACTGGGATAGAAAAGCTAGGAGCCAAAACGGAATGTCTTGTCGCCATGGGGTCAGCAACACTTTTTATTTATTCTTTTGGTAAGCATAAACTAATATGCAATTCGCATAAGAGACACATTGTTAATTTCACATTTTTATCAGAAATTGTTAATTCATGTTTAACTTGGTGTTTATGATAAGAATACAATCGTACCTTGGTTCTCAAACAGAATGCATTCTGGGAGTCTGTTTGACTCCCGGAACCATTAGAAAACCAAGGTGCGGCTTCTGATTGGCTGCAGGATGCTCCTGCAGCCAATCAGAAGTTGCGAAAACCACACCAGATGTTCGGCTTCCCAAAATTGTTTGAAAACTGGAACACTCACTTCCGGTTTTCGATCGTTTGGGAGCCGAAACATACAAGTACCAAGGCGTTCGGCAACCAAGGTACGACTGTATTAGTACCATACTTCAGTTTTCAAAACACTCTACCCTTTATTGTTAAAGTCCTTAACATTGTTTATCCTTAATGTATACTTCAAGGCTTCAAAGCACATGTATTTCAGTAATCCTTGAGTATCAGCCAGGCGCAAAAAATGTCACCCAGACTTTTTGAAGTGCTAGCAAATGGAGGATCTTTAGGCACAAAATGTGCCTGGTGCCCTGCTAATTTTGAACCCTGCTTCTTGTCCTGCTGCTTTTTCCCAGGAAAGCCAATCTTTAGCACTCAGTTAGAGCAAAAGGCAATTCAAATTGCCATTTGTTGTGATCTTTCGCTAAAGAGCCGGAACTCGTGCTTTCTTGGCACAGCACACAAGCGGAAATGTGGACGAATCCTGAGTGCAGAAACAGATGTTGTATAGTAGGCTACATTCCAGGCCTACAAAAGTCAAGAATTCTTCACACGCTTTTATCGCCCTCCTCTGCCAATCCCTCTATCCCTTCTTCCACACATGCAAGAGGCATTACCAAAGTTCTAAGACAGATTCCTGTTAGGCATGGAGGGGGCAGGGCCAGTGAGAGGTGTGGCTGCAGGGAAGGGGGATGGCCCAGGCAGAATCCCAAGGGCCGGAGAGAGAGGTCTTAGGGGCCTCATTCATCTGTTGTGCATGGGTTTCCCCACCTCTAGCACAGACAATATTGGGCTAGATGGACAAGTCATCTGACTCAGTGCAAGGCAAACTATGTTTGTAAGAACATCATAACCAGAATCAAGTGGTAAAAATGACTGTGGATTGATGGACATAGAAAACAAGTGGGTGACACTCTTTTTTTGTGAAGGCCGTGGTGGTGCAAGGCACAATGTTGCCACCTGCCCAGTGATCTTGCAGCTGGAATCTGATGTTCCACACTGGTTCTTAGTGAAAAGGACAGCACCGTACAAAACACCCCCCATCTTTTGAGACTTGATATTTGCATCTTGCTTTGTTACTGGTGGAAAGCAGCTGCATAGGGATGGGGTGGAGGTGGTGAGACATTTTGGGGGTGTGGAAAGGGAGGAAGACGCCACAGAATAGCTTCAGCAGGCCACAGGTTTGAACACCGCGCAGGGAATGCGCAGCAGTGGGAGGAAGGGGGCCCGTGAGCATCTGCGCGCACTTGTTCCCCAGGAAGCTAAAATAAAAGCCAGCTTTGTCAGCAGATTTGCCTCCGAAATGGAGCAGCTCCCCACCTTTCCCGCCACATCTACAGGGAGGTGCCGGCGAGCGCCTTGAGGAGAAGGGCGTAAAGGTGCTGAGCGGAGTTGCAGTGGGCCGGTGTGTGTTACAATAATAGCACAATGCTTAATTATAAAGAGCCACCTGGCAGCAGGGCTGCCAAAAAGATGACAAATGGCACTTGAAATCCCTTCTGAAATAGCTATAAAAACCCTTGTTCTCCTACACGTTAGGGAGATGTCTCGCAATGCAGTTGTCCCATTGTTGTAACTTAATACAAGGCGGTGAGGACAGGGAAGGAGGATGGTGAAGGCAATGTGTGGGTGTGCAGAGCTCAGTGGTAGAGTATATGCTTGGCTTGCAGAAGGTCCCCAATTCTGCCCTTGGTTGTCTACACTTAGAATCGCCTGGGGCAGCAGAACTAAGAAAGTCCTCCAGCTGGAGACCTTGGATTGCTGCTGAGCTGTGTTCCCCTGTGGCCTTGACTTGGTAGAAGGCAGCCTTATGTCTTCATAACATCCAGGTTGATCTTGCAGAAGAAACATTGCCTCGTCTTGTCCTGCTTGGGAAATTGGTAGGGTCTACTTTGAGCAGAGCCAAGATGTGAAAGAGTGGAGGGTTGTGCCCATAGAACATGCAGTTGGGCCAGAGGGTGGGACTGCAGCTAAGAAAAATCGTTCTGATATGTACTCTTCACTTTAAAATGGATCAAAAGCTTCCAGTGTGAAAAGCTGGATTTTGCAACCTGTATAAATGAATTTCCTTCTTCTACACCATTTATTCTGCTCTTTGTCGTCATGGGGAGGGGCAGTGCAGTGAAGCCCCATAAATTCTTATCTTGCTTTGGAGGTTCCAGCATGTGTTCCCTTTCATAGCCATGAGGGCTAGAAATTTGGTGTGTGTTTTTTAAAACAACAACAACAACAAAAATGAACAAAGATATGGAAGTTGAAAATCTCAGGAAGTTGAATTCTGTGGTCAATTTTGGATTTGGTGGCTCTTGCAGAACATAGCCTATAAGTCACTGTGGCATCCTATTGTCAGGATTGTAGAGGTCAGTGTCCTACACAGAGCTGTAAACAGCCAAGGTGCAAGGCTTGGAAGCTCCTACCACCACAAAGGTCTCTCAGTGGGTTCTCCTCCCCTTTCCTCATTGTCAGCACTTTTTCTTCCAAACCGCTTCCCACTACCTCTGAGAGTTTCTTGTCTTTAGTCTTGCCTCACCTTTCCTCCAAGGGGCTCACATGGTTTTCTTTCTCCACTGCCCCACCTTTGTTCTTAGAAGAAAGAATCTGGACCCAAGGAGTTTTGTGGCTGTGTGGGGATTTGACCTTGGAGACACTCTTTACTACACAGTGGCTCTGTGGCTGGCAAGTGAGAAAACACCTGCCCTCTCATGCTTATCACCACCACCACCACCTGCCTGCCTGAGTAGGTAGAGTGGCAGCAGGTGAGGTGTCAATATTTAGCCCTTCCAGGTTTCTGGGGCCTTAGCGATTGCCCAAGAATCTCAGTCTCTTTAGAAGCTGCCCTGATCTGCTTTCATCTCCTTGGCCAGAATTCCCCAACCTGGTACCACCCCTGCCAAATACCATCAGCTCTACTCAGCATGACTGAATGATGTTGGAACTGATGGGAGTTCAAATTGTCTGGAGGACACTGGGTTGGGGAAGGCTGCTGTCCATGCAGATACGGATGTAGTTGCAACCAAAGAGAGCAGCCAGAAGAGCAAGCATGTGTGGGAACCAACTGGCTGGCGTCAAAGGAAGCAAAAGGAGATAGATCCATGCAAAGAATAGGCTGGCCCTACAAGGAATTAAAAAATATTGAGAGAATTGGTTTTTCTTTAATTTTAAACCTTTCTTTAAAAAATAGACGCAATTTTAAAAATAAAGGTTTCAACAATAGTGTTCCTTTAAAAAATATCACCTGGTTTTATAATCCAATATTCAATGCAGGCATGTTTGTTTTCGTCTGGATCCATTGTCCTCTGTTGAAGACATGAGTTACGTCTGCTTTTTATGTAAAAGAATGAATAGCACGGGGGAAATATGCGACGCTCAAGGTCAAGCTTTGCAAACATGACACAGTAGGTCAGCCTTTGCCAACCTGGTAACTGCACAGCACAGGGCTGATGGGAGTTTTAGTCTAAAACTTCTGGGGAGCACCAGGTTGGCAGATGTTGGAACAGATCATATAGTTTGGTCACTTCTTTCTGGACCCAGGGGCTGCTTGCTACAATTCTGGCTGTGTCATCCTGTATCTCACCACGATTCTCTAATGCACCCATCTCAGTGATCTTGTACTTCTGCATTATTCTCTCTCTCTGTTCAGTTCCCAAATTCATGACTCTCTACCCCCCTGCAACAGAACGAATGTTTACTTTCAGAACAAAGATGGGGGAGGCCTTTGTCCCCTGCTGTGGTCCCAATCCCATTTGCTGTTCTCCCACACATGCAATTTTGCAGTGTCAGGGATTCCCATCAGTAGCACGAGTTTCCATTGGTACAAAAGGGGACCTGGACTGAGGTCACAGCAGGTAGCAAAGGTTTAAAGCGGCCAGTCCAGAACATCCCCCCCCTCCGTCCACCTGACACCTGCAATTTTAGAAAACCCATTCAGGCAATTGCTAATTGTATGGATGGGGCTTTTTCTAGTTCCCTTCTTTGATTTTTAGGTTAATGTTCTACAATAGGTCTTATCCATCTTGATCTCCCCCCCCCCTCGCCCAACACTTTAAATCAATCCACCTGCGTAAATTCTTTTTGGAGCTTGGGGTAGGAATAGTGACCCCTTTCTCCCTCCATTCAACTACTGCCAATGGTGACCTTGGAATGGAAGTGTCAGATGGCAATGGTGGTTGCTCGTCTTTTACAGGTTTTATTTTGGTGCAAAACTATTTACAGTGCAGAACCACAAGTTCATGTCTGCCTCAGTCGCTAGCAGAATCTGGGAGTGGTCGTTTCTGGGTCCTCCCCTAACATAAGAATTCAGTGACCCCCAGCCTTTTCCTTCCTTCTTTGCGTTTTACCTCTGCGCAAGGTGGGCGACGGAAGAGCTGTGCTTCCCTCTGCGGCTCCCAGCAGCATCCTCTAGCCCTTTCCCCTCCTTTTCCCTGGAGGTGTGGCTTTCCCCACCCTCAGACTGATGAGGTGCGGTGCTGGGGCTCCCAGCATCGTCCTCTGGTCCCTTCCCCTCTTCCCCACTGGAGGTGTAGCTTTCCCCACTGCAGGAAGAGGAACTGTTTCGCAAGATTTTCAGAGGTTCCCTGTATCCCAACAGCCCCTCTGCCTCCCTTCCCTGTTCGGATGGCAGTCCCCTGACAGGAAGCTTCCCCTTTCAGACCCTATGACCTGCTTGTTTTCTGGGAGGTTTTTTTGCAAACAAAAAGGCCAACTTTCAGGTAGAGGGTGGTGACCTTCTGCTGCTTCTCAGTGCTGTATTTCTGTTCCTCCCTCAGCATCAATGCTTCAAAGACGCTGTTTCAGCTAAGCATAACAAAATTATGTGTGTGCCCTTAGCTTTGATAAAATTTCCCTTGCTTTATGGGGCTGGCTGTTTGATGGATAAGGTAGAGGTGAGCCGAAGCGTCGCACAGAACACTCAACATGAAATATTTACATCCAGTTGCTCTAGCGCCAGGGACTGAGTTTTGCCATCCTTTTCCAACTGGGCTTCTGTCGTGGGGTGTTGCTGGATGATGGATGGATCGATGGGCAGAATGCTCGTGTGTACTGCTCGGCTGCTGAAAGAAAGGTCAATTTATTAATGTATTTATGCTCCGCCAAGGGGCTGGGGCTGATTCTAAGGCAGGGCTGTGTTTCTACCTGTAGAAATAGCCCCATGGCATTCTCTGGACCTGGTTCCCCTCAACTGCCCCCTCAGCATGCATGCTGCTGTGTTGGGGATCCTTTCACTACTGGATGGGATGTAAAAAGCTTTTGCCCATCCCATCCCATAGTTCTGGTTTGAAGGTTCAACCTTGAGGTTTATGTTTGGGAATCTTGGAGCTGCCCAGGATTCCCAAACATTCTCTTGAAGACCTCCTGAGAGGCTGATGCTGGAGCTTCCTGACTGGCCTCTCTCCTGACACTGAGGACAAATAATTGGCCAAGTGTTCCTAAATCTGAGTTGGCTTTTACCCTTGGATCTTGCAAGCTGCCTCCTCCACTGCACCACATCCTAATGCAGGCATAGGCAAACTCAGCCCTCTGGATGTTTTGGGACTACAACTCCCATCATCCCTAGCTAACAGGACCAGTGGTCAGGGTTGATGGGAGTTGTAGTCCCAAAACATCCAGAGGGCTGAGTTTGCCTATGCCTGATTACTGATTCTTAAATTGTGGTCTCCAGGCCACTGTTGGTCCATAGTGAGCTGGTTTTTGTCAGGTCTACATAGCCTTCTGTTTTCTGGTGCAGCTGTATGGAATAAGTGAATTGGTGATGAGCTGGAGGAAACTATTCTTAAAGTTTGTTTGTATCACTTTTTAAAATTAACATTTTATATTCTTTGGCAAGGCACTTAAGAGAGATAGTTTTGATTAAGCGATATATAATTTTTGCAAAATAAACAAAGCAGTGGTGCTCTTCAGCAACAGCTGTCCAAAGGGGGACTAATCCTTAAAAAAAGTTAGCTGCTGTCTTGAGAAGAAATAGAATCTGGCTGTTTAGGAACCATCATTTTACATGAATAGAGCTGCTTGGTTGAAGGAGGAGCCCACGTGCTGTTGTCCAAAATGCCCCCCTGCCAAGCCCCCTTGCCCATCACTCACTGCAACTCTCCCCTGGAAGCCTCTTCTCATCCATCACAGTGGCAGATGGTCCATCAATCCGTCCCCTGTCAAGTAGTTGCTGTCCCATCCAGTTTGTACCATCTCTGAATGCCAGGAGTCCGGAAAGAACTGCTTGGAGCATCACTGACATCCTGAAGTGGGCAGTGAGGAAGGGCACCCACCACAGCTGAGATCTGTAACCTAGAGAAGAGCTTTCATTGTAAAACCAGAGGATTATAAGGCTAAATGTTGACCATAGAGATAATTTAAGTTGGAACAGCAGGCACACAGTCTGTGGAGGCCAGCCCTCTCAGCAATGTCCTTTCTGGATTTTTGGCTGAGTTTTTCCAAAAAGCATCTGCTGCCCTTTTACTTACAGAGGTGTAACTGAGGATACGCTGGTGGTATTTTGTTCAATGGCAAAGCTGGGGGTAAGCAATCTTCCTTTTTTTAAAAAAATAATATTTATTACTTTTAAAGCTTACAAAAAAGAAAGAAAAGAAAAAAGAGAAAGAAAACAAGAAAGAGAAAAAACAATACAATACAATACAATATATAAACAATACAAAACACAACCTTAACACATTAAACTAAACACAATAAACAAAACAAAACAAAAACAATTTAAAAGCATACATCATACCTTTTCCATACTCTATCTTTCATTCCCTTGTTTCATCGACCACCTCTCACCTCCCTTTTTGTATTCCACTTCTATTAATTGTTTCAGCAATTCCTTTCCATCTTTCTCTATTATCTGTCATATAAATGTCTTAACATATTTTTAATCTTAAAACTAAACCATTAAAACTAATATACATATTTAAGCTAAGGCCATAAAATTTCATTCCAACATTTTTCTATCACTCATTAATTTTACAGTATTTCTATATACAGACTTTAAATTTTCCAATCCTCTTCCACCATCTCCTCTCCCCGGTCTCGGACTCTGCCAGTCACTTTCGTCAACTCCATACAGTCCATCAACCTGGAGATCTTATGTCCGAGGCTCTTAACTCTTTTCCAAGTCCCTTCTGCAGGTCTTCTTCATATTCTTTGATGCTATAGAGCAGATCTCGGGGAAACTCCGGCCTAAAAATATTTTTATTCCTTCTCGACAGGTCAGCCAGATTTCCATAGTTAAAGCTAAGATTCATAAAGTATTTCAGGACATGTTTCAAGATTCCTCCAAATCCAAAGGCCCCCAGAACTCCAGTCTCCTCCTGACCCAAGTCCATGTCCCAAAAGTCAGTTAATCCCTGCATGGAGGGATCTTTCCAGCTTTCCTTCTCCAGTCCAGGCCGGGCTCCGATCCTCAAAATCTGACTTTTTCTAGGTTCTATCATAAAAGGCCTCAATTTATAGTCCTCAATTTGCCTTTGTAAGGCTGAGGCTCCCACTTGTATTACTTTAGGTTCGACAACAACAACTTTCTCCTTCTCCACAATTCGTCCTGCTGAAGTAAATTCCTGTACCAAATCCTGAATAATTTCTGTATTGGTGCTCACTTTTTGTCCCAGATTAATCACTTTTTGTCCCAAGTTATCAATTTTAGTAGTCATAACATCGGTCTTCTTATGAAGCTGTTCCAACAAATAGCTTATCTTACAAAATGCATTCACTAAGGCTTCTCCTGTTGACATTCTTAAATGGTCCAAGGTCAATCCCTGATTCTCACAGTTCTTATCCTGCAACCGGAGATTCCCCAGCTCCACTCTTGTAACAGTTTCCAAAGCTCCCTCTAGAGGGAAACAGCCCCCACTTTTATCAATCCTTTCAAGCACAGTTCAAAAAGTAAAGTTAGTTTCAATTTTCAGTTACTTTTCCTCCTTTTTAAACGCAGAAGAGGACAGTGGAAACAATATATTTCTCTTATTTAACTAACTGTCAACATGTTTTATTCACAGTCAGTGAACTCTCCCAAAACTTCAATCTACTGGCAGCCCGTTTCCAGGTTCAGAGCAGTGGTAATTTATTTTTTATCACTCTCTCCTGCAGGCTTACACAATCCAAAATTTCCCCCCTCTTCTCCTGCTTCCAAGGGGGGTTTAATGATTTTAATCGATGGAAGTTTAATCCTTTACATAAGGCTTTCCAAGACCTTAGCTTGCAGCTTCTTTGCTTCAATCTATTTACAAAAGGGGAAGGCGGACTTCCTGTTTGAAACCTTCCCGTTTCGGTACCAAATTAAGACTTTTGTAAATCCAATTTTCCGTTCTACTCATGGGTAGTTGTTTAAAGTCAAATTGTCGACAGGAAAAAGTCAGCGCTCTCCGGCAACAGCAATGCGGCTTCACTCCGTGAAAAAAGCAGTCAATTCGAAGCACTGCGCCACTCACCCCACGTCGCTCCGGATCCCCAAAACTGGGTTTCCCCGCGAGCAGGGGAGACGCAAAGGGTGCCAGCCGAATCCCACGTTCACAAGCTTCTCCCGCCTGTGATTTTAGTGGGTCTCCACCTTCACCGTGGCGGTCAGACCCTGATTTCCACAGAGCAAATTCCTCCCGATCGGAGGAACTCCGCCATTGCCGGAGGCGCCAACCCGGAAGTCGGGGGTAAGCAATCTTCCACCTTCCATTGTTCTGGCCAAGTATGATGGGCAAAGGCTTTGTGCTACCTTAACTTTATAAAGATTTAATGACTTTGATGGATGACAGGTGTAGTGGGTTTTCGGGACAGGTGGCGCTGTGGTCTAAACCACTGAGCCTCTCAGGCTTGCGCATCAGAAGGTCAGCAGTTCAAATCCCTGTGACGGGGTGAGCTCCCGTTGCTCTGTCCCAGCTCCTGCCAACCAAGCAGTTCGAAAGCATGCCTGTGCAAGTAGATAAATAGGTACTACTGCAGTGGGAAGGTAATCGGTGTTTCCGTGCGCTCTGCTTTCCGTCACAGTGTTCTATTGTGCCAGAAGCAGTTTAGTCATGCTGGCCACATGACCCGGAAAGCTGTCTGTGGACAAATGCCAGCTCCCTTGGCCTGCAAAGCGAGATGAGCGCCGCAACCCCAGTCGCCTTTGACTGGACTTTACTGTCCAGGGGTCCTTTACTTTTACCTTACCTAGTGGGTTTTCTTTCCCCGTTTGCTAATTTGCTGTCTCTTTCACACCCTGAACCCTCAACAGCTTTACTATTTATTTACCACCTCAATAGCTATGATTGCTCCTATTCAATAGAAGCAAGGAGAAATACAATTACTGCAAAATGAGGTGCTTTTAGCACTTCTGCCCTGTCGGGACAAAGTCTGAATGTAATTGGTTTAAAGTGAGCGGAATAAGATTTAAGATTGACCCTTTCTGACCCTTTACAGAGCAGGGATGCAGGGCAGGAAGATGGTTTGATGGCCTACTCTGGGCCCCGGCCAGTGGGAGCGGGTTTTCTCACTGCTGTCTAGGAGTCCTGGGTGCCCTGGCAGGCAGGGCGGAGAGGCCTGGAGTGTAACATGCAGCAAGATAAACAACAGCAGCGGCCCTCACCATGGCGACGGCTGGAAACAAACGCTGCTCCACAGAAGGGTATTTATATCCTTCGGAGCAGATCGGATGCCTTCTCTCCCTTCTCTCACTCTCCATAAAGGTCGGCAGAACGAGGGATGGGTGGATTTATACGACATGCTGTTTATATAAGAGGCAGGCGGCCCTTCAAGTCCTCCTGGGAGCTGAGTGCTGGCGTGGAGACAGCCAGCAGGAACCCCCCCTTTTTTTTCTGGCTTGAGAAATTAACATGATGGCTGTGGGTTGGGTTTTGGCATGGCTGCCCGACCCAACACATTTTGCAGCCTGAGGTAAATAAGATGTCTCTCTCTCCACCTCCCCCACTTCTTACCCCATGTAAACGGCTGCCTGCTGAATCTTACTTCAGCACCCGTGATGGGGCAGCAGGCTAGTTTTTGTAGTGGGGAAGGGGGAAGGACAGACTGTGCAGCAGAGGGAAATGGCTGGGGGAGGGGAGGCTTGGGAGAAACAGTCAAGGACTGCATTCCTCCAGCATCAGCCCCCTAAGGTGGCCATCTTAATTTGCCCACCAACCATTTCCATCCCTCCAACCTTCCTGGATGTCAATATCTTTTTGGGACGACAAGGACAACACTTCCTTGGTAGTTCTGCCACCCTCAGGAAGTTGGGAGATGGTGGCCCAGGATGGGAGAGGGCTTTTTCTGTCACAGCCCCTCAAATGCAGAACTTCCTCCCCACAGTAGTGCAACTAGCATCTTGCTTGTACAGATTCCCCCCCCCACTGTGTGCTGAAGACACATCTCTTTATGTACTTATTTATTGAGCTAATGTGTGTTACTCAATTACAATTGTCTTTAAGCAGTGTGCAAGTAACTCACAACAATAGAGATAAACATTAAGTTAGCCTTTGACTGCTAAGGTGCAGCAATGTGTTCCCCTCCTTTACTGGGTTTATATCTCTCTGTTTCATCCATGGGGACTCTGTCCCTGGCTCTCGTCTTGTTTCTGGATGGAGTGTTTTCTTCTTCACTCGCTTATCCGGTTTTGGTGGGAAGCAAATGATAGCATGGAATATAGCTTGGCGAACAGCCTGCATTAATATTTTTCTCTTGGGTTGGGATGTTTGAAACCCTCTGAGATCTGTCTTGAGTTCTACCGAAATCACTTCATGACCCTTTGCAGTTCTTACACTCTTTTGCTTGAGCTGTTGTTGGGTGTTGTTGGGTGAAATCCAGGGTGCTAGCAGCTAGTGTGGGACATTTTCCTCCCTGAAGTGCAGCACAAACACTGCTCCTTCGCCCTGCCCCACACCAGGACCACCAACCCTTTATGCAGTGAGGAACCTCAGGCTTAGGTGCTGGAAAAACTATGTTTAATTAGGCCAGGAGTTGGGAACCTTAGGCCTAGGGGCCACGTGTGGCCCCAAGCCTCACTATCTGACCCTCAGGACCCTCCTCAAGCCACACCCCTTCTTCCCAGGCCATGACCTTCTCCAGTCCTGCTTTGCACCCTTCTTGAGTCCTTTTACCTGGCTGAACTGAAATATGTCCTTGAAGTCTTGATAATGCCTCTTGCTTTCCTAGATGGAGATTATAGAGAGTGGTGTGTGAATGCAGAACCTAGCCTACTGTATAAGCTGGATGATTTAATATGAATATCAGGGTTAATTTGGATTGCATACCTTAAATATGCACTATGTAGCTCCAGATATTATGTTTCAATATATGCTGTAAGATGCCCAGAATGGCTGGGGAAAACCAGCCAGATGGGCGGAGTATTATTATTATTATTATTATTATTATTATTATTAAATTGCATTTATTGTTTCACCCACTTTTGCTGCTCTCCTCACCCACCACTAGCATGTGGTCCCCAAAAGGTTGCCTAGAAGGAAACGTAGGCCTTGGACTGAAAAAGGTCCCGACCCTTGCTTTAGAAAGCATCGCTGCATCATCCGCACCCATCAGTTTCTTGCCTTTCATGGATCCCGCTTGTGGTGCTGCCCAAAATAGGTTGCATTGTCCTGCTGCACAACAGTGCTACCCTTGTCATCCTGCAGCAGGCCGCTCATCCTATTGTCTCTGGCCTGTTTTCTGATTGTAATTTTTTAGTGGTGTGGCATTAAGGGTGCATCCTTTTTATATTTATAGTTGTAGCAGCACTTTTAGGCATATTGTTCTATGGTATTTTTTTGCCCTGTGAATTTGGCTTTTAAACTGTTGCCAAGCTCATTTGTATTTTATGGATCTGTAAATTGCTTTGACACATTTCCTTGCAGAACGTGAGTCTTGCAGAACGTGAGGAATAAAGGCAGCAGTAGCAATATAATTGCCTGCCGGTGGGCTGCAGGTCCCTAGGAGGCTTATGAGATGGCCTCTTAATCTTTGGCCTCCCTTTGTGGTCTTCCTCCTTCTTTGCTGTCACAGTATGCTGAGCTGATGAGCTATTTGTAAGAGAGGAATGCCCCTGCCTGTGTGGGGACCATTTGTGCTAAGATCGATCACTCGGTCCATCCTGTCCCAGTCTCCCAGCTCTCTTCCCTTCCTGCCACCAACACTTTCTGACTTCAGATGCTAAGCTGTGAACAAGGAGGACCTGAGACCAGACTCGTGAGATTAAAGCCTTGAAAATACTTTAATCTGGGTGGGAAAGGGAAGGGAGCAAGGGCTCTGTCAGCTGAGAACACAGCAGGAACGTCTCTGAAAAGTGCAGCGCTTTTCTGTCTCCCCAACAACTTATTTTATTTTGTGTGGAGTGGATAAGTGACACAGCTGGACTTTTCAATGGCTTTTCAATGGTAGTATTAGCTATCTTTCCTCCCACTCACCCGCAAATAAAAATAGCAGACTCTACTTGTATTTGAGTTCTCTGCCCCCACCATGTACACACATTAGTTCATAAGTATCCTCCTCCTCCTGTTTAAGTGGTATATGTAGAGAGGCATGCAATGCCAATGCATTAAAGCAGAACATGGCCTGGGTTCAAGTTCTTGCTGAACTGAACTGAACTGAGCAGGGAAAGGCTTTTTTTTTTTTGGGGGGGTGATAATTACTGAAACTTTTTGCAGGTTCCATAGGATGTTCTGGTGGGCTCACTGGCACCTATGTGATACCTGGTCCAGGGCAAATTGCTTTCTTGGCCACAACTTTCCTCACCTGTGTAATGGCTTTAGCCATGATCTACCACCCTAGGGTGACTGTACCCCCCAAAGGTACAGATGTCCTCTGCAGATGGACAGCCCAATCTTATGCCACATTTGTTTGCAAGCAAAGCCTTCCTCTGTTCTTTGAGACTCACTCCCAAGCCAGTGTGCTTGAAGCAGCCGTGCAAACATGCTAGATGCATGAACAGGTGATGGCATTGCTTTGTTTGACATTACCACTTTGCAAAACTGATAAGCTTTATCAGAATATTTACATATTACTAGCAGCCTTGTCCTTGGCATTGCTTGGGAATTCAAAGGGGGGTGGGAATCAGCACAGTTTTGAAATCAGTGGTTATAATTGGTGCAGTGGTGAAAGGTTCAATCTGGCATCTTGATTCAAAGTGGCATGCAAGTGTGTCCAAACACAGACAAATACCTACTCCTTGAGGATTTGGTGGTTGTTATTGTTGATAAGATTTTGTTAAAGCTTTTTCGTGATACAGTAGGATAAAAGAAACTAATCTAGATAAAGGCAGAAACAGAGCAAGAAAGAGAAAAGAAAACATGGAGTCCTCTCTGAAATGTAGCTCTTAACCCTTGTCTTACACAGAAAGTGGTGGATCCTTCTAAATCTTACCAGGGAGCTTTCCTTTCTTCTCCTGGTCTCTCACCCTGAGAGGCCTTCCCTCCCGTGCCTCTCACTCCGAGGATTTGGTTGTGGTATCTTAAGATGTGTCCAGTTGCATAGTGAACAAACGGCTTTCCAGAATATACAGTACATGAATAAAATGGCTCAATGGTTAGGTGCTGTAGGAATCATGTTAAAAGGAACGAATGTCCATGCATTGCCTGTTGTCTAAAAAACTAAATTA
This sequence comes from Podarcis cretensis, assembly GCF_951804945.1. NCBI lineage: Eukaryota > Metazoa > Chordata > Lepidosauria > Squamata > Lacertidae > Podarcis > Podarcis cretensis. The sequence goes on from NC_137177.1 coordinate 33,414,842, forward strand.
TGGTTTCTATTAACAGAAGGGGCAGAAGAGAACATAGTTCAAGTTTTGTTATGAAGTTATATAAATAAAACACACAATCAAGTATATTTATGTCTTTTCTCAAACTATTCCAAAAGTTATGAAAGGCATGCCAAATTTCCATCAATGCTTGCCTTGCTGGCCTGTTTTGGTGTATACGTACGTTAGACTTTGGCATCCTGGTGCTCTGAAGCTCTTTTGCACTGCAGCTCACATCGCAGGAGCTGATGGTGCATATTCCAAAACAGCTGGAGGGTGCCAGGGTGGCAAATGCTAACATAGACTGATATGTAACATGGGAGTTTATTCATATACATAGGTGGTGGGGAACTTTTATCAGCTGAAAGGCTGCATTCCCTTTTGGGTGACCCTTCTGAGGGCTGCGTGCTAGTTCTAGGGGTAGCCACAGGCAAAACATGGGTGGCACAGTGGGTGAGACTCTTTTTGTACACTCAGCTATGCAAAAGTTGGAGGTTTCTACACACCCCACAGACCTTATTTAAAACTTTTTGAAAGTTCCAGTATACTGTGTCAACCTCTATTAAGGATTACCTCTATTTGGGCACTCTCAATGACCTCTATGAGGTTCATGACTTATCCTTACAGAAGCCATGCTAGCTCTGCTTCGACATGACTTGTTCTTCTATATGCCCAATTATGTTATCCTTAAGAAAATTTTTCTGCAGTTTCCCAGGGCAGACGTTAAGCTAACTACCTGTAATTTCCAGGATCTTCCCTGGATCCCTTTTTGAAAATTGGTGTTACATTGGCTACTTTCCAGTCTTCAAGGACTCAAAAAGAGTGTGGAGTAAGACCATTGAGAGGTGTAGCTGGGAAGAGAGGGTCTAGCCTGGACAGAGTCTTAAGGGCCAAATTGAGAGGGCCATATTTGAACCCAGGCCTTAGGTTTTTTCCATATCTGAGATACATGATATCCCAAATGGTGATCATTTCAATTGGCCTGGGAAATGTTGTAATCTCCATTTCTCTCCCAGCCACCAACCTCCACACAATGTTATTCTAGCAACTGTAAGGAGATACTCTGCCAAAATAAATTTTTTTCCCTACAATTGAGTCAGTTCTTCCGATTATTTCTTCCTACACACTACCCAGGACTTGCTCCATGGGTTGGCATAACTGGGCATTTTGTGAGGGCCCACTAACCCTAGCAAGGGGCCCACTGCCAAGGGCCTTCTTGGACCGCCTGCTCCTCTTTGCCATGGCAACCTCCTTGCTCACCTGCCTCTCTCACTTGAGACCAGACAAGTGTGCTGGTGGCAAAGAGGAGCTCTCCTCACCACCAGACTTGCTGCTATGGACTCCTACTTTATTGCAGGGGTAGAAACCTGTAGCCCTCCAGATGGTGTTGGACTCTAAATCCCTTCATCCCTTGCCATTGCCATGCTTACAGAGTCTGCTGGGAGTTGGGGTCCAATGCTGTTTGGAGGACTGCTGGCTCTCCATCCTTGCATGATAAGCATTGGTGTAATAGTTTTAAGAACCCCACTCTTAAATTAATATACTGAGAAATGGGGCATTTTAATTTTTTTTTTAGGAGAGAGAGCGCTGTTGCTCTTCTGCACAACTGTTGCATTACCATGCCTTGCTATATCCAAATTCATCGGATACTATTTTAGTAATTCGGGTTGGCGGGCATGCAGGACAATTGATCAATCAGATATTGTCAGTTGGTCGTCTGTTGCTTGACCACGGCCAATTATTCCAAGAATGCCACTGTGCAGTTGGCAGCTTACCTTCTTAAATTTCATGACAGGGATCATTTGCTAGCAAGGGCAGGAGGGAGGGAGATAATCTCGCCCTACAATAGTCATGGATAAACCCAAAATGCATCTCCAAGGAATACCTGTGGGCATCTGTGAACCAGAGCACAAGCATCTTGTCACAGAGACCTGGGTTCAATTCCTCCCTCAGCCATGAAGCTCAGAGTAAGCTTGGGCAAGCAGTATCTCTCGACCTAACCTACCTTATAGGGTTGTTGCGAAATCCATAATGATGATGATGATGATGATGATGAACTAGTAGCAAATAAAATTGGGGTGGCTGTACATTACCCTGAGCTTGATATAGGGGGAGGGCAGAAAAAGGATGCAACAATCCAGTCTTCCCCAAGCCTGGTGCCCTCCACATGTTTTGGACTATGGCAGCCATGAGCCCAAGCCATTTCCTGTCTCCTTATGGTGGACTTGCACCCTGTATAAATAAAGTGTACCCCACAAGTTTGGACCCCAGCAATGAAAACAGATGGTTACTAGAAAAAGATCTGTGGCAAACACACCAGCCCACTTTGTAGGGTTGTCAGAAGACAGATTGAGTTATGCATGCAGGCCTTTCAACATTTTTAAGCAGGGGCTGCCAGTGTGGCATCCATGATTGGACATAACCCCACAGAGGCTTTCCATGGTGCCTGCAGCATCCCCACCCCCTGCTCAAAGTAGACTTGAAGGAAGCATTCTGTTGTAGCCAGAAGACTAGGCTGCAGCGTGTGATTGGTTGCAGTTTGTATGGGGTACCCACGACAGTTTCCCCACTTTGCAGATGTACACATGGGCCCCCAAGGCTGGCAGTCCCCTGTTAATGCACCCTATTGGTGCTGTGGCATGAAGGGGCAGTTTCAGGATGTTTTTTCCAATATAGATCTGAGTCTTTATTGCTCATCTTGTAGCTGTCACTATTTGCAGTTAACTGCATATCACACTGTACAGTGGTACCTCGGGTTAAATACGCTTCAGGTTACAGACACTTCAGGTTACAGCCTCCGCTAACCCAGAAATAGTACCTCGGGTTAAGAACTTTGCTTCAGGATGAGAACAGAAATCGTGCTCTGGTGGCAGCAGGAGGTCCCATTAGCTAAAATGGTGCTTCAGGTTAAGAACAGTTTCAGGTTAAGAACGGACCTCCGGAACGAATTAAGTACTTAACCCGAGGTACCACTGTATATAGAACCATGGCTTTTCTCTTCTGCTACTGCTCCTCCCCCTCTTTCTTTCTTTCTTTCTTTCTTTCTTTCTTTCTCTTGTTTCATGGATCTGACAGTCCTGGTCTCAAACCTGCTGCCTGCTCAGGACTCTTATCAGCAGCATTGACTGTTTCCTTTGCACCCTGGGGAGGAGAAGAATCCTGCCTGCTCTCCTGGCATCCATATTTGCAACATCTGCAGCTTCTCTTTGCACAGTTCACCTCCTCAGCCTTCTAGCTCTGCTGCCTTTTTTCCATTTTAAGGCAAATCTCCCATTAGTCGCCCTTAGCCACATGTGACTCGCTCTCTACTAAGCAGCTTAAGAAAGCCCCTTTCTAGTGTGTGTCTGCATAGAAGTACACATTTAAAAAAAAAAAAGGGGGGGGGGGAGAAACTTTCAGCAAAGGTTTTAGACATTAATGCCTAGCAGGTGATCCAGTTTACGAAGTATTCTTCTCATACTCTGTATTTTGCATGACCCTTTTCATGGGATGCTAATCCCATTTAGGGATTATTAGGCAGAAGTGGAAAGAAGGGCGGACATCCAGAATTGGGAAGTGTGGGGTTTCGCTAATACATATTCCTCTCATGAGAAAGGGTGCAGTACAATTGAACCAGCTGCAAGTAGCCCCAACTTTTTGCAGTGCTTTGCAGTGTTTCACTGCATGCTGATAAGTACTTGCTAATGAGTCCCTCCAGACTGGTTGTGTGGTTGTGTTGTGTGTGCAATATGTTGTTGATGCAGTATTTGTTTGTTTGGTATACCACCCTTTATCCATAGATCTCAAGGAAGTTCACAACATAAAATTACAATATAAAAACACAAAACACATAATAAAAATAAGAACCAAACCAAACCAAAAATCACCCCCTCCCACAACACATTTAAAAGGTCATTCAATGTTAATAAGCCAAAGGCACGGTTGAAAAGAAACATTTTCACCTGGCGCCTAAATAGTGTATTAGTGGTGGATATATTAGTTGTGGTTGTTGGGTGTCTAACTGAGACTCTAGGTCTTTTACAGCCACAGCAGGCGCTGCAACCTTGTGACAGTTTGACTTCATCCCCAAAGGTGCACACTCCCATACCTGTCAATTGCCGTGGAAAAACAGAGACATCCAACACAATGCCCATCAGCTCTAGCCAGCGTTGGAAGTTGGGATCCAGACCATTTTGAGGGCGCCAGCGTGGTGAAGGCCGCTGTAAAGGGCATTTGTCACTTGTGGGCAGTTCACGTACATCCGAGTCATATGGCTGGCAGTAAATACAAGTCAGACAGCCAGGAATGTGAGGAATTTAGACAAAGGGACCCAAAGCAGCTAAAGCCACCATCCCTCTACTTTCCCCCCCAACCCAGGCAAGGGAGTATGGTGGGGTGGGGTAGGGGGGAGGCGTATGCCAAACATTTGTATGGGGCCCAGATAAATGCTGCTATTCTGCATGGAGTGAAGTCGTGGTCTGGCTTGGTATTAATATTCAAACAAGCCCTTGCTGCAGCCTCTGGTCTGCCTGGGTTCAGATGTCAAGCTAAGCCAAACTATGGCTTTGCTCTTGATAGAGTGGCAAGAGCAGGACTGGCAGAGGAGTGAAGCAACTATTATCTTGTTCACACTTGGTTTGGCTCAGTATTATGTGTGAACCAGGCTGGTGGCAGCAGGGGCGAGGGATCTGTGATAACTGCAAATAATAACCGAAATGTGTATTTTTTTGTTTACTCCCCCTTCCTTTCCATGAAGTGCTGTATAAATCTTGAAGTGAATTCTGTAAATTGCGTGCATATTATTCACTCCTCTTTTTTGGCCTGGCTTGAATCTACTTCCTGTCGGCTTAATTGCCACATGTCAGTTGCCCAGGGTGCCACACACCACCAGTGGGATTTTCACAGTTGATCTGCAGCAGTTGCTTTCTGTGGCAAATGGAACTGCATTCATTTTTACTTGTTGCATAGAAAATATTTAGGGTAGTAATTCTAAAGTTTTTCTGATGGATTCTGCTCTGCAAGCGACAGTGCTACTGATTCCCCCCACCCCACTCCCAAGCTGGTCCCAAAACTCAGGAGAATATTGCACATGGCCCCCAGTACAGCTTATTGTTGTCAAAGGGAGATGGACATTGCAGTCCCTGCACCAGGTGCTTCTCTCCAGGTTTTGGGCTGCAGATCCCATCAACCCTCACCACTGGTTTTGCAGGTTGGCATTGATGGGAGTTTTAAGGAAAAGATCCAGAGCGGGTATCAAGTTGGTGTGGTCTGTGCTGTGCACTACTGGAAAGAAAGACAGAGAGTCTTTTGAACAAGGCACTCACCCATAATATTAGGCCTTCCTCTTTCTTCCCTCTGCTCCCCCCAGCTCCCAAATATCAAGGAGTCATCAGTACTATAAACAATTCATGCTTCCCTTAGTGCAGATATTAAAACAATTAAGCTCCTTCAAGCAGCTTTCAGGTGCTCCTTGTCCAATGTAAAAAGTCCCTTTTTGTTCTGCACCCTGGGCTCAAGGCCAGATGTTTGGGTTTTTTCTTAGCATGGAGTTGGGCTGGCGATGCCTCCATTATGGACTCTGTTCTTTCAGGGACTTGATCCTGCTTTGGATTCACACTTGGACTTTTGGACCAGCATACTCTCATAGCTTCTCACCCCTGTGGCGCTGTGGTCTAAACCACTGAGCCTAGGGCCTGCCGATCAGAAGGTTGGCAGTTCGAATCCGTGCGACAGGGTGAGCTCCCGTTGCTCGGTCCCTGCTCCTGCCAACCTAGCAGTTTGAAAGCACGTCAAAGTGCAAGTAGATAAAGAGGTATCGCTCCGGCGGGAAGGTAAACGGCATTTCCGTGCGTTGCTCTGGTTTCACCAGAAGCGGCTTAGTCATGCTGGCCACATGACCTGGGGAAAACTGTCTGTGGAAGCGGACAAACGTTGGCTCCCTCGGCCAGTAAAGCGAGCTGAGCGCCACAACCCCAGAGTTGTTCGCGACTGGACTTAACTGTCAGGCACCCTTTACCTTTACCTTTTTACTCTCATAGCTTCTCACCCCTGTTTGTTTGCTTATTTGTTTATCTGTCCTTGGCAAAGTCATTTTGAAATTATATGCACATGCATGCATAAACATAAACACAAGCAATGTGACATAAGAACATAAGAAAAGCCAGTACAGCATCCTGTTTTCATAGTGGGACACCTAGAGGAAGCCCAGAAGTGGGACCTGGGTGCCACAGCACTCTCCCCTCCTGTGGCTTCCAGAAACTGGTATTCAGATGCATTGCTGCCTCTGGCAGTGGAGGCAGAGCATAGCCATCAAAGGTAGTAGCCATTAATCCATTCATTTGTCTGATTCTCTTTTAGAGCTGCCCAAGTGGCTATCATTGCCTCCTGTAGGAGCAAGTTACACAGTTTAACTATGTGCCGTACCTTTTGCCTGTCCTGAATCTTCCACCATTCAGCTTTGGATGTCACCTGTGCAGACGCACTGGAGGCAGAATGCTATGGTATCTAGCAGCGTCCGATAAAGTTTCTTTAAGGCCCTTGTGTGAGGTACCCTCCACACCACGCCACGCCCCCCGCCTCTCAGCCTACTTCTTCACTGCAGCAGGTCCAGGGGGGCTCTTGACTGAGAGACCCTCGGCAGGTGCCTGCAGATCATCCCTTGATGTTGGTCTTTAGCATGGAGAGAGATTTATTATTATTTCCAGCAGCTTCTGAGCAACCTAATACCATATTCCATAAGCGGTTTTACAAAACGAAATAAAGGGCTCTTCCACACTTCCACTTGTCCCGTGCCTAGCAAGCACAGATCCAAGCAGTTTTCTAGGCATGGGGCTGAGTGATTTCCCCCTTACCCCTCTCCTTTCCCAAGGAAAACCTGCTCTTTAGTGCTAAATTGGAGCAAACGTCAATCTGGAAAAGCCTAAATTGCTGTTTGCTTCAATTATGCGCTAAAGAGCAGTTTCCTAATGGGGTAAATCAGTAGGACAAGGGGAAGTGTAGATAAGCCCAAAGATGAAATAGTTAAAACTTAAGCATAAATGCAGGTGGCGCTGTGGGTTAAAGCCTCAGCGCCTAGGGCTTGCCGATTGAAAGGTCGGCGGTTCGAATCCCTGCGGCGGGGTGCGCTCCCGCTGCTCGGTCCCAGCGCCTGCCAACCTAGCAGTTCGAAAGCACCTCCGGGTGCAAGTAGATAAATAGGGACCGCTTACCAGCGGGAAGGTAAACGGCGTTTCTGTGTGCGGCTCTGGCTCTGGCTCTGGCCACGTTGGCCACGTGACCCGGAAGTGTCTCCGGACAGCGCTGGCCCCTGGCCTCTTAAGTGAGATGGGCGCACAACCCCAGAGTCTGTCAAGACTGGCCCGTACGGGCAGGGGTACCTTTACCTTTACCTAAGCATAAAATCAGAAGGTTTAACTTGAAATCTCTGCTGAAATAATAATAATAATACTAAAACCTCCTGAACATGGGGGGAGGGGGACTGTTTGAAATGACAGTGACTCCCACAAAGACTACAGTGATGGGGCTTGATATAAGCAATCCAGGTGATCCTTAAACTATCCTAGACTCAAGTTATGGGCCTTGTAAATTAATGCAGGAACCATGAACCCAGTAGCACCCAGACAGCCAGTGGAAGCTGTTAAGCACCCGAGGCATGTGCTGGCAGTAGTCTGTCCCCAGCAACACTTTCACAGCAAGCATGCCCAGCATGAAAATGAAACAGGATTCTGCCTTATTTTCTGCCTTATATCATGCCAAACCATAGTTCCATTGAGCTCACTATTGTCAACACTGACTGGCAGCAGCTTTCCAGTGACACAGACTCGGGTCCTTCCCAACCTGGAGATGCCACAGATTGAAAATGGGTTCTTTTGCATGCAGAGTGTTTTGTTTCAAACCACCCCCACAACCCAGACCTCAAGGGAACTTTGTGTGTTGCAGTTTCATGCTTACCCAATTGACTTTGGATCACCATACAGTGCCCAAATTCTTGGTAGCTGAATGACGGCTGAATTACTTTCTGCTTTGTTGCACCCCCATCCCCTCTGAAATCGCTTGCCGGTGATGGGAGGCGTTGAGCTCATCTGATTAAAGATCTGGGCTGCTGTTAGATGAAATTATTTTTGCCTCTTAAACTTAACTATAAATGGTAGGCTTACCCTGGCTTTTTCCTGGTGTGGATTTAATTTTTAAAAAACTGTCGGAATTGTGCAGAGTGATGTCTAGAGCTCTCTAGAATAGCTAAGTTCTGAAAACAAGCAAAAGAAACAGGACGGTGGTGCTAAAATCTTTCTGGAAGCCCCATACCTTGTTCTTGAAACCCTTTTCCTAATGGCAAATGGTCTGGGCATTATGTTCTCTCTTGGTAGCAATGAGGATAGGAAGAGCCAGGATGCATCAGACAAATGGGCTGTTTCTGTCGGAAGGGAGCCAGCTTCTATGGAAGCTCACAAGCATAACGGCAATGACCTTCTCTCTTCTTCATTCTCCCCTGACCCTGGGGTATAGTGCCTTTGCACATGGAAGCCCTACTCAGCTCCTATGACTATAAAAAAAGCTGCCTGTCCAGATGTTTTGAATTCCCTTCTGCCCCAGCTGTGGCTGGAGATGATGGGAGTTGCGTTCCAAAACATCTGTAGCACATGCAGAAGGTTCCTTGTTTCCAGGCAGGGCTCAGAAAGGCTGAAATTCTGGACAGCCATTGTAGACAGTACTGACCAATGGTCTGAGCTGGCATAGGGCAGATTCCAGCTTTGCAGCTGGAAGAGGGCAGGACTGGGTCCTGTGGGGTGTGTGTGTGAAGACCCTTCTTTGAGGTCTTCAAGCACAGGCTGGGCAGCGTTCTGCAGGGGATGCTCTCGATCTCCAATTTCCTGTACTGAGCAAGGGGTTAGCCCAGGTGGCCTCTAAGACCCCTCCGCTGTCAGGTGCTGGAGTCAGGGGTAAGATAAAGGTAAAGGGACCCCTGACCATTAGGTCCAGTTGTGACCGACTCTGGGGTTGCGGCGCTCATCTCGCTTTATTGGCTGAGGGAGCCGGCGTACAGCTTCCGGGTCATGTGGCCAGCATGACTAAGCCGCTTCTGGCAAACCAGAGCAGCGCACAGAAACGCCATTTACCTTCCCGCTGGAGCAGTACCTATTTATCTACTTGCACTTTGACGTGCTTTCGAACTGCTAGGTTGGCAGGAGCAGGGACCGAGCAACGGGAGCTCACCCCGTCGCAGGGATTCAAGCTGCTGAGCTTCTGATCAGCAAGTCCTAGGCTCTGTGGTTTAACCCACAGTGCCACCTGCATCCCTGGAGTCAGGGGTAGGTTAGCAATAAAACAATAAAGAACCTGCTGTTGGTGAAATTAACTGTTTGTTGAAAGAAACAAAACGGCTCTCTCCTAGTAGTCCCAGCAACCCTTCCCACTAGGTCTTGCCCTCCATGAGGCAGTTGCGAGGGCTGAAGGTCCCTGCCTCCCCACTGCTCTCTAAGGCTCCTCCCCCAGTTCCTTCCCAGTATAAAACTAGTGTCCACTATCCTGCCCTGCATGCTGGATTTCTTGATCTCTTTGCCAAACCTCAACAAGTCTGCTTTCACTGGACAAAAAGAACAAAATCAGCCCGTGGTAGATTCTAATTTTTCCAGTCTTAAGTTGAGGGTGCCACATTCCACATTTGTTTGTGATTATTATTTTTAAGTCATCATGAAAATCCACCACCGTTTTCAGTGACCATTTCCCCTACTATGGACATTTCTTTTCAAGCAAATGTCACAAATATAATGCATTTTTATATGTTATCTCCATTAATATATGTACTTTTAAAATGCACAATTTCTCATCATATAATGTCTTTTTGTGCATAAGGTTTGGTTGGAAAACTGCATGGCAAAGTTCAGAGAAGTGTGAATTATAAAGGAGGTTTTTTTGTGACGTGTATTGTTTCGGGAAGTGCAAATGAAGTATAGGTTTGCATCAAACCCTCAACTTTTCATCACTCTCCCACCCTGCTACCTGCATCTCCTTGAAACTGGCCACACTCTATTTGGGCTCACCACCATTCCTTTTATCCTTCATCCTCCCAGACTCCCTCTGGGCTCCTGTTTGGAAAGAGTTAACATCAGAAATGCTGAATGGGAAGAAGGAAGGGGGCTTGTTAATAATTCAGAAGGGGAGAGAGTTGTCTCTTGCTGCTGCTGGAGAAGGCAAGATGGTAATTGTACATCATCATCATCATTGCAAGATCTTGGCCTAAACTGCAGGATAGTTTAATCCTTCCCCTTGAAATGCCGAAGGATCAGCGAGTCTCTGGTCACATACCCACCCAGCCACACAGAAACACTCCAAAGCTGTTTTACCCAGCGGTGAAGAAGGGATGGGTGTGCACCCCATACAAGGGCACTCTGGACCGGGTTTTTGTGCGTGGGTTCATTCTGCAACATCATTAATGCAATAATTGTGCATTATTGGGTTTAAACTGGACCATCCACATGTCATTCCTTTTTATCAATTGTCCTGCAGTGCTTCCTGAATGTGATTGTATTAATGCAATCCGGAGGGGCCTTCTTGTGTTATTCTGCTGCAAAACAACTCTCCCAATCTGAACATTTGTGGTATGACACGATACATGAATTCAGCAAGAAACTGCAGGGCATGGTACTGCTTGGAAACAAAGCAGTGCGTCTGCCCTGAAACCTTTGCAGGAGCAAACAATACTGAAAGCGGGATCATATGATATAACTGCCCCATCTAACATCATGAGCACAGATAATATGAATGCACAGTAAAAGGACACCTGGAGGGGCCCATAGACAGGGCCTTTTGGGTGGCTGCTCCCAGACTTTGGAACTCCCTCCCTAGTGAAGCTAGACTGGCTCCCTCCTTGTTGTCTCTCTGCTGGCATCTGATTACTGTGCTGTTCTAACAGGCATTTGGGAACTGGCTGGTTTTAATGAAAGGGCTTGTGCTGTGCTGTTTTTATTGTAACTATTCATATGGTTATATATATATATATATATATATATATATATATATATATATATATAAAGGTAAAGGTACCCCTGCCCGTACGGGCCAGTCTTGACAGACTCTGGGGTTGTGCGCCCATCTCACTTAAGAGGCCAGGGGCCAGTGCTGTCCGGAGACATTTCCGGGTCACGTGGCCAGCATGACATCGCTGCTCTGGCCAGAGTCAGAGCCAGAGCCGCACACGGAAACGCCGTTTACCTTCCCGCTGGTAAGCGGTCCCTATTTATCTACTTGCACCCGGAGGTGCTTTCGAACTGCTAGGTTGGCAGGCGCTGGGACCGAGCAGCGGGAGCGCACCCCGCCGCAGGGATTCGAACCGCCGACCTTTCGATCGGCAAGCCCTAGGCGCTGAGGCTTTAACCCACAGCGCCACCTGCGTCCCATATATATATATATATATATATATATATATATATACACACACACACACACGGTATATATATATATTTCTAGGTTCCATTTCCCACCATGCATCCATTTCCCTTTACCAGCTCTCCTTCCTCTGTTCACACATGCCACCCTGTTACCTGAATCCGTCTCTCTCATGTTCTGCTGACAGGCTAGGAAAAAATGAGCCTAGCAATTCTGTCGCCTCCCTCCATCCTATTGCAAGTTTGAGGCAGTCTGGCTACAGAGGCAAGGAAGTTGGAGGACAGGGGGCAAGGGGGAAAATGCAACCCCCCTTCTTTACCCTTTGTCAAGGTCTGGAATCCCTTGTCATGAAATTGAATACTCCGGGAAGAAAAAGGAAAGGGAAAGAAAGTCCCAACCCCTAAGGGTGGAGCCATGAGTTGATGAGACAGTGTCTGCCTGTATCAAAGCAGTCTTGTTGCTGATGCTTGTAAAACAGTGGGGGTGGGAGAGGGGGCACACACATTCATGTACAAAATTGCCATGCTGTTGACCAATTAAAGCAAGGATGGGAAACCTTTTTCAGCTTGGGGGCATATTTATTTATAGAAGTATTTGCATCTTGCCTCTCACAAAACTTTAGGGAGTCAGACAACTGCATAAAAACACTGAAAAGCAACACGAACTCATCAAGGGATATTTTAGACAATTGCATAAGCCCATCGGCATATTTTCTCCTGAGGGCCGTATTCCAGTGGTGAGAGGGACCAGAGGCAAAACAGGACGGAGGAATAAGAAATGTACATTTTGCCTTTGTACAGCAGGCTAGTTTCTACATACACTCATACACCCCTCTCTGCCCTCCATCCAAGCAAGCAAAAAGGCCTTATCAGGGGTTCAAAGGGCACATTCCAAACAGGCAAAAACACTCAGGGTAGAAAGCAGGGCTGGTGAGGGGTGTGGCCTGAGGGCCAAATAGAATGGCCTGGAGGGCCGCATTGGCCCCTGGGCCTGAGGTCCCCCACCCCAGAATTAGAGAAATGTTTAGCCCAATTGATTAAACATATTTACCTTTTTTAAAAACCTTTATTTGCTTAGCATCTTCATATAGGTGCTTCTTTTATGAAATAGTGGGGATTGTGAGATAGAATCATGGAACTGTAAAGTTGGAAGGGATCCCAAGGATCATCTAGTCCAACCCCCTGCAATGCAGGGATCTCAACTAAAGCATCCATGACAGATGGCCAGATACATGTCAGTATAATGAACAGAGGCAGTACACTGTTAGGTAGAAAGAGGCCAGAGAAGATTTCCGTTACTAACACAATGCTCATCAAATGGTGGACATGTAAGTGGAAGAACTGTTTTGTTTTGTTTTATATTTTGCCTCCAAGTTTTTGTTTTTTTTTTAAGCTATGACCATCTTTAACAGATTTTTGCTGGTTGCTGGGCATGCAAATAGGTTTGAGTTGAGAATGGATATTGGTAGAGCGGTTGTCGATGGCAGAGAGACACGGATGCTTCTTAAAGATATTTCACTGTGCTGTCTCTGGGGTGAAGGACTGGCAGGGGCTCTCATCCAGGTCAAAGGTTGCAAGTTCCCCAAGTTGTTAGTTTGTTGTTGTTGTTTAGTCGTGTCCGATTCTTTGTGACCCCATGAACCAGAGCACGCCAGGCACTCCTGTCTTCCACTGCCTCCCGCAGTTTGGTCAAACTCATGCTGGTAGCTTCAAGAACACTGTCCAACCATCTCGTCCTCTGTCGTCCCCTTCTCCTTGTGCCCTCCATCTTTCCCAACATCAAGGTCTTTTCCAGGGAGTCTTCTCTTCTCATGTGGTGGCCAAAGTATTGGAGCCTCAGCTTCACAATCTGCCCTTCCAGTGAGCACTCAAATTTGTTAGTTACCCTGCTCTATTTTAGCTTTTAGATGGAGTCTCTGCTGAATGACGAAGTGGTTGAGGAAGAGAGAGGAGGCACCGTCAACCAAAAGCGTGTGTTGCCATTATTTAATTCTTTATGCAGCCCTTTCTGTTGTACGTGGCACTTTGCAGCATAACCCCAATGGTCAGATTCCTGCCCCAAGGACCTCACAGTTGAAAAAAGAACAGACCATTGGCTTAAAGTGCCGAAATACTCCGACTGAGAGTTGCTGGGGAGAGCACTCTTGCAGGCAAATCAGGGTTTCTGCCAATGGCTGGATAAATTGTCTGAGGTTGGAATGGGATGGTGCAGAAGTAGGCAGAGAAGAGATCAGGAAAGCTAGGAAGCCACCACTTGAGGGTTTTTTACACTCTGACTTGCTTTCTGGGGATTAGTTTCAGGTCCCAAAGACTCCTGTTACAGCTGATTCAACTGTAATCCTTCACATCAGCAACAAAAGAAGAGAAACTCAATGTCAGTCCTGGGCAGGCTCAGTCTTTCTCTTGGTGGAGGGGTGTCTGTGATCACGACTCCCCCCCCCCCTTGCTATATTTAGCAAGTTGATTGATTCATCTTGGCGGGTCTCTTTTGTTGGAGAAGCTGTTTTGGAACTGCATCTCTCTGCTGAACTAGGGAAAGGGATTGCATGGAGAACTCAAGGGTCCTAGAGGGCTAACGTTACTGCCCCACTACTGTGCACTCACTTTTAAGCTTCTCCTCTGCTCCCCACCCTCACCTGTCTCGACTCCTTGCTTGGAGATGGTACCTGCCTTCTTGGGTAATCTGGTTTGTGATTCTCCAGGCAGTGTAACAAATTTGCCCAAGTGCAATGAGTTCCTAGATTTGAAGCTGAGCAAGAGGTCATCTCCATTAAATTGCTGAAAGTTGAGGTCTTGCAAGAGTTCAGTTGCAGATCAGCAAGCTAACATATTCAGCAGATCCAAAAACATTTGAAAGAACTTGACATCCTGCTCTTTTTTACTTTTAACAAGCACAGTCAATTCCATGTACAGTGGTACCTCTACTTAAGAACGTGATCCGTTTCAGAGTGCGAACAGCACCCTGAAAAGTCCGTAAGTAGAGTGCGCTACTGCGCATGCACGAAGCGTGATAGAGCACTTCTGTGTGTGCGGCAAACCTGGAAGTAAACACTTTCAGGTTTGCCATGTTCGTAACCTGAAAAGCCGCAACGTGAAGCAAACATAACACGAGGTATGAGTGTACTCAGAAGTTTTATGGAAAGTATATTAAATTAATTCTGCCTACCCTCCCTTTATGTTTGGAACTCCATCCCCCAAACACGTACATGATCCCCCCCCCCCTCTCCAGCCTGCCTTCCTCTTTTTAAATCCCAGCTCAAAATCCCCTTCTTTGACAAATCATCTGGGGTCACTTCCAGACAACCTGAACATTTGTTCTGATTTCAGGGAGGCTAGACAATAGGTGCTGTTTGCTGAGTATTTATTCTGATTGGTTTGTGGGGAAATTAGACAGCATCGTTTCAGGCAAAGGTATTTTCCCATCACTTTCCTTATCGGAAAAAGTTCAGCTTTGGGGTAAGGAGGATTGAAATTTGTTGTTTAAGAGCTCCATTGCACAATCTGAATTTGCATAACCTGAATTTGCTCGTTTGTGATTGAATCTTACCCAGAAGCTCCCTGGCTTAACCCCTCTGCCCTCACCCATAATCAAAACAAACCTGAGATCCATGCAACAGCTATTTACTCCTGGTTTGCACCTCCTTGCTCTCACCTCTCCAATTCCTCTCCTGTCTTGGATATCTTCTCCTCTCCCTTGCCAGTCAGTGTAGACAGTATAGATCTCAATGGTCTGAGTTGGCATAAGAGAGCTATCTGTGTTCCTGTGCCTTAATTGCCAATTTAACTCTTTGGTAAACCACATGTCTTGCAGGATGGAGCTGCTAGGCATCTCTAGCTAAAAAATAAATAAATCAGGTATCTGGTCAGCATAGTGCAGTGCTGGGGAAGTTGTGACCCTCCAGATTTTGCTGGAGTATAACTTGTATCCTCCTTGAGCATCTGGAAGGCCAGAATCTCTACCCCACCCCTGGGGTAGGTAATACTGCATTGCAAGGACCAGAGGTCTGATCTGATAGGAGGCAGCTCCCATGTTCCAGCTGTACTGCTGCTGCTCAGTTTCATTGGATGATCTTGAGTTCTAGAGTTATATGAGAGGCAGGAAAAATTCTGTCTGCACACATTCCCCGCACTGAACACAATTTAATAAACATCTTTTCATGTCCTGTTGAGCAGCAAAGGAGAACTGGGTGCCGTCAAGAGGAGACAGTCCTCTAATGCTTCTTGGCTGTGCATTAACTGATACGAATCCGAAGTGTAGCTGGTAACTGACATACTGACTTGTAGGAGCTGAGAGTCCCCCCCCCCCCCCCTGTTTCTTTAAACCAAGTGCTTCAAATTGTCACGTACACGCATGTACCTAGTGTTGCTGCCTGTGGGTCTTGGGGGCAGTGCACTGCCCTGGGAGATGGATGGTCTCTGCATGCGGTTACGCAAGCTTGTGGGCCAGTCTTTCCATGTGCCATATTTAGAATTGCTGGATCGGGGAAAAATATTTTTGCACAGTTCCCATTCCTTTGTCTTCAGCAATCTTTGTTTTCCCTTTTATTCATTTCTTTGCTAATTGTGCCAACTCCACCTCCCCACCCCCTTTTTTTCTTTTAAGGATGCTTGGATAAAAGAAGGGAGGAAGATTTGAAATAGCTTAGCTTACACTCTTAATCAGCCCATTTTTGGAGGATGTAGCTGCATTGGTGAGAGAAACAGTTCTTTCAAACAGTATGATGTTTCTCGGTGGAGATTTCTACCCCTCTAATTAGTAATGATCAAAGTCACTTTGCGATGTAACAACTGGCCATGATTCAGAGACGAAACGGTAACATTTTCTCCCGTTCAGCGCAAAAAAAGTGCAAGTGTTCTTGATTGTGACAATCCACCATGTCAGCCCAACCCCAGGGCTTTGGGTGGCTCATGAAACTCTCAGTCCACATATGGAGTTTTTTTTGTTTCTCTTCTAATATCTAGCACTGACATTCCACCGTTCATCGAATGGCATTGACACAGCTTGCAATGTAAAACGCTAATATACCAATGACGAAACAGCAGCAGTAGAAACAGCGGATATAAATGGCAGATGAAACAAGAGCCAACAATTAAAAGCCCAAACAAAAGACAGCATAAAAGGCAATTGAAAAGAGTCATAGTACCATTTAAAGTCATTAATATGCATGTCAGAACAAGATGAACAAGCACCCAAAAATGGGAGTTGCATAATTTGGGTGCCACCACCAGAAAGTCTATTCTTTTTCTGACAGCCACCTGTCTGACCTCCAGGTGGCTATTCTTCAGCCTGGGGTTCCTGCAGTCTATAACTGAAGCATGAAGTGTAGCAAGCAGTGCCATCTGTTCATTTCCACCAACCTCATTCCACTCTCAACCAGCCCCCATTCTTACTTAAAACCAGTCCAAGAGGTAGCCCTGCTTCCCAGATTCCTCTTCCTCCTTAGTCTCTGTGTTGACCTTACAGAACACAGCAGGGAGGAGGAGGGGGGCAGAACCAGAATTAGTTAGCTTTGCCTGTCAATGGCTCTAGCGCCACCTACTGTTGGGTTCCCTGCTTCCCACCCTACCAATGGGCTTTAGCCATTACTGTTCATTGACCCAGAGTGGGAGGCCAAGTTTTCTACATTCATCCCTGTCTCTGGCAATCCAAGGGCTTTGTGCTGCCAGCCAGTTGCAATGGCTAGGGCCTGGTGCTTGTGGCTGGAAGAGAGCGAGGCAGGAGCAAGGGAATTTTGTAAAGCCTGTGTGGCAGCAGACATATCCTTCCATTGATCTGAGCCAAGCATTGCAAGCCTTAAAGCTTCTGTGGGTCTTGCAGCACTCTTTAAAAGAAAGCTCGGAGGGAGCCTTTGGTTCACCCTGTGGTCTGACACATCTTCCTCCTGAGGCCAAGCCAGGCAAATTTCAGCACGAGCCATCTCTTCTTCCCACACACCCCAGGAGTGTGGACTCTGTGACCACAGAGCCCTCCTTCCTCAGAAGAGATTGGAAGACATTGATATGTTTGGCTGGCAACTGGGTCTTGTTTGCTCCTTCTCTCTTTTCATTCATTCAGTTTTTAGAAACCGCCAGAATCGGCAGTATTGAGATCCGGCAGGTTTCTCATTTCAGGCGCCTGCTCTCGGACTGCAGCGGGGCGAGAGTTTCACATCCTTTGCTGCATGTCTTTTGTACCCAAGCTCCAGTTTTCCAGCCCAACTTGAGAAGTTTTCCAAAAGGCCAAAAGGATGGGACTCACTGTTTTGATTATTCTTTTAGTATCTCTCACGTGTTTCCAACAACACAAACTCTGCTACTGAGTTCATGCAGCCTGCAAAGTCCTGCAGCGAAGGTGTTTCGTGGACTGTGCCATCTCAGGCTGCAGCTGTAGAGGAGTCTGAATCCTCGTCCCAAGAAGAAATCTCACTGCATGGAGAACTCTAGCATGCAGTGGAGAAATGTTCACCCTAGCTGTCCTTGTTGTCTGTTATCTGCCCCCCCCCCATATGTACTTGGGAGAGGATTCAAACACACAGCTGGCTTTTCTGCCCCCAGCCTGCAAAAGTTTTACTTCCAAACTTTGCTGATTGTACTTAACCTGTCCTCTGTAGCAGAGTTGTCAGCAGTGGCGTAGCGTGGGGGGTGCAGGGGGGGCCGGCCGCACCAGGCGCAACATCTGGGGGTTAGGGTTAGGGGGCGCAAATCCATGGGTTAGGGGGCGCAAATCCACGGGTTAGGGGGCGCAAATCCACGGGTTAGGGGGCGCAAATTACTTGCCTTGCCCCGGGTGCTGACAACCCACGCTACGCCACTGGTTGTCAGAAATTGTGAGTGAAAGATATTGGGGTTGTTTTTTAAAAAAATAGAAATAATAGCAACAACTTGATCCATCTGAAGCTACCTGTGAAGTGCTTGGGAGACTCTTGTGCAGGGGTCAGCAACCTTTTTCAGCCGTGGGCCAGTCTATCGTCCCTCAGACTATGTGGGGGGCCGGACTATATTCCTATGCCCCACAAGTAACCCAGAGATGCATTTTAAATAAAAGGACACATTCTACTCATGTGAAAACACACTGATTCCCGGACTGTCTGCGGGCTGGATTGAGAAGGCGATTGGGCCTCATCCAGCCCACGAGCCTAAGGTTGCCTACCCCTGCTCTTGTGCTTATAGATCATTTGTTTGGAACCAAAAGGATGCCTCTGGTGCTCTGTGGAGTTTAATGCTGTTGGCTTGTTTTGCAACCTATATCCTTGAAATATACTCAGAGTCGCAAAATGATTTCATGCTCTTTATTCAGCTCATAGTGGTGAGGAGGAATGAATGTCCCCTCAAAGTATCTGCTTTATATACATTATTTACACAATGGGCTGCACATGATTGGCTAATTCCGGAATTCTACTGTAAGCCAATCAGGTTGTGGATTCCCTTTAATCTGGAGCATGATTGGGTGGTTCCTGCCAACCAATCATACTGCTGCATTCTGAATCCTATTGTTCTAGGACCAATCAGACTGCTGCCTTTTGGATCCTATTGTTCTAGGACCAATCAGACTGCTGCAGTTTGGATCCTATTTGACTCAGTACATAACACCCCTCCCCTCTAAGTTCCAGTCCTGCCCGGGAGGTCGCATTCATAGTCCTCAAGGTACGCTGGCGGCCTACGTGTGCGTTGCGGCCTGGGGTGTTCCCTGGTCCGGGGTTCAGGTTCTGGCTCGTGTTCCAAGAATGCTGGCTGTGATGGGGCTGTTTGGTCTGGCGCAACCGGCTCGCTCAGTCGTGGTTCTGGTTCCGGTGTCCTTTCGGCCTCATGGGTCCTCTCTGTATTTACTGATTCTGCCTCTCCTGCTGGCCCCTGCTGCTCTATGGGCCTCACTGCCCCACTGTTCCCTTGGGACTCCTCTGACCTGTCCTCCTCCTCCTGGTTTTCTCCTGGGAATCGTCGGCGTATCTGGTCGCAGTGGCGGCGCCAGCATTGCCCCCCATCTGTTAGCACCTCGTACGACACGGGGCCAGTGACCCTGGTGACTGTGGCGGGTACCCATGCAGGGCCTGCTCCAAAATTCTTTGCGTACACTGGGTCCTGGGCCTCGAAGGTCCGGGGGTTCCTGCCTTCCCCCACCACTACCTCATCCTGAGCTCTATCGGGGTGAAGGTGGTCCAATCTGATTGCAAGGCGCCGACCCATTAGTAGTTCAGCGGGGCTCCTGCCAGTCATTGAGCTGGGGGTGCTGTGCTGTGCTAGAAGGAATGTGGCAAGGCGGTACTCCCAATCCCCTTGCGTCATGCGGCGAAGGGTTTCCTTGGTGGTCCGCACCATGCGTTCTGCTTGGCCATTGGTGGCAGGGTGGAATGGCGCCGAACGGATGTGGCGGATGGCGTTCTGCGCTGTGAAGGTTTGGAATTCTCCTGACGTAAATGCAGTCCCGTTGTCTGAGACGAGAGTGTCAGGCAGCCCGTGGGTAGCAAACAGCCTGCGTAGTACCCGGATGGCTGCGGACGTAGAAGTGGACGGTACCAGTGCGACTTCCAGCCATTTGGTATAGGAGTCCACCACTATGAAGAATGTTTTCCCCTGAAAGGGGCCAGCGAAGTCCACATGCAGTCGTGACCATGGTGCTTGGGCGGACTCCCAGGACTGGACTGGGGCCCTTGGGGGATCCGGGCGGGATTCTTAGCAGGCCTGGCAGTGTTTGACCCAGGCCTCTATCTCTCCGTCGATCCCCGGCCACCACACATAACTCCTGGCAAGGGCCTTCATTCTTACTACCCCTGGGTGTGTCTCGTGTAGGGCTGTGAGGACCCTTTTTCGGAGGGGCTGGGGAACAACGACCCTGCTTCCCCATAACAGGCACCCCTTGTGAGCCGACAGTTCATGTTTGCGGGTTGTGTAGCCGGCGAATTCTGGCCCGGGGCTGCTGCTGGGCCATCCCCTCCACACCCAGTCCAGGACCCGGGAGATGACCCTATCTTTCTTGGAATGGTGTGCAACTTCTTGTGCCTGAATGGGGCGGTCAGGAAGCAGCTCCAGGCTCATAACCTCTTGTGCAGGTGCTGGGTCAGGGCCTGTTTCCGGTAGTGGCAGCCTGCTGAGGGCGTCCGCATGGCCCATCTCCTTCCCAGGGCAGTGAATCAGTGCATACTGGTAGCTGGCAAGGAAAATTGTGCCTCTGCTGTGGTCTCATCTACTGGCAGCTGTTGATATGCTTGGGCCAAGTCCAGCTTGCCAAAAATTTTCGACCCAGCCAGGGTGGCAAGGACATGGCTGACCACTGGCACTGGGTATGCATGGGCCGTGAGGGCCTTGTTTATGGTACATTTGTAGTCTGCGCAGATGCGGACTGAACCATTAGGCTTGACAGGTGTGACGATTGGGGTTTCCCAGGGGGCATTAGGCACCGGTTCCAGCACTCCTTGCTCCATGAGCCGGTCCAATTCCTCGTCTATACGGGGTTTCAGGGCGAACGGGACCCGGCGGGCCTTGAGCCTGACCGGTCGTACTGCGGGGTCAAGCTGTAGAGCAATGGGGGGCCCGTATACTGTCCCAATTTCCCATCGAAAACCCCCGGAAATTCCTTGCATATGGCATCCACGTCCACTTGTAAGCTAGTGTGGTTCACCCCAGTGACAGCTAGCCCCAGTGGTCCAAACCATGCCAATCCCAGTAGGCTAATGTAGGGGCCCTTGACCACAAGTAAGTCCAGTTGCCGCGTCCGCCCTCGGTATTGCACCCTGAAGGTCCCCACCCCCATTGTGGGGACCTTACGTTTCTGGAAGTCCCGGAGGGTGAATGGGGCCGGCCTGAGTTTGGGACCCCCACTAGGACACAGTTTCCTTAAGGTCCTTGCCGAGATTATGGATAGAGTTGAACCCGTGTCAAGCTCCATGCGGCATGGGGCCCCCTCTATCTGTACCTCTACATAAATTTTCTCTACGTTGGGGTGGGGCAACTGGTATACCTGGAAGTCCGTGAGCTCCGTCGAGTTGCCTTGGTGCGTTGGGCCCCGGGACCTGGGGTTCTTAGATTGGTCATCTGATGCCTGGCATCGGGTGGGCCGAGCCCGACACACCCGGGCGATGTGTCCCACGTTTCTGCACTGCCTGCACACTGCGTTGCGGAAACGGCAGGTCCTCCTCTCGTGACTTTCTCCACAGTTTGCGCAGTTCCCTCCTTCTCGTCGAGGCAGCTGTGGTATGTGGGCTGCTTGAGTGCGCTGCTGTACTCGGTGCACCTCCTCCCTGTCAGATCCTGAGTCGTCGGTGAGGTCTTCGTGGTGGACCCTCGGTTGGGAAGGCTGGCTCGGCCGTGCCTCTTGCGTCGACCTCTCGGCAGCTTCCGTTGCCAGGGCCTCCTCCAGAGCGACCTGGAACGTTAGGTTCTTCTTAGCGTAGAGGCGTCGTTGCAGCTTCTCATCCCTCAGGCCACCGACGAGGCGGTCACGAAGCATGTTCTCCAGCTCTGAGAAGTTGCAGAACCGGGCGGCTTGGCGGAGAGAGGTCACAAACCCAGTTATGGTTTCCCCAGGGGCTTGCCGCTTTGCATAGAAGGCATTTCGACGAGCCACCACTGAGGGCTGTGGCGAAAAGTGCCCCTTCAGCTGTTCCATTATTGTTTTGAATGGAACAGTAGCAACGTCTTCAGGCGCAAGGAGAGCCCGGGCGATTTCAAATGTCTCCTCTCCGCAAACGCTGAAGAATATTGCCCTCTTCTTGGCGTCTTCTTCATCGGTGACCCCTTTGGCTTCTAGGAGGAAGGTGAAACGGGAGGCGTACGCTTCCCAGTCTCCGGATGCTGGGTTGAACGGTGAGAAGCTGCTGTCGGTTGCCATTCTGAGTTCCTTGTGTCCCGGAGCTGAAGCCTGGATACACGGTGCGAGGCAGCGGTGCGGCAGGTGGCAGTGCTGCGGTGCTGTGTGTGGCAGTCAGCTCAGCGGGATCCCACCTTCGTCGCCAGTGAAATATACTCAGAGTCGCAAAGTGATTTCATGCTCTTTATTCAGCTCATAGTGGTGAGGAGGAATGAATGTCCCCTCAAAGTATCTGCTTTATATACATTATTTACACAATGGGCTGCACATGATTGGCTTATTCCGGAATTCTACTGTAAGCCAATCAGGTTGTGGATTCCCTTCAATCTGGAGCATGATTGGGTGGTTCCTGCCAACCAATCATACTGCTGCATTGTTCTAGGACCAATCAGACTGCTGCATTCTGAATCCTATTGTTCTAGGACCAATCAGACTGCTGCCTTTTGGATCCTATTGTTCTAGGACCAATCAGACTGCTGCAGTTTGGATCCTATTTGACTCAGTACATAACAATCCTGCTTTGTCTTCAAAAAGTACCCAAAGCAGCGAAGAAAACAAGAAGAAAATAACCACCCACCCATGAGAGAGAGAGAGAGAGAGAGAGAGAGAGACTGCAAGAACAGCAGCCAGCTAAAAGAACTAAGAGCTGCCCAGCAATAAAACTGCACCTTGGGGGCAGAAGAGCAGACCTTCCAAGCATGGGCGTAGCCAGGATTTTTGTTAGGGGGCAGGCCTTTTGTTGAGGGCAGAACCTCAGTTTGCTATGTATTTTTCTTGATTTTTCTTGATGGGGGGGGGGACAGCTGCTCCTCCCTGCCCTCCTTTGGCTACGCCCATGTCTCCAAGTGTCCCTATTTTCCAGGGACGGTCTCAGATTTGCAGAAGCCACCCCGGTTTCTGATTTGATCCTGGAATGTCTCACTTTTCCTTAGGGCTTCCCTATTTTCACTGGAGAAATTTCTGGAGGTTATGGAGTTATCTGACCCCCCGAGCCATCTAAAGGCAGCCCTGTATAGGGAAGTTTTTTTTTAATGTTTGATGTTTTATTATGTTTTTTTATATATGGTGGAAGCCGCTGAGAGTGTCTGAGGCAACCCAGTCAGATGGGTGGGGTATAAATTTAGTAGTAGTAGTAGTAGTAGTAATGGACGTCCCATTCATTGGAGAAATGTTGGAGGGCATGGAAGAGACATCAGTCGGGCGGGCAAAAGCATTGCCAAAGAGAAATACCATCCATGTAAGGAATTCCAAACTCTGGGTTCAGCTAGTGAGAGAGTCCTTTCTTGCAAGGCCAAGGGGGAGTGTGTGTACATACTGTCAGACCCAGGGGCTTTGCTTTGTATTCCTAGATAGCTAAGGTTTACTTGTGAGTGTAGTAAATGCCAAGCGCTGTTCTTGAGTGGAATCCCTTTCCACTTAAGTTTACCTTATACACTGCATGGACAAAACTTGCCATGAAACTGGGACCCAGGGTTTAAATTGCGCCTCAGCACAGCAGCCCCTGGCCAGGGGGCTTTAAACTTCCTTTGTAGAGTGTTCCACGTGTGACCCACCAATCAGGTTTGTATTATGGCCTCCTGGCTGGACACAGCTGTATTTCCCCACCCACCCTAGTCTCGGGCAGGCAGCCGAAAAGAAAAGACTTGCCGTGCTCCCGCTGGACTGTTTGTGCATGGCTGATGAGCAGCTTGGTTTGTGAGTCTAGTGCCGACTTACCATAAGGACTAGAAGCTTGAGGTTGAAGCACGGCAGAGAACTGATGGAGAAACTGACCAAGGAGGGGTTGAGCTTAATGGGGGAATTCTGAATAGATGAAAGAGTGCAGGTCTCTCCAAGAGCAAATCTGGCATGATTCAGAAAGACGTGCATGGGGAATAGCTGTCACACTCCATGGAGTGCTGGCTTTATTCACAGCTGTGACCTCAGGGGCCATGACTGATCCCTCCCCCCCAAAAAAAACTTTGCTGGTCATGCCAGTTATTAGTGCAATAATGGGATTCTGAGCCCCTTGTCACCACAAAAGTGCTTCCTTTCACCAGTCCCCAGAGAATGGCTACAAAGTCCCCCCCCCCCATTTTCTTTTTATAAGTGATTAAATATTTAAAATTCTGGCTCAACTCTGATAGTGCTCAGAATATTACAGGCTGTGTGCGTTTCTTGTTCTGCTTGTTTGAGATCAGCATTTTCCCTGGTTGTTGTTTGGGAAAGAAAGACAATGTGTAAAAATGGTTTTGTTGCTTCCCCTTGGGTAGCTGGGAAATGGACCAACCAGAAGGGTTTGGCTCCCTGTGGCTGAATTGAGTGCCCTCCCTCAGGCTCAGGAACCAAAAGCGGCCCCCAAGATCTCTCTGCCTGGCCCTTGGGACCCTCCTCTTTAATGTCACGAATGTTGGTAAAAGGTAAAGGTAAAGGTACCCCTGCCCGTACGGGCCAGTCTTGACAGACTCTGGGGTTGGTGCGCCCATCTCACTCAAGAGGCCGGGGGCCAGCGCTGTCCGGAGACACTTCCGGGTCACGTGGCCAGCATGACAAAGCTGCATCTGGCGAGCCAGCGCAGCACACGGAAACGCCGTTTACCTTCCCGCCAGTAAGCGGTCCCTATTTATCTACTTGCACCCAGGGGTGCTTTCGAACTGGTAGGTTGGCAGGCGCTGGGACCGAACGACGGAAGCGCACCCCGCCACGGGGATTCGAACCGCCGACCTTTCGATCGGCAAGCCCTAGGCGCTGAGGCTTTTACCCACAGCGCCACCCGCGTCAAACCCTGTAGCGATGAATTCCACCTGGATTGTGTGTTGTGTGAATAAGCATTTCCTTTTGTCTGTCCTGAGCTTACTGGCAGTGGGTTTTCCCTGAGCAGGTAAAAAGGTAAAGGTACCCCTGCCCGTACGGGCCAGTCTTGACAGACCCTGGGGTTGTGCGCCCATCTCACTTAAGAGGCCAGGGGCCAACGCTGTCCGGAGACACTTCCGGGTCACGTGGCCAGCGTGACATCGCTGCTCTGGCGAGCCAGAGCCGCACACGGAAACACCGTTTACCTTCCCGCTGGTAAGCGGTCCCTATTTATCTACTTGCACCCGGAGGTGCTTTCGAACTGCTAGGTTGGCAGGCGCTGGGACCGAGCAGCGGGAGCGCACCCCGCCGCAGGGATTCGAACCGCCGACCTTTCGATCGGCAAGTCCTAGGCGCTGAGGCTTTAACCCACAGCGCCACCTGCGTCCCTGCCCCTGAGCAACCCTAGAGCATTAGCCTTCTGAACAAGGAAGTTACAATGCCGCTAAAATGTCTGCATAATGTAGTAAGTTCATTCGCAAGGATACAGCTTTTTCTTCTGATTTTCTTCTAGTTAAATAGGTGAAGCTCTTGTTCATTTATTTTTCATTTTCAAAGGGCAAAGTCTTGCAAGCAAGCAAGAGGCAAGCAAACTTTACAGCATGTTTCACCTTAATAAATGAGAGCTCAATTATGGGCATTTGAAGATATTTCATTCACTTGCTCTTTTTCCTCTTACTCATGGGAAAGAGCAATGAGCTCTGGTGCCAGCCTCCACAACTGCTGGAATTCCTACTGAGACACTCACCAGTTTTGGAGATTTTACCCTGCATTGCTCCCAGACTTCTAACTTATCTTTGTAGGCTAGAAACTTAGGAATGTAGGAAGCTGCCTGAGTCAGACTATTGGTCCAGCCAGTTCAATATTATCTACACTGACTGGCAGCAGCTCTCCAGTGTTTCAGATGGGGCTCTTTCCCAACCCCACTGAGAGGTGCCAAAAATCAAATCTGGAACCTTCTTGTATGCAAAGCTCTACCACTAAGCTACCACTCCCCCCCTCCAAAAAAAGCCTTTAATAATCTGTGAGGTTGTTTGCTGGATGCAACAGAGATTTCTGCTGATCATTAGGTATTTTTCTCTCTTCTCTGATGTAGCCATGTCTTGGACTTGGTTTGCACATAAAGGGAGGGGAAGTGATAAAGTTCTAAGGTGGTAGAGTGCTGGGCAAGGATTGCATATTAGAACACTTCCCTGGCTGTAGTTAAGCATCCATGCACTTAGAAAGCTAGCCCAGAAGGTGGTGTGGGCTAAAACATCTCCCCCCTGATGTGCTAGCCTTCTACTTGCAAGGAGATTTTACTATTGCAGGAAGGTCGCTCCAAAGTGGCGCCTCCCGCTGACAAGAAAACTTTTCAAGCTTGCAAATTCAAGTCTCCATCACCTTCATTTCTCTTAAAAGAAGCTGAGAGGCTTCAATAAACTAAGATAGGATTGGCATTTGGTGTGCTTGTGTGGCTAGGAGGTTCAATGGCTCAGCCCCCAGATTTTGCAGCAAAAAAGTGTTGCACCTCTAGCTCTGGTTTCCGAGACATCCCAGGCTCCATCAGCTGCTCCATGCTGCCACCTACGGGCCATGTCTCCCACCTGCAGCTTGGTCAGATGTACTGGTGGCAAGTTCTTGAGGGTTCTCTAAATTGTTGGTGCCTGAGGTGGAAACTCCAGCTGTTTTCCACGGGCTGTGACCCAGCGAGAAGTCCTTCCGAGGAGAGGGTTGCTGAGAATGCTGGATTTTAGCTTCCACTTCCAAGTTTCCACCTGGTCTGTATTTGATCAGACTCCAAGTCTGGCTGGACCAAGAGATGGCCAAGTGCCAAACATACTCTCCTGCTCTCAAACATGGCAGCTCCAGTGTGAGTTATGCCCATCCCCCTTTGAGCATGGCCTGCCTTGGGGCTCCACTGCTCCCTGGTGGGCCCGTGCTCTCCTTTTCCAAAAGGAGCCTTCCTGGTTCCCTCTGCCCAGTGGCGAAGCTGCATGCTCTGCTACCAGGGGCAGAGAGCAGGCGGGGGCATGGCTGGCGCCCCCCAGGGCCATGACACGCATCCCTAGGGCATGACGCACTGCCCTCAGGGGCGTGGCATGCATTCTGGGGGTGTGGCGCGCAGTCTGTGGGGGCGTGGCACCCAGCGCATGTGGGGGTACACAGCTCGTGTCCAGGGGGGCTGCCGCAATGGTACCCTACCAGAAAAGTGGTGACAGGGGCAGTCCGCTCCCTCCGCACTCCCATTCCTCTGCCAGTGCCTCTGCCACCTGACCCTTTTAATTGTAGGTGTTGGGTAAGGAATCTGAGCTATGTTCCCTCTCCACAGGCCAGTCCAAAGAAGACCTCACCCTTGCTCTGTGATGTAGTGGTTAGACTACAACCTGCGGAGGGGGAAAGCGAGGGTTCAAACAACTCTCTCCATCATGAAGCTCCGTCTGCCTGCCCTACCTCACAGGGTTGCTAAGAGGATAAAGTGGGGAGGCGGAGAGCCAGGCATGCCACTCTCATATCCTTGGAGGAAAGCCAGGGCATAAATGTAATCCTAAATGCACACTTTAAAAAAAAGGAAGCCTTTCCAGTCTCCATTCATTTCTCCTTAACATTTATATATTATGGTTGTATTTTAATTATTATTTTTTTTAAAAAAAAACACTTTAACTTTTAGAAAACCCAAAATGGTTTACAGTGGTGGATTAAAAATATATCAACACAATAAAACATTATTGGTAAAACAGCAAAACAGTAAAATATAATAAAAACAGTACATTTAGAGGGGTTTTTTTTGAGAAGTTAAAAAAAAAAACCAGCCCAGGAGATTATTTTATTTTTTATTTCATAAGATTTATACACTTAATTGTAAAAAAAAAACCAACCCTCAAAGCTATTTACAAAAAGATAAAATGATAAAATCAAGAAAATTTGCAACCTTAACTTAAAACATACAAAAGCTAAAATACCAAAACAGATTAAAATTACATCAACTTTCTAAATCTGTGTTGAAACAGTGAAGAAAATCTTTGCCAAATAAACACTGCCGCATTTCTTTCCCTGTCCATAGAGTTATTTGATCTTGTATCTTATTTTCTTACAGTACGTACAGGATGTGCTGTGGGGTCTGCTGACTAGTTCAGTGAGTTGATCTAGACTGAACTTTCTGACGATAGCAGCTGTTTGACAGTGGAATTGCCTACCTTGGAAGGTGGTGGGTTCTCCTTCCTTGGAGGTTGGGTGGCCATCTGTCAGGGAAGCTTTAGCTGCAATTCCTGCATTGCAGGGGGTTGGACTAGAGCACCCTTGGGGGTCCCTTCCAATTCTCCAGTTCTATGATTCTATGAAAGAGGAAGAGAACAGTGTCAGAGGTATGTGCCATTGCCAGCCCGGGCTAATCTGTGTCCCCCTCCTCTTGTTGTTCCAGATTTCTCCTGGTCTTCAGCTGTCTGGTCCTGTCTGTGTTTTCAACCATCCCAGAGCATCACAAATTTGCCAACCAGTGTCTCTTCATCCTGGTAAGGGGGGCTCCTCTGGCCCCCTCCTCATCTGTCTTGCTCTCCTGTCTGCCCATCTTAAGTCTTCTTCATTCTTGCAAATCCCTTCTCCCTGCCCTTGGTCTTGCAATCCTTTCTCTTCAGGTGGCTTTGCTACAGGGCCAGCTCCAAGTTTGTAAAGGAAGGGGCTTAGGGACCTCCATTCCCTTCCCTCCAAGAGGGTGGTAGCAGCTCCTTCCCACCATTCTTGGTTTGCTTGCCCCAGGAAAGGAAGAAGAATAAGCAGAAAAGTTTGGATTTGATATCCTGCTTTATTACTACCTGAAGGAGTCTCAAAGCAGCTAACATTCTCTTTTCCCTTCCTCCCCCACAACAAACACTCTGTGAGGTGAGTGGGGCTGAGAGACTTCAGAGAAGGTCACCCAGCAGCAGCATGTGGAGGAGCGAGGACGCGAACCCAGTTCACCAGATTACGAGTCCACCACTCTTAACCACTACACCACACTGGCTCTGGAATCAGAGGTTGGCATCACTGGTCACCTTTCAAAGGTCGTGTCTCAGTGGGGCAGGCCTTATAAGCCCTGGAAGGCTCTTTTCCTTCTGCCGCTGCTGCTGCTTCTTCTCCTTCTCCTCCTCTCTCTGTAAACCAGCAGTGGAAGGAATGAAGGGGGTGGGGAGGAG
This sequence comes from Podarcis cretensis, assembly GCF_951804945.1. Classification (NCBI taxonomy): domain Eukaryota; kingdom Metazoa; phylum Chordata; class Lepidosauria; order Squamata; family Lacertidae; genus Podarcis; species Podarcis cretensis. The sequence goes on from NC_137177.1 coordinate 33,443,968, forward strand.
CAGGGGCCAAGGAGTTCCAGGGTGGTTTAGTGGTTAGAGTGCCAGATTATGACCTGGGAGACCAAGGTTCGAATCCCCGCTTAGCCAAGAAGCTCACTGGTTGACCTTGGGCCAATCACTGCCTCATAGCCTAACCTGCCTCGCAGGATTGTTGTGGGGATTAATTGAGGCAGGGGAGAACCATGTGTGTCACCATGTGCAAATGCAATAAGCCGATATATAAATGAGGCCGCCCTTCTCCATTCCACCTACAGCAGCTGGCTGGCCTAATAACTGAACCTTAATTCCCTAAATGGCCCTAAACGGCCTCGGTCCAGTATACCTGAAGGAGCGTCTCCACCCCCATTGTTCTGCCCGGACACTGAGGTCCAGCGCCAAGGGCCTTATGGCAGTTCCTTCGCTAAGAGAAGCCAAGTTACAGGGAACCAGGCAGAGGGCCTTCTCGGTAGTGGCACCCGCCCTGTGGAACGCCCTCCCACCGGATGTCAAAGAGAAAAACAACTACCAGACTTTTAGAAGACATCTGAAGGCAACCCTGTTTAGGGAAGCTTTTAATGTTTAATAGATTATTGTATTTTAATATTCTGTTGGAAGCTGCCCAGAGTGGCTGGGAAACCCAGCCAGATGGGCAGGGTATAAATAAATTATTATTATTATTATTATTATTATTATTATTATTATTCCACACTGATGACTGGAATGGTATCCTCTGCTTCCCCTGAGGCCACAGACTAGTTTAGGAGGGGGTTGGGACACGCTGTGTAGCAATGGAGGCTGGTCCTTTAGGGCAACTGGGGGAGCACTGCCCCACCAACCTCAACTTACATCTACTTTCCTGCCTCCTGCCTTGCAACTTTGCAGGTGGTGGCAGCAGTGGCTGTCAGCTTCCTCCTTCTGGGTCTCAGTGTTGCCCTTGCAGAACTCAGCAGCGGGGAGGAGAATGAGGATGGGGACAGTTGCCTGACATTGCCTCTGGCGCCACCTGCTGTTGGCCTCCCTGCCTTCCACCCCAGTGAGCACCAGCCACCATTGCTGTGTTTGCAAGTCTGCCCTCCAACAGAGGGATACGACCACAGGACTTGGAAGGACAGCCAGGGAGTGGCCTCTACTGCCCCAAAGCTCCACTAATAGAGGCAGCTGTCTCGCTTGGCCTAATGGTAGGGCCGGTACCTGTCAGATGCTTTGCTTGTGGGCTTCCTGGAGGACTCTGGGTGCATAATGCTAGCTTAGCTGGATCTTTTGGTCCGATTTGGTAGCAAGATTCATCTTCTCATAGCCGGCTGTCCTGGTGGTGAACTTTATCCGTATGGAAAAGGCGGGTGACAACTTGGTCAAGAGGGAAGGGCGACCAAACCCAGGGGGAGGGAGTGGGCGAGAAGAATCTTTTAAAAAAACAACTTTCCCCCAAACTGTCAGAAACGGCTGACGCTGGAATTCTCCTGACTGAGATGGAGACTAAATTAAGAAGGTCCGTGTGACTTTCCCTCTAGTAAGCAAAATAGGGGCTTGTTTGTGAAAAAGGAAAGAAAGGAAAGGGAGGCGATGAGGCAGGACAAAGCTGACACAGCGGGAAAACTTGCCCTTATTGACTAGCGCTCCAAGGGTGCAAGAAAGGGATGCAAGCTCATATGGGCTTCCTGGGCAAGGGTGCTGAAGCGCCACGCTGGCTTTCCATTCAGACCAGGAAAGATGGAGAGGCTTGTGAAGCTGCCATCTCTGAGTGAAGGGTTATAATTCATTGGCAGAGCATCTATCTTCCGTGCAGAAGGTCCCAGGTTCAAACCCTGGCATCTCTGGACTGGCAATATCTGCCCCCAGCTGAAACCCCGGAGAACTGCTGCCAGTCAGTGTGGACAGTACAGAGTTAGATGGAGCAATAGTCTGACACAGTAGAAGGGATCTTCCTTTGTTCCTATTTAAACCATCCCTTTATTTGGAACCACGAGGGCTGGAATCTTACTTTAGCAAAAGGCAAGGTCCAGAGCTCAGTGCCAGAGCCCCTGCTTTGTGCACAGAAGGCCCCAGGTTCAGTCCCTGGTGTTTGCAGGAAGGACTGGTAATGTTCCCCATCAGAAACTCTGGAGAGAGCTGCTGGCCGTCAGCGCTGACAATACTGAGCTGGGTGGACCAAGGGTCTGGCTTGCTATAAGGCAGTGTCAGGGGACTGCCATCGGGACAAGGGAGGGAGGCAGGGGCATATAGAGACCCTCCAAGGTTTCTGAGGAGCAGCTCCTTGTCCAACTGTGGGGAAAGCCACACCTCCAGTGGAGCAGAGGGGGAAGGGGGAAGCTGAGCGAGGGGAGGGGAGGGCTCGAAGATGCTACTGAGAGCCCAAGCGGCTCACCTAGCCCAGCTGGCCAGGAAACAGGCAAGCCATTTCCATCGCCCAGTTTGAGCAGAGGGGTGAAACGTAAGGAGGGGAGGCGGAGATTTGGGGTGTCTAAGTATTTATGCTGGGGGAGAAACCGGAAGGGGCCACTCCCGGAATCTGCAAGTGACTAAGACAGACATGAACTTTGTGGTTCTGTACTGTAAATAGTTTGCACAATAAAAATCTGCTAAAGGCAGGTTGGAGTCCTGCCTGGTTACTCGTGAGCAACCACCTCACCACCTGACTGGCAGACTAGCTAAGTGTAAGTCAGATTCCTATGTCCCTACTGCAGTGATTAACTTTATGGATAAAAGGTTGGGTTTTTTCAGTTACATGAGAAACCATGGCTCCATACCTCAGCTGTACATGGAAACAGCTGCCGCAATTCCTTGGCTTGAAACTCCTGGGTGTCCTGGAGCAGACTCCCCTGCAGCTCAGTGAAAGCCTCTGCTTTGCAGGCATCACCAGGTGGGGATGGGAGAGACTTTTTTTCCTGGAACTCTGGAGAGCAGCTGCCAGTCAGCGTTGACAGTACTGAGCTAGATGGTCCAATAGTCCAACTCTGTATAAGGCAGCTTCCTGTGTTCCTACGAATAGGCCAACCAGGCTGGTGCTGACAAGTGGCTTTGCAGCTGAAGTTCTCTGGGGGCTCTCATAATGCGTCCCCCAAATATCTATTCAAAAGTGAATTTGTGGCATCAGTGTAAACCAACTTCCTCCACCTTCTCCAGAAGAGATCCTTTGCTATCTGAGGTCTGGCCTTTGCTTGGGAGAGGGATCAATGATTTGCAATGAGGACATTTATATTTAGAAAGCAGGTCCCTATGCCACCCTGCCCTTTCCGGATTCTAATTTCTGCTTGTGGGGTCCACGGGGGCCTGCCAAGGTGGCCTGGTCACTGGGCTGCGGCAGAAACTGCAGGGGGGGGGGAGAGGTCTCATTCTGCGTGGCTTGAACTGACATTTGGTAGTTGCATAAGGAGGAATCTCTTAGCTGGACTCCTGGTCTGATCCAAGCCCCACCTGGTCCTATGTCCCATTTCAGCCAGCCTGTTAAGATGCCTCTGGAAAGCCATTAAGCAGGAGCCTCTTCCTGTGGCTCATTCCCTGGGCCTGACATTCAGAGATTGTGCTGAATGTCTCTTGAACATGGAGGCTCCATTTTAGTTGTCATGAGTAACTGAAGAGGTATTTATTTACTAGATTCCTTGCCCATCCTTTACTGTGATGTCCCAGGTTAAAACAATAGAATATTAGATTACAAGGATAATACCAGGTTACAACCATGGTGACAAATTAAGGTTACAACAATGCAATATTGAATTATAAAATGCAGCAGCCGCAGCCATAAAACACATTATCATGAGTTTGTTTGAAGTCTTCCAAATTAACAGCTCTCTCTTAATTTTTACGGCAGCAAATTTTGTAAGTTAACTGTGTGTTATGAAAGACGGTTGCTTCGCTCTGGTTTTATTTTTCCTTTTTTATAGGGGTTCAATAGCTGTCTTTAATATGCTTTTGTGGGAGGAGGTGTAGCCTGTCTTATGGTACAGTTGTCCTGAAAGGCGAGGTGTAAATATTTTATTAAATACAATATATAAGTGTGAAGAAGCATGTTCCTTTATTGATTTTAAACTTAGCCACATGTTTGCTTATTTGGGTGGCTTTCAACACACACACACACACACACACACACACACATGGGGGGGGGGCAGGTTCTTACTATTACTGTTAATGGAGAGTGATTTCAAAAGTGTTTGGTAGCTTTCTCCTGCCTGGTTTACCCCTCTCCACCCCTCCCTCTCCAAAACCCCACACCTGATTTTTTCTGTTCCTCTCTCCTCCTTTGCAGGAATTTGTCATGATTGTGGTTTTTGGCATGGAATACATCATCAGGGTCTGGTCAGCCGGCTGCTGCTGCCGCTACAGAGGCTGGCAGGGACGCTTTCGATTTGCCCGGAAACCCTTCTGTGTCATAGGTACGCCTTTCGTTTTGCCCTATAGCAGCCAGGAGAGAAGGAGGAGTCACGGGAAGAGACATAGCAATGGGACAAGGCATGCACAGCTGGACCACATCTTTGCACCGAATGTGTAAACCACACCCACCTGTTAGCCACTAGACATCAGGTGCAGCACTCAGATATGCACTGCACTAAGATCAGGAGATAATTCTGTGCCTGCTGCCTTTCAAAGAGCAATCAGAGCTTCATTTCTGATCTTAGTGATGTGCTGAGATCAGATATAAATCTGTACCTGCTGCTGTGGCCTGAACTTTGAGCCAGGGGATGCCATGTAACATCAGGAAATTGACAGATAGGTGGCCCCAACCTGCCCATCAAAAATGGTCCACAGAGGGTGAACCAGTTCTGGATGGGGCCCTCTACCTGTATCTAATTCCCCACCGCTGATACAAGGCTAGCCAGCAACATGGTTCTTGGGGTAGTGTGCATAGAACAGTAACATACAATTTAAAAAGACAATTTCATATTTTATTTTATTTTATTTTATTTATTTTTTGAATAACCCAACTTGCAACATAAAATTCATTTTCTGGAAGAAAGGAGACAATTCAAAAGTGCATCATGCAGCTTGTAAACAGTGGCTGAAAAGGCTAAAATTGTATATTTGTAAATATATATATATATATATATATATATATATATATAAATGCAGGTTGTTAAAAAGGAATAAAAATGTTCCAAAAAGACAGCAAGGCAGGCATCAGATGGTTCTTTCTTAGGAGGGTGCCCCACGGCTGAGCTACTACCGCTGAAAAGCCCCTGAGCCTGTTGCTTCCCTACGTGGGGGCACCTGGAACAAGGCCTCTGAAGATCTAAGGCTTACAGCAGGTATATATAAGAGAATATGATTTTTCAGGGATCTTGGTCTCAAGCTACTAAGGGCTCCAAAGGTGAATAGCACCCAGAAACAGTGAGATCCTAGATACAGGTGATCTTAAGCCATATAGACCTTATGTTCCCCTTTCACGGAAGGTTTTTAATACCTTCTTCATGATTTGAATAAAGACATCCAAGTTGTTTTACTGCAGTTCTTAAAGAGCTCTGGGTGGCCTTTATTTCAAGCCCTGCTTTGTCCTTTATAGACCCACATTTTTCTTAATTTTTGCTGAGCTATCAAGTTCTCTTCACCAAGGGCGGCCTTGAATGCCACCTACTGGAAGTCTTGAGCACTGCATGCATTGCATAGTCTTACTCGCTTCGCTGCAGGAGAGCTGGTGTAGCCCTTTGAAAAGAGAACTTTAAAAATAGTTCCGTTGCCCCAGTCTCATAGCATGCCTTGCCCCAAGAGGTTATGTTATCTTCCTCCTTTCTATTCTTCCTACAACTGAAGATGCTGTTTTTAAAACAAGCTTTTGATTCTGTTTATTGATGCAGCTTTTAGTTAGACAGTTATACTGGATTATTGTTATTTTTATGCCTGTTTTTATATTTTGCAAGGTGCTTTGAATTGCTCTTGCAGTTCAGCGGCAGAGCATCTTATTTGCATACAGAAAATCCCAGGTTCAATCATCCACATCTCCAGGCAGAGCTGAGAGAGGCCTCTGGAGAGCCACTGCCAGTCAGTGTCAACAGTATGGAGCTAGATGGACCCGTGATCTGACTCAAAATAAGGCAGCTTCCTATGCCCCAGGGACACATTTTTATACAAATAATTTAAAGACTGTTCATAGTTCAAGGATGTGTGCTTCCCTACCGCCCCATTAGAACATAAGCATCCTATGAATCTCTCTTTGTGTGTAATTTTGGCCCAGTTGCAAATCCTTGGTGGTGCTTCAGCTTCTGCACTTAGGAAGGGGGCTTTTGCTGAACACACAGGGGTCCGACCCACGCCTTGGGCCCTGGATCATGCTTGCTTTCCCCTTTTCTTCTTCTGTTCCAGATTTCATCGTTTGCATTGCTTCTCTGGCCGTCATCGCTGCTGGCACCCAGGGGAACATCTTTGCTACCTCGGCACTGCGCAGCATGCGCTTCCTACAGATCTTGCGCATGGTGCGCATGGACCGCCGCGGTGGCACCTGGAAGCTCCTGGGCTCAGTGGTTTATGCGCACAGCAAGGTGAGTGGGCAGCCTGAGGCAAAAATAGAAGGTACAAAGCAACTGTGGGGGTGGGGGTGGCCATGTTTGAGGTGTGGGAAGAAAGAGGCTCAGTTCCAGCACTGCAAAGACCTAAAGACCTTCAGCCTCTCATTTGTCTTCAATAAGAGTCTTGCTGCCAGATTGGGCCAAAGGCCTATCCAGCCCATCACCCTATTCTCATAGTAGCCATCCACATGTAGACAGGAAACCTGAATACAACAGCACTCTTCCACACATGGTTACCAGCAACTGGTATTCAGAGGCATACTGCTTCCAATGCGGAAAGTGGTTTTAAATCTTTTTGAGGATGACTATGAGACTGAATTTTTTTTTTGAATCATCAACTTTTGGAAAATCAGGGGTTCTCGACCAGAGGCAGATGGATAAACCTGTTTCCATTCTATGGCATTTTGCTGTTGCCCAATCAAAGGTCTGTCCCATCTCAGGTTTTGCAGATTTTAAAAAATAGAAAGCACAAAAAATTCTACATTTAAATTGTACATATTCTGCATTGTACATGTATTCTTCTTCCCCTAAAATGCACATTTTTGTATGCTTTCCAATGCATAAAATATATGCTCTCTTTCCTCCTTTTAAAGAAAATGTATAGTACATCTTTTGTGAGCACATTTTTGGGGCATTGCAAAATCTGGAGAAATGAATAATCTGAGTGATAGTTGCATTCTGTTCCACAAGAAATTTTGGTGACAGAAAACTGGATCTGTCAGTTGAAGAGATTAAATTTCTTCTCCCTCCCTCCTCTCAGCACGTCTGCTTCCTCTTTGAATAAGCAAAGAAGCAGCAAAGCTTATACGAAGTTCCAGGAGACCACGTGATCTCTTAATAAGATCACTGTTTGTTTGTTTGTTTGTAATATTTCTCACTTGCCCTTCCCTGTCCCATGTCCCAGGGCAAATCACCAAAAATATAGCACACAATTATAAAAACAGATAAAAATGTTGCAGTTAGAAAACAAAGCAAGATACAGTGGTACCTCTGGTTACAAATGCTTCAGATTACAGACACTTCAGGTTACAGACTCTGCTAACCCAGAAATAGTACCTCGGCTTAAGAACTTTGCTTCAGGATGAGAACAGAAATAGTGCGGCAGCAGCGGGAGGCCCCTTAGGTGAAGTGGTACCACAGGTTAAGAACAGTTTCAGGTTAAGAACGGACCTCCAGAACGAATTAGGTTCTTAACCTGAGGTACCACTGTAATTTCAAATGGAAGAGAACTAAATAGAGAGAGATGGCGTGGACTATAAATCAGAGTGGCCTTCTCATCTTCTAGTGGGAATGATTATGTGTGGCATCCAAGCCCGCCAGCCAACCCCTCCAACAGGAGACTAGAAGCTATTAGAAACTAAAGCAGGGCATTCCTCTCACCATCTGCCCAGTTTTCCTTTTTCCTTTTTAAGTGACATTCAACTTTCTGTGGACACTTAGCATGCTCAGTCATCATTAGGCTGGTTTGGGGTGTGGGTATGTCTCTTTGGGAGGCTGTTTTTCTTAAAACTGTACTTCTGCAAAGCTCAAGGTTCCCCTGAGCATGCTGCTATCTCCTTGTGTGGATTTCAGAGCCCCACAGAGAAACATTGAATGACTCCAGAGAATCACCAGTCATGTTGCGGCTTTTGTTGTTTAGGAAGGTCTTTCTTTCTTGGTGCTTTTGGGTAGAAGAGCCCCTGAATCTTGCACTCTGTTCCATGACTTAGGTTTCTGTGTCCTATTCCTTTGGTTTTCCAGCCGGCTTTTTATGTCTTCAGCTAGGACTGCTTTGCTCCAAGTTCCTTTTCAGGTTACTTGCTGAAGTTCACTTTTGTGTGTGTGTTTGTGTGGGCAGGAGCTGATCACAGCTTGGTACATCGGTTTCCTGGTCCTCATCTTCGCCTCCTTCCTTGTCTACCTGGCAGAGAAAGATACCAACAAAGATTTTCTCACCTATGCAGACTCACTCTGGTGGGGTACGGTAAGTTAGACATCTTTTTGATCTGGCCTGCTCTTTCGTCTTGGGATGGGCAGGGAGGGAGAAGAAGTTAAGTTTGTTGGGGGGATGTTTCAACTGACCTGTTGAGAGCACACTGGGTGCTTAGGAGATGTGGAGGACAAGGCTATGCGCTCCCTCCACTGTCAGAGACAGTATGCTAGGAATTGCTGGAATCACAAGTGGGGAGAGTGATGTTGTGCTCAGGTCCTGTTTGTGGGTTTCCCACAGGCAACTGGTTGGCCACTGTGAGAACAGGATGCTGGATTAGAGGGGCCATTGGCCTGGTCCAGAAAGGTCTGTCTTGTATTCTTAAGATGCAGGGGGTGGGTACGACTGAGTGCAGAAAATATCTTCCATAGTCTAGGGAGGGGAAAGAAATTGACTTCATTTTGCTATTTAATATGAAGCTGCCTAATTCGGGTGGTGCTGTGGGTTAAACCATAGAGCCTAGGACTTGCCGATCAGAAGGTCAGTGGTTCGAATCCCCGCAATGGGGTGAGCTTCCGTTGCTCAGTCCCTGCTCCTGCCAACCTAGCAGTTCGAAAGCACGTCAAAGTGCAAGTAGATAAATAGGTACCACTCCAGCGGGAAGGTAAACGGCGTTTCCGTGTGCTGCTCTGGTTTGCCAGAAGCGGCTTAGTCACGCTGGCCACATGATCCGGAAGCTGTATGCCGGCTCCGTCGGCCAATAAAGCGAGATGAGTGCCACAACCCCAGAGTCGGCCATGACTGGACCTAATGGTCAGGGGTCCCTTTACCTTTAATTCATGCTTCCCATAACAAAGCAAATGGCAGCCATCCTTTGAAATTCAGACTTCTTTGAATTTTGTAATGCCCTTCTCCAACCAAAGAGATGGGTGCAAAAATGCATATATTAAGGGAAAGTGTGCATAAAAATATACATGAATGTAGCCAAATGCTGAGCTTGCCCTTTTACATGTACCGTTTAATGCTCATCCTTACACTTATAAGGAACCCATCATATAGTGTGACAGTACTTAATTTCTGAGACTCCTTTTCTGTTAATATTAGGCAGCAGCAGCGTAGTGTGGGTTGTCAGCACCCGGGGCAAAGCAAGTAATTTGCGCCCCTAAACCCGGGGCAAGGCAAGTAATTTGCGCCCCCTAACCCGGGGCAAGGCAAGTAATTTGCGCCCCCTAACCCGGGGCAAGGCAAGTAGTTTGTGCCCCTAACCCCTAACCTGCCGCCGCTGCCAGCTTCTTCTTGCCGCTGCACTGTCCATCCCCAGATAGTCCCTCCCTCGCTCTCTCTCCGCTCCGCACCGCAATGCACGCCTGGCACCCTCCCCCTCCACAGTGGGCGGCGACCCGGCAACTCGGATCGGATTCGCACAGCCAGCACTGCAGTGAGAGAGAGTGAGCCAGGTAGGGGCAGAGAGCTGCGAGTGCAAGCGCCCCCCCCAAATGTTGCGCCCGGTGCAGCTGGCCCCCCCTGCACCCCCACGCTATGCCACTGTTAGGCAGGTGCCCTTGTTGTATTTTTTCTTTTCTTTTTGAAGCCTGCTAGAAGCACTTTCATTTAGGCAAGCCTACCCAGATGTGTACTGGGTAGCAACTGGAGGAACGTGTGGCTACGCTCCAAAGAATTAGAGAGCTGGAGCTCTTCTTGGAAGCAACAGAGCACACCGTCTCCACCAAGGAGGAGACAGGGGACTCCCCTGAGAAGGAGGCTAGTTCACCAACACAGGAGCCAGGTATATGGAGAAACATGACTCAAAGAAGTAGGAGGCCCAGGGTTCGCTCTGATTGTTTAGAAATACACAATCGCTTTGAGGTCCTCTCCCCTAGAATGGAAGACGAAGAGCAGACTCCATTTGAGGATCTCTCCCTCGTTACAGTCGACCAGGTATATGAAGACGAGCAGCAAAGTCAGTCCTCAGGGAATGTGCAGGCGACCTTGGAACGGACAGATCACGGAAGAACCCCGACCAAAGATGTAACTGAACGACTACAAGGAATCATAAAACCCACTGACAAATACCCTTTCCTCTTGGTTCATGTGGGAACCAATGACACTGCAAGCAATAGCCTCCAGAAGATCAAAAGAGACTACGAGGCTCTGGGCAGGAAATTAAAGCAATTAAATGCACAAATTGTCATCTCATCTGTCCTCCCAGTTGAACGACGAGGCCCAGGGAGAGAGAGAAAAATAGTGGAAGTGAACAGCTGGCTTCGCAAATGGTGTAAACAGGAACGGTTTGAATTCTTAGATCACGGACTGCAGTTTCTTGAAGATGGACTTCTGGCAAGAGATGGGCTGCACCTCACAACGGTTGGGAGGAATGTTTTTGCCAAAAATCTCAGAAACCTCATCAGGAGGTCTTTAAACTGACTAATGTGGGGGAGGAAGACAGTGCTCCTGAAGGTAGGAGTCTATCAGTTGATGAACATGATCATCCAAATGTCATAGACCAAATGGAGCAAACAGCACGCAGACCTAGTGGTGGGAGGAAAAAATCCTTAAATAAGAGACACGGGAGAATGATGAATGGACTTCAATGTCTGTACACTAATGCGCAAAGCATGGGTAATAAACAAGATGAGCTTGAGCTCTTGGTACAGCAAACTAAATATGACATAATAGGCATCACTGAAACCTGGTGGGATAAGTCCCACGACTAGAATGTAATAATGGAGGGTTACAATCTATTTCAGAGAAACAGACCAGACAAGAAAGGAGGAGGAGTGGCGTTATATGTCAGGGATGTGTATACCTGTGAAGAGATCCAAGATTTAGAACCTCAAAGCCAAAGTGAGAGCATTTGGGTCAAAATTAAGGGAGAGATTAATAACAGGGACCTCATTGTGGGAGTTTACTATAGATCCCCAAGCCAAACGGAGGACATAGATGATGCCTTCCTGGAACAGATGGCCAAGCATGCAAAAGGAAGGGAGATAGTAGTAATGGGGGACTTCAATTACCCGGATATTTGCTGGATGTCAAACTCAGCCAAGAGCATAAGGTCAAACAGATTCCTCACTGGCCTTGCAGACAACTTCGTTGTCCAGAAAGTGGGAGAAGCAACAAGAGGAACAGCCATTTTAGATCTGGTCCTAACCAATGTTGATGACCTGGTTAGTGGGGTAGAAGTGGAAGGATGATTAGGCGCGAGTGATCATGCTCTTCTGAAGTTTACTATACAGCGGAAAGGAGCAGCCAAGCATACTAGGACTCAATTTCTTGACTTTAAGAAAGCCGACTTCATAAAACTTAGGGAAGTGCTGGGTGAGATCCCATGGACAGTAATACTAAAAGGAAAGGGAGTTCATGATGGCTGGGAGTTTGTTAAGAGGGAGATAGTAAAAGCACAACTTCAGGCAATACCAATGAGACGGAAACATGGAAGGTGCCTAAAGAAGCCAGGGTGGCTATCTAAAGAACTTTTAACTGAGTTAAGATTAAAAAAGGATGTGTACATAAAATGGAAAAGGGGGGAAACCACCAAAGAGGAATTCAAACAAATAGCCAGCACGTGTAGACACAAAGTCAGAAAAGCTAAAGCACAGAATGAACTCAGGCTTGCTAGAGAGGTTAAAAGCAACAAAAAAGGCTTTTATGGGTATGTTCGTAGCAAAAGGAAGAAGAAAGAAACAGTGGGGTCACTCAGAGGAGAAGATGGTGAAATGCAAACAGGGGACACAGAAAGGGCTGAACTCCTCAATGCCTTCTTTGCCTCAGTCTTCTCCGATAAAGAAAACAATGCCCGACCTGAAGAATTTGGAGCAAATGATTCAGCAGAGGAAACACAGCCCAGAATAACTAAGGAGATAGTACAAGAATACTTGGCTAGTTTAGATGTATTCAAGTCTCCAGGGCCAGATGAACTGCATCCAAGAGTATTAAAAGAACTGGCAGATGTGATCTCAGAACCACTGGCAGTCATCTTTGAGAATTCCTGGAGAACAGGCGAAGTCCCGGCAGACTGGAGGAGGGCAAATGTTGTCCCTATTTTCAAAAAGGGGGAAAGAGAGGACCCAAATAATTACCGCCCAGTCAGTCTGACATCAATACCAGGGAAGATTCTGGAGCAGATCATTAAGCAAACAGTCTGTGAGCACCTAGAAAGGAATACTGTGATCACCAATAGTCAGCATGGATTTCTGAAAAATAAGTCGTGTCAGACTAACCTGATCTCGTTTTTTGACAGAATTACAAGCCTGGTAGATGAAGGGAACGCAGTGGATGTAGCCTACCTTGATTTCAGCAAGGCATTTGACAAGGTGCCCCATGATATTCTTGTAAAGAAGCTGGTAAAATGCGGTCTTGACTATGCTACCACTCAGTGGATTTGTAACTGGCTGACTGACCGAACCCAAAGGGTGCTCATCAATGGTTCCTCTTCATCCTGGAGAAGAGTGACTAGTGGGGTGCCACAGGGTTCTGTCTTGGGCCCGGTCTTATTCAACATCTTTATCAACAACTTGGATGATGGACTCAAGGGCATCCTGATCAAATTTGCAGATGACACCAAACTGGGAGGGGTGGCTTGTTGGTTTCTGCTCTCTTCACTGTGCAGCGAAAGGCTTGTCACAAGACAATGTTTACATTCCACAGACAGCATTGCTGTTATGTTTCCCACGGGAAAGGAGACTGGATGTGACGTACACTGGTTTCCTGTTTTTCACTGTTCTCTCACACAGTGTGATTCTCTCCGTGCTTCAGAGGAGAGAGGATGCCTTTTTCTGCTTCGGCAGAGACAAGATGCTTTTCTGTAATCTACCAGCTTTGAAATGTAAATAAAGCAATATACAGCATGTTGGCACGTATTCCTCATCATTCCGCTGTGCACTTGGATGCTACAAATCAACATTTTGGTTATGGCCCAGAAGACGCAGTCATTGGAATTCCGGAAAAAGGATCGGAATGCAGAGGGACGGATCGGACGGTATCTGCGCGTCAAGATGATTGATGAGGTATGTGCTACTGCTCCGGGCAGCCTGCCAGCATCTAATTAATGGCTTTATGGCTGGACTTTGAACTTTTATGTCCGTTTGCCGGGAACAGGCAGCGGCTATGGCTATTCCGGGGGAAATCGAAAGTAACTTTTAAAAGGGCTAAAGCAGCTGCAGTAGTGACGCAGCATGATTTAAGGCAGCAGAGAGAAAGCACTTTTGAACTTGCCTTTGGAATGAGGCTTGAAGCAGCAGAGATGCAGCTTGTATAAAGCAGCTTGTTTAAAGCAGCAGAGATGATGCAGAAGGCTAATGCCAGAGTCATGATGGCCCTTCAGGATGCTTGTGGGATTCCCAAGCTCAATAAGAAAAATTATACGGACTGGGTTACCTATGCAGAGGCTATTCTGCGGAAAGAGGGTCTGTTTGAAGTTATTACAGACACCCCCCCCAGCTCCAGTTACAGATGCATGGAAAGCTAAAGATTCCAAAGCAAGGGGAACTCTTACATTGATAGTATCCCCAGAAGAGCTCTGTCTATTGCGTGATAAGACCTCAGCCAGAGAAATTTGGGGCGCTTTGAGAGAGGCACACATGAGGACAGAAGCTGAATCTACTATGTTTTATTTTAACAAGCTGCATAAGATGGCTAGCTGCAGAAGGCTGGCTGATGCACGTGGGGAATCTGATGCCAATCAGCCACATGCTCAGCTCAGAGTAGCCTGTGATACTGCCATGATTCAGAATGAAGCAGATTGCCAGGGTGATAGCTGCATGGGAAAGGGGGAGTCTTCACAGACGTCATCCCAGAGTGCAGTGGAACCACCAGATGGCGCCAAAGCTTTGAAGGCAGTGAAATGCTACTCCTGTGGACGTCTAGGCCATATGAAGAGGGAATGCAGATATCCCAGGGCCAAGACAGAGCAGCGCAGCGAAAGCTCATCGCGTGGAAAAGGCCAGAGCAAAGGCAAAGGTCCGGTGTCCAGGACAACGCAGCCCAAGGCAATGGTCTCATGCTTCACTCCAAAAGTTGCAGAGGTCCAGAAGACGTCTAGATCTTTCTTCGTTGTTGATTCAGCGGCAACCCACCACATGTGCAACGATAAGCGACTGTTCGTGTCTTTTACACCGCAGGAAGGTGCGATTCACCAGGCGGATGACCACACAATTCCCAGTAAAGGCTACGGAACTGTTGTTCTTCACAGTTTGGACTTATCGATACAGAATGTACTTTATGTTCCAGATGCCAAACATAATCTGCTCAGCGTTGGACAGCTGAATGAGCGGAACATTGACGTTTCCTTTAAGAACAAAAGGTGCATCATCACAAAGAAAAATGATTATGTATTGTATGCTGAATATGTTGATCGTTTATATGTTTTGTATTATGATGATGTTGTGCAGGATGACACTTGTTGCATTGCAGGTTCTAACAAATGTTTGCATGAAGAATGTATTCATGATTTTCATCGAAAATTTGGACATTTGGGTTTTGAGGCAGTATCTAAAATGCCTGCCTTGGTTGAAGGTATGACTATTAAACCCTGCAGGTACCACATGAAGTGCAAGGCATGCGCAGCAAACAAGGTGAAAATGGCTGCGAAAGGTAAGGTGTCTAGTAGGCAAGCTACAGAACCATACCAAATTGTTCATGCTGATTTGGTTGGACCACTAGCGCCCTCTTTGGGTGGTAATAGGTACTTCATGGTTCTCATTGATGCATTTTCCAGGTATATTTATGTGTACAATCTCAAGCAGAAATCAGAGGCTTTTCCTAGGTTCAAGGAATTCTGTGCTTGGTTGGAAAATGTGCATGGTAAGAAGGTAAAAATTCTTTTCACAGATCGCGGGGGGGAATTCACTTCTCAGCAGTTTGAAGCTTTTCTGACTGAGAAAGGAATTCAACACGATTTGTCTAGTCCTCGCTCGCCATGGCAGAATGGACTTGCAGAACGAGCAAATCAGACATTGCTTCAAGGGTTAAAAACCTTGCTGCATGATGCAAATCTTCCAGAGAGTTATTGGGCCGAAGCTCTCTCATGTTTCACTTACAGTTATAATCGCAGGTTATCTTCAGCGATTGGTTGTACTCCCTATGAGAAGATGTTTGGCAAAAAGCCATACATCAAACACATGAAAATTTTTGGTTCTGACATGTGGGTTCACTCACCACAAAACTCCAAGTTAGACAAGCGTGGTTTGCATGGTATCTTTCTAGGTTATGAGAAAGGTTCTTACAGAATAAGGATGACTGACTCTAAGACCATTAAGCTCACAAGAAGTGTTGAGTACAATGCCAAGTGGGGGGAGAATGTGGGAATTTTCCAATGTTACCCTGATGACAGTGATGAGACTGAGGATAGTCAAAAGCAACCACAACCACCCACACCCACTGATGAAAGTTCTGATTCTGAGACTGAAACTGATTCTGAGTCTGAAACTGAATCGGGTGATTCAGAGGATTTCAAGAGTGCGAAAGCCTCTATGCGACCCTCTGAAAGCTCTGATCAACAATTGGAGGAACCATTGTTCACAATAGGTCGCTTTTCTCCTAAGAAGGAAGAGGAGAGTGTTGAAGACCTAAGGCTAATTCGCAGGTCACAAAGAGCCACAAAAGGCAGACCTCCAAAGAGATTTGCTGATGAGTTTGCTAAGATAGCAGTAACAGCTGTTAAAAGCTCCAAGAAGGTATTTGAACCTTCAAATTTCCAAGAAATCCAGGATTTGGATTCAAAGGAAGCTGAGCCATGGTTAAATGCCATGAAGGCTGAGCTTGATTCCTTGGAAAGGAACAAAACATGGGAACTTGTTCCAGTAGTTCCAGGAATGAAACTGCTTGGAAGCAAATGGGTCTTCAAAGCGAAGACTGATCAAAATGGCAAGATAGTCAGACACAAAGCCAGATTGGTAGCCAGAGGTTTTGCACAGGTACCAGGTGAAGACTATCACGAGACCTACTCACCCACAGTGAGGTATGAGAGCATTAGGCTTATGCTCAAGCTAGCTGCAGAGGAGAATTTACACATTAGTCACCATGATGTGAATACAGCTTTTCTGTACGGATCTCTAGATGAATCACTTTATATGCTTCCACCTGATGGCGTACAGGTAAAACAGGGATTTGTTTGTGCTCTGAAAAAGTCCCTTTATGGTCTCAAACAAAGTGCACGATGTTGGCACACAAAACTCACTGAAGTATTGTTTTCTCTAGGTTTTAAGCAAGGGAAAGCTGATCCATGTGTATTTGTCAAAGAGGAGGGGCAAAAGAAACTGTATTGTTTATTTTATGTTGATGATCTTTTATTCTTTTGGGATGATGTCACAATGTACAATAACGCCCTAGCCCAACTAAAAGAACACTTTGACATGAAAGATCTTGGTGAGGTAAACAACTACCTATCTCTGGAAATAGAGAGAGATCAAGATGGTAACATTCTAGTACACCAGTCACGGAAAATTGCTGATGTGTTAGGCAAACTAAACCTGATGGATGCTAACCCTGTAGACACACCGATGATAACAGGTTATCAGGTAGATGACACTGAAGAAGCATTTTCTGACACTACACTGTACAGAAGTGTGCTAGGCAAGCTAAACTTCATTGCCAGATGTTCAAGACCAGACATTGCTGTTAGCTGTAATTTGCTAAGCAGACAAGTCAACAATCCTACTGTTAAGGATTGGAAAGCTCTGAAACGCATAGCGCGGTATTTGAAAGGCACTATGCATTACAGACTGAGATTTAACAATCAGAAGTCTGGTGGTCTTGAGATATTTGCAGATGCAAGTTTTGGAAGTGACACAACAGACAGGAGAAGCACGTCTGGAGTTTGCTACATGTACAATCAGGCTCTATTTGATTGGTCATGCAAAAAGCAAACAACAGTTAGCTTAAGTACTTGTGAAGCTGAACTGAATGCACTGTCTTATTCACTCAAAGATTGTGAATGGTTGTTACAATTGTGCAAAGACATGAAAATTCCTGTCAAATGTCCAATCCAGGTTTACCAGGACAACAAAGCATGTTTGGCTTTGCTGAATTCTGAGGGTTGTAAGCAAAGCACGAAGCACTTGCAATTGAAGTTGCAACATGCTAGGGAACGTATTCAGAAGGGACTCGTAACGGTGTCCTATATGCCAGGTAATGAAATTCCTGCTGATGTATTGTCCAAGATTGTATCAAGGGATCAACACTGTACCTATGTGCAGAAGTTGGGTTTGTACTGATATTGTACGAACACGCTGCCCAGTGGTGTTCACAGAAAGGGGGAGGATGTTGGTTTCTGCTCTCTTCACTGTGCAGCGAAAGGCTTGTCACAAGACAATGTTTACATTCCACAGACAGCATTGCTGTTATGTTTCCCACGGGAAAGGAGACTGGATGTGACGTACACTGGTTTCCTGTTTTTCACTGTTCTCTCACACAGTGTGATTCTCTCCGTGCTTCAGAGGAGAGAGGATGCCTTTTTCTGCTTCGGCAGAGACAAGATGCTTTTCTGTAATCTACCAGCTTTGAAATGTAAATAAAGCAATATACAGCATGTTGGCACGTATTCCTCATCATTCCGCTGTGCACTTAGATGCTACAAATCAACATGGCTAACACCCCAGAGGACAGGATCACACTTCAAAACGACCTTGACAGATTAGAGAACTGGGCCAAAACAAACAAGATGAATTTTAATAGGGAGAAATGTAAAGTATTGCACTTGGGCAAAAAAAATGAGAGGCACAAATACAAGATGGGTGACACCTGGCTTGAGAGCAGTACATGTGAAAAGGATCTAGGAGTCTTGGTTGACCACAAACTTGACATGAGCCAACAGTGTGATGCGGCAGCTAAAAAAGCCAATGCAATTCTGGGCTGCATCAATAGGAGTATAGCATCTAGATCAAGGGAAGTAATAGTGCCACTGTATTCTGCTCTGGTCAGACCTCACCTGGAGTACTGTGTCCAGTTCTGGGCACCACAGTTCAAGAAGGACACTGACAAACTGGAACGTGTCCAGAGGAGGGCAACCAAAATGGTCAAAGGCCTGGAAACGATGCCTTATGAAGAACGGCTAAGGGGGGTGGGCATGTTTAGCCTGGAGAAGAGGAGGTTAAGGGGGGATATGATAGCCATGTTCAAATATATAAAAGGATGTCACATAGAGGAGGGAGAAAGGTTGTTTTCTGCTGCTCCAGAGAAGCGGACACGGAGCAATGGTTCCAAACTACAAGAAAGAAGATTCCACTTAAACATTAGGAAGAACTTCCTGACAGTAAGAGCTGTTTGACAGTGGAATTTGCTGCCAAGGAGTGTGGTGGAGTCTCCTTCTTTGGAGGTCTTTAAGCAGAGGCTTGACAACCATATGTCAGGAGTGCTCTGATGGTGTTTCCTGCTTGGCAGGGGGTTGGACTCGATGGCCCTTGTGGTCTCTTCCAACTCTATGATTCTATGATTCTACTTTTATTATTATGAATATGTTATGCTATTTATGTAAGTAGCTTAGAGCTTTTTTATTTTAAGCAGTATATACATCTTGTTAAATAAATAAAAACTGTGTTAAGGGAAATGGCTGGCAAAATCTGTATATTTGGCAAAGTTGCATACAAAAATGTGTGTATTAGGAACACACACACACACACACACAAACACACAGTGAGGACTTTGCTAAAAAGCAAACGAAACTGATGAGGAAATAAGAACATAAAAGACCCCTACAGGGGTTTCCTGCAGCTAATCAGAAGCCACGCTTTGGTTTTCGAACGTTTTGGAAGTCAAACGGACTTCCGGAATGGATTCCATTTGACTTCCAAGGTACAACTGTACTTGATAAAGACCAGAGGGGTCCAGCATCTTTTTTTAAGAATGGCCAACCAGATGCCCCAATGGGAAACCTGCAAGGAGGGCCTGAAAGCAACAGCCACAACTCTCCCCATGTGAAATTCCAGCAACTGACATTGGGAGGCATAATGCCCCCCAGCACAGAAAGTAGTACATTGCCGACATGCTTAGTAGCCATTGACAGCCTTATCCTCCATGGAATTGTCTAATTCCCTTTTAAGGCATCCAAGTTGGTAAACATCACAACCTCTTGTAGGAGCATATTCCATTGTTTCACTATGTAATGTGTGAAGAAGTGGTTTCTTTTTGCTTGTCCCGAATCTTCCAACATTCAGCTTACCGGTAATTGAATATTCCTGAGTTCTAGTATTAAGAGAGAGAGAGAGAGAGAGAGAGAGAGAGAGAGAGAGAGAGACCTTCTCTTTTGCCACACTGTGCTCCCCACCCCCACTTACACACCTTTTATTTAAATTGAAAAATTCAAAATGTTTGTAACCTTTCCTCCTAGGGGAATTGCTCCATCCCTATGATCATTTTGGTTGCCTTTTTCTGAACCTTGCCCAGATCCAACTGGGGGTGAGGCAACCAGAACAGGACATCGGATTCCAAGTGACACCGTAGATGTTTGTAACGGCATTATGGTGCTGGCAGTTTTATTTTCAGTTTGTTTTGTGGTGAACTGAACTTAAGAAATGAAAAGTCTTGTACTCTCAGCTTAACCCTCTGAACGTGTAAAGGAACCAGAAGTTGACGTGAATCTAGCGGATGCCAGCCTAGTCCTAGCCAGTCATCTTGACTGAGATAGCTCAGTCAGTAGAGAGTGAGACTCATAATCTCAGGGTTGTGGGTTTGAGTCCCATGTTGGGCAAAAGATTCCTGCATTGCAGGGGGTTGGACTAGATGACCGTCATGGTCCCTTCCAACTCTTTAATTCTATTCTATTCTATTCTATTCTATTCTATTCTATTCTATTCTGTTCTGTTCTGTTCTATTCTATTCTATTCTATTCTATTCTATTCTATTCTCAGATGTTGTCAAGCTACATCTCCCATCAGCCAGCATGCCCAATGGTCAGGGCTTGCAAGGGCTGCTGTCTGACAACCTTTGGAAGTTGCCAGGTTGACGGCAGGGTGATGGCAAAGGATTTGTATTGATATCTCCTCTTCTGCTTTCAGATCACACTCACCACCATTGGCTACGGGGACAAGACCCCACAGACGTGGCTGGGACGGGTGTTGGCAGCCTGCTTTGCCCTGCTGGGCATTTCCTTCTTTGCTCTACCTGCTGTAAGTAGGTGTCAATGAGATCTGGGGGAGAGGCTAACAGGGATGGCAGACTGGTGGGTAGGGGGAACTGAGGAGACACCAATGCCCTTGTCTGGCACAAGCAGGTGGGCTTGTGGGCTTTCCCAAGCAGTTGATGGGGCTCCTCCTCCGAAATTAGGCCTTGACCTCTGTTTCCTTGTTCCATTTCTCTTTTCCACACAGGGGATCCTGGGCTCGGGGTTTGCTCTCAAAGTCCAAGAACAACATCGGCAGAAGCATTTTGAGAAGAGACGGACACCGGCGGCCAACTTGATCCAGGTGGATAGAAAGGAGAGAAGAGTTTGCCACAAGGCCCTTCTCCAGCTCTGTGGGTGGGCTGTGATCCTGGGATCCCCCCCCCACACACTTCTTTATTTGTGATAGCCAAATCCTTGCCCTTGTAACTGTGGAGGTACGCTTGGAAGGGTGTGGACAACACCTCATGGAATGGCTGGAATAACCCCCCCCCCAAGAAGCCAGGTGTTACTTATTTAGAATCACAGAATGGTAGAGTTGCAGGCATCCCCAAGATTCATCTAGTCCAACCCACTGCAATGCAGGGTTCTCAAATAAAGAATCCCCTTGAAACATTTTTACCCTGCTCTTTAGGCTTATGGAAATCAGCTAAAAGGCATGGCACATGAGGAAGGAGGGATGGGTGGGGAGGAGGGGAAAAAAAGCAAGGCCGAGCAGCAGTTTCTTAAAGTAATATAGCTCCTCCCCAGGACAAACAATATGACAATGCATCATGCAAAATAAGAAAAATAAGCAAATTTGCACGGATCACAGTGTGGAGCTTTTCTTGGCACAAAAGGGGGGCACAGCTTAGTGGCAAAGCATCCCTGGCAAGGGATCTTGAGTTGGGGAAAACGTCACTCTTCCTGCCTTGGAAAATTGGTGACAGTGGGAACAAGGACTCACGCAGATTTCCACTTGTCCCATTGCTTTCCACTGGGAAAACACATGGTTTAGCACTGAATCGGAACAAACGGCAATTGGGTTTTCTGCAGATTGCCAGATTCAGTGGTAAACAGCAGGTTTTCCTGGGGAAAGCAGCAGGGCAAATGAAAAACCACTCCGCCCCGTGCCTAGAAACCATGGAGCAAGCCCTAAGTATCATTGCTAGTAGAGTAATGGTCAAGTGGGAGGGATCCCAATTCACAGTTACAAGATTGTGCCTAAGGTCCCAGGTTTAGTTGCCACTCTCTGTGGATAAAAATATCTCATCAGGGCTCAGAAAGAAAGACTCCCTCTCTCTTCCCGAGATCTCAGAGAGCCACTGCCAGTTGGAAGAACAATGGAAGTCCTATTTAAGGAAAATGCAACCCCAGCCCCCTTCTCTTGCTTAAATACAATAGTTGAGCATGTCATAGGAAAAGGGGGCGGGTGGGAATCCCTTCAGCTTTCCCCAGGACTCTGGTTTTCCTATGAGCTCAGCATGTTAACCCTATCAAAGCTGGATCCAAAGGGGAAACTGCTAAAGCTAGCCAGGAAACCTCCTCCACGTCCTAGAGGTTTGGGTGTAGATGGCCTATCTCCCATGGTTACATATATTATTATTTTTCACATAAGAAGCAGCTTTTTACTTGAAACATAGAAACACTGGAGGCTTTAGCCTATTGGCCCATCTAGCTTAATATTGTCTACACTGACTGGCAGCAACTGCCCCACTCCCAACAGCCCTTGCAGCCAGCACAGCCTGTGGTCAGGGGGATGATGGGAGTTGGGGTCCAACAAGCTCTGGCATGCCCCTGGCTGGTTCCCCTGCACAATAATATCATTTATTAAATTTATATCTTGCCCTGCCTCTCCAAGAAGCCCAGTGTTGCAGTCTGGTCCTTTCCCTATTCATCCTTGTTCTATCTGTGACCTCCTTCTTGGCCCCCTTTCCCCTCCCCATGTTGCATGCTCACACCCAGTTCCGATTCAGTTTTTCTTTGGCTGTCCCTTCATCAGCTCTGCATTTTATAATATAGAACCTGCCATCGGGGCAAAGAACAAAAATCCTGGTGTATTAGCCATGTGCCTATATTGTTTCCCTCCCATTGTTGCTGGAAAGGTGATGCTTCTGACTCCTGCGTTATCTCTCTGGCTCAGAGGACTCTTGTGACAAAGGGGACCCCTCCTGCCCCCCCATCTCCTCCTGTCAGCTTTCCTGCTGCCCCACTGCTAAATGCAACTCCAAGTTGCCTTTCATTCGCTGAAAGGCCAACGAGGAACAGCTGGAAATGGACAGTGAGCGAGACAAAAGGGGAACGCACTCATTGTTTCAGCACACAAAGCAATCGCAAGGACACAGCTCTCTGCCCCCTTTGCTCCCGAGAAGGGCTCCTCTGTCCTTTCCCACCTGATAACGCCAGCCAATTCAGAAGGCCTTGCTTTCTGGAGCAGATGGAAAATGATGATATGGCCATCCACTTTCTTCCACCCCACCCACAATAATTCCTTATAGAGCATTTCCCCACCCCCAGAAATAAATAGGAAAAGGTTTGGGACAAACATCTCAGAATATTGAGTTGCTGTAATTTGAGGACTCCTGGGAGAAGATTATGGGCTCATCATCTTCTGGTTTAGGCTCCAGCCCTATTCTCTGCCCTGTCCCCCTGCCTCTGCCCCAAATCCTCTCTATGGGTTTGAGCATCTCATACTTGAGGCATCTGATCAAAAGAAACAGATTAATACTGGAATGCGTGATGAGACAAAGCATATGTTACAGAGGGCCTCTGTGTTAGACTGAGAAGTACAGTGTCTAAAGCCACTTCACAACAATGTGACTTTCCAGCTGGGCCATCCCTACCATTGTTGTGGAGCACAGAACTGAATACAGTGGTGCCTCGCAAGACGAAATTAATCCGTTCCGTGAGGCTCTTCGTATACCGGTTTTTTCGTCTTGCGAAGCAAGCCCATTGACAGCTTAGCGGATTAGCGCTATTAGCGGTTTAGCGGCTTTTAGCGATCAGCTGTTAAGCGGCTTATCAGCGGATCAGCTGATAAGCGGCTTAGCGGCTTAGGAAAAGGGGGAAAAAGAGAAAAAAAACCGCAGGAACTCGCAAGACATTTCCGTCTTGCGAAGCAAGCCCATAGGGAAATTCATTTTGCAAAGCGCCTCCAAAACGGAAAACCCTTTCGTCTAGCAGGTTTTCCGTCTTGTGAGGCGTTCGTCTTGCGGGGCACCACTGTACACTGTGTGACATGCCCCACACCTGTCTAAGGTATCCAAAAAGTCCCAGGTTCAATCCCCGGCTTCTCCAGGTAGGGCTGGGATAAGTTCCTTGCCTAAAACCCTGGAGAGCTTGCTGTCAATTCTGAGCTGGTTCTGAGCTAGATGGGCCAATAATCTGACACACCGCAAGACAGCTTCCAATGTTTCTACATGGCCATGTACCTGAAGGTGTGGAGAAATACGGTCCGTATCTGTATGTGGAATGGGACACAAAGGGGAGCTCCTTTGTCCATTGCCCCATTCAGCAGAACCCCTTTTGCTATGGTTTGCAAATCAGAAGCCGGCTTTGTGAATGCAGGCCAGCACCACCACTCCCTTCATTTCCCAGCTTTAAACACGGCTTCATGTTAAATGCACAGCCCTCTGTGATTTACAGAAATAAGATTCCCTCTTAACCATAGCTTCAAACCACGGGTACCATTTCAGTTTTGTAATAGAACCACAACTGCCACTGGTGCCCGTGTAAAGTGAGACCATATTTCTGTGAAGCAAGTTGCTCTGGAAAGTAAAGGAGGAAAATGGCGCTTGTGTTGTGTGTGGACCACTTAGAGATTCTGTAACATTACAGTATGCAAGTATAAATAAATAAATGAATAAAGGGAGAGGGAATCTTTTGTCTTGATTTGCAAAGATTGCTGCCTGGGACATCTGTGGGGTAAAAGGCAGCAGATTTTGGCCCCATTTCTGCCAAAGCAATAGTGCAATTCCTTCCCTGTGAAGCTTTTTCTAGATTTACCTTTAAAATCCAGTATCCTTTTTCCAACAACGTCTGGCCAAATGCAGGTTGGGTTGGTGGGTGAGAATATACCTGGTCTTCTGTATTAGAAAAAGAAGTGTAGAGACCATACATTCAAAGCACATCCACACACACCCCTCCAGAATCCTGGGAATTGTAGTTCACCCTTCAGGGATTTACAATTCCCAGTACCCTTAACAAACTACGGTTCCCAGGATTTGGGTGTGCTTTGAACTTATGCTGTGTATGCAGACAAAGATGGTCCTGGTTGCAGTTTTAAACTGCTGTGTTTTTGTTGCAGTTTGGTGGTTTTACTCTTATATTGTTTATCTCCTGTAACAATGCTGAGGTGGAGTCTATCTTGCATGTCTTTTTTAACTGTAGTTTCTCCCAAGGGACTAGGAAAGCCCTAATACATCCCATTATACAGTCCCTTCCTGGCTGCTTTTCTGAGTCTCTCATGATCACTTAGCTTCAGGGCTCCAGTAAATCACCCACAGCACATTTTTGAAAATGGCCATCCTTATTAGACCACTTATGATTGCCTTATAAATATAGGGACACTATTTCATTTTTTTAAAAAAGCAAACAAACAAACATAATTCTGTTTTTTAGTTGTATTCATTGTATTTGCTATTCATTTTTTCTAAAAAATTGTTTTTGTTTTTTCCAAATTGTTACAAATCAGACCAAATTACTTCAATTTAATACAATTTCTTAAAATCAGGTTTCCAGCTCCTGTTGCAAACGTATGTTGATCATTTCCTCCCGAAGCCGCATCTTCTCTTGTTTAATGTCCAGTCATCATCCTTCACTAGACGTTAAGTTGTATTTGTTATTAATGCTCTTAATTGCTGGTTTCAAAGAAAGAAAGGGAAGGAGGGAGATGTATATCTTGTTTATCTTGTTATACTGTGATATCTTCGTGAGCCACCTTGATTTAAAAACGACAGAGTCAATCAGTAACAATAATGAGATGACCACTGGGGAAAACAAACAGTGCATAAAGAACATGCCCTTCTCTTTCCCCACCCCCACCCCCCTCGTCCCGGTTGGTGCAGGCTGCGTGGCGCCTCTACTCAACGGATGTCAGCCGGGCCTACCTGACAGCCACCTGGTGCTATTACGACAGCATCCTTCCATCATTTAGGTAGGTGAGGAGTTGCCTTGGTGGAGGAGCCTACTTGGTGGTGGGCCCCTAAAATTCACAGACTCTCTGCAAGCCAAGAGGTGGAGAGCCAGGGTTGGCCAGAATGGCTAAGCCAGTGGGGCTGATAATTAACATCAGGTTCAGGATGGCAGTGGTTGGACTAAAGTTACATTTTTTCTTTGTGTATTGTTGCTATTTCATGTAACAGTTTTCAATATAACGTACGTATCCGTTCCCCAGCAAAAAAGAACGGTGGGGACGTTTTGTGTCACTGACTTTCTGTCATTCATCCAGTGTTGAGTAGCTGGTGTTGGATAGATCCAAATCAGGGGGGCTCTTATGTTAACTTAAGGTGAGTTTATATGGCGAATTAATTTGGGGAAAATGTTGCCACGCAGCAATAATCCACTGCTCTTTTTCTGTTCAGTCTATGCGCTAGTCAGATGTCTGTCATTAGGATGGGAAGGGGGAGCACAGAGGGCCTGAACATTGCAGGCACTCGGGTTGAAAGGACAATGTCTCTCCTTCTCTTCCTGTGCAACACTCTTTTGCTTCCATAGTAGTGAATGGCAGCCATTCTGTTGCACAGGTGAGGAAAGAAACAGGTGCCCTCAGGAGTGTGGTGGTATGACTTTTAAAGGTGAGGCAGTGGCTTATGCCTCCCGTGCTGTTGTTTTCCCTGGAGCCAGTGGAGGAGTGAAACAGAACATCTGCTGGCTGGGGACTGTGTGCAGATCTCACACCCTCATCACAACGCATCACACTTCCATCACAGTTCCATCCCCCTCTCCCTTGACACATGACCTTCCCATCTCAATCAGTGTCGGGACTTTGTTTGCAAAGACTTCTGTGGAGACTGGGAGGTGCGGTGCGGATGTTGGAGGAGACCCTTAGTCTTTACATGCTGATATATACTGTACTCACTCACATACATATATACATGAATATGCACTGGTGGGTGTGGACATACGACGCTGGCCTTTACTGAACCAGACTTGTTAATCCATCTCGTTAAGTTATGCCTCATTTGACAGGCTCTTCAGGGTCTCAAGTAGGGAGTTATAGCAACCCATAGTAGAAGTCATATGACAACCCAGCCCAGCAGGTTTGCACCACAGAATCATGGAATGGAAGAGTTGGAAGTGAGAGAAAGGGTTGTCCAGACCAACCCCCTGCAATGCAGTTGTCAGATGATTGATTCGCAAAGTACAGATAATGACTTCCATATTTACCTTTATATGGCCTGATTCCACGGCTGGTTTCAGAAAACATCTTTAGTGGTGCACACCCTGTCACAGAGGCAGCCAAACCTTTGGAGCCAGTAAGCACATCTGGAATTTTGAGAAAGTGTTGTGGGTGCCTGCCTCCTAATGGCTGCTGCCAGGGTGTGGCAGAACACAGAATTGCTGCCACAGCTACAATAGCAGGAAAAAAACAGGGCTACAAAGCAGCCCCCCCTCCCAGAATCCCCCTCAAGTCAGTGGGAGAAATGGCATGTGTATCAAGTGCCTCCACGTTCATTCACAGAAAGAAGCTCTTTGCATTTCTCAGAACAGATGGGAAGATGGATGTCCAGCCCTAGCGTCCTGTGGATTGCAGGCGTGTTGCAAGGGGGCAGGTCCAACGTAAGGGGGCCTGAATCAGTGAAAGCAGGAACCAACCGGGGAAAACTATCAGTCATTCATGCATTGTCGATTTTTGAGGGGATATTTTCTGAGAGCTTTTGGGAACACCATAAGAAGCGTTACATTAGTGCCGGTGTCTACAACTTGGGCAATCTCTTCTGTAGCAAGATGAAAATAGAGCACTCTAAAGAGCAAGGTGCTGCACGTTCCTGTTTTGTTTGCCTGCTATTTTGTTTTATTTATTATTTATTTATTTATTTATTTATTTATTTTCTATCAAAAGATTTCTACACTGCTTTTCATTTACCAAAAAGAATGCCACAGTGGTTTGCACAATAGTAAGGCATAACAGTATCCAATAAAAATTAGTAAGCAGTAAAATTGTCACAGTCACCAAAGTCTACTAATAATATGAAGGGCTGGGGTAGCCAGCAACCCCCAGGGGCTAGTCAGTTGTTTTGTTGTACAACTCTCAGCATCTCGTCCCATTGGCTAGGCTGACTGAGAGTGATGGGAACTCTAGACCATTGTTTCTCAACCTTGGGTCCCCAGTTGTTTTTGGAGTACAGTTCTCACTATCCTAGACCACTGGTCTTGCTAGCTAGGGATGATGGGAGTTGTAGTCCAAAAACAGCTGGAGACCCAAGGTTGGGAAACACAGCTCTGGACCATAACATCCTCAGGTCACCATGTTGCTACCCTTGGCCTGGATGAACAGGCATGTCTTCCATCAGCAGCGAAAGCACCCCGCAGCTTTGACAATCCAGTAGCTTTGTATGCAGTTCACTCTGCTGCCATCGGAAGGTTAGAGACGGCATATTTTGTTGTGTCCAGTAATTTCAATGTGTTTTCAAGCTGTGTGCAGAACCAAGCAGTTTATAAGGTTCAGGTCCAACTATGAAGCCTCACCACTGCAAGGTTTTGACCAGTCATTCGAAGGCAAAATACCAAAGCCGAACATCTGTAACCCCCCAGTTCAACAAACCCACCTTGGCCAATTCACACCTCGGAGAGACCAACTCAAACAACTGAAAGAATTATGGGTTACCCCCCATCTTTATTCCCCCCCTTCAATTTCTGCATTTTATATTATTATTATTATTATTATTATTATTATTATTATTATTATTATTATCTTTCTCCCCCTTTTCAAAGCATTTTAATTTCTCCATGTTTTTATTTGGACCCGCCCCTAGAGAACTGGTCCTTATGTTTGACCACTTGCACCGAGCTCGCAACGGGGGGCTCAGGAACTCTGAGGTGAGGAAATTCCCCGATGGAGCTCCACCACCGTATCACTCCTTCACCTCTGGCCTGAAAACCATCCATCCTCCATTTTGCTCGGGGGAAAGGTAGGGTCAAAGCCTCTTTCATGCCTGTGGTGTGTCCCCTCTGTCTGTCTGGTGTGTTGGCTCTTTCTCACTCTGCTGCTGCTGCCTTCTGGTATAACATCTGACAGACGTTGAACTGGCTTCCTTCCAGTCTGCAATGGCCCTTTGACTTGAATGCACCACCAGTCCTTGTTCTTGGCCTCCCCCTTCTGACTGGAGTCTGCCGCTACATCTTGCCTATTCTAATTAATCATTTTTAGCAAGTGCATTTTCTATAGAGAACTTCGGTGTTTGTAAATGATAGCTGTCACCATCCTGGCCTTTTGGTGTGGATTGTAAGACTTTGCTAACAGTGGGAATCTAGCTTTCTTTCACAGATTTTAGTGCCCACCTCAGAACCCTGAGAACCAAAGTTTTTAGGATATGTTTCTTGCTGCTGTGATTGTAGGGCAGACTGAATAGACGATGGAGAATTTGTTTCTGAAGACTTGGAGGTTAGGATTGGGCTTCTTTATTCTGCTCTCCAGTAGTTACAAAGAGGTTTAGAGAATAAGCAACACAAGCTACTTCCTCTCTCATCCATGTGATCAGGAAATCTGCTCTGAATCAAAGGGGTGGCTGCAGTGGCATAGCGTGGGTTACCTGTGTCCGGGTTAAGGAAAGTATCCTCAGCACTGCCTGCCAATAGGCTGAAATGAAGGGGCAATAGCTTGGCAACCTGTCCGATTTGCAGTGCCCCATGAGTGGCATGCACAGCTGAGAGTGGGACGGGGATTGGTTGGGAGTGGGTGACTTTCTAAAGCCTGGGCAGAGGGCACCCTAGCAACCAGCTGCTGCCCAAATCCATTCCCCAGTCCACCTATGTGAACATTGGGAGATTTTCTGTGTGAGGGGGAGGAAGCAATATTTTTCATTTTTCATTACTACTTTCTTTTTCTTTTGAAATTTTGCACCCCTAAGAACTTTGTGCCCAGGGCAACCACCCCATGGCCCATGGGTGGCAGAGAGTGACAAGAGGGGGAAGATCTGCAAGGCAGAAGGTATGGTGATCTATGCACATGGTGACCGGATCAGAGATAGAGACTTAAAAAAGACATATATTTTATTGGTTTTTAACAACTATAATAAAACCTGTAGGTTTTTACATGCCTACATCACGCACATATAAGAAGGAGGATTAAGCAGAGGCACTGCAAAATAACTGAATTATCTGAGACATAGCCTCTCCCAAAGCAAGCATGAGTGGCTGGAGGTCTGACATTGACATCACTTCTATTTACATGGCTGTTGAACGGGAACCAGAACTTGTTATACGGATCATGTTTAGTTTGGCCTCTGACAGCTCTTCTGTGTTGTGTTAGATATGGCAGTTGGGTCCATATTTGTAAGAGGAGGGACAAGGGACTTCTGCTTTAGGAGCAGAAAGCTGTTTATAGAACCCATAAACACTGATGAGGGTTTGGCAGGTTGTGGGGATGGAAGGTGGGAAGCAGAGACTACAAAGTTTGTGCTTCACGGTGCTGAAAATCCATTGTGTTTGTTCCTTCATAACAGACAGGCAGCAAATATTTCTTGAGGCTAAAAAAATAAAATCTGCTAGCCCTCAGCAGGGCAGATTTGTCGCTGGATGCAACCAACTGGATTGACTTGACTATGTGAAGGCCTGTGTTGCTGGGCCGGATAGTTTCCCCCCTCAAGTCTCCTTTGCAGTCCCTACCTCATTTCATCATCTTTTTCTCTCTCTCCTCCTCTTTACCTCCCTCCACTCCTCCTCCTCGTCCTTCCTCCACCTTCCCATCTTCACCATTCCCCATTCATTCCTGGAAGCTGGAAAGAAGAGGAAGCTCCGCCCCACAAGTGTTTACGCCTAAGGTAACCTTTCCCTCAAAGCTGCTGTGTGCTTTTATTCCCCCTCAAAAGAGAGACCACAGGACGGTAGGTTTTCTTCCAGACGTATGGACGATCTGCAGCTGCTGCTTGGGGAGAGGTCATCAAAGCCAAATAAACCTTGAGTGTGTATTTGTGAATGTGTGTGTGTGTGTGAGTATCAGGAAAGAAGCCAGTACATTGTTACCGCAGAGACATTGCCTGCATGCTTTTTAGGCTCTAAAGCAGGTGGTGTCCTCCTGCTGGTCTCCTAGCAACCATCATCACTGACCATTGGCCATGCTGATTAGGGCTGATGGGAACTGAGAATCCATCAACATCTGGATGATCAATGATCAATGACCCCTGGATCATATCCAGGCCTAAGAGGGGAGCCATTTGCCAGTCCCAGAAACAGAGAAATGGATAAGCAACACCTCAAAAAATGGGATTTGATAGCAGGGTCATGGGGGCTCAGCCCATTGCCCTCACTTATTTCTCCTAAGCAGTCTTCCAAAAAGTTGGTTGCTGACACAACTGCATTGTTTTGATTCTACTGCACAGCTGCCTGTTCCAGTCTTCCAATGAATGCATGTCTCAGAATCACGATTGCAGAGAGACATCTTCCGGTTTTCCCAGGAATGCCTCTGTCAGTTGCTTTACTCGTGCAAAGTTTCAAGTATGCACCTTGCCATATGGAGGCAGAGAGCGAAAAGTGAGAGAGAATGCGTGAACCAAAACTTCCTGCACAAAAACTGGTTATTTGCTGCCCCCCAGTTCTTTCTCTGAAATGTGCTTATCCTTTTTAAACCAGAAGTTTTTCCAACAGGTTTTTTTTAAAATATAATAATGGGTTGCTTCCTGAAGAGGTCCAATAAATTGCCCCATGTCCGCTCATTTGAATTAGGACCCAAAACTTATGGATAAGAGTTAAATATTCAGTCACATTTGTCATTGAACGATTCGTTCTGCAGGGGGTGCTGTATGCACACAAGCATCCATTATTGCCAGCCTCAGCAAGGCTTTTTCCCTCTGGGATCATCCTTCTAACTTTCCTTCTGCTGCCCCCCTTACTAACTTTTTGCCTCCTCCTCCTCCCACCTTTCCCCTTCTGTTGTTTTCTTTCTTTCTTTCCATTTCTCTAGCCAGATCTTTAGTAGTAAAAGGAATTTCTTTCGGATTCACACCGGCTGGAAACAGAGGTACCGAGGCTTTGGATCTGCTACCCAAGAGATGTTTTGGGGTTGAATTGGATTTTAATTGTCGTTGCATTGTTTTGTCCCATGTTGGTTTTTTCCTTTCCTTTAGAAAAAAAGGATGGCATGCCACCCCAGTGTGCAATGGAGATGTGCATGGGGGGTAACCCTCCGAATCTTGCTATGAAGTCCTTTCTTGGTGGGAGATACGTTTGCTCTCCTGCAACCAGATAATCGGTCTCCAGTGCAGCTTAAAAGGAGAGTCCATTAATGTGTTTCAGCTGGAACCATAGAAAAAGGAGAGAGAACTATGCAATGTCCCCCAAACTCCTTTTAAAATGGTTCCTTTACCTAGTCTTCTAAACTTTTCTACTTCCTTTCCTGTTGGGTTGGGATTTGACCTGTCTGAACAGAAGGCAGTTGATGGACCAAAAATTGATCAAATGTTTATAAGATGTGAATTTTATCAGGACAATGTCACAGAGGGAATAATCCATGGTTCAAAAAGGTACCACTCCCAAGTCCCCCAGAGGCTCAAGGGGTGGAGACTCATCAGCCAAGGGGGTGGAGTGTGTTTGGGGCAGAAGATGGTAGTGATGGCTCAGGCTGGGGCTTCTTGAACAGGGCCGGGATCTAATAGCAGAACCTCTCATCAAGCTAAACTCAACATAGATTACCCTCTTTATTTTTGGCCAAACAGCTTGATACTTTACTCCTCTTTGCAGCAAGGACAGTGAGGAGGGGGTTCAACCCGAGACCAGCGCAAATCATGAGAGCCACCAACCCTGTGCTAGAGTTCAGTTTCATAGAGTGCTGATCTCACCAAGGTCCCTCCCACCTGTAGAGAATGCAGTGGGCTCACATGAGAGACATCACTGTTGGACAAGCTGTATTGCCAGGACAATGACTTTCTCCTCCTCAAATTCTCCATTCCAAGGAAGGGGAGCCTGCAGCCCTCAAGATGCTTCTGGGCTGCAGGAGGAAAGTGGGATTTTCCCATTTTTTTCTTATAGCAACTCTAAGAAAGCTGTGCTGGAGATCTGCTTGCCTGTAGGTGCTTGACGACAAAGAGGGTTTGGAATAACTCTAGGGGCCAGTAGTGACTTTGTGGATTCTCTCTCTCTTTCTCTCTCTCTCTCACCCACACACCACATCATTCCAGGGGAAGTGGTTCCATTAGCATGGTGATGTCACCACTTTTCATGGGCGTCTGGATTCCAATACAAGCACTTGCTTCTGTGTCTGGGTGCCATGCCCACATCTGCAGGGATGCAGAGAGTCTTCAGAGTCCACAGCTCACCCTGTAGGACTTCTGCTGCATTAAACCTCAAAAGGATTGCATTCAAAGCTCACCTACTGACCCACACCCCGAGGATTTCCTAGGTGTGCATCCATGGAATTAAAAGTTGGTGGTTGTCATGGATGGGCTCAACCAGTTTTCACCCACAGGAAGAATTTAGTCTGGCAGAATATGCTACACAAGGGCTGGCCCTGAAGTTATTCCTATCATGTTTTTAGTTGAGATGCATGGGGGAAGGGTGGAGCAGGTGAGGGGGCCAAGGAGGTTGACAACTGCCCCATCAGTGCAACCCAAGGAACAAGGCTGACAAATAATTTCTGCCCTGGTGGCAGTTCTTGTGTGCCAAGGAACCCTGGCTTGAAAGTCAATTGGCATTTCCTTGGCAAGAACCCTAGACAAGCGTTCCCAGAACAACAGCTTGATCACAATTACTGATCATAGGAAGCTGCCTTATATTCAGTCAGACCACTAGTCCATCTAGCTCAGCATTGTCTACAGTGAGTGACAGCAGTTCTCTAGGGTTTCAGGCAAGGCCCTTCCTAGCCCTACCTGGAGATGCTGCTGGGGTTTGCACCTGGGACCTGCATGCACAGCATGTGCTCTGCCACTGAGCTATGGCCATGGATGTGTGCAGAAATAATTTTTGTTGGGAGAAGTCTGTGACACTTGTAACTTGCATGAGTCTGTGTACAGTAAAACAAATAAATGCATTTAGGATTCAGGGGGGCAAATGCCCTCCCCCAAAATGGACACCCGTGGCTATGGCCCTACCCTCAGCCCAGCAGTGTAGAGCTGCAAGGAATGCTGGGGCGCAGAAAGGGTGAACTCTCAGTTCTTGAAGGGCAGACTTTGCCGGACAGGTGCGCTACAAAAAATTTAGGTGGCAACTCCCATTGATCCCAGCCAGCATGGGCTGTGCTGGCTGGGGCTGATGGGAGGTGCAGTCCCAAAGCATCTGGAGGGTACCTGGTTGTAGAAAGCTGCTCTCAGGTGATATTGAGGACTAAGAGGAGGCCTGTGATCTGTGTTTTGAGGGTGCACTTCAGTGAAATCCAGCCAATGTGGAAAGGGGTGTCTCCAGTTAAAAATACTGAAAACCCCTGGCTGGAAGGATTGATGGAAAAAGTTACCCAGAGCAGACGCAGCATTCCCCCCCCCATCCCACACCAATTCAGAAGGCCCCCTGGGGCTTGAAGGTGGCCAAGACATGGTTAGTCTCAGGGCTCATCCACCCTTTTGTTTGTGCTGCAATTTCCAGAAAAATTCAGGGAGGAGAAGACTATGGGTGGCTGTTAACCACGATGACTATTCTCTGTCTCCATGGTCAGAGGCAGCAATGCTTCTGAATTTTTTTTTTTTATTTTTTTTTTTGGAAACTGCAGGAGGGCAGAGTTGCTCTTGCACTCAAGTGCTGCTTGCGGGTTCCCCACAGGCGTCTGGTTGGCCACTGTGAGTACAGGACGCAGGGCTAGACGATCCAGCGGGCTCTTGTTATGTTCTTACTTATTGTGCTTCTGACAGACACATTTTGCCCATTCACTCTTATTTTAATGTTGAAGGCTAACAATGCTTTGCTGTACCTGGGTGACAGAATGCCTTCCAGAGTAGCTTACAAGTGAGATCAAGAAACTTAACATTTCTCTTGACTTTTGTTCATTTGTTTGTTTTAAGGAAAGTTGATAAGACCCAAATGTAAAATCCTCTGCTGTTAAATTTGCCTTTGTGTGGATCTTATGCCAAATGGTGACTTCTGGTCCTTGCACCTTGGGTGTGGGGCTCCCCTTGTGTAGACTCCAGACATCTTAGAAAGGGTTATCCAATGTGGTCTGTGCTACATATTGTTTGTTCCATCTCTGGATTACTCAGTGGTAGCAATTCTTTCAATGCTGGATCTTCATAAAAATCCTGTGGGTCAGTGCTAGTGATGTCTCCAAAATTTGTATTTCTGGGACTTGGAAATACTTCAGGAGTTCATAATGCTCAACTCAAATATGGGGTGAGCATTATAACCCCTGAGGTTGTTGCTGTTTTATAGGTCAGAACCAGCACTTTGAATTTGGCTCTGGGACAGATTTGCTGCCCTCTTCCTCGCACTGTCAGCTTTGCTTGGGTTGGAGGCCTCAGCTTCCTACCAAGGGAGATGTTCTTGGCCATTTAGCCAGAACATCAGCCGAAAGACTTATTTATTTTAGCTAGCTCCCATGTACTCCCCCAAAACCTCTGGAGTATCCAAACATCTCCTTTCCAGGCCTCCTTTTTCTGGCGGTGTCTTTCAATCTCTCTTTATCGGTTGGTCATTTTAATGCTTCATATTTTTGTATCTTTCTTTTTCAGCCCTTACCGTAAGTACCTCAGTAGCATCTGGACCATGAATAGCGTTTTGTGGCATGATTTGATTTTGTCCTTTTCCTTCTCTCCCCTCACCTATTTCTTTGTTAACAACAACAAAACAACTGTCAGTGGTCAGGATTGGGTGCACTATATATATATAGTGCACAAATATATATATATTTGTGTGTGTGTGTGTGTGTCTGCACTAAGGTAACTCAAATTCTACAACAAGCTGGATTCTGCAATCTTATGTCTGTTAAATATATATGCATGAACTCTCTTACTTTGCATCATTTATTCTGGTTCTTCTAGTTGGAAGGAGGGGTCAGGAGCTGTTCAGGGTACTGAAACTCCACCCCTAATCCTTGCAAATCTTAACCAGAATTCAACAAAACTTGCCCACACACTTTCATGTTGTTGTTAGCAATGAAAAAGACTAGAATCCTTTTTTTTAAAAAAAGTTGACGTTCTCAAAGAGTCTTAATCCTTAAGTCACTTTTGCATTTTTAGGGGAGGTTGTGTGGACTTGCAGCTCTGATTTATGATATGCCTGTCCCCACATCCTAGAGAGTGCCCTTACTAATCACAAAGGGGAAACTGGTCCCTCTCCCTTTTCATGTCGATTTTTTCCCCTATTCCTGCATAGCTAGGATGTCCTTCCGTGCCATGATGCCCTCCAGAGATTTTGCACTACAAAATCAGCCCCAGAAACTGGTGGGGCAATGGAGGAGAGTTGTACCCAAAAACATTTGAAGGACACCAGGGGAAGGTTGAGCTAAGGAGTGGATTTAGCTTTGATACTGGTTGAAGCAGTTATCTCTGCCTGACTTAAGAACCAGTCAGTTAGTCTTTTCTTTTCACTTCCACAAGCAGCAGAAAATAAAGCCATCCTTGTGGAAGGGAAGCAGTCAAAATAATTTGTAAAAGTGTTAAAAAATAAAAGACACCCATTAACTGCAAAACAAAATGACAAAAAAATAAATAAATCACTACCACAGTTTATACTGCCATTTGTACGCTAGCTAGGACCACCTTCTTATTCTAGATTAACTAATCCAGGCTAAAATGCATCATTTGGGGCACATGCCTTTGAACCACCGTGTCACACTTACATTCCTGATTGGGTAGGGAATCTGTGGCCCTCCAAATGTTGGACTCCACCCCTAGCCAACATGGCCCAAATTCAGGGATGATGGGAGTTGTAGTCCGGCAACACCTGGAGGGCCACAGGTTCTCCAGCCCTGTTTTGGATTAGTCATATTGCAATCCTATCATATCTACTCAGAAGTGAGTGACACTGAGTTTAGTGGGGCTTATTCCCAGGAAAATATTACAGGATTGTGTTGTATGAGGGGCTGGTGGACACACAGCATATTTTGACCAGTCATTGGTCTTTGCTGATGCCTGACTTCTAGAATTTGGTTTGTGAGCAAGCAGAAATTCACTTGAGTTGGGGGGAGATACCACAGGCTAAATAAGAACCTCTTTGAGTCTCCGTGTGGGTAGAGTAGCCATTTATTCAGGTTCTGAGTTCAAGACCTTGGGAAATGCCCTGCCTTTAGCCTGTTGTGATCAGGCTATTCTTTGTACCAATATTTCCTCTCGGATTCTGACATACATCTAGAGTTGGTGTAGGATGTCAGAACCATTGAGTCAGCTCCAGTCAGCTCCCTCCTGGAAGTAGTCAGCAGGTCCACCGGGGACCAGAGTGCAATGCGCCACATCTCTCTATCTCATTCTCTCTAGTGCCCCCTTTAGGTTGCTGCTTGCATCCTCCCCAGCTCAAGAGCCCCTCACCTTCCTCCTAATTTCTCCGTTCCTCCCCTGAATCCTTTGCAGCAATAAAATGGGCATCAAGGACCGCATCCGCCTGAACAATTCCCAGAGGCAGGGCAGCCGGGGGAAGCAGCATCTGGTCCCACCTCTCCGCCGCTCTCCCAGCACTGAGAATGTCAACGAGGCCATCAGCCCCACCAAGGTGCAGAAGAGCTGGAGCTTCAATGACAGGACAAGATTCCGGGCCTCATTGAGGCTGAAGCCCCGGACACCTGTGGAGGGTAGGTCTTGGGAGCATCTGCAGTTTGGGGTTGTGAAGGGGTTCTGGAGTGGGGAGAGAAGGTTGCAGAGTGTGCTTCTCTTTAGGGGGTGCTCCTCAAGTTGCCTGCAGAAGAAAGAGTTCTAGACAGCTTGAGGAAGAGAGCCAAGCCATTCTACTATGAAAGGAAGAAATAAAGAAGTCACAGGGTCATTAATCAATCTGAACCTACTAGGAGAATTTCATTCTGTTCTAAATATGATATTGATAGTATGCAAAAGCAACCACCAACTGTCTTGTTCCTGCCCTTCAATCTTCACAACTTTTATTGGGATGCAAGCTTATACTATTGAGCAATTGTTGTGTGCCTGTGTGTTTGCACACACCAGGATTAACAAAATCAGAGCAAAAAGGGGAAAACACACACGGGGGGGGGGCGTTGATGGTAGGGAGAAGCAATTATTGTGCAAATGAACTGATGGAGGGTGGAGAGAAATCAAGAGGAAAGTGGAGGGAAATTTCTGCAAATGGTGGGCTCTGCACAGAGGTTTCTGCCTTCCTTAAACTGACTAAGAAGGCATGAATGCCAGGCAAGACACTCTCCTCCCATGAAGCCCTGTTTCTGCTTACAGTTGATGGACCTGCAGAGGAAAGCAGTGAGGAGAAGGCCTACCAGTGTGACTTGACTTTTGAGGACATCATGCCTGCTGTGAAGATGCTCATCAGGGCAGTGAGGTGAGCCCTGTGGGGCAAGTGCTCTTGGTTCAGGCCCCTGGGGGCCTTTGTCTTGTGTTATTTGGCAAGTGTGGCTCTGGGTACCCCTTTCCTCCTTCCATCCATCCTCTCTGATGGATTGATGCCTTGCTTTTGATGAGACAACTTGAACTTCGTGATGGGGGTGGCTGGGTAGTTGACTTTAGGTAGTTGACTTCCCATTGCTGCACCTGCCTGAATGAGGGCATAGGTGGCAAATACCCAAGTTTTACAGATTGTTCCCCTTTCTGGGCTCAGAGCCCAGTACTGCAAGAGCACAGATAAGGATAACATCAAAGCAAGCCAATTAGCTTATATCAAAGCAAACAAATATAAACATATATGACAACATCTACCAATTAATTGTGGGGTTATCTTGACTACCAAGGTGGTGTTAGCAAAACTTCCGGGACACTTTACCTTTGGTTCAGCACACCTGGTTGGCCATGGTGAGAACAGGATGCTCTGGCTAGCTAATCCTTTGGCTTGATCCCGTGCACCTTTTCTAAAATTCTTACTGGGCTACATGGGCCAGTGGTAATGGAAATGGATTGGAGCATCTACTTTGCATGGATGAGGTCCCACTACCTGGTATGGATAGACAAGTCTTCTGTCTGCAGCCCTAGAAAGGTGCTACTTGACAGAGCAGACTATGCTAGATGGGCCAGTGGTCTGTCTCTCTGTAGAGCAGCTTTCATCAAATTATAAGGCTGCCTTTCCCTCAAGCCTTCTGGATTCTTACATTTTTGCAGAATCCTCAAGTTTCTGGTGGCCAAGAGGAAGTTCAAGGAGACGTTGCGTCCGTATGACGTCAAGGATGTCATTGAGCAGTACT
This sequence comes from Podarcis cretensis, assembly GCF_951804945.1. Taxonomy (NCBI): domain Eukaryota; kingdom Metazoa; phylum Chordata; class Lepidosauria; order Squamata; family Lacertidae; genus Podarcis; species Podarcis cretensis. The sequence goes on from NC_137177.1 coordinate 33,482,850, forward strand.
CAGCTGGTCACCTGGACATGCTTGGCAGGATCAAAAGTCTCCAGACCCGGTAAGTGGAGCTGCCAATGCCTGCTTGGACTATAGTTTCTCTTGTAGGAAACCCACTTTCACCCAGAACCTGCCTCCCTCCTTTCCTCCCCTCCCTCCCAGTGTTGTTGGACTACAACTGCCATCATTGCTCATGGGGCTTCTTCCCTTGTGCTTGATCCCTACAGTCAGTGCAGAACATTGCAGCATGATTGCTGACAGGAGTGAGAACCTCCAACATATAGCACCTGTGCTCAGGTGTCTGCGCTGGCTGCCAGTTTACTACCAGGCCAAATTCAAGGTGTTACTATTAATCAAGAAAGCCTTTAATAGCCAGGGTCCGGTTTACATGCGGAATCACTTTGCCCATATACGCCCACTAGGCTGCTTCAATTTGTAGCACTGGTATGGTTGCAGGTGTTCAGCATTTATAAGAAATCTGTAGCCATTCATTGGCACTTGCTGCCTCTTGGCATCAGGCAAGGTATCTTCATTTAAAGCACATTACTTCCCCCAAAGAATCCTGGGAACTCTTTTTTTAAGGCTGCATAGAATTATAGCTCTGTGAAGGCAAGAGGTGATATGGTTGGAGTTTATGACATTATAAGTGGTAAGGAGAAAGTAGATGGGGGGGGACTCATTCTTCTCTCTTCTTCTTCTTCTTCTTCTTCTTCTTCTTCTTCTTCTTCTTCTTCTGTGATCACTCATAGCTGAGTAAGATTGTCTTCCATGAACTCATGGGCATCTAATGTTGAAAGATTTGGGAAATATGAAAGAAAGTATTTCTGCATGCATAGAACTGTTAAACTACAGAGCTCACTCCCACAGGAGGCAGCAATTGCCACCAACTTGGATGGCTTTAAAAGAGGATTAGACAAATTCATGGAGGAGGAGAAGGCTATCAATGGCTATTAGACATGATGGCCAAGCTCTGCCCCCATGGAGGGAGGCAGAAGTGCTTCTGAATGCCAGTTGCTCACCATTGCATCCTTAGCCCTCCATGCATTGTTGCATCTGTGATTTCATTTTCCTGCCTGTCTCTTCTCTCTTCCTTGCCTCGCAGTGTGGATCAGATTGTGGGCCGGGGGTCTATTGCTATCGATAAGAAAAAAGGGGAGAAGACACCACTGGAGGTGGAGCTGGCGGACGACTTCAGTATGTTGGGCCGAGTGGTCAAGGTGGAGAAGCAGGTATGGCTGGAAGTGGAGGGAGGGAGGGAGGGAGGGAGGGGGAAGGGAAGAAGGAAGGGAGGGAGGGAGGGAGGGAGGGAGGGAGGGAGGGAGGGTCGGTCTGTAATGCACACACTTGAGAGGCCTCTTGCAACCCCCAGCTAGGAATAGCTTTATATGTGGTCAATTTTAAAAAATGTTTTAAGATGTTTTTAGTGTTTTATCACATCTGTCACACTGAGCTCCTTTGGCAGGAAAGGTGGTATATGAAATAATGTATTTATTTATTTAATTAGCTAAACTAAGATCTCGTTGTCAGCTGGGACACATAGTGGCGATAAGATCAAAGAATTGCACTGAACACTCATTAGAAAGAACTTGGCTGCAATGGTGGCAGACTTTCTGAGGCTACTTTTTCAGCTAGGGACTCAATCAAATCTAGAAGCTAGAGATGTGAAAGTGGAGTTTCTCCCCTTTGGTTTTCCCTTTCCACTCTGATCCGGGGCACCAGAGGGCCTTTTTTTCCTTCCCTCCCTCCCTCTCTCTCTCCCTCCCTCTCTCCTTGTCCTGCTCTGCAATGTGGCAAGGCTTAACCAAGGTGTAGGATACAGTGAGGTTTAAGCTACACATAAGACAAAGCAGGGCTCAGACTGTGCTCTGGAGTTACTGCAGTTGAAACAGAGCCCTGATAGATTAGTAGCAACAGATGCAGCCTAATTGTTGAAACTTCCTCTGCTTAAAGGACTTGGCTTTCTCTAATAATCTCCTCCAGCAATGGAACATGGGAGGTTCGGGTCTTCCTGGGTCTTTTTACAGTGGCGTTGTGAGAGGAAGACAATGCCACATTCTTGGCTTGACTTCTTTGGGAGCAGTGCCTTCCCCTTCAGGTTCAGAGTCCTTGCCTCCATCACCTGATGGAAAGCAACCCAATCCTGGCCTTTGACAGACCTCTCTTGCTTTGTGCAGGTGCAGTCCATTGAGCACAAGTTGGATTTGCTGTTGGGCGTCTATTCTCAGTGCTTGCGGAAAGGGTCCGTGAACTCCATCAGCCTGACGGCAATGCCAATCCCCACCGGGGAGCCTGACATCACCTCCGACTACCACAGCCCCGTGGACCACGAGGACATCTCTGTCTCCGCTCAGACCTTGAACATCTCCCGGTCGGCTAGCACCAACATGGACTAAGATGGCGTCCAGCCTAGCCATGTGGTCGTTACACACCAGCCATATTAGGGAGGGCGGCATCTCTCCGCTTCCAGGGCAGAAGGAGGGATAGACAAACGTTGCCGGCTGCTCTGACAGACAACGCTCCGAGAGCGAGAGCCCTTCGTCACCCTCGCCATCCTGGTGGGGCGCCAACTGACTCCTCTCAATGCACCTCAACTTTACTTGAAGTCTTCCAGCTGCAGAACAAAGCCGCTATTACTCGGCGTTCCAAGAAGGATGCAGTTTTCATGTAGAGCCATTGTGGCACTTCTGTGGCTTTTTAAACAAAAAGTGCTAAATAGCAGCGCCTGGCAGTCTGAACTGCATGGGGCAGGTGGTCTTCTCCATGGAGAGAAAGCCACGCTAGCCTGAAACATGATGCAGGCTCCATCCTTTGCCCTTCAGCCTTTGATGAGCATCTTTTAAGGTTCTCTGCTATCAAAAGCATCTCCAGGTGCATCCAACTTCATAGGGGCTGGACCCTCCTTTGTCACAGAGGTACCAGGGCTGAAGAGCCACCAACAGCCCCCTCCCCCAGCCCAGCAAATAGCACCAGTGGTTCCAGACACTTTACTTTATTGGCTTGTATCTGACCGCGTCTGGCTCCAGACTTCTACCAGGTCGGAGATGCTTACTAACAGCTATGCAAATGCTAGGTAACCCTTTCTTCTCCAGTCAAAAGCAAGGGGCATTGCGACTCAAGTGAATGTGGTTTCTTACCTTTGCATCTAGAAGAGAATAATAACTGGCAATGTCTATTCCTGCTCTTGGCAGCGTTTAAGCACCTTGGCTCTTCCCTCCCTCATATCATAAGCACAGTGGGACCTTCCTTGCAGGGGAAGTGCTTCCCAGGTGCAGAGCAAACACGATATGCAACAATCTTAAATATGCAACCTGAAATCAATCTTTACAGTCAATCAGTGGACTTTGAGCCTCCCCTGACTAGGACACGGAGGCAATCCTGATGCCTTTATATGCTCACCTAAGAAGGCCAAATCCAGTTGGCCAGCAGCAGAGAAGTTCCTGGTGACCTGCAGGGTGTGTTGCATCTGATTCCTCTCTTTAGGGCAGCAGCCAGCCTGTCCCAAGGGATTGTGCCTCCCTTGCATCCAATAGCATTAGGCTTTCATGATTAGAGGCTCTGGTTTTGTGGTGGTTACCTTGACGGAGGGCGCTCTGGCGTAGCTTTAGATCCTCCCTCCCCTCAGATCACCTAACGAATCCAGCCCCTTTGCTAGCGGACAGACCCTGGTTGACCCCCGATTTCCACCCCTCAGTCTCCTGCAGGCAGCCCACTAAACTGCCTTCCTACGATCCTCACCAAAAGCTTGTTTCCAACATCATTTCAAGCCCCAACCTCTGCATCTTTGGGAGCTGTTCCCATTATGAGGCTGTGCCTCTAGATATGATACGGTATTCTAATTTATTTTTTATGTTATTACTATATTTCTATCCCACTTTCTCCTCCAAGAAGCTCAAGGGTGGTGCACATCCCTCTTTTACCCTCACAACAACCCTGTGAGGTAGGTCAGGCTGAGAGGCTACGACTGGCCCAAAGTCACCCAGTGGGCTTCATGGCTGACTAGGGCTTTGAATCTTGGTCCCCGAGGTCCAGAACTCTAACTCGCCTTCCTAATAACCTTTCCCAATTAGTTTGTTTTGCTGTTTTCTTAATCTTAATTGCAATAAGCATCACTGTAGACTTCAGTCTTGAGTGTGCTTTCTTGGGGAAGATCAGTGGCTAAGGCCTTCTCAACACATTACCATTCCAGGTGTGTGCTATTACAAAAAACAACAGCGACAACAACACTTAGGTAGGAGTGGATAATCTTTCTTTAGCTTGAGGGCTGCATTTCCTGATGGGCAAGCTTCCAGGGGCCGCATGTCCTGGTGGGCGGGTCCAGAGGCTAAAGTGGGTGGAGCAACAGGGGTGACGTTTGTCTAGTAGGCAACATTCCAACTAAGCAAGAGCCAGAGGTTTCTACCTACAGCCACACGCAGCACACCCCTCTCCATCTAGGCAAACTTGTGTCCTGTGTTCCAAGGACACAGGCAAAACACTTGTGAAAGGAGTGGCCTGGACTAGGAAGAATTGTGGCCTGTGAAAAGCCCCAAGAGCCAGAGAGAGAGAGAGGCCAATGGGCCTGAGATTTCCCAACTCTGCTTTAGAAATTCATCTGCAAAAATAATGTACAAACCAGATGTGTCTAAAAGCACATGCATCATACCAGCATGCATGTCAGAGGTCCACAATTGACTGCAGCTCTGCCGAGTTGACACTCTGCCACAAACCTGAGCTTGCTGCTGTTTAAACAGTGGCCCTTAGATCTAGTAGTTTGAGGGGACCATATACTTCCTCGCTCTCCATTTCCATTGCACATTTCTTGTTGGTACAGAGCCATCCCATGATAATTTACAAGCTTGAATGTCTTGTTCCTTTCTGCCTTTCCTCCCCTTTTTCTGGCCTCTACCTGGCCACCTGGATTTCACAGTGTACTCCCACCCTGATTGGATAATTAATTATTTTTAAGCAGGAGATCAGATCAAAGTCCTTCCTCTTCCTCATTGTTTCTGTCTTCCTCTTTGTCTCTCTTCCTCTTCCTCGTTGTTTCTGTCTTCCTCTTCCTCATTGTTTCTGTCTTCCTCTTCTTCATGGTTTTTGTCTTCCCTTCCCCACTGATTTTGTCTTCTCTTTCTTAGCGCCACCACCACCATTGCCATACATGAAGTTGGAGGAGGGTTTAAAACTGGAAGGTTATCCCTTTTTTTTCCACCTCACAGGCAACATCACCAGGGTGATCCAGTTGCCCCAGGAGGTATCAGATTAGGGGGAGGGCCCTGCTTCCATTTCACGCCTCCTTAGGGTGCATGCCACAAAAGCCCCTCTGGCCTCCTGTGCACCTTTCTCCTTTGCATGCTCATGCATGTGTCTTGAAGAAATGGCTAGAGCTCTTCCTGACTTCTCAGCCCACCTCTCCCCACCTCTCAATGCACTGAACACGGCGTCTTTGGAGAACACACCCCAAGTCTTCCATCCAAGACGGACGTCTCCAAAAGTGGGAGGGAGAAGGGGCTTGTGCGGTTGGGGGAGGAAGAGAGGAGGGGCATGGCTTTGACCAACCAAGGTAAATGAGGTGGACCCTCCAATGGATTTCCAAATAAACCTTGTTTCTTAGACAATGAATAGTTACCTCACTTTATTAACTTATTAACTTATTTGTTTCATTAAAGTTTTCAGTAGACGGTTGCCTGTGTGTCTCGTTAATTATCTGTTTGTGGGAGAAACCTGCAGGCTGTGTGGATGGGGGCCAGAGTTAACTTGGGCTCCATCTTGGAAATGACTGTCCGTCAATCTGCATGGGGCGGGGTGAAAGATGGAGTGAGATACAGTGGTACCTCGCAAGACGAATGCCTTGCAAGACGAAAAACGCGCAAAACGAAAGAGTTTTCCGTTTTTTGAGTCGTTCCGCAAGACAAATTTCCCTAAGGGCTTGCTTCGCAACATGAAACGTCTTGCGAGTTTGTTTCCTTTTTCTTAAAGCCGCTAAGCCGTTAATAGCCGCTAAGCCGCTAAGCCGCTAATAGCCGTGCTTCGCAAGACGAAAAAAACGCAAGACGAAGAGACTCGCGGAACGGATTAATTTTGTCTTGCAAGGCACCACTGTATGGCAATCACTAGGACACCCCCCCCCCGTGCCTTTCAAGGCTATTGAGGCCTACTGTTGAGGGAAAGTTGTACATTAATTCATTCAAAGCATTTACACCCTGATGTTTAGCTCCCAGCACGGCCTGCAAATCAGTAAGAATAACACAGTGCCTGCCTTTGGGCTTACCATCTAAAAACACATGACCACAAAGGAAACAGGGAGGGGGAGAGAAGATGAATGCCAGTAAACTTGAGACACCCAATTCTTTCTGTTACATGGTTCTTGTAAATGACCAACATGGCTAGAGATGAGCTACTCACAGTTAAAAAGCAGGCAATAGCATATTGGGGATGGGGGCACAGTTGTACTGACAGCGTATTGGAGGAGGAGTCTGGTTCAGCAGGGGGGAGGGCAGATGAGGGGAGACGGTAGTTACTGGCTGTTTCCTGCTGTTTCTGTTCTTCCAAGAAGTTGGGAAGAAGCTATAAAAGGGCCAGGAGATGCCTTGGGCTACAACAGGGGTGGGGAATCCTCAGCTTAAGGGCCGCATTCCCTTCCAAGGCAGGTTTCCCAGGGCCACATTCCAGTGGTGGGCAGGATCCCAAGTAAAAGTGGATGAAGCAAAAAATGTCAATTTTATTGTTGTTATGCACACACAGTTCTCTTAGCCTCCACCTAGGCAAGGAACAGGCATTATCAAACATTCAAGGATACATTCCAGCCAGGTAAAACATTCAGGGTGCAAAGCACCAGGGGAGAGATTTGGTCCCTGAGCCAGAGGTTCTTCCCCTGCCCCATGGGCTAGGAAGAAGCACAAGAACTGGAAGAGACTTGGACCCCTGCCTTGACCTAGAGCAGCCTTTCTCAACTTGTGGGTCCCCAGATTGTTGAACTACAACTCCCATCACCCCTAGCTAGCAAGGCCAGAGATCAGGGATCATGGGGACCCACAGGTTGAGAACCACTGACTGAGAGGGAGAAGGCTGCTTGCCATGTCAAGCTGTTCAGCCCTGGGCCATAATTTATATGGTTGCTAAAACATGACCCCTGGCAGCATCCCAATGGCCATAAGAGCAGCTCACAATTTGCCACTGCCATAAATGAGCTAAGCATATTTTGGCTTCTCTCCCCCCCCCCCCACGCCCAGATATGAAGCCAAAGTCCCACGTTAGGCTCATCTAGATGCAGAAATGAACAGTCTCCTGATGGTTTATGTGTGGGGTTGTTAAACTGAAATTAAGTTGAACACAAACATGGGGCAGAAGAAGCAAATTTGGATTGGAGCAGTGGCAGTAGGGTGGGAATGCTGAACTCTTTTTCCCAGGGGGCATTTTTCTGATTAAGACTATCTTCCCCCAGACACCCACCCATGGTGCCTCCCCCTTCAGAGGCAATGTGATTGTGGTTGGTGGTTCCCAAACTCTTCCTCTCTCAGACCACCTGCATATTGCTGAAGGTCTTGGTGGACCACTTAATCACAGTTCAGCCTATACTAGTAATCATGATGTACCGTCTTAGATGCTGTAGGTCCTTAATTGTACTTTTATTACTTCTTTTATTTCACTTATTACCATTTGAAATCCACACAATTCAGAATGCGAACAGGAGAAACAGACGAATCAATAAAAATACAATTAGAAATCACTATGGATATTTCATGCAGACGTGCCGCGGACCACCTGACCTTGTTTTTTAATTGTAACCCACCCTGCTTGGGGCCTGAGTGCAAGATCACCCTCCCTTCCTGTGGTTCCTAGCAATTTGGCTCCCAGCAAATTGCAGCGCTCTTAACATTCCCATCTCAAAGAGCCGCCTCTGTCTGGTTTGGGCAGGACAAGGCCGGGACAAAGGTATGCTGCTTACCTGCCTGATTTCGTTCCAACCCAAGGACGTAAGAAGACTCTGAGGAAGGGGTGGCCTTCTGGCCTGGTGCCAGAGAAGTTAGTATGGAAGGAATGTTGGGAGGTTGCGACATGGTCCAAGATCTGGAGTCACTCAGATTCCTGCCATCACCATCCATTCTGCCTTTTGAGTGTTTGGAAGTGACCACTTATCCCGTCCCCAGCGTCTGCATTCCTTCACAGCTGCTAGGAGCACCCTGTTATTTTTTTCTATACCTGCAGGCAGTCTACCAGTCCCCATAACATTATCAGCTGTTACAATTACACAGTGAATTTTAGCAGAATGTATGACTGAGGATTCACTTGTGCTGTAGCTGTTTTTTTCCATCCCTTTCCTTAAAGCAGCAGGGGGAGACCTGGGGACCCTTCAGAAGTTGCTGGACTCCAGCTCTCATCACCCCTGACCATTGGTGATGCAGGCTGATGGGTGGTCAAATATATCAAGTGGGGGCACACATTCCCCACCTCTGTTTCGAGGAATATGGCATGCAGCACTGGTTACCCCCCATGTCAAGGCGGGAGCTAGGAGCAAGTCAGCAATAACTCACAAGGTATCAGTGAAGTTCACTCTTTATTCAAAGAAACAACACAGCTCAAGCGTAGTGATCACAGCAACTCTTCCCCGTAGGTCTTGTCCCAATGAGGCAGTTGCGAGAACTGAAGGTCCTCACCTTCCACTGCTCACTAAGTCTCTTTCTGCACCGGCACCTTCTTCAGCAACCTGAAGCTCCTTCATCTTGTCTCTCTCTGCTTTGCCCTCTTCATTCCTCTTTATGTACTGGGAGATGTGGAGGGGGCAGGGGGAGAAAGCAGGTCACAGTGGGAAGGGGAGACTCCCTGGCTTCTTCAGCAGCCTACTCCCACTCTGCCTCTAGGCCCCTCCTCTCCAGCCTTTGCTTCTGCCTCTGATTCTTGGCTGCTCTCTGCCACAGCTTCTTCTTGCTCACTAAACCCTGTTACCTCTGTTCAGCCTCTGACACCTCCCCCCCCCCCCGGTGTAATCATATTGTAAGGGATGCTTGAAAAGAATTAGAAGTGTGCATTCCTAAAAACATTAAGACCACCATCAAGATGTCCTTTAAATACATCAGTGGCAGGAGACCACCTAGGTAGACTGCTGGACACTTGGATGACAAGAGGGTCGAAGGCATACTAAAGAAGGATAAGGAAATTGCACAGAATCTGAATTAATTCTTTGCATTTGTCTTCATAACATGTCCAGCCCTCCAGAAGGAGTTCCTGTTTGTTTGCTCATTTGCTATGCATAACACTTGTTGAGTGTTTGCGCCCTGTTTTGCCTATGTAACACACTGATTTGAGCATGAAAGATTTTGGCAAAAACGCTACTCCAAGTTCTTCATCCTTTGAGGGCCAGGAAAACCTTTGCCAGTTGTTTCAACTGATCGTTTGCAAAGGGCTTTTGAAATAAGGCTGAGGAATGCATAAAGTTAGAGCAAGGCTGCCGGTTGCCCATCCCTGGTTTAAAGCCATGAAGCAGAAGTGACTAACCTATTCTGGAAACCTTGGTCTACCTCCTGGGGCCATGTGGGTATGGCCAAAGTGAATGGGACCATTCCACACACTCTGTCACACAATCAGACATCAGCATGTAGTGTGCTTCCCTTCCTCTCTTGCAGATCAACTAGTGAGGGAGGCTATTGTGCCCCTCTGCTCCTCAAATGACCAATCTGATGCCTGAGAATGGCATACCTATCCAAATGCTGGTCTCCCCCCACTTCAGCTCCAGTGGAATCTGGGTGGGGGAATATTTGCTTTGGGAGCTGAATGAGGCCTCTGAACTGGTCTTAGAAGTGCAGCACTTTAAATCGAGCTCTGAAGCAAACTAGTAGCTGGTGCACTTGAAAGAGCAGAGGAGTGAACTCCACACCAAAGAACAGTCAGGTGGTGTGTTGCGAACCAAATGAAACTTCCAAAAGCCCTTTTTGAAAATAGCCCTATGCAGGGTGCATGATAATAATCCATCGTGAGCATAACAAGGACACAGATGATTGTGTTACAAGCCTACCACTTCCTTTGGCCTATAGCCACATTTTTTACCCTTTCCCATTTTCCTTTAACTAGAATCATACTGAAATGGAAACCAAAATGGCAGGCAGGTAATAGATTACCCACAATGCCTCTGGGCTGTGCCAAAGTTCCTTCAGGTCTGTTCCTCCCTTCACTTGCTGTGACATTCAGCCCCCTTGCCCACTCACCCTCTCACAATCTGCTCTCAGAACTATCACAAATAAATGTGCATTACTCAAGGACAATGGTGGGTTTTGTCCAGTTATACTATGGGAACTTGAACTTTCCAGGAAGAGAACAGAGCTGTTGTCTGTCAAGGCTCAGAACATCTGCCCATGTAGGCACAGACCCCCTCCCCCATTTCATGATGCCTCTGGGAATATGAATGTGCCTCAGGGGGTCACTATGAGCTGTGCCACAGCAGCAGTAGACAGAAACGTGCCATGAAAGACGTCTTTCCATTCTGTCTATCTCCAGGCATGCTAAGCACACAAAACCTCCTACAAATGGTGCTGAATTCCTCATGATAAGAGGAATCACTTGGGGACTGGGTCTTTTGGTGCTTCCAGGCAAACTGTTTATTAAGCATTCACCCTGTTTTGTTTTCAGGGAGATTAGACAATGTCGGCTATTTATTGAGCATTCACTCTGCTTTGCTAGTGGGAAGGTTAAATGATGTTGCATAGAAGCATAGTTGTCAACTTTTCCCTTTTCTTGCGAGGAATCCTATTCGAAATAAGGGAATTTCCCTTTAAAAAGGGGAAACGTTGGCAGCTATGCATAGAAGCAAAGGTTCTCTTGCACTCTGCGGTGCATTTCCCCATCACTTTCCTAATCGCCAAAAGGCTGATTTTGGGGAGAAGTGTGTTGTACAAACCCATCCCCATCAATTATAATCGCACAACCTGAATTTGCCAGGATGCGATTGAATCCCACCTGAAAATAGAAGCACGCTCTGATGTTCCAAGGAAATATAATTTCTGTGCTGGAGTTGTGGGGTTGTTAACTAACCAGTAAAAAAAATCTAGCCTGGTCTGCTCCCGAGCTTTTAGTGTATAATTGAATTGTAGAAATCAGCAACTGTTTGTTTTCATGGCATAAAACCAGATGTTTAGTGCCATGTGTGAGGGATGGAGAAAATTGTCCAGTCTACTTCATGGCAGACCAACTCAATCTGGGGCTCCCAAATTTGCTTGTGGATCAAAATGCAACTCCTAGGCAGATTATGCACTTGCACGGATTCTGCAATCCAGTTATAATGCACAAAAGCACAAAACAAAATACCTTTTAAATATTAAAATCAAGTGTGAGGAATATTTGGTCCTCTTGATGTTGCTAGATTCCAGCTCTCACCATTCCTGGCCACTGGCTATCTTTCTTTTACATTATAATTTTTTTATTTTTTTGTGGGAAGAGGGTACCATAATATTATATTGCATACTTTAAAAAAAACCAAAAATACTCCTTTTTGCTTTTAGGACAGGTTATTGCAGGATAGATGAAGATGTCATATGGCAAGAGGAAAGAGCTTTCAGCTATGCATCAGTGGTTGAGATGATGGGGAACTGAAGCAAGTGATAGAGAAATAGAGATGCTTTGAAAGTATCCCTGTTTTAATCTGTGACATGCTCAGGTGTGTCGTTGGGGAGAATTGGGCTCCCGAATCCCTTTGTTTCACCTAGCACCGGACTCAGACAAAATATGTGGGGTAGAGGGTGGGGATTATAAAGAGAAAGCACACCAGCAACTAAATACACCAAGAGACTTAAACACAGAAAACAAGTTACTTCCATAAGGGACAGTTCTGATGTCTCTGTTTCACCCAGCAGATACACTCTTCAAGAAAAAGCATTTCTCCAAAATGAGTTTTAAGTGACCCCCCCTCCCATAACATATGACAAAAATGGAAACCAGTGTCCAAAAGATTGTCCTGCTTGACCATGTCTCTTATCCAACTATTGTGGTGTGTGGATTTTTCTAGCAATGCAATTTGCCCAATTCTTTTTGCTCTACCAAGCAGCCAGTTTTCATTTCCAATGCCTTGTGACTTCCACCCCCTGAGGAAGCTGACTAACTCCTTCTGCACAACTTTGAGCCAGCGCCATCAATAGAAATGCCCATGCCAGACTGGGTGGTACAATCTGTTACATAAACGCTGAGATTCCGCCGCCCCCCCCCAAGAAAACCACCTTTGCACAAAATTGCTGCCTAGGTTGGCAAGCTCACCACATGTGCATTAATGATCCTTCTTGAGATCTGCAGCTCCTGTAGCTGTGTTGTTTGCGTGTTGTTTGTGTGTGTGACACATCTGTTGATATGGTGCAACATCACAAGGGTGAAATGCAGAAAACCTGTAATTTAGACTACCAGCAGAGGGTTCTGGGGAGTAAAATATTCACCAGGTTGACAGCTAGCTGGAATGAAAAAGGTACCTTGGAATGCCAGGGAAGGAAATGTGAGTCACTGAAGTCCCTGTGCAGAGGAGGACTTACGTGCTCTTATCTCTAAAGGCAGGGTTGCTCAGAGCAGGCAGAAAGGGGGAAATGAATCAGGGAGGCATTGACTTCCGCCTGCCGTGATCTCAGTGTCCAGGCTTCTCTATGTGAATAATTAACCTTCACAACACAGCACCTCTTAGTGGTGGAAAAGTCTTCTAAAGGAGTTTCCTTGGCAGCTCAGAGAACTTAAGGGCTGAAACAAATTTGCTTGCTAAATTTCCAAGTTTGCTATTTAAATTTCTTATGGCAGATACAGTGGTACCTTGGTTCTCAAATGGCTTAGTTGACGAACAAATCGGCTCCTGAACGCCGAAAACCTGGAAGTAAGTGTTCCACTTTTTGAATGTTTTTCAGAAGCTGAATGTCCGATGCAGCTTCCACTTGAGGGCAGGAAGCTCCTGCAGCCAATCAGAAGCCATGCCTTGGTTTTCAAATGGTTTTGGGAGTTGAACGGACTTCCGGAACAGATTAAGTTTAAGAACCAAGGTTCCACTGTATTCTGCAAACAATCACAACCCAGAAAAAGATTGTGGACCCCAGACTCCAAAACAAAACTCAGATGAGAATTTGGATAAAGACAATTGTGTCACTAAGTACGTACAGAACATTGTTTGCCACACAAGTCTGTTCATTATGTGTCTACATGGACATAACATTTTAATTTGCCCATATCTTAAGGTGCTTATATTCATTTTTATACCACACTTGAGTAATAGTTTTTACTTAATTTGTTGTCTGAGGTTTTGAGTGAGAGATTCTCCAAACACACTCTGGGGGTGTGAATATTGGGTAAATATTTAATATTCAGCACTTGTCATCAGAAGATACTAAGACCTGACATATAGTTGCTGGCATTTGGGAATACATTTGACAAGTGACATACAACAGCAGTTAGCATTTGATGCTTTCTGAAAAGTGTATTGTAATAAAATTGAGTAAATTTATAGTGACATCATCCACCCATTCATATCTGAAATTTGAAATCTGAATTTTCATGTCAAATTTAGAAAATTTGCCAGATGTTGAAAGGTTGCAATGGTTGGTTTCTCATTGTGATTTTTTTGACATGCCTTGGGTAAACTAATTAATTTATGAGACTTGATTTCTGCTGGCTCAGTTCTGGCTTCTTGGATCAGGAAGTTTCACGCTCACCCTTCTCTCCTTACATAGGATTGTAGATTTCTTTTTCCTATATTGTTCGAGGCATCTGGGTTATGGACAACTGAAGGGTGGATGTTGAAGGGGCAGCATAACAGCATCTGCTGCCCCCACAATACTCTGCAGGGCAAACAGAGCTTCATCAGGTCCTGTTTTGCCCCTTTAATTTTTCTCCATATCTGAAAACAGTTTGCCAATAACTTTCTTGCCTATAACTTTTGCCCAGTGAAAACACCCTTGGGGTGATTGAGTGACTGGGTCTCATTCATACTCCTGATCTGACTGATCAGCATATTTGGGGGCAGGATGGAACCCCTCCCTCCTAGATCAGAATGGAGAGGGACTCTGCCTCTTAAGGGATAGGGAGGGGATGAGGCCACCCTTCTCTTGCCTTTCTTGCTTGTCTGTGGTTGCATTGAAGCTGTGCTTTTCTTGTGGCACAGGGCAGTCTGGTAGATCCATGGTCCATTAGGCAGCACAGCATTTGGGATAGCCTTCCCCAGTCTCAAGCCCTCTAAATCAGGGGTCAGCAAAGTTTTTCAGCAGGGGGACAGTCCACTACCCCCCAGACCTTGTGGGACCAGACTATATTTTGAAGGAAAAAATGAACTAATTCCTATGCCCCACAAATAAGCCAGAGATGAATTTTAAATAAAAGGACACGTTCTATTCATGTAAAAGCATGCTAATTCCCAGACTGTCTGCTGGCTGGATTTAGAAGGCGATTGGGCCAGATCCGGCCCCCAGGCCTTAGTTTGCCTACCCATGCTCTAAATCCTTTGAAGGACCATCAGCCTGACCATGCAATGCAGGGACTGTGCTAGCTCCAGTACTTCTGGAGAGCATGTCAGGTTGGCAAAGGTGGCGCTTTGTCCTGGATCATAGGCAAGTCAATCAGAAAATTGTGTTTATTTGGCTCAACAACTTCCGGGGTGTCCTGGTTTTTTACTTTTTGAAATATGGCAGGGAGACAGCTGGCATGCAAGGCCTAGTGTGATGAGGGCTTCACACAGAATGGAACCTTAGGGGAGATCCAGAAGAGCATCAGTCCCAAGGTGGAGTCAGTTGTAGACTGAAGACTGAACTGCAAAATCCATCCAGATCCAGGCTGGAATGGAGCATGGGAGGCAGGAAGGGCACAGAAGTGGTAGCAGCAGCAAGATCTCATGCAGAGCTCTGCAAGGTCTTGTGAGAGCACTGCAAGATCTTATGAGAGCTTGCCAGAACTCCCTGCTGCTGCTTCTCCTCACTTCTCCAGTAGTGGTGGTTGTGGCAAGTGGGCCTCCCACTGGAAGCTGCCCTGGTGGGTTTCCATTGCCCAAGGCAGCTGCCTCAGTGTGCCTCCTGCGTGGGCCAGCCCTGGCTGTACTTTTAGAAGTCCTAATGCATCCTCTTTGCCTCCTCCTCCTCTCTTCCTCTAAGCACCCCACCTGTTGCCCCAAACCCAACTTTCTTACCTTTGCCTCCCTTTTCCAGTAATCGCTAGGGATGTTCTCTCTGGCGAAGTGCAATGGGATACCCCTGTGTACTCCATGTGGACCACTGGCTGAAAAACAAGAGCAATGTGAGAAAGAGCATCTTTATTTTGGGAAATGAAGAGGGGGAGTTTTGGAAATAAACATTCTTGCATACTAAAAGTCATCCAAGTGCCAGGCTGAGGGGAGAAAAGAAAGGCTCCGGGAAAAGCCATTCCCTGCTTGCATTACAATGGCTAAAGACTCATGTCAAGTGGAGGGGGATCTCTGCTGCTTTTCCCCAGGGGCTCATGGGAAAGCACATGACGCATGGCACATTCCCATCCACTCAGTCACTGCTAAAATATGCGCAGAGGAGACGCTGGGTCCCCGAGTGTCCTGCTGGGCCTTCCTGACACCCTGTCCAACACCCGGCCCCTTCACCAGAAGGTGGGGTTGCTGCTACCGCCAGGAAGTGAGACTTACAGTCACCAACACAGGAAAAGGAGCTTTGGCGGATTAGAAAAATCTATCAAAGTTGTATAAACTTATCTTAAAGGTGACACTTCTTTCTTAAAATAGGGCCCCGATAGAAGAATTTGTACAATTGTTTTAACCCATCACAAGTAGGAGGAATGTCTTGTTCAACTTCCACTGTGGTTGTTGTTTTTCCACTCTGGCAAGCAAATACAGTGGTACCTCGGGTTAAGAACTTAATTCGTTCTGGAGGTCTGTTCTTAACCCAAAACTGTTCTTAACCTGGGGTACCACTTTAACTAATGGGGCCTCCTGCTGCCGCAGCCTGATTTCTGTTCTCATCCTGAAGCAAAGTTCTTAACCCGAGGTACTATTTCTGGGTTTGTGGCATCTGTAACCTGAAGCGTCTGTAACCCGAGGTACCACTGTATCTCCAACCTTCTTTATGTCTGCTTCTATCCCATTTGCATTCTGTTGGTCTCTCTCTCTCTCTCTCTCTCTCTCTCTCTCTCTCTGGCCTCTGAATGTGCAAACACCAGCAACAGCATGGAGAAAGTGGACAGAGGAGTTTTTATCTTTCTCTCATTACACCAGAACTTGGGGTCATCCAATGAAACTGAATGTTGGAAGACTCAGAACAGACAAAAGGACGTACTTCTTCATGCAGCGCACAGTGGAACTATGGAATTTGCTTGCACGGGAGGCAGCGACAGCCACACCAACAGATGACTTTAAAAGAAGTTTGGACAAACTCGTTGAGGACAAGGCTATCAATGGCTACTAGCCACAATGGCTATGCACTGGTTCCATGGTCAGAGGCAGCAATGCTTTTGAATACCAGGTTCTGGAAGCCCTGCAGGGGTGGAGAAGCTGTTGTACTCAGGCCTAACTTGTTGGTTTTCCAGAAGAGGGATCTGATTGGCTACTCTGAGAATAAGATGCTGGACTAGATGGGCCATAGGCCCAATCCGCAGGGATCTTCCTATATTTCTATGGAGAAGAAGCGAGCACTGAATGCTGTTTCAGAATAAGTTGGGAGCTCCAGTTGAGCGATGGCATGCCAGGAGTTGGAAACTTCCTCCTGACCCACTGGTGCCCCAAAGCTTCTTGAGGATTGGGCAACTTCCTCTTTGATGGAGTCAGCGTTGATTTTGCTAAATTACAGTAGCCTCTTCTAAGGCATGTGGAATGGGTTTGGAAGATAATTGCATATTGTTTGGCAAAGACCTTTGAAGAGTCAAAGGTCTGTCGCTTGAAGAGCAGCAGTGGGCCTCTGGCTCTTAAGAGGCTGGCCTGGACATGCCTAATGACACCCATGCTTTGTACTTGTACCTCTATAAACCGTGCCTCTTGGGCCAGGGGGTGGTTGTTGTGCAAGGCAGTACTGGATTTCAGTGTTTTGGAATGAATTCTGGAGGTTCCTGTTGGGGGTGGGGATTTCTGAGGAATTTGGAGGAAAGCAAAAAAGGGTTTCCGTGAACTAGCAAAATATCTCACTGGGGCTCTGCACAACCTTTCCTTGGACCTACAGAAAATGTTGGTCTTATATGGACAGTGGGGAACAACAATGACTCATCAGTGGGGGGTGGGATTGGGGTTGCTTTCTTATCCGCCAACCACCGACCACTCTGACCACCATATGTTAATCAGAAGGTCTGTGTAGAACAGCCTTCATCAACCTGGTGCCCTCCAGATGTTTTTGGACTACATCTCCTATTGCACTTCTCTAAATCTGCCTCTGCAACACTTGATCTCAAAGACCAGCCTGGTGCTTAGGAAACTAGGTAAAGGTAAAGGGACCCCTGACCATTAGGTCCATTTGTGGCTGACTCCAGGGTTGAGGCGCTCATCTCGCTTTCTTGGCCGAGGGAGCCGGAGTACAGCTTCCGGGTCGTGTGGCCAGCATGACTAAACCACTTCTGGTGAACCAGAGCAGTGCACGAAAACGCCGTTTACCTTCCCGCTGGAGTGGTATCTATTTATCTACTTGCACTTTGACGTGCTTTCAAACTGCTAGGTTGGCAGGAGACTAGGAAACTAGGCAGCCCTTGATTTTGCCCCTTGACAGTGAGCAGCACCTGAGAGGCAGCTGGCTGAGGAAGGCACACAGCTCACCTGGTCACTGCCTCCCCCACCATGCTGAGATGAATGCATTTCTATTTTAATTATAGATGCAAAATTTGAGGGGAAGTGGTCCTGCCTGTCGTGGGGATGACTGCTGGCATTTTTTTCTGCAGAAATTAAGTGACGCACACTGTGTGGATGGATGGGGTTTGCTTCAGCATATTTGTCCCCACCTGACTTCAAGGTCACAGCCCTGGGGTGACTCAGTGATGTTCCCTCCACATTTCCTAACCCTTCAGCACTTTGCTTGAGGGACGTTGGTGCTAAAGTGATTCAGACCCAGATTTTCACTTCCTCTGCCCTTGTCTTGGAAGAGGGTCCAATGCTATCCCCCTTGCCTTTCCAAGATGCTTTCAGTTCCTCTTATTCCACCCCCACCCCACTTGTGCAAGGGATCATGACACATGGTTGTGCAACAGGAACCCCGTTTTGCAGAGTCCTGCCACTTGGGGTTGTGTAATGGGACGCTGGCAGGTCAATCCCAGAGCAAAGGCAGAGGCCCCCAACTGCCAAAGAGGACAGGGGGAGATGAGAGAAAACTTTGTAAAAGGCAGCTTGCTGGGTTATAGCCAATGCTAGTCCTTCTCAAAGTAGACCCACTGAAATGAATGGACCTAAGTTAGTCATGTCCACTAATTTCACTGGGTCTACTCTGGGTAGGACCTTTTTGAGCAAGTGGTTTGTTCAAAATCAGCAGCAACCAGGCTCCAACGCTCACCTCCTTCCAGGCCTCTCTATCTTCTTACTGATAATGTCCTCTTGTGAAGAGAACACTCCCTTTCCAGGTGTACGTATTGCTAATACCGAAGAAAAAGACTTACACTGGGAACTGATGGTTAGAAGATACTTGCTGAAATGGGTTGGTGGCTACTGGCTAATGGCAACAATGAGAGATGAATGAGCTTTTTCATTTGTTGGAAGCTTCCCAGAGTGGCTGAGGTAACCCACTCAGATGGGTGGCATATAAATAAATTGTTGTTGATGATGGTGTTATTATTTCAAAGCTCACCCTGAATTAACTCAGAAATCATTCTGCTGCAGCTTTCAGTAGGTGAGATTGGGTAAGGTACTCACTCCTGAGGCAGAGAGGGGTGACCAAAGAGGGTTCAGACAATCCCCCAAAGCATTGAAAGAATTCATGAGGTGGGTTAGGCACTCCTACCATGGCACACCATGCAACAGCCACACATCATTTGCATGTTCAGGCACCATATGAAGGGACTTCATGCATGTTTCAGAGCTAGTTTGTATAGCTCCATAAATCTTCAAATACTCCTTCAGTTGTGTGTGAACTGACCTCTCCCTCCACACACACATAAGAAACTGCCCATTGCATCCAGTTCTAAGTAAAATGACCCCACTGTATCCGTGGGTGGCAAAACTGTGGGGGAAATTCTCCAAATATTCTCCAGAGAAGTATAATTTTAGAACAGGTTGTTGTTGCTGTGTGTTTTATTTAGTGCGGGGCTGGAATCAGAAAATAAAATTTCAGAAAATTCTCCTTGGAGAAATTTCAGTCCAACTTCTCACCCGAAATATACTGTATCATTAGTTCATGGAGATGGAGGCAGGAATCAGTAGGCTATGAGAGAAGGGCTAGAAGGAAGAGGGGCCCAACTCATTAATGCTTCCTTTCACAATGTTAACATGCCACCCCCAATCTCCACAGCAGAGTGAGATTATAGGGGTTCAGGCACTTAGCCAGGGGTTGTGTTTGGAAATGAGGCACAGTGGAGATGGTGGTGTCTTTGGGATATATGGTTTATTTGCACATTGTGAAGCTGAGGCTCCGATTGTGAAGCTGAGGCTCCAGTACTTTGGCCACCTCATGAGAAGAGAAGACTCTCTGGAGAAGACCCTGATGTTGGGAAAGATGGAGGGCACAAGGAGAAGGGGGCGACAGAGGACGAGATGGTTGGATAGTGTTTTCGAGGTTACCAGCATGAGTCTGACCAAGCTGCGGGGGGCAGTGGAGGACAGGAGTGCCTGGCGTTCTCTGGTCCATGGGGTCACGAAGAGTCGGACACGACTAAACGACTAAACAACAACAACAACACATAACATGAGCCTACAATGGAGGGGCTCACAGCATGTTTCTCCCGCAGCCACAGCCTTCGATTAAAATAGAAATCAACTGTCTTGCTCTGACCCTCTCTCCAACTTGCTCCTTTACATCTACGTTGCATCACTCCTAACCCTTCACTAGGTAATTGCCTGTGTTGCTTCTCCATTGCTTACAGACTGATCTGATTTTCCTCCGGCAAAAACTGCTAACCTCAGACTCTGCTACTGGCCTTTGTTCTTCCAGCTAATTCAGAGATCAGAGTGGGACCCCCACCCCTCTGCATGTGGCATAGTGTCTTAGCCTTGTTGGTGGCTTTTTTGATGGGTGATCTTGTCTTTGCCTGCTTAACAACTCAGCCATGATCAGGGGGAAACTCAGTCCAGCTATTAAGAGTGTGCCTTCCAGTTTAACTTGCCAAGCATTGGTTGTATTCTAACCTTTACTAAACCTAGAAATTATGGGTGTCTGACACCCACACACCCTGGCACCCAAAACTCATAACAATACCATGGGTTGGATCCATAATGGTCCTTAGAGGTTTCCACCCTATTCACAGGCAGGAAAATTCCCATTCCACCAACAGTTCAGAGGGATTCCAAAAAAGGAATTTCTCAAGTTATTTTGGGAGATGTTTCATCTCAGCTCTCATTGCTCCCCTGGGTGAATCTCTGCTCCAGGTTGGCCTCCTTCCAATGAGGGCCAGAACAGAGACTCATGCAGAAACACAAAAGCTGGACTTCTTTGTGGGTTGCTCATGTTTTATATTTGGCTTCATATGCCTCCAAAGGAACCCTTTTCAGATGTGGGATGAAATGTGCTCCATATTTCAATTCAGAAAGGCGTGTCTCAGCTATCAGAAGCTTAGATTTCTATTTTTTAAAGTAGGCTGAGTTCAGGTGGGTCTGTGGCTCCAGCTAAGCCTTCCTCCTCGTGACCGCCTTTCCATCCCAGCCAGCCACAGACAGTGGCAGCCTGGCTTAATTCCCATCTCTTTTCTTGCCAGCATCCTGAGGTCACAGTTGGCAGCATGCCCAACCACTGTGGCTATTTTTTTTTCTTGGCGCAACCACAGCCCAGTCTCTTGCATGTGCCAATGGGCAACTTGCCATCTGGTTCGGCACTGAGTGCTGCCAAGAGAAACCTGTGGAGGGATGCCACAGTTTGGTGGCATATCTCTCTGCCTTTATCGAGGGTGCAGCTGGCTAGCGCATCCTTGCCCTGCTGGCTCCTGCTTGAGCAGGATGAGATGCTGCATCCCATGTCTTTGGAGGCAGATTCGGCCTTGATCTTTGGCAACGCATCTCCATGTGGATCCTTCTTGGGGGTGGGAAGAGGAAACCACAGTTGAAAGACTTCACTGAGGCTTCAGGTCAGGCTTTGCTTCAGCAGAGGCCCCTTCCCCAGGGATGAATGCGCTGCCAGAGCCTCCAGTTTTTCCTCCCCGAGACACACACTTTTTAAAAGCATGTATATTTATAATTATCATGTAGAGTGTTGTACAAAATCATCTCCAACCAGAGGTGGCTGGTGGAGTGGAAAGGCAGGGAGACCAACATGAGGCTGAACCAGAGCCAATGGAGAGCAGAACCAGAGGCTTACCTAAGGTTCCTTGCACCCTTGTCAAGAAGCTGTATCAGCATCCCTGCCCCCCCCACCCACAAACAACCAAATAGCCACATTAGATGTGATTGCATTTTACACGACCCAAGTATTCTAAGTGTCTGGATTGTGGGCAAAGTGAGGAGGAAGAGTGAAAAAAATCACATGCCTTTGTGCCGTGGTAAGAGGACTCTCCTGTGTTTGATCTTGCCACAACAGCAGGGGCATTTCAACAAACACATATATGTCATATACCCACCCCTCAAAGGCCTGCAACCCTGGAGGGGGCTGATTTCACCAACCCCTAAGTACACCTGTAGGCAGACCCACCCCCAGAGTCATTGTATATAAGATGGCAGGCAGGTAACAGGCAGGAGTTGACTGAGCCTGGTTGGATTCTGCCCATTTAACCTCATGGACCAGCCTCCACTGAGTTCAACGAGCATCATAATAGATGCAAACACATAAGCAATTTTTAACATTTCATTTCTTTCCTTTAGCAGATAATTATTAAAGTCACCAAATCAGTTGTTAAGCTGTCATTCCTACATTAATTTTCCCCCCCGTTTTCTCTCCCTCTCTCAAGACCACATAAGGATTTACTGCACTGTGTGTTCATTTATTCCAGGTGGATATTTAAATAATATTTTGTTATCCCTTTGCCCACCTTCCCAAACCAGAATTATATTTGTTAATTTTATCATCTAGACAATGCCCCCAAATTTTATCCATCAGATTTCTGATTTAGGTGGGTCTGACTTCTTCCATGACAGAAGGAAAGCTGCTGTTAAGTGAATAATCATTTATTGATCTTCCAAACTAAATGTCCTTAGTAGGGACAGGGTACTAAAAACAACAACCCCAATCTCTCCATGGGACCACTGGGGATGTTTAGTACTTGAAAGCATTTTTAGCATACCCTCCATGCCCTCTTCTCACAACAATATTGTGAGGTACGTTGGGTTGAAGGGGTGACTTGCCCAAGATCGACTGGTGAGCTTCATGGCTACGTGGAGATTTGAACTCAGGACTCCCTGCTCCCATTCCAACACTATTCAACAGTCTGTCAAAGGTTTTGTTCTGAGTTCACAAAGAAAGTTTTCTGGCTATGCAGGGGTGTGCACTGGGATCTCCAAGGTTTAAACCCAACACTCCAACAAGACGAAGATAATCTGTGGCCTTCCAGATGCTGCTGCATTCCTATCATGCCCTAGCCAGCATGCCCAATAGTCAGAGATGACTGGAACTGTGAAAGTCCAGCAATATTTATTTATATTTATTAGACACCACCCTGGCTGCCTATAGATTTGATTCAGCCTTTATTCATGCTTGCTTTTGAAATTCAAAGAGGACTCCCTCTCATGTTTGCAGTCACAGGGACTAGAACCTTGTGTTTATTTGTTGTTTTTTTAAAGCTGCTATTTATTTTAGTGTTGTGCTTATGCCATGCTTACATCCCCAACAGAGGTGCAAGTGAGAGGAAATGTTCATATAAAAGAATGAGTATTTATTTAGCAAGTCTGGAACTCCCGGCCTGTTGACGTGAGGCAGGTGCGCTCACCATACTGTTTTAGCTGCCTGCTGAAAACTTTTCTGTTTCAACAAACCCACTCAGCTGCATATTTTAGGTATACTTTGCTTTAAAGTTTTACTGATTTTATAACTGTTTTCAGTGATTCTATCTGCTTCTAGTTGGTTTGTATATTTTCGTACTGCTTTGCGTAAAACCAGACTTGCACAACACCGCTTGGAGAATTTCTTTGAGAAATCGTTGAATGAATGAATGATTATTATTATTTTAAAAAAACAATCAACTGTATTACGCTTAGTCAACAACTAACTCTGAGTTGCTTACATAACAGGATAAAATATTCATTAAAAATAACGATAAAAAGAGGCTTTAAAAGTAGATAAAAGCCGACCGTTTAAAAAAAAGAAAGCGAGGAAGGGAAGGGGAATGTCCCTTCCTAGCGCTGCGTCTCTCACCACTAGGAAAAACTACCACTGCACGCCCCACCCCAGAAGGGTCCTCCGCGCTGCCCCTGCGTAAAGCTGGGCGGGTCGGAGAGGCAGGCGGCAGGCTTGGTTGCCGGGACTGGATCGAGGGAGCCGGTGGTCTGGGAAGCGTACATAAGAGGCGCTTGAATCTCCGGTCAGCAGTGCGAGAGAGACGTCCGCCCGCTCCTGCCGCCCCTGCCAGGGACTTTTCCTCGGCAAGGAGCAACGGCTGCCTGCCTGCCTGCCTGTCTGCCTGCGAGCGCCAGAGCTGCAGCTCACACCCCCTTCAGGTCCACGAAGCCCGCGCCTTCTCCTGCACGACTGATTCTTCGGGAGATCAGCCTCTCTGGTATGCCGCCGCCCTTCCCTTCGGCTGCTCCTCTCCGGGTGAAAAGCGATCCAACTTGGCCAGAGCCTGAGCATCACCGGGGCAGTAAGGCGAGGCTGTTCTCTTGTTGAGGCTCCTTTGAACCTCGTTTCCAGGTTTGGACCTCGGGCTGGGAAGCTGGTGGGGTAAGTGTTACACGGCCAGGTGTGAAACGTGGAGTAGGGCAGGGATGGGGAAACGTGTGGGGTACAGGGCTGTAACTCCGTGGGGAGAGCATCTGCTTTGCATGCAGAATGTCTTGGGTTCAACCGCAACCCCGCGGCATCTCTACACAGGGATGGGGATGTCCCCTGTCTGAAGAGAGCTGCCAGCCAGTGTGTGCAATACTGAGCTAGGTGGACAAAGGTGTGATTTGGTCTATGTTCCTTCGTGGCCCTCCAGACTCCAACTCCCATCATATCTGACTGACCACCCGAAAGTTCTATCACAGAAAAATGGGGGGGGGGGGATGCAGGATAAAATGGGATAAAGAGGGTTGATGCATTTTTTAAAAAAAGTATTATATTTGAATGTGTCATGTGCATCAATGTCATTGATTTGCTAGGTTGCCAAATGCACAAGTTGGCCTTGGTGCTTCTGCTTACTAGGGTTGCCATCTTACTAAAACCATGCTTACATGCACAGGTGAGAGCAACAATCGAGTGGTCCATTGTTTGGCAATCATAATGTAATTGAAGCTACAAAGGAGAATGCTAAGCATATTTATATCAAGGTTCCAGATCAGAGTGCAACAACATCTGGAGGGCATCAGGTTGCCCATCCCTGGGATCAAGGTCCAGGGTACCTTGCTGAAGCTAAGCAGCTCTGGGTCTAGTCAATGCCTCGGTGGCTGACCACCTTGGAACCACAGGCATGCCACCTTGGGTTCTGTCATCTAAAAGCTTCCTAAACAACGGTCAGGGTGCAGAAGTCTGTGGATCAAGAAAACCAGGGTGCTGTCATAGTTAGTGTCAGACTGAGGAGAGCTGGGTTCAAATCCTTGTCCAGCCACCAAGATCACTGGTTGGCTTTGGGCCCACCTAGCCTACCTCACAGTACTGTTGTAAGGATTAAAGCTGAAGAGAGCTATGTACACCACTTGAGCTTTTTTTGGAAGAAGGGTGGGATAAAAATGCAACGAGTTAGACAGATATCCTGGAGATCTCTTAAAAGACCCATATAAAGAACCTGCTAAGTGAGAAGGATTTTTTTTACTACATATTCTCTCTACCCCCCCCCCTCGCAAGCGTCCCACACATCCAAGGCATCTGGGAAGGAAAGGGGAGGCAGGTGCATCACAAAATAAAGGGTGGGATTTTGGTTTTAAAACCCTAATTATTCTATTCTAGTTCTATTCTAATTGATGTAGTTTAAGAAGTCCCCAAATGAAAGGGTATTTTTTTGGGGGGGGAGGCTTGAACATATAAGTGTTCTTTCTCCTTCCTGTGTTTAGTTAGTGAGGAAGAGTTTTGTCTGAGCAGGGGGCAGGTGTTCCGATTGCCAGGGAAGGCCCCCAGTCCCGAGTGTTTGTGTGGACTCCCTTATCAGCAAAGTGTTTAAATAAAGGTGCACCAGGAAAGGTTATATTTAATAACTGTCTGCGAAATTTAGAACATGCTGCTAATGTTTGTGTTTGGGGTGGGGAACTAGGGTGTGGGTGCCACTCATCCCGTGTCGCTAGGAGGGATGCGGAATTGACTGGAACTGTTGCAGATTGTGTTATGTGTACTGTGTAAACTGTGCTCTTGTCAAGTGGGCACAAAGTTCTCCTGTTTTGCAGTTATGTCTTTTGGATATCTTTTCCCATCACTACTAAAACAAAAACAAAACAAAACAAAACAACAAAACAACAACAACAACAACAACAAAAAGAACTCATTTTTTTAAAAAAAATCCTCTTCCATTTGAAATGCCACTGGCTCTGGGCTGGAAAACTTCCATAGTTGTACAGTCACATAACAAACACCACAGTTCAAAGGGAGATAAGCCGCACACTAACAGGCGCAAGCCCAGATTCCCTGCCTTGCACGAGATGAGAGCCGTTCTTGAACGCTCCACCTCCTCAGATTGATGAGCCGCACTGTGTGTTTCCGTGGACTTTGCCGACTGAGGTCAGAAGGCGACAGTTAATCAAAATGACGCCCCACTACTTCCTAGCATCTGGAAGAGCAAGGCAGAGGTGTGGGGTGGGAGGAGAGGCCCAGATTCCTTCCTTGCCTTCTGACCTTGAGCCGCCCTCCTCTTGAGATTGCTGCTGCTGAGAGTAGAAAACTTATTGCATTGCTGAAGTCTGAGATCATAGAAGGTGCCTTCTTACTCCCAGGTGGCCATGAGATGGGAGGACACAGGGGAAATGCCAGAGAAGGAATAAGAACGGGGCAGAGGCCGTCTTCCTCTTCCGGGGCTAGGGGGCACAGCAGACACCAGCACCCAGTCTTTCTAACATGAAAGGTGAGGGGGCTCATCCTTCCTCCAATTTCTTTTTCGAGAAACTTTGAACTTCAATCACAGTTCAGAAACAGTTACTTTGAAGTTCTAGCTTCATATTCCAAATGTATCACTGGCAACAGGTATATTGAGAGAGAAAAAATACCCTTATCAGATTACCCCCAGAAATTCATTAAATCTGAATTAAATTGGAGGTGGGGGTGTGTGGAATTCAGGCTGGCATCATGTTTTGAGGATGGTGTAAAAATGAGGTGTCTCTGTCCTCCAGTAAAAGCCAGCCTGGAAGAACGCCCAGTGCTCTCCCCTCCTCATTTGATCGGCTGCTTTCAGCTGCTCAGTTCATGAGTTCAAGGCTGTACCCTTTTGCTTTCTTTTTCCATCCTGAAGGCAGCGTAAACAGGAAAATGTCCCGAGTTACATTCCTGGCTTGGAAAGCCTGGGCTCAGGGAAAATGGCTGGGACAGATATATCAGAGGATGTAAGAGACACGATTACTGTACTCTGGCTGAGCCAGCCCTGTGCTCCTGGATACCTGAAGGTCAAGCTGAACACCATCTTCCAGCGAGGGAAGCCCAGAGCATGCTGGCGAGACTCGTGGGATTTCTTCTCTCGAGCTGCCAGCTGAAGTGGAGGATCCTATTGGCGCAAAACATTTGAATGTTGAACACTGCCCGCCCTCCCCTGCAAAATTGCTCCCTGCACATTCCTGCATGTTTCATGGAGGGGATTGACTGTCAGGCCAGGCAGGGTCCAGAGCAACCCAAGGGAGACCATCAATGGGAAGGGCTGCTGGTGCCTGCTGTGAGTGTCTGCCTTCAGGGGCACAATTGCCACTACACTTTGGGGTGCTCTTTTGGAGGATTTGGGTCAGAGCTCCGGAAACTCTGTTCTGCTGGGGGGGGGGGGAGTATTGTCCTTGATGTTACTGCACTGAACAGTTCACTTTAATTTTTTACGTTGTGTTTTTGTTTCATATTGTAAATCACTTTGAGCATTATTTTACGGGGTGCATAAGTTGGTATGTATCCAACCAAGCTCCACATAGTGTAAAAGGGAGATTGATTCCTCTGTGTGATTCTCCATCTTTTCATTGTTCTCCAGGACCTGCAGATCCCAGAAGATCAAACAGAAGAATGAAGGCCTTCTGGACTCTCTTGGCCATAGTGCTGTTGGCAGAAGAGGCCCTTGCTCTCCGGGCATCTCGTACGCGGAGGGAGCTAGCCCCAGGATTGCATGAACGGGGGATCCGGGACGCAGGAGGCTCTTACTGCGAACGCCGTAATGCTTGCTGCCCTGGGAGGGATGATGG
Source organism: Podarcis cretensis (assembly GCF_951804945.1). NCBI lineage: Eukaryota > Metazoa > Chordata > Lepidosauria > Squamata > Lacertidae > Podarcis > Podarcis cretensis. The sequence goes on from NC_137177.1 coordinate 33,510,325, forward strand.
CTGCACAGTGCCATACCTGGACACCATCTGCTACTGCGACCTCTTCTGCAACCGCACTGTCTCTGACTGCTGCCCCGATTTCTGGGAGTACTGTTTGGGCATCGAACCTCCGTTTGCTGTGCAGAAAGGTAGGTTACTTGCGGGTGGATTGCCTGATCGGTGGGTAGATATATATAACAATGGAGGTGAGTCTGAGGGGAGAGGAGGGGGTACAGATGTGGGCTGCTTTGCAGACTTTGTTCACACTGCTTGGGGTGCTGATGGTCCAAGTCACCTGGAGGGTACAGGGTTGAGAAAAGTTGTTTAGGAGGTTAGATGTTTTGAGATAGGTGTTTGTGTCTTGGTCAGATAAGGGTCTGTGGGCATAAGTGGCTGTGTGTGCTGGACAATTATGAATGGTTGCATTTGTGTGTGTTTTTGTTTTCTCTTCCTCTGTGTTAATACTATAGATTGTAGAAACAGATCAGAAGGAAAGTCGCAGCAGGCAGGCTGTTGGTTCCTAGCACTACCCAAGATTGCTTAATGAAATAAGCACATGGATAGAATGGTGCCTATTGGAGGTGTGCCAAAGTTTAGGGGCATGGCGATAGACTCTCCTGCCCAGTTCATCACTAAACGCATCCAAACCATGCCCAGTAGTTGTAGATGAGACAGGCTGAGTTCATGCTTCTCTTCTGATCCTTCCTCCCCAAACTGGATTTCCTGCAGTCTGAAAAAAATGCTGCAGAAAACAGAGCACAGGGGAAACACAGGCTGGCAGTGCTTTGATAATGACATCGTGTAGATGCCTTGTAAAAAAATGATGAAGAAAGAACAACAATTCTATGGTAAATGTCTGTTGTGGAAGCCGGCATAGAAAGCAGCACTTCTTGCAACCTGCATTTAATTTGCGGAACTCACTGCCACAATATGTAGTAATGACTTTTTTACTTTGGGTGACTTTAATACGGAATTAGAGACAAATTCCTGGAAGGGGATAAGCCACATTCATCAACCAAATGCCCTCCAGATATTTTGGTCCACAGCTCTCTTCAGGCTCCACCAGCACCACCACATTGGAGAAGATAGCCAGAGAAGAGGCAGTGCATTTTGGAGTGCCCAATGTTGGGGCCAAATCATCATGATCATCATCATGATCATCACCCTACCTTTTCCCCAGACTGGGACACAAGGAGGCTTACAGATAAAATAATTAGGATGCTTTTGTTGTAATGTTACACTGGGCACTTGGATTGATCTGAGAAAGACCAACCTTATGATTAAATGTGTGGATATTTATTATTATTGGGATTCTCCCATTCCCCCCACTCCACATGCTGAAGACGTCAGTGTTTGGGTCCTTAAATCTGCCTCTACTAGATGTGTCATACAAATATGCCCTTGGCACAATCGCAGTCTCCAGAGTCGCAGTAGGGATACTTCCGCAGCAGCTGCAAAATCCCCTTGACCCCCTTTAAGGAAAATGTGATTTCCCCTTCCATCTTTGCTTAAAAACAATAGGCGCCTTTCTCTTGAGCGTCTCATAGAAGGGCTGGTGGTGGGGAATGCCTTCAGCTTCCCTCAGGGCTCTGGCTTCCCTCTGAAATAAGACGTTTAACCCCATCAAAGCTGAATCCAAAGGGGAAATAGAAATTTTCATTTTGGGCTAAATTTTCTCCCCGCCCCAAGCAGTTAATTTCTAAAAAGAGCAGTGCTAAACACTAGCTGGGAAACCAATTCCACACTCTCAGGTTTTGGTGTGCATGGACTATTTCACCCTCCCACCCCCCAGTGGTGGGGAAAAAGCACTTTGGGCATACTCAGATAAATCGTCATGTTTATTGCTATTTTTCACATTGGGAGGTACCTTATCCTGAGACGTAGGAGGCAACCTAATGCTGAGCCAGATCATTGGTCCATCTAGCTCAGCCTCATCCTAACCGACTGGCAATGGCTGTCTGGGTTATAGACCAGGGACATCCCCAGCTCTCCCTAAAGTGAATCATAATTATAATAATAAATGATTTGCAAACCAGATGTCCTGCCTTCTGGTCATTGACCCCTCTAGTACAGTACTGCCTACACTGAGAGATAGCCATTCTCCAGGGCATTGGGGATGCTGCTGAGTTCATGGCAGAGACAAACTTCTCAAAGGAGGCTTCCTGGCTTGCAAGCTGGTCAGGAACACCACCTTCTGGTACTGCCACAAGATCATGCATTATCACATTCACACTGTTCCACCTCCACTGTCAGAGGCAGCATGCCTCTGAATACCAGTTTCTGGAAGCTGCAGGTGCAGCGAGTGCTGCTACCCTCAGGTCCTCTTGCAGGCTCCCTGTAGGCATCTGATTGGCAACTGTGAGAAGAGGTCCTTGGCCTGGTCCAGCAGGGCTCTTTGTATATTCTTATGTTTCTATACATTACTGCCAACAGGTAACACATATCTTCTTGAAACTGACTTCTCAGAAGGCAGAGGGGTAACTGCACAGGAGTTTCAGGGTTCATGGGAGCAGAATTACATGTCTGAAACCTTCCTCTTGCCCCTCCCTACACAACTAGGAAAGTTCTGTACATTCTGGACTCCAATGGGCCACTAGCAGGCTCTTCCTATCTTCTTAAGAGCTAGGGTTTGCCCCTCCCTTCACATTTTCCAAGCCCGACTTGGAAAATGGCATTTGAAACACGCTCCAGCCTTGAATTAATTAATCAAACTTTGACCCTGAGCTCTCTATCCAAATCCTCAGCACAGGAGTGCGAACTCTACTGAACACAGTGAGATTTTATACAGTTCAACCTTTGCGAGCTTCAACCAGCCTTTTGTACTCTGGAAAGGTTAAAAGGGTAGAATTTATCCCATACTTTCCATGTACATTTATGGAGGGAGAGAAGCTTCTAAACAGTAAGTTATTGTTGCTCCAGAACCAGGGAGTGGTACGTAATTAAGCCAGGCTACATCAGTATGTCGGTTCCCCCAGCATGCCTTATTATGTTTTAGTGAGAAATTACAAGAAATGCGCTACAGGGTTTAGCTCGGATGATAAAGCCCTGAAGGCTTAATGATGTCTTTTGTAATATTTGATGTCCTTACAGTATACAATCAGAGCATGGCAGGGGTTAATAGACGCCCATAAACACCAGTAGCTACACCCAAGCAGTGCTCTAAGCTCTTTTTCTTTCTTCTCTATCTGATTTTAGCTGGTTTGAAACTGCGCAACTGGTTCCCAAACCATTTCTCTGCTGCCCCTCCCACTAGCTGGAGCAGAGTCTAGCCTTCCCAAACTCTGATGGGGGTTGCATTCCAAAAGCTGGAGAGAGATTCCCAGCAATCAGGAGTCTATCCCCCATTGTTGGTTCCTATTGGTTATGGCTGGTGTGTGTGTGTGTGTGTGTGTGTACACATACATACATACATACATGCATACATGCATGCATGCATACTGCTTTTTGGCCCAAATGCCCCCAAAGTGATGGACAAAATAGAAAAGAAAAATACAATAGAGTATGATAAATTCAAATACAAGTGTACAATAAATATAATGCAATATAAGCATGACATCTGGGCTTTTAGTACAAGCAATCAGCCTAACTAAATATTGCTTTCCCAGCATCCACAGCAGTAAACAGTTGTACAGAATATTGCTCTGAATCCTGATATTGGGCGGTTGAGCCCTTCTACCAAAATGTAAGCTTCTTGCTATCTATATGGATCCATATGCACTCAGTTTCCCATCCCAGTTTTCTCCTTGTTCCCTCTTTTCCAGCCTGCATCCGTAATGGACACAAGTTCCCAACAGGCTCAACCTACAGAGATAACTGCAACTTCTGGTAAGTTGGGCTCTTTGATCACAGAAGCATTTTTTTTCAGTCAAAGTCTCGCTGCTAAAGGTTCCCTTCAGGCTGTCAGCATTTGGCAGAAGGAATCTGAGCGCATGCTAGAGCTTTCAGTTTGCACTGCTTAACAAATCCTCACCACAACAAATCTGCTTTAAAAACTTGTATGGACTTTTGCAGTTAGGAAAGTGACAGGGAAATGCATTGAAATAAGCTGGATGAATGACGATGCTTGATTATGCTTATGTATTTGTTGGAAGCCACCCAGAGTGGCTGGGGCAACACAGTCAGAAGGGCCTGATGCAAATAAAGCAACAACAACAGCAACTATTATTATTATTATTATTATTATTATTATTATTATTATTATTTAGTGTAAACACAATACACACAGAGCATGGTTAAGCTATGGAACTCACTCCACCAGGAGACAGTGATAACCACCAACTAGGATGGCTTTAAAAGAGAATTAGGAAAATTCATGGAGGAGAAAGCTATTAGTGGCTATTAGCCTCTGTCTCCATGGTTGGAGGCAGTAATGCTTCTGAATACCAGTTGCTGGGAGTCAGAATTGTGCTCAGGTCCTGTTTCTAGGCTTCCCATGGGCACCTTGTTGGCCGCTCCAAGAATAGGATCCTGAACTAGATGGGCCACTGGCCTGATCTAGCAGACTCTTTTTTCCTTTTGTTCTTATGTTCACCATGGTGTTGAGAACATGGTGCTGGACTCGATGGACCTTTGACCAGATCCAGCAACAAAGCTTTTCTTGTGGTCTGAAAGGCAAAGGGAAGATGAGGGTTAAACAAAGAGTCCCGACTGAGCTCCAGTTAACTGCTCAGCAGGCCCTGGCAGGATGCAGACTCTAAGGGGAGAGTGTTGCTGCCAGGCAGGTCCGTAAAAGGACAAAACCTTTCCTGCCTTCAGGATGGGGAAGGGGGTGGGGGAAAGGATTGTTGTTGCTTTTTAAAGTGCCTTTTGGCCGAGAGAAAATGCCAAGCATTCTATGAAGCATAGCTAATGTTGGAATTGGCTCCTCGTCAGCAAGGCCACCGTGTTTCCTGAAGGCTTCGTGAAAAGGATTAGGGCACCTTGTGCTAGCAATGTGCTTGCAGAAGGCCTGGCCATAGACCATGTGCAGGGGGAGCTTGGTCTAAGAGCGCACACATGCGCGCGCGCGCACACACACACACACACAGGTTTTGGTGCCTTATATCAAGTCAGACCATTGTGTCCATCCAACTCAACTGTCTAGCAGTGGCTTTCCAGGATTTCAGAGTGGTCTCCCCCAGGTCCACCTGCAGATCCTGGGAATTTATCTTGGGACATTCTGCATGCAAAGCAGATGTCCTGCCACTGAGCTACAGCCCTTCTACTTCCAGCATCCTCAGAATCTCAAGCTTTCTTTAATAAAGGAGACTATTCCAATAAGTAAATAAAGCTTTTAGCACTAGTCGGATCTCACTTGGAGCTCTGTGTCTTTTTGCACTTTCAATTTGGATGTAGACAAGCTGGAGCACCTTCAAAGGCGGCAGCAAAGAGGGCTAAGATGATGGGGGAAAAGTCTTGTGGGGAAGGTAGAAGGCAAGGCTGTAGTTCAATGGTAGAGCATCTACTTTGCTTGCAAAGTGTCCCAGATTCAATCCCTGGGGTCTCCAGGCAGGGCTGAGAATATCCTCTATCTTAAACCCTGGAGAGTCACTGCCAGTCCGTGTAGGCAACACTGAGCTAGATGTTCTGACTCAGTTTAAGGCAGCTTCCTAGGTTCCTATAGAAGTCAGAACTGCCTCTGTTATATCTGTGCTGTGGTCTGCCCTGGCTCATCACTTATCTCCTTTGTACTGTTATGAATTTGATCCTCAGGTGATCTGCACCTGGTTCCACAAAGCTTAGAGCTCACTAGTCCTTTGTAACAAACATGAAGAATTTCGTACTGCTCACTGATGAGTTGCTCAGTTTAAGCTGCAAGGTGGTTTGCTAGGGGAGACCTTGGTGGGTGCTATGGCACCTTCACGCGATGCATTGGCAACCTCTGGTGTAAAGCAGGTTGGCGGCGAGGTTGAAGTTGCTTGGGCACACCAGAGGGAGTGTGTTGGATTAGCTCTGCCAGTGGGCCTGCACTGCCCCAATGGCATCACCATTCTGCCCAAGCTCACTGCATTCAGGTGTCAGCAAAGCTGGTGTCAGGAGGGTGGCTCCACACGACCTTGCAGGCTACTCCTGGATCTAGACTTCTGGAAGTATCTCCCTTTGGCTACTAGCTCACCACCCTTCCATAGCTTCGTATATCTAACGTTTCCCATGTCTTCTCTTCTCAGCACTTGTGAAGGAAATGGGCGATGGTCCTGTGAAAACCACGCTTGCCTCATCAATGGGGATATGATAGATGCCATCAACAGAGGGAATTATGGGTAAGAATAAGAACCTCAATTTGACGAATCAAGCAGGCTGCTAGGGAGGAGGGGTCCAACAAAAGTTGGTGGTCTCCATTCCGAGGGAAGTGTAGCAATGGTGAGGAGTGGAGCCACATATCCACCATTTTGTGGCTTCTTGTCAAAGCTGTGGGCAGGAAGGAATAAGCCTAAAGAAAAAGCTACCATTGCTCCAGCCTTGACCTCAGTGTCATAAAGGATAGGTTGGCTGGATCTGGAGATGTTGTAGCACTAGATGAGGACCTGGAACAAGTTCCTGATACTGCACCTGAGGCGAGTGGCCCAGGGGTCTGTGGAACCCAAGCTAGGACCCTCATGGATATTGTCCCCCAAGCTCAACTGAAGAGTCAACGCATTATCCTGATTTAAGGCAGCTAGTAGACTTGAACCTCTTGAAAAATGGTACCTCTAGAAAAATTGTAATTCATTGGTTTCATGCTTCAGTTTTATTTTGAAGTTCCTTTGTTCAAGAACAAGGTTCATGGCAGAGTGTCCAAGTACACTGAAACGCTCCCCCACAGTTGTTGGTTGTTGTTTTTTTTAAAGCTATTTCAAGTGTCAAGTTTATGTCCATTTATGCTTTTTGCACAGAGGTCGTTCTGTTGGTCTTATGTAGGATGCAGAAAGGCACCACTGGCAAACAAGAGACTGTCATTGTGTAAGATGAGTTGGTCTGGGTTCCCTTGACATTCTGGCTGCCATTATTAGGATCTATAGTAGTATTGCCTGAGGAGCTGTAGAGACAGGATTGGAACCTGTGTCTGTTGCAAGATCTGGTCCCTGTGTTTGTGTCTGTGGCCTATTATTCTTGGTGAGGACCTGTGCTAGCTTGAGGATGTGTCTCTAAGTAAGACCTACCGCCCAAGGCCAGTGAAAGGGAGGTACCTTTGTCGAGGATGGGCTGTAGCTCCTTGGAGTGGATTTAGCTGGGAACTACAAGTAACAAGAAGCCATGTTATCTAGTCCTGTTGTATAATAAGTCCTTTCTGGGTACCTGTCTGGCTTTGCTGATCTGCATATTCACTTTGTGTGGTGTGTGTGTGTGTACTGTATTGATTTATTTAGCAACATTTATATACAGCTTGATTGCAATAAAATCTCCAAGTCTAATAAGGAATTCCAGTTGTGAGTCTCTATCCAATGGGTTAAAGCAGATGTGGTTGTATCACAGAGCTCGATGGCAGAGTGCAGACAGTGGTTTTTGTGGTCTGTTCTGGGTAGAAGCTGGAAACATATAAGATACATGTGGTGGACAGTATATATCTGACATAAAGTGGTGCTTATATGCCCATTATGTAATAGCACAGTATTCAGCTGAGCATACCAATGCCTCCATTTTGTTTCTCAGTGGTCCTGTTTGACTCCAGTTCTGCTGGCACAGGGACACCATGTTCAGAATTAGAACTGATTATTATTGTTTTATATTACATTCCAGTTCTTCAAAACGCCACAGCAATCAATTAGTTTCTTTGCGAATTGGGGTGTTCTCACCTTTCCTGGGCAGACTGAGCAGGCAGAGTCTCCCTTTAAATTGCATGCCGGTTCTGAGTCAAGGAAGAATGCCAAGAGGAAAGGGAGCTGGCTTGTCATATATCCAAGAACTATGAACTGGTGGTGTTTTCTTACCAAGGTAGCTGGTTAGTTCTGAATGATGGCACCCTCTCTAATGGATCTCTCAGGGTCTCCCTGAGCAAAGGTTCATCTTCTCAATGGAGTCTCTTCCATCTTTCTTTAGCTGGAGAGCCTCCAACTACAGCCAGTTCTGGGGCATGACGCTAGAGGAGGGCATCCAATATCGCCTTGGCACCATCAAACCCCCAACTGCTGTCATGAACATGAATGAACTCCATGTAAGTCTTGCTTGGTGTATGATCCAGAAAGGCTCATTCTGAGCTTCTTCATTCCAAAGCCTGGGAGTTTCCTTCCTCTGCACTTCTGAGCACAGGACGGTGTAAAATTAAATACAAAAGAACATGTGCATAATTTTCCCAGTTGTGTCAGAAGGGACAAGGGACTGATTTCAGGCACGTAGCTCTTAGAGCTCTGAAACTCACATCTAGTTACCCCTCTGACTTCTGAGAGGTCAGTTTCAAGCCTGTTTTTGTTACCTGTTGACAGTAATTAAAAAAAGGGGGAGAAGAAAACATGGAGTGTCTACTGGATCAGGGCAAAAGCCCATCTAGTCAGGAATCCAGCCCTTACAGTGGCAGTAATGAGGATGGCCTGGAACGCTGAGCTCTAAATCAGGAAGGCTTACAATCAGTGCTATTTTTCTAGGGAAAGTGGTGCTGGAACTCACCATGAACGCCTCCCTTGTTTACTTATAAGGACAATGGTGCCCACCTGAGAGGTGCCAGAACTGAGTTCTGGTGAGTTCCAGCTGGAAAAAGGCCCTGCTTACAATCTACAACAATGTAAGAGGGAGGTCACTTACACTTTTTTGTGGGGAAAAGAGGGAAGATATGTGACTTTGTTAAGAGAAGGGTTTGATTTGATTTATTGTATTTCTATGTCGCTTTTCATTCAAATGAATCCCAAACCAGTTTACAAACAACAAATAACACTAACACAATAGAACATAATAGAACATTACAAATTCACCATCAATCATACAATCTACCAAACAATCCAGAGACTTCAGGGGCCCTGGAGATGTTTGCAAACAAACTCAGCTGCTTCAGCAATTTCAGTCCTCGGGATGAGGGTGGTTTCGGGGGGAGAGGACACATGTCCTTTCTTTTTCTGGCTGTGTTGTTCTTTCCCACTCTTGGGAAGGCCACTGCAGCCCCTCAGGACATCAGCAGAGGCTGCTGATTCAGCAGTGCATTATCCCTGACGTAATCTGCTCCCGTAAAGCAAACACCAGACCAAATGAAGCTGGCTGAAATGTCAGAGGAATCAAGCCAGGGTAGCCCCCAGATCTCTGCTCTCTTTTTAGAACAAGGAAAGGGAAGAGGCCAGGCTGGACTGAAGGCCCCGCTTTTCCAGCAAGGGAAGCGACGAGACCTTGTCTGTTGGGCTATGAGCACAAGCTGTCCGTCAACAGAACAGGACATGATTCCAAGCCTGAGCAATTTTTGCTCTTGTTCTTGTTGCTTTGAGACTGAGCAACGTGGGGACTTTCAAGGTTATGTAAGCTGGGAGAGGAAGATGCAGGAAAGGGCAGGAAGTTTTACACAGCTTGTATTCTGGTTTCTTGGCTCTCAGGGCTTGTTCTGCTTAGTCTGCCTGTGCTAGAAAACAAGGGGTTCAAGAGCTTTTCCGCTTGTCCCATGCTGTCTAGGCACGGGTCTGGGCGGCTTTGCCTTTGCCCTGCTACTTTCCCCTGGAAAACCTGCTCTTTAGCACTAAATTGGAGCAGAAGACCAATAATTCTGCCTCAGTGAGTATCTTGAAGCAGCAACCGAGGCGAGCCTGTTGCAAGATATGAATATCCCTGGCCTGATTCCTGTTGCTGTTTCTGCTCTGAATCCTGGGTACATTTCCCTTCTCTCTAGTGACTTCCATCTCTTTCTTTCCCCTCTTTCTGTAGATGAATATGGATGCCAATGAGGTGCTGCCTTCCCATTTCAACGCTGCTGAGAAGTGGGCAGGAATGATCCACGAGCCACTGGACCAGGGCAACTGTGCTGGATCCTGGGCCTTTTCTACTGCAGGTACCTCACCTCACAGGTGGAAAGAATGTGCCATAACAATGATGGAGCAGGGAGAGGGCATGTCTTCTGCTACCCTCCTGATGCTCTACTTTGGGGTGGGGTAGGCTAGGCTAACCTGTTCCCATACAGATGTTTTCTGTCATAGCTGTCAACGTTTCCCTTTTTTTAAGGGAAATTCCCTTATTCCGAATAGGATTCCTTGCAAGAAAACGGAAAAGTTGACAGCTATGGTTTTCTGTACCTGGCAATCTACTGTCAGTTCTTCTAGGTGCTCTGGGAATGGGCCTCATCCATTGACTCACACATCTTCAGAGGCCTGTAAATCTTAATAGCAGTACTGGCTCCTTTCCAACATCCTTGGCATGTCTGTGTCCCTGATTATTATCACTGTGCTTGTCCCACCCTCCTGCTGTGACACTCTGTTGCCCTAACCCTAACCCTCCCATTGTACTGATGCTAAGGGACTCTGGGAACAGTAGTTCTTGAGAGGGCATCACTCATAGGGAGGTGCACGTCTTTCAAGCAACGCCCTAGACTTCCCTGTACAAGCTGTTCTCACACATAGAGGGGCCAGACATACCTCATCTTAATGCAGATGGTGAACCCCTGGTGTCCCCTTTAGTTCCCTCTCATCCATCCGGTGTTCTCTTCCTACTACTGCTGCCCCTCACTTTCTCCTCCCTAAATCTGGAGATTCCTTATGCTTTGAAAATCCAAATAGGAGAGCTGCATCAACTGCATGCTACTGTAGCACAATGCTAATGCTCCTGTGATTCAAGAAACTGGCTTCATCCTCATTATTAGTTCTCCAGACTTCTAACCACATGTGTCTTCTCACCAGCGGTGGCCTCGGACAGAATCTCCATCCACTCTATGGGACACATGACTCCCGCCTTATCGCCCCAGAACCTCCTCTCCTGCAACACTCGCAACCAGCAAGGCTGTAGTGGGGGCCGAATTGATGGGGCCTGGTGGTTCCTGCGCAGGAGAGGGTGAGTTTGTGCACTTCGACACATTCAGAAATGGAACCTGGTGTAGCAATGCAAGTTGATGCAGTTGTCAACCTGCACGGGACAGAAAAGGTCTCTGTGCGAATGTGGCATGATCTAGTGTAGCACTGGAGGCTTTCCAGAACCCTTTTGGATCTCCCAGATTCTGCCAGGCCCCCAGTTTTGGCTCTGCCATGAGTCCACGAAGGTAGAAAGAACAAAGGGATCATATGCTGAATTTGACTTAAACTCAAATGTTCAGGGATTGTCATTTTACAGCAGGCTGTTGAATTACTGAACTGTGACATTCAGACTTTCCACCTCTACATATAGCTACCATGGAAGCCCAGTGCATTGCAGAAGATTCTGGGGAGTTTGCATCCACTGCACAATGAGAATGCATGGGGTGTTTCACCACCAGCTTGCATGGAATAGGAATTCCCCCTCCCCCCCAAAAAAATGCACACAAGAGCAGTCATGGGGAAGAAACAAAGTTCAACAGTAGAACAGTTCCTTGGCATATTACTGTATAATGAGCTAGGTGGACCTGTGGCCTGACTCTGAATAAGGCAACTTCCTATGTACATATTGTCTTTCACAGAAGATCAGCCTCCATTACTCTCCTTGTCATGTGTCTTGAAAACTGCTAGGCAATACTGGTCTGGCATTGTTATAGGGCTGGAGGGCTGGGGCTATTAGCCTTTGATGACTGGGAAGGCTAGAAGGCTGGGAAAAGTATCAACACAACTAGCAGGGGATGGCAGGTCGGGGGGGGGGAAGGAAGGGTGGGAATGGAAGGGTCTTGAAGGAGTGGCATGTAAAGACTTAAAGCTGAACAACTCGTGACATTAGGCAGGTGGGTTGGCATTGCTTGTATCTTAAAAAAAATCTATAAATAACTGCAGCTTTGGGGGGGGGCAAGGGGTGGAAGATCAGGACCATGACACATGAGGAAGGTGTTTTTAAACTGTTCCCCACCACCACCATACTGTGTTCCTGATTGGGTGTGTGTGTGAATCCCTTCCCCCTTCCATTTCTATAGGAGGGAAGGGTTAAATAATCACCTCCCTGCTCATGCTGTCCCAATAGTTCCCCACCTGGGTGACTCCTAGTTAGAGGGGATTTTTTTTTTTTAAGGTACATACATACCATGTTCTTAACCTATCACCCTTGGGAGTGAGCAAGTCTCCACATAAGCCGTTCAGTTACCTACAAAATCTCATACTTTTCTTCTTTCCCTCTCCCCCACCTTCGGTCTTCCAGAGTGGTGACGGACGAATGCTACCCTTTCACCAGCCAGGAAAAAGACAGCACCCCGCCTGCAACCCCTTGCATGATGCATAGCCGCTCCACAGGCCGGGGCAAGAGACAAGCCACGGCACGCTGCCCCAACCCATGGACGGACTCCAATGAGATCTTCCAGTCCACCCCTGCGTATCGCCTCTCCTCTAATGTGAGTGCTGTAGAGCATGGGCTGAGCACAGCTGACAGTTCTGGGCAGGGTTTTCAAGCTAGAGCTGTGTGCAAATGGCAGCTTCAAATATGCTGGCAGCCTGACCACCTTTTGCCTCTTCTACCAAGTCCTAGCCTATGCATCCTTCTGGGCTGCTGTCAGGGAGATCTGCTATCAATGGTGGAGAATCTTGGGAGGAAATTTTACAAAGTATCTTTCTTTTTATAGGGTTTTTAAAGCTGTTTATGATATGTTTGTAAAATGCCTTGCTACTCTTCCGTCTGCTTGCAGGAGAAAGAGATCATGAAGGAGTTAATGGAGAATGGACCAGTGCAAGGTGAGCTATGGATCCCCCCCAGGAAAAAAACCCGAGAGATTTGTAGCTACAGAGCTTTTCCAGAAAGCACTTTGAGGAAGAGCAGTCTACCTGAGCATTTGGAACCTTAGCTCCAGTGCTTTATCCTGGCCAGAAAGAGGGCATAGACTTGGCAGTCTCATCCCCACTGCCAGCCTGGTGTAGAAATAATTATTTACAGCACTGTGGTGCCCAGTATGGAAGACACAATGATGAGAACAGGAAGCCAGCTCCCAAAAATGTTGTCTTTTCATATTTTGTACAAAAAAACCATGCCTCTGTCACAGCAACCTGCACTGCTCCTGTAACCCTCAGAGATAAAAACCCAGTAGAAGTCGGTTTGTGATCTTTAGGATAGGCACAATCAAGACAGACCCTCCGTTAGGAAATTATCAATGATTAAGCTCGAGGGAGTTGGACTCTGGCTTTCAATGGTTCACAGATCTCTATGACTGAGATTTCTGAGACAGTGATGTAAGACAGAAGAAAACCCACATGGATTAATTGGGAATTGTGTGTCCCTCTGCCACCGGTGCATTCATCACATGTGGGGAGAGGCCCTGTGATCAGAGGTCCAGTCATGACCCCACCCCCCTGCACATAGTTAGAGGGGGGCATTCTTGGGTGCATCAGCAAGGAAGGGGGCAGCCTGTGTAATCCTTTCACGTGTTCTTTGAACACATGGAAAGTGTCTGCTCCATTTCACCAGCACCAGCAATCATGGAAGGGTTGTGCTGATAAACATATAACACTACATACAGACAGTTTTGCCACTGGGTGGGTGGGGGTGGAGGGCTTAATTTGAGTCTGGAGCTAGATATTATGAAAGCCACGTCCTTGTCATCTAAAGGAGAGCACACTGGACTTTCAGCACCACAAAGCTGTTCACAAGTTTGACAGGTGGAAAGAAAGAAAAACAGATTAATTCCAGTGGTCTAAATCTCAAAAGGATAGTAGTAGTAGTAGGATGATGATGATGATAGATAAACATGGTTTAAAATCTAGTTAGTAAAATCTAGTTAGATACAACCCTGCGTTAGGGTCAGTTGATCGTAATTTGCTCCCTCCTATTGAAGTACAGCATTCTGTTCACAATGCCACACTGACTTTCAAAAGTGGAAACCCACAACCCACAGACTACTAGCAATGGGTATCACCACCAGCAGCCCAAGTTTTACCTCTTGTCTTCCAAGCCCTGCAAGCCCAATCACAATCCTTTCTGGCCCCCATGATCAGCTCCATCATCCATAGTGCAGAAATGCACCACCTGCTTCTTGACAGAAATTCAGCAAGTCTACCTATCATAGAAATCTAAATGGTGTGTTCACACAGCAAACTTGCTTAACAATTATTCCATCTTGTGAAGAAATTCTGGCTTTGTGAGTGTAAGAACCCTTAACAGGATTCTCAGCCAGATTGCAATTACCAGGATCCTTTGGGGTGCACATATGCAAGTGTGAGTGTGCAAGCCACGAGAGTTATAAAACTGATACACATTTGTAGTGCAGACAGGCCTCCAATGGGTTGGTGGTGAAGTCGGCGTCAGAGGTGGAGGGTCTGTACCTGTCAACTTTTTCCTGTTGCTTACTTAATCTCCTTTCTCTTCATGTACAGCCATCATGGAGGTGCATGAAGACTTCTTCATGTATAGAAGTGGCATTTATCGGCACACATCTGTAGCATCCGGGAAGCCAGAACAGTACCGACGGCACGGCACCCATTCCGTCAAAGTCACTGGGTGAGGGATATTGCTTGAGGGGGTAATGTTGGTTGGTTCAGGGGCTGCCTTTCTACTGATCACAGGAATATCCAGTTGCATGGTATTCTCACATGTTATGTCCTACCGGATCATGCCAAGGTCCGGTTCAGTCGAGAGTTCTGTTTCCAACAGTGGACAGCAGCTTCTGAGAGCCTCAGAGCAGGGCATGAAAGCGATTGACTACTGAACCACTCTGAGAATGGTAGCTCTGTGGAGGCAATAGGGGCCTCCTAACAACTCTCAGGGATGCGGGTGGTGCTGTGGGTTAAAGCACAGAGCCTAGGGCTTGCTGATCAGAAGGTTGGTGGTTCAAATCCCCGCAACAGGGTGAGCCCCCATTGCTTGGTCCCTGCTCCTGCCAACCTAGCAGTTCAAAAGCACGTCAAAGTGCAAGTAGATAAATAGGTACCACTCTGGCGGGAAGGTAAACGGCATTTCCGTGTGCTGCTCTGGTTTGCCCAAAGTGGCTTAGTCATGCTGGCCACATGACCCGGAAGCTGTACGCCGGCTCCCTCGTCCAATAAAGCGTGATAAGCAACGCAACCCCAGAGTCACCCACAACTGGACCTAATTGTTCAGGGGTCCCTTTACCTTTACCTTTACCTTTAACAACTCTCAGCACCCATAACAAATTGCAGCTACCAGAAGCCTTCGGGGGGCATGACTGGTTAAAATGTTATCATGGTGCTATAAATGTATGGCATGAACGTATGAATGTATGGCCTGTGTATGTTTCGGTGGAGAGGTGTGCAAGCTTGGCCCTGGCCCCAGAATTTGGGAGAAGGCACCAGTTGCAGGAAAAAGGAATAAAGGAGACCTTTGGGTAAAGAAAAATGTTTTTTTTTTTTTTAAAGGTGCTCCTGAAGGCCTCCTCTCTTTTCCCAGGGTTGGTTTGGGGGGGGGCAGTTGCAGAGGACATCCTCCACAGACTTGTTTAAACTGGAAGAGGGGGCAGAATTTCCTCATATTACTCCTTCCTCTTTGTGGCTCTTCTTGGACCCCTGATGACTGCCTGGCCTTGTGACTCTTTGGAGCTTACTCTGCCTGCCCCCCCCCCCTCTCTCTCTGTGTGTGTGTTTGATGGTGAGCACCATAGGGAGTTCAACATGTTTCCTCTCTGCAGTGCCTCGTGGCTTCCTCTCCACTTTCCCTCATTCTGTGGGCACTGACTGGACAGCGGAGTTTGATCCATGCCAGCTCACTGCTGCTCGAGGAATGAGGAAGGAAAACTAACAAGAGAGGCCCCACAGGGGGAGAGTAGAGGCTCTTGAGAACAAGTCACTGCCAGATAAGGCCACTCTTTTGGGGGAAAGTGAGAACTTTTCTCTCTGATGTCAAACAGCTGCCAGCCGGGTGAAAGAGTCATTCTTTGGGTGAGCTGAGCACAGCTGGAGCAGATTCCCCTCTGAGATCTCTTTCACCAGGACTGAAACAGCTTCAGAGACTTATTCCACAGCATGTAAAAAACTCTCCAACGTTTCACAGATGAAATGGGGAGACTGCTGTGCGTGTTTTTTAGTCTGTTATGGCTAAAACAACTAATACATCATCTGCAGTATACATTTTAAGCAGTTTTATATCACTTTAAACAGTCGTGGCTTTGCACCCTCCAAAGGATTCTGGGAACTGTAGTTTGTGAAGGGTGCTGAGGGCTGTGCCTTAGACTGAGAGCCTGAAGGGAAGGGAAGGGGATAGATTGTCTTCTCACTTCTAAGCTGCTGTGGATGAAATGCTAATAATAATAATGCTACTTATAATACTGTGTGAGGGACGAGGAATTCTCACTGGATTGGAACAAGCTGGGAATACAGCAGAAACCTAAACAAAACATTGGCACCAGGCGATGCTTTGAGTCTTTTCAACTTGACTCACAGACTGCAAGTACACAGAATGTTGCTACAGTTACCCATTCCAACACTGAGATCAAAACACTCAGAGATGGGCAAAGGCCTCTGCTTAGGGCAAAGGAAAACACTGAACTATGGGGGCAAGCTAAGGAGAAACAAGTGGAGGGCTCCCAGCCAGCTAGATCACGCTGTCTTTTCCACTTGGGCTTATCTTCTCAAGCTGCTTGCAGAAGGAAATGACAGACCAGATTCTGAGCTAATCAGTAAGGAATGAAATGGGAAACCCCTTCCAGTCGGACACCAAGCCTGCTTTGCTAACACCTGACCAAGAACTTTGGGCATCTCTCCCAGACAGGCAGTATGAAGTACTGCCACTAACTTTGATGGCTTTATAAGGGGACTAGACAGATTCATGTACCAGCAGCTACTAGACATTATATTTATCTGTAACCTCCAGATTCTGGGCAATAACGAATGGTAGAGCATCTGCTTTGCATGCAGAAGGTCCCAAGTTCAATCCCTAGAAGCATCTCCAGGTAGGACGAGGAATGCCCCCTACCTGAAACCTTGGAGAGCTGCTGCCAGTCAGTGCAGAGAACACTAAGCCAGATGGGCCATGGTTTGACTTGGTATAGGGCAGCTTCCAAGGAAGGCTTTCCCCTCCATGTGCTACTTGTAGGATTCCTAGAGGCATCTGGTTGTCCCATCATGGAAAACAGGATGCTGGAGTCCAGAGGGTTTCTTGTTATGATCTTTTCAAACCAGAAGGATGAATGTAATGGGGTTGGTTAAAACCTAGCAATCAAAGCAACAACAATGCTTCATTTTTTGTGAAATGCATTCCACTGAGCAAATCTGTCACAAAACAGCTTCCTGACATGTTAAAGAAAGATGGGTACTATTATTATTATTATTATTATTATTATTAATACCCCACCCATTTGGCTGGGTTTCCCCAGCCACTCTGGGCAGCCCCCAACAGAATATTAAAAACATGATAAAATATCAAACATTAAAAACTTCCCTAAACAGGGCTGCCTAGTGGCCCAAACACTGGGTGTTGCCTCTGAAGCATATATTTTATTCCAGGTCCTTTTGGCTTTATCATATTTTAGTTAAAGTGTGGCAAAATATTTATCACTCTCAGTTTCATTTGTAAGTATGGACCGAAGAATCTGTCAAATTTCATTTTGGTTTTTTATCGTTCCAGTCTGAAAGATGTTTGCCACGTTTCCACATAATATTATTATTACTGTATTAAGATCTGCATGCAAATTCATCAGCGTTTTGGTCCGATTACTCCAAATATACACTTTTTTTTGCAAGCAGTTTCCCTAATATTTGTTAATTGTCCTTCATAAGAAGATGCCTGGGTGGTGTGCAAATGTGTGGCTGAAATCTGTTGCATAGCACATGATAAGGAGGACCACTGAACAAAGCTGTCTCTTTCATTCTGTGTCACAGGTGGGGAGAGGAACAGCTGCCTGATGGGTCAAATCAGAAATACTGGGTGAGTGCTACCGTTTCTTAATCAGGAACTGCCACAAATTTAGGTATTGTTCATTTGAGGTATTTCACTTAAGGTCTTCCATCATAGAGCTCAAGGTGGCATAGATGGGTGCACAGTCAGGGCATTTCCAGACTGCCACTGTTTTCAGGTGGAATTCAGTCAAATCCTGGCAAATTCAGCCTGTGCGCTCAAAGTTGATTTGGAACTCTTGTGAAATAAACCTGCTTTCCTAAGAAATCAGACTCGCAATAAGGAAAAATATGGGGAAATGAAAGTGTGTGATAAAACTCCCTTTACACAACATCATCTAATCTCCCCACAAACAAATCAGGATGAATGCTCATTAAAGAGGGGATCAGGGAGCAACCTCAGTGTGGGGGTGATGACCAAGACACTGACCCAGACCCAAATTTTTTTAACTTCAGCAAGTGGCTGCAACATATACCTTCAAAGCCCACAATGGGACCTTTGAATAATTATTCGTTATCCTAGACATCTATTTCTCCGGATCTCTCCTGCCCCGCTGTCTGCAAGTAAGCGCTGCTGTAAATGAGGCTTGAAGACAGTGCCAGTCAGCTGATTGGAAACTCTGGAATGTAGCCGATCCCAGCAGGGCTTGAAGTCACCACCAACCAGCTGGTAGCGGGTGGCATCAAGCCATGCTGCAAAGGAAAAAGGGTTCCCTGAGGTGGGTGCCCCCTCCACCTGTCACTGACCCACTGGGCTCAGGATCTGGCCTGTTGAGCTGAAAAGGTTCCCCATCCTCGTTTTAATGTGAGACTTGGTGTAGCAAAGCCACTATGAGATAGTGTTACAAAGCAGGAATCCCCAGTTTAAAACTCGCCTCTGCCATGAACTCACTTGACAGCCTTAGGTGAGCTTCTCTTTTTCTCTTTGCAAGATAATGGCGATAATACTGACAATACATGCCTTGCATGCTTGCTGTAAGGATGGCAACAAGACTGCTATGTATGAATGCTACGGCGCAGTATAAATGTGAAAAGCTGTTTTGTCGGAAACCATTAATGGCTCATGTTATCTTCTGGGCAATTTTGTGTCTCTGGCTTCAGATTGCTGCCAACTCGTGGGGCAAGGACTGGGGAGAGGACGGCTACTTCCGCATTGCCCGTGGGGAAAATGAGTGTGAGATCGAAACCTTTGTGGTAGGTGTCTGGGGCCGAGTCGGGATGGAAGACATGCACCACAAGAAGTGAGGAACTTGGGAGGCCGACCTTGCAGCAGCAGGTCACCAGGGAGAACTTCCTTCCTTTTGTTGCCCACACCTTTTTTCTTCTCCAAAAAAAGAAAGAAAAGAAAATCAAATCCGAGATCTGGATCAGCCAAAGAACACCACACAGCTCTTTTTCACCACTGTGTCTGTCTCTGAAGAGAACAATGCTTGACCACATTCTGGGGTCTGCACAAGTCTGTGTGAGGCCTAGGACTGTTCTTGAAGCCCTGGGTATGTCTAAAAGGCTTTGGATGGCCTTCTTGGAAACTTTGGAAGTGCCTTGAGAACTCAAGAAACAGCTGGAGAGGGGGAAGTTTTGTCAGAAAGGACCAAGGAAAGTTATTCTGTCTGACACCCCCTTGCTCCTCTGCATCTTTGTTAGCCTACACTCAAAACCCAAAGTTTGCCACAGAGACATCAGAAGCAAATAAGGAACACCCTGTCAATTTTGCCTGAAGTGTGGCTAATGCCATACAGTGAACTGTATGGGAGGACAAATCAGCATCTCATTTTCTGTGGGTATCCAGTAATCTCTTGTACACCTCACCAGTGCCTCAAAATGAAGCCATTTCAGAAGTGCTTGTTTCTCTGACCTGATGTTCGACAGTGGTTTGAGTCAGGAACAAGCCTCTTTCGAGGAATTGGCAGCCATTGTAATGCCAACAGTTGTGGGCTTCTCATGTCAAACCATTTCGGGCCTCAGATAACATGGGATCTCCCCTTAGCTGCTCCTTCTCCTCACACATGTACCAACACCAGTCTTATGGAGACTACACAAAAACAATCAGGCCTCACAGCCTAATACACATTGTCTCTCGTAAACACTCCCATAGTTTCGTTCCTAGCCACTCCAAATTCCCATTGCTTTACCTCAGCCTGGCTAACATATAAAAGAAAAGAAGGAATCCCGAATCTCAAGTCTGTCAGGTGATGCCCTCACAAACAGAGGAGTCAGTCCAAATCACAGGAAGTGCTGTGATTTTGAGAAGACATTTCTAGAACTGCTCAGTTAGGTCCATCATTCTTGGAGGCCCAATCCTGAAATGGAAATGGTGTCCACTTACAGAATGAGGAAACAACCCCAAAGACTGGGTTTTTCTAGACAGCTTTGCCCAGGCATGTGGGAAATTCACCTGGGTGGTGGAACGAACTACTGCTAGGGTTCCTCCCCCCCCCCAAAAAAAGGTTGTGTATCTTATGATTCCTGGTGATCAACCAAACGATTGGAAGACAAGCAATAGTTTTCAAGAGAGCTGAGGATGGTATGAAGGAGGCATTGTTGTTAATTGTATTCACACCCTTTGTATTTGTCTGGCACTCCTCTCTGATCAAATGAATTTGGCAGATTTTTGAAACATGGCAGAAACCATCCATTAAGGAGGCTGAAGCAACATGTTATAAAAAAAATGTGGGGCTGACACTGAAAATAGCAACCTTTCACCCAAGTTCTCCATAACTTAGCCCACGTCCTTATGACATCTCTAAGCTGAACACTGCCCAACTGCTGCCAAGGGCGGCCAATGTTCTGTAGCAGGAAAACACACCGTATCACGATGTCAGGAGTTTGCAGAAGAAGTTGTGCTTCTTGGAGGAAGGAACTCGGCATGGGGTTCCTGTGTGCTTTACTCTGTGCCAGAGCAGAGTGTTTGTTTGTGCCACAGGGGATGACTCCATTGTACCACCTTCAGTTATCTGAAAAAAGCATTTGCCTGCCTACTGGCAGAGCGAGCCAGAATCAGCCCCCTGTCCCGCTAGAGCCCTGTGCTCTTTCCCTACCACATTGCCATTTCTCCTCTCTTCCAAATTAGAAAATAGGAAATCATTTTCTTCTTTTCTCTCCCCAACCCCTTTAAAATCCCGTTCTGTTTTCTCATTTGCCCTCCCGAGATCTCTTGCAAACACAGAGTTTTGCTGACACAAAGAACTCGGTGCACCAGCCCATATATTATCCATATTGAAAGCCTTCATTCTCCCCTGCTCTGGCCTCACTCTGCCCCTATCAGTTATCCCTGTCCCTTTCTTTCATGTTTTAGCGCCTGTCTCTGAGCCTTCTGTACAGGATGTGGGGGTCTTTGGGTGCTTAATCCCACCCTGGCTTAGTAAGACCATTGTTGGGAGTTTGGTGCTGATGAAAGGGGGCTTTAGTCAGGCGTCATGGCTGGTTCTGTCAGTTTTTGCAAGCTTCACAAGCGTCAGTGTAAACACCGAGCCGCCCCCATTCATGTGAAAGAAGCGGGGAGTGAAAGCGCACATTAAAGTGGAGTGCGTTCACGCCTGACTGAGGCAGCGAGGCTTTAGGGTAAGCGTCTGTGCCAGCACTCCATATGGAGTCCAAATGAAGTTTTAACAAGGGAGAGGCCAGCAAGTACATGTGCCCAGATCAAAGCAGAAAAAGAGACATCCAGGTGATTGTGGATTTTCTAAGCCCAGACCTTGGCTTAGAACTCACAGGCCCATATAGCTGTGGCTGGGACTATACCACTTCAGACTGCAGGTGGCGGTGATGGATGCATGGACTGTTCTATGAAAATTTTAAATAAAAACATGGAAAGTAAGCATTCTAGGGAGAAAGCAAGGTGCAAACCCACCTCCATGGCATCTGTCCAGGTAGATGGCATTTTTAATTTTGGCATGAAAAGTATTCCATGTGTGCCTCCACTCGCAGTCTGCAGTGGTATAACCCAGACACAGGTTGACCAGGGAGAACTGGGCCACTGCATGAAAGCAGAACAGAACTGCCTCCAGGATACCTGTCCATTTCAAAGTGCTTTGGGAATGGAAATGTGCATTGGGGATATCAAGCTCTTGTCAAATGTCAAGCTCTGCAGTCCACGCTTCCATCCTAGGTTGACTTGCTATCCTCTCTAAACTGTTGGCAGCAGCAGCAGCTGTTTTTAGGAGCAGCCTAGATTCTGACACCCATTTGTAACTACTGTGCAATCATTGTGGGCAATCCTCTAATCCTGCCCACTTCCTGGCTATTATAGCTCCATCCCTTCTTCTTCTTTCCTTATCAAAGCTTTTAACTGAAAAAGGAAAGATAAGAAAATGTAATGAATTGCCATCAGTGCACCTGTGCACCCATTGCCTAAACTTGGTAGCCCTCTTCCAGAGAATGTTCGGACAGGCATACATGTCTCAGTTTTTTTCTTTACATTTAGTTGCTGGGCACTTCGTCAGGAGTAAATGTGTGAAGTAGCTGGTGCCCTTGAACTGTGATGAAATTTTTGTGAAGAAGGGAGTTTCAAAGTTCCTCAAGGCTAACTGTGTGTCTGGAGACTCTACAAATGGACAACAAATGCATGGCTGTTGGAGTGTAGTGAGGTTTGAGTGAACATCCCTCCAGTCTCCAACATTTTATCTGCAATGGCCTGTTTACATAGGGTTGCCATAGCTGTTGAGCTTTCTTTGGAAAATCTCTGGAAAAAATT
The DNA here is from genome assembly GCF_951804945.1 of Podarcis cretensis. Lineage (NCBI taxonomy): Eukaryota > Metazoa > Chordata > Lepidosauria > Squamata > Lacertidae > Podarcis > Podarcis cretensis. The sequence goes on from NC_137177.1 coordinate 33,532,795, forward strand.
GAAGTTTTAGAGCTTTTTTAAAGGAAATTCAACAAAAAAAAATCAACATTTTCAACATGGGTTGCTATGGGTTCCCAGTTATTTTAACCTCTTTTGGAAATTCCACTGGGACTCCATTTTCAGCAGGCGAATCCTGGATATGTCCAGGGAATTCCAGACATATGGCAGCCCTACATTTACACATACAAGTCATCACTTGCACCCGAGGCCAAGTCATGCAGGAGAATGAGATGAAAGAACCTAGTGGTTATAAGAATGAAATATACTTGATTTAGACTGCGGGTTGGCAATGCCATTTTGAAATGCTTCCCCCGGGTTTTAAAAATAATTCACTGAAAGTAATGAAAACAAAAATCCTACCACAGCTGATCTAAATGTTATGAGTGCCTGGTTTTAAAAGCTCTAACCCCAGCCACGCACTCTGCTGTGCTTGCAATGAGATTTTTAACGTATCAGCACATTGAATAATGTGATCTCCCACCTGCCCTTTGATATTATGTACCTTGTTCTTCCACCTCAGGACTCTTGCCACCTCTTCCTGCTACATGTACAGCCTGTGCTTAAAATAATTTCAAAACTTGAGGGATTCAAAATGGTCGCAGCTGACTTGGCCTGCTAAATTCAGCAAAAGTGAGGAATAGCCTTGCCTTTTCAGGCGGTGCCAAAATGTTCTGAGAAGGCAGTTACTCCCCATGTTAGAAGACTGGCTATTATATTCTGGCTATTATATTAGTGCCTGCTCTCCCTGACTGGATATAGGTGCATTTGTGCAAATTGTTGTTGTTGTTTAGTCATTTAGTCATGTCCAACTCTTCATGACCCCATGGACCAGAGCACGCCAGGCACGCCTGTCTTCCACTGCCTCCCGCAGTTTGGTCAAACTCATGCTGGTAGCTTCGAGAACACTATCCAACCATCTCGTCCTCTGTCGTCCCCTTCTCCTTGTGCCCTCCATCTTTCCCAACATCAGGATCTCTTCCAGGGAGTCTTCTCTTCTCATGATGTGGCCAAAGTATTGGCGTCTCAGCTTCAGGATCTGTCCTTCCAGTGAGCACTCAGGGCTGCTTTCCTTAAGAATGGATCAGTTTGATCTTCTTTCAGTCCATGGGACTCTCAAGAGTCTCCTCCAGCACCATAATTCAAAAGCATCAATTCTTCAGCGATCAGCCTTCTTTATGGTCCAGCTCTCACTTCCATACATCACTACTGGGAAAACCATGGCTTTAACTATACGGACCTTTGTTGGCAAGGTGATGTCTCTGCTTTTTAAGATCCTGTCTAGGTTTGTCATTGCTATTTGTGCAAATTATGGGCTAGCAAAGATGAGAAGTAAAACAAATGGTGACAGATAGGGAACTTCCAGACAATCTGTTTATTGAGCATTCATCCTGACTTGTTTGCAGGGAGGCTCATTAGGGTTTGCTGTTATGTGAACATTCATCCTGATTTGCTTGTGGGAGGCTGGAGGACGACTGCGGAGGGTGTTGCATCCAGCTAGTGTTATCTGACACATTCCAGAGCATTTCCCTGTCACTTTCCCTATTGCTGAAAGTCTGACCGAGTGGGTTTGTTGCCCAGGACCTCTCAGTCAACTGTAATTGCACAACCGGAATTTGCCCAGAATGTGACTAAATTCCACCCAGAAATATGAACAGCCTGGAAGCGCTCAGAGACATAAATGTTGCAAACCTAAATAAATATAACCAGTTTGTCTGTTGCGGCTTTCCACAAAGAATCATGGAAAGGTTACTGATCCAGGAGGTGATTCACATGTTAAAAGTCTATTTATGTACATGGATCTCTTCAGCTGGCTCAGAGCACCTGTGTATTATCCACACGCTCTGGTTTCTGAATAGAGGGAATCTCCACCTTTGCAACTAACAGCTGACACTTGCATGAATGAACAAAACTTGATGTGTGTGTGGCGGCAGCGGCAGGGAGCCCTGCTCCAAATTCTCAAGTTATTACATTCCAAAGAAGTTGCTTCTGATCAGGCGTAGATCAAGAACTTATTCAAAGACAGAAGCAATCCTACTATCTTGTCTATGCAGAAGGTTTTGTATTTCTAAGAGCCTTTTTATATTTATTTTGCTTATTTGTAAATAAAGTGCATCAAAGACAGTGGCAAGAACTGTGTGTGGCTGGTTTCTTTCTTTCCACCTGGAACCTTAGGCTAAATTTTAGCATGCACACCCCAGGAAAACACACACACTGAACTGGGAGAGGTTATCCGCTGGTATTTGGAAACCAACACTGAGGTTTTCCTAAAGACACTTAAACTTGAATATTTCATTAATATACAAAGGAAAACTGGCGTATTTGTAACTTCTTGAAGAGGCTGCTTTTTATTTTATTTTTTTGTCCAGATGGGGTTTTTCCTCTTGGGGGTAATTTTCAGCAAGAAAACGTCAGTTGCAGAAAGAGTCAAAGACGACAATCTTGTAGGTTTTTGTTTTACATTGAAAAAGGACAGGAATGCCATCACATTTTCGTTCACGTCTCATCTGTAGCCAGACTACTTTTGTGACCAGAGGTATCTTTTGATACACCCAAACTTGGCCTACCTGGCAAAAACTTGGCCTCATTGCAAAGCACCACGGGAAGGGGAAAAGACAGAAGCAGACTCTTCCTGCTCTCACTTCCAGCCTCAGCTCTGGCCTCAGGGGCTTTTGCTCTGAGACGTCTGCAGGCATGCCTCCACCGCTGGATGTGTGTAGAGCGGGGAGGGGGAAGGTCAGCACCTGGAAAAGCTGCACAGTCGAGATAAGAGCCTTGGCCATTGTCTCGCTTCCTGTTATGCTGGGATGCATTAACCTTTGGAAAACCTTCTTCATGGAGTCCCCTGCCAGGAAAATGGGACAGCGGCTCAATTTAGATGCGAAATCTCCTGCTCCTGTAGTAGCCATTAGGGAAGTCCTGTCTGTGTCCTCGAGTGTCTTCTGATAAACCTGGGACATACCAAACTATCAGAAATAGGTGGGGACCCACAAGATTGATTGCTCCCCATCCACCTCCAAATTCCTGTGCGCGGAAATCTAACATATCAAGCATAAAATTGGACTCTCCTTGATAGCTAGCTTTCTGTGTGTGAGTAATTTTTTTGGATGGATGATTATCAGGGCTCGTTCACACTTCCTCTTTCCCTGTGCCTAGAAAGCACAGGTCTGAGCGGTTTTCTGCTTGACCAACGCTTTCTAGGCATGGGAGGTCTGTGTGGTTTTTCCCTCTCTCCACTCCTTTCCCAGGGAAAACTTGCTCTTTGGCTCTAAATCGGAATGAACGGCAGTCTGGGACAACCAGATCGCTGCCCCCCCCTCAATAAAGAGTGGTTTCCCCAGGGGAAAGGAGCAGGCCAGGAAAGGAGGCTCTGGAAATTTATGGGGTAACTTGTTAACAGTCCTGTGCTGCACTTTTAAAACCAGCCAGTTCAGGTTTACAATACTGCACATACTTACAAGGTGGCAATCTCCATAGAATTAAGCAGGGCTCACCTCTGTGCAGTTTGCTTAGCATGAACCCACACTAGGAATTGTGACAGCAGGGACCCCTCCTCTGAATCAGAGTGAGGCACTTTTCAGTTTTAGCCAGTTGCTGCTGCAAAATTGCAGTGCTTAAGTGCCCACCGTAACTTTACAAGGGAGGAGGTTGTGGAGAAAACCAGAACAACTTGGCCACACCTCTGTGACCGCTCATTGGTCATGCCCCCCAGGACCTCCTAGCAGCTTCCCCTTTTCTGGTGGGCAACAGGCTTCACTGACCGGCTCATCTTAAAAGTTGAAACCACTGAACAGGCCTGTCAACATAAAAAAAGAGGTAAGGTTACAAGTCAAGATGTCTGCTGTGTCTCTACTACAAGAGAATTTCACTGCATGGAATCAACAGCACTCAACACCTGACTTCTAGACAGTGCCGGTTGGGCTTCTGAAACATGGAGGATGGCTAACAACATTCCTCCAGATTTTTCTCTCTGATTTGGCTGAAATATGCAGTCACCTCATTCTTTTTAAATGATAGCTCTAGATGTTATTTCATTGATGTTGTTAAGTCCAGTGGTACCTCAGGTTACATACGCTTCAGGTTACAGACTCCGCTAACCCAGAAATAGTGCTTCAGGTTAAGAACTTTGCTTCAGGATGAGAACAGAAATTGTGCTCCGGCGGCGCAGTGGCAGCAGGAGGCATATTAGCTAAAGTGGTGCTTCAGGTTAAGAACAGTTTCAGGTTAAGTATGGACCTCCGGAACAAATTAAGTACATAACCCGAGGTACCACTGTAATTGCAAACCACTCTGTAATCCTTCAATATATAGTCAGTGCCAGATGTACATATAAGCTAAACAAGCTATAGCTTAGGGCCCCACTCTCTTGGGCTCCCCCAAAAAAATTTAGAGGGGAAAAAACTGGATGTACATTTCCAAAATATAAGATAAAAAACAAATAAAATAAAACCTACATTCAGCAACAGTGTTTTGTGTTGTGTAGGCTCCTATGATGTAAGTAATGGGCCCCAAATCATTTTAAGTTAGAGCTTAATAATTATTTCACTATTAATATACTTCTTCTTAATTACATTTCACTATTAATATATTTCTTCTTAACTGTATTTCAGTTCAACAATTACTTTGATAAAATACATATTTTGTTATGTGCAAATGGCTTTAGATACCTGTTAGGTCCATAAATTACCATATAGCATATATTCAACACCAAAAACAGCAACAATTTGTTGTTGACAAAGGACAGCTGGACATATAAAGGGCCCCATTACCTTCAGTAGCTTAGGGCCTCATCAAACCTAAATCTGGCCCTGTATTATAGTGTAGGCACCCCTGATTTAGCTGTCTGCCACCTTCCCTCCTCACCCTTCACTGCATTTGGAGTAAGGAAATGCTGCCATCTTGTGCCATCCTGGGAAACTTCAGGAGCTCAAGACCGGGCACCAGCCTTCTGTTTTCTGAATTTCATTTCTTTCTGACTTCATGGTCTATGTGGTAGATGGATGCAAATTCTGTACTAAGTGTGTTGAGTCTATTTAAGGTGCCCCCAGACTTTTTGTTTTTGCTGCAAGAGACTAGTGGAAGGACTCTGGACTCTTCCATAAATGGCAATTACCGTATGTCTCCCCACCTAGTGAAGAAACCAGAAACAGCAGTTAGACATGTTCCCTAAAGATCTGAGCTCAAGATTTAATGCAGATATACCCTTCTATCTTAGGGTTGCCATATTCCCAAAAGTGAAAATCCAGACAAATTTGCAGCCCCATTCTATCTGTGCAGCTGAGGAAAAGCAGAACTATTCAGCTCCTGGAGACAAAGTTACTTCCCAAAACAGGGTCCTTCCCCACCCCAGCCCCAGCCCCACAGTGCCCTAAATTGATTAGGAATAAGCAAAACCATGATGTAAGTGCGCTAAGTGCTATTGTAATAGATTTTATTAGAATTTTGAAGGTTACAGAAAGAAAAGTAGAAAAAGTTAAACAAACAAAGCACACAAAAAAACAAAAAAACCACACAAATCCAACCTTTACATAACTTTCTTTCCTTAGCTTATTTCCTTGACCTCCTCACACCTCCCTTTTTTGTATTCTAGTTCAATTAGATATTTCAGCAAGTCCTTTCCATCTTTGTTTTTATCCTAAAAATTTATCTTGATATACTATAACTTTACATTCTCCTCTTTCACTAATTACCAATCCATTTTTACTTAATCCTTTATAACATTTCTGCTAAAACCACATAGCTTCATTCCAACATCCTTCTAACATTCCTTAATTTTACAATGTTTCTGTAGATAAACTTTAAATTTTTTCCAATCTTCTTCCACCAACTCTTCTCCCTGGTCTCGGATTCTGCCAGTCATTTCCGCCAGTTCCATGTAGTCCATCACCTTCATCTGCCATTCTTCCCGGGTGGGTAAATCTTGTGTCTTCCAATACTTTGCAATAAGTATTCTTGCTGCTGTTGTGGCATACATAAAGAAAGTTCTATCCTTCTTTAACACCAATTGGCCGACCATGCCCAGGAGAAAGGCCTCTGGTTTCTTCAGAAAGGTATATTTAAATACCTTTTTCATTTCGTTATAGATCATCTCCCAGAAAGTCTTAATCCTTGGGCATGTCCACCAAAGGTGAAAGAATGTACCTTCAGTCTCTTTGCATTTCCAACATTTATTTTCGGGCAAATGATAAAATTTTGCAAGCTTGATTGGTGTCATGTGCCACCTATAGATCATTTTCATTATATTCTCTCTTAAGGCATTACATGCCGTAAACTTCATACCTGTGGTCCATAACTGTTCCCAGTCAGCCATCATAATATTATGTCCAACATCTTGTGCCCATTTAATCATAACCGATTTTACCATTTCATCCTGAGTGCCCCATTTCAACAGCAAGTTATACATTCTTGACAAGTTCTTAGTTTTGGGATCTAACAGTTCTATTTCCAATTTTGATTTTTCCACCTGGAAGCCAATTTTCTTGTCCAAATTGTAAACCTCCATTATTTGGTAATAATGAAGCCAATCTCACACTTTGTTTTTTAGTTTTTCAAAACTCTGCAGTTTTAATCTATCTCCCTCTTGCTCCAAAATTTCCCAATATTTAGGCCATTTGACCTCCATATTGAGCTTTTTCTGAGCCTTCGCTTCCATTGGTGACAACCACCTTGAAGTTTAGTTTTCAAGCAAATCCTTATATCTTATTCAGACATTAAACAGTGCTTTCCTGACAATATGGTTTTTAAACGCTTTATGTGCTTTGACCTTGTCATACCACAGCTAAGTGCTATTGTAGTGGGGTGACTCAGTGAATGAGTTCTGCTGTCTGAGGTTGTTGCTGGTCTGAAATGTCACATTTGCCGTGATTGCATATGGCAGTCTCAGGCCATTTTTTTTCACCGCCTCGCCCCCCTCTCCCCATTTCCAAGGTAACACTTTGACAACACCAGGGGCATAGATTAAGACTAGATTTTTATCAAATATTTTTGCCATACATTTATGGAACACAAAGTATATGACCTGGTAGAATTATAGATACTTCCTTTGCTTTAGCAGCCTGCTAAGCAAATTCTTGGATTCACTCCTTAGTTACATCTGGTTGCATAAATGTAATGTACTCTTTATTAGGCTGCCTAAGTTCAGTTGGTCCTGCAGAGGATTTATAGAACTGTGGCTACCTGCATCAAAATAGATGTCTTGCCCATTCTGTCAAACTTGTTTCTGCTCAAGCCTTACAGTTCTGGTTCTGCTCAGGAGATGGCACTGGAGACACACTGACTGAAAGCCTCTCACCGTCTCAAGCCAAAATTTGAAGACTGTTTTGGAAAGTAGGGAGTTGTCATTAAGTGAGGCGATGAAAATAACAGGGTTTGATGTGCTAAATTGCAAGAGAAGGAGAGAGGAGGGCTTTGGGGGGGGGGAGTTAGTATTTATTTGGGTGTGGGATGATAGGAGTTTGACTACAATAGAAAAAAAGCTAATGTGCAAAAAAAATTCTATCACCGCCTCAAGACAATTTTCAGGCAGAACAAGTAATGATGTTTGAAAAACGTTTGGAGTCCTGCAGAAAAAGTCATTTGACAGAGTAATGGATTGATTTTGGCATAAAGCCCTAAGGCATGATCCATTTAAAGTTAGGTATTTTGAAGCCCCATTAATTTAGGATGAGGAACATTTAATGATCACACAAAGCTGGCAACAAGTCTTTGTGGGCCTTTGGCAGCAGGACATTGGTAAGTCAGTCCCCCCCCCCAATCTTACAGGCTGTGCCATGGAGGTCGCCCATGTTAAGTCCTAATTCTAGGAAATAAGCATCATTTGTGTTACATAGAAGGCAGAGCACGAAGGTTTTGGTATTTGAGACCTTCGATCTGGAGTTCAAAGCATCTACCTGGGGAGTTTGTGTGGTACTTCAGTTACTTAAATTACTTAAGGGAATTAGCCAGAATTAGCGAGTCCCCATTTCAAATAAATAAGTTCAAATAAACTTATTTCTGTTCAGAATTAAAAATGGCAGTCAAAGAAAAAAAGGGTTTGTGGCTTAAAGCACCAAAAAGCAACACCAGCAGAATAGCAAGGTGGTTACTTGGAGCTAATGTGTACATAATGCTACCCAAACTTATATTGCCTGGACCAACTGTTTACATCATACCCTCCAACATTTCTTCAGTTAAAATAGGGATGTCATCATCATCATCATCATCATCATCATTATTATTATTATTATTATTATATCCCACCCATATGACTGGGTTGCCCCAGCCACTCTGGGTGGCTTCCAACATAGATAAAAACATAGTAAAACATTAAACATCAAAAACTTCCTAATACAGGGCCACCTTCAGGTGTCTTCTAAAGGTTGCATAACAGTTACCTATCTCTCTGCAGGACAGGCTGCCTGCGGACCAAAGCTCAGCTGACCAAGAACCTTTGACCCAAAGGCGGCCTTAGTGGAGAATGAAGAATCTATCTTACAATGTGAAGCCTGTGTAGCCCCCTTGCGCATGTGCAGAATGGGAAAATCACCCTAAAAGTCTGTGGAAGGAGGCTGCTCCCCCAAGCTGTACTGCAATAAGCACCAGGAGAACCTTTGTTTATAGCTGGGTATACGAGGACAGTGCCCTCCTTTAGCTTCAGGATGCAGTGGGCTGCCCTTCACTGGCCTTATTTAAGCAGAGGCTGCATAACCATCTGTCGGAAAGGCTGTAGTTGTATGCTGCGCTGAGCAGGGAATTGGATCAAAGGACCTCTAGGACTCTTCCAGCTTCGTAATCACAGTACTCTGTTTTCTGATGGGAGGAGTGCCCGGTGGTAGTTGGCAATCTCTCTCTGCTGACACCCCCCCCCCCGGAAAGAGGAGAGCAGTCCAGTATCTCCAGTCAGCATTGCATCCTCTGCCATGTCATGGGGCTCTGCAGATGCCCAGCTGGGTCTGACACTGGGCCTCAGCTTGCAGTGAAATGGGACTTAAAATTGCTTAAATGTTAGTTGCACCATGCACATGGATTCTAGTGATTTAGCTGTGTGATTCCTACATTGCAAAGGGCTGGACAAGATTACTCCTTGGGTACCTTCCAATTCTAGTGTTGCTGTTATTGTTACCAGTGCTTTTCTTTTTTTAAGGAAAAAAGGTGTTGGTATTCACCATGAAGTTGTTATAGTAAGTGCCACACACACACACACACACATATATATATATAAAGGTAAAGGTAAAGGTACCCCTGCCCGTACGGGCCAGTCTTGACAGACTCTGGGGTTGTGCGCCCATCTCACTTAAGAGGCCAGGGGCCAGCACTGTCCGGAGACACTTCCGGGTCACGTGGCCAGCGTGACATCGCTGCTCTGGCGAGCCAGAGCCGCACACGGAAACGCCGTTTACCTTCCCGCTGGTAAGCGGTCCCTATTTATCTACTTGCACCCGGAGGTGCTTTCGAACTGCTAGGTTGGCAGGCGCTGGGACCGAGCAGCGGGAGCGCACCCCGCCGCAGGGATTCGAACCGCCGACCTTTCGATCGGCAAGTCCTAGGCGCTGAGGCTTTAACCCACAGCGCCACCTGCGTCCCATATATATATATATATATATATATATATATATATATATTTTAAAGGTGGCGGTACTGCATCTCCTTGAGTACTCCTAGAAAAAGCACTGTTTGTTATTATATTTATATATCCCACCTATCCTCCAAGGCCCTCAAGGTGGTGTATGTGAGTCTCCCCCTCTCCATTTCACCCTCATAACACCCCTGCGATGTAGCCTAGCCTGAGACACAATCAACAACACCCAAGGTCACCCAATAAACAACATGGCTGAGTGGGGATTTGAAGCCTAGTCTCCTAGATCCTACTCCAGCACTAATCACTACATCACACTAGTTCTGAGGAGGCAATTCATAAACAATTTACCTCACAAAACCAACCTCTGTTCATGGAATATTACAGAACTTCCTCTCCACATCAACAGTGAAAAGGTTTCAAATTGTGGCTTGTGTCCGTTAGGAAAGTCTGAGGAAGCCAACTCCTAAATCCAAGCCAGCTAGAGGCAGGCTATGATTTCTCAGCAGCGAGGCAAAGCTACTCTGTACATGTTCAAGGTTATTCTCTCACACCGTCATTCTTCACACAATATATTATTTGCCCAGCGCTCTGTGACTGGTTCTGGGGCTCCATCCAGACTCAGACTGAGATCCAAGTGGCTTCCTAATCCCCATCGCCTCCCAACAGAAAAAAAAAACAATTTGTCTTTCTCTCATGTCTAAACTTCCTGACATTGCTTAAATCCTTTTAAGCAACCAGCTCAAATTGTCCTGCTTTATGTCTCTTGCAAATGCAGGCCATGGCCCTAAGCCTCCAAAAAAGATTATCCCATTAAGCAAAGAAGTCTGAAATCAGCAACTCTGGGCACTTGGGCTGGAGGGTGGGAGGAGAATCGATAACCTAGAAAATGTATATCTTGCTTTCCCCCCCCCCTTCCCTTTGTAAATATGAGCCTTTGAAAGAGAGTGGAACAGAAAACACTAATTTTCTTTCTTCCCCAAAAAACACACCCCAATCTAAGTACAGTAAAAAGGAACTGACAATCAGAAGCTACGTTCTATTAACTTGAGAAATGGGCGCTGGGATGGAATCTAAGCCGGAGATGTTGGCTAGGGGTGGGGTGAGAATTAAATGGCCCTGCTTTTAGCAGGAGTGCTGCACAGCAACTTTAACTGTTTCCTCTGTAACTGTTGACTTTTGGAAAAAGATGCTAAGACCTGGTTGAGGCCTGGGTCAGAATGGGTCTGTGGGCAATGCTCAGACTTCGGGTGAGTGGGTGGCTAGCATAGTTGTTTCTCTGCATAAATTGCATAGTTTTAAATGCACACATATCAGCCACCCCATTCCCCCCCCCCCCAGTGAGTTAACAACCCTACCCATTCATCCCCATACAGCTCCTATCATTCCTCCCTGTTTAAAATTTAAAGCATTTTTACCTCATTATTCAGATAAATATGGGTCCCAGAGAGGCTCACAGAGGTCAGGAATAAGACGGTCCCTGAAATTGTGGGTCACTTGAAACAGCGGCCAGTCATTAATGTTTTTTAGACCCAGGGACCCATTTGTAATTTTAAGTAACTGTTGTGGGTGACTTCCCCTCTGATCGCTTCTCTCCTCACTCATCCAGATCAGGACACACAAATACACACATACGGTTCACTCAATGAAAAAACCCCACACATTTTACTTTTCCAGTGAATCTGGGTGGAACTAATCTGTGCCTTGAAAAGCACATGGTGATTGTATTCAGCTAACTTTTACCTGGAGTAGACTAACTGAAATTAGCGTGTCTCAGTTAGTCAGGGACATTCATTTCAACGGGTCTATTTTGGAAAGAAAGAAAAAAGAATTTGTACCAACCAAAAAGGAATGGCAGGATACATTATTAGATTATACTGAACTGGCCAGATTAACAGAGACAATTAGGGGACAACCCGGACAAGAATTTCAAAAAGAATGGGGAAAATGCAGAGAATACTTTACCAAACAGTGCCCCAAAATATATACCTGGACTTGTTTCTACAGGAGACTTTGCGGTTTTTTAAGTCATAGCTAGGAAAAATTGAAATAATCACATATAAAAGAAACAGTATACAAGAAGTAAATAAGGAGGCCATTTACAGGATAAAGGAAGTCTTTTATTTTTATGTTATGTTTTCTTTATATAAGGGGATAGGAGTTTAATTTTGATAATTAAATTGTCAATGGTGGTGGGTTTGTATGAATGTATGAGTTGTTGTGGACTATGTTGTAAATAAATTATTAATAAAATTTTAAATTAAAGGTAAAAAGCTGGTTGAGTACAATCCACAAATTCCTGAAAGAGAAAGTGGGAAAGAGTGTCACTCTTCCAACATCAGCTCTATGTACTTTTGAAGGGAAAAGAGCAGAAACTTCTCTTATCAACCAGGAGAGGGCGGTGCAGAGGTTTTGTGGGCACCTCAAGGTTGCCATAGCAACATGGGCTCCACATTGCTCATAAGCTTCATATTTAGGGGCTATGCATTCCACATGAACTTCTCTGTTCTTGCTCTGGGTATCAACACCTTTGCTGGTGAGGTTGGTTGTATCTTCTCCAAATGGGATCCACAGGGCTGCCAAATCTTTAACTGGCTTTTGCCCATGTGCCTTTCACAGCAGCCTCTGTTGGCTTGCTCTGCCGTGGCCTAGAGTGAGTCAGTTCAGTCACTTGTCATGAAGCTCTTTCCCTCACAAGGCAATATGGAAGTTCCCAAATGCCAAAAGTAACTTTTATTGTACAGGATTTTTAAATGATTTTTCCATGGATTATTATTATATTTCAATTAGGATTACATACATCTAGTCTGAGTATGACTAACACTGGCTACAACCCAAAATGTATAAACTCCTCTCTTTTTTGTCTCTGTGGAGGGATGAGAACCGCAAGCGGCTATTGCCGATTCTATTCTCGCAGCTCTGTGGGCAAGGCTGACTCAGAGGAAGTTCTTTCATGCAAACCCCATAATGTCACACTTCACAAAATGGAACTGGAAGCAAAGAGAACTTCAGGCGGTGGGGAAGCAGACCACAATACTTAAGAATCCCCCATCCCCAATATACATAAAACAGCATGTTTTCTTTTTAAAAGCAAACTATTTCCACTCCGTTTCCCTTTAATGCAATGCCATTTTAACACAATGTCCCATCCCTCTTGAATTCTCTTCTCCTTTGGTACATTTAACCGTGAGATCCTACCCAACTTTTTCTCTAAGCTCCTTGAAGTTGGCTTTCCTGAAATCCAGGAAATACACGCTTAACTATGCTCACAAATTCCAAGGTGACATATGGTCACTCTCTCCTAAGGTCCCCCCCCCCCCATGCTTACATTTCAGTGATCAGTTTTTCCTCTACTGGTGAGGATTATGAAGTCTAGGATAGCAGATCCCCTCATTCGTTCCTCCACCTTTTGAGAGATGAAGTTGTTAGCAACGCAAGTCAAAAATTCACCGGACACATGATGGATCAGTAGCTGGTAGGTGTTCTAAAAAAAAATATCCTGTTCTCATAGTGGCCAACCAGATTCCTATAGGAAGTCTGCAAACAGGATCTGAGTTCATCAACTCTTTCTGCCTAACTGGTATTCAGAAGCACTTTCTCCAACAGTGGAGGTAGAATATCTCCATCAGGGTTAGAAGGCACTGATAGCCTTATCCTCCATGAATCTGTCTCATTCTCTTTTAAACCCATTAATCTGTCCTCCACTTCACACATGAACCCACCTTGGTTTGGGAGGAACGAGAACTGATAGCAGCAAGGAACAATTCAAAGAATTCAAGCTTCATTTGTAATGGTTTCACACACATACCTCAAAAGCTTGCATAGTCTTTCATGCCCCCAGGTGCCGAATAAAAAACAAAAAGCCACATACCCATTGACCTATGCAGCTTCTCATTGCAACCACAACTGCCTGAGAAGAGATAGCAAGAGGGCTGAAGGTCTCAGGTCTTCAGTGACTTCCTCACCATGAATTGGTAATTGTGCCTTGCTAGGAGATAATGATTCATTGCTTCCATGGAAATGTCAGGTGCCTTTGCTCCTTCATCCCTTGAGAGGCTTTGGAAAATGTCACACTAGCTGCGGGCCAACAAATGCTCTTGGCATTTAATGTGACCAGCAGTTTCCACTGCTGCAGTCAAAGGCTCCATTTATTAGATAGATATATGTTACTTTAAGGCAGAATTTGCATCACCACACCTCCATAGCAACCGCAACTGATGAGATTTTTCGTTAAACCAAAGGTGAAATGTTCCGGAAGGCCTGCAAACGCCATATTGGTAGTCAAGATAACCTCAAAACTAATTGGTAGCTGTTGCAAGAATGAGCTCATATATGTTTATATTCATTTGCTTTGAAATATGCTAATTGGCTTGCTTTGATGCTGTGCTTATCTGTGTTCCTCCATTAGGCTTCTAGAGGTGACTTTTGGATTCAGCGAAGGAAGCAGTCCAGGCCTCTCCAGCCCAGACTAAGACTGCCTCAGGACCATTGTTCTCTCACACTAAGCAATGACATCACCTTCGGCCATGGGAGGGGAAGCCTACCCCCTTCTGGAAGCATCTGCAGCTAGTAGTTTCTGTGGCAGCCAGTCTCCTGTACTCTTTTGTCATGCAAAGTGACACTTAACAGACTCAGCAAGAGCTATTATTTTAACAGAGATCGATCTGACCTCTTCTGCATCCTCTCTGAGGTGTTTGCAACTTGGTTCATGCAACACAGTAAACCAAGGTTTATTCGTGACTACAGCCTGTGGCTACTGAGGAGAGAGCTAAACCAAACCTTGGCTTAGTTCAGCATGGTACAGGAATAAAGTGTGTGTGTGTGTGTGTGTGTGTGTGAGAGAGAGAGAGAGAGAGGGAGAGAGAGAGAGAGAGAGAGAGAGAGAAGGGGCAAAGCAACTCCTCTCTGGGAGTCTGTACATTCGCACAACCCTGGTAAATGATAGTTTACTGTGTCATGCAAGACGAGTTTTTCAAGACAGGATTGCTTCTTGAAGAGATGAGCCAGTGATTCTGATGATACAAGAGCAGAAAATAAATAAGAACCCCTCCTCCCATTATTAGAAGCGAAATCCCTAAGAGAGAGATGATTTATTCAGAAAATACCCATCTCCTGGTGGTGTTAGATAGCCCTCCTTGACAAGACTTATACCTGGAATTAGCTTCCATTTCTCTTATCAGTCCCTTCCTTCTGTGACAGTCCCTTTGCTGGCTGCAGCTGGAGGGGTCGACTGAAGAAGTGAGCAACTTTAATGGGGTTCGAAGGATCTCCGGCTGGGAGTCACTACAGCAGATGGAATTAGGCTTCTCCTCCCTTGTTTCTGCAGCTTTAAGCAAAATTCTGCTGTGTGCCGAGCTGGCGTGATGAATGTGGCAAGCGGGAGAAGACCACCCACAGGTCACAGAGCGGAGCTGATGCAGCAAAGAAATCTTTATAGCCGAGGCTGGCTGTGCATTAGCTGCTTAGAGAGTGAGCACAGGCTGGGACAAAGTAGCATACTTGGATCTAGGAGGCAGGGAGAAGTCATGGGACACCATCCCCAGGGAGCTTCTCTATTGAAACTCCACTGAAATGAACAGCAGAAGACAACAACGCCTTTGCCTGGACTAGCCTTTTGTTCATGAGACTCAGTTCATGTGGTGCTAAGAGTCTGTATTACAAATAGGGAAGAGTTGCCCATAAACGGCAGTACACATGGCATGAGCAGCCGGCTTCTTAGCTCAGTTGGTATACACACGAGGCTCTTAATCTCTAGGCTGTGGGTTCAAGCCCCACATTGCAGAAAGATTCCTGAATTGCAGGAGGTTGGACTAGATGACCCTTGTGACACCTTCCAACTCTACCATTCTATGATTCTATGATTCGTTCTCTGTACTGCCAGCCAACCCAGTGCCCTCCAAATGTTGCTGGACTACAACTCCCACCATCCCTAGCTATTGGTCACGGGGGCTGCTGGGAGATAGAGACCAGCAGCATCTGGATCACCCTTGTACTACAGACACAGGTGCTTCCTATACCAATTCCATTTTTGAATTTCTGTGATTGCTGCCAACGCATTCTTAGCAAATCATATTCAGCACCATGGACAGAGGTGCTAGAAATTAGCAAGGTAAACACTTCACCCCTCCCTGTGTCTTACGCTAAAAAAAGGCTGAGCAGTACTTGTGAAAAAAAGGTTAGAAGGTGCCCACTGACACTCTTTGGAGGCATTTGCAGAAGGTGTTTGCGGCACATAAAGATTTTGAAGATACCAGATTCTCCTAAAGGGGGGGGAAGGCGGGGGAGAAGAGGAGGGAAAGAAAAACTGGCCATGTCCCCAGTACTAGGGTTGTAGAGACTAATGTATTTATTTCTTTTTGAGTAGGGATGCATATCACACAGAGAAATCTATAAAACCCCTGCTATTTGCCGCCAGAGACATGGCATCGGTTCCTCTAAGTTGCTAATTCCCAAGCTGTGTTCCTGGAGCAAGAACGTAAATCAAATTATTAAAAGTTCCCTGGAGCCCAAATTACCTCCTCGTTTGGAGGCTAGTCTACCACAGCCCTACTTATTTATACTTCCAGGCTCTTTTCTGCCAAAAAGACCTTTCCAAAGTGGCTTATGAGGTAAAAAAAGGCAGCAAAATAAAAACCAAGAATCCAATAAAGAATGAATAAAAATAAAAACATAAAAGGTAGAGCAGCAGGAGGGGGGGGGACACACAACACAATTCCAACGGCAACAGAGGAAATGAGGGTCATTCTAAACTAAAAGCCCGACAGAACTATTTGTAAAGAGCCTTGAAACACTGCAGTGTGGGTCCCATGCGGCTTACCTACAGGAGGGAGTTCAATAGCCGAGGCCCCTTAAAACACCCCGTCCAATGTCATCCCCTATTGTTCCTTTGATGGAAGCAAAGTTTCTCCTGATCATCTCAGTAGGCGGGCAACTGGACTTGAGCCGCTGCTGCACCTTAGCTTCCTCCTTTGCCAGATGTGAGCACATACATGTAATTCTGCTGCATTAGATAAGCTCAATCGCACAGTCATTCCCAATACTTCATAAACACCCGCTCTCAGAGGAGGTTGGTGGTTGTGCTTTGTGTGAGTTACTGCTCTGGGCTTGCACTTTTGTATTCAATATCAGCGACTCCTGCAGAAAGAGCACGGGGCATAGCCTCTGAGGGTGAGTAGCTCTTACTGTTTCACTGAAAATTAGTGTAACAGCAAAGCATCCCTTTAGTTTCCACATAACAATTGTGCTCCTTCTATGAGAAATTTGGGAAACCTTGCCCATGGCATTACTCTGGCTTGGAATAAAATGATGCTTTCAAGAAAAGTATGATACGGAGGACATTTTAGGGCGAATATGATTACAGCTTATTGTGAGCAGGAGGTAATTTCCTCTTTAAAATCTGCCAATCCCTCCCCCCCCCCCCGCTTTGGCCCTGAAATGTGCGCTGTTTGGTTGTCATAGGAATACAGGAAGCAGCCTTATACTGTCTCTGCCAATATTGTCTGCCTATGCACTGACTCTTCAGGGCCTAAGATGGGGTTGTTCCAAACCCTCCTTGGAGATTCCAGAGATCAGACTTACAACCTTTTGCATGCAAAGCTTGTGCTGAAACACTGAAGGAAAGGGAGATTCAGGGCTAGTGTATACACTCATATGTCAGGAGTGGTCTGATGGTGTTTCCTGCTTGGCAGGGGGTTGGACTCGATGGCCCTTGTGGTCTCTTCCAACTCTATGATTCTATGATTCACTCAGCAGAATTAAGTGGTACAAAGCAATTCACTCGGACGGTGCGACACTTAAGAATGCAGCTGTCAGGAAGCCGGGCAACCGTAGCCACTAGAGGGGAGTGTTGCCTTAAAAGGAAATCAAGAAGGTATATTCTACCTCAGGGGTCAGCAAACTTTTTCAGCAGGGGGCCGGGCCACTGTCCCTCAGACCTTGTGGGGGTGGGGTGGGCTATATTTTGAAAAAAGAAGAAGAATGAATTCCTATGCCCCACAAATAACCCAGAGATGTGTTTTAAATAAAAGGACACGTTCTACTCATGTAAAAACACACTGATTCCCGGACTGTCCGCGGGCCGGATTGAGAAGGCAGTTGGGCCAGATCTGGCCCCCGGGCCTTAGTTTGCCTACCCCTGCTCTACCTAGTCATACCTTTGGTCCACCTAACTCAACATTTTCTAAGTTGATAGGCAGCAATTCTCCAAAGTTTCTGACGGGGCCTTCCCTGCCCCATCAGGCGATGCCAAAAAAACAAACCACAGGGCCTTTGGGATGCAAAGCCGGTGGCTGACCACTGAGCCCTTTCCCTTCATGCCCTACTGCTCCTGATGTGCATTTCTAGATGGGGAAAACAGCTCACACAACCACTTGAGCACAAAAAGATATTGAAGGTGCAGACACTATGTCAGCATTTATGTGGCACCTGAGATACAGAGGCAAAATGGCGGAAAAGGCACTGGGTTAGCTCCAAATCAGTTTTATCCAGAGTAAACCCATTGAAATTGGCTGAGGTTAGCCATGCCATTATTTTCAATGGGTTTGTTCTGAGTAGACTAACTCTAGATACAACCCACTGTTTGTATGCAAGAGCATTAAGTGCCCTGGGTTTAATTATCTGCACCCTTCCTTCAGCCACTCACTTTGTTGTGTGAGAAAGAGGTCTTGATTACAAAGGGGCTGAGAAAAAAAATAACATCAGTTACCTCTCTGAGATGCAGGAGAAAGAGTTGATTCCTGCCCATAGTTTTTAATTTGGCTGTGCATTGCTTTTTCACACTGATGAGTTGCCTCAGGTGCTTTCGTTAAGGTAAGGTAAGGTAAAAGAAAAACAAATCACATACAGAACAAAAGACTCCTGTCTTTAAGGGATCCTTTCTACCTCTTGTAACGAACTCAATAGGTGTGCAGCAGATTCTAGCCTGTGTTGTAGTGGGGACCCTCAACTGATGTGGGGAATTGACTAGGACCTGCTCAGCCTTTCCTTCTACCATCAAAGAGCAAAAGGTCATAAGAAGAGCTCTGATGGATCAGGCTGATGGACTCTGTAGTCGAACACTCTGTTCTCACAGTGGCCAAGCAGATGCACATGGGAAATCCACGAAGGGGAGAGTGGCCTAGGATAGGCACAGACTTCAGACTCATGTGGTGTACTTTATTTTTTGCTAGAAATGTGTCATTCACAACTGAAACCAGGTACAAAATGATGGCTCAAGGTGGAGCCAGCTACCTGCTGCACTGCACCCAGAGTGATACATTGAGATGACTTACATAAAGAATTGCAAATCTACATGAGAGTTACTGCAGATCACACATTTCAGGGTTTGGAAGTGCTGGAATGGAGTAGGGGGAGAATTCTTTGCATTTTCGTTAAACCACTGGGATTCATACAATCTTACCCATCCAATGAAATTCTTTCAGCAAATTACTAATAAATCCTCCCAGTTCTACTGCTGTCCTAGAATGCACCCAGCATAATCTTGCATCTGTGCTTGGCAGAAGAAAAATCAGACTCTCTTTCAGGGGAGTTAGTCCTACTGGCTGTTCTTCTGACCAGTGAGGAATGTCCAGGTGCCCTGGAAGATAGCTTGAAAGCAGCTGTTCCACCATCAAAGCAGGGGAATTCTTTGCAAAAGTGGTACTGACGCTGAGGAACACCTCTCAGTCTACAACAGATGTAAAATGAAGGCACGAAAGACAGAGCTTAGTTCCTTGCAAACGCCTCTAACCCATCCAAAACAACGTTATCCTGTCTCTGAATAATTTAATAGTGCAGCCCCATGCATATCTGCTCAGAATGGACTCCAACTGAATTCAATGGGACCTCATGCCACGCATGAGTGTACAGAGGTGCTCCCAGAAAAGGTGTGGGTTAGGGGGAAAAGCTTTACTTTTTTTAAAAAATGGAACCAATTCTCACACTGCCAATCTACTTCTCCAGTAGACCCACTAAGAATCTTAGGTTTCCTCTGCACCATCTAGATGCATGCTCCAGGTTTGCAAGATAAGACCATCAGTAAAAGAATTAAACCATTAATTCCCATCCTATGCTGTGAGAAATAAATAACTATAAAGTGTGTGTAACTTATACACAAATGATACTCCCTGCTACTATTCTGCCTCCACATTTTTTGACAGGTAATTATGCTGTGTCTCTGTATTGTGTGCAACTGAACAATCCAATCACTAGATGTATAGTGAAATTGCTCTCAAAGGGTGCCTGTTGTGTCTCCGTAGGAGTCACTGCTCAGAGCTCACCCCTCATTTTCAAGTTAAATACCTTAGTGATTCATACAGAAAGGCAGGCAGCTCTTTTAGATACATACTCTGAATGCAAACATTTTAGGTGTAAGAAGGAAAGGTGCTCGCCATTTTAATTTAGCTGGGATGGGGGAAGTGTGTCACAACTATGTAAATTTTGGAGGAAATGCAGAAACATTTTCTTTAAAGCAGGAAATTCAAGGTAAGGGCATCCAATTTGCAAGAGTGGGTAGGCATTCATAACATCCTGCCCCCCACCCCTGTCACTACTCCACGGACAAAGATCCATTCACCAAGCACCTCAGTCCACTAATCTACACTGTTATTTCTTGCCTACCTTTGCTTCTCTAAATACAAATTCTTTGTTTGAGACAAGTGGGAAGAAAAGAGTTCCAGGCAGAGATTGCTTTTGACATTATGTCTGCAGGGAGGTGAAAATAAACAACTTGCATCTGGTGAGCCAATGCATAAACCGCCAGGAGTTCTTGGAAATGCACAAGTGGGAATTATTTGCTCTGCTGCAAAGGCAGTGATTTTATGCTAGAAGTGCAGCTCTCAGGCTACCAGGAAAGCCAACTGCCTGGCACAGTAGCCAGAACCGCACACCGTGCCTAATGAAGAGGCTGCTCGTTAAGAGCTGAAAGAGTAATTAGCAGTTCAATTTTCTTCCAAAGCTAAAAGTTAATCTCATCATTTGCATGGCGGATTCCCCCTCTCCCCCTGGTTTGTTTTTGCAAGAGAAATTACAGCAATAGCTTAAAGCTGCTTTCTCCTGCTGTTTCTGTGGCTGCGAAATTCTCCATCCAGAAGGCACCAGACCAATCTGACAGAAGTTCTCAAACTACCTAAAAAAACCCAAACCTTCCTGAGTCTGGGTGTACCTCAATTATCTTGGCCAAAAGTGAGAAAAGGGGCTGGGAAATGGGCTTGGTACAAGGGGCCTGTTCTTTGCTTGGGGAACTTGCTCTACCCTGCGACGGAAAGAGGGTTTGAGCCCTCAAAACAAATTGTGCAGATTGGATGAGTGTGGCTGCAGTCAGTGTGTTCTCAAGGGTCAACATGGAACCTAGATGCTACTTCCATGTCTAGAGGCAGAAGGGAGCTGTTTGGCACGGAGCCAGCAAGTGTCCCCTGAGAGAGATCAGGAGGCAGACAAAGGCACCATCTAGACATCAGTTTTTGAGCCACAGAGGGAGTTGCTCCTTCTGGTGCCACCATCAGAGGCACCAACCATTTATTATCTGTGGAAGGATATGGTGTTTTGTTAATAAGGATTTTCAAGTTTTGTGCCCATCACCTTCCTGGTGAGGGTACAACTCAAAACTACAGTTAGCCCCTCTGCCTTGGGCTAAGTAGGCCCTGAATGCCAGGACTCGACAGATGGGAAGTCATGAAAACAAATGCCTCTCCCCTCATCCCTGACCAGCCTCAGCCAGCCCTGCCAGAGGTATGGCCCCTGGCCCCTTAAAAAGAACAATTTAAAGCAGCGTAAACTAATGTATGAAATTCAACATGCATGGCTGCTTTTTTTGCAAGGAAAGAACATTGGGCAGATGGTAGGAGGATGCAGAAGCCCAGATAATTGGTCATGGGAGAAAAATCAGGTACTGTCTGAAGTATCACCGCCTGCCCAGCTCTCCTCTGGCCTGTGAATCCAATGCCTTAGTGTGCTTCATAGTTATTTTCTGGAACCACAAGGGCTGGATACTCAATATAAAAAGAAGAGAACCCGGCTGTTTGCCACATGGAATTCCACACTTCTGCGTTGAACTGGCAGACTCTCTCTTGCCAAAGGGCAGGTTTGAGGATTATATCACCCACTTCCAGGTGCTTTCTATCTAACATATTTGCATCCTAGCCATCCACAAAGCAGCTCAAGGTGGTCTTGTATTAGGCCATCCCATTTTATCCCCACAGTATTTTGTACAGTTCTCATGCACGAAAGAAACACACAGAAGGGGAAGAGAGTGTTTAGGGTCCTTTATTGTACAGAGTTTTACCTGGGTATAAATCTCTTTCTGACACATCTTTATCTATGATTTTGGCCTTTACAAAAATCACAAGCAATGTGTTGGCAACTGGGAAAATAACTGAGAAGTGCCAAGTGAGCAGTTGGCAAGGGACTTTGCACTTTAGCAATGCAAAAAGAAATCTGCCGGGACACATTAACCAGAAGGTCAAGCCTTCAGGGGAAAAGACCCTCCCCAGAAAAAAGAAGAAGTCTGGAATCTTGGCTGATGGTCTCCCCATCTAGTGGCAAAGAAGGGAGCTGCACTTGGCATGGATCTCATGGAATGCAGGAATTTTGGCTGCTGTCGACACAAAAGCATGGAACCCAATTTTCTTCCCTAGGTGTTGTTTTCTGCTTTGGCGATTACAGGTTGCACATGCAAACTACAGAAGGGCAATTTAGGACCAAGAAGCTCTATTCAGACTTCTTGGCAACCAACTTCTCTAACTTCTTGGCGGGATGGTTGAGTGGGGGAAGAGGAGAGAACTCAGGCAGAGGGTAGTGGGGGCTGCTGCAGAGCTGCCTGGCACAGACAGTCTGACTTGGTGTTTGTGGCTCACCCTCTAGTGGCTATAAGAGGCAGCTGTTTCAATGCAATCAAACCAAACCCTTTCCAAGAATCCACCTAGCTTAAGCATCTGGCGTTACACTGGTGTGATGGAGAAGGGCAATTTCATTTTCCTTTGCAACACAATGTCCTCCGGACAAAGTGGTCCTTCCTTCTGTGGAAGGAAATGCCACCAGCCACCAGTGGGATCACCAACAAAATCAATACCCCTGGCTCTCACAACACGCGAGCGGTCGAGATCGTAAGGAAGTCTTCGTAGTTGAGTCGTACGTTGCCCGTCATGCCAGTATCCTTTTCCCGGAAGGCTTCGGTCAGGGACTGGAGCAAGGTGCAGATTTGGATGAAGCGGTCCAGCTGGATACCAGGATTGGCAGCTTTCGGTGAGTAACGGGAGAGCAGCAGCTGGGAAAACTGGGGACTCAGGCTGTAGCCCATTTGGGAGAGTGCTAGGAGAACAGAGGGCAGGGAGAGAGAATAAATGAGAATCCACGCTTCACACAGCCATGGGTGGAAGTCACAAATGATTCGCAGCTGTTATTAGTCTTATTATGAATGTTGTCTTATGAGTGATCTTTGTAAGCTACTCTGGGAATCTTTCCTGCTGAAGAGGAGGGTAAAATGCTATAACAATAATAATAGTTATTATTATCACCATTAACTGCCCAAGTGCTAAACTTTTTTCTTCTCACCCAAATACTAACACTGAGAGAAGATGGCCTTTCTTGAGTTACTCAGAACTGAGCGTTCAAGCACCCAAGAACCATGCCAGTATTTCTACATGGCTACGTTTTTCAGCGATCCCTGATGATGCATTTTTTTCGCACTCCTCTTTTGGCACATCATCTAACCACTGCTAACTCTGTGTCTGCTCAGCTTCTTCTTAGACCAGTTCTTTCTCCATTTCCAAGCCTAGCCCCAAGCCACTCCAGATAACTTAACTAGGGACTTGGATTTCGGTTCTCATGAACCTACGGAGACTGCTAGAAAAAGCTGCATTACTCAGAATCCATCAAGCTCAGTGTTGTCTGCAATGACTGATGCCAGCTCTCCAGGGCTTCAGATGGGGACTTGTTCAACCCTACTTGGAAGACATCAGGGGCTGAACTGGGAACCTCTCACATGAGGCGTATGCAGCCTCCCACTGAGCTACGGCTCCACTCTTGAGGAACCACATAAGTCCAATGAGTCACTGTTCTGCTGTCAAAGCTTCCTGAAGAAATCAGCTCATCTGCTCTCCAGACACAGCAAGAGGCATAATTGCCTGATGCAAAAACTTCACATTTGTCAGTTTACTAGGTTTTAGGCTCGGCCATTGCCAGCTGATGGGAGTTGTAGTCCAAAACATCTGGAAGGCACCAGGTTGGCAAAGGCTGCTTTAGCTTGTTCTGGTCATAATGCATTGATTCAATCTCATCACAGTTACTGGGGATCTGGACTGTGTCAGCAGTTCAACAGAAGGCTGGATGTCAATACAAAATAAAAAAATTCCTTCCAGTAGCACCTTAAAGACAACAGAAGTCTGTTTCAGTGTATCTGAAGAAGTGTGCATGCACACGAAAGCTCATACCAAGAACTAACTTAGTTGGTCTTTAAGGTGCTACTGGAAGGAATTTTTTAATTTTGTTTTGACTATGGCAGACCAACACGGCTACCTATCTGTAACTGTAGAAGGCTGGATGGTTCAGCCTAGAAGCAGAGGGACACAAGAGATTACCTGACTGGGGGAACTCTCACTAACCATGGCGGAAACCTCAGTCTGTTCTTCACAATTGTTTTGGAATGGCCTCTGAGCCCGAAAGCAACAATCTGAACAGACCTCTGCCTAAAAACAGCCACTCTCCAGCAGCATTAGAGATCATGAACAGCCTCTTGAGGCTTTAAGGACTGTTGCCTCGTTCTGTCTTACCTTGGTGAAGCTCATTACAATTAATGCTTCCTGACTGGTCGCGGTCGTACTGCTGGAAGAGATTCCGCCACTGCTGGATGAAACGCCACAGGGCCGAGAACCCATAGAGATCAATTCGCCCAGATTTGGTTTTATCAAACATGTCTGCAGAGGCAGTAAAAAAAAAGAGTGGAGCACTGAGCAGTGGTCCCATATACTTGCTGACTCAAAACAAGAGACAGAATACCCGCCTTGCAACACAGCCCCAAGAACTGAAGGCAACACAAGAAAGGCATCTAATCCTACTTTTGCCTCTGCTCCACCAGGTTTGTGCAGTGTTTCAAAACCCAGCAAAATCTGTTTGACCAGAGGAAAGCTTGAGACCAAACAATGTGTGTAAAGCAGAGTATCTATCACATTGCTTTCAGCCCTCTAAGAACTATTGTCTGTCTCCAGTGTAACATGAAATTCTTCACAATACCTTCTGCATGCCACATGCCAGCAGCAAGGACAAGCATGGGGTTGTTCTTAGGGTTGTGCTGCCACTAGGACACTAATGCTTTCCACAAACAAGGTTGGAGGATCTTTTGAAGACTACAGAAGATTTTAAACTCAATTACTGTTTCAGCAGGATGGTCTGGAAAAAAGAACACTGTCTCTAACATTTATTATGTGGACTACTCCCATTTTAATTACTGCAATGTAGTCTATGTTGAACTACCCTTGAAGATAGTCCAGGAGCTGCAGCTGATGCAAAATGCAGCTGCCAGGTTGTTGAGAGGGACAGCAAGATGGGACCATGAATCACTAGTCCTAAAATCTTTCTACTGGCTGCCTGTGAGCCACCAGATGCAGTGCTGGTACTGGCATACAAAGCCCTAAATAGCTCAGGGGCTAAGGACTTTAAAATACCTGCCTCCTCCAATGCTAACCAGTTTGAGCCTTAAGGCTAGCAAGGGAAACCTGGCAGGTGGCCCTGCTGGCAAGTGTGGCCTGGGGGTAATGGTGGCAGCCTGCAGCAGGGCCTTCTCTGTGGCAGCACCTTGATTATGGAACTCCCTTCTTGGTGAAGAGCAGCTGTTCCCCACATTGCCAACATGCCGATGAAATCTATAGGCACTTTTGTTCACCCAGGGGGTTAGTATTTGATGGATGATACGTTTAGAATATGGAATTGTGAAATTTTGAAAATATATCCCTTAATTGTTTTAGTCTTTGTTGGGTCTTAATTATGTCTTATTGCGAATGCTGTATGGTTGTCCTGAGCTCCTTTGGGAGGAACGGCAGGACAAAAGTGAAATAATAATAATGAGGGATAATGATGATGAGGGAGCTGAAACGTGCACCTCACGTTTCTGAGGAAGGCAAGCATGGGAATCCATGAACTTCAAGCACAACTGAAGAACATCAAACAGCCTTGACATTTATACAGCTCATTTCAAGTGTTCAATGCACTCTGCATAATCAGGGTTTGTCAGCCTTTTGGGGCCTGTGAGCAGAGTTGCAAATCAGAGAAAATGTTGTGGGCAGTTTCCCTGTGAAATGAAGCACACACACCACAACCTGTTCCATTGGTCACAACAGAATACTTCTTTTGAGCCTAATTTCAGCAGAGGGGAGGAGCAGGGAAGGGAAACCTGTGAGTGCCAGGTACATGCATGCCAGTGGGTGCTAAAATGGCAACCCCTGGCACACATTATGTGGCAATCCTTACAACAACAACAACAAAATGATTCCACTTTGCAATTTTGGTTGAGGATGGTGCTGAGGATTTCTTAAGGTTACCCTGCACCTTCATTACCAAAATGGTCTTTGAACTGGTTCACATTTGATCCACTCTGGCTTCCAATCATGTGGGCCTGCTAGCGATTAGCAATGCTTTGCCAGCCTAGTGCATCCTGTCCCTTTTGATAGTTCCATATTCTTCTATTTTGAGAATTAGAACCTGAAAAAGGATCAGGAAAGTGGGCATCTGCTATGAAGTTTTGAGTCCCCTCAGATAACAAGAACAGTTTTTAAACTGATGTTTGCATTCT
Organism: Podarcis cretensis; assembly: GCF_951804945.1. Lineage (NCBI taxonomy): Eukaryota > Metazoa > Chordata > Lepidosauria > Squamata > Lacertidae > Podarcis > Podarcis cretensis. The sequence continues at coordinate 33,559,104 of NC_137177.1, forward strand.
GGCACAAATTCACACATATGTTGATGCAGGGCACATCTATATTTTCAACTTCAAAGGGAAACTGTCAGCAAAAAAGTCCCCAGCCCCTGATACAAGTATTTTAAAAGAAAATCTTGTATTGCGTCTTCCAGAATTGTCTATTTCCACATGTCTTAGTCACCATACCAAAGTACAGAGTATTGTGAGAGATTAACATTCCAGACCCCTCCCACTCCAAGCACATTTGATTTGAATCATCAACATCTGGACTCACTCATCATCATTGAGCAAGTTTCCTCATTGAAGGCGGACCAGTTGGAGTTGACAAGGGCTTGCCTGAGTTCTTTGACTGAGATGTAGCCGCTTTGGTCAGCATCCACACTCTGGAACCAAGAGAAGGCTTCTGGGTCCACACCTGGGGGGATGTTCCCTGCTGGGGAAAGGGCAGAACACAAATTAGGAGAAACGCATGGCCATTCATCAAGGCATGGCAAGCGCCCATTGCCACCGGCAGTAAGCTTTTAGCTCAGCAGATTTTTGGCAGCTAGAGCAACAGGGATTGGACAGGCCCTCTCTCATGCCCGCTGAGTCAGCCATTGTTTTCTAAAAGGTTTTTTTTAATAGCCAAGTTATTAATCCTGCGGAAGACGGCTCAACCCCCCCAGCAGGAGCTGGGATGCAAAGCCTTGTAAAAACAGAAGGGAAATAAATGGGATCCCTTTAGATAGTTTGTAAAGTTGAGTGCAAACATGCGGAAGGTGTGTTGTTTCAGCAGGATGTAAATGCTACCCAGTTCCAGGAGACAGATGCACAGCCATAAACTTTTATTTCCGCCACTCAGGGTGGCAGCTTCAGTGCCTTTTGGCTCCCACCTTGGAACCTTAAATAATGCAGTCTTTCTCAACTGCCTATCTAAATGGAGATGAATAATTCAATTAGCGACTGCTTCTCAAACGCTGCGGTGCAAAACTCGAGTCAAGGGCTCCAGCTGCACACCAAGAGGCCCTTTATATGATAGATGCCAAAGATAGACGCTTGGGTGCTTGAAACGCTTTGTAAGTAGAAGAAAGTGAATCTTGGGAGATTTGGGAAAGGGGAGGCAGAAATGTGACATCTGCAAAACACAAGCTTCACTCAGCCTTGCAAAATGGTATTTGTGGTGTGCTAACAGACTTGCAAAATGGTATTTGTGGTGTGCTAACAAAATGTGTGTGTGTGTGAGAGAGAAGTTTACATTCTTTTCAAATTTAGAAAAGTTTCCCCGGCTGGGGTTTGATCAGTGTTCGTATGAGAGAAAGCCCACCATTGCAATTAAAGACCACATGTACCTTGATTTATTTAATTTATATTCCATCATTTTCTCTGAGGAGTTCAAGCCAGCGTCCATGTTTCTGCCTCTCCTCATTTCACCTGTGAGGTAGATTAGGCTGAGAGGCAGTGACTGGCCCAAGGTGGCCCAATGAGCTTCATCACTGAGTGAGGATTTGAACCCTGGTTTCCCAGGCCCTAACCTGACACACTAACCACTACATCATAGCGGCATGAACTAATGTATTTTCAGGTATGGTTTGCCATTTCTTGTCTCCTAGTGTTGATATTTAAAGTGACAAATTCCAAGTTTTTAGATCCCAAATTTAAACTTCGTATCAAGAATCTGAAGCCCAGATACAGTACGGCATGAACAGCACATGGGTGGAAGAAAATGCAGGTAACTGTGGAGATGTGCACGACTGTGTGTCAACCCTATAATGGGAAGGGAAGAAAAGCACCACCCCACAGAAGGTTTGGCTTTGAGGTCTTGCCAAGAATACTTTTTCAAAGAAAGAATTTGGTATAAAATTTCATTAGCAAGAAAACAGGGCTATACACACCAGCAGCCCCAGAAAAGCGGGTGGCATCATTCAGACAAGACATGGAGTACCATGTCATTTGAATTCAGAAAGCACGTCCCATATGACAATCCATTAGACCTCCTCCCCATGATGATGATGATGACGATGATTGATTAAATTTTGATACCACCTTTCATCCAAGGATCACAGCACAGTTTACAATATAAAAACACAAAAACACCTAACACAGAAACAAACAAAAACAATACCCATCCAGATTTAAAGGCTATAGATTAAAAATATGGAGCATTTAATGAATTTGTGTGTCATGAACACTACTAATCCACCTGAAAGCACATAGTCATCAGAACAGCTCTAAGCTCTTTTAGCACTCACCTCCATGACCTACTGCCCCATAGGGGCCAGGCTGAGGAGCACCATATGGGTTGGTAGAGGGTTGCCCATAAGGTCCTCCTGGTGCTGGGCCTCCTCCATACATTCCACCAGGAGGCCCAGAGGAAGGGTGGCCATAAGGTCCTCCGCTTGAGGGTGGCCCATAGGGACCACCAGGCGCTGGTCCACCATAGGAGCTGCCAGGAGTAACCCCACCTCCATACTGGCCTCCTCCGGGATAGTTGCCTTGCGGAGCACCTGGAGCTTGTCCTGCAGAACCAGGGTAACCCTACAGGAAAAGGAAAAGGCTATGAAAGTGGCAGGGGGAATGAGTTGATTTCTACACCCCATTAATATGCAATGATGAAGGAGAGGGGCCTATGCATTCCCAGTGCATAGTTAAGATAATATAATGCAGAGAGATTAACCCAATAGTCCTGGATTGAGTGCAGAGTGGCACTACCAATGCATGGAAGGAACTATGAGTATGTACAATCAGTATGGAGTGGTAGTCAGACAGTCAGAACAGGACGAGAGTCCTGGGTCCAACCACTCCACTCAGGCAAGAAGCATACTGTACGACCTTGATCCAATCAGTCTCTGGGCTTATCCAGACTTCTGTTTGTGCTGCAATTTGTAGGCACAGGTCTGTGCTTTCTGAGCAGTTTGGTTTTTTTCCCCTTACCATTGCTTCCCCCAGGAAAACCTGCTGTTTACTGCTGAACTGGAACAAACATCAAGCCACGTAAAACTCAATTGATGTTTGTTCCAATTCAGTGGTAAAAGTGTTTTCTTGGTGGGACAAAAACAACAGCAGCCCTGCTTGGATCCATGCCTGGAAAACATGGTCTTATGCCTACAAATCATGGCACAAATGGAAGTCTGGATAAGTCCTCTCTATCTACATCACAAGGTTCTTGTGAATGATAAAGTGTGTGTGTGAGAGAGAGGGGGGGGGATATATCAACGAGTGCTACATTAGAAATGTAGTAAATAAAACTTCAAAACTGGGTCTGATAAGATATTTTGGACTAATTAATCAGGGATAAGGAATAAGACCCTGAGAAACCAGCAGAGTAGCAGGGATGGCTCCCAGGATTTAGAGTCCAAGGTCTTGGGGGGGGGGGGGAGGTTTTTGCAATAATGTTGCTGCACAGTTACTTATAGGCAAGGAATTTGCATGAAATATTGCAAAAATCAGATAGTGCCACATCTCCAGCACTGCTGTCAGTGGCATAGTAAGAACTACTTGCATTTGGGGTGTCTCAGTACATGGAAAATCCCAAGGCCACAGCTGAACCCAATGGCCCAGGAAGCAATGATTCTCTGCTTAACCTGCTGAACAGGCAGAGTAGGAGACGACTTTGCAGCCCTGACACAACAGTGGAGGAGAGGTGAAGTGAAGCTTCCAAACGTGTTTGATCAAAGGACTCCAGCACATGTCTCTTAGTCACCAAATATAACTAACACCACCAACAAGTGCATCAAGCAGTAACACCTTTCATTTGGGGTAGGTTTGGCCCTCTATGTTGCTGAATTACAGCTCCCATCATCCCTGGCCACTGGCAATCTTTGCTCAGACTGCAACATGTGAAGGGTCAAAGGTTCTATATGTGTGATGTAAGCAGAGAAAGGGCTAGTCTCTGCTCCACAGAGCTTACAATCTCAACGTGGCCAGCAAAGCCAAAACAAAGAGAGAGGAAAGACAAAGGAAACGAGGGAGGAATCTTGCATTTGGCTGGGGACGAGCTTAGTGTGTGTGCATGTCAAGGAAGGCCACTGCACATCAAGACTGACAGCACTTGGCTAGCAAGGGCACCATATACATAGCTGGGTCAGACTGAGTGGACATGACAGAGGAAAGGACACTGGGAGACTCCAGCAGTTTATTTTGGAGTATTTTTACCACACTTACTAAGGAAAGTACCCAGGGTGGCTTGCAACATAATTTACAACACACACTAAAATAGACAATGGTCCCCCCCACTTTTCATTGTTCCAAGAAGAATCACTCTGCAGCTGAATCTCATGGACTCTTGAAGCTGTGAATTTTTACGTCTGCCGCAGGCCAGAGGTTCCTACCTGCTGTCTCTTACAGTCCCTGGCTCTGGTGGCCAAGACAGGTGCGATGGGGGGGGGGGGGAATGCTGCCCAGGAAAGAGGGGTTTGTGAAATGAAGCTTCTCTCGTTCCTATGTAACATGTACTGCTTGTCAGGACTTTGCTCTCCTAACACAACTATAGCAGCTATGCTCCCTAGGCACTCTTCCTCAGGAGTAATAAGCAATGACTCTGTTTACAGATCATAGAGTTGGAAGGGACTCTGAGGATCATCTAGTCCAACTCCTGCAATGCAGAAATATGCAGCTGTCCCATTACGGGGACCAAACCTGCAATCTTGGCATTATCAGCACCATGCTCTAACCAGCTAAGGTATCATAATAATAATAAGAATAATAATATTTTTTTATTTATACCCCGCCCTCCCCAGCCAAGGCCGGGCTCAGAGCGGCTTACAAGCAATAATAAAAACAAGAAGAATGATTACATCTTAAAAACAAAAATAAAATACAACATTAAAATAATGGAACATTAAAATGTTAAAATGTAGCCTCGTCACAGGAGGAGAAGGAAAAGAAAACAAAAGAGAGAGAGGGGGGGGGGGAGGGAATCAAATTGGCTCCAAGCCAAAGGCCAGGCGGAACAACTCTGTCTTACAGGCCCTGCGGAAAGAAATCAGATCCTGCAGGGCCCTGGTCTCATGAGGCAGAGCGTTCCACCAGGCCGGAGCCAGAGTTGAAAAGGCCCTGGCTCTGGTTGAAGCCAATCTAACTTCCTTAGGGCCTGGGACCACTAGGGTGTTGCTATTTGTGGTCCCGTAGGTACGAGGGTCCTAGGCCGTGAAGGGCTTTAAAGGTCAAAAGCAGCACCTTAAATCTGACCCTGTACTCCACCGGGAGCCAGTGCAGCTTGAAAAGCACTGGGTGAATATGCTCCCATGGCAGAGACCCCGTGAGGAGCCTCGCTGCAGCATTCTGTACCCGCTGGAGTTTCTGGGACAGCTTCAAGGGCAGCCCCACATAGAGCGAATTACAGTAGTCAAGCCTGGAGATGACCGTCGCATGGATCACTGTGGCCAAGTCAGGGCGGGAAAGGTAAGGGACCAACTGCTTCATGCGGCGAAGGTGGAAAAATGTCGCCTTGGCTGTTGCTGTAACCTGCGCCTCCATGGAAAGGGAGGCGTCAAGGATTACACCCAAACTCTTAACGGAAGGCAATGGCACTAATTGGGCCCCCGCAAGAGAAGGGAGTTGGTCCCTCATCCCCATGCCATCCCGACCTAGCCATAGGACCTCTGTCTTCGAAGGATTTAGTTTCAATCGGCTCCCACGAAACCATCCAGCCACAGCTTCCAAGCATCTGGTCAGTGTGTTCAGGGTCAAGTCAGTGTGGCCATCCATCAGCAGATAGAGCTGAGTGTCATCAGCATATTGGTGACAGCCCAGCCCAAAGCTCCGGATAATCTGGGCAAGGGGGCGCATAAAGATGTTTAAAAGCATCGGGGAGAGAATTGCGCCCTGCGGCACTCCACATACCAAGGAGTGGCGCAACGACATTTCCCTCCCTAGTGCCACCCTCTGTCCCCGACCAGAGATAAAAGAGCACAACCAGTTACGGGCTAAGCCCTGTATCCCCACGTCTGCAAGGCGGTGGTCCAGAAGATCATGATCGACCATGTCAAAGGCTGCTGACAAATCTAAAAGGATCACCAGTCCTGACCCGCCTCGATCCAGTTGTCTACGGAGATCATCTGTTAGGGCAACCAGAGCCGTCTCCGTCCCAAAACCAGGACGGAAACCGGACTGAAATGGATCTAATGCCGATGTTTCCTCCAGAAACCTACCAAGCTGTTCAGCAACCGCTCTCTCAATTACCTTACCCAGGAATGGAAGATTTGAAACTGGGCGGTAATTGGATAGGTCTAAGGGATCTAATGAAGTTTTTTTTAAGAGTGGACACACCACTGCTTCCTTCAGTTCCCCTGGGAATGTCTCCGTGTCAAGGGACAAATTGATAATTTCAACCAGGGGGGTCCGCACAACATCTGGACACTCCCTAATCAGCCAAGACGGGCACGGATCGAGGAGACAGGTGGTGGGCCTACCAACTTGGAGGAATCTATCCACATCAGTAGGGAGTATCCGATCGAAATGGTCCAACACTGGACCTGAAGTCAGTTGAGGGGCCTCCAGTTCAGTCACTGTATCTAAATTGGCAGGGAGGTCACGGCGGAACAACAGGACTTTCTCCGCAAAAAAACTCGCGAATGCCTCACAGCTGTGGGTCGAATTTGTGCTTAAATTTGGTTGTCCTCCTAAGGACATTATTGACCTAATTATTCTAAAAAGTTGTGCCGGGCGAGAGCTAGCGGATGCAATGGAAGCTGCAAAGTAAGATTTCTTAGCAGCTTTCATAGCCAACTCATAGGCTTTCATAAGCATCCTATAAGATGTTCTTGAGGCTCCGTCACAAGTCCGTCGCCATACTCGCTCTAGCCGTCTGAGGTCCCGCTTCATTTTCCGGAGCTCCTCAGTAAACCAAGGGGCCCGGTTTCGACGGGGTCGCAGAGGGCGCTTAGGCGCGATCTCATCAATGGCTGCCAAGAGCCGGTCATTACAGTCCTCAACAAGGTCATCTAATGAGTCGCCAGGAGGAGCAGGGTTCCGCAAGGCTTGTCGGAATCTATCAGGATCCATCAGTTTTCGCGGACGAGCCCAAATAGGTTCGCCACCCGAGCCGGGGAGGAGCGGGAAGTCAATCTTGGCTTTCAGGGCGTAGTGATCAGACCATGGCACTTCCACAGCAGGGAGCATGATCACATCTATGCCAGCCCCAAAGATCAGATCCAGCGTGTGGCCTGCTTGATGAGTGGGGCCCAAAACAACCTGGGAGAGCCCTAGTGTTGCCATGGAAGTCACTAGGTCCAGAGCCTGTGAGGAGGGAGCGGCATCGGCATGAACGTTGAAGTCTCCCAAAACCAGTAGGTTTGGGAACTCCAAGGCCCAGCCCGCCACCACCTCCAGCAGGTCTGACAGGGTTGCTGCAGGTGTGCTGGGTGGTCGGTACACCAGCCAGACAGCCAAGCTCTCCTTGGTGCCCCACACGAGACCAACACATTCAATGCCGGAGATCGTCGGTGATGGCAGAGCTCTGAAAGAGCAATCCTCCTGGAATAACAATGCTACTCCTCCCCCCCCCCGACCCACAGTCCGCGATTGATGGAGGACAGAGAAACCTGGGGGTGTTATCTCATGTAGGGAGACTACTTCGCCTTCCCGTACCCAGGTCTCTGTCACGCAAGCCAGGTCAATCCCCTGCGAGACAAAAAAGTCACGCATGGTGGCGGTTTTGTTGCCTATGGACCTGGCATTGCACAGCACCAATGACGGAGGTGTGTAATCCTTGCTCTCCCTACCCTCATCCCTTGGGATGGGGGGGTAGATTGGAAGGGGTTCGAGGATCACTGCATCTCGAAACCCTTCGCCGATAGAGATATCTAGCCCCACCACCATTCCTCCCTAGCCCTTCAATTATGGAAATCCCAGATCCCATACTAGCCTCCCCAATAGATGGGTAACATCCCCTCAATAACAAGTCATCCTTGGGCCAGGACTCATGGGTCAAAATGGTATGGGAAAGAGGTGGAGGTTTGATAGGGTAAGTATCCCTAGAACCGCACCCCAAGCGGGGGGGACAGTCCCATGGTGTTTCATTAACTGTCAATCCCCCTCTCCCTCCTGGGTTAATTGGAGGATTGTTGGTTCTATCTGTGGCTGTGGAAGTATTAATGAGGTATGTGTTATAAAATGCGGATCACTGGCCAACAAAGAGCCAGATTCGAATTCAGAAGATCTGTCCATCCTGTCTCGCCAGGAGTACAGTAGAGAAGGCTGATCATTCTGGTAAGTTTTTGGAACATTAGGCAAAGGTCCAGATGTAGATTTGGTGCTGGATATCTCCAGATTGTCAGCAACATAGAGTTCTTTATGTGTTGTTGCCATAGAAATGTCGGAGGCGCCAAATTCCTCATCTAATTTGGTGTCGTTTGAAAAGGGAACAGGGAGTTGCACTGATGTCTTTCGATGGGATAAAGAGCTGTTGGACGTCTTTAAATATCGTGCTCTAGGCCCCACTGTCCTTATATTTTGGGTAGAAATCTCAGTCTTTATACTCATTAGCCTCTTCCTTCAGGTCTTGTAATTCTAGGCTTACAGAGTTATTTTCTTCCTTCGGGCAATTAGTATTTCTAGTGTTGAGCTTGGTTTCCTTTATCCGCATTAGCTTTGACTCTATGCAAGGGACCAATTGCCTCCTAGTTTCGTACTTAAATACCCTCACTGGGCGGAGAGAATGGAACCACCATAGGGTATCCTTTATCTCCATGAGTCGAGATGGGAGGGTTGATGACCTAAAGGTCATAAATAGGCGCATGGTGTTTCTCAAGGTAGGCAGGAAGTGGAAATTTTCTAGATCTACATTTCGGTAATGGTAATTCAGGAGCTGAGACAAGGACATAGTAATTTGTCTGCGGTTCATCCACCTATGAGTGTATCGGTGAATCTCAAGCATTATCATCATACCACCATCAAGCATTTCTCTGGCTCTTTTCAGTTTTGCAACAACCCTATAAGGCAGGCCAGTATTACCATCTCTATATTGTAAATGAGAGAAGCAGAGGCTGAATGAGAGTAGCTAATGTAGTGAGTACAGGGCCAGAGGTGAAAGTCAAACCAAGGACTTCCTGGTTCATAGCTTAATGTCTTGGGGTGCTTAAATAATTCCATGTTAATCCCCATAATAACTATTAAATAGGTCACTATTGTTGGGGGTGGGGGGCTGGGGCTGAAAAAGAAGCAGCTTGCCCCAGGCCAATCCCAGCCATATTACAACACTGAAGCAGCCACCTTTTCATTTCCCACCATACCCATGCAAGGGCAGCCACTGGCAGATTTCAGAGGCCAAGGTTGCCTGGTGGAACAGCTGAGATTCAGTCCAGGAGGTTACTATGTGCAGCTGAGCCTCTTTCCTAAATACACTTATTAGGGACCAAGCCCTACTGATCACGGTGGGACTTACCAGGCAGAGGGCCTTTTCTGTAGTGGCGCCTGCCCGGTGGAATGCCCTCCCATCAGATGTCAAGGAAATAAACAATTATCTGACTTTTAGAAGACATCTGAAGGCAGCCCTGTATCAGGATTTTTTAAAAATAACTGATGTTTTGCAAATTTTTATATGCTGTATGACACCCAGAGTGGTTGGGGAAACCCAGTCAGATAGGCAAGGTATAAATAATAAAATAATAATAATAATAATAATAATAATAATTATTATTTCTGAGTAAACACCCACAGGACAGTGCTGCCTGTCACTCTGCTACACCAGCTCTCCTCTGATCACCCAAGTGATCAGGCCAGACGCTTCCGACCCTTCCCCAACATCTCCTCCAATGAATCCTTTGCACTCGAGCCTAACCATGATGTCACCTCACAGGCCCACGCCGGCAATGACGTCACTCTGGGAGAGATGCGCTTCCTGTTTGCGTACGTTTCCCCCCTCCAGACTCCTATCTCCATCGCCCCGGACTCCTGGGTCCTCTCCCACTCCCCGTTCCCTAGGCAACGTCCAACTCCCCCTTCCCCCGGAAACGCTCCGTCGCCTAGGCAGCAGATGGGGCCTTCATCCCCCTGGAGACTCCCCTCGGCAGGGGGCAGGAGAAGGCGGTCGGCGCTCCTCCCTCGCTCGCTTACCTGCCCATACGGGTAGCTGGCCGCCATTGAGCTTTTCACAGCCGCTCGGGCCACCGCCCCCTCCTCTCTGCGGCTGGCACGCCCACTCCTTTCCGCTTTGGTACCGCCTACTGACGCAGCCAATTGGCGGACAGGCTTGCTGAGCCTCCCGCGGACTTGGGCCGAGCTCCCGTCAGTCACCCACCGTGGGCGGGGTCCTATGACTGAGGAAGTCCATAAAAAGAAAAGCGGGCCTTCTTTTTCCCTGGGAAGGGAGGGAGGTGCTGGTGCGCGGGGAAGAGCTCGGAGCCCCGCCCCCTCAGCCGTTGCCGACCGTTGCTAAGAGCCGCTTCCGCTTCCCTCGCTTTTACCTCAGGGCGGTTGAGTAGCGAGGAGCCGCCGCTGGAGTGGCAACAACAACAGAAACAGAAATAATTACACAAAGAAGCCACCGTGGCATTATACAAACAGAAGTAACAGCAAAATATAACAATAAATCATTTTTTATTCGAGGAGGCATATTAACTGAAGGCTGATTTGTAGTTTTAACTATTTTTAAAAATCTTCTTTATTTCTTGTGCACTTTTTAGAGAAAAATTTTATATATATATATATATATATATATATATATATATATATAATATATGATTTTATGTAGCACTGCTCTAGGACCTCCCTATCCTTTGGAGAGTCTTTGTAATCAAAAGCTGTAACTGCCCCCCAAAACCCTTAACTCAATGACTCCTGTATGCCAGAGAAAGATGCTCTACTTGCCTCGCTTTTTACAGCTCCCAGCTGGGTGTGCATCTTTATACCTCCAAACCACTGAACTGCAGGTGGTTGTAGAAATGGGTCTTGCCATGATTAATACTGTATAGCCTTAGCCTCGAATCCCAGCTCCACTCTCACTTCCAGAGGAAGACATTCATAAATTAAATAAATAATGAGAAGTCTCTTTTTACTTTCTTTTTAGATTTATCCTGATGCTAAGAAATGGTAGCAGGGACACGGGTGGCGCTGTGGGTAAAACCTCAGCGCCTAGGACTTGCCGATCGCATGGTCAGCGGTTCGAATCCCCGTGGCGGGGTGAGCTCCCGTTGCTCGGTCCCAGCGCCTGCCAACCTAGCAGTTCGAAAGCACCTCCGGGTGCAAGTAGATAAATAGGTACCACTTTATAGCGGGAAGGTAAACGGCGTTTCTGTGTGCTGCGCTGGTGCTGGCTCGCCAGAGCAGCTTCGTCACGCTGGCCACATGACCTGGAAGTGTCTGCGGACAGCGCTGGCTCCCGGCCTCTAGAGTGAGATGAGCGCACGACCCTAGAGTCTGTCAAGACTGGCCCGTACGGGCAGGGGTACCTAGAATCATAGAGTTGGAAGAGACCACAAGGGCCATCAAGTCCAACCCCCTGCCAAGCAGGAAACACCATCAGAGCACTCCTGACATATGGTTGTCACACCTTTACCTTTACCTTTTAAGAAACAGTGGCACAGCCTGAGTTCCAGAAAAGGGGGTGAATTTTGTGCCTTCCAAAAGACAAAAGAATGATCATCAGTCTGAAGGTCAGCCCTCCATTGAGAATATTCATGTTTTAGCATTAAATCCATAGCCATTCCAACAGAGCTTAAAAGAAGTGAAAAAACAGTTTCTTGCAGATTATTTTCATAAGAAGCCATATCTCACTGAAAAGTAGTTACTGCTGTGCTTGGAAAGCTGATGTTGCATCATTTGGGGGGAGGGGGGAGAAAGCGACACATCTGCCTAAAGGCAATAAGAAATCTTAAGCCATCCGTGCTTTGGGGCTTCAATATGTCCGAACTTAAAAATGTGAATCCCAGTTTCAGGTTAACGTGAATTGGAGGATTTGTGAGTTGTCCCCCCCCCCCCCCCCAAGCAATATAAGGCAATCAAGTTTGCCTGTTCAGCCTTCTGTCATGAATTCTTTAGTTGAGATTTCTGCATTCCATGGGATGGTGGAATAGATGACCCTTGGGTCTCTTCCAACTCTACAACTCTACAATTCTGTTAATCTTAATCTCCCAACCCAACCAGAGTCCATGCCTTTCCGACATTTTTGGGACAGTGGGCACATCTGGAATTTTGAGAAAGTGCCGGTCACAAATTGGTTGTTGTGGGGTGTGTTGCATAACACAAAATAGCTGCCGTATTTAAAAGAGCAGAGAAGGACAGGCACCTGAAATGGTGCTGGTATGCTTCTCCGCCAATGGAAAAATGACTCCTACCTGAATCACTACTACACAGAGTGAAGTTCTTTGCACCTTTCCACTGTTTAGGATGGGAGTGTGAATATCCAATCCTGGCACCCAACAAACATGGGCATGTGTGTCCTACCCCCTTTCAACTTCCATTCACCTGAATGCATGGTTAAAAGGCTCTTGGTGGAATCACTTCTCACCCTTCTCTCTTTCCTTTCCTTCTCTGGACAGCCTTCATCATAAATGTCAAATTTCTATTTTGTTTACTTTTTAATGAAACTCAATTTCCTGAAATGCTCTGATCTTGTATCTGCTGCTTTCTGAGCGACTGTCATTGGCACTCTGGTACAATAATGAAACAAACTAAAATTAAAAGCTGTCTTCCTGTGTATTTGGAAAGTGTGCAGATTTCTGTGCCAGTTCTGTCAGACAAATAAATTGCCTATCCTCCAGCAGCATCGATCCAGGGTTGCAGTGGGGAATGGTTCTCATGGCACATGTAAGCTGAATTCCAACCTGACTCCCCAATCATCATGTTCCAGAATAGCTTATTATTTTAATATTGAGAAATAGTCCTCAGATGTATATTAAGGCTTGTATTCTGAGCAATCATGGTAACATATGGAAGAAGATAAATGTAATGGTGCCCTTGTATGCTAATGCACAGGCTCTTTGGGGAGCGGGCAATGGGGTCACATCAATGCTGACAAACAGTCAAGGCAAATGACTTTGATGCAGGGGGCAATGAGAAGGGTTCAAAGGAAGATTTAAGGTCCTTGGGCGTCTCAAGGGTCTGTTCATGCATCTTTCAGGTGACCAGAAATCCCTAGGCACACCCCTTGCTGCTTTTTTTAGGATCTTGAATGGATTCCCTGCTGAAAGCTTTATGTTTAAGTGATGTAAGCAGTGCTTTTTTAAAAAGGAAAGAAAAAAAAAGGTGTCAGTACTCACCATGAAGTTGTTATAGTAAGTGCCACAGTTTTAACGTTTTGGAGGGAGGTGCTGGTACTGTGTACCCTCAAGTACCCCCAGAAAAAAAGCACTGGATGCAAGACCAGTAAAAGTTACATTGCTTTCTCTTTGGTGGCTCCAAAGCTATGGGACATTTGCCCAGTGATTCTTCTTGACGTTAAGCCTTCTTGTTCAGATGAGCTTTTCGGAAGCTATAATGTCATTTGCTCCCAATGTCTATTATTCTCATTGCCTTGTTTTGCATAAGAAGTATTGAGCTGTATTATGATATATAACTATATTTTATAAATTACATTGATGTTAATTATATTTTTTATCTCTCTTTTTAAAAATCTTGTTTTATTTAACTGCAATGTTAATTCAATTATGTGTTTCAGTAAGAATACTGATCCTGCAGTTGTGGCTCCAAGTCCAATATCCAATGGTACACATTAGATCATGAGCTACTATAAGTTTTTGGAGAGGATGTGATTTAAATTTGTTAAATACACTGATTCTTACTTCAAGAGGCTATGCTGTTTGCAATGGGCTATATAATGGCAGCTTCTTAAGTATTTAGGGGCAAAAACTTTTAGGCTTTTATGAGTGAAGATCAACATCCTGTCTTTTATGCAGAAGACAGAAGCTGATTTCCCAGACTGTCCAAGATACTTGCACACACAATGCAATTTCAGTAGTCTAGCCTAAAGATTATTGTGAAATGAATCCATTTCATTCAAGAACAAGGTTATTGCAATTTCATATATCCTGGAGTATCAGAGTATGATTTCAGATTCATCTAGATTTGGTGAAAGTGGTCTCCCTCTAATTAAAGAGACAAGAGATTTGTGTGTAAATTGTCAAACTAAGTTTTAGATTGTTCAGAAAAAAGAACAGGAGAAAACCCTCCCTTGTGTGATTGAGCTAGTGTAGCCTTACTTAACCACCATATTTTCATGTTTGGAGCCAAGATTTTGTAATTGCAACCATTATTTCTAATCACAACCCTTGTTTTCTAACAAAAGGACCAAAGCAGGTTGTCAAACAAGAATTCTTGCCGTTCTCTGGCTGTTTCCTGCTGCAGAGTCCATTTGGTAAATGGACACTGTTCACGGAACGGCATAAAAGTGTGTTGTAATCTGCTAGGTTTAAACACAGCATGTGAGCCAAAGGGTTGAAATGAAAGTGAGCCAAATACCAATTAGGAAACAAGGCATCATTTATTTAAATAGAATGGCTAACCATTAGGAAAGGTTCTTCAGCTGAGGAAAGACTCCACTACTTACTGTCCTCTACCAAGACCGTTAAGGGGCATATTTCATGTAAACCTCTACTGCAATGAGATGCTCACAATTACTCTAACCTAGTTAGTTTTTAAGTCTAGGAATAGCTGACAGAAGCTACATAGCAACACAAACAGCTTGCTTGGTAGCCAATTCTTATTTCCAAAATAAAGTAATTTGAGGTCTGAAGGCATATAAGAACAAGAGGATTTTTGGGAGGGGGGGGATTTTTGAGCAATTTTTTTTAAAATCCACATTTCCCCAGTATGCCATTGCATGAAAGAGCTGGTTACCATGAAGGGATGTGGTGTGTTTATTTTAAGGGGGAGCAAAAGTGATGTTTGACCGCAGTTTCTCATCTGACTCTAAAATCTCCCAATTGTAATGCCCAGAGATTCCAGCAGTCAGTAAATTCTTTAACTTTGGATAAGCATTGTTTGGTCTTTTGTTTTTTGAGTGAAAAATATATTTTATGAAAAGTAAACAACTGATGTTCCAGTAACATTAAAGAAAAGTCACTGATTCCAGTATATTAAAAAGGTATAATCCCTCTCCCTTGCCCCTGGCCAAGTTTCACATTACGTACAATAGAAATGGAAGAAACCAGAATCTTGCTCATTTGGACAAAAATGTAATTACATCATAATACACAAAATGGTGTGTGTGTGTGTGTGTCACATAGAACTGATTTTTCAGTTATTTTTAGATGCAGGAGTGCCTGCCATTTTTTGCTGCAGACAGAATAACTAAGGTTCAGTATTGTTCAGCTCCAATGTTCATCTGGGAGCAAGTCTCGGTCAGTTTATGGGGCTTAATACAGAGTAGGCACACACAGAATTTCAATGTTAATTCCATTTTAGAACTCCACCCTCCATATCCACCCCTCCACATTCTTTCAAGTTTTAACCTAAACTTATGACAAAGATGCCTATTCACACAAGTTCTGTTGAACTTAACAATAGGAGCACTTCCACATTTTTTGCACAGCTACTGGAATTTCCTACTGGAATATGCACCTGCACATATTGTTGAAAGGCTAATAATTCATTCCTAACGAACAGAAGAGGTGTGGAAGTAATCTACCCATTATTTGCCCACAGCAATTGAAAGACTGAAGCATTATTTTGAAATGTATTTTGCTGAACACAGATGACAAAATCAAGTTCCCTTTAGAATACTGAGGCAAACATACACACAGCCACACATGCTTGGATCATTGTCTTTGAAACAAAACAAAACCAAAATATCATTATGAACGGTTGAACCCCACTGGCGAAAAAAAATATAGTCAAAATATTAACAACAATGAAAAAATAATCATTCACGACTAGTCACAAGGACCAGAACTTTGGCGAATCCCAATGGAGTCCTTTGTAGAAGAAAACCTGTTAGTGCTTCAGCCTAAAGGCCCCTTCATGTTTTTGGGCTGATACATTGGCTGTTCCAGAGGCATCATGCCGAAGCAATCTGAAGGGTTGCAGTGACCTGTTTTTCCAGGTGGCCCTGTAATGCCTGGGGGTCCTGGGATACCTGGGATGCCCTGCTGTCCCATAGGTCCTGGAAGACCAATCTTGCCATACCCTGGTGGTCCTTGTATCCCTGCAGAGAAGAAATGAGAAAGAGGGCCATTTCATCAGCTTCATCCATTGGGGCTTATGTAGACTGTTTTGTGCTTTCCACTTTCTGGAAGGGCAAGAGCTTCTGGGAATAGGTCTCACATCCTCCTCACCCCCTTCGCAGTCCTTACTGCTTGAGCAAGCTGCAGTCCCTTCTGAGGAGGCCCACCTCCTCATTACTATATCTACTCCCCATGTCACTTGTCCTCTCCTTCTGGGTCAAATCTGCACAACCACAAGTTGCTTGAATGCTTGGGGAGGGCAAGTGAACAGGCAGTGAGAGCATGGAGGAGGACGAAGGCCAGGAGTCTCTAAGGAGGAGTCAACCTTTATATCTCTATAAAGTTACAGAAAAAGAACTCACTCTTACTTTCCGTATTAACTAATTCACTCTTATGATGTGTGTGTGTGTATGTGTGTATACACATACCCAAATGAAGTAAACAAGTTGTTTAAAAAAGGATGCCTGTTATGGTGCAGGAAGAAAAGAAGGCCTCAGGAACCTAGGACTTATGTTCACAAGTGGTGGGGGTGTAAATATGTACAATTGGCAAAGGGTGTTTAAGGAGATAACAGAATCACTGGGTTAAAGCTGACCAAAAGTCCAGAGGTAGCATTATTATCAATTTATGATGGGGTGGAAGGTTCACAGGCTATGAAGGACTTGTTCACAAATTTATTGACAGCTGCATGGGTTATTTTAGCTAAGAAGTGGAAGGGGCAAGGTAACTGAATATAAAATGGAAGAATGGTATAAAGATGTGTGGGATATAGCTATTAATGATAAATTAACGTGCTGTTAAGGTAAGATGGGGAAAATGCAGCAGAAATGATTTTGATGAGATATGGAAGGTATTTGTAGAATTTGTTCTGTTAAAATGGAAAGGGATCAAACCATCACAAACCTCCTTTTGGGAGGTTGGATAGTTACAATGGAATGGTCTTGGGGGGGGAAGTACACACATTTTAATTTTATTTATTATTATTACTTTGTCAAAATATAAATAAAATAATAATAAAAAGAAAGAAAAAGAGGCCTGTACCTGGAGGACCTGGAGGGCCAGTCTCTCCCATGATTCCAATCCCTTTGTCTCCCTTTTCACCTTTGGCTCCTGGCTCACCTGCACCAAGAGAAAGGAAAAGGAAGAGAAGCTGCAAGGTGATTGATCCACCATCAGCACCTACAGAATTGTCTCCATGTATCAGAAGCACGGAGCCTTGTTCTCATTACATCAGTTTGCTGCTAATGTAGGTCTTTTATGATACTGATACTGATGCTAAGGCTAATGCTTGTGTCTTCTCAGTAGCTAAACACTGGTAAGTTTCATGCCAAATTTGGTAGATGTAATCGATAGCAAGGAGAAGGAATAAATCATTCACTGCAAGAATACCTAGAACATCCCACAATCCAAATCCTTAGGTTGTCATTGAAATGAGCAAAAACAAATTAATCTGCAGGGTGTAAGAGGCCCCCTGAGCCTGCCACTATCAGGGACAGAAATGGAAGTGCGTACCTCTCATTCCAGGCACACCTTGTCGACCCTCTCTCCCAATCTGTCCTGGCATTCCTGGGGGACCTGGAGCCCCTTGCCGTCCAGGTATACCATCTTTACCAGGGAGTCCTGGTCTTCCTGGCTGAGCAGCCACTTCCACTGGGAACTGCATCCGGGAGGTGTAATATGCCATCCGCTCTGCAGAAGGAGATAAAGAGAGTGCAGTGTTTGCTTTGCTGTTGTAAAGATGGCCCATTGGTCTGGGCACTGATGGTTTGCTCTTGCTGGAAGGGATGGATGGATGGAATAGTCAAAAATGAGTCTGCATCAGTTTTGAACATAATCAATATAAAGACTGTCCTGTCCCATCTATGTGTAGAATTTTGGGAAAATATCAGCACAAAACTCTCTTGAAAAAAGAAAAAGCTTTTTTAAAAAAGCTTTTTCTTTTTTTCTTTTGTACAGCTGCCACTTAGCTAGAAAGCACCACTGCTCCACCATTTGAAAAAGGAACTGCAAAAGCCCCTGGCCGTCCCAGGAATTTTGTATGGAGAAAGGAGTGACTGGTCCCAGGTACCCATGGCCATCTTTTCCCCACACTGGGACATTGTATGGGGAAAAAAAGATGGCGACTACCATGGGTACACGAGGGCAACCACATTTTCCTCTGTACAAAGTTTGTCCTACAGGTTTATGCAACCTCATTTGCAAGCTGTGGAAGCTGATTTGCTCTCTAGTCTTTCCAAGCAGCTGAATGCTATACCAAAAACCAAACACTACAGGGAAAAGGGTTTCAGGTAGTCCTCAGACCATGCCCTAACTTAAAGGCAAAAGTTGGGTGACATTTTTGGTTTTTGAAGAATGGATTCCAAAACAAAACAACATTCCAATGTGCACATTCGTCTGGGAGGGTTCATTTTGGAACTTGAGCCCAGTGGATTCTTCTAGCATCCCAAGCTAGTGGCAGGGACCACAGGGGCCTTCTATTGGGTAGCTTATGGGAAATAGACAGATGGTAACCAGGGAGAGGACCTTCTTAGTTGTGGCATCCCATATATGAAATCTGCCAATGCAACTGAAGCTTGCTTAAACTGGTTTTTATTCGTTAATGGAATATTTGTATGCTGCATTTCTGGGAAGCTCAGAGATGTTCACAATAGCAAAAAATACTATTTATATATATGTGGTACTAAGCAAAATACTTTTTAAAAAATTGCTCAGGCATTCCAGTCTGTTTTATGGCTTATCTAAGTTCTGTATTTATGACTTTTGCTGGATTATACCGACTACTGAATTTTATGGCTGCAGCTCCTGTGATTTTGTATTGTCCTTTTATTGAATTTTATCCTATCTGTTTTATTATTTTAAAATTGTACAATGCCCTGAGAGCCTTGAAGGGTGGTTTATAAATCCACTAAAAAATAAATAAATCCTAGGTTGGGTCTCAGCTAGGGGAATGATGGAACAAGCTTCTGTTCTAGAATGTGTACTATGATATATAATGCTGAGAGAGGAGTAGCAGAGAGGAGCTTTAGCCTTTTAAAGACATATCCACAATATCAAGCGTGATGATGAATCCACAGAGGATAAGGCTTTTAATAGCTGCTAGCTACAATTACTGTGTTCTGCCATCACTGTTAGAGGCAGTACGTCTCTGAATACCATTTGCTGGGGACTGCAGGCAGGCAGGGTGCTGTGCTTAGGTTTCCCAAAGGCAGAGCTGGCTGGCCACTGGAAGAAAAGGATGCTTGGCTAAGTGGGTCTTTTAAGTTCTTAATGGAAGCTACTTTGGCTCCCATGAAGCAATCATAGGGACAAAGAAATACAGTAAGCCACCTTAAACTGTGTCAGATCATTAATCCGTGTACCTCAATATTTCTTGCCCTGACTGGCAGCATCTCTACAGGTTCTCAGATAGGGATCTTTTCCAGGCTTGCCTAGAGATGTCAGGGATTTAACAGAACTTGGGACTTTGCATGGAAAGCAGGTGCTCTACCACTCAGTCACAGTCCTCCATGGCTTTACCTCCCACTCCCCCAACCTGGGATCGGTAGGCTAAATTATATGTATACAAGGATTTATTTTTGTCCATTCACAAGTTTAAATCCTTGTTATTTGTTCGGGAGCCATGAGAAACAAACTCATAAAATCAGGGCAGGTACAAGAATGTATCCAGCAGCAGGTCTCTCACTCTATTGCTCTTCAAAAATCTGACCACCAAGGCAGCCACATCATCTTGTGGTAGGGCTGCCACTGCTTAAAAGATCTGTCCAACTTATCCAATAAAGAAGGAACAGCTACACTCAGTCTGCTCAATGGTCCCAAATGGCAAAGCCATGAGATGATATTTCTGTGAAGTAGAAGCCAAAGGTGGAAGAGGTGGAGCCTCAAAGCTCTGCCAAGAAATCATTCTTTATCAAACACCATTCTTGTAAAGATTCTAAAAAGCCCAAACACAATGCGGTCGAAGACAACCTTCTTCTGGGGCGCTTACTGGGAATATGGTCCTTCTCTCTTTCAAAGCAGCATCTCTCTCCCCACTCAATATGGCTGCCACCCCCACCCCAGCAATGTTTGCTACTAACCATCAAACATTTTGTTCAGTTCTTGTCTGATGAACCTCCGGATTTCATCATAATTGATGGCATCCGCCTAGCAAGAAAAATGAGGAGGAAAAAAGGCAGAAGTCATTCTCTGTCCTAGCAGGAAAGAGACACACCGGCAGAGAAAACGCTAATTCTGCAGAATCTGTTACTTTTGTAGTCCTCTAAATAGTCTGTGCCAAGAACCTTCCCATGGCATATCCTAAGCAATTTTCAGCATTAATAGTTTCTTCCCCTTACTCTGCACCTTTTTCAGGCAACCCATTCCATTGGATACATGTCCCTTAGCTGTCACTCATTTGCTGTCAAATCAGGTGGGTCATAAAGCCTTCACCAATCCAGTGCCTTCCAGATGTTTTGGACTACAACTCCCATTAGCCCCAGCCAACACTCTAAGAAATTTAGAAAGGTGACTTCTGAGTCACAGGCCCTCAGTTTGACCTGCTCTCAACGCACACAGTATTAGGCAAAATGTTATACATCTGATTTGTTTTCCCTTTTTGCATTTGTACCCTTCTGTTTAAGGAGCTCAGAGCAGCTTTTTAATCCCACAGCAACTCTTTAAGTTGAACTAGGTTGAAAGTAGTGACATAAGTACCCAGCAAGTGTCATGGCTGAGTGAGGTCTTCCCCCTCTATATTGCATTAATCAGAATCCAGTATGGGGCTGGATTTGGGACTTCTGCTGTATGTACAGCATCTGGTTTTGTACTGCATTGTAATTAATCAGTTATGTCTCTTTTTATTAAAGTTGGTCACAGTATACAAGAAGGTCTATAGCCGAACACTTCACCTCCTGACAGCACCAAGCCTTGCTTGGAAACCTTGCCTGGCATTCCAGTCTCCCATTGCACCCCTCAAACAGTCACCACACACTCCCCATCTCTTACCATGGTCCCAGGCAATCCTGGATTCCCTGGACTTCCTGAGGGACCGGGAGGACCAGGCTGCCCTCTCTCCCCAGAGGGGCCGCGTGGCCCAATAGGACCCATCTCACCACTCTTTCCTGGCCCTCCTGGCATCCCAGCTCTGCCTTTCTCACCAGGGTGTCCTCTCTCTCCTACAGACCCCGGTTCACCCTGGAAGAAAATAGATGGCAAGAAGTCCATGAGGCATTTTCACAGGATTGGAGACTAATACTAAGATCTAAGCTATCACACTTACCTTTGGTCCAGAGGGTCCAGGAAGGCCTGGTTTTCCTGCTGCACCCTAGTAAGAAGGAAAAGGGAAGCAATAACCATGGAGATAAAGACTCACCATGCTTTGCCCCACAGACATGCTCAGGGCAGGCTTCTTCTGGCACTGCCCCCCCCACCTGCCAAAGTGGGAAGGTCTTCAAGACGACTGCAGAGACCACAATTACCATACCTCTTTGCCCACTTGTCCGTCTGAGCCTGACTCGCCCTAGGAATCAACGGGGGGGGGGGGAGCAAAAGGTTATTTTTTTTCATTTTGAATCTAGGCCCATAAATCATGGTTTGTAATGATCTCATATTCTTCTCATATGAGCTTTGTGCATCACCAAATGTACTACATGGCTACGCTGGGATTTGAACGTGCATCCCCTAGTCCAAACCCAACATTCTACGAACTGGACCATGCTGGCCCTTAAGATGCAAACAAAAGATTGGCCGCATAGTTTTTCAGCAGACTGATCTCGAGGCATTCCAATTCCAACCCGCCACACTTACCGGTGGGCCTGGGTGACCCGGTGGGCCTGGCTGGCCTGGAATCCCACTGAGACCTCTTTCCCCAGGCGATCCCCTCTCACCCTTCAGCCCCTGGGGAGAGAAGGTTTTAGGCATCAGATACTGCTTGAAGCAGCCAAGAAGATGCAGGAAAGAAGATGTTGTTGGGCTCCAACTCAGTCCCAGCCAACATGGCCAATGGTCAGGGGTGATGGGAGTTGGAGAGCATCAATATGTCTACCCAGATGTAAGCCTTTATAGTGTATAGCTAATAGGGTGCAACAGTCAACTCTGGAATAAGGACTCTCCCCCAAGTCTGTGCTCAGAGCAATGTGGGCTGACTCTCAGTAGATTTTGTATATATGGAACTTCTCTCACAAAACCTCCAGTTTCACTGTAGTTTATCTCCCATTTTGTTCCCTAGCAACTGGTAGTCAGAGGTACATAGTGGTACATAGGCATATTACTCTCCTCCATTCTACACCCTCCCCCCCTTTAAAGTCATCCAATTTGGTGGCCATCACCACATCTGGTGGTAGCCAATTCATTATAATTCAACTATACACTGCGTGAACAAGTCCGTACTTGAATCTTCCAACATTCAGCTTTGTAGGGTGACCCTGGGTTCTAGTATTATGAGAGAGGAAGAAAAATGTCTCTCTATCAACTTTTTCCATAATTCTATACACCTCAATGATGTTCCCGTTTTTCTAAACTAAAACCGCCAAACACTGTACCCTTTCCGCTTAAGTATCATTTTGGTTGCCTCTTTCCAGCTCTGCAATATTATTTTTGAGATATGATGACCAAACTGCACATGGTATGCTAAGTGTTGCTGCACCATAGCTTTCTATAGTGGCTTTATGACATTGGCTGCTTATTTATGTGAAATGGAAGCTGACCATTTCTCTAGCAGCAGCTGCCAACAGGGAGCCAACTGTAGCAGGAATGATACTCACAACTCCGGAAAGTCCTGCTGGGCCTGGCTGGCCAGGGCTTCCAGGGGGACCCTGAAGAGGCAGAGAAACGCAGCAAGTTTAATAACAGGATTAACCGGGGAATGCAGTACAGACAGAAAACTGATGGGGAAACACAACTAGGGGTTTTTTTTTATTTAGGAATTTATTACTGCTTTACCACTGCCTTTTGGTTCATAAGACCCACAAGGCAGCTCAGAAAATCTGAAATGCTACCTAAAATCCAAATTAAAAATGCATCCAAAACCAACTATAAAGCAGAGTGGAATAATTATGTCAGCAGTAAAATTTTAAAACAACAACAGAGCTGAGATTCTAAGTGCTCTTTTATTGCACTTTTGCAAAGCTACATTTTTCATTCACTCTCTCACATCACTCACCGACTCTGGACCAGATGAGGCTTGCTGTCTCACTCACATGGGAGAAGATGGATCTTTATTTATATCAAATGGGGCACAAGGGTGAAGGGAGCCAAGCTCTCCTCTTGTCTTTCATCCTTGTGCTCCACTACCCACTTTTCATCTTTTCTCACTTGTGGTATTGGAGTCAGTTTGGGGAGAAGAGCACCCAAAGTAACTGTGTATGATAAGGCAAGGAAGGATGTGACTCCCTTTTTTTTATGCCCCTTCTAATGTGTACATTATCAATCCACCCCTGCTCTATATGCAAGTGTTGCAGCCATGTGAAGAAACGAAGATGGCTGCCTCCCAAATCGAGTTTGGTCCTAAAGGTGATTCTATTTTGTGTGTGGCTTTATATCCCACTTGGCTTTCCAAGATCCAACTTTCTAGCAAATTTTCACTGTCCAAACTTGACATGCAGAAATCTCAGAGGCCCTGATCCAGCTAAGTCCCACTGCAAAATGGATGAAATAAAAGCCTCCTCTTTAGCAATAAATTGGTATGAATAGCAATCTGTTAAAAACCCGACTGCCATTTGGTTCTGATTCAGTTTTCCTGGTGGAAAGTGGCAGGGCAAAGAGAAGCATGGGTGAGATGTAACTGGAACCCTGACATTTTCAATGTGACTTAGCAATGTCTAACTTCTGCATTGGGGTAAGAATATACAACTGCAATATATTATTCTGATTATTCACAATACTTCCTAAGTGCAACTACTATTCTTATGGGGAGGGCTCCTGTTTTTATTATCCACATTAGCTTGTGCAGAAAGCACAGCTGCAGAGCGTTCTACTGGTTTTTTTTAAGGAATCCTGAAAAGTGAGAAAGGACCCAAACTGAAGAATTAACTAGCTGCATGGTCTTTTGCATAATGTTTCACACGAATCCACACATCATGGACCTTCTGGAAAGCAGGAACTCATTTTAGCAGGTGACTCAGACCCAGCCTGAGCCCCAATAACAGTCATGCAAAGGCTGAGAATTAAGTATTTTGACTTACAAGGTGGCCGGGAGGACCTGGTCTGCCTTGAGGTCCCATAGGGCCTGGCTCTCCCTGAAGGAAAAGAGAGAAAGAGAAAGCTGAAGGATAACATGGAAAGTCAGATCTGACACATGACTCTATTCAGTGGAGACTAATGACTCATCTTCAGATTGCTCATATTGTAGGCTTTAAGCGCATGTTGTATATACATTCTTATACCCAGGTCAGATTGGCCAGTGACTCTGTTTTTTTCCACTCTTGCAAGCTACCCTTCTGTGAAGCATCTGCTCTTGCTTGCACTGCAGGCTGCTCTGCATGTCACAAGGTGTTCAGGGAGGAGCTGGCAAATGAACATCCCCATAACAACAAGGTTCCCAAGTTCTTTTTCCCCACTGGGGGAATGGCTGCCATTCCTTTACATCGGAGAAATAAGAGGTCTGCACAGTATGAGGATAGGGACTTTACCCATATTTTAGTTTGCCCTGCTCCCTTAGCAATCTTGCCAATCCCAGCCTGTTTATCATTGTGAATTGCTGTCTGCAAAGCCCCAAGCTTCATCTGCATGACCTTGCCTTAAGTTCCTGACCCAGGAAAGTGACTGTTATATACACATGCAGCTGATGCTGCAATGGGGCATAGCATGAGTGTTACAGGGATAGAACAGCCCATTGTGCATTAGAGCTGTGGGCTGGATTTAGTGGCTAACTCCATCAGTCTGTGAATCCAGTATAAAAGAGTACAGTCTTGTGTTGTGTGCCCAGAGCATTGACCTGTAAAAACAACACACTTCTGTTGGCGTGCTGATAACTCACCTCAGCTCCAGTCCGGCCAGGATTCCCAGGTGGCCCTGCAGGACCACAGTCACCCTAAGAAGTAATATATGAATGGTTCATCATGTTTATATGGGATATTCCACAAAAAGCTGGCAGAGTCTGGGCCTGGGGACCCCAACAACATAGATCCATAGGAGGATGGGCTTGCTATGATTGCTGTGCATGCCTCTCAATGCACTAGTGTGACTGATGTGTCAATTGAAGAAGTCGCAGGTTGTATCTCTGATCTTCTACATGCAAAGCAGGGACTCTGCTGCAGAACACTGGAGGGCTATTGCCCCAAATATTTCATAGCCTGTTGCTTCAGAACACCTTTGATGTTTGACTACTCTGTACTAGGAAAAAATAGGTCACCCAAATTCTGCAAGAAGAATCCTGTGGCCTGCACAGATCAAACAAGTACATTTGCATGCTTTACTTCACATTACTAAGTTTCACCCCCTCCCTGCAATTTTCATGATTTATTCTGCTAATTATTAAGGGTGGGAAGAAAGAAGGCATGCAGGGCTCCCTCTAAAGTCCTGGCTCCCTGAGCACAGGGGATCCTATTTAGCCAGTCTTCTAGTGCCTACTGCTGCTACCATAACATGAAACTTGCAGTTTTGTTTTTAAATGAAAGCTGATGTTCCAGGAAACTGAATTCTTAACCCACAACTATGTTCTGTGATCAGGGCCAGCCCACACATGAGGCAAGGTAAGATGACTGCATCAGGTAGCAGGATCCACAGGGGCAGCAGATACCGATGTAGATCTTTATTTCCCCCCTTGTTCCTTACTTACCCCTTCTGTCCTTGCATGGAGAGGGTGCCATTTTTTATGCTTTGCTTCAGGTGCCAAATTGTCTCGGGCAGTCCCTGTCTGATGAGCATTCCTTTTTTTGCACTTCTATATGGAATTGTCTCCATATTCCTTACTGGGCCCATCTTACAGATAGCATTGATTTATTTTACTTCTGCCCACCTCCTCAAAAGCACCTATCACTTAATGATGCTTGCAGTCACTGACCTTTTGTCCTGGGAGACCGGGGTGACCTGTTTTCCCTTTGAAGCCCTAGAAGGAGAAAAAAATAATAATAGAGTTTTCATTGAAGGTTCTGAAGCAGCCTTGGCCAACCTGGTCCCTTCTAGATACTTTGCACTACAATTCCCATTGGCCCCAGTCAGCACTGGCTAGGGCTGATGGGAACTGTAGCCCAAAACATCTAGAGGGCACCATGTTGGCAAAGGCTGTGTTAGAGTAACTCTCATAGTTGCTGAGCAATTAAGCTCTAGGCCCACAGCTATGGATCCACCCCCCTTTTTATAGCTGCCAACAGACCAGAACATAACGCACAACAATCCCAGCTTGCTCTTGCACCTTTAACGACAACACCCTGGCCTCCAGAAATTGGCCAGTGAAGCTTTGCACAGTATGTAGATAAATGGTACTGCCACCTGCTAATGTCTGCATTTCAAGCTGAAAGTACAGTGGGTGCAGATGACTTAAAGGGCATTGTCTTACTGCCCTTGACAATACCAGCTTCTTTCAGTGGGAAAAGAGGCTGCCCTGAAGTGGAAAGCAGTGGGACTAAGGTTCCCTACTTTCCATAGGTCCAACATGGTCATAAGATGACCTGCAACTTACTGGAGGTCCCATCCTTCCTGGAGGTCCTGCAGCTCCTGGGTCGCCCTAGAGAAAACGACAAGTTAGTACCACCAAAGGGCAGTTGCTGGTGCAAATCTGGGAGTTTTACTGGGAGATTTAACACTATCTGAAGCATAAAGTTCCTTACACATCATGCAAAGGAAGCAGCTGTCACTCCTCCAGCCCCACTAGATGGGTTTAGGCTGCTATCCCAGATGCAGTCCTGGAGTCAAGCAGAATGCCGTGCTTTTCATCTCTTTTTTGGTCTCATGGTGCAATCCCCAAGCAATCAATGCCCAATGGGGTAAGGTCAGATCAGAGGCAGAGCTGAGCTCACCAGTAATTCTGAGACACAATATAATTGATGGTGTGTGTGTGTTTTAAAGTCCAAAATAAGTTGTCGGTGAAGACGTTGCCACCATCTAGCGGGATTCGCATCCTTACCCGTAGCCCTGGCTTTCCGTCCTTCCCATCTAGTCCTTCCACACCAGGTGGACCCTAGAAATAAATTCAGGTTATAGATGCATTCATTCCTTGCACTGTCATGTAGATAACCAAGATTACATGGCCAACAGTTTATATTTATATATTGCATTATAAGCATGCACATGGGCTTCACAGACATTGGCTTAGTTTCACTTCGGATGTTACACTGAATGGCGACTAAGGAAGCTTAACTGTGTTTTGGGGTAATGTTTGACCTGGCAATACATAGTTTCCAAGCCAAGTGAGAAACAATGGGTTGAAACTAGCTTGTAAACTATATTTTGTGGCAAATTTTGTTTGGTGCAATGCCAGAATCAACAAATCATAGTTACAGCTATCATTCCAGCTTCTGAGGCAGTTGCACCATGGATATAGGAGTGAATTTATCAACATACAAAGTTGAGGGTGGAAAATGAAAGCTGACAAGGAGTTCTAAACCATGGTTTGCAGAACAAACTATGGCTTGGGTTCTAATGGCTAGCACAAGCCATGGTTTATTGTGATGTCTGAACTGAGCTATTATTTAAGTGACACAATGATTACTACCATGTTGGGGCATATTGGTGTGCTGTAAAAGGGTCTGAAGTGTCCCAGGAAAAATTACGGTAAGTCTGCTTGTTAGAAGCGTCCATCACTCCATCCATCACAGGTGCATGTGAGCCGAGAAGCATCACATCTGCCCAGAAAAGCACACTCCAGTCATGAGCAGCAGAGAGTTTAAGAAATTTAAAGTGCAGGATGGGGTTGGCTTGCATCACCTAAATAACTACCATAACAGAGGCTTCTTATTCTCCATTGCTGAGTCTGCCTGATCCTTATTAATGCCAAGTGGGTACCTGCTTACGTTCACATGCATCAATTGTGGAGCTGTGTCTTTCCCCCCCTGCAGAGTACCTAGTATCATGGCTAATCTAGCCTAGTTGTCTCATATCCATGTTCAGGATCTGTAAACTGCTGAGCAACCAGCATACTTACTTGAATTCCAGGGGGTCCTGGAGGCCCTGGTGGGCCTGCCATGCCAGGAGAGCCACGCATCCCCTCGCTACCCTGTAAAAACCCACACAACACCAAATGATTACATTGCTATGACTGCCCTGCATGGAGAAGAAACCAAAATAGAGGCAAAAGGGAGCTGGGCGTGACAGATGCATTCATGATTCCTTTGCATTCCTCCTGTTAACTACCTTTTCCTTGGGGAATTCAAGTGGGTGGGGGGATAATTTGGATCGGGGGAGGTTGAAAGAGCATGTGGAGACCACCTGGGCATGGCAGCTGATACCTGGTAGGCATATGAAGCACAGTTGTCAGTGCTAAAGGCTTTGGTACCCTCTTGATGTTGTTGGACTCCAGCTCCCCTCAGCACAGCATGGCAGTTGCCATACAAACCATCTGGAGGGTGCTAGGTTGGTATATGGGATGTATTGTAGCAAATGATTCACAGGTGTTCCCACAAATTGGTGCCAGGGGACTGCAGAAGTGCCCAGAAGCCAAGACCTGCTTGAGCTCGCTGTGTCTTACCTGAACAAGAGATTTCAGGTAGTCATTCTTTCCATACCAGTTTCAAGCTGCACATTTCAGCCAATATCCACCTCCCTTAAACTCTAGAGGGCTTATTCACCTTTCCTCCACTCTCTCCAAGCAATATTCATACTTTAGAGATATGTGTTTGAGCTCTGTTTTTGGTATTTTTACCTGGACCTTTCCCCACCAAAACCTGCTTTTTAGCACTCAGTTGGTGCAAGCAGCAATCCACAGAAAACCAAATTGACGTTTGTTCTGACTGAGCGCTATAGAGTGGGTTTTCGCAAGGAAAACTATTGGGCAAACCTCAAAAGCAAAACCCCATCTGTGCCTGCAAAAAGCAGGGCGAACAGGTAGGTGAGCAAAAGGCTTACTCTCCAGTAACTGCTGGGATAGCTCAGTCAGTAGAGCATGAGACTCTTAATCTCAGGTGGATCTGAGCCCCACATTGAGCAAAAGATTCCTGCACTGCTGGGCGTTAAAAGAGATGAGAGTTGTGGTCCCTTCCAGTTCCACCTCTACAATCCTATGACTCCAAGACTTGAATCATTGATTCAAATTTTTTCCAGGTGCTATCCTAGCAATGAGCTGCAGGTGTCAGCAGAGGCCAGGGAGCAGGGGTGATCTGCTCCTTTCGACTACACTTCTCTCTCCTCCCAGCTCCATCTCTTTCCCTGGGCAACTCAACAGCTATTTTCTCCTTAGAGTTATCATTGGTGCTGCTAGAGAGCTTTCCTGAAAGATGTAGCACAAATGACCCCTTCTTCCTGGATAGTGTTTTGTCAACAAACATGGGTAGAGGGTAAGGTTTGAAGACAATTCTCATTGGAACGACTCTGTGACTTGTCCACAGTGACAGACTGAGAAAAGCAACTAAACCTGCCCCTTCCTGGTTCAGCAGGTCACCCTCTAACCACAAAGGCTGTCTTGTCATATGAAGGAACATCACACTCTCAGGTAGTGATGGATGACGACCTCTCGGCTCACCCCAATTTCTACTTGCTTTCAGTGATTTCTCCTACTGTCCAGTGGGGGGAAATAAAACTCAAGCATTTTCAAATGCTTGCGAGGAAAGGTTATAGTGAATGGATGAGCTGAATCACTTTCTTAGCCCTCCTGCAATTTGCCCCATCCCTATGAGTCCCCAGATTCCCTCTGCCCTCCTTCCCTTCTCCTACATTTGTCTGGGAGTGAAGGAATGCAGAAAACGTCTCCATTTCTCCCTCCCACTATTGGGACTCCTAAAACACACTGTCCCTGGATACAGCAAACATTGGAGGTATAGTTCTCCAGGGATGCCTGGAGGGCAATGTTTCCCAAAAGCTGCTTTCCATGTGGGAGGCTGTTGTTGGCAATGCTGTAACTGGAGGGGAGGGAAGCAGAGAGAAAGACCTTTCTCTTGCCGCTGCTTTCCTCATCCTTGGTACAAGGTGAGTCTTTAAGGTGAGAAGGGAAAGAAGCAGCAGGGAAGGAGGTTGGTCAGAAAGGGTGACACAGATGCCTATCAGCAATGGGCAGGGGACACGGGTGAAGCACTGACACTGGCTAGTCCTTCCCCATTCCCTGCCATTAACAGGAAAAGTGAGACTCATTCTTTCCATCCTTTCAATATTATGTATGCCAGGACACTTTTAATTCCTGGATCTGGCAGGGATTCAGTTCCTGGAATAACCAGGCTAGCTTCCTGGTGAGGTAACGACCCTAAGTATGGGGCATTAAGGTAACAAAGTAAGCAGCTGGCAGTTAGAAAGACAAATGCCAGAGTTAAGAGTTATGTGAGCTAAAGGCTAGAATCTGGAAGCAGCAGGCTGGGAAGACAGAGAGTCAGAATCATGCCTGATTGAATCCAAGGCTGCAGCTGTGGGAGAAATCCAAGGCTGCAGCTGTGGGAGAAACAAGACCCCACTTGTGGTGTTGATGCTGTGAACCCCTCTATTATAGACTCAGGTTGTATATATGTGTAAATAAACCATTTATCATAAAGACACCACAGTCTCCACTGTGCTGCATTCCCAAAAGGAAACACAGATCCTAGGTGAGTGCCTGGAACCCCTGGAATCTCACAGCACTCAGAGACTAGGGTGGTGTGCAGCCATGTTTTACATGTTTAGGGAAGTTTTTTTAATGTTTGATTCTATTTTTAATATTTTGCTGGGAGCCACCCAGAGTGGCTGGGGAAACCCAGCCAGATGGGCGGGGAATAAATAAATAAATTATTATTATTATTACTATTATTATTATTACTACTACTATTATTACTATTATTTCCCCTACTCACCTTCTCTGCTGGAGGCCCTGGAGGTCCAGGTGGTCCTGCTTTCCCTGGGAAGCCTGGCGGCCCCTAATAAACAAAAAGCAACAGATAGTTTTGAGAAGCCTTTTGGCTTTAGAGTCTATAAACAAGCTTCATTTGAGAGGAAAGCTGCAGTCAGGCCAAAGTGGCTGTTTTGTGCTAAACAGGAAAAAATTAAAATTCTATACTAAAAAGAGCTGAATTCTGCAGCATGTATAAATTATCCAGATTAAGCAAATTTGCATAATTTCCATTTCATTGCATAATTTATAATGAGGAAGAGGCCAAGGCGCTGGAGCTGCCTCCCGCCCCTCCCTGCCTGCTCAAAATCTTATCCGACCACCCTTTGGGCTTCTGAGATTTCAACAGGCATTGCTCATGTGCATTTTTGCAACCGTAAGCACTAGAAATATGCTTTTAAGAATATATAAACTGAGATTCTCAGGAAGCTGAATTCCGGTGCCACGTTCCAGGGCTTCTTCTGCACTTATGCTAAATTGGCAGCACACGCAGACCGCCCTGCCTTTTGCTTGATAGCTTGCTTCTGAAAAGGAGCCGACACCTCCACTATGCTTAAAGCTTCCAAATGTTAAGATTCCTGATATAGCCCTTCAATTCCTGTTTTACAAAAAGGGGCAGAGAAAGCAGTTTTTGGATAGTTTTCACACACCATTTGAAATGTTTCTGATCTCTGTGGTGACCCTCTGCCAGCCACCGCCTGTAAGCTTCTCTCATCTGCTCCTGAAAACCCATCATCCCAGCAAAATCCCTCTGTAATAATCAGACAAAAGGCTGGTTTCGCTTTTGTTTTTCTTACATCTTGATTGCCTTCTTGAAACAGGACTAAAGATCCTTCCCCCCTTAATTGGATTTATTTTAGGATTCTGCTCTGTTAAAGATAACCACAAACTCTCATCCAAATCCCCGGGGAGGAAGGGGGGAGGGCTGTGGGTCTCCTGCTTTTCCACAGTGCTGTTCCAGCACACCCAGTGCTCCAGAATCTAAACACTCCTTTGAGATGTGCAATACTTACAGGTGGTCCTGGGAAACCAGGTTGACCTTGAAATCCCTGGGAAGAAAGGAAATGCTGATCAGCCACAAGTAAAGCCACAGCAGAGTGGACCAAATAGGTACTTGAGTAGAGTCACATTTTTTGCAGGGAAACCTCTGGGACTGCAGGTTTGGAGACAGTGGCTTAATGGCACTGAAGGCTGTGCTGTAGCCTAGGGGGGCATCAGAAGCAGGGGTGAGGAGCCCCCAGCCCTCTATGTCCAACCTTCAGTACTCTTCCTAAGCCAAGCCCATAACATCATTGCTCCTGGCTGCAATGTGTGTCCTTCATCTGCGACGCCTTTTGCTAAACCTCTGGGGGTTTTGTGTGTGGGGTTTCTGCCCTGGCCTTGCCCACCACTGTCACACAGCTGCCAGAAGGTTGCCCAAGAATGTGGCCTTCAGAAGGAAAAAAGATTGTCTTCCCTTGATCTAAATACCAAAAGGGGTATCTGAAGCTAAGGAAGGTAGGGTAAGACCTGGGAAGTACCCTGATTTAAAATGCCTCGGGGAGAGAGCTCTTTGGAAGGACAGCTTATGTGTCAAAACACTTAAAGGGAGCAGAGTGTCATCTTCCCCAACTGCACCCATTTAAGAAGTATGGAAGTCATTTTACCCTGCAAAGATCAAAATTCCGAACGGACTGGTAGGACTCAGGTTCAAATCCTCACCACTTAGGCACAAAAAATGAATTTGGCCCAGTCTCAGCCTAGTCTACCTCACAGGGTTGATGTAAATGACTTCCTAAACCAGGGAATGCCAAAGTATGGTGCCCTAAGTGCCTTATAAAAAGAGGTTAGGCTGTAGAAGTGGTAATTATACAATTTGTGACTAATTTTGGAGTTGACATTCCAACTATGGTTACTCAGTGTGCTGTTTGGTGTAATTTTTTGCCTAGCCTATAGAAGTTGGGGCAGAGGCAGGAGATGCAGAGAAATAATGAAGGCTTTAAAAAAAGCCTCTTTTGTTCTGTTCGGGTTGGTTTTTGTTTTTGTTTTTTAATCTGCTGCGTTTGCTCCTTGTCATTATGCTGTATTTTACTTATGTCATTTTAATGGTGTTAGCTGCCTTGGCCATTTTTATGGTAAGTCTGGAAGCATGTTTAATATAAATAAATAATACATAAGCAAATAAATATTAATGTTAGGCAGCTCTTTTTCATTCCCCATACAAGTGGTGGTGGGGAGAGGGGATGGCATAGATGGTCCCCTCCCTCTGGCTTTAAGCTTGCTTCACCTTGACATGCCAGCTAATCTGGGATGGATGAAAACCCCTTCCAAGGCATCCACCACCATTTCATTATTTTTTTTTTTCTGAGGCAAGGCAGGTAACAGGGCAGAAAGGATGAACAGCAGGATATTGTCTCTCTCCCAGCAGGAGTTTGGCTGGCAAAGAAACAGCAAACAAGCCAGGTGATCAATTACCCCCCAAGAAGAAACAGGATTTCAAGCTTTAACTGACACATTGGTTGGAAATCCTGGATTGGGGAAACTCTACATAGCAGAAGGGAGTGTTTAAGCCAGCACAGCACTGTCTGGTAGCTGTTTGACATGCTTTGTGCTTACCTGCCTCACAATGCAAGGAGGAAAATTCTTTTGCAGCTACTCCAAGTACTTTCAAACTAAGCATGCAAAGTGTGGAATTGCTTGTTTGTTCACTTGCTTTTTAAAATAGGATACCCACACAATGCCGCCATCCAATAATGGTCATTTTGTATTTTCCCAGGTGTGGGTGTGTCCATTTCTTCTCAGATTGCATTAAGTCTGTGTTTGCCGCCACCCCCATCCCACCAGAGAGTGAAAGAGTAGCACAACCTCTAGAGGGATGGTGGAATCTGTGGCTCTGCAGATGCTGTTGGACTCCAACAGAAGGTCTTAAACTGTTTAGCAAAAATGCTTCAGGGAGGGAAGAATGGCTCTCCCTGGGTAAGTTTCTCCATCTTTTACAGCAGTGACTCCTAAATGTCTCAAAAGGGAAGCATACCGTTTTAAAATATTAAAAATGGAAGACACCCCCCCTTACAAACTGACTGTTTTACACTGTGTAAAATGTGTGTAAGAGGAAGATTGGCCTGTGCTCAGAGCCACCTCCCCTGTACCAGTATGAATCACTGATCTGGCCATGTGTCCAGAATGAGGCAAGCCCCAAATAGGTATTCATGCAGAGAGGCAACAGGCAGCCTCCTCTGAGTATGGGTAATTCTGCTGCCTCTCTGCATCAGGCATGAGCGAGGGATCTAATCAGACCCAAATCAGAGACTCAGCAAAATTACCTGTCCCTAGGAGGAGGCTGATTGGAAGGAGGCAAGATCAGAACACTGAATCGTACCACGAGGCAGCATGGAGTTTCCTCTGTGGGCTTGCAATCCACACACCTCATAGAAACTAAGCCAACATGACATAAACACTACCATAACTGCAGACAGGTGGAATTTGTGGCAAACTTGAAGAGAAGAAAGGAGTGCCTGGTTATGATACAGAGTCAGGCCTGCATTGATGCCTTCTCTCCAGCTAAGCTAGAAGCAAAAACTACGCCAAGGCATTATTGACAAGAAAAGGAAGGCCTTTAGATCTGGCAAAGAGAAATAAACTGTGCCACTAAGAAAAAACGTATGCCAATGCTAAGGCTGAGGTTCAAAGAAAAACCGGAGAACTAAAGAACACCTGGTGGATTAAAAAAAACCAAAACAAAACCCTCAAGAGATCCAGCACATAGCCTATACTCAGGATGCATGGGGCTTCTTTAGAGCCACAAAGACCATCTATGGGCCAATAAATTATGGTATAAACTCCCTACACTCAACAGACAGCACCACACTTCTAAAAAATAAAGAAGCTATTGTGTTGTGTTGAAAAGGATGTTACCAGTATCTCCTTAACCGCAACTCCCCTGCAGCTACCAGGTCCTCTCACAAATCCCGCAAAAACAAATTAGAAATGAGGTTGCGGTATCTCCAAATCTGGGAGAGTTGTGTACATAGCTGTCAACGTTTCCCTTTTTTTAAGGGAGATTCCCTTATTCCGAATAGGATTCCTCACAAGAAAAGGGGAAAGTTGACAGCTATGGTTGTGTACAGCTATTAACCAAATGAAAAACAGCAAAGTCAGAGTCTTCAAAGTAGGCGGAATTGAACTTACAATCTTTTTTAAAAACATGATAGAACCGATTACAGAAATTATCGAGGAATCTCTTTATTTGCCATGGCCAGCAAAATTCTTGCAAAGATCTTAGCAAACCGTCTCCTAACTATATCCAAGGACACCCTTTCTGAATCCCATATTGGTTTTAGATCTTCTAGGGGGACAGTGGATATGATTTTCACTGCTCAACAGCTTCAAGAAAAATGCAGAGAGCAAAATCAACCCCTGTATATGGTGTTTATTGACCTGACTAAGGACTTCAACACTGTAAATCGTACTGCTCTGTGAACTGTCCTTCTGAAAATCAGCTGTCCAGATAAATTTGTGAACATCCTTCAGCTCCACCACAATAACATGATGGCAACAATCACAAATAACAATGGCTCTCAAAGTGAACCATTCACAGTGGAATCAGGCGTTAAACAGGGATGTGTTATCACCCCAACTCCATTTATTATCTTCATCGCCATGATTCTACACATTGTCAAAGGGAAACTCCCCATCAAGGTATAAATCATATTGAACAGATGTTAAGTTATTTAATCTGAGAAGACTGAAAGCAAAAAGTAACGTTACCATAACTTCTGTCATAGAGCTTCAGTATACTGATGAGAACGTAGTGTGTGAACACTCAGAGGATGACCTCCAAACAATCCTAAATATCTTTGCAGAAGCTTATGGAAAACTTGGCCTATCGCTCAATATCCAAAAAACCAAAGTGCTGCACCAACAAGCACAAAACAACCTCTGCAGCGCCACAAGTCTAACTTAATGGTGTAACTTTGGTAAGTGTTGATCACTTTCCCTACCTGGGCAGATATCTTTCCACAAGGGCCGACATCAATGCCGAAATCCAGCATCACCTGAACTCTGTGAGTGCAGCTTTATCCAGATTTAAATGCAGAATGTTTGAGGACCGGAAGATTTGTAGGGAAACCAAAATGCTTGTTTACAAAGCTATTGTACTACCAACTTTACTGTACACTTCTGAAACATGGATCACTTATAAATGCCATCTCCAACTCCTTGAAAGATTCCATCAATTTGAAATATTGTACACATCACTTGGGAAGACAGGCGAACTAATGTCAGTGTACCGGAAGAAACAAAGATTACCAGTGTCAAAGCAATGATTCTTCAACATCAACTTTGTTGGACTGGTCATGTTGTTTGGAAGATTGTCATCTTCCAAAGCATCTACTCTATTCCCAACTTAAGAATGGAAAGTGAAATACTGGTAGACAACAAAAGAGGTTTAAAGGCTCTCAAGGCAAACCTTAAAAAAATGTAGTATAAACACTGATAACTGGGAAACACTGGCCTGCGAGTGCTCCAACTGGAGAACAGCTTTTACCAAAGGTGTCATGGGCTTTGAAGAAGCACAAACTCAGAGCGGAAAGGAGAAATGAGCTAAGAGGAAGGCACATTTGACAAACCCTCATCGAGATCAACTCCTACCCGGAAACTTATGTCCCCACTGTGGAAGGACATGTGGATCCAGAATTGGCCTCCACAGTCACTTAAGGACTCACTGTTAAGACTGTGTGTTCATGGAAGACAATCTTACTCGGCTTCGAGTGATCGCCAAAGAAAGAAGAAGAAGAAAGCATAAGTGTGCTAGAGTATAGCAAGGAGGCACACTGGGCTTGACCTGTGGCCCACTTGCCAAATACTAAACTAGAAGAATCCGAATACAGGAACACCTCACCTGATCGCCTTTTTCTCCTGCGCTGCCCGGCAGTCCTCGTTCTCCTCTTGGACCCTGATGTACAGAGAGCACAAAGGTGAGGGGGACACACTCTTTTCAAGAAGCTCCCTGCAACAAACCTATTGCTGACCTAGTTCTTGCTGGGATGGCTAAATCTGTGTCTGGGTTGTACCTTTTCAGCAGAGGCAGATTTAGGGCAGCATGATCAGTTCTGGTCAACACAGGGCATTGTAACTATGACACAATGCAGTGGTTTCCAATTAGCTAAGTACTGAGGACTCCTTGTTTTTTAAACCCAATTCTTACTTTTGAAAATATTGTTATCTCTATGGAAGCTTTTGTTCTGTGAATGGTGTCACTGACCGCCCCGCCCCCCCCCCACAGACCACCAACTGGGAACAAGTGATGTAGTAAATAGATCAAAAGGTGAAAGGTTGGGGAGGGGGCGAAATTTGGTCTTTCACAAGGTGCCACTGAAATTTAATTAGCAACAATTCTTTCTAATGTGGTCCAATTTGACCATTTGCAGGCAAAAGTCCAGGCTCACTGTATGTGCCCACCGATAAAGGTTTGATTGGCTATTTCAGAGCATACATACAACTCAGCTGTGAGCTTACCGCTGGTCCAGGGGGCCCTGCAGGACCATCCAAGCCTGGAGGACCCTAAAGAAACAAAGGGAAGACAGAGGAGACATTTATACTGTAACAATCCAGGGAATGAGGCCATGTTGGGGAAGATATTTGCCAAGTTCAAGAAGGATGTAGGAGTAGGTACCAAAGCAAGCCTTATTGGTGAGCATGTCAGAGCGCAGTGCCCCAGCTGAAAAGGCTCACCCTCCAGTCATTATCCACCTCAAGGAAGGGCCTCTGAGGATCATGCAGGCATGTTCAGGCAGGAGAAGACAGGCGCTTACCGATTCTCCTTTCTCTCCAGATGACCCCACGTATCCTCGTTCTCCTTTAGCACCCTGGTAGTAGGTTAGGTAGGTAAAGAGAAAGGAAAAGACTTGTCATCACATGATACTGGATTAATTGAGCAGGGCAGTCAACTTTTCCAGTGATTTTTTCCCTCCCCCCGCCCCCATTACGTTCAGAACTTTAAACCTTATGTTTTGAATTTTCAAATTCTGAATTAAAACAAAACATGGGAATTTTTACTATGGAGAACATTAAATATTAACTTGACAAGTTTGATAATTTACACCTTAAATCTTTAAAAATCCAAGAGGGTCCTCAGCAGCGTATGCTGTAAAATTATTCAAAAGCAAAAAGAATATATAAGTGAATTTTGGATAGCAAAAACTGACTAAATACAATGTGCTTGAGCCTGTTTTGCCTGAGGCATTTCAGCTCCCCTGCAGACTCCTGCTTTGTGATGTGTGGGCCTGGCTGACCTGTTATATCTGTTTTTTCCTGCACCACCAAAATAGATTTTGTGTGGCGGCACACCTGAGGCCCTCCCCACCCAGCAAGGGAGCCAGACCTTTCCCATCCTCTCTCCACCTTTTCTCTGCCTGCCTTATTTGCCACTCCATCCTTCCCTTCGCATGCCATACTTACAGGTAGTCCAGGAGGACCCATTGAGCCAGGATATCCAGGCTGACCTGGGGGACCCTGTGGAAAAGGATGTTGGAAAAGCATCAACACACAATAGTCTTGTGGTCTCAGACAACCATCACTGTGCCAGACAAACGGCTTCCATGCAGTTTGTCTGGCACAGTGATTCTGATCATTGTTGTCGTGTTGCAAAGTCCATTCAAAAAAGCCTGGCTGAATGTTAAAAAGTCAGAAATGAATGCATCCTCTAACCTTCATTAATAATTGTAAGTTACCCAAAAGATGGTTGTTATTAAAAATTATTACTGAAGAAGGTAAAATGCTGGTCTTGGGTAAGTGTCAAGAAAATTTTTCCAGATCTAGACAATCTATCTAGAGGGCATCACCTTAGATAACAGATTTTTGGTTCCATTCATTGAGAGAAAATAGTCATCAAAATATTGGATTGTCCATCATACACACTAAAAATGTCTTTGGTTGTCTTAGTAACTCACTTTCCTGCTGAAACCACCTGCTACTATTTACTTCAGCCACTCAGATCCCATGATCACACAAAGAGGATCTCAACTAGGGTTAACAGCATCTATCCCTCTAAGACATCTAATTGAAAGTTGCTCTAGACCTTCACCAGATGTTTTGGACTACTACGGCCATGCTGACTGGGGCTGATGGGACTTGTAGTCAAAAAAATGTGAAGGGCACTAGGTTGGTGAGGGAGGGCTAGTCTAGATCGACAAGCCCCTTGCATGTTTTGTAGCTCTTCTGGAGTTTAGAAGCAGGATCCATTACTCACCGATTCTCCCTTGGATCCAGGGGGGCCAGGTGATCCACGTTCACCTTGGAGACCCTTTGGGAAGAAATACAAAAAAGGGATGTTTCACATTTTCTGTCCCCTTTTCATTTAATTGCATTTGGTGTGGGTGGGTGGGAGGGTGCTCTAAGCCATATAGCAGGGTGGGGGTGAATGGAGAATGGATTGCAGAAATGAGAGCCCGGTGACACAAGTATTGAGTGGCCTTGAGGCAATCAGATACCACCTTCATCTGGCTACTGTTGCTTGGAAAGCTTTACCTCTTGTTAAGATTTTTTGGCATTCAGTTCTCCACAGATGACTCTTCTTTTAAGAAATTGGACCAATAAGATATTATTGATAATGCATTGAACAAAGTTTTGGAACGGCAGTGCTTATAACAGTATTTCTTCCCACATTTGAAGATGCTGGTTTAGAAAAGGGCCAGTCAGGGAGAAACCTTGCTGCATGATCTGTGTGTTATCTGTATGACAGAATTTTCATACACACACATGAACACACACGCACCTACCTTCAAGTCCAAGTGACGGGGCTTACCTTGATATTCTTTCAAAGGGAAAGTACTATGTACCTCCCCAACCCTTCCCACAAAAAAATTCTTCCAGAATGATATCATGACAAAAGAGTCAACTGATTGGATTTCTTTGTGCTCTGCAAAAGGCATCTTGGACAATTTGGTGAATGTGCACAGTAGCGTGTGTTGCACAGTAAAACAACTGGAGAAGCTTTAATAACATAAACATGCAAAAGAGCCTGCTGGGACAGGCTAATGGTCCATCAGGTCCAGCATCCTGTTTGCATGGTAGCCAACCAGATGCCTGTGAGAAACCGGCAAGCTAAATATGAGTGCAATAGCATCCTCCCAACCTGCGATTCCCAGCAACAGTTTGGTTGACATGTCACATTTCCAGCATTGCCATTTTTAGGATTCTAGAGAAATCAGTATCTTCATCTTATCCCATTGTTCTTTTGTGCTTTCTAAAACTACCTCTGCAAGAGCTACAAAAATCTGCTCAAATCCAATCCCAGTCTCCAACCATGGTATCATCCAATAGGTTCAGGAGGAGGACACAATCCAGCCCAAGTTGTTTTGACTAAATTCCATTGGGGTAAAAATGAAATCTATCTTAGTTTGCAACCCTATGCTTTAGTCCTGAATCTCAATGAACTCAGTGAGGTTACTTTTGTGTAAGCAAGCATGGGATCAGGTTGATATTTGTGTGATGAATTAAATCCCAGTGGATACTGATTAACTTTTGTTCAATTGTGCCCAAAAATTGAACAGTGTGTGTGTGGGGGGGGGGATTGTTCCCCCATTCCTTATGAGAGTCTTGCCAGAATTCTTACAAGTAGTTGCTTGCAGGAAATTTGCCTTCTATTTTTTGTGGTGCTCTCATTCTAAATATTTTGGATATCTAACGTCATTCAGATAATCTTCTTTAACAGCTGCACCCCCACAAAGAAAAAAAAGTGGGTGAAGAAAACCAGGCCCCCACCTTGTCCCTCCACTATGTAACTATCTAAGTCTTCCTTCTCCTGCTTTCAGCTGCTCCCTCCACCACTAGCAGTGGGCAACCATCACCACACATGATGCCCAAGACACAGGAGGAAGCAGTCTCTCAAAGCAACCAAGGAAGTGAACTGTAAGGCAGGATGAAAGGTGGGCCCATTTTTGCAGCCCCAGCATAAGAAGTAGCCCAACACAGAAAGCCTGCGCACAAAAAAGAGGAAAACCCCAAATGGCATAGGAAATTCATTTTGAGCCTATGGAAATAACTCCAGTCAGTGGATGTGTTCTAGGGCACTTCTAGACTGTTTCTGCTTTGAGGAGGGATTCGACCACACACTAGCAAATTCAGGTTTTGCAATCTAAGTAAATTTGGAGCTCTTGTGCAACAAACCTGCTTCCCTCAAAGGCCAGACTTTTTGCAATAAGGAAAGTGATAGGAAAATGCATGAGAAAACATGGGCACCTCCTGACTACGACTGTGGGATGGAGGGGTTACTATTTCCCTTATAAGCCACTGGGGAGAGAAGGGTTTCAGCTGGAGTCCATCCTATTCCATTTAAGATCTGGAGAGATTGAAGGTGAACGGTGTAAACCTGGGCTTCACTTCTGAACAGAAATCCCAAGACGCAGGCAGAATTCTCCACAGATTACAACTCATTCATCCATCCTTGCTAGCAACTTTCAGTGGAATATTTAGCAAATGGAGTATCATTTTCAGTTTACATAATTGTCAGGAGCAGCAGCTGGCTGTACATACAACTCATCAGCTCATTTATCTGGTCAATGGGAGTCACTCCAGCAGTTACCTTTTATCCAGAAGGCACTGTGTCACAAGCAGCCCTTAACTGGGTGTTGTATCTAACTGACAGAGCTACACAACATGGAATATGAGAATGACTTCTCTATTCATTGTCATGTGACCCACAAGAGTGGAGAGGCTCCCCTGGTGCTGCTAACAATGTGGGGTTAGTTCGGGTTACATGGCGGTGCTGGGCAGTGATGGTTTTCACTGAACACATTGTTGACACCAGCACAGGGCCACGCCGCATAGCAATTAATCACACAGACTGTGGGAGTTACAGTGCCATTAGTGGGATGAGGTGCTGAGGGATGAGATTAAGGAATTAACAATGGTGATGGTGGTGGTCAGGTGAGGGTGGAATGAGGATTTCAAGAACCAGAAACACAATTTGCATACACGACACAGAAGGAAGGCGGTTTCATTTTGGAGTGGAATCATAGAATCTTAGAGTTGGAAGGGACCCAAGAGTCATCTAGCCCAACCACCTGTGATGCAGGAATCTCAGCAAAAGCGTCCATGACAGATGGCCATCCAACCTCTGCTTAAAAACCTCCAAGGAAAGAGAGTCCACAACCTCCTGAGGGAGACCATTCCACTGCTGAACAGCTCTTACTGTCAGGAAGTTTTTGCGTATGTTCAGTTGGAATCTCCTTTCTTGTTCCTTGACATTTTCCCAGCGTTTATCCGCCATGGGTTCACAGTCAAGTGGAACCACTTCATCTGAAGGGATTCAACTCACAATGAGCAGCCAACAATTGTTGGACAAGCTATGCACTGAGAGAAAAGTTAACTGTGGGAATACATTCTATGCATAATCTTTGTGGGCAGAAATGTGACTAGATCTGTCAAGGTTTCTCAGCATTTGGCAGAGGTGAAGATGTCCCTTCACAGCCAGGACTCTGGAAGGTTTTAGAATATGCTTGTATGGGGCTGAGGGAAGACCACAGAATGACCCTGATTAACCAGTTTGGGGGCTAGGATGAATCCCAGAATAGATGATTCCCATGTTGCCAAAAGGTTGGAGAGCCTTCCAGTCCTGCTGATCCACATCTACAGAAGATGGGCCTTTATCAGGCAACTTGACTATATGGGGGCGGGGGTTAGATCATGTGACCAAGTGTGCATGGGAGGTTGGCTGTGCTATTAGATACAGAGCCTGGAATAGGAGGGAGGAGGAGGAGGGGTGAGAAGCCAAACAAGCGGCGGCGACAAAGGACTGCACAGAGCACGTGCTATACTGGGTTCTTACAGGTAA
The DNA here is from genome assembly GCF_951804945.1 of Podarcis cretensis. Taxonomy (NCBI): domain Eukaryota; kingdom Metazoa; phylum Chordata; class Lepidosauria; order Squamata; family Lacertidae; genus Podarcis; species Podarcis cretensis. Next base: position 33,601,888 of record NC_137177.1, read on the forward strand.
TCCAGGTGCGCCAGGCGTTCCAGGAAAACCTGGGGGGCCCTATGGGAAGAAACAGTGAAATCATACCTTGGCAATCACATTGGCTAGGCTAGGGAAGGTGGGTGAAGATAGAGGAAACTGAAAACAGAGATTTGGCTTGAATGGACAGGGCTTTCCTGACACAAGTAGGACTTAATTTCTCCCATCGCAGCACCAGTGTGATGGACTCACCTTTCCAAATGAATCCATCGCCGTATTCCCCAAAAGCAAGGCTACCTTGGAGTACAGAGACCTGCCTATCCCTTCCTTCTCCCCAGTGCAATTTGAGCCCTTTTGGTCGGAACTTGTATTAAACACAATGAGCAGCTGCTCACAGCCTGGATGTAAAAGACCAAATATACACCATGGACCAGGCACAAAAGAGGAAGGTTATATTTAAATGCATTTTCTCTCCCTGGCTCTTTGGACAGGTTTCAGTCTGTGGTGAAAAGGATGCTGCAAGGGTCAAAGGCTTGAGGGAGAAAACAAAAGCATTTGCATTGTGATTTTAAATTGTTGCAAATTGTGAATGGTGCACAGGCACCAGAAGGGCAGCTAAAAATCTTTATTGCAAATGGAAACAAAAAAGCAGAAGCTGATGTACTCACAATTGGTCCAGGAGGTCCTCTTGGGCCTGCTGGGCCCTGCACAGATGGAGAAGCAAAGAGAAAATTATAATTCCTAAACTCAAGATATTGTGGCAGCATTGTGGCTCCTTGATGTCATAATAGTAATAATAATAATAATAATAATAATAATAATAATAATAATAATAATAATTTATTTATTTATACCCCACCCATCTGGCTGGGTTTCCCTAGCCACTCTGGGTGGCTTACAGTATATCTAAAAACATAATTAAAACATCAACAATTGGGTGACATTACCTGTTCCCCCCTCTCTCCAGGTAATCCAGGGATTCCAGGATGGCCGGGACCTCCAGCACAATCTTGGTCATTGCTACTATCGCCCTGGAAGGGAAGACAAGATGCACTGAGTCAATCCCAACCTTTCTACGCAGTTAAAGGATGCCAGCAGTTTCCAAACAAAGAATGGCATCTACTGGAGGAGGACTTCCAGCAGCTTTCAGTTTACAAGCTAATGTGATCCTTGCAATTGCCAGAAGGATAGCCATGCTGGTCTGTTGAAGGAAGAACAACAAAATGTTACATGGCACTTTAAGAGCTAACAAATTTATTATGAATAAATAGCTTTTGAAGACCACATTCCATCCATTGCACTAAGTGTAAGCCTGAACTGGCAAGCATATATACATGCAAATATGAATGAGTGAAAAAGCACAGGAATGAGTTCAGAGGGAAATAAAGTGCAACTAACAAAGGATGCAATTACCTGAAAACATAATAGTTACATTGTCCAGTTAAGAAGGGAGTGGTCCCACCTTGTTAATCAGTCACTGTAACTATTTTGCTTTCAGATAATTGTCGCTCTTTGTTGTTCTTGCATTTCATTTCCCTCTGAATTCACTCCTACACATTCCTTCCCCTGTTATGTGATATGTATGTTTACCAGTTCAGGATTGTGGCTCAAACCCATGGTCCATGAAACCTTGTGCCATAATTAAATTTGATATTCTTTAAGGTGCCACAAGACCTTTTGCTGTTTGCAGTTCTGGTAGTTGTGATTCAACTGGTAAAAATTTCCTGATGTGCTCTTTGTCCTCTTCCAGATTTTTTTTTAAATAGACAAACAGAAAAAAAATATTTAAGACATAGGTCATGAGAATGAGCTCTGTTTATGCTAGTTGCTTCAGCCCAATAGTCCTGGATTTTCACACAACCCCACCACCAATGAACATCTATTTGGACTTATTTCAAGAAAACAGCTTCTAGAGAGAAATCTCAGTAAACTGAGCAATGATGACCATGCAGTAAAATTGGTCATTGCCAGACCTAAGATTGCATAATTTACAGTTCAATCCTAGGCATGTTCACCCAGAAGTAAGTTCCACTGAGTTCAATGGGACTTATTCCAGGCTAAGTGCATATAGGGTTGCAGCCTCAAGGAGGAGCCAACTCAGACTTTCGGATCCATTTCCCTTTGGAACAAGACCCAACTTTAATGCCAGAATTCACATCAGAACAGATCAGTGAACTGGCACTGGGCTAGGGAACTTACATTTTCCAGAACCCACAATCCCATAGAAGATTAAATCAGTGTAGCAGCTGTTTTGGGCTGCCTATTTGCATGGACTGTTGACTACAGACAAAATACTTCTATATTTAGACTCATTCTAAAGTGGGTAATATATCATTGCATCTCCACCATTTTTTAAAAAAGACAAATAAAGTTGCAAAGGTCCTTGATTCTGAACAGGATCACAGAACAGGGCCATGGTGATTTCTTATTTTCCCCAATACCCAGTTAAAACTGCCCAATACCCAGTTAAAATACCCAATACCCAGTTGAAACTGCCCAACCGCACTGTTCCAAGCTGCATTTGCTATTTGATAGCCCTTCCCCTTGGCGCCCAGAGGAGAGACACTCCATCTTGTCTGGTGTGCTTGCTTAGATATATTTGTGGTTAGGTACTTTTTATTGATTCCACCCATCCCTTAATTATTTGTACTGTATACTATTCAGATACAATAATACTGCCTCAGATTCTGCTTGTTAACTGGATGAGTTTCCTTCATTGGCCTGGTTTTCTCCTCCACAGAGCCATTTCCAGTTCCCAGGGAAATGACCTTGCAGGCTGGGAGCAAGCCCTATCCACGCGCACGGAGCGGGATAGCCCCTGCACCACTGGGGGGGTCCTCGGCCATGTCATCCCTGGCTGACCAATCTGGACAGTCTGGGGGCGTGGCACGGGCTATTTAAACTGCCCGTGGCCAAGGACTCGTCCCCTTTTCAAGGGTATTCCGTTAAAGGAATCCGAGAGGCATGGTTTCTTTCTGAAACCCCAGATGGGGGGCTAGGGCCATGGCCCAACCCCTAGTGGTGACCCTGGGGGAGTTCCTAGTTGATGTGCATCAACAGGACTCCCCCTACTGGTGGTTAACCCTTCCAAGACTTCCTGCAGATGGGCAGGAGTCAGATATAGTCGTGTGGTTTCCAATGCCTAAGCCAACAGCACTTACATTCTGTAACCAATAAAGCTGTGGCCTTTTTCACCCATTAACCCAAAATACTGTTTCATGTGTCTTTATTCCAGCATCCCGGGAGGGTCTGGGACCTTGCTATGCAATTATTTTTGCTACTGCACCACACTGAATTACCCAAACCTGGGCTTGTGGTTAGCTCTCTTCATAGGTTTATTCTTAGCTACAGCTCATGGTCTGTCCAGGCCATGACTTAGCAGCAAAACAACCATGGAGGGCAAGGGTAGCTGCAATCTCCTCCTCAGAGGAACCTGCATCCTTGCACATTTATGCCAAGCCATGGTTCTGCCATGGTATTTCACCCATGGAAGGCACAACCACTGACTTTCTGGAATTATCGTCGGATTTTAGCTCACCATAATAATCTACTCAAGGTACCTTTGGAGATCAAGGAATGATGTGAAATACACATATCTTCAGAATCCCCTAAGCTTCCCCTAAGCTTTGCTGAACCTGAAGTCTCAGCAACTTGAGCTGAAGAGTGAAGTGTCTTGGATCAAGGATAGTATAGGGCAAAAGGGTCTCGAATTGTATCAGTATAGACTGGCATTTTGCTGCAGGCATATATATACCTGTACAGCACTGCTAGTGAGAACATGATGATCAAGAGGACACAGAACTTGGTCTCCTCACTTGGCTGATGATGAACCCTTAGTGCAAATAGTATGTGCTGATGAGGACACTTTTTGCATACCACTGGGTGGAAGAAAGGTACTATTGATTAGTTAACTCATAGCATATTTTAGGCTTTTATCTTTTCCATGATTCCCTCTCCATAGATACTCAGCCAAGAGTTTTACTCACCCGAGCCTCTTCTGCTCTGGGGTAAAGAGCAAAGCACTGAAAGCAGAAGAGATACAGAAATTTAATTTCTTACCCAGAGTTTGTAGTATGACTTACCATTACAGCTCAGCACTTGCCAGAAACACGTGAGCAGCCATATTTTCAAGGGATGCCAGTGAAGCAGTGGGTGACCTGACTAGTGCACCCCAGAACCCCTTGCAATATTTCAGTGGTCCATCAATCTTGGACCATGAGTGGCATTTGGTAGGTGTAATCCAATAAAACCCAGCTATTGGAGCTGCTTATGTCAGTTCTGGGTCATGCCTGGAAAGGTGCTGGCAAGTAAGGCAAAATATGTATGATTGCCCTACTCCTGGTCATGCCCAATGTCCTTGTGTTGGGCCTATCACTTCCATAGGAACCCCTACAGGTGGAGCCTAACATGTCAACCTGAATCCCATGACTGATGAGCTCTATCTGTGCAGCTCTCATGCAAACAGGAAGTCCAAAGCATAGGTGGTGGGGGGGATGTGAGGGGCCACTTGATCACACAGTCACAACCCCCTTCTGTATATAAAAATGGGACTCTACATAGGACTATATGTTGGCATGTTGACCAAAGGCATTTCTGTGATTTGTTGAAATTGAGCAAGACAGCACCAGAAAGCATTTCCCTCTGCAAGCATATTTTGGGGCTCTCCTGCACTCTTTGCCAACATTTACTGGTTTATTATGGGAATGAGGGAAGGATTTCATTACACTGAGAAAAAAGTCACTTTCTGATATTTGAGCTCTCCAACAGTAAAAAAACCCCAAACAAACCACCCTGAATTTATCACATTTAACATATATCACTGACCTCCCAAAATGTTAAGAATTGCCATTAGACAGAAAAAAAGGAAAAAACTCTAGTGGTTAGATAATGGAAAAATAAAGTCTGGGCAGTGATCAATATAATTATTGGGAAAGAAATAACAGAAGTGGAAACTTTGGATGGACAGATCTTGTAATGATTTGTTGTGAAAGATTTGGCAGAATTATTTTGACGGTGAACCATATTACACATTTGTATATTACATTCTGAGATGAAATGTTTGTATTGGATATATGTGCGTTTCATGCCTTCAGAATTGTTTTATAATCAATAAACATAATGATTTTTTTAAAAAAATATCTGGCTCTCAAATGTTCATGTGTCCTGAGTTTTTAGCATTTCCCATCACTTACTAAAATGCACAAATGTGTCACATCATCTTGGCAGAATGGGCTGTTATAGACTCGTGCTATTGCAAGGTCACGGATTTCACAGTCTGATTTACAGTGCTCTTCAATCCTAGCTACAGGAATCTGAATGTGACCAAAGCCTGACTGGCTACTCACCCGTGCACAATTATCTATGCCAGGGGCTCCCGGCATGCCTTGGTCACCCTTTTCGCCTTTGGTTGCGCCGGGAACTTGAGAAGCTTGTATGTTAGCACAGTCTCCACAAATGTTCTGGCAAGGGAAGAAGAAAAAGAGGGTGAGAAGCAGAATATTCCTGCACTGCCTGCTGCCTTTCCAACATTAATTGTCAACATTTGTATTAAATGATGTACTATTTGTATTGTGAATGATGCACAAGTAACGAGGAGTGGAGGAATCCTGCCAGCTCTGGTGAGAAGGATACTGGCAGGACAGTCTGTGTCATTTCTGCACTGGGGTTTGTTGCAGAAGCACTTTCACTGACTATCATCTCAGTAAGATGGAGCATCTGCAAATGTGGCAACGCCTTCCTAATAATTGCCTCATTTTCCCTGTTGCTCTGTGCGCTCAGCACAATTCTGTTGGAGTTTGTCACCATTTGCTGTGGCAAGTGATTCTGGTATATTCCATTATTATTGTTGTTGCCATTGCAGCTGCTGTTGTTATTGTTATTATGCCACCCTTCCTTGGAAAAGTTGCCCAGGGTGGCACTCAAAATAAAATAAAGACATAAAATATAAAAAATACAATAAATAATTAAAACATCAAAAATTATTGTATCACAGTCTCTAGGATCACCTGAAGAATGCCCCACAGACCATGGCTTACTGAATCACTGCTGCAGTCCAGCCCTCCATCCAACCACAGAAACGCCTTGGGCAGGTGATTTTCTAACCTTTTCTTGAGAGGACAGCTTTTGCTGCCGTCTCACATTCTGTCGCTCACACCAGAGCAAAAGCCAGCCAGAGGTCCTTTTTGCCTTACCTTGAGGACAGCCATGCTCTCAGCAGCCAGTGGTCCCTGCAATGGGGAGATGGAAAGGAGGAGAGGGAAAAAATTGCATTGATAAAACAGAGCCATCTTCCTTTTCTTTTTTATCGGAGCCATGAGCTTCTAGGGAATCGTGCCAAAAGCAGCATAAACACCTAACAGATTCCCTCCAGCAGCCTCCTGGTCGCTGCTTTTGATAAAAACATAGCTTCTAGTTTGCACCTCTTCTGCACTTCTCCTTGGTGGGGTGATGGAGGAGGCTTGGGGAAGAGCTGAGCAAAAGGGGGTAGCACTAAGCACAGGCCTGAGCGAGGGCAGGAAAAGGCGGACACTGCAGTCCTGTACCTACCAAGTCTCCCACCGGCCCAGGCAGTCCCGGCAAGCCATTGTGTCCTGGGATGCCCTAAAGGCAAGGAGAAACTTTGAATATTTTGAGTGCTTCCCAGCTGTTGCCTCCTGAAGTGATATTTGCTATCTCAAAGGGCTTCTGCTGCAAGACGTTGGCACGTCAAAAGCACCAGAACTTGGGACCGACGATACCTGCCTTCCACGCCTTTCAGCGAGCACCAGAACATCCCTCTCTGCGTCTTTCCAACTCCTTTACCTATTCCTCAAGCCCTGACTGGCTCCTACACTGGCCTCTCCATTGGTTGGCAGCCTCCTATGTACCTTCTTCATCAGGGTAACAACCAATCATTGACAGTCTGCTGGTGACTGTCGCCACCAAGTCAGGACTTCCCTATTCCTCTCTCTGACCTGAGAGATCTAGTGATGTGATGAACCCTGTTTCTTCCCTTTGAGCTCCCCTAAGTCCCCAGCATGGCTCTTCATCCACACTAGGGATGGAAAAACCTGTCAGTTTCAGTTCTCTTAGTTCCTGGTTTTTCCAGTCTTAGGGCTCATCCCCACTTCCACAATCCCATACCTAGAAAGCATGGGTGCGAGCAGTTTTCAACTTCTTCCACTCCTTTCCCAGGGAAAACCTGCTCTTTAGCACTCATTCAGAGCAAATGTCAATTCATGAAAAACCCGACTGATGTTTGCTCTGATTCAGTGCTAGAGAGTAGACTTTCCTGGGGGTGGGGGAGCAGTGGGACAAGCAAAAGTCTGGACGAGCCTTTAAATTCAGTTCTCCACATTTCTGTAGCAATTTCCTTTAAAAAATGCTAATGAATTTTTTTTAGCATTTCATTTCAAATTTCTCCTAATAAACACACTTTTGCATGCTGTTTTGGTTCTCATATTATTTTGGAAAATGCAAATTTGATAGACCCACTTTTAAATGTGAACTGAATCAAATTTCTCCCCCATGGCAAAGCAAAAACACATAAGGCCTTCTTCAATCATGTAATAAGAAGAAGCCTGTATGTACAATGTATGGAGGAGATACGGAGATATTCTGGAAAGAAAAACACCCTTGTGGGTATCACCGACAGAAGCAGTGGCAGTCAAGAAGATGAATCTCAGAGATAAATGGGAAACCCATAGAAATCTGGTGAGCATCCAAGAAGATGAAACAAGACTTAAAGAAAGATAAGATAAAGATAAGGGCTGGGGGTGTGGAGGCTTAGGAGAAGTATCATGGGTGCGTATGATTTTCTGCATCTTAGGTCAGGACTCATAATGCTTGCATGGTATTCTCCCCACCTCTAGAAGGCACACCTTTTGCTCTTGCAGCCAGCAGTTGTGTAGAGGGGATGGGGAGGCATGGCTAAGATTTAGATGCCCTTTAGAATGAAAAGGTCTATAAGACGGGAATACATCAGTTGCACATGTTCCATGTGGAACGTTGCCACAGTTCTCTGTTCTGTGACCAACCAATGTGTCTTAAGTCAAAACAAGCCTCTGCCATTATGTTTAGTTGGGGTGGAGGAACTAGGCTCATCACCCCACACTGATGTCTGTGTTCTGGGAGGGGAGGAAAGGAAATGTTGTGAACTGGTTCTCCATCCAAGTGGTACCAAGGGCTCCCCTTTGCCAGGGCAACATATAGAACAAACAGGTATAGTGTTGCTTTTGGAGAGCAATTTCTGCCTCCTGCTCTTGATCAACCAACACAGGGATGGCCCAGCAAGAAAAGGGTCATGGCATTGGGACTCTTGCCAGACTTCTCCACCTTCCCAAAGCTTTTTAGCATTCCGTGTCATTTCCATGAGGGTGCGATGAGAACTGCTGAGGGCAGTACACTGGCTCACACCCACAACACAACTCATTTGCTTAGCACAGCACACAGCACCAGGACTGGGTCCCCATCTAAGCAGAGCTGCTGCTCTTCCTGTGCACTGCACAACCAAGGAAGTCAGGGGGAGTGGGAGTGAATTCTGGGCTTGGAAGCCCTGTCTCTTCCAGGTTAACTGAGTCCACTAATGCTGTGCCTTATCCACTCCCCACCACCACAAAGAATACAGGAGCTGGCACTGACAATGCATACCTGTTATTGTCTGCAAGATGCTGGGGTATATGGCTCTCCTACCACTTACCTGCCTCCCAGGAGCTCCTGGTGGGCCTGGAGGGCCTGGAACACCTGGCGGTCCCTGTGAACACCACAAAGAAAAAGAGAGGAAGATGTTAAGAGAGCAACGGGGCGGGCGATGGGGAGAAAGGAGCCAAGGTCGCTACGCACAGAGGAGCAAGCATGCACATACACACACCCACACACCTGAGGGCCCGGCTGAGGCTGCCAGGAAGTCCCGATCCACAGTCCTGGGGCACCCTGCGGGTCCAAAAGGGGAGAGCGTTTAGCAAAGGCCAAGCAGGACATGGGCGTTCCAGCCTCCGGAGCAGCAAAGGCGTTGAGCGGAGAATGGGGGAGCACAGGTGGCTTGAACCATCATCCAGCCTGGCAGCGAATCCCCAAGGCCTTGGGGGCAGCAGGAGCATGTAGTGACGCTTACCGGAAGGCCAATGTTGCTTGAGTCCACGCGAGGGCCGGGCTGGCAGCTGCACTCACCAGAATCTCCCTGAGAAGATAAAGGTGAGGAGGGTAAGGAGGGAGAGACACTTGGGAACCAAGGAGTGGGAGCACAGGGATCCTTTCCTACTGGAGAAGGCTACTGTGCTAATGGAATTTGTAGAGTTGGAAGGGACCACAAGCGTCATCTAGTCCAACCCCCTGCAATGCAGGGATATTTTGCCCAATGTAGGGCTCAAACCCACAACCCTGCAAGTAAGAATCCCATGCTCTACTGGCTAAGCTATCCCAGCTCATGTATGGCTTGTGGGCTTTCCAGAGGCATCTGCTTGGCCACTGTGGAAGAAGAATAGATAAGCCTTTGGTTTCAACCAGCAGGACTCCTCTTATGTTCTTAGGGGCTCTGGAATGGGACACTTAATCAAGAGTCATGGGTTGTTATCCCCAGAGTAACACTTCTGGTCCATATGAACAAGGAGTGGCAGAATGGCAGGGTGTTTCTGGCTCCTCCTTATATTACTCAAAGGTGCAACGTGCTTCTCCCAGCCAGTGCATTGCATCCCCAGAAAGATAAGAACTGGGAGAATTGTGTGCAGCACATGACAAAACAGCAGGTGTTTGTTGTATAAGATGCTGACAGTGTGGAAAGACACCAAAAGGAACTTAAGAGTTGCAAAATTTGGGATGGAGAAGGAGGCTGACCCACCTTCTCTCCTCTGGCTCCCTTTTCACCCTAGAGAAAAAGAAAGGAGGAGAAAGAAGAGTCAAATATTTGGAGAAGCGTGCTGCTGGCAATAGCACACATGCACACACATGTGCAGAGTGATTACATGGTCCCATTTGCTTCTCAGATGTGCAAAGAAGCACACCTGCAAGCTCCTTTGATCAGCTCTCTTTGGCCTGCTTCTTTCACTCCACTCATGCCTTCTGATGTCCCACTGTCTGGAACCTCTGAGCTAACTAATCCCTTGCCCACCTTTAAAAAACTCCTCTGTTGCTCAGAAATCATGTGGACTTACATTACAAGAGGGATGTAAACAGTGGCCCCTGGGCCAGAACTAGCTCCTGAAGCCTTTTCAACTGGCCTGCCAGCTACCTACCTGTTTTGTGTGGCAGTGGCTTCAGGTAAAAACAAACAAGCAAATTCCTCTGTGTTCCCTACAGCTCTTCCTAGGAATCTTCTGAAGCACTTGGTGATCATTGCCAGGACCATCTGAAATGGTAAGAGAAGCTGGCTCCATCAGGATCCACCTTCTCAAGATGCCAGTTCCTAAAGGCTTTCCTCACCTGGGGTACCTTGAAGTAGCAGTTCCCAAAGTCTTTCCTTGCATCTCACCTTTCCCACTAAGAAAAGTGAGGGAAGCCAGTTCCACCAGGAACTACTACCTTAAGGTGCCTGGCATGCCTTGAAGCTGTGACTCCCAAAGGAGCAATTCTCCTCTCTCTTTTTTTGCTGCTTAGCATTTTCCAATCAGCTTGAGGGGCAGAGAGAGAATCACCGGGAAGGGAGGTTTAAACCTCCCCTCCCAGCAGTCTGCCTCACCAGTGCCCAGCTGATTGGGAAACAGCTTTGCAGTGGTGAAGAGGGGGCTATAGGTGGGTGTACACGTGCATTTGAATGGTGCCAGGCTTTAAGACTGGAAGTATCTCAGGTCCAAACTCTGCTGTGGAATCTTTCTCAGGCAGTGGTGTAGGAGCGGAGAAGGAATATGGGAAGCTGCCTTATACAAAGTCAGAAGTCCATTTTGCTCAGTACCGTCTGCACTGACTGGTAGTGGCTCTCTGGGGTTTCAGGCAAGGAGTCTCTCCCAGCCGCACCTGGATATGCCATGGGGAATTGAAATTTGGACATTCTTCATGCAAGGCAGATGCTCTACCACTGAACTATATACTTCCCCCCCCCTCCAGCATCTGTGGCACGGCCCACCCTTACCTTCCACCCGACATGATAACAGCATTGCTGCACTGATAAACAAGCTGAGTGACAAGCTGAATTCAATCGGAATGACTTGAGAACACCAAGGACCACGGAACAGATCTTTGAGGGCTGCACACAGTGGCTCCTATTGAATAATTGAAGGTCTTCCCTCAAAAGAGGCGCACATAATTAATAACCCCCTTTATCTCTCTTGCTAACATTGGGAGTTATTAAAGAAGAGTACGCACCCCAAATCCAATTTATTTTTCAGCGCCATATGTTGGCCTTTGAGGCACCGCTCGTCGTTAGAACAGTGCTGAGCATTTGCACTGCAGATTTCAAAACCGCCACGGTGTGAACAATCATCTCTGCTTTGCAAACGAGAAAGCATGTTCTGTGCTGCATGCTTCGCTCTTTGACCCTCAGCCGCTTCAGTCATCTTTAGTCAGTCTTATTTTGGGGTGGAAATGAAGTGTTTACACGAAACATCCACACATTAGTCATGCCAAAGCTGGATCCAAAGCTTCAAAATTCAGGCTTTCAGTACTTTCGTTTCAGAGCCTGCTTCCAAAGAGAGTGGGGTCAGGCAAGTGCTGTGGCCTCGAGGCGGGCAAAGGGCCAGCAGGACTCAGGGGCATCACTCTGGTAATTTTTCACAGAGCATCTAAGAAGGTGAGAAGCAGCATGAGCGAATTTTTAGTTGCTCAAGCCCCTCTTCAATATTAAAGAGGGCACTGAGGGCTCACCCACACATTTCTGCTTGTCCCAATGCTTTTCCCTGGGAAAACCTGCTGTTTACTACTGAATCAGAGCAAATGTCAAACAGTTTTTGCTGTGGATTGTTACAATTCAGCAGCAAACATAGGCTTATCCTGGGGAAAGTGGTGAGACAAATGAAAAACTGCTCAGACCTGTCCCTAGAAACATGGAACAAATGGAAAACCTAGCAGCCATGGCAGGATGCATCTGACAGGCCTATCAAGTTCCTTTTGTTTTAAGGCTTTCAAGGCCAGTGCAGGTTTTTGCCAGCAGTGGGATTGTCAGAACTGAGTGGTTCATGGGTAATTAAGAACCTGGTGCAGCCAGATGATTAGACAGGATCATTTTAGTTTTCAGATAAGTCTTCTTTCAAAGCACACAGCTTGCCCACCTTTGAACCATCGGATCCAGGAACTCCCGGGAGGCCCTGCTGGCCTTCTAGGCCCTGGAGGAAAATATCAGGACAACAAGAGTCAGAAAGCACAAAGCGCTGGTTGGTTGTAAGATTTCCGGAGCTACAAAGCAATGGCACTTACTGGTGGGCCAGTAACACTGGCACCTGGAGGTCCAGTGGGTCCTATGGCACCTTTAAGTCCTGGGGAGCCCTATAGGGAAAAGAGCAGTATTACATCCAAGCTGACAACATTCTGATGTTAATGGCAGAAGAGGTGTCATTTGCTTTAAAACATGGTCAAGGCCCAACACAATCTATGCTGGAGTTTTCTAATATCTTGCACAGATATTGTGGGATATAAAGTATACTTTGCAAACACAGTGTCTCCCACGCTCCTATATTAATGCAATGGAATATGGGATAGTTGCTGCAGGGTGCAAACCAGTAATTCTATCCTCAGCGAAATGGTGCTGTGAACAGCACAGAATTAAAGCAGTTTTCTACTGAGGTTCACCTTGGAATAGGAGTACATGTCACTTCACTGATATTTTATCTGTTTCATCATTCATTCGATGCAACAGCTCACTGGTAATGAATAAGAAATTAAAGATGAACCCACCACAGCCATGAAGGCTATTAGATGCCATTTCTCCGTTCTCACTGCAAATTATACAACCCAGATGCCAATGCTCACCTTTTCCCCCTTTCCCCCAACATTTCCTGGTGGCCCTCGAGGTCCCGGAGGTCCCTGTGGCATAGAAAAAAGAGAATCACAGCACAAGCGAAAGAGACAGGAAGAACAAAGCTGGGTTCTGGAAACATGAAGATATCTCAATAGCAAAACATTTCCTTTTGTTAGGCTTTTGCCACATACCTTTTGCCAACCTGGTTCCCCCTCCCCCAATGCTTTGGACTAGCCAGCTGATGAGGATTATGGCTCAAAATCTCGGGAGGGCACCAGGTTAGCAAAGGTTGCATTGGGAGTTTGCAAAGCCTTTCGGGGGGAAAGTAGAGATGCCATTGGATTTTCTTGCTATCAATTTCAGAACGTTCCGTACACTCCTACCTGGAGGAACCACAAAAAAAGTTGGCGTAGTTTTGGGTCTAGATATGTTCTGTGTGCCATCCTTTGGGGCATCCTCCACTTGCCCTGGTGAAGGAAGTCTACACATTCAGGCATGGGCATAGCCAGGATTTGGGGGTGGGGGCGGGGCATCATCTTCTGTCTAGCTCTGTCTAGCAGATTCAGAATTTCTCAACAAGAGCTGCTTAAATTACTTTCTTTTGACCCTAAGTGCTCAGAGAAATCATCCTCCAAGTGACCGTAGTGAGCCTTTCAATTTCAAACATTCTGATTATTGCTACTTCCAGTGAAGTATTTTTCCTTATCTACTTGATTTTGGTGAGCTGCTGCCCCCCCCCACCCTCTGGCTATGCCCATGCATTCAGGGCAGAGTCGATTATACCTGCAACTCAAACGACAAGGCAAATTTGGAGGTCTCTGGGTAGGGGAATCATACAAGGATTATTGAGAAAAGGAAAAGGAGCTTTGATAAAACTCTGCCCCAGACCCCAGTTCATTCCCCTTGTCTGGAATACCGAAGAGCCTTCTGCAAATGAGTGGTAATTTCCATGCTAGGTCATAACCCCTTGCAAAGCAGTTAACTCCACATTGCTCCTCTCGGGACTTTGCTGCTGGGTCATCAGGGTTGCGTGGATCCTGAGTCTAAGACCTTCCAGGTGAGTACCAATTTCTATGCTAGAGGATCCCTGAACCAGGCTCTGGTGCTGAGTCATCTGGTGCTGAGGCATGGCAGGTCTACTGTGGCTGACCTGCCTTAACGTGGCTGAACAAGGCAAGGCGAGATTCTACTTACAGGATTACCAGGTGAGCCTTTCTGTCCAATTTCCCCCTGAGAAAGAAGAGAGAAGTGGGTGGGTTTTGTTTTAATCACAACACATGGTTGCAGAAACTATTCACACACACACACACACACTGGCCACACTCACTTCTGGACCTTGGATTCCTATTCCTGGAGAACCTGGCTCCCCCTGGAAAGATGCAACAGACAGATTAGTGGAAACACGACATCACCGACATCACCAAACCACCCAATGAATGAAGCACACCTGAGTCATAGCTATTTAAACAGCCTTGGCTCAGTGATTCCCCTTATCTCCCTCTCTGGAATTTTATGCTCCCTCCTCCTGCATCTCTGCACTGCAGCCTTAATCCTCTTTGTTCACTACCCCAACTGGGTGGTTGTGGAGCACCTTCTGTGGCTGGTTAGCAATGGCAGCTCACTCTTCCTCTTATCTCTTGGGCCTGGCTGTCAAAATAGGTAGCCAGGCCAAGGTTTAAGCAGTGCCTGGGAGAAAGCAGCCCCATCTGTCCATGCAAACAACGTACATTTAAAGCCATGTCCAGCTATGCCCTTGCTCACCTGCAGTCCTTTCAAGCCAGGAGGTCCCTGAACTCCTGGAAGTCCTGGTTTTCCCTGGTGGTGAGAGGAGGGAAGACGCAGTAGAATTAGCCTGAATAATTTAGAGCCCCCCAGACATCACTCATGCTGGTTGCAACACATCTGATCCATATTCTGTTGCCTTAGAGGAACGTATTGTCTACCTTCTATGAGTTCACAGCAGGTTTTCAGTTGCTGTATAGTTCTGAGCTAGAAAGCTAGGGGGAAAGCTAGCTGTTTATCTGAGGAAGCTAAAACAGTCAGCGTTTGCTCTAAATTGACATTCGATTTCAAATGAGTAGTTCTGGAAAATTTAATGGGTGCAATTAATCATTTTTAGACCTTTCAGTGCTGCAGATTTTTTTTTTTAAAAAAAGTATACTGGTCTATCAGAAAGTTATTAGCTTTGTGAAACAAACTTTTTAAAATAACTTCTTAAAAAGTACTCCAAAAAGGATATTTGTAAAGCAAAGAAATATGAGGCTCTTATTCCAGCCTCATCCTGTGAAAGGATATTTTTGCTGTCATGAACAACCAAAAGATAACATCATTCTGCATCTTGATCACTCTAATTTTGCATCAAGAAGAACAGAATTATGCAACCTTCATAAATCACGAACCACCATAAATCACAAACATTTGCATAATTTCCCTAGTGTGCATAATTTCATCTGCTTCAGCTAGTTGCAGGAAGGGATAATGCCATGCTCAGTGCAGGACCATTTCAACCCTACTCTTCTGAACACTGGAATAGACATTGCCTACACCCTTTCAAGCCTCTCTTCATCACCATGAGGGATAGAAACTTGATTCTTTTTTAAATGAGATTTTCAAGATGCTGAATTCAGAGACCCTGTTGCAAATTCTCTGCCTTTCCTGTGCTTTTATGAAATCGTGGGGTGTGCTTAGAATATGTTTCTCAAATCTCTTGAGACTCCCAGTACGAACAATGGTATTCATATTGTTTCAAATTATGTTTGAAGATCAGTATCTGTGAAAACAGAGCCATACTGCCGTCATCATCGGTTATCTCACAAACGATATTATATTCACAAACTTAATAGGGTTAGAGCATGACTTGCTTTTAAAATAACAAAGATGTCTTCCTTTGTCTTACCAAGGAATGCAAGTGTTTAAAATTATAATTAGTTGACATGCTCATACTGAACAGAAACGGTCACCTGTACTGAGGGAAGATCTTTTATTGAGATCCTTTGTGAAGGTGTTGTGAAATGTAAATCGAGCCAGTTAATTAAAGGAATAAAAATGAGGCAGTTAACACTGGGTCATCCAATAAAAGTGACTGGCAGCAGGTTCTAGACGGATGAAAGGAATTAGTTTTTCACACAAGATGTAATTAACTTATAAAAGTTGTTATTGCAAGTTGTGCTATCTTAAAGGATTAGACATATTTGTGGAAGATCTATCAAAAGTCAACAGCTATCGTAGTTGCATGGAATTTCCAAAAACTTATTATTAATGGGTGATATAAGAATGCTGTAAATAAACAAATAAATGTACAGAGTACCTGAGTACCAGATGCTAACTTGGAAGCAGGGCAAAGGCCTTCCACCTTCATGCCTGCTTGTGATACCCACAGGTATCTAAACTGGCTAAAAGGTCATGCAACAGCTGTCCAATCTATTATACAAACACAAATGTATCTGGTTCTAGGGACGCAGCCTGAATTGTTCAGTTTTGTTCACATAAATAACTCAAAGTAATGGTAGTTAATGACTGTACCAATCTTAAAACAAACTATCAGACTAAATTCTGAATTTGGCATTCTCAGCACCACGATTTTGATCAGTCAGAAAACTACTTACAGGTTTGCCTGGCTGTCCCACACCTGGAAGTCCACGGTCTCCTTTTGAACCTGGTTTTCCTGGGATCCCAATCGCACCAGAGAGGTCTCCATTGAGGGTGGGACAGGAGTCACAAGCATCACCCTGTGGGCCGGGATGGTGAGAGTGGGGAAGAATGCAGAGTGATATGTCAGCAAACAGGAGACCAGGTTAGATGTTCCAGATATCCTACCCCATTATCCCTAATCAAAATCTTCCATCATGTAAACACTTAAGACCAGAGGCTCATGTGGATAGTCATTGGCCGTACCAAGGAGGCAAGCTGCAATTGTGTTTGCTGGCTCTTTACATGTGTGGTTATGGGCATACGCCCTGCCACATAGGATGGTTTGGATCATGCAAAGGACGTTTGTGTGTGTAGGCTCCTCTTTGCAAACATGAACTTTAAAGCAGGGCAGTCAGGGGCGGGACAGCAGGCAGGATTCTGATCCACCCCACCCCACTGAGAGATATGCTTGAGGACCATTTGCCTAGTGGTCAGGTACACAATAATTGATATGAACCAAGCTGAATTAGGGATGAATTTAAATGGGCTCCAAATTTTGTGGCCCTTTTTGCTTGTTGTGAACTTGGGAGAACCTCTTTCTCTGCATCAAAAAATAAAAAATAAAGGATAAAAAGAATCAGAGAGGTGTGCACACAAAATTTGGCATCAGAGGAGCAGCTCATCCTTAGCAATGGCAATGGGCATTTTCCTTTCTCTCCCTTTTCAAAAGGCTCTACCAACAGCAGCAGCAACACACCAGTTCCTCTTTCAGTGGCCCAGCCACCAATTTGTATCCACCTCCCATTGCCTTAGATGTAGCATTTCTCCAGAGCATTGGTGAGAGTGGGGGGGGGGGGAGATAATGGTGATAACAACCATTATTTTTACTGTTCTCCCACTCACTCAGTGCCTTGTTTGCAGATGGCAATTTTACTACTGCAAGTGCAGTAAAATACTACTACTGGTTGACAGGGCAATACAGTGGAACCTTGGTTCTCGAATGGCTTAGCTGACGAACAAATTGGCTCCCGAACGCCAAAAACTCAAAAGTAAGTGTTTGAACATTTTTCGGAAGCCGAACGTCCAATGCAGCTGTTGGCCATTGTTCCCGGGGCGTCTGCACCAATCAGAAGCCATGCCTTGGTTTTTGAATGTTTCAGGAGTTGAACGGACTTCCAGAATGGATTAAGTTTGAGAATCAAGGTTCCACTGTACAGGTGAGAAAGTTCACCCTAGGGTGAGTTTGGTTATTTGCACAGGTGCACACACCCTGTTCCAAAAACATTTGGTCCCTCCTGGCAGCATGGTGGTTGTACCCCAACAAGGGGCTTACTCACCTTTTCACCTTTAGCTCCTGTTGGACCTCTGACTCCAGGTTCACCAGAAAGACCAGGCAAACCTGCTGTGCCTGGTATGCCAGGATCGCCTGGGCTTCCTGAAGCACCCTAGAGAGGATAGATTTTTATACACACTTGTTCTTATTTATTTTTACAACATATCAAAAGGATAAAAATGACAAACTAGACCTCTCACCCTCCCTGTTTTTTTTTACCCAACCTCAAGGCATAGTTGAGATCCAAATAATAGTAAAGGTTATATACTAAAGTGGAGAGAGTCTGAAAGATGCTGATTTCAATACAGAGCTCATCCACACTGTGCCATGCTTTTTAGGCACAGGTCAGGGATTTCCAGATCTGGGTCTGGGCAGAGATTTTTCTTTTCCCTGCTGCATTTCCATGGGGAAACTCATGTTAGAACAAATGGCAATCTGCCGCCAGCACCGTTTGGCCAGAATTTGTGGTATATTCCCAGACCACCAGGTCCCAGTCAATCATCTGGTTGCTGAAATCTTCACTTCCTGAAGTTTCTGAACCATCTTCAAAAGGCAGCCCATTGTCTTGGCACAGCATCATAGAAACAAGGGATACAGGCTGGAGTGGCTGTTTTCATAGGCCCACTTGAACCATGTGCTGTAACTCAGGAGCAGCCAAAAGCAGTGGGCAGAAAGGGTTTCTTTTGGGAGGTGGGGAGAGGAATTCTCTAGCTTCTTTGCTAGGACTTCCAAGACTATGCCAAAATCTGCCTTGTTTATGCAGTAGAAATCACACAAAACAATGGTTCCTGTCAGGGAACTGCCATCGGAAGGGCAGGCAGTGGAAGGGCTCACGGAGGTCCCTCAGGCCAAACTCTGAGGGACTAAGCTTTACGCACAAGCAGCTCATCATCCTATCACAGCAATCTGACAGTCACTGAAAGCCGCTTGTGCAAGGAGAGGCATCATGAGCAACCCAACCGGAGCCGGAGATGCAGGAGGAGCTGGAGCAGGTCCAAGCCTGGAAGAAAGGTACAGGGTGTTGGAAGTCCAGCTAGCGCTGCAAACAGCGAGGCTTGAGGAGAGGTGGGCTCAGGATGCAGAAAAGGGAAAAACCACCCCACCCGCAAGGAAGGTGCCAGGATTGGTACAAAAGTTTGGGGGTGATCCCAGAAACTATCAAGCCTTTAGGACAGAGATGCAATACGCCCTCAATCAGCAGTTTGATGACTTTCCCGATGAGGAATCGAGGGTAGCGTTTGTGATTGGGCATCTCGAAGGGGGGGCGAAAGACTGGGTGAGGCCCCTGATGGCAGCGAATAATGACGCCCTAAAGGACTCGAGAAAGTTTTTTCGCGCCATGGATCTGATGTTTTCCAGCGAGATTGAGCAGGGAGTGGTGCGCAGACAGTTAATGGCGTGTAAACAGGGGAACCGATCCGTCTGTGAGTACTGGACTGAGTTCACCATGTTGATCCATAAATTGGGGTGGGACCTGTCGGCGGAACCGATACAAATGCTGTTCGAAGAAGGGCTATCTTCGGCGGTGAAGGACGAACTTTCCTGGGCGCCCAGGGCGGAGTCTATGGACCAGCTGACCAAATCCGCGCTGGCCATAGGTGCACGCCAGGAGGCGAGGGCTTTGGAGAAGCGGGAAGGGAAAGGGGAACGTTGGAGTGATTTCCGCATTCCAGAGATTCCAGCACAGCATTCCCCACCAGTAGAGCCGATGGAAATTGGAACAGTGCGCGCGCGCGCGGAGTTTCAAACCCCAATGGCGGAAGAAGGAGGGCGGAAGAAGGAGGGAAAGAGCGCCAAGAAATGTTTCCTCTGCCAACAGCCAGGTCACTTTGCCAGAGTCTGCCCGCAAAGGAAGGAATGGCAAGGGATGGCGGGAGCTGTTGGTGAGGAGGAGGGGGTTAAGGAGCAAGTAAAAGCCAATGCCTGGCTGCCAGCATCGGGGCACAGCAGCCAGGCCAAAGAGCAGTGAATGTGCCCACGCCGGAACCCCCAAGACCAGCGCTTGTAGTAGAGGTGTTGCTAGAGCTGCCAAACGGACACCCACTAAAGATAAAGGTGCTACTGGACTCAGGCAGCTCCTGTAATTTTATGAGTAAGGAGTTTGCAGCCGAACACCAGATACAGACTATCCCTTTAAGTAACCCTTTGCAGGTGACCACGATTGATGGGAGGGAGCTGTTGGGGGGAGAAGTTAACCAACAGACTATCCCAATGATAATGCAGGTAGCAAGACACACAGAACTGATAGCGTTTAATGTGGCTACCCTGGGGGGAGCGCCTATTATTTTGGGGATGAGCTGGCTAGCGCTGCATGATCCGCTAGTGGGATGGCACCAGCGGGTAGTTTCCTTTGGGTCAGCACATTGCCTAGAACACTGCAAGGAAGGGAAGGCTCACGGAGGAGCCAAGGCCACTCTAGCAGGGACGAAAGTAACAGATAAAGGGAAGGTGCCCCGACAATACGCCGACCAGGGAAACGTCTTCAGCGAAAGAGAGGCAGATAAACTGCCCCCGCATAGACCCTTTGACTGTCAAATCAACCTACTCCCTGGGGCCCAGCTGCCAGTGGGCAAGCTGTATGCCATGTCCGATAGGGAGATGCAGGAGTTAAGGGAGTTCATTGACAAAAACCTGAAACGAGGTTTCATCAGAGAGTCAAGAGCGGTGGGGGGCAGCCCAGTGTTTTTTGTGGACAAAAAAAACACGGATAAGCCCAGGCTTGTAGTGGATTACAGGGCCCTGAATGCCGTGTCAGAACCCGTGGCTTTCCCCATGCCCAGAATTGATGACATTTTGACCCGAGTGAGGAAGGGAAAGATTTTTACCAAACTGGACCTGAGGGGGGCGTATAACCTGATACGGATGAGGAAGGGGGATGAATGGAAGACCACCATGTTCACCCCCTTGGGGGCCTTTGAGTATCTCGTTATGCCTTTCGGTCTACAAGCAGGCTCAGCCTGTTTTCAATCATTCATGAACCACGTCCTGGGACCTTTGCTTTACAAGAATTGCGTGGCCTTCTTAGATGACGTGTTGGTATACTCAGAGAACGAGGAGCAGCATGTACGGGACGTCCGGGAAGTACTGGGCAAGCTGCAAGCAAACCAGCTGTGGGTGAAACTGGAGAAGTGTCAGTTTCATACCAAGGAGGTGGAATTCCTGGGGTACTGCTTGTCAGACAAGGGATTGGCCATGGATCCCGGCAAGGTTCAGGCGGTACTGGAATGGAAGACCCCGAAAACGAAGAAGGACGTGCAAAGGTTCCTAGGGTTTGGAAACTTCTATCGGAAGTTCATCAAGAACTTTGCCCACTTGATGGCTCCCATCACTGATTGTCTCAGCAGCAAGAAGAAATTTGTTTGGACAGTAGAGGCGCAGCGAGCATTCGAAGAGTTAAAGAAAGCATTCACGTCTGAAGAACAGCTCCTGCATGTGGATCTAAAAAAACCAATGAGAGTAGAAACTGATGCATCAGACCGAGCGGTAGGGGCGGTGCTTCTGCAGCCGGGGAAGAGTGAGTCGGAGTGGAGACCGTGTGCCTTCTTCTCGCGAAAGTTGAATAAATCCGAGAGGAACTACACCGTGTATGACCGAGAACTACTCGCCATTCATGAAGCGTTCCGAAGATGGCGGCACTTATTAATTGGTGCACAACACAAAGTCCAAGTGTGCACTGACCACAAGAACCTAGAGTATTGGAGAACGGCACGAGTACTTAACCAACGACAGTGTTGACAGTGCTGAGCTAGACAGGCCAATGATCTGACTCAGTATAAGGCAGCTTTCTATGTCCTGTGTTGAAGTAGCCTGTAGAGGTAGGACTGGGCTTTGTGAGCAGTGGTTGTTAGGAAACATGGAGGCTGTGGTTCTCTGCTGGTGGTTGTAAGGCATCACAAATACGTAGCACCCAAATAGGGTCTCTTAATTTCATTTTAAACCTTCCTAACACCTGCTGGAACTGACGTTAAAGCATTAAGAATTCATATACAAGGTTGCCAGGCAACTTAAAGGCCGCGTGGTGACAGCCCCCCTAAATGTGGTTGCTAGGGAAAGGGGTGTGCACCTCCCTCTAGTGGCTGTGCATAGGCAACAACAGCTGTGACAAACTTTTCTCCTGCAGTGATGCTTACCGGTGGTTACAACACTATAGCCTAGGGTAGACTGTACCTTCAAGAGTTGTGTAAAATCGATTTCAAAAGGTGCTGCTTCTCTTGGCCATGCCTGACAACCTTCACTTGATGAAATTACTTCTAAAGAATTCTTTTAATCAACCCCCCCCCCAAAAAAAAACCCCAGCTATACGTTCCTTTGCCTCTTGGCCACTCTACACAACCACACGTGGGGAAAGCTGTCTCTCATGCTGTTGAACATATGACTCTGTCCTCCTTGCAAAGCCTTACACCTGTAACCCACATAACTCCCAGGTCAATATAGTCCATGAAGCTGCCTTATACCAAGTCATACAATTTGTCTCTGTAGCCCAGTATTGTCTTCTGCACCTGGGGGAGGGGCAGGGGGGAGGAAGGGGGACTGGATCCAGCCAGCAGGACGGATCCTTACCTTCCCCACTCCCCAGTAGGCCATGCCTGACAAATAGGTGGGGCCATCCACCTGCCAATCATCCGAGGACACAATGACACTAGGCAAGCTGTTTTTGCATAGCACTGTCTACAAGAGTTCTGACAATCACCTGATCATTGGAATTCCCAAAGCACTGTGCATGGGGCTTTTAGCCCCACATCGGTTGTCAGGTGTAGGACAGGTGAGCATGGCTTGATCAAAATGACACTGTAGGCCAAATGGAGAGACCTAGTGGTCCTAATTAGGCCCAGAGGCTGAAGATTCCTCACCACTGCTCTACGCTGACTGGCAAATGGCTCTACAAGTACAGTGGTACCTCGGGTTACATACGCTTCAGTTTACATATGCTTCAGGTTACAGACTCTGCTAACCCAGAAATAGTACCTTGGGTTAAGAACTTTGCTTCAGGTTGAGAACAGAAATCGTGCTTCAGCGGCGTGGCGGCAGCAGGAGGCCCCATTAGCTAAAGTGGTGCTTCAGGTTAAGAACAGTTTCAGGTTAAGAACGGACCCCTGGAATGAATTAAGTACTTAACCGGAGGTACCACTGTACTGAGACAGGGGTATTTCCAACCCCAGTACCTGAAGCTTTATTACGTGTAGAAGCAAGGAACTGAACTGCTCTGGTCCCCTTCGGGAACTGGCCCGATTTGGCACAGAAGGGATTCATTTGCACTGATGAGATTTTTAGCAGTTTTACACCCGTGTTGGACTGCAGGTGTTGACATTCCTCCTATTGCAGCGCATGCATATTTGATTTTCATATTTCCTTCTGGTCTTTTGCAACTTCTTATAGATCACTGTACTTTGTTTGTAGCTTGCTTTTCCAATTATACTGTGTAAATATAATGAGAATATATTTGCTCCCTAGAGATGCATTTCCTGTGCCTCTGGTTTTGTCTCGAGGAGTGTGAAAATGCCAGACCTCCTCAACCCTTTCCAAAGCCAGCTCTGGCCACCAACCCCCTTGGGTTATGTAATCTCACAAAGAAGCACTCCAGCCGGCGGACTTCTCTTACCTTCTGACCTTTCATTCCAGATTCCCCGGGTTTTCCCTGAAAAAGTACAGCAAGCAATATAAGAGAAAAAGCTTTTCTGCTTAAACTTCACTGGCCCCTTGGATCCTGCCACAAAGACAGTCCTTCCAACAAATCAAGTCTGCCAGGCAGCCTAATAAGAGAAGCCCACTAGAAATTGGTTCCCAATTCTCACCCCTGTTTATCTTCAACACTGAGCTTCTGCACCAGTTTGTCTAATTTAGGAGGAACGTACTATGCCATAGACTCACAAAACCTTTCTACCTGCCCCAGGAATCACAGAATTGTAGAGCTGGAAGGGTCATCTAGTCCAACCCCCTGCAATGCAACATTTTCTTTCGCCTATGAGACCCACCTTCCCTTTAGCTCTATTGCCCCACCCCTTGCTCCTCTACAAAGGAGGTCCATGCCAAGGGTCACTTACTGGTTTTCCAGGAAGTCCAGCACCAGGAAGCCCTGGCTCACCCTTTTCTCCTGGAGGCCCCGGAATGGAAACCATGGTCTCCCGACCTTCCAGAGAGGCAGGGCACTCGGTACAAGGTTCTCCCTACAGGGGAGAGAAAATGAATTGTGATACAAAACAGGGGGACATGAATAAGAGAGGAAAGGGCCACAGATTGTGAGCAAGATGAAAGGCTCACTTATCTGAACAAGTTACACAACCACTTCCATGCTTTGATACCAATTTGCTCACCTTTTCGCCTTTGACTCCTGAATCTCCAGTGTCCCCTTTGGCCCCTCGGACTCCCTAGAATTACAGGAGGAGTGAGAAACTGCTGAGCTTTGAGTATAAGCACAGAATGAGAGTGAGGGTTGAGGAGGAGGAGGTGGGGTCCTTTCCTAGATTCGGAGAATTCCTTGTGGTAGAGACACATCATGGCATTGCCATTCATTAGAGTTAATTTGGAAGCATCAAAATGTACTGAAGAGCAGTAAGCCGCTTCTCTTCAAGCATGAACTGAAGCTTTTGAGCTTGATGCAATAAAAATCTTGAGGTCTAGCAACTATGCTAGGGGACAATTCACCAGACTGTCTAGCAAGCAAAGTAAAAGACAAAGAAAATTGCACAGAGTTTCATATTTGATATTAAAGAACTGGATGTTTGGTACCCTGGTTTGCTGTTATTTCATCCTGCAGATCTGCAACTCTGTATTACTGTTTTTGTGTTTGTTACTTACCTGTTTTTCCCCCCTGAGTGACAGTGACTTATTAACTCCCCCAAATCCCTTTATTATCTGACTTTGTTCTTGTTTTCATATCTTCCAACGCTGTTCAGATCACAAAAGCCAGCTCCCAGAGGGCAACCAACACACTCTAAACTTGCAGAACTTTCTCATACTCACAGCTTTGCCTGCAGGTCCTACAGCTCCAGTATCTCCCTAGGTACAAAGAGGAACAGGTGAGTTGCTGAAGACAGAAAATGACTGCAACGATGCTTAAATGATCTACCATCTTGAAACAAGAAAACTGCTGCTCAGATGAATCTGACATAAGGGGGATCTTCTTGTTTCACCATTTATTATTTATTTATTTATTTATTTAATTTACAAACTGTATGTGGCCTGGACACACACACACACACACAGAGAGAGAGAGAGAGAGAGAGAGAGAGAGAGAGAGAGAGAGAGAGAGAGAGTAGAAGGCACCATGCATCTTTACAGAGGTATTATTCCCCTGTGATAAAAATCACTGGATTAACCCTCAAGTTCTGGCTAATTACACTTGCAGTGGAACAGAAATAAAGCAAGGTATTCCAGAACCAGCCCTCTGACTGTCTCCTGAAAATTTGCTCTTACCTTTTCTCCTTTGAGTCCAGACAGCCCCGGAAGGCCATCTTTGCCCTGAAAGCAAATAAAAGAAAAGTAAGAAGAATCATTTCAGTGAAGGTGTTGGCAGAACCAGGAAAAGTTCTGGGTGTGGTTTTAACCGGGATAGTACCTTAAGATCAGACCTGCTCTCATTTGGAACATTCTATTCACACAACCAATCCAAACAGCTTTGAAACTGCCACGACATCCCATCAAACCCTGAGGAGTGTAGTTCAATGATATCATCAAGAATGCTTCTCAGAACTAGAGTTCTGCAGGCTGAAGTGAAGAGGATTAAATGGGTTTGTACTGTGTAGACTTGCCTGTTCACAGAAACTGCCATGGGGATTCCATGTGCTTTTCTATGATCATGAGGACTAGAAACCCTTGTGTTATTTCACATTCTCACCTCAGCACTGCTACTCATTCCACCCTTGTTCTTCCCATAAATCCTTGCAGTGCCCTACACTAAAGGCAAGAGGCACGATGGCCCTATACTTACAGGAAGGCCAGGCAGGCCAATCCCTGGTGGTCCTGGTTCTCCTTTGGGTGCTTTCTGAAGCTGCATGGCTGCAGGGCTGCATGACTGACACGGATCTCCCTTAAAGAAGAAGCAGCACAATGCTTGGTATTAGCGAGGAATAGCTCATTTCATACCAGTACAATGCAAATGGTGATACAGATTGCAGGATATGGTACAAGCCTGCTCCCCCACCCCAACCGCCTGCACCGTGGGAAAACTGCTGGTTTGGGACAGACATAGATGGGTAGATTTCAGTAAGCCTAAAATGCACGGGTCTCCTTGCTTACATGGATTACAAAATTGACTTTGCAGTAAGTATCATTTGTGGGTGTGGGTGTCTGAAATAATTTGCACAAAGGTATCCAGCAGTCTTGTAAATAACCACATGCCTAGTCACTTGCAGTGAGGAACAACTGGCTAAAGGCAACGAGATGGAGGAGTTGTGTAAAACCTGTTCCTTTTCATCAGCAAAACTTCATCATCACCTTGTTCAGAATGCAAAATTAACCCAACTCAAAACACTCACTGTTTTTGGTTTGTCTGTTTTTTTTTTACAAATGAACAGTATTTCCCTAAGGAGTTCTGCAGTTTGCAAGCTAAAATGAGAATCTGCAGGCATGCAAAAGATGCTGTTAGTTGAAGATTGCTTTCAGTCTAAGACCTTGCCACTAATCACAACTAAAGCAGAGATGTGTACAAGCACTCCCCAAAGGCTACAGAGAACTTTGGACAAGCCCAGGATTAAAAGGAGAAGGCCTGCCTAGGAATTCCATTCACATTCACTTGAATGCATCTCATGATCAAGGACTGTGCTTTATCAGAATCCTCAATCACATAATCTCAATTCAATTGAACACCAAGTAGAATCCCTGTGCAAATTTTCCTTGTACATCATGGGGAAGGTTGGGGACTAAGCGATGCAGGTGGTGGGAGAGAGCACACATGAGGACATTTGCGGTGGGGCTTATGTGCAGAACTTCCCCCCCCCAAACTACAGAGTGTGACCCCTATTGAACCAAAGCAAAAATAGGGGCTAGAGATCATATAAAAAGGAAATGGCCACCTACCTTCTCCCCTTTAATTCCATTGATCCCAGGGTCCCCCTGAAGAATGATATAAAGAAAAGGGAGAAGAAAAAAATCAGAAGGCAATGGAAACATCCATGCCACCAACAACTGGGTGAGGCAGCTGAGCCTGGGTGGTGTTGGTGGTGCTGAGAGGGTATCAGCAAGAGACGCACCTGCTGTACCCCATCAATGGTTGCTTCAGTTTAGACAAACCAGGAACATGTTACAGAATCACAGAATTGTAGAGTTGGAAGGGTCATCTGGTCCAACCCCCTGCAATGCAGGAACCACAGCTAAAGAATCCCTGGCAGATGCCAACCCAACCTCTGTTCAAAAGTGCTGGATCCACACAGCTCACAGTCTCAACAGACCACAATGGGTCACAACAACTGGCCCTCACTTGATTCCGCCACGGAATCGGTGTATCCTGGATCATGTCAACTTCCCATGCACTCATTTGCAGGTCTGCTTTGTGCCATTTCAGCTTTAATTTGAAGAGAGTTTTTTTTAATATATATAAAATGAATGAATATGCATTCTAAGTAAAGGTAAAGGGACCCCTGACCATTAGGTCCAGTCGTGACCGACTCTGGGGTTGCGGCGCTCATCTCACTTTACTGGCCGAGGGAGCCGGCGTACAGCTTCCGGGTCGTGTGGCCAGCATGACTAAGCCACTTCTGGTGAACCAGAGCAGCGCACAGAAATGCTGTTTACCTTCCCGCTGGAGTGGTACCTATTTATCTACTTGCACTTTGACATGCTTTCAAACTGCTAGGTTGGCAGGAGCAGGGACCAAGCAACGGGAGCTCACCCTATTGCGGGGATTCAAACCACCGACCTTCTGATCGGCAAGTCCTAGGCTCTGTGGTTTAACCCACAGCGCCATCCATGTCCCATATGCATTTTAATAGGTAACAAATTCACCTAGTGTCAGAAATCTGCCACAGTTCTTGAACCAGTGAAGTGAGTCAGTGTCCTTCAACCTTGTGTCTCCAGATGTTGTTGGTCTACAGCCTCCACCATCCCTGGCCATTGGCTAAGCTGTCTGGGAACAATGGCAGTTGCAAGTCAACAGCATCTGCAGACCTAAGGTTGAAGAACACTGACCTGAAGGATGCTAGACGGGGCTGTGTGCCATCATCCAGTTCACTCTGTCTAGAGGAGGGAACTGCAGGGAAAACAGCCACACCTGCCAAGGAAAGATTCATGCCCAAAGGCTGGGTCAAGGGATACCTGTTCTTGTTGGTTACTGGCCATCTTGACAGACATAGGAATCTACCTGTAATTGGATCAAAGCCCCGTGCTGGTCTGGCAGTGGCTGTCTGGAATATGAGGGAGATGGTCTTTTGTGTCACCTGATGCTTTTTAAACCAGAGATGCAAAGGATTCGACCCAAGGCTTTCTACAGGCAAAGCATCTTCCCCTTGCTCTGCTCTTAATCTCACAGAAAGTGAATCCAACACCTACCCTACTGCCTTTGAGTCCTGGAGGGCCAGGCTTGTCCTGAAAGAGAAAGGCGGGGAGGGGGGGAGGAGACCAAAGGAAATGCTTAGAACTCCAGTGTCCAATAACTCAGCAATTGTCCCACCAACCAAACACCTTTGCTTCTTAGAATCATAGAACTGTTGAGTTGGAAGGGACCTCCCAGGGTCATTTAGTCCAAAGCAGAAATCTCCTTGTCTGTAACACCCTCAAAGGATAAAGCCTTCACCCAGTGACCTGGGACTCACCGATTTGCCCGGTTTCCCTGGAGGTCCAGGCTCCCCTTTGGGCCCCGGTTTCCCAGGGATGCTGACTGCATTGTTCCCGTCAGAGATAGTGGGACAGACTTCACATGGGTCCCCCTGTTGAGAGACATTCAAGATGCTGTGAAGAAGATTTGAACTAAAGGAAGACAACACAAAGGCAACAGGGCCAAAGGAAAATGGTCTCCATTGCCTCCTTCCCCAAAACGGAAAGAAAATTATTTAAACAAAAGGCATTAAGATGAATTATTCCTGAAACAAAACATAGATCCTCTTGTTCAGGCAAGTAGTTTTTGGGATGGGGGGAGGGATGGAATAGAGGGAAGAGCAAATTAGAGGGATATAACTGTGGAATTCCTTCCCCACAATGGTGCCTGTTGCATCTTCACTGTACAGCTTTTGCCATATTCCTGAAGATAAGCCTCTTTACCCTGGCCTTTTACAGCTTAAGCATGTTGCCTTCAGACACCCACCTCTTTTGCTGTTTATTTATCCTCCTCTGGTTGGAAAAGTTTTGCTTTTTTATATGTAATTGTAACTGTTTCAACTGTTGTTATAGCTGTATAGTGTATTGCTATAACCTGACCTGGGACCCTATGGGAAGGGCAGGTTAGGTTCATTATTAGATGTGGTGATAATAGAGCTTGGTGGGGGTAGGATCCTCATGCCCTTCTCTGAAACCAGAGAATGCCTTGATCCTGCCTTCCTTCTACTCACCTTGTCTCCTTTCAGGCCTGGGACCCCGGGTTTTCCCTGCAGAGAAAGAAGGAAGGTTTCCATTTGTGAGGCAACTCCTTTTTTGGACACTGCGTCAAGGTTTTCCTGCACTTAAATGGTATATACATTTTATGAAACAAATAAGCAAACTCCTATGAGACCAGGAACTAGCTATAGTTAATGTGTTTGCAGATCAGGAAACCTGCAGCCTAAACTTATTCATGTTTATCTGGAAATCAATCCTAGGAAACTTCAATGGGAATTCCTGCCAAGTCATTGATGGCGTCATGGGCCCCCGGTGAGGGACCTGGCTGGGCATAGGTGGAGAGGAGAGGAGTTGCCCATGGATGATCCAAGGAACTGACCCAGTGGGTAGGCACAGATCATGCCAGAGTCTCGGAAGCCACTTGGGGAAGAAGATCATGGGGAAGGACCTACTGCGGGGGGAGGGGTTTCCCTACTCCATCTCTGCGTCAGTCACCCCAGAGCACAGCTCATACACAGTATCCATCTCTGAAGTTGTCAGAGGCTGCCCCACCTACTCCACCCACTGCAGAGGAGTTGGTGATGCCTCGTCCATTGCCAAGGTAATAGAGATGCCAGCACAAGCATGAACAGATAGTTCTGCTTGCCGCATTAAGTTGTGCTGCCCTGTTCCCATATAATAGGACTATAGGGGGTGTGCTGATTGTCAGATCAACAGGAAAAGGATTGCTGTGTTTCAGTTTGCATATTTTTCAGGAAGTGTGAATTATGTAGGTTTGCCCTTCAATGCAAACTGAACTGAATTTCTCCCCCATCCCTATAGTCATTGTCACAAAAATGATTTATTTCGCCTTTACGATCCTATTCCACACAGACACTCTGCCTGTCTTTTGAATGCCCCCTCAAAGCCTTCCCACGACGCCTCTGGCTTTGCTGTTTCCTGCCAGTCTTCCCCCACTGGCAGAAACCTCAGCTGTTGAGCAATGTAGACTTTTAACAATCTAAGCAGCCCTTAGGGAGCAAGGGCTGGGCGTGGAATGAGGCATGACTTCATTCCCAACAGCTGCATTGGTACATTCAGTTTATTCTCCCTTTATGTCATTGTTTAAGTGAGACACTAAATGCCAAGTGGAGCGCCACAACAGAATGCTGTAGTACGTTCCTGGCACATGTGCGTTGCTTGAGCCTGCGGCATCGGCATCAAAGGCAGGTGGTTCTGCTCTGATTTGAATCTTCATGTCCAAAACATATTGGCTTATTGTTCCCTTTTGGACATTTTGCATGCAAGCCCATAAAGCCTGAACCTTCTCCATGCATGCCAGTGCTTGAATTGACCTGGGGGATAGTTCCACCTCTGGTCTGCTAAGAACTACTCTGCCTCAGCACATTCCTCCTATCTGCAACAGGGATATAACAGTGAACTACACCATAGGGGTGTTGTGTGCTACTTTCTCAGCTCAACCTCAGCAGCGCAGCGATACAAGCAGTGGATAACATGACAGGGTTAGTTATAAGCTGCTCTCTGCACTTTAGCCAAACCCCCAACCAGCAGTGGGGGGCCTAATACCTCTGGACAACACTGCAAGTTTGTTGTAAACCATTCAGAAGCTGAACTCCACCATTCATTGTGAAATACACTTAAGGGTTGTCTTGCTTCGCAAAAGCCTCTCCCAGCCTGCAGTTTGTGGATAATGGACTGCATTTGCTTTGGGATTTGAGTTATTATAGGGCCATTTGAGAGATTTTTTTCACCCACCTACCACAGTTATCTCAAGCCTGCGTATGCCTCTCTCTTGCGCACAGGTGGTATAGGTTTGTATCCAGCTCCATAAGCAAGAGGAGTTACAAATCAGTGTCATATACATATCATAAATAAACCCAGCAGCTGCCCAATAAGCAAGGTCCCACCCGGCTTCCCTGGCTGTCAGTCAGTGGTCACATGACTTGGGTGGAGAAAGCCTAGTCAAGAGCACAGAAATATGCAAAGCATGAGGCCCCGCTCCAATGACTGGGGTTCTGGGATCTGCTGAAATTTCGTGGATCCTCCCCACTTTGCTTTGCTGGTTTACTCACTGAAGGAGGAACTTACTGGCTTTCCACTTGAACCGCCTGGCCCTGGAGGTCCTGAGTCCCCCTGGAAATAGAGAACAGAGAATAAGCTCCACGTAACTAGGTTTGGACACAGCAGCCATGGACAGGAGAAAAAACTAGTTTTCTGGGACATGATAATCACTGGGACTATCCAAAGCTATATGCATGGTTATGCCTACCTTCTCTCCTCTGGGACCTGGTGGGCCACCGGGATCACCCTAGAATGAAAGCAGAACAGTTGGTTGTATTCAGAAGCTGAATGATCCACCGAGGTCATTGCTATCCCAAACAGGAACCAGAATATGTGCAACTTCTGCCACTTCTTGACTCTCTCTTTCCAGGCACAGGTCCGCGCTTAAAAGCTCTGCATCTAAGAATTTGTTTTTGTTTGTTTTTTGTCCCTGGAATTTCCCCATGAAAACCAGCTCTTTAGAACCCAATCAGAGCAAACACCAATTCAGGCTTTCTGTGTGGATTGCCCCTTGCTCCAATTGACCTTTAAAGAGCGGGTTTTTGCAGACAAAGCTCTGGGGAAGGGAAAAAAAGATGCCTGGAAGTAGAGCACAGGCCATGCCTGGGGAGCGTGAAGGAAAGGTAAGCATGAATAAGGCCAAGGTCTGCTCTGCCCATTACATACCCTGTATCCTGTATAACTTTTGAACCCATGACTATGGAAAGCATAACAGAGGGGAAGTTGCATTGCTGTCTTCTAAACACTCGTGCCCTTTGTTTCCGTGTGTACATTTGGCATATTTCTATGTAATTTAACCTGAGTTTGACCTTTCCTTCGTTCCTTCTATCTTGGTTAAGGAGCTGTTAAATTATGCTGACAGGGTGGGAATGTGTGTACTTGCCCTTTCCCAAGCTGATCACACTATCCTCCATCCAGGCAAGCAAGAGGCATTATCAGAGTTCAAGGGAAAGTTCCAGCCAAAGGGGATATGGAGCAAGGCTGGTGAAGGTGGCAGGGAGGGCAGGGGAAAGAAGCTATGGCCAGGGAGGTGGGTTGGTGTTGCCTGGGGAGAGTCCCAAGGGCCAGCCAGAGAGGCCTGGAGGGTCACATTTTGCCCCTGGACCCGTGGTTCCCCACCCGATATGGAACCCTAAGTGGATAAGAATATATGAAAGATTGGACTCCCAGGGGTAGAGGCAGCTGGCTGGCACTGGCTGGCACTGGCTGACTGGTTGGGTGGTATCTGGGGGAAGATAAGAATGAATTGCACATACAGGCTTCCTCCAGGACCCCTATTTCAGATTCCTGAAAAGCAGCTCCTCTTAGCAATTCTTTTCACAAAGCTGTCAGTGCTGTGAGCATTGTTTAGGCTCAACACCCACTGGCTGTTGCTTGATGTTTCTCCTGGCTGCCAGTGGCTGCGCTGGAACAGGACCAAAATTCTATAAATGCCTTTCTTTCTTTCTTTTTAAAACACTTTTGAAAAATAACCAAAACAAACACAAAAGACAATGAAAAATATCACCAGAGCGATGCTGTGGTTGGGCCAACAGCTTAACGAGGAACTGTAAGGCATTAAAAGGGTTTGTTTGCACATGACACTGCAGGCGGTGCGAGTTTTAAAAAGAGCTCCAAATTCTGCGCCTAATTGCTCAAATTGAAAGCTCACACATAATTTTGTTTGCACAATAAAATATGTAACCTAGATTTGGGTCAATCCATTTGCTCACATTTACTCTTCCTGACCCTCTGCTGTTCCTCGCCATTCCCTTCCCTTGTCTCCTGATGTTACCTGCCCTCTGCTATCAAAAGATAGATGTAAGCTCCCTGGGGCAGAGCCTTTCTTCTTTGCATAGTGCTGTAATTCTCACCCTCATCATCTGCTGCTTGTCAGAAAGAGGGATAAAGGGGTAAAGCAGAACATCAGAGCTTCTCTCCTGGATCCCTGTGAAGTCCTGCTCAGCATCACCTGCTTCCCTTCATGCCATCTGACGCTATTGCTTACATGTTTCCTAATTTATCTTCACAACCATAAGGCCTGGAAATGTATTTTAAAAACTTAACAAAGGGTTGCTATAAACAACCAAAGGGGTTTCTTCGTTATGTTTGGAAAAATTAAAAGAAGAACTAGGAAGCAGTAGACTTGCTGCTTGGGGAAGTGGAGTGAAGAGTTAACAGGTGATAGAGAGGAGGAGGAACTATTCAACTCTTGTATTGCCTCAAGGGGGGTTATGTTTGACTTAGAAAAAGAAGAAGAAATGATTATGAGCGATTTGTAGTCCAGGAGGTGGTTAAAGAACACCAAGCTACTTCCAATGAGTTCAGGTCTCCAGGGTCAGATGAATGAAAACCCTGGTTGCTGAAGGAGTCATTAATCAGATGCTATTACCCTTTAATAATTTTTGGAGAACAGGTGAGGTTCTAGAAGAGACCTGAGATGGGCAAATGTTGTCCCTGTCTTCAAAAAGAGGGGAAAGGAGCAACCAGAAAACTACAGACCAATTTATCTGACATTAGGCAAAATTCTAGAACAGATTATTAAGTGCTTGTTCTGTGAGCATTTAGAAAAGAAAGTATGGCTTGCTAAGAGCTGCCACAAGTATATCAAGAACAAGCCATACCAGGTCAAGCTTACCTCATTTTTTGATAGAGTTAGAAGTCAGGTAGATCATGGGAATGCCATGGACATAATAGGTCTTGATTTCAGTAAAGCATTTGACAAGGTCTCTCATAATATGCTTGTGGACAAGATGGTGCAATGTGGGCTGGATGATACTATTATTCGGTGGATCCACAGATGGTTGAGCTATCATGCCCAGCAAATGTTCATTAAGGGTTTTGCATAAAACTGGAAGGAGGTCTTGAATAAAGTGCCACAAGGCTCTGTCCCAAGCCCTGTGAATGATTTTAATAAGGGTGCAGAGGAGATGATGCAAAGCCAAGAGGGATAGCTAAATAGAATCAAGATTCAAAATGATCTTGATGAGCTGGAATATTGGGCTAAAACCAATAAGAGGAAAATTCAACAGAGGCAAATATAAAGTCCTTCATTCAAGTGAAGGAATCAGAATCACACGTACAGGATGGGAGAGACTTGGTTTGGCAGTGGTACATATAAAAAGAATGTATGCACAGGGGGTACTCAAGGGCACACAGTACTGGCATATCTTGTTGTTGTTGTTAAAAAGTGTGGCACTTTCTGTAACAACTTCATGGTGATTACCAGCACCTTTAAAAAAAATAATAGAAAAAAGCACTGTCTATACGCCTTAGTTTATTACAGGCTGAACATGAGCCAGCAGTCCAATATAGCAGCTGAAAAAGCTAATGCAATCATAGGCTGTTCAAAACATGAGAATTAATAGGTCCACTGGTTGGGCTGCATTTGAAGTTCTGTGTCCAGTTCTGTGTGCCACATTTTGAGGACATGGAAAACCTAGAGCCACCGAGGTCCACCAACCAGAGTCAGGTGCATTACAGCAAGAGCGTAAGAGATCTGTTGCTGGATCATGCCAATGGGCCACCTATTCTGGCATCCTGTTTTCACAGGCCAACCACATGCCCCAAGAGGAAGCCTGACATAATTAAGAGGCTGATATGGGAGTATGCAGCCTCCCTTGTTGCCCCAAGGAAATGGGGAACACTGCCTTCCCTGCTGTGGCCATAAATCACCCCCGGATTCAAAAGAAGGGGGTGAGAGCACTAGGCACAAAGCCCTTGTGTGGGTCCGGCTCTCCTGGACGCTGTCTCTGATTGCGCACTAGCTGCATCAGCTCAAAATAAACAATTAGAGAGAGAAACAAATGCACATACTTCAAGTGAAGATCGGGAGTAAAGACTGCTAATTAAAGGGATCTCTGTGAAGTGGAAGCGACGGGCTGGATTTAACAATAAATCAAGAAGAAGAGTCATCAAAGGATTGGTATGTAGCGGAACTGAAAAGGGGAGGGGGAAAAACTTTTCTTTTTTTGTCTTATGTGAGTACCTAATAACACCCCCCCCCCCAAGAAAAGAATTGTTGCAATTACTGATCACAAGCAGGAGGATTAAGAAATGTGTGGAAATAAATTACTAATCAAAGACATGGCTGGTGGGAAGATCGGGAAGGAATGAAAGTTCTGTGTGACACAGCAATAAAAAGAGATTTGTTACGGCAGGCCTGCCTACAGGAGGACGAGGGGAGGAGGACCATGGCTTGTTACTATATCAGAATGTGAGTTGGACCTGGCAGGCCCCTCTGAGAAAATTGATGAGAGACTGGCAGGCCTGTGGAAATCAACGGACAGACTGTGGGAATGTTTTGTATGGAGGTGCGGAAATGGCGTCTGTTTTTTTTTGACATGGCTCTTGGAGGAGTGTAAAATCCACACAGGATATAACAACGTTTGTTTTCAACCCGCTTGTGGAGACTATCAGAGACCACAAAGAAAGGAATATATGATAACAACAAGAAGATGAGGAAAACAACAAAGAGAAGGTACATTAAAGCAGCAGCAAGAGAGATGTTTGGGTCCCTTTCGGAGCATGAAGTATGGGTACCCCCAACAAAAATTTAAAAATTTGGCTGTGTAATTTGGAACTAATGTGATTTGGAATTAATGTGATGTGATTGGCCTATTAATAAAAAAAATTATTTTTTTAAAAAAGAGGAAGCCTGACAAGTGACGTAGGTATGGGAAGAATTAACGAACAGGGTACCTCTGAGCACATGTTCAGACCAGGAATCTGTGATCAGTACCACCACCCAGCCTAATTCTTCTCAGTCCACCGCCCGCCCCCCCCAAGCAGACTACAAGGAATTTTAACCACAAGCTGCACTCAAAAATAAGGGCCAACTGAGGCATTTCATTTCATGGGACAAACTGGGCATGCTGTAGAAGACCCAAGGGCAGAGCACCTTACTTTCCCCCTAGTTCAAAGCAGATATTTGGGACATGGGTATGTGTGTGAATTGGGAAATCACACAGTGCCACAGTGCTTGGGGAAGTTGGTGTTAAACTCCCCCCCCCCATTTCCCTGAGGTGAATTATCTTCCACAAATTGTCGTTCACCTTGCAGGGAAGAACCTACATGTTTCTATTCCATCCATGTGGCAAATAGCAGCTTTGGAAAGAGGGAGGTTTAGATCAGGAAAATGGAACTGGCGACAGCAGGGGTTAAATGCCCCCATCTGCCAGTGCCAATCTGATTTGTCTCCACCCACCAGCAAAAGACCCGCATACCTAGTTTGGCACATCATCACAATTATCTGAGCCATAATTTTAACAAAGGATTGAAGCCGTGAAGGAGCCAGAAATGGAAGGCAGGCAGAAATGAAAGTCTTACTGGTTTTCCTGGGAGGCCAATTCCAGGTGGACCCGGCCGGCCCGGAGGTCCTGGTTCCCCAGCAAGACCTTCAGGACCCACGAACCCTGGGTCACCCTAAAAAGACAGGCACAGTTTTTACTAGTGACAAGCCCATGAGTAGAATGCTGGCTCCCCCACCCCACCCCCCGAGAGAAGCATAATCGTACCTTCTGGCCTTTAGGTCCCACCACGCAAATCTCCCCAGGCCGGCCCTGGTTAGGAAGAAAAGGCAGGATGCATGAGGGTGGGGCTTCTTTCCACTTAACAGGGCCAAATTGTCAGAGTCTTCAGAGCTTGAATTATTATTTAATAAATTTATATACCGCCCTATACCTGTAGGTATGAATGGGGGGCCTCATGGGCTGAGGGTGGGGCTTAGTCAAGGGAGCTGCCGGGGGGGGGGTATATTCTGAGGCTTCAGAACTCCCTTTGAGTGTGAGGGCCATGTTCTCTTTTAAACAATCTTCCAGGGACCACATTCAGCAGTGCATAACAGCAAATGAGAATTTTCCCCTTTGTACAGTAGTCTAGTCTCTCTCTCTCTCTCTCTCTCTCTCTCTCTCTCTCTCTCTCACACACACACACACACACACACACACACACCCCTCTCTCCTCCATCCAGCCAAGCAGGCAACATTAGCAGAGTTCAAGGGCACAATCTCCCTGATCTATGTACCAGCCTGGATATCTCAGCTGGTTAAAACATGGTTCTGATAATGTCAAGGTTGCAGGCGTGTATTCCTGCATTGCAGGGGTTTGGACTGACTTTATACTATTGGCCGATCACAGGGGTCAATATTTCAACCCCTATCCTAGGGTGCAGAACCTCAGGTCTAGGGGGCAAATATGGTCCTCTAGGCCTCTCTAGGATTCTTCCCAGCTCACACATCCCCAGCCACACACCCTCGTCCAATGAAACACCCATCACTGGCCATACTTTGCACTCTCCTTGGGTGCTTTTGCCTGTCTAGAATTGCATTAAAATGTGAAGAGGTCTCCCCTACCCTATGGATTCAGCAGGGTTCCTCTTATGTCATGTTCCTCCATGACCCTGGCTCAGTCGAGGAGAGATCAATGAAGAGATGTACAAGGTGCTGTGTGGTTTCTCTATTCTGAGCAATCATTCTAAAGTCCCTACTCTTCTGACCCAGGAAGCCAGAATGGACAACAATAGTTCAGGGGGAAATGATACAACAGAGTTAACGGGGAAATGTCACCCGAAGTAGTATGAGCATTCATGCTTCAAAACACATCTCCATGTGGTGAAAATGAGATTTGATGATGGGAGACACAGCAATGATGGGAAATGCAACATTTGTTTTCAACAGCTCAGCTTCCAGTATCATATCTCAGTTTTGCCAGGCAGGAACACATTCATATGAGGAAGCAACAAATGAAGGATTTCAGGGAGATGTCAAATAAAAACTCTTAAATGCTATTTTGGTTTAAGTGAACTGATGAGTAATCTTCCTCATACATTTTTCTTTAACCTCAAGGGTGTTTATTTGGATAATAAACTTCTTTTTACATCTGAAGGATTCAGATTTGAACAACACCATAAGAGCAGCTTCCCAGTGGCATTGTTCACTGTTTGAAGTATCCCTACCAGCTAGAGAAGATCTAAGCTTGGGTCACACAGATAAGTCAGCCAGTGATGTAAATGTACATGTGGCATCTATGAATAACTTGCATGTGTGATTGGCTGAGCCATCGCAGACACATCAGAGGATGAAGTTTCAGATGACCCTCCCCAAACAAACAAACAAACAAACAAACCAGGACACACACACACACAGGGCTCTGTTCACAGTAGGGATGGGAAGAAAGTTGGCCCGGTTCACATTTTATTGTGAAGCTATCTAATTCACACTTCCTGAGGCAACATGCAAACCAAAATGCAACTATCCTTCAAAATTTACACTTCTACAAATCTTGTAATACAGTTCTTCAACCAAACAATGCATACAGAAATGCATATATTAGTGGAGAGTGTGCATAATAATCAATACTAGGGGAGTTTGCTTGCACAAATGGTATATTAGGGGAAATTGCATGCAAAAGTTTCTGCATTAGGAGATATGTGCGCTAACCTGCTGACAAATTTTCATGATAACTTTTTTTAAAAAGCACCACAAAATTATGCAGAAATGTGGTGATCTAAACTTGAGATGTGAAAAACGAGAAACAGAAATGCACCAAAACTAACAGATTTGCCCCAATTCTAACCATGCATGTGTAGAGCAGCTCTATGACTGTGTACACATTACCATTTAATCTGGCTTCAGTGTGCACCCACAGGGGGTGTTTGTAACATTAGGCCACATTCACTGAGGTGTGTATGTTTGGGACAGTCATTGCACATGCACAGATGACAGCTTCATTTTGGGGGGTGGGGTTTGCAGGCACGCATTGCCAATCAGGTGGTGTGCATCAGGGGAAGACATCCCCACCCCTTCGCTAGTGTGTTCAGTAACATGCAAAGGCCACCTTGTTGTGTTTAAATATGTATAAGGTAAAGGTAAAGGATCCCTGGACGGTTAAGTCCAGTCAAAGGCAACTATGGGGTTGTGGCGTTTATCTCACTTTCAGGCTGAGGGAGCTGGCGTTTGTCCACAGACAGTTTTCTGGGTCATGTGGCCAGCATGACTAAACCGCTACTGGCGCACGGAGGACCATGACGAGTGCCAGAGCACGCAGAAACATTGTTTACCTTCGCGACGCAGTGGTACCTGTATATCTACTTGCACTGGCATGCTTTTGAACTGCTAGGTTGGCAGGAGCTGGGACAGAACAATGGGAGCCCACCCCGTTGCAGGGATTCGAACCTCCAAAGAGGCTCAGTGGTTTAGACCACAGCGCCACCTGCATCCCTAGTGTGTACAGTAACATGCAAAGGCCACCTTGTTGTGCTTAAATGTGTATATAGCCTAAGTAAGGGTCTTCCTGGCAGATCCAGAGAAGTGAAGACATGATGGAAGAAGACCCTGCCCAAATCTAGAAAGGGAGCCACAAAGCCACACAGCAAACACTGCAGCATGTGCAGGACTCTCCAGATCTTAATTTGTGAGGAATAGGACTGGGAGGAGAATCACTCGAAGTTAATGCTCAAGCAATCCTTTTGGTGGGGGAAGTACCAGTAAATCCAGGCCTCTGAACAGGAGAGGAATTCACTGTTTTCTTTGTAGTATGTTTGCGTATTGGCTTTGCTGTCATGTGGGGGGCACTTCTTATTTTTAACTTTCTTTCATGCCGTGGCAGGAACAAGACTTTGCTCTTGGTTGTCCTGTGGACTATTTTCTTAATCCCCAAATTCAGCCAGATGTCTTGGTGTTCTCAGGCATTTGGGAAAGGGTAATCATGGCAGCCATCTCTCACACACCCCAAAATGCCGAAATAACTGAGCAGGTAGTGGAAAAATACAGTTAAAAAAATAATAATGAAGGAAGCTGATCTTGCAGCCATATGAAAGGGCAGTAACGAATTCTGGTGCACTTGACTCCTGAAAAGTCAGAAATGGTCCCCAAATGCATGGTATTCAGGGTACAATCCTAAGTACAGAGAAAGAAGAAAAAGAGAAGGAGGGCTGGAAGAAGAGAATGTAAAAGAGAGAGAATCAAAATTGCACAACTTACATCACGCCCTGGGCTTCCTGGTTTTCCTTGAAGACCAAAGTCGCCCTTATCACCCTTTTGCCCCTAAAGAAAACAACAGATGACATGTCTTAGCAATTAATTCAGTTTCTGCCTTGGCCTCACTCCAGTAGAGCCTTCATCAACCTGGTGCCCTCCAGACGCTTTGGACTGCAACTTCCATGATGGGAGTTGTGGTCCAAAACATCTGGAGGGTGCCAGGTTGGGGAAGGCCACTCTAGGGTCATCCTCATTATTGCCACAGTCTGGCACCCCCTGCTTCCCTGCCTGACATCCAGTCCTTGTAGCCAGCCAGAGGCCCTCAGTTCTTCTAGCTAATATCACAGCTTCCCTGGGGAGCTCTTGTAAGTCATTTATCTGAAAGCTAGGAGGCAGTTTGGGAACATTCTGGATGAAACGCAGCATCAAGACGCAGGAAATAAACAAACAAGACAAATAAATAAAGTTCTTGTAGCAGGACCTTGTGTCATGGGAGAACAACCTTCAAGGGGTCAGCATCTTCCCTTGGGCCAACTATTCCTTCTCAAAGCTGGGGTGCTTACCTTTTGGCCAACTGTTCCAGCCAACCCCGGAGGTCCCTGTTAGAAACATAATGGATTATTTATTAGTGGTGTAGATTTGTTAAGTCCATGCTATCCCAAATGCTGAGGGCTGGTTTGATCATATAAGCATACACATATAAGCCTAAGGACTTTCACGACTGTCATTTGGAGGGGGAGGGGAGTTATTAGCATCCCTTTCTACACCATCCCAGCCTGAGGCCATGAAAGCACTCCCATCATGCTCAGACAGTAATAAGTATACTGTTGTTATATACAGTTTTAATGACTGTACTGTTTTAATTGATTTTTTTTTGCTTCATTTGTGCCCACTTCGTGATCATCTATTGATATTCATTGGGGGTGTGGGGTGTGGGTGGGGAGGATGAAATAATAAATAAGTAACTTGGGTATCTGAAATAAGTAGCTCAAGGCAGATCCACACCTGTTCTGGAGCTACCATTTCCAGCACTCTGAATGAACTACAGTTCCCAGGATTCTTTGGGAAAATTACGTGCTTTAAATGTGCACTGAATATGCTTTAAACGCGTAGTGTGGATCTATTCTCTGTCCCTTTACTGAGACAACATTTTCCACAGCTTTCCCATCCCATCCCATCCGGAGCTGTCCAGGGTCCTGACTTTACCTGCTTAGGCCAGAAAGGGCTCTGTTTATTGCTTCCAGTTTCTACATGGGACCCAAGCCCCTATAGAACAAGACAGGCGCTATTGTACAGCATTAAATGGAATACGGTGGCAGCGGAAGTGGTGAAGCCTCTGTCAACCATTAGCTAAGCTGCCTACCTGTCACATAAGGAATGGGTTCTGGCTGCCATTGGTTGAATTGCTCTGATCTCAGAGAGAGAGGTGAAGCAGCAGCAAGGGCCTAGAAAAAGAGGAGGCAGAGGCCTGAAAAGGCAGAAGAAAATAGGAAAGGAAGGTTGGATTCTGGGAGAATGGAGGAGGCCAAAGGGAGATGAGAGAGGGAACAGGCAGAGAGGAGAATGGTTTGCCAACAGCAGCTCGTAAGTGAGAGAGGCTAAATTATTCATATCAATTTGAAATACAAAGCAAAAGTCCTTGGCTCTGACAAAATATATAGTGCCACTATATTTCTGGGTTTTTGTTAATGCATTAAGTGGACAGGGCAGGATGCAGCTGGCCAGGCACAGACACACAGAGACACACACAGTGTCATGACAGGCCTGACCACAGGATGCCGTGACTAAATATTTATCATTCACAGTATAAACTTTGGCCCAGCACACACTGGTCTTTATTCAAATCAGCAGCTTTCAAAGTGGGAAAGAAGAACAGACATTTTGCAAAACAGCAAACTAGAGATTGCAAAGAGACAAGTGGCTGGTCAGCAAAAGGTCAGAGCAGGGTGACTTGGGCCAAGTTGAAGTGACATTCGATGGACACAGCCTTGCTAAGGTCAGGCTAAACCAAGAAGGCTAAGGAGTAGGGCCTGAATTTGATGCATCTATGCATGGATGTCTGTGGAGCTTATTAACTAGAGAACCCGGAAGAATGAATGAAGAAGCCGCTGAGTGGACCAATCTCTGAAAGCAAGATGCAGGCATATGCAAGATTCTGGGTCCCACAGCACTCTTTGGCATCAAAGGTCAGTCTAAAAAAG
The DNA here is from genome assembly GCF_951804945.1 of Podarcis cretensis. Lineage (NCBI taxonomy): Eukaryota > Metazoa > Chordata > Lepidosauria > Squamata > Lacertidae > Podarcis > Podarcis cretensis. Next base: position 33,644,353 of record NC_137177.1, read on the forward strand.
TTCTGTCCAACGCCAGATGATGAACAAGGACAGGCTATCAGAGTTTGGGCCCCTGGGGATAGTCTCTCTGTCCTCATCCCTTAATCCTTACAAAGGTGGTAAACCTGCAGCTTGGCTGCAGCCCTTCAGGTTCCAAGTGAGGGTCTCACATGATCAGATTGTTTTCCACACTAAACAATTCTCTGCATGCAGAAAACAAAATGTCACAGTGATAACAATGGTAGTACATTCTGATCAAGTGGGTTTTTATTAAGCACAGGCAGGCAGTGGGGCATTTAAGATTGGTAACTAATCATTTAAGATTGCTACTAATCTATTGCAGGTCAGGCTGAAGAGAAATTTCATTCAAAATAATTTTCAACTTGAAATTGAAAAATACCTGGGCAGGAAAGCTCACCCATTTTCACAGTCCTAGCAGGAGCCTTCTCCCTCCCTCTGGCCACCATAATGCACAGAGTAAGCACAGCGTAGGGGATGCAAGCTGACGGTGGGTGGAGCCAGAGTGGAGAGTGGGCGGAGTCAGAGGCAAAAGTGGGTGGTGCAAGAGCCAATGGTGTGTAAAGCCCCAAACAGTTTGGCACTAGGGGCTGATGGGAATTGCAGTCCAAAATTTCTGGAAGGCACTAGTTGGCAAAGGCTGCTGTATATACATGCTTACCTTTTCTCCTTGATCTCCCTTCTCTCCTGGTGGGCCTTCAGCACACTTCAGAAAAGATAAGGAACAAACAGGCAGGGAGTTAGTAGGACAGCAACACTGGACAAAGAAGAGGAGAGAGAAGCCAAACAGGCATGACCTCTTTCCAGGGTTGGGCAGCAGCTCACCTGTAATGGGGCTTCAGGTGAGATCCGGACACAGTCAGCACCCTGGAAAATTAATAATAGAGTTACAGGTTTGTGGGTGGGCCAGCCTGGATTAAATTTGTATATCACCCTTCATCTGAAGTTCCCAGGGCAGTTCACAGATTAAAAATACTTTAAAATACAGACCAAAACCAGAAAGTACATAACAATAATGATGATGATGATGTCAAACAAAGGTTTGGCATTGGGATTTGGATATGCCAATTCTCCCACATGGTAAAAGTGTTGATCTCCAAAGCATGTCAGCAAAGTTCCAAGAGTCAGTTCATGTGACAGAGCGAGGAGGAACCATGCTGTACTTACACGATCGCCTTTCTCTCCTTTGGATCCATAGACACCTGGTGGTCCACGTTCGCCTTTCCCACCCTGTGCGAAAAGAGAGAAGGAGCTCCCTGAGAAAAGAACTGTTGTCATGCCATTGAAAACAGAAGCTCTAGGCAGAAGACACTTCCGGAGTGCACAAATCAAACACAAAAGTCCACATGCTGTGGATGTGAGCAGCACACAATACAAAAACATGACATCACTTGATGTCTGGATGCAAACACATATGCTAGTTTATTAATCTCTTTCAGATGTAAATGCCATCCTTGCCCTTCGCACACTCTCTCCCCAGTTAGGAGCAGGGAGTGAAAGGTGGGTGGGATTTACAAGTCTATCCATTTAAAACACACGACCTCTCAAAGAATCCTGAGGATTTAGTTTGTTAAGGGTGCTGAGCATTGTATCTCTATGAGGGTGCTGGCTACAGTTCCCAGGGTTCTCAAACTACAATTCCCAGGATTCTTTGGGGGGAATCAATGTGCTTCAAATATATAATGTGTACAAAACCTCAGGCACCAGCAGGAACACTCTAGCCACCCTTATCATAAAATAATTACAAACATCCTGAAATAAAAATATTCACAAATGACAGAAGTTGGATTGTGTGCAGTATCTGCAGTTAACAATACAAACATTTATAAACTGCTTAATGTTCAAAAACCTCTAAGCCAGCCTTTCTCAACCTGTGGGTCCCCAGATGTTGTTGAACTACAACTCCCATCGCGCCTAGCTAGCAAGGCCAGAGCTCAGGGATGATGGGAGTTGTAGTCGAACAACATCTGGGGAACCACAGGTTGAGAACCACTGCAAGCGATGACAGTAATTAAGCAGTAAGAGAAAATAACAAATCCCTAGTAACAATGAGAAAAGGAGTGGTTGACGTCTGAGCACATGGTCTGCATTATTGCCTCTTAGTATCAATACACAAATATGCGCTATAATTTGGGGAACATTCTGGATAAGGTAATTTACATGCTTATTATGTTGTAGTCCGTTCATTTATTTAATCTAATCAGAAGAAGGCTTTAAAAGGAAATGCATAGTGATCAGCAGTCCTCTTTAGCCTTACTAATGATGGCAAGCCAGACAGCCAATTCTTCTAGGAATGTTAACTGCAGAAGATTAGGAATGTGGAGCTTGAAGCAGCCGCCACCATTTGGGATTCTGCTAAGGTGAAAGACTTACCTTTAAGCCCGGCGGACCCAGCGTGGCCTGAAGAGATAAAAACAAAATTAATGCACCTGCTAGACGCCTCAGCGATCATTCTGCATGCCAAGAGTAAGTAAAAGGAGGAATCAGGTCAAACGGGAAGAGACTGAAAAGCAAGTATCCAGGCCGACAAAACGTTAAAACTATCAGGGGCTGTGTAACGTGAGCCTAGAGAAAAGAAGATTAAAAGGTAACATAACAGGCCTCAAACTTAAGAGGCTGCCATAAAGAAGATAGAGAGGAACTCTTTCCTCCTTCCCCCAAGGAAAAGACAAATGGAAAAGTTAGTCAAGCTGCAAGGATGGAAAATGTAGGTGTCTTATTGAGAGAGCGAGGGAGGGCCTTTTATAAACACTGCTGGAACAACCTGAAAAAGGATCCAGAAACGGATGGAGAAGATGGGGGCCAGCGCTAGTCACAGGTTTGGGGGCTGGGTTCGGCCTCCATCTGCCTGCTAAAGTTAGGGGCAAGATGTCTGCATAGCTACATAGATTAGAGGTGAAGTGGATATCCAAGGAGGTAATCTGTGGCAAAGAGAAGGAAATGCTAAAAGATGTGGGTCTAAGTGAGGAAATCAAGACTGGCTAGTCTCATTGCTGTTCACTCTTCTAGTCAGGACAGTGTGATGGCATCCAGGTTCAAGACTCCTTGCACATCTCCACTTCAAGACCCACTGCAGATGGTTCTGGCATCCGTATGTTCTATCCATGCAGTCATTCAGCATCTCCCTCCCTCCCTTCCTCCACCACACACACATTCACACATTGAAGTAAAGATTGACCCTGAGCTTTGACTTTCAGTTTAAAACATACCAGTGGAAAATTGGCTGCCACTGTGATGAATGAAGAGCCCCTGTCAAAAGTTACTATTCTGCAGCTGCTGTATCCATTGTAGGGCCCCCTTTGCCAGGAGGGAGGTCCATAAGGAGGCAAACTTATTCTTATGGCTGGAAGTCACATAAGACCGAGTGCTTTAAGCATCTTTCAGAGAACAGAGTATCTCACCCAAAAGTCTGATTTTTCAGAGTGGCTTAAGCTTAATCTGAGAGGGGGAAGACAACCCTAGCTCATTTTTAGGTCACCAGTGTGAAAAGGCAGCCCCTGAGCATGCCCAGAGTGCATTTCACTTCATCCTAACCCTAACGTGAGGGTGGGCAGAACCTTACAATATAACCCCCCTCCCCACCACAATACAAGTCTTGTATAGTGTCTGCATTCAGCTCACCAAGCATCATAGGTTGTGCAGGTCTCTGCTAGAGCTTTCAGGCTAACCAACAGACTGGTTATATAGCAGCATAAGATGCTGCCTTCTGCTGACTCAGACGAATGGTCCATCTAGCTCAGTACTGCCTACACTGACTGGCAGGGGCTCTCCAAGGTTACAAGCAGGAGCCAGTGGCTCAGTGATGGAGATATGGTGCTTAACAAGTTCAGAGATATTGTTGTGCACATGTTGGGAGGGAGGAGTTGTGGCCCAGGGCTGCTGAGACGATTCAGCACCTTGCATTTCATCAAGAGTGAACTGGTGGCCTTTGTAAGAAGCTCTTAATATGTCAGATGCTGGCTCCCTTCGGACTAGGAGCAAGAAAGGTCTGGAGGTGGAGATCAGAGCCTGCAGTCAAGGAAAGGGCAGCTCTCAGTGGCAGCAGAGCACATTTTCTGCATGCAGAATGCCCCTGGTGAGAAGTATCGTAAAGGAGAGGCCACAAAGAGGATGCACAAACAACAAGAACTCTGATACAATACGGTTATGGAGGGGAAAGTCATGCAGCCAGCCGCCATTTGTAATGCAGCTGGACACTAAGAGCCCAGGGCTTGAACCTTGTATGGCAAGCCAGAAGGACCAAAACACCGCACTGTGTTCATCTTGGGCATTTCTGGATAGGGCTGGGTAGGGCTTTTGTCTTCTACCAAGAGAGGCACTGCCTGTCACTGTAGACAATCCTGAGTTTGATTGACAAATGGTCTGGCATGGAATAAAGTGGGCTTTTTTAAGGAAGGGCTATTGTTCAGTGGTAGAGCAGGAGGTCCCATGTTCAACCCCCAATATCTCCAGATAGGGCTGAGAAAGAGCCAGTCAGTGTGGGCAATATGGACCAAGCTGGGCCAATGATTTGACTGGAATAAGGCAGCTTCTTATTGTCCTTTTCTCTCTCACACCAATCTGCCCCCTCCCTCAGTTCATGTTGAGGGTCAAGCCACAGGGTCCCCATTAGAGTACATCCGGGGAGTAGTGGCTAAAAGGGACTCTGGCCAAGCCACCAAGACTCAGATCTGTGGCTTCCCCTCCCACAAATTCCTGTGCAACTGCTTGGCAGTCCCACCATCTAGTCCTGCAGAAGAGTAACCAAAGTAAGCAAGGAAAGGGAAAACTGCAAAGAGTAGCATTGATGCAGCCTCTCCTCCCCACCTCTTCCTTTCATCCTCTGCGGTTCCATGTGCCAAAGTTGTTGCCATGGGAACCCTTGCTGACATCTGGAAGCCATCACAGATTTCTTCAGTGATCCAGATGTTCCAGTGGATGCAAGCCAGAAGGAACAGGGGAAAGTGGTGGAAGGATGGGGGGTAGGATCACAGGGACAGCTCCTTTTAGAAAGCATGCAGACAAAGTTGGATATTCAGCCAACTGGGACAGGTAAAAGGACTTGGGGGCAGGGAAAAAAAGATGGAAATCCAGGTTCCGGGGAAGGAACCCACCACTGGGATGAATGAATCAATGAATGAAATCAATGGTCCCTGTTGAGGTTACAATTCTGCAGCTGCTGAGAAGCCTTTTGAGTCAGCAGTTCGGCTGCCAAATGAGGAAGGATCTAAGAATACAGCCTTGTCCCGTTAGAGGCCCTGTGTCTGTGTGTGTGTGTGTGGGGGGGGGTGTCAGGTGATTTCAACATTGCTCACAACTAGAAGTTTATGTCAGTTGCTTCTCTAATTTGGCGAACTGCACATTCAACTACAATTGCAGCTGGGGCAGCAAAACAGTCATGATGCTGCTCTAACACCAAAAAGAAAGGGATGTAGGTGGGACAATATTCCCAAGAGTACCAACAGTGTTTGGCCAACTCTTGAAACAAGCAAGATTGTGGGTCTTTTTTAAAAAGAGAGAAGGGGGGGTGTTATTGTGGGGTTACAACAACCCTAAGAGGTAGGCTGGTCTTGCCTTCTTCTCATAGGAAATGCTCAGCAGAATCAAGGAGGTTCAGTTGGAGGCGAGTGAGAAATGTTCCTATTCACATCTGAGGAATGTTGGTAGGTGTGGAATATCCAGCTGGCAACCAGAGATGCCAAACCCAGAGTACTTTCTTGTTCTGAGCATGACCTTGCCTTCTTGACCTCCAGCTCAGCTCATCTCCTGCCTAATTAACAGTTTTCCAGGAACAGTTACTCTTAGACCCGAGTTCCTGCCCACTGGACATATGGAGCTTTTTTCCCCTTCTTCCCAAATCCACAAATGCATGGCTCCCACTTCTGGAAGTTAAAGAGAGCCCATGTTGCTTCCTGAACCTGCAGCAACTGACATCCTGAACTAGTATCCATCAGCCTGCCTTATCCAAAGCTCATTAAAAAATCAATGTGATATTAACACCAGCCCGCTGACTTACATTTGAAAGCTGTGACTTCTGTGAGCATGGGGGACACTGCAAAAAGAACAAAACAATTAGAAAACTGGAAAGGAAGATGCTTTCTAATAAAGGCTGCAACAGTTATAATACAGTTTTGTGCATGTTTATTCAGAAGTACAACCTGCTGTGTTCAGTGGGGGCTTTTCCTCGGGTAAGTGAGTTGAGAATAGAGAAGGCTGTATTAACTAATTTACTAGCAGCCAAGCAATTAGTTATTGCAGCCTTCTACAACTTGGTGCCCTCCAGATGTTTTGGATGGCAAGTCTCATCTACCCCAGGCACCAAGGCAAAACATCTGGAGGGCACCAGGTTGGAGAGCTGACATTTAAAACTTTTGATCAATTAAAAAGATGCCACCATGAATTGGACAGCAGTTTTTAATTTTAAAAAAGCAACTTGCTTTGAATTTAAGTAATTAAAAAAATCAGTATGTGGTGGGCACCACCTTAAGAAAGGCATCCCTGCTTTTTCCTCACATAGGATGGACCACCATGTTTATGGTGATGCTGGCTGTGGCACAAGGGTCCATCAAGGGTCAGGGGAGAATGTTTTTCTTCAGCAGTGTTGCTTTATTTGTTTGCAAACATGTGCAGGTTTACTAGATAAATTCATTCACTGACTTACGCCCCATGGACAAGGTCTTCTTTCATCCACCTACAAGTTTAACTATCAATCACTCTGTAATGTTTATGCATTTTTGTGACTGTCAGTATGATGGGCAGTGACACAAATGATCAAACTTTGACTATTTTTAATGCAATCAGGAAAATACTAAAATGCAACATTGGGGGGGGGGGGGTTAAGCAAATACCTTCTCCGATTCCCCTGTGATATGATCACAGTACAGGCCAAGCAGCTTATTAGTGAAGGGGGTGTTGGGTGGAAGCCTCCAGTGAGCTAGTGAAGGGACTCAGTTGTCTGAAAGGCAGCTGGCTCCGTCTTCTTTCCCTGGCAAATTTCTGGGCACAGCGAAAGACTCTTATTATATGTGAGGGTTTGTGGCTTGACCACTGCTTCCTCCCACCAAACCAGTTAAGTGTGAGATGCTTCCCATGGGATGGTCAGCTCTAAAGAAGCCAAACCAGGCAGGCAGAATGTTGTCGAAATTGCAGAGATGCCTTTCTGGGTATATCCATCACACCAGCATGGTGTAAGGCTGGGATATGTGAAACCTGCCCATTTATTTCAGCACAGTATTCCTGTGAGCTCAGATATCCACAGAAACTCTGCAGAGCACTATAGATCACCTTGCTTTTGAGTACCTACGGGACCGCCTCTCCTGGTATGCCCTGCAGAGGACCTTAAGGTCCATAAATAGCAACCCTCTAGAGGTCCCAGGCCCTAAGGAAGTGAGATTAGCCTCAACCAGGGCCAGGGCCTTTTCAACACTGGCTCCAGCCTGGTGGAACACTCTGTCTCATGAGACTAGGGCCCTGCGGGATCTGATTTCTTTTCGCAGGGCCTGTAAGACGGAGTTGTTCCACCTGGCCTTTGGCTTGGAATCAGCCTGATCCTCTCCCCCTCTTTCCTTTTCCTTCTGTGATGGAAACCCTATTTGGGGACTTCCCTGACCAGTCGGGATAGCTGGCCTTGGTGAAGATTTGACGTTTTCTCCCCCAAAACAGTTTTTGATCTGGGCTTCCACTGAAACGAGGCTGCATTTTAAGTTGTACTTTAATCCTGTTTTTAAGTTGTATTTTAATAAATTGTTTTTATACCTGATGTTAGCTGCCCTGAGCCTGATCTTGGCCAGGGAGGGCAGGGTACAAATTATTATTATTATTATTATTATTATTATTATTATTATTATTATTATTTGTTATTCAGAAGAAACCATTTTTTAAGGCGTGCTCTTCATTGTTTTGAGTGGGACATGAAACGAAGTGCAGAGGCTGCCCTTTTCCCCCAGTGAATTCAGTTGCACAACCCCCTTCATAATCCCACCCCACCTTGGCAAAATTGTGCAAAGGTTTATGCATCCAACTGCATTTTTACTTAATTTTGATAATTTCTAAAGCTTGTCCCAGGACTGAGCCAAGGTTGTTTTTGTTTCTTTGTGGTGGCGTGGAAGTGACATCAGAAGAGTTCTGATGACTTGGAGGAAAGGTTCTTTCGGTCCTTGGCAAGTGAGGTCTTCATTTACCTACACTTATACAACACTCCCCCACCCCCCGGTATCTGTGGGTTCAGAATAACTGATGGCATCAATGGAAAGACAATATCCACATCAGCAATCGAATCTTCTGGATGACTGTGGCTTCCAGAATGGTCTGAACAAGGAGCAGCAACTGCAGAGGCATGTTATGAAGGCTACAATTCCTGACTGTGTAACAAGCGCCAGAGCGTAGAAGGCTTTGCTTGCTTCCTTTTAGGCATTGATAGCTCAGGAGTCTGAAACATACAAAGAAGCCCTCAGAAGGAACCGTTTACTGAGAGCTCTCCAGGAAAGGATTAGCATCAATGAAGTCTTAAGTACTACATGGTAAGCAGGGACAAGCAGGGTTTTGATTCACAGCCCCTAAAGGTCTGGAATACCACTGAAAGAAATTGTGTGTGTGTGTGTGTGCGTGTGCGTGCGCGCGCTTGGAGAAATTCCTCGAGAAACTTCTCCCCAAAGTAGAACACCTTACAAAACTCTCCATAGGTCATTTGCCAATGCTCCCATTCAAAAGAAATCGAATTCAAACTGCCTTGTAAAATGTCATTCTCACAATCCAATATGGGAATTTCAACCGTTTGTATCGAATTCTTGTGGCTTTCAATACTACCCATATGCTGATGACACTCAGCTTTTCTTCTGTACCTTAGATCTTTTGTCCTTCCTTCAATTCCACATTTCCAACTTCCCCTCTGATATTTCTCTGTGTTAATGTTTCAACACTGTTCTTTATTGGTTTAAAAACAAATAAAAAATGCAAAAAGGATGTTTCAACACTGTCTCAAGCTGCATATATCAAAGAGCAAACTTACCAAGTCGTGGTTCAAACAAACCTATTTAACTATATTCCCCTTCCCCACATAGATTACAACAACCCTATGAGTTTGATTGGTCTTACTGTCCTATGGGCATGAGAACTCAAAAATTCATAGCATAGCACTGTAGAGTTGGAAGGGACCCTGAGGATCATCTAGTCCAACCCCCTGCAATGCGGGAATATGCAGCTGGTCATGACAGGAGAGGTCAGAACTGGAGTCTCCCTGATCAGTAGCTCAATTTCTTCTTAGATGCTACACCTATGTAAGCAAAATTACTAACTCACGCTCCATATATGATTCCTCACCTTGTCACCTTGGCCATCTTTCACACCAACCTTTCCAGAAGATCTCACCTCCTCCTGGAAGAGAGCAGAGAAAAGACAGTATTATAGACTAGCAGTCCACAAACCATGCTTCTAGCATATGAACATAAGAAGAGTCTGCTGGATCAGGCCAAAGGGGACTCATCTAGCCCAGCACCCTATTTCCTATTCTCACAGTAGCCAACCAGATACATGTGGGAAACCTGAGCACAAGAGCAGCTTCCCCTCCCCTGTGGTTCTTAGCAACTGGTATTAAGATGCATTTCTGCTTCCATCTGTGAAGGCAGAGCCTAGCCATCATGGCTAGTAGCCACTGATAGTGAATTTGTCCAATCTTCTTTTAAAGCCATAAATCTGCTGGATGCTCTCATGCTCCCTCCCACGTAGCAAGCCTTCCATGTGGGCCAAAACAGCTTCTTTCTGTCCTTCGCTCCTAGTGAAGAGGGAAGGTTGCCAGCAGCTGGAGAAAATGGCTGATGTTCAGAGAACTAAGATTAACATTTAACAGGTGCTTATCACAGCATCTGGAAGTGCACTGCCAGTGATAGAGCATCTGCTTTGCTTGCAGAAGGTCACAAGTTCAAATCCTGGCACCCTGCAGCATGGCTGGGAAGGTCTCCTGCCTGAACACAGGACACACAAAGCTGCCTTTATATGGAGCCAGATCATTGGTCCATGTAACACTGTATTGTCTACACAGGGAGGCTCTCACAGCCTTACCTGGAGATGCTGGGGACTGAGCCTGAGACCTTCTATATGAAAGGCAGATGCACTCCACTGGGCTATGCCCCTTCCCCAAGGGGCTTAGCATCCCTAGTCTGAAACCCTGGAGAGAAACTGTCATTCAGTGTTGACAGTACAGTCGTACCTTGGAAGTCGAACGTAAACCGTTCCGGAAGTCCATTCGACTTCCAAAACATTCGAAAACTAAAGTGTGGCTTCTGATTGGCTGCAGTCAATCAGAAGCTACGGAAGCCCCGTCAGACATCTGGCTTCCAAAAATAGTTCACAAACTGGAACAGTCACTTCTGGGTTTGCGGCGTTCAGGAGCCAAAATGTTCGGGAACTAAGCTGTTCAACTTCCAAGGTACAACTGTACTGAGCTGGATGGTCTGACTTGTACCAATTCAGTTTCCTGTGTTAAACAAGAAATGAAATGGAAGAAGCTCAGGAGGTCAAGTGACCTCCTCCGTCACCCATCTTGGCCTTTGGCTCTCCAGTCTTGCTCCTCAAGGCAGGAGCGGCTAGTGAAGAGCGGTTCTCCTGACAGCAGAATTGTTGCTGCTAACCGGGACCTTGTGGGGGCAGGGCAGGGTGACGGTGAAGCCATGTCTGTGTGGGCACCCTGGCAGAGCCAATCTCTCACTGGGGTACCTGCTCAGCCCCACCCCACCACCATCCTGCCCAGTGAGAGGCACACAACAACCCAGTGAGAGGCAGTGAAGCCAGTGTCAGGAGGGTGGCTCTATAGCACCACCCCATCACTCTCCAAAACCTTTTTTGCAGCCTTAGCCAGAGATGCCAGGAACTCAGAACCTGCTGCATTCAAATCAGAGACTATAACAGAGAGTGATGCCCCTTATCTGCCAAATGACTCACAGACAGATATTTTGATTATATCAGCACTGCCTGTCTCTGGGCTGTTTGCTCCCTTTTGCACCATCTGTGCACTGCAAAAAACCCCACTCAAGTCTCCAGTAAATTCTCTTCACATTCTGACCTTGTTCAGCTGCCCCTGGAACATGCTGTGCAGCAGCTACATGCCTGTCTCTACATCACTCTAAGTCAGGACTGGGGAACCTTTGGCCCATTAAATATTACAGAACTACAATTCCCATCAGCCCTAGCAAGCATGGCTGGTGGCCACAGATTATGGGCGGTGTAGTTTAGCAATTTCTGAAGGGCCATAGATCCACCTACACTTCAACCATCCAGGGACTAGTCCGCCTACACATCGTCCTAACACCCTGGCCTCTTTCTCCCAACCCACCAGCAAGATGCTTATCATCACACACCCTCGTGCTTGTAGGAATACTTTCCCTGCTCCCACTTATCTGTTGCTCCATCCTGTCAAGATTCACCCCTTGATAAGCTCCGTTTTCTATCCTCTGGCTCTTGTTGCATTTTTCTTCAGTCTGGCTCTTTTAGCCTAGTCTCATCACCACCATTAAATCTTGTGGAAAAAATGAGGCAGGTTTGTTTTTGTCCCAGAGGGTGAATGAATGAGGCTTGTGTTCTCATCAATGAAAGAATCTCAAAGGATGGAGAGGAGAGCAACAGAGAAAGGAGGCCCATATGTGGGAGAAGGCAGTTCCAAGTCAGAAGGCAGTTCCAAGTCAGAACACAATGCCCCAGGGTCAGATTTACCTACAGTTGGACAAAGATGTCCATGCCACTTCAGGATGAGGGGAATATCCAGCATGGTTTGCATCTTAATGCAAATCTACCCACTTCACAAAACAAGACATGAACTGATAGGCAGCTGTCCTTCAAAATGCAGACACAAATTATGATGCAGTTCTCCAACCAAAGAATGCACACAAAAGCATATACACACTAAGAGTGCCATGGTGGGTTGACCATCACATCCTGCTGGCTTTTGCTGGCCAGGGCAGAAGAAGTGGGCAGTGGTTTTAGTGACTTTTCAAAGCCATGCCAGTTCCAGGAGCCCTCTCTGCTAAATGGACTGGTTCAGAACCCAGTGGATCCATGGCTGGCCCTGCTGTGACCCAGCCCCCTGGTTATGACTAGCAGGAACACCACCACTTTCTATGGCTGGGAGTGGGGCTTCCAGGGCAATGGAATCCCACAGACGTAGCCCAGCAGATGGCTGCATCTGTTGTCTCCTAACCCCCTTCAGCCACAAGGATCAGCATGTTAGGACTGTAGCCTAAGCTAATATTAAATCATCTGGATGTAAGCATCTATTGGCCCTACAATTCATCTCAAAACCAAATCAATGCCTCTACAAGATATGCTGAATTAAATGGGGCTTTTCTATGTAAATAAAAGAAGCTCAATTTAATCATATATCAGATATGAATGCCTACACTTGAGCTACCAAAAACAGGAATGTTGTTCACCAGATGAAAGAAAACTTAAGTTATAGGACAGGAATCAAGCAGTAACTGCACCTCTGGGAGAAGGTAAAAAAACTGTTTATGTACCAAGTGATTGAATAATAAAGTGTTTAAATGATTGATTAATCAATTCTGCTGCTGTTTTTAATCTGCCGAAGGTTGTGTTTTGCTTTTGTACTGATGTTTCCTTTTATATCATGTTTTTGTATTAAAAAATGTTGCAGACCCCCTTAAGAACCATCTTTGGTGAGCAGGGATGTAAATATTTCCATATTCTATCCATCATGTCAGCACACAACTGGCTGGCAGTAGTCTCAGATGGTTTGGATTGCAACCTCTTGCTCCCCCCTTCCCAGTCCCTCCTCTGATGTGTATTTCTTCTCAGTAGGATGTGACAGTGAAAAATAAAATCCCTAAATTGGTAGCAAACATATTCCCAGCATATGTTGAACGGATGACTGGTGTTTAATTCCAGCAATGCTCTCTCTATACCATACTACAGTGATGGTGGGAACAGGCAAATTAGTTTTCCATCAGTTGGACCATTAAATCTATCTCAGCAGAGGATTAAGACTGCACTGAGTCTCTACAACTTTCCGATTTGTGTATCAAAATTACTTATTTTGATGGGTAATTTCCCCTCACAAATACTTATCTTTTCTCAAAACTGTTGGGTGCCATTATTTATCCTGACTGCTGCTTCTGATAATGGTTACATGGGTGATCCCATCTAATCAGGGATCACACAGTAAATGGAACAATGCCATGGTACTATGTCCAACACAATGTGATTGGACATAACCATTACCATTAGGAAGAGTGAGCCAGCTGCCTCAGGTGGCAGATGCTGGGGGTGGCAGCAAGATATTGGCGAACATGGCTAAGCACACGCAATGGAAGTTTTCAGTGTTGTTTACGCGGGCTAACATTGCAATGGTTGTTCAGTAATGATCTCACAGCTTTTCTTCCACAATAAAATTCTTTCCACACAAATCCATCCTGTTTAATCACATCGTATCAACCTAGCTGTCTGCTAGAGAGAAACAGGACTAGAAATTGCCAATGTTCACTTGTTCATTCCATGTCCAGAATGGAAATCAATCCAGCAAATGCAATTGCTATTCGCTGCTGTTGTTACTTTCAAACTGCAAATGATACGAAATCGATTGCATTTTCTCTCATTTGCATCATGTTTACTTTACATTGAAATGAATGGACAACATAATGACAAGATGGAATTTACATAATTAACACAATATTGTCACAGCGGACAGTGAGAAGAATAACAGTTTATGCAGAAGACGAAATGCAGTGGAACAGAAACAGTGCTACAAACAACAAAGGCAGGGTGAAACAGAAAATTTTATCTTCACCTGTGCTGTCTGTACACATGCAGCAAAAACCCATGAACCACAACTACCCCATATTTCCACAGTTTGGGCTGTACAGTTCCAGTACATGGAATTCTCCAGAGGATTTCAAATCAATAACACTTTGTCTTATGTAATGCTTACAAATAGTCAACATACTTTAGCTTGTCATAACCATTACAATTCTCCAGGGAAGGACAGCATCATCAACCCCCAGATGGGAGACTGAGAGGCTTGCTTATAGCCATGTCTTGACTTCACAACAGGAACAAGATTTGAGCTAGTGGCTTCCTGATTCATAGCTCTACACCGGGAGTAACTGGAGTGGGACACTCCACATGTTGTGGACTCCAGCTCCCATCCTCCTTGACCAATGACCATCCTGGCTGAGGCAGATGGGAGTTGTAATTCCAAATGTCTGGAAGGCACCATGCTGGCTGCCCCATGCTCTGGGCTATGCTAGTTCTTTCTTGCTGGTTGGTGTTCCTCACCTGCTTGCTTTGGGTCTCCTCCAAGCAGAAGCAGCGGGTGTAGACCTTGCCTTCAGTCTGAGGGTTGATCTCTATCAGGTCATTGCTCTGCATGACTTCCACATCGCGACGAGTTTTAGATGCTTCGGGAAAGCACTGATGAAACAGGAAAGTATTGAAATAACTTTGATGAGCAAGGCAATTAGCTCTTCATGGACCAGCATGGCCTGGGGCTTATAGCAGTGGTGGCCAACTTGTTTTGGTCCAAGGTTTTACCCTTGGCCAATCTCTGGGGGCTGCAAGCCACCCTACACTCCCTCATGCACTCACCTGCATACACACAGGTAGACAAGCTACCCATTGGCTGATCTGCATACCCCCCTAAAACTACAAAATTATCACTCTGATGATCAGGAAGGAAGTAGTTTTGATTTCCTATAAGAGAACTGGGTTCCACCCATCCTAGCATAGTGTCTACTTACAATTTTTCTTTTTCTTACTGCTGCCCAATTTTGTTGTGTTTGGGGAACCCCAGAAAATTTGCTTGGGAACAAATATGGGTTAGTGACAAACCAGGAACTGGGAGACCAAAGTTTATGGCTCAAGACTTTTCAGCCTGGTGGGCTGGATCCTCACTTCCCTCAACCATCATGGGCCATTTTGACAGGTGTGTCATCAGGTGGCAACTTCTAAGTTGCTAGCTTTCAGTCCCAAACAGCTGGTTGGTGCTGATAGCAGCCCTGCTTGCCAAAGAACAAACAGGATTACATTTTAAGCTCCTGAGTATTCCTTTGCAAGCCGTGTCTTTATGAGGTGTCCACCTGATGTCAGGTGTGGTGTCAGGTGTGGATTGGGGAAAAGAGCCTTGGGGGCCAAATTATGACTGCCTCCCCTAGGCCTGATTAGGCCCATGGGCAGGAGGTTCCTCACCACTGAATTTATGGGCACAACGAGGCTGTACTATTTGAACAAGATCAGAGCATGTTGAGAAGTAAGTAGAGGGAAATGACTGCATAGACCTGAAAGTGAAGGTTTTCTGAAGCAAAAACCACACCAACATTGTTTCAAATAGCTATCCCCCCCCCAAAAAAAAAATAACTATCCCAAACAGGCAGCAGGTGTCAACATATTATCAGATCCACCCAAAAAAAAGCATAGCATTTTTTACATGCAAGTTGCTATGTAACTGAGTAGATTGCATCTACAATGCAAGATCACATCTATATCAATTGCTGCTGTTGCCTGTGGTTTTGAATGGGGAACCTGATGCACCACTGTAGATAATAAAAACCTGCAAAACAGACAGCAGTGCTTTCAACTCTAGAAAAGTTGTCTGACAGCTTTTGTGGATAAATGTCTCAGTCCTGCAACCTCAGCATGAGGAAATGCAGGAGCACACACATAAACAGAAGTGACAGCTTTTGCATATCTGCAGTATTACTCACCCCGTTATCAGAGATCTCACAGCATCCCTCATGCATTGCCATGGCTGGGTCGCAATAAATGTGAAGCTGCTGAATGTCAAACTGCAAACAAAGAAACAAGCAAACTGTTATAGGGTGGAGATCCAATATCCACCCTGGTTCTTCAGATCCTGGAGAAGAGGCCTCAGCCAGCCCTTCATTTAAGCATGGGAAATCATAGTGGTGCAAGTATACATCCCACTGGAGGAATGAGCAGAAGTGGCTCACCAGGTGGGGTGGTGCCATTATGATAACTTCTTACCAGTTGTGTCCCAGTTGCTTTCCAAGAAGGAGAGGGTAAAAGTGGCAGGGAGATCAGTGCAGTGAAAACTCACTGGCAGAGCCAATCTGGTGCCCCTGTCAATGCATCTACAGCCTCCATGCCATCTTCCCCGCCCAGCAAGTGACAGTGACATACCTACCAGGCTCCACCACACCTGGCAAGCTTCTTCTGGGCAAGAGAAATGGCAGGGTGACCTACCTATTGTCTGTACGTTTTCAGACACCTGCCTCTCAAATGGTTTCTGGTGAAGGGTTGGCAGGTCTTGGGCTTGGTTCTGAGAATGAGGTTCTATATATTATCCTCAGGACCTCTCCTCTTCCAAGGCAGCACATTTCCCCTCAAGGCCATCAGGTAGGCACAAATCACCACCTTTAAATGTTGGCCTAGGAGTTTTGGAGCAGCATTATTTTAAAGTTCTACTTAAGAAGAAAACAACACCACACATTCTGAAAGAGGAAATAGTGTATGTGAAATATTTTCTTTGGTGCTTCTCCAAATTCCCCAGTGGCATTGCCACAGTGGGATAAATGTGTTGGGAGAGAAATCCCTTCTCCAAAAAGGAACTGTCACTCCCAATACTATTATAGGAAAAGAGAGGACAATCAGAAATCCTGATCTTGGCAGGGTAATTGCCTCATTTTGACCTCTTCGCAACTGTGCAGATGAATTAGAAGCAGAGGTGGGGTAAGGGTTGGGAGATGAAATCTGGCACATGTGGAACTGTGCTTATACCTGTCTAATGGGTCAGTACATCTATTCATTTATTGAATTTAAATATCACCTTCCTTCTATCAAGGAAATTAAGGCAGGATACGTGAGGGTTCTCAGGCAGTCTCCCACACAGGCACTGACCAGAGCTAGACCTGCTTAGTGTCAGCAAGGCTGCTATGGCATCATTTGCCCTCCGGCCATATGGAAATCCCACAAAGACATACTCTAAGTATCTGGAGTCTAAGCAAAACTCCAAAGCTTCTAACAGCTCAGTAGTTAACTCAACAATTGCACAGGGCCCAAATTACTGAATTCCAAGCACCGCCATTTTACTTCACCAGCCCTGCTCCCAACATACACACCCTGGGAAATGGCATAATTAAAATGTCAGAGTTCAGGGGTGCAGGCCTAGAGCTCCACTCAACACCAAGAGCTTCACATGGCTATTAACCATGATGGCCATGCAGTATCTCCAATATCAGAGGCACTGTTGCCTCATAAGAATGGAATAAGAGCCTACTGGATGAAGCCAATGGCCTATCTAGTCCAGGATCTTATTCTCACAGCAGCCAACCAGATGCTTGTGGGAAACCTGCAGGGAGTATCTGAGAGACAAGAGCACTTTCCCCTCCTTGGGTTTTCAGAAACAGGTATTCAGAGGCATTACTGCCTCCAACCATGGAGGTACAGCATAACCATCATGGCTTGTAACTGTTATTAGCCTTATCCAATATATATTTGCCCACTCACTTTCTCCATGCCATGAATAATTTTTTGACACCTCCATCATATCACCTTTTGTTGGCCTTCTCTCTGAACTAAAAAAGTCCCAAATGTTGCAGCCTTTTCTCATTGGGGAGTCACTCTCCATCCCCTTGATCATTTTGGGGAGAGTAGTGGTCTTGCACTCAGGGTCTACTTATGGGCTTCCCATAGGGGCATCTGGTTGGCTACTGTGTGAACAAACTGCTGGACTGGGAGAGACTTTGGCTCATCCAGCAGCCAGGCTCTTCTTATGTTCTCATGTTCGAGTCCACCCCACAGTCCATTCTAGCTGCTGCTGGGAAGCAGCTAGCAGCAGTAGAAGTGACCAGTGATGTCCCCACCAGCGTTATAACAGCAGCCTGGTGATGGTGGCAGTAGTCCGTGCCAAGGCCCCAAACCTTGCCCAAGAATTTTGTGTGCTGGCTTGGCTTGGAACAGGATTTGCTAAAGCTCCCTGATTTATTGCAGAATGCACTTACACCAAAATAGCTTCGTTTGTTGTTAATTATGCATTGGCTGATCAGCTCAAGCGTTTCAAAATCTCTTCCTGGAAATATATAGTCATTTCTTGCTCTATCACCATGCAGATTCTCTAGTGGTAGAAGATCTGCTATGAATGCAGCAGGTCCCAGGTTCAGTCCTTACTATCTGCAGGTAGGATTGGGTTAGGGTTAGAGAGACCTGCTGCCGGTCATTGTAGATCAGAGGTGGGGAACCTCTGACCTGCATCCCTGCATAGGCCTGGCACAAATCACAAAAAGGAAACCCCCAAAGAATAAAATCAGCCTAGCTCATAGCTTTGTCTTGAAGTTCAAAGGTGACCTAGCTTAGTGGCCTCAATCCTGACACCAACTCCTGTTCTCTGGGGAGTGAGGGTCAATACGTTACAGACAGAAGCTTCAATAGAACTGAATTTTGTGTAAAGTGAACTTGTGGACAATTTGGAGGTTCTTTCTTCTTAGAAATGTAAGATTAGCAAAAAGTATGCATGTCACCTACGGTAGAATACCAGGACAAACCTGAAGGTTTATGAGAGGTTCCTGGTGAAGCTTAACACTTTTTAAAAATGTTAGCAACACTCCTTAGAGTTGGGGGTGTCTTCATAGATACCAATGTGTGTTTGAGCCCAACTAGGTTTGAGAAAAGGCCAAGCAGTCCCAAATGGAGAGATGGTCCGCTTGCCACAGCTTGCCCACAAATCCCCACCATGACTCACTGTGACAGGAGCACCCTGCACGGCATCCAATCCAACAAACGCGTTGCCTTCTCTGGCCAGGTGCCGGCGGGGTTGCAGTGGCTTGGAGGAGATGTAGCTGCAGTCAATGTGGATGGAAACCACTTGGCTTTGGATGCTAAGGACCATTTTGTGCCACTTCAAGTCAAAAAGGGCGGAGACCCCTTTTCCGGCAAAGATGGCGCTGACAAACTCCTTGTCCTGGCCCTTGGCTTGGAACTCCAGGCTCTGCTCTTTGCTGTTGATCCCCAGGGAGAGCTGAGGGGGTGAAAGGAGACGGCGCTGACTATGAGAATGTTCTAGAAAGAGAGGCAGAGAGGAAAGGCATGAGGGGAGACAGGGAGACAGAAAGATGAAGAAAGCACACTAAACAGAGAGATACTAGGATTGTGGCAGCAGCAGGCAAGCTGAGAGAAGACTTGTGATTCTTTTTTGGCAGGGCAGTCTTCCCTCTGGTCCATACAACCTTCATTATGAAATGGGTCAAATCTAATGTTGCAGACCACCAGATCCCATGACACAAGTGGCATCTTTGTCATACTATGAATTATTGTCTGTTTTAGCTATATATTATTTTTTTATTAAAGGAAGTGACAGATATAAAATACAGTTATATTATCATAAAGAACACAGAAAGATAAATGTGGTCTTGATGCCTGTTATTCCAGAGAGGAATGAGAGGAGTGCTTTATTATTATCATTAACTTGGATCAGCATGTTTTCTGAAATAACTTCTTGAGAAAAAACAGTTAGTTTAGCCATTTGAGATATTCCATATTGTTATGAGTTTGTGGGGAACTGTATCCCCCTCAATTCCTGGGTCTAATAAAAGTTAGGATTAATCAATGCTTGGAGGATTAAACTGAAACTTTAAATAGCTGGACTCCGCTTTCCCTGTCCAGGAAACCACCTGGGAGAGGAACCTTCAAGGGGAACAAAGCTAATAAAGGTTCCTCCCACCTGCCAAAATGGCTCAGGTGGGAAGCAACCAGCCAGATCCAGTACTCTGCCCTTGCCCAGGCCACAGTCCATGCTAGCTTTCAATGGTGAAAGCACAACACAAGGCCAGTCTAGGAAATCTGTGAGGCTCACTTCTATGGCAAGGATCCTCCTCATTGACAGCAGCAACTGTGACTCAGATGAGAAGTGGCTGGCTAGGTTTGTTGGACCAGCAGCACCAAACAAGGGGAATTACAAATGAGGAGTCAGAT
This sequence comes from Podarcis cretensis, assembly GCF_951804945.1. NCBI lineage: Eukaryota > Metazoa > Chordata > Lepidosauria > Squamata > Lacertidae > Podarcis > Podarcis cretensis. Next base: position 33,664,252 of record NC_137177.1, read on the forward strand.
CCTTTGGAAGGTCTCAGTGATGTAGCCACCCCAGCACTCCACTCTTTCCCCTCTTACATCATCCAGGTGAACTGAGGCCAGTTCACTCCTGTGGCAGCTTCACCTCTAATCCTGGCACCCTCTGCAGCACTGCGAGTGCCTGACTCTAACTTGTACTCTCAGGAGGAGCCTACGGCTCAGTCTGGTTTGGAGCCACCACTGTGGGTTCTTCCATCGCCTGGGTTGGGGCCTTGGAGGGGTGATCTTGCCCTGGAGACATAGAGGGCTCCAGCCCACTCTTGGTCTTTATGGGAGCAACTTGCTTACTTGGGAGCTTTCCATGGTGTTGCATTGCCCCAATAGAGCAATCTTCCACCATCTAATAACCTCCAGATATTTAGGATTACAATTCCCACCATCCCTAACCACTGACCATGTCGGCTGGGGCTGATGGGAGTTAAAGCCCACAACATCTGGAGAGCACCCATTTTGAGGAGGCTGCATGTGCCACATTTCCTGGGTGAAAGAAAGATAAGTGGGCATGGGTGCAGATAGCAACTGCATAGGTGGCGACAGCTTTTGGAATCTACAAGGTACAGCAGCTCCACTGGAAACTTTGCCCATGTGGATCAGGTGGGTAACAGATCCACTTTTTCCTTGAGTAGTACTATGTGATTAAGCTTGGGGCTGGCGGAAGGAGAATAGGAAGCTGGCTGCCTTCAGTGGAAAGAAGAGGCACATGATAGGACAGAAAGAGCCACAAGGCCCTGGAAAGGATGCATCATGCTAGTGTGAGGTACCTGGGGGTACCCCTGACGATCGGTGGCCTGGAAGAGGTACCAGTTCTCTTTGCTGGTCTGTTTCTTCAAGAGTAGAGTCACCACCAGGGTGAATTCATCAGGCAAGCCCCGGGGGAACAGCTGTCTGGGAACAAAGGGGAGGGGAGAGAAGTGAGGAAAGGGAGGCAGCCATTGGGGGCAGGCAAGAAGGCTCTAGAAAGGCAATACAGCAATTCATGACATCATTCCCATGGAGGGACATTTTGCCTCAAGGACAATGCTGGATGTCCAGTGGCAGCCATGCCAATGAAAGTAGTGATAGCAGGTGGGTCTTTTGCTTGGGATACGTATGTGCATGTAAAGAAATGAAAAGGGGGGAAAAACCATAGGAAAATAGAAACCACAGTCACCTGTTCCCCCCACCCCCCAACACACAAAGTGGAAAAGAATAACAAAAACCCTTGACAATATATTACACCATAATCTTGTCATCCTTGCTAGAACTGAATTCAAAACGGTGTAAAAGCACAATATATTTTGACGTAACCCTGAATCCTTGCTGTATTTAATAAATGGCTGCCAATTTGTTGCTAATTTATCTTGTCTTTGTCTTTTCCCTTTCATTTTGATGTAATCAGTTAACTTGGCCATTGAGGTAAACTCCCACATTTATGGGAGTCACCTCGTATTGAGTTCATGGTTTATAAGTAGCCTTATAAATTATTATTTTGTTTCTACGGTTATTTATGAACTGCCAGTTGATAAGAAAAATATTGTGGTGGTGTGCACCAAAAAGTTCAGTAAAAAATCATGGACAAAACATCATAAAACATAGATCACTAGTCTGACTCACTATAAAGCAGCCTCCTCTTTGCAAATACACCAAGCAGACACTGAATCAAAGCTTGCACCTTATTTTCAAGGAGACTAATTAAACAATCACAGAAAATGTTGGGAAAGATGTGTACCAGTCCATAAGAACACATATGCTCTCACACACGTTAGATGGAAATGAAACTTTAATTGGCAGATTAATCAACAACAGCTGTAGTTTATTCAGTGGGGTGGGGGTCCCATTTCATTGTGAATGTTCAATTTCTGTCGGGGTGTTGTTGTTGTTTTGCAGCTATTTTGGCTCTGGTGACTTATGGAAAGAAAAAGAACATATTAACAATGACCTTTCCCTCTAATGAGTGCTCACTTTTGTTTATTAAGCAGTAAACTATCTTTCACTTTCTTCATTTTTCCAAAAAAGGCATCCATGTGCAATATGCCAATTTATTTTAATTAACATTAATATATCTAAAGACAGATGATTACTCAAAGGATTTGTGGTTAATTGGTCAGCCTATAATAAATCCCTTCTACCAGCCCACTAAATCATTTCTTACTGCAAGCATAATGTGGGTTCCAGTTGAGTTTCCTTTCTTTCATGCAAAAAAATCATAAAAATATATTAACAAAGAAAATCTACAATACAATTCTAAAAACAACAAAGCAGCAATGAAATGGAATAATAAAACACAGAAGGAGCATTAAATTAGAATTCATTCTCTGGGGGCTCTAATTAATTCAGAACTGCACCTCAGAATGAAATAGTCATAAGAGCTTGCTTAACAGAGGACAAAGAAGGGGTTGAGCAAAGATTTCTTAGGGTCAATACCAACTAGGCCTTGTCTCCCATCACCTCAACAGGCTTGGGAACAATGAGAATCATATAATTGTAGAGCTGGAAGGGGCCATGAGGGTCATCTAGTCCAACCCCCCCCCATGTGGAAATCTTTTGCTCAATGTGGGGCTTGAACACACGACCCTGAAGTTACAAGTCTTGTGTTCTGCCAACTGAGCTATGTAACATGTAAGGGCCACACAGAGCTGCAATTCCCAGCACCCTTAACAGTTCCCAGATTCTTAGTGGGGAAACTTATAGTGTAAATGTGTCTCAGATGGAGCTCTCAATGATTTTCATTCCTGAGTACTCTTGCTAGCCCCAGACCCTTCCAGAACAGACTTATGCAACAGCCATGATGCCTGTTTTTGCTTATTTCCCTCTCCTCTTCCTTACCCCTCAAGTACCACCATGTCTATAACACTGTAACTCATTATTTTAAATCATAAAACAATGCGGGTGTGTTGACAGTACATAAAATTATAAATAGATGAAAACAAGAGGCAAAGCTTCCCTCATTATTGTGGACACCACAGAAGTACCCTCTGCCCATGCTCAAAGGCACAGTGGCTCTGTCAGATAGGAAAGGAGGTAACCCTAAAAACCATTTAGAAGCTTCTTCCCCCCCAACCCCCCCATAAATAACACTTTAAAAGGATTACTATAATGAGGTCATGGTAGACATAGAGTGAGTCCAACAATTTTGCTCCAGTAGCAACAGCAACCACTAACATCTGTGTTCATTTCTCAGGACATTCAAAAAGAAAAACAGCAGCAACAACAACTCATATCCAGTCCAGACAGAATCAGGAGATTTGGAAGCCAAGCAGAGCAGAAATCAATTTCATCTGTGGAATCCATCCTACTATTGCAACATTCATTGCCCATCAGTGACCAATTCTGGGGCTTGGTCAACACCAGTTATTTATGCCAAGTTTTTCCACTACAGAGACTTCCCCTTGCATCACATGGTCTTTGTAGAGGTGCGTCAGGAATGAGCTGTTATTTGGATGCCAAACATAGGTCAGAATCAGAGCCCTTTGACTTTTAAGAGGTGAAGTTCTGCCACCAGGGATGGGAGAGAAATTCAATTCTGTTCGCATGGAAAGGCAAACCTACCTAATTCACACTATGTTAGACAATACAGGCACTGAAATGTAGCCATCCCTCAAAATCCATACTTTTCGGAATTTTGCAGTGCAGTTCTTCCAGCAGACAATGTTTGCAAAAATTCAGTCATTGGGGGAAAGGGTGCATAATGGCAAAGAACAAATTACTGAAAATAACATGCAAACATACCGTATATTAGGATAAATTGCTTGCAAAATATGTATGTTAGTCAAACTGTATACAGAAATGTATTCATTAGGATACATTTGCGCTAAAAGGCTTATTAATTTTCATGAGGATATTTTTTTAAAAATAATAATAATCACAAATTGTTCTGGAAATATGGAGAACTGAATTTAAGATTGGAAAAATGAGAAACTGAGAGAAGTGAAATTGACAGATTTTTCTATCCCCACCTGACAGGGGCCTTTAAAACATCAAACCTGCCACCAAACAATGGAGACATCAGTGGCAGGACAGGAAAGCTATTTCAAAAATTCTCTACATCGGAATTTTTCCATAGGCTTTGGAGTATACAGTCCTGTACATATAAATAAGTGCATGCAAAATTTGTACAAACCTATGCCCTCTTTTTTCTGATAATGTATTTTCTCTTATTTGGTAAAACATAAATGACCACCCTATCTTAATACGAGCATATTTGTTTCATAACAGCATTTATACCCCCCCCCCTTTAGCATAAGCGTCTACCCTATCTGTGTTCGATTGTTTGCATGGTTGCATTTACGGTTCTTTGGATCCATTTTTTAAAAAAGAAAAATCCCTGATGCATACTGGTGCATTGATGAGATATTACACAACAGTATACATGATGTGATGAAGCACATGGTTGGATCAAGATCATTTTGTGGAGTGTTCCATTAAGATGCAAGTAAGTAATGTACATAAAACACTACACCGCTCAAAGCAAAACTGGAGCTGCTCTCCCTAAAGCTGACCCCACCTCCAGCTGCTGTCGGAGTTGGGAGAGGCTTCCTCAACCTTAGCCCTCCAGATATTTTGAGACTACAATCCCCATCATCCCTGACCACTGGTCCTGCTAGCTAGGGATCATGGGACTTGTAGTCCAAAAACATATGGAGGACCGAGGTTGAGGAAGCCTGAGGTAGGAGGAAAAAGGCAAGGTTGGAGAGAAGTAGGTGGTGCAGGTGGTGGTGGTAGCCGTGGTGAGCAATGTGCTCATCAGGGCCTGGATCTGCCGCTGCTTTCAACTGTCCCCCAGTCTGCCACCTGAGACAACCGCCTCACCCCACCTCATAGGCAGGCCGGCCCTGGAGGGGTGGTTTGATTTCTCAGTTTTTGGTGGTTTGCATCAGTGGAGAAAGATGCAGATGAAAAGAGAGAAGAGAAAGCAGGGGAGAAGCTGCCCCTGAGCCAATTCTGATGTTAATTTTAGAAATTCTCCCCAGTAAAGGAATGCAGGAGGAATTGTAGACGGAGCAAAGGAAAGCATCAGATCAATAAATGAACCGAGCTGGGGAAATCCTCTTATCCCTAGCCAGAGGCACGATAAACAGTCTGATGTTTCTCTCTCTCTCTCTCTCTGCTTAGGGCTGCTAAAACAGGGAGAGGTCGTCAAGCATCTGCCAGGCCGACAGACATGGTTGGTGGGCCACATTTGCATTGACTTCATCAAAATTATCGGCAATCATGGAGATCAGGCTGCATAACTTGTGAGTTGCCCCCCACCCAGGCTGAAAGCAGTTTCACAGTATCCTGCATGGAGGCTCCACATGAGTTGGATAAACTGCCATCCTTTTTTTTTTTTTTTTTGCTGCCAAGCTGAGAATGCAAAGAAAAGGATGTAGAGCCAGGACGGAGGGGACAAGCACTTTGCATGCAGCAAGAGCAGGAGTTGAAATCTCCCTGCTTTGAACACACCACAGACTGGCAGGCGTGCCAATGCCACACTTTACTAGCCCATTGCCGCCGCTGCTTTTCCTAACCTGGAAAATAACTCTGAGTTCTTTCCACTGTTGACTTGCAGCAGCAACAACTTCTGATAAGAGAGTCTGGCAGGCCAGAGTAAAGAGTAGTGCCTGGTGATGGGGGAGAATGATAGCAGCCTTTGCAAAAAAAAGAAGAACTGCACAGACGGTTTCCTCATCAGTCTCAGTGTGTGGGTGGAGAGCTTTTCTGTCCCCTGGTCTCAGGCTCCCCTACCCAGCAAAGGAATGAGACCAGAACTAATACTTGTTGGCCCCTGCACCTCTGGCATTGCCATTGTACCGGATGCACATTGATCTGCTTGTTGTCTTCTTGGAAGCCCTGCTCCAGGTCGTTTGTCTTTCATTTGCTCCTCTCTCTGTGTTTATTGTGGGGTCATCGTGCCTGGCTCATGAATCACCAAGGCAAAACAAGAACCAGCAGAAGGAGATCATAACAGAGGCGCCCTCGGCTAGCCAAGCGTTTAAACAAACACACTTATTCCCAACTGCCACAGCGCCCATCCCTACATTAAGAAACTGTTTAAAAACTGTCAATGAAGATAAAGAGAGAGGGAGAGAGAGGGGGGGGACCCCAAGGGACTAAAAGGAAATGTTTTGGCACTGTCAAATTCAAAAAGGAAAGGCAAATATATCTCTTTACTTTTTCTCCACTGTCTAATTTCAGATTCACTCCACAGCTCGGTTCCAGCCACTGCTCACCAAGGGCTCTGCCCTAGAGCTTCTTCTCCACCTTAGGCCCCACAAGATGAACTGAGAGATAAGAAAGGAGATAGCACAGTAGCCATGTTAAGCAATCCACTATTTTCTCAGACTCCCTTTTATAATAAAGCAATAGTCATACTGACCTGCCTTACAGGGGTGTTATATTGTGTACAATTTTTAAAATATACTTGAAATATGAAAATATATGCATATGAACCTGCTTGTAATCTATTATTTGCTTCTGAACCCCTGCTTATGTGCTGACCAATGAAACCAGTTAGGATGGCAAGACAGGGACTTCTCAGCGGTGGCCCTGCAGCACCCCTTGCTTGGACCCTTCAGTTCTGGCATTCAAGAAAGCTTAAACATTTATACATATCTTTTTAGTTATTGCGATTTCTTAGGAGCGTTTCGGTGACTGAAATCAGAATTCAGTTGTAAGATTTTCCACGGACTCCCTCTTTGTCTTTGTCTTTGTCTTTGTCTTCTTTTGGCCCTCACTGTTGTTTCCTTTGAAGCTGGTACTATCTGAGTGGTCCTGCTCCATATGTGCCCCTGAGAGGTGACTGCACGCCTTCTGCAGACAACTACAGACTTGTCTTCTTTGGAACAGAACAAAAGCAATTGCTAAGAAGGTGGAGGGGAGGGGAGCACTCTGAAAGGAGAGCCACGGCAACTGTTCTGCCGTGCACCAGCTATTTCCAATGCCCTCAATCCTTTGTAGCAGAGCCTCCTTCCCTGAAGGCTGAATTCCAGGTGTCTGAATGAGCATTAAAGCAAAGTACCATCATACAGGCTGGAATATATTTGTGTTGGATGTTGGTGGCACCATCGGGATCTAGGCAGCCACTAGTCTCTTTTCTGCCACGCCACATCTTCTGAGCGTGGGTGGGGCAGGTGCTCTGGCTTAGTGGTTGAGGGGAAAACTGTGTCAGGAACCCCAAGGCACTTAAATTAGTGTTGCGATCATCCTCTGCTCTTTTCCTCTTGGCTTTCCATTTTGCTAATAGTTGAAAATACTTCTTCAGTGGGCACTGAAGACCCAAACATGGTGGCTTAAGTAAACCTTACCAAAGAAAATAGGAAGAGCCTACTGGATCAGGCCAATGGTCCCTGAAATCCAGCATCCTGTTCTCACTGTGGCCAACCAGATTACTGTGGGAAATCCACAAGCAGGATTCAAGCACAGGAGAACTCTTTCCTGATGTGGTTTCCAGCAACTGGTGTTCAGAAGCCTCCAGCCATGGAGGCAGAGAGCATAGTAGCCATCAATAGCCTGCTCCACCATGAATTTGTCCAATTCTCTTTTAAAGCCATCCAAGGTAGTGGACATTGCTACTTCTTACAGGAATGAGTTCCATAGTTTAAGCATGTGCTGTGTAAAGAAGCACCATACTTTTCCATGTATAACATGAGGGTTTTTTCTTAGAGACTAGCGTGAAATTTTTTGGATCATCTTATACATGGGTAGTTTAGAGTTGGGTCATGGGATTGGTCAGTGTTGATTGGTGGGAGCGGTAATGGCTGCTGCTGATTGGTTGCTGTGTTGGCGATTTGCTTCAACAATTCTGGAGAATTTCCCCCCATTTTCTTAAATGTGAGTCCCCCAAAATAGGGGGTGTTTTATACATGGAAAAATACGGTATTTTCATCTGAATCTTCCAATGTTCAGCTTCACTGGATGTCCACAAATTCTAGTGTTGTAAGAGAGGGAGAAAAAATACTTTCCCCCACTCACTTTCTCCATGCCATGCGCCATTGTATAAGCTTCTATCATGCCACATCTAACACAGCTTTTCTCTGAGCTGAAAGTCTCAAACACCATAACCTTTCTTGAAAGGGGAGTTGCTCCTTCCCTTTGATCATTTTGGTTGCCTTGATGGTCTTTCATGGCCGATGGCTACTAGCTATGAAACACTCCCCAGCCTGGGTGGGAGTGGAGAGAACAAGGTAGGCAGTTCTGGAAGAGAAAGAGATAGACTGAGTTCTGGCAGGGAGGAGCATTTTTACTTGAAGATCTTCCAGGCAATCAGATGCACAACAAAATGTTGTGTTCCGTCCTCAGTATGTTCTCTACTGCCTTTGCTGCTGCTGCTGCGCACATGTGCCCGAGTGCCCAGGGCTCTTCCATTTGCATCTTCCCCTTCACTGTTGGAGCAGAGTCTTCCTCTCCTCTCCTCTCCTCTTCCTCCTCAAACTTGCAGCTGCAGGCGAGTGGAATGTTCTGTTTCTCCCAGGGGGAGCTGCTATTTCTGGCCTCTTGCATCTCCTTCTACAGGCCTCATGAGGTAGGATGGCAGGAGGGAGGCTGTATGGAGGAAGGGATGGTCTGAAGCACCACTCCAGACTTCATTTCAGGCTCAGTTGAAACAGGCTTGCTGGGTTGTGTGTGCATTCACTTCCATGCAACCACATGCATACATGCATGGTTTTTCCTGTTGTTGGATGGGAGTGGGGGGACACCACTGATATCCCCCCCCCCTTTACTGATTTTATGTTCCTCTGCAAACTCCAGAGTTGCCTGAGAATGTAGATGTCTTCCCCTTGTTTCCTGCTGGTCCTGCTTTGCCTACAGAGCTGTTGGCCCAAGCCACCCAAGTTCAATGTTAGAGGGAGGCTACTGTGTAAACTGACATGGTGGGTGTGTATGTGTGTTTTGACATTTGTGAAGATTGGAGGTCTTGCTGCTTTCAGTTTTACTTATGTTGCTGTTTTAAGTTATGGTTACAGGTCACCTTTATGAGGTTTATCAAAATGTTAATCTTATTGTATCGTAGTGCTTAAATTTTAAACAATCCTTACTGGTGGGTTTCTGTGTGTGTGTTTTGCTATTCTCCGTTCTGCATACTTTTAAGTGCCAAAATGCACAGGAACAATAAAGCAGTCCCATAAACTGGGAACTGAGTGCAGCTGTGCTTTCTGATTTACTTCATGGGGATCAAAAACCCCAGTGCCTGAACTGAAGCAAGTCCTGGAAAGGAGACGAGTCCTTGCAGCACCTCCCCTTTTAGACATTAAAGGCTGTCCTACATGCAGAGGCAGGAGAAGAGGGAAGCCAGTTTCTAAGCCTGCTTTTTCTGCACTGCTGCTGGGTCCTGATGAAAGGAAAGGCCTAGCTAGTAAACAGCTTAAGCTGCTTCAATCTACCCGTCTAGACCCGTCAGGCTGCCTGCCAAGTTTCAGTGGAGGAAGGAAAACACACATGGTGCAGGGATTGCATAATGGCCCTGGCAAAGGATCAAGTCCTTTGCTCTTGTGCTGTGATTTACTTTCTAGGATTAAAACATCCTTCCAGCCATCAGGCTGTGGCTGTGGCTGAGGCACCCACACAATCCTTACTCAGGGAGACTGCAGGCTCTTTTATAGAGTTAACAGGGTAAATTTATTTGTGTTTGAGGCTGGTACCCATTGGGCACCCTGCCCAAGACACACCCCAATGAGATGTCTACTCCCCAAGGACTATTTGATTTACTACATTTCCATCCTGCCTTTCCTCACTGGAGCTTAAGGCAGCATGCATGGTTCCTCTCCCCACCTCCATTTCATGCTCACAACAACCTTGTGAGGAAGGTTAGGCTGGGAGATGGTGACTGATCCCAGGTCACCTGGTGAGCATCATGGCTGAGTGGGGATTTGAACCTGGATCTCCCTGAGCCTAGTCCTGCACTTGCATCATGAAAGCACATGGGCCTCTCATTTGCCTTCATCCAAGAAGCTCAAGGGGCAGATATGGTTCTCCCACTCACAGGCCACTGACTTATCCTTACAACAAGCCCATGAGGTGGGCTAAGCTGACCGGTGCAGAGCAACTGGCCCAAGAACACTCAGAAGTGGGGATCTGAAGCTGAGCCTCCACAACCCAATGCAGATTGAATCACGCTAGCTCTGAGGTGCAGTGGAGAGCAAGTCGAGATCCTTTTCTTGTGTACTGCTGTCAAACCAGGTGCTCCCCTCATCTTTTATTTGTGCACCTGATTATTCCTGCCCAATTATTCCTAATATTTGTCCCTATGGTTAGCTCTTGCACTGTACAGAATACCTTGAAGATATAGGTACATACTCAAAAGGCTGGAAGAGGAGGAGGAGGAGGAGGAGGAGGAGGAGGAGGAGGAGGAGGGGGAGGAGGAGTTTGGACTTGATATCCCTTGATATTCCCTTAAGGAGTCTCAAAGTGGCTAACAATCTCCTTTCCCTTCCTCCCCCACAACAAACACTCTGTGAGGTGAGTGAGGATGAGAGACTTCAGAGAAGTGTGACTAGCCCAAGGTCACCCAGCAGCTGCTTGTGGAGGAGCAGGGAAGCGAACCCGGTTCACCAGATTACGACTCCACCGCTCTTAACCACTACACCACACTGTATTTCTGCAGGTTCAAAATTTACCACTATTCCACCAAGCCTGGGGCAAATCATTCTGTGCACCTCTGCCAGCCCCATCCGCAATATGGGAATTCATGACACATGTTGCAAGGTTGTTGCGCAATTGCCGGAGGTTGTACACCTCTGCATACCAGTTGCTGGGATTCACACATGAGAAGAGTGCTGTTGCATTCTGGTACTGCTTGTGAGCTTCCCATAGGCATCTGGTTGGCCACTGTGAGAGCCAGCAGGGATCCAGCAGGTCTGCAGAGATCCAGCAGGGTCTTACAATAAGCTCTATTGTTATCTCTGCAATAGTGAATACTCAGTTCCTAAATGGGAATAAATAAGACCCACTTGGCTTAATAACTTGAACGACTGCACTGATGACTTGAGGCACATGCAGCCACGTACTAGTTTTTGGAATCGAGAGCAGGCATACTCACTCCGTTGGTCGGACCAGAGGGGTGCTGCCCAGTCGCAGGATCATTGGGCCTTTGGGATTGCGGATCTTCTTAATGGCTGAGGTCTTCAGCAGAGCAAACCTTTTAATTAGATTAAATCCTGCCAAAGACAAAGAAGAGAAAGGAGCATAGCTTGAGAGTCCAGCCTCCCATACCGACGCCCAAGTTCCCATTCTCCCTTTACAGACAAGTTGCTGGGGCAGGTTAAACTCCGAAAATGTGAGAGAAAGTAGAAAGTGAAAGGCTCTGTGTGGCATTACAAAAAAACCCACAGTTCATCCCTTTTTTTGTCTGTTTATTTTAAAAAATGTATTCCCTGGTTGATTGAGAGTTTTATTTTTGGAATGCCACATTTTGAAATATTCTTTGGTTAGGGCTTGTCCTGTCACATTTAACTTGTTCACATGCATATTATATAACCCCTGTTGAGCTTGATACTAATCAATTAGTGTTCATTTCATTAGTTTTCATTTATGAATCACTTCCTGTGAAGGATCTCAAAGCAATTTTCACATTACCATAGAAAACATATATTGAACAATTACATTGCTGTAAAAACAATGTCAAAGCATTTGCATGTGTAAAAACAATTGCAGATCAAATGCTGATGCCTCTTGGGATGGAGAACTTCACTTATTTAAATAGGAAAGGCATTGAAAAATGACAACGGGCACTTTTGCTCCAACAAATTCTGGAGGCTAAGACTCCCTCAGAAGGTGGTGGACTCTCCTTCATGGGAGGTTTTTAAACAGAGGTTGGATGGCCATGTGTCAGGGATGCTTTAGCTGTGATTCCTGCATTGCAGGGGGTTGGGCTAGATGACCCTCAGGGTCCCTTCCAACTCTACAATTCTATGTTTCTGTAATTCTATGAAATGCTAGGTCATTGTGGGTTACTCTCCACACTGCCCATCTTTCTTCCAAGCTTCAAGACCAGAATGCTTGCCAGTCCTGCCTGTGACACTGCAAGAGATCCTCAGGCAGCTTCATGGACACTCCTTGGACTGCATGACTTTGTGGTTGTTTTGTTTTCTCTTTGCTGCCCCCCAGCTAAGTGGATCTTCCTGCCCGATTCTGCTGGGTCTCAGACCCATGGGTCCTGATTAGATAGATTTATCTCTGACCCCTTGCAAATTCCTAGGGAGGAAAGAGGTTGTGGCCAGAGGCCAGTGAGGAGAAGAATTTTTTGGGAGAGACAAAACAAACTTACCAGTTATGTTTACATATTGGTCACTAGTCTGGTCCAGCCGGAGACCTTCCTTTTGCATTTGTGGACATTTTTCGCCTGCAAAACAGTGCATTGAACATGGATTGAGTACAGTGGCACCTTAGTTTGAGGGAACAGCTTCATTTATGAACAACTTGGATGAAGAACGCTGCAAACCCGGAAGTAGGTGTTTTGGTTTGTGAACTTTGCCTTGGAATAAGAACATGTTTTGCTTCCTGTTGAGTGTGTTCCATTTGTAAATTGAACCCCCCGCTGCTATGGGAAAACACATCTTGGTTTAAGAATGCTTTGGTTTAAGAATGGACTTCCAGAATGGATTAAGTTCGTAAACCATGGTACCTCTGTAATACATTTGAAAGCTGCCCATATAACCTGCCATTAAAAATTAAGCTACAACTTGTTAGTCTGTTCTTTTGTTTTACAAAGGGAAGTGCGTCTGAGTAACAATTAGAAACAGAATTAGGGGGTGTTGCTATGAACTTTGGAACTGTTGAGAAATCTCCGTATTGGCTATGACGCTAAGTCCTGCCTTGCCAAGACCCCATGTGAGATCCTTCTACTCCAGTGTTGCACTTTATTTCGGAAACAAAGGCAATGAATAATAGTGTAGTATAAAGCAAATGACTCAGCCCTTTGATATGCATTTACCAGAAACCTTGTTTTCTCTTCATAGCAGTCCCACCCAACCGGCAGCAAGCCTGTGGCTGAAAGCTGGCTTGGGTACAACATATCCCCACAGAAATTAAGCAGACGCGTGCAAGACGCCATCACAACAAAGTGGCTATGAGGATGAGCAGGTAAGCCCACCATTCACATTTCATGGTAGCCTTGATTGCACTAGAGCCTTGCACAGACAAAAATCAAGGCACACGGATTGTGCAGATGGGGAACAGAATCAAGATGCAGACCTCTGGGCCAGTCCTACCATTAGGCAGGAGGCAGCTGCCTCAGGTGGCAGCTTCTGGGTAAGTGGGAAGGTGTTAGAGAACAGGGGGAGGTGTTAGAGATTGGGAGGTGTTGTAGAACAGGACAGTGTGACTATTGTCTGCCCCGCATCTCCTAAACTAGCCTGCTCTCTTCAGGTGTGGTGCAGGATGCTACCCATAGTGAAGTAATATTCAGGTACCAGTCTTCCTGGCTTCAAAACTTGGAATGGGGTGAGGAGGCACCGTCTTGCCCTCTGACCCACACAACAAAATGTCCTGAACATGCCTTGTGCAAGCATAGGTTGTGGCCAATGCTCGTCCTACTCAGAGTTAACCTGTTGAAATAAATAGGCCCATTAAGTTCAATGGGTCTACTCTGAGTAAAACTTAGTTGGAAACAACCCTTTCCCCTTGCAAAACAAGGGGCTCTTTCTGTTGATTAATGAAGGCTGAAATCTTAATAGAAAATCCCTTTTCTACTCAGAAGTCCCACTGGATTTAGTTGGGTTTATATTCAGGTAAAGGGACCCCTGACCATTAGGTCCAGTCGTGGACAACTCTGGGGTTGCAGCACTCATCTCGCTTTATTGGCCAAGGGAGCCTCTATACAGCTTCCGGTCATGTGGCCAGCATGACTAAGCCACTTCTGGCGAACCAGAGCAGCACACGGAAATGCTATTTACCTTCCTGCCGGAGCGGTACCTATTTATCTACTTGCACGTTGATGTGCTTTTGAACTGCTAGGTTGGCAGGAGCAGGGACTAAGCAATGGGAACTCACCCCGTTACGGGGATTCAAACCATCGACCTTCTGATCAGCAAGCCCTAGGCTCTGTGGTTTAACCCACAGCGCCACCCGTGTCCCATTATAGTCAGGTAAACGGGCCTAAATCTCATACAATTAGTCAACTGAGTTTGGATTGTTGTTGTTGTTTTTTTAAAAAGGAGAGTGACAATCAGTGCTTTTTTCCTAAATAAATGTTTAGGGGTACTCTCACTTTGACTCAAGAAAATCACCATTTTATAGTTCAAATCAGGAAAAAATAAATACAGTAAATGGACAAAAGTACAAAGATTTACAAAATGTTTCGCGGTATGTGTACCACTGCATCCCCGCCCCCCGAAAAAAGCACTGGTGACAATAACCCCTCATTTTAATCTCTCCATGAACAGGAATTAATGTGTATAAAATGTAGGTGATGCCATGCTCCACCCAGTTCCCCTTTCCCTCCTAACTATTTCTGCTGTGAAGCTTTCTCTGTCCCCAAAGATTATCTAGTTATTTGCACTACATAAAAAAAATACTCTAGATTTTATCAATGCGTTGCAATGTTGCTGAGATCTAAACAGCCACCAGAGTAAGCCATGGCTGGAAGCTCCACGCTGCATGCGCACAGATATCTTTCAGCTCCTTCAAGGTGCCTCTGGCAAAATGAGGGTTGATCCCTATCCAGTTTCCACATTAGATGACACCCGGGATGATGCATCTCTCTTGTGGATATTCTGAGACAGATAAGTAAAAGATGTGCACATTTTTTCCAAACCTTCCGCGTCATCCTTGCCGAGAGGCAAAGCATTTCTTCATCGCCTATGAATTCCACCCTTTGGCCAAGGAGCTCAAAGTGCCTCACAAGGAGTCATGTCATTTCACTCTCACAATGACCCAATGAGGTAGGTTAGGCTGAGAGCCAGACATTTCCTGAGGTTGCCCAGTACATTTCATGGCTCAATGGAGAATGAACTTGGTCTCAGTGAGCAAAGTCCTACAAGTTATCTATGACACATTGATGGTCTCTAACTGGAAAATAGGGAGATCCCACTAATGGGGAGTGCCCCAACCCAAGTGAAAATGGGTTACTCCAACTTTCTTTCTTTCTTTCTAAGAAGAGAAAAATTAAGTGTGAAGTAAGAGGGACCACAGAGCCTAGGGCTTGCCGATCAGAAGGTCGGCAGTTCGAATCCCCACAACAGGGTGAGCTCCTGTTGCTCTGTCCCAGCTCCTGCCCACCTAGCAGTTCGAAAGCACGTCAAGTGCAAGTAGCTAAATAGGTACCGCTCCGGTGGGAAGGTAAACAGCATTTCCGTGCACTGCTCTGGTTTGCCAGAAGTGGCTTAGTCATGCTGGCCACATGACCCGAAAGAAAAGCTGTCTGTGGACAAACACTGGCTCCCTCAGCCTATAGAGCGAGATGAGCATGCAACCCCAGAGTCATCCTAAAGGTCGGGGGTGCCCAGAATGCCAAATTAGCATTTAACATTTAGCATCTGTCATTGTAGTTCACTTACTGGATAGCTTAACACCAGCGATCCATGCTCTGGAAACCTCCAAGTTAGGCTACTGTAAATGTGTTACACAATAGGGCTGCCCTTGAAGGTGACCCCAACATTTCAGAATCTGGCTGAAAGTACTTTGCCTGGTGTAGGAAAGTGAAGCCATTTAACATCAGTTCTTCAATAAGTTCACCAGCTGTTTATCTGCTCCTGAGCCCAATTCAAGGGCTTACCTTTAAAGCCCTAAACTGCTCCAGTTTTGGAATACTCTCCCTAGAGGGATTCGCCTGGTATTGATCTCACAGTCCTCTCAGCGCCATGTTAAGACATCATTTGTCCAGGCATTTTAAAGAAGCTACATTCATCTTTGGTCCTCCTTTTTGTTCTTTAGCAGTTGTCTTTTAGCTTTTATTGTTTCGTGATGGGTTATGTTATGCTTTTATTGCATATTATTGTTGTTCTTATTCAACATCACTTTGGGATCTGCTTGGATGATGGACAATTTAGCCTCTTTTTTCTTCCTTCCTTCCTGTCTTTTCTTTTTTTAAGTTTAATGTATCTTACACAATTTTTTTTACAAGATTGAAACATAGTACAAGTACATTTCAGACTTAACCAGCTTTAGCAATATAAAATAAGATCATGTTAACAATAAGTCACAAAGAAAATGTTTAATATGACATTGAATCCATCCATGGTACATTACATTGTCCTTAACAATATATGTGGTCGAAAAAAAGGGGTTAAATATTCATTGGGAAAAATAAATACACACAGTGATATCTTGGTTTAAGAACAGCTTAGTTTATGAACAACTTGGATTAAGAATGCTGCAAACCCAGAAGTAGGTGTTTTGGCTTGTGAACTTTGCCTTGGAATA
Source organism: Podarcis cretensis (assembly GCF_951804945.1). Lineage (NCBI taxonomy): Eukaryota > Metazoa > Chordata > Lepidosauria > Squamata > Lacertidae > Podarcis > Podarcis cretensis. The sequence goes on from NC_137177.1 coordinate 33,680,584, forward strand.
AGAATATGTTCCGCTTCCTGTTGAGTGTGTTCCATTTGTAAATTGAGTCCCCCACTGCTATGGGAAAGCACGCCTTGGCTTAAGAACACTTTGGTTTAAGAATGGACTTCTGGAACAGATTAAGAAGAGGATTAATTCCACCCAATTCTCCACTACTCCTTTTTCCATGATCTCTGCCAGGCCAGTCAGTTGGCACCTGCCCCAGGAGGGCAGGAGGTCTTAGCCTCAAATTGATGTGGTACTTTCTGCATTACTCTTACCTCTTCTTCCCTTGGCAGAAATATCTGTGTTTCTGATCCAATAAGGTTTTTTTTTAATCTTTGGTTTCCCACTCTAATAAAATACTATATGCTTTTTTAAACAATTTAACATTCTCTTCCTCTATTTCTTTTTGAAATCTGGAGATTGTATAACTAAATCTGGAGATTGTATAACTGGAGATTGTCTTCCTTAAAAAATTCATTTAATTGCCTATGGTGTAATCAACTTTGTAGATAGCCTTTCAGCTCATCATACTCTTTTTGTTTGAGTTTACCTTCTTCTGTTAACAACTCTTTATATGTCAACTTACTTCTTTGGTCGACTTAAGTGAAAATGCTTCAGTGGGTGACAGCCACCATGGTGTTTTCTGCTCTAACAGATCTTTATATTTTTCCCACATTCTTATTAATGACTTTCTTATTATATGGTTTGAAAAGCCTTTATGTTTTTTCCCTTTCCCATACCATAAATATGAGTGCCAGCCAAATCTATTGTTGTGTCCTTCTAGTTCTAACTCTTCTTCTTTTTCCAATTTTATCCAATCCTGTATCCAAACAAGACATGCTGCTTCAGAGACTTCCGGAGGCGGCGCGAACGGCAATGGTGGTCCTTCTCGCGCTGTGAGAAGGAAGCTCTCCAGAATCGGGTCGTCCGCTACGGCAAAGCGGAGACCCGTGCTGGAAAACCCCAGGCAGCAAGAGCCTGGGGACGTGGGACTCGGCGGGTGCCAAGAGCGACCCTGGAAACGTTGAAGAGACCCCGTAAGGAGCCTCGGATCGTGGAGGGGGTCGCGGCGCTGTGAGTCGATCGCTACTCTGGAGAGTGAAGCCGCGCAGCTGCTGTCGGTGAGCGCTGACCTTTCTTCCTTAAAATACTGGGAACCGAAAAGCAACAACCCGTGAGTAAGAAGGGATTTTTTACGATTGGGGTCTAAATTATTGGAAATTCTGCTGAAAGCGGAGAGACGTTAAAAGGAAGTCCGTCTTCCGCTGCTATTTAAACTTCAAAGCAAAAGAGCTGGAGGCGTGGAGCCATTGAAGAGGCTTTTAAGTTATTTTGATCTGAGCATTTTCTGAAGCTGTTTCTGGGCAAAGTAAGGATCTAATTTATTTATTTGACTTATTCTTTTAAGTGGACTGTGTCAATCTTCTTTTTTGGGAATTACAAAATCTTAACTGAGAAGCCCAGGCAATAGGGCTGCCTGAACAGTAGAACTGTCAGCTTTCAGACTTGGCTATTGTGTATTTGGATTTGCAACAATCTGAGCTTATTTGGACTTGTTACTTTGGACTTGCTATTTTGAAACACCAGTTGGCACTTGTCAGAAACAATGTTATGCTTTTAACACCAACTCTGCTAAACATTAGCTATTGAAGGTCTGTGGACATTAAATTGGACTTAATTGATTTTATTTGAATGGACTTCTTCCCTCAAAACATTCTAAGCTCCCTCTAGAGGAATTTGGATTTACAGCAGTGACACTATTTTACTTTCTCTTTCCTTTCCTCCTATTTGACTGTTTGCTCTTGGGCTGTTACATTCTCATGGGAACAACTCAGTTTGACCTTGGCTCCCAGATAAAATTGGAATGAGTGGCACAAGAAAAAGAGGAGCAAGAACTAGACAAACAACTTTAACCTCAGACTTACAGACACGTAGATCATCTGTACCTACTCTGCCGTCAGCGGGGGAAGAAGAAATTGTGTCTACTCTGCCGTTGGCAGGGGAAGAAGAAACTGAGCAGTTACAGTTGGAAGATATGGCCTCAGGAACAACTGCTTCAATTTTAGAGAAAATTTATGAAAAATTGGAGTCTCTGGATAAAAAAGTAGAATCTCTGGATAAGAAAGCGGATGAACAAACAGCTAAAATAGACCAAAATACAGCTAGTCTAAATAAAATAACTGGACAGGTGGCACAGAACGTACAAGCAATTGGGCAGTTAACTGAGGCCACTGTAGAGAATCGTAAATTGGCTGAGGCCACTAGCCAAAAGGTCGAAAATTTAGAACAAGAGGTAAAACCATTCTATAAACAAGTTGGAGAGCAACAGATGTATTTGTCTATGATAGAATTGCGGAATCGGGAAAACAATTTAAGGTTAAGGTCAATACCAGAAGTTGAAGAAGGAAACCTAGCTGAGTTCCTGACCAAAGAATTTTCCAAGTTCTGGCCTATCCAGGAAGAAAAGGACTTTAAAATTGTGTCGGCTTTCAGACTTGGAAAATTTGCAAAGAAGGATAAGCCCAGAGACTGTTTGATAACTTTGAGATCGAAGGAGGAAAGGGACAAGATATTGGGCCAACACTACGAAAAGTCATTGGACATTTTGGATAAAAGAGCTGAAATTTATAAAGACATCCCGAAACAACTGCTGGACCTTAGATCCGCCTATCTTGAATTGACCAGATTGTTAAGAAGCAACTCATTCATCTTTAGGTGGGAATTTCCTCAGGGATTATCCTTTACCTTCAGAGGGAAGAAAGTCAAAATTAAAACAATTGAAGACAGAGATAAATTCTTGACTGCCTACGGAGAGGACCTTCAGAAAGGAATTGAAACACCATTTGGGCCTGGAGCATCTGCTGTACTTCTACCCTTGGAACCTGGAGACTCAGAGAAAAAGATACCACCCCTAGAGAAATAACAGAATTGTTTAGGATGTCTCTGCAACTGTTGAGTTGGAATATTAATGGGTGCAATTCCCCGGAAAAAAGGAGGAAACTATTTCATATATTGAAAAAAGAACAATTGGACATTATTTGTTTGCAAGAAACACATGTGACTAGGCTCCACAGAAAAGTGCTAATAAATAAAAGATTAGGCCAAGAATTTATTTCTTCGGATCGAGTTAAGAAAAGAGGAGTTGTGATCTATGTAAAAGAGAGCCTGTCACCTAATTTTTTGTTCAAAGATGAGCAAGGAAGAATTTTGGCAATCGAGATACAATACCAAGGAGAGAAGTTTTTGATATTAGGAATTTACGCACCAAATGAGGGGAAATCGGAATTTTACAAGAAGTTGCATGAGAGCGTCCTGGACTATCTGGACTATGACAACATCATTATGATGGGAGATATGAACGGCGTGGTATCAACCAACATGGATAAGTCACATAATCAAAATGTTACAAAAGATGGCAGACTACCTAAGACCTTTTTTGAACTGACTGACAATATGGACTTGATTGACATCTGGAGGACAAAGAACCCCTTGGGAAGAGAAGGAACATTCTTTTCTGAAGCCCAACTGACATGGACGAGAATTGACCAAATATGGATATCTAGAGGTCTGGCACCTAAGACCAGAAAGGTGGAAATCTGCCCAAAGACCTGCTCCGACCATAATGCTGTAAAGATGGTTATGACACTACTACCAACCGGCTCCTTTAGATGGAAGATGAATGACAATTTGTTCAGAGATCAGGAGATAACCAAGAAGGCCCAAAAAGTCCTGAAGGATTATTTTGAGATAAATTTGAATACTACAGTGGAAAAAAGAATTATCTGGGACGCAAGTAAGGCTGTGATGAGGGGGTTTTTGATACAACAGAATGCTGTAAAGAAAAGGACACAAAATGAGGAAAAAGATAAGATTCTGAAGAAAATTAAAGAATTTGAGAAGAAGTTAAGATTAAATCCGAAGTCAAAGCCGATTCTGAGAGAAATTAAACTCTATCAAGCACAATATTCCAAATTGATAAATCAGGAAATAGAGTGGAAAGTTAAATTAATGAAACAAAGAACATTTGAATCGGCAAACAAATGTGGAAAACTGCTAGCATGGCAGTTGAAGAAGAGACAAAAATTAAATACTGTTACAAATTTAGAGGTTGAAGAAAGAAATATTCAGAACCCTGTGGATATCAGAAAATGCTTCCAGAGATATTTTAAAAAATTATATACTCAAGGGCCGCAAGATGAAATGGAGATAAAACAATTTTTGAAAAAAAATGGACTATCAAAATTATCACAGGAAAATAGAGTAATCCTGAACTCTAAAATAACACGACAAGAGATTGAACAAGCCATTCAGAACACGCAACTGGGCAAATCCCCAGGGCCAGATGGGCTCACCTCCAAGTACTATAAGACATTGAAAGACTATTTGATACAACCATTGTTGGAGGTTTGCAATGAAATTCTGGAGGGGAAGAAGGCGCCGGAATCGTGGAAAGAAGCGTTTATCACATTGATACCAAAATTGGAAACTGAAAAGACTCAACTTAAGAACTACCGCCCCATCTCTCTTTTAAACGTGGATTACAAAATATTTGCAGACATTTTAGCAAGTAGATTTAAAAAAGTTTTGAACCAAGTAATTCACAAGGACCAGGCAGGCTTTCTCCCAGGTAGACATTTGTTTGCTAATACAAGGAACATTATTGATATTTTGGAACTATTGCAAACAAATATCAACACAAAAGCAGTGTTAATTTTCATCGATGCGGAGAAGGCCTTTGATAATATTTCTTGGAAATTTATGAAGGAAAATTTGGAAGGGATGGGAGTGGGACGGGGTTTTGGAAATGGGATAGATGCAATTTATTCAGAACAAAAGGCTAAACTGATAGTAAACAATGTGATTACAGAAGAGTTCAAAATTGAAAAAGGAACACGACAAGGCTGCCCTATTTCCCCATTGTTATTTATTTCGGTCCTGGAGGTGCTCTTGAACATGATTAGAGGGGACCGGTTGGTTAAAGGGATTGAGGTCGGAGAGAAACAATATAAACTTAAAGCGTTTGCAGATGACCTAGTTTTGACTCTACAGGAGCCAGAATCTAGTACGAAGAAAGTACTACAATTGATTCAAGAGTTTGGTCGGGTAGCGGGATTCAAATTAAACAAGCAGAAAACTAAGGTGTTGGGAAAAAATTTGACAGTTACAGAGTCAGAACGGTTTCAGAAAGAGACAGAGTTAAATGTGGTCAAAAAAGTAAAATACCTAGGGGTGAACATAACAGCAAAAAATCTGAGTCTATTTAAAGATAATTATGAGAAATGTTGGGTTGAAATTAAGAGAGACTTAGAAACTTGGACAAGATTGAAACTTTCCTTGTTAGGCCGAATTGCTGCTGTAAAGATGAATGTATTGCCAAAAATGCTGTTTTTATTTCAAACATTGCAGATTGTGGACAAAACAGAGTGTTTCCGGAAGTGGCAGAGAGATATTTCCAAATTTGTCTGGCAGGGCAAAAAGCCCAGAATTAAGTTTAAGATATTAACTGATGCGAAAGAAAGAGGGGGCTTTGCCCTGCCAGACTTAAGGCTGTATTATGAATCAGCAGCTTTCTGCTGGTTAAAAGATTGGCTGCTTCTTGAGAATACTGATGTATTGGATTTGGAAGGTTTTGATAATGCGTTTGGTTGGCATGCATATTTATGGTATGACAAGGTTAAGATTAATAGGAATTTCAAGAACCATATCGTCAGAAAAGCATTGTTTAATGTCTGGACAAAATACAAAGACTTATTGGAAAACAAAACTCCAAGGTGGCTTTCACCATTGGAAGCTAAGGCCCGAAAAAGACTCAATATGGAGGCCAAATGGCCGAAATATTGGGAAATATTAGAAAAAGATGGAGACAACTGGAAATTGCAGAGTCAGGAGAAAATGAAAGACAAAGTGCGAGATTGGTTACATTATGCTCAGATTAAAGAAGTTTTTAAACTTGATAAAAAGCTAGGATTCCAGGTGGAAAAATCGAAGTTAGAAACGGAACTGTTAGAGCCTAAGACTAAGGTACTTTCAAGAATGTATAACTTGCTGTTAAAATGGAACACACAAGATGAAATGGTTAAATCGGCTATGATAAAGTGGGCACAGGACATTGGGTACAATATTATGTTTGAGGACTGGGTAAAATTGTGGACTACTGGGCTGAATTTCACTGCATGTAATGCTTTGAAAGAAAATGTAATGAAAATGATATACAGATGGTACATGACCCCAGTCAAACTTGCAAAAATATACCACTTGTCTGATAATAAGTGTTGGAAATGTAAGGAAAATGAAGGAACGTTCTTTCACCTTTGGGGGACTTGCCCTAAAGTGAAGGCTTTCTGGGAAATGATATATAATGAGCTGAAAAAGGTATTTAAGTATACCTTCCTTAAGAAACCAGAGGCCTTCTTTTTGGGTATTGTTGGCCAAGGGGTACTAAAGAAGGATCGAACATTTTTTATGTATGCAACAACAGCAGCAAGGATACTCGTTGCCAAGCATTGGAAAACTCAAGATCTACCCACACTGGAAGAATGGCAGATGCAACTGATGGACTATATGGAACTGGCCGAGATGACGGGCAGAATCCGAGACCTGGGAGAGGAGACGGTGGAAGAAGATTGGAGAAAATTTAAGATTTATTTGCAAAAGTATTGTAAATTGTATGAATGTTAAGCAGGATGTTTGATCATAAACAATTGGGCACCATGGAAACAAATGAAGTGAATTATGAAGATAAGTTAAATTTATGAAAAAACTAAATTTTTAGATAATTATTGGGTTAATCTTAATGCACTGAAGAGGAAATAAACATATCTAAAATTTAAGATATAACATTGTAAAAAGGGATTTTAAGGTGGGGATAAGGTGAGAAATTGCTGGTTTAATTTTTATAAATTTGGAACGTAGGAGCGGGAGATGTGAGGAAGTCCAAGGAGGATCAGAAAATATGTTATGACACATGACATTTCTGTATGTTTTATTTTGTTTGTTGTATTTAAAAAATCTTTAATAAAAATTATAAAAAAAAGACATGCTGCTTCAAAATACAATTTCAAATCTGGGAGAGAAAAGTCTCCTCTATCTCTTAAGTCTGTTAATATCTTATTAAATGTGTTCTAATATATTTTAACTATTGTCGTTAACTAGTCTGTCATTATCACTTTGTACTTTATGATGATGTTTTTTAAATGTTGTAAGCTGCCTTGAATCCTGATTTTGGAGGAAGACAGGATATAAATACATTTAATAATAAAATAAGGAAGAACACAGGACTTCTACGCAAAGCCCAGCTGGCTTATGGAACTCACTGCCACAGGATGTGTCCGTGGACATTGGCATTGTTTTAAAAGGGAAGCTCACAATTAGGCAAGCTTATGGTTAGACAGGTTATCTAAATGAAACTTCCTCAATCAGAGGCAGTGTACCTTTGAAGACATTACACCAATGAAAACAAGAGGGGGGGGGTACTGCTGCCTTTTCACCCTGAGATGGGGATGGGGAAAAAATTTGGTTCACTCCCTATTTTAATGTGAATCTACCCAATTCACATTTCTCAAAGCAATGTGTAAACCACAAATCTGCACCACACCCATTTTGCAATGCAGTGCTGCAAGCCCCCTCCATGTGTCTATTAGAGCATAGAACTATGTAAAAACTAGGAACAATGCACACTAAAAAGCTGATGAATCCTAGTGGTGCAGAAATGTGGCAAACTGACTTCAGGACTGGAAAAAGTAGAAATAGAGAGAAACTGAAATTTGACAGATTCACCCTTCTTTCAACGCATCTGGTTGACTTTTCTTGGAATTAGGGTTAGGATGCTGAAATTAGGATGAGCTCTCTTTAATGTTCTTTGGTGTCATACCAGAGAGCTGCAGAGTCAGAAACTGACTCCTCCCTGATGAATGATCTCGGAACTGCGGCATTCCCTGGAGTGTTGGCTTGAGCTGCATCATCACAGCCAGTGTGCAGCTGTGGCCACGGTTCACTGCAGCGTGTGTCTATAAAGAGACATCACAGCTCCTGAAAAACTGCTCCTGAGGGCACTTCTGAGGTCCAGGCTACAACATCTGCTTAACATCTTCCTGCTAGGACTATTTAAACAACAACAACGGGAAGGGGAAGTCAATGTGCTAGCGTGGGCCATAGGATGCCCTTGGGAGATCATTTGGGGCACTTTCTGTGCAGCAAAAGGAGAGCGCAGAACGTTCTAGATAAAGAGCCATCATCACAACCATTTGGCCTTCAGCAAAAATCCACAGTGACTTTGAGAGGGAAGCTGTTAGCTGCCACCCAAACACCTCCAGGCAAAAGGCAAGGGAGAAATGGTTCAAATCAATACAAAGCAATGTGACAGAAAGAGTGAATAAAAACTTTTAAACTGTCTCAAGATGGAGTGTTTGGTGGTGGGATTCCCCACATCTACAAGTTGTCTCCAGATTTTGTCAGAAGTGAGATTCAAAGAAGTTATTCATGTTCTGACGCAACGTCTGAGGAATTTCCAAGGAAGTCAACAGAGTTTCAATAATATGAACGAGGCTTGAAAGAAGAGCCGGGAAGGGGAGCTACATCTGGCCACAGCTGGCGAGGGGTGGAAGGGTCAAGTTTGCATACTAACTTGAAACAGCAACAGGCAAAATCTTCTGGCCATTGCAGGTAGATAGTTCTCCATGATGCATTTCTCCAAAATGACTGCTTTGAATTTTTCACTGTCCATGGAGGAGCCAAACAACTGTTATGCAGTGTAGATAACATGCTCTGTGATATTTACAGGGACCCTCTGATGCCAAAAGTGGTATTGTCAGGTGTTCAACAAGGCCCAGTGTTGACCACCAAACTTCCCTGACTCTAATAGCTGTCCTTCTGGCCCCAAGGAAGAGCACCAATGAGCAAAGTGAGTGAGGAACAGGTGAGCACAGACAGGCAGAACACACAGGATAATAATAGTACATTTTTCTATGGCATCTTAAGTAACTTGACCAAGATCACAATGGGTAATCTGTAGCAGAGCTAGAAAACTGAAGGTGCCTTTCCCAATTGCCTTGCTTGTTCCTAGCTACTGGTTATGCTTGCATGTAAAACATAAACACATAGTTTGTTTTAGCCATAGTTTGTTCAACAAAACATGAGTCATCTGACAGAAGACAAAATGAGCCACAGCTGGAATATCCAAAGCTTGCTTTTCGCCCACTTGCTATTGCCTCTGTGGCTTAGTGAGCAGGTGGGGTGGGTCAGGGACAAACAAACCATGGTTAAGCCAGGCTGTTGAGTTTGTACATAATGCTAAACCATAGTTAGAACAAGCCACACTTTATAAGCCAAGAACAAATTGTGGCTTCACATCATGGCATTATGTTGACTTATTTGATTCAGGCAATTGATAGCTTCAACCAGATTCTCCATTCAGGGTACATTTTCTTAAAATAAATAAACAATATAAATGCCATCATAAAACCATAGTAAGGCAGAATGAAATCAAGAACACCCACCTACCCACAATTTCCCCAAAGCTTGCCTTTTGCAAGGGAGATCTTAACTCCCTCTTTAAATTTCAAGGGGCATTTTCTTTCCTGCTCTCCAGAGTTACACCCCCACATAATCTATAGGCACTGAGCCCTTCTTTTTTTGCCAATGGTGGCAGCTGCCATGATAACTCAAAACAGGAGAAGAGGAAAACGATCAAGAACAAGCGGGGCAGTGAGCGTACGAGAGGAGTCTGCTATTTACCGCGTGCTTAGCCAATTCCTGGGAAAAACAAGCTCATAAGTCAGGAAGACGGAATGTTTCTGTTTAATGCATCACAGACGAATGAAAGGAGAGCATGTGAAAGTTGGAGGGAACGCGGATGAACTCTGGATATCATCAGGGCAAGCAGGTAAGGGAGAGGCTGCATTGCTAGCCAGTGGGGGACCCAAATTCTGCCCCTGCCAGAGACAGGCAGTATTTTTGAGGCAGCACAGCGTTAACCTGAAGAACTTAATTGCCTCAATATATTATGCTCACTACCAGAGTATGTGAGCATTGGACAAATAGATAGAGCAGAAATGAGCCCATCCAAGTAGGAAGCTATGATACAGGGCAACAGTTCTATCCATGGGGTTCTCTTAGGTCATTCTGCTTGCTCATGAACCGTATCCTGCTCTATTGTATTCTTTTTGGGCCTGAAATACTGTACAGGAAAAGAGCCAGCCCTGTCATTAGGCAACTGGTTGGACGTGACATGAAAGGGTAGCCAATGGTTGGTAACTTAGTGTGTTGCTATTATTGCGCTTTGACAGCCGGGGTGGGGAGGGGAGAGGCACACATGACTGGCATTATCTGACTCGGGAGTAGACTACCTTGGTGGGGGTGGGGGCACAATTTGATGCTCCACCCCAGGAAGCAAAATGTCTGGGCCTGGGCCTGGCAGCAAAGTATCTTCAGCTCCAAAAATAGAACCAATAAGCAACTGGAGATGTATCTCCAGGCTTTGTCCTATTTGTGACACAGAACATCCATTTATAAGGCCCCATTTGGTTGGAAATGGTTTCTATAGCCACCGCTGAACCTAAGCCCGGAAATGTCACCTCAGGCACTTGGCAGAGTGAAGCAAATCTTTAAAAGGGGTGCAGCCTTCAGTGCAAGAGAGGCAATGGAAGAGACAGAATAAATAAGGGCCTCAGCAGAGCAGAAATGGAGCCCAGGTTCAGCTGCCAGCAACTCCAGTTACAAGGATCTCACATAGCAGCGCTGGGGAAAGACCTTTCTCAGCCTGGAATGCTGGAAATAAATGCCAAGGTGCAAATTTACATCAAGGCCACACTTGGGATTCTGTGTACAGTTGAGATCACCTCACCTCAAAAAGGAGATTGGAAAAAGACCAATAAAATAAAATAGGCATCACATAGTTAAATTATGGAACTTGCCCCCACAGGAGGCAGTGGTGGCCACTGGAATGGCTTTAAAAGAGGACTGGGCAAATTCATGGAGGAGGACAGGGCTATCAATGACTATTGATAGCCCTGATGGCTCTGCTCTGCCTCCACAGCTGGAGGCAGCAATCTTTCTCAATAAGAGTTACTGGAAGCCACAGGAGGGGCTCAAATCCTGCTTGTGGGTTTCCCACTGGCATCTGGTTGGCTACTGGGCAAGATGGGCCACTAGCCTGATCCAGCAAGCTTTTTGTATGTTTATAATCAAAACAAGGACAACTTCCCTCTAAGGAAAGGCTACAACATTTGGGTCTTTTTTTAAGAAAAAAGACTGACTAAAAGGAGACTAAAAGGTGCATACACATGGGGTGAAGAAAGGATAGGGAAAATCCCTCCCACTCCCCCCCCCTCTCTCTCTCTTTCATAATACTGTCATACCTCTTGCTACATTCAGTTCAGGTTATGTCTTTTCAGGTTGCATCTTGCGGTGACCCGGAAGTAATGGAACAGGTTACTTCCAGGTTTTGCCACTCGTGCATGCACAGACGCTCAGAATGACATCAAGTGTATGCGCAGAAGCGGCGAATCACAACCCGCACATGCACAGACGCGGGTTGCGTTCTGCTCATGATGTGAACGGGGCTCCAGAACGGATCCCGTTCGCAACCAGAGGTATCACTGTACAGTGGTACCTCAGGTTAAGTACTTAATTCATTCTGGAGGTCCGTTCTTAACCTGAAACTGTTCTTAACCTGAAGCACCACTTTAGCTAATGGGGCCTCCTGCTGCCGCCGTGCCGCCGGAGCGCGATTTCTGTTCTCATCCTGAAGCAAAGTTCTTAACCTGAAGCACTATTTCTGGGTTAGTGGAGTCTGCAACCTGAAGCGTATGTAACCTGAAGCATATGTAAGCTGAGGTACCACTGTACTAGAACCAGAGGCCACACAATGAAGCTGAATGCTGGGAGATTCAGGAGAGATAAAAGGAAAGACTTCTTCACATAGCACAGAGTTAAACTATGGAATATTCTGCCACACTATGTAGTGATGGCCAGCGGCCACCAACTTGGATGGCTCTACAAGACAAATTCATGGAGGTTTAGGCTATCAATGGCCATTAACTATGATGGCTAGGCCCGGCCTCCGTCACCAGAGGCAGTAATGCTTCTGAATGCCTGTTGCTGGGGACAACGAGGAGGAACATGCTGCTCTCCTCAGGCCTGGCTTGCAAAAATCCCTCAAGCATCTGGTTGGCCATTGGGAAAGCAAGATGCTGAATGAGATAGGCCTTTGGTCCGCTCCAGCAGGGCTCTTTTCATATTATGATAATAGCCACTGCCAGGCAGGAATAGACAATATTGTGCAGGAAAGGCCAGCGATCCAGCTCAAATTCATAGCTTCAATTGGGGAAAGGGGTCGGGCTGGGAGAGAGGAGAGAGGGACTGCCAACTAGATTAAAACATTCTGCAATAAATGAAAACAAAAAACTCTGTTGTCTGGAGCCACCATGGAAGACGTTACATTCCCCACCCCCTCCTTTATCCAGCAGAGGAAAGCAACTCACCCCCCCCCCCGCCCCGCCCCAAGACTTGAAACAAAGCTAGCGGGAGCCACAGATGTGCTTGGAATAAGTGCATCTGCCACTGAAAAAAGACAGATGCATAAATGAAGCACTCTGTGCCCAAGGAACCAGAACAGATTGCCTCCGATTGCAGCAGGCTCTGTGTTTGGAGTCTCAAAGGGCCTTGCGGGGTTATTCCTACGCTATCGCTGCTCTCCTCTTCTCGTTTGACCCTGCAGGAGCTGCATACATGCCAATGAATTGGTTCTGCCTGCCATTGGCTTTGGCTCCATCTACTGCTTGTCTCCCTGCTTACCACTCTGCCAGTATGTTTGGGCACCAGTTCTCCCTGCCCTCCACTTACATTCCCTCCAACATTCATCAGATGGAAATAAGGACATTTTTCATTCCCTTCCCCCACTGACCCCCATTTCTCTCCCCCATGCTGCACAGCATTTCCTATTGGAAGAAGGGCAGTTGCCACCACTGCTACACCAGCAGACATGCCCACCATCCTGAGAAAACCCTTTAATCCTGATTTCATTTCATTTCATTGTATTTTATTCTTTGGTAGATTTACAAAAAAAAACACCCACCCACCAATACAGTGGAACCTCGAGTTGCAGACGTAATCCATCCTGGAGGCACGTCCGCAGCTCGAAGCATTTGCATCCAGAAGCACTGCGCCGGCACAATTTAGCGCTTCTGCGCATGCACGAAGCATGATTTAGCACTTCTGCGCATGTGCGAGCAGCGAAATGTGGAAGTAACAGTTCCGGTGCTTCCAGGTTGCTGAGGGATGCAACTTGAAAATACGTAACCTGAAGCAGATGCAACATGAGGTATGACTGTAAATAAATTTTAGAAATGGGCAAGATTAGACACAGATGCATAAAACCTTTTTTAAAAATAAAAATAAAAATCAAGACTTCTTGCGCTCTGCTCCGTTCCCCCTTTCATCCTGCCCAGAGTGGCCTTGCAGGGCTGGGCCTCTCCAACAACTGAAGCCTCTCCACCTCCTCTCCCACTGTCCAGTGCTGCTACAACCTGCCCAAGGGAGGAGTCTGGCAGGCAGAGGCAATGGGATGCCTCCTTGCAGCCATGGCTGCTACTGCCACTGAGGACAAGTGCTGGCTTATGACCTTCTCCCTGAGTTCAGTGCTGGCGGGGGAAATTGGGACATTCTGGGATCAAATCAGAAGCCACAATGGCTTTTGTAATTCTGGGACTGTCCCTGGAAAATATGGACTCTTGGAGGGTTATGCACTGAGTGTTGGAATTTTAGTGGGAATTTTAGACTATATGCTCCTTGGGGACTGAGGATTGTCAGTTTTACTTATGGTACAAAGTGCCGTGTGTATTACCAGCACTGTAAATAAGACCAGTGGACTGGAAGGAGGTAGGGGTATCTGCTCACTGAGTACCAGACACATTTTAAAATTATGAGGGAGCAGCAGCGTAGCATGGGTTGTCAGCACCCGGGGCAAGGCAAGTAATTTGCGCCCCCTAACCCATGGATTTGTGCCCCCTAACCCGTGGATTTGCGCCCCCTAACCATAACCCCCAGATGTTGCACCCAGTGTGGCCAGCCCCCCTTCACCCCCCACGCTACGCCACTGTGAGGGAGGGAGCAGGGAGCTGTGAAGGAAAAGGTGACTCATGTTTGATCTGTCAAATCCTCTCAGCAGTCCTTCAGCTCAAGATATCTTGCAGGCAGTTTTTGTGCATAAGACTGTCAGGGAGTAATTGAACCATCCTTTAATCCAACAATAGTTTTTCGGCAATGCATCGTGTGTTAATTCCACGCCCATCAGTGTTTGCACAACAGACACCCCCCCCCCCCCAGTTGAGATTTAGCTGGCCTGCAACCAAAGATTCTGTTCTTTTTAAACAATCTATATGTAAAAGTTGCCCTCCAGCTCCTGCTCATTTGTACCTCTCCCTCCTGCCAATTCTCCCTTTATCTCTCCCTGCTTTCCTTTTCTTTCTTACATTCCTCTGAGCCACTCCCTCTTCCAACTCCGGGGAAAGTCTATATAGCTCAGTGGCAAAGCAAGTGCTGTGCATGTAGGAGGCTCCTGGTTTTGGAGACAAAATACTGTATCCCCGAAGACCAGTTGCTGGAAAATGCAAGAGAGTGCTGATGTTGCACTCAGGTCATAGTATAATAGAATAGTAGAGTTTAAAAACATCCCATGAAGGACATTCCACCACCCAGGGGTGAATCTAGGCTTTCTTTCACCCAGGTCAAAGACTCAGTTCAGTACCCCCACATGAGAGTTTGCACACACCCCTCAACACATTTGTTGAGCATAAGATGTTCCCATACAGGGCATTTCTTACTGGATCTATTATAGTGGAGCAGCCTCCAGAGCACTTAATGCACACTTGTTCCATCAATGACCTGCTGCAGAATAAACTCACAAAAGGCATCTCCGGTCTGGAGGGGTCCAGAGTGGGGTAGAAATCTTGCCACCGTTTCCCTTGTATGTCAGAGAGAGAAAGAATCTACACTTTTGAAACATAGGAAGCTCCCAATACCTGGCTAGATTGTTTGTGCTTTTTGCCCATTACTGCCTACAATTATTTGTCTTTTACATCACCTGCTACCAAATCATTTTATTTCTTTTTTTAAAAAACCAACAACCCCAGAGATCCTAGCATTTGGACACAGTACTGCGTGGCGCTGTGGCTTAAACCACAGAGCCTAGGGCTTGCTGATCAGAAGGTCGGCAGTTCGAATCCCTGCGATGGGGTGAGCTCCTGTTGTTCAGTCCCTGCTCCTGCCAACCTAGCAGTTCGAAAGCACGTCAAACTGCAAGTGGATAAATAGGTACCGCTCCAGCGGGAAGGTAAACGGTGTTTCTGTTTGCTGCTCTGGTTCGCCAGAAGCGGCTTAGTCATGCTGGCCACATGACTCGCAAGCTGTCTGCGGACAAACGCCGGCTCACTTGGCCTATAAAGCGAGATGAGCGCACAACCCCAGAGTCGTCCACAACTGGACCTAATGGTCAGGGGTCCCTTTACCTTTATCTTTTACCTTCTGCATGCAAAGTATTATCCTCTGACACTAGCGAGTTGGAGTCCCTTCTCCATCAAGCTATCATTCCCTTCTTTAATATTTACCTATATTTGGGGTTTCTACATTTTCCCACTGCAAAGAAGCCAACTTTGTGGCAAACATACACTTTTGGCCCCCAAGCAGAAGCAGAGTGCCTTCCTCCCCCACCATCACCCATCGCTCCACATTGCTAAAGCTGGCCTTTCCCTGGCTAGATATAGCAGCTCCCCAGGAATGGAGACCGAATTGGGGGTCTGAACTGAACGGACAGATATGCACATCCAGTTATGATAACCCAGGCGGGGTGCTGGAGTCCGTCTCATATTGCTGCATGGACAGCCCACGAAAGTCTCAAGAGGCCGCCTGCAGCAAAATGCCAGGAGCAATGAAGGCAGCTATCAGTCACAGCAAATTGTTGCTGAACATGCACCTTGGAGCACTTCTATCCGTCAGTCGGAGATGCCAGCAGATTAATTCAGCAACGAGCCGAGGTTTATCTTGCCTTTCACAGCTGAATTTTGCCCTCCAGAGTCCCGCACGATTGCAGAGGTGGTGCAGAAATCACAGTGTTTTCGGGCTGGGATTGATCCAGAGGTCACTGCAAGGACCTTCACACCTGGGGACAAGATTGCCTCTCAGATGTTTGTGGCAGGCAGCACCAGGCTTGCGAGCAGTAGAAAACACACACAAGGCCCTGCAATTCCTCTTGCTGGAGGCTGACACATGCACCAGTTTTACAGGATGGTCAGCAGTGTGCACAAGTGCAGTAGCAACTGTGAAGCTGAAGTTAGCCAGTGGTGACAAAGAGGCCCTTTCCACATGCTCAGGAGCATTTTCCCTTTGTTTATTATTTTACATATTGTCACACACCACCCCAGTCTCTGAGTGGTGCAAGATTCCAGGGGTACCAGGTGTGCTTACCAGGATCTGTGTCCCCTTTTGGACAATGGGGCACAACAGAGTCTGTGGTGTCTTTATGATATATGGTTTATTTGAATATATATACAACCTGTGCCTAATTAAGGCATCCCATCCCATGTGGGGCCAGCCTCTTACAGAGGCAGTAGCATCCTTGCCCTGCAGCTTGCCTTTTCCTGAGAACAGTCACATCCCACCTGCTCTAACCTTGCTAACCTAAGCCCTAGTAATCTGTAACACAGAGAGAGGCCCCACTCATCTGTATTCCCACACCTAGTTCTATGATGCTTTTGCAGTGCTTACACCCCCAGACTCTCACCTCAAAGGCTGACTCCATTGCCTTTGAACCCATGTTGATTTCACAGGATTAAGAATGTTGGACACACAATCCAGCACACTGGGTCTGACTTAATGAGCCTTCACACATGCTAATTAAAGGATTAACAGAATATCACACAGCTTAAATACACACCCAGAAATTGGACTATATGACCCTTGAGATTCCTTCCAACTCTATGATTCAATTATTCTACCTTAAATACACATGAATCTGGCTATCATCTCTAAGGAAATTAGCTTTGACACCCCCAAACCTTAATTGAATTCTAGCACCTATCAATCTATAACATTATCAGGGGGAGCAGCCTGATGTTTTGCATATTCTTCCTCTGCCTCACTTTCCTCTCTTTCTTCTGTTGATTCCCTGGTGCTGAATTTTAAAGTGTAAGCTCTTTGAAGCAGGGGCTTGATTCCATATGCGATAATGGGGTGGATAACCAAGTTGTTGCCCCAAGGCCACCTTCATCCTTGACACCAAACCATTGTATTGTTGCTCACACCTCAATCTCCAGGCAGCAAGAGATTTCAGGGGTTCCTGTGCTTGCCCCAGGGTTCCATTTCCTTGGAATGAAAAGTCAATGGAGACTGTAGTGTCTTTAGGATATATGGTTTCATTTACACGTATATACAACCTGACCATAGGCTGGAGGGGATCTCAGCAGCAACACCCCAACAGATCTTGCTTCCCCATTAGGGTTACAGGGAAGCCCCAAGCTCTTGGGACCAGCACCAAGGAAGACAAGCCTCAGTCTTGACAGTCTTGACACTTCCAGCATCAGCCAAAACTCACATACAAATCTCTGGCCATTGTACTGCTGCTACCTTACAAGGTGATGTCTCTTCCAACTAGGTGAGGTGAGGGGGTGTTACTCTCATTTGTCTCTATGGCAACCTCTTTGGACTAGTAAATGGCAGCACTTAACAGGCCAGCTGAGACCATAACCTTAACAAAAGTTAACCAGGTTTCCTCTTGTAGATTGTAACCTCACAGTCACATGATCATAGGTTGGAAGGGACTCATGGGCATCATCCAGACTGACACCACCCCCTACATATAACAGTATGTTAAGAAAATTAAGGGGGAAAGGCAGCCCTAAAAGACATTGCCACCTCACACAGTGTTGCGTGAATTAGCCACAGTAATCATCAAAACGATTTGGATCCCATCTTTCATTGGTGTCATAGTTTTGGAACCTTTCTTTAGTGCCAAAAGGATTTGCATATATTCAACACTGAAACTTGAATTAATTAATGCTGAGAACTGCTGCAACTCTTTCAGTTGGATGTTTTTCAGTTTGCTTTGCTGGCACTTTAATTAACGGTAGGGCTCAGCTTTAGTTCATTAAAAGTTACACATTATTTCCAGTAGAATCCTGACTTCACTTACTGTAAGATGTGAAAAAGGAAAGCGTGTACAAAGCCAAACTGCCTCCGCAAAGGGTGCAGACACCTGAAACCCAACATTCATTCCACACACCAGGAGCCTGGATCCATTTCTGTGGATTTCTCTGACGTGTATCGCACAACACAATCTTAGTGATCCATCTACATCCCATCAAGGAACTGGCCGTCTGTGTCGGCCATGATGGTTCTCTTACCTTCCTGAGGAGCAAGCAATTTCCCTCCTCTGCTGGTGCCAAAGACGATGCCAAACAAGCACAAGATGGAAAAAGGGGTTCCCCACATGGTGGGTCTTTGGTAGCCCAGGCAGGCACTGCTGGGAATGCTGCACCTAGAAGAGAGAGGGAGCAGATGTCAGCAAGGGCCCCTTGAGAAAAGAGAAGGGTCACCATGTCTTTGCCATTTCATTGGAACAACAAAGGGCCCACCTTCTATCTCAGCAGCTTCTCCCTGCTTCTCCCCTTCCCAACCCAGTGGGAATATTAGCTACTAAAAGGGAGATAAGATAAGCAGACTATGGTTCTCTCCAGGTTTTTCTGTCTGCTTCAGGAAGAGCATCAGAATTCAACACTCAGAGCCTGGCTATTTAACACTACTTTCCAAGTGATGACTGTACCACATAGTCAGGCTCTAAGTCAGGGTAGCCAACATAATGCCCTCCAGATGTTCTTAGATTCCAACTCCCAGCACTCCCATTTGGAGGGCACCAGGTTGGCTGCTTCTTACCCTAAGTGGTGCTAAATTAAAGGTAAAGGTACCCCTGCCCGTACGGGCCAGTCTTGACAGACTCTGGGGTTGTGCGCCCATCTCACTTAAGAGGCCAGGGGCCAGCGCTGTCCGGAGACACTTCCGGGTCACGTGGCCAGCGTGACATCGCTGCTCCGGCCAGAGCCAGAGCCGCACACGGAAACGCCGTTTACCTTCCCGCTGGTAAGCGGTCCCTATTTATCTACTTGCACCCGGGGGTGCTTTCGAACTGCTAGGTTGGCAGGCGCTGGGACCGAGCAGCGGGAGCGCACCCCGCCGCAGGGATTCGAACCGCCGACCTTTCGATCGGCAAGTCCTAGGCGCTGAGGCTTTAACCCACAGCGCCACCTGCGTCCCTGGTGCTAAATTAGGGGTGCACAATTGCTCTGTACAACCTCAAGGCATGCCACCCATCCTTTCAAAGCCCTTTAAGGTGGTTGCAAAATTTCAGTATTGTTTTGCCCAAATTTGCATCAAAATGTCATTTTCAGCAATATCCACTGGCTGCAGCGATAAGCCTGTGGTGGTTGTGTGGCGGAGAGTGTGTGCGTGTAATGAGTAGAGCCCAGATTAGCTGCTACATCTGGAAAGCTGCTTTCAGGGAATCGTGGTTTAGCATTGCACAGCTTCTGTGGACTCCTTGATGTGAAGCAATTATGGGAGCCTTCTGGTGCTAAGGGATGAGCTGACAGGATATTTTGTAGAATTGTTTGTAGTTCAAATTAGTGTCTCCTCTTTTCTTCTTTTTTATTTGCTCTCAGTGGAAACCCTGCTTACAATCCCAGCCTCTGGAATGATGAGTCTTCTGGAAGAAGGTCCATTATGACAGGGGAGAGCCGAGTAAAGGAAGACCAAGTGTCCCCGACTCATTTTTGGCTGACTTTCCCCAGGCCCAGTTTTGCTCCTGGCCTGTACCTTGGGTGAAACTTCACACACAAGAAGAAACTGGTGTGTGCAGAGGGGAGTTGTTTGTTCCAAGAGGGGCGTGATGTGTGCCAGTGTCCAGAAAACAGGATAGAAATATTTTTGGGGTGTGTCGGGATGGTTAGCAGGGCTGCGACT
Organism: Podarcis cretensis; assembly: GCF_951804945.1. Taxonomy (NCBI): domain Eukaryota; kingdom Metazoa; phylum Chordata; class Lepidosauria; order Squamata; family Lacertidae; genus Podarcis; species Podarcis cretensis. The sequence goes on from NC_137177.1 coordinate 33,700,573, forward strand.
GAACTTTGGAGGACTGATTTTGCCAGCTCAGGAAAGAACCTGCTGTAAACTCCGTTATTATTCCAGTAACTAATCGTGGCACATGAGGAATGGTGTTGGAGAGGCAGGGGTTCCTTGTTTGCAACAATGTTCCTACTTGCTGAGCTGGGGTGGGGTGAACATGGGGAGCACAAGGTTTGTAGCCATGGCATCAACAACCAAAAACTATCCTGACCCTGCTGCTGCCCTGCTCTGTCCCCTTCTGGGCAGGCTCATCTCACTGCTACTAAGATTAACTTCCCCACTGAAACCTGATGAATTTCCATATACCTAACTATGGTTGGACGCACTCAAGGGATGCGGGTGGTGCTGTGGGTAAAACCTCAGCGCCTAGGACTTGCCAATCGCATGGTCAGCGGTTCGAATCCCCGCGGCGGGGTGAGCTCCCGTCGTTCGGTCCCAGCTCCTGCCCACCTAGCAGTTCGAAAGCACCCTTAAGTGCAAGTAGATAAATAGGTACCGCTTTATAGCGGGAAGGTAAACGGCATATCCGTGTGCTGCTCTGGTGCTGGTTCGCCAGAGCAGCTTCGTCACGCTGGCCACGTGACCTGGAAGTGTCTGCGGACAGCGCTGGCTCCCGGCCTCTAGAGTGAGATGAGCGCACAACCCTAGTCTGTCAAGACTGGCCCGTACGGGCAGGGGTACCTTTACCTTTACCTTTACCTTAACTTTGGTTGGAAGGAAATCAGCCCTGAGTGCTCACTGGAACGACAGATCCTGAAGCTGAGGCTCCAGTACTTTGGCCACTTCATGCGAAGAGAAGACTCCCTGGAAAAGACCCTGATGTTGGGAAAGATGGAGGGCACAAGGAAAAGGGGACGACAGAGGACGAGATGGTTGGACAGTGTTCTCGAAGCTACAAACATGAGTCTGACCAAACTGCAGGAGGCAGTGGAAGACAGGAGTGCCTGGCGTGCTCTGGTCCATGGGGTCAAGAAGAGTCGGACACGACTAAATGACTAAACAACAACAACAACAAGCCAGGGAGGATGCCTTTCAGGAATCATAGCCAAGTTTCCAGTCTGCGGATGGGGGGGGGGCAATTTTGGACCCTCCTCTATGTTTTCCCCAGTAGGAGGAGCACAGGAGGAGATTCCAAGTTCACAAGAAGAGACAAAAGCATCCAAAGGCATCCAACATCCTATTCACACAGGGGCCAACCAGTAACTAGCCACTTACAACTGCTCCACTATGTGTCGTCTTCTTCTTCTTCTTCATCCTCATCCTCATCCTCATCCTCATCCTCATCCTCATCCTCATCCTCCTCATTTCCTATAACCAAACTCTTCCCTGCCCATCTCAGGCTGGACCAACTATTGCAGATAGGAATTTACACACACTTACCCCTGAATGCTTTTGTAAGTCTTATCAAAAGTCTTCAGGCTTCCTTTGAAATCCCTCACATCTCCCTTCCATCTCCAGATTCTGCTCAGTTTTTTCTTTTGCCAAACCACAGTCTCAGTTATGGTATTTATGGGATACCGTTTGTAAAATGGTTTGAGTCTCCTCAGATTTCTCCTAGGTTTAGTCTGAAGAGAACAGTGTTGAGTCCAGGTTTTGGAGGGACTCTAGGGAAAGGACTCTCTGTGCCCCCCTCCCCCAGTGATCCTACCTCCTCACCACACCAGGTCTAGGGGGCTCTTGTCAGTGGGCCCACTCCTGGGGTGCAGTCCCATGGCTTAAATTTTGCCCAAGTGAAATTCCGTCACACAACTCTCTTTGGACTCCATCTTTACTTCCGGGGGAATGTCTGGACTCCCTGGAAGCTTGCTGTGCCTTCCCAGAGACACAGAGGTTTAACCTTCTTCTGCAAATTGTGTTTTATGAGGACTTGGGAGCGCCTGTAGCAAAATAGCCCAGGGATTGCACACACATTCCTAACCCAGTGAAACAAGCCATTCTGAATAACACCGGGAAATTGGAGATTTATGAAGGGCCTGCCCAGGAGTGAACTGTTGAGATATTTTATTTATATTTATTTATTGAAAGCATTTATTTACTGCCCTACATAAAATTCACTTTATGAGTCCCCTAACACAAATGTAAATAAAAAAAAGAGAGTAAAGCTATTTGGTTAAAACTACTGATGAAGCCAGTGTCAGTAAGGCTGAGGGAGGCCACACTCAAACTGTGAAGCTAAGTCCCATGAACCATGGTGCAATCGGATAGGAACAATGTCCTACAAGTGGTAGACGTGTTCAGTGGTGCAGGGATTTTGGTCTAGAGTAGTCCAAGTAATTACTACTGTTAATCAGATTGTGTTTCTAGATCCAGGACTGGTTCTCCTATCATTCCCCCCCCCCCAATGAATGGCTTGATATGCCTTATCATTTGTCTCTTAGCGACAGCTAGAATGGAAATTGCCCATCAATGGAAACAACTCAACATGCTTCACTATTCAAGGATGGTGGACCATAACGTGGCCAGAAAAAAATTGACCCAACAGCAATGTGTTTTGAGGGCTGAAAGTAAATGTGATAAATTAATCTTCAGGCAGTTGGAATCCCCATTTGTGTCACTTAGCCAGGCAGGGAGACCTTATAATACCACCAACTACTAAAAAACAAAACAAAACAAAACAAACAAACCCCTTTTGGCTGGACCTATTACCTAGACACCTTCTTGATTAAATTGTTCCTACAGATTCTCAAGCTGCTCTTTATCTCTGGATGCGACCCTCTGGGTGTGATGTGCATTGTTTGATGTGCACATCCTTGATGTGCACTGTTATGTCCTGTTTGTGTTGTTATTGTATCCTACCATATGCACTATGCAATACTTTTTAAAAAGAAAGAATAATTTTTTAAAAAAACTCAGAACCTGCATGTAGATAAAAACAATATGTAAGAGTTCAATCCACAGAAGAGATACTGCAGCAATTTAAAAGGCCTGGGAAACCAAAAGTGTGCTCTGCCTGATGTCAAAAGGAAAACCACACGGAGGCCAAGTCAGCATCCTAGAGATCAGGCAATGATCCCTTGTCAGGGTACTACAGGCATAGAGGCCGCTTTCCTCGTTTGCCACCTGCTTCACCTCACACCTGACCAAGGCAGCACTTGACAAAAATACCTAGTGAGTGGCCTAAGAGGGCACAGGCAGATCAACATGGGAGAAAGCATTCTGACAGGCCCCCGGAGCTCTAAGCCCTTTAAGGCTTTGAAAGCAATTACCAGCACTTTGAATGGGGCTCTGAAGCAGAGGCCAGCAAAGCTCTTTTAAAATGCATGGGTTATAGCCCAAATCAATTGCCCCAGCAGTTGAAAGATTTTTGGAATCCCTCCAAGGCAGAGGCTTCCACCTCCTCTGCCAGCACTTTCCCACTTAGTGCTGCCCAGGCTCCCCTGTGAGTAGGGAAGTGGGGTGCCCCACCAGCCGGCACACTCGTCCCCATCCCTCCTACCTTGGCTACCTGTGCAGTGACTCACTGTTCCCCTTTTAGTTTTAAAGCTAACTGTGATGTTAGAAGGACATCCACACCAGTCTTTCCATGAACCGTAGCTGATGCCAAGCCACATTTTGCAACTGTGATTAAAAGAACCAGCTTTACATGCTTGGGTTTGGGCTAATTATTGGTTAACTAAAACACCAGTGCAGACAGAACACTAGCCACAGTTAGCTCCAAAATTGAAAGGGAGGGGGTGGAAATAGGACACTGCAAAGCATTCCCAAACAGCAGTCCATGGTAAGCTCTGCACTGTCCCTACACATTTAGGATAACTTCAAGCATGGTGAGCCATATTCAGATGCATATTTATGTGCTGCATAAATGAAACACAGGAAGTTATGCAGGTATCTTGGCCCCTTCATAGTATATATTGTTTTAAATAATTTGGGGGACCTGACTCTACCTATGCAGTCATCAAGCTTAATCTCTGCAGAGGTGGGGGCAAAAGGAGGGGCAAATCCCTCTATTTATACTTTGTGCCAATTTAACCGGTGTTCATTAATAAGTCTATCCTGTTCTGTTTCCTCATTAATCTGTTTTTCTATATAAAAGCTCTACTGAAACTGGTATTTAAGCAAGTTTTTAAATGCATATTTATGTATTCCTATATGTAATTTGTTCTAAAATATGCACATTTGTATGCAATGTGGTGCTTTTTGAGTCAAGTTCACAAAAATCCTGAGAATTCTGAAATTCTGAAACTATGTTTGGAAGGTGTAAAGGTAAAGGTAAAGGTACCCCTGCCCGTACGGGCCAGTCTTGACAGACTCTGGGGTTGTGCGCCCATCTCACTTAAGAGGCCAGGGGCCAGCGCTGTCCGGAGACACTTCCGGGTCACGTGGCCAGCGTGACATCGCTGCTCTGGCGAGCCAGAGCCGCACACGGAAACGCCGTTTACCTTCCCGCTGGTAAGCGGTTCCTATTTATCTACTTGCACCCGGAGGTGCTTTCGAACTGCTAGGTTGGCAGGCGCTGGGACCGAGCAGCGGGAGCGCACCCCGCCGCAGGGATTCGAACCGCCGACCTTTCGATCGGCAAGTCCTAGGCGCTGAGGCTTTAACCCACAGCGCCACCTGCGTCCCTTGGAAGGTGTAGGTTAGGTCAATTTCCAGGGCATTCATCTAGATGACCCTTTGGGTCCCTTCCAATCCACCATTCAATTTTTCTATGAATTCGCTGAAATACCTGGCCCGAACAAAATTCACCTCTACCCTATGCCAGGCCATATCCTACAGTGAACAGCTCCAAAAACTGGCAAAATAATAATAATAATCCTGGTTCATTTTAGCTGATCTGCCTTGAAGCAGGGGGTGGGAATCTCCAAAGTGATTAAGTTTTAAATGGAGGGAAAAACTTGCAACGCACCATCTGGAGATCTGCATTTATGATCCTCCTTTGATCCCAGGTTGATTGATGTGTCAAATGAAAGGGGGAGGGAGGGAATTCACACTCCTGTGTAAATTCTGCAAGTTAGATAAATAATAAAAAGGGGGCCTCACATAGCCCACGTTACAATTTCCTTGCAGGTGTGTGTACAGAAAGCTTGTGCTAAATCCCCTTCCAACAATTACTCCTTTTCTTCACCTCATGCTAAAGGTGCCCTGTTTCCAGAAGGATACAGTCATGCTTTTTGCTTGAAAAGAAGCTTCTCCTAAGATGCAAGGATTCCTCTCATTGCCCCCCTTAAAACAGGATTTATTGCACATAAAGCACATCTGGACGTGTTTATGGAAAGGTACATGATGCATTACAAAGCCTCTGTCTTTGCTCCTCCGCATCTCCCTAAGCTTACAGACCCACACCCAACAACACAGAGCCCTAAAGCTAAGCAAATTTAAGATAACTCTGAAAGCTGCTTTCTAGCCGGGTTCTGGAAGGATTTCATCCAGGAGTCAACCATGGTGATAAAGCATGAGATCCACGGTGGTATGGCAAACTTGCAGCAGCTTAGCTAATCACCTTCTGCGGCTTAGGTGGCCTGAAAACCGTACCTGAAAATTTGCCTTCCAGCCAACACCCCCTCCTCCCCCCTGCTTTGCCTCAAACAGCATCCTTGCTTCAGCAAGCAAAGTCACCCAGGAGCAAATCAAAAAGTTCTCGTGGCCCTGGAAACAGATGTTCGAAAGAGAGAGAGAGAGTTCTGAATCAAACTGGGAGGGATTAGTTCTCTTACCTGTCGGAGGTGCTACACACAGCTGGCCATATTCCTAAGCAGTGGGGGAAGAGGAGCGTTGGAGAGCAATCGTGTCCCCAGCAAGCAAGCAAACTAGCAGGGAGCTTGCAGCCCACGTCACCATCAGATCTGGCAAGCCTCCTCTCCAACTTTTCAGTTGTTTGCAACTCCCCCCCCCCCTTTATTTTTGGCTGGTGTGCAAGACAGAAAGAGCGGAGAATCGGTGGAGCAGAGGCAATGAGGAGAGCAGATCCCAGCCTCTGTTGCAGAGCAAGCTCGATGGGGTCCTTACAGAGTTTTTGACAGCTCAGAACCCAGAAAGCTCTTCTTTTAGACTCTCCCTCCTGAGTTGGAAAATTGAAGGTTCTCCCCCCGCCCTGCCCCCCCCAACTGCCTTAAGCGCTTGAGGCTGCCTCTGTGACGAAACGCTCCTTCTCTGCCAGGCCCCTGCGCTGGAAGCAAAGAGCTATTAAACGTGCCGGAATGCCAAGAGAGCTTAATCAAGCCCAGCTGGGACAGGAACAAAGGCCTACAGGCAATGAAAGCCACAGCCACCTCATCCGCTGCTCTGCTCTCTATATAGTGCACTCTCTCTCTCTCTCTCTCTCTCTCTCTCTCTCTCTCTCTGCCTTCCTAATGTTTGACACGTTTTAATGAGATTGTTCAGGGCCAATGAGTTGCTGCAGGTGGAAGCCAAGGTGACAACCCGTTCGGATGCCATTGTCATGGGAACACGGGAAGCTGCCTGAGGCTGAGGCCTTATCCACATTGTACTTTTCAAGCAGTATCTGGCCACTTTAAACAGCCATGGCTTCCCCCAAATATTTCTGGGGACCATAAGAATATAAGAGAACCTGTTGGCCAATGGCCCATCTAGCTCAGCATCCCATTCTCAGAGTGGCCAGCCTGATGCTCATAGGAAAAAAAGGCAAGCAGGATCTGACCACGAGAGCCTTCTGCCTACCTGCTGTGGTTTCCAGCAAGTGGTATTCAGAAGCATTGCCACCTCTGACCATGGAGGCAAAGCATAACCATTGTACATTTTTGCAAACAATTTCCTATAATACAATGCAGTGTTGTATCTTATTTTCAGTAATGTGTGCATTTCCCCCCACACACTTTGCCCTAATACATGCATTTTTAAATATGTTGTTTCGTTGGAAAACTGTGCGAATTCCAAGGGATAGCTTGTGTTTTGGTTCATGTATTGGTTCAATAAGTGCAAATTAGGTAGTTTCTCATTAACATGCAAACATAATTGAATTTCTTTGCTGCTGCTATTTTAAGCTGCCCATAAACTACTGGAGGACAATTCTGCTGTTGAAATATATGTTCTTTTCGCTAATCAACTTCTTGGCTTTGAACTCAACAGTGAACAAGTTCTTGCAGGGTTAACCAGCACAGCACTGAGCCCTGCTTTTACCAGCCTGTCACTCCCCGGATATTTTTGGACCACAACGCCCATCAGACCACCAACTCCCATGTTTTTGACTACAGCTCCCATCAGCATATTGGGAGCTGTAGTCAAAAACATCTGGAGGGCACCAAGTTGGCAAAGCCTGGCATACATCAATGGGGTGCAGTGGGGAAGGAGGATCAAACTGTGGCTCTTAGCATGGGATCCTCCATTGGGGCCCTTCCAGTGGTTCCCCACACCCTGGATGTCTGGTTTGCCTCTACCAGGAACCAAACCTTTATAGAGTTGCAGGCCCTGACCTGTGGAACCCCTTGCCTGTAGAGGTTTGGCAGGAACTGCTTCTGACTTCTTTCAGACGTCTTTTGAATGCTGCACTATTTATGCAGGTCTTCACAATATGAAATCCTCTTTTTAACCTATCAGTATCTACTGAAGTTTTAAATGAAGGTGTTTTACTGATGTTATCATAGAACTGTAGTCTAGTCCAATCCCCTGCAATGCAGGAATTTCTTGCCCATCACACAGCTCAAACCCACAATGCTGAGTCTCATGCTCTACCAGCTGAACTATCCCTGATTTTATTGTACTGTATTTCATTTGCTGTAAGCCTCAATGATATACGTCATGAAAGCGTGGATTATTAATATCTAAGTAATTCAGTAAATAACAAGGGCAGGGGTTTTTGCAAGCAGGCCCCCATTTTCATTTGTGAAATGCTACTTAGAGAGTCTGCAGAAGCTGTCTTCCCATGGAAGCAAATCCCTGAATGGGGCCTCTCCCTGCCAACCCACAGTGCCTTGTTGTACAGTTTGCCTTCCAGACTGTGGTTTGGTTACTTACATTAACAGAGCAGTGCTCATTTCTGGAGACGAAAGAAATTAGCCCTGCATTTGCTCTCAATGGAAAGTCTGAGGCATTACAAAGGGGGAAGCAGAGAGAGAGGTTGGGAATGGATGTGAGGGAGCGTGAATCCCTTCAGATGTCTAGCTGGCTTATTCGCTTCCCAGAGCTGTGAAGGTGGCCTAATTTAGGTTCATTCATTCCAGTGGGTGTACTCAGAGTAGAACTTAGTTAACTGCAACCCACTATCCTTCAGCCTAACTTATCTCACAGGGTTGTTGCGAGGATAAGATGAGGGAGAATCTTGTATGCCATTCTGACTTCCCTGGAGGGAAGGCAGGATATAAATGAACAAATAATAATGCATCCTGTGTGCAGAAGGTACTGTGGGTAATCCCTGACATCTGCAGTGTGAAAATACAGGCTGCAGGCAGGTTCTCCCCTCTGGCCTTTCATGCAAAAAGCAGCCTCGGGTCAAGAGGCTTGGTTTGTGAAATGCCACCTTTAAAATGGCAGCTGCAAGTGTGGCAGGATCAGTGGCCAATTGGGACCAGAACTGAAGCACAGGGAGGCAGCACAGCAGGCACTGAGGGCACCTTCCCCTCCACACCAAATAGCAGCTTCAGAGGAGTGATTTCTGTCAGGATGGAGACACAGGAAAAACAAATGAAAACAAAACAAAACAAAGCCTCATGTTTCTTGCCACGATTCTTGTTCTCCTCAACCCTCTTGGGCCCAGTAGCTGCCACAATCCCCTTACAAGGTTGAGGTAGTGGGGAGGGAACCTGCAGCCTTCTAAATGTTGGTGGACTACAACCCCCATCATCCCTGCCCACAGGCAATGCTACTGAGGCTAATGGGAGTTTGAGTCCAACAAATATCTTGAGGGCCACATCCCAGGTTAGGTTAGAAGAAAGTCCCCAGTACAAGAAAATGAGCTATTCTACCTCTTCATTATGCTTTGGGGCTATTCGGGGTTTTTTTTTTTGGGGGGGGGGAGCCAATTAAAGGGGAACTTAGCCATCATTGCATTATTAAATGACACATTGCATGGAGAAAATGGATCATTGTTTCTCTTCCCCTCTCGTAATTCTAGAATTCATCCAAAGAAGCTTAAAGGTGCAAGATTCAAGACAGAAAAAGAAGGACTTGTCTGCATGGGACATAGTTACTGTAACCTGTGGAAGTGTCTGCCACTAGATGTAGCAATGGTCACCCAGTTGGATGGCTTTAAAAGGGGGTTGACAATGCTAGCCACACTGACTATGCTCAGACTCCAGTCGCAGAGGTGGTAGGCCTCTGAACTGAGTGGGAGGAAGTGCTGTTGCTTGTGGGCTTCCCAAAGGCATCTGGTTGGTCATCATGAGATGCTGGACTTAATAGAACTATCTTGGCAGGACATTTTCTTGTGTTCTAACATGGTTGCTTATGGCTTCCCCGAGGTATCTGTCACCCCTTTACCAGCAGCTTTATTCAGGTTTTCTTCCTCAGGTTCTAAAATGGCAGCTGCCTGCCTTAAGCAAAAGAAAGAAAGAGCAAACTAGAAAATGTAAGAAAACTAATAAGTAGTGGGAAGGAGAGAAAAATCCACAGTGAAATTTGCCAAGGACTTTTGGAGCAGCCAACAACTACAGCCTACTTTCTGGGGACGAAAATAGCTGCCATTAATGCTACTTTTTCCTTACAGACCTCCCCAGCCAACTTGGTTTTGGAGAAGGTTGCTGAATGCAGTCCTGGCTCACACATCACACAATGTGTGTTAAGTGCTATAGAAGCCTGGACGTAGGAGACAGAAGCAAGACAGAATCCCCATTGTCAGGACCCAGGCAGAGAGAGCTGGATGTGGCTTTCAGCTATCAAGCTTTCAAATGAGAGGTTTTATAAAGAGGCCAATTTCCTAAGCGCTGAATACTTTAAAAGTGCTGGAACAGACAGTGCTGGAAATGATGGGAAATTTCTCAAATTTCAGGCGAGGTTGTTATGTGAAACTGGCCCCACATTTCTACAGATATATTTCACCTTCTCCAGTGTTTGAGTTGCATGTTTGGGATATTTAACTAGAGAGGCAAATATGTGATTTTCCCAACGCGGATGAGAGAAGTAGTTGTTGCACAACGCAAGCATATTATTACCCAAAGTTATCTTAATAGTGCATCACGTTCCCCATTCAAGTAGCATAATGCAGATGTAGATCATGGCTGTTTGCGAATTGGGCTTAAATGCACAACCGCTTGGACATTTAGTTTATTACAGCTTATTAGAGGCGTGGCTGTGTTATCTTCTGCAGCAAACACAGCTCAAAGAAAAATGCTTAATAGACCAACCTTGCTCAGCTTCCAAGAAGCACAGTTGAATGTCAACAAAGAGTCTTGCGGCATCTAAAAAAACGTAACAACTTTTTTAGCCAAATAATTTGTATTGGTTTTTCAGGTAAATACAAGAACAACATATAAATACAAAAAATTAACAAGTTTATTATGGCAAAAGTTTGTGGACCACAATCAAATTTGTTATTTTGTGGTTAATGAACATAGGAAACCACTTTGTATTTAACAGCCTATTGGCCAGTCTAACTCAGTATACTCTACTTTCTACTCTTAGAGGCTATAGGGTCTCAGGAATACATCTCTCCTCTGGATGATGCTTCCAGACAGTGGCTATTTGGAGGTAGCATTCAACTGAACACCATCAAGTTCGAATATCCCAGTTATAGATGATTGGGAGGTCTTCTGCAACAAACTCACTTCCGCAAAAGATCAGACATTTTGTTTTAAGGAAAGTAACAGGGAATGCACCAGAAACTGTAGGGTAACCCTTGCATTGATGTATCATCTAATCTCTAGGCAAACAAAGCAGGATGAATGCTCAATAAATAGGTCGCCTGGAAGTGCCCTCTCCTTCCTCCTATTGGACATGCTGTGGATTTAACCTAGGCTGTGTACATATTACACTAAAGCACATGACCACCCAAAGATTCCTGGGAGCTGTAGGTTGTTATGGGTGCTGAGAATTGCAGCTCTTTGATGGACAGACTACATTTTCCAGGATTCTTTGGTGGGTGGCATATGCAGCCCTGGTACCTGAGCTACACCACTGAGCTATGGCCCTTCCACAAATTGCAATTTGGAATCCTCTTCTTCATACCCAAAAAATGGAGTACAGGGGTGGGGGGAAGAGATGCAAATATGTGTATATTTTTAAAACACCCCAAAACAGCTTGCAAAAACAAAACAAAACTCTGCAACCAACTCTTTCCCTTGATTCTTGCTTTCTTCACAAACCCCTGCAGTCAGTTGCACTCCGAGTCTTACCTCCTAGGCTGCGTTGAAGAGAACTGTCCCCACAAAGGGTTTCCCCCAGGAATGGAAAAATGAAATGCAAGGCTTGGAGACATTTCTAAGCCCTGAGTCAAAGGCAAACCTTGAGAAATGTTTTGCAAAACTGCACATCTTCCATATACTGTACATCACACACACACACACACACACCACCGCTACAATCCTGAGCTGACTCAGGCAAAATTGAAAACCTCAGAAGTTCTCTGGCATCTACAGATTTATATAGACCCAGAAAGCGATTTTCCAGGAACTGCAGGGAAGAAATAGGATTGCAACCCCTGGCAGTTCTGGCTGGGAAATCGCTTAGCAAGAGGCCTCCCTCGGCAGACAGAGAGCAGCTGCCGTCTTAACCTTGGATTTTCAGACCTCTGTTGAGAAGTCTGAACTCAAACCACCCCCACACTCAAATTATTCCATACCTGGTAGGATGGTAGGAATGAGCCTTATTTTTCAACACAGTCCTTGATTATTTTATTTTTTTGCAGGGTCCGCAGTTATTTGCTCTACAGGTCTGCTGACATTTTCATAGGAAACAGCAGCCCATTAAACAGACACCCAGGAGGTGCTCCCAGGCTGTAAAGTTATGCAACCCAAAACATTAAGGAAGTCATTGCCAATTTGGTGCCCTCCAGAGGTTTTTGGGCTACTGATTTGCACATTGATTCCACTGGTGGCAGAGGTGTGATTTCAAGCACACAGACTTTGCAAGGGGTGCAATATATGAGGAAATGGTCCATATCCCAGAAGTCTCCTGGGATTGGACAAGGACATCTTTCTATGCCAGAAGCATATACTGAGATTAGTCAAAGCTGGGGAAGATGGATCAATAGCTTTGAATGAGCTGCATGCATAAATAGTTGGATTGAGGCCACCACCAAGGTATCTGTCCATTGTATGGCATTCCACTCCCCACGCCCCCAGTGCTTCCCCCCCTTTCTTTTTTGAGAAACAAGACCTGGCCTCAGTCAGTCATGTTCTAGTCACTTCCAGATTAGATTGCTGCCAAAACCTCAGTTATTTTATAGCCCTCACAGGTTGCCAATTTGTTGTTGGGCATAATTCAAGTTGCTGATTTTGACCTTTAAGTCTCTCCATGGCTTGGGGCCAGCCTGAGCATCCCCAGAATCACCTCCTCCCACAGCAACCTGCCCGAGAAGCTCAGTCTGCTTCAGAGGCTTTTCACTGTGTGGTAATCCTCCCTCCTCCCCAAAATCACCAGATCCCAGTGCATGGGCACCCAAGATGAGGCATTTTTTGGTTGCAGCATCCAGATTCAGGAACAGCCTTATGAAAGAGGTGAGGATAGACAAATCAGTTAATTCTGGTTTCTCTCAGTTTTTTCACTCTTAAATTCAGTTCTGCACATTCCGCATTTTTTAAAAGCCCTCCTGAAAATTCATCAGCATTATTCTTCTTAATGTATTTATTACCCATCCTTAACCCCAAGGTCTCTGGGTGGGTTGCAACATTAAAAACAATATTAAAAACAAATTAAGACAAAATTTTAGTGCAAATTTCTCCTAATATATATGACTAATACTACTTTTTTTCGAAAGCAACTTCCCCATAATATAATGCATTAGAGTATGTAATTTTCTTCAGTGTATTAACATTTTGACATAATTGCATGTGGTTCCTTTGGTAATTTATTATTATTTAATTAGCTGTATTGCAGGAATAAGGAACCTGTGGTCCTCCAGATGTTGCTCCTGAGTTAAAACTACCATCATCCTTGACACAGGGCTGTGCTGTGCATTTTATTGAGCCAGATCACTGGTCCATCTAAGCTCAGTACTGCCCACATTGACTAGCAGAGGCTCTCCCGCCCTATCTGGAGATGCTGGCAATTGAACCCGGGACTTCCTGCTTGCAAAGCAGATGCCCCATCACTGAGCTGCTGTGGCCCTTCCCATTGGCCATGCTGGCTGGGGATGATAGGAATGGAGCTCCAAGACATCTGCTATGGGTTCCCTATCCCTCTTACAGGGTGCCCTGCCCACGCGCCAAATCCTCTGTGTTCGGAGCCAGGAAGGAATTGACCAGTCTAGAGGTTTTGCCTTCCCCAGAGCAAAACGTCACAACTTTAGGCAGTTAAGGAATTGGGTGGAATCTTAGTCCTTGAGTGACTTGTTTTTTGTTTTTTTTAAATAATATTTATTAAGGTCTTAAAGGTTACAAAAAGAAAAAGAGAGAACACCAAGTTAAACAAAAACTAAACAACACATCACAATATAGAAAAAAAGAATAGAAAAAAATAATTATAAAAATCAGAAAAACCGAAAAATAGAAACAATTAAAAAAACCCACAATGAACCTTCCCATAACTTATCTTTCATTTGCTTGTTTCCTTGACCTCCTCGCACCTCCCTTTTTTGTATTCTAGTTCAGTTTGCTATTTCAGCAAATCCTTTCCATCTTTCCCAATTTTTATCCTATAATTTATCTTAATATAATGTAGCTTTACCTTTCCTCCTTTCATCTATTAACAGTCTATTTTTACTTAGTCCTTTATAATATTTCTGCTAAAGCCACATAACTTCATTCCAGCCTCCTTCTAACATTCCTTAATTTTACAATGTTTCTGTAAATAAGCTTTAAATTTCTTCCAATCTTCTTCCACCGACTCTTCTCCCTGGTCTCGGATTCTGCCAGTCAGTCCTTGAGTGACTTGTGAAATGGTGCATCAGCCTATCCTCGATCAGCTATGTTTTCAGGGTACCCTGTTAAAGGGCTCTTGGTGGAGGTCTCTGTCCAGAAGTCAGAGTGGGGCAGATGGGCCACAGGGCTTCCAGTGGCGGCCATAGGACAGCCACCTCAGTAGAGCAACGTCTTGGGGAGGCCATAATCCTTAGCACAATCCCGAAGGGGTTCCAGCCCTCCAGGAGGCAGCAGGAATGGATCTACACCCAGTGCCTGCAGGCAAAGTTCTATCTTTGCCTGCAGCCAATAAAGTTGTGGCCATTTTAACTGCTGGTCATTGTCTGCCTGAGTTTGTACTCTCACGCTACAACACAGAATTAGAGCGGGGGAGGGAGGCACTGCGAGTGGCACTGCAAGCTCTCTAGCTTGATGGCAGACCGTCAGAGTTCAGAGTTGCTTCTTTTCTGCACAGATTCATTCCTTAATTGTGACAAATCTATTTTCCCAGAGGGTTCCTTTTTTCCCCTTTTTGGTTAACAAATATGCATGCATGCATCTCAATAAGCAGGCATCTAATTAACACCTGATCGTTTCCTCCGCACATGGCGAAGGAGATGTCGCGGGTGGTCAGAATGATTACCGAAGAGTCTCTCCAGTGCTCAAGCGCAACCGTGGGCCATTTGTTTTCCCGACAACCCCCAAAGACTCTGCAACAGGGGATTTATTCCAGTGCTAGTTACACAGTGATAATTAGGGGGGCAATTAGAACTGCTGGCTATGAGATATCACCCAACTTTTATAATCCTTTTTTTATTGGGCAATTATTTCCCCCCCCCATAGCACTGCTATGTATTTTGGAGACAAACAGGAGGGGAGCTGTAAAACAATGATGTTGCATGAACTGACATTGGGGGGGGGGGTTGTGTCGTGATCCAGTGACTGTGCTTGTGCAGGTGAGATTCTGCATGCACATACCTGTCAGACAGCTACCACCGTGTGTGTTTCTTCTCACCAGTCCACAGGTCACTCCATGTGGAATATGACTGCAAAAGGAGTCACAGGTGCCTCTTGGTTATTTGGGTGCAGCTCAGGCAGAGGAGGCAGGCCAGAATCTTAAGCTGCAAAACACCAAGAGGAAAAGACTGGCCTCCCAGCTAGACTGCTGAAATGGGGGTACCTTTGAAAACTACAGTTGTTCCAAAATAGTGCAACGAAGTTAATTGATGAGGAATGGTAAATATGACCACATCACACATCTTGTCATCCACACTGGCTTCTCATCAGTTTCTGGACCCAACTCAAAGTGCTGGTAATAAAGTATTTAAAAGCTTGAGGACAGTTTACATGGAAAATTTCCTCCTCCTATATATGCTCTTGGACCTGAAGCAGTGCCGGTGTAAGGATATTTTGGATTATAACTCCAATCAGCCTCAGCAGTCCTCACTCATTGTCCCTACTCTCTGGGTTTGATGTGAGCTGTAATCCCAACAACATCTTGGGAGGGCACCATCTTGGGGAAGCCTGACCAGGCTTGTGACATTCTCATTGACATCTCAGCTGGCCTTCTTGGCTTTGAGGGGAACTCAGGTGCCACTGTGCCTTCCCTCCCTCTGTAAAGTAACATCTGTGCCAGAGGTGTCTCCCTCAGGATAAAATGGCATCATGCCCTTATGAAGAATACTGGGTCTGGCAGTTGCTGGATCTCCCTTCCACCACCACCACCATTATTATTTTCAGCCTTTTAGTTTCTATGCCCTTCTAATATTGCCACCTCAAAAATTTTGCTGTCCTAGGCCGCTGCCTAGTTTGCCGAGTGCATGGCCTTAAGATTTTCAACAGAGGCCCTGCTCTGTGTGCATCTGCTTGAAGAAGTGAGGTGGATGTCTGCGAGGGAGAGGGGTCTTCTCAGTGGTGGCGTCTGGGTTATGGAATGCCCTCCCCAGAGAGGTTTACCTAGTTCCCATGTCATAGAGGTTTGTTTTTTTTATGCCAGGTGAAAAACACATATTTTTTTCTAGGCCTTTTAATTTTTAGCACACTTCGTGCTTTTTTTTTTTAAGGCTAGTTTTGTATTGATGTTGTGCAGCTTGTATTTTGTATGGATTTTATATTGCTGGTATGGATATTGTTTTAGTTAATTTTAATGGTGTGTTGCATCTCATTGTATTTTGGTGAGTGTTCTCTAAGCTGCCTAGAGAATTTGGCTGGTGCACAGTATCAACGTGTCATTAATAAACAGAGATGCTCAGCTGCTGCTGTACTGGTAGTTGTAGCTCCTCCCTCTACCCATCCTCAGTTGTGGTACTGATGTGCAGCATCTCTGATCTTTGGCAGCCTGCTGAAGTGGAGCAGAGGAACAACATCACACCCTCCAACATTTCTTCAGTGAAAATAGGGACATCCTGTTGTTGTTGTTTTATTTCTACCCCACCCATCTGACTGTGCTGCCCCGGCAACTCTGGGCCGCTTCCAACATATATAAAAATATAACAAAACAAAAAATTATTTTTAAAAACTTCCCTATACAGTGGTACCTCAGGTTACAATTGCTTCAGGTTACATACGCTTCAGGTTACAGACTCCGCTAACCCAGAAATAGTACCTCAGGTTAAGAACTTTGCTTCAGGATGAGAACAGAAATCGTGCTCCGGCGGCACGGCAGCAGCAGGAGGCCCCATTAGCTAAAGTGGTGCTTCAGGTTAAGAACAGTTTCAGGTTAAGAACGAACCTCTGGAACGAATTAAGTACTTAACCCGAGGTACAACTGTACAAGGTTGCCTTCAGATGTTTTCTAAAGGTTGTATAGTTACTTATCTCCTTGGCTCAGGGATCGCATTATTCCATACCGTCTAACATTTCTCCAATGAAAATAGGGACATTCTTAAGAATAGGGGGACATTCTGGGATCAAAACAGAAACAGAAACTGGGTCAGCTTCTGTAAATCCGGGACTCTCCCTGGGAAATAGGGACACTTGGAGGGTCTGCGCCATGCCTGGGTCAGTCAGAGGACTACCCACACTTCCGCTTGACCCCTGCTTAGAAAGCACATGTCCATGCAGTTTCCCACTTGCCCCACGGTTTCTAGCCACAGGTCCAATCATTTTTCCCCAGGGGAAAGTGGTGGAGCAAATGGAGGTGTTGATGAGCCTAGAGTATTTGAGTTCTGGTCCAAGACTCCTGATGCCTTACACACTTTGCATTCAAATCCAGTGATAGTTCTGCCTGGGAACTGCCTGAAGTACATGGGGCACATTCAGTGCTAGGGATGGGTGAATCTGTCAACTTTGGATATATGATTTTTCATTCCTCCTTTTTCCCACCTTCAATTTGCCACATTTCCACAATTTTTTTTCCTTAGAAATAATCTGTGTAAAGATCCAGAAACATTTTGCTTGTGCATTTCTCCTAATACTCCTTTTCGGAAAGAATGTTTTGTGCATTTTTTTCACTGATGTACACATTTTTGTGTACAATTTCCCCTAATGGTTACTTTTGAGAGCCAGTGTGGTGTAGTGGTTAAGAGCGGTAGTCTCGTAATCTGGGGAACCGGGTTCGCGTCTCCGCTCCTCCACATGCAGCTGCTGGGTGACCTTGGGCCAGTCACACTTCTTTGAAGTCTCTCAGCCCCACTCACTTCACAGAGTGTTTGTTGTGGGGGAGGAAGGGAAAGGAGAATGTTAACCGCTTTAAGACTCCTGAATGGGAGTGAAAGGCAGGGTATCAAATCCAAACTCCTCCTCCTCCTCCTCCTCTTCTTCTTCTTCTTCTTCTTCTTCTTCTTCTTCTTCTTCTTCTTCTTTTGTGGGGACACACTTTTGGGGGTTGAAGCAATGCATTGCAAAATTAGAAAAAAGCTTCATTTCAGCTTGCTTATTGGTCCAGGAAGTGTGGATTAGGTAAATTTGCATTAAAATGCAGATGGAATGGAATCCCCCCTCCCCCGACTAGTGTTGACAATAAAACTTCATGTTTCTCACAGATGAAAACTCATTTGCTCCAGAGCTGACTGCGGTGTGCCTAGGGAGCTGAGATTTGAATTGTGTCATTGTGCAGGTGCATAGAAAGACACTGCTGCTTTTGATGCAATGCAATCTGCACAGCTCTTTCCTAAGTTCCAGAAAGCAATGCTCTATTGACATCAACCATTCCATCTCAGAAATTGCTGGGATGGAAATGAACTGCAGATTGGCAAGCCATTAACTGCTAATATAGACCAGTGAAGCCGCTTCTATTCCACCTCAAAAGTTGCTATTAAGAATAGCTACATTAGTTCCTGAGTTGGCAAAGGTTGCATGCTAAGAGGGACATGTCAGATTCGTATTCAAATTTGACACCAATTATTTTCAAACCCAGAGGGATGAGGCAGGAGTCCTGCAGAGGATCCAAGGCGAGACTGTGTTCCCACTTCTAAGACACCTCCTTAGCATGGTTCCAATTTGAGCATTTTATGAGGTTGTTATTCCATAGTAAGAGTGGACTATGTGAGGTTTGTAATCTTTTACAACTTGCTTAGTAAATCCAAAGGCATGATTTGCAAGGAGTGAGTTCATAGAGACAATCTTTGGTTCCATAGCTGAACCTTTCCAAGAACGTTTAAGTGATTCTTCTAAACATCACCAGGACGTGAGAGATCACAGCAGTTCTCCAGTTATTTGCTCTTGCAAGCTCACTTTTATGTGGTGAAGGGGTGGCACAACTTCAGATCACGGAAGCATTAATATTCAGAAGTTCCTGCATCTATTTAAACTACACTATTCTTTTTCCCTGCTGCCCTGTATACCCGGAACATCTCCATGATAGCCCATCCTGACTTCCTTCAAAACCCTCCTTTCCATGGGAAGAGCCTTGCTGCTGCTGGATCAAACTAAGGGGTGATATGGTCCAGAATCCTGTTCTTACAGTGGCAAACAAGTTGCCCTCATAGGAAGCCCATATGAAGCAAGAAGTAGCCTAAGTGCCACAGTGCTGTTCTCTTTCTGTGAAGCCTTGGACACACTCCTCTGGTCTCTACTGCCAGTGGCATAGTGTGGGTTGCCAGTGCCTGGGGCCATGCAAAAGATGGGTGGGAGGGAAGGAGACGGACAGAGTACACATGCACATTCAACTGTCTAACGGCAGCGATGTCACCCAGGAAATCACAGCCGCAGAGATAAAAAAACAAAAGTGGTTGTGTTGTCTAGAGAGGTTACTTCCTGGTTTTTCAATGGAGCTCAGTGATGGAAGCTGTATTGAGACAGCACTGGGTGTTGAAATTTTGCGCTCCTAACAATTTTGCTCCTGGGGGAACTGCCACTATGGCACCCCCAATGCTATGCCACTGCCTGCCGCAAATAAGCCTAAGTGTGTGTAAAGAGGGACACTGCTTGATACTTTCAGGCACAGATTCATGGTGCAAATTTGCATGAAATACGCACTACCTACTTTATATGTACAGATGCAAATTCAGATCGCTGAGCAGATTAAGATGTTGGGTGGCTGAGATCTTACTGGATCTTCTTTGTTCAGAAGTCCTGCAAGCAGTTAAAAAAAAAAGCAGACAATTTGAGCCCCAGCATAAGAGACCTGGGGAAGGCAATCCCTGTAGCACCCCTAATAATGCCCCGATTGCAAATTCTTCTCCTACTCCTACTTGTTTCCTGTAAAAAACTAAAGAGGGGTTGTAGTCTCCTTAGGGGAGGGACCTGTCCTCTCAGTTGATTCCAAGGAATATGGAACCCAGAATGGAAACTGGTATTGTTTGGTTATTCGTCCCATGTGCAGAATGGAAATCAACCAGCAAATATGATCAGTATTCACTATGGTTGCTGCTTTAAGTGTGCAAACAGTACATAATTGATTCCCTGCCCCCATCCCCCAATATGCACTGGGTTTCCTTTGCCTCTGAATTAATAGGGTGGAGTAAGGTAACAACAATGTAACTTATGTAAATTATATAAATTACATAATTTTGCTACAGCGAACTGCAAGGCAGATGTTGATGCCTCCATACATCTCTATGTCTCATCTGTGGTAAAGTGTAATGTAGATGAGTGGGGATACATTATTGGAATAAAAACATTTAAGACATTTTACAAGAAATTTGTATTAAGATAATATACCTAACACTAAAGAACAGAATTATAGGTTAGTTTGTCTGTTTTTTTTGCTTGTGGAATTTCCCTAGAAAAAGCATATATGCACACTCGCCTTATGTAAAAGATTGCATCTTTTATCTCCAAAACACAAAATCTTGCCTATATTTTAGGCTCAGAGGATTTCTCAGTCAGATTGCAGATTGGGGGAAGTGAAAGGGGAAGGAGCTTTCACTGATCTTCAGAAACAGTCTGTACACACATCTCTTTGGGGAAGCTTGGGGGGTTGTTTGTTTTCTTTCATGAAAAATGGGAATGGAGTCTTTGGCTGCCGGCCTAATTCAGTTACAAACCCTTTACACAAAACTATTTGAATGCCAAGCTGAAAACATCAATTTTGAAGCTTTACATTTGATTCCCCACCCCCTACCTAGATAAGCCAAGACAAAAAAACCCCTCCTCTGACTCTTTGCAACCAAGAAGATAAAAATGGACAAAATGGAGAGAAGAGATGACCGCCCCCCCCATTCCAAAACAGAGACAAAATGGGGGAGGGGCAGAAGAGTCAGAATTGTCAGATATGCCTTTCAAAATTAAATTTTAAAACCCAACCAACCATATCAAAAACGCAAGCACAGCACAGGAAGGCAAACTTCAAAAGATGCAGTCATTGAATATCTGAGCGTCATTTAAAAACAATTTATGGAGCCTAATTTATCTCCTTTGCCCCCCCCTCCACCCCACACCCCATGCCACTAAAAAGCAGATTTCTGTGTGATTCGCCAGTGCTGGTTTGGGGGTTAACGTTCCATCTGGTGCCCATTGGAAAAGATCCCAAAAGAACTGCTTCAGTTACGAATAATTAGTAACTGATGGGAGAAAGCCACAAGGAATGATGGACGAGGAGGAGCAGCTGAAGAAGAGAAAGATATTTTTGCTTGGGGGAAGGGGAAGAGAAGGAGGGAGGAAAAGGAAAGCTAGGCAATGAGCTATTCCGCACTTTACGTGGCAGCAGACCCAGGATTTCGACTGTGTTCTTGACATGGAGCTGCAGCCAATATTGTGTTTCGGTGAGATTCCCTGTATAATAACAAGTATATGTCTCAGTCACGCAGCATGTTTTAAAAAGAACACAGGAGTGTGTCAGATCCTTGGTCCATATAGCTGGAGAAGGACTGCAGCATAGTGGCAAGAACATCTGCCTTGCATGTAGAAGGACCCAGGTTCAATCACTGGCTGCATCTCCATGCGGGGCTGAGAATGTCTCCTGCCTGAAACCCTGGAGAGCCACCGCCAGTCAGTGTGGACAGTAATGAGCTAGATGGCACAATGGTCTGACCCAACATAATGAGGCCTCCTATGTTCCAATGAGTATTGTCTCCACCAATTGGAAGCAGCTCTCCAGGGGTCTGGTAGGGGTGTGTCCCATCCCTACTTGGAGATGCCAAGGATTGAATGAACCTAAGACCTGCTTGCTCAGCATGGGTTCTCCCATGGATCTACGGGCTCTATCTGACACACCCCAGAGAGATGGGTGCCCAAGGGAGTCCCCCCAGAGAGCCCTATGCCTTGCTTCCAGGGTGATCCTAAGAAATCATGAGAAGTACACCCTGGGGGACTTTGTAAGGATATGCATCTGGAGGCAGTTGGGACCCAGTGGCGGAGCTTCATGCTCCAGCACCGGGGGGGCAGAAAGCAGGTGGGGCGGGGCTGGCGCGTGTCCCGGGGCATGGCGTGCCACCTGCAGGGTTGTGGTGCGCGTCCTGGGGGCGTGGCACCCAGTGCGGGTGGGGGAGCAGCCACGATGGCACCCCACCAGGATCGTGCTGCTGGGGCGGTGCGCTCCCCCCACACTCCTCTTCCTCCACCAGTGTTGGGATCCAACACCCTTTGCAACATGGCAGGTGAGCTTTGGGCACCTCTTGGGTCACACGTTCAGATGGCACCACAAGATGGTCTTGCTTCTTCCATAGCAGCAGCTGTAAATTCAGAAAGACATCAGCCATAGCTCTGAGCCTCTCTTCAGCTTGCCGCCTTTACCAGACTGCAACCTTTTCCCTCCAGGTCACATCCTAGCCAACTCCAAAGTTCCAGCTTTTGTTCTCCTAAAACTCTGATCTGAAGGAGGAGCCACCACTCCCACCCCCCACTCACTTGCTGCGTGGCACAGGGTCATCACCTTCCTTTTATTTTCCTAATAACTCATCACTCCAAGTGATTTCCTGGTCTGGAAACCAGCCTGGCTTATGTTTTAACATTTGCCTTGATTAAATTCTAACCCCTACTGGACCAAGGCATTTAGCGGGGTCTGGTACCTACAAACTCATAACAATACATTATGTTACTTAAAAACAAAGTAACAGGGATCAAGTTTCACAATTCGATAACACAAGATGGAATTGGACCCTGAGATCCGATTCACAGGAGTAGCAGAGGGCTTGCGATCCCCACCATTGGCACAATGCTTCTGACAATGTAGGAACAACCCAGCTGCCGTGACTGGTAGCCATTGAGAGTCCTGTCCTCCATGGATTTTTCTCACCCTCTTTTATCTGGGGGCCACCATTACCTCTTGTGGGAGCAAATTCTACAGGCAAACTATGCCTGATACATCAGTTCTGGCCCCTCAGCCAAAGATTTGGCTTCTTTCCTTAGAACTGCTGAGAAGGAAGCTGAAACTCCAGTCAAACCCTGAGACCTGGCAGCCCTACCGAGAGCAACACACTCATAAGTATTGCTTTTATGTATGTACATACGCACACACAAATTCCGCAATTGACATGAGGACCACAAAAATGGTTGTGGCTGTGGGCAGACACTTTGACTTGGAGAGCTGGTTTGCACAGGGGAGGGAGCAGGGGAAATAATTTCAAACACATCTCCAAGCCTCCTAATGCAGTGCTAGAGGTGCCCCTTGGTTTCAAGCTGTTAGGAATCAGGCCTAATGCAGAAGATCAGGCAACCACCTTCAAGCTCTTGACAGAAGGGTAGGCGAAAGCCCCCAGCTAAGTGGTAGAGCATCTGCTTTGGGCACAGAAGGTTCCAGATTCAATCTCTGGCATCTCCAGATAGGGCTGGAGAAATCCTGGAGAACCACTCCAGCTCTGTGTAGCAGCATTGCTCTGGACTTGTTTCCTATCCTGGGTGTAAAGGGAACTCTGACCACTGCTTCCCCTTCTAAGCTTGACTGGCCTGTATCTCACTAGGTCCAGCATTAACATATTCCTGGGATCTTGCACCCCTGTAGCAGCAGGACCTGGACCTGATCTGAGAGAACTTGGGGTCAGGGAACCAGGAGCAAGATCAGGACTATGCAACTTTAATGAGGGACTACGAAGGACACTCAAGGATTTCACTTGGTCTGCATTTTTGTAGCAGACTTCCCAGGTCAACAAATGCATCAGAACTCTTTCTGAATTGTCAATTTGGTTTGGGGCTCTAAATACTTACCAAATATTTAAAAATGGATTTTTGATTCAAACACATACCCCCCCAAAAGTGTGTTTTGGATAAAACATAAAACTCTAGGGTAAGGTAAAGGTAAAGGGACCCCTGACCATTAGGTCCAGTCATGACCGACTCTGGGGTTGCGGCACTCATCTCGCTTTATTGGCCGAGAGAGCCGGCATTTGTCTGCAGACAGCTTCCGGGTCATGTGGCCAGCATGACTAAGCCGCTTCTGGCGAACCAGAGCAGCGCACGGAAACGCTGTTTACCTTCCTGCTGGAGCGGTACTTATTTATTTTCTTGCACTTTGTGCTTTCAAACTGCTAGGTTGGCAGGAGCTGGGAGCAAGCAATGGGAGCTCACCCCGTCGCAGGGATTCGAACTGCCGACCTTCTGATTGGCAAGTCCCAGGCTCTGTGGTTTAACCCACAGCGCCACCTGTGTCCCTTAGGGTAAGATGCATCTATTTATTTATTTTATAAAAAGTAATGTGAACTTTTCAGTTTTTAAAAGATTCACAGATTGTTTTGGAAATGGAACAGACTTAGAAATGAACAGCTGTGAAACAGACAGGAACCACAAATAAGAGTCATCTGTCCCTCCCTGAGGACCACTTTGAAATATCAGTGATGAATGTTCGCTAGGTGAAAATGTGGATCCCGACTGGATTTGCCTACTAGACTGAGGAGGTGGGGAGGGAGTCTGTTTTCCTGGGGTTCCATTCCCAGCGAGCACATGAAGGCCACAGACACCAAATCGGGAGCAAAAAAACCCCCAAGCATCTCTAGGTCCATTTTGCTCCTGTTGTTGTTGTCACTGGAGACACAATGGGCACCGAAGGCCTCTCTGCAGCCTGAGCCCTTGCAGACCTGGAGAGGAATCTCCCTGCCATTCTCCACCAGCTCTCTTACCAGAGGCTCAAGAGTGGAGTGGGGGGAGCATCTAGGTTGCGAGGCTTGCAAGGAGCAGGGAGAACTCTATGCCACCATGCATTCATTCACCATGACATTATAGGGTTGCCATACATCCAGAATTTCCCAGACATATCTGGAATACTGTGGTTGGAAGCAGTATCCGGGCAGAAATCGGCAAAATCCATGGCAACCCATGTTGACAGTGTTGTTTTTGCCAATTTCCCTTAAAAATAATTCAATATATATATATTGCAATTTTGCCCCCAAATCTCAACAACTGTGGGCAACTTTTTTGAAATTTTTCAACTTATTTGAAATAGAGCAACCCTAGTACAGCAGGGCAAAAAAATATTACTAAACTGCAGTTCATTAGTTTGAAAAAGACATATCACATATTTTGGGGCAAATGCCCTCTTAATCAAATGGTTCTGAATAGGCTGGTTTTGATTCCGACTGGCGGGTGATATGCTCATTGCGAGTCTTTAAAACTGAGAGTGCTGAAGACAAAAGGGTTTCAGTGGCCCCTCATCTTCCCACTGCAACATCTTTCTTCACACTCTGCCATGGCTTGCTGAGCATACAAGTCACGAACCAGCAAATCAAACGAGCGCCAGTTCCTTACCCAAATGCAGCTCCCATGCCAACCAAACACCTACACACACACATGCACACACACATATGCACACACACACACACACTTCCAGCCACCCTCTGCAATATGTCCCGAGATAGAGGCCAAGTTCCTGTTCTCAGAGAGAACCCACTCAGTGCAAGAGGGGGCTGTGATCTTCCACCAACACAAGGTGCCATTTCATTTGCCAGGTCCCATCTTATCCTCCCACACGCTTGCTTGCTTGCTTGCTTGCTCGGCTGCCTGCCTGGGTGCTTGCCAGGTCCCTGAGGGGCTCCAAAGCTCATCTCTTGGCTGGAGCAGTTGCTGCTTCAGTGCTACATGCCAACAGCAGAGCCCCTCCCCAAAAGCCACTCACTCAGGAGAATTCTTATTAGGTCATTAGAGAGGAGCCCCACATGGGAACACATAGGAAGTGCCACCAGGCCCACTTCCACAGAAGGGGGCATGTTGCAAAAATGTTCAAGCTTGGAGGAGAATTTGGTTGCTCCACATGATTTGCATCTGAAAGCAAAATGAGGCTTGCCTCAAGCAGCCATGGAAGGAGATCACAAGTTTTCCTGGAATCCCCATCATGTTTCGCTGGATCGCCAAGCTCAGCGGTGAATGAAATGTTTCTCCGGAATATTGTAAAGTTTTGCCAGTATTCCATATTGTCAGCATCAGACAAGCCAAAACAGAGCCAAGATCAGGGGTTGATGTAGCAATGGAGCTCTAGGGACCACTGACTAAAAGGCTAATTGTGGTTTCCAAAGGCCCACTGGACAGGGTCAGTGCTGACAGCCTGAGTAGGACCCAAGATAGTAGCAAAGCAGAAGGCCGTTTGGAAGGAGATGGAAAGCCAGGCAGGCAAGGCCTAAACAGGGCTTTTGTTGACCGTGAAGCATTTCTAGCTGGGCCAGGGCAGGGCAGGTTTAAAAGGGGATCACACAAGGGCTACTAGCTGAAATGGCTGGCAGGGACAGACCTTGGTAACATGGTGCCCTGTGAAAAAGCCAGATTTTGATACACCCACACTCCTTGCACGGCCTTCCCAAAGCCAGGTAAGAGAGATGCTGGGCTTTGGAAAGAAGGTCCAAGGAACAAATTGCTGGGATTCACAAGTGGCAAGAGCGCTGCTGTGCTCAGGGCGGGCTTCCCAGAGGCTGCTGTGAGAACAGGCTGCTGTTCTTATGTTCTTATTGTAGATCAGTACAGTAGTCCTGAACTCAGTTACTGGATCCTTCTCAACCTTCACCAGCTCCATCCCCAGACCACTTGTGGCATCACTTCAAAGCCTTAAAAAGGGTATTTACTAACAGGTGCATTATGAAACCCTCAGTGCTGCTCCTTTCTCTCTTCCTTCTCTTCTGTCTTTCATGACCCCTTTCGCTGCCCAATCTTTTCCTGTTCAGCCTGTGAAAGACATTTTGGAGGAATCTGAGGCCAGACAGAGAAGATGACATAATACTCCACCCCATTCTCTGGGTGCATCAGTGGAGGGGATTCCCTTCCACTTTGTTTAGAATTAGCAGAAATGCTGGAAATTTCCTAGAAGCTTCTTGGTTCAGACCACATGACAGAAGAACAGGAAGCCATGGAAGTTCTTTTTTTCCAGTGCCAGAGGTTCAGACATGAGTGATAGAAGAGTACCTCTGAACATGTACAGAGCACCTTTCCTGCGCTATTGAAAACAATATTCAGGACACAACATCCACACGGCTGTCTAAATAGGGACAGCTGGGAGATAGGCAGCTTGGGGGGTAGGCAAGGGTCACTTTTGTACTCTTAGGCCCAAAATACCAGAAACGTGTTTACATAAGAAAAGAAGGAAGGGTTGTGTTTCACTTTGACAGCAAGCTATTCAACCACCACCACCACCACCCCGCCCTCCTGGAAAGCTGTAACCTGTCATAGCGGACCCAGGTCAGGTAAAATGCTTGGGGAGGAAGAAGTGTGGGGAAGGGATGAAAGGGCTAGCAAAGGAGGCCGGACGTTTGACAAACAGGCAGAGGCTGCTCTTCAGCACAAGACACCCAAGCAAGGATTGCAAGTAAAAGAGGAATGGGGAACTGGAGCGGGAAAGTTTTATTAGGAACAAAAAGCTAGTAATGGGCCCAAAATAGCTAGGACCTGCTACTGCTAGTGCTGCTTTGCGGAGGAGACTGGCTCCAGGCTGTGCCTGGCTTGGTCTCCCTGTGTGAAGAGAGGGTGGGGGGAGCCAGACTCACGAGACAGGCTCCCATCTGCAGCCAAGATCCACAACTCCCCAGCAAAAGGCCACAGTCTGGCCAAGGACATTAAGAAGCAGAAGGCCCAGTGTTGCTGACGTTTGGCTCCTGGAGCTTTTTGTAGCCAAACTGGCACACTTGCAAGCAGATACTCATGTGCCAAGATGCTCACCCTGACATGCCCAGCCTTCAGAACTTGCCAACACTGCCCCCCTTTCCTCCTGCCCAGGGCACCCCATGTCCCTCCCCTCCTCACACAGGCTGCCTGACTCATGCACGCACACACACACACACCCTCTCTTCTCGTGCGTGAAATGTTTGAGTTGTTGCTGCTTTTTCAAAGGCCAATTCCCGTATGCAAGAAGAGAGGCAGCAGAGAGGAGAAATTCCTGGAAGCTGATCTGAAGGAGGCATCCATATAACGAAGAAAAGATGAAGATTAAACGCTAACGTCCCCCAGTGGGGCTGTGAGGATGCCATGCCGAGTCACAGCGCTAATGCGGCAAAGTCTGGGACAAAATGTAAATTGTACACGAATGCCGTGGGTGGGTGGCAGGGACCATTTCCGCAGACGATGCAGACTGGAACTGTTTCGAAACTCCCTTTCGCATGTCCTCAACCACCCCGTGTTGGAAGGTGACAAACAACAACCAAACACTTCAGCCCAGGCCCAAAGTATGAAAAAGGTATGGAAGTGGGAAGAGGCCTTGTGGCATCACAGCACACAAAAGCTTCACACACTCAGTTGACACACCATAAGCAGAGAGAAATCAGTTGATGTACTTGTGTACCTGTAAACCAGCCCTAAGTACATCAGGGATGGGGAACCTCAGGCTCAGGGGCTGAACGTGGTCCTCCAGCCCTGTTTATCTGGACAAAGTCATCATATCCATTGCTCCAACTACTTTTTGCTTCTTGCCTCTTGCCTCACCCACCTCAGCAAGCAACATGGTTGCACTGGGAAGACCCAGAAACCAGCATCTCCAGCTCGCCTGCTGTCTCTCAGCCCCAGTTTGCTAAGTTTGCCACGTCCTTCCAGTGTAGCAGAACCAGGGATGGGAAGCCTGAGCCCCCCACCCATGTTCTTACACACCTACTCCCACCAGTCCCAGCCAGTGTTCATAGATGATGGGAGCTGGGAATCCAACATGACCCCCGAGTTATGCAGGACGGCTAGTGGTTCACAGTAGTTTGGTGTCCAGAGAAGAGCTTTACCTCGAGCCAAGACTCAAATCCAGGAGGGCCTGGGTGCTGATGGCAATCTCCCAACCAAGTTTGCATGCAGAAAGTTGAATCCCCCATCGCTCTATTATTAATTGAGAAATTTTCCAAAATCCTGCAAAAGACCTATGAATTATATATAAAGTTTAAAATATTATTTCTGAGCAGTATGCTGCAATTTACCAGCATTAATAATATAAAATAACACCGCAGCCAAGCCTACCCACCCAACCCCCTAAGGAACAACATACAAAATACTAGCAATATTTACCGCTAGATGATTTATTCAAGTGCATACATTTTGGATACCCAGAGAAGTGGAGAGGAAAACTAATAGGGAGAGAAAGAAAAGAGAGGTCTCTCTGGTTAAAACTGGGGGGGGGGGGAGAGAAAGAGAAACCTCAGGCCTGTGGGCCAGATGTGAACCTCCAAGCCACTCTGTGTGGCCCTTGGGACTGTCTCCAGGCCATTCCCCTCACAGACCCTATTTTGCAGTCTCCTGTAGCATTTCTGCCTGGCTGTAGTGTATCCTAGACCTCTGAAGATGCCTCTTGCATGCCTGGATAAAGGAGAGACAGGGACATACGAGTGTGTGAGGAAACTAGCTTATGGGCGATATTTGCCTCTGGCAGTGTCCACCTCTGGCATGTGGACCCTGGAAGGTTGCTCAGAAGGGAGTATGGCCCTTGACCCCATCCCAGGTTAAAGCTCAGGTAGTAAGACTAGGGGAGAAATGCTGGATTAGGCCCTCTCCTAGGTGTGGTGCAGGTTTCAGGTACATACCTACAATTGCTGGGACAAAGAAACTCACACAAGGGCAAGGAGATGCTGGAGAGTTACAGTGAAAACAGAAATGGGAGCAGAAATTGCCAGAGTTTGCCAATTCATCCCATGTCCAAAATGGATCTTAATCCAGCAAACATGATTAATATTCATTGTTGTTGTTTTCAGCCTGCAAATGATATGTAACAATACATAATTGATGTCTCCTCCTCCAGTTTGCATACTGGTTCCTTTGCATTGAAGCAAATGGTGTGAAACATAGCATAACTATATAAAATTTCACCATAGCAAAAATAACATAGTTCCCCCCCCCCCGAACTGCAGTGGAATGGAAACAGCACTGCATGTGACGAATAAAGGACAAAATTCACAGCCTTCTGATATCCCTCCCCAAGGACTGAGTCCCTGTTTATGAGAACGTAAAGCTTTAGCAGGGGAATTTTACACAGCCAAAAACAAAGCACACTCAATCCTTGCCAACACAACCCTTCTTAAGTGGAGAGAGCTGGTGGCATTGGCATTCCAGAGATTATCTCTGCATCAGGAAACCACCTCATTTTAAACACTTAGTACCCAAAGGGATGCGGGTGGCACTGTGGGTTAAACCACAGAGCCTAGGACTTGCTGATCAGAAGGTTGGCAGTTCAAATCCACGCGACGGGGTGAGCTCCTGTTGTTCGGTCCTAGCTTCTGCCAACCTAGCAGTTCGAAAGCACGTCAACGTGCAAGTAGATAAATAGGTATCGCTCTGGCCGGAAGGTAAACGGCGTTTCCTGGTTTCCTGCTCTGGTTTGCCAGAAGCGGCTTAGTCATGCTGGCCACATGACTCGGAAGCTGTACACCAGCTCCCTTGGCCAATAAAGCGAGATGCGTGCCGCAACCCCAGAGTCGGTCACAACTGGACCTAATGGTCAGGGTTCCCTTTACCTTTACCTTTTACCCAAAGAGAGGTATTTGCTGACCATTAACCAGGCATCCTGGCCCCTTAGCAGCCTTTTATCCAAAGCCCAACTGCATTCACAGCAAACAGAGAGCAAAGTGAGAAGCATGGAGCCTGGGCAGGGCTGGTACATTCACCTAGTCTGCCCTTTGCTGGTCTCCAAAGATTTCAGCTGGACTATGACAGCTCAAATGTAGACCTGTGATCCTCTTTTCTGAGTTGTTGTTTTTTCTTTTTCTAAATACTAAGCAACCTGAATGGGTTGCAAATCTGAATGGCAGACAGAGGCACGCACGCACATAGACAGACAGTCTCTTCAAATCTTTCCCTCCCTCTCCCTTTCCAGCTGAAGATCACCCACCTTATGACGTTTTTAACCTCATAGTGGCAGTGAGGTGAGAGAGGGACATGTTGAACCCCATGGGCAAATGACTGGTTTTTCTTGGGGGGGGGGTAATTTTTATCTGGAGGCTAGTGGTGGAAATGACCAGGCAGGGGAAAGCCTCTGCATGTTGATGCAGCCTGCTCTAGGTTGCTCTGAAATGAACCTGCAGCTGTATGAATGACGGAAGCCCATTGAATCAGTCGTCTGAGCCGAGGGTCTTCTCCCTGTGCAAGCGTCTGCATTTGCCCCCAAGAGCCACTAGGGGGCAGCAGCAGATTACTGATTTGCATCAAGGTGGGAGGATGGAGAAATGTGGGGGGAGGGGGAGCCTTATCGTTTCCTTCTCTCTCCATCTCTGCAATTGAGCTTTGAGAGATAAGTTTGCGGCAGGCAATTTCTGGAAGGCAGTGGACCAGGTGTGCCTCATACCTGGCCAATAGGCCGAGGCTGACGATGCCCAAAAAAGGTGCCAGTGCTTAGCTGGATATGCTAAGGATGGTGGAAGCAAGAGAAGCCACAGAAGAGATGAAACCCCCCACTTTGAAACTGAATGCTCGGGCAGCTGTCAGATGCCAATATTTACAACAAAGAAAATTTTAATATGTTAGGTCCAAGCCATTGCTCACCCAGGATAGGCAAGGAGCATTTTGTGGGAGCCTGGCCTGGCCTGGATAGTCTGGCCTGTGACAAATCCCAGGTGACCAAGATGACTGTCCATCAACTCATATTTAGCCTTTAACAAGGACAATCAGAGGAACACCATTTCGACGTCCCTTCATGGACTAGTAACCAGTGTGAATCTCGTAGGAATCCCTGAAAAGGGTATTGTAGAATTGGGAAAGGTGCAGAAAAGGGGTGGTCAGAATTATCACAGGGAAGCAGTGACTTCCTTATGAGGACTTTTTAGTTGAAAGAGAAGTGAATTTTATAAAATTCTGCATGGCGTGGATAAAATTGTTCTCCCTCTTTCAAAATACTAGAACTCATGGACATCCAATGAAACTGATCTTTCTTTCCTTTCCCCTCCCCCTTTTCCCTTTTCTCTTGCTTTCTCCTTTTTTAGATTTCTCTGTTTCTTGTATTTTCTTCCTTGTGGCATTGTCCTTTTTTATGATTAAGAAGCTGTTTTATCTCCGTATTTTATATAAAAAGTTAGTTTTCAACAGGCATGTGTTTCTGTATATCTGAATAAGTATCAACAAATAAAAAAAGAAGCTGAATGTTGGAAGACCCAAGAAAGTACTTCTTCACGCATTGCATAGTTAAACTATGGAACTGGTTCTTGCAAGATGTAGCAATGGCCACCAACTTGAATGGCTTTCAAAGAGGAGTGTCCGGATTCATGGAAGAGGCTGCTATCAATGCCTGCAAACCTTGACAGCTGTGTTCTACCATCACAGTTGGAGGAAATATTTGCCTCTGAATACAGGTACAGTCATAACTCGGGTTGAATGTGCTTCAGGTTGAGCGCTTTCGGGTTGCACTCTGCAGCAACCCGGAAGTAACGGAGCATATTACTTCCAGGTTTCGCTGCTCGCGCATGCACAGACATTCATGCACATGCACAGAAGCGGCAAAACGTGACCCGCGCATGCACAGACATGCCGTCGCGTCTTACGTTCCATTCAGGATGCGAACGGGGCTCCGGAACAGATCCCGTTTGCATCCCAAGGTACCACTGTAGCTGGGAATCACAGGTTGGGTGGGGATCAGTGCTATTGCACTCAGGTGCTGCTCGCAGGCTTCCCAGAGGAGCATCTGGGCGGCTACTGTGAGAACAAGATACTGGACTTGGTGGGCCATGAAAAATGCGAAGAGCCAATGAGTTCTTTGAAGTACCCGCTCAGCCAGAGCCTGTTGACAGGCCTTATATGGTATCAAAGGCAGGATTTTCTCCCGCGAATTGTACCTGAAGCAAACATATGCACGAAAATGTGCCCTATGTTGCATTTGCAGTCGGCAGTCTTTAAGTGCACACGCAAGACAAGAGTATCACATGTGAAGTGGCCATAAGTGGCTTGAAGGTTGAAATCTTACATGCAGTTCCTTGGGGGTGAGCCCCCTTGAGCTCAGAGGACCTCACTCGCCTTGAATAAGATAGAGGATAAATTCAGTTTTGACAAATTCTGCCTCACTATGTGCTTCCTGAAATAGAGAATACCACTCTCTGTTGGAAACTGTGCTCCCCTGAACTTCGTTGCACAGTTCTTCAACCAAAGAAAGGTGAAGGAAAATCCATGGATTAGGAGAAAGTGTGCATAAATATCCATATATCAGTGACAAGAACACACACAAAAGCTGCATTTGTCTGTCTGCCTCAGTAGCATCCACACTGACTGGCAGTGCCTCTCCTGGATTTCAAGCAGGGAATCTTTCCCAGCCCTGTCTGGCTGTACCAGGATTTGAACTCAGACCTTCTGCATTCAAAGAAGATGCTCCACCACTGAGCCACATCACTTCTCAAGAGAAAGGTGTTTGTAATTTGTATATATATTGGGTAAAAGTATATTGGGTACTAAAAGGCTGAATTTTTTCTTCTTGAGGACTTCTCTCTTTTTTTGTAACATAAAGTGCAATGTGGTGAACTGTGTTTAAGATTGGGGGAAAATGAGAAACAGAGAGAATCTGAAGCAGATGCTTTCATCCATCCCTACTCCTGAGTAAATCTGCTTAGGGTGGTGCTGCGTGACTGCCATGTAGAGGGATCAGATCCACCTGCCTGCTCCCCGCTTGCCTTCCCCCTTCCCATGTCTCCCTCCCTCTTTGAGGAGGCGCTATCAGACCACACACACCAACTCAAATCTTTCCACAGCAATTTCTGGGTGACACGCGGAGCCCAGAGGGATGTATTATTTCCAATCAACTCCAAACCAGGCCCCCTCAGCATGGAAATGAACCAAATAGGGAGACAATATGTTCAAATGACAAAACCTGATTGAGTTTTCAGCATGGACCTCGTGCGCAGAACCGCCGTGCTGTCAAATTGCCGCCCGGATTTCTCTCCAGTTTATTTCATGTTCCGATCTAGGAGAGGAAATTGCGCCTGATTAATTTCTGTGTGTGTTTCTGTGAATTAAAGAGCTAAAACAGTTGCACGGCTGCAAAATGCTGCTGTAGGCAGAGCGTATGAGAAACAGACCAAAACAGCACTCTTGTACACACAGGTCCTGCTGAACTCGATAGGACATAGAATACAGTCGTACCTCGGATTAAGAACTTAATTCGTTCTGGAGGTCCATTCTTAACCTAAAACTGTTCTTAACCTGAGGTACCACTTTAGCTAATGGGGCCTCCCAATTTCTGTTCTCATCCTGAAGCAAAGTTCTTAACCCGAGGTACTCTTTCTGGGTTAACAGAGTCTGTAACCTGAAGCGGCTGAAACCCGAGGTACTGCTGTAATAGACAAATAGAATAGAGTTGGAAGGGACCCAGAGGGTCATCCAGCCCAACCCCCTGCAGTGCAGGTATCACAGCTACTTCTGTGTAAACATGCATAAGAGTACAACTATGAATGATAAAACTGGGGACCCCCCCCCATTGAAACTCAGTGTCACAGGTGCTCTAGCTCAGGGGTCAGCAAACTTTTTCAGCAGGGGGCCAGTCCACTGTCCCTCAGACCTTGGGGGGGGGCAGACTATATTTTGAAGGAAAAGAAATGAACAAATTCCTATGCCCCACAAATAACCCCAAAACACATTCTACTCATGTAAAAACATGCTGATTCCTTGAATGTCCGCGGGCCGGATTTAGAAGATGATTGGGTCGGATCCAGCCCCCGGGCCTTAATTTGCCTACCCATGCTCTAGATCAGGGGTGGGGAAGTTTTCCAGCCTGAGGGCCACATTCACTTCTAGACCACCTTCTGGGGGCCACATGCCAGTAGTGGGCAGGGTCCAGAGGCCAAAATGGGTAGAGCAACAAATGTGTATCTTACTTTTGTGCTGCAGGCTTGTTGCCACCCCTCTCTGTCCTCCGGCAAGGCAAGAAGTTGTTTCAGCCACTCAAAGAGTGTGCACTGCAGGGAGGATGGAGGGGCTGGGGCTGCATAGAGAGGTCTGGAGGGCCACTCTCTCTTAGCCTCAGTTTCCTGTCTGCAGCATGGGTGTAATGCCCACCCAACTTGCAGGGCTGATGTAAAGATCATGGCAGGATAATAAGGTAATGTGCTCAGAACAGCCAAATTCCAAGTGTTACAGTATGGAGCAACGGAGTGGCTTTTCCAAAGTGGAGTCTTCCTGCTCCAGTCCCACCACAGGAATGTCTGCATTCTGCTTCTAGGGTTGCCACCTTTTAACTGGCCCTGCTCTTGTGCCCTCAAGAGCAACCTCAAATGCCCTCAAGATGCAGAAATGCAAGATGTTATTGCACAGGCCATAAGAGAAGTGTGTGAAGTTTGTGTGAACTATGCGGGTGTAAGGCTTGCCATTCATTGTTTCCCCCCAGAGCATGTTCAGAAGTTTTAGTTCCAGAGTGGGTGGAACAAGATTATGATCTGGACCCTTGGTTCAGGGTTCATACTTGAAGCCCTCAGAAGTCCCAAGTCAAAACTGGCCAGGCAAGCAGAGTGCTTCTGGCCAAGCTTGAAATGTGGCACTCGTAATAACCTGAATAATCCCTTTTTAAGCCCACACACCCTCGCCATAAATTGTTAAAACCTTGTCAATAGCTGATTAGACACACTATAGCAGCCTGCCAAGGTGTGACCGCCTAGTGATTTATGGCCAATGCATTTTATATTATGCATTATAAAAAGTTATTAGAGAAAGTGGCTCAGACTCCCGACCCATTCCTGAAATATTAATAAAGCGTTAATAAATGTGAGCTGCAATTCCTAGCGCTGCCACCAAGGCAACATCTCTGTGGGCCTGATCCAAACAACCCAAACAATAGCAGCCCGCCTACAATGGAACGAGGCTATTATTCTTCTCACCGCTGGAGAAGGGAACAGGACTCGGTCTGGTGCGCTTTCAACAGCGGCAGTGCATGGTCACAAGACAGAACTCTGCCTCTTTAAATTCATTGCATCATCACTAAAGGAAAGAAGCTCTGGCTGTCAACATACCCTTCTTTGGGATGTGAGGGTCAAGTCTGGTTAGATTCCTCCAATTTGGTGCCCCCCAGATGTTTTGGGCTACATCTCCCATCAACCTCAGGCAGACCAGCCAGAGGGCACCCAGCTGGGGGAATCTAACCAACACGTTAGAGTTTGTTGGAGCAACTCCAGTCTCCAGGAACTCTCCCAACCCTTGCATTGCCAACTGCCTTTTAAATGCCTCCCGGTTATCAGTTCCCTGCTACTGTGAATAGCTTGAGGTGAATTAAAGGCGATTGTTATATTAAAGGCTCTTGTTTTATGGGAATGCAGTAAAATTCCTGCATTTAGAGATGGGAGGACATCTCTTTTTCTCTTCTTTTATTGCTCCCCTGGTTCGCTCTGCCCTGTGCTTTGCTCCTCTTGAATTCTGGTTTAACTAGGATGTCTAAGATTAATTCTAAAATTAGAGCATGGACCGTTTGCTGCAGAGCTGCCGCCTCCCTTGTTCATTTGCATCTTTCCTGCACCTCCACATTACTATTGCTAGAAAGCCAGCAGTGATGCAATCCTACTATGAGAGCATCAAGATCCTTTGTGTGTTTAACTCGGTGCTTTTTTTGGTTTAAAAAAACAAATCACAAGCTGCTGGTACTTATATCTTGATCAAGTACCATGGGTGCCAGCATTTAATGGCTGTCAAGAGCAGCAAAAAAAATTTAAAGAAGTGAGGGCACTTCATGCCAGAGAGTATCATCACAAATAAAGCACTGGGATGCATACATTTGCTTCTGCATTTTGGTGGAAACCAAACACAATTAGAATCTTGAAAAATCTGTAGGTACAATCACATCAAATTGGGTTTATTTTTTCCCCCTGTGGTGCCTTACCAATAAGGACTCCTGGCACACACCACAACAAAGGAATCTTGAATCATACCAAAGAATGCATTAAGGTAGCTGCCTCCCACAATTTTTTGCAGCGGTTTTTTTTTTCTTCAGTCGAGGATTAACTCAAATGAGTAAAAAGTCAGGAAGAACTAGAAGCAGGCACACTGGCTTCTTCCACTTGCTCGCATGACGTGAGCACGTTGCGTGGCTTGAGTGCATGTTGTTGAACAATATTGAGGGGGCCGGCCCCCTCCTTGAAAATTTTGGCAGGCCCTTGGCCCCTCCCCCTCCAAGATGGCACCCCTGACTAGAAGCAAATGAAAAATGCAAACAATTTCCCAGGCACAATGCTGTGTGCAAAATTCAGACGTATTATTATCATCATTTTAAATGGGAAATTCTTAAATTATTGGTTGCACCATGGAAACAAGAACATTTGGCCATCCAAGGCAGGCAAGTGGGAATGGTGGGGCACTGGCACCATCTGCCTAACAGGCCAGCTTCCTTTGTGCTATTTATTTGGTCTGCCAACCAGGCTTGGGTTGGGTGGCCACAGAGATAGACAGTTTCTGCCCAGGCTAGTTCCCATCATTCATGCTGAGTAGACATGGCAATGAGGAGCCCAAGGGACACTCAAGGGGTGGGAGAGATTTCCCTCATGGCTTCTTCCTCCCATGCCTGGCCAGAGCGATGTGGGTAGGAGCTACAGGGAAGTGTCGCCCACGCCACTCTGTTTACATGCGAATTGAGCTATAGGCAGTAATAGAAATGCAGGAGGCTTCTCTTCTTAAAAGAACGGAGAAGCTGGAGGCTGATGCCACGTATGATAGGAAGCCAATTTTTTAAAAAGAAGACGAACTCAAGAAGGGGGTGGTGATGAGTTCATTGTGACAGGAGAGTTTTCCAGAAGGCAATGTGTCAAGGAGAGCCAGGGAGGGAGAAGCTGAGACACTGAAGGAAGGAAAGGTCAACATCCACAAGTTGGTTGGGTTTTATTCTTTCTCCTTGCATCATCGGCTAAACAAACCTCTCCCCCCAGGGCAAGAAGAGGGCTAAATATGACTTCTGCAGCCTGGATCTGATGACTGGGCCCAGGTGGGCTCTGCCCAATCCCATCAGGGATGCAGAAGCCAGCCGTCAGTTCTCTTAATTAGGCTCCCGCCAGCAGTAGCAAGAGGCTGGCACATTCTTCTGTCACGGTTTGACGTGCTTAAGGAAAGGTGATGCATCAGATCTGATAAATCCTCATTTGGCTGCTGACAGGATTTTCCCCAATGCATTTGTTGAAGTAGGGAAAAATGACTTCATTAGGCTGCCATGTTGGTTTGCTCCTTCAATCCAACAGGCCGAAGCGCCACACCAAAACCATCCGTTAGACTCCTCTTTGCCTCTGAAGTGGGAGGTGGCTACTCTTCTCTAGCCATTCAACAACCTCCATTCCCCCCCCATCCCCTCAGATGGATAAATGTGCTTTTCTGAGGGGAATTTGAGGGGTGGGAAATGGTGCATCAGCCACCATTATGAATGTCAGTAAGCTATGATGGCTTTCCTTCCTGCATACCTCCAAACCACCAAAATTATGCCCCGTCCCCCAACTTTGCTACCTTCAAATAGGGTGACAAGATTAGATGGCCCCTAGCTAGCCCCTGCTGTCCTGGTATACATAGTACAGTATGCAGTGATTGTTGCTTTTCAGTATTCACGGCAGTTGTACAACGTATTATTCCATCGGACGGTATTCAGTGCTTGTTGTTTGAACAGTTTGTGCTGTACAAGGCCAGTAACAAATGTTTATTATACTGACATGTTTCTCAGTAGCCCATAATTCAAGTTAGCTTCCCCCACCCCATGCCCACCCCCAGGCAACTGCACGGCCTAATTAAACCTCCGCATCTTTTCTTGCCTCTGCAAAGTTTCCCTGCCAAAAAACTCCCCGAATCCACCTCACCCCTCTGCTACCCCAAGCACGAATCAATGATATTTCACAGGCTGGCAGAAATTAAATATTGACTTTCTCCGGGTTTGAACTTCTCTGTGCATCCCTGAGGCCTTGCTGGCTCCGTTCACTTGGGGGTTACAGAGACCCGCACTGAGTTAAGGGAAGTGACGTCCAGTCCCCATGGAAAGGCATGATGGAGCAATGGCTTAATGGGCTTGGGATGGTGGGCTCTCAGAGGAGTTATAGCCTAAGTGTTCTGCTCCTAGAAAAAACAACAACTCTCAGTTCTCCTCTCTGCATCTGACACACCCACAGGTGTTTCCATCCTTCCAATGGAGTGAATGACAAAGTGAAGACTGACTGTTTGGTTTCTATACTGCTTGTTCCATCCTGAGACAGGACATAGCTTAATACAGTGGTGCCCCGCAAGACGAACGCCTCGCAAGACGGAAAACCCGCTAGACGAAAGGGTTTTCCGTTTTGGAGGCGCTTCACAAAACGAATTTCCCTATGGGCTTGCTTCGCAAGATGAAAATGTCTTGCGAGTTCCTGCGGGTTTTTTCCCCTTTCCCCCCCTTTTCCTAAGCCGCTAAGCCGCTTATCAGCTGATCTGCTGATAAACCGCTTAACAGCTGATCGCTAAAAGCCGCTAAACCGCTAATAGCGCTAATCCGCTAAGCTGTCAATGGGCTTGCTTCGCAAGACGAAAAAAACCGCTATACGAAGAGCCTCACGGAACGGATTAATTTCGTCTTGCGAGGCACCGCTATATATTAAAAATATATCTAAGCGGTGTACAAAAACCTGAAGCAACAATAGCCAACTTCAACAAAACATTACAAAAATACAGAGTTACATATTAAAATGTTACAGGGTGTGTCAAAAGACAAATGCATTGATTAGATAGATGATAGATAGATGATAGATAGATAGATAGATAGATAGATAGATAGATAGATGATAGATGATAGATGATAGATGATAGATGATAGATGATAGATAGAGATAGATAGAGATAGATAGAGATAGATAGATAGATAGATGATATAGATCGATAGATGATAGAGTTCTTCTGACACACCCTCCATCTCAGTCTCCGGGTTCTCACCCACAAAAATCTCACAATGAGAAGGGTTCATGGAAACAGCAGACATCAACCTAGTCTGTTCCCCTAGACTTGCTTTTCTATGGTCAGGCCGAAGATAAACTGTGCAAGTCCTGAGCTGTGACTTAAATGACTGAGAATCTACAAAGAGACTAGGGATCTGTCAGGGAACTGCCATCGGAGAGTCAGGTGGTGGAAGGGCTCAAGGAGGCTAGGAGACCCTCGGATGCTGAGGAAGGAACCAGCAGGGGGAGAGAGAGAGTTCCCGCAGAAACTCAGTCGGAGGGATGGCTCCAAGATACTTCCAGTGAGAACAGCGGAGAGGTCTCAGGACCTCCGCTGAGGACGCCTACTCCGCACAGGAAACTGTCACGCAGAGAATCCAGAAGGAGAGTTTCCGTTAAGGAACTCTTATGTTGGCGTAAATTCCGGAAGCGCCCACTGACGGATTCTGCCAGCGATTGAGGTAGCCATGCACCCATGGCTCCGCGGTCTGGGAGAGTTTTAGAAACTGATTGCATGAGTTGAGAACTCAACCATTTACGCACAAGCAGCCCCTTAACCCATAACAGGATCTTTACAGTAACTATTTTGTAAGTGGTTGCCACTGAAATTGGTGGGAGTCAGGTCTCCTGGAGACAGGACTTTTGCTTAGAAAATTGTGTGTGTGCATTTGTTAACTTTGGCAAATATTTATATGTTTCCGTCACACATGACTGTGAACTCATGGTTTTCCTACACAAAAGTCATAGGTTTGCAGGAAAATAGTTGTGTGTAGTACAGTGCTGAGCTTTGCTGAATTCCATGTGGGAATAAATTACCAATGTGCATCGGGCATGCAAAGAAGGGGGGGGGGGTGTAGTGCAAATGAACAGAAGGGATTGAAAGCTGCAGGAAAGTGCACATGCTGCTGTTCCAGAATTAATTTTAGAGATTCTTCTAGTTCAGCGAGAATTCCAGAGAAGTGGGGCAAGAGGCAGAGCAGGAAATGCACAAAGCAATCAAGAAATGAAATGGGGGGGGGGGACCTGCTCATCTCGACTTCCTCCCTAAATCCATCAGGTGGTGAGTCAGAAGGAAAAGTCTCTGCTGGGAGGAATTCAAATCAGTTCACATTTACAGGCAAACCTACCTGATCTGCACCTTCCAAAACAATATGCAAACCAAAACATGGTCATCCTTGGGAATTCACACTTCTCTGGATTCTGCAGTGCAGTTCTCCAGCCAAGTTATGTGTGCAAAAATGTATATACTAGGCTTAAGTTTGCCATGTAAATGCAAATACCAGGGACAACAGCATACAAAAGCTAATTACGTTAGGGGAAAATGCTTTGTAAAGGTATGCGTAATTGGCTAAATTGCATGGAAAAACATGTATCTTATAAGAAATTCACAGCAAAATGCTAGTGAATTTTTACAAGGTTTTCAAAAATAAGTAAATCATAAACTGATGTGGACATGGGGAGAACTGAACCCAAGGCTGGCAAACTGAAAGGACCTGAAATTGACAGCCTTCTCCATTGCTCATTAGACCTCCCTCCTTCCCCTTCTGTTTTTTCTCCAGCATCAAGCAGTGCAGGTCTGGGATACATCCCCCCTACCCATCTGCAGATGACTTGGGCGCTTGTGAAGGTCACATCCTACAATCAAAGGCACTAAGTGCACAGTTCAAAGTGTTGGTGCTGACCTTTAAAGTCCTAAACGGCCTCAGTCCTTTATACCTGAAGGAGCGTCTCCACCCTCTTCATTCAGCTACTGAGATCCAGCGCCAAGGGCCTTCTGGCAGTTCCCTCATTGTGAGAAGTGAGGTTACAGGCAGAGGGCCTTCTCGGTAGTGGCACCCGCCCTGGGGAACACCCTCCCTTCAGATGTCAAGGAAATAAGCAGCTATCCTGTTTTTAAAAGACAGCTGAAGGCAGCCCTGTTCAGGGAAGTTTTTAATATTTAATGCTGTATTGTTTTTAACACTTGATTGGGAGCTGCCCAGAGTGGCTGGGGAAACTCAGCCAGATGGGGTATAAATATTATTATTATTATTATTATTATTATTATTATTATTATTATGCAGTTTTCTAATTATTATTTTAAAACCCCTTCTTCCCCTTCTGCACAGACCCTTCTGCAACAATACGAAACCTGCAGGGTCCTGAGGACTGCGGCCCAGGATGGGCGGGATGATCACTTGCTGGATGATGAGCCACTTCTGGACCGCAAGCCTTTTCATCCCTGGGACAGCTGTTCTCTCCAGCTGCAGGCAGATTCTGACGAGGCCTCTCTCCCCCTCTCTCCATGGGCTGTCTCCCAGAAAATAATGGCTCTTTTTATCATTTTTAAATTTCATGCCTATTCTTGTAATTATTTATACATGTCCCTAGGCTGTGTCGC
This sequence comes from Podarcis cretensis, assembly GCF_951804945.1. Lineage (NCBI taxonomy): Eukaryota > Metazoa > Chordata > Lepidosauria > Squamata > Lacertidae > Podarcis > Podarcis cretensis. Next base: position 33,742,419 of record NC_137177.1, read on the forward strand.
TGAGTCACTGTGCTGAGTTAGACTAATTAACAGAGAGGCGGAGAAGGCGGCAGTGAGCTGGGTCAGCGGCAGGCTTCTGTGCTCATTAGATGGACAGGCAAATGCGCAGAGAGAGAGGGACGGGCAACCTCGCCGGCTGGTTGCTAGTTTTGCCGTTGATCGCTGAAACCTTCATTTCAGGGGGGCTTCAGGAAGATGATTGTTAATTATTAAGCACAAATAAACTGCCCTGTGTTGTGTTTGTGGTGTTCCAACAGCAACAACTGATGCATCATTGAGGAAGGAGGAAATCCAGGTGTGTCTGAGACAGGAATGAGACAAGGCTGTCAGGAGTTCAGCCTACACCTGAGTAGGACCCTGGCAGAGACACATGCCCGACTGGCATGTTCCCTCCCTCCTGGTTGATCGTTCAGGAGCTTCATAAGCTTTCTTCAGCCCGAACATCACAGCGACCGATGCCAACTGACACTGGTACACTTAGGGATCCGCAGAGTTTGTGCATCATGCGTGACAGAACTCAGCATTTTGGCTAATCTACTCTATTTACATATAAACACACACAGAGCACTGCAACATGGCTCCCTCTCTCACTAGCATCAGACAACAAAGAGAAAAAACAAATGACAATAGTCCCACTTTACAGAACACAGGAACACAAACATCCTGTCTCCATCACTTCCCATTTTGTGGAGTCAAAACATATACCATCATGTGATAGACAAAAATCCCATGACTGCAATCATGGAGCAGGAATTCTAACAAAGACTACATGTAGTGGTGGTGGTGGGAGTAATGGTTCATATTTATGTATTTATTTAAGAAATTTACATCATACCCCCTTTTTTCAAAAGACCACAGAACTTTTTATAATATTGCAGCATAATAAACAACACAACGTATGTAAGTACATAACGTAGTATAACAAAGAAATCAGAACAGTTGGATAATTCATAATAGGCATCATCTTCAAATAATTCATCATTATTTCAATCATTTCATCCAAAAGGCTACTGGAAGAGGTATGTTTTTGCTTGTTTCTTAAAAGAAAACATTGACATTGCTAGACTCACCTCCATGGGAAGAACCTTCCACAGACATGGAGCCACCGCTGAAAAGGCCCTTCCATGGATTCTGGTGCTTTGCACTTCCTCTCACAGGGGCAACCAGTCACTCCTCCTCCGATGACCTCAAGGTACAGGCAGATTGGCATGTGAGAAGGCATTCTCTCTCCACCTTGTTCACTGCTTTATGAAGTCCTGTTGGCCCTTTGACACGATTGTTGAGGACTATGCTCCATTACTAATACATCTGATCCTCAAATTCACTATAAAATAAATAAATATTGCTATCTGTTCCTGCTTTGGAATATCCTTCTTGTCTTCCAGCTCCTCTCAGGGACTGTTCAGCAACTAATTTTCCAGGAGGGCCACTTTGAGAAGCCAATGAAGTTTGATGGGCCGCTCAGTGTCATAGCCCTGCTCCCCACTGCTTCTAAGTCAGGGTGGGGAACTGGTGGCCCTCCAGATATTGTTTCACTCCAGCTTCCATCAGCCCCAGCCAGCACAGCCAGTGCTCAAGGATGGGGGGAAATGGAAGCCCACATTTGTCCTATCCTTGTGACTGGTTACCTTATTAAGATACCTTATAGTATCTTATTTTTGCCATGGGTTCCATATCACCAAACTTGTAACTAAAAGGGCATTGGGAGTGGGCTAGTGGGAAGTGTGGATTTCACCAGTGATTTCTGCTTCTGATCTAAGCCCTTAAAAAAGGCTTACCACCTCCCCTCCTGGCAAGCACTGGGAATATCACTTGTGCCAAACTGAGGATGGTCCTGAGGCAAATGGGATAGTTGGTTAGCTCACTTGATACTTGAATCAAGTCACACAGGTGCTCCACTTACCACAGCACAGCTGCAGCAAAGTATTACATCAGCTGGACATGTCTGTACCAGCAGGTGTTACAACAGGGGAAGAGCCTAAATAAATGAACAAGGTGAAGAAATTTAAAGTGGCAAGTGTGCTAATGTTCAACTTGGAAAGCCGCCGCAAATGCAAAGCAAGGTTTCTGCTGAGGAATGGCAAAGAGGAAGCATAAATTATATCAGGGGGTGAGAACGGGTGGGTGTCCTTGACAGCTCTTGTGATACATGTGGCAAGGCCCACTGTGTGATTGAGATGTGCCTGCAAAGGATGGAGAGACTGAGAGGAGGAGCCCCAAATGGATGACTCCCAAGGCTCCGTGGCCAGTTGGATCAATACAGCAAAAAGTATCTTCCTTGTAGTGCCATTAGCAAAAGACACTGGAGCCTTGTCAGGTGGTTAAACAAACAGCTTCCCCCACTTAGCTGTGCGTCTCCTGGTACAAGCACAGAGTTCATAAAGCAGAGGGGAAAGCAAACATTTCCAGCAAGCTTCATAGAGAAGAAGGGGAAGGAACAAGGTTGGTTTTTGAATTTGATTTTAAAAAATATTCATTCTTACCCAGTACATGCACACATTAATGCACCTTCCTTTCTTGGGCGATGGGAATTGACTACAACACATGGCACATACCACCTGCTGCACATCTGCATAGCTAGCTAGATCATGTTGGTACCTTTCAGAGAGTTTACTGCAGATTGCTGAAGTCAGTTGTAAAGGTAAGCTGCTGACACCAGGGGAGGAGATAAAAGGGATGCAGCTCCGTTTTCTGGCAGCTGTCCAAACAACAGCCCTGTGAGGTAGGTTAGGCTGAGAGGAAGAGCAGTCGCCCTTAGGCCACCCAGTGTGTTTCATGGGCAAGTATAGATTCAAACTTTGGCAGGTCTACCTACTCCTAGTCCAGCCTGCTAACAACTACCCTACACTGGCTCTCCAAATTTATCCTAATGTACACATTTTTGTAGGCAATTTCCCCTAACAGATACATTTCTGCAAAGCAATTTCTCCTAATGTAATGCATTCCTAAATCTTATTTTCATCAATAAATGCCTTTTTTTAGGCACACTTTTCCCTAGTATATGCATTTTTAGACGCAGTTGGCTGGAGAACTGCATTGCAAAATTTCGGGAAGTGTGATTTTGAAGGATTGTTGTTTCAGAAGGTACAAATTATGTCAGACGCCGTAGTACAGAGGTGCTGCTTGGTTAGATTTCAGTTCTCCAGCTCTTCCATCACCTGCACTGGCAACCAGTGTAAGACTTTTAAAAAGTAAAAATGAGCAGACTGGTAAAACAGCAGGCAGGCTGTGACCCTATTACACGGTGGTTCACCTCGCTTGTTTGAAATGAGAGATTTGCCTGCTTGCTTCGAATCAATATATGAAATTCAGCCCTCCTCACCTTTCTCGTCTCCCCTTAGGCTCAGTGGGAGCCCCTCTGCCCTCAGCCATCTTAGCTCATTAGCCCCAGAGCCTCCGTACAATGCACAGTTCTGTGCAAATAACTCTCCTCTCTCCGCTGCTTCCTTCTCTGTGACTGCCCCTTTGGTTTCCTGAATCAGCTTCCTGCATTCATCCAAAGACTTAAGGCTCTTCCTTCTTCCCATATAGTCTGGTCCCTAGTCTGTATGAAGCGTTTCTCCCATACTGATCTTCCCTACACCTCTCGGAAGGCATTCCTGCTTTATCAACACCCTGTAACTGACCTGAAGCAGTTAACATGTTTGTGAACATTCCACAACGTCACAGAACCTCAGCCAGTAGCTGAGAGGGGCTTGGAGAGAAATGTGGGGAGGAAGAGCACAACCACACTGATTGGTCTCACCTCACTGCCACATCCCCACTGCCCCTGTCCCATTCTCCACATGTTGGGGGACATGTCTCTAGAGGGGAGTTTGCTCTGGACTCTTGTTTTGGCAGGGCTCCATAGGAGTGGTAGAGCCTATTTGCATAGAATATGCTCTTGAATTTAGACGTGCTCTCCAATGTGTGTGGGACAGGGCCAACAATGGGGACAAGTTGGTAGGGTGGGGCCAGGAAAGCAGTCGTGCTCCCCGTGATGGTTATTTGCAAGGATAAGACTATAGTGGATGAGTCATCCAGTTTGTAGACACACAGAGACACTCATATACTATACTGTACTGTACTATAATAATATCATCACTAGCTTTTCTCACACATACCTGGCAAATGCCATTTCCACGCATATAAATAAAGCAAGCAGTTAAAATCCTGTTAACAGCATTAGTCAAATTAAATTTCACGAGTTATCAGTTACTACAGATTTATTTACAAACGCTTACCATAATGAAAAATGTACGTGCATTTGATGAACCACTGGCCATAATCCAAATGACAAGCAAAATATATCTTTTTAAAAATAGCACTCTTGGTTTAAAAATAAAACTGCCCCTCCCATTCTCTTTCCTTTTTCTTTCACTCTCCTTTTCGCCTCCCTGAAGGCAATGTCTAGGGTGCAATTTTACTCAGGGAGTTGAGCAGATAACTGAGTCCCTGACAAAGTTAAAAAAATTAGGGGCACAAATGGATGGGTCTTGTATTTCTGATTTCCAACGGTGCCAGTTTCCCTCACATGGTACAAATTGCATGAGGAGGAATGGGGATGAGCGCCCTTAGTCCACTCCCTGCTGTGCCTGCTCCCACATGTTAGAGGGCAACCACCTGCAGCAAGGAGCAGCACCTCAAAAGAAGGGCAGGTAGCTCAGTGGCAGAGTGTTTGCTCTGCGTGCAGAAGGGTTCAGCTTCAGTCCTTGGCATTTCCACTTGGGGTTCGAAAAGTTCCTTGTCAAAAACTCCAGAGAACTCACTGACTCAGCATTAGACAGTTTCTTACCATGCAAAAGTTGTTATGTCATCCATTCTGGGGACAGGAATAGAGCTCACTAGTAGAACACACATTTGCCTCCTGCAGAAGGTCTCAGGTTCAAACCACAGGTAGTGTGGGTGTCCACAGAAATAATTCTAAGGGCAGCTTACAACTATCCCCCCCCCAAAAGGGAAGCAACAAGAAATGATGGTGGGGTGGTTTGCAGTATTTGGGGGAAAATACTATTGCATGCCACTGCAATCTCCGAGTGGTGTAAGCTTCCAGGGTTCCAGGTGCTCACCCAGGGTTCATGCTTCTTTTGAGAATGAGGCACAGAGGACACCGTGGTGCCTTTATGATCTATGGCTGATTTACAAGTGTATACAACCTGAGCCTACGATGGAGGAGCTCACAGCATGGACACCCCAAGAGGGTCTTGCTTTTCCCCACAGCCACAGCCCTGGATTCAAACAAAAATCAAGCATGCTTCTCCCTCACGGGCTCCAGCCTGCTTCTTCCTCCAGCTTCAGGCCACACACACACACAACTCTGGCCTTTCCCTTTTCTAACTGCCTAACCTGAGGAAACCATCTTCTAACAATTTGTTGTTGTTGATTTAATAATAACCAAGCAAAGCACTAGAAAGACATACAGCTTTAATTTGTCAATTGAACAATAATACTGTAGGGCTTTAAACCAAACTTTTAAAACCCTAAGGCTGAATTTCACCTTTTATGCAAAATCTACCTTGGCTGTGGTGAATACCAGACATAAGGTATGAAACTGAGGCATCTAATCATAGCCTGCATTTTTATTAAGGCTTGATCAGGGCCTGTATCTTAAAATGAGCTTAAAGATCTTCAAATGTTTCATGCCAGGCAGAAGAGCAGCTGCCTAAGAACCTTGGCAAAATGTTTTTCCTCCTAGACAAGGGGGCCCCCCTGATTTATAGCAGAAAACAATTCTCAAAGTCAAAAAGGGAATTACAGGCTGAGAGCGAGGACACTGACCCTACATATTACAGAAGATAAAAAAGCAGAGATAAACATAATTAAGAGTGGGTAAATAGTAAAATAAAACCATGTGCCTCCCATTAAACTTGAGCCATATTTTCCTAAGGTTCAAAGGTCAAGAGCAATGGGAAAAAGCATCTAGCTGGCAGAAAGGCAGAGAGTATTTTGGGAAGTCTTTTTCTAAAGTTGTTTCTTTCTTAAACTGAGATCCTTTTAAGATTTCTTTTCCTTTTAAAAGGTTATTTATGTTATGTATTAAATATATTGGCTTAAATGTAATTATGCAAAGGAATTAGAAGTTAAGAAATGTTAAATCCTTATGCTAGATTCTTATTTCATATAGTTGGAAGAGATCACAGGGGCCATCAGCCACCAGCCCAGCCCCCCTTGCCAAGCAGGAAACATCATTAGAGCATTTGTCAAGCTTTTGTTTAGAGACCTCCAAAGGAAGGAGATCTTTCAATGATGATCCTTGTCATCTGTTTAAGATAAAAATTTAAGATTAACCATTTGTTTTGGAGGGCAATAGGGCAATAGGGCGAGGTGAGCTGGTAATTAAGGTTCCTTGTTGAGACACATGTAAGATATATTACTACTTATTTGTCATTTATAGATAGAAGAATATATAGCTTTTTGATTCCCATAAAAGGGCAAGAGGAAATGGGTGTATCTTTTGTGATTGGTTCTAGCAAACAACCAATAGGAATTTCAACCAGGCTGATTGGACAGAGGCAGCCACAGGAGGAGCAAGGGGGCTGGATTAAAGAAATATAAGTGCTGGCCAGAATGGCAAGAGGCCAGGCCAGAGCTTGGTAACCATATACCACTGTGCCTCATATTTATTTGTCTGACAAATAAATTATTATTTTAATTTCTCTATTGCTGCGTTGAATATTTCATTCCAGCTAAGCGTTAACCACAAGCAGGGTGCTACAAAACCAGTCAGACTTTTGGTTGTTTGTTAATTCTTGTGCTATATAAAGGAAAATATAATACAAAATGTATCACTCTTTAAACAAAAACTGGAGCTTTCAAGGATCTTGGCCAAAACGGTCAATGACTTCTTTATAATTTTCTCCTTGGAATAAGTCTTCAAATTTTTCAATGTACACTCAACAAACACAAGGCAGATAATTGATCTTCACTCATTGTCAAATGTAGCCTTGTCTTCATCTTGTGCAAAAGTACGTTATCAGCAATATGCTGATGACACACAGCTCTACTTCTCCTTTACATTTGCAGGTGAGGCAGTGGATGTTCTGGACCAAAGCTTTGTTGTGAATTCCTCGCGGCGCTTTTTAGCGAAACGCTCAGAGTCCCAGGTTTTTCCAGTGCAGTCTTTTTAATGTGAGCTATATACAGGTATTTACAAAAACAGTCCATACAGAGTACTTGCTCCTTAAGGCAAACAAATACTCTCCACCACAGCACCACCACAGCACAGCACAACCACCACAACTACTGTTGAACAGGCTTCCCTTTTTAAAACAGGTGATAGCCAATCACATTAATCACATTCCTGCTGAGTCACTCCAACCCAGCACTTCACAGAGTGTTGCATCAGCCTGTTGAAGCCTGCAGACTTACTCAGTATCCTGCGAATCCCAACAAGCTTTGCCTTAGTAATGGACTGGATGAGAGCTCAATCCAGGTAAGACTGAGCCCCTGCTAGTGAAACTTTCCCCTAGATTAGATGGATGGGAGGTAAAGGTAAAGGGACCCCTGACCATTAGGTCCAGTCGTGACCGACTCTGGGGTTGTGGTGCTGGGATTAAACTCCTTCTGAGGAAGCAGGTACATAGCTTGGGGGTACTTCTGGATCCATAACTATCACATGAAGTTCAGGTGGCCTTGTTCGCATGGAGTTCCATCCATCAGCTTTGGCTGGCACCCCAGCTGCGCCCCATCTGGACAGGGATAACCTAACTTCTGTTGTCTATGCTCTGGTAATCTTTTTGTTAGATTGCTGCAATGTGTTATATATGGGGCTGTCTTTGAAGGCCATTTGGAAACTGCAGCTGGTGCAGAATTCAATGGCTAGGCTGCCACTCCATCACCGGGGCAAAATGGACAGAGCACAAAACGTCAATCCTGGCCCAACTGCATTGGCTACCAATTAGTTTCCAGATGCAATTCAAAGAGCTTGTTTTAACCTATAAAGCCTTATTTGGCTCAGGACTCCCAAACCTCAAGAACTGCCTCTCTCCATATGAACCAGCCTGGACCCTGCAGTGGTCATCTGAGGCCCTTCTTTGGGAGAGCCAGAGGTTGGCAACATGAGAAGGGGCCTTTTCAGTTGTGGCTCCCTGCTTGTCCCATAGGAGCCTCACCTGGTGCCATCATTACATATCTTTCGACACCAGGCAAAAGCTTTCTTTTTCTCCAGGCCTTTGGCTTTTCATTATCTGTGGCCTCCTTAAATGGGTGTGTTGTTTTAATCCTACCTTTTAAAAATAAGATTGTCTTCTGGATTGTTTTTATTTATGCTGGTTTTAATGTATGTTTGTTTGTTTATAGATTTTCAGGCACTCTGAGTCAACTTGGTAAAAAAAAAAAAGTGCCCTGTAAATTTAATCAATAAGTAAAGGATTGTTCAGTTGTGCATGTTGCAACCAGGAGGGAAAGTGCTCTAAGGTGTGACCTAATAATTCATTTAGGCTCATGTTGTTCACACGATGTTGGGTATATTTCTTTGGTAGGTCTGTTTGCCCAAAACTCATACCAAGTAACAGATTCACCCCAAAACTTAGTTTCAGCACACTGTAAGCAGGTTACTTCTCATCGCTGAAACAAGTCCTCAGTGAAGTAATAAGCAAATCCAGGTAGAGAATATAGATGGACCACTGGTAGAAGTCTTCTGAGGAGTAGCTGGGATGATTGGCAGAGTTCTTCTGTTGCACAGCTTGTTAGGTAAGGCAGTTTCACTTCTCTCTTACTGTGCTAAGGGTCTCCTCACTAGCTTCTCTGTTTCGTTCTACTATTCCCAACAACTCTCGTATATGTGCTTTCATTTCCATTAGACCTAACTGCACAGATTGCAGAGCTTGGGTTACCGGTCCCATTAACAAAGAACATTTGCTTCTGATCGCAAGGAAAACAAGTTGATATCCATGATGCACACAACACCTGGTACGAAAATTGTCTTGGTGTAGCCTGATCCTGCTAATTACTTCCGTTGCGAGACAATACTTGGGGGAAATTTTCTGCAGGCATTCAGATACTCCTGTATTTTTGAGCCAACCCACAACATTGCTTTACACGTAGCCAGCCGTGTGTGTGTGTGTGTGTGTGTGTGTGTTCCTACAATGTGCTCAGCTAGCTGCCGCCTCTCTCCAGACAAGCCTTGGAGGAAATGCCTTATAATGAATATCGGGAAGGCAGGCATGCGACACCAGTAGGAAGGAGATCAAGGTTAGTTTATCAGAGGGTTCCAGAGACCTGCCATCGTGCCAACAACATGCAGGCAGGCCAATGAATCATGACTGCAATTTTTTATTTTAGTGCTCCACTGCTTCAGAGGACGCCAGGAGTAAATTAAACCTGCCACTCTTTGTTTTTCTGGTTGCTGCCAATATTAATTACAGGGAGGCTCAAAATCCAGGCTCCGTGTAAGCCCAGGCCATGCTGTAACCCTGGACTACACATTAAAAGGTACTGACCAGCATGAACATGTATGTACCTGAGTCCCCCGACTGCAGGCCACTTGGAAGATGGAAAGCAGCAGGGCAGTCTGAGCATCGCCAGCCTTGGCTGCTGGAATCTGTGCAGCTTGGAGATAGTCAAGGAAGGGCCAACGCCTTCACAACGTTGTGCTTGTAAGCTTCCACTCCACTGCTAGAAACAGGATACTGAGCTAGATGGATCGTCAGGAGCAGGGCTCGAGGAAGGCATTGTTTTTTGTTTTGTCCTGTGTTCATTGTACGCAGTGCTGCAGTTCACTTTCCACCAAACATTACACAATTGGCAAAATGACATAACTTACATAATTAAATAGTAGTAATGTTAGTAGCAGCAGCAGCAGTAGTAGTAATAATAGTAATAATAGCAAAAATAATAATAAAAATATTTATTATTTATACCCTGCCCATCTGGCTGGGTTTCCCCAGTCACTTAATTAGGCAAGTTATGTAAGTATATCATGTTGTTCCACCCCATTCATTTCAATGCAAAGGAAATGCAATACAAATTGGGGGGAGGGGGGAGGACCCACAGACATTATATATATATATATATATATATATATAAAATTTACAGACCAAAAGCAACAACAGCAAAAACCACTGTATTCGGTGGTTTGATTTCCATTCTGGACTTGGGATGAATAAGCACTCCTGTTTCCATTATTGTTGCAGTTTTGTGACATCCCTATTCAGGAGGGCTCTTATTATGTATCTATAAAGGTAAAGGTAAAGGTACCCCTGCCCATACGGGCCAGTCTTGACAGACTCTGGGGTTGTGTGCCCATCTCTTTTAAGAGGCCGAGGGCCAGCGCTGTCCGGAGACACTTCCGGGTCACGTGGCCAGCGTGACATCGCTGCTCTGGCGAGCCAGAGCCGCACACGGAAACACCGTTTACCTTCCCGCTAGTAAGCGGTCCCTATTTATCTACTTGCACCCGGGGGTGCTTTCGAACTGCTAGGTTGGCAGGCGCTGGGACCGAGCAGCGGGAGCGCACCCCGCCGCGGGGATTCGAACCGCCGACCTTTCGATCGGCAAGCCCTAGGCACTGAGGCTTTTACCCACAGCGCCACCCGCGTCCCTATTATGTATCTATATCTACATCTAAACCTATACATCCTACTCTTGGCTGATTGGTACCATGTTGGCTAAGTAAGGGTTGGCACTTGAATCCTAAGTTCAGCTTTTCACTTATTTATTTAAAATATTTCTGTGCTACCATGGAGAGCAAACTGTTTCAAGGTAGCTTGCAATACAATGTGTTTTTCTTAATTGCCACGAATTTGAAAAGTACTATAAAAAGAAAAGGTAGAGTATACAGATTTGTTAATGCACCTGTATGAAACAGTGGCTTGTAGGGAAATAGCACATTTCTAGACATCTAAAGAGGATTTTTCAATTCAACAAGGGTACTACGGGATATGGCAAACAGCATTAGCTGAAAAGTTGACAGGCAGATGTAGAATGGCCCCGGGGGTGGGGGGTGGGATATACAGCCGGATAAATTTCATGAAATCTGGTTCCCATTTGTCTTTGTATGTAAATCATCACGAAGAAGAAATGCATCCCTTGGCTTCCCAGTACTCTTTCGAGAGAGATACGCTTGTATAACTTGGTAATAGGGTCTGGCTTCTGTTGTGGCTGCGTCACACTGTTGGAGGCATTGATTGTACAGTGTACATTTTGCAGAGTTGACGCAAACAATTGTTGCTGTTGTTGATATTGTTTTTAAATAGTTTTATTGATTTGTTAATGAAACAAAACAAAAAGTGTGGATGTAACAAAAAGAAAGAAAACAGAGAATCAGAAATATATACTATAAAGCAACACAGCCTAAAAGGACAAAGACACAGCACAAAAGGATAATAAAGAATTAACTCATACAAAGGTTCCTTTTACAAGTAATAAAGATATATGAAAATAAAGGTTTTCTCCATCTGTGAGTTATATCATTAAGAATAAAGGTTCTGTACAGTCTTAAATGAGTGAGACATTTACATATACTGGCCATGTGCTTCAATATCTGTGTAAGAAATAAAATCATGCCTTATGTAAAAAATAAAATAAAATTGTCATTTGAGCTCTTCCCTTTAGATACTTATAGTTTGTGAGATACCTTCTCAAGAAGGGCCATTTCCCAAACCATAGAGTAGCAGAAACCCAAATAATCATTGTTGTTTATTTTTGTTTTTAAAATTCCAGTAAAATATAATTGCAAAACAACACTGGGTGGGCAGCCCGGAACTAACACACACACACACACACACACACACACACACACACACACACACACTTTACCCAGTTGTCTGCATGCTAGTATACACACATTTCCATATTGATGGGGGACGAGGTGAAGGGAATATTCATTTCTGCCGCATGCTACTGTTACTCCATTTGCACAGGCATGAACAGCTTATGAAATTATGGTGTGTGTGAGCAGAATTGAGTAGGTACTGGAGTTTCCTGCTTGCCTGCCTGCCTGCAGAATAGAAGACTTTGATTGGGAACAGGAGATGCTTCCTTGTCCATGAAGGAGATACTATCGGAAACAACCGCCAATAATAAGAGTTCAAAGACGAATTTTTCCAATAGATTACTAAGTCACTGTGCTCTTAATGCCACATTAATTGGATATAGGTGACAGTGGTGCAAAATGCCGGTTGAATTTTAATGCATGAGGCCACTGCTGGAGCACATTTATTTAACACACAGTAATTGACTTACAAGACCCAAAGAGATAATCTGCTTCTCCCCCCCTCTGATTGTTAAATATGTATCTAATAATGACCCTTCTGGCTCTCCAGAGAAACAAGCAGGGAAGAATCTATAGCGGCTCTTTGCATCTTTGAAAATGTAAGCAACATCTTATGGGGAGAGGCATCCAAGGAGACATTAAGGGAGCAGGAACTGCAAAGTTGTTTAAAGAGGTATGTTTTTGGAGATCTCCACTCTGGTGAAACAAAAACAGCACAGCTTGAACAGGAAGAACTTTTGTTCAACACAAGAAGTGCAGAACCCCAGCAGCTCAATGCTGTCCCCCAGACCCCTCTAGCTGGACCTTGGGGTGCCCTCCAGCCCTGCTCCTTGCCCTCCTTGAGTGCTTTTTTCCTGGCTAGAGTGTGCGCTTGAACTGTGAAAATGCTGCCCCCCTGCTTGCCTGGACAAAGGATGGAGTGATGTGTCTGTGCTGAAACCTGTATTGAATGTAGCTGGTTGTACAAGTATGAGCCAAACCTGTAGCTCCACCCACATCAAGATGGAGGAAGGTTGCCCATGGGAGAATGTGGCCTGGAAAAGGGTTCTCCACCTGTGCTGAACACTCTTCTGATTCAGCAATAGAAGAAGTTGGTCTCCTGCTATGGAACCGTGATCAAAACAATGGACTGTAGCCTTGGCTTGCTATTTCAAGGGGAAATGGATCAAAGGGAGATGGCTCTTTGTGTGCTCTTATGGGCAACATTTAGGTCAGGCTCTTTCTTGCCTTCATGCCTGTGGACTTCGTGGATGAATCTGATTGGCCACTGTGTGAACAGGATGCTGGACTAGTTGAGGCATTGTCCTCATCCAACAGTAAGGTTTTTCTTGTATTCTTATGAACTGGGTTTCCCCAGGACTCAGGCACAACTAGGAGGGCATTGAAAAGCCCTGCAAAACCAGTTTGACTGGGCCCTACAGCAGGATAAAAGAAACAAAGGTTAGCAACTGGAGCCACCTTGGCTCCATCATAGTACCACCAACACTCTGAAAATGTTCTGCTTGTTTCCACACAGTGTCAGGGAAGCTGCCATTTTGGTGCACCCTTAGGTCCAGGAAAATGCCGCCACTGTGACTGTGTTTAAGCAATATGCAAACAGCAACTTGGTTGCTGTGGAGAAATAACTGACATAAAACGCTTTGAATCTGCCATGCTACAGATCCTCAGGGAAGCCTTATCTAGCTCACAGCTCCTCGTCAAATGCATATTTTGTGCTTCTGAAGGCAATCACTCTGTTAAATACCATTTTGTTTCACTTTACACATTATAGCATGAAATCTGGTACAAGGAATGAGGCAGGGCAGCTAGTGCTGTTGCATATATAAGGAATGTCACCCCGGGGTTTGAGCCCAGCTGTGTGTGTCCTTACAATGTTGCTATGGCAGCCTAAAGGATCACTGGATCAATTAGCTAAATTGATTGCTGTAAATTATTACACACAGTGCGCTAGAGTTGAAATAATGTTTGGTTGGGTATGCAGATTTCCTTGCATACATTGAAAAGGGTGATGGAAGACATATTGGACCACAAAAAGCTGTCACATTCACTAACCCATGTGCACATCTTCCTAAAGCTTTTCTGTATCTCTGAGGACTAGCACCTTGTTCATTTTGAAGTCCAGGGGAGCTACAGTGGGGCTTTTTTCAGATAATTGTGGACAGCTGGAGAGGCTGCAGGGAGATTGTTGTAAAGAGACATCCACATCAACAGCACTGTATAAGCAAATGTTAAATGTGAGCTGTAACAGAATGTGGAAATCTCTTCTCAGAAAATCTGCACATTATTAAAACAAACACTTGGGACATCTATCAAAATCCTTGCTGTTGTTTTGCCCGAGTAGTTACCTCCAAATTTCCTATTATTATTATTATTATTATTATTATTATTATTATTATTATTAAATTCAGTGTCAACTCTAATGATAGACGACTCTGCTTGTTCCCCTCCCCTAGGAATGGTGCTGATCTTATAAAAATGCTTGTGGTGCCTGTCAAAACTCCTACTAATGTTTCACCTGAATTCTGCAACACAGTTTTCCCACCAAAAACCATGTACAAAAATGCACATAATAGGGAAAGAGTGCACAAACATGCATAAACAAGTGGTGATAATGCACAGAAGAATTCTGTATTAGGATAAATTGCCTGGAAAAATGTACCAAATGTCTCTCGTGTGTGTGTGTGTGTGTGTGTGTGTGTGTGTGTGTGTGTGCACCCACCCTCCCATTAAAATGCTGGTGAATTTTCACGAGGGCTTAAAAGAAAAAAATTGCAAACTGAAATGAGGCGAACTCAACTTAAGGTTGGGAAAATGAGAAACGGAACCAGATTTGTTCATCCCTACTTCTGAGTAAGCCTGCACAGGATTGCATGACAAGACAATAATTCCACTAAATTCAAGAGCTGCATCTGAAGAGGCTACAGTTGCACACACACAAATGCACTCTGTCTTGCTCTTTGCAGCTTAGATGCTAGCATTAAACCCTGAACCTGAAGCTCCAAAGCCTGTTACTTGAAGCATTGCCTCGGCTAACTCATCACAATCTATCAGCATCCAGCCAGGCACTTGGGGATTCAAGGCCTAGACCTGAAGAGGCCTTTCAAGACAATGAAGTTAACAAAACCACTCAAACTTAAGGCTGACGGGGAGCTGCCGCAGCTGCTGAAATATAGAAGCCGGGTTTAATTAAGTCAGCGTTCTCCTTCTTGAGGAGAAATGCATTTCAGCGAGGCGGAGATGAGCCATCTCTGCCCTGCTTCTCTGAGTGGGAAGAGTGTTACATCTGACTGGATTCAGATGGCCCCCTCTCCAAGGCTTCTTGCAGAATTGCTTCCTTAGCACAGCACTGCACTGCATCTGTCTTCATTAACATGTATTTATTTAAATAACCCATCAAGAAAACCCCAGTAATGAAGACAGGGAACCTGAGCCACCTGGTTTCTCAGCCTGCAAAATCTTCCTCCTCTCTCTCTTGCAATGCCTCACTTCTAACGAATTTAGTTTGCACAAACGAAAGGAGTGCCAAGATCCGATGGGATGCTTTTGAACTCAGCACAGGGTGGCTGTGTGTGTCCTACTTTATGGCAGGAAGCCACCTGCTTGAAAGGCTAGCACAAGACAGTCCTCTGCTTTGGGCTTGGCCTTCCATGATGCTGGACTCCAAATCCCATCAGCCCCATACACAGTGGTGCAGTTATGTAGTTTTAGACCAGGGGTTGCCAACATAGTGCCCATGGCCATGCATGCCTGCCAGCGCCTCCTGCAGCACCCAGAAAGTTCTTAGTAAATATCCCCTCAAAAATGCACAGTGCACCCAGGGCGGGGTGTCGCTACATGTCACGCATGTGCGACGTTGCTACGTATGACGCATGTGCCGTACGTAGCGAAGCTGCACATGTGCTGTACATAGTGGTTTGCCAGCAGCAGTGCTCCAGCGCCGTTCAAACAGTGCCGGGATCCTCTGCTCGCAGTTGCAGCCGTGAACGGAGGATCCTCTATATGCGGCTGTAGTGGCGACGGAGGGATCCCACCGCCGTCTGTACGGCGCTCGAGTGGCGCCAGCAGCAAACTGCTATGTAAAGTGCATGTGCCTGTGTGCGATGTCACACTGTTCGCGGCTGCAGCCACAAACGGAGGATCCTCCACATGCGGCTGTGGTGGTTTGATGCCTGCTCACCTCGCCGGGGCAGGGCGAGCCCCTGTGGGTTGCCTTCTTGCCACCCCCCCCGACATGGCATCCGAGGTGTACCACACACACACCCGCACCCCCGTTGCAATGCCATTGCATGAAAGATGGTTTGCTCTTCCTGCTCAGTTCCTGTTTGCAGAAGTTTGGCCTCTCCTCCACTGAGCTTGCCCATGTTTCTTTCGAAGTCAGAATTGGACACACACTCTCGTCCCATTCAGAATAGAGGGAAGGTAGAAAGAGCTTCTCTCAGTGAGTTAGCACAGCAGTAGCTGATGCAGACCTCCACACAATTTTGTGGTCTTGTTCCTTTGTCTTGTCTTTTAGATGTGGCAGCCATTTTATGTTAAGCCATGCCCCCATAGCAGCCATTTTGTGATTTGCACCTTGAAATTATTGTGTTTGCCACTCTCCTTTGTTCTGTGCTTGAATTGCCTTTATGGATTGTTATATTTGCCCTGTGAACACTTTCAGTGCTTTATCTGTCACTTAGAAAATCCTGCTCCTTCCTCTCCTCCTCTGAGCATGCTAGAGTCTTTGCGCAAGTGTCTCTTGGCTGAGCATCTGTTTTGCATGCAGGAGGTACCAGGTTCAATCTGTTGCACTCCCAGGTAGGACTGGGAGATGACTCGGTCTAAAACCCTACAGAGCCACTGCCAATCAGGGTATACAATACTGAGCTCGGTGGATCAATGGTCTGACTCTGTATAAGGCAGCTTCCTATGTTCCTATGGAGACAAAATTCATGGAGTTGGAGAGCTTTTCTGTGGTCAGGTGTTTTTTTCCTAAAAAACAGAAGCTCGAGGGTGGGCCTGTTGCCTTCATGCTTTGCTTATGGGCTTCCTAGAGGCATCTGCCAAGCTATTCCCCAGTGGTTGAAGAAGCTGAGAGATGAAAGGCCTATGCACCAGCCACAACCATTGCAGGCAGGAAACAACAGACCAAAAGAGGGTGGTGGTGAGCCATCTGGAAAGGGTTAGAGGAGGAATGGCTGAGAGATTGCTAAAGAAAGTGCAGCCGGGCAGGTGGTTTGGCTGGCCGCTGACTTTCATATCACAAGTGTTTAATGTGCTCTTTGCAGAATGAAGCCTAATGTCCAGCTGCTTCTCTCCCTCTAGCATGCTGGGTACTTTTGAAATAACCTGTATCTGCTGCCCTGGGTCAAACTGTTCCCATGTGCAACTAAGGAGCTGTTTTAGTCACTGATGAACATGGCAGCTGTCCTCCTCAGTGAAGTCCTGCTTGCTGTGGAAGGAGAAAGGCTGTCATAAACAAGAACCTCCAACTCCCTCTCTGAGCTGTGGTGCTGAATGTAAGACAACGGTGTCGAATGTTTCGCCGTCTGCGCATTGATGCATCAACTTTGCTCCACCCTCTTGCCCTGGCCCCAGAGAGAATGGGGGGCTGGAGAAGGAAGAGCTCTTCCCAGGCACTTGGTGATCTTGCGGAACAGCTCCTGGTTCCCTACCAGAAGATGGCTTCCCACTGTATGAGAAATGCTGGTCGAGAGTATCACTCCTGTGCTCTTCCGGGCAGTCCTGTTAAGTATTTATTAATCAAGCATTGATACCAAACCTCATATCTTTGACCCAGGAAGTGGAAGTGTTTAGGGAAGCTTTTAATGTTTAACAGACCACTGTATTTTAATACTTGGTTGGAAGCCGTCCAAAGCGGCTGGGGAAACCTGGGGTATAAATAATAAATTTATTTATCGTCATCATCATCATCATCATTTTTTCTTCATGTGATCTCTACCTCCCCTTCCAGCCACCATTTTATCCTCCAGTCCCAATCACTTTCTAGTGTGATGGCTGCAGCTTCTTTTTCTTTGTGAGCTTTGCTAAGTCTGGCTGCACTGATCTTGTTGCCACTCTCAGCTGCCTTTCGAAGTTGTCATCTGTCAGTCTGGCACAAGATGCATTTTGGCCTGAGTCAGCTTTGAAAACAATGCCTCACAGCAGGAGATTGTCCCAAACAGAGATGCTATTTTTGGTCCTCATCTCCCGTTTGCAGCTTATTCTTCCACAGACACAAACAGTTTGAAGAATTTCAACATAGTTATTCTGGAATTATTTTTTCACCAGTTCAGTGTCACTTTGCAGTTTTATCAGCTCAAGCTGAATTTCATGTGGTGCATCTGCTGTTTTGAAATGGAAAGGCTTCTGAAATAGGTCTAGTTGCTGATTCAGTTTTGTTAAATATTTATTAATTGCATATTTTATTCAAAGGTCTTACAAAAAAATGGAAGTTTTTGCTTTGTGTGGCCTCTATCTCCCCTTCCAGACACCCCTAACTGCCATTCATCAAGGACACATTTCACTCCAATTTCAAAGCAACAAAATAAAATCAAACATCAACTCTGTACCTTGAACACTACCATCTCAGAAATCCTCCTCGTATAATCTAGCAAGATATAAGGTTGGTGGCCACATCCTGCCCAAACCCACTATGCCTCTAGGGGGCCTAAGTGTGTTATGCTGTAAACCACTTTGATATTTTTATTAAAAATATAAAGCAATAAATAAGTAAGTAAGTAAGGCAGTCAGGAACTCGATAAGCATTACCTGTCAACACTGCCTCTTTCCTGCAAGATTACAGCTGTGCAGCTAAGGGGAAAGCCTCCACAAGCTTGGCCTACAGAAAAGTCCTGGTTGAACCCTTGACTTTGCTCTGTGTAATAGGATCTTGGGCCTTGGGGCCTTGGAGAGCTGCTGACAACCAGAAGTGAATAATACTGGTCTGAATGGACCAGTGGTCTGACTCAGGATAAGGCACATAGATGCTCACAGGAATCCTGCACTTCTGGTCGCTAGGTAGCTGGCCTGAGAGTGTCCATCCATGAGGTTTTAAGCGCTCCTGATACCAGATTTACTGTATTATTTTCCCCACAACCTCTCCTTGCACAGTGGGAGTCTAGAAGGTTTGAAGTGCTACGAGCAACATCAGACCCTTCAGCTCATTTCCCAATGGGCCAGGCCAGCTCAGAACATTGTTGCCTCAGCAATCATGTAACCACACAGAGCCTGGAACCCAGAGCCATACCCACCACTTTTGGAATCCATACTAATTTAGTTGCTCTCTTCTGGCCCTATTTTAGCTATGCAGGCCAGGTTGCCAATTGTCCTCCAAGCCCTGCTCCTATGCTTTTTCAAGCAGCCACACATCCAAAAATTATGCATAAGATGGTCACATGTGCTTTACACATGTGTGAAAAAGAAGGGATTTTGGCAGATTTCTGGTATGACAAGATGCACCTGCCAAATTCCCTCTATTAATAATAAGATTAAGAATGTCACCACCCCCACCTGCTCTGCCCCAAAGACAGTGTTGAAGCAAGGTGGAACTACATCAAAGAATGCCATCAACTTTCAGGCATGTGGCAAAGCCCCAAGACAGGACGGAATCACAACAAAAGTGCTGAAAGCCAGCCTCCATTCCTCCCTCATGATGCACCTCCACAGCCTTCTCCTGCAATGTTGGGGAAAAGGATATGTGCCATAAGACTGTGTGACCCCAGCATTATGACCCTCTATAAGAACAAAGGTGACTGCCACGATTGTAAGAACTGTGGAATCCTCTTGCTGAGCACTGTGGGGAAAAGCCTTTGCCTGTGTACTTCTCAACAGATTACAGTTATTCGCTGACAGGGTCTATCCCAAGTCACAATGCAGCTTTAGAGCTCAGAGGTCAACAGTTGACATGTTTTTCTCACTGTGCCAGCTGCAGGAGAAATTACAAGAGCAGATACTCCCCTTGCCTTCATAGACCTGGTTAAGGCCTTTGCCCTCGTCAGCCAAGAAGGCTGCTCAACAAGATAAGGGTATCCACCTAAGCTCCACAAGATCATAGAATTGTAGCGTTAGAAGAGACCACGAGGGTTATCTAGTCCAAACCCCTCACAATGCAGGAATCTTTTGCCCAATATGGGGCTCAAACCCATGACCCTGAGATTAAGAGTCTCATGCTTTACAATCTGAGCTATCCTTCTAGGAGAACATGCGTGGCACCATCCAATATGACTGTTCATCCTCAGATGCCAGTGTGAAACAGGGCTGTGTTCTCACCCCAACTCTCTTTGGCATATTCTTCTCCCTGTTGTTCTCCTGTGCCTTCAGCTCAACTGTGTGTACTGGTTTTGACCTATAAAGCCTGTAACTGCTCAAGACTGCAATATCTCAAGGATGTCCTCTCCCCATATGAACCAACCTGGGCAATGCAATCATCTGCTAATGACCAATAACAAAATGAAGGTCTACCAGGCTTGTGTATTGTGCTTTATGGAAGTGAGTTGTGGGCAACTTGCACCCTCCAGAAGCAACGCCTGAATGCCTTAAATATACACTGTGTTAGGAAGATTTGGGGGCAGAGTCTCAAACATAGGTGTGCTCTCCCAAGCCCACATTCCCAGCATGTGCACACAATTCTGTCTCAGTGACGTCTATGCTGGTTTGGTCATGTACACAGAATGGAAGCTGGCAGGATCCCCAAGGATGTGCTCTGCAGGGAGCTGGCTTCAGGCACCAGGCCTGCTGGCAGACCAACTCTGAGTTACAAAGATGTCTGCAGATGTTCATAGTACCTGGAGGCATTCAGGTTGTGTATCCACAGCAGTGACCAGAGGAGGAATGACCACTGGGAGAAGTGCAGAGAGAAGAAACATCATGGTGCATCTGCAGCAGCAAAACTAGATGCCTTCATCTGACCCCCCAACAATAAAACATGTCTCTCCCATATCAGTCTTTACAGTCACAGCAGGTTCTGTAACTCTCCAATGGTTTGACTTTACCCCAGAAAATGCACTCTTCCATTGTCTCCTGAGACAGACGTATGCCAACAACTCACTGCACACAAATTTGCTGAATTATGAAAGATTTTCCGCTTGGATCAGAACTGTCAAACTAAGAAATGCACCACTGCCAAGTGTGGGCCAAAGAACATGCCCATCAATGTTCACACTCCATATGGCCTGTTTCCTGACAGCCGTGTGTGCAGGAGGAGGAGGAGATGGCTTCTCTCTCTCTCTCTCTCTCTCTCTCTCTCTCTCTCTCCTTCTCAGATAATATTAGAATATTGACACCCTGCAGACAAGTCCTACCCATGGCTAGAAGCACGGAGATAGAAAAGTGGAATTTCTGTATTCAGAGGTGGTGTCTGAATATCAGATGCTTGAGGAGCTTCCTGGTGACATCTGGCCTAGCCACTCTTGCAAACAGCTCAGAATGCACCTTTGCTCTGATCAGCTCAGGCTTCTCAGAGTCATTCCCCAGGCCTGCTTTCCTCTGGCTAACAGCCAGAGGTTGAAGATGCTGAGGTAAAAGAGGCCATTGCTCCAGCCGCTACCATTGTAGGCAGGAAACAATAGACAGGGAGGCAGCAAGCCATCTGGAAATGGTTACATGAGGAACTGCAAGTGAGCATAAGCACAAAGGGATTTCTGCAGAAGGTGTGACTGAGCAGGTGCTTTGGCTGGCCACTGCCTTTCATATCACAAGTGTTTGATGTCCTCTGTACAGTAGGAAACCGGGCTCACAGCTGCTTCTGTCCATCTAGCATGCTGGGTGCTTTTGAAAAATCTGTGTCTGCCCTCCCTGGGTCAGATTGATCCCGCATGCAACTCTGCCATTTCTGTAAATGCCTAAGGAGTTCTCTTTTCTCTGGTGGACTGAAGACTGCATCTAGTTGCCTTCATTTTGGCTTCAAAGGACCAATGTTTTCAAAAGAGCACAAGCGTCAGGGTTTCAGAGGCACAGCCCTGAAGAATACTGGAGGATTTGTAAGGAGACTTCAGGAAGCTCAAAAATAACCTGAAGCAGTCTGCATTTAAATCTGGTCGTGGAAGACTCCTGACTTGGGTAATTGTGCAATGTGGACCATGTGGATGGAGGTGGGTTTATATTTATTGCAAGGCTTTGGTATGCCATTTTCCTCAGGTGGCGGTAGCTAGGCAACACACCCCACCTATGTTGGACTGAGGCCTTCTATTGATAGTTGCTAAGCTGTGGTGCTGGAACGTGGGTGGCGCTGTGGATTAAACCACAGAGCCTAGGGCTTGCTGATCAGAAGATTGGCAGTTCGAATCCCCGTGAAGGGGTGAGCTCTCATTGCTCGGTCCCTGCTCCTGCCAACCTAGCAGTTCGAAAGCACGTCAAAGTGCAAGTAGATAAATAGGTACCGCTCCCTTATTCTCTTATAATAGCAATGGTGCCCACCTGAGAAGTGCCGGAACTGAGTTCTGACTGAAAAAAAGCCCTGCTTAGTAGTAGTAGTAATAGAAGAAAATTCCCACCAGCTGGTGCAAAGTGCAATTTCCTTACACATATATAGGGAGGGGGCACAGCACAGTGGTAGAGGGCATTCTATGCATGCAAAAAGCCCCAGGTTCAGTCCTCAGCAACATCTCCAGTTTAAAAAGTATCAGGCGATGAGAAAGTGAGACCTCTCTCTGCCTGAAACCTTAGCCAGCCAGAGTAGACAGGACAGGATTGGACTGGACAAATCTTGTACTCCCATGAGTTGGCATTTTCCATTAGAGGAAGCATAGGGTAGTGGTTAGAGTCTTGGATTAGGCTCAGAGAGATCCAAGTTCCAATCCCTCCCAGAGTCCTGAAATGCACCAGTCACTGTATCTCAGCCTAGCCTACTTCACACTATTGTTACGAGGATGAGATGTGGTGGGGTCTCCCTTTTAAAAAGAAGAATGGGGCAAAAGTGTAGAATAAATAAAAGCAAAGCAGAAGGGACTGCCTTCCAGTGGAACCTCAAACTGCACCACCAAGACCAATTCTGTCATACATCTCCTGCCAACCAAGTTTCAAGAAACCCAAATCTCCATTTCCCTAGTTAAAAAAAAAAGATAAAGCCAAAGTAACTTCCATTTTGCAAATAAAATCAGCACATCCATATAAAAATAATCTTGTGTGCGTGCTTATTGAACTTGCCAGTTTTATTACAGCAGTACAATTTGGTGCCATTTTCAATCACAGAATCATTAACACGAGAGCCGAGCTGAAATTCTCCAGAAGGCACTTTATCAGAGAAATCTAAAAGGAGTTTTGTTTTATTTCATTTTTCAGACCCTTAGAAGACGACAGCCGCTTTACAGAACTTTCTCTAAATATTCTTCACTGTATTTGTGGGGGTGGGGGAGGTGCCAGTAGTGCCAGCATCATGCCTTAAAACAGGAGCGGGGAACCACAAACCTCAGGGCCAAATGCAGTTCTCCCAGCCTCTCTTACCAGACCACACCCTCTCACTGGCCCTGCTTTGTACCCATCATTGAGAGTTTTTGCCTAGCTGTAATGTGCCCTTGAACTCTGATAATGCCCTTTGCATGCTCGGATGGAAAATGGGGCAGTGGTGGCTCCAGAAATTAGTTTACTTCAGCTCTAGCATGTTCTGACCTCTCTTTTATAAAGTCCGGTTCATACAACATTAGCCACAATTCATCCGCAGCCTGTTGCTTTTCAAGAAATACTGCTCTTTGATGTGCTTTCCCTCAAACCAGCTTCTGTGCAAACTGAAGATGGAAACTCCCATTGCATTGTGGTGTGAACAATTTAGGCAGCTTTTTTAAAAAATATATAATATTATTATTGGTTTTACATAATTTTATACATTTCAACTTCAATGATTTCAAACATTAAAATAAAAGGTTCTTTTGAATCTTCAGACCTCCCTCCCTCCCTGTGTTCCATAATTAAAGTTTTCTGCGTCTTTTACCATTATCCATCTGTTATAAATCCATAGTTACCCTAATAAATTCAGGTGGCTTTTTTGCATGCGCAGAAGGAAGCTTCACCAACTTGGAGGAAGAAATCACCGGGCAGTAACATCCCAGCCCCCATTCTGATGTGAACAGTAGTGGGAGAAAGTGACTTGGACATGTAGCTCCAGGAAGCAACCTCACAACATTTCAAGATGCTAATATGAACGTAGCCAGAAATTCCTATGATGCAGTGTGAGGCCTGCTTTGGCTGGTGGATGGGTGTGGACAACTTGTTGGGACAACTTCTCCATTATTGTGCCATTTTGAGCTTGTACTTGGACCCTGAACTTGAGAGCCTTGGTCTTGTTCATAGATCTGGGACAGGAGTAGCCAATTCCCTGCTGCTGAGTCTATTCTGTTATTCTGCCTTAATAAAATTTTAGATCTAACTTGGATTTTAGAGCATCCTCTGTTGTGATCTGGGACAGGAGACAAGACACCTTAGGACAAAATGACGAAGCTATGCTGCTGTCACTATTAATGGTGACCCCTACCTTTGAGAAACTGTTGGAGAATTTATACTTCAGTGAAATCGTCCCTGCAATTTCTCTGTGTGCAAATAAAGGTGGAAGATTTCAAGAAGCCATCCAAGCATAGATCTAACTGACACACATGCAAAGCTGCAGGAGTTTCTAATATGTAGTGTAGGTGATACAACACACTGTACAGCCTCTTGAAGCACTGGAAACGACCACATAAAGGATGGAGTATATAAAATGTGCAATGAGGTTTCACAGGGCCAAGAGAAGCTGGGAAGTGAGATGGAATCCTAAAGTAACCATCAAAGAGTGTGGGGGGACTGGTGGTCACCCACCATCAGTCAGCAAGAACTTTAATGGTTGAACAAAGCTGAACTGTTGGTAACCTCCAATGTTTTAAAGCACTTTCTTAAAAGGAAAATGGATGCCTTCATCCAGGTTGCACAGTGTGCATAACAGACTTTGGGTTTCTTCACAAGAGGAGAGACAAAAAAGAGATTGAGAAGTGGAAGGTCACAAAGAGAGATGAGAGGGTTTCTTTGTTAAGCAGTGGCAGGGGTTTGCAAGCAGATGTGGCCCAGTAGCAGGAAACAGTGCACAAGAGAGAATGAATACTTTTGGGCCAAGCAGGAATTCTGAGCATTGGGACAGAGATAAGAGGTGGTGGGAAGGCAAAGGAGGAAGGGTATCTCTTGGGGAAGAGCTGTAGGTCAGTGGTGGAGCATCTGCTTTGCACACAGAAGGTTCCAAGTGCAATCCCTGACATCACCTTGCAGTGCTGGGAAAGATGCCCTGCCAGAAACTCTGGAGAGTTGCTGCCAGTCAATGTGGACAGTGCTGAGCAAGATGGACCAATGGTCTGACTCAGTATAAGGCAGCTCACTGTGGGCCAGGGCTGCCCCTGCTGCCATCCAGGGAGCGTAGTGAGCTGAGTGAGGTGCGAGCAAGCACTGGCTGGGCGGCCATTTAGCAAGGGAGCCGGCCTCGGCATGGCTTGGCTTGGAGACTGAAGGGTGGCCTGGTCTCAGGAATGTGCCCTTGGCAGTGCAAGGAAGGTAGGCCTACTTTCATGTAACTTGATTCCATTGGTTTGTGTCCTTCCCTCCAGAGCAAGAGAGAAGAAGCTTGTTTCATCCTCCATGTGACAGCCCTTTAGATATTTGAAGATGGCTATCATATCTCATCTCAGTCTCTTCTTCAAGCTAAACATATCCAACTCCCTCAACCGTTCCTCATAAGACTTGGTTTCCAGACCCTTGATTATCTTGATTGCTCTCCTCGGCACACATTACAGCTCATCAATATCCTTTCTTAAATTGTGATGCACAGAACTGGACGCAGTATTCCAGGTGTGGTCTGACCAAGGCAGAATAGAGTGGTATGATTACTTCCCTTGATCAAGACAGTATACTTCTGTTGATGCAACCTAGAATAGTATTAGCTTTTTTGCTGCTGCATCACACTGTGGACTCATGTTAAACTTGTGGTCCACTAAGACCTTAAGAAACTTTTCACATGTTCTAGCAGCAAACCAGGTTTTCCCCATCTTATAATTGTGCAGCTGGCTATTCCTGCCTAAGTGTAGAACCTTATATTTGTCCCTATTGAAATTCATTTTCTTAGTTTTGGCCCAGTTCTCCAATCTGTTAAGGTCATCTTGAATCCTGATTCTGTCTTCTGCAGCATTAGTTTCTGTTTGGTGTCATCTACAAATTTGATGAACATCCCCTCAATTCCTTTATCCAAGTTATTTATCGAGGCATTGAACAACAACAGGCCCAGGACAGAACTCTGTGGCACCCCACTTGTCACTTTTTTCCAGAATGATGAGGAACCATTAAGCAACCTCTTTGAGTTCAAGCAGTCAACCAGCTCCAAATTTACCTGACAGTTATCTCACTCAGCCCACATTCTATCAGCTTCTTCACAATAATATCATGGGGGACTTTGTCAAAAGTGTTACTGAAATCAAGATACAAGCTTGGTGGATCAGGGAAATGCTAGTGTAGTGTAACTATAACAAAGAAGAAGAAAGAAATGAGATTCATCTGGCATGTAAAATGTGACTAGGGCTAGTGATCAAGACATCTGGGTCAACAAGGCCCAAATTGCAGACAAATCCAATGCATTGCAGAATCATAGGATTGTAGCCAACTAAATCAATGGGCCCAAGTTAGTCAGTGGATCTGCTCTGAGTAGGAATAACATTAGATACAACCCAGTGAATTGGAAGGAGTTTTCAAAACCATCTAGACCACCCCCTGCTCAGTGCAATCCATCCCTGACAAATGGCTCTCCTGCTTCTTCTTCCAGAGGGAAGCAGGGAAGGTAGAATGCTCCTCTCACTGCCTCCTGAGGGAGGGACCCCCCTCCTTTGTAAAGCTCCTCCTACCATGAAGAAGTTTCTCCTTGTCAACCACAATCCGCTTTGTCTCCATTTCCACCTCTTGGTCCTTGTCTTGTTCCTCTGGAGCGACAGAGAACAAGCTTGCTCCCTCTTGTGTGATGTGCCAGCCCTTCAGACATTGGAGCAGAAGGCCTTTGTAGACATTTAATAAATCACGAAATTAAAATCCATTTCCATATTACCAAAACCTCCATATTTGGCGCCTTGGAGATATTGAAGGATGTTCAAGACAGCTTGAAATGAAATGGATTATTGAATTTTATGCTAATTGCTAATTGCTAAATTGTTTGGGCTTTTTAAGTTATCATTTTAATGGCGACTTATTTTCATTTGACTGAACAAGATGTGATTTTGTTGTCGCTGTATATTTTGTCATTTCTATGGGTTGTAAACAGCCTCGAGTATTACAATATAGAAAAGTGGTGTGAAAATTAAAAGTTTTATACATGTACGTGTATATGTGTGTGTGAATGTGCTGGGCGTTGAAGCAAAAGAAGGGAAGGGCACCTCTCATTTTCTTTCCCATTCCCTATTAGTTATGCACTAGAAACAAAATAACCCAAGACGCCAAACAAATGTGATCTTAACTTGAATTTAACATTTGCCCTCTGCAATTAATACTGGCCAAGCAACTTGAGCTTTCGTTGTTTGATTAAAATGATTAAGCCTCCATAAAGCACTTCTAGCCCAAATCAGCTCCAAAGGCAGGTTCTGCTGAACAGCTCCTAAACCCTGCTCCATGGTGACCTTGATTGCAAAACGCATTCTAGAATTCCCTATTGCAACCTAGTGTTTTCCACACAAGTGTAATAAATGACAGCTCAACAATTAAGGGTAAATTTGTTGAGTCCCTCTGACAATTAAGGCTATCTGAAGAGTCTGCCACCCCTCATGTAGATCTCTTCATTTTTATTGCTTTATAGCTTTGTGGGCCTCATGGGTGAAAAAGTAGGGTTGTTTTTAAACAAGCAAGCAAATACACAAAATATCTGTGTTGATATTTGGCTGCTGTTTACCCTTGCTACAGCTAAAAAATATATTATAGTACTGTGAACAGTTCACCTCCCCCAGCTGCATTTGGAACCTGCCCAGGAGAACTTCCTCTGATGTTCAGAACTGGAGATCTGTAATGGAAAACTCAAAAAATCACTCATTATGAGGTAAGGCCACCACACCCAAAGCTTAAAAGGTAAAGGGACCCCTGACCATTAGGTCCAGTCACGAACTACTCTGGGGTTGCGGTGCTCATCTCACTTTATTGGCCGAGGGAGCCGGCGTACAGCTTCCGGGTCATGTGGCCAGCATGACTGAGCTACTTCAGGCGAACCGGAGCAGTGCACAGAAATGCCGTTTACCTTCCTGCCAGAGTGGTACCTATTTATCTACTTGCACTTTGATGCACTTTTGAAGTGCTAGGTTGGCAGGAGTCCCAAAGCTTAGGCCCACATTATAATGGGCTCACCACCAGCCATTACTTGATGCCTATGTCCCCCACCCAACACATTGATGCAGTGATTAACCACTGTAAGAACAGGGCTATGGGCCTGGTCCAGCAGGCTGCTTTTATGTTCTTGTGTAACAGCAGAAACCTTATTCTTAAGGCCTTGGTGCACCCATTATTGGAGTTTCCAGTTCCATGAAATGCTTTCCAGAGACAACAGGTGTGTCAAGGTATTGAAGATGCAACAAACAGGCTATTGCCATCACTAACCAGATTACATTGGTTCGAGGAAGAGTGGGATTTGGAAGGAAGTCTGAAAGGAAGCCCCTTCCCCAGTGAATCAACACCGCCTCTAACTTTCTTTGAGAGCTCTTTGCATTTTTAACATTCCCCTGTTCCCTCAGAAAACCTGGGGAAAACAAGCAAATTAATGAGGTGAGTTGGAGAGAGCTTGACAAGTGCTATCAGATGAGAGGCAGCTCCACAAGAATATTAAGGGGGGGCAGGTGGAGCCCTGAGTTGATGGCTTCACTCAGAGCCTAAGGGCAGTTGGTAGCTCCTTGGCGTGCCGCTGCACAGACCGAGCAAGCTTTTTTGTTCCATTAGGGTGGCAGAGGCCTTTTGCTCTGCGGCTTCCTCCCCCTGCCCCATCCTCCCTCGGGCTCTTCTTACTGTACTTTTGCCTCTTATTTGTAAATCAAACTGCAGCAAGGAAAAAAGCAGGAAAGAAACAGGCTCCGTCAAGAGCAATCAGTCCTTGTAAGCTGTAAATGGTGTTTTACTGACCCAGAACTAATCATGAGAGAAAAAGAAAATTTCCATTAAGTGCTAAGTGCTCAGTTATTAAGCATATTTATGCACCTCGATTCTGTTTGGAATCCAGGGGGGGGGAAATAAGGCATGTATGTGTTTTTTCCGTTAAAGTTTCCTTCCCACGGCCCCAGGAGAATTTAAAGAAAGTTCAGAATGGAGAACACGTGTTGATCATCAGCTCAACAATGGTTCCTTTCTAGGTGCCTCCGTGAAAATGACCTCATTCTTTCTTAGGTCTGAGATGACCTGGGAACAGGAACCAGGAGCCACTGATCAGAGTTCAATTATCAAGCCAGGAGCTGGGACTGAAGGCTAGGAGAAGGCCCTTCACATTTTTGCAGAGCAATTTCCCCATATATAATGCATTTTTATACGTTCATATGTTATAGGTTGGGTGGCCATCTGCCTGGTATTCTTCAGTTGTGGTTCTGGCATTGCAGGGAATTGGACTAGTTACCCTGTGATGCCCCTTACAGCTCTATAATTCCATGATTCTATGATATACAACATTGTACAAAATATTTGGCTGGAGAATTACATTGCAAAATTCAGACAAATGTGAATTTGAGAGGACTGCCGTGAATCGGTTCATGTATTGTTCAGGAAAGTACAAATTAGGAAGGTTCACCTTTAAATATGGATGGAGTGGAATTCCTTCCCCATCTCTTCTCCAATCCCTTGAATAATTTCACCCTCCTTTTTAAACCTCTTAACGAGCTCCCTGCTGCTTTCTGTATTGATTTCAGACTCAGAAGACCTAATGCTGTTACGGAGCTGGGTGATATTGTGACCCCAAGAAACAGTGCTAGATATTGAAATTCTGGTAGCGTTCCCTCAAAATCTTGCTCCAGAGTCACACTGAGATTTTGCCGTGGGCACAATCTGGCAATATCCTACAGCTGTGCAAAGTCTCCCTTGGAGTGTTGTTAATCTCGTCAAAATTTATCTGCCCGTGGCATTCCTCAGCTGTTTCGCCTGACGATGGTCCCACCCCACACCCACAAAAAAACTCACTTTGAATTTGACTTCAGGTGAAATGTTGGCATTAACTTCAATTAAGATTATTCAAGCCCTCCAATAAAACACACCCAATCTAAAGCAACAATATAATGTAGTAAAGCAAAATTACCTTTAAGATCCTAGTGGGAAAAGAACAGATATGAAAAGTGGGACATAACAAAGCAACTTGGGCTGCTATTCCATTGGGTTTTCTGAAATGCCTGTGGGTTGCATACAATGGTAGTCATACTAAGAGTAGACCCACTGAAATTAACAGGGACAACTGATTTGAATGGCCCATTGATTTGAATGGGTCTACTCTGGGCAAAGCTTAACTGGATACAACCCTGTGTCATGTTTATTTGGAAATGGGTGCCAATGTATTCAATATGGCTTACTACCAGGTAAGTGCACAGAGGGTTCCTACCTTATTTAACCTGTTAAAAGCCCAACGTAAAGATATTTAGAGTCACTCATAGATCTTGCAATAGTATTATTGAACAAACAATCTTGAGGCACCTTAAGGTCTAGCAGAATAGCTGTGTGGCTGGTGCTTTTGGGGACCCACTTCATGCACTTGCTAAAATTTTATACTATGATTGTCTTTAAGTGCCACAAGATTCTGTGTTACTTTTGGTGGAAAATACTAATATACAACTATCCTTCCTCTCCCTCCTGCCACCCTCATCTGTTTGGTTTTGTGCTTTTGTTTTGCTTCTGTAGAAATTCTACAGTAATTCCTTGAAATTCCTAGGCAAAATTTATGGGTGGAGTGTGGGCCTGACTGGCTTCCCTGGGTGGGGGGGGGATACAGAGGGTACCACCACCAAGGAAGGCCCTATTCCATGTGCACACCAACTTAAATGCAGATTGGCATGGTAGCCAGAGCAGGGATTCATCAGCAAACAAACATACAACTCTGTGTGTCTGTGTGTCTGTGTGTCTGTGAGATAGAGAGAGAGAGAGAGAGAGAGAGAGAGAGAGAGAGAGAGAGAGAGAGAGAAATGGGGGATACAGAGGGAAATGCAAAGATGCACAAATGAATGACAAAGAAAAAATGCTTCAAGAGAAAGAGCTAGGAATATGTAGCAGAAAATGGTGCTGCTCCATTTCCACACACACCTCTGCATTCTGCTACCTGTTTGGAGATGGGTTCCTAGGTAGAGATGGCTTGCCAGGAGCACTGAGGTGTAACAGGGAGGCTTTCAGATCAACAGCGCCTGCACCCCTGCAGAGTCCTCTTGTAATTAAAAAGCTCCCTTCGGCGATGCAGTGCTGCTAAGGCACTCATCAATCAAACCTATCCAAAACCCAGCTTAGCTGATGCTCCAGCCCAGCTGCACAGCTGGTTAACAGTGGGTCCAGGAACATGTAGAAATAGAATGGCAGCTCTCTGGTTTACAGGTGGAGCCAACCATGGATCTGTTTTAACTTTTGGATTTGCAACATACGGTATATACTCAATGCAGTCTTCAATCATTTTCTGTCTAGGGTTATTTGAATTTTAATAATGAATTCTAGTATTACTGATTTAGCATTTGGGATTTTTTAGTTTAGAGAAAAGACAACCTAGAGGTGATATGATAGAAGTTTATAAAATGATGTATCGGATGGAGAGTGTGGATAGAGAAAAGCTTTTCTCCTTCACTCCTTGACATCCAGTGAAGCTGAATATTGGAAGATTCGGGACAGATAAAAGAAGATGATGATGAAGAAGAGTTTGGACTTGATATCCCGCCTCTCACTCCCCTTTAACAATCTCCTTTCCCTTCCTTCCCCACAACAAACATTCTGTGAGGTGAGTGAGGCTGAGACACTTCAGAGAAGTGAGACTAGCCCAAGGTCACCCAGCAGCAGCTGCATGTGGAGGAGCGGGGAAGTGAACCCGGTTCACCAGATTACGAGTCCACCACTCTTAACCACTATGCTAGTCTGTCAGACAGTTAAACTATGGAACTCGGTCCCACAGGAGGCAGTAATGGCCACCAGCTTCAGTGGTATCAAACAAGGACTGGACAAATTCATTGCAGAGATCTGTGGCTACTATCCATGACGACTATGTTCTACCTCCACAGCCAGAGGCAGTAATGCTTCTGAATCCCAGTTCCTGGAAACCACAGGGAGGCAGAGTGCCCTTGTGCCCAGATCCTGCTTGTGTGTTTCCCTTGAGGACATCTGGGCAGCCATTGTGAGACTAAGATGGGCCATTGGCCTGATCCAGTAGGCTCTTCTTTGGTCCTTAGATGGGGACAACTAATTCTAGTTTTGTCCCCATTGCTGTCTTGTACAGGGGCAAAGCAGAGACTGGGGAGGAGGAACTGCACAACCAGGGCCTTCCCATGAACTGCTGGTAATTGAGAAGCCAGGCAGGTAATTGAGAAGGGAAGAGCAGTGCACCAGTCCCCAATGAACCAGCCTCCCCCTGATGGCATGCACAAGACCCCAGGCTCAATCTATGGCATCCTGAGGCCAATTAGGCTGGCTTTTGTAGTTCCAGCAGCCTGTTTACCTCATCTCCCATCACTGCCATTGCTGTGGTGTCCCAAGAAGCCAAGGGGCAAAATGGAAGTGAGGTCCATGCAAGGCAAATGCACCTTCTGACCCCTGCTGGTGCAATTGCACTGGTCTGACTGGGTGGTGGGAGAGGTTTGGTAAGTCGCCCCACCAGATGCTACTGGTTTTTGCAATTGTTAACCAACTGAGAAGCTGAAATCCTTGCAGATGAAAGGCAAATCATCTGGAAACCTACCTGTAGATTCCTATCTACCTCTGTGATAAACCCATGGGGTCTCTGGGTGTAATCTAGCTTTCTGGAGCTCTGTGTTATCTCAAAGGCCAATCCTTGCATTTGCAGAAGAACTTGGGAAGCATTTTCCAGGTCATACGTTGACAACCATCCCTGAATATTCTGTTGACTGGGGTGGGGGAAGTTTCTACTTTCCAAGTGTGATCTCCGAGTTAGGAAACATTCACTTCACAGCTCAGCCAGCAGCTCACTCATTGGCCTTAAGGAATCTCCTACTACTCAGCCTCAGTGCCCCTATCCACAATATGAGGATAACATAGGTCTACCCCACAGGACTGCTATAGGGATTTTGGCTCAGATGCCTGCGAAGCATTTAGAATCCTTCAAATGCAGTTTCTAAATCATACATATTTAGATTGTAACCCTGTTACTTCTAATTACTGCTTTGCAGCCTCTTGTACCTGTAAGCCTCCCTTTAAAAAATAAACAAAACAAAAAATGTTGATTTATTTAGCACGTCCCCACTAACACACACTGTACAAAAGGGTGAAGCAGAGGGCCCAGAAAACAAGCACTAATTCTTCCTAAGATTTACGTGCATGCATGATGAATGATGCAGTTCCCAAGTATTTGTATTTTTAAGTTTTGTCTGGTTAAGGTACAGATGATCTGGCAGAGTTGGAGGATGTGAACCTTTCTGCAGCAATAAAGCTGCACTTTCCTCCAAATCAAATCTCCCTGTGGAAGGAGCATGGAGCAGTGGGGGGGGGGGGGGGTGAATGGCATGCTTGGGAACTCTCCTACCCGCAGAGAAAGCCCTACTCACATATGCACAGGTAGGCGAATTCCCTCCGGATGGCCATACATTATTTAACTGGTTACATTCTAATTACGCAGGCCCTCCAAGTGAAAGCGTGAGCTGGCAAATAAACAGCATTTCTCACCCTCGTTAGCACCTCCTCCACTCCCTCAGCAGAGATGCACGTACACCAATATACAACTTTTATATATATAAAAAATTCACTTTCACTAAAATAAGCTATCCATTTATTCTCGTTCTTGGCCTCCTTTGAGGTTCAGGGATTTCTTCCCCCGACTTCCCGAACTGCTGATGGTTGCAAACTAAATATTTCTGTTGCAAAGCGTTGGCAAAGAGAGAGCCATCAGGAAAGGCAAGGAAGAAAAAGATGGATGGCTTCGTCAGAGGAAATTAGCCAGGCAGCTGGGCCCATCAGGGGCCGCTCCAGACGTCCTGTTTATGGTGTATTTATAATGACTTGGGCCCATGATGTTTCCAGGGTGGTCATATGTGACCTCTGTCTTAATACTCAATACAGAAGACATCTGAAGGCAGCCCTGTTTAGGGAAGTTTTTAATGACTGATGTTTTAATGTATTTTTAATATTTTGTTGGAAGCCGCTCAGAGTGGCTGGGGAAACCCAGCCAGATGGGCAGGGTATAAATAATTTATTATTATTATTATTATTATTATTATTATTATTATTATTCCTGCAAAATTTTCAAGGCAGACATACTGCTTTGCTTCCAACTAGTGCATGTCCTGTCATTTCCTGGAGGAGAGGGCTATTAGCCATGATACCTATGCTCTGCCTACACAGCTGAAGGCAGGAATGCATCCAAATACTGGTTGCTGGAAAACACAGCAAGGGAGAACGCACTTGTGCTCAAATCCTGGTTGTGGGTTTCCCACAGGCATCTGGTTGGCCACTGTTAGAACAGGATGCTGGACTAGATGGGCCACTGGCCTGATCCAGCAGCAGGGCTCTTATTATGTTCTTAGGTTCCTGCTTAAATCCTGTCCTTCTAGATGGCAATCATGTAAATTGGGGAAGAATCACAGAACAACTAATAAAGTCAAATGATGAGTAGACAGTCCAGCATAAACTCACCACTAATGCATTAGAGGCCACTGTCACAACCAATCCAGCATGCTCCTGCCATCTCCCTTCTGGCCAATTAGCTGGTATCTTCAGAGAAAGGCTGTAGCTCAGTGGTGGAGCATCTGCTTTGCACACAAAGGTCCCAGGTTCAATCCCCAGTATCCCCAGAAAGAGCTGGGAATGCCCTTTGTCTGAAACCCTGCGTACCACTGCCACTTACCCCATGTGCTGAGCCACTGAACTGCTGACAGTTGCCTTCTTCAAAACCTTCTGGATTGACTCTGCCCACGCAGGCTGACCACTGGCTTTCTCTCAGCAGGCAAGTGTATAAACAGTTTCCTTTGGCAGCTGAGTCATACATGAACAATAAGGTGTCCCGAATCCCTGGACTATCTGGCAGCGATTCCATATATCATGTTCCCAGTCAGTCCAAAGTCCAGACTGAAGCATAGTCCCGCAGAGATCCTAGAACATCCAAGCTGAGGTCCAGTTGAGCAGGCACAGATCTGTTGCCCTTCTATACTTTGCATGCTGATTGCAGCATCTGGGCTTGACGAGGCATGGAACCCTCACCTGTTCCTACTCCAGCTAAGGAATCACATCCCTCATCCCAGAGCTAGCGAGCCCCACCTGGCCAGCTAGGGAGCTGGGCTGTGGGCCCTTGCCTGACTCAGCCTCCTGGAGCACCTCTCCTGCTGCTGCTCCCTATGCCTCAGAGCCCACTGTGTTAACGAAGACAGTGGTCCCTTTGGCTCTGGTGATGGGTCCTGCTGCTGTGGTTCCTGCTCACTGATGCCCATCCCTTTGCCATCCTTCATCACCCTGTGAGTACTTACTTCCCCATCCCCTGCTTGCCCCGGTGTGTCCCAGCCCCAGCTACACCCCTCACTGGGATCCTCTTCCTCCTCCCCATTGTCCTGCCAGTTCATGGCATCAGGTCTCCCTAAGCTCTGGTTTGTTTTAAGGAAGGGCCATAGCTCAGGAACAGATTAGCTGCCTTGCATGCAGAAGGTCCAAGCTTCAATCCCCAGTAGAATCTGCAGGTAGGGCTAGAATTCCCTGCCTAAGTGCTGCCGCCACTCAGTATAGACAACACTGAGGCAGGTGAACCAAGGGTCTGACTATAAGGCCGTTTCCTTCCTTTGGGTATTCAGTGCTAATCCTACTCAGAGGAAACCCACTGG
The DNA here is from genome assembly GCF_951804945.1 of Podarcis cretensis. Classification (NCBI taxonomy): domain Eukaryota; kingdom Metazoa; phylum Chordata; class Lepidosauria; order Squamata; family Lacertidae; genus Podarcis; species Podarcis cretensis. The sequence continues at coordinate 33,778,032 of NC_137177.1, forward strand.
CATCAGTAGGCACAGCTAGTTTAGGTTTCAATGGGTCTAACTTTGAGTAGGACTGAATGCAACCCTGTATTCCTACACCCCTTGCTTTTTGCTCCTGACTCCTGGCTTGCTCTTGCCCTCTAGTCTGTTATCTCGTCATAAAACCATGGAACTGTGCAGTTGGAAGGGATCTCAAGGTTCATCTAGTTGAACCCCCTGGAAAGCAGGAATCACAGTTAAAGAATCCCTGGCAGATGGCTCTCCAACCTCTGTTTAGAACAGGGGTCTGCAAACTTACTGCGCCTTGGGCCAGTATCTCCAGCGCTGATTGCGCGGCGGGCCAGAGGGCGGGGGAGCACATGCCCACATGCGTGTGCATACACTATTTCCGGCGCACTTTCGGGTTGGAGGAGCACTGGAAATAGCTTGTGCACATGTGCACGGGCCTCCTCCAACCTGGATGTGCACTGGAAATAATGCTTGCACATGCGCACAAGCTATTTCTGGTGTTCTTCCGACCCGGAAGTGGGCAACCGCACAGTGCAGCGCCAGTAAGAGTGGGTGGCAGCAGTGGGCGGCGGGGGTTGCCGCGGACCGGATAAATGAGTCCCTTGGGCCTTATCCAGCCCACGGGCCTTAGTTTGGGGACCCTGGGTTTAGAAACCTCCACAGCCTGGCTTGTTGATTCCGACCACTGGCTAGTCATGCCTGGCTCCTGGCTCAAAACTCATGGCCCACGACCCAACTCTGAGGCCCACGCCACCCCCAGAAACTTCACTGTCACCCCCACAGCACAACAGATACCCAGCAGGTAGGGCTGATTGGGCCGAGGGCTACTGTGAACAGCTAGCGACATGCAGGACCAGCGGTGGTTTAAGGATGATGGATTGGGGAGCTAAGCCCACCTGACAACTTAATTAATGCTGCTCAAACCACTACACAGCACTGTCTCGCTGTCATTGGGTTTAGAGGGATGATTTAGCAGGATGTTCTTACGAAAAAAATCATTCTCTATCAATCCTATTTCCTTGTGGAGTTAGCAATCTGCAGCCCTTCGGCCTCTGATCCATTAGTGTTTGTTTCTTGGGAGTTTATTTGAGGGATAAATCTTATAAGCAGGGGGTGGCAGCTCTTTGGCAGCGCTTCTCCCTGCCCCCACACTTGTACATGCAGTTTACTATGTGTTGCTGTGAACGGTAACAATGCACCAGCTTCGGAGAGTCACCTCTCCAAAGACAGCGAGCGTCAACTGGCCCTGACCTCTGGGTGGTCATTAAAGAAAGCCACAGCAACATTCATAAATGCTAAAAGGCAGCAGGCTCTGCAGCCTGGCCAAGCGCCAAAGAGGGTAATTGACTTCAGCATCCCTAGATCTACCGGCAGCCTCAGCCGGAGACAGGATCCATAAAACTTCCCATGTTGTATGAGAAGCAGCAAGGCGTTGAGAGCCTTGAACTGTTTCCTAGCAAACCCCTGGGTATCGGCATCATACAAGTGGCAGACAATCTCTGTTTCTGACCTCAGGGCTCGGAGGCTCCACTGGGGATCACTAAGGCACTGTTGCACAGCATCAGGTGAAGAACTGCAGTGCAGCTCAGGGATCAGCCAGTAGCTTGGTCAGAGAGCTGGTGCCAGCTGTATTTAGTGGGATTGGACCTTGCTTCCGTAATCCAGGAAAGAGCAGTCATGTATTCTACATGGGGCTGCCCAGTGGAGCAGAATTCTGCTCGTGCATGCACAGTGACTGGTGCATATGGCCCCAGTCAAAGGAGCCCAACTCAAAGTATTGGCTTTGACCTTTAAATCAGGGGTGGGGAATCTTTGGCACTTGAGATATCCCCGTTGTGGGGAACCCCATTGCTCTGCCCTTTTTCCTGCAATATTTCTGTTCCTGCTAGGCGAAAAGAAGAGCGCTGGCCCCTTGCCCTCCCCACTATCATGTCAGCCAGATGAAATAGGTGAACAACAATGCAGCAACAGCAGCAGGAGGAGACATAATTTAGAGGGATTGGCTTTTCCCCAGAGCACCAGCTCCCTGGCCCAATGAGGGATGAGAGGAGCTGTAATGGGAAGGTAATGAACCTGCAGAAGATGAAGGGGCTTTTCATTCACAACACAAAGGCAACAAAGGGCAGGGTGATCTCTGCAATCCAACCCCCACCCACAAACCATCACATTTTGCTCAAGGGATTTTGCAGAGGGCTTCACAAAGCTTTGCCCCAGAACCTGTTGGGTCAGTCCCAGAATGCACTTGCAGAGTGTTTTGGTCACTTTCCGATAAATGCCAATCAAAGTGATGCATAATAATAATAAAAAAGAGGGCAAGGCTGGTGGCTTCAGGTACAAGGAGGCCAGTGGCAAATTGCCCTCCGTCGGCCCCTCACAGCACTGGCAGCCCCTCCCCAAGTTGCCTTGCAAGCAGATCCCATGATCTGCAACCACCCACTGTTTTGACGTTCCCACAACCCTCTGGTGTAGCAGAATGTAGTTGGAAAGCAAAAATGGCAGCAGTTCCAACACCTGCTGTTGATTCAATTTGGCAAAATGGAGGGTGGAATGTGGGCAGGGTGAGAAGGGGACCACACAGGACAGGTGCTGCCACCAGTCATAGAAAACTCCTGGCAATCTATAGAAGCAATTAGTTATAACTAAAAGTAGGTGAGATCACCAAGATGACGATGACAACAACAACAACAACAGGAAAAAGCTCATCATCCTGTGGCTCCTTTTATCTCCCTATATGCTAACATTTTGGTAGAAAACTAATTTGTGACCATTGGCCCTGGCAGTGCACATGAAATCATTTAAAGTGCATTATATTTAGTTAAAGAGCACTGAAATTGTTGAAGGGCATTGCATAGTGATTTCCCCAGTTTTCCATAAGAAAAACTACTGCTTTGCATAGCATGGATGACAGAAACACTATGGTTAAAGAGGTGGGGATACTGAAATGTTGTAGCAAGTAGAGCACATAGTGAGTCTGGCCTTGTTTTTTGTTTGTTTACTCTTGAAGAAACCAGCTTGGCTGTGATACTTGAGGTACAACAGTAAAAACTGGCAATCTATACTGCCCGAAAGCTAAATTTGAGATGTATGTGAAGAATTCTGCCCAGGCAAAACAACTCTAGGATTATTAGTTTTTGCAGGGTAGGAATGGAATTTCAATAAAATTGGCTGTGTGAGTTCCACACAGCTTGATGTTGTGAAATTTGAGGTGCATTTAGATGGTCCAGTGCAGGCAAGAAATCCACAGAAATTATGTTAAGACTGTGGGTAAGATAAGCAAAACTTCTCGAAGGGAGTTTTGTACATCTCTAGAATGCTGGTCTTCATCTAGTGGGTCAAGATCCACTGGTGGGACATGACCTGATCCAAGGTGGATCACAACAGGAGCACTACCACCATGTGGTAAAAGGTTACAAAATGGTTTGCCAAATGCATGTTTGGGTTAGAAGTGGGACCTGGGTCTGAAAAGGTTGAAATTACCAGCTCTAGAAGATGTAAGACATTTATCACCAAATAGCCTACTGTAGATGGAACTGCATTGGGGGTGTGGTGGGAAGAGAAAGAGACCCCCACAATTCTGTTCTCAGAAATGGCTCCAAAGGAGAGTTGATCTGATTGCGGTGCTTTTCTCTTTTTTTTACTCCACTGTTCCCTTCTCCTGCATTCCAAACGCATCTCTTTCTGCATCCGAGAGCAATTAGACCAGCATCTCTCTCCTTTAAAAGAATGAGTCCATTTGCAGTCGGGTGGTGTTTCCTGTTTTTTGCTTTTCAGTTCCCTAATGGGGCTGAAATGAATAAACTGGCACTGGAGGAGAATAACAGAGAAGACAGCAGAGGGAGGAAGAAGGAGGGAGCCTCCATAATGAGGAGGGAAGGCAAGTGGAAGAGGGGAGGCACCCTGGTGGTGTTCATAGTGTGCAGGACCGGTCCTGCCACGAGGCACAGTAAGGCAACCACCTCAGGTGGCATATGCCAGGGAACAGGAAGTTATTGGTGGTAGCTTCCCCCTGCCCACCTCCAGCCAGTCTTCCTGAGCTGGTGCCCTAGTGATGGGGATGTTTCTTATTGGCTAGATCTGGCTGTATGCCTCACCTGGGATGGGGAATATTAGACTCAGGGACCAAATGTAACTCTCCACTCCTGTCTACCTGGCCCTCAGGACTCTCCCCAAACACATCCAAAATGGGGTGGGGTGGGGTGGGGAGATTTCATCTAATATTCTCTGAGTTGGGGGACAGGGGGGAGGGAAATTAAATGGTTAGTTTATATGGATAGATGAAGGAAGTGCTGAGCTAAAAGAGGAGACTGGAATGAACAGGGGGATCAAGCAGCCCATTACTTTTTGTAAAAAAATAACTTTCAATAATAATAAAACTGGATCCATGATTATGTCCAAAAATCTTATTTAGGGATGTTGATATTGAGGAGTCATGTGTTTGTGTGGGTGTGGGCATGTTTAAATTCTACAACAGTTCGGGGGTGGGGGGGTTGAAAAAAGGAATTTTTCAGAAAATTTTGAGAGATCATCTCTTGGGCTATGACAAGTCAATCCGTTTCCTACTTCTTCACCGGTGCTCTCTTGACATATCTATCTTCATTTAAAACTGTGACATTGTGGTGGACTTGTGTTATTCTAGTTAGGGGTGGGGAGCCTGAGGCCGCTTCCCCTCATCTGGAGCCTTCTAGGTGCTCACATGCCAGCGGTTGATGTGACAAATGACAAAGGAGGCAGAGCAACGGATGAGACTTTTGTACAGTTGTGCCCCATTCCAGCCACGCAGCAGTGGGATATTTCTGCACACCTCTCAGCTTCCCCTCCCCCCAGAAAACCCTCTCAGTCCAGGAAAGGAAGACGCTGTCACAGTTCAAGGACACATTCCAAGCAGGCAAAAGATGCCAGTGTACACAAACCTCCCCTGGCCGGCCCACTGGAAGGAGTGCCCATTTCCTTGCCCACTCATGGGATTCCAGCTGTTAAATGCTGTGCCAACCCTCTCTTTCAAAGAAAGGTACAGGGGCCAGGGGCCATGTCACTGGTTGGCTCATCATCTGAGCTTGTTCCTTTGACTCCTCATGCAATCACTCAGGGACTTACCTTATGTCCTATTCTAATCTGAAAATGGATGGGGTTTTGTTTTGTTTGCAAAACTGCTGTCATGAGTTCCAGTTCATCAGATGGGGAGAGCCAGGACAGGTCCAAAGGGCAGGGAAGGGAGACCTTCTTATCTGTCTCTATATGCTTAGCAGCCAGAGTTGCACCAACCAAATGGCCAAGCCTCAGTCAACAGTTAGGCTGGGTCGTTTGCCATTGGCTCTTCAGATCACCTGGTCTGGCTGGGCTGATAAGATGCAGTACCCCTCCGGGGGGTGCTGTAGTGGACTATTCTCTCCTTCGGCCTACAGACTGCCCCAGTGGAGCAGGGAGTTAAACCACCTGCCCCCTGTTGCCAGGTTCTCTGGTTCAAGCTCCCTGGTGCATTACGCTAGAGCTGGCTCCAGGATGGGTAGGGCATTAGGCAAGTTCTTTTCATCAGGTGCCCCCTCCCTCAGTAAGCTGGCCACCTCTGCTGTTACTGCTGTCTAGCTGGCCTCCTCTTTCTCTGAGCCCACCACCTACTTGAGGGAGAGGATGAGGTGTGAGTGGCGGATTCTTTTCATACTCCAGGAATTGGGTCCCTCAGGACCAGAGGCCAATTACAGCCCTCTAGGTCTCTGCAGGCTGCTCCCCCCAATGGACTTACTTTGTAAATGCTTTGAGTGTGTTTGCCTGACTGGGAGGTGTCCTGGAACTCCGACCATGTGAGTGCATGTCGAAACTAGCCCATTGTACCAAGAGAACAGTTATATCCATTGCTTAGATTGCAGATGTGTTAATTTTTTGGAAGCCTTTGGCCCACCAAGCTGAATGCAGCCCATGTGCCCCATTTTGTGGCCTGCTGGGTACTTGGCAGGTTTTAGGTTTATTTATTCCTTTCTGAAGACCCAGGCCAGCAGCAACCAGCAGTTTTATTTGAGCAGTTGTTCTAGCAAACCCAGGTGGGCTCATCGGGTGGACCACTGTGCACAGCTGTTGTGCTGCATCCCGCCTGGTGGCTGTTTGTTGCAGGAGACAGCTTTTGTGTGTCCTGGGACTCTGGCAGAAGAGTGAGCATCGGGCAGCATCATGTTAAGCACTACAAACCCCCAACCATGGAGATGGAGTTCAAGGTACAAAGGTGCCAAAAGTGGTTCCAACAGCACACAAACACACACATTCACTCCTGTCTTCGTGTTCAAGGGCAGTCCTGTTATTCAAAAGAAATATAAAGCCACGAATGTCTGTGTGGGTGATTTGTTCCATTCTATTCCTGAGCCATCTGAAATATTAAAAAATTGAATTGTAACTCAAGGCACAAAGCACACTTACGCGTGCCTGCACGTGCGTGCTCTCGATTAAGAGCCAAGACTGGTCTCTGGCCCTAGAGCCAAGCCATCCATTATGTGGCTGAGTGATGGGAGCCTCACACCCTCCTTTCCTTTCTTCCTTCTGAAAAAGGGGTCAGCTCCTTCCCTAGGTAATGGCCCGCCTTTTCGTTCTCCAGGAGGAAAATGAAAATGCATTTGCCCGAATCCGCGGGGGCAACTGCCTGACTCCCTGCCAAGTGAATGGCAACCTTTCTGCCATGCCAGCTCAATCTCTTGGTGCTTGTGACGAGAGGAGAAAGGCAGGAGGGAGGAAGTGGCAAGGCGAATGAACGCAAGAAGACATGGGAGAAAAGAGGGTTACTAAGAGGGTCACCCACTCCAGAGGAGTTGGGAGCCAGGAGCTCTTTCTCACACAAATATGCATTGCTTGGTTATTTGTTTAATTTGTTATACCCAGATCTTCCACCAAGAAATTGGTGAGTGTGTGATCCCTGCCTCTTCTCCTGCTCCAATTTCTCTCAACAACAACCCGTCAGGGTAGGCTAGGTTAAGAAACAGTGCTGAGTCCAGTGAACTTTGTGGCTGCACAGAGATTTGAACCCAACTCTCCACCAGTCCAAATTCAGAGTCCCTTCCATGTTAGCTGCCTACCACCATAGCTGATTGTGTCAAAGGAAAGATGTTGCAAATAATTGCTTGTGAGGCAGTGCAATGCTGTACAGGACTTTGATCCTGAATCACCTATTCAAGGGCATCTGTCAAATGAATACTGTGTTTGTAGGAATGTCTCAAACCTATCTAAGAAAAACTCACAAGTTGTATTGAAATGCTTTTTTTGCTTCCCTCAGGGAGCATTAGATTAGCCTTCCACAACCTGGTGTCCTCTGGATGTTTTGAACCAGAATTCCAAATTCTAGTGGATCTAGAGGGCTGCATTAGATTTGGGAATGTCCAAATTCACCTGGAAATTTCACGTTGGACATATCTGGTGGCAACTTCTGCCCTTGGCCTTGTCAACTTCAGTCCCTGGGTGGGGGTCTTTTCCTCCAGCCCCCGTCTCCCAAGGGTTTGATGGTCAGAGGCAGTGGTGGCACCAACTGTCTCCAGCCCCATTTGCCTCAATCTACATTCATGTCCTCTCTGCATCTCAGGCAGGGTTGTATGACAGCCTGCCTGAGAAATTTCATTCTTATCAACATTCTTTTTGCCCCACTCCAAATTCCTTGGATGGTTTAACTGAGGAAATAATTCTGCTTTGGCCAAACTTTAGTGGCACCTCTACATACCCATGGATGAACCAGTCTCAAATAGAGGCTGAAAACAAGGAGGCTTTCCTTTCAGCCTTGCAACTCAGGAGGCAATAATAACAATACTAAACAAGAGCATTCCCCTGACACCCACCCAACATATCTCTCTCTCTCTCTCTCTCTCTCTCTCTCTCTCTCTCTCTCACACACACACACACACACACACACACACACAGAGAGAGAGAGAGACATGCAGCTTCCGGGCTTTTGGCTGAAAGAGTGACAAATAACTAGCACAGACCAGCAGACGGGCAGGTGGCCCACAGCAGTACAGAGGGGGGAGCTTGGGACTTATCTCAGCAACCAGTTGCCCTGACTGAACACAGGAACCCTATGCACTTTAGAACAGGAGTGGGGAACCTCATGCCTAGGGTCTCCCGGTCTCCCTCTTTGGCCCTCGGGACTCTCCTTGGGCTACACCTCCTCCTCCTCAGCCACACCCCTCTGCTTCGTTCCCTGCCAGTATTTTGGTGTCTGGCTGCAAACGTATCGCTGAACTCTGAATATGTTTCTTGCTTGCCTGGATGGATGACAGAGAGGGGTGTGTGTAAAAACAAAAGTCACATTTTCATCTTTTGCTCTAACCCATGGGTAGGCAAACTAAGGCCCGGGGGCTGGATCCGGCCCAATCACCTTCTAAATCCAGCCTGTGGATGGTCTGGGAATCAGCGTGTTTTTACATGAGTAGAATGTGTCCTTTTATTTAAAATGCATCTCTGGGTTATTTGTGGGGCATAGGAATTCGTCCTCCCCACCCCTTCAAAAGATAGTCTGGCACCCCACAAGGTCTGAGGGACAGTGGACCAGCCCCCTGCTGAAAACATTTGCTGACCCCTGCCTAACCATTTCTCCCTCTGGCCCTGACCACCACTGGCATGTGGCCCCAGAAGGTTCCCCAGAAAGGAATGTGGCCCTCGGGCAGAAAAACAACCCTCCCCCACTGCTTTATAGCAAGGCTCTTCTTGGATAGGCTGCTGCCTCTCTCTTTGCCTAGTCAACTGTAGGACATTGTTTCAGTCAATCCAACAATTCATGTTTTGCCAGGTAGGCACATGAAGGAGCTGAGGCTCACAGAGATGTCCTGTAAAATTTGCTAGAGAGAACTCTGTGAGATCACTTGCTTTGTCTGCCTAGACAGGAAGCTGTAGCCCTATATACTTCCTGCTTGCCCAGGCATTTTTCTCTTTCTTCATCATGCTTCCATGCTGCTCACTTGTACATGTCTGAGTTCTGCAGCTCAGACCCATTTTTAAACTTACATTTTGTAGTTTTGTAACATAGTACACTGGTACCTCGGGTTACAGACGCTTCAGGTTACAGACACTTCAGGTTACAGACTCCGCTACAGAAATAGTACCTTGGATTAAGAACTTTGCTTCAGGATGAGAACAGAAATCGTGCAGCGGTGGCATGGCGGCAGTGGGAGGCCCCATTAGCTAAAGTGGTACCTCAGGTTAAGAACAGTTTCACGTTAAGAACAGACCTCCAGAACGAATTAAGTTCTTAACCCGAGGTACCACTGTAGTTATAAACCTGCCTTCATTTTACTACTATAGGTGATGTTTCAAGACCTAGATTATGTAAGTAAATACTACTTTTATTTCTTCACAAAACAATGTCTTTGTGGTTGATGTTTTTAAGGAGGAAAATGGGGTAATATCTATTTGGGTTTTCCTATATAAAAAAATCAACCCTAGTAATACCAGAAAAATCCAGTTTGCCTTAAAGCATCCTGGATTATTGTTTCTAGAAGGTTAAATCAACCTTGTTTTAGCGTCTAAATTTAGTGGTACTCTACTAATCTTACTGGGACGCAGGTGGCGCTGTGGGTTAAAGCCTCAGCGCCTAGGACTTGCCGATCGAAAGGTCGGCGGTTCGAATCCCTGCGGCGGGGTGCGCCTGCCAACCTAGCAGTTCGAAAGCACCTCCGGGTGCAAGTAGATAAATAGGGACCGCTTACCAGCAGGAAGGTAAACGGCGTTTCCGTGTGCGGCTCTGGCTCGCCAGAGCAGTGATGTCACGCTGGCCACGTGACCCGGAAGTGTCTCCGGACAGCGCTGGCCCCTGGCCTCTTAAGTGAGATGGGCGCACAACCCCAGAGTCTGTCAAGACTGGCCCGTACGGGCAGGGGTACCTTTACCTTTACCTTTACCTTACTAATCTTACTCACATAAGCAAGGATAATAACTTAACAATATATATCCTCTCCTAGTGCTTAAATCCATTCCTACATGAACAGCTGCCCCCCAAATCTCTCCATCTTCCATTCAGGTGAGCCAGAGGCATCACTACAGAACACATTTGAGGACACATTCCAGCCTGGCTCAGACACTCCAGGAGCAGGAGTCACTGAGAAGCCTGGCCTGGTCAGAGTCCTGAAGACTGCATTTATCCCCTGGTCTGAGCAGGAACTTCATAATGAAGGAACAGAGGGTAACAAGAAACTGAACACTCCCTTTGTATAAAACTCTGGTGTTTCTGCTTTTGGCAGTGTGGTCCCTTATTACTAACCTGTCTGCCCATTATAGACTTGGATTAAATCTTACTCTCACACATCAAACCTGTTTTTTGAAAGTCTGCAGTTCTCAGGAACTGTCTGGGGTCAGTCTCATTAGAAACCCAGCCAGATGCTTCAGCACCACATGGCCAGCTGTTACAAGAGGCAGCAAATTAGCAGTGTCCAAGGAAAGCCAAGAGGCACACAGTGGATTGGGTGATGCAGACAAAATTGGTGGGACTGGTGTTAATGGGTGAGTGTGCTGTGTTTAGGACTTTTTCTTGTTCATGGCCTCATAGAGCAGGAATTAATCAACTCCAGAACTCTGTTCCAGGACAGAATCCTCCATATATCAACTTCCCATGGACCTGGTTCCAGGAACTCAGAATTATTATTTTTCTTTGGTCCAGGCCCTTTAAAAATTCCATTTTTTTTAATGGAAGGGCATAAAGAGGCAGCCTTATTATGGAATTAGAGAATTACATCCTCCCTTTCTTTGGGCTTTTAAATGCCTTTGCCAGATGCACAGATTCTGTTCTAAACATGTGTTTGTGTGTGTGGTGGCCTGCACTGCTGGCAGCTTTCAAATCAAGGAAGAGGATCCTGTGGCTCTTCAGACATTGCAGAACTGCCACTGCATGTCTGATCACTGGACAATGGTGAGTGGGGTGAATGGGAGTTGGGATCTCACAGTGGTGCACCCTATTGGGCAACTCATAATCTCCTGCACTGAATGACCTGTCTTGGTTGCCAATCAGTAACCAAACTAGGTTTAAAGTGTTAGTCTTGTTGTCTGAGAGGCCATGTTATCTGAGAGAGTGTTCTCTGGTCTGTGGTTGGGGTCCTCCTGACCATACAATAGCCTTCAGACACCCATCTGGTAGGGGCTACCCATCTGGTAATGGTAGCACTTACCATTAGGAATACTCTTCCTTATTGAGATCTGGTGAACGCCAACCATGTCTCGCCAGAGTAGTACATGGTTTGGTTATCTTCCACTTGAACTACTGCAATACGCTCTACATGGTTACCTTTGAAGGTGACTCAGAAACTACAACTAATCCAGAATGTGACAGCTACACTGGTGACTGTGAGCAGCTGCTGGGACTGGTTTTAAAAGATCCATGTTGCCTTGCGGTATGTTTCTAAGCACAATTCAAAGTGTTGGTGTTGACCTAAATGGCTTTGGCCCTGTATACCTGAAGGAGTGCCTCCACCCTCATTGTTCAGCCCGTACACTGATGCCCAGCTCAGAGGGCCTTCTGGCAGTTTCCCCATTGTGAGAAGTGAAATTACAAGGCACCACCCTGTGGAACACCTTCCCAGCAGATGTCAAAAAGTTAAACAACTATATAACTTTTTGTAGACATCTGAAAGAAGCCCTGCTTGGGGAAGTTTTTAAGGCTTGATGGTTTGGTTAGGTTAGGTTTTCCTTATCCTTCTTCTTTCCCTCTGTATTTTTGTTGGAAGCTGCCTAGAGTGGTTGGGGCAGTCAGATGGGTGGGGTATAAGAATTTTGTCATTGTTGTTGTTGTTAAAGACCTACCTGTTCACTTGGGCCACAGGTAGCCAGCACATGCCCCTTCAGAACTCCCATCAGCCCCAGTCATCATAGCCAATGGTAGCTGAGGATGGGAGCTGCTATTCAGAACCCTGAGCCAGGCTTTCTCTGATCCGTAATTTTGTTAATAACCACTTACCTTGGTTATTGTGTTAACTTTATTGATTTTTTTTATTGGATAGTCTTACATTTTATTATTGTCTGAACTGCTTCAGAATTTCTTTTGTGAATGAAAACCAAGATAGAAACCTTTTGCTAAATTGCAAACACCTGAAGGTCGATAAAAAGAACCAGTGTGGTGTAGTGGTTAAGAGCGGTAGTCTCGTAATCTGGGGAACCGGGTTTGCGTCTCCGCTCCTCCACATGCAGCTGCTGGGTGACCTTGGGCCAGTCACGCTTCTTTGAAGTCTCTCAGCCCCACTCACCTCACAGAGTGTTTGTTGTGGGGGAGGAAGGGAAAGGAGAATGTTAGCCGCTTTGAGACTCCTTAAAGGGAGTGAAAGGCGGAAAATCAAATCCAAATCCAAGGGGGGGGGCACTACCACCAGTAAGATCTCCCCAAACCCAGACAAGCCAGTTCAAAGGGTGCCCCCAACAAATAATAACGGAAAGAGCCTTCTAGATTCATCAGTTGTAATTGGGAGGCATGTGAGTTGTTTCACTTCAGCCCCATCTGAAGGCCTGATTGGAGGGCAGGGTGGTGGTGTGGACAGATGGGGCATGTGGGGCATGCCACAGATTGTGTTTCGTGCCTCCCCTCATTTCAGAAAACACCATTTCCCAACCAAATCTGCAAACTCTGAACTGCAGCTGGGTTGGAAATTGCCAGCAGTTCTAGACTCCTCCTCCTCCTCTTTGTGGGCAAGGAAGGATCAATAATCGCCGCTCTTCCCTTCTTCCTTTTGTGTTGCGCTGGAACAGCTGCCAAGCAGAGCCTGCACTTGGCAGCAGAGCCCTCCCAAGGAACCAGTCCAATGTGGCTGCTTCCCATCTGTTCTAACAAGGTGACTCAGGCTGAAGGTGTTCTCCAAACTCCCCGCTGGCTGTATTTATTGTCAAACAGTTTTTGCTTTCCCTGCTGCCTCTGGAAACGTGTGGAGTAGCTGAAGATGCACAGTCATTTTGTCATTTTCCTTTCAGGGTACTCTGGAGCCCAGCAGAAATAAACAGCGCCTGCCCACATTGTCACTGTGATATATATGACCTAAGTAGTGTGTAGCCAGAGTTCCCCTGTGTTCAAGGAATCCAGGTTCTGTGATGTGCAAAAATCCTGAGACTTGCATCCGTCCCAAGTTTGATCCCTTGCATCTCTGAATAGGGCTGGGAAAGTCCCATCTGAAACTCTAGATACCCACAACCAACAGTGTACAGATCAAGGGAAGTAATAGCACCACTCTGTTCGGTCTTGGTCATACCACACCCCGAGTCCTGTGCCCAGTTCTGAGCACCACAATTGAAGGATATTGACAAGCTGGAACATGTGCAGAGGAGGGTGACCAAGATGGTTAAGGGTCTGGAAACCAAGCCTTCAGAGGAACAGTTCAGGGTTGTGGGTTCGAGTCCCGCATTGGGCAAAAGATTGCAAGTGGTTGGAACAGATGACCCTCTTGGTCCTTTCCAACTCTATGATTTTATGATTCTAAGTAAAATACAGTCCACTAGCCAGGTATGGTGACGCAGCTAAGGTTCAGTTAATATTTTGGTTTTACTGTCTGGTCAGAAGCCTGCATTTCAAGCATCTGGAAGGACCCCAGAGCAAGCTGGTGGGCTACATTTGGCTTAGCAGGTCCCAAACTGGGGAGGTCAGATCAAAATTGCACATGATATTACCTCCCCCTTTTTAAGGGAGAACAAGCCTACCCAACCTCTGTTACCTTCCAGGCTGAAGACAGCCCAATAATATCCATTATGGAGGCTTGTTAGGGGTTTAGTAAGCCCTCAGATTTTGCTATTTCACGGTCAATGCAAAAAACAAGGACAGCAGCTCAAGCATGAGCCAGCTTTGCTCTCTTTTAAAAGAGTCTCTTCTCAAGGCTGAAGTTCCATTTTGGGCCGACCAGAAGAAGATTTATGAAACAAAGATTGATATTAAGTTATCTTGTTGCTGGAGTTCCATTGGAATCGCATCAGCAACAAATATAGAAATAGAGAGTTATTCTCTTGGACTCAGTGCTTTTTTTCTAAAAAAAATGTTTAGGGGTATGTGCCCCCCTGCGCTGGACTTATTGCAAGAATATTGAACTGCTTGGCTTTGAAATATTGAGTTGGGTATGTTATTTTGGCATTGTAAATAGCATTTAAGACTCTTAAGTATTAGAACGTGTTGAATTTTGGTACATTACTGTTAATGAATTTTCGTCAGCCATATACTGACTTGGTATAAGGGAGGGCGTCCTTTGCTTGTTCTTACATCATTGGTCAAAGAGCAGTAAAACCAAGAACAAAACAGCAGCAAAAGTTCCACAGAGTGAATGTTTTATTTCCAACAAACATAGCGCCCGCCCGGCCTGGGATAGAGCAGGTGAGGATAGGGAAGGGAGACGTGGGGAGGGTGTTCCAGGTAGGGAGGGAGACTCAGATTCAACCTGGGGCAGAATGGGGCAGAGAAGGAGCCAGGTCTTCTCCCCCGCTGCCCAGGCAGGGAGATCTGGTGCTGGAGGGAGGACGGTGCAAGGAGCCGAGTCTCAAACGGGGAGACGCAGGGCAGTGGCGACAGCTATCCCAGACTGCTGGCCGTGCACACAGTGCATGGCCTGAGGAAAGGTCCAGATAGAAAAGAGTTAAGGTTGGTTCTCTTGCCCCCAAGTGGGGGGAAACCTGCCCCTGCCCCTCCAAGTCCTGAGGCGCCGGAACAGCCGCTGGCGTGATTGTGTGAGCGCTTTTGGATCCTGCCGGTGAATCACTGCATGGGGGAAAAGAGGGGCTGGCAGAAGGTGTGTGTCTTTCTCTCTGTGTGTGAATGCCTCCCCGCCTCATCATGACCTCCAAGTGGAGCAAGTGCTTATGTGGGGTGTGTGCATGGCTGTGCCTTTGTGACACTTGGGGAGGGTGCAGCTCCTGCTATCCCGCCCCCTCTCCTCCTCTCGAGGACCATCTAAAGAGGTGGCCACTGTTTCCAAAACTGCCCCCCTCCTCAGTAAAACCGCTGGAAGGGGATGGAGCTGTCTTTTCTTTTTGTCTTCTTTTTCCAAAGTGTCAGTGTGAAAATATATATATATATTTATATATATTTATAGATCGATAAATCCCAGAGTTCACGAGGCTCACACTTCTGTCTGGAAGTCCCCCTCGGATAGATCCAGGCTCATGCAATGCTTCTCCCAGTCGGCGGAGTGCAGCTCCAGTTTCTCCCGGTGCTTGGAGGGCAGGGAGCTCAGCGTCATGGCCTTGAAGGTGCTCCAAGACTTCTGCTTCTGCTGCCGGCTCTCTGGGCTGGTGACTTCCTGCTGGGGAAAGAAGAGAGAGAAAAGGGGAGGGGTGCTGTTAGGCTACAGAGTGAAAAATAAACTGCACAAGATACACAGAGCGGCTTCCGCTGAAAATAGCTGGCCCAGAAATGACTGTAGCAGAGCACCTACAAGGATGCCTCCAGGTGAGACTGGAATCCTGTCTAAAACCCTTCATAGCATGACTGTGGTATTCTCTACATATAGCAATTGCCTTTGCCAAGGCTCTCTGGTGTCCTGTGGACTCAGCAATAGCTTTAGAAGCTACAGATGCTATTCCTGATGGCTTTGGCCTGTTTCCTACTTTGTATATTAGGTGACCAGCACCAGCAAATCCTCTCCCATAATGCCTCTCTCTTCTTCCTTCCTCTCTCCTGTTATCAAAGGATAACAAAAACTTACGCCAGGCATATTCTTTTCCCCACTCCCTGAAGAGACGCTCCACCGCTTTTCTCTCTGTGTGAGAACAAAAAGAAGAATTAAGCCCATAGACTATGCCTCCCCTCCCACTCTGTGATCCAACTCAACCTGGGCCCAAACTGTGGTATTTCATGGTGTGGAATTCAGCAGAGTTTACACTAAGGATGGGTGAATCGAAGGATTCCTAGTCTATGTCACTTTGTAGTGTGTTTTCCTCTTGTCTTCACATTTAATCTGCTTTTTAAACATCCTCAGTTGCAGGCACAGCTTAGCTATGCACATGGTTGTAACAGGGGTGGAATTGTAAGCAGTGTGGATGGTTGGGGTTGGCCAGGGGGAAACAACAGAAAAAGTACAGATAGTGACAGTTCGGTTAGAGCCAGAATACATGTAAGAGAAGCACAGTGACCCTTTTCCGATAGCAGTGATAAGTGACAAACAGTTTGGCAATGTGGGGTTAATTATTTATTGTTTTATTTATTAAAATACATTCAAGGACCCCAAAGTGGTTTATAGAACAAAATTCATCATTCAAGTGTTAAGAGCATAAAATCTAAATAAAATTAACAGCAAACTCTAAACAATGCTGGGGATATGTACATTATCTAAAACTGGCCAATAATGTAGTTGCAGAAAAGCCCAAGCAAACAAATGGGTTGGATGCAATGCTAGTTCTGTTTGGAGTTAATGGACATGACTAACTTAAGTTCTTTAACTTCAGCAGGTCAACTCTGAGTAAAACTTAGTTGGATACAACCCAATGTCCTCTTAGCTGCCTTCAGAAACACCCTACTGTGGATGCCTCCTATATAGCAGGTGAGTATAGTATTGGGAAAGAAAACATTGTCTCTATTCAGACCCAAAGAAATTCAATTCTGTTCATCAAGAAGTGGACTCTATTGGTCCATAATAAGGTTCCTAGTTTTTAAGGTGTCATGAGACTCTTTTTTATCTTTCATAGTTAAATGCAACTTTCTTTAAAAAAAAAAAAAATCAGTGGTCATCCTGTCCAAACGAACCCCAAATGTGAAATCTGTGTTGCACCAATTAAATTATTTCATCTGCCCTGACTTCTGCATATGCTCAGGAGCATTATGATGTCACATGTTCCAGAGGCATTCAAAACAGGTGCTGAGTTTGAACCACACACCCCACCCCTGCCAATCAGATTAAGCCCTGCTCAATACTATTGCCAGATGCTCTCCGAGCCTTAATGAGGAAGGATTTTGTTCCTTTGCTTTCCTCCCATTCTTACCTTTGCTGCGTTGGTAGCTGGAGCCCGATACCGGTCCAGTGTGTGGAACTTTTGATTCAGCTCGTGGTAAAGTTCTGAGTGGCGCTTTCTTGTATGCATGACTTTCTGCAGATTTTTAAACCAACAAGTCCCGAGAGGGGAGGGAGAAAGAGCAGAGAAAGAGCAGAGAAGTCAGTGGGCACAGGAGCTCATCTCCCCAAAGCAACTCTGGATGGTTCAAAGCACATGAAATGTGAGGAGTCCCTTGCCCATCCCAGCCTGAGCCTTGGACTCCCTTGGCAGCCTTAAGCCAGCACTTGCTTGTGCAGCAGGAGTGGAGAACCTCATGTGGACTTCCGCAGATTCCTCCTCTGTTCACATCCCTCCTGCACACCCTCCTCCCCAAGCACTTTTGCTTGCAACGCAGGAAGATGCTGCATTAGACCATTGGTCCTTCTAGCTCAGCATTCTCTGAACTGTGATAATGCCTTTTGTGTATGTGTGTGTAAGCTCTGACATTTGCAAAAAAGAGAGAAGAAGAGTCACCTCCATTGCTCCACCCACTTTTTTGCCTTTCACCCTGGCAGTTCCCCTCACCCCAGAAGGTTTTCCAGAAGGGAATGCAGCCCTCAGGCTGAAAAATGCCCCGCATCCTTGTTGCAGATGATGAGGATGATCAGTACTGGTCAACATTGCAGGGCTGTTCTGAAGATTTTTGAACGGGAAGAGTTTTGTACTATTAAGGGAAAATCTCTTTATTTCCCCAGATCAGGTGAGCTGGGATGGCCAATAATATACTAACAATAAATATATTATCCTGATTAGTGTTGCACAAGGAGTAGCCACTTAGATAACAAGCATGAAGCAAACTCCATCATAGAACTGTAAAGTTGGAAGGGACCAAGAGGGTCATCTACTCTAACCTCTGCAATATATCCTTTTAGTTTTTGAAGGGGAAATTCAAAAGCATTGTTGAACTTCCACTCACAAAGAACCAGGGCTGGCTGGAGGCAGGAAGTAGTTTTTAAGAGAGCTTTAGGCGGTCTGAAAGAGGCATTGTTCCCTGTGGTTTTCTCATTCCTTGTGTCCTGTTGTGGTCTCAGGCTGTTGCAGGTTCCTGAAGCACTACAAAGCCTAGCAAATTCTGTTCACAGCATGAGGTGGGTGCAGCCTGGAAGGTCCTTATCATACCTTGTGTCAATGCTCCGGAAAGCTATTGCCTCTCCCCTGCTGGATGTTAAGTGGCTGGCAGGATGGCCCAGAGTGTTGTTTTTCTTTTCCTCAGATCAACGACCAGAGAGTCTGTCAGGTCAACGTTTATGGGCGGAAATCAGTTGATGATGAGCCTTTAAGGCTGGCCGGAGCTGCACCCCACTATCAAACCTTTCGCAGTAAGTGGAAGGATATTACCTCTTCCCCCATAAACTCAGCTAAAATACTCGCATCTCTGGCTCCGGCATTTTAATCAACTGCTAACGCTCTTTATTGCCCGTTATAAAACTTGGGGGCCTATTTCATCAGATTATGCTTAAATCAGAACCAGGAAAAGAGGCTTGAGAGAGGAAATAAACAAAATGGGTATTGCGGTGCCTACTCCCTTCCTCATGCATGACATATGAGACTCTCCAGAAACTGACTGGGCTTCTGAGAAGAGAGAGCCTTAAGTAAAGGGGTGGGGTGGGGGTTCTCTCCCCAATCCTGTTTTGTCTCCTTACATACCCACACACCAGCTGGCTAAAACCTTCTCTAACTTGTCACATGATTACTTGTGCTCATGATTGCATTGGGGTGGTTACACATGGTGCTGCTTTCTACTGTTTGTGTAGTTTTGGGATGGAGATACTGCTTTGTTTCCCATCAATGCATGTTCCATAACTTCCTGCCCAAATCCTGTAACTTGCCATGAGACACATATTCCATTTTGCTTGTTTTGCCCTGCTTTTCTGGCACTATAGTGCAAGAGATCCCCCTCCAGATTAGCAACAATGCTATAACATTAGGGAAGCATTGCAGAATAAAGTGGAATCGACGTGTGGATGGTCCAGTATAAATCCACCACTAACAAACTATTGCAGTATTAAAGACAGCTTGCAAAATATACCCAACAACAACAAGAGTCTGGAGGGGCATGCTGTATATCCAGACTACAAACCTAATTGGTTTGAGACAAGTATCACTGACTCCAAAGAATCCTAGGAACTCTTGCTTGACATGAATAGCTAGAAATTCATAGGTCTCCTGGGCTCAGAACTACACTTCCTGAGGTTCTGTGGGGCAAGTGTTGGAGATGGAATTATTCTTAAACCAGTGTAAGTCTGTAACAAACTGAAGCTGATAGAGATCTGTATCATATAGACATCTGCTGTGCAGAGCACAAGAATAATCTCGTTGGGGCAAAGAAGGTCTCTTTGCGACATCAGGAAGAAGAGAAGACTGGGCAGGCACTTACCTCGAAATCCAGGTCAGAGTACCGCAGTCTTTTTCTCTGGGGAGGGATGTAGGCATATCACAAAGGAAACGGATGCAAAAAAGGGGGGGAAAGGAAGGGAGGGAAAGAAGCCTTTACTAATTTGTTCAGCATTTAGAGAGCACGTGTATGGGAGGAGGGTGGGCCCCCAAAACCTAATAGCACATAAAGGAGGCCCATCAACATGACTTAGGATGGGAGGATTGGAGTAGAAGTCTGTCAAAGTATTTTAGGAGGAAGAGGAGAAAGGAAGACCCAAGCCATTATGGCAGCAGCACAAAAGCAACGAGAGGCAAGGGTCCCTACCCCAAATTCCTGAGGCAGTTTGACTGGCACTTCCTGTTTCCAGCTGACTAGAGAGATTTAGGTAGCAACCAAATGGGAATTGACCCATGCAATGGTTACAATGTTTAGGACTTTTCAGTTTGGAAAAAAAGATGAGTAAGAAGAGGCATGATAGGGCAATATATAATTTGCTTGGTGTGGCTAAAGGGTTTCCCCCCCTCCCTATTTCATAATTGTAGAGTTTGGGCCCATCCAATGAAGCTCAATGCTGGAAGGCACAGGGTAGATAGACAAAACAAAAGTATTTCTTCACACAGTACATAGTTTAAATCACAATTGGGAGGATCGCCAATGCACCCACGTCCTGCTTTCAGCTTCACATAGGCTCCTGGTTGACCACTGTGAGATCAGTATATAGATAGATTAGATGGGCCATTGGCCTGATGCTGCAGCCAGGTTCTTCTTAGGTTCTTATTGGAAGCTGAGAAACTCTTCCGCTCCCCCAGAAAGCCACATTTCTCTTCCCAGCTTGGAAAAGCTGCTGCCTGTGGCTTTGCACAAAAACTGTGGGCGCACATATGTGTGTTCATTAGCAACTGCTAGTGAGCTGAAGCCAGCTCTTAATTAATGGGAGGTTATTCCCACAATCAGCTTTGTCTGCAGTGACTTCTTTTCTCCTTTGAAAGGCCAGACTTGAGGGTGGAAACCCCCCAAAATCTGCCTTTTCACAGCTGCAGGGAATCTGTTTTGCAAACAAAGTGGGGGGTGGGAAAGGACACTGAGCAAATGCCACATTTGGTGAAGAGTGGAGAAAAAGACATGAAGCAAAACCCAGCTGGTCTCCACACTGATCTGTAGGGTCCTTTGGAGGATAGAAATGAGTGCCAAAGTGGGATGGGGAAAGGCACCATCCATGCTTATGATGAAAGTCTGAATGGGTACTTCTGCCTACTGCAGTAGCCTTTGGCAACCCAATGCCCTCCAGGTTTTTGGACTACAACTCCCATCAGCCACATTCCAAAGCATCTGTAGGGAACCAGGATGGTGAAGGCTGCACTACAGAAAGAACGTTCTCCCTCCTCACAATTCTTAACCCTTTCTGCTTGGTGCCGGCACATCAACTTTCAATGGGTGTAGTGATGCTACAAACTTAAAAATAACGTCACAATTGCTCACCTGTGGAACCCTGGGGACTGTAGCTGTGCAAGAACTAGGCTTGTGTACCAGCACTTTCATCATATTGCTGTTCCCAGGATTCTTTTTTTGGAGCTGGGGAGCTATGATGCTATAAAGGTAAAGGTAAAGGTACCCCTGCCCGTACGGGCCAGTCTTGACAGACTCTGGGGTTGTGCACCCATCTCACTTAAGAGGCCAGGGGCCAGCGCTGTCCGGAGACACTTCTGGGTCACGTGGCCAGCGTGACATCGCTGCTCTGGCGAGCCAGAGCCGCACACGGAAACGCCGTTTACCTTCCCGCTGGTAAGCGGTCCCTATTTATCTACTTGCACCCGGAGGTGCTTTCGAACTGCTAGGTTGGCAGGCGCTGGGACCGAGCAGCGGGAGCGCACCGCGCCGCAGGGATTCGAACCGCCGACCTTTCGATCGGCAAGCCCTAGGCCCTAGGCTTTAACCCACAGCGCCACTGACATAATTCAGTATTCTTTGCTGCAGATTGGCCTTTGTATCCTTTGGAATATTCCTCAGCTATTGCATTAATTCATGCACACTCCCCTCTTTTGTGGCACCATGTATTCATGCTCAAGCCACCAACTTGTGCATCCTTCTATAGATTTACCTGCACAGACATAGATTTTGCCCACGCACCCTCTCTACTAGCGGGTGCATAATTTAATATTTTTGTAAACTGCTTTGAGGTTTTATTACAATCAAGCGGTATATACATCTTTTCAATGATACCATCGACCATGACATCCTTCTGGACCGTCTTGAGGGGCTGGGAGCTGGGGGCACTGTCATACAGTGGTTCCGCTCCTTCCTCCTGGGCCGTGTTCAGAAAGTGGTGGTGGGGGATGAGTGTTCAGACCCCTGGGCTCTCACTTGTGGGGTGCCTCAGGGTTCTGTCCTCTCCCCCATGCTTTTCAACATCTACATGCAGCCGCTGGGAGGGATCATCAGGAGGTTTGGGCTGGGTGTTCATCAGTATGCAGATGATACCCAGCTCTACCTCTCTTTTAAATCAGAACCAGTGAAGGCGGTAAAGGTCCTGTGTGAGTGTCTGGAAGCGGTTGGAGGATGGATGGCGGCTAACAGATTGAGGTTGAATCCTGACAAGACAGAAGTACTGTTTTTGGGGGACAGGAGGCGGGCAAGTGTGGAGGATTCCCTGGTCCTGAATGGGGTAACTGTGCCCCTGAAGGACCAGGTGCGCAGCCTGGGAGTCATTTTGGACTCACAGCTGTCCATGGAGGCACAGGTCAAATCTGTATCCAGGGCAGCTGTTTACCAGCTCCATCTGGTACGTAGGCTGAGACCCTATCTGCCTGCAGACTGTCTCGCCAGAGTGGTACATGCTCTGGTTATCTCCCGCTTGGACTACTGCAATGCGCTCTACGTGGGGCTACCTTTGAAGGTGACCCGGAAACTACAACTAATCCAGAATGCAGCAGCTAGACTGGTGACTGGGAGCGGCCGCCGAGACCATATAACACCGGTCTTGAAAGACCTACATTGGCTCCCAGTACGTTTCCGAGCACAATTCAAAGTGTTGGTGCTGACCTTTAAAGCCCTAAATGGCCTCGGTCCAGTATATCTGAAGGAGCGTCTCCTCCCCCATCGGTCTGCCCGGACACTGAGGTCCAGCTCCGAGGGTCTTCTGGCGGTTCCCTCACTGCGAGAGGCCAAGTTGCAGGGAACCAGGCAGAGGGCCTTCTCGGTGGTGGCGCCCGCCCTGTGGAATGCCCTCCCATCGGATGTCAAGGCGATGGACAACTACCTGACATTCAGAAAACATCTGAAGGCAGCCCTGTTCAGGGAAGTTTTTAATATGTGACATTTTAGTGTATTTTTCATCTCTGTTGGAAGCCGCCCAGAGTGGCTGGGGAAACCCAGCCAGATGGGCGGGGTACAAATAATAAATTATTATTATTATTATTATTATTATTATTATTATTATTATTCAAACAAATAAATCAATAAAGTGGTGACCTGCAGATAAATACAGATGTAGGCATGCAGACTCGATGCCCATTCCCACTTTGAGAAAGCACTGTCTACACCAGCCTTGTATTGTATTGTATTGGCCAGAGCTGATGAAAGTTGCTGTCCAACATACTTGGTAGGTGCTACATTGGGGAAGGCTGGCCTACATGTCTCCCCGGCCCGCTCCCGCCCACTGTCACTCTTACCTCCAGGGAGCCCACCTTCATGGCGGAGCCAGGCACAGTGCGTGGCATGGTGCGGCTGCGCTCCGACAGCTCTGAGGCCAAGATCTGCCGTACTGTCGGGTGCTGCTTGAACTGGAGGCCGTAGGGGTGCTTGACCGTCCCGTACGGCTGGTTCAGGTTCACGTTGATGTGGTCCATGGAGGCAAAGCTGGGGTAGGCTTCGGCTTCCATGGGGTGGCGGCCCTTGGCCAGGCCCGGCGCATCATCCAGTTTAATGTTGAGCTTGCCCTCCTCCCTGGTGAAGGGCTTAAGGCTCACTGTCCGCCGTGGCAGCACCATGTAGTTGCTCTCCAGGGTGGCCTCCTGTGGCCGCAGCCACCCATAGTCCAATTGCCGCAGGCTGCTGTCGCCACACAGGTACACCGCCCCCCGAGCTGGATCCAGGTTGACGTCCTTCTTCGCAGGAGGGTCGTTGAGCTCGTTGAGCCCTTTCACAATGTTGTGTGTCATTTTGGGCACCTGGACCAGGATGGAAGTGGGTGGGATATTCCCAGGAAGGGTGGAGAAGCCCAGGCTGCCCTCGGAGCTGGTGTTGAGCTTCGGATCCTCGTCCCCATCCAGGGAGATGCGCGACAAGGTGCTCGTGATGGTGGCTGGGTTGCACGTGTTAACCTCTTTGAAGAGGACTGGGAGGGAAGTGGACAGTCAAATGGAACATGAAACAGTTTCTGGGAGAATTAAGGGGAGCACCTGCACTTAGGGAATGCTTCAGTCTGTGGATCTGGGGCTGGGTGGGAAGGGAGAAAGGTGGAAAAGTCCCTTTGGTGGGAGCACTTCTCAGTCTGAAGAGCACACCAGGGGAGGGTGTTAGCTGGTGCTGTTGTCATAAATGGAGGTAACAGGAGCAGTTTTTCCAGGAACCTGGAGATCCAGGTATGCTTAAAGAACAGCCCAGAAGAACCTGGAAGATGAGGTGGAACTGTCTCTGGGCACCTCTGGGCATGCAAATGCTGCGAGCTGGCATTTGCTAGCCTGGTGCCCTCCCAATGTTTTGGTTTTCACTTCTCATCAGCCCCAGACAACATAGCTATACAATGCTGGGAGAGATGACAGCATGGACATGCTGGCTGGGGCTGATGGGAACTGGCTGTGCAAAATATCTGGAGGGGACCAGGTTGGCAACGACCACGGAATTGAAATTGTGAGCTGGGTAGATGACATGGCACAGGGGAGTTCCTTGTGGCCAGTTGTGAATACTGAGTGTGGGTGATTAATCGGAAGCCCGCTGAGCCTTAAGCTGGAAACTCATCAGACTGACAGCTAGTCTCTTTTGTCACCAGCTTGACCTAGCCCTTCCTATTTCCTTCCTGCCTGTGGGATGTGCTGTTCCTGGGGGGCTCAGGGGCTGGTTGCCTAGCATAGGACCATCCTTGCTAAAAACTATGCTCCTGATCCCTCTTCCCTATGGAGGCCCATGTTCTGCAATGTCCTCAGAAAGAACTTTAACTTGCCCCTTCCCTATTCGATGATAAGTTCTTCTCAAAGCCTCCCTGGCTGACCCATACGAGTGCCAGAGAGAAAGGAAGAGGGACTCACCTGTCTGACACGCCAGGTCAACATCCTTTTCAAAATCTGTCTATAAAAACACAGAAAGAGGGGGAGAAAGGGAGAGAACGAAAGAGAGACGAGAGAGGAAGCGAGAGGAAGAGACAGAGAGAAGGTGGGAGTGGAGAAATGAATGCATCGTGGGCAACAAAGGTGGCTCAGTGATGTTCCTTAGCCAGCTTTGAGCCTTTCAAGAGGCATAAATATTACGCTGGAGAAGGGAGACCGAGTGCTTTTTGAACATTTTTAGGGAGTTACAGCCAACTACATTCTACTCAGAGCACTCAAGGAAATCAGTGGGCTAAGTTAGTCAATGCCTCTACTCTGTGTAGGCCTAGGATTGACAAAAACACTTTCTTTTGGAGATGCCACATAAAACCCACCCACCCACCCAAGCTCAAATGATTGTGCTGTATTTTCCTGTTCATATGCAACATGGTGGTGTTAAATTCTGACAACTGATTGACTACACACACACACTATCAAAGATGGACATGCCTAATCCAAAATGGCAGCAATGTCATTTCCAAAGTGGCAAGTTTTGCCACCTTGGATGTGTTGAAAGGCTAAAACATAGTGGCCAAGGACTTGAGCAATGCAAGCCATTGATTTAAGTCTCAGTAAACATAACCTCCCTAGATCAGTATTCCCTAACCTGGTGCCCTCCAGATGTTTTGGCCTAGGACACCCATCAGCCCCAGTCCCCTTTTGTGTCTCCTCTGTAATAAAAATAACATTAGCTTAGGCCACAGAGCACTTGTAAGAATCACTCACAGCATATGTGAAACACTTGTGGGAAGCACTATATAAGCACAGGCCATTCCTTACTGTGTGTGCCCAGAAAGGTTCTAGATCATGTCAGCATCAGCTCTGCGAATATCCCATCAAGGAGGACTCAGCCAAAACAAGCTTGTGAAGGCCTAGAAGGGGATGCGGGGGGGGGGGGAGTGCAACACCCTTTGTGCACATGCGACCGGTTCTCCCTCCCCCTCCCTACAACATGGGCCCCACACTCACTCACCATGATCTGGACTTGCCCATTCTTGCAGGAGTCAGGGGAGTTCTCATTCTCGTCACTCTTGCACACTCCGATCTGGCACTTCACCACATCTTGTACCTGGGAGAGGTACAGACAGGCAATGTGGTCTCAAGTCTCTGGAGGCCTCAGACCTTCTCCCTCACTCCCTTCCCCCACCAACCAGAGCCAACACTGGTGGTAGAGAGGATCAAGTTCCATCTCCACCTGTTGGCTAGACCAGGGGTGGGGAACCTTTTCAAACATTGAGGGCCACATTCCCTCGTAGGCAACCTTTCAGGAGCTGCATGCCAGTGACTGCGGGAGGGGGGAAAGGGGAGAGATGCAGAAGTGGGCGGAGCAAAATGGAGGTGCATGAGCTGTGGGCGGCATGTGCTTGGGGAGGGCTTTGCCTCAGTTTCTGCTTCCAATCGTGCGGCAACAAATTTCCTACTGCTGCTTATACACTGTTACCTTGGGACTATTTGTGAGCTAGCATCAAGCCTCCCTTCAACCCCTCCACCCCCCCCAATGCTTTTGTTTATTAGTCTGCATAAATTGTGACTCGCTCAGCTTGCGTGCCTAAAGCACACCAGCCGTTTTAGAGGAGCTTCTTAGCACCCCGGTGCCAGCCTTAATGCCGCTGAGCGACCAAATCTGTGGCAAGGACATGGCCGTTACTAGCTCCTCACTCCTGACAGGAGAGTGAGGGATGTGGAAAGCAGCTGGCAGCAGCAGGCGTTGCATGGGCCACCTCTGCGGGGCCTGTGCTTTATGTTTACGGAGCAGTCGCTCACCACCCATCAGGCGAAGATAAATGGGGGAGTGTAAAAAGTCAAGGGTAGGGAGAAAATCTCTGGCCTGCAGTGTGCATATGGATGAAATACAAAGAAGGTTGTCTCCATGTAGGCTGAGGGAAATGTAGCCAATTCTCCACCCATGTCCCAGGCAGCCATTAATTGGACTGACTGTTTTAGAACCTGAGCAAATGAAAGTGGGTTGGGATGGCAAAGGCCATTTATTTATTTTTTGCTTCATAAAAATTATATACTGCTTGATAGTAGGAAAAAACCTCAAAGCTTTGAACAGTGGGGTGTGTGTGGAATAAATAAATTGGGGGATTCTCCTTCCCTGTGTCCCATCAAAAAGACTGCCCCCTCTGTGTAGGCCAGGGGTGGGGAACCTCAGGCCCAGGGTCCAAATGTGGCCCTCCAGGCCTCTCCATCAGGTCCATGGACCCCCAGGCCACACCCCTCTATGACTCTGTTTGCCTGCCAGGTGTGCAGGTGTAAAATTCTGGACTGTGCATGCCTTGCATGTAGGCTATGTTGCTGCTATTTCTCCCACTTTTTACCTCTGGCTACATCTACCACTGGTATGTGGCCCCTGGAAGGCTGCCCCTGAGGGAATGTGGCCTATGGCCTTCAAGAGGTTGGGTTCACCTCAGTGCAGAACAGTGATTCCCAAATGCTAGACAGGAGAGGTCGACTTATTATCTAAATGAAAACTGGAAAAACCTGCTGTTCTTAACGCTGAGCTGAAATGTTCCATCCCCAAGAAAAATGGGAGCACCAGCAGGGGCAGACTTAAGTGGTTTTTATTTGGAGGGGATGTCAAAAAGTTTTCTGTATATGAATTTATTGTCAGAGAAGGAAAAAGGCTTGAGGTTGTTGTTTTTTAGATGCCTGTTAAACCAGCCTAATTTTGAGAGGCTACAAATTGGAGAAATGTATTATTACATCCCACTTTTTTATTTCAAGGTGGCGTGCATGGTTCCCCCCCCCCATTTTATCATCACAAGAACCCTGTGAGGTACATTAGGCGGAGAAATGATGACTGGCCCTGGTCACCCAATGAGATTCAAAACCCTGGTATGCCGTGTCCTAGCCCAATGCCCTAACCACTACACAACAACAGCTCTTGGAGTTCATTATCAGTTCAGTTATCATCAGTTTGTTAGAGTGTGGTGCTGATAATGCCAAGGTTGCAGATTCAATCCCCATAGGGTCTACCTGCATCTTGGTACTGCATCTAAGGATCCCCTACAATTTTATGATTCTTTGATCTCTCCTTCATGTGTTTTGTGTTTGTCTGTTAAAATAATGACTCAGGAAAGAGAAAGCACAGCAGGAGGACACCCAATGAAAGTCCCAGCACATTGGCAGTGCATGTCGCCCACCTCTCTGCGCAGAAAGCAGTGGACCGTGATGATGACGAAGCCCTGGACTGAGTTGAAGACTGCAAAGAGGACCTGGAAGAGGATGGAGCGCCGGTCGGTCATGGCGAGCACAGCCGACATCCAGGTGAGCGCCAGCAGGGGAAGGACCACGCAGGAGCTCCATAGCGATGCCCTGGGAGGGGGGCGGGAGGGGAGAAGGTGTGAGAGAGAGGTGTAGGAGCCAATCACAAAGGAGAAGGGGAATGCACACAGGCCGGGTCACCCATGCCACCCGACAAGAGCCCCTTTGCATACGATTGGTAGGTGACCAAAGGAGTTTGGGAGGGGGCAGAAGGTGATGGCAGGAAGCAGTTTAGTGCTGTCAGATGAGCATACATTAAGCAACATGGCAGAGGGTGGAGGGTTCCAGGAACATACGGATCTGTTCAGTTATGCTTATATTTCTAGAGAGATGTTTGGGCTCTGTGCAGACACCATGGAAAATGTATGGGCTCCCTGCTTCCTTCAGTGAAGGAACACACTCTGCACCTGGTCAGAGGCATTGCCCACTTGTCCCTTAAGGCTCTATGTCGGAGCATGGCTGTTAGATACACCCTCCCATGTCTAGTGGATTCTGGTGGCCTTTAATGATGAGGACCACGAGGAAGACCAAGATTCCCCTGCATCTAGCAGCTCGGTTATTTTCCTTTCCTTCATTTTTTAATGACCTCAGCCTTGTCTTAGCTGCATCTCAGCTTCTTACCTCAGTCCCCCAACCCACTCTAACTTATCTGCCACATAGCTTTGCCTGTCAGGGCAACAGGTACATGGCTTCTGCACCTTTTCCTTGCAAATACACCAGGGGATGCTAAACCCCAGTTCAAGGGGCCTGATCTGCCACACTGCCTGCCGTTTTTTCTGCCGCACCCTCTGCAGCGCCTACCAATTGTGGGGGTGGCAACAACAACAAAAATCAGATCTGGGGGGAAATCGGCTCCTCCATGCATACCAGTTCCCTGATGGGGACGCAAACCACCTCCCTCCCTTGTCATCAGAGTGATCATTTGATGACAATGGAGGGTGCAATAACCCATGTCCTCAGCTGATCTTCCTGTGTTAGATGAGAAACGGGGGCTGTTAGAGTTAGGGGTGTCCACAGTGACTTCTGGCATGTGGCCCCTGGAGGGTGGGCCAAAGGTAAACGTGGCCCTTAGGCCACAAATTGTTAGCCACCCCTGTAAAGTAAAGATAAAGGGACACCTGACCATTAGGTCCAGTCGTGACCGACTCTGGGGTTGCGGTGCTCATCTCGCTTTACTGGCCGAGGGAGCCGGTGTACAGCTTCTGGGTCATGTGGCCAGCATGACTAAGCCGCTTCTGGCGAACCAGAGCAGCGCACGGAAATGCCGTTTACCTTTCCGCTGGAGCAGTACCTATTTATCTACTTGCACTTTGACGTGCTTTCGAACTGCTAAGTTGGCAGGAGCAGGGACCAAGCAATGGGAGCTCACCCCATTGCAGGGATTCGAACCGCCGACCTTCTGATCAGCAAATCCTAGGCTCTGTGGTTTAACCCACAGTGTCACCCGCATCCCAGCCACCCCTGTAGTAAGCAATAAATAAATGTAATTGCAGCCTTGGCATTGGCAGGGTCCCAGTATCCAAGAACTGGGGTGAAAGAGGCAGTTGACCTGGGATTTGAATTTCTGTGAGGCCTATGCATTAGCTCCCAGCTTTGTCTACACCGACTGGACACCCTCCTGAGGTTTATTTCTTCAGTCACACCATTGGTAAGATTGTGGGTCAAACTAGACAAGCTGGTGAGAGATCCATAAGCAGCTTTTTCAATAGGATGTAGGCTTCACAGAGGCCCAGAAAGCGACTGCGGACTGGGTAGGCCAGGAGGTTAAGGAATAACTGCATCCTTTGCCCTCACCATGCCCCACCCCACAATCCAATGAGTGTGGTACCCAGTGCTCCCCCCCCCAAAAAAAAAAATGTTTAGGGTTACTCTCATTTTGACTCAAGAAAATCACAATTTTATAGTTTAAATTGGGTAAAAGAAGTACAGTAAATGGACAAAAGTACAAAGATTCACAAAATGTTTAGGGGGTATGCGTCCCCCTGCATTGCCCCAGAAAAAAAAGCACTGGCTGCAACCACATTTTCTCTAGAGGTATCCTAATTGTTAAGAAGGGGTTGTCTTGCAACGCGATTGCACTTTTTTTTTTTTTTTAAGATGAGAACTGTCCATATCAAAACAGCTCTAGCAGAGACATAGCACCTCCTCCCCAAATTCCACATCTGGTCACATTTGGGTGGGGTGAGGAGAAATGTAAAAATAAAATCCATTTTAGAGCTGCTGTTTAACTCCATGCACATTGCCCTCTTTGCCTTTCCAGATCAAAATGGAAACTTTTCCCAGATGTGATGGATTCCCTTCATTTTCTCTCTGTCATGCAGAGAGAGAAAGAGAAAGAGAAAGAGAGAGATGAGAAAAGGGAGGCAGCCGCAGCTCATGCATGTGATTAATTAGACCTAACTATCTTTTAATTCTAACGTCTCCTCTTGTGCTTCGCTCGGCTGTTAAAGGCTCATTATAGGAAATGCAAGGAAACAGGGAGAATGTTCCTGGCAATATAATCGGGAGAAGACACTGTGAAGGGGAAGCGGATGGAACCAAGTGGTGCCTATTGCCAGTTTGCCAAACATCACCTGAAGGTTTGTTTCCACCAGTGCATTTTGTCTTTTGCATAGTCCCTCACTCCCCAAATTGTTGAGGGTCCTGATTTTGATCTTGCAAGAAAGCGCAGCCCACCAGGCAAGGCTCCTGCACAAGCCTTGTCAAGGGCAGGACAGACAGAACTATAAGTAAGGATGCCAGAGAATCCAGTCGTAACTGGAAATGGGGACAGAAACTTCTGTAATTCACATGTTTTGTGCAAGGTCTGAAACAGAAACCATGCAAGCGAATACAAGCGGAAGTGGGTATTGTTCTTTCTTTAGCCCTCAAACGTTACGTAAAAAATTACATTCTTTTCTGCAGTGTTTGTGACATTTCCCTTCCGTTGAAATGCATCAGAATTAATTATGTCAGTTTTGGCTAACCCTGATAGTGAGAAACATAATGTAGCTTTTAGTGGAAGCCAAACTGTAGAGGAATGGAAATGGAGCTGATTGCAATGGACAGAGTCAGTCACTGACATTGGCTGTGACTTTAAGAACTTCTGCTTGGGATATTTCCTCCTCCCTCCCCGTTGTCCCTTTTTCATGTGACATGATGTCTTTTCAGTCTGCGAGCTGAAGGGCTGGAACCCCCTTAGAACTGATTTTTGCCTACCACTCTGGGAGCCTCTCTGGCTATAATGGGCGGGGCATAAATGCTTTAAAAAGATAAATAAGCAAGGCTCATTAAGATAAATGGAGCTGTGCTGGAATGTGAGAGTGCTCTAGGTGCTCAGTTTCTCAGTTTTACTACATTTAATTTACTACATTTCCACATAGGCTGGTTGTTTAAATTTTAAGAAAGTCCATGTGAAAATATGTGTGCATTTTCATGCATGTTAATCTTGACATGTTCCCTATGCAACCTATGTCTAGAATATGCATTTTTTTTGCAACCAAATCCCACCTGAATGTGGGAAACTGGTGGTCTTCCAGATGTTAGCGGGTTCTTAACTCCCATCATCCATGACCACTGGCCATGCTGGCTGGAGCTGATGGGAGTTGGAGTCCAAGAACATCTGGAGGGCCACCAGTTTCCTAATACATTTGCTTGTCTGTCCTCCCCCCCCCTTTCTCTTTCATTCAGAGAAGAGCAAATTCTGAAGCAGAGCTGTGTTTCAGTTTGCATACCGTTTCAGGAAGTGCAAATGTGGTAGGTTCACATTAAAATGCAAACAAAATGGATTTCTGTCCCATCCCTGGTGGGTGCCAACCGGGCCTAATTCTAGAGGCTTATAAGAATAATCAATTTGCAAGAGGAGATGGAGGTACTCCATGCTGCCCAACTCTCCCCTCCCCCCGGGTAGGTTGGACAAGCTGGTACATGGTTTCTGCCCTGCTGCCAAAATAATTTCTATCTGAAGCAATTCACACATAAGGGGATTTTTCAAAAAGTGCTTCTTCAGCAAGGTGTTGTTCTTTTGTGTGTGTGTTTTTTTACTGCCTTTAAAAATTAAAAAACCCTTAAGCCACAGTCACTTCGCTTCCCTGCTCATCTCCCTGGAGCAAGCCCAGATGCCGCTGGCAACAGACTTGGGAGCAGAAGAGCAACTGATGGCAGCAGAGTCAGTGTGTGGGGGGGGGGTGTAGTTTAGCCTCAGGGCCTTGCAGGTACTGAGGAAGAGCAGGTGGCTCACAGTCCTTCTTGGTGGAGAGAGCAGAAAGGAGTAGAGTGACATTCTATGGCTCTACTACTGCAGCTGTTCTATTGAAGAGCTTGGCCCAAACGTTATGCAGCGTCTGGGATTGCCTTGTGGGCACCCTAAAAGGACAGTAAACAAACAGTTTTTCAATTCATTAGATTTTTTAAAAATAGTTTTTGAAAGTGTCTTTTTTTAAAAAAAAAAATGACCTGAAGGAGTTTTGACAGTTAGTAGAGAGAAGATTCTGAGGTGATAAATTCAACTGCACAAGCATCTCTCTCGACTGCCATTGCCATTTGGGTGAAGGCCAGACCTACTGGCTGCTTCTTGCAAATAGTTTTGGCAGTGCTGAAAAACATCTTCCATTTCAAAAAATAAAAAAATGATGTTGATTTTTCAGCACTCTGGCAAATGAAGTGTTTCCTCTGTTCTTTAAACTGCCCTCTCTTACGAACATCCTCCATGACATCATGGAGCTAAATTCTGCATCATCAACATAATGACATCTCATTTGCTGCATGATCTAGGTCTGCAGCCTGGTGTCCTCCGGAAGTTTTGGCCTACAACTCCCATCAGATGTGCTGGCTAGGGCTGATGAGAGTTATGGTCCAAATCATCAGGAGGACACCAGGCTGGGGGATGCTGATCTAGGTGACAGATTCAGGAAGGAGGAGGTAGTTGAAGCATCCTAGGAAAGGCAGCACAGAGGGGGAAACAGCCACGTGAAGGGACCATGGCTGGCGCCACACTGGGCACAGGGCATTTGCAGAAGCTCAGTGCTTTGGGAGATGAAGTTCCACCCCACTGAAATGGCAGCTTCCAGCCTGAAATCAAGAAGCCCTGGTTTGGCAAGGAAAGAAGAGGTTTCAGTGGTGGAAAAGCAAATGTGCTCTGCATGCACTGGTGGAGGAACAGGAGCGGGGAGGGAGTGGACCACCCCCAGCACCACTATTCTGGTAGGGTGCCATCGCGGCAGGCCCCCTGGACATGTGCCACACACACACCCCACGCACCAGGCGCCACGCCCCCAGAACACGCGCCATGCCCTCGCAGGTGGCGTGCCACGCCCCCCGGGATGCACACCACGCCCCTGGGGGGCAGCCACTCCCCCGCCTGCTCTCTGCCCCTGGTAGCGGAGCATGCAGCTTCGCCACTGTCTATGACATTTCAAAGATTGAGGATCACAGGAATTCAGAAAACAGAGACCCTGGGAATTGGTTGCCAGCCAGAGTAGACAATAGTATGTGGTGGGGGCGGGGAATTGGATCTGGCCCATGAGCTTCAGGTCCTTACCTCCCCCACCCCCAGAGGGGCCAAGCTAAACAGGTAGATGGGGTCCCCCCTCCTCGCTGCCAACTGACAGCAGATCCATTTCCCTTGGCCTAATCACAGCAGTGCTTGTGAAGGTGCAGCACTTCCAAAGTACCAACAAGCAGCTGAACGTTGTTGCTTGCAAAGGCACAGGGCTTTCTTTGTAGGTACCTATGCAAGCCCTACTTTTGACATGAGCCACGTCAGCCACATCTTTTCCTGCCCCATACCCAGCGTCACATAGGAGCAGGTGGGTGTGACTTGGCTGAAACAGCCTTGTGGGCTGAATGGGGAGGCCTGGTGGACCTAATGAGATTCGGAGGCTGGAGGTTCCTCATCACTGCTCCATGGTATCCATCAACTGGCACTATAAAGAGGCTCCACAGCATCAAAAGTAATTGCTAGCTAAGGAATTGCGCCTTAAGTAAACGTTAGCAGTTCCCGTGAGAGCAGGTGACATTTCTAACTGTAAAATTACAGAGCCCAGCAGAGTGAAAGAAAAATTTAGCACCCATCAACATGCACTGTCAACAAAGCAGCCAGAGAGAGAAAGAGAAAGAGAAAGAGAAAGAAAGAGAGAGAGAGAGAGAGAGAGAGAGAGAGAGAGAGAGAGAGAGAAGGCAGCCAGCAGAGCATGTGCGTGAGGAGCACAGAGAGAGAGACTAACATGGCGCTGTTGGCAGTGGCGGTGAGCAGGGCTGTGCTGGAGACCACACCGCACTTGGTACATTTCAAGAGCAGGCTGCCACACGGAGGATCCTTGAAGCTGAGGGTGGTCCCAGTTCCACACCGACCAACATGCATTATGTTGCACCCACCAGCCCATCAAGGTGTGGAAGGGAAGAGGCACAGCAAGAAGACAAAATAGCCAGAAGGAAAAGGAGGCGACAAATCCGACAGGAGGAGGAATGGGGAGAAAGCAATTGAGGAGGGGGAAAGAGGAGAGAGAGAGAAAGAGAGAGCCGGGTTAGTTGCAGGAAGCACGGCTTGTTAATGGCCAGCACGAAGCAAGGCAGGCAGAAATTCCAAGGGCAGGATTTAGCCCCTTTGGCAGGTGCTGAAGAGGAGGGGAAAGGCTGCCTTTTTGGGAGAGAGGGTGGGACTTGGCATTGTCCCTCTTCTATCTCAAGCTGTGCCATACACACTCAGCAGTGTCTCCTGAAATTCCAGGCAACAGGCAGAGGCTGAGCCCTCCTCCCTGCCACTCCACTGTCAACTGGAGCTCTACTGCCCCAGAAGCTTTGAATGAGGAGTTCTTAAAATGAGGGTTTGAGCTTTTTGCCACTGTGTGTGAGAGAGAGAGGCTGTACGATCAGGGCAGGAACACTCTACACAGTGGGCCACTGATGTCTGCACATGGCAAAAATGGCACTTTGAGGGTGAGCAGAGCTCTGACTCTCAATGTAGACCTGGGCAATTTGGGCACCCAACCCTCTAAGATTGGCTTGTACAGCTGAGCCCTGCTGATAACAAGGATGCTGCTTGCCCCAATGTCTCGTCCCCAAAATAAATTTGGATTTTTGAGTATTCATTACTTAATAAGCTTTTCAAATGATTGATTTGCTAAAAAATCCCATTTAGGGGCTGCTCCCCATTTCCTTGAAGGCCTTATTCTGGAGAAGAACGAGCAGATAATGAGTTCCCATCAACATGCAGCCAATGCACAGTGTGCCTTTTCCCACTGGGGATTGTGGGGCTGTTGATCCTGAGCAGGAAGTGCCATTCCCTGGGAGGGTTTCTGTTCAAGGGAGCCCTCCAATGCATGTTACCCTCCTCCCTTCTTCATGGTAAGGGGCTGGCAGGGAAATACAGTGCTGGGATATTAGTCAGTTCCACTCTGAGTCAGACTCTATTCAAAGAGGGGCCTTGAACAATTTACAGTGGCCTGCCTCATTCAAGTTGGAAGTGTTCTTTCAAAAAGTAATTTTATATACACACATTTATGCATGCATGCACACAGACTCACATACGTGCACACTCCCATTCATTATTTTAATTTCTCTAGGACTCAAAATAGTAAGGGAAAGTGGAGTAGATGTTTTATTGCCATCATTAACTCTGAGCAAAGCCGCCATGGGGTGACTTTAGCGGTGCATTTTTTCAGGGCTCACTTTCTCAACCTAAACCCACTGTTCTCAGCTGAGCCAGCCAGTGTTTCCAGCAGCTATTGCAGCTGCCTGTGGAGAGCCCCCTCACAACCCTTCCTCCCAGCATTGCTGCTGTGTTCCAGCTTGTTCACCCTCCCTCCCACAGAGCCTAGCTGCTTCTTGGGTTTGAAGCTGCATCGGAGAACACGCGGGCTCTCAGCAGGTGGTTGTAGCAGCTGTTGGAACAGCTATCTGCTACAGGCACCTGGAGGCTTCACACCATGTGGC
Organism: Podarcis cretensis; assembly: GCF_951804945.1. Taxonomy (NCBI): domain Eukaryota; kingdom Metazoa; phylum Chordata; class Lepidosauria; order Squamata; family Lacertidae; genus Podarcis; species Podarcis cretensis. The sequence goes on from NC_137177.1 coordinate 33,813,816, forward strand.
ACTCTGTTTGCAAGTGCTTGTGTGAAAGAGGGCTTGGAGGAGTTGATGCTCTTTTCCCTAAAGTAACAAAAAACTGGTAACTAAGTAAAATCTGAGCAGCCACGCAGGCAGCATGTAAACCTACCTTGGGAACTCTGAGTTATACCTTGTCTTTCTGAGATGGTAAAAGTGCATTTCTAATGCATTATAAAAGCTTTCCCCAAAATGGCATCCTCCAGATGCATTGGACTATAACGTCCATCAGCTCCAGCTAGCATGACTGCTGGATGGGACTGATGGGAGTTGTAGTCCAATACATCTGAAGGGTGTCAGTTTGGGGAAGGCTGTATTGCACCCAAAAAAGCTAAGGTCACATTGGATTCAGAAGGGGCAGTATGTGTATGCATGTGTCTGTGATATCAAGGGACGTTACTTTCCAATACAAAAATACAAAGCAGACTGCATTGGGAGGGGGGGGTGCGTCTGTAAGTTGCCACCAAATTTTCAGCTGAACTTGGTGAACTTGGAGGACCCTGCTTAGAAAACATAAAAGCCCTTCCACATTGGAACAAAGGCCCATTTAGTCCAGCATTCTGTACTCACAGTGGGAAGCCCACAAGCAGGACCTGAGGGCAACAGCAGTCTCTCCACTCAAGCTCCCCAGTGAGTGATATTCAGAGGGATACCACCTCCAATACTGTTGCTTACTGAGAGAGTGCCCCTTCTGTATATAGCCAACATGGCTGGTAGCCAAATATCCATATTAATTATTTTCAGAATCAGCTATAAGAATCAGATTGCTGGGATTTCTCCCTATGGAAGGGTAGTGGGGTGGGCTCCCCCCCCAAAAAAAATTTTATATTTTGCTCAGCAGGAGACAAGCACCCTTCCTTCCTACATCATTGCCCCACCACATATATGGCACCTTGTTCTCCTGGCAGGTATGACAGCTTCAGCATTTTGTTAGAAAAAAAGAGTGTCTGGAACTGGTGTGTGCAGGGTGTGTTTCGGGGGGGGGGGTGGCCTTACCCAGCTCGCTGCTTTTTGGACTTATCTGAGATGCCATCCCGAGACATGAGCTTGTTGAAGACGATGATTCCAATCAGCATGTTGACCTGGCAGTGGAGAGAGAGAGAGATCCACAATCAGCAGCATCCACAGGGCTATCTAATTTCTAGGCCCCTTAAAATTCACATTGCAGCAGACAGCTGTTAAATAAAAAAAAAATGCCTCAAAGTGACTTACAATTCCATAAAATGCAAAAACAGCCCCTTTAAAAGCAAACAAAGAACCCCAACAACAATGAAAGCAAAGGGCATATCAACAAAATTCCTTAAAGTGCTCAACCTAAAAGGGAGAAAATGACGTGTCTCCTAAAGGCCTTTTGCATGGAAAGCGATGAAATGGCAGCACAATAAATGATCCGCAGAACAAGCTAATGGCCACCAACACCACTGGGCAGCATTTGAGCACCTACCAGAACAATCACAGCAGCAGGGCCAACAAAGGCGTAGAGCAGCCCTCCTTCAAGGGACAGCCAGCAGCTGGGGAGAGAAGCCAAGAAAGAGGAGTTTTTAAACAGGGGCAGGAGAAACAGTCAATTTTGGTTTCTCAGTTTCTCACTTTTCCAATTTTAAGTTCAGTTCTCCATGTTTCATATTAGTTTGATATTTTATATTTTTTTTATAAAAAAACCTCATGAAAATTCATCAGCATTTTAATGTGAATTGCTTCTTACAAAAACACATTTTTTTATGGAAGCCACCCAGAGTGGATGGGGCAACCCACTCAGATGGGCAGGATACTACTAACATTAAGCAAATTTGTCTAATGTGCACATTTTTTTTCAAAGCAATTTCCCCTAATACATGGCATTTTTGCATGAAGTTTTAATGTATGCATGCATTTAAATGCAAACATTACCCTAGTATATGCATTTTTTCCAAGCATTATTTGGCTGGAGATCTGCATTACAATATTTGGGAAAATGTGAACTTTTAGGGTTGACTATGTTTCAGTTCACTTGTTGTTTTAGAAAGTGTGAATTAGGCTCAATGACCTTTGAATGCAAACTGATTTAAATCCTCCCTCCCTATCTATATCTGCACAGCCTGCTCCCATCTCAGACGCATTGAGGGTTCTTAGGTTCTCCTTAGATGTTTCAATTCTCCTTCCCCCTCCCCATTTTATTTTAAGAAGATGAGGCCAGAAAGCCCCCTCTTATGGAACCTACTAGCTGGATGTTCCGTATCCTTTGGTCCGAGTAAAGCCAACGGAGACAGCAACTACCAAGGCTGGCAATCCTAGATGGGAAATATAGAGTCGAAAATGCAGGTAAAACCACAAAAGAATTCTGCATCTGAAGCACTTTGTGGAGAACCAGCTACCAGGGATGGGTGAACTGGGTCCAAGGGATGGGAAAAGGACCCCGCCCCTTAAAACATACGCATTAACTGCATTGCAAAATTCAGAGGGCTATGAGATTCTGACTGATAGCTGTGTTCTGCATGTTGTTCGGCAGTTCTGAAATTGGACTGTTGAACTAGGTTGATTCACTTTAAAATGCAACCTGAATAAAATCCCCATCCATTCCTACATCTGACCATCTCACAAACCAGCTTGGTTTCTATGAGCAGTCCAAAATCCCCGGGGGGGGGGGGGGAGGTTGAGAGAACATGCAAAGAATGCTCACAAAACCCAGCACGATATATTTTTAATGCATCCTTGGAATGGAGGGGGAGAGGTAACGGGCAGCAGGAGAGAGTTCTGCTTACTACCAGTGAAGCATGCAGGCCTGCTAAACTCCTGACCTTGAAGTGACAGTTCTGACCATGCTCAGACCCACCATTTTCTGCTGGGACCAATTTGACTGTTCTGAGTAAACTGCAGGTCCCTTGATCCCACAAGGAAATTATGTTTCTGAGCATGCTCACCCTGCTTGATAGTGACCTCGGCGTGCTTCCAGCGTCAGTTACTTCCCCATTTTGCAATAGTAAGGGTTATTTTTCTTTTCTTCCAAAGCAATGGGGAACTGGCAGGGGAGGTCATTAATGACTTATTCTGAGGATTGACCCAAAAAGGTGTGTAGGTTTGCATGAATCAGGTTTCCCTCCCCCCCTCCCCCCACCACAAGCAGTGTTTTTGTTTTTGCTGCTTTTGCATTTTGAGTTCCCCTGCCCACAAGTTTTGCCCCGTTCCTGGCACTTGATTCATACAAACCTCTGTAACAAAGTGGTTGGAGGGTAAAATTGCCACACACAGATTTTGAATTGTACTGATTAGTTACAGGTGGAGTGTCCCTATCTTCATCTACAACTAGCCCACCTTTTGTCTCAAAGAGCAAATGGAGGAACATTCAACTTTCTACCAAGAATTATTTGATTGTGTGGCCCAGTCTTACCTTTCTCTCCCTCTCTACCCACAAGGTTAAGTTTGGGAAAGGGGGGGAGTGAAATGAATAGCAAGCAAAGTTGGCATAGAGGTCAGCTAACTACAGACTGAACTGCTGGTTACAAAATGAGCCAAGCCAATCTGCAGAGAGGGGTTTGGCTCACCTTGCAATGGCTCAGCTCATAAGCTGGCCTAAGTTTTCCAACCTGCAGGAGTTATTTTCTGAACATTCCCAATTCTGGACATCTGGGGTGCTTCCTGACTATTGCTGTTTGCAGGCAGGAGGTAGTCACCTACCAGCAAATTCAGGTTGCACTATTAAAGCTGACTGGGAGCTCTTGTGCTACAAAACTACTTCCCCGAAAAGATATGAGATAGCGATAAGGAAAATGACAGGGAAATGCACTGGAAAGTGTTGGGTAATAACACTTGCTTTGACACAACAACATCTAACCTACCCACAAACGAATCAGAATAAACACTCATTAAATAGTCAGTGCATCTCCCTGCAAAAAGTAAGGATGCTCAATAAACTGGTCTGGAAACCCCCTTGATGCTGTGCCAAGTTCTGATTTTGTTGCACGTTAGGTGAAGCTTTCATTCTCCTCACACTCCCCAGTTTGTGAAACTCCTCCTTCCAAAAGCAATTGGGTGCAAACTGTGTTTTGCAGAGATCAAAGACTGGCTTGCAATAAGCATGCACATCCCTTGACTGCTCTGCACCTTACTGATTGCCTTCATCACCAAAGCATTGTGCTGGTGATGACAGCAGGTGCTGAAAGAATTCCATTTGCGGTGTTAGAAGCTGGCAGTGAGGAAAGGCTGGAGGAAGCTCCGCCTGCAGAAGAGAAGACTGAAAGAGCACATGGCAGCATCCTTTATACAACTGAGAGGGGTTTCACACAGAAGGTGAGAAAGACTTGCTGCCTGCTGCCCTACAAGGCAGGACTAGATCCAATGGGCTGAAGTGACAGGAGGGTAGGTTTTGGTTGAACATTCGGAAAATAAACTTCGTTAACAGTAAGAGCAATTTGACAAGGGTGCTGGGACTGTTCTAGTTCTAGATTCCTTGCACAGAGCAGGAGTTGATCAGCCTTCCCCAATCAAAAGCCCTTCAGATGCTTTGACTACAACTCTCATTCGCCTCAGCTAGCACAGGGCTGATGGCAGCTGTAGTCCAAAATACCTGGAGAGCACCAGGCTAGCAAAGGCTGGTCTAAGTGGCCTAGAAGGACCCCTCCAACTCTAGGATTCTGCTAGTTAAGTCACTTGCACCTTCAAGCCACTTCTTGGATGCTATTGCTGCAGTCAGTAAGGTTTGTATCTGATGCACAGGTTCACCTTGAAGCTTTATTATTGTTTATTGCCAGTGGCCACGACAATAAAACACACATGTGTAAAGAAAGATAATCATCAAACCAATAAGACAGGGATGAACCCTGACAATACAATAAAAGAGATTTAAAACATTCATTTATTAAAAACTCTTCCCTTAACATTTAGCACTGATCCAATTCAGAAAGGCCTCTACAGCTAGTGAAAATAAAGTGACCCTATAGCCGACGGATTCTCCTAGATCAGCTAGTAGCCATCTTATTTTAAAATCAGCTGGTTGGGCTTGTAAGCAGGACTGAATGGGGAGATTAAACTTAACCTCCAATGAATTATATAAAGAACAATGTAAGATATAGTGCACCATATTCAATTTCACCTGTTCTGCAGACACAAAAACATTCCTTTTCTGGCCAATCAGAAAATCTAACAGGCAAATACTCAGTTTGGAATCTAAACTGAGTAAAAGCATGCCTCTCGGGCAAAAAAAGTTAATTCCCAGAAGTAGGTGGTCCTTTTATCGTCCAGTTTTATTATACGAAATGACAAGCTTACAATTCTTAATGTGCTCAAGATCCAATGTAGTGTGAAAGTCACCAAGCAGTATATTTGTTGCACTGGCAGAACGTTGCTGCACAAGATAAATACAAGCACTTTACCCAAGATTGTTATGCAACAAGTTGCACCAGAAGAAATAGTTGTTGCACAACCTGCTTCTGCTAGCACAGCTCTTGTGTTGGATTTCTTTGTTGAGCAACCTTTAAACTCCTGTACTAGTGGACTGAGAATGTTGGATATGCCTGCGAGCAACAAATGTTCCTGCACGAACCACGAAATTCCCCCTTTCCCTGTGTGATGCCTCCCTGATCCTCCCCACCCCCACACCGTAATCAGGGTGACAACACTTTGGTTCCAGAAGAGAAGATGCCCTCTTACCCCATCCGAGGCAGAGGAAGCGTTTACGAACTAGGCGTGTCCGGATCCTGCCAATCACAGCCAAGTAGGATTGCCAGGCCTCTGTCAGCACCCAGCAAAAGGAAGAGAGGAAGAAGAAGTGGAGGAATGCAGCAGTCATGGTGCACACGCCCTGGAGATTGGGGAAGAGAAGAAAGAAAAGGGAGTGAATGAGAGTCATCAGAATGCAGGAGCGTCCTTCATAAATGAGTTGGGTTGTATTCTAGAACAAATGGCATGCATGCACACCCCTTGCAATTGAACCCCTTTCCTTGGAGATTCACTTTCCAAATCTAACTAATAATGCTTTTTAGCATTTGCATATTTCAGGAATCAAAAGCAGGGGTGAGTGGAAGGCAGACTGGGATGCTGTGATGCATTATTGCATGCTGGCTGTTCAGGAATTTAGTATGAGCCTCTGTACTTGAACCCTCGAGGGGAATTTCCTCCCATACTGGCAGATTTCTGTGTAACTTGCAGTAGATCAGAAAGGGCTTGTGACGTGCAACTGTTTAACAACAAGAAAATGACCTAAATTAGGCTGCTGAAATAAAGAAAGCTAACCTCAGGAGTGGACTTTTTGTGTGTGAAAGGACTGTGAGCTCAATTCAGTTCTGGCACTGAAAACAAATTCGCGGGCTCAGATGTGCCTCAGAGACACCCTGCTCTTTCTTTCTAACTGTATGTCTTTTGCACCTGGCTCTGGTTTACAAGAGCATGAAGTCCTACTAAAAATCAAAGTTGATGCAGCAAACTGGGAAGTCTGGCCCAGAAACCCACAACCAAGCAAAGGGATTTCCTGTCTCCTGTAGCATATTGTGTGACTCTGCTTTTCCATGACATTGTCATCACTGATACATTGCTGTGATGTCATCGACCCAAATCACATGGGTCACCTTGACAATCAACTGGATTAAAACAACAGTGTGGGGAAATGAGGCCGATGATTGCAAAGGGAAGGAGCAGGATGGGGGAAATTGCATGAAGGAGAACAGTATGGAAACAAACTGAAGGTGGGATGTGCTTTTTGACACTCCTGAAAAAGTTGTACTGTGAAGAAGGAGGCCTTTAAGCCTCTGTGCTTGCTGCAATGAGCATATTCTAAATTGTGAAGCCATCTGGTACATGAATGCACACACATGTGCATACAGCTCCTGAAACACAACACTGATCACAGGGCCCCAGTAGGGATGGGAAAATCTGTTGATTTCAGTTTCTCTCAGTTCCTCATTTTTCCAGTTTTATGCTCAGTTTTCCACATCACTTTGCAAACTCCTTTTTGAAAAAAGCCCTCATGAAAATTCGCCAGCAATTTAGGGCTAATTTCTCCTAAGAGATATATATTTGCAGTGCTTTTTTTCTGGGGGGGACACAGGGGGACACATACCCCTAAACATTTTGTGAATCTTTGCACTTCTGTTCATTTACTGTATTTATTTCCCCCGATTTGAACTATAAAATGGTGGTTTTCTTGAGTCAAAATGAGGGTACCCCTAAACATTTTTTTTTAGAAAAAAAGCACTGCATATTTGTATGCATTTTTGCCTAATACACACATTTTTGCACAGTGATTTCCCCTATCATGATGCATTCTAATGCTGTTTTAACTAATACAGTCGTACCTCGGGTTACAGACACTTCAGATTGCATTTTTTTGGGTTGTGGACTGCCAAAACCCGGAAGTACTGGAACGGGTTACTTCTGGGTTTCGGTGGCCATGCATGCGCAGAAGTGCCGAATCGCAACCCACGCGTGCGCAGACATGGGTTGTGAATGCTGCGGGTTGTGAACGTGCATCCCGCATGGATCACGTTCGCAACCCGAGTGTCCACTGTATATGCACTTTTATGTGAATTTTACCCTAGCATATGAATTTCAGGTCACCTTACAAGGCCAGGGAACTGTACTGCTAGTTTTAAAGTATGGCTATGTTTCAGAAAGCGTGAATTAGGTAGGTTTCCTTTAAATGTGAACTAAGTCAATGTTCTCCCCCACCCAGGGGCAGAGGAAGGGGGCAGTGGGGGCGGTCCACCCCAGGTTTCAGTACTGGGGGGGTTGACATTTGGCATGCCACCCGCCCGCAACTCCAAAGCCTACCCCGAGCTGTTGGGGGAAGGGGCGGAGCTGTGTTGCTTTGCCAGCAGCCTTCCCCCCTTTCCCTTTCATTTTGACAGCTCAGGGGAGGCTTGGGAGTCGCTGGTGGGTGGTGCGCCGTTGCCTCCCACTCGAAGGCTGCTTCCTGGGGGGGGGGGAGAGACTCCCCCGAGCTGTTAAAAGGAAGAGGGAAGGGAGGAAGGCTGCTGGCAAAGCAACACAGCTCTCTCCCCCTGCCCCTGCCCAGGAAGCAGCCCACCATGGGTGGCTCGCTCCACCCCACTGAGTGTCTCACCCCTGAGACACTCGCCCCATCCCCACGACCCTGCCCCCGGGTGCACAACATGTGCGTCGTTCCGGGTGCCAAAGCAAGTAGCTCTGCCTCTGCCCCCACCCCTGGGTTCATTCGCATATGGGAATTTATTCAAAATAAAATGGACCCTGTAATTGAAAGACACTGAAAGCCCTGCACTGTATCATTGTGGGGCTGGATTTCAAAGCCTTCCCTTCCTGGATGCTGGATAAAAACTGGCAGAAGTGGCTGTTGTCCCCACCAGCCTCCACCTTCACGCTCCCACCGACTTTAATCAGTCCATGACTACATTAGGTTTACTGGCATTGTAACAAAGAGACAAGTGCTAATAGGGCATGCCTGGCTCTGGTCCACAGGCTGGAGAAGGAACTAAGCATGAAGAAGGGACACAAAACACCTGCAATGCACAAGCACAGTTTGGGCCATGAAACACGAGAGATTCCCAACATTGCAACAAATGGCAAAGGGATGGTCCACCAGCAACATCAGCTAACGGGCTCTGCATTTAGCCTAAGCCAAGCCTGCACAACGTGGGACTAGGGACAGAGAAGAAATCCATTTTAAATGGATTTAAACATGGAATTTGGCAGTTCAAAACCACCCCTTGCATCGAGTGCCTGCTTTTGTGCATGTCTCCCATGCCTTGTTTTCTTAAGAGCCTGACTATGCATATAAACACATACAATAAGAGTCAAGTTGCACACTGTACTGTAATATATTCCTGCAGCATAATGTCACAAGTATATTCATATATACTAATATCAAGCAGGTGCCTTCACTGTACTCTTTTCAGGGCCTGCTGAAAACATTCTTCTTTAGTCAAGCTTAGAAAGTTTAGGTATTTTTACTCTGTTTCGTATTGTAGCTTCTAAATCATGAGTTTTTCCACAATTTTGTTATTTTATCTTTTTGTAAACTGCTTTGAGGGTTGTTGTTTTTTATACAAAAAAACCCCAAATCAAGTAGTGTATACATTTTATGATAAACAAACAAGCACATACAACCCATTAGGTACATTTTGTATGTATTTACTTCTCTGCTGGTTAATTTAGGAAACCTGCATATTTGTATAATATGTGATTAGCCTTAGATTTTTCTCATGGAGATTTAGGGATGGACAAATATGCCACTTCACCCCATGTTTGTGAATTTCTGTATGCATTACTTGGTTGGAGAACTGCATTGCAGAAGCATGAATCTTGAAGGATGGCTGTACTTTGGCTTGCATTTTGTTTTGGAATTAGATACATTCACCTTTAAATGTGAACTGAATCAAACTTCTCCACACACACCCCATGGCGATTAAGGAGCGAGACAGGAATTAGGACAGCTGATGTGGGTAAGGTAGACAGCAAGAGCCTGCCTGTGGCCCATGAAGCTGAACACAGCCCACCAGCTGTGCATTAAGGCCTTTCAGGGGCTTTGCAGCTCCCTTGTTTTGAACCTGTTGTTGTTGTTGTTGTTGTTGTTGTTGTTGTTGTTGTTTAATCATTCAGTCGTGTCTGACTCTTTGTGACCCCATGGACCAGAGTATGCCAGGCACTTCTGTCTTCCACTGCCTCCCGCAATTTGGTCAAACTCATGTTAGTAGCTTTGCAAACACTGTCCAACTATCTTGTCCTCTGTTGTCCCCTTCTCCTTGTGCCCTCCATCTTTCCCAATATCAGGGTCTTTTCCAGGGAGTCTTCTCTTCACATGAGGTGGCCAAAGTATTGGAGCCTCAACTTCATGATCTGTCCTTCCAGTGAGCACTCAGGGCTGATTTCCTTCAGAATGGAGTTTTTGAACCTGGCATGGCCCAAATATTTAGAAGCAGAGTGGCAGATGGGACACCTGAAGGCTGGGGGGGGGGGGGGATATTTGCACACACATTTGTTCCCCTCTAGTAGCTCTTGTTGCTTATGGTATTTTAAATATACTTTAATTTCTCTCTCAGAAACTTCAAATTGTAAACAAAGTCGAAAGAAAGAAAGAAAGAAAGAAAGAAAGAAAGAAAGAAAGAAAGAAAGAAAGACTATCCTCCTGTGCCCCATTACAATCACATCTAGTATCTTTGGAATGGAAACCTAACTAGGCCAGTGTGCCAGAGGTTCCCTACCACTGAGTCATAGGGTAGGGTGGCTGGGGAAACCCCACCAGATGGGCGGGGTATGAATTATTATTATTATTATTATTATTATTATTATTATTATTATTTACACATGCTAAACAGTGAGAAATTTACAAGATATTTTTCATTCCCAAAAGAGCATTGTTGATTACCAAGGATTTTTTTTAAAATCTAAACAATTGGGAAACTTTACAATCTGATAGTCTGCAGTGCTGAAAATTGATACATTTCAACTTACTTTGCAATAGTTTTGTTTGTTTGTTTTGCAACGCATGCTGGCAATAGTTGCTCAATCGCAATACAATTCTCTCTTTTGAAAACTAAGCAACTCCTAATTGCCTGTCTCCTGCTGCAGTCCAGAAGCAGCAACTCCCCCGGCCATTTCATTAACAAGGGTTTCATCCACCAAGGCCCAGACGTGCTAGCAGCTCCTCTGGCATACACGTGCCCCTCCTTGTACTACTCATGCCTGCAACATGCTTTCTGAGCTCCTCGATGTCTCTAGTACATCAAGAGGAAACGCTGCAGGGTGGTGATCTATTATGCACGAGGTCCCTTGCACAGCAATGGATGGGCTGCCTGGGGGCTGAGAGGGAGGCTGCAGCCACCTTTGATCTCCCTGGGCTGAAATTCACATGTCAGTTCTGGAGGATTTGCACTGGAGAAAGGATAGGTGTGGAGGGGAGAAGGGATGAAGATATGCTGCTCCCCAGATTGTATCACAGCAAATGGAACTAGAGCCTGACAGAGTTGTTTCCCCCCAGAGAGTCAAATATGGCATGAAAGAACAATTGTTGTTTTAGATGGGCACATTCTTTCCCTCCCTACCCCACTGGTTAAAGAGTTGCTACAGGTTTTGGAATGCCCTGAAACCTGCAAAACCCGTCACCAGGGATAACAGTTGGACACAAGAAATGAGTGTGTACACCACATAAAGTTCTGACTAGTACAAACATTTTTGCAAGCAAGCTCCTCTAAATTAATCAACTTCTCTGTGTTATTTTCACTGTCATATTGATCCACACATATTTCCCCCTAAAATATGCATTGGTGTGCATTATGTGAAGTGCACCGCAACATTTGGAGAACTGTGAAATTAGGCAGTTTCTCGGTAAAATGCAAAGTGAAATTTCTCCCCCATCACTAGTGGTGGCTGCTCTGCCCACCAGAGCTTTGGGTCCAAAGGGACCAGGAAGGCTGGAGCAGCTCCTCTGAGATTACAGTGGTGGAGTGGATCAGGGACCACAAGGGTGAGATGACTTTAGTTGGCACTATGGGAAGGGTGGGCAGTGGGAATGGTACAGTCCTCACCCCTTACATTTTAAGGGAGCTTGCTGAGGGCATCTTATCCTGGACTCCTCTCCTCCCCTGTAAAACTGCTCCCCCACCTGCAACTGATGCCCATATTCTTTCAAACCAACTTTTGCACAAACCAACTAGAAACAGAAATTCTCAGGCATTGAATTCTGTGCCCAAGCACTGCGTCTGTCTCTCTTAAATAAGAAACGTTTTCCAGCACACAGTGCTTTTTTACTCGGCTATGTAGCATGACCCCCCTTTTCTTCTTGGATGTGCAGGCTGCAGATAACCAAATATTGCAATTTCCTTCATGCAGACAAGCACTAGGGCAGGCTCTCTCACTCAGTATGACTCATCTCCAAAACAGCTGCTGCCTCCTTCCTTTCCTCTCAGTGACAATGATGTAGCTAGAGAGAGTTGGGGGCGATGGGGGAGGGGGGTGGGAGAAGTGACTGGGAAAGCTCCTCAAACTCTTTTGAGGTGGAACATATAAAGAGTTCTGGGTGGGCTGGGAGCTTCTCTAGGCCAGAGTTCTGTTCCCAGCTGCATTCAGCTTGCCTCTGGGAATCTGTGCCTTAAGGCACAGATAGTCTCTATACACCTTCAAATATCAGGTTCCAAAGGCAAACGAAAGGAAGACACACCATCAGAAGCATAACCTTGAGAGACGGGGGGGGGGGGGGGAGGCACACATTATGTGAAAAGCTGTAGAGAGGATCCCCTCAATATGAATTTAGAAGTCAAAATTAAATAGATATTCTTTATGAGCACAACTGTGTTTAAATATTTAAAAACAATGTATAAAATACTCCATCTGCTGGGTTAATATTTAACATTATATTATTTCATGCACCCCGACTAGGTTGATAAAGTACTTTTTAGGTGCTTACATGATACTATTAATATTATTTAGCACCCAATCTTGCCCAACTTTAAACTTGTAAATCCCACTGATCTCAGTGGGGATACTTAAGCTCATCTTTAAATTAAAGCTTGTCTGAAAGTTCTCCAACGGGACAGTTCAGCCTAATGCTGGTAACTTGTGGGGGCACTGAAACCAGTGCCACCTTTGCACACCTGTTGTTGCCACTTCTGCTATTTCACAGCGGCGGCAGCAAATGCCAGCAGTGACTACTATTTTCCCATATAACCCTTATCAGGGCCATGTTACATCATGATACAGCATTGCTTGGTAGACACCCTCAAAGGCCACTGAGCTGTTCCTCCTGTCACTTTTGCAGTCTGCAGATGGAGCCAAGAAAGTGGTGGAAGAGCCCATTGGCTTAAACCTCCCCACTGAAATCAAAGAGAGGTTCACGATTGCTTAACCTTAAGATACATCATTTCCCTATTGTTCCATTCAAATCTCCATCTTAATCAAACTGTAAAATCAAGGTATCACGCATTTCAAAAAGGTGGCCTTTTTATTCATATTTTGAATATCTGGCCCAAATTTTGAAAGTTTCCCTTTAGCTTTATAGAGAAGATGCGTTTTAAAAAGTGGAAGGTGGACAGATAGAAATCTATGTCAGAATCAGCATGGAGCCACGCTCTCAAAGGCTGAAACAAAGTGGCATGAGCTGCAGATGTCTTGCAAAGGAGTAACTTTTTTCACCTTACTGAGCATCTGGGACTGCCCCACCAGGATCAACACGTTGGAGGCCAGAATGGAGACACAGAAGTTCAGGAGAATGATGGAGCGTTCCGACTTGATAAACCTGCAAGAAAGAAAGTGATGGGGATGAGCAGCTTTGAGAGATACTTGGAGCACAGGGGCCAAATTGCACCCAACATTGGGGGGGCTGACATCATGCGCATGACATCACGTATGCAATCACAATAAAAGGGGTAAACGTAGTATTCACTATAGAACATAATTCAAAACGACTTTGTGAAGTAATGTATGGGTCTTCCTGGATTCAGCAGTACCTTCTCTATGCCTTCCCCACTCCCTTTAGGATGCTGATTTTACCGGGGGTCCCCCCCTCCTGATTCTATGGCCACACCTGTTTTGTTGCAGGCTTTTAAATGGTGCCCTAGTCCAGCAGTTCCCAATTAGCAGAACCCCTGTTTTTCAAAAGCCAAGCCATAGACCTGCTACTTATCAATGCCCCAAATTTCTAATGTGTGCAAGACTTTATTTCAGCTCAAATTCAGAATGCCATTCCCACCTCCCACCACTCCATTCAGAGAACTCTGTCACATCTCTACCAGGATTTTGGTTAACCAGAGCTAGCTCAAAGAGCAGTTCTCGAGTCTACTTCTAGCCATGAATAGCTGAGCCAACCTACCTCCAAAAGGCAGCGTAGATCACCAGGAGGGTCAACAAAGCCATACAAGAAACAGCACAACCAATCATAAGTGGGACAGAGGGGGAGCTGCCAGATTCCATGGCCTGCAAGAGTAGAAGCAGAAAATGGAGAGAGTGAGAGTGAGAGAGTCCCCACCCCTCACACAAGGTGAGCTAAGTCTGGCAGGACAGCTTACTCTATGGACTTAACCATTTGTTATATGAGGCTGGTTGTCCCACAGTGCCAGGCAAATGTTACCCACTCTTTCAAGTGCATTTTCTCTATTGCAAAAAGTCTAATCTTTGAAGAAAGTGAGTTTGTGGCACAAGGGCTCCAGCTCAACTCTAATTGCCTAAATCTGAATTTGCCACTTTGTGATTGAACCACATCTGAAAATAGCAACAATCTGGAAGCACTCTATAATGTTTTCCTTTCAATATGCAGTTCCTCCACTAAGGACCTGCTTCCCAGGGGAAGCTCAGCATGTAAGGAAGTCAGAGCTGGTTGCTGAAGCTCTGACCTCATGGTTCTCACAAGCTACTCTTGAGTTCCTGTACCAATAATTTAGGAAGTTTCATCACTGTAACTAAACCAAGTTTTACTGCCTGTGCAAGTTTGTTTTTTTATAAATGCTGTATGGAAAAGCACATGAATCTGACCTTAAGAGAGTTTGTAAGCAAATCATTTTTAGCTTACCAAATGTGTGGTCTTTTTCTAGGCTGGGGAAAAGTAACGATTTGGAACCCACAAAGGCATATTTAAAAATCTAACTGCCTACATTTCCATGCTTAATTTTGCTGCATATTTTGTGATTTTTAATCTCTGTTGGGGTTCTCTCACCAAAGAATACTAGCTCCAAACTTAGATCTTGGCACCCAGGAATTCTACTTTACATCTATATTTATTTATTTTTCTTGCACCAACAAGCACAACTTCATCTAACCACCCCATAAGCAAATAAAAATGAATGCTCAATGAATACCTGCTGTTCTCTAAGCCCCTGGAAACAAATCAGTATGACTGCTCAGCAGAAAGGTCACCTGGAAATGACCAGAGGTGTAATAGGAAACTGCAATACCAGTTTAACACCCTCCTCCCTCTTAGAAAGCAAAGAGTGGTTTGCCAACTGACTGGCAGGAGTAAAAGTGGCTAGATTAAAGATCTGGCTCCAAGATTCTTCTCATCACATTTGTTAATAACTTGGGACCAAAGTTTCATGCAGAAAGCATTATATACATGCGCATACACACAAATGTGGTAATTGTAGCTTAGTGATGGCCCTGGGAATTCTTGTTCCACTAACTACAACTCTTACGACCTTCCTATAAGAATCTGGCTGGCCCCTTTGAGAGCAAGTTGCTGGACTAGATGGGTATTTGGCCTGACCTGACAGCAATGCTGTTCCTATGTTCTTCCAGTTCCCAGGGTAGGGTTGGGTTGGGGGGAGTAGCACCGGAGAAGAATTATTACAAAACCAGTTTGCGCCTGGTCTTTGGTCCCTGTTGAGATGGGGCAGAAATGGGACAGCTTGAGGGCCCCTTTGGCAGGCATGTGGCTAAAGCCTGCTCCCTTCTCCGAAGTACAGCCCCTTCTCTGACAAGCAAGAAGCTCTGCATCTCTGAATAACCCAATCTATCCCTGCCACCTTCTTCTGTTTTGCTTCCTGTGGCACATGGCTTGAGGTCTTGGGTGAGGGAGGGAAAGGGGAGAGAATCCGTTGCCGCTTCTCTGCATTCCTCAAGGGTGGCTCTCCATCTCCTTGCCAATAGGGCATGCTTCCGGAATACCAATGACCCCGCCTGGGTAGGGGAGCATGAAAGAGGCCTGTGACCAAGGGATGCAAGCAAAGCTCCTCTCTCTCCCCTGCCTTCAGCGGCGTCGCCAGCGTGACAGAGGAGGATTCCCAAGCACGCCCCCAAGATGGTTGCCCATTTGCTTCTGGCACGGGCTCTCTATTCCTCCTCCCCATCGCTAAGCATATTAATGCTTTGAAGGCTCGCTAATAACTCTTATAAATTTCAACCACTCTAGCAACGGGCGAGCGTGGGGGGTGAGAAACACTGCAGAGAATAGATCCACATTATCTACGGCATTATCTACTTAAAGGCATCTGGAAGTGGGAAGAGTTCAGAGAGAAAGTAGGAGGGTGGAAACAATGGGAAGGGTGAAGGGGGCTGCTGAAGAGGAGAGCGGAGGAGGTAGGCACAGAGAGGAGACAAAGGGAGCAGATGTTGGGGAGTGGGGGAGGTGAGGAGTGGGAGAGAACAGTCACTGCCATAGGAAAGAGTTGGCGATTCAAGTCTTTCTAAACAGAAAACCTACGCCCTTGAAGTGTTTTGCAAATGTGTGTGGGAAGCTGACTCTCACCGCTCACTATTCAGGGAAAAGGTAACCTGCACTTTGCACATGTGCTGAAGCACTTTTTCAAATGTCTTCCTTCTCAGTGGTGGCAGGCATCCTGATGATGGTATGCTCTCCCCCCCCCCCCGAAGTAGCAGCCTTGGCATTTTGGTGCCATGTTAAAGCATATCTGTTTGCCTGGACATTTGCTGCAGTTGTTTCTTTTATACTGCAAAAGAATTTAATTCTTATTCTTTTCCCTGCTTTTATTTGCTGGATTATTTGTGTTGTATTAAAAACTATGGCAACCTGCCCTGGGATCGATCAACTGTTGAACAGCGGGTTAAAAATGCGTGTGATATGGAATGAATTTATTTTAGGTATTTATAATCCATCCTTTCACTCAGAAGTCCCAGGATGGCAAACAATAATATTAGCATCACAATTAACAGTAATTATTTGATTATCACTCTTTTTAATATTTTCAAATATGAACCGACCAATTAAATCAATCTGAAGCCTGCATAATAGCACCAAACAGAGCTTTGTTTAAATGTCTGCCACCTCCTGCCCATTCCCTCTCAAGACTTTGACTGGACACAGACTCTTGCGTTTTCCCCATCAGCCAAACTACTTTTGTCTCATAGCACTTGTCTGATTAGCCCTTGGTCCAGTCTTTGCCAACCTGGTCCCTTCCTTTGTTTTATGCTACAAATTCCATCAGTGGGTTGTAGTCCAAAACATAGGAAAGGAATCAGATTGGCAAAGGGTGATTTAGCCTGATGAAGAGTTCTGGAGAACTTGAAACCTTGTCACATTTTGTTAAACCTTGTTAAACCTTGTCACATTTTGATTGACCTATAAAGGAAATCCTCTATTATGGACGTTGTGATTTTTCTTATGGGTCCAAATGGGTCCAAATGGCTACCTTTACTCCCCACCAACTTAAATATTATTTTGCATCTCCTTAGATCAATGAGAAGAGGAATACAAGACTCTGAGTGGGGTACAACGGCAGTGGGAAGGGATGGCAGAAAAACTGGGCAGAAACTGGCAGAAAAACTGGGGAGCGGAGCTTGTTGATATACATTTGCAAATTACCACCCCACCCTCCCCAACTACAGCTTGAGGCTTAGCTATCTCTGTTCTTTTGCATACTGAACGTTGTTATGTGTGTACAGAGTGTGTGTATCACTGTCCCTTAATGCAAGCCCATCGCTGGCAGGGGCCTAATGGTTGCCATGGAAATGATATAGGTTTAGCTCAGGCTGCAAATAGTTATTGTAAGGCCAGCATGAAACAGCCTTCCAAAATTCTCCACCCTATTTATGGATGGCAAAAATAGTGTGGGTGTGATTTTACCAAATATTTTTGGTTGAGGGGACAAAATTATTATTATCGATTATTATTTATTGGACTTATTAGTCACTAACTGGCGATGTGGAAGAAAGAAAAATCAGAAAATGGTCTTCTGTGACATTTCACTTCTGTTAACATAGAGCAAAACTGTATTGTTAGCTCACACTGATGACCAGAGGAAGAGATGGGCTATGAGAGAATGTCCGGTACTCGTAAAGTCCAGCTTGTTGCCTTTCTTCAATAATATTCGGTTTGTTTTCTGAGAAATTTCAGCCTACCTCTGGGTTTAGGCCTAGCTGGGAGGCTGTGTCTTCCCCTCAGGCATGAGCCACAGGCCTTGCTTTCACAGCCTGCCCCATGAAAGCAAGGCATTCCCTTCCTCTCCACCCCTTCAGTACTGTTTTTTCTAACTTTGGCTCGAACATGCCCTTAGAATGTTTTCAAAAGGTAGGGGCGGTAACATGACAGAGGTGACTGCTTATTTGCAAAAGGAAAAGGAAATGAAGTGGTGTCAGAGTAAGAGATCTGTGAAGTTTCTGGGTATGTATGCACAAACACATGAAAGAAAAGGCACCCAGGGAGAATTTAGGGATGCTTCAGGGATATGATCTTGGTCAGTTCTGATAAAATCTGTTATGTTCCATATCTCTAGACTAGAGTGTGGATGAGAATTTGGTTATCCACTGGTTTTTGAACATCCCAAATGTCCCAATACAGCTCTCGTTTTTTTAAAAAAGTATCAAAAACTCATTTTTAAATGTGTACTTTTGAGGGATGATGTTTAAAAATGCATTCTTTGAGAGGAATTGTGTTTAACACAGACTGTTTGAGACAGACTGATCCATCTATATCTCTAGAAGAAATGAGTACATCTACTATTTTAACAATAATGGTAACGCTAACAGCAACAACACACAATAACACTACTAATAAAAACTTGGTATTTCTATCAATACTTTGATGTGTGAAAAATGTTCCACATAATAATACCTCAATAATCCTTTCAACAACATTTTAAGGCAACTCATTGTAAGACATAATAAACAACATTTCATTATTCTCAAATTGCAAGATTGAGGCTGTGAGATTGAGGTATTGTGTATAGCAGTGGCGAAGATTTGAACCAGGGAACATTTGAACCAGGGAACTTTCCACACTTTTAAACCTTACCTCAGTAATCCTTACGGCAACACTTTAAGGCAGGTCAGAATTCTTATCCCCCAAATTGCAGATTGGAAACTGAGGCTGACAGCTACCTGGTGAATTTACAGTGGGCGGAGGTAAGATTCGAACCAGGAGACATTCCAGCTCACATAGCCCACACTATCAGACTTTGCAAAGAGCTCTCAGGGACAAAGGTAAAGAGAGAGAGAGGTGGTAGACAAGAACATGCACAGGGAATCTGGGTAAGTGTTCAACAAAGTTGTGGGTGTGCACATGCAACTAAGCCTAACCACCCTGCAGGGATGCAACCTTTTGATCCAGATCAATAGTAGGCTTGTTGAAAATTTCTCATCCCTTAACAACAGTAGACCTCCATAAAGCACACAGTACCTCTTGCAAACTCACAACTTCTTCCCTTAGCACACATGCAAAGCTGAATGATGAGTTTGTGTCCTGTGAGCCAGAGTTGCCATTGCTCTTGTCTGGCTCCTTACCCTGCCACCTTTAATTTGGCTATCAGGCCCTCCTGTCTCAGGGTTGGGCCACCTCCGTTGGTGGGAGGCAGGAATGTGGCACTGGCCGAGAGCCCAGCCTGCTCTCCCTCATTCTGTCAAAACTTACCAGGTCTTTGGGCAGTTGGGCGATCACAGCAAAGGTGGAGAGCTGGCTGCAATGGCACTTGGTGTGAGCCGAGAGAGTTTCCACCGTCTGGCAGCTTTCGGTCTCCCAGTTCCCAGCGCCAACCTCCCTGATTGATGGAATGCGAAGGAGAAAGGAGAGAGAAGGAGAGATTTCAAATGATCAAACACTCACACAGCCCACATCCCTTCAGCGCATTGCCTGCATTAACCCTTTGCATGGCACGGCCCTAGTGATGCACTGGGTGAAGCAGGCTCTCTCTCGCTGTGTGTGTGTGTGTGCAAGTCAGGCACCAAGGTTCTGTCTGAGCGGCTTGCTTTATCTCCTGACCCAGTTGTTGGGGTGAAACGTCTCCACTCCCTCCCCATCCTCCGGCAGAGATCTCAGCCCAGTGCCCCCCCCCCCGCCAATCCGCTCCCGGCATAGCCCTATGTTGCTACAGACTCATTTCCCTGGTGGGGAAGATTGGGGGACGGGGTTGTTTGTTGCTATTGCAGTAAGCATTGATTTAATTTGAAGGTTGATGCCGACAGGGATTTGGGAGAGGGAGAGACTGAGATGGGCATGGATTCTGGACGAAGGGGTGTGTGTGTGTGTGTGTGTGTGTGTGTGTGTGTGTGTCAGGCAGGGGTTCTCCATGGTTTAGAGACAGTTAGTTTTCTGGCCTGCTCAGCAAACAGCCAAGGGTTGATACAGGCTGCTCTGGTGGTTTCATGTTTGCATGATAATACAGCACAAAGATGGAAACCTCAAGCAAATTGAGGAATGGAGGGAGAAGCAGGAAGCAAATGTACAAAAGAAGGGGGAAAGGAGGGTATTAGAAGAGAATGAATTTCTGTATTTGAAACTCCCTGATGAAGGATCTCAGGTCTGAAATGCACTGGACATTAAACTTTGTCTGCCAACCCTTTGTGTGAGCATGATAGGGGAGGGGCAAGGCTACCATCCAAGAATTGAGAGGGGCCACAAAAGCTTCTGAGAACTAAATGGAAACAGCTGATTATGATTGGACCCTGTCTCAAACACGACAGTTAGCAGTACATTCCTCAGTCTGCATCATAAGACAGTAGTGAAGATAGTCATGTACAGCTTTTTTCTTTTTTCTTTTTAAAAAGGTATGTTTATGTGCTAGAGATCCCCCCCCAACAGTGCAATTTTTTCTAATGAAACAGACACTTGATCTTTCACACAAAAGCCTCCAGTGTGCAGAGCTGATGCTTCAGCTGAACATCTGGATGTGACCTTAATTCCATCCATATTGCAGTATTTATCTGGGCTGCGTCTACGGACACTAATTGTTGCCTGTGGCTAGAAGTGGATCAGGGCAATTATGGGGTGATTGTGGGCTGAAAGGGAGGGGGAAGGAGGAAGGGAGGGGTGCAAACAGACTGGGGCAAAACCTCCCCTCCCCCATGAAGGGCCAGTGACTTCCAACAGAGGTGGTCAACCTGTGGCCTGTGTGTCCCCTGATGCCTCCTGAAGGTTCCCCATTCTTCCATCACAGTACAGGTTCTTCCTTTCTGTTACATTCATCCTCATTTTTTCCTGGTATGCAAAAATGCCCCACTGCCACACAGCTCTCTATGTAGTTTTAAAACAACTGGAAGGGGAAGTATTCATGCACCCAGTTGTTTCAGAGCAAACTGGTAGGCTCTACAGATATGTGTGCATGTAGCACACTAAAATCAGAACGGAATAATTTTCACTTGCTTTCCTTAACCCTCTTCACTTCCTTCCTGTCTCTTTCGTGGAAGCGCTTTCTCTGAGCCTCTTCCTCTTCCCTCTGGAGATTCAGCTCTGCTTTGCCCTGTGCATGCTTTGTCTCCTACCTCTCCCTTTTGCGCACAAGCAACGTTCGAGACTGAAGCCCAGGAGGAAAGAGCAGGCCCACAGCACCCTGAAAGCCCAGAGCAGGCCTAGAGGGGCACATAGACTATGTGGGGTAAGGCTGCAGGCCACATCTGGCTTGGGACTTTCCCCAGCCCTTGGCATTATTAGGTGCCCAAAAATAGCCTCTCAAAAATGACTGACATTTAGTTTGGTACACCGTCGGCTCAAATCTCTCTGACATTGTCATCTCCTATTCATGTTTCCATTTCAAGCTTCACATATTGCAGCAGCCTTTGTCAAGGTAGTGCCCCCCAGAAGTTTTAAGATGAAACCCCCATCATCTCCAGTCAGTGCACCCGCCTAAAAAAAGGATAGTCTCTGTGGCCCTGATGTCACTCCAGCTGACTGGGGTAGTCTTGGGAGAAGCATTGGAGAAGGTGATGGCTCAATGATGAAGTGCATGTATTCTATGAATGGAAGCCCTGCCATGTTCAGCACTCAGCACTGGCCTTGGAGAACTGCTGCCAGCCAGAGCAGATAGTATAAAGCTATGGAGATGGAAAGTGGCATCATTCCAGAACAGACTATTTGTCCAGTATTGCCTATTATGGTGGTTTTCCCAGTAGTGAGGTATGGAAGTGAGAGCTGGAACATAAAGAAGGCTGATCGCCGAATAATAATAATAATAATAATAATTTATTATTTATACCCCGCCCATCTGGCTGGGCCTCCCCAGCCACTCTGGGCGGCTTCCATAGAAAGCAAAAACACAATAAAATATCACACGCTAAAAACTTCCCTGAACAGGGCTGCCTTCAGATGTCTTCTGAATGTCAGGTAGTTGTTAATCGCTTTGACATCTGCTGGAAGGGTGTTCCACAGGGCGGGCGCCACTACCGAGAAGGCCCTCTGCCTGGTTCCCTGTAGCTTTACTTCTCGCAATGAGGGAACTGCCAGAAGGCCCTCGGCGCTAGACCTCAGTGTCCGGGCAGAATGATGGGGGTGGAGACGCTCCTTCAGGTATACTGGACCGAGGCCGTTTAGGGCTTTAAAGGTCAGCACCAACACTTTGAATTGTGCTCGGAAACGTACTGGGAGCCAATGTAGGTCTTTCAAGACCGGTGTTATATGGTCTCGGCGGCCGCCCCCAGTCACCAGTCTAGCTGCCGCATTCTGGATTAGTTGTAGTTTCCGAGTCACCTTCAAAGGTAGCCCCACGTAGAGTGCATTGCAGTAGTCCAAGCGGGAGATAACCAGAGCATGCACCACTCTGGCGAGACAGTCCACAGGCAGATAGGGTCTCAGCCTACGTACCAGATGGAGCTGGTAAACAGCTGCCCTGGACACAGATTTGATCTGTGCCTCCATGGACAGCTGTGAGTCCAAAATGACTCCCAGGCTGCGCACCTGGTCCTTCAGGGGCACAGTTACCCCATTCAGAACCAGGGAATTCTCCACACCTGCCCGCCTCCTGTCCCCCAAAAACAGCACTTCTGTCTTGTCAGGATTCAACCTCAATCTGTTAGCCGCCATCCATCCTCCAACCGCCTCCAGACACTCACACAGGACCTCCACCGCCTTCACTGGTTCTGATTTAAAAGAGAGGTAGAGCTGGGTATCATCCGCATACTGATGAACACCCAGCCCAAACCTCCTGATGATCTCTCCCAGCGGCTGCATGTAAATGTTGTAAAGCATGGGGGAGAGGACAGAACCCTGAGGCACCCCACAGGTGAGAGCCCAGGGGTCTGAACACTCATCCCCCACCACCACTTTCTGAACACGGCCCAGGAGGAAGGAGCGGAACCACTGTATGACAGTGCCCCTAGCTCCCAGCCCCTCAAGACGGTCCAGAAGGATGTTATGGTCGATGGTATCAAACGCCGCTGAGAGATCCAGCAGAACTAGGAAACAGCTCTCACCTTTGTCCCTAGCCCGCCGAAGATCATCAACCAGTGCGACCAAGGCAGTTTCAGTCCCATGATGAGGCCTGAATCCCGACTGGAAGGGATCCAAATGGTCCGCTTCTTCCTCACCAGTAGTGAGGTATGGAAGTGAGAGCTGGAACATAAAGAAGGCTGATCGCCGAAGAATTGATGCTTTTGAATTATGGTGCTGGAGGAGACTCTTGAGAGTTCCATGGACTGCAAGAAGATCAAACCTCTCCATTCTGAAGGAAATCAGCCCTGAGTGCTCACTGGAAGGACAGATATTGAAGCTGAGGCTCCAATACTTTGGCCACCTGATGAGAAGAGAAGACTCCCTGGAAAAGACCCTGATGTTGGGAAAGATGGAGGGCACAAGGAGAAGGGGACGACAGAGGACGAGATGGTTGGATAGTGTTCTCGAAGCTACCAGCATGAGTTTGACCAAACTGCGGGAGGCAGTGGAAGACAGAAGTGCCTGGCGTGCTCTGGTCCATGGGGTCATGCAGAGTCAGACACGACTAAATGACTAAACAACAACAGCATATTATGGCTGGAAGTAGCTCTCCAGGATCCTAGGCAGAGAAGACTCTTTCACATCACCTCCTACCTCTTCCTTCCAACTGGAGATCCTAGTGGTTGAATCTGGCATGCAATGCAAGTGCTCTTTGGCAAACAATGCATGTGCTCTACCACTAAGCTACATTCTCTCTCCCAAACTAGAAGCAGCAGTCATCTGAATCAGTATAATAGAACTTAACGTGTTCAGTGGAAAACAGAGGCATTGACTCCTTTCATTCACAGTGCCAAGACTTTTATCTTGTTTACCTACTCCACACCTGTTGGGGAAGCAGTGGATATTGCTGGCTGAGTAGATTGTAAATTCTATGGAGGTTTCAGCATCCTCAATAACCACAGACTGCTGCGGCTGGGACCTCCAATTTCTTTATTCGGCTAAAAGGGAAGCATTCTTTCTCTGAGCTGGAAGAAGCACTGCAGCAGAAATGCAATTTTGTTTACTTGTAAACTGCACTGAAAGGATTTGCATCCTGAGAGGCAGGATGTAATTAATTGTAATAAATAAATACATGGCTATGATGTACGGCAGAGATAGTGGCAACTGCTCTTTCTGATCTCAGATGTGCAGATACATCAGAAGAGCTTCTGCTTCACCAGCACATTTAGCATCTGCTGGCACAGAAAACTCCCCTCTCTGGTCACACATTTCTAAATGGTTAAGAAGAACTGAGAAGCCATTTTTTAAGGGTCAGGCACAGTAGGAAGATGCTGTATCTATGCTGTATCCATCAATAAGTATAAAGGATAAGATGGGAGATATTCTGGATGGGCCAGAAGATGGAGCCAGGTCAAGAGGAGAAGAAGGGGTTAAAAATCAGACATGATGGGTTTTGTAGGATTGCCAAACTTTAGAACTTCAGTTTGTGTTAAGATGAAGGCAGGAGATAAATCACAGAATGTAGCTGCACATGGTTTCAAGCTGTGGGACTCCTTGGACTTTTACTAGAGTTTCTCAATGTGGAGATCAGCCATGTTGGCCAAGCATCTCCAACAAACAGCTTGCAGGTATGCAAAAGAATTATTGGTACTTTCTGGGCCATACTGTTCTGGTCCATGTGAATAAACTATAAGACCCAACAGGCCCACCACATAAATCAAGGGTGGACCCTGGAACAATGTCCCAGATTCCTCTGCAATATACAGGTATGTGCCTATACTCTACATTTAACCAGGTATGGAGGGGTTGCTTGGCAGTCAAGTCAATATGTTTAGGCAGAATGACTCACAACCCTGGAAGTAAAACAAGGAGCTGCTACTATCAAGATTCTGTTAGGTACAACTGGTGCACTGTGTAGAATCTATAAAGGATGCAGCCCATAAGAACATAGGAAGAGTCTTGCTCCTAGATCAGACCAAGGGCAGAATTCTGCTCTCACAGTGGTGAACCACATGCCTTATGTGGAAAGCCCACATAAGGGTGAGTGCAGTAGTGCTCTTCCCACTTGAAATTCTCAACAACTGGTATTCAGAGGCACATTGCCTCTGACAGTGGAGGCAGGACATAGCCATCATGGGCTGTAGCCCATACCCAGAAGGCTTGTCAACTGTATTAGACTAGGAAAAATGAGTACATGAAAAGAGGTGAGGGGTTTGCAAGCAGTAGCAGCAGGGATGCAGTAGGGAGTAGGAGAAGATGCTGTTGCAACACTTGTGCCCATCACTCAGCCAAAATGTTCAGCCAACTGCTACTCAGAATGAGTGAGAAGCTTAGAAGATTAGGAGGCAGGAGTGGCACTCAAGAGATGTGGTTCTGCTATGATGTTAGCATCCATCTGTCTTGGGAGACAATGGAGGGGTTCTCCTTGGGGGGGGGGGTGAGGTCAAAATGCTGGATGGTTTCAGTGCCTGCTGAGGCTGTAGAGACCGATGTGGGAGAGACATGCTTTGTTGCAGTTGGGGCAGATGAAGGCGTCCAGTTCTGCTGCTGCAGATGCACCATGGTGTTTCTTCTCTGCACTCCTCCCAGTGGTAATTCCTCCTCTAGTCACTGCTGTGGATACACAACTAGTCTGCTTGTTTTTGCAGGCACTGCAGTCATCTGTGAGGGATTACCACATGGCAGGGTTGGTGTTGCCAGTCTTCATGTCACCTTTGCAGACACCTTTATAATGCAGAATTTGAGGGTTCCCACAGCACCCAGAGACAAAGAGCTGCTGAATGCCAACTGCTGGGAGGTTACAGTGGGAGTGGGCTATTGCCCTCGAACCCTGCCTGGAGGCTTTCAGAAGCAGCTGATTGGCCATAGTTAAAAGTAGGATGCTCGACTAGATAGACCTTTTGTCTAATCAGGCAGGCAACCCAAGAAATGTCCTGGCGCACTCTTTGTATCTTTAAGGGACCTTTAAGCTCCGTAATTATTCTGTAGCTAAGCAATACAGCAGCATTGGCAGATAGATGGACAAGCCTCCAAAGAATGGCAACAGAACACTTGAATTCCCAAGGTTTTACTGGAGTAATTTATCAAATGCTATTTATTAGGAAACAAAACACGGAGACTCACAAGCAAAAATGAGACAGTAACACTGAATTATAAAAGCTAACTTATGCTGCAGGATACTGAAAGTGTGTGTGTGTGTATGAGAGAGAGAGAGAGAGAGAGAGAGAGAGAGAGAGAGAGAGAGATTGCTTCCCCACTTTTCTTCCACTGTTTCCCCAGTGGTCACCCATTCAAGTGCTGACCAGATGCAGATAGCTTCTATAAGGTGGTGGCTACATGTGCCTTCAGACCATACCACTGGAAGAAGGCTGGACTCTCAAGTCTTCCTACAGATCAGGCTACTATAAGTTTTTCACAAAGCACTTCACACTTATGCCGTGCCTAGAAAGCATGGATCTGAGCAGTGTTCTGCTTGACCCACACTTTCTAGGCACAGGTCAGAGTGGTTTTTCCCCTGCCCCGCTCCTTTCCAAGGGAAAACCCACTCTTTAGTGATAGATCATAACAAATGGCACTCCAGAAAAACCCCAATTGCAATTTGCTCCAATTGAACACTAAAGAACAGTTTTCCTTGGTGGAATTGGGTGGAGGGCAAGCAGTAGGACAAGAGGAAGTGTGCATAAGCCCCAAGCCTCTTGTTCCCTAGGCACTGCTTGGGTTGAAGGGAAGTGGTTTGCTATATCAGTTGAAACACAAATATTAACACTTGTTTGGAAAGGAAACAAAATACGGATAGGAGATGACTGTCTTATAGAACCATGTAACTTCTGCCCAATGGGGTCTAACAGCTTGGTATATAATAACTAATTTCCTACAAATGTAAACATCTGTGCATCACCCAACATATTAAACCCTACTTCCTTGTAGTTCAAATTCACATTAAAGCATGCAAACGAAGCAACACATGCAGGCATCTGCTTCAGCTGGATATGAGTTCCAGTGATTAACAAGTTCGCAGGAGTTATCACCAAAAAACTCTCCATGTTGAATGTCCATTCACTGTTCATGAGCTATCCTCATGAGGTGTGGAAATCTCTCTTCTCACCTAAATTCTTTGATGTGAAGGGAGACCCCACTTCAAAGGAAGGGCGCAATCTTAGTCGCTTTGCATTGCAAGCATCATAGGTACAGATCAAAGAGTTTTTAAAGGGTTATCTGCTGCAGGAACAAATCCATCATTTGTGGAAGATAACTTTGGTGGCAGAAGAATGTCTAATGGATTTCTTTGAAACTTGCAATCAAACTGACAGAGTTTCGCTTAGAGAAATTAAGAAGGCTCAAATCCACAGGAGAAACAAACATGAGAGCTCTTTTGGCCAGAAGAAGAAAGAAACATAAAACCCATTGAATAGCTTGGATCCAAACCTTATTAGTGCACGGATAGCAGACAATGAGGAGTCCCACCTAAATTACTCTGAACTACTCTAGGAAAAGCATGAGGCCATTATGCAAATAGATCCAGACATGATTGCTTCCAACTGAATCATACTCTATGCACTGAACTCATGACAAACTTAAGCCTACTTATATCAATTGGTCTACTCTGAGTATGACTTAGTTGGATATAACCCATATGAAATAAAAGAGATAAGTGATACAGGGGTACAACATTGCTTGTCCTTTTCCATTGTTGCCAGTAAGCAAGGTAAGGGTCAGGATGGTGAGTAAAAGAGCTCAAATAAGAAAACATATCTCCTTAATAAAAGCTGTAAGCCCTATTTTTTGTGTTACACAGCTGCTCACTGACTAGGTTCCACAATTCATCTAAGGAGGAGGCAGGTGAGATGTAACAACATGGTTACATCTTACCCCAACTCTGGTTATGTCAGTTTGAAAAGTACTAGTCCTGTGGAAAGAAGAGATTCTTCTCGTGAGTCCCCATTTTTCCCCCTCTTACTCAGATTAAAATATGATCCAAATGAGAATTTCCATCTTACCACCACCAACATTCAGTTGCCCATTGGAAAACTATGATTCACAAAGCCTTCAATGCTGTATCCATTTATCTGGTAGTAAATTCCACTGGATTTTCTGCTGAGTAGGCAGCAAAAATTACTATGTAAGAGTGTTGGAGGGAAGTGAGAGGGCAAAATCTCCCTCTTCTTATTTTGCAGTGGGAATGCTACCCTAGACCTGTACTTCTTAATGGAAGAGTGAGGAGGGAGTTTTGGGGATGTGATTAGGTGGGATGTACAGAGTCAGAGCGGGTGGGAGCTAGCCAATTTGCACTGGCTCAGAAATGAACTGTGCTATTTCCCCCAATTACTATTGGGATAGCTGTGTTCATTTCCAAGCCAAGTCAAGCAGAGCTGGGGAGCTTCCTCAACTCTAGGGAAAAGCTAACTCCTTATTTATTGTCCCATGCAGTTTCTCTTTACAGCTAAAGCCAGGAATTAAAGTTATAAAACAAATGGGGGAAAAGTGATTCAATGGACAAATGCTTGTTTTGCATGCAAAGGATCCTAGGTTAAGTCCCTGTTACTTCCAGGTAGGGCTGGGGAAAATTCACTTGAAAAACCCTGGAGAGCCACTCCCAGTTAGTGGAAGCAGTAATGAGCTATGTGGAATAACAGTTTGACTTGGCAGAAAGCTGTTCCCTATGTTCCTATTAATCAGTCCTTGATGGAGATTAGGGGAATAACTTGGTTAGGAGTCATAAGGAGCCACAGAACAAGAAAATGGAGGAGGAGACATCAGCAGCAAAAGGGGCTTAAATTCTCAGTGGGTGGGAATGGGCACACAATTCTAGCTGCCTCACACATAGCTCTTGCTACTGGTTATTCGTGAATGTCTCCAAGAATTACATTTGCCTCAGCCTACAATTCTAAGGTCTACTCCAAATTCCATTGGCAACAGGGATGTCTAACATCTGGCCTAGGGGCAGGCTCAATCCCAAATCCCACCCACTCAAATGTTTCTGTCGTCCCTATTTTGTATACAGAAGTGGTAAATATATATATATTTTAAATGAAGCAGACATAGCATTTAGTTCCTGCCTAGCTCAGTGCCCCATTTGGAAGGCAAAGTTCTCCCTCTGCAGACATCAGATTTATCATTTCACGAGTGGGAAGAGGGTGAGAACCCCCCATCTCAGCTGAGTTGCTGGGTAGGTGCATGTGTGAATGCAAGAATATTGGTGGCTGCACTCACTGCTGGTGAATGTGCCCCTTGGGTCAGAAACAGTTAACTCATCCAGGTCTAGAAGAACAGCTTCAACTACTGCATCAGCTTGTGGGAGTGCCTCTCTGTTGTTCTGAAGCCCAGCTGGAGGCTTAAGTGCAAACCAAGAGATGAGCACTTCAGCTACTCCTGTTACAACGTGTTTCAGAGGGGAATCTGTCCTATTTTATCCTCTGCCACTGTCCTCCCTCCCGGCCAGCTGATAATGAATTACATCTGGCAAGCAGGAGGCATCCATCTCTAAGCACCCGCTAATCAATAGCTGTTATTAACAAAGTTAACCCACAGTGGGGAGTGCAGAGGGGAGGGGCAGTTGGCCTCGTTAAGGGAGCCTGTCACTCTTGGCACAGGCGAGGAAGCGAGAAGAGATATTGTCAGGTTCCTTTTTGATGTATAATAATGAAATGTGCAACTACAATGCTGTGCTGCAAATGAGGGACATTTCAGCACTGAAGGACTGGATAGCTCTCCTTGCCCTTGCCAGCTCCAGGTAGCATTGAGAGAAAGAAAGGAGAGGGATGAGGATCTCACAATCCCTGCTGCTTTGCTTAAGACCTACATTCTGCAATCTTGGGGGAGAGAAGCTTTATCAAAAACCAATATCTGGGCATTGTGTCTTTGGAGAAGGGATATGGAATAGCTGCATCCTTCAGAACCTGTGTGGGATAGTGGCTGGAGTGCTGGACAAGGACCTGGAAGACCAGGGTTCAAATCCATCCTCAGCCATGAAGCACACCGGATGACCTTGGGCCAGTCACAGTTTCTTAGTCTAACCCTCCTTGCAGGATCATAGTGATGATAAAAAGGGGAGAGGCAGTACTAAATACTCCACCTTGAGCTCATTGGAGGAAAGGAAGGATATAAATGTAAA
This sequence comes from Podarcis cretensis, assembly GCF_951804945.1. Classification (NCBI taxonomy): domain Eukaryota; kingdom Metazoa; phylum Chordata; class Lepidosauria; order Squamata; family Lacertidae; genus Podarcis; species Podarcis cretensis. Next base: position 33,843,902 of record NC_137177.1, read on the forward strand.
TCATCATCAAATACAATTGCAGAAAAACAGTGCTGAAAAAAGGAAAAGGAAAATCTTCTTTACACTGAAAAGTTCTCGAAGTAGGTCTCCATAACTGAGAGAGGGAGAGAGGTGTTGCAATGTAAGAATAGCTAACTGGGTGGTCCTCCTCTGCCCAAGCTATCCAAGTATCTACAAATCAGCTGTGAAACAAGAAACCTGCTTTATTAATTTATTAAGATATACCAGGCATGTCCAACTCCCAAGAGACTGCGATCTACTCCCACTATAAAAAAAACTGGCAGTGATCTACCCATTGGCTTTTGGGGGGGAGGAAGAGAAGACCCAAAGTTGTTGAACAACAAGGTTGAATTAATCCTGAATTGGGCCTGGTCTGAAATGAGTTGAGGTAGTTTCAGATGGGTCCCAAGTAGGTTGAATCATTCTGAAGGGCTTTGTACTGATCCGAGACCTACTAGTAGAGTGGATCCCTTGCACTCTACGAGCTTTTACGAACTCATGTGAAGAAACAACAAGGATGAGAAAGTTATGGCCATTTTGCTTTTAATTTTTTCATTTCATTTTTTGAACAAAGCAAATTTTAAAGTGGCCAGCACAGAAAACCTGGATTTTACTGTCTGAAATTTGTAAGGATTTATCCCCTCTTGAGGGAATACCATGACTCCATGCACCTATGGGGGGGGGGGGGACTGATATGTCATGGCCATTTTGGTTTCCCAGTGCAAGTTAATGGGAGGACCAAAGGTTTACATTTCTGGACTTGGGGTTTGACTCAATTCAAAGCAAATCAGGGCAACAAATCAAGGTCTGAACTGAATTGGGGGGGGGGTGCTGCTGCTTGTGCAGCCTTAGCCATCACTAACTCTTATAGTAGCAAACTCCTGATGTTCTTTTTTGGGTCCATTGTGGATCTTCCAACATTCAGCTTCACTGGCTCCTCCTAAGTTCTTGTATCATGAAAAAGTGAGAGGATCTCTCTGTCTACTTTCTCCTCACAGTGCATAATTTTATACACCTCTATTAAGTCCCACTATACTTGCCTTTCCCCCCTAAACTAAAAAGCCTAAATGAAGGTCACCCTGTGAAAACCACATAGGAGCAGAAAATTGAGTCTGGCCAATCTCAACATAACCTTCAAGCTGATGGACTCAGCTAGGGAGTCTATTAGGCAGCATGGCGGGTAGAATGCCGACAGAATTTCTAAACTATTCCAGGCCTCAAATTCTAGGAGCACACCTTCCTTCGTAGGCAAGACAGCCAACCACTGGGTAATTTTGAAGAGCCAATATACTTTTACAGATTGCTGTCATTCCACATCCACGGGCAGAGACAATATTGATGGCCCTCCATCCTAAAGTGATACTATTACAAAACATATCTGAGCAAACACAGATACCGCAGCCAACCAGGTCTCACTGATGCACAAAGATCCCATCCTGAATGTATTAAGTAAGAGAGGAGAAAGACAGAGACAAAAGGTCTTGCTTCTTGCAGTCTCGAGTTCATAACAATATTCTCACTCCCACCCTCTCAATTCAAACAGGCTCCCCATACATCCATCCTTCTTTCTCCAAGGTAATCCCCTCCAACACATAACATAGGCAAAGAACGACTCTGACCCAACACTTCTAAGATGGCTTTTACAGATGTCAAACCTTGAGTACATGGTCACAGAAAAGCTATAGTGGAAAGTGTCAGCTGCAGATCTTACCAGGATTCAGTAGGATCCAGCTCACGGGGCTACCCTAAGACAAAATCTGCAGCTCAGAGGTGCAATTAGCCACTTGTCTATTCCCCTGGATTTGAGTAGCAATGTAGTGCCTAGGCAGGGGTGAGTGTTATCACAATGCTCTCCTGCCTGCTCTCCTGTATTCCTTCCTGCCACAGGGGGAGAATCTAGTGTCCAGGAGAGTGGGAATGGCAAAACAGAAATGGAAGAAATAGGATAACATTAACAGTGGGTTAAAAATGACTGTTTGCAAGGGGATGACCCTTGTAGCTGTTCCCACACAAGCTTCATTCCTATGCACTAGAGTCTTCCCCGCTACCCAAATCAGTCACCCTTCCCCTCTCTCAGCCATATGGGTGTGCCCACCATCTGCATGTGTGCTCTTACACAAACCCAAACTATTGCAGGATGAAGTGTACTCACACTTTGGTGTACTCCCAGGTCACACACTGTGGATGTGAGGTGCCCTGTGGACAACGCAGAGAAGGAGAGTGATCAGTTGGGTGTCAGGTGCCAGCATGGCTAAACTGGGTATTTTGAATACAATGAACATAATTTTCTGGTTTCAGTGGCTACTTATGAGGGGTTTGGTTTTTCCTCAAAAGGGCAAAGCTCTGCCCAGATGTGCAATGTATTTCAGAAGGTTGCATTTCAGAAGGGCTTATTGTCAGCTGCCCTAAGAGCAGTGCTTGAAAGGCGGGATAGAAACAACCTTAATAATGAAAGATCTTCATCACCTGATTCAAAGGAGAATTCTTACTCCTTAATAAATACTTTTTAAAAAGAAGAAGCTGCCATGCTGAGCAAAAATCCATTGAGCCATGGAATATTTTTCTTTTCTTTTTCAGAGAAGTCTTATTAAAGAGGATTTTCCCTTGACAAAAATATTTTCAGATTGCACAGGGAATAAATACCAGACTGTGTTGCTGTTTCTTTTTGTGCTCATTTCTCTGTTTATTAATAATTCTTTTTGTTCCACATTTGTTGTTTTTCTCCCTGACCACCAACCCCCCAAAGACAATTGGGGGGGGGGGAGCACGTCTCCCCTTACCTTGCCAGACATATATTGTTTTCATTAGGGAAATTCACTTTCCCTTGAAACCCAAGGCTGTTTTCTACTTGAAATTCTGTGATTGTGGGTATTTTGTACCAACTATGTTTGAGGGGAACACAAGTCACCTTCATTATCCAGCTTTTGTTGTATGCTGAAGATACACCTCTTCATGCTGTCTCTTGAAAGACATGTATTTATAGGACACACTCTATTTGTGACTTAAATTTGTTTTAGAGTGTTTTAAATGTTGTATTTCACATTGATGTGATTTTCCCTTGGACCTCACAGTGAAGGGCGGGCAGTAATGGGTATGGGCACTACCGCAGGAGAACCTTATACCACTTACATTGATGATATGGGACAACTCCACCATGATCAAGGGCTCCATGGCCTTGGTTGGGGGCTTCACCGTCACTGTGAGAACTTTGGACATGACAGCCAGGGGACTTCTGTGGGTGGAAGAGAAACAGGTTGTTTGCAAAGCAATCCTTTTGGCATTTGAGTGTGTGATGTCATGCACATACCCCTTCCACATGCCACCTCCACAGCCACTCACCTAGGAGGAGGCAGGATTAATCCCAATGTGCGATACAAGATGGCACCAATGACAAAATAAGATGATTCATCTGTTTCTGCAGAGAAATATGGGGGAGGGAGGAAAGAACAGTATTGATTTACAGTAGGTTGTGATTAAAGACAGTTCTAGACCAGCTCATACTAGTTGATGCGGGGAGCTCATTTGGGCTTGAACTGGAATGAGCTAGCTCTGGGCAAGGTAATTTGGTTTGGCACGTGCTTGAATTAAGCTGGTTAAGGTTGGCCACATTTTATGCTATGGTTCGGTTATGCTCCCATACTGGGAATATGGGGATATGACGAGGACTGCAGGCTGTTACACCCCAACTCTCCTGAGATTCTCATTCTCCTCATACAGATGTATGGGAAGGGGAGGGCTGAAATGGCTGCTCACACTCCACCCCATTCCAAGTCAGGCCATTGGTTCATCTGGCTCTGTAGACTCCACACTGATTGGCAGCTTTGCAGGGTTTCAGGCAGGGAACACCCCCAGTTTTACCCTGGAATATTTTGCATGCAAATCACATGCTCTAACAGTAAGCTACAGCCATTCCATTGCTACAACAAGCTCATTATTATTTACACTGACAGGTAGTGGCTCTCTGGGGTATAATTCTGGAGTCTTTTCCTGCCCTACCTGAAGAGGTCATGAATTTAATCTGAGGCTTTTTGTGTACCAAGTGTGTGAGCTTTGCCCCTTTCTCTTCAGGAAGAATCCAGGCTCTCTTAGCTCTCTCTTCAAAGAATGTTTAAAATCCAGAGATAGAACAAGAGATCTAAGAGGCTCCCAAATTCCAGGGTCACAGAACAGTACAGGGGCGTGGGAACATAGGAAGTTGCCTTATACCAAGTCCATCAAGCTCAGTATTGTCTACACTGGCTGCTAGGCTTTTACACAACTCCCCAGTGTTTTAGACAGGAATCTCTCTCTCAGCCCTACCTGGAGATACCAGGGGCTGAACCTGGGACCTAGATGCATTACCACTGAGCCTTGGCCCTTCCCCAACACACACGGGCACAGACCACATACCAGATGAGGAGAGGCTGAGCACTTCCTTGGGGATGAAGATCTTATCCTCAGAGTGGCGGGCCCAGTCTTTCATTCCACGCCGCCCCTTCATGGGAAAGTTGATGTCACTGGAGACAGCAGAAACCGGCTCTCTCTGGATGCTGATTACTGCCAAGGGTGGGAGAAAGAAAGTGGGGAGGGGAGGGTGTCACTACTGGGTATTGTGGTGGGGACTCATTTTGCCCCTCTGCCAACACTCCAGACCTCTAGAGCCTCAGTGGTGGAGGGACCAAGCCTAGTATGCTAATTGGGACAGTGGGGACAGTGGACTCAGAGCCCCCTTGACTGCAAGTGAATGCGAGTGGTATTCCCTATTGTTTTTTAAGTCTGTGAACATTACCTAAATAATTACACTGTAGTGCTTTTGACATTCCCCTTCCATTGAAATGCCTGTAAATTAATGATGTAATCAATTACATTAGTTTTGGCCATAGTGGATAGTGAAACAAGATGTGGGTTGTAGTAGAAGCTGAACTGTAGTGGAATGGAGGCAGAGCAGATTGCAACAAATGCAGGACTGGATGGAAGTTGCTGCCTTCTCACCACCATACTCAAGAAGACCTAGCAAGTGACCTCATGGACCCTGGATTGGAGCAGACACAACCTCCAGGACTGTGGACTTGGTGTACAACCACCCTGCCCTGTTCCCTTCCCTACAACCAAGCAAGGAGACCATCCCTCCATTCTCTTCCAGCCACTCACCCAAGTTGTCCGTGACGATGAGGGAACTCTGGAAGGCCTTGAGTGCGTCTCCGACCAGGTGGATGAAATCCTCCACCACCTTCATCAGGAGCACAGAGCCAGGCATGACCTGTGAGGCAGAAGGAGGTGTTAACACAGGCTGGGGGTCCCCACAGCCTAGCCCCGCACACAAGGCATGTCAGCTCACCTGCTGTGCATCTTCCCACTTCTCCCTGTTTTCCGCATCCACCATGTAACTGACGACTTGGAAGAACCGCTGTGGGAGCAGAGGAGAGGTTGAAGTGCAGGCGCTGGGAAGGCTCCAGCTGTCAACCTTCACCAACCTGGCACCCTGCAGATGCTTTGGACTACAGCTCCAATTAGCACATTGCTGGCTGGAGTTAATCAAAGATGTAGTCAAAAACATCTGGAGAGTATCAAGTTGGCGAAGGATGCTGTATTCAAAATTGATCTTGTGGGTAGGCAGGAGCCCTCTTGAGAAATACTGCTACTCATAAACACTGTTGTTGTTTTTTCTCTTTCTGCTAAAATGTTCATATGAAATATTAGCTGATATCATCATGTGTGTATTAAATGATTCAGCTCAGCAGGAACATCCATAACCTCAACATTTTGCAGTTGGTAAATTACATTAGGCAATTCTCCTCAAAATCCAGCTTTTGGCAGGGGAGAGGGAAGAAGCCTAAGTGCGCAGAGATGAGTGTGAAACTGTGCAGGCAGCAGCTGACAAAATCTCAAGGCACAGGGAATAGCTAAGCAGAGTTTCTAGTGGTAAGAGGAGGAACACAACTGCCACAAGTCACTTAATGCAAAATAAGCAGATCTCTGCCAGCCTGTTTGATCTGCAAAAAATTATGCAAGTCACAGAATATTGCCTTTCTTGTGGAAGAATTTGGTTTTGTTTGAAAGACATCTGGATTCATGGCTTCTTGTTGCTACTACTGCCAATTAGGGATACTGGACTATTTTGCCTGGTCTGCATTTCAGTGGGTCACTGAATTTTCGGTGATTTGACCTAAATTGCATTTCTTAGACTAATATGCAGATTATAACACAGTTACTCTTTTGGCCTGTAAAAATTTTGTGATGAATTTTTTGGCTCAAATTTTGCCTTTTTGGGGGGTGGGGAATGCAGACAAAAATGCATTTTTAGGAGAAAATATTTAAATGTGCATTTTTGTGTATTTAATCATAGAAAAAGAGACAGGATGAATTCATGACTGAACACATGGAAAACTGACACTAAAAGGAAATTGGCTGATTTGTCCATCCCTGTCATATAGTGAGGCAAACAAGCCTCTTTTGTTACAATGGCCCTGCAACACGTGTGCCTTGAAACTGCATCTTTCCCATCCAGAATGGTACCTGAACATCATCTGAGGAAGGGATGTAGGTGGCTCTCTTGTAAGTGTCTGTGACATTGCGCAGGATCTCCACTGAGAAGAGCAGGTCTCCGCTGTAGTACGTCTTCCGGGCTACAAGCTCCAGCAGGCCACGGACCACCTGAGACATTCCCTCACCCGCCAGCATGCGCTGCCCCTTGGCTAAATGCTCTCGGAGCTTTGATCAGATGGAGGAGTGTGGTAAGAGAGAGAAAGAGATGGAGAAAGATAAGGCCAGGGATGGAGTAGGATCTGTGTGCCATTAGGCTTACAGTGAGAGACCCTGAGTGGAGGATTCTCTAGGCAAGACCCATTGTAATTCAGTGGAAGAGCAGCACACCTGGTTTGCATGCCCAAGGCTCCCGTTTCAATCCCCAGGAAAGCCAGTGAAAAAGGATTTCATGTAACAGTTCCACCAATGCAGATCAGCTTCCACCCACCCGGTGCCCTCCAGGTGTTTTGGACTTTATAACTTCCATCAGTCCCAGCAAGCATGGCCAGCTGGCTGACTGGGGCTGATGGGATCTGTACCTCAAAACATCTCGAGGGCACAAAGCTGGTGAAAGCTGGTACAGAATAATAATACAAAGATAAACGTGTCAACAGACTACATAAGGCAGATCCTGGGACTAAGGGCTTGTTTCTGAGCAGGCACACAAAGGATTGCATGTTCCTGTGATAATTGCTTAATTAAATACTTCCCTAACACATTTTGCACTACCTTTGCCAGGGGAGAATGCAAATCCATACACACATGCTTGCCCACCAACAAGCTCATTGCTGAAAACGCCAGTATCAGTCATAATTGATTTGATCGGTATCAGTGCATTCATCTAAACTGATTTTGCTACTGCATTTTCTGTGCAGTTTGTGCAACCCTTCCTTTCCATGCTTAGCAGCACCTGTCCCACCCCTACACCAACTCCCCCCCCTTTTTATATATAAAAAAGACAAAATAGGGAAGGGTTGAGACCGTAGCCAAAAGGGATAAAAAGGGAAGAGAGAAGGTCTGTTTGCCAGCCAGAGTCTGCACCTACTGAGAGATGTAAGTATCGGTACTCGTGGGAGATGCAGCGTGCGAAGCTGGGCGTGCCCCAGAAAGCCACGCCTTGGGAGTTGAGCAAGCACCGGCGGCTGGCAGACCCTAGGAAAGAAGGTAAACCAACAGGTAGCACTAGTGGCTGAAGGTGCCCCAAATGCCCAGCCACCTCCAGGCCAGTCCCCAGGAAGAACCCCAAAACAAGGGGGTGTTTGCGACAGGAAATGGGCTGAACTTTGGAGGAGAAGGGCATCTGGTAGTCCTTTTAGGCTCACAAACTGCCCAGTAAGGCATATTTAATGCATGTACTTTTTGGGATCCCATCCTTCACCATAAATCGATCACAAGGCAAGTCATCGTAAACATATTATGTAAATCCCATCACATCCAGGTACATCACAATCAAACTAAAAAGCAATCTACCTCTTCCTACCTTTGTCAGAATGACTATCTTAAAACAAACTGAACTTCAGCAGCTCTGGCAAAACAATGAAACACACAAAAAAGAAATGTTTTTGCCTAATACTGAAAGCTCATCAGTTCAGTGACAACCTAAATTAGGGTTGCCATACAGATATATCTGGAATACTGCAGTTGGCAGCAGCGTCCTGGCAGAAATTGCGGAAATGTCTGGGAAAATCCAGATGTATGGTAGCCCATGTTGGCGGTGTCATTTTTGCCATTTCCCCATAAAAATAGCTTCAAAACAGATTTTTTTAAAGCAATTTTGCCCAAAAAGCTCAACAACAACAACAACAACAAAAAGCTCAACAACTTTTCTGTCCGGATTTTCACTGTTTGAAATATGGCAACCCTAGCCTAAATCTCTTCCAGAAGTATGTTCCACTATTGGAGGAGGACTCTCGACTGAGAAGGCCCTATGATACTGACTTTAGCCACAGAGGTTGCCCCAACAGCTCTCAACCAATGAACTAGGGTGTGTATTCCCAAACCGTTTAGGGTTTTATAGACCAGCACTTGGAACTGAGCTTGGCAGCCAGTGCAGTTACAGAAACAAGCAGTGCAGATCTGTCAAGACTGGTACGCGATCTCATGCAATCTCTGGGGCATCTTTAAGAGCAGCCCCACATAGAGCATATTACAATAATCAAATCTGGAGATTATTAGCGGATGGGTTATTATGGCTAAGCTATCAGAGTAGCCACAGCTGACCAACTAGATGGCATTGCAAACAGCCACACAACACTGCAGCCAACTGAGCTTCTAGCAAGAAGGTAGACTCAAGAAAGGCACTCAGACTACAAACTTGGCCTTTCAGAAGAAGTGCAACCATATCAAGAAGGGGCTGATCACCCAGTCCTTGGACCCAAGAACCACCAATCCATAGCACCTCCATCTTGTCAGGATTAGACTCAGTTTATGGTCCTCATCCAGCCCATTATCACCCCAAAATGCAGATTTACCACCTGAAGAGCTTCATCTAATTTTGATGTTAAAGATAGAGCTCCCACCAGCATCCCACTCATGGAACTCCCCCTGGTGCCCACATTGTTTCTCAGGTGCCAGAAAAGGACCTTTTGATGTCCCCAGGCTCTACAGTCCTGATATATTTGAACAGTTGTAAAGACCTGTTGTAAAATGCAAAGGTCTGGTTCTTGAGCTTCTCAGCTATGCCAGCCTGGAGCTGACACACCTAAAAAAGGAGAAAAACACCTCGCTGCCTTTAACCCTAGCATGAGCAACAGGCCTTGGATGCAGGTGTCACTCTGCTCTGCTGCTCCCCAGATGAAGCTTAAGTTTCCTCCAGAGAGCTAGTTTATTTGGGTGAACATTTTGCAAATCCTTACATCCCTTGGCCCTGTCCTGCTCCTCACCATTCATCTTGAAGACTGTTATCTTTAAACACCTCTCCCCACCCAAAAAACCCCCTCTTTCCAACTATGTTTGTAAATGTGCTTATTATGGGGCTTGAATAAAAACATTTAAAATATTGTACCTTTAATAGCAGACCATGGCACAGACATGAACTCCAGACCCAGAGAGGTCAGGGCCTCTAGTACCATCTAATTATTTTATAGAATATGATGCTCCTGGCTTCCCCATGTGCAGTGCTGAGGACAAGCCTTGCACACTGCATTCTATTTCAGTGTGGGCTTCTTTCTCCCTTAGCAACTGAGCTATTCTTTCAAGTAGTAGTGTTTATTTCCATCAAGAAACCCCAATAATGTAGAAATTGCATGCAGCCAGATCTGTGCCTTTTTCAATGCTGTTAAATTTGCAAGTGCCCACAAATCTGCAAGGGGAGCAGAGGGAATATTCAAAAAGACATATTCATTGGAGGCTTGCAAAACACATGGCTCTGTGAAAATTTTGCAAAGGAAGCTGGAAAGAGGTTTTGGTTTTAATGAGGAGGTAAACGTGTGTGCAATCTGATTTCTTTAATATTAAGATCAACATGGGTAAGGAATGAAATGCAGGGCAATGCCCAAGAACTGGGGAGTTGCCAAGAGTTATTCATAGACACTTGTACGAAGATAGCCTTGCCAACTTAGTGCCCTCTGAATGCTATTGTACTACAACTCCCATCAGCCCCATCCAGTAGCTGGGGCTTATGGGAGTTGTGGTCCAAAACATCTGGAGAGCACTAGGTTGGTGAAGGATTCAGCAAAGAATATCACAGGGGGGTTAGCAACTACCTTGGGACAGTTCTACTTTGGGGACTGAAGAAGCCAGTCATCTTGCAGTAGAAACCAGAGCAGAACCATGTAGCTGAAATCTGCTTAGCTAGTGCAGACATCCCTTATGAAGTGGCAGTGCCTTGAGTTCTCAGCAGGAAACTCATGTTGGCAGGTAGACCTGCAGGTCACCTCCTTTCATCTTGCTGTCTGTCATCCGCAAGGCTTCATTCTGTTTAAAAAATGTGGATCCCCACCCATGCAGCTGCCTACCTGTAGCATTGGATGGGCATTTGTTGTAGACAATCTCACCAGCAGCAGCTTTCTTCCAAGTCATCAACATCACATACTCATCTTTGCACATTTCATGGTAGGCTGTGGGAGGAACACAAGAAGAGCCTTGATGTTGTTGGATCAGACCAAAGGCCTATCTAGTCTAGCAACCAAATGCCCCCTGGGAAAGTCAAATTTTCCAACTTCCAAATTGCAAAAATGAGGGGTGCTAAAAAGCTGTAACATGAAGCGGAGACCCACGTCGGAAACCCACAGGCAGCAAAAGCCTGTGGTCTCGGGACCCGGCGGGCGCCAGAAGCAACCCCTGAAACGTTGAAGGAACCCAGTAAGGGGCTCCGGAGCGGGGAGGGGGTAGCGGCGCTGTGGGTCGTATCGCAAGCTACGGAGTGAAGCCGCGCTGCTGCTGCCGGTGAGCGCTGACCTCTTTTCCTGAAAATTCTGATTTGGAAAAGCAACAATCCGTGAGTAAAGAGGACTTTACAAAATTTGAGATTAAAAATTATTGAATTTGGCTGAAAGCGGAGCGACGTAAAACAGGAAGTCCGTCTTCCGCTGTCACTGAACTTCAAAGCAAAGAGCTGGAGGAGTGGAGGCAAAGAAAGAATTTTTTAACCTAATCGATCTGAGCAACCGCTGAACTTTCTTGTAAGCAAAACAAGGACTTTAAGCACTTGATTTTATGCTCTTTACTTGCATCGTGATACCTTTCTTCTATCGGAAATATAATTTGAGTAAGAAACCCAGGTTCTGGACCTGCCTGAGTAACTGAGCTGTCAGTCTGCAGATTTGGTTATTTTGAATTAAAAATTGCAACAATCTGAGGGAGTTTGGACTTGCTACTTTGAAGCATCATTTGAAATACCAGTTTGCACTGTTTGAAACAATGTGGCTGTTAATACTAACTCTGCTTAAAACCTGCTATTGAAGGTTCCTGGACTTTAAACTTGATTTTAGCAATTTTACCAGAATTGATCTCTTCCCTAAAGACATTTTAAGCTCCCCCTAGAGGATTCAGGATTTACAGCAGTGACATTATTTTACTTTCCTTTCCCGGCCTCCTGTTTGACTGTTACCATCTGAGCTGTTGTTTTTTCATGGGAACAACTCAGCTTGACCTTGACTTTTAGATAACTCTGGAATGAGTGGCGCAAGAAAAAAGGGACCAAAAACTAGACAAACCACTTTAACAACTTTAACCGCAGCCTCTCAGGCACGCAGATCATCTGTACCTACTCTGCCTTCAGAAGAAGAAGCTGCTTCTCGGCCACAAGCAGGGGAGGGAGAAACTGAGCAATTACAACTGGAAGATATGGCCTCAGGAGCAACTGCTTCTATTTTAGAGAAAATCTATGAAAAACTGGAATCTTTGGACAAGAGAGTAGAATCTCTGGATAAGAAAGCTGATGAGCAAACAGCTAAAATTGATCAAAACACAGAATGTTTAAATAGATTAACTGGACAAGTATCACAGAACGTACAAGCAATTGGAGAACTGACGGAGGCCACGGCAGAAAATCGGAAATTGGCTGAGGATACTAGCCAAAGACTGGGAAATTTGGAACAAGAGGTAAGACCACTCAGCAAACAAGTAGGTGAACACCAGACCTACCTTTCCATGATAGAACTGCAGAACCGGGAGAGTAACCTTAGGATAAGGTCGATACCAGAAGCGGAAGAAGGCAACTTAGCTGAGTTCCTGACTAAAGAGTTTTCCAAGTTTTGGAATTTAGAGGAAAAGGACTTTAAAATCGTATCAGCCTTCAGGCTTGGAAGACTTGTAAAGAAAGAGAAGCCCAGAGACTGTTTGATAACATTGAGATCAAAGGAGGAAAGGGATAAGATTTTGGGCCTACACTACGGAAAGTCATTGGACATTTCGGACAGAAGAATTGAAATTTACAAGGACATCCCTAAACAACTGTTGGATCTTAGATCTGACTATCTTGAACTGGTCAAATTGTTGAGGAGCAACTCAATTATCTTCAGGTGGGAATTTCCCCAAGGAGTATCTTTCACTTTTAGAGGGAAGAAGGTTAAAATCAGAACATTGGAAGACAGAGATAATTTTTTGACTGCATACGGAGAGGACCTTCAAAAGGGAATTGAATTACCCTCTGGGCCTGGAGCACCAGCGGTACCTGCACCCTTGGAACCTGAAGATCCAGTGAACAAGACACCACCCCCAGGAAAATAATCAGACTAATTCAGGATGTCTCTGCAACTCTTGAGCTGGAATATAAATGGCTGTAACATCCCGGAAAAAAGGAGGAAAATTTTTCACATATTAAAAAAGGAACAATTGGATATCATTTGCCTACAAGAAACACATGTGACTAGACTCCACAGAAAAGTGTTAATAAACAAAAGACTTGGCCAGGAATTTATATCTTCGGACAGAGTAAAGAAGAGAGGCGTGGTGATATATGCAAAAGAGAGCCTGTCACCCAAATTCTTATTTAAAGATGAACATGGAAGAATTTTAGCAATTGAGATACAACATCAAGGAGAGAAGATTTTGTTATTAGGAATTTATGCACCAAATGAAGGGAAATCGGAATTTTACAAGAAGTTGCATGAGACAATGCTGGATTATCTGGACTATGACAACATCATTATGATGGGAGATATGAACGGGGTCGTATCAACTAACATGGATAAGTCACAAAGCCAAAATGTTACAAAGGACGGCAGACTACCAAAGACTTTTTTTGAAATGACAGACAATATGGACTTAATTGACATTTGGAGAACGAAGAACCCCTTGGGAAGAGAGGGAACATTTTTCTCTGAAGCCCAGCTGACTTGGACAAGAATCGACCAAATATGGATAACTAGAGGTCTGGCACCCAAGGTCAGAAAGGTGGAAATCTGCCCAAAGATCTGCTCCGACCATAATGCAACGAAGATGGACGTGACACTACTACCAACCGGCTCCTTTAGATGGAAGATGAATGACAATTTGTTTAGAGATCAGGAGATTGTTGAGAAGGCCCAAAAAGCCTTGAAGGACTATTTTGAGATAAACATGAACACTACGGTGGAAAAAAGAACTATCTGGGACGCAAGTAAGGCTGTAATGAGGGGGTTCTTGATACAACAGAATGCTGTAAAGAAAAGGATACAAAATGAGAGGAAAGACAAGATATTGGAGAAAATCAAAGAATTGGAGAAGAAGTTAAGATCAAATCCGAAGTCACAGCCGACCCTGAGAGAAATCAAACTTCATCAAGCACAATATTCTAAATTGATAAACCAGGAAATAGAGTGGAAGATTAAATTAATGAAACAAAAAACTTTTGAATCGGCAAATAAATGTGGGAAACTGCTAGCTTGGCAGTTGAAGAGGAGACAAAAACTAAACACAGTCACAAATTTAGAAATTGAAGGAAGAAATATTCAGAACCCTGTGGAGATCAGAAAGTGCTTCCAGAGATATTTCAAAAGATTATATACTCAAGGGCCGCAAGATGAGGTTGAGATTAAACAATTTTTGGAAAAAAATGGACTAACAAAATTGTCACAAGAAAATAGATCAATCCTGAATTGCAAAATAACACGACAAGAGATTGAACAAGCCATTCAGAACATGCAATTGGGCAAATCCCCAGGGCCAGATGGGCTGACCTCCAAGTACTACAAGACATTAAAAGACTATCTGATACAACCACTGATGGAGGTCAGCAATGAAATTATGGAGGGGAAGAAGGCGCCGGAATCGTGGAAAGAAGCTTTTATCACATTGATACCAAAATCGGAAGCTGAAAAGACACAACTTAAGAACTATCGTCCCATCTCCCTTTTAAATGTGGATTACAAAATATTCGCAGACGTTTTGGCAAGTAGACTCAAAAAAGTATTAAATGAAGTAATTCATAAAGACCAGGCAGGCTTTCTCCCAGGTAGACACTTGTTTGCTAACACAAGGAATATCATTGACATTTTGGAACTTTTGCAAACAGACATAAATACAAAAGCAGTGTTAATTTTTATAGATGCGGAGAAGGCCTTTGACAATATCTCTTGAAAATTTATGAAGGGAAATTTAAAAGAAATGGGAGTGGGACGGGGTTTTGAGAATGGGATTGATGCAATATATTCAGAACAAAAAGCTAAATTGATAGTTAACAATGTGGTTACAGAAGAGTTTAAAATTGAAAAAGGAACACGACAAGGCTGCCCCATTTCCCCTCTGCTATTTATTTCGGTTCTGGAGGTGCTCTTGAATATGATCAGAGGGGACCGGTTGGTGGAAGGAATCCAGGTCGGAGCGAAACAATACAAACTTAAAGCTTTTGCAGATGACCTAGTTTTGACCCTGCAGGAGCCAGAATCTAGTACGAAAAGAGTGTTACAATTGATTCAAGACTTTGGTCGGGTGGCGGGATTTAAATTAAACAAACAGAAAACTAAGGTGCTGGGAAAAGATTTGACAGATACAGAGTCAGAATGGTTTCAGAGAGAGACAGAACTAACTGTGGTTAAAAAAGTAAAGTACCTAGGGGTAAACATAACAGCAAAAAATCTGAGTCTTTTTAAGGATAACTATGAAAAATGTTAAGGGACGCAGGTGGCGCTGTGGGTTAAAGCCTCAGCGCCTAGGACTTGCCGATCGAAAGGTCGGCGGTTCGAATCCCTGCGGCGGGGTGCGCTCCCGCTGCTCGGTCCCAGCGCCTGCCAACCTAGCAGTTCGAAAGCACCTCCGGGTGCAAGTAGATAAATAGGGACCGCTTACCAGCGGGAAGGTAAACGGCGTTTCCGTGTGCGGCTCTGGCTCGCCAGAGCAGCGATGTCACGCTGGCCACGTGACCCGGAAGTGTCTCTGGACAGCGCTGGCCCCTGGCCTCTTAAGTGAGATGTGCGCACAACCCCAGAGTCTGTCAAGACTGGCCCGTACGGGCAGGGGTACCTTTACCTTTACCTTTATGAAAAATGTTGGTCTGAAATTAAAAGAGACTTAGACAGTTGGACATAATTGAAACTTTCTTTGTTAGGCCGAATTGCTGCTATTAAGATGAATGTATTGCCAAAAATGTTGTTTTTGTTTCAAACACTACAGATTGTGGACAAGACGGAGTGCTTCCGGAAGTGGCAGAAAGACATCTCTAAGTTTGTCTGGCAGGGCAAAAAGCCCAGAATTAAGTTTAAGATATTAACTGATGCGAAAGAAAGAGGGGGCTTTGCCCTGCCAGACCTAAAGTTGTACTATGAGGCCGCAGCTTTCTGCTGGCTAAAAGACTGGCTACTTCTCGAGGACACTGACGTTCTGGATCTGGAAGGTTTTAACAATGCTTTTGGTTGGCATGCATACTTATGGTATGACAAGGTTAAGATCAATAAGGCCTTTAAGAATCATATTGTCAAAAAAGCAGTGTTTAATGTCTGGACAAAATATAAAGACTTATTGGAAAATAAAACTCCAAGGTGGCTTTCACCGCTGGAAGCTAAGGCCCGAAAAAGACCCAATATGGAGGCCAAATGGCCAAAATATTGGGAAATACTAGAAAAAGATGGAGACAATTGGAAATTGCAGAGTTTGGAGAAAATGAAGGATAAAGTGCGAGGCTGGTTACACTACGCTCAGATTAAAGAAGTCTTTAAAAATGACAAAAAGTTAGGGTTCCAGGTGGAGAAATCGAAGTTGGAAACAGAACTGTTAGAGCCTAAGACTAAGGTACTTTCAAGAATGTATAACTTGCTGTTAAAATGGAATTCACAAGATGAAATGGTTAAATCGGCTATGATAAAGTGGGCACAGGACATTGGGCACAACATTATGTTTGAGGACTGGGAAAGGTTGTGGACCATTGGGTTGAACTTCACTGCATGTAATGCTTTGAAGGAAAATGTAATGAAAATGATATATAGATGGTACATGACCCCAGTTAAACTTGCCAAAATATACCATTTGTCTGATAATAAATGTTGGAAATGTAAAGAAAATGAAGGAACATTCTTTCACCTCTGGTGGACTTGCCCTAGAGTGAAGGCTTTCTGGGAAATTATATATAATGAGCTGAAAAAGGTATTTAAGTATACCTTCACTAAGAAACCAGAGGCCTTCCTTTTGGGTATTGTTGGCCAGAAGGTGTTAAGGAAGGACCGAACATTTTTTATGTATGCAACAACAGCAGCAAGGATACTTATCGCTAAGCACTGGAAAACCCAAGATCTACCCACACTGGAAGAGTGGCAGATGCAGCTGATAGACTATATGGAACTAGCCGAGATGACCGGCAGAATCCGAGACCTGGGAGAAGAGAAAGTTGAAGAAGACTGGAAGAAATTTAAGATTTATTTTAAAAAGCATTGTAATTTGGTTGAATGTTAAGAAGGATGCTAGATCATAAATAATTGAGCACCACTAAACTAGATGGAATTAGGATGACAAGTGAGATTGAGGAAAAAATATAAACCTTTGGGAGAATTATTAGATTATATTTTAAATGAATGGGATACAAGAATGTAAACAAGATGATAAATTGCGGGTAAGAATTGACAATGATGCAAGTGGGAGCGGGAGACGCGAGGGAGTCCAATGAAGCTAAGAAAATATGTTATGATATATGTTTCATTGTTTTTTATTTCTGCAATTATGTTTAAAAAATTTAATAAATATATATATTAAAAAAAAAGCTGTAACATGACTTGTGAATTCAAAAGATATTTTGGTTAAATTAATAGAATTTAGTTTTGCTTGGTAAGTAAATGTGTGTACAATAGAAACCATTAAAAATGATTACCAATTACTTGCAGTTGTTATTATCATTATTATTATCATAACCATCATCATCGTTATTGTTGTTATTTAGCATTACGTGACATTTTCAGAAGGCAAAATTAAAATTATTTGGTTTTCCAAAAGCAGTTTATGTATTTCTTAATCAAACATAGACTTAAATGTTGTTTAATCACAAAAATAATAGCAGATTCCTTACACCCAAAAACATATTTTTTTATGATCCCTTCACTGAAGAAATTTGCAAAAAATTAACCTTCACCTCCTAAAATGACACACCCTACTCTGGGAAGTCACAAGAAGGAAATGAGTGCGTTGCATGAAACCTCTCCTGCTATTGTTCTGCCATGATGGGTATTTGGAGTCATCATGACTAGTAGCCACTGAAAAGAGGGCATCACCTGAACAGCTTAGGAGTGTGAGACAGACTGTGAATTCAGGAACAGCATTTTCAGCAGCAGAACTGAGTTTACAGTTTTATCTCTCATAGAACCCCACTCCTAGTTTTGTTCTTTGTAGCAACCTAATTTAGGGTGGGAGGGGAGCTTTGCTGCTATTGTTAAACAACCAGGAGTTAGATAACCTCCTTTTTAATCAGCATTTTAGTTTTCATTTCTCCTCATATACACATTTTTCCATGCAATTATGCCTAACATGATGTTTCTTCACTTATATATACATTTCTATGCACATTTCACCCCAGTATATGCATTTTTGTATACATAACTTGGGTGGTGAGCTACATTGCAAAATTCAAAGACCTGTGAATTCCAAACAGTGGTTGTGTTTCGGTTTGCATATTGTTTCAGAAAGCTGTATTAGGTAGGTTTGCCTTTCAATGGGAACTCAGCTGAATCCATAGTTGATGAAATGTGAACAGGCTGCTGTATGAGTGCATGGTTCACTCAGAATAGCAGGTGTATGTATGTATCAAGTGAGAAAAGCCACAATTTTTTTGAGGAATGCATGCATGCATTTTGATAGACTTTTTGGATAAGAGAGTTTGCTGTACTTAAGGAAAAAAACAACAACAGACTGTCAGAACCAGGAATGGAGAGCATACTTGAACCATGAGCCTTCTGGGACTTGCTCTGTTGACCAGATAGAAGCCAAAAACTATGATCCTAGAATTCATATCAGATCCTGCAAATCTAGGGCCTTCATGATGTCTGTCAATCACAGAACATGAATGTCTTGTCTCTTTATTACCTTCTCTTCCTTAGCAGCCTGGGCCCACACAGTCCTAGGTGGCTTACTAGGTTAATTCATCTCCCCAGAAACCCTAATATAGTAAGGTTACCAGATTTTTTCCCCCAATGAATCTGGGGTCACTTTTCAACTTCAGTCGGAATGGATGGATTTTGTCAGGGGACTGATTTGTAAATCAGGGGACATCTGGTAACCTGATAATATAGAGCTGTGGGGAGGGGTTGGGGGAAGGGAACTGAGAGATGGGCAACACAAACCAAATGGAGAGGTGATATACAAAGAAACAAATTGCAGATGGGCAGCACACCCTGTTAGGGGTGGTGGGTGGGCAGAAAAAGTGAAGGACCAATGGAAGGATAGGCTGCTCAAATGACACAATGAGACTGAGTCCTTTTAGTATGAATGAATGAATGAATGAATGAATGAATGAATGAATGAATCCTTTTGATAGAGGAAAGGTGAGGACCTCTTGTCACTTTGCAGAATAAACTGGGATGTCTGGTGGAGCGCTGCTTGGGAAGGACTCGGCCAGGCGGCAAGGTCACTTACCTGGGCATTTCTTCTCGTTGCATGTCTTGACTTCCTCCCCACTGCCCTCGCATGGGTAGCCTTGCACACCCGTCCCCTCGCACATGCGGAAGCGTCTCTGCCAGCCCGTATCGCACGTCTTGGAGCACAAACTCCAGTGGTTCCATGGGCCCCACTTGCTATCAGCTTCAGTTCAGGGGAGCAGAAAGGAAGAATTAGTAGAGCTTTCTAAACCATCTCTCACTCTCACTCTCTCTCACACCCTCCCAATTTAGAGTCATATTAGCTGGAGGACTTGACAGAATGGCAAGGAGATAGAAGAAGTCCTTCTTTATCATTGGGATGCAACTGTGCCGGCTGATAATTACTTTAATCAAATATTCCACAGATGATTAAACGCATTTATCAATAATTCAGATCTCATTTAAGCTAAAATGCCCCTCTCCCCTTCCCAACCAGGCCATGACCGCAAGGGTGCCCTTTAACAAATGGGATTCATTTTCATTCCTCAGGAGGCAAGTTTCTTTCAAGGTTCTGAATCCTGCAGATTTCAACCAGCTTGAGTAGCAGGGTTTAACGTGCCTTGCTACCAAATGCAGTAAGAGACAACACCACATCAAGAACCGAAACCCACCTCAAACCAATAAGCAGACAGCTGGCCAGATCTGGATCCAGGTTTCCCACATTCAAAGCCAGCACAAAAGCCTCCAATTTCCCAAATTTCTGTTGATAGCAGAGGCACACTTTCCTTGAATTAAAACTGGGAGCACACTTCATCATCTACCACCAAAAAGGCTGTGCAAGAATTGCCCATCCTTGGAGGAGTGGAGCCACACCTTAGCTTCTGTGTGAGTCCTTGCTCTAGGCATGCATCCTCTGAGAGATCATTGCCTCTTGACTGAATGGCCCAGAATCTCCTGCCTCCACTGGAGACTGATTGCTCTGGCCTTGCCTTCTTCCAGTGACTCACTCAGAGAAACAGTGGGAGGCCTCTTCCACAGGTGGGTAATTCTATTGCCTCTCTGCATCAGGGATGATCCAATATTACCTAATATAGAGGTGCAGTAGATTGCTCACGTATGACAGAGGCAGATTGGAAGAAAGCTAGGCTGGCACAGGAAACCCTTCAGAGACACAGTGGGCAGATTCATGGGTATATACTTTGGGCATGGAGGAGCCTTTTCTCATTATTGCAGGGGTTGCCAACCTTTTTGAGCCAGTGGGGGCATTTAAAGTATCATGATAAAGTATCACACAATAGCTCTCATGGAGCGTTGGCATTACACAAAATGACTGCCGTGTCCAAAGAGCAGAAAAGGAGACAGGACCAAAGTTTTTTTTTTCTAATGAGCAGCTAGACACGTTTTGTGCAATGTCAAAAAAGGGTTCAGGGTGAAATAAGCTTTTGCACAGTTGAGTATATGGGATTTAACAAGGAGTTGGGTAGATTCTAAAAAAGGTAGATGAGAAAAGATAAAAAGAAACAGAAAATGAAGATGTATGCTGGTTCCTTTCAAATCTTCATAACCTTGTCTCAATCGTGTATTATGGGACCAATTACTTGACTAGTCAAACACATTTATTGACCCATATTGAACTTTACTTAAACAATATATATAGATATAAAATCATTATATATCACCACAAAACAAACACAGAACAAAAGATCACACAGTTGTGTCATTGGGCCCCCTTTCACATTATGCTCAGTATGATTCTATGTTAAAATTTATTTTGATTCAAGATGGCCAAATTGTCTGGGACTGGAGGATGTGAGTAGTTTTGCTCTTGGGGGGGGGGGAACCACACCCTTAAACATAGCTACAAAATTTGTGTTGGTAGCACTGGTGGAGGAAGGGGGTGCAATGGTTGCAGCACACCCCAGGTGTCATCCCTGAGGTGGAGTGACATTGCCCCCTGCCCCCCTGGGATGCTCGCTGTGGGATGTGCCCCCCCCAGATGCTCGCCCTGCCCCCAGGTGCACAGCATCTGGGTGCTGGAGCAGCTAGCTCTGCCTCTGGTTGGTAGGTGGTGTATGATGCACAAGGTGGTAAATTGTTTGGTGCCACCAGGAAGTGCTGCATGGGAGCTGGTTTTGCACCAACAGCCTTAGTTGGATATTTCTTCATTCTTGTACAAAGTGCTACCACAACAGTCTTGGCAAAAGGAAGTTTTATGTTGAAAGCATATACAGAATATCAGCATCTGGGGTGGCTGAATTGAATGCATGGGTTAAAAGAAAGCAGTATAACCAATTTCCCTCCTTTGTCTCTATCTAAACATCCCTACAGACACAAACTATGTGTTTGTCTCAGCCAGCAAGAAACTATTTTCTAGGGAAAAGTGGTGCCAATCAGTGTTCAGCAAACTGTTGTCCCAAAACTGTCTCCATCTGCTGCAGTTCTCCTCGGGCCTTGACGTGACTTCTTGCTGCTCGGTCTTTCAGCAGAACTTAAACCTGGGAGCACAGCTAGTTCTCTATATTTCAACAGGGAGCTTGGCAAGTCCTGCCAGTCTCACATAATCAGACTTGTAGGGTTGGAAGGAACTCAAAGGGTCATTTAGTCCACCCTCCTTCACTACAGAAATCAGAGCTAAAGAATGTCCTTTCAGCTCTTTGTGGAGGCTCCTTGTTCTTCTTTCTCTAACCCCTCTATTTTCTATTGCTGATCGTAACAGTAGATGCAACAGAGGACAGGCCCTGTCCTATGGGTCACACAACAGTTCCTAAGATTCCTGGAGCTTTGTTTCTGTTTGACAGTATTTTGTTCTTCACCTGCCATGGAGAACTAATCCTTGAAGATGACTCATCTCTAATACTAAAGACTTCTGGAAAGTTCATTTCATCTTAGAGACTCCCAGACTGACACAAGAAGGCCTCGCTCCCTTCCTCTGCCAGGCCCCACAGACTGCAAGGCTTTACAGGATGGAATAGGTAGGGCAAGAAGCACAAGGCAAACTGAAGCCCCAGACTGACTCAAGGACAGACAGATACATTGATATTAATAGGTTTGTGTCCTGGGCCTTATTCCATACATGGGTTAGAGGTAACAACTTTTCTGTCTTTGAGCAGCCATTTTGTGAAGGTGCTCCATTAACCCTCAGTACAGAATCGCCATCATATTTTACAGCTGTTTTGTAATAGGAGGCAAATTCAAGTCATTTCTGGTGAGAGCACAGCTTCAGTCATGCTTTGTGGGGAAAAGGAATCAATACAGGTTAAGTAAAGGAGATAATATCTTCCTCAAAATAACTGGAGGAGGGGATTCTTTTCAAGGCACCTCTGTTTTCTTGCTCCCTCACTATCTTTTTCATTTCTCCAAATTTCCTGTTTGTCCTCCGTTCTCTGTTATTTATTCTTCTTGTCTCTTTCTCTGTAGATTCTTATGTTCTCTTTCCTCTTTCATGTTATTTCTTTCAGGTACAGAAAGTTTGTGAGTGGGAAGTGTTCTGCCTGCTTATGCAGTGGGGTGGGGGGAGCTTAGAATAAACCCTGGAGAAGACCACAGGGTGGTATGCAAACGTGCCCCTCAGTGGCCACCCCATTAATGGAGGGAGAGGCTCTGACATCCATGTTTGCTCATGGAGAGAAGCTCTTTGCACCTCTCATCTGCTCAGAACGGAAGGATGGACATCCAGTGCAATGTGGACATGTTCAGTGGAGGAGAGGCTGAGCCAGTGCAAACAGCAGGAAAAGCAAACAGTATCTGGTTCATTGTGAATTTTTGAGAGGGTATTTACTGAGACCTTTATGAAGGTAGCATAGAAGGCACGGGGGGGGGGGCACACTGTTGAGCCCCGCAGATGCATTTATCAGGGACACAATAACAGCTCTCGTCTGGCACAGTTGGGGAACGATTGCTCCAGCCTCCTCTACACAGCACCAGCTTGTCTTTCCTTCTGCCTTTAAATCCCATCTCCTCTGTCAACGCTATTGCCCTTTTCCTAGGCATTTCAGGATTCAGGTGTGGCCCCCCTCCAATGGAGAGACAAACTCCTAGCACACAGCCTGATAGCACATCATGTTCTATATGTTCAATGAGTTTTGTTTCATTTTTTAAAATGGAAGAACACTTGAACTTGGCAAGCCCACCCCACGCTCATGTCTGCAGTAGGCAGAATAAGGCTTTTACCACTGGAATGTGCTGCCAGTCCCTGATTCTCTGTATTCAAAACTATGCTTGAGCCTATCTGGGCTGGGCAAAAGTTTTGCTCCCAGAGCCAGCCCACTGGCAAATCCTCCATGAGCCAACCAAAGCACCAACCTCAACTGGGTTCCTGCCTTTCTGCATACTGAGATCCTCTTTGGGGCCATCTTTAAAGGTCAGCATGAGAAACTGTCCCCAATAGAGACAGCCAGGGCTCAAGGTCACAAAGAAGCAATGTATAGATAGCAGCACCCATGATACTGTTTTACTCTTTTTGGTCCACCTGTCCATCTGAGATGCTCTTATGCAGCATTTAAAGGTTAAGAGGCTTTTTGTCCAGTGAAACCTTTTTTGCTTGAAGACTGAGCCAGTATGAGCAGGAAAGGCAATGTTGAAATTCAAAGGCATAGCAGAACCATTATGCAGAGAGCTTCTCTTACTTATTAATTTCAAAGCCCACCTTTCCCCCAAGGAGGTCAAGGCAGTATAAATGGTTTCGTCCAGCCACCATTTTATTGTCACAACAACCAGCAGTGTGCGCTAGCCAACCCATTTCTTGAACTGCAATGAAAATTGCAGTAGATCGGCCACAGGATCGATCTCATAGATAGCAAGTCAGAATTAGATCAGGGAGGTCAGCGTTCAAGTCTCACTTCTGTCATATTTACTATGTGAACTACTGCAAACTATGAACATCCCAGAGTCTGAAGCAGGTTTGCAAATTTAAAAACCAATGAATAAGAACAGAAGTTGCTTTGGTCACCTGCAAAAAGAAGAAGCCCCAGTCCTGTTGGCTAGGGCTAAGAATGGAAGGATCAGTCAATATTGGTTGACTCAGTTTCTCATTTTTCTTATCTTAAATTCAATTCTCCTCATTTCAGCAGCAGTTTGCAAATTTTGTTTTAAATCCTCATGAAAATTCTTCAGTGTTTTTGTACGAATTTATCCCAATAAGCGCATGTGGTATACAGTTTTGACTAACGTACACACTTTTGCAAGCGATTTATAATAATATAATGTATTTTTGTATGTTATTTTCACTAATATTTTTCTTTTTAGGCACACTTCCCTCTAATATATGTATTTTTTGTAAATACTGCTTGGTTGGAGAACTGCATGGCAAAATTAGGAAAGGTGTGAATTTGATGGACGATGGTGTTTTGGTTCTCATATTGTTTTGGAAAGAGTGAGTTTGATAGATTTACCTTGTGAGTGAGATGTGAGTTTTATAGAATTTCTCCTCTGCCACTAGGTGCGGCTGATGGCAGTTGTACTCCAAAACATCTGGAGGGCACCAACTTGGCATAGGCTAGCTTCAGAGATCTCATGACCCTACAACCAGTCCTGGACGCAGCCACTTGTTGATTTCAGGTCTCCATCACTGGCTGTCACTCCTCAATAAAAACTGACAAATGAAAATTGATGCCAGAGGGGGAAGAGGAGGCAGAAGCCGGCGGCCATCTGTCACTGCCGCTGGATGACTGGCATCTCCGAACCCGCCGTATTAGGAGCAGCGGCTTTATGGAGAGCAGCTGTCACTCCAGACAGATTGGCAGAGCACAGGGCTGACGTCAAAGGCCTGCCCTGCCAAGCTTGAGCTTGTGGAAGTCAGAGGAGGAGCTGGGTGGGAGCAATCCCAAGGTCTGCATCACAGTAGCAAGACAGGACTTTAAAGCCAGAGAGCTGCACCTCTTGCTCAAGGGAAGGGCGCAGACCGAGAAGCACCCTCTTTTCTTTTCCAGTTGGCCATCGTCAGAGGCCTTTCACCAGGTGTCCCTGACTTCTGAAATGAGGAAGCTGGTAACTAAGGAGAGGCCTTTCCAGTTGTGGGATGCTCCCCGCAGCAAAGCTCATCTACGCCACCTCTGATGCCGTCCTGGAAATCTTGTTATCTTCGCCCCTGGCACAGCATGTAAATGTTAGCTCGGTTTTGCTGGATTGGCTGTGGTTCCCCTGCCCCCTGCTGTTTTAACCTGGTTGTTTTAACTATATTGCTGTTATTTTGTTTTATAAATTGCTTCGTGATTCTTTTAAAGATTTTCATTTGATGGAAAGCAAACCTGAGAGCTTAGTTGACGTGCACATAATGATCACAGGGTGGTTTTCCTTTTTAAAAAAGAAAGAATAAATATTCCCCTAACTATGGACAGCCGAACCCGAAATGAGACTCGGACAATTTGTGCTTCAGACTGTGGTCCCTGGAGGTCTGTGATGATCAGAGCTGGAGGCTTGGGCTTGAGTTATTTAGAGATAATTGTTCCTTATTTGCTGCACTGATAAAACCACTAACTCTGTCAGGAGAAACTGTACACAGGGTGGTGAATTGTAATGAAAATGTTTCAGGCTAAAGCAGCTATAGCCTATGGTGCAGCAGGCAGGGGCTCTGCTGACCAGACAAAGGAGGAGACCAGGCTCAACCACTCTAGAGACTTACCAATTGCAGGTGCTGACTTTGCACACACAGATTCCTGTTCCTACCTGGAGGGAACGCCAAGGCCTTAGTGCACACACTCTTAAGCGATATACAAGCACCAGAGGCCTCCACTTTTCTCACTCTGTAGCTTCCTAGGGAAATGACTTTCTAGAAGTCTTTGGAAGAGTTACCTGTGATAGCTTGACCTGCCTACTCTCCTGGGAACTGGCTGCAAAAGACTCAAGCTGTGCCCACAAGCCACGGCCACACCCAAGCTAGCCACGTTCATCACTAGCATGCTGGGGATTCTCACTTAGATGTGGCAACTGGCTCTGCAGTCCCTCTGGAGCTACAACTGCAACCTTCCCCTGTCTGCTTGCCACCTGTGTATGGAGACTGGTGGGTTCCCTACCTGGACATTCGGGGTTGTAACACTCCCTGGCGTCGGCATGAGCCCCTCGGCACTCTGCCCAGCCGTGAGCTGAGACGCTGCATTTGCGGGTACGCTGCTGAGTCCCATTGGAACACGACACTGAGCAGCGGCTCCAGGATCCCCAGTCCAGCCACTGGCCTTCCACTATTAGAGAAAAGCACAGGGAAAAGCTCAATTAGTGCATGACGAGGTTGCACAAGAAAATGCCCCATGAAGATGTCCCTCTGTCTCTTTTTTGGCACCCAACCAGTCCTTGTCAGCTTCTCATCCACCTCCTCTAAGGCAGGATTTTCCAACCCACATTTGCCCCATACATTAAACTCTCTTCTAGCTTAACCTTCAATATTAGTATAAGACTCTCCATCCCACGGCAGCTCACAGGGCCAACTCCAATTGATAACTGGCCAGCTCTCCCGCCTACCCACCATGCAGGTCACCTCTGGCAGGGATCACTAGGATTTGTGGAAATAAATTAGCTAACAAATCCCACCCACCCAGTCTACCATGGTGGAAGGGCTTCTGGAACAAGAGTAAAGAGGGTGCAGCAGCTGGGGACTGGAAGCATAAGCAGATGGTGGGGTCAGTGGACATGGCCTTGAGAGTCTGGGCCCAAGGAGCCACCTACTAGCTAAGAGCATAAGAAGAGCCCTGGTGGATCAAGTAAAAGGCCCATCTCGCCCAGCATTCCACAGGGATCAACTAGATGCCTCTGGAAAGCCTGCAAGCTGGACTTGTGGTCCCCAGAAACCACTATTCAGAGGCCTGTTGCCTCTAACAGTGGAGATAGAACAGAGACCTTGTGACTAATAGTCACTGATAGCCCCATTCTCCATGAGTTTGTGTTATCCTTCTCTGAAGGTTTAGCATGACTCAACTCTCCCCAGCATGAGCTGATGGCTGGATGGTTGGAAAGCAGAGAGATGCTTTTTGATGCTGGTGTTTCTTTGGAGTTTCTTTGGATTTGTCTAGTCTAATCCTTTTTTAAAAAAAAATCTGTAAATTTTATTGCTTCAACTTTACTGAGCCTGTAATCTTTTGAGTGTTATCTTCTTGCACATCCCTTTGGTAGCTTTCAGTTGTGAAGCTGTTTATAAATCTGCAAATGAAATAAATATGCAGTACGTAAAAGCCATGCAAGCTGATGACCATCATCACTACACCCAGTGGAAGCCCATTTGCTAGAAGTCTCTTCCCACAAGGAACAGCTCAGCAACACCACTGAGATGGCTCCAGTCAGCAAGCTCAGTCTTGCACCACATGCAGGGCAGGGAAGAAACAAATGGTGAGTCTAAAGGCCGAATGATAAAAATAGACAAAAATATGGTGCCTGTGTATCTAGACTCGAAGGCTTGACATATACATGGGTCACATTTGCTTGTAATAATAAGTGAGGGTGCATTCCTGCTTTGCTCCTCCCTTGGTGCAAGTGGGCTTGGCCTCCCATTGCATCCTAACCATCCTTTGAGGGAGGCAGGCAAAGACAACTTCAGAGTCTGTTCCAGTCCTACTGTTTCCTCCCATGCACAGGACCATTAGCTTGTGAGAAGGAAGAAGAGAGCAAGGGAGGCAAGTAGGGAAAATAAAACCAGGACCTGCTTCAGTTGGTCACGACCACAGGGTCACCTTTGGGTTCAAAACTATGTATTTGTTTTAGCGAGTTTAAAATAAAATCACCCTAAGTACCTGAGCAGAAAGGCAGTATATAAATTTAAACAACCAATCACCAGGGATTGTGGTTTCTTGTTCCCTAACAAGCCATGATCTCTAACCAGCTTTAAGCCATAGTTTGTTGAGCCCTTACAGAGCACGAGTTGTTAGGAAGCAACAAACCGCAGTCCTTGGTTCAGGCAGAAAGGGAAGAGAAGGCTTCACCCTGGTTTGTTTATCCAGGGAGGGAACAAGGTGGAAACAACTGGGCAGCCAGCAGCAGGCTACTCATTTCTGGTAAACCATGATAAGACAGAAACCCTCAGTGCCCCACCCTCTTCTCCATCCTTGCTGGCTCTGCTTCCCCTGCCCCCACCTGTCTGTGGTTCAGCATGACATGGAGGCTCAATACAGAATGTCATAGGTGGCTCTGTTGAGATGGTGACCTCATTGGCCATCTTAAGGCTCCAGGCAATGCCAAGCATCAGCCAAGACAGAGATATGGCAGAGGCAGGGGGCAATGACACCTCCGTTCAGCTTTGACGTCTCGGTCTGATGCTGGATGAGCCACTGGGTGTGTTACTACCCTTGCTAAAGTGCTTCCCTTCCCGCCTCCTTTGCCTTGCCCTTTCCACTGCAGACCACCTCTCCAGTCTGGGACTCCTCACTCCTTGGCATCTAATCAGCTAACCAAGTGCAGCTTTAGGCAAGGGCCATAGTGCAGCGTGCTAGAACACATGCTTTGTACACAGAAGGTCTCGGGTTCAATCCCTGCCATCTCCAGATAAGTCAGGAATGGAGATGCTCCATCAGAAACCTTGGAGAGCTGCTGCCAGTAAGTGTAGGCAATGCTGAGCTAGATGGACCAGTGGTATAAAGCACTGTCTAGGAGCCACAGCTCAGTGGCAGAGTGTTTGTTCTGCATGAAGGTCCTAGTTCCAATCCTTGGAATCTCCAAAGAGGGTTGGGAAAGGTCCCTGTCTGAAACCCTGGAGAGCTGCTGCCAGTCAGTGCAGACAATACTGAGCTAGATGGACCACAGGTCTGACACTGAATAAGGCAGCTTCCTATGTTCCTGAAAATTACCCACTGCTTCCAAGGTCTGGTCCTGCCAACAGCCAGAGACCCTGCAGTGTCTGACACATGGATATAACTGCAAAAATCCTCACTTAGCACAGAAGGTTGACAGAGGTCATGTACAAAATCAGTCATTAAGAAGGCCCCTTTGCCCAATGAACCAATCAAACAAGGAAGGCTTTGTTTCCAACAGGGCTGCATGACACCAGACACTCTTCTCCTTCCCATTTTTGTGGCCCCAGGCACCAGGCAGCTCACAAAAATTGGATGGTGAGCCGTGTATGGCCAGAGGGGCTCCCTATTGTACAAGCCTGGCCGACAGTCTTGCTCTGAAAAGCACACAACACCCGAAGGACAGGAGCAGCGTGGAGAGGAGGAAAAACAAAAGCATGCGGGAGGCAGCCCTCTTGGTTTCTCTGAAGAGATTTATGGCAACCAGTGAGAGTCGCAGCCTCCTTAGTGGAACTACAGACAGGCTGTGATCTGACGCTACTTGGTTCTGCTTAGAACGCAAAACACCTTCTTCTGTAATGCTAAAATACCCAACAAGCTATATTTCAGAACAATCAGTACTGAAATGCACAGCTGGATCTAATTCCATTTGGCATTCACATTTAAAAATACAAAGACCCCCTGCCATTAATGCAAAGCCACGGTTGTTTTAACCATAGCTTTTCAACAAACCACAGATCACCTCGCAGATGAAAAAAGAAAACATGGTTTGTTTCCTCTAAACTTGGATTGTTTTCCAACTGCTCTTGCCTTGTGCTTTTGTAGCTTGATGAGAGTGTGGGGTGAACAAACCATGGCTGTTGGGTTTGGAAAGACTGCCAAACAATAGTGAAAACAAGCCACAATTTGTAAACCAACAACAAACCACAGTTAGGCTAAAGAAAACAATGGTTTGCCCAGTGCAATGTAGTGGCTAGAGTGTTGGACTAGGACTTGGGAGACCAAGGTTCAAATCCTCAGCCATGAAGCTCATTGAGAGATCTTGGACTAGTCATCATCTTTCAGTCCAACCTACCTCACAGGGTTGTTGTTCTCCACCTTGGAGAACAGCTGGGATATAAAAGTAATAACAGAATAAATACATTTAAAATGGGTGAAGCATGCTTTTAGATCAAAGGCATACAAACCAGATTTTGCCTTGGAGGGTGGATGAATCGAGACCGATGAGCAAGCTAAGGTAGTTTTCTTTTTAAACAATTTTTTTAGTGTGAGTCAATTGTACTCCAAATGCTCTTAAACTGTTGATTAATTATTTGTCACTTTATATCTTAAAGGGTCTTAGGACACCTTTGCATTTTTATTTCAAATATTTTGTTGTTGTTGCTTCAAAGCAGTAGTGAAAGTTACAGGAAGTCTGATTTCTGAGTGCAAAGGTCTTTGAGCCAGCTGGGGGAGAAGTTTGTTTGTGTTCTGTGCTAGTGATGGAAGCTGCAGGCATCAAGTGAAAGCCTGAGCTTCCCTGGGGAGCTAACTCTTTATTCTTTTATTTCCACTACCTGATAAAAGCAGCAGGAGGAAGCATTATAGCCAGGAGGGTCTTTAATTCACTTAGACATCCTACTTCCTGACACTGCCTACCACTAATAGTCCGAAGATTTCATAAAGCATGCATGTATGTGCTGGACAGAGATTGGGGGAAGGATGGCAAATCTAAGTCAATTCCATACATCAGAAGAGAGATCCCTACTGTACTGGCTCCAGCTAGAGGGTGGAAAGAACAACGTCTATTTTATCCCCACTCTTTGACCTGTCTTTTTCACTCAAGTGGCACTCCAGTGATTCTGTTCAAAGGCACAGCCCCTCCTTTGTTTACTCTCCCAGGAATTAGACCTTTTTCTGTGGCCAAGTCTAATTCAGGGCTTGGTGTGAACATCAGTATGTGGCGAAACGTTTCCTGGATTATACCATGTGAGAGTTTCAAACCTTTGACTACTCTGTTGTGGGGGGTGGGCAGTGGAAAGAAACCTACTTCCTTCTAGGAGAAAGACAGCTCTTCAGGTGAAAGGACTTACACTCCTTTTCTATGGGAACAAATTGGTTACGTTTAGACTTAATGCTAAGCTATGGTTTCTAATGAGTAACCACAGTTAGTTGGAAACAGAAGTAAAAGCTTCCAGTCTTCACATTGGAAGCTTTCAGTTTTGTTTTCCAACTAGCAGAAGCCATGGTTCTCACTATGGTTTAAGAAAACAAGCCACCTTCAAACTGTGGTTAGTGCTAACCGTAGTTTAGGGTAAGGCCAGCATGTGTGTGCTTCTGTGTGGTTGCAGCATTCAGCAATGCAGTTTCCCTCTCACCCAGGAGGAATTTTAGCCTCAAAGACCATTTCTGAGGAAAAGGCTACCACAAGCTGATTTTCCCTCTCACACTCCCCACTTCATGTTGAAAAAATCACAAATTGCCTAGGCCCTGAAAGGCTAAAAAAACAAATTTCAACCCCCAGACCATGTTAGTGATATCAGAAGACCATTTTATCATGCTTAGAAATGATTGTGTGACTCTGTCTAGTCAAGGGGCAGAGGACCTGAAGCTCACCTGAGGTTGTAGGACTCCAACTCCCATAAACCCTAGCCATTATCGTGAATAGTCAGGGGTGATGGAAGTTGTAGTTCAGCAATGTCTAATGAGCCAAAGGTTTGTGACCTCTGGTCTATTAGTACAGAATGGAGACAAAAGAGAACTTATCTTTTGGGAAAGTAGGAAAACCTTGGCAGGGGTGAAGGAAGGGAGGGGGGAATCCAAGGAGCTAGTTACTAACCAGGGCAGAGAGCGATATTGCAGGATTTATTCTGCACCTCAGGCCCCTTGCAGGCCTTTCCGCCGTGCTGTGGAGCAACACATTGCCGCATTCTGGTCCGCGACCCTTGCCCACAAGTCATCGAGCACAGACTCCAGGGGGACCAATCCTCCCATAGGCCGTGAACTGCAACACAGCACACAGCAATCATGGCTGGGCCTCCATTTCAGCCAGGGAGGGGAAAGGCGTGGGCTTGGGAGCAGCAGAGCAGGAAAGGTATATTGGGGGTACAAAGAAGGTTTGCACAGGGTCAGTGGAGGAAGAATGAAAGAGAAAAAAGGGGTAGTGCTTCGCCCTATCTTCTGAGGATAGAACGCAAAGCAACTGGTCTGAGACGCGGGGTGCAGAGGTACAGGCACATCACCATGAGTAACTTTCTACTTATAAGGCTTAACATTATGAATATCTTTCTGCTTATACATCATTGCAAGAAAGGGCTGGTGAATTAGATGATCTGACACATCCCATTCAATGCTGGTGTTTTGTTTTGTTTTTGCTTTTTTGAACCCATTACCCAAAATGTTGCCTGAAGGAATTCAGGAGCGGATTCAACCAGGAACCCCAAGTTCAATTCCCAACATCTCCACATTGGGCTGGGAAAGACCCCTGACTGAAATCCTAGAATGCCAATACTTGGTTGTATAAACCAATGGTGTGACTGGGTAAAAAGGAAGTTATCTTTTCCCTAGGGCAACAACCAAACAAACAGCCAAAGGAAGGACTGCAAAGAGACAACGTACACCAGCCAAGGAAGCCTCTCAACAACATTCAGCCAGAGTGGATCATGTGACATTGCCTGACCTTATAAAAGCTGCCAGATCAAGCTAATTTATCGGCTTGGGCAAATAGAGTTCAAAGCTGCTCCAGTGTTCCTGTGTGAGACTCCCTTTCAGTCCTCTTCTTGAATCTCTAACCATTTCAGGAAATGCTTCTCATCTCAAATGTATCTATGGAATATCCAAACTGTATGAAGTTTCAATGCTAGTCAGTCCTAGTTTACAAGTTCCAGTTGATCAGTGTCCATATTTGCTAGTCTGTCTACTGGGTTTCTCTAGCAAGTCTATCCAGACGGGAGATGTGGCCAAGGTGACATCAATCTCTGTGGCAGCTCCTAAGTTGTGGAATTCCCCTCCCCACAGAGCTGTGCTTGACACCTTCATTGCTTCATTGTGCAGCTTCTATCACATATGGAAGACACACCTCTTTGCCCTGGTTTTTGAAATTTGAGATCTTATGTGCCAGGTATGGGGCCCCCTGAGTGCTTCAGCCCCCCAGCATTCCCCATGAAGGGGTCAGGTACCCACAATTTTTTGTGCCGGGGTCGTATGCATCCAACGTCAGCACGTCCAATGTCAGCACATCCACTGATGTCTGTGTGTGATGTCAGCATGCTGCAGGGGCATGCTGATATCAGGTCACACGCTGGTAGGCTTGCTGACATTGGGCATGCATGTACGCCCATGGCATGCATGACCCTAGGGACCCACAGTCCTGGGTCCAAGCTGGCAGGCCTGCTTGAGATATATAGTGATCCACACTAGCTGTGATTGAAATTTGTTTCAAACTTTTTTTTATCTTGTATTTTACATTGCTATGACCCACCCCGGAACCTTCTGGTGAAGAGCATGTAATAATAATTCTGATAAATAAGTAAGAGATACCTTGTCTCTATTGTGTGCTAGGAAACATCTTCCTCAAGGCATTTAGTTGCCTACTGTCAGAAGGCAGAATGCTGGACTACCGGGTTAGCGCCTCCAGTAATGGCGGAATTCCTCTGATCGGGAGGAATTTACTTCGTGGGATCCGGGTCTGGCCGCCACGGCGAAGGCGGAGACCCACTAGAAATCACAGGCGGTTGAAGCCTGTGAACGTGGGATTTGGCTGGCACCTTTTGCGCCTCGCCTACTCACGGGGAGACCCGGTTTCAGGGATCCGGAGCGACATGGGGTGAGCGGCGCGGTGCTTCGAATTGACTGCTTCTTCCACAGTGTGAAGCCGCATAGGTGTTGCCGGAGAGCGCTGACTTTTTCCTGTGAACAATTTGATCTTAAAGTAACTACCCGTGAGTAGAGCGGAGAATTGGATTTTTAAACGTCTTAATTTGGTGCCGAAACAGGGAGGTCTAAAACAGGAAGTCCACCTTCCCCTTTTGTAAATAGATTGAAGCAACGAGGATGCAAGCTGAAGTCTCAGAAAGCCTATTGTAAAGGACTAAATTTCCATCAGTAAAAAATACTAATCCCCCCTTTGTGGCAGGAGAAGAGGGGGGAAAGTTTTGGATTGAGTATACCTGCAGGAGAGAGCGAACAGAGTTAATATACCACCGCTCCGATCCTGGAAACGGGCTGCCAACAGGACTGACGTGTTCTGGAAGGCTCATTGACCATGATTAGAACGTTCACTGAC
Source organism: Podarcis cretensis (assembly GCF_951804945.1). NCBI lineage: Eukaryota > Metazoa > Chordata > Lepidosauria > Squamata > Lacertidae > Podarcis > Podarcis cretensis. The sequence goes on from NC_137177.1 coordinate 33,877,789, forward strand.
AGTTAGTTAAATAAGAGGAATACATTGTTTCCACTGTCTCTGTCTGCGTTTAAAAAGGAGTAAAAGTAACAGAAAATTGAAACTAACTTTATGGTTTGAATTGAGTTTAAAAGGACTAATACAAATAGAAACTGTTTCCCTCTAGAGGAACTGTTTCCCTCTAGAGGAAGCCTTTGAAACTGTCACAAGAGTTGAGCTGGGGGAATTTCCAGCTGCAAGATAAAAACCTGTGAGATTCTGGGGACCTTGAATTGGTTAAGAATGTTGACAGAAGAGGCCTTAGTGGATGTATTATGCAAGATAAGTGACTCATTGGAACAGCTTCACAAAAAGGTGGATGTGGTAATTACCAAAATTGACAATTTGGGACAAAAAGTGAACACCAATACAGAAACTATTCAGAAACTGACACAGGAATCTACTTTGACATGGCAAACTGCGGAGAAGGCTAGGGAGAAAGTTATTGCCGTTGAACCTAAAGTAACACAATTGGAGAGAGAGAGAGTCCCAGCCTTACAGATGCAATTTGATGACCATAAGTTGATGTCTGCTATGATTGAGTTTGAAGAGAATCAGATTTTGAGGATCAGAGCCCTGCCTGAACTGGAGAAGGAAAGTTTGACAGATTGTTAGCCGCCCTGAGCCCAGCTTCGGCTGGGGAGGGCGGGATATAAATAAAATTTATTATTATTTATTATTATTATTCCTCACACAGGAATTTGATGATTTTTGGGACCGGGACTTGGGTCAAGAAGAGATTAAAACTGTGAGGGCCTTCGGACTTGGAAGAGGAGGGAAAAAAGAGAAGAACAAAATAAGAGACTGTTGGAACTACCAGAAGAACTTAGAAGAACAACAGTCAAGAGTGGAAATTTTGAAAGACATCCTGAAATACCTTTTGGATCTTAGATTTAACTACGGAGATTTGGTTGCCCTGTCGAGAAGGAATAAAATCATCTTTAGGTGGGAGTTTCCCCGAGATCTACTCTTTAGCCTCAAAGGAAGGAAAATGAAAATAAGATCAGTGGAAGACAAAGTAAAGCTCATGTATAAATATGAAGAAGACTCGCAGAAGGGACTTGGAAAAGAGTTAAGAGCATCGGACAGAAGATCACCAGGTTGATGGACTATAGGGAATTGGCGGATATGACTGGCAGAATCCGGGACCAGGGAGAAGAGTCGGTGGAAGAAGATTGGAAAAAGTTTAAAGACTATTTATAAAAATATTGTAAAATTAATGAGTGTTAGAAAAATGTTGGAAAGGAGTTATATGGCTTTAGTAGAAATGTTACAAGGAATTAAGTACAAATAGATTATTAGAGTATTAAAGGGGAAATAAGGTTAAAATATATTAAGACAATTATATATTAAAGGGAAAAATAAGGTTAGAATATGTTAAGATAAATTACAGGACAGAAAACAGAGGAAGATGGAAAGGAATTGCTGAAACAGTTAATTAAAGTGGAATACAAAAAGGGAGGTGTGAGGAGGTTGCTGAAACAAGTAAATGAAAGTTAAGATACTGAACTTATTAGATGTGTCTTAAATTGTGTTTGTTTGGTTTTGTTAATTTAACGTTTTGGGGTTGGGGTTGTGTGATGTTTTTGTTTTTGTATTGTATTGTATTGTTTTGTTAAATTATTTTTCTTTTTTTGTAGCCTTTAAAATGTTAATAAATATTATTTTTTTAAAAAAAGAAGGCAGAATGCTGAATTATCTGGACTTTCCACCTGCCCACAAAGACAGTTTTTATCTTCTGTCGCATTCCCCCAAAGTCAAATCAGTGCTCTGTCATTTCAAGAGAGCAGCAGAATCCCCATTACTGAAAAATAGAATACATTTTGCTTCCCCTCCTTCCCTGTTATGAAAGTACACAGCTACATAAACAGACATCGGAGCTTTATTACGCCCTCCGTTCTGCTGTCTAGTCCAGCCTGGGTGGAAAGAGGAACAGACAGGCAGTCAAATTCTGTTCTAAAAATGGTCGGTATACATCACGAGCACATCCTCTTCTTGATTTAAGCTTTGCAGAGAGCTAGCTAGAAGTGTTCAGTTTTTAAAATGCAACTGGAATTTATCTGCTCTAAAAAAAACTGCAATCTGAAGTGTTCTACCTTTCAGGGATAACATTGCTAGATTGACAAAAATATAAATTTGGCTTTTTTAAAAAAGCTGGCAAAATTAAATCTTTTTTGAGCATAATTGGGTGAAGCATGACAACAAGAAATGTACCAGAAAATGAACCTCTCTACACTTCTGTAGCAGGCTAGATTGTTGTACAATTAAGCCAATTGTGCATGCAATGTGCAACAATTATCAAGATCTGCATAAATGTATACTACAGTCTGTGCTTTTGAATGGGGACAAGCATGATGTGGAATTAAGGCAGCTGCACATGCAATCCACGACAGATACTCCTGTCTGCATTCATTTATGCTCCAGTTGATACTTATGAATGAACGGGGAGGGTGATGCACAACGAAAAATTGCTCAGTACTAAAGCACATTCTTTGCATGCAGAAGGTGTCAAGTTCAATCCTTGATGGCATCTCTGGGTAGGCCTGGGAAAGACTCCTGCACAAAACCCTGGAGAGCCATTGCCAGTCAGTGTAGAATAGCTTTTCCCAAGTTGGTGCCCTCCAGATGTTTTGCACTACCACTTTCATCAGCCTCAGCCAGCACGGCAATAGTCAGGGATGGTGGAGGCTGTAGGGGACATTTAGAGGACACCATGCTAGGGAAGGCTGGTGCAAATAATACTGAGCTACAAGGGCCAGTGTGACTTAAGGCAGCTTTCTATGTGTATGCAACAAGTGGCAATGATTCATATATGCACTGCTGCTTTTGTTCCTGAATGGACAGCATAATGCCTGCAGTTGGCTGCCACCAGGGGATGGAGGGTTTCACCTGCCTTCACACTCTTCATAAGGCAATTGCTTTATGGATATTCTGGTTTAACCTTTTAGTAAGCTGTATGCTTGCTTAAATGTTAATATATGTTAAATGAATGGTTAATTGTTGATTATTATTGTTGCAAGTTTTTTTTTTTGGGGGGGGGGGAGTTAGGTTGTATGCCTGCATCCCATCTAATTCCTGAATCCAGCAAGGGTTAAAATCTAATGGCAGATTCAATTCTTGAAATAGCCAGGCCAGCTTCTTGGTAATGGTCCTAAGCATGGGTCGCAGAAGGCAAATGGGTCGGCCCACTCCTGATGGGCCCCCTCCCTCACCTGGCTAGAAGCGAGAAAGACAAAAGGTAGAGCTGAGCGTGTGAACTGGGTTAGAAGCAGGCTGTAGGCAGCACCATGAGAAGGAAAGCCATTCTGGATTTGTACTTGGATCCAAGGCTGTGATGATTGGAGGAGCAAAACCTTCTGGGGTGCCTGAGCCCCTCCATCATAGGCTCAGGTTGTATATATTTGTAAATAAACCATCATAAAGGCACCACAGTCTCCGTTGTCCCTCATTCAAAGGAAACTGAACCCTTGGTAAGTGCCTGGAACCCCTGGAATCTTGCACCGCTTGAAGATTGGGGTGGTGTACAACATGATTATTTTAGCAGTTATAAGTCTAATCATGCATTGTTACTGTATTGCTGTATTTAGATTTAGATTTTTCTGCAAACCACATTGAACAGAGTTGTACTTTGGGGTAATGTGGTCTATCAATCAACTGGAAATGACAACATTGACAATTGGCAATCACAATCTGGATCTGCTTTTCAAAAATAAAAAAAATGACACATCCACATTTGCTGATGACAAGCCTCTCAAATATGCTTCTCATGTGGGAAGGAAGAAATACCTTCCAGGGCAAAGGCACCAGTTTCCCACCCCACCCCTGTTACATAATACCAATGTGCGGTTAGAATCATAGAATCATAGAATGATTGAGTTGGAAAGTCATCTAGTGCAACCCACTACAACGAAGGAATCCTGCCCACAGCCACCCCAGGTGGGTTTGAACTACCAATCCTCTGATCAACAGCCAGATGCATTGACCCATTGTGCCACTGGCGGGGGCTGGCCAAGAAAGAACGGCTCAGCACCAGTGCCCTGCAGTAGAGGGCTCATGCATGCACACTCTACATGAACAATACTTCATGCTTGGATGCAGAAACACCTCTGGAGCACAACATACTAAAATTGCCCACCTGACATTCTAAGAACATAAGAATGTCAACACAGTGGCCAACCAGATGCCTGGGGGAGACCAGCAAACATGACCTGAGCACTCTCCCTTCCTTTGGTTCCAGCAACTGGTATTCAGAAGCATTGCTGCCTCCTAATATGGCAAGCAGCTTTTGATAGCCCTCTCGTTCATGAATTTGTCTAATCCTCTTTTAAAGCCATCCAGATTGGTAACCATCACTGCTTCCTATGGGAGTGAGTTCTGTAGTTTAACTATGCACTGCATCAAGAAGTACTTTCTTTTATTTCTACTGAATCTTCGAACACTCAGCTTCATTGGATGTCTGCGATTTGCATGTAATGAGAGAAGGTTCACTTCCCCTCCTCTACCCACTTTCTCCGTGCCATGCATAATTTTATAAATTTCTATCATGTCAACTCCTACTCACCACTCTCTAAAAGATCATTCCAGCAACTGTTCCTGATGGGATCAAGTGAGCTTTGGGCTAAGGTGTAATTTTAAAGCACATTCAAAGCACCGTCCTCCACTAAGAATTGTAAGCACTGCAGTTTATCCCTCACAGAGTTACAATCCTCCGCAACCCTTAACAAACTGCCCAGAATTATTGGAGGGTGGAAATGTGCTTTGAATGCATACCCAGCCAAAATTTGTGGTCATTTTGATCTATTTTTTCCAGTCCCATTTCTGCCTCTTTCCACAAGCTTTCAAAATAGAGGAAAGTAAGTGTAAAGGTTAAGCTGCCATCAGTTGCTACCAAACCCATGTCTTTTGGATGTGAGATCACAGCAGCCATTACAAATAATATGAAAGAGGAAGAAATTTCCCAAGATAATTTGGGTTTTGCCTTGACAGTGGATGCTGATACACAGAAAACTGATTTCCATCATCCAGTTCCTCCCAAGCTGATAACTCTTTGGAGAACACCTGAACAGCTTCCTGGTCAAACTTAAACAATGCTTCATTTATCATTAAATCCATTCACAATATCTTACATCCAGACTTGCAGATGTTTTAATGATTGAAATTAGGAATGGAGTATGGTACTTCATTTTCTCTTTGCAAAAACCTGGGGAAACTGTCTTTGAAGTCTGCTGTGTTTTCCAAAAATTAATATTCAGCTTTGCTAATGTAAGAACTAGCAGGTTTTCTTTTTAATTCTGATCTCTCTGCCTTACAAGGGACCCAGGAGTTGTGCTGATTAGCGCTCAAGACAGATATTAATAATTACTGGCTTTTAATATTTTCAAAGGGAGAGAGGACATTGTTTGGTTATACCAGCATACTTTGGGGAAACCTGAGACCTTTTGTGACGTGCAGGAGCCAGTGTAATGGGCTTTTACAAGTAGGGAGTGATAATTGGGCTTGCTTCACATTTCAATTGTAAGCCTGTCTAATTCACACTTCCCATTACAATATGCAAGCCAAAACACAGCTACCTCTTGAAATTTGCACTTCTCTAAATTTTGCAATCCTGTTTCCAACCCCAAAATGTATGTATTAGAGAAAGTATGCATAAAATGCATATATTAGTGAAAACAATATGCAAAAATGCAGTTCCATAAATGTGTGTGTTAGGCAGAATTGCATACCAATGTATTAGGAGAAATGTGCAGTAAAATGCTGGTGGATTTTCATAGGGACTTTTTAAAAAATTACCAAAAACATAGTTTGTTCTTCTGATCTTTTTGTTGATACATCCCACTTTTTTCTTGGATTTGGTTAATTTCATGCCTGAGGAAACAAAGCAGCTACTGGACTACTTTCTAATTTCCAGCTAATCCAACGACCATTCCTGTGTAAGTTGTTCCTTGCTCCCCCTTTTTTCCCCCATAATATGCCTATTGGATGCCTTTTGCTGTTCTGTGTAGTTTTCTCCAGAATCTAAATACGCTTTCTGGATTGTTTATCCATTGAAAGATTCATGAGGTGAAACCTAAAAACAAGATGAGGAATTATCTTTCACCTCCAACAGGCCAACGAGAAATTCAGGGATATCTAGCCTTTGATGAGTTGAGATTAAACAGAATGATGTGGAGGGGGAAAAACAACTTTTATACAGATATATAAATATTTCTACAATGACCTCCTGAGCTCTCCCGATTCAGCTTTGTTCAGTGTCTTCACGCTGGCATTAGATTTTTCAAGCAGATAGTGATCCATCATTGATTAGCTGTCATAGGCTCTGAATGCTAATTAATGCATTTCAACTCTTCAGCCTCCTTTAAATCAAAGATACTAAAAGCACCACAGTTTTCCAGGGCATGCAAAAGCCAGCACGACTTGAAAAGAAGAAGGAAGCCCAAGGACACTTTCAAAAGCGTGCCTAAAGTAAATATTCTGATTTTAAAAAATGAGCATGTCAATTAGGTATGTATGTCGCACCAGAGTTCTGAAACTTGCAACTGCAGCATGTCATGCTAGAGATGGCCACTGACTCTGATGGCTTTAAAAGACAATGAGGCAAAGTAACATTTGAAGAATCTTCTGGATCAGGACAATGGTCTATCTAAGCCAGCATCCTGTTCTCACAGCAGACAACCAGATACCAGTGTTAGAAACTGAGATATGAAAGCTAAAAGCTAAATGGCACTTTAAACCTAGGTGATGGGCGCAACAACGGAATGTCTAGGCACACTTTCTTTAAAACAAGAATACAAAGCTGAAAATGAACAAAATGCAGCTAAAACATTATGTTCATTTTTCACATGGTCTAGTCCTTCCCCTGCCCACCCCCCTAATATTCTAAAGAGGGTCTCTTCTCCAGTCTTCAGAGACTAACTGGAAGTGGGGAGATAGAAAAAGTCCTCCTTTCCTTCCACTCTGCAGTTTTAATCAGAAATTTTAGGTGCAGTGCTGCACCCAGAGCTCAGAAACTGCTCACACTAATGAAATTCCCTGCCGCAAAATGTGCCTAGAACAATGGGAGTTTCGAACACTGCCAGATACTTGTGGGAAACCCACAAGCAGGACCTGAGCACAAGAACATTCTCCCCTCCTGCAGTTCTGAGCAACTGGTATTCAGAAATCCTTCTGCCTCCCTCTGTGTCTAGTAGCCATTGATAGCCTTCTCCTCCAGGAATCTGTACAATCCTCTTCTATAGCTATCCAAATTGGTGGCCATCACTGCCTCCTGGAGGAGCAAGTTCCATAATTCAACTATACGCTGCATGAAGAAACACTTTCTTTTAACTGTTGCAAATCTTCTACAATTCAGCTTCATTGGATGTCTGTTAGAGGTAAAACTGGGTGCACCAGGAACTTATCGAGGGAAGAATTTGGATCTGAAGAACTGAAACCTTCCTAGTCCCCTAGTATGCCCACCAAAATGAGGGAGGTGGGGATATACCAGCCATGCAGCTGGAATAAGCACTTTCATCCCAGTGGAAGCAAGGAGAGGGAAATTGTAAAACAAAGGGAAAACAAAATGCAAGAGAAGACTCCCACCCTCCCTCCCTTCCTGTGCCTGGCAATGCTTTTGATATCTTTGATATCCGTTTGACTCTCTCCCAGCCTAGAGGCAGGACGCCTCCCAGCAGTGGGGCTGCTCCTATATTCCTGGGAATGACCCACATTGAACCTCATGGGAATTGCTTCTGGGTAGGCATGTGTAGGACTGCAGTTTTGGTAATGTTTCAGGGGTGTGCGGGATGATGAAAGGCAGTTTCTAAGAATTTTCAGGTGGGGGTGGTGATCCTTGTTTACAAGATGGCCAAGGGGGCTTCCTCTTCTTTTTGGATTACAACAGTGGCAAAAGCAACAACAGCCTTGGCCCCACACTTTGAAGTGTGGTTTGGCTTGGCTTTCCTCAGCAGCTCAGTTCGATGCCAAACCACCCATTATGAAGGGAAACCCATAATTTTATATTTATTCATTTATTTATGGCTGAATGAAACAAAAGCAGACTGGGGGAAAGGAGCAACAGTGCCAGGGTCAGATGTTTCACTCTTTCACCTGACAACCCCATAATCTCAAACTCACCTCCAGCTGCTGCCTACCTTGCATTTTCCCTCAGTAGGGTAAAGGCAGGGAAGGGAGGGAGAAGAGAGATTGAGAAAGAGGCGAGAGGGTTAAGCATTCCATCCTCAGCACCACTGCCCCCAATTCAGTATCATCCTGGCTGCTTTTAAGGCAGCCATCCTATGCATGCTGACTGGGAGTAAGCCCCGCTGAACATCCTTTTGAGTAAACATACACAAGATTGTGCTGGAAGGAAAATTCTGTATATTAGGGAAAGCCAACACTGTGCTCTTGTTTTAGACCACAATTCCCATCATCCTTGACCATTGGCCATGCTTGCTGGGGCTGATGGGAACTGGAGTCCAAGAACATCTGCAAGCCACTGTGGTTGGCTACCCCTGCTGAATCTGTTTGGGAGATGCAATCACCCAGCTCTCAAAATAAGGGTCCATTTAAAGTAAGGTGGTTCAATGCACGGCCCTTTTGTACCCCCTACCCAAGCCCTCACACTGCCTTCCCAAAGCTGAGTTAGTGAGGTGCTGGGCTTTGGGAAGGAGGTGTGAGGGCTCTGACAGGGTCCTAGAGTCCTCCATGCTCCTTCCCAAAGCTTAGTTAGTGCTTTCGCAGCTTTGGGAAGGAGGTGGGAGAGCTCTAGGACCCTGGGATTTGTGTGTCAAATTTTGGCCTCGCTCCCTCACCCCCACCCTGCAGGACAAGCCCTGCAGGTTCAAAGTACTCTTGTGGCTCACTTGGTAAGGAAAGTTGGGCTGCCCTGAGGTAAAGGTTTCCTGATACACTCACTGGCTCAAAGGAGAACAGATTCAGTTTCTACACAATTTTGCATTACAGTATGTCCTTTTAACGGAATGGGGCATTGATCAGGCAGGAGAGATGCCTTGTTGCAGGATGGATAAAATACTCTTTAATTAAACAGGGCACATTAAAAAACGTGTGGCAAATTTACGGCAAGCTGTTTTAGTCATTTTTATTTCATTAATACTTCACAGTGCTTATGGGTTATGGCTGAATTGGCTTTATAACTAATTAAACCTATTAAGTGTCTCATCCTTGCGAACCAGAATTGAACCTGTCCTTGGGGGTTGGGTGAGGTGGGGGTGGGGCGGGGTGGGGCGGGGTGCCAAATGGGTTACTAAATCTTCCTTGGGACTGAACTGGAAGCAACAGAGGCAAAGCTAAATCGAAAACAGAACAGAACCAAATATTTCAGAGGATGTTTATTCCTGCTTCTAAGAGTGCAGCCACATTAGCATATGAATGTTAATAATGCCAGTTGGAATGAACATTCTGGGAATACAAAACAAAGCGCGATGACAGACAGGCATCTCTCACGAAAGCAACCTGACACAACGAAGGAAGACGTAACAAAGGGGTGGAAGGAAGGGGAAACAGCAGCAAGCCCCCTCCCCATTTGCCCCGTCTACCTGGGCAGGTGGCGGTATTATTGCATATCCGGGTCTCCCGCAACAACCCGCTACATAGTGTCCCGTAAGGCGATGAGACGCAGGAGCGAGTCCGCACCTGGGTGCCTTGGCCGCAGGTCAGTGAACAGACGCTCCACTGGGACCACTCCTCTGCTGCAGGGTCTCCTGTGGGAAAGAGGGAAACACGCACACAAGCATACAGACACAGAGAAAAACTGGTTCAGCCACCTCCAGAACAGATGGAAGACCTGGAAGTAGCTCTGATGCTGTGCCCATGCACCTAGGGCTGGACAAATCAGGCTATTTCTGGTGGGCATAACTTCTGCTGGCTATTTTTGGTGGGCATAACTTCTGCTGGTGGGCATAACTTCTGCTGGTGTTCTGCTGCTTCTGTTCTCTTTCCACATTAATCTGTGTATGTGTGTGCATGTTTTTTTTAAGAGCATCAAACATTTCATGCAAATGTGTGTTCAAGATACTTATAAAATGTATTTTCTCTCAAGATGTCCATTCCCATTCTCTGTCAGACTTCTGGGGTGTGCACTGACCACAAGATGTGGTTCAGAGACCAAATCAGTGCCTGATTTAGCGTAATAGAATCAGAGAACTGTAGAGCTGGAAGGAACCCACAGGCTCATCTAGTCCAACTAGTTGCCCTCGCAGGAATGACAGCTAAAGAATCCCTGGTGCATCTAGGCCAGTATTGATTGATAGCAATAACTCTCTAGGTATCAGAGGGTCTCTTCTTGCCCTACCCAGAGGTACCAGGGATTGAACCTACGAGCTTTGGCATGCAAGGCAGATGCTCTACCACTCAGCTATAGCCAAGCAGCCATGTATGTGTAAGGTTCAGAGCTGAAGTAGTGTACAGAGCAGCAAGCAAGCAAGCACAGTGTTTGGAGGAGGCTGCCACAGGCAAAATGTCTATCCTAACTGAAACAGCCAACTCAGAAGAGAGAAAACTAGCAAAGCACATAGAACAGACAAGATCAACATCCCTCCCGCAAAGCACTTTGGCCGGAGGGCCTTGGCAAATCCTTTTTGTGTGTGGATGGACTTGTTTTTAAAAATTGCTATATTTGTTTTGCATTGCACTTTGTATTTATTGTTGCTGTTAAATCACTTCAAGATTATTTTTTTTGTGGGAAACAATGCACAAAGCGACTAACAGACAAAGATAGAATCCCTTCTGATTAGAAGTAAGATGTGCCAGTCACAAAAACGCACAAACATACTGCCTCACCCTCTCCCAACCCTGGCAATTTCCATATATTGTATGGGGAAATTGGGGAGAAACATTGCGATTTTTGCAGATCACGTTATCCACAGCTCTGTTTGGCACCAAATTTTCTAATTGCTCACAAAGCTTTGGGGGCCCCCAGTTTTGGTTCAGAGGGATTTGAAGGGAGCTCAGCCTTGGATAACTCCAAAATAAGCCCAATTTCACATAATCCTAGAATTGTAGAGTTGGAAGGGGCCTCTAGGGTCATCTGGTCCAAACCCCTGCAATGCAGAAATTGCAAGTAAAGAATTCCTGGCACATGGCCATCCAACCTCTGCTTAAAAACCTCCAAGAAGGAGACTCCACCAACTTCTAAGGGAGTCCGTTCCACTTTCGAACAGCTCTTACCAGCAGGAAGTTCTTCCTAATTTTAGTCCTATCTTGTAATCTGAATCCATTGGTCTGGATCCTCCCCTCTGGAGCAGCAGAAAACAAGCTTGCTCCATCTTCCACATGGCAACCCATCAGATATTTGAAGGTCACTATCATATCACTTCTCAGTCTTCTTTTCTCTAGGATAAACAGATCCAGCTCCCTCAGCTGTTCCTCATAATGCTTGGTTTCCAGAATATTCATCATCTTGTTTGCCCTCCCCTGCACACATTCCAGTTTGTCAATATTCTTCTTAAATTGTGGTGTCCAGCACTGGACACAGATCACCAGGTGTGGTCTGACCAAGGTTGAAGAGGTACTATCAGTGCTTTTTTCTGGGGGGATGCATACGCCTATACATTTTGTGAATCTTTGCACTTTTGTCCATTTACTGTATTTATTTTTCCCGATTTTAACTATAAAATGGTGATTTTCTTGAGTCAAAATGAGAGTACCCCTAAATATTTTTTTTAGAGGAAAAAAGCACTGGGTACTATTACTTGCCTTGGTCTGGACACCATACTTCTGGTTCAGGATTCAATAAAATCCAGTGCTCTTCCCTACAAAGTACACTTTCAAACTGAGAATTGCATAAGAAAGTTGGCACTAGGGGTTGCAGTCAACTAACCTTTACTCAGAGTAGACCCATTGACATTAATGGCCCTTATTAACTTAGGTTTCATTTATTTTAGTGGGTCTACTCTGATTAAAAGTCAGTTGACTACAAACCTTAGTTCCAATATGCATGTTAGTTTAAAAGGTGTGGATTTGTTTCTGAATCTGCAAAGATCAAATTCCTCACTCATTCCTAACCTGTAATCTGCTGGGGGTGGGTGGCAGCTGGAGTAGTTAGACATTTAGCTGTTTCCCACAGTGTATTAAACATCAAACAATAACCTGAATTGAGACAGAACCGGCTAATCACCACTGATAGAACTTCCTTACCCTATGAATCACCTCAAATGCTCATATTTGCTTTACAAATTAAACATAATGAGGTGGTAGAATTCTGGGCTGCATTATTTCAGGTCTGACATCAGGGCGTGGGTGGGTTTTGATGTTCCACAGACAAAAAGCTCCTTGCTGCAGGGAGAAAACTTGCACACTAGGGAGAGGTTGGATCCAGAACCCATCTCCTTCATCTGTTTATTTTTGCACTCCACCCCAATCTTCAAGTAGTGCAAGATTTCAGGGGTCCCAGGAGCTTGCCCAGGGTTCAAGTTTCATTTTGGAAATGAGGCACTGTGGAGACTGTGGTGTCTTTGTGGTTAATTTACACATATATACAATCTGAGCCTATGATGGAGGGGTTCACAACATCCACACTCAAAAAGTATCCTCTCTCAAAGTCATAGCCTTGGTTTCCAGCAGAATTCAGCCATGGCGCTCTCTCTCTCTCTCTCTCTCTCTCTCTCTCTCTCTCTGCATTTCCAGCTTGCAGCTATTTGCACCTGGGTCACATCACACACACACTTTCAACTCTAAACTCTGGCTTTTGTCCATTTCACTATCAGCTCTCTCTCCTTTGCTTTCTTAATGGCCCATCTTGTTTCCTTTGTTCTCTTAATGGCCCATCAATTAATCGTTGTCATCACACACACCCCTGGTGTTCACCTGAACACAGGAAACTAAGTTAATTTAGCTAACTAAAAAGCTAAGTTAATTAGCTTTTAACACATGCTGGGTCCAGGGGTTAGGTTTTTGGCACCCAGTTTAATACCCCAAGCCTTGATTAAATTCTAACACTTACTGGATCCAGGAACTTAGAGGGGTCTGGCACCTATGAACTCATGACAATATACAAAAAAGTTTCTTTTTTCATGGGAGAGGGAGCATACAAAGATATAAGCAAGGGGTACTACAATCAAGAATTCTACCACTTTGTTCTGCAGAAATCAGCCATCAAGTGAGTAATTGAGTGAGAAATGACTATGTGAACTGTATAACTTAGAAAGGAATTAAGGCAGTGTAGTTCAGGGTGTCCAAGGTGTGCTTGTACCCAACCCCATCAGCTTAGAACCCACCCAAAGCCGCTCAACACAGGATTTCAAAAAATCCACCACTTGCTTCTCTAACAAATACCTTTTACCTGTGGCACAAGAATATTTCTACCATCTTGCAGCTGTGTAACTTCCAGAGAGATGACACACATCCATTCACTGATCCAACCACAGACATTATTTTTCCATGGGGTCCATTCCAACTCTACAATTTGATGATTCCATGCTGAGATTCCTGCGTTGCAGGGGGTTGGACTAGATGACCCTTGGAGTCACTCTCAACTCTACAGTTATATGATTCTATTTTATATATATGGCACACCATATATATTTTTCACCCTTCGGAGCTTGGGGTAACCCTCTCATGTAGGAAAAGTAGGTTTCAGCACTGTTCTTTTGGACAGCTCCCTGACAGCTAATACCTGACAGCTAAGATGAGTCTTCTTTCCCCACTGGAGCTGCTACTGAATTTTCACAGGAACATAAGAATTTTCCTTTATAGAATCATAGAGATGGAAGGAACCCCAAGGGTCATCTAGTTCATTCCCCTGCAATGCAGGAATCACAGCTAAATAATCCAAAAGATGGCCATCCAACCTTGCAAGACCACAGGCTCACCTAGGCTGCTGCTCTCCAGGGTTTCAGCCAGGAGAACATTCCCAGTCTTACTGGGAGATGCCAGGAATTGAACCTAGACCTTCTGCATGCAAAGCAGAAGCTCCATATACCACTGAGCTGCATCCCTTTCTTTCCCTTTTGTTTCACCTAAAACAAAATTCAGAGTAATTCTGGAGGCATCGGCTTCAGTGAAAACATCTAAAGAATGGTGAAAAAAGCTTCTTCATCACTACATCACCATCAAGGAAGAAACAAACGAACTTTAAGGACCTCTAATGAAATTTCAGAGAAGGATTCTGCACATTCCTAAGCTACCACCTGTGTGCTCTTAAAAGCAAAAGCATTCTAAAGTTTCCTGTTGAGCAAAACTTTTGAGCAAAACCCAAAGTTTCTGTAAGGCCAAAGAGAGATTTCTCTGTGGGCTTTTTCACCCTGGCCTAAAAACTGATGTTTCTGTTGTTGAACTCTTGCAAATCTTTTCTGTATTTTTTTTTTGTGGGCATTGGTGCATCTGAAAAACAGCTGGCATGATTGGCCCTCTGCCCTTGAGGGCTCCCCACTTTTTCAGTCATGCGGATGCCCTTCAAAAAGCCATGGTTGGCCTGTGGAGAAAATATGTGGAGCCGTCATTTGCTGAAATATGAGGCGGTCCACTCCTTGATGACCGCCAGTCAAGGCTGGTGGCTGAGGCACAGACCTGGTTCAACCAGCCTGCCTCTCTTTCCTTCTGCCCTGAGCAGGCAAGGCATTGACATTTACAACAATCTGGCTCTTTATTAGACTTGATGATCTATCTGAAGTTATTGGACGGGCTTGCCGTAGAGGACATCCATTTAAATTACGGAGGAACAGATGGAGGAGGAAGGAGGGAGGTGGGTTACATTTTTCCAGAGAGCAAGAGAGAGAAAGAAAGAGAACGCAAATATTAGCCGAAAGGGGCGTCCATGTGAGAAGGCATTCCTGCAGAACACTGACCTTCAAGTATGAGGGTAAAATGGATATTATTGTGTGTGAGAGGGGGGTGGATGCCTTCTGTTACCAGAATGCCTGGAGTAGACAAAATAAGACTCTGCTAGGAAATAAGAGGCCCAAGCCACAGTTGGTGAAATCCAGTGTATTTCCAAGGACATCAGGAGATGTCAGCCTGGGGAGTATGGCTGCTATCAGCACGCTGTGTTTATCTTGATATAGGGCCTTCTTTGCAAGCCAGGAACCAATGGTTTCAGCAGGATATTGAGAATGACTGGCATTTGGGGGAAGAAAAGAAAAAGCATGTAGCTAGTCCGTAAGTCAACCCTTTATCAGCCCAAGGACACAACTGGATTTTTATAATAATTTTTGTAATAACAAAAAAGATTTCTTTGGCTATGTTTGAAACAAGAGGAAGAACTAACAAGTAGGAGGTTCTCTGCGCAGAGAAGCTGGAGGAATGCTACTGGGTGACAGAGAAGGTAAAACTGCTCGACACCTATTCAACTCTGTTTTCACCCAAATGGAAAGCAGTGCTTAACCTGGCAATAACAGAATAAATGATGCAAAGAAGGGAGCTGCAGCCCAAGACAGGAAAAATGGTGGAAAGGGAATGCCTAGCTACTTTAAATGAATTCAAGTCTCCCGGGGCTGATGAGCTGCACCCTGATTCCATTCATGACTAAGGGAACAGTGAATGGGGAGGCTCAGAAGCTTCACAGTCTCCAGAGTGAGACCTCATGGGTGTCATGTAAGCTACAGGCACCACATTGCTGACCCATTCAGTAGCCATTGCACCAAACAAGCTTATTTATCAAGGTCAACAGACTTGCCACTATCTATATTTGCACAACTGGCTCAGCAGATCCCTCTAAATTCTCCAGGATTGTAGCTCCAATTGTCTTCGCAGGCAGTGCACACAATGGCCCAGAGACTATAAATCAAAGGCAAGGAGAAAGGGAGAGGAGAGGGGAAGTGAATGGCGTTCACATTACCCAGACGAATTTGCTAAATAAATACGCAGGAGCTAAACAATTAATACATTTGTTTTCTTTATGGGTCTCCAAGGAAGGTGCTAAGAGAACGCATAAATGGAGCAAATTAAACTCAGTTGCACCAGGGAGGGTGGTGATGGTGGAAATAGGAAGAAGGGATAAGCGCACATCATCTCAATTCGCTGTCGCCATGAAAATGATGGGGCTCAGGGGATTGGTGGGGATTGAAGATGAGATGCAGGTTTTTCAGTCATTGGAGGCTGCATCTTAATTAAAATGCATGTGACTATTGGAGCTGAAGGAGAAGCTGGTGATGAATAGCTGGTCCCAGCTTAGACGAGCTACTGGTTGTAACATCTGGCAGGCGTCTTCACCCAAAAATTGGTTGCCTTTGAGCAATGCAAGGCTGTTGTGAACATTGTAAGACAATAATAATGCCGTACTGGCAAAAGCACAGGCCTGCGTTTGCCAACCTGGTGCCTTCTAGATATTCAGGACTGCAACTGCCCAGCCCCAGAAAACACAGACTGCGTCTGAACACCAAGAATGCTCTTGTGCTTGGATCCTGTTTGCCGGTTTCCCTTTGGGGGATCTGGCTGGCCACTGTGAGAACAGGATGCTGCAACAGATGTATCCAGAAGGGTTCTATTTTATGTTCCTATACCATCCTTCATCTAAAATTACTTCAGGATGATTTGCAAACTGGGAGGGAGAAGATTTGCTGAAATGTTTCATGGTGGGACATTCCATGGCAGCGAGCAGCTGTGGTCTCTTATTTCCATCAATCCAACTTATTTTAAATATATACTACACAGTATATATTTAAGTATTCTTGCCACCATCTCTTATTGGCAGTGGAGCTTTATCCATGGGGGTCAGCCTAAAGGTACCATTTCCCCTGTCAGAACAGGACACACAACTCCAAAAATTAAAGGCATTATCACTATGGAGCATCACTTTACGGGCATTCTGGTGTGAGGTGGAGCAGGAGGAATGATGGAATCTCTCCACACAGAAATGAGAGCAGGAATTAAATGCTTTAAAATTGGGGTCCCTCATGTGGGCACCACAGTGCCTTCAGGCATGACCCCGTAGGGGTCCACCAAGGCCACCTGCCACTGAGATTTTTATTTATTTATTTATTTATTTATTTGCTTTTTGGAGAGATTTTTTTTAGGGTGGAGTTCTGCTTTTTTGTCTGTTTGTTTTTTGTTTTTGTTTTTGCCTGTTGCCGGTGTGTGTGTGTGTGTGTGTGTGTGTGTGTGTAAGCATCACTAGTTTCCCTTTGTGAAATGGTATATTGGGGGCCCCCTTGGCAGTATTTTGATTTTCAAATGTGTCCCCAGAACCCAAAAGATGAGGGCCCTTGCTTTCAAAAGAGTTTTAAAAAAGAAACAAAAGTAAATCAGAGTCAAAGATATTGAATTGAATGACAGAAAGGCCAGACTTTCTGTTCATCCCTAGCAGGGAGGAACCTCCAATGAGCAACATCTCAGTCAAAAGCCCTCAGAAATTAGGATATTTCTGCTAAAATGCAGAAGCTGTCTTAAAAAGTTGGTTGTCTCCTTAAAATTAGCGATGATTTCACAAGTCTAATCAATATTCAAAATCAGTGATGTTGCTAGACTGGTTGAGAAACTAACTATGCTTTTGATGCTAATGTTGTAATTTGCAATTCACAACATGGAGGTGTCTGAAAGCTCTTGAGGTCTCAGCATCAGCTGAGGGTTTATGGGCTCCAATTCCCACTGGGCCCAACCACTATGGCCAATGGATAGGGATGATGGGAGCTGTAGTAGAACAACATTGCTTTGAAGCAATGATTCTTCAACTTCGTTGGACTGGTCATGTTGTGCAGATGCCTGATAACTGTCTTCCAAAGCAACTACTCTATTCCGAACTTAAAAATGGAAAGCGTAATGCTAGTGGTCAACAAAAGAGCTTTAAAGACTCTCTCAAGGCAAATCTTAAGAAAAATGTAGTATAAACACAGACAACTGGGAAACACTGGCCTGCGAGTGCTCCAATTGGAGAGCAGCCTTTACCAAAGGTGTCATGGGCTTTGAAGACACTCAAATTCAGGATGTAAGGGAGAAAGGTGCTAAGAGGAAGGCACACTTGATAAACCCTCACCATGATCAACTCCCACCTGGAAACCTATGTCCCCATTGTGGAAGGACTTATGAATCCAGAATTGGACTCCACAGTCACATATGGACCCACTGTTAAAACTGTGTTTATGGAAGACAATCTTACTCGGCTATGAGTGATCGCCAAAGAAAGAAGACTAGAACAACATCTGGAGGGCCACAAATTCCCCATCCCTAAGCTAGTTTAGTTGAAAACATAAAAGGCCTTTGCAAAAGCTACAGGCTGGTCAGGTGGGGGAGCTTCTTAATTCTTGGTCAGTGATTGTACATCTCTCCCTCAAGGCTCTGGAGGTTCTTACTTCAAGATCCTCTTGTGGTGACTTTGTTGAGCTCTGTCTGGCCATTAGCACCTGAGACTTGGACGAGGAGCACTGATTATATTGGAAGATGAAACTTCAATGCAAAATAGCACAACTAGCACCACAATTTAATTTAGGAAATCAGGGCAAGTCGGTGGGGTGATAAGATTCCAAATGTCCCCTAGAGAAGCTAATCCAATTCCAAGTTAAATTGAGGGGAGTTCACACATTAAAATCCTTTCCTTTTAAATTTTTCATGCTGCTCATTCTGATGAAGAACCTTAACAATTTGCTTCAAATTTCAGTTTAGGAGAATTCTGGTGAAAATTGAGAGAATACGTGGAACCTCCCCAATGCCCCCTCACCTCTCAGCCACCTCCCATCCTCAGAAACACTGCAAGTCTCATCAAAACTATGTTGTATTCCCTCAAAATTCCTGGTATGTTTCACCTCAGGAGGACGCCCCAAATGTCATTCAAAATGTGTTTGAGGTGAAAAGCTGATAGCAAAACTACCATTGAGTCCTGGTCTGAGACTGTGCTAATAGACTAAGTTGTGGTGTGGTTATGCTGACCACAACAACTTCTCCAGTTTGCAAATATGCCCACAGACCCAGTCACACCCCCTGGCACGTACTGACGAGAAGACTGAAGACTGAACCTGGCTGCAAGGAAGGATTCCCTGAGAATGCCCTGATGAATTTTCTCATTTCCCCATGCTTTCCCCGTCAAGGTCATTCATTACCTGTTTGTGCCATGTACACCCCTGGTTCATCTGCTGACCGCGGCCACTGTGTCTTCACCTTCTGATCTGCTTCCACCCCATCACCTGAAAGAGGGAGGAAACCATGAAAGAGCTATCAGAGCTGGTGAGTGGAGAAAGTCGGGAGGAAGTATCTGCATACTCTGAAGGGCATGCTCTGTCCTCTGCAAAATACCATCATCATCATCATCACGTGCTATCAATGTGCACAATATTTTACCAAGTAAAAGACAAGCTCCTGCCTCAAGGAGTTGCAATCCATTTGAACCTGGAAGGGCCATTGAAAAGATGGAAGGGTCAGTAAAACTGGGGAAGCAAATGGGTGGTCTTCAACTAAGTTTAACTCAGAGTAGACCCACTGAAACCAATAAATGTAGCTCAGTCAGGCCCATACATTCCAATACTCTAGGTAAAACTTAGTTGAATACCACCCTATATATTAGGGCTTCAGTTACATCTGGTTAGTTTTCCCATAGGATGAGGCTGATTAACTGAGCCAAAGGCATTGTGGGAAAGGTGGGCTTTGAGAAGGGGCTTGAAGGTAGTGAGAGAGAGATACTCTGAGGAAATTCTAGGTATAAGTATGTAAAGTCAGTACTCATGTATCTTAATAAGGGGGGGGGGAGGTTGGGCTGGGGGAGGTTGACAAAATAGAAATTTATAAAATGATGGAAAGAAGAAAGAAGGTATCATGTGAAACTAACATGCAGTAAGATGAAGAAAGACAAAGTGTTATTTATCTGAGTGTTTCATAAGCCACACTTTCTCCTGAAATAAGCGCACTCCAAGGGGCATGCAGGGGAAACTAATCCTGAATCACAAAACGAAAAGTACTTCACACAAATGCACAGTCAACCTAAGGAAGCTGCATTCCAAAAAGAGGCAAGACTGGGGAAGGACAGGCCTGGCAACAATTGTTGGAGCAGAGCTGCTTGCCCACGAACCACACAACTACTGATCTGGTGAAACAGCAAGAAAATGTAGAACAAATTTATGCACAGTGAAAGCAAAAATGTGCCAGTTCGCCCTAACTGCATAATTCAGACAAATCACAGAATCCAAATTTTCTTGGCAGGAATTTTGCATTGCCTGCACAACATTTTATTTTAATCTTAAAATGCAGACAGAATACACATGATCTAGGACTTAGCTACACTGGCAAAGAAAAAAAAAATGCTTTATATGCATTGTTTATGCATTCTAACACTGTGACACCAGATGGCACTGTGGAGTTCTGTTTTTGCCAACCTGATTTCTCATACAAAGTTTGCAACATGTTTAACTGAAAAAACTTCTTTGATGTGTCTAGATCCAGCCCTGGAGGTTAGGCATAGCAAGTGTGCATGCGCAGGGCAAGAATGGTGGATGGCTCAAGCAGGGTTGCCATATTTCAAAAAGTAAAAACCAGGACACCCTGAAAACTTTTTTTCCGGTTTACTTGTCGAAGATCCCAGACAAACTGCCGCCTTCTGGAAATCCCACCCCCCGGACATCACTTCCACAGCTGTTTGATAAGTTATCAGGAGTGTGACAATGAGTGGGTGTGGCTGTGGATGAATAGCAGCCTCCCTGGCACACCAACGAATATGCAGCCCACCCACCACCACCAAGGGCTCTTGAGGGCAAATGTTTGCCCACCCATGGCCCAGATGAGCCTAGTTCAGTATTGGGCCACTTCTAATGTTCTCCTGAAGTGGTGTCTTTGTTGCTGCACAAAAGACTCTGCCTTTTGGCTGCTTCCTTCCTTTTGCACACTGTCTACAGAGCTCCTCATCCCCATTGTGGACTTGGTGGGTCTCCATTGTTTTCAAGTCTCCCTCTAGAGACAAAGGAACCAGCAGAGGTTATTTATGTACAGGGCAGCTGTGTGGAGATGAGGATCACAGAGACTGTAAGGCAGGGAATGTTACCCCATGCATACAAACAAAGGACACAATGAGCAGTCAGGTGTGTGTGTATTCATAAGTGTGCATGAGAGATAAGTGAAACATCCATCTCTGCATTCTACAAAGTGTTAGAGTGTGCAAGCCTTCTTGCCCTCCATCAAGCAGAATGCATGCCTCTGAGCAACAGTTCTGCTTGCCGACCTCCCCTTGGTGGCATCTGGTTCATCACTGTTTCTCAAGCAGAATTTGTTTTTTCCTCTTTGAACTCTCTCAGGGCAAAATTTAAAAAGACCCCAGTTGTTTCCTCCACTAAACATTCTGCAAGAATTCAGTGTGTGTGAATGAATCTGAGATGAGGGGACGGATGTTTGAGGCGCAGCTCAGTGGCAGAGCATTTACTTCAATCCCCAATGGCATCTCCAGGTAATTATTATTATTATTATTATTATTATTATTATTATTATTACTTATACCCCACCCACCAGGCTGGGTTCCCCCAGCCACTCTGCGTGGCTTACAGCATACAGTCATACCTCAGGATAAATATGCTTCATGTATTTTCGGGTTGTGCTCCGCGGTGACACGGAAGTAATGGAGCGCATTGCTTCCGAGTTCCACCGCTCGCGCATGTGCAGACGGTCAAAATGACGTCACGCGCATGCGCAGAAGTGGCAAAATATGACCCACGCATACGCAGATGCACTGTCGCATCTTACGTTCTATTCAGGATGCGAACGGGGCTCTGGAATGGATCCCATTCGCATCCTGAGGTACCACTGTATATAAAAACATAAAAGCATTAAAAACCTTCAATACACGGGCTGGGAATGTCCCGGGGCTGAAACCCTGGAGCATCACTGCCAGTCAGGTGGACCAAGGATCTGACTCAGTATAAGGCAACTTCCTATGTTCTTAAGTTTGTCCACCACCACAATAGGGCGGCCCCCACTTTGGGCAATTTCTATCTTCCAGTTTCCCCTGCCTGCTTGTGGGGGTGGGGTGGGGAGCATTCAGAATTCTCAAAGGTACTTCCCCCTTCCAAAGGAAAACCAAGAGAGAGAAGCAGAGGGAAGTAATGGGTCAGGTTAGAACTGGGCATGGCAAACTAATCATGTCAAAGAAAATAGTTTTATTCTGATCCCAGTTCAGACCCTGTCACATGGCAGATGACATTGCAGCACAACAAGGTTGGATTCCACCCCTCATTCTTCAGCCCCAATCCTGATTCCTCAGCGGAATGGAAGATTTCCCAGAATTCCTGTCACTCACGGCACAATTACAATAATGGTTCAGGTGCCAGGGAGGAAGAAGATTAGGGTATAAGAAGGGCCTGGCTGCTGGATCAGAGCAGAGACACATCTAGTCCAGGTTCCTGTCATCACTATGGTCAGTCAGATGATGGTGATAACATTAATTTTCCACCCTTCAGCAGCAAATTCCAGGATAGGTTACAATTTGACAAGGCGACTCCTATTTGGGACATGACAACCCATTACTGCAAAGAGTGCTCTGAGGGAGGGAGCTTGGACTGAATTCCTAACCATGACCTATAATAAATTTGGACGCAGAAGGGAGACAGAGTAAATGAAGTGTGTGAGGGTGGTGGGGGAGGTGTCACTTAAACTACATTTCTCTTGGCCTCTCCAGAAGAAGTAATTGGCACAACATAGAAGCACCAGGTTTAGGCAGAGTCTCCTGGTCAGTTTCCACTCCAACTCTACCACCTCTGGGAACCAGCATATCTCTCTCTCTCTCTCTCTCTCTCTCTCTCTCTCTCTCTCTCTCTCTCTCCTCTCCATGTGGTATGTAAGAGGCACATGCAGACCCACAGAGAGCCCTTCTTCCTCCCCGCCACCCTCAAGATGCACTTAACAGATTGCTACAGTGAGATGTCACAAATTTATGGCTCAGCTCACGAAAAATAACAAGAGATCCATCAAGGGCACTTTGCGTGAAATTAACAGGAACGTATAAAAGCCTGACAAAGATGCATTGTCAGCTGCGAGTCAGGAAGGGGAAGAGAGGGGAAAGGAGAAGGGGCTGTTTGATTCTTTCCCCCTTATCCTACTTTCCCCATCAAAGGTTTTTTAAAAGCCACCCAGGCAGCTTACACACCATAGATCTAAAGGACATCTCCTCTATCTCCCCCCCCCCCAAATCCTGGGAAATGTGGTTTACCCATCACAGAACTATAATTCTCAGCACCCTTAACAAACTAGAGTGCCCAGGATTCTTTGGGTTTTTTGGGGGGTGGAATGTGCTTTAAATGTATGGTGTATATTTCAGCCCTAGTCTGGAGAAGGGGTCTTTCTCGAATACAAAACGAGAAGCAAAAATCATCATTCATGGCACTTATACCATGCTGGACCAATCAAGAGAATTTGTGCTGTTTGGCCCTGGGTGCACCAGCGCAGGAGGATGAGGCATCAGGCCCTGTGATGGCCAGGACTGGTATATGTACCCAGAGCCCAACCCTCTAACCTAGTATGGACAACACAGGTGGGCCTCTTTACCTTCAGGCTTTAGGTCAGGGGTACAGTCACATTCCTTCCTAGGCAAGCTTCTCAGGGATGGTGGGGGCACATACAATTTATGTATTATTTATTTCATAAAAGCTATACACAACTTGAATGGTGTTTTTTTTAAAAAAAAAAAAAGTCAAAGCATATAAATGTAAATAAATAATAATAACAAAGCAAAAAAAAGATGATTGAAAGGCACTGTAGGCTAGCTTCCAGGCACCGTCTCACATTCCTCTCTTTCCTCCATCCAGGCAAGCAAGAAACATTATCAGAATTCAGAATTCCAGGCAAAAACCCTCAAGGACAGTGAGACAGAAGGCCAGCAAAAGGTGTGGCCTGGAGAGAGTTCCAAGGGCCAGGTGGAGAGGAGCAGAGGGCCACATGAAGTCTCCTCTAGCTAACTCTGACAGGTTGCTTCTCCCTGGCTTGTGTCATGTGATGTTTTCCTTTTTATACTGCAGATTTTTTATTTTTATCGGCATTTTAAATTGGGTTTTATTATTCTGTGTTTTTTATTATTTGATTGTAAATAGCTTTGAATACTTTTAGGAGAAATGCCACTAACACATTTATATATACGGAGATAAAAGCTATCCAGGATTTTCCCTGTTCAAGAAAAAGAGCTTGGGGAGATGCGGTCGGGAGGGCAGCTCAGCTCAAACCAATCTTACAGAATTTTACCCTTTGTTCCCCATTTCGAGGGTTTATTCCACAGAGCACACAGGGTCTCTGGAGGGGGTCCTGATGCCCCTCCCCACATAGGATCCCCATGTGATTACCTTGCCGCAAAGTCTAACCCTCAGGGTAAACCGAGCAGGACTCTTGGCTGTAAACTGGACCAGCTGCCTTCTTTAATGACTCCATAAACTCTCCAGTGCAGGGAAGAGAAAAGCCAGGCGCTGGCAGGCTTCCTCCGGCTGCTCCCTGCTGCGGAGAGGGTTTGAAGCAGGCTGGAGGTCCGCATTGCTCTGAACAAGGTGGGGTAAGCAGTTGCAAGATTTAAAGAGGGTGCATCAGAAGGAAAATGAATGGATATTGATTGATACTTATTAGTAACTTCGTATTAATGTAACATTTTTATGTGTGACTGTATCTTTGCAACATTTTGTTTTAACTGTCTGCTGCTGCTTCTTTGGTGTACACCGCTTGGAAATATGTATTTTTAATACATTAAGTGGTATAGAAATTAAATAATCAATGGGCTATCATGGTACCATCTGAGAAGCAAGTCCCACTGGGTTTAGTGGTGTTAAAAGAGCCTGTTGGGTGAGACCTGCTCTCCCAGGGGCCGGCCAGCTGTTCGTGTGAAGCCTGGAAGGAGGACATGAGCACAAGGGCACTCTCCTCTCTGGCAGTCTCCAGCAGCTGGTATTCATAAGCATTACTGCCTCCAGCCATGAGCATAGCCATCATGCCAACCAGCCACCCATAGTCTTATCATCCACTGATAGCCTTAACTGCCCTGAATTTGTCTTCAAGCCATCCAAGTGGGTGGCCATCACTATGTTGTGTCCTGCCTCTGGAGTGCTGAAGGCAGTATGCCTCTGATTGCCAGTTCCTGGGAATCACAAGAGGGCTGGGGGCTTTTGCACTGAGCTTCCCATGGGCATCTGCTTAGCCACTGCACCTGGTCCAGGAAAGTGAATCTCCTGACTTCAGCAGTGACTCTGGGAGAGTGGCAGGAGAAAGCAGTGAATGCTGATGTGCCAGCTCTGACCACGAGGATGCCTCATCCACAGGTAGGTCTTGGGGCACCCCCTCGGCTCAGCACCCTGTGTGGGGGAATCGCCTGCACTGCCCTACATCCAGCACTGATCCTGCACCCTGCCCTCAATAACAGCCAGAATGCCCCTCCACCACAGTTTAATGGCCTGAAAATGAAGCCAAAAAATTGGGGGAATTATTCTCACCAAGACCCAGAACTGCAAACTCATTTACAAAGTAGCTCAGTTATTTTCAAATACAGCCCCAAGGCACTCGCTATAGCACAACAAGAAATAAATCACATTCAACGTTCCCCAGAGTCAAAGCTCTTTGGTCAAAGAGGGGATCCAACTTTCACTGCCCAGCCTTGGTCCTGCCTCTGCTAAGCAAAGGCAATGCTGCCATCTCTCTACACCAAACACTCCAGATACAAAATCTCAGTAGAACTGAGAAGAGGACCTTGTATTTGCTTTTTAAGTGCTCTGTTGGTGCATTTGGGTCCTCATTTGCTGTTCCCTTTTAGATAGACTGTAATAGAATGACACTGCTCTGCCTTTCTTGGGGTTTCCAGTAACAATAAATACAGGAAAGGCAATGTGATGCTCATCTGCTGCAGTAATGGGGGCCAGATTGTGTCATCTGTGATCGACAGAAGAAAAAATGGGCAGCAATGAAGGTGAAAGGAGCCAGGAATAGAGCGGAAAGGGGGTTATCAGGGAGGGTGAAAATTCTATTAGGCAGGAGAGTGAGACTCCCAAGGGAAGCAGCAAAGGACCGCAGGAGAGGGCTTATTTAAAATCGGACCAGGCAATGCCAGTGTGAGAGAATGTGCAGTGATTTAAAAAGAAAGAGCAGGCTGGGCTTTTACTGCAACCTGAGACCTCTTCCCAAAACCATGCAGCTTATCAGAGGTGCAGGACCCTGGAAACCTCCCCTAGCAGAGGAATGGGGACAAAAAAAGAATTATATATATATATCGTTACAATCAAGGCTTTTTTCAGCTGGAACTTACTGGAACTCAGTTCCGATACCTCTCAGGCTGGTGACATTGCCTTTATAAGAGAACAAAGGAGGTGTTTGTGGTGAGTTCCGGCACCTCTTTTTCTAGAAAAATAGCACTGGATATAATAGGCAACAGTGTAGGGGCAGCCCCAAGACTGAGCCAAAGTCAGCCCACAAGATGACCAACACCCCACCCACCTTACCACACCACCTGATGGGGGGGGTGCGTGAGCCACCCACCCACATTGGAACTCCCCACAAAGGTGTGTCTGGCACCTTCATTATACAGCTTGGGGGGGGGGAGAGATTTATATACTGCCCTTTATCCGCAGATCTCAGGGCGGTTCACAAGATAAAAATACAAGTAAATAGTTAAAATAGAAACAACGAAACAGTAATCCACAAACACTTTTAAAAGGCTGTAGAATATTAATCAGCCAAAGACCTGGTTGAAGAAGAACATTTTTTGCCTGGCGTCTAAAAATATATTTGTGCATTCCACAAATGGGGAGCCATTGCAGAAAAGGTCCTTTCTTATGTTGCCACCCTCTGGACCTCATGTGAAGGAGGCACATGAAGAAGGGCCTCAAATAATGAACACAGAGTCCAGGTCGCTTTATACGGGGAGAGGAAGTTCTGAGACTCACCCCTTTACCCTGGCCCTTGACACCTGAGATTTATATTGTTGGGACAGATTTTCCATTCCGTACACACCAAATGGGCAACAGGTTTTGCAAATGTAGTCTGATTGTATCTTATGTGCATTGAACTTAACGCAGTTTCAACCATAGGAGTTTGGCGGGCGGCTGGGCAAAATTTTGCATGTTAAATGCGGGTAAGGCAGAGAGCTTAAAAGCTCTTTCCATGCCAGGTTTTCCTGGAGCAGAAAGGTCTTTTAAGCTCTCTGCCTTGCTTGAGGGGCATGGCCCACTCAGCCTGCCAGCTCTGGAAGGATAGGGCCACTCGTGTGGGGGCAGTTCCATAGGAATTGTTGGGGTATACATGTTTTCGTGTCTACATAGTACTCTTGGAACTGAACACCCTTGTAAGATGTGGTTGCACTGTAGCATTCCCATTCTGCACTGACGAAATGCCATCTCTTGGGTTTCCTGCTTGTCACCTCCCCCTCTTGTCCTACCTGGAAAGTCAAGAGGGCTTCCGCACATAGCAACACCAGCAAGCTGCACCCGCAGGCTGCAGCACCAGCCCTAATTAACTCCCTTGCCCTTCAGATGTGACAAGAGGCTTTCCAAGCTCTCCCCTGCTTAGCCATCAGAAGCGGTGCCAGGTTTCCACCTCCCTTCTTCTCCCCCCTTCTCCTTTTTATTATTATTAGGCACAAGTCAAGTATTGCTGATAACAATCTGTCAATTACACAAAATTACACAATTACACAGGGCTATTTGCCACTCCTGATGATAGCCTCCCATCTGGTAGCAGTGGCTGAGGGCTGCCACAGACGGCCCACACAGGGCCTGTGCTCATGTCCAGGAAGGAGGGAGGGGGAGGGGGCTGGATGGAGGCTGCTTCCCCCACCCCGCAGACAGTCCCGTTATTGGCCCAGCAGATGCTTCGTGTCACAGGAAAACAAATGGCCACAAATAAAAAGCAAACATGCTAATTGGCCGTAATATCACCAATAATCTCCCTGGACAGAAAAGAGGGAGCGTGGGGAGAGAGGAGCTGCCACCACAGCTCCTGCAGGAGTTCAGGCGGCCCCTGTGGAAATGCTCCCAGGGATCAGGCCCACCAATGGCATGGGCCTCCTTGCACCCACCTGGGCTTAAAGAAGCTGCACAGGGAATGCAACGCAAGGCACTTGATGAGTGGAGGTCATTTGAGGCACATCTGCAGCCTGAATAAAAGAAACTAAAAAAGTTAAAGGTAAAGAACAGTTAAGTCCAGTCGCAGACGACTCTGGGGTTGCGGTGCTTATATCGCTTTACTGGCCAAGGGAGCCGGCCTTTGTCCACAGACAGTTTTTCCGGGTCATGTGGCCAGCATGTCTAAGCCGCTTCTGGCGAAACCAGAGCAGTGCACGGAAACCCGTTTACCTTCCCACCGGAGCAGTACCTATTTATCTACATGCACTTTGGGGCATACTTTCAAACTGTTAGGTTGGCAGGAGCTGGGACCGAGCAATGGGAGCTCACCCCATCATGGGGATTCAAACTGCCACCAAAATCTCAGCGGGCCAAGCACATTATTTGCATGCAAAAGGTGACTGGGAGAGACCCCTGCCTGATGTTCTGGAGGGTCACTGCCAATTAATGTAGACAATACTGTGCTAGCTGGACCAATGGTCTGATTAAGGGAAAGGGGTGTAGCTCAGTGGTAGAGCATCTGCTTTGCAGGTTCAGTCTCTGGCATCTCCAAGAATGTCCACTGTCTGAAACCCTGGATAGCTGATGCCAGTCTGTATCAGTCAGCTTCCTATGTTTACCTGATGTGGTCCTGTTGGCAGGCAGCTGGGGAGGGGAGCATTTTAGCAATTTTCAGAACTTGCCATTGCTCCTCTCAGAATATCCCTCTATAGCTTCTGTGGAAGTGAAGAAAGATGGCTGCAACCTCCCCTATCTCATCCCATAGACATGAATGGCAGCCACAGACACCTGCACACAAAATGATTCTCCCCTCCCATGGTGCTTTGCAACATACCGGCGTCCTCTCCAGACTCACCCCCCTGACAGAATGATCGTTATCTTACTAGCCAGTTACAACTATGGCTGCCTCCGGGCCCTCACTATTCTGTGACAGGGATCCAAGAGCACACCACAACTTTAGGTTCATGCAGTTGAAGTGCGTTAAAACATTCTGTTGCCTTAGCACAAAAAAATCAACAACAACTGAAGTTGTGAAGAAGTGGCGAAGAAAGGCATTGAAAAATGCAGAATGGACGAATCAGTAACCCAAAGAAGGGCAATCACCGTGCAAGTACTGTAAATCAGGATGGATGCTCATTGTCATAAACAAACCAGAATGAATGCTCAATAAAGGCCGGACATGGTCTAACCACCACGTAAGCTTTGTGAAAGCAAATCAGGATGAATGCTGAACAAACAGGTCATCTGGAAGGGCGACATGTCTGGAAGGCTTTTAGCAGCATAATTGGGAGTCCATCATCGCCTCCTTTAGGACTTGGTCACTGGTGCAATTTATCAGCAATTCTCTCTTCCGTTCCCTCCCAAGCTATCAAAACCTGGGCATTATCCTCTCAGCACACAGGCATGCCACCACCACCATCCCCAAAACCAAAAGTCCACCAGCCTCTCTGTTTGGGGCCTTTCTTGCTCCCCCTGCTGCTGCTGCTGCTGCTGCTGCTGCTGCTGCTGCTGCTGCACTGATCGCCTTGACACTTATTGGCTCCATAAAATGGGTCCAAATTTACTAACTTTCCCTGCACACTCTATAATCCGTGCCCTGCCGCCTTCATTGCTGAAAGCATTCATTCCGCTGCATGCAAGCACCATTTTAAAAAATAAAATAAAAATTCCACCAGGGGGAAAAAACAATCCCCTACCAGCTACAGAGGAAGAAATTTATTCTTCCTTAAAACAAACCTGCTTCTTTACTGCCACCATAGTCCTAGGAAACAGGATCCACGGTCTAAAACGTCAGCATTGCAATGATGTCCTCCACACACACACACTGCACACACACAATTATTAGCAATAGAACATAAGAAGAGCCTCCAAAGTCTGATTTAGTCTAGCATCCTGTTCTTGCAATGGCAAACTAGGTGCCCCAATGGGAAGCCCACAAGCATGAGCAAAACAGCCTCACCCTCCAACTGGTATTTAGAGGCATACTGCCTCCCACAGTGGGGACAGAGCAAAGCCAAGGGGTGGAACAAGCAGAGATAATGTACCAATGACAGGGCCACACTAACCCCAGCTTGTCCTCCAATCAGATTGCAACGGGGAGTCACGTGACCCCACACTGTTCCAGATGACACAACCCCTTCAGACCAAGCAGATGCCACCAGGCAAAGGGGTCGTGTAATCCATGCAGCATTTATACTCTAGGCACGTGGCAACCAAGCAACAGGAATCTGCACCAAGATCCAATGGGGAGTGGGTTATGTGACTCCTTTACCTCGCTGCTTATGTGACCTTTATTGCTTTGTTTGATTATTTAATATGTATATAGGCCACCTCTCTGCCTCAAGGCCCCCCAAGGCTGTTCACAGATAAAATTACAACCAGCAATTAAATTACTATGAAAAAAACCCAAAACATTCACAGTGAAAACATACCAGTAAAAAACCAAAGAATTTACAGGTAACCACAAGCCTCAAGAGCAACACCCTCACCGAAAGACCAGCAAAATGGTGCAGATCTTGACTGGGGTGGAATCTGTCAATCTCAGTTCTCTCAGTTTCTATTTTTTCCTATTTTAGATCTCGTTTCCCACATTTTGACAGCAATCTGCAGATTTTGTTTTGCTTGAAACTTCATCAGCATTTTGGTGTGCAAAATTTTCCCTAATAAACAAATTTTTGCATGCCGTTTTGCCTCATGTACATATTTGTGCATGCAATTTATCCTAGTATAATGCATTTTGGTATGTTATTTTTACTAACACTTTCATATTTAGGCACACATTTACCTAACTTTCGTAAACATTGGTTGGTTGGAGAACTGCACTGCAAAATTCATAGATGTGCAAATTTCAAAGGATCGCTGTGTTTTGGTTCTCACATTCTTCTGGAGGGTGCAGATTTGATAAAACTGGATTCATATGTGAACTGAATCAGATTTCTCCCCTATTTCTAGCCGTGATGGTCCAATAGAAATTCTGAAGCATTGGGAGCCTTGTCCAAACCTCCAGGGAGACAGCATTCCATTGCTTGGATACTGCTACCCTATGGAAGGCTGGTCCATTGGGGTGAATGGGGAACTGCCCCACAACCTCAGTTGGGCCCCACCTGCCTGCCTTCTAATTCACAACCAATCCAAAGAGTGGCAGAGACTGGGTGAGCTTAGTCTTACTGTTTACCTCAAAGACGACATCAGGCAAAGAGGATGAGGAGTGAACTAGAATTAGCTGGCTCCACCTGTCATTGGCTCTGACTCTGCCCATCATTCAGTCTGGCTCCACCTACTACGGCCTCCTTGCCTTCCACCATACCAGTCCAAATGGGCATCAGCCACCACAGCGCAACACCAAAGGCCTGATCCCCTCTTGCCTGTCCTTGATAGAACCTGGCAACTATGTGAAGCCTGAAGTTCTGCTTCTGATTGGCTGAATAGACTCGAACCCAGAACATCATAGTGTTATTTTGTGGCGTACCTGCCTTCCAAAGAACAGACCACCCATCACAAACCCCAACCTACCAGCACTGCTCCTCTTTCCGTGAGCTATTGATTCCCCTCCACCCCATAAAACCAAGCTGAAGATCATACATATTTCTCTCCTCTCCCTAATCATCCTTGCATAAGGCAATTCCCTCTGGTATACCAGTTGCCATGGTGACCTGATGGTTTCTTGCAATCTTCATTCTAACCTCCTCAGCAGAGTAGTCTCCAAGGCCGGTGTGGCACATGCCTGAATTGGGGGGGGGGCAGGGGCCTGTGAATTGATTCGTTTCCCAAAGAGCCAGCCAGCCAGCATGGCACGAGGGGAGGGGGTGCCTCCACAGGCCCATGTTTTAGTGCCACAGAAGGCATATTGGCCCTGCAGGGGTTTTTGGAAGATTCTCTCGCACAGTAAGAAAGGAGCTCTGCGTGCCAGCGAGCTGCACCCGGGCAGCGGAGAAATTGCATGACATCTGTGAGCCACAGTGACAAATGGGCCAGAAGAGATGCCAGCGAGATAGACACACACAGCCCGCAGAAAAGACAGCTGGGAACCATCAAAGCCCAGAACTGCGAATTAAAGATGCGAGAGGTGCCAGCTCCGGCCATGGTGTGAGTCCAGCAGGCCCACAGTCCTGACTCTGACAGCAGCCAGAACAAAGTGACTGAGTGGAGTTTTCCGTCCTCTGTCAATCATCCCCAGATTCCCAAAAAACCACTATTCTGAGCACATTCTCATGCTGTATATTTCAACCACATGCTCAGATGCACTCATGAGTCCTGGAGGGAACTGTCTAGAGGACACAATCAGGACCAATTTATGCAACCAACAGAATTGGGGAGATTTGACAGAGGGTGGGGGAGAAGGGTAGTTAAAGCTTTTCCTGTTATTGTTTCAGGGTAAACTACTTTGAGGAGCTGTCACAATTTTGCCTAATATTCAAATCTTTGCAAAGCATTTTTTCCTATTATAATGTAGTTTTGTGTGCTGTTTTCACTAATACTTGCATTTACATTGCACACTTCACCGTCATATAAGTATTTGTGTGCACAATATTTGGCTGGAGAATTGCACTGCAAAATTCAGACAAGTGTGAATTCTGAAGGATGGCTGTTTTTTTCTGTTCTCGTATCTTTTTGGAAAGTGGCACTTAGGCAAGTTTGTCTTTAAATGAAAACCAAGTTAAATTTCTCCTCCATCCCTACTGCTGTCACATTACCCATAAATAAGTCATGCTTTGGCTTACCATTACCTCTGAACTCATGAGCCACAACCTTTAAGCCAAGAACAAGCCTTGGCTACATTTCATGGTTTGTAGGGCTTGAGACAAACCATATACCTGAGTTTGGACATAATGCTAAGCCAAGTCATGGTTTAGCTCTGGATGGTGCAGTAGAAGCAGGACCAAAGAAAGAATAAAGCTGCCACAATATTTACTGTGGGCACCTGCATCCTTGCATGTTCACATTTGGCCATGGTTAGAGTTATGTCCAAACTGGGCTGAAGAGTCAATAGGTTTTCTGCAAAATGGAACCTTAAGGAATAACCATTTTATTATGGTGAAACAAACTTCCACAAACAGTCTACTTCATCAGATACATGATGAATCAGGTTTTCTGCAACTCTGTTAGAGCTGAAAAACTGAATGCTTAAAATAACGAAGCTCTGTATTTATATAGCACCGTAGAGTGCTGAATGAGCTTCCCATAATTATGTCAGGGATCCTTACTGCAAAGTAATCAGTACAACAGGCAAGTCGACATTATGGTCTCCATATTTCATGTTGGGAAAGGCAAGGACATCATGGTGTTTTCAGGCAGTGTTGCACCCAGGAAGGTTGCAGAATGCAGATCAGCTGTGAGATGATTTGTAGAATGAGAAGAGGACACCCACATCCACTTGGAAGCTGCCAGTGAAAGAGGTGAGGCATTTCCCTAGCAAAACATGAGACAATGAGACCTACAGTCTGGGGCTCCATCCAGGACTCTTTTTCCTGCCTGCCACTTTCCTTGAACCTACTCAATACAAGTCCACTTTTGCATAATCTCAAATTTCTGCAAGACTGGTAGTATGGACTGGCAAATCTGTCAATTTTAGTTAATACTGCTACTAAAACTAATGTTAAAACTACTAATAATTTATTATTTGTACCCCACTCATCTGACTGGGTTTTCCCAGCCACTTTGGGTATCTTCCAGAATATATAAAAACATAATAAAACATTCAACATTAACAAGATTACCTATACAGGGCTGCCTTCAGATGTCTTCTAAAGGTTATATAGTCACTCATCTCCTTGACATTTAATGGTGGGGGGGTTGTGTTCCACAGGGTGAGCTCCACTACTGAGAAGGCCCTCTGCCTGATTTTCTTACTTTTCTATATCTGTTTGTGATGATGATAATTTTTTTAAAAAAGTATTCATGAATATTCATCCATATTTTTCCCCTAATACATACCTTATTGCAAAGAACCTTTCCTAATATTTTTCACGAATATGTGTGTTTTTATGTACACTTTACCCTAGTATATGAATCTGTGTGCACATTATTTGGAAAGAGAACTACACTGCAAAATCAAGAGACCTGTGAGTTCTGAAAGATGGCTGAGTTTCAGGCTGTGCATTGTTTAAGAAAGAGAGTGCAGTGTTACCTCGGGTTACATACGCTTCAGGTTACATATGCTTCAGGTTACAGACTCTGCTAACCCAGAAATAGTGCTTCAGGTTAAGAACTTTGCTTCAGGATAAGAACAGAAATCATGCTCCAGCAGCACGGCAGCAGCAGGAGGCCCCATTAGCTAAAGTAGTGCTTCAGGTTAAGAACAGTTTCAGGTTAAGAACGGACCTCCGGAATGAATTAAGTACTTAACCCGAGGTACCACTGTACTAGGCAGGTTTGCCTTTGAATCCATGTAGAACTGAATCTTTCCCTCATCCTTAGCAGAGACACCTTCCTTGAAACTCAGCTCTTACATGATGCCCAGCCCCAGCCTGGCTCTTTTTCAGCCACCTCTCTTCCCCACCCCCTGCCACCGCCCCACAACTGCAGTCGAGGACAAGTCCAATTCCCTCTGGCCCAGTGTCTGATGACTCTGCAAATAAAATAATGTATAAAAAAACACATTACCCCCGCGACTTTCCAGCTACACTAACGTTTTACGTCCAGGTGCCTCGGGGTTTTAATTGAATGTCAAACATAATTTGAGGAAGGTAACGGAGAGTTCAAGCTACTGCCCTTCGAAAGCAATAGCGGCTCTGGCGATTGCAAATTTATCCACATGCTTGCCGCAGCAGAAGGCTGGGAGATTACTCTCCCCACACTCCACCCCACCCCGAAGATTTCTCCTCGCTGACACTCGGCCCCAGCAGCTCAGCAGAGAAGGCAGAACTCCAAGCTGAGCTTTGGGGTTGAGCAGCTGAGATGAGCGAAGTATGTCTCCCCCACCACAGAAACATGTTACTTGTGTTCACTGCAGCCTGCCAAACAGCTTTTCAGGAGGATGAGGAGAGTGCAAGTCACTGTAATGAATTTGGCGGCAGGTCAGGTGAGTGAGGTCAGGTCAGAGGGCAGCGGGGCAGCCTGTGAAGGTCACAGGACACTCCTACACAGGCCACATTCAGCCCAACTCTGTTGTAAAGATCCCCGGGTTCATGTGATGTGATGTACTTTGAACACTCAACAGCACAACATAAAGGCCTCAAATAATAATTGTTGTGTGTTTTTTTCAAAAAAATTCAAATCAGCTAACAACTATCAGTCAAAAGCATGTTGAAAACTAAGGGAAGTGGCAAAACCACAGCCACGCAGCTGCAACAAGTCACAGGCAGCCATCAGTTTACACAATCAAAGAGTATGGATAAAAAGTAGGTGCTTATGGGGTCCAGCAAGCTTCCATGGGGATGGCACTCTGTACCAGATACACCACCATGTCAAGGAAGGCGTGTCAAGGAAGAAGAGAAGGAGGAGCCACTTTCTTCAAGGCAAAAATGATTACCAGTTATCTCTTCATGGGATTCTTCACTCAAAGGTCCCAGGGCACGTCACAACAATTTAAAAATACAGTAATTAGAAGCAGTTTAAAACAAATAATGCCCCCATCTTTCAAAACACACGTTTCAAAATGTATTTTGGTATGCTTTATGAGTCAGGTACTGTGTTGAAGCTTATAGGAAGAGCAAAAAACCAGTGGGCAGCTAAGTTCTGATTGTCAGTTTAGTCTGGGAGATAAGGATCATATTGGTTTGTATTAGAATCTGCAAAGATCAAATTCCCTCCCAGAAAGGAAGGGAAGTCACTTGAGAGACCCCACCTTAAGGGGGCTGGCACACTTAGGCCAGTGTGCAAGAGAGGGCTCCAGATCAGGCAGGGTGGGGAGTGGAGCGGGAGGAACAACCTTTTCCCAAGGGAATCACTTCACAGGCGGTCGTCCGCTGGACCAGAGAGAAAAGGTTTCATTCCACTTTCAGCTTGCGCTACCGTCTAACAAGCAAATGGCCTCATTCAGCCTGGTTAATAGTCTGCTCGGACTGAATTGCAGCTCCTTTATATTCCGGCTTGGAATAACAGGCACCTGGGCCATCATAGTCATGGGTAATTTGCCACGGGAAAAGGGGTCATTTTCCCTGTAAATTGTTTTCTATGTCTCTGCCAAGGCAGAGTGACAACAGGGCCTCCTCACACACTTCTGCCTCCTCATCAGCTCAGGGAGTGGAAGGTCAGCGGGGGAGAAGCAAGAGTGGCTCAGCTGGGGCAAAAGACCCGCTTAAGAAGCAACACCTTCCAGCTCAGAAGATATGAGTGCTAGAGAGAGATGTTACTCTCCTTCTCTCATAACGTGTTAATTCAGGACCACAAAACACATCCGTAACACACACAAATGAGATACTTCATTCTGACACAGGACATGGTTAACTAATGGCACTGAAGCAGACGTGGGGAAGTTTTTTCCAGTCTGAGGGCCACATACCATTGTGAGAAACTTTCTGGGGGAGGGGGCACATGCTAGTGGTGGGTGGGGCCAGAGGTACCTACAGACCCAGCCTCCAATACTCACGGAGCTGTCAAGAAAACAAACTTCAGCTCCTTCAGAAGAGGGATTCAAGCCATATTTGCTTCTTGGGCACAGGAGCTCCCTGCTTCCCCTTATCCCATTCACACAACACAGAAATACAGGATCTTTGCACAAGTAACAGGTCAAATGCTTAGCCCTTCCATAGGTATGTGCACAGGGTTTGCTGGGTGTGCCCTGGCACATCCTGTTCTAAAAACTGTGGATTGTGGCAAGGAGAAGAGGGTACGGACCAGGGAAGAGGTGGCTAGTGAGAGAGGAAGGCAAAAGGCAGCAGGGGGAGGGAAGCAGCCAGAGAGATGCGGGCAGAATAAAAAGGCTAGAATGGATCTGGAGTGGATCCTCAGCTTCTGCCTGCGTCCATTTCTGGAAGAGGTGGTGGGGTGATTGACTCTGGCAGTAGCAGCAGTAAGGGAAGAGGAGGGGCTGCTGTTTCTGGAGCCAATCACCCCACCATCACTTCCAGAGATGGACACAGGCAGAAGCTGCAGATCCATTCCAGTGTTTTTCCTCTGCCTATATCTGTCTCATGGCTGTCTCCATGTGAGGTCCACTCATCACCTTTTGTGGAGAGAGATGGGTGGGGGTGTGGAGCTGCTTTTGTAGTGCACAAGCAAGGAGGAGGAGGAGGAGATACCACCCTGGCCCTGGCCCTCCTGATCTGCCCTGCCTCTGGTCAGCTTAGCACTGGTCTTTTTCTCTGGAGGGAAAATCTCTTGTTTTGGCTTTTTTACCTCTTGTGATATGGTTGTTTTGTTAGTCTTTTGCCTTTTTAACTTTACCATTTTTTTATCTTGTCCTTTCTTGAAATAATTTTTTAAAAATATTCCCTGGATGTGCAACCCAACAAAATGTGCTGTGCATGCCTGTCAGCCCTTCCGTAGTCTCCATACTTCAGTGTCCACACTTCCTTTTACACAATGTATCACATGGCATGGTATAATAAAAAAAAGGCTTGAATGGTTGACTGGTCAAATATTGTTATATTTTGCTCAAGTATTTTTTAAGAAAATGTTTTTAAAGAAATAGCATTATCACCTAACCCTTTGCAAGGGGTAAATTCTTTTGCAAAATATGTCCCAATCCCATTTCAGCTCATCCCTGACACCAGTCATTAGTAGAACCAGTGAGTAATTCAAAATTATTTGAAGCACTCTGAACATACAAAGGGCAGAGACTTCCACAAGTGACCCTTTCTGTGACGTTTACTGCAGGACCCATTTCCACAATGCCTGAACCCCCTACCATGCATCCACACTCACCGTATTTAATCTCCGGAGAGTATACATCATTCGCATTCCCAGAATGCAATTCGGTCACGCAGCAATCACTGCTGCTGCTGCTGCTGCTGCTGCTTGTCGAGGGTGGTGTCAGAGCATTGGAGAGCGACTGGTTGGATTGGGGAGGAGCCGGTAGGGTCTGGGGGGTCTGGCAGGTGCAGCCGGTTTGTGAGAGGCCACAGGATTGGCTGGTGCCCAGGCGAAGGCACTCTTCGAGCCAGCGGCACAAGATGCTGCAGGTGAACTGGCTGGAGTTGTTGTTGTTGATCAGGAGGACTTCCACGAAGCGGAACTCCACAGCCTCGGGGGGCAGGAGCCGGGTGGCCGCTTCGGGTTCCTCTGCCAGGCACAGCTGCACAAAGTTCTTGTCGAAGTGGAAAAAGGTGAAGGGGCCCCCTCCCTGGCACAGCTCCAACCTGACCTCCCCTCCGTCTTCCTCCTCTTCTTCCCGGGTTGAGGCTGTCACTTCTGGCTGGCTGCAGGTGTCGTTGGAGAGGTAATGGTCCAGTGGCAGCACCATGGGCGAGTAGTGGGTGCAGACCTGCTCCTCCCGGTTGAACCTGAGGTACAAGGAGTACTTGGTGGGGTCGGGGTTCTCCAGGGTCCACGAGCAGCCAGTGGAAACGGTGGGGAAGAGGTCCTTCAGTGAGAAGGAGCCGTAGAGAACCCCGGAGGCCAAGGCGGAGCAGGCGCTGGGAGCTGGGTCAAAGCCCCGGGACAGCCACAGGAGACACGATATCACAGACAGTAAGAGTGGTCCAGCAGGGTTCATCCTATGACATTTGCCCTTAAAAGAAGAAAAAGAAGAGTTTAACTGGGGGAAGAGTCTTAACCCTGGAATCTATTTTCAAAGTTGCAAGTCTAGGGTTGTTCAAATTTGACAATTTTGGTTTCTTCCGCTTAGCAATTTTCCAGTTCATTTCTCCACATTTTCACACCAGTTTGCAGATTGTCTTTTTTAATGTTCTTATGGAAATTTGGCAGCATTTTGCTGCCGATTTCTCCTAATACACTGGTACACTCCGCTAACCCAGAAATAGTACCCCGAGTTAAGAACTTTGCTTCAGGATGAGAACAGAAATTGTGCTCCAGTGGTGCAGCGGCAGCAGGAGGCCCCATTAGCTAAAGTGGTGCTTCAGGTTAGGAACAGTTTCAGGTTAAGAACAGACCTCCGGAGTGATTTAAGTACTTAACCCGAGGTACCACTGTATACATGCCCTTCTTTGTAGTTTGGCCTTATATACACATTTTTGCAAATGAAATTTCACTTATATAATGCATTTGTGGTATGTTATTTTCACATGCATTTTAATGCACACTTGCATATGCAATTTCATACACATTGAGTGGCTAGAGAACCACATTGAAAAATTCAAAAAAACCATGAATTTTGAAGGGTTGCTATGTTTCAGAGAATTTGAATTAGACAGGATTGCCCATAAATTCGCAGTGAATGGAATTTATCTCCCACCCCAAGGCCTGCAACCCAGCCCTGAAACACAGGAAGCTGAAGGTGCAAAAGGGGGCTAGAGCTGAAAAACAATGGTCAGGGGTGGGCTGCGCTTTCTGCTAACCCTGGAGCCACAGCAACTGGCAGGCTGTCCTTAGAGGGGAAAAATCCCAACTCTGGAGAAAGGCTGTGGCTTTGGGGCAAGCTGGAGCCTCGCTGTCTGAAATGTAACAATGGACAGAATTGTCAATTTTGGTTCTTCTTGGCTTGCCATTTTACCAAGCTTAGGTTCAGGTTGCCCAATATGTTGGGCATTTTACCAAGCTTAGGTTCAGGTTGCCCAATAAGGAATATGCATTCCTTCCCGCATACATATTTTTGTACACAACTATTGCACAATACTTATAATTATTATTAATTGATTCCTAGGCCACTTAATGCCCAGACGGTTTCTAAGCAGTTTAACAAGACATAAATACTGACTGCACAATGTTGTTAAAATACAGAAGAATTGAAAACACAGCATATTTAAAACAATAGAATATACCCATTAAGATATTACTATAAAACTGATCATTATTAAAATGTGTGATAAAACAGCCCCATTAAAGCAACACATAGGGGCACTGTGGCTATTGGCACTTTTTCTGTTTGTTTGAGGGGTGTGCATTTTGAAGGGCAGTGGTGTTTTGCTTTGTGTTTTGGCTTGGGAAGTGCAAATGAGGCATAATTGCATTAAATGTGAACGAAATGAATTCTCTCCATCCCTCCAGGAATGCAAGGAGCAGGGAGAAAGACCAGAATGTGCCAGCAAGAGCAGGGTCTCTCCCCCCCCCCCGCCATATTCAGATATCCAACTCTGTCTCCCTCCTAGATGACTCTGTGTAAAGTCTTGCTGGGCCTAAAATAACAGCATCTTTAGTTCATCATTATTACTGATGAAAAAACCTCCAAGCATGTGTAAAGTGCATTTTGCTCACAGATGAGCAACAGAAGCCAAATGTCTGCCTCCTTCAACCCCCATCCCCCAAACACACACACAAATGTATATTGGAACCACATTTCACACTCACCCCCCCCCCCCCCCATGTATTTTTACACTGCAAAAACGGTAAATGCACCCCACCCTCTGAGATGGCTGCCTGTTGTTTCTCTGTACAAGCCTCTTGTCTCAGCTTGCCTCTTTCTGGTCAGGAAATATGTAAAGGACAGTGACTTTTGCAAAGACAACTAGGAATTTGCCCCTGGATGCTTTGAATTGGGGTGCCTGCCTATGACTAATTGCTGAGCAATCATAGGTAAAGGTAAAGGTAAAGGTACCCCTGCCCGTACGGGCCAGTCTTGACAGACTCTGGGGTTGTGCGCCCATCTCACTTAAGAGGCCAGGGGCCAGCGCTGTCCGGAGACACTTCCGGGTCACGTGGCCAGCGTGACATCGCTGCTCTGGCGAGCCAGAGCCGCACACGGAAACGCCGTTTACCTTCCCGCTGGTAAGCGGTCCCTATTTATCTACTTGCACCCGGAGGTGCTTTCGAACTGCTAGGTTGGCAGGCGCTGGGACCGAGCAGCGGGAGCGCACCCCGCCACAGGGATTCGAACCGCCGACCTTTCGATCGGCAAGCCCTAGGCGCTGAGGCTTTAACCCACAGTGCCACCTGCGTCCCATATGAGCAATCATAGGGTTGCCATATTTCAAAAAGTGAAAATTCTGGACACAAAAGTTGTTGAGCTGCTTAAGGGGGCTGAATATCGGCTATGTCCAGAAAATTCCAGACATATGGCAACCCTAATATTATCATATAATGATACATTATGCGGTACTGCCCCTCTGAGGACTGTGCCACTTCAGATAGCAAGTGAGAGACAGCATGACTGCATACTCTCCAAGGAAGGGGTGAGGGGCACTCAGAAAACTAACATG
This sequence comes from Podarcis cretensis, assembly GCF_951804945.1. NCBI lineage: Eukaryota > Metazoa > Chordata > Lepidosauria > Squamata > Lacertidae > Podarcis > Podarcis cretensis. Next base: position 33,918,920 of record NC_137177.1, read on the forward strand.
GCAAAAACAACATGAGGCTAGCTCCTTTCTCCCTGATTTCCTTTAGGGAATGTTTGACCAGGGGATGGGGAGAATCACACACATAAAATGCTCCACATCCACCTCCATCTTCAAGAGGTACAATCCCAGGAGGACTGTACCACATGATATTTTCTTCTAGCTGTGGATCAACCTTAAAAACAATTAACGCAATTCCTTGCTAGAATTTCCTTCTTTGTGGTAAAGGAGGTATGACTTTGCTACCTGCCCAGATGGGTATCATTGCAGTCACCTCCTTCCTTGCCACTGCTCCAGCATCAAAACTGAAGCATGAAGGAGGTCAGTGTGATCTGAAAAGCATGCAAGCCTAGGCTTCTAAACACCAGTTAGGCAAACTGCAGAGACCATAACATAGTTTCTCAGACACCACTCCACCAAACGGTTTGGGGAGTGTCGTCTCTTCTGTACAGAGGAACAACCCATTTACACTCACCCTCTAGAATTCTCTTCTCTCCCCCCCCCACCCCGCCCCACCCACTTGCCGCATTTTCGTTTTAATCTACCAAGCCGTTAAGTGCGAACAAGCTGGCCACGGGTAAGTGCTGTTTATGGAGTCATAAAGAGCCAGACCTCAGCCTCATAAAGCCTGCAGGATGTGGAGTCGGGAAGCTGAGAGGTTTCCCAATCCAGGGAGGGAATATGGAAACCCAGCAGAATTCCCAGCTGCACCAAAGAGAGGAAATGGCTGTTGAAAGAAGCATTTCCAGTGCCAGGGCACCAGCATAAAATCATTTTTCAGGAGGAAGCACCAGAGTTGCCTTAAATGTCTGGGTACCCAGCTCCTCTGATTTTTCTGCCCTGAGAGTCCGTGTGCAAAGTCCATCAGCTAAAGAACAAAAGAATAGCCTGCTGGATCAGGCCAAACCATCCAGGCCAGCATCCAGTTTTCACAGTGGCCAACCAGATGACTATGGGAAGCCCCACAAACAGGACCCAAGCACAACAGCGCTCTCCCCTCCAATGGTTTCCAGCAAACATGTTTTCAGAAGCATTCCTGTCTTCAGCTATGGATGCAGAAGATAGCAATCATGGCTAGTATCTGTTGATACTAGCCTTCTTCTCCATGACTTTGTCTAAAGGTTGGTAGCCTTCACTGCCTCCTGTGGGAGAGAGTTCCATAGTTCAACTATGCTCTGAATAAAAAAGAACTTTCTTTTATTTGTCCGGAAACTTTTCTTTCTCCAAGCCATGTACTTCTCCCATGTCACCTCTCACTTGCCTTGCTCCTCCAAAGAGGGCGCGGGGCTCAAGTTCAGGAATTCCATCATCTAGGGCCACAACTCATGCTGCCCCCTGTGCAGACACAAAATGAGAGCCAGGCTAGAGTTGCCTCTTCACCCCAAGAAAGATAAAAGGTGAAATCCGCAGAGTCTGCTGGCTTGATGAGATACCCAGCAACTGCAAATTGTGGGAACTGCAAAATTGTGGGAAATTGTGGCAGGGAGGGGAAGGGAGAAAAGAAAAAAGAATTAATTCCAGTGAGGAGGAGATGAATTGGATACAATACAGGCTTCTCACCTTTTAACTGTAACGGAAGGTGCATGCATGCAAAAATTACCACTTGAAATTATGGAACTTGTGTGGTGTGATTGAGCCAGAGCATTGTGCATGGAGTGGTGGTGGTAGGGGCAGCAGAGTCTAGAGAGGCAGAGAGGGCAACCCCTACGCCCAAAAGAAGCAGGCAGAGTTGCAAGGAGAGCCAGGCCTATGGAATCCTGAACCCATATCTCAAACCAGAATGATTCATTTGCCAAACAGATTATTGGTCCAACTAGAAAGCCTGGCTCAGCTTAACACACCCAGACACCAACACGCAACCCCTTTTAGCTCAGCTAGTAGAGTGTGTGACTCTTAAACTGAGGATTGTGAGTCTGAGTCCAAGATAGGGTAAACAGATTCCTGCACTGCAGGGGATGGACTAGATGACCCTCGTAGTCCCTTGTAGCTCCACAATTCTATCGTGTCTACATTTGCATCTATGCATACACATGCACATCTTTGGGTCACACGGTGCTTGGGATATCACATAGGTTAGGCCAGCCTCTGCCTCAGTTGGTGTTACAAGCCACTCCAGTAGGTCTGCTACAAATCGAATCTGGTATTGTGTCCAGACCTGAAGGGCTCCAGCTCTGTATTTATTGTTTTATTTGTTTTATTGCCTTTATACCCCACCTTCCATCCGAAGAGCTCAAAGAGCACGGTTCTCTTCAACCCTTTTTATACTCACAACAACCCCATGAGAGCCAGACTAGGCTTGAGAGACTGTGAATGGCCCAAGGTTATGCAGTGAACTTCATGGCTGAGCAGGGATTCGAACTCCCAAGTCTTTTTATAGATTTTTTTATTTTTCCAAATCCTTCATTATTTTATTGACATAATATACATTCTTTACAGCAAACAACTCCAAAATAAGCAGACAACTCCAAAATAAAATCATATCTAACAAAACTGTAAATCTCATGTTTTCATTTACCCTGATCTCCTCTCCGATACTTTTACTTGATATTTCTTGCTGCTTTCTGCTTTCCTTATAGAATCTTTATAAAAATTTAAATCTCTTAAATCCTATACCAGTCTTTAACAATTTCAATTAATCCCTTCACCTCCCTCCCCCACAACCCAGTACTTCCCTCCACCCGTGTGCGAACTCCCAAGTCTTAGTCCAACATTGAAACCACTGCACCACACTACTTTCTTTCCTCACCACTCAACCCACCCAATCAAAATAATCCCCAAAGCAGCACTGAACCAGAGGCTCTGGCAGTCCACTGTCTCTGCGAAGCCCTCAGCTCCTCAACAAACTATCACGCTCAGCCTGCACCTGCTATGTTGCTACTAGGCAGTGGCGAGCGGAAATAGCCCGGGGAGCGTAAAAGAGGGTGTATCCTGCACACAGGAGCCCCACAGAAACAGAAGCACCTCTCCTTCTAAATTTAGAGCTGAAAGGTAGTTCCTGACACTGAGACAAATGAGCTGCTGTCAAGGAGGCAGCCACGTTGGAAAGTGTGCATGCAAGCATGGGAAATAAGCAGTGTGGGAGCAGAGCAGACCTCCCTTACCTAGCTTAGTTGGCCTTCAGGGGGACGGAGGCGAAGTCAGAGCAAGGCTGGGGTATCTGAGGCCCTTCCAGATGTTGTTGGATTCCGACTCCCAGGACAGCCAGTGGACAGGGATGCTGGGAGTTGGAGCCCAGCAACATCCAGAGAGCCAGACTCCCCATCCTTGAATTAGGGAGAAAGAGAGGCAGGGAGCATAGGTCTATTAATGACTATCAGTCATGATGAGAAGTCAATAGAACTTCCATGATCTGAGGCAGTGTACCTCTAAATACTGACTGCTAGGGAGAAAACAACAAGAAAGGACTCTTTTCTTCATGGTCTTCTTGGGGCATCTCGAGTAAGTTGTCAGCAGCCAAAAGGGCTTTGTGGCCAGATCCAACAGGGCTTTTATTTTGTTCTAGTGCTATGAAGATGATCCCATCAACAGGACTTGAGCAGAAGGGTATTAGTTCTCAGGAGCACAACTTGGTTTTGAATGACTGATGCCAGCTTTTAAAACATTAAACAATAAGGGAAATGATGTAATTGTGAAACATAGAGTGTCTCCAAACATGTCCATGTTCCCTTATGGATTAGAGGAACCATAGCCAGACCTTTTGGACTTGTGGGGAGATAAAATGCTGTGCGTGGAAGGCCCAATTCAACATCCCTCAATGTGGTTCCAAAATTATCCGTCCCACCACAATCCTCTCTGGATTGGTCATTGTGGGACCTGGCACCACATCAAAGAAAGGTGGATTTGTCCAGGATCTGATTCCCTAAACTTAGCCCCTTAGGAAGAGACTGTGACGCTTGTGTTCTTGGAGGAAAAACCATCACACTGCTGGCAATGGAACAGATGTGAAATAGCAGCACAGGCTGCCATTGTGTAACCGTTCACATAGCAATCGTACATCTTACATTCCAAGCCTGCTGCAAACTTGCCCTGCCTTGCTCCACATCTTCAAGCACTGACTTTGAATTTTAGATATGTGTCAACAGGGAATTATAAATGTTAAGGGTTGTGATAGAGATTTCCCCTGCTATGCCACCTGTTCCTGCTAAGCATGTAGAGAGAGATATTTTTCTTCTGTGGTCACACTCTGGTCCACCCCTCAACCTGATTTCTCCCTATAGACACAAATTAACGGCTGCATCTTGGTTCAAGGACAGGAGCAAGGGGATCACTTCTCCTTTATTGGTCAGGCAATCTAATTAATCCTTGGAGGGTCTTTTAACGAACACCTTGACTTCAGCTCAGGGGTCAATGGAGCTGTGGCAGGCTTGTTACCCTGAGCTGTGTGCTTCCCCACAATTAATAAGACACAACAGCACAGACACAACAACTTGCTGTCGCAGGAGGCAGCAATGGTCACCAACTTGGGTGGCTTTAAAAGAGGAGAGGACAAATTCATCAATGGATACTAGCCATGTTGGCTATGCTCTGTCTCCACAGTCAGAGGCGTAAATACTTCTGAATACCAGCTGCAAGAAACCACAGAAGGGGAGTGGCTTGTGTTCTCAAATCCTGCTTACAGGTTTCCCACAGGAATCTGGTTGGCCACTGTGAGAACAAGATGCTGGACTAGGTGGGCCACTGGCCTGATTCAGCAAGTTCTCCTAATGAAATAAGAATCAATACATCTAGAACTGGGGTGAAGGGCCTCTGTCCTGAATGCAGCCTTATAGCCGTCAGGGGTCTCCGCAGGCCATTGGGAAAAGGCCATAGCTTCGGGGCAGAGCACATGCTTAGCATGCAGAAGTTCTCAGATTCTTGGTGCCTCAAAGTACTGATGGGAAAGACTCCTGCTTGAAACCCTGGAGAGCTTGATGGACCAATAGCCTGACTATAGATGGACCAATAGCTTCTTGTGGTCCTATGCCCACTCGTCCAGGCTGTCACCCTCACTGGCCCTGCTCCAAGTCCTGTTTGAGCACTTTTGCCTGGAGAGGATTTGTCCTTGACCCTGTCATGATGCCTGCTTGGAAGAAGAGAAGATGCTGAATATGGGATGTGATCCATGAGAGGCAGTCAAGTACAACATTCCTTGTAATGCTAGAAAAGACATGCGAGGGAAAATTTGGTCCAGCCAGTCGAAATTTCCTGTTCCTCCTGGCTGGAGCCTCCTTCCTTTTGTATGTGATAGAAGGTGGGCATGACCTAACCTGTCTAGGTAACAAAAGGATGAGTCATGCAGCACCTCCTCTTTCTTTTTGACTTTCTTCTTCGTTTGAGCAGCTTTTAGCTAGAACTGCTCTGTTAGCTCTCAGCTAGCAGAAGCACTGGGATTATTCCCCCATAAGGGGTAGATCCACATGTACATATTTGTAATTAAGTCTGCTTTCAGAGATCCAACTGTGAACTGATGTAAGTAAACTTCTTTTATTGACTTTGAATAAGATTGTGGCATCTTTATTCTTTTAAGAAGGATTCAGTGGAACTTACCAGGAACATACAATTCAATCTGAGACAGACTAAACTGTATAATAGTGAGAGGCTCACACGAGACTGCAACCAGCTATCTGCTGTGCATCTAAAAAGGGGGATGTAACTCTGCTAAGTAAAGTAACTTACTAGCGCAAGTTAGGAAGGATATTAATAAACAATATATCCTCTCCTGCCACCCTGAACATTCCCACACTGAATTGGACAGTGTGATGGGGTAGAGGGGCTTACCTGACTGTTTACCAGGAAAGGCACTACGAGGCCGATGCAGTGCAAATGCACTGTTGCACCAACCGGGCGCTTCTGCTGGTGTGTTGGTACGGCACACCCCTCCTCACTGACTCACCTTCCTCCCTCCTGCTAATCAGCAGCAACTCAACGTCCGGGAGGTCAGGTAAGTGTCTCTGCCCCACCATGCCATCAACTACTAGATGTACATTTATCGAAAATACTGGCTGTTGCATGACTGGGATGTAGCCTACTCTAGAAAGGAAAGAGCCTCATCTGTTGCTGTGCTTACTTTTGTCTCTGGCACTGCCCATTGCTGGCATGCACCCCTCAGGAAAAGTGCATGCTGCCCTCAGCATGAAAAAAGGTTTCTCATCCCAGATCTTGAGCCAGAGACCAAAATTTGTGGTGGATATGGAATGTCTGTGGGTTGCAGAGGATTCTGGGAAGTGCTTGAGGTGGCACCCTCTGCTCACAGGGGATATTGGCCAGTGCAGTGCCACTGTTCTGAGTGAGCAGGGAGTGTGCTGTGAATATTGCCAGAGATACTGTGCGCTGCTATGGGAGATTGGCAGCAGCACATAAACTGTCTTCCAGGGAAGTTGGTCCGCCATTACTGATCCTCTCCTTGAGGAACCCTTGATAAATTTCTGAGGAACTATCAGGCTCCCTGGAGCGTCATCTGAAAAATCACCGCCTTCCGCCAAGAACTTTCAGTTGTCATTTTTTTACAAAGCACTTTATATCCTAGCAAATGGAGTAAACTATTTCCCAAAGGCATTCGGAAGGAAGGTTTACGGACGTTCTTACTTCTGCCTTTTGAGCATGCTGTTACATGGAATGCAGCCCTGTTGTGACACAATGCTTCTTGTAATTGTATTTAAATTCATTCTAATTTCCATATGAATGCTCAGGTGTACTCCGAATGCAAAGCTGTTGTCAGGGAAATAAAACATACAGCAGCACCACATTTCCCCTGCTCTCCCAATATATGCACTGGTTCCCAACTTTCCACCAAGCATCATGAATGGAAAAGAACCCAGAATACGGCTGTGCAGATGAAGAGGCGGAGCTTTGGTGATGCTCACATTGTCAATCATAAATGACCAAGAGAGGGGGATCACCAGGGACTGGAAACTACTTTAGTTTAATTTTGCCAGAAAAACCCTGGCATTTGACTGTGTCAGACTCGTTGGCATCTCTTGAGTATGGTGGCCCTGTCAAATATGAAATCTCTGAAGCCTTAAATTGTTACTACTAAAAATGATCACATGCCAGTCATTGAATACCATCAACTCTTGAAAGCCACTGACTGTCAGCCCTTCAGTACTGTCGAATATTAAAGACTGCAATAAAATAAAAAGAGATCTAATATTTGGCAAATATTTGGACTAATACAGAAATAGTCAGAAAACACCTGATGAATACTAGATTAGACATCAAAATTTGGAGGAATTTTTTGGGAAGCAAATTCATTTCATTTCAAGTACCAGCCTACTTCAGCTAAAGGTTATTTTTAAATGCATTCAATGGATGAATCAGATGTTTTTAAGAGAGTTTTGACAGCCCCTGAATTAACCAGGGCCCCATTTCTCATCCCAACTCATTAGTTTCAGGTGGGCAGGAGGGTATATTAAGTCAGCTGACGCATTAGACCAGGGTCAAGGAGCATGTGATCTTCAGGTGTTGTTGGACTCTGATACCCATCAGCCCCCACCAGCATGACCAACAGTCAGGGATTATGGGAGTTGTAGTCCAGTAACACCTGGAAGGCCAAAGGATAGTCACCCCTGCCTTAGATATTTTTTTATTTAAAAAAATCTGCAAAGGGTGCTGAATAACATGGGGAATGAAAACCTCTGAGAACGCCCTCCCCACACCAGCACCTACACAAGTAAGAATGCTTCCAAGTCTTTTTTGTTTTTTAAAAGCAAGGCTAAAGGATCTTTTTTTGGAAGAGATACTTGATTTCTGGAAAATAATCCAACATGCAGAGCCTTTTAGCCTTCAAACAGCTATTTGATAACTCATTAATAAAGTAATGAGGCTGGGGCTGCCTTCTTAAGTCAGGGCTCTGAATGCATAATGGGTTTAAGGCCACCTTGGAGCCACACAGTTGCAAAGAGACATGTGGAGAAGGTAAAGCGGTGCCAAGGAGGGGTCGAAGGTCTGCAGAGAGGTGGAGGGAAAGGGCTGGAGGTTGATCCAAAGAGATAAGAAAATCAATTCCCCTCCATTCATGCCTGCTCAGCCCTTGCACACCAGGGAGATTGGGACTGGTGATCCAATACAGCAGAAGGGACCATGGGGGCAATAGAGCAATTATTTGGAGATGCTCCAAGCTCAAGAAGGCAGCCCCCAAAGACACAGAGGAACAAAGAAGTATCTACCTGAAACTCTTAAAAGTTAGAGAGATCCAACTATTATTACACTGCAGCTGAGCCCCTCTTGGCTGTGAGTCCTGGAAGACCTGCTCCCTGCCTTGCAGGCCTTTTTGCACCTGGCCTCGGAGGGCAGGGCTCTGACTGAATAGAGAAGCTGTGTCTGGTAATAATTTAATAAAAATAATTTTTTTATTTATACCCAACCCATCTGGCTGAGTTGTCCCGGCCACTCAGAGCAAATTCCAACACATATAAAAACATAACAGACTCTTCTGTTGGGGTATTGTGTTTTGTTGCTGCTGCTGTTATTAATTTTGTGTATCTCTTTTTTTTAGATCTTTCTATTATTTATGTGGAAATCATTCAGTTTGGTCATGCACTTTTTGATGTGATTTATTTATTCATTTATGTCTGCTTTTGTTATTTGTAATTATGTCCTGTCCCCCCGCATATTATAAAGCCTCCTTGAGCATGGTTTTAACTATGGTAAAGTGTCACACAGATAAAATGATGTCTGTATGTATGTGTCTCGTCTTTCCTCCAAGGCGAAGAGGGTGACATGCGTGCACTGGGTTTCTCCCCTTTAATGCCTGCCCTGTTGGGTAGTTCAGGCTGAGAGATGGTGGCTGGCTCAGGATCATTCAATGAGCTTTATGGCCCCAAAGGGATTTACACCCAGCAATCGCCCACTCTAGCCCAACTTTCTTCAACCTGGGTGTTCTCCAGTTGTTACTGGACTTCAACTCCCATCAGCTCCAGCCATCATGGCCAATGGTCTAGGAAGATGGGAATTGTAGTTCACAACATATGGCTGGCAAACTTAATTCAAATCCCTGGTGGAAACACAGTGGAACAGAGATAGGAACCTGCTGCTACACCACACAAACACAGAGAGAGTAAAATAATTACAGGATTAAATAGATGCAAAAAATAGGGATGGGCTGAGCAGCTAAGTCTGCACTACTAGATTTGACTGTATAGGTGCAATTCTATATATGTCTACTCAGAAGTAAGTCCCATTGAGTTCAATGAGGCTTGCACTCAGAGAAATGAGTACAGGGCTGGTGTCTGTACCCATTTGTGTTGGTTGCTAAAGATCTACATGATCTATGTGTGTGCAATTTGCTGTGGGTTTTAGACAATTACAGAAATGGGGTCAAACTAGTCAGCAGATTCATTGCAACAAACAAACAAACACCACCCTCTTCCCTTTCCCATCTTTCTGTAACTCACAGCTGCCTTTCAGAAAAAGAGAGAAGGAAAAGGCAGAACCAAGGATTGAGAACCTGTGACCTTCCAGGTTTTGTTGGAACTGCAACTTCCATCCTCATCCCTGACTGCTGGCCAAGTTGGGGCTTTGGACCACAGGGATACATTAAACGTTCCAGTTGCTTTGAAGTATAATACAAAATTTCAACATCACCACCTCGTGCAGCCTGAACTGGTGCAGGCCGTGAAAAGCTTTACCACTTGACTCTCCTAAATTTACAGAGCAGAAAATGGGCAGAGGGAACCACACACACCATTCAGTTTCACCCAGAAACATAGAATTGTAGAGTTGGAAGGGACCCAAAGGGTTAACTAGGGCTTACTCACATTCCCTCTTGTTTCACTGCTTTCCCCCCCCCCCCCGGGGGGAAACTGCCCTTTAGAGCTCAATTGGAGCAAATGGCAATTCAGATTTCTGCTGGATTGATGTTTGCTCCAATTAAGCACTAAAGAGCGGGTTTTTCCCTGGGAAAGGAGCGGGGCAAGGGGGAAACTGCTTGGACCCCTGCTTTCTAGGCATGGGGCAAGTGGAAGTGTGGAAAGCCCCTAATCTAACTGCCTGCAATGCAGAAATCACAACCAAATAACTTGCACTTCTTAGTGCAAAAGCTAACAACACACACATTTATGTTACATTTACATCCAGCACTTTTTCCAAGGGGGTTCAAAGGGCTATTGTATTTTATCATCACAACGACCCTATGGGGTATGGCTAAGTGGAGGGAAGGACGCTGCCTGGGTGTGCAGGGCCAAACAATGCGCTGGCATCTGCAGAGATTTGAACTCAGGTCTTCTATCCAAGTCTCTGCCTGCTACATCACTCCAGCCCACCCATTTCTTGCTTGGGAGCATTTGTTAAAGTCAGCAAAACCATATCTGTCCTCCTGAGTAGGGATGGATGGCTCTTTCTGTTCTGGTTTTCTCAGTTTTCCCTGTCTCAGTTTCTTCCCCATCTCTAGTCTTGAGAGAATTTCCATTGAACTTCCAGACAATTAGCCCTGATGGAGGGCTGGAGATACATAACCATTAGGATTTTCTGAGCAAATTTCACGTTCGCACCTATTGTGCTGACGTGAAAGCTGATTTGCTGCTCCCAGAGTAAAGTCAAGAGCAGCTCTGAAAGACAAGAAAAACCAATAGTGTTTGCAGTTCAGGGTAGACTGCCAAAGTAGAAAAAAAGTAAGTGTATGTACATGCACATTTTAAACCCTGGGTGCCGTTTGCCTAGGAGCTTAAAACAACAACCATCACTAACTGAGACAGTTTGGTGGTTAAAGGTTATAGGAAGCAGACTCAAACCACAGGTCCATCTAGCTCAGGATTCCCTATACTGACTGGCAACAGCTCTCCAAGATTTAGGGAACCTGTGGATTGAACCTGGGCTTTTGCACATAATTCCATGGCAGACATGCAGGACTTTCTCAGCAAGGCAGCACAGGAAGCAAGGGGGAGCAGCATCAGCTCCTGAAATTTGCTGGCAGTGTGAAGCTTCTGGATTGGCCTGGCCGAGATGGGATCTTGGCTGGTGAACAGAGCAGATCATTTGCTCGTGGATCTTTAGCCACAGGTCGCAGGGGTCCTGGGCTCGGGAAGGCGGAGAAATTTGGTTCTGTTTAGGTTTTATGCAAGCCTTCCCAATTCGCCCCTCCTGAATCTACCTATAAACTGAAATGCAGCCATCCTTTGAAATTTGCACTTCTCCAAATTTTGCAGTGCAGTTCTCCAACCAAAAATGTGTACAAAAACACACAATTATACTAGGAGAAAGTGGGCATAAAGGCACATATATCATTGTATTGGTGAAAAATTAGTTGCAAAAATGTCTGCATACAAACATGCGTATCTTATAATTTATTTATTTTAAAAAATGACAAACTAATGCAGAAATGTGTCCAACGGAACTTAGCTTGGAAAAATGAGAAGTTGAGAGGGTCCACAGCAAAGTGCTTTTGCCTGGTTTTACCTCTGACATCTCCAAGGTAGAGGTGGAAAAAGAGCCTTCCTAAGACCCTGGAGAGCTGCTGCCAGCCAGTGTAGACAATACTGAGCTGAATAGACTGACTGACTCTGTATAAGGCAGCTTCCTACATTCCTAAATTGAAATTGACAAATATATCCATCCCTACAGTACACTGGAAACACCTGTCTTGAGTCTAAATCTGGCCTGGACCCAACACACAGCTGGGGACCCCTCTCTCACCCCACTCCCCCACAATTTGTTCCACGAAGACGGATGTCCTGCCATCTTTCTACTCTGTCAAGCTGGCCTGCATGAAGTGGGGGAAGCGGCAGCAAAATGCTCCCCTAGGGCACTCTTCTCCCAACTTCTTGTCTCTTTGCTTTAATTAGTTCCAACAGAGCAAGCCTCTGACAGTCATTCCTCCTGATGGCTCAGGATCGTTTCTGCCTGCTCTGATCCCTGCTCTGGCCCAGTGAGAGAAGGAGTTGCACAGTGGAGGGGGGATAAAGAGGTCAAGGAAGAAGACACAGTGGCCTACCTGACGTTGGTTAGCTGCAGGGAAGAGTCTGACAACTTCCCTGAGGCGGAGGAAAGCATTCGCTGCTAAGTACAGTATCTTCAGTAGACTGGGAGGCGGAGATGCCCACCAGCTAGCGTGCTATGGATCCAACCAACAAAGCCATGTTTCGTCAGGTAAGCAGAGTTGGAGCAAAGATGCTCTGGGGCTTGGCAAAAAACAACAGCACAGCCAGTGATGGAGAATTTGCTGCCTTTTAATGGGATTCTACAAATCTGGGACGCCTCAGCCTTGCAAATGGAAGAACTGGAAGAAAAGCCCATTCATTCCAGATTCTGCCCAGGCTCTGCCCCAACGCACCACATTTTGTCAAGGCCAGGCAGGGTGGTGGCAACTAGAATAAAATAACTGGGAGCTCAGATAAGCCCCATTCCACATAATCAATCAGACGACGCTGTCCAATTACACCATTTGAATAGCAATGCCCATCAATTTTGAGGGGGCCCCTGGCCCCTTCAAATATTTTATTGGGGTGGGGAAGGATCTCGGCCTCTAGGAGTTGGCACCTATGGTCCAGGGTCCACCTTCAACATGCCTTTGGGCTGCTTTGGCCAGGTTGGGGGGGGTGGATATCCAAAGCATGATAGCAGATGGATCCCATAGGGCAGCATTAGGGGAGCCTGTGGCTTTCCCCATGTTGATGGATGACCAGCTCACATCAGCCCCTGCAGTCAGCATGGGCAGTGGTCCAGAAATAATGGGAGTTGTAGACCAGGAACATGCAGGCTACCTTTGTTGTAAAGGAACTGTGTGACAAAGGGCAGCCAAGAGGGTCAGCTAACCCCATGGTGAAAGGAAGGTATCCAAGTGAGTCCCAGGACACAGTCCGAAGGCAGGTGATGCAGCCCCCTTGCTGACTCAAAGCAGGGAGGTTCTGTATCTTTTTCAAACAGCATGCTTAACAAGCTGGTTTTTATATGTTTCAAAATGCCTTTAATTGTTTAAAATGTGATAATTGTATCATTTTATCACTTCTGTGTTTACTGCCCTGGGCTCCTTTGGGAGGCAGGTCAGAATAGAAATTTCATAAATAAACAAACCAAGCCACTTTATTTTGAAGGGAAAGCAGCAACACAGAGTCCTGGTCTGGGCTGGGCTGCTGATCCAGAGTGGGCCCCTGTGTGGGTTTTTTTGCCTCCCAGCTGCTCTTTGCCTCCACGGGTGCAGTTGCAGAAAACAGGACCCACCCATGCACCCCAAAAAGACATACCAGGGAGAATTATTTGGAAACCAGCACAGGGCCTAATCTGTATCATGCAGCATAGTACCAAACTGGGGTTCTGTGCACCTCCTTGAAAGGGTTGCATCCACAGTGGCATGGGCAAGAGTTCCACTGGTGCAACACATTCATGTCCTCTCCCCCACTGCCCCCATCTTCTCAGGAGGGTCCTCTCTGGAGCTGCTCAAGTTGGCATACATGTTTCTCCTCCCTCCCATTCTTCATTTTGCCCTCACAACAACCCTGCGAGGTAGGTTAGGTTGAGAGATGGTGGCTGGGCCAAGTCACCCAGTGAGTTTCATGGCTGACTAGGGATTTGAACTCTGGCCTCCAAAATCCTAGCCCAATTCTCTAACCATTATGCCACACTAGCTCAGCCCACTCCTCATAGCTCCTTCTCACATGATTCTCTGTCTCTGCATGTTCCTTCATCCCAAATAGGCTTTTAAAATCCTTCTTCACTGCAACACACACAACACTGAACACTACATTCTGAATTGTGCAATTCCTCCTCACACACTCCCCACAAATTATGCAATGATGTAAATCATGAGGTGAGAATTTACATCACTTGTTTCGAGCACAGAATTCAGGTCTTCTGGTTTCCCCTCTGCAGAATCCCAGGGTCCCTTTGCCAACCAGAGGGAGGAGGATTTGACAGTCTTTCTGTAGCTGCAGAAGACAGTCAAGGCAGGGGGGGGCAGGTCAGCTTGCCCCAGGCGCAAGCAGCTGCCTCATTCCACACTTTCCTCCCAATGACCTGGAATGCCGGAAGGATGCCCAGATCTCTCTCAGCAGCTCTCACCTGAGCGACAGACCCATTAGCGGTGCAGCTGCAGCAGGAGCCATATATTAAGAGAGCTGTTGACCCCAGTGCAAAAAGCTCAACTTGTGTCAGATAACAGGACTGTGTGAAGGAGTTGCAAGCCTTTATCCGAGGCTCAGGGAACATCTGGCATGGAACGCTTGGCACTACCTCTAGAATTTATTTATTTTAATGGCAGGATTCCATCAGAGCACACGCATGGGACCATTAGGCAGCAACCGGTTGCACACACATAGCTCCCCCAGACAATCCTGAGAACTGGATGCGAGAGCAAGTAGGTCAGTGGGCTGATCTAGAAAAAGCCACAGGGGTGAGGGATCCAGCGCCTCCCCTTTACTCCCTTGCCATTATTTGCCTCCTCCTAACCAGCTGAGACTAAAACCTACACCAGGGTGGCTGACATGATGCTCTCCAGAGGTTGGGCAGCTGTCCAGGCTAGGTGGTGCTGAAGTATCTGAATTGTCTAGTTACTGTACACTGTATTTTGAGACAACTTCAGATACTGTATCACCCCAGGGACTCCAATTATTGAATTGTATTATTTTGATGAATTTGTTGCTGTTTGCTTCATTTATACACTACTGCACTTGATATTATAATGAATGTAATGTTTGTTGTTTTGTCTGCAACAAAGGATAAAACCAAGGTTCATGCACTCTCTTGTTGAGTCCCATTTGTGCCTATTCCCTCAGGGGACCCAGGGATCAAAGGGCGTTCAACAGGCCACTCCCCCAGGATGGGCGCAAGGCACAATCTGGTCCGATGCCGAAATGTCACCTATGCCTGCAATTGCAGCCATGACATTCCTTGATCCCTTTTGCCTTTGATTTCTGGAGCAACGGAACTCTGGGGACTGCATGAGGCAAAAGGCATCTGACACAGCCTGGATCACAAGGAACAATCCCCTTATACCTGCCCAGGGAGGGATGCAATGCAAGGCTTAGAATACTGATAGGCAGCACACTGCAGGAGGAAGGTGCCTTGAGTGAAGCAACACAGGCATTGCCAGGGAGGGAGGCTTGGTGGCTGGAGGTTCATAAGCATCTTGGCTGCAACATGGGCTCTGAGGATCCCTTGCCACTACAATTAGGGCTGTGCATGGGCCAGGATTCTGTGCACACAACGTGGCCCTGATGCAAAATTCAGCTCCCTAAAGATCTCAGAACCCTTTTAAAAAACAGCAAAAATGAGTGAAGGCGATACTGTGATTCCCACATTGCAAAGGTTGGACTAGATGGCCCTTTGGTTCCCTTCCAACTCTACAATTCTGTGATTCTTTGCCAGCTAATCTCTCAGGTGGAAGAGAGAAAGGTCAGCTGAGATTTCTGGTGGCCTGATGGGGCCATGGCCTGTCCCCCAAAACCAGATAATTATTGCTGCATCCCACCCCAATCTCCACCAAATAACTGCACGAGATCCTAAGGGTTCCAGGTGCTCACCTAGGGTTCTGTTTTCTATGGGAAATCAAGGCACAGTGGAGAGTAGTGTCTTTAAGAAATATGGTTTCTTGTACACATATTTACACCTGGGTCTGCACTGAAGAGAGTTCAGAGCATTACATCTCAAGAGGGGCTTGTTCCCCAGAGCAGTGCAACATTGGAGCCCAAGGCATCCTGCAAAACTTCTCGGTGCCTCTGTCCCAATCTGCCAAGATGGTTCTGCCCTGCATGGCCTCTGCCTTGAGTTGTGGCTCCACCCTTCTCCTTCCCAAAGACCCTTGCCAGAAAAAACTGAAGCCTTGTGTAAAATGACACCTTCTCCCTATAGCCACAGCTCCCATTACCTTGGCAGCCTCCTGCCTTCACCCAGTAGAGCCTCCTACCCGGTTGATGGTTTTCATTGAGGGGTTAATGACTTGCTTTCATTAATGACTTACCATTCTTATCACCTTCTGTCTCAGACCAGCCCTGGCACCTTCCCTTCAATACTGCACATATTATCTAAATTCTACCATGCACAGTGGTACCTCGGGTTACATATGCTTCAGGTTACATACGCTTCAGGTTACAGACTCCGTTAACCCAGAAATAGTACCCCGGGTTAAGAACTTTGCTTCAGGATAAGAACAGAAATGGCACGGCGGCGGTGCGGCAGCAGCAGGAGTCCCCATTAGCTAAAGTGGTGCTTCAGGTTAAGAACAGTTTCAGGTTAAGAACAGACCTATGGAACGAATTAAGTACGTAACCAGGGGTACCACTGTATTAATTGCCAACATTCCCTAACTCTGACAGTTATGGGTGCACCCCCAAACTCTGTTACCCTGGACCTGTGACAGTATTTTACTGACTCCAGTTATCCATTCAGTACACTCAGGTCCTGCTTTAAGGCCCTGAGAGGTTAGCAAAGTGGCTTACGAAAGAGAGTCTCACAACAAAGTCATGCTCAAATCTAGGAAGAGAAACCTTGTTGGTTATATGGCTGTGTGTCACTCTGGGTACATTAAGCAGAAGAGCAGAATAATAAAGAGTAATCATTATTATATTGAAATGGCAGAAACCGGACATTATGCAAAATAAGAGACATCATGCCAAGCTGAACAGCGGTTTCGGAGTTCTACAGAATCCCAGTTCTCCCGGCACGGAAGCTCAATTACCTTGATGCAAAGCTCTCAATCTCCCTTCCCGTTTGCCCAAGACACACACACACACACACACACACACACCACACACACACGGCAGGCCGCCAAATGGTGCAGTCGCTCCGAGACAGGCACGTAAGCCCTCTCTGCATGAACCCGCCAAGGGCTGAAGGCAAGCACCCCTCCGCCTTGCTCCCCACAGCATCCCCCTCCTATTAATCCCCCATCAGCTCTCAAAGCCAGAGGCAAACAACTACTGAGAGGCAGCGAGAGATCCCAGCCCAGCGCAGCTTTCAGAAAAAAAGGCGACTGTTTTGTTGCGATAATGGAGAGCCGGCTGACAAGAAAGAGCAGGAGGGGGGTGCCAGGGACTAATTTCCTGTTGATATTTTTAAAGCCTCCATTAGAGACTCGGCTGCCCTCCACAGGGGAAGCTTTCTCCATCGCACACACCCTCCCTTGCACCCCCAACAGCTGTGAGCTGCACAGCAAAGTGGCGGGTCAGGTGGGGACATCCTATGAAAGACCGCTCCCAGGCTTCAGAGGCAGTGGCGGAGCGGATAAGTTCTGAAGTGCAGACCCTCTTTGTGACAACAACACGCACCCCCTCCCAGTCGCTTCTAAGAAACAGAAATCAGAGTTTGAACAGGGCAGAGATGATGGCAGGAGTGTACTAAGCCAGCTTCTTGCTGGCTCTCAGCTACACATTTTGCTCGACATCCAGCCTGAGAAAGACCCCTGGTGGACTCAAAAGCTTGCTCACACTTTTGTGATGTTTTGGTAGGTCATAATGGTAGGCATTTGCTAAAATAAAATAGTGGCAGCTTAACCCTTAACCATGCATGCCTACAGCCTGGCTAGCTCAGATGGTTAGAGTGTGATGCTGGTAACACCAAGGTTGTAGGTTCAATTCCTGCATGGGACAGCTGCACCTCTCCTGGTATGCCCCACGGAGGACCTTAAGGTCCATAAATAGCAACACCCTAGAGGTCCCGGGCTCTAAGGAAGTTAGATTAGCCTCAACCAGAGCCAGGGCCTTTTCAACACTGGATCTAGCCTGGTGGAACATTCTGTCTCATGAGACCAGGGCCCTGTGGGATCTGATTTCCTTCTGCAGGGCCTGTAAGACAGAGTTGTTCCACCTGGCCTTTGGCTTAGAATCAATTTGATTCCCTCCCCCTCTTTCTTTTTTCCTTTCTCCTCCTATGAAGAGGCTGCATCTTAATGTTTTAATGTTGTATTTTAATCTTGTTTTTAAGTTGTATTTTAATCAACTTGTTTTTATTATTGGTTGTTAGCCGCCCTGAGCCTGGTCTTGGGTGGCGAGGGCGGGGTATAAATAAAATTTATTATTATTATTATTATTATTATTATTAGGCAAGCACCCCATGAAAGGGCATTACTATTCTTATTAAATTTGATCCCACCTTTCTGCTGGGCAGCTCATTGCTGGCCCTTGTCCCAGCTGTGAAACGGAGGCGTAGTGCTTTCGCCAGGTCTGCATTGCAGCCATTTCACAGTTAAGATTCATGTGGTCCCTTCAGAGCCACCATTTCATGGGAAAAAGTCAGTCCTGGGCAAAAACTGAGACTGCCTCCCCGGTGGATGCTCCACCCTTCAACGAGTGATGCAAGTGTGAAAAGTCATCAAAATGATAAATGCTACTATGAACAATCAGGGATGTCAAATAATTCCAATGCAAGTGAAAACCAGAGTGAAAATTGGGGATGGTTACTTATTTGTCCCATGTCCAGAATGGAAATTAATCCAGCAAGTATGATCAGTATATGCTGCTGTTGCTGCTTTGTGTTGGCAAATGAGGCATAATTAAAATAATAGAATTGTAGAGTTGGAAGGGACCCAAGGGTCATCTAGTCCAACCCCCTGCAATGCAGAAATCTCGGCTAAAGCATCCATGGCAGACAGCCATCCAACCTCTGCTTTAAAACCTCCAAAGAAGTCCACCACCTTCTGATTGATGGTGTTTCCCCTCCATTTGTACTGCTTTTCCTTTGCTATGAAATGAATGGCCTTTGACTTGAAATGCTGTGGAATAACATACAGATAATGTAATTATGCAAATTCTGCCCTAGAAGACAGCAAGATGAAGCCAAATTGCAGCAGAACAGAAACAGCACTGCCCATGACGCAGATGGATGGAATGGAAATCAATGCCTTCCTGTATTACCACAGCTGAAAATTTCCTATCTCCTCACATCGCCTTGAGGCATTGCAGTGGACTTGCACTCCATTCACACATTCAGCCATGAGTCGTCAAGGGATGATAAATTCGGTGGTTGATATACCTTTGTGGGCCAAGCCTCCCGTCCAGAGAATGCCCATGCTTTGTCTTAAAAAAATGGAAATCCATTCACACATTCAGCTGCCAGCCACTAAGGGCTGGTGATTGCATGCCATTGGCAACTTCAGCATCAAAGGCTGGTTTATGTGAATGGGCCAGCACAGATTATAATACCACAGACAGCATTTATAGGCTGCCTCTCAGGCACCCCACTTGCCAATAGGATGAGTCCACACACTGGCTGTGCAGTCACCATGTAAGCCAATGAAGCAGAAGGGACACAAGAAGGTGCTTCATACAGAGTCAGGCCACTCACCATCTCACTCAAGGCTGGGGAATCTCCTGCGCCCCCCAAGCCATTTCCAGTGGCCTGCCAGCCCCCTACCATGTTTCCTTTCAGTGCTAGAATAATAAAATCATTGAAAAGCAACATCTGTGCAGTAGCCAGTGGCTGCTGAAGTGGGGGGGGGTGGAATCCCTTCCCCTCGCCTTCCCCGAGACCATTGAAGTGGAAGTCATTGGTGGCAGCGG
Organism: Podarcis cretensis; assembly: GCF_951804945.1. NCBI lineage: Eukaryota > Metazoa > Chordata > Lepidosauria > Squamata > Lacertidae > Podarcis > Podarcis cretensis. Next base: position 33,938,317 of record NC_137177.1, read on the forward strand.
CGAACTCCAAGTAGCAGCTGAGCTACTGCGCTCCAGTCTTCCCTGAGTGCTTGGTTATTGTCGTTGGTGCTCAGGAAACATCCGAGCAGATGGGGGTGCTGAGGTGGAAGTAGGCGGCCAAGCGCTCTGCTTTCTCCTAAGCGTGCTCAGCAATCACTACTGTCGCTTGAGAATCACTGGAGCGCTCAACTGCATGCTTTCCCCTGCGGAGAAGAGGAAGAGAGGCCTCCTCTCCTGGCTATCTCCTACCCCACAGCTGAAGAGAGAGCTGTGTGAGCAGGAGAGAGAGAGAGAGAAGGAGGTGACCACACCACCACTGACAAACAGTTAGCCAAGAGTGAACCCTCAATGAGAAACGGTCCACCACCCTGATCCAGCTCAACATAGTCAACACTGAACCCAGGGGTCATCTACATGCAAAGCATGTGCCCTACAGCCCTTTCCCAAAGCAGATATTAAGATGGTATTTTGTTTTACTGCAGAGGAATTTCCCTTGTGTTGCTCAGCATCGTCTGCAACTCTGCATTGAACGCAAGTGGCTCTGCAGGACCTCAGAAGAGGGTCTTTCTTGGCCCTCCCAGGTGATGGAACCTGAGACCTTCTGCATGCAGTTTGACCATTGAACTACAACCATTCTCTGCATGCCTGCTTCAAAAGAGTCCTAACAGGTACAAACATCCATATCTGAATGGCTTTCACCATGAGATTTCTGTCTAGATCATGGTCAGAATCGGCAAGAGAAGATGTATCACACTCTCCCAATCCTGGTGCTTTCCATATGTTTTGGTCTACAGTTCTCATGGTGGCAGGGGCAGATGGAAGTTGTAGTCCAAAGCATCTGGAAAGCACCAAGTTGGTGAGGACAGACATGCCTGAAGCTTCTAGCTGGCTCTGAAGCAGGAGGCAGGAGCAAACTCATAACAAAAGGAACAAAACAAAAGCTGAAGGTGCAAAAGCAATTGGGAAAGTTAACTGCTTTCAATACGGCAGTGGTTCTGTAAATTCTTTAAATTCAAAAAGTCAAAGAAAGCAGTCATTAATTGCTTCATCAAAGTCTGCAGCACAGCGCCCCCTTGTGTCACACTGATGCAAGTGATGCTGCCTCACCTTACCAATTAAGTTCGTGTGTGTGTGTGTGTGTGTGTGTGTGTGTGTGCAGCGTCACCTGCCCTCACAAATTCTAGCAGTAAAATACTTCTTCTTGGTACAGGTGGACCCACAGAAGTAGCTGACTCCCCATTGCATTCTCAGGGTGGGCACTGCAAAACAAAGGTACTTTGCTCCTGCTTGAAAGGGTAGATACAAGCCAGATGTTAAAGGTAAAGGTAAAGGTACCCCTGCCCGTTCGGGCCAGTCTTGCCAGACTCTAGGATTGGGCACTCATCTCACTCTATAGGCCGGGAGCCAGCGCTGTCCGCAGACACTTCCGGGTCACATGGCCAGCGTGACAAGCTGCATCTGGCGAGCCAGCGCAGCACACGGAACGCCATTTACCTTCCCGCTAGTAAGCGGTCCCTATTTATCTACTTGCACCTGGAGGTGCTTTCGAACTGCTAGGTTGGCAGGCGCTGGGACCGAACGACGGGAGCGCATCCCGCCATGGGGATTCGAACCGCCGACCATGCGATCGGCAAGTCCTAGGCGCTGAGGTTTTACCCACAGCGCCACCCACATCCCAATAAGCCAGATGTTAGGGCTGCCCAGACCCCTTCAGGTGAATTGTGTTTGATTTGCAAAAACTGTTTTACTCTTCCACTGAAATTCCTCAAATGTGACATCCAAGAAGGCAAGGCAAGTTTCTCCTAAACTGGCAAAATTCAGTGGGCAAGTGAGAGAAAGTCCGTTTGGTTCCCCTTTTAATGAAAGTTGGCTTAAAATGCAGCTACCCTCTGAAATTCTCCAGATCTTTCAAAGAGAGAATATTGCAAAAAGTGTGCATTTTAGGCAATATTGCATACAAAAATTAGAAGAAAAGTGGTCTAAAGTGCTGACAACTTGTTTGAAGATTATGTGAGGAACTGAACCGAAGACTGGAAAAACAAGAAAATGAAGGAAAATGAAATTGACAGATCCATCCGTTCTTAATCCAGGCACGTGCAAAAACACTGGAGAAATTGAGCTAGTCTCATCAAAACCTGTCTATGAACCTGGCTCTATGAAAAATTACAGAATTAGATGAGCTTTACTTCCTTCAAAACCCATAAGTGGCTGAGAGAGCAGCAGGGCTGGGGGAGAGGGGATTTCTTTGTTAGCACTTCATCATAAGCAGGGCAGGGACTTTTAAACTATGCTCAGTCATAACTAGCTAATAATTATCTTGAACAGAGAAAATCATCTTGCTACAGATCTGCAGAGCTCTGCTGGTGCCTGATGGTTCCCACCTTCCCAGTGCCCACTAGGACTCCTCCTCCCCAGAGTCTTTCCCATACAATCAAATTAGTAAGAGTGCGGAGAATGAAGGTCATGATTATCCACTGATGTGGCTTTCAGCCCCCACCTATGCCACGTATGAAAAAACAACCACAGGAAAAAGCACCTTCAGGAACCAAAACTAGAAGATGAGGGCCGGAAGTCGTGGCCACCCATGGGTGGCTTTCAACAACCGCCTTTCAAGTTTGCACCTCAAAGAAGCTTCCTGGCCAGCCAACATAAACAGAATCTGCCCTTTGATCAGTGAGTCAAACATCAATCCTTCCCTTTGAGGGGCTTCAATATTTTAAGGCAAATGTTCAAAGGGGCCTGATTCCCTTTTTTAAACCCAGCAAACTGATATTCCTGCATCCTTGAAGGCAAAATGATATTCCTGCAACCTTCCGCCTCACTCAAGTAAGCTCAAAAGCACGATGCTAGTACAGTGGTACCTCGGCTTACATACTTCAGGTTACATACGCTTCAGGTTACATACGCTTCAGGTTACAGACTCCACTAACCCAGAAATAGTGCTTCAGGTTAAGAACTTTGCTTCAGGATGAGAACAGAAATCGTGCTCTGGTGGTGTGGCGGCAGCAGGAGCCCCCATTAGCTAAAGTGGTGCTTCAGGTTAAGAACAGTTTCAGGTTAAGTACGGACCTCCGGAACGAATTAAGTACTTAACCCGAGGTACCACTGTAATTAGGTGAGGTGGGGAGGAGGCCATAAAGAGTTCACCTGTCACCGTTTCCAAAACAGCCAGAAAAGCCTGTGCCATCACTGGGGGAGAAATTCGGTTTGGATCACATTTTAAAGCAAAACCGTCTGAAACATAACAGAAACACAGCAATCCTTTGAAATCTGCCCTTCTCAGAATTTTTCCATTTTGAGGGCTGTGCTGCCTCTTCTCTGCTGCTCCTGCCCCCTCCCCTTCCTCCCAGGGTGACGATGGCTGCCTCTGAGAGACGTCCTGCCTGATGGAGGACACGGCCAAAGTACAAGCTCATAAACAGGCAGTACAAGCCATGCTTTTTACTGGTTCTATCTTTACGAGGAGACGCCGTGAACTGTAACGAGATAATATTCTGTTCTTGGTCACCCTGTTAAGAAATTATCATGGTCGTCCACTTGAGAAACTCGCCCCAGGCGCCCACTGGGATGATCAGCACAAAAGCACAAGTCGGGGGAGGGGAGCAGAGGGGGAATAAAGGAGGAAGGGTTGCCTGAAATGTTTCCAAATGATTAAAAAGCCACTTTGCAAAAGGAGCTTCTGCTGAGCGAAAGGCAGGGCAAGAGTAATTCCCATAAGCAGCTGCACAAGAATTTCCTGCATCCCAAAGTTAGACCTGGAAAAGGCTGTGCCTTTCTGCGCACCTGAGTCAAATGCTCACTGATGCTCCAGGGGCATGCCTCCTTGGAGAGCGTAAGGAATCATCGAATCAAAGACACAGAAACAGAGAGTTGGAAGGAATCTCAAGGGTCATCTAGTCCAGCCCCCTGCAACGCAGGAATCTCGGCTAAAGAATCCCTGACAAATGGACATCCAACTTCTGTTTTTTAAAAAAAGGTATTCAATCCCACTGTCAGAAAGTTCTTCCTAATGTTTAACTGGAGACAAACAGCTGGGGCAAATGCTGAGAAGGTCCCATATTGAGACTGCAAGACCCATCACCCTCAGCAGGGAAGCAGCATCAAGCTTTGCCTCTCAATGCCTGTTATTTGTTTCCTTCACCTCTCCAAGGTTAAGGTAACTGGGTCACCTCAAATCTGCTCAGTCACAAGCATTCAACCATTTCTGCAAACACGTGTGTCTAGTCCTCAGGGTTGCAGGGGAGAGTTTGAAAACCTGCAACAGTACTTTGGCGAAAATCCAGAAGCCAGTGGGTGGCTAGTAATAAAAATAATAATAACCACCAAATGAGTAAGAGGCTGAGGTTCCCTGAGATATAGATATTTCCTACCCTACTACACCCTGATGCTACTGGGCCCTCCTTGTATTCAGACATTCAATATTTTGCCTTCGGATCAGGAAAAGCTTTTACCACTCAGTTCTTCTGAATACGTAGACTACATTTAGGGCAGCAGAGCAAAGCGGTAAAGAAGACTGGATTGTTTTGGAACACAGGTGCAAAATGCAATTTTTGAAGACTCATGTTTACAGAGAACACAAGTATTGGTTGTACAGATGGATTTAATGTACTTTTAGTCTTTTAAATTTGGTGTTCGGGTTTTGGTTTTTTTTGTATGCCTTTTTGGTTCACCACCCCAATATTTTTGCATGGAAAAAGAAGGAAGGAAAAGAAAAGAAAAGAAAAAAGAAAAGAAAAGAAAAGAAAAGAAAAGAAAAGAAAAGAAAAGAAAAGAAAAGAAAAGAAAAGACACCAGGGGAAAGATGCTATCCTACCTTATCCCTTGCTAAACCGTTCTTTTTCTACTAGTAGTGATTTAAAAGAAAACTGCTGGGGTGCCTTTAAACATATGATTCCCCACCTGCAGTCTGAAGTGGTACAGTCCATTCTATCCGCCACAGGCCTCTACCACCTCATCCCTTTGCATGCATGAACCCGGCCTAAGCTGCCAAGCAAAGTGTTTTACATGGGCTTTTAATCGCTTAACGGCTGGTTAAGATGCTGTAAGCCGTTTAATGTGCTCTGAGCTTCCCCCGTTGTGAAGTTACCCCAAAGGGAAGATGCAGCAAAGAGGGGATCAGAAGCAGGAGGATTTGCTCATCTGCTTACCCCGCAAGAACCCAGGCAAGTAAAGAAGCAGATGTTCTGCATTGCCAGCCATCTTTGTAAAAACGTTTACGCCAGGAAGAACTGGAAAAGGTAGTGGGAACAGAAGCAGGCATCTGACCACCATGGGCTTCAAAAGCCTCAATTTCACTTAAAAGACTAAAAAGATCCCAACACTTTTCAGGATTGGTGAGGAAACAAAAGTCATGTCACTTCAACAACGCAGCCCCTTGCACCCCAGAGCCTTGCTTATTAATCCAGATTTATGCATATCCATTCACTTACATTCAGCTGCTCTTGGTAGTGCAGATCAGCTTCATTCCATTCCGTGTCAGTTTAGCACATGCTCAGACACAGATGTAGTCCATCTTGTTTCCAATGAACAACCCCCAATATCTAATTTTCCACATGCTCTTCCTCTAAAATATGCAGGTTTTTTAGACATATTCCCTAAAATATGCATTTTTGTAGAAATATTCCCCAGAAATTGCACATTGGTACATATGCTTGAATGGAGATTCCTGCATTGCAGGGGGTTGAACTAGATGACCCCAGGTTCCCTTCCAACTCTACAATTCTATACATGTTTTCCTACCAAACCTGCACCACAGATTTTGGAGAAATATGTTCCAATCTGCATGTAAGCCAGCCAATGAGGTCAGAGTGCTTTAAGGCAAAGGCGGAGAACCGCTGGCACTCCAGATGTTAGGGAGCTGCTTTGTGATGAATCAGACCATTGTTCCATCCAGCTCAGTATTGTCTACACAGACTGACAGCAGCTCTCCAGGGTTTCAGGGAGAAATCTTTAACAACTCTACCTGGAGATGCCGCCTTCTGCATGCAAGGCAGTTGCTCTACCACTGAGCTACGACCCTTCCTCTTGGAACTCCAATTCCCATTAGCCACAGTCAACACGGCCAATAATGATTAGGGATGATGTGAGCTGAAGCCCAACAACACCATCTGGGATGGCGCTGCTAGTCCCCCCCCCCACTCTAAAATACAGTGGTACCTCGGGTTAAGAACTTAATTCGTTCTGGAGGTCTGTTCTTAACCTGAAACTGTTCTTAACCTGAGGTACCACTTTAGCTAATGGGGCCTCCCGCTGCCACCGCACCACCAGAGCATGATTTCTGTTCTTGTCCTGAAGCAAAGTTCTTAACCTGAAGCACTATTTCTGGGTTAGTGGAGTCTGTAACCTGAATCATCTGTAACCTAAAGCATCTGTAACTTGAGGTACCACTGTACAAACTGACAAAACTCTTCCTCCCTCCCTAGTAGCACCAGACAGTTGCATCACAAGCAGCAGGAGAACTGAGCACCGGGAGGCAGTGATGCCCCCTCGCTGCCTTTTCCGCAGCCCCAATCCAGTCATTTACCAGGCAGAGGGGAGCCTGTGAGGTCTTTTTCCGCAGCCAAGAGAGGCCGGCGCAGTTATAAGACAATTAGCCTTTGTTTAGAATGTTCATTATCTCACTCAGCAGCAGCCGGCAAGGGGGTGTGTGAGAATAAGGGAGTGCTCTGCTGCAGAAAAGCTGGCCCACTGCAATCCAGCTTCCCCATCTCATAATCCCAAAGCCAAGCTGCAGATGCCTCCCCAGTTGGGTGGCGGAACCCAGGATTCCTCTGCACAGCCTCCAGGAAAGAGTTATTGGCAGGCCTATCCCACCGACCAGACATTTTTCATCGTGCCAAAAGGCATATTGTTCAATAAAATATTAACTTAGTTCAGGTGCTATCATCCTGGCTGTGCTGGCTTGAGAGCACTAGGTTGGCAATGGGGAATAGCGTGGTGTAGTGGCCTGAAGCAGAGGAAAGGAACCTGCTGCTCTGCAAATGGAGCTGGATTCTATCTCCCACCATCCATGATCATTGGCCAGGCTGGCTGAGACTGATGGGAGATGAACTCCATCAACCTCTTAGAGTATTGGACTCAGATCAGGAAAGCACAGCTCAGTTCTCCATACAGCTATAAAATTCATTAGGCGAGCCTGGGCCAGTCACCATCTGTCAGTCTAACCCACCTCACAAGGCAATTGTGGTGATAAAAATGGTAGAAGAGAACCGTATTTTCTGCCATGAGTTCCTTGGAGGAGGAGGAGGATCAAAAATAATACAGCAATGTTAACAGATGCAGCTTTTAAAAAGAAGGCTCGGAGGAATTAATGAAAGATGGGTCAAGTCAAAGGCTTTTAACCATAGCAGCTGAACTGAGCCTCCACTTAGGGAGGCAGACTACAAAATGATTAGATGCTGGGAATAAATGGTGGGGTAGCCACCACCTCTTTGTGAGCTTCCAAGGGACTCTTGCTGACCAGCACTAGAAAGCATGTTTTGGCATTATCCAGTTGTTGATGTTTTTAAGGTATTTTTGAAGCTGTTGAATTGGGATGGATCAGCCATCCGGCAAGTTCTGCATTGGCTGAAGATGATGGGAGTTGTTGTCCAAAAAATTTGGAAAGCACCAGGTTGGTGAAGGCTGCTTTAGGGTGTGTTGGGTGCTTAGCTGGGTTCTGCAACGTGCTGTACTGCTGTTGCCTCCTTCAAGGCAATGTGTTTTTCAAATGTGGGGCTCTCTCCTTGGGGCCCTCTCATGGTCCCCTGAGGAGTCTGTGGATCAGACGTTGGCATTTAGCAGCAGAGATGCCTTCTCAGGTGAGGCTCCTGTGCCCACAGACCTGCACAGGATGGACCAAGAAGTAGATCCAGCTTATCCTTGGAGTTGCAGCTGCCAGAGGACTCTGGCTTCATGGAGTCCTGGTCTGGGGCCACAACACAACTGCTGTTGCTGGATTCCCCTCTGTGGGTGATGTTTTCAGGAAAGGAATGTATGTTTTGCAGAGGAAAAAAAAGGAGAGTCCCATGTTTTGGCTTTGTGGAAAGGGGCATCCCCACAATTTTTACCTTGAAAGCAGAATTTAAGCTCCGTAATGCCAGAGAACGGCTCCTCCTCTGCTCTTCCATCAGAAGACAGATTTCTTCAAAAGGGTATAGATGTTTTCCTGATAACATCATAGTAGCAACAGGAAGATAGGGCAATTCCTCAAAGACCTGATTATAATTCAGAGAGACTTCACAGAATTTCAATTAAGGGCAGAAAAGAAAGAAAAGAGAAAAGAAAAGCCAGACAAAGCTTCTCGTTCCCCAAAGCTAGAAGTGACTGAATGACTTCTGTGAGGGTGTCTCACAGAAGAAAGGAAGGAGCAGCATCAGCTTGGAGGGCAGAGGATAAGAGAGGCAGGCAGAGATTCTGCAGTGCTACGTCAATCTCACCCACACACATTGCGGGGTAAAATGCAAGACCCACATGAATTACAGTTCTGTGCCATCTTCTAAGAATGGCCATGGTAAAGACCAGCCTGTCACCATTTTGAGTAATCCATAGGGCCACACAGACCCAAGTTCAGTCATTTGTGGCCAGGGAGTTGGGACAAAGCGTTCACAAAGCTTTTGATTCCTGGTCACCTGGGAGACAAAATGTATTTATCATGGGAGACCAAGCAAGGAGCTATCTAGAAGCCAGGTCTGTCTATATCAGGCACGAGGAAGCTGCACTCCTGACTTCTGTGGGATCAGCAAGGAATTGTCGTACCTCCTGAGCAGCAACAAGACCTATCAGCAACTAAGCCTGGTCACTGCTGTCAAATTCAGCTGTATCCAAACCATGGTCTACAATGTTCACCAGGAAGTTTTTAAGACCCCTGGACCTCTTGACTACGGCTGCAGTCAAAAGTGCATAGCAAAAGACTCAAAATCCTCCTTTCATTCCCTGTGAAGATGCACTAAATTTACAAGACACGCTGGATCACACTGGAGGAGGCATTATACCTGGATGGCCAGCTGGCAACTCCATCCAGGAGTGTTTTTTTGGCCAGCTGAAGCTGTTGAGCTAGCTGCACTCATCCATCTTGACCATAGGAACACAAGCCTCCACAGTTACATCCAGGGTGGATGACTGAAACACATTCTCCATGGAAAATCCTCAAAAAGCATCAGCTGTTCCAGTATGCAGATGCAAGGATGTTGGTGATCGCACATGTGTTGCACTAATTCTGCAACAGCTGCCTTGGTGGTTATCCATCTGTTTCAGTGCACAGTTCAAAGTGTTGTTGAGTACCTTTAAAGCTGTACATGGCTTAGATGTAGTATACCTTAAGGCAAGGGCACTAAACCTTGAGCTTGGTGGCTCCACTGTGACCCCACCAATTTCAGTGACCATAGGGGGAAATGAAGTAATTGGGAAGAGTGCAGTGCACTAATTGATGGACCTGCCATCCACTCTCTCCCTGGTCATCAGACTGACTGTTTGATGAAAAGAGAAGGGACAATAACTCCTCCTCCTCCTCCTCAGTTGATCTGCACTTCTTCCTTACATCTTTGGATGTCCCTTTGGGGCTGTTGCTATTAAAGTGCAACTGCTCTAGATTCTGAAGTGAGTCTTCCCACCAAGGGAACCTGCACAACTTAAAGAGTAATTGGAAGGCACCTGTATGCCCTGGTGGTTAGCAGACTAGAAGCAGGATGTGTTTCCTTTTTTAAGATGATGTGGCCTTACATGTTCTTTCATTTTTCAGGCTTTGGACTCATTTTTCAGGCCATCCTTAATAGTTTTGCCTCTCTTCTTCCCACAGATGTGAAGAAGAGATGTCCTCACCACCACATTCACTCCTTGTGTTTGGGAAATCTCCATTTTTGCTTTTCATGCTTCAGACACTCTCTCTCTCTCTCTCTCTCTCTCTCTCTGTGATGCCAAAGCAGCCTAACTGACAGTTAGAAGGGGCCCTTGGCCAACCTCTGTCTGCTCTCGTTGGGGCTAATTGTTGTTAGCAAATGATCCTCCTTTGGGGTTTTACTAGACCTCTGGGGCCATTTCTAGCCAAAGTATGCAAGAGCTATTGGAGGCAGGGGAGGCATGAGCACAGCGAGATTTTGGTCTAATTTGGCAGTATGCCAGCCCCCTGTTTGCTTGCAAAACTTGAACCTTAGCAAAATAGTATCTGCTTCAAACACAGAGGTATGAAAATTGCAAATTCTGGGCAAATTTCTCCATTTGAAGTTTGGAAGCCAGCTCAAGCCCCAAGAAAGGAGCCAAGAAAGTTGTAGAGCACACTAATACCTCCCTCAAGCAGTGAGACATCACAATGAAATTTGGAACTCATAATCCTGTTTTGCATTCAGACATCAGCTTGACACTTGCACCCAATTTCAAAAAAAAAATATGGATTCTCATGACACTGTAAGCCAAACTATGGCTCACTGAAACAGGTCGTGCCTTCAGAGAGGAGCTGCAGCTGCTGTGCTCCTCTCTGGTCCCTTCTGCTCCCTGGCCACACTGAGCTAAGCCACACTTTGGCTTAGCAGGTCATCTGAATCCAGGCTTAGGGCTGAGCTCTTCCCTTCTTAACCAAGCCAAGGAGGTCTGGGGAGGAGCAAAGTGGCTGGGATCTCCTCTTTGAGAGCCCCAGTGCTTGCCTGGTAAATGGCAGGCCCCAGACTGAAGAATGGTTTCACAGGAGGCTGCACAAGGGAGACAATCCCAGCAAACTTGGAAGCCAGCTCAAGCCCCAAGAAAGGAGCCAAGAAGATTGGAAGACATTTAAAGTATATCTTAAGAACTGTTGTAAAATTGATGAGTGCTAAAATGTCAAAGGAAAGGAAAAGATAGAATTATAGCTGTATTTGGTTGATGAATTAGAAGAAAAAATTGAAAAAGAAAATAAGTTATTATTTAATTGGAACGAAGGGTTGTTGAAAAAATTTAAAATAAGGATGCAGAGAGGGGGAGGTAAGGGGAAGTCCGAGAAAGAAGGTTTATGAAAAGAGGATCTGAAATTATACTTGTTTATATGTTTTTGTATGTCTATGTGTGTATGTTATTTTGTTTTAAATCTATGTTGGAAAATTAATAAAAATTATATTAAAAAAAAAAAAGACAATCCCAGCAAACTGGCTTTCGTGTGGCATGCAATGAAAGCTCTCCAGAGTACAGCCCACTGTTGAGGGAGGTTGGTGGGGGAAGGAGAGGGGTTTGCCCAGAAGTGCCTACAGAACATCCCACTGGGCCGGGAGCCAGGGGAAGGCTCCTTTTCTCCCTTCCTGGCCCGCTGCCACTCTCCATTCCAAGGAGCCTGAATGCATCTTTGGCACAATTCACCAAGCTGATGTCGTTAACAGCGATGCTTTTTGCCAATCGCTGGATCAGAGTCGCTATCACTGGCAGCCAGGCGGCCCTTTTTGGGAATTTATTTTACCTTAACTGTCATTAAAAAAAATTTTTTCAAAGGTCTTCCAAATGCGAGTTTGAGTTTAAAAGCTGCTCCAAGATTAAGGATTATTCCCTGCCAGAGAACACTCTGTGCCTGCCTTATAGCCTTGAGTGATTTACAGGACTGCCCATGCCTGGTGGGGGGGGAGGGGGGAGAGGGGGAGAGAGAGAGAGAGGGAGAGAGTGGTGAGATCAGGGAGAGCACTGGGACTAGAGTTGGGGGCAACAGCAGCAACAGAAACATTGAACATCGGTAGTGGCGCCCTCCCTGTGGAATGCCCTCCCACCAGATGTCAAAGAGAACAACAACTACCAGACTTTTAGAAGACATCTGAAGGCAGCCCTGTTTAGGGAAGCTTTTAATGTTTGATGTATTACAGTATTTTAATATTTTTTTGGAAGCTGCCCAGAATGGCTGGGGAAGCCCAGACAGATGGACAGTGTATAAATAAATTATTATTATTATTATTATTATTATTATTATTATTATTATTTATTAAAAAAAGTCTTTCACATTACTATACTACCATCCTTACAACCACCCTGCAAGGTAGGCGGGCACTGTTAGTCTCACAGTGCAGACAGATATGGGGCTGACCATTCTAAGACACCCCAGAGAGTTCCTGGAAGAGGCAAAAATCTGAACATGGAATGGACCTCCCAATTCATGCATCAGTCTTTCCACCACTAAGCTAATCCAATGGAATACTGTAACATCCTTTGCTTTGCACCAGTATAAGAGCTGCTGTGACTTGCTTTGCCCCAAGGCACATCTAGCTCAACATTGAACCTTCATAACTACTAATTCACATGCAGTCATCCTAATAAGGGAACACCTGGATTTAGGGCCTCCTTTTCCCTGTGACCCCAATTTGCAATTAGTTTACACCTCACCTTTCCTGCTATGAACTCAGGTAGATGTAGACTCTTCTCCCTGCCACCCCCATTTTATCTTCATAACAGTCCTGTGAGGTATGTTTAGGCTGAGAGACAGTGACTGGCCTGTGGTCACCCTGAGAGCTCCCTGTCTGAGTGAGGATTTGAACCCTGGTCTCCCAGGTCCTAGTCTGACACTCTAACATCTATACCACACGAACAATTGCAAGAATGGTTTAACAACACACAGGTACATGAGCTGAATCCAGATCAGCTACCTGGCAGAGTAGAGTACAAACTGTGGGGGGCAGGTGATCAGGTCCTATTTTGGGGCTTCCGATTGGGGCATTTGGTTGACCACTATGAGAACAGGAGGGTGGACAAGATGGACCACTGGGCTGATCCAGCAGGCTCTGTTTGTGTTCTTAGGAGTAGCAGAAGGGGGTTAAACATTTTCTGTTCCCTGCTGTTGCCCTGATCTGGAGCAGACACATACACAGAGAGACAAACACAGAATTGCTATTTGCACTGGAAAGAAACCTCCCAGCACATCAGTGGGAGCCTTATTTGGAGATGCAGAAGGGCTGACCTGGATCGAGGCTGCAGCAGGAGGCAAATGGCCCTGGGATACCCAATGGAGGAGTGGACATTAGCAGTAGAACCATGCCAAGAGGTTTTCAGGATCTGCTTACACTGGGTCGACCTTCCTTCCTCCTTTCCTTGCCACATGACCAGTTTTGCACCTGTGACAATCACAGGCAACTCTGGCTTTGTAACTTTGAGAAGCAAAGCACAACCCCAATTTCAGCACAGAACAAAGAAGTGTGTACCCCGGTTACTGGAAGTTTGAGAAATGTTAACGTAGCATACTCTCCTTAGCTTAGTCTGGGAGCTGGCATTGTAAAGCAGGGAAAAACAAAAAGCAGAACTTGGTTAAGAATGTAAGAGGAGCCCTGCTGTTGAATCAGGCCAATGACACACCTAGGCCACTAAGCTGGGCTCCCAGTGGCCAACCAGACGCCTGTGGGAAACCCAAAGGCAAGACCCACGCACAAGAGCGCTCTGCCCTCCTGTGGCTTCCAGCAACTGGTATTCAGAAGCATTACTGCCTCCAACTATGGAAGCAGAGCAGAGCTATCATGGCTAGTAGCCATTGGTAGCCTTTTCCTCCATGAACAGCCTTCACCAACCTGGTGCCCTCCAGATGTTTATCTGGAGAGCAGCAGCTTGGTGAAAGCCACTGTAAATCAATGACTACATACAATGGCAAAATCCATGCCCTATTAGGATTGTGTTTCCTGTTCTCTTCCTTTCTCTCTGCCACAGATTCCCTCTTCATATGTTTCTTATCTGCTGTATTTTGTGTGAGGGGCGGTGGTGGCAGGGGGAGTCCCATGTGATCCGCAGTTGCTGCAGTCTGTCTCCAGATTGGGGTGGGTGGGGGGAGTACCGCTCCACTAGCTGTCACGTCTGGCAGTCATGAAGAGGCCCAATCCGAGTGCATTTCTCTAATTTGTTTTTAAAGGCAGTTGAGGCAATGGCCACTCCCAGCATCCCATAGCAATTAATTTCACTGGCTATTTATATGGAGTTCCTTCTCTTCATTTTTTTAAGCTTGCTGCTATGCTATTTTCACAGATGGGCCCCCGTTTTGCTGTGTGGAGGGGATGTAGAAGGGCCTTCACTGCACTGGTGCTCTCCGGGTGCATTCTTCTGGCTGGGGCTGAGGAGAGTTGTATTTCAATAGTGTTAAAATAGTATTGGACAAACATGGAGTTAGATGGGCCAGAGGCCTGATTCAGTATAAGGCAGCTTCCTGTGTTCCTTGGGGCTGCAGTATCACCATGATGCCACTGTGAACAGGGATGGCTTCCCTCAAAGAATCCTGGGATCTGTAGTTTGTTCCAGATACTGAGAGTTACTGTATTAGGAGACCCCCGCTCCCCTCTCAGAGCTACAGTTCTCAGAGTGGTTTAGTAATAAATCCCTTTGCACAAGGAACTTTGGGGGTTGTAGCTCTCAGCACCCTTAACAAACTCCCTGTGGGGAGCCATGATGGTTTAATGTGGTATCATAGGGTTTTAAATGTGAGGTGTGGATGTGGCCAGGTCTTAGGTGGGAAGGGAGCCCCCTAGACTGCAGTTCCAGCCTAAAGAAAGTCAACTGACATCCTGCTTGAATATATTCAGCTGACTCTGCAAGCCAATCAGGAAGCACCAGGCCCTTGCAACCAACCCAGCTCATCCCTCTTAAGCATCCTGTTACCCACTCAGCAGCAGCTGCTGTTTCCTGACTGTTGCATTCAATTGTGAGCCCTCCCTGCCTGCCTTTCAACTTCTGCCCCTCCAACCATCTATTTCTCCTTGGAAGTCAACCCCTGCCTTGCCTCTAGGGATGTAAGGAAACCTTGTTCTCTGCAGTGGGCTGCACTTTGTCTTCTGCCAAAAATGGCATTGTTTGTTTCATTATGATGGCAGTGATGGCTACCAACTCGGGTGGCTTTAAAAGAGGACTGGGCAGATTCAAGTTGAAGAAGGCTATCAGTGTCTACAGCTGGATGCAGAAATGCTTCTGAATCTCAGTTGCTGGGATCCACAGGAGAGGAAAGTGCTTATGTGCTCAGGTCTTGCTTGCAGGCCTTCCACATGAGAATAGGAGGGTGGACTAGAGAGGCCATTGGCCTAATCCAACAGGCTCTTCTCATGCTGTTATTGTCCACTGTAGCAAAATTATGTAATTCATCACATCACTTAAAGTAAATTACATTGCCATTATATCATTACACCCCATTCATTTCAATGCAAAGGAATCACTCTGCAAATTGGGATGGGGGGAGGACATAATCAATTACATAACATGTGCAGACTGAAAACAACAACAGCAAATACCAATCCTTGAGGCCTGATGACTGTTGCCCTCACACTCTTCTTGTGGGCCACAGCTGGAATGTCCCCAGCCTAAACTGGACCATTGGTCTGATCTACTAAGGCAGTCCTTGGGCTCTTAAGACAATGAGTATTTTTATGTCTCTCTCTCTGCTCCTTGTCTAATCACTAATCTCTCCTTGCCTCTCCTTTTCTTATCTTCTCAATCTTGACTTTTATTAGTCAAATCCTGCAAACCTCAAGAGAACAGACTGCTTTGCTCTGGAAGATCTGCTTCTGAGATAGGAGCTGACAGGAGACCCAGATACTTGCTACAATCAAGAGATGCTGACTCTCCTGGGCAGTGGACAGCACTTCCAAAAAAGGCTTCTCTAATGATAGAAGGAGCTGCATCCTGCCAAGCCAGACCAATGGCCTGCTGGTCTCATCCAGCAATGCTGACCCACATTGGCAATAGCCCTCAAACCCAGTCTTTCCGGCTGCTTCAGATCCCTGATGCCTCATGGGGTGCAGCTTAATTGGATGGTGTGATGAGCATAATGCAAACCTCCAGAAAAGGAACCAAGTCCCCTGTGGATGAAAAAGATTGGTCTCCAGGCAACCACACTGGAAAACCATGCCAAAGCTGTGTTTCCATTTCGTGGTAAAAAAGAGTTAAACCTATAACAATCTTTGCAGTAGGCTCTGCATGTAATATATTGGCAGGTATTAAACTGTCTTAAATCACAAAATGGCCTGGTTAGCACATAACACAAAGACAGAGTTTGTCTAGGCAAACTGTGGCTTGCTTGAACATGAGCTAGAATCTAGATCATCCGACAGCCCAAATTAGTGTAAGGCAGCTCCCCATGTTCCTAGCAGGACTCTCTCACAATCTCCCTGAAAGTGAAAAGGGACCACAGAGGTCTATGAGAAAGCGGGATACCTGCCTTAGTTGCAGCATTGGCTCATTGTCCTTCACTATGATAAACAGGCTTGCCCCAACATTGGATAATACTCAACTAAAGTTTTACTCAGGGCAGATCTATTGAAATCAATGGACCTAACTCAGAAGGTGGTTTGAAACAGAGGTTGGATGGCCATCTGTCAGGGTTTCTTTAGCTGTGATTCCTGCAGTGAATGGGGTTGGACTACATGACCCTTGGGGTCCCTTACAACTCTATAATTCTATGAACTCATAGCATGAAATTAGCATTCACTAATTTCAATGGACCTACTCTAACTTAACATGGCTTCTATCTCTGTTGACAACCAAAATTAAGAAAAGGACAGGTTCCTGCACAGCAGTCACAAAGTTCTCTTATGTCACTCAACCCTCTAATAGTCCAAAGACTCCAACCCCTTCCCCCGAAGAGACCTATGGGCCACTCCCACCCTGGTTGGGGAACCAGCCTGAGGTTTCCCAACCCAGGTGGAAGTGACCCATAGGTCCTCCAGGTCTCTCTATCTGGCCAACAGGACTCTTCCCAAGCCATGGTTCCCCTTCTGAGGCTATATCGCTCCCCAGGCCTACTCCTGCAAGTGCAGTTCTGCAGCTGGAAAATCTCTTTGCTTGCTTGGAAGCTGGAAAGATGGAAAGATGGCTTGGGGTGGAAGCCTCTGACTTTTTGTGTGTGATTGGAATGCAGCTGACTACAAAAGTGGGAGCTGCCTACCCATTGCCCCACCCACTACTTCCTCTGGCCCTGCCTACCCCGGCATGTGACCCCCTGTCTGAAAAAGGTTCCCCAAGTGTATATCCAACCACAGCCTTACAAACATCTCTGCACAAGGGGCTTCTTTTACAAAAGGGGTTAAGAACAGACAGATCAGTCTATTTCTGGTCTCTGCTCATTTTGCAGGTGCACATTAATTTGTGCTCCCACATTAATTTGTGATTTTTTAAAAAAGTATTTTATCTCAATGAATGCATTTCTAAATGTATTTTATTCAAAACTATTTTTTTTATTAATCGTGACATGTTTTTTGAGCAGAGAACTCCGCTGCAAAATTCACAAGTGCAAAATCCAAAGTATAAGTACGTTCTAATCTATGTATTTATCTGGGAGTTGCAAATTGGGTCAGTTTGCTTCAAAATGCACAGCTCCCTTGATGAAGCAAGAAAACGGGAGTCTTCCAAGGGGCAGGAGGGGAGGAGGGAGCTGTTTTAAGCACAACTTCTCTAACTATGCCATGCGATGTAATTCTGTCATGCAAAACACAGGCAAAGGGACTTGGGAGGAGATGCATGGAAAAGAGCATTGCAGGATTGCACTGGATTTCAGAGCAATTTCTCCCTGTCCTCCTGGGCAGAAATTAGCTGGCTAGAGTGTCCTTATCAAATGTGACACGTTCCTCGTGCTCTCCCTTGCGCCGTGACAGCTGTCGCATCGGGAGGAATTACAGACTCTGGATGAAACAGAAGCTAAGCACTCTCACCGAATTACAACTGGATTTCCTGAGTTGATCTGCAAGGGAGGGGCAGCCACAGATGAATGGCCATGCTGACTGGGGGCTGATGGAAGCTGATCTGAAGGGCACCAGGTTGGGCACAGCTGCTGTAGGGGTTTGGAGACTGTTTCTTATCCTGTCCAGATATCTCCTGTTCTCGGAATTCACAAAATAAAGCCCTGGTCCCTTCCAGTGGTCTATCTCTTGCTCTGCACACAGATATTTCTGAGTTCAATCCCTGATGTGGTCTGAAGTGGAGAACTACAAAAGGCTTCCCTCTCCTTAAGACCCTGGAAAACCACTGCCAGCTAGAATAGACGGCAGCATAAGCAGCTTCAGACATTCATCAGATATGAGGTTAAGAGTTCTGCTGAAAGCCTGCAGCCAAAGAGTTGGCCATTGGTTGAATGTGAATGGGCCCTTTTATCTTCACCTCTCCACCTCCTGGCTGAGTGAACCTTGTTCCACTGGATAAGTCTTCAAAGCTTCCTTCTTAGAATGCTCAGTTTCTTAGGCAGACTTCTTTCTATTTTCCCACTCTAGCATGGCCTTCCCCTTCTCCATCATCAGAGCAGCTCAGTCCAATGGCAGCCTGCTTTGTGCTCTTCTGTGATACTCCGGCATCTCAGCCAATCACTGGCAATGATTTCGTGGCCACCACCAAACCTTTTAGCATATTCCAGTGAAGGTGATTCTTACTCTGAATGTCCAAATTCAGCTCCTTAAAATACAACACCCCCACCACCACCACTGGAACTTGTCACTTTACTGGGAACACAGAAGCAACAGCCCACTTACTTAAACACTCCACATTTAGCATGGTGGCTTTGTTTCATTCCCTGCGCACATTCCCAGGCACCCCAGTCCCCCACTCTGCCACAGAAGCTGCTCCATGCACTACCCTTGGTTCCATTTCTCGCTTGCAGCTCCATCCCACAGATGGAAAGACCCTGTGATGACAGATCTGCCTGGGGCCCAACCAGCACTGTCTCCACCGCCATCTGGGGGTAGAGGTTCCATTCACAGCTGTACACTAGAGATGCCCGTTCCGCAACTTCACAATTTCTGCCTTCTTGTGCCTGAATGAGATGCCAAATGGAGCCATCTCAAGAGCGTGTCGCAGAGAGCAAAGCGTTAAGCAGTGGACTAGAAAGGCAAAAGGGGTCACTCAGTGAGAGACATATTTCTAGAGCAGCGGAGGGGGCTGCCATCACTGGCCCTTTCCTGTGAGTGAAGATGCTGCCAATCTCATGGCCAGCTGAGACCAGGACTAAATAAAACCCATCAGCCCGCTCTAAGCTGGCTTTCTTGCTGTGGAGGGTGGGGGACACATCCGGTCAACTTGAGGCCCACTGCCTCCAATCTGCAAAGCTCTCCACAGAGTTGTACAGCAAGAGGGGTGCAAGGATTTCCTAGCTCTGCCTGTCCCCAAGCTGATGCTTTGGACTCCAGCTCTCACCAGCCCTAAGTAGTCATGCTGTGCTGTGGTTGATAGGTGCTGCAATCTAAAACATCTGGAGGGCACCAGCTTGGGGAAGGCTGTCCCAGATGGAGACACACACACACACACACACACACACACACACAATTAATCTCTCCTGGATTGATTGACACAATCCAGATTCTAATGCATCTAAAGGAAGGAGAGCAAGGCAGGCAACTGTACAGAGCAGAGAAATCCTAGCAGCGGTTCATTTCTAAAAAGAGAGAGGCTGAAGGGGGTGGGTTTGAGCTTGCATGTAAAATGTGTGATGCATCCTGGAGACCCATGCTTCCCAAACCAAATTTGGGGAGCCTAGCTGCTGTTACTTGGCCATAGGCACTCTGCACATGCTCTGGTTATTTGACAGCCTCCAGCCCTGAAGTTCAAACAAGCTCTGGAGCAGAGTCCCAGCTCAAAGCAGTTCAAGAAACTGAGGCAAGGTGCATGATCCTGGAGAAGGTAAAGCCCCAGAATCACTAACTAATCAGATGTGGCAGGAAAAAAGAAAATCCTTCCCACCTGTAAATCCATAGCATCAAACAATGAGCAAAGGGAAGTAGGTAAACCTACTCACTGCAGATGAGTGACTATTTTATAAGTCTGGCTTAAGAATCTCAGTGATGAGGCAAGTAAACGAACCAGCTCCATAAGGTCTTGTAGCATGCCATGCCAAAAAACGTTTGATATAATACACACAGAGATTTCTCTGCAATCCAGAAATCACGTTTAGGCTGTAATTCAAAACACATTTACTAATGAACAAGCCCCATGAACAGCAAGGGGCATGCTTCTCACTAAACATATATTGATTTATGTAACAATATGATCATAAAACATCCTGCAAAACACACACACACAATCACCCAAAACCATAGCACTTAAGAATGGGCTCAAATTCTTAGCACACTTACTAGAATGTGAGAGCTGTTGGATTCCATAGAACCTACTTCTAGGAAAGCCTGCCTAAGATTTAATTGTAAGATTTTCCAAAAAAAAATAGTATTCTCTACACTGAACAACACTTGAGAATATCTGTAGCACATTTGAGCATGCAAAATGCTCCATGTCTATCTGGCGAATCCTTCCAATGATGCTGTAAGGCAGGTCAGGATTAATATCACCCTCATATGGTTGAGAAGGAGATGAAGCTGAGAGCATAGTTCCCCCACACACACACACACAACCCTGCAACCCTCCTGGCAAGTATATCTTCACTGAGGTGTGGGGAGGGGACCAGGAGGACCTCTTGGCTGCCTTACAACAAATGAGATCCTTGGTCCTTCTGGCTCTGGAAACTTCAACCAGCAGCAACATTCCAGAGCTTCAGGCAGGGCTCTATCCCAGCCACACCTGGAGATGCTGCTGGGGACTGAACCTAAGTCCTTCTGCATGCAAAGCATTTGCTCTGCTCCTGGAACACAGAAAGCTGCCTTATACTGAGTCAGACCATTGGTCAGTATCACTGACTGGCAGGGAATCCCCACCAGGGCTTAGGCAGGAGTCTCTCCCAGCCCTGCCTGGAGTTGCCATTGGGGACTGAACCTGGAAGCTTCTGCCTGCAGATCAGGTGCTCCACCACTGAGTTCCAGCCCTTCCCCAACCCCTAGTGGCTTGCGCTCTCAACCAAACAGAAAAACTGCCCCACTGTTCCATATGCACCCATTAAATAAATAGGGTTTGAAGGGATCACTAGTCTCTAAAGCCGGGGCGAGGAACCTGTGGCCCTACAGATGCCGCTGGACTACAGCTCCCATCATCCTTGAAGATGCTCACCGGGGCTGATGGAAGTTGGGAGTCCGACATCGTTTGATGGGCAGCCACATGTTCAACACCCCTGTTCTATGGTCCGCGGGAGCTGAAGCCGCCCTTTGTGTCACAGAAGTGTTCCCAGAAATTGCAACAAAATCTGTCCCTCTGAATGCAGTGAGGCGAGTGCATAGAGGAACGGAGCAGAATGTTAACCAACAGTGCAAATGAGGGAAGGGAAGGAAAAAAACAAGGCAGATGCAAAGAAGTGACTCATTTCACTACACCTCCCCACCAGCATCTAAATGCACATTTTCACTCCCTGTCATGTTACACACACATCCTCTTATTCATCGCTCCAAAAAGAATAATGTCAGACTAGCGTCTATAGCAAAAGCTGCTGCAGGTATTTGAATCCAGCCAAATACTTTATATTGAGACCAGCCTTCAACCTGGTGCTCCCTTCCATATGTTTTGGCTGAGGCTGATAAGAATCGTAGTCCAAAACATCTAGCAATGACCAGGCTGGCAAAAGTTGATTTAGATATATGAAGATATTTAGTTCACACACTAGAAGGGTTAGGAGCAAGTAACCCACATTTTTTATTAAAATATAGACGGAACAGCATGCCCTAAGTGTTCTCTCTCTAACCACAGCTGCTGAAAGACGGTACAAAGAGATAATAAAATAAAGCTCAGATTCTGACTTTGGCGAATCTCCAGGGAAAATTCTGTGCTCCGGAGCTATTTGGAAGGCCTCACTGCCACACTCTTAAGACACTGCCTGAGAACATGGATGGCACAACTTACAAAGGTGCAGAGGTCAGTGAGACATGGGTTGTAAGAATAGAAAATATGTAGGCATGTTGCATTTTACCTCTTGAGAGTTTTACGCCAAGCGATAGCTGGCATGTTTACAAGCCAACCTCCAATCAGTGGTAACTCAATGCAACACAAGCAAACAAGAATCTATCGGGAAATAAACTTCAACCCTGCTCCTAGCACCCATAACACAATTTTATTTTAAGATACAACTCAAGAGTCAAAACCCAGTGCCTATGGCATCAAGTGGAAATGGGGTTGTATACATGAGCTATCCAGCTGTCACCACCACTGATAGAATATGCCTGTACCCCAAAACACAAGCCTTTTTAATGGTGTTGGTTCACACATGCACATGTCAGTCATGAGAAAGCAAGGGATTACATACATGTGAGAACCAATCATCATTACCAGGAAAAAGAGTGTGTGTTTTAGACAGAAGGGCACTCTGGCCACCAAGTGTCATTTCTTCCTTCTCCTAGAGTGGGCGCCAGAAAACACTTCTGAACAGAATCACCCACCTTGTAAAAGAAAAAGAAAAAAGGGCAGTATTACTTTTTTTAAAAACGGGAGTTGGAAGTGAAGCTTCCCTAATGAATCCCGTTTCCTTCTTCGCCTCGCCTTCTGTCATCGACCTTCTCTCTTCAAAGCAGAAGCCTTTCCGTATTCTGGATCTGTTCCTTTTGGGGAAGGGAGGCGGGTGGAGAGTCCTGCATCCTGTTGCCACCCCCCAAAGAAGAAACACTGCGGCTTGCAAGCCAAAGCAATTAAACTGCCGGAGCCGCCGAATCCAATTGCAATTTAGCCAGCTAACGAGACACTCTGTTGCCTTCCGCCGAGAGAAAGAGAATTTTTTTCTCCTTCTTTCTTCTTCTTCCTGGCATTAGGTAATGCAACACCAAACGACCACCGATTTTCTCTTCCTCTCCCCCCGCCCCCCCGCCGATGCACAGAGACCTCTCCAAAATTTGCAGGCGATGATTCAGATCGCACCCATTTCAGATGCAAACGATGTTGGGAAGTTGCATGCACAAAAGAAAGGAATCCGCTGGGAAAATCTCCTTCCCTCCTTCCCTCCCACCCCCCGGCTCTTTTGCATCAATAAATCCACATACGCATTAAAAAACAAAAAAACAAAACCACCTAAAAGCCTCGAATTAAACGTTGCCGATTTACGCTGATTCGTTTTCATGGCGTTAAAAGCTAGCAGCAAAAAGCAGCCGGGGGGGGGGGCGGACAGCTGAATTTGGCGGGGAGGAGGGGAGGGAAGAGAACCTTTCGCGTGAATGCAGCAGAAGGAGGAAGAAGAACCGGACACTTGTATCTTTCGCCTCCCCGGCCAAAGACGAGAGCGAGAAACACATACAAAAAGATATTTATTCTCTCGCCTCTGCCACCCCCACGCCGCCGCAATCTGCCACTATAAATATCAGTCTAAAAAACTTCCAAACCGACTCATCCGTGGGGGGGGGGAGTCGTTCTCATTTGCAATCATCATCATTAGAAAAGCTACCTTTTTATAGTTTATTTATTTAAATGTGCAAGCTCTAAAAAGCAGAAGCAAACTTGCTACCTTAGACGGAGGGAGAAAATTTTGCGTGGGGGAGGGCAGGTTGCGATTAGTAGTTGTGCCATTTAGCGAGCGGCGTTCACAAGCGGGGCAATTAGGAATAACAGTAAAATAGAGATACTAATAATTAATTGGCGTTCCATGCCATCAATTTGAAAGGAGGAGGAATCGGGATGGAATCCGGTGGGGAGGGGAAGGGGGGAGATAAGAGAGGAGCAGGAAGGTGCTGGATGGAAAGAGGGGGTGAAAAGAGAACTCATCCTGCAATCAATCGCAACCAACTTTACTCCGGAGCCCGGCGGCGGCGGCGGCGGCGGCTTCTCCGCGGGCACTTGATGGGCAAGGCAGGTGGGTGCGATGGCGCGGCGGGGAGCGCCGTTTGCTGGCATTCCGACGAGCGGCTAACGCGTGGGGACCAAGCGCTCGCCTTTGCCCACCTCTCTCCGTTCCTTCCATCCTCGGACAAAGCCCTGTGCTCCTTACCTGATCTTTGTTCAGCAGGACTTTAAGATCTTCCACGATGAAGCAGCCAGAGAGCTGAAGTTTGCCATCCCTTGCGTTGGGGGTGATTCATTTATATTATTATTTTTAATAAAAGAAAGAAAGAAAGAAAATGATGGGGCGCAAATGCAAGGAAGATTCATTTAAAAAGGCTCCTTTTAACTTGCACTGCGGATGAACCCCGTAGTTGATACAAAAAATGAAAAAGTCTCCACCTTCTTCCCAAAAAAGAAGAAAGAAAGAAAATTAGAGGAGGAGGGGGAGATTCCCCCCTCCCTACTCCCTCGGTGCGTCACTTGAACTATTGCACAAGCGCTTCCCAGATCTGGTGGCGGCGGCGGCGGCGGCAGCGGTTGGGCTGCTGCTGCTGCAGACGACGGACCCTTGCGGAGCAAACGCAGCCAGCGGCTCGCATCCTTCCTCCCTCTGGCAGGCGGGCGGGCAGGCAGGCGGGCAGGCACGCGCGCCTGGCCCCGGGGCTGCCGGGCGCCGCCGCCGCTGATCCTCTTCCCTCGCCTCTCCTTGCAACAGCAGCAGCAGCAGCAGCAGCAGCAGGGTTGGGCTCGCGCTGCTCCGGCTCCTGCAGGGCTCTCGCTGGAGTGTGTGTGATACCAATGGCAGCGGCGGCGGCGGCAGCGGCGGCAGCAGCAGGCATGGCGAAGAGTTTGCGCGGAAAGGAAGGAGGGAGGGGGGGACCCAAAGAGGAGGAGGAGAGGAGAGAGGGAGAGAAGAGAGGAAAAGGACTTCCTGGGCTTTAAGGAAGCCCCGGACAGATCGAGGCTTGGAAATGCGGGCGACCCGCTTTCCGACAGTGCGGGTGGGGAAGTGGCTCGTTCAGACGTCCCCGTAAAGCTGCAGTCCTAATTCGGGCTCGCCCGGGAGTAAGGACCGGTTCACACGCGAGGTAGAGGTAAAGCCGAGTTTAGCGCTGGATCGTTGTCTCATATGTCATCGAACTGTACAGTTGGAAGGGATCCTAAGGATCATCTGGTCTAACCCTCTGCAAAGCAGGAGTCGCAGCTAAAGCATCCCTCACAGATGCCCACTGAACCTCTGCTTAGAAACCTCCAAGGAAGAGGCCACCACCTTGCAAGGGAGTTCATTCCAATGTCAAACGGCCTTTGCTGTCGGAAAGTTCTTCCTAATGTTTCCTTGCCGAATTTCCTTTCTTGTAACTTGAAGCCCTTGGTTTAGATCCCACCCTCCAGAGCAGGAGAAAACAAGCTTGTTTCCTCTTCCAGGTGCCAATCCTTGAGATACTTGAAGATGGCTATCATATCTCCTCCTTGTCTCCTCTCTTCCAGGCTAAACATATTCATCTCCTCAACCATTCCTCATAAGGCTTGGTTTCTAGACCCTTGATCATCTTGGTCGCCCTCCTCTGCGTACATTCCAGCCTGTCTTTCCAATACTGGGGTATTGATTGGTTTCCACCCTCGTCCTTCCAAACCCCACTCTGACGAGGATGTAAACCAATCAATACCCCAGTACTGGAATGACACTTCTATGGAATACCTTAGAAGTACACAAAGAACACAATGGGTTAAAAAGCGAGGCAAGAAGAAGACAAGCAAGTCCTCTGCCATACCGTCAGGGTGCCTTATGGACTCCCTCATGTCCTGCTTGTGAGCTGCCCACATACATCTAGTTGGCCGCTGTGATAAGCAAATGCAGGACGAGATAAGCCTTTGGCCCCATCCACCGGATCTTATGTTCCTAGACAGGCCCCTGCTTCCTGAGATAAATTAAAATAAAAACAATTCAGAACATCTAAAAACATTTCTAAATCGTCAGATACCCTCAGAGTTAATTATTCCAAGATTGCCAAAAGCAGACTCTTTCAACCATAAAATAATAAGGAAATAGGCAGGTGCATCCCTCCAGGGGATTCCACAAAGGAGGAGCCACCACCAAGCAGTCCCCGTTGTGGTGAGGCATAGCCAAGCAGGCAACATCTAGCAGCAGCAGCAGCACCAACATGGCCTCCTCTGTTGACTGCAGGGCCCAAGCCAATTGATATTGGACTATTCAGGTCCCAGTCCATGTCAGGCTTGTATGCTATCCCCAACACCTTGAACTGGACCCTGTAGATCACTGGTGGCCAGCACAGTAGATATTTATTCCGGTATTACGGTAAGAGATATAATGCTATTGCTGGTAAAGGGCCCCAGGGCATGATCCAAGCCAGGGCTCAAGGGAGACAGGTGCTATTTTGCCATGGTGAGTTGGGTATGTCTAGCCTGGAGAAGAGAAGAGGTGATGTGATAGCCACCTTCAACTATCTCAAGGGCTTTCACATGGAAGATGGAGCAAGCTTGGTTTTTTGCAGCGGCAGAAGGTAGGTCTCAGATTAATTGATTCAAATTATCGTAAAGGAGTTTCTGATTAAACATTAGCAAGAACTTTCTGATAGGAAGAGCTGTTTGATAGTGGATTGAGCTACCTTAGAAGGTGGTGGACTCCTTCATTGGAGGTTTTTTTAATAGAGGTTGGGTGGCCACATCTCAGGGATTATTTTTCTGTGATTCCTGTTCTGCAGTGGATTAGTCTAGATCAGGCATAGGCAACCTTCCGCCCTACAGATGTTTTGGCCTACAACTCCCATGATCCCTAGCTAACAGGACCAGTGGTCAGGGGTGATGGAAATTGTAGTCCAAAACATCAGGAGGGCCAAAGGTTGCCTATGCCTGGTCTAGATGGCCCTCGAGATCCCTTCCAGCTCTATAATTCTATTAAAAAGACTCTTTCACTGCAGAGTAGTGGCACTTTATAACCTTCAAAAATCAAGAAGAAACAGCATCTACATATTTTTTTAAAGAAAGTATTTTTTTAAAGAAAATACACATACCTGAGCTTATTTTCATGTGAACTGACTCCTCTCCAGTGATATCCACTTCTGCTTTCATCCACATTGCCACCTACAAAAGAAATGTTTATGTTAAATTATGTTGCAGCTTAAGTGATGTTTTTCCTTCCATTATCTCTTTTGTCAGTACTTAATTGAAAACCTCAATAAACAATTTATAAAAAAGCAAAATGCATCAGACGCTGGGGAGGGGGGCTCACTTTTAAGAAAATTAATTGAACATTGACTTTGTGCTGAGGAAAATGAAGGGGAAATGCACTATAACGTGTGGGATCCCAGTAGCTTGATGTGATGTCATCTCACCTCCTCAAAAACACATTAGAACAAATGCCCAATGAACCATAGATGCTGTAGAACCTCATCACACACATTGTGCAGACCAATCAGCCTGACTGCTTAAGAAACAGGGTGTCCTATGCAAGGAAGATCCAGCTCCAAACCCAGCTAAGGCACAAAAGCTAGGAGGACAATCACTTTCTCACAGCCCAACCTCAGGCATTTTCAGAACACAACATAAAAAGAGACCTGCAGTTGGATCAAGCCAGTGGATCATCTAATCCTACATCCAGTGGCCAGCCAGATGCCTTTGGGACACCCACAACCAGGAGTTCCAGAGCAGCTTTACTTGAGCGATCTGAATTTACCTGCCTGTGATGGAATCCGTCCTGAAAATAGCAACAGCCTGGAAGAATCACCCATGTGTTGTTGTTGTTGTTTTAAAAAAATAATTAATGGAAAATCAAAATTAGAAATGAAACAAAGGAGCACAATCAAAGTTACAAAACTGGAGCGTTGCAGCAGTTGTATTTTGTCGAGTAAAGAAAGAGGTGAAAATATAGAAAAATAAGAGCAGCAAAACACATTATGAAAGCCAAATTTCACGATTTTCTGAGGGAAGAGAGTTTTTTATATCTAATCTTGACGCATAAGAAATGAAATCCCACCCAACGGAGTAGAAATGTGCTGGGTCTTCATAACCCTTAGAAATGCATCATTGGTGAGTTATTTTCTCTGATGCAACCAGAGCCCACATCTTCTGGAAGCACCCACATGTGACAGGGCTGTTGTTGGGTTGAAAGGCAGGAAGAGACGTGGGCACACAACTCTGAGGTTTTCTGGAGGAAGGGGAAGACTATGAATGATGATGAAGAGGGTTGGTGGGATGAACGATGGAGTCTCTTCCCTGTCTCCTGTGTGACATGTTGCCACTTTCCTGCCCAGCTCGTCAAGGTGTGGATAGCATGTCCAGCTGGTTGTCCTGCCCATGTAGAGCAGGTGGGGGAGCATTGTCTTCTGGGCAACCTTCTGGGGGCTACATGCCAGTGGTGGGCAGGGCCATTGTGAAAAGAAGGCAGGGCATCAAATGTGAATTTTACCTTTGTGCAGTCAGCTTGTTTCTACACACACCCTTGCATCCCTCTCTGTCATCCATCTAAGAAGGCAAGAGGCATTATTGGAGTTCAGGAACACAATTCAGCCAAGCACTCAAGGTTTGTGAAAGAGGCATGTGACTGGAGGAGAACCTTGAAAGCCAGACTGAGAGGTCTGGAGGGCCACATTTGGACCCAAGTTCTGTGGTTCCCCAGAGGTTCATTCACACATTGATGTTTTGAGAAAAAGAGACACTAACTTCTGAATTATACAGAACTCTGTTTCAGACAATGATAACCACACATGTTTGTTCATTTAGGGTGCAGTTCCACATCCCCATGGTGGGCGACCCGTAAGAAATATATGGTCCCCAGTTATTGGACACAGCTCTGGTGTCAGAAAGGGAGATCTGACGTCAGAATCCCACTTCCTGATGCTGCAGAAATCTTTGAGGCCCTGCCCTAGCCGATGCCTGAGCTCTGATGTCAGCAGGATTCAAAGGAGGCGTTTTACAGTAATTGGACAGCAAAATAAATCAAACACTTATAACACATAAACGTTAACGACACTAAAGGCAGCAAACTAGAGAGTGGCCAACAAGACCAAGTTTTAGAACACTGCAAATATTAAAACCCACATCCTAAAAGGCCTTTGGAGATCTGGTGCCCTCTGTGTGCTTCAGACTATAAGTCCCATAAGAACAGCTGGGATCTCAGCATCATACGGCTGTGCTGGTTGACTGATGGGAGTTGGAGTCCAGAACAACTGGAGGGCATCATGTTGGCAAAGACTAAAAGAACAAAAACCTTTTTACCTGGTTCCTCAATGATGACAAAACTGGTATCATATAAATTTCATTGGGAAAGAATTCCCTTGACATGAAATCATAGCTGAGAACATCCCATTTCTGGTTGCCACCTCAGATACCGTGGGCACCTGGAGGAAGTTCATAGCGACTGGGCAAGTTGCCCTGGGATACATGCTATAAGGAATCTCTCATTCTCATTCACTGAGGAGGAAGGTGCGTAGCTCAGTGGTAGAGCATCTTCTTTACATGCAGAAGATCCCAGGCTCGATCCCAGGAGCATCTCCAGGTTCAGCTGGGAGAGAAGCCTGTCTGAAATCCTGGAGAGGCCCTGCCAGTAGGAAAGTACAGAGCTAGCTGGACCAATGGTCTGACACAGTATAAGGTAGCTTCCTGTGTTCATGCTGATGTCCGTTCCTCATGGATTAGGAAAGTTGTAGTCCAACAACGTCTGGAAGGCTACAACTGCCTTATCTGTGTCCATTGGCCATGCTGGTTATGGAGATGACATACCCTCCAACATGAAAATAGGGACGTCCCATTCCATAATGATAATTTTACTATTTATACCCCACACATCTTACTGGGTTGCCCCAGCCACTCTGCGCAGCTTCCAACATATATAAAAACATAACAACGCATTCAACATTTTAAAAAACCTACCTTATACAGGATTGCCTTCAATAACTCCATACCCTCCAACATTTCTCCCATGAAAATAGGGACATCCAAAGGAAAAGTGGGACATTCCAGGATCAAATCAGAAACTAGGACGGCTTACATGTATCAGGGACATCCCTGGAAAATAGGGACACTTGGAGGGTCTGAGATGATAGTAGCTGAAGTCAAACAATAGCATTTGGGAGGCTACAGCACCCCAACCCTCTTTTGGGGGTTTCTTCAGAAGAGACATAACCTTTTATTTGAGGATAGGTCCCAAACTAAAAACAACAACAGTGTAGTCTGAGATTTTGTAGTATCCACAGGAGACTCTGCAGTATTGGCCAACACTGGGCTGCACAAACCCAAACAACTTTGCTGCATGTGGTGTGTGTGTGTTGGTCATGTGACCATTAGAAGTAAGTATCCAAAGAAGCTCTAAGAGCCAGAAATTAAAATGCAGAAGTTCTTATCAGATCACGTTGGACTTCATAAGTATATTTTAAAATTTGTTCAAAATGGCTGCTGCCTTTCACTAGCAGTGCCAATTTTTAACTGGTTGAGCTACTGTGATGTCATAGACTGTTGTCACACATTCAGACTTCTGAGAGGGAAGGCCAAGGACTGGATGTTGACAACCAGGGCAAAAAGTCACTTTGGATGGAGGAAAAACCTAGGGACAGGAATGACATGTTTTCAGTTGCTGGGAACATATCCAACAGGTCATTGAGATGGGGAAATATGGAGGTAGTAGAAGAAGGTCTGTGTTGCATGTATTCCTTTGATATAAGCAACTAAATTTGGGGGGCAACAGCTGTCTATTGGTGCAGAGAACTGTGCATTATTTCCCACCACTTTGATAGCTAAATGGATCATCCAGATTCAGAGGCAGTACACCTCTGAATAATAGGTGTTGAGAACACCTTGCTTGTGAGCTGGCTGTTTCCAGTGGTTGCAACAGGATGCTGAACTAGACAGGCCTTTGGTCAAATCCAACTGGCCTTTTCTTGTATGCACTGCTGCCCTCTAGTGGATGATTTTAGAGCTGCTTTCTAATATGCCACAGACCTTCTACTGCTTTAAAAGCCTTTGATGCATCAAATAATTACACAAGAAACACTGTTCTCTTTGTTGATGAAGGGCGGGGCGGTGGGGTATAGGAATCATCATTAGTTGAGCTGCCACCCCCTGGTTAAATGTGTGCCACCAATAATGGCAAATTAGTGTCTATGTGGTAATAAACAGGGAGAAAGAAACTGTAATTAAAAGCAATTAGCAGAGAAAGTCTAGGACACAATAATATAGCTATATCCTCATAAATGCAATTAATAAGTGTATAATGCAGGGACTACCCAGGGATTAATATATGCAAATGCTGATATGTTGTAGCTACATTAGAGAAAAATGCCCTGCAGTAACTCTATGCAGATAAGTGGCAACCGAATCTGGCTGTGGTCACCATTAAGGCACAAGCATCTTTTCTCATCAGACAATGGATTTAAACTTGGAAAGATTTATAGGCAGAAGAAAATCCTGCCTTTACTTTCTAGACTAGACAAAGCATGGTGTGTGTGTGTGTGTGTGCGTTTGCAAGGGTCATGCAAAGTCCATGCAATGCTTCATCTGATTGTCAGGTGTTTATCCTACCTTCTCACTCTGAATGTTGTGCTCAAAGCAGCTGACATCAGTGAAAAAATAACAATGCATGTGTCTTGGGTGGGAAAACTTGGGCGCAGGTGCCAAATCCAGCCCCCCTCCCTAACCTCTCCACCTGGTCCTTGGAACTCTTCCTCCGGCCATGTCCCTCACTGACCCCACTACGCGCCCTGATTGTCTGTGCTGGTTGTGATATGTCTTTTGCATGTCTTGATGGAAGACAGGGAGGTGTGTGTAGAAACTAGCCAGCTGCGCAAACGTAAATTTTCCATTGGCTGCTCTGCCCACATTGGCCTCTAGCCCCACCCAGCACTGGCAGGTGGACCCCAGAAGGTTACCCAGATGCCCTCTGAGTGAAAAGGGTTCCCCACACATGGTCAAAAATTAAGAGTAAAGCCCGTGGCTGAGTGGGTTGTGTGGCCTGGGGAGGAACCATAGGCCTGGCAGAGATCACTGGTCACCCACATTTGGCTCACAGGCCTGAGGCTCCCCACGTCTGGCCTACACAGACTAGCAGTATCTCTCCAGAGTTTCTGATGGAGAGCCTTTTCCAATTCTATCTGGAGACACCAGGGATTGAACCTGGAGCTTTTTGCCTGCTCTGATCCCTTCATGCAGGCAGGCAAATCTTGGCTGCTACCAATTTGGGATGCCTCTGGAACTCATTCCACTCAGAGTCTAAATGAAATTTCATGTAAACTCCAAAACCCAACTATTAAATAAGGTATTTGCAGCGATCTCATTTGGCTTCAGTTTCTTAAAAGGTAGCTAAGATGGTGGTGCTAAGTGACTTTCCTTGAATGCCAGATTCCTGTGAGGTCAGTGGGACTTTTAACTACACTTCTGAGGCACTGAAATAGCATTAACAGGTCAGGGATTTGTTTTGTTTTTAAGTTTAGGATGTGCCCCCTAGTGGTCATTAGAAAAACATCCATGTCCACTTAAAAACCAAGCCATCCTTTAGAGCACTTACTATCTGTAATGTGGGATTGGATTCACCCAAGTGACTGAAGCCTAACCTCTTCCATGCCCTCTTTCAAGTGATGTTTTCTGTCACCCATAAAGATATTAAAAGTTCCCGGCAGTGCATTATGAACCAATTAATGCAAATTTCCATGGCACTGCAGATCAAATTTAACTGTGGCTGCACACAGAGGTTGCAATTAGAATGGCAGACGCAATTATGAAGGTTATAAGACCAGGGCATTGTGGGAAAGAGGGGAAATTGGGCCTGTCCTTTGGGGCAATAATAACTAGTAATATTTACATGTCTGTTTTGACAATCAGGCATATCAGCCTTAATGTTGGTACAAAAGAATCTTAGAGACGGGCTGAAAGGATACTGATTCTGGAGTTATTCAGTGAGACTTCCCCTCATCTTCCTGGAAATGCCACTTGCTCACACCCCAGCCTTCCAGTTGCCATCAAACAAAGTTGGCATGAGGCAATAGTGCAGACATGGCTGACCTTTGGCCCTACAGATGTTGCTGATTTCACAGGAAATCACAAAAGGGCCAGGTTTCGCTCCACAAATCTCTCAAAGGCCACAAAGATGTTCCAAATGCCAGTAAGTAATGTTACACCCCAACTGTAGCCACCATGTCCTCACTGACCAATCCTTCCATAAAACTTCACAAAGAAGGGAAGGGGAAGGGGAAGGGGAAGGGGAAGGGGAAGGGGAAGGGGAAGGAAAGGAAAGGAAAGGAAGTTTGGGATGGGTCAATATACGTAGCCATAAAAAGGAGGAATTGATTTTCCCGAAGGATCTGTTTTAGTGGGAGATGTAGGGAGCTAGCCCCCCCTTTCTCCAGGGCATCCCAGTCAGAGTATTATTGTCCACAATATGCCCTACAGTTCAAATGAAATGCCAGTTCAGGGTGGGGAGCATGATGAGAAACTGACCCCATATGGTGCATTTCGTTACATAACTCCAGCAACAAAAGTGAAGCTGTGCTGAGTACAATACAGTGGTAACTTGGGTTACATACACTTCAGGTTACATACGCTTCAGGTTACAGACTCTGCTAACCCAGAAATACTACCTCGGGTTAAGAACTTTGCTTCAGGATGAGAACATAAATCGTGCTCCGGCGGTGCAAGGCCCCATTAGCTAAAGTGGTGCTTCAGGTTAAGAACAGTTTCAGGTTAAGAACAGACCTCCAGAACGAATTAAATAGTTAACCTGAGGTACCACTGTAAACAGCAGCCACTGAAAGTGCAAGGCCCTGCCAAGTTGAATTTTTGCAATCTGAATTTCAACAGTGTGAGAGACGACACAAGGAAAGAGGAAAGGGTGGAAGGCAAAGAAAGCGGGTGGACGTGAGCAAATTGCAGTTTTGTGAACTTAGGATTCATCTCTGCTGGGGATGAAGTCGAAAGCATCGAATCCAACACTTCACGGAAGAGGTGGCTTTTGAGGAGGGATTTGGAGGGAGGGAGAGATAATATAAGGCTGAGTTTAACAGTTGCACTCATGTTAGCTAGAGGATCAGCAATATGAAATGTGTTCAGATGGAGGGCTTTGCTAAGGATCAATGAACCTGGGTGCCTTCTTATAATTTTCACCCACCAATGGGGTGGAAAGAGGAAATGGCCAAACAGGAATCTGAAGAAGGCGGCCATTCTAGCTGGGCTTACAGATTCAGCACCACAGACAGCTCCCTAGTAGGCACTTGTGGGGAGATTAATTTGGTTGGCATTTTAAGGAGAACCTGCCCTTATTCACACGTACCCCAAGCAAAAAATGTGAACTGACGCACAGCTATACTTCAAAGCCCACACTTCTCCAAATTCTGCCTTTCAGATCTTGAACAAGGAATGTGCATATTAAAGTGCACATGGAAAATCTATAGGTAACATAGCACATTTATGTATTATTTATTCATCTGTTACATTTCTATTCCACCTTTCCTTCAGGGAGCTCAGGGAGTATGTACATGGTCCCACACACACTCATTTTACCCTGTGAGGTAGGTTAGGCTGAGAGCCAGTGATTGGCCCAAGGTCTCCCAGTGAACTTTCATGATTGAGTGGGGATTTGAACCCTGGTCTTCCAGATCCTAGTCCAAGACTTTAACCACTGCAACATACTGGCTCTGTTTCCCTAATAAAAGGCATTAAAGAAAATTGCTCACTAAAATGTTCTATCAGGCGACAACACCTACGAATTTTATATATTCAGAAAAATGTGCCCTAAATTAATGTGACTTAATGTGACTTTAAAAAAAATCATAGATTTATGGAAATGGAGCAAGTTGTGAAAATAGAGCAAATTGAACTCAAGGCTGGAAAGATGGAGAGAAACCAGAGGCAAAACTTTCACATTACAAATACACTGCGCACACACACATACAACTTCCTAAAAGCCTTGATGTACAGCATTCCCCAAAAATATCTCTGAACGAGTGGAGGCATGTGCAATTCATAGTTTGCTTGGGATGTGCATGTGCAACAGGATCTCTACAGCCCTCTTCAGGACCTCTTACTCCCATACATGATGGCTCTTTCGTTTATCCCCACCTCTTCTCCATGAGGTAAAGGCTGACTGAGTGAAGAAGGAAGGGAGCTTGCTGTTCTAGGTTCCCCATCTGTTCTTTGGTTTTTCCAGGATCCTACACAACCTCTGCTTGGAATGAATAGAAAAGGCTTCCCAGTTTACAACAGTGCTTGAGTAGGGCTAACAGTCTTGTACCATTTCATTGTCAGGCTATTACTCAGGACCAAACTGCATGTTATGATGGGGCTCTGTGACTGGCACATCTGAGTAGCATTTGTGAGTGTGGCTATTGGAAAGTGCCTTAAACTGAGTAAGACCACTGGTCCTTCTAGTTCAATATTGTTTGCGCTATGGCTCCCCAGGATTCCAGACAGTGTTCTCTCTCAGGGCTACCTGGAGATGCTAGAGATTGATCCTGGAACCTTCCACATGCAAGGCAGATACTCCAGCACTGAGCCATAGAAGGCTAGCCTGGTTATTGTGTAAGCAAATAACCAGGCTTGATGACAGAGTGGGGTGAATGCATCTCCTCTTTAAAACCCTACCCCCAGATGTTCATTGATTTGTTACATTAATATAGCTACCCATAAAAAAAAACCCATAAAGTATTCCTGTAGAGCCCAATCCAGACAGGGAGCACAGTGCAAGGAGAGAGGAATTATTGGGGATGGATTTCCACTGAGAAATTGGCTGGGATGAAGAGTCAAACACCCTTCCTTCTGCACTATGGTTGCAATTGAGATCATCCCATCCCTGCTGTTGAACATCTTGCTCATTTAGATGTTCTGAGCTTTAATTTGGTATCTCATCTATCTCTCAACAACTATAGTGATGTCCTAAAAGGCAGTCCAATACTTTAACAGATGTGTAGATTAAGCAATGTGGAGGGTGGACTATGTTGAAAATATTTAATATGCACGTGTGTGCACATAAGTAACACTGTAACAGTCTGTGTACTCACCCTAGTGTTTAAATCAATGCAGAGATTCCATTTTTAAAACAAGTCTGGAATGCATCTCTCTGCAATTATAAGTTCAGCTTGGACAAGTTGTTCAGCCTGAATGAAAATATTGACAAGAACACAGATTTATCTAGGCTCTTACCGGGTTGTTCGATGTATTAAGTCAGGAGGTTGCCTCACCTTAAGGCTGATTAGCGATTTTTTTTAAAAAAAGGAACAACAACAACATTAAACAAAACAAAACGGTAATTTACAGAACAAGAACTGCTTACATAAAGCACACATTGTGCAGCAGAGATTTAGGAAACAGTACATAAATGTATGGAGGGTTATACCAAAAAGTGACAGGGAAGGGGGAGAGCAGGGGAGATGGTGTTGGTTAACAAATGGCAGGCTCTGGAGGATGGTTGTTATGTACTGGGTTGAATATGATCCAAACTGCAGCAGTCTGATTGGCCCTAGAACAATAGGATCCAAAAGGCAGCAGCCTGATTGGTCCTAGAACAATAGGATTCAGAATGCAGCAGTCTGATTGGTCCTAGAACAATGCAGCAGTATGATTGGTTGGCAGGAACTACCCAATCATGCTCCAGATAGAAGTGAATCCACAACCTGATTGGCTTACAGTAGAATTCCGGAATTAGCCAATCATGTGCAGCCCATTGTGTAAATAATGTATATAAAGCAGATACCTTGAGGGGACTTTCATTCATTCCTCCTCACCACTATGAGCTGACTAAAGAGCATGAAATCACTTTGTGACTCTGAGTATATTTCAATGGTGAAGGTTGGACCAGCAGCAGAGCTGAGGGGGAGGCAGTGGGTGTACCATTTGGGGCAGCGTGGAGCCTGCGTGCGCCCGGCATTTTGTCACCCCCCCCAGTGGTGACACCCAGGGTGAACCGCCCCCACCACACCCCCTTCCTCTGCCCCTGGGTGAGGCAACTGTTGGGGTCCTGAGGCAGAACATGGAAGACATTTCAAAGGCACCTCAGGCTCTGTGCTTCAAGAGTTTGGCTTCCAGTTAGTCCATCTGGTTGCATCCACTGTTAGGGCAACAAAATGTGGGGTGAACTGGAGCTCTAAGCTCAATTTCTCATGAATCAGAGGCAAGGCTGGCACAGGAATTAGGGGTGAAGTGGGCACAGTGTGCCTGGATGATATAAGAGAGAACAAGGTAGAGTTTTTTTGGGTGGTTACATTGCTAAAACCCTCCCCAGGATATGACTCCTCATCTGTAACCCCCCTCCTGGGATGACTCCTCTGCCCCCCAGGGTCCTGACTCCTGATGCAGCCTCTTCCAACCCACTGGCCCCCACCCCAGCAGGCAAGTCCCACCACGTATCCTGCTCCAACCAGCTTCTCCATGATGTTTCTTTTGGGCTCATGACACCAGCCTCTCTAATTTGCACTTTCAAAACAGAGATACAGCTGTCCTTTGAAATTGGCACTTCTTTGACTTTTGCAAGGTGGCTCCGCAGCCAAGCAGTGTGTAAAACAAATGCATATACCAGGGGCAACTGTGCATGGAAATGCATACATTTATGAAAGTAACGTTAAAAGGGATTATATTAGTGCAGGCACGTCCAACAGGTAGATCACAATCTACCGGTAGATCACTGGACGTCTGTGGTAGATCACTGGTAGATTACTGGCTCCCCCCAAAGAAGCTCAGCAACTTTGACCTGAACCCCAAGAAACAGGGCTTTCCTTCCTAAAGAAAGCTCAACAACCTTCATGTGTGAGCAGATCGTAGTGTCTTGGGAATTGGCCACCCCTGTATTAGTGGAACTTGCTTTGCAAAAAGATATGTACAGTAGACAAGATTGCCGAAGTGTGTATATTAGATTTATTTATTTTTAATGAAAACATATGTGGAAATGTGGACAATTTCAGATTGGAAAAGGGAGAAATTGATGGATACTGAAATGGACAAATGTGTCCTTGCCTAGTTCAACCTGGGAGAGGTAAAAGGTATATGGGGTAAAAGGCAGGGTGGGGGGGTGGGCTTTTGGCTGGCTTGAATATGAGTAATAAGACAGTCGCTCAAGCCTGCTCCCTTCCTGGATATCTGTATTTCCAGCAGCCATATGCCTGCTGAAGTTATTGGCAAATCTCCCCCTGTTGACTTCTCGTGGGTGGATTTATCATTCTTCTCAAGCCCCCTGGTTACCGTAGCAACTGACACTTACACAACCTTTAACTAACATGGCGGGGCACGTGGAAACAGGTACATGTTAATGAAGGGCGGCCACGGGATTGCTAAAAGATGTGCATATCCATTTGCAACATCTGGGACCTTTCGACAAGGGATTAAATCTCGACAGCTCCAAGGAAAGGCTGCAGAGGGGGGAGTCAGTGAGGCACACAGAGAGAGGAAGGCTCCTTGCTGCTATTCCAGAAAAGACAGCATCAGATCAGCTGAACCAGGCGTCTGAGCTTCTAGGGCAGCCCTTTCCCAACCAGAGGCCAGCCAGAAGCGTGGGTGTACAATCATTATCATCATCATTTTTAATTTGTATACCGTCTTTCTATCTTACTATACTCAAGGCGGATTACAAACTGAAGAAACAAAAAAATGTACATCGTATAACAATCTAATCCCCATCAGTCCCAGTCAGTTGGGACTAATAGGCATTATAGTCCAATATATCTGGAGGATGTGAGGTTAGGGGAAGGCTGTCCAAAGGCCTGGTTCAGACATTCATGCCTAAAGCAATGGGAAATGACCCTGGGTCACTTCAGGAACACAAGTGTCAGTTGAGGAAAATTTACCACAGTCTGGTGTTGTGGTGGTTCCATCTCCCTTCCCTGGCCCCCTTCGCATGATTTGTAATTGGCCTCCATTTATATATATATATATATATATATATATATATATATATATATATATATATATTGTGTGTGTGTGTGTGTGTGTCAGTTATTTCCAAGCCAAGTTGTAAGCCAGAGATTTGCATCCTATTTCTGTCCTTATGACATCATCCGGAATGCAGCAAGTGGGTCCGTATGTCAGCAGGATACCCTTTGGCAACCCTAAATCAGGGGTGGCAAATGAGACTCCAGCTCCCATCAGCTAGAATTTCTAGCATTAATCCAACTTGGGTCAACATTTCTGTGGGTGACTGACAGTTTGCTACATCCATCAGGAAAGTCTGGGTGTGAAGAAGGTTCACAAGACCATCCAAACCAGGGTGGATAATCGTTTTTTCTATTGAAGGTCACATTCCCTTGGTCGGTAATCTGTCAGGGGCCAGAGAGTCATAGATAAATGTGGGCCATCCCTTTCTCTCTTTCTTTCTGCACCCGTTCTCACCCCCCCTCTCATGAAATTAGCCTGTGGGACAGCTGTGACCCCAGATCTGCTTCGGATCTAAACTTTAGATTCTAAAACCACACACCCTGGCATATAATGCCACTCTACTTTTGCTTTATGAACTAACATTGGAAATTAAAAGATTCTACAAGAGCAGGAAGTGCTCTGGAGCAAGAAAGTTGCCATAAATATTCATGGTAATTAATATACATGAGAGCTGCAAAAGACGCTGTCTGAGCTTTTCATGGGAGTGTTATCTCTTTTTTTTTGCTCCTTTCCCCACCCGCACCCTGTCGCGAGGCGTTTTATGGGGAAGAAAATACACCCAGCAGCTTTTTTTCAAAGCAGCTAACCAAAGTGGCTTCTCCTTCTAATGTATGGGAAAATCAGCCTCCCAGCCCCCCCCCCACTGTGGAACACACAGCTTAACCGCCTGGCCCCATTTATGCAGCGGGCAACGGAACACCTTGAAGCAGTGAACAATGAAAGGCTTTTTCTTTTTCTCAAAAAGGGACCTTCCACAACTATTTCTCAGGGACACAAAAGCTTTAATTTCTATCCTGAGACACCTCAGCTGTGACTGAATAACTGGTTTCATAGGAAGTGTGACAGCAGGGCAGAGTGATCCCCACATACCTCCAGCAGCCTTGCTCTCAGCTACCCCCCATGAGTGTTTCCAGTCCTTCTCCTTCAATGTCCCCTTTGCCGGCGGCTCCCTCCTGGAATTCCAGGTGTGTGGAACCTCAAGCCTGGAGGCTGAATGCAGCCCTGTGGCCCTTTCTTTCTGGCCCTTGGAACTACCAGAAGCCCCCACATCATGGACCAGGGGTAGGAGTGCTTCCTTGTGGCTTGACTGTGCTGCCTGCCTCATACACTGACCTTCTCCCAGTGCATCACAGCTAGTATGATTGGAAAAGGCTCCTCACTGACAGAAAGAGCCAGTCTAGGCAATGCACCCCAGCAGCATTACACATGCACTGGTCTACTAATATGATCCATGCTGGCCCCACTGCTGCCTTGTGTCATGAAGCCTACAGCGTTGTCAGGATTGGGACCAGTTTGGCAGGCTTTGGTGCAGGAAGAGGCAGAAATGGGTAGGTGGGGAACCTGGGGGAACCTAGGTTGAAGGAGTTTAGATAGCCCCTTTCCACCCTGTCTTTAGTCACCTTGGAAGAGGGATGCTGGCTCTTCCCTTTGACTTTCCTATGGAATGGAGAACCTCCGTAGTGGCTGGAGAGGGCTTTGATCAGCTGGTGAGGGAGGCTGTGACTGAACAGGAGGATGCAGCCTTGTTGCTCAGAACCACCTTTGTCGCTTCCATCTGGTTCTGAACTTCTTGCCCTGCATCATGTCCACTGCCCAGCCTGTACTGTTACTTCCCTGAACAAAGGCTACTTACTTACTTACTTACTTACTTACTTACTTACTTACAAGAGCCTGTCTGCATATTTGGGGAGGAGTTAGGAAACCCTGCACCATTTGCTTGAATGGGCATCAGCTAGGGTCCAGGTGGAGTGGGGAGTGAGGGATAGCATTGGGTTGGTGTGCCATGTGGTCTACCCTGCACTTCCTAGGCCAGCTTGTTGCTCTCAAGTAGAGTGAAGGAAGCTGCCCAATCAGCAGGGCTGAAGTTCATCTTCTGGTCAAGTTGGCTTTTATATGTAGAATGGAGACTTGGCACCATCTTGCCCTTTATTTCAGGCAGCAAATTGTCTTGGACCAGCCAGATAAGATAATTCTTAATGCAAGAGTGGAAAATCCGTGACCCTCCATATATTGGAATATCTCATCATCCCCAGACAGCATGGCCAATTGTCAGAGATGTGGGGAGTTCTAGTCAAACACTTGGGGGTGGAACTAACACTAACTGGCTTACAAAAGTTTCCACTGGAAGCCCTTCAATGACAGGAGACTCTTTCTGGCTCTTACTAATTCAGCCGAGCTCAGTGGAGGCTCAAATCAGTTACTTGCCATTTTGAACAGAGAACAAAGCCATGTTTACAATTGCCTCTGTCTGAACTGTGACAAATCTGAGTAGGAGAGTTGTTGTGGGGCAGAACATCTTGAAAGTCAAAGGAGGTGGGGGCGGGAGAAGCTTTTGAAGCTGAAAAGGAATCTTTGAGGAGGCCTTGCATCTCAAATGGGGAAGATAAGGAGAAAGGGGGCTGCCTCAGCTCTGTGAGTCAAAAGGCCTTGGAGGGTTCTGTCCCAGGAGCAATCGGCACTCAGAGCAGGGAGTGCTTCTGAATCATCAGGAAATAAAAGCATGCTTGGAGTGGACAACGCTCAGCTGCAAAAATCTGAAGCTACCTGCACAGGCTTTCTAAAGGTGGTGTCTGGGATTCAGAAGGGGACCAGAGAAATCTGGAGTGCTGCTAGCAACAAATCCTAAACTGTTCAAAAGATTCTCTGGCTGGATTAAAACATAACCATAGAATCATAGAATTCTAGATTTGGAAGAGAAACCAAGGGTTATTTAGCACAATCCCCTGCAATGCAGGAATCACTGAAGAATGCCTGGCAGATGGCAACCCAATCTTTCTTTAAAACAAAACAAAACCAATGGAGACCACACCACCTTCCAAGGTGTTGTGTCCACTTCACTGTCAAACAGCTCTTCCCATTAGAAAGTTTTTCCTAATGTTTAGTCAGATTCTCCTTTTGGATAATTTGAATCCATTGGTGTGGGTCGTACCCTCTGGAGCAGCAGAAAATAAGTGTGCTCCATTTTCCACATGTCAGCCCTTCAGAAATTCTGTGGGAAGCTTGGGAGGGGGCACTATCTTGTCTTTCACCCCAGGAAGCAGAATGTATCTTGGGCTAGCCCCACTGGGCAGCCATTGGTATTTCCCCTGTGCTTGGTGAATCCTAGGGGAAGGGGCCTCTTAGTTCTGGGCTGCTTATGACCACACATTGCTGACAGTACTCTCAGTGTGCTCAGAGACACCATCTGCTTTATTATTAGTTCATTTACTTAGATTCCAGGCTGGGCACCACCTGTTCTTCACTAACTACCTGTTACACCAAGTTTGCCTCACTCCTTCATTGGCAGCTTTCAGGCTCCATCTCAAACAACCCTCTTCCAGAGAGCTTTTCAAGATTAATTATGGAGAGGAGAACTGCTATTGCTTTCTTGCCCTGCTCCCAGGTGCCCCACAGGAATTTGATTGGCTACTGTGGACAAGCTCAACCTTTGCCAACTTGGTGCCCTTTAGATGTTTAGTACTACAATTCCCATCAGCCCTA
Source organism: Podarcis cretensis (assembly GCF_951804945.1). Lineage (NCBI taxonomy): Eukaryota > Metazoa > Chordata > Lepidosauria > Squamata > Lacertidae > Podarcis > Podarcis cretensis. The sequence goes on from NC_137177.1 coordinate 33,980,416, forward strand.
GTGAACATGGCCTTGGCTGGGGCTGATGGGAGTTGTGGTCCAAAACACTCAGAAAGCTCCAGGTTGGATCTCTGAGCTGAACCTGCAGTGCTCTTCTTACATTTGTATGAAAACTGATGGCTCTTGACAGAATTTTAGCAATGGCCATTCCTTAATTCATTTTGGTTTTATATGATATCATCTCAGTCTGTCTGAAGCTACCTGAGCTTCACTTTGTGAACCACTTGGAGATTTTAAGTCAAAAGCCTGCTTGTGAAAACTTTAACAATTAAAGAAACAAGCACATGAGCCTTGCAATGTTTTACTTTGTTTTGGCCCTCACACCAAGAACTGATTTCCCCTCCAGCAGTACAGTCCACTCTTTTGTCATGGAGCCTGTAGCTCTCCAACTCCTGAGCTGTTGGCTAACATGGAAACAGCAGATTCATTTCAACTCGGAAGGCAGAAACCAGCAGGACGTGCCAGGCAGGGGTCTATGTCAACAACACACCATATTCTTGCCAGTGGCTCTTTAAACAGCGTGGCTCACAGACAATGAGGATAGAGGAAGAGGGGGAGAGAGTGCAGCAGCAGAGCATTGGAACTTGACTGTCACACAGAATAAGTGCCCTGTAGGACCACGGCTGACAATGCCTCTTGAGCCTGCACAGAAGGCATCCATAAAAGCATCTGACCCTCCAAGCCAGCTTCTCCTGGAAAGAGAGCCACCTTAGTAGATCACCTGGGAGAAAAGGAGCAGAGGAGTTAATGGCTCCAAATTGCCATTGTGCAGCCTCTGATATTTTACAGATGAAGATCAGGACATGCTTTTGTGCTCATAATGACCCTCCTCCCGCACAGGGACTCAGTGCCTGGACTGCACACATGCCATGGACCACCGTGGCAGGTTGCTCAAGGCTCTGTTGTACACCATAGTTATTATGCAATCATTTCCCCAGTACTGATTTGAAAAAACAAGATGGGTGTGCTGCTTTTCAGTTAGAAAATTTAGCGGGGACAGCAGATTGGGATGGCTGGACCTGTCAGTCCTGGTTTCTCTTGGATTCTTTCTCTGCCATCTTAATTTTGGCTTGCCACATTTCCACATCATTTTGCATTTTTTTTTGGGGGGGGGGGGACAATTTTTGAAGATTTGTCAGTGTACATTTCTCCTAATATACACATTCCCGGCTAAATAGTGCCTCCTACACACCATTTGCAAGCAATTTCCCCCATATAATGTATTTCATTTTCCAGAAGTGGCTCATCAGGAGGGGCAGAACCACTAAGATATCTTCCAGGCAGGTGGGTCACTGTTGCTTCCCAGGAGGAAGGGGGGATGGAGGGGAGGTTGGCACAGTGCAAATGCACTGACCAATCTCATCAGGCTGAGCCAATCCTGCTGGTGCCTTTGCACTCTGCCAACCTCCTAAACACCTCCCCAATCCTTCTCATGAAGCAACAGCAACCCACCTGCTGGGAGACTGGCATAGTCGTTCTGCTGCCTACCTCCTTGGCTGGCAAGCCGCTGCTGTTATATTTACCAATCCATAAATCTTTATACACTCTTTCTCCTAATATTTACAAAAGTACAAAAAACCCTAATCAAAATTATAAGACATAGGAACAGTACAATGCTATCTATTTTTCCAAATAGGTAGAGAGCAGATAATGAAGAAAAATAAAAGCAACAAAACAGATCATGAAAGCCAAATTTCACAATTTGGTGGGAGGGTGGAGAGTTTTGTATATCTGAATTTGATACATATGAAATGAAATCCCATCAAACATCATAGAAATGTTCCAGGACTTCCTTATCCTTAGAAATGTGCAATTTGTGAGTTATCTCTGCAGCAGCCAGAGCCCACATATCCTTGCACCACAATGGGAGGTTTAAGTTGTATAGTGTCTTCCATTTCTGGGCCAAATAAGTTCTCACTGCAGCCAGGAACCACCTAAGAAGCTCATTTGATTCAGAATTGGCCTGCAATGTCTCAACAGTTCAAAATGAGCCACAGCAGTTCCAGTGTGTGAACTGGTAGACTGATGGGGTGAACAAGTCAAGGTGCATTCCCCGCTTCACCAAATGACACCCCCAAAGTCTGACCCCAAAGAGGGAATGTGGAAAGTGTTAGACGAAGAGGATTCTAGGCCACCAAAGCGCATGCATGAAAATCTGAAGCTATGGGTTCAATGGCACTGTGAGGTGATCCTGTTAGAAGGTAAAATGGCAGAAAAAAGTAAGATGGAAAAGGCAGCTAAAACCCAGAGACCAAGAGGAAACATTCTAAAGTTCTTATAGGGGTTTATTATACCTTTATTGTGAAAACAAACCATAATGAATATCAAGCCCCTAGTGTATACAATCAAATAACTGTATTAACGCCATGTTTGTTCATTTATTATTTCATTCATTCATGTGATCCATAGCTCACTTTTCAATGAATAAGATGCTCCTCATAAGTTTGCTAGTCTTCAGGGTGCCACAGTATTCTTCCTTGTTTTCATCAGGACAGAGAAAGAAAACTGTGGCTTGCTGTAGCAAATGGGGATTGTTGGGAACATCTAATTTCCTAGTCCTGAAGCCTCTGCTGTTGCTGAAAAGATCTGAGAGATTAGGGCTTAATGCTAGGGGTAGGCAGCAAGAGAAAGAAGCCAAGAACTACAAAAAGGTGAAAATTGGGCTTTGAGATTTTCACAAGGCACAAGAACCACTCATGTCTCATGTGTATCTCCATATTCATGAGAACCAGAAGCTTGCTGAGTTTATCAAGAGGTTACATTTTGTGCCCCATACCAGACTTCATCCTTAAAGGGTACAATTGCCTATGTACAAAATGCACACACCCCTGACTCAAAGTGGTGGTGGGATTCCTAATGAAGAAATGTCAAAACAATTATGCATACAGGATAGCTGACCCTATCAAGCAAAATACAAGACCCTGTAAGTAGCATGGAGATGAAGACGTGCTATTGCACTCTGTCATCACAGCCAGAGGCTGCTTTAACTTGATAAAGAGCATCCTGGAAATCTGCAACATCCTGTACAGAGCCCTTCACAACCACCAGGGGACAGGCAGTGATGGATTTCAGAAGGGTTGGGTTGGTGCTTCGCACCTTGTGGGGCAGGGGCCCTCCCAGCAGCTGTGTCACAACAACAAGGTTAATGCAAAAAGCACTTTAGGGCCCTAAGGCACGTTGGCGTCTTGCAACCCAGGTCATGCAACCAACTTCAAATAATTCAGTCATTTCAGGTTGGCTAGATGTTAGAACTTGGGGATTCCCTTTTCTAGGTCAGCACTCACTGCTGGTAACAAGCCTCAGCTCCTGGAGATCTGAAGCGGCATCAGAGCCAAAGGCAGCGTGTAGTCAAAGTAGGGATGACAGGAAGCAGGGTGTTCTCTAGGCACCTTCTGGTGATGGGCAGACCTGCCCATTTTGGTTTCTCTCTGTCTCCCGCTTTTCCAGTTTAAGTTCATTTTGTGTCATGATGCCTGCAGTGCTCTTGGCCTGCTAGTCCAAGCCTGCACCCTAGATGGAGGAGGAGGAAACAGAAGGGAGCTGAGCTATGGCAACCTGGGCTGGAGGAGGGAAGATCTCCCATTTCTGCCCTGACCTCAGTCATTTTGGAAGGGAAAGCAGTGGAGACTGTGGCGGACTGTGATCAGCCCATGCAAGAGGCTGAACAGGAGGTGGCAGTGATTAAAAGGAGAGTGCAACCCTGTTGACCAAAACCAGGCGTGGCCATCACAGAAGGGAGCAGACCCATTTGCCCCAATGCAGTGTATCTGTGCAAGGCAAGAGAAGTCCCATCTTATCTTTCAGAGTTTGCTGGGAAAGGGTCAGGAAACTTGTTGGGATATCTCCATTGCTTCCATCCAAGTTCAGAGTTTTTTTGTCTTCTCCTGAACTGCTTAACAGAGTGTCCTCTGCCAAACCTATACCCTTACTTGCCTGAACCCTTTTCTTTCTTACAAGTGAGAGCCTCTGTCTGTGTGTTTTAGGCGGGAGCCAAGACAGTTTGCCACATTTCTGCATCAGTTTGCAAGTTAAAAAGGGGGGGGACACCTCATGTAAAGCCATGAATATACAATCCTAAAATATAATCACCTGTATGCACTTTTGCCTAATATACACATTTTTGCAAGTAATCCCCCAAAAATTAATGCATTTCTGTGCATTATTTATATATTAATTTGTATGCACACTTTCCCCTGACATACAGATATTTGTGTACCTTGTTTGGTTGGAAAACTGCATCCCAAAATTTGGAGAAATGCAAATTCTAAAGGATCCTGTGTTCGGGTCTGCATATTGCTTTAGGAAGGATGAATTAGTTAGGACTGTGTTAAAATGTGAACCAAACTGAACTTCTCCCTCCTTGAATCAAGATGGCATAGGAGCTCCCCAATAATAAAACTTGCTAGCTTTATCTGCAACTAAATCCAGCAGAATGGAATTTAATATTTAGATGTATACTCCACCCTTGCAAATACAGTATCAGGGCAGTTTACAAAGCTGATGAATCAGGAAATAGAATGGAAGATCAAACAGATGAGGCAAAAGACATTTGAATCAGCAAATGGAAAATTTGTGTGAAAAATTATTGGCCTGGCAAATGAAAAAAAGACAAAAACTAAATACTATTACGAATTTGGATGTGGAAGGAAAGAATATACAGAACCCAGTGGAGATCAGAGATATTTCAGAGTTATTTCAAACAACTTTATACACAGGAGAAGCAGAAAGAAATAGACATCAATCAATTTCTGAAAATAAACGGACTACACAAAATCTCTCAGGAAAAACAGCTAATGTTGAATTATAAAATAACAGATCAGGAGGTGGAAGGGCCCATCCAGAATATGCAATTAGGTATATCTCCAGGACCAGATGGTTTGACTTCAAGATATTACAGATCTTTGAAAGAATGGCTAATACAACCATTGAATGAAATTTGGAAGGGAGAAAGGCACCAGAGTCGTGGAAGGAAGCTTGTATTACACTTATACCAAAAACAGAGACTGAAAAGACATAGCTTAAGAACTACCGCCCCATATCGCTGCTCAATGTGGATTACAAAATTTTTGCAGACATCTTGGCTAAAAGACTAAAAAAGGTTCTAGTAGAAGAAATTCATAAAGACCAAGTGGGCTTTCTCCCGGGCAGACACTTGTCTGACAACACGAGGAATATAATTAATATTCTAGAAAAATTACAAATGAATATCAATACCAAGGCAGTTTTGATATTTGTGGATGCAGAGAAAGGCTTTGACAACATCTCATGGAGTTTTATGAAGAAGAATCTACAGGGGATGGGGGCAGGCCAAGGTTTTGAAAATGGTATAGGTGCAATTTACTCAGAACAAAAGGCAAAACTAATTGTGAACAATGTGGTGACAGAAGAATTCAAGATTGAGAAAGGGACACAACAAGGTTGCCCAATCTCTCCATTGCTCTTTATATCGGTCCTTGAGGTTTTGTTAAATATGATTAGAAAGGACCAAGAGGTTAAAGGTATACAAGTGGGAGTTAAACAGTACAAACGGAAAGCATTTGCTGATGACTTAGTGTTGGCTTTACAGGAGCCAGAATCTAGTACTAAAAGGGTATTGGAACTGATTCAAGAAAAATGTTGGAATGAAGTTATATGGCTTTAGTAGAAATGTTATAAGGAATTAAGGATAAATAGATTAATAGAGTATTAAAGGGAAAATAAGGTTAGAATGTGTTAAGATAATTATAGGATTAAAAATAGGGGAAGATGGAAAGGAATTGCTGAAAAAATTAATAGAAGTGGAATACGAAAAGGGAGGTGTGAGGAGGTCGCAGAAATAAGGGAATGAAAGATAAGATATTGAAATTATTTGATGTGTTTTAAATTGTGTTTGTTTTGTTTTGTTGGTTTAATGTTAGTGTTTTGTTAGTGTAATGTAGTGTGTGTGTTTTTTGTATTGTATTGTATTGTATTGTATTGTATTGTATTGTATTGTATGGTTTTTATTTTTTGTAGTGTTTAAATTGTTGGAAAAGGTAATAAATATTTTTTTAAAAAAAAAAAAACAAATACAGTATCAGGGCAGTTAACAACAAAGTATTGAAAATGCCATAAAATTGCCAATATATGCAATTAGCCTTAAGCAGCAATGGTATAAAATCAGCATCCAAATAAAATAGATCACTGAATGCTGAGGAGCTACAAAGTTTGGAAAAAATTAAAACACACATACTGAGAAACATCACAGAAGCTCCCCAAATGAGCAGGACTCAGACCCAGTCCCTAGACCAGGATCATTTCCTTTTTATGAGTGGTGACTGTACATTTACAACAAAAGAAGGAAAGAGACACTAGTGAGGCAGGGGTTAAATCTGCTCCTCAGTGAACCTTGGCAATGTCTGCAAAAGCTCCATCCTGGGTTGAGTTCTATTTCTACCCATTCTAGAATGTGACAGAATGGTGGGAACTCATACACACACACACACACACACACACACACACACACACACCTATTATGAGGATCATCTTCACAGGTGACAGTAGCTTCAGGTTCTCAGAAGGAAACACCTTGGGGGTGAAACCTGCCTCCCTAGATCCAATTCTGACTCTCCTGACTGGATCAAAGTGTCTCCCCAGCTCCCTTATATCTATTCAGATGTAGACTCACCAAAGATGACCCCAAGGTCCTATTTAAGCACAAGCATATTCATTCACTGCATGTACAGAGTTGCCAAGACGGTGCAGAAGTCAGCAGCAGTAGCATCTGGCAAGTGGATCATCACATGCATCTCAGAGTACATTGTTCAAAACACACACAAATAGACTTAATATGCAGATTTTTTTCAGATCACAACATTTGGGTTTCTGGGTCATTTAATTTATAAGGTTTGGGGAGACAGGGAAAACCAAGGTTGAGAGGATGGTATCTCACATCCTGTGAAGAAAAGGGTTCTTGCTGCAGAGGCTGGAGGTTCAGTTTCTCATTGTATGAAGAGGAATATTTCCCCTTCATCTCAGGAAGATGACATGGCAGCCCAGGCATTTTGTGCTCTGCTAAGAAACCCATAAATTAAATGCTTCCAAACCTGAAAAGGACAAAGCCTTTCCCAGCTAATGATAACATTAAAAAAAAACCCACAAACCCACATGAATTGGATTGAAAATTTGCATGAAGCTTATTAGAACACCCTACAAATACGGGCAAACCTAATTCAAACACATTTGGGTGATAAAATGATATTGACTCCAAGTAATTAAAAATCATTTCCATATTCAAATGGGACTGATGTAGGAGAAATGGCTTCCCTTAATTGCTTGCAGGAAAATTATCGACTCGGGGAGTTTTTAGAGGCCGGGTAAACGAATCTTAATTCAGTGCCGTGTGTGTGCGTGTCAGAGGAAGATGCAGGGTGAAAAGGCAGATGGCATTTTTTGTGCCGGGAGGGGAGGGGAAAAAGTGGATCATTAGCAGTGAAAATGGACTTGGGAGCAAGAAGGATGGAGATGGAGGTGAGAACTGCTAAACAAGTGACAATCTGTAGAGAATAAAATTGAATAAAGCAGGAACTCTACTGGAAATCACAAAGTTGGAGAAAACAGAAATGGTATAATGCAGCAGAAACATCTGGCTTGTTAGTTTTTTCAGGTCAGAGCAGTCATCCTGCTTTTGGGGAAGGGCCATCACTCAGTGGTTCAACCCCTAAAGGCATCTGTAGGTGGGGCTGGGAGAGAGTCCATCTGCAACCATAGAGAGATGCTGCCAGCATAGATTGTCATGAGCTAGGTGCTCTCATTCTCTACGCTGCAGCTTCCTGAGAAAGCCAGTGTGCTGTAGTGGTTTGAGTGTTGGACTAGAACTAGGAGACCATGGTTCAACTCTCCACTCTGCCAAGAATCTCAGTGGGGGATCTTGTAACCTAAGGGTTGTTCTGAAAATGAAATGGGGAGAGGGGAAACTACATGGGCCACCTTGAGCTCCTTGGAGGGAAGGTGGGATATAAATCAAATAATAAAAGAAGCATTATTTTCAGGGATTGCTAACCCTGGATCCAGGATGGTGGGTAGAAGTGCATTTTAGGCACATTTACATTTACAAATGTATTAGGAGAAATGCACACAAAAATATACAGATTTTTTAAAATAGCTAGCTAATGAAGAAATGGAGTGAACTAAACTTAAGACTGGAATATATATTTGTGTGTGTGTGTGTGTGTGCGCGCGTGCGCGCGTGCGTGCGTGCATACATGCATGCATGCGCAGGTGTTCAGACCTGGGACCTTCCAGGAAAAGTCCTGCTGTGTTGACCTGTTAAGAGCAGAAGTCCAGGTTCTTATGTTTATATCCGGTCTGACCAGAGGCCATATATTGCCAGCTGATCATTTGTGCCTGCAGAGGACTTGAGGACATGAAACCTCAGGCCACAAGGTTCCACCCTCTTGCTGTGAGGTTTTGGATCTTGAGTGTCCCTTTTTTAAATATATATATATATATATATATATATATATATATATATATATATTACTTTTTAAAAAGGAAAAAGAGACAAGAGAGAGAAAAAAACAAGAAGATCAAGAAAAAATAAAACAATACAATACAATATGTAAACCATACAAAACACAACCTTAACACATTATCTAACACAATGAACTAAACAAAACAAAACAAAAACAATTTAAAAACATACATCATACCTTTTCCATATTCTAACTTTCATTCCCTTATATCATCGGCCTCCTCTCACCTCCCTCTTTGTATTCCACTTCCATTAATTGTTTCAGAAATTCCTTTCCATCTTTCTCCATTTTCTATCATATAAATATCTTAACCTATTTTTAATCTTATTTCCATTAAAATTAGTATACTTATTTAAGCTTAACTCCTTATAGCATTTCTACTAAGGCCATAAAAATTCATTCCAACATTTTCCTGTCACTCACTCATTAATTTTACAATATTTCTATATATAGACTTTAAATCTTCCAATCTTCTTCCACCATCTCCTCTCCCCAGTCTTGGGCTCTGCCAGACACTTCCGTCCACTCCATACAGTCCATCAACCTGGAGATCTTATGTCCGAGGCTCTTAACTCTTTTCCACGTCCCTTCTGCAGTTCTTCTTCATATTCTTTGATGCTAAAGAGCAGATCTCGAGGAAACTCCAATCCAACGACACCTCCACTCCCTCTCGACAGGTCAGCCAAATTTCCACAATTAAAGCTAGGATCCATAAAGTATTTCAGGACATATTTCAAAATTCCTCCAACTCCAAAGGCCCCCCAAGCTCCAATCTCCTCCTGACCCAAGTCCATATTCCAAAAGTCAGTTAATCCCTGCATAGAGGGATCTTTCCAACTTTCCTTTTCCAGTCCAGGCCGGGCTCCGATCTTCAGAGTCTGACTTTTCCTAGTTTCAATCATAAAGGGCCTCAACTTATAGTCTTCAATTTGCCTCTGTAAGACTAAGGCTCCCCCTTGTATTGCTTTAGGTTCGACAACAGCAACTTTCTCCTTCTCCTTTTCAACAATTTGTCCTGTTAAAATAGATTCCTGTGCCAAATCCTGAATAATTTCTGTATTGGTGCTCACTTTTGGTCCCAAAATATCAGTTTTAGTAGTCATAACATCCATTTTTTTATGAAGCTGTTCCAACAAATAGTTTATCTTGCAAAATGCAGTTACTAAGTCTTCTCCTGTCGACATCTCGAATGTCCAAGGTCAATCTCTAGTTCCCACACTTCTTATCAAGAAGCTGGAGATTTCCCAGCTCCACTCTTATAACAGTTTCAACAGCTCCCTCTAGAGGGGAACAGTCTCCACTTGTATCAATCCTTTCAAAGAAAGTTCAAAAAGTAAAGTTGGTTTCAATTTTCAGTTACTTTTCCTCCCTTTTAAACGCAGAAGCGGACACTTCCGGAGGCGGCGCCATAGGTAATGGCGGATTCCCTCTGAAACGGAGGGAGAAGCTCCGCAGAAATCGGGTCCACCGCTACAGCGAAGCGGAGGACCCTTAAAAAACCCGCAGGCGGGAGAAGCCTGGGGCCGTGGGGCTCAGTGGGCACGCTTTGCGCCCCCCGAACTGTCAAAGGAGCTCTGAAAAGAGCTCCGGAGCGGGGCAGGGGTTCAGCGCTGTGCTGGAGCCGATTGCTACTTCTGCGGAGAGAAGCTGCATAGCAGTTACCGGAGAGCGCTGGCCTTTTCCCTGAGAAACGTCAGATTAAAACAGCTATCCATGAGTAAGAATTTGGAACTTGGAAAAGATCAAAGCTTAAGACCTATAAAATTTGGACTTTGAATTTGAACTTGATTGGACTTTGAATTTGAATTGATTGGACTTTGAATTTGAACTTGATACTTTGATCGGGACTTTGAACTTGAATTTAAACTCGGACCTGAAATCGGTAAAGTGCAAACAGGAAGTCCGCTTTGCCGATCCTGTAAATAGAATGAAAGCAAGGGACAAGGGAGCTTTGAACCATTGATTTTTCTTTCATATAGAGCTAAATTTCACTGTCAATTTAAAAGAAAAAATCCACTGCTCTACATTTGATATTGGTCTGTTGGTCTGCTTTAAACAACTGCAAGGCTACTCTGAAAGCACCGTTTTATGGACATTGTAACTTTTGTTGTTGAACTCTGAGAAGGACTGGCAACAATTTAAGGGAGCTTTTAAGTTTGTAACTGTTTTATTCCTGCAACAACTGGGAAGACAACTGGGGAGTTGATGAAGTTACTGTATAACAACCATTGATGAGACAATTTGGTACTCTGCTCCCCTAGAGGAACTTTGTGTCATAGCTGGGGATTTTCCACTGCAGCTGTTATTGCTTATGGTCAAGAAGGAAGTTTGAGAACTGTGTGTGTGACTAGATAAGCTGCAAGAAAAGCCTCCAGAAAAAGTATCCACAAGAGCCAAAGCTAAACAACAGCAGCAGCTGCAGGCACAGCAACAATTTCTGCATAGAAGAACATCATCAGCAGGACTTTCTGCCCCACAAGTTACAGAAAGGGAAGAACCAAAAGGAACAGGCTCGGACTCTGCAACACTAGACAAGATTTTACTGGCTTTACAAAATTTGACAGTTAAGATTGATTTAAATACTTCAACTATTAATGACCTGGGGCAAAAAGTAAATGACTTGGGGACGAATGTGAATTCTAACACTCAGGCGATTGACAGATTGCTGCAGGAATCCAAGGAGACAAAGAAGACAGCGGAGGAGGCGAAAGAGAGGGTACTGGCAGTAGAACAAAAGATACCGCCGATAAATAAAAAACTGGATGAATACAAGGCACAATTCTCTCTGATTGAACTTAAAGAGAAACAGACTAATTTGAGAATTAGGGCGGTCCCAGAAACAGAAGAAGGAGATTTGATAGAACTCCTTACATCGGAATTCAAGGAGTGCTGGGACCTGGATCCAGAAGAAGAAGAGTTCAAGATAGTGAGAGCTTTTCGATTGGGAAGGGTCAAAAGGAAGAACAGAGCGAGAGACTGTTTGATTGCCTTAAGGTCAAAAGAAGAAAGAGATAAAATATTGAGTCTCCACTACAAGAAAGCACTGGAGATACAAGGGGTGAGATTTGAGATTTTCAAAGATATTCCGAAATATTTACTTGACCTCAGAGCCAACTACGGAGATTTGGTGGACCTGTTAAGAAGAAACAGTATTCTGTTCAGGTGGGAATTTCCGCAAGGCCTCTCGTTTACATTTAAAGGAAGGAAAATAAAGATAAGATCAGAGGAGGATAAAGTGAGTTTCCTGAGAGACTTTGGAGAAGAATTACAAAGAGAGGCCAGAACAAAAGACCCGGAAATGCCAGGACTGGGACCGCTTGACCTAGGAAGAGCCCCCTTGGGACTGGACCAACTAGAGAAGGAGACACAGCCGACAAACCAAGAGCAACTCCTAGGAGCAGTTGGAGGAACATCATAAAAACAACAACATGTCTCTGCAGATGTTAACCTGGAATATTAGAGGTTTGAACTCCCCTAGTAAAAGGAAGAGGATTTTTCACATGTTGAAAAAAAGAACAATTGGACTTAATTCGTCTACAAGAAACACATATAACAAGACTCCATAGGAAATTATTGATAAATAAAAAGTTAGGCCAAGAATTCATCTCTTCAGACAAAGTAAAAAAAAAGAGGAGTTGTGATTTATGCAAAAGAGAAGTTATCACCAAAGTTTCTCCTTAAAGATGAACATGGACGATTTGTGGCAATTGAAATACAATTTCAAGGAGAGAAATTAGTAATAATTGGAGTCTATGCACCTAATGAGGGGAAATCAGAGTTTTATAAGAAACTGCATGAGACGTTAATGGACTTTATAGATCAAAACATCATTTTGATGGGAGACATGAATGGCGTTGACATGAATGACACATATGGATAAATCTGAAAGACAGGTAGTTACAAAAGATGGAAGACTACCAAAGACCTTCTTTGAACTGACAGACAATATGGATTTGATTGACATTTGGAGAACTAAAAATCCCCTAGGTAGAGAGGGGACCTTCTTCTCTGAAGCCAATTTGACGTGGACAAGAATAGACCAAATTTGGATTACAAGAGGGATGGCGCCCAAAATTCGAAAGGTGGAAATCTGCCCAAAAATCTGCTCCGACCATAACCCAGTGAGGATGGATATGAAACTAACACCGACTGGTTCCTTTAGATGGAGAATGAATGACACCTTGTTTAGAGACTCTGAAATTGTTAAGAAGGCCCAAAAAACTTTGAAAGACTATTTTGAAATAAATTTGAAGACTACTGTGGAGAAAAGAGTAATCTGGGACGCAAGCAAAGCTGTAATGAGGGGGTTTTTGATTCAGCAAAATGCCATAAAGAGGAAACTTCAAGAGGAGAAGAAAGAAAAGATTCTAGAGAAAATTAGAGAAGGTGAGAGGAGATTAAGGATTAAACCTAAGTCACAAGACATCCTACGAGAAATTAAACTACATCAGGCACAATATTTGAAAATGGTTAATCAGGACATAGAATGGAAAATTAAGCAAATGAGACAAAAAATGTTTGAATCGGCCAATAAGTGTGCAAAGCTGCTAGCTTGGCAGCTGAAGAAAAGACAGAAATTAAACACTGTTACCAATCTTGAACTAAATGGAAGAAATATACAAAACCCAAGGGAGATTCAGGACTGTTTCCAGAGATACTTCAATCAATTGTACACACAAGGGCCACAGAATGAAAGTAAAATTGAGGAATTTTTGGTAACAAATGGATTACAAAAAATATCTCAAGAGAACAAATTAACACTGAATGACAAAATTTCTGAACAGGAGATTGAAGGTGCCATCAAGAATCTGCAACTAGGCAAGTCTCCAGGCCCGGATGGGCTAACCTCCAAATATTATAAAGATATGAAAGACTACTTAATTCAACCTCTAAGGGAGGTTTGCAATGAAATTATGGAAGGGAAAAAAGCGCCGGAGTCGTGGAAAGAAGCTTACATCACGTTGATCCCGAAAAATGAGACAGAAAAGACACAACTCAAGAACTACCGCCCCATATCCCTACTTAATGTGGATTATAAAATTTTTGCTGATATTTTGGCTAAAAGATTGAAAAAAGTTTTAGTAACAATGATACATAAAGACCAAGCGGGCTTTCTCCCAGGTAGGCAACTGTCAAATAATACGAGAAATTTAATTGACATTTTGGAAAAATTACAAGTTAATATAAATACAAAAGCTGTATTGATATTTATTGATGCGGAGAAAGCCTTTGACAATATTTCTTGGAGCTTTATGAAGAAAAATTTACAAGGGATGGGGGTTGGAGATAGGTTTGGAAACGGCATAGGTGCGATATATTCAGAACAAAAGGCAAAATTAATAGTGAACAATGCAGTTACAGAAGAAGTTAAGATTGAGAAAGGGACACGACAAGGCTGCCCAATTTCCCCTTTGCTTTTTATCTCAGTCCTGGAGGTCTTGCTGAACATGATTAGAAGGGACCAACAGATTCAGGGTATACAGGTCGGAGTTAAACACTATAAACTTAAAGCCTTCGCAGATGACCTAGTACTGACATTACAGGAGCCAATCCCTAGCTCTAAAAGAGCTTTGGAAATAATACAAGAATTTGGTCAGGTGGCAGGTTTTAAATTGAATAAATCTAAAACTATGGTTTTAGAGAAAAATTTAACAACAGCAGAGAAGGAAAGGTTTCAGGAAGAAACAGGTTTAACATTGGTGAAAAAAGTGAAATACCTAGGAGTGAATCTGACTTCGACGGCGCGAACGGCAATGGCTGCCCTCTTCTAATCAGGAGAGGGAAGCTCCGCTGAGAACGGGTCGTCCGCTGCGGCGAAGCGGAGACCCATTTTGGAAAACCACAGGTGGCAGAAGCCTGTGGTCTTGGGACCCGGCGGGCGCCAGGAGCAGTCCCCAAAACGTTGAAGGAACCCCGTAAGGGGCTCCGGATCGCGGAGGGGGTTGCAGCGCTGTGGGTCGTTCCGCAGTCAACGGAGTGAAGCCGCGTTGCTGCTGCCGGTGAGCGCTGACCTTTCTTCCTAAACTTCTGATTCGGAAAGCAACAATCCGTGAGTAATAAGGATCTTACAAAATTTTGAGACCTAAAAACATTGAATTGAATTTGGCTGAAAGCGGAGTGACGAAAAATAGGAAGTCCGTCTTCCGCTGACACTGAACTTCAAAGCAAAGAGCTGGAGGAGTGGAGGCAAAGAGTGAACTTTTAACTTAACTGATCTGGGCACCCGTGGAAATTATTTCTAAGCAGAATAAGGACTTTAAGTAATTGATTATATGACTTCTATTTGGACTGTGATACCTTTCTTCCATTTGGATTACAATTTAAGCAAGAAACCCAGGTGCTGGAACTGCCTGAGTAACTGAGCAGTCAGTCTGCAGGGCTGGATACTTTGAACTTAAACTTTGAAACAATCTGAGGGAGTTTGGACTGACTATTTTGAAACACCTTTCGGAACACCAGTAAGCACTGTCTGAAATACTGTGGCTTTTTAAATACTAACTCTGCTAAAACCTACCTTATTGAAGGTTCCTGGACATTAAACTAGACTTTATTAATTTTATTGGAATTGATTTCTTCCCTAAAGACATTTTAAGCTCCCCCTAGAGGATTTGGGATTTACAGCAGTGACATTGTTTTACTTTCCTTTTCCCGGCCTCCTGTTTGACTGTTACCATCTGGGCCGTTGTTTTCTCATGGGAACAACTCAGCTTGACCTTGACTCTTAGATAACTCTGGAATGAGTGGTGCAAGAAAAAAGGGACCGAGAACCAGACAAACAACTTTAACAACTTTACCGCAGCCTCTCAGGCACGTAGATCATCTGTGCCTACTTTGCCTACTTTGCCTATTTTGACTTCTGAGGAAGAAGCTGCTTCTCTGCCACGGGCAGGGGAGGGAGAAACTGAGGAATTACAATTGGAAGAGATGGCCTCAGGAGCAACTGGCTCTATTTTAGAGAAAATTCTTGAAAAATTGGAATCTTTGGATAAAAAAGTTGATCAGCAAACAGCTAAAATTGATCAAAACACAGAATGTTTAAATAGATTAACTGGACAAGTCGCACAGAATGTACAAGCAATTGGAGAACTGAAGGAGACTGCAGGTGAAAATCGGAAATTGGCTGAGGATACCAGCCAGAGACTGGGAAATTTAGAAAAAGAGGTAAGACCACTCAGCAAACAAGTAGGTGAACACCAGACCTATCTTTCCATGATAGAACTGCGGAACAGGGAGACCAATTTAAGGATAAGGTCGGTACCAGAGGTGGAAGAAGGCAACCTAGCTGAGTTTTTGACTAAAGAACTTTCCAAGTTTTGGAACTTAGAGGAAAAAGATCTTAAAATCATATCAGCCTTCAGGCTTGGAAGACTTATAAAGAAAGAGAAGCCCAGAGACTGTTTAATAACATTGAGATCAAAGGAGGAAAGGGACAAGATTTTGGGCCTGCATTACGGAAAGTCACTGGATATTCTGGACAAAAGAATTGAAATTTACAAGGATATTCCTAAACAACTGTTGGACCTTAGATCTGATTATTTGGAACTAGCAAGACTGTTGAGGAGCAACTCAATCATCTTCAGGTGGGATTTTCCTCAAGGATTATCTTTCACTTTTAGAGGGAAGAAGATTAAAATCAGAACACTGGAAGATAGAGACAAGTTTCTGATCGCCTACGGAGAGGACCTTCAAAAAGGACTTGAACTACCTTCGGGGCCTGGAGCACCAGGGGTGCCTGCACCCTCGGATCCTGAAGATCCAGCGAACAAGGTACCACCCCTAGAAAAATAACCAGATTTATTCAGGATGTCTCTGCAACTTTTGAGCTGGAATATAAATGGCTGCAACATCCCGGAAAAAATGAGAATTTTTTTTCATATATTAAAAAAGGAACAACTGGTCATTATCTGCTTACAAGAAACACATGTGACTAGGCTCCACAGAAAAGTATTAATAAACAAAAGACTTGGCCAGGAATTTATATCTTCAGACAAAGTAAAGAAGAGAGGCGTGGTGATATATGCAAAAGAGAGCCTGTCACCTAAATTTTTATTTAAAGATGAACATGGAAGAATTCTGGCAATTGAAATACAACATCAAGGAGAAAAGATTCTGATATTAGGAATTTATGCACCAAATGAAGGGAAATCGGAATTCTTCAAGAAGTTGCATGAGACCATGCTGGATTATCTGGACTATGACAACATCATTATGATGGGAGACATGAACGGGGTCATATCAACTAACATGGATAAGTCACAAAGCCAAAATGTCACAAAAGACGGCAGACTACCAAAGACCTTTTTTGAATTGACAGACAATATGGACTGGATTGACATTTGGAGAACGAAGAACCCCTTGGGAAAAGAAGGAACATTTTTCTCTGAAGCCCAGCTGACTTGGACAAGAATCGACCAAATATGGATAACTAGAGGTCTGGCACCCAAGGTCAGAAAGGTGGAAATCTGCCCAAAAACCTGCTCCGACCATAACGCATTGAAAATGGACATGAAACTATTACCAACCGGCTCCTTTAGATGGAAGATGAATGACAATTTGTTCAGAGATCAGGAGACTATTAAGAAGGCCCAGAAAGCTTTGAAGGATTACTTTGAGATAAATATGAACACTACGGTGGAAAAAAGAATTATTTGGGATGCAAGTAAAGCTGTGATGAGGGGGTTCTTGATACAACAGAATGCTGTAAGGAAGAGGATACAAAATGATAGAAAAGATAAGATTTTGGAGAAACTAAAAGAACTAGAGAAGTTAAGATTAAACCCGAAGTCACAGCCGATCTTGAGAGAAATCAAACTCCATCAAGCACAATATTCTAAATTGATAAACCAGGAAATAGAGTGGAAGATTAAATTAATGAAACAAAAAACTTTTGAATCGGCAAATAAATGTGGGAAACTGCTAGCTTGGCAGTTGAAGAAGAGACAAAAATTAAATACAGTTACAAATTTGGAAATTGAAGGAAGAAACATTCAGAACCCCACGGAGATCAGAAAGTGTTTCCAGAAATATTTCAAAAAATTATATACTCAAGGGCCGCAGGATGAGGTTGAGATTAAACAATTTTTGGAGAAAAATGGACTTAAAAAACTGTCACAAGAAAATAGATCACTCCTGAACAGTAAAATAACACGCCAAGAGATTGAAAAAGCCATTCAGAACATGAAATTGGGCAAATCTCCAGGGCCAGATGGGCTAACCTCCAAGTATTATAAGACATTAAAAGACTACTTGATACAACCACTGATGGAGGTTAGCAATGAAATTATGGAGGGGAGGAGGGCGCCGGATTCGTGGAAGGAAGCATTCATCACATTGATACCTAAATCGGATTCTGAAAAGACACAACTTAAGAACTACCGTCCCATCTCCCTGTTAAATGTGGATTACAAAATATTTGCAGATGTCCTGGCAAGTAGACTTAAAAAAGTTTTAAATGAAGTAATTCACAAAGACCAGGCAGGCTTTCTCCCAGGTAGACACATGTTTGCTAATACAAGGAACTTTATTGACATCTTGGAACTTTTGCAAACAGACATAAATACAAAAGCAGTGCTAATTTTCATAGATGCGGAGAAAGCCTTTGATAATATCTCTTGGAAATTTATGAAGGGAAACTTAAAAGAAATGGGAGTGGGTCGGGGTTTTGAGAATGGGATTGATGCAATATATTCAGAACAAAAGGCTAAATTGATAGTAAACAATGTGGTTACAGAAGAGTTTAAAATTGAAAAAGGAACACGACAAGGCTGCCCGATTTCCCCTTTGCTATTTATATCGGTTCTGGAGGTGCTCTTGAATATGATTTGAGGGGACCGGTTGGTGGAAGGGATTCAGGTCGGAGCGAAACAATATAAACTTAAAGCTTTTGCAGATGACCTAGTTCTGATCCTGCAGGAGCCAGAATCTAGTACAATAAGAGTATTACAATTGATTCAAGATTTTGGTCGGGTGGCGGGATTCAAACTAAATAAACAGAAAACTAAGGTGCTGGGAAAAAATCTGACAGATACAGAGTCGGAACGGTTTCAGAGAGAAACAGAACTAACTGTGGTTAAAAAAGTAAAGTACCTAGGGGTAAATATAACAGCAAAGAATCTGAGTCTATTTAAGGATAACTATGAAAAATGCTGGTCTGAAATTAAGAGAGACTTGGATAGTTGGACAAAATTGAAGCTTTCCTTGTTAGGCCGAATTGCTGCTGTTAAGATGAATGTATTGCCAAAGATGTTGTTTTTGTTCCAAACATTGCAGATTGTGGACAAGACGGAGTGCTTCCGGAAGTGGCAGAGAGATATATCTAAATTTGTCTGGCAGGGCAAAAAGCCCAGAATTAAGTTTAAGATACTAACTGATGCGAAAGAAAGAGGGGGCTTCGCCCTGCCAGACTTAAAGCTGTACTATGAAGCCGCAGCTTTCTGCTGGCTAAAAGACTGGCTACTTCTCGAAGACACTGATGTATTGGACCTGGAAGGTTTTAACAACGCTTTTGGTTGGCATGCATACTTATGGTATGATAAGGTTAAGATCAACAAGGTCTTTAAGAACCATATTGTCAGGAAAGCAGTATTCAATGTTTGGACAAAATACAAAGACTTATTGGAAAACAAAACTCCGAGGTGGCTTTCACCTCTGGAAGCTAAGGCCCAAAAAAGACCCAATATGGAGGCCAAATGGCCAAAATATTGGGAAATATTAGAAAAAGATGGAGACAATTGGAAATTGCAGAGTTTGGAGAAAATGAAGGATAAAGTGCGAGACTGGTTACATTACGCTCAGATTAAAGAAGTCTTTAAAAATGATAAAAAGGTAGGGTTCCAGGTGGAGAAATCGAAGTTGGAAACAGAATTGTTAGAACCAAAGACTAAGGTATTATCAAGAATGTATAACTTGCTGTTAAAATGGAATACACAAGACGAAATGGTTAAATCGGTTATGATAAAGTGGGCTCAGGACATTGGGTATAATATTATGTTTGAGGACTGGGAAAGGTTGTGGACCACTGGGCTGAACTTCACCGCATGTAATGCTCTGAAGGAAAATGTAATGAAAATGATATATAGATGGTACATGACCCCAGTTAAACTTGCCAAAATATACCATTTGTCTGATAATAAATGTTGGAAATGTAAAGAACATGAAGGAACATTCTTTCACCTCTGGTGGACCTGCCCTAAAGTGAAGGCCTTCTGGGAAATGATATATAATGAGTTGAAAAAGGTATTTAAGTATACCTTTACTAAGAAACCAGAGGCCTTCCTTCTGGGTATTGTCGGCCAGAAGGTGTTAAAGAAGGACCGAACATTTTTTATGTATGCAACAACGGCAGCAAGGATACTCATCGCTAAGAATTGGAAAACTCAAGATCTACCCACACTGGAAGAGTGGCAGATGCAGCTGATGGACTATATGCAACTGGCCGAGATGACTGGTAGAATCCGAGACCTGGGAGAGGAGAGGGTTGAGGAGGACTGGAGGAAATTCAAGATTTATTTACAAAAATATTGTAATCTGGTTGAATGTTAAGAAGGATGCTAGATCATAAATAACTGCCCACCACTGAATTAGATTTGAATTTGACGATAAGTGAGATTAAGGAAAATATAAACTTTCTGGAAAACTTCTAGATTTTATTTAAATGAGCGGAGATAAGATTGTAAACAAGTGGGTAATTTGCTTGGAAAAAAATTTTTTCGTAACGATGTAAGTGGGAGCGGGAGATGTGAGGGAGTCCAAAGAAGTGACGAAATTATGTTATGATATAAGTAATGTTGTTTATTATTTATGCATTTGTATCCAAAAAAACTTTAATAAATATGTATTAAAAAAAAAATCATGAGAAGTGTTGGTCAGAAGTGAAAAAAGATCTTGAAATTTGGACAAATTTGAAGCTTTCCTTACTGGGTAGAATAGCTATTATCAAAATGAATGTATTGCCAAGAATGTTGTTTTTGTTTCAGACGTTACAAATCATTGACAAAATGGACTGCTTCGAGAAGTGGCAAAAAGAAATTTCTAGATTTGTCTGGCAGGGCAAAAAGCCCAGAATAAAATATAAAATTCTTACTGATGCAAAGGAAAGAGGGGGGTTTGCCCTGCCGGACCTTAAGTTATATTATGAAGCAGCAGCTTTCTGCTGGCTGAAGGATTGGCTACTTCTTGAAGACACGGACGTTTTAGATTTGGAAGGATATGATAATGTTTTTTGGTGGCATGCATATTTGTGGTACGGTAAAGCTAAAATTTATAAAGCATTTAAAAACCATATTGTCAGGAAAGCATTGTTTAATGTCTGGATGAAATATAAAGATTTATTGGAAAATAAAACCCCAAGGTGGCTTTCACCTATGGAGGCAAAGGCCCTGAAAAAGCTTAATATGGAATCTAACTGGCCAAAATATTGGGAAATTTTGGAGCAGGAGGGAGACAAAGTGAAATTGCAGAGCTATGAGAAACTTAAGGACAAGGTGCGAGACTGGTTACACTATTTTCAAGTAAGAGAGGCCTATCATTTTGACAGGAAAATTGGTTTCCAAGTGGAAAAATCAAAGTTGGAAACAGAATTGTTAGAACCCAATGCTAAGACACTGTCGAGAAGGTATAATCTGCTGTTGAAGTGGAACACTGAGGATGAAATGGTAAAATCGGCTATGATAAAATGGGCACAAGATGTTGGTCATAATATCATGTTTGTTGACTGGGAAAAGTTGTGGACCACCGGTATGAAATTCATGGCATGTAATGCCTTAAGAGAGAATATTATGAAAATGATATACAGGTGGTACATGACCCCAGTCAAACTTGCAAAAATCTACCATTTGCCCAATAATAAATGTTGGAAATGTAAAGAAACTGAAGGGACATTCTTTCACCTTTGGTGGACGTGCCCAAGGATTAAGGCTTTCTGGGAGATGATATATAATGAACTGAAAAAGGTATTTAAGTATACCTTCTTGAAGAAACCAGAGGCCTTTCTTCTGGGCATGGTCGGCCAATTGGTGCCAAAGAAGGACAGAACATTTTTTATGTATGCTACAGCAGCAGCAAGAGTACTTATCGCAAAGCATTGGAAGACGCAAGACCTACCCACCCTGGAAGAATGGCAGATGCAAGTAATAGACTATATGGAACTGGCTGAAATGACCGGCAGAATTTGAGATCAAGGAGAAGAGCAGGTGGAAGAAGATTGGAAGAAGTTTAAAGTCTATTTACAAAAACACTGTAAAATCTTTGAATGTTGAGGACATTGAAAAGGAAAAGAAGGGGTTCTAGTGACTGAGTTAAATAAGAGTACAAAGGGAGGGATCAAGAATCAAAACGAACAAGATTGAGCTTGCTGAACTAATTATTACATAGAATACAAGATCGGGAGGCGGGTGGAAGTAAGGAAAATAAGGTTTTAAAGGTTATAACTGGAAAGTGAGTTTTTTTATGTTAAAATCTCTTTCTTTTTTTCTTATCTTTTTTTGTCTATGTTTTCCTTTTCTTTTGTAATGTTTGTGAAAATCTGTTTTTTTGTTCTTTTTTGTGAAAAATGCAATAAAAATTATTATAAAAAAAATAAAATAAACGCAGAAGCGGACAATGGAAACAATATATTCCTCTTATTCAACCGACTGTCAACATCCGTTCTCTTCGCTGTCAATGAACTCTCCCAAAATATCAATCACTGTCAGTCCGTTCCCAGATTCAGAGCAGTGGCAATTTAATTCTAATCACTCTCTCCTGCAGGTTACATGGTCCAAAATTTCCCCCCTCTTCTCTTGCTTCCAAGGGGGGTCTAATAATTTCAATCGATGGAAGTTTAATCCTTTACATAAGGCTTTCCAAGACCTTAACTTGTAAGCTCTTTGCTTCAGTCTATTTACAAAAGGGGAAGGCGGACTTCCTGTTTTGAACCTTCCCCGTTCGATGTCAAATTAAGGTATTTAAAGATCCAATTTTCCGTACTACTCACAGGTTGTTGTTTAAAGTCAGCACTCTTGGCAGCAGCAAAGCGGCTTCACTCCATGAAAAAAGCAGTCGATTCAAAGCACTGCGCCGCTCACCCCACATCACTCTGGATCCCCAAAACTGGGTTTCCCTGTGAGTAGGGGAGGCGCAAAGGGTGCCAGCCGAATCCCAAGTTCACAGGCTTCTTCCGCCTGTGATTTCAATGGGTCTCCGCCTTCGCCGTGGCGGTTCAGACCCTACTTTCCACGGAGCAAGTTCCTCCCGATCGGAGGAGCTCCGCCATTGCCGGAGGCGCTAACCCGGAAGTCTGGATCTTGAGTGTCCCTGACACCTCCCCCCAAACGTCTGGAGCTTTGGGATCAGCAAGTGACCAAGAACAAAACAGAATTGGAGCCATCTAATTTTACCAGGCAGCATATGGGCCATTAAACAAAAGCCATTTAAAATAGAACAGGTGAGAAACATATTGGGGTTTTATTTTAAGAGACAGAGAGAGAGGCAGAGATTATTTAGGTTTTAAAATCACGAGATAATGTGTGTACTTTGAACTAGTGCTGTGCTGAAAATTTCTCCTACCCCTCCCTTCTCCCTCAATTAACAAAAATAAAAAATAGCATTTGAAATTTAGCAAAGGGGAGAGAAAGAAATCAGTGATATTCCGATGGGTGTGGGGTGGGGTTTGGTTTGGTTGTGATTCCCTTGCTTTCAAAGGTGACTGAGGGGGGTTGTGACTGTCTTTTCTTTCATTCTAGAACTTACCAGTACTCTTCAGCCAGTAGCCTTCCTGGGTGCCCCCATTTCCTAGGAAAACAATGATGCCCTCAAGATGAAGTGAGCTTGTTTTCCGCGGCTCCAAAGGATAGGACCTGAACTAATGGTTTGAAATTACAAGAAAGGAGACTCGACTAAACTTTAGAAATAACTTTCTGATGGGATGAGCTGTTTGATAGTGGAATGGGCAACATTGGAAGGTGGAAAAACATCATTGGATGTTTTAAGGTAGAAGTTGGATGTGTTGGACTAAATGGCCTCTACCTAAAACCAACCCAGCTTTCTGCATTTGAATTAAAGTCCTGGGGAAGATGTCATGAGATAACTTCTCTCCTGGGCCTTTTCCAGCTCAAAAAGTGTGGCCAGCTAGGTAGACAGCTGAGCACTGGAGCCTTCTAAAGTAGAACATGTTTAATGGAAAGAAAAGCACACCCACTGCTGCAGCCACGGAAATCCTAAAGAAATTCTAAAGCATCCTGAGAATGAGGAAGAAAAATGTAAGCCTCCTTTCATGGGGAAGAAAACTTTGGAGAAATTGGTTTCAGCACAGCACTTTTTAAAGCAAGTGCGTAAAACAATCCAGATGTTTATTCCACTGGTGTACCTAAAACTCCTGCACAACTGGCAGTAGAGCCATGGAGGTGGGCAGACTTCAAGCTTGTAGGACCTATTTAGTACCCCCTTTCACCGGTTTCCCACCAGCTGCAGCCAAGTGTAACATAGTGGAGGGGGTGATGGAAGGCATGTGCTTAGAATAAAAGAACCAGACATCTCATCTAAGTGCATCTCAGACCAGGAATTAGTTTTCAGTACCAGAACTGAGCTCACAGTCCTTACACACAAAAATCTATTCCTGCTCTCCTCCAACAAGTTTTCTTTCTCTGAGGAGTCTAATTTAGGGAGAAGAGTTGTCACTATCATTAAACAAGTGGGAGGCAGAAACCCATGGTGCTCTACCAGAGCTTCCATAGAAATCTGCTAGTAGATCTGGATCTACCTTCTTCTCACCTTTACAACACAGGGTTGCAAGCAGGAAGGGTCTACAGATGGTGAAAAATATTTTAGACTCCAAAATCAGTGTTTAGGCACCTACCCATAACAGATCTGGAAGAGGATAATTGTAACAATACAGTATGATTGCATCTTACCTACATTTAACTTGCGTGATTTCAACCTTTCGCTGTTGAAGTCTGTCCAGTTGAAATGGTGCAAATTAAATGCCCACAGCATTTTCCTGGCATGAAAAGAGCTTCTAATAACCAAGGCAGCGAAGGCAGAAATAGCTTTTAAGCTCTCTGCCTTGCTTAGTGGGCAAGGCCCGTTCAGTGCAATGGCTCCAGATGCTCACATGGGAGAGGTTCAAGTCTGTATATGCAGAAGCCTTGGAACCAAACTGCTGTGTAAGATGCGACCATACTGAGTGTAATATGCCATTCTGAAATTAGTGTCCTTTTTAAAAAATAGCATGGCAAATAAAAGCCTGCAGGAGCTCAATGACAACCATTTCTTTCATTATTATTTTTCGTTTGTTTCTCTTGGTTGTAATTATGCTTATGCAAAAGCACTTATATGAACTGCAGGATTGCAAGAATGGGAGGCTAGTGGCTAGTTTCTGCAAGCGAGAGGGACAAAGTAGGTTTATACACGTGCTCATAGATAAACTCTGTACTCAAATCCACAACTGCCTGTGGTTGCCTGATTCTTATGTACAATACTCCATTTCTGTGAATTGCTTTGCAAACTGACTGGAGGAGTGGTATTGGGAGGTCCGGGGGTCTCCCACCTGGCCTCAGTCAGGGGACAGACAGTATATCTGAAATAGCAAGTTGCAGGATGGCAGTAGTTTAGTGGCAAAACATCTGCTTTGCACCGAGAAGGTCCTAGGTTCAATCCCAGGCATCTCCAGGTAAGAATGTCCCTGCCTGAAATTTTGGTGAGCCACTGCCAGTCAGTGTGGACACTACTGAACTAGGCAGACCCAGGATTTCAGGCTTCCTCTGTGTCTGGAATATCTTTTGCTCTTTGCTCTCAACCAGATCATGGTTGACTAGGTGAAGCTCAGGTTGCCTTGATCCCCTCAAACAAGTGGCAAAGCCTGATAGATTTAACTGATAGAGACTGAGAAGGGTCTCCTTCTCCATACACACACATCCTGCTCTCTCACTCTCACTCTCTCACACCTCAGCATCCCCCCCCCCCCGCCATGCACACTATGACATATCTGCTCCTGGCAGTTCTGTGCAAATACAAACCCCACTGGAGCCCTCTGATTCTTCCCTCTCTCCATTTGTCATCTTTTATTACCACTGTCATTTATGTCCCTTTCTTCTTCTTCTTCCGCTCATCCTTTCCCCCCATGGATCACTTCAGAGACAACAGGTTGTCTGCAAGGAGCCAGGAGCTACCAGGGGAGAGAGGCAGGCAGCAACAGCAACAGCCCCAACAAAGCCCCACTCTCCATCTCTGCCAGGCACACACATGGCCTTGGGGGGCCTTGCAACGTTGGCTGTTCCTTCTCACCCCCACCTCCTCTGGTGCCCATCTTCTTTGATGCTTGGGCCTCAAAACTGACAGCACAAAGGCAGCAGCCTCTCGCCACCTTCGGAGATTACCAATTTCAGCTTGTAATGAGGCCTCCTGATCTCCCCTTCAGTTTCATTCTGGCTCTCCTGGGATTTTTCCTGAACTTGGCATCTCAGGATGAGGAGCATTGGTGACCACAGAAGACTGGATGATGGGTAAGTTGGTACTTGCATTTATGCAGGACAACTGCATGGCAGGCCTGGGGTGCTGACTTTTGCTGGATGAAGGTCCAGCTCTTTTGTCCACTCTGATTCTCTGGTGTGCCCATAGTGGAATCCAACTGGCTGCCCCACCAGGCCCTTTAATGGCATAATTGGTGGCAGGGCAGGAAAAGAGGCAAGGATGCCCAAGGTATTCTTGTTCTCTGGGGCTCCTATTATGTACCCGACGGAGTCACCACCCCCAGTTTGCCTTCAATGGCTAAAGTGACAGAACCCTTATCTGCAAGGGCAAGCAAAAACATTTCTCTCTTTGTGATGGAAAATCAGCCTGGCTGGAGCAAGCAGCTAATGTGTGTCAGGCAGCCGCTAAAACTTCTAACAGGGATATATAGCACATCATTTAAGGTGGCTTTTTTAAAATGCTGAAATGGGAGAAAGCAGCTGCTATCTGTACAAACAAAATTAGGGCAAGGGAGGAAAGTCATTTTGTAAAGAGAATCAGGTGATGCAGACGGAGATGAATAGCTGGCACATGAATAAACGCAATCTACATAGAAACAGATAAAAATTCAATTTCTCAGCACACACATTTCCTGTCTGGCTCTCTCTCCCTCTCTCTGTCTCTGGGCCTCGTTGCATTTACACTCCACCTTGCTATGCTGCTTTCAAAGCTTCCAGCTGGAACGTGGGAGGCTGGAACAGAGATTCAATTCAGACCTGAACATGCTACAAAATTAGCTTGGATAATGTCACCCCTCCCCTCGCCCCCACCACTCACAACTCCTTGGAATTAGGTTTGCTGTATAACGTACTACAATACAGAACATGCTCTCTCACACATGCACACACTTGTCCAAACTGCAGGTGTCTGAAACGTCTAATTATTAAAATCTGTACAGCCTCAGGCTGGCATCATCTAATGTAAATAAAATGCTCCCTTTTATCAATATCAGAACACCCAGTTATCTGCATGTTTAGATGGATACTGCAGGGCCTCTCTTTCCACTCTGCTGAGAGACCACCAACTTTCCACCCTCTCCCAAATTACTTCCCTGCTGCTCACTACATGATCTGTTTAAAAAAGAATTAGTGCCTACTCTTGCTTTTTTTTCCTCCTCCCCTTTCCTTGTGTGCCATGCCTCTTTGTTTGTGAGTCTGAGGACAGGGACTGTCTTCTCAGTGATATTTGGTATTTAGAGAGGGGCCATAGCTCAGTGTTAGAGCATCTGCATTGCACATAGGATAGACTGCAAAAATTCATCTCAAAGGTGCCTGATGTTGCTTTGATGGCAGAAAATACTATGGAGATAGAATTAAAGCACCAGAAAAAAATTGAAAGGATGGTAGTGAAAATTACAGAACTTCAGTTGAGATCAAGGACCAGGAGAATTGAGATTACCGTCAGGATATTCGCCTAAGGATAGTGAAAGATGGTCGGGGGGGGGGGGGTTATGCTCTCCTTTCTGGTGGCATGGATTAACAGCACTGTCCTGAGCCACAACATTCTGAGGTAGACGTAGAGCAGGTCACAGGGTTAGGAATGGGTCCACCAGGCACCAGACCTTCTAGAGACATTGTTGTTGTTGTTTTCATTGATGAAGTACTTCCTGCAAAGCATCTCATGCCTTTGCTATACACTTTTCAATACCTGCTCATTTAGGCAAGCCTATCCAGGCATGTAGACGTTGATGTGTTTTAATCTTTTCTTGTTAACTTTAATCGTCTTTTAAATGCTATTCATTACTTGTTGTTTTCTATTGATGAGTTTTAATATTTCTTGTAAACCACCTAGAGGTTTTATTACAATCAAGCATCACAGAAATTTTGTTAAACGAATATGAAACTGACTTGAAATGAAAATAAAGCATTCAGGCATCCCCGCTGGTCTCCATCAAAAGACATAGCCAGCCACTTTAGCAGGTCCAGGATGGATGTCACGATGGTGATGGTGCTGAGACAATAGCACCCATATTCAGAGTGTGCAAAGAAGGCTGCTTATGTATATGGTTTCCTGTTGCTGGTGTGCTTAGGGTGGATTGGAGATGGATGTTACACTTCATAAAGCATTTTAGAAGTTAGAAAAGGAAGTTAGTTGTTCTGGGCCCCCACCCGCCCACTTACCACCAGAAATATGTGAAAGAACAAATGTTTGCTCATTCTGAAACATACCTGAACACTCCCCTTTCTAAAAATAATTCCTTTCCCCACCGGCTCACTGCACAAGAGAAACTAAGGGTGAGATTAAGTTATGCAGCTAAGGTAGGTCAGACATCACCTCCCCTTTTGCATTCGCTGTTCAGTTATGTCATGCAAATCAAATAAATTAAATATAAATAGAAGTCTAATAATCAGTGTCAGAAAGAGAAAACCTTGTTCATCACAAAACAGACAATGCAGAAGTAACATGATTGGATCAGGAATAGTGAACAGAAATGGCATGGCAGGTGATAGAAGATTCTGGACCACAGCTCAAAAGGGAAAGCTCTTCACACTAGCACAGCTGGTATGGAGATTCAGGGGAGCCTAAGTGAAGGGAAAAGCCCCTCCCCCTGCACTGACCATGCAGTGGCACCTGATTAAATGTGCTGGGAATTCTTGATCCTAACGGAGCCTAGGCACAGGAAACTGCCTTATACTGACTCTGAGCATTGGCCCATCTGGTGCAGTGCTGCCTGCACTGACTAGCAGCAGCCCTCCAGTGTTTCAGGCAGGAGGCATTCCCAGCCCTCTGTAAAGACTGAACCCAGAGACTGAACCCTGCCTTCTGGGTACAAGGCAGGTGCTCTGCCACTGTGATCTGGCATTGGTCACTGTTAAGGTCAGCTTGATATGTGTTCCTCATACCATCGTTAGAATCCTGCCCATGCCCTCCAGCATTCTGTTTCCAGGAACAGGGCACAGAAATGAGCTCCTCCTCCTTTGGCGATCACTCGTAGCCAAGCAAGATTGTCTTCCATAAAAATGGTTTTAACAATGAGTCTGTAAATGACTGTGGAGGCCAATTCTGGATCCACAAGTCCATCTAGCTCAGTGTTGGCCACACTGACCAACTCTCAGGAATTTCAAACAGTGTTCTTTCCAAGCCCTACCTGGAAATGCTGCTGGAGATTGAACTGGAGACGTTCAGCATGCAGAGCTGATGTTCTCTCACTGAGCGCTGATTCAAAGGGGAAGAACACAGAAAAACCCCTTATACCCAGACAGACTGCATTGGTCCATCTAGTTCAGTGTACAATGATAAATAACACAGAAATGGAATTCAGATCCAGTGTGTGCAACTCTCCAGTCTACTTTGGTGGCTGTGATTAAGTAATCCTGATCATGTGATACAAGCATGCAAGAAGGTGGTGGAATCAATGAAAATCATGGGACAGGGTTTGTGCATCTCCCTGCTTAAACAAATTCTGACCCAAAACTTCCTTCCCTCCTTCCACGGACAGCTCCCTTGTGCTGTGTCTTGGGGCTGCAGGGCTGCAAGTGATGTGTTTGCCGCTAAGTGCGCATTGCATTCACCATCATGCTAGAGGAAACAGCAGGTGCACCCTGTGATTGACTTCCCTTTCCAGGGTCTGTTATTAAAAATGTATAGAATTACTCATGCACACGCAAAAAACCCCCATAAAATCTTACAAAAGCGCCTGCTTACACACAAGGTCTTTTGTGAACACATTTCTTAAAATCACATCATTTGTCACTCACTTCCCAACTGTTAGTGATTCATTCCTGTTTACAGTCTTCTTCTTATTGGCATTTTTGCACCTTGTTTCTAGGACACAAGCAAAACGGCTTTGTTATCTCACTCGTATTCCATCATGTCCTCGGATTTTCCTTGTCTCTCGTCGTCACTCCCCCCTCACACACAAAATGGTGTGTGTTGTGGGGGGAGAGATCTTCTCACAGATTGCCTTGACCCACTTTTCATCCCTTCAGAAATTGCCACCGAGATTCAACGTCATTTTGCAATCAGGCAGGCCCAAAGGGGTTACGAGGGGGTTCAGCGGAGTGAAAACATGGAAAGGCTTAACAATTCGTCTGGTCTTATTGAAACCTCTCTTTACTTCACTTCCAAATTCCTTTGCTGTTTCTCTGAAACAGGAGCTTTCTGGCTTCTCCAGCCATGGAACCCCAAAGGGACATCCAGAAAGCTGCTTTATACAAGGCCTATACCCATCAAGGGGACGCGGGTGGCGCTGTGGGTTAAACCACAGAGCCTAGGACTTGCCGATCAGAAGGTCAGCGGTTTGAATCCCTGCGACGGGGTGAGCTCCCATTGCTTGGTCCCTGCTCCTGCCAACCTAGCAGCTCGAAAGCACGTCAAAGTGCAAGTAGATAAATAGGTACCGCTCCGGCGGGAAGGTAAACGGCATTTCCGTGCACTGCTCTGGTTCGCCAGAAGCGGCTTAGTCATGCTGGTCACATGTACGCTGGCTCCCTCAGCCAATAAAGCGAGATGAGCGCCGCAACCCCAGAGTCGGCCACGACTGGACCTAATGGTCAGGGGTCCCTTTACCTTTACTATAGCCATCAGAGGCCAGAGCTCTGAGACTGTGCCCATTTCCCACCTGGGATTTAGCCATTGATTCAATTAATGCAGTGAATGCTGTAGTCATTCACAAGAACACTGCAAGATCTCTCTCCCAAAGTTCAACAAGAGGTGGCTTTGGCCTGCAGCCACAGCGTGAAGAATTGTTTGTCTGAATCTGCTCTTGGCATCTAATAATCCCAGGTTACATGTGACCAGTGTTTCTTTTCTATAAAAATAGGTGTTGGTACTCACCAGGAAGTTGTTACACTAAGTGCCACACATTTTAGCAACAACAAAAAAGAGGTGTCGGTCCCAGCCAGATGGGTGGGGTATAAATAATAAATTATTATTATTATTAGGTACTCCCTGAAAAGAAAGCACGGCATGTGACTCTGATCACATGTTCCTGAGCTTGAAGTGTTCATGGAATGAATGCTAGGCAGCCCGTGGACATCTGCAAGATGGATGAGTCCTCCCGAAATATTATTAGTAACAAAACATTTGTGGAAGTATAAACATGTTGGATTAATTGGGCTTGTTTGCTTATTTCTTCCTGGGACTAAGAGGGCTGATTCATGCATCGTGTTCCTTCCAGCTCCTGACAGTGAAACCATTTCAGCTCTTAATACATCGCCTCCTCTCCCCCACTACCCCCACCATGCTTTGCTGGAACAGGCGAGTGCTTTGCCAAGTCAACAAGATGAATGGCCGAGAGTGATCAAGCCTGATTGGGTCAACAGCTTCGCATTCAAAAACATCGGTCACATTACTGAAATGCTGGAGCCCTGGAGCAAATCTTGCTCTCGCCGATGCTCTTTCCCCTTTGCAAAATTCTCACCTTGGCTTGGCAGTTCCATTGCTATGCTCATGGCTCCCCTGCTTCTTCTTCCAGATTTCTCTGGACAGAAATGTCACAGCTACAACCAAGGTTGTGCCATATTAAGTTTGCTTGGAATGACTCAATATATGAGATTTGTGGAGGTCTAATATCTATTATGTGTTTACATGGCATGTTTATTCCCTCACCTACTGATTAAGTTCTTGAGGAGGCTTATTACAATGCATTTGAAAATACAATAATTAGACAAGAGTTACAAGGGCATGTTAAACCACTCTGGAGGGACTCCTTCGCCTGCAAATTTTATCCACTTATGCGAAGTGGGGGAAAGGATATAGACATTTTTACATTCCCAATTAGAATCAGTGGGGGTGAGAAAGGGCTTCAGATTTAGCAGATCAGATTTAGAGCACAATAATGAATCAGAACAACACAGAGCAGATCCAAAGCAGATCAGGCTACTTCAAGACACAAAATATATATGAACACAGCACATATAGTTTGCAAACCCCTAATATATAGCCATAATGATGAACAGCCGTTGATATCCTTATCCTCCTAGAATTTGTCTAACCCTCTTTTAAAGCCATCTAAGCTACTGACCAGGAAGGGACGCGGGTGGCGCCGTGGGTTAAACCACAGAGCCTAGGACTTGCCAATCAGAGGGTTGGCGGTTTGAATCCCCACAACGGGGTGAGCTTCCGTTGCTCGGTCCCTGCTCCTGCCAACCTAGCAGCTCGAAAGCACGTCAAAGTACAAGTAGATAAATAGGTACCGCTCTGGCGGGAAGGTAAACGGCGTTTCCGTGCGCTGCTCTGGTTCTCCAGAAGCGGCTTAGTCATGCTGGCCACATGACCCAGAAGATGTACGCCGGCTCCCTCGGCCAATAAAGTGGGATGAGCGCCGCAACCCCAGGGTCGGCCACGACTGGACCCAACGGTCAGGGGTCCCTTTACCTTTAAGCTGCTGAGCACCATCACATCTTGTGACAGTGAATACCATAGGTTAACTATGCATTGTGTAAACAATTCCTTCCTCTTGTCTGTCCTTTATCTTCAGGCTTTTGAATGAGCCCACTGAGTTCCAGCAGTATAAGAGAAGGAGAAAATCCGTTTCCCACACATCCTGAATAATGTTATAAAACTCTGCTGTACATCCCTCTGTCAAGTGTACTGCAGGTCTTGCGGGTAACAGCACTGGGTGTTTTTTAAGCTATTCTGGCTGTGAAAAGACCTCCCCTCCATGAGCTTTCCCTAATCCACTTTTGAAGCCCTCAGAGTAGGTGCCTTCATGCCATCCTGTGGCAGTGAATTCCATATGCTGATTATGGAGTCATCTGCTGGTGAACATTACATATGGGTCATTTCCCTTTATGTGTAACAACAACGAAGTTCAGATGGGTTATCCACTACAGACTTGTTTAAAATCAGCAGGAGCTCTTGATTTCTGACCACTTTTCAGCAAGATGTTAGAGTCTGACCCCTTCCCCAGACATAAAGAGGGTTCTTGGGAAAGGGCTTGTGTCAATACTCTGAAAATTACACGTTCCACCACATTGCCCAGTAATTGCATCTCCAAAAAAAAGTAATTATGGCTACCATGTAACTTGCACACAGTGGGCTTTGGAAGACAATGCATTTTTTATTTATTTATCCCTCTTCTAACGATGTAACTGGCCTGGAAGCTTCTCCCCCTGATGCCCGCTTCATGGCAATTAACCTGTGATTAAATGGGCAGACATGACCATGGAGGGAAATCTTTCTAGTGCGTGCCATTTCTCCCCATCTCTCCCTCCCTCCCTCCCTCCCATGAGCACTGTGCCCCTCATTTTTTTTCTCTTGAGATACAGTTTGGGATCCATTGATGCATGAATGAGGAGAAGAAGCAGAGTTACAATTACACAAACGCTTTTTTAAAAGGAAAAGGAGATGAAAAACTTTAGCAATGTATAGGAACATAGGAATCTGTCTTATACTAGGTGAGACCATTGCTCCATCTAGATGAGTTTTAAGATATAGCCCTTTCCCTTTATGCAAAATAATTTATTTTATGCAAAATAAGTGACCATTTAGCAAATGTATGTGATTTATACATGGAACGGAACTCACAGCCACAAGCAATCAAAAAGTACAAACTGACCAGGAGAGTGGCAAGGACTGCCCCATCTCTCTCTCTCTCTCTCTCTCTCTCTCTCTCTCTCTCTCTGTGTGTGTGTGTGTGTGTGTTGCTGTGGCATCAGTTTCAGAAGAGTGGGGAGGGGATAAGCCTTTCACACACACATTACAGAGAGAGAGAGAGAGCTTCAAGCAGTTTTTAAAAAGCTGAACAGCGGTAGCTATAGTTCAGTGGATATGTGGGGCATTCAAAAAAAACATGCATGGACATAAATGTGTACATGGAGAGTGGAATGAATGCCATCCCAGTTCCATGTCCCTCCAAGCTGATCAAAGGTCTGGAAGCCAAGCCTTATGAGAAATGGTTGAGAGAGCTGAGTATGTTTAGCCTGGAGAAGAGGAGACTGCGGGATGATATGAGAACCATATTCAAATCTCTGAAGGGCTGTTTTCAGAACCCCCTGCTTCACCAGAAGAATGCTATTATAATCCCCCTTCTGACCTTCCTGTTCAATTCAGGAAGTTCAGGCACGAAGGGGATGTTAGGGCTGGGGTGGTGCTCTGGATGCCCACACATATTGTCTGAACATACACAGAGGGTTTTAAGTGATCAAATCTCCTTGATGCTCAGCTTCCCCTCCCCAAACCCACCAATAAACACAGGGATCCAGGGTCAGACCTGCTCTCCACTCTGCTCCTTAACAAGAGAGCTCTTCCATCATGACCCAAAAGGTTTCAGAGTTTTTTATTTCAAGAGCTGGCAACCATCCCTGAGAGATGTGCCACATACCTCTGTCTGTACCATGCCAAATAGGGAGTGGGAGGCAGTATCTCAATGCTAGAGCATTTGTTTTGCATGCAGATGATCCCAGTTTCAATCCCTGGAATCTACAGGTAGGACAGGAAGAGACCCCTACCTAAAATCATGGGGAGCTGCTGCCAGTCAGTGCAGACAATACTGAGCTAGAAAGACCAATGCTATGGCTCAGCATAAGGAAGCTTCCCCTGTTTCAACCTTAGATTGCCTACTGCCACACTGGTGCTACGTACGGCTTCTAGCGAGCTCTACAGTTGCCTCTGTGGCCCTGCCTAGATGTTTCTGGAGCCAGAGCAGATACAATCCTGATCTCTCACTTGCATAGCCTGATGCTGACCTAATCAGCCCCAAAGCCCCTCTGAGATGCCCCTCACTTCAAATATCTAAAGGGCTGTCACATGGAAGATGGAGCTTGTTTTGTCTTCCTCCAGAGGATAGTACCCAAACTAAAGGATTCAAACAAAAAACAAGATTCTGACTTTCTGGTGGCAATAGATGCTCAACAGTGCAATGGACTCTTTCAGAAGGTGGTGGACTCTTCTTCATAGGAGGTTTTTAGGCAGAGGAGGGATGGTCACCGGTCAGGGATTCTTAGCTGCAATTTCTGCACGGCAGGAGATTAGACCAGAGAACCCTTGGGGTCTCTTCCAACTCTACAGTTCTACCATAGGCCATGTCTGGCCACCACTCTCTCTACCTGCCTCCACTACAACTTGCTAGTGTCAAAAACTCAACCTGTTTAGGCTGCTTACTGGAGCTGGAAAAACTTTGCTTCAGAGCATCAGGGTCACCAAAATGAGACTGGATGGCCACTCTCTGCTGCGACGAGAAAAGGGAGACTCTTTCTGCAAGGAAAGGGTAATCCGGAATGCCACGTCACACTTGCTTAGTGTCAATAAAGACCTCTTTAGCAGGGATAGCATAGATCGATAGTGGGGATTTTGCTTGTTGCAGCAGAAAATGCCAGACAGATATGTACATTTCACACATTAATGCAT
The DNA here is from genome assembly GCF_951804945.1 of Podarcis cretensis. NCBI lineage: Eukaryota > Metazoa > Chordata > Lepidosauria > Squamata > Lacertidae > Podarcis > Podarcis cretensis. The sequence continues at coordinate 34,015,683 of NC_137177.1, forward strand.
CAGACAAAATCAACCATTTAATCTTTCCCCCTATCAACTCCCCCACCTCCATCCAAACCAACATCACATCGAGCTGAAATTCATATAAGAACATATGAAGAGCCATCTAGATGGCATATACAGTACGTCAAGTCCAAAGTTCAGCAGTCAGGAAACACGGTCTGGGATCAATCCATATAAGCAAAGTCCAAAGCCCAGTGGTCAGGAAACCTCCTGGCAAACTGGGAATATCCTCTCACTCCCACAGTTTAGGACACCCCATACCTTTCCTCGGCAGAGTTTCTCTTTCTTTGAGAAAAATAAGTGGCTCACCTAAGTGTAAGCTAAGCTTCAATGATAAAGAAAACTAACAAAATAACATGATGAGAGAAACTAAATACCGTATTGGCCTGAATATAAGCCTCACTTTTTTCCCATATTCCATCTGTGAGAAGTTAAAGTGAGGCTTATATCCGTGACCTTACGCTATGCAGCCAGGAGCATGGGGCAAACTGCGCCAGGAGCACGTTGAAGCGGCGCCCGTCCTGTGCGTAGTCCCCCGTCCTCTCCCTGAGGGGAGAGGATGATTCCAGAGGAGAACATACAAGCCCCACTCACCAGATACCAGACATTCTACTGATCAAATGAGGCCCCAGTGTTTTTCTTACACTGTACCCCCAGCCTACCTGACAGCAAGTCCCACTGGCGAAAACAGTATGTCAAGTCCAAAGCCCAATGGTCAGGAAACACAGTCCAGGGACAATCCAAAGTCTGAAGTACAGCAGTCAGGAAGCACAAACCCATAGTGGTCCTGGAGCGAGCCAGTGAGGTATAGTGGTTAAGAGCGGTAGTCTCATAATCTGGTGAACCGGGTTTGCGTCTCTGCTCCTCCACATGCAGCTGCTGGGTGACCTTGGGCTAGTCACACTTCTTTGGAATCTCTCAGCCCCACTCACCTCACAGAGTGTTTGTTGTGGGGGAGGAAGGGAAAGGAGAAAGTTAGCCGCTTTGAGACTCCTTCGGGTAGTGATAAAGCGGGATATCAAATCCAAACTCTTCTCTTCTTCTAAGCTGAGGTCCAGCAACATGGGCAGTTGAGCAGACACAGCACCTTTACTCAGCTTCTTTTTTATACCAGTAATAATAATAACAACAATAAATCCCAGCCACTCTGGGTGGCTTCCAACAAATTAAAACACAATATGGCATCAAGCATTAAAAACTTCCCTGAACAGGGCTGCCTTCAGATGAATGTTGATTGCAGCATCTGGGTTTGATGAGGCATGTGGCCCTCACCTGTTCTGAGCCTACTCCAGCCGAGGAATCTCACACCTCCTCCCCAAGCTAACAAGCCTCACCTGGGCTGTGGGTCCTTCCTGCCTCAGCCTCCCAGAGTGCCTATGCCTTGTTTGTGGAGACACAGGCATCTCTGGCTCTGAGGAGGGGTCCTGCTCTTCTGGCCCCCATCCCCTCACCACCCTCTATCATCCCATGTGTACTTTCCACAACCCCAACATCTCCTTTCCCATCCCCGTCTTCCCCTGGTGGGTCCCAGTTGTGACTGCACCATTCGCTAGGATCCTCTTCCTCCTTTCCGTTGTCCTTCCAGTTCATGATAGTAGATCAGGCCAATGGCCCCTATAGGCCAGCTTCCTGTTCTCACAGTGGCCAACCAGATGCCCCAAAGGGCAGCCTGTAAGCAGGACCTGAGCACAACAGCCACTGTTCCCTCTTGTGATTATCAGCAGCTGGTATTCAGAAGCATTACTGCCTCCAACTGTGGAAGCCAGTGTTTCCCAGACTTGGGTCTCCAGCTGTTTTGGGACTACATTTCCCATCATCCCTGACCACTAGTCCTGTTAGCTAGGGATCATGGGAGTTGTAGTCTCCAGCTGGAGACCCAAGTTTGGCCAACATTGGTGGAAGCAGAGCAGAGCCATCATGGTTAGTAGCCACTGATAGATTTCTCAACTATGCACTTGTCCAATCTTCTTTTAAAGCCATGCAAGTTGTTGGCCATCACTCCCTCCTGTGGGAGTGAGTTCCATAGTTTAACTATGTGCTGCATGAAGAAGTCCTTTCTTCTATCTAACCTGAATCTTCCAACATTCAGCTTCATTGGAGTTCTAGTGTTATGAGAGAGGGAGAAGAAGTTTTCTCTATTCACTTTCTCCAGTTTCTTGTTCGCTCCCCCACCAAACTTCAACATTTAATCAGTTAATCAGTAAGATAATTTCATTAAAATACTTTTAACCAACTAACCCACACTCTCAATTAATCAGGCAGCAGATTCTTTTAAAAATGGTTTTAAGTAAGACTGCAGGTGACACGTCTTGTCATAAAAGGCTGTCCTTTTCTCTCTTATGAAAGGTTGTGACACAGACATGCATCATCTGAAAGCACAAAAGGGGACGCCTCTTGCTTCAGTACTACTGTTTTGCCCATATGCAAATTTATGCAAATTTAAATGGTTGATTAATTGGAAAGTCAGATCTCTTTTAATTAGGTGGCAGAACTACAAAAAGAGGATTACTGGGTGGGGTGGAGTGGTGAGTAACAAGCAGTGGGAAATTCACAAGGTATGCCTTTTATAGATTGTGGAAGAAGTACAGGAGAGGTGGAGCATGAGAAGTGAGCCAAGTCCTACTCAACGGGGGCAGAATCCATGTCAAAATGGAGCCAGACACTTTGAGTAGGAGGGCATTGCATTATGATTTATTCCCTTGCCCAATTGAAGTCCCTAAACGGCAAATAGGACGCAGGTGGCGCTGTGGGTTAAAGCCTCAGCGCCTAGGACTTGCCGATCGAAAGGTCGGCGGTTCGAATCCCTGCGGCGGGGTGCGCTCCCGCTGCTCGGTCCCAGCGCCTGCCAACCTAGCAGTTCGAAAGCACCTCCGGGTGCAAGTAGATAAATAGGGACCGCTTACCAGCAGGAAGGTAAACGGCGTTTCCGTGTGCGGCTCTGGCTCGCCAGATGCAGCTTTGTCACGCTGGCCACGTGACCCGGAAGTGTCTCCGGACAGCGCTGGCCCCTGGCCTCTTGAGTGAGATGGGCGCACAACCCCAGAGTCTGTCAAGACTGGCCCGTACGGGCAGGGGTACCTTTACCTTTACCTTAAACGGCAAATGGAGAGAGGCCTTTAAGGAGCCAGGTCCTTCTGAGATGAGTCCACACCCTCCAACACTTCATAGAATCAAATAGGAGTGATTTTGTGTGTGAGCCTCCCTACTCTGTACTCCCCAAAATAAACAGGAAATTACATGCAGGTAATCACCGAAAATATTTGCACATCTCCCAGTTTTGAGATGCAGGTGTCCAACTCAAAAAAATGTGCCTATCCCTCGGAGCAGCTCAAGCTGCAATTTTGACCATGCCTACTCAGAAATAAGTCCCGCTGAATTCAGGAAAGTGGGATTAGAATTGCAGCCCTTCCTGAAGAAATACTTGCATTTTCTCCTCTTCCTCATTACCTCCTAATGCTACACTTCACCTTCAAAGCAGAAGTCCAGAGGAAATGAAATCAATAAAAAGGATTTAGCCAGAGCGCAGAGAACATTTCTGAAAAATAGTCAAGAGGACGCAGTACTGGCAGGAAAACAGCAATGAGATTGCAATGAAGGCGGGGGGGGGGTTCTTTTTTCACACTCAAACGTTACTGTTTGGGACACAGAATTCATAAATTGAGCCAGTCTAAACAGGCACATCACTGTGCACCTAAGATCATGGGAAGAGCTCATCAGAATCAGGCCCAAAACTTGCCCACTCAAGCATCCAGATTTCAAGTGCAACCAGCCAGAGGCTTCAAGGAAACTCAAAAAGAAGGTTACTGAGACAACCCACTCCCTTGTTGTGTGACCTCCAGGATATATCCTTCCTTTTAGGATACAAATCCTCCTTCTGACCCCCCCCCCCAATCAGTATGGTGGAATACTACAATTGGGAGGATGAAGAATAGCATAATAATTACATAAGAAAAATAGTATAATAAGTGCATCAAATTGCATAAATAGTTTACAAGTTACTTTGAAAATAAATCCAGAGAGGGAGGGAGGAAGGGAGTGGTTCAACTTTAACTTTAACAAATCCTTTTAAGGCAGCTTACAAGTCACGTAGAGACATATGAATAAAAGAGACATGAGTAAAATCACAATAATGATATTCAGCTTCAACAAATCACAGGGCAGTTGATGTTGTGTGTCTGGAGTCTAGCTAGAGCCAGCTTTGCAACTGGAGGTCATCCTACACACAGTTCATGCTCTGGGCTCTTTGGGCTACAAATGCAAATGTTCGATTTCCACTAGCAGGATGTTTTAACCAAAGAAGCCTAAAAGCCATCCTTGCCCCCCTCTCCTTCCCCCATATACTAAGCAAACTTTTTCACTTAGTAAATGCTTCTGTGTTTCTGGGGGAAGTTTAGAGTGAAAGACAGGAGTCTGTTGCTAAGGATTCTGGGTCCAGAACATCTACATGGCTCTATTAATGTTGTCTAACCAAGTACGTTGCACCTGAGTAGCCCTGTCATTTTCCAATAATACAGACAGAGACAAGCCAATAAATCATCCACATCCTCCAATCAGGAGCCGCCCCTTCCAACAAAAGATAAGGACTAAACAACAGCTGACATTTTAAAAGGTTGATATATTAATGCGGAATTGCAAGAGCTCATCTTTCAGAAGAGGACAGTGAGGTTCTGCTGGTGGCTGGGGCACCAACTCCCCGTGTGACCTTCCTTAGTCTTTTTTCATTCCACCAAAGCTTGCCTGGGCCCCCACCTGCATTACACATTTAAAGCAGTAGCTTAGAATCACGGAGTTGGAAGGGACGCTGAGGAATATGCAGCTGCCCATATGCAGATTGAACCTGCAGCACTGGTGTTATCAACACCATGTTCTAACCAACTGAGCTATCCAGGCTGCCTGCCACTTCCAACCAGCCTGGTTCCACCCCACCACCACCCAAATTCTAAGAACTGTAGCATGTTAAGGGTTCTAAGAGCTGTTAGCCTACTCTCCTTCCAGAGCTAAAATGATCATTAAACCACTCTGCGAACTCTGGGAAGGGGATAGAGATGTCCTAACAATACAGGTTGCCACTGAAATTTGAGAGCCCAATGTCTGCCACTGTTCCTGGGATCCTGCTTAAAATGGTATGATGCTGCTTTAAATGTGTAGTGCAGATGAGGACTTAGTTGCTGACTGGTTTACCAACTGGAGTTGTGCTGAATGGTCTCCAGTTTGACGCCAGGCTGAAACTAATGATATTGAATGGGATGGAAGCTTCTACTCTCCAAAAATGCCAAAATTCCCCCCGATTCTCTTTGCTACCACCTGGCTAACCCAATCTGCTTATAAGCCTTGCCCCTTTTGTGGCTTGTTCACATGAGAGATTTCTACCACTTCACGCACTTGGGAAGGGCTCTTACATATTTAAACACTGCCTGCCCCCCCCCCAATAAAACTCTATGTATTAGAAAACTGGCATGCCAGACATCTCACCTTCTCTCTGACATACTAGTTTTCTGTGTGCAGGGGTGCTGTTTGTCCATAGAAAGGGGGCAAATGTGCAGAACACCAACAGCTAGTTGAGTTTAAGGTGGGGGGAAACTTCACTGTTTGATTCTGTTGGTTGCATAAAGTGGATGGATAGATCCTTGGAAACTGAGGCAAAATGCTACCCATCCATATGTGCTGTATACCAAAATAAGAGTACCAGTTGGCCTTCTGAATTTGGACCAATGACCTTCTGGATACAGACACAACATAGCTTTGGAATGAAAGCCACACTTTCCTGTTGTAGAATTATCCCAGGGAGAGTCCAGATGGGTGGCCAATATGAGATGGGTCTCAGGAGTTGGTTTTTTCATGTCCAGTCTTCTGGAAACCCAGGATCTGGAAACCCATGCAGAGGATTTCTTTTTTTTTTAAAGGCCTTGCAGTTTTAAAATCGAGATTTCAAATAAGGAGCAAAGCAAACCCACTGAGCCAGGGCAGAGAAGCTCTCACTGTAGCTGCACTGGGATGGAGGAGGCTTGTGTCTCCTTATCAATCAAGCAGGAGAGTCAAAAGACATGTTTGCACATCACCAGCAGAGTCATTATCATTGTTAGAGGTCATAGGAAGGGGAGGTGCAGCGGTGAGTGGCTGAGAGCTTAATAAACTTGGGGAACAAGGAAAGAAGAAGCCCTTGTTTATCAGGATGCAAGAGGGAAGGATGTTTCTGGAGAGGAAGGGAGGGCAGCCGTCAATTGTCTTGAGCAGAACATCTCTCTCTCTCTCTCTCTCTCTCTCTCTCTCTCTCTCTGTGTGTGTGTGTGTGTGTGTGTGTGGATTCTGCGTGTCTGGTTTATGTTGATTAATCTGACTGGGTCTTTGCTCAGGGAGCCTCAGCCCTACATAAGATTCCCTTCAATTTTGAGGAAGTGGAAAATTTCCACTTAGCTCTAATGAAGAAGGGGCTGAGTACTGCTTTAGAGGGAACTTAAACTTTTATTTATTTATTTTTAAAACTCTTTGCTGGTGTGCCATTTCATATGTGCTGCACATGTGTAGGTGTGCGGTGGACAGAATTCAACCATATCTGTCAAGTATTTAATCTGACCCCAAGTGGAAGCAGGTTCACATGGTGAAGTAAACTGCCATGGCATTCACACATGTGTGTGTCTACTCTGAGAAGGGCTAGCATTGGATTCAACCCATTGTCTGTAGTTTGGGGGTCTTCCTGGATCCACCCAGCTGCATCTTTAAATGCCCCATCCCTAAAATCATGTATTATAATAGGTGTAGGTAGGGATGGGGGATTTGGTTCAGTTCTCATTTATTGGCAAACTTATCTAAGTCACACTTCCTGAAATAACATGTAACCCAAAACTCAGCCATCCTTCAAAATTCACACTTATAAGAATTTTGCTAGGGAGTTCCCCAACTAACTCATGCACATGAAAACACATATATATGGGGAAAGTGTGCATAAAAATGCATATTTTAGTGAAAATAAGATAAAGAAATGTATTATAATAGGGGGAATTGATTTGTCTAAATGTGTAAGCAAAACTGAATACAAAAATAAGTGCTGGGGAGAAATTCACACTATAATACTGATTAATTTCCATGAGGACTTTAACAAATTATATTGCAGACTGATGTGGAAATGTAGAGACTGGGGAAAGGAGAAACAGAGAGAGAGACAGAGAGCGCATTTGAGCCCTTGTCTTCAGTCAAAAAGGCTTCCAGAGCAGTTTGCATATGATCAAAAACAAGGCATTTCCTATCCACATGCTTACAATCTAAAAAACGCAACACACAAGGGGAAAGGAACCAGGAGGGAAGAGGAAAACCAAAACCAAAACTCAGACACCAATTTCTACACAGTTGTTCTTATGACCATCTGGCACAGTTCAGGGGCATGAGGTGCCTCTTCCCCATTGCTGGAATGGCTGCTCCAGATGACAGTGGAGGGATTTGGCCTGCTTGATTCTCCAGGCCTTGGTTATAGGGTGGGCTGGCGCAGTGGAGCTGGCTTGGCCAAAATATGTGAGGATGCCTGCCTGATCCCTCCCCCCACCCCCACTCACCCCATTCTAAGGTGATGTCTACCGGAACCAGTGCTGTATTTATGTATAAGCTAAACAAGCTATAGTTTAGGGCCCCACTTTGTTGGGGGCCCCCCAAAAAATTAAAAGGGGGAAAAACTGGATGTACATTTCCAAAATATAAGATAAAAAACAAATAAAACAAAACCTACATACAGCAACAGTGTTTTGTGTTGTGTAGGTCCACAAATTACCATATAGCATATATTCAACACAAAAAACAGCAACAATTTGTTGTTGACAAAGGACAGCTGGACCTATAAAGGGCCCCATTACCTTCAGTAGCTTAGGGCCTCATCAAACCTAATTCCAGCCCTGACTGCAATGCAGACACACGCAGCAAAGGACATGTACTTCTTAGGTCATAACACTTTTTCTTTTACTCCTCTGCAAATTTATGCAAATTTAATCACTTATGTAAGGACTCAAACTCTTCAGATTAATCAGGTAAGGTTCCTTTGACTGAGTGATCTCTCTAGTTGAGAAGCATCTGACAAATGACAAAGGGAGCAGGTGGGTGGGAAGAGATTTGATGCAACCAGGACTTGATGCTCCCCAGAACCCCCCAGGCATTCCTAGTCCTAGACCTTTCTCCTCCTAGAAATCCAGCTCTTGGCATGAGCTCCTGGTCTGCCTCCCCTCCCTTCTCTCCCCCCCCCCTTTCTTGGAGCTCTTTGATCTGCTTTTAGTTGCTGCCGATTCTGCTGCCACATTTGCTTTAGCCTTCAGAATAAATGTCCAATTTGGGGCTTCCGCAGGGCTCATAAATCTCTGGGCTCTCGTTAATTTCAGCCGACTTCTCAGCCATCCGGGTACTTTGGCGACAGGCCTGCCAGAACTCTCCACTGCCACAGTGACTTCCTCCCCAATTCCCAGCTCATTTTAAGGCCATTTTTAAAAGCTGTACTTTCCTCTCTCTATAGCCATGACAGATGTGGGCATGTCTCTTTTGACAACCCTGAAAAGCCCCAACTCATAATTTCTCACTCTCTCAATCAGTTTGAGGTCATTTGTCAGATCTGGGCTGAAAGCAAAAAATAACAAGAAAAAAGAGTTGAGATGTTGAGAAACTGGAAACTGGAAATCTTTGGGAGCCATTGTCAGCCAATTAGGCAAGGGATCCCAGCCCTCAGGCGTGGCAAAGCAGGGCTTGGGAGCCCAGGAATTGTTGGACTCCAACTCCCATCAGCCTCAACCTGTTTGGCCAGTGGTCAGGGATGATGGGAGCTGAAGCCATTACCTTGCTAAAGTTAAGCAGGACTCAGTCTAATGAGTTCCTGGATGGGTGTTAGCCTGGGTACCACACATAAGTCACCTTAGGTTCCATGATGGAAGAGAGGCAGAATATACATTTGAAGAAATAAGCATGGACATGCACCCCTTCTTTGTTGGCTTTTATTGAACATTCTTGCTGATACATTTGCACAAAACTTGGCATCAGCTGTTTATTGAGCAGTCATCCTGAAATGTTTGCACAGAGATTATAGGACATTGCCAGGTAGTGGTCATTTATCCCCTTCTTTCAGCGCAATTTTCCATCGCGTTTTCTTATCAGACTTTCTGCAGCCAGAAAAGGGACAGAATAATTGCACTAGAAAGGGCAACCAAATTTTGTGCAAACAAACAGGCCACCAAGAAGCTTCCTTAGCAGAGCCCTGAAAGCCTTTTGTTGTTATTACTGATGTTGCTCCAGTATGTTTTGGGGTGATCTTATGGTGTGGTATTTTAATCATTGTTTTATTTATTTCTATTGTTTTAGCTTTACTAAACATTTGCTGTTTTATTGTTTTTGTTAGCTCATAAGTTTATTCTTTTATTTTATTTTTCCTGACTGCTTTGTAAGTCACCTTAGGAGGGTTAGACAACTTTGTGGAGGAGAGGTCCATCAATGCCTACTAGCCAAAGTGGCTGTGCTCTGTTCTCCCTACTTTCTCTGATCTAGCACCAACTGCCCCATCAGACTTTAGTAGAGGAAGAGACAGGACTATAGCATTCCAGGGTTGCCATATGTCCTCTTTTTCCATCCTCTTTTTCATGGATATGTAAAATGAGAGTTGTCATAGCGATCCATAGTTAAAAGTAGAAGTTGGCAATTGTGTCCCTTTTTTTGTTGTTGTTCTTCAAAATATGGCAACCCTAGCATTGGCTAAGCTGTGAGAGATCAGCCACTTTGGTCTCCCCCCTACCCAAAACTATTTCCATCCAAGTGGCTTATTCCAATAACTCTGTAACTATGATCTGGTGCCTGAGTTTGCCTTTTCCCTCCTCCCTCCTGATCCCTTTTCCTTTAGTGTTGTATCATTTAGCCTGCAGACAGGCAGTCTTTTGCAGTGGAAAAGCAGAGTAAAAAGAAAGGAACAAGCAAAACAGTACCAAGAGGTGCTTCACAGCAGTGGGTACCCTTTTGTTCTAAGAAAGAATTTTTGGTGGCAGTGGGGAGGGTGATGCTAGCCCTGAGGAACAGCACCACGGTTTTCAGGCAGGTCTTCTTTTTTCTCCTCCTACTCCCTCTCTGCAAAATGACTGAAATCTCCCCCCGCTGCCAGCTTTACTACCTGTAAAGAAGGCAGTGAAAGGTGGGCATTTTGGCACAATCTTACAAAACACACAATAATAATGTATTTTCAGAGGAGACTCTGCCTTCCCAGAGAAATTGAAAAGAAATGTCTATATTTCACTTGAGCTGAAGCACCCTTCTTTCTTGCAACTTGAAAGGAATGTGCTCTACTTCCTCATCAGGCAGGAATTGGTGTCTGAAAAAGGAGGGGAACATCTTTTCCTTTGGGGTGACTATTTGGAAAAAGGTTACAGAACAGGAAGGAAAGCCAAGTGGGGGGAGTTCAGGATCTTTCCTGCTTCTCAGCATCTGTCTGGAAATAATAATCATGTATAATTCTTGCTATTTAAAATGAGAGGTGCAGCCAGTCCAGAGCAGGGATGGGAGAGCCATTTGATGCAGTTCCCATTTAAAAACAAATCTATCCAATACACATTTTCCAAAGTAATATGTGAACCAAAATATATCCATCCATTGAAATTTACACGCCTCTGAAGTTTGCAAGGTAATGTGCACAAAAATGCATATACAGTATGAAGGTAAACGGTGCGCAATAACACCTATGCTAGAGAAATAAATAAATAAATAAATAAAGGGACACAGGTGGCACTATGGTCTAAACCACTGAGCCTAGGGCTTGCCGATCAGAAGGTCAGCGGTTCGAATCCCGACGACGGGGTGAGCTCCCATTGCTCGGTCCCAGCTCCTGCCAACCTAGCAGTTTGAACGCACGAAGTGCAAGTAGATAAATAGGTACAGCTCCAGCAGGAAGGTAAACAGCATTTCCGTGCACTACTCTGGTTTCGCCAGAAGCGGCTTAGTCATGCTGGCCACATGACCTGGAAAAACTGTCTGCGGAAAAACGTCGGGTCCCTCGGCCAGTAAAGCGAGATGAGCGGCACAACCCCTTAGTCATTTGCGTCTGGACTTAACGATCAGGGGTCCTTTACCTTTACCTTTAGCGAAAATAACATACAAAAATGCATTATGTGGAGGGAAGTTTATTTGCACAAATGTGTGAATTAGGGAAAACTGTGTGCAACAATGGAAACATTAGGATAAATTTTCAATAAAATATTGATGAATTTTAATCAGGACATGGAAAAACAAACTGATGTGGAAATGTGGAGAACCTCAGCGTCCCTTCCAACTCCGTGATTCTAAGCTACTGCTTTAAATGTGTAATGTGGCAAATAAGAGAGAGGAGGAAACAAAATACGATCTGTAAGATAAAGGATGGAGATAGAATCGTAGAGCAACCAAAAGAAATAAAAAAGATATTCCAGAACTACTACAAGAATTTATATAAAAGAGGAAAGGAAACGGACGACGAAATAAATAACTTTCTCCAAAAACAACATCTACCACAAATCGCAAAGGAAGAAAAAGAGCTCTTAGACCAGATGATTACACAAGAAGAGATTAAAAAGGCCATAAAAAAGATGAAAATCGGGAAAGCACCGGGGCCGGATGGCCTACCAGCCAAATATTACAAAACATTAAATGAACAAATATCCCCAATATTGTGTGAAGTGATGAACAATATTCTAAAAGAGGGGAAAATCCCCAACTCCTGGAAGGAAGCATATATTACATTAATTCCTAAAAAAGATGTAGATGCTTTAGAAGTAAAGAACTACAGACCGATTTCGTTATTAAATAACGATTATAAGCTGTTCGCAGATGTGATGGCAGAAAGATTAAAAAAGGTCTTGAACAACAGAATTCACAAAGATCAAACGGGCTTCCTTCCAGGGAGACAACTGAGGGATAACGTAAGAAACGTAATAGACATTATTGAATACTTAGATACCAGAATAGATGTTCAGGGCGCCCTGGTATTCATAGATGCCGAAAAGGCATTCGATAATGTTTCATGGGACTTCCTGAAGAAAAGTCTGACAGCGATGGGGATGGGAGAAAGATTTAGAAAAGGTATAGAAGCTATTTACTACGAACAAAAGGCAAAACTTGTAATAAATAATACAACATCAGAATTTTTTGAGATACACAAAGGAACTAGACAAGGCTGTCCTTTATCTCCCCTACTATTTATAACAGTACTGGAAATATTTAATAAAAGACTGAGGGAAACAACAGAAGTTAAAGGAATTAAGGTAGGATTGAATGAATATAAAATCAAAGCCTTCGCCGATGATATTGTACTAACTCTTCAAGACCCAAAGCATAGTGTAAAAGAAGCTCTACAAAAATTTGAAGAATTTGGCACCGTATCAGGACTTAAGGTTAATAAGAATAAAACTAAGATGTTGGTCAAAAATCTAACCAAGGAAGAAACGGTAGAACTAGAGCAAAGGGTGGGAATAATGACGGTAAAAAAGGTAAAATACCTAGGGGTATGGATTACGGCTAAAAATATTAACCTATTTAAAGATAATTACGAGGTCACCTGGAAAAATATTAAGAGAGATTTGGAAATTTGGGACAGAATGAGACTATCCTTCTTAGGAAGGATAGCAGTTGTAAAAATGAATGTTCTACCCAGAATGTTGTTCCTATTTCAAACTATCCCGGTGCTCAAAGGTCTAAAGCAATGCCAAGAATGGCAGAGAACCTTGGCGAAATACATCTGGCAGGGAAAAAGACCACGAATTAAAATGAAAATATTAGTAGATAAAAAGGAAAGAGGGGGCTTTTCCCTACCAGATTTGAGTTTATACTATGAAGCGGCATGTTTATTGTGGCTAAAAGATTGGATAAGATTGGAAAATAGAGAATTATTAGATCTGGAGGGCTTCGATAATAGGTTCGGGTGGCACTCGTACCTGTGGTACGGAAAGGTGAAGGCACACAGGGGCTTCCTAAACCATATTTTTAGGGGTCCAATATTCCAGGTATGGGAGAGGAACAAAAATCTCTTGGAAAGGAAAACCCCTTGGTGGATCTCTCCAATAGAGGTGTTGACTATTAAGAAAACTAATATGGAAGAGAAGAATGCCACTTATGAAGAACTTATAACTAAATCGGAATACGGCTTGAAACTTAGACCTTATGAGGAGATAAAATCTCTTTTTACAAGTTGGTTACAATATTACCAGGTGAATGGTCTGCTAACTGAAGATAAAAAGAAATTAGGATTTGAAGATAAAAAATCTAGGTTTAATGTGGAGGTAATACAGGGAAAGAGTAAAGCACTGTCCAGGATATATGACATACTACTGGAGTGGTACACTAAAGATGAGGAGGTGAAGGAGGCAATGACAAAGTGGGCGATAGATGTGGGCTATAACATCGATTTTGAAAGGTGGTTAGAATTATGGAATAATAATATAAAGTTTACGGCGTGTATGGCATTGAGGGAAAATATGTGGAAGATGATATATAGGTGGTATCATACACCGGTGAAATTAGCTAAGATTTATAGGTTAAAGAACAAACGATGTTGGAAATGTGGGGAAGCAGAAGGCGATTTCTACCACATGTGGTGGCTATGTAACAAAGTGAAAAAATTTTGGGAACTAATATATAATGAACTTAAAAAAATCCTTAAATATACTTTCCCCAAAAAACCTGAAGCCTTTCTGCTAGGAATGCTGGGTAAAGAGATTAAAAAAGAAGATAAGAATATATTCCTCTACGCCACCACAGCCGCAAGAATCATGCTGGCACAAAACTGGAAAACGGAAATTATACCTAATATAAGTGACTGGCAAGTTAAAATGGTGGAATACGCCGAACTTGCTAGACTAACGGCTAGAATACGAGACCAAGATGAGCAAATATCTCATAAAAATTGGAGTAAATACTGGAAATATACTGAAAATAAATTGTAGATGACACTGGTGGGCTTCGATTAACTCTAACAGAGAATAACTAATATTTAAATTTAAGAGAAAATACGTGAATGTAGGATTATTTGATACTTACCAATAGGGTGGAGGGAAGTCCAGGACTAACTAAAGTCCAAAGGTTTTTTTTTTTTCCTTTCTTTCTTTTTTTTCTTCTTTTTTTTCTTTCTTTCTTTTTTGTATATCTACATGTATGCTTGTATATCTACATGTATGCTTTTGTATATCTATATGTATGCTTGTAAGTTGGGTGATATGATGATCTGTATAGCGTATATTTGTATAGACATGTGTATTTTCAAAACTTGAATAAAAAGTACTTAAAAAAAAAAAAAAAAAAAAAGGAAATGTGGAGAACCAAACTTAAGATTGGAAAAATGAGAAACAGAGACAAACCATAGCTCAGTTGATAAAGCCTGAGATTCTTAATGTCAGGCTTGTGGGTTCAAGCCCCACACTGGGCAAAAGAGATTCCTGCATTGTAGGGGGTTGGACTAGATGACCCTCGTGGTTCCTTCCAACTCTACAATTCTATGGTTCTATGAACCAAAACTGACATATTCACCCATCTGTAATCCCGAGATGGTATCCTAAGGCAGCAGCACAGAGAGAAGCAGCAGCATGTGGCATAGCCTGGTCCACAGACTTCAGCTTCCTAAGGGCAGCACCCTCAGGCAGCCTTGTGGGGGAGAGGAGCTCCTCCTTCCCTTAGAGCCAAGGATGGCTGAACATTTCCAGGCCAAGAGCTGCACTGACTCCAACCATCTGAGGATCACATGTCAAAACAGGTGTGGTGTGTATGGCACCAGAAAATGCAGTTCTCGGTCAAGATTGCCTTCCAAAAGACTTCCCCATCAGCTTTTTGACACTTTTAAAATAATAATAATAATAATAATAATAATAATAATAATAATAATAATGTTTTACTATTCATCATTCGTTATTAAATTCACCCCTCTCACCCACCCTGTTCTCCAAAACCCAAGCTCCAAAATGACATAGAAAGGCCCTAGTGTTTGCAGCCAGAGGCTGTGGGAAATTGCAGACCTCCATAAACTTTGGCTGCAAATGACAGCTTTCTGCAGCCAGGAGGTGGCTGTTTCTGGCCACCTGAACCCTCTCATTTGCAGAGGTTTAAAGGTAAGTGGCTTGTGAGGATGTGTGCAGGTGGGTATCATTCAAATTGGCTCTGAAAGGAGCCAAGCTGTCGAGCAGATCAGTTTATTTCTGAGTCAATCCAAAACACAAATTGCCTGCCCATCTTTACTCTGCACTGTTCTTGGGCTCAGTAGTCACTTCTTTTGGCCTGAGCTTCCCTCATATACACAGGACAGAACTGGCCAGTTCCAAGTACATTCAAGAGAAGAAGATACATTGGAAGTGGAACAGTCTAAAGGTTCAGCTGTGGCAGAGCATTGCATCCTGTCCCTATTATTTGCAGTCTTTCACTGAGGTAGGGGGAAGCATTTTTGTCCAATCCTTTCTTTTTTTTTAATAATATTTATTAAGTTTTGTTTAAACAATAAAAAACATACAAAATAACATAATATTTTCCAATATCCACATTTCCTTCTCATCCTTGGACTTCCTCACAACTCTTGTTCCTGCATTCTAAACTCATAGATTTTACTAGCAAATTATTGACTTGATTCCATTCATATACATATAATATAATTTTCCAATATTAAATCTCAAATTTTGAAATTTAAAATCACTCTTTTAGGGACTTGATTATAAGATACCATTTATCCAAAATTTGTCTTTTCTTCCAATTACATTTAAATTTATATTCTTTATAACTAATTTGTTGAAGCCATGCTATTACTAATCTTACATCTTTCTTAACATTCATACAATTTACAATGTTTTTGTAAATAGTCCTTAAATTTCTTCCAGTCCTCCTCCACCAGTTCTTCTCCCAGGTCTCCATTTTTGTCCAATCCTATGGTGGACGAGGCCAGAGGCAAAAGTAGGGGGAGAGTTTGTGTGACTCTTACCTGTGTACACAAGCCTACATTCCAGCTGCACAAAATGAGAAGTTTCTACACTTTTATGCAAACAAATATATACTGCAAGAAGCAGGGTCTAGACAGCAGTGGCCCCAGAGTCATGGAACTGCCTCCTTTTGGAACTAAGCAATTGTTCTCCTTTGTTTTTGTTTTGTTTTGTTGGAAGGGTTGCAAAACTTCCTGTTCCTACCTGCACAATGCCCATAATACACTGTAAAAAAAGCATGAAAGGCTCGGTTTAAGATTCTGTTCAGATGGCATATATGATTCATAGAATTATAGAGTTGGAAGGGATCCCAAGAGTCCTCTAATCCAACCCTCTGCCATGCAAGAATCTCAGTTAAAGCATCCATGACATTCAAAGGAACACAGAAACCTGCCTTATACCAAGACAGACCACTGGTCTATGTAGCTCAGCTTTGTCAATGCTAACTGGCATTTGCTCTCCATGGTCCCAGCCAGAGGTTCCTCCCAGTTCTATCAGGAGATGCTGGGGACTCAACCTGAGACTTTCTGCATGCAACACATGTGCCACATTGAGCCACACAGCCCTTGCCCGACGAAGGGGAGGAAAGAATGAATAGGATTGATAAGATAATGAACAAAGAATGAAAAGGATTTATCAAATGAATTGTTTTGGGATGCTGGCAATGTGGTATTTTGGATGAAGGCTTATTTCAGGTGTTGTGGAGTTGCCCCAACATCCAAAGCTATTCGACACACTAGATTTCTCATATAATTAACCAGATAACAAGGATTAGACTAGGCTTTCCGTGCTTTGACTTTACTCTCAAAGTACATACAGAATGTATCAAACAATGGAAGTGAAAATGTGATTGTCAATCTTTTAATTGGGGCAAGGATTGTCCATGCAAGACACTGGGAAAATCCAACTATTGCATCTTTAAAGAATGGCTACTGAAAGCATTAGGAGCTGCATGCATGGTTAACCTAGAAGAAGAAATGGACAAATTATATAAAGCAAATCCCCCGGCTGCCCTGCCACATGGCATTCTTTTGTCTTACATTGGAACATTCGTTTGAGTCTAGGGAGATTAAATATGTCTGTATGTGGGGATTCTTGAACTGGGTGTAAATATTATTATTATTATTATTTGACTCTGGTGCAGTGGTAGAGCAACTTCATTGCATGCAGAAGGCATCTCCAGGTATTATGATTGCGGTTATCATTATTATTACTGATTTATTAATTGCCTTCTAAACAGGGCCAGCCCATCCATGAGGCAAGGTGAGGCAACTGCCTCAGGTGGCAGGATTCACCAGGGCAGCAGATCCCAATGTCGATCTTTCTTCCCCCCTTGTTCCTGATGTAAAACTTTCCTCACCCCTTCTTCCGTGGCAGAGAAAGGGTCCATTCCGGGATCCACCTAAGGGGCCAAAATGTCTTGGGCTGGCTCTGCTTGTAAACAACCATCTTAATCCCCACTCAGCCATGAAGCCCCCTGGGTAACCTTGGGTTGGTCACCGCCTTTCAGTCTAACCTAACTCACAGGGTTATTGTGGGGAATAAATGAGGATCGAGGGAGAATCATGTACACCCCCCTGGAGCTCCTTAGAGAGAGAAAGGGGGATAAAAATGCAATAAATAGATAAAACAAATATACATTGGTATCTCGGGTTAAGAACTTAATTTGTTCTGGAGGTCCGTTCTTAACCTGAAAATGTTCTTAACCTGAGGTACCACTTTAGCTAATGGAGCTTCCTGCTGCTGCTGCGCTGCCGGAGCACGATTTCTGTCCTGAAGCAAAGTTCTTAACCCAAGGTAATATTTCTGGGTTAGTGGAGTCTGTAACCCGAAGTGTTTGTAACCCGAGGTACCACTGTAAACAACAGTAAGAAAGATGAGAAACTGAGAGAAGCTGAAACTGATAGGTTTGTCTATTACTAATCATAACTGCTGTCCCCATTGATTTCAGGCACCTACCTTCCCACTCCCTGCCCCTCCCCATTTCATTTCAAGAAGTACTTCCCCCCCCCCCCACTCAATTGCTGCTCCCATTTGGTAGATATAAACATACCAACAACAGCCATCCGCTTGTGAGCCAAGGAAAGCTGCTGTGTCTGAAACCCTTCAATTTTCTCTCTCCCCTCTTATCTCTCTCTGGGCAGAAGAGAGGCCTCCGACAATGGAAGAGAGCACTTCTACTTTTCAACAAAACATTTGAGAAAGCGATTGAGGATGGCGTGGCGAGGGGGGGATGCGAGGAAAGAGAGAAGCTTTCCTTCACAAAAATAAATGTATTGACCTGGAGATAGACAAGCGAAGCTTGGCTCCTTCCATGCTACTGTCTCCGTTTCCCGGACTTGGCAGAGGATGTCTGATGAATCAGACATTCAAACATCAAATAAATAGAATTTGCCTCTTTGGGTGATTATGACAACTCTGCAAAGCGATAACACTTTGTCAAAGCACACACACACACACACACACACACACACACACATGCCGATTCAGAATCACAGAGCACTGGCCCTCGGTTTTCTCACCCCAGCAGCCTGAGACGGAATCAAGGGATTTAAAACAAAATATGGAATAAATGACCTTTCCTCACCCATCCCCCACCACCTCACCAGTTTAGCTTTTGCCTTTTTAAATTCCCTGGGCCATATCCTCAGCTGGCGTCACCCAGCATTGATCTGCTGACTCTTGCGGAAGAGTGGCATGGAGTAAAGCTTTGGCCAACAGAATCAATATGCAGTAAGGGGGCTTATCTCCTTCCCACATCCCTATCTCTCATTTTCAGCAGGTGCAGAGGGCATTCACGCATTGCAGTCCCAGGGAACACTCTGCACTGCTCCCTCAAAGCCCTTTTCTGCCTGCTGCTTAAATCTCTGTGGACTATTGTTCCTACCCGCCCCTTCGCTTTTAATTGACTTTGTATTGGCTTTACCATAAAAATAATATAACCTTATTACTGAGTGAGACAGGCCATAGAAAGCATTCTCGGGAACATCCATTGCTTCTTTTTTACTGCCAAGTGTCACCTCAGAGAGGGGTGGACTAATGGGAAAGCTGCACAGCCAGAGCCAGCCCTACGGTTAGACAAAGGGAGGCAGTGGCCTCAGGCAGCAGATCCTGGGGAATAGGTGGGCAGACACTGGAGGACACAATTGTTTGTGCCACATATGGGTTGCCCTGTGTTCCCTAAGGTAGACTGCTGTCCTTGGGTGTGGTGGACGGTTCTGCTCAGATTCAACTGCCACTCTGGCTGGCATTTGTATGTGGCACCCTTCACCTCAGGCAAACTGACCCTATACGCAGCCATGACCCAGCAATCCAGAAATCTTGGTAATGTGAGGGTTGGGTGGGCATGAGAGGCTGTGTGTGTGGTCCATCTGACAGAGTGATGCTGTTGGGTTTGGAACCAGGAGATGGCTCACCTCTTAGGTCATCCTTGGAATCACATTCTCTCTGTTTCAATACCCCAGTTATAAGCAGGGAATAGTTTGGGTTACGGAAACCCAACCTCTACAGAATGTTGCTAGGCTTGTTTGTGAAAGCTCTTTCAGGTACCTTCAGATAGTTTGCTTGGCCAGGAACCCCCAAACTTAGATAAAATACAGTGGCTAGATAGGCATTCTGTTGTGCTGCAATTCTTTTAGTTCCTCCCAAAATTCATAGCCCAGGCAGGAATTGGCTATGTTGAAATTATCTGAACATGCTGATGGGAGTTGTAGTCCAAAACCCATGGATGACACTCTACAAAGTTTTCTGCATCTGACTTCCCTGCAGGTCTCAGCAATGAGGCGGCCACTTCAGCTCTTGCTGTTTCTTGGACTCCCTTGGCTTCACCCGATTCAATCTGGGTCCCATTCCCAGCAAATTTGGGAAGAGGGAGGGCAGGCAATTAGTAAACGAATCATTGAGCTTTAGCAGCTCAGAGCTGTCACATGGAGATGGTGATAGGCAGCATTATCATTGCTCTGTGGGGCACCTGGGACCAAGAAGGCTTGAGGAGAGACAGAGGAAGAAAGAGAGGGGATAAATATATAAAAGTGAGGGAGATAGCAGTGAACAAGATAAGTGTTTTTTTTTTCTCAATGGGAGGCTGGCAGAGAGACAGATTCTAAACCATAAAGACAACAATGAAGTGTACTGTAGAGCAGCTTGGAATGCTCTCTTTTAATTAGCTGCTGGTACAAAGAAAACCACTTTCCTCCTTGAAAGAAATACTGCTTCTGGTTGTATGAATATCATATAGCTGCTCCATCAGTAATAGTCAGCAGCAAGTGTTTATGAATCTACTCTGTGGCCAGGAAACTTCGGGTTTCCCCAGCACAGACTAGAATGCTGTGCCACCAATGTCACAACTGTCCACAGAGTTTAAATTTGCAGACTGAAATCTGCAGTCCCCATTAAATTTGCAGACTGCAATCAGCCATGTCCACATTGCAAAGCCCAAGCGTTGCATCCCAGCAAGTCCTGCAGCACTGCAAAGGATCCTGGGTAGCCTCTTCCTGAATTAGGCTCCACAGCCAATTCAGCTTGAGAGCTGCATTCCATTCAGGGCTAAATGTTTTTGGATAGATGTAGCTAAGTGGTAAGTAATCCTCTCTCATCTTATCTCCCCAATATGGCCAAATTCTCTGAGGGCTGGAGGTGACTCGCAAGACAGCGCTCATCTCTCCTGGCAAATCAACTGCCGCTCTTGCTCTCAGAAACCTAGGGGCATTGTCAATATTCTCTATCCAGGAAGGGCCGGTCGTCTTGACAGGGCTGCTGGTAACAAATAAAGGCAAACAAGAGCCCATTGTGAAGAGAGGAAGATCAAGAATGTGTGACCCAAATTTATTCTTACTTCCTCTTCCCAGGAAGCCCCTCCAACAAGGTCAGGACTGAGGTCAGTGGTGGGATCTTCTAGCCCACCAGGACCCCATCGTTGACCTGTGAGGTCATTTCAGGTGAGCCACGCCTACCTGTGTGACACCTGACACCACACATGTTGCCAGGTGCAGGGCAGGTAAAGATGGGGCTTGGCTGAAAGGGGTTTGCATACACAGGTGACCAGCTGCTCAGCATTGCTGCAAAGGCCAGCTCAAAGGGCTTTGCAAGGCTCAACCAACAGCAAGAATCTCTCCTGGGGATTCAACCTTCTACATGCTCTCCCACTAAGCTATGGCCCTTCCCCAAAGCACATACATTTATTCATACACATAACCTAAGAGTAATTCTTTTCTATTAATTCAAATGCCCAGGTGACTTACGACTCAATAATCAAGCAGGCCCATGACAGTGAAAACCCCATTTAAACCAGTTCAGGTTACTGAGCAATATCATTTCCAAAGTGTCTGGTTATAAGTTCTAAGGACGTGGTTTTGAGTTAGCTAGGTCCATGAATTTCAGTGGGTCTACTCTGAGTATGACTAACATTGGATACAACCTTTTCTTTTTTAAAGAGACTCTGGAGTCATCCTAAATATTTTGGCTGCTGTGGCATCTGATACTGTTTTTTCACATCATTGTATTTTATTCTGTCGTTGTAGGTTGTTGGGTTGTTGCTTTTTTACTGTGTTTATTGTACATTGCTCTGATCTCCTGAGGAATGAAGATATAAACAATTTTAAATAAATACATTTTCCAAAACTGCTAGTGTTTGGTATTACAACTGGAGCAGGGCAGCTGAGCCTGAGCAGGAGCTTGGGTCTCATATGAAGGCTCTTCTGGGGCTAGGAGCCTAATATTTATTGTAGGCTTGGCCAATCCAGGGGACAGATACTGCCAGCCAATCACAAATGATGATACTGCTCTTTCTTCTTTAACCCAAAGGCCCATTTCTTCACAATCCCCTTTTCTCAAGATTATTTGAGAGAAGTCGTAATTTCACTCCAAATTTCAAGACTCTAGTCTTAAGGCAGGTCTGCTTGGTCTATTTCAGCTGGGACAGCAATTCCCAATGACATCTTTGCATTGGCAATGAATGCAACTGAAAGAGGGGCTAATGCAAATCATCAGCATTAATGATAATAAGAATAGTTATTATTACTATTATAAAAAATACTTGGTGTTGCTGTCAGTGCCTTTTCAGAAGAGGATCTTAGAGTCTTGTAAACATTAATTAATTAGGCAACAAAAGGAAGCTAATGAGGGAGCTTGTTCAGATCAGTTCTTGACTGTTCAGTGTTGTTCCAGTAAGCATCATGGGGAATTTCACTCAGTTTGCTCCATCCTTGATGACTGGCAGCTGAATGTGTGAACCAACTCCACTGAAAAGCACAGGGAATTTCTGTCTGTAGCATTTGACATGTGTTGGCTTTTTCACACATACAAGTGATCACTTAATGCAGCCCTCAAGTGTTAAGCATGTGTGAATGATGGGTCAACCAAGTATTTGCTTGTGTGCAGGAAACAAGGTTGTTTTTCTGCATGTATGAAACTTAACCCTAAATATCTCTGTGAACATGTGCATAGGAAGCATTGGGTGTCTTGTTGAAGGGCTGGGTGGCTCAGTGATAGAGAAGCTGCTTTGCATGCCCTCCCTGGTTCAGTCCCAACATCTCCAGGGAGAATCCAGGTGAAAACTTGATTAGGTAGGTGAATCATGAATGCTACCCTGGACTACAGAGGATAGTCAAAACAAAATAAAAAAATTCCTTCCAGTAGCACCTTAAAGACCAACTTAGTTAGTTCTTGGTATGAGCTTTAGTGTGCATGCACACTTCTTCAGATACACTGAAACAGAAGTCACCAGACCCTTCTATATAGTGAGAAGGTGGGGAGGGGTATTACTCAGAAGGGTGGTGGGATTGGGTGATTGGCAGATAGCTGTGATGAGCCTAAATAGCTAGTTTTTTGCAAATAAAATCGCTCAGATTCGGGAAGAAGTAGACTCCACCGTGGGAGCAGGGCCGGGGTGGGAGAGTGCTAGAGTCCTGTCTAGTCAAGTTGCGTGGGATCAATTCCAATCTGTTACCTCCTAGGATGTGGACAGGCTGCTTGGACGAGTGAAGCCAACCACCTGTCTCCTGGATCCTTGCCCATCCTGGCTTATAAAAGCTACCCGGGAAGGACTGGGCGATGGGCTTCGTGGGGTGGTGAATGCTGCCCTCCATGAGGGAGCCTTCCCAGACCCGCTGAAAGAGGCGGTTATTAAACCGCTTCTTAAAAAAAAACTTCAGATGCGGCCACGATGGCCAACTACCACCCAGTCTCAAATCTTCCATTCTTGGGCAAGGTGATTGAGTGAGTGGTTGCTGAACAACTCCAGGCACACCTGGAAGAAGCAGACCATTTGGATCCCTTCCAGTCGGGATTCAGGCCTCATCATGGGACTGAAACTGCCTTGGTCGCACTGGTTGATGATCTCCAGCGGGCTAGGGACAAAGGTGAGAGCTGTTTCCTAGTTCTGCTGGATCTCTCAGCGGCGTTTGATACCATCGACTATAACATCCTTCTGGACTGTCTTGAGGGGCTGGGAGCTGGGGGCACTGTCATACAGTGGTTCCGCTCCTTCCTCCTGGGCTGTGTTCAGAAAGTGGGGGGGGGGGATGAGTGTTCAGACCCCTGGACTCTCACTTGTGGGGTGCCTCAGGGTTCTGTCCTCTCCCCCATGCTTTTCAACATTTACATGCAGCCGCTGGGAGAGATCATCAGGAGGTTTGGGCTGGGTGTTCATCAGTATGCAGATGATACCCAGCTCTACCTCTCTTTTAAATCAGAACCAGTGAAGGCGGTGAAGGTCCTGTGTGAGTGTCTGGAGGCGGTTGGAGGATGGATGGCGGCTAACAGATTGAGGTTGAATCCTGACAAGACAGAAGTACTGTTTTGGGGGGACAGGAGGCGGGCAGGTGCGGAGGATTCCCTGGTCCTGAATGGGGTAACTGTGCCCCTGAAGGACCAGGTGCGCAGCCTGGGAGTCATTTTGGACTCACAGCTGTCCATGGAGGCACAGGTCAAATCTGTGTCCAGGGCAGCTGTTTACCAGCTCCATCTGGTACGTAGGCTGAGACCTTATCTGCCTGCGGACTGTCTCGCCAGAGTGGTGCATGCTCTGGTTATCTCCCGCTTGGACTACTGCAATGCGCTCTACGTGGGGCTACCTTTGAAGGTGACTCGGAAACTACAACTAATCCAGAATGCGGCAGCTAGACTGGTGACTGGGGGCAGCCGCTGAGACCATATAACACCGGTCTTGAAAGACCTACATTGGCTCCCAGTACGTTTCCGAGCACAATTCAAAGTGTTGGTGCTGACCTTTAAAGCCCTAAACGGCCTCGGTCCAGGATACCTGAAGGAGCGTCTACACCCCCATCATTCTGCCTGGACGCTGAGGTCCAGCGCCGAGGGCCTTCTGGCGGTTCCCTCATTGCGAGAAGCAAAGCTACAGGGAACCAGGCAGAGGGCCTTCTCGGTAGTGGCGCCTGCCCTGTGGAACGCCCTTCCAGCAGATGTCAAAGAGATAAACAACTACCTAACATTCAGAAGACATCTTAAGGCAGCCCTGTTCAGGGAAGTTTTTAACGTGTGATATTTTAGTGTATTTTTGGTTTCTATGGAAGCCGCCCAGAGTGGCTGGGGAGGCCCAGCCAGATGGGCAGGGTATAAATAAATTATTATTATTATTATTATTATTATTATTATTATTATTCCTCAACCTCAGCCCTCCAGATGTTTTTGGCCTACAACTCCCATGATCCCTAGCTAGTAGGACCAGTGGTCAGGGATGATGAGAATTGTAGTCTCAAAACTTCTGGAGGGCCGAGGTTGAGGAAGCCTGGGGTAGAACTATGGCAGCCAATAGGGTGGAGGCAAATTTCCTCTTCTAAAAGTTCCTATTTTGGCACAGCAGAAATACCTGCCCAAATCAGGTAGACACTGCAGATCTTAGCCTGTGTGATACCTTTGTTTTTATGGGATGGGAAATATATTTGATTCAGTCCACATTTAAAGGTAAACTTACTTAATTCACCCTTCCTGAAACAATGCAAAAATCATTTGAAATTCTCCCTTCTTTGAATTTTGCAATGCTATTCTCAAGTAAGGTCCCCTGTCCCCATCCCCCGCTACACATACCGGGGCAAACTATATATGAAAATGGAAACATTTGAGAAAACATGCATAACATACACTGTATTAGGGGAAATATTTAGGCAAAAATATGTGTATTAGCATAAATTCACATCAAAATGCTGATGAATTTTTATGAGACTGCTTCAGCTTTTCCAAGAACATTTGTGTAAAGCAGTGGGTCCATTTGATTCAGCTTAGATGGGTTTTTGAATGCTCAGAACCACTCTGCACCACTCTGTCCTGCTCCTAGCACAGTGCTGAAACTAAATACCCATGGTAGCACTAGTATATCTGTGTGGAGGTCTATATTGGAACTGACAAGCCAGTT
The DNA here is from genome assembly GCF_951804945.1 of Podarcis cretensis. NCBI lineage: Eukaryota > Metazoa > Chordata > Lepidosauria > Squamata > Lacertidae > Podarcis > Podarcis cretensis. Next base: position 34,040,982 of record NC_137177.1, read on the forward strand.
GGAGCAAAGAGCACTGATAAGCCAATGTCAGCATGATCCCATTATCTGAGACTGGTATTGGTGGGAGAGACCAAAGACGTGACATAAATTGCCAGCCTTTACCAGCTTTGTTAATTGCATGAGAGCAGAGTCTGGCACATAAACACCCCGCCAACCATTCATCAGCATTCCCTCCTTGCCACCCCCTAAAGCTCAGAGGCAGATGATAAAGTTTTTCCATTTCATTGCCGGAGAGCTCTGAGATTCCCCGAAGAAACAGTAAATCCCCTTTTAGCTTGGAACTGATTACACACCTCACTTTTGTAAGAGCGTGATAAAGGCTTTGGCGGAAACCCAGTCGGCAGTATATCCCCCCCCCTCCCCTCCAATCAAAGCATTGCGGTTCCTGCCAACAGATCCAGAGACCTTAATTCATGACAAACACCCCAACCCTCATGAGGGCTCCAAGAGTTACCCATCCCTGCTCTTTCTGTTTTCTTTGTCCACACTCTCCAAGCCCCTGACCATTATAGTTCCCACCCCTGGTCCTTCCCAGGCCCATTTCCTCTATTACTGAGAACCAGAGTTGGGTCTGCCCCAAGTGGACACTTGGGAGGGATCTCCAGTGAATGGAAGCTCTTTGACAGGCAACCTGCACAGAATTTTGCTTAATCGGTTGCCATTAATTTGATTTTAATTAATTTTTATAATGAAATATTTTTAGAATGTGTGATTATTTGATTGTTTGATTATTTGATTATTGTTAGCCGCCCTGAGCCCGGCTTCGGCTGAGGAGGGCGGGATATAAATAAAAATTATTATTATTATTATTATTATTATTAGTTGTGTCTGTTTGCAAACCCACTTTTGTTTTATGTACATTAAGAGTTTTAAGTGCATACATAAGGAATCAGTGTGAAGAAAGAAAGAAAGAAAGAGAGAGAGAGAGAGAGAGAGAGAGAGAGAGAAGAAAGAAAGAAAGAGAGAGAGAGAGAGAGAGAGAGAGAGAGAGAGAGAGAGAGAGACCCATGAGGAAAGAAAACCCAAGAAACCCAGGTCCGCTGCAAGTAAACACTTTGAGCTGTTTTACAAACATACTTTAATATACCACACCACTGAAATACAAGTCACACCTTAGCTAGGAGTCATATGGCTATTTGCATTTGGTCAGAGAAAGTTGAAGTTTGAGTTTCTTGGAGCTGATGGGGAAGAAGTAGAAATTTGATGGGGCTGCCCGCCCACTTGCCCCTGCTCAGTGTAAATATTTGTAAATAGTGGAAGGGATATTACAAAAAACTTCCATTATACCTCCTCACAAGGAAGTTGATTCTGTAAAAGTCCCAGCCACTGGAACTTCCTATCACAAGGAGTTGCTACTATATCTATACTTTTCTAGTGATCAGCAGGTACAGGGCTATGTGTGTGCCGGTTTTCACCTTCTTGAAAAACTGGAAGTACTTTAAGCATTTGGGAATATAACTCATGCCCCCTATTCCTAGGGAGAGGTTTACAAATGGCAAATTCTCATTTCATGCTTTGTTAGCAATTAGTGTGTCTTCAACTATACACATAATAAATACAAGCTTTCTAGGGTGCCTAGAAATATAGTATTATTATTTACAAATTTCTTAACCACAGTTCATCGTAAGGTCCCAGGGTGGGTTATAGCAATTTAAAACTCAATATAAAAAACAGTTTAAAACAAATTATTGTCACAGACCGATTATGTATGTTCTGTTAAACATTTTCGAGTAGTAAAAATGTCCCATATTCATAGGAAAATAATTGCTAATGTGTCTCTTTCAGATTAGGATTATATGTGTACGAAATTCAACACCCCCATCTCTCTCTCTCTCTCTCTCTCTCTCTCTCTCTCTCACACACACACACACACACACACACACACACGGACTTAAACTATTTGTGATATAATTCGAGTTCCCCCACTTTGAGAGAATTGTGTATAAATGTCCATTTTTCATTGCTGCGAGTAATCCAGTTATCTCTTGCATGTGCCATGTAGAACCAGCTGCTCAGTCCTCTAGCACATGGCACTGTATCTTGGGAATTTCAGTTCCCCACTTCCCCCATGAGTAAGTGGGGCCCAAGTGCCACCATCTATGCACAGGGGACAGATGCAGCTCTCCTGTTCCCATGATCTACAGCAGTTCCTTTCCCTTCTCTCTTGCGACCTTTATTTTTAAGCAAAGAAAACAACCTGGATAGTTGCAATCTGGAGTACATACATTCTAACGAGGCAGGTAACAGTTGGGATCCATTAAATTTAGATTTGAAAAAGAACAAAAATGAAAAGAATTGTAGCTCAGCACAATATATATTTTCCTTCCTTCCTTCCAGGAGAAAAAGAAAGACTATTTCAAAAATTGCTGTCATGCTCCCAGACTGATCCAGAGATGGAAAGAAAGAGGCAGAATTAAGTGCTTTGGAAAGCTGTCAAGGATTCCTCTGGGAGCTTTTTCTAAAAATCTCTTTTCCAACTCTCCCTCCCATCAAATATTAAAAATGAGATTATTGTCGTTCTGCTGACAATTCAGTCTTTTTTGTTTTTCCCCAGCCAGGTGTTCCTGCCTTCATAACATGAATCACTGGCCCCAGGCTTTTGGGGGGCCATCCTTCCTGTTCAAATGAGGGGCACTTGAGGCTTCATGTCCTGCTCTTAGCCAACTTTGGACCTCTTGTCTGGGTGGGAGTAACAATAGATCTACCTGGCAGTGCAACACATGGGGGTGGGGCTTTTGATCTGATTCTCATATGGCAAGAAAATGTTGATGAGCTAAAAATAATTGCTAGGCCACATTGTGTCAGCAGGTTGCATTGTCTCACTGCACACAGAGGCATCTGCTGGCACGCATGCGTGCAGGCAGGAAGATTTGCAAGTACACTCTGCAAACAATAGCACTAGCTCCCACATCGGCTCCCGTTGCTTAGATACTTAACACACCTTACACATCTGAACTCTTGTGCTTGCTTTGTCTTCCTCTCCAGAGCCAGCTTCGTCAAGAGAGGGGGCTGGGGAAGAGGCCATCGCTACTCCACCCCCTTCATCAGTAGTGGGCAGGGAGCAGCTAAACCGAGTCTGTGTGCCAAAGCTGACATGAGATGACTCATCTAAGCAAGCCAAGCCGCATGTAGGGATGAGATGTTTGATTTGAATTTTTATGAGAATCGACCAAAGTCATGCTTCCTGAAGCAACACATGAACTGAGACGTGGATATATTTCAAGATTCACACTCCTCTGGACTTTGCAATACAGTTGTTCGATCAAAGACCCCATGCCAAAATGCATATACTATGGAGACACTGTGCTAAAAAATTGCATATGCTAGAGAAAATAGCATAAAGCATCCGCTTAGGAAATATGACTTGTAAAAATGCATGCAAGGCCAAATGACATTCAAATATACATATCTCAGACCTTCTGGATACTGACACCAAACAGTTACTGCTGTTGGGCGAGAGCTGTTGCCCAACTCTGCAGCCGCTGTCTCCTGTGCTCTGAGGGATAATGATGTCTTCTGAGTCTGAGGAATCTGGTAAAGCAACGTCTTCTACCTAATAAAGTCTAGTAACAGGAAACAATGCCTGCATACCATCAATGCCTTCTTTTGAGCTTGGGGTGAGGGAGCTGAGGAGAATATGAAACCTTCAGCCTGATTATCAGACTCTCATCATTCTTCAAGATGAGAGCACCATTAAGCAGATTCCTGTCCCTTCCCCCACCCACTAGCACACAGCCACCATCATCAGGAGGTTGGCTGAGACAAAGGAAACTTTCAGGCTTTTTGATCCAGGGCCAACCTGAGACAAATCCTTATCCCGAGTGGCTGTACCCTACAAGGTAGGTGTGCCCCAAGTTCCAGTACAACATCACAGAGGGTCCTGGCCTCAACCTCTCAGATCTCTGAGTGTGGGTCCATTTATTCTACTCATCAGGATATAGGACCCTTCCTACCTCAGCAAGTTATGGGAGTTGTAGTTCAACAACATCAGGAGGGCCATAGCCCCTACCATCTCTGGTATAATCAAAATTCTTTTTGCCCCAAATATTTTGTCTGACCAGAGGTGAGGTGCTCTAGAAGTCTAGGTACGTCCTGTGGGCCATGAATTAGCTTCCCCTGCACTCAAAAAATTTCACAAATCCTACTGAAGTCAGCTTTGCTATGCTAGAAAAGCCCCAAAGTGTTTCTGTCAAGTAAGAGCCCCAGGGTCCACTTTGAATTTTGATTTAGGAGACTGTGTGGCCACATGTTAGTCTGTCCCCAGCTTACAGATAGGTAGCCGTGTTGGTCTGCCATAGTCAAAACAAAACAGCTTAGGCATTCCACAGGACCTGAAATCCTCCCTTCTCCCCTCTCTCCACTCTTTATCAGCTTCCCTCCATTTGCTTCCCTTCAGCTTGGCAAGCTGCCACCCCAGTGAGCAAAAGAAATCTGCACTTAAGCACGGATATTTAAAGCAAATGTTGGGGGGAGAATTCAATCTGTAAGTGGGAGGGCAATATGCTGGTTTATATATTAGCAGCAGCCAGGATGATATCAGCAGGCTCGGCAAAATGCAGAGGATCTCAAGAGTTGCAGTCGGGGGCGAAAGGGGACCGGCAGCAATAATGACAAATAATGACGCCTTTCCTCCTTCGTGTCTAAGCAAGGGCTCCAGATGCATTTCTGGAAAACAACCTGCCTCTCTCTTCTACTCAGCCCCCAAATAGTCCCTCCCGGAGCTCCAGGAAGCTCTGAGCCGCCGGTTGCAAGAAGGCGTCTCTCCAACAGAGAAGTTGATGCTATAAATTCCTTTCCTCCCTCCTGCTTATAATAATAATTATTACTTGAGGAGTAAAATGAGCAAGTTGCAGCTTTTGGGTGATTATATACTATATATATAATATAAAAGGGGGGCTGCAATATATCTCAGATTCCATTACATAATGGAATTCTCCCTAAAATACATATATTTTAAAGAACTCTTGGCATAATAGGCAGCCCTGCTTAACCTTGGGTGCAACTGCATTTGCTCGCAAGCCTCTCTGGACAGATTGGAATTTCACCAGCCAGCCTTTGCCCATCTGTAGCCACAAAGCCCAACTCATTTTGTGAATACATGAAACAAAAAAAAGGAAAACAAAATCCCATTGATTTTGACAATGGAAAATCTGGACTCTTTGTTGGGAACTGATGGGAGCCAGCCACAAGCCAAGATTACAACCTCTTCTGGGAACTAGCAAATCATGGATGTCCCAACCAGCCAGCTGAGCCTGGTAGCTAATAAATCACCAAGCCACAGTGTTGCCCTGTCCTTTGCTCTCTACTTTGTTGGCAGAGATCTACACCAGTTGCCTTTCTGCAGCCAATATATCCTTCACAGGACAAAACTATAAGGAGAGGGAACCCTCCTGGAGGCTGTATGGTCAGCTCAGGCTCACGTTAAGGCATCCAGCTTGTCGGCTGTATTTTCAAACTCCCCTCTGGCTCCATTTTTACAACATCTGTATGGTGGAAGTTTTGCTGGAAAATGTGAAGGCACAGCTAAGGTTTTGCAACAAAGGCTGACATTCACACTGTGAGGCAGCAGGATATTGATCTATTTCACTATTTGTTCTTACAGCCTACTCTTCACCAAACGGCCCCTTGGAGAGTTACAAAAAGATCATATTTAAAATATGTGCAAATTATCATTGTTATAAAATAAAACCACAAAACTAACCAGTGACAAAGTCAACCAAACAGCAGGCCAGAAGGAGGGAAGACTAAATGCAGGGGTAAAAAGATGCATCCTGACAAATGCACATATTTATGCCATTGTATGCCTCAGAGGGGAAGACATTCCATGACCTGGGGGCCACCACAGAGAAGACCCTCTCTCACACCACTGCCCTTTGAACCACAGAGGGCTATAGCTATTGTGATGCAAGTCCTCACCTCTTCCAAGATGAAGCCTTGTGCAGGGTTCAGGAGGAGTACGATTTGCGAGCAGAGCTCAGATGCTGTTCCAGCACCAGTCAGCTTGTAAATGAGCCATTTAACGGAGAAGCAGTTGCAAGCTCTGATGTCACTGAAATGTGCCTCTTAAGCGGAAGGGGCCTAGCCGACCCTAGAGCAACAGGGCATTGGAACCATGAGACTCATTTGACGGACTTACTTCTGGAGCCTCACTCTCATCTCTTGAAGAAGAGGAATCAGATTCCATTTCATTGCCCTTGCATTGCCAAGAGGGCCTCCTCAGCTTTCCTTAACACCTGGACAGGTCAATGTGGGAGGGTCTGCTCCTTCAGTTAGTGAGAGGGGACTCCACAGGCCACCTGTTTGGCTTCAGCTTGGAAGAAAGAGGAGGGTTCAGATTTAATGCCTTAGCATAGAGGTTTAATGTGTCTCTATATTCTTATGGGGGGACGCAGGTGGCGCTGTGGGTAAAAAGCCTCAGCGCCTAGGGCTTGCCGATTGAAAGGTCGGCGGTTCGAATCCCTGCGGCGGGGTGCGCTCCCGTTGCTCGGTCCCAGCGCCTGCCAACCTAGCAGTTCGAAAGCACCCCTGGGTGCAAGTAGATAAATAGGGACCGCTTACTGTCGGGAAGGTAAACGGCGTTTCCGTGTGCTGCGCTGGCTCGCCAGATGCAGCTTTGTCACGCTGGCCACGTGACCCGGAAGTGTCTCCGGACAGCGCTGGCCCCCGGCCTCTTGAGTGAGATGGGCGCACAACCCCAGAGTCTGTCAAGACTGGCCCGTACGGGCAAGGGTACCTTTACCTTTTTATATTCTTATGGGTGCTAAGAGACTCTGGGGGATTTCTCAAGCTTCTGCTTCATTCCTTAAGGAAGTCAGACACGCCTGTTTCTTCCCCTCCCAAGCTCCTATCATCCAAGCTGCCATATTGGCCCTGGAGCAGGTGAGCATCTCTGCTATAGAAGCTCTCTCTCTCTACATCCCCCCTACCCCCACCAACACCTTACCTGCTTCCCATGAGCCAGGTCTTTTGCCATGCTTTGTCACACATCAGGCAGCACCACCAAATAGGCAGATATGCCCTAGTGACAAATGCTACAGCAACCAAGCACCTGTGGTGTAGTGGGTAGAGTGTCAGGCTAGGACCTGGAAGACCAGGATTCAAATCCCCACTCAAATTTGAAGCTCACTGGGGGAGCTTGGGGCAGTCTAGCCTACCTCACAAGGTTGTTGTGGGAAATGAGGAGGGGGAGAGCCTTCATCTCCTTGGGGAAAATACAGTGTGTGTGTGTGTGTGTGTGTGTGTGTGTGTGTGTGTGTCAGTGTCCCTAATCTGTTGGAGGGTGGGGGTGATTCCCAGCTGCTGGCCAGCTTCCTAAAAGGTGGTTGTCAGTAGCTTGCATCAGATAGCAAAGGAATTGGTTGGTAGCCTGTGTGTTTGGGGCTGTGAATTTAATTTTCCACTCTTGGCATGGTATTAATTCATTCAGAGGGCGAGAGTATATTGTTTTGACCACTCTGTTTTATCTTCTTCATAATCTGATTTAGAAGAAGGAATGGAGGAACTCAATGAAAAGAGACACAGTTAATAAGCTTGAGGGTCACAGGCTTGTTACTCATGTAGGTGGATGAAGCTGTGGTAGAAAATCACAGAAGATTAGCTGCTGGGGCAAGATGTATTTATAGCCGGCCAATTACATTTTGCCTGCTTGCTCAGCCTGTTCCCTGCTTGTTTCTGTCACTTCTTGAAACCACCCTTGACAATATAGGGCTACTCCAGCCATTGTGGGTGGGAAATGAGGTGGCCACCTCAGGCAGCTGTTCTGGGTGTCATGAAAAGGCAGAAAATTGTGTGTTATTTATTATGTTTACTATTAAGTATGGAGAGAGACTTGTGGGACTTTCTGCCTCAGGTGCCAAAGAATGTGGCCAGCTTTGGGTATTATGCACCTTGATTGTTGTTGATAATGGGGGTGGCATTTTTTGCTCTGTCTCGGGCAGCAAAAATGCCTGGTTCCAGTCTTGCCTTGATGGTGTGGTGTTGTGGATAGTGAACCTGGACATGGCATCAGTCAACCATCAGATGAGCAGCAGTCTTCTTCTTTTTCTTTTTAAACATATTTTTATTAAAGATTTCTTGGTTTACAAAAGAATGTGCAATGTCTCTTTTTACAAGTTACATTTTCTACATATCCGTTTCATTTGTTGAGACATTACTGTTAAATTAGGAAGAAAAGGGGGACAGAGGTGGAGGGGGCCATGGTGAGTGGGGGTGGAGTCGGGTGGCAATGCTTCTATTTTACTTAGTGTATGTGTGGGGTTTTGTGTCAGCGTCGCTTGTGCAGGTTCTCTTTACTATTCGCTTGTGTTCCTTTGGTGGTGAGAGAGGTTGGAGTTGGCCTAGGCTGTGGTTGTTTGTGATTGGCTGTGGTGAACTTTGTTTTCATGTGTGAGTGGGGTGGGTGAGTGTTTTTGAATCAGGTTAGCCATATCGATTTGTATGCTGTTGGTGGATTCTTGTCATCTTGTTGGGCTGTGTATGTGATAAAGGGGAGCCATACTGGGGTGAAGGCGTCTTCTTCAGTTTGTCCCCATGTCAGTTTCAGTTTAATGGTCAGTTTTTCTAATAAGGCTGTTTCTCATATTAATTGGTACCATTGGTCCATGCTTACTCCTGACAGGTCTCTCCAGTGTCTGGCTATGATGTTTCTGGCTGCTGAGAGTAGGTGGGTTATGAACTCTTTATGATGTGAGTGGGCATTATTATCTTGGAAGATGTTTCAGCAGTCTTCTACCAGTTGCAAACTCCACCATTACTGAAAAGGTGCCTCTGCAGTTGAAGGGACCCAGCAAATTCCCAGGAGTCTTTTACTCTTATGGCATAGGAAATACCCTGTAGTGAGTCCTCTGAGTCAGAGGGCAGCAATGCAACATCCTCAGGCCAGAAAGGCATTGGTACCAAGGGTTCATCTTGAAGATGTGCTTCTGGGACTGGCCCTGCATGCAATGCCCCCTCTGACTCAGAGTCCTTGATCTCATCATTGAAGAAGGGAAATCTGATCCTGGGCTTATGACACCCCACTTCTTCTATCCCCCATAATGGTGTGATGTGTCATCTCTAGTCTCCTCACCCTACTTTATTTCATTGCCTGCTGTAAGGCTGTGGCAGCTTGAAAGCAGAGGCAACACACTCGTCCAAACTTGGCTGAATAACAGTGCCACCACTACAGCTGGCCAGAAAGTGTACTGATGTTTTCATCCCAGCAGAGAAGTCAGCAAGCCTCGCTCAGTTCAGGCTGAGATGTTTGCAGGCTACTTGGAATGCTGCTGAACCACAAGGTTACCTCAGGCTGGCAGCCTCACAGTATGAGGTCATCACATCACACATTTTAGATTAGTAGACATTACCAGGGAAGAGAGGGGTGAAGATGCAGAGCTGATATTTGGGTCATTGGTTCCATGATCTCCACAACATTTGTGTTTAGCCTGATCTAGAACTCAGTCCTCTTGATCCCAGGGAGACTGAGTAAACATGCATTGGATTGGGCTGCTCAACCATCACTTCTTGAGTTTTGGAGGTTGCCCAATTGATATTATACGAAGATCAAGAAAAAGAATCAGGGTAAGAAACCAAGGAGATACAAGGAAGGGGAGAAAGATATGAAGAAAGCATCGTAAAACATCCAAAGCCCCATGTTTATGCCAGAAAACATCCCAGGAATCCAAATAACAGATGTCACAGGAAGATGTACAGATCTTGTAAGAAAGATGAGAAACTGGCATGCTGCACCAAGCAGATGCAGAAAGATGGAAGGATGTGCAGGAGGGTTCCTCACCCCTTGCTCTGTATGTGCTCAAAGTCTTAAGGAGCCACACTGAGAGCTGAGGATGCTGGTCCCACTGACATCCCGCTCCCCGCCATCCTGAAGACCTTGCATTTCTGCAGCATAGTGGGAGATGATTTTTCTTTTAAGGAAGTGATAGTGTGTGCAATCTAAGTCAGCCAGTGTGTAGACTACAAATTTTCATGCCTCGGCAGTGGCTGCTTGGGTCAGAGGCCTGGGTTATTGCTCTCGCTGCCTGGACTGATACTCTAGCTGCCAGACACTGGCTGCCTTCGCTTGAGAAGAGAAAAAGAGAATCTGGGCATCAGACCTCAGCTCCCAGTGAGCTTGGGGAAGGGCTGTAACTCAGCAACTGAGCATCTGCTTTGCACACAGAAAGCCTCAGGTAGGGAAGTCAGAGAATTCCAATGGAAACAGAAATGGGAGCAGAAATCGCTGATGTTTGCTTATTCGTCCCATGTCCGGAGCGGAAATCAATCCAGCAAATGCAACCAGTATTTGCTGTTGTTGTTTTCAGTCCAAAAACAATGCATAATTGATGGCTTTTCCCCCATCCCCATTTGCATTGTGTTTCCTTTGCAGTGAAATTAATTGATTAATTATGTAAAACTCCACCCCAGCGGACAGCAAGACAAATAAAGTGGCTTTTGTAAGAAGCCAAAGTGCAGAGGAATGGGTTGAAACAGAAATGGATGCCTTGCACCCCCTGTTTCCAGGTTCGATCTCCAAAGGGCGGGGCTGGAAAAAGACCCTGGAGGAGAGGGATGGACAGATAAATCCACCCATTTTGGTTTCTCCTTGCTTCCCTTTTTTCTCATCTTTAATTCAGTTTACACAATTTCCACATCATCAGTCTCTGTGTGTTCTTTTTCAGAAGAAGATGAAGAAGAAGAAGAAGAAGAAGAAGAAGAAGAAGAAGAAGAAGAAGATACTTCCATGCACATTTCTTTCAATATGAATATTTTTACACAATTTTGCTGAAGATGCATATTTATTGCAGGCTATCTTCCCTATTATAGTGCCTCTTTGTACATTATTTTACATGTGTGTGTGCATCTATCTATAATTTCTGCCCTTCCCCTCTACATTTGTTGCTGTTGGAGCCCTGCATCACAAAATTCGGAGAGCCCCAAGAGAGCCCCTGCCAGTCTGTGAGCAGACAAGTCTGAGCCACACTGGTCAATGGAAAGGCAGAGCTGCTGGCATCTTAACCTCCTCACTTTTCTCTCCTCCTGCCATGGGACCACAGCATTGGGAAGGAATTTGTAGGCCACCTGGGACACAAACATGGGCAGCATTTAAGTAAAAAAATGGGGTGGGATCATGAGCAGGGGGCCAACTGCCCCCTTAGATCAAGTAAATAAATAAAAATACTTAACTAACTGACCAATCTTGTCACAGATAGCAAGGTTCTGCCCCGTGCAATAAAAGTCCTGGCCCCCAACAAAAATCCTGGCTACGCCCATGGGTGGAATGAGTATGTTTTGAAAGAAGTTCCTATGTCAGTACTGCTGCCGGTTCCTGGGGTGGCTACAGTGCTGAAACGGGATCTGTCTGGACTTGCAATGGAAGTCCCCACTATGCATACCTCTGTCCTTTGTGGGGCACCAGCAGAGGCTGAACATGGAGGTAAAGTGGTCTGTTTTCTAGCACAGGCCCTCCTCCCATCTCCAGGTTGGTTCCTTCTGTATTGGCTTAGCTATAAAATGTTTCCAGTTCAGGCCTTGGTCATTGACTGGGCAACACTCAGATTTTGATGATGTCTGGGTGGCTCCCCCAGTCTTGCTCAATGTTGTCTCTTTTTGTGTGAGAGAGAACTTGGGTAAGCGTCTCTCCACAGGCCCCCCCTCTGCTGTGAGTCCATGGCCTTTTGTCAGTTGGGGGCTGTACCATACCAAGATGCTCTACCATACCAAACCTGGGCACCATCCCTGCTCTTGCCGCAGGTGTTGCAGCCTATTCCTTTTCTTCTGTCTCTCCCCCTGCCCATAATCCCACTTTCCCATTCACCTACCTGCTCCCTTGCCTTCATCCTTTCCTGTTCATAGTGGCTTCTTGCCCAAAATGCTGGTGTGCAATTGGTCCTCCCTCTGGATTTGATCATTCTGTAGATCTGCTAGAGACATTTCTGGTGCCAATCCTGCCAGGACTCACAAAGCGCCTGCCTGCCTGCCTGCCTGCCTGCCTGCCTGCTCAGCTGCCAATGGCCTGCCAGCAACAGCGACTTTCCAGGTAAATGGCTTGCCCATCTTGCCCATGGTCCTGAGATGGTTAATCCCCCCAAAGCATGTCAAATGTAGGATTGGTTGCAGCCCAATGACAGAATCTGAGGACTGTGCACCAGCCCTCTTATGACCACATAATTATTTAGGTGTTGTTTTTAAGAGCTGCTGGGCCACTGCTCTGTGCTAGGCATGGGAAGTTGCCCCGACAGAGAAAGGAAGGGAAGAAGAGGCTTTACTGGCTGAGCTGTGTTTTTGGCTGGCTGATTTAAAGCCTCTCTAAGCTATTGTTGTTTGAACCGTTGCTAATGAGATTAAACTGGGTGTGAAAGGCATCTCACACAATAGATTTATCTGAGTGCTTTTTAACAGGCAGGGAAAGTTGCCCACTGCCACTGCCTCCCCCCTCCCCTCACAACAGACATCTGCTCTTCCTTTTGTTTCAAGTTGCCTTCTTTGATGTCATTGTCAATGACTGTGCAAGAGTCTCAGGGTAGTCTGGCTTGAGGTCGCTGTGGTGGGGGCAACTGAAGGCATGCAGAGCATTAAAGAAAAACAGGAGGGGGTCATTTCTGCAAATCCATGCAAGCTGGAGACGTCAGTGTGGTATTTACAAAGAAAAGCAATCGATTCTGGGCACGCTCAGAATGGACGGAAACAATCCACAGTGGCTATTATTAATTACTAACTTAATTTAGCATTATTAATAATAATTGCTTTGGGCAAGCTACAAAGACATGCACTGCCAGCCCCTGTGGAACTGGGTGAATGGAAGGCTTGGCTGGGGTTCAAAAGTAGCATGGCAGGGGCACCATGGTGACACTGCAGCCACCCTGAGGAACTGGGGACTGAAATTTGCTCTACTGTCAGGAATTTGAGGAGATGACCTTCTTTTCCTGTAAACCTTCAGTAAGGAAACAAGGAGGGATTGTTAAGTTATTCTCTACCAGGGCCTCATCTCTGCTGCCAGTTGCCTGTCTACTATGTGCCTGGGTGAAAGGAGAGTTGAAGCAGTTACTTAAACATGTATTGGGAGGGATCCCATGAACACCGCATCCCATGAACACCGTTGTGCCAACTCCTCTCCTCTTTGAGCCACAATAGGAGAAAACAAACCAGAGTGCTAACTTAGCACTGCACATGAAGCAGCCCCATCTCTTCCTCTCCTGAAGCTGGATGGAATATGGGCTGCAGAGAGATGGCTTGAGGGTGGTCCTGTTGGAGCTAGACTTTCAGCAGAGCCAAAGGAAAGGCCTTGCAGCTCCATTTCTTCCTCTCCTGCAGCCTGATGGAATATGGGCTGTGGAGAGATGGCATGAGGGAAGGGCCTGTTAGAGCTGGGCTTTTAGCATGTGAATTCTGCTTGAAAACAACAGTAGCAAATGAAAGATCTGTACCAAGAGATCCCTGATTGAACCCAAAGCCATAGTGACCTGCCCAAACCATGTGAATGTGTGGCACACAATGTTTTCACAGGACGTGGCAAGGAGGTGTGTCTGCTGAGCACTGAAGTTCCACCATCCCCGACACCAGGCACCACTGTTCTGATTTATGAGATGCCCATTCTGGACCACAACTGCTAATCTAAATTTTATGATCAAGTTATCTCAAATTTTATTCTAAGATGCTGTGATCAGAAAGCCCACACACCTGTGACAGGAAAATGTTAAGCACATTTCCATATTCTCTTGTTCACATTTGCAAGTAGGCGACATTTAGCTAACGAATTTCCCAGACAGGCCAAAACACACAAGGAGGGTGCAAAGCAGAGCTACTGGGCGGGGGTGGCCTGGGGAAATAATCCAAGGGCCAGAGAAAGGGGGTTGGAGGAAACAAAGTTCCTTCGACCTGTTTTAAAATAAACACATACAGACAGATAAAGGTGTGCTGATGCTTCTTCTTGGCTCCATTTTGAATTGGTGATCCAACTGGGGAGATTTGGGGCATAGCAGTCTAAGACCAATTATGACTCTGCAGGCACCACCACCAAAGGATCTGCCCCACTTCATGTCAGCTTTATTTTTGATATTAGAGGGAACACAGCGTAGAATTAAAAGGCAATGAGGTAATAGAAAGTGAAAGGAAAATTAAGGCCTGTATTACAAGGAACCAATCAATATAGGACTTTATAGGACTTAACAAAATAAAAGAAAAAATATTCCTTCCAGTAGCACCTTAAAGACCAACTAAGTTAGTTCTAGGTATGAGCTTTCGTGTGCATGCACACTTCTTCAGATACAACAGGGATTTATAGGACTTGTTCCATAAAGTCTTCTAGTCTCAGAAAAAGATGTTTTGAGACTACTCCAGTTAACAGATGTTGCTATTCCAAGTTTTGAAGATATAAATTCATTCTGAGTTTTATATCTCCTATTAGTTTCCAGTTCTGTTTTGTGTTTTTTAAAACAAAAACAAAAAACAAATACAGTATCAAATTTTCTCTTAGGAAATTTTTTTATATGGAATTTAAAATGTATTTTATTTTGTTTAAATGGCCTTTAGTTTTGACCTCATTCTCAGAACAATTGATCATTTCTTTGTAACTTTGGATGGTTGATCTTAATTTATCATTACGAGATGCCCAAGTATGGGGTGTGTGCCTGTTTTAATTCGCAATAAACATTTCTCCGGTGCTTCGCAGCCCCCCTGGCTACCCACACTTCCTGATCTGAAAAAGCCCCATGGGAGAAATTACCTCATGATGTCTTCCTCTAGGTTCTTTGATTGAAGTGTGGCCCTCTGGGAAGGCTGCAGAGTTCAGATCACTAGTGAGATGGTTTGTAGAATGAAGGAAAAGACCCCCCCACAAGCAACCCTTGGCCACCTCAAAAGTAAAGCAAGCAGAACAAAAATCCTGTACCCCACCACAAGAATTTCAATGACATTTCCTCTCCCCTTTGATACCAACATAAAATCACCAGAGGAGCTTGCTGGATCAAGCCTGTGGCCCATCTAGTCCACTAGACTTCCAGAGATGGGAATTTCTTTCCGACTTGTTTTCTAGATAATTGATGGAGAATGGTGGAGCGAGGAGGGGAAACCACAGGAGAAAATTCAAGCACAAGTCAATCTATTCTATTCCGGTCCTGATAAAGGTCAATTGGAGGTGTGTGTGTGTGTGTTCACACATCTTAGCCACAGTAACAAGCAGAGGATTTTGTCGATCATGCGAGGCCTATGTGCTCCGTCTGCCGCTGCAACTGTGTTTGCTAATTAATGGCGCTTCCCCCAACCGCTGGGGTGCTTTGCTACTGATGCCTGCTTGTGTACAGACAAGGCCCAGGAGGTTGCACAGACAAGACACACCAAGGCTCGGAGGACAAATGTTTCCCCACTAATAGGCAAGGTGGCCGACTCCCAGCATTCTCCCAACATCCTTTCCCCTCTGGGCAGCTTAAATTCTCTTGCTGCTGCGGAGATCTAAAGGGAGAGAGGTTCGCAGAGCAGGGAAGCGAGTGAGCAGAGCCATCTTGCCAGGGAAGCTGTTGTGGGGCTGCCACGTGGAGTTGCCAGACCTCCAGGTTTGCCCAGCCCTCTCCAGGTGGGTGAGACTGCATAATACACACATACACTATGCAACTACCTTGCAAGTTTCAGACTGGCAGGAGCTGGCTGCAAATT
Organism: Podarcis cretensis; assembly: GCF_951804945.1. Classification (NCBI taxonomy): domain Eukaryota; kingdom Metazoa; phylum Chordata; class Lepidosauria; order Squamata; family Lacertidae; genus Podarcis; species Podarcis cretensis. Next base: position 34,056,606 of record NC_137177.1, read on the forward strand.
AATGCATATACTCTCAGGGTGGGGGATACTCAGAGTCGAGAGAGGATTTCATGCTCTTTATTCAGCTCTTGGTGATGAGGAGGAATGGAAGTTCCCCCACAATATCTGCTTTATATACATTATTTACACAATGGGCTGCATGTGATTGGCTAATTCTGGGATTCTCCTGTAGGCCAATCAGGTTGTGGATTCACTTCCACCTGGAGCTGGATTGGGTGGCTCCTGCAGACCAATCATACTGCTGCATTGTTCTAGGACCAATCAGACTGCTGCATTTTGGATCCTATTGTTCTAGGACCAATCAGACTGCTGCATTTTGGATCCTATTGTTCTAGGACCAATCAGACTGCTGCATTTTGGATCCTATTGTTCTAGGACCAATCAGTCTGCTGCATTTTGGATCCTATTCAACTCAGTACATAACAGGGAAGTATCCCTGGGGAAGCTCTTAGGTCTCAGGTTTGGGGCCTGGCATTTCAGGATTTGGGATGCTCCTGACCAGGCAACTTTATTGCCCTGTTCTGTGTACCTCTTTGCCGCTCCTTTGGTGATTAGGTGGGGAAATAGAATAAATTACAGCTGGGAGAAAGCTGCAGATTGATCTACTAGTGAAGTCAGAGGACATTATGCACAGATCTCCTTGCTACAGAACCCAGCTTTATCCTCTTTATTTATTTGTGGCACTTGTAGCTGAGATCAGGATTCTAAATGGACTCCAGCCTCCCCATTTCACCCTCACAATAACCATAACTTTGTGAAGTATGTTGGGTGAGAGAGTGACTGCCTGAGAGTTGTCCTGTGAGCCTTGTGCCTGAGTGGGGAATTTGAGCTTGTTTAGAGGCCAAACTGCACAAATCTCTCCCCGTCTCTAGATGGGACCGCAACTCGAGTCTTCCATCTGCAAGAAGAGCTTGCTGTTGGCTTCACCACAGACAGGCAACTTAAGAGTCTAGGTGTCCTTGGCAAGTGAACCCAGGGCAGATTGCTTCATTAAAGGAGGGGGGCTTGAGGCGCCAGACAGGGAGGACCCCTTCCCCCAAGCAAATATACCTTTAAGAACAGGCTGATCCACAAAGCAGACAGCAGGCACTCTGTCTTAATAGAAGCTCCTTGATTTTGCTTCTGCTTCTTTTTTTAAATGTTAATACCGCAGGCCCTGCATTTCCGCATAATAGAAATAATCATTATTCATTACCTAGCTCACTTTAAGCATGGGAACTGCCTATTGCTAATAGCCAGGCAGGTGGCCTGTTAGTGACTAATTAATTTCTCTAGTACACTTTGCTGCACACATAGAAAACAGCTTTTGAAGTCATAAAATTTCATGCTGTGGCCTGGGAGGTTCTGGAAAGAGGGGCCTGAAGATGGAGGGGGTTTGGAGAGGGCTTTGAAGGAGGAGAGGAAGGAAGATGCTTTGTGGACAGGGAGGGCTGCCCCAGTGCCAGGGAGGAGCGGGACTAAAGGGGCTGACAGTAAGGGTAGACCAAGGCATGGAGGTGTTGTAAAAAGGGTACAAAAGGGAGGCAAGGCAGAATGATAGATAGCTTTAAATGGCAGGGCTGGGAAAATCTGATGTTTGGCGCTTAGCATTAGGGATTAAATAAAATCTATCTAATTAAATTTGCATTTAAAGGCAAATCTACCTGATTTGCACTTCCCTGAAACAACATGTGAACCAAAACACAGCCACCCATCAAATTTCACATTATTTTGCAATGCGGCTCTCCAGCCAGGTAATGAGAACAAAAATGCATACACCAGGGCAAGGTTTCCCAAACTTGGGTCTCCAGCTGTTTCTGAACTACAGTTCCTGCCATCCCTGACCACTGATCCTGCTAGCTAGGAATGATGGGAGTGGTAGTCCAAAAACAGCTGGAGCTATTCTGTGCAGGTCCTTGACGTGCTGATGGAGGAGTGGGACTCTGCTTTTAGCTATGTGGCCACATTTCTGCTCCTGCAGAGAAATATGCCCACACAAGTATCTGCTCATGAGTAGAAGCGCCACACAGTCAGGGCACCCAGTTGCTCAGCTGTGCTACTCATGGCATGAAGGTGGAGCTACATCCCTGGCCTGGGCTGGCAGCGACTCAGGCTGTCTCCTTTTTTGCTCATCAAGATATGGCAACCCTACATGCACTTTGTGACAGGCAACTGCAAGCAACACACGGTTGTTGCAGAATGGAGTTGTGGCATCTATCCAAAGCAAGGCAAGAAGAAGAAGAAGAAGAAGAAGAAGAAGAAGAAGAAGAAGAAGAAGAAGAAGAAGAAGGGTTTGCATTTGATATCCCACTTTATCACTACCCAAAGAAGTCTCAAAGCAGCTACCAATCTCCTTTCCCTTCCTCCCCCACAACAAACACCCTGTGAGGTGAGTGAGGCTGAGAAACTTCAGAGAAGTGTGACTAGCCCAAGGCCACCCAGCAGCTGCATGTGGAGGAGCAGAGACGCAAACCCGGTTCACCAGATTACGAGTCTACCGCTCTTAACCACTACACCACACTCCCCCTCCATCAAGACAGCTAGGCCCTACAGCATATGAACAACGTTTCAGAGGCATGCAAATTTGATCCCAGAGAGACAGCAGAATCTGACATCAGAGCCCTGCCTAGCTAAGGGAAGCCTCTAGCCTTGTTGGGCTGGTGTAGCACTGGGTTCCTCTGAAGCTTTCAGGTTCTTAGATAGACTGGAGTTCTTAGCTAGAAATCAGATGCAGGGGCCGCCATCTATATAGTAAGAGTTGTCCACCATGCCAATGGGCTTACTGCCATCAAGTCACTGCCATGATACACAGCTCCACTCCCTGCCTTTGGTGCCATGGCAACCACAGGCAACCTGTTTAATTACAAAGATGGAGCTTATCCACTACAAGCATTTCTTCATCTCCCAGGAATTTTCCAGCAGGGAGGAAGTGCAGGAGGGAGGCCTCATGATCTCTGTAGCAAAAAATTGGATCATCAGGGAGCCAGGAACCAGTAATCCCCCCCCCCTCCTACAATAGGACTGAGAACTTGTCCTCATAAGCATAAAGTTTAATAGCAAATAGAGGGAGAAAAGGTGTTTGAGGAAGCAAAGAAAGGATCCTAAATCGGATCCTGAAAATCAAAATGTGAACATTTCAAAATCTGAGAACTAAATTTTAAAATTTAGCAGAAAGCTTTGGATTTGTGCAAGATTTCACATTGGCTAATGGTGTTCTTGTTTGAATTTTTATTATGTATTTTGTGGTTTTATATTGTGGTTTTATCTAGCAGTGGCAGCAGTAACAGGCAATGCCATAGGCGCTGACTCCCCAGGGCCCTGGGTGCCCGAGTACCCATAACATTTCCCATGAAGGGACCAGGCACTCACAAATTGTGCAACATCAGCACGCCCTGTAGCAGCCACGTGCGACACCAGCAGCATGTTATCTAATCAAATAAATAACAACGAAAATACAAACACTGTCACATGTCAAAATATTGGTGTTGAACATAAAATGATTGCCAAACGCTAGAATATTGAGAGGATATTTAGCATCAAAATAGAGTAGAATTTTGCTACGCAAATGCAAAGAAAAATGACATGTACAGTTCTTATCGCCTGCATTATAATTTTCATTAGTTGGGAAATTACCAGCCTCTTAGAAAAAGGCAACCAACAGGTTTCAGCCGACTAGTCTCCCGAGGACAATGAGCATTACGAGTTAATGGGGATCCCATCGTCTATGCACAGCCAAGGTCTCTTGCCAAAATCAATGGTTACTTCCAGATTTACAACTTGGGCAGAGGCTGTCAGGGCACGATGGAGAAATTTTAATGTGTTTTAACATTGCCAGCTGTTAATCCTGTCAATTGTTGTATTTCTGCTCAATTATTATAGGGCATATTTAAAGAACAAGAAATTGTTTCAAGGGTCACATGCCCAGGACATGCTCCTTAATCCAGTTGTGCTATGCAGATGGGGAATATATTCCATCACAGACAGTTGATTCCAAAGAAACCCAGAGGGGACCCTCAAGTTCTCCCTTTCCCCAAACGCCAGTTTTTGCTCATACCTGCACTCCTGCTACCTTCCAATGGATGGCAGGTAAGAGGAGGGGAGAGACCTCTGCTAGAGATTGTGAGTCTACAGCATCCAAGAATTCCTGCAATAAGCACTTCTATTTGGTACCTAAAGAGAAGATCTCGCTCACCTGCCTTGCCTTTCTCCCCATTTCCCTCTTGCCTCCACCCATCTGCTTTTCCCAGATGCTTCACGACTGATACCATTCCAGAAACAGGAGGCAGACATTGTCCACTAGAGGCTCCCGTGTCTCATCATTTAAGCACCTGCTCTTTCTTGCAGGACCCCTACAGTTGTAGCACGCTTCCAAACATGCTTGAGAACTCATGGCCCAGTGGCAATAAAGCTGCTTCCAATGTTGCAGCTGCTGGCTGATAGCTACTTACCACACATCCCATGGGAAGTTGCCTTATAGCAAATGAGACCAATGGTCCATCTAACTCAGTATTATCAACACTGACTGGCAACAGCTCCACAGGGTTTCAGGTAGGGGTTTCTACCTCAAGATATATGGAGACACCAGGGATTGGACTTGGGACCTGCTTGGCAGGGGGTTGGACTCGATGGCCCCTGTGGTCTCTTCCAACTCTATGATTCTATGATTCTATGATTCTATGATTCTATGACCTTTGGCATGCAAAGCATGTACTCTACTCTTAAGCTAACTGCCTTTCCCCAACTGCTGTAGCCATTCAACACAGTGTCAGTGGTCACGATCAGACCTCTAGATGAGATACTACAATGGTTCCCTGGAAACTCCAGATTATTCCAGGTCTGAAATGCCATTGTCCTGATATAACATCCTCTCTAGTGCCATGTGCATTCTAGATTGCATCCACCCAACCTAGATTCTACTATGCACAGGTAGTTCCTGATCCAGTTGAAGGAAGCTGCATGTGACATTTTGTTTCACATGCATCCGACAAGCATGCATTCAACAAGAGCGATGGTGCATGCATGCAAGAAACTTCAGCATACAGCTTCCTTTGGCTTAATCAGGAACTCTGAACCCATGGCCCTCCTCTAGATGTTGCTGGACTACAGCTCCCATCACCCCTGTAATGAAACTAGTTTTCATATTAAGAGCTTCTAGAGTTCAGCACAGGCACAGTTGGAAGTCTGCCTGGAGATTTATCCCAGTCCTGTGGAATCTGGCATGATTTTCCAGCACTGAGAGTAAGGCCTGCCATATGTTCTAGAGCTGACCTGTGGCAATGAGCATGCATGTTCCAAGTCACATCTGTGTGCTTGCAGAAGGCCGATTCCTTGCAGATGAGAGGCTTCATTAAGGATCGGGCCCATTAGGTGTACTGAAAGAAGGAAGAGGAAACAGGAGTTGTCAGGAGCTATCATGAGACCAGCTGATGGATGTCAGTATTAAAGCTGTAAAGCAGAAGGTTTTATAAAACTATGTGGGACTGAAAAGGGAAATTAAAATATCTACATATAAATTATCTGAAGTTGAAATTATCCCAGTTGTACTTTCCATAAATGGATTAGTGTCAAAGAATTGTAAAAGATATCTCGAAGAAACTGGTACACAAACCACAAATCACAGTGCCCTATCAAATACTGAAAGCTATTATCTTTGAAACAATGAAAATTGTCTGACTCACACGCAGTCTTTGATGTTCACCGTCTTGGCAATTTTCTCTCTCTTTTAGTTTTAACTCACATTGGTGATTCAGCTGAGAAACTGGGGTGGCTGCAGTTATTCATTATTATCACTCATTAATATTATCATTAACGTTAGTAGGCAAAGATGAAAATTACAATAGGCAATTAAGCACTTAAGGCAGCAATTGTACTCACCCTGGAATAAGCCTTAATGAACTCAATAGGGTTTACTTCTGAGTAGACATGCATAGATTTAAGCCCTTCCATTTAAGCACATACAGTGGTACCTCAGGTTAAGTACTTAATTTGTTCTGGAGGTCTGTTCTTAACCTGAAACTGTTCTTAACCTGAAGCACCACTTTAGCTAATGGGGCCTCCTGCTGCTGCCGCGCCACCAGAGCAAAATTTCTGTTCTTATCCTGAAGCAAAGTTCTTAACCTGAGGTAATATTTCTGGTTTAGCAGAGTCTGTAACCTGAAGCGTATGTAACCTGAAGCGTATGTAACCCAAGGTACCACTGTACTTAAATATTGGGGTTTTGCTGAAACAAAGCACTGCTTTATGCCTCCCATTTCCAATGATTTTCCAGCAGTCTTTGCAAAAATATGGCTTGTTTCATTCGCTCTCAATTGCCCTCATTTGTCCTCAGTATCTCCCTCAAGCAGTGAAATCAGATTACTATATAACACCATGATGTCATCCAATTTACTGTGTGATCCCTAATAGTGACATCTAATTTACTACATGATCTCTGATTGGGTGGGATGACCCATATGACTGATGCAGGAAGGAGAAAGAAGGAACAGCTTAGGAGAAAATGACTGTGTAGCAGCAACTAATGAAAGGATGGCACCAAATAGGATTTGGGGAGGAAATGATGATGAATACTCTAAGTGGTTTGAGGATAAACATTTCTTGTCCACCATAACTGCTATTTTGAACCCCCAAATTGAAACCAGATATTACTGCCCAGGCTATTGCTCTACACATCCAGATGTTATTATCTTGATAGCAACCCCTGCCCAATGACACTCTGCCAAAGGAAACAGCTGCTGGTTTATGAGCTGGCCATAAACATATTCCCTTTATGTCCGCCTTCATAGCTCCTACCTGAGTTATGCATTTGATATACGCTGTTATGGCTTCATGCCTATCTTTGACGGCTTTGTGCTGGAATTATTTCAACAGAGCGGGTCGCTATGATGTGTTGTCACAATTATGACCAATTGTATTTGCATCTAAGCTGTGCAAGAGAGGTGAGAGGTCTATAGATTTACCAGGGGCACCATCAGGAGGTGGCATCACTGGGCACTTGCTGACCACCTGAGCCCTCCGGCCTGCAGCTGCTCCTCTTGCTTTTGCCACTTGCTCACTTAGTCTGGCCCAAAGGCAAAGCACCAGCAAGCAGTGGGTATGAGCAGAAGCTCACATGCCTGCCCACTCACCCCACCCCCCATGACAGATGTGGAGATTGGGCTTGAAGCAGAGAGGGTGCAAGTGAGCAAGTGCAGGGAGGAGGAGATGGGCCCACTGAGGACCACCTGCCTTAAAGCCCTCAAACAAGTATGGAGTTGGCCCTGTGATTTACAGTATCTATCAGTCTCCTATTCAAGGGGAAAATGCCTAAGGAATTAATTATAGTATAAAACCAAGCATCAAAATAATCAAAACAGCATCCATAGGAAATAGTAAACAGCAACTGCCAACTATAATCAACGAGTGAGTAAAAATAGATTTAATGAAGCAATGGAAGGCAGACAATGAAATTGCTTGGCAATCTTCTCAGGGGAGGCCGTTCCTGAAAACAGGCACCACCTCTGGACGGGCTGCTTTCAGCACCAGAACAGCTCCTGCTTTTTGAATGGGTGACGATGGACCTGAGGATCTTCTCCCATGGTAGCAACAATCCATTGGAAGTTCACTTGTGGGATTCAAAAGACTGGTTGAAGAGCCAAGGATGGCCCTCTGACTTGGAGGCTCTGGCCATGTACCGGAAATGTGTAAGTGCTAAGAGTGGGCATTCTACAGGCTCTTAGGGGGAGCTTCTTCAGCTATAGGTCTTGCCCCACAGTGGAAATTCTGATTCCAGGGCCCAACTCTAGCATTTCAAACACACACACACACACACACACACACACACACACACACCCCTGCAAATAAGCCTTTGCCAACTGGTGCTTTCTAGATGTTTTGGACTACAACTCCCATCATATCCAGGCAGCATGGTTGTGCTAGCTGGGGCTGATGGGAGTTATAGTCCCAAACATATGGTTGGTGGATGCTGTTGCAATGAATGTAATCATTGCTGCTGAACAATTTCTGTTGCAAAGACTAAAAAGAGTAGGGCTTTTTAGTTTTGCAAAGAAATGGCTAAGGGGGCGGGAATGAGAGGTTTATAAAATCGCTGATTGTTTTGGGGAAAATGTTAAGTGGGAACAGCTGTTTAATCTATTTCATAATATAAGAGCGACAGTTTCCCTGCGGAAATAAACACACAAAATGTGGTTTAGGGTTTGGGTGGAAAACTGAATGTGCTCCAGAAAAACTAGGATTGAACTCCCAGGCTCCCACCCACCATCCCCTGATATAGCTGTCAGCCTATTTATTGGGCAAATGCTCCCAGCTGCCACAGAGCAAGCTGACGATGTGCCTTGCATTTGAACCCAGGTGAGCTGGAAGGGTGGGATCTGTAGAATCATAGAGTCAGGAGGGACCTTGGAAGTAATCTAGTCCAGCCTCCATTGCTCAATGCAGGGATCTTGCAACTGCAGCTTCCTTGATTGATGGTCAACTGCAAAGGAGAGCTCATGACCTCACAAGTCTGCCCCACTCATTCTCTTAGGATGTCTCCCCTACTGTTCAGCTTAAAACAGCTTCCCTGCAATTTATATTGGCAGAGTATTCCATAGGACTGGGCCAATGATGTTAAAGATTCATTTTGTTGTTGTTGCCAAATGAGCCTCACCAACTCAGAGAGTGACCGATGGTGCTCCTGCAGGTGATCCCAGTGATGAAGCTGGGCTATAAGGGTTCTGGTGAGTCAAGTTGTTCAGGTCTTTGTAAATTAATACAAGAGCCTTCAGCCTGACTTGGTAGTAAGTGGGCAGCCAGTGCAGGTGTTTTGACAAAGATGCCATATGTTCTTAACCAGAAGCTCCTGCTAGCAGTGTGGCCACTCATTCTGCACCAGCTGAGCTTCTGAACCAGGCCCAAGGGCAGCCACACATACAGTGCACTACAGTAATCCAGCCTTGAGGATGTTCTCTCTCATGTCATCACCAACCATGCCTCTGATGTGAACGGGATTGACAGAAGGTGCTCATCTGAGGATCTTAATGCCTGGGCAGGTTCATATATGGAGATACAATCTTCCAGGTAGCCTAGACTGAATCCATATGGGGTTTCATGGGTCATGGCCAGCACTTTGAACTTTTGTATGGCTTGGGCATTGCAGACTGTACAAAGCTATGATTCACATCCATTGGTCCACTCGCTTTTGCCTTTGATTCCACTCATCACAGGCATGTGCCACTGGAAGGTTCCCCATGAGGGAGTTTGGTTCTACGGCTGCAAAAGCTCCTACACAGCTGCCTTGCAAACGTATTTACCTGCAAATTACTGGACACCACTTCCTGAGATCTTCCTCCTGAGATCATCTTCCTTCTTTGTCACACATGTTCTTTTGAGCAATACTCGGCTCCATACATAGCTCTGGGGTATTATTATTATTATACTGCTGAGTGCCCAGTTGACTTCTAAGCAGTTGCAAAACATAAAAACTAATTGAAGAACATTGTTAAAATACAGAATAATTAAAAATGCACCATGATTAAAACACACTATAAAACAATCCCATTAAAACATTAAAATATAAACTTCCACAATTTAATATATGCAATAAAGCAATTCCATTAAAACAATGCAGTAATTAAAACAGGAGACTCGGGTCAAGAGATCAAGGGAATGCTTCTGTAAACAGGTGCATCTTCAAAACTTAGAAGAATGCCAGTACAGATGGTATTTTGGCAGGAAGTGAATTCCACAACACCAGTGATACCAGTGAAAAGGCCCAGCTCCACATCACCATAAACAAATGATCATCAAGCCGTGGAAAGACTTAACAAGTTTCATCTGTTGATAGTAATGCCCTTAGCGATGACTCCATCACATCTTGAGTACATTCTCTAAATGATCCTTAGCGATGACTCCATCACATCTTGAGTACATTCTCTAAATGACCCATGATAACTCTCCGTAAGAAGATGTGCAGTTCCAATGGCACAGTATGCCTCCTGATTTTCCTGCTCTGATGTGTCATGTTCTTCCTTGCACCTGCCCCCACTCTTTGCTGCCTTCCTTCTCCTAGGAAATTTTCTCTGGAACCATCTCAGGAGTGCTTCTTGACTTTTATCTAAAAACTGCCCCCAAAGCTGGCGTGGAGAGAGAGAGAGAGGCCTGCTGAACCCCCTTCACTGCCCATATAGTATAAAGATAGGGAAGAACTCTTGTTTTGTCCACATTTTAATGCTAATGTACACTCCCTGAAACAGTATGTGAATCATATGTGAAATTAGAAATTCACACTTGTCAGAGTGACCTGATGCAGGTCTCCAACCTCAACATGTATTTCAGGAAAATGCACACAACAATGCTCATATTCTTGAAAGTAACATGCAAAAATGAAATAGGTAAAAAATGTGCATATTAGGAGAAACATGCACTAAAAAGCTGATGAAGATGTTTTAAAAATTGCAGGCTGGTATGGAAAGATGGCAGACTAAATACAGGATGGGAACTGAGAAAATGAAACCAACCCTGAAGTTATACTATGAGGCATCATGTCTTTGCTGGCTAAAAGAATGGATAAAACTTAAAAATACAAAGCTCCTGGATTTGGAAGGATTTGATAACAGATTTGGGTGGCATGCGTATCTTTGGAAAGGAAAGAAAAAAGGTTACAAATCGTTTGAAAACCATATCTTCTGGAGATCCCTAATGGAAATTTGGGACAGATACAAAAATATATTAGAAATGGGGGGTCCCACATTGGTTATCCCCATTAGAGGTTATAGGTGTCAAAAAAATTAACATGAGAAGCGAATGGATCACTTATGGAGATTTGGTGGTGAAAGAAGGAGGGAAATGGAGATTGAAACCATATGAACAAGTAAAAGAATATGTATTTGATTGGTTGCACTACTATCAGATAAGTGAAATGTTTAAAAAGGATGTGAAAGAAAAAGGGTATAAAGAAAAAGATTCAAAATTTCAAACAGAAATAGTTAATAATGATTGTAAGATAATTTCAAAAATGTACAAAATTTTGTTGGAATGGCACACAATAGACGAGGAAGCAAAAGCGGTAATGACTCAATGGGCCAGAGATTTAGGATACAACATAGATATGGATGATTGGCAAAAAATATGGAATGAAAACTTGAAGTTTACAGCATGCATTACATTAAAAGAAAATGTTATGAAAATGGTATATAGGTGGTATATGACACCAGTAAAATTAGCAAAAATGTACAAAACTTGTAACAAATGTTGGAAATGTAAAGAGAAAGAAGGTACATTTATGCATATGTGGTGGGACTGTAAGAAAGTAAGGAGGTTCTGGGAGATGATATATAATGAACTAAAGAAAATGCTGAAATATAACTTTGCTAAGAAACCAGAAACCTTTTTGCTGGGAATAACAAGAATGGATATAAATAGGAGGGACTGTAAACTTTTTCAGTATGCAATAACAGCAGCAAGAACACTGATGGCCCAGAAATGGAAACAAGAGGAAGTACCGACTTTGGAAGAATGGAGAACAAAATTAACAGAGTACGCAGAACTGGACAAATTAACTGGTAAAATTAGATTCCAAAAGGACCACAAGTTCTTTGAGGACTGGGGAAAATTTACAGAGTATTTGAAAACTGTATGTGAGGATTATACAACGCTAGTGTGTTTTAAAGAAGCTTTGTGAAAAGATAAGGAATATTGTAAGAAAGTAAATAAGGATAGAAATATAGCATTTAAAGGCAATACTAAAATTAAGGAATGTGAAGATAGGATTTTAATTACGAATGATTGTCAGAGAAGTTGAGGGAGGTCAAATAAGTCAAAATATGTGATGTGGTATGATTGGAGTTTTTATGGAAAAGTTTTAATAAAAAATTTGGAAAAATAAGAGAAAATGAAACCAACAGTTTTGTTCATCTCTGGTATTGTTCATCATACTGTTGTGCACAACCCAATCTTTAAGTGGCGTAAGACTGCAGGGGTTACTGTGCTTTTCTCAAGGTTTGGTCTCCTTGGAATGAAGGTCAATGGAGACTGTGGTGTCTTTAAGTTATACGGTTTTATTTGCATACATACAACCTGAGCATAAAATGGAGGGGCTCACTGCATCAACACCCCAACAGACCTTGCTTCTCCATCAGAGTTCTAGGGAAGCCCCAAGCTTACAGCTCTTGGATCCAGCAAAGAGGAGACATGCTGTGTTTCTTCCGCATCCAGAATCAGCTAACATGCACACACACATATATACATACACAGCCTCTTGGCTAATTTCTCTCCATCCTAGGATGACAGGGCATTCAGCCAGGTGAGGTAGGGAAAGCCCCACCCATTTCTCTCTATGCGCTTACATCAGGTTGTGCAGGAGTTCTGTTATGAGAGAGGATGGAAAAGCTCCTCCCCTTCTGGACTCTCCCCAGCCTGAATTTAGGCCAAAGCTTTTAGGTCGCAGCTGGTTGTCCTTCCCAGTTTTACAGAAACAAATAAAATGCTTTTGAACCTAGTTTAAAGATTGGCTAATTCGCCCCATACATACTGCCAAAAGAAAAGAGGCAAGCTGAGAAATTTCATTTCATGAATTTGCTGAAAATTATGTTAGGCAATTCTAGCCACTCCTTCATATTGATGTTTCTGATTGGGTGCCATGATAAGCTAAGCAGGTTTAACACCAATTTAGCATTTGTTTGTTTGTTTGCCTGCTTGTTTGCTTTAGTGTAGACATGCCCTTGATATTTACTCATTTCCCATATTCTAGCCCTTTGCAAATCAAACAAGACTTCCTCAGGAAGGTATTGGGAAAAGGCACCACCAGGAAATGTCTTGTTCGGTTTTGATGGATTGTCAATTACCAGCAAGCCCTGCTTGAGGATTAAGAAAGGCGGAGAGTCGGTTCCTTTTAAGTCATCGGCACTTTAGCAAACAATAAATAAATGCCTCCACTTTGTTGTAGGGAATGGGTGCTCAGCTTTTGAAAAATGGCTTCTTAAAGGATTGGTTAAAAATTAAAGCATAAGGTTAAACCCTCTGGGAACACAATTAACTTTTCAAATTAAATCTGATTTCGGAGCCGGTAGCTCTTCCCTCACCAGCCACTGTAAGGATGGCTTGCAAACAGAAAGAAACCATGGAGAAGCCCCTGATGGATTTGGAATGCTGCAAAGACCTCATGAAATGAGCAGACGAGCTAACGGCTAATGATTTCATGCAATTAACTTTCCAGAGATGCTAAGCTCTTTCCCCCTGTTCCTTCACACACACACACACACACACACACACACACACACACTGGCATAGAGGTAGACGGTGAGAACCAGACATAGCTGGGCCATGTATTCTTGGTGGGTAATTTAATATCCGTATTGATCCAGTAAGGCAATCCCAAGCAATGTAGTGTATCTTGCTAAACCCAACAGGTAATTAAGTGTTTACCGTCTGAGTTTGTTGCCTCTCTCTCCTCTAACCCAAGCAACGGGTGAAAGAAATTTGTTTTCTCATTCAACACCACGTAAGGTTCACTCTCACATTGATTATTCTCTAGCATCTCTGAAGCAATTTCAGATGTTCAACCACTCTCTTCTCACTTAAAATCCCAGAACACCATCTACCTATGTGGAGTCAGTATTCCTGCTGAATCCTGGGTCAGCAACTACCTCCCTCCTCCCTTGGTGACTATTGTCAGGAATACAAGCCTTTACTTCGAACAAAATCTAAGCATTTTTTAAAAAATAAAAAATTAAGCAATGATGTAATAGAATTTGCTCATATCCGCTCCTTGTTTTTCTACTGTCCCCCCCTCCCTCTAGGGAGGTTTACACAATGCCACCCCCCTACATTGAAAGAGCATGTGGAAGTTGTGAAAGATCATCTCACACTCTGCACCAGTTATGGGCTTCCCCAGTGGCCAACATGGGGAAACTCCACGGGCATGACATCAGGATCAGCAGTGGAGAACCTCTGGCTGGCAGCTTCTAAATTAGACCCACCAGGTCTCCCCATTTGGACCACAGGGTCATTTTGGCTAAGCAATACCCATAAATCTGATGCCAGGTGTATGGCAGTTAAAGACATGGCCTGGGCAATAGCAGGTTGCTGGCACCACCAATCAGCTGATGGGTGGTACCTGCAAAGCCCTCTGCACCATCAGTTGATTTTGGGGGCAAGCAAAGTGCTAGGCACAAAGTTCAGCAAATGCTGACCATCAGTTGTGATGCCAGTTGATTGACAGGTGGGTCACCTGGCCTGTAGTGGGTAGGAGAGAGAAGTATCCAGTTATGCACCCCTGATCAACCTGCCCATGGAACTCCTCCATATGAGGACCCTGACTGGACCAGAGTCCTTCCTGGGATGTTGGAAATCTTATTGTTGAGTTTATCCACACATATACCATATTTTTCCGTGTATGAGACTAGGGTTTTTTCATTAAAAATGGAGCCAGTGTGGTTAAGAGCGGTAGTCTCGTAATCTGGGGAACTGGGTTCGTGTCTCCGCTCCTCCACATGCAGCTGCTGGGTGACCTTGGGCTAGTCACACTTCTCTGAAGTCTCTCAGCCCCACTCACCTCACAGAGTGTTTGTTGTGGGGGAGGAAGGGAAAGGAGATTGTCAGCCGCTTTGAGACTCCTTTGGGTAGTGATAAAGTGGGATATCAAATCCAAACTCCTCCTCCTCCTCCTCCTCCTCCTCCTCCTCCTCCTCCTCCTTCTCCTTCTCCTCCGCTGCTGCTGCCTCTTCTTCTTCTTCTGCTTTAAAATTTGCCCTCGTCTTATATATGGGTAGTGCAGAGAGGGGTTGGGCGACTGGTTGCAGCCACGAGCAAGAGATTTTCTGTGGCAACAGAACTGGTGACTGGTGGCTATGTGAAGGGCTGCTTGCAATTGGCTGTCTCTGTGGCAATGCGCGGTCAATTGGTGGCTGCGGGTCTTTGGCAACGCACACAATTGTCAGTGGCTGGTGAGTGATTTTTGGCAATTCCACCACCCAAAAGAGTTCAACAACTCTGTGGCAGCCCCCCCCCCCCATTTTCTTAAATCAGAGTTCCTAAAAATAAGGAGCATCTTATACATAGGGGTGTCCTATAGACAGAAAACTATGGTATGTTTTTCTAGTTCCTGTTCTGCACCTTAATCTCAATAAAAAGAAAGGTTTTTACCCACCCTCATTCTACTAAAAATATGAACACTTTTCTTGTATTATATGTTATACATCTCTTATTATATGCATATACATTCTAGGTTTCCTATAGTCATCAGCAGATAAACAGATATGCAAAACAATGCATATAACTATACAAAAATACACTTAATGTGCTGCAGAAATATAGCACGGCATGGGGCTTGAATATTGTGTGTATATATATATATTACTCCGAATATACACACACATGCAATTAGATAGGATTTTCCTTTTTTAAAAACCCACCATATGTGAGTGACTCAGATGTAAGTGGGTGCTCAATGCAGGATGTGGTCATAACTGCTAATTCCCAACAAATTCCTTGTATAAGTCAGTTTTAAACTGATCCCTCCTCCATCCCTAGCAGAGAGGAGGTTTTTGTTCCCCTCTGTCGTCTACCAGCAGTCTCAAAGGGCCTCCTGTTGTGGCCTGTAGTCCTTCAGGCACTGACAGTAATCCTTTTATTGACAAATACTCTCTAGAAACCTCCCCCTGAGAGTCTTTTCACAAGATGTTCAGTTTGTTTCAAGGAATTTTTTTTTTAAAAAAAACAACCCTCATGTGTGCACTCTCTTCCCTTTGCACTCCATTAGTTCCGCCATTTGTTCGTTTGCACTTCATTAATCTGTAATTCGTTAATGCGCCTGCTGTCTGTCCATTACCAGCCATTTAGGTGTTACTAACAGAGGTTAAACAAAGTTCAGCAAAATGAGACAGAGTTGCTGATGGCTCAGCACCTCAGGGCAGCAGATGGAATGAAAGGCAGCCCTCAGGTCTGACTCTGAAACACCTGCTTGTGTGAAGGCTTACTTGCCGATTGCACTCTGGGGTGCCAGCACCAGATCATCACCAAAACTTCTCTGAATAGCAAAGGCTGAAATATTGAGGCACCACCAAGTGATTATTCAGCATCAGTTAGAGTGAGGGTTGAAGCTCAGTCATCTGAAAGCACACTAGTGCGAATAGATAAATAGGTACCACTGCGATGGAAAGGTAAATTGTGTTTCCGTGAGCTCTGGCACTCATCACGGTGTCCCGTTGCACCAGAAGCAGTTTAGGCATTCTGGTCACATGACCCAGAAAGCTGTTTGTGGACAAACGCTGGCTCCCTCAGCCTGAAGCGAGACGAGTACCACACCCCATAGTCACCTTTGTCTGGACTTAACCATCCAGGGGTCCTTTACCTTTCACCTTTACCTTAGATTCAAAGCCCTGCAAGTTCAGAGTGGTGCATGCTCTGGTTATCTCCCGCTTGGACTACTGCAATGCGCTCTACGTGGGGCTACCTTTGAAGGTGACCCGGAAACTACAACTAATACAGAACGCGGCAGCTAGACTGGTGACTGGGAGCGGCCGCCGAGACCATATAACACCAGTCTTGAAAGACCTACATTGGCTCCCAGTGCGTTTCCGAGCACAATTCAAAGTGTTGGTGCTGACCTTTAAAGCCCTAAATGGCCTTGGTCCAGTATATCTGAAGGAGTGTCTCCTCCCCCATCATTCTGCCCGGACACTGAGGTCCAGCTCCGAGGGCCTTCTGGCGGTTCCCTCACTGCGAGAGGCCAAGTTACAGGGAACCAGGCAGAGGGCCTTCTCGGTAGTGGCGCCCGCCCTGTGGAACGCCCTCCCATCAGATGTCAAAGTGATAAACAACTACCTGACATTCAGAAGACATCTTAAGGCAGCCCTGTTCAGGGAAGTTTTTAATATGTGACATTTTAGTGTACTTTTCATCTTTGTTGGAAGCCGCCCAGAGTGGCTGGGGAAACCCAGCCAGATGGGCAGGGTACAAATAATAAAATTATTATTATTATTATTATTATTATTATTATTATTATTATTATTATTATTATTCAGGTAGCTCTAGGATTGACTCCTGCTTGAAATCCTGGACAGCTGTTGCAATCAACAATATTGAGCTTTATGGATCTATGGTTTGACTTCATAGAAGGCAGCTTCCATTGTTCCAATGTTCTTGTCCTTTGCAGAAGCACCAAAGCTCAATGGTGGCGCATCTGCTTTGCCTGCAGAAGGTCCTAAATTCAATCCCTGCCATCTCCAGGTAAGGCTTGGGAAGATTGCTGCCTGAAACCCTGGCAAGCCAGTGCCAGTCATTATAGACAATAATGAGCTAAATGGACCAATGGTCTAACTTGTTATAAGGCAGCTTGCTATGTTCCACACCCATACAACTAGGTGTGAGTTGTTGACATCAGTAAGATTCACTGGCCAATCAACAACAGTGAATTTGTATGCTGTGGACTGAGGAGCACCCTTCCTCCACTCTCATTGATTTCGGGTAGATTTTTTCAGTTACTGACTCAGAGTGACCTGCTAATCAGCCACAGCAAAAGGGAGTAATGCAACATTTATATGGAAAATACAGAGAGTGTCTCATTGCTTCATTTATTTCCTAATGAGCTGTTAACAAAATGTTTTCAGTCTATTGTGATTAAAGTTTGATAGGGCTTCTAGAGAACCAGATGCCTCCCTCTTTGGTCTGTGAACTACCAGTTGGTCATCAAACTAGAACTGAAATGGTTGGCAATCAAATTAGAAGTGACCATGTCTGAAAATTGCATCCACTTCTTGTGGAATTATTATTATTTTTTAATGCAAAGACTTCTTTCTTTCTGCTTACCTACTTTAAAAGTTGCCTGCATAAGAACCCCTAGATGGAGGTGCTTGAATTTTGGCAGGCTTAAACCACTCTGGCTGGGCTCCTTTGCCTGCAAATTCCACCCACTTATGTGAACAAGACCAAAAAGTTATACCAATTTGTTTGATAGAGCTCTCTCATGCCCCATCTTCATAATCTGATTTCAAAATCTAAAAGCTACAAATTAACAACAAATGATTTTCACTGACCCCATTGCAGAATGGGCCTTACTTCAAGAGCTCAACCAGGACGTGCTTCAGATAAGACTTGAATTAACTAATTCCAATCATGCCTTGTTGTCTCACCCACTTCCGGCAGCCTCTGCTCTGGTTCGAGCTATTGGCAGCAAGATCTTCTGCACATTCTGAGGTCCCTTCTGCTTTACAGGGATGATTGATGTGCTGAACTAAGTGCTTTTCAAATTTCCCTGAACTTCCAAGAGGCCGCTCTTCAGTTGCCCCAGGCAAAAAGAAAAGAAAACTCCAAGATTCATCACTGTATCACTGCCATACAGATACTGTGCTGTTCCTCATAGGATTTCAAGGAGGTACAATTACAGATGCAGCTGTAGGAGAGGAAGGAATGGAGTTTGAAGCTGAACAGGGAAAGAAGGAGTTGCAGGTAGAGTCCCAGCTGGGAATCCAATAGATACCGAATCAGATGCACAAGGTGTTTTGGTCTCCCCCAGGCCAAAACTAGATGCCTCTGGAGCATGATCATTTCTTCAAATCACAATTGGAGATGCTTGCCTAAATAAGTTTTCCCCTTAGAAAAGCTGTTTGGAAGAAGGAATCGTAAAGTCATAAACACGCCTGATGCACACAAGCAAGAGCTTCAAAGGTCATCTCTGGCTGTGAATTTTAAATTGTGCTCACAGGCGTTAGGTTCATTTGTTAATTACTGTTGCATAAAAAAGGAGATATTTCAGGAGCAAATGGGGAGGGGGAAAGATGGGGCCTATTTGAATTTCAAAGGCAAGCTGTTTTCTGAATCAACAGAAGGGGAAACTGGTGTCAAGGGAAGAGCAAGAGTCTGCGCTCAACCGTTGGCTAGCCTTTCCCATCTCCTTCATGGGGTGGTGAAGCAGCAGGATCCATTGAGCAGGTGGAATCTACAACACATCCTTTTCCCCAGAGGAAAGCAGTTCATTTGCATTAAAGTAAATGGCATCATTATATCAGGAGTTGTAACTCATTGATTGGTTGCTCCATGGGGAAAATAAAACATCTAGAGAGATGGAAAACTCTCTTGACGGATTTACTAGTCTTACTGAAATGGTTTTGAAGTCCTGTAGATGTTTTGCCTCAGCAGGGACCTCCAAATTTAATTTGAATGTTGCTATATGTGAAATCTCATGGCACCTGTAGCCATCAAACTGTCTAAAGTATGAAGGACTGAGCAACTAAGGCTTAGCTTAGACATCTAGGGAACACAGAAGCCCATGAGAAATGTTCTTATAGGAAACTCTACAGGCTTAATTCCTTAGATGTTTGGCTTGCTGAAAAGGGACCCACCAATTCAATTTGAGCTTTGTTTTTGGTGAAATTTCCATAGCTACATATGTTTTGGAAAGTCCTCAAACAGAACCATCTTTAAATCAAACTACAGTGGTATCTTGGGTTACATATGCTTCAGGTTACATACGCTTCAGGTTACAGACTCTGCTAACCCAGAAATAGTACCTTGGGTTAAGAACTTTGCTTCAGGGTGAGAACAGAAATCGTGCTCCAGCGGCGCAGTGGCAGCAGGAGGCTCCATTAGCTAAAGCGGTGCTTCAGGTTAAGAACAGTTTCAGGTTAAGAACAGACCTCCAGAATGAATTAAGTATTTAACCCGAGGTACCAATGTATATGTTGAAATACCATCCAGTGTTGCCCTTCCTACAAGGCAGGTTCCTAAAAACATCCCAGTTTATGGAAAGCTAGCTTATCAGGGAGAAGAATCCCAGTGTAGACATTTTGTTGCTGCTGTGCTTAAACAGTTGGGAGTCAGAAACCCTTACTGCTCTACTGCAAATCATCCAGTGATCTAACAGTAGATTCTGAACTAATTTCTACCCATCCCTGTGTTAAGTGATTTGCAACAATGCCCAGTTTGCCCCAGGAGTCCATTATCCAATCAGACCCTGCAAAATGACACAATCTAAGTCCAGACCAAAACCTCCAGTTCCAAAGGATTCTTATAACATCCACAGCCAATGCGAGTAGTACGTTTGCAATGCCTTCATGCCCTCTCCCCAGCTTAATTTTTCCAATCTGCATTTCTTTCGCTGCTAAATCCTATTTATCTTCTCTCCGATAATCAATACATAGCATCTAAAACATTCTTGCTTATTCTCCTTCATCTATTGGTATTGATTTTTGTCACAGTTTCATTTGGGGGAGAGGAACTCACAAATCTGCTCTGAATTTCATAATTTCAGTTTTGGTCACAGCTGGAAAACCTGCCTCTCTGTACCTGGGAACAGACATTTGCCCACCTTCACTTTGATCCTTGCCTCTGCTCGTCCCTCCCCTCCCTTCTGCATCTCCTACCTGTGGCTCCAGCTCTCCATTTGCCCATCTAAGCATCCCTGTCTCTTCAGGATTACCCAGCTTGTCTCTGCAGGCCTTACTTATTCATTCCAATCCGCTCTCTCCTCCTTGATGGACCGAAGGGCTTGGTGCTGTTTGCTTCTCTGTGCACTGCTTCAAACACTTCCCCCATGACACCTTCCCCACCCCAACTGCCAGTGGGTCTTAAGTTACTCCCACTCATCAAGGCATCAAGGGTCAGCAAACCGCCCCCTCCCTGCATTGCTCTAATTAAGCGTTCAAGTCATGCCAGCCAGCAGCTCGGAGTTGAAGAACTGAAGCCTGTTAAAAAGACAGTGTCTCCATTCTGAGTCATCATTAATAGAATAATAGAACTGTACAGTTGGAAGGGACCCCAAGGGTCACCTAATCCAACCCCCGGCAATGCGGGAAACACAGCTAAAGAATGTCTGGCAGATGTCCATCCAACCTCTGTTTAAAAACCTCCCATGAAGGAGAGTCCATCACCGCCTGAGGGAGTCTGTTTCACCATCAAATAGCTCTTACCACCAGAAAGTTCTTCCTAATGTTTAGTTTGAATCTCCTTTCTTTTTAATTGAAATCCATTGGCATGGGACCTGCCTGTAGAGCAGCAGCAAACAAGCTTGCCCCCATCTTCCATGTGACAGCCCTTCAGATATTTAAAGATTGTGCTCATACCGCCTCTCAGTCTTCTCTTCTCTAGGCTAAATGTACCCAACTCCCTCAACTATTCCCATAGCTGTCAACCTTCCCTTTTTTGGTGGGAAATTCCCTTATTCCAGCGCCATTTCCCACTGCTATCCCAGATTGTTAGATATCCCATAGACTGTCCCCGGGACAGGTGAGGCTGCTGATCCCTTATTTTCAAGGCTGCTGATCCCTTATTTTCAAATCTGAAAGTTGACAGCTATGACTATTCCTCATAAGGCTTGGCTTGCTCTGGAAAAGGGGAGCTTTGTATAATGGGAACATATCAGTAAACTCCATCAAGGAACATAGGAAGCTACCTTTTATTGAGTCAGACCACTGATCCATCTAGTTCAGCATTGTCTACCATTGCCTGGTAGATAACTGAAGTTTCAGACTGAGGACATTCCCAGCCCTACCTGTAGATGTCAGAGAATGAACTCTGGGTGCAAGGCAGCTACTCTACCACTGAGCTGTGGCCCTTCTTCAAAGAGGGATAACATAGGAAGCTGCCCATCACTGAATCAAAGCACTGGTCCATCTGGCTTGGTATTGTCTATACATACTGGCAGTGGCTCTCTGGGACTCAGACTGCAGACATTCCTGGCCCTACCTGAAGATGCTGATGATTGAACCTGGGATTTTCTGCATGCAAAGCTGATGCTCAACCCCTGAGTGAGGGTTCATGTTTCCATATGGGAAGCATTCCCACAGCTATGCCTGAGTCATTGTCTCCAGCTGGGCCCCTCAGCTCAAGTAGCAATGGAGCTGCTAAATGCCAGCCCACAATCTAGCAAATTGTTCCCCTCTAGACAGTCTTGTTCAGATTACAAAGCAGCTGGAAATCATATGCCATTCAGAAACCCAGGCTAGCAAGCTCATGTGGAAGGCAAGTGGTATCTGTTTCAAGCCATGTATTCTCTCCAGACTAGGCAATCCATTGTAGCCCTATGCAAATGTTTACTTGTACATTGTCCAAATGCTTCTTCCTATACAATCTTCTTTTTGTTTAATCATTTGCAGCTATTTTTGTGAATGCAATTGGTTTTATCACACTGGAAAAATCTGTGGACCCCAGATTAAGAGCCCCTGCTCTTGCACAACCACACGTCAAGGAAAACTGTTGAAGAGCTCTTCGTTCAGTAAAATTGCCCACTTAATCAACCTGAAGGGCTCCCTTCCTTCGCAAGCTACCTTTATACATTGCTCTCCTGCTACCTCACAGTAGGAGCCCCCTTCACCCACCCGGTTAAAGAATACTCTCCTCTTTGTTTGATGAATGCTGCATAATGAGGATCAGGGGCTCTGGTGATATATCTCATGCAGCTGATGACAACTGAACATGAAGCTAGTTTGGAAGGGGTCTGTTTTTAGAGGAGGAGAAGTGGTGGGGAGGGATGGGGTGCTTCACCCTTTCCCTGCATGCTTGTTTCTTTGCTCCAAATCACCTCCCTTTAGCAGTTTCCCCTTCGCCTCCTGAAGATTGCCCTTGCAAATCTCCTATGTAGCACAGCAGGAAGTCTCAGTGCAGTTTACTCCCAAGTATTGTGTGTAGAACTACAGCCATAGCAGATAATCTACACCTCTCCCTGCCCCAGCCACATTCTCTGCCTTGCTTTGTTGGGCTGTCTAGTTGTGCTAGCCTAACAGTTAGCAAACAACAAGCTCTCTTTCTCTTGTGAGACCCAGATGTGGGGAAGGAGCTCGGGATGCATTTTCAGTTCTGTTGCCCTGGGGATCCATGCCCATCTTAAGCATCAGGAGCATGAAGGCAATATGCAAATCGCTCCGCACATCCCAGGCCTTAATCATTCATAGTGCTAAAAGCCAAGAGCTGCAGAGGGTGGGAGCTCTTGGTAGGGCAGTGAGGGAAGACAGAGCACTTTGGAGGCCAATGTAGAGTTGCCATACATCTGGAATTTCCTGGATATATCCTGAATACTGCAGTCGGCAGCAGTGTCTGGGCAGAAATCGGTAAAAATCTCCAGGGAAATCCTGACGTATTGCAGCCCATGTCGGCAGTGCCATTTTTGCCAATTTTCCATAAAAATAACTCCAAAATGGCAATTTTGTTCACTATTTTGCAAAAAAAGCCCAATAATTTTCCCTGTTTGAAATATGTCAGCCCTAGACCAGTGTGCCCTCCTTGCCACAAGGACATAGGCAGGTGTAAATGAAACAGAGGTGCATGTGCTGCCAGTGAGCCAGCGTTTTGGTCTGGCCCATACATCTAGGTAAGTCTAGGCAAGTATCATAGCTCTGAGTCTTATCCAAGCAGGTCTGCCCCGCCTCTGCTGTTTGACCTTTCCAGCTGCACAAATGCAACTCAGACTCTTTTGTGCTGATGCAAGAGGATGGTGATGCTGCTATCCTAAACTCGTAGCACACCAGGGTGCATATTACTGGGGGAAAGAGAGGAGTGCCTTAGTGAAGCCCATAACCCCCTCAGCTTCCCCCACGCTTATGGCTGTCATGTTAACTTCTAAAAAGAAAGGAATTGGATAAAGCAAATGATAATTAAGGGGGAACATTACATCAGGTAAGAGGCCAGGCTTCCCATACCCAACCCACATTGAAGCATTGCAGCCCTTCTTTTCCACTGTACTTTATGGTCTAGTAATAATAGTAATCATATAGTGCCTTGGGGTATTCAACACTTGATGGACGCTTGCTAGGATGCCCAGTTGAAATTTCTGCCAGTTCCTTCTTGAGAAGCACACTCACAAATGCCATCTTCCAACCCATTCCCAGGATATCTGGATGGTGCTGAGGGCTGCAGAAGTGTTGTGGGAGGCAGAAAAGCCTTGTTCCCATTCCACGAGCTCTGTTTTGTAGATGAGCTTTTGGCCTGATCCACCAGGGCTCTTCGTATCTTCACGTAATGTCTCTAGCAATTCATGTGAAAATCAAGGTGCATGTGATGAACCAACATGGCACCATTGAGAAACATTTTGGCCCCCTCCAGATGAGAAGAATCACTGCAGCAACAGGACCAAATTTATTGATCCTTAGCTCTTATTTGATCTAGTCATGCTTCAGAATGATGAGACAGAGTCCTGAAGCGGATGAAATACTGTACCACTTTCACCCGGGAAGAATGGCAGATGAAGGTGATGGAATACATGGAACTGGCTGAGATGACTGGCAGAATCCGGGACCAAGGAGAAGAGTCGGTGGAAGAAGATTTGAAAAAATTTAAAGTTTATCTTCAAATATATTATAAAATTAAGGATTGCTAGAAAGATGTTGGGAAAAGAAAATTATGTGGTTTTGGCAGAAATGACATAAAGGATTAAGTGAAAATGAATTGGTGAAAGAGAGAACGTAAAATTATAGTATATTAAGATAAATTATTAAGATAAAAACAAGGTTGGAAGGATTTGCTGAAATAATAATTTGAATTAGAATACAAAAATGGGAGGTGTGAGGAGGTCAAGGAAATAAGTAAAGGAAAGAAAGCCATGTAAAGGTTCGATTTGTTCTTTTTTAATTGATTGTATTTTTTCTGTCTTTTTTATTTTTCTTTTTTCTCTTTTTTCTTTTTGTAACCTTTAAAATTTGAATAAATATTATTTTTTTAAAAACGGAATACTGTACCACTTCCAAGTGCAGGTGGAAGATTACATGATCAACAATAACAACAAGCTCCTTGAAAGCAGAAAGATAGTATAGCAGGGAGCAAGCTAGGTTAGGACCTTTCTCCTGGATGCACTAGGTCAGCTCAGGTGTGGTGGTGGTGGTGTGTGTGTTTACTTGTAGGGAGTTGTACATGTGTCAAAAATATGGGAGAGCATTCAAAAATGGTTCCTCTTAACCGCAGTCCACTCTGCCACCTCATTACTCTGCCACCTCCTCCTGCTTGCATAAATTGAGGCCAAGTGCTGTGTCCAACAGCATTAAAGATCGTTTCTTGGAGAACAAGGCATCCTTTCAGTCAACCAACGATACCCACGGCGGTGTTAAAATACATTTCTCACTGGTCTTTTTCAATTACATTCGTGATGCATCTGAATATCCTGTTTGTTTTTCCAACCAAGCTGCACATAGAGCAAAGGTCTGGCAAGAGATTTTCACAGCCATGCCCAATCATTTTGCCAGCATCCATTCTGTGCTCCATTAGGTTTTTGCTCCAAATGACACCTGTCAATGTGTACATTCTGCGGCAGTTTTTGTCAGTTTGGTGTCCTCCGGATGTTTTGGACCACAACTCTCTTCACCTGGGAGTTGTAGTGCAAAATGCCTTGAGGGCACCTGGTTGGGGAATGTTGTTCTGTAGACACAAGAAATATTATACCTGAGATGGGAGTAGCACCAATCCTGCCCCAAATTGGTTTAACTTCCCTTGACATTCCTGCAAACCTTCTACAGGAGCATCAGAGTTTGACTTGAAATTTAGCTTGGTGGAAATTTGAGGCAACTCTGCTTGCCCTCTGACTAGGGAGATGCAGGCATTTTTCGAGTTTTAAATTCTAAGAAGAATCTTGCCACTTTCCCATATCCTTCTCAAGATGCAGAAATCAGGCTACCAGTTTCAAGTGAGTCTCTCTTTGTCTTGGGTTTTAAATTGGTTTAAATTGGTTTAAAACTTGGAAGCTGAATCTGCCCAGTCCCACTACCACTTGTTCTGTCTCATTCACACATGACTAGCATTACTTAAAGGAATAAACACACACACACAGGTCCCATTCATAAATTTTTTAAAAAACAGGTCATTTACATACAGTTTCTCCATATTTACAAGGGTGGCTTTGGATTCTAAGCACTCATGGTGGGAACTAGTTTTAGTGGCTTCATCGTGCAGAAGAGGTGGGGGAGAGGGAGAGAGACTAAGGAGCTTGGGAGTTTGGTAGGAAACTACAACTGTCTGTTAGTCTCAACCCTGCCCTCTGCTGACTGGAGACATGCAAGGATGCTTATACTGTATCGAACAGTTTATTCCTTTGTGGTTTGGCATGGAAGCAGCAGCTTCCCACTCAATCCTGAAGGTGAGAAGGGAAACACAGCCCTCAACTGATGGGGAGCTGGAGCTCTTGCCTCTCTGAAAGCTGCCTTAGCTGCTGTTTTCAGGAGCTCCTAAGCTGTCTCCAAAAACAAATGCCCTGGGGCTCAAACTAGGGAGATGGCTTCCATGGTCTCCCTGCATCATCACCCTCCTCCCCAGGCCGTGTCCTTCACCAGCCCTGCCTCACATTCTCTTCCTCCTCCTCCAGTGTTTTTGGCTGTCAGAAATTTGCCCAAAAACTATGATAATGCCTCTTGCTTCCCTGTATGGAGGAGACAGTAGGGCGAGTTTGTGTATGTGGAAATGTGCCACTGGGGAGGGGAACTTTTCCATTTATTGCTCCACTTACTTTTGCCTCTGCTACCACCATGTGGCCCCCCTGAAGGTCACTTTGAAGGGAATGTGGCCCTCGGGCTGAAAAAAGTCCTCTGTTCTGACATTTACACTAGTAAACTGAGCAAGGGGACAGAGGGCCAGTTTCCCTCTGGCTACAGAAGAGGGATGGCAGAGGGCAGAATGGAAAGCCAACACAGCCCCTTCCTGTTGGACCAGAGAGCAGGACTGGAAGAAACCACAGAGGCAGCCTTAAAGGGGGGAAGATCCATGCTTCTGAGAAATGGCATGCCTGAGGCCACATCCTAAGCCCCTTTCTCATGGAGCAGATCCACTGAGGGATTCACTTTTTAATAAACACGGTCAGGATTGCACGGCACATCTCTCCCACTGAAATTAAGCACGGGTGAAGTGGGGTGGAGACCGTTTTAAATGGCTGCCACAGAGTAGCCTGAGGGGCAGAGATATATCATGGCGGTCATAATTTCAAAACAAAAAGAATAAACATTCCAGTGGGCTGGAACAGATTGTTTCCCCTCATAACCGCATTTCCAGTCAGAATCAGTAGCAGTCTTTGGAGAATACAAAGTCAAACAAAAGCCTCTTAAGTGATACTTTTGTTATGTCTTTAAAAACAAAAACAAAAATGAGAAGCCAACATAAGCTATAAAATAGCACAAAATAAGCCCCCTGGAAGTGCTGTGATACATATGCCATCTCGCCAATTGCACCTGAATGGCTCTACTATAATGCAACCTATAAATATTTATACCATCACATGCTTGCTGAAATAAATAGTGTTATTTTTCCACCATTGAAATACATCTTCCCCTCCTTCATATAAATTTTGCTGAATTCTCTTGACATGAGGAGAAGGACGGGGAGGGGGGCATTCAATTGGGGCTGTGAAGGAAGGATGGAGAAGGAAGGGGGGGGACCCAACGTTTTATTGGCTCTAAGGGCTTCTTGGCAAGAGACCTCCAGCCAATAACAAAATGGATTCCTAACAACAGCGGAGCAGCTGCATGAATGACAGAGCAGGCGAGTTAACACTTGAACTGAAGTCGCTGAATTACAGCTAAATGAGTGCAGAGCAAATACAGCAAAGGGCTCTGTCTATTTGTCCTTTAATCAGGTTCTCTGGCTCACTTGCTCTCTCTCCTATTATCACTGGAACAGAATCTGCATTCAAAATCCATGAGATATATTGCAGGGGTGAATATTTCAGACCAAGCTGAACAAGGGTCCTCTTTCTGGAAGCATCTCCTGGCCCTGAATAAGTTGAGGGGAGGAGAAGAAAGGGACCACCACTGGGGTTGCAAGGAGTTGTCGGAAAGGCCATGCTGAAGTTGGCCTTGTCCAACTTGGTGCTCACCAGATATTTCAGACTACCACTCCTATTAGTTCGTATGGCTGTGCTAGGAGGTGAATTCTGAAACATCCAGAGGGCACCAGGTTGGCAAAGGCTATGCTGCAAATAGTGCAAGAGACATTACCTGAAGATAAGAAGAGCCCTGGTGGATCAGGCCGAAAGCTCATCTAGACTTGCAGATTATTCTCACAGTGGCCAACCAGATGCCTATGGAAAGCCTGCAAGCAGGACCTGGGTGCAACAGCAATTTCCCTACTCTATTGTGTACATTAAGGTAAAGATAAAGGGACCCCTGACCATTAAGTCCAGTCGCGAATGACTCTGGGGTTGCGGCGCTCATCTCGCTTTAC
The DNA here is from genome assembly GCF_951804945.1 of Podarcis cretensis. Lineage (NCBI taxonomy): Eukaryota > Metazoa > Chordata > Lepidosauria > Squamata > Lacertidae > Podarcis > Podarcis cretensis. The sequence goes on from NC_137177.1 coordinate 34,084,683, forward strand.
TGGCTGAGGGAGCCAGCGTTTGTCCGCAGACAGCTTCCAGGTCATGTGGCCAGCATGACTAAGCTGCTTCTGGCAAACCACAGCAGCGCACAGAAATGCCGTTTACCTTCACACCAGGGGTAAAAAGGTAAAGGGACCCCTGACCATTAGGTCCAGTCGTGACCGACTCTGGGTTGCGGCACTCATCTTGCTTTATTGGCCAAGGAAGCCAGCGTACAGCTTCCGGGTCATGTGGCCAGCATGACTAAGCCGCTTCTGGTGAACCAGAGCAGCATAGGGAAACGCTGTTTGCCTTCCCGCCAGAGCGGTACCTTTTTATCTACTTGCACTTTGACGTGCTTTCGAACTGCTAGGTTGGCAGGAGCAGGGACTGAGCAACGGGAGCTCACCCCGTTGTTGGGATACAAACCGCTGACCTTCTGATCTGCAAGCCCTAGGTTCAGTGGTTTAGACCACAGTGCCACCCACGTCCCTTTGTGTACATAGGTGTACACAAAGGTACATTGCCTCTGACATTGGAGATGCAACATAGACACGATAGCTAATAGCCACTGATAACCTTTGCAAGTGCTACATCCACTGGGCTCTCCATCCCTCATGCCCTGGAACATGATTCCCTGAAATACAGATTATTCCTTTTCAAAATCCAACAAGATCCAAGCCGTGGGTGCGATGTCGGAAGCTCCAAGCTTTATACCATCGTGGACAGAAGACAATATTAGATAGCGCAGTCTCATTTTCTCAAATGGCCTTGGAAATAGACTTTAGAAGTGGTATTTACATAAGGCGCGATTGAAATGAAGTGGCATCAGGAGTTCCAGAGAGCTGAAAATCCAAACAATGAGATGCTCGTTCTCTGTGTGTGCATGTTTTCAAACTTCTGGCACTCTATGGAAATGTATTGTCTGAATTAAAGGCAGGGGTTACTGGTACAACCCCGAATTCTTGCTTTTAGAATGTGAAAGAATAAGAATTGCCCACATCCAGAGGAGCCTGTCCACTGTATCCTGCATGAGGCACAGATCAGGATGGTGGGTCTATTCACAGGATGAAGGGAAATCCTGAGCAGGTACTCACCTCAAGATGCAGCAGGCACTGTCTTCTGAAGCCCCCAGGGCTGGCCAGAGCCCATGAGTACCGCTCCCCTAATAGAGTGAGAGTGGGTGGCATGGCAAATGATGCACTTCCACTTCCATGCACTGCACTCTGCTGCTGGCTGTGGGCACCCTGGCTGGCTCACTGGTGGCAATTTCAAGGGGTGGGGCGGGGTGGGCACAGGAGCCACTCTCAGGCTTCGGGGAATCAGCTTCCTCCCCCCATGGCAGTTGATAAGAAGATCAAAGAAAGGAATATCTTACCAGTCAGAAACTTTAATAATCACAGCAAGAGAACAAAGAATACACCTCCTAGAAATGGCAGTGCTCCCAATTAAGGATCACCCCCTCCATCCCTATTAATCTACATCACTCCTACTTCTTGTAATCTAAGTTTGTGTTTTCTGTTCTGAGACTTTCTGAGCTCTTCTTGACCTTAGGCTGAGTGGAGGAATGCTGTACAGAGACAGTGAATCTGTTGACCCTCTCTCTTCCAGTGTTTCTTCTCCTAGCTGTTCCCCATCCAGTATTTCCCAGCTTCTGCCTTCTGAACTATGCCCCTCTGCAAACCACTGTTCCAAATCTATACTGTCCTCCTGCTCCTGGGAAGATTCAGGAGCAGGGGGAGGGGGTGGCTCCCACCATTCCTCCTCAGCACAGTCCCTGACAGCCGCCAGTGAATACTGGTACCTTTTTTCTAGAAAAAAACACTGTTTGTAGTGTGTTAAAAAGGCAAGTAAGAAGTGACAGAAATTTATAAAATTATGCATAGCATGGTGAAAGTGCATACAGTTGGTCCTCTCCAGCTGAGCTGATAGAGAGGGCTTTGCTGTCTTAAATCTTCCGCTATTGCAATTTTTAAAGAGCATTAGAAAACTTTAAAAACATTTAGAAATGGTTGAATACAATCATATGTCCTTACAGCTCATAACAAGGTTGTCAGGAACAGCATCATTCAGCCACTGAATCCTTGGCTCAACAGGAATGTTTTACAATTCCTCCTAGATATTAATAACGAGGGAGACAGCCTCATCTCAACCAGGGAAGGCATTCCATAAGTGAGCAAACTGCTACTGAGAAGATCCGGTCATGGGCCAATGCCAACCAGGAAGAACCCTATTTTTATACCACTATTCATTAACATCAGTAGTGTGTGGCATAAAACAAAATTACAATAAAAGCAGCTCGCATACAAAAATCCTCATAAAAGCAGCAAATCAACACAACAAATAAAGAGGAAGCTGGTATTAACTGCCAGCTGTATTTTACAATGGTTCCATGACCATATAAATACATCTGACCTGATCTGCACGCAAAGGCTTGGGAAGATAAATGGATTTTCAGCAAGCACCAAAATGCTATTAATATCAGGGCTTGTCACAGCTCAGAGGGGAGCTGGTTTCACAGAGCACCCAGCAAGAGAGAGAAAGCCCTCTAGGCTCTGTTACTGCAAGATGGACCCCTCCAGGCAATGGCATAGCCTCACCCACTGGCCTCGGGAACTGAGACAGAATGAGATGGGAGAAGGAGCTCCCTGAGGAAAGCTGCCACAAAGTTGTTTAGCGCCTTGTGAATCAGTAAAAGAACCTTCAGCCTGGCTCAGTAGCATGTTGGCCCATTTAACACCAAAACTATTGACCTGCAAATAAAGGAGCGGAATTAGAGAAACCATTTCAGCTCCATTTAGGTTCTGAAAAGAGCTTTGGTCGGAAGTGCTGGAAGTGCAACAGTGGAGATCATTCAGTGTGTGACTTTAGAGTTAATTCTGTTGTCAGTAAGTCAGATAACCAAGTTGGGGGGAGGTGTTGCTTAGCAACAAGGCTGAGTGGCATGATCTTTGCTGAGGTAGCACATGGCCTGCTTGGCTGCATACTTCTGAGGGAGTTGTTTCTCTGTATGTTTGGGTGAATGTTTTCCTGCAATGTACAAGGCCTGAAATAAGAAATACATAACCTCTCTGTTTATATCTTCTCAAATTGTACAGTGTCAATAGAAATACAAGCAATTAAATCTTTTTTTTAAAAAAACTCAGCAGAGAAGAAATAAAGAACCATCACTATGTACAGAGAAGATTGTCATATACTGGATCCATCTAGCTCAATATTGTCTATATGGGCCACCCCCAACTTTGTGCCCTCCATATCTTTGGAATAAAACTCTCATCACCTCTGACCATTAACCATGATTGCTGGGGCTGATGAGAGTTGTAATCTTTAACTTCTGGGGGGCACCATGTTGGTGAGCAGTGGATTTTCACATGCTATCTCTTAATTGGTTAATGATGTGGCTCCGTTTTTATAATGTTCTTGATGAGTTTTTGTCCTGCAAGAACCCCTGGAGTTAATCAGCGGGATAGAAAATCTTAGAAATGAACGAATAAACTAACTGCTCACATTCACCTTACCAAGACCCCAGGTACAGACAAAGTGCGGAAATCATCTGTGCAACTCTCCACACCCCCCCCAAAAAAAAAAATATCACCACCATTTAGCATGGCATCCAGAAATAAAAGGATTAGACATCAACACGACTAATGAGAGAATTGTCTACTGTTAACACTGGCGAGAATAAAAATTTACAAGGTGCATAAAACCTTCCACTCTTACCACTGTAAGCCCAGCCGCTTGGAAGAAATTTGACATGGGCAAGTTAACACAAGCTTGCTTGCTGTGGAGATTAGAGGTGTAGCCTGTTCAGTGCTGCCAGGAGGGATTATCATGAGACATTTTACAACTACTGACTCAGTGGTGTGAGAGAGGGAGTAAGGCACTGATGGACACAACTCAATGGAAAAGGGGTCTTCATTAAGTCTGGACCTATGGGCAGGGCTCAGATCCAAAGTGGCTTTGAGTCTTAGATCCAAATCCCACATTTAAGAATTTATAAGGGAGATTTCAATATCTGCTTGCTTCTCATCCAGCTTGAACCCCTAGCAGTAAGGGGCAACTTTCCCCAGCTCACCTCATCCTGACCTTGGTTTCCCTAGAGCTTTCTCAGAAGTGTTTGCTTGTTTACGAAGAGTTATTCTGTAAAAGCTCTGAAATGTTGGCACATTGGAGGGGGAGCATCCTATTAACCCTCCCTGCTAGTCCATCATTTAAAAGGGAGAGAGAGTGGAAATGGGAAGCATTGTCTGGCAACAGTAAGGGCTTTGTAAGGGTCATTATTAAGACTGGATACCCTTCAGCAGCGGAGTGGAATTGCAGTCTACAGTTCCTTCCAGGTAGGGAGAGGCGAATCCCTCAGATTTGGTTTCTATCAGTTTTTCACTTTGGCAATCCTAAATTCAGTTTTCAACATTTCCACATCACTTTGTGATTTTTTTTAAAAAAAGTCCTCATCAAATTCATCAGCACTATAGTGCCCATTTCTCCTAATCTGCACATGATCATATGCAAAATTGCCAAATATACACATTTTGCTATTTCACCTAATTTTTCCCTAAAATAATGCATGTTTGTATGCTGTCTTCACCAATATATACATCTGTATGGACACTTTATGGACACCTTGTGCATGCATTACTTGGCTGGAGAGCTGCACTGAAAAATGTGGGGAAGTGCAAATTTCAAGAGATGCGTTTCTGTTTGCATATTGTTTCAGAAAGTGCAAATTGTGTAAGTTCATTTTTAAATGTGATCTGCATCGAATTTCACTCCCATGTTTTCCCTCAGCCCAATTTAGCAAGCCAAGAAATAATGGAAACTTCATTTGCCAGCAGCAATGAACACTCCTGAGCAGGGATTAAATATGAGGCTGGCTAACACTTGCTTGCCTTCCTGCCCTGGTTCCAGCCTTTTGGAAGGGTGCAATCATTCAAGAAGTACAAGGAACTAGTGTGGAGCATAGGAGCCAGCTCCTGGGGGACATGGGGGCTTCAGCCCCTGCAACGTTGACGTGCATTCCCATTCAAATGGTGTGTGTGCACTGTGTCATGTGATTGGTTATGCAGGGTGGAGCTTATCTGGGTCCCCACAATATTTTATTCAGGTTTGGTACCCCTGGTGTGGAGGGATGACCACAAGCCCAGCCCATTATGAAGTGGGTTAAATTTGGTGGATTTGTGGCCTTCCAAATCCTGGGCTCCTCATGACACAAAGATGAAGTGAAGCAGCAAGGACCTTTCCATTGGCTCCGCTAGTAGACCAAATTGTTCTGCAGCTTTTCCCCTCCCAAAACAGCCTTCTGCAGCAGCTGTTCCACCAAACCGCCTGTTTTTCTTCTTCCATACTGGTTCCTTTCTCCTTTTATATCATGCCTCTTTGATGGTCAGCCATTATTACAAAACGTAAATGCCTTTGAGCCCTTAGACAGAAAAGCAGTGCATAAATGTGGTGAACAATTTGCTGAAACAGCCATTGGACTCTGTTTGACTGGCCGCTGTCCACCTTTGCCCATCATATACCTCTGACAGTTCAACCATCCCAGGATTTGTCGCCCTGTTTTATGCTGTAAAGCTCTCTGGCCCCTGAGCAAGCCTCTAACGACTCCTTTGATGTCTTCAAAGGGAGAGAGGGGGAATGTATCTCTGGGCAATGGATTTAGCTGCAAAGCAGAGACTGTGGAGTCTTTAGAGAGCCCTAATTAGAACCAGTTAGAGCCCTCCTGACCTGTCTTAGTATGAATCTGGGCTGCTTTGCAAACACCCCCTCGCTGAAGTTTGGGGTCATTATTAATCAGAGAGCTATAATGGCCACTCACTCAAGTGGCTTCCCCCAAATTGCTCCTTATGAGAAAATTCTTCAGAAATAAAAGCCTCTTTCTACTGACAATGCAGAGGAAGAACTTCATAAAATGGCTTGAAGTCAACCGTGAAAAGCAGTTACAAGGTCAAAAAATATCCACTGGTAAGAAAATGCAAGATTTCTTGATTGGAATAAATGGGGCAGGCTTGCATGAATTTGCTTCATTCTGCATAAGGCTTGTCGAAAGTGAGGCGGTTGGACAGCAGAACAGCGTTCCACCTTCAACATAACTTAGCATAACTCGGCAGCTGTACTGAGCATGTGCAGCCAGGCCTGTGATGGCAGAAGGCTTGTGCCTGATGCCCCACCACCCGCATCTTGAAGGCAGCTGTTTGCCTGGCTACATTCAGGGTGGTGGCAACCATAGGAGCAACCAGCATGGCTTTGTTTAATGTGGAGGCCACTGCCAGTACAGACCATAAAAAAGGTAAAGGGACACCTGACCATTAGGTCCAGTCGTGACAGACTCTGGGGTTGCGGCGCTCATCTCACTTTATTGGCCAAGGGAGCCGGCGTACAGCTTCCGGGTCATGTGGCCAGCATGACTAAGCCGCTTCTGGAGAACCAGAGCAGCACACGGAAAAGCCATTTACCTTCCCGCCGGAGAGGTACCTATTTATCTACTTGCACTTTGACGTGTTTTCAAACTGCTAGGTTGGCAGGAGCAGGGACTGAGCAACGGGAGCTCACCCCGTCGCTGGGATTCAAACCGCCGACCTTCTGATCGGCAAGTCCTAGGCTCTGTGGTTTAACCCACAGTGCCACCCGAGTCCCTTAGTACAGACCAACCTATGCTTAATTGCTTAGGAGACCCACAATGGCTTCATGCTTCCAGCAAATTGCATCCTGTGCTTTGGAAGTGCTAAAGTGAGCCACATGGGGGCTACCTGAGGTTATGCAGCACTGAAGGAAAGGCACTCTGTGTATGTTCAGAGGCATCCCATGACTTTATATGCTGCAGAAGCATTGAGTGTACTCTAGTGAGCCTTGGTTGGAATTCAGCTCTGCCATTCTATCACCTGCCTCAGCATAGTTGCCGGATATCTTTCTAATCTGTGATGTCAAAGGTTCAAGCCTCATCTGCCCTCTATGTAATTTAGCAAAGAGGCTCTCCGTTCTTTTCTTTGAACACTTGGCTGGCCTCCAAATTTTCCTGGGATGGCAGATGTGTGTGTGAGAGAGAGCGTGCGCACACACACACACACACGCGCGCACACACACACACACACACACACTTACTGGAGATTCTCAGAACTGCATCACCAATTCTTTGTATTTTCTGCATTTCCAGGAGGAAAATAACAAGAGGAGTGGATTTTGCAAAGATGAAGCACATTTAAATGTAAATGGGTAAATGGTGTTATTTCTGTCTTGAAAAGTATCATTAATACATTTTTCAACAATTTCTCTGTTGGGAGGGGAAGAGCAGGAGAGAGGAGAAAATATCAGGAATATTAATGTGTGAATTATGAATCTCTTTAACCCTCTGAGCCTGTCAGAAGCCTGTCATAGAAAAAAGGAGCAATTACAGTGAACAGGAGGAGTCATAGGGTAATAGAAATGTTGAGTTGGAAGGGACCCCGATGGTCATCTAGTCCAACCCCTGCAATGCAGGAATCTCAACTAGAATAGAAGATACTTGTACTGGAGAGATCCAAAGTACTGATGAGAAACTTCTCAGCCCGTCAGGGATATGATTTAGAAGCATGCCTTATACCCTTCACATATTTCCCAAAGAACCTCTTGGACATGTGGAATTCACTGCCACTGACAATCAGTTTCTTAGATGGATTTCAGAATGGAAGAATGTGTGAATATTAGATGAGCTCTGATGAAGCCAAAGGCCTTCTCTGCCCAGAATCCTGTTCTTACAATTGTCAACCAGATGCCCCTATAGGGAGGCACAAGCAGGACCTGAGAGCAACAGTTGTACTCGCCCCACTTGTGGTTCCACCTGGTATTCAGAAGTTTACTGTCTCAGGCATCAGAGGTAGATTGGACTGGGCATATTCATGGAAGATGGAGTGATTATCAGCTTTGACAGCTAAACTGGGGGCAGGGGTGGAATGGAGTATTCTGGAGGAGGGAATGGATCCCTGAACAGTCATGTTAGGCAACATATGGAGCATATGCATATGGAGAATTTTATTTCGAAATCCTTGCTGTGAATCCTCTCTTGTTGCCATCCCTGTGTTGGTACTAAGTGAAAAGAAACTAAAGTGCAAATAATCTGTACTGATGTGTGTTGGGTTCATTTTGTTTGAAGCCCCTGATCTTACCAAGTTTCATTTAAATAAGAGCCAATTTATTTAACACCACATGTGCTCATTAAGTGATAATAAACAATAAATACACACCTATAAGACAGGAATTCCTGGAGCATGTTAAAGGGCTTTTTTACGCTGATCAAAATGTCCTACCAAGTGCTATGGGAGATAAGTTCAAAGATGTTCCCAGAGGCTTCCACCATGGAGATGACAGGACTGTGAAGAGGATGAGGAGGAAGAGGCAAAACTGGGCCACTTCCTTCTTTTCTCATTGGTTGAACCTTCCAAATGCCAGTGGAGGGGAAATCTTCCCTTCCCATTTAATGCTGGGCAAATCTGTGAGCTAATGTGAGACTCCTTGGCATTCACTTCCAATTGGGGCAATATTTGATCTCAAGAACTGCTGGAACCCAGAGAACTGCTGGATTTTTAACAGAGGGGAATTGATATTATAATTGCATTATTGTATTTATAGTTGATTCCACACATGGACATTCCATCCAGTATGGACTGATGGCATTTGCGTTGAAACTGCTATTGCACATATAATTGCTTCTGCAATGATATACCTCTATACAAATTGAGAATTGATTTTCAGATGTACATGATGATCTTTTGCATTGTTTGCTGTGGTCTTTATTACAATACATTGCACATTTCCTTTGATTCATATTTCAGCATTTGAGCATTGTTTATTTCATGACAGGCAGTTCTTAGTTCTAGCAAGCAATTGGCAAATTAAGTGATGACTTTTCTGTCATCGTGGGCTGAGAAAGTAAATCTCAACAGATCACAGTAGAATATCTCCTATCAGCCTTTCAAGCTACCTTGGGTGATGATGTACAGTTCACTCACAGGCATCATAAAAAGCAAAGGAAACCAAAATCCCACAGTTAGAACCTGAACGCCTGTCCACTATTCTGAAACAATTCCATTGATCCTAGTGTTCTCCCACATATACAAGGATTCCAGGGAGCCTGACAGCAGGCAGAAGGTACTACTATGCTAAGCAGATAAACTCACAATGCCAAGTTACTGAGATGCTTAGCCTTGCTGCCATCCTGAATATACCTCCTGACTCTATGATGACTCTGGCAGCTTCACTCAACAACTGACTGTATAAAGCTGGGGGCTTTTGTAAGAATTGGAAAGGAAGCACATCATGGTGTGCACTACCCCCCTTCCCTAGGTGGAGTTAAACATGCTCTCATTTCCATGGGAAGCAAGAACTCTACATGGATGCAAATGCCTTACTCTGCACCTGGTTAGGTTTTACACACAGCCAACACAGCATCTCTATTTGGCCACTGATGAGGCCTGGTGAGAACCGAAATGCCTTACCAACAGCTGCTGCTTCGACTGGAAGTTGTCAGTAATCAGTTAGGATCCACCAATCCCGCTTGGCACATGGAACCGTATTTGCACCTAGTGCTTTTGCACTTGGCACTGACAGTAAAGTAGTTGGGTTTGGACTGGTAACCTGTAAGCCAGCCAGCAAGCACCTTTTTTTTTTTTAATAATATTTATTAAAAATTTTCCAGAATAAAAAGGAAAGATAGCAAGAAAGAAAAAACAAATATGATTTACACTTGGTTTCAGTGGCATCTTTCCTGGACTCCCCCCCCCCTCTTGTATTCCATTTCCCTTAAATTGATTCCACAGATTCTTACCCCAAATTTTAAAACCTTATTTGTAATTTTAAATACCTTATTTGTAATTTAAAAACCTTATTTGTAATTTTAAATAACCCATTTATTCCAAATTAATTTATCTTATTTATCTTAATGAAACATTTCTCCTTATATTTTATATAATTCCCTAAGATCGACCCCATTTCCCTTCCACGAATTCCCCTATTTTCAAACAACAAACATGAAAAAAGAAAAGAAAGAAATAATATATAATTTTACAGCCTTTGGATTCCAAATCTCCCCCCCCCCCCATTCCCCGGTTCCAATCCCCAAAGTTCATCCATTGTCTACTGCCAGCCTGGTGTATCCACGTCTATATCTCAACTCCACTTTGCCGTCTTTTGATAGCTTTTAATTTCAGAAAGTCCAATCTCGAAAAAACTCTCAGAAAAAGTCATTGTTCTTCTATCCAGACCTCTATGTTTAAGAGTCTAACTTAAATTCTATTTCTTGGTCCTTTTAAAGTCTGGATGTTCCAAATACTCCGGCTTCAAATTTGGTCCAGCTCTTATTCCTCAGGTTGCTTTTTCCTGTTCTGCTGCAGAAACCTTTTAATTCAGAAACTTCTTGTTCTCCACAGAGGCTTTTGTTATTCAGGAACATAACTTGCGTCAAGTCCCTTCCTTTCTTCAATAGATACATCCATTGTCTCCTTTAGTATAGAAACCTCTGTAGACAAAATAATGCTTCGTTTTTGCAGCTTTCCCAAGAGATAACAGATCCTGCTCAAATTCATAGTATTTTTCCACTTGCTGCTACTGTTGCAATGTCCCAGCCTCCCTCTAGAGGGAATATGGTAACTTAATTTCTTTCAAAATCAGACCCAAAAGTCAAATAACTTGTTGCCTTTATTTCCAATAATTTATGTCCAAATTGTAACAAATCTAACCAGCAAAGCCATCGTAACAAAGTTCTCTTTTATTTTCCTGCTTTGACAGCTACTTTGACAGCTGTCAAAGTTTCTGTGTCTCTTCACCAGTCTCTCATAGCGGATCGTTCCCGGTTCCCGGGGGGGTTGCATTTTAGTTCCCACAAATCAGTCTTCTCCTCCAGCACAATTATTGTAATTTCCCTTCGTGAAGTTAAAATTTTTTTTCAGGTGAACAAGTTCATCTCTCGATCTTAGTTGTCAAATCCTTGCGTTGAGCCATCTACAACGGGGGGGGGGCGGACTTCCTTTTTGCACTCCCCCCGCTCGCTCCAAATTCAAAGATCAAATTTCCCTTTTAAGTCCAATCAATTTACTCACGGGTTGTTCCTTTTAGTCCAAATCCGAAATTTTCAAAGAAGAAGTCGTTGCTCTCCGCCGAATGGCATGCGGCTTCGCTGGGCAGGGGAAGCATTGGACTCACAGCACCACCACCCCCCCCGTCACCTGCTCCGCAGCCTTTAAAAAGGCTCCTTCGCGGGTCGGGGGGCGCAAACGGTGCCCGCCGAGTCACCAAGTCCATGGGCATCTCCGCCCATGGTTTTTGAGGGTCCCCGCGTCGCCGGCATGGCAGGACCCGACCCCTACCCAGCCGACTCCCTCCGGAGCTCGGAGGGAGTCCGCCATTCGGCGATGGCGCCGACCCGGAAGCCCAGCCAGCAAGCACCTTGTGATGAGAAATGTCAAGTCCCCTTTCTCCTTTCCTCAGTGATCAAACGCAATTGCTACAGCCACTTGCCCAGTCTGAAAAGGCAAATCTTGGCAGAGCTTCTGTGTCTTCAGACTGAACACAAAGCAAATAAGAGGAGGGAGGACATGATAGAGGTATACACAATGTTGATGGGCAGTGGCTCCCTAAGGTTTCAGGCAGAAGTTTTTGCCAGCTTCACCTGGCACTGGCAAGGAACAAACTTGGACCTTCTGCATTCAAAGCATGTGCCTTCTGTCACTTAGTGACAGCCCCCGCCACAAGAGGAAAGGCCCCCTTCCTGGCTCCTGACCTCAGCTCTCCCTTTTAAGACTCTGACTTCCATCAGCCTCACCCAACATGGCTAATGTTCAAGGATGCTGGGAGTTGTGTTCTAACAACATCTGGAAGGTGCCAGGTTCCCCATTCCTTGGCCTAGAACAGCAGCCAAATAGAGGCTTTTTCATGCAACAACCACATCTGCTGCCAGCACCATTCTGGAGAAGTCACACTGGTTGGGGCTGATGGGAATTGTAGTCCAAAACATCTGGAAGACACCAAGCTGACCAATAGTTTCTTTCTCCCTCCATAGTCTGGCTTATCGAAATTCTTGACACATGAACCTGAGCCACCTGATTCTCCTTGCTCTCTTTCACTTGCCCTCTCCCTACTTGAAATTCTCTCTTCCATCAACTTTTCCTTCCTAGCCTGTTGAAAAAAATTTGGTAGCTGTTCCAACTCCCTGGATGCTTCTCTCTCTCCCTAAAGTGCACTGTCGGTGAAGAGGAGATACTACATTTTTTACTAAGTCATGCTTTTATCTGCCATTCGTGTGTCATCTTTGATTCTCATGCGCAACTTGAGAACATTGTACTTTGTTGTGTGTACTGTGTGTGTGTGTGTGTGTGTGTGTGTGTGTGTGTGTGTTAAAGGGAATTCAGTTTTTCAGGAGACAGCAGAAGAAAAGAGTTGCCTCTATCAAACTACTTGTATTATTACAGCTATGACAATGGCTCGCCTCTCCAAAGGGGAATGGGAAGATGTGATGCTATCGTCCGATACCAAGATGAAGGTCTACCAGGTTTGCATGTTGAGCACACTGCTTTATGGAAGTGAGTTGTGGACAATATACAACTGCCAGAAGCGCCATCTCAACAGCTTCCACATGTGCTGCACAAGAAAGATGTTGGACATCACATGACAGGATAGCATCTCAAACAAAGATGTGCTTTCCCAAGCCCACATGCCCAGCATGTTCACACTCCTGTCTCATGTCTACACTGGCTTGGTCATGTCCACAGAATGGAAGATGGCAGCATCCCCAGGCCCATGCTCTACGGGGAGCTGGCTTCAGGCAACAGGCCCATTGATAGCCCAGCTCTGCATTACGAAGATGTCCGCAAATGAAACTTGTAGGCTGGCAACATCAACATCAACCATGTGGGAATCCCTTGCAGTGCCTGGAGACCATCAGTCATGTCATGCATCCATAGCAATGACCAAAAAAGGATGACCACTGGGAGGAGCCCAGGGACAAGAGAAACCTTGGTGCATCTGCAGCAGCACAACCTGACATCTTCATCTGCCCCAGCTGCAACAAAACATGTCTCTCCCATATTGGTCTCTACAACCACAGCAGGTGTCATAATTCTAACAATCTGGCTTCACCACCCCACCACCCCAAAGGCACACTCCTCCATTGTCTCCTGAGACAGACAGATACCAGCAAAACAATAGAACCAGGATGTTCTATTGCACAAGGTTAGCTGTATTCCAGGGGTGGGGAACTTGTGGTTTTCCAAATATTGCTGAACTACAGTTCCCATCACCCCTGGCCATTGGCCATACTTGCTGGGGCTGATGAGAGTTGTACTTTGGCAACATCTAGATAGCTACACAGTCTCCACCCAGCTCTATTCCCTGGTGCAAGTGGGTATTTCTCCTTGGATGTGCCTTTTGTCACATGCAACAGGTTTCAAATTAGGCTTGCTGGTAACTCTGGCAGGAAAACAAGTATGCTCACTCGTTTGCACTTGTGGATCTTTTTGTCTGCCAAATCTTGTCTTTTCCCCTGACAAAACACAAGGAAACATCAATTCCCTGTCTTGCGGAAATAAGGTATAAATGGCCAAAGTCATGTTCTCTTGCAAGGTGAGAGACTCAAAGTGACTTCTCCCTTACATGTGCACAGTCTGGCTTTTGTGACAGCTTTGCTGCAGATTTCAGCAGGAGCAGGAGAATGTTTGAGGGCCCATCTGTGTCGCTGTCAGCTCTTTGTCCACCTTTGAGCTTCTAGGCCCACCCCAAGGTTAACAACTGGCCCTACGCCTAGATGAACCATGTGCCCTCCTTTACAGAGGACAAGCCTCTGTTTCAAGAACTGTCCAGAGCAGGGGTCAGCAAGGTTTACTTCGCCTGGGCTGGTTCACTCCAGCGGAGATTCCTCCATGGGCCGGATTGTGCGATTTCCAGTGTCTGCATCTGTGCAGATGCAATTTCCAGCATCTGTGTTTGCGGAGACACAATTTCCAGTGCCACGGAAGTGATTCCCCTTGCCGTGCTGTGCCAGTTTAGCACAGCATGCGGGAACTCGCCTAGTGGGCAGCTCGGTTCGGGGGTGGCTCGTGGGCCACTTAAACAACCCCCGTGGGCCACTTGTGGCCCATGGGCCTTAGGTTGCCTGCTCCTGGTCCAGAGCATAAGAAAAGGAATTGGGAGGGGTCTTGATGTTCTGCATCCATATCTAGCTCCCAGGTTAACTGGGGCAAGCAGCCAGCTCCTAGAGTAAGCAGTCAGGTCACCGGGGGCGGGCACACATCCTTCCCCATGATAGTGAGATGGCTTGCATTTCTATTTCAATAATAGTGGTGATTTCTACATTTGCAGAAAGTCACAGGTTCAATTCCCCCCCCCCTGACTGGAGGGGGGGATGTAGTATACTGGAAAAGGGCATGGCTGGCTGGAATTCCCAAACTGGAGTATTTCACACTGCAACTTTTTTTGTTGCAGGCCTCACTTGTGGGGCTGAAAATGTCAGCCTACCTCATAAGGTTGCCACTGTTAAGCATTACAATTTATAAGAAGGCAATATACATGGAATGCTTTGGACACTCAAATTACTATTATATTGCTGTTTAAAATGTAGCTGTTCAGGATTATAACTGATAGTAAGATAATACAGATGAAACATTTAGAAAGTGTTGGGGGAGTTATATAAATTGCTATTAATTTTTTTCATAGGGCTGTCAAGTGGATTATGAAATTTTTAGTTGGTTGAGGTTGCAGTCAGTCTTCTGTTGGCTTACCTGGGTGTCAGTCCCATTGAGCATAGCTGAACGTGCTTCTGAGTAAATGTGTATAGGATTGCACTGATAATAATCTGTTTTTAATCAGTTTGGATAAATCTGCATGCTGCAAAAGCATCAAGACAGATGCATTTTTGAGATGATGAAGGAAGTGTAGGATCAGCAAAAACTACCACTCTTGGAAAGAATGAAAGGTCATGTTTAAGATTGTCTTTTCATTCTTTATTACACCAATGGACCAGAAGCAAAATAGTCTAAGAGAATAAACAAGTGAGACTTTGACTCATAAGCCCACTGATTAAAATTTGCCTTCTCCAATTAATCAACTCATGCTTGAGTATATTAATCTACTAATTAAACTAATTAAACCTTGCAGCTCCAGAAATTAACCATTCAATCAATACCATCCAGTTTTCAGCCTTTGTCTCTCAGTGCAAGTCCTAGAACAGTCACAGTCTTTGTCATCCTTTCAGTTTCCAAGAAATTATCCAGGAATTAGCTCAGCCAGGGGTTTTATTTTTTATTTTTATAACAAATAATTTATTTAAAATAAATGAGACAGTCAAGTATTTTTCCTTTTAGCCCATGTTTACAAAATCCTACAGATTACAGTAGTACCTCGGGTTAAGTACTTAATTCGTTCTGGAGGTCTGTTCTTAACCTGAAACTGTTCTTAAACTGAAGCACCACTTTAGCTAATGGGGCCTCCCACTCCCGCCATGCCACTAGAGCACAATTTCTGTTCTCATCCTGAAGCAAAGTTCTTAACCCGAGGTACTATTTCTGGGTTAGCGGAGTCTGTAACCTGAAGCGTATGTAACCCGAGGTACCACTGTATTAGATACAGAATTATGTGGATTTCAGTTTCATTTTGAGAGAAGCAGGCTTCTAGTCCTCAGGGTATGCTTGGCATTGTCTACAGAGTATTCCATCATCCATTCTATGTCTTGTACAACTACCTTTGCAGACTGTACACTCATTCAATGTAGTGTGTGAACATGCCTCTAGTGATTGCTCTCCCAGATTAAATACAATTTGGCTCTGTGGAGCCAGATATTCATTGGCCAGGAAAGTGTAAGCAGGAAGATTTCTTACACTGAGTAATTGGGTAGGAACAGCCTGCATAATTTTCCTTCTGTCTCAAGTAAGAACAGACTAGATTCACTGTAAAAATGTAACAAAGGGTACCGAAATCTCTGCAGAGGGAGCAGACCTCCCACTGACCTCCTAATAAGAATGGTGATTTTTTTTCTGTATGCCCAAATATCATTTCCAGTTCTCTTTCCCACAACTGGCATTCCAGCTTCTACTTACAAACTAATCCCATAACTCCCTTGTCTCTTGAAGAGGCATGTTACCTGCAAAGCCTTTTGATCCCATGAGTTACTGAGAACTGGAAAGAGTTGGGGAATTATCCATCTCGGAATGTCAGCCAATGAGGGTCACTAATGCAGAGTTTCCTTAACACACTTCTCCCAAAGCTTTGATTAAATGTGCGTGAAGTTCCGTCATGCGGTGCTCTCCTTCTGAGTAAACCAGCCATGAGAGAAAAACACGCACACAAACACCACTTTTTGGCTGCTCTGATAAATTGTCTTCTCTCCTTTGACGGAGCTTTGCTATTGATTTTTCCGGACATTTAATGAACACTGTGGTACACTCATGGCTGCACAGCAGGCTCCTGCTTCCTGATACATCACTGGCCAAGTGAGCGAGTAGCTCAGAGTCAACTTTCCACATGAACCCCAAAGCAACCTTTGGGTGGAAGTATGGCTTGGCAAATATAAGAAGCTGCCCATTTTTTGCCAATATCACTTAATGCGGCTCTCGCTTATGCCAAGGGACAGAGTGTTGGGGGAATGGTTGCAACAGTTTGGAAGGGTAGTACCTGGGTCCTGGGTGCCCAGCTAGGGTGAAGGCAAATGGGGATCACCTACTGTTAAGGAAGACAGAAAGCTGCCTTATACTCAGATCAATGGTCCATCTAGCTCAGTATTGCCTGCACTGACTGGCAGTGGTTCTCCAGGTTCCAGAAAGTGGTCCTTCCCGGCCCTACCTGGACATGAAGTGAATTGAACCTGCATCCCACAGATACAA
Organism: Podarcis cretensis; assembly: GCF_951804945.1. Taxonomy (NCBI): domain Eukaryota; kingdom Metazoa; phylum Chordata; class Lepidosauria; order Squamata; family Lacertidae; genus Podarcis; species Podarcis cretensis. Next base: position 34,101,498 of record NC_137177.1, read on the forward strand.
CAGTAAGGAATGTAAATGAGGATCACATTATCCAGCGATGAGAGAATGTAATACTGACAGGGACCTTCTGGATACAAGGCAGCTGCTCTACCACTGAGCTACAGCTCTTCTCCAAAGGAGAAGAACATGGGAAGCTGCTTTACAGCAGATCAGATCATTGGTCCATCCAGTTCAGTACTGTCTAGGCTGGCTAGCAGCCGCTCTCCAAGTTTCCAGACAAGAGACATTCCCAGCCCTACCTGGAGATGCTGGAGATTGAAGGTGGTACCTTCCATGTGCAAAGCACATGCTCTACAGCTGAGCTATGGTCCTCCCCTCTTCCATTAGGGAGAATAAGGCAGCCATCTGAGGCGGGGGGGGGCACCTCCAACACTATTCCCCATGAGTTACAGTCATTCCTTTTATGAGATGAAGTGAAGCTATTGCCTTGGGAGCCTGGGGCACAAGCAATTAGCTGTGGCCCTACTCACTCACCTCCTCATCAAGCCACTTCTTGCAGGCCACCCACCTGGTGGGTGTGCCCACCATATCCTTCACTAAAAGTCCTTCCTCAAAGTAAGGCATTGGTCACTGTGGCTAGACAGTAGAAAAAGTGCCTGCACAAATAGGATTTCATCCAATGCTAGTCCTACTCAGTAACTATTGAGGTTACTGGGCTTGACTAACTTGACTTCATTAATTTCAAAAGGTCGACTCTGAGTAGAACTTAGTTAGATACAACCCTTTGACTTCTCCCTCTTGTTCTGCAAGGGCTAGATACTTGGAGGTTATATATGTATCTAAAAAGAAGCAGAGATCCTAGTCCAGCTAATGGGGCAGATGGGCACCGGATGGGATGGCTAGCTTCTGGGGAAAACCCAGCCAGCTGCTCCTTCCTTCGAGTAGCAAATACATTTGTCATTGTGACAGACCCTTTTGTTTTAGCTTCCATTCTACAGTTCCACAAAATGATTTCCTCCAAGAAGAAAGGTTGGCTCCAAACAGCAAATGTTGAGATGGTGAAGCAGAAAAGAAGTGGCTTGTTTGTTTTAATCATTTCAAGCCAGCTCTAGGAAGTACACACTGATAAAACTCTGCAAGAAAGAAAAAAATGCGGGTTGTGGGGACACGGGTGGCGCTGTGGGTAAAACCTCAGTGCCTAGGACTTGCCGATCGTATGGTCGGCGGTTCGAATCCCCACGGCGGGGTGAGCTCCCATCTTTCAGTCCCAGCTCCTGCCCACCTAGCAGTTCGAAAGCACCCCTAAGTGCAAGTAGATAAATAGGTACCGCTTTATAGCAGGAAGGTAAACAGCGTTTCCGTATGCTGCGCTGGTGCTGGCTTGCCAGAGTAGCTTCGTCACGCTGGCCACATGACCTGGAAGTGTCTTTGGACAGTGCTGGCTCCCGGCCTCTTAAGTGAGATGAGCGCACAACCCTAGAGTCGGACACGACTGGCCCGTACGGGCAGGGGTACCTTTACCGTTTACCTTGATGTGACTGAATGTGCACACAGGTAACCAGATTATTTCTGTGTGGTGCTTTAGCAATGGGCAAGGAATCCACACACAACACACAAAGCATCTTGTTCCTGTTTTTATTGCTTATTTTGTTGTACCACCATGAATGGTGGTTTTTATCTATGTATTTTTGTTTTGTTCCATCTTGTTTTGTTTTGGGGTGGGATATTGAGTGGGGTGGGGATTGGTTTTTGTTTGGCCTTAATTGTTTTTGGGTTGTTTTGTTTTTCTACTTTGTAAATGGAGGTTAGTATGAGGCTTGGGATTGCTACCGTGGAGGGGCGAGGGAGGTATGGCGGTGGGGGCAGATGTTATAGGAGAAGGGGATTGAGATACGGATATGCTCGTACCCCTTCCAATCTGCGCCCCATCCCGAGAGACGAGGGTAGGGTGAGCAAGGATTACTCACCTCCTTCACTGGTGTTGTGCAATGCCAGGTCTATAGGCAACAAAACCGCCACCCTGCGAGATTTCTTTACCTCGCAGGGGGTCAACCTGGCTTGTGTGACGGAGACCTGGGTGCGCGAAGGGGTAACTGTTACCCTACGAGAGATGGCACCCCCGGGTTTCTCCGTCCTTCACCAGTCACGGACTGTGGGCCGGGGGGGAGGGGTGGCATTATTAATCCGGGAAGATTGTTCTTTCAGGGCTCTACCATCGCCTTCGATCCCCGGCATTGAATGTGTTGGCCTAGTGTGGGGCTCCGAGGAGAGCTTGGCTGTCTGGCTGGTGTACCGGCCACCTAGCGCACCAGCAGCCACCCTGACAGGCCTGCTGGAGGCGGTGGCCGGCTGGGCCTTGGAGTTCCCTAACCTATTGGTATTGGGGGACTTCAACATCCATGCTGATGCCACTCCCTCCTCACAGGCTCTGGACCTGGTGTCTTCCATGGCGACACTAGGGCTCTCCCAGTTTGTTTCGGGCCCCACACATCAAGCAGGCCACACACTGGATTTGATCTTTGGTGCCGGTATAGATGTGATCATGTCTCCTTCAATGAAGGTGCCATGGTCTGATCACTACGCTCTGAAAGCCAGGATTGACTTTCCACCCCCACCCTGCTTAGGTGGCAAGCCGATTTGGGCTCGCCTGCAGAGGCTGATGGACCCTGATAGACTCCGTCAAGCCTTGCGGGACCTTGCTCCCCCTGGCGACTCATTGACTGAGCTTGTTGAGGGCTGGAATATCCAGCTCCTGGCAACCATCGATGAGATCGCACCTAAGCGCCCTCTGCGACCCCGCAGAAACCGGGCTCCCTGGTTTACCGAGGAGCTTCGGAAAATGAAGCGGGACCTCAGACGGCTAGAGCGAGTATGGCGGGGTGCCCGTGACGGAGCCTCAAGAACATCCTATAGGGTCTTTATGAAAACCTATGAGATGGCAGTGAAGGCCGCTAAGAAGTCTTACTTCTCGGTCTCCATTGCATCCACTAGCTCTCGCCCGGCACAATTATTTAGTATAATTTGGTCTTTAACGTCCCTTGAAGGACAGCCAAATCTAAATAACAATCTGACACACAGCTATGAGGCATTTGCGAGCTTTTTTGCGGAGAAGGTCCTGTTGCTCCGCCATGACCTCCCTGCCAACTTGGATACAATAAAGGAACTGGAGGCCCCTCGACTGTCCTCGGGTCCAGTATTGGACCATTTTGACCGGATATATCCAGCCGATGTGGACAGACTCCTCCGAGCTGGAAAGCCCACCACCTGTCCTCTTGACCCGTGCCCGTCATGGCTGATTAGAGTGTGTCCAGACGAGGTGCGGGCCCCCCTGGGGGATATCATCAATTTGTCCCTTGGCACCGGGATATTCCCAGGGGAACTGAAGGAGGCAGTGGTGCGTCCGCTCTTAAAGAAAACATCATTAGATCCCTTAGATCTATCCAATTTCCGCCCGGTCTCGAATCTTCCATTCCTGGGCAAGGTGATTGAGAGAGCGGTTGCTGAACAGCTTGGTAGGTTTCTGGATGAAACATCTGCTCTGGATCCATTCCAGTCCGGCTTCCGCGCTGGTCATGGGACCGACACGGCTCTGGTCGCCCTAACAGATGATCTCCGCAGGCAGCTGGATCAAGGCGGGTCGGGGCTGCTGATTCTTCTAGATCTGTCAGCAGCCTTCGACATGGTCGATCACAAACTCCTGGACCACCGCCTTGCCGACGTGGGGATCCAGGGCACAGTCCTTCAATGGCTGCGCTCGTTTCTCTCTTATTATTATTATCTCTCTTATTATTATTATTATTGTGTACATACAAGCATGCCAGAATTTGTTTTCTCTGTTTTCCCACCAATGCACATGTTCACCTCTGTAACACAGGGACAGGGGAGGATTCTGAAGGTTGTATCCACTGCTACTGCTACTCAGAGCAGACCCACTAAAACTGAGGAACATGACTAAGTCAGGGGAGGTCCATGTATTTCAGTGGAACTATCTGAGCGAAACTTAGCTGAACAGACCCCAGGGGATCTGTGAGCAGCAGCAAAGTGATAATATGCCAGTTCTAGAATCAACCAGCCATATCTTTCAAATGGTCTGGACCTTGCTTGGAGACAACCCCAAGTTCAGTCCCTGGCATCTTCCACTAAAGTGATGGAAAGACCTCCTGGTGCCTGAGACCTGGAGCACCACCACTCATTGGAGTCAACTATACTGAACTTGATGCACAAATAGAGCCTACGTAGGCCAGTTGTCCATGACTAGCCCTTACCATGAAGCCACTTCCAAGAATAACCATGAGTGGGGGGACAGATGAAGGCAGGAATTGGAGTCTGAATGGTCCAACAAGGCTTTTCAAAGTGTTCATTCTAGCAGAGAAGGCTCTGCTTTGGGCAGCAAAATGTTCAGGCAGCATGGTAACACATTCAAGGTCCTAAGGTAAGTGGGGAGCCTGGTGCCCTCTAGCTGATGTTGAACTACAGCTCCCATCATCCCTATGTACTGTCCACACTGGCTGAGGCTGATGGGAGATGGAGTCCAACAACTCCTGGAGGGGAAAACATTGGCTACCTGTGACTGGTCCATTGTGTCAGGGCTTGGCCAAACCTGGTCAACCCAGCAACCATCTATCTCTCTTTTTCTAACACCAAGCCAGCGTCCAGGGTAATAGAAAACTCTGCTTATGTGTGTGCATAACTGCCAGCTCCAGAACACATTCTATGCATCTGATGAGTTGGACTCTGGCTCACAAAAGCTCATGCCACAATAATTTTCTTTTTCAAAAACTGACTTCATCATCCCATGGGGCTGAAGGGAACTGTACTTCCAAACACCTGGAGGACACCAGGTTGGCAAAGGCTTGTATATAATGTGCTACAAGACTCCAGATTGTTTTTCCTGCAGCACACTAACACAACTACTTTTCTGGAATTTGGTAATCCACTCACTTGTTCTACACTGCACCAATTCACAGCAATTACTGTTTCTAGCCAGAAGCATGTCAGAGATCAAAGAATTATATTAATATTTTATAATCCAAATCAAACAAGTAAGGGATTTGCAACGCAATTCTATGCATGTCAACTGATAAGTAAGTCCCATTGAGTTCAATAAACATTATTCTTAGAGAAGTACTGGCGTAAACAACCAAGTCTGCTTTAGGAGTTCAACTAGTCTTCTCTAGCCTGGTACCCAACAGATGCTGTTGGACTACAACTCTTAAATTCCCTGACCGTTGGCCATGCTAATTGGGGCCAGCAGGAGTCAGATTTCAGTAACATCTGTGTGGCAGGCACAGGTCTCCCATCCCTGTCCTGATGCCACCAGTTTACTTACTCTCAGCAGAAGAAGAGTTTGGATTTGATATCCCGCTTTATCACTACCCGAAGGAGTCTCAAAGCGGCTAACATTCTCCTTTCCCTTCCTCCCCCACAACAAACACTCTGTGAAGTGAGCGGGGCTGAGAGACTTCAAAGAAGTGTGACTGGCCCAAGGTCACCCAGCAGCTGCATGTGGAGGAGCGGAGACACGAACCCGGTTCACCAGATTACGAGACTACCGCTCTTAACCACTACAGCACACTGGCTCTCAAAGAACAGTAGCTTTTTTGGAAAGAGGGAGAAAGAGAGCAAGGGTGGTAACCCAGCTGACCAAGAGAAGCCCTCCATCTCTATGGCAACAAGGACACAATGGCCAATAGCCACCAGAAGGCTTAGCATAGAGAAGCCTTTCCATCCAACCAAATAACAGCCTGAAAAAGCACTTTCCAGGGCACCGAGGGGTCATTTCACACAATTCCCAGTGAATCTTGTTAACAAGAAATGGAATTAAGCATGAAACTCCCAGCCCATCAGCCTGACACGGTGCCACGGTGGTCTGCCTTGAGCCTTCTTGAGCAGCAAGTGATGAAGAGATAACAGGGTGGGGTGGGGAATCATTAATGGCCAGAGAGAAGGTGGGCAGGGAACCATTTGTCTTCCTTTCTCAAAACATTAGGACTTGGGGACACCCCATCAAATTGATTGGCAGGAGATTCAAAAGAAAATCCTCCTTCACTCTGGACATATAATTAATTCATGGTATTCATTGCCAGAAGACACAGCGATGATGACAGGTTTAGATTGCTTTTAAAAAAAGAAGTATTGTACAAATTCTTGGAGGGTAGGCCTAACATATTTTGAGGGTTCCTGGCTCCATCTCTGCCACTTGAGGCTCAGGTAGCCTCAGTGGCTAGGAGAGCCCTTTCCAACTACAGCTGGACAAGGATAACCCGGCTGCAGTGATTCATGCACTGCTAATCTCAATACTTGCTTACTGCAAAGTACTATGTAGGGCTCCCCTTGGACCTGTTTTGAAAACCCCAGCTGGGGCACAATGCTGTACCTAGAAGTGTGGTGAAGTGTGAATTTCATAGACTGTTTCAGAAAGTGTTGACCCATCCAATGCTTTACCCACCCACCCCACCCATATGTTTCATTATATCCTGACGGAATGCTAGATGAGGCCAGGGGCCTGAAGGAGCACCAGCTGCTCCCACTTCCATCTGCCCATGCTTAGAGGTTGTCATCCAGAGAAAGGGGCCCCTCAGCTGTGTACCACCTCCGCCAAGGAGGCCTACATGATGACAACATGGTTATCTCTAAGTCGCTGGAGGAAAGGCTTTGCATCACACAGGTGCTTTAAAAACCTGTTAATGATCTGCTCTAGTTTTGCTCTCATTCTTTTATCTGCTGCTTTTCCTCAATGCTTCTATTGTATTGCTTTGCTATGTTTTCATGCCATTGCGAACCAGCCTAGAATTTCAGTAATGTATAATGAACATATAAATATTTTAAATTAGAGCCAAACTGACAGTTCTCAGAAGACACCTTTTCTTCAGAAATCTGAGTTTTTGTTGTTGTTGATGATGATGATGATGATGTGGTGTGTGTGTGTGTGTGTGTGTGTGTGTGGTCTTAGAAGAGGGATGAGAAACTCAGGCTCAGGATTTGGGTGTGGCCCTCCATGCCTCTCTGCATGGCCCCCATGACTCTCCCTGGGAGGCTACACCGTCTCCTCAGTCACAAACCCTCTCCGCAAGCTATGCCCCTTGCTGGCCTTGCTTTGCACCCTGCCCAAGTGTTTTTGCCAGGCTGGAAGGTGTCATTGAACTCTGATGATGTTTCTTGCTTACCAGGATCCAGGATCAAGGTGTGTGTGTGTGTGTGTGTGTGTGTGTGTGTGTGTGTGTGTAGAAGCCAGACTACTGTACTAAGGTAATGTTTACATTCATGGCTCCACCCACGTTTTCTTCTGGCCATCTGCACTGCTGGCATGTGGTCCCTGTAAGGGAAGGTGACCCTCAGGTTGAAAATGTTCCTGCTGTGCCTGCCCCATGCCTCTGAATATTCTCCACCACTTTTTGTGTGGCTACTGCCCCCATCCTACCCCTTTCCCCACATTGTGTAGGATGCAGCATTGTGTAGGATGGGCATTGTGTAGGATGCAGAATGGTAGCCAGGCTGCCAGCAGAGTTCTAATCTCCACTTTGTCACATGAAGTCCAGTGACTGACTAGGGCCAGTCACTGTCCCTTAGCCTAACTTACCTCACAGGCAGCACTTTTTTTTCTTCCAGGGGCTACTCAAGGCTACACAGTACTGGCACCTCTTTTTTTTTTTTTTTAGGTTAAAAAGTATGACACTTACTGTAACAACTTCATGGTGAGTACCAGCACCAATTTTTCTAGGGGAATAAAGCACTGCTCACATGGTAGTTATGAGGATAACATGGAGAGGGGGGTGAAGCATGTACTCCACTTTGAGCTCCTTGCAGGAAAAGTGGGATATAAATGGTATTAACAACAACACAGTTGCTTCTACTACCACCTTCAACAATAGGGAATAACAGCCTTTGGATGAAAATAGAAGCAGTTCTGCTGCTGCCACTGCTAATGGAGCTTTCTGAGACTTTCTCCCCCCCCCCCCCCCCCCGAGAAACAGTGAAATGCCCCTGCAATTTCTCTGCCCTAGAATAGGGTGGGGAATTTTGAGGGGTCAGCTATCTTGCTGAATGACAACAACTGGCTCAAGATTCCCCAGGAATCTTTTCAACCATGTGCAGATTTGAACCTACATTCCATTGTGCCAAGTTCAACATTCAATCCAGTACACACAACCCTCCCTGATTCCTGCAAAACTCATCTCTGAATCAGGAGACCTTGAGCGTGCACACATGCACATGCGCGCGCACACAGGCACTCTTAGATTAGAGCCATAGTTGGCCATCAGCCATTGCTGAGCAAATTCTTGCCAACTAACACACCTGCCTTTTGCAATAATCCACCATAAACAGGATCTCAGCTGGCATCACCTCTGATGATACACTCCAACTCACCCAGCCAATGATGGTTGTAACACTTCAGCAACATCATATGGCGATCCTAATTTCTTTCTTTCCCCAGTGAAGTTAAACTGGTTACAGCCCAGGAGGCAGTAGAAGAACCAGATAGAGGAGCTGCCATGAGCTGCCTTTAAAAATCAGATTTCTGAGCACTGTTGCCTGTCAGCGTTTCAGAGACAAAAAGGGGCTGAGATAGAATCAGGCGGGAGAAAGAAAGCGAGTCTGTTGTACTTACATTACTATATCCCTTGGAGTCAATATCAGCAAGACTTCCATTAACTCCAGTTGGGGGAAAGGAGGGGCTATAGAAGCTAAGGAAGAATATTGCTAACTAAGCTAAGATATTGATAACTGAGCAAAATCAAAAACTTTGGGGTGGTTTTTGGGGGCGGGATAACTATTTGGTCATCACACTCTATAGTAGCAATCACAGGTGCTGAGTGCCAACAGCAACAGAACCAAAATGGGGCCACTGATAAACTAAATGTTGGTATATGTGCATGAAGAAACGTGATTTGCATGTGTGTGTGTGTGTGTGTGTGTGTGTGTGTGTGTGTATGGGGAGTGGAGAACCAGCACACATCCAAAAATAACCAAATGATGGCTAAACCTGCTCAGTAGCCATAGAATGTTGAGTGTTAATTGGAGGAGAAAACCAGAGGAAAGGGGACAGACTGGAATATCGTGGAGGTGGGCACAGTGGGTGGGCTGGCTGGAACACTGAACAGGGGCACAGCAACAACTTTCAATATACCGTACTTTAAGGGCCAAAAATCTGTGCAACAGCAGTGGGAGCCATGAACTAGATGGCAGGCACCTTCTTCCTCAATGTTTCAAGACACATTTTATTGTTTTTCCAGAGAAGTTTGTGTATGATGTTTTTATCACAGAATTGCCAGGTGACCCCACTCCATCACTTCCAGCAGCAGCTGCATTTGCAGGACTTGATGTTGATATCATATTTGAGTAGCTTTTGTGCCTGCATGAGCTTTCCAGGCCACTGTGAACTCCAGTGGCACTTCTTCACCAATGGGGCAAATTTCTCCTTCTGTGTCTGAAAGGGCAGACATTCATGTTTATGATCTGCTTGCCTGTATCCTCTGCCTCGTTATTGGCTTCATTATTTCTTTATGTATCTCCTTTTGTTGTTCGCTGTTCTTTTGTTCTCTTCTCTGTCCTTTCTTCTCTCTCTGATGCTTGGCACAATTAAGGCAGCTAAATCAGCAACGGCTGGCAGCCTGGGACTGCTTGCCTCCTTAATTCTCTTTTAAGATTTGAATTTCAGATGTAGCACTGGCCTTCTGTTCGTGGAGGTCTTAAAATTACTCAGGAACTGCGAAGGCTGCATTTGCAGTTCTCCTGGGTTCCTTTTGGATGTCACTTTAAAAATTAAGAGGTAAATCTCACCCGTCATTCCCTCCCCCTTCCAATCCAAAAGGCAGAAGTTTAAGGAGCAGCAAAGTTAAAAAGTTTAAATATGCAGCAAGAAATTTCCTCCCAATAGGACCAAGAACTTGCATTTGAACCAAAGCATGTAGCACATTTGTTTTCATGAGTGTGAAAATATCCTTCCCACTTTTAGCATCTTCCTGTATTTGTTGTGAGCACAGCTGTGTCACTATTCCTGGCTTCATTTCCCACATTTTGCTTTTTGTCCTGTTGGCTGAGAGAACCCACTTGATTTTCTCAAGGATATCCTGATGCTTCCAAATTAGTGCAGCTGAGCAAAACCTCAAGAATCATCACAGCCAATAGGATAAAATACTTTTTGGGGGTCTATTTGTTCAGCTGCTCAACTTTTGAAGCAAATACTGGAATTTGAGAATCATAATTTTAATGCCTTATTGTGCATCATGGTTATATTGAATACCCAGTGCCTTCTCAGTCAAAGCATGTTTGATAACATAATAATAATAATAATAATAATAATAATAATAATAATTTTATTTATACCCCCTCCCCAGCCAGGTCCGGGCTCAGGGCGGCTAACAACCAATAATAAAAACAAGTTGATTAAAATAAAATTTAAAAGATTAAGATACAACATTAAAACATTAGGATGCAGCCTCTTCACAGGAGGAGAAAGGAAAAAGAAAGAGGGGGAGGGAATCAAACTGATTCTAAGCCAAAGGCCAGGTGGAACAATTCTGTCTTACAGGCCCTGCAGAAAGAAATCAGATCCCACAGGGCCCTGATCTCATGAGACAGAGCATTCCACCAGGTCGGAGCCAGTGTTGACAAGGCTCTGGCTCTGGTTGAGGCTAATCTAACTTCCTTAGGGCCCGGGACCTCTAGAGTGTTGTTATATATGGACATTAAGGTCCTCCGTGGAGCATACCAGGAGAGGTGGTCCTGTAAGTACGAGGGTCCTAGAACGTGAAGGGCTTTAAAGGTCAAACCAGCACCTTAAATCTGACCCTGTACTCCATTGGGAGGCAGTGCAGCTGGAAAAGCACTGGGTGAATATGCTCCCATGGCAGAGACCCCATGAGGAGCCTCGCTGCAGCATCCTGCACCCGCTGGAGTTTCTGGGACAGCTTCAAGGGCAGCCCCGCGTAGAGCGAATTACAGTAGTCAAGCCTGGAGGTGACCATCACATGGATCACTGTGGCCAGGTCGGGGCGGGAAAGGTAAGGGACCAACTGCTTGATGCGGCGAAGGTGGAAAAATAACATAGGCTAGTGATCGACAATTTTTAAATTTTTAGAGATCACTCGGTTCTCCAGATACTAATCAGGGAGCCAGAACAACCTGACCAATTCATGGATAGTCAGACATTTGTCCCCAATCTGAAATCTAGGGAAACCCCAGTTCTGAGGACAGAGCATGGGGGTCACGCTTTGCCAGTGGGCCTAGGGCCACAAATTAATCATTTCATTTTCAAAACAGATGGAAATATGAGTACCTGGATTAAAAGATGACAATCAGCCCAGAGAAATGGTACTTAAGAGTGTTGAAAACCCTCACCTCTTGTATAATAATACAAAGCAACTGTGAGGAACTGCTGATGACCAACCCCAAACAGGTGCAGCTCAGTGAAAAATCTTCCAGACCTTGAATTGACTCTACCCACCAGGTTGGCCATTGACTCTTTCTGGCCAGGAAGGAGTATTAAGAGGGCAGGGGCATAGCCCCAGGTGCACAATTTTGATGGGGCGTGAACCAGGTGCCCCCACAGAGGTATTCCCATCCCACCCTGCCTGTCACCAAGCATCTCAGGGCCTGGCCTTACCACTGTGTCCCCAGCCTCCTCACTGAATAGCCGCCTGGCCAGCATTAAGGAGATTCACCCACCAAGGGCCATGTCAGCTGGCTGGACTCCTCCCTGTCTGGGCAAGCAAGCAGCACAGTGCAGCCCCAGCTCCAGTGGTAAGGATTGGCTAGCACGGTGGCTTCTGTTAAACCTCTGCACACACACATATGCCCCAGGCGCCAACAAGCAACGCAATGATGCACTAAGAGGGCTTCCTGCCTCCTGCTGTGCTCTCTGGTTCTGTCTTCTGTTGTGCTTTCTAATCCCAACTTGCTCTTTGGTCCTAGCTAGTGGAGGCTAGTGCATTAGGGTAAATGGGGTCCTGCCCCACTAAGCTCAGTCTGCTCCCAGCTGGTTCCCCACCTCCCTGCCTTCTTCCTTAGAACTAGTCCAGGGGGTGGTGCTGACTGTCAGCTTCCTCCTCTTCCTCCTCAGTGTTGTCTTATAGCAGTAGTTCTCAACCTGTGGGTCTCCAGATGTTGTTGGACTACAACTCCCATCATCCCTGAGCTCTGGCCTTGCTAGCTAGGGATGATGGGAGTTGTAGTCCAACAACATCTGGGGGCCTACAGGTTGAGAACCGCTGTCTTATAGGGAGGACGATTGGGGGAAAGCTAGGGTTAGTTGACTCTGCCTGTCACTGGCTTTGATTCCACCTACTGTTGGTTTTCCTGCCCTACCAGCCGCAATGGGCACCACCCTCCAATGGCTCCACCACTAGCTATTGATTTGCTCAGCCCTGACCACAGATTACCATGCCGTGTAGTTCCACAGCCATTTTGTAGCAAGCTAGCGTATTTGCCCACTGTGATGACCCAGTCCAGACACAGTGTTCCATTCCACAAATGCTGAGTAGAACAGCAGACAATTGATTGCGCCTGCTACTGTAATGCCAAATGACATCTGGCAAACTTGCCTTTTCCTGCAACAACTTTCAGTGAAAGGCAGGCTTCATATCACACAACCCAACCGATCAGTTGCAAAATGTAGAAGCAGGGGATCTGAAATTGGGGGTAGAAGGGAGAAAGACATGCGAGAGATGTGTCAAATTATGCATTGTGTGGAGAAATATTAACACCCAATGCAGTTATCCAATGACACTGAATATTGGGAGATTTGGGATAGATAAAAGAAAAGACTTCTTCACATGGTTCAAACCATGGAATTTGCTCCTACAAGATGCCCCAAGGAAGCATGTGCCATGGTTCATTGCTCAAACCCACTTCAGACCACTTTAAATAGCTCCCCTCCTTGCTGCCCTGAGTTCCTCAGCATCCCTTTCAGTAAAGATCAGAGTGTGCCCAGGGATTTGATTTTGGTCCAATTTCAACAAAGGGAGCAGAGTTCAGGCAATGCAGAGTTAAATCTGTCACTGAATAGTTTGAACTCAGTCTTCACACACCATCTTGTTTTGAATTACTGGGCTCTGATCAGTCATGAAGATGGCATTTTAAAACAAACAAATAAGCAAACAAAAAGAGTGAAGACAGCTTCTCCACTTTTTAAGTCTTTTTTATCACCTGTGTGTATTTTTTATTTCGTTTTGGGTGAACATTTATTATGAATCTCTGATCTGAGGCTATTTTGGAAGGTGATTTCTATGTTCCTATGAATGCAACCAGTCATAAATCAGGCATACTCTTACAACCTGATGTGGAGTTAGATTGCAGCATTCCCACTGTCTCTAGGGGACAAAGGAGTCTCTGCTACCTGCAGCTGGAGTGGAAACACCATTTGTATTCTTCCCTCCCATTATGAATAGCACTTTCGCTCTCAAATCTTGTAATATTCAAAACCCTTGGCCATCTTCAGAGATTGCTACCATGTTTGCATGATTGGAAATGTCAAGGGGAACATTTATAAATGAACACACAGTCTCTAGGAATGGATTGGTTCTCTTCCTATCAAAGCAGAAAATCTACCCAGAAACATGGTCATGTGTGAAGGTAGCATCCATCCTCACCCCCCTCCTGCATCCCCATCAATAAACTTTTACAGCAAATACCCCATTTTTTATTTTTATGGCCACATTGGCTGGAGAGAGATATCGGATTAATATGAGAATAAAGCAGGGCAGGGAAATGGGCCCTAAATATGGAAGGGAGGTCTGTCACGGCATCATCCAAAATTTGCTGCTTGATTCGGTGTTTACTGGGTCAGGCCACTGTAATTTATAGGTGGCTTAATCGCTCCCCTGTGCTTTCAGACTCTGGTTGAGAGAAAATGCAACTTAGTTTTGTTGTTATCTAGGGCTCTGTGCTGCTGAGTCAAGTTGCCAATGAAAGCTACCTAAAGTGAAATTCAGAGTGGATGCAATGTGAAGCAACCCGCTCAATCAAGAGGTTGGCAAGCCTTTCAAGGGACAGTAAAAATAACCATTTGAACCCAGAGGGGAGGAATTTCATAGATACGTTAGGACTGATGCAGAAACTCACTTGCTCTTGAGACTCACAGAAAAAGCAGGTTGTATCAGGTGAAGTCAGACCAAGCAGGTCAAGTCTAGCCAAGGAAAGCAAAGACAAGTCACAACAGACAAGGTCAGGTCAATATAGAGAAAGCTCATTCAAAAGTTTTCTTATGCAGAGGGCAGAGGGGAATCAGGACCCTGGATAGCTCCTATTAGGTCCTACTAGTTCAAGGTGTCTTGGCTAGCTATAAGATGTTGCCCCAGAAGGGAACTGAAGCCTTTTTGTAGGCCAACTGAGCTGAGTTTTTAAATGGTCCTCACTGGATGTTGCTGCCTTTGAGTACTGCAAGACTGGTAAAATAGAGGTAATGCATGGGATTCATCTGCTGGGTCCATACGTAGTGACAGGGCTATGTGGTGAAGCACTGCATGCACAGGACCAATTTGACAAAATATTTCCCTTCCAGAAAAAGAGGGCTGGGTTGTATGAAGATGACTTGCACCAAGACAGACCATTGGCCCAGCTAGCTCAGTATTTTCCACAATGACTGGCAGTGGCTCACCAGGATTTCAGGCAGCACACTTTTCCCACCCTACTAGGAAACATCTCTGGATCCAATGCCATTTGTAAATTATTATTATTATTATTTATTAAAACCTCTTTGGGTGTTGTCCATCAGAAGTTGCCTCCTCACCTGTGTGCAGAGAGGCTACCTGTCTGCTTTTCTACCCTTTGCACAAGCTTTCCTTGCTGGGTGGGAACATGAGCTGGCCTAAGCTGGGAAGGGCATCAGAAGTTACAAACTGGGAGTTGTGGAGTTCACATGCCTTTGTCTTTGTGTCACTATGGTAGATTGCCAGAGGAGGAAGTTGTTGATCTCTTCTTTGTTGCACTGTGGTATGCTAGAGGGCAGAATTTACCACTAAAAGCTCTGCAGGGATCCAGTGACTCAAAGAGCCAAGGGGATTGTACCACCTGGTATTATTAAGCTGTTGATTCTCACCCAACTCTCCCCAATGAGCATCTTGTTGAGCTGCTGAACCTTTAGAAGCTGTCACCAAATTTCAGCCTAAAGTGGAATTTGTTGTGACATCTATCGGAAGCCCAAAAAACTATGAGGAGACTCCTGGGATTTCCCTGGGGTGTTCCACTCTTCTCTAAGGACACATTCACAATGTACATTTAAGCACTATGACTCCACTGATTCACAGCATCCCCCAAAGAATTCTGGGAGCTGTAGTTTCTTAAGGGTGCTGAGAGGCCAACTATTCTTCTTACAGAGCTACAATGCTCAGAGTTCCCTTTGCATAAGGATTGATTGTTAAACCACTGCAGAAATTACAGCTCTTAGAGGGAAATAGTGGTATCCTGACCGTCATTAGCACCCTTAGCAAACTACAGCTTGCAGAATTCCTTGGGAGAAGTCATGTATGGGGTGAAGAGAACAAGTTTTTACACTTTTTTAAATGGAGCTGATTTACTCCAGGTAAAATTCTTTGTATAGGGTGAAGATTTCCTGGTGCACGATTACATATTTGTGAGTTGAAGGATAATCCCTCTTCCAACCTCTCCTTCTTTTTCCTCCCCACCTCACAGTTGCAAAGAAAGAGGCACATTCTTTTAATTTAACCTTGCAAAATAGGTGAGAAAGTGGGCACATACCCCTTTCACTCTTGATCATCCTTGCAAAAGCATCTCCTCGGATTCCTCCAGTTTGCTGGAAATGACTTCAGCCTCACCTCATCTACGGCTGCATTAAAGTGATGGGAAAGAAGGAAGGACGTTTACAAGCCTCCCATTGGTGTTTACACACACGGCAGACACTGCTTGGTTTGTCAGAATTATTGAAGATGAAAATCAAGCTGTTATGACAAGCTCTCCCACTTGCAGCACTGCATGCTGATGACCCAGCTGCAATTTCCGGACAGGACTTCTTGGCGTCTCTCTTGAAAAGGACGGAATCACCACTCACAAGGGGACAGTCATGGATGGACACACAACATTTTGAAACAATGACATGATGGGGTCTCTGTGTTTATTTTATTTTAAGCACTGCAGGGTGGGGGTTTCCACTTATTGCTTCAGCCACATCATCAAGTGCTGGCAGCGGGGCGGTGGGGGGGGGGCAGGGGAAACCATTCTCAGCCTGAGAGCTGCATTCACTTCTGGGCTACCTTCTCAGGACCACAAGCCATAAACATGAGACCTGAGGCAAAAGGTGATCAAGGCAATGAATGTGGCTCTTCCCCATCGCCTACCACCTGACAGCCTGTTAACTGGCAATGGCAGGGATTGAATCTGGGTCCTTCTGGGGCCTTTTGTAGGCAAGGCAGGTGCTGTACTACCAAGCTGCCAGGGGACCAGCCCAGCACAAAGGACAGAGCCCTGCACATGGCTAACAGTGCCTGACTCAAGTGTGGGAGAAGCAACAGTGAGTGGCATGGTGGTGCTGTAGAACTTGGATTACTCTCTTTTTATTCTTTTTTCAGCCAAAGCATACCAGAGCACAGTTTCGGCACCTTTCAGGCAGGCGGCATTGCAGGCCAGCTCTCTCTCCCCCCCAAGCTCTCTTGCCTTTACATACTTCTGAGAAGCCCAAAACGAACATTTCAAATCAAAATGGAAACTGGCCAGCTTGTGCAAGTCTACACTTTTTTTAGATCCATGACTCTTCCTAACTCCTAGCTGCTCCTAGCCACAATTGGTCAAACTACAGGGCAGGGACAATTTGTATTTCCTTTTCTCCAATCCATCTCCTTTGTAGCAGCGGTGGACTTTAAGCTTTCCATCCAGGCCTCTACCGTTGCACACACACACACACACACACACACACACACACACACACACACACATTTTTGTGAGGTCCCTTCCGAGCTGCCCAAGCCAATCACCTGAATCCAAAAGAGCAAGGGGTTTATTTGAACTGCACCAGAACCAGCAGTGACCCCCCAAACCATCTAGGGGGGGGAGCATTGCTTCCCATTATCCCAGCCTAGCTGCTCACAAATGAGATTTTGTGTTGGATCCCATGTTGTTTGCATCCCAATCACTCTCCTATCTTCAAAACCAGTCAAAACTCCAGCCAGCTTCAGAATCTGCTTCCTTCTTTACAGCACACTGCATAATATCAAAATCTCTGTGGGGTTATTTGATAAGAAGGATTTTCTCGCTGCTCATTCACATCCTGGCCTCAGCTGAAGCCTCTCCCAGGGCACCCCACCTTCATTCTGATAAAGGTGTGCTGCTAATTGAATTACAACCAAATGCAGCCCCATTACAATTAAAAGGCAATTACATGGGCAAATTGGCACTTAATTTAGGTGCAACAAACAAACATCTTTTATCAAAAATGGCATTTCATAGTATGTCGTTTCCAGCTTGCCTGAGAAACACTCCATCTTCTTTGGGTTATATTTAACAGGGAACCCTAGGGTAGCTTTGCATACAAAATATTCAGCTGCACTTCCAGTCAGTTGCAAAAGAGGGGGGGAGCCATGGTTTGGGTAAACAAGACACTTCAACAATAATTGCAAGCAAGTAATTTGGATACGGATTCTGGAAAACATGAGCAATGTGTGTAATATGAAAAATAGGCTGTTTATATCGACATTTGTGTGTGTGTGTGAAAATGCTTCAATTTGGAAAGGGGAATGAGAGTACTATTTGAACAAGGGAGTGGCAAATGCCATAATATTGAAATACTGAACACATTAAAGCATAAATCAAACGTGGATGTGAATTGGCTCTGTTCAAATGCGGATGAATTCTAAAG
The DNA here is from genome assembly GCF_951804945.1 of Podarcis cretensis. NCBI lineage: Eukaryota > Metazoa > Chordata > Lepidosauria > Squamata > Lacertidae > Podarcis > Podarcis cretensis. The sequence continues at coordinate 34,119,244 of NC_137177.1, forward strand.
CACCAAAGACTTTGCTTAAGTGGGAGGGCTTGATGTTACAGCTAGTTTGGGAAATGCCTTTTTCGGATGGAATCCTATTTTCCCCTAAGGACTACGTTCTGAGTTTGGAGGTATTCTTAGATAGAGATTGACAGATCTGTCAGTTTTTGTTTCTCTCAGGTTTTAAATCTAGCCCCATTTCTGCATCTTTGCAAACTTTTCTTTTAAAGTCCTTTCCTTGTGAACATATATATGCATTTCTTGTGTACATTTCTCCTGATACATGAATTTTGAGAATGTATTGTGGTTTTTATTCCCCCCCCCCCCCACAATATGCACATGCACTCTTTCCCCATGTGTGCTCTTTTGCATACATTTTTGGGTTGGTGAAGTGCAGATTTCATTTCCATTTCTATATTGATTTGGGAAATGTGAATAGGTAGGTTTGCATTAAGAAGCAAACTGAACAAATGTCTTTCCCATCCCTATGTGTGGGTGAAACATTGAGAGTACTCTTGCACTCAGATTTTGCTTGCAAGCTTTCCATAGGCATCTGGCTGGGCACTCTGAGAACAGGTTGCTGGGCTTTGATGGGCCTTTGGCCTGATCCAACAGCAGTCAAATGGGGCCCACAGCCTGATTTTACTTGGACCTCTGGGTTCATCCCCACCTATCAGCTATTCACTGGGGAGCAGCTGAGAGAGAAAAGGGGTTTTAATGTTGTGCAAAGTGTAAACTGCAGGCTCCTTCCTCTGTTAGAAGATCAAAGCTGTGGAAGAAACGACTCGGGAAAAAGAGAGAGACTTCAGTTTTGGGCAAGTACGCAAAAACTCGAGCATGCCATTTCCATGATGCCATTGCATCTTGAAGTTGGACGTTTTGAACAGCTGTAAGGCAGGGCTTGCAGTTCAGCTGTGCATTGATTTGCATTCTTCTGCTTGAATTGCTAAGTTCTTTTTGCCTTTTGCGCAGTCAGGACAGATAAAGAGCACTGGAGAGCTTTGTCCCCACTCCCACAAACTTTATTGTAAATAAAGTCTGTGGAGAAAATGGAAAGTGAAATTTCAGATCTGCAAAACCTGCACTTCCAAAAGGGCCATATAATGTTTGTTCTGCATCTGTTCAAAGTCAGTCTTCCAGTGTGGAAGCACTTACACCTTGGAGATCCCTTCAAGTGCCCCTCTCTGTACTGTTTTAGATGTCTGCTAAAATGTATCTTATTTCAGCAAGCCTGTCCAGACACATACTTTAGTTATGCATACAAGTTTGGAATATTTGCTGGTTATATTTATGTATTAGTAATAATTGTGTTGTTGTAGTAGTAGCAGTTGTTTAAATTTGTATACCGCCTTTCATCCATAGATCTCAGGGTGGTTCGCAATACAAAATGACAATATGAAAACACACACAATACATAAGAAGTTTAAGAATCTACCTGAAACCACGTGTGGACTCAGAGCCTCTTCAGGAACCAATGGTGCCACTGTGGCTGGACCTTTGGGCTGAATTCCAGTGTCCCATGGCCCAGGATGCCCCACCAAAGTCCATCCAGAGAGCAGCAGACAAACAGATCAGTATCTCAGCTGACTGGCTTTGGTCACTGCAATATCCTTTTTCTTCTTATTTTGTTTACAAAAACTTTTATATTTGGGGGCTGGCCAGCCAGGTTACAGATGCTCATTTCATCATTTTACTTTTAAAACTATAAAACTATATTATCCTTTTCTACCAGGAAATGGTGCTTATTCCAAAATAAATGTTTTGATCACCAGGGCTTCAGGAGCAACCTCTAGTTTTATGGCTGTAGTTATGGTAGTTATGACAGTGCTATGACTCAAGCGAGTTTAAACTGTGAAAGTGCCTGTGCTCAGATCATTTTCTTTCTTTCTTTCTTTCTTTCTTTCTTTCTTTCTTTCTTTCTTTCTTTCTTTCTTTTTGACAATGAGTTTGGCAAACTGTAGGTTCCCTCTTGGTTCTAACATAGTGGGAATGCAGAAGTACAGTAGCTGTAAAGCTGCTTTGGGGAAATGGTGTCAGGGGAGCAGGGAAATGTAGATTGTGTGCTTCACAACTGAAATAAAACAGATGGATGCCTAGGATGGGGAATATGTGGCCTTCCAGGTTTTTCTCCTATTATAACTCCCATCATCCTTCATGGCTGACCATACTGGCTGGGACTGGTGGGAGTTGGAGTCCAAAAACATCTGGAGGCCAGCAGTTCCATATACCTGCTCTGATATTACTTAGCTACACCATTGTCAGGCCAAGTGGAGAACAGCAATATGTATCAATAGGCTCTGTGGCTGGCAGGCAGACATATAAAGGTTCTGGACTGGCCAGAACTGGTATAAAAGCAAGGATTAGCTGCAAACAGCCTGCCACACTTCCATCTCCATCTTTCAGTTATCCTAACCTCCTCTCGTTCTGGGCCTAGATTTGGGTACACTTGTCCATGGGCTATAGTCTCAACTTGAGAAAAGCTTCACATTTTTTTTAATAGTCCATATAGTCATGGTTTTTAACTGCTAGTCATCAATACCTCATTAACAGCTTACAAAGGACAATGAGCCATATAAAAGGATGCATAGAATCCAACTACATACACTTTGAGAGTGTGTTTTGTTAAATAAATGTTCTGTATGACCACAAACAAACAAAGGAAATGAAACTCTGCAAGGGTTGCAGGATCTGAAATGGGGTATTCTTTTTCTTAGAATGTGGCAATTAACCAGAAATTACACTCATGAATTTGCAACAACTCATTCTCTCCGGCTCAGCTGAAGGCCTGATCTTCAAAGCTACCCTCACTTCAAAGTCAAAACTTCCACAAAAGACATCTCCATGATGAATCATTCAATGGTTCCCCACCCCCCACCCCGCCTTGCTACTACCCATATGTGGCTGTAATATTTGTCAGACCAAATATTTCAGACAGAATCTCGGCATGCAAAAATCAATTGTCTTCCTTCTGTTCTTCCATTTGTTTGAGCAAGGGGGGGGGATGGGGCACCTGCTTCCCACTATCCTTGGTGCTGAACAGGCTCCTTGTCTTCTGCATTGGTCACCCACTCTCCACTGTCCTTGGTGCTGAACTGCCTACTGCTTTGGCACGCAGGAGGCTGCTCCATCCGGAGATGGGCAGGTTCTCATGCCCTGCCTTATGCAACAAAGATTCTGCCAATCATGCAGATGAGGACAATTCTGGATGCATAGCTGGTAGTCCAAACTGGAGGGCAGCCTCCCCTTCCCTAGAGGGCAACCTAATCAGAGCAGCAGCTGTGTATTGGCTGCACAGGCAATATTTGTACCACACTCTTGGCACCTCACCCCATTTGCATGTATTCAGATGGTTATTTTCTTTCCCAAATGAAAAAGGTGGGGAGGGGCAAGGCTAAGGGAAGGAGTTTTGGTTTGTTAATTCTTTCCTGCTCCAGAAGCAGAATAGGAAGAAGTTGATCAAGTTGATGGAACACCAAGTGTACAATATTCTTTTTCTTTTAAAGGGAGCTTCAAATCACATCAGTTGGTGACATTTCCAAACAGCAGGTGTGAAAAGAAAGGAAGAGGCAATAATCAGAGACTAAGCTTTAGCCTTTGCCAGATGTTTTTGACTATAGCCAACAGCCCCAGCCAGAGAGTCTGTGGCTGATGGGAGCTGTAGTCCAAAATGTCTGGAGAACACCAGATTAATCACACAAGAACCTGGGTGCATCTAGCCCAGCATCCTGTTCCCACAGTGGCCAACCAGATACCCCAATGGGAAGTCGGCAAGGAGGACCCAAGTGCAACAGTGACACTCTCCCCACTTGTGGTTCCCAGCAACTGGTGTCTGGAGGCATTTACTACCCCCAATTTTGGAGGCTGCTCTAAATGGTGTCTCTGCCTTTCCCTTTACTGGGTGGATGACACAAGCACACCATCCAAATATCCTCTTAGTCTTCCTAACTTGCTTTAGTCACTAAACTATGCCAGAGAAATCAAAAGGACACTCCGAAGTCATGTTTGTGTCACCCTCACAAGTTTTTGAAGGGTGCCCATAGGGATGGGTGTGAATTCTGCAACCCACTCACCCACCCCCTCCCTAAGATCTGGTTTGGGATTTTATTCGCAGAAGTGGAAAGTAATTAGTGTTGATTTTGTCTCATCAATTGCTGTCCCAGAGGGTGCTTGGTGCCAAGGTTGGCAGCCATGTGCTGTGCCGACCCCAGAGATGTTCTCAATCCCAATGCCAGAGCCATTGGATCATGTGCACCCACTAGGTGCACTGCGGTCTTCCACCCCCACTGTTTTATATCTTTTTATCTCAGATATTTTATTGGGCTCTGACTTAATAGATAGATATGGATTGGGTTGGACAGGTAGGATTTGAGCTTCTTGATATTTTTGTGGGGCTTGAGAAGAAATGTCTTGGTGAAATAAGCCAAGATCTATGGCAACCACCCCCAACCTGGTGCACTCCAGATATTATAGACTACATCTGCCATCAGCCCCAGCCAGCACAACCATGGTTCAGAACATCTGGAGGACCCCGGTTTGGGGTAGGCAGGTCCATGTAAGCCAACATTGTTCTCCCAACAGTGAAAAGTCACACTGGTCTCTGAGAGTCCTGCAAGCAAGGAAGGTGTGTCATGGCCATCCACGGTGTTGTGTCTGCACTTGGCATCTGACCTTCAAAGGCTTCTTCTGAAGGCCTGATCTAGCTCTCATCTATCCATTGACAAATTTACCCAGCATAGATGCATCATTTCCACCCCACTCCACCCCCTTTAAGCTATCTTACTGGCTGTCATTACAATCTCCACTAGTGAATTCCATGCATTTCTTATACAATTATAATAAAGTATTGTGACCTACCTGGAGCCCTTGAAAAGGAGTCAGCTGTATTATGTGGTGGGTTTTTTTGTGGGATTCTGGAGATTTTAAAAAATGAAAATAAGTAAATAACATCCCAGCTTCTTATTCATAATCCAATTTTCCTTAATTCAATTCATCTGTTCTCAGCTTGAGTTTATGAAATTTGCTATCTGTTGAGTAATTTGCCTTCATTTGTACAACTCGATTAATTCATTTAACTTGTCTTCAAGGAAATGAAAGTTGAAAGCATCACAATCTGACTCACTCCCCTGTTGAAATTGGGATGGAAACCATCACAAAGCTCTCTCTAGAGGGAGGAAAACAACAACCGCCTGCCTCTCTCTGTGGTGTTCCAAGAGCCCATTCCATGACAGCTGGAGGTGCCTTGGGAGGAAACATTTCAAGCTTAATGGGGAATTTTCATGGCCAGCTGCAGGGACCGCCCAAGGAAGAAAATTCATTGACTTTTGAGGGTAGTAGCTCAGTTTTGTCTGCAGCGCCTGGGGGCATGTACAGCATTTGATCTATTTGACTGTGGGGCTGGTTCACACACACACACACACACACACACACACACACACTACCTCTTTACTCCTGACTTACACCTCTGGATCCTGGTTTACACATGCAAGTTCATCACCATGCCTTGATGGCCATATATACTGATGGTTATAGTCCACTATAATTCTGTGAGGCCTCCCCTAGCAGCCTTTTTCAGAACTGGGCTCAGTAAGCCTCATTTTAAAAGAAAGAAATGAATAATGTGAGTTTATTCTAATCCAAATTACAAACATAATTTGGACACTGATATCACTGGCAGGGCAGTGCAATGAGATCCCCACCATGAAATCCAAGTCCTCCTTACCTGTCTGTTTCTGGGGCTTCTATAATTGTTGCAGTGCGGAGGAACAGAAGCCGTCCCTGGCATCTGGAATGCTGCTATGGCAGTGACACAGGCACCCTAGAAAACAATTATCTCAGTGCCTGCCATCCTTTGTATATGGGCACTGAGTGCTCTGGGAACATGCAGTGCTCCAGGAATGTTACATTTCCCAGTGTCACTGGTGCCTGAGATGCTGCCATTGCAATTTTCAAGGTACCACTTTGAAAGCATCAGCCAGAGAAGGGCGAATGGAGGCTCATGGAAGGGGTCAGTAGAGGAATCAGTCCCCATTGTGCTCTCGGTGCTGCAGCATTTCAGGTATCAGGAAGGGGGAACGAGAGAGCGAGAAATCTTCCTGCCTTGCAATGAGCTAGTTTAGGTGGATAGGTAGGTGAGAGGGTGGGAGTGAAAAGAATTTATCAAGCTCATTTTGCAATTGAAGCAAAGAAACTCTGTTGGAGGCATGTGCAGGTGGGGGTGGGGAGCTACCTGGTTCAGAATTCAGACACACATTATGAGTGCACCAATTTCTTCTTCTTTTCTAAACAGGGTACTTCCAGGTTTTGGTGGCATCACTAATAAGCAGACAGCAACATCACACCATTCATCCTGAGGTTGCTCTGGAGAGCCTTTTACACCCTTCTATTTCACAAAAGGGACGCAGGTGGCCCTGTGGGTTAAAGCCTCAGCGCCTAGGGCTTGCCGATCGAAAGGTCGGCGGTTCGAATCCCTGCGGCGGGGTGCGCTCCCACTGCTCGGTCCCAGCGCCTGCCAACCTAGCAGTTCGAAAGCACCTCCGGGTGCAAGTAGATAAATAGGGACCGCTTACCAGCGGGAAGGTAAACGGCGTTTCCGTGTGCGGCTCTGGCTCGCCAGATGCAGCTTTGTCACGCTGGCCACGTGACCCGGAAGTGTCTCCAGACAGCGCTGGCCCCTGGCCTCTTAAGTGAGATGGGCGCACAACCCCAGAGTCTGTCAAGACTGGCCCGTACGGGCAGGGGTACCTTTACCTTTACCTTTATTTCACAAAAAGAATTTGCTGAAGCCCTAAAAGAGAGCTAGATTCAAATTCCTCTCTCCTGCCTCCTTTTTCTTTCTGCCTTCTTACTCATTACTCATACTAAGTACAACAAAGCTAGCTTATCCCCCCCCCCACTTCTAATTTCTAAGCTCCTAATGACTGTGTTATTAAGCTGGTGATAACCAGTTCAATTGTGCATGTCCTTTGATCGGTTCCCATCCCAAACAGCATTGCATCTCCTCTGGCAGAGATGGAGCCAGGAAGCCTATTAACACCTCCTTTCCGTCACCAGGATACCTTGGCCATGTAATTAAAGGGGCTTGTTTTCTCAGATGAAAACAATGAGGTGTGATCAGAAGTGGGGAAAGGGGTAGATTTCAGTATGGAAAGCTTACTGAGAGAGGTCACAAAAATGGTTTTGTACTATGCATCATTGACTTAGGAAATTCATTACCTTTAGAAAGTCAGGGGGTTTAGTGGTTAGAGCATGGGTAGGCAAACTAAGGCCCAGGGGCCAGATCTGGTCCAATCACCTTCTAAATCCGGCCCACAGACAGTCCGGGAATCAGCGTGATTTTACGTGAGTAGAATGTGTGCTTTTATTTAAAATGCATCTCTGGGTTATTTGTGTGGCATAGGAATTCGTTCATTTGCCCCCCCCCCCCAAAAAAAAAATAATATATATATTCCGGGCCCCCCACAAGGTCTGAGGGACAGTGGGCTGTCTTCCTGCTGAAAAAGTTTGCACACCCCTGGGTTAGAGTAACAGACTAGAACCTGTGAGACCAAGGTTCAAAGCTCCACTTGGTCATGAAGTTCAGTGGGCTGCATTGGGTCAGGAACTGCCTCTCATTCTAACCTACCTCACAAGGTTGTTGTTGGGATTAAATGAGGAGGAAGAGAACCATGTACACCACCTGGCACTCACTGGAGAGAAAGGTAGGATATAAATGCAGTAATATAGATAGATAGATAAATAAATAAATGAATAAATATATGTGATAAATGCAATAAATAAAATAACTAATGGATGCCATGATAGATAGTACTGGTAGTGTTGGTTTCTGCTCTCTTCACTGTGCAGCGAAAGGCTTGTCACAAGACAATGTTTACATTCCAGTCAGAGTGCTGTTGGGTTTTCCCACGGGAAAGGGAGACTGGATGTGACGTACACTGGTTTCCTGTTTTTCACTGTACACGCAGTGATTCTCTCTGTGCTTCAGAGGAGAGAGGATGCTTTCTTTGCTCCGGCAGAGGCAAGATGTTTTTCTGTAATCTACCAGCTTTGAAATGTAAATAAAGCAATATAGAGTATGTGCACGTATTCCTCATCATTCCGCTGTGCACGGGACACTGAATTCAACAGGTAGTTTAAAAAATGGATCAGACAAATTCATCATAATGGCTGAAAGGAAACTCCCTGATCAGTTTCAGTATACCTCTGGATATCAGAAACTGGGGAACAAGCAAAAGTAGCAGGCTGTTTTCTTTGTGCCCCTTGAGCTTCTGAAGCAACACAGCTGGAAGCAGTGCTGGACCAGGTGCTTATCCACACTTACCTTTCCTCTTCTCTTTCCAGGCACGGTGTGCAATTTAAAGTTCCATCTCTTTTTTTGTTCCAGGTATTTCCTCACAAAAACCTGCTCTTTAAAGCTCAATCAGAGCAAACGTCAACCCATAAAAGAACTTCAAATGATGTTTGCTCTGATTCAACTTTAAAGTGCAAGTTTTTGCGGGGAAAGCTCAGGGCAAAAAAAAACCCTCAAAAAATAAAACCCACTCAGAAACAGAGCATTAAGGTGTGGGTCTCTTGCATGAGAGCACGGCCCCCCAAAACAGGATGTCCCGACAGTTGATGGATACGCGCCATGGACCCCCTGGGTGGGTTATGCAGACTCCCTAGGCTCCACAGATAACCAATTGGGAACCATTGGTATACACAATAGTAAGGTAGATAGACCTATGGTCTGACTCAGTTATAAGGCAGCTTCCTGTGTTCCTGACCACTTGAACAAAAATACTTGAACAAAGCAAAGAAGTTTGATCCTTATTCTGCTGTTTAAGTTCAGGATTAGACTGGCTCCAGTCTTAAAAGGTCAACATTTTACTACGGCATATCCAGCCCTCATCTTCCCCATACCCCAAGGCAATTCTGGGCATCTGTTTTATGCTTTTTGCACAGAGATGTAGCGAGCAATTATCCTCCTTTTAAATCCACTGACTCCTCAGATGTGTCATTCTTCCTGAACAACATGTTGTCATCATTACAGAATGAAATATTTTGCTCTTGTGCTGGGAGACGTTGTGCTGTATTTAAATCACCTTTTCATAAATATGGAGTGTTTCAGGTTCACTGAGTTGTCAGTTTTTGTCTTGGGATCAGGATTTTGTGGGGTTGTTGGTACTTCAACCTGGAAGGTGTGCTTGATGCCATTATGAGATGCAGGGGGGCCCCGACACATGCAGTCATGCATACGCGAACTGTTTCCATTTATTTTCAGAAAGATTTCCAAAGAAAGAGACGATGGGAGGGATCGGCCCAAGAAATATGAAATACTTTTATCCCAGCCTTCCCCAAGCTGGTCCCCTCCAGATGCTGCTGGACCAGCCCCAATCATCATGTATCACAGATTATGGGATTTGTAGTCCAAAACATCTGAGGGCCACAAAGGAGTGGTCTGATTATGAGGGAGGGTTCTGCATTCTGCCCACCTCAGTGTTGCATCCACTTTTTTTGCCACCACTGCCAAATTGCTTGGTGGGGAGGGGGGCAGATCAGGCCCTGAAACCAGGGATTAGCCAGACCACACAATGGTTTTCTGCAACACCATATCCTGTTCTTCCACACAACAGTCTGCATCAAAGTTTTCTTAGCCACCTTGAGGGTGTTGACAATGGATACAAATCTAATGAATAAATATATAAGCAGATCATATTTCTGGGAAGGCCCGTGGAGCACATGCCTTGAATTCAGAAGCTGCTCAGTTCAGTTCTCAGCATCTCCACATTGCACTGGGAATGCCCCACTCTGAAACATTAGAGTCACTGCCAGTTAGCACTGAACTATATGGACCAGTGGTTTGACTATATAAGGCAGCTTCCTGTGTTTGAACTGCCCTGTCCTCCATGATTCGGCATTCTGTTTTCCTCCTACCCCCACACATTCTTCCACCTTCCATCATGCTGATTTCCATTGTTCTGTGCCACCCCTGACTACTCTGCATACCGTCATTGTACATGCCATGGCACTGCACAGCCTCCTGCCATACTGAATACTTTTAATTCTGCGTTGCACCAGCCTGCACTGCACTACAGTGCACGCCACATGGCTCTGCCTTCTATTATTTGGCATCTCACACTGCATTGCACCACATCCTGCTGCACTGCATCGCACTGCACTGCACTGCACGCACTTGCATCATTCTGCACTGATGAACTCCAGCAGCACTAGGCCACATCCCATAACATTGCATTCCATTAGCTGCCACTGATGCAGATGTCCTTGCAGTTATTTCCTTCTCCTTTGCAGTGCCTCGCCGTGCGTCAGTCTCATTCCTTTGCAGCACTCTTGTCAAAGTTTAAGACGCGGACCGCAAATGAGCAAAGGTTAAGGAGGGTTAAGGAGTGGCAGAGGGTGCCCTTCTCCTCCTCTTGTCTTTCCGTGTGCCAAAGAGGAAGGGAAGGATGAGTCCGAGTGGCATTCCCTCCCCCTCTCTCTCTTGATGTTTGCATTAACCTGGCTGTCACCAGCTGCTGGCAGTGTGCCGCAGTCATTAGCTTCCCCAGTTTGGCAGGAGTTGCCTGGACTCTTTGTAGAAATAATTCCAGCTTGTTAAATTCGCAAGGAAGGTTTGAGTATTATTATTGACTAGTGTGCGGTACCCCTTGCAGGCTCTGAGCTTATTAACAGCTTCTCATTTCCTGCTCCCACCACCCCCTGTACAATGACGGGCTTCCACATCCATTTGTTCTGCCACCTCTGGCCCATGATCTTCCCACGTGTTACCCTGGGGCCTTCGATGGCAATGTGGATGGGTTTGTTGTGGTTCAACTGAAATAGACAGGCACCAGTGTGCCTTTGCCCTTGGGGGCTCAGTCCCTTTGCAAAGGCTTCATGCTAATATGGTTTGATCCCCACTCCTGACAGGCCCACCCGATACAATGAGGCTGTCAGGCCCACTAGGTGGTTGGGGAGGGGGCGGGAGGAGAATGGTGGGGTGGTGAAAGGAGATGACAGAGGTGGAGCAGAACAGAGACTGACATCTCTTTCCCTGGAGCATAGGAGCTTGCCTCAAACACTCGCCTCTTAGGCCAGGGAGAGAAAGAGAGCTGGCATTAAAGGCTCATAATTAAAACCCTCCTGTCAGGGTATTAATACCTAAACACAACTGGCGCATACATTAGCTGAGATCCCGCGGGGGTTGTTGTGCCACTTTTATTTGATAAGTCTAATTAATTTATTTCACCGCGCACACCCAACGCAGCTTTCCGGCAATGCTTTTCGGCATCTCAACAGCTATCCATTGCTTTAGCTGGGAGGTAGTCTCATTGAAAACTGTGAGGCTTAACTCTGAGTAGACAAGTGCAGAATTGCTCTGTAAGTCTAACTCTGTAAGTTAGACTAGTTTGGGGAGAACCAGGAATATAGATTTGGGCTTGAGGAGGCTATGAGCTCAGTTCTGGCACTGGAAACAAATTGTGGGTGCCTTGCTCTTGGCTGCGGATGGTGGACATTTGGGTTCTAGTAAGAAAAAGATGGGAGCAGAGCCATACCATACATTTAAAGCACATGACTCCCACCCAAAAAAAAAAAAAAACTGTAGGGGAATTGTAGTTTGTTAAGGGTATGTGGAATTGTATGTCTTTGAGGGGGAATTTCAGTTCCCAGGAATCTGTGGGGAAGATCATGTGCTTTAGATGTGTGTTGGGTGCACTTTTTATGTATGGTGTGCACCTGTCCAAAGTAGATCCCCCAAAGCAGCCCATCACTGCTGCACAAAAATCAACTGTGCATAAATCAAAGCATGCATGTTCATGTATGAAGCAATCTATAAATTGAAAAATTCCAATTGTGTGCCACAAGAAGGTCTGAAGCCATGTTAGGGTGCATCTATCACTAGATGCTGGTTGGGGCACTTAAGCTGGGTGCAGTATTAATCCCCTCTCTCTGTCAATATATGGGCAGCAGCATCAATCTGGAGAGGATGCACAAGGTTTCTCTGACACAGCTATGACTCCCATCTAGAAGGGCATTCCAGAAGCATCACCACTGTGCAGAAAAGCACAGTTCCAACCTTGTTCAGGCAGAGAGGAGGGTCACATACCTGAATGAAAGAGATTCCACAGTCCCAATGACAATTGTTCTTGGGAAATGATAAGACAACATCTCCACTCATTTGAGTGTAGTTATTCTCCAGTTTTAATCCAGAAAAACAAATCCAATGTGCTCACATACCCTAAGTTTGGGAAATGCAGAGGCTGATCATGATCAATGGAGGTTGGTGCCCATTGGGACTGGTAGGGCAGAAGGCAGGGAAGCCAACAGTAGCCACAGCCAAGGCCAGAGCCAACTCATTCTGGTTTTATCTCCATCCTCTGCCCTTCTGAGTTCTACAAGGGCATCACGAAGGAGCAGGCTGCCGACTTGCCCCCCACATTGAGGGAGCCTGGCGTCATGTGACCCACCCCACCCCTGCCCAGTGCGCCAGTGCGCTCCTGGCAGTGGCAGGAAGTGCAGAGGGTGAAAACCACCCTTCACACCTCTCTCTCCCACCCAGCAGGCCAGCGCTCACCCAGTGGCGGCAGGAGATGGTGGCCCCCTTAATACGGGGGGGGGGGGAGCAGGGCTAGGCTCCCTGCCCAGATATATTGAGAGGGCTGAAGCCCTTTCCACCCCTATAGTTGGTGCCCTTGCTAAGGAGGAGAAAGGGAGCTGATAGCTGGTGACAGCTAGTTGTACATAAAGAGCTTGGTTGATGGGGGCAAGCTGAGGGCAGGCTGAGCTTGGTGGAACAGTGCTCCATCTGCCCTAATGAACCAGCCTCCAGTGATTAGTTATGTCTCCTTGTCCTCCAGGGTTAAGAGCATCTCTCCACTGTCTGCATCTTCCACTTCGTTCTTTTCCCCCTTTGGGCTTCTAACCTGGAACCAGCAGGACCCCTTAAGTATGTCTGTCTCTCACACACACATGCACAGCCCTTCTCTCCTGTATGATAAGCTCATCGGCTCAGCTTCCGCCTGCCTATAAATTGTTGCTGGGCCGCGCCTTAGCTTTCCCGTTATCCCAGACAATAAGTCGAGACACCATCAATCCTCTCTTATGAACCTCGCAGCAGTCCCTTTTATTTCCCTCAAGATAAAACAAGGAGATTGCCTGCCCTGAACCACTAGATATTAAACAGGCCCCCCAGCCCAGGATCTCCAAGAGTTCATTTTGATTGTATTCTCCTTCTGCGTGGGGTGGCTAAACAAACCCGCCTCTCTGAGTGACAGGAAGCAAAATTATAGGAACACACCAGGGAAGGAGGAGAGCGAGAAGAAAACAGATGCAGGGCTGCTGATCTGCTAGAAGCACCAAGGATCACATTCTCTCTGATTAAGGGAGGACCAGAGGGAGTTTGGGATGTGTGGTGGAGAGTCCTGCCTTATTGCAAATGATCTTGGAAATAATCCTGCTATGGGGCTCTGGAGAGGGCAGCCGTACAGGTGGAAATGGCTGAACGTGTTTGACTTCTGGCTAACAGGGATATGGGGGGGGGGGTCACAATTCTTCTACCGCCCTCCCCACATCTCAGGCCTTTGGGACAGCAGAAGCAGAGATGTAGGAGCAATTGTGCCCCCTGCCCTCAGTTTTCTGAATCGCAGGACCCTTAATAAAGCAGGTGTGTGTGATCCAAGAAGTGCTCATTCATTTGTATGGAACGGGGGCAAGAGGATGCAGTTTGGAAAAACATGTTTGGAACTGCACTGTATGTGACTGTGGCTGCAAACAAAAAGCCGTATTCTTCAAGTCTAGATTAATTAATCCAGAACAATTGCTCAATGGAACAAGCTGTTTGTTTGTTTGTTTGTTTGTTTGTTTGTTTGTTCGTTTGTTCGTTCATTCGTTTAGTGCTCTGCATATGTGGATTCTTTTGTCTCAAAGACTCAGGGAAGCTTCCAAGGTTTCCTGGTATGTTACATAAAACTTAACACCATAAAATGTCAAAATATTGATAGGTAGCCTCACAGCTACACAAAACTAACCTCCCCCAGCCAGCAGTTCATTTCCCCACAAAATACTCCCTCTTCTTTTCCATTTTCTTTTCATCCTTCCTTTCTCATAGAATCATAGGATTGTAGAGTTGGAAGGGACCCCGAGGGACATCTAGTGCAACCCCCTGCAAAGCAGGAATCCCAACTAAATCATCCACAAGCCTATAAGGAAAGAGAGTCCACAACTTCCCAACAGCTCTTACTGCCAGAAATTTCTTCCTGATATTTGGCTGAATCTCCTTTCTCTGCTGCTTCTCTACATCCCTCCCAAAGGAGATACCGGTCTCACTGTTATCCATGATGGACACTGGGTGGGGGACGGGGGGCCCTCCTCATGGTGCTGGATTCCAACTCCCATCATCGTCAGACAGCCTGGGAACTGAAGTCCAACTGTGCCTGGAGGACCACAGGCTTCCCCCACCTCTCCTATATACTACAGAAAACTGAAAATGTAGAAACATCTTTAAGCCAGCAGTCACCAACTTTTGGGGGCAAATGGCACATTTGGAATTTTGAAGAAATGCCATGGGCACCAGTTGCAAAATGGTTGCTGTGAGTGGTGGTGGCACAACACAAAATAGCTGCCACATCTAAAAGAACAAAAAAGGGGGACGGGACTACAGAATGGTGTAGGCATGCCATCCTCCTTCAGCCCTCAGTCATGAGGGAAGAGACACCTACATCTGCCACAGTAGCCTTAGCCCACAGAGAGAAGCTCTTTGCTCCTCTCCTCTGGAGGGTAGGCCTCCAATCCTGGCACGCAATGAATTATGAGCATGCAGAAGAGGCTGAGCTAGTACAGATGGGAACTGAGCAGGAAGAATACACAATACACTATGTTTTTCTAGGGGTTGAGATCTTTTGTAGGTAGCATCAGAGGTACACTTGTGCCCATCTAAACATACCTCTAAATGGGACTTTGATCTATAGGGCAAATCTGGGGATTTGACCCCTGTGGCTGCCCTTTGCAGTTTCATAGAGATGCTGAGAATTCTCTGGAAGAGACCCTGAGACCCTGCATGGAACGATGGCTCCTGGGGTTCCTTTGTGGAGAACAGTGAATGTTAAAACGGTCTGAAACAAGTTTAAATGTGTAATTCCGGAAACCAAATTCTGTAGCATGAGTGTGCACACACACTCCTCATTCTTGCAGAGCCCCCAATGAGTTAGCTCAGCTCTTCATTCAGGTTTTTGAGGCCAGCTCTGTTTGTCCACGGGCACGGCTGCACTCCTGGCTTAGGCTGGGGGACATTTGCCTTTCATCCTCCCAAGGTATCCCGCTGGAGAGCCTTGTTAATCCCCCCCACGTGCCTAAGAGGCCAGGCAATATGTCTGGGCAAATTAGCATGAGTCCTCTCTTCTCGGCTGGGTTAATGCTTGCCTTTTGTTTTAACGCTGGCTTTCTGGCTATAAATATGCATTAGGCTTGGACGAGGAAGCCCCTTCCTTTCCCTCAGCCCCCTTCTCAAGGGAGATCTGCCTTGGCTTTGATAGAGAGCGGCATGCACAAGATGCTCGCTCAGAATGGGGAACGAGATGAGCCTCCCTTTGATCTCCATGTCCTTGGCAAAGGCAAAGCGAAGATGGACTCAGAATCGGCAAGCGGCTAACGTGTGCAACTCTCAAATGAGGACAAAGACAGGCAGAGGGGGGTGGGCTCTGATTCACCACTGAGCATGCCTGGGTCCACGGCTCTCTTTCCTTCACCACTACAGGTTTCCCTGGTGGTGTTCCAATTCCCTCTTTTTGCAGCCATACTGCAGCAATGGTGCCATCTGGTGACAGTCAGAGAAATAACAGCACTGTGCACTTAGATGCACTTTGATGCTGTTCAGTTACTTCTAACGCTGTCACCATGCATTTCCTGTGCCAGCACTAATCTCCCTGTCAGAAGAGCAGAAGGATCAATATTCCCCTTCTCTGTCTTTGAAATGTATATTCATACTTACATTTTAACAGAGGTGGTTGCAGGGCTTTATTTAAACATCACTCTTGGAAAATACAAAGGTGTTGCTGCTGCTGCTGTTTACGACTTTGTACCTGTTCCTTTGCTTTCCTTTAGACTGCATCAGTGAGGCCGGGGTGCGGGGCTTGTCATCTGAGTAGCCCAAGACCTCCATACCCACTCCCCAGGCTTTTTAATGCAGCAGTTTGACTTGACCTTTGGAGATGCACTCAATTGTCTCTCGAGACAGGCAGATGCCAACAACAACTTACCGCTTAATGTCAAAATAGGTTTCTAAGTGGTTTACAAGTATAAAAACCTATTGTACAAACATTAAAATATAAGCACCCAGAATTAAAATACACAACAAAACAAAGTCATTAAAATAAAAACACCCATAAACAAAAACCACAATCTCATTAAAATAAGACAGTTTGCTTGCATAAACAGGCACACCCTTAAAAGCTGGCAGAATGCCACTACTGAAGGTGCCTCTCATATTTCAGCAGAGAGTGCATCCCATAACCCCAGTGCCAACAGTGAGCAACCCCCTTATTAAGAGGAGAGTGCCTCTGAGCATGTACAGTGTGGGAGCCAGTGTGGTGTAGTGGTTAAGAGTGGTAGACTCGTAATCTGGTGAACCGGGTTCGCGTCTCCGCTCCTCCACATGCAGCTGCTGGGTGACCTTGGGCTAGTCACACTTCTTTGAAGTCTCTCAGCCTCACTCACCTCACAGAGTGTTTGTTGTGGGGGAGGAAGGGAAAAGAGAATGTTAGCCGCTTTGAGACTCCTTCGGGTAGTGATAAAGCGGGATATCAAATCCAAACTCTTCTTCTTTTTCTTCTACAGAGCCCATTTCCCCTTGCACCCCTGCACCATCCCCACGCGTCTAAGGTGGGGCTTCCAGCTATGAGCCTGCTTTCCTCAATATCTGACTGGTAGTTGTTTCGGATAAATTAATCTGGTATAAAAAGGCTCTGATCATGTGTAAGTGACATCCTGTTCCAAATCTTTTGCTGAGGCTCCAGCCACAGCCAGTTTAACACTTCTAATGAACATTATAATTTTTCTTCCTTGACATGGATGTCACCATAAAGATGAGGCTTCAGTCCCCAATTGCTCTAGTTACCTCTGAGCAGAAAGACAGGTGGATATAAAAAGCATATTTATATAGGGGCGTTTCATACGTATGGCGTTGTGGAGGGGTGGGAGAGGGAGCAGGCTGGAGGGTGAGTGTGAACGAAGAGAGATTGGAAGAGAGGGAATGAGCCACATGTAGATTTATTTTTATGCCACACCAGCGGGGAAATAAAGGCATCAATAAATTATATTATTTCTCCAGCCACTCTGCTAACATGAACAAGACGTCTGGTGCTGACAGCAGGCGCCAAATTGAATGACAAACTCCATTTCCAGGTGCATTTCACAGGGCTGCCCATAATGGGGAAATCAAGACTGGAGGGGGGTAGGGACAGAGCTGATGAAGGTCTGTGTTTCATGCTTCCAGACCTTCCTCCCCCATTCCCACCCCTTGACTTTCTTTTGTTGCACCATAGGCAGTTGCCAACTTTTGTTCTGGTTCTGCTCCTGTGCTTTTAACGGCAGCCCAGCCTGCAAGAACAACTTAACAGGCACCTGTATCCTGGCATGGAGCTCCAGTGTTTGTGGTGGGACAGGAACACACTGAGTCTCTCCCTGAGTCTTCAGACTCCCCACTGAACCTGTCTTGTGGCTGCTTTATTAAGCATGGGGACTCATGGGGAGCTCTGTGTAGCAACGGCTTTGCAAACTTAATGTGCAAGGTGGAGCAGATTTGTCACAGCCTGCAGAAAGTCAGGGGTTCATATCCTCTAAGAGACCAATCCTGGAAATTAAGCAAGTTAAATTAAACATGGCAATGGTAAAGAGAGGTGATTGGCGCTAGGCAACCAGCCTTTTGGCTGTCTCCACACAGAGGTGCCTGGAACAATTGCCCCATGCATGTAACAGAATGGAGAGCTATTTTAAAAACACATTCTTTCCTTCAAATAGTTCTAGGCACAATAGGTTATCCCACACACAGAGTTACAATTCCCAGCGAACTACAGTGCCCAGAATTATTTGATGGAAAAGACTATGCTTTGGACGTGCTCTAAAGAGTACTACTGATCCTAAGTAGTTTCATGTAGGACTTTGTAAGAGCTGAAAGGAGCTTCATCTTTGAGTGCTTTGTTCAGAATTCATTGCGCAAGGAGTAAGAAATGGTTTGCTTCTTAGAGTGATCCTTGATTGGCTAGGATCATCCTTGTGACCCATGTAGGAATCATTTGTCTTGTTCTAAAAGGCTTCCTTTGACCTTACAGATTCCAACACATTACTAAATTTGATTGTCCACATAGTGTTATGATATTACGTGGTTCCTATTCGGCTGGGGTCAATCACAGAGAGATGAAGGAGAAAAGAAATGGTACTGAAGTAGCTTCAGATGGAAAAGAGCTAAGGGAATGTGGCTGTAAACAATTAATAATTATGTTTACAACACAAAAAGTAGGCTGGAAGGCTTTGGGATGTTGGGTCCGCCTCCTCACAACTTCTGAGGTGAAAACTGACCTGAAGAATAGTTGGTCTTACACTTCTTCTGAGGGGCTGGAAAATCCACAGGCAAGGAGATGCACACCACAGATGTTCTTCAAGTTAATTACTCCCGACTAGGTGAGCTCTCACAAATGTTACAGGCCAGTGAAGATGAAGCTAGCAAGCTTTGCTTGCCATGCACGAGTGCACCTGGCAGTGGGAATTCTGGTGGAAAGGAACCAAACAGGATTCCACGTTCCACCTTGGACCTTGGCAACATATGGTGCAATTAGAACAGAGTTAGAGGCTCTTCTGTTTCACTGAGCAGGGAAAGAGAGAATCTTTGTGAGGGAATGGATTTCTGAAGCTGGCAGGTAATTGGACACCCTTACCTTTACACACTAGCTTCTTTTGATTCATAATAGAAGCCAGTGGGAGAGGCAGGCTAAGGTAGCATTAGCAGATAGTCCTGCAGCCCTCCCCAATCTGGTTCTCTCCAGCTGTTTTGGACTACGACTCCCATCAGCCCCAATCAACACAAATGGGAATGGTAGTCTAAAACAGTTAGAGGACACTAGGTTGACGAAGGCTGTATTGCTGTAGCAGAAACTTTTTTAAAAAAACCTACCTCATTGGGGAATTCACTTGCAGAAGACTGTACCCTTGCAAATGTGAACAAGAGAACATGGAAATGTGCTTAGCATTTTGGTGTTTTAGGAGCGTGGGTTTTCTGATTACCAGATGTTAGCTTCATTTTAGCATTAAATGTGAGCTACCTTCATTATAAAATTTAGATTAGCAAATGTGGTCCAGAGTAGAGCTCGTGTTGGAACTTCAGTGCTCAGCAGAGACACCTCTGTGTCACATCCTGTGAACACTGTTGCACACCACCCCAGTCTCTGAGCAGTGCGGGATTCCAGACTCTTACCCAGGGTTTGGCTTCCTCAGAATGAAGAACAGCAGATACGGTGGTGCTTTCATGATATATGGTTTATTTGCATGTATATACAACCTGAGTCTACAATGGAGGGGCTCACAGCATTAACACCCCAAGATCTTGCTTCTCCCATAGCCACAGCCTTGGATTCCAACAGAAATCAAGCATGCCTCTCTTTATCAGGCCATTGCCTGCCTCCTGCTTCCAGCTTCTAGCTCTCTCACACAACACAACTCTGGCTTTTGTCCTTCTAACTAACAGCCAATTGTGGAAGGGAGACCCAACCATTTGTCCTCTGGCACATAGCCACTTCCTTTGTTGCCTTAAGATCCCATACTCAGGAGGCCATTACCTCTCCAAGAAGCTGGCCTGGCTATTCCAGCAACTGAATCCTTACTGGACCCAGGAATTAGAATGGTCTCAGGCATACAGCCTAAAACCCACCACCACCAGACTTGCAACACTGCATTATGTGCAAGGGTGAGAAACAGGAACATTCACATGGTTTATGGAGGTCACACACTGGTCACCATTCCTTTGCATTCCATTATGGATCTCCCATTTGTTTTCAAACAGAGTTCACATGCTAAAAGCCCATCTCTAACAGGTCCCTCCCTCAAGCCATCTCTTTGAAACCCATATTCCATCAGGACGCAGGAGAGGAAGAGTCTGCAGGGCACCTCTGTCAATTCTGCTGAGAGACCAGCCACGTTCAG
This sequence comes from Podarcis cretensis, assembly GCF_951804945.1. Lineage (NCBI taxonomy): Eukaryota > Metazoa > Chordata > Lepidosauria > Squamata > Lacertidae > Podarcis > Podarcis cretensis. The sequence goes on from NC_137177.1 coordinate 34,139,386, forward strand.
CTCCTGCATTCCAAATATTTCCATTCCAGCTGATTCTTACAAGAACTCTGTAGCTAAAAAGGAAGGTTATTTCCCCCCACTCCCTTCCAAACTCTTCCCCCCTTTGTCTCCTTTAGATGTTAGCCTAAGGGTAGCATCAGTCAGAGGTGTATCTAGGGATTGGTGAAACTGGGCCCTGCCAGGGGCACAGGCCTGGGTTGGGGAGGTACAATAATCACCCCAGAAATCTGTTTCCAGTTATCTGTGGAAGGTTGTGAGTTTAGATAAGAGCTGGAAGCTGAGCGGTAGGAGAAATGGCAAGGCAGTGTGGAGGTAGACTGCTGGAGACTAGGGAGTGTTTGGTGTACATGTGTGTGACGATGTGACACCACTGTTGTGGTGAGATCAAACATGGGAGAAGCTTCCCACCATTCTCACATGGCAGCACAAAGGAGTACAATTTTTTTCCGCCTCCCTCTTTCACTCCGGATACTTTGAGTACTTGGGTTGCATGCAATGTAGCATTTTCTAATGTGGCTATTGCAGCCCAGTGGTTTTTTTCAGGGAGAGGGTGTCGATGCAAACATTGCCAAGGATGCAAGGGACCCTAGATATGCCTCTGGCAGCACTCTTACCATCAGCCTTTGGGAGCCACTTGGGAAGCTTTCTTTGATTGAAGGGCAGGATAAAAACATGCTAAATAGATGAAACAGGAAAATCTTCTTCTTCTTCTTCTTCTTCTTCTTCTTCTTCTTCTTCTTCTTCTTCTTCTTCTTCTTCTTTGGCGATCACTCGTAGCCAAGTAAGCCAAGTCTTCCATAAACACGGTTTTAACAATGAGTCCGTAAGTGACTGTGGAGGCCAATTCTGGATCCACACGTCCTTCCACAATGGGGACATTGGTTTGCAGGCAGGAGTTGATCACGGTGTGGATTTGCCAAGCGTGTCTTCCTCTCAGCACGTTTCTCCCTTGCGTCCTGAGTTTGAGTGTCTTCAAAGCCCATGACACCTTTGGTAAAGGCTGTTCTCCAAATGGAGCGCTCGCAGGCCAGTGTTTCCCAATTGTTGGTGTTTATGCTACCTTTTTTTTAGATTTGCCTTGACACAGTCTTTAAACCTCTTTTGTTGACCACCAGAATTACGCTTTCCATTTTTAAGTTCTGAATAGAGTAGTTGCTTTGGAAGACGATAATCAGGCATCTGCACAACATGACTAGTTCAATGAAGTTGATGTTGAAGAATCATTGCTTTGACACTGGTGATCTTTGCTTCTTCCAGTACACTGGCATTAGTTTGCCTGTCTTCCCAAGTAATGTGTAGATATGCCTCTGGCAGCACTCTTACCATCAGTTTGTGGGAGCCACTTGGGAAGTTTTCCTTGACTGAAGAGCAGGATAAAAACATGCTAAATATATGAAACAGGAAAATAATAAGGCATTCATTGATGCTGTCTCACATTAAGTGGCATTACCCAAATATGGTGGTGTCAGTATTTACTTCTAGATTGCAAACCCCTTGGGGTAAGGGCCTGTCCTCTTGTACTCTATGCAGCAGGGGTGAGTTTCAGGCTGGTTGGGTCTCCTTTAAAAAAAAAAAGCCAGAGTACTGCTCGCACCCGCAAGATCTACCTATCAGAGCCAGGGGCAAAAGACATACTGTTGAAATTAAAGATCAGAGTGCACCTGAACACACACTTCCACTTGTTCCCTGGTTTCTAGGCACAGGTCCAAGAGGTTTTTAATTTGCCCTTTTGCTTCCCCCAGGAAAACCAGCTGTTTACCACTGAATCGTAACAAAAGTCAATCGAGTTTTCTGCGGATGGATGTTTGTTCTGATTCAGTGGTAAACAGCGGGTTTTCCCAGGGAAAGCGGTGATGCCAAAGAAAAATCTATGGGACCGGTGCCTCGAAAGCACAGGACAAGTGGAAGTGTGGACATGCCTTGGGATGTGAAATGCATTTTCAGTAGCAGGACTGAACTGAGTTCACAGCCCCTTCATGCAGACATCTGTTCCGGGTTAATGTTCTTCATTTCATCAGCAGTCATTCTGTTGCTGCTACTGTGAATGAATTGGGAATCAGAAACCCTTGTCCATCTACTGCAAATCCCCCAGAGATCTATCAGTAGATGCTGATCTACCTCCTGCCCATCTCTGCTGTGAAGCAGCATTTGCACCAATGGTTCTGTAAATGCAGACTAGCTAAGACCCGTATTTTTGAGCAGTGGCAGCCACAAGTCAAGTCCAGTGTGTGAGGCAGCGTCCATGTTGGACAGACAGTAGCACATCTGCACACACACATGCACACACTGTCACTCCTTGGTGTCCTTTCATTCTGCTAAGCTGATAATGAGAGACAGAAACTCAGTGATTGAGAGACAGAAAAACAGGCCAGATTCTCTGCTGCTGTGGCCCTCCAGATCTCTCTGTCTGGCCCTTGGGACTCTCACCACACCACACCACCTCCCCATCCAAAATCCTCCCCCTAGACCATTCTCCTCACCAACCTTATTTTGCTTTTATCCTGGAGGGTTTCTGCCTGACCAAAATGTGTCCTTGAACTCTGAGAGTAACTCTTGCTTGTCTGGAAGGAGGATAAGAGAAGGGCATGTGAGTTTGTGGAGAAACCAGCCTGCTGTACAAAGGTAAAATCTATATTAATTTCCCTGCCCACTTTTGCCTCTGGCCCTACCCACCACTGGCATGTGATCCCTGGAAGTTTGCCCAGACAGGAAAGCAGCCCCAGTTTGAAAATGCTTCCAACACCCCAGGCTGTAGACTTCGTTTTCTCCCCCTGCATGGCGTCCAGGTCACAGGCTGGCAAAAGGCAAGAAGGTGCTCTTATCATTTCCGAATGTGGTCCCTGTTACTGCAGAGAAGGGGCTGGATCTGCCCAGTACACACAGAAATCTTAACAAGACAAGAGGCCTCCAGAGTGAAGTGCCATCTTGGAGCAAGGGCAGAAGATGCAAAGACAAGGCAGCCTCCGTGGGTCAAGTGAGTGATGGGAGGAATAAAGATAAAGGTCCCGGTGTCATCACTTTCCAGTACGGCTGAGCGTCGTGGAGTATATTTATGGCCGCCATCCTTTATCCACCACGAGTCGTTACCTGAGGGCATGCACTGTCCAGGCAGCTTTAATAGCCCCATAAATCACCGCCATCCAAAAATGGCAACTGAACGTGAGGGAGATGGGAGGGAGGAGCAGCCTGTGGGCTTCAAGGGATGCCTCCCCACCCTTTCTTTCCAAAGTGAGCTTCTATTCACTGCAGAAAGAGGGACGGGGCTCTGCTGAAGCTGATATAACAGACAGAAATGGTTTTGCCTGGACAGACAGGTCTGACCTTCTCTCCCCCTCTCCACCTGCAGGGCCAGTTTGGGTGTCCATCCCTGACACTCTTTCAGGAGACCCCACAGACACATTCTGGTCACATCCACACCATATAAAGGTAAAGGTAAAGGACCCCTGGATGGTTAAGTCCAGTCAAAGGTGACTATGGGGTTGCGGCGCTCATCTTGCTTTCAGGGCAAGGGAGCTGGCATTTGTCCACAGACAGCTTTCCGGGTCATGTGGCCAGCATGACTAAACTGCTTCTGGTGCAACAGGACACCGTGACGAGTGCCAGAGTGCACGGAAATGCCATTTACCTTCCCGCCACAGCGGTACCTATTTATCTACTTGCACTGGTGTGCTTTTGAACTGCTAGGTTGGCAGAAGCTGGGACAGAGCAACAGGAGCTCAACCCGTCATGGGGATTCGAACCACCAACCTTCCAATCAGCAAGCCCAAGAGGTTCACCATATATTTAAAGGGCTATGATATCTATTTAAACAGTCATGGCTCTTCCCACCCCAAATAATTCTGGGAGCTGTAGTTTGTTAAGAGTTTAGAGAGTTGTTAGGAGACCCTTATTCCCCTCCCAGAGCTAGAATTCCTGGAGTTCTGAATGAAGAGGGACTGACTGCTAAATTACTTTGGGAACTGTAACTCTGGGAAGGGAATAATGGTATCCTAAGAACTCTCAGCATCCTTAACAAACTACAGCTTCCAGAGTTATTTGGGGGAAGTAGTGGCTGTTTTGAATGGTATTATAGTGCTCTAAACGTATGCTGTGAATGTGCCCTCTGAGATGATGGGTATCCCTTCCTGTTTATCTCTTTCAGACTTATGTCCCTCCCTGTTAGGAACATGGGAAGCTGCCTTATTCCAAGTCATTCATGATCCATCTAGCTCAGTATTGTCTGCCACTGAGTTACAGCCCTTCCCCAATTACTTGCCACTGTTACAGATGTTCCAAGTAAACTCTGCTCCAGTTTGCAACTTAATATCCCATTAACCAAGGGACACGGGTGGCGCTGTGGGTAAAAGCCTCAGCGCCTAGGGCTTGCCGATCGAAAGGTCAGCGGTTCGAATCCCCGCAGCGGGGTACGCTCCCGCTGCTCGGTCCCAGCGCCTGCCAACCTAGCAGTTCGAAAGCACCCCCGGGTGCAAGTAGATAAATAGGCCTCTTGAGTGAGATGGGCGCACAACCCCAGAGTCTGTCAAGACTGGCCCGTACGGGCAGGGGTACCTTTACCTTTACCTTTTATCCCATTAACCACCTAGTAACCTCAGGGGTCACTTCTAGGCAAGCAACAGAATTGCCCCAGCCAGTTGACAGCCCCTGCCAAAGTCCCTTCCTGATACCATCAATGGGTGTCAGAGATCTTCAGTAATGCCCTTATGCCAAGCTGGCACAGAAATGGAAGGGTGGCTGGGTGGGAAGACATGGCAGCACTGAGGCTGGGCCATTCCTTATGGAATTGTGGAAGAGATCTGTGAGAAGCTGCCTTGTCCTGCGTCCTGACCCTAAGATGCCATCATAATGGGACAAGGATCCAAGGAGTGCAACAGGAGACAATGTATCTAAGGTGAGGGCTCTTGACCCCTTGTCTGTGTCTCTCCACCTTGCCCTGCACAGTCCTGGCCTCCCCACTCCCATTTCTGGGAATGCGTTTCCATTTCTTTTAACCCTGCTGGCTCTGGTCAAGCAGGTTCTCTATGTTTTTGAAATGATACAAATCCTGCCCACCTCTTCACTAGAGGCCAACTTTAGATAATGCCCAGTAATCCTTTGTTCAAACTATCACTGCAGGAAAAGCCAAATTGCCACAAGCCTACTTCCTGTGGCATTGCCTGCTCACACATAAAGATTTCAATCCAGTTCTCCTTTTAGACACACACACATTCACAGAAGTTCAGTGGTTTGAATCCACGCGATGGGGTGAGGTCCCGTTGCTCTGTCCCAACTTCTGCCAACCTACCAATTTGATAGCATGCCAGTGCAAGTAGATAAATAGGTACAGCTGCGATGGGAAGGTAAACGGCGTTTACATGCACTCTGGTTTCCATCACGATGTTCCATTGCACCAGAAGTGGTTTGGTCATGCTGGCCACAAGACCTGGAAAGGTGTCTGTGGACAAATGCTGGCTCCCTCGGTCTGAAAAGTGAGATGAGCGCTGCACCCCATAGTCGCCTTTGACTGGACTTAACTGTCCAGGGGGCCTTTACCTTTTACCTCTTACTTGCCTTGGAGTGCACACATCCCAGCTGCTGGATGGGCTTGTCCATTCAAGAACCTCACACTCAGTCTCCGTTTGCTTGTGCAAAGCCTCATGTAGCTGGGGGAATGTCTCCTCTGAAGCTGTTTCTCCACGTACATGGCCCAAGCTAGATGGTGGTGAAATTATTGCAAAGCAACTCAATGCTCATTATAGCTTGAGAAATTTTGCATTGTCCCTCTTTTTTCTACAAGCGACAAGGGGTCTGTTGTAGGTCAGCCCCTTTTCTCAGGAGGAAAAAGGCCTGATTAAGAGAAAGTCCTATAATGTTCAGACTGATTTGTCAGGTAAGCTTCAGCTCACCCCTGGCAGAGAATCGCTTGAGCTGGTGACCTAGAAGTGTCACAACCAGTTTTCAGTCCCAAGATTCACGTCATCTTGCAGTTCACCCGTTTCCTTTGCTCCCAAGTCTCGGCAAAAATAATCCTGAAGGAGGCCATTTCCATTACCAAAACCTTAAGAAACACAACACCTCCCCTTGATTTTGCTAGTTGAATAGGATGGCCCTGGATAAAAATATCACTAAGGAAACAATGTATGCAAATTTATGGGAGTAATTATTATCTTTTCCTTGTCTTCCAGTTTTAAAATTATCTCAAGACTTTTTCATTCTCCTTTACTGTTACTTTTAGTTTCTCCTCCTGTTTTGTGTGTGTGTGTGTGCATTTAAAATAGGGTTTGATTGTCATGCTGTTGCATAGATCACACTGCCAACTGGGAGGGCAGCTCTGTGATGTGATGTGTATCATTAAGAATGCTGAAAGACCCCAATTCCTTCTTTGATTCTTGCCTTTCCCAGGACCTCCCAGTCACTACAAGAGGTCCATCTACTACCTCCAGCACATCACTATCTCCATGAACAGTGCTGCCTGCTAAATTTCTGTGTGCTGGTCTGCTGTAAAAGGAAGAGGGCAGATTTAGCACCGATAACTCTAATGCCAACCTGGGGAGGCTCATTCTTGCTCGTGCCTGTAAAAAAGAAAATGAAATTAAATGCTCTTGTAGACCAATCCAGCAACAGAAATCCACCCGCATAAACTTCTGAATCTGAATCTCAGTCTGAGACCTTCTGAACTGGCTTGAAGTGTTTGGAATGTGGGGAGGGGAGGTGCCTGCATCTCTTTACTGTGTAGTTTTGATTCTTCAACATTTATTTCCACCCACTAAGGACTCCACGTGGCTCACAGTGAAGTTTGTCAGCCAGGTACGCCTCCTTTGTGCCATTATTAACAACTCGTCAAGAAATCTGTCTTTCATATGCATAGAGTTTCCACGACTCCATTCAAAGCAGGGGTGGGGGAGACAGTCTGTTTGGTCCACATTTTAACGTGAAATGACTTAATTTGTACTTCCCATAACAATACATGGACCAAAACACAGCTTTCTTTTGAAACTTGCTCTTCACCTAAGTTTGCAGTATAATTCCCCAACCAAACGTGTGCATTTCAGGGGAAAGTGTAAAAATAGTTAATGAAAATTGCGTACAAAGTGCATTACATTACAGGAAATTGCTTGCAAAAATGTGTATATGCTGATAATGTTTAGTGAGGGCTTTTTTTAAAAAAAAAATCACCCTTAAAAAATCATACTAACAATGAAATATGGCAAACTGCACTTAAGATTGGAAGCAGGAGAAATGGGGAGAAGTGGAAATGGGCAGGTTCAGTCACCTCCAAGACAAAGTGCATCTGAGTTAACTAAAGGCTCTTTCACACTACCTTCTGCCCTGTGCTTTAAAGCTCCATGTCTGAGCACTCCCTGCCCCCCGCTGCTTTCCCCAAGAAAACCCGCTGTGTGACGCTGAATCAGAACAAATGGCAATCCAGCAGTAAAGAGAGAGTTTTTGCAGGGTGGGAGAAGTGCTCAGACACAGCACTTTAAAACACAGACCTGTGCCTAGAAACACAGCACAAAATGAAGCCTGGCCGGGTGAGCCCTCAGTAGCACGGAAATGCTTGGTGCAAGTTATTTGGGGTCAGCAGTGGAGTCTCCTGCTTTGCTTTTGGGGATACAGTGCCTCATGGCACAGCACACTTTAACATAGTAAGTAGGGGAGGGTGGAATATAAATCTTATAGTAGAATAAATATGTTCCTCTTTAAGGTGCCACAATACTCCTTTGTTGCTTTAGCCATATTTTTGTCAGAAGAATCATCCATTTGTAAGGTGCCATCTCTTCCTACCCTTTGCCAGGGCAGAAAACCCATGGATACAGCCATTGCACTGTGACACAGTGGTGCAGGGGGGGGCAGGGAGGCCATGGGCCTGGGTGCAAATTTCTGAGGGCATGCAACCAGGTGTCCCCACAACAGGCTCCCGCATCGAAGCCAGTGAAGGGACATCTGTGTGCACCCTGTCCCTGGGCTGGCTGAGAGGGAATAAGAAGGAAAACACTTCTGGAGCCATGGGCATTGCCCAAAACACCTCACTGCAAGAGCAGGAGGGCAAGTCGACACATCAGCACTCCTTCCTTCATGTTTTTCTGCCTTATCGCTGCTCCCAGGTTGGAGCTAGTTTGCAAGAAGAGACTCCCTTGATTAGATGCTGGCCAGTGAAGGGACTGACCACTAGGAGGGAGCAACACTTGCCCTGCCCTGGGCACCGGCAACCCACGCTAAGCCCCTGCTGTGACACATAAAGCATGTTTCAGGAGACACCTTTCAGCCTCCTTTGGCGTTAGTATATCCAGTTTCTCTTCAAGTTTCAGGCTACCAAGTTTCCATCCTTCTGCAAAACTTTGCTGGTGAGAGCAACGTTTTCTCTGTTTCTCTTCACACTCCGCCAATGGAATTTTGGTGAAACTCGACCTTCCGGTGGTTTACATTCTGCCCTCAGCCGACCTGGAGTGCTCTGCTGAGCTGCCGAGGAGCAGACGCAAACTCAATGTTTCCACAGCACCTTTGAACCAGCGAAGTTTCCCCCACCCCGAGGCAGAAGTCGGCTGAGGCGATTCCCTCCAGCCCTCCCCCTTCTAATTGTTTCAGTTCCGGAGTCAAGTAGCTCAATTGAGCAATAATTGCCTCTCTGCCGCCACCCACACAGACCGTGGTAAATAATTAAATGTGGAAATAATATAGCAGATGGAAAGCGGCATGGAAAGAACCCAGAGAAATCAAAATTAATCCTGCTCAGGCAGCTCCGAGCAGCTGCATTCAGCTGCAGGGCTCTGGCAGTGAGAAACCGGAGTGTGGGCCCGGAGGAGATGCCTCAACGCTGACGCCACCACCACGATGTGCTCGGCTGAACGGAGTGCATTCTCGTGGATTCTTTCCCCCATCTGGCCAGCGGAAAGCTGGGTACTGTGGGCTGGAGCACAGAGTGGCTGCCGGAAGCTGGAGCAATATGGCCGGCAGGCATTTGGCTGCTGTATGGTGACCTTACAGAAGGCCGGAGCCAGGGAGATAAAGCAGAAGGAGGTGGCAGAGGCACTTGGGGAGGGAAGGAAGGTGTGATCACGCCCCCCCCCCCCCCGCAAAGCCTGCTCTGCTGTCAGATGAAGATCTGGAACAAAGCAAGAAGATGGAGGGAAGGGAATTGTGTGAAAGTCAAGCACATTTTAGGACACCTTCATCACTGACAGGCCATGTTCCACCCTTGCCCTGCTGCCCCCGACCAGTTCTGTCCTATTTGTTCCTGTGTTGGCCATCTTCATGGCCAGTCATGGTACAAGGTTCAAGAAAACACCCAGCCCTCAGAGAAGGAAACTGATAGTGTGGAAGGCGGGAAATTTCAGGAGAGAATGGCAAAACAGGGTGCTCAGTGGGCCCATTTGAAGGCACTGACAGTGATTCCATGCTTGGCTGCACTAGGGAGTTCCCAATAGGAAGATCTCTAGTGCAGCCAATATCCATGGGGCTCACCTTCAACACCAGTCAAGTGACCGGTGCTGACAGAAAACCATGGGACAGGTGGACATGGTTTGGGCAATGCTTGGAATGACGTATTTCATTGAACAAACTTCAGTGACTTAGTTTAAAAAAAATCTCTGGACTACATCAGTAAGTGGTTTCCATAATTGCTGGTTACATTGAACATAAATTAAGTCCTTTTAGGGATAGCACTCTGAATAATTTCTAGTTCATCTCCTAGTTCATCTGACCTTGTGACACCCATTTTGTTGGGCCACTTGCACCCTTGGCAGACATTTTCTGTGTGAGTGATGCACATCACACACTTTCAAAAATTCAAATGTGCTTCAAATGGGCGGAAAAGAGTTGACAGCCATTATTCTACTACGCATATGTTGAGATTTCCTTCATTTTCTTACATGCATTTTTTATGCTTTGGATTCTTTGGGCCCTTAAGCTGAAAGAACATAATTGTTGGAGAAAATAAATCAAACCATTCACATCCCACTGTGCATGTGTTTTGATGTTTTCTTAGTCTTCTTAAGTACAGTTTATCATTCAACACAGCAGCTTGTAACGTAATGAATGCTGTGTGTGTAATATGAGGATCATTTGGGTGAACTGAATTGTGAACTGGACTAGTTCGTTTTGTAAATCGTGTCCTCCCTAAAGGAGGGCACGTGTTGCGGTGAGACCTGGAGACTGACCTCCTGGTTGTGGGTGGGTATATTAGATAGCCACAACACCCGATTGGTAGGCCCCTCATTGCTGGGTTTAATCTGGCCAATGGGGTGCAGTCTAAATGGATCAAGGGACCTGTATATACCTATGCACGTGACCCAGAGCTTCCTCTTTCGGCTCGTGCATCGGAACACCAACCCACCTCTCCCTATTTTTAGGGCATTTTGCGATTGACCTTCCTATGCCATCGTGTGTCGTCTGTCGTTGGGACAGGGGCATGGCAGGAATTTTCCCCACTTGGCTCATTGGCTGTTTCCATTTGGGTTTCTCCTGCCACGTAGCAAATCATCGCAACTTGTAAGGTTGCGGATAGGCACTAGTTCATGTGATAGGGATGGGAGAACGGTCTCGCCATCCCTATGTGAAGGGTATTCCGTTAAAGGAATCCAGGAACTCAACTTGGTTTGGTCAACCCCTGAGAGGGGATTGTACCCATGCCTGAGTCCAGGGGAGCATCTGGGGAGTGAACAGAGTCTGTTCCTGGGCTTTTCACCTACCTCAGGTGTTCACCCTTGGCTGACCTATACTGGTGCCCTGGGTCAGCGCTACCTGCAAGGGTGCAGGGAGCTAGTCGAACCAGAGCCTATGCAACCACTCGCTTTTCTGTAATCAATAAAGTTGTGGCCTAAATTCTGCCAAAAACCAACACTAAAATTTGAGTCAAATGTGTGTTTATTTAGGGGAGAGGTCTCTGGGTCTGAATATGCAAAGGGATTAACTTAAACTTGAACTAGTTCATTTTAAAAGAAGTCTCCAAGCTCTGGATTTAAGGGAAATGGCCTCACAGGCCAAATTGGGATCCAGGTAAGGCCTAATCCAGCCCATAGACTGGAGGTACCCCATCCCTGTCATATCAACCTGCCATGATCATAAGTGCCCTATTAAACCAACAAATAGATGATTTTTTTTGGGGGGGGGTTGATGGCCTCTTGTTTATGAAATGCTCTCATTAAAGAGGTGTGCTTGGTACCTAGAGAGCAAGTTTTTAGTACCAGGTTGTTGTTGTTGTTGTTGTTGTTGTTGTTGTTGTTATACCCCACATTTTTCTCCTCACAGGGACTCAAGGCAACATTTTTCTAGACATTTCAATTTGCCCTTCCTTGGACAATTCACAAGGTGGAGGCAGTAAAGAGCTTTAAAAATTTATTAAAAACAGCTTTCCTGGACTCCGACTCTTAATTATGAACTCTCTCTTTTGTACACTCCACAGTTTTATTTGTGATACATACTTTTGCTCTGTTCTTAGGTGGTTTGGGGACATTTTATTAAATGTTATTGTTCGTACTTTTATTGATTTTATGTAAACTGTTTAGACCTTTATTGTAGGCAGCGATATAAAAAAAGAAATACAGAAAGAAAACTTTAGTTTGCTGCATGTCTTTAGTTGCTGTTTCATTCTGTTACTAATGTGATGCTTTTATTATATATTTTAGTGCTATATATATATATATATGGACACGGGTGGCACTGTGGGTTGCCGATCAGAAGGTCGGTGGTTCGAATTCCCACGACGGAGTGAGCTCCCGTTGCTCAGTCCCTGCTCCTGCCAACCTAGCAGTTTGAAAGCACGCCAAAGTGCAAGTAGATAAATAGGTACCCCTTCGGCGGGACGGTAAACAGTGTTTCCGTGCGCTGCTCTGGTTCACCAGGGGCGGCTTAATCATGCTGGCTCCCTCAGTCAGTAAAGCGAGATGAGCGCCACAACCCCAGAGTCGATCACGACTGGACCTAATGGTCAGGGGTCCCTTTACCTTTACATATACAGGTGTGTGTGTGTATATATATATATATATATATATATATATACACACACACACACACACACACACATGGGGAGCTGCCTCAAACTGAGTCAGACCATTGGTCTAGCTAGCGCAGTGCTGCCTACTCTGACTGGCAGCAGCTTTGCAGTATTTCAAGCAGGGTGTCTCTCCTAGATCTACCTAGGAGCTGCTGCTGTGAATTGAATCTGGGACCTTCTGCACACAACGCGTTCTGCCACAGAGCTGGGGCTTTTCATACTTGTTTACTGTCCTGAAATTAGTGCAGCATACAAATGTTTTTAACTGAGGCACACACATTTTAAAAACAATGCCGTGCCCCAGAGTGTTATGCAATGTAGCACAATTGGGCTCAATTGCATTAGCTTTGAGTCTGTGAGGGTTGAGCTTATCACAAAATGTTTGGATCGGGCTCATCGTGTTATCTTTGATTCTGCATGAAAAGAAAAGAACCCCCCCCCTCCACTCTCTTAAAATACATTTTCCCCTTTCCTTCCCAGATTCCTTCCACCCTTGTGTAGGAAAAATGTTGGATGTGGAGAGAGAGAGAGAGAGAGAGAGAGAGAGAGAGAGAGAGAGAGAGAGAAATATGTAGGGGTTAGAAACCTCGAACAGAAAGGGTCTGGGCTGCATCTATTTTAAAACTCCCTTTTGCTGAATCGAAAGATGTTTTTGCACAGCTGCTGCTTGAGAACCCCATCTTGGAAAGATCCCCTCCGGGCCAGCGGCAATGAAAAGGCCCATGTTTGACACACGGAACAGATGAACTACAGGGAGGCAAGTGCGTCTGTAGGGAAACCTATCCCACCAAAAGAAAGCCCGAGGACATCTTTAAGCAAGCTATTGATTTTGAAAACAGAGCACATATCTCAGGAAACCTGCTGCACAATCCGAGGCTTACAGACTCTGCCTGATCGTCTGCATTAATCTGCTTCAAGCCACTGCAGACGCATCATTTAAAGGCCTAATTGTAATCCAGAGATAGAGAGGTGCTAATGCTGACACCCCAGGAATAGAAAGAACAGAATAAAATCAGGTAACCTGATGCTTAAAGGGTTTGACAGGAGAAGCTGTGGCAGGATGTAGGGGGCTTAGTCCAGGGCAGCCTTTGCCAACCTGGAAGATCTATGGGGTTGGGGTTGTTAGGTGGGAGAGATCTTCTATAACTGCTCTTCTGAACAGTGGTATGTCTTGACATGGGGCTCAGCTAAGGCCAGTCATGTATTTTTGCTAACATTACCAGAAGGGATGCAAAAGCACTTCCCTTTCTTAGTGGTTTGTTATCCCTCTCTCCTTGATAAAAAAGCATGACAAGCATCCTCTGGCTCTCACTCCCAGTTGCCTTTCCTTGCTGCCAGTGACATGATCACCCTCTGGCCAAATCCGGTTGGCTATGAAGCATCATGACATCAGCCTGCTATGGGATCCTTGATTGGCTTAAATGACCTGTATGACTAATCCAGGAACAACAACAACAACAATTTTATTATTTGTACCCTGCCTATCTGACTGGGATGCCCCAGCCACTTTGGGCAGGTTCCAACATATATAAAAACAGAGTAAAACATTACATATTAAAAAGCTTCCCTGTACAAGCCAGCCTTCATAATAAAGCAGTAGACAGGTGAAACATCACAAAGCAGCAGCAATGGGAAACAGTGGCAAACTGTTTTTTACATGTAGTGTAAGCCGCCCAGAGTTTCTGGGGAAACCCAGCCAAATGGGCAGGGTATAAATACTAAAATTGTTGTTGTTGTTGTTGTTGTTGTTAGGGCTCAGTGGGCAAGTTTATCTATCCATATTTGGCTTGGAAACGTCACCCTTGGGTTGGTCAAAGGTGTTGTTGGTTTGAACATGTTTGAAATGCACCTGTTCTCTGTGGCTTCAATGTGGTCTTGCTTGCATAACTTAGTCTGTGGCAGGGAAGTAGACAGTCACATTTAAGGAAGGCTTGTCCATTGTAGTGAATGGGGCACTGCCACAGCAGCCTCAATCTGCCCTCAGCCAGGCCCCACCCACCTGCCTGCCTTCTTTCTTATTGTCAGACGGTGGCTGTCAGCTTCTTCCTCCTAAGTCTCAGTGTTACTCTTGTAGAACACCAAATTCCAAGGAATGCCAGTTGTGTTTCAGTCTGCACATTTCAGAAAGTGCAAATTAGGCAGGTCTGCCCTGAACTGTGAACTAAGCCGAATCTCCCCTGCCCAACTCTCCATGCTCTTCCTAGTTGTTCACTACTTCTGGTGGTTTTGAAGCATCCATCTTGGCCATGTCTATCCTGCAGATGATCCGTTAATAATTTCAATTTAGATAAAAGGCATTCAGACTAATAAACCAGTGAACACATCACAGGAACTTTTTACCTCTCTCTAATTAAAATAATTATTCTGCAGGCGTGACAAATGGCTGTGCAGCTCAGGCGGTTGTTTCGTGACATGCCGCCAGGTCCTGACAGTCTCCTGGCATAATCTAGGTAGGAGGAAGGGAAATGGCAAAGCGTCACGAGAAGGGTTTTTTTAGACCTTGCTGTTGAATAACGTTCTTCCCACTCCGCCCCACCCATTCCTCGTGCCGTCCAGACATTGACAGCTCCTTCTCCGTGCTCCTACTACAGAATTTGCAAGGCCCACCGGGAAAGCGATAAACAGACCCACCTGCTTCCCTGCCAGAGAGGAAAAACAACAGAATAAACAAGTGAAAGAGGGGGGAAGAGCCCACCGGGCCCATGGCTGGGCTGTCAGAAACCTAATGAACCTTGAAAGCCATTCAAGCTCTTTCCACAGATTCGGGAGAATTTCTATAGTTTGCCAGATCTGGGTCAGTGGAAATAGATTGTTGTTTTATTACGATCTCTATAGGTGCTGGGGTAGGCAAGAGGGAGAGGGGAAATGAGCTAACACTCCATTTCCATATTCTCATTTTCATCGCATCCTCTGACGTTGGCAGCTCTTGCCAGCTTCCATCTTTTACAGTGCTATCAGTGCAAGGAACTGGCCCCAAAATAACACCTTCCCCCCCCCCTTCCGCCTTTTAATCTACAACCGCTATCTGTCCACATCTGATCAGTAGGAAGAATGGGTCAAGACAGAGCTCATGTGTTTAGCAGGTGTCTTAATCCACAGGTTATCTCACGAAACACAGTCTCCCACATGAACTTCTCTGGTAGGGGAAGGCACTGAGACAGGGAGTAGATAAGGGACCTGAGGAACAGAGATTGAAGTGAGCCATGAATAAGGGGCACCCAGAGACTTTTGCAGCTTAGCAGGCGATGTCAAAGGAATGCTAGATGCTCAACTCATTCCTCAATGCTTTATCAGGGCTGAGCTGTCAGGAGAGGTCAAGATGGAGCCAGGAGCTAATAACCAGGAGATGCACCAGAGGTCAGTTCTGAAAGGCCCAGCTCAGGGGCAAAGCCAGCAATCAAAGTAGAACATGCCAAGTTGACCCCTGTCACCTAGATAAAGACCTTCTAGCCTAAACAAGATGCATTTTATAGTTCCAGGGCTTGTCAGTGTTGCTAGTGAGTCAAAAGAGTCAAGATCCAAGGGATCTCCAGGCATGCACCTCCAGATGTTGGAGACATCAGGCTCCATCCTGGTGACGGGCATCTTCACCTGGCACCTGACGAATTTCAAATGCTGGGCCCATCTAGTTCAGCATCCTGTACTCACAGTGACCAACCAGATGTCCCAATGGGAAGACTACAAACAGGTCTTGAGCACAAAAAAACAATTTTCCCTCCTGTGGTTTCCAGCAACTGGTATTCAGAAGAATGACTACTTCCAACAGTGGAAGCAGAGTGCAACCATCCTGGGTAGTAGCTATCAATAGCCCCCACCTCCATGAACTTGTCTAATCCTCTTTTAAAGCCATTCAGCTGGGGGGCCATCACTAAGTCCTGTGGGAATGAATTCTGCAGTTTAACTATGCACTGTCTGAGTAAGTCCTTTATCTGTCCTGAATCTTCCAGCATTCACCTTCCTTGGATGGCCACCAGTTCTAGTGTCACGAGAAAGGGAGGAAAACTTTTCTCTATCTGCCCTCTCCATGCCATGCACAATTTTATAAACTTCTGTCATGTCTCCTCTTACTCACCTTTTCTCTAAACATTGATGTGAGATACATATTTCTTGCTGACATTTCGGGATGTTTCCCTACTGCACAGGTTATTCGTTTTGACACTGTCCTTCAGCTTCTTAGCTTGAGTTTCACTTTCCTTTTTGTTTCGTGCAGTTAGTAGTTAGGCAGAGTCAGGCACTACAGTAGCCTTTGCCAACCTGGTACCCTCCAGATGCTTTGGGCTACAGCTCTGCTGGCTGGGGCTGATGGGAATTGTAGTCCAAAACATCTGGAGGGCACCAAGTTGGTGAAGGCAGCACCAGAGGAACCCAACCCTGTTCAGGTGCTGGCTCGTGAGATTATTACGCATTCTTAATGCTTCCCACAAAACTTGAATTTGGGAGACCTCAGCTAATAGTAATCATAAATTTCTTAGCAGTAGCAATAAGTATGAGTAAATAATGCGTAATAGTGAACAGACCTGGGGAATTAATACCTATTTTACCACTAATAAAGGTTGCCATCTGCAAACATAATTGTTTTTTAAAAGACATTTCTTAAAGCACTTTACTTATACTATGCTTTCCAAGGCAAAAGCTTACAATAAAAAATAATATAAATACAATTTTAAGAATGCAATTCTTCTTATAAGAACCCTGCTGAATCCTGTTCTCATAGCAGCAAAGGCAATTAGAGCTAATAAAATATTAAACAGTGTTAAGAGGTAGGTAGAGAAGAATTTAAAATCAATTTATATGCCAGTGTCATAGTTATTTTAGTGTATGATTCAGTGGTTAGAATCATAGAATTGTAGGGTTGGAAGGGACCCCGAGGGTCATCTAGTCCAACCCCCTGTGATGCAGGAATCTTTTGCCCAGTGTGGGGCTTGAACCCACGACCCTGAGATTAGGAGTCTCATGCTCTACCAAATGAGCTATTCCTCATGATAAGACCTCCATACAGTACATGCATACAGTCATATATCGGTTTCTAAAAATAAGTTGGCAAAATCTGAATGGTTTGGATTTAATATGGATAATTCAGTGTGTGTGTGTGTGTGTGTGTGTGTGTGTGTGTGTGTGTTGGCACCCATCTGTCTTGAGAGACAATAGATAGCAGCACTGAAGTGACTTTCCCAGGGCGCAAGCCTGGGCAGTATGTATGGAGGTCCTGGGCTGCCCAGATGACAAGGCTCCTCTCTCAGCCTCACTGATGTGGCCCAAACAAAAGCAGAGCAATACATTGGTACCAGCCTGGGTGCAGGAACTGCCAGAAGGAGGGACTCCACTCTGGATTTGTATGGGCTTTACTCCTTAGCCTTTTCTCCTCCTGAAGATGTCCCACAAGGCAGTGGGAAGGGATTTTCCCTCAGAGTTTACTCCCAAAGTCTTTTTTCATGAATGAGTATAGCCACAAGGCAGCTGAGGTTTGGGATCAGAATTTCTTTCTCATAGAAGGCCACTTTCACAGGCTGATGAGCCCCATCTGCCCCTCATTTCTCTCAAGGCCAAATCATATATCCCACTTCAGTCCACATCAAACATTTAATGCATCCTGGGAACTGCAATTTAACCCTCATAGAGCTAGAATTCCAGCACTTGTAACAAACTAAAGTTCCCAGGATTATTGTGGTGGGGAGACATGCTTTAAATTTGTTTTAAAGGTATAGTGTGTATGCATGCAAGAGTGAAAGGGACACAATATTACACCCTCAAGAAAACTGTCAGTCTTATTAATAGCTCAGCTCATTAACTGCTGGAAATAAACTTCACATCTGAACTTTTGCCCATCCGATGTTAAAAAAAATATATGTCTCCATTTGGCATATTCCCAATAATTAGAGTGTTTTGGATTGAGCAGCAAACTTCAGCTTTCAACTAGTATGGATGGAAGCATCTTAGCCATACTGAGATAGGCATCATCTTCCACATCACAAGGGAGAAATGCAACAGGATCCAGCTTTCAAGATTGAACGTCTGACGACCGGGATGCATTGGGCATGCCTGTTCATGCCAGCTTTCTAGATGGTGCAGAAACATGCCATGACTATTTGGAGCACAGCAAACTTCCTATTTTGAAGGCTAGGCACACAACTATCCTAGCAATTGGGAAATTTGGGCTATGTCTCCAAACCTCCTTTTGCTGTCAATGGTGGGAGGCTGACCCGATACATTTTGGTACCTGAGGTGAACTACAAAATGGCTCCTGCACCAGAGAAGAAGGGTTGAGTGAAGATCTACATGAGGAACAAGAGGGGAAATCAAATCAGCCTTACCCAATGCAGGGGGAAATGGGCCTACTATGAATTAGGCCAGGCAGGTGCAGAGCCCAGGAGACCCCAGAGGGCAGCCCCCATCATTTCCTCCCTAGGAAAGGGAGGATACTATCAGTGCCTCCTATTCACTGAGAGGCTGCTGTAAAGGCAGCCTCAGGGGGGTGTCTGTTGAGGTGGTGGCAGATCCAGCCTCCAAGGAGTGTGCTGCAGCCATTGCTACCACCCTGGCAGTGACTGTGGCAGCAGCAGCGGGCAATGCATTATTTGGAGTCTGGATCTACTGCCCCTGTGGATCCTGCTACCCAAGGAAGTAAGTCCTATTGGATTCAGTGGGGTGGTGCTGGAGGAGACTCTTGAGAGTCCCATGGACCGCAAGAAGATCAAACCTATCCATTCTGAAGGAAATCAGCCCTGAGTGCTCACTGGAAGGACAGAACCTGAAGCTGAGGCTGCAATATTTTGGCCACCTGATGAGAAGAGAAGACTCCCTGGAAAAGACCCTGATGTTGGGAAAGATGGAGGGCACAAGGAGAAGGGGACAACAGAGGACAAGATAGTTGGACAGTGTTTGCAAAGCTACTAACATGAGTTTGACCAAACTGCAGGAGGCAGTGGAAGACAGGAGTGTCTGGCGTGCTCTGGTCCATGGGGTCACGAAGAGTCAGACACGACTAAACAACAACAAACAACAACAATTCCATAAGTGTTGGAAATGGAAAGAGAAATAAGGTTCTTTTTACCATATGTGGTGATCCTGCAGTAAGGTTTAAACGTACTGGGAAATGATATATAATGAATTGAAATGGGTGTTTGAAATAATGTTTGTAAAAAAACAAAAAAAACACAGAAGCTTTTCTTTTGGGAATTATAGGGACAGAACTACCTAAACTGTATAGAAACTTATTCATATTACTACAGCAGCAAGAATGTTACTCACCCCAAAATGGAAAGAAGCAGAAGTCCCAGCAAAAAAAAAAGAATGGATAAAAAAAACTTACAGAATATGCAGAAATGGCAAAACTTACCAGAAGAATAAGAAATCAAGATAACAAACTTTTTATAAAAGAATGGAAATGGATTATTGAATATTTACAGATAAATTGCAAACAGACAAGAACACCTGCAGATTTATTGTAATAACCTGCAGTTTTATAAGAGTATATATTTAAAGAAGATGAATAAATGAGCAAATTAGGTTAATTTGGATATGCAGAAGATATTAAAAATAAATTTAAGGAACCACAGAAAGAGGGGGAAAGGAAGTCAAGCTTTGAAATGTTAAAATGATTGCAAAATTAGTGAAATGTATGAACCTGAAAAGCATAAATAATTATTTTTTAAAAAATCCCAGGCAAGCAGGATTCAGACAGGAATATAGGAAGCTGCATCAGACCACTGGTCCAACCAGTTCAGTATTGCCTACATTGTCTGGCAGAGTTTCTCCAGGGTATCAGGCAGGAGTCTCTCCCAGCCCTACCTGGAGATGCTGGGGATTGAACCTGGGACCTTCTGTGTGCAAGGCAGATGCTCAACCACTGAGCTATATCCTGGATGGATTGCAGACATCGCTCGTAATGGCATATCCAGCTCCTCTGAGTCTGAAATGCACCAGCCTCTCCTGCTTTGCTGGACCTCAGCTGTTGCCCTTTCTTGCTGATCTTATTTGTCTGGATCAATAATCTCCATGACCAGCCCTGGAACCTTCTGCATACTACAGAACACAGCTGCATACACAGCTACAGCCCTTCTTGCAGAAAAACTAGAATGAAGTGCATTGTGGGGAAACCAGGCACACTGAGAGAAGGTGGGGGGCTCTTCTGCCATTCACACAGGGAAGAGGGAGTTAAAGAGCCCTTTGCCTCTCAGCCCCTGCAGGGGCCAACATATGTCACTGGCCCTGCAGCTTCTGTCCATTTAAAGCACTGAGGGGAAGCAGTGAAATTCCTTGCTTTTGAACTCGAGGTGGACAACTGCATCTCTCTGATCCTAAGAAAACTGCTGCCAATTTGACAGAGGCCCCCTGCGTGGCTTTGCCACCTTGCTTTTCATCTAGGATCTGCAGTGCTGAGCAGCATCTGACCCAAAGTGGAAGGTTTGTCAGCCAGGGCACTGAAGCTTTGATGGGCATCTTTGATGGCCCTCGTTTGCTCTTCTGCTTCGCTCCAGGTTTGCTTTAGCCAGCAGCCACCTGGCACCCTCTCTGAGAAAGGAAGGAAGGAGGGAGGGAGGGGGAAGTGGCAAGCTGCAGCCCCGCAACCTGCCTCAGGACTGCCAAGCTGGCTCTGCGAAAAGCAACGATAGTAAACATAATCAGGGTGACAAATGAATTGTGATTCTTTTAAAGCCAACACATCTGTGGGAGCCGGCCATATGGGGGCACCCAGGAATTGAAGCGAGTGGTTTCCTAGGCAACAGGAACTTCACAGGCACATCTTGGAGCAGTGCCCCTTGGCATCTCTCTCCTGTGGTTTGGTGGAGAAGGATCCCAAAGAGAAGATCTTGCAGAGGTGGGGACAAGCAGCAAGGCTCACTTCGGTCACCACCAGGGGATGGTTTACATCCCTTAGGTTGGGGTGGGTGACTTCAAGCCTGGGGACCAAATGCAGCCCTCTATTCCTCTCTATTTGGCTCTCAGGATTCCCCCAGCTACACCCTCTTTCTCCTGTCTAGCCTTTTCAACAGCCTTGCTTCACATCCTCTTTTTGCATGGCTGAAATGTGTCCTTGAACTCCAATTTGCATGGTTGAAATGTGTCCTTGAACTCCAATTTGCTGGCCCAAATGGAGGATTGGGAGGGGTGTGCAAGAGTGTGTAAGAGCCTACTGTACAAAGGTGAAATTTACATTCATTGCTCTGCCCACAGCCCACTTTGGTCTTTGGCCTCACCCAGCACTGGAATGTGGCCCCTGGAAGTTTGATCACAGGGAATGTGACTCTCAGGCTGGAAAAAAAATAGTTTGAGGCAGCAATGCTTCTGAATCCCAACTGCTGGAAGCCACAAGAGGGGAGAGTGCTCTTGCACTCAAGTCCTGCTTACAGATTTTCCACAGGCATCTGACTGGCAACTTTGAGAACAGGATACTGGACTAGATGAACCATTGACCTGACCTAACCCGCTCTTCCTATGTTCTTAGGTTCTTATGCAAAGGTTCACCACACTTGCCCTAAGTGACTCTGTCCCCTGGGGCCAAATCCATATCAAAGCATTTCCCTGCTTCAGGCAGTGGACAAGATGGCATCCACATGCCCAGCTATTCCACAAAGAGAAGCTCATTGGATTAGCAGCTGGATCTTATTTCAGCACTGATAATGGATAGCATTCTCCAAACTGAGGCTAGCAGGCCAGCTAGGCTGCAACTCCTGCCCCATCTGCAGTCCAAAGCTTTCAGAGAAAATCCTTGTGCCAAAATTTTGGAAAGGTGTTTGTTTATAACAAGAGTACCCACAAATAGCTTTTTTTTTTTTTAACATGGAATTTTGGATCAGCACTATTACAAACCTAAACTGATAAAACAATCACGGTTTCCCTTCAGAGATCTTATATAGATTGAGTTTTGTAGGTGACATCACAAACTGAACTGAGCTGAGTGTCTTGTAGAGCAGAGTGACCTTGGAATCATGCAAAGATGGACAGCATAAATACTATAAAATGCATTAAAGAGAAGAACTCATAACCAGTATAAAGATTCATCGGCTGCTGAGTATGTCTTCTCTGTTAAGGTGTGGAACTGAAATCCCCAAGACACTCAAGGTAAATACTACTGTGCTGAACTTTGAGGGGACAGGGAGTAAAATTCCACCATGAAGAGGCTTGGAACAACGTAGTAAGTCAAGTGTTAAGCACCATTATTTATAACATACAATGATGCCTCCCCTGTGGGATCAGACCACAAAGAGGTCATAATTAGGTCTAGACCAACCGGATGGTTAAAGAGACAAAGGGGGAGACCTAGACTCGGCTGCTTCAATTATTGCAGTGTTAACTCCCAGTGAATTCTATTGATTGTTGCAGACACATTACTAAGCTTGGTGTTGCTATAATGAAATTTCAGCCATGGGATTATTCAGGAACATTAAGCCATTCATTTCAAAGTTGGCAGAAATCATGTGATTTGGGAGAGCCAAAACGATAATTGCAGATGGGTGGGAAACACTCATTCACAAGCATTTCCCTTTCACTCAATAGCATAGGCATTGCTCAACGTCTAGGGTGAGTCTCTAAAAAGAGGCCCCGTGGAACATGTGTACTCTGTATCCACGGGGCCTCTTTTAAAGACTCACCCTGTAGTTGCTGTTTCACTCATTCAAAGTTCACATTTAATTTGGGGTCTTTGAGCACATGCATTTGACTTGGAACCACGCCAGGGTTTCATTCAAGAGCATTCGCCTCTTCCAGGTGCTGCATTTTGAGAGGGGTAGCCTTTGTGTTCTTGCACATGCTTATCAATTTTACATGTTGCAATCGCCACCCACGGAGGGTGGGGAGTTGGGCCAGAGGTACTTGTATGCATATAAGCAGAAGGATGTAGGTGCTCGTGTACAGAATCACAGAACTGTAGAGTTGGAAGGTACCCAATGGTCATCTTGTCCAACCCACTGCAATGCAGGAATCACTGCAACACATTGCTGGTGGCAATGGGGGAGCAGGACTCAATGGCAGCTCCAGATCCTGTGATCTTGGCCACTGTTCATGCTTGAGTTCAATGCCGCTGCTATTCTGCTGATGACTTTTACCACAAGTGGCAAGGCTTGAAGAGATGTCTGTCTGGCCATAGCTCAGTGGCAGAGCATCTGCACTGCGTGGAGTATGTCCCAGGTTCATTCTTTCCAGGTAGGGTTGAGAGAGTCTCCTGCCTGGAATCCTGGATAGCCACCGCTAGTCAGTGCAGACAATGCTGAGCTGGATGCACTGATAGTCTGACTTGATATAAAGCTGTTTCCAGTTCCTATGTAAATCCTAGAGAGCTGCTGCCAGTCAGAGTAAACCTATACTGGGCTAGATGAACCAATGGTAAGACTCTGTAGGAAGCAGCTAAGCATAAGGTGACCTCTTCCACACCACAAAAAAGGACGGAGATTTGCACAAAATTTGCATGTGCTAATTTATATGCAAATATAGAAATAATTTTAAATAGAAATGCAATAGATCTCACCATAGCAGAAAATATCTGGACAGCAGACTGTGTGGCTGTTCAGTCCATCTGCTCTGCGGGTGCTAAGAGTGGATGAGCAACGTCAAGTCAACCTTCCGCTCTCCCTTATTGGGGATCTTTATCTTTAAACCAGACCTGGATAGTCCTTCCAACTGTCCACTGTAAAGTAGGTCATAGAGCTACCTGAACTATGTGGGATCAGGCCCTGATTTTACAGGTGTGCTGAAGAAAGGCACAAGCCAATGGGCCTGTAAGAGCCAGATATGTATGCCACAGAGGCACATAAACAGAAGGGGGTGGAGGAAAATGGTCTCATAGCAAAGACAAGGAGAATTCCCAGCTGCTTTATGTGAAACTTCATGTGAGAAAACAGAAAAGAGACTATTTAGTAAGAACAAGGAAACAGGAAGGAAGACTCTCCTGCAACTGGGCGTGGATTAAAGAGAGAATAAGAGTGAAATGGCCTTTCCGAAAAGTTTTGAACTACAGCTCTCAACAGCCCCTGTGCTGGCTGGGGCTGATGGAAGTTGCCGTAGTCTAAAACATCTGGACAGCAACTCCATTCCCTCCATAAGAGTCCTGATGGATCAAGCCAAAGACCTCTCTAGCTCAGCATCCTGTTCCCAAAATGACCAAACGGATGCACACGGCCTCAAACCCAGGAATGCTCCATCTGGCCATCAACCATTGAGTAACTTCTCTGTGAGGGTGTCTCATTCTCTTTTGAAGCCATCTCATGGCCATCGCCACATCTTGTGACAGCTAATTCCACCAATGAAATATAGGATTGCAGAGAACCTAAGAAGCTGCCTTATCCTGAGTCAGGCCATCTGTCCATCTTGCCCATTGTCTAAGTGGCAAAAGCTATCTGGGGCTTCGGGCAGGAGACATTCCCAGTTCTTTGTGGAGATGCTGGGCATAGAACCTGCATCCTTTGACATGCAATGCAGATGCTTTAACACTGAGCCACAGCCCTCCACACTGAATGAAATCATTGGTCTATCTAGTTCAGTATTATCTACACTGGCAACCTCCAGCGTATAGAGTAACGGCCAAAGTGACCTTATACTGAGTCAGACCCTTGGTCCATCTGGCTCAGTATTGTCAAGGCTGATGAACACCAGTTCTCCTAAGTTTCAGACTGGGAGTCCTTTCCCAGCCTAACCTGGAGCTGCAATTGGGGACTGAACCCAGGCAGAGCAGCAGGCAGAGCAGATGCTCTACCACTGAGCCTTTGATCCCCCAAGTCCCAGCAGACACTAGGGTTGCCATATTTCAAAAAGTGAAAATCCGGACACAGAAGTTGTTGAGCTTCAGACAGCAGTATTCTGGGCATGTCTGGGAAATTCCAGATGTATGGCAACCCTAGCAAACATCAAAGTTGTTGTTCCCCTTTAAAGGCTCTGTCAAAAAAAAAAGCAACAGCTTTGCCTCCAGAAGGACACAAATCACAAGTAGCCAGAAGGCCTCACAACTGTGAAACAGCTCCCTGGTGATCATTCCCCCCCCCCCTTTCAAAGGTCAAGAATGTGCTGACTTTTGTACTTCATCTGCTTGGATGACAACAGAATGTGGACGGCTGAGGCAATGAAATATTTAGGCCCATCCTGACCTGACAGTGTCTCTCGTGGAAATTTTTTGTCATCTTTCCCCAGGGGGAGATTTCAGACAAGAAACCCTCCATCACAGAGGCCCTTCGGGGAGGATTTTCACAGCACCTGCTCTGACTGATGACCCAGATCCTGTGCCAGGTCTTTTTACAAGTGAGCCCTTCCTGGTTTCTCAGGAGCCCCCTTGTGAAGTGATTCTTTCACATGCTCCAAGACTACATGGAGAGAAGAGACTGACTCTGCCATGCTGGTCCTTTGTGCAGTGATTGAAAGGTCTGGAGAGAGAATCTACACACCTCCAGGTGAACATGAATAGGCTCATGCAGGCCATCAAGAATCTTGTGTGACTGGCATTCCTGATCTTGTGATGGAGTCATGTATACAGCTGAACTCACACACCTTTTGTACCTTCCAAGCATTGGACAGCGATCCACCATGGAGCTAGCAGGGGCGGAAGGTGTTGGGAGTATGTGCAGCATGCCTAGGCTCCATGCCATCATCCCCATGGCACCTGAAAGGGGCTATACTCAGGGCAGTGTGTTTCCTCTATGCTGCTAAGAAACACATACATACATACATACATACATACATACATACATACATACATACATTCTCCATCCAGACAATCCAAGTTCTGCACCAAGGAAGCTGTATTTTGCAACTTGTGAAAGTGTATGTGAATATTGTTTGCATAATTTATCCTAGTTTTCCTAGTCATGGGGAGAACTAAGGAGTTACATGGAGAGCTGTGCTAAAGGTGAAACTACAGGAAACCTTATTTAGCCATTTCCTCTGGCTTCTGAAACTTCAGAATGCAATGGCTAAACCCTCTCAAGCACTATTTCCCACCACAAAGTCTACGCATTTTTGTTGTGTGTGTGTGTCAGAAAGAGGAAGGAAGGAAGGAAGGAAGGAAGGAAGGAAGGAAGTTGGCCCCATCCCCTCTGCTAGGTAGTCTTTTTCCTGATTTGGCAACTGCTGGCTCTGATGACATGGAGGTGTGAGAACTGTGTTGGGGGTGACCTCTGAGTCTGAAGATTCAGGTAAATCCATTTCCTCTGGCCTAGAAGGTCCCTCTGGGTCTTCCTCTGAGCCGGGGGTGGGGCAGTTTGAGGGCAGAGCACATGGTACCAAAGTAGATGTAATTCAAACTAGTTTAGGTAATTAGCAATTTCGTTATTTTTTTTTTAAGAAAACAGGAGGAATGGCATGAAGAGGGGTACTGTAACCCATGGTGCCTTGCAGCTGTCCCAGTCTGGACTGGACTCCCAATGCCTGCTCTTTGTGTTAGGAAAGAAGCTTCCATTTGCACAGGTGATGTGTGGCTCAACTGTAGCTATGCATTATCTTCTGCAGAGGGAGGGGATGAAACTCACCACAATGTGATTGACATGGGCTGGGGCAGCAAACCATTGAAAGCCTCTCTGCCTTGCTCCCAGTGACAGAAAAGCCCCTCTCAGGGGATTGCAAAGTGCATTTCAGAATAGTGGAAAGAACTCCCACAGGAACCACTAGCTTTTCATGCTGAGCGGTCCAAGCCCCACACACCTCCCACTGCAGGCACTTAAAAGCCTTGTGCATTTATGGAAGAAAAACAGCCACCCCATCCCTGTCTCTAAACTCACAGAACCTTCCCTAGGGAAAGAATGAATTACCCCCAGATGGAGAGATTAGTCATGCTGTTTAAGTCAACTGAGGAGGATGCTTGGTTTGTGCGTTTTGGAGAGGGGAATTGTGAGGATCAGGGCCTATAGATGGTGTGTTCTATGCCAGCTGCACATCCTTATAGCTCAATAGTGCATGGATTCCGGTACACAAAGTGCAGAAGCAGGGGTACCTTTGGTCTAGAAAGAAGACCCTTTAAGAAGCTCTAATCCTCCAAAAGGGTGTGGAGCCCAAGAGAGGCTCTAAAGTTCTCTATTCCTTTCTGACCATCTCCTCAGCAAGTTGCTCACTTAGGAAGTCTTCATGAGATCACCTTCCCCAGATGGCTCCTCCACAGGACCAGAGCAGGATGTCCAGAGCTGGATACCAAGGATTGTTCTTGGAGCAGTCTGCCAGGCAGATTTACGGGTTATCCACACTTAACTTTTGCCCTGCTCTTTCCAGGCAGAGATCCATACTTTAAAGCTCTCTCTCTCTGTGTTGCTCCAGAGCTTCTTCCACAAAAACCTGCTCTTTACTACTCAATCAGAGCAAATGTCAATTTGGGTTTTCTGCGGATTGCCGTTTACTCTGATTCAGCTTTAAAGAGTGGATTTTTGTAGGGAAAGCTCTAGAGCAAAAAAGAAAGAAAAAGTGCTCAGACACAGAGCTTTAAAGTGTGGACTGTGCCTGGAAAGAGCAGAGGAAAGGTAAGTGCGGATAAGCCCTTAGATTTCTATGCAACAGGTGCATCTTGTTGCCTAGAAATATCCAGAGATGTCCTTCAGTAGTAGCATGTGCACCACCTATACCAGACATTGTTCCAATACAGCAGAGATCCCATTTCCCCAAAATGATGTCATTTTGACCTCTTTCATTACTTGGCCCTGCGAGGCAGTTATCCTTCTGTGAATGAGGCTTCATGGAGGAGCATGCCATGAACATGCCGGTGTGTGTGTGTGTGTGTGTGTGTGTGTGTGTAATGGCTGGTGGGTGCGTTGGCAGCAAAACCGCTTCTATGACTATTTGCCTGTCTAAAATATTATTTGACCCTTTGTTGAACTAAAATCAAGATAATTTAGAAACACTGCAAAATTAAAAACTTACCATCTGCTAAGCTAGAATTTGCTTTCTAAAGCGTGCTTGCGAAGGGCTATAGCTCAGTGGTAGAGACTGCTTTGCATGCAGAAGGTCCCAGGTTCAGTCCTTGAGGGCATCTCCAGGTAAGGCTGGGAATGTTCCCTGGAGAGCCACTCACAAACCGCATAAATAGTGCTGAGCTGGATGGGCCAGTTGTTTGATTCAGTGTAAGGCAGCTGCCTATGATCCTTCGTACTCCATGGCTCAGTTGGAGAACATCTGCTTTGGATGCAGAAGACCCATGGTTCAAGCCCTGGCATCTCCAGGTTGGTGTGGGAAAGGCTCCTGCCTAAAAACTTGGGGAGCCACTACCAGTAAGTGTAGGTCAGGGGTGGAGAACTCCCAAGGTACTGCGATCTACTCACGGAGCTTTTTTTAGGGGAGCCAAACTTGTTGAGCTTCTTTGAGGGGAGACAGTGATCTACCACAGACATCCAGTGTTCTGCCAGCAGATCACAATTTACCAGTTGGACGTGCCTGGTGTAGGTGAGCTAGATGGACCAATGGTGTGACTAAAACAGTTTCCTATGAACTATTGCATCAATAGCATCATCTTCACTGCTGCCCCAAGGCTATTTTAGGGGTCAGAGCAGCCCTTTACATTGGGATGTCTGCCTGCTGCCTTCCTGCATGATGGCACAAGGGTTGTCTGCAGCACCTCCAATTCTGGAACCATCCCTACCCCCACAGAGGCAAGCAGCAGCTGCAGCCCACTGAGAGGGGGGTGGGTTGGGGAGCCCAGCATGGGACATGGAAGCGGGCAGCTGAATCAGCATTGAAACTAATGGCACCCAGGGAGTTGTGCATTGCCAAATGTTTTGCTCAGCGGGATCTTCTCTTTCTGGAGTAATTCATTTCGATTGTACAAAACCGCTGGACCTCACACAGCTTATTTGCTGGAGTTTTTATAGTGTGGTTTCCTAACCACCCGGGAAATCAATCACGAATCTCCTTGGAGGAATTTGCAGGGGGGAAACTGTCGCTCATAAAAAGTAAATATAAGCAGCCCACACGCCCTGCCAAGACTGCCAAAGCAGAAAAGAATCAGGTGCTGGGTAGACTTCTCTTCTTTATTCATGCCCCCCTCTCTTACACACACACACACACACACACACACACACACACACACACCCCACTTTGGCAGTTGTAAACTGCGCTCTAGAAATACAAATTAGCCTCAGGTCTGATGCTTAAATTCAAATTATCTTCTAAGGCTCAGAGGTATCTACCTGGCCCCCAACAGCGTTGTGGCCAGGGGCAGTTTGTCAATCCCATTACAAGGAGTCTCTTTCATCTCCAGCCTGATTTAATAACAATAATCTTATTGGCTCCATCCAAGAGTTTGTCAATGCCACTACAAGTGCCACATTTCCTAAGCTTAGCTGGAGAGAAGAATTGAGGCCCTTCATCCGAGGCAGTTTGTCCTGGGAGACTGTGGGCCCTGAGACTTGGAGAGATGCTCCCCACCCCCCACCCCCACTGTACTGGGAACTACCAGCCACTGGGGAGCCCTCAGTAGCAGAGGCCTCTGCAGATGAGGGGGAAGCAATGCCCGGGGAGAAGGCTTCCTTGTCACCAGCCCTGGGGGGGAGTGGATATGTTTTATGTATTAAAATGTCCCTTGACTGCTTTCTGCCTCACGAAAGGGAAGCTTTCAGGCAGCTTCAAGGCAAATGCAGAACACAACTTTAATGCCCAAGGAGTGTACAGTCCATGTACCTGTGTACACAACAGCTGAGCTGTGCAAATGAACAAGGATACATTCTTTTACTCATGTGCAGAGAGAGCTTGTACCTGCATTCAGAGTAATGTGTCAGCCATCCTCTTGCCTTCACTTTTCAGCTTTCCGTCCTTAGAGTGCCAACTCACTCCTGCTTCCCTAGGTACCAAAGATGACCTTCAACACCTTCCAAGTCAGGAGGGTGCTGTATTCCTCTGCCCTTCCTCTAGCCCTGAACAGCAGAAATCAGTTTCAGCACTAGCAGGAGTATATTAGGGGCCATAGCAAGAGAAGTCCATAGCTCTCTTAGGACTGCTGATAGACACAACTGTCAGTTTTGATTTCTTTCAGTTTCTCATTTTTCCAACTTTCAGTTCCGTTTCCCCCCATTTCTGCATCAATTTGTGTTTCTTCAAAAGTATGCACAAAGATTCCTATGCGTTTTGATGCAAATTTCTCTGAACACATGCAATTTTGCCTCACATATGCATTTGCGAGTAATTTCCCCTATATTAATGTTGCTGTGTGTGCTGTTTTCACCAATATATGTCTTTTTGTGCAGAGTTCTTGGCTGGAGAACTGCATCACCAAATCCATAGAATAGTGAATTTTGATGGACAGCTGAGTTCCAGGTTGTGTTCAGGAAGTGAGTTCAGGAAGTGCAAATCAGGTCGGCTTACATTTAATAGGGCAGACTGAATGACCTTCTCCCCTATTCCTACTTAAGGACTCTGTCAGACCCAGGGTTGAAGAGCTGAAGAAAACATTTCCATCCTATTCCTCCTGCATTATTTTCTGTCACCTCTGTCTTTCTCCAATCTTTTGTGCACTGCAGGGGTGTGTAAAATGATTCTCCTTGACAGCAAAATTAGCAAGTCCCATTAACCTCTTAGAGGGCCCCAGGTTCAGAGACATTTTATCTCCCATATCCCAGTGGGGAGAAAAAAGAGGAGTCAAGGGAGGGTGAGACATTTGGGGTGTGTATCAATATGAGGAGGAAGGCAAGGCTTGATTGAAAGTTCACCACACCTTTCAGTTGTCTGAGTCTTCCTCCCAACCCCCCAACCCTGGGGGGGGGGGGAGAAAGTGAAACAATCCCCAGTTCTTGTTATTTCAGTTTGGAAGGCAGAGCAGGGTTGATGGCCTCCTATTTCATCCTGAGCAAGTTACATCTATTTAAAAATCCAATTGATTTTCTCACATTATAGCATCTTCCATTCTTCACTTTCCTTGGCAATGTAAATTATTGCGAATCTCTCTCATGAATGGTAATGAACTAGCAACACCACCATCTCCCCCCCACCTCACCTCTCTCCCCCACCCCATACATGGAAATTTCTATCTTTAAAAAATGATGAGAACGGCAACAGACAAAAGCTGAACTCTTCTTTGTTTCAAAGTGTTGAAGTGGGGGGGGGGGCTCTTCATGTTCTTTGCCTTGTCTATATAGCCCTATCTTTAAGTTCTATATATAGATCAATGCATCTTCCAGCTAATCTCTTTACAATCATAAAGCTATTAAATTAATTAACGCAAATGAAAGTGGCAATACAGGATGGTCCCTGAAGGGTGTGCAATCATTTTACATTTATTTATACTGAAAAGTTTTTTTTCTCTAAGAAATATGCCGGCGTAAGCAATTCTCACAGTTAATTTTTATTCTGAAGGGCTTTGCTACTTTTGACAGGTTTGCTGTTTGAGCCATTCTACTCTGGCCTGTGTCAAGTCCTGCTGAAGAACGTTTGAGAGAAAATATATGGAGACTTGGGAAAGACGTGATCAAGGCACCTTTCTCAGTGACCAAGACAACTGCCTGCCTCAATATCTCTGTCAGAGGAACCTCCTGTCTTCAGAAAGGAAATTCCCTGATGTGGAAGGGCCTTCACTTCATGATAGAAACATGCAAAAGGTCACAGGTTCATTTCGCAGCATCTCCAGTTAGGTCCCTCCAGAAACCCTGGAGAATCACTGTCCATCAGTATAGAGAATGCTGACCTAGATGAACCCATGGTCTGGCTCCATAAAAGGCAGTCTTTGCCAATCCAACATCCTCCAGATGTTTGGGATTACAACTCTCATCAGCTCCTGCCCTCCGGTGGGAGTTGTACTCCATAATACCTGGAGGACAGCCACTTGGGGAAGGCTGTCCTTTGTGCTACTTGGCACTGTATGCATGTGCTGGTCCAGGGGGGAGGTTACCGT
Source organism: Podarcis cretensis (assembly GCF_951804945.1). NCBI lineage: Eukaryota > Metazoa > Chordata > Lepidosauria > Squamata > Lacertidae > Podarcis > Podarcis cretensis. Next base: position 34,171,134 of record NC_137177.1, read on the forward strand.
GGGGCGAGGTCCAGGACCTGAGTTGAGGATCAGCAGACAGTCCTCCATGGGCAAAGCGGGGTCCACAGCGAGAAGCCGGGCAAGGACAGGAACTCTGGGGGAACAGGACTGGATGCTGGCCGAAACAGCTCTTCAACGACGTTGCTCCCACAACCTGGGACCGGGCTGACTGGCCTTTATCTTCTCTGAGGCCGGGGTGGCCCCGGCCCCCAGGACACCCGCCTCTCCTGGCCTTAAGGCGAGCACTCCTCCTGGGAGAAACCAGTTCCCTTCGCCTCTCTGCCCTGAGCCTCTGCAGTTCAGGAGAGGCTGAAGGGTTACTGGACCCAGGGGGAGACTCACCTGTAGGCACTGAGTCCTCAACCACCTCCAGAGCCAGAGTGGATTCACCTGGTGCCTGCTCCTGAGGATCCGGCACAGGTGCAGGCGCTTCAGAATCAAGGCCCTGCCCCAGCTCAGCCAGCCCTGGAGGCAGAGACTCCTGTGCAGGCTGGGATTCCTCCGGTTCAGCCTCTGAATCGGATTCCCAGGCCATCACAATGCACTTGGGCACTAGGAAAGAGCCCAAGCTCTTTCCCTAGCATCCACTCTTCATGCAGAAAGCTCCAAATTCAACCCACAGCATCTCCAAGTAGGGATGGGAGGGAACCCAGTCTGAAATCCTGAAGAGCTGCCGCCAGTCTATGTAGACAATACTGATCTGCATTTCAAGGGGTTGAACTGCATAACTCTCAGGGTCCTTTCCAACTCTATAATCCTATGATGCTATGAATTAGGTGTATAAGGCACCTTTCTATATTTAGGCCTCTTCCGGTACAGAAAGAAACGGGTGTAAAAGTCAGAGCAGGAAAAAGGCATCTCCACCTCCAGAGATTTACCAAGGTGGGATTTCTCTGGATTGTACCTGTTTTGAAGCTATACTCTCTATATGTACTCTGTGAAAAACTCTCCAGAGAAACTTTCCTAGTCCTACGAATGCCCTTTTATCTTGCCTCAGAATCCTTCAGTTGCTTTAGCTGATCAGGAACCTCCAAGTTCGCCTTGAATATCACTCTAGGAAACAGTCACTGGCTGCCTTACCCTGAAGCTGGCGGGGCTCCTTCATCACTTAACCATCTTCCTTCGGCAGCAGATGGCCACAGACATCGAGAGAGAGAGACCACCTTTGGTGTCAATCATGCACAATTTTCTCCATGGTTCTCTCAAGATGAGAGATGACTTCCTTGCTGTTAAATGGGCCTGTCTGTGAGAGCAAGAGGCATTTGTTCGGTTTTTTGTTTTGTTTTTGTTTTTTCATTTTTCCCAACTCAGCTTCCATCCTGGTGGGACACAGAAGCTATTTTTGGACGAGCCCGTACTCATAATGGAGAAATGCAGGTGCTTTCGGAGGGGATATTAAGTCTAAAGAGCTGATTAAGTGCAATGGAAACTGTGTCAGTTTCTTGTCACTGAAGAGAATGTGCCAGCGTTGCGGATTAAGCCTTGACTGACAGCTTGGGATTGCAGGCCGACAACCGATCAATCACTGGAGGTGATGGGAGAGAGGAAAGCATCCCTTATCACAGCCTAACATTGCGAGTAAGAGAAGCCATACGGGCAGGGAGAGGGCAAGGAAGAGAGAATGCAGCCAGATAAAAAATGGCACTCAGAGTGAAGTGGAGCCCAGGAGATCAGAGGGGTGAGGTGGGGAGGAAATGAAGTCCCGACGGGGTGAGCTTGTTCTCCCACATACCGTACATTCTTCATAGAGGCATAGAATTGCAGAGGAGGAGGGGTCATCTGGTCCAAACCCTTGAAATGCAGGAATCTTCATCTTCATATGGGAAACACAACTGAATTCCCACAGCCATTTTGCACATGGGAGACACCAAGGAAAGCAGAGAATCCACTCAGACAGTTGAATAACTTAATGGTTCTGGCTTTTGGTCACCCCCGTTTGGAAAGACCTACAGCAGATTCTTTTTGAAATATTTTTCTTCCTGCCCTATGGAATTCCTGCTTCTGTTATTTGTTTTACATGACTTTTAAAGACTATTTGCCCAAGGCTTTTCCCGAGCACTGAATTTGATTTTTGAATCATAGAATCATAGAGTTGGAAGAGACCACAAGGGCCATCGAGTCCAACCCCCTGCCAAGCAGGAAACACCATCAGAGCACTCCTGACATATGGTTGTCAAGCCTCTGCTTAAAGACCTCCAAAGAAGGAGACTCCACCACACTCCTTGGCAGCAAATTCCACTGTCAAACAGCTCTTACTGTTAGGAAGTTCTTCCTAATGTTTAGGTGGAATCTTCTTTCTTGTAGTTTGGAACCATTGCTCCGTGTCCGCTTCTCTGGAGCAGCAGAAAACAACCTTTCTCCCTCCTCTATGTGACATCCTTTTATATATTTGAACGTGGCTATCATATCACCCCTTAACCTCCTCTTCTCCAGGCTAAACATGCCCAGCTCCCTTAGCCGTTCCTCATAAGGCATTGTTTCCAGGCCTTTGACCATTTTGGTTGCCCTCCTCTGGACACGTTCCAGTTTGTCCGTGTCCTTCTTGAACTGTGGTGCCCAGAACTGGACAGCTGGGCGCTGTGTTCAGTAAATCTGACTTGTATTTTATCTGTTATTTTAATGATATTGGGAGCTTTGTGTGCCGCTTAAGAGATTTTCATTTAATACTGAGTGGGATATAAATGCTCTTAAAGAAACATGTTCCCCAATAAATATGTTCTTCCTTGGAGGTTTTTCAGCAGAGGTTGGATGGCCATCTGTCAAGGATGCTTTAGCCGAGATTCCTGCATTGCAGGGGGTTGGGCTAGATGACCCTCAGAGTTTCTTCCAACTCTGCAATCTACTATGATTCTAACCCACAGTTCTTGTGGTCACTTCTAGACATGTAGGGTTTGAGCTATTTTACTCATCACTTACTATTACACCCATATGCCACCTTCCCTGCAAAGAGCTCAATTTACCCTCGCAACAATCCTATGGTGGGGAACTCATCTAAACTTCCTTTTGTACCATGTTTCTAGGCACAAGTCCAGTGCTTTCCTTGCAAAGGAGAAGAAGAAGAAGAAGAAGAAGAAGAAGAAGAAGAAGAAGAAGAAGAAGAAGAAGAAGAAGAAGAAGAGTAGAAGAAGAAGAAGAGTAGTAGTAGTAGTTTGGATTTGATATCCCGCTTTATCACTACCCGAAGGAGTCTCAAAGCGGCTAACATTCTCCTTTCCCTTCCTCCCCCACAACAAACACTCTGTGAGGTGAGTGGGGCTGAGAGACTTCAGAGAAGTGTGACTGGCACAAGGTCACCCAGTAGCTGCATGTGGAGGAGCGGGGACGCGAACCCGGTTCACCAGATTACGAATCTACCACTCTTAACCACCACACCACACTGGCTCCCCAGCAAAAACCTGCTGTTTACTCCTGAACTGGAGCAAATGTCAATCTGTGGCCATTTGCCATTTGTTCTGATTCAGCATTAAAGAGCAATTTTTCCTGGGGAAAGTGGCAGGGGGAAAACAAAAGTGTTTGGACATGGTGCTTTAAATGTGGACCTGTGCCGAGAAAACAAGGGGCAAAAAGTAAGTGTTAAATTAAGCTAAGGCATGGTGCCTGGTTCAAGGTCCCCCAGTGAGCTTCACAGCTGAGTAAGGATTTGAACCTTTGTCTCCCAACTCCTAGTCCAACACTCTAGTCGCTATACCACATTGGCTGAAACCAATGCTTGAAGTGGTGTCTGAAATACAAAATGTATTCCTCTGTAGCCCTAGCCTGTTGAAATCAGGGTTCATCAATGCAGCAATAAAACAACTTGTGAATGGCAAGAAGCTTACAATAATACAGTTTGTCTGTAAAGTCATTTGAAAGCCTTCTCTTATTCAAGATAGTCCATAAAAAAAAAAATTCATGTTAGCCAACCCATCTCATAAATGCCTACTTCTTTCCCGCAAGTTCAATTGGCTTTGCATTGAAGTATAAAAACATGATTCAAAAGAGAAAACAGGCAGATGGAAGAAATATTTTCAAGTGCCTCTTGAGAAAGAGTTATTGTTTACTCAAAATCTATCTGGTTATATTTTAATGGAATATTGATTAAATCGGAATTGAAGGCTTTTGGTTATACAGAATGCTTTGTTCATATGACATCCAAACTCACAGTCAGTTCTCACAACCACTTCCTTACACACCAAAGAGGGGGGAAACAGGACAGTTTTCAGTGGATGATTGCACTGAAGCGGTTTGGCAAATGCTTGAGCTTTTGGATAAATCACTGGATCATCAGTTCAGCACCTGCATGTTAAGTTGACAGAGTTTCCTGCCATGGCTATGAAACTTTGAAGGAAACTTTTAAGGTTCCTGTCTGGGCCAAACACCTGCATAGTTTTGAAGGAAGAAAGCCAGATTTTCGGTAGGAGCAATGGCATTTCCCCGAGCATTTTTTTCTTCCAGAGATCCTTACTGTTTTTGCATCTCTCACACATATAATCTAATGCACCACTTGCAAGCTGGTGCCATCCAGATGTCTTGGACTACAAATCCCATCAATGTCAGCATTTCTTTAGAGTTGGTTAGTAGTGTAGTTGTCAGCCAAACGGTCTGTATTCAGGAGCACCAGATTGGCCCTGTGACCATCAGTGCCCAGGACTGTGGGTGCCATGCAGTGTGCAGGGCCCTGGCACTGAAATTTGTGGGTGCACGGCCTCTTCATAAGGAATTTTGTGGGTGCTTGGGCACCCAGGGCCCCAACACCTATGTCTAGATGCTTCTTGACAACTTCCTCTTCTAAAGTTCTACATTAAGTAAAGTTGTTTTTCAGACTAACACAAGTTAGTTATTTATGCAATTATTATATTTTTTAATGCAACTGTAAGGCTTCCGGAACCACTTACAGATCACTAAAGAAAGAAAGAAAAGAGAGTGTCTGTCCTCAAGCTTACATTCTTTTTAAAAAGTCATGATGTAAAAGGAAAGGGATGAGGAAATCAGCAAACTCAGGTACAAGTTCAAGGAGAGGAGGCACCAAAGGTTGCTGGTCTCCTTGCTCTTCTCTGTAATAGCCTGATGTAGAGGCTGCAGCCCTGCACCCATTTTCTTCCCTCTTCTGTTATAGCCTGACTGAATGGCTGCTGCCAGGTAAATAGATGCAAAATTGCCAATTTATTTCATTTAAAGAATAATTATCTCACTCTTCAGCCAAAAAAAGGCTGCTAGAGCAGCTTCCAGATTACTAAAAGAAAGGCAGTCCCTCAGGCTTACAATCTAATATGGCATGACACAAACTGAGAGAAAGAAATAAGCAAACTCAAGCAAAAGTTCCTAGTTACAAATTGCTCTGATGACTGGCCTGGGGTGGGAAATTGACTGTACGGATGGAGAGTGGCTCAGGTGGAATGGTTGCAGCTGGTGGAGGGAGGAGCCTGGTATTCTGGGCACCTGCCTGGCACTGTGTATAGGCAAGGCCCTCTAGCATCTGAGAGGCTGCACCCAGCTTGTGGAGATGTGGTTGTAGGCAGGGGCAGACTTTGGTCTTTCAAATTTCAGTGGCAAGAGTTCCAAAGGCCAGACAGAGAGGCATAGATGACCACATTTGGCCCCTGGGTCCAAGCTGCCCCATCCCTGTTGCAGTCCAAAATGTCTGGAGGGCCATGGGTTGGAGAAGACTGAATGAGACAAAGTGCTTTCAGATCCTGGAGCATAAAAACAGAACAAAAGGAGGAGGAAGGAAAATGCTCTATCAGCAGGGAATGCCTTCCTGCTCAGAAAATGCAACATTCTCAAGGGAATAGTGTTGTGGGGATGTTGCTGACTTTGGGGGTGCATTTGACCAGCCAACCAAGATCTGGTTCTCCAAGAAGATGCCTCTGAGCTCTCTGAAGCTGATAAGGAGCCTTTAATGAGGATCAGCTGGGGGAAGGGAGGGCCAACAGAAAATCGACTAGGCTGCCTCTCTGTTGCTTTCTGAGATTGCTGATAAAATATTTTGTCCTTTGACCCTTTCATTCTGTTGAGGGAGGAAATAAAATAATGAGTGGAATCAATTCAGAGAAGAAGAGAGGCATCAAAGGAAAAGAATCAAATGGCTCCCCGGAGAGAGAGAGAGAGTGCAGTCCAACAAGCAGCAGCAGTCCAACAAGTGACCCCTGGGAACCTCACTAGACCAAGCCTAAAGGTAGCTGAGCTCCAGGAATAGTCAGCCTTCAGGAACTTTCTACCCTCCAGATGTTTAGGACTACAATTCCCAGAAGCCCCAGCCAGGTCAAGGGCCTGTCCCATGTCACTAAACAGCAGAGCCAGAGAATGTGCCACAACACCAGGAGGGCCTCCTCTGATGACTTCAGTGACCTGATGGGTCTGTACAGGACAAGGCGAGTCTTTCAGGTCTTCTGTCCCAAACTTGTTCAGGGATATTCAGTATTTTCTATGGCACCCATGAAAGGTCTCAGTAAATTTCTCCCCCCAAATCCACAATGCATGACACCATGCTTGCACTTCCTATTCGGGTCCAATGCAGCCACTCCTGCATTGAACTTGCCTCCTTAAACATCACTAGATGCCAGGATTGGCTGTCCATCCTCCCTTCCATTCTGAACAGAGGAGAGGCACAAAGAACTTCTCTCCGTGAACAAACATGGCAGTGGGTGGTGCAGGTGCCTTTCCCCCCATTGATGATGAGGCATAAGACGTCCCTTTTTTCATCAGAGAAATGTTGGAGAGTATGTACCCACACCATTTTGTGGCCTTGTCTCTTAGATGAGGCAGCTACTTTGTGTGATGCCACACACCCCAGAGCAGGCATTTTATGGCCAGTACCCATGCCACTGCATGATATGTCGAGGGGGCAATGTTTTAATATGAACAATGGGGCCATTCTTTCTAAAACTGTGTATTGCATGCAGCTCTGTCTAGATGGGAATCTGTCCAGGTACAGGTACAGTCAATGCATATTCCAGAAGGCAGGCAGTGGACTATGATCAAGAAGGCTAGATAAGCAGTAAAAAAAGAGGCTGAGCAGAAGAGATTGAGGCAGCATCTATGTAATAACATACATAATCACTCTGTGAAGAAGTTCCTCTAATGGAAGAGCCAGCTCAAATTCCACCATGGCCAGCCCTACCATTAGGCAGCTGCCTCAAGCAACTAATTTTGAGTGCCATGGGAGAGCAGCAAGTTTCTTAATTATGTAATGTATTCTTATGGTGCTTTTACTGCCAGGAAGTATTTTGCCGCGGCTGCCAAAAGGATTTGTCTGACTTTGTTTGTTTATTTATTTATTTATTTATTTAAACCATTTATAGACCTCCCTACATCCGAAGATCTCTGGGCTGTCCATAACCCTAAAGTTCCATAAAAAATCACATCAATCATACAACAATAAAATAAAAATACAGTAGGAGCAGCAGTTAAAACTAATCCAAATGGCAATGGCATGACTGTCGAAAAGCCAGAATGAGGAGCCAGGTTTCAGTCTCTGATAAGCAGATTTCAAGGGGGAGGGAGTTCCAAAATAGGGGTGCTTGTGGTGCAGTTTTGGGTACAGTACACCTTGAGTGGTAGGGCAGGAGGAAACCATATGTTGTTCCACCTCAGGGAGCAAAATGTTTTGAGCTGATCCATAACTCCATTGGGCCTTTGGGTCACCTGACAAACAGCTGAATCAGATAACAGGCCACAGTGCCTCCATGCTAGCTGTAATGATATCTGGCAGGCAAGCAAGTCCTGATAAGAAGTAATGACTGTCTGGCAGTCTTATGTACATGTATTTACAACAAAACACATCCAGAGCATGGCTTCTCTCATTGATGATAGTTGATCAGTCTGAATCTTCACCCCTCCCACAGCAGGAAGGATGCCAAACTCCCGCCTTTCCCCTCTTGCCCTTCCGTTGCCCTCTGATCTTATCCAGTCTCTTAGAACAGGGACTGAGAGGCTGGCCTTCGCCCTCCCCACTTTCACTTGACGCAGTCTCAGACCTCTACTTATCTGCTGATTGCCTAGCAATGCTCTATCTGCTTTCCATCTCTTCCTCTTCTTGAGAGCTGACAGAGTTGAAATGGGGGGTCAAACTGCCCTATCTCGACTCTGTCAGCCAGCTCTCATCTGCTGAGTCAGTCCCTCTTTCATTTAGCTCAGTTTCTGAGTCTCACTCTCCCCCTGCGTTCTTGTGAACCACGTTCCTGACACTAGCTGTTCTGGTCAGGGCCAGCCCAAGACTCTTTTGCTGCCTGAAGTGAAAATCAAGATGGCGCTCACCCCCCCCCCCCAATTCCATGGTTGCAGAAGCCAACTGGGCTGGCTGCTGAATCTTACTTCAACTCACTTTAAGTATCCTCCACCACATCTGAGGTCACCAGGCTAAGCTCAGTCACTCAGTCCTACATCTCAACACTTTCTGCCCCCTCCCCATCTGCCCTGGCATTGGCTCTGCCCAGTGGTGAGTAGCGCAAGAAGAAGAAAAAGCATATGGTGAAAAAGAGGTTCTCTTTGAGTCCCCTGCCCCAGTGGCAGAAGAAAGAGATAAGCCAACAGAGTTTACCTGGGCTGCTAGTTTAAAGCTCCTTATTAGCTTCTGGGGTCTTACCGCCTTGCCTTGTTTCCAGATGGATCTGGGTGGAAATGGAGCTTAAAACATGAGTAATCTCAGCCAAAGATTTCCATCATCTGAAATCAACAATTAGACTTTATCTTCTGTGTAAGGCAGAAGATCTCTGCCTGGAAAAGATTTCTGCAACAGACAAGTCATTAAACTTAAAGGAGAATTTGATGAGGCACACGAGTAATCCACTTTATCAAAGTCTGATACAAGCTGACAAAAATTATGCACCCCCCACCACCAGTTACATACAAAGGAAATAAATCATCCAGTGCGTTGGGCGGGGGGGGGGGTGTAGAATTAAGCCCTGGGAAGAAGAAAGCAGCAGCGAATGCTGCTTCTCCATTGCTCTCTGGCCCGAGGCAGCGAAAGAGGCATTTCTCAAACTTCCAATTGCTCATAAGGCTGAGCTGAAAATTCTTCATGGAGAATATTTTGGTCCCTTTGGAGAGGGTCCTGGGCAAAATCACACACAAAATCACACTACAAAGCTCATCTTATTCCAGGTCCTCAGACAGAGTATCATTCCCAAGGTCATTGAGGAAGGAGAGGGGCAGCAGCTATCGAGCATCAAAAGGAACATCAGCATGGCCACTACTTCCCCACATGCTATGTATGCATGTAGAATAAAATAAAAAGATCTGATGTCATTGGGGAGTTGGGGGAAAAATGCCCAGCCTCAGGGAAGAGCTCCTGCACATGTCATTTATCTGATTATCTTTTTGATTGTACCCTTTTTTTTTTTTTTTTGCTGTCTTTGCCTTTTTTTTTCTCTTGGATATGTTTTGTTTTTGTATATTGTGTTCCTTTTTGTAATCTTTTAAAACTTGAATAAATATTATTTGGGGGGGGAAAGAAAACGGGTCAAGAGTCTTAGGCACAGAGGACCAAAAATTGTCCTCCAAGCCTCTCTATTCGGTTCTTTGGACTCTCCCATACCACAGTCCTACTAGTCCTACTCTGCCCCCTCAAGTGTGTGATTTTCCTGTCTGGAATGTATTATTGAACTGTGATAATAAATCTTGTTTGCCTAGTTAGAGCGGGTGTGGGTGGGTGGGTGTGTTTGTAGAAACCACGGGTTTTTGCATAGCTAGCACACTGCCTACCGTGCAAAGGTAAGAATCCACTTTTGCCTCTGACCCCACCAATCTTGGGCTGGAAAAGGATTCCTTGCCCCTGAATTAGAAGGCAGCTCACCCACAACAATGGATTCATGCAGAGACACAACAGGCAGCCTCCTCCAAAGCCTAATAATTCTGCTCCATTGGGGATCATGGCATGGCGTAACACAGAGGGGCAAAATTATCAACAGATGAGTGGAATGGATAAACAGTCTGGGCTCACAGGAGCCTGCTGGCTGTATGGTTTGTTTTAGTCTTGAGATACATTGGCCATTCCCACAAGCATCCACTGGAAAAGGAACTGGATGTTACAGAGTGAAGTTGCCAGGAGAGAGGGAACTTTGCTATGGGGAAAGCAAACTAGTAAAGATCATAAATCTATAATGGGGAGGGGGGTGACCATGATTTGTTTGGACTGCTGGTGGACCAAATATTGTTATCATTGGTGGCTTGGGGTGAAGCAAAACCAACAACAACAACAACAACAACAACAACAATTTCTTTATACCCCACCCATCTGGCTGGGTACAACAACAACAACAATTTATTTATACCCCACCCATCTGGCTGGGTTTCCCCAGCCCCTAAATCATAGGGGAAAGGAATATCTCCCCCATCCATGGGAGAGGGTTACTGCTTACCTTACTTAACCTTACAAGTTGTTACAAGACTTTTTCTGGATGCAGCTTCCCAACAGTCTCTTTTCCTAAAATGCCTTGAGAGTGATGCCATGTCGTGTTATATTCTGGGAAGTGTGGCTGGAGGGGTGTGGCCCAAGGCTCCCAGCCACACCTCTTTGTATCAGTGAAAGAAGAAGCCCTTTCTGCAAAATTTCAGAGAAATCCTCTCCCCCAAAAGAAAGCCACAGAAAATGGAGCCTCATTTCCACAGAGGGATAATGTTTTCGGGAAATGGTGAGGGATTTCAGCCCAGGGTAAGTGTACAGTGGCTGCCGAATAATCCAGGAGAAACACTAAAAAATATATCAGCAAGGTGCCTGTTATACCTGGCAGCTATTGTTTGCAAATACAAAAAAGAGCCTAATATAAACAATAAAATAATACAGCAATATGGCTATGTAGCCCCTTCCTCCAGAAACTGGCACACGAACCCTGCAAATCGAGACCAGTCCCAAAGTGGTTAAATTGCCAAGGCTTCCCTCAAAGTTCCATGGGAAGGGTGGTTTTTGTGAGGGTCCAGCGCAGGACTGAATTGATCCATATATATGTCTCCACGTCTCCCAGGCCTTCCTGGGAAGCCCGTTATGAAGTGCTTGCCATTACTCACTTAGTGCTGGGCGTTGACACAATTCCCCCTGCTCTCGTTTGGCCTGCCTTGTCAAGAAGGGATCGTGGCCTGACGCAAAGTACCAGGAGTTAATTTATTCCTTCAGTGGTCTCGCCTCTGCTTCCGACTTCCCATTATTCCACTGCCTGCCAGGGCTTGTTGTAGTTAAGGCTCTGTCAGCAGCTGAAATATGAAGCACAACTTTTAAGACAGGAGGGGGTTCCGGGGACAGGGCTGGCGGCGGCAGGAGAAGCCTGCAGGGTGGGCAGCAGGCACATTTCCCAACTTCACCACCAAGGGCCTGTCACAACTACCAGCGGAGTCCTGCACTTTGAAAGTCCTTCTGGGGGCTACGGATCAGCTTCAGGTTTGTTCATTGAACCCAGGGACTTGTAAAATGGATTGTTTTTCCTCCCTTCATTGGGTTTTACTTCTGCTCTGGGTTTAAGGAGAGGCAAAGTGATTATTCTGCAGGAAAATCTCCCTGCTCCATCCCAGAAAAAGAAAAGCAAGGCAAAGAGAGATCTGCTGGGCAACAGTGGGAGACTGATGGAGGGTGATGCAGGAGAGAGTTTAGGCTAAGGCTGGCAAAGAAGTGTGTCTACCAGTTCCATCTGGTACGCAGGCTGAGCCCCTACCTGCCTGCGGACTGTCTCACCAGAGTGGTGACTGGGAGCAACTGCCGAGACCATATAACACTGGTCCTGAAAGACCTACATTGGCTCCCAGTAAGTTTCCAAGCACAATTCAAAGTGTTGCTGCTGACCTTTAAAGCCCTAAACAGCCTTGGCCCAGTATACCTGAAGGAGCGTCTCCACCCCCATCGTTCAACCTGGACAATGAGGTGCAGCGGTGAGGGCCTTCTGGCAGTTCCCTCACTGTGAGAAGTGAAGTTACAGGGAAGCAGGCCCAGGGTCTTCTCGGTAGTGGCACCCATGCTGTGGAACGCCCTCCCATCAGATGTCAAAGAAATAAACAACTATATGACATTTAGAAGACATCTGAAGGCAGCCCTGTTTCGGAAAATTTTAATGTATTTTTTGTTGTTGTTGAAAGCCACCCAGAGTAAGGATGTGCCGGGCAGAAATTATTATTATTATTATTATTATTATTATTATTATTATTATTTCTCTGCCCCAACAGCTTTGACCTCCACTCAGAAGGTAAAGGAGAGCACTCTGCACTTGTTAAAAGATGTTGAAAGGTGTTGAAAGGTTGTCTCATCAGCCTGTTGGCATTCAAAAACTTATTACTAGAAAATACTTAATTTATTGCTAGAAAATATTTAATATGCAAGGTATAGATCTATAGTCAGGCATAGCCAGGTGCAAGGCATGAGGTGATACTAGAACACAGCCACAAGAACAGAACAGGCACAGTGATAGGTCAAAGTGTTTGCTATTAGTGGCTGGGAAATTGGTCCTATGGTTGTCTGGGAACCTTGGCCCACCTTCTTCCTTTGCTCCAGAAAAAGAAAAGACCAGGGCATTTTTTCAGACATGATATGTCCATTCTCCAGCCAATGGTCCTGGGAAAGGAAACGGATTATGCCCTGGAAACTGGCTCCCTTTTGAAAGAGCAGTTCCCATCCTATAGTTGGCCCCACCTACCAGTAAGAGTTCCATGCATGTGGCATATGTGCTCAGGCACAACAAGACATAGAATATTGTATACCTATGCAGAATGGGAAGGGGGCCAAGTCTCTCCATATTTTTGTGGACCGCACAATTCCAATCATCTCTGACTGTTCCAGAGAATTTTCTCTGCTCTCTGCTCATGACTGCAACACAGGCCCCTCTGCCCAGCCTTCCACAGCACACCTTGGAAGTCTGGGAAAGGGGGAAATCAGGCAAACTGAAGAAACTGAAAGGTGCCACCACCAGGATGGTGTTGCTGCAGTGGCAGCTTCCAGCAAGATCTTGTGAGACCCGATGGAACTCTTGTGAGATCTTGCAGTTCTCCTTGGAAGCCACCGCAGCCATGCAACTCCATTAAGCGATGCTTTGGCGAGAGGGCAGCACCATCCCGTTTCGCCTCAAGCAGTGAAATTGGATGGGCCGCCCCGAGAGAAATACTTCTCCAGAATCCGCTGATACTGGGTTCCCTCTTCCCCTTCTTCTATCCCTCTTGATATCTCTTTGATCTTCCCTCTTCCTTTCCCCCTTTTCAACATCCCCCATGTTTAAGAAATCAGAGAGAGCACAAATCAGGCTGTCATTAACAGCTGAACGTTCTTTTTCAGAAATCTCATTCCCAATGGGGATAGCTATTTTAAAAAATCCTCTTCAAGTTCCAAGGATTGGGGGAGGGGGCTATATATTTTTCCTGAGCTATTAAAAATGCAGGAAAGTTTCCATTGGGACAAGCACTGCTATACAGTCCATCAAAACTGCCTGGGAACATCAAATATCCCACAGCACCCTCTCCTATCTGAAAATATATACAGTACGATTGCATCTTATGTGGGGGGGGGGGTTACATTCCAGGGATATGCAAATGCGTGTATACTCAAATCTGGGAACTGAGAGCTTCCCTACCCAGTGTGCTGAGAAGGTCTCCTTGCCCCACATATGCAAGGTAGAGAGCTGAAAAGACATTTCTACACTGGGAAAACCCAAGGCTAAAAGGGCTTTTAAGCCCTCCACCTTGCTTGGATTTTATAGAATTTCAACCAGCCAGCCTTCAACCATGTATGGTTGAAATCCTGTGAACGAAACACGCATAAGATGTGATCAGCTGTATAAACTGGGGACAGGCTTTGCTCTCCATTGCAGACATGTTGAGAGGCCTACCTAGTCTGACACCATCTTTCCTAGCTGCCCAACCAGATGCTTCTGGGAAGTCCACAAGCAGGACCTGGGGGAAAGAGCCCTCTCCCACTGTTGTTCCTCAGGAACTACCTCCGATAAAAGGAGGTAGACCGTAGCCATCATGATGACCAGTAACCACTGATAGTTGTGTCCTTCATGGACCTGTCTCATTCCCTTTGAAAGGTGTCCAAGCCATCACTACTCTTGCGTCACCAAATCCCACAGTGAAACTCTGTCCTGTGTGAAGATTTCTTTGTGTCGCATATAGTAATGCATTTTTGCATGCAATTTTCATGGATATAGACGTTTTAGGACACATTTTCCATTTATATGTGCATTTTTCGTTAATTTTTTTGGCTGGAGAGTTGCATTGCAAAATTTAGAAAAGTGCAAATTTCAACAAGTACAGATTAGGCAGGTTAGCGTTAAAATGTGAATCAAACTAAATCCCCCCTCCCCCCATCCTTAGAGCCTGGTAGGTTGTAGGAAGATAAGGGGGAAGAAAATGGGCAGCTTGTAATCAATGCGTTCTATAATAAAAACTGGAATAAACTATTAATAATATTTTGTCAAAGTGTGTGACAGACTAAATGTGGGGAACTGGTATAGATGAGATGTTGATTCATTACTCACCATTCTACATGTAGCAAACCCCCAAGGCAACTCACAATAATTAAAGTGTTGCAAATAAAGAATCGCCTTTAATTTTGCTTTGAAATACAACATTCAGCTCATCCTCCCATGAGCCCAACTCCTCCCAAGCTCTTTTTTTATAACTCTGCAGAGACTGCCAGCCCAACCCTGGGGGCTGGCAGTGTCTATTTTAAGGGGAGGTGTGCCAGCGATCCCCTTGTTCAATGCAGTATCCTCAAATTACAGCCTTGAGCTCAGACAGGGGACTGGGAGTCCCACTTGACAAGCTGCCGTTTTCCACAACCTCCTAATTATCTTCCGTCACTGCGGTTTTGTGCTCTGACTGTGGAGCCGCCTTGCAAACCTTAATTAGAGTGGCACTCTCCCCATGACAGGGTTAAATTAACTTCTCTTGGGGCACACCTCTATTCCAAAGAGATGCAGAAGGGATACCCTCCACCTCCATTTGGTAATGGCTTATAATTTGACAGAGCCAGTGTCCTCTGTATTTTTCTGTACAGCCATGTATATTTCATAGCAATTTGAATATCAGAGGTTTCAAATTCCCGACATGATAGCAATGACATTTGTTTGCGCTGTGATCTTTATTTCATTCTTTAATGCTGCTTTCTCCCCTGCACACAGCTTACAAAACTGCGCTGATCTTGCCAAGCTACACCCTGCTGATGCAGAGATAAAATGCATGCAGACAGTTGCAAAACTTTCCCAATTACTGTATTTTTTAAAAAAATCTAAAGTACTTTCCAGTTTTGCTTTTGTAGATATTGTAATGAGCTAAAATTTAAGACTTACCAATTAATGTTAAGATAATCCTGCTATACGTCAACTTCTCAAATGTATTTTTTCCCCACCTTTAAACATTGTAACACCTGCGATAAAGAAGGAATTGGGTGTACTGTATGAATATAATGATGATGCTGTTAAGGTGCTGCACTCAATATGCCAGCAAATTTGGAAAACTCAGCAGTGGCCAGAGGATTGGAGAAGATCAGTCTACATCCCAATCCCAAAGAAGGGCAGTGCCAAAGAATGCTCCAACTACCGCACAATTGCACTCATTTCACACGCTAGCAAGGTTATGCTTAAAATTCTACAAGGCAGGCTTAAGCAGTATGTGGACCAAGAACTCCCAGAAGTGCAAGCTGGATTTCAAAGGGGCAGAGGAACCAGAGACCAAATTGCAAACATGCGCTGGATTATGGAGAAAGCTAGAGAGTTCCAGAAAGACATCTACTTCTGCTTCATTGACTATGCAAAAGCCTTTGACTGTGTCGACCACAGCAAACTATGGCAAGTTCTTAAAGAAATGGGAATGCCTGATCACCTCATCTGTCTCCTGAGAAATCTCTATGTGGGACAAGAAGCTACAGTTAGAACTGGATATGGAACAACTGATTGGTTCAAAATTGGGAAAGGAGTACGGCAAGGCTGTATATTGTCTCCCTGCTTATTTAACTTATATGCAGAATTCATCATGTGAAAGGCTGGGCTGGATGAATCCCAAGCTGGAATTAAGATCGCCGGAAGAAATATCAACAACCTCAGATATGCAGATGACACAACCTTAATGGCAGAAAGTGAGGAGGAATTAAAGAACCTTTTAATGAGGGTGAAAGAGGAGAGCGCAAAATATGGTCTGAAGCTCAACATCAAAAAAACGAAGATCATGGTCACTGGGCCCATCACCTCCTGGCAAATAGAAGGGGAAGAAATGGAGGCAGTGAGAGATTTTACTTTCTTGGGCTCCATGATCACTGCAGACGGTGACAGCAGTCACAAAATTAAAAGACGCCTGCTCCTTGGGAGAAAGGCGATGGCAAATCTAGACAGCGTCTTAAAAAGAAGAGACATCACCTTGCCGACAAAGGTCCGTATAGTTAAAGCCATGGTTTTCCCAGTAGTGATGTATGGAAGTGAGAGCTGGACCATAAAGAAGGCTGATCGCCGAAGAATTGATGCCTTTGAATTTTGGTGCTGGATGAGACTCTTGAGAGTCCCATGGACTGCAAGAAGATCAAACGCATCCATTCTTAAGGAAATTAGCCCTGAGTGCTCACTTGAAGGACAGATCGTGAAGCTGAGGCTCCAATACTTTGGCCACCTCATGAGAAGAGAAGACTCCCTGGAAAAGACCCTGATGTTGGGAAAGATGGAGGGCACAAGGAGAAGGGGACGACAGAGGACGAGATGGTTGGACAGTGTTCTTGAAGCTACAAACATGAGTCTGACCAAACTGTGGGAGGCAGTAGAAGACAGGAGTGCCTGGCGTGCTCTGGTCCATGGAGTCACGAAGAGTCGGACACGACTAAACGACTAAACAACAACAACACCTGAGTAGCTTCCAAAGCGGCCAGGTTCAGTAATGGTGAAATAAGTTTGTATTGGGTTAGAAATTCAAACATTTTCTAATTCATCTCTACATATTCATTCTCTCCCCCCCTACCCCCTGAGCACCTTGGACTCTTAGTTTTCATTTTAAATATATCAATTGAACGTCTATAAAGAAAGTTAGAAAGCAAGATGTGGAATCAATGTTCTAAGCCTTATTAGATAGATGCAGAGGTGCTGCTGGTGCTAAGTTCACTTATTTACTTAACTACTGTTGCTAAACAACCAGAATGAAGGAATGTGAGGCATTTCCTTTATCTTCCCCACTGAAGAGATTCACTGTCCTCCAACAGGACCAGCTTGCAGCAAGAAGTACAAGCATAGGAACAAAGTGAATGATGCCTTGTGCCTTTAACAGCGGTGGAAGTGCAATTATAGGGAAAGCTTCACCTTCTGTCTGTTAGTCATCTTATTACTTGTGTGTGGCCTCGGATTGACTTTTAGGCCCTATACTTCAGCACAGCAGCTTGCAGCATTCTGGGTGCTGAAAGAAATTGCTGGTGGTGATATTTTTACAATAGCTAAAAAGTTCATTCATATGAACTTGAACTAGTTTCTTTTGTAAAATGACAATCTGTAACTAGTTCCTTTTGGGGCAGGATGAACTAGAGCTAGAACTAGTTCCTTTAAAATAAAAAAACAACTTTCAAAGCACTGGTTACAATGCATAATTGAACCACATGAATATGGAATAAAGACTACTTTTCCAGTGACACTTTTATTTGTAGTGTGGCCAAAGCAAGTTTCTGCATGTGCCCACTTTGCCAGTATTTTAGGTGCCCATCTTGCAAAGAGAATCTTGAGGAAAGAATAACAAAGCATTCTTTTTAAGGATATAGGATAAAGGCAAGAGAAGATAAATGATGCAAAGAAACGGGTGCAATTTTTCATAAATGCGTGGGAATATGTATCTTCTACTTTGCAAGCTAAGCAAAAGGGAAGGAAGGGGGTAAACTGAACAAAAGGCTGTTTTTTCATAGGGTTGGGGGAAAGAAAGGGAGATCACAGTCTGCAGGTTTATAGCACCATAAAATACAGAGCTAACCATAAGCCTCTTTTGTTCTTTTCACTGCTTCTGACCACAGAAAAGAGACCCTATAGGTTGCAAGTCTTCAGGTTCCTTGGCTTTGTGCCACATGGCAAGAGAAAATGATGTTTTCTTCTATTCAAGGGCTCCAATTTCTCCTTACACAAGGCAGAGGGAGCACCCCCTTCAAAGCCTTTGTAGTCTGCCTAAGGGAGAAGGGCTCTGTCTTCCATGCCAACATACAAGTTGGTTTGCCCAAACCTTGCCCAGGACCTTCCAGGATCTCAGTCTAGCTGAAATAGGACAAAAGTTATGTCTATTGCTTTTAAAATAAGCAAAGAGGCTGAAATCTGATTGGAAACAACGGATGGCATCCAACTACGTCATCCTCAGAGTAGACCCACTGAAACCAAATTGCTTGACTCCAGTGTGACTAATGCTGGATATCGCCCAGTGGCTCCGTTCTTAACTCTAGATGCTCAGGGTATAACTGTGGTTGCCCCCTATAAAGCAACAGTTAGGCACAAGATCCCTTTTCCACACCTGAATATTGGCAGTGAAAGTTCCCCCCTCAAATGTGTGCATTGAAAACAGATTCCTTAGCTGTGTGAGCTTTCCCTTGTGTGAGGGAAGCCAGAGGCCAGTCTGGCTTTGTATGGCATTAGAGGCCAGTTTATACAGCTGGGAGAATCGAGAGCTAAATCTTTGCCTAGGCTAGCTCTAGACTGTGATACTGCAAGTTTCATATGAGGGGGGATGCGGGGGATGCATGGAAAAAGAATGACTTGCACTAGGAAGAGTAACATGCAATGGGGGGAGGGGGTTAGGGTGTTTTTTTCCTTGACATGCTCGTTTTGAATCTTCAGGATAGTCGAAATGGGTTTTGTTTTGTTTTTTCAATGTATAGGTTTTGAATATGGGGAAGTTCTCAGACTTGCAGCCCAAAGTCAAAATCTTTACTACTCAATTAAACTGCAGATTTATTTAAGTTTGTTAATTAGATGGTTTTATGGCCCA
This sequence comes from Podarcis cretensis, assembly GCF_951804945.1. NCBI lineage: Eukaryota > Metazoa > Chordata > Lepidosauria > Squamata > Lacertidae > Podarcis > Podarcis cretensis. The sequence continues at coordinate 34,190,013 of NC_137177.1, forward strand.
CCCAATCAAAATCCTCACGTAGGTACCCTAAGCAAAACTACGGGCATGTCCACACCATGTGATAATGTGCATTCAGTGCTGGATGCAGACACCTTTTGGGGGGTGTGGTGCACACAACACCCTCCCCATGTTACCCCCATCCCAACACTATGTCGTTCTGCTAGAAAGGTCATAATCCCTTTTGTGCCAAGAACGGGCTTCTCAAGTGCTTGATGCCTACTTGTGTACACAGAGAGCATTTTCTCAGGTCACCTCCTACTGGGGAAGACCTACTGATGTCGAGGGACTGGGCTACTACCCTCTTGCCAGGTTTGACTTGTCTATGAATGCAATAGGTGAAACAGGAAGCAGTGCAGTAACTTAGGCTGTCTGTGGAATCACTAATTGAGGGGAAGGGAATATAGAGAAGACCGTTGTGTAGGAATCTGAAAGCATTTCCACCTGGGTGCACAGACAACACAAATATCAGCTGCCGTTTTAGATTACATTAATTGTGCGGAGGTGTGTACAATTGCAAACTGCTGTGTACAACAGTGCACTGTGGGAAAAATGACCCCTATGCATTTCAAAAGCTACTTGTGTACACAGCCGATGTTCTTTAAGCTGTGTTGGATGAAAGTTTTTTTTCTTCCACCGCAGAACTAGAAAGTGTGCCTCCCAACAGTTGTATCCATTGTTCATGCAGGGCAGACAGTGAAAGGGATACTGAAAGCAAATTCTACCTTTGCATGCATGGACTGGTTTTAAGTGCAAACAGATTTAAGTCTCACTTGCGAAAGGAATCTGCCTCTATCAGAGGGGTCAAGACTCGCTCTCTTTGTTCCATTTCAGGCAATGCATCTCCAAGCATTCTCCCGGCATTGCTCTGCTGCACAGACTCCACTCTGAATTTACCCAGAAAGTCTTTAATTGTTAGCTACACATCCTTTGGAGCTCTGAGCCCCATGTTAGAAATGTCACTCTTTCAATCTGTTTGATGAATCCGAGGCCTCGGGATCAATGAGAGAGCGCCGGCAAAGGCAGTGAGGAGATAGAAAAAGAACAGCTTGTGATCAAAGCCCCAGTTACGGGCTTCTATCCTTCACACTGACAGTAATTTTAGGCAGAACAAATAGAGCAATCATTTTTCCCTGATAGGAGAACAAGTGGGGAAAGAATGGGCATCGGAGGGCATCTGAAAAGGGGGGGGGGCAGAGCAGGAAGGGGAAAAGGAAGAAGACAAGGAAGGAGGTGTGTACCCAAATGGATACCTGTCTAGTCCTCTTAGAGGGGGGAACCTCTCTTGGATGCTGCTCCACAGCCTGCCATGTCTGCATTGGCTGCCAGGATTTGCCAGCGCTGCCAGCTAATTGCAGCAATAATTCATGCTCTAATCACCAGCAAATGCATGAATGAAGCATCAAAAGGCAAAACAGCACCGTCTCCCATTAACAAAGCATCTGTCAGACTCCCCAAAAAGGATAGTGATGTATGGCATGCTGGAGAACAAGATCTAAGGTGGATGCTGTCCAGCAAAATCTGTTACCGACCCAGGGAAGGGCTTGGAAGAGAAAAGAGCGCGGCACGATTCACAGGGTAACAGATTTCAGAAGGCTCCTTGGAAGATCGTCAAGATACAACCCACCTCCTTAGGAATCTGATCTAAAGCTTCTTTGTCAGGAAGGAAAAACCTGTGAAATGAAGAGCAGTACAAGATCTTTCAGTCTACTTACCCACAAATCAATCCACTTGAACCAGGCCTAACCTGGGCTGCTTCAGGTGGCTTGTTGTGGAGATAAGTAGAGTTTACACATGCCTTTTTCTATGCGCTCCCCCCCCCCCCCCGCAATCCTGGGCAGGGAGGTGAGATGGGCTTGCAAGAGGTAGAGAGGGATGCAGGGGCCTGAGGGAAGGGGCCAAGGAGCAAGACCCTCTCTTCACCCAACCTCCATAGGGAAAAGGAGGGAATTGTGTTGCTAGAAGAAACAGAAGGCCAATAAAAGTGGCCATCCTTTCTTGGCAAGGAAGCAATGAGCCACATCCACAGAATTGGCTACTATGCATTATATATTCTGACACTCATTAAGATGAATGGGGCATTTCCGCACCAACCTTGGTCTGCTCTCAGACAACCCACATCTGCCTGACACTCAGCTTCCCCCTCAGCCTCAGAGTTGAACATAAGAAGAGCCCGCTGGATCAGGCCAATGACCCATCGAATCCAGCATCCTCTTCTCTCACAGTGGCCAACCAGATGCCTCTCCTGAGAAGCCCGCAAGCAGGATCTGAGTGCTATGATGCTCTTCCCAGCTGCGGATCCCAGCAACTGGGACTCAGGGGCTATCTTGTTCTTTGTCTCAAGCTGCAAGGTGTCTTTTGGGCCAGCCCTGCGGAAGAATGTCTGCCACACAGAGAGAGCATGGAAAGGAAAGCACAATCTGTCACGGCGGCCATTTCCAGAAGGACCAGATTTGTATGGCAAGCTGCAGCCAGCATTGCTGCAGCAACCAAGGTGGGTAGGGGGCTGGGTGGGTGGGGGTGTCAATCATATTCCTTTTCCACCCCCACACCCCACTGCCTCCATTCCTAATGGCTTGGCATTTTGAGCATGACAAGCTGCAAAGAACGTTTTAACAGGAAGTCATTTATAAATCCCCCAAGATTCCTGGCACAGAATTGCCTTTTCTTTTTCCCTTTTCCCTTTTTTTAAAAAAGCAGCACCCGCCTCATAAATATTCATTTCCCTGGGATTCTATGACTCCCCCTCCCCAACTTCCAGCAAATCTATTATTGTTTTTAACAACAACGGGAGACCACGGCTAGCATTTAAAAGTACATAATTTATCACTAAAACTGTAATTTATAATGTATGCAACAGGGGTGTAATAGTTGTAATGAAAACCTGGAATTGGGTGATGGATGGTCGGGGGGGAGGGGTGCTTAAAATGCATCTTGTTTATATTCTAGTAAGAGTGTAGCAAAAAGAAGAGAACAATTGTTTGAACAGAATTACCTCTGCATTCTCAAATACCGTTTTCTTCATTCTTGCATCAGTGTTCTCTTCCCTGACTGCATTGGAAAAGGCAATGAAAAATAACCTATTGATTCTACTTTCTCTGTGTTAACAAAACAAACACAGACACACACACATACAAAATACCAGATGGTTGGTTCAGTTGGGGGCAAAAGTGCAAGGCAAGGATGGCTGCTTTTTAATGAGGAAAAAGAACTGTAGCTCTGTAGCAGGGTGACTGCTTGGTATGCAGAAAGGGCTCAGGTCCAATCTCCAGCAAGAATATAAGAATAATAGCCAGCTGGGTCAGGCCAGTGGCTCATCTAGTCCAGCATCCTGTTCTTGCAATGGCCAACCAGATGCCTGCAGGGAACCCAAAAGCAGGACTTGAGTGCAAGAGCTCTCTTTCCTCTCATGGCTTCCAGCAACTGATCTACAGAAGCATTGCTGCCTCTGACCATGGAGGCAGAGCATAGCAATAGTTGCTAGTAGCCATCGATAGCCTTGTCCTTCATCCATTTGTTGACTCCTCTTTTAGAGCGAGTGTGGTGTAGTGGTTACAGTGTTGGACTAGGGCCTGAGAGGCCAAGGTTCAAATCCCCACTCAGCCATAAGCTTACTGGTTGAACTTGAGCCAATCACTGCCTCTCAGCCTAGCCTACCTTACAGAGTTGTTGTGGGGATTTAATGAGGAAACGGAGGGATATAAATGAACAAATAAACAATCCGCGTTAGTGGCCATCGCTGCCTTCCATGGGAGCAAGTTCCACAGCATGAAGAAAACAGCATTTCATTCGTCCTGAATCTTCCAACCTTCAGCTTCATTGGATTTCCACAAATTCTAGTGTTGTTAGAGAGGAAGGGGGAACCTTTCTCTCACCACTTTCTCCATGGCATGCATAGTTTTATAAACTTCCAGCATGTCATCTCTTCCTTGCCCTTTCTCTATGCTAAAAAGCCACAGATGTTTCAGCTTTTCCTTGTGAGAGGGTTACTTCAACCCATTAATCGTCTTGGGCTTGGCTCATAATGGGCTCAGTGCCAGCCTCCTGCTTCAAACCCTGGAGAATCTGTGTACAGTGCTAGGTGGGCCAATGGTGCTGGCTTGGTATAAGGTAACTTCCTCTGCTCCTAAGCTGAGATGGAATTCCATGTATGTAAAACCAGCATACAACACTGCTGAGGATAGCCATCTGCCCCCCGCCTAAATTCAGAGTGGGCCCTGCTATATCACTGGGAGCTCAACTGCTCCCCCGTTACCTTCTTGTTTGAGGCTCTCCTGGCCCCCATAACCACCTCTTCCCTTTTCCCAGCATTTAGCTGGTGATGGCAGCGGCAAGAGCACAGAGGACCAGCACGAGGGGCTCCATTAGGTTCCAGCAACGTTCCAGTTGCTGGGATCCCTGAGAAACCTGGCAAACTATGTTTCCCGGCAATCTGGATGCTCGGAGTGGTCTTGCAGCAGAATGCTTGGGCATGCTGGAGATCCCAGTGCCACGCCTCCTTGCAGTGCCACTGGTAACTTTGTATGTGTAACGGAAGGTGCTGCTGAGCCCATTATGAGCCAGGTGCCAATTTCGAAGGGTGTTTGTGTTGGAAGATTGGGTGCAACTCGGCTTGTAGAAATGGCTTTGCATTTGGTTAAAAGAAAACAGAGCAAGGGATCTCCAGGTTCCCAGACCATCCCTGAACACTCTGTGCTGATCTCCCTGTCTGTTAAAGTTTAGACTGATAATGTCTTAGGTTGCATCCTGTTTACAGCTTCCTCCTTCTCACACTTCTATCTCCAATCTCAATATGAGAGGTCAGCTTGGATCTATCCTCTGAAAACAAGGGAGCAAGCATGTCTGCTTTCGTCTTTTCTAGATTAGTTTGTCAGCTTAGAACTAGAAACTTTTGGATCCAAGTTACCTTGTTGTTGTTGTTGTTTAGTTGTTTAGTTGTGTCTGACCCTTCGTGACCCCATGGACCAGAGCATGCCAGCCACTCCTGTCTTCCACTGCCTCCTGCAGTTTAGTCAAACTCATGTTAGTAGCTTCGAGAACACTGTCCAACCATTTTGTCCTCTGTCATTCCCTTCTATATTAAACAACTTTTCTATTTTCATATTCTGCAAACATCCCTCTGTGTGTGATTGCAACAGGTAAAGTCTACTCTCTAAAGAAATTCACAAGCCATGCTTTGTACACTCTGCATAACACTAGAACTGAAATAGTTTGGTCTCAGCTTGTAAAGCAGGGGTAGCCAAGATCATGCCCTCCAGATGCTGTGGACTACATCTCTCATCATCCCTGACCTTTGGCCAGGTTGGCTGGGGCTGATGGGAGTTGGAGTTTGACAACATCTGGAGGGCACCACATTGGCTACCCCTGCTGTAAAATAATGCTGAATTGAGGAGCTCATTTCCGACCCACACACACATACAAACCCTTCATAAACCTAATTCCAAATGAGTCTGCCACCTGCATTTGTCTGTCTTGATTTTGGGGACTGGGCCACTCGCTCCACTTTTGCCTACCTGGCTACGGACAGGTGACTGAGGGCTCAACAAAAGAATGTAATGTTCCTTTATGTTTAGGAACATCTCTCCGATCTTTGAAATGTCACGTCTATCAGCAAGTGGTGCAGATCAAGATTGGAGAGACAGGGAGCTATGACTGTAGCAGAATGAGAAGCAGGTTTCAGGACTACGCAGTGACTCTTTGGAAGTCCGATGCAAGATTTGTGTTTATGTTACCTGCTTTAAGAGCCTGCTTGCTTCATCTGTGCTCTCCTTCTATATTTGTGTATAAAGACCATTTGTGTTGCTGCTGCTGCCTCCTCCACCACCACCATGAAAATGTGAAGGGAACTTTGGCTGTTTTTCAACTGAAGTGGCAATTTTCCGGAGGATTCAAGGATGGAGTTCAGGGGATGTGTTGGCCAGGTGGTTTTCCTTGCTCTTTTTTAAAAACAAGTTGCAATAGATTCCTCTTTGTAGCACTCCAGCTGCACTCAAGAGCCAGTGTGGTGTAGTGGTTAAGAGCGGTAGTCTTGTAATCCTGGGGAACCAGGTTCGCGTCTCCGCTCCTCCACATGCAGCTGCTGGGTGACCTTGGGCTAGTCACACTTCCTTGAAGTCTCTCAGCCCCACTCACCTCACAGAGTGTTTGTTGTGGGGGAGGAAGGGAAAGGAGAATGTTAGCCGCTTTGAGACTCCTTAAAGGGAGTGAAAGGCGGGATATCAAATCCAAACTCTTCTTCTTCTTCATTTCCTTTATTATTATTCTTATTAAACGTTGCACAGTTTCTCCCTCTGCAGCCTCCAAGATGTATTTCGTTCCAAGTGAATCTGGTCCCAGAAGGAGCCCTGGGAAGCTGCACTGCAGAAAGAGCTGTGTGGGGATCGTCCAAGTTTTAGAAGACATTAAATGCAGCTGGAGATGGCAAAGGGAGCTGGGTGGCAACCATGTAAGGCGGGGTGGAACCATTTTCTGTCTGAGGGCCACATTCTATACTGGGCAACCTCGCAGGGGCCACATGCCAGTGGTAGGCAAGACCAGAAGCAAAAGTGTGAATATTCCCTTTGTAGAGTACACTGGTTTTTACACCTCCTCATATGCACCTCTCTATTCCCCATCCAGGTAAGCAAGAAGCCTTATCAGAGTTCAGGGACACATTCCAGACAGGCAAAAACACTCAAGGAGGATGCAAAGTAAAGCTGGCAAGGGATGTGATTTGGAGAAAGAATCAGGAGGCCCAGAGGGCTTGTGTTTCTAGGTCCAAGGGTCTGGGTGTTTTAAGAGCAAAGAAACCATCCCAGGCACTTTTGTCACTTGAAACAAGTAAGCACTCCCACCCACCCCAAATATTTATGAAAATTATTGGAGTCACCCCAATTTTTGAAAGTAGCACCTGATTTCTCAGGAGGGCTGCCACCTCTCCCTGCTGCAAATGGTCAGCAGAAGCTAGCATGAAAAGTTTGGTACAAAAGTTTGAGATATTAAAAAAGAGGCAGGAATTTTCCTAACACTCATGGAAGTAGGATGAGACAGTTTTCCTTTTTGTAACCACATGAAAGCCTCAATGCAAAATGTGCCAAGCAAAGCACCCTGGGTGAAAAGGAAATTAACAGAAAAGAATTTTAAAGAAGAAACTCAAGGGTTCTTCAGGAGCTTTCAGGCTGTTATGGCAGAACTAGAAGGTGGCAGCTAAAGTACTCTGTTCCTTAGGCCAGAAGGTAATTTGCATGCTATTAGCCATCATTCTCTCTGATTGCCTGTGAAGGAAAAGAGCATCCTAACCTCCAAAGTCACTAAGACATATGGGGTTTTGCTGCTGCCACAGTGGGGCAAGGAGAAGAGAGGTTAGGTGGGTGTATCAGAGGATACCTGTGGGAACTCCTCTAATTTCCAGAATTTTTCTCCATTATCCCAAGCATGAGAGTTGGGCCTTGTAAGTAGAAAAGAACAATACTTTTCTGTCTTCTAACTTTCTTTCTTTTTGTCCTTGTTGTATATGCTCCAATTCTATGCATCCTTACCTGGGAGTAAGCCCCACTGAATACAGTGAGACATATCTCTGATCTGAGTAAACATGCATAAGCTCAGGCAGTAGCATGATTTATTATCAACAGAAGTATTTATTTGGGAGTACTATATAGATTTTCCATCTGAGGAGCAAAAGTCCTTTTGATTGTCAAGGAGATGCTATTCCTGGGCCTCCAGCTCAGTTAAGTTCCCCATTCCTTTCATGCTCCAACTCCAACCTTCAGTCAACAAAGCAGATCCCAATGACTCATCTTTTTCTGAGATTCTTGAAAGTAGAACACCCAAAGAAGCTGGATCCCACTATTTTCCAGGAGTTGGAAAACTGAATATCTGAAGATAGTCAAAGTACAATGTCTGTAGGTGAGGGAGAGCCAGCTGCTCCTCACAAACTCTGTACACCTTAGGCAACAATAAGGAGGAGGAATGTGAACCACAGAGACGAGTGCATTAAGGTTCATAAAGTGGTCATAGTGCCTGAAAGCTAGGAGAGAGACAGCTTGGAGCTGCAAAGGAGCTCAGATATTTGTAGTTGGCTCTAGCACACGGGTCACTAACCTTTGGCTCTCCAGCTGTCATTGGAATCCAGTTCCCATCAGCCCCAGGCAGCATTGCCAGTGCTCAAGAATGATGGGAGTGTCAGTTCACCAATATTTGGAAAGCCACGGGTTCCCAATTTTGAGTACTCTACCAGTTCACCAGATCTATATGCCATCACAAATCATTGTACACTGACCCCAGGCCACTCACACATTCCTCTTTTTAGAAAGAAAGAAAGAAAGAAAGAAAGAAAGAAAGAAAGAAAGAAAGAAAGAAAGAAAGAAAGGAAGGAAGGAAGGAAGGAAGGAAGGAAGAAAGAAAGATGGGCAGCTGAGCCTGTTTTGCATTGATGATAAATATTTTCTCTTTAGGGACTAATTACAACAAACACTCTTTTAAATACATTGTCGTTTTTGCAATGAAAGACACACACACCCATTTTGCTGACAAATTTGTCCCCACTCCATCCAAACTCTGTATGTGTCACCTGTCCCTCCCCAACTGAAATCTGACATGGCCGCTATCTGCAAAGTAGCCTTCTGCACGGGCTGTAAGATTACTTTTATGGAAATAGGAAATAAATCATCATTGCACATTTTAAAACTTTTCTGTATTCTGAAATCCAGGCACCACCCCAAATTTTTGCAGTGCTTTCCCTTGCCTTTGGCTCCTGATGCTTGCAGCAAATGCTTCTCATTTTGACCTGCGAGCTGCTCGGAAGAGCTGCCTGGAGCTCCTTCCCTTCCCCAGGACTCTTTGATCTCTGCTCCCATCATGCTTCTGGGCCCCTTCAGCAGCCATACTGAAGACGGGAAGGGAGAGCCGGCCCCTCCGGCAACTCCAACTGGATTTCAGTATTCCGCAAGAGTTTTGCTCGCCTTTGATATATTGTAATTCAAGCAGAGATGAACCAGTCAAAACTTTCAGTTTCCAGGTACCGGAGCAGAGAATACATATATTTATAGGCAGAAGAGAAGGCTTGAAAATGGGAGCTGTCACATAGCTGACAGCATCAAAGGACCATGCCTGAAAGACTGAGGAGTAGAGAGGGGAGGGTGAGAGGGAAGCAAGAAAGCCAGGCTGTGGAAGCTGATAGGGATGTACCCGTGACAAGCCTCCCTTTCATGGGACTCTACAGTGATGTCTGAGGCTGTAGAGCATCACTGGAGTGGAAGGAAGAATACGTTTCCTGCATCTCTTCCTAGCTTATGTAGAGGCAAAATAGGGAATGCTCCACTGTACTTTTGACTTCTTGCCTCTAATTATCCAGTCACGTTCCACATGGAGGATGCATTTGTTTCCCGCCTGTACAACCCCAGGAATTTTCTCATGCAGCCTGATGAGTTGCTGTTCAACCTCCTTCCGTGAAAGAAAAATCACAACCAACAAAAGTAGAGTCCCTGTCAAGGCTTCGTTTTTTGTGCTGTGGTCTAAACCACAGAGACTAGGGCTCGCCGATCAGAAAGTCGGCGGTTCGAATCCCCACGACGGGGTGAGCTCCCAATGTTCGGTCCCAGCTCCTGCCCACCTAGCAGTTCGAAAGCACGTCAAGTGCAAGTAGATAAATAGGTACCGCTCCAGCTGGAAGGTAAATGGTGTTTCTGTGCACTGCTCTGGTTCACCAGAAGTGGCTTAGTCATGCTGGCCACATGACCTGGAAGCTGTCTGTGGACAAACACTGGCTCCCTCGGCCTATAGAGTGAGATGAGCGCCGCAACCCCAGAGTCATCCACGACTGGACCTAATGGTCAGGGGTACCTTTACCTTTATCTAGGATTCTGAAGCAGGCTCCTTTCTCAGCCTGTTTGGCTCTAGCAAAGCTGGGAGCCCAGAAGATCCTGAAGAACTCTCCCCAAACAACCAACACCTTGAGCAGGCATCATCTGGCTAGGAGAAGCAAGTGGCTGTTCTGGGCAATGTGTTCTGGGCAATGTGTTCCAGAGGCAAACCATCCAGGCCAGTGATATCTAGGTTCCTCCGAAAGGGCCAAAGCTCAAATGAGACCTTGGGTGGTGTTCAACTACGTTTCACTCAGAGGAGACCCCCCTGAAAGTAATGGACCTAACTTAATCATGTCCTCTGAGGGAAGCTTAGTGGAATACCACCCCTTGTATCCCCAAACATAACTTGAGAATGGACATGGAGGGGTATTCGGATTGTGGAAGGCTGGGCCCTCTATCCTTTTCAACTGGAGCAGGACATCCTGTCACACAGTTAATGGAGACTGTACCATGCAAGGAGAGATGTCTGCAAAGGTTACAGAGCCCCGGGCACAAGATGAGCTGCTGGAACGCAGTAGTGTTTGCATCAAGTGACCTTCTTGAGCCGCACAAAATCTGAGCCAGGGAAGATTTCTCTGTTTTTGCTACCCTGCCATCCAGCCCCCAAACAGCTGGTGTGACCAAGCAACAACCCATCACTAAAGACCTCTTCAAGTTTCCCTCTTACAAAGGGAACTATCCATGCTCCACCTATGAAATACCTGATACCATGTGGGACTTGTGAGGATGGTGTGCTGGTAAAGCAGAGGAGTGAGTTAGGAGCCCTCTGAATTATGGATATTGCTTTGAACTCACATGGTGGGTGGGGGAGTGCAGCAAACTGGAGAGGCTAAAGAGATGCTTTCTTCCCTCTCTGGTGTCAGGCAGCCCTCCCAGAACCAGGCCTGGTGTTCCATTGGCCCAGGTGTCCCTCTTGGTCCCCTTTCTCTGCTCTAATTACCTCTCTCTCCACTTAAGCAGAGCTTACTCCCCCCAGCAGACTCTGCTGCAGACCCCATTGATCAACTTGTCAAAGTTTTTCTTTTCCACTTTCTGGAGAGGCCTTTCCCCTCCCCCTTCCCTTTTTTGCCATCTTGGAACAGGGAGGGGAGAGAGACAGACACCGCAGAAGAGAGCGAGATATAATTACTCCCTCTAAACAATGCCAAGTTTCCCAGGGCTGGTGAATGATTAATTACAAGCACGATGTACAGCACAGAGAGAAGCGCAAGGAAAGGGACGGCAAGTTTTCCTTGTCCAGCAGCCCATGTCCCCAGCACACAGCAGCCTCCACAGGAGACAGGCAGCTGCTGGGAATTTGGTGATCAGAGAAGGGTCTGGACAGGAAAGGTGGGGAGAAATTTACATAAAAGGGGGAGGCCGTACCCACTGGCCACCCACAGAGAGAGAGAGACCTGCATTCAGGAGTTTCTCTTCTCACATGCATTTCGAAGGACTTGAAGCATTTAGGACCAGGATATGGGGGAAATGTAATGTTCGGAAGATGCATGCCATTGAGAAAGTGAAGAGAGAAAAGTTTTCTTCCCTCTCTTGTAACACTAAAACTCATGGACATATGATGAAGCTGGATGTTGGAAGACTCGGGACAGTCCTTCTTCACATAGTGCATAGTTAAACTATGGAACTCACTCCCACAGGAGACAGTGGGGGCCACCAACTTGGATGGCTTTCAAAGAGGATTGGGCAAATTTATGGGCAAGGATAAAGCTATCAATGGCTACTAGCCATGATGGCTACACTCTGCCTCCACAGTTGAAAACAGCAAGGCTCCGAAATAACAGCTACTGGAAACCACAGTAGGAGAGAGGGCTCTTGTGCTCACTTGTGGGTTCCCCACAGGCTCTCAAACCCAGTTGATTAGACTGAGTTCATATGATCAACTGAGGGCAGGGAAACCTCACCCAGTGGCTACATTTCCTTGCTGTTTTCAGCCAACCAGATCCCTCTCTGCACTGACAACAAGTGCAGGCAAATCATGTGTTTCTTCCCTCCGTGTGTTTTTAGAAGCAAATAGATAGGGCTGGACTGTTCACTGTTTATTTAGTAAAATTGATACACTGCTTAATTGGAAGGAAAAATTCAAAGCGGTTTAAAGAAAATGATAAGAAAAATTAACAATAATAATTCAAAAGCTTCAAAATGTTAAAATAACAATAGACTTAAAACAGGCTATCATTAGACTGAGTGCAGTGATAACCGCCTCAGGTAACTGATTCCGGGTGTCATGAAAGGGCAGCAAATTCTTAATTTTTAATGCTATTATCATTTTTAATGCTGGGGAGAGGCTCTTGTGAAATGTTCTGCCTCAGGGCCCAGTCTTGGATATTCTGCACCTTGGCTTAGACGGGCTCCAGAACAGCTTTTATCTCCCTGTTTCAATATATAAGCTGACCTGGAAGCAGAACCTCATTTGTTCCATTTTTTTTATGCAAACTGACTTAATTTGCTTAATTTACACATCCTGAAATAGCACATGGATTGGAATGTAATTATCCTTTGGATTTAACACTTTTCCAGATTTCGTGCTACTCTGCTCAAGTCTAAAAACATACCAAAATGCACATTTGGAGATAATGTGTGCTTAGAAATGTGAGTATTAAGATAGAATACTAATTTTGTGATATGTATGTAAATATGTATGCATGTAAATGTTTCTTTAAATACACATTTTAAATACACAAACTTCTTTTAAAAAAAACAGATTAATGCAGAAATAGGATGGAGTTATGATTAAAGACAACTGAAATTGACACAGGTGAGAAATAGGCTGATTCATCCAGCCCTAACCAGAAGTCCCAACAGAAAGTAAGTGAGATTGACTTCTGAGTAGACAAGTATAGGATTAAGCTGCAAGTCACTTTTATTAAAAGGGGAAGAACAATTGCTCAGCTCGTTTCAACTGCAGCCTTGGCAGAGGCAACCAGCTTTCTTTCTCCATCTAAAAATCAGAGGTGAAAGTTTAAAAATCAATTGCGAGGTTCAGGCGAAGTAATTAAAAGTGGGCTACAATTTGGAGTAATTAAAGTTCTTTAGATTTTATTTATTGATCATCACCTTGCCAGCACCCTGCGGTAAGTGAAAAATTCATTTTCTCAGCATTTCACTTAATAAAAGATGCCAGATCTTTGCATTGAGAGCGTAAGTTTGAAGTCTGAACTTGCCACTGAAAACTGGGGTGAGGGGGGCAGGATCTACAACTGCGGCAAGGCAGCTGTTTTCGTGAATATAAAAGCATAAGAAGAGCCTGCTGGATCAGGCCAAGGAGCCATCGAGTCCAGCATCCTGTTCTCACAGTGGCCAACCAGATGCCCCAGGATGAAGCACACAAGCAGGACCTGAGTGCCACAGCACTCTCCCCACCTGCGATTCCCAGCAACTTGTATAGTGGTACCTCGGGTTACAGACGCTTCAGGTTACAGACTCCACTAACCCAGAAATAGTACCTCGTGTTTGCTTCCGGGTGAGAACAGAAATTGTGCGGCGGCAGCAGGAGGCCCATTAGCTAAAGTGGTCCCTCAGGTTAAGAACAGTTTCAGGTTAAGAACGGACCTCCAGAACAAATTAAGTTCTTAACCCAAGGTACCACTGTATTCAGAGAGATGCTGCCTCAGACAGTGGAGGCAGAAAATAGCCATCATGACTAGTAACCATTGATAGCCATTATCATCAGGGGTGTACCTGGAGGCTGGTTAGGTTGGCCTCCGCCAAGGGTGCAAGCCTAGGGGAGGAGCAAAAATCATGCCTCTCTACTCTGGCTCAGAGTGTCTAGGAGCTGCCCGCATATCCACATCCTCTCCAGGTTGCCTGTCTGCTGCCCTGCCCGGCAAGGCGCACAGGCTGCTCTGGAAGCTCCATGCCAAGGGCTCAAGGTAACCTAGATATGCCTCTGTTTATCATCTGATGTCAGGGACTGGACCGAAGGGGAAGGCTGGGAATTGCCCCCTCCTCTTCCTTTGCTTCCCTCAGAGAAGGGTCGCCGCCCCCCTTCTCCAGTAGTTTCAAAAGAAGAAGGAGACAGGATTGAATTGCAGCAGAACCTGGAAGGATCCGAAACCTGAGGGACCAGAGATTCACAGAAGATTGGAAGAAACTTACGAACTATTTGAAGAGCAACTGTAATCAACAAATTACGCTAGTAGGACTACAAGAAGTTTTGTAAGAAGAAACATATGAAATATTGCAAAGTAGAGAAAGAATAGAGATATTAGATATGAGACTTAAATGTAATAGTGAAAGTAAATGTATATTAAGTGAATAGATTGGAAAATTTTCAGATGTGATTGATGGAAGTAAAAAAATGGCATACGATGTAAAAGTATGTTTAATTACTGTTGGAAATAATATGTTTTAAAAAACTTACAAAAAATTATTTTAAAAAATATGAATTGCAGCAGAACCCAGAGCTTCCAAGTTATGAGGTGTTAGGAGAAGGAGGGGAAGTGGGAGAGCTGCCAGCAGAGATGTCTGAGGAAAGCATAGAAGCCGCACCATCTCCGCATACTCGACGCTCACTTAGAATTCAAGAGCAAAGGGCTCAAAGACGTTTGACTCCTGAGGCCACTCATAGGGCCACAGGCTGTTGCTGGGGAAAGAAGAGGAGGAGCGCAGAGTGAGCAGCATCATGATGGAGTTAAGGACTGGATTCTTGTCTTGCGCCACGAGAACTAAATAAAACCATAAATATGAACTTCTTTGATCTTTGATGCTGCCGAGGGAGGAAAGAATCTCCCAAGCCTGACACCCATGAATTGCTAGCCATCCAAATTGCTAGCCATCACTACCTAAAGTGGGAGTGAATTCTATAATTTAACTATGTGCTGCATGGCAAAGTACTTTCTGTCATATGTCCAGAATCTTCCAACACTCACCTTCATTGAAGTTCCAGTGTTATGAGAGGAGAAAAAACTTTTCTCCATCCACTCTCTTCATGACATGCATAATTTCATAAGCTTCCATCATAGCATCTCTTACTTGCCTTTTCTCTAAACTAAAAAGCCCTAAATGTTCGGAGGGTGGCAACACGAGAACGGGCCTTCTCTGCAGTGGCTCCCCATCTGTGGAATGCTCTCCCCAGGGAAGTGTGCCTGGCACCTTCATTATACACCTTTAGGCGCCAGGCAAAAACGTTCCTTTTTAACCAGGCCTTTGGTCGAGCCAGTTTACATCCTATGTCCTTTTAAAATGTGTTGGGGGGCTATTGGGTTGTTGTTTTTATTTTTATTAGGTATTTTGTGGTTTTATAGCTTGATTTCATTATGTGAACTCCCTTTGGTTGCTCTTTTCTGAACATTTTCCAGCTCCACAATATCATTTTTGATGTGCTGTGACCAGAAGTGCACATGGCATTTCAAGTGTGGTCGCACCACAGATTTGTAGAAAGCATCGTTTCATGCTCCAGTTGTGAGCCTGTGGGACTAGCAACCCTCTGTTAGAATCTGGATTCTGGACAGGAAGGAACTGTTTGAGGGTTTCCCACCTGCATCTGGTTGGCCACCATGAGAAGAGGATGCTGGACAAGAAAGCAGGTTCTTCTTGTGTTCTTGTGTCCATTGCCATAAGATGACTGGTTGGTGAGAGTGGAAAAGGCTCACAGCAAACCTCTCCTATTCAACTCCCTTATTAACGCATAATGCACAGACAAAACACTTGGCTTAGTCAACCAGCCAGACTATTCAACCACCTACTAATATTGCTTTCAACCTAGATGTGGACTGACTCATGGGGAAGTCACAGGGAGACTTGTTATGGCATCTTAAAAGCTAACAGATTTATTGAGAAAGGAGATTGCATGGATGGACTAGAGCCCACTTTCTCAGATGCATGAAGTGTTGGCCTGAGCTGGCAGAGAGAGAAGGTGAGAGGGAGACATGGATGTAGAAAGGAGAGGGAGTAGATGGGAAAAAAGGCATCAGAAGACTCCTGATTTTTTGCTACAACGGCCAACATGGCAACCACCTCTAGAAGGTGGTAGCTCCCTTTGTTCCCTCTGTTCCTGTTGTCACCACAGGGGACTTATCCACACTTATATTTTGCCCTGTTCTTTCCAGGCCCAGGTCTCTGCTTAAAAGTTTCATGTCCAGGCATTGGTATTTGTTTTGTTTTTGCCTGAGATACTTCCTCACAAAAACCCGCTCTTCAATGCTCAGTTGGAGCAAATGTTTTCCATGGACTGCCAAAGAAAAGAAAGGACACTCGGACACAGAGCATTAAATCACAGACCATGCCTGGAAAGAGTAGAGGAAAGGTAAGTGTAGATAAGCCATTATTTGTTTATCTGCTAGACATATGGGCTGTCATTTAGGACCATTGCCTCACAAAGTGGCATACACAACAGGGATGACACATAGACAAAGTAGGCACATCAACAATGTTTCCCCAACAGTGACCAGACTGATGCCACTCAGAAGCTCAAATGCATCAGAGTGAGGGTGGTGTGTTTATGCCCAAATCATTGGCTAATTGGAAGTGCATGAATGTTCAGTCCTTAATCAGGATGGCCAATTGCCCCTGAATAGAACTGTCCTCCATGAATTGATCTAGTCATTTTTCAAAGTCATCTGTGTTTGTGGTTATATTTGTATACATGCTTGGAGGGAAAGGGTGCCGGGGGAGCTTCTCTTTGTGAATTTGGGGACAATAAGCATGCTGAAGGGTAAAGACTGTGGGTTGTATAGGTTGCACAGCAAGTATTAGACATAAACATGCACAATAAACTTATACAGAGCCCAATTAGACTAAGCAAGCCAGGCTACTGAGCACTTACAATTATTAGAAACTGACTGCTACATCTGCTGTTGAGGGATTCCTTACAAACAACAGCAGATGAACACCTTCATAGCTCAAGCTGACTGGCTGACACATGACACTGTTCTGGGATCTCCTGGTCTATGCTAGGTCCAACAGGGCTTCCAACTTTTGTGTGTGTGCGCATGCACTGCATCACGCTGCACAAACTAACTGGTGCATTACTCATGCCCACATGCCACATGAAACACGTCAGGAGTCTTAAGATGCTCTTATCATAAGGAATATTCATTGATAAGAAGAAGGATCCATTCCTAATCTCCTCAAGAGACAAAGTTCTTCCAGATATATTCCAATAAAAGAGGCAACCTGTGGCTGAAACATCATGTTTTGAGATTTCATGGCTGGCACCAAAAACTGCAGCTCCCCAACCTCCCATCATTCTCTAATAAACTAAAAAAAAGTTTGAATAACTTCATTATAAATTCATGCTTTCAACCTACTCCTCAGCTTTATTTTTTGATAAGCAATTTTCTTCTCTCAATATTTTATCAATAAATCATGCATTCTTCATTATTACCAGGTTCCTTCTACATCTCCTCCCATCCCACTAGAGGGCTAATTGCTATTTTGGGGTGGGATTCAATCACATGCCAGCAAATTCTGGTTGCACAATTAAAATGCATTAGTACTCATGTGCAACAACCTCACTCCCCGCCCTCCAAAAAAGAAGTGGTCTTTTTCCAACAAGGAAATATGCCATATAGATATGCACTGTAAGGTACAGGATAACAACTGCTTGATGGAATGTTGTCTAACCTCTCCACAAACAAATCAGAATCAATGCACAACGAACAGCCAACATTCATATTATTTCCTTCTCTTCTCTTATTGGTTCCTTCTTGCTTCAGAAGGCATGGCATCATCACACTTTTAAAAAACAAAAAAAACACCTTTCTCTGGACCTCCCACACTTTTGCTTCAACTAATGTACTATTTCTCTTCTTTCATTCATTCTGAAAGTGCCCTGAAAGTCTAGACCCTTCCCAGTGCTGCCATTCATTTCCCATCTAATTCCCTTATTAAAAGGTAAAGGTAAAGGTACCCCTGCCCGTACGGGCCAGTCTTGACAGACTCTGGGGTTGTGCGCCCATCTCACTCAAGAGGCCAGGGGCCAGCGCTGTCCGGAGACACTTCCGGGTCACGTGGCCAGCGTGACATCGTTGCTCTGGCGAGCCAGAGCCGCACACGGAAACGCCGTTTACCCTCCCGCTGGTAAGCGGTCCCTATTTATCTACTTGCACCCGGAGGTGCTTTCGAACTGCTAGGTTGGCAGGCGCTGGGACCGAGCAGCGGGAGCGCACCCCGCCGCAGGGATTCGAACCGCCGACCTTTCGATCGGCAAGCCCTAGGCGCTGAGGCTTTAACCCACAGCGCCACCTGCGTCCCATAATTCCCTTATTAGCAATTTCTAAACCTGTTTTTCTACTTCTACGTCATGGTACTGAGCCTGCTCTGTGCAATACCTCCAATGAACTTCTGTGTCAAGGGTGGGGAAGGTTTTTCAGCCCAAGGGCTGCATTCCCTAATGAGCAACCTTTGGGACAGGGGGCACATGCCCGTGATGGGTAGGGCCAGAGCCAAAAGTGGGAGGAGCAATCAATGTGACTTTTACAGTATACATCCCAACCACACATAAGTCATAAAATCACAGAACTGTAGACTTAGAAGGGAACCCCGAGGGTCTCAAACCAATGTCCCTGGGATTAAGAGACTTATGATTTACTGACTGAGCTAGGGGTTTGTACACAGATGCACACACACACCTCCAGCCAGACAAGCAAGCATCATCGTCACAGTTCAAGGGTGCATTCCAGCCGGAGTTCAATGGCCAGGACAAGGAGTCCTAGATGGCTGTATTTGGCCCCAGGCCTGATGTTCCCCATCCCCATCCTTTATGCTGAGAGGAGCTCATTTGTTCATAGCCTCACTTATCTTCATTCAGCTTTTGATATGGCTGGTCTCATACTTGTGTTCGTTTCCTTCCCAGGGTTTGGCATTGTCTCCTTTTTGTTTCACTCCTAGCATCCTTCCAAAGGTAGGTGTCCTCAGTTTCCTTCTCTCATTTCCTTCATTTTGTGTACTCTTCCTCTTGCCCATCTGATTTTGGCTTTTCGTCTGTTGGACTGATGAAATCCAGTTCTATCTTTCCTGTTCTCTCTTTCTCTCCCCCGCTTACTAATATTTCCAATTGTCTTGCAGCTAGTTCTGCTTAGATGTCAAGATTGTTATCTCAAACTCAATATGTAGAAGACAGGATTGATTATATATTCCCTCCCCCTCCCCCCCCCCCAAAAAAATCCCTCTTTCACCTTCTCTTTGACTCTCAAATAGCAGCATAACTCTTCAGTCTTCTCAGCAAGTTAAGGGCTTGGGTGTTATCTTTGATCTTTCTCAGTTCCCATTACTGATGTAGCTTAGGTCTGCCTGTTTGTAGTATTTCTAAAATTCATGCTCTCTTATCTTCTGATTCTACCAAAGCCTTTATTCAGACCCACATTCTATCTTCTGTTGATTATTCTAATGTTTTGCTTAACAGTCTTCCTGTCTCTTAACTCAGACCTATTATATCTATTGTTAACTCTTCTGCTCACTTAGTTTTAAGTGATATTAAACTGTGTAAAAAAAAAACCGCGTTGTATTGTAATATACTGAATGCTCCTCCCTCCAAAATAAAAATTCCCCATACAAAGCAAATTAGCATGTGCAGCGAAGGTGTTCTAGCATTTCTCAAAAAAATTAGGATTGGGGGGAAAAAGAGGGGGGAACTCCCTCACCCATCCAGGTCATTGGATTATGAACCCCTTTGCAACTGTGCTAAGCAAGCAAAACCTGCCCTAAAGGCTACACAGACACATATACCTTCCTGAAGTTTCATTTCTCAAATGGGAGGTGCTGGAACAACCAGAAGACTTCAATCCTCCATGCACCATAACCTAGAAAATGGCCAAGATGGGAATTGCCACTTCACACAACATATACATTTAAAGCACATCCCATTCCCACCTCAGAATCCTGGGAACTGTAGTTTGCTAAAGGTGGTGGGAAGTATAGTTCTGTGGTGGGGAACTACAGTTCCCAGGTTTCCAGGGTGGGTGGGGGACATGCTTTAAATGTATGGTATTTTCAGCTTAATCCATGCTGTCTAGACACAGGTGCAGGTGGTTTTCACCTTGTTCCAATCCTTTCCCAAAGAAAATCCACTGTTTATGGATAGATCAGAATAAATGGCAATCTGGGTGAGTTCTAAAGGTGGGGGCAGGGAGAGCAGTGGGACAAGAGAAATTTTGGATAATCCCTAAATCTATTAAAATGACCAGGTCAGAGAGTCAGAGGATACTCCTTGAACCTAAGAAAACTTTCAGGTTTCCTCTTTGCTTTGAACTCACAACTTAGAGACAGCTTTCCCCTTAGTCCTGTTCTCAACCCACCAGACTTTGAAGAAGATGGATGGAGTTGGAGAAACACAGTCCCTACATGTAAAGCATATTATCATTCCTGTTTCATGAATGTAGAGGAGGAAGTTGCTAGACAGGCAGCTTGCTCATAAGGCACCTGGCAAGTAATAATAACTGTTGTTGTTGTTGTTGTTGTTGTTGTTGTTGTTGATTAAATTTGTATACCACCTTTCATCTGTAGTTCTCGGGGCAGTTCACAGCATAATCAGCCACATTCCTTTTATGCAGCCTGGTATGACTTTATTTCTTGTTTAAACCAGAAAGACAATGGACTAATGATACCACCACAGTACAGTTTTATTTGGAACATGTAAGACCCACATAATCTGCATAATAGCAGTAGGGCAACTGGGATCAAGTGGTCAAGATGGTCGGCATTTTTCCATAGCTAATCTTGAAACTCACATCTGTTTTCCCCCCATCAGCTGGGCAATCAGGCTGTGTGCTTGGCCAAGAGTGAGAAAATCTACCTTCAAGAGAAAGTATAAAAGAGGACACTTATTTGCATTTAAAAAATGCATATGTGCTAATTTATAGATATAGGTGCAAACTATAATTTCAAGGGAAACTCAGTAATCTCACCATAATGGGGAAGGCTGTGACCAGCTGGACCTGTGTGCCTGCTCGGACTATGGTCCCAGTGGTCCTAACAGAACTCAACCTGCCCCTCCACAATGTCTCCTTGGGATTCATGACATCCTTCTCTAGTCTGATGTGAAAACAGCGAAAGGACTTCTACAGCCTATGCTCCAGCCTGGAGCAGATGCCCGAAGTTCAAGGAGGTCTGGGGCTGTGTTTTAAAGCTGTATATTGTCTTAGAATATTCCATCTTGTCTATCCTTTTGTTTTTAAGAAGTTGTCTGCTACTTGGTTCTGGGCGTTGTAACTGAAAGCTGTTGGCCTTCTTTCAGAAGTTCTCAAAGATCTATTCCCAGACTGAGAACCTGTTAAGGAACTCTGCGTTCATTCACAGTACAAAATGTACAAGTATAGTTAGAAACAGCAGTTAAGGAAAGCAGCAACAGTGACTGAAATCAAGCACCAAAAGTTTTCCATTAGAGAGGGATATTTGCTTCGACTAAAATGACAGCGCCTCTCTCTTGTGTGTTGTGTTCTCTGTGCTAGAACTGGGTGCAAACAAGATTTGGGTCGTTTCGTTTAGTGCACAGTCTGCCCCCAGCAGTAGCTCCTGGGGAATGCAAAGGTTAAAGGAAGAGAATATACACAATCACAAGGTTTGCCATGGATTCACACTAGTCACTCTCATTACAAGCTCAAAGTGGCCCTGTGCCAATCACTGTGGAAGCAAGACAGAGATACAGTGGTACCTCAGGTTAAGTACTTAATTCATTCTGGAGGTCCGTTCTTAACCAGAAACTGTTCTTAACCTGAAGCACCACTTTAGCTAATGGGGCCTCCTGCTGCTGCCGCACCACTGCTGCGCAATTTCTGTTCTCATCCTGAAGCAAAGTTCTTAACCCGAGGTACAATTTCTGGGTTAGCGGAGTCTGTAACCTGAAGTGTCTGTAACCTGAAGCGTCTGTGTAATGGTTCTAGGGGGTTGCTCATGCATAAGTTGCCGCCACTCTTGGCTTGGTTGCCTGGCTGAACCCTTTCTGTCTGGACAGCCCTTCACTTCGTGGCTGTCTCAGTCGCTGGCAGAATCCGTCAGTGGGCGTTTCTTAAACTTCTTCCAGCAAGAAAGTTCTTTGACGCCAAGTCTCCTCCTACTCTCCCTGCGCAGAAGTCTTCTGCGCAGGGAGGGTGTGGGCAGCGGAGTACCTGTGCTCTCCCCACTAGTCTCCGGTGAAGAGTCCTGGAGCCTTTTCTCCGATTCCCCCATCTGCCCCCCTTCTCTCCTGGTGTTACGTTGATTTCCTTCCCCAGCAGATGGGCTGCCTCTCTCCCTGCTGGGACCCTCTCCGGCATCGCTCTGGAGCCTTCCCTCCGCCTCTGGCTCTGATGGCAGTTCCCTGACAGTCTGTAACCCAAGGTACCACTGTACCTTCAAATTAAACAAAGGTTTTCACAGCCCCAGGAACCAAAGCAGGCAGTGTGATATGGGCAGTGTGATATGGGTTGCAGCAAAGCAGCAGCAAGGATTGACTCCACCAGTGCACCCCTGAGCTCACCAGTGTTCTGGCTCACATCAGCACCATCTAGGTAAGCTACAGTGGCACTGGTGTCAAGAGGATATTGACATTCCACCATCCCCCTAAGCTATGTAGGGCTCTGGCACTACCCACAGAATCCCCTGTAACATCTTACCACTCTGCGAAAGATGTACAGTCCCGAGCTGGATATTTCTGAATTCCCTATCATACAAATACTTTTTCCATCTCAAACGCCAATTACCACCCACTCCCAAACTCTCTAAACTGTCTCCCACCAGCATCCAAACTGGCCCTGTCTGCAGTCTGCAGTGGCAAACTGGTCAAGCAATGGTACCATCTGACTTTACCGTTTTTTGTACACCAGGCCCATCAAATATACTGGAAGAGCCTTGTTTTCTTTTGTTGTATTTTAAAGCTCAGAAATACACTTCTATATCATCACAAGTATAACAACATTATCTCATCATTGTGTTATGAGAGTGCCTTGCTAATCAAAAAGTCAAAAATAAATGGAGAGAAAGAAAGATATTGCTAAATTTAAAAAGTCGTATAAATTGGTATCATTAATCCATCTGTTAGAATATTATGAACCTGTTAATAACGGAGAAAAGAAAAGTACAGTGGCACCTCGGGTTAAGAACTTAATTCTTAACCTGAAACGGTTCTTAACCTGAGGTGTGCTTTCACTAATGGGGCCTCCTGTTGCCGCTGCACTGCTTGAGTGCGATTTCCGTTCTTATCCTGGGGCAAAGTTCTTAACCTGGGGCAACCACTTCCTGGTTAGTGGAGTTTGTAACTCGAAGCATCTGTAACCTGAAGTGTCTGTAACCCGAGGTATCACTATATATAAAAATAAGAAAGGAAGGAACGAAGGAAGAAGTGGGGGGGGCACACCTTTAAATAAATTATTTTTTTATATTTTTATTTTTAAATCTACATAAACTCAAAAAAGAAAACAATAATAATACATATTAATTTGAAAGATGCATGAAAAGATCAATCAAAGAAGAGCCCTGTTTTAAAGCAGGCTGAGGAGTGCTGTCTGTCTTCACCGCGAATAAACTCTTTCCCTATCATCAGTACAGTATAGGCCAGCCTTCACCAACCGGGTGCCCTCAAGATGTTGGGCTACAACTCCCCCACAGCATTGTGCTGGCTGGGGCTGATGGGAGTGGCCATCCAACAACATCTGGAGGGCCCCAGGTTGGCAGAGGCTGGCGCTCCAAAGCCAAGGAAAAGCATGCTTGTCTTTCTGCTGCCCCACCAAGGTGCCATGGAGGATGCCATGCATGCCGCATGCCAATGAACCCCCAAAGTCCTCCAAGTCTGAATGTTTGCCTACGAAACTGTGCCAGCTCCATTGTGCTATCGCTATGAATATCTAATGAATCCCTAATGACAAGGTCATTAAATCAAAGTGTTAGCTCATCTTTCTCCCTTTTTTTCAGAGTTTTATTAGGTTGTTTACGTTACTAAACGAGATTAATTCTTGATTCCAAGGCTCTGGAGGGTGGGAAGTTCCATCAGTCACTGATGGAGAGGTAGGGCAAGGGCTGAATTAATCTCAAGGAATTTCTTTGCTCTAAGTTGAAAGGGGATCAGGGAAGAGGATCCCCCCAGGAGCCTCAAGATTCCCTAAATATCCCCTCTTATAAAAATTTGGGCACCGAAGGGGGGCTCATGGCAATAAATCTACACACACACACACACACACACACACACACCAGAACCCTAACTTACTACGCTGACTGTTTGTCATTAAGACTAATGCATAGGAGCATAAAATTAAATGTACAGCAACGTCGGCCAAAAGCTAAAGGCATCCATCAATTTTGGAAGGGTCCGCATAGGACTAGCTCTGGGAGCTTGTTTGGGAGCCCAGAACAAGGAAACTGCAGGTCCCCAACTCTTGTTTTCCACTGCAGATCAGGGCTCCTGTGCCAAAAGGGTCTTATTAAATCAAACAACCCTGCCCTGAAGGGTTCCCATAGCCTCCTCTATTCCTTCTGCCTGGTGAATTGTAAAAACTCTGCCAGCCCCGGAGGGTTGGGCAAAAAGGGGCAGCCACTTTCTTTAATTATTGACAGTAAAAAATAGTCAACATTCTTGGGCTATTGAAATATCTGATATTCCAAATAGCCACATTCCTTATCGTGTGTAACTATATTCCATTATTCCATAACTCCACAAAGAATATTCCATATGCTTGGGCTATTGAAATAAACTTTAAAGCAGACCTTTAAACTTGCAATATATTGGGGTGATATATTTTATCACAGAAAGTTGCCTTATGCCAAGTCAGATCATTTGTCCATGTAGCCCATTACTGTCTGCACTGACTGGCAACAGCTTTCCAGGGATCTTTCCTAGTATTTCCCAGAGATGCTGCCAGAGATTAAACCAATGAACTTCCAGATGCTGTATGTGGGCTCTGCTACTGGGCTCCCACACACCCTTATTTCTGAGCAGTGAGACCTTGTGTTTGGTTTCCTTTGAATGAAGGTCACCGGGGATGATGGTGCTGATAACTGGCTTTATTTACACATACATGCAGGCTGAGCATACGACAGAAGGGCTCACAGCATTAGCAGCAAGAGGTTCTCTTATGGATCAGGAATTGGTGAAGTAGCAGGAAGCAGAGAGTAGGATGAAATCAGAGCTTTCCCAACTTTTCATGTTGGTGACATACCTGTGCATCGTTTCGCGGCACAGTCATTCAGTTTTAATGGCAAACTGGAGATTAAACTAACCCCTTTCCAGGCCCCAGAGGAGCGCGGGGAGCATTCGCGTGACACACCTGCACACTGCAGCCGACACACTAACGTGTCACAACACACAGTTTGGAAAGCTCTGAGCTAAATGGTCACTTCTCCCAATGGAGAGGTGCAGAAAGTGGGTCGTAGCAGACAGCTCAGTGAAGATGTTGACCCAGTGTGCAGTAGGGATGAAAAAAGCAAATTCCATGCTAGGGATCATTAGAAAGGAATTTAAAATAAAATTGTCAATATCGCAATGCAGTTATGGTGTGGCTGCATTTGGAATACTGTGTATAGTTCTGGTCGCCTCCCCTCAGAAAGGAGGGTTCAGAAAGGGTGAGCAAAATTATCAAGAGGGTGGATCGACTCTTCTGTGGAGAAAGGTTCCAGTGCTTGGGATTTTTAGAGAAAAGATGAGTAAGAGACGACATGATAGTTTGTAAATTTATGCATGCTATTGAGAAAGTGGACAGAGAAACAATTTTCTTTCTCCCTCTTAATGCTAGAACTTGTGGCCATCCAATGAAGCTGAATTTTGGAAGATAAAAGAAAGGACTTCTTCATGAAGCACTTAGCTGAACTTTGGCACTTGCTCCCACAGGAGGCAGTGAGGGCTACCAACTTGGATAGGGAATAACAGCAAGGAAGGCCTTTGCCCTCCTGTCCTCCTTGTGGGCTTCCCACATGGATATGGTCGGCCACTGTAGGAAATGAAATGCTGGACTAATCACTTTGTGGTTTGCTGTTGCTCTCCAAACTAATGTCAACTCAAAAACAAACCAGCCAGACATTTTCCTTCCAAGAAGCAGATCTGTTTTCTCCCAACCCAGGCTTTACAGCTGGTTTCTTAACTACCTGTTGGCTGCCTGTTAGCTCAGGACCTGAAGGCAATAGCCTTTACACACTGTTCTCCCCTAGCAACTGGCATTCAGAGACATGCAATCCCAATCCTTGAGAAAGCAATAGCCATCATCACTATGACTAGTAGCCAGTTATAGATAGGTAGCCGTGTTGGTCTGCCATAGTCAAAACAAAATAAAAAAATTCCTTCCAGTAGCACCTTAAAGACCAACTAAGTTAGTTCTAGGTATGAGCTTTCGTGTGCATGCACACTTCTTCAGATACACTGAAACAGAAGTCACCAGACCCTTCTAAATAGTGGGAAGGTGGGGAGGGGTATTACTCAGAAGGGTGGTGGGAATGGGTGATTGGCAGATAGCTGTGATGAGCCTGTTGACGACTCTTAACGACTGCAATAGGTCTTACAGGAAAAAGCAAGGGGTGAGAAGGTGAAAAATGGCTTTGTCATGTATAATGAGATAAGAATCCAATGTCTTTGTTAAGACCAGGTCTCTCCATGGTTTTAAGTTTGGTAATAAGTTGCAATTCAGCAGCTTCTCTTTCCAGTCTATTTCTGAAATTCCTTTGTAATAGAACAGCTACTTTGAGATCTTGTATAGAATGTCCTGGGAGATTGAAATGTTCTCCTACTGGTTTCTCTGTCTTGTGATTCCTGATGTCAGATTTATGCCAGTGATAGTCTTCTCCACTGTGATGGTGTTGAATCACCTTATAAAGCTTATATAGCTGTGGCTATCACCACCTCTTGTGCTGGGAGTGAATTCCACAGTTAAACAGTATGCTGTGCTGTGTGAATAATTGCTTCCTTTCTGCATGTCCTGAATCTCTCATTGTTCAGGTACACTGGACATGAGTAGGCTGGAGGCCCCTTGAGGACATGGGCCTCTCTTGGGTGGTCTGATGTGGGGTGGCAAATCTGCTGCCTTGTAGTAATGCCTGTTCTCTTTCTGCTCTGCATATTTGATTAAATTGAGTCACTGATTGGCCTCCAGTGCTCTTTTTCAAAAGAAACTGAACCTGTGGATCTTAGCAGAGGAAGTAGACAACACACAATAAGCCACTACACATCACTCAGGCTTTCCCTGAGGGCTGATCCAGTTATGTGGATGTATTCATCTGATCTCTACTGATTTGTCATGTCTTCAGGGAGCCAGTGTGGTGTAGTGGTTAAGAGCGGTGGACTCGTAATCTGGTGAACCACCTGTACAGTGGTACCTCGGGTTACATACGCTTCAGGTTACAGACTCCACTAACCCAGAAATAGTACCTCGGGTTAAGAACTTTGCTTCAGGATGAGAACAGAAATTGTGCTCCGGTAGCGCGGTGGCAGCAGGAGGCCCCATTAGCTAAAGTGGTGCTTCGGGTTAAGAAAAGTTTCAGGTTAAGAACGGACCTCCGGAACAAATTAAGTACTTAACCCAAGGTACCACTGTATAAAAATCTTTGAAAATAAAAATATATAAAATAAAAATACAGCTTGAGGTCAAATTATTATTATTATTATTATTATTATTATTATTATTTAGGTGACAGTTGGGATCACAGGAACAGTGAAGGGAAGGAGTGCTTCACCATTTCCATACCTGGCATTTCTCCATTCCTAACAGCCCCCTCCCCAAAGTCTTTTCCTTTTCTGGAGGGGGAGACACACTGGCAACCCTACATGAAGGGGAGACAGAAAAGCTGCTTGGGCAATGTTTGGAGAAATAGGTGTCAAAAGGGTTGAGTTTCCCCCATCTTTTGCTACATCCATGATCCCAAACTCCCCTTCCTGGTGACGTTTTTCCTACTTAAATATTGGAAAGGGGGACTTTTCGGTTGCCGTCATGCACATTAGCATGTGATGTGCAGCCTGGCCCTCAAAGGCACAGGGATGTTTGTCACCCAGCAGCCTGGACAGCATCTGCGCCATTAGCGGAATTGTGTGCAAAGATGTGAGCCCCCACTGTGCAGAACATATGCACTTGGCTTCATTGTGTGACAGCTTGCATGATTGAGCCACTGTTTGCCCACCACCACACACGCATACATACATACATGCAGCTCTGACTAAAACAGGCACAAAACTTAATTTTAGGACACAAGCTTACAGCAGCAAATAAGTGGGGTTCACTTTAGGAGGTAATAATCTGCAGATATTCATCATGCCCCCCTTATTGCCAGTCCCTCCTGGCATCATCATTTCAAACCCCTTTGAAATCCACCCAGCCCTCCCTAGCCCTGTGATTGCAGTGCTGACCTGATAGAGACCCGCAGGTCTGGATCAGAGGAAAGGCCTGGCTGGGGGAAGGCACAGCCAAAGCACCTGGCTGAGCTTTAGCCTCGCCTCTTCCCCTTTCCCAGCACTCCGCTTCTAATGGGTTTCTAAAAGCTCTGGCGGAGCATCCCTTTGGTGCCTTCTTAACCCCTTGCTAATTTTCGTTTGTGGCGCTTTCCATAACGAACGGCTCGCAATCATATGGTCTAATGTTGTTCTGGAAGAAGGACCTAATTAAAAAGGGAAATGAGGATGACATTGTAAAATGTTCAATTAAGTTTATCTCATTACGGTGAATATTAGAGAGGAGCCGGGCCTTTTCATATTTTATACCAATTTTTCCTCTCTCTGAGCTTGCATTTAAAGAGCAGGGGTTTAATTGCAACCTGTTCCTTAGAATGAGGAGGGGCGAAGGGAGAGAAGAAGGGGGAGAGATATTTTGTTAAACATGCACCTTATTAATGTTCACGGCTGCTAGTTTGACTAATGGGAAATTCCAGTCCTGTTAGCACAGCGTGGTTCCCTTCTGAAAGCTTTAATGATGCAAGCAGAACAATAGCAGTTGATGCCTTCCTCTGTTTCATCTGCCTTGCCTTTCCACCTCACCTGCAGCTGACCTCTGTGGGTGCATAAGCTGAGGTTTGGAGCAAGACCAGAACCTTTTAACCCCTTCTTGCTTTGCTCTCCATGACCTTTGACCATCAACTGGTGGATTGAGACCCCCTGCCAGGCTGTAGTTAAGAATGGGCTAATCTGTCCATTTCTTTTTCTCTCGGCTTCTCATTTTTCCAACTTAAATTCAGTTCGCCACATTTCTGGATCAGGATGAGTTTCTTGTGCCTACCTGGACCATGCCCTCAAATGCTCATAACTGGCTTCCATGATTCAATTCCCAGTAGTCTATTTCCACCAGACGCCTTTGGGGCTGGGTGATCAGCACTCATTTCAAACTGTTTCTCCTTCACAGATGTGACAATAGTGGACCAGGAGAGTCACAGGCTGCCTAGCAGCAGGAAACTTGGCAATAGCAATAATTGCCCAGAGGTGCTTCTGCCAGCAGGGCCGTCTTTAGCAGATGTGGCACCAGGGTGCAAATATCCACCCAGTGCCCCCAAATTACCATGGATAGTGGGGGGAGCTGTGGACTGCCAGCCATTGGGGGGCGCAATTCTCCCCCATGCTGCTGTGGAAGAGCAATCCCCGCAGAGGCTTGGGAGGGAAGCTGTGCCCTGCCAAACATTTGGCTGGCAGGTATGCAGCTTTCCTCCCAAGCCTCTGCGGGAGGAGAGTGATCCCTGCAGAGGCTTAGGAGGGAAGCTGCACCCCGCCAGCCATATGGCTGGCAGGTGCGCAGCTTCCCTCCCAAGCCTGTGTGGGGATCGCTCTCCTCCTGCAGAGGCTTGGGAGGCAAGCTGCACGCCCGCCAGTCATATGGTTGGTGGGGCACAGCTGGCGGGCGTGCAGGGAAAGGGGAGGCCACCGGCAAAGCCGCGCAGCTCCCCCACTCGCTGGGGTGCCCCTGAGAGGCTGGCGCCCTGGCACGACGCACCACTAAGCCCTATGGGAAAGATGGCTCTGTCTGCCAGTAATATAGACCACCAAAGAAAATACCCTGTGTTGCAAAACAGAACACTCTGAACAACAACAAGCAACATGGCGGCTAATAATATACTGACAATATTTTTATAACACTATACTGTTTCAAAATCCATAAATAGAAGACATATAATATGTGCATGGAGTCACAAATTAGTAAGAATCAAATAAATATTCCATGAATCGGAATGGTAGGAGTGGTAAGTCACTGTCAAAGATCACTGAAATGGAGGCAAAATGCCTTTCCAACATAGTCCAGGCAGTCAAAGAGCATCAATAGAACCTTCACAATGAGTTGGGATGGCTTGGAATCTCATCTTCATAGCAACCATGTAAGCACACATGGCCCTGTAATCAAGAGCAACAGCTTCTGCCACATTTTCAATCAATATACCTAAGAGAGCATTCAAGGCCCAGTGGTGGAAGAGTTGCCTGCTGTTTTACTGGTTCTGCTCCTGTACCTTGCCTAACAGCCTGAGGATGAAACAGCAAAGAGTTTCCCACTTTAAATTTCTGATAACTATCTGCATGCCAAGCTGTTTTAAAGGCACATGAACCAGGCAAGGCAGGGGGTGGAAAGTTGGCAACCGTACATAGTGCCACCTTTTTTATCCAAATTGCCAGAGGGTAACGGAGTGGGATCTAAAATATTGGCGCACTCAGAAATTGGATAAAGAAATAACGGGTTGTTCACAGAGACATCAAAGTACATGCCAGAACATTTGGATAAACAGAGTTGTTGTGTATGAGAGAGAGAGAGAGAGAGAGAGAGAGAGAGAGAGAGAGGTGTTCTTCTACTTAGCAGTGTTTACCAAGCAAAATGCATCCCACCAGCCATTACTGGTGCTTCTAAAAATATTATGTTAGTGCTTGAAATTTACTAAGTGCTGCTCACAGATTAAAAACAAGAAAATTTCTGCCTGCAAACCTACAATCTGAAAAGCATTGTATAAAAAGAAAAGAAAACATACTGAAGAAGGAAGCAGAAAAACTCATGAGCCAGTCTTACAAACACAGAGTTCCTAGCAGCCTGCTTTCCTCTCCAATGATT
The DNA here is from genome assembly GCF_951804945.1 of Podarcis cretensis. Lineage (NCBI taxonomy): Eukaryota > Metazoa > Chordata > Lepidosauria > Squamata > Lacertidae > Podarcis > Podarcis cretensis. The sequence continues at coordinate 34,220,749 of NC_137177.1, forward strand.
TTGCACCAGCAACAGGAGGAGGAGGTTTGTGAAACTCTTGATAAGGATGACATGTTTGATTGATGGGTTGCTGTCAGCCTGGCAGGTCACAAGTTAGGCAGGGCCTTCTTCCTAAAGACAGAGGCACTGGGGTTCAGGCTGGCCTGCAAGTTGCAACCTCAAACTGAGAAACTGTTCCCTTCTAATCCCAGATGCCTGGAACTTGACGCTGAGTGCAGGGTTCTGCAGCAAAGGCATTCTGTACATGAAAAGAAGGCTCCTCTTCATATTGTCATCTCACACTATGACATGTATGACTTCACGGCCAAGGAGAGTGGCCACTCACACACTGCCAAAAACAAGGACAAAGGGAAACATGAATTTTCATAAAAAATGTGTGTGTGCCTGCGTATGTGTTTAGAAACAAATTTAGAAATAATTGCCATAATGTAAACAGCAGTGAAGAATGTAACCAGGTGCCCTCTGTGCCCAGCCAAGTCAATCTGCTGCCCACGGGCTTAGGAACTGCAAGAAGGATATCTTGATGACTGGGCAAATGATATGAAATGATAAGCCATGTTAGAAATCAACAATTGTAGTAAAATAATAGACATTGGCAAATTCATTTTGTTTTATTATAAGGGCTTTAGCACCTTTGTGCACAGCAGACATATTTGCCCCATTGCCGTATCCTTGGCCTCAGGCATTTTTAATATTTGTTCTGTCTTGTTTTAATTTGTTCATGATTTCGTCCGCTAAAGTGCTTCTTGTTTTCTGTTTTGTTTCAATAAACTATACAAAACTTTCCTCACTCAAAATGTTTCCAGTATCAGAATGGACCTGCCTGATAATCTGGCACATTTGCCTACAGTGAGAAACATGTGGAGTACAATCAAATGGTAAGGAATAATACTTTGCCTTTTTTATCCTAGAAATTACCTCAATACGAATGTTTTCCTCCAATAATTCAAGGAATTCCTTATATATGTTATGTGATTAATAGTTTACAGTCCTCTTTTTATGACTTCACTAATGGCTGTTGACTTCATTATCATAATGGCTAATCAATTCAATGAGATTTAGAAAAATTCCTGTGCTAGGACCGCTAGCAGTTGCTGTAGTGCCTTGAAGAACAAAATTAATTTTTTGCACAAGGCAGGTTAATATCCAACATAACCTTCAAAATATGTTGCCATTTCTCTTTGTGTCTGAATTGCTTTTTGTAGAGAATCATCCCTAAGTCCACCATTTTTAAGCTATTCCATTTTAATTATGCATCACATTCCAATGTGTTTCTATGACCAACAATTATAAATAATGTTATTCAAATGCTCCCAATCACTGAAACGCTTCCATTTACTGCAAATATTTGAATAGGTTTCAGGTGTGTTTGCCACAAACAAAAACACAAGGAATGCAAAATAATATCTTAGACCTTTTTCAGATATACCAGCTTCTTACAGTCAACTGCTTTGCTGTTAGAAATTTTTTTTTGGGGGGGGGGGGAATACTAGGAACACTGTGTTTGAAAGACTTCAAAAGAGGATGAGACAAATTCATGGGCAATAAATGGTTACTAACCATGAAGGCTGGGACGCAGGTGGCGCTGTGGGTTAAAGCCTCAGCGCCTAGGGCTTGCCGATCGAAAGGTCGGCGGTTCGAATCCCTGCGGCGGGGTGCGCTCCCGCTGCTCGGTCCCAGCGCCTGCCAACCTAGCAGTTCGAAAGCACCTCCGGGTGCAAGTAGATAAATAGGGACCGCTTACCAGCGGGAAGGTAAACGGCGTTTCCGTGTGCGGCTCTGGCTCGCCAGAGCAGCGATGTCACGCTGGCCACGTGACCCGGAAGTGTCTCCGGACAGCGCTGGCCCCTGGCCTCTTAAGTGAGATGGGCGCACAACCCCAGAGTCTGTCAAGACTGGCCCGTACGGGCAGGGGTACCTTTACCTTTACTAACCATGAAGGCTATCTTCTCCCTCCACTGTCGGAGGCAGTGTGCTTCCGAATATTAATTGCTGGAAATCCCAAATGGGGACAGTATTGTTGCCCTCAAGTCCTACTTGTGGGCTTTCTATTAGGATTTGGTTGGTCACCACCAGATGGACTAGATGAGCCTTTGACCTGATCCAGCGACAGTTGGCTTCTCATATTCCACTGCAACTTTCTTGATAAGTAGAGTTCAGCTAGTTAATTCTATGTTTTTTATTTTCCTTTTAGAAAACAATTCCCCAAATGTCTCTGGACCCCTAAAGACTGGTGGTGTTTTGTGGGTTTATTTTGCTGGTTTGGGGGGGGGGTACATTCACAACCTGTTTGCAAGCATGTCAGAGGCATCTGGCTAGCTACACTTCTGGACTAGAGGGATCATTGGAGTCTTTGGTTTTTGAGTAGAAATTTGGATTCTGGCCCAATTCAGGTTGGGATTTCCCTGAAAGTCATCCATGTGGCTACCCTCCACACCCAGTATTCAGTGAAAATGATGAATGCACAGGGTGAGGTTTTAATTCATTTTAAAAGGAAAACAAAAATTGCATGGTGAGAAAGCACTGGCTGCAACAGTTGGCTGAGCAAACGACACAAAATCCTTTGTGTAAACACTTTTCTTCCCCCATTTTTCCTCTTCTTTCCTGGTTACTACTGTAAATTAGAGCCTGTGTGAAGAAAACAACATCTGTTGGTCTCCTCAGATATGCGGCTTGTAGGAATGGAAAGGGGGGAACACCAAACACCCATGTTGCTCCTATTTCTCCTAAGGACTTTTTTCATTGCTCAAGTTCTTGGATGCCCTGTGCCCTATTACTCCATACTCCACTCCATCTTTGACAGCCATGAAAGTTCTCCTTCACCTCACAGTTGTTTGAGGCCTAGTTAGGGGAGTGGGCTGAGGAGAAGAAGAGGGAGTTTCTATTTCTGGCAGTTCTCCCAGTCTCCCCTCATTATCTGTGGTGCTTAAAGAGCCCCCAAAGCCATTGCGCTTTTTATTACTTGTAAAATGTGGGATATAAAATCTAAATACCATTTAAAACAGGAGACTTTACTGACAGGATAAAAATTTATGAGGAGTCACACACATAAAATGTGACGCTAGCTGTAGTGGTGGCACACACACATTCAGGGTTCTTGACCTCCCTCAGATATTAATTATCTTCTTTCTCTCCACCCCTTAAACTTGTCATTTTAGCCAAACTAATTGCTGGAGAAGGTTGTCGGTCATATGGAGAAGGTCAGATTTGACCCAAAAACAAGAATGTGTGATTTCTAGTGCCTATGATGTCAATGGTCAATGAATCTGAGCTCAGAAATTTCTCCTCAGTGACTGTTGCTATGAAATATTCACTAGATATTTATATATTTTGACAAATATGAACCAAATATGAAATTTTGGTGTGGCATTTGATATTCAGTTCTGGTATTTGATAGTACACTATTTGAAAAAAAAAATTAATAGTGGTAGTCTTTATATAACTGGTAATATTACAGAGCAACATGGCAGGTTCTTCTCCAAGAAGTTCCCAAGCCAAGTTTTGAAAGTAGAGGTGAAGAAGGGAAAAGGCACATGGCGGAAAATGTGCAAATACTGTTACAATCCAGCCTTTGCCAACTTTGGCATACAGCTTTGGGCTGGCAAGGGCTGATGGGAGTTATACTCCAAAACATCTGGAGGGCACCAGGTTAGCAAAGGCCGAATTTCACAAATTCAGGCTTTAAACACACTCAGGTTAATTTTCCATAAAGGTTGAGAATGAGCTGCATTTGTTTATTTCACTTATACTATAAATCTTACGACACTTCTAAACAGCTTTTGTTATAAAGCAACACTCAAAATAATAAATGGACTTTTCCAGACTGATAAAAAAAGACTGATATAACAGCAGTAAAAAAGGCGTAAACAACATTAAAGGCAGGAATTAAAATAAAAGCACATGGAAATAAATCGTTTGTTTATGCATATTTCAAAATGTGCCTCAGCTTCCTTCAGGCAAAACTTGATAGCAACTCTGGGATGTTGCAGGTGGCTGTTGCCCTCTTGTTTTGCTTGGGGAATTACCAGAGTCATCTGACTGGTCACCTTGGAAACATAATGCTGGGCTGGGCCTGATCCAGCTTCAGGGCTTTTATTTCAAATCCCACTACGAACAGCCCTGGTCTTCTCTACTCTTGGCGCTTCCCTTGAAATCCCTTGGACATTCTCACCAAATTTCGTTTCATGTTTTTGCTCTAGGCAAAATTCAGTGTCATGCTCCAGCACAATCAAACAAATAGGCTAAGGGCCGCCAACTGCCTTTTGAATAATATTAGCTTAAAAGAACTGCATTTTAGGAGGTGGTAAAGTGCAGCTCAAATTCCCCACTGGGTAAAAATGTGAACATCTCATCTTCAGAATTGAAAAACAGAATGATAATTGCCTAAATGCTGCCAATCTTGGGGGTCTGCTAGCTGAACTTTCGCATTTCAGTGAGTGCTTGTATTATGAATGTTACTTGGATGACTGAAATGTTAATGCGTTAAAATGGTTTATCGGAGAGAGTTAGTATTAAAGAGCAAACTTAATTTCAGTATGATCAGAGGCTCCAGAGTGGTGTCCCTAAACTGTTTAAAGGCTTTCATTTAAAAAGTGATTTATGATATAAAACTTAGTTTTATGGGTTATTTTTAATCTGGGCTTCTTAAAATGCTTGAAAGTCAACTGTTGCCTTCCAAAGGCATTGACGTTTACATTTGCCCTGCCAATAATCGAAATTAAAAACAGTAGGAGGAGATGCAAAACAGAAAAAATAATGAAAAAAGTAATAATCATAATATAATAGTAATAAAGTACCGTACATAGGATAATAATTCATTTTGTGTGCGCACCTTTTATATTTGTTTATATTAACAGAATATTCCAACAGTATAAGAGTAAGTGCAAAATATTGTCTGAAGCTCAACATCAAAAAAACGAAGATCATGGCCACTGTGCCCATCACCTCCTGGCAAATAGAAGGGGAAGAAATGGAGGCAGTGAGAGATTTTACTTTCTTGGGTTCCATGATCACTGCAGATGGTGACAGTAGTCAGGAAATTAAAAGACGCCTGCTCCTTGGGAGAAAGGCGATGGCAAACATAGACAGTATCTTAAAAAGCAGAGACATCACCTTGCCCACAAAGGTCCGTATAGTTAAAGCCATGGTTTTCCCAGTAGTGATGTATGGAAGTGAGAGCTGGACCATAAAGAAGGCTGATCGCCGAAGAATTGATGCCTTTGAATTATGGTGCTGGAGGAGACTCTTGAAAGTCTCACGGACTGCAAGAAGATCAAGCATATCCATTCTTCTGGAAATCAGCCCTGAGTGCTCACTGGAAGGACAGATCCTGAAGCTAAGACTCCAGTACTTTGGCCACCTCATGAGAAGAGAAGATTCCCTGGAAAAGACCCTGATGTTGGGAAAAATGGAGGGCACAAGGAGAAGGGGACAACAGAGGACGAGATGGTTGGACGGTGTTCTCGAAGCTACAAACATGAGTCTGACCAAACTGTGGGAGGCAGTGGAAGACAGGAGTGCCTGGCGTGCTCTGGTCCATGGGGTCACGAAGAGTCAGACACGACTAAACGACTAAACAACAACAATAAGAGAAATCAGTTTAGGATCACATCTAATAAAATGTGTGATTCTTTTCTCCATTTACTTTCAACTTCTCCCCCCAAAGTGCTGGTGCGACACTAGGATATCCGAATCATATTCAGATATGAAAGTGTTTATCTGAGCATTTTTTTAAAAGAAAGAAAATAAATGAAAAGCAGTAAGAGGTGCACATATGAAGAAAAACCATAGTTCCAACAACATAAAAGTGCTACTTTGAAGCTACTCTTAGAAATAGTAACAGGGATCTGGAGTGTGAATGCTGCATGAAACACAAAGATGCACATGTCTTCAAAACTATCTCTGGATTGTTTTCACTGCCCATATTCCTGTTACAATGAGACCCCTTTCACCTTGAGGATCGTCTGCCTTGAAGCAGCATCACCTCCGACTGCACTTGAGAGTCCAGCCTGAGGCTTCAAGCTGTCACAATGAGGCAGGGTTAAGGCGGCGATGTTCTAGAGAAGTCAGTCCACTGACAGGCAGTTGTGGCCTTGCAGACGCATCATATCAGTACTGGAGCTGCTTGACAGATGAGTCCTGTGGTGGTGGCGGCTGACTGTTGGCAAATGGGTGACAGATGGACTTGTCAGTGTCAAGGTATCACCTGCTTCTTGTGAGGGATATATATGGCTGCTAGGCTAGGAAAACAAGCAGGTATCCCCACATCCTACAGACAACAACACACAGAGGCATCTATCCCTGACAAATCAAGAGGATGAGGTGGTGGAGGAGGATCATTTTATACAGAGGAAATCATTTTCCATTGTGCTAGCAGCTAGTTTATAATCCAGTAGAAAGATAGATTATGAATCCAGCAGAGGCTAGCTATCAGCTCTGTTCTAGCACCGGACATCATCAGACTGGACATCATCATTTGGGAAGAGTAATGGAGGAAGATTATACTATGGTCAGTCACCACAGAGGGAGAAATATCTCTCGCAGTACTGGAACTCAGGCTCACCCAATGAAACTGACCAGCAGTGGGCTAATTCAGGACCAAGGAAATACATCACACAATGCGTAATTGGTTTATGGGGTTCACTGACACAAGGTGTGGTGCTGGTGGTGGCCATTAGTTCTGGTGACTTTAAAAAAGGACTGGAGAAATTCATGGAGCAGAAAAGGTCTGTCAGCATCCCCAACAGACCCTCTGTTTGTGACCCCTGCTCTTCAGCACCCACATTTACATGGCAAGGAGACCGTGGAAGACTCACAGGAAACAGAGAGGCTTTGGTTTAGGCCTCCATTGGACCTAAGAGGACAGTGTCCTGGGCTGCTAGAAACCATGAGCAATATACCACACAATGAGATTGTCTACACTGACTGAAAGTGGTTCTCTGGGACTTCAGGCAAAAGGCTCTCCCAGGCTTACCTGGCGCTGCTGGGGATTGAACCTGGGACCACCTGCAAGCAAGGCAGATGTTCCACAGTTGTGTCTTCTTGGCTGTGTTTTCTGAGCACAATTCCAAAAATTGGGCGCTGACACATCCCTCCTACATCAGTGGACACAAAATGGGGTTTGATGGCTGCTGACTCCACTCTTCACACTTTCCTGACAGTTGCAATGGGGAAATCTCATGGAAGGTCAATCTGAGAGGCCTACAGGGTCACGGATGATAATAGTGGGGATTCATGAAGGGGGCTGGAGCAGCAGCAGTGATCTCACAGTGGTGGCAGCATTGCATTCACAGGGATGGGGCACAGTGAGGTGCACTCCCCACTGCAACACTGAGAAGTTGTGGCAATGTTGGGGATGTTGAGACCACCAATCCAGAGATCCCCTGACCTTCCCAGAGAATGCAGGACCACAGCTAATGGATAACAGTGACCTGCTGGAAAATGTAGTTTTCTAGGGCACCTAAATCCTTACCAGCACCACCACCAGCACCCCAGAGTCTTGTCCCTGATATACTCCTGAACCCAGGATAGGGATAGGAAATTTCAGGAATGTGTAATTTTTAGGATGCTTGAACTAAATCCCCCGAGTGTGGAGGGTGCTGTCACTGCAAGACTCAAGGCACTAAGGAGGAGAGGGATGGATCAATTTAAATTCTGAGACAATAACTCTGGGAGTTACATGCCACTCAATCAGAAATGCGGTCAAGCACTGTGAGTCTGAAAAGAACATATTCTGAGTTGGCCAAGTTCAAGTCTGAGGTGGTGATTGTGAATTTCAGCAACATCAATACAGGTAAATGCCCCCAGAAGAAAATATTTTTACCTATTGAAAACTAGGTGAGGCCGCGGACCCTGCCTGCACAACGTTTAGTATTTATGTGGACAGAATATTTCTTTCTGGAGGAGCATTCAGCCTTGTGAGCAAACTGAAGTCGCGCAGTTCAAACACAGGGTGGCCATGTCAGTGAAAGCTTGGGCTACATCCCCCCACTCACATGGTTTCTGGCAGCCTTGAGTACTGTGCCTGTGCCATTAAGGCAGGGGTGGAGAACCTCAAACCCAGGGGCTGTATGTAGTGCCGCTCCAAGACTCTCTACTTTGACCTTGGAAACCTTTCTCAGGCTACACTGTTTCCCCTCAAGTTCCACACCTGCTTTTGCACAGCTGGAATATTTCTTACAAACCATGGTGCTGTTTGGGTCACATCCATCTTGGATGGATGGATTTCTTACACCTTTCTTACGTGTCATTCCCATGCCTTCCTGCTTTAAGGCCTAATTGAAACTCCCCATAGGATTCTTCCACATCCCTGCTGCCATGCATTGGAAATGGGTGGGAAAATGGAACCAAGGGCAGGGCAGCAATGGGGAGGACACTCAAGAATCGCAACAGGTGGAGCCTATTACAAGTTGAGCCCAAACATCAGGGGAGTTGGTAATGGGCTTGTGGTGAAGAGGAGCTGAACCAGGGAAGTTAAGTTTCTGCCACACTTCAACCATGTCATGACAACTCTCATCATCAGGCAAACAGAATTGGCAGGTTTTTATTGTCATTTTTTAAAACTGTTGACTGGAAGCAAAAATGGGATGTGCTGTGATCCTTCTTTTAAATTCCCTTCAACTCTGTTTGAGGGAAAAAAGCCTATCTCCATTCTGGAAAAATAAAGCACAGCTAGAAAAGGAGGCATTCAGCAATCTTGGACCTCATCAAGGTACAGAAGTCATTGTGCAAAGTGTTTTGATCCCTAGAAGTACAGAGATCCATGTAACTATGGAGCCATCCATGTTGGGTCACGTTCATGTCATGGCTACCCTGTTTTGTGCATCCTGGAGAATGTCAACAAACACTACTATGTCCCTAGCTGTCATCTCCTTCTCAAGATCAAATTCCAAAACACGTTGTTCTCTGATGGCAGGGAACATGAATGAGTTTTCTCGCCAAAAGAAGTTAATTAAGGTGTTGCTGTTTGTACTCTACACGATAGAGTGCCTGAGAAGCAGTAATTATATAAAGTGGCTTTGCAGACCATTTGGAAACATGTAAATAATGCAGGAGGTCTTTCAAAATACCGTCACCCATAACAATAATAATACTAATGGTATGTAAAGAAACAAGCAGGCAATTTGAAATGGAAATGTTGAAGGAAACTCTGTGTCCACAAACTTCCTACAATCAGACATAATATATTTTTGGCCTTGCCGTGGCATTTTTGAAATGCAAGAACAATCTGTCCCGAGGCATATGGTACTAGAAGAAACATGATATTGTTGCAGGCCACCCCAATCTCTGAGAGGTCTGAGATTCTAGGGGTTCCAGGCACTCACCCAGGGAAGCCCATGGTGAGATACAAAGTGTGTCTCTGCACAGAAGTGCAATATGCGAACTCTAGATGCAAATACACAAATACACACACATTGATATCATTGTTGGCATCCATCTGTCTCAAGACAATGGAGTGCACCTCTGGGGGTGAAGTCAAACCACTGGAGAATGACAGCAACTGCTGTGACTGCAGAGACTGATAACTCATAACTACTGCCTCCGGCATTGTTTTTGCTGCATTAGCAGCACCAAAGCAACCTCTCTGGGGCGCAAGCCTGGGCAATGTGTATGGAGGTCCTGGGCTGCCCAGATGACAAAACCTCCTCTCGGCATCACTGATGTGGTCCAAAGAAAAGCAGACCAAAGCATTTGGCACCAGCTCAGCCGCAGGAGATGCTGGAAGGAGGCATACAAGACACCATGCAACTATCTTAAGGACTCCACTCCAGATTTGTATAGTGTTTATTACCTGGACTTTTCTTCTCCTGAAGATGTGCCACAAGGCAGTGGGTATGGCTTTTTCCTTGGGATTTACTCCCAAAGCCTTTAACATGAATGAATATAGCCACAGCAGAGGTTTAGGTTCAGAGTTTTCCTTCTCCTAGATGGGCTACCTTCCCAGGTTGATGTGCCCCATCTGGCCCTCACTTCCCTCTACAACTATGCCAGAAGGAACATGGCGTGTCCCCCACCAGAGGTACTACCCCTCCATTAACACTCCATAAATCCCATGCACATCATACCGTGAGCATTTTTACTGTGTATTTTAATGTTGAGGGGGAAATTGATCAGCAACACAGCTGGCAAAGTTACAGGTATTTTGCTCCTCACGATTACATTCAGTTCTAATGGCAGGACTTAATGTGTGCATCAAAACATGAAGTTTTAATTAAAATAGAGTGCCTCTGAGCATTTACAGAGAACCATTTCATGGAGAACCTCAGGGAAACCAAGTTTGTTGTTTTTTACCAGCTTCCTACCTTTGTACTTTCAGATGTTTTCCTCTTCAAATAAAACAGCATATTTAAAAGGTAGTAATTACTTTGCAGTTACTCAGAACGCTTCTTTGTAATTTCCTTACTGTTGTCTTCTAGGCATTTGGAGGTACCTCAGTTTCTCCTATAAAATGAAAGCATCTGTTTATCAGAATGTATTTTTAAAAGAATAGGGAAGTGTAGAACATTCAAATCTGGTGGTCAAATTAACTCGGAATTTTACAAGAAAGGAAAATGGCTCCCTATGCCATGGGCAGACTAGATTCATACTTGGGTTAATTACAAGGTTCTAAATGTAAATGTCCATTTTATAACCATAACTTAGGGCATAGAGGTACGCAGCCAACCTACTTTTCTCTCAGGAAAATGCTGACAGATAATAAAAAAGAAGAAACAAAAAATGTACCCTGTAATAGCAGAATCTCTTGAGAGCCGTCCCACTCTTGGGGGGGGGATTTGGCGGGGGAATTGAGCCACAAAGACAGCAAGGGACAGGTTTTTAAAAAGCCAGTCAGAGAAGATATGGTTTTTCTAAGATTATCTTTTTCTGTCCTACATGATAACAAATGCTGATTTTAATCACTCTAAATACTGAGGTGTTAGTTAATGAAGAAAGTCAGGATTTTAAATGTCACCCTGAGACTAGTCTGGCCAAAAAATAACTCCGTCGCTAGATACATTCCAGCCTGCCAAACTGACCCAGTCAGGTGAGAAACAAGAGCTAGTAGCCACCAGCCATCAATGCTCATGTAAGCATATCTCTTTAACTGGAGAAAAGCCTAGAGGATATGCCTACCCCTTGCTTGACAGCTATAAAAAATACTATCCCTCTGTGTTTTGTTTGTTGGGATCTCTTAAGTGCTGAACCAAAAAGCCTTTGGCGGCGGGGGGGGGGGAGCATTGAGGCCAGGAAACTGGAACAGAACATCCTGATGCTGCTTCAGATGGAGCTGTGTACGCAGAGCAAACAGCCTGGAGCAGGAGGCTGGGCAGAGCAACTACTGTACGACAAGCACCCGTGAAATCCACTCTGGGGATTTCCAAGTTCCATCACCAGCTCCACATGTTCCAAGCCGACATGGAGATCAGGGTTTTCAATGAATGTTTGATGTGTTGTGTGTGAAATAAATACCTTTGATCCACAAGAAGCTACAAAAGCAAATTACACACCGAAAATCGCATTAACAAAGAGAGCAACATAATCTGGCCTTGCCCTCTCACAGGTGGGTGCTGAGCCGTCCCATTTGTCAGCATCTGTAAGCTGTCCACATCAGCTCAGGTCCCCCCTCACCACTTCTGCCCCCGTGCAATATGAAGTGTGGGTGGGTATCCACAAGGCAAGACACAGTGGTAACAGCAAGAACCTTTATTGCACTAACAGAACTGGACAGCAGGGGCAAAGCAACTGCTTATATACATTGCTGAAGGCCTGGGCCACTCCCACTCCCAACGTGATTGGCTGCCTAAACTTCCAAGCTGCGAATCGTAAGGGCCAATGGCAGAGGCCCAAATCCTGAAATGGTCTGTGATTTGGATATCATGTATCAAATCAGAACACTGGGCTCAGAATCCTTAGTCCAGACTCAAGCTCAGGCAAACACAGACCACTGAATACATAACACAATACACTCCCACCTACCACCATTCCACTGGTGGCCCTGATGCCCAGTCCCACACACATTCAACTAGCCAGTGGGGTGCCTGCAGGCGCACAAGTACCCACAGAGGCCTTCTCCAGCACCTGCAGCAGCACTTTGTCCCACAATCCTCTCTACCTGCTATGTAGGCTGAGATATGTGCTTGGTTTCAGTGTGTGTGTGTGTGTGTATTGTGTCCACAACAGCTTCTCCGGTTTGCAAATGGGCCCAAAACCATTTGCCACTGGAAAATTGGACCATTGTGAAAATTGGACATGTAACAATTTGGGGAGGCAATTTGGGGAGGCCGGAGACAGTGCCATTTTCTTTCTAGGGGAAAAGGTGCTGGAACTCACCGCCTCAGTCGCCAACCCAGACGATGGGACCACCCTCTTGAAACCAAAATCACGGTAAGCTCACTGCTCACCACTCGCCCCCACCCACCCACTTAGGCCACTTCAGCTACCATCCTGTGCACCTCACCAGTCAGGGACTTCCTTTGCTTGCTGAGAAACTTCATGGACAAAGCAGTGCAAAAAAAAAAAGGTGCTGGAACTGTGCTCTGGGATGTTCTGGCAGAAAAAGGCCCTATCCGCAGAGACCAGGGTTTAAATCCCCACTCAGCCATGAAGCTCACTGGGCTACCTTGGGCCACTTACTCTCAGCCTAATCTACGTGCAGGGTCATTATGCGGGTAAAATGAGGATGTTGATAACACCTTAAGCTCCTTGGAGAAGAGGTGGGACACCATGAAGTAGTCGCTTTTTGTTAGGCCTGTGGAAGAAAAGGAATAATGTACAGATTAAGAGGTGCTTGCTCAAAGGCCTTTTGGAGACCCAGTTATCACGTTCTACCATCCCTAAATGAGACAGGTAGAATGTGTTCCACCAGGCCTCCCTATCTCATCAGCCTCCCACCAGCTCCATTTAATCCTTTTCTTTCATGTGAGAAAAAGACCTTTTGTTTATGGGTATCTTTTATTGTTTCTCCCAATGATCTTGATTTCTCACATCCAGTATTCATAGGCATTTGGGAAAGAGAAGGCAGATTAGTCCCTGTTAAATTGAAACCAGTTATGATGGCATAAAGTTGCAAACACCCATGTAGAGTCATCTGTTGCTTTTAATTGGATCCCTGCACTGTTATATTCCCTTAGTTAACATCTCTGGTGGTTCTGGCTCTGCTCTGAGAGAGTCAGAAACAGCCATTTCTCTTTAAGCCAAGCATAGTTTTATTTGGGAACTGACAGCTCCGTTCTGAAAATCTGTGGTCTTAATTTGGGGCTTTAATTAAAATGTAATTGGACTTTCCTGCCACCACTGTAGGGGGGACCCTCATGCTCACTTTACTGTCCCCAAGGCAAGGTACAAGAGGCAGAGGTAGCAGCAGACTGGGGAACTGTAGAAATGGGTAAAAACTCAGGTGGGAAAAACATTAGTTCTGAAGAGGAATGTCAGGCAATGATGATGACAACACAAAAGGAAGTGGAAATTGTTGCAGTCCTCATGTTCGTCTATAGTTAGAATTGGAAATCAGTCAAGAGAATACTTCTGTCATTCACTCATATTTTTAAATCTGCAAACAACATGTTGTTGTTGTTGTTGTTATAGGTTCCTTTATATTGAAATGAACATAAGCTATATAAATGGATAAATGACATGTTAATTTGCAACCAGCAATATGAATAATATAGTGTTTGAAAGAAACCAAACTGCAGCAGAATGGAAACAGCACTTATTGTGATGATGTGATAGGAATTTTATGGTCTTAGATATATGGCAATGTTCATAACCGCACATACATAGATCAACACAGGAAGGCCAACCTGGAACCATTTTGATTCCTAAACTGAGCAAATGTTTTCTCTGCAAGGTCAAACTGGAAAAGTCCCCCCATTGTCTCTTTCCTCACAAATCCTGTCTTAAGGACACATTTAAGATATGAATAAGGTGTGAGCCTGTGACCTGGCCCAGGAAATAAGTATTTTACCACTACAAAAGAATGACCAGGCTCCCCAGGAAATCCAATCAAGTAACCTGCTAGACAGGAGATAAACAACAACAGGAGAAAAACAATATTAAAATTTCTGTGATGTAGGTGGGATGTATCTGAGGGGTGGTCTTAGGTTATACCCCTTCTGTGATGTATGCATAATGTTTCTGGGGGTGGTCTTGATCTAGAGGATGGGAATTTCAAAAGTCTTTATAAACCCTTGCACAGCATTTTTGTGGGTCCTCTTCCTCTCCTGCATGTGAGGGGAGTACCCTGTTGCAACAGATCAATAAAGATCAAGCTTACTAGCTGCTTTGCTTCTCAATATTCTCTGGTTGGCCTCTGTTATTTTCTCCTACCAATAGGGAACCTATGTAAGGACTCTATATGGGCTCTTGGATACCCCATAAGGGAAAATGGCATATTTTCTATTTACAACAATGAATACAGGTCAAGATGGAAATCACTCCCTTCTTCCATTCCTAGTTCTGAGGTAGCAAAGCTGGTCCAGTGGGCAACCCAACTTTACACGTATCCTTCAGCTCTCAGGAGAAGACTTGCTTTTCTCCTCCCAGAACTCACCTAAATATTTGTGGAGAAAGAAGTGCTTGGGCACTCTGAAAGATTAAGAAACTTCAGAATAATTGCCCCTGAATAAAGTCCATCCATTCCAGCTCACCTCCATCTGTATTCCTGAATCTAAAAGGTCCCCTGGGGGACTCTAAGCAAGATCCTTCAGTTACTTGTTGACACCTGGGCAGAATATCCCAAGGAGCTCACCAAGAAGGGGGCCTGCACAGCTGGAATAGAGTTTCCAAAGTCTAATGAATAGCTAAGGCATGATATTTCCCTTCAAGCTCTCTTACCCACAAGATCCAGCCCATTCCCCCAGTTCAGTGGTAGAGCATCTGCTTTGCATGCAGAAGGTCCCAGGCATTTCCAAATGGGGCTGAGAAAGACCCCTGGAGGAGTATTGCTGCCAGTCAGTGTGGAAAATGCTGAGGTGGATGGACCAATTGTCTGACTTAATGTAAAGCAGCTTCCTGCATTTCCTGGGGGGAAATGGCATCCCCCTTTGTACGTCAAACACAACAATGAAAATGGATAGCAATGAAGGGCCCAAGAAACTGAAAATGGAGCTGGATATATTTAAGTTTAGATATATTGTGCCATTCGTTTTAAATCAGCACCTCAGCGGTGGTTTATTGGGGTCAGAAGGGCAGACATTAAGTAATTCTATCACGCTTTTCAGTGCACAAATGGCTTACGGTTATGTCACACATCTTCAAAACAGGCCTGTGAGGTAGTCATTGAAAGTGACGGTGTTCACATCACCCATTCAGTTCACATTCCTGAAAGCTGAGATGCTCGGTTGAGCTGCCTGCAGCCACAGCAGGGGCTGAAGCCTGCACCAAGAGAGGACGGGAGGCATGCAAGCCTGCTGAGCCAGCTCCCCCCCACCTCAATCCTCACCGCAGCCATCAAGTGAGCATCCGTATTCCCTGGCTGTCTCCACTCCCAGCAGACCTTCAATCTTGGCTGGACCAACCACTTCTCTGTACTGGATAGTGCAGGAATGCAATTAGGTGTAGGGTGAACAATAAGGCTTTAGGCAGAGTCAAAACAAAACAAAATTCGGTTCTACTAAACGTTGCATAAGAAGAGCCTTGCTGCTGGATGAGACTTATCTAGTCAAGCATCCTTTTGTCACAGTGGCCAACCAGATGCACCTCTGAGAAGTCCACAAGTGGGACAAAAGTACCATAGCTCTCTCCCCACTTGTCGTTCTCAGCAACTGGGATTCAGAGGCATATTGCCTCTGACAGTGGTGGAGGAACATAGCCATCCTGGGGAGTAGCTATTGATGGCCTGTAGCCTCTACGCATTTGCCTAATCTCCCTGTCCAAGTTGGTGGCCATGATTGCATCCCATGGTAGCTAATTCCACATTTCAACTGCAAGTGCCTTGCTTTGTTTGCACAGAATCTTCCAACATTCAGCTTCGTGGAATGGCCCCAAGTTCTGGCATTAAGAGACAAAGAAGACAGCTTCTCTCTATCTGCCTTTTCCACACCATGCCATAATAAGGTTTGTATATAACAGCCATCTAAAGAGTTATTGTGATTATACTGTAGAGGGGAGGGGATACTTCTAAAAGCATTTGAAGCGTTAGGCGCAAGGGCAAACTAAAATAACAAGAAAGGGCATCATTCAAAACCTAGTCTGGACCATTTCCCTACCCAAGTCAATACTTAGCAGTAAAGCAGTTCCCACTGTCTCAATGTCCAGTTCCTGGAATCTAGATCCACTACAGCCTCCTCCTCCTCCCTCTCATTCATAACTCCACACACCCTCCAATCACCCACATTTCTTAGGGTTGGCACAAAGATAACCCTTCCAAAACAGTCCATGGTCATCACTGAGGAGAGCAACCACCCAGATAATTTCCATAAAAGTAGGAAATCTGCCTGGTTAAACTTCTCCAGTTGGTTTGACCTCTTTTTACAGCCCTCATGGTGCCTTTCCCAAGCCAGATAAATGAGGTGCCAGGTTTTGGGAAAGAGAGACAAGGCTCTGACAAGGTCCTAGAGCCCTCCTAACTTCTTTCCAAAGCTGGAAAAGTGCTAGCTAGGCTTTGAGGAAGGCGATGGAGGACTCTGGGACCATATCAGAGCCCTCATGCCTCCTTCCCAAAGCCAAGTACCTTGCTTACCCAGCTTTGGAAAGGCAGTGTGAGGGCTGCCAAAAAGTCATTGAGGGCCGCATGTGGCCCTTGGCTAGTATGTTGGACAGCCCTGGTCGCATACCCGCCAACATTTCTCCAATGAAAATAGGAACATTCTATTCTATATCAGGAAGCTTCTCTTGTGTTTGATCTCCCACACACATAAGACATCATATACTCATCTACATCGGTCACCTTGAGCCAATGATAACCTCTCTACCTCACCTACCTCACAGGGTTGTTGTAAAGAAAAAATGTGCAAGAGAAAGGATAGTGTGCAACACCTTCTACAGATAAAGGAACCAACATTCCCCTTGTTCCCCCCGAAACAGCTGGCTCCATTTGTTTTTACACCCACACACCGCTTCTAATTGTTCTACGAGATGTGGAGTGTAGGAAAAAGGAAAAGCAAGACATTCTGGGATCAGAAACCAGAACGGCTTATGTAATTTTGTGACCGTCCCTGGAAAATCAAGACACTTGGAGGGTATGTGATCCGGACGAACCAACCTCCATCTCTCTGCAATATATAAATTGGGGTGGGGGCACTGTTTTCTCCCCTAAAAGTGCATCGGTGAACATTTTGTGAAGTTCTGATTAGGAATAAGCAGACAAGACAACAACAACACAGTCTCTCTCTCAGATTTTCAGATGTAGGCTGAATTGAAAAAGAGTGAATGCAATTGTAACCTCACATCATTTCTATATGGATTTTCCTTTCCTCATCTTCCTGGAATAAAACATGCCCTCCCCTGTGCTCTAAGCTGCATTGCTAAGCTACAAGAAGCTTAATATGAAAGAGGATGAAGGCAGCGGAGAGAAAGAGAGGTCCAGACGATGGAACACCAAGCTACGCTACATTGCCAGTCCCAACCTGCTCTGGATGTGTTTACTTTCTCAAAGTCCATCCATAATTCAACGGCTTCATTAATTCTCTCGCCAAGACCCAGCGCTTCTGACTTTCAAAAAGAAGCTCTCATCCCACTAATCGCCTCCTATCCCCGCTCCCTTTGTGAAGAGTGAGAGATTAAACGCAGCCTCTGTCACAACTCTGGGCTATACGAGTGTGATTCACAAAGCACAAATCAAAGCGGCACACACATCCACACGCACACAACCTTGAAACGCCGAGCAGTTGGCCGGGACAGAATAGAGGGGAACGGGTGCCAAAGGGCCTGCGCAAAGCAGGCACATTCAGGAGCAGGAAGGAAGGAGAAAACAACAGTTGACTCCACAGTGCTCGGTGGCAAATCCATTTGCCATCGCAGCCCCTTTTAACTCTGAGATCACCGGTTGTGACCTACAGAAGCCAACTGGGAGAGTGCTGTGCTGGCATAACACGGGGGGAGACCATGGCTCAGTTGCAGAGCTCATGCACTTAGGTTCAGTCTCTGGCACCTCTGGTTAAAAAGAGTTTACATAGTAGCCAGGTGTCGGGAAAGACCTGTCTCACCCTGAGACCCTGGAGAACCACAGACAGCCGGAGGAAGCAATTCTAGGCTAAGTAGAAAATTACCCCAGACTGGTAAAAGGCAGCTTCCTCTTTGTAGGTCCTCTGCAGGAAGTTTAAAAAATAACCTTCATGGAATTTGGCAGGAGATCTTCACACAGCTCTGCTTGCCTGAATGTGAAATTCAAGGTAAATTTAGAAGGCCCTTTGTGGGCGAAACATCTGTAGGTGTTTTGAGGGGAATTAAAAGAACGTTGATAAGAGCAGCAGACTGTTTCAGCAGGGGAGGAGCAAGAGAAATAAACCAGAGGTTAAGGGGGCATTCTTAGCACAACAGGTGGAGTGGGGAAGGGCTGTAGATCAGTGGTGGAGCATCTGTTTTGCATACAAGATGTCTAAGGTTCAATCCCCAGCATCTCCAGGAAGGACTGGGAACACACACACCCCGGCTGAAATACTGGAGACCTGCTGCCAATCAGTGTAGACAATATTGAGCTATTGCATTGTTACAAAAGTTGAGCATCACCCTCACTCTGTGCAAAGCACTAGCAAGATTCCAGAGGTTCTTGCTCGTATTTAGCATCTGGTATTGTATGTTGAAAACCATAAAATCATTGAAAGAGTGCTGACTGATTATAGAAAAGACTCCATTTGTTTTAAAACTCTAAAGTCAGGATGGTAGCTCAGTGGCAGAACATATGAATTGCATGCAGAAGGTCCCCAGGTTCAATCTTTGGCAATAGCAGATATGGCTGGGAAAGACCGTCTCCTTAAAACTCATGTAGATCATGGGGATGGGGGATAGGGGCAATCCAAGGTGTTTTGGGACCTGAGCTGAAATGTCCTGCTGTCACCTCAGCAATGGGCTGTGGGGGCAAAACTCAAGGAGAAGCCCTCGTGGAATCTCTCCCCCATCCCCGGGCAGAGGAGAGGGGTCTCCCACCAGGCAGTGGGGCTTTGCTATTTCCTGGGTGTGCCGCCTGAGGCAGCCATCTCATCCGCCTCTTGGGCAGGCCAGCTCTTGGTGGGGGACTTTTTCCACCTCGGGACCAAACTCCCTTCTGGGCAACTCTCCACAAGTCAAATGCAAGTGGTGGGCGGGGCCAGAAACAAAAAGTGGGTGGAGCAACAAGTGTAAGTTTCACATTTGAAAAGTCAGCTAGTTTCTACTCTGTCCTCTATTCGGACAAGGAAGAGTTCAAGGATATACTCCCACTAGGCAAAAACACTTGTAAAGCAAAGCAGGGCCTGTGAGGGGTGTGGCCTGTGGAGGGTGGGTGTGGCCTGGAGAGAGCTCACAGGGCCAGATAGAGACGTCTTGACAGAACTAGATGAAGCAATGGTCTGACTCAGGCTGTACACATGTTACCACCTACTCCAGCTCCAGCACACTCCCACTGCTGGTATTTGAAGCCAAGTACACATGATGTTACCCACAACCCAAAGGTATCCTGGAGCTTCTTGGAAAATACCGCATTCTGCTTCCTAACCTGAAGCCATGGGAAGTCAGCACCAGCTTGCTGAAGCTCCTGGGAACCACACAAATACCTCCTTGTGCTCCATGTTGGAAGAAAGGTGGGATTAAAATGTAATAGCAATGCTGATAAATTATGAGTTATTTATCAGAATTGCTATTACATTTTAAACTGGGGGTTTCCGGCTTCATGCAGTAGCTTTAAGGGACGACACTTCTCAATTATTGTGATTCTTTTTAATAAGGGGCCAAAACGATGACTTCCTGCTTCCCAAACATGATGCAAACAGAATTCTTTTTTCACAGCTCCTGTTCATTTCACTGAGACTACAAGAGAAGTTCCCACTGGATTGTGCTCAGTGAGTATACATCTCTGTTCCCTATCCTTAAACTCTCTCCAGAAAAGGCTGCTTGTTCTCCTTTTTCATAGCCCATGGTGTTTTGTAGTCAGTATGTGTGAGCATGTGGCACCAGGTTTACTTAATAACACAGATTTCTCTTAAATTCTAAGGGGGAGAGTGCAAAGATAGCCTCATGAAGATGTGTGCTAATTGGTGATGTCTCCGCCAAATTTGAGAAGCTTGTTTTATTTATCCATTATATTTAGATCCCCTTTCACACACACCTGTCTTCCAAGGAGCACAAGGTAGCATACCTGGTTTTCCACTCCCTGTTCTACTTTCACAACAATCCTATGAGGTAGGTTAGGCAGAGGGTGGGGGAGTCCAAGGCCATCCAGAGGCATTCCTGCCTTACTCTAGATGTGAATGGGATCACCACAGTTCTGTGTACACATTAAACCTTTAAAGCACATTCAAAGCACATTCTTTCCCTCAAAGAATTCTGGGCACTGTAGTTTACCCCTCACAGAGTTACAACCTTAACAAACTACAAGGTCCAGAATGCTCTGAGGGAAAGACTGTGCTTTAAAGATATACCGGTATTACTGTGTTTATTGTTTAACCTGACAAAGCAGAGTAAATGGGAGTGCTCTAGTTGTAGCTAGGAAGATGTGCAGACATGTTAGGCTGCCCCCCTCCCACCACAGAAGCCCTAATCAAACCCAATAAAACCCACAATCAAATCAGGCAGCCGACCAGCGGACGGATGGTGTCTATTTAAATTTTTCATTAAAATTGTTTTCTAGCTCCGTTGAGCTTGAACAAAAGGAGTCAGTTCCACCCCTTCACCACCCCTCCCTCCAACCTGGTCCCTCTCCTTTTCTCCTGCCTTTAATCGCAGCCCTGTTCATCAGGGATTAATGATTCTTCTTATCGGACTCCAGGAGAGATTTGTTTAAAATATCACCTTGTGAGACACCTCCAGAGCGAGGCATGAGCTGCCTATTATGGCTCCAGTCTCAGGAAAACGAGACAGCGAGGGGAGGAACCTGCCATGCTCCGACGGCGACAAAACCCTAATTTCCCATAAATTACTTTGGGCTCCTTTGAATTGCTTTTAAACAGCCATTTCTTTCTCCCAGGGGCTCCTATTGATGGGGGCAGATAATCTCGATTGAGGAGGAGACATGTGGAAATTAGTGCCTCCGTCTCTGTCAGGTGGGGAGGGTTCTTTTTTGTTGTTGTTGAAAGCACCAACTGTTCTCATACAAACTGAGGGGCAGATACAAGAAGTTAATAATGCTTGGAAACTGCAACATGCACACACAGGAAATTTTGCTACTTATCAAAATGTACCTCTGAAGTGGGGGGGGGGTCTCAAACCAAGCTGTAGGGCAACAGCAATCAGACTCTTCCCCCATCCCTTAATCCTTCTATCATATCCCCACTGCAGCTTGCACACAGGAGAAACTGCAAGCCTTATTTCTGCTGTGCTAAGACGCCATCACTGCACATGGCCAAAGTGCAGAACTGCACCTATCAGCCCAGCAGGTGTCACAAAGAGCCCATCAAGTCCCATCTGCCCTATAAAGCTGCCCTCCAGGTATATTGGACTCCAACTGCCCAGCCTGTGTAACCAGGGGTTCAGGATAAATCAGAGCTGTAGTCCATCATCTGGTGGCTACAATTCACACACCATGCCTTTAAAGCACATTCAAAGAACATTATTTCCCCTCAAAGAATTGTGGGTACTGTAGTTTACTCCTGTGATGGCCTGGGATTCAGACTCGGAGGCTGAACCTGAGGAATCCCAGCCTGCACAGGATTCCCCACCTCCAGAACCAGCTGAGCCAGGGCTGGGGCCTGAGCCTGAAGGGTCCCCACCTGTGCTGGATCCTCAGGTGCAGACACCAGCTGAGTCTGCTCAGGCTCCTGAGGTGATGGAGGACCCATTGCCTGCAGGTGCTCCACTCTCAGCCCCGTCAGGGAAAGCTGAGGTTGCCTCTGGGTCCAGTAACCCTCCAGCCTCTCCTGAGCTGCAGAGGCTCAGGGCAGAGAGGCGGAGGGAACTAAGTTCCTGCAGGAGGAGTGCTCACCTCCAGGCCAGGAGAGGCAAGTCACCTGTGGACCAGGGCCGCCCTATGCCTCAGGGCAGATAAAAGCCAGCCAGCCCCAGTCCCAAGTTGCGGGAGCAACGTTGTTGGTAGCCAGTTCCTGCCTGCACCCTGTCCTGCAGATCTCCTGACCTCTCCCAACTCCCTGCCTTGGGCCTAGCTTCAGCTTTGATGGACGGCCTCAATACGGCTCCCTCGACCTCGGACTGGACTCGGACCTCGCCTCACGGAAACCCACAGGACCAGCACAACTCCTCACAGTTACCATTCCCATCAACCCTTAACTAACTACAATGCCCTTAATTCTTTGAGGGGGCAGATGGTCTTCGAATATGCTCTAAAGGGACAGTGTGTATACAGCCACAGTTTCCCCACTCCTATTGTCCTGTCTGGTGAAAAGGTTCCACCACTTGTGGTTTCCATTTTTGCTTTATGCAGTGACACTCCCCCAAAACAAAAGGGATGTCTGGGACCACATCAGAGAAACTGCCAAAATTATTTAAGTTTCCTTTGAAATTCCTCTAAGGAGAAGCTCTCAGTTAAATCTGCCAAGTTAGAAACCTTCTATCTCCTGGCACAGCATGACAGCCCTGCAGGGTGGACACAGTTCAGTTTCTCTGCAAGTTGTAGTAGTGGAGGGAACGGTATTCTATTGTTAATTTCCTTGGTTTGATGCTGCTGAGTGTGTATACGAGCTTCCATGTCAGGAGGAACTCTACTTGCCAACCATCCTCTTGGCACCTTATAAAAAGGAATCACAATAATTGAAAAATGTGGTCCTTCCTGCCAGTTCCGTTGTAGCTGCTGCATGAAAAGAGGGGGGAAATGAAGAGGAGACAAAGGCATTGCTTGCAAGCATGACAACAGCGACATCCACATTCCTTCACACACTTTCCCACTGCCAATCTTGGTCCTGACCTCCAGTGATCACCTCCAGATGTGTTCTTGAAGCATGAATGAGCTGATTCCTCCTAAGGCTCTTTCCATCTTAAGGTACATCCTTGAGGCTGTTTCACACATGACAAAGTGCAAACCCATATTTTTGACTAAGCATACTCTCAAAGGCAGGCATAGGCAAACTCAGCCCTCCAGATGTTTTGGGACTACAATTCCCATCATCCCTGACCACTGGTCCTGTTAGCTAGGGATGATGGGAGTTGTAGTCCCAAAACATCTGGAGGGCCGAGTTTGCCTATGCCTGCTCAAAAGGGAGCTGCAGTCAGTCCCATATTCTAGGCCAGATATACTGGTATGAGACATGCGTTTTCAATAGATGCTTCTTCAATTCACACACTACTACATCTTTATATGTAAGATGTTTTCTTCAGTGTTTGACTGAAAAGTAGCAAGCAGGGAAGGTTGACCAATTTGCGGGGGTAGTCAGTCACAGTTCAGGACTGGTGTTAGCAGGACTGGTGTCGGAATCCTTGGGCAACTGCTAAGGGCCCTGTCCAGCAATGTCCAATAAATTATGAGGGAAACAAAATGGTAGCCAGCAGGTGTCTGCCTCTCATTAGCTCTGCAGCTCCATGCAGTTGAAGAGAAAAACAGCTACTCTCCAATACTCTACACAAACAATCATAAAGAGGTCCACCACATAGGATGGGGCCCACCAAAGGAACTTTGCCCCTTAAGACTTCCAACTGTCCATATTATGGCTAGCTGAGTCTATTTTCTTTGTTTATTGCTATATCATGGTTGATGTCCACAGCCATTTACAGCAGGGGTGACGTTCTGGAGCTGATGGGACTCCAGCTCCCACCAGCTCCAGCCAGCAAGGCCAATGTTCAAGGATGATGACATCTGAAGGGCCACAGGTTTCATGATACTGGTTTACAGCAGAACAAAACCAAGCCAGCATGGCCCCGCAGGCGTGCAGTCTAAAGGCATAGCCTGTTTGTGCTTTCCCTCCGTTGTGTTTTTGTGACTAGGCTTGGAAGTCTTCTCCAGCTATATGGCTATTTACTAGCATACCTGCTGCAGAATGCTTCTCTACTTTAGATCAAATGTTGGCAAGGCAAAAGGTGGAGGAGTCTAAGTTGTGAAAATGAGGCAGGTGCCCCCATTCTAAGTCCCACATCCTGTTTCCTCAAGTTCTCACTAACAAGAAAGGCACAAATACTGGGAATAAAGTCCACCCACTGATCTGTGTTTCAAGTATCCAACACTCGATAACAGATATACTGCCTCTGAACTTGGAGGTTCCATTTGACCTCTCATGGGTTAACATCTCCATGGATGTATCTTTTTTTAGGCCATCTAAGATCATATCTTACTTGGTGGAGAATTTCATAAGGAATTACACAATGTCTGAAGGAGTGTTTCCTACTGTCCTGTCATGACTCTGCCATCAATCAACTGATCCTAGCACATCTGGAAATGGGTCCAATGAAATCAACTTCAAGGGCTGGCCCCTGATGAAGAGAAATCCTGCCACCCCTCCATAACCATTGTGGTTGCTTTCACAAATGGTGCTAATAATATATTTTCATCTGGAAGACATCACTTTCGAGCACTGTTGTTTGAGAAAAAGTGTGGTGTTAAGGGAACTGTTTTGAAATCAAACGTACATTTTAATCAGTCTAACTTCTTCTAGAACCAGCCTGAGGGGAAATCTAAAATGTGACACCATGGAAATAAAAATAATCCAATAACTGGCAATTTGCTGCCCTTGAATGGCACGTAATATCTACCACCGGAGGCAGCTGTCTCCTATCTTATGGTAGGGCCGGCCCTAAATTTCCCGTTCAATTTACACACATATGAAATGTAAAACCTGACTGAAGCGTCCCTAGCAAAACAGCCTGTGTCATGCAGCCTGGTCCTGTTGGCATGGAAACTATGCTTGCCTCTGTAACTCCTTCCATTTTCAGGATCATTGGAGCGAAGGATTCAGGATACACATGGCTCAGCAGAGAAATGCAAAAAAGCCAGCAAAGTTCCCTTCCCTTGAGACCAAGCTGCGAATTGATCCCTGTGCCTTTGGGGAACTGGGAATGTGTTCTGAAGGCAGGCAGGCAGGCAGATTAATATGGTGTGGAACTTAAATCTAGAATGGCCATCTGGTCCCCATGTTCTGTGGATAACATCAGTGCATTCTGCAACCAATAATTCTGCAGCAGCACAGAAAACCTGCAGGATATTGTACAGCAGTATGGAATTCAGCTTCCTGAGTACAGTAGTTCAGCTTGCATGTGAAAAACAAAAGGAAGTGCACAGGCAGATTTCCACTGACTGGGGGAAAGGCAGTTCCATGTCTTGCCTATTCCCATGCAAAGCAAAATGTAGGGTGCGTTATGCAAAATAAGGGAATTTATGCAAATTTTTCGCTCGCAATGTTGACAGTGATACATTGAGGTCTTCTGCAATCGAGGGGAATGTGTGAGAGGAGGCAGGCAAATTATTTACAAGACATCAAGAGAAGGCAGTCTAGGAATCCCTAATCTAAGGTTATACTGGGAAGCTGGTCAACTTCACCAGTTGCAGCCTGAAATCAAAAACTATTCTTATGTGCTTTGGATTGCAATGAAATACTCTCCTAAGTCTCCCAGATTGCAAGCTCTTCGCTTTGGCCTTCTTTCCACACAGATGTTCCATGACCTGGGAAATCCTTTCCTCACCACCACATTACAGACATAGGGGAGATGGCAGAGGGCTCTGGCTCCTTCGCCCTCCCCTCTACACCCCTATTTAGATCACCCAGGGTTCTCTAAACCAGAGCACTATAATCAATTTCTGCGAATGGGAGGAGGTGGGAACGACTCAACCTGGTGATTTGCTTGAACACAGCAAGCCTCAATCCCCAGAGCAACTCTCTCTCCCAGAACTGGAGAGATGCTGGCTTCTGATGTTCCAGTTCCACAGTTTTGCCCGCCAAATCAGCTGAACGAAGAACTTTCATAAGCCTCGGTCTGCATTTGAAACCGGATGCCTTCAGTACAGCACATGTAGGAAAGGGCTAGTTTCAGAATTACACCACACACTGTTGGACAATAAATTTGGCAATTTCCAAGTTTATGGACTGTTTCAGAAACTGAGTTGGAAGACTCCTCGGATTTCACTTGGCTCTCCTTATGGACAACTGCAATCTTTAAATCCATTTCAGTCACAGATCATGAGGCATCCTTAAAAATATAGGGAGGTGATATAGCTTTTAGAAAGCATATCGCTCCCTTGTGACAACAGCCCCATCAGCTACCAGTCTGTTTCAGGGCAAAGTTCAAAGTGGTGGTTATGACCTATAAATTTCCTATTCAGCTTAAGCCCAGGCTATCTGAAAGGCCATTTCCCGAAAGTGAACTAGCCTGGGCTCTGAGATTATCTGGTGTGGCCCTTTTCTTAGTCTCTTTCTTCTCTGGCGATCACTCATAGCCAAGTAAGATTGTCTTCCATGAACACAGTTTTAACAGTGAGTCCATAAGTGACTGTGGAGGCCAATTCTGGATCCACACATCCTTCCACAGTAGGGACATAGGTTTCTGGGTGGAAGTTGATCATGATGAGGGTTTGCCAAACGTGCTTTCTTCTTAGCACATTTCTCCCTTTCATCCTGAGTTCGAGCGTCTTCAAAGCCCATGACACCTTTAGTAAAGGCTGTTCTCCAATTGGAGCACTCTCAGGCCAGTGTTTCCCAGTTGTCAGTGTTTATACTACATTTTTTAAGATTTGCCTTCAGAGAGTCTTTAAGCCGCTTTTGTTGACCACCAGCATTATGCTTTCCATTTTTAAGTTCAGAATAGAGTAGTTGCTCTTGAAGACGATAATCAGACATACACACAACATGACCAGTCCAGCGAAGTTGATGTTGAAGATCATTGCTTCGTCAGTCCTGGAGGTTTTGTTGAACATGATCAGGGGGGACCAGCTGGTAAAAGGAGTTCAGGTCGGAGCTAAACACTATAAATTGAAGGCATTTGCAGATGACCTAGTATTGACTTTACAAGAGCCAGACACTAGTACAAAAAGAGTTTTAGAGTTAATTCAATTCTTTGGTCAGGTGGCAGGATTCAAGTTGAACAAACAAAAAACTAAAGTTCTGGAAAAAAATTTAACAAATGTTGAAAGAGAGAGATTCCAAAATGAAACTGGGTTAATGGTGGCAAAGAAAGTAAAATATTTGGGGATTAACATGACATCTAAAAATGTGAATTTATTTAAAGACAATTATGATGAATGCTGGACAGAGGTAAAGAAAGATTTAGAAATATGGTCGAATCTGAAGCTTTCCTTGTTAGGCCGAATTGCAGTGATTAAAATGAATGTATTGCCCAGAATGTTATTTTTGTTTCAGACATTACAAATTGTGGATAAACTAGATTGTTTCAAGAAGTGGCAGAAAGATATATCTAAATTTATCTGGCAGGGCAAAAAGCCCAGAATAAAATTTAAGATACTTACTGATGTAAAAGAAAGAGGGGGGTTTGCCCTGCCCGATTTGAGACTGTACTATGAATCGGCAGCTTTCTGCTGGTTGAAAGATTGGCTACTTCTTGAGAATGCAGATATTTTGGATTTGGAAGGATTTGACAATAGGTTTGGCTGGCATGCATATTTATGGTACGACAAGGTTAAAGTTCATAAGGGTTTTAAAAACCATATTATTAGGAAAGCACTATATAATGTTTGGATTCGATATAAGGATTTGTTGGAAAATAAAACTCCTAGGTGGTTATCACCTATGGAGGCTAAGGAGGTGAAGAAACTTAACATGGAATCCAAATGGCCAAATATTCTGAAATTTTAGAACAAGAAAGCGGTGAATTTAAACTACAGAGTTTTGAGAAATTAAAGCCCAAGGTGCGAGATTGGCTCCATTACTACCAAATAATGGAAACCTTTAAACAAGACAGGAAAATTGGCTTCCAGGTGGAGAAATCGAAATTGGAAACAGAACTGTTAGAACCCAATACTAAGAATGTATCAAGAATGTACAATTTGTTGCTGAAGTGGAATACAATAGATGAGACAGTTAAATCAGCCATGATTAAATGGGCACAGGACATTGGTCATGACATTATGTTTGCTGACTGGGAACAGCTATGGACCACCGGTATTAAATTCACGGCATGTAATGCCCTAAGAGAAAATATTATGAAAATGATTTACAGGTGGTACATGACCCCAGTCAAACTTGCGAAGATTTATCATCTGCCCAATAATAAATGTTGGAAATGTAATGAGACTGAAGGCACCTTCTTTCACCTTTGGTGGACCTGCCCAAAGATTAAAGCCTTTTGGGAAATGATTTATAATGAAATTAAGAAGGTACTTAAATGTACTTTTCATAAGAAACCAGAGACATTTCTCTTGGGCATGGTCGGCCAAGTGGTGTCAAGGAGGGACAAGATTTTTTTTATGTACGCCACTACAGCAGCAAGGATTCTTCTAGCAAAGTATTGGAAGACACAAGAATTACCCACACTGGAAGAATGGCAGACGAAAGTGATCGACTTTATGGGACTGGCAGAAATGACTGGCAGAATCCGTGACCAAGAGAAAGAGGCGGTGGAGGAAGATTGGAAGAAGTTTAAAGTATATCTTAAGAACTGTTATAAAATTGAAGAGTGCTAAAATGTCAAGGGGAAGGAAGATGCAGAATTACAGCTGAAATTGTTTGATGATTTAAGGTGAAACTGAGAAAGATAACAAGTCTAAATTTAATTGGTAAAAAGGGTTGCTGAAAAATTGTAAAATAAGGATGCAAAAAGGGTGAGGTATGGGGAAGTCCGAGAAAGGAGGTTTATGAAAATGAGGTTAAGAATTTATATTTGTGTGCTTGTTTGTATTTGTTGATGTTTTTACATTGTTGTTGTTTTGTTTTAAAATTGGAAAATTAATAAAAATTATTAAAAAAAAGAAGAAGAAGAAGAAGATCATTGCTTCGACACTGGTGATCTTTGCTTCTTCCAGTACACTGGCATTAGTTTGCCTGTCTTCCCAAGTGATGTGTAAAATTTTTCGGACACACCATTGATGGAATCTTTCGAGGAGTACCATCACACTCACAGGCACACTTGGTGGGGATGTGGGAATAGGCCTTCTTGCTCCCAAGCTTTGAAACTCCCTATTACTACTATTATTTTTACTGAGTAGTTATTATTATATTTATTTATATCCCCCCTTTTTCCATGACAAGGGACTAAACATGGCTTACAGCTAAAACAGAAATAGCTCAAAACACCGAGGGTAGGCAGCAGTGGCGTAGCATGGGGGTGCAGGGGGGGCCGGCCACACCGGGCGCAACATCTGGGGGGGCGCTCGCCGCCTCCAGAGTCATCGAAGAGCCTCGGGCGCAGGCTGTAGCAGAGCCCCATGTCTCGTGGAACCGACGAGCTGTGCGCGCGTCCGGGCTGAAGGCGTCCAGCAGGCAGCGGCTCTCAGCGCTTGCCGCGGTCCCCACGCATCAGGGCTGCGGAGGGCGCGCCAGGCAGCCCCTCCTCACAGCCCCACCGCCGCTGCTGCTGCAGCTGCTGGGCCATGTTGCATTTTCCTCGCCTCTCTGCCCTCCTCCTCCTCCAGGCAAGCGGCATCGTTTGGGCAGCAGCGCCAGCGGCAACTCGCCTCAGATCACCTGACACGGACCCGCCGCCGCCGCCGTGGCTACCTTACCGTAAATACCCCAGCCTAGGCAGAAGCAAGAAGAAGCTGGCAGCGGCAGCAGGTTAGGGGTTAGGGGCGCAGATTACTTGCCTTGCCCCGGGTTAGGGGGCGCAAATTACTTGCCTTGCCCCAGGTGCTGACAACCCACGCTACGCCGCTGGTGGGCAGGAGGAAGCAATCATTTAAAAAATAAACATTAATAGACTCTCTGTGTGTGTGTGTGATCTATTAAAACATATCAATCATTACAATAAAAGCATCACAGCACCGACCAGTGCCAGGGAAGGTTTTTATGGGGGAATGGGGACTTTCAGATAGCCTAAGCCATATAGGGCTTTATATGTCATAACCAGCACTTTGAATTGAGCCCAGAAACAGATCATAGCCGGTAGAGCTGCTGTAACAAGGGGGTTGTGTGCTTCCTATAAGCAGCCCCATCCAAAAATACTGCTGAATTTCTGAGCACTTTTCAAAGGCAGCACCACACAGTGTACGTTACAGTGATCCAAACTTCCTAGAGAAGTTATATTGGCTCCCTCCTTTTTGTCCTTCCGCCAGCAGGTAGTCTTATTACCGCTTTTAAGGAAAGGGTTTTTGATAGTGCTGCATATTTACTCTTTGTATTTTAATAGATTTGTATGTGCTTTTATATTATTTTAGTTCTAGTTAAGTACTTAATTCGTTCCGGAGGTCCGTTCTTAACCTGAAACTGTTCTTAACCTGAAGCACCACTTTAGCTAATGAGGCCTCCAGCTGCTGCTGCACTGCCAGAGCCCGATTTCTGTTCTCATGCTGAAGCAAAGTTCTTAACCCAAGGTACTATTTCTGGGTTAGCGGAGTCTGTAACCTGAAGCATCTGTAACCTGAAGCGCATGTAACCCGAGGTACCACTGTATATATATTTTAGCTATCTGTATTTTATCCATGTCTTTTTTAATTTTTGTGAGCTGCCTTCAATCGTGGTTCTGGAGAAAATGTGGGGTATAGATGAACAAAATAAAATAATAATGAGGATGAGGATGAGGATACTTCACTGATAGTCCTTAACCCCAGTAAGACTAAGATTTATGAATTTACCATTCTCATCCAGCCGCTGGAGAGGCTGCAACAATTGGGGCTCCTGTCTCCACATGTGGTGATATTGCCCATATCAAGCTCCATTTTCATTCATATTTCCAGAATTACGAGCTAAACAGTTTCAAAACCCACCTCCTTAGCTCACCACCACCACCTATTTTTAACTGGCCCTAAATTGCTGCACAAAGATCTTACTATATTTCTCCTCGTAGTAACCAGAATGACAGTGGCAGGAGGCTGGTAAATGCCATCTGACTTCTGTGTTAACAACTGGTATAGGTGCATTTGGCACCTGGCTTTAATAGAAGGTTTACACACCCTAGGTGCTTAGCTCATGCCAAACCTAATGTGTTTGACAGTCTGGTTCCCTGTTTGACTTTTATTAATATGACAATCAAAGGTTCTGACCAGTGGTGGACCTTGGGGGCTCAAATTTCAGCAGTGCCCTGCGCAATGCCAAAATTCAGTGCCCCCTTGCTTCTCACACTCTATTCTAAATAATAATTGTGGCATTCCCTGCGGCTCCCCCCAAGGCTCTGTGACCAGTGTACCTGAACCAGTTGCACTACTCTAAATCCATCTCTGGTCCAACCTCCTGATGCTCATACAGATTTCTAGACAGTCTAGGCACAATAATTCCCCTATCTGTAATTCCATCTTCTACTTACCTTTGACCCCACCCCCACCCTTTGTATGCCATATTTGCTATAACAAAGAATTTGTTCTTTTGTTTTTAGGTTTATTTTTTGAGTCAATAAAAAAAACAACTTTGAGGGGGATAAATATTTGCTATTATTTCTAAATTAGCAAACATGAAAATTAGCATATGCTAATTTTATGCAAATCTGTGATTTTGCGTTCCAAAAGTGGATACCTTCACTCACCTCCTCAGCATTGGATCGAGCCCCTTCCCTCTAATGGGACATTTCTGAGCTGACTTAACTAATATCTGGCTCTTAAGTCTCTTGTCAGGGAAATTCATCGAGGAAACGGTGGAGATTTTCAGGCCCCATTAACTTCATATTTATGGCCTTTTCTCTCTTCGGCAATTCGGGTCAGACTCAGCCTCCTGTCAGTCTGTCATATTACCCGCTGATGAAGGGTTTCTCTCCCCTCCAATGCTGCCCGGCAACTCTCCAAAGGCCTTGGAGCCAAGCTGGCATTTCTTCACAGACCTGCGTGAAAAACCATCTGTCTGGCATGTTCAGCAGGCCATGCCCGGGAGTGCTAGAGCCACTGTAAATGGGATGGAAGTTATCTCCTCTCACTGGTCATTAATAAATATGACCCTCTCTTGGTCTAGCTGTGAAACAGGAGAGTAAGCATCTTACCACAGAGTGGCTCTCCATGCATTATCTTTTTCTTTTTCTATTTCTTTTTCTAAAATCGTTAGCCATCTTCATGTTTTCCAACTTTCCTCTAAAACAGCCACTGGTACCTTCCAGTGGTCATGAACAACAACCCTCACCAGACTGAGTTTCAGTAGTCTAAAACATCTGGAGTGCACCAGGTTGTAGAAGCCTGCTCTAAAAACACAAAACAACTTGCTTTTTCCCAAAACAGTCTTGTCATTACCAAAGCTAATCTTTCCAGGAGTGGTTTCCTTCATGAAAGAGGAGGCAGATACTAGCAAATTTGGATATTATTTATATTGACCAGGATATACTCAAGTCCCTCTTCATGGAAGGTTTATATACACATTCTCCATGAAGCTTGGTGAATGTACACAATGGTCGGTTATTATGCACATTCATATTTTGCTCTAGTAAAGGGGTTCCCAAACTGTGGTCCACAGACCACCAGTGATACAGAAGCTTAATTCAGGCATATCTGTGTAGAATATGTATAATTTGAAATCTATAGAATTCTATGGAATTCGAATTAGAATATCATGTAAGAAATTAAAAAAGAAAGAGAGGTTGAATGACCATCTGACAGGGATTTTTTTACCTATGATTCCTGCTTTCCCTGGAGTCCATGAACCACCATTTGGGAACCACTGGTCTATGTTCATTGGATACCATTTTGAATCAAGATGGCGGACCACACCATTAGCCAATCTGACATGACAGTGCATGAGATGGAGTAACAGGTTTTGGTCTACATTTGGGTACTGTTGGACACCATACAAAGGGACTGGATTGGCAAGCTTGCTCTCATATATCCTACCCCCCCCCCCCACAGATACAGAAACACCCAAAAATGGAAGGGACTCAGAGCATCATGCAGATTGAAACCCCCCCCCCCAGCCTGCAACAATATCCTCTCCTTAATTCAAAGAAAGGCTCCCAGGTTCCTTTCATCTTAACCAAGGGCCTCCTCAAATCAAACTTAGCATTGCAGCAATCCATAGCTTGGTTTGCTTTCTTCTTTTTCAAAACTCTGACTAAAATTGATCCTAGTAATTCAATCATTTGTTTCAAAGTATGAAACAATTTTTCCAGATTCAAAGATGACAAAAAAGCATGCTTATAGTTCATCAACTGCCATGTAATCCATTACACTTGCTCCTTTGTAACAAATATGAATTCCCCCCTTCTCCTCTCCCCTTGCACAGCCATTCAGTATTCAGAGGCAAGCTGTACAAAATCTCAGAGCCTCTCCAGGTTTGTTGATTTTGGAGTCCCTTGAATCCTGAGCATCCCAATGTTCTCTATATCTGATTAGCATTATGGCTATGGAACCTCCATTTTCAGAGGCAGAATATGGAGTTGGAGAACAACTGTTGCAGCTGTGGCTGATTTGTGGAACATGTCAATGGCTTAGGCTATTGACATGACTCTACCTGAGTGTCATCTCTCACTTCATAAAGCCCACTTGGTTGCTTAGTATAGACCAAAGCTGGGAGACAGCTTGAACCCCTTTGGGAAGCCTTGTTTCTCTCAGGAGCCAAACTTCCAGTTTCATCCCTCTCTGACTAGTACAACTTTGGTGCTCCTGAGCTGTCAGGCTGGCTTGAATTACGCTTGCTGCTCTGTAACTGGAAATTAATGGCAAAGCATTTTACACAGCCCTCCACAGATTTTTATATTTTTTTTACCTGTAAACTCTGGAACTGTTTTATTGTGCATTGTTAGGAAGTGAAAAATGACATTCTGGCAAAGGGCAGCCTTGAAGCACCTCCAAGGACTATCATAGCTCTCAGCGTATGCCGGGAAAGGCCTTTCAGATCTCGCAAATAGGTCTCAACTGTCATTGCAGCTCCAAATTTGGTTTCAGGTCTGAATGCCTGAAAGTGTTTTCTGAATTGTCAGTGGTGGCACTAGGAAAAATATTGGTTTTGGAGGAGAGGGGAAGAAGTATGTTCTGGCTGGCTGTGTCACTCCTGCATAAAAATCTGTAAAAAGCTCATTGGCCCATTGAGCTGCAGCAGTTCTACCAGTGATATAGTAGTAAATTTTGAAGTACAGAAGCTCATAACTACAGGCCCACCGAGTCATGAGTCCAAAAATGCAGCCAGCCCAGCCATGTGGCTCTGTTATGAAGGGGGGCTCAATACACTGCATAATACCTAATTTACAAGGATTACCATAATTGCAATACTATGTATACTTTCTTGAGAGTAAGCTCCTATTTCTGACTGCATATGCTCAACTTGTAAAAAGCTCCTGTTTATACGATAAGCCCCTAGAAAGAAATGGTGCAGAATATGTTGATCAAAACTAGACTTTGCCATGCGGGAGCTGTCCATGGTCCTGACTCCTCAGTTCCAATCTCTAAATATGCACCCTTTGGATCTGCTGGTTCCACATGGCTCCCTTCAGAATCTCAGGGGCACAGTGGTAAATCCTGAAGTGCTGGAACTCATCATGACAAGTCCCATATCTCTGCCCACAAGGACAGTCTAGAAAAGCAGCTGTGTTGGTACCCATACCAAACAGCAGCAGTACAGGGCACAACACCCAGTTTACGAGAATCAAAATGGCTGCAATGTTATGCATTGTTTCCTGGGAATAAGTGGTCCTTCCTTCTGGGTGCAAAAGTTCAACTGGTAAGACACACTGAGCTTTAACAAAAAAAAATGTCTGCCAGCTGAACTGCAGCCTTTAACTTTTCATCAGGAATGCAAAAAATCTTGCAAAATTGTATTCCCATTTAAATTGCTAGCATGCCTCTGTTTGATTGCTTTCCTCATTTTCTGACTTGCTCTATGTGCATCTGCCTCAAAAAGGGATGGGCAAATATGTCAATTTAGTCTCCCATTTTTCCAAGTTTAAATTCAGTTTGTCACATTTCCATAACAGTTTACAATATATATATTTTTCAAAGGCAGTGCACATTTCCCCTATTGCACATACATGTTTTTTATGCAAGTTTGCTCCTCACACAACACTTCTTGCAAGAAATTTTCTGGCATATAATGCATTTTTGTATGCACTTTCTCCTATTATATATGCATTTCTCTATTTCTTGTTCAGGAGTGCACACTTGCCCAATTTCAAAGCCTGGGAGGAGGCAGTCACATGTGTCACCCTTAGGCCTTGGGGGGGGGGTTCCCCTTGCTGCCCAGCAAGCCTTCCTACCTCCCAGGTCCAGCAACTTGTCTTTCCATCAATGGAACCATCAACTCCTTAGTAATCCCCAGCTCTATGGACTCAGTCTACTCCCTGAACTGACTGGACCAGGATAGATAGAAAAAGTGAAAAGAGATTGCTGCTTGGATGGGAATGTGTTCCCAACCCATTTCAGATGGATACCATCCATTTGTTTCTGAAAGTTGCAGTCTGCACACTGGATAGTGGGGTCGGTGCAGCACACACACACCCCTGCACTGCTATTGCCGCTGCCCATTTTTTTGCTGTCACAAGTGCTAGGTCCCCAAAGAATACAGGCAAGGCAGCTGGAGGAGCTGCTGTTTCATGCTCCAGCTCCTTCCACCTCAGGCCATCCATGCTTCGGAATTCTATCAGCTCTGTAATGACTCTATTACAATGCTGAGCCATGTGCTCACAGCAGCTCCCACAGGTTGGAACACAGAAAGCCAGAAAGGAGTTTTGCAGGAGGGGAGAGAGATTGCTTGCATCTGGGCCCTTATCTGTCAGCATCTGAACTCCATTGCCTCTCTTCATGCTCTGCAGAAGGGCATTGTCCCATCAAAGAATACTGGGTTCAGTGCCAAGAGGTCCTTAGCACCATTCTGGAATACTTAGGGCGGGAGAATAGAACTGCCTTTAAAATTTAGCTTCCTCACCAGTGTGAAAGACCCCTGCTTTGGAAGTAACCAGTCACTTCCCTTTTTCACACACACACACACACACACAGAGAGAGAGAGAGAGAGAGAGAGAGAGAGAGAGAGAGAGAGGATTAGAAGGCAAGTACTTCCAGGTCAAAGGGCCAGGATTCCAAGAATTTTTGTTACAGATTAGGGAGTGGAAATCTGTTTCATTTATAATATATAACAATGTACTTTCCATGCATCATCATTGCCACACACAGAGACCCAATCATTTCTACCTCTGAAGAATTTTAGTTCCTGGTAGAGGGTTAGCAGACTGTGGCGGCTGCAGTGGGAGGGGGGAGAGCTATGGAATGGAGTAGACTGTCTGGCATAGAACTAATAGTTATTATCTACATTAAACACCACGGCTGACAGGTCGGAATTAATTTCTGTGCGGCAAGAGATGAAAGTCCCCCATTTTTCAGGGACATCTACACCATGCAAGCTGGCTAAAGAAAAATAACTTAAACGTGATTAAAAATGATCTCCATTTTATTAAAAATAATTCTAATTTATCTCTTCCACTGGTCCCTTGTTTCCTGGGAATAAATTCTGGGAACTGGAGGGAAAGGAAACCACAGGGAATCTGAGTGCATTCACCATCTCACAATACAGTCCATCATGTTTCATAGCCAGATTACACCAGTTTGTAATGATGAAGACATTCAGAGAATGTCAGCTTTCCCCAACCTGGTGCCCCTCCTGTGTGCATAGTGAGTATAACTCAATAAAGTCTAGTTGTACTGAAACCCTACAGGCTAAATTCTCTTCATTTTAATTTACTTTTTCTCCAACTATGTTCACTCACACACTCAGCAACCCAAATGCAGTCCATCAGATCTGTGTTCTGTCTATTTACACACCACACACAGTTTCTTGACCTTTCCCTGACCATTTTTCTATGGAAAAATGATGAGGTATTAGTATCCCAATCCACTAACATGGGCTGGGGTAATAAACAGCCCACTGGCAAAATCCAATGCAATTTTGGGGTATTTTATGTCACATGTGGTTTTTCATTTCCAGAATGACAACATTGAGGCTGAAATTTGGGGGTGTCATACAGGTGGCAATTTGGGGCTGCCTTGTAGGTCTACTTGTGTGTAAACTTCACAATGGAGGACTACCCTGTAGGTCTACTTGTGTGTAACCTGCATAATGAAAGGTGTGCCCTGGGTAAGTTTTTCACTCTAGAAAACTGGTTGGAGGTTAAAGGTTGAATCATCAGCTCTCTTTTTTGCTGAGTTAATGCAGAAAGACAAAAATGTATTTATCTCAATCTCCCATCAATGCAAGAGCATAACCCATGGGCAGGGGGAATGAAGCTTCTAACAAACTGCTACTGGCAACCCAATTGAAGCACCCGTCACATGGTAGGCTTGGCAATGGCACAAATGGAAAGGTAAGCAACAGCACAGAGAGGCCAGCTGAAAGCAGTAGCAAGTAGCTGCTTCTGGCCAGACATACACACCTCCTCCATTCTCTTTCTCTTTCTCTTTCTCTCTCTCTCTCTCTCTCTCTCTCTCTCTGTGTGTGTGTGTGTGAGAGAGAGAGAGAGAGAGAGAGAGAGAGAGAGGGAGGGAGGGAGGGAGGGAGAGATTGTAGCTCTGGGCCACTTGCAAAACAGGACACTCCATCACAAACAACAAAGTAATGAGATGGGGCAGGGAGTTGTATTTTGTGGTGCATCAGTATCTGGTGTTTTTGTTTCTTGCTTTAACTGATTGATTTAGTAGATTCCTAGAGCTGTTTGCCTGGCATCAGAGCAGAAATGAGTGTTCTTTGTTTCTCTGCAATCCCAGAGTGCATGTCTGCCACTTTATACAAAGCACCCACCATGGGTGCCAACTCCATGGGGCCCTGGGTGCCTGAGCACTCTCAAAATTCCCCATGCAGGGGCCGGGCACCCACAGATTTCAGTGCCAGGGCTGTGCACGCTGCATGGCACCCATGCCCCCAGGCACCCACAGTTGCAGGGCCAAGTTGGCACCCCTGCCACCCACCCATAAGTGAACATTACAGCCACCAAGTCCTAACATTCAAAACAGTGCCTCATCAGGTCTTGTTTGCCTAAGACCTTGCTTGGTGGGTTTATTTGGGTGTGTTAGAAAGGGAGAAACAATGTTGATATTTTGCAGAGAATAATAATAATAATTTATTATTTATACCCTGCCCATCTGGCTGGGTTTCCCCAGCCACTCTGGGCGGCTTCCAACAAAACACTAAAATACAGTAACCTAATAAACATTAAAAGCTTCCCTAAACAGGGCTGCCTTCAGATGTCTTCTAAAAGTTTGGTAGTTATTTTTCTCTTTGACATCTGGTGGGAGGGCATTCCACAGGGCGGGTGCCACTACCAGGAAGGCCCTCTGCCTAGTTCCCTGTAACTTAGCTTCTCGCAGTGATGGAACCGCCAGAAGGCCCTCAGCGCTGGACCTCAGTGTCCGGGCAGAACAATGGAGGTGGAGACGCTCCTTCAGGTATACTGAACCAAGGCCGTTTAGGGCTTTAAAGGTCAGCACTAACACTTTGAATTGTGCTCGAAAACGTACTGGGAGCCAGTGTAGGTCTTTCAAGACCGGTGTTATATGGTCTCGGAGGCCGCTCCCAGTCACCAGTCTAGCTGCCGCATTCTGGATTAGTTGTAGTTTCCGGGTCACCTTCAAAGGTAGCCCCACGTAGAGCGCATTGCAGTAGTCCAAGCGAGAGATAACTAGAGCATGCACCACTCTGGCAAGACAGTCTGCGGGCAGGTAGGGTCTCAGCCTGCGTACCAGATGGAGCTGATAAACAGCTGCCCTGGACACAGAATTGACCTGCGCCTCCATGGACAGCTATGAGTCCAGAATGTCTGCCGCTTTATACATAGCACCCACCATGGGTGCCAACTCTCTGGGGCCCTGGGTGCCTGAGCACTCACAAAATTGCATTTGGAGAGGAAAAAAGGGGGTGTTCCTCAGGAGTGCCCAATTGATGTCCAGAGCTCTGGTGAGACTGTTAGCCAGTGGGGGCAGCTGAGGCAATTCTCTATGCCAAACCTGTGCCCAAAAGAGAGGGCAGGAGCACCCCTGCCTTCGTGGCATGGGAGTGAGGAATTGGGGGTGCTTCAGTGCTGTGCAAGTAGATGTTTGCTGAAAGTATTGCTCTGCTATGGGAGCAGCTGCTGACATTAGCACCCATTCATCCATCCATCAGTTCAAGCAGCTGTGAACTTGCACAAGGCGACCCCACCTCCACTGCCCCTTCTGAGTGCCAAAAGGCAGGGATTTTGCCCTTTCCTAGGAACATAAGAAGAGACTGGCTCCTGCATCAGGTCCAGCATCCGGTTCTCATAATGGACAGTCAGATGTGCCTCTGGGAAACCTGAAAGCAGGTCATGATCAAAAGAGCCCTCTCCTCGCTTGTGTTCCCCAGCAACGGGTGTACAGAGACATACTGCCTCTGATACTGAAGGTAGAATACAGGCACAATGGCAAGCTGCCATTGATAGTCTTATCCTGCCAATCTCTCCTTCCTCTGTTACCATGGTGCATCCACCAGTAACTTCACCTTCAAGGCTGGCACAAGACAATTTGCTGCCAGAGATGAAAGGCAAAATGGCAGTCCCTCCCCGCTGCACATACTGAAGCCAACTAAACTAGCAGTTGGATTCAGGGCAGCACCCTCTGCCACATGTGAGGCCTTGGGACAGATTAGAGGGACCAGGAGAGGCAATGGCTGGGGGTTTCAGGAGGAATAATCCCCTGAGGTGGTTTCCTCCCTCGGCCTAATGGTAGGTCCGTCCTTACTGTTCCCTTTGTGAACTGCCCAAGCGACCTCTCTCCTCTTAACAAAGTCATTCACATTTGGTAAAAACCACAATCAACAGACCGTCCTCTCAGCCAAAGGTGGCTCAGAGTCTCTTGGGGCCACTGCTGTGGTCGCTTTCTAGCATCCCATTGGCAGGGCTGGGATGCAAATTGACTGTGCTGATGGGACCCATGCAGAGCCCTCTTCTCCTGCTGTTCCCCATCTGCGGCCTTCCACAATTGATGGCGCCAATAAACTGAACTGGCAATGAAAAAACAGGCCTGTCTCCCCCAATTAGTGATGTGGGACTGAGATTCCACTGGAGCAAACTGTCGGGGACAGGGCGATCGATAGTGACATGCAGGAGCATCTGGGCATCTTCAGGAGTCTGACAGTGACTTCAGCATGAGCTCTGTCCCTCCCTTCCCCCCCTTCTCCTTTCTCAGTCCTTGGTGACCCAAAAGCAAAAAGCAGCTGTTTGCAAAACAGGAGAACTGTGAAACTGGACTTCAGCTTTTGTCAAAAATTGACCAAGTGGATCAATTCTTTGTTTTTCTCCTTTCTCTTATTTCTTTGCAATCCTATGTCTGGGCCTTTATTAGGGTCCAGAGATTGTAAACTCATAGGGGAGATAGAGAGTTGATTGAGGACCCTGGGTGAGAGACAGGGAAATGTTGGTATCCCAGGATGAGAGGCTGGGAGGAGAAAGGAAGAATCCCAGGTGAGAGCTGGGAGGAGCTATTGTGCTCTGTGGTTGCCAAGGGCCAAAAATTACTTTCATGAGAGGACTTCATATTTTACTTATTTGATTTGTATCTTCTGTAGTTGCAATTTTACTGTATTATGGGAAAATCAATAATAATAATAATAATAATAATAATAATAATAATAATAATAATAACATCATCTTGCAAATTATTCCCTTGTCAAATATTCACCACATAGCCTGTGAATGTTCACATTTTTGCTGAATATCATTTCAAGATCATCTGATGTGCAGATGAAACTATTGGGAAACTATTAGACATGAACAGATTTTTCTCTTTTATTAAGTCTGGAAATTCATGTGCATTTTGCAAGTAGCTTTCCCTAACACAATGCAGTTTTGTACATCATTTTCACTAGCATATGCATTCGCTATTCAGAGAAATTTGCATTTCAAAAGACAGTTGTGTTTCAGTTCCCTTGTCTATTTGAAAAGTGTGAATTAGGTAGTTTTGCATTAAAATTTGAACAAAATTAATTGCTTCATCATCCCCATATGGCTGTTTGATTCCTGTAAAGGGGCTATGGG
Source organism: Podarcis cretensis (assembly GCF_951804945.1). NCBI lineage: Eukaryota > Metazoa > Chordata > Lepidosauria > Squamata > Lacertidae > Podarcis > Podarcis cretensis. The sequence goes on from NC_137177.1 coordinate 34,261,774, forward strand.
TACCAGTACAAAATGGCTGCCAGAGGAAGCAGAAAAAGAGGAGAGGTGAAAATGCTCCATACCAGTGAGTAATGTCGCAGAAAAATGACTGTCTCCTCACTATTATCTTTTAGGAGAAATTTAATATTATTCCCATTTACCCAGGCATTTGATGGTTGAAAGTTCTGTCCCTGGCATTCCTGAAATTATTAGTTTGAGAGGTTGCTTTTAGGAGTTTTTAACTGGTTTTAGAAGATTGTTTCAAGCTGCTTTCTAGCCATTTTAATTGTATTTGGAGGAAAGTGTGAGATATAAGTTTAATAAATAATATAATATAAATTAGAAGAATTGCTGGGCTACATCAGACCAAGGACCCATCTGGTCCAGCAGGATCCAGCCAGGATGCTTCTGGGAAGGTCACAAGATGTAGTTGCTATTCACCATTGTCTGCCCCCAACATCCAGCAATCATAATGGTGCATTGTCTCCAATCATCTGGAGGGTTCATCTGATTAAAGCATTTCCCCTCAGCATATCCCAATGCCAAGAGAAGCCATGCCAAATGAATTTCTGCCTGTTGTGCAGCTATTAATAAAAGCTATTAGTCAGAGTGCAAGAGTGTTGGACTAGCATATGGGAGGCCTGGATTCAAATCCCCATTCATCCATGAGTAACCTTGGGGCCAGTCACTGTCTCAGACTAACCTACCTCACAGGGATTAGGATAAAATGGAGAGCAGGGAGAAGATTGTATGTCACCTTGAACTTCTTGGAGGAAAGTTGGGATAAAAATGTAATTAATAGATAATAATATCATGCTTCCTATAATACCATTAGGACAGTGTGGCCCACTCTTTCCCTGATTGAAAAATAGGGTGTCACACCCACTGTCCCCCTCAGCTATGTGGTTCTCTGGCACCACCCTCAGATCCATCTCAGCTTCTGTGTAACAACTTATCTCTTTCTCTAAGGCAGTGGTTCTCAAGCTGTGGGTCCCCAGATGTTGCTGGACTACAACTCCCATCATCCCTGAGCTCTGGACTTTGCTGGCTAGGGGTGATGGGAGTTGTAGTTCAACAACATCTGGGGACCCACAGCTTGAGAAAGGCTGCTCTAGAGTGTGCAGCCCTCATCTCGGTTGCCGCTTGGTCTTTTAAACTCTCTCTGTCTGCTGTCACTGCAGATACCAAGTAGCTGAATGATTCCCACCTCTAGCATAGCTAGTCTAGTGGCACATGTGTACAAGGCAACATTTTTTAAATTTTATTCTTAAAAAACTATTGATTTTCAAGTATAACAAAATTAAGAAAACAACAATAACAGTTATTTCCAACCCAGCCCCTCTCCAAAGTACAGAGAATAATTTGATTCATTTGAATCAAGGTTTAAAGTAATGCCATACAACAAGACTAGATCAAACAAAAGTGTCATTCCACAGTGTCCCGTGAGGAGCTGGGGATTTCATTGGTAACAAAAGGAATGAAAGGTTTTATGATAATTCAGTGCAGAGAAGCATGTACTTTCAGTTATGTACTGGCAGCTTCTCACCCTTTTTCGAACACCTTTGTGGAGGGTTTCCTCAGCCTCCTCTCCTATCCCCTCTCCTTGGGAGTCCTCTGGGCAGCCGCTGCTGCCGCCCCTGGTCTGAATGGCACACACACCCCAAAGAGAGGTGCCTCCTCCCACAGCCCCACAAGGGCCTGGGAAGAGGATACCCCCAGCCTTAGTGGCCCAATGGAGACTGGCCAGAGGTGAACGTTAGGCTAGCACCTTACCTTGGGAGGCAGCAGTGGCGGTAGCAGGCACCACTGTGCCTGCATGGTAGAAAGGCTCCCCTTCAGCACTGGACACTCAGCTCCCAGGCAGGCCTTGCACACAGCAAGCAAAATAAATGCCAGTGCAGCACCTGCCTGCCTGCCTGCCCAGGCTCTCTCTAGTCTGTCCATTCCCAACAGCAAGGGCTGGTGAACTGGCTGGCTGGGTTACCTCACCCACTTGCTTGCTTACACCGTGGTCACCTCAGTTCCTGGCAACCAGCACCCCCTGGCCAGCCCCAGAGGCACCATGAGAGCCAGTGTGGTGTAGTGGTTAAGAGCGGTAGTCTCGTAATCTGGTGAACTGGGTTCGATTCCCCGCTCCTCCACATGCAGCTGCTGGGTGACCTTGGGCCAGTCACACTTCTCTGAAGTCTCTCACCTCACAGAGTGCTTGTTGTGGGGGAGGAAGGAAAAGGAGAATGTTAGCCGCTTTGAGACTCCTTAGGGTAGTGATAAAGTGGGATATCAAATCCAAACCATTCGCCTAGAGGAAGGTTGTGGCCAGGTCCATTGCAAAAAAACAGCTGCACAAGCCTTTGGGAGGCAGAGACGTGAGACAGCATAAGAGGAAGGAGGGGAGGAAAAAGGGACAGAGGCCAGTGTTGCCCACAGCACCCCTGACCATAATTCAAGGTACCCCAGGGTGCCACAGCACACTGGTTGAAAACCACTGACCTAAGCTAATTCCTCCCTCACCATTTATCCCTAAACCATAACCAAGAACAAAGCTGACCCTACTCAGTCTCACTAACCCTGCCACAACCCTCCAAACACCCTCTCCCACATCCACATCCACCTGACACCCCCATCAGTGTTCAAACTCCCTTTCAAAACTCTCATCCAATCACCATTCACTTCCAGGCTTCCAAGCACACTCTCTCTTGCACCCATCCAATTACCCCAATTCACATAATGGAATTACCTACACACCTAACACAATACATACTGTCACACACTAGTTTGTCATAATAACTCTAATATTTGCAAAATACTGTTTGCATATTGTGTACATCAGAACATCACATGGGGATGGAAGGATCAGTCCATTTCACTTCTCTCTGTTTTCTCATTTTTCCAAACTTAAATTCAGTTCTGCATATTTCTGCCCCTGTTTGTGATACTCAATTTTTAAATGTGCCTGGTGTATATTAACTTTTAGGCATACTTTTCTGTAATATATGCACTTTTGGAAACATTAGTTGGCTGGAGAAGCGCACCACAAAATTTGGGTAAGTGTGAATTTTGAAGAATGTCTGTATTTCAGTTCCCATTTTCAGCTGTATTTCAGTTGTTTCGGAAAATGCAAATTTGATAGATTTGCCTTGAAATATGGTGACATCATCCCAGGTGATATGAGGGTGGGTCAGGGAAGGCTTTAGAACCATCATATCCCCAAACTCCTCCTTCTCTAGGCACGCACCTGGAATGGGGCAGTGGAGAATACCAGCCCAGGAGCTGGTATACTCACCTATCCATGCCCCCACTCCACCCCACAGTTAAACAAGTGCCTGCATAAGCTCGGCAAGACTTTGGATGTGGTGGAAGAATCACTAGGGAGTCACATTTCAGTCACACAAAACTCAGTTTCCCACACATATTCAGACCTCCATCCATCCCGGCAACAAAAGGCCTCATCACAGACAGATCAATGGCTCATCTCAGCCAAACAGAAGTGCTTGAGGAGTTGTGCAACAAAGAAGGGGCCAGTGAGGGGTGTGGCCCAAGGAAGGGTGTGGCCTAGTGAGGGCCCCCACAAAGCTGATTAGAGGTGTATTTGGCCCCCATGACTTCTTGTTCCCCATCCTGTCTTACAACACCCCAGTAAGGTAGACTAATATTGTTCTCCCATTCTCACAGAGCCAAAAGACTGGCTGGCCTCAAGAAGAGGTGCTCTGTTGGAATAAAAGGTGGCAATTTTATTTCTGTGGCTCAAGTGGGGAGGAAAGGTCTGGTGGGTAGCAACCCTTTGCTTCCCTCCCCCTTTAGGGCAAATATTTCACAAGCCTGGAAGACAGGTCGCAGAATGATATTTGAAGGCTGCACACTGGTCAATAGAAATGCAGTTTTCTTCCACTGAAGGCAAAGGCCCCTGGAAAAGGTCATCCCGCTGGATAGCTTTAGAGTTTATTGACTTGGGCTTCAAACAGCAAAATAATTGAAAGGCTTAATACATCAAATCAATACAAGGTAGGGAAAAGAGGGGGCAGAACAGGGATGGAAGAGGGACAGGGAGACCGAAATGACAGCTGGTGAGTTTAGTGGCTTCTTGCCCAAAGGAAGGATGGAGAAAAAATCCTCGGAATACTTTCAGTTTCTTGGAGGCAGCAATTTTGGCATGTGGCTAATCCTAGAGGCGTGGGCCTGTTGCAGCAAAACCCACAAAGGGTTTTGTGGCTTACAGACTGGACACATTTGTGGGAAGGGCCATAGCTCAGTGGTAGAGCATTTGCTTTGCATGCAGAAGGTCCCGGGTTCAATCCCTCTTGGGGCTGGGAGAGAACCTTGCCTGAAACCCTGGAGAGCCACTGCCAGTCAGAATGGATAATACTGAGCTTGATGGAGGATTGTTCTACCCAGTGGCGTAGCGTGGGGGGTGCAGGGGGGGCCAGCCGCACCGGGTGCAACATCTGGGGTTAGGGCAAATCCACGGGTTAGGGGGCGCAAATCCACGGGTTAGGGGGCACAAATTACTTGCCTTGCCCCGGGTGCTGACAACCCACGCTACGCCACTGGTTCTACCTCTGTATAAGGCAGCTTCCTTTGTTCCTATTGTGGCAGAAACATATATGCACTGGAGGCAGCTTCTTCAGGTTCGTGAAACATTGGCCTTGATTTGCAGATATATATGTGCACACATGCCTCCACACCCACACGCAGGCAAAGAGAAACAATAGTGGGATCAGGAGCACAAAAGCGACAAAAGGAGCTGGAAAGAATGTCTGAGACATTTCTCTGCAAAACGTTTCCACCTTTTGAAATGGGGCGACTTGAATTTCCTTAACCTTTTGCCCTATATTCACTGGGTATATTTTTATATCCAAGAAGAACACTTCATGAATTTGACAATGTGAGCTATCAGCCATAAAAGCTAATGCGGCAATATATTTGTTAGGTCTACAAGGTGCCAAATAAATATTAGATGGATTGACATTAATCTAGAGGTGCTCCTGGGACCTGCCCTCTTTTCCTGAATGACAGGAGGTTTTGAGGCAGGATTGTGATGGTCTCATGGCCATCCAGATATGGTTGAACTACAGCTTACATCAAGGTTCACTACTCTCCATGCTGACTGGACCACTCACTCCTGCTGTTGCCAACTGTGCTGGAGGGTGGGGTCCTCCCTCACCAGGCCCTTAGTTTCAAGTCCTCTGTTAGAAAGAAGGAGGAGAACCCTCTGCTCTGGAGGTTATGGCATTCGCTGGTCCCCTGTGGACCTTAACTGTCACACTGGCCTGACAAGAAGCCAGCAGATGCCACCTGGGCCTCTAAAGGTCTCCCTCTGTGCCCCCATCCCAACATGCTTGGGCAACAACTACTAGCTGGATCACAGGCTATTTCTTGCAGGCCCACCAAAGCCTATTAAAAGAACTAGATAGCATTAGGGATGGATGTCTGAGTTTGCTTGCTCTCCTCTTCCCTCCCTGTCCCTTTTTCCCTTTGTGCCTTTTTCTTCTTCTTTTTTAAGTCTGTAAGCCTCCCTGGCTGAAAATAAATGAGTAAACTATGTTGTCTTTACTACAGCTCCATGCTCTGCTAACCAGACCTGATGCAAAACTCTGCAAAACTATGGTTGAGGGAAGAGGCAGCCAGCCAGGTGCAAAATAGACACCTGAGGGGTGGGGGCAATTCACAACTGCATCTCTGTGAGCCACACATTGCTGTGACTTGCATGCTGAAGTCGACCTCTACTCAGGACTTCTTTTTCATTTGTCTTTTTAAAAAAAAAAATTAAGTGAAAAACAGGTACAAAAACATGAACAGCAGTTGACATACATCAAGTCGCTGAATGAGCCATTTGAAAAGGAAGATCAAAGAAAAGATCAAGGCAGTGAACAAAAGAAAAGCAGGTCAGAGGCAAGGGCAAGATGACAAGGACAAAGGAAAATTATACAGAAAACAACAGGAGGATGAAAGTCTGTTCAGGCCAAGGAGAGAAGCCAAGTGGACAAGGACATCAAAAAGAAATTGCATGCCTCTCCAATAAACTCACTTTTAGGCAAAATTAAAGGTCTGCGATGTTGTACAGGAAGGAACAAAAGAAGCTTCCTATAAGGAGTCAAAACCATCAGTCCCCCAAGCTCAATACTGACTCCACTGACTGCAGTGGTTCTCCAGGGTTTCAGGCAAGGTTCTCTCCTAGCCCTACCGGGAGATGCCACTGAGGACAGAACTTGGGACCTTCTGCATATATATATATATGGGACGCGGGTGGCGCTGTGGGTTAAACCACAGAGCCTAGGACTTGCCGATCAGAAGGTCGGCAGTTCGAATCCCTGCGATGGGGTGAGCTCCCATTGCTCGGTCCCTGCTCCTGCCAACCTAGCAGTTCGAAAGCACATCAAAGTGCAAGTAGATAAATAGGTACCTCTCCGGCAGGAAGGTAAACGGTGTTTCCGTGTGCTGCTCTGGTTCGTCAGAAGTGGCTTAGTCATGCTGGCCACATGACCCGGAAGCTGTAAGCCGGTTCCCTTGGCTAATAAAGCGAGATGAGCGCCGCAACCCCAGAGTTGGCCACGACTGGACCTAATGGTCAGGGGTCCCTTTACTTTTACCTTTATATATATATATAATTTATTAAGTTTCCATTTTATCACATTTAAACAAATCCTTATTATATTCATTACATATTTGCTCAATCGAGCTTCGACTTCCCTCCCTCCCGTCCCATGGTTTCCATAATTCATTATTACTTCATAGCATTTATACATTTTCCCATTTACGTTTCACTCTTTCCGTTAATCACAAAGAAGGTGGAGTCTCCTTCTTTGGTGGTCTTTGGAGGTCTTTAAGCAGAGGCTTGACAACCATATGTCAGGAGTGCTCTGATGGTGTTTCCTGCTTGGCAGGGGGTTGGACTCGATGGCCCTTGTGGTCTCTTCCAACTATGATTCTATGATTCTATGATTCAAATTTTTAAATAAATATAAAAAGGTACAAATCCTCAACATTGCAAGTTTCCTTACAACAACCCTGCTAGTGTTGTTAATTGTTTACAATTGTCCTTCAGATACTGTACAAATTTACTCCAGTCTTTTTGGAAAGCTTGATCACGCTGGTTTTGGATTTTCCCAGTCAGCCTTGCCAATTCTGCATAATCCATCATCTTCGTCTGCCACTCTTCTAGTGATGGAATTTCCCGTTGCTTCCATTTTTGGATTAAAAGAGTTCTTGCTGCTGTTGTCGCATACATAAACAGTTTTATATCTCTCTTTGGGATCTCATTCCCGGCTATACCTAACAGAAATGCCTCTGGTTTTTTCACAAATGTATTTTTAAACATTTTCTTTATCTCATTATATATCATTTCCCAGTATGCTTTTACCTTACTATAAGCCCACCACACATGATAAAAAATTTTGGGACCTTCTACATATAAGGCAGATGCTCTGCCACTGATCTACGGCCCCTCCCTATATGCAGCAAAGTCTTCTGGCTTGGCAACATCCCTGAGGACTTTGAGGTGGTGTGTAAGTTTCTCATCTTTCCCAAATGATAAATGAAGCATGTTTACAACTGGAGATGATGATTAGCCTGGCATTGACTAGTAGGCAAATAATAAGGGGTTTCAAAGGGGAAACATCTGGAAAGCACCAGGTTGGGGGTGTTGTCAGAATCTTAGTTGGTGGCCTCTTGAACCATCACCTCCACAAATACTCTGCTCTAAATGTGGCGCACACCTTCCTAATCAGAGGCACAATAGATCTAACATATGTCCCTGCCTTATTTGCTTCTCAGGGTATTCTGAAATCCATTTCCAGGAGAGAGCACAATATGAAGATGAGAAGAATTGTCCACCCCCTCAGTGCAGCTGAGATGTTATTAAACCCCACACAGCTGCTTCTTGGTCTGGTTTTTTTGAAGTTCCTGTGTACCTGCATGTTTGTATACACAGGCACACCAAAGAGCCGTTGCTCGGTCATTTTATGAGTGTTAATTACACGACTCTTCTATTTGCTGGATTACATTGCCGTTGCTCTTAATTCGTGCGGCTTGCCGCAGGTGCTGGATGGTATTATTAACTTTTTAATGTGGCACATTAACAGCTCTGCAAGTTTGTTTTCCTCACTGTTGATGGATATTTAATTGGTGAGCTGTTGCTAGAGTGGAAAGGAGGGGTATCGAGTAGGAATTCAATCCATTGTTGAATATGTCTGCTGAAACTTGCCAAATATCTTAAATAAACATGAGAACATCAGTGCTTACCAAAGCTTTCTGTGACAGAGAAGTGGAACACCTACCTTTGGGCTGTTTGTGGAGGGAGGGACATGCTTCAGAAATTTGAGGCGGGAGGGTTATGCCTTGACCCATTGCCAGGAAATCTCAGCTTAAGCTCCTGGGTAGGCTGCAAGGGTGGGCAATGAAAACACCACCCCAGCAAAAGAACTAAAGAGATCTCTGCACTTTGATCTGTGCCTGCTCTCCCCCATTCAGGGCTGGCTCTACCATTAGACAGAGTGAGGAGGAGGCTTCAGGAGGGAGATGCTGGGAGGCAGGCAGGAGCAGTGGGGTGTTGGGAACAGGACTGTGTACACCTTATAGCCTGCCCTGCTGCCCGAAACTAGAATGGCGCCCTCAGGTGCAGTAGATGATGCGGTCTCCTTGCCAGCGTTGAATTATGAGTCAACAACTACTCTGGTTGCATTCAGGTGAGGCCGCCATCTTGTCCTCAGTCTGAGGCAGCAAAGTGTGTCCTGCCCACATTCTGGGGATACTCATGGAGACAGTGACAGAGGAACAGACTCCCTTAGGAAGTTGTGGACTCTCCTTCATTGAAGGTTTTTAAGCAGACATTGGATGGCCATCTGCCATGGATGCTTCAGCTGAGATTCCTGCACTGCAGGAGATTGAACTAGATGACTCATGGGGCACCTTCAAAATCTACGATTCTATGGTCTTATGACGGCTATGATTCTATGGCTACTAGCCATGATGGCTATGCCCTGCCTACATGGTCAGAGGCAATAATGCTTCTGTAAACCAGCTGCAGGAAACTGAAGGAGGGGAGAGTGTTCTGGGGCTCAGAGTCTACTTGTGTGTTTCCCATAGGCCTCTGGTTGGCCAGTGTAAAGGCAGGATGCTGGTCTGATCCAACAGGGCTCTTCTTATGTTCCTATGGCTGATGCATTCATATTCATACCCCTTTGAATACAATGTAGCACAGATAAACATTATTCTCACTCCCATGTGTGTTGAGGTTCACAACCATTGGTTCCTCTCTACAGCACATGGTTTGCATACAGATATCTTTCCTTGGACTTGAACAAGATGGTTTTGGGTTGGAAGGGAAATGGGCTGAAGGTCTCTCCCCACCCCCGCCACCCAGTTCAAAAAGGGGGCAATTTTACAAGGGTTCCATTAGCCCCCAGTGACATCATTACAGAGGCACAATAGATTGACAATGTGACAAAAACATGCTGGTCATCCCTGATTATCTAGGATCTTGTTTAACACACACCCAACGTAAACAACAACAACGTTTTTAAAATGACACTGAAGCTACTGACACAGGGGGTCGGCAAAGAGAACTGAATGGGCACAAAAAAATGTAAAGGGGGGATATTTGAGATCTTCCAGGGATCCTTTTGTGCCAAAGAGTTCTCACACACTCCAAATTATTCATCATAGAATTACTCACAAATCCCTCTCAGTCCAAGTTCCCAGGGGTCGCTGCAAGGTTGGGTGGTTTCAGGACTGAATTTTATTGCAGTTTGTGGGGGCTGCTGGGACTTACAGTCCAAAATGTCTGGAGGACACCAGGTTATCAGAGAATCTTTTGAGAATCTTCACCCAGATTCACCCCCTAGACTCGAGATAAACAGACAGCTCAGCTCTTTTTCATGTGAACACACAGCCCTTCCAATTCGGCTCACGCAGAGACAAATATCTGTGCTGCCTCCACTCCACCCCACCCTTCCAAATAACCCACAGTCATTTTCCGGATGTCATTGACCTTCTCAGGGGAGCTGTTCAGATTGAAACATACTAGGCCGTTTGTTTTAATTAGACGGACTTAATTGGCTAGATTCTAAGGGGGGGATTATTCTTGAGGATCAATGAACCTCTTGTTCCTCACAACAACATTGATCCAGCTCAGATAACTCACCCACAGTTGGGAGGGGCAGACAATCACAAGGAAGAGGTGCAACCTGGGCAGTGGGAATCCAGGATGTGCCTCAAGACAAGGTGCCTCTTGAGACCTTTCTTCTACACAATACAAGGGGAAGAGCTGCATAACAGAGCACGCTGCTAGTCCTTAAACTGGCCTAAGGAGTGGTTGAAAAGGTGATGCTCAGCTGCTCCTATCAGAGATGAAATTAAAATTTCAAAAAGACATAGGGAATTTCAAAATTTATAGACTGATGTTGGGATTTGCTATCTTTTTTTAATGTTTTGCTCGCCAAATATATGAGAATAATGCAAAGCATCTCAGCTTGCTGTCAGATACCATCAGATTTTCATTGCTGCATGTCAGATATCACTGTATGTCACTTGTCAAACAAAGCCAAATACCGAGCGCTGTGCAAAAAGTTGCTGGATGTCAAATGCCGGTTCTAAAGAGTTGATATTCACAGAAGAGCACACCCAGAAAACAGCTGTAAAATATCTAACATCAGAATTTGCAGATGTGAGAAGCCTGCAGCCTTCTAGATGTTGTTGAACTCCAACTCCCATCAGCCCCAGGCAGAATGGTCATTGGTCAGGAACGATGGGAAATGGAGGTCGATGGGAGGCTTCCCACTCATGATATAGAGCAGTGGTCCCCAACTGGTGGTCTGTGGACCCCAGGGGGTTCACGTAAACCACCTAGGGAATCCTTGGTACCATTCACATAACAAAAACTACTATAGAGATATCAGCAATTTCAAAAGTAGGGGGTCCACGGCTTGGCTTTGAAAAACTGGGGCCCACAGTACTTAGCTCATTGGGAACCACTGATATAGAGCATTTCAAGTTTGCAAAGCCCAGTGCTCACAATTTCTCAGTTATTTTTAAAATACCCTCCAAAGCAGGATAGCATTATTATCACCAGAGAGAAGCGTGCCCCTTATCACCTAGTGAGCCTGTGGCTTAGGTGAGGTTCTGCCCCATGCTGCATCACCCACTGTGACTTCTAACTCCCTTCTACCTGGGCATCAGCCCCCTTCCCTATTACTCATCCTGCCTCCCTGTGGCCTTCTGCTTCTGAGTTACCACACTAGCAAGACATCCCATAATCCTCCTGGTCCTAGGAATCAGATGGTACAAGTGAACCATTCTAGTGGCACTGTCTGCTATAAAGCATCTAGATCTGCTGTCCTCCCCAGTTGAAACAATCCATGGCTGAAGAAGGCTGCCCCAGCTTCTGTACCCAGGCACATGTGTCACCTCCTAAACCTGAGCAACCGAAACTTCTCAGCTTCCTGCAACTTGGAGGTGCTGGGAGCAGAAACAGCCCCTCACACACCAGTACGCAACCCACTATCCTGTGGCCTGAAGCATCAATGCCCATTAAAAATGAGAGCCAGGAAATCAATGGACAATAATTCCAGCTGCAAATGGGGAAAGGGGAGGGTGCAAGGTTTTGCGCACGTCCCATCAGGTCCACAAGGGCAGCAAGCAGCAGGCCCCCAGTGCAAAGCCAAGGAATCCATCAGCCAGCTTTGCTTTAATAAAGGAGCTGTCTGCTCCATCTCAGAAGCAGTCAATAGGCCTGTAATTTCCCATTTATTTCCTGGATGTCAGGCTTCAAATACTCTCCAGGACAGAAAGAAAAGTCACAGGAAAGCATGGGAAAAGAGGGCCACCAGATCCACCCAGGGAGGTCATGGGGCCCACCCATTTCCTTAGGGTCAGACCCTCCCTATAATTCTCAGACCAGGAGCCCCACAGGTGAAGGGCCGGGTCTGATGGGAAATGGGCTCTTTTCTGCCTGTGTGAGATGCTAGAAACAGAGGGCTCCAAGGAGTCGGGGTGCACCTGGGCTTAGACCCCAAACATTTCCACTTGACAGTGAGCAACCAAGCACCCTGCATCTTCTCAGAGGCACCCTTTTCTTCACATTACTACTCCGCACTCAATGAGAGACTGGCTAAATAGAACAGAGAGCTTTGCCATTCCCTTGGCAAGTGAACAAGCTGTCCCAACATTTCCCACTTTGCATGGGATACTCAGAGACATCAGAAAGAGCTTTTCCTTCCTTCCTTCCTTCCTTCCTTCCTATTACTTTTCTATCCTACCTTTCCTCCAAATTGCTCTTCACCATTTTTATCCATACAACAACCCTGTGGGGAAGGTTAGGCTGAGCTTTGGTGACTAGCTCAAGGCCACCCAGTCAGCGTCATGACCCAATGGGGATTTGAAGCTTAGTTTGCATGCCTCCTCTTGAAAACCCTGCTCTGGAGCTCCATCTGGACATCAGAAATTATCACCTATTTCTGATGTACAGAAGAATGGTCCAAGCCCAGCCCTGGTGAGGCACCATCCATCAGACACTCCACATCAACATTTGCACATCAGGCTGAGGGTTTTATGGATAGTGCTCTGGGTCAATCCAAACACACCTAAAATAACCCTGGGCAAAGTCCCTTGTGCCAAACTCCATGCCCCAGTGGAGAGAGACTGACACCTGTCAATCTCCTTCTCTGCTCAAGCACTCGGGTTCCCACAGCATGAATATTCATATGTTTGTGTCAGCATTGTGGAGGCTCTGAGGGGGTCTCTTGATGGGCACCCGGCCCATTAACTATTCATAGAATACACCAGGCTAACATGTAAATACTAATTACTTTGGCAGATTGCTGGCTTATTAAGTGGAGATTTCAAGCGTTTCTCAGACAATTATGCCCTGACAGTGAACAGTCTGGTGGGCACATTCCACAGGCAACACAAAGCCAATTGCCACCTTCCTCCCTCCCTCCCTCTGGTCCCCTTCACTTCCTCCATCCCCACTGCAGCATTAAAGTCCCTGCATGAAAAAACAAGGGTGCCTCCTCATAGCACTGTCTCTGGCACTGGGGCAAAGCAGAGCTTCATTGGGGTCAGCACCGCCAGGGCTTAGCCCCAGAACCTAATTTCAGTGCTAGGTCTCAGCTAGGAAGGCCTTCAGGAACTGTGAAGAAAAGGGTGATTTTGAGCGTATGCAAAATACCTTTCCCTCATCAAGGGGTAACCACAAACACACACACACACACACACACACACAGAGGAGCACAGGGGTCCTTTACCTTTACTTTTTACCTTGACAAAAAACCACAAACATATGTTTCACATAGGTAGGATAGGAGGCAATGCCTGCAAGAATTGTTCTAATGCCCCACAAAGGTGTTCTCTTTTCTTCATATACAGGAAAAGCATTGTTTCATCATTTGTACTGAGCAAAATCTGTCTGCATCAACACAAAAAGCTATGGCCAGGGGCTTCCCCGAAAACCTAATAGAGTGGCAAGATCAGTTGAAACATTCATGCTTTGGACCCCTTCATCCTATGCTCAGGTTGTATTTATGTGTAAATAAAACCATATATTCTAAGGACACCACAGTCTCCATTGTCCTTCATTCCAAAAACCTGAACCCTGTGCAAAAACTCCTGGTCGTGGTCCCTTCCAACTTTTTGATTTTCTGGCTCTCTTGCCACTTAGAGAATGGGGTTGGTATAAGAATACCGTATTTTTTGCCCTATAGGACGCAATTTTTCCCCTCCAAAAATGAAGGGGAAATGTGTGTGCGTCCTATGGGGCGAATGCAGCGCACCATTCCGCGGTCCCCGGACCTGGTTTGGAGGCTGGCGGCGGGGAGAAGCGTGCTTCTTCCCGCCGTCAGCCCCACAAGCTGGGGGACAGCGGGGAGGCGCAGCGCGCCCAGGCTTAGCTTCACGCAGCTCTCCGCAAGCTGTGGGAGCCCAGCGCTGGGCTCCCACAGCTTGCGGAGAGCTGCCTGTTCTGGGGGCTGGGGTCGGGGGAAGCTCGGGCTTCCCCCACCCCAGCCCCGCGCCTGGGGGGAAAATAATTTTTTCCCCTTTATCCCCCCCCCAAATTACGTGCATCCTATGGGCCGGTGTGTCCTATAGGGCAAAAAATACGGTATATTGTAAGGCTGCCTTGAAGTCTTAGACCACACAACCATTTCAAAAAGGGGAAATCATGCAATACTAGCAACAATGATAATGATAATGATGCTGTTCTCCTTGCTCCAAGTAAGGGTGGACTCTTGACATGGGCCAGAGCCACTGAAGCTCAAGATGCCCCAAGGCTCTCCTTCCAAACTTTGTCCCCAGCCCAGCACTCCAAGTATCCTTGAGAATCCATGTCCCCTGTGGCAGTCAGCCTTACCTGGCCTCACAGAGTGGGGTGCCATGAGGCTTAATTAACATCAGCAAATTGTTTGGAGAGCCTCGGTTGAGCAGTTCAGGAAAAAATGCAAACAAAGAATTACTGTTAAATCAGCAGAGAAGCCTCTTCAAAGGGAGGGGGAGTCCCCTGGGAGAGAAACCAGCTCACAAAGACAGTGGTTTTGACAGTGTTTCAGTTTGTGAAAGGAAACTTCAGAGGATAAGTGGCAAAAGGAAGTGGGGGGGTAAGGAAAAGGCCAACTGTTGCATCCTAATATTCTGCAGTGTTCAAAACAGCATTATCAAACAGACCACTTCTATGTTTGCATGGCAGTGTCCCCTAGTGGGAACCTGACACTCTTAGCAGGGGTAATTCCCATCATGGTGCCCCCTGGAGGGCAAGGCTAACATTGCTACCACTGCCTGCCTCTTGCTTGGAGCGCACCTTGTTCTTTGCGCCTATACCTGCTTTTTAAAATCTGGGTCACATTTTGAAAGGAGAGCAAAAATTCCATGGCTTCTGCCACATTCTGAAGGCCTCTCCACTGAGACAGACCTTACAGTTAGAGGCCTCTGGGTTTCCCCACATACCAGCTAGTCAAGGCTTCCATGCATGCCATGACACAGCATGGATCAGGTCCTTCCTTTCTCTCCTGTTCCTTCCACGGCCAAATTTAGATGATTAGCTCACTTGCAGAGACCTGGGTGTTTTGGTCTGCTTAAGTAAAGAACAAAGGGAGCCAACTTATAGGTCCATCAAAGCCAAGCTTGTCTACTCTGACTGGAAGCTGACCTTTCCCATCATCACCTGCTCCCTTTTTCTTTCTTTATCATGTTTCGGAGCTGGCCATACATGCATGTCTGAGCTCTGTAGAAATGTGTGTCTGTAGCTCAGACACCATTTTTGAACTTAGATTTTGTACTTTCGTAACTTAGATATTACCTATAAACCTGCCTTTATTTTGCTACAGTAATTGCTGCTTCAAGATCTAGATTATGTAATTAAATACTCCTTTTATTTCTTCCCAAAACAATGTGTGTGTGATTGCAATACCAGGAAAATTCAGTCTGCCTTAAAGCATCCTGTTTCTAGAAGGTTAAATCAACCTTGGCTTAGCTTCCAAGTTTAAGCTGCAAAGGATACTACTCTGCTGATCTCACTAACGTGAGCAAGGATAGATATTAACTAAACAATATATTCTCTCCTAGTGTCTAAATCCATTCCTACTTTAACTATGGAACTCACTCCCACAGGAGGCAATGATAGCCACCAGCTTGGATGACTTTAAAAGAGGACTGGACAAATTCATGAAGGATAAGGCTATCAGTTTCTGCTAGCCACAATGGCTATGTTCTGCTTCCATGATCAGAGGCAATCATGTTCCCGAGCACTGCTTGCTGGAAACCACAGGCGGGAAGAATGCTGATGTGCTTAAGTCTTCCTTATCAGTTTTCCACAGTCACCTGGTTGGCCACTGTGAGAACAGGATGCTGGATGAGATGGGCCATGGGCCTGATCCAGCAGGCTCTTCTTATGGTCTTACACCCCAAAGTGAGCAGTCAGTCACCCAATGATGGACAGAATTTCAACTGCCCGTGTTCTCATCCCTATTGACCCAGGGGAGTCACAATTCTCTGTCCCTGTCCTTATTTTGCCATTCAGGGGAGCTTTTTATTTTTAAGGGCCTAGTTTTCCTTCCTTGGGGTTAGCAAAGGGAAAATACAGTGGTACCTTGGGTTAAGAATTTAATTCGTTCTGGAGGTCCGTTCTTAACCTGAAACTGTTCTTAACCTGAAGCACCACTTTAGCTAACGGGGCCTCCTGCTATCACCGCACCACCACCGCACGATTTCTGTTCTCATCCTGAAGCAAAGTTCTTAATCCAAGGTACTATTTCTGGGTTAGCGGAGTCCGTAACCTGAAGCGTCTGTAACCTGAGGTACCACTGTATAAGGATGCTTCTCCAGTCTTTCCGTGTACTGACACCCCCAGTTCAAAAGCAAAACAGGCTGTTGCATAGGAAAGCAGGAATGCCTACAGCCAAGGTGGCCAACTTTTCTCTTTGCCCTTGTAGCTGTGCCTTTAATAGAGACTTGATCTGCAGTATGGAGCCAGCAATGTGACATTTTGCTGTTGCCATACCATATGACCAAGACACAACAGCAAGAGCCAATGGAAAGGTGACGACCCTATATGTAGAACAGAAAGAGAAAAATGAGCTTTCAGCAGCTTACCTTAGTGAAAGTGGGGGGCAAGGGGAGAGAAGGAAGAGTGTTAAAAAGACTGTTCATCTGCAAAATGTTGGAAGTATGTATATTTAGGCAAAGCTTGCAACCATGGGACTGATTTCTAGGTGACACACAACTGTGCTTGTTTCCTTTGCAGGTTATTCTTCACCCCTAATGGAGAAAGAAACCACCCCGAATCCTCAGCTCATCTCTAGCAATTGTAAGTTACAGCTAGGCCCTCAAAACAACAACCATTTTTGTGATTGTGGCAACAGCAGCAAAGAGAGGCAGCTGCTTTTTATGCCTCATACAAGAGTGATAATCACACATTTAGAAGCCTTTGAATTGCAAGCAACTCAAGGCCACCAAAATCCCATTAACAAGCCTCTGCGAGATAATTAAACATCAGTTAGTGAAACAGTCATTTAACGGGGGGGGGGGGGCGATAAAAGGAACTGTCAGCTGTACGTGTTCCCCACTCTCATCCCACGCACCTCCCAGGCCTGCATTCTTCTTCATCACTCCCAGAATCCTTGAGAAAGGCTGTTTGCGTGCACACAAAGGCAGGCAGGCAGGGGAGACCTTGTAAGGAAGAGATCAAACCCATCAGCATCTTGCAGCAAGACAGATGTCTCCACCTGTCTTCTAATATGTGCAAAGCTCAAGCAGAAAAGAGGTAGGAAAGGGGCTGTGGAGGGATTGGTCCAGTCCTTACCAGCTTCCCCTTTCCACACATACACACACCACTCAGAAGAAGAGTCCTGCTGGGTCAGATCCAGCAGCCAGCTAGATGGTTCTGGGCAGCTCACAAGGAGATCACAGCCTGCCAGTCGAGCTCCCCCTATACCAGTCTCTCCTTCCACCATTCAGATTAGTAATGTCCCAAACCCTGTCCTTCGATTTCCCAAAAGTTTTATTCCTCCCTGAAAGAGGTTTCTGTTTTATTTCATTTTCTCATTCTCACCCTGCATCCCAGGAATGGAACTTGGCACTGAAAAGTACTTCTAGGGCCAAACCCTGGTAAACCTTGGATTAAACTAAATGCAGGCAATATGCCATAGAAATTCAACTACAATGTTCAGGAAAGCACAGAGTGTGTTGCAGAGAGAGGTTTGGAAAAGAGATTCTTCTTAGCAGAGTTAGCACAATGGTGATTACTCCAGGCACATTAAAACTTTGCTAGATTTACATCTGCCCTAATCCAACTTTAAACAAACATTCCCCATGAAAATACTTCAGCTAAAATAAATCACACACTTAGCTTTGCAAATAAGTGAATGTTTTACTTAAAGAGCTTCAAGAAGTAACAGCAAACAAGTTGCCATCCATTGGCAGTACAGTAAAGTGAAAATGAAAAAATCTTCCAAATGACTTAAAAAGAAAAACAACTTTGTTTCCTTACCAAAAGCATCATGCAGTCTTTAGGTTAGCAAAGATGCATGCTTTAAAACCTCCCTTTGGGGGAGATTCAGTTCACTTGGTTTTTCTTGCTGTTGGGAGCCATAGCCACGTGGCTCCTTCCTTGTTCCAGAAAGCAGAGAGAGAGAGAGAGAGAGAATGGGAGGGAGAAAACAAAATGCTGCAGGAAACCTGTTAAGTTCCACCACCCCCACCACCCCTCACTGGCAACCTGAGCTCAAGTTAACCCTTGCATGCATGCAAGTGTAAGTCAGTAACTGTATTTCACTATTTCACAGAGTGAAATAGTCACAGTCCCATCACCTTGTTCCTGGCTTTGTCTCCAGGCAAGTGATGTCCAAAGGGCTGTGCCAAATGGTTTCCAATTTTCAGTCTGAAAATTTCCCCCAAAGATGCTAGGATTTAATTCAATCCTACCAAAACGTTCCTTAAAAGCAATGAGTATTAAAAACCACATGAAGTCAGCAGCAACATGTGGCATGCCCCAATTTTGCATGGGCAGATGCAGTTCAAATGTGCCACCGTCTCTTTACCAACCTCGAGTCTGTTCTCCCATCATTCCATGCATCTGCCATCCCCCACAGACACAAAGGTTCTGGGCAAGCATCACCTCCTGCACTGACCTCGACCCTTCTGCTCTGGTGTGGAGACAAGCTGGACAAGGAGGCCAGTGAGGGCAGATTGGAATGTCAGCTGTCCATCAAACATCCTTGTGGAACTTCAGAGGGCCTCTCTCTGACCTCTCTCTCGGTTTGCCTTTCTGGCACTGGAGAGATCTTGCTTTGGAAAGACCAAGCTTCTCGTACACATGTGTGTGTGTACATGCACTGGAGATACTCACAGCCAGTTCAAAAAGCTGAGAGGTGAGACACCCTGAAGAAAAGGTTTATAAATACCAGCATTGGTGGAGAGGAGGGCAGGAAGGAAACTAAAGAGCCTCAGTAGAAACTTGGGGGCCCTACAGGCTTCCTTTGAATTGTGCATTCATGAAGATTTGTGTTCCTGGTACTGTTGAGGCAGTCATATGGAGCCCTGCTTTTAATGCTGTGTCTGTGCCTAGTGGGAGTGGAGTTATTTCTTTAGTTTGGTTTGTTCTTGTTTTTATTATGTATTTTGTGTTTTTATTTTGTGGACTGCCTTGAGATCTTTGGAGGAAGGGTGGTATGCAAATTACTGTAATTGATTGATTGATTGATTGATTGGTTTCTATTTTGCAGCTGCAAAAGTTTGGGGTCATCATAGGACACCATGTTGTGGGATTTGCACTAGCTGCCAGTTTCCAGGTTTTTTGTTATTTTAAGTAGACCCCAAAAACCTTAAGTCTGCTCACCCCTAGTTTAAAATAAGCCCCCTCCTCTCTCTCGGCCAAACCAGATGAGATGTGGAAGATCCACGAGTGGCTCCCACAAGGCTTTCATGTTTATTTCAAAACAGCTGTGGGGTGGGGGACTGCAGATCTGATCAGAGCAGTGGCACTGGGAGAACAAGGGGAGCTACTCTTTCCCCCTATCTAAACTGCCCCCACTTCTCCATGAAATTTCCCCAATTTAAAGTGCCCCCAATGCGCCAATAGTCCCCCAACCCAGTGGAAAAATAGAGGTATCTGTAACATGCAATCTATTTTGGGGGCACTGCGGGTGCTCATAGGATCCTTGGGGGATGATTTAGATCTGAAAAGTGGTGCAAAAGGAGCAGGTTAAAAACCCTCCCCCACCCCACCCTACCTGGGCATTTCTGCTCCGATAAAAATCAGTGTGCACAAAAACGTGTCCCTGGGGCTTCGCTTTTGCTAAAAAATGCCAGCGTATGCAGATCTCCCTCTTTACGCCTGCTTTGACCCTCCACCTTCCCCCAGGAGTCGGCAGGGATCGTGTCATCAAGCCAAAGCCGCCTCTCCCCTCCTGCCTAATTGCCCTTAAATAAAACTCAGCTCGCTGCTCAAAGGAAATCGATTCAATTTAGTAAAGAGCTCCAAGGACTGAAGATTGGGAGGTGTGCGTTAGCAACAAACATAATCAGAGGAGGGGCACTGCTGAGTTACACGATTAGGAGGCATGGGCTTGCCACATCTCAGAGTGTGTGTGTGTGTGTGTGTGTGTGTGTGTGTGTGTATGTGTGTGTGTGTAGGTGACAATTGGCCCAAACAGAGCCAGTGGATTCTTCCGGCTTGTTTGTTTTTGACCCCTCTCAGAAAGCTGACAGAGAGAACTGCCAAGGACCCACAAAGGAGGAGGCCTGCTGTGTCTCTGAATGATTCCCTGATCTGGCCTTGACCCTTTCCCATCAGGCTCACTAGGGATAAATCAGTGTTTGGTGTGAATGGACCAGATCATGGGTGCCACAGCACTCCAATTGTTGTGCTCTGGGGTTGGGCCTCACATGTAAGCCAACCTGCCAGCTTCTCTTACCCCACTAGTTAATAGCTGCAAGACAGTTAACTGCAAGACAGATAGAAGGGAGAGGAGAGAATGGGAGACACTGCTGGCTGGAGCATATAATAAGGCCAAGGTGCCCCCACCTCTGCTACAGAACTAGCCACTCCCCAAGGAGTCTGCCCACTGCTTCTGTGTATGAGTCACTGTTCTGACCTTGCCTCGTTCCCAATGACCTTCACTGGGGGCGGGGTGATTTTGGATTCTGCAGTCACTCCCTGACACACAAGTTGCAGGAGGATCACCATCTGTCGGAGAAGACACACACACACAACAGTGGCTTACAAAGAAGCACAGCTAGTGGTCTCCTCTGAAGGAGGAAGTTCTTCTCAGGCACTCTAAAAGTAGGTCTTTATGGGAGAAGGTGTGGCCAGATTCCAGAGCTGGAAAGAGCACCTTGGACTTTCCTAGAGAGGAATCCAAATTGCATAGGACAATGGCGATAGAGGGAGTGTCTCCCTACAGAGACGGGTTTAGGGGAGCATGACCGGTTCGGTCACACTGGTCACAGAGTATCAGGGGTGCTGCAGGAGGACACAGCAGCCATGATTTAGAATGAAGCACAAGAGGCAGGGGGCACACAGGGCATCACTGAAGTTAGAGACCCCAGAGTCCACCACTACTCCCTAGTTTGCTTATCACTTTCCTTCAGCCATGCAGGAGGGGCCCTGAATCAGACTGGAGCATCAACTATAGGAGGGGAGGGGTGTCATTCTTTCCAAACAGCCCATTTCCCAACCAAACGTCTCCTCCCTCAACTGCTGCTCCAATCAGATTCAGAGCATGCACAAAGCTGAAATGTTGTTGTTGTTTAGTCATTTAGTCGTGTCCAACTCTTCATGGACCAGAGCACGCCAGGCACTCCTGTCTTCCACTGCCTCCCGCAGCTTGGTCAAACTCATGTTGGTAGCTTCGAGAACACTGTTCAATCATCTTGTCCTCTGTCGTCCCCTTCTCCTTGTGCCCTCCATCTTTCCAAACATCAGGGACTTTTGCAGGGAGTCTTCTCTTCTCATGAGGTGGCCAAAGAATTGGAGCCTCAGCTTCAGGATCTGTCCTTCCAGTGAGCACTCAGGGCTAATTTCCTTAAGAATGGATACGTTTGATCTTCTTGCAGTCCATGGGACTCTCAAGAGTCTCCTCCAGCACCATAATTCAAAAGCATCAATTCTTCAGCGATCAGCCTTCTTTATGGTCCAGCTCTCGCTTCCATACATCACTACTGGGAAAACCATAGCTTTAATATGGCCTGAGAGAGACCCAAATTGACAGATTCACCCATCCCTGCCAATGGGACTCAGAGGCACTTTGCTTTTCTTGGCATCCCAGCTGGAGAATGGGAAAAGGGCACAATTCAAGGCCACACCATGGAGTCAGAATTTCACCCCTTTAATGAATGTGCACATTGCTTCTCTGAAGCACACACAATTCACCTTATGGAAATCAACCGCCTCCGTAGTTCAGGCCTGTCCCTCCTTTGTGCAGCTTTCGTTCAGCTGTATCATCTCTAATGCCGGAGAAGCCAGAGACCACACATATTGGAGTTTATTCCCCAAGGGATGTTAAGTACAGAGCAGAGAGGAATCCTTCTGTCTATTGAGTTCTGTGTGCACCATGTGGAAGACGAGCAGGCTCAAGTGAAGGCAGTAGTTGCTATAGAGATACTGGAAGGCTGGATGGGTGGGGAGAGTGGAGTAGAGAGAGAGAGAGAAGTTGAGTCTCTGCACTGAAGCCAAGAAAGAATTGGACCTCGCTCGTTCTCTCACAGGGAAACAGAAATTGCCAATGTGTTTCTACACAATATAGATTACAAGAAAGGTCTTGACACTGAACATTTTTGGACATATTTCCTTCAAAATGAGGGGCATGGGGTGCACAGAAGGATTTTCCACACCACTCTGGTAGACAACTTTAGCTACAAACACAATTCACATTGGTCCCTAGAGTGGCTAGAGTGTCAGACTAGACTCTGGGAGACCTGGGTTCAAATCCCCACTCAGCTACAAAGCTCACTGGTTGACCTTGAGCCAGTCACTGCCTCTCAGGCTAACATACCTCACAGAGTTGTTGCATGGGGGGAAAGGAGAAGGGAAGCGCTGTGCGTTGCCTTGAGCTCCTTGAGGTAAAAGGTGGGATGTAAATGTAGCAAGTAAATGAAAATAAATAAGTGGACCAGTCTGAAAATGGGCCATTGTTACACAGTCAAAATCTTGACACATGAAGTTACCTCAGAACAGAGGCCAGCACGAGCCATAGCAAAGAAGCCGCACGTGGAAAGGCCCACTGAGCTGTGGGCTTTCTGTTCCCCTTGACACACTTGTGGCCTGAAAAAGCTGAAAGGAGGGTCATTTGTACATCTCTTCTTCAAAATGGGACAGGGGAGCAGAGAGCGATTCAAAACGTTCTTACAAGAATCCAGTTCAAAACTTTTCTCCTCATTCATGGGGGCGGGGGGGGGAGTATTCACTAAATGGCTCGGCCAATTCAGCTAGTATAATTATCAAGCCATGGAGAGAAGCTTTCCACTGAGTTCAGCCTCACTAGGCCCCTGAGGGAACCCCAGGATGGAATGACAGCTCACATGCACACCCCAACGTTGACAATAGCTATTCACCCATCACCTGCCTTTGACAGTTTCTGTATTCTCTCCACAGGGAGAAAAATCAAGCAAGGGACAAGTGTCAGTGGAAGAGCACCCCTGCTAGGTCAGGCTGCAAGACGCAGCTTGCTTGAGGCCAGTCATGCTATTTGATCTGTTCAAGGGGCTTGGCCAAGAAAGATGTCTGTCCCCCACCAGCCAGCTCTCCCACTGTGTGCAGGAGACGCCAGATTCTCAGGTTGCCGTCCCTTACCTTGCTATGCCATCCTGACTTAGTCCTGCTCAGCTAGCAGAATCGGAGCAGCCAGATCAAAGTGGCAGCAGCTCTTTCTGAGGCTTCAACACTGCAGCAGGCAAACGAAGATGAATGTTGCTAAACCTGAGCTGCTATGTAGCTGTGATGTAGGAGCATTGCAGGACCTTAGCTTGTTGGTTGTCAAGTTGTGATCTAAGTGCCTCTTGCTTACTTTGTTGTCAGACACTTAGACAAGAGTAGAGCAATAAAGGCTCAAATCTATTGCATAGCCTGTTGCTGTGAAGCATTTTCAGGTTCTGATTTCCAGAAACCCCTGCTGTGGTCTTCCTGCAGCAGGTTATTTAACGTCTTTCATTGTGATAGTCAGCTCCTCTGCATTATTTCATGTTATTTCTACCCATCTAAAAGACTTGCAGTGGATAACGCTGGCAATCAACCTTTCCTGGCCCAGGAAACAAAGGAGCCCCAGTTAGTTAGTTATTTTATACAAGTGACGGTTTGTCAGCATTTTCTATATCTGTTTGTCTATGAGATCCATCACCATGCCTCTTCCTCTCCTACACTGTCTCTCTGTCAGCCACCAAAGGACAGTCGTTACTGCTTCTGATATAATCCAGTCTGGTAAGTACATAACCCAACAGTTGAAGACCAGTGATTTAAAAAATACACATTTCTTTCTTTGCCACCTTTGGAGTAATACAAGGGGGAGAGATGGGATGGTGGAGAAATTCAGCTTCATTTGGATTTTAATGAGAAACTACCTAATTCACACTTCTCAAACCAATATGTGAACCAAAACAGAGGAATCCTTTGAACTTCACATTTATCTGAATTTTGCAATGCAGTTCTCCAAACAGGATTGCATTCAGAATTGCATACGTTATGGGGGGGGAGGTGTGAGAAACTTCACACTGTAGAGAAAGCAATACAGGAAAATATTAGGGGAAAATGCTTGCATAAATGTGTGTATTAGTCCAAATGGCAAATAAAAATGCATTCACAAGGAGAAATTCACACTAAATCGCTGCCGAATTTTTGTGAGCATTTTTTGTTTATTCAATGCAAATGGCTGCAGAAATGTGGATTTAAGATCAGAAACTGAGATACCAAAGTTGATAAGATTCATTGATTCCTGGGCAAGGGCCACCCTGATTACCTCCAAGAGGAGGGAATGGTTTCTTATTTTTTGCTGAGTGGCCATTTATCAGGGATTCTTTAGTTGTGATTCGTGCACTGCAAAGGGGTTCGATTAGATGACCCTTGGTATCCCTTCCAGGGCTACAATTCTATGATTCCATGATGGAGATGATCTCAGGAGTGGTGGAGAGAATTTCTGATCTGGCTGTTCTTGAGTATTTCAACATATTCCATAGCCATCAATCCTAGAGCAGCTCCCAATTTCATGGCTGTCCCAGCAACTGTGAGAGTGACCCAACATGCCATGTCGCCAGACACACTCTTGGTTTGGCTTTCTCAGTCAAGGAGACCTTTGTTCCACCAGGAATTTTAAAACTATGCTTCATTGTGTTTTAGTCAAATTATTATTGGCTAAGTCCCAATGCTGTTTAATAATTATTTTATGCTATTTATATTGGGTTTATGTGGATTTTTGTACTGATGTAGTTCTAAGCTATTTGATTGTTTCATATTTTATTACTTTAATTTTTTTGTCAACTGCTCAGACGACATGGTTAATGTGCAATATTACAAAATAAAATAATAGAAGTCTCCCATCCTCCCATTTTCTTCACTTACTGTTTTTCCAAACTCCCTCCAGGTACAAGTTGTCCTTTGTCTAACGCACTCTATATTTGAGTAGTATACTTTGTTGGGAGTGAACTAAATAACATACGTGGGCAAGTGTTGCTGTTTCTCCTCCCTCCCATACATAATTTTACAGAGTCCTGACTAGGAAAGAAAAATACACACTAAACACATGGTCTTTACTGTAAAGCAAGAGCTCCACCTGCTGATGATTAGATGCTTTGCACTTCATGCTTTTCAGTACAGCTTGGCGGCATTCAACTAACTCTACTGCTCTATCATTTATGCCACAGGTGTCGGCTAATGGTTAAAAAACAGAGACCAACTGGCTTCAAAATCATAACTTTAGTACAGGCATCACCTTAAAACAGAAGCCACAAAAGGAAAATGAGGTTTCTTGATAGTGAGTTTCTCCCAGGACTTCCGGGTTAGCGCGATCGGCTAATGGCGGATTCCCTCCAAGCTCCGGAGGGAATCGGCTCTGCTGCAGACGGGTCTCATCGCGACGGCGACGCGGGGACCCTTAGAAACCGCAGGCGTGGAAGCCTGCGGACTTGGTGACTCGGTGGGCACCTCAAGCGCCCCCCCCGACCCACGAAGAGCCTTTTTAAAGGCTACGGAGAGGGTACGGAGAGTGGCGTGGTGCTGTGAGTAGACCGCTACTGCAGTGGAGCGAAGCCGCGAGCCATGGCCGGAGAGCGCTGACTTTTTTCCCTGAAATTTGGACTTGAAATAACCCGTGAGTAGAATGGAATTTGGACTCTAAAATTTTTACCTTTAAATTCGGTACGACCGGGGGATGTGCTAAAGGGAAGTCCGCACCCCCTCTATTTACAAAAGATTTAAAGCAAGGATCGGAGAACTAAGGTGGAGATATCTTTTTTTTTTTTTTTTGGTACGAGTTAAAAGACATTAATTCCACGAATTTGACAGAAGAAGATTTGTGCTGGAGAGTAAGAGTTGAACTTTAGAAGCTTTTGTCTAACCCCCCCCCCCCCCAACCCGGGAGTGCCCCTGTGTGTGAGCTGGAGGAAAAGGAACAAGGAGTTTGACAGCTGTCAAAGGAGCTGTCAAACGGGCAGTTAAAGTTAAAAAATTTTATTGTTTAACATCTCTCTGGACTAAATTTGCTATATTTGAATTAAAGTGCTTGGGAACAAAGTAGTTACAAATAACAAAGCAACAGATTGTTGGGAAAGGACTATTAAGTAACTAGAATCCCCCTAGGGGAAACTTTGAAACATTACAATGGCTACACATGGAAAATTACAGGCAGAGATAGAAAGAATGTTTCTTCTCGTGGGAATACTGCAAGAGCAAAGCATGGCTATGAACAAACAACTTATAACCTTGAACTCTAAAACAAGCAACCCTGCTGAATGCATAAAGGATCTGACTGAAACAAAATCTGCAGCTGAACCAGAGGAGACTTTTTTGGAACTGGAGGAGAGGGAAGAAGGAGTTAAGAAACTACAGGAGAGTACCAATCTGAAGCCTACACTGCTAGAACATAAAGAAGAAGATCTTGGGATTACCAATCTGTGAAAGATGCGAAAGTGGAAAGAGGAAGCCCATGGAACACTTGGAATACTGGAACTTAAAAGAAACAAGAAATATGATTGGGGCTTCCTCTTTGAGTATGGGAGATCAGTTGGCTTGTTGCAGCAGCTGTTACCAAGTATTTTGGATGGAAGAAAATCTGATGAGACTGTGCCAGAGCTCCTTCGAGAACTGAGGACCAACAAAGAGGGCTACCAACAAAACCGGCAGAGAGAGACTGACAGAGATTTGAAGGCCTCTGATGTGAGGAATCCAGGCTAAGAACTGTTTTGTGGACATTTATTTTGGGAAGGGACAGAAACCGGGGTAGGGAGGGAGGGGAGAACAGAATTTTAAAACTTTTATGACTTTTGTGTTTGGCTATTATGACCTACATTCAATATAAAAAGGGGGAAATTCGTGGAAGGGAATTTGGGTCGACCTTAGAAAAGGACTTAATATTTATAAGAAAATTGGACAAGTAAAATTTGGCCAAGTAATAAGAATTAATTTTAAAAATAACAATAATATGTTAAAGAAGAGAGATAAGAACCTGCTGAGCTAATTATTGGATTTGGGATGTATGAAGGGGGGGTGGGGGGAAGTCAGGGAGTGGGGTTAAGAAAGTAAGGTTATGAAATTATACATGTTTTGTTTTTGTTTTCATCTGTGTGTGTTTTTAAAATGTGAAAACCCAATAAAAATTACTTTAAAAAAAAAAAAAGATAGTGAGTTTCTCCCTCTGTATGCAGCTGGCGGGGTGGGGTGAGGGTGGTGTTGTACCACAAAACAGTCATATGGTCCTCAGCAAATCTAATTTGTCATTCATGTTTGCCTGCCATCTTTTTCAGTTCCTCTTTCACTCTTTAGGTGAGTGAAGCTGTAGCCAATCTGGTTGAGCCACACCTCCATGGTTCGTATGCAGAAGGTTCCAAATTCAGTCCCTGGCATTTCCAGATACAGGGTGACTGCCAAGCCAGGGTGCTTTCAAAGTCAGCAGAATAGATGTCTGACCAGGTACCAAGACTGGGTCAATCAGGGACACAGCACTTTGCAGAAGCAAATTTAGTTGTTGACAGCAATCCATCCTGCAACTTTAT
This sequence comes from Podarcis cretensis, assembly GCF_951804945.1. Taxonomy (NCBI): domain Eukaryota; kingdom Metazoa; phylum Chordata; class Lepidosauria; order Squamata; family Lacertidae; genus Podarcis; species Podarcis cretensis. The sequence continues at coordinate 34,289,431 of NC_137177.1, forward strand.
CATGAAGGCAACTGAAAGTCGGCCAAGGGCAGCTGGTGCCTCTTTCACAAAAGGAACAGGAAGGATCCTTTTGGAAGGTCCTTCACCCTTTCTGCAACTCATTCCAGGAGCCCTACAAACCCCAGTGCATTTCCAGACAATTAGTCTTGCTTCTAATTTGATTTGGTGTGTTCATTAGTCACAAGACAAAGGCTGAGCTCATTGGAGATTCCTTGAGCAAACACAAGGGCAATGAGATTAGAGTCACGTCCCCTAGGATAATTATTCGTGAAAAATGAGGCTTTGGTTTCAGCAGTAAAGATGTCCACGTGGATTGAGGGCTCCGCAAGTCATCAGGGTCCCTCCAGCAGGCGTCTCTTTGCCCAGAATTGAAATACAGGCTGCTGCAAATGTCACAGGCCTGAACGCACGGAGACTGAAGCAGTGGAATTACAGTCAGTTTGGATGTGGAGAAGATCATCACGGCAGCCACTTTAGCCATAAGACTAAACAGAGGCTAAATGATAGGGATACAAGTTTTAGTATTGTTTGTGGCATGACTACATCTCCTTTCAAGACAGAATAAATGGACACAAACCTGACATGATGAAAAATACCAATATCCAAAACCCAGTGAGAGATTATTTCACCTTTCCAGGACATTCTGTAACTGACCTTAAGGTGGCCATAATGGAACAAAAGAGCTTCAAAGGTAGACTGCAATCTGAAACCACTGAATTGCAATTCATTGAGAGTTTCAGTGCTGCCATGTGTGGATTGAATTGGCGTGAACGGAGGGGAAGGGCTAAAGGACTTGATCCCCCAATGGGAAGAGAGCACAGGGCACTCCTCCAAAGGGACTGTGGGAAAGAGTGATCTTAAATATAACACACGGGGGAAAGACCATAGACAATGTGGGTCTTCAATGGAACCTGTTGCCCTATTCCTCCTAAAACAACATAGAAGTGATCAATTTCTCTCTTTGAAGAAGTCAACATTAAATGCTATGAGGGAACATGTCTGGGCATGTGTTGATGCTGGTACACTGGGTGATGAAGCCCCTTCTCAGAGAGAGGAGGTCAAGTGGGCCACAGCACTGGTGCTGAGCAGCTCTTCCTGGTATTTTTTTATCATTACAAGTTCATATTGAATAGAATTCATTGTTTGATTCGTATGTTTTTGCCTTTTAATATGCTATTGTGGGGGTTTTTTCCAGTTGCAGCAGTTTCAATTTTAGTAAAATTTTAATGTTATGATTTTGAGTCACTTTGAGCTCAACATTGTGGTTGGAAAAACTGAATGCAAATATTAAATCAAATGAAAATCAAAGTACATGTATCAATTAGCTCACCAATGCCAGGATGTACTTCTTTTCATCAGAAACTGGTTTTGTCAATGCCCACTGCTAATAAGGTAATTATCACCATCTGAACTTTTTGGCATTTCATTTCCTGCTGACCTCACCATTTGAAATCCCTGCCAACTATATATACCTGCAGCTCAGGATCATGTCTGATGAAATGAACTGTAATGCTTGAAAGCATGTGCCATATTAAATTAAGCTGCAAGCGTATGCATGTTTACTTTAGCAGTGATTCCTGCATTGCAGGGGGTTGAATTCGATGACCTTTTGGGTCCCTTCTAACTCTACATTTCTATTACTCTACTCAGTGGGGCTTATTTTTTTTCTTGACATGTGCATTGTATGGGTGGTAAAGGTGCAGAAACAGGCCTAGCTGAGGTTATCAGGTCAATTGGCAAGCCTAGCCTTCAAAGGTTGCAGTGGAAAAAGAGGGCACTCAGCAGATAAAGCACACAGCCACACGGTGCCCCCATGAATCTTCCTTCCCAGTTTACCACCCACACCCCATTTTTCAAAAACTGCATGTCTGAAATCCAGCCACTATGCAGCTCAGATGTATTCCCCCTCTGCCTATGACTCATACACTATTTTACTCATCTCTTGTGATTTCTTCCTTCTGTTTTCTTCCACACCTACCTATTACCTCAACTGAAAACTCTTCAAGGTTAATGCCTGCTCTGTGAGAATCTTGCCTAGCAACAGTCTAGATGTCTAAATATCCTGTGGCTAAGATTGTCCGGAAGTCTTGTCTAGCAACAGAGGAATAAGCAAGTCCATTGACTTACAATGACCAGGACAATGGCTTTTTAATAAGAACTCTAGCTGTCTAAATTTCCTGTGGCCAAGATTGGCTGGAAGTCTTGTCTAGCAACAGAGGAATAAGCAAGTCCATTGACTTACAATGACCAGGACAATGGCTTTTTAATAAGAACTCATGGTAGAAGCACTTACTAGAAATTCCCACTGACCTAAAAACAACAGACAGCACAACCAAATACCTCTTTCCAGGAAAAACCACCCCAGCAGCATCTATGAAGAAAACACACACAGCACATGTCCATATGCCAGAGTCTCTCACCAAACATTGAACTCATCCAACACTTCTTATCCTTTCTACCCCAATCATGGCATGGACTGTCCTAAAACCTACTTCTCTTTCACTGCCAAATTTCAAATCAGTTAACTGAACCATTTCCTAACTATATATTATAGAACCTACTCCCCGCTGCCAAATTTTTCATTATAATATCAGAATGAGATTCAGCTGACGTAGCCTTATAATTAGTCATGTAACAAGCTTAAAATCAGGGATATGGGAGTGGGAAACTCCTTCCCCATACATACATAAATGTTTAATTATCGTGGATGGAATTCCCTGTTTACAGAAATGAAGTGTAGGTCCCCTGTTAGGGCTCAGGAATGAAGAAGAACACAGTAAACAGTTTTGCCAGAACCGCCAAAGTGCTTAAACCCAGAGGGTTCTGTTGTTTCCAAAGCTTTAGAAGAACTGAACACCTGAATGCAAAAGCTAAGAGCAAGTCTCCCGCCTGCCTGCTCTCCTTCTCCCCCTCACTCTGTCTAATTGCTTCGTTAGCGTTATTTGTAAGGTAATTGCAGTTTAATTATCTGCAAAAACAAACAAATTTGGAAAGTAATATTTGAGAGGAGTCATTTGGTCTGGAGGAACAATACACCTGCAGGTTGAATGCGATCCCTTCCCCATTACAAACTCCCCCAGGCAAGCAGGGAGCTTCCCATGTTCATTAAAGAAAAACCTTGATAGCCACAGCAATTCAATGGCCTGCATGGGGAAATCACTGCAAGGTTCTGCCAGATGTGGAACTGGGTCTCCGAGAAGCTCACTCCTCTTTCAGCCCTGCAACTTTTCCCTTTCACTGTGCCCGTCTCTCCCAATCCACATCTTTCCCCCTTGTCCTTCGGTAGGGTGGACACAGAGGAAGAGAGAGCACCCTTGGGTGCTTCCCAGGGTGGGGGAGCAGGGAAGGCTGCTGCTGCTTTAGGACCAATGTCCAAACCCAAGTGACTGTTAGGCTTCCCACCCACTGTACCTGCACACTAGTAAATAAGCAGCTGTTGGAGAAACACAATCGTCTCCAGCGCTGTCTCTTTTTCAAGGAAACTGACAGCTCATGGAAATTCCTCATTGCTCACCGGAATGGAGAGCATGAAATGTTAAAGCAGCAGAATCCTACAAGAGAACAAGAAAAGTACTTTGGGTGGGATGGGGAGACTGCTACCATAGAATAGTCTAATTCTTTGAGCATTTTGACTTCTTAGTGGCCTTGAATTCCTTGGAAAGTAGGCTAGATGTCAGGGGTTTTTTAATGAAATGGAGCAATGGGTCTCGTGAATTTGTCTAAACCTCTTTCAAAGCTGTGTAAGCTCATGGCCTAGGGCCTTGTGGGAAGAAGCATGCCAGAGAGAGACTAGACAGAGGAGGGGCAGGTTTTGGACATGCTGGTTCATCACACACCTGCCCCATGGGTTGGTGTTGCAAATCCAAAGTAGTGCAAAGGGGAAGCAACCTGAGCCATTCCCTGCTCCTCCTGCCATTACTTCCCTGCACTTCTGGGAGAAAACAACTTAGAGCAACAGACCATAAAGGGGTAAGGAGAGGAAGAGGCCATGGCCCCTCACCCACACACAATTGGACACCTCCTCTTGCCCTGCTTTGTATATGAAAGAAGGCTTGTGTCAGGGACTGGCACCTCAAACCCCACCCTTACCCCACCCTTGTTGGCCTTATTTGGAAAAAGAGAGGGGAAGGGGCCCTCGGAGGGCATCTTGTCTGAAAACACATGAAAAAATGTGGAGCTAGCAGCACTGCATGAGGTCTCTGAACCCCTTGATCAGCTGACCCAAAGAAGGTCAAGCACCTGCTTTTGACTGTAGTTACAAACAGCTCCCCACTAAGGATCACACTCTGGCAAGCCTCACAGATCCTGCCTTGCAATATTCTTACTGCCTGCCATGGAAAATCCAAATGGCAGCCAACCTCCCTCCCTTCCTCTCACGCATGCCCCTGGCACACTCAGTAACCCCCACAGGGAGCATATCTCTTGAATCTTTCAGCCTGGACAGAGTGCATCCCTCCCCCCAGAAAAACTTGTCTTAACAGGCCTCTGTTTTTAGTAGGGATGGAAGCATATGTGTGGTGTAGTGGTTAAGAGCGGTAGTCTCATAATCTGGGGAACCGGGTTCGCGTCTCCGCTCCTTCACATGCAGATGCTGGGTGACCTTGGGCTAGTCACACTTCTCTGAAGTCTCTCAACCCCACTCACCTCACCGAGTGTTTGTTGTGGGGAAGGAAGGGAAAGGAGAATGTTAGCCGCTTTGAGGTAGTGATAAAGCGGGATATCAAATCCAAACTACTACTCCTCCTCTTCTTCTTCTTCTTCTTCTGCCATTTCTGTTCTCCCGGTTTCTCATTTTTCCAATCTTAAATCCAGCAATTCATACACACACACACACACACACACACACAAATAAATTCACATGAAAATTCATCAGCATCCTAGTGAGAATTTCTCCCGATATACACATTTTTATATGCACCTTTGACTAATGTACACATTTTTGCAGTCAGCTTCCCCTAATATAATGTTATTCTGTATGTTCTTTTCAGTAATATATTAATTTTCATACACACTTTCCCCAAATATATGCATTTTTGTGCATGTTCTTTGGTTGGAGACACACATCACAAAATTTGGAATTTTTTAAGGATAGCTGCTTTTTGGCTCAAATTGTTTCAGAAAGCGCAGATTTGATCGATTCGCCTGTAAATGCAAACGGAATCAATTTTCTCCCTCATGCCTCCTTTTCGGTGCTTTGTTTTCGGTGCTAAGTGCTCAGCGCTGCTTCCACGCCACAATTGATTGTGGACTCAGCAGCATCCACACAATGCTCATCAAAATGTTGTTCCATGCCCACCCCCACCCCCACCGTTTAGTCTGAATTTACTGTTTCTCTGGGCTTTTTTACTTAATGGATTTTCCATGGAAACAGTAAATCCAGTCTAAAAGTGGGGGGCATGGGATTGAATTTTGATGGTGGTGGCATGCAAAACGTCCGTGCAAGAGCAGAACTGAATCCACAATAAGCTGTGGTGTGGAAGCACCTATATTCATCTCCAGGCAGGGCTGAGCCTTGCTGTCTCTATTTATTAAAAAAAAACCCAGACACTGCAGACCTGAGATTAGGAGAACAGGGCTTCTCCTAGGACAGAGGGCTTGGTTTGCAAGCCAAACCGAACCATGGCAAAGGGCTTTTGTTCTCCTTGCCCTTCCCAATGGACCCCCCCCCCAATCAAGGAGGTGAAGCTATTGCTGATATGGAGATCAGGGATGCTTCCAGACCATCTGTTTCCTGAGAATCCTGCTTTGTTTGCAGGGAAAGAAGATGAAGCTGGTTGTTTAATGAGCATTCATTCTGTTTCATTTGTGGGGAGGTTAGACGGCAATTGCAGCAAAGCAAAGCAAGTCGTATCCCACACTTCCCAGGGCTTTTCCCTTGTTGCTTACCTTATTGCAAAAAATGTCTGATGCATTGGGGAAGCCAGTTTGTTGTGCAAGGCCCCTGCAACACCTTTCAATGCACAACCTGAATTTGCTGGTATGTGACTGAAGCCCAAAGCGGCTCAAAATGCTGGGCCTGCTCAGTTTCTGCCTTCTTATAGGGAGGGGGCAGGAACAGGGGGAGAAAGAAGGCCATGATCCCATCAGCTAACCTGACTGGGATGGGCAACTGAGTCCTGAGTCTTCTCTGGACTGATGCAGCTGGGCACCTAGGGTTGCCAAGTTTTTGGTTCTCTGACATGTCCTTCTATTAATCACACAGAGCCTGCTTGTTCAGGTCAATGGCCCATCTAGTCCAGCATCCTGTTCTCACAGTGGCCAACCAGATGCCTATGGGAAACCAGCAAGCAGAATCCGAGCACAAGAGCCCTCTCCCCTCCTGTGGCTTCCAGAAACTGGAATCCAGAAGCATTGGTGTCTCCAGCCATGGCTAGTAGCCATTGATAGCCCTCTCCTCCATGAATTGAGCCAATCGCTTTTAAAGCCATCCAGGCTGGTGGCCAACACTGCTTCTGGTGGAAGCGAGTTCCATAGTCTAGCTATGTGCTAGAAGAAGAAATACTTTTATCTGTCCTGAATCCTCCAACATTCAGCTACCTTGGATGTCTGCCAGTTCTAGTGATGGCATTCTAGTGTAGCACTGGTGCTTATCTCCATACTGTTAGTAGCTTCCCGTGCAGATTTCTGCACATCCGGTAAATGTTAAAACATACTGCTTTTGTATTTTAATTGTACTGTGCTCTGCCATGGAATTGCATGATGAAATGGGGGAGTGCAATAAAGCACATGCCTCTAAATAAAAAAATAAAGACACAAAAGCAGTCTGGATCAAGTTGGTTTCCCACCCCCACCCCCAGTCAGTTGGCAACCTTATTCACAATCCACTTAAGATGTCTGTCTGTTTTCTCTTCTTTCCTAATGATTTATTCCAGCTGTTTTGTAGCTGCTCGGGAGTGTGACCCTTTTGGCTTCTCTGCCAGACAAAAAGATAAGGCAATAACGAATTGGCTCCCCCTTTAGCAGGAGATGCCACCGTGTGTGAACAAAGTAGCGATTATGGGCCTCTTAAGCTGGCGAGGGAGCACACTGGAAAGACGGGTTATTGATTGCTCAGATCGTAAAGGGGGAAAGAGGACCAGGGTTGGGGGGGGGGAGGGATTTGTTCCAGACAAGGGCCAGAGAAGCAAAAGACAGAGCAAAGTGGTGGCAGCGCTGTGGCTGCTGCACTCGCCTGTTGGCTGTCACAAGTGGACCTAGGGGAGCCCAACTGGTTCAGTCACACAGGACATGGAGCTTCTGGGGCACCATAGCAGGTGCCGCAATGATGAAATCCACTGGAGTGTGTGAGGTGGAGGCTCTGGATTTTGGAGTCATGCAGGGCACGAAATTTGAGAGGCAGCACAGAGAATGTCTATGGGGATTTACTTTTGCCAAAGGACCCAGCCAACTGACCAGCTTGATGAGTAGATCAAACTGCTACTAAAGGCACAGCTGCAGTGGTCTGCTGAAAAGTTGGCAACCCTGTGTACTGAAGCAGGTTGGAGTAAATTATGCACAGCCAGTAAATCCCTAACAGACTAAATGTGACATAATTAATTGTGATCACGGGCTTTCTGGAGGGTTTTCCCAGCTATAATAATTCGGGTGGCATGTGGAATCCAATTCTCTCCACTACATACATCACACCCTTCATCATGACATTCCCGAGGGAGCCGCTACCAAGTTGCCAACTAAAATATTTGCACATTCAGAAGCTGTGTTTTCAGCGCAGAGAGCACCTGGCACACTGTGTACACACACACACACCATGTGTTCTTCGTCCAGATGATCCCCTCTTAACATGATTTGCACAGGTGAGGTAGACCTGGCACCACAGCAGCCACCTTGAATCAATTACCTGCCCAATAAAATCCTGTCACTTTCATTACTGCTCCCTCCACCTGCAGAGACACAGATGAGACATCCGAGGGAGGTAGCTGATGAATCAGTCCTTCCCTTTGAAGAGGGTAGCGGTGGCAGGGAAGCAAGAGCATCTCTCGCAGGCATCAACATGCCTCCTGTAGCCACCCGCATTTAGCTGCATCCTCCTCTTTAAAGAAATAGACCAGCCTTACCTAGGCTGTGCCCTTCAGATGTTATGGACCAGAAACCCCATCAGGCCCAGGCAGCACTGCTGCTTGATCCTGGGGCTGATGGGAGTCACCACCCAGAACATCTCAAGGGCACCAGCTTAGGGAACAACAACATAATATATGGCAATAATTACAGGCAACTGATGAGGAGCAGGTCCCTGGGCACAGAGGGCCTTCAGCTTGGATGGTTTCAGACACAATCATGGGGAATGAGGCTTTCAATGGTTATGTACCATTTCCAGTGTTGGGGGCATTATGTCTCTGAATGACAGTTACTGGGACTCACAAGTGGGAAGTGTGCTGGTGTGCTCAGGTCCTGCTTGCATGCTTCCCATAGGTGACTGGTCGGCCAGTGTTGGAAGGAGAATGCTGGGCTAGATGGGCCTTTGACCAGCAGGAGTCTTCTTAGGTTCCTACACAAAGTCAGCTCTTTCTGTCTTCTCTGTGTCACCAAAAGCACCGCTGATGCATCTGGGTGTGGAACTAGAGTAGCCAACAGGCAGCCCCAGAGCTGAATGTGGCTTCCTGCACCCCTACAGCATAGGCCCATTCCATGCCCTCCAACATTTCTCTGACGAAAAAAGGGACATCCTATTCTACATCAGGAAGCCTCTCCCACATTTGATCTTGCTGCACACATAGATGTCATATTCGCATTTCCATCTGTCACCTTGAGCCAATTACAACCTCTCTCCACCGCACCTACCTCAAAGGATTGTTGTAAAGAAAAAAAATGTGTGGGGAAAGGAATTGTGTGCAACACCTTCCACAGATAAATGAAACCAAATATAAAACAAAGTTAGCTGAATCGGAGCAATCAGCAATATGTGGAATACCTGAGTTGCCGTTTGTTCCAATTCAATATTAAAGAGTGGGTTTTTGAAAGGAAAGCACTGAGGGAAGAAGAGGAAGAGGAAGAGGAAGAGGAAGAGGAAGAGGAAGAGGAAGAGGAGGAGGAGGAGGAAGAAGAAGAAGAAGAAGAAGAAGAAGAAGAAGAAGAAGAAGAAGAAGAAGAAGAAGAAGAAGACAGACACAGCACTTTAAACCACAAACCTATGCCTAGAAAGTGCTAAGCGAAAGGTAAGTGTGGATGAGCCCTCAAGACCGGTCTACCTCAGAGGAGCGTCACAAGCATGAAAGTAATGCCACTTGTAAAACACTATGCCCCATTAAATGGCGCAGATATGTCAAAGAGGAACAACAGAGAAAGCTACCAGAAAAGTAAAATCAGATATAATTATTCTGGGAACATTTTTTTTTATATAAAAAAAGAGAAGTGTTTCAACCAGGGATTCTCTTGAAGTTTGCCTCCATTTAACAAGCTTCCACTTCCCACGTTTTGAATTGCAGATCTTTGAAGCTGAAAAGCGAGAGAGAGTTTACAATGCTAATTTTGGTTTTGAAGCACCAGCGGTCCCTGCTCCGACCATTACACCTCTCTCCCTGTTTGAAGATGGGAGATTTGAAGGATCAATAGGGACTGCTGGCTTCCTGGGGCTTCTCTCGCTGGTTGGCTCTTTTTACAGCATTATAATTGGCTTGGGTGGGCTTGCTTCTCCTGCTCAATTTTTTTTTTCTTTCTTTCTTTCTCTCTCTCTCCTTCTTTCCGATATGAATCTTCTTCCTGATCAACTAGGAAGAAGGTGTTTGGAGAGCAGCCCCGCGAGTGCATATCCCACTAACTATGGGAAGCTAAATGGATCAAAATGAAGAGGAGACTGGGCCATTTTCAGAGGGAGCTATTGGATGATGGACCTTTTGATCAGATCAGGACTTAATTGTCTTGAGCTAACTGGTGATTTCATGCTCTGCTTGGCACAGATGAATCTTGGAGCCACCTGGAGCATACATCTTTATCCTCCCAGCTTCCATGCATACAGAAAGAAATGCCAGCAGCAGCCAAGCAGGATGCTCTGCAAGCAGAACATCCCAGGTTCTAAAACCCTGAAGAGCCAGTCAGTGTTGACCAGAAACAAGGAACCTGTGGCCCTCCAGCTAGTGCTGGACTCCTAAATTCCACCAGTCTCAGCCCACATGGCCAATGCTCAAGGATGATGGGTGTTGTAGTCCAGCAACATCTGGAGGACCACAGGTTCTCCATCTCCTGTGTAGACCTTGATAGCTCAGTTGGTTGGAGTTTGGTGCTGAACACCAAGGTTGCAGGCTAGCTGCATATTCCTGCATTGCAGGGATGATCCTCAAGTCTGGATGGATGATCATGCAAGTCTATGACTTCTATGACATCACACTATTAATGGTCTGACAATATCAGGCAGCTTTCCCTGTCCCTCCACCTCCACCAGTGTACAGTGTGTCTTCACTGGGCCTGAAGCTGTTAATTGGTTCATGGTTAAATTAAAATCCAACTGCCAGAGGAGGAACAGCTGGAAGAAACTTGCTTCGCACATGTGCTGCTATTGAGTCAGGGTGGTGTAACGGCTCCAATCTCAGACTAGGACCTGGGAGATCAGGGTTTGAATCTTCACTCGGTGATGAAGCTCCCTGAGTGACCTCGGAGCAGTCACTGCCTCTCAACCTAACTTTGTGCTGATTAGATGAGGAAGGAGAGAACTATGTATGTCACCTTGTGCTCTGCGGAGAAAATGCAATATAATAAAACAAAGAACACTTCACTCCAGCTCAGTGTTGCCCTGGGACAGAAGAGCACCCATTCTTCTGTCCATGCTGTGATTTGTAGGCATTGCGCCATGATTTCCAGGCACAACTCTGAGCAGGTTTTTGTTTGTATTTTTTGGGTCCTGCCACATTCACCAGGAAAACCCACTGTTTACCCACTGAATCAGAACAAATATCTATCTGAAGGAAACCCGATAAACATTTGTTCTGATTCAGCAGTAAACATCAAGTTTTTCCAGGGAAAGCAAAGGGACAAAAGGAAAACTGCCCAGACCCACATCTGGAAATCACAGACCTGTGACTACAGATCTCGGCACTAAATGAAAGTTTGGATGAGCCCTAAATTAGCTGAACTTAAATCCCATTGAAACCAATGATCAATTTAGTCACGACTCAGCTTAAGTCTCATGGATTTAAGTGAGGCCTCAGTTCAGCTAGTTTAGTCTGGGATCCAACCATTCTCAGAAGAATGATCCCTGATAGCAATATTGCAAGACTAGTCCCACAGTCAATCACAGTCTTTTCAAATATGATAATCTATGTCAGGGAACCAGCTGCCCTCGTTTTCTCCTGTTATGCACAACCTACAGGCTGATCAAGGAGAATCAATACACAGCCGCCCCCCTGGCTGTTTTCAATTCTCCCTTCAGTTCAGGCTGAATTATATGTTTTGTGTCCTCTTGCTTCCTGCAATCCACACACTGGATTTTTTGCAGGGGGGGGGTCACAGCTGTTACAACCCTTACGCCACACAGTAATTATATTTTCCAATCTGTTGCTATGCAATGGAAAAGCATTTTCTGCCATCTGTCCATGTCCACTTCTTCACAGGAAATGGGTAGAAAAGGGGATAAACTTGACTGCTTCAGTTTCAAAGCAAAGAATCCTACTCTATCTGCCCCAAATGAGACTTGGTTTTAGCCAGGGCTCAGCCCCAGCCCTATTTCACACCACAACCCTGAAAAATGTATTGCAGTATTGCTAATAGCAATACTAATACTTGCTTTGATATGGTGCTTTCAGGCTCTCAACATGATTCACATGCATTTCCTTGTTGCAGTCCTTACAGCATCCCTGCAAGGACGGAGGTGTTGTAATCCCCATGGTACTAAAGTGGAGAGCAAAGGAGTGAAGGAACAAGACTTTCAGCCACTTGGTTTTTGTTTATAAACCTGGGGTGTACTTGGTTGTTGTTTCTTGCTTTAAAGTTGCTTCAGGGTATATCAGGGACAACGGAACAGCTGAGGAACTGCAGTCCTAACAGGGTCATCCTCCCCAATTGGGAGCATCAGCGGAGGTGTTTTTTGTAGTAGTTCAGTAGTGCAAGAAAGAAACTATGACCTCACTTCCCCCAGTTGAGGCAGCAGAGTGCTTAGTTTGTGTTATTTTTGGTTGCTATTTTGTTTGTTAATATTCTTTTATAGATTATAAATGCTGTATTGATTTATTCATCATATAATTGCTTTAATTGTGGTGTTTACGGTAGCTTATTTTTTTCATTGCGGCTTTGTTGACAGTGCTTTATATGTTGCAATTGTTTCACGGATGATTTGTTAATTATATGAGTTATGCTGTGTTTGTGATGGTCTATTAAGTTCTACCTTGTTGTTGTTATTTTGTTTGTAAGCTGCTTTGAGATTCATTTGAATGAAAAGTGGCAAGAATATGTAATCAATCTAATCCAAGTAAGAGGTGAAGGCACCTTCAACGTTTCTGAATACCCAACAGTCACTTTCCAGGAAGGTAACATTGTAATACAGTGGTACCTCAGTTTACGAACTTAATCCATTCCGGAAGTCCGTTCTTAAACCAAAACCGTTCTTAAAGCAAGGCATGCTTTCCCTAATGAGGCCTCCTGCCGCCGGTGCCCTTCCACTGTTCAGATCCGTTCTTAGACCGAGGTAAAGTTCACAAACCGGGACACTACTTCCAGTTTTGCGGAGTTCATAAACTGAATAGTTCGTAAACAGGGCTGTTCTTAAACCGAGGTACCACTGTATTTTATTATTTGAACAACAGGATTTTTCCAAGCAGCATTAATGACAACAATTCCTTGACAGCTGGCCTGAAGGAAGCAGAGAGGAGCATTGTTTGACACACACACCCCTCCTGTGACGCATTTGGAGTTTGGAAGCAGAGCAGGGGAGGAGTGGAGAGCGGGGAACCTCCCCATCTTCCTTTCAACTTGGCTTGAGCTCAGCTCCACCCGGATGCCCTCCATCCTCCGCCTACGTACCTTTAAACACACAGAGGCATGAAAAATAAATGTTACTGGAAAGAGGCAGCAGTGGAAGGCTGGAAAGCAATTAGCAGGCAGAGAAGCATAATTAGTGCTCAGAATGCGAACAGCAGCGAAGAAATAAAGTAGCATTCGGATGCAATCAGGGTCGTGCCTGAATTACAAACCGTTAGCTGAATTGCTAATTAAGCTCAACGAGTGAATCACATCTTATTAAGGGCCCAACACAGGCCTCACTTAACTTGCCGTCCTGCCAGCAGGTTGGCAAAGAGAAGGTGTGGCAGGGGGCTGGCAAGATGTCTGGCATAGTGGAGGAGAAGAGTTCCATGGGGTGACGCTGGCAGAGAATGACAGGCAAGGGCATCAACTCTGCTCAAGGGGTTGAAATCCCCACCAGACTCTCTCTCTGCCCCAAGACTGGCACTGCCAGGCAGCATGAGCAGACTCACCACATGATGGGTCCAGACAGAGAGAAGCCATGCGCCCTACTTCACCAAGGTTCTCCATTTGGAAGCATCCTCTATTTAATCATCTGCCCAGTCCGTGTCTGGTTTAAACATAAGGAGTCCTAAGAAGGGAGAGCGGGAGATTGCCTTGGAGTTGCCTATCTGCGTTCAGCACCTGGACAGCAGCAACTTGAGCAGGCAGACGGGCACATCACCTGGACATGGTCTTCCCCACTAGGGTGAGATGCATTGGCTTTCTATTTAAGTTATAGATTTGCATCTGTCCTTATAAATTAGCATATGTAAAATTTATGCAAATCCACATTCTCTTTTTCCCCTCAAAATTTAAATGCCTGGTTGACCCTTCTATTGTCTCTTGGTTTCTCTGCACTGCAACCCCCAACAGAGTCCTTTGGGGATTATTTATTCCTGTTTGGCATGACCAATTTGTTCTTCGGCTGTTCTGCAGGTCCATCTTTATCTCTCTCTCTGTGTGTGATTTTCCTGTTCCTTCCTTCGTGGATGTCTGTCTTTTATTCACATCTTCCTTTCCCTCAAACCCATTTAGTTAATGGGGAAAGTTTGTGCAGGCTCCTCCTCCTCCTCACTTTGTACAATGTGAAAAACCCAGAGCTGTTCTTCATTTACTTTAACCTTGGCCCAGGACTAGGTGGAACTTGAAAGCCGTTGGAAAGAGAACTTCATTTTGCTTCTGTAAAGGTGAGAACAAAGCTTTGAAGCGTTTCAGCCAAAGACCACCATGATGACAAAAGAGATTTAGAGAGGCCCATTTATTTCCTAGGTGCCGTAAGCCCCTCACAGGGGCTGAATCTCCCAAGGAGTTCCACAAGAAAATATTTTATGAAAACACTGATAATATCAGCAGCAATTTATACCAACACTTTACCTCAGAGGTGTGCCAAGTCGAGATTAAAAGAAAAAAGTTTGCCCTAGGTGTGGATGATAGCACATATATCTTAGGATTTTACAAGGCTGACTTTTATTTATTTGGTTTATTTTCTTCCAGCACAGAACCCAAGCCATCATGCATGTACTTCCAGGCACCAGCCAGACCCAGACCGGCTTAGCTTAAGCCAGATGGTGGCCTGATATGCTTTCACATCCCCTGAGGAGCTATGCTGGGACTGAAATGCTTCTCAAGCATGGCTTCATTGTGATATATTCAGTTTTTAGTTGTTGTTTTAAGATGTCAATTTGCATCCCCATCAGAGCTGTGGTGGATATCACCCCAGTGCTCTGCCAACTTATTTTTCCCCTGACCTACCAGGGATTGCTGGGGATTGAACCTGGGATCTTTTGCATGCCAAACAAACGGCTTTATCACTCAGCTCACAGTGCCTCTTTTCAGAAGCAAAACTCAAACCAGAATAAATTAAATAGTGAACTTTTTGTTGTCACGCAAAGCCAGTTGACTGCTGCCTCAACCTGCATAACAGCAGGGTCAACCTCACTCCATTTCAATCCACCCCTTCCCATCTAACGCTACCTTCAGATTTTTTGCCTGTGTTACTCCAGAAAGGAGTCTTCCTGGACAGGAGAAAAAAATGTATGCAAAAGGAAGGCATGTTTGTTGAAGGGGGAAGGAATCCATGCTTAAATAAATATCTTTATTAAAGGGTAAAGGGACCCCTGACCATTAGGTCGAGTCGTGGCCGACTCTGGGGTTGCGGCGCTCATCTCGCTTTATTGGCCGAGGGAGCCGGCTTACAGCTTCTGGGTCATGTGGCCAGCATGACTCTGGCAAACCAGAGCAGTGCACGGAAACGCAGTTTACCTTCCCGCTGGAGCGGTACCTATTTATCTACTTGCACTTTGACGTGCTTTTGAACTGCTAGGTGGGCAGAAGCAGGGACCGAGCAACAGGAGCTCACCCCATCGCGGGGATTCGAACTGCCG
Source organism: Podarcis cretensis (assembly GCF_951804945.1). Taxonomy (NCBI): domain Eukaryota; kingdom Metazoa; phylum Chordata; class Lepidosauria; order Squamata; family Lacertidae; genus Podarcis; species Podarcis cretensis. The sequence continues at coordinate 34,304,742 of NC_137177.1, forward strand.
ACCTTCTGATCGGCAAGTCCTAGGTTCTGTGGTTTAATCCACAGCACCACCCGTGTCCCGAAATATATTTATTAGGGTGAATCAAAATCCATGAAATAGTGAGCAGGTTTTTGAACTCTCCAGAACTCTTCCATCTTTTTGTAAGCTCACTGGGTGATCTACCTCACAGGGTTCTTATGGGGATTAAATGAGGAAGGGGAAGAACCATGTGTCCCACCTTGAGCTTCTTGGAGAAAAAGGTGGGATATAAATGCAACAAGTAAACATAAATGAATAAGATAAACAAAGCTGTTGCGGAGGAATGGGGTGGGATGTGAAGAATGGATGAGGGAGGAAGGTGGCTTAAGGATAAAGCGGCCTTCATATTAATCCACCTTTTCTCTTTATCTTCACCACCCAACAAGCTTTGCTGTCATCCCGCAAGGACAGAACCTTAAACCTTCCATTCAGTAGTACCACACTCTGCCTAGCTAAAGTTAGATCACGTCTATATTTCAGAATATTCAACACTTCCTATTTTTACTTTGTTCATATTCTTAATTTCCTGTCTTCCCTTCAAGATGCTAAATCTTTGAGATTAAAGTGCCCTCTTCTGTCTAAAGGCCCCCATTCAGGTAAGCAAAGGAGCAAAATACCCCTGCCAGTGATTCAGCTTTTTGAGTCTCATATTCCCACAACAAAGAGTCTTGTGACGCTCCGAGATTAACACATTTATTACAACAGAAGCTTCCCAGGGTGATCCAGTCATCAAATTTGGCTGCATGCACCAAAAGGGCCCCATAATGCTGTATGTGCATAGGAGCATCTGCATGGACTGGAGATCACACTTATTCATTTAAAAATAGCTTCCCGGTGAGAACTAGGAAGTGCCCTATCCAGGCAAAGAGATGGTCCTTTCTGTCCTTTATCCCTGTGTCCCTGTTCCAGCTGCTTCACTTTATTCTTCACACACACACACCTGGTTATCAGCTCCCCCCCCCTCAACATTCTGTGCCATTGAGTTATTGTAGTGTTGGGGACAGGGGTGGATTTGTGGAGCGTCTGCAAACCTCATGGTGAGCCCAAGTCTTCGGATGTTTCCCTTCTGCACGTGAGTGGCTTCAGCTCCAGCTCCATGACAAAAGGAAAATTAGACTACAATACTGGAGCGCTGCAATAAATTTTTGCAGCATAACTCTGCTGCATGTGCTTTACCTGAGCCTGTGGCTGAGTAAATTGGGGAGGGGGGGTTAGCAATGAAGGTTGTTCTAACTTCCTCTAACTTAAATCTTACTTTATGGGTAATTTTGTTTTAGTTAGTTTTTGAACACTTAAATATGCAGCCAGTCGGCCTGAAACCATGAGTCTTCTGTATGCATGATTTTGCCTAGGAGCCCAAGAGGGCATTTTAAGTATGGGAGGGGTTAATTTTTTTTTTTTTGGCCAGACTCACCCTCACTTCTGACTTATAGTATTAACAGTAGACTACCTTGAAGAGCTGCTGTACAACACGTTCTCTTCGTACAGCTGCCTGGTCTGCATAGGAGTATAATAGCAAACTATCCTGCAGAACTGTAGTATGCTGTTCTCTCAACCCAAGCTGCAATAAAGGCAGTGGATAACACCTCAGGGTTGTTTTAACTTACTCTTTCAGCTTCAGCCTAAGCCCCAGCCTGCAACAGGGGCTCTAACACTTCTGGGCAGCACTGGAGGGTTGTTATAAACCAGTTAGAGCCTAACCTGCAATATTCTCTGTGAACTGTCATAAATCACTCACTTCCAGCAACAGCCCCTGCCCACCTGTGTGTTCCTCAGCTTCAGGTTTTTAGTGCTATTAAAGGTTTCTGGACTGCCATAAATTGCAGGATGAAAATGGCTCCAAGTGTGGAAGTGGATTTGGGGATAGCTCTCGGAGCTTCAAAATTTAATGAAATTAAGAGAGAACAAAGGCAGTGACAAAAATGAGGGGAATTTATGGCGCCCTCTTTGCAAAAGACTGAAGACACCCTCCATGGATGGAATATGAGATTCTGAATACAGCTTTCCTTATGCTGAATTTTGATTGGGGAAAAACTTTATACCCCCCTAAAAGTTTCCTATTATTCCCAGGAAAATTAATTTAGAAAGCACTGCAGAATGTACCATTGCTTTTTCTTTCTTTTTTTAGAACCTACAACCATCATTTACTATTTAGACTATCTTTCTATCATCCTCTGGGAAGGAAAGCATTTCAGCTTTTTGCTTTATTCATTGTGGGGAAGAAGAGTAGATGGGTTGAAGATGCTTTTGTCAATAGCTTGTGAAGTGATGCGAACAGTTTTCAATGACTGGAGAAGGGAGAGACAATTTAGGATAATGTGGCATCATTGTGGCAAGGAAAAGAACTTTCCTGTCCTCAGGAAAGGGGAGTCAGTGAAGGTACCAGCAGCTGATTTAGCGGATGGATAAGATCAAAGATGGTGACCTTCTACCAGCCCTGACAGGTTGCTTCACCAGTGGGGGAAATGGATCAAAGATCCCTCATGGGGGTCTTGGCTCCTGTCAAGAAGCCTTTGACAGAAGCACGTCTTTTGATTACCCAAAGTTGGAAAAGCATTACAGAGCTTGGAGATCAGAGCATCGCTACAAAAACGTGTGCAAAATAGCCACTGCTGAAAAATTAACTCATTAAATAAGAACATTGAAGGGAGAAGGAAAGCCTGAGATGTTTTTCCTCGATACGCTGCAACTTTATCCATTTCCAAAATTGGTCAGGAAGGGAGCATGCTGCTCCTCACGCTTAAGGCACATCAGAAGAGACAAGCACTGCAAAGGGAAGCTGGTGTTCAGCTGCAAAGTTTTAAAATGCACAAGCAAAAATACGTAGCACCTCAAAATCGTTTTGAGGTACTCAAGCCACAAACTCCACCGGCAAGCTCAGAGCCCTTGACTTGGCCTGGTGCCTTGTCTGGCTCCTCATATGGAGACTCTGCAGCCTCTGCAATCTTGATTGCTGCTGGGCTCTGGAGTCATGACAGGATTGTGGAGGAAAGCTAATCCCTTTCGGACTTCCGGGTTAGCGCCATCGACTAATGGTGGATTCCCTCTGAGCTCCGGAGGGAACCAGCTCCGCAGGATCGGGTCTTGCCACTGCGGCGATGCGGGGACCCTTAAAAATCACAGGCGCGGATGCCTGTGAGTGTGGTGACTCGGCGGGCACCATTTGCGCCCCCCCCAAGCTGCGAAGGAGCCTTTTTAAAGGCTCTGGAACGGGGACGGGATGTGGTGCGGTGCGGTGCTGAGAGTAGACTGCTTCTTCTGCGGAGTGAAGCCGCAATGCCATTGTCAGAGAGCACTGACTTTTTCTTTTGAACAATTGGACTCTAAAGCAACAACCCGTGAGTAGTACGGAAATTGGAATTTTAAGGGAATTTTGATGAATTAGGCACGAAGGTTTAAAAAGGAAGTCCGCCCCCCCTCTTTGTAAATAATTTAAAGCAAAGGACCTGCTAACTAAGGTCAAGAGAATCCTTTTTTTCTTTCTTGTAAAAGACTTTAATTTCACGGTTTGGTATTATAAGAAATTTTACTGGAGGATGAAGAACTATTTTGGGAGCTGAAGTTCCACCCCCCCCCCCCGGACCCGGGAGCGTCCCGTGAGAGAGCCTGTTGACGAAGTATTGAAGAGTTTGACAGCTGTCAAGTTAGCTGTCAAGACGGAAAAAGAGAACTTTGTTTCTGTTGCTTCTGCTGGCTATATTTGTTACAATTTGTCGAAAATAAGGAAGGGTTGATACAAACTAACCTGTTTTTTTGATTTAAGCTGAAAGGAACATTAAGGAACCAAAATCCCTCTAGAGGGGGTTTAGGGACATTATAAGAATGGCTGGAGGAGGGAAAATTCAGGCTGAATTGGATAGAGCATTTGTTCTCTTGGGAAAGTTACAAGGCCAAATCGATGTTTTGGCTACAAATGTTACAACTCTGGACGTAACAGTAAATAACATTGTTGAATTTGATAAGGATTTGAAACAGGAAGCCTATTCAATTGGACAAATAGAGAAACTTGAGAGCTTTGAGAACATAGAAAAGGAGACATATGTTGCCCCTGAAGAGAAGGAAGGAGGAGCTGTAATTCTGCAGATGTCAAAGGAGAGCTGTAATTTGAGGCCTGACATGATGGCAGCAAAGGAAAATAAAAAATTGATGTGGAAAGTCTGGCCTGAATTGGAGAGTGAAAAACTGAGAGATCTCCTTATGTGGAGATCTGAAGACCGAAGGATTATAAATTTGATTAAGGTGGAAGTTGGAGCTTTGGGGACATTTGGACTGGAAAGGAGTATGAAACAAGAGTTGGAATACCCCATAGGCATTACTTTTAAGTATGGAGGTCTGGCTGGAAGAAACATGGATCCTGTTGGGCCGGAGCATCTCCGAGATTTGGGGTTCAACATTAAGGACTATCAAAAAGGCCGGCAGAGAGGAACTGAGAGAGATTTAAGAGCCTCGGACGTGAGATCTCCAGGCTAATAGTATATTGAGACTGATGGACACTTGCTGGGGACTGAAAACGGGAAGGGGATGGGTGGAGTTTGGGAATCCAAAGGGTATATAATTATAATTTGTTTTGTTTTTATTTTGTTTTGTTATTCGTACGAAAATTGGGAAAGTCGTGGAAGGGAATTTTGGTCAACTTTAGGAAAAATGTTTAAGAATGAGTATTGATGTATAAGTATTGATGTTTAAGTTTGGATAAGCTAAAACTGGTCTTTAAAACGATCTAAATTAAATGAAAATAAGGTTTGTAAAAATAAACTGAGGAAATGGATGAAAGAGAAAAAATAAAATAATAACATGTTAAAATAAATTATCAAGTTAAAGTTGAGAAATAAGTAAAAAGGATTTGCTGAGCTAATAATTTGAATTGGAATACAAGAAGGGGAGGTGCGAGGAGGTCTGAGAAGCAAGTTAAAAGAAAATAAGCAATTGAAATTTTATGTGTTTTTAATTGTTTTTAAGTTTTGTACTTTTGTATTTTTGTCATTTTTTGTTTATTTTTGTTTTTGTGTTGTTATTGAAAATGCTAATAAATATTCATTAAAAAAAGAAAGAAAGCTAATCCCTTTCACTTCCCCCTCAGAAAGCCCCTGTACCTATTTGTCCGCAGTTTGGCAAGCTTAATCCACTCTGGAGGAGCAACTTTGCCTGTATATTTCATCCACTTTGGTCAAAAGGGGGGAAAGTGATAACCATTTTTAGATTCCTTGGTATAGTGAGTGGGGAAACCAGAACTTTGTTTTATACTGAGCAGCTCAGAACCAGAATTACAGATGAAAGCAGAGACAGCACAGAGGGATGCAGAAACAGATTAGGGTGTGTTTGTGTGTGCCTGTGTGTGTGTTTTAATGCAAAGATACAGGGGATCTGTGCTCATCCATAGAAAATACACCTATTTAGGCATAATATATGGTAGCAGAATTTATTAGTGGGTTTAACAAGCTTGGCCTCAGTAGTGCCAGAGCACTTTCTGCATGCAGGCACCAGCTCACTTGCATTTGCTGTGAGCATAATAATCCAGTGAGGCATTTGCCTGTGAATGCACATAAAGCAGCAAAAAATGTTCAGTAAAAGCAGGAATGTTAATGGAACAAAATGACAGGAGTCCAAATGTTTGTGGGTGGCACACAGAGAGACACACGTGAGGGAGGTAGAAGTTGAAAGAAACCATCTGTTCAGGTAGGAAAATAATGCCCTTTGCCATCAGCTTACCTGTAGCCTTTCCCTGGTACCCAGAGAGTTTTGCCTGCTAGAGGGGTTCAAGCCTGACACACACAATTTCAGACTTCTTGCCACATTACATCTCCTTAGATCAGCTTCCTCGTTGTTCCACATGGGTTGTGAATCTGGCCTGAAAGTTCTCAAAGATAGACAGACCCTTCAGCAGGGGAGGCCATGGGTTTAATCACCTTTTTAAAACAAACAAACAAAACAGCTGTCTCCTGACATTTGTTTTAAGGTGTTCAAGTTCTCTGCAGCATTCAACAGCAGACCACTTTTTTTTCCACAGGGCATCAGTTGCATCTTACTGAACAATTGATACCTACCATCAGGGTGTTCATAGATTCTTGTCAGGGTGGATGAGGTACACTCTGTGCAAAGCCTCTAATGGTAATTCAGGTCCTACGTTTGCATAAAAACATATGAATTCAGGATCCTGTTCTCACAGTGGCCATCCAGATGCCTGTGCAAACCTGCAAACAGATCCGAGCAGAAGAGCACTCTGCCCTCATGCAGCTTCCAGCAGCTGGTATTCAGGAGCATTGCTTCCCCCAACCATAGTGTCAGGGCATAGCTGTCAAAGCTAGTAGCCATTGATAGTCCTCCATGAATTTGTCTAATCCTCTTTTAAAGACATTCATGTAAAGACCATGTGAAGGAGGACTTGTTTTTGTGCCTTCCAACATTCAGCTTTATTTGATGTTCACTAGTGAGAAGGAGCGACGTCTTTTCTCTACCCTCTTTCTCCATGCTATATATAAATTTATAAACTTCTAGCATCATGCATGACAAAAAGCACCAGGAAAGGGAGAAGGGAACCACAGCACAGTGGCAAAGAAAACAGCAACCCCACACAAATCAGGTGTTGCTGGACCCCACAGAGTTTGCACATCGTTCAGAACTGTGGCCCAGACAAGGGAAAGAAATGTGCCAGAAAATACACCCACTTCCTCCTTGGAGATGTAGCATGGGGAGAAACCTGCCCATTGGGCTTCCACGATAGAGGGTCAGCCTGGCACAATGCTGCCGGCTGCCAGAGTTGAGAGCAGCCATCCCCACTGCTTGCGAGGCTCACAGTGCTAAGGCTGAACTGTTTGGGTGAGCAGCTCACCCGCATATAGTCAGCCAATGTATCCACCCAAAACAGACTCCTGAAAGGCTTTGTATGCAGCAGATCCAGAGCCTCTCCAGCCAAGCCTCCTCCAAAACACAGCAGCCCCCAAGCAGAGCAGACAATAAAAGCCCAGTAGGGTAATCGAGCTAATAAGCAGAAGCGATTCTTCCCAAACTTCACTTGCTCTGTTGAGTTAACGCCATGTTCTGCCTTTCCCTCTATCATCTCCATTTTGGGGTCAACAAGGCCTCCTGCAACAGGGTCCATCAAAGGAGACTGAAGGAGAGAGGAAGGAGGGGCAACACATGGCAGGCATGAGCCACCCTGTTGCCTGTTATTTGTGCGCGCTCACTTCTCTCCCTTTTTCCCATGGAACAAAGGCAACTGTCAAACAGGCAACAGGCAGTCTCCTTAATGTAGAGATGCTTCCAGCTGCAGGGCCCTGACCTATGTGTATCCCAGGGCAGGCTTCTCCATGGTTAAAGGAAAGCAGAGTTCTCAGGGCCCCCACCTGCACACAGCAGGGCACACTGCTCCTTAGATGTCTGCAGAAAAGTCGTCTATCAGCACAAAGAGGCATTGCCAGCTCCAAAGTGCTGTAAATGATATCAGGATCTTGAGGGTGTTGAAGAAAAAGAGGTGTGGGGAATTATAGTATTGCAGAGTAGGGAGGGGCCATGAGGGTCATCTGGTCCAGGCATAGGCAAACTCAGCCCTCCAGTAGTTTTGGGACTACAACGCTCATCATCCCTAGCTAACAGGACCAGTGGTCAGGGATGATGGGAATTGTAGTCCCAAAACATCTGGAGGGCTGAGTTTGCCTATGCCTGATCTAGTCTAACTGAAGGATTTGCCTGGTGCAGGGTGGGGGGGGGGTCTCAACTGAGAGCTTAAATAGAGGCAGCCCTCAACCCTAGAATCTTTTCAGCAACAATTCACATAAACTACACAAAGGTGGTAAAACTGTTCCTGGACTGCTCAGTTTTGTTAGGTTTCTATTTGTGCCACTGATGCAGTGCTTAGAGTCACAGGACTCTGTTTACATTCCAGGGATTCCAGACTGTTGGAAGTCTCATGGGAGACAAGAGACGGATGTTGTTGTTACTGGTTTCCTGTTTCCTTTGTACCAGTTGTCTCTCTGCTCTCACAGAGAGAGGATGTTTCTTTTCTGTCTGCGTAGTTAGAAATAAAACTCTTTGCAATGTAGCTCATATTTATATTATATTATTTATATTAAGGTGGAGGGTTATTATCTTCTTAGAAGACAAAAGCCACATCCTCTCAAGTCAGCTTGCATTGCATATATATAATAAAACCACAACTTCACTAAAACACAAACTAAAACACCAACTTCAGATATTGAAGACCAAGAGCAATAACTACAGTAGATAAAAACTTTGACACATTAATGGCTAATCAACCAGCTCACACAAGAATGCCAAACCTAACAGTCTAAAAGTCTATAATCTGCAAACCAGCAGCTTCCTTAATATAATCATCTAAACCAAAAGCCATTTGGAAGAGATGGGTCTTCAAAACTCTTTGGAAGGCAGGAAGTGCTGGGTCCAATCACATCTCTCTTAATGGGGGGCCAAAAGGCAGAGCCTCTGAAGCTGATCTTCAGGCAGGATTGCTGTGCGTCTGCATGTGTGCGCGTGAGTGTGCTGAATTTTTCCACAGCATAGATCCCATATTCAGAGTTTACACTTATTGGAGTACATGCTCACAGTGCCCTGAAGTGGCTCTGAAGTAGAACTTGGTGGAGGCATAAACAACCTCCACCTGTAGCAGAATAGCTGGATGGGGGATACATCTATACTGGCTATTTGTGGGGAAAGCCATGTGGCAATCCCTCTGGATTAAGTACGGTATATTGTTATGGCCAACCATTCCTTTGTTAGGCAGATTGCTGGTTAATAGTCCAGATAATCAGCTGATTGTCTTGTCAATGGCTGTTAGGAGATGGTTTCCTGAGAGGTGCATTTGCTTGAGATACCCATCAAAAGCTCAATGGAGAGGGAGGGTGTGTGTGTGTGTGTGGTATGAAAACAGCAATTTGCAAGACACAGAGGTCACTTCCAACCTGTTTACTGAACGTTCATCCTGATTTGTTACACATTCCCTCTAATGATTACTCAACACTTCCCAGTGCATTTTCCCATCTCTTTCCTTACTACAAAAAGACAATTGTCCAAGAGCATGACATCCATAGTCTGGAAGTTGCCAAAGTATGGGCACAGTGGCCAAGACAGTTCTGTCCAAAAGGAGCCATAGCTGGCAAGGCAGCTGGAACCAGAGATAGGCTACCAAGACTACCTGAGCTTCTGCGACAGCACTGAATCCAGGAGCACCCCAGGAGGGTATGATCCCTTCCATAACAGGCTGTCTGCCCACTTCCCTGACATGAGAACTCAGAACATGTAACACCTTTCTCTTTTCAGGATTCAGCTTCCATTTACTGGCCCACACCCAGCCCATCACTGCCTCCAAGCCACTGCGGTCTAACACCTCAGCTGCCTCTCCTGATTCAGGTGGAACAGAGAGTCAGAGATACATATTGATGACACTTCACTTCAATTTTTCTTCTGCACATGCCATCACACACCCTCTGTGTTCCTTGCTGCTCCCTGCACAGCTCAGGGGCAGGTTGAGGGCAGCACCGTTAAGGCAACGACAGCCGTGTGTAGCCCAGAAACAGAGACCGCCGCAACACACTGTCACACAGGGATAACGAGCAGCCGGCTTGCCAAGTCACACTCTGCAAAGCACCTTGCAGCCTTTTCTACAGGAAACGGAAATTACGACCTTCCAACTGTTAATCATCTGTAACTTGGACAATTCGCCTCCTCCTGGCTATCAAGGCAATTCATTTCAGTGGACATCAGAACGTGGTGTCTGCTCATGGCAACATTCCCTCAGCCTTTTCCCACCCTACTTTTCTTCTCCAGCACAGGAGGGTGGAGAAACTTCACACTCAAGAGGTCTCACAATTTGTCTCCACCAGCCAGCAGTTTTTGGGTCTCCTTGTTCACCTGATCAGTTCCCATCCTGCCTTGGCTCAGCTCCAGTATGGCTGGCAGGGCACAAGGAAGATGCTTTTCCTGGGTGGGGATAATGCAAATGAAAGTGGTATGAGAGAACCATGGTTACCTGCAGCACTCACAGGCAGACTTCTCTGTCCTAGTCTTCTCTGGTCAAACAGGTCTAGCAGGATCTTGATCTCTGGTCAAACAGGTCTAGCAGGGTCTTGCTCTTTGGTCAAACAGATTTTGTAGGAGTTTTTGTTGTTGTTCTTATTTCTGCTGATGATGCTTTAAAACATTGCAACATCTCTTTGAGAGCCACACACTGCAGCAGGACTGGGGGGAGACCCCTGGGTGTCCCTCAGGCCACAATGATCCTGCCATGCTCCCCTCATCCAAGCCTTTGAAAAACTGTCACCCCCGCTCAGCCAAAGCCTCAGAGCAGCAGTCTAGACTTCCCACTGCAGCAGAGCCTCTTGTTCTGCCTCAAAACCCATCCAGGCTCCCCGCTGCACTCAGTGGCTGATTAACGGTTTTATTTTATTTTATTGTTGCTCAAAGCTAAAGCAAAGAAAGAGCCCTTGGCCCCCTTTGAAGGCAGCTTCTGCCGCCACTTTTGTCTGGCGTTTACGGCAGATTTGGGCCCCGCCAGCGTTGGCGGAGAGCGCCAGCCTCTTTCATGGTGCAGTCTGTACAAAGGCGGCGGCAGCAGCAGAGATTAATCAGACGAGCCAGGCAGGGGGTCACTCCCGGCAGGATCACACTTGGCCGCTAATACATGAAGTGTGCAGCCCACAGGGGTTCCGGTTAATTATTCATATTTTAGCAAATCCAGACGTGCGTCATATTTAAAGTTCTAACAAGTTGTTCCAGTCCCCAGAGCGATGTTCCTCACCACAGGTCCTTCCTTTACACACACACGCACGCACGCACGCACCCACTTCAAACCTGTTTCTGCTTTTCTTTTAATTTAATTTTCACCTTCTGCTTTTTTAAAAAAACATCCTCTTCCATTCACTGCAGTGGACAGGACAGGGTATATTATAAAATAAAAAAACCTGAAAATTCTGTGCCTAATTAATCCCAAATTCTACACCAAGAAAATCCACAGACTATCTAAGGGTTGCAATTAAACCTACATATGTGTGCGTGCAGATATTTGCATAGGTTATATAATGTATTCTGCGACATCAGCCTCCACCCACATGGTCCCCTCCAGATGTTTCAGACCACAGCTTCTGTCAGCACCAGTGGGCATGGCTGTGCTGGCTGGGGCTGGCTGTGATCCAGACATCTGGACAGCCTCCAGTTGGTAGAGGCTAGGCTAAGTCAAGGGGAGGAAGCAAGAATCATGCCTGCCACTGGAGCTCTGCCCCTGAGCAAATGAACATTGACTCTGCCCACTTCCCTAACCCCCATTTTAAAGATTTCACTTCATAGCCATGAGGACTAGAAACTTGCTTTGAAACAAAGAAAGCCGAGACTCTCACACCTCTGAATTCTGCACCTACATTCCATTCTAGGGAGGGGTGCAATGTCACACTCTTCCAATGATCATTGCGTCAGCAGAAGCATTTCTGCTTGCGAGACAGAACAATCTCCCCTCTCTTTCCTACCCCATGCTGGTCCAGGGCTTCTCCCCACCCTCCAGAGCAGATCTGGGGGAGGCGGAGGAGAACACAGTCGGAGAAGATGGAAGAAGCCCTGTTGCCCTTGAGTTGGCTTCTGCTAGCATGCTGGCTTAGCTGAACCCAGCCCCTAGTTGTAAAGAACGTCAGTCCTAGAAGATAAAATGAGTGTTCCTCTGAGCACATGCAGAGTTCTTTCCACACACCACTGAACCACTACTGCCCACCTCACCCTGCCTCAATCACTTGCATTGAAAGCATCTGCCAATAACAGGGTCTGTTCGCAGTAAGTGTCACAGCAAAAATATTTGCAAAATATTTGCAAAAATATTTGCCCTTGCCTCCCAGAGAAGGGAGGCTTCCTTTGCCAGTAGTCTCACAGTGGGTGTGTGGCTGGCTGTGGGGGGGGGACAGGGGGGAGCCTAGGGAAGATGGAGGAAGATCAAAGCACAACCTTCATCTATTTTAATAAGGCAGCACCCAAGTAAATCACCAAGCCCTAGTAAGCTGGGGACTTTCTAGAAGAGATCAAAGTCCCTGTTTGAACACTATAGGTACTGGGAGAAAGTGGGGAGATTGGGGAGGGAGGGGGAAGGGGGGCAGGAAGAAAGGAAGAGGTGAGAGATTGACCATGTTATCAGCACCACAGATTAAGGAGCAAGAGTGATCTCCCAACATGTGGCAAAGAACTCTGAATGATGTTCTTTCCTGTGCTCATCAAAAGTTTCTTGGGGAACCAAACAGCCAGCATCCCAGTTGATAGCTTCCACTTACAGATGTGATCACTTACAGGGTGGGTGGGTGGCCTCAGGTGGAACAGAGCTTACAGCAACAAGATGCTTTTACAGATCACCTGTCCAGTTCCTGACACCATTCAGGACACCTGACATTTAGGATAAGATGAGAATGAGACAAGATATGATAGCCGTCTTCAAATATCTCAAGGGCTGTCACATGGAAGATGGAGTAAGCTTACACCAGTACAAATAGCAAAAATGTAAAAAAACCGGGTCAAATATATGCTGGAAATGTAAAAAAAAAGAAGGTACTTTTTATCATATGTGGTGGGAATGTAGAGAAGTTTTTAAAAATTGGGAAATGATATATAATAATTTTTTTAAAAATGTTTAAAATGACATTTGTAAAAAAAACCAGAAACATTTTTGTTAGGGATTGTGGGACAAGACCTGCCAAGAAAAATAAAGAACTTATTTATGTATGCTAAAATAGCGGAAAGAGTCTTGTTAGCACAAGGATGAAAGAATGAGGGAACCCCAATGAAAGAACAGTGGCAAGAAAAACTTCCGGGTTGGCGCCTCCAGCAATGGCTGAATTCCTCTGATCGGGAGGAATTTGCTTCGTGGAAATTAGGGTCTGGCCGCCACGGCAAAGGCGGGGACCCACCAAAAATCACAGGTGGGAGAGACTTCCGGGTTGGCGCCATCGCCGAATGGCGGACTCCCTCCGAGCTCCGGAGAGAGCCTGCTGGGTAGGGGTTGGGTCCTGCCGCGCCGGCGACGCGGGGACCCTCAAAAACCATGGGCGGTGATGCCCATGGACTTGGTGACTCGGCGGGCACCGTTTGCGCCCCCCCGACCTGCGAAGGAGCCTTTTTAAAGGCTGCGGAGTGGGTGACGGGGGGGTATGGTGCTATGAGTCCACTGCTTCCCCGCCTAGCGAAGCCGCATGCCATTCGGCGGAGAGCAACGACTTCTTCTTTGGAAAATTTTGGATTAAAAAGAACAACCCGTGAGTAAATTTATCGGACTTAAAAGGAAAAATTTGATTTATGAATTTGGAGCGAGCGGGGGAGGTGCAAAAAGGAAGTCCGCCCCCCCCTGTTGTAGATGTTTTAACGCAAGGATTTGACAACTAAGATCGAGAGATGAACTTGTTTATTTGAAAAAAGTTAATTTCACGAAGGGAAATTACAAGTAATTGTGCTGGAGGAGAAGATTGGTTTGTGAGAACTAAAATGCAACCCCCCGGGAGCGATCCGTCATGAGAGACTGGTGAAGAGACACGGAAACTTTGACAGCTGTCAAAGTAGCTGTCAAAGCAGGAAAATAAAAGAGAACTTTGTTACAATGGCTTTGCTGGTTAGATTTGTTACAATTTGGACTGATGAGCTATGCGGAATTGGCCAAATTGACACATAAACTACGTGAGAAGGACAATCATGACTTCAAAGAAGATTGGGAACTTTTTACAAATTATTTTTAAAAACAACAAAACGACTTGGACTCCTTGGCAGGTTTTGAATAAATATCCACAAATTTATCAGTAGAATATATGACAGATAAGGTAATGATACGTACAATTTTTAACATGCAGAGAATAATAAGTGCAAACAAATCAGAGAAGGGAGCTGAGGGAAGTCTTGGGAGGGAGGAAGAGGGAGGGGAAGGAGGGTAAAAAGGGGGAAAATAATGTAATTGACTATTTGGATTGATAATTTGTTTTGTTTAAATTGTTTAATAAAAATATATTTTTTAAGAAGAAGAAGAAGAAGAAGAAGAAGAAGAAGAAGAAGAAGAAGAAGAAGAAGAAGAAGAAGGAGTAAGCTTGTTTTCTCCTGCTCTGGAGGGCAGGATCTGAAGCAATGACGTCAAGTTGCAAGAAAGGAGATTCAGACTAAACATCAGGAAGAACTTTCTGGTGACAAGAGCAGTTTGACAGTGAAATGGACTCCCTCAGAAGGTGGTGGGCTGTCCTTCATTGGAAGCTTTAAAGGTGAGGGTGGATGGGCATCTGTGATTCCTGCATTAGCTGTGATTCCCGCATTGCAGGGGGCTGGACTAGATGATCCTTGGGGGTCCCTTCCAACTCTACAATTCTATGATTCTATGAGAGCAAGCACTCCTAAAAGGACAAAGAAAATTTCACTGGAATAATTTTACGCTTAGGTACTTCCGCTTTAGGGTTGCCAACTTTTATGCTGGCTCCTTGCTCCTCTGCCTTTAGTGGCAGAGTGAGCTGCAACATTAGCAGGACAAAGTGTTTTATCTCCAGGCAACAAAACAAACTTTGCCTTCTGCTTCCCACAAATCAAGCTATTTTTATAGCTCAGGAGCAAACCAGATCAATTTTACCCAGTCATTTGGCAACCTTGCTCCAGTGAGGCCTCAGTGAATGGAATTGGAGGCAAAACAAATGGCAAAATTTAGCCCACAGAATCATGGAAATATTACAAGAGTTTGCAGCACTTGTCCATTTTTAATGGCGGGTGTAGACAGACTGTGGCACTCTCTCCCCCCCACCCTGCTTATAATGAGGGTTGCTAAGCAACGCTGAGGCTGTGTCCTATTCTAGCAGTGAATGCTGTAAGATTATTAGCACACATCTTTTATTCTTAAAGATAAAGCAATACTATTCCTATGTATGGCATTTTTAACACGCAAAATATTAACTGGTGTGTACAGAAACACATGAATTGAGTAGAAATGTAATTCCCACTTTATTCTCATGCGTACCTCATCTCCCTGATGGCTGAGTTTAGGGAAACCCATTTTGCTAGTTTGCTGCAGCAGCTGCCTGGCTGTCTGTGCACAGCCCTGACTGGCTAGTGCTTGAAACATTGCACCTCCCCTATTACCAGAGCAGTTAAAATTCCATTCTGCTTTTTCGCTTTCAGACAATAACTGTTGAAACCAAGGGCAGGGAACTTTTCCCTCCCAAGTCTGCATTCCTTTCTTGGAACCTTCAGGAGTGGGAACTAAATACCATTGGTGTTTGTGGCTGGTACAAAGGCAGGCATAGCAACTGTAGCAATGTCTCCATTCATTACAGGTTGGAGCTAAGACACCACCTTCTAGCTTGTTCTTAAGATTACTGTACTTTCATTTTCCTAAGTAGTTATGTGTTGGCCTTCTCATAAATAAGAAGCCTCCTGTTCTGGGCCTTCAATAGTGAGTAACCCTGCTTTATCTCCCTGTACAGTGGTACCTCGGGTTACAAACTTATTTCATTCTGGAGGTCCATTCTTAACCTGAAACCGTTCTTAACCTGAGGTACCACTTTAGCTAATGGGGCCTCCCGCTGCCACCATGCCGCCGCACGCAATTTCTGTTCTCATCCTGAGGTAAAGTTCTTAACCTGAGGTACTACTTCTGGGTTAGTGGAGTCTGTAACCCGAAGTGTTTGTAACCCAAGGTGTTTGTAACCTGAGGTACCACTGTATACATTAAAAAATACAATACATCATTATGCTCTGCAGCAGGTTCCATTTAAAGGTACAGCTTGATCCCCTTGGCTGACTTTTGCCTTCAAAGAACTCCTGGATACCAGTCATAAGGCTAATAGCTTTAATGGGCAGATTGTGCACTAGCTGGTTACACCACAAAGCCAATATTAACGGGGAGGTATTTATTTTCAGAGGCTTGTTTGCTTCTGGTGCATTGAGGTCTGATTAGGCTTGGTAGCTTAACACAGAAACTGCTCCAGGCACATTGGAGGGAAGAGGTTTGGGTCTAAGTAATGGGGAGGGGCGCTAAATCCTCCTCCCTCCCTCCCCTCCCCCACAGTGGCATAGTCATACCCTCCTTCTGCCCCTCTTTCCAAGAGCTTTTATAATCAGAACAAAAACTGTACAAGAGAGAAGTTTGTTGTTTTTAAAGGGGGAGGGTGGTTTGAGTTTGGGGCTGCAGTGCTTGGGAGAAGGGTTTGTAACTTTTTTCCTGGTTCAAATTGTTTCCCCAAAGCTGTGATTTTATCTTGGTGCGGGTTGGGTCCCAGTTGTGGGAGGAGGGGACACTGATGTGCTTGCCCCTTTAAAACATTGGAAATTTAGTCCCATATCATTGGCTACATTTCCTCTTCATGCCCCTTCCACTTTTAAAAGGGAATTCCTCAAATCCAACTTGGACATGGTTGTGGCAATTCCACATGTCCTTTAAACTTTTCAAGTCATGCAGCTGCAACCGCCTAGAGTAGCCCTCGCTGTAACAAGGATGAAAATGTTAAATATAGCCTTTTCCTTTTGGATTATATATAGTTTGCCCATCTAATCAGCCAATGGCAACATCCTGAAAATGAAATGGGGAAATTGCATATTTGGATAATCAGCTTCAATATCACAGTAGGGCACCTATATTGATGTTTTGGTAATATGCAAATCACAATCCGTCTCATTTTACCAACCAAAAAATTGGAGTGAGGGCACTCCTAGATCGCAGCTATTTTCAAGAAGGATTCAGTCACATAGCAGCAGATTCAGGCTGTGCAATTATGGCTGATTGGGAGGTCTTGTGACAGAAACTTGCTTCTTCAAAAGACTGGACATTTTGTGATAAGGAAAGTGATAGGGACAAGCATGGGGAAGAATGGCATAACCTCCCCACAAACAAATCAGGATGAATGCTCAATAAACGGGCCAGCTAGAGGTGCCCTCAGAGAAATTTGCTCAGGGTTATCTTATCCAGTCTGAAGGCCAAATACGTTTTGTTAAGACCAGTGGAGCCTTTGCCTCTGAGTTCTGCTGCGGGGAGAGGAGGGAAAAGGTGGCAACAAGTGAATGCAGCCACTGCATCTTCCTCCTCTCTCTTGCTCACCCTTTCTAGGCACTGCAAAAGGAAGGATTGGGACCCTGGTGCTGCATGGGGAGAAATTATGAGCAGCCCCCTCTGCCTGGTCACCTACTCTGTTTCTGTGGGTAGCACAGAATAGGGGGTTGTTCAGAGGTAGGAGATGGTAGGAGACCCTCCAAGAACAGTGGCAAACATCACTTGCCCAGGCAGCACAAGAAAGGCTGGAAGAAGCTCTCTCGCTCTCATGCCACGGCAGGGAAGATTTGGCTCACTGGGCTGAATCTCCACCTGGCTTGCACTGTCTACGCCTCCAGGTTAGACTACTAAAATGCTTTGTACCTGGGGCTGCCCTTGAAGTTGATTCGGAAACTACAGCTAGTGCAGAACATGAATGATTGTGTCTGCAAATGCATTTCTGGGCCCAATTAAAAACTGATGCAGCTCAGGACTGCCTTTCTCCCATATGAACCTGCCCGGACTCTTGAAATATGCATCTGAGGTTCTTCTAGGGTGGTGATGAGAGAGCAAGCCTTCTCTGTTGTAGGGATGCTGCCTGTCTGTGGGATGCTGTCCTCGGGGAGCCAACTTTGTCATCATTCTGATGCCAGGCATAGATGCTTCTGTTTGCCTGGGCATTTGGGCAACCAGTGATTGGTTGTTTTTATTCTATGTTTTGAATATTTTTATTACTGTACCTTGTAAATCCCTTCAGGATCTTTTTAAATGTGGGAACCAACTTGCCAATTCAGGAAGCCCTAAGCCTAACCCTAGATCAACGCACTGCCTGGTCAGTGGGAGATGCTACCCAGAGAACTTCTGGCCAGGGGATCCCTCTCCCCACCCCTTTTCCAGCCTCTGCTGCAGAGCAGAAGAAAGAAGGCAAGGTTGCCATGTGCTCCTCATTCATCTCTTCTCACCCGAAACAACTTCTCTTTCTTCAAACTGGAAGTGAATGTTCCAAGCATGCTGCTTTCAAAGTATGCTCACCATAACACGGCGCTTGCTTCAGCGTCTAAGGGATGAGGTGAGACTTGAACTCGGGTTACCCTTATATTGCGCCACACAGTGGCTTTCCTTATTCAGCCCTAACATCAGAGGCAACCCAGGAGAAGATCTGTGTTCTCGGAACTTGCGCCTGCTGTACTTTTTGTTCTTCTCCTCCTCTCTCCTCCGCAGCTCCATTACTGCTCTGTGCAAACTCACTCCGACGCAATCTCATACAGTTCCACTAGCAATCCCAACAAGCCATCACACGCCGTAAAGCAACATCATTTTAGCAAGCTGGAGCTGACAAAGGCCATGATTGCTTTTGCTTCCCTTCATTCCTCTGCTGACGGATGCCGTGCTTTCCATCCAAGAAGCCTGATAGCTACAGATTTCCTTCCCTGGCTTGTTTGGAGAGCAATTTCATGCAGATTTTGGCATTTTCCAGGGGTGCGGAAGGAGGAGAGCACACCAAAGTCAAGGAACAAATGCATCCACTTCAGAACTCACAAGGTATCTCAATCAAGATGTGGCCTGGAGTCACTATTTTGCCACCCATCAGGAAATAAGACAAATCTACAGATGAAAAAGCTATTTCTTCAGAAAAACAAAGTGCATCTAATTTTTATTTTAAATGACTTTGTGCTTGGATAAGCTTTCTGTCCTGGGTTTTCAACGGCTCAGAAACCCGGCCATGTTCAATGTGGACAGTAAGACCCATCTGAGGTGATAGAAGCTGGGGCAATGAGCAGAGGACCAGTGAGGAGAACAGAGGACGCCACCAGCACCCCACAAAAAACAACAACGTTTGCCTGCCAGCTTATATCTGAAGTAGCACAATTTGGGCTTGTGCATTTAGGAACCAAAGTAGTCAGAAAGGAGGAGGGAGAACAAAATGGCCACCTTGGCATTAGCCAAAGTAATCTGGGTGAATGAAATGCATTTCTGTTTCTATCAAGAGAAGAGCGAGGGGCAGGCAAGACCTCAAGGGGGTCATTCTGCCTGTTTCCTTCAGTGCCGTCTAGCTTCAACATTTGTCAAAGAGCTGTCTCAGAGCAAGACCACGGAGGCAACGCGCCTCATCAGGTTTTGTCATCTTGGAGACTAATTAGCCAGTGAGAGTTAAAGGTCAAAGTTAAAAGGGAGAATCTTGCTCAATTCTATCAAGTGGCCTTATTAGTAAAAGTGAGTCCATCAGCTCCAGGCATCCTCTCCCTCTCCATTTTCACTAATTTGGAAGCCTTTCCTGCCTGCCTGCCTTTCTCCTCTGTGTGGAAACAGTTATTTAGCCTTGTGGATACTTGCCAGCTTTTGGGGGGGAGGGGGGCAAATTAAGGAAATTAACTGCAAGGGCCTGATCAAGGAAAAGGCAGGTGGTTCTTTGCATGAGGACTGAGGAGCAGAGCTATATGATTGCCTTCACCAGGTTCTTTCACAGACCTATCCATCTGTCTGCTGAAGTTCACGGCAAGGCCCCAATTGCAATGCCAGATCTTAAGTCTCAGAATGCATGGAGGAGTCGCCTCTGATTTTGGTATTAGCATTTCTTTCTGAAAGCACACTCTCCAACATGTCCAGACCAAAAACTGGGATGCACGTCTTTTGGGCCATGCTCCCAGGTGAGTCACATGACCCTCATGAGATTGCAGCCCAAAATAAAAGCGCTTTTTCAGGGGCATGCTCTGACAAGAGAGCACAGCACCTGAAAGTGCATGTTTTGGGACACTGTGTGAGGTTGCAGCCCCAGGAAAAAGAGCTTGGGGGAGGGCAAGGTCTTGGGGCAAGATGATGCTGCCCGAAATGGCTGTTGTGCTCTTGCACACAAAAAATGGGATGTCCTGCTTTTCCCAGGATAGTTGACAGATATGTTGAAGATGTGATAGAGAAGCTGCCAAGTCTTATTAACCCCACTGACCATTGCTCCTTCCTCCTGATCCTTGTAGATTTCCTAGGCTCAGAACAGGCTCAGAGGTACTCTGTCGTATGTCTTCTGCACCCCACTCATTTTGGCTGATCTGGCAAACCTGAAATCTGCCCACCTCTGAATAAGTTACTGCCCTGCAGGACTGCTGTATACCTGTTTGTCATTTCTGGTTTTAAAGACACCTACAAAGAACTTACTTTTTTCATGCTTCCCCCACCTGATTGTCTAGAGCACCCTTTGCCAGCCTGGTGCCTTCTGGAAATTTTGGACTATAACTCTAGGCAGTGCAGCCATATGATGCTGGGGGTAATAGGAGCACAGCTCTGCTTTTTGAGACTGATGGGGCTTGTTGGCTAAAACATCTGGAGGGCACCTGATAGGTGAAGGCAGACCTGGAGACTCTGCTTATTCACCAGACTGACCAAAAGCATAAACTTTTAAGGAGGTAGCAGCAGCCCAAGAGCTACCACCACTGCCCTGAGTGTTATGCTAGTAAACCAGAGGCTGTCCTTGTGAATCTCTGAACAACACTCCCTGCTAATACAACAGCCGCCGCCTCCGCTGGGAATGTATCCCATTTGCTTCAGCTCTTGCACATTTGCACCTATGTCGACACATGCAATTGGTTGCTCATCTCCCTGACTAAAACTCCAAAGTGGAATTAAATAAATCAAGGAGTTTAATCGCCTTATAAGCTCCAGCACTGAGCATCATCTGAAACCACTAAGCAGGCTGTGAAAAATCCGGAGTATCTTCTAAAGCCCTCACTCTAGGAAAACGAAGGTGAGAAGCTCCTTCCAAAATCCTCAGGGTAGCGGCTCGGTGGCCCCCTCCCTGTGCCGGGGCATGTAAGGAAGTATCAGCAGCAGGGCTCAGCTTCTCTAAGGCTCCAAACTTTTTTGCACATGGTCCACATCCAAAGGGTGCCTGTTTAAGATTCATTCCAGGCAGGTTAAAACAACAACCACTGTTCCCTCTTGTGTCAGGCTTCCCGGAGGGTTGCAGCAGATGTCAAAAGCAGAATATGTTATCCTGGGCAGAGGAAAGGGCCTCCCTTTGGGAGCTGGAGTCTTGAAGGGCTGGCCAGTGCAATGAAGGCTACCCCAAGGTGGTGGTCTGCACGTGTGACAGGTCCAAGGCTCAACTGGTGGAAAACTAGTCTCCAGAGGGGAGAGAGGGAGATTGACAGGAAAGGTAAGCAAGTAAGAATACACATGGGATGTGGTTCATGAGGAAAATATGCTGACCCAGTTTAGTAGGCCTGGAGGAACAAAAGGAAAAGCCAATGGGATGGTGGAGAAAGGTGAGTCTGAAACTTCTCAGTGTCTGAGTGGGGACTGCCTGGGAACACTTGCATGGGAGTATGTGCAGGGGGGCAAGGGGCAAGTTGCTTTCAGACCTTAAACAAATTGGAGCCCACCAGAAGATCTAGAACCCTAATTTATTTCCAAGGTTCATAATTCCCAATCATGTCTACACATTTTCCTTCTCGGTAAGCCAATTAGAAAAAGTCTTTACTTTTAACATTTTTTTTAAAAAGCCAGCCCACTGAAGAAGAAGAAGAAGAAGAAGAAGAAGAAGAAGAAGAAGAAGAAGAGGAGGAGGAGGAGTTTGGATTTGATATCCCGCCTTTCACTCCCTTTAAGGAGTCTCAAAGCGGCTAACATTCTCCTTTCCCTTCCTCCCCCACAACAAACACTCTGTGAGGTGAGTGGGGCTGAGAGACTTCAAAGAAGTGTGACTGGCCCAAGGTCACCCAGCAGCTGCATGTGGACGAGCGGAGACGTGAACCTGGTTCCCCAGATTAGGAGACTACCGCTCTTAACCACTACACCACACTGAAAGATCTAGAGGCCCAATTTAAGATTCCTCCTCTCTGCCACAGTCTCCTTGTATTGTATTGAGTATATTACTGTGGTACACTTTCAATCAAAGGGGTAGCCAGCTAACCATGGCTTACAGCAGAAGCAAAATGATTATTACCAAATGTATAATTATGTCAGATTTCATGGATTAGCGAGAATGATGCATCTGAGAAATGACCTGTAGCCCAAGAAAGCTTATGTCATAATAAATTTGTTGAGTTTTTAAGGTGCTAAGTATTTCTACAACAGCACAAGGGTGGCGCTGTGGGTTAAACCACAGTGCCTAGGACTTGCCGATCAGAAGGTCAGCGGTTCGAATCCCCACAACAGGGTGAGCTCCAGTTGCTCGGTCCCTGCTCCTGCCAACCTAGCAGTTTGAAAGGACGTCAAAGCGCAAGTAGATAAATAGGTACCGTTCCGGCGGGAAGGTAAACGGCGTTTCCGTGCGCTGCTCTGGTTCGCCAGAAGCGGCTTAGTCATGCTGGCCACATGACCCGGAAGCTGTACGCCGGCTCCCTCGGCCAGTAAAGCGAGATGAGCGTCACAACCCCAGAGTCGGTCACGACTGGACCTAATGGTCAGGGGTCCCTTTACTGTAATTAAGTGTCCATGGTGTCTTTGGAAGGGAAGGGGATGGAGAGAAAACCAAACAACTGGCCAGGCCCTAGTGACTTCCTGGCAGCCCTGCTCAGTCCAGCGGGTACCAGCTGCCACTGCTAAGAACTCAAGAGACCAAAAGGCCATCTATCTCAGTTTGCTCACCCACAAAGCTAAGACCATCTCCACCAATCCTCACAGGTCAACTCACACATTCCAGACTGCAGTGTGGACCGACAACTTCAGAGACCTCATACGCAGCCTTCCCCAAGCTGAAACCCTCCTGATGTTTTGGACTACAATTCCCATCATCCCTGGTTGTCATAGCTGATGGGAGCTGTAGTCCAAAACACCTGGAGGGCAGCAACTTGGGGAATGCTGCTCAAGCCCATGGTCTTGGTCATGCTTACAGTGGTAACCTCAAGACTAGGCTGCTGAATCCAGTCTGTATGTTACACTTGCCTTTAGAGAGCCTTTTTCAAGCTTTCTGAAGTTAGGCAAGTGGTGCCCAGGGAAGGGGCTTCTAATTTGTGGCACACACACCACGTGCAGTGGAGTGCCCTCCCCAGGGTGGCTCACCTGGCACTGAACCTAATGCCTTTCTGATGCCCATTGAATGTATCTTATCTGTCCAGGCTTCCCGGTACATCATCTAGCTGGTAGTTGTATTGATTACGCTGCTTCTCCTACAGATCTATTTTTACTGTTTCTTTGGTTTATCCGTATGGATTTCTATGGTATTTGTAATTGTTTTATCTTCCATTTGACAGTCACCCTGGGACTTTTGCAAATAGAAAGGGAGAGGGTTATATGCAATCTTACATCAATAAATAAAATTAAGCACCAATTGTTTCAATAAATAAAATTAAGCCTCAATTGTCTCAATAAATAAAATTAGGCACCAATTGTTTCAATAAATAAAAAGCAGCATCAATTGTTTCTTGAAGTGTCTTTTTGTGTGGATGGTTTTCTGTGAAGCATTCCAGTAAGTGTCCAGGTCCAAGTACAGGCATGCTCCAGTTTTCCAGTTTCTGGGAAAGCAGCTCATATGTGGAGCAAAGGAGCAGGAATCTAGGAAGCTGCCTTATACAGAATCGGACCATTGGTTCATCAAGCACAATATTGGAGCTACCCTCCAGGATTTGAGACAAGGGTCTCTCTCAGTCCTATACAGAGATGCCAGAGGTGTGGCCCTTCCCCTATTGAGCCAGGCAGGCAAGCTGTCTGGAAGTCAGGGGCAGACCAAGACATGTTGCCACCTCATTCTGCCTAACAGTAGGACAGGCCCTGCAGGAAGGGCAAAGGGATAGCTTGTGCCTTTATTCAGCAAGAAATTGCCCAGACGGAGAGTGTAAAGGTGCAATGACTCCCGGGGTGACCTGATTTGCACTGCATCGAGAAACTGGGAGAGTATTTTAGGCAATAGGTAGGAGCAATAAGGAGGAATGAATGGAGTAATTTATTAGAGCAGGAGACCCCTGGGTGGCTAAGAGTAAGTAAAGGTCACAGGTAAGTATATAATAAGATCTGGAGTCAGAGAGTTGGAACAAAGTTATGTTGCAGGGGAGTGATAGTGGGGGTGGCAGAAACAGCCATCAAGGCTGCAATCCCTATGCACATTTAGTTGGGAGTAAGCCCCACTGAATTCAGTTGGTCTTAACTTATGAGTAGATACGCATAGGACTGGGTTGTGAGACAACAACCAAGTTATACTTTTTCTCCTAAAATTTCTGCACATTATTCTCACAACAACCCTGCAAGGTGGATGAGTTTGGGAAAGAGCAATTGACCCAACATTGTCTGCAGAGCTTCATGACTGAGCATGGATCTGAACAAGGTTCTCCCTTGCCTTTATCCAACACTCTAACCCAGCCCTCCCCATCCGGGTGCCTTCTAGATGTTTTGAGTGACCACTCCCCATTTGCTGTCTGGGGTTGGTGGGAGTTGTAGTCCAAAACACCTGGATGACACTATGCTGGGGCGGATTGCTCTAACCACTACACCACACTGCAGTACTTCAAATTGTGCCTCTAAAACACTCTCCCCCACCTTCACCTCCTTGTTTTCTATTTCAGACCTTCTGAGGAGCTGCTCATTCTCCTGCCAGAATCCTGTCCTCCGCTGTTCTGTATCCCACTGAGGTTCCTGGTGTTTTTTTTTCTGGGTGCCCCCACTTCATTCCTTATTTCTTTTGTGAGCTAGAAGACATCGTTTTGAGCCTTTCTTTTGCTTTGTGTTGCTGTTTGCTCCCCACAGCCCATCCCGCCTGATTCTAGCCTGCTATGAAGAACAAAAGATTTCCCCTCCCCAACTCCCCAAAGTTCCCTTCCTTTGATGAAGGCAGCGCTTACCCAAATCAGACCAGGCAAGAACTATAATTACCTGCCTGCATCCAAAGGCTCTGCCTGCTCCTTTGTTTCGATCAAATTGTCTATTTGAAAACAGGGGGAAGGGGAGGAGAAAACAGATAAAATGCGGGGGTGTTCTTCCTCTCCCACCCTTTATATTTTACATCCATTATTGAGACGTTGGTGAACCATCTCACATGCCTATCCCTTCCCCACCTCCCCCAAACAAATGTTTCAAGGCACCCGACGCCTGCACTGCCCTTTCTTCTTCAGCACAGAAATCCCTCAGCAACCCACTTCACTTGTAATCCTTTTGCCAGGATCACACAATACCCGGGACTGATTCTGGGAGAAGATGCCATCGGGGCCACGGGGGCTCTTGAAAACATGATTGCTTTGAGATGTTGCAACCCACCCTTCCGCTTCAGAAGCAGGCTGGAGTTTTTTATAGAGAATAAAGGTAAATGCCAGATGGCTAAACCCTCTAAATGCACATATACACAGGTATAATTATGGCAGGGAGAGGGTTGGCCTTACATGTACATCTCGGGAGAAGGCAGGTGTAACATCTGGGGGTGGTTAGGAAGCAGCTTCACTATTTCAAATATGCCTTCTGTTCTGCAAGTTTGTAGCAGAAGGAGGCTGTGAACAGTTCCAACTGGCTGGTGCCCATGATGTCACCAACCAACCATCCGCCTTGAAATCCCTGGATCAGTTTTTGCAGCTCCTTTAAAAAATGTTTCTTTTTAACATGCATATGGTGATAAACATTCATGTGCTGGTTCCAAAAGCATATTTTTTGAATATGCCTGAAGTATTGGGGAGGGTGGCAAGCTGGCAAGAATGGTGACCGAACCAGCTTTTTTTTCTTCCTGACATGTAAATTATGGTGGTCAGGAGTTGCTGGGTTTGCACCAAGGGTGAGGAAGTTGCTGTGCCTTCTGCTTACACACTAGGCCTCTCTCTCATTACCCTAGAAAGAAATGGTGCAGAATATGGTGAGCAACACCAGACTGTTTTGACACACAGGAGCTGTCCATGGTTTCTTCTCTTCCATTCCCATCTCTAAAAATGCAACCTTTGGAACTGCTGGTTCAACATGGCTCCTTTCAGAATTGCAGGGGTATAGTGGCAAATTCTGAAGTGCTGGAGCTCATCAGGACAAGTCTTGGGCAGGGTACAAATAATAAATTATTATTATTATTATTATCTCTGTCTCCAAGTAGAGGCCAGAAAAGCAGCTGTGTCGGTATCCACACCAAACAGCAGAGGAACAGAGCACAACAGCCAGTTTATTAGAACCAAATTGGCTGCAATGTTATACAAGGTTTTCTGGGAATAAGTGGTCCTTTCTTCTGGCTGCAGAAGTTCAACTGGCAAAGCACAATGAGCTTGAAGAGATCTCTGAGGCAGCCTTTAGAAATACATGCTTTAAAAGCGTTACCATTTAAAATTGCTAGCATGAAATAGGAAACCCATAAAAGAAAAAGGAATCACATGTGAGGAGACTGCTGGACTGAAGATGCAGATAGGAGTCAGAAGACTTTTGCAATAACCACCTGCACTGTCCATTCCAGGATGTGTCATAAGCAGGAAGGTTCTGCTTATATTCTTCATGCCAATAGCCCAAGCTTATTTAGCATGGGAATATAGGAAGCTGTCATATACTGAGTTAGACCAACAGTCCACCTAGCTCAGTACCGTCCACACTGACTAGAAGTGGCTCTCCATGGGGCAGGCAGAGAACAGCCCAGCCCCACCTGGGACCTTCTGCATGCAAAGTACCTCTACCACTGAGCTGGGGCCTTTCCATTTCTCTGCAGAAGAAGGCAAAACCACAGCGCCAAATACCAAGGCTATTAGCCAGACTGAGATGGTGGAAGACTGTCAGCCTAACCCATTTGCCAAATCTTCTTTTCCTTGACCCTTTTCCCCTCAGGCTTTTCCATTTGCCACATTGCAAAGTCTGTGAAAAGGAGACGTGATGTTTCAAGAAGTCAGCTGCTTAAGCCGCACCACCACTTTGTCCCTCTGTGCCATCCATGTTGACAGCATGGGGGGGGCTCTCTTCCCCCTCCTCCCACCCCACAGAAACAGAAGCCTATACAGAAATGCCATCATCCCCCTGGGTGCCAGAGTACTTTTCTTCCCCCCGCTGATGGCTCAATTATCAGCATTCAGCTCCTGTTTGCCTGCAGATCCCATAATCAACGTCTGCGTGTGTATTCTGGCAAAATTAATCATAATTGCTGAAAGCAAGACACATCACACTTGTAACTTTGGTCCTTTAATTAGGATTCCGTAATTGGATACAGCACTCCCTGTAAATCCAATTACTCAAGATTAGAAGAGTAACAGTCGGCAGGACAGAAGCCGTCTGGGGATGGGCAAATAGAGGGATTGGAGGGCTCTGGCAGCACTGCTCTCCAGGGTGAGGCGGTGGGCAGCCTGACCCAAATGGATCTCCTGGTCAAAGGGCACTGAAGCCAAGTGGGGCAGTTGGAGGCTGGTGCTTGATATGCAGCTGTTAGACTCTCTTGCTCCAAAACAGGGGTGGGGTCCCTTTTTCAAGCCAAGGGCCACATGCCGTGGTGGGCGGGGTTAGTGGTCAAAATGGGCGGAGCAATGGGTGCGAGTTTTAACTTTGTACCGTAGATTGATTGATGGATACACACCTCTCCATTCTCCGTCCAGGCAATGAAGAGACATTGTCAGACTTCAAGGCCACATCCCAGCCAAGCAAAAGCACACAAAGAAGACATGAAGCAGGGACAGTGAGGGGCGGGGCCTGCAGACAAGAGGAGGTGGCCTGGGAGGAGTTGTGACCTAGTAATATTCCCAAGGGCTGAATAGAGAGGCTTAGAGGACCACATTCCACCTGAGGACTGGAGTTCCCCATCCCTGTTCTGAAATTACTGAGAGTCATATGGCACCCTAAGGACCAGCACATTTTGTTATAGTGTAAGCCAGGCTTCCCCAACCCAGAACCCTCTCGCTGTTTTGATCTCCCATCAGCTGTGCTGTCTGAGGCTGGATTGTAGTTGTAATCCAGAACAGCCAGAAGGTACCAGGTTGAGGAAAGCTGATCTAACCCAAAGTGGGAATCCCAGAAGTGCGTCCCCAGCTTGCATCTTCTGTCTTTGGAGGGGATCCTGGTACAGACCCCTCCAGATGTTCATGGTTTTACATCAAAAAAGCACCCCCAAAGACATCTGAAGGCAGCCCTGTTTAGGGAAGCTTTTAATGTTTGACACACTATTGTATTTTAATATTTTGTTGGAAGCCGCCCAGAGCGGCTGGGGAAACCCAGCCAGATAGGCATGGTATAAATAAATTATTATTATTATTATTATTATTATTATTATTATTATTATTTAAAAGTCTCACACAAATTGGAAAATCCCTGTTTCAATCCTGTTGTGCAGGAGTATTAACACTGCCCTACTCTACAGTGTTGTTGCCAAATGTACAAAATAATGTGTTGTCAATTGCTGAGCTGATCAATGGACGAATTTCTGGACATCTGCAGGGATTTCCCCAGGGAGGCAGGGCAAGGGAAAATACTGAAAGGGGAAGCTAGCTACTATCACAACCAAAAAAAAGGAAAAAACCAGAAGAATACTTCTTCTACAAATGCTAAGAAACTCACTCTTTAAAAAAAAAATTAAGCTGGAAATCTGGGGAACATTATTTATTCTGGGGGTGCCTCCCCCTCTGGACACCCAGGTTCCCAGGTCCAATTCCTGTTCAGTGGAACTTACTCAGACCCTCTCCATTGCCCACATTGTTTGAGGTAGTCAACCTTCCATATCATGCAGCAACACTCTCCCCCTTAGTGCTATAAAAATTAAACGGTGGATTTTTCTAAGCCTCCAGTTTTTGTTTTTTCTTTAAACCACAGTGAACAATCTTTTTTAAAAAAATATCCAAGGATAAAAACTGTAATTGTTTTAAATGAGTGCTAGGTAATTTGGAGTACGTTATATGGATTTTCGACTATAAAGTCCTTCTCCTGCTAAAATCTCTTGGCAACATGCACAAAAGGCTGGTGTGGGGTTGAGGGAGGGTTTGCTTTTATTTAAAGTTATGTTGGGAAATGTGGAATGCTTGCGTTCTTAATTTATAGCATCCAGAGGGTTTATTTTCCTCACTCTAAATTACTTCCTACTAATTTAAACAGAGCAGAGAGAAGGAGGCTTCTGGTTGCGCAAATGCCACACTTTTAAGAAAGCTGCCATGAAACTTCTCCCTCAGGGTTTTCTCTTCAAGGCTGCGGCTTGCATCCCAGAATTACGCAGGCACTGAAAAATGTATTATGTATGGGAGACCTGTTAAGCTGACCTCTTTGGATATTACATTATTGATACAATTGTTCAGCTACCCTCCTGACGAATTTGTCACTTGCTTTCATTTCCGCTCCATTTAAATTGCTGTAGAGCAACTCTCTCTTCTTCGCTGAAACCATCAGCCCAGCAGTCATGTGCAAATTCTCGCAAGATCTGAATCGCAAGAGCTGAGCTGCTGAATCAAGTCATCGGGTGATTAGAGGAGCTCTGCTGGGGAACTAAGATAAGCTTTGCAAGAGGTGAACAGCACCGTTGAGATTCTCACAACCAAACAGAGCAGGAGAGGACAAAATGACTTAGGCCTCGTCCAAACTTCTGTTTGGTCCCTGACTTCTGAGCATGGGTCTAAGAGGTTTTGCTTTGTTTACCAGGGGAAACCCGCTATTTACTGCTTAATTGGAGCAAATATCAACTGAGTTTTCTGAGAACTGATGTTTGTTCTGATTCAGCAGTAAATAGCTGGTTTTCTGGGGAAACCAGTGGGACAAAAGAAAAACGTCTTGGAGCTGTGCTTAGAAGCCATGGACCAAAAGGAAGAAATTGTGGGACAAAGGGAAGTGTGGATGAGCCCTTAGTCTCCTCCTGCATACTGGGAACGGCTTCCCACGGTGGAGCCATGTGAGCCATTTGATTCTATGTGACACAAGTTCTAAAGGAATTACCGTATTTTTTGCTCTATAAGACGCACTTTTCCCCACCTAAAAAGTAATGGGGAATGTGTGTGTGTCTTATGGAGCGAATGCAGGCTGCGCGGCTATCCCAGAAGCTAGAACAGCAGAGGGATCACTGTGCAGCGCTCCCTCCTGCTGTTCTAGCTTCTGGCTTAGCCCCTCTGTCCCTTCCCCCACCTCCCAGAAAAGCCCCCAAGAGCTACGCTCCCTTTAAGCTGCGCTCCCAAGGAGAAAAGGCCTGCAAATGCCGCACACACGCTCCACGCAGCTTGTGAAAGGGAGCGCTGAGGAGAGCCTGGGATGCATACAGGCTCTGCTCAGCGCTCCCTTTAAAGAATATTTTTTTCTTGCATTTCCCCTCTAAAAAATAGGTACATCTTATGGTCAGGTGCGGCTTATGGAGCCAAAAATACAGTATGTTGTCTCCTTGTATGCTCCTGAGCCCAATTCAAGGTGATCGTCCTTTGCCTGAAAGCCCTAAATGGTGTGGGGCCCAGATACCTGAAGGATCCCTTCTTCCTGTACCAAGCTGTGCATTAAGATTGTCAGGTGAGGAGATATTTCTTGGTGTTCCATGTTTAGAAGGCATTTCTCATGCATCTGCAAAGGAGAGGTGGTACACCAGCTCTGAAATGCCCTCTGTCCCAAGGGATGTGCTTCCCCTGGCACAAGCACTGCATTCAGGATAACACCTTTTTGTTTGCCCTGGCATTTTAGATCATGTTTTCAGCTGGTTGGACAGCTTTATTCTGCTTAGTCTCACTGCTCTGTTCTTGTAATTTACAATTTTGCATATGCCTTTCTGTTCAGATGCAGGGTGATGGTTTATACAGTTTATAAATAAGTAGATGATAATGATGCCATCAAACCAGGTACCTTGTATGGCTTCCATTGCACGACAACTTATTCACTTCTCAGATTTGTAACTGGTCTTCCAGCCCTCCTCAAGTGGCTATTTTCTTCTCCTTCTCCTCAAGCAGCAAATTTGTCTCCAGACAGCCCCTGGACATGCTTCCCTTCTGCATCTCCCTGGCAATGTATAGTTGCAGGTTGGGAAGAAATACATAAAGTGGCAACATCACTCTTTGCATTTCATGGATGCTTTAGTTAAGATCCCTTCATGGTGGGGGGTTGGACTAGATGATCCTTGGGGTCCCTTCCAACTCTTTGATTCTATGATCTGTTGCAACGTGTGGGAGGGGGGAAGTGCTAACATTGGGCTTTGTGGGTGTCATGTCCCGCCCCAGCCAACATGACCTGTTACAGCATCTTGCTTTTGCTATTTCAGCGGGTGAAGACCCACCTCTTTGTACTGGTCTCTGAGCAAGGCAGAGGAGGGGGGGCTCCCTGCACTCTGGCTACCTGGGACTTTATTGGTTTCTCAGTTTATTGTGGAGCTGTTGCTGTCTTTTTAAAAAAAAATCTTTTATCATTATTAGTTTTATATTTTTCATTTGTGATTTTCATTCTGCCCTGGGGCCTTTGATTATAAATGTTCCTAATAAATAAACACACACTGGGGAGCTATGGGGGAAGAGGCTGCCATTGGCAGCACCCAGTTATTGATATTATTGCACTCAGCCAGCGAAATGTTGTCCCTCTAAATCTAGGCTCTCTGACTGGGGAGAATTACGACAGCTTCCCAAATACGAGACTGGAGGGCAGACTTCCTGCTTACCTTCCCCTGGCGGCTGAAGTGGAGCAACAGGGACAAGGAGATGCTTAATTAGAGATAAAAGTAAATAGAGTGGAGGAAGTAGAGCAGAGTATCCTGTTGCTGTGAGTGTTTGCCTACTGTCCTCTCCAGATTTATCTGCCTATCTCTGGCAAAGCCAGGAATCTCAGCAGTCACCGGAAGACTGCATACATGGGTCTAGTGTTCACAAGATAATAACACATAGCCAGACTTGACACTGGCTAAGGGAGGATAGGGAGGAGGATTTGAGCAAGTTTTTTAAAAAAATAAATAAATGGCTGCATCCTTCTACAAACTGGTTGCTCCAGAAGTTTTGAACTATAACTCCTGTGCTAGCTAAGGCCAATGGAAGTTGTAGTCCAAATCAGCTGCAGGCCCCCAGATCAGAAAAGGCTGGAATAGATGACATATGAAAATCAGGAAAAGAGGAATGTTTTTGCCTGATGCCTAAAGATATGTAACAAAGACACCAGGTGGGTGTCCCTGGGGAGAGCACTCCACAAACAGGGAGCCACCACCACAGAAAAGACGCACACTTGCAGGCTCCAGGTCAGTTCATATGAGGAGAGGCAGTCCATTTTGCTGGTGTTTGTATTGCTGTTACTGCTTTTAACCTGTCCCAAGCTTTAGAGAAGGAAGGAAGGAAGGAAGGAAGGAAGGAAGGAAGGAAGGAAGGAAGGAAGGAAGGAAGGAAAGAAGGAAGGAAGGAAGGAAGGAAGGAAGGAAGGCTATGTGTCTCCCTCCCTGCTAGAGAGCATAAGAACCACATTTTCTGAAAAGCGTAGCCACAATGGATCTTCAGCAGTCTCCAGTTACAAGGACTTCCAGACAGTGGCGTAGCGTGGGGGGTGCAGGGGGGGGCCGGCCGCACCGGGCGCAATATCTGGGGGGGGGCGCTCGCTGCCTCCGGAGTCGCCGAAGAGCCTCAGGCGCAGGCTGTAGCAGAGCCCCATGTCTCGCAGAACCGATGATCTGAAGGCGTCCGGCAGGCAGTGGCTCTCAGCGCTCGCCACGGTCCCTGCGCGTCAGGGCTGCAGATGGCGCGCCAGGCAGCCCCTCCTCACAGCCCCGCTGCTGCTGCTGCAGCTGCAGCTGCTGGGCCATGTTGCATTTTCCTCGCCTCTCTGCCCTCCTCCTCCTCCGGGCAAGCGGCGTCGTTTGGGCAGCAGCACCAGCGGCAACTCGCCTCAGATCACCTGACACGGACCCGCCGCCGCCGCCGTGGCTACCTTACCGTAAATACCCCAGCCTAGGCAGCAGCAAGAAGAAGCTGGCAGCGGCGGCAGGTTAGGGGTTAGGGGCGCAAATTACTTGCCTTGCCCCGGGTGCTGACAACCCACGCTACGCCGCTGCTTCCAGAGCAGCTGTGTTAGTCTATTGCAGAAAAAGCAACCAAAGAGGCTCATGGCACCTTGAAGACCAACACATTCATTATGGCATCAGCTTCCATGGACTTCAGGCCACTTCATCAGATGTAGCTCGGGATAACACTTCATGCATCTGATGAAGTGGGCTGTAGTCCTCGAAAGCTTCTGCCATAATAAATGTGCAGGTCTTGAATGTGCCACAAGGCTCTCTGTTCCAATTGCAAAGATACTTTGACGATACCAAGGACAGTTGGAATGAAAGAGCTGCCTTCACTCCTCTCACGCCTGCCTTTTTATTTGTTTCTCTCCTAAATACACAACAATATGTTCTCTTCCTGTCTGGCAGGCAAGAGAGGAAAATATCCCCTGGAGTTTACACCTCTCCTGCCTTAATTCCTGTGGATGGGCAGCCCCCATCTCCTGAGTATGTGCAAAACCTGAGAGGCCTTCTTGATTGACCACTGTCTTCTCCATCCATCCCCCCACCCATGCCAGTCACCATCCAAGGGCAGAACATACAAATGGCATGTACTGAGCATGCCTCTGTTTGCTTTCAGCTGATTGAGCCCCAAGATCAGTGGAGGCCTAGATGCATTCAAGGAAGTCTGTTGAGATCAGCTACACTCTGGGATTTCCAACCAGGCAGCCCAGAGCGTAGCCAATCCCAGTGGGGTTTGAAGCCATGGCCATGCAGCTGGCATCCCAGTACTGCTGGAGTGAGCTGGCATCTTTCTTGGCAGCGTGGCTCAAGTTCAAGCCTGGCTGCAAGGGGAAAACAAACCACTTGGCATCATGGTGACGTCCCACTCCTGTGCCACAGAAATCCGGTTTCCACAGCATGGAATCTGGGGTACAGAAGAAGTAAGGACTGTTCCACATCTCTAAGAAATTAAAATCTGACATGTAACCTATATCTGACCCAAACCTTAAATAAAACACACAGGTCCATCCAGTGACTGTGTAGCCTTGGATGGAAGAGAAGTGAGTCAAGAGCCCCTAATCCTCTATGGGGATGGGATGCAAAGAGACCCAAAGGTATTGGCAGATCAGGTTATCTAACTTAAATGGATTCATGGAAGATTTGTGGCTATTGGCCATAGCAAGCCCATGGTGTGCCTTTGGTAACTCCAAAGCCTGTCAGAGGAAGCCGTGTTTGCATTCATTCATTCATTCATTCATTCATTCACTTCTAGTGCCATGAATAGCCAGAGGCACTCAGGAGTCGAGGTAGTTTAAGGCACCCCCAAGAAGAGCTGCCTGCCTGCTGTGGACAAAGGAGGATGGATGGGATCAACTGTTTGGTCGTATCTAGCAAAGCTCATTGATTTAAAGAACACTTAGGAAATATATATAATATTTCCAGAGCAGCTGCCAAGTTAAAAATCATAAAACAAGACACACCCGCACAATTAAGAAGAAAAGAACACTTAAAACAATGCAAAAGTTTTAAAGCCTGAAAAAAATTTCCAAAGGCCTTGTGTAAGTGCCCAAAAGACATCAATGCACTTCCATGAGGAAAACATCCCCCAAGTGGCTGTCAGCATGCAGAGGGCCGGGAGGCCAGCTGGCTAGCCCTGGCTGGGCCGTCTCCTTCCAGCCGTCCCGCTGCGAGGAACATCACCTCTGCCCAACATAAATCAGCGACCCGGGCTTACTCAGCCAGGACACACTATAAACAGATCGAACTGCACACATAGAATAGGTGTGAGGCTTATGGAAGCATACTACAACTACAGATTTATTAAGCATAAATGAGGACAAAGAAACATGTCGTCTCTCTCCCATATCGTCTCAGAGAGAGCAGCAAAAGCAAAAGCTATACACACAACAGAAGCTCCCAGCATACTGTGCTGGAATGTAAACAGACATGTGACATGCAACAATTCCACATGCCTGTTCCTTAAGGTGGAATGGAAACATCAACAGTGGCATGCCACTCACTGCTGTGAAAGGCGTCTTCCCCCACTGCCACCCCCCAGAGCTGGTCCAAGACATTGTACTACTTAAAGGGCAGGGTGCACTTAAGAAGCACATCTTTACCAGGCCTTTGACACCTGAGATATATATTTTAGGACCCACACAATTCTTTTGATCATAAATTATTTTAACGGAGTTCAGTATTGTAGTTTTACACCATTGTAGCCTGTCCTGGGACCTTGGGCAGAAAGTAAGAATAATAACGGCAGGCCACTTCCCATTCCACCTACAGAATCCAACCAGACTGGTAGGTGGGTCTTACTTCAGTGCTGGTGATGATGGGATGACAGTGTCGTCCACAGCCTCCAAGGGCACGATAGCTTAGGGGGCCCAGGGCTGGCCATCTAGCACAAACAGTGGTGTCCCCCAACCCCATGCCATTGCTCCCCCACCTCTCTGAGGCATGGACGTAGCCAAGATTTTTGTTAGGGGGGCAGGACCAATGTGATTGATTGATTGATTAATTAGTTAAGCATTTTTATTGTTTTACTTGATCTGGGGGGTGCAGCTGCGCCCATGCCCTGAGATGAATGCTTCTCTCTACCTAATGGAAGGGCTGACCCAACCACCTCCGTTTCAGGCAGCCAGAAGTGGGTCTGAGGCTACACATGTGAGCAGAGTCATGTTGAAGAAGGGTCACCTTCCCATAGGCGACGCCAGCATGTGAATTGTGCCCAGAAACAGAGCAGCAGCTGGCAATGGTGTTCTTCAAGCACTGGCAAGGTATCAGCTAGTCCCAGTTAGCCGCATGGCAGCTGTGCGTTCTGAACTAACTGTACAAGGAATGGATCCTGCCATTTCGTGCGTTCTCGTGTGGCTCTTAACAAGTGAGCCAAGCTGTGTGTTCCACAGGAAGGCACACGTTGCAGATGACCCTTGGGATCCCTTCCAACTCTACATTCCTATGACTCTATATAATGTTTACTTGTAAGGATCTCACCGTTGGCGCAGCCTTTTACATTCCTCGGTTTCCTGTTGCTCCCATCCCTCCGTTAGCCTTTCAGCAGGATATGCCATTTCCCCTACAATTCTCTGCCCCCCTCCCACTGCCATCCACCTCCCTTCTAAGCAGTTGACGGCTGTGCTCTGCTGCAGATAATGATTTTGACATTTAAATTGTAAAGGGAGGAAGAGAAGCCGGGGTGCGCCTTCTGCTCAGGCAGAATTTGCTTCACATTTCCCTGATGAGACGTGACTGCCATTTGCTGCCTTCAGAAGAGCACGGAGGTGGAGGGGATAACAAGGAGGCCCGACTCTCATGGCCTGCCCTTAGGCCGCTTCCTCAGGCATGGTGGGGCTCAGGGCCAGAGTCCTGAGCCCTTGAGAGGCTGGAGGAGGGACAATAAGCTGAAGTTCAGTCCCAAGAAGACAGTAAGTAGGGAGCCGATGCTTCCATGGATCCAGCTTTGCCGCTCAAGGAGCCTTGTTGACCAGCTGGGGCTGCTCCGCCAGCTGCAGACACCTTGGGGCAGAGGTTGCTGCAACGTGGCAGGACTTTGGGCTGTAACACTTTTGGCTTCTCTCAGTGTCTCATTTTTCCAGTCCTAAATTCAGTCCACTTCATTCCTGAATTGGTTTGCAATACATACATACATACATAGGTAAAAGGTAAAGGTAAAGGACCCTGGTTAAGTCCAGTCAAAGGTGACTCTGGGGTTGCGGTGCTCATCTCACTTTCAGGCCAAGGGAGCTGGCGTTTGTCCACTGACAGCTTTCCAGGACATGTGGTCAGCATGACTAAACTGCTTCTGGTGCAATGGGACACCGTGATGAGTGCCAGAGCTCACAGAAACACTGTTTACCTTCCAGCCACAGTGGTACCTATTTATCTACTTGTACTGGCATGCTTTTGAATTGCTAGGTAGGCAGGAGCTGGGACAGAGCAATGGGAGCTCACCTGGTTGAGTGGATTCGAACTGCCAACCTTCTGATTGGCTAGCCTAAGAGGCTCAATGGTTTAGACCACAGCGCCACCAGCATCCCTTATACAGTGGTACCTCGGGTTAAGTACTTAATTCATTCCGGAGGTCCGTTCTTAACCTGAAACTGAAGCACCACTTTAGCTAATGGGGCCTCCCACTGCCGCCGTGCCGCCAGAGCACGATTTCTGTTCTCATCCTGAAGCAAAGTTCTTAACCCAGTGCACTATTTCTGGGTTAGCGTAGTCTGTAACCTGAAGAGTAATTAACCTGAAGCGCATGTAACCTGAGGTACCACTGTACATACATACATACATACATATATACATGTGTATGTGTATATGTGTATTTTGAAAACACTTCAGTGCTTATTTCTCCAATTATGCACATTTTGGGCATGCCATTTTGCCTAAGATGCATGCTAAGGTTGCCATATGTCCCCTTTTTCCAGGACACATCCTCTTTTTCATGGGTAGAGTTGTCATAGTGATCCATAGTTAAAAGTAGAAGTTGGCAGGTGTGTCCTCTTTTCTGCTCTTCAAAATATGGCAACCCTAAATAATGCATTGCTGTATGTTGTTTTCACAAATATATGCATTTACATGCACACACTCCCCCCCCCCCAGTGTACACATTTTGGCACGTGTTTTGGCTGGAGAACACCTGTTGCAAAATTCAAAGAAGTGTGAACGGCAAAGGGGTGACACGATGTGCTTTGTGTGTTCCTTCAGGAAGTGCAAACGAGGCCAGTTCACACACTGAAATGTGAACTGAGCGGCATTTCTCCCCACCCCTGGCTGCCAGTGCCCTCGATCAGGGGAAACCAGGCCTTAGCGACTGTCAGAGCTGGGCGATTTAGAAGGGGTCTCCAACAGGCCTCACTGTCAACCACGGCTGTAATAGGGACCATGTGCTATTGATTTAATGGCAACTAAATTGATCTGATGTTTTCATTAGGCTAAACAAATTCTCGCCACACAGGTTCATTCAAGATGCGCTCACTGGAGGAAGCAGGGCAGTCAGATCGCCTTCCCTTTTCGTCGTCGAAAGATGATTTATCAGGAACAGTGCAAACGCTGACCAGAGGCTTAATAAGACCAGGTCTTTGAAT
This sequence comes from Podarcis cretensis, assembly GCF_951804945.1. Classification (NCBI taxonomy): domain Eukaryota; kingdom Metazoa; phylum Chordata; class Lepidosauria; order Squamata; family Lacertidae; genus Podarcis; species Podarcis cretensis. Next base: position 34,342,573 of record NC_137177.1, read on the forward strand.
CTATCTGGCAACCTTCATGGGTTAGACAAGGGGGGAGTCCCTTCAAGAGAATACAGCAGTCTCACAGAGGGAGGAGTAAAGGAGCTTATATGGCAGGCAGGGCCGGCCCACTTGAGACAAAACACAAAATGCCCCCTGCCTCTGATACTTCCTCTGTCCCCACACCCTCGCTGCCATAGCCTCCTCCTCCACTGCTACTGGAGGCAGCTTGGGGCACTGAAGACAGTGGGGCAGGGGAAGAAGGAGGAGCAGGCATCAGGGGGGCAGAGGAGGGGTGTCAGGAGCAAGCCAGCAGTAAATCACACCGTGTGAGTGAAGATAACTCTTTATTAGAGAAAGCAGGATCTGCACAGGAGTGCAAGGCCTGATGAGCACAGCATCTCATCTCCAGTAGGTCTTGCCCCTACGTTGCAGTTTTGGAGATTTCCACCTTCCCACAGTTCCCTAAATCCCCTCCTCTTCAGAGTTTTCCCAAGCAATCTGTGACTGTGCCTACCTGCCTTTCCCCCTCCCACTTCATGCCTTTATGGGTACTGGGAGATCAGGCAGGAGGGGAGCTTGTCGCAGTATGGTAGAACGCCACGAACCTGGTGAGTACAGGTATCTTTTTTTTTCGAGAAAAAAAGCACTGGAGCACACAATAGTCATCATGTTCCTCCCACCGGTCCGGTCCACAAATGAGGTGGAGTGAAGCCGCCACCTTGAGCAGGAGAATCCCATGATGTGGTGTACCCATGGATATTCCACACACCCCTGCTGCCATTGCTAGGATTGCATGGCTGTGGCTTCTGGAGAGATCTTGCAAGAATCCTGCAAGACCTCACACAATCTTGCTGGAAGCCGCAGCAACAGTAGCAGCAACAGCAGAACCTGGTGGAAGGCAGTAGCTGTGTCACATTCCCATTTTGCCTCCGGCACTGAAACAGGGCAGGCCACCCCTGGCCACAGAGCTCGTTCCCCAGCAAGGCTCTTCATATGTCCTTGTGCAGTTGCCTGTAATCAAACAGGCCCTTTCCAAAGAAAAAAAGCCTCCCAGGAAGGAAGGGAAAGCACTATCATCTATTCCCACTAGAAGTGACTGACACTGCCCTTTTAATCAGTGCTCATTGCATCATGAAAAAACATCACCGTTCATCTGCCTTTAATAGGCTTATTCATTTGCCCACTTAGACCCATGTCCCCTGCTCATTAAAACTCCATTCATAGCAGGGTGCTATTTCATGAAGTTCATTTCCCTAAGAGCTTCCCCCACCACCACCACCACCAATCTGGCTCGATAAGGCTGTGTGGTGTGCCCAGCCAGATTGACATTCACTCATTCTTTCTTTCTTTCTCTCTCTCTCTCTCTCTCTCTCTCTCTCTCCCTCTCCCTCTCCCTCTCCCTCTCTCTCTCTCTCATTGCACAGACCTGTTTTTGCCATTTCCCTTCCTTGCCATCACTTGCTAGGTTTGGACGCCTGCTTCTGCAGCATGTGGATCAGCAGGGGTGCGCACACACACACACACACACACACACACACACACACACCACTGGACTCCTTCCACAAGCAGGTTGGAGGGTGATCACAACAATCTGGGCTTGCAGCAAAACTAGCCCACTGGCCCAACTAGTGGGGGAGGGGGCATCAGCCAGCCATGAGAGACAGAGGGAGGGGAGTCAGCTCTCTGGAATCACAGAGTTTGTTTGAAACCAATATAGGGCTAGCATGCAGCAGCATTTGCCATCTCGGCCCACTTCCGCCAGGTGCACTATTTTAGATTTCAGGGAAGGGATGGTCAGACCAAGGTGCTCAGGGAAAACCTTCATGCAGCCAAGATAAAAAATACCCCAGACCAAAAGGGGGGGGATATTAAGGGGGGGATTCACAATAAAATGCTTCTGAAATTTCATGAAGACTTAAAAAAAAAGTTTGTGGAAATGCAAAGCACTGAGAGATGAGAAACAGAGAGAAACCAAAATGGAGAGATTCCCTCGCCTCTGTTGCTCGTACTGGGACTATTAATGACACATGGTGCTGGAGGAGACTCTTGAGAGTCCCATGGACTGCAAGAAGATCAAACCTATCCATTCTGAAGGAAATCAGCCCTGAGTGCTCACTGGAAGGACAGAACCTGAAGCTGAGGCTCCAATACTTTGGCCACCTCATGAGAAGAGAAGACTCCCTGGAAAAGACCCTGATGTTGGGAAAGATGGAAGGCACAAGGAGAAGGGGACAACAGAGGATGAGATGGTTGGACAGTGTTCTCGAAGCTACCTGCATGAGTTTGACCAAACTGCAGGAGGCAGTGGAAGACAGGAGTGCCTGGCGTGCTCTGGTCCATGAAGAGTCGGACACGACTAAACGACTAAACAACAACATACTAGATGTTGAAGAAGCACCAGTTGAAGATGCCCCTTCTCAAGGGATCCAGAGCCAGGATTATGCCCTGTGCAAGCACTTCGGCTTGCAGGGGTGGAGGGTGCGGGGGCAAATTCTTAACTGCTCTGCCATATCTATAGCAACAGCAGCAGCAGCAACCATCAGCTGATTCTCCCTGTCCATTCAGAACTACCCTATGAGGGAGAGTCTGATTCTCAGCAAGTTTCCTCTCCAACATGCTAGCTTTGCAAGTGTGAATACCCAATCCCCCCCCCCACCTGAATCTGAAGCGATCCTGTCCAGAAATAGATACCTAAGCAAGAAGGGAACAAGAAGCAGCAGATGGAGATTAGCAAATGCAGGTGGGACAGTGGCTGGTTGGCCCAGGAGGAAATCTGGTTTGAGGTGGGGGGGTCCCCTGCCAGGGAAGCAGACCACAGAGAGCAGCTGCCTCTGCCTTGCCACCCCAAGCCTTTGGAGACCAGAGCCCCCTCCTTCTGCCTGAATGGTAAGGAGAGAAAATTAGTCATCCCCCTATTGACATCCAGCTAACCTGCTCTATTCTCCCCTAATTATCCCACTGGTCCCTCATCCAGCCATTGATTGGAGTTCAATGACAATAACCGTCCACCACTCAGAAGCCGCCCAGGGTGCTAATTAAAGGTTGCTCTTGATCTTGTGCGTTCCCCTCATCAATGAGGACCAGGCTCTTGGGAGTTTGCTGCTCCTTAGCTCAGGGGGGGGGTGACATCTTTGGCAAAGGCCTCAAGGGGGTTCTGGGGGTCATGCTCTGATGTAGGTGAGTGTGTGGTGACCTGAGAAGAGGCAGTGGGGGGCAGGGAGTGGCTTGGCCTACCATCCAACTTTTTCAAGCCCCAAAACTGGACAAAAGTGTCTTCCAGGGTGGGTCACGCGACCCACGCCTCACTCATGCACTGAAAAAGTGTGTGTTTTTTTTCGGCATGAGAGGACACAAGAATTCAGAACCCAAAATGGCCATTACAATCTCATGCGAAAAAACAGGAGGCCTGGGGGTTTTCAGGGCATTTGGCAGGTATGGCTTTGGCTAACTGGCATAGGGCCTGTGTAGAGATGGGAAGGCCTCAAGGGGGAACAGAAAAATTGGAGGGGTCTGGTTTTTTCCTGTCCCCCCCCCCATTTTTTCCATTTTCTTCCAAAGCCATTTCCCCCCCAGAAAAATTGGAGAAAAAACAGTTTGATATAGTTTGAATATTCCACACACTTTTTCTTTCGCTTTTTCTGGGGAAAAGCATCTTTGGGAAAAATCGGGGGGGAAACTGGGTTGTTGTTTTTCAAATTTTTCGAGGGTTTTCCAGGCCTTCCCATCTCTAGGCCTGTGTAAGGCTTGCTGGGAGGCATTGCTGCTTTTGAGGCAAACAAAGGTTTGCCACACACACACGCCCTAAAAAGTTCCTACTCTAGACTTGCATTTGCTTTGCATGGGCCTGCCACAGCTCTGGGGCTCCATGCACGGGTGTGTAGCCACTGAACTTTGCTGCACAACTAGAATCCTGCTTATGGAAGCCACCTTTGCCTTTTTAATTTCCTGCCCTCCCCAGCTGGGCTTCAAGTTGCTGCAAACGTATCTGAGGTAAGTAAATGTGTTAAATAGCAAATGAAGCAAAGCACAAACCCAACTTATTTCCAGCAGTCACCTCCCCTGCTCACTTGTTGGGTGTCATGAACTGGCAGGGCCACAGAGAGGAGGAAGGGGGTCCTGGTGAGGGGTGTAGCAGGACTGGGACACACTGGGGCAAACTGGGGAAGGGGAAGGAGTGGGTGCTGTAGGAAATACTCACAGGGTGATGGAAGCTGGTGAGGGGATGGGGGTCCATGGGCGTAGTCAGGATTTATTCTATGGGGGCAGGTTTTATGTTGTGGGAGCAGAACCGAGTTATTTGTGATCAGTTAGTTAAGTATTTTTCTTTACAGTGGTACCTCGCGAGACAAATGCCTCGCAAGACAAAAAACGCGCAAGACGAAAGAGTTTTCCGTTTTTTGAGTCGTTCCGCAAGACGAATTTCCCTATGGGCTTGCTTCACAAGACGAAACATCTTGCGAGTTCTTGCGAGTTTGTTTCCTTTTTCTTAAAGCCGCTAAGCCGTTAATAGCCGCTAAGCCGCTAAGCTGTTAATAGCCGCTAAGCCGCTAATAGCCGTGCTTCGCAAGACGAAAAAACCGCAAGACGAAGAGACTCGCGGAACGGATTAATTTCGTCTTGCGAGGCACCACTGTATTTACTTGATTTGGGGGCACAGCTGCCCCCGTTAGCTATGCCCGTGTGGCGGTCAGTGCACAGGAACCAGAGCAGCAGGACCCCTCACCAGAGCCAGAGGGACCCTTGTCTCCACAAACACAGTGGGCTCTGAGCTGTAGGGAGCAGCAGGAGAAGGGGCGCTCTAGGAGGCTGAGGCAGGCAAGGACCCACAGCCCAGCTCCCTAGCTGGCCAGGTGGGGCTCACTAGCTCTGGGAGGAGGGATGTGATTCCTCAGCTGGAGCAGGAACAGGTGAGGGTCCCATGCAAGAGATCTATGGAGAAGTCCTCCAGGCCTCTCCACCTCACCCTCAGACCCCTCCCAGCCACGCCCCTTCTCCCTAGGCCACACCCCTCACCAGCCCTGCTTTGCACCCTCCCTGAGTGTTCTTGCTTGGCTGGGAAGTGCCCTTGAACTCTGATCATGCCCTTTGCTTTTATAGCATTTCACTTCCTGTTTATATTGTTCTCTGAAGTCCCTGTGCCCTCTTTAATTCCATTTTCTATTTCATCCTTCTCTGGTCCGCTTTCATTCACCATTACATCAATCTCTGCTCTAATAACTTTTATTTGCTCATCAAACAATTGCTAAAGCATGCCAACAGTGAATGGAATGTCCAGCAATGTATATTTGCCATACTAAACATTCTTCACCTTATTCACAAGTCCGTCTCCACCTTAAGACCTTCAATCTCCCATCTCCACCTTAGGATCTTCACAGCGTTCTCTCTTATCAAAACACATTCCTTTCCCACAGAGGAAATATGAAGTAGCAACATTTCAATTTCAAGGCAACGCTTTCGTCGGGAAAACAGAGAATTAAAAAAAAATAAAATTCTTAGCACTCAGAACTCCCTTGATGGTTTAAAACTTTCTTGGTTCAAACAATTAGAACATGCTTTTTGTTCTGCCTTCAACCCTTTAATGTTTATTCTTCTTAAAGTCCCTTGCTTTTATCAATGGAAGATGTAGAGTGGGGTGTGAGTGTATGGAGAAAGTAGCCTACTGCACAAAGGGAACATTTACATGTTGTTGCTCTGGTCCTGGCCACTGACAGAATAGAATGGGACCCTCAGGCAGCTCTAACAGCTGCAGAAATCATGATTCTCACTTTAAAGAGGAAACATGACTAGTCCTTTCTCCTCCCTTACTGGCCCTCCCCCTGTGCCTTTAACAGCCCAAACCAGAGGAATTAAAGAAGAGGTTTTCCCTGCCACTCTTCTCCAAGGAAGACCACCAGGGAAATAATGCCTGTCAGGCTGCTATTGAAGGCACAATAAGGTCGCAACCAAACTGACAATTGTCCAGATAAAACCAGACACAGCTGTAAGGCCCAAACTCGCCTCTTGGCCAAATCCAGTGATGCACTGCCTTGCCATCCAGAGTCCGGGAGAGATTTCAGGCTGAAAGGAATGAGTTTCTCTCTGATGCACTGAGTTGGTCCAAAGTGTTAGGATGGGGAGTGCCTGGAGCTGCCTTCACCAACCTGGTGCCTTTCTGATACATTGGAACTACAACTCCCATGAGCCACAGCTGGCTGGGACTCCTGGAAGTTGTAGTCCAAAATTTATGGAGGGCACCAGGTTGGCAAAGGCTAGCCTTGAGGGAGGCAGGGAGATTCCATGGGACTCAGTCTCCGGCGGGGGGCGGGGGAATCCATCTCACCCAGGAAAGAGGGTAATTCCCTGGGAATTGGACCAGTGAACAGCATTCCTGTTGAGTTTGGGGGTGCTCAGCGTACACTTCTTGCCTGAGCATCAGGATTATTCTGATCACGTCTGCGCAGGCCGGGAGATTTATTGACTAGTCTCTTCTCCATCACAATCCCAGGAAGAATTTCCTCCAAGCTTTGCAGAGCAAAAGTGGCCGGGAAGGAGAGAAAGGAGGGTGGGAAAGGAGAAAGAGAGAAGGGGAGAGAGAGACGACTTCAATTGTCTGTTAATTAAGTGTTTCAAATTGGCCGTGGCTCTGCGTGGCATAATAGGGCATTAGAGGGCAGGAATGGATTTTGTGCAGGCTTTTTCAGCAGCGACAGGATGGATCAGGAGGAGAGTGCACAGCGCAGAGTTCCAGCAGCACCGTCCATGCATAGCCCTGCTTGGCAAGTAGCACTGCCATTTGGCAACTTGGAAGGCGGGTTGGAGGAATGGGATGTAACAAAGGCAAAATCATCCCTCTGCTGACAAGACCCATTGCCACTGCACCAGCAACATTTGCTGTCCCCTCTCCTTGAGTTTTCTACCCCACTTGCAACTAAGAACTTGAACCTACCTGGGTTTGCTTGTTTCCTCCTCCCTCCTAATTTATTTTCCTTTAGTATCATGCCTTTTCAGTAAGTCTGGGGGACGATACTGCATATATATTTTTTGGTGAGAGATTTATAAGCTGCTCTAGCAGCCTTTTATTTTGGTGTAAGAGCAGGGTTTGTTTTTTTTAATATAGAAATCTTTAGACAAATAACAACAAGCACATGTTATTATAAGGTCACAGACCCAGTAAAACAAATTAAAACTCCAAAACCATGCCATTAGTAACATACGCTGAGTTAAAATATATGGTACTTATATAAATAAAGCACAGAAGCTAACCAAGATATAATTATATTAACAAAATCCTTTTACCCGTCCTTGCAGCAGCAGAAAAAAGAAATCTAGCAACTGATTATGTTATTATTCTGTTCATGCCAGCCAGTAAATAGGCCAAATACCATTCAGAGGTCCTTCCCTGGGAATTTAAGTAGGCGGAGAGTAAATGATCTACTCTGTAATAGCTGCATACATAGAGCGCAAGCAGTCATGTCTTCATTGCTCCATATAAATGCCTGTCGCTGGCAGTTGTGGCTGGTGCCCATTGGGACTGGTGGGGTGAGAAACAAGGAGCTCAACAATAGGTGGTGCCAGAGCAAACAACAGGCAGATCCAGCTCATTCTAGTTTTGCTCCCCATCTGCACTATACATATAAAGCAGTATCATGCCACTTTAAACAGTCATGGCTTCCCGCAAAGAATTCTGAAAATTGTAGGGTGACGAGAGTCGTTGTGAGACCTTTATTCCCCTCACAGAGCTACAGTTGGCAGAGTGGTTTAACAGCCAGTTCCTTTTCCCAGAAAACTCTGGAAATTGTAACTCCATGAGGGGAATTGGTAAAGGTAAAGGGACCCCTGACCCTTAGGTCCAGTCGTGGCCGACTCTGGGGTTGCGGCGCTCATCTCGCTTTATTGGCCGAGGGAGCCGGTGTACAGCTTCCGGGTCATTTGGCCAGCATGACTAAGCCGCTTCTGGCGAACCAGAGCAGCACACGGAAACGCTGTTTACCTTCCCGCTGGAGCGGTACCTATTTATCTACTTGCACTTTGATGTGCTTTCGAACTGCTAGGTTGGCAGGAGCAGGGACCGAGCAATGGGAGCTCACCCCGTCGTGGGGATTCGAACCGCCGACCTTCTAATTGGCAAGCCCTAGGCTCTGTGGTTTAACCCACAGCGCCACCCACATCCCTTATGAGGGGAATAGGGGTCTCCTAACAACTCTCAGAAGCACTTATGCTCTGGAACACTAGAGTTAAGCTCTGGGATAGCTGAAGTTGTCTCTCTCACCCCATCCCACAACTTGGAGGGGGGCATGAGCTTCTAGGCAGACTTGCTTCTCCATCACTTCTCACTGTAATGATCTAAGGCAGCCCTCCCAGCCTGGGTCCCCTCCAGGTGTTTGGGGCTGCACCTCCCATGTGCTGGCTGGGACTGGTGTGAGTTAATAGTAAGAAACATCTTAGAAGCACCCAGGTCAGAAAAGGCTGGGCAAGGCTCTTTGATTGTTCTTTCAGCTCAAGTCGCCAGGAATCAAACAATTCCTTATGTCACACATCTACAGCCTGGTTCTGTTTGGGGTAGCGACCACTCCCACCAGCCCTAGCCAGCGCATGGCTTATGTCCTCTTTGCAATCACATCTAAAGGGCTGTCACATGGAAGAAGGAGCAAACTTGTTATGTGCTGCTCCAGAGGGTGTGACCCAAAGCAATGGATGCAAATAAGAAAGGAGATTCTGACAAAACATTAGGAGGAACTTTCTGGTGGTAAAAATCCCCTGTCAAAGGCGACTATGGCAGGAGTCAGCAAACTTTTTCAGCAGGGGGCCAGTCCCTCAGACCTTGCAGGGTGCCGGACTATATTTTGGGTGGGGGGGAAATAATGAACGAATTCCTATGCCCCACAAATAACCCAGAGATGCATTTTAAATAAAAGGACACATTCTACTCATGTAAGAACACGCTGATTCCTGGACCGTCCGCAGGCTGGATTTAGAAGGCGATTGGGCCGCATCTGGCCTACCCATGGAATATGGGGTTGTGGTACTCATCTCGCTTTCAGGCCGATGGAGCTGGCGATTGTCCATAGACAGCTTTCCAGGTCATGTGGCCAGCATGACTAAACCACTTCTGGTGCAACAGGACACCGTGACAGAAACCAGAGCGCATTGAAACGCTGTTTACCTTCTGGCCACAGCAGTACCTATCTATCTACTTGCAATGGTGTGCTTTCAAACTGCTAGGTGGGCAGGAGCTGGGACCGAACAATGGGAGCTCACCCCATTGTGCGGATTCAAACCGCTGACCTTCCGATTGGAAAGCCCAAGAGGCTCAGTGGTTTCGACCACAGCACTACCCACGTCTCTTTTCTGATAGTAAGTGCTGTTCAACAGTTGAGTGGACTACATCAGAAGGTTGTGGACTCTCATTCCTCGAAAGGTTTTTAAACAGAGGCTGGATGGCCATCTGTCAGGGATTCTTTAGCTGTGATTCCTGCATTGCGGGGGGTTGGGCTAGATGGCCCTTGTGGTCCCTTCCATAGAACTCTACGGTTCTATGATTCTACGGTTGCCAGGCTGCAAATGTTTCACTCTTCTAAATGTTTCACTCTTCTGCGTTACATTCTGAGCTTTGGAGCAGGGAGAGGGGGGTGTTTGGGGGTGGTATCTTGGCTGATACACATTAAAAGGTTTGTTTTCATGTTGTACTCTCACTACTTACACAATCAGCCTGCTCTCTCTGTGTGGCTGCCATGACATGATGCTGCTGCCAGAGGCTTCGCTGGAGCTTTGCTGCCCCCTGCTGCTCTGCACTGGGAATGTGAAGTAGTTATCGAGAGCGGGGCTTCATTTCAGCCTAGCCAGAATGCTCCAGCAAGTTTCTACCCTTCCACATGCCAGTGTGGTGTAGTGGCTAAGAGCAGTGGACTCGTAATCTGGGGAACCGGGTTCGCATCCCCACTCCTCCACATGCAGCTGCTGGGTGACCTTGGGCTAGTTACACTTCTCAGCCCCACTCACCTCACAGAGTGTTTGTTGTGGGGGAGGAAGGGAAAGGAGAATGTTAGCCGCTTTGAGACTCCTTCGGGTAGTGATAAAGCGGGATATCAAATCCAAACTCTTCCTCTTCTTCTCTCATGCCACGTGCATGGCCATCTCCACTTGGTTGCTGATTATTTCTCCAGGATTTGGGAGTCCGGGTGGCGGAACATCCAAATGGTCTCCTGTCTCCACTCCCATTATGAATCCACTTGCAGATTGTTTCTGCGCATGCAGCCCAGGAATGGGATCTGGGCCTGTGCACTAAATCCTGAGGATCACGTGTCCATGAAAGCTTAGGCTACAAGATAGCCTTCTCCAGGCTGGTGGTGCCCTCCAGAACATAGAACAATAGAACAATTGTAGAGTTGGAAGGGATCTCCAAGGGTCATCTAGTCCAGCCCCCTGCAATGCAGGGACTGATGGGAGCTGTCATCATAAACATCCAGAAAGCACCACCAGCCTGGGGAAGTGCTGCTCTATGGAAATCTATTAGCCTTTAAGGTGCAACTGGACTCTTAAGGGGAAGGGCTACAGGTCAGCAGTAGGGCATCTGCTTTGCATGCAAATCCCAAGCTCTGTTCCTGGCACCTCCAGGCAGGGTGGGAAAAGCCTGAGGAGCTACTGCCAGTCAGCGCAGACAGTACTGAGCTAGATGGACCAGTGCAGCCAGACTCAGCATCAGGCAGCTTCCTACGTTCTTCCGGTTTTTGTTGTTTCCACCTGGCTCACGGGAAGGTGTCTTCTGTTTCCCTGTCTGAGCAAAGGAGAAAAGACTCATGGGAATGTCTCCTGCTCAAGCTCTGTTGGATGGAGCAGGAGCTGCACAAGAGACAGGCCCTTCCAGTTAGCCCCCTACACAGGAGCGATGGCTCCCTTCTGACACCCCATGCTCTGCCGGCAGCATTCGTCAGCAGCGTATTTCCTTCCATGGCAGCTGCCACCTGCATTAACATAATTAATTATATTAGGGGCTGGTGGATTAGCCAATTATGAATGTGCCGATGTTCTAATTTTCCTTTAATTAATTTGTTTTGTTTACAATGCAGCAACATCTGTAGTGTCCCCACTGGACTGTACCAGGAATGAGGCAGGACGTTTCTCCTGGGGACTGGGAAATTTCTGCATGACAGAACTGTCTTTGAAAATCCATCATTTATTTCTAGGTTGATGTTTAAATACACATTTGAAGGGGCCAAGCAACTCTTGGCTGCATCTGCCAGCAGCCATCCTCTCTTCTGCTCATCAACATCTATGAAATTTTCCTGCTTAATAAAACTTACCAAGCATCCTATAGCAAGAGTTGCTTTGAATTGCTATCCGCAAAATCCATTAACACAGCTGAGAGATTTAAGTGCTGTGTGGGTCATTTTCTCCCTATTATCGTTTTCTCAGTATTTGCCCAGCCATGCCTACACTAAGTTTGAAGATATATATTAACATTTCTAAAGGGATGGAGGCAGCTTAAAAGAGGAATCAAATTTCACTTTCATTGCTGGTCAAAAAGGTTTTTCAGGTTTTGTTATTGCATCAGAAACCTGCTGCACCTGTTTGGCCAAATAAGACCATTCGTTGTTGTTGTTGTTTAGTCGTTTAGTCGTGTCCAACTCTTCGTGACCCCATGGACCAGAGAACGCCAGGCACTCCTGTCCTCCACTGCCCCCCGCAGCTTGGTCAGACTCATGCTGGTAACCTCGAAAACACTATCCAACCATCTCGTCCTCTGTCGCCCCCTTCTCCTTGTGCCCTCCATCTTTCCCAACATCAGGGTCTTCTCCAGGGAGTCTTCTCTTCTCATGAGGTGGCCAAAGTACTGGAGCCTCAGCTTCACAATCTGTCCTTCCAGTGAGCACTCAGGGCTGATTTCCTTCAGAATGGAGAGGTTTGATCTTCTTGCAGTCCATGGGACTCTCAAGAGTCTCCTCCAGCACCATAATTCAAAAGCATCAATTCTTCGGCGATCAGCCTTCTTTATGGTCCAGCTCTCACTTCCATACATCACTACTGGGAAAACCATAGCTTTAACTATACGGACCTTTGTTGGCAAGGTGATGTCTCTACTTCTCAAAATAAATGTATGTGTATACTCCTGGGACAGGACTGATGCCTAAGAGAACATTTAGTTCTCTGGAAAACTATTATCTGACACAGAGCTTTTCAGTGCAATCCATGTCATGGGACATGAGTGGCGCTGTGGTCTAAACCACTGAGTCTAGGGCTCGCTGATCAAAAGGTCAGCGGTTCAAATCCCCATGATGGGGTGAGCTCCCATTGCTTGGTCCCAGCTCCTGCCCACCTAGCAGTTCGAAAGCACATCAAAGTGCAAGTAGATAAATAGGTACTGCTCTGGCGGGAAGGTAAACGGCGTTTCCGTGCGCTGCTCTGGTTCGCCAGAAGCGGCTTAGTCATGCTGGCCACATGACCCGGAAGCTGTACACTGGCTCCCTCGGCCAGTAAAGCGAGATGAGCGCTGCAACCCCAGAATCGTCTGCGACTGGACCTAACGGTCAGAGGTCCCTTTACCTTTACCTATGTCTGGAAAGAGCGGAGGAAAGCCAAGTATGTATAAGCCCTAAATCTCAACAGGAAGTGATCTGGCCATAGCAAGAGACTGATGTCTAGATCCCCCACTTTCAGATCACCTTCTTCCTATCCAGTTGAGGAAACAAGGTCCGGAGTGTGGCCTGCCACATGCATTGGGCTGATGACATGCTGGGTTGTCATGGCAGTCATGAAGTCCTGAGCCACCCCAGAGCCAGGCGCCTCAACATGGATGTTGAGGTCCACCGGAAACAGAAGTCTGAGTCCTCAACACCGCTTCCAAAACCAGCTCTGTCAGCTCAGGCAGGCAGCCTGCTAGGTGATAAACCAGCAGAATCCCTAATCTGTGCCAGTTGCCCAATGCCAAGAACAAACCATCTAGACCCCTCCTCAATTGGACAGAGAGCCTGGAGAGAGAGATGGAATCTATGCAGGCTACAGCAGCCCCCCTTCCCCAACCCTGAAGTCTGCCCTATTGCTGCACTGAGTCCCCAGTTGGGTGAGACCAACTCATTCTTGCTCACCCACCCAGAGCTCAGTGATACAGACCAGATCAACCTCCTCATCCACAATCAGATCATAGATGAGGGAGGTCTTCAGAGCCAACCTAGCATTCAGCAACAGCAGCCACTGACCCAAGGGCCAGCAGTGGAGCTACCTGTTCTGGCACTGGGAGCAGTGTACATCCGGGGGCATGGCTGGCGCACATCCCAGGGGGCGTGGCAGGCACCGCAATTCCTCAGGTGTGGGGCTGGAGCTGGCACATGGCAGAGTCACTAACTGCCTCTGCTATGTGCCCCTTACCTGGCCTGCCCCACTGCCCACACCATAGCTCCCCTTATGCTCAGTTGGTTCGAGCACGGTGCTGATAATGCCAAGACTGCAGGCTTGACCCCCGTAAGAGACAGCTGCATAGTCCCCTCTGTTGCACTGGATGAATCACAGGGTCTCTTCCAACTCTATGATTCTGTACAGAACCATTGTGATTGCGGTCACCCCACTCTCCCCAGCCTCCCTCTGTTATAAGAATTTTAAGGTCTCGGATATAGAATAAATATTCATAAATGCACACATATCTAAATTTATGGACCATGTATCTGAAATAGTACAGGAGAGCGATCCTGAAGCCATTTTGATTCTCCCAATGACCTCAAATATTCCTCTGCAGTAAGGGAGGCAAATGGGGAAAGCCTTCCCATTGTCTTTTCGCTTACAAATCCTGACAAGGGCATATTTGTGTATGAATAGGGTGAGCCTGTGACCTGAATTCAGGAACCAAAATATTAACCATCACAAAAGAATGGCCAATCTGCCCAGGTAATGCAATCAACGACCATTATCAGGTATCCTGACCGACAGGATTTCTGCTGTAGACCACCTCCTATGATGTATGCATGATGATTGGGGGGGTGGTCTTTGGCTAAGAGGGTTGGGCAATGTCAAAAATCTTTAAAGGTTCCTGCACACTTTTGTTCAGCGTCCTCCCCTCCTTGGGAGGAGGGGAGGGAACTCTGTTGCAACAGAAAAATAAAGATCTGCCTTGCTTTCCACTGGATCCTGCCTCCATCCATTCTTCTCATGGACTTAGGGGACTCAGATTCCCATGGGGAATTGGGCAGCAAAAGCCAAACCCCAATTTTTACATCATCTCCCTCCCACACAACAGCAACAATACAAAACAAAAATCAACCACAAAAATTAAACCCAAAACAGGTAGAAACACTTTAAAACAGGGCAAGGCCATCACCCAAAAGGTGATGTTAAAAGGGTGGCTTGCTCTGGTGGTGAGCCTGATCCCACAGCAGCCCACTTGTATTCCACCAGTACATTACTAGGTAAAGGTAAAGGTACCCCTGCCCGTACGGGCCAGTCTTGACAGACTCTGGGGTTGGTGCGCCCATCTCACTCAAGAGGCCGGGGGCCAGCGCTGTCCGGAGACACTTCCGGGTCACGTGGCCAGCGTGACAAAGCTGCATCTGGCGAGCCAGCGCAGCACACGGAAACGCCGTTTACCTTCCCGCCAGTAAGCGGTCCCTATTTATCTACTTGCACCCGGGGGTGCTTTCGAACTGCTAGGTTGGCAGGCGCTGGGACCGAGCAGCGGGAGCGCACCCCGCCGCGGGGATTCGAACCGCCGACCTTCCAATCGGCAAGCCCTAGGCGCTGAGGCTTTTACCCACAGCGCCACCCGCGTCCCTTCAGTACATTACTAGAGGAGGTCAAATATAGAATACATATTTATAACAGTATAATTAGCAAGAGAAGATATTGTCTTAAACGTTGCTGTTGCTGTCCTCTGCTGTTGCTGCCAATGGTAGCTCATGAGCAGCCTTAATTTGCTGGCCTGTGACTGGATCCCATCCGAAAACAACTCTCTGAAAGTGCATCATAAAACATCTTACTGAGCAGAAGGGGACACTGAGGTGCCAATGGTGTGCTCTGCCCAACAGGGGGCAGCAGAGAGACCTCTTTCCAAAGCCCTCCAGGAACTGAAGGTGGAATAATAGACCGATGCACTTTAGCACCATTTCCCAGCCAGATCAGGCTTGAACCTCTCCACTGCTTTCTTGCACAGAGCAGACAGAAGCTGTTCACAGGGAACCTCATTAGGAGGAATTAACTTTGACAGCCTGGCACCCTTGAGGTGTTGGCAAAGGCTGAACTAACTGAAGGAACATCTCCCCTGCACCCACCCCCTCCATTTTATCCTCACAACATCAACAGCCCTGTGAGGTAGATTAGTCCGAGAGACAGTGACAGACCCAAAGACACCCAGGGAGCTTCATGGCTGAGTGGGGATTTGAACCCTGGTCTCTTCCTGGCCTTAGTCCAGCATTCTAACCACTGCACCAAACTCTCTGGTTTTCACACGTCCTTCTGCAAAGCTAAAGTAGCTTTTCAACCAGCTCCAAACAGATCCAGTCCTACGGTTGTTTCCCTCTAGGTGGATCATCTTTACCACAGGGATGAGGAGCCTGTGCCATAAGAACATAAGCAAAGCCCTGCAGGATCAGGCCAATGTCCTATCTAGTCCAGCAGTCTGTTCTCGCAGTGGCTGAACAGATGCCTGTGGGAAACCAGCGAGCAAGATTCTCCTTTGTGAATTGGGTGGCCATCACCGTGTCCTGAGGGAGTGAGTTCCATAGTTTAATGATGCATTGTGAAGTACGTTCCTTTAACCCCTCCTGTATTCCTGAATACTGTATTCCAGTATTCAGACCCCTGAGCCGCCTGAAAGAAAGCCTGTATAGGGAAGTTTTAAAAAATGTTTTATTGTGTTATTATATTTGTTGGAAGCTGCCCAGAGTGGCTGGGCAACCCAGTCAGGTGCGGGGGGTATAAACAGTAAAATTATCATTATGCAATGGGATGTCCCTATTTTTACCGCAGAAATGTTGAAGGGTATGGTATCTGTCCCTCCTTGGCACAATCCCTACTGTGTCTGGAAGCTCCCTTCCTCCTGGCCCTCCAGAAGCTTTTGCCCTACTAAGCAGACAGGAGCAACACCATCAGTTAAGGCTGCACTTAGCGCTGAAACGGAAAGTTTCCTGGTTATCAGCAGAACCCACCACCACTACCCCCTTGCTTTGTTTGCTATCCCAGGGCACAGAGCGGGAGACAGAAGCTAGCATATGCTGGGGCAAAGGAGACCCCTCCTCAGGCACTTGGAAGTTCTGCGGATGAGCCCCAGCCCTTTGCTGCTTTCTGACCATCACATATGCCACCCTGAAGCCAAAAAACACTTCTTGGGTTGTCTGTTTGAAAAGCAGCAAAGATCAACGGCAAGGGGGAAACAAACCCAGTTTGTGTTCAAACTGGGTAGGAGGTCAGGGAGGTGGGGGTGGAGAGAAAGAAGCAGGAAAAAAGCAGCTCCTGTTCCAAAGAAGCTGCAAACAATGACATAGTTAGGGTAGGTTTAGACTCTGGACTTAATATCTTACCAGGGCTGGGAGGGGCAGTCTTTTCAGGCATCAGTTGTGTGTTATTTACCTCCATTCCAAATGTAGTAAGCTAGCCCTGCTCATACTCATTCTGCTGCTTGGGGCCCTGAACTTCTGCCCTGATGATGGCACAACTGGCCTTAAAACAAGGCTGCAGGGCTAGCGCAATACCTGTTCTGTCTTCATAGAGCTGTCCTCTGGGCACAAAGTGTTGCATGGTCAAGGGATAGGCAACTGAGGTGGGATTGAACATTTGGGCTGGAGGGTGGTGAAGGGAGAGAGTCCCATATTCTTCAGAGGTAGTGTTCCTTTTCTGATTCCTCTCATGTGCCTTGAAGGGGTGTCCCAGGGAGGCATAATGGGGGAGTCCCAGGGAACGTTGGCCAGAATGATAGAAGGCTTATTCCTTACAAAGGCTGCAGTGAACAAGTGTCTTGTGGTGAAGAGACCTTTTTAGTTGCCCAGGAATTTTAGATTCTAGATAATTGTTGGGTATGTGCTGTTTTGCCTTTGGGTGTTGGTGTTGTTTAATTGTCTTGTGCTTTATTATGTTTATTTGTTGGTTTCAAATCACGCTTGTATGTTCTGCAAATTAATTTTGTTCACCCTTTTGTAGGCTGCCATGGAATCCTGTGATGAGAAGGTTAGCGATATTTAAAATAAAGGCCGCATGCTCAGAGACATTAGTGAGCAGCATTGTGAGGGAGAAGGGGCAGCGGTGGCGGCAAGGAGAGTCCCGCTTATCAGTAGATGGGGACTCTGCTGAGGCATGAAGGCTGCCCAGCAACACCAACCCCTGAAGGCAGTCCAAAGGAGAGCCAACACAAGACCACACAAAAGTGGGTCTGGGAAGCAGTGGAGTTCACCTGACTGAGAGCCAGTGTGGTGTAGTGGTTAAGAGCAATAGACTCATAATCTGGGGAACCGGGTTCGCGTCTCCGCTCCTCCACATGCAGCTGCTGGGTGACCTTGGGCCAGTCACACTTCTCTGAAGTCTCTCAGCCTCACTCACCTCACAGAGTGTTTGTTGTGGGGGAGGAAGGGAAAGGAGAATGTTAGCCGCTTTGAGACTCCCTAGGGTAGTGATAAAGCGGGATATCAAATCCAAACTCTTCTTCTTACCTGGGGTGCCAGCAGGGTACCTGCAACATTTCAAAGAACTGGCACTGCCTGCTCTGGGCCCTTTCATTGGAGCAACAGAGGTGAAGTGTGAGAAAGGACTTTTGCAGGTCGTATGGAAATCGCAGAATGCCCTCCTTGGAGAGACCAATTAGATTTTATTTTCATATCTGGAAGCACTTTTTAAATTGCTCATTTAAGCAGACTTTTAATATTTATAATGACAATTTTATTATTAGGCTTTAAAATAAAAATAAATAAAAATATGCTTTTTAATGTTTTCATCACCTTTTTATTATTGGTGTTCTATAATGTGTTTTTAATGTTGCACACCACCCTGGGATTTTTTTTGATAAAGGGCAGATTGTTTTTTTGTTTGTTTATCAAATGAATGAATGAATGTTAGTGCAGCTTTCACCAAGCTGAGGATTACACAGCATGGATCTCACAAAGTGATCTCTAGTCTGTGAAAGTTTATGATGTAAGGCAGCCTTTGCAAAAGTGGTGCCCTCCAAAGGCTTCCGACTACAGCTCCCATCAGCCCTAGCCAGACAACCTTCCTTCCTTCCATTCATTCATTCATTCATTCATTCATTTTGAATAGCATTTGTGCCCTGCTCCTCAGGGTCAGAAAGGCTTCCAGTGTGGATGATTTAAGGTAAAGGTAAAGGGACCCCTGACCATTAGGTCCAGTCATGACCGACTCTGGGGTTGCGGCACTCATCTTGCTTTATTGGCCGAGGGAGCCGGTTTACAGCTTCCAGGTCATGTGGCCAGCATGACTAAGCCGCTTCTGGCGAACCAGAGCAGTGCACGGAAACGCCGTTTACCTTCCCGCTGGAGCGGTATCTATTTATCTACTTGCACTTTTGAACTACTAGGTTGGCAGAAGCAGGGACCGAGCAACAGGAGCTCACCCCCGTTGCGGGGATTCGAACTGCCAACCTTCTGATCGGCAAGTCCTAGGCTTTGTGGTTTAACCCACAGCGCCACCCGTGTCCCTGTGGATGATTTACAATAGATTAAAACAAACTGAAAGACTTGCAACTAAAAGCTGCAACACAAAAGGGAAAGGGGTGAAGGGTGAAGCAGGGGGAGAGAAAACCCAGGCACCAGTTCTTAAAGTTAAATAGTTTTCATAATGACCAGCTGGAATTGAAAGATTGCATTCTCTTGGAATGGAGGATTCTCTCAGGCTACAATCCTTCCTTCCTAGGTACTATATGCAAAGTGGAATTGGTAGCATATGTTGGCTATGTTAATAAAGTTTTAATTTAGGCACACCTGTGCCTCACCATATAATGTGGAACTGATCATTACTCCCGCGAACAACAAATGCAGCCTATGGAAAGTAGAACGGTGGGTTTCAAGGCTAGTAACAAACAAGCATCATTTTTAAAGAGCAATTATCTCCCTCCATCAAATGGGGTAATAGAGATACTCTAATTACCAGACACGACTATTGGGCAACTGGGGATTGTAAAGTTCGCTTTTAGCAGCAGCCATTAAGAGACTCTCTCTCTCTCTCCCTCCCCCTCCCTTTATTAATTTATTTAAAGCACCTACCCCATGCATTTGCCCAAAAGGTTCTCAGGATGGCTTACAAATCAACAAGAAAAACTGCCATTAGACTATCTCTAGAATAATTACCATTTATACTAGTTAAACACCAGCAATCCATAAGCAGTAAAATGATATATAGTTCAGCTAAAAGCAGGCCCCTTCTTGCATTAAGAGGATGAGAATGAAAACGCATCCTCTGCTGCTTTTTGGAAGGCGAGGGTGGGCTTAGTCTCCCAGAGCTTCTTGGGAATTGATTACAAAGTGATGACCCTACCACTAAGAGAGAGACTTGTTTAATTCTGGGCGAGGAAGAAACCTCAAAGATCGATGTATGCAGGCAAACACATCCCACATAAGTAACTAATCCTCACCCCTTAGGTGATTCAGACACTAACTAAAGGTCTTTGAGTTTAAAACACCACTTTGTAATGGTATTCAGAAACTAATCAGGGGTTTTAGCACAGGGTACTGGTCTACCAGATCAGAAGGTTGGCAGTTCGAATCCCTGTGACGGGGTGAGCTCCCATTGTTCGGTTCCAGCTCCTGCCCACCTAGCAGTTCGAAAGCACGTCAAAGTGCAAGTAGATAAATAGGTACCGCTCCGGCAGGAAGGTAAACAGTGTTTCCGTGTGTTGCTCTGGTTTGCCAGTAGCAGCTTAGTCATGCTGGCCACATGACCCAGAAGCTCTCTGTGGACAAACTTTGGCTCCCTCAGCCTATAGAGTGAGATGAGCGCCACAACCCAAGTCATCTGCAACTGGACCCAACGGTCCGGGGTACCTTTACCTTTACTTTTACTGGTCTACACAGGCCATAGGCACTAAATCCAGGATGACTTGAAAAGAGCTTTGTTTGCCCTAATGCAGCCTTCTCTGTTATGGTATAGGGTGAGACTGATGGGAGTCCAAAATATCTAAAAGGGCATCAGGTTGAGGAAGGCTGCCCTAGTAGATGACCTGCCCTAGGAGGAGGAGGAGGAGGAGGATGGCTATGGAAGTGCAACTCTGTTGGTTCTCCTGAATCTGTCAGCAGCTTTCCATTACATTGACCATGGTATCCTTCTGCACCAACTAGCAAAGATGGTTCTGGGAGGCAGTTTCATGGAGACTTCAGTCCTTTCTGCAGGGAAGGTCCCAGAAGGTACTACAGGGAAAGTGCATCAACCCAACAGAACAATGAAAGGCAGACCAAAAAGTTGCTCATGACCATCTCTAAAGAGGAGTTTTGAAGGATCTACAGGCAAAGGCTTAAATTCCACAGTGGAAGACAACTCTTGGGTCACCTGCATGCATCACATCATGGACAAGATCCTCGGGGCATACCTCACACATGGATGCTACACTCGAACACTGCTGTCCCAAGGGACCCTCTTCTTTACTTGCTTGTGCAGTTGCCCTGTTGCTGGTGGATGGATTTGTTACATATGATCAGGGATGCTGCAGACTGTTCCTGACATGTCTTAGAAGCACATCTTGGATTCCTACAGCTTCTGCCTGCCATGTGAAGCTAGCTAAAGCAGCTACTCAACCAAACAATCTGTTCTAAGAAACTGAAGCTCACAAAGTAATCCTTTAGCAGCTACTCTATTCTGCAACATCAAAGGTCCTTGATACCTCACTTTTATCTATGTGTGGCTGATCTGTATGCCTCCAGAAAATGGCACCTTCACCTTAACTCACCAGGAAAAATGTGGGGGAGTGGGAGGCACTGCACAATTTTGAAATAGATACCACATGCATTAAAAGTCAAATTACAGATTGCCATAATAATAAGCTATTATGGCGGTGGAGGGAGTGTTTAAAAATATAGTCATTGTTTCACGTGCCTTAAGTTAAAAATAACTCCATTAAATGACTTGCTTTTGCAATTAAGGCTACCCATCAAGCTTGAGGATTATAAGTCTGTTTTTTATTGCCATAAGAATAAATCCATTTTGTACAATACAGGGCCACTTAAAGGAAAGTTATGCAGCTATATTTAAAGATTGTTTCCAGCAAATCAAATAAATGCATTATGAAACAATGTTTGCAACTGGAAGATCTATTATTTTTGCTCACTTTTGCAATTTTGCCTCCCTACTTTCCTTTTTGCACCAACAGCAGCAGGAGGGTCTTGTTTTATTTCTTTATACCATGTGTCAAGTGAAGCTCCACAGGTCCTGGAGCAATGACTGAATGCAGCGGTGGGTTGCATGAGGGCTAATAAGCTGAAGGTGAATCTCAGTAAAATGGACTAAGTGTGTGGCTTGGATAGCTTACTTGAAAAGGATGAGGATGAACTCCATCTGCAACAGGGGAACAGATCTGCCGGCCAACGGGTCAAATTTGAAACAGGACAGGTCTCAATATGGCATACTCTCACCAGCTTCGCACCTGATGTCCCATGTAGAACTCAAACATGCAGCTGATCCCTGCAGAAAACTGCTTTCTCTGCTCTATTCTTGGGACTTGGAAAACACCGAGCAGGTCTAGCAAAGCCCCTTGAGCTGCAACTTCCAAGCACCCAACAACCAGCTGGCTTTGGGGTGCTTGGGAAGTGCTGTGTAAGAATCTTTACAGGTGAGTTGCCCCACCCACCTGTCAAGGATCTGGGCTGTTAGACCCAAAAGGTTCCCCACCTGTGCTCTGAAGAGTGGTTTACCAGGGAAAGCGGAAGGGCAAACAAAAAGCTCAGACCCATGTTTTCTAGAAGTGGGACAAAAAACTGGACAAACCCATAGTCTGTAAGTTCTGCTCGATTTGCTGCTGCTGCTGGAGGCTGAGCTGGCTTCCACATCAAGGAGCATCATTTTCCATATATGGCTCGTTTGCCAGCTACAGTGGTACCTCGGGTTAAGAACTTAATTCGTTCCAGAGGTCCGTTCTTAAGCTGAAACTGTTCTTAACCTGAAGCACCACTTTAGCTAATGGGGCCTCCTGCTGCTGCCGCCGTGCCGCTGCTGCGCAATTTCTGTTCTCATCCTGAAGCAAAGTTCTTAACCCGAGGTACTATTTCTGGGTTAGCAGAGTCTGTAACCTGAAGCGTCTGTAACCCAAGGTACCACTGTATAGCCATCCCTTCACAGGGAGACCCTGGTGAAGTGACCCATGCACTGTTAACTTCAAGGCTGGGCTAGCGCAATCCACTCTGTATGGGGCTGCCCCTGAACTTGGTTTGGAAGCTGCAGCTAGTGCAGAATGCAGCAGCTAGGTTGTTAGCTGGAATGCCTTACACCACCAGCATGCAACAACTATTCTGAAAGAAATGCATTTGAGCTGAAGCATCTGGGACTATTGGTTTTGCAGGTGCCTTTCTGTAGTTAATGAAGAAACATTTGCTTTCTGCTTTTGTGTGCTACAAGCTGATTTTGGAGGGGATGGAGAGGCCTGATGCTAGAAAGACGACTCTGGATCAGATATTCCTTCCCAATCTTGTGGTCCTATTGCATTTTACTAGCATAATACTATCAACCAACTCTGCAGGATACAGGTTGTTGGAAAACTAAGTTTAGTAACTTTTTGCAACCTCAGTGAAGCTTTGGGTCTACCTTGAACCTCTTCATACACAATACGTCTAGACAATTCCTCTTATAACAATTAACAAAGCTTTTATTGCTATGAACAGCTTAACAGAAAAACAGAAAAATCTGTCATGCTAGCATTCTGTGTGCAGATAACACCAGTACCAACCCAACTTTCATCTTATAACATCAGTTTTTTTACCACTAGGGTCACTCTCTCTTACCCCACACAACCACATCTAATTTCAAAAAAACCCAGAAATAGTGGAACTTTATTCACTTGTATCTCTCACCATCAAACCCTTTTGTTCAGGAAGTTATTAAGCATGAATCTGCATGGTCATACTGGAGAATGCTTGTTTTCAGGCTATACTGAAAACGTGCTTGTGGTGTACCAATCAGCTTTGCCACAGACAGTTTGAGATTTTGCATGCCAAGGCTCACACCATTTACAGAACCAATCAAGATGAACCACAGTGGCAAATGCATTATTTTAAAACCCAGATCTGCTCTGATCATTTAGAAACGAGGGAGTCCAATTTGAAGGGTAACGGAGGGTGATAAACCTTCCACCACTTGCAGCTTACACCGTCTTTTCCCCAATGTGATTTCCCCCTACCTGAATGCTGTTGTTGTTGCCATTAGAATTCCCACCTGCTGTTTACAATATGGTTGGCAGAGATACAAGTCTCAATACATTGACCTGCCACTGTTGCATCAAATTTGGTAGCAGGAAAGCTTTCCAGGAAAATAGAGGTGGCCCTTTAACAAGTGGTGTGCAAACATTACTTGGAAAACCAGTCCATGTGGTATCATCTTCCTAACAAGAGGTGAAGATCACATTATCTCTCCCACTGGTTCTCCAGTTTTCTGGCCAGGTACAGAAGCATGACAAGATTCTCCGTGGCAGGACAATACAGCTGGCTGACTGACCAAAATTGTTACGAGAATGCTTAGTAAAGTTGGTCATCAGTATTCACCTCTTAGTGGCTTGCAAAATCATCACCAATGGTCATAATGTTTTTTTTCACCACAAGCACATTCTGAATATTGATCAAATCTTGCCAGAGGGCAAGGATTATGAGAGTCATGAACAACAACAACAAAAGCAAATATATATTTTAAAAGTTGGAAAAGCACAAATCCAATATTAGGTTTCCTCCCGCCCCCCACTTTTTCCCCGAGATAAATTCTTAATTGCATTAGAAGATGGCTGCTATGCCTCACCACAATCTTTAAAGCCACCTTTCCCTTTCTTTGCATTTTGTTTTTAAACAACTACAGTTTAGTCCTTGAGGGCCACAAGGCTCTTAGGGCATCTGTGCATTAGGCCCCTGAGTCTGGAGATGGGACTCAACCTGCTGGATGAGGGATAAAGTTTCCTGCAACAATGAGTTGGGTTCTCCAGCAACATATGCAATGCAAGGAATCTGGGGCGAAGATAGAACTTGTGACACTTCGCAAGGTGGCAAAGCATCAGCACAAAGGATGCTCTGTAAGAATGAGGAATCTATTATGTTTGCTCCATCTGCTTCATGTTGATCTGGGCACACAGGCTCAGAAGACAAAAGAAGCTCAATAGTCTTCCAGATATGTGATTGATCAGAATCACCACAGAGCTGCCAATGATCCCTGTCCTGATGTGGCTGTTCTCCCAAGATTCCCAGACTCAAATTGCTCCACTGTTCCACTGCCCAAGAAGAACTACTTAGTGACTGGAGAGTATCACCTACAGGAAAGTGGTTGGCTTCATTTCCTGCCTCTTCATGCCGCAAAGAGGAAGGATCTCTATGAAATGTCTCTCCACCAAGCTCTTCAGGGTGAACAAAGACAGCATCAGCTGATAAAGGCTCTTGTCTTGGAAGGACTAGCAAGGGCCCCTCATTTCCACAGAGAAGGCTATCTATGGACAATTGTGGTGGTGGCCATGTCTGGCAAGTGTCCACTTGTGGAAGAGAAAAGCTATCAGCTCCAGTGCTGTCCTTTGAAGTGATATTCTTTCTCCTGGCTTTTGGTAAAGGATTAGACATTGTTTCCAAACTGCCTGTACATGTTCTCTTGGGCAGAATTAGTCCCAGCAACAAAGAAGGGTGGCATGGCTCAAGCCCTATGGAAAGAAAGAAAGCAAATAAACGAAATGACATGTTTCTGTAACTCTAGTGACAACCCAGGGACAAAAGCATGAGAATCTCAGCTGTTCTTAAAACAGGTGCCTTAGCTCCTAGAAAACTACAATAATTTGACTGCAGCATGCACCCTGACTTTTTAAAAGCAAACTGGGGGGGGGCAAATCATTCAATAATTAAAAAAAATCAAGTCCTTAAACCCACTAGCAATCATCTAACCTGTTTAGAAAAAAGCAGACGTGTACTGCTTTAGAAAATGTAAAATTTATGGTGTGTGTCTAAGGGTTTAACACCAGACACAGACCGAAGTGATGTAGTAGAATAATCCTTATTATGAAACTTCATTTACATGATGGAATCACTTCAATCAATTTGGTGCTTCCCACTGCCCTGCGTGCCTCTCTTCATCCCCTCACATCAGTCCTAGGAAATAGCATTCTTGATAAATGGACACATGATTCCCTAGCGCTTTGCAATGAGAAATAAAAGGATACCACCACTTCCAAATGTCAACAAATACATTTTAATATCCTGCTCCAGCCAGATGATCAAATTCTGTGCTGTCTCAGAATAGGCATGCAAAGGTCATATCAGATAACATGATGAAAAAGGCCAATGGCAGAGGGATTCAGAAAAGTGGACTTTTTAAGATGACCAGCAATTGAAGGATTCTGCTCAGGGCGGCATACACATATCTGCCTCATACGCCAAACATTCAAGATTCATTTTCAAACTCTGGGAAGCTCCATCACTCCAGAAGCTCCAATGTGCATACAGCGGTTCCAATGAGTACAGGCAGCTCCAAAAAATCAGTAATGATCCAATTTGCTACACAAACCAGCTCCATGCACATACTGGAGTCAGGGCCAACATCTAGGGAGGACTCAGAAGCCCCAGAATCCTTCAGTGTACTTCTTATTTTCTTTCCATAGCCTGTATTCTCTGACAGATATTTTGCAATAATATATGCTAAACATCTGTTTCCTAGTTCCAAAATTTGGATTTGTTTTGGTAGCAAATATACAAAGCCTTGGCACTCTTGCCATTAGCACATGGCCTGGGTATTTTTCACTGAGTTACTCCAAGGGATATGTCATTCTTCACACCATCCAGTACGTTATCTCTGGTGAATCAATGAAAATAATAAATGAATGGAAAGAAAACCTACCCACGTGACTGAAAAAATGAAAGTTTACTAGCCTCTTCTCTCTCCCCACCCCACTTTCTCCCCAACTCTCTTCTCCCCCAACTGATGTACTGTATACATCAAAGTTTCACATCGAATATAACTGATCTGTAGAAAGAACTTTATGATCTGAAAATAGAGATGATGTATGTACTTTTGTAACCCCAGAAAATCTTTAATAGAAAACATTTTTTTAAAAAGCCCTCTTGTTCGCTTTTACACCTTCTGCCTATCAGTGTCATTAGATTTCTACAAGCTTCTGTATGCTGAGAAGTAAAATTTCTCTTTTGTTTACCCTCTCTGTGCCACGGTACAAATAATCCTATAAACCTCTATCATGTCCTTCCCTCCTCAGTCTTCCCCACACCCCAATCTAACAAAACTGCTTATACAAACAAAATTCATGCAGAAAAGAAATTGTAGTAGAATAGCCATATTAGTTTACAGTGGAAAGGAAAATCTGAGTATTGACTTAATGTGGCACAAAGTGTGTTCTCCAGAAAGATATCTATGATAATTGTTCAACTCCACTTCCATGAACTTCAAGAAAAAGGAGAAAGATTTGTTCCCAGTTCCTACCTGGACCACCAAATGCGTGCAGTTTAGAAGGCACAGGCTGGTAAGCTGCTAATGGCACCATGAATATCTCCATCTGGTTGCTGTCCACGATGCCATATCTCTGTTTATTGTTCAAGTAGGAATACAGAGTGTTATAAGGGTCGAAGCCTTTGGGTAAGCTGGGGTGGAATCTTATCACTCCCATCTCCTGCGCAAACATGGGAAGAAAAAGAAAGGACGCTATTATCAGGGAGTACTGAGCTCCTATGAAAAGGAACATTTTGCCTATTGAGCACCTGCTCTTCTTGTAAGTGTCAGGGCATTCAGGCCTACACAACACAGCTGCCAGATCAGGAGGGGCTCTGTGGCTGAAGAGCTTTTCACACTTCCTTTGGAAGAAAGCCTAACACCTCCCTTCTGCCATCTGACTTACTGTTGCTGGTACACCACTGTGGCCTCAAGCCACCCTGCAGATCAGGTCAGGTCGGGATGAAAATTTCTTTAGTCAAGAATGAGGGTGGCAGCAGGGAATGGCTCATCAAGTCCGGGGCCTGGAAATCACATCCACTCCTGTAACGTTAGGTCATGCTGGACTGTTTCTAGCTACAGTTTGACTCAAAGCCAGAAGGTAGGGCCTGAAGATGAGTGTCTTATCTGCCTCCCTGCTACCACTTTATAGTTGTTGGTAACTTCTAGGTTGCCACATCTGGCAGCAACTGGGGGTGGGTTGGGGAACATCAGATGCTGCACAAGATATCTGGGAGTTCCCAAGTGGTGTCCACTCCAGTTGCAGCCTCTCTGACAGAGAGGGAAGAAGAATGCATTTCGTTTCCAGTGGATGTGAGGCTTTCAGCCCTTCTATTCCCACATTAAGCTTCTAGTTTTTGCATTCTTTATCTCTTTCATTCTATTTGTACTTTTGTTTGTTTTTTTGTATACATTGCTCACTTTTAGCCATTAAGAGGCTCCGAGAAAGAACCTTCCCTAATCAAGGCAGGAAGATGACAGGAGTTCAAGAAAGATCCTGCCTCCTCAGAAAGTGTTTGTTAGCCCTACCTATTCCGGCCCACAGTCTGGTCCTTTACTATCTGCAACTGCAACACTTCTGGAAACAGGAAAGCGTAACAGAAGAGAGTTCTGGATGGTGCTGACATAATTTTTTTTACTAGGAACTACCAACATAGTAAGATAAAATCCTTGTACAACAACAACAACAACAACAACAACAACAATTTATTTATACCCCACCCAACAACAATAATAATAATAATAATTTATTTATACCCCACCCATCTGGCTGGGTTTCCCCAGCCACTCTGGGCAGCTTCCAACAGAACACTAAAATACAATAACTTATTAAACATTAAAAGCTTCCCTAAACAGGGCTGCCTTCAGATGTCTTCTATGGGTTTCTTTCCTTATAAATGCCCCACCACCATCTGTTTGATGAAACAGATTTGCATGTATAGGAAAGGCAAGAAGTAATTACTAAATTTGTTCTTTAGCTCAGAAATTACAGATGTAACTATCAGGAGGCCCTAGATTGCTAAGAGCAATGTTATTCACCTTCCAATCTAGCTACAAGGGCTCATACTGTTCTTTGATTTATGCTGCGCATCTGGTGTTGCAGTATACTGGGTGTTACTTACTTACACACACACACACACACACACACACACACACACAAGGGCTGGGCAATATGATGATATATCATCCAAAACCAGTTTGAAGTCTATAGCGTGATAGTTTCATAGTTTTTGACCGGACAATATGTGTGCTATGCAAAAATCACAATGTGGCGAAAACCGTAAAACCAGCCAATGCCTCTACATAGCTCCATCGTTATTTCAGACATTATGATTTATCAGTATATTGCAATGTTTAGCTGGTGATATATCACAAAGTTTAAAAGCAGATATCGCCCAGCCTTACTGTTCACCTCTACATAGTTTCAGCCTTATTTCAGACACCGTGATATTGGTATATCACAAGACTTAGGTGGTGATATATCGCAATGTTGAAAACCAGATATCTCCCAGCCCTAACACAAAAACCTTAAAGCAATGTCATTAAGCTACAACCCTGAAACAGTTCAGAGCAAAACTACAATCCTTGAATGATATATCCCTGGACCCAAGGACTCAGTGGAAATATCAACCAGCAGAAAAGCAAAGTCTGGATGAGAGAACTTTTGTTCAGAGCTGCATCTGTGCTACCTTCCCTATACAGATGACACACACATGCACCTGCAGAATTACCTATGGTAATTACAGAAGCAAAAAATCTGCTACATAGCTGATGCTATGTAACATGTAATTTGGCTCCAAATCCCACTCTTTACAAAGGAGGATCCTGAGGAGGCACAAATCTGCATTGGATGCTCCTGATGGGGCTGTGGGAACCTTCAAGGTCAACTGTGGTATCAAATAAGCAACAGAGCCTGATTAAAATAAGAACCTTTCAGTGTTTACCTTGCTGTTTGCTGGCCATATGCTGTCTAGATAGGACCAGACATCCTCCGGGAGAATACAGCCCCTTCCCTGTAGAATATGTGGTAAGGCCTGGATGAATCACAAGAGCATAAAGGAAGATCACTATCGTAAGAGAAATCCACATGTCTGTGATTGAATTTGGTTTTCCAACAATACACTGATCTAGTGGAAACAGATCTAGAATGAACATTATCTTAGCAGCCGTTCTAGGGCTGTTTTAAGGGCAGCAGTTCTCTCCTTACTGAAGATGGGGAGTGAGGGGAGGCTTCCTAAAACTTTCATGGAAGGAATATGATTTGAAGCATGGATTTTTCATCTCATAATTTACTGTCTTAGTACACTACACCAGCTTTATGACTTATTGTCGCAATATCAGAATCCCTGGAACATCAGTTTCAACTTAACGAGGGAAGAGTAGAAAGATACCTTATTTTGTCCTCTCTTTTTACCCTGCTGCTCTAACAGAGACAGTAAGGTCAATTTAGCTTTTGCTTATCCCTCCTCCAGAGCTATTAGGACTTGGTCAGCAACATAAAAGGGATGCTCCGATAAGAGTAGTGGCAAACTTGCTGAAAGTTCTTAAATGGGTGGAGGGAATGTGGAGGTATTGCACTGTACCTAATCTAGCCCTGCTCATACCCAGTAGAGGCTCTTACACTAGGACTACTGGGGCACAACCCTCCCAAGGAGAATGTCAAACACATTTTTAAAGGACCCCCCCTCCCCAATTTCAAAGCCACCCATTCTTTCCTGTCCCTCTGGGGATATTTCCATCCATCTCCTTTTCTCTGGCCAATCTACTCTCTGTATCACTTAGCCACACTTAATCCAAAAGTATTGGATAGTAAAGAGGTCCCTCCCATATTCCTCAAGGAGAACTGCCAGTTTTTGAGCCCTGCTAGAAAAATGCAACCTGTGCCGTTAATAAAGATAGTGCAACTCGTACAGCACGTAGGCGAAAAATATTCAGTTCTTCAAAAATAATTTTACACCATTAATCAAATATGTGAGAAAGAGACAATTACTTACAAAGTGCCATGAAAACTTACAAACTACCTAAAATAAAATGAACTTGCAATATCATATTTATGGGCTCTGGCTGAACAGTTTCCCCTCCTTCCTGTTATGAAGGCAATCTACATTGACTAGAGAGGACCTAGTCTGTTCCAGCCTTATCAAATCATTCAACTGTTCTGAGCAAACTCACGAGCCATTTCCCTGAAGGCCAGATCTCCTCATAGGTTTTAGCAGTACTTTTTTCTGGAAAAATGTGGAGGAACTCAACACAAAGCTTGTCTGTCTGTCTGTCTGTTTGTTTGTTTAATGCAGGATCCAGTCGCAGTGCCACACACATACAGGCAGTGGTTAAATGTAAGATGTGATTAATAAACTCAAGCAAACAATGATCTGGATTAGAAATGGCCACAACTTTATTGATTACAGATATAGGTGGATTTTTGGCTCAGGCATTAGGTGTATATCTGTTTCAGCCCCCCCCCCCAAAGAAAAAAATTTTTAATTAATTTTAAAAAGGTAAGGGAACCAAGCTCCTGCTCAAAAAAAACCCTTGGATTTTAGTAACCAGAGAATTAACATGTTTCCTTCCCCAAAAGAGCCTTTTTATTTTAGTATTTTGTTTTGTGACTTTGCTAGAGAGCAACCAAGCAAGCAATAGTGGGCACATTGTGAGTCGTTTTCCTTTAAAAATATCTATTTTTTTATTTGGTCACTTTGCATTTATTTTTGTGAATTTTTTGGAAGAATGGTGGATAGCTTGTGTATGTATTGCAACGAACTGTGCATTAACCATTTCCCTGTACTCACTCATTAAAAGCTGCAGCAGGTGTTGGTAAGGATTCTTTTAATTTAGAAAAAAAATGTGTTTTGGATAATGAAAAGTTAAAACTGATTTGGGGTGAGGATAACTACATGCAACTGGAAGCAAGTGTTCCTCACATTTTAAAACTTTTTGCATGTTTCTTTAGTTCTTTGGAAATGGATATGTAGCTGTAATCAATACACGAATTCACAAACTTATGCTGTGAGGTCTGCCTGAATTTCTAAATAAAGAGATATGCAGTCAATATTGTCTGAAAATGATACTTGAACCCTCTTGCTTAGCTCTTCCCCTGTCCATAGATGTGCAAAGAATAATGGGTGTTTTCCATCAAGGAGACGGTGGCAATCTGCACGTCTGTAATGGCACACTTTCTTAAACAAGTGTTGTATGAGTCCTATTGTGATGAAGCAAGGTTAAAAACTGCAACCTGTCATGGGCCAGGAGTCAGCTTCTCCTGCTGAACAGCAGCCTGAAGGGGGAGAAGGCAGAGTGACTCCACCTGCAGCTGATCAGCCTTCAAGGACACAAAGAAGGCACTGATGAGAACCAGCTGGCTCCAGCCTTCTTAAACAGAGCTCTCAGCAGCAGTCAGAGTCTGGAAACAAACCCTGTGGTTCCTGGCCCTACCTTGCTGCTTCCTGCTCTCTGTTTGGACCCTTGGCTTCGTGATCATCTGATTCCCCAACCTCTGGATTGTCTATGTGGATTGCTGTTTGCCCAACCCTTGGAACGGACTTTGTATGCTGACTCTGCCAGGTGCATCTCAAAGACTCTTATTTCCTGTTTGTTTGGGCTCGCACTCCACCGAGCTCTGCACGCTGTTGCTTGGCAACGGGACTATGACACAGCACTACCAAGTCAAAGTGTTACCAGCCACCACTGCTCATACCTGTGACAGATTACAGCTGGATCCAGAAACAGGATATGCTTTTGCCACAAATTGCTTCACACTGAACATGTGAATGACTCCTTCCCAGATGGCGGAGTTCCTGGGCTGCTTCTCCACTCGTCGGTGTTTCTTTGGAATGTGAGGTGAGATGGGGCTAAAAGAGATGAGGAAATATGCAAATCCAGTTCTGTTCAGAATTGTAGAACTGGAAGAGACCTCGAAGACCATCTAGTCCAACCCCTGGGGCTCAATGTAGGATCTGCAATACAGGATCTTGCAACTACAACATCCCGAACAGATGGCTATCCACTCTGCTTAAATACCTTCAGAAAAGAACTTGCCACTTCCGGATGCATGTTCCACCATCAAATAGCTCTTAGGAAATGTCTTCTAATGTTGGCATTCTGCCAGCTCTTGAAGACACACCTGTTTAAGCAAGCATTCCCCTGAACTGAACTTCTGGTTTTATTGTTTTAAAAACTGTTTTTAAATGTCATTCTTTTCAACTGCTTGTTTTATTGGGTCCAATCCAAACAGACACAAAGGAATGTGGTAAATGGAGCCTGCTATTCCTCCTGCTCCTCTCGCTGCTAGCTATCCCAAGGAGTGCAGCTATTGGCTATTCAAAGTGGGATCGGCAAGGCTGGGGAAGAACATTTCAAGCTATTGGGTATTGGGACACTCTGTTGTGGACCTTAAGGTAGCTATCCCTGAACAAAGGAACTTCAAAGGGAAATCCCAACATGAAACAGCCGAGTTACAATTTATCAAGAAATTTGATTCTAGTTCATTTGGACCTGAATAGAGACAATTGTTTCCTGTCCAACTACAGGTGTTATTTTACTCAGCAATGCTAAGCAGATTCTGTTATCACCAATTGTTGTAATGTTTCATAGTGTTTGCAGACAGTTAAGCTCTAATTAAATTGGCACAGGCTGTACTTTTGTACTTCCTTACCAATGAACTCCAGTTTTTATACTCCATCACTCCCCCGCCCCCTTACACACATACAAACTGAGAGGTATTGCAATGCATCTGATGAAGTGGACTCTAATCCATGAAAACTAACACCATAATAAATTTATTAGTCTTTAAAGTGCTTTTTTTCTTTTCTTTTCAAGAGACTAACAAAAGTACCCCTCTGGAAGTTGTTGCAATGGAAGCCATCTGTTTCTGTGGATCATTGTTTTTTAAACTTTTGTTAAGTCGGAACGTTCAGAACTATTCCTCAACAACTCAGCCAATAACAGAGGACATACTGATACCAAATATGACAGCCAACAACTACAAAGGTTCCAAAAACACCAGACTAAGTCTCAGAATTTTTCTTCTATCTGTTGGATGGGTGGTAGAAGAGTAAGAATCACATTTCCCCTATAAATCTAGATGTGCTGTGCTTTATTATCTCATTTCTCTCTTGGACCTAAAAGGCTATCCAATGGAAATTTTCCTCTTACCCTTGTATGAAGGGGAAATGGCAATGCATGCCTGAGTTACTGCTACAGCTTAAAAGTAACTGTGTTGATATCCACCAAATGAACAAAGCTTCACACATCTCAGACTGACTTATTTCTTTTAAGGTTTAATGTATCGCATTTTTAAAAGTGTTGCGTTATTTATAGGGTTTCTATCTTCAATATTAAAGTTCTGGGGGTTGAGAAGTATGAATTATACAGACCTGTCCACATGAAGAGGCCTTTCTCCTTCCTCTGAGAATATGGTGCTTGGGTGCCAATGTTTGGTGGCATTTGCTTTCTGTTTTAAAGCATGCTTGTACGTAGGTGGCTTAAATCCCTGCTCACCGCCGGCAGTAATTTGTCCTAGAAAGCCAGAAGGAACAGTGCTATTTTCCCCCCACATTAAAAGATTCTGAATCAATTTTCAAGAAACCTTTTTCTCCGTTGTCAAATTTAATTGGCAGGCCCAAGATTTTTCTACTGCCGCTTGGATTTGAAGATTGACTTTGGAGTTTTGTATTTGAAGAAATAATAAATAAAAACTCTCAAACTCAGAAGGTCAGTCTTATAAAGAATGGCTGGAATCTTTAATTCGGTGGTCCAAAAAAGCAATCCCTCTTTTTGCTGCAGAATGTTAACAAGTTTGGTAACTTACCAAAACAACTAACATAGTTAGGATCCTCAGAACGATTCCGCTGAACATCATCTGGGTCTCTCACAGATACTCTAGGAATCTCAGGACTATGGTTCACCTCTTTGGGTGACTGTGATCCCTAAAAATAATGCAAGGTGGCAAGTTACTGTGCCCTTAACTTTTGGTTTCACTGACTACAATTAGTCTCATTAGTTAAACAACTCAATAGTCAATTAATCGGGGGGGGGGGGCAATTAAAAGTTTGCAGCACTTGTAAGAGCTAATGTTGACTCCTTTACAGCATCTGGCAAATTATGCGGCTCTCTGATCCTATCCAGAACAGGCTCTGACCAAAGCACTACTGAAAGCATAATCAAACTCACTAACAAAAAGTCGAAGGGACTGTAGTGTGAGGTGCACCATTACTTTTCAGACCTGCACCCCAGGGTCCCTACGCAGGTTCCGTAGTACAAGCAAGTGCAACCCATTGCTCTTCTTTTATAGTGATTACAGGAAATTTTAATGACATGCAGGGAAAAGTCTAGGGCCACATTTAGGCTCTGTTTTTGCTGCACCTGCTTGGACTCAAGGCACTGGTACTGTTAAGTAGTTCTCTACTACCCAACAATCTGCACAGAAACCTGTGTCAGAAATTCATCACATGCAGCTCAAATGCCTGCTTCATGCAATCTGGTTGATCTCAGGCACCTATATATTTTTCCTTGAGCATGAAATGATTTGCACAGTATATGCTCAGTTGGTTGTGCTTGTCTGAACATCGCTATCTACTCACAAATATTTCTTGGAACATCAAGTCCTCTTCTGCTTCTCTCTCTATCTCTACAATTCCTTTGTGGTTGAATTTTGCAGAGCAACACCTTGGTGCTTCTTGTTCCTCTCTCTCTATTATTTCCAGCGCCTGCAAACAGCACAGTGATGTAGGCATGGCTCTAAATATGCATTTTGGGGGCCACTTCACATATAATGCTTTTGGGCTTACACTTGATATATAATGCACAAATGCAATAAACATGTGTTTACCAAGATAGTATCATACACTTGTTATAGAACCAGGGTTGGCTATGACCTGAAGCATACACTCAGTGGCACAGGCTTGCCACCACGTATGTGTGAAAGAGTCCTAAGGCTAGGATACATATGGAAAAATAAAGCCAAACATGTCCCACCGCTGGGCTTCTATTAGGACATATTTTTCTCTAGTAAGTAAATTGCCGTCAGATAAGCATAGAGCAAGCTGCTGACTCAGAAACAACTTCGGGGTCCAAGCTGGAAACTGATTCGCTCTGCTTTGCCTTTTCCTGGGCATAAAATGATTACTTACACGTTTGCTCTCTTTGGCTCTCCACTCTGCTAGTTCCGGGGGTGCCATCTCAAAGGAGCTCATCTGAACTAGTCTCTTGGGGGTAATCTCCCCAAATATTAATTTGCGGAAGAGGTACTGAAATAAAGTGAAACAAGCAATCCTCATTAGAAAGATTATTTATTAGAATAACAATAAATCAATCCACAGCAGCAACCTGAGAGAGTGAGCCATTTTGCATAGTCAAGGATATCTTACTAGCACAGCCAATTCAAAAAATAACAGTGATGGCCAGACACATCTTTCAGCCCTAGAGAGGGAATAAAGATTACTGGATGACAAGTGTAACAAAGGGTACAAGTCAACAAAACATAGGGGGGGAAATGTCTATCTTTCACCGCGATTTACAATCTTTGCTTAATAAGGAGAATCACACTGCCCATTAAAAATATCATGAGGCAAATAAAGAGTTTTGTGTGCTTTTTCATTTTGTTTTTCTGACCTGGTTTTCTGCAGATTTTAAGTTGAAGAGCAGACTGCGGTATTTGTTCTTGTAGTTTTGTTCAACACAGCAAAACCGTTTGAAAATCTCCTGCTCCACTTTCTTTGCTATCTTCAAGACTGTTTTTTTCTGTACACACAGGTCAGGCAAATCATCCAACCTGAAACACAGAAGGCAAGGAATGTGTTGATTTACCTGGACAGGGCATCCACACAAAGGCTGATCTGCAAACATGTCTGCACTTTCACAAATAAACTGGTCAGTGGGCCAAGCCCAGAGTCCACAACATCTCAATGCAACAGATAAATGTGTAATGCCAGTGTGGTATAACTGCTAGTTATTGACTTGGGCCATTGTGAGGATATCATGGGATATCATGATATGTATCATGTCTTGTACTTTTTGAAGGAATGGTGGGATAAAATGAATAATGCTACAAATGTTTCAGATTAGCTTTACCACCTTACAATCAAGACTCATACATAAGTTCCTTTCCTGTGTAGACTGAGATGTCCAGGCATTTTTACCTTTTCAAAAGAGCTTCCCTCAAGGCATCCACAACCTTACGACGACTTTGTTCCTGAGTCAGCTGAGAACTGTGAACTGGAGCTGGTGCCTTATTAGGTCCCTGGCGTCTCTTATTCTTCCTTGTCCTATTATCATCTTAGAACAAAAGAAAGAACTTTCAGATCTTCCAACATTCTCCCAAAGGAACTTACAGAACAGAAATTATATGAAGACCCAGTACTGCCTGCTTTTAAGGCAGGGGTATGGAACCTCAGGCC
This sequence comes from Podarcis cretensis, assembly GCF_951804945.1. NCBI lineage: Eukaryota > Metazoa > Chordata > Lepidosauria > Squamata > Lacertidae > Podarcis > Podarcis cretensis. The sequence continues at coordinate 34,379,004 of NC_137177.1, forward strand.
TGGGGGTCAAATGTAGCCTTTCAGACCTCTCTGTATGACCCTTGGAACTCTCAAGACCACAACCACCCATCACTGGCCTTACTTTAAAGCAAGAGAATTTTTGCCTTGTGTGCTTGAAATATGCGGCCCTTGTTTTTCTTGATGGAGGGGTGTGTGTGTGGAGAAAGTAGTCTACAGTACAAAGGTAAAATTTCTATTTGTTGCTCTACCCAGTTTTGCCTCCGGCTCCACCTACCACTGGCATGTGGCCTTCAGAACATTGCCTAGAATGGAACAAACATTGTTCCCCATCTGTTTAAGGGGTTAAGCTTTTCTGAAAAATCAATGGCTACATTCTCAGTTATAGAAGTGAGAAACACACATGCACTCAAAACAGCCAACCTTCATTTTCTTCTCCCAGCTGAAGACTGCTCTCTAGTAATCAGCAGCCTAAAGCAAAATATATCATAGAACTATATAATTAGAACTTGTATAAACAATCCTTTTTGGGGAGTAATGGCCCCACAATTTTGTTTCAAGGCGCAAATATTTCCCCCCACTGCTGCCCCGGGCTGTGCTTGTTTTATACAACACCTTCGTATTGCTGGTTAAATGCAATTCACCCTCAAGCTAACACCTGTTGCCACTGAGACACTACAAGATGACTGCATGATGGTCAGCTACATGAGCACTTCCCCATTTTTAACATCTGAACATTCATTGATATAACCTATAAAAAGGAGGGGGAAGTAGCCAGCATGAGCAGACCCTGGAGTCTAGAGCTGTGAAGATGTTGTGAAATGCTGTTGCTTTCATTCCACAGTACTTGGAACCACCGAGGAATAAAAAGGAACATTTTGCTACCACAGCAAAAATGCAAATTCAGTGTTTTTTTATCAACACTGTCTAATTTGCCTAATGTACTCCAGCTGCTGAACTGCAGCATTTTAAAATCAAAATTTGAGTTTATTTCCCCTCCTAAGTACTAGCCTCAGTTCTAGAGTAAATTTTAAAATATACACAGAATGAAAAAAAAGTGTGAGCCACAATGTGTCATAGCAGTTGTTGTTCTGGGCATAGCAGGACTCTCAACAGTTTGGTACCCATGATGGGCTTGCTTTGGTTACTGCCAGTGCTGTGATAAACCGTTCAAGAAATAAAGAACTTGCCCTCTTCACAGTTCCTTCCCCAGGGAAGCCACACTGCCAACAGCTTTCTCTACACTTGGAAAAGCATCAGAGCTGAAACTATTTGAGCACACAACCCTTAACTGCTTCAGACAAGGTGTACTATAAGCATTTTTCAGTTGCTGCTTTTCAAGAAAAGGAAAGAACATTCTGCCCTGAGAAAATCTTCTGACTCTAGGCCACCAACAGGTGGTTTTGTAACACCTCATGGACTCAACTAGCCCTTCATCAGTGTGAAAATATACTGGGATTTATCAAATACCACTTCAATATTGAACTGGTTACTGAAATGTTTGAGCTATATAGAAGTAGAACACACAAATCTGTAGCTAGTGAGCTGTAACTGAGCAGGGATAGGGACCCTTCTAGAAGTTATGATTGCAGGGCCCTATCCTCTTGGGCTGTATATAAAGCATCTATTTAATGCACATTTAAAGGACATGAATTTCCCACCCCACCCCCCAAAAAATCCGGAGAATTGTAGTTTAAGGGTGCTGGGAACTACAGCTCTCTGCTACAACTGCAGTACCCAGGATTCTTTGGGGAAGTTTTTTTTTTTAATACATGTCGTGTACACAGCTTTATACCACATAAAGCACTGTGAACAGTGATACCATGAGCCCCCTCCTGCCAACCAAGCAGTTTGAAAGCACACCAGTGCAAGTAGATAAATAGGTACCGCTGCGGCAGGAAGGTAAACGGCATTTCCGAGCGCTCTGGTTTCCGTCACGGTGCTCCGTTGTGCCAGAAGTGGTTTAGTCATGCTGGCCAAATGACCCGGAAAGCTGTCTGTAGACAAACACCGGCTCCCTCAGCCTGAAAGCGAGATGAGCGCTGCACCCCAGTCGCCTTTGACTGGATTTAACAGGCCAGGGGTCCTTTACCTTTACCTTTATTATCTATGAGCCCCAATGGATCAGACCAAAGTTTCTATGGGAAGTTACAGGCCTGGGTGCAACTGCATTCACCTCATGCGATTTCCAACCAGTAGCATTCAGAGGCATACTGCCTCTGACAGTGGAGGGCAAACATAAGACATCCTGGCTACATAGCTTTTATTCTCCATAGATTTGTGTCTTCCTCATTCATTCATTCATTATTTGTAACACTGGTGAGAGGGAAGACTTCAGCCTTGTGAGCTCTATTCTGCTATTCTGTATTTTTGCTATATCTCCATTGGATAACTCCAATATCCACCAACCAGAGTCAGGCGTAAAATTGTGGCTGAGTGTATGGAGTCAATTATCTATTGTGTCTCAAAAGCCATACACTAGAATAATCTGCATATAGGAATATAGATCTGTATCTGTGTTGTGGCAAATCAGGTATATGAACAAGAACTCTTATATATATTGTTAACAAATCAATATTCAAATTTTACAAGAGGAACACAGAAACCGATATGCAACTAGCAAAAGCCCAGCCACGATACAGAATTATTTTTAATTAGAATTTACGGATCTACTGTAAAGATGTCTACCTGTCGATTTTACCTTTTGCCCATCCATGGAGACTGATGGCTAAAAGCCATACATGTTCAGTAAATAAGCAGCAACTTACCTAAATTCAAAGGCTTGTGCTGAATGACAGTTTCTGAATACAGCTTCCCTTCATTTTTACTATTTGGTAGCAGAAGAGCACAGTTGCCTTGGCTTTCCTTGTGCTGTGGGAATTGCAGCGAGGATGGTTGGAAGAAAAATGGAACTAAGTTACTGGTTTCTTTGGACCTTTAATCAGGAAAAATTGATAAAGTAAGAGACCTTTTGCTGAATAGCCATAAACGGATTCCTTCTATGAGCCCTAACCATGGCCAAGACTGGTATTGATGAACTGGAAAGAATAAAGATATGGTCCCCTTTAATTGATGGATTGAAGACATGACAGCACTCACAACATATGAACGGATTGCTTATTGACACAGACTTCATTTGGAGAAATATATTGGCATTTGGAAATAATTTATACAGGATATAGTAGGCTATCAACAATCATATATATATTATGACAATAACAGTACTTACCGTATTTTTCGCTCTATAACACGCACCTGACCATAACACGCACGTAGTTTTTAGAGGAGGAAAACAAGAAAAAAATATTCTAAACGAAACAGTGGGTGTATGATTTTTGTGGTTCATGCTGTGGCCACAGACATGTGATCTGACGGTGAGTTTGGGGTAGCCCAATGCAAAAATCCCGAGGATCCATGTGGATCCATGCTTTGTAACCACGTTTTTGCGCCATTGCGGCCCCATGAAACAGTGGGTGCGTGTGTTTTTTGGTGCAGGCTGTAGCCATGGATATGCTATGTGATCTGATGGTGAATTTGGGGTGACCTAGTGCAAAAATCCTGAGGATCCATGTGGATCCGTGCTTTGTAACCACGTTTTAAGTGGGGAGGGAAGGAAAAGAACTCAAGGGACAAGGAGCACGCGTGGGGTGTGTGGAGAAGGATGCTGCTGATAATGCAGGAGAGGCTCCTCTCCGGCTTTGCTCCTTTAGAACAAGCAGGATCTGCGTCTCTCCCTCATCCCCGGCAAGGAAACCATGATAGTAACCACTCTGAGACAAATCAAGAAAAATTGCGACCAACACTCTCCCCCAACAAGCGCAGTGAGGTCAAAACACACACACACGCAGAGAGAGAACTGGCCCTAAAGTCGCAGGGCGCTGGAAGTCGCAGGGGCACTGGGGGAGTGAACGGGAAGCAAGAGAAGGAGAAGGAGCCCTCTCACACACACACAGACACACAGAGTGTCAATTCTAAAGTCGGAGGGAGAGGGCAGGGAGAGTGAACGGGAAGCAGGAGGAGGAGAAGGAGCCCTCTCTCTCACACACACAGACACACAGAGTGTCAATTCTAATGTCGGAGGGAGAGGGCAGGGAGGGTGAATGGGAAGCAGGAGGAGGAGAAGGAGCCCTCTCTCACACACACACACAGACACACAGAGTGTTAATTCTAAAGTCGGAGGGAGAGGGCAGGGAGAGTGAACGGGAAGCAGGAGGAGGAGAACGATAGCTCAAGCACACACACAGCCCCTACAGTGGCTAATCCAAAATCGGACAGCAAAAAACTGCAGGCAGGGACAGAGAGCACGGGGTTGTTTTAAAGCAGCCAAGCCCGCTCTGCTTCTCTCCCTCCTCCCCAGCTCGGCTCGCTGACAGGAGCCGCTTACACCTGCTTTGCTGTTTCAAAGCGAGCCACGGACTGCTCACAACTGCAGCAGATTCCCCCGCCATCTGTAGGCATTCGCTCCATAACACGCACAGACATTTCCCCTTACTTTCTAGGAGGAAAAATCTGCGTGTTGTGGAGTGAAATTTACGGTACATATCTATAGAAAAATGCAAGTGTAACTGATTATATTGCGGGGGCTCAATTAGTGCCAGCACCTTCTGTAAAGAGCTTGGGTGTAACCTTTGACGCCTCCCTTTCCATGAAGGCACAGGTTGCAGCCACAGCAAAGGTGGCATTTTTCCATTTCCGCCATATTAAGCAGTTGGTCCCTTACCTTTCTCGCCCTGATCTAGCCACAGTGATCCATACAACGGTCACCTCCAGGCTTGATTATTGTAACTCGCTCTACACAGGGCTGCCTAGAAACTGACCTAGAAACTCCAGCGGGTGCAGAATGCCACGGCGAGGCTCCCTACAGGGTCCTTGCTGTGGGATCACATTCATCCAGTGCTTTACCCAGTGGAGTACAGGGTCAGGTTTAAGGTGCTGGTTTTGACCTTTAAAACCCTATGCAGCCTAGGACCCACGTACCTACAGGACTGCCTCTCCTGGTATGCCCCGTGGACCTTAAGGTCCACAAATGACAACATTTTGGAGGTCCCAGGTCGCAAGGTGGTTAGATTGGTCGCAACTAGGGCCCGGGCCTTTTCAGTACTGGCCCCGACTTGGTGGAACGCTCTGTCACAAGAGACTAGGGCCCTGCAGGACCTGACATCTTTCCGCAGGGCCTGTAAGACAGAGCTGTTCCGCCTGGCCTTTGGTTTGGTCTCAGTCTGACCCTTGTTTCCCTCCCCTTATGGTTTTTGATCTATGGGCAATGTTTAAAATGAGGCTGCATTTTAAATTGCATTTTAACCTGGATTTTAAATTAGTTTTTTCCTATTATGTTTTTACTGTAATTTTATTGGTGTTAGCCGGCTCTGGCCGAGGAGGGCGGGGTATAAATAAATTATTATTATTATTATTATTATTATTATTATTATTATTATTATTATTTAGTCTGCTATACCCTACTCTATATATCTACAGTGGGTGGGTGGGTGTGGGTGTAAATTTTTTATTCTTTTTATTTTTCTTTGCACTTTTTTCTTCTTTTTCTTTTTTCATTTTCTTCTGTGAAACTGAAATTCTCTTAATTAAAAATTAATTGAAAATTAATTGAAAATTCTTGATCTGCTCATTATGTTAAATTTCTCTTTTCAGATAAAGCAGTGTGAGTGCTGCACAAATAAGTAATCAAACCGACAAAATAGAAATGGTACAATACTTCTTATTCTCTTTACCCATCTCACCAACAGGATACCTTCTGTCTATGATAGGAATTGACAACTTGGTGCTTTCTTGGCATTCCTAAGTCAATCTGTCAGTAATATTGCTGGTCTATAGCTTTCCACTCTGAATGGTTTGTAAGTTTCTAAGGGGGAGAAGTGCAGAGATGGGTTTCTCTCCTTGTGATCCTTCCCATCCACTTAGCCTAAGTTTTGTTGTCTATGCTCTGATAACCTCTAGCCTGTATTACTGCAATGTGTGTGATACATGGGGCTGCTTCTGAAGACGATTCAGAAACTTCAGCTGGTGCAGAATCTGGCAACCAGGTTGCTCACTTGGGCAAGATGGTTTCAGCACTGGCTGCCAATTAGCTTCTGGGTCCAATTCAAAGTGCTGGTTTTGACCTATAAAGCCTTAAATGGCTCAGAACCGCAATATCCCAAGAACTACCTTTCTCCAGATGAACCTACCCAAACCGAGATCATCATCTGAGGACCTTCTTCCTGTGCCTCCTTCATGAGATCCAGAGGGTAGCAACATGAGAACAGGCCTTTTCTGTTGTGGCTCTTCATTTTGTGGAATGCTCTCCCCTGGGAGATATGGCTGGCCCCTTCATTATACACCTTTAGACGCCAGACAAAAAGATTCCTCTTCAATCAAACCTTTGGTTGATTAACATCTGATACCCTTTTAAATCTGCTGGGAAGATACTTGGTTTGTTTTTGTTCTTATTTATATTACATATTTTGTGGGTTTTATACTGTGTTTTTGTGTTGTGAACTTCCCCGAGATCTATGACTGAATGGCTGCATGCAGATTTCAATGAATAATAATAATATTTCAGCAGCAAGGATAGCAAGAAAGGAAGTTTAGAAAGGGGATATTTTTGTTGCATGGCATTTGCTTTGCTGGATTTTTCAACAAGGCAATCCACTTGACACCAGAGGCAAGATTTAAAAAACGCAACAATGAACAAAGGGATGGATGAACAAATACTCCCTTTAGCCAGCTCAGTGCTGAGAGGTATCAGTCACATTCTCCTTTCACACAGCCTCTGCAGCATGACTGGCACCAGAGACAAGTTCGGCTTCCAACAAATTAATAAGCTTTTGACATCACTACGAAGCAGAAAGAGGCCTGAAACTTATTGCAAACTCCTATCCAATCATCTTCATTAAAAAGGAGCTTCCTCAACTATCTTAACCTTTATTGCTGTCAGCTGCTAAGCATTCTACTCAGTTATTTCATCATGCTGCAATGTAAGAGGGAAATATATACTGAATGGGATCTAGTAATGTGCACCTCGTCATCTGATGAATCCTCCAGTTCTATGAGCTTCCCCAAAGTGAACATTTCATCACCGTGAGTTTGAGTTCCAAGGAGTTTGACTGTTGACCCAGACAATTCCTAAAAGAAGTAAATTATAGAACAAATAGAATCAAACAGAAAATGGTTTTAAATATAAGACTAGGAGAGTATGGGGGAGGAGTGGGAACTGTCGTAAATCCCAACATGGATCTATATTTGGCAGCTAAGCTTTCTGCTTTATTGGATCCAGGAACAGGAATTCATACATGAGGCTAAAAGGCATTAACTGACACATTTGGGTTTGTAATGTAGGTATAATAAACTGATCAAAGCGCTCGTTTCCATTACAAATGCCTCTTCTCTGATTTCTTTTTGGACATTAATAAAGCAGCAGGACAAGAGAGAGGCTCTTAGAGTGTTTTTTGCCCTTTTCTGTATCTGTAATACAGATGCAAAATCTAAAGTGGACAGACTGTACACTCAATTTAACGTGACTCTACTTGCTACCTCACATTAATATTTACATGGTCACACAATTTTATTTTATTTTTTAAAATTATGGACAGCTCCTTATTTAAGTCACTTTGTCATTATAGTAAAAAGAAAGGTTGAGGAAAGTTTTAGTGTTATGTAGAAAAAATCATCGTAGCAACAAAAGGCAGCTGTCAATCAATATGCAGCAGAATCCTATTCAGAAGCAAAACCCATTGTATTCAGTGCCGCTTACTCCCCCAGTGACTGCAACCTGAAAAAATTGTTGATCATATACATTTTTCTACCAGTTAATAAGCACATGTGCCCTTCACTAGCAGTCTCACAAATTATAAACTGAAACTCATTGATTAATCAACTAACACTGTAATCACAACCCCCTCTTGCATTGGACTGGGGAGGAGCCGGTTTAAGAGGTGTCACTCCACAGGTAACAGAGCTCCCAATTTGCCTGTTGGGTGGAAGTGATGCAAGTGGGATCCCCTCCACCCCAAGTGGCAGCTTACATAAAACCCTAAAACAGGGCATTATGGTAATGGGGAAGTGCTGACCTGACCTGACTTGACCTGCTAGATATCAAGTCAGCCTCACTATCATCATGTGATGACATCAGGCCCAACGGCTGCACAAGCAAATGGTGGCAAAGTTCCATTAAGACTTTTCAGAACTTTACACCTTAAATTAAAAACATCTTCCTTGCATCTTCTGTTACCTCAAAGGAACAATATTAGAGTCAGAGGGTGTAAGTGTCTAATTAATGTTGATGTGTACCTTTGCTAAACAGTACTCAACATTATAGGAAGATCTTGGGTGTTAGGAATAGATATTGCTTGAGTTACATGAAGTACTGTGTAGAACTATCATTCTAATTCCACTTCCAGGCAATCATGGAAAAGCAAGGCTTCAACCAAAAGCACTAGGATATGAGTGTTCAATTCATCCAGTCAGTGCCTGGCCATCCCACACTGAACCACTTCTGATTTCAGAAGTGCCAACTATCTAAAGCAGAGGTTTTCAACCTTTTGGGGACCTCAGCTCCCTTGACCAACTACATTCTTTCTGCAGCTTCCCTGTGGGGAAATGTGCTCCAAACCTCAGAAGCCCAATTATGTCACCCCTTGTCTGCAGAGTCCACAGCCCTTTACCCTTTTCCCCAAAGAGAGGTGCCTCTTCACTCCCCACTTGTCTATCCATTCCCCACAGCAAGGACTAGTGGACTGGCTGGCTGGGCTCCCTCATCCTGGCAACCAGAACCCCCTGGCCAGCCCCAGAGGCACCATTGGCTAGGGGAAGCTTATAGCCAGGCCTGCTGCAACCAACAGCCACGCAAGCCCTAAGGGGGCAGAGACGCAAGAGGGCAAAAAGCCACATACAAAAAGATAAAATTAGAGAAAGAAGAGAGATGAAAAAGTGTGGTATCTCAACATCCCAGAGACAAATCTCAAGGGAAGAAGAGTCCACTAGAAGAATCTGATTCCTCTGTTCTGCAATACTGATATTTGTCAACTCCTTGTGATGATTAGGATCATTTTCACCCCTCATTTCACTTCATAATTACAAAACTGATCCTTTTGGAAAGTCTGTAGCTTCTTGCTTTCCTCTCCCTTCCATTTGGCTGTTGGTAAGACAAAACAAATAGGCCTACATATGAGCTGGCTCTAGCACAGACACATATCTACAAGATAGTCACAAATATAGCTGCAGAGAGAGGCTGGGTTGCAAGTAATTACTGAGCTGGCGCAGATTAACCTGTGTGTGCAACAGCTGATTTACACCTGTCTATTCAGTACATCCACAAGATGAAGCAGCAGCAGACTGCTCCACAGGCCATCACAAACACACACTGGGGTTCAAAAGTAGTGCTGTGCAAACTGCCCCATTATCAGATTTTAAGTGGCCATCACAAGCTCAAAGTTAATCTGCATCAGTTTACAAATTCATAGAGTTGTGTACATAACCAAATGCCTATGTAGTTCAGAACACTGAGACAGAACTACTTATTAACTTTCAGAGAACAGGCCCAGCTTTAGGCGTTGGTGTGATTCAGGGGAATATGACTCTTCACGTCAAGCCTGATAACCTCACAATATTTTATCTGCTGTATTTCCAGAGAACATGGGAAGAAATGTCAATCTAGCTTAGTGCTGCCCACAATGGTTGGGCATAGGCTCTCATAGGGACATTCTCAGCCCTACTTGGGAGATGCCACACATGAAACCACTTTGACCTTTTTTTATAATCACATGGTAGATTTTATGAAATGAAATTAAACAAACATTGGACCTGCATGCTGAGCTACAGCCCTTCTGATATTAACATGCCCAAAGGGCTAATAATTGAAGCTGCAGTCCTAGCCCTACTTACTCCCAATTTAATGGGACTTCTGAGAAGACTGCAACCTTAAATTACAATTAGCACCCTAAAGCTGACCAGTTTTAACCTGGAACAAGGCATCTACGGTAGGTAATTAACGGTTATTCAAGGGGATAATTAATCAGAGTCAGCTTATTTCCATCCCAGTGCTGAAGTTGTATATCCTACCTCTTTATTATTAAATTTAAAGGAGCTATGTTGCATAACCATACTGCAACTTGAGAAATAAGATGGTAAAGCCTAGAATTCAAATACTGCATTAAAATTAGATGTATTACTTAATCCTCACCAAACCATAACCATAAAGCAATGAGGACAGTAAGAAGATGACATACGTAAAAGACCATTTTTACACCGTGAGATTGATGTGGTCGCAGGCTTTCTTCCTCCTTGGACAGAAAGAGAACACACCAATTATAAACCAACTTTTAAAAGCAATCTGTTTTTTAGTTGGCTGATTAAGAGAAATATCTAACAGATCACCCATCCCCCACACTCACTGTTCCCAAAGAACACCTTTCCAACCATCAGTGTTCAAAATCCAGATAATTTTTAAAGAGTGTACAAGTGTTCTCTGAAGCTTGCCAAGTATGGCAGGAGGAATTACATTTCTTACTCTGGCGGGATTGGCTGAGGCTTTTATCATGAAATTCTGTAGAGGTCTCATTTTAGGGCCAGTTTTCATAGATGATATTTTTATGTTATAAATAGTCCTGAAACTGCGATAGGATAAAATAACAAATCCCATTTTTTAAAAAATACAAATATTCAGGTTTTCTACTTCACCAAGATTCTTAACCCAGGTTTGAAACTAATTAGAATTTTTTTAATTCTTTTTTATTTTTCCATTTTACAAATATTTTGACTAAGTTTACAGTCAATGTGCCAAATCTTAATGACCCCCTCCCCGCTTTCTGCAATTACTTATGGTGTATCATTTACCCCTGCATATCCAATTCAAACCTGTTTACTAAATTTTCCTTTTGTATCCCCTTTAAATTGTAACTGCACATTTTTATGTCAATCCTGCTAATGACTTAAGTTGTTTACAATAATTTTTAAAACAGTCCACAGATTTTCCCTATTCTATATTAGGTTTGAAGCTAATTAGAAATCACTGGTGAAGTGGGAAGGCAGGTTATTTGGGACTTACATTTTTAGACTATTTTAATTGATACATTTTACCAAGACTGCCAGCCTCTTTGAGCTTCCTGTCTGGGATGTAAAGGTAAGATACATATGACAAACATGGGTATTACTTAACGGCTGCTAAGGCCAGGTGGGAAGAATTTACAATAAAAAGCATGTGGAATAGGGGGAGGGAATATGCTATCCTAATTGGCTTACTCTTGGTCTCTTAACTACAGTAGTGTTTGCACCAGCCTACAGTGAACATGCTACTATAACCACACCTGCACAGGACTGCTTTCTTCGGCTGGTTGAGTATTCACACTTTCTTCTACATTGTTGATCTCGCCATCCAAGTCCTCTTGGTGATCACTTGACATTCTTTTTTTCTCAATGAGCTTGGTAACTGCAGTGCCATCTGTGAATGACTGATACCCTGACTTGCTCTCCAACTGTGGAAAGTCAAGACCATGATCTAAAATAACATCTCCACACTCCAGGTCTCTGAATTTGTTTTCTTCATCTGTGGCACACACAGAATCTTCCTGATCTATAACTTCATCAATTTTCAGAAGAAACCAGCAACTATCCATATTCATGTTCCCAGACAAGGTATTGTTTGGGTTTAGAGTCTCATGTTCTTCCACACCCACTTGTTCTCTGAGAAATTCTTCAGCCGATGCATCCATAGAATCTGAAACAATTCTTTCTCCTAAGGACATCTCACTTTTCATTACGTCAGAAACTGTGTCCTTCAAGTCTAATTTAAGATTGGCCCCTGAAACAAAGTTAGGTTCAAATTCAGAGTTTGCTTGGCATATGTCTGCTTTCTTAACAGTTGTATCAGGCAACAGAGAAGCAGCACCCATTCTTCGGGATATTTTGGAGACCTTGGTTTCACTAAATGAATTTTCAGATGAAAAAGAGGAATACATTTTGTGAGTCTGTAAAGCTTCTGTATGAAAAGTAGCTATCAGATTTTGACTAGTATCACTGACTGATGTTTCTCCTAAAAAGCTAGGTGATGTGTCCAGATCTTGATACTCTTGATACTGCGTCTCATGAATTGGAGAAGTATCTAAACACTCTTTCTCTTTTTCAATTCCTTCTTCATGACAATGATGGATAATGGAATTATCATGGCATGATTCCTTAGAAGAAAATCTTGCAAAAATACCTTCATCACATAGGGCAGATATATCTGTAGATTTTGCTCTTTCAGCTTTAATGCCAAAATCATTATTTGTTTCCCCAGGGTCTGATTCTCCAGAACTTAGCACTTGAACAGAAGTGTCAAGTTCCAAGCCACTTCCCACCTTGTTCACTTTTTCATATTCCAGTTGTCCCCCTGCATTGTTAATCTTGGGGGATGTCTTTAGCTTTTTAGTACAATTTTTATCCAACAAGTCAAACAGAGCAACCCTTAGTTTTTCATAAATACCGTCCTTCCTTTTGTTTTGCATTTTCTGTGGCAATTTCTTTGGATTCAGATGCATTAAACAATGTTTTTGTTTTCTTTGCTGGTTGGTATCTTTCAAAAGCACATAGCAAGGCTTTGTTAATTTTGTTGCTATACCTTTCATTCTGCTTGGCCAAGGTTCGGACAAAGTTTCAGAGGCCAACAGTCTGTGTGAGATTTTTTCAGATGGTACAGATTCCTTTCTGAGATCTTATCTGCAATGTCTTTCAGAGTAAGAGCTAACTGTTGCTTGTACTGTTCTTTTCCTGCAAGGTGCTCATTGACCCATGTTGTTTTCTCCACCTTGACTGCAACCTGCCTATTTCGGGAAATGCTGCAAACTGTGGTAGGAAAGAAAAGGTTTTAATTATGGTAGTGGTGTGGTGTAAGGCACAGCATCAGCTCTGCCTCCTAATCCCCCCTCAATGTCTCTAAAGACTAATGTACCCTATGCACGCTCAAAATATATAGGCTGGACCAAAAGTAACATTTTTAAAAATCAGCTTTGCACATGCTCTGCAGAAGCCACACATGTGCAGAATGTACATGTTCACATTAACAGATAAGCCCAGCATATCTAGAGGTGTTCCCTCTTGCCAGATGTTGTGATGCTACTATCCACATAGAATACATGTTCATATCAGCCTAACAACTAATATCACCATCGTACACTCTTTGAAACTCCCTCCACAGGAATATAGGTACAGCCTCATCACTTAAAAAAACCACACTAATAAAAGCATTCTTACTCAAGCCTGTTTGGCAGAATTGTGTTGCATATATATATATATATATGTATTACACATACACACACACACACAGTGTGCGTGTATACAATATACACATACACACCTACGTTTTCCCCTATTTAAATAATTTCCATGTGTTTAAGTGTCTTGTAAGCTACTTTGAAAGGCCAATATGCCCAGAAAGGCAGGTTTAAACTACTTTTGCTTTTAAAAGCTGCCCAGACTTCCACCGTCAGTAAAATAATATATAAAATAAAAAGATTCCTTCCAGTAGCACCTTAAAGACCAACTAAGTTAGTTCATGGTATGAGCTTTCGTGTGCATGCACACTTCTTCAGATACATGTTGGCAGACCAACATGGTTACCTATCTGTAACTAAAATAATATATATTGTTCTGGGAAGAGGATAGGCTGGCTTGGAACCTAAAGAGCTCTTCATAACTCCAGTTTCCCTCCAGAGCTGACCACCGTCTCTCCTATCGACTCTAGAACACCCCTCTCCCTTCCTCAGAAACGATTCAAAAAAACGAGACGGGTGTGCCAAACAGGCGCAGGATGGGGAAGAACAATTGGGGGGGAGGGGGAGGGAAAATGCAGAGAGTCAACAAGCACGCGCTTCTCCCTTAAGGATTGCCACACGAGCCTCTTTCCCGGGCGCTGGCTCCTTCCTACGCCTCCTCGCGCTCCACCTGCAGCGCCGCCCACGCCAGCACGACGCCAAGACGGGGCGGGGATAAATAGGAATCTGCGACACGTGACCTTGGATCAAGCGGGAAACTTGCAGATTCTTTGCCTAGACGCACGTCACAAAGAGGAGGAGGCGAGGCTTGGGGTTTGAAAACGAAAGGCCGTTGGCCGGCTGTTAAGAGTTGTGTGGGCGGGGCCTGCCTGGGCAAAATTGACAGAAAAGCAGCAGGAGCGTTTAAGAATGGGGGTTCCCCCCCCCTCTTCGGAGCGGATTCCTCCCTGCCTCCGAAAGTGGTTTACAAAAATTATCAACGTGCGTGTTGGCACCCGCCCGTCTCCAGGACATAAGCACAAATTATCAGTAAAAACAGTTTAAAACTATTAATAAATAATTCAGCATTTTAAAAAATCAACGCTTAAATGCTGCATTTTCACAGGTCACATCAGAGAAGGGGTGAAATTCACCTGACACGAGAACTTTTTCATTTACCACTTTCCCTAACAAGGGGGCTGCAGAGGGTGTTGACACAATGGGCTTTCTTGGGGGTGGCTTCCAACCTATGCAACATTCTCCCCTGGGAGACACACCTGGGAGACACACACTTCTGTCTTTTTGGCCCCAAGCAAAAATGTTCCTCGTCCACCAAGCCATTGGCCTTTAATTATCTGCAGCATCCTTCCGTGGGTGGGATGCCCTAGGTCTGTCTTTATAGATATGAACATGTTTTTAGCTTTGACTCTGTTTTAGTTTTCAGTTGGTGTTAATGTATGTTGTTTTTATTTTGTAAGTTGCTTTAAGTTACTTTTCATTTAAAAAAACAACCCCTAGAACAACTACTAGAAAGTGCAGTTAAAAGGTATGTGCAGAATGCCTCCACCCCACAAGAACCAACATGTAAAAAAAGAGAGAACAGTACAAATAACAACAACAATAATAATAAATACGAAGACAAATTGGCTCTGGGGAAGAAACTTTCCTTGTCACCTTCCTTCAGATGCTGATCCCAAAAGTCCAAGATTCATATGGGGGAAAGGCAGTTCTCTTCAGTATAGGGGTCCTGAACTGTGTAGGGCTCTAAAGCACTTTAAATTACTCTAAAAACAAATTGGCAGCCAGACCAGAACCAGTTTTATGTTCATTTCTTCTTGTTCTAGCCATATTCTGCACTAGCTGTTGTTTCCAAACCATCTTCAAAGACAGTTCCAACATCCAGCACATTGCAATAGCCTAACCTGTAAGTTATCCAAGCATAGACAATTGAAGCCATTCCTTTCAATGAAAACTTGCATGCCAGGTACTATAAGCCAGTGCTGAAGCAATGACCCACCTTAAAAAAAAATCAAACAATTTAAACTGCTGGGTGGAGAAGGCAGTTACCGTATTTTTCGCCCTATAGGACGCACTTTTTCCCCTCCAAAAATGAAGGGGAAATGTGTGTGCGTCCTATGGGGCGAATGCAAGCTTTCGCTGAAGCCTGGAGAGCGAGAGGGGTTGGTGCGCACCGACCCCTCTCGCTCTCCAGGCTTCAGGAAGCTATCCGCAAGTCTTGCAAGCCCGGCGGGAGGTCCCGCGGGCTCGCAAGGCTTGCGGGCAGCAGCCTGCAGCCCAAAAGCTCCGGGGACAGCGGGGAGGCGCAGCGCCGGCACCCCGCTATTCCCCGACCTGATTTGGAGGCTGGCGGGGGGGGGAGAGAAGCAAGCTTGCTTCTCCCCCCCACCAGCCCCACAAACTCGGGGGACAGCGGGGCAAGCCGCTGCCCCACGGAGGCTAGAGAGGCTGTCCCTGAAGGCAGAAGAGGGAGACGGAGCGCTCCGTCTCCCTCTTCTAGCTTGGGGATGGCTGTGCAAACCTGGGGGGGGGGGGGAATAAAAAATATTTCCTTGATTTCCCCCCCAAAAAACTAGGTGCGTCCTATGGGCCGGTGCGTCCTATAGGGCGAAAAATACGGTAAGTACCACTATAAACCCTGATAGACCAGGGTCAGAAAAGATTTCTTGCAGGCCACACTTGAGGAGGGTGAACTGCCACTATCCAGCTGGAACCTGTTCGGGATAGTCTGCTTCTTTTCATGTATTTTACAAATGTATTTAAATCCGGTTCATTATGATCTGCAGTCTCAGTCTCTTTCCAGAGTTAATCCACAATTATATTGGTAAGCAATAGGGTATCATGTGGAAAGAAATGATCGAATGTATAGCTACTATAACTTTCTTATGAAAGTTGGGTTATTGACATGTGTCAATATACCCTCATAAATGTATGAATTTATAAAAATGATTATCTGGTAGACTGGGGGTATGATTGGAAACAACAGATTGCTGATACTTTGGAAAAGGAACTTCCACATCTCCCTTTAAGTTTTTTCTATTTAGATGAACACTACTAGTCTTGTAAGCTGATGAGGAATACACACATGCAAACTCCAGTACTGAATAAGCTTGCAAATACCTCCCCCTCCCAATTCCTGCAGGAGATCCGATCTCAAACTACTTCAGTACTTCCTGCTTATTGATTGTATTCTAAGCAACTTCAGAGTTTCATTTACCTAAAAATAAGTTTCTGTGAATCAGCCTTTACAGAGTCAGAATATGGAAGGTGCCACCTTCTCAAAACTCAGTTGTTTTCTGAAAGCAGCAGATATTGAGGTAATGATCTGTAACATCACAGTTAATGTTCACCTAGTGTAAAATCATGGTTTCCTGGACAAGTTGCAGAGACTTGGAGCTGGGTATTCCCTTCATGATTTGTACGTGATGGGTTTAGAAGCATCTGCTTACATTTTTAAACAAGCTATAGTTCCGCATGACAGTTATACTGCAAAATTGCAGCAGGCTTAAACTCAAATCAGTGAGAACAAGCCAGGATCAAATCACATAATCACAGTTGAAAGGGACCAAGAGGGTCATCTAGTCCAACCCCTTGCAATGCAGGAATCTTACACCCGATGTGGTGCACAACCCTAACAGTCTCATACGAACTGAGCTATGGTGACTTCAAATCCTGTTTTCTCTTTTAAAGCATATGCTTCAGATTTCCTCCTTTGGTGCACAAAACGGTTTTGGAGTGTACAAAATTCATCATAACTCATTCACATTGAAGGAAATCATGGTTTCCCATAATAACAGAGCTGGGCCCAAGTGTAATTAGTGAATTGCCAGGTTTTATATCGCATATGCAGTGAGATCCAGCCAAGGACTTTTGACAACTGTGTTCTACTGAGCACTATCTTACTAGCTGGTAACAGCCGTATTTTTAGCACAGTGATTGTCTTGTGGATGTTGATGCATGTGATGGCCACAGCTCACCATATCCAGGAAAAAGATGCTTCCACAGCCCAATATCACATTTGCACACTGCTCTTCATGCAAGGTGCCAAGGGCACCATTCATGTGACTGTCCTTTATCACAACCATCATCTTAACATCATATTACCAGAATCACTTAGCAATATGAATCAATCCTGGCCTCCCCAAACTCAGTCTACCACTACATCACACTGGCTCTGTCAGTACGGGGGATCATTGGGCTCTTGCTCTTGACAAGCCAGCAGGAGGCCAAAGCTTGGACCTGAGAAAAATCTGATGTTGATCATGGTGCATTTCATTCCTAGCTTCCCAGATACCAAGAGGCACAGCAAAACATAAGTGCTCATTCCTGGATCAATTTTTGTTGGACTGCATATCTGACACACACAGCTATTTGTCTGAAGAAAGTATCTTGTACCAGTTTGGCATGGTTATTCTACTAAAGTGGTGCATACAAACCCCCTCTATCCAATTCACAGGACCACCACCCTCAGGTACTTGCCCTGACATACCACCAGAGCTAGTAGTTGTAAACAAAATTCACTGAGAACCAGGGAGGAGACTTTATACAGTAAGAATTTTATTGCACTGTGTTCCAAGTGCTGAACCAGAAATGTTTGTGCCTGTTGAGCCCGACTCACAATGAAGCTCTAGCATTTCTACTCTATGACAGAACGTGCATCCCTGTGCGCTTAACCGCCCCACCTTCTCAGTTCTGTTAAGGTTGCAATACAAGCTAATATACTGTAATACATCGATGTGAAATTAAAAGGGGGAGAAACAAAACTATACATAGGAAAAACAAAAGTAATCCACTTGTTCTACAAGTCTGGGGCTGTTTTATATTTGGCTACAACATCTTAAGTTGTAGCTTTTTTTAAAGCAAAAAACTCTTACACGTGTTGTAGAAGTGAGACTAGTTACAAGGACAATTTGTGCCTTTATGTGCACGAGGGCAAAATGGGACAGAAGATGAGGAGGAAAATTCAACAACCTGTTCTTTTCCACATTTCTCAACCTATAATCATTGTTCCAGATAAGCACTCTTTTTTTAACGCACAGTCCATGGTACTATGATCATTTGCATGTTTTAAATATAATGCCAACACCCACTCCAAATATATGCCATATTTTAGAGGAAAGATGGCATTTGTAGCCAACATTTTCAGACTTAAGTCTATTAAGCCACCCACAAATTAAACTGATTGGCATAGTACCATCACAATTAGATTGATTTAAGTCTGTATGGAGCTTTAAAGACTGTGATCCACTTTCTGCACTAAAAATGTTTAAAGGGAATGTTAAGTGATCAGATGCAACGCAGAAATAGTGCCCTGTTTATAAGGTCTGTAAGGCCTTGTCTATACCCACTGAAAGAGCTGCTGAGAGTGACTTACCAAAGCCTTTGACACTGTGCAAGAGACTAAATTGAAAGCTAATTCATAATTTTGAGTAGCCAAACAAATTTTAAAATAGAAGAAAGGGACATGGGTTCTGTTGGCACTGCAACTGTGGACCCAGCTTAGCCAAAGCAATTTCCTAAAGAGGTCACCTAAAACTAGCTAAGCACAAGCAATGCTCTTCTGCCCTTCTGACCAAAATTCAGGACACATTCTCCGTATTTATTACGCTCTGAATACAGCATATGCCAATGAGGCATTGGTTGTGTGCAACCAGCAAGGCTCCCTTAAGAACCTGATGAAAAGTCAGAAACAAGGCAATCAGTGGTTACAGTAAACTATACATGAGCCCAGTCTGGAAAAATACAGGCATTGAGAACTCAAGATCAAGAGATGCCAATGGGCACCAAAGCCCTATTAGAACTAGACTTCATTCAAGTTTATTCCCTTCAGAGAGGCGGGGATCATCCAGACAAGCAGCACACAGCCTTCCCATCGAGATTTTATAACAGGAGTTGTTTTAACCTTAATCAAACACACATGCCTATTCTCTTCCTATTCTGTGTCAGTTCTTCTGCCTAAATGGCAGGAAGCTAACTTCCAAATTATTTAGAGAAATCTATTTGCAGCCAAATGGTGGGCAACATTTCAGCAAAGAGGATCCCATCTGAAACACCTGCCTTAATGTGTGTGATTTGGACATCCGCACATCACTCTTTTAGAGGGATCAGATCCTCAGCTACAGAGTCCCAAGGGTTACAAAGTAGGCCATCCTTCATTTCAAATGACTGTTTACATGTTAACTGAATGATAACTGAAAATGTTCAGTTAAGAAAAGGACTTTCACCCATTGTGATAGGTTTACCAAAAGCAACTCTCCCCAAATGCCTGTCAGCTGCAAACGCAATGTACAGAACTTCTTGGAACACCCACTTGGGATTAAGGCTGCCAACCACATACTAGCTATACAGGCGCACCTTAAATTCTGTCTGCCATCTTTCACCAGTAAGAGGAATAACTAGTACAAAGCTAAAAAATAAATTTGGGCTAGGACCTAAGTGAGGGATGCTGTCCTGCTCCAATGGTTTCTGCACAGTCTGATACTCTGGTTTTCCTTGAGACATAGAATTCATTTTATTAATTTATCTCTCTCCAAAAAGTTAAAAATACAGAAGGTTCAAATAATGCTCGTCTCTTGGCAGATGTTCAGACTGCAACATGAGAAGACAATCCTTCACTGAAATGTTTACTTTTACTTTTATTTTTTATCACAATCATCATCATTGGGACAAAGGCAGAGGAGCACCCACTCCACTACGGTAAATATGTCGTTCAGCTCCAGAATTACATTTCCAGGTTCCACGAGTCCAAAAAGACAGCCATAATAGCGTCAAGACTTCATGGAGGGCCTCCCCCTTACTGCATAATGCAGTGGCCGTTGGCATCTCTGAAGCGTAATCGCATCTTCGGTCGGTATTTCTCAAGGTAGAGCAGTTGTTTAGAATTGAAAGCTCCCCTCCTCTTCCTGAAACAGAAGCACATCCAAGACATTAGATCTCAAGCACAAACATTAAATGCATTTCTCCAGTTGGAGGCAGCAATACCAGTTGCTCTGGTGCTTGAATTCTGCTTGCTGGTTTCCGACAGGCAACTGTTGAGCCACTGTGAGAGTAGGATCCTAGCATCATCCAGCAAGTTTGTCTGACATTCTTAATAGACCTGCACAGCTCATACCTAACTTCCTATATGGTACCTCTGCTTCATTTCAAGCTTGGCAGAAGCCAAGAGAAAGAAAACATGAGGTGCATATGCAGATGAAACTGGATCTATAAATTATCAGTAGGACTGCAAGCTTTGATCAGTTTAATAGGTTGATCAACAAAAGCTTTAGTTAATTAAGACAGAGTTATTACATTACTGTCACTCTTTCTTTTCTGCAATGTTAGCCTCAAACCACAAAGGAAAAGCTCACTGCAGCTCCTCCCCATGCTAGTGTCAGTCTTTGGAAAATGCATTAAACACTGGCATGGAGGTCCACAAACTCGCTTGCCAAACACAGGTGTATTTTTCATTCTGATGAGATCCCCCCAGACCCTATATTGAGCCTTAAGGAACTCATATGGCCCCAGACTTATTGTGTTACCCGGTGGTGTTGGAAAGATATGGCTCCTACACCATCAAGTTAACCCAAGAACCCAGCCTAAATAGTGACAGCCAAATTCTAATCTGTGAGGAAAAATAATAATATATTATTCAGGTTCAAAATCCTACTCAGTTTATGGAACTCATTATGTGACTTTGGGTCATTCACCAGTGTCAGACATGATAAATCTATGGTTTGTTGAGATGAAAACACACTCCAGTGTACCTTAGGCTCATGCACTCCCCTTCTTCCTCCTTTCAGCACAAACAAATATTATTAAAGTGTCCATTACAGTGGTACCTCTGGATGCGAACGGGAACCGTTCCAGAGCCCCGTTCGCATCCTGAGCAGAATGCAACCCGCGTCTGCGGGTCGCAATTCGCCGCTTCTGCGCATGACATCATTTTGAGCATCTGCGCATCTGCGAGCGGCAAAACCCGGAAGTAACCCGTTCTGTTACTTCCAGGTCGCCACGGAGCGCAACCTGAAAACACTCAACCTAAAGCGACTTTAACCCGAGGTATGATGGTATAAATATAAATATACTGCTTTAATTATGGTTTGCACAACTCAATTTGCCTTAACTGGACAAACCAGGAAACTGCAGTTTAAATACACCAGCTGAAGCTTTAACTTTAGCATGACTCCCGATATGACCTTTCAGCCCAGCCTGCCTCATACAGGATAAAATGGGGTGGGGAGATCATGTGCGCTGCTCTGATCTTGTTGGAGGAAAGGTAAGGTAAGAATACAATAATCAGTAAACACAGGCTGTATTGAAATGCCTATCTCTGCTCTGAGGTGAACTCATTAGGCTACAGTTCATGTAGAGCGAAGTGTCTCATTAAAATAAATAAAGAAAAGCATGATGTGCCTAAGAGCCATCTACCTCGTATTTTAAAAGCAGACGGAGGGGGCTCTCTGACCGGCTAGCCCCCCCAACTCTGGATTCCTTCGGAATGACTGACTTCTACTAGCTGGGTTGTAGCAAAGCAATGCCTAAGATCAGCAGTGCCAGCCAAGACAGGCTACATTTATTCTGTATTCCAAGAGACTTGGTCAGTTTCCCAATAAAGAAAACTGGGAGGGGGGGCAGTTCTGTAGCTTGCTTGTTCTTAAGTGAATGTTATATCCAAGTGGCCCAAGTCACAAGCCTAGCTAATTCTGTCTAATCACCACCCAGAAGGAGGGACTGTGCCTAGGCCTCAAACATTTTTGTAGGTCACAAGCTCAGCAATGCTATGAGGAAGCAGCAGCTGCTAACCAACCTTGTGACAGAAGATTGCTCAATGCAAAGAATGCTATAGAAAGCGAGAAGAGGGGCAACACTTACTGTCTTATAAACTGCACAGCATCCTCATACTTCATTCCACATTCAATGAGTGCTAGGGCAACCAGAACTGGGGCTCTGGAAGGAGAAGAGAAATCAATACAAATTTAAACTAGGTCCAGTAAACCTCTCAAAAATAGATCCAATTAGTGCAGCCATGGGCCCAAGACTGCTTCTCTCTCTCTCTCTCTCTCAGCTATAGAACAATATTGGCCTGCTTTGTTTAATGCTGCATGCAGTATGAAATCAATAGCTTTATGGGTGCCCAATATAGGACAGCAACACTGTTTGCACATTTCAGTTAAAAAGTTTATCAACTATAATTGAGACTAGATGGGCGATGCATCTTAAAGAAAAGTACCTGCCACCTGCAGTTTTTAAAAATACTTTAAAATATTTATTTTAAAGATTTTCCAATTAATCAAGGGAATATTTAAGGTAAAAATGTTTTGATAAACTGATCCATTGACCAAATGTTAACAGTCCTGCTGGCATGTGGCACAAAGTAGCTCAGGGCAGCAGTTCCTGGCACTCCAATTTTAGCAAGTGCATTGTTTCACAATATTGATCATGTTGAGGAATGCAATTGCAATTAAGAAGGGAGCTGGAGAGGTCAAATCATCAAGAGCCACAGCATGCACCAGCAGATTACAATTCTTACCTCGTGCATAAGCATGATTGCAAGGGAAGGAACTATCTACCCATTTACTACTTTGCAGCTGTCCTAGTTGTGGGCAGCTTGCTTCAAGAGTGCCTAAGCCAAACTTAGTGATTTAAAAGGTCTCCTCTTAAAAACCCAAGGGCCTATTCTTCTTCATGGTGTAAAAAACTTAAAAGTTAATTGCAGTGCTTTACAATGGAGCATGGGGTTGGTGTTAGATGAGAACTATCCCTGTTGATTTAGGAGTCTTGAAAAAATGGCTGGGGAGGAAGACAGCAGTGTTTGAAACCAATGAGTCAGCATCCTAGCAGACAACCAAATGTGTCTCAATATACTGGTGGGTTCGTTGTGCTACAGACCTCAAATCACAGGTTCAGCTGCAAGAAACAGGAAATCCTGAAATCAACCTCTCCAATCTGAGAACAGGAAGTTTACCTTCCAAGCCCTGCAACACAGTGTACAGCAACGCAGCAGCCAGGTTCCTCACGAAATTTTGTTTTCAAAAGGTTAAGCCAGTCATCCACGATTTCACTTGGAGGTGGTGCTCCATCATCAAATGGCCAGTCCTTTGGAAGGAGACAGAACATGTTACTTCCTCTCAGTATTCAAAGCATGGTGGAATGCCACCCCACGTCTTTTCAGAAGACCCGTAACCATCCCATTTCTCAGGCAGATGCAACTTAAGTCTGCCTGAATCATTGCACTTTCCTTTTCTCCCCTCCCACTCTGGGCACTGCTACCACTAAATTGTTGTACCTGCAACCTGTATTTATTGGATCTTAATTGACTATCCGTGTGTTGTGTCTGAATTTTTAAACGAAGAGTGATATAAATCTGTTTTACAATAAACAAAACAAATTTGGCAACTAATTATACCACTTTGGCAATAACAAGAGAAAAAAGCATACTCTCATTTTCATGTGTGTGACAGCAATACCTTGAATACTGAATATGATATCTGGGAGGGATATCAGCTGTAAGCTTTTATGGTCTGCATTTTATTGCGGCATCAATACACTGTTTTGATGCTAATTTGGTTCATATATTATATTTTAAAAATTATTATTTATAGCACCTTTAGTGTGTACAGCACTTTACAAAATACAGTGGACACTCGGGTTGCGAACGTGATCTGTGTGGGAGGCACGTTTGCAACCTGCAGCACCGCATCTGCGCACGTGCAGGTCGCGATTCAGCGCTTCTGCGCATGCGCGAGTGCTAAAACCAGGAAGTAACCCATTTCGGTAATTCCGGGTTAGGCGCGGTGCACAACCTGAAAACATGCAACCTAAAGTGTCTGTAACCCAAGGTATGACTGTACATGAAGAAAGATTCCTGCCTCAAGAAGCTTATAATCTTAAATTCAACACGGGGAAATCAAACACATGGAAGGGGAGGCAGGGATAAACAGGGAAGCAATATGCAGTTGTTTCAGTTACACATGTTAAGGCTGGGTTACAGTACAATGTTGAAATTAAAGGCCTGTGCCAAAAGCTTCAAGGAAAAGGTGAGCTTTTAGGAGTGATTTGATGATCATAAGGTAGTTCCAAACAGTACAGGGCAGTAAGGAGACAAGGCTGGTATCTTTTGAGGGACAGGAGACAATGTTCACATGGCTCAGGGTGAGGGAGTTTTATTGTTTTAGCCATAACAAAATATTTAATATGTTATCTGTTTAAGTGCAGTGTTAAGTTAAGGAACATGATTGGCAGCCCCCCTCTTCTCATGGATTCCTATGAAAAAACACTATTGAATATTATGTTTATGAAGGACAATTGCCCGGAATTATAATGCTATTATTATTATAATTATTATATATTATTACTGCTCCTTCCTCTCTCTTCGTATCCCACTTTTCTTGCTTTGATTTCTTCTCTTATTTTTTTTATAGTTGCCATTATTGCTTTTGCTTTATTAGAAAATAGAAACCAAAACTTCAAAAGTGTCTTTTCACGGTTTGGAGGGAAGGGGAAGACCACCACCCTACAAAGGTGTTCTGAGCAGAAGGGGCAGAGACAGAATGGGTAGAATCCTCTTAGAAAACAGGAAACTTAGAGGTGGCAGGCTTGGAGGAGCCAAGGCCATAGACAAAAGATATGACCCCAAATAGGGCAGAAAGATAAAACATGTCTTCCTTTGAGCACCCTGAGGAAAGATCCATTGAGAGCTGAAAGGAAAGAGCAAATCCTTCATTGTATCTCTTCTGCTGAGATGCCTGCTCAACAGAACACCACGTTATCAGCATGAAACTGTCAGCCGCTGATCACAGTTCCCAGAATAGACCTCAAGCACCACAATAAGACTACCAATGCTGACTGCAAAGCCTGGGGTTTTTCACAGGTTAACAGCTAAACAAGGCTTCCACTGCAGCAGCTTATCAGGCCAGATGCCAGCACCAGGGGGACTTCCAATGGGCAGATTAAAGGAAGTACAAGAACTGACATTCAGTGGTGGAATCACTCAAATGAAAAGTTCCCCCTAGCAGACATTCAGTTAAATTTGATTAAGCATGGCCTGATCCAGGAAAGCACTGAGTTCTTCTTTTAACAAGCCAAGTGGCACTGAGGAAATTCCACAGCTCAAAAGATCAAGCCTTTAGATTAACAAGCCCTAAAAGAGTCTAGAAGCATAGACGCTGCATTCATTGCTACTGGGAGTAATATTTATATTGTGCTACATTTGCTTCATGTCTATTTGCCTTCACAACAAGCCTGTGAAGCTGGCCCCAATTATCCTAATTTTACATATGAGGGAACTGATGGTGAGCCAGAAGGATTTGCCAAAGGCCACACAACGAATCTCCTAGATCGAACTTCAGCTTGTTCAACCAAATCATTCAGCTTATACTCTGCTCTCAGCTTGTTATCGCTCAGCACCTAATGACAGCAGACATGCATTTTGGGCCAATCCTGATCTCACAGCTGCCTCAGGAAAGTCTACTGTTTTTTCAAAAGTACACCTGCTTTTCTGCAGGCACTATATTGCAGAAACATTTTCAGAAGATAATTCAACCTTGTCTTTCCTAAGCCTTGTCTGCTGTTTAGACAAGCTATTTTTAAAATCAGACACATGAACCTGTGAAGTGTCAGCAGCTGGCATGGAACAATGCCAGCATTATCCACCCCACCTCCCTTGCCTTTTCCTGCATTAAATGTATTGAACACTACCAGTTCAATCAGCTTATGTCTAATTCTGATGGCCTATTACCATGTGTTAGGGTAGAATAAGCAATTGCTTTGTGTGTCCCATCTCCTAAACATCTCTACAAGTAAAGTCTGGACAAACATTTTATCTTTACAACCATCCTTTGAGGTAGTGTAGCTATCCCTCAGCCAAACCTATCTCACAGGATGGTTCTGACACAATTGTTGGGAGACTAGAACATCTTGGTTTTTTATTTCCATTTTCTTCTAACAGTTTTTTCAGGTTTTGCTGGCAAATTAAGAGCCCAGAAGTAAGTCAAAGCATTGGAAAGATCTGGGCAGAGTTCCTTATCCTGTGGAACTGGTTTAGAGATAGTCCGCTCAGAATGGACTGAACTACTGCTGCAGGCAATGGAGACAAAGGTGGGGAATGAGGTATACATAGCAAGCTGCTTGTTGCAATTGCTCAGATCAAGGACACCATAAGTGGCCATTCTTCTGTCACACTAGAGAAAACAAGAGCAAGAGGAAGGGCTGGCCTACAGTCACAAGATGATGCTGTTGACCTCTAGGAGAGAGTAGTCTGAGTATCACGCAACATAGATCTCTCTCATCACTACCTTTTCATGCTGCAGCAGATTATTTTCCAGGCATTGCTTGACACAAGAGATTATCCTGGCTGTGACTTCTGGAGAACCTGCTCTCTTGCAGGCCTTTGCCACCTGGCCTGGGAGGGTAGGGCCCTGACCGACTCCAGCTACAAAAGCTGAGGCAGATGAACAGAATCTTGGGTTGGGGTATTGTTTAGGGGGGTGGTTGTTGGTGGATTCTGTTGCTGTTATTATTGTCCTAATTGTTTAAAGAAATTTAAAATGTTTTCAACCGCTTTTTAACATGTGTGTTTAAATTTGGGTTTGTTGATGACACAATTGTTCCTGAATGCCCCCTCCTGCTTTGTGGAGCTCACTTGGCTCCCTGTTATACTCCATAGCTTAAGTCAAGGAAACAAGCTGGGAGGCGGCTCAAATGTGAGTGGAAGAAAACTCTGGTCAAATGCAATCAAATACTGGTGAGGGCTCATCATCAAGCCTACCTAGTGACAGTGAAGGCAGCAAAGGCGGCTTACTTTGCTGCCTCTGTAGTTCCCCCGGCCCTGAACTACTGCAATTTACACACACACACACACACACACCTTCTCCCAGGACAAAATCATTTTCCAGCCAAGAAAACATAGTACTGTGCCGTGTCACTCACTTTCTCATGCACACACACACTTGTTCCTGGCTTTAAAGCTGAAGGTGGATGGGTATCCCCACTGGCAAGGTTTATCTAGTTAATACTCACAAAAGTCTATCCTTAGAGAAACACAGAGACATTGGAACTCAATCCCCCAAACTGATTAACCAAATACTTGAATGCACCTGATATGGCAGGACTGTAGATTGCTCAGTGACCCAGAATCCACGCCCAAGTGTTGCACAGTTCCACAGCTGCAGGCTAGCCCAGACAGTGCCATCTCACTAAGTAGCAAGACCACTAGGCAGTTCAAGAAACCCCACCATTTTCTGCTGAATCATAATTCCCTCTCAGAACTTTATACTCACCAGAACTTGAATTCCTTCTTTTTCAACTGGTGCTTTATCATAGGTAGCATCACAGACACGCACCAAGGTTGTCACTCCATACTTCTTCAGCTCCTTTTAGAAAAAAATGAAGTCAAATCAACTTTTCATACCAAGTGAAAAAATACCTTTGCTTCCAGAGGCATGCAAAGCTGTATGAATAACTGATGACAGGTGACAGCCTGGGGCAGCCTTCCAAGGAAAACTATCTCTTCCTTGAATTACTGCTGCACATACTTCAACTGTCCAGAAACAGCAGGGTGTAAAGGAGGATAAGCAGAAAGGATGACCTGCCAATGGAAGGATCCACAAAGAAGCAATGGGTGTGACAGACTGAGAAGTCAACGAGCGTCTTCTCTTAAAACAGCTGGAACTACAGAGCTCTTAAAAGCTTTGTTAGCTGCACAAAGCCTGTTCCTTTCTCCTTCATTATTTAATTTGCAACTGGTTAAGTTTAAGTGTGCAAATTTTGGATAGACTCTTTAGGTTAATGTAATTGACTTTGCATTGCACACTATTGCAACAGTGTTTATTGTTAATATTTGTTACCATGGCTGTTATCTGTATATTTTGAAAATCTTTGAATAATAGTATTTCAAAAAGTTTAAATCTGCAGCACAAAATCATCTAAAACATAATCTAAAGCCTAGTAGGTGATATCCAACATTAATCATCCTAGGTTGTATCCACCAAGTTCTGCTCAGAGTACCGTATTTTTCGCCCCATAGGACACACCTAGTTTTTTTTTGGGGGGGGGGAATAAAGGGGGAAAAATTATTCCCCCCCCAGGTGCGCTGCGCTGATCCCGAAGCTTGGGGCGTGCTGAGCTCAGCACGCCCCAAGCTTCTGGGTGCCGGCAAGGTCTCCGCTAGCCGTGGGAGAGCTGCGCGGCTCTCCCAGGGCTAGCGGAGCGCTGCGCTAATCCCGAAGCTTGGGGCGAGCGGAGCTCAGCGCGCCCCAAGCTTCTGGGTGCTGGCAAGGTCTCCGCTAGCCGTGGGAGAGCTGCGCGGCTCTCCCAAGGCTAGTGGAGCGCTGCGCTAATCCCGAAGCTTGGGGCGAGCGGAGCTCAGCGCGCCCCAAGCTTCTGGGTGCTGGCAAGGTCTCCGCTAGCCCTGTGAGAGCCGCGCGGCTCTCCCAGGGCTAGCGGAGTGCTACGCTAATCCCGAAGCTTGGGGCGAGCGGAGCTCAGCGCGCCCCAAGCTTCTGGGTGCTGGCAAGGTCTCCGCTAGCCTTGGGAGAGCTGGGTCTCCCACGGCTAGTGGATAGCTTCCTGAAGCCTGGAGAGCGAGAGGGGTCGGTGCGCACCGACCCCCCTCACTCTCCAGGCTTCAGGGAAAGCCTGCATTCGCCCCATAGGACGCACACACATTTCCCCTTCATTTTTGGAGGGGAAAAAGTGCGTCTTATAGGGCGAAAAATACGGTAAATCCACAGAAATTAATGGACCCAAGTTAGTCATGACCATTGGTTTAAGTGTGCTCACCCCAAGTAAGACTTAGCTGGATACCATCCCATTTGTTTAAGAAGCACCCTTGTCCTTAAATTGGAAGCGAGTTATTCAAAACAAGAGAGAGAACATATGGTAGCATAAAAGAAAACACATTTAACATTTTACAAGCTAGAAGAGAGGTAAGTACTGAAAAGTATTACTTGTAAAGTGGCCTAAAACAAGAAAAAGGAACACATGGAAGCATGTGGTTGTCTGGGTTATGTAGCCTCAGACATTTCTGGTCTAAAGGACAGCCTTGTTTTCTGGCTTCCTGGAAATGCATTACAAGTATAAATTCTAAGGCACACAAACACAAAATGTGGAAAAAAAAACAAGCTGAACTTCAAAATCCCTTAATTTACTTTTAACATACATTCTACCCACAATACACAATGAGAGCAAAATTCCCCAGTTGTGACATCACCCTGAAGAACTCTCAGGTGATTAGCCACCCCGAATTTATTCGTGTCTGAATGATTCCTCAATTAAGTCTCACTGATTAATTCCAGTATCTGGTGTAGAGGCTAGAACAGGATGAATGAAAAGAGAGAGGAGGACACTTTGTAGGTCAATTTAGTAATTGCAGTCTTGTGCCTTCTAGGGCTGGATGGTGTAGCAATACATTTTCCAAAATCAGTTTGAAGTCCACATCATGGTAACGGTTTCATAATATTCAACATGGTGATATTCTGAGAATCACAATGTTTGTGTGTGTGCTATGTAAACAATCATGAAAGACCATGAAGCCGGTCATCGCTTCTCTCATGATTCCTGCTAACCCTGTTGCTCTGTTGACTGAGGTAACAAAGTTACAGACATGGTGTATCAATGGCCGAACTATCCCTGGACTAGGTGTGAACACTGTATTTATATTCTGGCCTTTCCTGCTTTCATATTTCATATTTCATGTGTTAACTTGTTTCAACCCACATACTGTTGTGGGCTCCAGGCAAGGGGGTCTGCTTGAAGAGTGCCTTTTCTTGGGGGTAACCCTACAGGAAGAGAGGTGAAGGGGGAGAAAGACTAGCAAGCAGCCCTAGTGCATGGGGATTCCAGAAATAAATAGGCCATGCAAGATATGAGTCACTGCAGCTTTACACTCCAGAAATCCTGGGACTGCGGGTTTTGGATAAGAGTTCTAGAGAATTTATCTACTAGGCCCTACTTTAGTCCCACATTAATCAAGAACTTACTTTAGAACTCACCCAGCAATTTCTATGTCTGTGTATTGCCAGGGGGAAGTTTGGAAATATTGGGCAAGTTACCTTTTAGCTATCATCTGTTGGAATCTGGTCTCAATAACTGCAGGGTACAGTTGTCTACCATTACTGGTCTTTCCACTGAAGAGTCCTTGATAAGCTTCCCACCTCCACTAGGCTTCCCGGAAGAAAATTTGAAAACCACTCATCTAGGTAGACTACTACATTGGCCTGCATCTTTTGCGCACTCTTTGGCTGCCTGTTCAAACATACAATACAGATAGCCTCCTTACCTCTGTGAATTTGTTGAGGGTTGCATTGGTTGGGTTGTGGGTAATTAGGAAGCGCATACTCTCATAAGTAATCTCCACTGGAGCGGGACGGTTCATAGTGGCAGGAGGAGTGATGTGGCCCAAAAAAAAATCAAACCTTGCAACGTTTCACAGCAGAAAACATTTAAAAAATCACTATAGGGTCTGGGGATAGATCAGAGCTTTCCTTGTTAAGTTCTTTAAGATGATTCTTCACTTCAAGAAAAGCAGATTTGCTTAAAACGTGCTGCACTTCAACTTCAGCCTCAATTACTACAGGCGGTTCTCCTCAAGACTCTGCCCTACTACATGCACAAAATAGGCAGCCTTTATTACATTTAGGCACTGGTGAGGCGCAAAGAAAATTTAAGGGCAGATCTTCTTTCCACTTGTGTTTGGCCAAGCTTTGCTTCTCTAGTGTCACCAAGAGGAAAAGGTGTCCAATGTGCAGAAAATATCCCCATATATTTGAGGCTTATGTCTTGGTGTCTGGAGTCTTCAAGGCAAAGTTTCGTTATGGCACGTAGGACCCTGGCCCCCAGCTCACTTGTCAGCCAGGGTGCTGTGCTGGGCCCGGCAGAAATCTGCCCTGACGCTCAGAATCGCCATAAATGTGTGACGTGGATTCGAATGGAAAACCTAAGAGAGGGGGAAATATTCATGTTTAGAGACAGCTGTGCACAGATTATATGTACAGAAGCATCAAAACACCTACAGCATTAAGATTTCAAATGGCAAACAAGTATCTGAAATTGCTTTAGTCATAGAGTGAACAATATATATTAACGAAGTGAAACAACATTTCTGTGATCTGTATGCTCATTCCGATTAATCAAGGCCAGTGCTCATAATACTATCTGATCCTTATGCCTTGTCTGTGATTGCAATCCTAGGGTTTCCAAATCTCACACAGCACTATTTCCCCTGCATGCAGATTCAAGCAATTATCACAACTTAGTTTGAAATAGTCCTTAAGTATAGCAAATAGGACCCTTAATACGTATCAAGAAACATATGCTATCCATAAAAATCTTTTACCTTTCATAAACTGCTTGTGGAAGATTTGGTTTCAACTCAAACATGTGAGCTGAAAGTTTCATTAAGTGCTCTGTTTGCCTCAACCACATGCACACAAGTTGTGCCAAAAGGAACTTGAAAGCCAAGAGCAGTCCAGTTCACATTTTCACAAGGCAAATTGTTCCGTGACGCACAGTATAAAACAAATACCAGGAAATTCTAACCTGCTCACTTCAGTGTTGATCCTTACCAAGGTTATGACGTATATCATCTAAGACAATGCACCAAGGAAAGGATTTTATGTAGCCTGGTTACATATTACAGTTAAACATTCAAACAGTATCCTCCTCCACACTATTCTGCATGGTTAATACAGATGGGTTTTGTCCTGGAAAGTGCTACTAAGCATCCACATCAAATTACAAAACTTATTACATGTGAAAATTACTGTATGTTAGCCCTCACAACATGGGAATTCCAAATATAAATTTCAGAAAGGCTGAAAGCAGCCTAATCTCATGTTCACCTGTTGCAGAAACAGAACTGTGTGGGTCTTTCCCTTCTAAGCTTAAAGAATGACTAGTTTTCAATGCTGAAAGGAAGATTTCCAACAAGCAGCTCCAGTACAAGAAACCCATGCTGTGTGATGGAGGCTGCATATGCATCTTTCTGTCTCAAAGCCTACTTCCAAGGCAGGGAGTGAGGCAGAGTCCCACACTCAAGAGTCCATATTTTTTAGAAGCTGCTTAGTAGTTTAAAAATCTCTTAAGTGGTGTACAACCTAAAACAATACACATAATTAAAACAAAAATATAGCATAAAACCAGTAAATCATTAGTGCAAAAGCATATAAAAACAGAGCTCAATCTTTTAAGCCAGGGAACAAATCACAGACAAAAAAAACACAGTCCATCACCCTACAAAGTCTCAATGCTACCAGGTCCTGAAGTTGTACAGAGACATATAGCCTGCACTGTAGTAGGAAAACTTTCTAATTTAAAGAGTATTGAATGCAAAGCATCTATTAGTCAATTTAGCACTGGGGATTCAATTATGTAAACTAGATGCAAGAGGGAAGGAATTAGTATAACTGCTGCTGTTCACAGAAGACACTGAAGCCTGCATATAAACATGCTTGCTGTGGTTCTCTTCTGTAGTCTCCATGGGGATGAAATTTCTCATGGGTAGCAACCAAGCCTAGACTATGCACCTACTCTTCAGTTTCCTCAGCTGTGCCTTTCCAACATATGACAGCAAAAAATTCACCTGTGGAATGCTGAGCAAGATGTTCAGCAAAAATGAATGCAAATCCACCTGCAACTGTGTCAACAACTATCAGAAAAACTTAAATTTCGTTAGTTGTAATACTTTTTTAATTTTTACATGAGACTTTATCAGGTATCATGGTCCAACTACTATAGAACCTTACAAGCTAGGTAAGGAAAATAACACAAAGGTAGAAACATTTTAAGAAATTGAGTGTGGGCTATCTAGAGGCACAAATTTAACATGAAAAAATGTATTGTTCAAACCAGGCTTTTAGAGGAATTCACAAAGGTTACTATATTTTAGTAAACTGTCTACTAACGCATACAAATAAAAAAACACACTTTTTTGTGGGGGGAGTGAGGAATCTCAAACTTTAGAAAATGGAATTTGAAAAAAATCAAATGTTCCAGAATTACGGGTTGTTTGTTTTTTTTTTTAAAAAAAGTATACATAGATGGATGTTCACAGGAGTATACAAAAAGGTCAGTGGCACAAACACAGTAACTTCATTACTGGCTCCCTTTCACAGATCCTATCTGATCAAAACCTTTTCTGGCTCAAATTGTCACCAATTTACTCTTCACAGTTTTGTCTAATGAACATTCAGTTCTCAACTCTTCCCTTCCGCTTTCAAACTAAGCTTGTGTTTGCTAGAATTGAGGCCAGAATGTGTTTTCACTGGCAGAGCTCAGTCCACAAACTTGTGAAGTAAAGGTGTTTCTAAGAAGTAATCAATTGTCTTTTTATTCCTTGGCTCGAGAGATGGTCATTCATGGTTTATGAGGCTGAGTGTGTGGCATTTATTTGAAGGTTTCTTATTACATTGTAACTAGGTAACTCTGATTTAGTATCTGATAACAAACTAGAAAAATAAGCCAGGATTCCTGATTTGTTAACATATATTAAGCCAGAGCGGCACATTTCAAACACAACAGGGTACTCTGGCTCAATACAAGCTAGCATCTTTGCACCAAAACCAGCATGAGGAGTGCTCAGCCCTGACCTTTGTTCCATCAACCATGGTTTATGAAGCCTTAAATAACAGCCCAAACCAGGCCATTGAGTAACTATGAGCTAGCCCTCAAATAGATTTCACATGGCAGAAGCAAAAATAACAGCCAGCTAGAGTTATTTCACACCTTACCGTCTGACGGCCTTAAGGAAAATGTACACAGAAAGAGGTAGAATCTCCTTCCAAAAACAAAGACTATAGTCACACAATACAGACAAATCTACTGACTGAGGTTCTGCCTTCATTTACTGGATCTTGATCAATGTTAAGATGATAAAAACAGCAGAGCTTTGCAAAACAAAGGTGGTTTCTGGTCCAGATGTACTAGGTCTAAGAACTGACCAAAATCCAATCAATACAGAATGAAGCATGTCCAAAAGTTTGTTTGCAAATCTGGGGCTCTGAGTTAACAACTGGTCTCCAGGGGAGGGGGCAGTTTCTAGTCACCAGTGGTGACTAGGCAACATGTTACCAAGTAGAAGAATTCTACATTATGTACTCAAAAGCAGGAGGGCAAATCACAGAAAAGATTCTCCCAGTTGTCATGTGTGCCTTTATTCACTGTTCATAGAATTTTAATAAAATACAATTTAAAAAATTAACTCAGATAACAGTGGGCCACTGGCATGCCCTTAGTCACTCCTTTGCAGGTTCTTAATTGCCTCCATTAAGTGATGCTCCAAAACAAGACAACATTTTAGTTAAGTTGTCAGGGGCAAGGACAGAGGTGTGCTCAATCACCTAACTGAGGTCTAGTCTTCCCCGCACCACCACCTGTGTGAGTGGAGCTCTGGAATATTAACTGGATTCAACTGTGAAATCTTCTCCTACAGAATGCTACACTTGAATCTTAGCATTATCACTACTTCAAAACCATCACTAGACCTGCAGCTACAGAATATGGAAACAAGTGTACCCATTAAGGAGAAGAACAAAAGCTGTTGGGAGCTTGGCCCCTCTTCTCTTCCAGCTAGAATAAACAGGTACCAAAGAACTTTTGATGTTTTGTGTAATACTTAGAGGAAGAGATCCATTTTTATTTCCTTTTTAACAATGAAAAAACCAGTAGTTTTGTGTGAAGTCATACAAAACTGAATGGAGAGGATACTGGTAAGTCGCTTACATAAAGGGAAAGTTACCAGATCTTCTTCCTTATTTCTGCACTCCAGGCAAAGCTCTCCCAAATAAATGGGAATTTACTCCCAAGGTCTAGCTATTAAGCAAGCGATTGCACAACTGAAAATCTGTATGTGGGTATCAACTCCCTGGCAATGAAGGTGTTAAGAGCAACATAGTTCCTGCTGACAAAGTGTTCCTAGACTACCATCCTGGATTATCAAACCAACTTTAAGAGCAAGAGGTCTTACAAAGGTATTCATCCAGAAAAAAATATTTGCAGCTGCTTAAGAGCATCTCAAGTTAATTCTCTTTCCTGCCAAAACCACAGAATGTCTTAAAGTGACATAAAATAATCCACATATGCTTGTCAAGTCAAATTGTTAATTCTACCCACTTATTAAAAATCAAAACCTCTTGATACTCAAGTGTAAGGTAACAACTACTTAACATCCAGCTATTATATACATGCCCAAACCTTACTTCAGGAATATATCAGAAAAGTCTCAAAATTAACTCAACATCTTAATTTGTCCACCAATTAAAACTGACCATGATAAATTAACTAATGCTTTAACTTATTGTCCTACTGATGAAACTGAAGGGAACTAGCAACCCTACCACAGTCTCCCAAGGATAAAGAAAGATTTATTTTGCTTTATTATCCCAAAGACTCCAAGGCAAGTTACAAATCTGGGTTCAGCCCTACTACTGAATTCTAGGACTAAGCGAGAGAATAAGAAGTTTGTTTGATTGTGAGGTGGGTGAGAATATATTTAAAAAGAGGCTATAAAAGGATAATTGAACAGAACCAGAAGTGAATTTTGTGGGGAAGGACCAGGTTGCACATTATACGCTGTGGGGTGTTTAATTTTTAAGGAGAAAATGGTGCTAGATCTCTGGCCTATGCAACAGTCATGCCATATGCTCTCCAAGTGTGGGAAGAGAGCAAATAACCTATAGTTCAGAGTCAGGAAAATGTGTTATCAACATGCACAAAGGCACCTTCTGCGGAGTCCAGTATTCTGTCTAGGAACGCAAAGCATATTCCAGATTTCATCCCTATTGTGCCCTAGAAGAAATGAAGCCTAAAACAGGGCTTTACTCTTTGCAGATTGGTTTGTACACAATAAATTTATGTGCACATGAGAGCCTTTTGCTGCCTGAGAACTAGCAATTAAAGAACAGCATGTAGTGAAGTAAATGGCAAATGATAATATAAGCCCAAAAGAAGGTATCGCACACCATTTCAGAACAACTAGAGTTCTGTAACACTAACAAGCAGAGCGGGGGTGAACACAAGGAAGTTTTGTAATCTGTGATTTAGGGAACCCAGAGAAGCTTGGGACCTAAATAATTTTTACACACTGACTGAAACTTTATATAAACGTGGTCTGGCAGGCCATTAGTCTCATCTCATGAATCACAGATAGCAGAGTCCGAGATAAAGCAACCTGCCAACAGCCTGGCACTGGGCTTATAGCTGTCCAGGAGAGATTAACCAGGATCACTACAATGGCATCTAGCTGACCCATAAACTTTTAAAAGTAACAAATTCATCTGTACTAGATGCCTACATTTCTGATTTACCCAACTTTTAGTTCAGTTTCCTACTGCAGACAGAACTACTCCAAAAATACTCCCTGCCTTTGAAGACCCCCCTTGCAGCTTGCATTTCAGCTTGTTGCCTTCAGGACTGAGGCCATAAGACGGACTGCACCAGCTGTACCTTTCCAGGACTGCAAGAGACATACTTTGGAAAAGGTTATTTGGATCACCTTTCAACATAGCATAGCACAACAACATAGTACAAAGCAAAACCTGCTAATTTGTCAGACATTCATCAGAGATTACCCTCCAGTATAGGCAAGCAACCTCTTGTAAGATTAGCTTATCTGAACTCATTTTACTTCTAGCTGAGTTCCACACTTGATTATTTTTCGTATGCTTAGAATGAACTGCCATGAAGAGTAGTGTAAAAATTGCTTTCTCAAAGCAGCAAAAATTATTTGAGGGACAAATCTCCAAAAGTTCCTTGTTTCTTAAAACTTAACTTGTAATAGCACAGAAATAAGGGAACAGGTTTTGGAATGTTGTTAGATATAATTTTACCATGATCAAATACTGTCACATCTCAGCAAGCCAATAATAAATACACGCCAGAGTCTGCCAAGATTCTGAACAGCAGCCAGCTTTTCAACAGTTTCATGGTGCTGGTTAACATGGACAGAGGTGCCTGCTCTTTGCCCATTCATGCAACCATGCACTTCCTCCTCCAAAGTTCTTTTATATGCCTTATGCAGTGGTACCTCGGGTTACATACGCTTCAGGTTACAGACTCCGCTAACCCAGAAATAGTGCTACAGGTTAAGAACTTTGCTTCAGGATGAGAACAGAAATCGTGCTCTGGCAGCGCAGCGGCAGCAGGAGGCCCCATTAGCTAAAGTGGTGCTTCAGGTTAAGAACAGTTTCAGGTTAAGTACTTACCTCCGGAACGAATTAAGTACTTAACCCAAGGTACCACTGTATAATGCAGTTTGCTCACATTTGGGAACAAATTTATCTTTTCTCTGTTCTTCTCTACAGAGGTCCAACAACTTCCTGCCCTTTGTGTGGACATGGGTTGCACAGCTGCAGGCCTATGCCCTTGAGAAACTCAACTAACACTGCCTATTAATTTCAATGTAATTTTGTGGTTTGATGTAATCATGAACAACTTCCATTTCTACTTTTCTAACAGTGCACTCTCTAGAAATCTGCTACCCAAATAGTACCCAAATCTTAACAAAGAAGCCCTTTTGCAATAATTTAACAAAAGCTACTGTTAGTTGCTTGGTCATCTTTAACATTATTGTACAGTGCTTTTCCTCTAGAAAAAAAGGGTGCTGGTACTCACCATGAAGTTGTTACAGTAAGTGCCACACTTTTAAACAGGGCTTTTATTCTAAGGGAAAAGGTGCCAGCAGTGCGTACCATTGAGTACCCCCAGAAAAAGTACCATTCTTGTTCATTCCCTTTTACAACCTCGGAAGCAAAGCAGCCTAAAACATACATATGCTCATTTTGGTGCCAGTGCTTAAAATTGTCCTACACAAAATATATTTATAGTTTTTTCATAGAACTGCAAGCTTTAATGTGGTCAATCCAAGATGCAAAAACCTAATCCTAGTGCTGCACAGAGGGTTTAAGGATTAACAGCCTGAAAGCAATTACAAAAAAAATATAATTGAAGTGCTGAAAATGGAAAGTAATGTTGTCACAAATGACCAGATACAAATAAATGTTTTCCAGCTGTGGCTAGATCTGCCTGAAATTTCCAGGCAGTGCTATCAAATTTCTAGAGGTTTTGATAACCAAGTGCCCTGAATTTTTCAAGTTTCCAGGCCCAGAGAGAGAGAGAGATGCCTGTATACAAAACACATACACATTAAGCACAGCCTTGTCTTTAACTATTCGCTTGGCCAACATTGGTGCTTTCCTTCAACAGATTTGACTGGCAAAGCTGAGCAGTCTTTCTGCTTTACCACCATGATTGGTTCCCATACTGACTACAGAAGAAGTGAAGCTGACCAGGCTAGCAAGAGCAACACTCTTCCATGCTTCACCTGCCTAGAAGGAATGTCAGTTACTTTTATAAATAAAAAAACAGGTGAGTGAAACAAAAACTGGCAGGTTATTGAAAGCTTAGTAACAAGGGCATGTGAGCCCATTATCCTAGATGAGTTCTTGGACAAACATTTCATTCCCAAGTGCTACTAAGTTCATCAATGGAACTAAGTAGATATCCACAGTAGATGGAGCAGAGGAGGATGTGCACAAGAACATTTTCTACTGCAAACTCACCATCTCACCTTAAATTTCCTATCGCTCAGTCACTGTGCCCACTTCCTTCCCATTACAGTCAAACCTTGGCTCCCGAGCGCCCACGTTTTGGAACGTTTCAGCTCCCGAACACCAAAAACCTGGAAATAAATGCTCTGGCTTTCGGAAGTCGACTGTCCAATGCAGCTTCCGCTTGAGTACAGGAAGCTCCTGTAACCAATCAGAAGCCGCACCTCGGTTGATGAAAATTTCGGAAGCTGAACGGGTTTCCAGAATGCATTACATTCAACAACTGAGGTTTGACCTTATCACAAATGCCTCATTCACCTTTACAAGCCGTATTCTGTGCAAACTCTAAAGTATTTCTAACAGTCTCAGGTTACTGTCCACTTCAGTCTACCCCTTAAATACAGTGGTGCCCCGCAAGACGAATGCCTCGCAAGACGGAAAACTCGCTAGACGAAAGAGTTTTCCGTTTTGGAGGTGCTTCGCAAAACAAATTTCCTATGGGCTTGCTTCGCAAGACGAAAATGTCTTGCGAGTTCCTGCGGTGTTTTTTTCCTTCCCCCCCCCCTTTTTCTAAGCCGCTAAGCCGCTTATCCGCTAAGCCGCTAATAGCGCTAATCCGTCAATGGGCTTGCTTCACAAGACGAAAAAACCGCTAGACGAAGAGACTCGCGGAACAGATTCTTTTCGTCTTGCGAGGCACCACTGTACTTTTAACGTGAGTAATCTAGAGTGACGAAGAAACATTATTTATACTGTATAGACATGCTCTTTCTACATCAGAGTTCACCCCTTTTGGAATCATGGGCACATTTACAAACCTTAGAAACTGTAATGGGCACTATGCACACACCGCAGCTTAATCAACTGGCTACAGTAAAATGCTTCTTTCACATTTCAATGGTCCTTTCAGGCACCAGGAAAAGCATCAGTGTCACCTATGTGTGTCCACAGGTGTCATGCTGACAAGCACTATTTTTCTCAGATTCCCTAAAAAGGCCAATTCTGAAGTGGCCTGAGATCCAAATTCTGTTAGTATTTATGAAGTGCCACGCTCTCTCTCTCTCTGATTCAAAGTACTATGTAAATAGCATGCCTTTTGGAGAACTCCAGTATTTATACCAAAGTGACGACATACAAAATAATTTAGTTACACTTTTTAGGTTAATTGACAAAACTCTCTTACAGACAGAGGCAGAGAGTTGGGAAAATTGGGAAGCACTTGCTGCATTTTTATTTCATAAACTGATTCTGAAATGTGCAGTATTTTCCAGAATTAAAAAGTAAGGGAACGCAAATAATTCTAAAAGTAAATTAAATTTAAAATCATTAGAAGATAGCTGATGGATTTCCAATTTTAAGCTTTCAATTATGTGAATGTGTTCCCAGTTACATTTCCAATTGGAGGGTAGAATATGTAGATGGATGGAAAGTGTTGTTTTTATAAATAGCCAATCTTTCTATAGTCAACAATCAAAGCCAGATGTCAGCTTCTAGCAACTTGATGACCCACCCACAAGTTTCTATGACCTACCGTATTTTTCACTCTATAACACGCACCCGACCATAACACGCACGTAGTTTTTAGAGGAGGAAAATCCGTAGGCATGCCACCCGTAGGCATTCCCTCCATAACACGCACAGACGAAATTTCCCCTTACTTTTTAGGATGAAAAAAGTGAGTGTTATGGTGCAAAAAATACGGTATATCAACAGCAGTTTTGTTTACCCAAATGACTAATTATTTGATGTCCTCCAGGTCACACGGAAAATTAAGTTGGTGCAATTTATTTTCAGAAAGCAAGTTTACTATAAGGAACTTATAGCAGGGAGATCAAACCCAAAATATTATTTTAGGGGATAATATTTTTATAGAATGGTGTTATTTAACATAGTACTATGTTAGACCGGACTGCATCCACTAATTAGACTAAGTCCATTTATCCTCTGCATTCTGATTATCAGAAATGGCCAGCCAGATACCATGGCACAATCAATATCCACTCTATTAGCCTACAACATCTGGTAGTTAGAGATACTTTAAAGAAAACACACACAGACAGACACACAATTTGCACTTCTGGCTATCACTATCGGTAGTCCCATAAAATTATCTACATGTGGGCACACTATACACTTCTACAGAGCAATTATGTGGATTTAAAAAGAATAAAAGTTTTTTTCTTAAGAATGCAACCCAGTCACTTGTTAAAAAAATGAATTTTCTCTTCACTTTAGAAACATAGGAAGCTGTCTTATAGCAAGTAAAACAACTCTTTCATCTAGCTCTATACTGCATTCTGGCTGGCAATAGCTCTCCAGAGTTTCAGGCGAAGTCTTTTCCAGCCCCACCTGGAGATGCCAGACTGAACCTGTTACATCCACAGGCCAAACATGTGTTCCAAAACTGAATTATAGTCTGTCCCCTGTCCGTTTAGATTTGTGCTGCTGCCTGATCCCATGTTACTTTAGTTCTGATGTTAAATCCCACAATTTCAGAGGAGCTTCTTACTCCCAAGAAAGCATAGAGGATTGCAGTCATCTCCTCGGAATAGAAAAATATAAGGAGATGAACAGTAGTGTTGT
Source organism: Podarcis cretensis (assembly GCF_951804945.1). NCBI lineage: Eukaryota > Metazoa > Chordata > Lepidosauria > Squamata > Lacertidae > Podarcis > Podarcis cretensis. The sequence goes on from NC_137177.1 coordinate 34,420,306, forward strand.
ATGATAACTGAGTATGTTTTCCCCAGCATTCTCTTTTTACAAAGAAAAGCAGCTTCTTATGAGTCAAAAATCCAGTTTTAATAAATATTTTTGCAATTTAAATTCAGATTTAATTTTAGACCAGTGTATATGTAAAATAAAACATTGTAGCTGAAAACTAAATTTGGTAAAATCAGATTTGTTTCACCTAAATTGGTCTATCATTTTTGTCCACCCTTGTTATAAAGCATTTATCAGTAAAGTGTCTTTGTCAAAGACACCACTTTTTTTAGTAAAACTATACAACAATATCAGAAAAGATGCAAAAAGAATCAGTACATTATATTTTATTGCTATGGCTAGTGGCTGATGCAAATAAAGATTCTTCTGATTCTGATGCTAAAAGAAGCAGGAGCCTGAAGAGATTATTTTTAATTTTAAAAAATTACAAGCAACACTACAATCACATCAGCTCTATTCCTTAATAAGGCCCCTCAACAGTTAACTAGTGCAGTGTTCTATGGAAGGACAAAGTTCAAAATGTGGACAGTAAACTGAAAATTATTCACAAAGTGTTAGTGAAAACTGTTTCAATTTAGTCGTGTCTAGACGTTCTATAGCTAAACCACGGCATGCTCAAAAGATTCCTCCTCACTACCACAAATAAAATCATATATTAGTTTGAGACCTCAACTCCCACCTCTTGTAGACATTCCAACCCCACAGAAGTCTAAGTGAAGATAACATTTCTGCACTTTGAGTCACATAGGGAGGTGCCTTTTTTCCCTTACTACTGCAGTTCTGAGTCACAACCTTCCCTGTTCATTCAACAAGCAGAGAGAATGTTCATACTACAACTTGCGAAAAGTGCTAGTCTGCTCATAGGTACCCAAAATCACACACACATAGTTATTTCACATGGGGAAAGTGGTTTGTAACAAACCATAGCCAAAGAAACCCAGGGGATGCCAGCAGATTTCAAATGTCAAGGGCTGTCCTGTGCTTTTATCTCATGCACCCCCCAAGAAACTTATTTCCAGCACAAAGACTCCCCTTTTAATGATTTAACTAGACTATGCTTCCTTACACCATCTTGGTCTTTTATCACCTAACACTTCTTTGTTGTACTTCTTCACTCTAGGTTTGACTACTCAATGCAACCTCACTTCCCATTTATTTCCCCAGCAACCTCTGCCTCTGTTTCTTTCTTTCAAATCTGCTCCAGCTTTCCTTGATAAACCTCTAAACTATGTGGCAGCATACGTACTCCAGGCTTTGTCCTGCACTCCATTCCAATATACCACCACCTCTTCCTACACACACTCATTCTTCTCCTTGGTCTTTCAACACTGTCAGTTCCTGTAAATACCTTCCTCAACATCTGTATTTCCTACACAGTCCTTCCATATACCTCCACTTAGCTTCCAAATTATTTCCCCAAGCTATAGGCACATCTTTGAAGCTCCAGCCTTGATGCTCACTTGCATAATCTCTCCTCCTTTCTAGAGACTTGTAGGTCCCCCTGGGAGACATTCTTCAGTACACACCCACTTCCTCCATTCTTCCAGAGGTCTGATCCTAAGGCTCAGTTTTATGCTGTTACTCTCTTACTGCTCCTACCTAACCTGCAATTTTCCTTGTAGCATTTCCCCATCATAACATTTACTGATTCCTTGTGGTCTAGCTGCCCCTCCCTTTTTTCCCTCCAAATTACGAATCCTTCCTTAAGCCTCCACTTTTTTGTCTTAGTATGCCCCACAACACCATGACCCTCCTTTACCAAGTTTGTACGTATGTTTTTCTGGGCAACTCAAACAAAAAATTATCCCGTAAGAACAAGAGACAAAAAGCAAATCATTCTAAAGATAGCATACCTATTATTTACAAATGTTTATCATCTATTGGGGTATAATATTTATCATGGGGTGAGCTCCAGTTGCTCAGTCCCTGCTCCTACCAACCTAGCAATTCAAAAGCACATCAAAGTGCAAGTAGATAAATAGGTACCACTCCGGCGGGAGGGTAAATGGCGTTTCCGTGCGCTGCTCTGGTTCGCCAGAAGGGGCTTAGTCATGCTGGCCACATGACCCGAAAGCTGTACGCTGGCTCCCTCAGCCAATAAAGCAAGATGACCGCCGCAACCCCAGAGTTGTTCGCAACTGGACGTAACGGTCAGGGTCCCTTTATCTTTACCTTCTGGTTCCTTGGAGGACTTGTATTACTTCTAAATCCAAAGTTTTTGCTCCTTCAGGTCTCCTCCCTTCACATGTTGCTAAAGCTCTACACTGTTCCAGTACATTTCCTTTCCATGATGACCACTCTTTTAAAAGTAATCTTTTAAAACAAAGTACTGCCCCTAGGCCAGGTCAAGCCAGCTTCACCACTCCTCCACAAATCAACAACTTTGCCCATCCTCCTTCACAACGGAGCGATGAAGCTCACTGGGTGTTCTTGGGCCAGTCACTTCAGCCTAACCTACTTCACAGGGATGTTGTGAGGATGAATTAAGGAAGAGAACCATGCATGCCACTCTGAGCTTCATGGAGAAAAGGTGGGATATAAATGTAAAAATAAATATATAAGAGTAACCGAAAGGTCTGAAAAGACTTTTCTTCCCTCCACCAAATCAGGCCTTCTCTTCCCTTTGGCCTACCCCATTTCTGCAAACCTTCCTGTGGTATTCCCATTTTTTCCTCACAGCATCCCCTTAGTAATCCTCCCTTTAACCATACAATCAATCTTCCATCCTATGTTATAAGCAACCACTCAAAAAAAGGGGGGGGCTTACAAACGTCAAAAAGAAATATATGACTATGATGGACATCTCTCTCCCCAAACTCGAACAGACCAGGCCCCTCCTGTAGTTCAGCTTCTCAGACCCAGTCCCAGACATCCCCCCCCCCGCTGCCAGCACCCCAGCCTGCCGGCTCCCAGTGTCTGCCTTAGACTTAGCCACTCTTTCCTTCAGACGCCGCTTCCTCCTACTCCAAATTTCAAGCGTGGCCCCATTCACTGCAAGTCGCACAACCACCAGAGGAAGTAGCGTATGAAAATGGCCCTTTCCCAATCCCCATGCCCTTTTAAATTCCGCATCCTCCCCATCTCCTTTCCCTGCCAGCCTGCCTCCCATTCTTCCCCTTAAACCCACTCACCACCACAGAAACCTCCTAACTCGAAAGTCCCATGGGTGGCTCTCCCTCTCTCCACTCAGGAAAATTCACAGCGCCATCAAAAGAAAACCGAAGGGCCTGAAAAGGGCCCTGTGCAGATCCACTGATGACCCTCAACGCTCACCCCCATAATGTCTTGACCTCCCTCCCACCCCTTCTCCCCCCACCCCACCGAGCAGCTCCCCAGTTCGCCACGCCGTCCCCCCACTTCCTTCCCCAGACAGCCCACAAATACCGGGACACCCCCCAATCGAAGTAAAGGATCTCAAAGCGGCGTTCGCTCCCCTCCCTACGCCCCCCGCCTGCGCGGGCCTCCCCCTCGTGCTTCAGCCTTCCCCCATTCCCCCCCGCGCCTTCATCCCCCCCTCCCGCAAAGGCCCCGGCCACCGCCGCCGCCTCGTCGTCGTCCTCTCACCCACCGAGAGCATTGAACGTCCAGGCGCGGAGCAGACCGGGCGCCTCCCACACGGCCCGGGCAGGGAGGGCCCCTCTACCTGCGTCAACGCGCGGAAGCGGGCCAGAGCCGCGGAGGGGGAAGAGGAAGAAGGGAGCGCCGCCGCGTCGTCGTCGCCACCGCCGCGTAATCGAAGCCTCCCAAACCGGACCTGACCGGCAGCCGACGCGACGCGCGATTCCCCCTCAGCCAGCCACACAAGACAGACAGGCGGCCACCCGCCAACCACAAGGCCCGCCGGGAGAAAGGCCCCGCCCGCCGCCCTCGCGCAAGCGCACGAGGCACCTCCCGTCCCCGTCGCGCGCCTTGCCACAATGGTACCGTCCGGCTCACCTCACGCCACCCTCCCCCCTGTACCGCGGCGGGGGATGGTACAGGCTTTGGCGGCGCCGCCGCCGTTCTTCTCCGGCTCCTCTCCCTCCATTTGCGATGGTCTGACGCACAAATGAAGTTGCCCCTCTCTTTGAGAATGGTCCACGCCGCCCCTTTTCAGGAGAATGGAAGCGGCGCGCTCAGTTCCCGCCCCGGCGTGACCCAGAGTGGTACGGCCTGCTCGGAAAAGAAAGCGCGCAAGCACTACTCACATCTGCAAGTGTGGCAGTTGGTGTGCTAGACAGTTGCCTTCGCTCGATAATAGACTGGACAAGAGCCAACATACTGAAGCTCAATCCAGATAAGGCTGAGGCCCTGTTAGTGGGTGGTTCCCTAGACCGGATGGCTGAGTGGCTGCCTGCTTTTGATGGCAACTATGTTGCAATTGAAGAAGCTACATAGCTTGGGGGGTACTTTTGGATCCATCACTGTCCAATAGTATTTTATTTAATGTTGCTTTAAATATAATAAAGCCTAAAAACAGGAAAGCCATTTACAACCAGAAAAGATAAAAACAAAAATACAAAATGCATAAAATGCTAAGATATCACAATTAATTTAATAAAGAGAAATGCCAGTGTTTAAAGCTGCATTCCAACTGCAAGCAAAAGTGGTCTGCTATTCAGTTTAAACTAGGTGCATATGTACCTAGACTGAGCATGGGAAACTGCTTTATAGGAAGTCAAACCATTGATCCATTTAGCAGTTTTGCCTATATCACAGGCAGCAGCTCTTCAGTTTCAGGCAGGACATCCCCACTCCTACCTGGAGGTGCTGGGGCTTCTGCCTAGGACCTTTTGCATCCAAAGCAGATGCTCTGCCACTAAGCTCTGATCCTTCTCTGCTTGCCTTTCCAGTAGTGTACTGTTCAAAGAATTCCCCAATGAGAATGAGCGGGTGGTTCTCCTTGCATGCATATAATCTCATTTAAATTTGATGGATTACAACTACAGAAGATTAATTTAATAACTGAGTTTTAAAGTGAAAGTCTTTCTTTTTTTTATAAATGTTTATTAGCATTTTCAATAATAGACATAGACACACAGAAAAAGAGAAAATAACAAAAAATACAAAAACTTAAAAAAGACAATTTAAAAAAAAATTGAATTTCAATTGCTTATTTTCATATAACTTCTTTCTTAGACCTCCTCACCCCTCCCCTTCTTGTATTCCAGTTCAAGTTATTAATCCTGCAAATCCTTATTACTTAATTCTCAACCTTAACTTAATGATTTTTACATACTGTAATTTTACCTTTCCTCATTCTTCCATTAAATTGTTTTTGCATTCCTCATTTTCATTTCATTTTAACCATTTTAAACACCAATTTTAACTTATCTAATCTTAAACATCTTATGCATCATTTCTTGTTCTTTAACATATTTCTTAAAGTCGGTCAATATTTCCCTTCCACGGCTTTCCCAACTTCCATACAAATGACAAAACAAATTAAAACAAAGTAATTAATAATTATGTACCCTTTGGATTACCAAACTCCACCCCCCCCCTTTCCCGGTTTTGGTCCCCAATAAGTGTTCATCAGTCAATACTGTTTAACCTGGAGATCTCACGTCCGAGGCTCTCAAGTCATCCTCAGTTCCTCTCTGCCGGCCTCTTGGATAGTCCTTTAGGTTAAGCCCCAAGGCTCGGAGGGGCTCTGACCCAACAAAATCCATGATTTTTCCAGTTGGCCCTCCATATTTAAAATTAGTGCTAATGAGGTGCTCCACTCTCAAATTTACAATTTCCAGCTCAGTCCAAACTTTCCACCTCAAATTTTTATTCTCCTTTGTTATCTGCATGCCAGGCCCCAAACTGTAATTCTCCCTTGACATCTGCAAAGTTACCACTCCACCTTCCTTTTCCTCAAAAACAACGTGTGTCTCTTCCATAGTCTCATGGCTCTCAAATTTCTCTTGTTGTTGATTTGTGTAAACTTCTTGCCTCCACTCCCTGTCAGTTTCAACAAAGTTGTTTACTGCCAGGGCCAGAGTGTTCGCACTTGTAGTCAAAACATCTGTCTGATCTTGTAACTTTCCCAGGAGAACCAGTATTTTGTTGAGTTTAGTCTGATTTTTGCTTCTTTCAGCCATTCTTGTAGTGTCTCTGTCCCCCAGAAGGGGGATTTTAGTCCTTCAATGTCTTTCAGTTTAAAAACCAGTAAGCAAGTTAATTTGTAGCAGCTCTCCCTTATTTTCCAGAAATTGCAACAAATATAGCCAGCAGATGCAACAAAGACAAAGTTCCCTTTATCCTTTCCTTTTGACAGCTATTTTGACAGCTGTCAAAATCTTCAATGGTTCCTCAGCAGGTTCTCTCGCGGGACACCCCCGGGTTCAGGGGGGGTGAAACTTTAGCTCCTAACGTTAGGTTTATCCTCCGGTAAAATTCTATAGCGTCAAGCCGTGAAGGCTTTTTTATAAAAAAGAAAAGAGTTCTCTCGACCTTAAGTTGCAAGCTCTTTGCGTTAAAGTATCTACACAGAGGGGGGGGGCGACTTCCTTTTTGACCCTTCCCCGCTCGTTACCAATTCAGCAAAAATTTGTTTGAATTCCAAATTCCATATTTACTCACGGGTTCTTGTTTTTGAGTCCAAATGTTCCAAGGAAAAAGTCAGCGCTTCTCCGACAATGGCATACGGCTTCGCTCCGCAGAAGGAGCAATCTACTCACAGCACCGCGCCGTCCCCCGTCCCCGTTCCTGAGCCTTTAAAAAGGCTCCTTCGCGGTTTGGGGGGGTGCAAATGGTGCCCGCCGAGTCACCACGCTCACAGGCATCAGCGCCTGTGATTTTTAAGGGTCCCCGCGTCGCCGGTGCGGACAAGACCCGATCCTGCGGAGCCGATTCCCTCCGGAGCTCGGAGGGAATCCGCCATTAGTCGATGGCGCTAACCCGGAAGTCCCTTAAAGTGAAAGTCTTTCTGAAGGGAGATGGGAAGGGTTTCTCTCAATATTCTCTGTACCTTGTACCTAAGAAGGGTTGCTCTCAAATATTATCTGCAGTAAATTTCTGTGCTAATCCTGTGCTAATCCTTACTTCTGCAATTGTGGTCAGACAGTTAGCACACAGCCAGTGGCTGTTTGCTAAATCTGTCTGGCAGGTCAAGAGTCCATTTCCTGCCTTGCCAGCTAGCAAGAAACTGCAGCTGTTTGCAAATTTAACCAGGCCTGCTAAGGAGGCCGTTTCCTGCCTTGCGCTTCCTGCCTTAGTAATGCAAAGATAAGAAAGACACGTATAAGCAAAAGGGGAGGGGGAGTGCTTAGCCAGCAGAAAGACATGTAGGAGGGAGATGGAATGTTTAGCAAGCAATATAGATGTGCCATATAAGGGAATAAGTTGAACATTTGCCAGCTGATTGGAGAAGTTTGGGGAAGGTATGGGAGGGGGGAGAATGTTCAGAAAGTATAAGAAAGTTTGCTGAAGTGTATTGCGACGCAGCCAGTTTTTCAGAAGCTATTCTGCTGGTTGTCTCTGTGCACAGATTACAATAAACTCTTTTCTCCAAAGAAGAATCTTTCCTGGTGCTTTTTGCTCTCTCTTCGGTACTGGGGATGCGGGCGAATGATTCCCTGGCAAGGACAAGGTTCAGGCTACATTTCAAGTAGTTTGGCAGAAATATAATAGAGTAAAAAAAGGCAGCTTGCCAAAAAGATGATGACTAGAATACTCTTCCTTAATGCATTGATGCATACAGATTTTAATCCACCGTGGTTATCAAACTGTTTAAAAACCAAACCAAATTGCTTCCAACCTAGTTGCAGAAAGCCAATGTGTTAGTGCTTCTATACTATAGATTAGTGTTTCCCAAGTGGGCGATACCGCCCCCGCAGGGGCACTAGAATGATCCAGGGGGGCAGTAGTAGCATCGGGTGCAATTGGGAGGGCCTTGAATAAAAATAAGGGACTGGTGGAAGCATGAGGAAAGATGAGAATAAAATTTTGAAAAACCATTAGTACATGTCTCATCTGTTGTGTAATCATGCTTACTGCCAGGTCAGGTGCCATTGTGCGATGGCAACACCACCTCCCCGGAATCCAGTGGTCCTGCTGAAGACGAGGGGTTTTCGTGGGCTTGAGTGAGCTGTTTTCAGCTTCACCCAGGCCTGGGAAGTGGATTGCAGCTTGCCTGCCTATTTGGCCAATGGCAGGCAGGTTACAGCACTGGCCCCACCCCGGGGCAGATTGTACTGAGCTTACCCAAGCTAGTACACTCCATATGTTTTGAACTACAATTCCCAGGACTGGGCCTGATGGGAATTGCACACCAAAACATCTTGAGATTGGTGAAGGTCTCTCTAACTATACAACCTTGTGCAAGTTTACTCAGAAGTAAGCCCCACTGCCAGGGCTGGTATCAGCATGTGGCACTCTTGGGCAGCTGTTGAGGCCCCAGCCCCACAGTAGAGCCCACTCCTGCTCCCTCCAGTCTGGGGAGCTGATATTTTAATTTCCTATAATGACTCCAATGTAACCTTGGTCCAGGGCTTTGTAGGACATTAAAATGACAGACCTCAGACTGCCCTGGAGGCCTGCCATTGACATTTCTCATTGTGGAAAATTAAAATGGTGGCTTGCCATCTGACCTTTGTTTGAAACTGCTGCCACTTCCTAACACTGGCAGGGAGCAGAGACATTTTGTTGAGACACCCCTCTTCCCTGTATTCACTGTGGCTTTCTCTCAGATAAGTGCACAGTATTGCTGCTAATATCAGTGACCATTGCACTTGGAATGTAAGATGAGGCCAGAGTAGTTAACAAAAGGCTTTGTTGAAGGAAGAGGACAGGGAGCAATATTTATCTTTCTATTGCTTTCTATCCCATACTTCCTCATGTATGTATGTGTGTGTGTGTGTATATATATATATATATATATATATACACACACACACACACACACACACACACACACTATAGAGCTGGCCTCACAACAATCCTGCGAGGTCTGCTTAATTTTGTTTTTTAGACTTGAGGGGGAAGCTGCTTTTCCATTTCAAATGCAACATTTCAGTTTTTGCCACTAGAGAGCAGCAGGAATCAACATTCCACTTGCAGAGAAAGCCTGCTCTCCCATGCTGGGAAGGAATGATTGAGTAGTAATATACATTGTTAGATGGTCATCATGTTTTGTCTTTGGGAATATTAGCACAGGGCTCTGTGAACACCTGTTACCTTTGAACTTATTGAACTAGGTCGGACTTTTTATAATCCTACCGCCATGACCATCCAATTGCTGTGTTAATGGAGGAGCCATTTAAAGAGCAAAGGGAAATCTGGTCCTCCTTATGTTGTAGGCTTATAACTGATTTATTATTGATTCATTGCATTTATATCCCACCTTTTTCTCCAAGGAGCTGAAGGTGGTGTTCACAGTTCTACCCCTCCTTATTTAATCCTCTCAACAACCTTGTGGGGTAGGTTAGGCTGAGAGGCAGTGACTAGCCCAAGGTCACCCAGTGTGCCTCATGGCCGAGTAGGGATTTGAACCCTGGTCTCCCAGGTCCTAGTCCAACACACTAACCACTACACCACACTGGCTCTGTTTCATCAGCTCCGGCCAGCATGGCCAATGGCCAGGGGTGGTGGGAGATATAGTCTATCAAAACATCTGGAGGGCCATCAGTTCCCCACCATTGCATTAACACAAGAGATATGCTTGCAGGGGAATAGTGTTCTAATCTAATGGGGGGCAACATCTATGAGGGGTGTTTAAAAAGAACTAAGAATCTCTGGGGTCACTCCATCACTAGCTATCTAGCACAGGCCCTCCAGACCAATGTCTTCCGGAAAAGTAGGCTCTTGCCTATGAAACAACAAGCGGCCATGTCTTTTAAAGGCACCACAGGATGAGTTGGAGTTGTTGCTGCAACAAACATGGCTACCCATCTGGAATTTATCTAGAAAATGCTCTAGCCAACCACTTCTATACTGAGGCATATTTTTCTGCATTCCAGGTCCCCATTCCATGGAGAGTTTACCATGGGGAGGTAAATGGTAACACCTGAGATGTCTGTGCATCTATGATAATTTCCTCCTCACCAGAGGTATTCTGTGTCTGAATGTGCTTTCTTGGGTTAGGCTGCAGGCATCTGACCTGGTCCTAGTTATGCTACTGTTATGCTAGTTATGCAAGAGGACCTGGGGCAGTGGAATGTGCTTGTTTTCTCCGTTAATATCTACTTCCACAAAGTTATCACCTTTCCAGAAACTGTTCTGGCAGGGCCAGTGTGCCTTTGACAGCAGGCAGAAATAATGTAAGGAAGGAAAAAAAATTCTGTGCTGGAGAAAGAAACCAGCGCCTGTGGAAAGACTGCCATTTACCCAACTGTTTAAAGCACAGGGTCCTGGCTGTAGCTCCTGCAGCAGACGCAAAAGAAATCTGTGGTAACAGGAGTGGGGGAATGCCACTCCAAGAAGCACAAAATGGTTCAACAATGCCAGCTGCATCATCAGCATCCATGGCAACACCACTGATGCCATCATCAGTCACAGATTGCATGGCAATGGCGCTGCTGTGAAAAACCGCTACAGAACAAGCCAGTCTACAGATGGTGATACACCCACACAATATCTCCCGGCACAGCCATGCCTGCCTCAAAGAAGAGAAAGAATGCTAGGCCCCAACCTCTGCTAAGAAGTAAGATTTCACCCTCCATTAAATGTTGCCTGGCAGCAGCCACTGCATCAGGCTGTAAGAGAGAGAAAAGCAAGGATGCAGGCACACTCTTTGGCCACTGTGAGAATAGGATGCTAGTCTAAGTGGGCCATTGGGTTAATCCAGCTGGCTTATGTTCTTATGCTGAGAGAAAGCAATATTTGGTGTCTCCTCTCCTTGAACTTTTCTATCCGATCTGGTCTTCAGAACAATTACCTATGAATATGAATGCAAGTTTGCTTATTTTTTCCTCTATCTAATCCATTTCCTGCTTGTGTTATGTCTGTGGAAATTGTAAGTCTGAGGGCATGGGCTGTATTTTTTGTTGTATGTAAACAACTCAATCCGTAGCTGACGAGTGGGATAAAAGCATTCTCCAAATAAATACTGAATAAAAATGAGTCTTGTACATGGGGGTTCCAGTCCCAGTATCTACACACACACAATTGTTCATAAGTACCCTTTTGACTGCACAACAGAGAACACATGGGGAGAACAGTTTTAAAGACCACTGGTGTCATGACCTTGGGATCAGATTCCCCTTTTTCAGGGGATAGATAAGATGGAGAACTCTGAGCCAGAGGAGGAAATTGCATGCAGGGCCAGTCCCAGAAGCACATCCGCAACATGAGCCTGTAGTACTAGTCCCCTCCCCTGCACCAGTGAGGACGCCCCATTGTCATCCTGGAACTCAAAGAACACCATCACAAAAGCCCCAGTACACGCAGAGCCACCCTTGCTCCATTTAAATAAAAGATCATTGGAGCAGGCTGGGTTCCTATAACTGAAGTGGCAACTTCCCAGCATAGGGCACAAGGCCGAGAACCACGGTGGGAATTTATGCTCCACTACGTTGGAAGTGTTGGGATGCCACTCAGCTTGCACAGTAGGCAGACATACCTCCATGGGAAGAGTAGAAAGAGAGGAACCTCCCAATCTTTCAGTATCAAAATGCAGTTTTACAAATTATGCTGCGACTGCATTTGGAATACTGTGTACAGTTCTGGTTGAGTTGGGGGGGGTGGAGAGAAGCTGTATGAGAGAGTCATGTCTGATTTCTGCTGGAATCCAAAGCTGTAGGAGAAGCAAGACCCTCTTGGGGTGTCAATGCTGTGGGCCCCTCCATTGTATGCTCAGGTTGTAAATAAATCATATACAGTGGTACCTCGGGTTACATACGCTTCAGGTTACAGACTCCGCTAACCCAGAAATAGTGCTTCAGGTTAAGAACTTTGCTTCAGGGTGAGAACAGAAATCGTGCTCTGGCGGCGCGGCAGCAGCAGGAGGCCCCATTAGCTAAAGTGGTGCTTCAGGTTAAGAACAGTTTCGGGTTAAGTACGGACCTCCGGAACGAATTAAGTACTTAACCTGAGGTACCACTATACCATAAAGATACCACTATCTCCACAGTTCTTCACTCCAAGGAAACTGAACCTTGGTCAAGCATCCAGAACTCCTGGAATCTCACACCACTTGGAGATTGGGGCACTTGGAGATTAGGGCAGTGTGCAATAATATTATAGAGTTGGTAAAGGTTCAGGAAAAGGCAATCAACATGATCAAGATGGAGAAACTTAAGAAAGGTGGTAGCATTTGCCATCTTTTGGTTCAGAGAAAAGGCAAGTCAGAGGCTACATGACAGAAGTTTATAAAAGCAGGCATGGCATGGAGGAAGCGGACAGAGAAAAGTTTTTCTCTGCTTATCATAACTCTGGAACTCGTGGACAAAATCCAACAGAGCTGACTGTTGGAAAACTCAGGGCAAATACAAGAAAATACTTCTTCACACAGTACATAAACTATGGCCACCAACTTGGATGGATTCTAAAGATGAAGGAGGCAGCTATCAATGGCTACTAGCCGCAATGCCCATCCATGCACTGCCGCCGTCAGAAGAAGCAATCCCTCTCAGTACCAGTTGCGGGAAACCATAGGAGGGCAGAGTGCTCCTGGGTTCAAATCCTGCTTTCAGGTTTCCTACAGGCATCTGGTGGGCCACTGTGAGAAGAGGATGCTGGGCTGGAAGGACCATTGGATCAATGATGGCCTAATCCAGCTGAATTCTTCTTACGTTCTTATTCGAATGCCCCGGATTTTTGCTTTGTCTTAAACTGTGCGTTCATTAGGGTCTGGCACATGCGAGATTAAACACTGCTATTATGCAACTCGGCATTTAACAACGCACATGGTTATCGTACGGTAACTGTTGGGAAAATATTTGCATTTTGTCTTTTTGTAAACTTCTAAGAAAATTAGTCACTGAGGCGGCGGTGAGGAGACCCATGCGGGGGCGCGCTCCCGCGCCCTCCATGATTCCTGCGCACGCGGCTGTGCATTGTCCTCCTCGCTTCGCCATGAGGGCGCGCGCGCTCCCGCGCTCGGCCTCTCGCTCTCAGCTTTGTCCTCGGCGAAGAAGGAGCTTGTCACGAGAATTAGACTTACGAATGTAGATTCGCCCACAGAGCACAACTTCCGGGTTCAGCTAAACAGTCACAAGTGCTGAGGCGTTGCCTTGCTTGAAACGAGGAAAGTTGCCCATGGAGGACAAGAGAATTTGGCACGCTTTTTAGCATCCATTGGGCGACAGGAGCAAGTTCCCTTCGCGAACAAAAGGCAGCTGCTCTTTCTTATGGCGCGGGGATTGATCTTATTTCGTGCAAAGGAACGTGACTGGAGTTCTTAAACAGCTTAAGGCTGCGCTCTGTTGCACACACTGCTGCAGCGTCGGTACTCCTGGCTCAAGTTTTGAAGAAGTTTCCCAAATCATATTTTCACACGGAATAAAGCTGAATTAGAAAGAGCATTAACTTCTCTTTTTACTGCTGTTTCCATTTCGTTTCGATGAGGTCACGCTGCTTTCCGAATCCAGCTAAAAACTACTTCCTATTGTTCTCCATGAGCAGCGCTCACTTTTCTCTTATGGAAAGAAAAAATAGGAGAGAGAGTAGTAGGAGGGAATTTGTACAGTGAACCTTTACTTCCAATGTATTTTCTCTCTATATATGTAGTTTACGAACCACGCATGAGGCCTGAATTACATCTAAGACGCATGCGCAGGGTGTGTGCGCACGGCGAGCTGATAGGAAAGAGGGCCGTCTCTTCAATGGAATGCTGCGCCTGCGCGGCTCATCCCGGCGCTTCATTTTTTTTGTTCGTGGCGAAGAGGCCTTAGGCTGGCGCGTGCGCAGTGGGCGCCCTCGCGAGGTCTGCGCACGCGCATTCCTGGCTTGAGTCGAGAAGAACGGTTGGAGGCGGCCGTACTTTGGGCGCGAGGCAGAGGAAGAAAGAAAGAGGCGAAGAAGCAGAAGCAGTTCCCGCGCGCACGAGGCGTTTCCGCTCCGGCCCTCCCTCCGCTTCCTGTCTCGGCGGCCCCGGCGCTCAGTCGGCGTGGCAACCCTGTTCCCTCGCGCGCCTTTGCCGCTCCTTCGGCCGCGGATGCAGCGCCGCGAGGACCTCGCCGCCCCCGGCCGCCTGGGCAGGGCCCCGGGCCCGGCGGCTCCCCCGGGCCGCCTCCAGTCGCCTCAGGCCGCCGCTTCCCCGAGGAGGCCTCCGCGGGGCGGAGGTGGCGGGGTGCGCGGGCCCCAGCCTCCGCCGCTGCTGCCGCCCTCGGCCACCGGCTCGGCTCCGCCGGCCCCCAGCGTCGTCCCTACCCCGCTGATTCCCGGAGCCGGCTCCGCGGCCAAGGCCGAGCCCGAAAACAAGTACCTGCCCGAGCTCATGGCCGAGAAGGACAGCCTGGACCCTTCCTTCACCCACGCCATGCAGCTGCTGCAAGCCGGTAAACGCCCCTGCCGCGGGGGAGGGGAGGGGAGAGGAGAGGGGCCGCCGACACTGGCGACTACTCGGCTGATTTGGGGGTGGGGTGGGGAGATGAGTCCCAGCGTCCTGTAGAATAATAGTAATAGAAAAGGTGGAGTGCCTGATTCCATCCACTGGAACACTATAGTTCAAATTAGTAAGCCCCCCTGCCAATCTTTGTTAGTCTGACATCCTTTACTTAGTCTGACATCCAGGCATATACTTAAAAATGTAATCAAGTATAAAGGTGTATGAAGAAGGCCATATGTGCCTTAACTTTCCCCTTCAGTAGAAGTTTTGGTAGGCTAGAACCCCTTTGATCTGGTGCTGATCCTATTTGTTGATCAGAGTTAACAGTATGGGAGAACTCAAACAGTTTATACCCCAGTTAGTTGAGCAAATTCGTTGTCTCTTCCTCTTCCCCGCCACCAAACCCCCATCCTGTATTCTTGTCAAGGTCATAAAACTGGGCTCCTTTGCCATTTTAAATAAACTCCCACCCCCATGTAACCCATCTGCTTACATATATTTTCAAATGGTAGGTGTGGCATGTTGACGGTATGAATAAAGGAATACTGAACAGAAACTGCTCTTCTAGTTTAGAGAATCCTTCTTGCCTAGTTTATGGTGGTAATTCCTATTTTCCATAGGCAAGTGACTGTTATACCCTTGGAGCAGGGTTCGAAATTGGCAGGGCGCCAGGCACATTTCGCTCCTAAAAATTCTCCATTTGCAAGCACCTCAAAAAGTCTGGGTGTCATTTTTTGCACCTGGCTGACACTCACGGATTAGTGAAATGTATGCACTTTGAAGCCTCGAAGTGTATGTTAAGGATTGAAAATATGTTATGGAGTTTAACAATAAAGAGTAGAGTGTTTTGAAAACTGAAGTATGGTACCAATATTTTTCTTGTAAACATTAAATCAAATATGTATTAACAATTTAATTCAAAAATGTGATACCAAAATAACAAAAAGTTTCGCCAACCTCCCCAAATGGTGACTAGACATTCTGTTTTGGTGCCCACAACCATGGTCCTAGGAGCCATTTGGCTCCTAGTTTTTCTATCCCAGTTTCTAACACTGCCTTGGAGAGCATGCCTATGAGTGGCAGAGAGTGTAGTAAAGCAGGAAATTGTAACTTTCTTAACATGGAGTCTGAGGCATGTAATCTTTCATGTAATGATGGAAAGGTGGGCCTTACCTCCAGAATCTTGTTTATCTTGTTTCTGAGAAAGGGAAGACAGATGTTTTCAAATGGAGGTGTGAAAGTACATAGGAATGACAGAAATGGTGATGAGGACTATAATAGTGATCGCCAAGGTAGAAGTAGAGTTCAGGGCTCCTGTTATTCTAATAGTGATGCAGAGGTGCAGCTTTTCTGGACACAACAAGTTCAAGCTGTACCTGCTGAAAGTATCCTACACTACTTTACATCTGTTGGGAAAGGCTCGTTTAGGTAGTTGGCAGGCTGTGTCAATTCTCTGCCATCCTCTCTTGGATCTGGAAGTTGTGGACGAGGAAGGGGAACTTGAGAAGCTGCCTCACGTGTCAGATCTTTGGCCCCTCTCATTCAGTATTGCCTACACTGACTGGCAGCAGCTCTCCAGGGCTTCAGATGAAACTTTCCCAGCCCTGGAAATGGTGGGCATCCAGCCTATGTGCTCTACCACTGAGCTCCAGCACTTCTGCTTAGTGTCTGTGTCTTACTAGTCAGGCGGTAATGGTTAAAAAAAAAACCCAGTTAATTTGCATGTAGTGTTAGTCACCTCTTACCCTGGTCAAGCTGGAGAAATTACAGTGGTTTTCTGCTCAGTGAAGTCTGTAGTGGCTCTAGTGTATCTGTTATGACGATCGGTGCTAGTGGCACTATTAGCCTTAATAATGTGATAGTGGGTACAGAAATGTCATCTAAGTTGGTGGTCAGAGGTAGACTTAGAGAATTGGACCTTAGGATTTCCACCCAAGTATTGGGATTTTTCTTTTTTTATTCCAGGAGATTTCAAGCAGAGCATTCTGTGTATCTCCCCCCTTCCCCTCTTGCTGAGACAGAGGGCTTTGTAATCTCATTGCTATGCATATCTGTATTTGTCCTTGTTTCCAGTGAAACTATTAAATAGAGTGGAAATGGCAGTCTTTGTCTTGCTAGCACCCTCCTTCCCCATCTTGACAGTGTCTAATCGCCTGCTGTAGCCGTATCACCACAGTGCAGCTGCTGTGCTTTCAGGCTTTCACTATATCAAGAGAACAACAACTGTTTGGAAATAACCAGTCAGAATTTAGAACAAAGGGGAATGCTAGAT
The DNA here is from genome assembly GCF_951804945.1 of Podarcis cretensis. Taxonomy (NCBI): domain Eukaryota; kingdom Metazoa; phylum Chordata; class Lepidosauria; order Squamata; family Lacertidae; genus Podarcis; species Podarcis cretensis. The sequence continues at coordinate 34,437,033 of NC_137177.1, forward strand.
TTTTGACTTGTGAGTAAGGTGAGGAACATTCTTGATCTAAGAACTAATTAACTTTTTAAAGCAGAGTTCATGTGATTAAGGCAGATTTATTTGCTTTTTGAAACAGTTTAGAGGTGCTTTGATTTTATCTTGCTGGATGACAGGCCTGTTTCATTGCTTTATTTCTCTGCGAATGAGAAGCTTCATGTTGTATTGCTATGCAAAAAGCAGTGCTTTTCTGTGGGTACTCAGGGGTACTCAGTACTGGCACCCCAAATGTTAAAAGTGGTGCACTTACTGTAACAACTTTATGGTGAGTACCAACATTTTCCCCCTTTTTTCTTTTTTAAAGCACTGGCAAGAACAATGAAAGTAAAGAAATTGTATCAGTAAAGAATTTTAATTTGAGATTGAAGTCAAACACCCCAAACAGTAAATTCTACTGTTGCAAAAATGTTTATACAGTAACCACAGGCAGAAGAGCTTTCTAGACTCTTCCTTTATTCCACAAATAACTTCTAAGTGCATAACTAATTTATTAATTGCAAGTCATTGTTCTAGTTGTCCTATATTTTTATGTTCCAAACATTTTAGAAAATCCTAGACAAATTATATGTGAGCCAGCAGAAGCCTCACAGCTGGAGAATTCAAATCAATATGTGAAAGTTGCTTTGCAACCACCCGCTGTTTCTTGGCCCTTGCTGTCCCCTTGGGTCACCTGGCCACAATGCCCAATTATGGCAGAAAGTGCTGTCAGGGTCTCAAGTTTAGACCATAACCTGCAATCCAAGAGATGTGTGAGACACCTCAGCCTCATTTTTTGCTACCTCATTCTTCCATCTCTTCCGAGTTCCTTCCTGTTCGTTTTTTAAAAGTGCTCCCTCCCCCCTTTCTACGTAGTTTCAAAAAAACTGGAAAGGGCAGTTCTTGATTAGAATTAATTGATTGGGCTTTTTTTCTTTCTACTGGTTGTCTGATGGGAGAAAAAGTTATTTTCCTCAGCTATTTGAGAACAGATTGGTAGACTTATAAGTGTGCAGCCATAACACACTGAAGAATTTGGTAAAATAAAAATAATCTGTACTAGAGAATAGCCCTATCACACATATTATGGCTTCCTTATGAATAGATCTGATAAGGTTGGAACTTCTGAACTGAGGGGAACATGGTGAAAGTTTATGCAAGGCGCTTTTTATTCCAGATTAATTAAACCAGGATACTTATTCATTTCCTTCTGCCCATCATTGGCTTTAGCTCCATCCACTCCCAACCAGATGTTGCCCACTCCTGCTTTAGACCATAAGTCTCTATGTGGCAGCCACAGGTGCAATACCAATGGAGGGACCTCCAAAGAACCTATGAAATCCCTGCAGTCCCTTCCTCCTCTTACACCAGGCTTCCTCAACCTCGGCCCTCCAGATATTTTTTTGGGCCTACAACTCCCATGATCCCTAGCTAGCTGTACCAGTGGTCAGGGATGATGGGAATTGTAGTCTCAAAACTTCTGGAGGGCCGAGGTTGAGGAAGCCTGTCTTACACCACTCTCAGCCTTTACAGCAAAGCTCTGCCCATTTCTTCCTTTGACTGTATGTACTTTTTAAGGCTGAGATTGAAGCCAGGCTCCCAGGCACAAGAAACAGCTTTCATGGGCAATGACCCAGCCAACAGATCCAGGGCCCTGGGATGGGAGGCAGGGAAGAGAGCAGAGTGACGGGGGGGGCAGGTCTTAAAATGCTCTTCCAGTAGCACAATGAGTAGGACAAATGCTACCCTAGCTTAAATAAATTGGTGCATTGTTTGCATCCACTGTAACTCCATGAGGACCCATGACTTGCATAAGTGTTCTTGTGCCATGGTAATACTGGAAAACACCAGACTGGTTTTTATAGAACTGCTCAGTAACAACACCTATGTAAAATTTTATTTTATTGTGGTTGAGTGGGCCAGTTCCCATGTAAGAAACGTGTAGTTTCAGTATTCATTTTTTTTATTATTTACTAGATCTGACTCTATGCCTTTGTGGCAGCCATTTTATGATTTGATGACACCCCCCATGGCAGCCATTTTGTGGTGGTCCCCACACTTTTAAAGTTCCCAGTGTGTCCGTGGAGTTGAAAAGATCAGGGATTAGAGAAGTTGGGAAGCCCTGCTTTAGACTTGTACTTCCTAGCCTCTTTTTACCAACATGCTTTCTTCCTGTTAGTAGTGTACCTCTGGTGAGTAATTTGCATCAGAAAACTGTTGCCCTAAAGGTGATCTAATTAAGCATGTTTACTTTACTTGTATTTAGTAAACAAAGTTAAAAACTTTAAAACAGCCAGGGTTGCCTAATAATATTGTATTTGCAGTTGGCTTCCATTCACTGTTACTAATGAACGTATAAAGCCAACCATTTCGGGGGGGGGGGGGGGAATAAAGCAGTAAAAAATCCCATCCCTACCACCTGCTCTGTCCTACTTTTTGCCATCCTGCCTCTTAGCCAAACTCCTCTTCTTTCGCTTTCCCAATAATATACAACCTCTTCTGTATACAATGTGAAGTTTCTTTGCAGCCCTCTCATGTCTTGTCTTTCACTTGTTTTTCTATTGGATTATTTCCAAATAGACTGCTCTTTCTTTTATCAGCAACTTGCTTCTGATTTCCTTGTCTCTTAGTTCCCCTGTATCCAAGGGAGTATGCTTACTCCTTATTCTCCCTAAATGAAGTTCTGATTCTAGCTTTTACTTTCTGTGCATAAGTTATACTGTAATTCAGTTATTTTAAGTTCATTGAGAGACTGGACAATATAAATTTAAATTTTTTTATAAAACAATAAAAAAGGCCATAGATCAATAGGTCTACAGTATTTCTGGTTAAATTATGGTACTGATATATATTTACCTAAACCGATTGTGCTTCCTTGAAACTATGCAAGACTAGCTCTTAGAATTTGCCCAGTCTAGCATATACTGTAGCTTTTAATTCTTTCATCAGCACTGCCCTCTGGCAGTCCCTTATTCCAGGCCTTTTTAGAATCCTCTTGATGGAGCCATATGAGTGAAGTATAACCTTGCTAATTCATGCACAGAGAATGGTGTTCTGACCTTGTTTAGCAGACTGCTGGGTATATGAGTGGGAGTTGAAATTAAATATTATTACATCTGCCAAATAGCCTTCTGGCTAGATATCTGCTTTTTTTTAAAGGTAGGAGTAAAAATCCATTTGTCCAGGTGGCAAAGTATCTGCAATGTGTTGATTGTTTTGTGCATTAAAGACTAGACTAGGCCTTGTATTTAGTTACATGAAACAAATGGAGGTGCCATATTTTCCTTTACATTTGGACTTTGCCTAAAAGGTAGGTGCTCACACACTGCTGCACTGCAGTTGGCCACGGCTTTCAGCACTGGTGAACATTTATGCCAGGTTTGGGAACCCTTCGACTTCCAGATGTTGCTAAACTACAACTCCCACCATCCCTGACTGTTTGCTGTGCTTGCTAAGGCTGATGTAGTTCAGCAACATATGAAGGGGGAAAAGTTTCCCACTCCTGTTAAATGCAGAAGAATAGGAGTGTATGAGGATCCTAAGAGTATGTAAACACTTTCATATACAAAAGCCTTGTTAACATAAGAAATGTATCATGTTTGGGGTGGCTGCAAACTGCAGTTTCAGGTACCAGTATAATATTTTGAGCATGTGGAGCTAGTTACCCTGGTTTCATGGGCTTGTGAACCCCTGAGAAGTTCTGGGTGGTTTCCTGGCAGGGTCAGCAGTGCCATCGTAGGGCAGCTTCAGCTTGGATAGCTTTTGCAGCAGCAGCAGCCAGAAATCTAAAAGTGTCTCTTTTTGCGTTAGAAAAGTAATAGCATTAGAGAATGTCCATCTATACCTTTCTGGAAGCTGCTTTTTGAGTTACTCCAGAACAGGTTATTTCCAAGCAAGTTTATTGAGAAACAAAAGGAACTTGTTTCTGTTGGTGAGGCACTTGTCCACATCTGCACATGCATGTCTATTGGGGGGGGGGGGGTAAGATGGTGGCTGCAGTCTTCTGCTGCCCCCAACCAGGCTTTTGGCAAATCAATTATCATCCTTTTGGTAAACAACCCAACTCTCCCGTAGTTCATTATGGAGTTTGAGGTCAAAATGTTACAGTAAGGCTAGTTATTCCTTAAAATAGAATTTATATTGTTCGTGCACATTGATGCATAAAACTCTGTTTCTCCTGGTGAAGGCAATCTTTTTCTAAAATGTAGTTCTTAACAGAATAAATTGGTTTCTGTGCTTGAGTAATTCTCTTAGCAATGTTGAACAGCTTGTGGTTTAAAACCTTTATTCTTCATGCAAAAAAAAATCAAGAAATTTTAGCATGCTTCGGTGACTTCTATGAAAATCAATTTAATATTCAAAGAGCCTGAAATATGGGTTAGAAGGTCTCTTCAAGGTCATTTAAATGAAAGGGAAAAAAGTAAAACCTACTGATCAATTTTTGTCTTTTTATCTTGAAAGTTTTTGGGGGGTTTTTACTTTGGATGGGCATCGTCAGTTCAACGTGAATTCAACTATTGGTCCTAGTATTTTTACTGTTGGACTGACTTTTGTTCCATAGTTGCTGAGTAAACTCTTAGAGCAGGGGTCAGCAAACTTTTTCAGCAGGGGGCCAGTCCACTGTCCCTCAGACCTTGTGGGGGGGCAGACTATATTTTGAAAAAAAGAATGAACAAATTCCTGTGCCCCACAAATAACCCAGAGGTGCATTTTAAATAAAAGGACACATTCTACTCATGTAAAAACACGCTGATTCCTGGACCATCCACAGGCTGGATTTAGACGGTGATTGGGCCGGATCCGGCCCCTGGGCCTTAGTTTGCCTACCCATGTCTTAGAGCTTCTGTGACTTAGGTGTTTTCCTTCTTTCATCCTTTGAAAACTTTGGGCTTTGTTTAGAGAAGGCCTACCCAAAAAGTAGTATTATCTTCTTGATATTCCTATATTTCCTTCAGCCTGTCGTAGGGAAGGCCTTGGAACTTGGCAAGCAGCCCAGTCGTGTCACTTGCAAATTGAGAACTTGCCAGTTACATTCTTGGACTTCCTTTTAGTGCAAATACACACATCTTCAAGTATTTGATGTCACAACCAGAACAGAAAGGGCTCGTCCTGTTAAAAAATTGCCTGGTTAAGACAGGCAAGAAAGGGAACAGGCGAGAAAGAACACCAGAATGTTTTCTATTACAGCAGACGTGGTTGGCTCAGAATTGGGGGTGTTCTGGTGTGGCATGGGTCTGTAGAGTTTTCTTAGAAATGTTTGGGGGAGAACTTGGTAATAACTGGCTCCCACATGGCTGCTGCCTTAATAAAATGCAATAGGTAAGATGTTGCTGGGAGCAAATGAGAAAAGCTACAAAGTAGCAAAACTGTATAAAAGCAGCTCTCCCTTTCACTTCGGTTTAGAAACAGTTAGCTAACATAAGTGCATATAGGACAATGATGTTTGTTTGTTTGTTTGTTTGTTTGTTTGGTGGGCCTATTGGCTAGGTTGCGGAAAAACTGAGTTTGGGGCTCACTTGCACAGTCATGTACCTTCAATGGGGGGGGTGAATCTAGACAAGCTGCCTCTTGTACCTGCTTTTACATGCATCCTGTTGGGTTTTTCTTTTTTAAAAAAAGGTTGAAGTGCTGTCTCAATTGTATGCTTTGTCTTGTTTAGAAATCGACAAAATTCAGAAAGGTGAATCAAAGAAAGATGAGGAAGAGACCTATCTGGACCTATTTTCTCATAAGAACATGAAGCTGAAAGAACGAGTTCTCATCCCAGTCAAGCAATACCCTAAGGTGAAGGCCAGCAAATGCCTCATTAATGTCCTGTAAAGGGATGCTTATGACAGATTTCCACTCACAGCAGCTGTTTGCTTTGAGCTGTCCTGATTTATGCCAATGCATTTATTGCTGTTGTTAAATATTTCCAAGGCGTTTCTGCTGTATTTTCTTTGTGTGTTTGTAGCAGGCCAGAGCATAGGCTTATGAAGGATATTTCTTGTACTTGAAAATGTTTATTATTGGCAAAAAATATATATATTTCATTCCTTGTGCAATATGGCACGTCACAAAACATAAGAGGACAGGTCCCTGCTCCGAGGATGTTACAGTCTAAATTTGCCATAGCAATAAAAAAGAGAGGAGGGGAGAGAGTGATATACATGGGGGAAAGGGGCCATATTTCAGTTACAGTTAGGTAGTAAGATGAGAACTAGAGTTGTGCCACAGAAGTGGCATTGCATAGATCAGGGCTTTTTGTGCCCCCCTAATGTCTGTCATTTTCTTTAAAAATAGACAGGGAAACCATCTTGACTGATCCTGCTGTGATGTCAAAGGGCTTTTGTTAGGGTTACCAACTTTTTAAAAATAACAATTTCTAGATATTTTTTTACTAGCAGTTTCTCTAGGTTCCCCATTGTGGTGTCAAAATAATTTGGGGGGGGGGTGTCCCTAATGCCCCGTAATTAGTCCAACTTTTTAAACAACATATCTTATACATGTAAGTTTACCGAGCATTCCCACAAGCCCCCAGATGTGAATCTGTGATACCAAAAGTCTTTTGCCTCCAAGCCACCTTTCCTCCAGTGTGTTCTTTTAAAATGCAAACACTTTCACTATGCACACTTTGATATGCTTGATTGCTAACTTACCAGAATTTGGATCATTCACCCTTTGGTTTTTTTCTAGAAGGCCAAAATGAGTACAGTTTAAAATTTTGGGAAACTTATAATTGCTGATCCTAGTTATTGCAGTATAAATTTTAAAGTAACTTAATTCAGTTTTTGAAACTAAGAAAAAATCGTGTTTCTCTCCTTTTAGTTTAACTTTGTTGGGAAGATCCTGGGACCCCAAGGCAACACCATCAAGCGACTGCAGGAAGAAACTGGAGCAAAGATATCTGTACTGGGGAAGGGGTCAATGAGAGACAAGGCAAAGGTAGGGGTACTGGGCTCAAAGTACAAGTACTTTTGTGTGTTTTAGAACTCTGGATTTTTTTCATAGATGGTTGGTTGGCCAACCGTTTGTTGACAGCACATTGCCTTTAAGTAAAAGTGTTGTGTTACCTACCTTTGAAAAATGCATTGATGACTTAGAACTGCAAAATCCCCAGGAGTAAGTACTTGTTGCTTTGCCATTAATCACAGAATGAGCAGGCAGCTGATTAACAGAATGCAATAGTCTTTTCTAATACAACCAATGCCAAGTGTTTGTTGTATCTAGGCTATGTAAAGAAAAGAGATTCATAGAGCATCACTTCAAAGTTGAGCTCTTGCTTCTCACGTTTCCATGTGACTTTGAAGAGGGCATCTAACTGAAATCTTGGTTTTCTTAACTTTTTAAAATTGTACTTGTGAAGGCTACTGTTAAGCCTCTAGATTGTTTAAAGCCAAGTAAGTAAATCTTGAGTTTATGCTAGTCAGGATTTTTCATTGCCAAGTAAGTGAGAAGAGAAATAAATGAATCTTATTGGAAGCCCATTTTTCATATTTCTTTGGAATATCAGTTGGCAAAATTCTTTGGAGTCGATATATGCAAGCAAAAGTTTAGGGCGTAGACCATCAGGGGATAACTAGTTTAGGGTTGGCACAGGTAAGTAATTTTTTTAGTAAAACTAATGTTAAACTTTGTTTTGATTCCTGTTCTTAGAATTATGTACTAGGAGGCATAAATGAAAGACTGTTGTCAGGGTCTGAGATTTCTACCAAAATGTCTAGTCCTATACTTGTGTTTTATCCTGCCACCTTTATTTGCAAATAGGTGAGCAGTTGCTGTTGCAGTCATTGGGTGTGAGGAATCCACTTGTGTGTCCGTGTCCAAGCACAGAGCAGTTTCAGCTTAAAAAAAAGTTTCCAGATTAAAAGTATGGGTGGGTAGTTAATTGTGCACCAAAAGATTAGCACCACTGGCCAGTAAAGCAAGTGCTGCCACAATTACATGGGCCTCTCCAAATGGCAGTAAAATTCACCTAGGTCAAACAGTCATGAAAGTCATTACTAGCCCAGTAAAATAACTCATGGATTGAAGGGTCCAGAGCTGCAGCAACAGCCTCATAAGTCTTAGTAGTTAGTTCTGTCATGAACATATGGAGCCCTTCAATAAGGTATTGAATCCAGTTTCATACATGCAAACCGGAAGCAATAGTAAAATTACCTTACAGCAGGCTTCCTCAACCTCAGCCCTCCCGATGTTTTTGAGACTACAATTCACATTGTCCCTGACCACTGGGTCCTGCTAGCAAGGGATCATGGGAGTTGTAGGCCAAAAACATCTGGAGGAAGCCTGCCTTACAGCGAGCAGGTAAGGATAATATTTTTTTTCTTTGAGAACTAGGGAAAGATGTGAGGCATAATCCCAACACTTCATTCCTTTAAGCATCATAGAATTTGTCTCTGCTTCCGGGGGAAAAATTCTGAGAGGTAGGTGGCATCTATTTGCAGATGTGGCAAAGCAACACTTGTCTCTCTATGTGAGCAACAGGAAGGCTTGTGTTCTCTTTTAAAACCTATAGCCATCTACTGAAACGTTTGTTTTTCAGGAGGAAGAACTGCGCAAGGGGGGTGACCCAAAGTATGCTCATTTGAATATGGACCTGCATGTCTTCATTGAAGTTTTCGGGCCACCCTGTGAGGCTTATGCTCTTATGGCCCATGCCATGGAAGAAGTCAAAAAGTTCCTTGTTCCGGTACATACCACCTTCTTTTTCTAAAATGTTCTGCATAATGACATGTTTGGTCTTGGCAAGGTGTGTTCAAGTAGAACAGATTGTGGCAAAGCATATTCCATAGAATAAGCTCAGTCAGAGAGAAAAAGGAGATAATGTTTTGAGTAAGGCAGTACTAAGTATTGACAATTCAGTCACCGGAGCTGAACAAATGCTTCGTTCCAAAACTTAATTGCAGCCAACCCACCTATGCAGTTGGATGTCTTTCTGCAAAAATGACTCCCAAGCAGTCATAGATACGAAAGACCTTGTCCTACTTTGAAAAAAGTGTTGGGTTGACATTTAAAAATTATAATCTTAGAGATTTTGCAACAGTTACTTAAGAACTTAAAGGCTATTAAAGGGTCAAAAGATTGGACTCTAGGGAAGATGCCATCAAGAGATTGGCTGCTCCAAAAGTTGTCAGGAACTGAATTTTATTTGCTAACACCTGCAAATGTTCTTTTTGCTGGGCTGGGGGACCCCCTGATCTTTTATTCATTTTAGAGAACCAAGGATTCTAACATCTGGATTGCTGGTTTGGTTTTGCCTTCTGAAATTTGTTACATGAATTGTAGGTGCAGTTGAGCTTTCTGAAACGGAAACTCCTGAGGTTTCAACTCAACTAGAGAAGGGAACTTTAGCGCTAATGCACCATTTTAAGACTAGCAGGGTGGGGGTTTCCACCTTGGGTTTAATATATGTCTAGAAAAGCAGAAAGACCTTTCTAGAAATATTCAGAAATGACTAGCTTTCATTATTCATCAGCAGAGGAAATTGTTGGATCTCATGTTCTAAAGGTGTGAGGTGTGTACGTGCACACATTGTGGAGAGTACACAGGAATTTGGGGGTGGGGGTTGTCTTAGTTACCCCTGTTTTGCTGAGCTTCTAGGTAGGGAATTATAGAAGCCTCTTGGACAGGCATTGCTGTGCAGCTAAAGCAGAACAAGAGTTACATGTCTGCCCTGCTGTGCATAACAATGGACTTCTGATACATTTGTTTTTGTTCTAATGCACACAACACAAAATGGCTGTGACTGTCTCAGTTTTGAATATGGTGCACAAAGGGGTAGAGCTACATAGACACTGCATGTAAGGTTTGTGAAGCTTTGAAGGCTTCCACGTATCCAAAAGGATACAAAAGTGATCGCTCTTCTTTGAAGCCTTCTGTTCCTTTTAGTTTGCCAAAACCACCTCCTATCTTTTAACACTTTACTGTGTTACTGTTGCACCCCTCCAACAGATTGGCATCAGTGACTGGATTCCCTACTGGATTTGGGGAGTAAAATTCTTTTGCTCTGCTGCTAATCCCTCCACAGATTGCCTGAAATTGTACCCCCTGGAGAGTGCAGAATGCACAGAGCAGGGACAGAAGTGGAAAGAGGCAGCTTAGAGTTACTGGTGAGCATTTGCTCTTTGGACTGAAACCATTTCCTGCCTCCTGAATGGGAACAAGAAATTTAGATTGCTAAGGGAGCCCACTTCTCAGAGCATTTGACAGGCAGGAAGGCCAGCTGTTCTACAAGGGTGCAGAGGATGTTTTGTGGCAGCTGTTGTGACTTAGGGAACTCCTGCCCATAGGTACTCACCTATGCCTTTCCAAACAGAGCTGTTGTTAGCAGCACAAAAACCCATTTCAAATACAGTGGTGCCCCGCAAGACGAATGCCTCGCAAGACGAAAAACCCGCTAGACAAAAGGGTTTTCCGTTTTGGAGGTGCTTCGCAAGACGAATTTCCCTATGGGCTTGCTTCGCAAGACGAAAATGTCTTGCGAGTTTTTCCGACTTTCCCCCCTTCCCCCCCCCTTTTTCTAAGCCGCTAATAGCGCTAATCCTCTAAGCCGCTAATGGGCTTGCTTCGCAAGACGAAAAAACCGCTAGACGAAGAGACTCACGGAACGGATTCTTTTCGTCTTGCGAGGCACCACTGTAAAATGAATGAGATTTATTTCATTTCATTTCATTTCATTTCATTTCATTTCATTTCATTTCATTTCATTTCATTTTATTTTATTTTATTTTATTTGCATGGCCTAGAAATTAATTCCCTCTGTTTTTGCTTAGGATATGATGGATGACATCTGCCAGGAGCAGTTTCTGGAGCTGTCTTATCTCAATGGTGTGCCAGAGCCAACACGAGGTCGAGGGATTCCTGTACGAGGCAGGGGAGCTGTGCCCCCACCTCCACCTGTTCCTAGGTAACAAATGGAAATGTTGCTGGAGATGAACTCTTGCTGGTTGCAGTTGCATCTTTAAGCAGTAAGATTGTGCTTCTGATGGTTTGGGGAGGTGGGGAAGCGATATGGGCTTAATGGCTGTTTCAATTTTTTTTTTAGTGTGTGGAGTGGGGCAGCCTTGCTGAACAGGTGAGAGGCAATAGAAAAGGCGCTCAGTCATATATCCCATAGGTGGTGGGTTTTGAGCCTTAGTTTACTCTCGCAATTGCAAGCTTTTTCTTGTTCAGCATGTTGACAATACCAGATCTTTGAGGGGGTTCATGAATTGTCCAATAGGGTGGTGGCCCATTAATTGTAGACCATCTTTAATTATTCCTAAACTTTACGGTCCTGCCAATGCATTCTGCACTAAGCAAGGATAACATGAGACTTTTGAAACTTTGGTTTTCATTTCCAACTTTTGTTTCAGAGAGACAGTTGAATGTTTTCTATGTCTCTCAGGCCAGGTGGATATAGCTTTAAGTGCCCTTCACAGCTGCCTTTGCTATGCTCTTTGCTACTTTATCTTAACCCTTCTTGACCTAGACATCACTGCTCCATAAAATTGCTAATCTGCTTACCTACATCTGTGCACCTGCCCCTTACTTCATGTCTTTCTTTTATTATGTTTCCCTTTGGCAACTCCTGTCCTTAACATTAAAAACCCCCACAAATTATTCAACTTGTTTTTATTACTGGTTGTTAGCCGCCCTTAGCCTGGTCTTGGCTGGGGAGGGCAGGGAATAAATAAAAATATATTAGTATTATTAGTATTATTAGTATCATCATCATCATCATCATCATCATCATCATCATTATTCAAAATCCAAATATCAGAAGCAGCCTCAGTTGTGTAGGTTTTTCCATACACATCTTTATATATATAGAAACTGGGCTGTATGAACATCAAGTGATAATGCTTCCTCTCTCCTTTGCTTCCAAAAACTACTTTGTGCTAAACTTAGAAGACTATAAAGGCCCATTTCTTTTTTGAGATCTCTTGGGCCTTTTGCATTGACAGCTGATGCTGCTAGTTTGGCTTATCTTTGAAGTGATTCTGGTAGGTACTTAAATCTTTGCTACTTGCTCAATCCAAGTTTCATATTTGGGCATTTTTAGCTCTGTCTCCGTACATCACACAGCAAATTTTACTAGATTTAATTTTGTCATTCATCTCTGCTGCTAGGCCTCTGCAAATTGAGCTTCTATATAGACAACAGATTAGATTTAGTGGGTGTCCAGAGCATGGTTGTGTGCAGATTGTGTGTGCCTGCTAACTCTTCTGTCCCCTTTTTATAGGGGACGTGGCGTGGGACCTCCGCCACCACCTCCACGTGGAGCTCTTGTGCGGGGGGCCCCAGTGAGAGGTGCCATTGCAAGAGGAGCAGCTGTGGCCCGGGGTGTTCCCCCTCTTCCAGCAGTGAGAGGTGCCCCTGCACCAAGAGCTCGGGCAGCCGGCATTCAAAGAATACCTCTTCCTCCCCCTCCTGCACCAGAGACCTATGAAGATTATGTAAGCAGTTTTTAACTTTCTGAGAGGAGGGAGAAAGTCTGATAACAGATTACTTGCGCCTAAAAACTTTGGTTTATCCGCAACACCCAAGATTATACATACGTAAGAACATAGAGAGCATCCTTTGTCAGAATCAGATGACTGGTCTGTCTAGCACAGTATTGTCAGCAGTGATTGACTGCAATTCACTGTGGGATTTCAAACCAGGGTCTTTTCCCAGCACTGCCTAAAGATGCTGGGGATTGAACGTGCAAGCAAATAGCCTGCTCCTCCCCCAGAGTTAGACCTTTTTTGACCACATGAACACCTTACATATCAAGCACTATGATATCACTTTAACAATCATGCCTTCTCCCAAAGAATTATGGGAGCTACTGTTTGTTAAGGGTGCTGAGAGGTGTTAAGAGCCCCCACCCATTCGCCTCACAGAGCTGCAATCTTCAGAGGGTTTAACAGTCAGTCCCTCTTCCCAGCGAATTCTGAGAATTGTAGCTTCCTGAATATGGGTCTCCTAACAGCTCTCAGCACTCTTAACAGACTACATCTCCCAGAAGCCTGAGAAAAGCTATGACTATAGAAAGTAAAATCATACTGTTTTAAATACAGTGGTACCTTGGGTTAAGAACTTAATTTGTTCTGGAGGTCCGTTCTTAACCTGAAACTGTTCTTAACCTGAGGTACCACTTTAGCTAATGGGGCCTCCCGCTGTTGCTGCCATGCCGTCGCCACGCAATTTCTGTTCTCATCCTGAAGCAAAGTTCTTAATCTGAGGTACTATTTCTGGGTTAGCGGAGTCTGTAACCTGAAGCGTCTGTAACTTGAGATACCACTGTATATGGTGGGGTCTTCCTCTCTTGTGCACACACACAACTTTGAAAGAATATAACAGATGTCATTTGATAAGTACAGGGGAAAGGCATGCTTGCTTGGTACTGTACAGGAGAGTTTGATAATAGCATGGGCCTTTGGACCTGCCTACTTTAAAAAGTAATGGCCCTTAAGAATGAATAAGCCTTGTCTTCAGTGAAGAAAATAGCACCAAGCAGAGACAGAAATTGTGTCTGCTTGGCAGTTGTTTTCTTGAGGTTTTCCTCCCTGCTAGCCTCATCCTCCTTACACTGCATCTTTAATGCTTTCTGATTCACAGAAATAAGACTTGATCACAGATCCTGGTGAAGTACTGCTTGGCAAAGGACCATAGTCTAGGGGGACCTTGGTTGCTCGGAAGTATGGAGGGAGGATGATTGTACCAGTTCTTAAAGAAATTTCACAAACTTTGTAGTAGCAAACCAGCTTTTGCCATGCTGACTGGGGTGATGTAGTCCAAAATATCTGGAAGACAACAGGTTGGGGAAGTCTGGTCTATTCCATTTATTAGACCAAGATTGTTATATCTACACTGGGCAATTGTATTTTTTTAGTGCGTGAAATATTTCCAAGGACATTGTTTGGATAACTGCAAGGTAAAGTAATGTGTGTTTGAAGGGGGTACCTGTGTGTCACTTTTGTGATTTGGACTTTTATAGATGCTACTTTGCTTGGTATTTTATTTTATATTTTTTTACAATATCTGACTCCTCCCTTGCCTCTTTGTCTATTCCAGGGCTATGACGATGCTTACGCAGAGCAAAGTTACGAAGGATATGAAGGCTACTACAGCCAGGGTCAACAGTAAGTGCTTCCTTTTGATTACTTAGAATCAAGTTGGAAGGGGACTTGTCGGGTAATGTTGTCCAACCCCCTACAATGCAGAAATATGCAGTTGGCTCATACAGGGATCCAGTCCACAACCTTTAGTAGCATCACGTTCTAACCAACTGAGCCACATTAGTTCTTAATTGCCCTGTGTCTTCAGCAGAACACAAGGATATTGTGTTTGTGTGTGCTTCTGCATCTATACCATGAGTATCTGTGTTACAAGGATCAGCACTGTCCAGCATTCCCTGGGCCTTGAGTGATTGGGTAACTACAGCCTTAGCAAAGCACTGTGTTCCCCAAAAGTCAGGTAAAGGGCCCCGTCACATCCACTAAGCCTTGGCCTCATTGGCATGGACTTTTCCTTTACTGTTTGTGAAGATAGCTGGGCCTGGGCTCCCTCTTCCCTTACAACTTTAGCTAATGGACAGTATTGCAAGGAAGCATAGTATCTGGTCTAGGGAGTCCCTAACTATTGCAAGAAGCACATCCACATTACCCTCTCTGTGAGATAGATGGTCATTTGGACCATCCTAAATAATAACAGCATGATGATTAGAAAGATACAACACCTCAAGGGATAATATTAATAATAATCATCATCATCATCATCATCATCATCTGTCTTGTTATTGCAGGGAAACAGAATATTATGACTATGGACATGGTGAAGCACAGGAATCTTATGAAGCGTATGGTACGTCTGCATGCTCTGTTGCCATGGCAGAAGCAGAACTCTGTGTTCGATGTATTTTAGTCAGTTATTTTTTGCCTTGAATGCAAAAGATAAAAAGGTTATCATGATCTAAGTTTTTTGAGAGGCAGTATGTAGGATATAACGAGTCTTTTCAGCTGAGAACAAATCTGGAGATCTTGCCTTTAGCTGATGTTACTCTGAAAATGTCCAGTAATCTTAAGAATATACTGGCTATCTTAGTGCAATGAAAATGTTTACTAGAAAGTCTAATTACCAGTGAGGTTTATCCCAAGTTTTCATTCTGCACCAAAAAGCAGAGCTGTTATTGTTCTGCTAACCACTAGAAAGTGCAAGACACTCAGCAGGGAATAATAAAGCCCTGTGGTCTTCTCTCTTTCATTTTTAACTTGCAAGATTTCAGCTGACATTTTGCCACACATTCTAGACCATTTTTAAATGCTTAAAGCTAAGGACTGTATGTGTGTATCTTTGTAAAGGAAAGGTTGGATTTCTCAGGATGCTGAATTTATTGCCAATAATTCCATTCCACATTGGCACAGTAGGGTCATGAAATCCATGAAGCTTTAAATATCACCAGTGTGAGACAAGAAGTATTTAGCTGCCAAAGAATTCTCGGATGAGTATGAGGAAGATAAAAATGAGAGCTCCTTGCAACTCTAAGAAGGTTTGTCCCCTTCTACACTGAGATATTGGCAACTATGGAAACAGCTTTCTGGTCGTGACAATCTTTGTGAAAGATTGTCAGTGTTTCCATTTATCTGTCCTCTTCCTTTGGGTTGACTCTAAGCATTATTTTTCTGCCTCTTCAGTATTACTGTTGCATCCTCTGATTTTCCTGACTAAAGGGACCAAACTTCCTCTGGGCCACTGGGCACGACAATGCTTCTCTTAATTAGTTCAGTTGTAACTAATTTTAGTGTATGTGCCTGCTTTCCTGTGGACAAAATGAGAAAAATAACTTGTGTGAGCCAGCCATGTTGAATTAGAAGTGTGAAGTTTTAGCTAGTCAGAAGAGTATGGATTTCAACAAAACTAATTTTGTCTTGTTTTTGAAAGGAACCTGGTACTTTTCTGATGTTTCATTTCCCCCAAAACTGTTAATATTCCTCCTTATTATGCCTTCTATGTTTGGTGAAAATAATAGTTTCCTACTGCACCTGAGGACTGTATTGTCTCCTGTTGGGCATGTGCAAGGAGGGTATGTTTGGATGGCACATGATGCAGCTTGCTGAAGTCTGGTCTGGTCAGTCCTTTGGATAGGAATACATCTTGGAAACACCAATGCCACCTTGAGCTCTGTGATGAAACAGGCGAGATAGAACTTGTACTAAATTTTAAAAGTATTTTCTCAGGGCAACAAAGGCTATGGTGGTAACATATGAGAGCAGACAACTAAACCCCTCAGTTGAAGCTGTCCACTTGTAGAGAATCATGCGTCCTTTAAAAAGATACGTTCCATTAATAAACTACTAGGAGTAGAGTTGTGTGCAGCAAAACTTTGGCCAATTCTGTGTTTTGATTACCTGCAATGAACCATTTGGACTCTTGATGATTTGTGCAAGACTTCTGTGTCTTGCCAGCTCTGAATAGTGCTTCACATACACTCCAGTTCCTTCCAAAGCACCATTTGGGTAGCACACTGAAATCTATGCCTAGGTCTCTTTTCAGGGTTATTTGCTAACACCATGATTCATGAAAAGCAAAACAGCTGTCCTTTTTCTGCTGCCTACATGCGCTATTTTCTTTCCTGCAGGTCAAGATGATTGGAATGGAACAAGGCCCTCGCTCAAGGCCCCTCCGACTAGGCCAGTGAAGGGAGCGTACAGAGAGCACCCATACGGACGCTATTAAAGCATACATGAGGGGGAAATATCACTTTTGAGCAAACAGTTGTTTCTGATTCTTGTATCTCCCAGGATTCCTGTTGCTTTACCCACAACAGACAAGTAATTGTCTCCCTGATTTTTCTCTGGCTCCCTTTTTCTCCCACCTTCATCCTCCCCCACCACTGACCTTGCATTCTGGCTTCTGTATGTAGTATTTTAAAATAATTTAGATTTAGAAGACTGAATTCAATTTTTAAGTGTGTAGATGGCTTTTTTTTCTCTGTTTAGATATATAAACACAATTGTACCTTTAAAAAGAAAAAGTTGAGGTAAAAAATGTTAGTTTCCAAAGTGACATGCTTGCTTAACAGTTATGAAATTAAAGTTTGTTAATCTTTAAGTATTTTTTGTTTTTTAGGCAACCCATAAAAGTTGTAGTTGCAGAATCCCAAAAGTAGGCTACATTTCAAAATTCAGGGTTGGCTTTTAATGACTTAAAATCATAATGTAATGGTAGCAACTGCCGCAGTTTAAAAAGTAAGCTCAAATGTCAACACTTTGCCCTTAAAAGCAGATTGCTTGATTAATCTTAAGTTTAAATGTTAATAGAAAGAATTCTCCTTAACAGATAAAACAGTAATTTTTTTTCTCAATCAGTTTAACTTTAAAAAAAAAAATTAGGTTTGTAACATTGACCATGTGGGTTTTGAAATCTAGCCCCAGTGTTGAGATGCTAGTGACGGACGTTCTCCAGCAAAAGGTGTTCTTGGCTTAATTCTGCATGAAGAATTTTTAAGAGAAGTGGACATCTAGCTGCTCTGTAATTTTTATATTGCTCTAACTGCCCAGTGTTTTGATATTAGGAAGTATTAAATGAATAGCTGTGCATTGTGTCTCTCTCTTTTTTCTTTTCTTTTTTCTTAAAGGAAAAGCTGAACACTTGAGTGTTTGCAGTACATAATACAGCTCAGGCTTAAAATTGGCAAAACTGTAAAGCTTTTAGCCATTCCAATGACATGTTCAAGTGTGTCTCAACACTAGCTTTATGTTAAAAAGGGACATTGCAGCTGAAAAAAGCAAGGAGCTTCATTTTGTACATAGATTTGTACACTGTTCTCCCACTTTGTTCTTGGAAGATTAAATGCTACTACTTGTGTAAGCCTGCCTAAATAGGTAGCTAAAATTTGTCAAGATGTCTGCAGCAGTTTGTCAATAAAGTTTAGTCCTTTTTTAATCAAAGTAAATGTGATGAATTGTCATTTTTTTTTAATTTTGGTCAAGCAGTAAAATAGATTGTCCTCTTTCAATTAATTTAAATTAATGCTAAAGTACTTGGTCTGTTTTTTAAAAAGAAGTTCTCTTAAAATCCGAAGACGTCTTTAAAATGGTATGTTCTGAAAGTTTTAAAACTTTACCAAGCTGAGTAAGCTTAATTTTAAAACAAAATTGTTTTTCACCCCCTGGAAGTTGAGCAGTTGTGCCAGAAACGGGGCTTCAAGTGGCAGCATCAGTGTTCTGTTTCACTGAAGGGTTGAGACATCTGCTGGCTTTTTATCTTGAGTCTGCGGACAGCTGCTTCTGCACCAGCCCCTTTGTAGCTGCTATTGATTTCAAAAGGGCAGAGTGGCCTTGCGCAAGCCCCATTTATTTTGGTGACACCTGCGCAAGGAATGTCCCCAGGGGATTGTGCCCTCTGCAGAGAGGCGGAAATTGTTGATCCAAAAGTAACTTTCATCAAAACAGTGTGACTCCAAAAGCCTTTTTCACAGATAGAAAAGACGACTTCTTCCTTTTGCTGCATCCACAGATTTCCCTCTCCTCAGACTGCCTGCTTTTCAGGGCGGCATTCCTTGGGTTCCAAAGCAATTACAAAGTGGTGGCTTATGTAGGGAGCAGGCAGATTGTTCTCAATAGCCCATTAGGAAAGGCACATAATGCAGCTTTGCTAACTGCCCACCTGTCCACACATCCCCATGTTAGTGATTTGCTGCCTTCAAAGAAAATCAGCTTCCCTGCCTGGTTGTCTGGAGGAAAGTCTCACTCACTGCAGATGACCAGGTTAAACAGCTGTTGACAAGCCTGGCATGATAGCAGAACTGACTGCTGTGAAAAGCTGGTGGCTTGTACTTACTCTCCCTTCTTGGCAAAATTTAAAATCGAGTATTCACTGGGAAAGAACTGCTTGGGGGTGAAAAAAAAGTCCACTGTTACTGTCAAATTGCTCATAGCAGTGCATGATTGAGGGAAGCTACTTTTAAAAGCCAAAAAGAGTTGTATTTGTAGATTGTTATTTTAAAAAAATGTAAATAACTGAATTTTCCACAATGGTTTGGAGTCAGCTTTCAGGGCTTAATGTCTTGCTTGATGAAAAGAACACCCAAAACCCCCCTTTTAAAGGAAAATTATCGCAGGAGAATTCAGGATGTCTTAAAGCTAACATGCACCGAAAAACTCAAAAGGTAACCTAAATGTCTGATTTTAATGGCACATTTCTTTTATATAAAATGTGACGGCAACTTGCATAAACTTTTATTACTGAAGAAGTTCTTCAAATGTTAATTTTAAATGTAAAATCTTGTTTAAAAAAGATGGTTTAAAAATAGATACTTAAAATACATCCACTTGCTTATGCATAAATTAGCAATAATGTTTTAATACTTGTGCCCTTTGTATTTGCAATGGACCGTAACCTTGGGCAAAAAAAAAAAAAGCAAAAAAAAGCAAACAGAATCGAACCTTAAATATCAAAAATGGATGTAGCTAGTCCTCTGTGTTTACCAACAAAATCTACTCAGTTATTCAAGTAAAACTCTGGCCCTTATTGACCCAGTATTGCTGTTCACTATATTAAAACATTTAGTACTTAGGTGTTAAGTTGCATGTGTTGGTTTTTTTCCCCTAGAGCAGTGGGTCCTAATTGGTGGTCTGCGGACCCCGGGGTCTGCGTAACCCACCCAGGGGGTCCATGGCACCGTTCACAATAAAACTACCCTGGAGATAGCAAAAAATAATTCAAAAGTAAGGGATCCATGGCTTAGCTTTTGAAAAACAGGGGATCCGCAGTACTTAGCTAATTGGGAACCACTGCCCTAGAGTTTTTAAATTGCATGCCAAGAGTGTATCAACATTTGTTTTGATTTGTGAGTCGTTATGAAGATGCTTACTACTCTTCTCTGTTTGCAGGAGGTGCTCTGCTGTTGGGGTGAAAATGACTTTTGCTGAGGACGAGTTGGGTATGCTATTCGGCAGTTTCTACTTTTCTGGTTTTGGAACAAAGAACTTTTGTATCTCATATAAGCTACATTTGCATGACCAGTCACTTCGGTTCAATAAGGCTGTGCTGGCGCTTAACTCGTCATTTAGCCAAAACAGGCCAAAAATCAAGACAGAAGGATGGGCAAGGCTGTGTACGCAATGGTTTAAAAACATATATTCAGTTTTGACACTATGGGAAGTGTCAAAATGCATAAACATTGCATATTTTGCATAGTTCACTCTAGTCTGGGGAGGGTCAGTCACTGAAGCCCCAGCCCCAAATATTGGACATATTATTCACCTCTCTGGCTTCTGAAACTGTAGCAGGCACTTCAAGCATACTTTGAAATCTTCAGGAAGCTAAAATATTTGCACCTTCTGCTTGTTTCTAAGTGCCTGTGGGATTATGCCACACACAACACGAATACAGCCTGCCCTTCAGGAACTATTTTGGAGCTGTTTGTTCATGTGAATGTTGCCAACCCCAGTTGACACTTGATTCCTTCTCCCTTTGCCTTTAAAGCAATTGGCAGGTTCTCCTAAGACAGGTGTGGGGAATTTGTTGACTCACCAGGTGCTGAAGCCCCAGCTTCCATGCCAGACAATCAAGAGTGATATTTGTAATCCTGCAGTGCTTGGGGGCGGGGGCACCAGTGGGTCTCCCTTATCTAAAAAATTTGTGGCAGTTAGGAAATTAAGCCTTTGCTGGCCAAAGGAAAGTGCCGGAAAAGAAAATAGAAGAGAAATTGCCAAAGTATACAGCTGTGAGGTCACCAATTACCTACTGTCGAACCTCTGCATCTTCTCAGCTGATTAATTAGCATCTTGAACTTGGCAGAGAGCCCACACTTCCCAGCTAAGCTAGATGATCTTATGAATAAGTCATTCAACCACAGTGGCCCCTCACTGACCAATAATGACCTAGCAGAGAACTTAAGCTAGTAAAGCATTTTACATGCTACAAAAATTATATAAATTACTGTTTCCATAGAGTTGTAGAGTTGAAAGCACATGTGTGTGGTTTCGTATGTTAGGGTGTGAACCATTGACTAATGGAAGAGCTCCCTCTAGTGGCTTCAGAATGATCACTTAACTATCTAGCTTGTTTCTTCCCGCTCAGATCCAAAGAAAACAACACTGCAAGCTGGGAAGAAACTATTGATAAAACAACTGAGTGAAACTGTTTAACAGGCAGGACCACAGTGAGTCAATTCTGGACCTTTCTGAGCAATGTGCCCAAAAGACGAGCTCCCCAAACCTAGAATGCTGGCCCCAAATCAGGCCAGGGTTTATCGTGGGAAGGGGGGTGGAAATTATGTGCCAGAAAACCTAACTTTTCCATTACAATAAACTGGGCAAACAGAATGCTGGAATCTGCCTTCTCCAACCTGGTGTCCCTCAGATGTTTTGGATCACAACTCTCATCATCCCAAGCCAGCATGGCCATGGGGACGATCAGAGATGTAGTCCATGGCCCCAGGTTTGGGAAGACTTTGCACTGTGGGATAGTGTGTGACCCAAAATCACCCATTGCAGAGCATAGATTTGAAGCTGAGTCTCCGCAGTTGGAAGCTCTAACCATTACATCACATTGATTGGATACTTTTTTTGAGACACAGCATGATTCTTGAAAGGTTTCCAAATTAACTCTGTTGCAGTTCTTCTCTTGAGGTTGCAACCCAGCAAGACTATATGTGTGCATTGGAAGAATATGTAGCTAGAAGAGTTGTCTCTTCACCATGTAGGTGTATTACAAACCTATACGTCTTTAGCACTGCCCTCCATATTTGCTGTGAATTTAGGGGCCCTGGAAACCCTGACCTAAAGGAACTACAATATGAGAACCATTGACATAACTTTTGCAGCATAATTTACTGATTACATCCTGAGTTTCAGTAATTCTCTCCTATTTTTCTCTAATAGATGGAATCATCAAATACAAGAAGAGGCGGCAACATTATTATGAGGCACATTTTTACCAAGAAGTGCTCTTTGGAGAATTTCTAATCTCTGTAAACTATATGTGTACTGGGGCTTCAAAGACCTGTTTTCAGTTGGTTCAGTTTTCAGTCTGGGATCATTTAAGTTCAGTTTAAATAATCCTCACACTAATCCTAAAATTTGGAAGTGCTTGTGAATGAATATGTAGAATACAAGGTACATTTTGTGCTGGCACAAGTTCACTACAACATTCATTGCAGGCAATCAAGGCAGTGTACATCTGTTTATTGCTGGACCATGAAGTAGATGAGCCCCAGATACATTATTTTAGTGTGCTGTGGTATTGAGTACATTTTAATAAAGGTACTCCATTTTTTTAAAAAAACAACGATTTCATGTTAAATCATTTTAGTAAATTTGTATTATTTCTAAATCTCCCAAAACTAGAATGGCTTCCTGCCTCTTTTGATCCATACCAAGGTTGAATTGTAATTGTACAGGTAATTCAGTTGATATGCTCAAACACTGAAGTTTTGGGGTTTGGGGAAATGACTGTATATATGGTGTGTTACAGAAATGTGTGGTCTTTAATTTTCTTGTCTGAAATTAATTTTTGCATGGAAGCCTTCTGGCACTGATTAGCTGGATAAATCCCTGCTTTTCTCTGCAACCTCAAGGGCTAGAAATGAGCTTCTTATTTTCTCCTGTTTTTCTTCCCCACACTACCACAACTGGGTGTTACAATAGTTGCCAGACTATAAACATCTGGTTCTAATGTAAGTGTATTCTTGATTCTATGACTCTTTTTACGTATGCTTTTTTTAAAAAAACACTTGATAATTTAAAAATCCCTGTCTTAATCTTGAAAGTGAAGTTTACACCCCTGGGGGGTAATCTACTCTTTAAAAAAGGAGCTTCTTTAAAAATACAAAAGGTGACAAGCGTATTTTTAGCAGCAGTCACATCATAACTGGTTACCACCTAAACCCTAGATTAATCTCAACTTTGATTTAACCTTACCTTGAAATTATTTACCAAAACAATATGTCAAGGGAGGAGTCTTCCAAAGAGAGGGTTAACATACAGCAGCCTTCTCCAGCCTGGAGTCCTCCAGATTGATTGATTTTTTTATTTACTTATTTATTTACTGGACTACAACTCTATAATTAGTTTTAGCCAGCATTGCCTGTAGTCGGGGGTTATTGGTGTTACGGTACAAAACATCTGGAAGGTGAAGGGTAACGAGAGAAGGCAAAGCAGGATTTATTTTGTTCTAAGCAACCGTAAGGTATAGGTGTGCTCAGCTCTGCAGCATGCAATACAGTGCTTCTAACTACACACAGAATGCATTTCCTGGTGTATATATCTAAATCAGGAGTGTGCTTTTGTGTGGAAGGCATGGTGACAGGATCTGGAGCTTCAGCATCTTAGTTTAGAAATTGAGGAAAGAGTATGCCCTTTGGTGGACATTGTACACAATTTATATGTGTTGTGGGTAGAAACATTGCTTTGGTACCATTTTGTGTCTGCTGCTGCAGTGTAACCTATCTACAGATGCCTACTTCATCAGATGTGTTATGTGAAACATTGGAAGGGTGCAAAGTAAGGTAACAGATTATGCAAGTGGTAAAATTTGAGGTGAATACAAAAGGCCCTCAGACCAACCTGTTGATGGCACTGACAGCTCTTTAGTTGAATAAAGGTATAAGAAAAGTGAAGGACCCCTGGATGGTTAAATCTAGTCAAAGGCAACTGGGGGGTTGCAGCACTCAACTCACTTCTGGCCGAGGGAGCTGGCATTTGTCCACAGACAGCTTTCCGGGTCATGTGGCCAGCATGAATAAACTGCTGGTACAACAGAACACCATGACAGAAGCCAGAGCACACGGAAACGCCGTTTACCTGCGCACTGCAGCGGTACCTGTTTATCTACTTGCACTGGTGTGCTTTCGAACTGCTAGGTTAGCGGGAGCTGGGACAGAGCAACAGGAGCTCACTTCGTCTTGGGGATTCAAACTGGTGACCTTCCGATCAACAAGCCTAAGAGGTTTGGTGGTTTAGACCATAGTGCCACCCGCGTCTACAAGAAGGTGTAAGAGCTCAGTGGTGTGTGTGTTAATTGCCTTGCAGGCTGTTCCCATTTTAGAAGAACATAGCTCATTAAGGCAGTTACCCTTCCAAGTTCTGGAGTGGTGGAGCCTATGAAGTTTACTAGAATGGCCCTCAGCCAAAAGAAACCTGTTTCTTAGGCATGCTTTATCAAATGACTGCCTTCTCTCTCTAGCTGACCCTTCCCCTCCAGCAGTCCTATGCTGGCCTCTCCTGTATCTACGTATTGTCATGCTGCAGTTGGTGGTTGTGGTAAGCAAACAAAGGCCCCTCCATAAATTGTCGTGCAACAGCACTGTATTGCAATGTCGTGATCGGGAAGTAAAAAAGGGGGGCATTATTTTGCAAACCGCCCCCCCCCAAAAAAAAACCACTGTGTGTGTGCTTATATGACATGAGGGGAAGAGTTGAGTCAGTGGAGTGCACAGTCTTAATTGTCAGCACTAGGGTGGGGGTTTTTAAAGGTCTTAGAAAAATACAAATGTGAAGTACTCTTTAGACCAGGGGTAATCAACCTTGCCAGAGCAGCGATGTCACGCTGGCCATGTGACCCGGAAGTGTCTCCGGACAGCGCTGGCCCCTGGCCTCTTAAGTGAGATGGGCGCACAACCCCAGAGTCTGTCAAGACTGGCCCGTACGGGCAGGGGTACCTTTACCTAATCAACCTTTTTATATGTACCACCCACTAATGCATCTTACTTGAGGGTAAAATTTCCTTACCGCCCACCAGTGCTGCAGTAACGTGTCGTAGAACCCCCTACCGCCCACATGGAATCCTGAAACACCCACTAGTGGGCAGGAGGGACCAGGTTGACTGTTGCATCAGTATTCCACAAAGGAGATCAAGGTGGTGTCCGTTCTTCTCCCTCTCCACAGTTAAGCCCCACAATAGCTCTGGAATGTAGGTTCGGCTGAGGAGATCCCGCAGTCGGTGGCAGTAAGCCAGGACCGGTGGCTCTCGATACTGGGCTTCAACTCCCATCCTAAGAAGCTTTTGTCCCTGTTGGCCGGTGGCAGCTAGAGGTCCACATGCGCATCCTTTCCTCTCACGTAGCATGTGGCGAGTACACAACAGCCGCGGGGGAAAGCGGGGTGCGCGCATGCGTGTGGCTGGTACTGGAGGGCTTCCAGCAGTCGCCCGTTAGGATCCCCGCAGGGGCGAAGAGATCTCCGGGCTTCATCAGAAGTTGTTCACCAGCGATGAGGCATGATGGGAGTTGTAGTCCAGTAACTGCCTGAAGGTCCCACGTGGCTGGCGCCGGGTCCTAGAGACGGACATTTAACTATTCCCTGAACTGACAGCGGCTCTTCGCGCGCTTGAAGGGCCGCCTCCCTCCATCAACCCGCGCGCTATCCGCCGCCCAAGGAAGACGCGGCCTGAGGCCCCCGCCGTTCTTCCCGCCCAACGAGCCACGTGACTGACTCCGCCCCCTCCGCCAATGCTTTTTCCCCACCGCCCCTTTTGTCCTTCGTCGGATGCCGTCGCCTTCCCTAGCAGAGAACGCGAGGCTCCGCCCGCCATCTTCTTCCTTGCTGCTTGTGGTGCTGCTGCTGCCGCCGCCGCCACCCGGTTCCGGCCGAGCTCCGCCTGCGGGAGATGGGTAAGGCGGCGGGGAGACGGAGGGGGATGTCCGCAGGCTTCCCTCCGCCGTCGCTGGCCCCTCCCGCCGCGTGCGGCCCCCTTTCTCCCCCTTGACGCCCGGCCCATCCGCGCCCCCTGGGTGCCCACTCCCCACATGGCCTGAACTTCCCCGCCCCACCCACAGAATCTGTGTTTCTTAGTTTTTTACGCTCGCTGTTTAGCTGGGTAGGGAAACGGGGGCGGTTCCCACTTGTGGCTTACAAGTGTTGCAGATAAGACCTGTCACCTGTCCCTGTCCTCGGTCTTTTAAGAATTAAATGGCCTGGCACAAAAGGAAAATAGGAGAAGGAGGGAGAAGGAAAAAGACACACTCAAGCATTTCCCCTGCTTTCTCTCTCCTTTACAGTGGTTGCTCGAAGTTTTGGTCTTGTGTGTTTACAGGGACCAGGAGGTCTGTCCCTTTATGGCAGGGGCTCCCATTGCTCCCCCCCCCTCTGCAACATTTTACTTTTTCTTTGTATACTCCTCTGATTCTTTATCATTTTGGACCTGCTGCTCTTTGCCATTTGTCCCATGTTGCCAGCACGAGCCAGGTGCTGTTCAGAGTAACTGCCAAACTATCCCTGCTTGTCAGCAGCAGCTGTTAGTTTATTGCTATTGTCACACGAAGATGCCTTAGGCAGAGCCAGAAGCTGGTCTGCCTAACTCAGTGTTGTCTGCACTAACCAACAGCCCTGCACACAAGCTTTGGCCCACCAAGCCAAACCCAGCTCCTTAGCTGTGTGCAGCTGTCAAATGAGGGGTGTGATAAAACCTTGAGGGTTTGATGCCTGTCTGGGGTGCATGTGGGGACTCCTGGTGACTGTGATCTCCTGGCAGGCCACAATACATGGCTTGTGGGCTGTGTTTGGCTTGGAGAATCGCTGGTTGCACATACCTGATGTATAATGTTAGGAACACACTGTAGCTACCTAGTTCTGAGTCTCAAACTACTGTTAAATGGGCAACCTCAGAAGATAGTGGACTCTCCAGGTTGGATAGCCATCTGTCAGGGATTCTTTCATTGTGATTTCTGCATTGCAGGGGGCTAGATGACCTTTGGGGTACCATCCAGTTCTACGTCTTTGATTCTGTTGGTCCATCCAGCTCTGTTATATTGACACCAATAGCTCTCAACCTCTTCAGTCCCTGTGTTTGAGAACCCACATTTTCATTTTATGTTACCAATTTGTACAGGGATAGTGCTGCTGCCGCCATTTACCATGTTACACGGGCCCAATTGGCCTCCATTAGAAGTCAGGCATTTTGCATTACTGGTCCCAAGCTGCAGAACACTCTTCCAGCAGAGATTCAGCAAGCATCCTTCCTTTTGATTTTTAGATGTTTCTTTAAGACTGTTTAGTCTTAATGGGGACGCAGTCTTAATGGGGACGCATAGTCTTAATTGGGGACGCAGGTGGCGCTGTGGGTTAAAGCCTCAGCGCCTAGGGCTTGCCGATCGAAAGGTCGGCGGTTCGAATCCCTGTGGCGGGGTGCGCTCCCACTGCTCGGTCCCAGCGCCTGCCAACCTAGCAGTTCGAAAGCACCTCCGGGTGCAAGTAGATAAATAGGGACCGCTTACCAGCGGGAAGGTAAACGGCGTTTCCGTGTGCGGCTCTGGCTCTGGCTCTGGCCAGAGCAGCGATGTCACGCTGGCCATGTGACCCGGAAGTGTCTCCGGACAGCGCTGGCCCCTGGCCTCTTAAGTGAGATGGGTGCACAACCCCAGAGTCTGTCAAGACTGGCCCGTACGGGCAGGGGTACCTTTACCCTTTACCTTTAGTCTTAATGCAGCTATTGGAAGCTTTTTTTGACACACCAGTCATTTTAATGATTGTTTTGCCATGGCTCAAATGAAGTCTTATTGCTGTACCCCACCCTGATATTTCAGCATATAAAAGATAGGATATAAATACATCTATAAATAGAATAAGTATGCCTTAGGCCAGGCCATAAGCCACCAATGGGTCCTTAAGCACCAGTTGAAGCCCAGTGGTGTACACCAGTGTTTCCCAACCTTTTCCCAACAGTCCCGTTCTGACCTTGTTTCCTTCCTATGGCCCCTCATGGGCATAGCCAAGAGGGGACAGGGGGACAGTTGCCCCCCCATAAGTAAAAATCAATGCAAATCTGAAGTTCTGCCCCCCCCCCAACAAAAGCCCATGCCCTAACAAAAATCCTGGCTATCCCCTTCCTCTCCCACGCTACTGGTAGAAAGGTAGCTATTTAAATGTTTTGTTTATAAATAGAACATGTTTTGTTTGTAGTTTTTATAATTTATACAAAATACAATTACATAAAGTGATAGGAGCATAATGAAATATTGTTGAAGCAGAAAAACATAGAATCATGGAGCTGGAAGCGACCCCAAGGATCGTTCTAGTGCAAGCCCCTGCAGTGTAGGAAAGGTGCACAGGGAGTTCTGTATATATGGGAGAATTTTAAAAAGCAAGTGGTCCTCACTGACCTGGTGCAAAAGTACCTTATCGTCTGAAGGAGCCCAGGCTGCCTAGATAAAACACTATAGCCCCCCCACACCCTTACCTGGGAGTAAGGCCAACTGAACTCAGTAGACACTTAGTTATTTACAAGATGCAAGTCAGCAGCACCAGACGACCCCACTCAGCTAGGCGCTGGGGTGGCTTGCACCTTGCAGAGTCAGGCTCAGGCTGCCACTGGGCACAGCACTGATGGCATCAACAAGCAGCTCCAGCTCTCCCAGCCCTACCCATTGCCACCCCACCATCGCACTTACCTGACCTGGGGATTTTGGATCGCAGACTCTACTGGTCAAAACAGGAGCCTCAACGATCGCCCTCTTCCACTGGAAACAAACCAGAACTGCTCCAAGAAAAAGCATACATGGCAAAAAGGAGCTCTAGGCCCTGGTGGGTCTCCCTCTTACCCACTTGTGATTGGCCAAGCGGATAGCCAGCCAGTCAGGATTTCCCCCCTTTGATTCTCACATCCCTCTGTGGCCTCCTAGCCTCATGCCATGGCCCCCAATTTATGTGATTTTCACCTGTGCCCCCCTTAGGAAATCCTGGGAGCCCCCAGGGGGCTCTATGGCCCCTGGTTGGGAAACACTGGTGTACACTGACAAGCAGATGCTCTCTAGGACTTCAGGTAGGGGCTGTTCCCAGATCTCTCTGGAGATGCCAGAGGTTGAAACTGGTACTTCTACACACAAAGCACATTTCCACCAAAAACTGTGACCCTTCCCCTTTTATTCCTTCCATAAATAGAAACCAGTGCCTACTGCATTTCCATACTCTTGATGTCACCAAAGAGTGGAGTTCAGGGTGGGGCTACATAGGTAGGAGAGGGCTTGGTTCTTAATGGCTACTAGAAAGTAGAGTTAGGCCCTCTCCCAGTGTGTCCCTGGATGCTTTTCTGTAACTTTCTCCCAAAGAATGGAATGACAACATTGGGTGGTAGCTTGTAGTAGGGGCGAAATCTGCCCAGATGCCAAGTGGATTTGGGGAGGTGGGCTTGTAGAGTGCCCTCGGAAAACAATGATGAGTATTTTGCTGAGGTCTCCTTCTGTCACTAAGAGTATGGCAGGTGGGTCGATGACACAAGAGTATCAAATGCTCTCTTAAAGGAGGTTTGGTTGGCTCCATCTGTGCCTACCTTTTGGCAAGCTGCAAAAATATGTTTCATCTTATTGTGCTTCTAGAAAGCTTTTTTCATGGACATTTTGTTCCATTGTATCGCTGCTGAGCATTAAAATTACTGTAATTGTTGTAAATGTTTATCGCCATGGACATTTTTATACTGCACTAATTATTTTAAAATTCTAAGTTGTTTTGGTGATTTTTCTTACAAATGGGAAATGGGAAGGTACTTGGAAATGGATCATATTTATTGCCACTTTTATATCTCATTCCCCCACTCAAGGAACTCAAGGCAGCATGCATACATCTTTTTCCTCCTCCACCATCACCACCCTTTCTCCCATTGTATTCTCACAACCATTCTGTGAAATAGGTTACCCAATAGGGTCTGGGTCAAGATCACTGTTTGTTTCATGGCTGAGCGAGGATTTGAGCCCAGGATCAAGAAACATCCTCCATTACACCACTGCCGCTTTTGCTGAACCTCTTCCCTTCCTTAATAACTAGGGCTAAGAAGAGAAAGTGATATTCTTAGGAGCCAACATTGAAATTTTTAGACACAGCTCTGATGTCTAGACACCAGCTTCTCATTCCTAGGGAGTGCATTGTACATACTAAAAATATTTGTGTTCTAGTAGACAGGCAGGCAGACACGTCTGTGAGAAGGGGACACACTACAGTGGAGCACCTGTTTGGCCACTGTGGATCCCCATGGCATGCACTATTTTACGTGAAGACATCCTAATACTTGTAAAGGGCTTACTTATACTAGAATTAGCTATTGAAATGATTATACGTGAAGAGTGTTGGTGTAACATAAAGCTCAAGCTCCTCGTTCCAGTCTTTCATCTATTATGAAGACACTAAGCAATTTCGGGTTTGCCTCTGACTCTCAGCCCTGAATCCACAATATATGAGTAATGTTACTGATCCACCTTTCAGGGCTGTTGTAATGATTACTAAGAGAATCTCTGTGAAGCCTAAGGGTTCACACACTAAGGGTTGGTGTCAGTGTGTGTACCAAATTCCTCTGGAAATTTTAGAACTATGTGATGTTTTGCAGATACCTAAGGAATTGCTATGACTACCCAGACCTAACATTTCCAGTTCTTCAAAGCAAAGTAATCGTTTGATGAGAGAGCTCAACCCTCTTTGACTATCGGTGGTTATGGCAGGGGGAAGAAGGGGCCCTAACCGGACGTCCTACTGCCGCAATCCTCTCTGTGAAACTGGAGCCACTGGGGGCGCTGGCCATTCCACCAGTTCTTCAGTCACCAGCGTGCGCTCCCGTACCAGGTGGGCATGAACCCCCAGAGACTGTTGGATCATTCTGTCTGATACAGAGTGCTGTCCTATCTGAATTCTCTCTTGCTCCTCCAGCACCCAAAGTTGACCCAGTACAGCTCATCAAGCTTAGCTGCTACTTTTCTCCTGTATACAGTGGCTTAGAAAAGTTGATAGGAAACTGCCATACACCAAGTAAGAGCATTGGTCCAACCAGCTCAGTGGTGTCTCCAGAATTTCAGACAGGTCTCTCCCAGCGCTACCTGGAGATGCCAGGGATCAAACCCTGGGACCTTCTGTACAACAAAGCAGATGCTCTAGCACTGAGCTATGACCCTTTCTCTAAAAGGGAAATGCTGATTCAAATTTCACCCCAGCCACAAACACACTAGCTGTATCCATCAACCACTGCCTCCACCTGCAGTATGGTGGTAGCAATACTGACCTAACTTGCAGGACTGTTAGGGTTTTTCAAGCATGAAACACTCTCAGCTTTGAAAAAGCACTGCAAATGCTTGGGATTTCATAGAGACTGCAGTTCCCAATGAGAGCACTTTCACTGTGTCCCATTTAGGTCAGGCTCTACTCTAAATCCCTTTGCTGTGCAATATGAGAATTTTTGCCACATGAAACTGGAGGTCTACATGGCACCCACTAGCCTGACTGATTTTAATGGGAGGCTAGAGTGTGAGGAGGCTGATGCCTTTTTAAGAGCCTGGTCATGCTTATATAGCTGTAGGGCAGCCTTCTAATGCTGTGCATCTAAGCCAGGGCTGAGGCATCTTTCTGTGGTGCTTGAAATGTTGTTAGACTTCCAACTCCTATCAACCCCAGCCTCTGTGTGTGTGGCCAGTGCTCAGGGATGGTGGTAGTTACAGTCCAGCAATTTACGGAGGATCACAGGTTCTCCATCCCTGCCCTAAACCATTTAGGTCTTTAGCGGCTACTGATGCTCTAAATTCAGTGTTGAATGTGTAACTACTACAGACACCACCTAGGCCCACAAGCAATCTGGTGGCCGAATTTCTGTAAGTTTCAGGCTCCCTTTAGAAGTATCCCTTTCCAGAAAGCATTACAGTAGTCCAGTCTGAGATACTGTATGCTGCCATGACTGATTCTGTTGTTTTTAATTTTTTTTGTCTTGAGCTGCCATGAATTTCAAAAAGGCACTGCAAATGATTTACAGAAATTATTATTATTATTATTATTATTATTATTATTATTATTATTATTATTGCTGTAAGACCTTGGCAATGCAGGCACATCACCCTTTCTTGCCTCGGGAAAGTGCACCATAGTGGCATTGAAGGGAGGGCAAGACAGGTAGAGTAGGGGGCATGGAGTGGGGGGCTGCTTATGACACAGAGGAGGGGAAATTGGGAGAACGCAATACATTGGTACAAAAAGTAGCATATTCATGTTAGCAATTTCAGGCCTAATTCTTAGGTGGGTGGATGCATTCAGAAGTTTTTCTGAGCTGTCTTTTTTTCCTTCTGCCCCTCTTCCCCTGTAGAAGTGGCTCAGGAACGGGCCTTTCCAGCCCTCCTCTGGCAACCCAGACAGTGGTTCCCCTCCAGCACTGCAAGATCCCAGAGCTTCCCATTGAGAGGAGCATCTTGTTTGAACTCCAGCTCTTCTTCTGCCACCTTATCGCCCTCTTTGTCCACTACATCAACATCTACAAAACAGTGTGGTGGTACCCACCATCACACCCTCCATCCCATACCTCGTTGGTGAGTATCTAGATATCTTGCTGCAAGATTACAAAATCACATTGATAAGGTCAAGAAAAGTATAGACATATACACACAAAATAACACTAAAGCTTTTTTATTATTCTCTAAAAGCTTAAAGAGGAAGACCTTACACTGCTTCCTTGAACAGGGCTCTACAGTGACACCTATTGACAGAACATGTTATAACAGGACAAGTTTTGCTGCAAAAGATGTGTATTACATAATCAGAAAGTGACAACAGCTGCTTCATTTCATATTTATGACTAGTAGCAAAGCTGGCTTCAGAGATCTGATCAGGCATTTGCCAGTGCCCAGAAGCATAATGGTGCACACTTTGCATGGAATAGCCAAGAAGGTCAGGTTCATTCTGTGAATTCTAGGATTGTACTCCCAACCTCTTTCAGATTAGGCAGGTCCACAAAGGTTCCTTGTCTGCGGGTGGTGGCGGGCAGTATCCTAATGCTGTGGGTATGGTGAGGCAAACCTCTCCAGTTCTGTGGTCATAGAACATTCATCCATATGAGTTAGAATTAAGGCAAAAAAACCCCAGGTGGGATTCAGGTCAAAAAAGCAGTAAGTCTTGGAGTGAGTGAACCTTCCCTTAGTCTTCATCAAGTTGGATCTTTGGTGGGTTCTTTTTTTCTGCTATAACTTCTCATATGTTTCCCAGTGGCCCATGGAAGCCTCTTCATTTTCATTTTTCTATAAGCTTGTGGACCAATCAAGTCCTCTTTTTCTGTTTCTGCTTCTTTCTACAGAATTTTCATCTCATCGACTTCAACGTCCTGGCAGTGACAACCATTGTTCTGGCAAGGAGGTTGATTGGTGCTATCGTGAAGGAGGTGAAGGAGGTAGAGGCCTGGAGCCCCCCACCCTATCTGGGGGGTTACTCGCTTCCTGTATTTAAGCCTGTACTTGTTTCAGCTTTTCTTTATTATGTAAAGAGCAGCTGTGCTCTCTGGCAGCCTCCATTCATTCCAGTGGATATGTCTATTACTGGCTTCCCATAAGCAAGCAGGGATTAGCACTGGTGAGCTTCTGTAGGGAGGGAGTTCCAAAAAACATGACCCTTTGTCCTTTCACCCCAGCCTGTAAAGTATGGCCTTCCTCACCTGTCTTAATGGGTGCAGCGAGACCACAGATGGAGTAAAGCAGCCCTTAGTGGATGTTTGGCTTAAGGCACATAACAGTGTAATACCAAGCATGTTTATTCAGAACTAAGTCCCTTTGAATTCATTGGGACTTAGTGAATATGCTTAGAGTCTGCAACCCTAGAACTAGGAATTCTGACGCACTGCTGATTTTTCCCCAAAGGGAGAGGGAATATATGATTTATGGGCTACTATTAAAATGAGAGGGACGCGGGTGGCGCTGTGAGTAAAAGCCTCAGCGCCTAGGGCTTGCCGATCGAAAGGTCGGCGGTTCGAATCCCCGCAGCGGGGTGCGCTCCCGCTGCTCGGTCCCAGCACCTGCCAACCTAGCAGTTCGAAAGCACCCCCGGGTGCAAGTAGATAAATAGGGACCGCTTACTAGCGGGAAGGTAAACAGCGTTTCCGTGTGCGGCTCTGGCTTGCCAGAGCAGCGATGTCACGCTGGCCACGTGACCCGGAAGTGTCTCCGGACAGCGCTGGCCCCCGGCCTCTTGAGTGAGATGGGCGCACAACCCCAGAGTCTGTCAAGACTGGCCCGTACGGGCAGGGGTACCTTTACCTTTACCTTATTAAAATGAGGCTGCATTTTAAATTGTATTTTAACCCGTATTTTAATAAACTGGGTTTCCCCCCACATTATGTTTTATTATAATTTTATTGGTGTTAGCTGCCCTGAGCCCAGCTCTAGCCGGGGAGGGCGGGGTATAAATAAACATTTATTATTATTATTATTATTAGCCCACAAGATGGGGTGATGTTTGCCACTTTGGGAGACTTTAAAAAAGAATTGGACAAATTCATTGAGAATAAGGCTATCTGTGGCTGCTAGTCATGACAATGGCCTTCATGTATTAGAGATGGGATGCCTTGGAATTCCAACAACTGGGGAACATGAGAGTGCTGCTGATCTTGTGTCCTGCTTGTGGGCTTCTCACAGGCATCTGGCTGGCCACTGTTGAAACATAATGCTGGACTACACGGGTCTTTGGCCTGATCCAGCAAGCCAGACTCGTCTTATCTTTCTCTTCCTCCTCCCAGGCTTCTCATACTGGCAAAGTCTCTCTTCCACGCTCTGTTTTCCTGGTGATCACTCGTTTTGCTGTCCTTACTGGGGCAGGTTGGAGTTTGTGCCGATCCATAATCCACCTCTTCAGGACATACTCACTCCTCAACCTCTTGTTCTTGTGCTATCCGTAAGTACCAGCAAACCCTTCTCATGTGATTATAGGTTGCTTTGGGTTGCCTTGGGCAGATAAATAATAACAGTGAGAAATTTCAGAGCCCCTCTTTTTCTGTTCTTCCCAGGTTTGGCATGTACGTCCCCTTCCTGCAGCTGAACTGTGACTTCCGCAAGACTGGCCTTTTCTCCCAAGTGGCCAACATTGGCCCCCGTGACACAGGTGAGGTCAGCTCAAGAGGCAAGGACTACCTATCTGTTCTGAAGGAGACCTGGAAGCAGCACACTCGGCAGTTGTACGGCATGGAAGCCATGCCCACCCATGCCTGCTGTCTCTCCCCGGACCTGATCCGCAACGAGGTGGAGTACTTGAAGATGGACTTCAACTGGCGTATGAAGGAGGTGCTGGTGAGCTCCATGCTCAGCGCATACTACGTGGCCTTTGTGCCCGTCTGGTTTGTGAAGGTATGTGAACAATGGGTGAGTTACCTCTGCAGCACAAAATCTAATTGAGGGGGGACTTTTTTGACCCAGGGACCGCACTTCCTTCTGAGGAACCTTTCAGAGGCTTCATGCCAGTGGTGGACGGGGCCAGAGGCAAAAGTGGGCGAGTGATAAATGCAAATTTTACCTTTGTACAGCAAGCTAGTTTCTACACACACTGACAAAACAGATAATGTAAGAAACAAACACATAAACTGAAACGTAAATTAACACAAACATTTCTTTTGTGGGTGGCAACCTGGAAGGAAACAAAAGTGGATATTGTTGCCTTTGAATTTCCCATTATTTACTTGCTCTTTAAAGCAGGTAGTCAGGCTTGGCAGCTTTTCAGAATTTGGGGTTTTTGTACATGTGTGGTCTTCGTTCCTGTTGGGCCACAGATGATTTGCATGAGTGTGTTTTGTTTAGGCAAAGGCAGCAAATGGTGTCAGTAGCTAATAACTCTTTGAAATTTTGTACATTCTGGCCTCCTCTGCCACCACCCATGAAATAGAGTGGCCCATCCCTGCTGTAGAACGTTCTCACAATCTCACTGCCTTGCACCTACAAAAGCAGTTCTCTTGGTAAATGCAGATTGGATTGGTTTACTTTGTGGAGGTGAAAGGCCAGCTCTAAAGATGCCATGCCTGTCTAACATCTGTGCATGCTCTCTCTCCCGCCTTCTTTCCTACAGAATACCCAGTATTACGACAAGCGATGGTCATGTGAGCTGTTCCTCTTGGTTTCCATAAGCACCTCTGTCATCCTCATGCAGCATTTGCTTCCTGCCCGCTACTGTGACCTCCTCCACAAGGCTGCAGCCCACCTGGGCTGCTGGCAGAAGGTTGACCCAGCACTCTGCTCCAACGTGCTACAGCATCAGTAAGCAGATCTCTGATCGTGGCTCCCATACTCTTTCTAAAAACATGTCTGGGGCTGGTAGGTAGCTACCTGCATCCTGGGGCAGGATGCAGGTAGCTTATGTGCAAGCTCAACATTGGTCTGAGTAAACTGAGAGGGTGTCCTGGGACACACAGGGTGTGATGAGCAAGTTGCCTCTTGTGTAAGTTCCTGCTCTCACTGAGCCTTAATCGATTTCTAAAGAACACCACTTGAAAAGCACCGGTTGACACCATTGGGTATCCTTGGACAACTACCCCTTTGCTCTTCCTCCATGCCTTCTTTAAGGTGTGTATCAGAAGCCAAATCAGATCAAAAGTGAGATACATACACACACCAGTAAAAATGAGTGCTTCCCTTTTCACCCTGGCATACCTGGTCACATAAAGCAATAGCAGAAGCAGGTAGGGTGAAAATATTGGGTTGCCAACATTTGATGTGACCCAAATCCTGTGCATATGGGTCCTTTTTTCCTATTTTTGTCAAGCTACCAGATAATTGCTTTGAGCCCAACCAGCAGTGCATGAAGGCAGCAGATCTCCACTGTTCATTGACCCCCCCGCTCCGGTACTCAAAGCCTGCCATTCCTTAGCCTGGGGAGCTTTTATGGCAGGCATAGCCCTTGTTGGATTCTGGCATCAAAGGCTTTAAAAGGGAGGGTGATGATAAGAGATTTCAACACCTTTTGCATAAAAGTAAATAGCTGGCAGCCCTAGGAAGATGTTCTCCACACACAACCTGCACACCCACACCTGAAATAGCACTATCAGGAGTAGCTCATGTCTGCAATTTCATGTCTGGGTAGATGGGTTAGAACAGCCTTCTCTAAGCTGGTGCCCTTGTTTATTGACTAGTGGGAATTATAGTCCAAAATATCAGTGACTTGCTCTGTAGTTCTCTGAGTGCTTCCTTGGGACTATTCACCATTACACACAGTAGTACTGAGTCTATGAAGTTTTCCCATCTCTCTCCTCCCATCTCAGGTGCCTCTTTATTTATTTTTCAGGTGGACCGAGGAATGCATGTGGCCCCAGGGGGTGCTCGTGAAACACAGCAAAAATGTGTACAAAGCCGTCGGCCACTACAACGTGGCTGTGCCTTCAGATGTCTCCCACTTCCGGTTTCATGTAAGCTTTTGCTCTTTTCCAATACAGAATGATGAATGCATGACTGAGTGAGCTGACATCCTTCTAAGGAGCCCAGTGGTGTGAGGTTCAAGGTGGAACCTCTTCCCATTTATCCTCACAGCAACTCCTATGTGAGGTAGGCTAATCTGAGACAGAAAGAGTGATTAGGTCAAAGAGTTTTGAGCATAGACACACACTCTTATTCATTCTGTCTAGTGGGCTACCTAAAGGAGCCACATTCTGAAGCCAGAACTCTACAGATCTTTAGAGAGCAGGCACAAAAGCATAAATTTGCCTGGTTTTCCTTCAGAAAAAATGAAGGACCTTGCTGCTAGATCAGACCAAACGCCAACCAGATGCCTGTGAGAAACCCACCAGCAGAACTTGAGCACAACAGCACTTTTCCTTGCCTGTGATTCCCAGCAACTGGTATTCAGAGTCATGCCACCTCCAACATAGAACATAGCCACCATGGCTCTTCAGGCATTTCTTTCTGGCCTAAGTAAACATGTGAAGGGGTCTGCAGGGATGAGGGTGCTAAGCTGTGCTCTCATGGCCATTCCTGCCACCCTCTGTGAATCAGCAGGTCCCCAGTGCACACGGAGGCTCCCTTTGCTTTCAAAACCTTTTGTTTTTCCAGAGTTCTGAAATACCCAGGAAGCCTCTCTGAGTACAGTTTGCTGTCCAGCCTCATGGCGAGAGCACAGATACTGGGGTGGTGGAGGAACTGGCACATTTCCCTCTGTTTCCCCTGCCCCAACCTTCTCACATAACATGGAAAGAAGAATGTCTGAAGAGGAGTCAATAGGTAGGTAGGCAGGTAGGTAGGTAGGTAGAAAGAAAGAAAGAAAGAAAGAAAGAAAGAAAGAAAGAAAGAAAGAAAATAAGAATAAAATGTTACAATACCCAGGTGAAATCATAGCAGTGCAACAGCTAGCATAGAAGAACTGATGCCCTGAAAATAAACTGATGCCTGTTTAATTAAAAGAGCAGAAAATTCAGCATGGAGAATTCAAGATGGAGAGAGAGAGGAGGAGTTTGTCTTAGCCTCAACCAAGGAAGGCTGTGTCTGTAGCCCCTGCCAGTTGCCCAGGCACCAAAGAAGGGAGACAGAAGGGCCTCGGAGGCCAGTATTAATGCTCAGGCAAGCTCATAAGGTGAAGACAACCTGTTCACATCCCCTTTAGGGCTTCAAAAGTTAATACCAGCACAATTGGTCTCCCATAGATAGAGGGTGCACCCTAGAAAACACCCAACACTCTTCTATGGCTGCAGGTTGCAGGGAATGATCAGTAGTGGCTGAAGTTCAAGGACATTTGTCCGCCATTGCTGAACCTCTGATGAACTGTTTGAGAATCACTGCAATAAAGGTTGGAAGGTAGTCTCCAGATTCAAATGGCACACCTGCATTTACTTTAGAATGCACTTAAGTAGATTTAATTTGTTTTAACAAAAGAGCAAGGTTCCAGTCCTCTTGCAGACAAAAGTCTAGGCCAGCCTTCATCAACTTGGTGCCCTCCAGATATTTTGGACTACAGCTCCCATCAGGCCCAGTCAGCACAGCCAGTGGTCAAGATTATGGGAGCTTGAAGTCCAAAAGGATTATGGGAACTTGGGAGTCTGGAAGGGCACCAGGTTGGGGAAGGCTGGCCTGGGCAGTTCCCAGGAAATCGCCGATGCCTCACCCATCTCTGGGCCGTCCAGTTCTTTTTCAGCAAACCCCTGCGGATCTTAAACATCCTGATTCTCCTCGAAGGAGCCGTCATCTTCTATCAGCTCTACTCGCTGATCGTGTCAGAGAAGTGGCACCAGACCATCTCGCTGGCCCTGATCCTCTTCAGCAACTACTATGCCTTCTTCAAGCTCCTGCGGGACCGGCTGGTGCTGGGCAAAGCTTACTCGTACTCCGCCACCAGAGACACTGACCAGAAGCTCAACTGAAAGCCTCGCTAAAGCAGGCAAACCAACTCTGCCACTTTGTTGGGGGCAGCCGGAGATGCTTCTGCCACCCCAGGCAGCTGCTCCTCCCTGCTTGAGAAGGAGGCTGCCACCCCAAGGGTGCAGGAGGGCGGTGCTTGGACGGCAGTGTGCAGCAGTCAGGCCGGCCCTGAGCTTTGTATGTTCGTTTTTTTACACTGCTTTTTGTCTTTGTTTTGTTTTGTTTTGTTTTTCTTTGATAACTGATACAATGAGGTAAATATCTTATTTTTATACTCCCAGCTGTTGTCAGCTTGGTTTGTCCAGTAGCAAGAGCAAAGCAGCAGGTCCTTGGTTTAAATCTCAGAGCTGGTTTAGAGAAGTGGCGAGGAGTCCTGACCTGTTATCCAAGCAAAAGTCCCCTATTCAAATCTTGCCTCTGTTACAAACTCGGTAGGTGAACTTAGGCCACTCTTATTTCCTCAGCTCCCCACCCTCCATGGGCCCCAGTCTGCAGTATGAAGTCCTGCTGGCCCGCCTTGCAAGGCAGTTGTGAGGATTACTGAATCAATGGAAGTTGAAGCAGTTTGAAATTGTTGAGATATCCTCTCTTAAAGCTTAGGAGTTTTTCCTCCCTTATCTAGCACCCTGAACATTTGTGGCACTTTGTGGAGTAATATTAGCAAGCATGACAGATGCCTGCCCAAACGTAATGAAACTCGAGTAGCTAGAGAAAAGGACCACTAAACTGATTCAGGATTTTATGGGGGTGGGGGCATTAAGATGATCTTTAGGAAGAAAGAGCAATTAGAAAGGGCAGGGCATGTGGAGCTAATAAAAGATTACTGTGGTGAGAACTGAAGCAGGTTTGTGGGATTACAACTCAAATCATAGAATTGTAGAGTTGGAAGGTACCCCCAGGGGTCATCTAGTCCAACCCCCTGCAGTTGGTGCAAAGCAAATGAATGGAGAAAAATGGTGTGTGCACATTCTCAGTGGTAAGTTCCTGAATGTGTAGGCAACACGTGGAAATGAACCCTCCAGCTGTTTTGGGCTGGCTAGCACTGATGGGAAGCCTGCTCTTAACAGCCGCTGGGCACAAACAAGCTGAACAGCTCATGGGGGCCCCATCAGTCAGCATACTGTGCCTCTCCATCCTCAGAGCTACAGCCTCTGCCCCCCACCGTTATGCCATCGCCTTTCTCTGCTACCCACAAGATAGGCCAAACTCCCTCTCATTGTTTTTGTTTGCGGTGGCACACTTTTTGCAGTTCCAGAGGGAGCTGCGTCTGCCAGCAGCAGGTGCACAGCGCAAGTGAAGGCTGCCATGACCCTCCCATCTGATTGGATTGGCGCTTTCCGTACAGAGCGTGGCTTGCACAGCAGAAGCAAATGGCCACCAGGTGGCAGTCGCTGCAATGTCTCGTTCCAGATCTCTCTCTGGTGACTTGTTGCTAGGGCTCTCACCATTTTCTATCCCAGAAGCAAGGGGCCTGTTGTTTTCGCTGCATATTTTGCCAACTGAAGTGGCAAGCAGCCCTTCTTTAAACAGCAGCTACACCTCCACTCCCTGTGGCTACTGTCTGATGCTTATTTTCTAAAAAGCAGGGGAGGGGGGTGTTGCATGGCCTTCATACATAATTACCTTGAGGCACAGCATTCAAGAGCAATACAGGGACTAGAAAGCAGTTGTGGTTAGTCAATGCGCAGGAATGGAGAGGTAGATCTTTCCTGAGTGGGCCATCTCCCCACCTCCTGGATGTGAGAACTTGGGACACGTAACACCTCTGTCTTTCCAGGATTCAGCTTTATTGTATTGGCTCAAATCCAGCTCCTTGCCACCTCCAAGCATTGTTATAACACCTCAATCACCTCTCCTGATTTAGATAGAACAGAGAGAGAGAGATGGGTGTCATCTGCATGTTGATGGTATTTCAGATCTGATGAGAGCTCCCAAAGGCTTCATATAGATGTTGGAGGACATGAGGGGCAAGAAGGAACCCTGTGGGATACCCCAGGTCAACTCCCAGAAGCCTCCTTTAACTTCTTTCTGAAAGTGGCTCTGTAGGTAGGAGTGGAGTTACCAAAGCACAGTGCCCCAACCTCCCTGTGATGCTTCCAAAGGATACTGCGGTCAGTATCAAAAGCCACCAAGAGATCAAGGAGAACCAGCAGGGCTGTATTCCCCCATCTCCCAACAAATTAATTAAATGTCATCAGTTAGGATGACCAAGGCAATTTCAATGCTATGGCCAGGCTTGAAGCCAAACTGGAATAGCTCCAAGTCATCCGTTCCCCCCGGCATGTCTGAAGCTGAACTGCCTTCACCTTTTTGAGCACCTTCCCCAAAAAGAGGGATATTCACCACTGGACAATAGTTGGTTAACAACTTGCTTGTTAAGCCAAGGACTGGGGATAACTGACCAATGCTGTGAAGAGCTGGTAAGAGAACATCCTTCCCCCCCCCTTTCCTCTTTGTGTCCCCACCACCACTTTGTGTCCTTTGATGCTTCCCATCCAGCTGTCTTTGGCCTGGAGGCTGCTGCTTGGCTGGTGCCCTCTTGCCTTCACCCACTGTCGATGCGAAAAGTTTTCAGGCCAGCAGCTAGTGGGTGATGCTTTTAGCTGGTGCAAGTAGAACTGGAGCCTCTTCCTTGCTGTGCCTGGATCTTCAACCTGGTTTTGCGTATAGATCCAGCTGCTTGGCCATTGTCCCATCCGTTCCTGTCGTTGCCTGCTCCTGCTTCGTCGAAAATCTCACCAGACAAGAGTTCTTTTCAGCCCCACTTCAGGCTTGCACGAGTCCCTGCCTTGTCCCAAAGGATGGGAGGAGGAGGAGGAGGAGGAAGACTCGGTGCTGCTGCTGCTTCACAAAGCCCCTTTTCCACTGCAGCTCAGAGGACTCCCGCTGGCTATCTAGGCCACCAGGGCACCATCTGTCCCTAGCAAGATTATTGCAAATGAAATAAGAAAAGTCTTAGCCCAGAGATTAAAATATTTAATAGACATGTTTGTTCCACAGAGAAGACTGCCCTTACAAGAAGGGAGCTGGCTGGTTGCCCTCAGCACTTTCCTTGAGCTGGCCTTTCACACTTGCCCCAGAAGGGCAAGCAGCAGGCTGGAGAAAGAGCCAGAGCTCAATGACAGAGCATCTGCTGATTCAGTCCCCAGCATCTCCAGAGCTGGTTGAAATTCGCTGCCTGAAATCCTGGTGTCTTTCTGTGTACATAATACCAAGCTAGATGGACCCAACAGTCTGAGTCTGTATAAGGCAACTTCCTGTATTCTAGGGGTCAGCAAGTTTTTTCAGCAGGGGGCCGGTCCACTGTCCCTCAGACCTTGTGGGGGAGCTGGACTATATTGGGGGGGGGGGAAATTAATGAATTCCTATGCCCCACAAATAATGCAGAGATGCATTTTAAATAAAAGGACACATTCTACTCATGTAAAAACACGCTGATTCCTGGACTGTCCACGGGCCACATTTAGAAGGTGATCGGGCCGGATCCGGCCCCTGGGCCTTAGTTTGCCTACCCATGCTGTATTCACTTAGGAGTGGGTGCCATTGAACCCAGTGAAGCTTGCTTCTGTGTAAATGTGCATAGGATTAGACTTTGTTACCCTCCCCGCAACATCAGCTGTCTCAGGCGATGGTGCGATGTATATAAATCTACAGGCAGAATTAATTTTCGGGAGTTCCTTGGAGAGCAGCTGCCAGTCAGTATAAACAGTACTGAGGTAGATGGACTTGTTGGTAGCTTCTTATTGCAGCTTTTAAGCTTTGCTGCTATGCCAGGCCAGGAAGGAAATGCCTGTAAAGCAGAGGGATTGGGCTCTCAAACGTTGGGCGCACTGTTTTTCCATAATGATGCCAGCCTAGTTCCTCTGCTCTGCCATCGCAAATGGTTCACTTCTATCATAAGAGCTGCTGGGCTCAAGCCTGTGGGGAAATGCTGTCCTCCAATCCCAGGTGTGAATGGGCAGGCACAGCTGCTTAGCCTCTTTGGCAAGGGAATCGGACTCCATGCATGCTCAGAAGCAATTGAATTGCCACACTAATTGCTCAGCTTGCAGCCTGCTGCTGACGGCGTTTTTGAGGCTGAACCTCGCCACCTGTTAATGAGGATGGAGGCAAGCCTGGTCCACTGAAAATTTTCAGGTGAAAAGTCTAACCAACTTTGCTGGGAAGATTGGCAGTTTAAAGGTGCAGGCACTTCCCAAAAGTGTCCTGAACATTTAGCAGTGTCCTGTTTTTGCTTTTAAAACAAACAGCTTGTGGCAGACACACTTGAGATCCAAAATTGAGGCCTTTCATCAGTTTCAGCTGCTTGATTGAAGATCTTCATGCCCTCCACCAGCCGGGGCCAAAATAAATGTTACTACCTAGAAACTGCCCGCTCTGTGTGGAAGACCTTCTCCCGCATCCAGATGGTTTGTGAGGCATGCTTGGGTTTCTCGGTGATGGCTGAGATGCCATGCGCCCAGAGCCACGCTCATCTCTGTTCTTACTTCAAAACACTTGAGGACTGGATCCTGACACGGAAAGCCAATTCCTGAACTAGCAGCAATCCTTCGCCAAGAGAAAAAGCTAATCCCTGTGTACAGGGTGGTAGCTTTTTGAGGACAGCGTTATTTTGGAAAGAAGTTTCTTATGGGTAGGCTTGATTTGCACACCTGGGTCCATCTCTTGACCAAGCACAGACTCACACGCATGGATAGTCAGTCCCAGATTTAGTACCTCAAGAGATAATTATTTCCATCATGGACATTTTGCTTGTAGTTGGGTTCAGTGTGGCACAGCATAACACGAAATGTAGAGAACTCGTGTACTATCCACATACGTGTGAATCAGATCTCACCCACCCTGCCCAGTTTGGCTCCTTTTATCATTCCAGAAGTTTATTCTGAACATCTCACTCTTCTTCAGTTCTGGTTTAACTAAAAGAGTTCATAGAATTAATTCTGGATTTGGAGCACATGGAGTTCCCCCTTGCTCTCAGTTCATAGGCATCTCCCCCTTTGCTCACATGAACATGGATAAACCTCTTCCAGAAAAAGAAAAAGAAAAGCAACTTCGATGTGGTTAGATATAGGATTGTTTCAATATTCTTTTTGTGCACTATTTTTGAGGCAGCCAGGGCATGAAGGCAAAAGCCATCTACTTTTCTGTACAGGTGTAT
Source organism: Podarcis cretensis (assembly GCF_951804945.1). Taxonomy (NCBI): domain Eukaryota; kingdom Metazoa; phylum Chordata; class Lepidosauria; order Squamata; family Lacertidae; genus Podarcis; species Podarcis cretensis. The sequence goes on from NC_137177.1 coordinate 34,481,192, forward strand.
GTGTTTTCAGGAGAAAACCAGGCAGTGTGTATGTGTGGAACCACAGCAATATCTAGTCCCGGCTTTCCAAAACTGTGGCTGATGGGGATTGTAGTTTGAAATATTGGGGGGGGGGGGGCGCCAGCTTCAGGAAGCTTGGTCTGTTTGAAAACCTGATATGAGCATTTAAAAATGACATACTCCTACTTAACAAAAAGAAAAGGGATCTTTGTCATTGGAACCTTGGGGGTGTTGTCCCACAATTCTGACTCAGGGTCCCAATCCCCTGGGATGTTCTCCTTGCACACAGGCAGATGGGGAAGAGTTATGGGCAGACAGAGGTGTCCGGACTGGCCCAGCTATTCCTGCCAGTTGGAAGTTGCTCCTGGATGCAGGCACTAGTGGGCACCAGAGCACTGCTCCTGCCTCTGCTAGGAGACAGAGTCATGAAGGTGGCATCATTCTGTCAAACCTGCAACAGCGCAGAGAAATGGGGTGTGTTCCCCAAAGGCAATGAAGAGCAGAGAAGGAATAGTTGGGCAGTGCGGGGAGAATGGCAGTGGGAAAAGGTGGGGTTGGAGAAAGGATATACGGGCAATACTACACTATGTGAGAAGCCACAACCACCTCTGCTATTAGACAGCTGATTGATTGTTATTGATCGTATTATTGTTGTTTTCTTACTGCCAGTAAGGGGTGCTTGTGGAATTTTCTGCCTCAAATGCCAAAACAACTTACCTTTGGTACGGTGCACATTGACTTTTCAGTGGGGAAGGAGAAGGGGGGAGAGCAGGCATCACTTGCTATGCTGCCTCTGGCATCAAAATGACTTTGGCTGACCCTGGAGGAAAGCCCCCTCTGCACACAGAGCCCAGGGAAATGCAGTGAACGCAGGGGGAATTCCTGGGATCCTAGTTCCATCCATCCTGCATTATTCCCTTCTCCCTATTGAGCCAACAGAACCTGCGCTGCATGTCCACATGCTACTGCTGACGGTTTGCTACAGAGCAGTTAAATATTTGTGAATGTATCGTTCCAGACCAGCCGAGGGCTAAGGTTGGGTTTAGAAGTGACAGGTGGCAGGCAGGCGAAAGGTGTCATCACTTTCTTTCCCTCATCATCAAGCAATCCAGCAGGGAAGGCAAAACAGTGGGTTTCCATTGGTGCTCAGCTCATTAGAACTGAGCTCCCCTGATTTGTTTTCAGTGCTCAGAACTGAGCAGACGGATATGTGGGGAAGAGGGTGTCTATGAGTATATACAGTGTGCTGGACAACAGACTAATTTACACACACACACACACACACCTACCTCTATTGATATTTTATGTATTTATACAACTATTTCCATGCTGCCATAAAAATTCAGGGCAGCCTACAAATAGCTCCATTGGTAGAGCATGAGACTCTTAACATCAGGGTCATGGGTTTGAGTCCCACATTGGACAAAATATTCCTGCAATGCAGGGGTTGGACTAGATGACACTTGTGGTCCCTCTCAACGCTACAAAATTCTATAAAATGTCATTAAAAACAATGCAAATATTTATTAAAGTGACTGGCTAAATAAAACAAACAACTGCATAGACCTGTTGGCATAAAATGGAATTCGAGAGACACCTTGAAGTCAAAAGCGAGGCTGCCTTCTGAATCTGCTGGGAGAGCGTTCTACACCATGGGACCAGCAGAACTATGCCTGGCTTCTAGTGGAGGCGAGTCAGGCCTCTGTAAAATGCAGGGGTTTGAGGACACTTTCAAGCCAGGTCTGTGAAGCAGGGATGGTTAGGGGTGCGACCTGGAAAGATGGAGATTGGAACAGATTGAAAGGCCTGGAAGGCTGCATCCAGCTCCTGAAGTTCCCCACCCAGCAACACTAATGGGCTGAGCCTCCGGGTAACAAGATGTGGATTCAGTGCTGAATTCACTGCCCACTGCTGGGAGGGCTGTGCCCTCTGGTTGCCCACTCACCCTCTGGACTTGCGATGCCACCTGTGTCTGGATGGGAGCAGCCTCTCTCGGTGGCTGCTTGCTGCACCTCATTTCCAGAGGGACTTGTCAGCCCACCTTGCACTTGATCTGGCATGTCGGCCTCATGATGGCGGCAAACCCCACAGGCACTCACAGGAGCTGGCTGCCAGTTTCTGTCCAAGGATTTCCCCTCTTGCTGCGGGCATCTTTTCCCAGACAAGAGAGAGAGAGAGAGAGCTTCTGAATTTGTAATTAAAGCTTTTATCAGGATCCCTGGTGCTGGGCCAAGCTTTGGGGGAGAAAAGTTCCTTGTCTCCTCTCCATTCGAGTGAGCAGACTCGTTCTTCAACTCCGTGCTCGCCACATCTGGGATTTTTTTTCTTTTTTCCTGAACGTGGCCCCACATGCTTGGATTTGCAGCGTAGGGACAGGCTGTGGGAAAACCCAGAGGGGAGAGTTATTTTATAGTCTCTGCTTGGGGGAAGAAGGTTTAATATCAGCTGTATTGAACTGTGAGCTGGAAATTAATTGCAAGCCTTAGACACACAATCACACCTCGCAAAAAAACCCCAAAACATTCCGTATCTTTATAGGATGATCCAATATAATTTTGACGAGACCAGTCGAAGGTGCTGAAACCAAGGTGATGTAGCCCCATCTGCTACGTGACTCTGCCTGCCTGCCTGACCTGATGCAGCAAAATCATCCAACTTGTGCATTGATGGCATCAGAAGAGGTTGATGGGAGTTGTCGTCCAAAACATCTGGAGGGTACTCGGTTGTGGGGTGGGGGCTGCTGTAAGGAGAGGCTTTTGAGGAGGGCAGCCTGTGCTCCTCAAACGCTGGGGCTGCACCAATTCTGTGCTTGCACTATAGCTTGTGCTAGATCACCAATCCATCCATTCATAAAACACCTATGCCAAAGGCGCCCTCCCAAGGCAAAATTCATTTCTGTTCCAAGACTACCACCAACTGGCTCTTTGCTGACAGAGCTTTGTTTCCATCAAGAGATTGGGGAGGGGGGACATTTGCTTTGGAATCCACATCTACTCCTGGAATCATAGAATTGTAGAGTTGGAAGGGGCCACGGGGGTCAGGGGTCACCTAGTCCAACCTGCTGCGATGCAGGAATCTTTCCCCCAATGTTGGGGGCTCAAACCCACAACCCTGAGATTATGTCCTACCAACTGAGCTTTCCCAGCTGAAAAGCCCTAGCTCCATACCCAGAGGCCTGGGACAGGCTCTCCATCTAGCCACCATGCCCCCGCCCCCAGCTAAAGGCCATGGGATGGGAGATTTGGGTTCTAGGGTTGATGTGGACAGCACCTTTGACTCCACTCCTCCCTGGGCTTTCTGGGCCATGACCTTCCAGCCTTTCTTGCCAGTTCCCTACTTTCTTGCCAACACGCATTCCTGTTCCCATCCCTCCTGATTCTCCATCCCTCCCACCCTGGTTTTCTTCTCTCAGAGAACTGCACTGCTTATTAAAGTGACTAGAATATTTGTGAAGATCCTGCGCTGCTGCGGATTAGGCTAATCACTAAGGTAGTAGGGGGCAAATCATAGGCAGATAGGCCACCTCCCTGCACCATTCTCTAGTGTGTGTCTTTGTGGTGTGGCCCCCATAGAGGAGCCTGACCTATTACAGCTGGTCATGCCAAGTCCAGTTCACATTCTGCCAGCCAAAACAGGCTCTCAGTGAGTAAAGGCAGTCAGGGTGGGAGAAGAACCCAGCAGCCAACAAGTGAGTGGGCCCTTTCCACCTCAGATTGCAAACTCACTAGACCGGGTGTGTGGAGGGTGGGCAATATGTCGAAATCAACAGTTGAAGTTTTGCACAGCATGCAACTTTTATTGCTTGATAAGATTTGCAGAAAGAGTGGCATAGTAGCAGGTTGAGATGTTGGCAACCCTCTTTCTGCCACGTCTGTACAATTGTTGGGTTCCCAGCCCTTCCCTTCTCTTGGAACGGAGGCATGAAGGTGGCACTGCAGTGTTGCTCCAAGCGTCACACAGTGGCACAACAGCGCAGGCATCTCACAGTCTAGCCTCTCTCCTCCCACCTTCCTGCCAGCCAGCTAAATATAGCTCACAGGAGCAACGGGGAAAGCAGTTCAGGTGCAGTCTAAATGTTGCTTTCTTGTCACTCAGTCAGCAAGAAAGCCCAGCAGCAGCTACTGGAGCCACCAGCCTGCAAGTGGATCCTGCCTTGCTTGGCATGGCAGACATGAGAACACCAGAAGTTTCTCTTTGGGTTTCAAGGAGAGGCTTTTGGGCTTTGTATTGACATTTCAGTGACAGAGCAGGTGGCTCTTGGCTTGTGTTTATTAGGGTTAGGGATGTGCAATCCTGAACACACATCCTTGGAAGTGAGGGCGAGTTTACCAGAGTTCTTTGCTACCCTAGTCAAATTATAATTCCTTGCCCATTAAATGCCCTCTGCAGTGAACTATCCAGAGCAGCATTTTTAACTGCACAATTATTTTCAATATACTCGACAAAAATACCTCTTTAAATACTTGTTCTTCTTGTTCTCTTATTCTACTTGTTAGACTTGCTAATTCTGCAAATTCTATCATCTAAGTTGACAGTCTTCCTTACTAGGGACCTCTCTCACTTTCCATTCTGGGGCTAACCAGATCCGAGCCACTGTTGTTGCGTACATGAACAGGGTAGCCTTGCCCTAGGCTGCACCAACCAGTGCAGCATCTCCCAAGGCATCTGAGGCAGAGGCAGAGATTAGCGGACAAAGGTAGGAGTGGGATGAGGCAAATGATAGGGTCAGTGGGATAGGGAGGTCCCCAATTTGCCCTCTTGAAATGTTTGGAGGGGTATGAGAGTGTGACTGGCTGGCGACTAACTCGTTAAGAAAATGAAGAGCAACATATAATTTCTGGAGGTGGAGCCACATCACCCTGTTGCAGCGAAACCAACTGGCTGTCTTGGCACTGCCATTCTGCCTTCCATCTTTATCTGCTCTCATTTTCCACGATTACGCAACTGGATGTTTTATTTTTTAATGGGGTTCTTTTCTAGCCCACCCTGGGATTGCCTGATATGAAGGGCAGGTTGAAAATATTTTCAGTAAGTATGTTAAAAGGAAGGTTGTGGCACCTCAAAGATTAAACAGATGTTTCAAGTGCCACAAGCACTCTTTCTTGCTTTTAACAAATTATAGAATAATATACCAGTAGAAACTCACTCTCACTATAGCGCACAGCTTCTGAACATGTAAGAAAGCATTACTGTAGCACAATATTGCAAGAATGCAACCGCAATAATGGCATCCATCTGCACTGCATTGCTTGCAAAATTCCCAGAATGATCAAATGAGTGGGGGAGCAGAGATCGACCGATGGGCTGTTTTTGAACCTTATTCATTTTTTTTTGCATGCACCAAGCCTCACGAACCTTCCTGCCCCGCTAAGTAGCAATGGTCTCCCACTCTGATTTCCTTTCGGAATCTGATTCTGGCTACAAGGCCCAAACATCTGTGCCAGGTGAGGCCCTGCTCCCAAACGCAGCCGCCATTTCTGCATCAGCGTATTGATGCCCTGTTTGTTAGGGAGGGTAGGGGGATAGCGGACAACCGAGCTTTCTAAGCCCCTGAATGGTTGCCATGGAAACCGGAGGAAAAAAGGTTACCGCAGTCCCCATGGGAACGACTGTCGTCAGACACACACACCCTACCATGGCCGCCAATATCCCACCCCTCCTCCTCCATCATGCAAATAGGGGAGGGGGGAGTCAACGAGAGAGACAGAGATAGAGAGGAGAAAGATTCCCTCATGAAGAGGAGGGGGTGGGGAGTGGGAAAGGGGTCCTGGAACACTTGCGATTTCAGACGAGACCTGGCCTGGCAGAGGATGCGCAGCGCTGGGGCAGAAGTGTGACCCTAGATTTCAATGCTTCCTTTGAACCAGGGAATGGCTGCGGGAGCAATACAAGATGAATAATAATACATCCAGGCCTGTGCAGAGAACGACAGTGTCCTTGAGCTTGCACAGAGTGCCAGAGCTAGCTGCTGCACATCATGGGATGAGGAATGGGGAGCAGGAGGGCAGTCAAATTACCTGGAGGGAGGGCAGTTGGCTTCTGGGTCTTTCAAAGCTGCGTAGGAAAGACTGGAATTCTAGCATATCACACAGGGCAGTTGTGATTGCCATTATTATTATTATTTTATTTATTAGTTGCCTCTAGGCAACTTGTGGAATAAAGGGGAGAGTTGAAAACAACAGCCTCAGGAATCACAGCATCTGTGAAAACACCAGCGGTATCCTGGACAGAACTGTATCAATACAGGACATAGCATTTTGCATTGAAATATGAGACAATCCTGAATCATACAGGACAGGTGGCAACCCTACGAGATGTTATGAACTTGAACTCCCACCAACCACACTGGCTGGGGCTGATGGAAGAACACCTGGAGGGCACCTAGAACATCTGGAGGGCACCAGATTAGCGGCGTAGCGTGGGTTGTCAGCACCCGGGGCAAGGCAAGTAATTTGCGCCCCCTAACCCGGGGCAAGGCAAGTAATTTGTGCCCCTAACCCCTAACCTGCCGCCGCTGCCAGCTTCTTCTTGCTGCTGCCTGGGCTGGGGTATTTATGGTAAGGTAGCCATGGCGACGGCGACGGGTCCGTGTCAGGTGATCTGAGGCGAGTTGCCGCTGGTGCTGCCGCCCAAACAACGCCGCTTGCCCGGAGGAGGAGGGCAGAGAGGCGAGGAAAATGCAACATAGCCCAGCAGCTGCAGCAGCGGCAGCGGCGGCGGGGCTGTGAGGAGGGGCTGCCTGGCGCGCCCTCCGCGGCCCTGACGCGCAGGGACCGCGGCGAGTGCTGAGAGCCGCTGCCTGCCGGACGCCTTCAGCCCAGACGCGCGCACAGCTCGTCGGTTCCGCGAGACATGGGGCTCTGCTACAGCCTGCACCCGAGGCTCTTCGGCGACTCCGGAGGCGGCGAGCGCCCCCCCCAGATGTTGCGCCCGGTGCGGCCAGCCCCCCCTGCGCCCCCCACGCTACGCCACTGCACCAGGTTGCCTGAGGCTGACTTAGAGAGATCCTTGGTTTGGTGTGGAAGTTCCGTTTTAGAAAAACGGGTTCAAGCATTTGTGAAGCGGCAGGGATGGGCTGCCCAGTGCTGTCTGCCTTCCTTAAACAAGCTTCGCGTCCACCCAGTCCATTGGAGAGGAGACCAGGTGCATCCTGACTTCTGGGTCCTGCTCCACACCCTCGACTGGCTCATCTGGTCTGTGCGCATTCTCTGGTTGTTGAACCCATCTCAGGGGACTTGTGATCTGAGCCTGGTGCTGCTTATTATCCCCTGTGAATAAATCGCGTTTCTCAGTTAAACAAACAGGCCCTAAGCTTTTAATTCAGATCCCTGTTTCCCTCCCACTTTACACTGGAGAATCCGCCCACCTTTAGGCCCTCCTTTGGAGGAGACATTTGCACATTCTCCTCCCTGCTTGCCTGACAAAACACACACACACACACACAATTCTTTCCCTCCTGCCTGCTTTTGCTCTTCTAGTCCTCTGACCCAGAAAAGCCCTTGATCCAAGCAGTCTCTGTTGCTCCCAGTTAATTTTCTTTTGTCTAAATGCAACAGGACTCAACAAGGGAAAGGGCTTAGCGACGTGATGCTCAACAAGGCTCTCGGACACAAAGCTCTAGGAAATATTATATATCACCAGCGGCATCCGCTCCAGACAGAAGCGCAGCCAGGGACAGGGCGGCGATCTCTCTAGGGGCTGCGTTGCATGAAATAATGGGGCTGGGGAGAGAGACAAATTATAATGGAATATTTAGAATGAAATTACAGTGACCAAGCACCTTTTTGCAATGAAAACGTTGGGGGCTTTTAATGGAAGGGAAGAAGGTGACTCAAGGGAAACGTGATGGACATTAATAAAGATTATGACTGGCATGGAGAATGGGACCTTGTTTTCCCTCGTGGTTCTAGGCTTTGGGGTCACCCAATGAATTTGATGGGCAGCAGATTCAAGTAGGAAAAGACTTCATCACACCACAGGGAATTAACTCAGGAGAACTTTCCCCAACCTGGTGTCCTCCAGATGGTTTGGATTACAAATCCCATGATGGGAGTTGTAGTCCAAAGCATCCAGAGGGCACTATGAGAACATCGGAAGAGTCTGGCAGCTGGAACAGGCCAAAGGGGGCTCATCTGGCCCAGCATCCTGTTTTCACTGTAGCCAAACCAGATGCTTCTGGGAAGCTGCAAGCAGGACCTGAGTACAGCAGCACTTCTCTCCCAAACTCCTCTTCCCCAGCAGCTGGTATTCAGAGGCCTGTTTCCTCTGATACTGGAGGTCGTGTCTGGCCATCACAGCTAGCAGCACTAGCTGGCCTGTGGAGTTTCCTCTTGTATGGGGTGGTCCTGGTCACAAAGCTTTAAAAGGTAAAGGTAAAGGGACCCCTGACCATTAGGTTCAGTCATGACCGACTCTGGGGTTGTGGCGCTCATCTCACTTTATTGGCTGAGGGAGCCGGCATACAGCTTCTGGGTCGTGTGCCCAGCATGACTAAGCCTATTCTGGCAAACCAGAGCAGCGCATGGAAACACCATTTACCTTCCCGCCGGAGCAGTACCTATTTATCTACTTGCACTTTGACATGCTTTCGAACTGCTAGGTTGGCAGGAGCTGGGACAGAGCAATGGGAGCTCACCCCGTCGTGGAGATTCGAACCGCCGACCTTCTGATCGGCAAGTCCTAGGCTCTGTGGTTTAACCCACAGCACCACCTGCGTCCCTTGGTCACAAAGCTTAGGTAGCTTTAAAAGATAAATGGGAGAAGTGGTGGTCCATCGACAGCCAGGCACACCGCCTTGGGCCCCACACTGTGGGTGTCCAGCGTGTGCATGGCACACCACACCACCCATCACAACATTGGTGCGACGTGACATCATGTTGCATGGGCCCTGGGCCATGGCCTGCATTTCCATTGTGGGGCCTCTGTTGAGGCCTGCTGTGGCCGCAGATACACGCCGGAAGCACATATGCAGCTGCAATGGGCCTCAATAGAGGCCCCTCAGTGGAGGCACAGGCCCATGTCCAGTCGCTGCCACAGCACTGGAGCACCAGAGGTAAGACCAGATGAGTGATGGGCAGCAGTGGCAGGGGCAGAGGTCAGGCACCCACATCAAAAAATGTTGTGGGTGCCCACACACCCAGGGCTCCCTGGAGTTGGCAGCTGTTAGCTATGCTTACTAAATGGAGCCCTCCTATTCAGTCACAGTCTATCTCTTAAGTAGAAGACTGAGAACATCATCACAGCAAGCAACTGAGCTTTGCTCACCTTGGCTTTTTCTCACCCTTCCTGCCCAGATCAGGAGGTTTCTCCTTTTCTTCTTCAACTTTCACCAAGAAGGCATGCAAGCTGACGCAGCAGCAACCCAGTCTCTGGGACGCAGGCTGCTGACTCATTTCCCTTCTTCGCATTGCCCAACCTGCTAAAGGGGAAGGGCCACAGGGTGACGAAAGTTTAACCAGATTGATTTTCCCCGGGAAATATGGGGAAAAACACAACACAGCCCAGGAGAAACGAAACAGCTTTCAAAGCCTTTCTTCTCCCAGTCCATACATTCCCAACCACAATCTAGGCAGCAGCCTTACACCACAGGGCTGGGGAACTCATTTTGGCCCAAGGGCCACATTCCCTCCTGAGCAACCTTCCAAGGGCCAGATGCTACTGGTGGGCGGGGCCAGAGACAAAAGCAGGCGGAGCGACACTTACTTTGCGCAAGAACACCTGGAAGACACCAGGTTGGCAAAGGCTGACTTAATGCAATGGTGCAATGTAACGGCATTGTGCATTCCCCTGACCCTGCAACCCCATCACTGACAAATAGCGAGGCTGAAAGGCGGGAGAGATGGGGGGCGGCAGTCAAAAGTTGGCCATTGTGATACAGTTTAACAGAGAGAGGGCAAATTGGGTGGACAGTCTGTCTTTCCAGCAACTGCACCCACTTAGTATACCATCTAATCTGGTTCCGAGGCAACCCCGGCCATTCCACATACTCTACCGTGCTGACTGGGGCTGATGGGAGTTGTAGTTTAGAATGCCTGGAGGGCACCGGGTTGCACAAGGCTGCCCTGGAATTCAATTTCCCTTCCTTCCTCCTTGGTTCCCAGACACACACTCTCCTTTTCTGCTTTTGTTATGAAATGCAGGGCAAACTGCAGGTGATCCCTGAGACTTATCCCCCACCCTGGAGGAGGCCAGATCCGACTCATGGCCTGGGAATCCAACCAAGTGGGGTTGACTCAAAAGTGACTAACACACCTCTCTTCTCTCCGTCTCAATCAACAACCATTTCCCAGCCAGCATAATCTGAGCCACTGATCCTCTCTCGGGAGATTATAGGGCAGGCGCCATGGCTTCCTTTCACCTCAGGTGTCATCATGGAGGGGTGGGGAGCCCACAGTCTCATTGGCAGCTTGCAAAGAAAGACGGAGGGAGTCTTCAGCATGGGTCATGTTTGGGGCAAAAGGGCAGGGCCCACGTGGAGCAAAGAAGGGCCAAGCCAGCTCCTCCCAGAGCTCAACCATCTGAAGGGAACTGGGCAACGGCAGAATCTTCTTGCTTGTCTTTCAAGGATTCCTCAGTCCCTGATTGGATGCCAAATCAGCCTGGTCTTTGGATTGGCTAGGAACCCTTTCCTGAAACCCTTGTCCATACATTTTATGCCTGGGTGGGCATAGGGACACAGGAGTCAGACCCTTGGTCCATGTAGCTCAGTATAGGCTACACTGGCAGGCAGCAGCTCTCCAAGATTTCAGGCGGAGAACATTCCCAACCCCCACCTGGAAATTGTGCCACAGTTTGAAGCTGGGACCTTTCGTATGCTCTGCCCCTGACCCATGGTCCTCCCTGCTTGTCAGAGAGCCACTGGCTATCCACTTCCTCCTCCTCACTCTCAGCATTGCCCTTGTAGAAGTCAGCAGGAAGAAGGAGGAGGAGGAGGAGGAGGAGGAGGAGGAGAAGAGGAGGAGTTTGGATTTGATATCCCGCTTTATCACTACCCGAAGGAGTCTCAAAGCGGCTAACAATCTCCTTTTCCCTTACTCCCCCACAACAAACACTCTGTGAGGTGAGTGGGGGTTAAAGACTAGCCCAAGGTCACCCTGCATGACTAGCCCAAGGTCACCCTGCAGCTGCATGTGGAGGAGCGGGGAATCGAACCCGGTTCACCAGATTATGAGTCCACTGCTCTTAACCACTACACCACACTGGCTCTGGCAGGGAGCCAGGGACTGGCAGGGAAACCACTACACCACACTGGCAGGCAGGAGGAAGGGGGCAAAAGTAGAATTTGGCCTCCCTCCCTTCCAGTCCCAATGGGCATCAGCCACCACTGGGACAACTGAAGATGGGAGGCTGAGAAAATAATGGTTTGCCTGATAGAGAATCTGTGTGAGTTGAACTAAGAGACCTCCTCCCCCCGGTGTCAACCATGCTTGGTCTACTTTAAAGGCAGCAGTGACAGAATCTTCCATGTACATTACATGTACAAAATGTACAGGACATCTCAACGGGGGCCCCTTAAACCAGGCTGGGGAACCCCTGTGGCCCTCCAAATGCTGTTGGACTCCAGCTCCCACCAGCATGGCCAGTGGTCAAGGAGAATGGGAGTTGTGGTCCAACAACATTCGGAGGGCTGCAGCTGCCAAACCCCTGCTATGAGAACGTGGCCCTGATTCATTCTCAGGCACAGTTCAAAGGTTCAAACCCTACTGCGCACCCCCCAGATACCTCTCATTTAAAACAAAACTATACAATTGGGAGGGGCAGGGAGGCTTGGTGGGCACCAAGTGTGTTGTGGTGCCATACTGGGGATCCCGGGATTAGGCCGTAATAGCAAACTTGTGTATCTTGAATGTGTTGCTGCCCTTTGAGAAGTCCTGTCCTCAACTCAGAGCATCAGAGTTTTCCCACTGGCGACTTCCTCTGCCCTCTGAAGAAGCTGGCAGCTGACCCCACTAAGCTGGCTCCCTGGGTTGCGTTTGCCTCTTTCCCTGAGCTGAGTGGTGGGACAGGGTGGGAACAGTCAGCATGCTGGACTTCCTGATGCCTTTGTTGAAGCTTGGATGCCAGGCATTAGCTTGCCCACCCCCACCATCCCCGCTACCAAGTCAACCTTTCACATTTCCTCTTTCTTCTCTTCTGAATGCTCAGAAAACCCCACAATCCCGCAAAGCAAGGGGGCTTCCCATCCTCTGCTCCATTTCCTCCTTGGCTGGGAAAACCTTTTTCCACATACGACCCGCTTCACCCTGGGAGTTGACCGAAAGTGACTCCTAGCTGGGCCCACTGTCTTGGCACTTGCAGGGTACGAGGGTGGGGGGGCTGCCCCATCTGAGCGATACTTCAGCTTCCTCTGCGAAGCAAATCCCTTTCAGAGTCGCCATGGCCACCGGCAGCTCCTGTGGGGAACTCTGCCCTTTGCCTCTCCTTAAGAAGTTTCCTCCAAGCAAACGTTTGGGTCACAGGCAGAGGCTGTGCGATTTCTCAAGAAATCTATTCACCCCTCTCTGTGTGATGCCCACGTATTGGAAGGGTTTTTTGGAACGATTCTCACAGAGGAACCCCTGTGGGAAATGTTCCCTCAAAACTCGGGTTGCCAGACCTCCAGGGCTGAACTGAAGTCTCCAGGTTTGCCTGCCCCACTCCAGGTGTCAAGAGGAGGCCTTGAATCTCCATGTGGGTGAGAGTGCCTTTAACAACATTAAGAAGCCAGCTGCAAATGATTGCATAGACTTTCTGGGGAAGGGATCGCTGTTCTTCTCTGCTCTCCCCTTCCCCAATTAACCCCCATCTCTAAGGTTCAGTGGTGAGAGGAAGAACAGAGGAAGAATCATTAGGGCTTGTCCCCCAGTGACTTCACCAGGGACTGCTGCCCCTAGGGATCAGGTTGTCATGAGGAACCTACTTATCACCCCCATGGGTAAGGATGTGTGGGCACTTTAAGTGGACTTCTACCAATATTTCCATCTTCCTGAGAGCTGGCAGTCCGAACTCAAGACACCTTTTTCTTTTCTTGGCAAAGAGGAATTGCCTTGCTGGAGTAAGTGAGCCTGGCTTGGATCTGGCAAGGATCAGTGTTCTACCAATGGCCAACCCTGCTCAGCGCTGTCACTGTTGCACTCTGCATGCACTGCTGATGTCTGAATTTGCACATTTTTCCCAAGCTTTCCAGATACAGTGGTACCTCGGGTTAAGAACTTAATTCGTTCTGGAGGTCCATTCTTAACCTGAAACTGTTCTTAACCTGAAGCACCACTTTAGCTAATGGGGCCTCCTGCTGCCGACGCGCCGCCAGAGCCCAATTTCTGTTCTCATCCTGAAGCAAAGTTCTTAACCTGAGGTAATATTTCTGGGTTAGCTGAGTCTGTAACCTGAAGCGTATGTAACCTGAAGCGTATGTAACCTGAGGTACCACTGTACTAGAGAGCTGTGCTGGCTGGGGCTGATGCAAGGGGGATGGGGAATCTGTGACCCACTGAAATGTTGTTGGACTACAGCTCCCATCAGCCCCTGCCAGCACGGCCAGTGGCTAGGGATGATGGGAGTTTTTAGTCCAAAGCATCTGGGAAGCACCAGGAAGGCTGGTATAACAAATGTGCAGTTGGCACAGTTAAGCCACCAGTTTTCTTTTTCTTTTTACACTGTTCCAAAGGAAAGCAGACCTAACCTGGCAGCCAGTAATCTACAACCGCCATCGTCATCAAAGCAATTTTTACCTTCGGGGTGAAAAGTCACAGATAGTCGTAGTGTCATTGAAAATGTGATTTTTTAAATGATGCTGTTATTGTTGTTGCTATTATTTATTGCATTTAAATCCTACCTTTTCCTCCAAGGAGCTCAAGGTGGCATATATGGCTCTTCCACTCCTCATGTAATCCACACGACAACCCTGTGAGGTAAGCTAGTCTGAGAAGTGGTGATTGGCTGAAGGTCACCCAGTGAGCTACATGGCTGAGTGGGGCTTAGAACCATAGTCTCCCAAGTCCTCTAACCACTGCACCACACTAGCTACTGTATTTAGGTTGAGAGGTGCCATTTTGGCCTTTGCCTCAGGCAGCAAAAATGTCCTGAGGTGGCCCTGATGGAAAGGCTCCACTCCTCTCCAAGCTCCAGACGAAGCTGGAGGCTCTTGATAGATTTTAGAGGTGCTTGATAGTGGTGAGCTGGGAAGAGCATTTGCAGAGTCTTGGTTTGTGTGAGAAATCTTGAAATATGATTCACACCGCAGCACAGATTGGCAAAATGGAGTGGAGAAACCTAATGGGTGTAACTGGATAGAACTACGTGTCAGCCATAATCTATAAGCATTATAAGGCGTGCATTAAGTAAAAATAACTAGACCACTGACTAGCAAATGTGTTTTTAGTGCCTTCTGTATAATAACAGTGGATTTCACCCTAAACACAACCAGCCATCGTTTTGACTGCTGCCTCCTTCTCAGCTCTTTAAGAGGAGGTTGAACAGATGCCAGGACCAACCCCAGCAGAGTAAAGATCCTTTCAGACAATGGCTTGTGATTCATTCTGCCTGGGTGAGTGAGTATACCATCACACCAGTTTATTTGATCTGCACCTTTATTTTAAATAAACAAACTTGACAGTTTTAAAGTTCTTATTATTTACATGTTTGTGGGGTTTTTTGTTCTAGTGTTCCATTTCAACAGAAACATTCAAATAATGGCTTCATGTTCTGTTTGGGTTCAGGAAGATTCAGGAAGTTTCTGGTTTTGCTTGACTCCCTAAAATGTTGTATCACGTTAGCCATTTCCTGCAACCATTCCAAAACCCTCCACCAGTGTGGATAATACTCCTGCAAATGGCTTTATCTGCGCAAAGGTTGTGTGGTTTTTTCTTGTCGTGGAAGCAGACGCTGCATGCTCCCACTTACTCACACGTTGTTCTCGCACCTAACCATCTCGCCTCCTGCACTTATTCTTGGGCTCCCTGGTATTGGCCTGGCGAAGGCATCCTCTGTCTGAAGGACTATCCAGTCCAAATCTGGTGTGTGTGTGTGTGTGTTATGCAAATGTGTCTCTCTTTTTGTGATGCTCTCCCTCTTTTTTAAAGCAACGCATAAGTGGCCAGCCACTCTACAAGGAAGCACTTTGCTTGGTGTACTTGTTGCTAAGAGTACACAGAATTAAACAGAAACAAGTTAATTTGAGAAATGCTGGCCAAGCAGCTATAAAACTGTTGTGCAGAAGACACAGGGGTTGTTGTTGTGTAACCAATGGCTCTGGAGTGTGTTCCTGAATTCTAGGCTCTGTTTAGCTGGCAGTGGTCGTATTACCCCAGTTGTGTGCATCATGCTTTACATGAACAGGCGTGGTAGGTCTCTGCTCCAAGGTCCTTACAATCTAAAATTTGACGTCAGAAAAAAAGAAGGGAAACAGTGCCAGACACAAATAAGGGAAGAATATGCTGTTATTTTCAGGTGATGTATCATTGTACTTACTCTGCGCACACACCATACAAGAATTCTGGGAATTGAAGTTGGTTAAGTGTGCTGGGTATTGTAGCTCTGTGAAGGGTAAGCTACAGTTTCCAGAATTATGAGAGAGGTGGTTTGTTGCCAAAGGATTTATGGAAAGTTTGCAAAAACTCAATGTGTCCTGGTATTTAGGAGCATACTCCACAAAGGATTCATTGTTTTATTGACCATTTATTATGTCCGCTTACATACATTCTGGAAATGTATGAATTACAAAAAGGGAAACTTGGTTTAAATTAATGATTTAAACACTGTTTCTATTCCCCCTTGGCGATTTCAATCACCTTGACTTAACAGCGTACCTGCGCTGGGGCAGGCAGGCAGCTTGAGCAGGCTCAGGGTGTTGGGGTCTCTCACAGCGGTGTTGCTGTGAACTGTTGTGTCATCATGACTCGGCACCCTGTCTGTATGTGCAGGGCCTGTTGTTTCCATGTGCATGTATGCCCGAGTAAGGGAGTAGAATACAGCCGGGTCACCTGGCACGGATGACAATAGTTGAAACAAGATGAAAAGGGAAGATGAAAGCAAATGACTTGGCTGTTTTTCTGCACAATTTGCAGGGCACAACAGGAACCTGCCAAACCTGTTTGGCCACAGGGTGCAGTGGGGCAAAGGGGGCACCCCATGGGCCAGGATGCTTCTTCCACGCCTCTTTTCAACGCTCCAAAATAACTAGCATCTCTCTCTCTCTCTCTCTCTCTCTCTCTCTCTCTCTCTCTCTCTCTCTCTCTCCTCACACAAAAAAGGCAGAAATGTAGAGCCAGGCAGGCATGCTGATCCTAACAATAGTCATATTCAGGCAATTTCACAAAGCTTGAAGAAAACGAAATGCACCTGTGGACAGATATTGGCATCGCAAGGCCGGGGCTGGCTGTATGGAGGCCTCTCAGAAGATGGGAGCAGATACTGTTTTTGGATCCTGCACCCATTTTTGTACAGAAGAGGTCCTGGGTGTGATACGTTCAGAGTCTGCCTGGCCCCTTTGCCTTCTGATCACCACACATGACAATTGCCACACACACACACACTCACACACACACACACACACAAAACCAGCACACAGGCCCAGAGGCTGCCATGAGGTGTCTGTCCCTGGCTGGCCGCAAGCGGTGATTGGCAGTTTGCAGACCCATTGACTGCAGGAATCCTGCCTGCCTCGTATTCATTCTCCGGCTTTGGGTATGTGTGTAGGGAGGGTGGGGGGCGGCCGTCTCATTTGTCAGGCTGGGCACATCTTCCTGTGCAGCAGAGCAGAGAGAAAAATGTCTGAAATGGGCGGCAGGGCGGGGGGGGGGCAGGGAGGATGTGGAGAAGTATTGGAAGAGCAGGCAGCTCACAGCATGAGCCGCCGGAGGAGATATTCTCCTCCCCAGACCCAGCGCATACACACACACCCAGCAGCCTTGTTGATATTCCGGGCAGGAACTGCTCTAGCTGCGGAAACCATGGTTATACGAGGCTGGGGATGTGGCTTCTCTGCATGAGGGGGGGGGGCAGAGTGGGCCAGGAGCTCCATTCACAACTCTCCATCTCTCTCTTTCTCTCTTGCACAACACATGCCATTCTGGGCCACACAGAGGGAAGTAGACCATCCTTTGCACAACACAGCAGGCACCTGTATAACGTGGCACTTTTTCAGGAAGAGAGTTGCTCGCTCGCTTGTTTCGGTGCCACACCAAGGGTGGGCTGCCGAAATGTGCAAATACCCTGATATATTACTGCTGCTGTTACTGGTACTAACAATGCCCTCCAAATGGTCTGTTGATGTTTGTTCTTAATTTGTTTTGTTTTGCTTTGCTTTTAACTCATTACGGTTTGGTGCATGTTTTCCTATTGCTGTGATATATCTTTTAAGATGCAGTGGTATATAAATATATTTACAAACAAACAAACAAGGTTCTGCCAATATTTATCAAATGCTTTCCCCTATAGATCACAAAGAGGTTTGCAGAACGATTACTGAAATAATTCCCCAGTCAGATAATATTTTGTCTGGAACCAACAAACAAAATCACAGGTAAAAGCTTAGCGCAACTCACTTAAAATTCCTACCAGCATAGAAAGTACTTTGTCAATGCCAGGACGGGGTCTGTCTTATGTCAGCTGGAAGGGAGTTCCACAGCATCAGGCCCCCAGTATGGACTGGTTACAAACTCTGTATCTGAGCCAAGGCGGACCATTAACAGGATCCCTGGAAGATCCCAGTAATCGGGCAGGGATATAAGGACCACCAGAAGCTTCTTTATCCTGGTCTGCCTAGCCTAGTGTCAACACTTTATAACCCCAGCTGACAGAAAATGTCTTTCCCAATCCTGACACCTGAGGGCCAAAGAGCATCAGGCACTTGGCTGAGGTTGATGGACATTGGCTGAGGTTGATGGACATCTGGAGGGCGCGAGGTTGGAGAAGGCTGCCTTGCACCAGCCTGCCTCTTGCTGTTCTCTCCACCCCTTTCGACTGGCTCCTGCACAGATCATTCTCTGAATTCAGCTGAGCCGCTGGCATCCAAGTCTCTTCTGTCCCCAGGCCAGCTTCTTTGGTTCAAACCTAGAAATAAAGCTAAGCTCACAATGCAAAGATGGCCTTCTTACTCAGGGCCTTGGACCTCCTTGGCTCCCAAGGGATGGAGGGGGAAACTGAGACAGGGCAGCTGCTCCAAGGAACTCGAGGCTCGCTCTTTGGCTGGGCACATTCTCCTTCTCTGAGGTTTTGGCCTCTTTCTGGGCTCATGGACGTGGCGTTCCCAGTCCCTGCGGTGTTCAGCTCAAAGGCACATCCCCTATACAGCCAGCACGAGGTGAGAACACCAGGCATGTGGCTGTCACACCCCTCAGGACAGGAATCTCACAACATCAAGGACAGGAATGGACAGCTTCTTCTGGAGACGGACGGATCAGAAGAGCCAGCTGCACAAAGGAAAGGCCTCTCCTCAAAGGTCTGTGGCTTGACAGGAGGTAAAATCCCCAAGTTGAAGTGAGCCTTTGAACACTCACCCCCTGCCACCATGGCCCTGTTTTTTTCATAGACTCATAGAATCATAGAGTTGGCAGGGACCGCAAAGGTCATCTAGTTCAACCTCCTGCAATGTAGGAATCTCAACTAGATCATGCATGACAGGTGGCCACCCAACTTCTGTTTAAACCAGTGTTTCCCAACCTTTTTCCAACCGTGGCCTGTTCCGACCCATGGATGTAGTCCACATTGTAAAACACATCACCCTTGCATTGGTTTTCCCAGTGCAGGCATTTTCACTCCAACTCCTTCCAGTTTGCCTTCTGCTAGCCCCTAGTCACTGGTTTTTCTCCGCCATGTCCGCCTTATTGTAGTGTGGACACGGCCCATTTCCATCTTTGCACTTGTCCTTTTTTGTTAAGAAACACTCACAAAAAAATAGTAAACCCCTGCCACTTCCACTGGAGTGTTATCTTGTTAAAATGTATATGATTTATATAAATAAATCCTCATTTTAAACAGAAAAGTACAAATTTTTAACATAACTTCATCTGTGCAATGGTTCCATTGCACATGCTCAGTTTATCAGGTAGGAGCGGTTTCCATGGAGACGGGGTTAGAGGTGGAGTTAGAGGCAGAGATATTCCTGATAAATAAAGAGGAGACAGCCATGGAAAAACTGAATTTTCAAAACAGTCCGTACACAAAATGCTCAATTAAGGACAGTGTGAGGCCAACCTGAATTTTTGAAGCAGGTATGGATGACGTCTTCAAACAACACCCGTCTTGATTCTTTCCCTCTGTGAATGTGGGGATATGGAAATAATCCACTAAATTGAGGGAAATTGGGCTCCAAACCACACCACTCAGGGTCATAGAAAAATTGTTTCAATTTTGGGGTAGGTGGGTCAATTCCCTCCAAATCGCACAAAACCAGAAAACGACACAAGCAAACCAGATTAAAAATATCTACACCAGATATATTGGGACACAATCAGACAAGAGTGTGCTGAGAATTTATCATTGCTTTCACTTCTTTTCCAAGCGTGCTAGTCAAGGCATGTCAAGAGCTTGTGTGTGTGTGTGTGTATTTGATCCCTCAGATTTGTACAAAACCTGAAAACTGCGCAAACTGTACAATTTCCTTTTTGTGAATGGTAAAAAAGTGGATTAAGAGCAAAACAATCCTCAAATGTTGCAAAGCCCTCGACTGCCCCACTTCAGACTGCAAGCGAGAGTTTGATACCTGGACTAAGGGAATCAGTGTGACAGGCAGTTCTGCAAGTTACAGGATCATCTAATGAAATGTTCCCTCCCAAAAGAAGATTCCTACACATGTGAAAACTAGGATATCAGGGTCCATTATCACAGACTTCAAGGCTGTTTCAGCAGCGGCCAAGCCATGCCCAGAACTCAGACCCAGCATCCCCTGCCAATGGATGGAGTAAGCAGAACTGTTATTCCTGAAAATGGACGATGGGATTGAGGCCTGGCTGGCATGAACAAAGCCTGGCCAAGGTGGTCCTGCCCTTGGAGGCTGCGCTGTGCAAGAGGATTCCCTGCAACCCAGAAGAGGAAATGCAACTTGATCGCTAGATTTCCGAAAAAGGGGTTTTCCCCTTCCTCTTCTGCTTGGGCTCCAGTTTCCTTTTACTGGGTTTTCCCTTCAGTTGCTCAGCTGTTTTACTGAAAACTGCCCCAGTTCCAGCTTTTGCGGTTGCCTCCGGATGGGGGGTTGGGGGGGCTCCCTTTGGGGAATTCCCCCCCCCCCCAGTTTCATTACCAGATAACTTCAGAGGGTCCCAAATTGTGTAAATGCCAAAGGAAGAAGGATCTGCAGCATCAGGCTCCCTGCAAAGCTGCCTGGAACTGCACTTTTGTTGCTAGGAGGGGGCGTTCAGGGCAGCTGCTGCTGAGGAAAGGAGGAGTCTTCCACTTTCTTAGCAGTGCACCAATCCAGTCAGGGGCCAAAGGGAAAGCTGAGCAAGTGTTGGGGAAGATGAAAGGAGTCCCAGTGTGAGGAGCTGGAAAGAGCAGCCAAGGAGTTCAAGTGTAACCTTCCCCAACCTGGTGCCCTCCAGATGTTTCAGACTACAACTCCCACCAGCCCCATCCAGCATTGCTGGGTTGTTGTCGCAAACATCTGCAGGGCACCAAGTTGGGGAAGGTTGGGGTGGTGGTTGCAGAGCATTGGGATGGCAGGGACCCCAGCAGAGAGCAAATAATTAGGTGTTGAGATACAGGGCCAAGCACAGGCCCGGAGTGCCTCCAGACCCAATATTTTGTCCATACTGTAACATTTAGGTTTGTGCAATTAGGATGGGTTAAAACATCCTGTCAACCTGGCAAAACAAATACACACACACACACACACACAAAAAAGACTTTTTGCAGTTTGGAAAGTGATGGGGAAACACGTGGAATGAACAAATAATAGAATTGTAGCGTTGGAAGGGACCCCAGGGGTCATCTCTTCCAACCATCTACAATGCAGGAATCCTGCTCACAGCTGTCCTTCAGGGGCCTCGAACCACCAACCTTCTGTTAACAGCCAGATGCAATGACCCATTGTGCCACATTATCGAATGGGGAGAAGTGTAAACTCCCCGCAAATCAAGATGAATATTCATTGTCATATAGGTAACTGCCCCAGAAACAAATCAGAATGGATGCTCAATAGAGACTGGGCATTTAAACTTTGGGCAATGCAAATCAGGACAAGCACTCAATAAGCAGGTTGTCTGGCGGAGCCACCTCCCAAGACTCCCCTCGCTTCTTTTTATACAGTAACTTATCAGAAAAAGAGGCCATTTAATGCCTTTTAGCCTGCTAGTCAACATATTTTCTCAGGAGTGCAGTAATCATAGCTTCATGTTTATACTTCTCTATCTGTCCAATAATAACGTGAACAGCAGTGGCACACTTTCATTTGCAGATGTATTGTTATTCTTAGCCCAACCCTCTCCACGTTCCATATTAAGATTTCAGCAAGTTGTCAAAATATTTTAAGCCAATTTGAGATGGTGACTCCGGAGAGATGTGGCCGTTGCCTTTTATTCTCCATTTCTAGAACAGTAGTTGTGCAAGGGACTCTCTCTCCTCCCCCCCCCAATTTCCCTGGACTTACAGCAGGGATGGGGACAACCCATGTCCCTCCAGTCATTTGCTTGACTCCCATCACCCCCCCCCGAATCCAAAAAATTTAGGGTGACTGCAAGATGGATGCTCATTGTCATGCAATGCTCCTGCAAACGAATCAGAATAAATGCTCAATAAAGACTGGGCGCCGTCATCTTCCCATGGAGAGGGCACTGCTGGAGAAGTAAATGGGGCATCTTTGACTGCCAGCCATCTGCTGGGGTCCCTCTAATCCCGTGGATTAGTGGCTGAATGGCAGGTGCAAGTTTGCTGCAGGTAATCAGAGGGAGGTTATGGACCTCAAAGTGCAGCCAATTACTGCTAATCCTGCACCTGTGCCCAACCTGGGGTGGCTAGGAGCCAGCCTGCATGCATCTGAGAGTAGGGAGAGACAGGCACCTGGCTGTGGAAGGAGGGGACTGCAGGGAAGGAGGGACCAGGAGGGACCCCCTTGGACATTCTTTGAGCAGTGGGAAAGGTGTTGGGGTGGTCCGGCAAGGTCAGTTTTCTCAGCTGCACAAGCAACCCAAGCAATGCTTTAGGCAGAGCATGGATCTTCTGGGAAATCTCTGGGTGATTTGAAATAGATTGGTAAGAATTTCTGGCAGCAGTGCTAGGAACAAAATCCCCCCTCCACTGCGTGCCAAAGCTGCTGAAATCAAGAAAGCAGAACCAGGAGTGGGCTTTGAACTCCATTCAGTTCTGGGATGATTTCTGGGCTCAGAATTCTTTAATGCTGAGTGTGTTACATGTATTGCACCAAGGATCCAGTTGGTGGATCTTCTAAGTAAAAAACACAGTAGATCTGACAAGCCCGAATTGACCTTGGAAAAGGAATCTGGAGCATACTTCTGAAGTCTCATCATGCAGTCACTTGGGGCAGAAAAGTAATAATACTTGGCATTATAGCACATTTTGAGTGTTCAAAGCACTTAGCCTACATTATCTCACAACAGCCCTATAAGGTAGTAATTATTATTATTTTTATTATTACTACTACAGAATTAATCATCATCATGTTGCTGCTGGGAGGCTGAGGCTGAGAAATCAGGGCCTGGCCTAAGGATACCCATTGAGTTCATAGCTGTGAGATTTCAGCCACAAACTTCTTGGTTCAGAGGAATAGAATCTGGGGATGAATGAATCAGCTGTGCTAGTTTAGTGGGGAGAATTATCAGCGGCTACTAGTCACAGTGGCTCTTTGGCATCTTCAGGTATAGAGAGTGTTGCCAGGTCAAGAGCATTGCAGATCCAAAGATTTCAGGGCCCAGATCTGATCTGACACGAAAGGGGCAGTCCCTGGTGATGTCATTAGGGCATCTCCTGGTGAGGTCATGTGGCAGGACCTGGAGAAGTTTAACTGGAAGAGAGGAGTGGGGGAGAAAAGACCTCCCCCCACCATGCACTCACTGTATGGAACAATTTGCAGCCAGGGACTTGCCAATCAGAAGGTCGGCAGTTCGAATCCCTGTGATGGAGTAAGCTCCTGTTGCTCGGTCCCAGCTCCTGCCCACCTAGCAGTTCAAAAGCACGTCAAAGTGCAAGTAGACAAATAGGTACCGCTCCGGTGGGAAGGTAAACGGCGTTTCCATGCGCTGCTCTGGTTTGCCAGAAGCGGCTTAGTCATGCTGGCCACATGACCCGGAAGCTGTACGCCGGCTCCCTCGGCCAATAAAGTGAGATGAGCGCCGCAACCCCAGAGTCGGCCACGACTGGACCTAATGGTCAGGGGTCCCTTTACCTTTTATATTCTGGGCTGAAGCATGCAATCTGCATGCCTGGGCCTTATTAGTATTTTAAAAAAAAAAAAAAAAAAATGATTAAAAGCACTCTCACCCACCATTCAAGCCCTCAACCTGCCACCTGGACAGGCCAGGCAAACCAGGAGACTGCAGGCCAGACCTGAGGTCAGGCAACCCTTGGTGCCTGAACACGGGTTGCTGAGGTCTGGAGCAACAGCAGAGGAGGGCTGTGTCCCCTGGAACTTCTCCTTGCTCAGAGAAACAGAGTGAACTTAGCTATATCCGCACCTGAGAGCCAGTGTGGTGTAGTGGTTAAGAGCGGTAGTCTCATAATCTGGGGAACCGGGTTCGCGTCTCCACTTCTCCACATGCAGCTGCTGGGTGACCTTGGGCCAGTCACACTTCTCTGAAGTCTCTCAGCCTCACTCACCTCACAGAGTGTTTGTTGTGGGGGAGGAAGGGAAAGGAGAATGTTAGCTGCTTTGAGACTCCTTAAAGGGAGTGAAAGGTGGGATATCAAATCCAAACTCTCCTTCTTCTTCTTCTGATGGTGATACACACCATCCACTTCTCAGGACTTCTCTGCCTTCAGAGCTGGGTGGATTCCTCTCTCCTGGCTGTGGGGCCTGAGACCTGAGGGAGTATAGCCTTTCAAACAACACGAGGCCAGACCCCAGAGGCAGCGGCTATTCTTGAAGTCCTATCCAGTGCATTTAAAGATAGGTTACAACCTGTACTTGGGAGTCATTGAAGGATAGGAAGCTTGGTTGTCTCTTAAGAACCACCAGCAGATAAGCAGGAAAATGATGTTTCCTGAAACAGCCCTCTTTGTGGTGAATTATATCCTTGCTCGGTATGTATCCTTGCTATACTTATAATTGGGGCAGAGGGAGGGTGGCTGGACAAACACCCACCAATCAGAATGGGGCGGGGCAGACTCCATAAAACACCCTCGCTGGAGTCTTTTGCCTTGGACCTACTGGTAATTGCCAGAAAAAGTCCCTGACCAGCCTTTTTCTTTCTCCTAAGCCTATTTTGAATTTTTAGCTGTACCAACAACCACCACCAGTTGTTTTGGACTACTGTTTTGCTTAGGGATGGTGGGAGTTGCATGTAGCCCAAAGCTTTTGGGGGGAGCCAGGTTAGGGAGGTCTTAGGTGGAGAAAATAAACAAGGTCCCTGCTGCAGACACAGCAAAACATGGGGGGGGGGGTAAGCTGAGACTTAATACAGGAGAAGGCAGAAGTGCCTTTGCTTCAGTCAGAGGCTGGATATTCAGACTGTTTGAGAAGAGTTAACAGCAGCCAAATGTTTTGGCCCAGCCTTGCATGGGAAGCCCACCCTTCCCTGTTAACTTAAAAAGAAAATAAAAGCAGATGATAACGAACATGGATGGTTACTGGCCGTGATGGCTGTGCTCTGCCTTCACAATTGGAGGCAGCAAGGCTTCTGAATACTAGCCGCTGGAAACCACAGGAAGGGTGAATACTTTAGTGCTTGAATTCCCACAGGCATCTGGTTGGCCACTGTGAGAACAGGATGCAGGGCTAGATGGACCATTGGTCTGATCCAGCCATCTTTTCTTAGGTTCTTATGTTTAACATCTTATTCCAATAGGCCTTCAGGGTATGTGGAAGCAGTTCCACTCTGGTCAAATTCTCCCTTGGACTTGTGGCTGACTGTGCATCTTTACATCTGCGCTATTTTGATTTTAAATTATTCCCATTATTTTAAAACCTGTATTTCTCGCATCTTTGCTGAGCCACCACCTTGGGGGCTCTTCCAGCCACCACTATCCACCTGCCCCCAAAAGTTGTCTTTATACATTTTCAAGGATAAAAACAAATAAGTTACAGAATCCGGAGCATTGTAGTGAATTTCTAAAATGAGAGGTACCAGGGCATCTTTGGAGAGAAGTCCTTCCAAGGAGTGGAGGAAGGGGTGTGTGGTGGGAGTGGTCCGCCCAGGGTGTCACCACTGAGGGGGGTGACAAAATGTTGGGGGCCACTCACCGTGGGGTCTGCAGCATGCCCGAGCCATGCGTCTCACCTGGGAGTGACGCGGTGGCTTGAGCGCCCGCAGGCTCCACACTGCCCCAAACAGTACGCCCGCCATCTCCCCCTCAGCTGTGTGGCGGCTGAGTGGAAGGAGGCAGGCAGACTCCTCAGAGGCCCCACAGAGTGTCCTGCCCCGGCTGGCCCTGCCCCCACAGTCAGCTGGGCCCGCCCCCACAGATGGCTGGCCCCGCCCCTGGGCGCAGGACACACGTGCCACCCCATGCGCCCGATCGGCTTGCTCTTCCGCTGGCCTTTCCCCCTTGTTCTGGGCTGGCTGTAGTAATTTAGTGGGCCAGGCAGTCTGTGTATAAGTAGGGACTGTTGGCAAGGTTGCCGTTTTACAGAGGTCAGTCTGCTATTTTAAAGTCTCCCCTGTTTGAAGGATGAACCAAGTCCAGTTTAAAGAGAAAGACCTATAAGAAGGGAGAGCAGGAGAGGCCTTGAAAGTCACCCAGGCACAGCCTTCCCCACTCTGGGGAGATGTATGCTATTCTTGTTTAAATGACATTATTTTATTTCCTCCCTTAAACTAATGTGTATTTGCCACCTTGGGCAGGCACAATATTCTTTTGACAAAAATATTTCTAGCAATGAGACCGGTGTATAGTCAGAGGGACCAGATTTCCCCATTGCTGCTGCTGCTGCCACCACCCTGTCCTCCCTTGGAGCGCTGTGGTCGTTGCACATGATGCCTCTGTGACAGTTTCATTGTGTGTGAAGTCTGGTGGCCAAGCGCCCTACTTTACAGAGAACAGCCATAAAATCATAGAGTTGGAAGGGACCCGGAGGATCATCTAATTCTAATCGAACCCCAGCAAGAGCAGGATTATGCAGCTGTCTCATATGGAGATCAAACTTGCAATGTTGACATCATCAGCACCATGCTTTAACCAAGTGAACTATCTAGTCCTCTGTATTTGAAAGAGTTCCGGGTTTGATGGGCTGTCTGGTTTAACAAGAGAGAATGAATTGAAAAAAAAATGTTTAGAAGTACTTTTAAAAAAACAACAACCTCTAGAGTCCTTTTTGTTGGGGATAATTCAGATGGAAATTCCCAGGTGTCAAAAAAGGTTATTTATGTATGCCACCATTGCAGCCCATTTTTGTTAGCCCAAAAATGGAAAACGAGCGAGGTCACAATTAAAGAAGAATGGCATCTTAAACTAACAGAATATGTGCAGCTTCCAGACCTAATATATAGAATAAGAGAACAAGAAAAACACACATTTAAAGAAGATTGGGAAATGTTTATTGAATACATATGGGGGGAAATTGTATACACCTGAAAACGTTTGCAGCATTAAGATAAATTCAACAGCGTAAACAAGTTTTGTTGGATGTAATAATGGAATACTGAACGGTTTGGTTTATGTAAAATATGCAGGGATTTATGATATGCAAAATGAACCATGGAAAGAGAAGAAGGGAAGGTACTGACATTTTAAGGTTGTTTAAATGAATATTATAAAGTGTAAAACAGAAAATGTAATAAAAATTATGTATAAAAATAAGAGAGAGAGAGAAAAGCTTAAGAAACAAGAGAAGGAGGAGGACTGCCCAACCCCAGGGAGCCATACCTGGGCAACAGACTGAGCAAGGAAGCACACAGCTCACTTGGCCACAGTCTCCAGGCTTGGTCCAGTTCATTGAAATTAATGAACAGGACCAAGCCTGGCCCATTAATTTCAACAGGAGTACTCAGAGTAAAGCTAAGCCGGATGCAACCCTGTATTCTATGTAAGTGATAGCAGTTTAATTAATGCCTCTCGGCAACGTCTAACTGAAGAAAGCATTTGGCCTCTTCTGAGTCTCTCTCCCGCTCTTGTTGCTGCAGGAGGCCACGGGCGCCTTCTCCTCGCCGGGTCATAGTGGAGATGCCCTGGAAGAGGCTGGTCAGCCTGCACCCTGCTCACTACTCCAGCCACCGCGGCCTGCAGGATTACTGGATCAGCCCCCAGAGGCGCTACCCAGCTGGCAGCGCGTGGCACACCCCCACCAAGCGGCTCTTGATCCTCCCTGGGAATACTGGCGTTTCAGAAGTGGAGTCCGTTCACACGCCAAATGCAGGCCAATACAGGCACAAGCTCATGTGAGTATAGAGCACAGGGGAGCACTGTAACTGAGCCCTTGGCCATCAGTCTGCATCATTCATTCCCATCGGGGTTAGATTTCTCCCGGGATGAGTTTGGTGGCCTTCAAGTTGCCCACTTGTTGAAATGACTCCTCCTGTATCACTTGCTCTGGGAAACAGTCAAAGGGGGCAAGCAGCTAGACCAGCGCTCCATAACCTGGCAACCTCCAAATGTTTAGGACTACAACTCCCACCAGCCCCAGCCAGCACATCCATTGCAGTTGGGTGTTGTGGTCCAAAACATCTGGAGGGCGCCAGGTTAGGGAAGTCTGTGCTGGTCAAATAATTCCTTTCCGATCCTGTTTAGTACTGTGGTCTCCCCGCTATCAACACACAAGAGAGATAAACGTGCACACACATCCCACCCCCCAAAATGCTACCCCTTTAGAGATGAAATGCAACAAGCAGGATGAGAGGTTGTGTTTGTGACAGAGCAGGAAAGGGGTACAAAAAACTATCTTTTCTAAGTATCTAAAAGCCAAGCTGGACAGGACTTGAGAGAAGGCTCTTTCAGATACAAGCAATGCCACAGCAAAAAGACAGATATGCTCCCCACCCCCACTCCAACACACCGTTTTTGTGGGGTTCTGACTCCTGGCAATCACTCCATTGCAAGAAATAAACCCATCCCTCTCTCCTTGCCTGTTTTAATGCCAGCCACCCCACTAAAGTGTTAATTAGCTCTTAGCAGTTGCTGGGTAACCGCATCCTGCCTTCCATGGTCTTTAAGCCAATGAGTGTTTGTCCTGGTGATGTCATGCTCTTAGCTCGTGTGTCATTGGCCAGAGCAAGGCTTGCCTTTTAATATTCTGCCAGGATGGTTACCTGGGAGAAGTTTTGTCTTTGCTGGACTGATCCTGTTGCCTCCAGATTGGAGGAGGAGGTGTTGCATCTCTGTGTCCTCCCATGGGAAAGAACTGAAACCTTCTGAAAGAAGAGCACATATAGGAGTCGGTCCAGACATACGTGCCCACAAGCAAACAGAGATATTAGTAAAGCACAGCCAGTCTTCAAAGGAGAGATTGCATTGCACTGTGCTTTGTACATTTCCTGGCCCCTGGCTGAGGTTTCAGCCTGAAGTGCTGAATGGACTCTATCTTTCATGGGGGTGTTTCACTGTGGAAAGGAGATAATCAGAGATCATTCTGGAGGATCAGATGTATTCTCCTCCTCTCTTCCATGAAAATGCATGCAGGAGAAAACAAGGAATTAAAACATTGAATTATGCTGTAAATGTGCGTCTCACATTTCATCTTAGCATCAGTCATCCAGAGATTTAGCATTTTACAAACAAGCAAACAGAAATGTCACTCCCAGGGCTCAGAAGGGCTCCTCAAATTATGGATTGACAGATCTGTATTTCAGGTAAATAGAAGTGGGAGCCAAGCTTAATTGGCAGATCAAGAAATGGAAGTCTGAATCCACTGGTCTCTGGGAGCCAATTTCAGTAGGTGGCACTGAGGGTTATAGGCACCCTTGTTCACCATCCAAAAGTATTCAGAATGGCCTTTTCTTCTAGAACAATCAGCCATGACTTTATTCAACATTCTTTCCACATTTCAAAAAAGACATGATGTGTTGATCATGTGCAAAATGACCTTTAAATTGATTGATCAAACAATTAGAAACTTGATGCTTAATCAACAGGAAATGCTTTTTAAACCAGCCTGTCAGCATATATTGAAATGAGTTTGTACCTTGCCTTCAAAGTCTGCCTGGCATTTCTGTTCCCATCCCACCTAATTCCCCCCCCCCTTATTCCCCCATTCTTATCCTCACCTTTCTTTCATTTAATTTTTTTTCATTTTTTCACCCAGGAGAGTGAGAGGTGCTTGTCCCCTTACATGAGTATGAGGGCCAGTGTGAGGAGGTATTGGGGTTTGTTTGATCATTCCTGATCCCTTTGCCACCAGAACTCAAAAAAGGCAGGAAAGAAAATGAGCTAATAAGAAAGCCCCCATTGATAGGTGGCCAGCCCGACTGCTGGTTGGCAGGGCTGTGGAGCCCAAGGGAAAAGCCAGGTGGGCCCCCTCTACCTTCTCAGCCCTCTCCTCTGGTCTTTCTAAGTGCTTTTCTGCCCCTTCTTGCTCTGGCCTTCAGTCCATACTACCACACCCTCCCTTGCCCCGCTCGTTTGCTGCTCTCTTATTTTTTGGGTCTCCCCCTTTTTCTGCTTTTTCCTATTCTCCTCTGTCTTCCCGCCCCCCATAACAGGAGCCTTGGCCTCTTCCTGCTGCTGCTGCTGCTGCTTCTGCTGCTTTCATGCTTCCTGGCCCCAGATGAGCTCCTCTGCTGTCTCCATCTGTCCCGCCTTTCATGGAGACTTGAGAAGCTGCCAGGTCCAGAAAGAGGATGGGGTAGAGTAGGAGTGAGAAAAAGCTGAAGAGAGGTACCCAGAGAGCCTGGTGGCCCAGTCGCTGTGGAGCACGCCATTGGCAGCCCAGAGGAGGCAGGAGGCAAGAACCTCCGGGTAGGAGGTGGAACAACCTGACCCAAGGCACGCCACCTGCCAGGATTTTTTCCTGGGTGCCTCTTCCTAACACTGCTTGCAAAAAAACTGGCTCCCCATTCATAGAGCCAAAGAATTGTGGAGTTGGAAGGCACCACCAGAGTCATTAGTCAACCCCTGCAATGCAGGAATGTTTTGCCCAATGTGGGGCTCAAACCCAGGTTGAGTTGCATGCTCTGCCACAGGAGAACACCCCCACGAGGCTGTGCCTCAAAGTAGCCACTGTGGAGGTGGTGGCAGTGGGGTTAAGATTGTCACATCAAGAGCATCCTAGATCCTGAGCTGTTAGGGCCCATACCTGAGACCTGGGGGCATGGATGGCATTAAGCATGACACATCAAAACAAACAAAAAATACAAAATGTGACAAATGAGCAAATATGTCACCAGTCAGAAATTAAGGGGTGTTCCCAAGTTCAGCTGAAGGAATCATTCCTTCTCACCTACTTAGGGAGTCTAGGTAAGGAAGGTGTTCTTGCTCACCTGGAGATTAAAGACCTCCCTTTGCCACCAGGTGGTTGGGAGGCAAACCTGGAGACTTAGGGATATGCATACCTCTGCGTCCCCCCCGAAAAAAGGCACTGATCCTAGGAGTATAGCAACCTGGGGAAGGGGCGCCATGTGGACTTGCTGCCTTGTAAAATCATGGAATCACAGAATTGTAGAGTTGGAAGGGACTCAGAGGGTCATTGAGTTCATCCCCTGCAATGTAGGAGTTTCAACTTGATCAGATGGTCATCCAACCTCTGCCTAAAAACCTCCAAGAAAAGAGAGCCCACCGCCTTCCAAGGGAATCCATTCCAATGTCAAACAGCTCTTACTTTCAGGAAGTTTTTCCATATGTTTAGTCAGAATCTCCTTTCTTGTAACTTGAAGCCCTTGGTTCATGTCCTGCCCTCCAGAGCAGGAGAAAACAAGCTTGCTCCATCTGACAGCCCTTTAGATATGTGAAGATGGCTGTCGTATCTCACCTCAGTCTCCTCTTTTCCATCTTAAACATACCCAGCTCCTTCAACCGTTCCTCATAAGGCTAGCTTTCCAGACCCTTGATCATCTTGGTCGCCCTCCTCTGCACACCTTCCAACTTGTCAATATACTTCTTAAATTGTGATGCCCAGACTTGGGCACAGCACTCTACGTGTGGTCTAACCAAGGCAGAATAGAGTGGAACTATTACTTCCCTTGATCTGGACACTATACGTCTTGATACAGCCTAGAAATAGCATTAACTTTTTTTACTGCTGCATTACACTGTTGACTCATATTAAGCTTGTGGTTAAGCAGATGTAGCACAAAGGAATCATCATAGAATTGTAGGGTTGGAAGGGACCCTGAGGATCATCTGGCCCAACCCCCTGCAATGCAGGAATATGCAGCTGTCCCATACGGGAACCAGACCTGTAACCTTGGTGCTGTCAGCACCACACTCTAACCAACTGAGCTATCTAGGAAGGTTTACCAAGAACAGTGGCTGGCCAGGTGAGTCCTGTGGAAGCTCGCAAGGAGGGAAGAAGGCGGAAGTGTCTATGGCTTTTCTCCAGCATCTAGTCCTCAAAGGTATAGTGCTGCAGCACTTGGAGGTACCACTTAATTGCTATGGCTGATGGTAAACCTCACGAGGACGCCAAAAATCCCTTTTCAGGGCCAAATAGGCCTCAGGGGGCTCCTGCTAGCTAACCGAAGGTGCTAGCTCCCTGCCGATTCAGCAGGATGCAGACAGAGCATGTGGAGTCAAGCTCCTGAGGCAGGTAAAATGACATTAATTGGAGAATTTTCTCTTTCTTGATGGGGAGGCCCCCAAGTCTGGGCCAGCAGGAAGACTAACAGCAGCTTTATGAAGGAGCGAGGCAGGTGGTCCCTCCAGGTTAGAAGGAAGGGAGCAGATCAAAGCGGGAGATGTGAACAGCCACCTGCCCTTTGAAACAGCAGCAGCAGCAGGCAGTGAGGAGGGGGGCACTGGGAGGGGAGACCACATAGCACAGCCAGGGCTGAGAAGGGAGAGCTGCTCCTTCTTTTCAGCATTCCACAGGCAGAGAGTCTCTTGCCTGGCCAGTGATCGAGGGGGAACTTCCCTCAGGGGATCCGATTCATCTGTCTCTCGTTCTTCTGCCATTCATGCTGCCCAAAGGTACTGCTTGCCACTTGGAAAAGTGGCAGCATTTGGGACTTTTTAGTTTAGAGAAAATGCAAGTAAGAGGTGGCATGGTAGAAGTTTATAAAATTATGCATGTCACACAGAGAGAAAAGTTTTTTTCCCTTCCACATAACACCAGAATTCACGGACATCCAATGAAATTCACACTCGGCATTTCTAGGTGTACACTTTAAAAAGAGGCCCTGGGAGCCCCTGAAAAATGTGCAAAAGGCCTGGCATCTAAAGGTGAAAATGGGCTTTGCAGGTTGTGGGGAGATGTACATTTGTACACTAAGATTTGGAGCTTGCCTGGCAGCGCTGGACCGCAATAAAAGCCGGCTGCATATTTTTAGCCTGGTCCTTCAGCGCCAGGCCCATGCGCACCTGCTTCGCTCCATCAAACTCAGCAAGCCGTGCAGTGCTGTATGCCTTGGGACACGGAGCACACAGGGAAGAGACACCGGACTCTTCAGCCTGGGAAGGGAACAGGCGTAGCCACAGCAGCCGCTGCCATTTCCACCACAAAGCGACGCAAGAGCAAACAGATCGCCTGCAAGAGCAGATGGCTCTTTACCGAATTACCGCACCAGGCGTGGCTCAAGGAGAGCAGATGGACTTGAGGGGGAGACTCATAAACAGAGAGGGAACTTCGCTAAGCCAGCTCCTGACGCTTCCTATAAATACTTAACAACCTCCAAGCTTTCTCCTGTTATGAAACTGAATTCGTTAAACTGCCTTCAGCTCCCGTGAGAGAAAGGGAGGGAAGCCCATCCAGCAACCAAGAAGCAGCTCTTCTGTTTCTTCCTCGGGTGAACAGCTCTGTGATTCATCCTGGTCCGGGACCGAAACCCATTAGTTTAAGAAGAAGAAGAAGAAGAGTTTGGATTTGATATCCTGCCTTTCACTCCCTTTAAGGAGTCTCAAAGCGGCTAACATTCTCCTTTCCCTTCCTCCCCCACAACAAACACTCTGTGAGGTGAGTGGGGCTGAGAGACTACAAAGAAGTGTGACTGGCCCAAGGTCACCCAGCAGCTGCATGTGGAGGAGCAGAGACACGAACCCGGTTCCCCAGATTACGAGACTACTGCTCTTAACCACTACACCACACCTGCTTGCAATTTGGGGGGCACCATTTCAGTAGGAAAGGAAGCAAAGAGATTTCAAGATGGGTGGGAGATAGGTTCACAACAAGCTTTATCTTTAAGGCAAGGATGGGGAAATGCAGGACTGGGGATCAAATGTGACTCTCCAGGCTTCTCTATCTGGTCCTTGGCACTCTTCCCAGGCCCTGCTCTGCACCCTCCTCAAGTAGCTTTGCCTGGCTGGAATGTGTCCTTCAACTCTGACCATGCCCTTTGCTTGCCTAGATATAGCGGCGGCGTCAGTGTACAATCCACTTGCTTTTGCATGGCTGAAATGCAGTACTGTACAAAAGTTAAGAGTCACATCTGTTATCCTGCCAATGTTTCCCTCTGGCCCTGCTCACCACTGTCACGTGACCCTCAGGAAATTTGGTCCTCAGGTTCCCCGTTTCTGTGGGAAAGGCAGACTCATGGACATACTCAGTTAAAATTGTAAGAGCCAAGCCCCAGGCAATCCTATCTGGGGTAACCTGTGTGATGGCTGATTCATGCAAGCAACCATTTAACCCTGCAGTTATTTCAAGGGTTGAGCACAAAGGGGTGCCCCAGTCCAAAGTCCATTTTGGATCTAAGAGGCAGTTCATGCACACAAACAATTTTAAGAAGGACACACTTTATCTCCATGTGATCAGTGTCCTTGAGGAATACAACCACATGAAGAAATTCTTGTGCGAATAGACCACTTATCTACGGACAGCTGCAGCTATGGCAGTGATCCCAAGCAAGTTTGGGAAGAAAGAAGAAAAAGAAGAAGAGTTTGGATTTGATATCCTGCTTTATCACTACCCTAGGGAGTCTCAAAGCGGCTAACATTCTCCTTTCCCTTCCTCCCCCACAACAAACACTCTGTGAGGTGAGTGGGGCTGAGAGACTTCAGAGAAGTGTGACTAGCCCAAGGTCACCCAGCAGCTGGATGTGGAGGAGTGGGGACGTGAACCCGGTTCACCAGATTACGAGTCTACCGCTCTTAACCACTACACCACACTGGCTCTCTAAATGCTCATTTGGGTAGTTGAGACTTAACCGTGTGTTGGTTTAAGCACAAACCGAATTAAGAGGCCATCAGTGTGTCATGAAAAGGCAGCCTTTGTGCCACTCTGTCCAGTTCTGGATTCCCAGCAACAGCCATTCAAAGGTGGCTTCATTCTCACCACTTGCGGGTCTCGGTGTTAATTGCTTGGGCCTCACCCGTCTTCTCTTGCCCTCCTGTAATCCATTCTATTCCTGGCTGAAGACTGAACCTTGTAACCTACATTACTAGTCACTTTCTCCAGAATACGTGATTACTCAGTATTCACTCAAATAATTAAATTACTCAGGCACACCACTGACTTTGAGTATCAAAACACCCTCAAAAGGACAGGCAGAAAATAAGTGGAGCTCATATAGCAGCTCTGGTGCTCAACCAGCGGGGGGTGGGAGAATAACTGGTTCAGCTTTATTCATTAACAGAATAATTTGAGGCTATTTTTTCTTTTCCCATTTCCCTCCTGCACCAGGGACACCTTCCTTTCCACCATCTCCTCTCTCACACATCGGATTGCAATATTATAACACATTCTATTCATCCTACAGTGCTGTTTCACTTTGCCAAACATACTCGGCTGTCAGGTGCCCATAGTCAGGGGTCAGCAAACTTTTTCAGCAGGGGGCCGGTCCACTGTCCCTCAGACCTTGTGGGGTGCCAGACTATATTTGAAAAAAAGAATGAACGAATTCCTATGCCCACAAATAACCCAGAGATGCATTTTAAATAAAAGGACACATTCTACTCATGTAAAACCACGCTGATTCCCAGACCATCTGCAGGCTGGATTTAGAAGGCGATTGGGC
The DNA here is from genome assembly GCF_951804945.1 of Podarcis cretensis. Classification (NCBI taxonomy): domain Eukaryota; kingdom Metazoa; phylum Chordata; class Lepidosauria; order Squamata; family Lacertidae; genus Podarcis; species Podarcis cretensis. The sequence goes on from NC_137177.1 coordinate 34,516,312, forward strand.
CGGATCCGGCCCCCCAGGCCTTAGTTTGCCTACCCATGGCCCAGCTTAGGCTTCCTCAACCTCGGCCCTTCAGATGTTTTGAGACTACAGTTCCCATCATCCCTGACCATTGGTCCCACTAGCTAGGGATCATGGGAGTTGTAGGCCAAAAACATCTGGAGGGCCAAGGTTGAGGAAGCCTGGCCCAGCTTATCAGCTCTGCTTGGGACTGGTTTAATTCACTTGATTTCTGTTGCTAGAAGGTATCCAAAGCTTATATGCGGGGGGATGTCCCAAATCAGGATCATTCACCACGCACACCATGCATAGTCCTTCTTACCCTCAAATTTCTGTTTAATTACCTCAGCCTTATGGGGATAAGGTTGTCAACATTTCTACTGGACTCTGCTCCTGGACCTTTTACAGTCGCTGGAGTTTTTCACAGCATGGATACAAGCCCTGGCCAAGGCACTAGGAGCAGGACAGGACAGTCTCTCCCCGTCATTTGGCAACCTAGGCCTGATCTAGGATGATATCCCTTTTGCAGATGGACAAAGCGCTGGCAGCACCTGAACCATTATTACCTGGGCAAGAGAGAACGCCACTTCCTGTAGCTGAACTTCTGAACTCTGCCCCCAGGGCCATGCACTCAGAGGTAAGTAGCAAAGGCCTCCAAATTCAATTATAACACACACCAGGGAACAGATGGTGCCAGAGAAATCTCTGGTGTAAATTGCCTGGGAGAACTAGGAGGTCAAAGGGGACAGAGCCACCTCTTCCACCTGCTGGCTGCTGTGAAGGTGGAAAGGGGCCCTTCCTTTGTATATGAACATTCAAGAATATGCACAGACCTACCTACATAGAACATTCACGTTCTGCTCCATAATTACAAGAATTAATGAGGCAGATAACAGAGAGAAGATGTAAAACCACAATAACATCTCGATTCAAACCATTAAAACAACCTCAAAGAAAACAACCCACACAAACTATATATATATATATATGAGAAAGTAAGAGAGCTGGCATTTGTGACTTTTGTGAATCTGCCAGGGCAAAGAGCCCTCTTACCTTTTGTGAAATCATGTCCCATCCCCCCCCCCACCAGCCGTGGTTTATAGAATGGTATGAAGGATGAGTTTTGCACATTTCCTTTTTAAAGTTCCTCTACCTTTTTGGCCATAATCAAGCACTGAAAAGAAGATCGGATTTATTCTGTCTTTGTGATACTGAGCAAAGCATCTGGTGAGGAAAGTTTTCCCAGGCTAAGTTGTATGAAACACAAGGGGGCATTCTGGAGTTTGCAGGGTGAGTCTCTTCCTGGACCCTTCAGGGAAGGCATGCTTCGTAACAGGCCAGATATTTGTCACACACACACCCTTCCTGGTATCCAACCCCAAATTATGCACATCCGCTGCACTATTGGTTCATATTTCATAAGATTTGGCAACAAAAATTGGCAGGCTTTTTATTTACTTTTTAAACAAATATACATACCACTTGGCTGTTTAAAACAAACACAACTCAAAGTGGTTTACGGAAATAATGAAACAGTTAAAATCAGCTAATTAAAACATTCAGAAACATTTCTAAAAAACCTTCTTTCCTCTTCTCTTTCAATCTCTTTTGTTCTCAAACCAAACCTGCAGTTCCTTAAACCTTTCCCTACAATAGGGACGCAGGTGGCGCTGTGGGTTAAAGCCTCAGCGCCTAGGACTTGCCGATCGAAAGGTCGGCGGTTCGAATCCCTGCGGCGGGGTGCGCTCCCGCTGCTCGGTCCCAGCGCCTGCCAACCTAGCAGTTCGAAAGCACCTCCGGGTGCAAGTAGATAAATAGGGACCGCTTACCAGCGGGAAGGTAAACGGCGTTTCCGTGTGCGGCTCTGGCTCGCCAGAGCAGCGATGTCACGCTGGCCACGTGACCCGGAAGTGTCTCCGGACAGCGCTGGCCCCTGGCCTCTTAAGTGAGATGGGCGCACAACCCCAGAGTCTGTCAAGACTGGCCCGTACGGGCAGGGGTACCTTTACCTTTTTACAATTCTGTGCATATTCTACAACACTGCCAGAGAGAGAGAGTATACTTTCTTTTTTTCTTTTATCAATCAATCAATCAATCAATCAATCAATCAATCTTTATTACGGTCCAGAGACCCAACAAAATATATTCCAGCAGCCTTAAGGGTTTTCAACGCAAAGCCTGTTTCCCAGCTCCTGTACGCAGCAAATGTCTGGCATAATGGGGACCTGCCAAAGCTAGATGGCTTTCAGGCAAAATTTCTACGATCTCTGCAGCAGGTACCCAACTACGTCCCCAACTCTGTACTTCTGTTAGAAGCTGGTGAATGCCCAATTTCAACTAAAGTGTGGTGGGCTGCCCTAAAACATTGGCTCAGGATTTCAGTGTTTAATCTAGGGAAGGGTTTGTACCAACACCTGACCAATGAGGAATTTGTCAGCAAATGGCAGAAAACCATGGCTAAAAAAGCCACCTCTATTGGTCTGCCTCCCCCCCCCCAACTGTATTACCTAGGTTATGAAGGCGTTATGAAGGGTTATGAAAGATTTTAAAGCAAAGATTATGGGATAATGCACACAGTGACCTGCGATCTCGATCACACGCAGTCTGTAGTCTGCTGGGAGTAGGAGTTCAATATGGGTATGTCTTTAAGTTAACATCTTACTCTTTTATTTTTAATGCCCTCTTTCAGGGCCAAAAAGCCCTTTCAAGGCAGCTCAGAATACAAAAACCAGAATACAAAAACCAACGCCTATACATAAAATAAATAAATAAACGACAACAGGAGCATAACCATCACCGTCCAACCCCAACCCCTGCCCCCAGTCTCCTCCTTCTCAAACCGCCCTGGAGCAATCCAGGGAGACCCTCGCAGGTCATCACCATGCCATGCGCCATGCGCCAGCAGCTGTTAGGCCCTGCATGCTTACTGTCGCAGCTTATGAATGGCTGCATTATGCTCAGCCGGACCTCCTTCCCCTCACCTCCCCTCCCCTCTCCCCACCAACACCACTTTTGCCACACTGTTATTTTACACTTGTGCCACCCACCATCGCTATGTTTGATTGTTCCTCCCTTGCAGCTGCACCTGCTGGGAGCTGGTGGAGGGAGAGAGCAAAGGCAGAGCAGGTGCGGCTGGCTTTGCCGCTCTCTCACACAGATGCACAGGCCTGGCGGGGGGAGAGAGAGGCCTGGGCCTTCGGCTTCCACGCTGGCTAACAGACAGCAGGCTGAAAGGCATGTTTGCCTTCACTGTGGCTGGTGGGAGAGGTCCACGACACAGAAGCAGAGCCCTGCCAGATCTAACCAGCCACCAAGACACCCCATGTGGTAGCAGCTGTCAATCACATGCCCCCCTCGAAAAGCCCCCCAAAGCAGTGCATGAAAGTATCGGCCTACTGCAGGAGTGGGTTACCTCAGGCCTGATGGAGATAGGGACACAGGCAGGGAACATGCCCCCGCCCCCAGCCAGGGATGGGCTGCAGCTCAGTAGCAGAGCATCTGCTTTGCATGCAGAAGGTCCCAGGTAGGGTTGGGAGAGACCTCTGCCTGAAATCCTGAAGAGCTGCTGCCAGTCCGTGTAGGCAGAACAGAGCTAGGTAGAACAGAATCCCAGAAGAGTTGGAAGCGACCACAGGGATCATCTCATCCAACCCCCTGCAATACAGGAGTCTTTCACCCAAAGTGGGGCTCAAACCCACAAACCTGAGATTAAGAGTCTGGTGCTCTACCAGCTGAGCTATCCCAGGACCTCGGTTTGAGAAAGCTTGCTATGATCCCATGTTCTCTCCTCCTTGCCCTCTGAAGACTGCAGAGGCCGCACCTCCTTTCCCTAGGCCACACCCCTCACTGGTGTCACCAACCCCTAATCCAACAGCCGCTCCAGGAGGATACCATGGTCGATGGTACAGAAAGCCTCTGAGAAGTTGAGAAGAATTAACAGGGACATATTTCGCCTCTCTCTTTCTGACAGAGGTCATCGTAAGGGCAATCAAATCAGTTTCTGTGCCTCAAACCAGGCCTAAACCCTGATTGAAATGGATCTAGAAAATCAGTTTCCTCCAATCAGACCACCTGCTCAAGAACCTTGCCCAAGAAGGGGAGACTGGCAACTGGCTGGTAGTTACTTAGATTTTTCGAATCCAGGAAAATCCGCAGACCTCTTCCACAACCCCTGACTCATAAGGTTCCATTCAGCACCATTTTGTCAGCATGATAATTTATTTTAGTTTAATTTTAAAAATTGTTTAGTTTGCCCTAAAGCATCTGTTCTGCATGCACACACATTAAGTATTCAAATATCCATGCAACAGCACTTAAAAGAAACATAAAAATTAAAAAATATTCTTAAAAACAGTGCCCCAAGGTTGGCACTATTTTTGAAGCATGTGCCTCCCCCACTTTTAAAAATATCTGCTAATACTTCTGTGCCTACTTTTAAAAAACAAACAAACAAACCATGATTTTTGGGGTGAAATAGTACCTAAATAAATAGGCACATATTTAAAATTGATATTAAAAAGTGGTTTGCTCAGAATTTTTCTTTTCCTGTCCATGCATCAGGAACATCCTTGTAGGCTTATGGGCAAGAACCCATGACCTAGTCGCTAGTTGGGAAAGACCTGAAGCAAGTCTGCCTCTGTACCTCTGTCTACTAGTTGCAGGGGATCACAGATGGGCGGGGGGTTGCTGTGCTCATGTCTTGCTTGCAGGCTTCCCATAAGCACTTAGTTGGCCCCTGTGAGAACAGGGTGCTGGACTAGATGGGCCCTTGGTCTGATCCAGCAGGCTCATCTTATGTTATTATATATGCTCTTAAATGGCCTTCATTACCCACATCTTATATTAAGTGACAGCCTCCTGTCTGCCCTTGTGGAACTTGCCTTGGTCCATTGCCAGACCTCCATCTTCATCCCCCACCCCCGCTAACCTGGAGCACATGCGTGGCTCAGCGAGATAAGGGCCTGCTGGCCTCCTGGCCCATTCCCCCTCATTACTTCCTCTTCCCCATCTCCGCTTGGATTCCCAGGCCTTCCTGCTGACCTTGGAATGTTTCAAGCTGCTTTCCTGACCTCAATCTGTCCCTCTTCCTTCCCCTCTCGTCAGTTTCCTGCCTGTGAGGGTCCTGTGCCAATGCAGCGCTTTGATTTATTTCCCACTTCCTTTGCCGCTGTCCTCATCCTAAAATCATTACACACCACCAGCGGCTTTGGCGGGTATCCTCTCTCTGCCCTGCCTCTCGTTTGGTCCTCCAGATTTTGGGAGAGAGTTAGGGATGGCTCTAGCAAACTGGTTACATCTGGGTGTGGGGGACAGGCTCCGTAGTGTAAACAACAGCAGTGAGGGAACTTGCTAGGAGGAAACTGGGCCTCCACTCTTCACATCCCATCACCCAGTCAACTTCTCTCTGTTGCTTTTGCCACATCGCCCTATTCCTTTCAGAGCAATGCACACTTCTGTAATTTAATTTAATGCCGTGACTTCCCCAAAGCTTCCTGGAGATTGTAGCTTGGTGAGCACACTGAGCTCTAATGGAGAATTCTCAGAGCAGAGGTCAGGAGGTGATAATTTTGCAGCTGCTAATAAACTACATATTAATTCCATGTTTACTTGTTTAAGTAGCCTATCTTTAAAAATCTAATGCAGGGATGAGGAGCCCATGAGGAGCCTTAGGTGCTGTTGGACTCCCAACTTCCACCCACCCCAGCAGTTGTTGTGATTCTGTCCTGCTTAGAATAGTAAGGTAGCAATACCTTGAAAGCACTTTTGAAGCACATTTTTACCCTCAAAGAATTCTGGGTACTGTCATTTACTCCTCACAGAGTTCCAACTCTCAGCAGCCTTAAGAAACGACAGTGCCCAGAATTCTTAGAGGAAAAGGATATGCTTCAAAAGGTCTTTAAAAGGCAATAGTGTGTGTGCAGCCGGGCTGGGAGGCCTGTGGTCCTGCAGATGCTGCTGAACTACAGCTCCAACCATCGCTGCTCATTGGCCATGCTGGCTGAGGCTGATGGGAATTAATCCCAAGACACTTGAAAGGCACGACATTGAGGAAGGCTGCCTCAGTCACAACAACTCTGAACAAACTTGGTCATTGCTATTTTGTTATAGACATGAGGAATGAAACCAGGGTTAGGGCTAGGGTTATTCCATGTATACTGTACAGTGGTACCTCGGGTTAAGAACTTAATTCGTTCTGGAGGTCCGTTCTTAACCTGAAACTGTTCTTAACCTGAGGGACCACTTTAGCTAATAGGGCCTCCCGCTGCTGCCGCGCCACTTCTGCGCAATTTCTGTTCTCATCCTGAAGCAAAGTTCTTAACCCAAGTTACTATTTCTGGGTTAGTGGAGTCTGTAACCTGAAGCGTCTGTAACCTGAAGCATCTGTAACCCAAGGTACCACTGTATACTACTTCCCACGGAAAAGTTCTAGAGTGATTTACAAGCCAGTAAACAATAATGCAATTACCAAAGCATATTAAAAGCAGATTTAATAATGTCATGTGCTGCCCAAATGCCCGCCCCCCACAGTTGAATTTGCCTGGCACTGAAGGATGACCAGTTGGTGCCAAGAGAACATCCCCAAAGTGGAACAGTTTGTGGAATAGAGATGGTTGCTTGCCTAAGATCATCCAGGATGCTTATTATGACTCAGCTGGGGACTTCCCAAGTGTTTTTCTGATGTGTACAGAGAGTGGCTTCATCAGGCACTTTGCACCATGCCTGTGTTTTTCCTAAGTTCAAAGTACATAATCCTCTTAAGCAGGAGAGAGCAGTGGCGGCGGTGGAAGTTATCCCAGCTGGCATCTTCCGCTTGCCCGCTCAGGCCAGCAAGTGATCTGCAATGGCAAGGAGCAGCAGCGCTGTGCATCCTCCCTCCCTCTGGCATCACCAAGTTGCCCGCTGGGCGGGAGGGAAGCGTTAGAAGTAAAGGGGGGCACTGCTTAGCCTGTTTCTCTATCAGGGTGAGGATGGAAGCAGGGAGGCATCCTCAGTGCAGCCTGGCACAGCACCAAGCAGGACAGATCCAGGAAGGAGCAGCCACTGCCTCACCTCCCCCCTTGCTCTGGGCAGCAGCTTCCACAACCACACTGAGCGGGAGACAGCACTGCCTGTGTTAGAGACCCTTGTGGCCCATAGTGCATGTGAACAAAGAGTCCAGCTTCTCTGCCTGGGAATCCACTCCTTGTTTTGACCCTGTCTTTCCTGATGGTTGTCCGTCCAATTCAGAGTGTGCCAATCTTGTTTTATTTACTGTGTCAACAGTTTCTCACCCCCCCCCCCCCCAAGCAGGGACTAGGTGAGATGTCTTGGTGACTCAGAGGGTGACTCACCCCACAAGCTTGGGATGGCAAAATGCAGCCAGTGCAGACATGCCCCTCAGAAGCAGAGGCCAGCCCAGCTCTGTTCCTGGCTTCTGGTCAGGAAGGGGGACTCACGGTGTTGCAATGCTTGGCGCAACTGAGCTGTGAGTGCATTTCTGGCTCAGCCATGCCAAAGCGCGTCAGCCCCGAGGAAAGCAGCTTCCGTTTCCTTCCTCAGCTTCCTCCGCCCCCGTCGGAAGCCACCAACCAGCCAGGCCCCTCTTCCTTGTTTGCTGGGAGACAGCTTTCCTGTGCCCCCTTCTCCACCCAACAGCAGCTGTGGCCTCAAGACCACAAATGAATGAAAGGAAGTTGAAGTGGGCTGTGACCCCCCTAAAGGGAGGCTGAATGCTGAAGCAGAGGGCCCCCGAGGCCACTTCATAATAGTGACACAAATGTTGTCTAGAGCAACATAAGAAAGTTCAGAAAGCTTCGCATGCATGGTTTCATTAATCATGAACGACCACCCTGCAAGGTAGGTCAGTATTACCCCCATATTGCAGAAGTGCAGCTAAGAAAGAACTGGGTGAAAGATCACCTGCTGTGTTTGGGGCAGATGTGAGATTCAGGCCAGAGACCTCACAGTCTGTGGATCAGGATCTTAACAGCAATTCCTTCAAACCTAGTACAGGTAGGCTCCTTTTTGTCAATTTCCTGCCTTATGGGAACTAGCAATAAAGCAAAGGTACTCTACACATGCTCAGAGGTATCATTTGTGCTGTTTTCCTCAAGTCCCAGGGCTGGAACACTGCAAATGAAGCTTCCAAGTTCAGCAGCCAATGCCTAAAAAAAAAAAAACCATAAGCAGTGACACCTGTGATTCCTGCATTGCAGGGGTGAACTAGATAACCCATTGGTATCCTTCCAATGCTATGATTCTATGATTTTATGGTTCTATGAAACAGGGACTCCTAGGCTCTCTAGTTAGTCTGTATTCTGATGTATTCTGGTCTCTCAAATAATAGCATGCTCTCTGTGCCACTGATTGCTCATGCAGAGGCTGCAGACAGGAGCTGCATATCCTGGCTCCTGCAGAGAAGCAAATATTTGCTCAAATCCTAGGTGATAAGCATTTCCCCCCCCAAAGCCTGCTTGCTGACACCCTGGCAAAGTACACAGCAGTATGGAGTGAACAGCATTATTCAGGACATGTGGAAAGTGTTAATGAATCCACCTTTAGGATACCTTATAAAATCCAGAGAACAAGTTTGGGAAATCATGAGATTGTAAGCCGATTTCAGTTTAACTTTGAGTCTTCTTGTTGCTCTTTCTATGTTTTCAAGCAGGGCTGGGGCAAGTAATTTTGCTGCCTAAGGTGGAACACCCAAACACTTCCCCATTGCCAACGCTTGTGAACCTGCAGCACAACTGATTGAGAAATTATTTTGTGCAATCCCCATTTGAAAGCCTCTGAGCATGTACAGAGTTCACCTTCCTTTTTCACATTTTTAGAAATTGGGAATTTGGCAGCTTCAGGCTTCAGCTCCTCTCATTTTAGCCAGTAAGAACTGAAATGTGAGTTCAGTCTTAGAAGTGGGGCATGTACATATTTTGCCGTTCATAGCAGCCAGAATCTGGCTTGGACTAAGGCAGGGTTAAATGCTGTGATCGCAAGGGTTGTGAACTGCCCTTCCAGCAGGAACTGCTACGTTTAGCGTGTGTGAGAGTGCACAGCCACTGACGTAATGTCCTTCCTCCTCATCTGTGAGAAATGCTGTAAAATCCTGGATCAGGCACTTGAGGAGAAGGCGAGGCTCATGTAGCTTGTCCCCAGCCTGAAATTCTACCCTGCCTCTGGGGCACTGGCAGCTGCAGTGTGACTCCAGAGACTGACATTCCTAGCTGTGCCTGGGAGACCAAGCCTTGAAAAGAGCCAAGGATGCACTGAAAAGTGGAGGAGTGCATGAGAAAGCTGGGAGGGGATTATATGCATTGATCCCTATCAGCATAAACAAGCAGAGCTGGATGTCTGCTACACTGCTGCCAGAGAGCAACAACAACAAAGTACTAAAGGTGGCCTTGTGTGTAGAATCCAGCTTCATGAGAATCAAGTTTCTAGTCCTTATGCCTGCCACAGTACTTTTGAACGCTGCCTAAGGATATCCAAAGGAATCATCACATCCAGGAGGATTAGGGCACTGACCACTGCCACAAGCGAGAGAAGAGGAGATGTGTGGGGTCAGCCATAATAATGAGGAACAGCAGAGACCTTTGAGCCCCAGCATCTCCTGTGCTACCAACAAGAAGCCCTGTAATGGTGATAGTTATTAATCAGCATCGTATCCCGGGATTGGAGCTTGTTAAGGACTCCTGGTCTCTTTCCAAACACAGCACTTCTGTTAATAGGAACCAGCCGCTGGGTGTATTTGTGTGCATCGGTGTCAGCATTGATGCAGCTGCAAATGCATTCCTGAAACCCCCTCAAGATACACATGTTGCTTACATGCAAAGCCCCATACATACAAATGCACCAGTGGGCATTTGCAAAGGCACCTATTTCCAGAAAAGTGCAAAATTTAAAAAGGGCAGCAGTGCCTGCGCATTTAAAACACGTAGGCGCATCTACACACGAAAGGCCCCATAACCCCAGTGCTCTCCTAGTGGAGCCCCTCCCTCCCGCTCAGCACTGCCGGACCACATGTCCGCAGCACAAAGGAAATGTCTCAGGCCGTTCCAAGCAGAACAGCTGCCACTGGCTCACTCAATTCCCCATTCATCGGAGCCCCATCAGACAGAGGATGGGGGCTTAAAGGGACAGTGAGCCGTTTCTTTTGCAAGCCTGCTCTCTCTGCCTGGAGGAACCATCTTTGCATTCAGGTCTCTCCCTGATCCGGATTGGGCCAGGTACAAGAGAGCTTGAGGAAGGGCTTGGCAGCAATGGATCAGACCATGAAGCCCACTTTAAAGGAGATTCTCCCAGGGATGGAGGAGGGAGGGGCTGAAGATAGGACCGTGTCGCCACTAAAGTGCACTTAATACAGATTCAAGCTATTTTGTGAAGGAAGTACTGTTCATACCTTCAAATTCTCTTTGAGTGAAGTTAAAATTTCAGCTGGCAAGACAAACAGAAGTTCCAGAGTTTTGTTCCTTTTTTGTGTGTGTGTGTCATGATTTTCAAAGCAACCGTTGTCGTTTAAAGGCTTCAACTTTATGCCAAACCGGGGCGGATATGGGGGGAAATACTGGCACAGTTGGCAACAGTTGGAACTGACTTGGCTTTTTCCTTCTTTTTCCTGTTTCAGCTTCAAAGTGGACTCCAAAGGAGCCTGCAGTACCCACCTAATTTGCTTGCCTGGATTCTTTGGTAATTCCTTGGATTTCATGCTTCAACCTTTTCTGCTACGGACGATGCTTCTCATTTGATGCTGTTCTTTCTCCCTGGGCCCTGCCTGGCTCTGTGTTATTTGTAGCTCTAATAAAATGATTGGAACATCTTCGCTTTTCCCCTTTGCTTCTTCTTTCCTACCTGGGAGCAGCCTGTGCAGTTAAACAAGAGCCAACTGCTAGAGCCTTGTGCTGACTGTACTTTTAAAGCACTCTTATACCACTTTAGCAGGGACAAGGGTGGCACTGTGGGTTAAACCACAGAGCCTAGGACTTGCCGATCAGAAGGTCAGCGGTTCGAATCCCCGCGATGGGGTGAGATCCCATTGCTTGGTCCCTGCTCCTGCCAACCTAACAGTTCGAAAGCACGTCAAAGTGCAAGTAGATAAATAGGTACCGCTTTGGTGGGAAGGTAAACGGTGTTTCTGTGCGCTGCTCTGGTTTGCCAGAAGTGGCTTAGTCATGCTGGCCACATGACCCGGAAGCTGTAAGCCGGTTCCCTTGGCCAGTAAAGCGAGATGAGTGCCGCAACCCCAGAGTCGGCCACGACTGGACCTAATGGTCAGGGGTCACTTTACCCCTTTACCTTTACTACCACTTTAGCAGTTGGGGCTTCCCCCAAAGAATCCTGCAAACTGTAGTTTTTAAAGGGTGCATATAGGTGTTAGAGAATTCTTTGCAAACTACATCTCCCAACATATGTCCATGAGTGGTCCTAGTCTCAAGGCAGAGACAGCACAATGCCAGAGTCCAGCAAGACAAAGCACAGCACTCTGCTTGACACCTCCCAAACCTCTGCTCCTAAAACTCTCTGTGAAGCCAGCTCAAAACAACCAAGTGACCAAACGTTCCCCCAGTTCTCCCAGCTCTTCAAGCCATTTTAACACCTGGGATGGGCAATTGAACTGGCACTCCAATCCCAAGCGGGATGGTCCCCCTGACCTGGACATTCTCCTGTGCAGGCATCATTTAAATGAACATTGGGCAGTTTGCCTGGGTACCTACAGTGAGTAAGAATCTCCTCCAGGCTGCCAGGTGGAGGAAGCATTGTAAAGAGAAAAGAACAAGAGAGTCTTGTGGCACCTTGAAGATGGTGGCTTAAGCTTCCATGGACTGCAGTGCACTTCAGCAGGCTTCCCCCCCCCCTCTCCCCACCCTCCATGCTGTATTGGTGGGCCACAAACAGCCAATATAAAACAATGGCATGGCTAATTTCTTAAAGGATACTTTCCTGGCACATTTTACATGGCACATATTTTCATAAAATGGGCATTGGCTGTTTTTTTTTATGAGTAGATGTCTCTGGAAAATTAAGATTTTGGGTGACTAGGGTCTCACGATGCACCCAGTCACCCTAGAAGCACAGTTGTGTGTGTATGTTTCTAAACCGTTTTAAGGGCCCCTCCAGACTGGTCTTTGGTGGTGAGTGTATTCTACAGCATGTGCTTGAGTCAATACTAGTGAGTTAGTGGTGGATTTATTCTGCTTTATTAGTTGTTTGGTGATGCTTCCCCAATGCTACCACATTTTTGAGGTCCAGATGGGTCCAGAGGTGGAACAAAAAAAACTCACAGCACCACACCAGAACACATGTGCTATGCACAGTTGTGGGATTTTGGCAGGGAATTCAAGGATATGCACTGATTGGAAATGAAGCACTATAACTGCCCCAAATCTTTTGTAGATGTGAAGAGTTTTAAAAGTGGGATCACACGAGACTGTTTCAGTAGCATCATGAGCACAAATAATCATGAATGCACCATAAAGGAGCCCTTTAAAGTGGGGAGGGCCCATAACAAAGATCTGATGCTCAGATCCCCTACTCCGTCCTGTAACAACATCCATGGTAAACGCTGGTGAAAATTTCTACAGGCCAGTGGGTTTTGTGTGCTGACTTGCAGGGCTTGCACAGTTGTGGTTGTGAGGACACAACCAGGTTTTGTACATGAGATATCTTTTTGTAAATAAGTTATCTGTTTTCCACTGACAATGGCTAAAGGTGATCTTGTGAGGAGTTGAGGGGGACCCATAATTGGCCTTTTTTGCTATTTAATTTATTCTTATATACATAAAAAAATAATGCTATCATCATACAGCCCCCGTTGGAGAATTTGTAGTGCCATATTGAGGCATCTAATCATAAGCCTGCATTTTTATTAAAGCTTATATGTTTAATCAGGGCCTGTATCTTAAAAGACCAGTCTTAGAAGACCAGTTGCCTAAAAACCTTGACAAGATATTTTTACTCCTAGACAAGGGGCCCCCCTGATTTATAGCAGAAAACAATTCTCAAAGTCGTAAAAAGGGAATTACAGGCTGACAGCCAAGGTTACACTGACCCTACAAATTAAGGGTGGATAAATAGTAAAATGAGCCATATCTTCTTCCTAAGGTTAAAGAAGGTCAAGAGCAGTGAAAAAGCATCTAGCTGGCAGAAACAGAACATTTTCTGGGAAGACTTTTCAAAAGCTGTTTGTTTCTTAAACTAAGATCCTTTTAAGATTTCTTTTCCTTTTAAAAGGTTGTTTATGTATTAAATATATTAGCTTAAATATAATTATGCAAAGGATTTAAGAAATGCTAGATTCTTATTTCATATAGTTGTAAGAGTTGTAACTATCCTGAAATTAAGTCAGGCACCAGCCCCCCCTTGCCAGACAGAAGACGCCAATCGAGCGCTCTTGATATATGGTTGTCAGGCCTTTTGTTTAGAAACCTTCAAATGAAGGAGATCTCTCAATGTTGATGTGAACTCAATCCTTGACATGCATAAGATAAAAATTCAAGATTAATTATCTGTTTTGGAAGGCAATAGGGCAAGGAGGGCAAGAGGTGAGCTGGTAATTAAGATTCCTTGTTGAGACACATGTAAGATATATTACTACTTATTTGTCATTTATAGATAGAAGAATATATAGCTTTTTGATTTCCATAAAAGGGCAAGAAGGAAATGGGTGTATCTTTTGTGATTGGTTCTAGCAAACAGCCAATAGGAATTTCAACCAGGCTGATTGGACAGAGGCAGCCACAGGAGGAGCAAGGGGGCTGGATTAAGGAAATATAAGTGCTGGCCAGAATGGCAAGAGGCCAGGCCAGAGCTTGGTAACCATATACCACTGTGCCTCATATTTATTTGTCTGACAAATAAATTACTATTTTAATTTCTCTATTGCTGCGTTGAATATTTCATTCCAGCTAAGCGTTAACCACAAGCAGGGTGCTACATTTTATGGTGCCTCTGTGACTCGGATAAGTGGTCTGCTGGAACGCAGCCCCTTCGCCCTACTGGGCAGGGTACAAGAGAGAGGACCTCTAAACTGCTTACCCAGCGCGCACTGGGAAATTTTTCCAGGGGAACGCAGAAGACTCGTCTGTCTGATACCCTGCTCACTGGCGGCGACGGACCGGGGGGAACCAGCCAAGGGTAAGTGCACAAAGGGGTTTTGGCCCTCCAATTAATTGGGAGGAAGAGAAGTCTTGATCAAACTTCTGCGTCTCAGTAAGGGGGAACTGGGTACGCTAGGTGGCTGGGTACATCAGATGGTGATCTGGTGTAGGGAAAGGTTGGGAGGTAGAGTGTGGTGAGGTATCCAGCGCATTGTATGTGTGAGAAAGTACAGAGCAATTTGTAGCTGACCTGAGTGTGGAGTGAGTAGTACTTCGGTTCCCAGTGAGGCGACTCCATCTGGGCAAGGAATCTCACAAAGCGTGTGTATGTGTGACTGAGTGGATACTTCACAGGGCCATACAATGGGAGTTGGGGGTTCAAAGGGGGGAAATACACCTCTTGAATGTATGTTAAATAATTTTAAGAAAGCCTTCTCAGGGGCATATGGAGTCAAAATGACGCCAGAGCGCTTGAGAACGTTATGTGAATTAGAATGGCCGAAATACAATACTGGATGGCCATCTCAGGGAACCTTTGATATAAATTTAGTAAGCAAACTTTGGTCTGATATCACCAAAGAAACTGGAGGGTGCCCAGAACAATTTTCATATATAGATTCTTGGCTGAGCACATTAAATAAAAATCCTCCATGGATAAGGGAATGCAAAGTCAAACGATGCAAATTATTGGCTGTAAAAGCCGAAGCTAGGAAAGGAATCTTGCCAAATAAACTCAAACCCATTTTTGAGGGACCAGAGGAAGAGGTGCTTCCACCTCCACCCTATGCTCCACATCGAAGGGAGCCTAATCCAAACACTCCACCAGTTGTAACCCCAAGGCAAGAAACTGGAATGAATAATGGGGGTGGAGTCACAGAGCTTGATTCCTTGATAGATTATGATAAATATCTTCAGGAGGCATTGGAGTCCTATAATAAAGCCCAAGCAGAAGTGGTTATTCCACCTGTGACTCCTAATAGACCTCCATCTACAGTCTCCTTTAGTGGAACAACTGATTGCCTACCCCAAACCCCTGTACATCCAAGTCCTAGAGAAATATTACAGAAGTTACAGGGAGACCTTGATCGGTCAGCAAGCAATACAGCCAGGCGTATAAAGCTGCTAAAAGAACGCCTTGGGACAAATACTATCCCCTATGATTTGAGGCCCCTAGAGCAAAGTGAAGAAAAAGGTCACGTAGTAGCCCCTCTTAGAAGAGTATTTGATGCACTTGAGGAGCCTGTGCTGGTCAACGGGCAACCCGGACCACGACCACCTCGAACTTCGACCCTGCAATATATTCCATTCACGACTACGGATCTGATGAATTGGAAAACACACACCCCATCTTTCGCAGAAAAACCTCAGGCTATGATGGACTTGGTGACTTCAATAGTAAATACTCATAGTCCTACTTGGACAGATTGTCGCCAGCTCCTAAATACTCTTTTCACCACTGAGGAAAGGAGAGACATAATTGAAAAGGCACAGATATATTTGCGTGAGCAGGCCAGAGTGGGAAATATTTTTAATATTGATCGTCATCTTCAGGACAACTTTCCCTTGGAAGATCCTAATTGGGATCCAAACAATGCAATTCACCTGGCCAGACTTACCACCTACCGCCAGACACTTGTGCAAGGTATCCGCAGGGCATGCCAGAAGCCCACTAATATGTCTAAAGTCTCAGAAGGGTAGATGTGTTACCCATAACACTGTTTCGTGTTCGGTGTGCACCCACAAAAAGACTTAAGTTGTCACCTTTTGAGCTCCTGTATGGGAGGCCACCCTCCTTTGTTCAGGATATTCCAGCTGACCTTAAACAAATAGGAGACCATGTGACACAGGAACAAGTGCAATCTCTCTCCCGTGTTTTTGTTTCTCTTAACAGGTGGGCCCTCGAGCGCACGCCGTGCAGCATTGCCGAGCCGATTCATCAGTTCCAGGCTGGCGATAGCGTATGGGTGAAAGAGTGGAAACGCGATCCACTTGCACCTAAGTGGCGTGGACCTTACACCGTCTTGCTCTCTACTCCAACAGCGGTGAAGGTAGCTGAGGTGACCCCCTGGATTCATCACTCTCGTTTGAAGAAGTCTGAAGGCAGTTGGACGTGCAAAGGTGACCCCTCTAATCCTTTAAAACTGACTCTCTCCAAAAACCCCTGTATCTAGCCCTACCGGGAACGGGCTAGGTCACGGGCAACATTTAGACGACCGGCCTGCTGCAGTCACAACCTGGAAGCTGGCTGACCTGCGCACGCCTGAAGCTTGAGGAGCGTCTGAACCAGTGACTGTGAATGGAAAGATTCTCTTATACAATTGATTGACTGCCCCCTTGTGGAACAATTATAAGGGATATTACTCATTGGGGATCCTCGGGATATATGTTTTGGTCTTGGTGGTTCCCCATTTTTGTCACTGGGGGAATTATATTGGGGCTAATATTTATTTGCTGTCACAATAAGGTAATTTTTTGTGGAAGGAATGCATATGCTAGACATCAACATGATTTTATTATTAATCCTGATCCCTTGGGAAGGAGAAGGGTCCTTGAATCTGACCAAATTTGCTAAATATGGATTCCGCCATGACCACAATATGTGGGTAGGCTTAGCTGAGATGGTAGCCAATGTTGCAAATAGGACTAATTGCCTTGTTTGCTCTCTTGGGCCAGATGATTCAGAGGGAGGTATGCCCTTATTACCGATACCATTAAATGCCATTGGTATGGTAAGCGAAATGCCACACCAAACAGAAGTACAGAATTTCCCCGGATGGAACTCAACTAAACCAATACGAGTTATACCTGTGCAAGGGGAATTCTGTGTGCATAAATCATCAGATTCAGCTGATCCTACCATGATAGGCTCTTCTCATTGCCACTATACTTGGGATTATATTAAGAATAGTCAAACCTGGGCAAACGGTACTACGTATCGAACTCGGAATACCTTGCCCTGTGCACCTCCTTTTATTCATGCATGGAAAATGGTATGGAACATAACTGTGACAGAAGAAGGCAATCTAACATACTGCACTGTGAATTCTGTACCCCTTTTGATATTTCGCCTTCTGCACTCCACGTACCAAAAACCTCAGACCCGATGGTTGTGGTGGATATGTGGAGAATGGGCATACAAGAAACTCCCTTCCAAATGGAGTGGGACTTGTTTCTTGGGATGGGTATTACCACCAATGTGGATTATGCCCACTAGTTCGGCCAAGCGTACACGAAGAAACGCTGACATTTCTCATATAGCAGGAGGAAGTACCCAAAGTTGGAGCGGTACTGATGATTGGCCACCAGAGCGCATTATAGCCTATTATGATCCTGCCTCCTGGAATCCTGGTGAGCTCATACAAGGGGCACGGGATCCTATTTATAATCTAAACAGAATAATTCGATTGCAAGCAGTAGTGGAACTTGTAACCAATGCAACGGCCCAGAGTTTGAGACTTATTGCACAACAGTTGGATGAAAGTAGAGCCGCCATTTTGCAGCTGAAAATGGGAATGGATTATGTACTTGCCAGGCAGGGAGGCCTATGTGGAGTCTTGAACTTGACAGGGAATGCCTGTTGCTTCAACATTTCTGATAATGGTGAGGCAATCCGTGTGTTGGCCACAAAGATGGAGAATATAGCACATGTCCCAGTACAAACATGGGAAGGATGGGATATGGGATGGCTCACCAATTGGTTACCTAATGTTGCGGGACTCAAAGGGATACTATTGTCTTGCTTGTTTTTCTTGACAGTAGTAATAATGGTTTTATGTATGGTGCCATGTATCATTTCATGTTTTAGAAGTACAATTAGCAAGATGATTTCAAATGAAACTCTACCTCATATCATGGCCCTATACAGAGCTTTACCTCAGGAATATGATGAAGGTCAAGCTATCAAGGACACTTGGGATGAAGGTCCTTGAGCTTGAAAGGGGGGAATGAGGCATCTAATCATAAGCCTGCATTTTTATTAAAGCTTATATGTTTAATCAGGGCCTGTATCTTAAAAGACCAGTCTTAGAAGACCAGTTGCCTAAAAACCTTGACAAGATATTTTTACTCCTAGACAAGGGGCCCCCCTGATTTATAGCAGAAAACAATTCTCAAAGTCGTAAAAAGGGAATTACAGGCTGACAGCCAAGGTTACACTGACCCTACAAATTAAGGGTGGATAAATAGTAAAATGAGCCATATCTTCTTCCTAAGGTTAAAGAAGGTCAAGAGCAGTGAAAAAGCATCTAGCTGGCAGAAACAGAACATTTTCTGGGAAGACTTTTCAAAAGCTGTTTGTTTCTTAAACTAAGATCCTTTTAAGATTTCTTTTCCTTTTAAAAGGTTGTTTATGTATTAAATATATTAGCTTAAATATAATTATGCAAAGGATTTAAGAAATGCTAGATTCTTATTTCATATAGTTGTAAGAGTTGTAACTATCCTGAAATTAAGTCAGGCACCAGCCCCCCCTTGCCAGACAGAAGACGCCAATCGAGCGCTCTTGATATATGGTTGTCAGGCCTTTTGTTTAGAAACCTTCAAATGAAGGAGATCTCTCAATGTTGATGTGAACTCAATCCTTGACATGCATAAGATAAAAATTCAAGATTAATTATCTGTTTTGGAAGGCAATAGGGCAAGGAGGGCAAGAGGTGAGCTGGTAATTAAGATTCCTTGTTGAGACACATGTAAGATATATTACTACTTATTTGTCATTTATAGATAGAAGAATATATAGCTTTTTGATTTCCATAAAAGGGCAAGAAGGAAATGGGTGTATCTTTTGTGATTGGTTCTAGCAAACAGCCAATAGGAATTTCAACCAGGCTGATTGGACAGAGGCAGCCACAGGAGGAGCAAGGGGGCTGGATTAAGGAAATATAAGTGCTGGCCAGAATGGCAAGAGGCCAGGCCAGAGCTTGGTAACCATATACCACTGTGCCTCATATTTATTTGTCTGACAAATAAATTACTATTTTAATTTCTCTATTGCTGCGTTGAATATTTCATTCCAGCTAAGCGTTAACCACAAGCAGGGTGCTACAATATTAGAATCCTTAATTTGCGTGAAGCCAAGAGTAGGTGCGGTTGGCAAGCAACACTAGTAGTTTAATATTTGTATGCTGCTTTTTCAGCCAAGTTGAGCTCAAAGTGGCCCACAGAAATAGCAGAGCGTTAAGAAATAACAGCAACACTTCCTAATACAAAAGAATTACACAATGAAGGTGCAATAAATGAATAGCCTAATGAATCCCTGGAGCAGCCTAGAGCAGGCCTCCATTTCCTAGGAATCTCCTTTGTCTGGGCCAAGATGCATCACTTTGACCCCACCTTGCCTGCTGCAGGTGTTTTCTTTGCTTCCCATTTTGCTGCCTGTGACCTCCACAACTCCCTGTGGCAAGCCACGTCACTTCTTTCCTCACGTCAGACAGGAAGCAAACGTGATGATGAGGTGGCAGCAGAGGAGGCCCCTCAAGTGGCCTCATGCCACAGTAAACATGATAGTTTTTAACATGCCATTGAGTCCCACGTGAAGATCTCTCACTAGTAATCTGTGGATAGTATTTTTTAGCATAAACCCGTAATCATTTGCAAAATACTTTTGCAGTCTCACAGCAAACCTAGAAAGCAGGTCATTGGTAGCCCCATTTCACAGATGTGATTTTTGCCAATAAGTTTGCTTGGCCTTACCATCAGGATGGGGAACTGGAAGTGATTGACTTTTCTCTCTGACTCCCCTCCACATCCCTCAGTCCAGGAAGTCCATCACAGAGGAAGGTGTCCATGTGGTTTTAACTGTGCTTATGACCCAATCTCCTTAAACCCTGGCCATCTCCCCCCCCCCCCAAAAAAAATATCTGAATCTCCCCCTCCCACAAACCTAGCTTTTGGCAGGTATCCAGATCTGATAGCGAGCCCAGACAGTGACTGAGTGGTGTCCAGTGAACTGGCAAATGACGAGAGCTACATTAACACTCTCCTATTGTGTGGGCATTAGCACATGGCGGAATGCACACATAGTGGCTATCCCTTCTGCTGAGACATCTCTTCTGCTCATCTGGCTCCTCACATACCAATCCCACCCAGCTAGGGCAAAGGTAAGCAGGGTGGGCAGTGGGCAGGGGGCATGGGGCCAGTACTCTTAGCAACTGCAGTCGGAAAAGTCCTGCCCGTTAGGGCGCTTCTTCGTATTTTGCTTCCATTAACTGACAGGCTGGTACTGTCTCTATACATCTCAGCATGAAACCTTTTTAGCACATTTAAAAGGGCTGCAGCGCATGAACAGCTCCTCCCTTTCCTTAGCGTTAAAATAAATTGACATATCTGCATTCGCCTTGTTACAGATCACAACCACGCAAAGGGTGACCCCTTGTGCATCACCAAAAAGGAGGGCAATCATGGACACTGATAAAGTTTACATATACTAATTTGTATGTGCATGTCCTAATTTCTAAAGAAATATTGTAATTTAAATAGAAATACTGCACCAGATTTCAGGGCAACAGAAGACTCCCAAGTTCAATCCCCACCATCTCCTGGCAGGGCTGGGGAAACGTTCTGGAGAGCCACTGTCACTCAGTGTACTGAGCTGCCAATATCATTGGTCTGACTCAGGATAAGAGAGTTTCTATGTTCCTGCATCACCCTAGTAGGGAAGATGGTGCCCTTGTGTTTTGTGTTCTTTATCTTAGGGCTCATCCACACTTACCTTTCCCCCTGTGCTTTCTAGGGACAGGTCCATGCTTTTTAAGTGCTGTGTCTGAGTGCTCCCCCACCCCCGGTACTTTCCCCATGAAAACTCAGCCTTTAACAGATTGCCGTTTGCTCTGATTCGGCATTAAAGAGTGAGTTTTCACTCAGACTTTAAGATGCAGACCTGTGCCTAGAAATATAGCACAAAAGGAAGGCTGGGTGAGCCCTTAATCTCAGGTGTGGACTGGATAGCCTATTAAATAGAGGACATCTCTAAATAGAAGGCTTCCCTCTGTAAAATAGGACACATGGCCACTCTATGCCTGGGTCCATCACATGGTGAGTCTGCCAATGCTTCCTGGCAGTGCCAGTCTTTGGGGTCTGATGGGGGTTTGAACCACTTGCCTAGAGTTTATGCCCTTCTTTCTAATCCCTGTCAACACCAGCCACATGGAATCATTCACCCACACTGACTGGTAGTTCTCCAGGATTTCAGACAAGATATTCCCAGCCCTGCCTGCAGGCACCACAGATTGAACCTGGGACCTTCTGCAGACAAATGTGAGGCTCTTCCACTGAGCTACGACCCTTCCCCTTAATGAACATTGCATATGCTAAGATATAGAAGCCATTGCTATAATTTAAATAGTAATGTGTCCAATGTCTCTCAGCATAGTAAGGAAGACTGTGTGCATATGACTTTTGTGCTACCTCAATCTGCTTGATGGGCTGCCGTGTACAAGAAGATGCAAATATGTTTTCCTTTGTTCTGGAGGGTAGGACCTGAACCAATGGGCTTAAATTACAAGAAAATCAATGTAGACTAGACATGAGACATGTTGGTATGTGATTATGAGCTCTTTGAGAGTGGAATAGTGGAGGTGCCTTGGGAAATGGTGGATTCTTCTTCAGTAGAGGCTGGATGCTACAAGAGGGCTTTATTCCAACTCAATGATACTATGAGTCTTCAAATAGAGGACTATCTTCTGTAAACTAGGATACATGCCCAACCTGTATAATGTACCTGAGTGCACTTTCATGTGGGTCAACTAACTCCAATGTCCTTCGAAAGGCATGCCATTAAGGAGGCTGCCTCTTGATGATAGATTAATGGTTGTAGAGGAACTGAGGTTGTGGAGAGCAATTTGACAACTTCTGATGATGATCTAGTGCAGAGGTGAATGCACTGAAATAAACCAAAAGGAAGATCCTATAACCAGAACATATGTATTAGCTACAAGAGGAAGTGTCGCTGTACTGTAAGGAGTTTACACAAACAATTATGTTCCTAAGTCACCACTTTGGAAAATGCAATGGCTCTGTGGTATAATAAAAGATTATAATGGCTGCTGCGCATTTGTGGCCTGTTTAACCAACTCTGCATTTCCATAATTAAAATAATTAAAACAATGCAACCAGACACTGATGATTATACAGTACTGTGGTCACTATATAGGCCCCTTGACGTCCTATTTGTTTTGCTCTCTCAAGTTGGAGAGGCAGCCCATAATTTGCCAAGTTTAAAAGTGGCAGCTCTTTGGGGGAAAGGCTCAGGGCTCCACTGGTTTATTGCAGGGTAGCCATCTGATTAAGCATGTGCCTTCCAGAGTTGCCAACTAACTAGGGGAAGAATCATTCTGACCAGCTCTTGTGCTTGTAACAGCAGCTTGAGCCACACAAATCAAAACAGGAAGATTATCATCTCCTAATGGCTGCAGGTGGTCACCTGGAAGGTTCAAGACAGACGAAAACAAGGTATCTTTCACACAGCAAATAGTTAAACCATGGAATTCATTCCTACAAGATGTAGCAATGGCAGAAGATTGCTACTCTTGTGATGGCTACCAACTTGGATAGCTTTAAAAGAGATTTAGACAAATTCATGGAAAATAAGGCTTTCATCAGCTATATGACAGCTATGTTCTACCTCCACCGCTGGAGGTGTCGGCAACCAAGCTGCCGTACACAAACGATGAACTGTTTATACTTTGCTATGTTGCCTCCAAGTTGAGAAAATAATGCGTGAATTGGCCAAGGTCAGCATCTCCCTGCGGCCAAGGCCTCTGAAATATCCCCCTCTCTCTAAACACAGTTTGAGATTGCAGGGCCTTGGAGATGAGCAGGCCTGTTCCCTCCTGGGTTGCTATGGCAACTGCGCTGAAGCAAGGAGCTCAGCTGAGAGGAAGGAAGGGCCTTTGTGTGGCCTTGGCGGGTCCCCTGGGTGTTGCCTTGAAAAATGGGGAGGGGGGAAGGTCACAACGCAGTGCAAAAACAGAGGCGCACGCCTGTCTAGGAGCTATGCAAATAGGGGCGGGGGGCCTTCAGCCAGCAGCGGTTCTTCAGACTGCAGCACTTGCCTTCCAAAACAAGCCACCCTCGCCAGGCCAGGAGGAGGGAGATTAACTGGATTTGGGAAGTTGGGTGTAGATCTGATTTCACACATGCACACCATGCCAAGCCAAGGGGTCCTTCTAAGTCCAGGCGTTTGGTGAGGAGCAGGAAGAGAAGGTGTGTGCTGCGACTTGAGTTGCCAACTGACCAGGCCGAAAGAAACAGCCTGGCATGCTGTTTGAATATATTAGAGGCAACGAAAGAGCAGAAGCTGGTGAAATAATTGGCAGCCCTAAGCCACTGTGGCCTGTTGAGCTGAGCACCAGAACTGAGCCCCAGCTACACCAGAGGAGTCGCGCCTTTGCTACTTTTGGAGATGCAGAGGGCAAAGAGACACAGTACAGGTCTGGTCTTTAACAGTCGCCTGGAGAAAGGAAACAGAAGGGGAAAGCAGAGCTTGCTGTCTCAAAATAACCAAAGAAGACATTTCCCAGCAGTCACAGCGCACGGCAGAAGCAGACATTGACTTATTTTACAGATTTCCCTCCAGTGTACATTTCTTTCTTTCTTGAAATCATTTCTAGACCACTTCATGTTTAAATAACAAAATAAACAAATCTCCAAATCCTTTACAACGTAACTCGCAATGTCAAATAGAACATTACAAAATATCAAAATAAAACATTACAGAAAAAGGTCAAACACAAACTGCAAGAAAGACCCACGCTTAAAGCAGCAACATTAACAGGAAAAACAAATTACGATCCGAAACAAAAAACAAAACAAAAAAAGCATTACAAACAAAAATTATACAAAACAGACATTCAAAACTCTACAAATAAAGCATCATTAGTAACCATTTCCAGGGAGATTTGCAAGAGAACAAAACACAGTAACACTAGGAGCATAAACCTAAAAGGAATAGGGAGTGAGAATTGCAGCTTTCATTTCTTTTAAAGAACAAGTTTCTGGACCTCATGACCCATGCTCTAGTTGTTATAGCTAGACAAATTCCTGAAATTGTCCCTGAATACAGTACAAAGGAAGCTGCCTGTTGTTGCTTAGGGTGTTTTTTCCTTTTTCTTGGCCTCAAATTTGGAAGGTGGATTAAGAATGGGGAGGGGAAGGAAAATGAAGATGAGGGTAGCAAAGGAACAGGCCAGGGCTGTAAGAGGCCTGCACTCTTGGTAGGTGTCTCTTGGTAGGCTTGTTTTCTTCCTCCCCCTTTGCTCCTTTCTTCATCTTCTGCTGGGGAGGCAAAAGAAAGTTGCCCAACAGGTTCCAACACCAAGTCCACTCCTCATATCCTCCTCATATCCTTGGGAGAGAAAATAAATATGAAGTCATTTCTGTGGTGAACTCTAGTGAAGACAGAAAAGAGTCAATGTAGGATAGTAGTAAGATAGCGAGGGTGGCACTGTGGGTAAAACCACAGAGCCTAGGGCTTGCAGATCAGAAGGTCGGCGGTTTGAATCCCCACGACGGGGTGAGCTCCTGTTGCTCGGTCCCTGCTCCTGCTAACCTAGCAGTTCGAATGCACGAAGTGCAAGTAGATAAATAGGTACCACTCCGGCAGGAAGGTAAACGGCGTTTCTGTGCACTGCTCTGGTTCGCCAGAAGCGGCTTAGTCATGCTGGCCACATGATCCGGAAGCTGTATGCCGGCTCCGTCGGCCAATAAAGCGAGATGAGCACCACAACCCCAGAGTTGGCCACGACTGGACCTAATGGTCAGGGGTCCCTTTACCTTTACCTTTAAGATAGTAGTGCAGAGCTTGAGCCAGACATCCCAGATTTGAATCTCACCTACCAACTACTAACTCACAAAAGCAAGCCGCTCTCTTCCACCACAGCACCCCTGCTCTTTTTGTAAGGCAGGGATCACAACACCGGCCTGCCTGGCAGGACTGATGTAAGGAATTATTTATATTATATATATATTGTTACATTTATACCCCACCTTTCCCCCAAGATGCTCAAGGTGACTTAGACGGTTCTACTCATCTCTATTTTTTATCCTTACAAATGGTTGTAAGTTACAACAATCTGCAAGGTAGGTTAGGCTGAGAGACTGTGACTGGCCCAAGGTCACCCAGTGAGTTTTACAGCTGAGTCAGGATTTGAACTCTGGTCTCCCAAGTCCTAGTCCAGCACTCTAACCCCTACACTACACCGGCTCTCAAAATTCACTGGATCCCCACTGGGGAATCAAGCCCAAGTCTCTCACGTGACAGGCAGATACTTACCACTGCATGAATGAGGAAATTATGAGACAATGTATACCAAGCACTTTTGAGACTAAGCATTATAAGGTGCTATTAAGAACCACACTGTCCATAGAGGAGGCTGTTTGCACACAGCAAGTACAAGAATGATAGCCTTTCTTCCCCACCCCTTCTCAATTGCCTCTGAATTTACAAGTGTGCATCTTCTTATGGCTGGTAGCTAATAATAATAATAATAATAATTTATTATTTATACCCCGCCCATCTGGCTGGGCCTCCCCAGCCACTCTGGGCGGCTTCCATAGAAACAAAAAATACAGTAAAATCACACGTTAAAAACTTCCCTGAACAGGGCTGCCTTAAGATGTCTTCTGAATGTCAGGTAGTTGTTTATCGCTTTGACATCTGCTGGAAGGGCGTTCCACAGGGCGGGCGCCACTACCGAGAAGGCCCTCTGCCTGGTTCCCTGTAGCTTTGCTTCTCGCAATGAGGGAACCGCCAGAAGGCCCTCGGCGCTGGACCTCAGCGTCCGGGCAGAATGATGGGGGTGGAGACGCTCCTTCAGGTATACTGAACCGAGGCCGTACCGACAGACATTGCCTCCATGTATTTTTATATATTCTGTACTTTAAAAGAAGGGCAGTGGCCTTTTCAGCATCTTGTGGCAATGAGTTCTACCTGTTTATGATGCAAGGTTATCATCAACCGGCAACTTATCAATTGGGACTTTGCTTCTCGAGTGTCAGAGGCTTCAGTCTCTGCATGGGCAACCCGGATTTGGGGGCAGCCCTTAAGAACTCTCAGTTGTCTCATCCACACTTTTACTGGAGTCATATTTTAATTGTATTGCATACTGATTAATTCCCCAGGGTCCAATAATTTTTCTTGTGATTCTGCAGCTGTTCCTTGCAAAAATCAGATCTTAGCCACCAAATCGGATCTTACCAGATGTGCGGAAAATCCAAAAAGAGCTTTTGCTTAACCAAAGCTTCTGATTCAGCAGGTAAGATCAGATTTTCCCAAGGCACAACCATGGAACAACAAGAAACGCTCTCAGACCGGTGAAGATTAATTGGTGCACAATACGATCAAAATACGAGTCAAGCAAAAGTGTGAATGAGCCCTCTCTCTCTCTCTCTCTCTCTCTCTCTCTCTCTCTCTCTCAGCTGCCTTACCTTTTTGCTTGGCCAATTTGCGTTCACACATGAGGATGGAGACTGCCTGGCACTGCCCTGAGGCGTCTGTTCCGCAAAGCCAAGTCTGTCACAAGGAATGCCAATTAGTGCCAATTAGGGTGGTAGATTCTGTCAGGTGGACATTTGCCCACTAGGAACTGGATGGCAACCAACAGCTCAGACTTCCCTGCCGGCCGGCCAACTGCCATTCAAACAGATAGCTACAACTCATGGGCACTGCGAGGCCTGGCTGGAGAAAAATGGAGGTGAAAGGCTGGGCCCTCTTCCCTCCAGCCCCCCACAGCCCCTCACAGCTGTCATAATTTATAAAGATTGTTCAATATAGGGGAGCCCTGTCTGCAGAATAATTGGTCTTTGGCTATGGGAGTCTAGCAAATTGTAAACAATGTTCCTTCAGTGGGCCACAGTGCTTGTTTAAATGGTGGTTAATGGCTGGTGGCTACTAGATACAAGCATCTGAAGAAAGCGCCCTGGCAGAGATAGAAGTCTCTGGGTTTTTTCCAGCTGGTTGGGAAGAAGGAACCCTGAGAGGCTTCAAGAGCACACAATTTGCTTTGGGGGGAATTGATGCGGTTATAGAGACTAGCCCTCTGTGTGTGCCTGCCCGCCTGCCCACACACTACAAACACTGCTCAACATTTATGTGTTGTTTTCTTTCAGTTAAGTTTTGTTATGACTCAATTACTCACACTTACAAGGAAACTGGCTTCGTAAGAAGTGCCCCCTGGTAGCATTAAGATAAATCCAACAGTGAATATAAATTTTGGTGGATGTAACAATGGATTACTGAATAGTTTTGTTAATGTAAAATATGCAGGGATGTACGGCATGCAAAATGAACCACAGAAAGAGAAGAAGGGAAGTAATTGATTTAAGGTTGTTTAAATGTATATATGGTAATAAACAGAAACATCACACACACACACACACACACACACACACACACACACACACACACATTGCCCCCTGAAACTGCATGGATTGGATTCAGGGACATCGCCCCAATTTTATGATAAGAAATGGCATTTGAGTAGATAGGGGTATGTTTTAAATGAATGACAGGTGCCATGCACTGGTGAATGCTGAATACTGAGATCAGACCATTGGTCCATTTAGCACTGTCCAATGACACATTGGCAGTGACTCTCCAGGATCTGAGCCTTCCCTATCCCTACTCGGAGATGCCACAGGGATTGAACCTGAGGAACAAAGGCATAGATCCACGGCACTTCCTTGTCTTTTGACATATTGCCTTAAATGAAGCCTGTTTCTGTGTAGCCCACACTACTAAGTCACCAACCTTAACTCGCTTCAATTCATTATTGTTCCCTGTGATGCAGGAAAATCCAATACGAATTTGCACAAGAGGTGGGCAAAGGAGTATTTTCTGGGGAGAAAAGAAACCCCACAAAATGAAAAATGGAATCTGTTTTTCGCAGAAGCACTTGCCAAATATCAAATGCATGATGACCAGAGAAATGGCCAGTGGTGAGTGGTGGCGCCACATCTGCAGCATGTCCCCCACAGGCTGTTTGCCTGCTTCTCAGTCTGATGAGACTAAGACTCCTGACCACCCCTGCAGCCCAGATTTAACTAATTTTAGAGCTGAGGTTTGGGGGTGCCAGGGCGGCTATTTTATTTGTGTGGACACATGCCTATAGGCTGTGTACACACTAGACCTTTAAAGCACATCAGAAGCACATTCCTCAAAGATTTCTGGACAGTCTCTGGAAATGTTTCAGATGGCAGAATTGCCACTTGCCATTAATTTTCAGAGCCATTTTTATTTGTTCTTGTGTCCCTATTCAATTGTATTTTTGCCCTTTCCTTTTATCCTGTGTTGCACTCATTGTATGATGCCCAGATGATCTGAGTTTATTGGGCATCTAACAGCACACAGAAAGTAAATAAAAAAGAAGCCGTCAACAAGCATCACGGACAGAACCAACCTCACCGCAGCCCAGGGGGTGGCTGCTTCCATTAGGCGCAGAGCATGTGCTAAAGGGAGGCCCCATCTGGTATCTTCTATTCCAGCAGGGAGAGCCAGTGCTATAAATACAGAGGCTGCAGCATTGCATGCTGTGACCCTGGGAGTGAGAATGCAGGGAGAGGAGGTGGAAGGAGAAGAGGCCTGATCACACGAGAAGGGAGCTAGTGGGCCATCCAAGGCCTGGTGAATGAAGAACAGGGTGGTAATAGCCTTACACTAGGAAGGATTCCCTGTACAGTGGTACCTCGGGTTAAGCACTTAATTCATTCCGGAGGTCCGTTCTTAACTTGAAACTGTGCTTAACCTGAGGTACCGCTTTAGCTAATGGGGCCTCCCGCTACTGCCTCACTGCCACCACACAATTTCTGTTCTCATCCTGAAGCAAAGTTCTTAACCCGAGGTACTATTTCTGGGTTAGCAGCGTCTGTAACCTGAAGCGTCTGTAACCCGAGGTACCACTGTATTTTAAAACATGAGCTTTAGTGCTGGAAACTTACAGCCATGCAGAATAACAGGAATTGGATGGCTACTTAACAAAATCTAATTCATATGTATAGGTATAAATGCAGAAATTTCTATAATTTCAGTCAGGGGTGAGCAACATCCGTCCCAGGGACCAAATGCTGCTCTCTGAGTCTCTCTCTCTCTCTCTCTCTCTCTCTCTCTCTCTCTCTCTCTCTCTCTCTCTCTCCCTCCCTCCCTCCTCCCTCCTCTCTCTCTCTCTGTGGCCTTCAGGACTCTCCCCATAACATGCCTCTCACTGAGCCAGCTCTTGTCTGGCTGGAATGTATCCTTGAAGTGTGATAAGGGCTTCTTGCACGCGTGGATGCAGAATGGAGAGGGGGTGGGGGTGAGTGTAAAAACGCTGACTTTTGTATGGCAGGGATGTAGCCTACTCAGGACCAGACCACCCATGAGGCAAAGTGAGGTGACCACCTCAGGCAGCAAGATCCACAGGGCGGCAGATCCAGCCTCCAAGGAATGTTTTGCCTGTTGTTGTTGCTGCTGCTGATGCCCCCCCCCCCATCACAATGACAACTGTGGCACACTCCTGGGAGGCTGAGTTTATTGTCTCCTCAGCAGCACCCCCCACCCCAGCGTCTTGGTGAATAGGAGGTGCTGCTGGTGGCCTCCCAGATGCAGATGTTCACTCACCCCTTCTTTCCTGGCCAGGAAGAGCACATTTTATGGTTCACCTCAGGTGCCAAAATGTATTGAACCTACTGTTCAAAGGTCACCGTCTTATCTATTGCTGCACCCATGTTTGTCTCTAGCCCCTACCCCTAAACTGGCATGCACCCCCATGAGCCTGCACACACGAGAAGACCTTAGTGGTGTCCTCATGGACATGTGTGGCTGCTCAGTCTGCTGTCCAGGTACAAATTGTAAATGGGTGACTTCAACTGCTGTCCCTTCTTAGGGCTCTTTAAATTGAATTTGGACTGGCTGGCCTTCAAACTGAGGATTCTCCTCCTCAATAGGACACACAGGCACCCTAAGCAGGCCATCTTTGCAGAGAGCCTTCTAGAGCTCAGGTTCTGCTTTGGGGCTTTCCGTCAGCATCTGGCTGGCTACTGTGAGAAGAGGATGCTAGACAATGTGGACCTCTGGTCTGATCCTATAGCCAGGCTCTTCTGATGTCCTTATCCTCTGGGAACATCTCCTTTGCACATGAAGGCAGGAAGAAGGCTGGTTGTCTGCTAAAAGTGGGCTGGGGGATATGCAGAAAACATTCCTGGTGGGTCCACATGGGGCAACTGTCCCTATTTATCAGGGGCAATCCCTCTTTTCTGGCCTCTGTCTCTGGTAAATCCTATTACTATTTTGGGGGGCAAGCCAAAAGGCAGGTGAAGGCTGTTGTCACCTAAAGGCACTAGCAGCCATTCCATCAGGCTGCAAAGACGAGGGAGAGGAAAAAAGCAGAGCAATTCCTGAGAGAACAGCTGCCTTTGCTCCCCACTCAACTGTTAGTTAGTGGCAGATTCCATCTGGCTATTGGGAACTGTTCCATCCCAGTCAGTAGTTGCCAGAAGACTAACTTTAAAAATTGGTGCCTGAGCTTGCTTTTTCCTCCTCCCACCCCATCCCCCTTTCTTTGTGTGTCATGTGCTTTTGCTGGTGAACCTGAAGGCAGAGACTGTCTCACTACTGATCTCATCAGCTGCCCTTTGGGCTATAAGCCTTTTGGGCTATAAGCAAACAAACACATTATTAAAATGTTGTTGGTGACTTGCCATTCTTCAGCCCTACCCCCAGATCTATAGCAATTAAATACCTGAATTGTTGAGGGTGATGGAGGAGGATATACCATACAGTGGTACCTCAAGTTACATACGCTTCAGGTTACATACGCTTCAGGTTACAGACTCCGCTAATCGAGAAATAGTACCTCGGGTTAAGAACTTTGCTTCAGGATGAGAACAGAAATCGTGCTCCAGTGGCGCGGCAGCAGCAGGAGGCCCTATTAGCTAAAGTGGTGCTTCAGGTTAAGAACAGTTTCAGGTTAAGAACGGACCCCCGGAACGAATTAAGTTCTTAACCTGAGGTACCACTGTATTCTTATCTCTAGAACGCATGAACGTAAATGCTCATGCACGGACAATGAATGTGTGGACATTAGATGCTGGCATTTTACAAGCTTGTGAATCTCTTCAGTAACAGATTGTAAGACAATGATTGCATATCAATAACCAAATGGATGAAAAAACTTCCTGGTTTTTTAAAAAACCAGTGTGAGATGAGGCTGTTGCAGAGGCAATGAACAATGCCTGCAGCAGACAACAGGGCCTTCAGCAATGCGTAATGAAAGGGATCAGGGAAGCAATGGGGCCAGAAATGTGCCCCTATTTTCATTTATGAAATGCCAAATAGTATGAGCATGCAGGAGAGCATCAGTTACATGCAGAGGGAAGACTGGAGAAGAGAGCTCAGATTTACCAATACTATATTCAGTTATCGAAATATCTTTCTTGAGATTTATGGAAGGGTGGACTTGAGCTGCTTCCGCATTTGGGGTTAGCAATTCGCGATCGCCAAATAGATAATTAGGTAACAATTAAATAATGAATCGCTGTCCGGGGCTGATGGATGTTGCTTTCCAAAACATCTGGGGGGAGGCTGTTTTTTTGACAGGTTCCTGCCCCAAGGAGATTACAGTCTAACTGCCCATCTTCGGGGCAGGAAAAGGATGGGGTAGGGGTAACAGTACAGCAGAGGTGGGAGGGAAGGGAGAGGCAGAACGAGCACAGTGAAGTATGTGGAAACATACCCAAGCAGAAAGCTTCATTTTTTGCTGATGAAACCTATGCGGGAGAGGTGATTTTTGAGCAAAGCTACGTGCGACTGGAGACTAGTATTAATGTATTAATGCAAATTATATGCAAAACCCAGCCCTGGGGAAGAGCTGCCTGTTTTGTCAGTGCACAAGGAGCATGTTTTCATCCAGGTTTTAACATTCAACTACATTGGTACGTGCTGCAGATGCACCCTTCCCATACTTACTGAACACATGCAAGGGTGGGGGCCAGGGTGGCTGCTGTGCACAGTAAGAGGATGTGCGGCCACCCCCAGGCACAGAACATGAACGTCACATGGTCACTCCCTCCGTTGTATGTTGCTGGTGTCTTGTGCGGGAGCAGGAACGGGGTGGCCCTCCAAACCTTCCTACCTGGCCCTTGGGACTCGTCCCTGCTCTTCACCTGGCAGGAATGTGTCCTGAGAGTCCCAACTCTCACCCCATCGGCACAGCTGTGGCGGCTGAGACTGATGGGAGTTGAGGTCCAACACATCTGGAGGGACCAGGTTGGTGAAGGCTGCTCTAGTGAAACTCCTCCGAGGCCTTTTCTCATCTCCAGACCCAGCAGCTCCGACTTGTGGCAGTGAATTCCATAAGCTCATTATTCTGCCTGGAGTAAAGAAGTAGCTTCTTTGGCAAACAAGGAAATAAAAGATTGGAGCTGTTCCTCTCTCCTCCTCTTCTGTAATGTTTAACCAACAGGACAATTTGCTAGCTCAAAAGAAAATACAGATAACATTGTTGTATCCAGAGGAACAACAGCAAAATGACCCTGCAGGGTGTAGGCTGGAGAGGAACAACACCAAGCATTGTGACTTTAACCCTTAGAGAGCCAGCCTGGAGAAGGGCAGGAGACTCCAAGCAACCTTGTCCTGCCAAATCCAGATACTTCAGAGGTGGCAGTCTGGGCAGCATGTTGGACTTGGACAAAATCCCCACACATCCATCAAGAGAGCCAGTGTGGAGTATTGGTTAGAGTGTTGAATTAAGACTTGGCAAAGAACAGGGTTCAAATCCCCACTCTGCCAGGAAGCTCACGGGGTGACCTTGGGTCACTCACTCTCTCTCAGCCTGGCCTACCTGCCAGGGTTGTCGTGAGAATAAAAATGGAGAGGAAGAGAAAACCTGTACACTACCGTGAGCTCCTTGGAGGAGGGGTGGGATAGAAATGCAATCAGTCAATCAAGCTTGTTGGGCAACCTCAAGCCAGCCTTTCTCTTCCAATCTGACCTAACTTGCAATGAGATGTGGGGAAGGAGGGCACCCAAGACATTTTGCTGCCTGAAGCAAAGACATGATGGGGCCCCTCCATTCCACACACAGAAGCTGACTTGCCTGGCAACTAAATCTCACCACAGCACTGTCAATGGGGCAGCACCCTAGCTAAGGAGGCATGCCATCCTCTTTGCCACTTCCTGCCTCCCGAGGCAGCTGCCTCACTCTGCCTAATGCCAGGGCTGGCCCTGATATTACCCAGAGCTCCAGGGAGGAAGGGTGAGATTCTGGCTGGGGTGGTGGCAGCGGCCTCATTTAAGTCCACTTATTATGAGCCCTGGAAGGGGGGTGATTACAGCCACTTCCTTAAAGGACTTTTGAAAAAGATGAGGGATATTCCTGGAGGGGGAGGGGGAGTGGGAGAGGAAGAGCAAATCCCCTATAAGACTGCAGCATTTTGGATTTTTTTTAGTTCATATAAAAGGTAGTGAGAGGCAACATAGAAGAAGCTTGTGAAATGATGCACTGTGCAGAGAAAGCAGTTAGAGGAAAACTTTTCTCCCTCTCTCAGAACACTAGAACTCGAAGACATTCAGTGAAGCTGAACATTAAAAGATTCAGGATCACCTCAAGAAAGTCCTTCATGCAGCACATAGTTTAACTACGGAACTCACTGCCACAGGACGCAGTGATGGCCACCAACTTGGAGGTCTTCAAAAGAGAACTGGACAAATTCATGGGGGAGAAGGCTATCAATGGCTTCTACCATGATGCTCATTCTCTGCCTCCATGGTCAGGAGCAGTAAACTTTCTGAAGATCAGTAGCTGGAAACAACAGGAGGGAGAGCACTCCCACAGGCTTCCTGTAAACATTTAGTTGGGCACTACCAGATCCTGGGAGTGGCAGCCCTCCCCTAGCCATCCCCCCTCAAGAGAGGCAGGCTCATTAGAGGAAATGGGGCACTGCCGCACCAATCCCAGTTTGCCCTCAACCAGCCCCACTCACCTCACTTCTTTCTTATAACCAGTCAAGGGGTGGCTCTTCCTGCCATAGACCCTGGGGCTCCATCTACTACCATGGAGCTCCCCATCTTCTGCCCTACTGGTCCCAATGGGCACCAGTTGCCACTACTCCCTGAGTCCCCTAAGCTAGACTGCTCTGCACTCCGAGTCCTAGCCTGCTGTCCTTGGGCAGGATGAAGGATGCTGACCCTTCACTAGTGTTGAAGTAATGTTTGATTACCCGTCTTGTCAGAATCTGGGGACACCATCTTATCCTTTGCCTCAGGCAGCAAAACAGCTTGGGCTGGCCCTGTTGGGCACTGTTTTACAGTGGACTCCCTCAGAAGCTGGTGGACTCACTGGAGTTTTTACACTGAGGTTGGGTGGCCATCTGTTAGAGGTTCTTAGTTGTGATCTTGCATTTGCTGGGGCTGGACTAGATGACCCTTGGCATCCCTTTCCAACTCTGTGATCCTGTGATGTTGGATTAGATGGGCCATTGGCCTGCTCTAGCAGGTTGTTTTTATGCTCTCCAGGGTGGAGAGCGGACATGGAGCAATCTCCCATGACTGTCACAGAAGACCTTTGGGACTCTGCCTGAAGTACACTCCCTCTCAGCAGCCCTGCTCCACACCACCCTCCTCCATTATTTCTGCCTGGCTGGAATTTGCCCTTGAACTTGGATAATCATGCCTCTCGCTTGCCTGGAGAGAGGACAGAGAGATGGGATGGGTGGACTGCATAGCGATCTCTGGCTTTTGGGTGAGATCCACATCCACTCTGCCCACTTTTGCACCTGGCTCTGCCCACCACTAGCCCACAGCCACTGGAGGGAGTGCAGCCCTGGAGATTCCCTTGCAGCCCTGTTACATGCAGAGCCGTTCCAAGTGACTGGCTGTCCAGTTCATGAAGACACACTGGAGAGAAATGAGGTCACTTTGCAAGCTTGGCTGGAGCAGGCTTGCTGTCCGTGAGGGTTGCCACGCCAGGCCACTCCATGCCTCGACTTACACAGGGACAGAACAATCCTAGCTGAAACAGCAGCCACCACAGCAATAGCCAAGGCAGGCCATGCAACTGGTGTTCAGCCACTGCTAGCACAGAGATGCTCCCAGACCCCTTGGCCTATGGCTTATCTCCTCTAAAAGGCAAGGGGGTGCCATGCAGGCTAGGTCTATGGACACCCCCCACCCCCACCCCTGAGGAGAGAGGGAGGGAGGAAGAGATACCAGACTAGTCAGAAGAAGGAGGTTGTGCATGCAAGCAGGGATGCGTGTATGTGACAGAATGGGGGCAGAAGGAGACTGCAAAGATAGTTCTGTGCCAAGATATGTGAGCAAGTGCCTGCGAAGGAGGAAGGAGAGAGAGGTAGACCAAATGCATTTATTTAACGCACTTCAGTCCCGCCAGGATGCTCAGGGTAGGTTATCCTCTTGTACGGCCTCCTCCAATGGAGGCTGCTCTGTTAGGGTGATTGGAGTCCTGCCTCGTCAACCTCATCCAGCTCTCATCCAGCTGCAACCTGCTTGCCTTCTTACCTACAGCCTGTCCATGGGGGTGGCCCTGCCTGTCAGCTTCCCCCTCCTGAGCCTCAGTGTTGCCCTTGGAGAACTCAGCAGGGAGGAGGACGGGGGAAAAAATAGAATTTGTTGGCTCCGCCTCTTCTTGGTTCTGACTCGGACCATGATTGGGCTCTAGATCCACTTCCCAGTGGGCACCAAAAGCGCTTTGAGGTCAGGTGAAGCTGAGAGAGAGGGGGGGGGATGTGATTTGCCAACTGAAGTATTCAGAGCAAAGAGTCTTGTTTTTGTGCCTTAATGTCTAACCAAGTTATGATGGCATCATCAGACTTATACAGCCCACTTTGCCAGAGACATGAGATTTTCTTGTATACTACAGATTTGAGACCAGGCCTCCCAGTGTTCTCTCCAGTATAGCACTCTGTCTGTAAGTACTGGCCATATATCCAATAGTCTGTACATTTGATCTTCTGGTAGGTAACAAGTTCTGCTTAAAACCAGTAAACCTGAAGGTCAAACTTCGCCCCAGCCTGCCTTTCTTCTTTCTTTCTTTTTTTAATGCAATCAAACAAACCAACAAGCCATAGTACATTACACACAATACAAATCAGACATCAATAACGTGAAGAAAAGGAAAAGGGAAATTGAGAAACATGTCACCACTCAGTGTAACGAAATGCAAAACTACGGGACGTTGCCTGTATGCTCTGCAATGGCCTAGGATAAATACAATCCACATTCAAAGATGTATTATATTAAGGAAAGCACACTGGAGGCAATCTGCCTAGAATAAAGACATCAGACCCCACGAAAAAGAGAAATGGTTGGGGTTCCTCTGTGGCGTTGCTTCTATCTGTCTTTAAGTATACCAGCTTTTCTTAACTTGGTGCTCTCAATATGTATTGGACTACAAATCCCATCAACCCCAGTCCAAAACATCAGGAGGGCACCGGATTGAGAAAAGCTGGTTTGTCTAAAGAGAGAGAAAGAGAGTGCAGAAGGGATGGGTTATAGAGAAGAGAGGAAGAGTTTGGCTCACATGTCCACACAGGAGGGAAGGAATTTGCAACTGGACACATGTGTGACTGTGTGCGAGCCCAGGCAAGCAGAGAGGGACTGTGCCCCAGTGTGTGAGTGGGTGTGCAAGAGAGGCTGCGTGGGTGAGTGACCCTCCTAGGCTGAAGCCTGCATTTCATGCATTTTTCAGAAGAACAAGGTCAGTGGGTCACTCAAGCGCTGGAGGGTTTTCTCCAGCTCAGCTGCTTCACTGCCAAAGCTGCCGGAAGCCGCAGGCTCCTCTTCTACCAGTGGATGGACGGAGGCAGGGATGGAGGAAGAGAGGGGTGAGGGGAGTGGGCATCACCCACACAGCCAGGGCGACAGGAATGCCAGCTGGCATTGCCCTCACACAGACACAGTCCAGTTAGCTGCAGAAAAACTCCTGCATCTCTCTCCTCACCCAGCTGACCAGGCCTTGGTGTCAGCTGGGGCTTGGAGCCTCTTTTCAGTTACAGGCTTGCACCATGGGAAGGAGTGAAAATTATATAGAAGAGTGCCTCTGGGCATATGCAGAGTGTCCTCTCCTTGAAGCTGCGAGCCCTCACAAATCCGGGATTAGGGGGAACAGCTTCCTGCCCAAGCCTATCCCTCTACCCTCACATTTGTAAAATTAATGGCTGACTGATCATAGGTCTTGAACGTTACAACCAAAGCAGTAAATATGGGTGGTCAGGAGCCAGCTCATGCATTTAGAAAAATACGGTCACAGAAAAATAAGGTCACAGAACTGATGGGATGCAGACCCAGATGTTGGGGCCCAGCTGTGAGTACCCTCCAATCCTAGTGAACGGAAGTGATGTGTGAGTTGAGTCAAGTCGAGTGTCCTGCATACATAAGTGCATGACCATTTCACATGTTTTCCTGAGGGCAAAAAAGGTAGACAGGGACATATGCGGACAGAAATATTGGGCTTGCATATTCATTACGTTAATTAGTGTGCAGGACTCCGGGGAGAGGGTGCTGCTTAGATTTTACACCTGAGGCGCACAGGTGCAGAGCAGTCACAATGAAAAATGGACTGGATGCACAACCTGGGAAAGGTGTCATATTTTCTATCATGCTTTCGGTCAAGGGATACAGTGTGTAGACCACATGTGACAGATTCAAAACATTTGCTAAACAGGAAAGTGCAATAGCTTAAAGACCCAACAGAGTTATTATAGCATACAGTAATGGTCTACATCACATGACATGAGTTACAGGTAGATCTGTATGAACATATAAAGATACACACACAAGAGCAGACAGGCATTGTAAACAGTGAGGCCAGAAGGAAATGAACGGCAGAAAGTTCTAAAGGC
This sequence comes from Podarcis cretensis, assembly GCF_951804945.1. Lineage (NCBI taxonomy): Eukaryota > Metazoa > Chordata > Lepidosauria > Squamata > Lacertidae > Podarcis > Podarcis cretensis. Next base: position 34,554,207 of record NC_137177.1, read on the forward strand.
AGTGTAAATTTGGTAAATTGAGTCTCTGTGTTCAGAGGAAGTCTTCCTCTGAGTGACTGATGCTAGACAAGAAGAGATGGCTGTTTCCTTCTTAGATGGGTCACTGGCCTGATCCAACAGGCTCTTCTTATGTTATTACATTCCTGTTCAGCTTTTGGGTTTCTCAGTGACATCTGATTGGCTACTGATGAAACCATACTGCGGAACAAGATGGGTGCTTGGTCTCATCCTGCAAGGATTTTATTTTTTCTGATCTTTAAACTAGTACAGCCTTTCCCCAACCTGGTGCCCTCCAGATGTTTTGAACCACACCACTCATCAGCTCCAGCCAGTGCAGCTGATGACAGTCTCAGTCCAAAGCATCTGGGGCGGAGGGGGGTGGGAACAGGCTGGGGAAGGATTGCAGCTAATGTGTAGCTGTGGTGCAAAAACTCAGACTCATCCAAAGTGGGAAGACTAATTTCCCACCAAGCTTTAACAAAAGAGCTTCAGCCAGCTTAGATGAGCTTTAACATAATTTTCAACCAACTGAAACACAACTTTTCGCTTTTTCATTAGAAATGCAAACAATCATGCAGAGAAGTGTTACCATTTTAAACTGCTAGCCTGAAGCAGGAACCCCCTCAAAGGAAAAGAAACAAGTCTCCAGCCTCTGCTTGATTCTTTTCCTCATTCTCCAAATTCCTCTGTGTAAATCTGTCACAAACAATAGTAGAACTTGAAAGCTTTGTTATCACCTCATTCACTTCTCAGACCAATGAGGGCCTGTCCATTGCCATGGTACTCTAGCAGATTACATCATTGCTCCTGCTCAGAAAAAGTCTCAAAGGTGCAAACTCCTAAGTCCCCACTCTGCTACACTCCTGGGCACCCTGAATCAGTGCAACACCCCCTCCCCCCCCAAAAAAGGAGCCAACTGGAAGCAGCTTTATCTTAGATCCAAATAATAATAATAATAATAATAATAATAATAATAATATAATTTATTATTTATACCCCGCCCATCTGGCTGGGCCTCCCCAGCCACTCTGGGCGGCTTCCATAAAAACCAAAAATACAGTAAAATATCACATGTTAAAAACTTCCCTAAACAGGGCTGCCTTAAGATGTCTTCTGAATGTCAGGTAGTTGTTTATCGCTTTGACATCTGCTGGAAGGGCGTTCCACAGGGCGGGCGCCACTACCGAGAAGGCCCTCTGCCTGGTTCCCTGTAGCTTTGCTTCTCGTAATGAGGGAACTGCCAGAAGGCCCTCGGCGCTGGACCTCAGCGTCCGGGCAGAATGATGGGGGTGGAGACGCTCCTTCAGGTATACTGGACCGAGGCCGTTTAGGGCTTTAAAGGTCAGCACCAACACTTTGAATTGTGCTCAGAAACGTACTGGGAGCCAATGTAGGTTTTTCAAGACCGGTGTTATGTGGTCTCGGCGGCCGCCCCCAGTCACCAGTCTAGCTGCCGCGTTCTGGATTAGTTGTAGTTTCCGAGATGATCGTTTTTCAGAGACCCAAAGGCAACAAGATAGATATGATTTTCAAACTGATTTCCAGAAAACCCTTGAGCTTCTCTGAAGTTGAGAATCTATTGTTCAGTAGGGTGATCCTCAATGAAAAACAAACCTTCCTGGAAGACAGCTGGCCCATCACTACCAATCTCTTTCAGTTCAAAGAGAGGGTCCACTCCATCTCCAGAGGCTTGGCCAGCGCCTGTGGGAACTGGCTGTGCACCCCAGAACCCACCTCCAAGTCCTTGGCAATGGACAGCTCCGTGGCTCAGCAACTCAATGGGAGTGCCATGGAAGTAGGAAGTATTAAAACCCTGTGGGGGCTTCTCCCAAACTATCGCAACTTGGAAGTGGGATTCAATCACACGCTGCAAAATTCAAGTTGCACAAGTGTAATTGATTGGGAGATGAGGCAACACAAATGCCCATTAAATGGCCACTGTAGTCGACCAATCACGATGCACGCTCAAACTGCCTCTCACCTGGAAGTGCCCTGGGATGTCACCTCTGAGCTGTGTCCAATATTAGTCCTACTCAAGAGTAGACACACTTTCTTGCTTCGCCAAGCATGTAGCTTGTAACATGCAGTTTTAGCACGTAGAATAGTTTTGGAATTGCTGGTTTTATTTATGCATGGATAAGGTTTTATGTCAACTCACTTTTAATGTTTGCTTTTATTGGTATTTTTAAATGGGTATTTCTAGATGGTTCTTTGCGCGCTGCTTAAGACGTTTTCTGCTGAGTAAATGGTATTTAAATGTGGTTTTCTTTTTAAAATGAAATTAAGGAGCATGAATGGCGTAAGTCCATTCATTTCAATGGACTTAGTTGGCCCTTTATCTTAGTGAGAGTGTGCACACTCCTTCATCCGACGGTCAGGATGTGGTCTCTGACCAAACAGGTTTGGCAGGTTTTCAAACCTAGACCGAAGCAGCTGGTCCTGAGAGTTGTGTGGCTCAGGCACCAGCCTTGCCAGCCCTGTCTCCACCCTTCTGCTCTTGGCTCACTCAGGCAGCCTTTCCTCGGCAAAGGCCTGAGGTGGTGGAGGAGGAGGAGCTGCAGCAGCAGATGAAAGAGGGCCGCAGGTTAAAAGTTAGCTCAGCAGACAATGTGGCGCTGGCCTGGCAGCCTGTGCTCCCTGAACATTTGAGCAAACAAACCAGACCTTTAGGTTTCTGATAAAAGGAACAAACAGCCCTGCTCAGCAAGCAGTCGAGTGGCCCTGAAGGCCTTTATCCCTATCTTCCTCCTCCTCCTCCTGGCTACACAGTAGCCCTCCTTTCTGCACCATTTGGAGCAAAGAGGGCCAGCGAGCCTCTTTCTCCCGCTGGCACAGAAGCACCGCTGCTTCTGCTCAGCCATCTTCCTGCACATTCTTCAGCTCCGCTACAACCAGCACGTACACATATTTCTGGCATGTGCTTCTGCAAAGCACGTCAACAGCCGAAGCAGCCATGCATGTCAAACTATACAAACAGGGGACGCATATGCTTGGGAGCATGAGATTGGTGGGGGATTATTTCAGCCTTCTCGTGTGTGGGTTGGTGCTCCTGCAGTCCCTTCCGTGGTCCTTGCTGGTCGGGCATAGGACTGGGTTTCTGTCCACACTGATGCAGTGAAGCAGAATTCTGTGCTCGTGTGCGGCAATATCCATTTCCGTGGGAAGATGCTCTGTTGATGCTTCTGCTGTCATCTAGGGCAGATGCAGGTTTAAAGCAGCCTTAAGATGTGAAGGTGTGAGTGGACAATCTTTGGTTTGGAACTACGAAATCATGGGGTGGACTTAAGGCAGGCCATTAGCATTACCTCCATTTCTCACCTGCAATATGGGGACAATAAGACTGGCCTGCCTTATCAGACTGTTGTACGGCTCATTTAGATGGTGTTCCTTTGGCCCTATCTTCATACTCCGAGGAAGTGTGCAAGGAGAAAGTAGACAGAAGAACCCAGCAATAATACCTGTTCCCAGTGAGACTTCCTAGACCTAGAAAAATAACCAGGACACCTTCTCACTGTCCTTGCTCTGGCATAGGAGTGGGGAGGAGGGTGAGGAAAAGCCCTTTGTAGGTGATCAATTCATATCTCCAGGGGTGACAGAAAGAGGAGAAAGTGGGTGGCCCACCCACCATTGGCTTGAACCCCGTCCACTGCAGTCCTGTGAACCCAAATAGATCACCTCTAAGGAAATGTGGTCTTTAATCAAAAGAAGGATCCCCACCAACAGCTCTAAGGAAACCAGCTGTTTGTTTAAGGCTGGTGGGTTGCGCCCCATCTTGATCATTCTTGATCATAAGCTTCTGTTCTGACAGCCTTAATGGTGCCCAAAGGCTTCAATCCACAACACCCTATCAAAGTTCTCTCTCTCTCTCTCTCTCTCTCTCTCTCTCTCTCTCTCTTTCTTTCTTTCTTTCTTTCTTTCTCCCTGTATTTTCCCTTTCTGATCCTCTTCTTCCTTTTGGCATCCATGATCAGCAGCTGTTGCCATGGCTACATACATGCACGTTGTCTGGGCAGAGATGCCTCCGTCACTGAAGTTTGCACAGTGGACTGGGGATGGCAGGAGAGTGTGTGTAAGCAAAAAGAGGGGAATTTGTGCTTTCTAGGATTACTTTGGCCTTGGGATTTACCAACAGGCCCTATGGTAGGGTTTCTGTATGAAACTTGAGCCCCATCTGCACCATCCTCGCCGTGGGACTACATTTACCCAATGCTTTTCCAGCTGCACTGGCTCCTGGTGGAGTACAGTGTCAGGTTTAAGGTGCTGGTTTTGACCTTTAAAGCCCTTTGCGGCCTAGGACCCTCGTACCTACAGGACCGCCTCTCCTGGTATGCCCAGCGGAGGACCTTACGGTCCATAAATAGCAACACTCTAGAGGTCCCGGGCCCTAAGGAAGTTAGATTAGCCTCAACCAGGGCCAGCGCCTTTTCAGCACTGGCTCCGACCTGGTGGAACGCTCTGTCTCATGAGATTAGGGCCCTGCGGGATCTGATTTCTTTCTGCAGGGTCTGTAAGCCAGAGTTGTTCCGCCTGGCCTTTGGCTTGGAATCAGCCTGATCCCCTCCCCCACTTTCCTTTTCCTTATGTGATAGAACCCCTGTTTGGGGACTTCCCTAGCTTTCTTCTGGCCCATGTAGGACCAGTCTGGATAGTTGGTGAAGACTTGACATTTTCTTCCCCCAAACAGTTTTTGATCTGGGCTTCCACTGAAATGAGGCTGCATTTTAAATTGTATTTTAATCCTGTTTTTAAGTTGTATTTTAATCCATTGTTTTTATACCTGATATTAGCCGCCCTGAGCCCCATCTTGGCTGGGGAGGGCAGGGTATAAAGAAATATTTTTATTATTATCCATCTACCCCAGACCACTATTTTGGTATCTGGCTCTGTTTGGCTTATCTCAACCAGAAGTAGATTCTGAGTAACAGCTTAGATCCCACAGATTAGATCCCACAAGCCTGAAGTCTTCTTTCCCCTGTCTATGCCACAGTGGGTTGTTGCTGTTTTCAGTTCCTTGTGAAAGGTTCCTTTTGCCCTTCAGAAAGTTATCTTAAGTGAAAAGCGTAATGACATCAGACATTTCCATCGCCCAAAAAAGAGCATAGTTAATGTTATCTTCAAGATGAATGGGTGGGAGGAGGCACCCACAGAAGGGCAAGGACTGTGTTGAGAAAGAGTACCTTTGTTATCTCCAGAAGAAAATCTAACCTCATCATGCCTTCAGCAGTAGAAAACAATGAGTTCAACTCCCCAACCTTAAATACATCACCTGAAGGTGAGTCTTAACAAATTAAATTGGACATCACACCTCATTATGTGTTTCGGAACAGAGGGTTTGCAAGTGAATCAGTTCAACAATGGTCTACTATTCTACTTGCCCCACATTCCTAAAACAGGCCATTTTAAAACCAGCTTAGCTCAAGTTTGCATTTCACAGTGCTCTGTGGTAGTAAAGCTGGCTCACTTTCTAACCTGTTTAAAAGAGTTTATCATCATCACACACTGCAAATGGGGCCGAGACAGGGGCAAGGAAGAGTGTCTTCTGTAAGAACATAAGAAGAGCCCTATGGCTGAATCTGGCCAGTGCCCCATCTTGTCCAGTATCCTGTTCTCCCAGTTGCCAACCAGATGCCCCAGTAGGAAGCTCACAAGCAGGACCTGAGTGCACCAGCACTCGTCCCCCAGTTCATGGTATTCTGGTATTCAGTGGCATAGTGTGGATTCTGTTGTCTCCAGTTGGTCTGACTAAGGCAGCTTCCTCTGTTCTCCGAGTCCATTCAGAGTGATATTTGAACTGTGGACTTCTCGTCTCAGAGTTGAACCCCTTCATGAACCAAGCCACAGATCTGGATGATCTTGAGCACCTGACCAGGCGCGGAGGAGCTGTCCCGATTCCCTAGAGGCTCCCTTGATTCATCCCAAAGGGGGCACAGCCATAGAAGTGAGAAGTTGGGTCTCCTGTGGGCATGAGCTACGTGTGTTTGCAGGCCGTGTTTCCATGGAGACCTGCACAATGGCCACATTAGTCTCAGATTTGTTTTAAAAGGAGAAGGCTTTTGTGCCACCGATTTGTCCCTAATCGCAGGCTGCTTTGTCCCACTTTGGGGGGTGGGGAAGTAGGGTTGCCCTTGGGGGGGGGGGAAGCGGCTCCGAAAGATCTGTTGGTCTTGTGTCACAAAGTTGTGTTTTGCTGCTGGAAATGAATGGCTACATTTGGGTCACCGTGCCAAGCGCATTGTGCATAGACAGAAACTAGTCAGTTTCACATATACACTGGTCAGTGACACATAAACTAAATAAATTTTGAAAAGATACCGAAATAGCAGAAGATTTACAATGGCAAAGGGAGAAGATGGGTAGAATAGTGAGAAGAACAGCCTAGTGTAGGCCACGGATGGGAAGAAGGCAGACCGGGATCTGTGTGATTTCCAGGAGATCGGCAAGGATTTCTGACTGTTTAACAGTGGCAACAGCAAAATGAGACCCACTTTCATCCTGCTGAAATGAAGGAGTCTTGGGAGGATTTCTGTGTGGAAGGATTTTGTGCTCCATTCAGTTCTGAGATTCAAAACAAATCCCTGGGCTCAGATTATTTAATTCAAAGTCTTTTACACCAGTCTCCACTTGGTGACCCTAGGAAAAAGCAAAGTAGAACCCACAAAGCCGGAAGTCTTCCTGCCCCTGGAGTAATGGCACTTCCTGCAATGGTAACTGCAGCAGCTGATGTTGGCTTGAATGCTAATATTATTTATTGTTTTAATTCTATTTTACACATTGTTTTAATTCTATTAGTGTTCAGTTACTTTGCAATGATTATCATTTCTGTGTCTTTGGCTTTTTCTATTTTATCTGTGTTTTTCTATTTTTCTCTGTAAGCTGCTTGAGTTCTGGTCTGGAAAAAAGGCAAAATACAGGCAATGATTGATTATTGCACACCCAAAAGATGTGCATGCAGACACAGCACCCGACCCAGAAGCGATCAAGAACGTCACAAAATATGCCACTAAAAGGGTGTAACATGGGTGGAATGAGGGTGGGGTATAACAGGGTGGGGAACACTTATACATGCTCCACCGACACACGTTGGGGCCAAAAACAGAAACCCCGTGCAAAATGGTTGTTCACTGTCATTGTATAAATAAATATAATAATAAATGATAGTAGAACACGACACACAGTATGTACATTTAAAGCATGGAACCCCCACCTCAAAGAACCCTGGGAACTGTCATAAGGATGCTGGGAATTGTAGCTTTGCAAGTAATAAACTACAGTTCCCAGAATTTATTGGGGGGGATATTGTATGTATGTAGCCCAAGACTTGCATGTACCTTCTGCATTGTTCATATGCAAACAATGGAAGAAAGAGCAGTTCAAAAGGGCTTTTTCATGTCTTGCATAAAAATACCCACAACACTCAGGACTGTGATAGTGGATTTCCTGCCATGGGTGGGAGGTTACACCTAATGTCTTATCCAGGATGATCTGCGCACAAAAAGGAAGTTCTGTATGGAGGATCTCTTAACCTCCATAGTGTCACCTTCCTGCCAATCACTGCTGAAGCCCCACCATTTCTACAAATACTTTGGCATGACCCTCTGGTTTGCCAGATACCCAGCTGCAAAAAAACCCACTGCACATTCTTCCTATTTGTACCCCCATTTCCCTCCCCTCCCACTGGATAGAGGAGGGTTGGCCCTGTCGTTGGGCAGAGTGGGGCAACTTCCCCAGGGGGCAGGTGCTGAGGGACAGCGGAGGCAGCCCCGTGGCTACTGTTGGAGGGCTGATCCCTGTGTGGTACCTGTCCTGTCCTGATTCCCCCATAAGCAGCCTGCAGTGGAGAACCCAATCCCATTGCCAGGGTTGAGATAAGATTCAACTGCCACTCCAGTTGGCTTCTGCATATGGAATGGTGGGAGCAGGGAACCATCTTGTTCTTTGGCTCAGGCAGTAAAATTTGTTTGGCGAGGCTGGGTGTGAGTGAGCAAGTTATTATCTCCAAGCAGGTGTTGGTGCTGCTGTCTTACCTGCAAAAATAGCTAATGTGGGAGAATGGGACTCACGAGGACTGGAATTGGTCCCCGGTGGTTGGGAAAGGAGAGTTTGCTGCTAACCATGGCTCCCATGTGACACTGTTCATGAGAGCAGACTGTGTATCATAGGCCCCCCAAGTCCCTTCATTTTCAGAGTTTAATCTGGCAGCCATAGACCTCTCATGCCCTGGCAATGAGCCTTTCGGTTTCACTTTTAAAAAGGGGATTTTTTAATTTCCTTGAAAGCAATGAGACTCTGGGAAAAGGCGTTTCTGTTGGAAAGTTATGAACAAACCAAGCTCTCTTAGTTTTTTTTATTTCTCTGAGCATGTAAAAACATAGCATTAATCCAGTGGTTTGTTTTTAATTTTTAGAAGAGATACTGGAGCTCAAGTCCCACCTCTTTCTCTTTGAACCCAGGTAGCAAACGGGGGTTATTCTTGAGTGAGGAGAATGTACTCTGCATAGGCTCTTGAGTGAGAGAATAATATACTCTGCATGTGCTCAGTGGCACTATTCAGTCATTTGAAATAAAAATTAAAATTTACATGTTCCACAGCTAAGCCCTCACAATCCAAAGGCCTGCAGTGTAGCTTGGACACCAGTTACTGGGTAGCCAAAAGTAAAACCTGCTGGAATTAAGAGAGGTGGTAGAGATTTTTCTGGTCTGAGAAGCAACAGTGGGAAGGTTAACAGCTTTGACACTTAAGGCCTGCTAATTGGGCTTTAAAGTTAACAGCCCATTACAAGTGTGAGGGGGGGGGGCTTGGGGAGGGTCTGGGAGTGTTGTTTCAGCTGGTTTGGCCAAGAGCCAGAAAAAGACAAGCACTGGTGAGGTCTGCCTTGTGGCCTTTGGGTTTTCTCTGCCAGAAGTGAAAGGGAGAAAACAAACACTCAGAGCAAGAGGACTCTGAACTGGATCTGCATCCTAGCCTGCGGGCACTAAAATCTATAGGAATCCCTTGCTGGGATTGCCAACTTTCGACAGACCCCTGTGCTTTCAGCACCTGGCTGATGTGCAGGTGTATGTATGTACAGTGGTACCGCGGGTTAAGAACTTAATTCGTTCTGGAGGTCTGTTCTTAACCTAAAACTGTTCTTAACCTGAAGCACCACTTTAGCTAATGCAGCCTCCTGCTGCCGCTGTGCCGCTGGTGCACGATTTCTGTTCTCATCCTGAAGCAAAGTTCTTAACCCGAGGTACTATTTCTGGGTTAGCGGAGTCTGTAATCTGAAGAGTATGTAACCTGAAGCGTATGTAACCCGAAGTACCACTGTATTTAAAGCAGGCTGGAAGCTCTCCTGGCAATGGGCTAGAGTGCGTGAGATGAAGTGACTTTATTGCAAGGCCTTGGAGAAGCAGGGAATCACTCTAGATTAGGTTTAAACAGATGTCTTTTTCCATGTTTCTTTCATATCTCTGTCTCCTTTGTAGTCAACTGCTAAAACTGTTTTGAAATCTATTTCTTTTCACCCCAAACTATTGTTACAATAAATGTCAACTAGCTCCTTTTCCAGACTCTTAGTAAAACCGTTCGTTGTTGAGAAAAAACGTATGTACTTAAAAGTGCTATTTATTCAAAATGGTTGATATACAATCAATAAAGACAAGGCCCTCTCTGCCCATCGGCTTACACTCTGAAAGAAAAAGACACACACTCAAAAAGGGGAGGGGATGGATGAGGCTGGAAAAGCCCAAGGGCCACATTCCCTCATAGGTAACCTTCTAGAGGCCACATGTCACTGGTGGGTGGGTCCTGAAGGAAAAGTGGGCAGAGCAAAGGGATCTGCCTCTTACTACATTAGGCTACATTCTCACCATGCAGAAGCTGTATGTTTTTGCCCACCCTGCTCCATCTTCCTCAAGGGAAGCAACAGGCATTATCAGAGAGCAAGGACACATCCCAGCCATACATCCTACAGAGCAGGATTCGTGAGTGGTGTGGCCTGGTGGGAGTTCCAAGAGTCAGATAAAGAGGCCTGAGGCTGCATTTTGCCCGCAGGCCTCAGGTTTCCTATCTCCTCTGTTCTCAAGACTAGCTGGGATGGAAAGAGTTCTCAAAATGGAGGAGCCTGCTGGAGCTGCTGGTCTCTCTTCCCATCTCTTCCTCTTCTGCATGCTGGTGGAATGGGAAGCCAGAAGTGGCCTGATATAAATATGAAGCCCGGTGAAGCAAAAGGATGTGCCCACCACCTGTAACGTCAACACATCACCACAGTGCCCATATCTCATGCTGCAGATGGCGGCAAGGCAACTTGCTTCAAATGTGGTCTCACTTAAAGAGGGCTTCTCTCCACCCTGATTTGTGCAGATCAAGCTGTGATTAAAGGTGACAGAGCAGGTAAGACCCTGTATTTTGGGTCTGTTGGGATGTCCCGCTGACAGGTGGAAATCTAGTTGGTCTGATCCCATCCCTGTCAAATTTTGTAAACCACATTGAGGGTTTTTTAATAACCAGGCAGTGCACACATTTTTGAAATAAAACATAAATAAAATAAATATATTTAGATGCAATTAAATTAGAGTGGCCAATTGTGCATTGCCAAAAGCAACATGTAACCAAAAAGGACAAAAAAGGCTACCTATCAGGATTTAAATTGCATACGGCAATTTACATGCGTAGATGCAAACTTAGAAAAAGAATTGTAGAGCTGGAAGAGACCACGAGGGTCATCTAGTCCAACCCCTTGCAAAATAGGAATATTTTTGCCCAACACAGGGCTCGAACCTGCAATGCTGAGACTGAGAGTCTCATGCTGTCTCCTGCTATCCTGCAAAGAATAAATACATCTTTCCCTAGCAGGGAAAAGTCCTGTGGCCTTGCTGTTCAGGTGCTGTTCACTGTTGCTTAGCACCAACTCCAAGGCCACTGCCCTCCCTCCTTAGGCTTCTTTACCTTGGGAACAGACATATCTTCAAACAAGACTGCTGTCCTCTGACAGCCCTATCAGACTACAGGGCAGTGAAGCAGGGCCCATGGTGGTCACCTTAAATCAAAGATAGATGTTCACCAGCTGACCCATGACATCCTACTGAGCCCTGTGATGAGTCAGCTCCCTTGCCCCCTTCATTAATGCTCTTGCATGGCAGCCGCCCCTCCTCTTTGGGTTGAATTGAGTTTCAGAATAAAGCCCCACATCAGAAGGAAGGGCAGCATGCAAAGCTCCTCCTTTCTTTGTTGGAATATTCAACATGACAGGATTAAAAACAACAAATTGTGGGGAAAAAAGAAAACACAACAAACCCCCTCCCCCCCCCATGCTTGCACTAAGTAATACAGAACATGGTAAACTTTACCTGGGAATGAGAGTAAAAGCAGAATATGTGTGAAGCACCATGGATTAAGCTGCATCAAAATAATTAACTGAAGTCAAGGAATTCCTTCAAAAGGAAAGGTGGCAGTAAAAGCGATGGGTCGTTAAGATTCATATCAGGAATAAACTGGTGCCACACTGCTGAAAATGGATCTTTATGTGCTGGCAGCCAGTTTAGGAGGTTTGCCTGGAAGAACCAGACCTGCCCTTTAGCCCTTCCAGCTACCCAGAGTCCGGCCACCTCACCTTGCCCTCTCCGTGGATAAGGGCCTTTGTCCCTGTGTCACTGCCTTGCCTCCCCTCTCCCCCCAATCCTCCATTCTCTGCACAGACCATCTCTAGTCTCTCTCTCCCCCCCCCCCCAACTTGGGGCCGTCAGATGTTGCTGAAAAGGAACAATGGGAAGTATTGTCCCTGCTGGCTGACAGGCTTCGAACCCCACCAGCACAAACAAAAAGACACATTGACTCAGGAGGAGAAAGGGTCCCATAGATTGCAGTCTCTTTTGGGGGGGGGGCAGAGAACCGCCTGGTGTGCCAAAGGGGACATCATAGAATTACTCTTCCCAACCACCACAGCCACAGACTCTCTGTGGTCAGATGCTGGGAACTCTCCTCCAGGATAAAAAGTCCCCAGGCTGGGGTTGAAGGGAACCTGTAGCATGGCTTAATTTGAGCTTGGCCTCGTAAGGTCATTTCAGTGCCAGGGTTTGGATCTGGAACGCATGAAGTGGTTTTTACAAGAACAAGGTGTGCCTCTGAACATGTGCAGAGTGCCTTTACCGTACCACAGACAACCTATCTTCATTAAGCTTTAAAAGGAAGGGATTCTAAGGAAGGGTCAAAATTCCAGAGAAGAATGAGGCGTGTCCCAACACACACACACACACATGCACAATCCATTGAAGCCAAATTTCTTTGGCGAGAGAATCACAAGTCACTCACAAAGATGGAGTCATTGCCACCCTCATGTGTGCTATGGTACATATGCAGGCTTCTGATGCCAGGGTGCTGTTCTGCATCTAGTTTTCTGAGCAAGCAAGTTTGTGAAAGAACTCAGGTGTATCCTTATTTATAATTTGTTGGTTGGTGCATTTTTATCCCACCTTTCCTCCAAGGAGCTTGAGGCGGTATACATGGTCCTCTTCCTCCCCATTTTATCTTCACAACAACCCTGTGAGGTAGGTTAGGCAGAGAGGCTGTGACTGGCCCAAGGTCACCCAGTGAGCTGAATGGCCAAGAGCAGGGGGGATTTGAACTCTGGTCCCCCAGGTCCTAGTCCGACACTCTAACCACTACACCACACTGGCTCTTTAATTCTAACTACAGCTGGGTCCACATTACTGGCTTAAAAGGCAACGGCATCTCCCCACCCCACCCCCGTGTTTCAAATTGCATTTGCACATCATTGTACACATTAGTACAGTTGCACGTGCTTCCACGTTGCCTCCATCTGTCTGCACCGCTGGGCAGAGAAGGGGCATGGATGTCTTCACATGGCTTACATTTTCAAATCGAATGGAAGCTGGGTTGGAGCAAAAGGCATCAAAATGGAGCATTTCCCAAGTATGACAGGATGGGTGCAGATTGTGGCTAACATCATGTGTGGACACGGCTTCACAAACCGGTCGTGGGAATCCACTGCATACAGAGTAAATGGGAGTGTGCACACAGGATTGTTGTTGTTGTTGTTGTTGTTGTTGTTAAAACTGTATACCACCCTTTATCTGAAGATCACTGAACAGTTCACAACATAAAAACGCAAAATGAGAACATAAGATGCATAATAAACAAACAAACCAATAACATTTACTGTATGTCTTCTGCTCCTGGCTCTATCTGATAGACCTTGGGCAATCTAGTAAAAAAGAAGCCTGTCCATGGCTGTTCCAGTACACAGTCCTGGTCCACACTCGGTAGCACTGAAGCCCAGCAAGGCTACACCTGAACTTGCCTTTCCTACATCACATCCCAGAATCCTCAGTAACATGTTAGCGCAACTGTGCACACGCGCATTGCTGCAAACCCAGACAGCGGCGTAGCGTGGGTTGTCAGCACCCGGGGCAAGGCAAGTAATTTGCGCCCCCTAACCCAGGGCAAGGCAAGTAATTTGCGCCCCCTAACCCGGGGCAAGGCAAGTAATTTGTGCCCCTAACCCCTAACCTGCCGCCACTGCCAGCTTCTTCTTGCTGCTGCCTGGGCTGGTTGGATGCGGTTCTCTCCCGCGCTCAGCGCTGTGCTGGGCGGCCGCTGCACTGTCCCTCCCCCAGATAGTCCCTGCCTCGCTCTCTCTCCGCTCCGCACCGCAACGCACGCCTGGCACCCTCCCCCTCCACAGTGGGCGGCAACCCGGCAGCTCGGATCGGATTCGCACAGCCAGCACTGCAGTGAGAGAGAGTGAGTGAGCCAGGTAGGGGCAGAGAGCTGCGAGTGCGAGCGCGCCCCCCCAAATGTTGCGCCCGGTGCGGCTGGCCCCCCCTGAACCCCCCACGCTACGCCACTGAACCCAGAAGTGGCCTGAGAAACGGAACAAACAGCCCTAAAACAGCACAAAATAGGCAAACACGGTGTGAAAACGGCACCTAGCAATCCCAAGGCCCTTTGCACTGACCTCTGAGGCCTGTGGAGAATTAGAGTTTCAGCAAGGAGGTTAGGAGGGAGCAATTGCAGTGGAGTTTGGTGGTTTGGGTTTTTCCCCATGAGGTTTAGAGGGTGTTTGCTGGCTTTTTCGATTGTGTTCCCAATTTCACTTAAACACGCGGTGCCACGGAACATAAGCCCTGCCTCAATGGGGAGTTGCCTGTGTTTGCTCACCTATACGTTGGGTTTGAAACTATATATGGGAATGAGACAGACCTGGTATATGAAGCCACCAGGACCTTCTCCAGAAGGTGACTATTTGATGGGGCACTGAGGCCCGCAAAGGGCTCACTTTGACAACATCACCACCATGTTCACTTTGCATGGAACATCAGAGGTTGCAATTTCTGGGATTGTACATCTCACTTCTCCAGCCAGTGTGGTGTAGTGGTTAAGAGCGGTAGACTCGTAATCTGGGGAATCGGGTTTGCGTCTCCGCTCCTCCACATGCAGCTGCTGGGTGACCTTGGGCTAGTCACACTTCTCTGAAGTCTCTCAGCCTCACTCACCTCACAGGGTGTTTGTTGTGGGGGAGGATAGTCCTTCGGGTAGTGATAAAGCGGGATATCAAATCCAAACTACTCCTCCTCCTCCTCCTCTTCTTCTTCTTCCAAGGTTGGGGTGTCACGTCAACATGTGGGGAAGATTTCCGGTGTGGGGTATGGCAGGGACTGGAGACCTCCTCTCATTATAACCAGAGCCCTGAGAGGGCAGTGACCAAGGAACTGAGAGAGAGAGAGAGAGAGAGAGAGAGAGAGAGAGAGCCCTTGCAACCGCCTGCCAAGTCTCTGGCAGAAAGCAGGCGGGGAAAGCTCTGTTTGGCCTGAAACGTGCTTTTGTTTTCATTATAAACTCCTCTTTTAATGAGGAAGGAGGCCCTGAAAACCAACTCTATCTTCTGTGCAGCTTCTGCCAAAAGCTGACTGGGCAGCAGCGAGGGGCAGGGGAGCGAGTGGCCAAAGGCCAAGAGAGCCCAGCCCGCCCTCGGAGGCTGACCTGCCATCCATTGCCTGCCAGTTGGAAGCTGCGTCCTCATCCCCATTCTCTTCCTCTCTCTCTCCTGACAAATGCTGGCACTCAGCCTGTTGCCATAATGCAACTCCACTGGCAACACACAGGCGAATGTGGGGCGGGCCGAGGTCTGTCTCAAGCGCAGCCTTGCAGTGCGGGCAGAGAGATAAGGGGCGTCGGGGAGGGTGAGCTGACCTCCTGGGAGACAAGAGTGAAATAAACCCGTGATTTCTTTGCTGCATCTCTACATAGAATATGACAAAAGTGCAGTAACCGGTGGACATTCTATATTTAATAGAACTTTGTTATGCAGGTGAATTTCTCTCTCAGTTTAGGGTAGTATTCAATGCAAGTCCTACTTTGAGCAGATCCACTTAAGTTAATGGACAAGTGGTGCTGCCTTGAGTAGGACTTAGCTGAATGCAACCCTTACAAAATGCATAAAGAGCTAATGACTTTATTAATAAGCCTTGTTAACAGTTCCCTTCTTTTTATAATGTTCATCACATCGTTAAATGCTACCAGTTTATGTCAAACTTTACTGTCAGGCACTGCTTGCCTTAAAGCAACCTTAGCATCATATGGACATGCTGCCTGGGAACGATGGGAGTTGTAGTCCAAAACAGTTGGAGGACACTAGGTTGGGAAAGGCAGCCTGAGAGCATGCCCTTGAACCCTTCTGCAATACAGGCAAGAGCAGGCATAGGCAAATTCGGCCCTTCAGATGTTTTTTAGGACTACAACTCCCATCATCCCTAGCTAACAGGAGCAGTGGGCAGGGATGATGGGAGTTGTAGTCCCAAAAATCTGGAGGACCGAGTTTGCCTATGCTTGGACAACAGTTTATCTGGCAAATCAAGGTGAAAACATCCCTTGAAGTGTAAAAATGTCCCCATAAAGGTCTGCCTGGTACCAACATTATTCCTTCCTTATCCAGATTTCAATGTGCATTTATTTCTTTATTCCCCATTTTTAAAAAATCACATTTGGCATTGTTTTATTTTGCAGTGCCCTAGGTGTTCTGCCAGGAGACAGCGCCTACATCTTTTTCAACAAATAAAACCTCGATTTGGCTAAGAATTTGCTCCGCTTCCTAAAATTTGACACTTGGGAATCATAATACTAGTTGGTTTTGCTTGGTATCTGTAAGGGTTACAGAGATAATGTTTGCAGAGTTCTTTAAATTAAACACCAGGACACTCTATAAATGCTTCATCACAAGAAGAGCAACCCAGTGCCCAGCCAGGAGTCCTGACCATCTTGCTAATCAAAGGCCCCGGCAGTTGCGTCAACGAGGAAATGATTGTTCGGGTGTTCAAGGCTGCTTTGAAACGACTCATCAACCTTGGCATTACTGAAGGGAAGGGAAGCCACCACCCAAGAGCAACGTGGGTTGTCATCGTCATTGGTTCCCCCCGCCCCCGCCCTTGCTGCATTGCCCAGGTGTGCTGGACAATCTACTCCTTTGTTGTTCTCAGTGCAACCTTTAACAGCATGGCACAAAGGAGGAGAGAGAGAGAGCACGCCCCTTGATTCCACCATGTAAAGAGGCTGTCAGTTTTTCTCTCATACATACCACCAAGTCACCAATTGCCTCTTCTTAACTGATTAAATCCTTTGGCTTTGATACTGGATGGAAAGGTCACTTTTGCCTTCCAGAGAGACTGGAGAGAAAAAAGGTGGTTAGATTTTCCCTCTCACTCTTCTAGTATCTATTGGCCCTTTTCCAGCTATGCCGTGACCAGTTTTGTAAATAATCAAATATAGGAAGCTGCCTTCCATCGTGCCAGACTGTTGGTCCAGCTAGGCAACCCTGAGTCACACAATTGCAGCAATTCACCAGTTTTCCTTCCTTCCTTAACAGGAAGGAAGCAATACAAGAGGCAAAACCAGCAAGACAGAAGCTACTAATCAATGCTGCAAAGGACAGTCTGCTGGACAGGACTTACTAGCAAATAAAGACTATAGATCTTGTTGGTGGAGCCTGGCATGGCTGGATCACATGGTGCTATGTCAAGAGTTGTGTGGAAGCACAGTTTTGTTTTGTTTTTCAAAATGTTTTTATTAAAGATTTTACAGTGGTACCTCAGATTAAGTACTTAATTCGTTCCGGAGGTCCGTTCTTAACCTGAAACTGTTCTTAACCTGAAGCATCACTTTAGCTAATGGGGAAGCCTGCTGCCGCCGCGCTGCTGGAGCACAATTTCTGTTCTCATCCTGAAGCAAAGTTCTTAACCTGAAGCACTATTTCTGGGTTAGCGGAGTCTGTAACCTGAAGCGTATGTAACCCGAGGTACCACTGTATTGGGTTACAAAAGTACATAGAACATTTCACCCTCACTAATGGTCTCTTGCGTTAGAGCAACCTGAGGCATGCAAACTTTACATTTCAGCAGCTGTTTCGTTCAATGCCACAGCCATTCTTAGTAGCCCTGGGCTAATTTCTAGGAAGCATGTAGGTGGGTGGCGGTGGGGAGGGGTGTGCCTGCCGCCAGCGTGGAAATTGCAGAATTTACAGCACTGCCAAACGGTACATCCTGAGGGGAGCCCTGAAGAGTGTAGAATCTACTGAACTAGATGGATCAATGGCCAGTGTCAGACCACATTTCCAAGAAAATCTTTAATAAAAAAAAAGAATACAGATTGCAAAAAAGCAGCATGATACCACTTCAAAGAGTCATGGCTTCCCCCAAAGAATTATGGGAGCTGTAGTTTATAAAGGGGGTCGGGAGCTTAGGAGACCCCTACTCCCCTCTCAGAGCTACAATTCTCAGATTTCCCAGGGAAAGGGGCTTGACTGTTAAAACACTCTGAGAATTGTAGCTCTGAGGAGTAAAAATGGGTTCTCCTGACAACTCTCACTGGAATCAATCAGCTCATGTTACTGAAGTCCACTGATTTCCACAGGTCTACACCTGCTTCTTGGGAGAAAAGCAATGACAAACCTAGACAGCATCCTAAAAAGCAGAGACATCACCTTGCCAACAAAGGTCCATGTAGTTAAAGCTATGGTTTTCCCAGTAGTGATGTATGGAAGTGAGAGCTGGACCATAAAGAAGGCTGATCACCGAAGAAGTGATGCTTTTGAATTATGTTGCTGGAGGAGACTCTTGAGAGTCCCATGGACTGCAAGAAGATCAAACCTTTCCATTCTTAAGGAAATCAGCCGTGAGTGCTCACTGGAAGGACGGATCGTGAAGCTGAGGCTCCAATACTTTGGCCACCTCATGAAAAGAGAAGACTCCCTGGAAAAGACCTTTATGTTGGGAAAGATGGAGGGCACAAGGAGAAGGGGACGACAGAGGACGAGATTGTTGGACAGTGTTCTCGAAGCTACCAGCATGAGTTTGACCAAACTGCGGGAGGCAGTGGAAGACAGGAGTGCCTGGCATGCTCTGGTCCATGGGGTCACGAAGAGTCGGACACAACAACAACAACAACAACAACAACAACAACAATTCTGAGGAGGACTAACACTGGCTAGCACACAGTGTTGACATGTGTCACTTTGCAATACAATGTAAATGGCTAGGGAGATGCCCCTTCTCCAAAGAACTTGCAATCAAAATTTTGCAAATATGAGGGGGCTGCAGGGTGTAAGAGGAATACAAAAGATGGAGTGATTGGTTGGGAGCAGTAGCTGGTGCTCCCACCCCCTACTCCCCCAGCCCCACCCGGTTTGCTGCAGTCTCTCCCCCTGCACATTTGTGGCTTTGGTCTCCTGCAGCTTCAGCTTGGCTTTCTCCCTGTTGGAATTTGCTCCCTGGAGAGATCTAATTAGCTAATTCCGTTGCTATTTTTAAATCTAAATGGAAGGCACCGCACTCTCCTCACTTTTCCCTCCTTTATCCTGAGTGTCAGCATTTCGTGCAGCGCCATTCCTTGCCTTAACTCAGTTAAGAGCCCAGACACTTTGGAACAGTTTGAGCTCAATGGATAAATCAATTGCATTGGGAGGTATTTTTTAAAAAATGTTAATAGCCAACTCAATCAATTAACAAAGGTTGGCAGCGGAGTGGGATTCCCAGCTTTTGATTGCATTGCCCATCCATTTCAATTTCTCTAAGCTCTTTAGATGGAGAAGGCTGTCTGGATTGTGTGTCCTGAACGATCTCTGCATGCAAGAATCCAGAAAAAAATTCCACCTGGTAAAAAACATGTCAGGCTACGCCAGCCTTTTCCACAAGGCCTTTGAAGGAGGTGGGGAGCATGGACAAAACTGATAGCAAGGGGCAATATCTGGTTCTTCCATTAGCTCTCCGGGCCGTGAAGTGGCTGTGAAGATGGAATACGCACATGATAACTGAGGGTTACATGTGGGAGGTCTGTCAGCTACCACAATAATTTATATCAAATTCAAACAAAGTGCAGTGCATGGGGATAGAGAGAGATGGTTCAAAAGGGTTTCCCTCCAGAGAACAAAATGGGATTCCTGGTTCTTCAAGAGTTTGGAGAGGCAAGACAAGGAACAGGAATTCCTGAGGATCTGGCTATAGCAGGGATGTAGTGTTGGGGGGAAGGAGTGGGGGGGCGGGCTGCGGCCCCGGGCACATTTTTGAGAGGGGGTGTGACCAGGTTGCCCCTCCCCAACTCCCTCATTAGTGCTTCCTCACACCTAGCTGCAGCTCTGTTCCTGAGCCAGGTCTGACCCAGGGGTGGAGGAGTGGTGGTGGTGGCAGCGATGCCGCAGCCTTGCCCCTCTCCTGTACGGAGCTGGAGAAAGTGGGTATGGAAGAGGTTCCCTTCCTTTCTCCTAACCCTAGAACTCATGGACCTCCAAGGAAGATTTGGGACAGATAAAAGAACTGACTTATTCATGCAGCACATAGTTAAACTAGGGAACTCAATCCTGCAGGAGGCAGCGATGACTGCCAACTTAGATGGCTTTAAAAGGGGAATGGACAGATTCATGGAGGATGAGGCTATCAGGAACTGCTAGCCATGTGCTGCTTGTTAGCTGGAAACCACAAGTGGGGAGAGTGCTCTCGTGTTCAGGTCTTGCTTGCTGGTTCTCCACAGGCATTTGGTTGGCCACTGAGAACGGGATGCTGAACGAGATGGGTCACTGGCGTGAAGAACCTTCTTAGGTTCTTAATTAAATCAACAGAGATAGTTCTACTTCAGAAAGAAACACAAAACATGGTCATGTGACTGAATCAAGCACAACAGCTATTGACCGTGGCTTCAGGGGCTTCCCTTGATCCCTGAGAAGATTCACACATGGCGCTGAGGACCTAAGAGATGCCTGCGGAGCTCTATCAGGAGGGGAGAGAATGTTGTCATTCTCACTCACCAAAGGGAAGAGGCAGGGATGTTGCAATGTATCAGGTAGTCCTTGGCCTTTAATCAATTTCCACTAGTGAATTAATCAGCCGAACCATGCATTAGATCACGTTCTCCATCTTCTCCAAGTGCAGATATGTGCCAAGCCTAAAACTTTTGTGAGGGTCTATGCTTCTCACACATTCCAGGGTAAAAAAGAAGAAGGAATTATAGATGTCTCACACTATGGCTATGTTCACACCATACATTTAAGGACTATGATACCACTTTAATCAAACATGGCTCCCCCCCCCCAAGAATTCTGGGAAGGGTAGCTTGTTAAGGGTACTGAGAATTGTAACACAGAGCTACAGTCTTCAAAGTTCTCCGTGAATAATGAATGTAGCTCTGGGAGAGGAATAGGGGTCTCCTAACAACTCTCAGCACCCTTAACATACCACAGGAGGGGAGGGGACTTTTAGACTCAGGACCTGCTTCTGGGTTCCGCATGTGGGGCATCTGGGTGGCCACTGTGAGAACAAGATGCTGAAATAGATCTTCTTACATCCATAAATTGATATAGGATCACAGAATCACAGAATTGCAGAGTTGGAAAGGTCACCTCGTGCAGCTTTAGCATGTGGCACCATCTTCCATGTTTTCAGGTGACACCCAGCTCTTTCATTTTCATCTTAGAATTGTAGAGTTAGAAGGGACCCAAGGGTCATCTAGTCCAACCCCCTGCAATACAGGAATCTCAACTAAAGCATCCCTGACAGATGGCCATCCAACCTCTGCTTAAAAACCTGCTTAAAGCAGAGTTTGTCACCTTCTGAGGGAGTCCATTGTGCAATTGAACATCTCTTACTACCAGAAAGTTCTTCCAGATGTATCGCCTTTCCTATAACCTGAATTCATTGGCTCATATCCCCTATCAGTCTCCTCTTTTCCAGGGTAAACATAACAACTCCTTCAACTGTTCCTCATAAGGTTTGGTTTCCAGACCTTTGGTCACCTTGGTCACCCTCCTCTGCACATGTTCCAGCTTGTCAATATCCTTGTTAAATGGACACAGTATTTCCGGAGTGGTCTGACCAAGGCAGAACAAAGTGGTACTATTACTTTCCTTGATCTGTACATGAGACTTCTGTTGATGCAACCTAGAAAAGTATTAGCTTTTTTGCTGCTGCATCACACTATTGACTCATGTTAAGCTTGTGGTCCACCAAGACCTCTAGATCGTTTTCACATGTACTACTGGGAAGCCAGGTGTCTCCCATCCTATATTTCAGCATCTGTTTCTTCCTGCCCAAATGCAGAACCTTACATTTCTCCCCAATGAAATTCATTTTGATAATTTGGGCCCTTTTTCAGAGTAAAGAATGTTTCCTGGATGGCTGACAAAGCAATAGACAATAAAATCTAAAGCAACAATAACACAGTGACTAAAATAAACGAGGAATAAAACAGCAGCACTGAAACAATAAAAAGGTTATGACCAGGAGTGGGAAGGTCCCACCCAGGTTCATATGTCTGCTCAGCCAAGAAGCACACAAGATGATATTGGATCGATCACTGCCTCTTTCACAGGGTGGTTGCAAAAATAAAATAGAGGAGGAAAGCAATGTCCGCTGCCCTGAGATCCTGGAAAGAAAGGCAGGGTATAAATGTAAAGATGAAATGCACACTGAGGCTGCTGCCAGGTAACCCTTGACGGGGAAGAGCTCCTCACAGACATCCCCTCTCCCATTGCCACCCATTGAACTTCAGAGTGTGGGAAGCCAGGGACACCTGATGAAATGGGGCCCTGAAGATGGCCTGTCTTACTGTGCTGCGATGACCACTCACCATGGGACTCCCTTAAGCCCAAAACTGCATGAAACATCTTAGCTCCAGGGGTTTCCAGAGGAGACTGATTATCTCGACCCATTTCAATTAGGTTTCAGGCCTGGCTATGGGACTGAGGGATCATCCACACTTCTGCATGTCCCGTGTCTAGAAAACAGGGGTCTGAGCGGTTCTCCCCTCACCCCACTCCTTTCCCAGGGAAAACCCACGAGTTCTTCCAGATGTAAATCCAGAGAAAACCCGAATTGCCATGTGAGTGCTAAAGAGTGGTTCTCTTCCCCCGCCCCGCCCCACAACCAGGGGAAAGCAGTGGGACAAGAGGAAATGTAGCTGAGTCCCAGGGGTGCTAATTTGAATAAAATATTGAGGTAAGCCCTGCCCTGCATATCAAACGCATGACACAGTGCATGCACACCATTTGAATGGGAAAGCCCTTCAACTTGAGGGCCCCCTGCACCCTCAAATATTTTATTGGGGGGCCGAAGACCCCTTGGCCCCTAGGAGTTGGCTCCTATGATGAACCCAGAGACGGCTTGGGTCGCCTTGGTGAGTGACTTACGCTGAGAACTGGACAGGGGTGTGTGTCCCTAGTGGTTCTGCTGTGGTATCCTTCTGGGCCACCTTGCTGGGATGGGACTTAGAAGCATTGTTCTACAGTGGCTCTGTTCCTTCCTGGAGAGCCGAACCCAGGTGGTGATGCTGGGGGGCTCCTGTTCAATGCCTTAGCCATTGGCCCGTGGGGTCCCTCAGGGTTTGGTTCTGTCCCCCATGCTGTTTAACATTTACATGAAACCACTTGGGAGAGGCTGTCTGGAGTTTCGGGGTTGGATGCCACCAGTACGCTGATGACACTCAGTTCTATTTTTCCTTTCTATGAAAATTCAAGGAAGCCATCTCGGTTCTCAACCGGTGTCTATCCTCAAGAATGGACTGGATGAGGCTGAACAGATTGAAACTTAACGCAGACAAGACAGAGGGAACAGGGACTCAGCTTGCGCTTCCTCTGAAAACACAGCCTTGCAGTTTGGGGATGTTCCTGGACTCAGCCCTGAGCATGGATGCCCGGGTCCCTGTGGTGGCCAGCAGTGCATTTGCACAATTAAAGCTAGTGCGCCAGCTGCCCCCGTTCCTTGAGATGTCTGATTTGGCCACAGTGAGACATGCCTTAGCTACATCCTGCTTGGATTACTGTAGCATGTGCTACACAAGGCTGCCTTCAAAATGAACTCAGAAACTTCAACTCAATTAGCTGCAGCCATATTGCTGCCTGGGGCTAGTTATGGGAAGTATAGGACTCTCTTAATAGAGCAGCTCCACTGGCTACGGGTCTGTTTCTGGGCACAATTCAAAGTGCTGGTTATGGCTTATAAAGCCCTACACAGCTTAGGTCCAAGCTACTGGAAAGACTACACTCCCTCATCCAAACCTGCCCAGGTTTTGAGATCTTCAGGGGAGGCCCTTCTCTTGGTCTTGCCACCGTCACAGGTGCACTTGGTAGGGACATGGTAGAGTACCTTCTCAGTTTCTGCTGCCGGACTTTGGAGCTCCCTTCCTATAAAAAGTAGGCCGCCTCCCTCCTTGTCCTTCTGCTGGCAGGTGAAAACTTTGTTGTTCCAACAGGTTTTTGGGAATTGACTGCTTTAGTTAAAGAGCTGGTGCCGTGCTTTTTTCAACTATTTGTATGGTTTAAACCAATTTTGTATATGTATATAGTTTTAAATTCTATCAGTGTTTTGTTGCTTAAATTCTATCAGTGTGTCATTATTTGATTTTTCTATGTTTTTAGCGATTCTTGTTTTTATCTGTAAGCCACCTTGAGTCCTGTCAGGTGGGGTATGTATAAATATATATATATATATAAAAATAACTCCCACAGTTCTGGGCACCACAATTTAAGGAGGATATTGACAAACTAGAACGTGTGCAAAGGGTGACCAAGAACATAAAGTGTCTTGGAAACCAAGCTTTATGAGGAACAGATGAGGGAAATGAGTATGTTAATCCTGGAAAAGAGAAGAGTGAGAGGCAATAGGAGAGCCATCTTCAAAAATCTGTAGGGCTGTCATGTGGGAGGTGGACCAAGCTCCTTTCCTTCTGCTCCAGAGGGATTCTCCAGAGGGAGGTGGACTCTTCTTCCTTGGAGGCTTTTAAGCAGAGGTTGGATGGCCACCTTTACTGGGAGGAGGGTCCTCTGAATACCCCAGTTGCTGGACATCACAAGTGGGAAGTGCTGCTGCTGCACTCTGGTCCTGCAGCAGCTGTGAGGATACAGTGCTGTACTCAATGGGCTTTTGGCTTCATTTCAGATGGAGCCAAAACCCAAGGGACAGAGCAGGAGCAGTGATCCAGTGCAGCCCTTTGGAACTGACTCCTCCAGCTCAGGCGATCCAGAAGCATCCAGACGTTTCAGGCTGCAATCATTCCCACCAGCCCTAGCTGCAGTTCAGAAACACCTGGAGAGCACTTCTTGTCCACCTGCTGCGAGGAGCGAGGTGCGCTCTGCACTCGCTCAGGCGCACTCTTGTTCGCCACGACTCCTAAGGTTACCAAGACATCCATCCAACATCCAAAGGCTGGCCAATAAAAACTCCCTGCCTGCCCCCCCCCGACCACCGCCCTCCACGTGCCAGACCGCTCCCCCCCCCCCTCGCGGCGATCCCCTTTGGCTTACGCTCCTCCGGGCCAGGGTCCCCCCCTTGCCCAGCCGTGCCACTCCCTGCCGCTCGCCAGCGCTTCCCCACCGGCGGGAGAGACCCCTCCCCAGGCCTGGCTCTGCCTCCCATTGGGCGGGGGTTTAAATGCCCGGCCCCGCCTCCCCCCGCCCGGGCGCTCTTATTAGCCGCCGCTTTGGCGCAGCCTCGGCAGTTCAAGCAGCGCAGCTTCGACGAGGCGGGCGGCGGAGGTGGTCGCTTGGTCGCGCACAGCCGGAGTGGGCACAGCGAGGGGGGTGCGCCGCAGCCGTCGGACCCGATCCCAGCTCCTCCTCCCGGGGGCGCTCTTTCCTCTCGGGGGGAGCCTTGGCCAAAGGCGCGCCCGGGGCTCCTGCCCAGCGCCCGCCCTTCCGTCCTGGGATTATTGTTACTTCGGAGCCGTCTTCGGGTGTGACTCGCCTCGCTCCGCAGCAGCCATGGGGAGCCACAGCTCGAAAGCCGCCAAGGGGGACGTGATGGCCCAGGATGCCGCCGCCGCCGCCGCCGCGGACGCCTCGCCCTCCAAGGCCAACGGCCAGGTGGGTCTCCTTCCTCGCCCCTGCGCTGGATCCTCAGCTTACGCGCCCTGGACGGGGCCAACAGCCTCCTTAGAGATTCCCCCTCCCGCGCGCCATGCCATTGTCTAGGCTGAAACTCGGGGGAGGGGGGAAGAAATAGTCACCCTCGATCTCTTCCCTGCGCCCCCCACTCCCCAATCGCACCGATCCGGATTTTGGGCTTCGAAGGAACGGCCGCCCGCGCCACGTTCTCGTGGACGCTTTTATTTTCGCGCTGGCTGCCGTGCGCTTTCCCCGGACGCGCGTTTTGAATTTCCGAGCAGCTTTTAACTCGTTGAACCGCCACGCTCGTTGAATGGGCTCAGTTGCGACCGCCTCGCTTAAAAGGAGATTTAAAAATATATATATAGCTCTGTTCTGATCCGCGCAGCAGCGCCCCTCTTTGCGCTTTCTCCCGCGCCCCCCCCCCCATCCGTTGGAGACAGTGGCGCCGTGGTCCGCCTTTGTTTGGCGCTCCCTCCTCGGCGAAAGGAGCGGAGACCCTCCCCTCCTCCCTCCTTCGCTCGCTCGGCTGCGGCTGGGCTGTTTGCAGAGGAAACAAAGGAGGGACCCGGCTGGCTCGACCCGCGGCAGGGGGAGGGGAGGGGGCTGCGCTGTGCCGCGCCGCATAACTCGGATCGAGGGGCAGAAAACCCCTAGCCGACGAGGAGCTTCATTTTGTGGCAGGGGTGGGGTGCAGAGCAGAGAAGATCGCTTGCTTAATATATGGTGTTTAGCACGTGCCATATTTTAGGGGGGGATGTAAAAAAAAAAGGCGTGAATCTTTATGCATTTTGCAAAGCAAAGCGGTTGCTAGCCTTTTTTGCATATTGCAAAATAAAGGCCGGACTAGGGTGCACATAGGCGTGCTCGCGCGCTCTTAGTGCAAAGCTGAAATCTGGAAAAAGGCGTCGTCGCCCCACCTTTGGACTCGGGTGGGACCCAGATTTTGGAGTAGAATGTGCACAGAGGAGCCTTTTTGTACGAGGGGGTAGGAACTGCTCTGTGCAATCGTGGGGCGCGGGCGAGCCCCGAAATGGGCTTCGCCGACGCGCCCCTCGGTCTCTCCCCAAACACCGTCAGAGGGAGATATCCAAGGGGCTTTTTATAACATCATGCCTGGAAAGCAAAACTGCAACGGGCCAATTTCCCGAATAGGGTGGGAATTCCCGATTCATAGTCCGTCCGCCGCCCCGAGCGCGTTTGGCTGCCTGCGTCGAGGCGAGCTTCCCGCGGGCGCTCGTCTCTCTCCCCCCCCCCCCGCAACCGCGCACGGGGCGCCCCGAGAAGCTGTTGGAGCGCGGGCGCCACCTTGTGGTAGCGTAGAATGGGGTTCTTTCTATGCTGTGCCGCCCCCCCCCCCCCCCCCCGCTTCTCTGCACTGCCATTCAAATGGGCGGCTGGATCCTAACAAATCGTAGAGAGCATTGAGGGGGGCACCTTGAAATGTACCCCACCCCGTGTTTATGGAGAAATTGCTGGAGGGGGGCTGCAGAGGAACGGAATTCAGTTTATAGAAGGCTCCTTTTGGGCATGCCAACAGCAGGGACCACTAGGTTTTTAGCAGACAGATCCAAAGCATTTTTATTCTTGCGGGAAAGAATAGAAGAGCCCCTCCTGGATCAGGCAAGGGTTCCACCTTGACAGCACCCACTGTGACTTGTAGGAAGCCCACAAACAGCACAATCTCCCCCTCCTGCTCTCCTTCAGCGACTAGTATTTGGGGGATCTCCTGTAATGGGTGACCTAACGGGGCTCACTCTGTCCTACAAGGCTCCGTCCTACAATCTGGTGGGGCGTAAGCGCACATGTCTTTCTCCGCATCGGGGGCACGCTGGTTACCTGCAACTTGGGTGTGTCCCTAAAGCATGTGCAAAAAAATCCAAAAAGTGGGAGGGGGGCTGTGTAACCTTGGGGTTGCCTTGCCTGGCAGTACTGCGGTGGTGGTTGGTTGGATTTCCTGCAATTCTCATTGAGGTTTAGTGGTTTAGCTTCCTTGAATAAAATGCCTTTTGAGACCTGTAAAAACAGCGAGTTCTGTCTTCTCCCATCAGGAGAACGGCCACGTGAAGATCAACGGGGACGTGTCTCCCAAAGCTGACGGAGAAGCCACTCCACTCAATGGCAACGGATCTGCAGAGCCGGTCAAGGAGGAAGCCAAGCTAGAAGCGGGCAGCGGTGATGCCATTGAGCCGGCCCCCGTCACCGAAGGCGCCGAAGCCAAGCCAGCAGACGGGGCCACGGATTCGGCCGCAGCTCCCAAAGAGACCCCCAAGAAGAAGAAGAAGTTCTCTTTTAAGAAGTCCTTCAAGCTGAGTGGCATCTCCTTCCGGAAGACCAAGAAGGAAGCCGGAGATGCTTCAGCCGTGTCCTCCCCCAGCGAGGAGCAAGGCAAGGCGGAGGCCAAGGGGGAGGAGAACCTGGCGTGTGCTGCAGGGGAGTCGGAGCAGGAGGCCGCCACCAAAGAGGAGAGCCCCGAAGAGAAGCCGGCCGCCCCAGTTGAGCCGGCTGCTACGGCGGCCGCTCCTGAGGGCCAGCAGGAAGCGGAGAGCAAGAGAGAAGTGGCAAGTGAAGGACCAGAGGAGGAGGAGGAGAAGCAGCAGCAGCAGCAGCTGCCACCCAGCGAGAGCCAGGAGGACACGAAGCCAGGAGAGACCTCAAAACCAGCAGAGGCGGAGCCCAGTCCTGCACCTGCTGAGCAGAAGGAAGAGTAGAGGCAGCTTAATGATGTCCACCTAACTTAAAAAAAAGAAAAAAGAGACTTATTTGTGCCATCCTTCTCATCCCCAGTAACCCCTTTGGAACTGCTGCCTTGTTCACACAACACACACACCACACACAATGCCACAAACACAAGTCTCTCGGCGTAGAACTGACAAGCTTTCACTCCAGTGTCCCCCCCCCCTTTTCTCACTCTTCATCCAACACAGTTAAGCAAAAAACCAACTTGGATCCTTGGTGCCCAGCACAGCCACCGCTACCACTCAGGAGTAGGCGTTCTTAAGATCCTTCTGAAACTCTTATGGAGGAAATACTGTTCCTGGATGCAACTGGAAATTTGCTCAGTTTAATGAGACTCCAGATATTAACACCAGGTTCTGGTCTCTCTCTGATCTTCTGTTTCTACTAATCCTCAAAGCAGCTTTTTCAAAAAGAAAAGGAGTCCAATAAACCAGCAACTGACCGTTCTTCAAAACGGATATTCTCTTTTATCTCTTCTTGGTTTACATTCCTGGTTCTGACTTCATTTAAAAGTATTTTGTGCTTTTTATAGAAACCAACAGTTTAAAAGCTAATCTGGTTAGTTTTTTATAATGTCTTGCTCTTGGCTTTAAACTATAAAGCTTGTAAGTCCACTGTGTTTAATTTGACTTCAGAGGGAGAACTTCTTTGGGGTTTATTTAGGGGGGGCACTTGGGTGGGGGGGCAGGGGGTGAGGGAGAGTGCTGGCTGTATGCTGTGACTTCAGTTTTTTGTTTCATTGTCTTTGTAAATAATTTTTTAATGACCCAACTTCTGATCTGCAATTTTCTAACTCCTAAATGAAAAAAAAAAGTTGTATGGGTCTTATTGTAACATTTGAAAGGAATAAATGGTGACCCCTTTATGGATTAGACTTGGGTTCTTATTATCTGAGGAATGCTGGCTGTCTATTCAGGAGTGCTGTCAAATTGCTGTTGACACAAAACTAGAATTTTTACTTGCTAAGCTCCCAAATCCCTTATTGGGATTCCTCAGTCAGTGGTGGGTGTGGAATACACCCTTTACCTACATTTGTTCATTCTTCACATTTTCCAAAGTATGGATGTGCAAGTTGCATATACAAGTGCTGGGTGTTGGCCTCACCCACTCCAGTAGTTTGCAAAGTGGGGGTGAGAGTGCCTAGGCTGGCATCCTGGGTGTCTTAATGTGCCAGTATCCCTGTGGAAATAGTACACAAAAGGCGCACAAAGTTCATTTTCTGAAGGGGAGGAACCCTAACCCCCAAGACTTGGCTTAGTCTTGGAAGGAAGATCAGCAGTCTTCCTAGTGGGAAGATGTCTAGAGGCGCTGTTGTATGTATTTGAAGGATCTGCTATAGCAGCTTTGTTAATTTCAGTGTATTGAAATTAATACTGTTAATCTGTCCCAAAATACTGTTAATCTGTCCCTTTCTGGCCTGTAATGAATTTGTGGTTTCCCCCTCTTCCCTGCTTAGGAGGTAAGAAATAATTTCACCTTGTCATGCTGCCTGACTTGATTGGGAGGCCAAATGTCATGTTAATGGCTCCCCTCCCCTCCCCTCCTTGATGCAAGCTAGATATGCTTTGATGCTATACATACCTATATCTTCCCCTTCTCCCTGCCCCAATGCAAACAGAACATGGCTTCAGTATCTTCCTTAAATATTGAATTTGCAAATGCTGATGGGTGCCACGCCTTGAGTGATGTCTACCTACTGGTAAAACTGTCCATATTACTTGCTGTTGGGCCAATAATAGCAGTGACCATCTAACAGAAGTCAAGCTTTGATGGAGCTCTGGTGCCTCAGGTAGCTTACAGGTGAGTAAAAAAAGGGGGGTGGATATTTATCCTCCGCCTACATGCTCGGGGGACCCTGCTCTTGAGTAGGATTGATTAGAGCTTTGCTCTATTGGAAGAGGGAAGCAGCCTGGTGGAGGCACTCTCTATAAGCCAGCATCACCCATGTTGTGTAGTCAGTATGGCAGCCATTTTAAGTCATCCTACATGATCAGGCAGAGATGTCTCTTAACGGCCATTGTAATGCTTCAGCTGCCTTTACTATATGATGGAGAGCAAGAATCTTAAGGTGAAGGTGGCAAACTGGATGGGTACTTAACTGTATAGCTGTATAACTACCTAAAATGGGTTGCAAGAGACTGGATAAACAAGCTTCACAGCACAATAGCTGTGTGTATTTCATTAAACACTGCAGCTGTTAATATTTTAGATTTGCTATGGGGCTATGTATACTGTATTCCTGCTTTCTGGGCAGTGTGTAAATTTTTTTTTGGAACAGCTTGTTTTGAAATGAGATCTAAAACCAACCTGTTCAAATAATAAAAAAAAATAGGGTATGTGTCAAATGTAGTAAATGGAGAATACTGCCAATTCTAATATCCCTTTGAGAGAGAGGCTTATTCATGCAGTTGTTTTCGCCTTCTAATTTGCTTCAGTTTTGTTTTTCTTTTAGTTTTGTGGCCTTGTTGCATATGCAAGAATGCCACAAAAGTGTACTTAGAGGTGTTTACCTGGTGATTTATTTTTTTTAACACCAACCTTTCTCTAGTAATCCAGTGTAGCAATTCAAGTTCTTCTCTTCCCCAATGCCCATCCCCTCAAATTTCTACATGACCGTTGCAACCTGCAAAGTACATAAGCCAAAGTAATAGAGTCCCAGGGTCATCCAATAACTTGCAGGGCTGAGAATTATCTTGTTTGCTCATATATTGGAAAGGGAGAATACCAACAGTGCACCCCACCATAGCTCAGCACATGAGACTCTATCTCAGGGACATGGGTTCAAGCCCATGCTGGGCAAAAAGATTCCTGTATTAAGGTAAGGCAAAGGACCCCTGGGCAGTTAAGGTCAGTTACTTATGGGGTGCGGTGCTCATCTCGCTTTCAGGCTGAGGGAGCCGGCGTTGGTCCACAGACAGCTTTCTGGGTCACGTGACCAACATGACTAAACTACTTCTGGTGCAATGGAACACTGATGGAAACCAGAGCTCATGGGAATGCCGTTTCCTGTATTGCAAGGGGTTGGACTAGATCACCCTCGTGGTCTCTTCCAATTAACCCTGAATTTTTAATATATACAGTGGTACCTCTGGTTAAGGATTTAATTTGTTCTGGAGGTCTGTTCTTAACCTGAAGCACTACTTTAGCTAATGGAGGCTGCTGCTGCGCCGGCGGAGCACAATTTCTGTTCTCATCCTGAAGCAAAGTTCTTAACCCGAGGTACTATTTCTGGGTTAGCGGAGTCTGTAACCTGAAGCATCTGTAACCCAAGGTACCACTGTAGTATGTTCTGGAAAAGTGTTTGTCTATTTAAACAGCCTGTGGAGTTCTTCACCTCTTACTTCCAAAATGGCAGCATTCATGCCAGTTGGGCATCTAGAAGATGACTTTTGTGCAGGTGTCCGTAGCTGGTTAGCAGGAATATAGAAAAACATCCCTTTTGTCTCATGGAGCAGATTGCTGCTTTTAAAGTGCACAGGAAGTGTGTGGCCAACCAGCAGACCAGGGTAAGTAAAGCTGGCACTTGGATGAAGGCTGTAGTTACAATGGACTATTCACTTGCTGCACACAATGCGGGTGATGGCTACTACAAAACATTTGAAAAAGCAAAGCCTCTGGAACAGGCCAAGGAAGAGTTGCTAGCCATGCTGCCTCTTAGAGCATCCGTGTTCAAAGGGAGTCTACCTTCACATACCAGCAGCCGGGGCTAAATTGTGGAATGGTCCCTGCTGCTTTTCTTCCATTCCTACAGTCATGTGGATGCCCAGGGGACTTCTGGGCTGATCCTAGTTTGCATGTTTTTAGGTAAAGATGCGAGGTTTGTAGAAACATGGCCCACAGTCATAAAATTTACAACTGCAGGAATGACACTTTTTATAAAGAAACTTGAAGGGTGTGGTGTGGCTGTATGGGTAGGTTGGAGACTAGCCCTCTGCCCTTCTGGTCCTGGTTCAGACTGGGGTTTACATACTTCTATTTTCATTGGGTTGGGCAGGAGTGAAACTTATTTGTGTGAATGGGTGTTCTTTTCCCCCTGGAAAAAGGTGAGAGTGGGTAGGCTGTGTCAGGTCCACATGCCTGCTGTTTACTTTTGAAAAGGGATCCAGCTGCTAATTACGTTAACTGCCTTCAGTTACCTACCCAGCACCACCAACATCTTCCACTGTTGAACAGCTCTTACTGTCACAAAGTTCTTCCTGATGTTTAGTTAGAATCTCCTTTCTTGTAACTTGAATCCATTGATTTGGGTCCTAGCCTCCAGAGCAGGAGAAAACAAGCTTGCTCCATCTGACAACTCTAGATATTTGAAGATGGCTATCATATCTCCTCTCAGTCTCCTTTTTTTCCAAGCTAAACATACCCAGCTCCCTCAACCGTTCCTCATGTGGCTTGGTTTCCAGACCCTTTATGGTCTTGGTTGCCTTCTGCACACAACCCAGCTTGTCATTATCCTTAAACTGTGGCACCCAAAACTGGACACAGGGCTCCAGGTGTGGTATGATCAAGGCTGAATAGAATGGGATTATTACTTGCAATTTATTATAAGTTCAATAAATCAAATAAATACTTGCTTTGATCTGGACACTATACTTCTGTTGATGCAGCCTAAAATAACATTCTCTTTTTTGCTGTTGCATCACACTGTTGACTCATGTTAAGTTTGTGGTCCACTCACCCATAGATCCTTTTCACATGGGACACCTGGCTTGCCAGCAGTACATAAGTATAGAGCCTTAAATTTGTCCCTACTGTATTGAAATTCATTTTGTTTGGGCCCAGTTCTCCAATCTTGTATTCAGATTATTTTCTGCGGCACTAGCTATCCCTTGCAGTTTGGTGTCACCGGCAAATTTGATGAGCATCCCCTCAGTTTATTTTAAGTTGTTTATAAAGACATTGGACAACAGGCACAGGACAGAACTCTGTACCATCTCACTTGTCACTTTCTTCCAGGAAGAGGAGGAACCATTTGTGAGCACTTTCGGTTTGGTCCATCAACCAGCTACAAACCTTCCTAACAGTTACCTTGTCCAGCCCACATTTTATCAGCTTCTTTGCAAGAATACCATGGGGGACTTTGTCAAAAGCTTTAGTAAAATAAAGACCACGTTGCCTCATTCTAATTCACCAGGCATCTACAGCAGCTCACATCACATACATAGTCATAAATACACACACAAGCAGCTAAGGCAAAAAGATGCTCCAAAAGTTTTTAAACCGGTGCTTAACAACATTGGTGCTTGGGCAAATGGGAGGCAAGAAGGCTTTCCAGACAAAATCTTTTCCTCCATGGCCTGCCTAGGGGGCAGACAGAAGAGATTCAGTCATGTCTGGGCCTCCATTCAGCAAGTTGAAGCAAGGAAGAATAGATGGCACAGCTGGACTTTTTAAAGTGTTAGCCCTAACACTAAACTGTCTTGGATCTGTACTGATTTTAGCAGATCATCTTATTATATAGGCAGATTCATATAGGAGCAGACCATCCTTGAGATTCTCCAGAATCCTAAACTGCTTAAAACACCACCTTCAGTTGT
Organism: Podarcis cretensis; assembly: GCF_951804945.1. Lineage (NCBI taxonomy): Eukaryota > Metazoa > Chordata > Lepidosauria > Squamata > Lacertidae > Podarcis > Podarcis cretensis. The sequence continues at coordinate 34,587,835 of NC_137177.1, forward strand.
TCCAAGAAAGAAACTACTACAACTGGCACTTTAAAGATCTAAATAAATCCTGGTGAAATATGCTGACCTTGGCAATGCCTGGTTAATAGCCTAAAACCTGTAGGCTATACTAACAACTTCATGAAGCCTTCAAAAACCACTCAAATGTAACAGTTGATTAGCTGAAAGTGGACATTGCCAAGGCATAGATAACCAGGAAGGATGCACCAGCTGAAGCTGGCAGAAGGCACAATAGTAGCCAACAGGGCCAGGTTTTCTTGCTCCCTGCTTTGTTGAGGCAAAGACCATGAGGTGGCAGGAAAGCCTCTACTGGTTTCTTTCCATCTATACAGTGGCACCTCGGGTTAAGTACTTAATTCATTCCGGAGGTCCATTCTTAACCTGAAACTGTTCTTAACCTGAAGTACCACTTTAGCTAACGGGGCCTGCCGCCGCCGCACGATTTCTGGTCTCATCCTGAAGCAAAGTTCTTAACCCGAGGTACTATTTCTGGGTTAGTGGAGTCTGTAACCTGAAGCGTATGTAACCCAAGGTACGACTATACACAGTAAATAATTCACTATCCAAAACCGAGAAACAGACCAATTTTATTACAAAGCTTTTTCTTCAAAAAAATGAAAATAAAAAGTTCTTTTTTTAAAAAAAAACCCACAATATATATATCTTCCCTGCCCTGCCCCCAAAAGACAAATACAATGATCTTTCATTTCACCAATACAAGTATCGAAGAGCTGCATGGATCTTGCATCCCAGAGACTAAAAAACAGCTAAACCAGAGGCTTAAAAAAATAAAACCTTTCTCTCCCTGCCCCCCAACCCACCCCACCCTCTGCCCCAAGAGTGACATGGCTAAATTAGCAGCATCGTTGAGATTGACCCCTTACAGTGGTGCTCCGTGGAAGGATGCTCCCCCTTCCAATCCAATCCCACAACCCACTGAAAAACTCCACCCCCACCACTTGCACTTGGCTGGCATGTGTAACCAAAACCACCCCTAGAACTTTTCTCCTAGAATATGGTGATATTTGAGAGGCCTTTTTAAAAAAGATGCCCTTATGAATCACTGGCTAGTTTCTGCACATGCCAGCTATAGGTTTTGGAACAGATTCTGAGGGTAAGGCCATGACAGGACAAGAGAGGATGAGACAAGTGAGCACCATGTGTGCTAAGTTCACAGTGAGGAGCGTTTGATGCAGAACAGAGGAACCTTCACTCCTGCACTGTCCTCTGTGGAGAAAATGCATATTACTCTCCACAGCATGAGGAGACTTCACATTAATAAGCACTTCCACTGACACTTCCGCCATGCCCTAGAGGACTCCCTGTTCCTTGGAGGTGCTGACTGCAACTACCCCTCCACTCATTAACTTGCGCCTCTGGGATGCTGAGGAGCAGCATCAATTTGTGGTTACCCAGAACGGAGTCGATTCTTTCATGGGTGCTGCCTGAAACTTGAAGCTTCAAACCCCAACCCCCCCCCCCCCCCGCCACCCACCCCCAAAAAAGCCTCCCAAAGTTTTATGGCTGTATCCATACCTCAAAAACTATTCAAGGAAAACAACAAAAGACAAAAACCCAAAGCCCCAGAGCATATGTTTCTCCAAGGGGAGACCATAGTTTCAAAAGAAGAGAAGGTGCAGGAGAAAGGGAGACTTTAAAGTTTTTTGAAAAATGAAAAAACAAACACACACATGTCCCCAAAGAGGCGGCAGCAGGAACGCAAGAATAAGGGTTCCACTCAAGCTGTACCCCTGAGGCCGAGTAGGACTGTGTACCAAGCAGATTCCTCACCCCCAGGGAATCGCAGCAAGGAAATCCATCTGGGTCTCAAGTCCCCAAAATATTTATATAGAAATATCTACAGAAACTTATATAAAATACAAATCTTGTGGAATGGGAAGGTACCCAAGAGGCCAATCCAGGGAACCAGGGGACTGAGGGATTACCCGTCTGCCAGCTTCTTAGGTCGATTTTGTCTCTTCCTTTATGCTGTGGGATAAAGGCAAGGAAGAAGCAGTGTGTTAACAGGTACCAAAGGTTACAAATGTTAAACTGAGAAGCCTAACAAACCTGAACTCTCACACCATCCTCAAAAGGTTTAGCTCCTGTGCTCTTACACTGGTCCTCTTTCCTTTCAATGGCCCATCCATCTCCTCCTGTGCTGCTCTTAAAAAGGTACCAAAATCTACCGCCTGAAGAGACAGCCTCACCTTATTTCATGGTAGGGCTGCCTCTATGAGATGTTCTATGTGTGCATGGCTTTGCCATGAGGCAAGGAGCTGCTCATGCACACAGCTAGATGGTTCGTTTAAACAGCAAGGTACCTGGTTATGAAGATTTATGTGCACTTGGAGGCTCAAGAGTTGAACCAAAAGAGCTTCACTTTCCAAACATAACAAGCAGCAACACCATTCAAACAAGGGGAAAGGGGTCTCACCCTTTGGGCTCTGTCGTGTCCTCTTTTGCCTTCTCTTCCTCTTTCACTTCTGTAAGAGATCATGGCATGCAGTTATATAACTAGGTGCAGAAATGATTCTTGGACACAAACTCCGGCCTTTAGCCTGCCCTAATATTCTTGTACTTGTTTTCTCTCTGAAATGTATGCCCTGTTGCCTCTCACTATGCCCATCCTCCTTCTAACCTCCCCAAGAGCTCTACATTTATTAATATTGTTATTTATAAAATGATTCTTTTGAGAGGGCTCAACATTTGGGGCAGAGCCCACCCAAGGCAGTTTACACAACATAAAAACACAATGCAAAAGAAGAAAAAACACAGCACTATCAATCTGTTAAAAATAGGCCAGTTTCCACAAGAAAGGTAATTCAGCTTTTTGCAAACTCAGCTTTTGTATAATTAATAACAGCAGCAGGAACAAGTTTCAAGGCCTGTGGACATATGCTTGGAAGTGTGTGCACAAGGCCTGCTGAAATCTCACAAGTCAGAAAGGTGATTGAACATTTCGTAACACTGGGAGTGGGATGTGGTGGTAAAAATCAGAGCAAATTGTGCAAATTAATTAAAGTAAATTAAGCTACCTAATCTTACAATTTCTAACCTCCCCCCATACCCTACCCATTGGACATGGCTTCTCCCATATGGATGCTGTGGGTCTTTGGCTGGGGCTCTGCTCGGAGTGTATTGGCAGGCATAGGCAAACTCGGCCCTCCAGATGTTTTCAGACTACAACTCCCATCATCCCTAGCTAACAAGACCAGTGGTCAGGGATGATGGGAACTGTAGTCTCAAATCATCTGGAAGGCCGAGTTTGCCTATGCCTGGTCTTGGGCTCCAGAGGTCCAGGCATAGGAGAAGCTGGCTTTTTTGTGGTCACCTCTTCTTCATTATCTGCAACTCCCTGCGCCCAAGGAAGCCCCCTCTCCTCTTGGCTTTTGGGAGGCAGACAAAAACATTCCTCTTTCCCCAAGGCTTAAACAATGTAACATTTGGATTTTATATATACATATTACACCACAGGAATCTGAAGATGGGAATAGAAATTAATTAATTAATCCTTCAAAGGGTCATATACAGATTTTCAAAGTTCTAGTGACTCCAATGATGGATTGTTTTGTTTCTAAAGTTGGGAATTGTCACTTCTCCAACATGACAGGGGTAAAACTTTCAAATTACAAAGCAGCCACCATTAAGCTTGCTGTTTCCCTGGGAACACAGAACCAGCAGATATGCTCCTGCAGGCAGATGGTTACTTATGAAATCTGCAGCCAGCTACGCTGTCAAATGCAGTTCTCTTGCTGCCACCAAAAGAAAGCAATGCAAAAGAAAGATAGGCATTCCATACTTGGGAATGCTGGGAGCGCCCCCTCCCAAAGGCTGGGGTCTTGAAGAACAGGGTGCTGCTCAGAAAAAGAGGGTCACATCCATACCACCATTTGCTGCCTACAGTGGTTCCTCTCTAAAGCCAGACAAGACCGCACATAGAATCTCTTAAAATGCAAGATAGGCTGGTCGGCAGCTACTCAGAGGCAAGAGAAACACACTCTGCACATGCTCAGAAGCACTTAACACTACTTTATAGGTACTCAACAGGTGGTCTGGGGGTACCTGGTGCTGCAACATTACTGAGCAAAGCAGGTACGGACTTGAGCAGCTCCTTGGACGTGAGACTGCCACATGTAAGAACCAGCTATAATTATTTTTCAAAAGCATATCCAGTGGTTTCAGCAGAAGAACTACCTAGGGGACTGAACCCTGAAAAACAGTAAAAATGTCAGTCAGTAGCTGTTAAGCTGCGGCTTTCCCCACCTCCTTTCTTCTCCTCCTCCTTCTCCTCTTCTTCCGTTTTTGCCCGTTTGGCCTTCTTGAAATTGGCGACGTTTTTGCGCCCACCTTCCCCTTCGTCTTCAGAGTCAGAGAATTCCTCATCACAAGCTATTCTCTTGTCTGATGAGCGGACTGGAGGGGGAAGAAAAGAAAAGGCTGTATCAGAGGCACCAGGCTTTTGGTTTCAGGCAGGGGAGCCTTCAGGAGTAACTGAAAAACTATAGATGGAAAGTGCACACACATACAGAGACAAAAGCAAAGTTCCACTGTTTGAAGCACACAATGTTATTGGATATTTGGTGGACCACCACTCTTTCCAGGTCAGCCAATCCTGGCTCTGAGATTACAAATTGTAATAATGAAACATGGAGGGGAAAGACAATCCTAAGCCACATTATGGGTCCTACAAAGAGCCAGAGGTGGCAGTTGCTCCTTGGCTGGGGCTGCATATCTAAGGCAGGGCAGTCCCCACTGACCAGAAAAGGGACTGGTCCCTCTACTGTTATCCTGCTTAAGGTTGCACATTTCCCCTGCTCTAACTACCCAAAGTGTGCACCCGCCTATGCATGATCCAAGGCAGCAATCAATCTCCACAGCCCCAAAGAACTCACTGGAAATCCGCTTGTCAGGATCCTCTTCATCTTCATCTCCACTGTCCTCTGGGACGGCATCCTCTGGGATCGGCTGCATCTGGACTCCAGGAGCATGGGGAAGCATTCGCAAGTTCTCAAAGAGACGTTGCCTGTGGCCAAGCAATCACAAAGGGCCCACCAGAGAGCCATCAGAAAGGGACAACAAGAAACACACATACACAGAGAGAGAGCGTAGAAGTGACTAGCCTCACTTGTGAGACAAGCAAGACAAACTTACTTAATCTTCTCTAGATATTCATTGGTGTTCTGGTTGGTCATGTTGGAAGGGCTGATGTGGAGCTTGAAGTCCGGCCCAAAATATTCAAAATAATCGTTGTATGGAAGCTCTGCAGAAAGTTTTTTTTTTTAAAAAAAGGAAACAGAATGTTACTGGGTCTCCAGTATCGAGGCAATTCAAATATTGGCTGTCAGAAAAGGCAGGTGCAAATGAAGAAGGGGGCAGAAAATGCTTCTGTCAAGGAAGACTCTTCACATTTCCATGATGCTGCCTCCATTTTAGCAGTGAAAGAAAATGCATGCAAAAACATTTAATCTGCATAATTTGTTTAGGATGCAGATATGGCTTGTTTGGAGGGGTGGTGTGTGTCCTACCCCAAATGCACACAGCTGCAATGCAAAATTCCTATCACATTACACTGCTTGAAATTCTCTGGGACTCTGAGGTTCTCAGATTAATATGAACCTTCTTCTAGCCCTAAGAAAGATTGCCAGTTTCGTTGCTATAAATCCCATGTAAAGCCCAACTCCTCCTCATTGTCTAACTAGGCTGCATGCAGGCCTGGCTCCCCTCAAAGTTCATTTTCAGAGAGCTCAACATCACAAGAATCTTTTAAAGGTATTCTAGAAATCAAACGGCTGGTGACTTTACCATTTGGAATATCTGTATTCAAAGCCACAGCAGTCTCATAGGTCCAGCACCTGGCCACGTTGCGGATGGTGTAGCCGCCCCCTCCGAGCATCAGCATGGGCAAGTTAAAGCTCTTGATGAATTCCACACACTTGGCATGACCTGAGAGAAGCAGAGAAGGGAAGAAGGGTGTTGCTGGGAGAGGGGTGGAGAGCTTCCGCACAATAATGAACTGTCCAAACTACATGTGCCCAACAGCAGAAGCAACCCAATAAGCCACTTTTAAAACATATATCCTCAATAGGACCTTTTTAGATCACATGGTGCTACCTTGGAGGCACAAGGCAGGTCCTGAATAAGCCTGCTTACCTTTAATGGTCAGATTAAAGCAACCCAGCCTGTCCCCCGATAAGGAATCTGAGCCACACTGCAATGCAACAGCACTAGGCTGGAATGTCTCCATCACTTTGGACATCACCTGGTCAAAGAAGAGAGAGAGTCCAGATGCATACCTGAGCAGGATGGGCCTGCAGCAAGCACATAAATTCACACACATTTTGATTATCAGACCCCACCCCCCCCATTCAGTGCAAACTCGTATGTTTACTAGGAAGTCAGTCCCACTGCATTCAAGTGGGCTTATTCCAAGTACGTATGTGTGCAGAAGATTGCAATCCTAATTCCTTACTTTTTGTGATGCATTCCTGCAAGAAATCAGGAAATAATCTACTGCCCCCACACCCCACTAGCTCCAAACCACAGCCATTCTCTCTAGTGCCCCTCTGGTGCTCAGCACAATGGAAGAAGGACCCCCCCCCCATCTCTAAGCTAGAAGAGCAGATTGGGAGTCGACACATCACCCTTGCCTTGGTGAGCAGAAATGTGGAACACTAAGGAAGAATATCCCACCACAAGGAACATTCCAGAAAGGGAAACTTACCGGCTTAAAGATGGCTTCATAGGACTCATCATCTATCCCATCCCGGAGGGGGTAGTTGACTGCGTAATATTTTCCTTTGCCTGCACCAATGTCCTAGAGGGTAAAGGGAATGAGACACTGTGAAATAACCTGGGCTGTGTCTCTTGGCCTTTGGAGGTCTCACTGCCCTCACAGCACTGCTCTCCTCAATTTGCATAGGACACCCAAGGGCTAGCATGTCCTGCTTTTCCAAATTTAAGAGGGCAACTGAGACCTTGTCCACAAACTGCCAACATCTCATTCAGACCTGCCTCTCCGCAACAAATCTGAACACAGCAATTTAGAAAAGGCAAGGCTAGGTATATTTTGTATCAGTATTCAATAAAACAGAGCTGGGGAGAGGTTAGTGGAACCCTACTCTTTTACCTGATTAAAATACGCAGATTTAACAAATATGCAAGCTAGCTTACTTTGTGGTAATCTGTTCTAGGTCCGCAGGCTTCAGATGAGGGAAAAGGACCTACAGAAGAGCAAAGTCCCACCACTTGATCACATGATATTGACCACACTCCTTCCAGTTTGAGATTTTACCAGGAATACTGGTAAAAAAAAAAAAAAAGCTTTCCCTCACATGTAAAGGGCTAAAAACACAATTTTAGAGATTGGGTGCGGTGGGAGAGAGAGGCAATCCTCTGGATTCTGAATTCTGTGGCCAGCTTTCTTGCTGCAATCACAATAGCATGAAAAATACAGCCTCCTGCTTGTAGATATTTTCAAGGGGGGGCAACTAATACTGTGAGTGCCTGGTGAACATTATGCATTAGTTTTAGAATGGGAGAAGCTCATGAACAAAGCTGCTCTCTTCATCAAAGGGCCTGGGAGGTGTCACAGGGGAACCTTGCTGTTTCAACCAGCCTTCCAAGGGAGGTGCTGCTACAGCCTCCGTTCTCACCCGCAGGTCCCCTGTTCCTGGGAAGTATTCACCATACTTATGGAAAGATGCTGTCATGACACGGTCTGTAGTGTAGAAGGCCTCCTCCACACCATCGCCATGGTGAATGTCTATGTCGACATACAACACTCTCTGGTGGTACCTGGGATTGGAAAGGGGTTGTCAGGCTGGCATTACAAGGCCCAAAACCACTTACCTGCCCATGACAGGGAAGAAGGGAAACGGAGCATAAAGCTGTTGGTTAGCCACAGAAACCTGTATGCAGGGACCCATCTTCCCATAAAGGAACCCTCAATAAAATTCCAGGAGCCCCCAAGGTTCCTTGGAGCACTGTTTGGAAATCATCCCACTAGCCTGATACCCCCGTATCAGCTTCTTTACTTGTTGTAGGATGTAAGGTATTAGCGCAGGGGTTGGCAATGTGTGGCCCATGGGCCTGATGCGACCCACGAGCCGCCCGCTTGGCAAGTCCTCCGCGCACTGCGCTAAACCAGCATGGTGACTCACAGAGCGGCACTGAAAATCGTGTCTGCGCATGTCCAGGCACCGAAAATCGCTTCTGTGCAGGTGCGATTTTCGGCGTCTGGGCATGTGCAGAAGCGATTTCCGGTGCTGCGGACATGCACAGACACGATTTCAGGCATCGCGCTGCACCAGTCCGGCCCACAATGATCTCCACGGGAGTGATCTGGCCCATGGCCAGTAAACCCTGCCAACCCCTCTATTAGCATGCTGCATCTGAATTGAAAGGTGCCATACAGCTATCAACACTAGTGGCTCCTGACAAATTTATCCTGCGTGAATTTGTCACTCGAATCTCCTTTAGAAGCCATCTGGGTTAGGGGCTACCACCATAAATTGTGGCAACAAATTCCCTACAATTGTTATGTCTTGGTGGAGAAGCAATTTTCCTTTGCCTGCCTTGAATCTCCTTGCCAAAACAGTTTTATTGAGCTTTCTTTGACACAATCTCCAACTATCTTTCCTGATTACAGATCAGACCCCATAAGTGTACATATGAAGTTTTTTTCCCTGACTTTGCTCACAAGAAATACAGACTAGGAAAAAAAGAGTTAAAAACTGCTGTATCGGTTATACAGTCGATTGCACAAGGGACAGTCATGAAAATGGAAGACTGAGGAGCATCAATGGACTAGAGGCAGCGAACATTTTAGGCGTGTTTGATATGTTTGTGACTGCGCATGTGCGCATTTTGCCAAACCCAGAAGTGACCCAAAAATGTCACAAAAGGGGTGGGGCGGGCTTACGTGGGTTCTGCTGACATGCACGGGGGTCTGGAAAATAACCCGTGAAAAACAGTCACTGCCTGTACTACCTGGGCCACCTCAGGGACAAGAACTCAAGCAGCTGAACATTTCCCCCTGGAAAAAGAAATCCCTGTGCATATAAAACCAGTATGCTGGAAATAAGGCTAAACTGGAGGTTTTCACCCAATATCTAGCTAGCTTTCCTTGTGTTAATCTATTTTTGAATTTGATTAATCAAGCAATCCTCCACTTGCAGTTTGAAGCAGTACAGTCCAAGAAGATATGTTCATTTCAGAATGACAAATTCAGAGAGGTATTATAATATAATCATATAAAAATCAGTAGTAAAACGCAGAGGGGGGCTACTTATAGGGAAGGAGCTGTTATCATCTCTGCAAGATCTGAGACTATTGTTTCTGGGAGCTTCAGGGGTAAATTGTTGTACGTACTTTAGCAACTCCAAGATGGCCAGAACGATGTCATTGACATAACAGAAGCCTGAGGCTTCAGACTTCTTGGCGTGATGCAAGCCTCCTGCCCAGTTCACAGCAATGTCTGTCTGCTGCTTGTTCAGCTTCACTGCACTGGCTGTAGAGAGAATTTCAGACCAATGACACAACCAGATAGCAAAGAATCGTACAGCAGGAACCCTAAAACTTTGCAGAGGACACTCAAATTCTACAACTGAATGCAGAATTGCTTATAAACAATCCTTTGCCAGGTTGCCCCTCTATCTTCAAGGGAGACTGCAACCTCAGGGGTGGTGCCCCCGATTGAAAAAAGCTGCACAAAGAGATTTAGTCTCCATGCTGCTTATATATGTATGTATTGATTCTATTGTGGTATTCCATGTGGCTTTCTTTTCAAAACTTAAATTAACTGCATCACCTGGAAAACCAAGTTATAGGATGATTACTAAATAAAACTAATAGTAAACACACTTGCCAACAAAATTATCAGAACTCAGGTTGTGGAGTGCTTTTTCCATTGTTTTCGAATCCCAATTTTCCCAAAGTGTCAGGCGTAAGGAGAACAGGAACAAGACGTAAGAACAGACTGCAATTCTATTTTCACTCATTTAGGAAAAAGCCCCACCAATACAGTCTAACTTCCAAGTAAACATGCACAGCGTTGCCCCTTTAATTAAGCAACATTTAAGACCTTGTTAGAGATATATTTTTCACACTTCAATCTACATTTTATTCATCCTTTTTTAAAAAAAATTAGCTGTTACTTACCAACTGACCCTCCTGTAGAAAGCTGACAAAATTCAAACAAGCCATCAAACACAGGACAGTCTTCTCCAACATTGACTTGAATAAAGAAAGAAAATGAAAACACTGAGGAGGCAAGATTTAACTTAAGGGCCTTAACAGACTGGAGAACAGAGATGAAGAGCTATCAGAACTCTGAAACAACTTCTCCCTGAGACAACAACAGTACTTTAACCCATCTGAAGGTGGGTGAAGAGGAGAGGCAAGGTGGGAATCTGGCAGAAAGTCACAGAACTGTAAACTAGGTCGACAAGATTTCCCGTTCAAACCTGCCCATGTTAATCCAGACGTGTAGCACAACTAGAGAGCAGCTGCACTGAAATGGGGTGCTTGCAGAAAAAGTATATCAACCTGTTGGCTACTCAAGACAAGATCTTCTATTTGTAAAACCTGTCCCTTGGCACAGAATACAAAACGCATTCCAGAAGGGTGGGAATCAACGCCAGAGTAACTCGCCACCTGCTGGAGTCACATGGAACTGAAAGCAGGAGCTTAAATCTACTATATATACCGGTACTTTGGAAAGTGGATTATCTGTTTGTCCATCTGCTCTCTATAGGTTTGGCTTCCTCTCAAGATTTTGTTGCCAAGCTTGGCATGAAGATTTATGAGGTGGTGGAGCCAGTCTTTGTTAATGTTTGGACACTGGGTGCCATTCTGAAACCAGATGGTGAACTAAAGCTTCACTTTGATGTGACTTTGTCCGATTTTTGGTGTGACAGGTCTTTTTGTTGTTGTTTAGTCATTTAGTTGTGTCTGACTCTTCATGACCCATGGACCAGAGCACACAAGACACTCCTGTCGTCCACTGCCTCCCGCAGTTTGGTCAAACTCATGTTAGTAAACTACTCCAATTTGGACACCTCTGAAGATACTGCCACCCGATTTGCAGGACTTTGCCGAAATTGGCAGAGCACTTCCAACCTGCACCAATCTAGATGCCTCTTGAGATACTGTTGCCAAACAAAGCATGAGGGTTCCTGAGGTGGAGGAAGTGGTTTTTGCCTATGTTTGGAAGGCAGACACCATGTTGAATCAAGATGGCAGACCAAATGAACCCTAATTAAACATTTTCTCTCCCCACTCCCACAAACTGATTCATAGCCAGATCCACACATTTCCTTGGGTCAGGTCAGAGCCCTGGGTGCATGTGTGCACAGCCCCAAAACTCACAAATTACACTATACATTTAAAAATCGCAATATTTGTTGGTTAATTTTCCAGGCAGTGCTAGGCACTTTCTGCTAGTTAGTAACTATACAGCATTTAAGGTGCTTCATGTAGCTCAGAACACTTCAAACCTAATAAACAATGTTTGTTGTTACATGAATAAGCCTCTCTGTTGAGTCTCCTACATCTCCACCCCTTTGTGCAGAGGTAAGGTAAAGGTAAAGGGACCCCTGACCATTAGGTCCAGTCGTGACCGACTCTGGGGTTGCAGCGCTCATCTTGCTTTATTGGCAGAGGGAGCCGGCGTACAGCTTCCGGGTCATGTGGCCAGTATGACTAAGCCACTTCTGGCAAACCAGAGCAGCGCACGGAAACACTGTTTACCTTCCCTATTTATCTACTTGCACTCTGACGTGCTTTCAAACTGCTATGTTGGCAGGAGCAGGGACCGAGCAACGTGAGCTCACTCCATTGTGGGGATTCGAACCACCGACCTTCTAATCGGCAAGCCCTAGGCTCTGTGGTTTAACCCACAGCGCCACCCGCGTCCCTTTGTGCAGAGGTGGTAGATATTAAAAGCTTGAACTTCACATTGAGGACAAATAAAGGGGGCAAAGAGGAGGAGGGAGTATGCAAGCCCAAGGCTTGATGTACTTATTTTCCTAATGACAAGTCATGGTTTATACTGTTTTGTATGAATACAGCTACTGTCCTACTAGGGTAAGCCAGTGTTATCCCTAATGGTTTCTGGAAGCTTAGTACAAGCTGATGACAATGCGAAGTGATTTTACTACTGCAGGTACCAAATTCTGCTGCTCATATCTTATCTATACCCATACTTTTTATATTTTCAAAAACAAGATTACTGTGTGGAGAAAGTTCCCTTTCAGCTCCAACTACCAGCAAAGATAAAATAATCACACTCAGAACATACATCGCTGCATTTGCTTGCTGTACTCAGACATGTTGTCTGGGCGAATCGACCGCAGAAATTTGATGTAGTCATCACTGTGGTATTTGGTCATTTCTTCAGCACTAGCCTTATAGGGTCGCTGTAATGACACAGTTAAAAGAAACACCTAAATAATGCAACAAAATGTTAACACAGTTCAGACTCTACCAATAATGCTTTCCAGCAGCATTTCTGTTCAAGAGTCTGAGCAGTACAGGAAAGGTGAGAACCCAATGGGAGGGTCTAGTTTCTACTTCTACCATACAATGTAGAATGAAGGAACTGATGGAAAGGACTGTGTAGGAAAACCTAAAGAGCAGAGCTCACAAATCCAGGTACAATCAGACCTGTATGTCTGTCGTTGATAAGCTTAAGCATCAGTGTGTTGTTCAAATTGATGGTATATTTTTTAAGGCAGGTCTGTAAACAGCCACGTGAGTTAGGGTTGAACAGCCAGCTGGCTAGTCCCCAGCTGGATCATCTCCTTCCAGCCGTCACGCTGCAAAGATCCCTCGACCTCTGGTTCCGACATATATCAGTGACCCAGGTCTGCTGATATGGGCACACTTTACTTAGCAGAGCAAACTGCACAAACAGAAGAGGCTTGAGGCTGTGGATACATACTATGACTATGGATTTATTAAATGTAAATTAGGACAACATGTCATCTCTCCTTGTCGTCTTCTCAGAGAGAGTCAAAAGCAAAAGCAATACAGCGGAAGTTCCACTTACACCAGCAAACTGTGTTGGAATGTAAACAGACATGTGACACGTAACAGTTCTATGTCTGAACCAAAAGGTGGAATGGAATTTCCAACAGCCTTGTGGAAAACGGGTATCAATTTCTGTACAATATGTGAGATTAAGAATGGTTGGGTCTGTATTTTGCCTCAAATCACTTACTGATATTCATTAGCAGGAGAGAGAATAAAAACAGTAGGCTAGTAAACTTTTTGGACTTGTCTGCAAGACTACTTTAATGGAAAGCCAAAAAGTATGCCAGAGTGCCTTCAGAATTCAGAGAGAGAATTCTGGCCTCATCATAGGCCAGAATGCACTCCCTTCATCTCACTGTGCCTGCCTCTGGATAAAAGTCCTGACGGGGCATGCCTAGTGGGTGGGGCCCAATTGTCTTTTCCTGTAGGAGTGCCAGCAGCCAACCCTGCTATGGCAAGGTTGTCTTACATGCTATTCCCAGCTTCCCATCAGCTGTTCTAGCTTTTTTCTTCTAACCCTATTGCTGTCTGGTTTCTCATCAGTTTCCTCCCATTCCTATTTTTGTGAGTTAAGAGGTCACATCAGACTGCTAGAACTCCATTGCTGCAGGTCCCAAACCACTTCCAGCCCAGCAAGTTTACATCCCACCGGGTCAATCACGCTGCAGCAAAGGGTCACTGGCTGTCCACCTCCCAACACACATTATTATTTGCAAAGTTTCATTTGCTTGTGATCACTCAGGGGAGTTTAGTGAATAAGTGGATTATTCTGTTTCCCCATGTCCTTTAATAAGGGTAGCTGATACAGTTTTTTGTTCTGATGTATTAAGAATGTTTCTTGTCTGTGACACCTTCTTATTATGCCCTGGTTTGCACATTACACTAAGCCAAACCATGGCTTAATACAAATATGCAAGAATTTGGCCTCCTAGAGCAGAAATCAGGATTGCTTTGCTTTTCTACACATGTTCTGCTGCTGCACTGTGCTAACCCATGGCTTGGCATGTTATCTGAATCTGGGGTTTGTGGTACAGCTCTCTTAGATAAACCTTTGTCATAGTTCGTGGTTAGTCTGGAGAGAGTTAAACTACAAGTCTGGGTCTGAATTACATGCTAAACCAAGCCATGCCTTAGCACAGCGCAGCAGCAGAAAAATGGGGGAGAGGAGCAAGGTGACCATGATTCCCTCTCCTGGAGCCTGCATGCTCACATGTTCACACTAAACCGGGACGTGGCTTAGCATGATGCAGGAATGAGGCCTGCATCTTGGTCCCCAAATTGTGGATTTTTAAATAAGTAGTTAGAAACTTACATAGATTTCCATTTTTCTGTAGAGGCCATAGTTCAGAAGGAGATTGTGAGTCATCCTGATTCTGTGGGGCTTCATAGGGTGGCCTTGACCATAGTAATAGTTTCCAATGTCACCTGAGACACAAGAAGAAGAGAAATACACATTATGTTGTAAACAACTTTAGGAATGTTAACAAGGAATGGATGTGAGCATCATAGCAGAGAACAAATACTTTGCATACAGATGGTCTAAAGTTAAATCCCCAGCATATCCAATTAATAAGGTCTCAAGCAGTAAAGCAGCTCCTAAGGAGCTGCTATCAGTCAGCAGACAAAAGACACTACATGGAGCAATGGCCTGATTCAAAAATGCTGCTTGAGTTTGCTGCAGCTGGGAATGAAGATGGGGCAGGGCTTAAGATGTGTCCAGAAATTGTGCAGAGAAAAGAAACTCTGATAGCCAGGACACATGTGTGTGCACGTACATATCCAGAGTGCTCTTGCTGCTCAAAATTTAGAGTGGCCTCACACTTTATTTGGCAAACACATTGACTGCAGGTGTGCCAAAGCTTCCTGCAGCACAAACCACGATGAGTGATGTCTTCTACCAGAGATTGACCACAAATACAAAGGTTGTCTGCATATGGGACCTTGTCGTAGCAGGCATCCAAGACTGCAGTGGGAATCACGTGGGAATGCAGCTCAATAAAGGCATTTCTTAAGGACACTGGTGAGAGTTTGGTCAAATAACTAGCTCTAAAATGCTCTGTTCTCAAGAGCGGATACCAAGAGAAAAATTTCTGATTAGTTGCAGGTCCCTTCTAGATTCTATACAGAAGAGCCAATCCCTAAGTCGATACCTATTCAAGGTCAAAGCAGAGCTCAGTTGTGGAAAATAAACATACACTGGCACCTTAGTTTACAAACTTAATCCATTCCGGAAGTCCGTTCTTAAACCAAAACTGTTCTTAAACTGAGGCACGCTTTCCCTAATGAGGCCTCCCACCGCTGGTGCCCTTCCACTGTTCGGATTCCGTTCTTAGACCAAGGTAAAGTTCGCAAACCAGGACACTACTTCCGGTTTTGCGGAGTTTGTAAACAGGATAGTTCGTAAACAGGGCTGTTCTTAGACCGAGGTACTACTGTAGTCTAAAACATCTAGACAAGTTGTTTTCCAGAATTGGTTATCACTCAATTCCATATAGCACCAAGCAGGAAAACACTCAATAGGCATAGTGTGTGTGTGTGTACACACACACACAGAGAGAGAGAGAGAGAGAGAGAGAGAGAGAGAGAGAGAGAGAAGTTCACTCTTGCTCACCCTTGCCTTAATTCTTGGCCACCAGGATTCTGTATGAAGAAGAGCTGCTGATATTCCTGATGTTAGGGAGTACAGCCTTGGAAGTCAAACAGAATCCGTTCCAGAAGTCTGTTCAACTTCCAAAAAGTTTGGAAACCAAGGTACAGCTTTTGATTGGTTCCCAACTGCACAGGTGCATTGGAAACAATAGCGGAAGCCACGCTGGACATTTGGCTTCCAAAAAAAGTTTAAAAATTGGAACACTCACTTCCGGTTATTGATCGTTCAGGAACCGGAACATTAGATTCCCAAGGCATTTGGGAGCCAAGATACGACTTTCAGAAAAAACAAAGTTCAAATGAGAGTTCCAGGTTTCAACGCCATACAGCATTTGAGTAAGCACTTTACTACCAAATATATTTATGGCAGGTTAAATCAGTTGCCCTTCCTTATTGTAACAGAACATCAATGCTCCCATGGTTTTCTGTGCTTTGACTTCCACTGCTTCCATATGACAATTCCAAGAGAGGGTTTGATTAAAAAGTACGCCCAAGTATCTAAATGAGTAAGTTTGTTCTATAACCTGCTGGTCCAACACCATCTATACCTGGGATTGTTTCTGCCACAAATCACAAGCTTTGCGTTAGAGTAATGTATAGATATGAGGCCCAGTCAGGAAAGGGAGAAGCAGCACTAAATCATCTACGTACATCAATATTGAGATCTTTATGTTCCTAATTACTGGAGAAGGGGAGTTTGCATTGGCTAAATATGGCACCAAAATCAAAACATATACAAAGTTTTGTATAACATAACAAACCAAAAACAAAACAAAAACTATCCAAAACATAGAACCAGCTTGTCAACCACAAGGAAAGAATGGAAAGAATGTAACAATATTGTAAGGTGGGCTTCTTTAGGCCAGCTATTCCAGATGGAGTGCAGCAACCAAGAAGGCTTTGCTCCAAATCCCCACCAGTCTCAACTCTGAAAAGTGGGGGAGCTAAAACAAATTTGGGGCAAATGTGCAGGAGAAGGCCCTGTTTCATACATAATATGCTGGACATGAGGAGCAAGTTGGAATAGACGAAGAAATGCATTCCTTCCCACAATACACAGTTAACTTACAGAACTCACTGCCATAATATGTGATGGCTTTAATGCTTTGACACATACCGTATTTTTCCTTCTATAGCACGCAGATTTTTTCTCCTAAAAAGGAAGGGGAAATGTCTGTGCGTGTTATTGAGCGAATGTGTGGTCCCTGGAGCCAAATGGCGCAAGGGGAGGCAAAAAAAATCAGGCAAAAATCAAATTGTGCGTCTTGGAGAAGGGAAACCTGAAAAGAGGAAGCGGCTGCTTTCCTGCATTCTGCCTCAGGGTCTTACTGCCCACCCACCTCTGTTTCCTTGCTGTGTTTGCTCAAACGGAACAAAGAGCAGGGAAAGCCCCTCCCCTCCAGGCAAGCAGAGGGGAAAGCAGAGTGTCGTCTCTGTGCTCCGTGCTGCTGAAAACATGCAGAAGGGAGAGAGAGAGAGAGAGAGAGAGAGAGAGAGCTGGCTGGCTTGGGTGGGTAGGTGAGGGAAAACTTTTGCCTTCCCTTCCTCCCTCCCGTTATACCCCTCTCCTGCATTCTTAGCCAGCTGCTTCTCTGCACACCCCTCTCGTGCTCCTTGTCCGTTCTGTGTTTTTACTTCCCTCCCCACTTAAAATGTGTTTAAAAAGCATGGATCCACATGGATCCTCAGGATCTTTGCATTGGGTCACCCCAAATTCACCATCAGATCACATAGCATGTCCATGGCTACAGCCTGCCCCCCAAAAATCACGCACCCACTGTTGCCCGGGGCTGCAATGATGTAAAAACGTGGTTAAAAAGCATGGATCTACATGGATCCTCAGGATCTTTGCATTCGGTCACCCCAAATTCACCATCAGATCACATAGCATGTCCATGGCTACAGCCTGCCCCCCAAAAATCACGCACCCACTGTTGCCTGGGGCTGCAATGGTGCAAAAACGTGGTTACAAAGCATGGACCCACAGGGATTCTCAGGATTTTTGCATTGGGTCACCCCAAATTCACCATCAGATCACATGTCTGTGGCCACAGCTTGAAGCACAAAAATGATACATCCACTGTTTCATTCAGAATGTTTTTCCCCTTGTTTTCCTCCTCTAAAAACGATGTGCGTGTTATGGTCAGGTGCGTGTTATAGAGCGAAAAATACGGTACTTAGGAAAAGTCTCCTCTGAACACAAAAGAGTCTTTTTTTAAAGAAGTGAGTAAACAGTGCATAGAAACGTGCTGTCAAATATATATTTAAAGCCATAAGGCAAATTCATGGTTGACCAATGACTATTCAGTTGGTTAGAGTGTGGTGCTGATAATGCCAAGGTTTCAGGTTCTATCCCCTTAAGGTACAGCTGCATAGTCCTGCACTGCAGGAGGTTGGACTAGATGATCCTCAAGGTCCCTTCCAATTCTATGATTAACCATCACATTCGGAGGCAACATGCCTCTGATTACAAGAGACTGGAACTAAACAACTGGGGAAGGCCATTACCCTTAGGCTATGCATGGGAATGTTCAAGAGACATGATCTGGCTGGCCAGCACTGAAAATGGGATGCAAAACTCTAGATCGGGGTACTCAACATAGTCCCCTCCAGATATTTTGGACTCGATGCAAGCTGTTGTCCAACACATCTGGCAGGCACCAGGTTGGGGGAAGGCTGCTGTACGTGAGCATTCATTTCATTTTTGTCAAAGAAAACAGATTTTAAGCCTGCATTATCTAAGCCAGTTTCTTTTCCAAAAAATAGGGTTCCAAAAAGTGCATATGTATGTGTTTAAGGAAATGCAAATATAAGTCACATTTTTTATTTGCCAATGTACTTTCAGAAAACAAAACTGTTGCACAAAGAAGGGTTCTTCCCACACACCCAGGAAGCATCTTCCCCAAGAGTCAAGAATACTGTTGGGAGTAACAAGTGATCCAGATCTGCCCTGTCCTAAGTGAGGAAATAGCTTCAACTCGGTTTTCATAAAGAGATGAAGTGCTTAAAACTGGTGTAAAAACCAGGACACAGGAGTTCTTCAGAGGCTGCAAAACATTGTGGATACAGCCAAGCCTATGGCAAACAGAGAAGCCTAGAAAAGAACAGGCAAGAGCAGAAGCATCTCCTGCTGAAACACTGCCAAGAGAAGGAGGTAGAAGGGAAACTGCTCTGGGTAAGGTTTGGCCAGAGTGTGAAGGCAAATACCCCAGCACCTGGGAAAGCACCCTGGTGGAACTCACACACAACACCACATCCTATAAGGATACAATGCACTCTTACCACTACCAACAAATCCAAGATAATGTGCTGCTGACTTTGGGGAGGAAATCAAAGGCCTGAATGTCTCCTGGGAGAGAAACAGCCTTGAAGTTTGGAAGGAGCTTTTAGAAGTGGTGAGTGGGTAACCAGTTCTAGGTCCATTCCACAGGAGCTTCCTCCCCAATCAACAGTATGATTTCTACTTCTCTCAACCCTGATATATCACCAGTTCCTCTTCCATGGCGCTTTGAAAATTACCCCTCTTCCACAACTCAGACCATACCAACTGTCCATTTCTTGCCTGCCCAAAGCACCAACCTCAACACTACAATTCTCATTTCCCCCCATCCCACCACAAAACCCCCTCTGCAAAGCTCTTAATTCCCCCCTTAATTTTTCACCAATCCCACTGAACATCTTCCCCTGCCCATAAGCTTTTAGACAGCCACTTAATTTCCAGTAGTGAGACCACCTCCAAGCAACCGGACAAGAAACCTTTGGCAAACTTGAAAATGATAACTTTTTTGCCTCTTTTAGTTAAAGGAGATATGTGTGGGAATGTAAGCTAAAGGAAATGTCTGAAGACCAATAATTCTACTGGGCTTATTTGCACGTCTGTCCTACCTAGCTCAAGTTTTCCCTGTTTCCCACCACCCAGTTTTCCTATCTGACTGACTTCCCTGCTATTAGCCCACTGTCAGTGTTCGAAACTCCCACTGTTCTAGATGCATTTTGCGACAGGGAATTTCATTAGCATGAGCAGTTTCTGAGCTCTGGGTACAATACTGCGCCTAAGATTTCAGATTAAAACTGCAGAGTGAAAGCAAAGGAGGACCTTTTTCTGCCTCCCCACTTCCAGCTACGCTCTTAAGACTCGAGAAGAGACCCTCTTAAGAATATTAGGGGAGTGGGCAGGGGAAGAACTGGACCATGTGAAAAATGAACATAATTATTTTAGCTGCAGTTTATTCATTTTCAGCTTTGTTATTTTTGTTATAAAAAAGTGAGCCTAGACATTCCGTTGTTGCGCCCATAACCTAGGTTTAAGGTGCCATTGAGCTCCTAGCTTTCATATCTCAGTTTCTAACACTGCCCACTGCCCTCCCATAAGCCATCTCCACAGTCCTCTCTCCCTGGAGCCCTCCCTGCTGCTCCCTAAATCTTCACCCACCCCATCTTCACCCGTACCCCAAGACATCACCACTGTTCCTTCTTCCTGAGCCATCCTCTCTGCCCCCACAACACCCACCTTCCCCTCCTATCTTCCCAAAGACCTTGTTCACTATTCCTTCCTCCTCACTCCACCCACAACAACCTGTGCACCCAACTTCCTTGAGCAAGACTCACATTTCCCTGCTCTTGCCCCCCCCCCAAAGTCTTCCTCAGCGCTGGGGTCGGTTAGAGCAGAAGTCGGGGAGCCCAAGTGCTTTTCTCACAAACTCACTAGTTGGGTCTCAGGGAAGGCACCCCCAATCTCGCCCCCTCCAGCCCCACCTTCTGCAAGACCAGGGGACCGACAATGCCGGCCTACTGTGTAAAGTTGGTATAAGGATGCCCAAAATCACAACGAGTGAACAAAAAGTGATTCAGACGCCTGCTCTGCAAATGCTGCGCGCTATTTGATGCCCCTAAAGAGTCCACTTCCCTCTAGAGGTCTGCATTGGCACCCCCCCCCCTTCTTCAGAGCCGCCACCACCATCACCCCCTCATTCTTGGTGCGGTGCAGCTGGCCTGGCCTAGGACTAGGGAGAGCCAGGCACGAGTCCCAGTGGGTGACCTTGGGCCAAGTCAATCCTTACTCTCGGCCTAACCTACCTCGCAGGGTTGTTGTGACAGTAAGGAGAGCGTTAACACCGCCTGGAGCTCCTTTGGAGCAAAAACAGGGATGAAATACCTAACTGTTCCCCCTTGTGGCTCTCTCCGTCCCCGCTTCCCAAGACCCTCGCCCCCCTCCCCACCCCCAGGTTACAAGACCCTCGCTCAAGTTTCCCCTCCTCGCTAGCTCCTTTCATCGCTGCCCCCCGTCAACTCCCACCTCGCCTTCATCCCCTCCCTTCCTCCTCCCCCAAAACCAGAAGGCTGCACCGGCCCTGCTTTCCTCCCTGCCCCCTATAACTTGCCCCCTCCACGCCCCATAGCGAGCAGCCCCCTCGGCAAGCAGCCTGCCCCTCCCCCACCCCACCGCCAGCCTTCCTCCTCCGCTGCCCCCTCCCCAGTCCAGAGGCTCCCTCCTCGGCCCGTCCGCGAATCCAGAACCCCCCGACCCACCGTCGTAGTAGTAGCAGACTTTCCGCTTGGTCCCCTGAGTCAGCGCCATTTTCCGCTGCCTTCCGTCGCCTCCTCAGCTCGGACCCGAGTCCCGCCACGCAACCGAGCCCGCCTGGGGGAGAGCGGCGGCGGGAGGGGGCACCATCCCCGCCCCTTCTAATCTCCACAGCCTATTGCAAGTGGAGATGTTCCACCAGCGACCAATGAGAAGTCTGATGAGGCGGGGCGTTTCGAGCGAACAGGTTAGATCGAGCGGCGAGGAGTTGCTTGGACTGTACCATTTCGCCACAAGAGGAAAAGTAAAGGGGTGTACGTATGACGGGATTATACCATTTCCACATAACATAGGGGGTGGCTGTGAATCGCTCTCTTCCAACCCCCCGCGCCGAGCAAATGGAGATGCCCACCTCCTCACCCAACAAAGAATGTGAATTTTCAAGCTGGAGTGTGCCATTATCCTAGCGGGGGAGGCTGAGCATGCTTCCCCCACCGTGATACCTTTAATGGTGCGCAGATTCCCCCCTGTCAAACTTCCACTGTGCAACTCCTGAGTTTCATGCCCCCGCCGCCCCTCTTCAAAGTTTATTAAGACACAGATTGCTAAACCTGAGCTGCTAGATAGCTTAGGTCTGGAAGTCTAACATTTGTAACATATCAGGCCCGTAAATTTACATTTATTATCTCAGGCCTTTTATTTAGAGCATATAGATTTTAATTGTAGATGGCTTAGAGGTGTATTTGTAAATATACCTTGGGATATAAATCTCTAAAAGCAAACAGTCAATATAATTTTCAGAAGTTATATTTTACAAAGAAAATATGTGTTTGTGTCATATTTTTTAAAATTAATATAGCATTGTGTTCATCTTAAAGCAAAATGGAGGATCCATGACATTTCAGGATGCTATTCACATTGCAGGAGGTTGGACTTGATGTCCCTTCCAGCACTACAATTATATGATCCTGTGCCAGAGTGCAGCCTTAGCATGTTTAGCACATAAAGGCTGCTTTCTGATGACCTGTTTATTTCACATTCATCCCAATTCTTTTGCACTAACTTTGCATAGAGGTTAGACAAGGACTGAGCATTCATTCAGATTTGTTTGCAGGGAGGTTATAGAATGATGCACCAAGCAACTTGCTGTTTAACACTTTCCAGTGCATTTCCCCCATCATTTTTCCTATTGCAAAAAAGTCCAGGTTGGGGGAGCAGGTTTGTTGTGCAGGAGCGCTAATCAACTTGAATTGCACAACCTCAATTTGCAGGTATGTGATCGAATTTCAGCTAAAAATAGCAACAGTCTGGAAGGGCCAAAAGGAAGAGAAAACAGCATACCTATAGCACTTTCCTTCCCTCTCCACCAAAACCCCAAATTCTTGCTCCCCCGTCTCCAAGGTTCTATTTTCCTCCTCTCCTCCTTTTCCAACTCAGCTAGCCTGTTTCCCCTTCTCTGCTTCACCTGCCCTGAATGAAGACCTCCAGATCTTGCCCTCCACTGCAAATCATGGGTCAATGCACTGCACACATAACCAAGGGAGCAGGGTGAGTGGGTTTGGCTGACAACCAACCACAGTACCCAGCGCTGCACGAGTCTTTAATCGAGTTCAGCACAAATCTAAACACACACACACAGTCTGCACTTTACCATTTTTGTTTTCTGCAAGAGCAAAAAATTCAGAATAAAATCTGCTGTTTATTTGCACACTTAACAGAGCATCTTTGCTATGTATTCATTCCAGAGCAAGAGTCTTTAGACTGAATTAAGAGCTCATCCAGGATCAATCCCAGATCATGTTATCATAGCCAGTGCTCAGTTCTGGAATATGCTGCACGGCAGTCACAGAGAAGCACGTGCCTCTGAACATGGACAGAATGCCTTCACAATTATCTGTATTTTTTACTTTGTTTGCTAATTATTTATACAGCACCATCACTATGTGTGGCACTTTGCAGAATAACATAAGCAAAACAAATAAAAAATTAAAAACGGAGAGGTCTTTGCCCTGGAGAATATATCGTAATAAATCACAGCATCTAGGATTATTGAATCACATCTTATTTTTTCCATGCAGGACTGAACTCTGTTTTTGTTTTTGTTTTAGCATTTATTAAAAGAGTGAATGCAAGGGCTTTGTAAAGTCAGCTTTTCATGGATTAGCTTAGAAGGTTCCCCCCGCCCTGTTCTTGAAAATCTGAAATAATATAAGCAATAGCTGTTTCCGTATAATAGCTGCAGCCCCACTCCACCCTCATCTGTCCTCCACAGGGATTATGAGAAAAGGCATCTAAGTCTCACTCAAAGGGTGTCATTTCATCTGAGGTCTGGGATACATCAGGTTCCTCCAAGTCTTCAAGGTGCATCTCGCTACAAAATGTCTCAGTGGGGGAGGAGGGGAGCAACATGAAGGGAGATTTTGCATTGTATTGTTCGGGATGCTCTGAGGTCCACTGTCACACCTGCTGCTCATATTGTCCTTCAGTGGCAGTGAAAAAGTCCTCCAGGACACCTTTCAGGAACTCAAATGTGGGCCGCTGCTCAGGGTTCTCCTTCCAGCACTGAAGCATCAGTTTGTACAGCTCTTCCGGACAGTTTTCAGGTGCTGGCATCCGGTAGCCGCGCTCCAAATTCTGTATGACCTCTGGGTTGCTCATCCCTACAGCCACAGCGCAAAGTGTTATGTTAGAAGGAGCCTGGGAAAGATCGTAGCATATATGGGTAGACTAGGATGCAGGGTAGTCCCAAGGACATCCAGGTCCAAAGAGCAAGATCCCCCACACCCGTATTAAAGGTAAAGGGATCCCTGACCATTAGGTCCAGTCGTGGCCGACTCCAGGGTTGCGGTGCTCATCTCGCTTTATTGGCCGAGGGAGTCGGCGTACAGCTTCCAGGTCATGTGGCCAAAATGACTAAGCCGCTTCTGGCGAACCAGAGCAGTGCACAGAAACGCCGTTTACCTTCCTGCCGAAGCGGTACCTATTTATCTACTTGCACTTTGACGTGCTTTCAAACTGCTAGGTAGGCAGGAGCAGGGACCGAGCAACGGGAGCTCACCCAGTCACGAGGATTCGAACCGATCGGCAAGTCCTAGGCTCTGTGGTTTAACCCACAGCGCCATCTGCGTCCCACACACCTGTATTAGGACCAACTAAAAAAACACGGCAAAGCAGCAAATTGGCTTTTGAATTTCAGAGTTCCTCAGACTTGATATTAACATCACCACTACCACCCAAAAAAAGGATCAAGGGAGAAAAGGTGGGACAGGGAATCGTAGAAGCTTTGTGTGCAATATTTTAACCTTCCTGGTGACTCAGGAAGCTCATAGCAAACTCATTAGGTTGAGGCTGGTATATGCTCAATGGAAAAGATTTCAGGTCACCCCAAAGAAGACTTTGTCTAGGAAGGCACCTGCCCCATCACTTCATTTTGCATTCAAGAAACTAAGGTGGTACCTTCAAAGCGCATTTGAAGCACATTCTTTCCCTCAAATAATTCTGGGCACTGTAGTTTACCTGTCACAGTTCTCAGCCACCCTTAACAAACTACAGTCCCATAATTCTTTGAGGGAAGAAATGTGCTTCAAAGACGCAGTGCATATGCAGCTTAAGTGAACAAAATGTTTGATCCAAGGAGTATTCTAAAATACCGTTATGAGTTTTGGGTGCCAGAGTTTGTAGGTGTCACCCATAAATTCTAGGTTTAGTAAGCGTTGGAATGTAATCAGTGCTTGGAGAGGCACACTCTTAATAGCTGGGCTCAGCTTCTGTGTCCTACCTACCTGATAATGGCCAAGTTGTTCAGCAAACAAACACAGGTTGAGGGCCTGTCAATAAAGTCATCAACAGGGCAAACAGTCTCTGCCAGAAGCAGGTGACCGTGGAGCATTGCCATTGTGGTTAATAGCCATTAATAGCCATCTACCATGAATCTGCTCACTTTGCTCTTCTGGTCAGATTTCAAAAGTCATGTACAAGCCTTCCCCAACCTGGTGCCCTCCTGATGTTTGGGACGAAAACTTCCATCAGTTCCAGCCAGCAGTTTTTCTGCTTGTTCTATTTATTTATTTCATTATTACATTTATACTCCATCTTTTCTCCAAAGAGCTTAAGGTGGAGTACACACTTCTACCCCTCTCCATTTCATACTCACAACAACCCTGTGAGGTGGGTTAGGCTGAGAGACAGTGACTGACTCAAGAGCACACAGGCTCCATGGCTGAGCGGGGATTTGAACCCTGGTCTCCTAGCTCCTAGTCCAGTTCTCAAACGACTACACCACATTTGCTTTCCAAAGGTAAGAGTTTACGGAAATGTTTTTTTCCCAGTGCTGCGGATCATCTATCCATTTTATTTCCAGCTATTAAGACTATCTGTATAGAATGATTTTCCCCCTCCCAGTTTTCTACCAGTGGAGACTTTAGTATGGCTTTCTGGCTGAATTTTTGAATTCACAGTGCAAGGCAGGAGAAGGGTTTTGTGGTTTTGTTTTCATAAAGGACTCTGGTTCTCCCTGTGGATACAGAGTACTTTGTGCAGGAGGGGAAATGGTTGCATTTTGCTGCTGAGAAATTCTGACCTGGGTAAGGAATCCGCCCATAGGTGATGATCTCGGTCAGCAAGATCCCGAATGACCAAACGTCTGATTTGATGGTGAATGTCCCATAATTGATAGCTTCTGGGGCTGTCCACTTAATGGGAAATTTTGCTCCTGAAATACACAAAGAATGCAGGATCATATGAACCTTGGTGCAGAATTCAGGTACTTTTCCTGGTGCTGTAACTGGTGGCTGTTAATGTGGTGACCACAAGAAGGAGCTCTACCTCCACCTGACACCAATGACTGCCCTGCAGACCTACAACCCGAGCAAAAATTTATTTTTCCAATCCTTACAACCTTTCCCAATGCAAATTTGCAGGAACAGATGCAAAATTCACATTTGTACCATTGGTAAATATTTCTGGCTGCTTGTTCAGGTAACCTAGGCTAGAAATATAAACGTTACTGACTATAAGCAGGAGGAGAGGTGACAGGAACTGGATCTCATTTAGACCTTCTTTAGAAGATAAGAAGAGCCCTGCTGGATCCAGACAAAGACTCATCTTGCCCAGCATCCTGTCCTCACAGCGGCCAATCAAATGGGAAGCCCATAAACAGGATGTGAGTGGGACAGCAGCCCTCTTCTCACCCATGATCTCTACCAACTGGTACTCAGTCAGAGGGATGCTGCCTCTGGCGCTAGAGGGAGTGTCCTAAAGGTAAAGGTAAAGGGACCCCTGACCATTAGGTCCAGTCGTGGCTGACTCTGGGGTTGCAGCGCTCATCTCGCTTTATTGGCCAAGGGAGCCGTCGTACAGCTTCCAGGTCATGTGGCTAGCATGACTAAGCCGCTTCTGGCAAACCAGAGCAGCGCACAGAAACGCCGTTTACCTTCCCGCCGGAGCGGTACCTATTTATCTACTTGCACTTTGACATGCTTTCGAACTGCTAGGTTGGCAGGAGCAGGGACCGAGCAACGGGAGCTCACCCCGTCACGGGGGTTCGAACCGCTGACCTTCTGGTCAGCAAGTCCTAGGCTCTGTGGTTTAACCCACAGCCCCACCCGGTCCTACCGGCCTTCAAAAAGCTGGTGCCTGGCAGATGTTTTGGACTCCAACCGCCATCTGCCCCAGCCAAAATGCTTCCCTGACTGGGGCTGATGGGAGTTGTAGTCCAAAACGTTAGATGGTATCAGGTTGGCAAAAGGTGTTATATTATTATTATTATTATTATTATTATTATTAAAATAACTTGAAGCAACTTACAAAAAAAGAATCCCACATACATTAAAACCAACATGGAACTAAAACAAGTCAAAGCTAAAAGTACATTCATATTTATAAAAAGGTAGAACTAACACTGAAGGAGGCCACATATAACTGAAGGCCAAAGGACGGGTGGAAAAGAATCATTTTTCCTGGTGCCTAACATTTTGTGTGTGAGCATGCGCACACACTGTCTCACACACATGCACACACCAATTCTGAAGCCACTGTGTAATATATTTCTTTTAAAATAGCTTGACTATACCTCGGTAGTCAAGAGAAAAGGGGGGGGGGAGGGACTAGACTGGATTTCCTCCCAAAAAAAGATGGAGGAGGAGGAGAAATGGCTTCCTTCTGAAGACTGGATTCTCCTGCTCTCCATGTAACAGAGGGAACTAGGTTGAGGAAGAAGTGGGCCTTGTTATCTAAGAAGGGGACTTGCTTTCTCCTCACTGCACTGCTGGGTGAAAAATCTCTTCAGAGAGCTCCAGCTACAGGTTGCTTCAGCTCAAAACCGCAGCCCCCCCAGCGCAGCCTCTGTGTGAAAAGCACTTGCTCACACTTCTTCCCTCTCTCTCACACACAAAGCAGCCCCCCACCCCACCCCAGCAGGCTCTGGTTTCCTCAAGAGGTGAGTTATTGCTTCAAGCAAAGGCCTAGGCTAAGCAGCTGTGGCTGTCAGTTGCCAAGCTGTGAGATGGGGAACGGGGACGAGTGCTTATTATATGTTTTCACCCACCTGCAGTGGGAAAGGGGCAGGAGGGCAGCTGAACCACTGAGCCCCATAAGACTTTGCAAGGGGGGGTGGAGAGGAGCATCATGACCCACATTCTAGGGATCCAGCTTCCAGTACTTATGCAGGTGTGTGTGCCATGAAATGCAAGCACATCATCTTTTCTGCAAGCCTATCTGCACATATAAGTCCATATAAGGCACTAGCCCCCGGGTTGGTAGAAAGTTCTGGCAGAGAAAAACTGCCTGTGATGGTGTGGGCATGTAACAGAGGGAACTGCACATGTGAGGATATTTTCACCTGTGAAATAAAGTAATTCCACATTGTGCAGGCTTGTAAAATGGCCACTCAGCCTCATGTCACCTCTGGCAAGGAATAATTTTCCCCACTCAAGAAGCTTTGCAAAACTGTCCTCACCCCACCCCACAGCAACCCCATTTTAGGCCAATTGTGGACAGCCTTCAAGCTTGAAGGATCTATGCTGTTGTTTTTTACTAGATCCTCAATGTCCACCAACCATAGTGACTGGGGAGGCACAGCCAGAGGTAAAGTTGTGATGTGATTGTTATTGACACTTGATGCAAGAAAACTTTTACTTATGCTCACCAATCTAAGTGATACAGCTTACTATACATAATGATGTAATTTTGGTATATACACTTTGACACAACTTTGTTAAGCTAATCAGAAACATTTATCTGAGTGTTTGTTGTTGCTTTCTTTTTATGTAATTGTTGCATGTTGATATGCTCTACTGTAAACAAAGATATATCTCAATGTTTAAAGATGACAAGGATAAAAAACTATGTTACCAAAAAGGAAAAAACCTTTGACTCAGAGTTCGAACCAATTGCCATAGGAAGTTGCCATATACTGAGTCAGATCACTGGTTCATCTAGCTCAGTAGTGTCTACACTGACTGACGGCTGCTCTCCAGGGTTTCAGGAAGGAGTCTGTCTGGTTTAGGCAGATGGGAAGAGAAAAGCCATTTATTGTCGCTAATGTGGGGAGTGGGAATTGGAAACCTCCCTTGATCTATTTCCTGATCATCCATTAGTCATCTACCAGTAGATCCCAATCTACATTCTCACCCCACCCCTGCCTCTGTGTTGGGCCGCAGATAACTAACACAGATAAGCCAGGACAGGTACATTTATATTTCCTGTCACAAAGAGGCAAGCAGCAGCTGACAAGACCAGGCTGAGGAATAAGACCCACCCTCTTGAGCTGTGTACTCATCCTCTATAAGCCGGGCCAGGCCAAAATCAGCAATCTTGCAGCAGAGCATCTCTGACACCAAGATGTTGGCAGCTCGCAGGTCACGATGGATATAATTCTTCTTTTCAAGGAAGGCCATTCCTTCCGCTATCTTTATGAGAGAAGAGGATGGGGTTGTTACATATTTCTTTATTGCAATTTCATCCCACTGCTCCCTTCCTCCCAGTATAAGATTCCTTCCCCTGTTAGGTAGGTTGGAATGATAGTCATTTGAGGATAGTGCATGGCTGACAATCTCCAAGAAACTTCATGACTGAGGATTTGAACTCAGGTCTAGCCTCACCACTCTAACCACTGCACCAGACAGGTGAATGTCTCCAAGAACAACTTTCCCTGCAGTTTTCCCCTTTTTGTCTGGCAGATGTCGTTTGCTTTTCTGCCCAGCGGGCAGAATTTCAACAAGGGCAAATTTCTGCCTGGCTGTGTGTCCTTGGTTTTCTATTGTTTGTTTCATTAATATTTTAGCTCTGCACCAAGGAACATAAGCTGGCACATGAGCCCTTCGCACATACAAATATTTATCCTCACAACAATCCTGTGAGGTAGGACAGATTGAGCAGTAGTGATAGTGACTGTCAGGATCACCCAAGGGGTTTCATGGCTGAGCAAGCATGTGAATCCTGCTCTAGGTCTGACACTGGCTTTCAGCTGCTTTATATATTCTGACTTCCTGCACAGAACTCTGGGAATTGTAGTTCTGTGAGGGTGCTGGGACTCTTCCCCTCAGCAGCAGATATGAACCAAGAAAAATGTCAGTTTGCACTGAGCACTCCAAAAGTTAAATAAAACCTTATTACCCATGTCTTAGGTAAGCTAAGTCCGTTAGCTGATGGAAAGATTAGGCACCCCATGTTTCATTTGTAATGTGGACATTATTCTAAGTTCTGTTTCCCAGCAGAAATCCTTCATCACATTTATTCTGGTGTGAAATTAAGTTTTCAGGAAATGCAATCTAGACACCCAACCCATCTCTCCATATCATATATTCCCACCAACTGGTCCTCTTCCACCATCCTCCCAGGTTTTATTCCTTGCCCGCTCTTATCCTCACCTGTGCTGACATATCCAGCAGTTTATAAATGGTCAGCTTGATGCCTTCAACAGCTTTGAGGAAATCCACCAAGTTTCCTGTATGGGGGTGGGGAAAAGCCTATTAAAATATGTGAAATTTTCTGCGCAGCTCTGCTGACCTATTTTAGAGTTCCGAGCTGCTATCACTCAGCTGTGGTTGTGAACTTGAATACGTTGTTCACCCCAGGGAATGTGTGCTGCTTGTAGACCATCACTAAGGGGGGGGGGGGGTTCAGTTGCTAACAGGAAAATTCAGGTTGTCTAATTAAAGTGGATGCTGTACAAGAAACCCACCTCCAAAGAACCCTGGACTTAGGGGTGGGGAATGCACTGGTAAGTGTGAGAGCAATTGCTTTGAATTGCCTCTCCACAAACAAATCAGAATGAATGCTCAATAAACAGCCGGTGTTATCTAACCTCCCTGCAAAGTTTGTGCAAATGAATCAGGATAGATGCTCAACGAACAGGTCGTCTTGAAAAGGCCATTGACTCACAAGCTTCCTAGAAGCTGGTCGGCCGGCCTCTTTGCATGATCTGGAGGGAGAAAGAAATCCTTCCCTTGACCTTTACTAACAGCTATGCATTTTTGGAATCCCACCATTTATTCTCTTTCCTCTTTGCTCTTCTCCCCCTTTCCCCCTAAAGTGTCATCATGGCTTTTTGTTGGTGATGCTTGACAATTTTTGATAAATCTCAGCTCTAGGCAGATACCATCTCTGGTGCAGCCTGCTGAAGGGACATATGAGAGCCAAAATGGGTGGTAAAAGCTTTGAGAAGCAGGAAACCCCTCCCAAATCCTCTGGCTATTTTTGTGCCTTGGCAGGCTGCTCCCATTGTAGCTGTAGCTGTGTCGCACAATAACCTTTAATTTCCTTCTCTTTCTCCACTGCCTTATGCCAAATCCAGCAAGCGAGCTGGGGTTCTGACCTCCATTAATCTAGAGCAAAGGGCACCGCAGAGGAAGTGTCTAAAACAAATCTGATGATACAAGAGAGGGAGAACAGGAGGAGGAGTGGGGACATGGGAGTCAGCACCCTCTGTCATGGGCAGGGGATAAAAAAAACCCCACGGCTAATTTTACTCCCTTTCCATATTTTTCTTGCTTTTCATTCTATCCCAAGCACAGCCCAAATCTGAACGAAGAGTGGTTATAACATTCAGAGGTACTGTTGTGTGGTGTCATACATTGAGGGTCATCTTTCTGTAGCACACAAATGGGCAGTGAAGGTCAATTGATTGCATGCTAATAGACAGCGGTGGCCAACTGATATTTTCTCAGTGTGCACAAACGCCTAAAAGATGCATCTTTGTGAGGCATCTAATCATAACCTGCATTTTTAATCAAAGCTTATATTTTAAAATTCCTGTATATTAAAATGAGCTTAAAGATTTTCAAATGTTAAATGCCAGACAGAAGACCAGCTGCCTAAGAACCTTGGCAAGATGTTTATCCTCCTGGACAAGGGCGCCCCCTGATTTATAGCAGAAAACAATTCTCAAAGTCGTAAAAAGGGAATTACAGGCTGAAAGCCAAGGTTACACTGACCCTACATATTACAGAAGATAAAAAAAGCAGAGAAAAACATAATTAAGAGTGGGTAAATAGTAAAATAAAACCATGTGCCTCCCATTAAACTTGACCCATATTTTCCTAAGATTAAAAGGCCAAGAGCATCTGGTTGGCAGAAAGGGAGGGAGTATTTTGGGAAGTCTTTTTCTAAAGTTGTTTCTTTCTTAAACTGAGATCCTTTTAAGATTTCTTTTCCTTTTAAAAGGTTATTTATGTTATGTATTAAATATATTGGCTTAAATGTAATTATGCAAAGGAATTAGAAGCTAAGAAATGTTAAATCCTTATGCTAGATTCTTATTTCATATAGTTGGAAGAGACCACAGGGGCCATCAGCCCAGCCCCCCCTGCCAAGCAGGAAACATCATTAGAGCACACATATGGTTGTCAGGCCTTTGTTTAAAGACCTCCAAAAGAAGGAGATCTTTCAATGTTGATGTGAACTCAAGATCCTTGACATCTGTTTAAGATAAAAATTTAAAACTATTAAACCATCTGTTTTGGAGGGCAATAGGGCAAGGAGGGCAAGAGGTGAGCTGGTAATTAAGGTTCCTTGTTGAGACAAATGTAAGATATATGACTACTTATTTGTCATTTATAGATAGAAGAATATATAGCTTTTTGTTTCCCATAAAAGGCAAAAAGGAAATGGGTGTATCTTTTGTGATTGGTTCTAGCAAACAGTCAATAGGAATTTCAACCAGGCTGATTGGACAGAGGCAGCCACAGGAGGAGCAAGGGGGCTGGATTAAGGAAATATAAGTGCTGGCCATAACGGCAGGAGGCCAGGCCAGAGCTTGGTAACCATATACCACTGTGCCTCTCATTTATTTGTCTGACAAATAAATTATTATTTTAATTTCTCTATTGCTGCATTGAATATTTCATTCCAGCTAAGCGTTAACCACAAGCAGGGTGCTACATTTGATCAGCTTTGGTGGCTAGATGCTACTGTGTTAGACGGCTCTCGTAGGGACTAAAGAAGCAGTGAGGTTGCTGTGTGGTCAGCCAAACAAAGACTTGAGCTTTGCTTGCCTATCAAAGTTGGAGAGGTCCCTGTGTTTCCTCTTGCTGCCAGCTTCAAGTTCTCTCGTGCCTAATGGGCCAGAATCCATTTAAGGTGACATATCTGCTGTTTATAATACGTTGGAGCCGTATTCTGAGCCATTCTAAAGAGAACAATCAAGGGAACATTCCTGTATTCTTGCTGCCTGGAAGAAGGAGCCTTAGTTGGCTATTTGCCTTCAGAGAAACTGCTTTAAAGATAAGCACTTTCGGTTTGGATGCTTGCCTGTTCCCTCATGCTTAACGTTTGTGCAAATACGCAGGTATCAATGCTCTCCTTTGAGTGCTGTCTCCAGTCATCTCTCCCAACAGGAAAAGAACCCTGAAGCACAAGCCTTCCCCAACCTGAAGACCTATAGATGCTTTGGACTGCAACGCCATCAGTACACAGGCAGTCCAGAACATCTGGAGGGCCTTAGGTTGGGCCCTATAAGACTAGAAAAAACTTCTTCGCTCACTGCATACGTAAACTATGTCCCTCCCACAGGAGGCAGTGGGGGCCAGAAATTCAGCTTTACAAGAGGACTGGACAAATTTAGAAACTGCAGAAGGGGGGATTGTCACATTAGTGATTTGATTTCTGGGAAATTATGGGCAGTGGGAGTCAATGGTACCATCTTGAGCAGGTGAGAAGGCCCTGTCTGCTGTCCTGCTGCTGCATTGGACACTAGCAAGTTGTCAGGACTCTCTCCCAACGTTGCCAGGAGAAGTTCAGGAATATCAGTTTATTGTCATTAATTGGGAAAATATATGCACGGTTCTTGTTAACTAAGCTTACTAAGTGGGCCGAAGTGAACAACTTGATTGGGCCTGAACAGGCTGGTTTTAGACCGAATCAGTCAGCGGTCGATCATGGCTGGAGTCTCTGGAGAACCCCCGGCTCAAAATGAAGCTCTGCCAGAGTGAAGGAGCAGGTAATGCTGTCTAGCGCCTCACCTTTTTCCATGTACTCAGTGATGATGTACATGGGCTTCTGGGTCACCACAGCATAAAGCCTCACCAGCCGGGGATGCCGCAGTTTCTTCATCAGGTTAGCTTCAGCCAGGAAGGCCTCAGGCGACATGCTGCCTTGCTTCAGACTCTTGATGGCGACTTTTGTGTGGCCGTTATAGTAACCTGCCGAGGGACAGAGTGAGGATCTCAGCTCAGGAGGACTGGAGCCAGGATTTGGAATCGCACCTGGCAATGCATGTACCTCCACAACGGCACCCTTGCTGAGTGAAGGGACCAATGGGTGTCTGGCGGAAGAACTGGGGTGTTAAAGGACCCCAAGACTGTCCTCGTTTTTTAATCACTGAAATGTTGCTGGACATGCTTTAAATCTTATCGCCATGAGGGCTAGAAACTTGCTGGGTTTTCCAAAATCAAAGCTGAGGTTCCTTGGCTGAAATCTATGGGCAAGCAGGATGCCGATGACCCCTGCCTCCACCCGTCTTTCCCTGCTGCCACCCCTGCTACTCACCCATCCAAACTTCTCCAAACTGCCCAGCTCCCAGTTTCTCCACCAGCTTGAGGCTCTCCCGAGGCACCTCCCACTCATCCTGCCACCAGGGTTTCTGTGGTTTCTGAGTCTGACAGGGCTTGCCGAGGCGGGTGCAAAGCCCATCTGTGTTGCCTGCGAAGAAACGAAAGAAAGACAGAAGCTGAAGGTCGGGGGGGGGGGCAGCAGAAGATGTGTTTACACCATCCGGCTAAGAGAACATTAGAACACAAGAAGAGCCTGCTGGATCAGTCCAATGGTCTCACAGTGGCCAACCAGATGCTTGTGCAAAACCTGAGAGCAGGATTTGAGCACAAGAGCTCTCTCCCCTCCTGCGATTTCCAGCAGCTGGTATTCAGAAGCATTTGCTGCCTCTGACTGGAGGCAGAGTATAGCTATTGTGACTAACCCTCGATAGCAGTGGGCGAGAAGCACAGGAGGTGACAAGTGTCATGCTCCTTGTGGGGCCAGATCTGCTGCCCCTCCCAGCTGTCTCCAACCTGCTGCTTAAGATGACTGCCTCACCAAGCTTCATGGGCAGCCCAGGCCAGGGCACCAAACAGGTGAAAGCTGGCTTTGAGCAACAGATGTATTGGTGGCACCAGCTTTCGTGGACCAGAGCCCCCTCCAGGAGAAGGAGCAGTGTCCTTCCTCCCAGCAGCCAGGACAGGCAGAGAGAGGCTTTCAGGGTTGGGTGGCCTCTTTAGCCTTACTCATATAATGCTCCACCAGCTGGTGCAGGCTCTCAAAGGTGATGCGAGGGGAGATGTAGAAGCCGCCGTTGTCCATATTGCGGATCTTATAGTGCTTCACGACTTCTCCCTGGTTCTTGTCAAAGTCACGGATGGAGAGGGAAAAGGAACCTGAGGAGACACGCAAGGAAACAGAGTGAAGAGGTTGGATCCTGGATTTCTTTTGTCCCCTTACACCCAGAAACATGTGGGCTCCTCCCCACTCCCCACAAAAAAACCCTAGCATTTGCCTTGCTGATTTCCGCCCCCCCCCCTTCTGTCAAAATTCCACAGATAGTTCTCCCTCAGCTTTTTGACTCCCTGGCGCTTCCTCTTTCCCCCTCTGTGGACCCACACTCCAAGAAAATGATGCTGGTCTTAAAAAAATTATTTTATTTACACCACAAAATCATTCAGATATTTTATTTTAAACAGGAACCCCAAATTTCCCTCAAATGTTAAGAATGTCTTCTGGTTCTTTCAACAGAATGGAACAGCACCCTCAAAGTGGTCCAGCCAGGCACCATACCAATGAGATAATATTCAAGAAGTAGAGAGAATCAATACCTGCTGAACACTCTGGTTTAGAACATAAGAACTAAAGACGAGCCTGCTGGATCAGGCCAATGGCCCATCTAAGCCAGCATCCTGTTCTCTCAGTGGCTCTAGCCTGAGCATGGCTTGGTTAGCTATCACCCAATGGCAGGATGAAAGGGGTGCTTGTGTGTATGAAAGGAAAGTTAGGGAAACTTCTCTCAACTCAGGCTGTGTACACATTCCCATCTTAGAGCACAGCTATGACCTTCTTTTTCTCTATTCAGAGCAAAGCTGGCTTGGGGGAAAATACGCCAAAGCACAGTACAGTGGTACCTCGGGTTAAGAACTTAATTCGTTCTGGAGGTCTGTTCTTAACCTGAAAGTGTTCTTAACCTGAGGTACCACTTTAGCTAATGGGGCCTCCCACTGCCGCTGCGCCGCCACCATGCAATTTCTGTTCTCATCCTGAGGTAAAGTTCTTAACCTGAGATACTATTTCTGGGTTAGTGGAGTCCGTAACCTGAAGCATCTGTAACCCGAGGTACCAATGTATTTCATAAGAAATGACAATATAGATGTGGATTGTAGCTACAAGTCATGTGTACACACCACTTCCCAAACCAGAAGCAGGAGCACACTAGATGCAAAGTGTGCACACAGACTCTTAATTTTTTAAAATCTTTCTCCAGCCTCTGTTACAATTCCTGGAGAGAGAGAATGACCCTGTGTGGATACATGTGGGTTGTGACACACATGCCTGCCCAGGGCCCTCTTCCCTCACCGCCCCCTAATTTGGGCACAGTGGTGGCGGCTGTTGATTACCTTTGGTGGATTCACTCTCCCGAATGAGGAAAGCGCCGTGCGTGTTGCCTGCGGTCAGGAGCTGCCGTTCTGCATCCTTCCTGCTGAGAGCTTTGAAAAACCAGCTGCAAGAAAGAAGTAGCACAGAGAGGTTTACAGAGTTTGAGCCTTTCAGTATGCCTCAGGTAGGCAACAGCCATTTTAATTTAAAGCAAAAGAAAACATTAATCAATAAAATGTTCAACTTTTCAGATGTGTGTGTGTGTGTGTGTGTGTGTGTTTAAACAAAATTTCCAAGGAATAACACCCCTTCCAGCACCCACTCTATCTTGAGAACCCAAAGGCCATAGTCACACCAATCATTTGTGAATATGAGGCCTTCTGCATGCCCTTCTCCTTAACAAACAGATTAACTAACAGCGCCACACTAAGCAATGAGTCCCATTGAGTTCAGTGAGATGTACTCAGAGAAGTTAATGGGTATAAGATTGTAGCTTACTTTCAGAGGAACGGTCCTGAGTAGACATGTCTATCCAAGATTGCACTTTTTGGCCACACACTTAAGCACCATTAAACTCTTTGGGACAACCATGCCTAGGATGGCACTGTAAAATATCATACAGTTGATTACTTTCTATTTAATTGGGTTTTTGGAGGGGCACTGCATGTGGAGAAAAGTGGAGATGTTTTTACTCACGGCTCTTGCTCCAGGGTGTTCATCCTGGCAACAAAGTTTCTTGGAATGTAACCCACTCGCCCGGTGGTGAGAGACTGCGCTTTCCACCATTCCCCAGTCCTAAAGGGGAAGAATTGAATACCAGTCATTCTCCTACCTTTGCTTGATCTTGATCCCACATCCATCAGGCAAAGGGAAAGAACAGACCAAAACCTGATAGTCTTGTGTCACCTTGAATGAGTTCCTTTGCCTTTGATTCTAATCCAGCAAACACACATGGGCTGCATTCACACGGCAGTTAATTCCATTTCCCCCAATCTTTCCATAGTTTCTGCATTACATTTCTGCCATAGTTTCTGCATTACATTTCTGCTTTCACAAGACATGAAAGCCACCTCCAAATATATAGTGGAATATAGCCACAAGTTTAATGCTGATTTCTATGTTATTTGCTTCCAGGGGGGGGGGGGGAAATCTGTTTTCATTTCTTTATTCAGTTCAGCTTCTATTGAGCATTTAACTCCAAATGCCAGCAGACACAATGATAAGGGTTTCAAACATCGAAAAATATGGAATTCCCCCCACTGTTTCAGTGAATGTTCAACTTATGGCATCTACCATTCTAAGTATGAGCGTGTTCAACCATATTGACATGTATCAACCATAGTGTCTTGGTCAAAAGAGGTCAACATTTTTTTCTGAATGACATGGTAGAAGGCCATGTATCATGGGATGCAAACCCACAATGCAGCAGCTGCTGCTGCTGCTGCTGCTGCTGCTGCTGCTGCTGCTGCTTGGGTGTGACAGATGATTATTTTGTTGGTGTGCCAGACCTAAAGGTAACACTCTAACGTGGAAGAAGACTTACTCTTCCAGTACCCGGAGCTGTTCACCTTTCCGGAGCACCAGATCTCCATCATGCAGCGACTCATAATCATATAATGCAACCACCAGTTTATCTATAAAGAAAATCAGCATGTCACTATAAGACAAACCAGGTTTCAGGACTAGAAGAGATGTTATTTTGAATTCAGCTCACATAACATCCACTACCCCCCCTTCCTTAACGTGGTGCCCTCCAGATGTTTTGGAACACCACCTTCATCAGCTGCAGCCAGCATGTACTGACTGTGCTAATGGGATTTGTAACCCAAAACATCTGGAGGGCACTAGGCTGGAGAAGGTTGTACTCCATGAAGGACTTTAATATTTTCTCAGGGGCTATCATGTCATAATGTGATCCTGATCATGTCTCAAGATTGAATCACGGGGCCTTTTTGGTGTTGGCACCAAAACTGTGGAATGCCCTTCCCAAGAAGACCTGCTGGTCCCTTCTTGCTTTGCGGAGGACCCTCAAGGTTCATCTCCATGGTGTATAGATGTTTTTAAAATGTCTTTAGTCTGCCTTATTCTGACCTTAGTCTTGCTACTTGTTTTATGCTTGTGGGATGTAAACACAGGAGCAGTCAATGACAACATTCCTAGAGTGTACATGTTAGAACATGGGGAGGGATGTCTGTCCAGCAAGCAGGTAAACTTCCTGGGGACGGACTTCCTCTGCATGTGACCAGAGGTGGGTGTGGCCTCACCTGTGCAGATAAATGATAAAAGCACAGGGCAAGCAGCCATTCTCTTGCCTCTTGCCTCTCTTGCCTCTCTCATCTTCATCTTCTGAAGGAGCAACATGCCCTCTTGGCTCTCAGCCAAAAGAGGAGGACAGGACTATCTTGCTATAAGATAGATTCTGAATGTATGTAACCTTTTTAAAGCTGTCTGCCTTCTGGGATCATATTGTGAACAGAACGTGAGTAAACTCTTTTATACTTTTATAAAGACTGTGTCATGTCTTGTATTTTAAGAGGGAACAAAAGGGGAAATTACCAGAGTAATTATTATAGAGGTTCTGGCGAACCTGTGCAGACATTACCGTTGCGAACTTAAAGGGGAATGTCATAAACTCTGCTGATATTTTGGGAACTTGTTAGCACAAGTTGGATTATGATACAATCTCACAATACATCCTCTCCTGCACCCCAGAACATTCTCACAATGCTTGACTATGATTTTGATTGTTGTAATGGTTTGTATTCTTCACTAGGTGTTTTGAATGTGCCAGCATAGAAAACCAGAACAGAAATTTATTAAACAAGCAAAGACTGGATCAATCACAGAAACAACCCACGCATTCACCATTGTAGAGGGTGGGAGGGATGTTTTTAGTGGTGCCTGTAGAGCGATCAGAAAAGTTCATCTCAGGCTCCTTTGATATGTTTCAAATAACACTGAAATGCAGGTCTTTCAAGACAGGGAGCACAGTGTTCTGGGCCTCTCTCTGCTAGCTACCACGACACTGGCAATGGCCCCTGGCCTAGCTGGTCTCTGCTCTTGAGTTGCCTATTTGACCAACCCACTCCAAGACTGTTTTTGCATCCCCAATAAATCCAGACAGTCTTTGTGCTATAGTTAGAAGTTGGAAGAAAGGCAAGATTTTAACCTTGAAGAGGTGAGCTGGGAGGAGGAACAGTTTCGCAAGACATCAGAGGATTGTACATTTCAGACCCATTGGAAATCAGCCTCTGTGGAAGAAACAAAGTTCAAATCAAGGATCCTTCCATAGCAGTGATCCTTGGATTTCCCACCAGCCCTATAATTTTATGACTTCCCCCTTATTTTTCTTGGGCTTTGTCACATTAATGAGAAAATTAATGTGGAAGCAAAGTGGGGCAAAGACTTTATGCAGAGTTAGCCAGAATTAAAAGTTGCCCTGCTGGGGCAGGTTGACATACAGCTTGAATTCCAGCATCTAAAATTATGCATTGCAATTTAATGGACAGGTTGGGGCAGGAAATGGATTAAACAGTAGAAAGGTGCAATTGGGCTTATTATCAGAGTGGGGAGAGTGAGCAGCTAGGTCTTGAAGTTTATGCAAAACCTGATAAGGAGCTAGTATGGGCTTTTAAGAAAAGGAGTGATGCAATTAATCTAGTTATTGTGTGGCAACTTTTGCAAGGTCTCTCACCTGGGACTTGGTGGCAGGGTCAGTAGGGTAATGGCATGTCTCACAAATTTCTATGTTTTCATCCCAGTCATCATCGTAGTCACTGCAGCAGCAACCCATAATCTCTGCATGGGGAAAACAAGAGACAGGCTGTAAATTCAGGTTCACGTCTCTGTTCTGCTAAGGATAACATTCATCAAGTCAAAAGAATTAAATGGAGACACTGTGGGGAGAGGGAGAGAGAAAGAGTTTTCTTAGAACAGAAATGGGGTGTCCTATGTTGTTGTTGTTGTTTGCTTTCCTCACAACCTTAACACTATTACTGCATGTCCACCCCACATTCCACCATCTGTTATTCCTGTTGTGTCCATAGGAGCCAACTCCTAGGGTCTGAGGAGTCTTTGCCCCCCAATAAAATATTTAACGGGGCCAGGGGGCCCCAAAGTTAATGGGCATTGTCATTCAAATGGTGTGTGTGCTCCGTATAATGCAGGGCGGGGCTTACCTCCGCCCCCCATCTTTCATTCAAGTTGTGTCTGTATATTTGGCTCATGTAAAAATATTACAAAGCATAATATGAGTCTTTGATTTTATGATTTAATTATATAAACAAAAACCAGCAAATCTGAGACCTTCCAGATCTTGTAGGGTTGAAGTCCAAAAACACCCAGAAGGTTAGGACGGTGTGAATTTGAGCATATGACATACATTAAAACCAAGATTCCATCGGCACAATTTCTGTTTTAAACCTGCAGCTGACCTCTAACCCTGTTTGCATTATATAGCATTTAGACATGTGAATATTCCACCTGGGTGAGAGTCTATGAACTTAGAATTGACACAGGGATGAATGTTGGTTTTGCCATAACACAGACATGGGGCTGTTTCATTTGATGCAGGATTGCCCAGTGGGTGGAAATCAATAAATGCATAAACATAACCTTTAACATGTCTCATTAAGTTCAGTCACCTCATGTAGTATGTGGATTCATCCCAAACCCCCCTGGAAATTTATTCCATCCACATAATTTGGTTTCATAGAGCAGCTATGGTTGATCACTTGCTAACAGTTCTGAATAATTGGGGGGTGGGGGTCAAAAGGAACCCCATATTTGGATCAATGGATTCATGCCTGACTGGTGCAAGGGAAACATGCATGAAAATGGAGAATGGCAATTAATTTACCATAGTTCTCAAGTTTCATGTGGCTCTCAACCTGGTCGTCCTGTCCCATCTCGTCCCACCCCCTGCCCTGCCCAATCCTAACCCGTTAGACACACAAAGGCATAAAAGGCAGAGTGAAATAAAGGGTGGAGTCATTTATGATAGGGTTGCCATATTTAAAGAGATAAAAATCTGGACACCTACTTGTCCCACAACCATCTGCCACCGCGGAGCCTCAGTTTACAAAGGTTTCTCTTCCATGCTCTGTTCTATATCAACAGTGATCACACACTTCTACAAATTACACTCAAAGGTGTTATAGGGCTCATATTAAGCAAACACTATTAAAACCACAAGGTCCGTTTAGTTAAAGCTATAGTTTTCCCAGTAGTGATGTATGGAAGTGAGAGCTGGACCATAAAGAAGCCTGATAACCGAAGAATTGATGCTTTTGAATTATGGTGTTGGAGGAGACTCTTGAGAGTTCCATGGACTGCAAGTAGATCAAACCTCTCCATTCTTAAGGAAATCAGCCCTGAGTGCTCACTGGAAGGACGGATCGTGAAGCTGAGGCTCCAATACATTGGCCACCTCATGAAAAGAGAAGACTCCCTGGAAAAGACCCTGATGTTGGGAAAGATTGAGGGCACAAGGAGAAGGGGACGACAGAGGACGAGATGGCTGGACAGTGTTCTCGAAGCTACCAGCATGAGTTTGACCAAACTGCGGGAGGCAGTGGGAGACAGGAGTGCCTGGCGTGCTCTGGTCCATGGGGTCACAAAGAGTCGGACATGACTAAAAGACTAAACAATAACAACAATTAAAACCACATTGCTGCCTTCAATGATTTGCATGGATTGGGAAAAGCTGCAATTCTGAAAACTCCAGGCGCAACAGCCTGCTCTGCACCCATGACCAAGTATAAGTGTGTGTGCCTTTCACTATTCATTTTGGCGATGCAGCCTTACCTTCTCCCATGCAAATTAATGGAGATGGTGATTTTAAAAAGTACATAAATATTATTTCATTTAAATCTTATTGCACAAATAATTTAATTTTTCAGATAGATAGATAGATAGATTAGATAGATAGAAAGGCATTTTAGCACTAATTAGAATATATATTTTAAATAAATACATAAACAGCTTGATAAAATGGCACAGGCTAGAAAGGTCATAGGGAAGGTGCCCTGTGTGGCAATAGGTTCAATATGTCAGCACACACCTGTCACAACCAGGCCCCTTAAAGAAGATGGGAGAGCTAAGAGGCAAAATCCCAAAATGGTTTTAGACCTTCTAGGGGGCAGTGGACATGATTTTCACTGCTCGACAGCTTCAAGAAAAACGCAAAGAAAAAATTAATCCTTGTATATGCCATTTATTGACCTAAGACCTTCGACAATGTAAATTTTAATGCCCTGTGGACTGTCCTTCTGAAAACTGGCTGCCCAGATAAATTTGTGAACATCATTCAACTCCTCCATGATAACAATGGCTCTCAAAGTGAATCATTCACAGTGGAATCAGGTGTTAAACAGGGTTGTGTTATCGCCCCAACTCTATTCATTATTTTCATTGCCATGATCCTACACTTTGTTGAAGGGAAACTCCCCACCAGAGTAGAAATCATATATCGAACAGATGGAAAGCTCTTTAATTTGAGTAGACTGAAAACAAAGAATAAGGTCATGGTAACTTCCTTCATAGAGCTCAGTATGCTGATGACAACGTAGAATGTGCACACTCAGAGGATGTCCTCCAAACCATCCTAAATATATTTGCAGAAACTTACGAAAAGCTTGGCCTATCACTCAACATCCAAGAAACCAAAGTGCTGCACCAACAGCACATAACAACCTCTGCAGCTCCACAAATCCAACTCAATGGTGTAATGTTGGAAAGTGCTGATCACTTCTCCTACCTGGGCAGTTATCTTTCTACAAGAGCCGACACTGATGCCAAAATCCAACATCGCCTGAGCTCTGCGAGTGCAGCTTTCTTCTGATTGAAGTGCAGAGTGTTTGAAAACAGGGACATTCGCAGAGAAACCAAAATGCTTGTTTACAAAGTTATTGTACTACCAACCTTACTGAATGCTTCCAGTTACAGATAGGTAGCCGTGTTGGTCTGCCATAGTCAAAACAACAACAAAAAAATTCCTTCCTAACTTAGTTGGTCTTTAAGGTGCTACTGGAAGGGGAAAAAATTATTTTGTTTTTACTGAAAGCTTGTGAAACATGGAGCACTTAAAAACACCATCTCCAACTCCTCAAAAGATTCCATCAACAGTGTCTCTGAAAAATTCTGCACATCACTTGGGAAGACTGGCAAACTAATGCCAGTGTACTGGAAGAAGCAAAGATCACCAGTGTCAAAGCAATGGTCTTCAACATCAACTTCGTTGGACTGGTCATGTTGTGTCTTCCAAAGCAACTACTCTATTCCGAAGTTACAAATGGAAAGCGTAATACTGGTGGTCAACAAAAGAGGTTTAAATATTCTCTCAAGGCAAATCTATAAAAAAAAGTAGTATAAACACCGACAACTGGGAAACACTGGCCTGCTAGCGCTCCATTGGAGAACAGTCTTTACCAAAGGTGTCACTGACTTTGAAGACGCTCAAACTCAGGACAAAAAGGAGAAATGAGCTAAGAGGAAGGCACATTTGGCAAACCCTCACCATGATCAACTTCTACCCAGAAACCTATGTCTCCACTGTGGAAGGATGTGTGGATCCAGAATTGGCCTCCACAGTGACTTACAGACTCACTGTTAAGACCGTGTTCATGGAAGACAATCTTACTCGGCTACGAATGATAGCCATAGAAGAAGAAGACCTTCAGATTTCTTGTTTATTGAGCATTCACCCTGCTTTGCCTGTGCAGAAGTTATAGGATGTCATCTATTTATTAAGGATCATCCTGACTTTTTAAAAAATATATTTCACATTCTTCAAGAAATATCAACATAAAAACAGTTACAGATAGGTAGCCGTGTTGGTCTGCCATAGTCAAAACAAAATAAAAAAATTCCTTCCAGTAGCACCTTAAAGACCAACTAAGTTAGTTCTAGGTATGAGCTTTCGTGTGCATGCACACTTCTTCAGATGCACATCTGTGTATCTGAAGAAGTGTGCATGCACACAAAAGCTCATACCTAGAACTAACTTAGTTGGTCTTTAAGGTGCTACTGGAAGGAATTTTTTTATTTTGTTTTAACATAAAAACATGCAGCAGATGAACCATTCTGGTGCGGACCCTGCTATACTGCATATGATGTAACCGCTTCTATTCAAATTTGGACTTTCTGCAATCTTGAGAAATGATGGAAGAACTATAGGGAAAACAAGGGAGGGCAAATTGTTGAATGCTGATATCATGTGGATGCCCCACAAAACCTAGGTGAATGAGGAATTAAATGTCTAGTGTTTGAAACTTCCCTAAACCTCATACAAGAAAATACGCATAAAACTGTGGGAGGTAATGAAAACCCAGAACTAGAAAATCTTTCCAATATGATGCACAATTTCTTTTTCTTTTTTCTTTGCTAAGTATGTGGGAGGAAGTCTGGTTATACCCATGATTCAAGTGTTGACAGCTAAGGGAGTGGGATGGTTTGAAAGTACAAAAACAAAACAAAAAACGCCTATCATTGCATGTTCCTCCCTGAAGTCTAACAAGGTTTGTTCACGAGGATTGGGCCAATTATTGATAGAAGTAAAGGTTCACTTTTCAGTACAGTTTTTAGATTTTGGTAATGGAATAGAATAATTGCCAAATTTATGCACAAGCGAGCAAATCC
This sequence comes from Podarcis cretensis, assembly GCF_951804945.1. Classification (NCBI taxonomy): domain Eukaryota; kingdom Metazoa; phylum Chordata; class Lepidosauria; order Squamata; family Lacertidae; genus Podarcis; species Podarcis cretensis. The sequence continues at coordinate 34,632,752 of NC_137177.1, forward strand.
AGGCTTTAGCAGAATAACTTCTGTCAAAATATTGTTCATTGTTTGATTACTAAATGACTGCTACTGTAGCTATAGCTAAGTTTTATTACTTAACGACTGCTACTATAGCTAAGGTGAAGGTAAAAAATACAACTCAATTTATGTTTAAGCCACAGGCTACTATAACAACGAAGAATGCTCAAGTAGATGGACCCTCTAAGACTAGATTAAGGATCCTGATTTAGGATTAGATTAGATCCTTGATCTGCAGGAGAAGATAGTAACAGGATTACACTACAGTGGTACCTCGGGTTACATACGCTTCAGGTTACATACGCTTCAGGTTACATACACTTCAGGTTACAGACTCTGCTAACCCAGAAATAGTACCTCGGGTTAAGAACTTTGCTTCAGGATGAGAACAGAAATCATGCTCTGGTGGAGCGGCAGCAGCGGGAGGCCCCATTAGCTAAAGTGGTGCTTCAGGTTAAGAACAGTTTCAGGTTAAGAACAGACCTCCAGAACGAATTAAGTACTTAACCCAAGGTACCACGGTACATTTATTAAAACTACCAATGATTTAGAAGGCTATCTATCAGACATAGCCTAGTTTTGTGTTTTTTTACACTGGGTGTTTACCGCATTAATTATTTCAGTTCATCTGATCAAAAGGATTGGAAAGCCCAAGATCAAAAAAATTGTTTAAAGTTGATATCTTTGTGGCGCTGGGCAAATTAAAGAACTGCCACTTTACCTTATGTATCAAGATTTAAGGGAGGAAGAGGGTGAAGTTCACCCTGAATAAATATAATAATCACTCGTTACTGGGAAAATATAACTATTCTGGAGGGAAAAGACTGAAATGTTATAAATCATATTGCTTGTGTGTTGTATGAAGCTGCAAAATGAGCCCCTACATGTAGCTACCCCAAAACCCCAAGTGGTGAGAAACTCCAGAGGTTTCTGAACTTATCCAGGGTTTGGTTTCATTGAAATGAAGGCCAGCAGAGACTGTGGTGTTTTTAGGGGATATGGCACCCCTTTCCTTATAAACAAGGACTCAGGTCGGGGGCAAAAATCTAAAAATGATGCAATGGTTGAGAAATTTTTTATACAAATGCAGTGTGTTGTAGCGGAGTGGGGATGTGCAGGGTATTAATTGTTGTTGTTGTTTTCCCAGTGTGCTATAGTGAATGTTGGACAAGGAGGTAGGAGATCGGGGTTCAAATCCTCCCATGAGCCATGACCTTTGGCCCCATCACTGCTTCTCAGCTTAACCTACCTCGCAGGGTTGCTGTGAGTACAAAGGAGAGAGGGAGGACCATGTATGCCACCTTGAGTTCCCTGGAGAAAAGTTGGGGTATAAATTAAATAAGCAATGCAATCGCTGAAAGCTGGTATGGGGCAATGCAGGAACAATGGGGATTACCAATGACGAAGAGAACTACCAATTCCAGTGTTGCCTCAACACACGCATTCACGGGCGTCGCAGTCTGCAACACATTTGCCAGGGAGTAATTCAGATTGAACATTTTTGGAACATGTGCTCCTGTAGTAATAGCGCTTTCCAGAGCTTACTTTACAGGGTGGGTGTAAGGTCTGCAACAAGACTGGGTATTCAAGGTGCTTTCAACACTCTTACAGTGCATATCTCTTCATGCTCCCATTATTTCAATGGGACTTACTCCCAGAGAAGTGCACATAGAATTCTAGCTGGTTCAAGTGCTGTGTAAATGTTAAATACTGCTGTTTTCATGCTGTACAATAGACATTATTATATAGTATGCACATTAATTAACACAATGCAATATTTGTACAAAAGCACTTTTATCCACCTCAACTATTAATTCTATTATTATTTTGGTTTACTGTATCTTTAAAAAAATGAAACTTAAGGCAACTTACAAAAATGTTTTCTTTCATCTCTTTTTTTCTCTTTTATTCACTTAATTGTCATGTATCTTGATTGTGTTCTATGTGGATATATACATAATTTACGTTGCACACATTGCATTTCTGTGTAAATACTATATGTGATATTTGAGATTCGCTTAGTAAAGCTATAAACATATCACACACACAAAAATATGTATACTGATGTCTACATTTTTAAAGGGAGAAATGGTTTGTGTTTGCCTTCTTAATGGTTTATGCCTCTCATTTTAAGCTCATCTTTTTCAATTTTTTATTTTAAATGCACTGCCTGCTTTTCAACCTACAGGGCCCCAAAAGAAAGAAAGATCAGTGCAGATGTTGAAATTGTAATAAAATCGTTACATTAAAGAAATAAACAATGGGAGATAATGTTATGACGCTTTTAACTCAGAAGCCTCCCCACAACAACCAAATAAAATGTTTTAATGTCCACATAAAAGAACAAATATAATGGACTTGGCAGGTCTTCCTTGGGAGAGAATTCGTGTGTCTGTGTGTACAATTCTTGCCTAGAGTTGAGAACTATACGGGGCCACCTGGTCCTTGTCCACGCCTCACCTGGCCATATTTGCCCTCTGTCACTTACCTGTTAGCAGGGTGAAAACTAGTCTCTCTCCGGTTCCCACAAATTGAAAGGGAGGGAAATGGCCTCTTCCTCATCACATTGGGCAGTGAATCATAGTGTGTCTAGAGTGCCAAAAGGCTCCAGGAGATCTCAGACGCATACCCTGTCCTTCTCTCTCTTTCTCTCGCCACCTTCTCTGCTGATTTCCTGCCCTCCGAGTGCTTTGCACAGACAGCTCTAGAAGCTTGTTCTCAGCACTTGTTTGACCACAAAAGGTTCCAAGGCTGCTAAGAAAACCCAGAGGTTTCCTGCCAACTTCAAAGCCCTCCCTGCTGTCGTGCTGGATGGTTCCACTGGCCCCACGTGGATCCCATGTCCCACATTGTGTAGCTCTTTGCACATCTGACACGGTCAGCTCCTATCCAAGCCCAGGGGACTCCTGTGAGCTTAATTCAGCTGCTAATGTTGTGAATGCTTCCATGTTTCTGTATGGCAGCTGTCTTGGCCTCCAAGCCAGCATGGAGTAGTGGACAAAGACTTGGGCCACTTGGTGAGTAGTTCACGATGCCATCATGGTCCTTTTGTTCTCTTAGCCTTGCCCATACCACATCTCTGTGGTTCCTGGTGGGGCCCATAGTTGACATCTGGCAAATCAGGGAATGCACAGTGCCTGTGGCATGAAGCTGGATGGAGACAGTGAACCACAAACACCCTCAGGCCAAGCAGAGCCCGTGATGCATAGTGGTTGGAGTGGAGAGTTGAAGTATGGCCTGGGAGACCAGGGTTTGAATCCCCACTCAGCCATGGAAATCGAGTGACCTTGGGCCAGTCACTGTCTCCTGGCCTAACCTACCTCACAGGGTTGTTCTATTGATAAAAATGAGAGAGGAAAAGGTATTAGTATGTAATTTTAGCTTATAATGTATATTTTTAAATCAGTTGCTTCTGTTTACATTTTAAAAACTTAGTTTTATTGAAGAGTTTAATGTATATTTTATATGTTTTGTAAACCACGTAGGAGTTTTATAACATATTATTAAGCAGTATACAAAAACTGTTAAATGCATAAAAATGTATGCCACCTTGAGCTCTTTGGATGAAAAATAGGATATAAATGTAATTAATTAATTAATTAGACTGCTCTCCCCACCCTCTTTGATTCTGGCCCCTCAACCAGATATAACTTTTATTTTTTAAAAAATTAGTTTTCAAATTATAATGGAACCACAGAGAAAAGTAAACAATAGCAAAAATTCAATAATATATCCAAATAAAGGCAAAGGCATACAAAAACTAAGCATACGTATTATATACTAATACCTAATCTAAAATCACGACAACCATATTTCTCTAGCTATCTGCATATATGAAACTAAACCTCAATACCTCAAAATCTGCCTCTTCCAGTATGAACCGACACAGAACCTGTAATCTACACCTGAAGCCCTTCTCTGTGTGCCTCTTCCATGAGAGATCCATAGGATGGCAAGTTAAGAACAGGCCTTTTTTGTGTTGGCTCCCCATTTGTGCAATGCTTTCCCCAGGCACCAGGCAAAAACAAACCTCTTCAACCATGCCTTTGGCTATTAACGATCTATGGCCTTTTAAAGCAGGGTGGGGTTGTTTTTAATGTTTTTGCTTTTTCTCCCCTGCCCGTTTAAATTATTATTATTTGCTTTGTTTTGTTTGTTGTTTTCTTTTGTTTTTGCAAAGATATCTTGAGTTGCCTGCAGTGAGTGAAGGTATCTAATAAATGTAAAAAATAATAACTAAAAGAAATAATAAAGAAATATACTATATGAAATAAAATTCCACTGTATCGACAAGAAATGATTGGGATCCTCCTGTATCTTAGAGAACTGTAATTTAAGTGTTGTTGTTTTTCTGCAATAACGAAATTTCAGATTTTTTTTTAGACCATGAGGCTATAGTCTGTATCCCCGATGGTGGGAGGGAACAAAAACTGCAACTGCAGTTCAGTCTTTTTAAAGCCTTTCAGGGGACCCTAGAGACAGGTGCTCAGCGTCCTTCAGGTCTCTCAGGTAGGCATGTTAAGTACCTGTTTTGCATTTGAAGAGATTTGCAGGTGATATGTGACAGATCGGCTCAGAGAAATGGAGGAACAGATCAGGGCCTTTCTTCACAGCATTATCTGCACATCAATAAATGCAGCGAAACAGTGGGAAAAGAAAGTCCTTCTTCATGCAGTGCTTAGTTAAACTCTGGAATTCCCTCCCACAGGAGGCAGTAATGGCAACCAACTTGGCCAGCTTTAAAAGAGGATTACCCAAATTCATGGAAGAGAAAACTGTTGGTGGTATGCTCCAGACCAGGCATCCCCAACCTTCGGCCCTCCAGATGTTTTAGACTACAATTCCCATCATCCCTGGCCACTGGTCCTGTTAGCTAGGGATCATGGGAGTTGTAGGCGAAAATGTCTGGAGGGCCGCAGGTTGGGGGTGCCTGCTGCAGACCCTCCAAGTGTCCCTCTTTTCCAGGGACGTCCCTGATTTAGAGAAGCCATCCCAGTTTCTGATTTGTTCCCCAAATGTCCCGCTTTTTCTAGGATGTCCCTATTTTCATTGGAGAGATGTTGGAGGGTATGGAGTTATCCAGACCCCAAGTTGTCTGAAGTCAGTCCTGCATAGGGAAGTTTTTTAATGTTTAATGTTTGTTCTGTGAACCGCCCTGAGACCTCCGGATATAGGGCAGTATATAAATTCAATAAATTTATTATTTTTGTTGTTGTTGTTGTTAAGTTGTGGGTGAACATATCAGACAACACAGCGATTCTTCAAACAGCTCTTGTTTATTCACAGACCCAGAACATAACTGAACTGAATGGTTCAGCCAGCCTGCTTATATAGAGCTCCACTACGCAACAGTAACAACTTTCTGTAACTATCCAATCACTGAACGTCACTTTCAATTCCTTGTTTGCATACATGGACCTGAGTGAAAGCTATCTACAGTATCCCCCTGCTGGCCCAGGGTGAGAACTTCAGTACATAACATTCATTCATTCATTCATTCATTCATTCATTTATTATTATTATTATTATTATTATTATTATTATTATGTTTTTATATATGTTGGAAGCTGCCCAGAGTGCTGGGACAACTCAATGTGATGTGTGGGGTTTAAATAGTAAAATGATTATTATGGAATGGGATGTTGCTATTTTAATCGGAGAAATGTTGGAGGGCATGATGCTCTGTCTGCATGGTTGGAGACCATTGAAATTCAATGGTTCTGAATATCAGTTGTTTGAAACCACAAGAGGGAAAAGTTCTCTTATGCTGTTGTTGCATGTGGGGCATCTGGTTAGCCATTGTGAGAACAGGATGCTGGACTTTATGGGCCATTGGTCTGAACCAACAGGTTGCTCTCGTGTTCCGAAGGTCAATATAAAGAAAGAAAAGGGAAAGGAAAAAGAGGGCTTCTTTTCATTCTAAAGAAAAAGACAAAGGGTTGGTGAATCATGAAGTTTGGGGTTTCTTCTCCATTGAAGTTTCATTAATTCATGCCAAGCCCAGGCCTACCCTTTCAGCTTACTAAAAGAACCACAGAAGCATTGTTCGCCATTTGGGAGAGCAGTCACCAAACAAAAAGGCCTGAGAGCAAGCAACGAGCGTGCTTAGGAAACAGTACGTGTGAGAGAAAGATCCTACACAGAATACAAAAAAAAAAACCCACAAGAAAACGTAGGGCCTTTGTAGCGCCTTGTAAAAGATGAATGCACCATATTTGAAGAGTATGAGTTTTGTAGGCCAGTAGTTCCTTTTCTTCAGATGATAGCACTGACGTCCTTCTTTCAGGCTTCCCCCAAAGGCCTGTGAGAAGAGGACGCTGGACTTGAGGCGCCATCGGCCTGATGCATCAGACAGGCTCTGCTTACGGTTTTGTGATCTTTGTTGTTGTTTAGTCGTTTAGTCGTGTCTGACTCTTCATGACCCCATGGACCAGAGCGCGCCAGGCACTCCTCTCTTCCACTGCCACCCACAGTTTGGTCAGACTCATGTTGGTGGCTTCGAGAACACTATCCAACCATCTCGTCTTCTGTTGTCCCCTTCTCCTTGTGCCCTCCATCTTTCCCAGGCAAAACATGGCATGTGAAATTCCACACTCTTAACGAGGAGATATTTTTTTTATTGAGTAAAGTGCTACAAATACAGAAGTTCAACCCATCCCGCCCAAAAAGCAACCACATACTCATCCAACCTGAATTTTATCAGAGGAAATTTCAATACAAATAAGCAGCAGCAGCATTTTAGCCAGAATGATCACTATCAGTTATGTGTGCTCTAAACCAGGGCCTTTCCAGACCTGAGAAGCAGTGAAATGAATATGAGAGGAAGCGCATGAGATCTTTATTTTTAAGGGTTACTTTCATAAATGCTGACGCAGAGGAGATGCAGACTACTGCTCAGATTTTTATTTTTTATAAAAACTTTTAAAATTCAAAATTAAAACAAAGCATATTATCCAGAAACATATCATCCTTATTTCCCCCCAATTTTCCTCCTTCCCCCACCCTCCCACACAACCCCACCCCCACCCCCCATCTTCCCTCAGTTCCAGTCTTTGATTTCTCTAAGAATGCTGTTTTCTGCATGTTACACAAACTATTTAGCTGATTATTATCAATAAAACGTTTGTGAATGTTTATTCAAAGCCAGCCAAGGAGTCCAGTTCGCTTTGTTGCGTCTTCAAATACTTTGTAAAGGGTTCCCATTCATCTTTAAATTCATAGTTATCCTTGCCCCATAGCTTATATGTCAGTTTTGCCAGTTCTGCATAGTCCATCAATTTTTCTTGCCATGATTCTTTAGTTGGGGTTTCTTCAGTCTTCCATCCTTGTGCTATTAAAACTCTCACGGCCGTTGTCGCATACATGAAGATATTTTTCAGCTTTTTTGGCAGATCTTTCCCTACAATACCTAACAAAAAAGGCTTCAGGTTTTTAAACAAATGTTAAATGGAACATTTTCTTCAATTCATTGCATATCATTTCCCAATTTTTTTTAATTACATTACAATCCTACCACATATGATAAAATGTCCCCTCCTTTTCCTTACACTTCCAGCATATATTTGAACTAGTTTTCTACATTTTCCCTAACTGCACTACTGCTCAGATTTGACAGCCCCATACTGTCCCCCCCTGCCCCAACCTCCAACTTTAAAGCTGCCCAGGGAGACACCAGATGTGATTGGACCAGCAGCATTGGGAGCTCTTTCCTGAATTTAAATCACTCTCTTTGAAGCAGCTGAAAACAGAAAGATGCTTCTATCACAGGGTTGCTATTATATCATGCCTGTAGATATTCCTACCGTGGATAACAAAAACTTTGGGTTAGGGCAGGGGCAGTATTTTGATGAGGGAAATGGGGGATGCATTTGAATCAGGGGAGAGGGTTGGCCACCCCTTCCCCCAACAGCACTGATCTAAATTTAGAGCGCCAATCCCAACACCCTTGGTGGCTGCTATGAGGTGACAGTGAAAGCATCGGAAGACCCAGTTACTGATCTCCCACATGACTCTTCCAGCTGTTTTGGCTGTAAGAATCGAGCCCACCCACCTGTTTCTGAATGAGTCACTTTGCTGAGTGTATCTTACTCTATCATCAGTGCCAACCTTCCTACTATCTTTTGGTTTGATCCAACTGCCTAGGCTTCCCACATGCTGTTTCCCTGATTGGGCTGCAGATTCTCAGACTCACATCTTACCTCGTTTGACAGTGGAATGGATTCTCCCTAAAGGTGGTGGACTCTCCTTCCTTGGAGGTTTTTGAGGAGAGATTGGATGGCCGTCTGTAATGGATGCTTTAGTTTAGATTGCTGCACTGCAGGGGGTTGGACTAGATGACCCTTGGGGTCCCTCCGAACTCTACAATTATAGTAATTTGCCTCCTGCCATCTCAACATGTAGAAATGTAGCCAAAGCAATGGTGCCTGATGACACTCAGCCTAAAGGAAGGCAACCCACAGAATGTAACTAAACATGCCAAGTTCTTGGAGAGTGAGTATTTCTGGGACAGGAGCAGTTAAATGATCTAAGTACCATACAGGCAATTTGCACATAAGGCAGCTCCGTGCAAATGCAGCTTGAACCACAGAAGGGAAGAAATGACCTCACTGCACTTTAAACCACTGATGTGAATGTACCTTGAGGTCAGAGCAAAGTGGAAGCGATCTCCGCATTCACAACAAACCATTAACTGTGGTTTACTCTGACGTGTGAATGCTGCCAGTGCCTCAGGCGTACAAGCGGCCCTGACTGTGGAACCAACTGTTCTGGAGTCCTCCTGGGGAGAGAACCTGGTTCTGCTTTCTGTTTCAGTGATGTTTGTTTTTATATTCTACACCACTTAGAAATGTTTAAAACATTAAGGGGTTTATAAATGCTTCTCAATAAGTATATAGTGACAGAACCAGGCTCCCTTCCCAGGAAGCCCAGATATTAATTCTAGTATTAGTGTTTGAGAAATGTTATTATATGCAAGGTGGCCTCTCCTTCTTTAGGGCAGGGGCGAAGAATCCCAAGGGCTGCATTCCCTTGTTGCCTGGGGGCATATACCATCAGTAAGCATGGCCAGAGGCAAACACTCGACTTTGTACATTAGGCTACATTCCAGCTATGCAAAAGCTGCACACATACCCATATGCACACATCCCTCAGGCAAGAGGCATCATCACAGTTTAAAAATGCGTTCTAGCCCGGCAAAAGTATTCAAGGAGTGCACACAGCAGACCCAATGGCCTGGGGAGAGTGGGTGTGGCTAAGGGTCATGACCTGGGAGAGTACCCACCATAGGAGCCAACTCCTAGGAGCCGTGGGGGCTTCAGCCCTCACAATAAAATATTTGAGGGGGCCAGGCCCCCACAAAGTTGATGGGCATTGCCATTCAAATGGGGGGGTGCACTGTGTCATGTGATCGATTATGTGGGGCGGGGCTTACCTGGGCCCCCACAATATTTTATTCAAGTTGGCACCCCTGGTACCGACAGTACCTAGACGGCCATGTTCAGCCCCTGATCCGCTGGCCCTATTGTAGGGGTTTGCATTGTTTTTGTTATGTAGTGAAGTTTCACCCTGGGCCAGCAGGGGGATACTGTATATAGTTTTCACTCAGGTCTGTAGATAGTTTTCACTCAGGTCCACGTCAGTTATTTTAGGCGGAACTCTGGGCTGTTGTTGCTACAATGTTGACAGCCGGCTGCCTATAAAAGCAGGCCGGCTGAGCTGTTTGCAGTCAGTTCTATTCCAGCTTACAAAATAAAGAGCTACTTGGAGAAATCGCTGTGCCGTCTGCTATGTCAACCCACAACTTAACAGTTTTGCACTGGAAGGTGCAAATTAGGACTTTGATGGCTGGTGGCTACTCCATGTCACACTCTGAAAAGAACAGTTGGTGTAGTTTGGATCTGGCTATTTCTGAAAAAGCCATTCAGAATTGTGGGCTCTGCTGCTGTTGGGACTGATGCCCACCTTCCAGTTTGCTCATTACCTGCTCAGCTTTTTAATCTGTAAATGAACGTATGTTGTTCAGGCACAGGGCTGTTTGAAACAAACCGTGCAAAGTTGTATCTAGAACAGTGGAGTGGGTGAAGCGTTGTGGCAAAGTACAACAGGTATAAAGAGACCAGCAAATGTTTTATTTGTCTGTTTATTTGAAGTCTGTAACCTGCTCTTGAGGCAACAGCCTCTCAGAGTGGCTAACGCGTATTAAGAATAACATACGATAAAACAGGGGCAACAGGAAGAGATAATAAAAGCTGGAGTACAGTCGCCTGAGGAAATGCAAAGGAACTGAAAGGATGTCAGATCTGGTGCCAGGCAGGCTTCCCTGAAGAGAGCATTCCAAAGTTGTGACAAAAAACCTATGCCAGGTTTCTCTGTGTGAGTCCCTGATGGGTTTATGCGTGTGTATCACTTGCTGAAGGATGCAGGCCTTAACAATGCAATCAGAAGAGGGGTCAAGCAAGGCCCCTCAGCACAGAGAGAAACGGCGAGAGTTGATGTTCATGCGTGTGACACCAATGTGCTTGAGGGGTGTGGACAAGAGGAACGCCATCTTGGGTGGGATGTTACACAGCAGGTCAGAGTCCTCTTCACAGCCCTCCAGCTCGAAGGTGGCGTCGTCCAACATCTCCTTGTGTTGGTGACAGGCCTGTTCCACCTTCAGCCGGTGGATCTGAGCACGCAGGCCCATTAGTTGCCGTGCCAACTGGTGATCCAAGGCCTGCATCTCCCGCTGGATAGAAGCAAAAGAATAACCATGAAGCCTGAGAGACAACACATACACACCCCATAAAAAAATTAAAAGAGCATGGCTGGATCAGACCAAAGGCCATGTCCTGTCCTGTGGAAGTGTCTTTGAGAGGGTGGTCAGACCCTGAGGAGGAGTGTGAAGAGCTTGGGGAATTGGAGGACCCTGAGGAAGGTGGGGTAACAGGTTCTGAACCCCAAGAGACATCTGATCTCAAGGAGGGTCCCAGTGGGTTACAGGATGGAGATCCTCCCTCCCAAGGATGCTCAGGCAAACTCAAAAGTGCCTCCTGTCACCTCCCTCCCAAACACACCCACCATAGCTGATCCAGCCAAGAAGGTGGTTCCTCCCGTTACATAGAAGCTAGGAGCAAATCGCATGCCAAGTCAACAGCCACCCTGCCTCTGTCACCTAGGAGGCCGGCATACACAAACCTCACTTAGCCAGCCCACCAGAAGGAGCACCTGTTTGCTTGGGACTCCAAATGCTTGCTGTCCAGCTAAATGCTGTGCCCGCCTTGCCCTTCAATGGAAGGTGCAGGAAGTGTACCACTCGTTGGTTCAGTGTCTTAGGGCCCATCCACACTTTAGCTGAATGTGGGCTGTGAACCCCTTGTTCCTCCTTTAATTCTTACATGTCCATGCAGTGTTCTCCTCCAGCTACTGCTGTCCAATAATTTCTCATCCAGAGATTCCCTATGTTTTGGAAATTGAAACAGGACATCAATTTCATAGGGAATATCCAGATTTAGGGAGGAGGACAGGTGGGAAGGCAACAGTTGGAGGAGGGGGAATTAAAGGGGGTGTAAGGGGTTCACAGCCCACATACAGCTGACATCTCTACATTCACAGCAGCCGCTGTAACTCTCCAATGGCATACCCTCCAACATTTCTCTAATGAAAATAGGAATGTCCCATTCCGTAATGATAATTTTATTATTTATACCCCACACATCTCACTAGGTTGCCCCAGCCACTCTGGGCAGCTTCCAACAGATGTAAAACATAATAAAACATTTAAAAAACCTTCCCTATACAGGATTGCCTTCAGACAGCTTGAGGGTCAGATAACTCCATACCCTCCAACATTTCTCTGATGAAATTAGGGACATCCTAGGGAAAAGTGGGACATTCTGGGATGAAATAAGAGACTGGGATGGCTTCTCTAAATCAGGGATGTCCCTGGGAAATAGGGACACTTGAAGGGTCAGCAATGGTTTGACTTAACCCCAATCTTCCCTTGTCTCCCGAAGCAGACGGATGACGACAACAACAACAACAAGTCTTAAGCCAAAAATAAGCACACACACCCCAATTATTATACACTGTGGTCAGGACGAGCCCTACCATGAAGCAAAATGAGCCAAGCAGCTGAAGCAAAGTGGTTAGTTTATTTGAATTATTATTGTATATTTTTACTACTAGGAAATGGGAGACACTTGTGGGATTTCCCACCTCAGGTGCCAAAATAACTTGGTGGGCTTGAATTTTAGGGACCCTGATATGTGTGTGTGTGTGTGTGTGTGTGTGTGTGTGTGTGCGCGCACACACACACACACACACACAATGTTTAATGCTCTTCCTCAAAAAGCAAAATATATTGGGCTGCCCCTGATTGCTGCAGGCACTACTCTGCCTTCTAGATACTGTAGTTTCATTTACATTTACATTTACATATTCTCTATATATTCATTAACTTCCCTCTCTTCCTCCAGCAACACAGAAAGGGTTGTGTTCATTACGTGGTTAAAGATATGCTAGGAAATCATAACTGTTTACAGCAGTTTACCAAAAGCTCAAGACAAACCTAGGAAATACACTGCGTGAAATCAAAGACAATGCAGGACAGAGTTCAATTGGTCTTCGTAAGAGTACATTGATTATTGAGTTCATCTGCTGTTCCACTACAGTGCAGCTTTATGATGCTGGGGCTGATGGGAGTTGTAGTCCCAATTATCTAGGTATCAGGTTGAGGAAGGCTGCTGTAGAGGTGGGCTAAAAGTTGTGAAAAAGGGCAACTCCAGCAACTCACTCTACAAACTTTAAGCAGAAATTCGAGACAAAACAGGTACCAAGAAACAGGGACTGTACAGGGAGCGCATACTGATATGTGCCTGGACGGTACTACTTCACTGCCTGAAGCTTTAAAGATTTAAGCTAGAACTGAAAAAGACGGTCAGATGCAAGTTTGCCAGTGGAGTAAGCCATGCCAGAGAAGACCACTGGGGAGGTCTTGCAGGACGCAGCCTTTGCAAAGCTTGCGACCACCGGTGGTGGAGGTGCCTCCTCTGCCTCACTGCTCCAGACTTGCCCCTGAGGGCTGGGGCTAGTTGCTCTGATGCTCACATTTCCCCCCGAAAGGTTGGGAAAATACTCACCAGCTCCATCCTGAGCCACTCCAAGGCATCACCAATGGTGGGGAACCCACAAATGGTCTTCAAAGGGACGGGGGTCTGAGAGTCCTCCCCGGCCGTCTCCCCGCACTGCTTTTCTGGCAGAGTCCTGAGCCCGTTTCGCCAGGAGGGGCTTTGCACGCGGGCCTTCCACTCCAGGTAGGAAGGGCGCCGGGTCTGCAGCTTCAGCTTCGCAGTCAAGGCCTTGACGCTGTCCAGGTTCTCTGCCTCTGAGTTCTCCTCCTCTTCCCCAAACTCCTTGAACCTCACCAAAGACATCGCAGAGGTGTGCAGGCAAAGGGCTTTCTTTCCAAGACAGACCAACTCCCTCAGTCACCCACTCGCTCTGTGTCATATGTGTCCGTGCATAGAGGAAAGCTGTTTATTCTTGGAACAATAAAGCCCTGGCAATAAAAGAAAGAAAGCAGGAACTTTAATTATCCAGGGGTTAATGGGAGGCCTTTTTTCTCTCTCTCTCTTTGGTCCTGACTTATTGTCTCCAACTGGGAGGAGACACCCTGTTCTTTGAAAGGAAGTTTCAATGACATAAAAGACAGCGAGAGTGTAAAGCCATTAATCCCAACAGCACTCCTTCCTTTCCTGACTCTTACTGTCAGCAGAGAAAAAGATATGGGTCCTCCACCCAGGTCTGAAAAGGAGCCAAGATCGAAAGGTCACTTCAGAAGATTCAAGGGCACTTTATAGCAAATCGTGCCCTTGTTCAGCTGACATGTCAGTAAAATCAAGGTGAGATAGTGGATTAGCAACATATTCAGGCAACTACCCTCCAAAGTCTTATTGTTCCTCTGCATTGTGGCCCTCACCCAGCTTGCTTATGTTTTAATACTCCTTTTAATTACAGCACAACAATTACAGCATAGCACCACCTGCTGACCAGTAAGAAAATAGCCACTTGATGCACTTCAGTGCAGCATAGTGTTCACCAGTGAACTCTAGCACACTTTGAATTACCCATACATTGCAGTCATGCATCATGTGAGAACTAGCAGAGCAGACAGACACAACCAGCAGCAATTTCTATGTCTAGGGAAACAGAGAATGTTGCCTTATTTCTTTTCGGTTCCATGCATTGGCCTCAGAAGTATAGAGGTTCTGACCCAAAGCAAGTGAGCAGAGCAAGATGGGGTGAAGTAGAGCAAGGTCCATGTTCTGGCAAGGCAAAAAGTCCAGAATTCAATAGCACCCTGGACAGCTCTATGCATGGGTCACATTGGATAAGCAGGAAGAACATAGCCAGATATTGCTCCAGCACCAGTGGACCTCTGATTGAGCTTTAAATAAGCACTGTGGGCCTCTCTGAGCTGCCAGCTCCACTCTCTGTAGGAAAAGCCTCTTTGTTTAAAGGGGCCCAGTTGGCTCCAATGGTGTGGGGGAGACTGGGGTTCCTATAGGGCAGGAGTGGGGAATCTTTTTTGGCCTGAGGACCACATTCCCTCATGGCCAATCTTCCAGGGTCCATATGCCAAAGGTTGGTTGTTGTCAAAGTGAGCACAGAAACCACATCCATTCACATGCCACACAACACACACAGAGAGAGCACAGCACAGGCACATGCATGCATATCCACAGACACACCTTCTTCCCCAGCAATTAGGCTTAGGAAAAAGCATTCTCTGTCCAGCCCTCAAGGTCGGTGGTTTGAATCCCCGTGACAGGGTGAGCTCCCATTGCTCTGTTGCAGCTCCTGCCAACCTAGCAGTTCAAAAGCACGCCAGTGCAAGTAGATAAATAGATACTGCTATGGCGGGAAGGTAGACGGTGTTTCCATGTGTTCCGGTTTCTGTCATGGTGTTCTGTTGCATCAGAAGCAGTTTAGTCATGCTGGCCACATGACCCAGAAAGCTGTCTGTGGACAAGCACCAGCTCCCTCAGCCTGAAAATGAGATGAGTGGCGCAACCCCATAGTCAGCTTTGACTGGACTTAACTGTCCAGGGGTCCTTTACTTTTTTGTACTTACGGGGTGAGAAGTTTTGCATTGTGCTCCCTGTTCCCAGGTTTGGTGAGGCCACTAAAATTCCAGCACCCAACAGGCATGATATGGACAGGGATGGGCTCTGAGGATGCCCACAACAAGTCTCTGCAGAGCCTCTGCAGAGCTCCCTTTAGTCCAGGGGTCAGCAAGGTTTACCTTGCCTGGGCTGGTTCACTCCAGCAGAGATCCCTTTGTGGGTCGGATTGTGTTTGTGTGTGAGTGCCTGCAACCACAATTTATGGCATTTGTGTTTGCGCAGATGCGATTTCTGGCGTTGCGGAAGCGAGTCCCCGTGCTGTGCTGCACCGGTTTAGTGCAGCATGTGGGGACTCGCTGAGTGGGAAGCTCGGTTCGGGGGTGGCTCGTGGGTCGGTTAAATGACCCCCATTGGCCGCTTGTGGCCCATGGGCCTTAGGTTGCCTACCCCTGCTTTAGTCCCTTTCAGCTGGGCCATAGGGCATTTGGTCAGGTCATGTTAAGCTGGTGGCTTCTTTGCTGCTAGAGCACAGCTGCACTGCATTTAAGGTGGAACAGGAAGCCTGGACTGAAGGGACAAAGAAACGGAACTAGAGGGGTGTCCTAAAGCACAGCAGAGAATGGCCAAGCAGTGTGCTGGTTCCTTCAAAATGTCCAACATTGCGCCCTCCAGATGTTTTGCACTACAACTCCCATCATGGGGCCAAAGGTAGTTGCAGTTAGGAGGACCGCTTATTGCATTGCCAAAAAGAAGGAAAGGCATCACCAAAAATGTGTGTGTGTGTGGGGGGGGTAATTTAAAATAAAAATTATGCTTGTACACATAAAATTTGCATATGCTGATTTACACACATATATGCAAATCTAGAAATAATAGTTAAATTTCCATAGAAATAGAGTACATCTCACCATAGTGACTTGTGTGCCTTCTCAGTCTACTGCACTGGGGCTGTGGATGGGCAACTCTGAGCACCCTTTCTTTTCTTATGGCGCCTTATCTTTAAACTGGACTTGGGCGAGACAGCTGTACAAACAGAGGACTGTGCCTTATAAAGGAGGACACCCGGACACCTTAGTTGAGTCCCAAACATCTGAAGGGCACTGAGTTGGCAAAGGCTGATTTAATACAAGTGTGGTTGTACACAGTCTTGCATAGGTTTGCTGCAGCTTCAGATTGATCAGATAGGTCATTCCAGGCACTCTATTGAGCACAGTTAAGTCTCCAGCTTCACATTCTGCTAAGGAGCAAGTCCCATTAAACCCAGGGGGATTTACTTCTGAATAGACATGCGCTCTAACCACTACCCCACCCTGGCTCTTTAAATGGTCTTTAAATGATCTCCTGACTCTGCCACCATCAGCTAAGGTTACAGCAAGCCTAAAGGTGGTGAAGTTGGGTCTGCTGCCTACAACAGATGGAACAGAGCCTTCAGGCAAGGGGGACTAGGGCATTTCAACCTCCCAGCACAGCATGCAAGAGACTGGAGAATGGCCAGCCTGGAAGGAAGAAGGCAAGTTGAAATTCATTGCATTGCAATTCCTCAAGTGGTTTCAACTTATCACTTGTAGACTGAATCGGGACAAAGGATTTTTTATCACACTACCTATGCTAATTGACTCTTGGATGCCAGCAACAAGTGGTTTAAGGTCACTTTTAATGCAATTTTCACTGCTCTTTTCTGCATTTCATTTCCCTCCGACCTCACTGTTTACAGTCCCCCGCCCTCAAAACCAAGCAACCTAGGATAAGATTTCACGCAGCTGATGAAGTTTATGCCAGAATAAATTTATTGCATTGGTCTTTAAGGTGCCACAAAGCTCTTTGTTTTTGCAGCAAGAGAATAGCCCAGCTACCCCTCAGGAGACCAGGGGCCCTGTTTTCAATCTATAATATGCTGTAGGGGATGAAATCTCAATATTGTTGCATGCTACCCCAATCTTCGAGCTGTGAGAGGTGCCAAACCCCAAGATTTGTGTTTCTTTGGGGGAATAAGGCACAGCGGAGACTGTGGTGTCTTTATGATATATGGCTCATTTACACATATATACAACCTGAACCTACAATGGAGGGGCTCACAGCACGGACACCCCAAGAGGGTCTTGTTTGTACCACAGCTTTGGATTCAAACAGAATCGTTCTACTTTGACCCTCTCTCCAGCTTGCTTCCTTTACCAGCCTGCAACCTTTCCCCCCCTCCAGGTCAAATCACAGTCCCCCAAAACCCTACTTCAGACTCTGGCTTTGTCTTCTAACTAATTCAGAACTGGAGGGGCCCCACCAACTTTGCATCTGGCACAGAGCCTTTGTCTTCTTAGTGGCCCATTATCTTTCCTTAGGTCTCTAAATGGCTCATCTCCCAGGCGATTACCTCATGAGGAAACTAGTCTGGCTTATTTATCTTTTTAACACTTTCTGGGTCCAGGGATTAAGTGTCTGGCATCCACAAGCTCATAACAATATATTTGCACAGCATGAGGGTTTTGTTTTGCTTTCTTGCAGAATATTTCAGTAGGAAAGTTAAGGCTCTGCTCCATTCCTCTCTTGTTGAAAAGCGTGGATAAAAAGATGGCTTAGCACACCAGTCTGCAGAGCTCTCTCTCTCTCTCCCCCCACGCTGCCAGAGTTTCACTTCCTGTGGTTCTCTGTATATCTTCAAGCCCCATTTCCCCCACCATCTGCCTGGAGCCCATCAAGGCACAGGGGCGGGGGGAATATTGTGGTAGTTTAATTGCACTGCCAGTTTATCTAATGATCTTCACCTATCAAGTCCCTTGACAGTGGAAAAAATAAATAAACGGAAAAGAAAACATTATAGCCAGGCTACCTTAAACCCAATATCCTCCCTCTCTCTCTGCTTCTCAGCCTCTCCCACTCGGCTATGTGTGCAGTTCCTGTTGCATGCTCTCCTTTTTTTCCCTCTCTCTTTCACAATCTAAGAGCCAGCATGCTGGAACTCCTCAGCTATTTTGAGAAGCAAAACAGCTGTTGAAAGGTTTCTCAACAGCAGCAGCAGCTGCCTCCTGCACCTCTCTCTGGCCATGGCACTTCCAGCAGGCCCTGCACATGCTCAGGCTCTGCATCTTGCCCCCCTGCGGTCCTCCTCACTAGGGGCTTGACCCCCGACTTCTGCCAAGCAAGATCTCCTGCAGGTTCTGACAGGGCTCTGCTTCCAAATCCAGCTGTCAGGTAAGGGAAGGGGGCACCCACTGCAGGGAGCACCCCTTTGCTGGCTTTTTAAGAGGCTGTTTTGCTCTGTCTGATCCCCAGAAGCTCTAGTTAAAGGTAAAGGTACCCCTGCCCGTACGGGCCAGTCTTGACAGACTCTGGGGTTGTGCGCCCATCTCACTTAAGAGGCCAGGGGCCAGCGCTGTCCGGAGACACTTCCGGGTCACGTGGCCAGTGTGACATCGCTGCTCTGGCGAGCCAGAGCCGCACACGGAAACGCCGTTTACCTTCCCGCTGGTAAGCGGTCCCTATTTATCTACTTGCACCCGGAGGTGCTTTCGAACTGCTAGGTTGGCAGGCGCTGGGACCGAGCAGCGGGAGCGCACCCCGCCACAGGGATTCGAACCGCCGACCTTTCGATCGGCAAGTCCTAGGCGCTGAGGCTTTAACCCACAGCGCCACCTGCGTCCCTGGGCTGGGAAGATGACCCTACTGGCCAGAGGAGATGAACTGGCTAGGTGGCTCCAAGGTCTGACTTAAATTCACATAAATCCAGCTAGTAGCCAAGGATCCTTTTACGGCCCTCACTTTAAAAAATGAACACTGGCCCACCTTTCAGGGCTGTGTCTGTTCTAAGGATTGCTGTGATAAACGGTGCAGGCTTAGCAGGCATTGTGGACCCCCAGATTGAATGCAACCCACCAGTCAGGCTGCCAGCTTTTCAGCAGGGCTCTGTAGCTGTGGATTTAACCCATCATATTGTACACCTGTTAGCAGGTGATGCTTATCTCCATTCTGTTAAAAGCTTTGTTAAAAGCTGCACTTCAAGCTGCTCTGAAAGGCAAAAGAACAGACCAGGCTGCTTTTCTTTCTTGGTCAGTTGGCAACTCTACCCTTGGCCCACATATGGTGGCATGCCCAGGGATCTGGTGCCCATCTTCCTTTTACTGGCGTTGCAGGAACAGGACAGGCGTGCTTGGCCGCCGATCACACATTATGGAAGCCTAATGTATTGCCTTTATGTGAAGAGGAAGGTAGGAATCTGCAGAGTGAGACCATAGGCCCATCTTGCTCAGGATTGCCTATGATGATTGAGGGGGGTTGCAGATAGGGGTCTTTCTTTCCCAGCCATCCTGAGGATACACCTAGGACCTCCTGCATGTGAAAAGCAGGCCCTGCACCTGGGCAGATTTTGTTCCAAATTTGGATATCCCATATATTGTCATTTTGGTTTCTTTTTAATGTTCAAAGCGGCTCTCACAGGAAAGCGTTTTAAAAGTCAACAAAATTCCACAACATTATAAGGAAGTTAAATAAATTCATAAACACACGGAGCATTGTTAAATATTACTGTTACTTTTCCATTCTTTCTTCCTGTGCCTTCAAAGCAGAAGCACGGCACTGAGAGCAAGCCTCAATTAACACAGTAAAGAGCAGGGCTCTATCTAGAGATGGAGGGAACAGGCTGCCTCTGTCAGCAGATTTTGGGTGTCATGAAAGAGTAGAAAATGAATTATTAGCATTTGTCTGCCAGGGAAGGGGAAAGATGACTTGTGGGATTGTCTGCTTCAGGTTTCCAAATATTCCAACCAGCCTTGAGGCCTCTTGCACCTTGAATTGGGGAGTCATTTGCTGCTTTCTTTCAGGCAGCAAAATGTCTTGAGATGGCCCAGGTAGAGGCTCAGAGGGTTGTACTTTAGGCAGGTGTAGCCTTTCCCGTGGCTTTATCTCCACCCTAGGATGAGCTACATTTCTTAGTTTCGTTTATTTAGCACACCTTTAGCTGTGAGGGCTCTACAGCTCTTCTGGTTTTATTTATACCTTTTTATATCACATCTCAGCCCAGATCACCTGGTTGGGAGCAAGGGAAGCAGGGAGCAATCCCTCCCACCTCCACCAAAGCCAGACTGTGCTGTTCAGGAGGAACCTTGAAGGCCAGAGCTTGAGATAAGGAAATTAAGCAGGTGACGAGGCTTTTCTCTATTGCTTAATCTCCTGTTGGGAAAGGGAATCACATCTCACATGTTTCTGTATGGTGAGTGGCTGTCAGAGAAGCACGTATCTGGACTGGGGTCGCTTTGCATGATTTGTAAGTGCCAAACAATTACTTTCAAAACAGTCTTTGGAATGTTTTAGGAATCTGTCTTTGAATCCTTGTTTCGTTTTTGGCACATTAATCCCCTGGAGGCATAGAAATTGTGAAAATGTTAGAATCAGGCTGTTCCATTTTAGCTGAAATATCTGAGTCAGGCTTCTAGCTGAGGGACGGAGGGGAAGGGACATAGACACACTAGTTTTGCTTCCTCCTTCTTGGAAACAATGTGTTCACCATTTTGTTTTCTTTTTGAATATACCCTTTGAGTCTTATTACTTAAGCAAATTTGCAGGGGTTCTGGAGTCAAGCTGAACAGCAACACTATAGCCTGAACTGCACCCAGACCTTCACCTGAGGAACAAGCCTTGTCTGAATTCCATGTAGATATTTGAGTACAGTAGTACCTCGAGTTACAAACGCCTCAAGTTGAAAATGCTTCAGGTTACAAACTCCGCTAACTTGGAAGAGTTACCTCGAGTTGAGAACTTTGCCTCAGGATGAGAATGGAAATCGTGTGCTGGCGGCGCAGCGGCAGCAAGAGGCCCCATTAGCAAAAGCACGCCTCTAGTTAAGAACAGTTTCAGGTTAAGAACGGACCTCTGGAACAGATTAAGTTCATAACTAAAGGTACCACTGTACTACCATCAACAGAGAAACATGGAACAAAGCATCAGAGAGGCACCTCTATCTTTCCTTTCCTTTCGCAGCCCCCTGAAAATAAGACAACACAGCATCCAACTTTCCTCTTCTTTCCACTGCAGGGCTGCTGTGCCTTTTAAGAACAGAAATTTGGCAGCCCATGCTTTTCTCATCCGTCTCCCTGCATACCAGGGGAGAGTATCACCTGCTGAATTTCTGCTTGTCACACAACTGTCCGAATAAAACTGGCAATGGGAAGCCCTCCTGTTTCAAACCAATAGTTCTTATATTGCGATTCGTTCTCAAGCTGGGAAGGTGTCCCTTTTGCTGGGTTCTAGCTTACTACTGTCAAGCCCTTCCAGATGTGGAAATGTTCAGGGAGGCAGGAAAGGATATATTGTTTAATTATATCCTTTCCAACTTGTGTTAACAAGTTCTACAATTTAGCAGATTAACATTCCCTTTTTTAAACTTGCACAGCGGATAGCGTTTGCCAGGCCTCTATAAGCCTCTAAAATAAGTTTCCTGGTAAATTCCGCTTTATTCCCTCATAAAAAGGTAAACACGACAGAGTCTTGTATAAAAGTATACAAAATAGTTTACTCACATTCTGTTCACAAATGGATCCCAGAAGGCAGACTTATGTTACAAAATATGTACACCTGGAATCTATCCCATGAAGAGATAGTCCCTTTGTCCTCTTTTGGCTGGAAGCATCTTAGAGAGCATCTTAGGCTAAGCAGATGTTGCTTCTTCGACAAATGGAGTCAGAGAGATAGATGGCCACCTCCGCTGAGGTATGTTGTTACCTGCACAGGTAAGGCCACGTCCACATCTAGTCACATGCAGAGGAAGTCTGTCCCAGCCCAGAAAGAAATAGGAAGTTCCGACTGGCTAGTCCAGACATCCTCTTTTTATGTCCACTCTAGGGATGTTGTATTTGACTGCTCTGTGTTTCACATCCCACACAGACGACCCATTTAGTCCTCATTCATCCTGATCAAAAACAGCCTTCCCCAACCAGGTGCTATTCAGATGTTTTTGACTACAACTCCCATCAGCCCCATACCAAAACTTTTGATCAGTGTGCATAATCTGTATGTTGGGCAGAAATGCTGAGAATTTGTGTCACGTAACTGTATCTGGTCTTCTAAATGCTGTTCTGACTCACCTGCATCCGTCATATCTGTCTGCTCCTCCAACAGGTTCCGCTGGAAGGCCTTTTCTCTTCTACAGTCAGGTCCACAGGACTTTCTGGAGCAAAACAGACACATTTGCTGTCTGGGCCCAGCCTCTCCCTACCATGGAGTTTGCGGAGTTGATCAAGACCACCAAGGTGGACCATGTGGTGCTGTCACGTCCAGGACTCCCGACAGTCAAAGGGACACTTTGCATCACCAGTCACCACCTCCTTCTATCTTCCCAGCCAGGGGGAAACGGGGAACAGGGCCAGATTGAGCTGTGGCTTCTTATTCGCAATGTGGACGCCATTGAGAAAAGGTGACTGTCTCTCCCACATCATACCTCCCCTACCCCCATCCTCAGCATCACTCGACCTGTTAAGAATCACTGAGGCTCCATATGCATGAAATCAAAATGCTGTTGCTTTGCTCCCCGGGTTGTGAACTAACCAAACTAAGCCTTACAGAACCTGAGCAAATCAGAACCCCTTTTATTCCCCCACACCAAGAACAACTTGCAAAGGAGCTGCAGTTTTTAAGAGAAGCATTGCTGAGCCTAAACCTGAGCCCAGATTGAGGTCTTGCAAAGTGACCTCAGTGCAAAATATTAGCAAATGATGCAAAGCTCTGGGGAGGGCTGTAGCTCAGTGGCAGGACTTCTGCTTAGTGTGCAGAAAGTCCCAGGTTCAGTTCCCAAAGGACATCTTCAGGCAGGGCTGGGAAAGACTCCCTGCCTGAAACCCTGCTGCCAATTGGTGTGGACAATACTTAGTCAGACCAATAGTCTGACTCAGTGTAAGGCTGCTTTTTATATTCCTGTGTTGTTCCTATCGTGCCCACCTCAGGCTAGTGTCCTGGCTCATGAAGTCACAGACCAATAGAAGCATAGAATTGTATAGTTGTAAGGGACCACAGGGGTCATATAGTCCAACCCTCACAATACAGGACTATTTTTTCCAACCTGGGACTTGAACCCAAATCCCTGAGATTAAGAGTCTCATGCTTCACCAACTGAGCTATCCTTTTGTGCTTAGCAGTACTATCAGAAGAAAGTGCTTTAGGAACATGGGGAATAAAATCTTCCTCTTCTATAATACTGAATTACTCCTTTCCCCCTGGCTGTGCTCCGCTGCTCTTTTAACAGCAGCCTAATGTGTGGATGTGGGTGGGACGTGGGTGGCGCTGTGGGTTAAACCACAGAGCCTAGGACTTGCCGATCAGAAGGTCAGCGGTTCGAATCCCCGTGACGGGGTGAGCTCCCATTGCTCAGTCCTTGCTCCTGCCAACCTAGCAGTTCAAAAGCACGTCAAAGTGCAAGTAGATAAATAGGTACCGCTCCGGCGGGAAGGTAAACGGCGTTTCCGTGCGCTCTGGTTTGCCAGAAGCGGCTTAGTCATGCTGGCCATATGACCCAGAAGCTGTACGCCTGATCCCTCGGCCAATAAAGCGAGATGAGTGCTGCAACCGCAGAGTCGGTCATGACTGGACCTAATGGTCAGGGGTCCCTTTACCTTTAATGTGTGGACACTGAGCATGTGCTGTTTGAACCAAGTGCTGGCAAAAGAGCCTTGCCTCCCTAATATCTTCATCTCAGGCTGCTGTGAAAGGCAGAAGAGCAGGGCTGGGAGAGAAAGGCTGGTAACCCTGCTGGGATGGCAAGATGCTGGGCCGTCTATCTTGCCAAATGACCTCCACATTTGGCTTCTTGTCAGATGAGGATCAAACCAGCAACCGCCGCCCAGACCACCAACCCCTTGCATGCACCTGTGGCACAATGCTAACCTCTCCTCTTTCCTTCCTGTGACTCCCCAGCGTTCAGAATCTAAGTTGGTATCAAAGCACCCGGACTAACGGCTCTCCCCCAGAAACCAGGTTCGCCTTTTAACTCCATTTCAAGCTGCAAGGCATGGCCGCAGCTTAGAGGCTTAGTGTTTGTCTCCTCCTCAGCTTGCGCTGCTTGCCAAACTGGTGTGGGGCCTGAAGCAGTCCTGGGCCCCACATTTCCAGAAGACCCACCTCATGCCTGGAAGATGCCTGCCATTATTTTCTTGAACCCTGTTTATACAGGGAGAAATACATGCAAGTTATCCTGCCCTTGATTTCTGCACCTACAGTCAGGGCGGAGGGTGGATTGTGCCAAGTGGGTGAGAGCCCAGGAAGGCCTAATCTGAAGCAGAGCTCCCCAGGGCTCAGCCTCAGGAAATGTGGAAGAATCACAATGTGTCTCTGAGCATGTGCAGTGTGCCCATCCCTCACCTCTAAGTATCCACAGCCCTACCCGTTCCCACCACCTGAGTTATTTAATGCTGATTTTATTTATTTTAAAAATTATTTTATTTTATTTATGTTACTGTCTTGGGGGGACATGGGGCAGGCAGGTGTGGAGGACTCCCTGGTCCTGAAAGGGGTAACTGTGCCCCTGAAGGACCAGGTGCACAGCCTGGGAGTCATTTTGGACTCTCAGGTGTCCATGGAGGCACAGGTCAAATCTGTGTCCAGGGCAGCTGTCTACCAGCTCCATCAGGTACACAGGCTGAGACCCTACCTGCCTCGCCAGTGGTGCATGCTCTGGTTATCTCCTGCTTGGACTACTGCAATTCACTCTAAGTGGGGCTACCTTTGAAGGTGACCTGGAAACTGCAACTAATCCAGAAAGTGGCAGCTAGACTGGTGACTGGGAGTGGCCGCTGAGACCATATAACACCGGTCCTGAAAGACCTACATTGGCTCCCAGTATGTTTCCGAGCATAATTCGAAGTGCTTGTGCTGACCCTTAAAGCCCTAAACGGCCTTGGCCCAGTATACCTGAAGGAGCGTCTCCACCCCTGTCATTCTGCCCGGACACTGAGGTCCAGCACCGAGGGCCTTCTGGTGGTTCCAGCACTGTGAGGTTACAGGGAACCAGGCAGAAGGCCTTCTCAGAGTGGTGCCCGCTATGTGGAACGCCCTCCCCTCAGATGTCAAGGAAATAAACAACTAGCTGACTTTTAGAAGACATCTGAAGGCAGCTGCCGAGAGTGGCTGAGGAAACCCAGCCAGATGGGCAGGGTATAAATAATAATAATAATTATTATTATTGTTAATTTTAACACTGATTTTAACATTGTATTTTGCTGTAACCTGCCCTGGGACCCTGTGGAGAAGGGTGGGCAAGAACTTGTAGTAGTAGCAATCATAATCATAATCATAATCATAATCATAATCATAATCATGGAGGATACCTCAATTAGAGGAGAATCCTTCCATCTGCAGACAGCATAGGAGGTTGCCTTATCCTGAGTCATACAGCTGCTCCATTTAGCTCAGTATCGTTTAGCGCAGCCCACATGGCACCCTCCAGTTGCTGTTGGCTTAATGCAGATTCGAAAATACATTTCTGCTCTTTGAGCCAGCTCTCCCCTCTCTGCTTTGCTTTCTGTCGCTCCCAGCAGGCTGCTCATGTGACTTCCTGCCCCTCTCAAACCCAGAGTGTGTGGCTGCTTGGGATTGTGGCCAAAGGCCTCCACACCCACCATGCTCATTGCTGCTGCCTCTTCTGCTGCAGAGAAGTTCGGGGGGGGGGGGGAGGAAAGTGTCTCTGGATCTTCCCCTATTTACTGCCCTTTTATTTCATTTCCCCCTGCAGGCTTGCAAACGCTTCGGGCACCATCACGCTCAAATGCAAAGACTTGAAAATTCTGCAGCTGGAGATTCCTGGGATGGAGGAGTGTCTTAATATCGCCAGCTCCATTGAGGTGAACAACATGCCCATCCCATGTAGCCTTATCTGAACTCAGATGTAGATAAATGCCCTCTGAACATGTGCAGAGTGCCTGTCATTGCCACAGTCAGCCCACAAATTCCTTGGAAAAAGGAATGGTCCCTTCTGCCTCTGCACCCCCTCTATAGCTGTCAACTTTCCCCCCTTTTTAAGGGAAATTCCCTTATTCTGAATAGGATTCCTCACAAGAAAAGGGAAAAGTTGACAACTATGACCCCCTCCAATGGTAGATTAAATTACCTTGGCCTTTGAGGGAAGGAAAAGCACTTTGTAGCTGCTCAAAATGGCAACTAGAGCGTAGGATGAGTAACTCAGGTTTCCCTTCTCTCCCCCAAATCATAACAGGAAGGCAAAGACATAACTTAAATTCTGGTTCTATTTAAAAAAAATATCTGTGAGTTTGGAGGGTCCAAGTTGAGCCTGTGAGTGTCAGTACCTGAATCTAGACTGCTATGGTGGCCCGCAGCCAGCATTCCTGACCTGGGGTTGCTAGCTTGAGTGGCCTACTCTCTTGACCAGCCGAAGGGGGCAGGAGGCTTTGCTAGACCAGACCTATCCCCTCCAGAAAAGCAGATCTCGCTGGTGCATGTGTATGCCTTCTTCAACCAGGTGCTCTCCAGATGTTTTGGACTACAACTCTCATTGACCCCTGCTAACACAGTGATTGTATTTGTAGCCAGAAATATCTGGAAGTGCTGACTTGGGCTGACCACTCATTCAAAACATCTGCAGGGCCCTAGGCACACAAACACACACAGTCCCAGTGCACATGTCACTGTAAACCATGGTTAATGGTTAGTCATGCATGCACTAAGCTGGGCTGTTTGCACTTCCCCAGGCACACTTGGGAGAAACAAATGATCCCTGGCTTAGCGTAGTTTCAGTCCCAAACTATAACTAGTAATCCAAGAACAAACCATTTCACTGTCAAATAGCTCTTACTACTTATAATAAACTACTCTCTTCTTGTAATTTGAATCCTTTGTTTCAGATCCTTCCCTCTGGAGCAGCAGAAAACAAGCTTGCTGCTCCATCTTCCATAGGACTGCCCTTCAGATATTTGAAGATACCGTATTTTTTCATGTCTAACACGCCCCTGTCTATAACACAAACCCCTATTTTGGGGGACTCAAAGTTAAGAAAATGGGGGGGGAATATTAACCAGAATTGTTGAGCTTTTTGGGGGGAGAAGTTGCTCGGAGTTGTTGATTTTTTTGGAGGGGGGATGCCCACATTTGTTTAGCTTGGGAAGGGTGGTGGGAGATTGCTGGAAATTACTCACCATAATGACTCGTGCAGACGATAGCACACATCGCAGAAGCCAACTGTCGCCTCCCGGTTGCCGCTAGCAGCAGCAAATCGTATTCACGATTGGCACACCAGCAGCCAATCAACAGCAGCCCTTGACGCAGCCAACAAACAGCCGCAGCTACAACCAGCTGCCCATCACCCCTCAGCACTACCATGTATAAGACGACCCCAAATTTTTAACATGGTTTTGGGGTAAAAAACAAAACCCTAGTCTTATACACGGAAAAATATGGTATTTGACAACCTCTCAGTTGTCTCTTCTGCAGGCTAAACATACCCAACTCCCACAGATTAGGGATCAGCAACTGCTTGCCCTCTGCCCAAAAACCAGCCTCATGAACAATACATGGAGCCAACCCAAAAAGGGAAAAGAGAAACCAAGGCAATGGGATTTGTCTGAAGGCTATTCTGCCCAGGGTTGGGAGAAGTGACTTGCCCCCCACTATTCTCTGTCTCCTTTGTCACCCTGGGTCTCTGGTGAGGCCAGTTGCCGACCAGCATGCAGCTACAACTATCTTCTACACCTCTCCCCAAGGAAGCAAAAACTGATGGAGTGCTGCAGTATTGCCAATCAACACAAATTACCCGTCTTTGTAACAGCAACTTTTATTTATTGGATTTCTTCCATGGAACTCAGCCCACAACCCGTTTTATTCCCAGAACATATGAGAAGCTCCAGGTCACTGACTCATGGCCACACGTCAGAACTGGAACCCAGGTTCAGTCTGATGCTGTGACCACAAAGGACCCCGTTGATAGGAAAGGGGAAAACTTGCACCTCCCAGGCACATACCTGAGTTGCTCCCATGCAGGGGGGGGGGCAGCTTTGCCTTACACACACTGGCCTTAGAACATGAGTAGGCAAACTAAGGCCTGGGGGCCGGATCTGGCCCAGTCACCTTCTAAATCCGGCCCGTGGATGGTCCAGGAATCAGCGTGTTTTTACATGAGTAGAATGTGTCCTTTTATTTAAAATGCATCTCTGGGTTAATTGTGGGGCATAGGAATTCGTTCATTATTATTTTTTTCAAAATATAGCCCAGCCCCCCACAAGGTCTGAGGGACAATGGACAGGCCCCCTGCTGAAAAAGTTTGCTGACCCCTGCCTTAGAAGCACCCAGAAGTGACAGGGGGTGGTGCAAGACTGGCTGCAGGAGGGGCTGGCTTGCATCCCGCAGGCCGCACAGAAAGGCTCTCTGGCTCTTTGGCAAGAGTTGCTGCTGGCCTGTTTATTTGTTCGTCACTAACCCGCTAGCAAAGGCAGCCTCTGTTCACCTCGGGATTTCCTTGTTGGAAGGCAAACAATACGGAGAGGTGGAAAAGCATGAAAAAGATCCAAGTTATTTTTCCACATCAGGCACCATTAACCCTTCCAGAGGGATGTCCCTGAGCAGCAAGGCAGCGATGGCAGGAAAGGTCATCACTTCCCCAGGATCCAGTCCTGAGAAGCCAGAGCTGCGCATGCAGTACAATTCAGAATGTCATGTGAGATGCTCTCAAGGCCACCAATGCCACCTTGACTGGCCAACGACATATAGTTGTGTGGCTGGGCAATGCAAAACACTAACGCCCTGACACACACCCCAGTGTTATTATTATTTTGCAGTATCTCCCTCTCTGGCTTCTGAGATGCTTGCCCATATGGTTCCAAGCATCTCTTTGCAGCCATAAGGACTATAATATCTTCTTCTTTTTTTAGAGTAAAAGCTGGCACCCTGATGCATCAGCCCAGCCTTGCTCTATCGTTAACAGCACCGAACAGAAAAAGGGTGGGGAAATAGCTCACAAAATAAGGAGAGGGTGCTTTGGTGCAAGAGAACACACACATCCATCTGACAATTTTACCTGCACAAACTCCTGGCTGCTGCAATTCATGAAGCTCAAGGCTTTCAAATTATTATTATTATTTCTAAAATTTATATACCACTTGATTGTTTAGAAACCCTCAAAGCAGTTTACAAAAATAATTCTAGACACTGGAGATGTTTTAAGTCTATGCCGCTCCCTCTTCCCCATCGTTGGCAGAGCCAGAGCCCCTTAAGCAGATTGTTTAGGTAAGTTGCTGGGGGTAGGGGGCTGCCGGTTCAAAAAGACACAATTGGTCTTGGCCAGCCCTCACCAACCCAGTGCCATTTACATGTTTTGGACTACAACTCCCATGAGCCTCATGCTGGCTGGGGCCGATGGCAGCTGCAATCTGAAACATTTGGAGGCCCCCAAACTGGTGAAGCCTAGGTGTGGGGAAAGCTCTGGGGATGATCCACCACCCTTGTTCTCTTGCAGGCCCTCTCCTCCGTGGAGTCGGTGATGATGACATACCCCTTCTTCTACAGACCCCAGAACATGAAGCTGGAAGACGGGTGGGGGCTGCACCGCCTTGAGGAATTCTACCAGCAAATAGCTGCAGATGTGAGTCACGAGGGTCTGTGGTTTTGCAGAGGCAGAGAAAAGCAGGGGTGACGGCGGGGGGGGGGCAACTTTCCTCCCCTCCATGTCCAAAGGAGCAGCACCCCTTCACTCCCTGCCAGCCTTGCAGTTAGTGTGGACCACAAGCCATATTGCCCAGAGCACACACACACCATTCACCCGGGCACCCATCAAAATGTCTCATCTTCCACCTAGGGCAGGGGAACCAATCCCACCCGATAGCCAACTCTTGACCCTGAACTGCCTCGTCCCCATATCCCATAAAGGGGTGTGTGGTGGGACATTTAGTCCCTGGAGGGGACACCCAATTGGATGACAGCATCAAAAGAAACAGTATTCTACTTGCCACTGGACTTGACAATGTCCAGATAAAATTTCCTTTTTTTCAAATTTCATTTTCATTTTATACTTGAAACAATAACATTTCAAATAAAAGAAATACACAATTAATATTGACTCCCCTTCACTACCACCCCTTCCATGGTGCATTTTATTACTTTCTTTTCCATTACTTAATTCTAATTTCTCCCTATATCTTATTTTCTACTTGACACTGGACTTGACAATTTCCAAATAAAACTTCCATTTCAAAAAATGACCAACTATATAGAACCTACCTTAAAAATTGTATATAATCATTTATTTTATCTACATATGGTTAAACCCCTGATTAAATGTAACTTTTTTTTTTAAGGCTATTATAACAAGGGGTCCTCCAACTTAACTGCCCTGATCCTTTCCTTTGGCCTGAAGTTTCCTTGCAGTTAAAAGAAAACTGCACCATATACACACACCAACCTGCCACTGTGGGGGTTGGCGGACACACACTAAAGGCAATGGGGAGGCTGAGGGAGGAGCTCAGTGCCAAACAATTGGGCTGCTTCTGGCTGAAGGAGAGGAGTTCCAGACCTCTGCCTTGCAGGCTACGAGAAACAATCTGACGTTGGCCCACTTCCCAGACAGGTGCCTGGAGGCTCAGCTACATCAATGAGGATTTTGGGGCCTGCTCCAGCTACCCGCCTGTTGTCATCGTGCCAACCAAAGTGGAGGAGGGAGCCCTGAGAGAGAGTGCCCGCTTCCGTCAGGGGGGACGATTCCCCATCCTCAGCTATTACCACAAAAAGAATGGGACGGTGAGTCCACCTTCATTTCCAGTGTCTCTTTCCTGCACCCGTCTTCCCACAGAAAACCCACTCCTAGTCTCCTGTGTTATTCTGCGGTGGCGAGTGGTGGTGATGGAGCTTCAGAAAACAAGCTTGCCTGTTTTGTCTGAAGCTGAGCAAGTTATGGGGGGGGGGAAGCATGTCACTTATTTGGTAAATTAGTAAGCTGCCCTTCGGAGCAAGAATTAGGCAAGAAATGGTGCAATGTGAACTTGCATAACTGATACACAGTTGTTATCTGTCGTGCAGTTACATTAGGAAGCTCCCCTGCCATGAGCCAGACCACTGGTCCACTAGTGAAAATAGTCCTCT
This sequence comes from Podarcis cretensis, assembly GCF_951804945.1. Lineage (NCBI taxonomy): Eukaryota > Metazoa > Chordata > Lepidosauria > Squamata > Lacertidae > Podarcis > Podarcis cretensis. Next base: position 34,663,921 of record NC_137177.1, read on the forward strand.
GCTCAATTATGGTCTGGGAAAGAACACAGGAAGGGAGCCTGATGCAAAGTCTAGCCAGCTCAGCACCTCTCTGGGGTTTCAGACAGGGGTGCCCTTTCCCAGCCCCATCAGAGGACTGAACCTGGACCTTTTGCATGAAAGCAAAAAGACTATCCTCTTTAAAAAGATACTATGGCATTTGAAAAGGTTCAGAAAAGGGCAACCCAAATGATCAAGGAGGGGATGGAGAGCCTGCCCTGTGGAGAAAGGTTGCAGCGGGTGGGACTTTTCAGTAAGAGGCGACACGATAGGAATTTATATAATTCTGCGTATTAGGGAGAAAGTGGGAAGAGAAAAACTCCCCCCCCCATAACACTAGAACTTGCAGGACAGATAAAAGAAACTGCTTCAAGCAGCTATGGAGCTATGGAACACATTCCCCCAGGAGGCACTGAGGGCCACCAACTTGGCTGGGCAAATTCATGGAGGTCATGGCTATCAATGGCTACTAGCCATCATGGCTGTGCTCTGCCTCCACAGCTTCTAAATACCAGTTCCTGGAAACCGCAGAAGGGGAGAGAGCGCTCTTGTGGTAGGGTCCTGCTTGTGGATTTCTCGTTGGGGCAGCTGGTCAGCCACTGTGAGAACAAGATGCCAGGCTAGATGGGCCAACGGGCTCTTCTTCTGCACTTTATTACTGAGCTAGAGCAGCCCCTGTTGCAAAGGATATTATTATCATTATTATTATTACCTCATGAAATTTATACACCACTTGATTGTAAAAGCAAAACAAAATCAGAGTCGTTTACAAAAAATAAAATAAAATCATCAATGAGAAAAATTAACAGCAATAATTTAAGACTTTCAGAAAGCTAAAACAGCAATAGACTAAAAACAGATGAGAAAGGATTGACTCCCTTGGCCCCTATGGCAGCGTTCCTGCGGGGATTTGCAACGGCCACCGCAGGGCGAGAGAGCAGGAAAGAACTGCTCTGGTGCCGCCACAGAAGCCCCCTCGCCCCCACCATCCTTTTCATGTTGCTTTGGCAGGTGATGCTCCGCAGCAGCCAACCGCTGGTGGGGCCCAACCGGAAGCGCTGCCAGAAGGATGAACTGCTGCTGCGCGCTGTGCTGGCAGGGGGGGACCGTGGTTTCGTCCTGGAGACCAGGTCAGCGCAGGCAGCCAAGCAGGCAAGGATGCTGGGGGGAGGCACAGAGCACCGGAGCACCTATCCTGGTTGGAAGAGATTTCACCGGCCTCTGGAGAGGTGAGCATGCCCTCTGGGCCCCAGAAATGAAATGGGGCAGTAGTTAATCAGAGCTCAACCATCTAGCTGAATGGGTGGCTTTGGGCGGGTGACCATCTCTCTCAGTCTAACCTACCACCTCCCAGGGTGGTTGTGAGGATAAAACAGGGAAGCGGGAACCACATTTGTATAAACTCCCTGCAGGAAAGGTGGGGTATGAAGGTGAGAAATAAAATAATGAGCAGGGCACAGCAGGGCACAAATGGATTGAAAAACCAATTTTAAAAGAAAAAGTTGATTTTAAAAGAAAAGGTCCAAGGGAAGGGAAGAGATGGATGTTCTTCTTAAAGTGCAAAGTTGAATAAGCAGAGCTGGGTATGGTCTGTGCTTATGTGGCTCTTGTCTACTTTGCAGGCATCACCTGGTTTACAGGTAATTTCTTCTGTTGAGATAGTACAGGAAATATCACTCTGATGATGGTCCTGGGATCAAATTACATTTCTCCAGATCACAGACTAATTTCTTTTTTTATTCTTTCAGATCAACAATTTAAAAAATACAATTTCAACAGTACCTACCCCCTCAAAGCTCCATCTATAACCAAACAAGTTAATAGCTCAAAAAGTAAAAGGCGGCTCTGTTGGCCCTTAATTCCCTCCTGCCTCACATTTGCAGGGGGAAAACTGATTGCCATTTGCTTTGATTCAGCAGTAAAGTGCAGGTTTTCCTAAGGAAAGTGCTGGGGCAAAAGACAACAATACTCAGACATGGAGCTTTAAAAACACAGCAAAAAAGGAAGTAGGTATGAGCAGAGGCATCCATCCTCCGATTGTGGAAGGAGAATGTAGCTTTCATGGCTAGTAGCCACTGAATGGCTTATCCCCCACATATTGACCAAGTCTCCTTCTCTCTCTCTCTTTGCTGCTTCCCTGCCAAACCCCCCCCCCCACCCACAGGGGTCGTCCCCTCCAAGAGAGCTTCATCAAGCTGGTGGAGGCTTGCAACGACCCGTCCCACAACATGGACCACTGGCTGAGCAAGCTTGAAGCCTCCAAATGGCTGTACCACGTCAAGGAAGCCCTGAGCACCGCCTGCCTTGCAGCCCAGTGCATGGACAGGTACTGATGCAGGCGGGGAGACCCAGACACCTCCCTCTCTCCCATCCTCTACAGGCAGGCTGAGGCGACAGGGGCTCAGGTGAACTCTGCAGAGGCAGGTGGAGAATAGACTAGAAAGGGGGATTAGAAAGGAGGGGTGAGAAGACGGGAGGAAAAGTCCCTCGAGCAGGACCGCATTTCTGTTGGGCTGGGCAGGGTGGTGCCAAGCTACTGGGCATTCTGTGGCTTGCTTGCAGGGAGGAGGCCTGCGTCCTGGTGCATGGAGCCGAAGGAACGGATACGACGTTGCTGGTGACAGCCCTTGCCCAGGTCATCCTGGATCCCAACTGCAGGACACTCACCGGGTTCCAGGGGCTGCTGGAACGAGAGTGGATACAGGTACCTGCGCTGGCTGGGGCTTCAAGTGCCAGGGCTCAGTCTGAAGGGTGCCCAGCATCTTCAAATCCTATGGGATTATCCTCTGCACACCCTTTATATCTGGCTTTACGTACTGACTCTTGTTATAAACCAGCCTTTTCCACAGAGGATAAGGCAACCATTAGCTCCTAATTGTGAAGGCTATACGGTAGCCTTGAACAGATCTTTCTATGCGGTGGATCTTTGCCAGGTCAGTCTACAACTCCCATCAGCCCCAGAGATCATGCTGGGGTTGATGGGAACTGGGCCGTGTTAGCAGGGCCTGATGGGAGTTGTATTCTAAAATTATCTGGAGTCCACCAGATTGGTGAAGGCTGCTAAAAGCCATTCAAGCAAGCCTGTGTGCTAGAGGTATGTGTGGCCATCACACACATGTATATTCATGTGTGCATGTGATTGTGCATGCACACAGGAGGCCATAAGGACTAGCAACACCCTTTTTATGTTCCCACCTGCCCACTGCTCCTTGCTCCTCCTCTCCTCCCAGGCTGGGCATCCGTTCTGCCTCCGCTGCGCCCACTCTGCCTACTCCCACGTCCGTCTCAAGCATGAGGCGCCCACCTTCCTCCTCTTCCTTGACTGCGTCTGGCAACTGGAGCGCCAGTTTCCCTTATCACTGGAGTTCAACGAGGGATTCCTCTTGGCACTCTTCGAGCACAGCTACGCGTCTCCCTACGGCACCTTCTTGTGCAACAATGAGAAAGAAAGGTGAGGCAGAAGTTGGGAGAGCAATACTGAGACTAGAGGCAAAGAGGCTCTGCAGCAGAGCGGGCATCAAACAGCTTGACCAGGTCTTCAAAATGTCATCCAATGATTTGAACTGGGTATTTGCGCTTTCATAGGCAGCTGCCCTATAGTCAGATCACTGGCTCATCTAACTCAGTCCTCTCCACACCAGAGGTGGGGAACTGGATCCAGCCAGCCAACCAGATCCTTAAATCTCCACCAACATGCCAGTGGACAGGATCTCAGTGATTGTCAGGGCTTCAAACCATAGAGCTGAGAGCTGATGGTTGGTTTCCTGTGCGCTGGGCTTTGCTGGCCTGCAAGCCCCTCTTTGGCCCAGTGGCATCCTTATTTTTATAGGGGCAGGTGGGCAAGGCTTGGTCGAAATGGCCACATAGGCCAAATGGGGGAGGCCTGGCAGGCCTACTCTTAACTGGCAGCAGCTTGCCACAGATTCAGGCAGGGGTCTTGCCCAGCTGTGCCTTGAGATGCCATTGACTGAACAGGGGACTCTCTACATGCAAAGTAGACCTTCTGCCACTAAGCTATGGCCCCGCACTGCCAGAAGGTATACAGGTGTCCTGCTCCTGAACTGTGACTCCTCCAATCTAATGGCAGTCAGGGCTAGGATAAAAATTGATGGCAACAGCTCAAGTGTTCACAGCAAGCTCACACAATCAAAAGGCCATGGGACATTCCAATGCAACTCTTGCATTGTTACTGCCTCTTATAAATTACAGCGCCACATGGTGGAGGTGAAGAGCAGGAAAGGCAGCACTTCTGCACCATGGTAAAGGTAAAGGGACCCCTGACCATTAGGTCCAGTCATGGCCGACTTTGGAATTGCAGTGCTCATCTTGCTTTATTGGCCGAGGGAGCTGGCGTACAGCTTCTGGGTCATGTGGCCAGCATGACTAAGCCGCTTCTGGCAAACCAGAGCAGCGCACGGAAATGCCATTTACCTTCCCGCTGGAGCGGTACCTATTTATCTACTTGCACTTTAACGTGCTTTTGAATTGCTAGGTTGGCAGGAGCAAGGACCGAGCAATGGGAGCTCACCCCGTCACGGGGATTCGAACCGCTGACCTTCTGATCAGCAAGTCCTAGGCTCTGTGGTTTAACCCACAGCGCCACCCGTGTCCTGCACCATGGTAGGTGCCCCTAAAATGAACTAGCCCTGTGCAGGTTGAGTGATTATATAAATCCAGACACACACAAATGCAGAGGCTGGTGCCCCTGCTTGCATTGTTCCCCAACCCCACCTACACCACTCCAGCCCCATCCTTCCTTTTACATCTCACCCAAACCCCCATCCTCACACAGCTCTTGTGTCCCACCACCCCTGCTTTATTCAAACCTTTGCTGTTTTAAACCTGCTTATTCTTTTGCTCCCCCCTCCCATCCTGGCCTCATGCAAAACCAGGTTTGTTATGTGGCACTACAAATCCTCTAATGGAGACTGTGTGGTGACACCCTTACATTTTTATGTGTATAGGAGAGAGCGACAAAGAGCAAAAACACACACACAATCTAATTTCACAGGGAAATGTCACCATCAGGTGAGAAATTGCCACTGTGCTTTCATGGTTACTCGTTCTTACAGATGCAACCCCCATGTGGTGAAACAGAGATGCAGCCACAAGATGGGAGGGGCACCCAAAAGCTACAAGTACAAAACAGCTTACGCACATCCGATTGCAGTTGCTCACATCAGCCCTCTCTATTGTCAAGATCTCCGGATTCATTGTCATCGTAGATCTCAGGATAGGACTGGGGAACTCGTGACCGTCTTTCATTCTCAATCACTGGCCACATTGGCTGTCGGTGGGCACCACACGGTCTCCCTCCTTGCCCTTACAGGAGTGCTCAAGTATCTGGTTCAGACCCTCCCAGCCAGCCAGTCCCTCCCTCCAGGGTTCCCCTCCTACCCCCAAACTGCAGGGTAGTTCAACATGTGAAGCAGCTGTGTATTTTATTATTAAGCACTTCTCCACATTCTAGCATAACCTTTACCAACCAGGTTTCTTCCAGAGATTGGTGAAGACTGTTCTAGCTCAGACCTACCCCGCAGGAGAAACTAAAATGTCACGGTCTCCCCCTGCAGGAAGCTCTGTGAAGTGAAGGAGAAGACGCACTCACTCTGGCCCTGGCTGAACAGCAAAGGGGAGGAGTTCCTGAATCCACTCTATGCACACAACCCTTTGGTTATCTGGCCATCGGTGGAGCCGCAGAGTTTGCTGCTCTGGCAAGGTAGGATAGATAAGCCCATTCTCCCTCAAAATAGGGACATCAACTTTCATTATTTGGACTCTGTGGTCTGTAACCAAACCCAAGCCCCCACCCCCCCACCCCAAATATCAGGACAGAATTATGAGAGGAATTCAATATAGCACTAAAACAAATGTTTCATCAGCATAAGCGTTTCTGGTTACATGATGGAAAAACCTCCTGTCTCCTTCCCCCAATTTGCTTTGAAGCATGGAGGGAGTAGGGGAAGGCCCATTGCACTAGCAGCAACCCAGTGCTGGCAAATTTTCAGTCTTCTTGAGGACTTGAAACTTTATTTTTTTAAAAAAAAACCACATTGTTTTGTGTGGACAACTTTGTATTGCTAATTTCCATTACAAACATTTTAAAATGGGGGGGGGGTTTCCCTTTTAAAGAAACTTTAGTTAACTTTAGCAATTTCTCTTATACATTGGGGTTTCAAAGAGCATTTAATTTTAGTCCTTTGCAATTGTGGTGCAATCAAATTGTCAGTTTAACCTTTTATTGCATATACATTTCACTGACTGATTTGGATTATGCTACAACATGCCCATTTGGGATATCCAAATACCTTTCCTATTCCTTCAGCTGCAGCATTTTACTTGATATTCCTCTTCCAGACTATTACTGTTATGGTGATACTGCTACCATCCCAATCACAGCAAGAGCCCAGAGTAGAAGGGGAGTATAAGAGGAAATATCTTTAATTACTACTTTTTCAACCTGCTATATATGGGGATATAGATATTAATCTAACCATTTCCTACAGGCTTATTCCTCCGCTGGGTCCGCTCATCCCACCATCTAGATGATGCATGGGGAGAAATTCAGAAAATAGTGAAGTCCACACAGGAAGACTGAGTGGGATGGCACCAAAGCAGACTGAGGCACAAGCCATTTCAAAAGCAGAAACCAAAGAACTGGGTAGGAAAAGATCAGCCACAGCCTGGTTTCTGCTGTGCTGGAAACCATCAAGCACAGAGCTATCAAGGAGAGTAAATGGTGCTGGTCACTAACCATGTTGTGAACCCAGCCCGTGTGTGTGTGTGTGTGTGTGTGTGTGTGAGAGAGAGAGAGAGAGAGAGATTTGTAAATAGGAGAATTTCCCCACTGGATACAGAGTTGGTCACTAAAGTCTGACAATTAAAAGACACTTCATGTTGGACTACGTAAGTTGCCAGGTCTTTGTGTAGTCCAATTATCCAGGCTTCTCATCAAGGAAATAATCCTGTGCTTAGAGTAAGTTTGGCAAGTGGGCAAAGAGTTTGGTGGGGTTTCCTCCAGAATATGATCTTAAAAACTGAAACTACGAAGTTTCCCCCAGAATCACAACTTAGTTGAATATGTCCTTCTACAGACAGGCCATCCAGCCCAGGGCCATATCCCCTAGCTTTGCCTTCCAAGTGGTTTTCCAGACTCATGATTCCCCTCTGCCCTAGGGAGCACAGCCATGCTGGTTGAGGCTAATAAGAGTTCTGAGTCTAAAACATCAGTCTGGGGAAAGCTTGATCTACTCCAACTGGGAGCAAGTCTCCAGCAGAGCAAGAGCTTCCCTCACCTTCCTGCCAAGGGCCCCCCTTTTTTTAACCAGGAAATGCCATGGGGAATTGAACCTTGGCCCTTCTGCATGCAAGGCATTTGCTGGGCCACTTGGTCCAACAAGAGAATAACAGCATTTATGCCTTTTATTCTGGTTTTTGGATACCTGAGATGTGTCTTTTTAGTACAGTACCTGCCCTATTCTTCTGACTGTAAGGCCTGCTGGCTCAGGCCAATGGCCCATCTAGTCTGGGATCCTGTTCTCACTATGGCTAACCAGATGCCTACGGGGAATGAGCAAGCAGAACATGAGCACAAGAGCACTCTCCTATCCTGCCATTTCCAACTCCTGTTCAGAAGTATTGCTGCCTCCAGCTGTGAAGGTACAGCATAGGCATGTCTGGTAACCATTGACAGCCCTCTCCTCCAGGACTGTTGTTCTAACTGATTTTAATATTCTGTTTTTATACGGTTGTAACTTGCTGTGGGACCTTGTGGTGAAGGATGGGTAAGAAATCCAGTCAGTATCATTACTACTACTACAAATGCCCTGGGAGTTATGCACATGTTGAGAAAGGAAGGAAAATTCTGCAGCGAGACAACCCAAATCCTAAGGCTAAATTCTAAGGCCCATGTAAACTATTCCCCTTCAACAAATCTGCATAAAAATGACCAAGTGTTAAAAGAGTAACAAAGAAATAAGCAGCTAAGAAATTCAAACACACTCCTACTGTAACTGGAAACAAGAGTGAGGATTTATTATTTCCTTCTGTATAACTTTTATAAATATGCCAAGCATGGCAGGAAGCAGCTGTTCCCAAGAACAGACAAGAAGCTGGACATTCTCGCATTTCCCCAGAACACAGCAGCAGTTATAGTGCACTGTTCTCTGCTTCAGTCTGTGCATCTCTACTAAACCTCCTTAGAAACAGACAGAGATCCAGAAGGCAACTGTAGAAAGGGGAGAAGGATGGGGCTGGTTCAAACTTCAAACTCAAATTCAAAGTACTGGGGATCAAAATAATGGATGCGAACATAGCCGTCCTCTCCACCACTGCTGTAACTGAAAGCAGAAACAAAGCAGAAACAAAGTTATAGATTCAATTCCAGGAGTTCCAGATTTGACCCTGGTGAGATGCACACCCACTTAGAACACAGGGAGATGGACACCCTTACCTCTTTCCATCAGGGTGGAAAGCGACACTGTTAATAGGGCCAAAGTGGCCCTTGACTCTCCCAAACTCTTCCTCAACGCCCAGGTGGAAGAACCTAGAACCACGAAGGAAAAGGCAGTGAGATACAAGCAGCAGAGACCAGATCTTCATGATGAGAATATCTTCAACATACCTCACTAAAGAGGTAACCATTGTCTACTGGTTGCTTGGGGAATTGCTTGGGGACTGCATCACCCCCATCACGGAATAGGAGAAGCCAAAATTTGCTCACCTGGCCTCAAACTTGCCAATCCTGGTGGAAGTGGTCGTCACATCCATGGCCTCCTGTCCACCACCCAACACCACCTGCCAAATAGAGAATGGGGGGTGGGGAGAGAACACATCAGTCACACACTCCTTTGTAATGTGTTAATGGGCCAAGGACTCAGAGCTCAATACAGGATGTCTTCGCTTTCTACCACACAGCAAAACATACTAAGGATAGCCTAACTTCTGTCTACACTCTGGTAACCTCTAGATTAGATTACTGTAATGCATTGTACATGAAGCTGCTTTTGAAGGTGCTTCAGAAATTGCAGCTGGTGCTATAGAGTCTTATGTGTCTTAGGACCCCAATACCTCAAGGACCACCTCTCCCCATATGATCTGACCCAGACCTTGCAATCATCATCTGAGGCCCTTCTCCATGGGGCCCCACCGCAGGAGTTCTGGAGGGTGGCAACATGCAAAAGGCCTTTTTCAGTGCTGGCTCCTTGCTTGTGGAATGCTCCCTGCCCTGCCCCCCCAGGGCAGCTTGCCTGGCACAATCATTACATACCATCAGGCGCCAGAGAAAAAACATGTCTCTTCCACCAGGCCTTTGGCTTTTAATTATCTGTGACCTCCTTCAGTGGGTGGGGCCTTTTAAAAATAGGCCTTTTTAAAAAATATGAATGTGTTTCGGTTTTTTCCTGTTCTGTTTAATGCTGGTTTTAATGTATGTGTTATTTATTGTTGTAAGCCGCTGTGGGTAACTTTTGTTTTTTAAAAAGCGACCAATAAGTTTAATAATAAATAAATACTTAAATACATAAATAAATAATATACGGATGTTCCAGTGCCCACCTGAATTCTAGGAACTCTCCCAGCAACCAGACAACAGGGATGATAATCAATACTCTAAGCTCTGGCCCACCTGAGTGTCTCCAAGGGGTAGGGAAATGGGGAAGCCTAGCCAATGCTCCCTGCTTGCTCTTTCATTCAAGTCTTGCCCCTCCAGCTCTCATTGTATTGTCACATCACACCTACCCAATCCTGCTGAAGCCAGGTAGAGCTGGCAAAGGAGACAATGCACAACAAACAGCATATATTCAAAAGGTAACAGAGTCTAGCACCTCTGTCTCACATGGGGAAGATCCTCCACAAGCCTCTGGGACTCTATGAATGTCTAGCTATGAGGACGGGTGGGGATGCCCCAGGACAAGGGAGAGGTGCCCCATCTGGCCCACCAACATACGTGATCAAAGATGGGGGAGAGGGCTGCGGAGTTCACTGGCCGCTCTGTCCGGAACGTCTTCAGGTGGTCAAGCGTCGTGCAGTCAAACAGCTGCAGAGGAAGAAGTGAATTGGCAGGCGCCTTCTTAGCACAAGCATCTCTTAAAGACACAAAGCATCAGAGTCCTGGGAAAGGTCCCAGTCGCCCGCTCTGGGAACGCCACAGCATCATGTCTAACCAGCCGAGCACACGAAGCAGACCTCTCAGCCACTGCAGAGACCACCTGTTTTAAGCAATCTTCAGTCCTTTGGCCAGCTGAGACAGGAGTCCCAGGTTGTGCCACCAATTCCAAACCAGGAAACTGATACTTGGTGCAAGCAACTCTTGTGCCATATCAAACATAAGAGCCTGGGAGACGGATCAAGCCAATGGCGTATCTAGTTCAGTGGCCACCCAGATGCCCAAATGGGAAGCCTGCAAGCAGGTCTCAGGCACAAGAGTACTCCCTCCACCTGTGATTCTTAGCAACGGGGTGTCAGAGGTGTACTGTCTCCAACAGTGGAAGTGGAACCTATTCATAAAAGCCTTCTCTTCCAGCACTTCCTAGTGTGCTAAAACACGGATGCGGAGTATGAGAAGCTTCCTTTTGGGGTGAACTTTTTACCTCTCAGTGGCTACTAATGGGTTTCACACACAGTGCCAAGACAATCACTCACCAATCCCAAATTCCACACTTAAGAGGGCAAATCAGGGAAAGATGCAGGACTCACCTTGGCAGTGTTATCCTTGGAGGCAGTGATGAACATGGTCATGTCTCGAGAGGTCTGAATGTCATTGATCTGTTTGGTGTGCTCCTTGACATTCATGAGGACCTCTCCTGACTAAGAGAGGAAAGAGAGGTGAAGAAACTGAGCGCCTCCAGACCAATGGAGGGAGAAACAACATCTTTCTCAAGTCCTGAATATAACAACAACAGTAACATTAATAGAACATATTTACAGGGTTTGATGCATTTCACATATGGCCCAATAATTCATACAACGATCTTGTAAGATGGGACAGTATTACCATCACCATACTGCAGACAGGGAAGGGCTCAGGTGAAAGATGTCAACCAGTTCACATTGATAGCTACTACAGTTATAGCAGTTGTCATTAGCACCAATCTTACAGAACAGAATTACTAGGATAACTGTTAGAATTAGTGACCCCTAACTGAAGCTCATGGGATGGCCTTCAGATAATCATTCCCTTTCTATCTAGTTTACCCCAGAAGGTGGTTATAATGGTAAATGATATTTATTTTAATGCATTTTTAGGCTACCTTTCTGAGCAAAGCCCATCCAAAACAGCTTACATAATAAAAAAGAGAAAAATAATACAAAACATTAAACTTAAAAACAACAACTCATCCAAGTTCCTCTTTAAAAAAAAAAAAGAGTCAGGGGAAAATAAACATAATTCAACAGGATTGCAAAGCACATTGGAGAAAAAAGAATCCTCATCATAGTGGCTGGATGTGGTTTGGTTATCATTTGGTTATCAGCTGCAGCTCACAGTTCCAACCCACACTAACCTTTGCACTGAACTGGTTCAACTCCCCATTCTCATGTCCCGCAATGATGTATTCCCCAAGGGGACCCCAAACAGCGCTGGTGATTTTGGAATCACTACAGGGGATCTTCATGTATGGCTCGTTGTCCTCTGTAGACAAAGCAAAACCAGGTGAGATTCAGAGATGCCAAAGGGCAGGGGAGGCAGCCACCCATCCCAACCCTGAGCCCTCCATCTGGTGACCTCACCAATCTGGCTGGAGTCACGGAGGTCAAAGAAGCTCACAAAACACTGGTAGCCCATTTGTTTGTCTGTGGAAAACATGATGATGTTCCCTCCAAAGTCGAAGCCACAGGTACGCACAGCTGAGTTGGTCTTGACCAGAGCAAGCTGCTTCCCTAAGGGAAAAGACATAACACATAAAAAGAGCTTGAAGGAAGATGTGAAAATATCTGCATACCAGGTCTGTCAGCTCTGACCAGCTCTTCTAGGCCTCAGGCACAGGAGTAGGGTGGTTGGGGACAGAGAGCTTTCCCAGCTCTGCTACCAGAGGCTTTTGAACCAGAGATGCTGAGGGCTGGATGCTGGTATCTTACTGATGCAAACCCAGTGAACTGCAGCCCACCTCTTATTGCCAGATAAGTGCCTGCCAAGCTTAGAGTTCAATCCCACACGTTTACCCAAAAGCAAGACCAAATGAGTTCCAGTGGGGCCTTCTCCCAAGTCAGTCTCAGGTTGATAGGTTTTTAATCAAGCCTTTCCCAACTTGGCACCCATCAGATGTTCTGGACTACAACCCCCACTAGCCTCAGCCATCTTCCACCCTGCCTCACTACACACAGTGCTCCCATTACGTCACAAAAGATTTTGTTTGAGGTTCTACCTGTCTCACAGTCCCAGAGCCGGCAGCTGTTGTCTGCAGAGCCTGTCAGCACGTGCCTCGTGTCCCCTATAGGAGCAGTCAAGGAACCCCAACGCAATTATGTACAGCTTACAGAAGGAGGTGGATATGACTTACTGCGCAGCTTCAAGTATCCATACTGAATGAATTCCAAAACATGGCTCATCCAACCTTTTGCTGTCAGGTGTCTGGGGCAAAACCTCAACATCTTTCGTATGAATCTAAGAATCCAGGGAGTTTCTTTTAACCAATCTATATTCTTTTAAAAGTTGGTGTTCCTAGGATTATTCTTACCATCTGCTAATATGTTCAAAGTCATATTTGTATTTGTACTAAATCATTAGCCTCTTAGTCAAACTCATGCATCTGATGAATTAAGTTATTGTCTGTGAAAGTCAAGCACAACCCTTGTCTCTTTGATGGTACAGGCAGCTACTCTACCAGAACCCCCAAATTAGTGGTCAAAAGTAACATCAGCATTAATGTAAGGCCCAGCCACTACTCCAGGAGTAGCCAATGAAATGCCCATGTTGCTGGACTCAGCTCCCATCAGCTCCAGCCAGAATGGCCAATCAATGGTCAGGGATATAGGGAGCTGGGAATACAGAAATATCCAGAGGACACCATATTGGCTATGCCTCCACTACTCTCTGAAATGCTCACTCCAACTGCAAAGTCTCTCAAGAGTATCTCAACTTAATACTTGAAAAAGGGTCTCAAATATACTGATTTCTAAAACCAAAGGATACAGTCAGCATCCACACACCAGACTGCGCCAGTATGTCCACTGTATGTGCCGAGTCTCTCCCCGTTGACAGAGTACCAAACATTAACAATCTGATAAAAGAAGAATAATCATATTATGAAAATGCACCCAAAACAGAAAGACAAGAACAAAATTACCATCCTCTAGTCTACCTGACTTTGGACAATTTATTGACTACTTAATGGCTTGTGAGAAGCAAACAAGTTTGCACTGAGTTTTCGTGAGGGGGAAGTACTGGGAGAACTGTTTATATGGTTAACTACAAATCAACAAAATATTTGCCTTCAAAAGGACAAGAGAAAATAATATGCTAAATGGGCAACAATGTATACTTTTTAAAGGCAGCAAGAAGATGCAACTGTGAGATAGGTGTAGAAAAGAACAGTTCAAGGAAAACATACCGGATCTTTGGCTACTGTGAATAACAGGTCTCCTTCCCTGTTATATTTGATCTGAGTAATTGATCTCTCGTGGCCTTGCAACAATATGGGTTTCTGTGAATAAATGTATAATTAAATCACATATTCCTTATTATTTATTATCCACCCTTCAACCTAAAGTCTCAGGGTGGGTTACAACATTAAAATAAGTTTAAAACAACTTTCAAATCATAAAAATAAGGTGGCTCCTCAGCTTAGTTACTGAGCTGAACATTAGTCACTAAAACCACAAATAACTACAATCAACTTAAGTCTCCAAGCACAGGGTCTGCAATATGAAGTTCTCTCGGATAAGGCCATTTCGGTTAGGCAAGCGAAGGGGGTCAGGGCGGGGAGGGAAGAAGGGTGAAAATTGTCGTCTCAACAGCATCGCAAGGCGCTCTCTCTCCCCACTCTCTGCCTTGTAGAGGAAACAGAGTTCGGCCATTACTACTTCTTAAACCTACCGAGCAAGGAAAGGGGCGGGTTTTCGGGTAAAAGGGGGTGTCGGCGTTTGTGGGTTGGGGGGAGAATATAAACAAGACAAGGAGGCAGCCTGGATTTGGGGTGTGGCGGCTTCCGAAAGTGTCGTGCGCGCACACGGACACGCGTCCCGTTTCTGCGCGGGGCTCGAAAGAAACAAGCACGAAAACAACCCGCAGTGCGGCCTATACGGGCCTACAGGTAAAGCGCACAGGCAGCGAAACAACGCCCGGGTCAATTAAGAAACCTAATTCGAGAAATCCGGAGGGCGGCGGGGGAGAAAGGGAATCTTACCATGGCTGCGGTGAAGAGACGCCACCAGGAACAGCAACGGCGCCACGAGCGAAAAAGGCAGAGGAACCACTTCCGGCATCAAACCGGAAGAAAAAGCCCGACAGCGGGATTATAGATATAGGAAAAGGAGAGAGAGGTGCATCCAAAGCTTGGTTTCCGTTTGAGGATTCCCCGTATGCGGGGGGGGGGGTGCGTCACGCAAGATCACAAACACACACACGCAGAAAGCGAACAAAGATCCCAGTCTCGTTCTAGCTATGCGGTGAGAAGAATAACCATCCGCTCTAGCGCTCTCTCCTCTATGGTTCCCCCCCTTGCGCGCTGCTTCTCTAGAGTCTAGAAGGTCAGAAATATAGATACTGTACAGTTTACTGGAGGGACGTCACAAGCGCCTGAGCCTATTGGGAGGGCGGGGAACCTCCCAGGGCCAGGCGTTGGCCGACCACAGAGGTAGGAAGAGAGAGCGACGCCCCGTCTTCTGCCAAAGAGAGCGTCAATGGCCGACTTCCGTTTTGTACCGGAAAAGCAGGCTGCGCGTCTCTCTAGCCTCTTGCTCGACTGTGGTCGGGTCTGTCGCCATGGTGTCGCCGGGTGAGGAAGTTATTTCCGGTGCCACAGAAATAAGGGCCGGGTGGGGGGACGGTGACCTGGGAACGAGGCCCTCTTAACTGGGAGGGAGGGGAGGGAGCCCTTCTGAGTAACGCGCACAACCTTGCGATGGTCTTTGTTCGATTTATTTGCAGGCCGCCGTTCTGCCCGCCAGCCGTAGCCTGCATGGCCAGTCAGGAAGGTCGCAGGCTCGCCCTACCTGCTTTGAAACTGATTTTGAAATCTCTTCCGTCATCAAAGAGTTATTATTTACAAAGACTGGGAGAAAAGTTTTGAGGCGGGAAGCGGGAAGTGTGTGCGATTTGTTACCAGAAAACGAGGGGCCCACACTAAGTTCAGCATCAGTTTCTCTTTTTCTCTCCCCTCCGCTGCTCTCAAGTGGAGATGGGGAACCTGCAGCCCTGCAGACTCCCAATTCCCATCAGCGCCAGCCAGCAGGGTTGGTGGTCTGGAGTGATGGGAACTAGTTCAGGGACATCTGGAGGACCACAGGTTCACCACCTTTGATCTAGGGCTTCCCATCACCTCATATATTGATGCTGTAGTTTATGCTGTTGGAAGTCTTATGGGTGTGGGGGCTCTGGTACCACAATAAATGGTGTTGGTGCTGGGGAACTGTTAAGACGCTGAACATTGAATCATTCCCTAACTCATGCATTGAAAAATTATTGAAAACAGTTCTTAGACTGTAGGGATTAGAGTGCTGTGTTATTGCAGGTGAAGTTGCTGCTTTGGTCTTAGTGGCAGTTCTTTGGGGAGGAACCAATCCATTTTTGAAAAGAGGAACTGAGGGTCTGGAGCGAGTGAAGAGAGAGAGCAGAACTCTACAGCTGCTGGCAGAAATTAAATTCCTTTGCCTCAATTACAAGGTATTGTTGCACACCACTCCAATCTCATAAGTGGTGTGAGATTCCCAGGGGGTCCAGGTGCTTACCCAGGGTTGGTGTTTTCTTTTGGAAATGAGGCACAGTGGAGACTCTGGTGTCTATGATGTATGGTCTCTTTACACATATATACAACCTAAGCCTATGATGGAGGGATTCACAGCATCAATAGCCCAATAAGGCTTTTCCCATAACTACAGCCTTGGACTCAAGCAGAAATAAAATGTGCTTATTTATTAATGAGATTTGTATGTTGCCTTTCATAAAATGGTATATTAAGGCAATTCAAGGTACAATTTAAAACACAGTACAATAAACTACACTAAATGCATGTATAGTAAAATAGATGGTGGTTCAAAAGTTTACTAAAACATTGCAATCATAAAAGAGCAGACAAATTTTCTAGCAACACAAAATTTAAAACATCAGATCTTTAAATGCCTGAGAGTAAAAATGTTTTAACCTGGTACATAAGATAGTAAAGTAGACATGAAGCAAGGGAGGGTGCTTCACAGCTGAGGCACCACAGATGAAAAAGCTCACTGTTGTTGCCACCTGTCAGGTTTCTGATGTGGGGGAACACTGCAGAGAACTACTGGGTGAGATGCTACTTGCTTTTGGAGGTGACATGAGAGTAGGTGGTTCTTAGGATACCTAGATCCCAAGCCAGGCATCCCAAACTGCAGCCCTCCAGATGTTTTGACTTAACAACTCCCATGACCCCTAGCTAACAGGACCAAAACATCTGGAGGCCGAAGGTTGGTGATGCCTGTCCTAAGCTGTAAAGGGCTTTAAAGGTTGAAACTAGCACCTTGCATTGGCCTGGTAAGGAACTGGTAGCCAGTGAAGAACTTTCAGAATTGATATACTTTGTTCCCAGTGACCCATTCCAGTTAAAATTGTATTAGCCATATTTTGAATCAGTTGCAGCTATTAACAAAAAGAGCCCCAATTACAACACATTACAGTAGACCAGTGTTCTTCAATCTTGGTTCCCCAGAAGTTGGACTACAACTCCCATCATCCCAACCATTTGTGAAGTGGGCTGGGGAATTGTAGGTCAGCAACAGCTGGGGAACCATCTATGAACAACACTGCAGTAGCCTGAAATTGGGTATTAGCAGCTAAGGTCTTTTCAGGATCTCATTGCAGCTCATTGCCATTTCAAATCCAGTAATCCTGGAGGTCTGACCATGCTGTTATTTTTCATTTTTGCAGTACGTGGTGCCATTTGTGCTCAACCAGTGCGGCTCTTTTGTCTACTATCTTACTTTAGCATCTACAGGTTAGTCCTTAATTACTGCTTATAGGGGAAGCGAGTAATATTTGGGGAAGATGCAGACACTTCCAAGTCTTGATTACTGTTTTGTGGCCCAGTTTCAAATAGAACATACTTCAAGTGGGGGTGTGTGTGCAGTTTTTGAACGCTCCCGTGTAAAAACACTAACAAACCTGCAGAGAGAGAGCCAACTCAACAAGTGAGCTTGCTTAGAACCTGCTCAATTTTTTGTTTGTTTACTGACAGAATGCTTTTCACAAGGGGAGCATTCAAAAACAACACCCCTCACCTACAGCTTGAAGTGGTATCATTTACTCTGTCACCTGCACATTCTACCACTTAATTCTGCTGCATGTGTAGACAGAGCCAGAGTCACCATGGCTTTTCTGTGTTTATTGCGGCTCCTCCCACATGCAAGCTTTTTGCAGCATCCACATGACATTTCTGGCACAAACACCAACCCATTATTTTTCATGCATATAACCTGGATTTACTTTTTTATAGTAAATCTGGTAAGTGTAAAAATCCTAAAACCTGTTGCTATATTAAGCCCCCCCCCCCCCCCCCCCCGTCTCTGCAATCTCCTTCACTTACTCAAGGGACTGCACTATCATAGGTCAGTCTGGAAGTATCTTCCCTGCAGACATTTTCCTGCTTGAGGATGGCTTGTTCCCATCCCAGAGCCATTTCATATTTGTTTGATTAGATCAGATGTTTCAGTGGTAACCCTTTCCCTCTTCCATTTCAGACCTGACCTTGGCTGTACCTCTTTGTAACTCTCTGGCTCTGATGTTCACATTAGCAACAGGGAAGGTTCTTGGAGAAGACATTGGCGGTGCAAGTAGGTCTCTCTTTTCCTGAGCAGGTGCCAACTCTGTCAGCTCCAGCTGTGCCCTTCTTACAACTGTGCCTTTCTTCATAGAGAGCTAACAGGATTTGCTTATAAATGAATGCCATATGCACCTCTCTTCCATGAGCAAGTTTCATTGAAGTGGATAGCAACAGGGAGCACTTTCAGAGCTTTTGGTTATTTTTCCATTTTTTCCCTTTAGGGGCAGCACTGGGAATGCTACTGACAGCTTTGGGAGTTGCACTTTGCATAGCTGGGTCTGTACATGAGAAGTCATGAGAACCGTATTGGAAGAAGGACAGAATTTGTGGAAGGCAACAGTTCTCCATGCTAATGCTGGCTCTGCTTGTAGGACACACACACAGCATTTTTGGAGGCACCCAGTGGACTCTGCACAAGCTTAGAGCTGTCAAGGCCTGAAGGGAAAGCATTGTCTTCCTTAACCTCTAGCCCCACTGGTTGGCGGCGGGCCCTGGGTGGAATGACTTGGCATTGGGATGCTCCTGCCAGCCTGTCCACAGCAGAACCCTTGAGAGTTCTGGGGGTGCAATAAGGAGCATTTTCAGCTTGGGCAGGGTTTGTTCAAAGTGCTCAAGAGAGCAATTTTCTGCAAAGGTGAACTAAAAGTGCAGGCATTCCTGCTAGTGCACACACAGAGCTGGGAGGCAGGACAGTGGAGGAAGACAATGGAAGTACTGAACTGTAAAGCCGCAAACAGCATCATCTGGAGGACAATGTGTTGGGAAAGTCTGGTCTAGGCTAATGCCTAGATTTTTTTCTGTAGATTTACTCTTTGATGCTTATTTTAATTGTTTCTTAATCATAGTATAAGCCACCATAGAAAGTTGTTACCTGGACAGGTGATGTGTAAATGATTGTAAAAAAATAAAAACAATACTGCATTTGAGTATGTGCAGAGTGGCTTTTCCCTGCCACTGTGCAACCACAGCTCCCTACCCACCCAAGCTACTGGAATGACAGTGCAGGCTTCTAGGCCATCTTGAGCTCCAGCCCTAAATAAAAATAAATGAAATAAACCCCTGATAACTCTGGGCAAAGCATAAATCTTGTGTTGGCTGCATTTGTAAAGTTTCATGTGTGGACAGCTGTACCCTCTTCTTTGGAAACTCCCTGGTGTTTTCAATGAACTCAAGAAAGAGTAATTAGTTGTACACATGTGAGACTTGCAATGGAGTGCTGCAGTGGTTGTTGGGTTGTTGTTTTTTTAAATAAAGATTTTCTTGGTTTACATAAGTACATGTATTGCTTCTTTTTTCTGGTTGTAAAGTCTTTTCTATAGATTGGTTACATTTGATATGAGACATCATTGTTGTATACAGTTTAAGATCAGGGAAGAGGAGGGGGGAGAGGAGGGGTGGTGGTGAGTGTTGCAGTGTTGAGTGCAAGATACTCCATCTTTTATCCCACCCAGTTTCCCATCAACAGCACCCCTCTCCCCAAAACAGTATTCTGTGGCCACTGAACATGTCTAGTCTTCATTTTTCTATTTTTTAAAAAAATCTAGAAACATTAGCACTCCCCACTCTCCAAGCCTTCAGAAACCCATCCCATGTGTGTAGATTGTCCTTGTATATATACTGCTAATGTAGCAAAGTACAGAAGAACAAGAAAGCAAAGATTTAAGAAGATAACTATGCTGAAGACACATGTCTCCATTTCACCTTTATTCCACTGAGTGTGGTGGTTTGCATGTGGTGACATCACTGCCTCAGTATCACTCAAGGAATAAATAGTTTGTATAAAACGTTGTCATAGCGGAGGGCTGTAAAGGGGCAATTTCTCATGTGACTACTGCGTAATTTTTCCATATAGGGAGGTTTCACAAAAATGGCTCCTTATATGGCAATAAAATATTGTATGCAAACTTAAGTAGCAATAAAATGAAGGTAAAATCAGCCCTCACTAATAAATGTTCATCATTCTTGTGTCAAAGGAGTGGGTCAAAAATGCTGGATGAGAACTAGGGATTCAGTGACAGAAAGAAAGTTGCATTCTTGAAGGAATATTAAACAAGGTCCGGGAGAAAAACAAACAAACCCTGTACTTTAAAACCTACTTTTTAATATATATACTATACAGTGGGAAACTTGAGAGAGATTGCCTGGCTCACCTCTTCCAGCTGTCTCACTGAGAAGGAAAGAGACCCAGGGGTATTGTCAAATTGAAAGCAAAAATGGTTATGGTCTGAACAAGAATTGAGAAAAATGATTATGTGAAGACAGGACTTGCCAGTCTGACTCGCACTGGACCAATGTATTCTGACTCTCATAAAGCCCCTTAGCCCCCTTCCATGATGAACCCTGCTCTAAGAGACACACCCACAACAGGCAAAGCTGTGACATGAAAAATCAGAAGAGAACCTTCACTTGCTTTCACAAGCATGAAAGCTGGGACCATGCAGAGTAGCCAGCTCCAGGGAATCATAAGCCCTTCCCTGCAGTCATGGTGGGAGCTGCTCCCCCAATGCTTGCTTCCCCCTGACGGCTGGTAAGAGCAGCTACATCTGTTTCTGTGTGACTGGGAATATAGGCTAGAGACCTCCAAGTCGGCAGTCACTCTGGGCTCCCCAACTTCTGCTTCAGGATCAAATACTATGAAGAAGGGAGGGAGGGAGAAAAGAGAAAGAAAAGGGAGAAATAAGGAAATGAGTTGTGGATGAAGTCTTGTCCTTTGTACAGCACCTAGTGCACTGTTGGTTCTGAAATGAATATTAAACACTAATAAGCACCAGCATACAATGTACCCCCTTTAGACTCCAATGGATACTGCCTCTGACAATTTTAGCTATTTGTGGCTGAGCACCCACCCACTGAATTTAAAAGAACCAAAAGCTGAAGAATCATCCTAGACCCACCAGCTCTTTTATCAAGGGTGGGAGGGTACTGTAGGCATCATCTTACAAAGGTGTGAACAAGAAGTCACAGCTCCACACCACAGCACCTGCTCTCCTAGCATCTCTTCCCCATGCACAGAAGGCACCCCATGGCTCCTTGAGAACCAGCTCTTACGTTCTTACGGCTGGCGATTGCTTGTTGCAGCCACAGCAGCTCCATGGCCAGGTGCTTTCGGTAGCGCTGGAGGTCAGGCACAGCTTGGGGCATCTCTGGTACTCTTTGGAAATGAAGCTCTGCACAACAAGAGGTGCACAAAAGTCAAGAAACCACTCTTAGTCTGCCTACCCCTTGCCTTTCCCCTCCTGTTGGCTCCTCGTTGCCTACCCCCACCAGGTAATTTTACTGGGGCAGGGACCTGCCTTTTTAGCATAAGCAAAAAGCACCATGTTGGGTGATGATGCTGAAGAACAGAGAAAAACAGTAACTACAGTGGTACCTCTGGATACGAACGGGATTTGTTCCGGAGCCCCGTTCGCATCCTGAAGTAAACATAATACGTGACTGCGTGTCTGTGCGGGTCGCGTTTCGCCACTTCCGCGCATGCATGTGATGTAATTTTGAGCATTTGCGCATGCACGAGCGGCGAAACCCGGAAGTAATGCGCTTCTGGGTCGCTTCAGAGCGCAACCCAAAAATACTTAACTTGAAGCTACTTCAACCCGAGGTATGACTGTACTGCAAAGCAAAGGAAGACAGTGGGTGGGAGCCTGGAGTCTCAAATTGTTCCACATGCCTTACCTTGACTCAACCTTGGAGACTCCATGTCGAGGATCATGCTGCTGCATTCGGACGACATGCTGTTGTGGTGCTTGCCTTCCCCACTCTCTCCTGGCAGGCTGCAGGCATTCCCAGGGAGGCTGCCCACAAGACACTCCTCCTCAGCCTCAGCTGGAAGGCTGCTTGGAAGCTGCATCTTGCAATCAGGGTCTTTTTCGGAGATTAGCTCTTGACAACAAAGCTCTGCCTCCTTTTCATGCAACTTGTTCTTGTTGGCTCCTGGCTCTTGGACACTTAATTCCCTGGCTTTTATTGGTTTCTGGACAGACTATAAGACAGAGGAAGAAGACCACCATTTTCAGTACAAGGCTGCAACAGTAAGCAGCACCCTCACATTTACTGAAGCCAGTTCTCATTTTCCTCTTCTCTTTCCTTCTGGTGCAATTAAAAGCCAGTGAAAGCACTGCCAGCTTCTACCAAGAGCAGAAAGAACCAGCAACCGTACCTTTGGAAGAAACACTGGCACTGGCATGGAATGCCTGTTCCACTTCAGCCAATCCAGATCCCCTTCAATCTCCTTGACGATGCTCTCATATTCCCCCTTTAAGCTTTGAAATTTCTTCCTGACCAGGTAACCCCTGACACGAGCCTAGGAAGAAAATGAATCATAAAAAATAATTATCACAAATTAGGAAGGAATTAGAGGCCATGAGCCCAAGCCTGGATAGAACACAGGCCAGTCTTCTAGGGCTGCCATGACTTCCCCCCACTTCCTGGTCTTGTGCCTTTAAAAAGCAACCCAGCAAGCAGGAATTATACAGTGACGCTTTTTCTATCTCCATCTTTGCCAGGCTGCTGTGGAAGATGCAGGAGAAAGGCCAGTTAGGAAGTTGGCAGTCCTAGTATACTCTGCTCCTGACCCCAATCCCAAGAGAGGAGATGCTGGAGGCAGGAAAGAAAGAGGAGCAAAAGGCATATGTATGTGTGCGTATTTATATATTACATGCTACCACCACCACTTTTGAGAACTTTTCCCTATGGGCATTCTTTAACAGAAGCCACCATTTCCATTTAAAAGCAGCAGCAGCAGCAGCAGCAAAAAATGTTTTAAGCAGAGCAGTTTATTTGCTGCAAGGGAATCACTGAGGAAAGGGGTGGGGTGGGTGAAATGTGTATTTACGCAAAGCAGGCCGTGTTGGGAAGGGAGAGTATCTGCTTTGCATGCAGAAGCTCCCAGTTTTGCATGCAGAAGCTCCTCTCGCCTGCTTTGCACCCTCACCAAGCCCCCCGCCCTCCCATGGCTGCTGCTCCTTTTCAGGGTCTCCAGGGGGATGAGGCCACGATAGGAAGCCAAACCATGAGAAGTAGCACCCCTAGGTCTGCCTTGAGTGGCAGGTCCACCATGCCAACCAGTGCCACCCACTATCCTGGTTCCGGCACCTGCAGCGTTACCACCACCCTCCTCCTCCTTCTCAGCACTAGCTCTTCCTCGCTCTCCGTCATCTTCTTCGGCTTTGGCTGCCCAGGCAACCGCGCTTCCCGATGACGTCTCCGACGCGCGACAAGCGAGACCACATGTTTTTATTCTTGCAGTTCCCACGAGCAGTCGCGAGGTGGCGCTGCCCAGGCGCGCTCTTTGCTCTTCAGCCTGCCCACGTTGTAAAGGGGATGTGTTTCTCTCCGATTCCTTAGAGCTGGTCTTCAGCCGGTTTGCCGCTTACTCTTACCTGGCCTCCCCAACACTGGCCAAATCTTCTGGGTCCTGTAACTGACTGCTGTTCTCCGGGTGCACCAAAGATGTCTTGTCCCCCCGCTCCCTCCCCCCCCCCGCGGAAAACCTCTCTTTAGCGCTGAATCAGAGCAAACATCACTTGGGTTCCCCCCCCCCCCCAGATTGCTCCCTTTGCTCCAATTCAGCGCTAAAGAGCAGGTTTTCTTGCAGAAAGCAGCGGGGCAAATGGAAAATCGCTTGGGCTTGGGCTTTCTAGCCATGGAACAAGCCCTGAGGATGGTAAACACCCAGTAGCCAGTAATAGGCCTGCTACTTCTCTCTTGCTCACTTAACTTTTCCTTCTTTCAAAGTATTCATGCAATTAAAAAGCAAGGTTAGCTATTAACTCTAGAATACTTTATAAGCTTCATGTCTTTGCTTTTATGATCAGGCTTCCTATTACTTGGCCTTGGTGCCCCTGCTATAGGCCTAGTTGCTCTGTTCATTCTTCTGATTCTGTGCTTATTCATCCCATGGTTTCTTGCACTTTATTATTGTCCTTTTTCTCTTCCAGATGCTTGGAATTCTATTCTGGAACACTCGCAGGCTGCCCCTCACACTGTATGATTAAATCTCTGTTACATAAGAACATAAGATGAGCCTTCTGGATCTTTATGCCCCATCTAGTCCAGCATCCTCTTCTCAGTGACCAACCAGGTGCCTGGGGAAAACCAGCAAACAGGATTCGAGCACAGTCACCTCCTGTAGCTTCCAGGAGCTGGTATTCAGAAGTATTGCTACCTCTAGCTGTGGAGGTAGAGCATAGCCATCATGGCTTGTAGCCATATTCACAGAGGAGAGGTTTTTTTTGCAGAAGATTCATCACCCAGATCCAAACATCTATACATACTCCCCCCCCCACACACACACAGGAAAACCAACCAATTGCATAGAAAAATATTTTTATTTTAAATTAAATGTTAAAAAGTTATGCATAATGAGTTTTGAGTATTTTCATCTACTGTATAAGGAACTGTCCATGAGTGAGTCAGATTTCTTCAGACATGCTTCTCTGCCTGTCCTGGGGCAGTTGAAAAAGAGACTGGGCAGTTACCTACTGCTCCCCATTGGGACATATTAAGAAGAGGACAACCTAGGCAGAGGCTGATGTAGTCCATGACAGCAGGAAGGCACTAGGGTTGGAGAAAGTTGGTGCAGCCTATGACAAGCTATATGACTGCTTCTGAAGGGAGACTGAAAACTTTTGCCCACATTGCAAAGAAAAGCAACTGCTTCCAAAACAGTTTAGCTCCATCCAATGAAAGCCGTCGCTTGATCTGTAAGAACTCTTGGGTGGCTGAAGCATCTTAGCCTGCCCAGTTAGCTGTGGCCTGGCTTCAGAGGGTAAAAAATGAACTGAACCCATAGTTGATGTTTGTGGGCCAATATGGAGAGGGATGCAGGAGAGTGGCTGAGATGGGGAAGGCCACAGGCTGCGAAGCAGAGGGGTATCCTTCCCCCCCCCCACCACCCAAAAAGTTACAGATTCAGCTAAGAGTTCAATAGTGATAAGGCAAGAGAGAGAAGCTGCAGCAGTGCAGCTCATTCAGTCCTTGGTAGAGATTGCGGAGGGAGTGTTGGAAGTATGTGAGGATGGGATGGCAGGGCCTGCCAGCTCTATGGCTCCACTTCCAGGTGCGTGGCGCTTACTGTCCAGTGACCCAGGTACAGGCACCGTCTGCTTCAGCCACTCAATTTCTGCCTGCAAAGGAAGGAACAAACAAAAGTGAGCCATGCACATCTCCCAAAATCCAAGCACAGGAGCAGCAAGACATTGTGCAGCCTGTGGCAGCGGAGCAAAATGGCTGTTCTTCCCCCAGTCACGGCTGGTCAAGTTTATTTCAACACCCAAGGCAGAAAATCCCACAATTATCTCTTCCTGTATGTAGACCCCACCACCACCAATAAATTAGACAACAGCCTTTCATGACCTCCAAAATCTGCGGCCTGAGGCAGCTGCCCCACTGTAACTATGGCAAGGCCAGCCCTGCTTGGCTTTGGCTATATATCCAAACAGCAATTCTTTCTCCCTCCAAAGCCATTTCCTACCTGTAAGGCAGCCCGCTTGGTCTGCTCACGTCCCATTTCCACCTTCAGATCCTCCATGTCTTTCCTGTAAGAGGAAGGAGAGACATGAATTTTGGAGGGGGTGGGGAAACAGGACCAGCTCTCCTCCACCCCATTGTTGTAGGAGAATCCTCAAGAAATGCACAAACACACACGAACAAGTTAGCTACAGCCAGCTTTCCCCAGCCTCGTGTTGTGAACTACAGCTCCCATCAGCCCCAGCCGACACAGCTGCATGATGCTAAGTTTGGTGGGAGTACAGTTGTGCAGGCTGGGGCTGATAGGGGTTGGAGATCAAGACAGCTTAAAAGCACCAGGAAGGCTTCTTTCAGGAAGGCCCTGAACAGATGGACAATGACACCACCAGGCCGAATGCATGACTTGTGACATTGCTTTGTGCTTGTCCACTGTTGTGGGCAGGAGAGGCTTCTCCAGAGCTTCTGGGATCTCTGCCTGGAAGAGAAGAGGAACCTGCCCACCACTGGCCCACCTCACCGATGCTGTGCACGCATCAGGTCCATCATGGTCTTCAGAGACCGGAGCTCTGCCTTGAGATCATCCAGAGATGCTGGCTGTTCCTCTGTTTGTGGCGCCTCACAGGTTAGAGCTGTAGACTCTTCTCTGGTGTAACTGGACTGCTCCTTCAGCTGCCAGGGGGAGAGACAGATCCAGGACAGAGAGGGTTGGAAGAGGCTGATGCTTCAATTCCTCCATGGGCCAAGGCTCCCAACCCCCATAGTAAAACAAAGGCAGGCAATGGAGGGCTGAAGCCCACCAATCAGAGAATCTTAGAATTGTAGAATTGGAAGGGACCCTGAGGGTCATCTAGCCCAACCCCCTGCAATGCAGGAATCTCAGCTAAAGAATCCCCAACAGATGGCCATCTGGCCTCTGTTTAAAAACCTCCAAGGAAGGAGAGTCCACCACCTTCTGAGGGAGTCTGTTCCACCGTTGAACAGCTCTTACTCTAAGAAAGTTCTTCCTAATGTTTTAGCATAATCTTCTTTCTTATAATTTGAATCCATTGGTTTGGGTGCTCCCCTCTGGGTCCTCCCCTCTGGGTCCGCAGAAAACAAGCTTGCTCCATCCTCCATTTGACAGCCCTTTAGATACTTGAAGATGGCAGTCACCTTCAAGTCTTCTCTTTTCTGGGCTAAGATCCTGAAAATGGTACCCAGAAAGGAGGAGGAAGCCATGGACAGCATGGCTGCTCAAACCAGTTTAAGCCTATTGTGTTGCTACCTCACACAACTCACCAGTTCGGGGCCTTTAGCTTTCTCTGTGGAGCTCGAGGGCTGGGTTGATCCCATCTCATCCTGCAACAGTCAATAAGAGAGAGCGATTTGGTGACAGCCATCATCAAGACTAGCCATGTTTTAATTTATATTTCACAAAATTTATACACCACTCAGTTGTGAAAAACCTCTAAGTGGTTTATGAGCAGAATAAAACAATATATGTTAAAACAATTAGAAGCAACTATGTAAAACATTTAAAAACCCCAGCCATAAACTAAAAACAGATTGCAACACACACCAACATCCTGCAAATCTGGATAGGGCTTCCTAAACAAAAAATGTTTTTAGCAGTTGCCAAAAAGAGTGCAGCGAAGGGACCTGTCTGAGATCAATAGGCATGGGGTTCTAAAGTGTAGGTGCAGCCACACTAAAAGTTTGATTTTTTACAAATGCAGAGCATGGCACCTGTGACAGCACCAGTTCTGCAGATCAAAACAGGCACATATGGGGTAAGGCAATCTCACAGGTAAACATGTCCCAAGCTGTTCAGGGCATTATATACCAATAACAACACCTAGAACATGGCCCGGTAGCAAATCAGTGACCAGTGCAGATCTCTGAGCACAGGTGCTGTATGCTGATGAGGTCTCACTCCTGACAGCAATCATGCTGCAGCATTCTGCACTAACTGCAGCTTCTAGATCGAGCACGAGGGAAGCTGCACATAGAGCACATGCTTTGCTTCCTCTACTCTGAAGCCGCTGTTTAAAAAGGCACAAGATCCCATCCGTTTAACAGCTCTCTTCCTCCTTCCTTGAGAAGAGTTGGCTGGGGGTGGGCAGGGGGTAGCAGTGACTCACCAGTGAGCTGGTTATCAGCTGGCTGGGTGGCCTCTTCCCTGGCACTTTAGGGCGGCTGGCTGTTGGGTGGCTCAGTTTGGCACTGGGAACAAGGACAGCATCAAAAGTGTTGATCTCTGTAATGGAGAAAAGTGGCGCTATTGGGGAGCAAGCTCAGCTACTGCAGAACCTCAGCCAGGGAGTGCAATACTGGCCAGAGGGAGATCCGTCATTCCCAAAGCAAGCCCAGGAAGACATGGCATGGACTGGGGTTTGCAATGCCCTGCCAGGCCCCAAGCTGCTTCTCCACGACTCTGGAGAAGAAGAGGAAAACAAGAGCTCCAGGCAGCCATTTTGTGGGAATGGTTTAATCATATACCAGCAAACTGAGGTTGTGCAATTAAGCTGAATTTGGGCTCTTTTGCAACACCCTCCCTCCTGCGCACTCACTGTCCTGCCCATCACATGGATTTTTTGTTGGGGGGGGGGAATAGTAAGAAAAATGATGGGGAAACACCCTAAGAAGTGTGGGATACGGGCAACATGGGGCGATGTCATATCAACACTGCACGAATTGATCAGAACGGATGCTCAGTTCAAAGTGAGGTTGCGCATCCTCAGTGATTTTTTTTGTCAAGATAAAGGCTCAAAACAGAAGTCATTAGCCCCTACAAAAGGGGAGGACACTGGACAGTGGGAGAAGGAATTAAAGGGCCGGCACCTACCTGCTATTTTCTCCTTGCATTTTCCTTTCCCCACAGGGGTTGCTGTGCTGGGAACTGGAATGCCTAAGGATCTGGATCATCATCATGTGCACAGAGAGAGAGATACAGAGAGAAATCATGGGAAGAGTGCTTCCAGCTACCCACACCCTCGGCCTTTGGAAACCCCAGAAGAACCTGTTGCTGCAGAAGGACTGTGAGCCACATTATAGGATTGGTGTTTCTAGGACCAAGGTGAAACTATAAAAGCTCTGTGGATATTTTTGCTACTGGATTCTGGATGTTGTTTATGTAGTCTTGTTATATTTATAGTGCTGAAATGCTGTTATTTTCTACTGTGGTGTTTCACTCTGTTATTATGAAATTGGTTTTTGGCTGTTTAATTTTGTAATGCATCCCTATTTTCTTTGTTGTAAGCCACTTTGAGTATGAATTTTGTGTGTGGAAAAGCGGCATATAAATAAATATGAATGAATGAATGACGAATTGCTGACTACTAAAGCCACAGAAACAAAGCAGGTACACCCAGCAAATTCACCCCAGACCCAAGCCAGCTAACCGCATCTAATTGGTTAAAAGAAAGGGGAGGTGGATCAGGAGGGGGGTGGAGGGATGAATCCAGATAACACATGAATTTATCACTTCCCTCCAACTATCACAAAATCTGTATCAGAATCCATAAGACACAGAGCTGTCTTACACCAGCCTTTGCCAACTTGGTACTGACTGAGGCCAATGGGAGTTGCAGTTGTAGCCCAAAGCATCTGGAAAACACTAGGTTGAGGATAGCTGTGTAGTGGAAATTATAGCATATGATTTGATAGGCAACCTACATGCGAAGAGATGTAAAAACTGTGAAAGGATATTGTTGGGAGAAATTGCTTATTCAGGCTGTATTACGGATGTGTCAAGAGTGTTAGGCCTTGAGCTAGTCTGATAGAGAGTAGTAGGCACCCTATTCTTTAGCTCTGATAATGCAGGCATGCCTCTCTTCTGAGATTGCGACTTAATTTCTGCACATATACAGAGTGAATGCTTCTATATACGCTTGTGGACTCTACTTTTCTGAGTTGCCTGGCAGCTGTTATTGCTTTGACCAATCAAAGTTGCCTCAACATTACAATGTTGTATTTAGTGAAGAAATCTACCACAGCGACCCGATCCATCTGATTGGCAGCACTCTTCAGGTCTGGGGCAGAGTGAGGCCTTTCCCTCAAGCATTACCTGTTCCTTTTGGCTGTTGGCACCTATCTGTTCCTGCTGTGCCAGAAAACAAATAGCTAAGGATTTAAAAATTGCTCCCAGTCTTCCCTCCTACCAGCATTGTGAACCCCACTTAGGAGGGCATATCCCCCAAAGATCTAGGCCTGGTAGGGCACCAGAAGTGCCCTGTTCTAAACAGAGACATGACAATGCTTGAGGTTGCCTGTAAACTCCACACTCTGCTAAACCAGATGTCTTTCTTTCCAGCCTCAGGTGGCAAATTCTACCTGCCTCTTACTTGCTTTTCTGGTTCTGGGACCATGTCCAATGACTCAAAATGAGATCCTATCAAGTGCTGGCCGATCCCAGGAAAGAGGATGTGCACACACTCTTTCCAAGACTCATCATGTCTTACTTGTGGGGAAGGTTGGGGGCTGGTTTGGTCTTAGCCGGCACAGGAGGAGGGGGAGCTGCCTTCTTGACCGGAAGAGGAGTCAGCCTAGGGCTTTCCATTTTCTTTTGTTCCTTTGAGTCTGCAAGACATGAATGAATGACTTAGGACACACAGTTATTGCAATTTATCTCCTAAGGAAGCATTTCAATAATCTTTTGCTCATTATATCCTCAGCAGAACCATGCAAAGAAGGCCATGATGATTTTATTATTAATTTTAAAATTATTATTTCAGTTTGTATCCTGCTCTTTCTCCCAAAGGAGCCCAGGGTCCCCCTGGGTGGGGGGAGAGGTCAGTACAACATCATGCCTGAGCGCAAGTCTTGCTTCAGCATCCTGCCGGCAAAAAAGAAGGCATGGAAAGGGCCTGTTCTAAAAGCAGAACAGGGAAGATGGAGTGCTGCATCCAATTCTAGCTTAAATGTCAGTAATCTACATCTGATACCTTTCCCCTCAGCAGCATGAACATTTATACAGAGGGAAGGAAGACCCTTGACCTGTAGGCAGGATATGGTCCACAGCCAATTTTCCCACCTATCAGCTGTCCAGCAGAGAGCAGGTGAAAAGGGAAAAGGCTCTTGACATTTTGCAAAGTAAGCAATTGCAGCTCTTTCTGCTGCAAGATTGCCAAAGCAGAAGGGTAAATGCCTAGCAGAGAGGCAGAGCTGTGTTCCTTCCAAAGAGACAAGAGATTGTCCATGCATTTTGCAATTGCACACATGCTATTTGGTGGGGGGGGGGGTGTTGAATTGCACTTTGAAGTTGGAGGCTCTGAATAGCAGTTCAGCTGTGCATTCAAGTTTGAATGGTTCTGCAGGGAACGGATCTCCGGAATGAATTAAGTACTTAACCCGAGGTACCACTATATCTTTAAACCAGACTTGGGCCAGACAACCCTGCGAAATGGGGGACTGCCCTCCGAAAGGGAACTCTTCTGCTCCACTTTGCAAGAAACATGATTGTTCTGCTCAGAACACAAGCAAGCACCAAACCACAACAGGAAGAGGAAGATATGCACACCTCTGCCTTTGTCTCGGCTGTTGCTGGGCAAAGCCAGGGTTGCACATGCTCCGCACAGGCACCCTGACCCTCTGCAAAAGGTCAGCCAGCAGCTGCCTCCTCACCTTTGTGGTCTCCAGGATGTTTCGTCTCCACCTTGCCACCTTGGAGGACCTTCTTCCCTGGCTTGGGAGCTTTTTCTATTTTTCAAAAAAAAAAAAGGAAAGTACTGTAAGATAGGTGATATGAGAAGTGAGGAGGAAAAGAAGAACAAGGCCAGGGGAACCTCTGTCCTTCCAGATGAGCTGCTAACTCCCAGCCAGCCAGCCTGGCCAAAGTTCAGGGGTGATGATATGAGTTGTGGCCAACAACATCTGGAGGGCCACCAGATCCCCAACCAGGCATCCGGGAGGATGGGGAAAGAAGAAGGGATGGCTTCCTGGGTATTCTACACATTGACTGGCAGCAGCGCCTCTCTCCAGGTGGTCAGGCAAGGGGCATTTCCAGCCCTCCCTGGAGATGTGACCATTGAACTTGGGACCTTCTCTACATTGTGCTCTGCCACAGAACTTTGATCCTTTCCCCGAGTGACTCCCCCTCGGCCCCTGCTTGCACCCGGACATTAAAATAAAGAAAGAAAGAAAGCCAGCGATCCAATGGGCAGTGATGGCAACCCCCTTGAGCTACAAAATCGCCTGCCTGAGCCAAGTGGGAGCTTGTGACTTACCGGAGTCCTTCCTCCGCTCTGGTACCTTGGCTTTTATCTGTAGAAGAGAGAAAAGAGCAGCTTGACGGGGAAGGAAGGTGCTGGTGATGAGTCACCCAAAAAGAAAGAGCAGCCTCAGCATCTCAAGGCAGGCCAGGCTTGGGTTTCACTCCTGCACAAGTTCAGAGGCAGGAGAAGTCAAGGAGATCAGAGGCTCAGGGGAGGGAGAATGAGACAAAGGAACCTGCAGGACGGGAGTGAACCTTACAGTGCCCAGGCGGATGCTGAGCAAAGGCACATGGCAGGCAGCAGACTCTGCCAGCAACTGCATGTGGCAGCCTAGGCTGGTTGTCAAGACAGCCTTCCCCAACCTGGTGCCCGCCTATGCCAGCTGTGGCTGATGGGAGCTGTAGTCCAAATTGTCTGGAGGGCACCAGGGTAGGGAGAAGCTGGTTGGATGAGGAGGCTGTTGCAGTCCTCCTTTGTGGCCCTTCAGCCATTCCAAGCCTGTGAAAATGCTTCAGTGTTGTGTGGAGCAGTCAGCATCTCCCCTCCGCCCTGCCAATTCCTCCTGATGCAAGGGAGGGTCAGGGGCCACCCACTTCCTTACCTCAGGCTCCACCTGGGCCAGAGGCATGACAAAGTTGTCCGGGAAAAGCCCCCTCCGGCCACGACACTCGCCTTCCCACCAGCCCATATCCGCTGTCTCCTGCAACAAGGAAGAGGAAAGGAAGGATATGCACACAGAATTACTTTCCAACAATGAATTTAATCAAGAAGAATCATTCAGTTCAGTTGTACCAATAATAGTTGTAATCTGTCCTTAGCCCACTGTTGTTTTCACCATTTGAAATTCTTGAATCATTATTAATTCTTCTAACTGATAATCCTTTTAAAAAAATTATTTGTGTTTCTGATACAATTCCATATCAAGTAAGTGAACTGAAATAATGCAAAGGACATAAAAAAGAAAACTCTGAAATGAAAAAGAAATAACAATTTTAGGATATCGAAAAATAAACAGAAAACCATAATGCATTCCTCCATTGACCTCCTCTCCTATCCTTCCATGGTTCCTTTTGTCTCCTCTTTCTCTCGTGTTTTCTTGGTTCACTCCGTCTATTGCAACTACTTATACACACATTAGTTTTTTCTTACACTGCTGAAAATCTAACCATCCTGCTAGGTTAATTGTTTGTTTGCAATACTTTTTCATATATTCAATAAAAGATATCAGTCCTCCTTATATTTTTCATCATTTTGATTTCTAATTCTAGTGGTCATCCCTGCTAACTCCACGTATTCTAACACTTTAATATGCCATTTTTCTTTTGTTGGTACCTTATCTGGATTCCATTTTTGTGCTAATAATACACGTGCAGCTGTTGTCGCATAGAGGAACAAGTCTTTCTCTCTTTTAGTCACTTCTGTTGTTATTATCCCTAGCAACAATGCTTCTGGGTTTTCAGAGAAGGTTTTTTTAGTTCATTATAGATCATTTCCCAGTAGTTTTTAATTATATTACACTTCCACCACATGTGGTAAAAGGATCTCTCTGCTGTCTTACATTTCCAGCAATTGCCCTTTGTTGATTTTGACATTTTTGATAGTCTACATTTGGTGTCAGATGCCATCTATGCAGCATCTTCGTAAAACTTTCTCTTACATGTATAGCATGCTGTAAACTTTATATTTACTTTCCATAACTGCTCCCGTAGTGCAAAATTGATATTGTGTCCCACGTCTAATTGATAATCCTATTGTTTCATCTTCCTTGTAAACCACCTTCATACTTCATCAGATTAATTCCATACTAGTACATTTTTAAAAGTCTGTGCTGCTTTCTGTACACAGGTGAGCAGAAACCAAAATACACCTCTTCCACCTGCAAACCTCTCTCTCATATTATGACTCTACTGATTCAAACTTCCTCATGAAGTCTTCCCCTATCCGTCTTCCCAGCCAGGCTCTCAGGAGTTGTTCTAACTCAAGAGAAAGAAACGGCTACAGCTCTTATCTTCTGATCAGCAAACAAAAATAACAATCACATTTTCATTATGCAAGGCAAACGTTCTGCCCCTCTCACCCTCCTCCACCTGCTGCATGCTTTTGGAAGTCAAGGGCAAGAGCAAGCTAAGGTGTTTTTTCCTCCTAACACAGGTGTGTGGGGGGGGGGATCCTTCACTGGATCACCCAGCAGGAGGTAGCACTACTTTTTCCGGTGCCTACTAAAAACTTTTTTGGTTTGGACAAGCCTACACAGAAACATTAGGAAGTTGATGTGAGTCTTTTGTTATTTTAACCTTTCGAATGTCTTAAATTATTGCTGTTAATCTCACTAAGGTCATGTTTGTGTGTGTTGTCTTCTTTGCAAACCACTTTGAGGGTTCTCTCGCCCCCAATCAAGCGGTGTTTAAATTTCATTAAATCTGGTCATACCCCCAAATTGCCAGTTTTGAGGAAGAAGTTCCAGGTATAGAATCAGTGGTCACTAACACCCCCTAGAACACCTACGAAATAGCTGTTGTTTGGGTATTTAAGATTTAGAACGGTTAACTGGAGGACAGAGAGGGTTGCTTCCAGATTGCCAGCTTCTTTCACCCACCCTTAAGATAAGGTCTGCTCCTCAGTACCAGTTCCTGGGGAGCCCAAGTAGGGAGAGTAAGTGGCTCCCACACTCAGGGCCTGCTTGCTGGCTTCCCCAAAGGCATCTAGGGTGCCAACATGAGGATGGGGCTAGATGGGTCTCTGGTCTGATCCAGCAGCAAAGCAGCTCTTAAGAGCTGAATACACTGTGCCCTTTTAGCTCGGAGCAGAGATGGGGCCAGGGCTCTTTGTGGGTGGCCCTCATACCATCGGAGAAGTTACCCACCCCAACTTTCCCCAGGACTCCCACCTTGCTCAACAAAAGGACCAAATCGCCTTTCCGGAGGAGGAGCTCATCTTCATGCTCTGGTTCATAATCAAACATGGCTCGGCAATAGACAGAAGCGTCACCTGCAGGTGGAGGTAAGCACAGACACCCCTGGCTTCAGATTCAGATATTTCTCTTGCTCTGGTCTGAGTGCTCTGAAGGCAACCATTCCCAGCTGGGTACCCTTCCAGATGTTTTGGACCACAACTCCCATCAGCCTCAACCAACATGGCCACTTTGGACCACAACTTCCATCAGCTCCAACCAACATGCCCACTTTGGACCATAACTTCCATCAGCTCCAACCAACATGGCAGCTTTGAGCTACAACTCCCATCAGCTGGTTGGGGCTGAAAGGGGTTGTAGTCCAAAACATCTAGACAGCACTGAGTTAAAGAGGGCTGACTTGTCCACTGAAATTAAGCCCTCCACAGCATCCAGCAAGCCCCACACACCCACAGCAGCTTTCCCAACAAAAGGGCATCAGGTTAATCTTCCCATACCCTATCCCTCCCCTCCAGATGTTTGCAGCCACCACTTCACTCTAGGCTCCCACCTGGGGCCTCGCACATCCTAATATAGCTTGGCCCCCTACGCCACATTTTTCCTCCCCTGCAACAACCCCATTCCAGACTGAAATGGAGAACTAGGCATTCCCTGCCTCATTTTCCTCTCGGAAAACCGCAGGAAGGCTCCAGTGCTCCCCCCCCCCCCGAACAAAGCGAGCTCTGAGGTAGCAGAAGTCTATCTTGGTCACAACTCACTGGTCTGCAGAGCCTGGACTTTGGGACTCGCCTGCATCCGAGGAGGGGTAGGCTTCTCCAGGGTGTTCTCCACCTGGAGCAGGATCCAGGAAGCGACAGAAAGGGGTGTGGAAATAAGAAAGAAGGCTGTTGACACAAACACAAGCTCTGTGCAGCACCTGACCACTGCCAAAGAAACACCAGCAGTTGCTTCCTCAACCTGTTGCCCAGCAGATGTTTTGAACTACAATTTCCATCAGCCCCAGCCAGCAAATGATGCCCTTCTCTCTAGCAGAGAGCAGTAAACTTGACCTGGTGGTTGTTTTCTGAACAGAAAACTGGCTTAAGAACTTACGGTACTTGGGTCAATGTAAAAGGTATTTCATTGCTTCCCACCTCCCAAAAAAATAGAGGCACTGATCCCTGGATTTAAACAGAGGACATTGTCCAAGGGTGTTTCCAGATATGGACAATTCTGTAGCACTCAGTCATTGCTGCTTTGCTTTAAGTTGCAAGTAAAATAGCAAAACTGCTTCCAGACCTTTTTAATCCAGGACAGAAAATGTGTCCCTTTTCCCCAGCCCCAAATGTGGGGACAGGATCATTTTCATTGGGACCACAGTGTGTGTGCGGTGTTAAATACTTCCTTTCCCCACCTTGCTGCATCACTGATCATGATTGCTCCTTTAACAATGCAGTTGGGGTGGGAAGATAAACAGCTAAAAATGCAATGCTATTTGAAGGGGTGACAGACAGAGAGCGGACCATAGAAGAAGAAATGGTTAGAGCTTCCCCTTCAGCCCTTCGGATACCATTGGACTCTAGCTCCCATCAGCCCCAGCCAGCATGGCCAGCAGTCAACTGGGAATTGCAGTGCAGCAACAAATGGCAGGTTGCAAGTTAGCCACACCCTGGGCTGGAATAATATATGCAGGCTGTAGTTACCAAGAATGGCTGTTGCACAGCCATGTGATGGGTTGTGCACACCAGGGGAAACTGCATAGCCGTTTTCCAGTGTGCTTTTTTAAAAAAATGCTCTGTGGGAAACCAACAACAGAAGCTGAGCAGGGAAAACACAAGAGAGAGATGTTTTGCTAATGGTGTCATGCAGATACTCTGTAAAAAAAATCAATGAACAAAGCACAGCTGTCCCACGGGAGATGCCCTGTGTAGAAGCAGCGCCAGAGAGCTTCAGGGGAAAGACAACTACTTATGCAGCCTCAAAAGAAGAAGAACAAAAACAAGGACACTGATTTGCATATGCTAATATTTAGAATTATTTTAATTTAAATAGAAATGCAACACATCTCACAATAAGAGTAATAATAAGAAATAGCTGATGTGAGTCTATTGCTAGTTTAACTTTTCGAAAGTCTTAAATTGTTAATTTTCCTCACTGGCAGTTTTATTGTTTTACCTTTTTTTTGTAAACCACTTTGAGTTTTCTTTTGTTTTTTTGTTTTTGTAAAATCAAGCAGTACATAAATGTTATGGGGGGGCGGCAGAAATCATCGTGAGGAAGGCTGGGACCTGGTGATCTATGGTCTGGTTGACATCCTGTGCTAAGACAAACCATAGTGCCTGGGGGTGGCAGCAAAAGGGAGCAAAGCAGCGGCCTAGACCCACGAAGCCTAAGGTCTTGCTGAGCATCTTGTGTGATCCAGACAGTGTGCCAGCTCAGTCTTGCTGTGAAAGTGCTAACTGTCGATAGACAACATCCATACCCCCTCCCCCATCCCTGGTTTAAACAGACCAGAGGGTCTTTCAAATAGAGGACCCCTCGAAACACAGCCCTGTCCTCTGTGAAGGAGGGCACCTGAAGCCCTTCTGGTCCCAATGCCACGGAAACACCTTCCTTCCGCTCACCTTCTCCGGCTCACTGAGGACGAAGGTCTCATTGGTCATTTTGGGGCGCTGCTTCCCCGCTCCGACTTTGGGCTCTGCAAAAACCATCTCTGGAAGTTGACAGTTGAGGGAGGAAGGGTGGGGTGAGGTTAGCACTTCCAGTCAGGCCCGGCCTCTCTACCCCTTCTTCCCCCCTCTACAGACCTTAACCAGATCTTGAGCCTCCTAAAGATGTGAGAGGGAAGTGCATCCTGGATTGCACGGAAGCCCCAACCAAATGGGAGCACCCGCATTCAATTCAGATTATTCCCCCTCAGCTCTGCACCACTCCCAACATTTATGTCACAGAGGCTGCAGAGGCACCGGTGCCCCCATCCCCAACCCACCTCCACAGCATGCCCACCCCAGGCCCTGTGCTCCCCCCCCACCTGAAGGCAAGTCGTTTAGCTCTTGTACAAAGTTGGACGGGAAGGCTCCCAACTTCCCGTTCTTCTTGCCCAACCACCAGCCATCTTCAATCTGCAGAGGAAGTGGACAAAAAACAGCCGTTGTCATTCTGGAAGGGCCTCCGCCTTCCTGTTGCACAACCCACCACCGGCCCACAGAAGAGAAGTGGCAAAGAGTCAGGCAAAGAGTCCCAGGGTCCCTTTCCAGATATATCGGGTGCCCCCCTAACCACCTCCCACCTCCCTGGATGCACCCAGAGATTTGATGGAGACACAAGATGAAGGCTGCAATGCAGGCTCATGGTGCCCTCATGGTGCCCCAACGGGAAGGGAAGCTCCTGAGCATATCTGTCAACTTACAGATTTGAAAATAAGGGACCAGCAGCCTTGAAAATAAGGGACCAGCAGCCAAAATAAGGGACCTGCAGCCTCACCTGTTCCAGGCACTCCAGTCTTCCTGTCCTCCTGCGGTCTGGTCAAACTCATGCTGGTAGCTCCGAGAACACTGTCCAACCAACTTTGTAACCAGAGGTTCAACTGAATAGAATCTGAATCACATGCACCACAAGGCCTATGCAGCCTCAACTTAAGATGGCTCCCTGGCCTGGCTTTGCAGTGCAAAGTTTGCAGCAGCATGTGCAACAAAATGGCATCCAGCATTCACTATTCCCCTCAGCTTGCATTAACTAGCCACACACAAGGCATGCAAGCTCCACCCCCCCGTCGTTCTTAGACTTCTTATTGGATGAGCAACACAGCTGAGCAACACAGTTGGAGCCTCCCTCCTCCCTGGCCAGCAGGGAGGATGGGAGAGGAGCTGCTTCCTTTGAAATTTAAGGGACATTATTTAAGGGACATTTAAGGGACATCCATCAACAAGGGACAGCAGCGGGAATAAGGGACTGTCCCTTCAAATAAGGGACACTTGACAGCTATGCTCCTGAGCAGCACCTGAGTGCAACTGCAACGCTTTCCCCACTTGCAGTTCGAGGGAGCCTCCCAAATTTCACAACTCTCATTTTTAGGGCATCATAATCTGGGGGTGTGGACTTGAGACACACAATTGCCAAATGAGTAAGTCTGCCTCTATAGCACCTTCACCAGATGAAGTGCCTTTCTATTTGGAGGCTGCTTTGGTGCATATGGTATAAGCTGGCACTTCATTGGGTAGGGGGACAAGGAAAGAAAAGGAGAAATCCAACTTGTAGCCTACTATTATTCCCCTTCAGTTTGATACACTTTTGATTAAGGCCAGTGGGATCAGAAGAAGATGACCTGTGATAATAGCAGACAGCAGAAGATCTCTCCCAGGCAGAAGCCAAATATTATAAATGGGTTGTTGGCAACCAATATTTTTTTTAAATAATTAGACAGGAAATGACATATTTGTCTTAAACTGGGGGTGGAGGGAGAATACAGGCCAACCTTTGATGGCTTTGGTGCCCTGTGGATGCTGCAAAAACATCCACCCCAAAAACCCTGGCATGAGAAGCAGGGCTTCCGCAAGGAATTTTCACCTGGAAGCACCCTAAGCCTCCAACAGCATTTCCCCATCCTTCTACCACATACTTGCTCCCCTACCTCACCTCCTCCAAGATCTGCACCACTTCTCCGGGACACAACTCCAGCTCATCGTCCTTTGCTGGGGTGTAAGAGAAGGTGACCCGGCACCAGCGCTCCTTCGCAGCTGGCAGCTTGTTCACAGCGTGGACTACAGAAAGGATAAATGTGGAAGGCAGGAAGCAATAAGACAAAGTGAACAGAGAACATGACCGCACACCAATTTCCAGATGGGCACCAGAGGGGGATTTTTCTTTTCCCACGAATTTAACTTGCCTTGGAGTGGCAGGACAGTAATATAAAACAGGCGCTTGCATTATACTGATTTTGACACCTACTAAAAGCTTTATTTAAGCAAGCCTACCCAGGGACGCAGGTGGCGCTGTGGGTTAAAGCCTCAGCGCCTAGGGCTTGCCGATCGAAAGGTCGGCGGTTCGAATCCCTGCGGCAGGGGTGCGCTCCCGCTGCTCGGTCCCAGCGCCTGCCAACCTAGCAGTTCGAAAGCACCTCCGGGTGCAAGTAGATAAATAGGGACCGCTTACCAGCTGGAAGGTAAACGGCGTTTCCGTGTGCGGCTCTGGCTCTGGCTCTGGCTCTGGCCAGAGCAGCGATGTCACGCTGGCCACGTGACCCGGAAGTGTCTCCGGACAGCGCTGGCCCCTGGCCTCTTAAGTGAGATGGGCGCACAACCCCAGAGTCTGTCAAGACTGGCCCGTACGGGCAGGGGTACCTTTACCTTTACCTTTACCCAGACATAGTGTATATTGTGCATATTTGCTCTTAAACACTGCTGGATTTTATATAATGTTTATTATTTCTACTTCTTTTTAAAGCCCATTGATCTTATTTTCTTATGATTATTTTATACTATTTTAGGTCAAGTGCTGAGAGATTATTACTGTTTTCTGGTTAAGCCAGAGATTTCCAAACTATGTTGGGACACATTAGTGTGTTGGCTCCCTGCGTTCCTCCTGGGACTGGAAAGGGACGCTAGTTTAACCTCTGGTCTGCTAGTAAAACTGAATTACTGTGTCGCGAAATGATGCATGTCTAAAAAGTGTGTCACCAACATGAAATGTTTGGAAAGCTGTGGGTTAAGCCGTCAATAAATCTTGTAAAAGAAATATGTAGGTTTAAAGAGTCAGAATGCGTTCTTGGGAGCAGGTGGTCTCTTAATATCACGATCAGATCATTGGCAAGAAAGTTTTCCATGAAAATTGTAAATCCAGATTAAATGGGGGTGAGTGATAAACTGTATCTGTGATGTCAACAACATAGCCTGGTTACATTGCCAAAAACCTGTATGCCTGAGCAAGGACAATCTCACAGATGCATCCCATCTGGAAGCACTCTAGGAACAAAGAATGCAGAAAAGAAGTTCGATAAATTTTGACAGATCCCTTTGCTCTCACAGCCCAGTAGGATTAATCAAGAGCAGCCTTCCACAACCTGTTGGCCTCTGGCCGTTTTGGACTGCGACTTCCATCATCTGTCCTGCTGAAACACCTGGAGGGCATCACTTTGGGGAAAGCTGATTTAAATGAAGCAAGCCAAGAGCTGAACTTGCCACTGACCTGTCATAGCCATGCCCCAGGCTTCAGGCCCCAATTGGCACTGATCCCTGCAGCAGTCCATCCTTTTATAGTCAGGGCACATACATGGTTTCAGATGCACATGTTAAATCTGAATATATACCATCCTTTTCTGCAAAAAACAGTGCTCGTTCCAAAATCGATGTGTTGCGCATCAGTGCAGCAAAAGCAAACCCAAATTCAAACTGCATGTGCTTAAAATGTTTGTTTTTTCTGTTTTAAAAAATCAAGGATGGCAAACAATTTTGCCATTTGTTCCAACATCTCAGGAATGTAGAAGCTTTTGAAAAGCAAGGAATGAAAGGCGGGCAGGCAGGAGAGAGAGAAGAGGACTCTTAAGTATGTGTTTCATCACTGAAGTGTGACACACAGCCTTCTCAGCCGTGTAGCGAGAACTTCTGTGCTGTTCAAGATGGTCATCATAGCTATCTTACCCATGCTCCTTTCAAGACCATACAGCAAAAAACTGAATTTTTGATGACCTCTGTCCTATGCAGCCATTTTGGCTTCAGTACCAAACCATTTTCCACTCTCCCCAACACCAACACCTTTGCTTACTCAAAAGTTTGCTCACTACTTTGAGGCATTTTGGTTGCGCATAATAAAGGGAGTGCAGTTGTGTGTCCCCCCCCCCCTTTCAAAATAAAAGCGGCAGTTTAACCCTTAGTCAGTAACACCAATAAAACCTATGTTTAGCATATTTGGTGAAATTCCACCCAAGAGCAGCTGATTATTGGACATGCAGAAGATTAGCATATAGCAGTCCAGGAAATAACATTCTCACAGCTGTGAAATAAGGTGGCAGCACTTTGGCCATGCTCCACAGAGCCACAGGTTCAAACTCTGAACTGCCTTAGCTGCAGCACTGATGGAAAGAGACCCATACCGCTTTGAGAAAATGCCAAGCCCCACAGGTACTGTGCTGAAACATAAACAGAACCTCCAGCAAGGTCCTTGGATTTCCTAAAGGCCACGAATGCCACCTTACACTTGCCTACTCCCCACCAGCACTCAATTAAATAGAACTTTGCTTTTTTTATAAAAAAGAGGGAAAAGTCATGGGCAAAAGTTTTTACGTTCCTTTTAAAGATAGTCCCTCCCCAGTTGTCCTTAGTATGAAGCTTCAGCACTGGCCTAAAGTACCCCCCCCAAAAAAAAAAACAACACAAAAAAATACACTCACCACTGCGAATGGATCGGGGGTATCGCTGGGTGCCATCAGCTCGGAGGCTCACTGGGATTTCCTGAGGCAAGGGGAAGAAAAAGGTGCCGGTGACTACGAACAAAGAAAAGGTCAGAGAGCAGGAGGAGAGAGCAGCCTGGAGGGGTGGGAGGGGAGGGTCTCCCTCCAGCATCTTGTTTCTTACACAGAGCCAGGACTCAAAACAACCAGCTTAAGGTTGCCAAGTTTGCTGATGAGACTAAATTGTTCAGGGTGGCTAAAACAAAAATGGATCACGAAGAATCTCTCCAAACAGAGCAAATGAGCAATAAAATGGCATATGCAATTTAATGTCAACAAATTATGTGATGCATGTCACTTTATATGTGGACAGGGCTTCTGTGTCCAGACTGCACTCCTGTATCCTTCCAACCATTCCCAACAACTTGTTGGCTGTCAGAGAAGGCATAGAGTCATAGAGTTAGAAGGAATCCCAATGGTCATCTAGTCCAACCCCCTGCCAAGCAGGTATTGTAGCTAATGGTGACATTAAATCACCACGTCTAGTTTGCACAAAGCTGGCAGTTTGAGACTTCCTGTTGTAGTCATGTTTTCATGCTTCCTCTCCAATTGATTCAAGCACATAATTTAGAAAGAGGATCTAAACACACAACTTGCTATTCACAGGTTATACAACATAAGTCAAAGGGACAGGGGTGGTGGAAGTTTCTAGAAAACAGAAAACTCTTTATTAATTGAGGAATCCCCTTTTACATGTGTGTTGAGGTAAGGAACAGACATACCATAAAACATATATAAACAGTACAAAAAACCCGACAGCAACATAGGAAGCTGCCTTCTATCAAGTCAGACCATTTGCCCATCCAGCTCAGCACTGTCTGCACAGACTGGCAGCAGCGGCTGGCAGGAGTCTCTCCTAGCCCTCCCTGGAGGAGATGCCACTGGGGACTGAGCCCAAGACGTTCTGCTAGCAGAAGAGTGTCTGCCTTGCAAGCAGAACATCTCCCTTCCAAGTGACAAGAGGTTTAAAAACAGTGCAAAACGAACACCTCTGCATCCAGCTGGGAAAGCTTATGGGGGCCAAATTCCCTTCAGTGCAGCTATCAGGTCCCTCTCATCTCTCAGCTGGGATGCTGTTCCACGGGACAGAGGCAGCCATCCTGCTCTGTGCCACTGTGGAGCAGTGGTATCTGATGTTTGGGGGCCTTTAAGGAAGACCCACCTCTCCCATAGAACACAGTGACTTCCTGGGTAGCGAAGGGACCAGGTGGCCCCTCAAGGAACCTGGCCCTTAACTGT
This sequence comes from Podarcis cretensis, assembly GCF_951804945.1. Taxonomy (NCBI): domain Eukaryota; kingdom Metazoa; phylum Chordata; class Lepidosauria; order Squamata; family Lacertidae; genus Podarcis; species Podarcis cretensis. The sequence goes on from NC_137177.1 coordinate 34,707,115, forward strand.
GAAGGGCCTTCAGTACTAGCCCCAAATTCACTAGAGGTGAACCAAAATTGGGAAGAAAAGCCAGGAGTCTCCTGCTTCTCTTCCCTGCTCTCAAGAGACAAAGCAAACGAGCATCACCACTGGAATGGCTGGCTGGCCTGCTCCACTGAACAGGTGGGAATGCAGCCTGCAAAGGAACTGCCCCCTGGAAAAGAGAAACATCCAGAAACTCAAAAATCGAAAGAGGCCTCTCCCCCTTTACCTGGCGGAAAAGATAAGGGCTCTGGGTCAAAACAGCCATCCTGGAGAGGACGCTGGGGAAAGCAGGCACCTACCTCAGGTATATAGGGGGTGGCGAGTGGGCGTGGCTTCAAGTGCTTCAACACACACCTTGACACCTGTCTATACTACAAAGCAGAATGGAACGACCCTTATGGCTCCTCCCCCCTCAAGGAACCTTGGGAATTGTAGTTCCACGTGGCAACAAACCTGTAGTCCCACAGAACCCTCAGCACCTCCATAAACCACAATTCCCAGAGTTCTTTGGAGATGGGCTATAATGCATGCTTTTTAAAAACAACAAAATTAAGGCAGATACTTTCCTGATGGGTCTTTATACGGCCTTCTGAAGATGCTGGATTTAACATGGGTTCAAATCCCACCTCTTCAGCCATGAACTTAACTGAGCACATTCAAATTCCCTGCCTTTGAGCCTCAGTTTGTCATTTGTGAAATGGACCTGCCTCACGGGGCTGTTGGGAGGACAAGTGGTTGCTTGAAAAGCTCTTTTACCGTAGAATTAGGGCAATTATTCGCAGGTATTGAAGTCAAAAGCCGATGCCTACTTTCATGTGTTTTTCTTCTTCTCATGCCTCCTTGCACCCTGCCTGCAAGGCTTGTTTATTGGGTTCCATTCCAGCAAAGAAACACACAGAGCTAAGAGCTGATAACGCCGCCTGGCAATTTGCCCATGGAACTGTGGGAAACCTGCCACTGCAGAAACAACTAGCCCCCATTTTTCAGAAAGGGAAGGTGTCCCCTTTATCAGAAGTGGGGGAAACTCCTGATAAAGTGGGAAAGGCCCTGAGAACAACTGGAGCAACAAGCAGGCGGGACTTGGTGAAAGGGGAAGGAGTGTCACTTTTATGGCATGTGAGGCAAAGGTGCTCCTTGCCAGGGTGTGTGTGTGTGTATGTGCCTGCTTTTCACTGGTGCTTTATCTTATTTCACAGAATAATGGGTGCGGACTGGGGCATCCCATTCACCCTTCTGCCACAAAGGACTCTAGCCGATTGTGGCAGGACAGACCTTCTGTCTGCCAGGAGTGACGCACCTTTGCCTGGCAACCTACAAGGAACTGGAGCTTTTTCAAGGAAATCAGTAACTGGAATAGCAGGTGCAGACCGACCCCCCCCCCCAAGAGCTGTCTATGTTCAGCAATGGGGGAGGGGGCAGGGGGGCTTAGTGCAAGTGGCCTTAACCCTGTGCTGACATTCTGTATGTTCAGATATGTGCAGTTGGGGGAAGATGTTGAGGTCTCCTAGGCCTGCATTCAAGGTGGGCCTCCATTGTGGCCCACATGCAGTACAATCCATTGTGCATAAGACTCTGAACATGCATTCTGTTCAGGGCTGGCTTTGTCATAGGGTAGAGGGAGGCACCTGCCTTGAGTGGCAGATCCTGCAGGACAGGAGAGCAGCAATAGTCAACCTCTTCCCTGGCATGCTGTCTTGTTGCTAGCTGCTTGTGATGGTTGACCCTCTTGCCTGCTTGAATTTCTCCCATGCATTACCATTGGCATCATTCCCAGTAAAGGAGGCAGATCTGATCATGTGATGCAATGCCACCCAGGCAGCTTGGGGGAGTGAGCAGTGGTGAGATGCTGGAGGGCAGAACTGTGTTCACCATGCAGCCTGGCCTGCACACATCACCTAAAATAGCCGATTGCCCTCAGATGCGATGGAAAAGTCTGATTCTTTTTAAAAGGGGGATTTGTTTGCACTGCTAGGGCAACAGAGCCTGTTGATCCACTTTAATTATGCAAACCTAAAGTAAGTGCATGCGTGCTTGCTGATTGATTGATTGATTGATTGATTGTATTGCATTGCATTTATATCCCACCTTTTCCTCTAAGAAACTCAAGGAGTACATAGCTCTCCCCCTCCTCATTTAATCCCCAGAACAACCCTGTGAGGTAGGTTAGGCTGAGAGACTTCAACTGGCCCTGGATCACCCAGTGAGCTTCATGACCAAGGGGGGATTTGAACCCTGGTCACCCAGGTCTTAGTCCAATATTCTAACCACGATGCCACACGGGCTTGAATGCCTCCTACAAAAGGGCTGCAGCCTGGAGCCCCCCTTGGGCACCTGATGGCCAAAGCCCTGCTATTTATCTCGTAACACAGCCTAGTAAAGAACCAGCCACTGATCCCACTGGCTATTTGGACAAGGGTGTTCTGTTTGGCTCCGCACATGTCTGGCTAAGATGTGGGGCAGTCTGTGCAGTGACACACAACATGTGCATTGAGTCAGGGGCCTTGCACAGCTGCCCATTTCCACACAGCCTTCTCCTCTGCAGCCAGCCTAGCTGTCTTGTTTGAGCAGCCGCAAGGCCAGGCAAACATTGGCAGGAGGCAGGTGACAGACATGGGTGTGTTGAAGCCCTTACAATGTGAAACTGAGGGAACAAAGCACATCTTACCCAGCTCCATGCAGCTTCCCTTTAAACAAATTGTGTCGGGGTGCAAATTAGTTCGGGAAATAATTTGCATTATTTGGCCATGAACTCCAGCAGGAGGCAAATACCCAGTTTGTCATTTTGCAGGAATAGAACAAAGCTGAATAGGGAGGAAAAGTCTGGAGGACCAGGCCTTGGGTGGAAAGGAAAAAGGGGCTCCTACACCTTTAATTGTTATTATAGAAGAGGGCAGCTTGTCATGCAAGGTGTAATTTCCCTCTTCTGCATGACTATTCACCCAGACACTTTATTCGGTTTTTTACATTTATATCTGCCCCGCCCCCCATTCCTCCTTCATGGTACTCAAGGTGGCATATGTTTGGTTCCACACAGTTTTCAGTCTGGGAACTGACCAGAACCAGACCTGCTTAGCTTCATCAAGGTCATGGCATTGTGTGCCTTGAAGTTGTTCCTTGGGACACTATTGCTATAGAACTGCTTCACTGCTATAATGCCCAGTGCCAGAAGGGCTGAGTTTGGGTTTGAAAAGCCTTTCTTCTGACCTCTCCCAAATTCCAAATAAATTTGTTTGAAAATGGAGACACTCTGTCTCTCTCTCTGTGGTGTTCTTGCACCTTTAATAGTTGTAAAGAAGAGGAAATCTGTCATGCAAGTCACACCTGCCAAAATTTCCTCAGCTATACAGCAATTAAAGATGCAGGAGATGCCTGGCAGCTTTTGCATCTGGCTGCCAGAGAGCTGGTCCAGCTATTCGGCAGAGTGAGGCAGGCACCTAAGGTGGCAGGTGCTGAGGGTCGGGAGACAGATACAGCTGTGCTAGCCATCAGTGTGTGTGTGTGCTCACTCTGTAGGAGCTCATGGGTAAGAGGTATATGGCGCATGTCACATGCTCAGAGGCACTCTTTTCCAGTGAGGGAATCTCAGGTTCATTGCTGGATAATGGCACTAGGCACAGGTCCCAGGGTTAACGAAAGGCCTTTTCATGCATTTAAAGGTAAAGAGACCCCTGACCGTTAGGTCCAGTTGCGGACAACTCTGGGGTTGTGGCGCTCATCTCACTTTACTGGCAAAGAAAGCCGGCATACAGTTTCTGGGTCATGTGGCCAGCATGACTAAGCCGCTTCTCGCGAACCAGAGCAGCGCACAGAAATGCCGTTTACCTTCCTGCCAGAGTGGTACCTATTTATCTACTTGCACTGTGTGCTTTCGAACTGCTAGGTTGGCAGGAGCAGGGACCAAGCAACGGGAGCTCACCTCGTCGCAGGGATTCAAATTGCCAACCTTCTGATCGGCAAGCCCTAGGCTCTGTGGTTTAACCCACAGCGCCACCCACATCCCTTTCATGGCAAATCCCAGTTTCCCTACTGACAGGTCACTCAGTAACCATATACGATTGTTGCTCCCTAATAGGAAGCTGCTTTGTTCTAAGTCAGACTATAGGTCCATCTACCTCAGTACTGTCTACACTGAATGGCAGTTGTTTCAAGCAGTGGATGTTCCCAGCCCTACTTGGAGATTCCAGAGACTGAACCTGGGACCTTCTGCATCAAGGCCGATGTCCTACCCACTGAGCCAATGGTCCTTCTGAAACAGGTGCGACAGGCATGTTTGCAAACACGCAAGTCTGTCTCCACTTGTTCCTCATGCTTCTCAAGAGCACACTTAACACACCCTAGACACACACTTACCTGGGACTAAGCTACTTCCAAGGAGACATGCCTAGGCCTGGAGTGGGAAGGGGTGTAAATGCTCACCTGCACAAACTGGCGAGGGAAGAGCCCCACCCGGCCCTCCAGCTCCCCTTGCAGCCATCCCTCTTCAGGGCCTGGTTGCACCTTCTGGATGATGTCGCCAGCAGTGATCTTCAGCTCATCACCCAGCTGCCCGTCAAAGTCCACCAAGACCAAGACCTCTGAAGGAGGAGGAGGAGGAGGAGGAGGAGAGAGAGAGAAGCAGGAAGAAGGTTTTCCCCAAAACATCAGCAACCTCACTCAGCAATGGGCACTCCCAGATGACCTTTCTGTAGAGCATTCATTCCGACTGGCCCTCGGGGAGGTTAGGCAACATTGCAGCTATGCACACACTGAACCGTTAAAGGACGTTTCCCTCTCAAAGAATTCTGAGCACTGTAGTTTATTAAGGGTTGCTGGGAATTGTAATTCTATGAGGGTTAAACTTCAGAGCCCCGGGTCCTTTGAGGGAAAGAATGTGCTTTAAAAGTCTAGTGTGTACACAGCCTGCACCAAAGAGTCATTAGTCCACACCTTCCAGTGCATTTACCCATCACTTTCCTTATTGCAAAAGTCTGATCTTTTGGGAGAAGCAGGATCATTGCACATAACCTCCCAATCAGCTGCAGTTGTGCAACCTAAATTTGCAGGTGCTTGGTGATTAAATCCCACCCCAAAAGAGTAATAGTCTGCAGAGGCTGACTTTGGCAATATGGCGCCCTGAGCGAGGACAAACTTTGGTGCCTCACCCAAATAATATTTCACACTTATTTTCACAATAATTAGAGTTTGTTGAAGCACCCTCCCACCTCTTGCCTTCCATTCTTTGCATGCTCTCAAGTGCACTATTTTGCACCCCCTTGGCTCGGCACCCTGTGCAGGGGAACTGCTTGCACCACCTTAAATCTGGCACTGCAGTCTAAGGCCACATTCACACCGTACACTGTACGGTTGGAATTGTAGAATTGGAAGCGTCCTCAAGGGTCATCCAGTCCAGCCCCCTGCAATGCAGGAATCTAAACTAAAGCATCCATGACAGATGTCCATCCAACCTCTGCTCAAAAGCCTCCACAGAGGGAGATCCACAATCTCCACTATGATACCACTTTAAAAACTTTGTGGCTTCCTCCAAAGAATCCTGGGAGATGTAGCTTGTTATGGGTGTGGAGACCGATATCTCTCTCACGGAGTTACAATTCCTAGAGTTCCCTGGGAAGGGGGATTGATTATTTAATAACTCCTGGAATTGTAGCTCTGCACTCAACACCCATAACAGACCACAGCACCCAGAGTTCTTTGGAGGGAGCCATGACTTAAATGTATGGTGCAAATGTGGCCTAATGTTGGATACAAACCATGAAGTGGAAGTTGAATGGCAGTGCAATGTAAAAAAAAAAAAAAAAAAGCGGTCCGTGATAATTAGAGCTTAAGTGTATGTTAAACAGGGATAACTGTTATAATTGGTGATGATTTAATATTGCTGAGATTATTGTATAAGCACCTGGAATGAGGCAGGAAACCATTCACAAGAAGCAGTTATGGATGGCAACAGCCAGCTGGGGCTGATGGGACCTGTGGCCCAAAATATCTGAAGGCCACCAGGTTGGCCTAACCTTTTCTAAACAGGTGACCAGTATTTACTTCCCTTGTCCCAGAAGCAGCTTCTTCACAGGGCTGTGAGGCTGGGGGCCCTTCCATAAAGCAGCAATGGCCAGCCAATGACCAGTGCATCAGCTTCCAGCTGGTCCCCAAAGCAACTTTAAGTGGACCCCAGGAACCAGATGGTACATCCTAAGTTCTTTCTCCTGGGGGTGCAGTAAGGCAGGACAGAGAGCAGCCTTCACCAAATCCACAAGCCCTACTCTCTGGGGGCTTATCCACATTAACTTTTTGCCCCATTTTTTCTAGGCACAGGTCCATGCTTAAAAGCTCCTTGCCCAAGCATGGTTTCTTCATTTTTGACCTGGACTTTCCCCCACAATAACCTACTCTTTAGGGCACAATCAGATCAAACATCAATTTTGGTTTTCCACATATTGCTGTTTGCTCCAACTGAGCTTTAAAGAGCGGGTTTTTGTGGGGAAAGCAAAAAAGGGGGGGTGCTTGGACATGGAGCTTTAAAGCACAAACTGTGTCTGGAAAGAGCGGAGGAAAGGTAAGTAGATAAGCTCCGACTCCTCCCAATGGTAACCGAATCTCACACAGTACTCTGCTAAAACCAGAAGCCTGAATGAGGAAAAAGGGGCTGGCCAGACCCTCTCTGCCTCTCCCTGTCAAATTCAAGCACTGAACATACACTGAAGGCCAAGCCAAGCTCTTTAGCCATGCAAAAGTTCAGAGGGAGACCTGGCTGCGCCAGGGGGGTCCTGGATGGAGGCAGAGAGCCCCAGTGATGCTCTGGCAGAGACTGCGGCCAAGGGGAACCATCAGTAAAAGTGGGGGCAGGGATCCTTTTATTAATTATGCCTTAGTAACAGTTACATCGGGACGCAGGTGGCGCTGTGGGTTAAAGCCTCAGCGCCTAGGGCTTGCCGATCGAAAGGTCGGCGGTTCGAATCCCTGCGGCGGGGTGCGCTCCCGCTGCTCGATCCCAGCACCTGCCAACCTAGCAGTTCGAAAGCACCTCCGGGTGCAAGTAGATAAATAGGGACCGCTTACCAGCGGGAAGGTAAACGGCGTTTCCGTGTGCGGCTCTGGCTCTGGCTCTGGCCAGAGCAGCGATGTCACGCTGGCCACGCGACCCGGAAGTGTCTCCGGACAGCGCTGGCCCCTGGCCTCTTAAGTGAGATGGGCGCACAACCCCAGAGTCTGTCAAGACTGGCCCATACGGGCAGGGGTACCTTTACCTTTTTAACAGTTACATCAGTAACAATTAGGCCTGATTTACCTTTCTTTTTGCTCTGTCCTAGCAGTTACCTGAGGGTGCAGGGATTCTCATGTTTCTCTGGTATGCCAAGCATACAGGCACACACAGAACCCTCCCCCAGCAAGTTCAGTTTCATCACTTCAGTGGAGAAGGTGGGACCCCCATTGGGGTGGAGTCGGAGGTAAGCTCCACTGAAGTGGGCCTGGCAGTGGGCACCCTGTGCCCACACTGTGTTTGCTCTGGAACAGACTGTGTAATCCTCAGACACTCAAAATGCTAAAAAAAAAAATTAATCTAAATCCTCCTCCCCCCCCCCCCGCAGCCACAACACCACCACCACATATACATTATAGCCGTTCCCCTTTGACTCACATTAAACTCACCTATTTTACAAAAACAATGCCCTTTAATCATTGACCTGCCAGAGCATGAACCAGTGAGCCAATTCAATGTTATGTATCAATTGTAGCGTTCACAGGAAATGTGATCCTACAGAACTGTATGCCATCACACAGCTGTGTAAGACGTGGCGGCCGGTGCAGCTGGCAGCACCTGTGAGATTTGTCAGCTGGAAAACCCAGGCAATAAAGAAATCATTCCAGCTCCAGCCCCATTCCCTGTAGGTGGCCCCTGAAACCTACCCATGGCAGCTCCTTCCTCACTTTCCGGCTGCCTCCCTCCGCATAGATCCAGCCAGCTGTGCCTTCCTGGGAAAAGTGGGAGAAGGAAGCCAGGCACTCCCTTTTTGAAGCTGGGAGGGAAGGCCCGTCAGGACAAGCCTGCCACACACGGAAGGGAGGGACAAGCCCAGACTAGGCAAACAGGCGAGGCGGGTTCCTGAGAGAGCCCAGGAAGGAGCAGGGAGGGCTCCAGGCTGCTACCGGGCAGGTAGGCCGGGCCAGGGGGTTTGCTTGCCCCAAATAGATGGGCAGAGCCTACCTGTGATGGGGAGGGAGGTAAGCATTGACGTGCAGGCCTGAAGTGTGGGTGGTTGCACCTGAGCGGGGGAAGTGGCCTTACTTAGGCACACCATCTTTCTCAGCCTCAGTGTAAAATGGATGTATGAAAATTGGCATCTCTGCCATTGTAACTTCCTATTTATATAGAGCCACTCCTTGGCAAGATACCCTAACTAAAAGGACAAACCCCTTGAGCAGCTTACACTCTAAATGTCACTAAGAGGAGAGGAAAGGCCTGACAGCAGTGGCGTAGCGTGGGTTGTCAGCACCCGGGGCAAGGCAAGTAATTTGCGCCCCCTAACCCATGGATTTGTGCCCCCTAACCCGTGGATTTGCGCCCCCTAACCCTAACCCCCAGATGTTGCGCCCGGTGCGGCCGGCCCCCCCTGCACCCCCCACGCTACGCCACTGCCTGACAGAGAAGCATTAAATGGCTGTATCAATATTGTTGTACAGTATGGCTCAGTACCTTCAGAGCATTTGCCATATCCAAAAATAAAAAGAGGCCCTGGAGCTCTGTTCCAACTTGAAGTCACACCCTTTGACCTGGCAGCTGTTCAGGAGCTGGGTGTGGTTACTCAATAGGCCCTCTGTGCATGGTCAGAGTTCCTTTCTTCTGTACCGATTTCCAGTTTTGCAAAAACACCGCATTTTTATTCGTTGTTATCTTTCACAAGGAACCTGGGTGTTCACTTCCTGCTGGAGACAAATCTAGAGAACTTATGGATTCTATTTTTTATTTTTTTAAAGGGGGGAATCTGCTGCTGTGTGTTTTGATATTCCATTATCCCTTGGTGTAACCTGAATCCTGCACAGAACAGATGAAAAGGTGGTCTTTGAAAGCGCTGCTGCTTTTGCCCACACACCATTTGAAGAGCCAGTGCAGATGGTCTGGCTTTAGCAACAAACCAGCAGCTGCCTGCCCCCCCCCCCCCTCCCATGCTCTGGTTAACCACCAGCCTGATTACAGGTCAACTGAAAGTTTGCTCCCTATTTCTTATATTTATTCACTTGGTCCTTGAATGCTTCTGGTCCAGGTGTGGCTTAACTGGCAGATGGGTTATTGAGATATCACAAACTAGTAGCTGGCAAGTGTTTTTTACTTCGCTGGATTTTCCCTGGAAATGGAAAGAGAGGTTAACCAGATCATGAGGGGAAGATACAGGATTTTGATGTTGATTATGTCATGTGGGCACTACAAAAAAAACTTGCTTGTTTGAGGATCCACCATCAAACACCGATCTGGAAGCATCCCTCACAGAGATCTTAGGGGTTTTCTTAGGTTCCAAAATGGCTACTTTTGCTTTGTGAATCTCCTCCTGACAGTTTAGTAAACTTTAGCAGCTGATTGGTCTGAAGTCTGGAAGAAATTGCTGCGCTGAAGACCAATTTCAGCCCTGCACACACTCACAAGCGGCACAGCACCCCTCAGGAACAGCCACTCAGGCATTGGCAAAAAAAAAAAAAAAAAAAGGAGGAACACATCACACAAAAAAGGACAAGAGAGGACCTTTTCTGGCATCAAATTTGCATATGCTAACTTATATGCATAGATACATATTTAGAAACAATTGCTATAAGTTAAATAGAAATACAGTCTATTCCACTGTTGTTGCACCATAGTTCCACCCACTGCTCAGTTTGCTGCCCAGGTGCTGCTTACTGTGAGATGTGCACAACCTCAAGGCCCCTGTGCTCCTCTCTGATTATTTTTTTAAATCTTGAAACTAGACAGCCCTTCAAATAGAGGATGCGTTCATGAAGAGGACTGCCTCTGTACAGTAATGAATTCCCACCCTGCCTCAGGTTGCTTCCCACACAAGGAGTCCCAGACGTTTAACTTCTCAATTTACATATTTCCTCTGGAAAATACGCTTAGAGGCCATACCTACACACAGAGATGGTGGTAAAGCTGGGATGAAAAACACCCCTTACATAGTATGATTATGGGTTCTTTTGCAGTTCTAGCAAAGATGCTTTGAAGAACTCAAAATACTGGAAGGCCAAGATCTTTTGAATACCTGCAATTGGGGGAAAATCCTCTTCCAGTTAGCAGAAAGTGACAGTTAATTCTGTTTATGCCTGGTGTCCCTGCCTCACTTGAGCCCCTCTTTGTATCAACAACTGGCTGGAGTATCTATGGGACACGAAAAGTCATAAAGAGCTCCCAGGGCACACCCACACAGAAACTCAGCCTGCTTTTATTACTCAGACCCCAAACAGTGTCCATAGAAGTTGGGTGACGGCACTGCAGATGACCAAGACTGGAATAGTTCACATCCTGCCTGAAACATAATGGACAGGAGGAATTTGTCCAGGCCTGTCGCTCCCCAAGCACTTGGGTGACAGATTGGGTTACTGAACTTGTCTTGGGACGGCAGATAATGACACACACTTGGCCCGAGGATGCAAGAAAATAACAGTAAGATGTCATTTCCTCAATGCATTCAGTTCCCTCTCTGTTTGTGGCTGTTGAATTTTCTTGATGCCCTCCCCCTGCTCCCAACAAATGTGTCTTGATTGACACTGGAATGCTTTATTCAAATAGTCCAATAACTTAGCATAATTAAGATGCAACAACTCTGATAATGTCTTTCCAATTGGCACCTGAATCTAACTTCTTACAAGAACCCTGTCTGAGGCGTACTGTAGCACCCTGCTTGTGGTTAACGCTTAGCTGGAATGAAATATTCAACGCAGCAATAGAGAAATTAAAATAATAATTTATTTGTCAGACAAATAAATGAGAGGCACAGTGGTATATGGTTACCAAGCTCTGGCCTGCCCTCCTGCCATTCTGGCCAGCACTTATATTTCCTTAATCCAGCCCCCTTGCTCCTCCTGTGGCTGCCTCTGTCCAATCAGCCTGGTTGAAATTCCTATTGGCTGTTTGCTAGAACCAATCACAAAAGATACACCCATTTCCTCTTGCCCTTTTATGGGAAACAAAAAGCTATATATTCTTCTATCTATAAATGACAAATAAGTAGTAATATATCTTACATGTGTCTCAACAAGGAACCTTAATTACCAGCTCACCTCGCCCTATTGCCCTCCAAAACAGATGGTTAATCTTAAATTTTTATCTTAAACAGATGTCAAGGATCTTGAGTTCACATCATCATTGAAAGATCTCCTTCTCTTGGAGGTCTTTAAACAAAGGCCTGACAACCATATGTGTGCTCTAATGATGTTTCCTGCTTGGCGGGGGGGGCTGGGCTGATGGCTGATGGCCCCTGTGATCTCTTCCAACTATATGAAATAAGAATCTAGCATAAGGATTTAACATTTCTTAGCTTCTAATTCCTTTGCATAATTACATTTAAGCCAATATATTTAATACATAACATAGATAGCTTTTTAGAAGAATAAACCTTTTCAAAGTAAAGAAGGAAGGAACAGTTTCCAGCCTCAAAATAAGATAGGAAGAAACCTATCTTCTCCAGCCAAGCCAGTTGCCTTTTTCACTGCTCTTGACCTTTCAACCTTAGGAAAATATGGCTCAAGTTTAATGGGAGGCACATGGTTTTATTTTACTATTTACCCACTCTTAATTATGTTTTTCTCTGCTTTTTTATCTTCTGTAATATGTAGGGTCAGTGTAACCTTGGCTCTCAGCCTGTAATTCCCTTTTTACGACTTTGAGAATTGTTTTCTGCTATAAATCAGGGGGGCCCCTTGTCCAGGAGAATAAACATCTTGCCAAGGTTCTTAGGCAGCTGGTCTTCTGCCTGGCATGAACATTTGAAAATCTTTAAGCTCTTTTTAAGATACAGGCCTTAATCAAAAATATAAGCTTTGATAAAAATGCAGGCTTATGATTAGATGCCTCAGTACCAGTATATAAAATCTAGTGTCCAGCCCCAAGGCAGCCAAGCACAATTATAGGCATTCAAAATGAAGTTGTAGTCCAAAACACCTGCAGGACACCAGGTTGGGGAAAGCTGTTCTAGATCACAAATCAAGCTAATGGGGCAATGGAGGTTTCACAGAACCAAACCTAACAATAGGTGGTCAGCTGGGTAGCGAATGATAACTGGAGAGCCTTTCCTAGAGTTGCATCATCACAACAGGCTGCCTCCTAAGGGAGACCTGCCTTGCACATTCACTGTTAGCTTTTAGGCACCAGGTGAATTGTGTCTTGTTCACTTGGGCTATCCTAACCCAGCTTGATGTCCTCCAGATGTCTTGGACTACAACACCCATCATCTCCAGTCCGTATGGCTAGCAGATGTGGATGGTGGAAGTTGAAGTCCAGCAACATCTGGAGGACTACAGGACAGCCACATTTGATTTATTGACTATAGCTCCTTCTTTCCTTTTTAACATTGACATATACCCCTAAAGTCATGTTAAGTAGTGGTGTTGATGTCGTGGGGGGGGGCGGACCTGAAGGGGAAAGAGAAAAAGGCTATTGACTTAAACATACCTGCACAGTGTGGTCATCACCTGAGGCCTTTCTCTGGTGGTCTCTCTAATAGAGCTTCAGAGAGTAGCAAAAAGGGAGGCCTTTTCAGTGCTGGCTTCCTGTCTGTGGAATGCTCTCTCCAGTCAATCCTGCCTGAAGCCAACATTAACAGCTTTTCAGCACCAAGTTAAGAGGTACCTCTTCTCCCAGACTTCCGAGGCATTATGATAATAATTGCTGTTTCTCTCTGTGTGTTTGGATATTGTTAATTTGTTGTTGGTGGCTGCTTTTTAATTGTGTAACTCACATAGAGAGATTTTGTACTAGGTGACAAATCAAATAAACCAAGAACAACATCTCTACACCTGGTGAGTTTTGAGTCGGGGAGGAGCCAGTGACATTCACTTCTAGGTGTTTTCCGGTTTCATTCTGCACCACAGCCTCCTGGAAAGACGCATTCCCCTCATTTAGGCCATTATGAACTTGCTCTTTCTAGACTCAGAGGCTGGAGTGAAACGTGAAACTAGCAAGCACCTGAAAGCACCTCGTTTGAATGTTTGTTAGCTCCTAACACATTAATTCTTAAAATACCAACACACACACCTGCTTCCCTTTATACATCAAGGCTTATAAAGAGTTCCAGGGAACTCAAAAGCTTGCACACTGTTTTATTCCATTTGGATTGACCTAACAAAGGTATTGCCCCAGTACAGACTTAGATCTATTTTATCTCTTTGGAGCTGCGGAACCTAAATGCACAGTTAGTTGACATGAATGCAACTCTGTACTGTGAACATTTTGCCTCCCCACCCCCACCCCCGCAGCCAACCACCCACAAATTAGGCTTTTTTATTGAGATGATGTCATCCCAACTTTGCCTGACCCCACACAAGCAGAAGTACCTGTTTGTTCTCTGGCAATTTACAGTGCCATAAAATAAGCACCTAACATTTAATGGGCAACCAGCTGACCCATTAGTGCAACACATTTGATGGAAACCAGGCTGCAGAGGATTCTTTTGCTCAAGGTAGGTAATTTCTAGCTTCCTGGCCAGGGGATTTATGGAAGGACAGTCCTAAAGAAAGTTTCCTTTAGAGACAGATGAGGGAATAGGTTTTGCTCCAGTTTCCTAGACCTGGGAGAGTCCCACCCAGAAAACTCAACCCTTAGAACCTCAACCTTGGCCCTCCAGATGTTTTGAGACTACAATTCCCAGCATCCCTGACCACTGGCCCTGCTAGCTAGGGATCATGGGAGTAGTAGGCCAAAAACATCTGGAAGGCCGAGGTTGAGGAAGCCTGCCTTAGAACAATGCTTCCACACCCTTCTTACATCTAAGCAGTCCTTTTGCGCCTCAAATCATAAGGACTTTGTAAAAAAACTGAGCCACCTTGAGAGAAATACCTTTATAAAGGTAAAGGGACCCCTGACCATTAGGTCCAGTCGTGCCAGACTCTGGGGTTGCGGCGCTCATCTCGCTTTATTGGCCGAGGGAGCCAGCGTACAGCTTCTGGGTCATGTGGCCAGCATGACAAAGCCGCTTCTGGCGAACCAGAGCAGCGCACGGAAACACCGTTTACCTTCCCGCCGGAGCAGTACCTATTTATCTACTTGCACTTTGACATGCTTTTGAACTGCTAGGTTGGCAGGAGCAGGGACCGAGCAACAGAAGCTCACCCCATCGTGGGGATTCAAACCGCCGACTTTCTGATCAGCAAGTCCTAGGCTCTGTGGTTTAACCCACAGCGCCACCCGTGTCCCAATACCTTTATAGCAGGACCTAAATGTCAAAGCCAAGAACAAGCATTACTGGTTCTTGGAAGTCCTTTTCGGGTTGGATGTTAAAGGGGAAAGGGAGATGTTTGGTATGCTGTGCCCCAAAGTCCGAATTAAAAGTCTCAAGATAGGCTACCAGAGGTGTTGTACAGGAATAATGGATCAGTCTTGCTTGGTACAAGATCCCCACGGGACTAATGCCACAAAGCAGCAAGGAAAGTTGCTCCCCCATTTTAATGATCTAATTATGCCTGAACAGTTCCTCCTGCATTCCATCTTAATGACGCTTACACACTGTAGGTTTTAGGGACTTTTACATTATGTTGAACTCCTGCCCGCACTTTGCTGTGCACTTTACTCCAAGCTGCTGGAGAATTCTACACTAAAGCTTGCTCACAACCCCGTGATAATTTGGACTGACTGTAATTAAAGTGTCACTGCATCGTGGTTTCTGGACCCCACCCCACCTGAGACACACAAAGGACCAACTAGCTACCTATTTAGTCTGGTGTAAAGTTTTGGAGAACTCCAAATAATAAACGATATTGCCCCAATATGAATTTTTGATTAGAACATGACTCAAATGCTCTGGCATCCGAGGCTGGTTTTCTGTAGAATTGCTGTCAAGCACAGCTCAAGGTACTAGTTCTAATCTCAAATACATCTTTCACCTTTGCCACGCTCAGTAATATTGGTTGACCAAAATCATCCACCATTGGGGTGGCCTGCAAAAAGGTGTTCTAGCAGCTCTTTGTAGGGTCTGCAGCCATCATTCACCAGATCCAGAAAAGCCCAATGCTAATCATTTTCTACCAGGGTCAGATGGGCTGGGTCAAGAAAACCATTCTAGTGTTTTTTTAAAAACCACCCTGCTGCCTTAAAGCCACTAAAGCATGTCATTTTGAACTTTGGACTGCTCCTACTTTGAATTTTTAAAGGTGGGACAGGGTAAACCCAAATCTGGTTGCCATCCAAGGTCCAGTCTGGGAATGGTGCCATTTAAGAAATTTCAAGACCCAGAGACCCATAAAGCATAACTCGCAGGCTGGTGGTTTTTTGAGTCACTTCATGTGTTGGGAACACAGTAGACAGACCCTGTAACATGTGAAGGGGATAGAAATCTTCTCTTCACCATGCAGAGAAAATCAGGGGACCAGCTGTGATTCTGCAGAATTGCTGTTTCCACTTCTTAAATGTGTTAAGCTGCCCTCAACATGACACAATCCAGAGCCCCTGTGGTGCAGAAGACTTGTTTGGACAGAAATGTTCATAATCCCTGTTTGTTGTGCAGCAACCTAGGGGGTCCAGGGTAAACCCCCACTCAGAGGAGAGAGAGGAAGAATGAATGGAAGTGCAATGAAGTATCTAAAAGATCTGAGCCAGAAGACTCCTTGGCAGCACCTGCCTTGCCCAGCAGGCGCCACAGTGCCCCAGCACAGGAGCTCTGAGAACTGCCAGCACATTTTTATATTCACTTCTAATTATGGCCTCAGGCAACAGGGCAGGTTGGCTGGTGTTTTAATTAAAAACTTGGAAGGGGGAAAAAGCATAGCTGCTGGAAAGAACAGGGCTTGCTAATATTCCCCACCGTTTCCCAAAGGGTTTAAACTTTGCACCTACCTAATACGCCACTCAATTCTTTTGAACAGCTCTCTCTTAAGTGCACCCTCCTCCCAAACAAAAGCCTTTTTTCTTAATTTGCATAATTTATAGACCAGGTCATTCAGGGTTTTTGTGTGTGCAGATGTGTGTCTCACAGAAAGGAAATATTCCACAAAGCAAGAAAACTCCCAAGTACGCACATGGACCCATCCTTAAAATTTGCCTTATGTGAGCTGATGGGCTGACAAAAGATCAAAGCCAATTACAGTATCTAGAAAAGCCTACAGGCACTTTTGTTTATGTACTGCCTGGTCACACTCTCTCCTTCACGTTGCAGTGGCTTCTACAATGGAATCTGTAGAACCCAAATGCAGCCTCCAGTTCTAATACTTTGCTCCCCCACTTTCTCTCTTTTCTATAGGAGGCTTCAAAACACCCCCCCCCCGGGATTCCAGGGGTATGTGAGATGGAAGAAAGTGCTTCACAAGGCCACATCAGCTAGGCATTTTGGGTGAGAAAAGGATGGAGGCTCTTCCACTCATTTGGGAATCTTGGGCAACCAGGTAGGGAGAGGCCTACAGATGTACAGCGTTCTGTGGAAGCACACACTTCTTTGCAATGTTAAACATATGGCTACTGGGATCAAGAGTGGCAAGTTGAGCATTTTCCTGCTACCCTTAAGGAGCTTTGAACTCTTTTTTCTTTCTTTTGCCCAATACTATCATGTTGGCCCTGTTTGATGTAAGGTTATGTTGCAACCATATTTTGGGGGTGGGGGTGGGGTGGAGGCTCAATAAAATCAGCAATAAAAAAAGGTCTGCATGGTCCATTTCAATGTAATTTTATTTGAACAAGGAGTCAAAACAAAAGCTTGCAGGCTTTGCTAAGCAAGAACTGCACCAGTCCCACAAAATGAGCTCTATTTATAGCACAGAGAGGAAAAGGGGAACAAAGAGAAGCACTGCAAAGTCTCATTTCCAGGGGGACAGATTTCTCAATAGGGCAACTACAGTCTCTGTAGCTGGCTTGGGAGAGTGAGCACATCACCTGCCCGACATGTTTTGAGTGCTGCAGATTTAAAGCTGAAGAGAATCACAAAACCAACTGTCAGCAACTTACCCATGGCCATCACAGAAGTGAGTCAAAATTGCTTTATAAAAAGATTAATAAAAATACTGGAAAAAATCCTCATTTCTCATGCTATATGTCTGGTTTTCTTTTTTAAAACCTAGTTTATTCACAAGTTTCTTAGAAAACTCTGTGACCCCAAAAATAGTGTTCAGATTCACAATTGGAGGCAAAGAAGGTATGCAAGAAATCTAGAGTGAACGGACCAAGATGCTGCTAACATTAGCCAAGAGCAGTTTTGCATTTTGGTGGTTGTGGTGGGGAGAGCTTGGGTCCTTCCCCCTCAACTGTGCCATGCTACACTTTAGAACTTCAGCACAAAAAGGGAAAAAACAAAAGGCGATTCTTTAAAGAGAAACGACTCCAAATTCAAGCAGAGGGAAAGTTCCTTTAAATTAAGAACACCACAGAGTTTGGTCCCAACAGTTTCTAGTCAGATGTTTATTCACATGCATTTTTCTTCTATATATAAGAACCACAAACGCCTTTCTGAAGTTAACCATTTTAAGGGGTGTTGTTTTTATATGTATATATATGCAAACGCTTAAAATAAAGGATTTCTAAAAAAGAATATCCACAAACAGGAAGAAAGGGGAAAAACAAAGAGCAGGGAATTAATTTCCCACATGTATCATCACATTAAAAAGAGCGAGCGCGCAAAAACTGATTGCCAATAGTATTGGGCAGAACTCACTCCACTGTCCTCCATGAGATCACTGAAAAATTAAAAAAGAGAAAATAAAAGAACATTCAACTAGTCAATAAGGATCAATTACAGTCCAGACTGACAGAGTCCCCCCTCCAACAGCTGTTGCTGCTTCAGGGTCTCAGGACCCTCTTTCCACTTGTCGAGACTGCTACTCCGCAACCGACTGAAGGGCCTCTTTGTCCTCTCTGTTCTCAGCCCCGCTCTCATCATCCTCAATCTCTCCCTCCTCACCACTAAACTTGTCATGGGCCCATTTGGGGCTGGTGCTCGATTTTCGGTACAGGAAACGGCCCCTCCCTCTGGGGAAGATGCCCCTTCCCCGGCCTCTGTTCACCCATTTCTCACCCCCTTCGCCCTCACGGTCATCATGCTGCAAAGGGAAAAGAAGAAAAAAAAAAGGTATTTGTCAGTCAACAAATGCAGAGCTCCTCAACAGCCCACCAGAAGGCCCCACCTCTGTCCACTCCCTCTCCTTTCCCCAGTGGCCGCTGCTACATTTCCCACACAGACAGGGGAGGGTAGACACCCTGGAATATGGCCCCCCCCCAGCCTCTGCATTTTGCGAATAAGCCCTCCAGTAATGCTGCATGGCTGAGGAGACAATGACGGCAAGACCAACTTGGGGCCTGTCACCTGGTGGAAGGGACAACTTCTGTGCAGGCAGCTCACAGCCACATGCCCATCTCACCCCCAGGGCACATACCAAGTAGTACTTCTTGCTCTTGGGGGTGTACTCGGGGTCCCACTCCTCCTCCCTGCTCCGCTTCTGGAAGTCGGTGCTGCCGCTGCCGCCACTGCTGTTGTTGTTGTTGCTGTTGCCAGAGAAGGTCCCTCTTCCCCAGCCACGACCCCTGGCCCGGAACTGTTGCTGTCATCAGGAGCAGAGGAAGAAAGAGAACGTCAAAAAGTGAGCAACAGAAAGAAAGGGGATCTGCCTAGGATGGGATGGCCTGTCATGATTTCTGGAGCACTACACACAGAGACCTGATCATTTATCTCTTAGCAACAGATAGAATGGAAATTGCCCATCACTAGAAACACTCATCACACTTCTGTATTCAAGGTGTGGGCTACTGTCTTTCCAGAAAAAAACTGACCCAATAGCTAAGTAAACATGACAAATCCGTAGGCACTTAGGTTCCCTTTTTGCATTACATAGCTGGGCAGAGAGGTGCTATAATACCCCCCATTTACTAAAACTAACCCTTTTGGCTCAACCTATTAGCTAGGCCCCTTCTTGGTTAAATTGTCCTTCAGATTCTGAGTGATTTTTGGGTCTGGATGTGAGCCTCTGGGTGTGGCTCCTTACACTTCCTTGAGCAACTGATGCGCACTGTAATGTTATGGTTTTGTTGCTTTTGGTATATCATATTGGTTTTTTAAAAAAAGTTTGCCCTTTCACCACAAATAGGAAACTTCTTCTGAAAAAGACCCTGAAGTTGTGCTCAGTAAATATGTGTAAGAGGTGAGACGGATTTTATAAGCAAGAACGACTCCCTTACACTGGGGTAGCTGCCAACACCTAACACTGAACCCCTTTCAAAAGCTGGGAGGTGCCTGTCCACACTCCAGCTCTGCCACAATTCAAAACTATTTTGACTTATCACCCTGGAACAAGGGCCCAGGGCACACACCCTCCAAAAGGACAACTTACAAAGGTTCCTCGGGCTCTGCCCCTATCAGTTGGGCCCGTAAATTCCTTGGTCCCAAGGCGGGATTTGTCAAAGCCAGGGGCAGCCTCCTCTCGCTCTTCAGTCTCCTCGGGGTACTCCTCTGCTTTGTAGGAGCGGGAAGACTGTGATGACGAGGAGCTTGACCTAGATCTCTCCCGCACACGCCGGTGCTTCCTAAGTCGAGGCAAACAGAGAGATATATGAATGTCAGGGGAGGGCACATCTCTACTGCCTCAACGTCAGTCATTCCTCTCCCTGCAACTTCACCACATGATATATACCAGGCATGTCCAACCAAAAGTAGCCTGAGATCTACCATCCAATATCAAAAACTGGCAGTGATCTACCACACTCTCCCACTGTCAGTCTTCAACTTAAACATATTATACTAGGCTGGATTTCCCTGCCTCCGCAACCACCCTGCTTGTAACCTGCTCTCTTCAATGACTGAAGAGAATAATTAATTTGGGTCTCTGTGTCGGGAGATTCCAGACCAAAAATGAAAGCAAGCGTACAGTCTCCCCTCCTTTATCTAGAGTGGCTTCTTGTTCTTTAGGGCTCCAGTGCAATCCGGCAACAGAGATGCACCTCATACCCGCTGTTATTAAGCTTGGGCAGCATAGTGGTGTCCAAGATCAGTGCCTCATTCAGCCCAAAGTGGCCCAAACACACAGCTATTTGCTGTAAAAATGGAAGTTTCAGAAATGCAGACAGGAAAGCATTGAGCAATGCTAGCATGCCCCATCCAATGATCCAGAGAGCTCTTCTCTCTCTTACACCCACCCCTCGTGGCTTGAAAGAGCGAAGTTGCATTTGAAGTCTAGGGGGAAAGGCTAAGCTAACAATCACAAATGCACATTTATAACTTTAAAAAATGAATTAGTGGTACTTAAATATTTTTATAAACAAATAAATAAGTGTAAAATACATTGACTTGAAAAGCACTTAGACTAGCCTGCCTGTGTCCTTTCAATAAGTAACCCTACAAACTGTGTTCTGGGAAAATGTAGGGTTGGTTCCTTGGAGGCTTATTAGCGACTGCTCAATGAGAAGATCAGTGATGACGGACAAGCATCCCTTTTGGAGCAGCTTGCCTACTTACTGCAGACCTTATGGTACAGTGTACAGCCCACAGGCAATGCACATGAGGGGGGTGGCTGGACCCAACAGCTGAGGCCTAACAAGCCTGGATGTAAAAACAGCACTTTTCACATCCCCAGAAGCCTGTGCTATGTAACAGGACAGCCCCACACTGACACCTGCTGCATCCTAGCAAGTATCATCAACTAGCTCAGTGAGGGGAAGGACCTCAGGCTCAGGGGCTGAAGGGGAAACTCCAGGGTTCTCTGTCTGGCCCTTGGGACTTTTACAAGGCCACACCCCATACTGCTCTGCACCTTCCTTCAGTGTTTGTGCCTGGTTGGGATGTCTCCTTGAAATGTGGTAGCACTTCTTACTTGCTTGGATGTGAGACTGGATAACTGAACGCGTGACTGTAGAAACCTCTGGAACATATCCTACTGAGCATCCACTGCCCCACCCACCCTGGCATGCACCTCCTGGGGAGGTTCCTCTTGAGGAAATGCAGCCCTTGGGCTGAAAATGTTTCCCTGCTAGCTTCTTCCATGTGGGGTTTCATTATGTCAGCTCACTATCACTCTTGTGTGTGGCATCTAAAATAAAAAGGGAAGGAAAGAAGGAAGAAGTAGAGAATGTTCTCCTCCTACATACTTCTTTTTGGACCCTTTATGAGACCTCTCAGTTTTCTCCGCTGATCTCTCCCGTGAATGACTTGAGGGTCTGGAGTCCACCGATTCCCTCGACTTGCCTCGCTTATCTTTCTCCTTATGTTTTTTACGCCGTTCAATGTCAAGGCGCAGGTCAACTGGGTCCTCTTTGTATTTGCTTTCGGCCTGCAAAGAGAAAAACAGGGGAAAGACTTGACACCTGAGCCTTAAGCAATTCCTTCACAACTACATCCCTTTTTACCTTGCTCCGGACTGAAAAATACTCAAGCAAGGGAAGTTATGCTGGTGCTAATACACAGACTGAAGGACTTCACAAGATCCACGCAAAAGATTTCAATCTTTCTGCATCCACTTCTCTCTATGCCAAATGTAAGTAATTATTAATAAAACCAAGGGAGCAAAACTGGGTGCCAAAGCCAAGACCCTTTGATGTCCAAAGGAAAAACAGCAGGCTCAAGGGGCAATGATCTGTATATGCCAAAGCTAAGAACCGTATTCTCCTCTTCTGACAGATTCTTGTGCTCTACAGGGAATTGACTGAACAACAGAATTTCTTCCCTGTGCCTGGAAAGGGACGCCCCCTCCTCTCACTGCAGGAGACGTTGGCTGCAGTTATGGAAAGTGAAGGGGAAATGTGCAGACTGTCTAAGCTCCAGTATCATAATAGAGCCAATTCTCTACATTCCAGAGAACCAATGAAGGAGTTATTTGGGGAGGCAGGCTTCCTGAGTGTGCTCCCCCCTCCAATCACCACTGGCTGTTGAGAGATCCATAATGAGCCTTGAAGGGGCTGCTGCATAGTTTGCTCTCAATCAGCATAACCTCTCAAATTCAGAGTTGTCCACCGTAAGCACAAAAACGAGGCATCGTGTTTCTCACACTTACGATGGCAGAAAAAAGATTTGAACATACACCTGCTGCTGAAGACTCAGCAACCAAATGGAGCCAAGCTTGGCCTGGCTTCTAGGGGACAAGAGTTATAACTTAGGCGTTCTGCACTGCTGTGCTCACTGCACACTCCCACCCCCTGCAAAACAGAACTTCCTGCTTCTACCATTCAGCTACAATCCAGTCTCCACACACCCTTCCCTGTCTCCATTGCCGAGAAGCTTCTGAATTTTGGGGGAACTTGAACTTTGAGAGCAGAACATGTGAAAGATAAATGCATCTATATTACTTATTCTGAGCAATACTTGTAAACAGCAAACATTTATTCAGTATCAACAGTGTGCTTGGAGCTGTAGTTGGAAAAGTTAAGATATCCTTGGAGATCACTTTACGGAATGAGATTCCCATGAACAAAACACAAAAAAGACACAGGTATGTCTCATCCCACTATTTCATCATCCCTGTCCTTATTTAGGATACTTTAAGTGGCACATCTGGGAAGAAATGGCTAAGAACAGGAGAAAGTGGTGAGAAGATTAAATTCTATGGGCAAACGAAAATATTCAGTCAACAGCAGTAGGATCAAAGTCATTTCTGAATTGTTACAGGTCTCTTTGATTTTTATTGAAACAGTCAATCAGTGGAGCTTCTTGTTTCAACTTGGTAACTTTCAGTCCAGCACAAGACTTTGGAATAACTAGGGCAGGGAAAAGTGGGAGCATCAATTTTGCCTCTACTCAAAAAGAATGGGTAGCAGCTCTTTATTAAGTACTTTACTTACACAAGCTTCTAGCCTACTTTTTGATTAAAATAAAGAAGGTGGCATGGCTGAATGTAGGAGCTGTATTTGTTCTTTTGCCTTCCATAAGTGAAGGAGAACTCTCTTTTCAACTCATAAAACAAAGCCGATCTGTCATTGCCAGGACGGAAACTCGTTTCACCATCAAATGTCATTCATCAGCAGAACCTAGATCTGTTGTTGTAGCCATTTGTGTAGTTCCATTTCATAAAGAAGTCATCTAAGGAGCTCCTGACTGTTTGTAAACCTGAAGTATGTGTCTATTCACACACACAAGCATGTTCACTGTCAGATGGTGTGGTAGAGAGATCAAATCCAGCAGTTGAATATCTTTCAAACGCGACAAGTGTGTTTGGAGAAACTGAGAACACAGGTATGACATGAAAGCAAACCCTACAACAGCATTGCTAAAAACCATTAAGACAAACGTGTATGAAAGTGAACAGACAATGCTTCAACTCAAGATGGTCATTTTTCCCTTTAAAATTAGGGGCATATAATTGTTTCGCTGCCCGTAACAGTTTTAAAGACCCCCAGGAGAGTGTTTTTAATTCTGAGCAGCATTTTAAAATAAACTAGCGGCAGTCAACAGAAAACACATTAGCAGAAAAAATATCTGTGTGCTTGGTTCAGATATGGATTTGATTTACTTTCCTCTCTTCCTGACATGCACGTCTTTTTGAAAACATGGTTGGAAATATCACGGGTAAGACAAGTGATTTAGTCATACTTACAAGCAGCAAAATATCACAAAAAGTCTTCCATCATCAAGGTCACTTGTTTCCAAAATTCCATTTTTTTTGTCTCAAGCTCAACCTCAATTGACTTTGGGGTCATTTACCATATTTCTAACCACTTCACAAAGGTTGTTGATACATTTTTTTTTAATAAAAATTAACCCTTTGTAGTTCATTTTTAGAATTATGCCCATCCTTGAAAGAAAAACACAAACTTAAGTAGAGAGCAAGTTAAACAAAAATATCACTTTTTTATTATAAAAAACAAGTTCATGCCCGAAGTGCACACATTTTGTTTCACTACAGATCAAAGCAACAGGTCACCTTGTAGCTGGATTCTTTGGAACTTTTGATTTCCTCTTGTGAGAATCCATGTTTCCTAAAGGAACTGGGAGAAATGTCTATCCTCCTAAAAAAGAAAAAAGAGAGCGTGCATGATTTAAAAAAAGTCAAGGAACGCCCCCTTCCCTTTTGCTATTCAGGGAATGTATAAATTAGGCCTTAGTTCTATAGTGTAAGGAATGGCACATGACAGACATAAAACTTCAGAGCTGCATTGACTTGTGGATAGAACATTCAATCTCCTGTTCTATCACAAGACTCCCTAGTGGCCTTGGGCAAGTTGATGCTGGTAAGCCTCAGCTACGACAGAGACTTGTTCAAAGATAAACAATGTAGGACCTTAAGGTACCTTAAAGAGTTATGGATACAACGAAGAGTTGTTTATCTCTTTCTTGCTCTGAAACCCATACTTATTTGTGCAGACTCTGATAGCAACAGTGGTGGCTGGTGTCCATTGGGACCAGGAGGGCAGAAGGCAGGGAGACAAAACAGTAGGTAGAGCCAGAGCCAAGGACAGGGAGAGACAATTTATTCCAACTTTGTCCTCATCCACCTCCCTACTGTGTTCTGCAAGGGGCAACACAGAGACTTAGGAGGATGATGCTGACAGGCAGGGCAACCCCCTGGACTAACTGTAAATGAGAGGAAGGCAGGTACGTTGGAGTTGGCTGAGAGCAGACTGAGGTTGGTTAGCCAGTGCTCCATTCACTCTAATGAATGAACCTCCAATGGATAAAAGGTTCAGAATTCAGTCTCCACTCGCTTCCTTTTTAAAAAGGAAGCTTCTAGCCATCAGAAAGTATGGCTGAATTATGTGGGCATCACCTGCTGAAGACCAGAAAAATGGCTGCTTAAGAGTTTCAGTTGTAAGGATTGGGTCTCCAACATCCTTGCCTCACCATGAGGAGCAAATTATTGATTTCCGTACTTTATTCTGTTGTGAATTCCATATGCTTGAATCAAAGTCCTTTTTTCTCTCCTGGATAGGCACCCAAGACAGTGGCAGGGCAAGGCAGAGTTTGCCTTGGATGAGAAGCACTTGCTTATGGTAAGCAAGCAAATGTCTAGTAGCTAAATGCAAGCCTTTATGCTGCTTAATGGCTACGATTCAAAAAGTCTCTTAAATCGGGATTTTATAAGTACATGTCAAAACTCTACACTTGGCAGATAGTAGTCTGATTTGTCTAGTAGACTGCCTGCTTTTGTGCTGGTGAGCTATGCCAAAGCCTACTCATTTGAGGACTCTTTGTGGTAAGGGTGCACATTTTCTACCAAAACCATGCCTTTATTACATGCAAAGGAGGACTCACCTGTGGATTTCAGGGCTTTTGTTCTTAGCAGACTCTTGCTCCGCTCGTTTTAGGTATTTTGTAAAGCGCTCATTCAATGTCATTCCCGAAGACCCAAAATGATGCTCTGTTGATATGCAGTGAGGAAATATCACATCATTAACATTGCATCTATACTTTAGGACAATATAAAAGTGGCTTCTGCAGGAGGGTCTGAAACAGATTCAGGAAGCAAACAACATAAAGGTGAAGGCAGGAGAAAAGAGGGAAGGAGATGGATCCATCTGTCTGCAGGTTAAGCAGTGCAGACTTTTAAAAGAAATTGCTTTTACTCATATAAGAATAATTAAAACACCAGATAAGTCTCAAGTGTAAGATCCAATACAAGGCTGACATCATATGAAGATCAGCAAAGCACTACAAGCTTGATCTGATTGTTAACATCATACTTTCCTTTATCTTTTTGTACAGGAAAAACTACAGTGACAGTCTTACTGCAACCATAGTGTCAACTGATCTTGATTTCCAAATCTGAAGACTGGCTGGAGAGGGACCATATTCGTGATAGTCCAACTTGTGAAAGTAATGTTTTGCCAAATATCATGAAAGGAGTCAGATTTTTCTTTTCTCTTCCACATGTGGATTAGATGGGTTATTTTTTCTGCTATTGCAATCTTCCACAATTTTTTATACCATAGTCCAATGTTCAAAGTCGAGACACAGTCTTTTTATTGTCATCTTCCCTGGCTGGGTATCCATCTAATTTTTTCGGAGGGAGGGGAAGTATCAGGTGGGCTAGGAGTCTACGGAATATTAAAAGGGTACCTTAGTATTTATCCCCATCTCAAATATCCATCCTGCTCTTAGATATTCAGGTAAAGCAGACTGCTTGGGAGAAGAGATGGACACTAAATGGAAAGGAATGCACACACCACATGCTGCCCTTTTTGCTGAGAAACTCCATACTGTTAATTAAGCTCAACTTCTCCAATAGAGAACTTGTATGGGAAGAATGTCTATTTTTTCCACATACACTGATACCGTTGGTGCCACTTAAAGTTTCCGATCACATATTTTCAAGCACAGCTGAAGCATTGTACGTAAAAACCCAAAGAAAGAATTTGGGCATTCAGTTGTGAACTCTTGCTTTAAAACTTTTCTTTCCCTTATGAGTAAAGCTGTAGATAAAACTTTTACCATGCCCCTATCGGTAGTGTAACCAGGGGAAAGAGAAAATGAAGGGGGCTGCCAATTAGCCACTTAGCCCACATAAACCAGAACAGCTCAGAAGGACCAAAATGAAAATAAAACAAAGAGGTGAAATGGAGACAAGAATTTTTAAAATAGATTTCTCACTCTTCCCAACTGGAAAACCTTCCAACTGCAAGATGAAGCACTAATCAAGTGTGAATAAGCTTCATCAGGGGGCAGGGGGAGGGAAGAGAGCTCCAGCGAAACAAGCAGGATTGCATAGTGTCTTCTCTTTCCTTCTTTGGATCTACAGCAAGAGGACAGCTCCAGGAGTAACTGTATTTTCCTTAAGCAACACTTTGGAAAAAGTTTTATATTTTTAGAATTTGTTCCGTGATCTGCATTTCACTGTTGGTTCAGTATTTTACTGGCAGTTGTAACCCACTCTGGGATCATTCTGTACGATAAAGGGTGGGATGGAAATGTTTTAAAGCAATAAATAAACTAACACCAGTCTCAAATGCAACTCACCTTTCACATGGTGAACAATGGTCACAATATGCTGAGCAAAGAGCTCCGAGGGACTCCGCTGAGACTGGGCGGACTGGATGTGATGGAAAATGGAGCGAAACTCCTGCTCCTTTTTGTTGCTGTGCACCAGATCACGACAGAGTTTGCGCTCCTGTGCCAAAATCCCGCTTGGGCTGGTGGGGAAACACAAATATATTCTCATTAATTGTTATGACCTCCAAAAGCAACTACTTCCAGAGAGGTGGTTTTGTTTGTCTGGCATAGTGAACAAAACAAGAAGGTACAGTGGAACCTTGGTTGTCAAAGCGCTTTGGAAGTCAAACATGTCGGCTTTCAAATGCCGAAACCTGGAAGTGAATGCTTCCATTTTCAAACACGCCTCGGAAGTTGAACGGCTTCTGGGGCTCATTTCTCCATTTTTTCAATGGATTTTGCCGGCTGGCCATTGTGCCTCGGTTGTCGAACGTTTCAGATGTCAAATGGTCTTCCAGAACAGATTACATTCAACAACTGAGGTTCCACTATAGCGTGACAGCTAAGCAACTAAGAAAGAGGGTGGTGGCCCAAGGAACTCTTGAGGTGAAGCAGATTATGTACACCTTGGTCTGGATGGACAGAGTTCAGTCCACAGAAGCTCCTATCAGCAAAAAAATTGTTAGTCTCTACAATGCCACAAGACACTTGCCTTTGTATAAATGTCAAGTAAATCAATAGCAACAGCCAACAGTATGAGGAATAAAATACACCATTGTCTAGCTATGCAAGCTTATTAGCTGGGTTTCACTTCAATGATTGTCAAGCATCTTTTCCTTTTTTGCAGCGCACCAACTCTCTGGATTATGGGGGACAAGATTGTGTGAATTCATTTGTGGGAGGCCGGTGAACAGACAGTTGGCCTGGGAGCAACATGTTCAATTCAAAGACTTGTCACTGAAGGCACTTCATGATCAATTTAGGAGCAATGTTTTACACAAGAGCAGATGCACTGAAAACACTAGACATAACTTAGGGCTATTAATTTCAAATGGGTCTACTCGGAGTATAACTAAGTTGGATACAACTCTCTATTCCAAGGTTTTATTTGCATGTTCACATATGTTCCTCTGTCCATCCCTGCATTATTTCTCTACAGGCATTGGAACTACCATGGCTATCAGCAGGAGTGATGATGTGCACCATGAAGTTGTGCCCAACAAAGTGTCCTTTCGGATGTCTTTTGCTCATGCTTCAAAAGTGTATTTAGGGCTTGGGAAGGTGGTGGGCTGTTTTCTGCTGTAGATTGGCTCGCCTGCTCCAGGTGACCCTTGGACTTTATTAATTTATTAATTAGGGCAAGGGTTGGTAACATGGTGTCCACACATGCCAGTGTGCTAATCCGTACCTCCTATGGTACCCATGAAAGCTCTCAGCAAATATCCTTTGAAAAAACCACAATACACAAGAGACCGTTAGCTGTTCTTGCTCAAGTTTGTGTTTCACAGGCTCAGTCTCTCCTGCACTGAGCACATGTCTTTAAATATGGCCACATTTCAATGGATGTCAGGACTGGACATCCACCCTCCCATCTGCTCAGAACAGAAGGGAGGTGCAGAGTGGCTGGGTACAAATAATAAAATTAGTAGTAGTAGTAGTAGTAGTAGTAGTAGTAGTAGTAGTAGTTATATGGCTTGTTCTACCTGAAAGCTAGGGTGGTATTCAACTAAGTTTGACTCAAAGCAGACCCACTGAAATGCATGGACGTAACTTACTGTTCTGGTCTATTCTGAGTAAAATGCAGCTGAATATCACCCCTTGACTAGCACCCCATTTTTGCAAACTTTTTGTGATCTGCTCTTCTTTTTGGTCCTTTACAGAGACATATGCTCTGGTTCTCCCTGTCACTCCACTGCCAAAAAAAAAATTGGGATTAGGCAATAGCTGCATTTGCATAATGATAAACTGGTGTTTCTGGCATATTGTGGTTTATTGTGAATAAGCAGTGTGCTGGTACATGCTGCCAATGCCTCCCGCTTTGCTTCTCCGTTAGCTTGAGAAGGAGAAACAAACCATGAAGCTTTGGCTTCCTGTTACATCTGAACCCAGGATTGCTCTTTGGCTTGGGCCTAATGGGAAGCATGCACCAGCATGATGCTCATTCATTTGCAGCCATGGCAAGTGAGAAACTCTGGCACATTGACATTAAAAAAGAGAATCTCTGGGCTCTGTTATCCACCCATATGTTCCAAATAATAAAAACAAGTGGGCAGACTAGGCTGCTTGCTTACTCTATTTGGAGAACTGCTGTACACAGTACAGAGCAATATTCCCATTTAGGTTTCCCCTAACCCTTTAGTCCAACTGTGGGGCAGACACACTGAGCCTCTCACCGTGCAAGATCCTCATCAAAAGAATCCATTCGGAGGTTGACTTGGGTCTCACGAGTGATGGAAAAGGAAGACTTGCCAGTGGCCAGGCCCTCTCCCCGTGTGCCCAGCTTCTCTCTGCCCTCTGAAGTCTTTCGTGGAGGAGGAGATGTAGCATTCTTTTCCTGGCTGGCTTTGTAAGTGGTAACTCGGAAATTCTTCTCTGGAACAAAGCCTCTGTGCCCGGCCTCTGCTCTCTTGGCAACCTGCCTCTCTTCCTTCTTGGTCTGCTCAGCATAGGACTCCTCCTCCACCTCCTCAGCTTTCCTCTGCTTCTCTTTGGCTCCAGGCAAAAATACTAGGCCTTCCCATTTGCCTGATCGATCTTCCTCCTGGTTTTTATTGGAAGCAGACAACGTCTTGGACAGAAATTTCGGCTCATCATCCTCATCCTCATCAAAATTGGATTCCTTTCGCCCTTTGCCTTTAACCTTCTTCTCGGGCTCATCTGCCTCCTCTTTGCCATAGTGGCTCTCCTTGTGGAACTCTGCTATTTTCTTTTCAAAATCATCTCGGAGCTTATAGCGCTTTGGGGACTGACTTCCACGATACAGCTTTTCTGTATCAGCTTTGGAGGCATACGGATCTGTTTTTGTTTTACCATCTGCTAATCCCAGGTCAGAGAAAATTCCCTTCTCTTTCATTTTTTCTTTTTCCATGTTCGACAGTTTCTGCTCTTTGTCTTTCCCATTCTCAGCTTTTTGCTCTTCCAAATACCTATTTAAAAAAGAAAGCGAGAGAGACAGTCAATTCAGGAACTTGTAAAGTTCTGATAAAGCAGATGATGCCTGTCTTACTGAGACAAAGCTTTATTTAGCTTTTTTCTAACTCTTAATGCTTTAAAATTAGTACACCTATTCACTACAGGTCACAGAACCTTGACACACAAAGCTTAGTAAAACCAATAAAACCGTATTTAAGAACCTACTTGCCATAGCTAGAAGGCAGGAAATACGTAAAAGATCTTACCCAACCTGTGCACTCACTTACAAACCTGTTTGTGGAGAATTAACCCATCAACATTTTCACCTTGGATTGCTGTGCTTTTTAAGTAATACACAGTGGAAATAAAAGCCTCAAAAGCTACTTCAAATTTTTGGAGGAAAGTCTCCTATGGAAGCTATAGACAATTCAAAACACAAATAAAAGCAAAAAGGTTAACGGGGGGGAAATGCTTAATTGGCTGGGAGGAACACGAATACTCAGCAATATTATAAAGATGGCCAATCCCCAACTAAAACTGACAGGATGATGATTGGCATATATCTAAACTATATGGGCAAGTTTCTATTTTCTAATTACAACTGGAGGTGAATTTCAAAACTAAACATTGGTTGATGATGTAACAAAATTGAGAATGGAAAAATCATTGTGGAGCATCTGAGAACAATACAATCGCTTCTTAAACAGATGGATGTATAGCTGCTGAGATCAACTAAACAACTAAAAACAATGCTCCTTGTACTAACTGGTGTTTGTGACTCCCTGGGGGCAATGTATTTGCAAAGATGCAAGCAATGTTCCTGCCTAAAGCACATTTACTATCAACTATCTTCTTGCTGGATAAGTTTTACTAGATGCAAAAATTGGCTCCATGACAGCTGTTTTCTGTATCTGCTGGAAGTTGAGCCCACGAGCAGATTCCAGAGGATGACAAACATTGTACCTATTCTTTAACAGTCTTCTCATATATTTCCAAAAGTGGGGCTTCTGCTCCTAAATTTTTACACTTGTGGTGCCTGGTAATCTGCTTTTTGGGTTTTTTAAGTACTATATTTTACAAGACTTGACACCTACACATCTAATGCTGACTCCTGAAAATCTGAAGCCAGTGCCAAGAAATCTGAGACAATTTTCTCCCCCACTCCTTCTAAAAAGGGTTTAGGAAACACCTGTTCTACATAACAGCAAAACCTATGCACAAATCTCAGTTCTACAAACTACCTCTCGAACACACTGGGAGAACTTAAAAACAACTTACTTTCTTTTTTACTGAAAAGGTATTTATTGATTAATGCTTTTTAAAAATGTTTTTGTATGTAACTGTGCTGGATTATTTACCATAAACCAGCTTGTGACTCCCTTGGGGAAAATCCAAGGGTTTTACACCTGCTGTACACCGAGAGAAATAAGCGGCAACCATCCTTTTAAAATGAGCATATTAGGCAGCTGTGTAATAATACTTAACACAATCTCAGAGCTAGATCTGATTCTGCATCTTAGATAAAAATGAATTTGGTATATAAAGGGGCAACCGTCATTACAAAAGCTATCAAGCTCTATTCCATAGGTACTACTGCAATTTTATAGCAGCAGTTTCATTTCTGTAAGAAAACAATAACTGCCATGCAGAGTGAATGTCTAACTCCTACTGTTTAACAGAAATTTCATTATGATAATGAGTTCCAATCCCAAAAGCACCTATCCTCTGGTCATCCAAAACGAGTCTGCAGTTTTGGCTACCATGGTTAGTAGCCACAAGTTATTTACACGTGACCACTAGTGCTGTACACTAAGTACAGTAAAAGTAAGACAAATTCCTAGAGGTATATGCATGCTTTCTGGGGAGATAATTCAGCTTCCTACTTGCAGACTAGAAACCAGTTACATGCAAAATGGAAAGGTCAATTCTTTCTTGTATTAGCTGCAACTCTTGTGTTCCTTCTGTTCAGAATGCAAGATCTGCCAGGGAGCAAACACTTTTCAGGGAGGTGACACATCTATATTATGAATTATCCTCTTCAGGAATGTCTACTCAACTGTGCACCTTGAATTTATTTGATTGCCAAGGTTTTTAACATGACATTACTTTTGCTGCTTTATTTTTGTGTTTGAAACATTAAATATATATATATATATATACATGCTGCGCTGAACTGGGGTGAAGTATTATATAAAGTTTCCCAATGTCATATTTTTTCCAGAGAAAATTTCCCATTTTTAAACATTTGTTGTTTCATAAATGAAATAGTAATTTAATGAGCCAGTATGGAAGCAATGCTAAACCACAAGGCAGCACAACTTGAGGTCTTGAAGAGTCTGTGGAACTACAACTTCCATCAATCCTAACCACCCACCATGATAGCTGGGGTTGATGGGAGTTGAACATCACATGGATGGCCACAGGCTGTCCAATCCTTGGTTTAGGTTATTTGTACAATCTACAGACTTGTATACCAATTTCATGTTTCATGTTGAATCCACTTACAATTTTAAACTAATCAAAACGCTCCATTATATCGAACTCTAGGAACTTAGATTGGTTCAAGCAATCCAAGACCAAACTGTGCCTTAAGATCTAACCATAGTTAGACTGACAAGAACTACCAGAGTTTAGACATAATCAGGATTTTTTGTTAGTTTAAAACTGGAACTGGATACTTCCAATCACCTTCTTTGGCATACCTCAGAGGGGAGGGCATGGCATACAACAACTCATACATGTAACAGTAAACTATGGTTTAATGTTGTATAATTTAGCCCAATGAATAAACAGAAGTCAAATTGTGGAATGGACACCTTACTAGTAAAATTCAAAATCGAAGTTGTAATTAACTTTTCAGTTAACTATCTCTTGGAAGTGCATATTCTTATACACAGCACTTCAGGTATGGTAAAATTAATCTTAAAAAAAATCAATTAATAATAATTGCCAAGTAAAGCTATGCACTAGGTCAAATACAACATTAAAATGCACCAAGTATATTTATTTAATTGCTCCCACAATAAAATATTTCAGTTCAACTACCTCTGGCTACTAAAAGATCTCTTCAAATATGTATGTAGCAAATAAATTAGCATGGCATGGTTTACTTTTGGTTTTGTTTTGTTTAGTATATTATAAATCAAATAGCCATCTTAAATCTTCTCTGAAGCTCTAGGAAATTGTACAAAAACCCCACATGACTATTTTTATCTTGTATGCCACCTTGAGTAATTCTCTATTAAAAAATCAGAGATTGAAAAATAGTGTTAATAATAGTATCTCACATACCACAGCAATTAATACAATACTTAAGAAAAACAACACTTTTACCACTATTACCTAAGTCTGCTTTTTATTATTTTCACAACAGATTTTTGCAACTTCTGACTAGCTGAGACTAAACTTTTTACATTACTTACAGCTAGCCTAATTGTGCCAATCTAACAGTCAGCTGAAAGTCAGACAAACATCAATCAATCAATTTTAGGAATGAAGACAACTTGCCTTTTGGAGAAGGCTATCCCCATTTCCTCCTTCTGAGAGGCCCCATAAATGGAACTGATTGTTGTGGGGCTTTTGCACACAGGACTTTTCCTTGTTGGGCTCAGGCCTGCTAAATTATGCTCAAACTGATGTGAGCCTGCCTGGAAGGAGCTGCTGCTCTGCAGAGTCGAGCCCAGCTGTGAAGGGTTGGAAGATGTAGGACTGGGCTTCTGAAGTGGGCTTGGCCTAGGTGAACGGCGCCTCACGACAACTGACTGGAGAGGGCTCTTTAGTGCTGGGCTTCGCTCTTTTGGACTCAACTCTGTCACAGCAGAGGCCCTTGATGCTGAACCTGTGCCATAAGCACCCACTTCTTGCCAAGATTTCGATCCCTCTGAGGATTTGGCATCCTGTGCAGTTCCTCCTGAGAAGGGCTGTTCCTTGGTGTCATCCCCTTGGTTGTCTCCAGCACCCTGAGACCCCCTGGCATCCTTGGAAGAAGACTTCTTCTCCTTCAATGACCGACGTTTGGAGGACTCGCCTCTGCTGTGATTAGAGGAGGATCGAGATGATGAAGACCTCCTTGACCTATCAGATGAGGACTTGTCAGAATTTCTTGAATGGCTTCTAGATCTTGGGGATGGAGATCTCCTCTTGGGTGACCGAGAACGTGAGCGTCCCCTACGAGGGCTATAGGCTTGGCGGTAGTTTTGCCAGTTGGACCTGTAATTTCCATAGCCACCTCGGTTATAT
Organism: Podarcis cretensis; assembly: GCF_951804945.1. Taxonomy (NCBI): domain Eukaryota; kingdom Metazoa; phylum Chordata; class Lepidosauria; order Squamata; family Lacertidae; genus Podarcis; species Podarcis cretensis. The sequence goes on from NC_137177.1 coordinate 34,741,512, forward strand.
TGACCCCATGGGTAGAACCCTCTGTTCCTTCCACGGAAATAATAGGGTCTCCGATAACCTCTGTTATGCCCTCGGAAATCCCGGTTCTGGTAGACCCGCTGGTGGTTCCTCTCCCTGTTATGAGATGGAGAGTATGATCTCGAACGGGACCTAGAACTGAGGAAAAAGAAAAATGTATTTGGAAATTGCTACACACAGTACTACAGCATTCTGATTGCAATACAAAGACATTAACCTGTTTTCATAATGATGCATAGGTTTCCCCTTAGCTCATCTCCAACTTCTATCTCATAATGATAAGTATGCACCCCTTCCTTAAAAACAACCCTCAGCAATGCAGGGCAATGCAGATGGAACAAAGTTGCTATTGCTAGGATGAGCGTTTTCCTTCAAAACCACTTCAGACACAGAGGAAGCAGCATTTTCTCCCTCAAAAGGCCATCCTCAGAGCACCCACCTTCCAGAACTCAATTTGCAGCATGGGGCAAATGTACCCAATAGGGTAGAGAGGAAACCATTATTTGTAACCTTTCAGTTTTATTTACTATAACCCAGCAAAGATTCCACTTCATGGATGATTTGTTTTTAAAAGGCAACAAAAAGCTCTCTTCCCCCACACGCGACAGAAAAATTAAACAAGAAATGGACTATCAGACATTTTTCTGTCTTCCAATAAGGGAGTTAAATGGCCAGCAACTTTCTGCCATCAGGGCACACTACTCAATCAAATAGATCTTTTTTAGGTTCAAGTCTTTTGTGTTTGTGGATTTTTAAAGCAATATTATGTGATTGAGTATATTTTTATATTTAACACACCACATTAAATAGACGTATCTAGTATGAGGGGCATGATGTGGAAGATACAATTTCAGGATTAAGTTCCCTTTTTTGGGTTATAGTGTGTCAGACCTGGACCAGATAGATCCAGGTTTAAGTCCCCACTTAGCCATGAAGTTCAGAGAGTGATGTTGGCTTGGTCACTACTCTTGCAGTCTATTCACTTCATATAATAACTGATACAAAGCTACTAATAAATCCCACTGGTGCTCACAAATGGGGTGCAGCTGCCCATGAATGCTGGAGTGAGACTTGAAATAGCAGGTGCTTTGCAGGAAAAAGAAGGCCAGACACTGCATCTCCCAACTGAAGAATTGGGGTGGGGAGATGACCGAGAAGGGAACAAAACTGCAACTGAAGCCCTGAAGAACCACAAACCAGAATAGCCCAAATGGATGACTAAGACTTTGTGCTGGTGAGGAGCTACACAGTCAAATGAAAACAGGTTTAAAAACGGAAAAGCAAGGTCTGCAGTCTAAAACAACATCTGGTACAATTTCTACACAAAGAGAAGTTGCCGCCTTGTTTCTTCCGTGAATCCAGCCTCTTTCACTATTAAGAAAAAAACCAGAGCAGCTTACCTTGGATTCTGTCTCATTCGCAAACAGTTTCAGCAACGTTAAGAAGGAATAGACATGCACACAGCCTGGTGCAGACAGTGAAAATGAGCTAATTATGAGGTGTTCCACAGCCCACGTAGGAGCCAGTCCCTAGACAGCTACTGCATTTTGTTATCAATTAACAGCTGAGGGATCTGTTGCCTGATCCTTCCAAAATCCATTCTGCCATTTTAAGAGGCATGGAAAATGAAAAGTTTCCCTTCAAAGATCTGTGGAGGCTGTTCATGAGAAATCACTTGAAAGGACACAGCGCATGAAATGCAGCTGAGGTTGTGCAGCTGGGGGGAGAACATGCAAGTTATTTCTCCCCAAAGCTTGCAGCTGAGTAACTGCATGGGTTCAAAGCCACTACAGAAAATAGAGCTACTGGGGTGGAACGACTCCTACAAAGAACTAAATAGATTATGACTAGAGTTGAGGCAGAGAAGGGGAATTCCCTGGAGAAAGACACAAATGTAATACAAGCCACATTCTCTGCAGTCGAGACAGCAAAAGCAACCAGCTGCCCAAGCTGCTTCCCTCTACCACAACAAGATTCTGACCAGCAAGCCTATTATCCCCAAGAAATGAAGCCAATGTAAGGCAGGAAACCTACCTCAGTGAGTTTTCTATACTTTTCCTAGATTTGCATTCCCCAGCGTCTTCCATTTTACTTCTCCAGCCAAGTCATATGCATAATCAAAGTTTCTCCAAAAGCTGTCTGTAACCAGGGACATTTTGCACGCTGGGCTCATTCTCCATTGGCAGAGCTCCCCTCAATGAAGCCGGACATTCCCAGCCTACTGGTAAGCCCTTCCTAATGCTTTTACCCTCTGTAAGGAGATCGTTTGTGCTTCGGCTCCTCTCCTCTTTCTGGCATTGTCCTTTTCTCCACCCCCTGTTGCATTTTACTGTTCCCTTTCTGTATCTTTCTCAGAAACCACACACACTAATTATTAACAGCCACTTATGCTTTTGTCCCAACAGTTACAGAAAATCTGTGAGCCTTTTACCATTATTTTAAAAGGGTAACAAAATAAATGAATAATACAAACAAAATCTAACTAGAGACTCAAAATCTTCTGAAAAGTAAAGCAACACAATGAACAGCCAAGTGGGGTTTGGTTCTGCAGGATGTGCCAATAAACAGATCCCAGAAATTATTCAGAATGTTGTTCTTCTTGTTAACAGTCCAGGTTTAAATAACCAACTGGAAAAGCACAGAATTAGTACCCTTTCCTAACTTTCACTAGCGAAAATCTTCATCAATCTTTCTCTGCAATATAGCTCTCTGCTGCATCGTTCTTAGACATATATCCTCAGCAGTGAGTTAAGATCAGTAACTTTTCATTAGAGACAAAGTTCTTGCAATTACAAATCTAATCACAAGGACATTTAAAGAGATAGAATAGGTATCCAAATGTAAAATCTTGGGCACAGACTTCACTATGATTGCTGAAGAACAGGTAAAGAAAGATACACCCCCTCTGTTCTGCTCCCTCTGCAATTTTAGGCATTTCTCAAAGTCAGAATAATTCCAGAGGCAACCCAGTTGCTCAGAACGTTTGACAATAACCAACTTCAGAAACAACAATTCAAAAGGGCCTAGTACAACCAAAACACAGAGAACACTGGGTTAAAAAAAGTTACCCACTTCATGGCCGAGCAAGAGCTAGTTGGATGGTAAGGTTATAAAAATAGAACTGGTTGGCAGACAAAGGAAGTAACTTAAGATGGTAGAATAAATTGGAATCTAGCAAAAGCTTTCCGCAGGAGAATTTCCATTTGTGCAGGGCTCCCCTCAGGTACAAAGAAAAGAACACAACACCATCAGAAGCAACCAATGGCACTTACCTGAGCCTGCGTTTTCTTGATCGAGAAACAGACCGGGATCGGGACCGAGATTTTGAGAAAGACCGGGACCGGGATCGAGAACCAGATCTTGAACGAGAGGAACGGGACCCCGATTTGGATTTATTTGTTTTTGACATTTTTTCTCACTCCTTTCACTTAATTCTGTCAACATAGAGGGAAAAATAAAAACAACAAAAAATGAATCATTTTCCAGATTCTCTCCTTGGCTGTTTGAAGATGTCCAAGAATAGCAAAATTCTCTTTGCAAAGCAGATAACATATATCCAACAGCCTTTCCAAGTTAGCTCTAAAAAGAACACCAGAAAACTTGAGAAGTCTCTGGACTAGTTTAGACACCCTTTTATTCCATAACAATTTCAATCCTGCTTTTGATTTAAGTCTACTAATCACAAAGCCTATACATGTCCAGGTTCCTGTAACTATTCCTTTACGTGGTGAGAATGGAGTCCTAACAGTCACCAACTAACGCACTTAAGACAAAAGAACACTTACATACTATCTCCCATGGATGAGGTGCCGACTCTTTGAAAAGCCGTGCCGCTGGTAAACCAAGTTATACACTTGTTACAATCAAGCAGCCACTAGGGACTCTTGTTGCAGCCAAAATAAATCAGGAACCCTTCCAAATAATTCAAGGGTTCAAATGTTGGTGATGGAAAAGAAGTTTCTCTATAGCACTCAACAGCTTTGAATAATCAATTAATAATTTTAACAGGAAGAAATGTAGCAAAATTATCTCAAACGGAAATCCCACGATTATAGAAATAAGCAGGGGCAAATCAACCATCAGGCATGACGCAGTTGTAACAAAGCAGAGAATGATTAGGTGGTTTCTCAATGACAATTTTGTGTGTGTCCAGTTTTACACCCAGGGAAAAACCCAGCACGTGACAGAAAAACACACAATTTTAAAGAGAAAACATCAAATACCAATACAAATGAAAAGCAACTTTATTCAATGCCACCCAAAATATCCTAATTCAAAATAGAAAAAAGCATTATTTTATCTTTTAATTGGTTATATAAAGTACTACAAACATAAAACACTTGCAGAAACCCTATAAAAAGCAACTTACTACTAATCTGTTTATTTCTGCAAACGTTTTCCATACTCATATTTGGAATTTTTGTTTCAAAATTGGCAACTTTAACATAATCCACAAAACAGCTCTTGGTACAAGACTTGTTTCACCCTCAACCCAGCACAGTTCTAATTCAGGGTAGCAATAAAAAGAGTGCTCCCTTACATTCCCAAGCCATTTTTGAAATGTAACGGGTAAAGTGGCATACCTCAAGTAATCCTGAGTGAGGACCTGAAATCCTCCCTCTACTTCTGCCAGGACTGTTCAGTAGACCTAACTCTATAAGCTAACACCTGGCCTGGCCCATCACTTTCACTGTACAAAGAGCAAACTGAAGCTCAAGTTCTGCTCAGCAAAGTATGTTTTGACTTCATTCATCAGTCACCCCTTAACTGGGAATACTTTTGCTTCTTAGAAACTAGGGACAAATTCAGATGTTGTTTCTGCCACACACTCTCCTATACACATTCCAAGCAATTAAACAGAGTGAAGCAACAACACAATTGAGTTCCAGACAGTGTGGTCTCAAGGGTTAACACTTCACCCTCCTCCCACTCCAGCACAAGTGCTCCTATTTCAGAGTCAGCTGTGTTCTGAGCGTTCAAGAAGCCCTAGATTAGATTTTAAAGATTTCAGCCTCTGCTGACATGTACCCAACAGGATATAAATGTGGGGGAGATAAAAAAAGAGATGACAATCAGAACAGAGCACATATTTCAGTGGCATGCGTGCGTGCGTGCGTGAGCGCGCGCGCGCGCACACACACACACACACACACACACACACATATATATGTATATATGTGTGTGTGTGCCACTGAAATATGTGCTCTTTGGAGCCTGTCCATTCATTCATTTTTTCATTCACACACACACACACACAGAGTTTAGTTCTTACTTGAAATGTGCCAGAAAAATTTACAACTTTTACAGATGCATACCTCTCATGCATGATGCTATTTAGATCTGTACATATAAATCAGGAAAAAGGAACATTTCCAGCCTTCCAGATGTTATTGGACTTCAACTCACAAGTCTCAGGCATCATTGGTAAATGACTGCAGTCCTGCAACATCTGAAGGACCACATGTCTGCCCCCCCCCCCCCGCCGATAAAAACAGGGGTGTAGTGGTAAATTTTTTTTTTTTTTTAATATTCTTTTTTATTAAGTTTCATTTATCACACACACATAAAGAAAAAACAAAACCATCTTAGACAACGACTAATACAGAAAAGAAAAAATTTACATTAAGCCCAATACTTATTAACTTAAATAACAGAAAATAGTAACAAAAAGAAAAAAAAAAGAAAAAAAAAAGGAAAAGAAAAAAAAAGCACCACAGCAATGAAAAAAATAAAAAATAAAAATAAACTGATAAATAGCACATACTTGCTGACTTCCTTCCCTCCTGATTTCGGGTTCTTAATTTTAAAAGTTTCGTTTTTACAGCTGATGTTGGGTTATTTGGTCTATCTATACATCGAAAGTTTCATAACAAGCCTGCTATATTTGGTAGGTTACTATAATTACCTTCAATATATGTCATAAATTTAATCCAGTCGTTATTTGACTTTGTATTCTTTTGGTTTCTAATTCTCTGCGTCATTTTAGCTAATTCGACGAAGTTATATAGTTTCGTTTGCCAATCCCTCATCGTTGGTATATTTCTGTTTTTCCAATTTTGGGCAATTAACATTCTGGCCGCTGCTGTTGAGTATTGAAATAAGACTCTATCTTCTTTCTTAATTTCTTCTCCGATGATACCTAATAGGAAGGCCTCTGGCTTTTTCGGGAATGTATATCTCAATATTTTTTTTAATTCATTATATATCGTATCCCAAAATTTTTTTATTTCCTCACATGTCCACCACATGTGTATGAAATTGCCTTCTTTTGTTTTACATTTCCAGCAGGCCTTACTTCCAGTTTTGTACATCCTACTTAGCTTCTCTGGTGTAATATACCATCTATATATCATCTTCTCTAGATTTTCTCTGATTGCAACACTCGCCGTGAATTTTAATCCCTCCTTCCACAATTTTGACCATTTTTCATATTCTATGTTGTGCCCCAGGTCTATCGCCCATTTTACCATAACTTCCTTAATTTCTTCGTCTTTTGTGTCCCATTCCAGTAATAAATTGTACATTTTGGATAATAATTTAAATTTATTTTCTATTATTTCAATTTGAAATTTTGATTTCTTTTCATTCATTCCAATTTTTTTATCTTTTGACCAAATCGCATTAATTTGATGGTACTGTAACCAGCTTGTCAACTTTCCCTTCAGCTCCTCATATGGCTTTAATTTCCAGCTGTCTTCCGATCTTATCAGTAAATCTTCATATGTTAATTTCTGTTCCTCCATATTTATTTTTTTAATAGTTACGATGTTTACTGGGGACAACCACCAGGGCGTTCTCCATTCTAACAGTTTTTTATTTTTTTCCCAAACTTCGTATAATGGGCCCCTAATAATGTGATTTGAGAACCCTTTATGAGCCTTCTCTTTATTTGCCCAGAGGTAGGCATGCCATCCGAACCTGTTGTCTGCACCTTCAAGATCAAATAAATCAGTGTTTTCCAAGGTTATCCAGTCTTTAACCCAGCATAGGGAGGAGGCCTCGTAATATAGTTTCAAGTTAGGGACAGCGAGTCCCCCTCTCTCCTTTCGGTCTGTAAGTAATTTAAATCTTATCCTTGGCCTCCTTCCCTGCCAAATGAATCTTGAGAGGGTTTTCTGCCAATCTTTAAATAATTTTGACCCCCTAATTACTGGAATATTTTGAAACAAGAACAGCATTCTTGGAAGGACATTCATTTTTATTGTCTCCATCCTGCCCATCCACGAGAGGTTAGCTCTGTTCCAAACATCCAAATCTTTTTTAATTTCCTTCCATGTGGTTGTATAATTATCTTCAATTAAGTTTATGTTTTTTGGTGTAAGCCATATTCCTAAGTATTTTATTTTTTTTACCACCTTTATCCCATGTTTTCTCTCTAGTTCTTCTCTTTCCTCAGCACCCAGGTTTTTTGTCAACATTTTGGTTTTTAGTTTATTCAGTTTAAAACCGGATAGTTTACCATATTCTTCTAAGATCTCCAGCGCCTTGCCCAAACTACCTTGTGGTTCTTCTAAAGACAACATTAGGTCGTCCGCATAAGCTCTTAGTTTAAATTCCTTCACTCCTATTTTAATTCCTTGAATCTCTCGTTTCGATCTTATTCTGTTCGCCAGTACTTCCAATACTATAATAAATAATAGCGGAGAGAGGGGGCACCCCTGTCTTGTACCCTTCTCGATTTTAAATATGTTTGTAAGATTATTATTTATTACCAATTTGGCAAATTGGGTTGAGTATATTGCCTGTATTCCTTTCAAGAATTCACCCTCTATTCCTGCCACCTCCAAAGATTTTATTAGGAACAACCAAGAGACATTATCGAACGCCTTTTCGGCATCTATGAAAATCAATGCCGCAGGTATATTATTATTAATCTCCAAATATTCAATTATGTTTATAATGTGTCTCAAATTATCTTTCATGAACCTATTTGGGAGGAAACCCGCCTGGTCCTTATGGATTAAGTTTATTAAACATTTTTTCAGTCTGTTTGCCATGATATCTGCGTATATTTTATAATCGTTATTCAATAGCGATATTGGCCTATAGTTCTTAATGTTCAATTTTTCTGTATCCGGTTTTGGAATCAACGTTATAAAAGCCTCCCTCCAGGACTCAGGAATCTTTCCTCCTCTTAGTATATTATTCATGGTCTCGCAGAGCGTTGTTGACAATTCATCTCCCAAAACTTTATAATATTTTGCCGATAAACCATCCGGTCCCGGTGCTTTCCCTAATTTCATTTTTTTAATCGCGTTCTGGATCTCCTCTATATTTATAGGTCTATTTAGTTGGGATTTTTCTTCTTCCGTTATGACCTTTCCTTTACAATTCTCCAAATACCTTTCTATTTGGGTTAGGTCTTCTTCTCCTTTTTTATATAATCCCTCGTAGAATTTAAGAAAATTTTTTTGTATCCTTTTTGGGTCTTCTATCACTTCTTCTTCTACTTTTATTTTATTTATCACATTTTGCTTTTGCCTTTTCCTCAATTGCCAAGCCAATAGTTTTCCAGTTTTATTTGCTGATTCGAAATATCTTTGTTTCGTTTGCTTGACTTTCCATTCAATTTCTTGATTTGTTAACATCGAATATTGTGTTTGTAATATTTTTATAATTTGTATACTTTGGTCATCTTTTGGATTCTCAATTAATTTTTTTTCAGCCTCCCTTATCTGTCTAAGGATTTCTTCCTTCTTTTGCTGTCTCATTTTCTTCTTATAACTATTTTGTTGGATAAAGAAACCTCTTAGGACCGCCTTACTGGCATCCCATACCACTTCTAAATTTGTTCCTGTATTTAGGTTCAAGTCAAAATACTCTTTTAATGTGGCTTTAGCTTTTTCTACAACCTCATCATTGTCTAACAAGAATTCATTTAACCTCCATCTAAAACCCCCTTGTGAAGTGCCCTTTAATTCCAGTGTTATTGAATTATGGTCAGAAAGGGTTCTTGGTTGGATTTCACATTTAGTAGCTCTTAAGGTTAACTCCCTTGAGGTCCAAATTTGATCTATTCTGGCCCAGCTTTTATGTACCTCTGAGAAAAAAGTAAACTGCTTTTCCATTGGGTGCTTGTGTCTCCATATGTCTATTAGATCCATATTCTCTTCCAGGTCTTGGAATGATTTTGGTAATTTCCCTTGGTTTCGTTTTCCCCTTTCTGTTTGTCTATCAATCTCTGGTGTTGGCACCGCATTGAAATCTCCCAATAATATCGTCCTATTGTTTTCTAAATTCATCAAGACTTGTTCTAATTTCTTAAAGAACTCTGGCCTATTAGAATTTGGGGCATATATATTTACCACATTAATCTTTTCCCCCTGAAAGTTGATTTGCACCCCTAATATCCTTCCTTCTTTATCTTTATATATCAATTTAGGTTCCCATTTTGCGTTAACATATATTACAACTCCCCTTTTTTTTTCCGTCATGGAGCTTATAAATTCCGTTCCTAAATTCTTATTTAACAATACGTGTTTGTGCTTTTTTGCTACATGTGTCTCTTGAATACAGATTATATCCAATTTTTTCTTTTTCAAAACATTTACAATTTTATTCCTTTTAGTTTTGTCATTCAAACCATTTACATTCCATGTTAGAATTTTAAGATTCATTATCGTATTTATCTACAATTAAGTCAGTAAATTACTAATTTAAGTTTCTCCGATTTAAATTCGGGTGGTTTTACTTTCTGTTCCTTCTTCCTCCTCACCTACTTCTTCGTCTCCTATCTCCAGGTATACCTCGGAGATATTGCAGGTTTCGTTCCAGACCATCACAATAAAGTGAATATTGCGATAAAGCAAGTCACACCATTTTTTTTTTTGTTTTCAAGTGCATATAAAAGTTATGTTTACACCAGTGGTGGCCAAAATCTGCCCTCCAGCTGTTTTGGGACTACATTTCCAATCATCCCTTACCACTGGTCCTGTTAGCTAGGGATGATGGGAGTTGTAATTCCAAAAACACCTGGAGGGCCGAGTTTGGCTACCACTGGTTTACACTAAACTGTAGTTTATTAAGCCAGGTCCCCCAGGTTGCAGGGGTGGAAGGGGAAAAACCTGGTTCCAGCCCTAGCCAGCTCCACTCTCATGGTCAGAAGAGGGACAGTGGCAGCAGGAGGCTTCCTTTCCCTGGAAATGGCCAGGCTGCCTGTAGTTGCACCCGCATCCTCCTAAGGAGCAGTATCTGCAAAGCGCAATAAAGCAAGGTATGCCTGTACGAACACACATGACAGCCCTCATTGCTATCACACACACCCACGCAAGGAGAATTCAATAATGCAGGCACAACAAAGAGCAATAGAACACAGCATAATACCCAATTTATTAAGATTATATAGGAAATCATGAGCATGGAAATTCCTAAACATATGGAGTTTTTCTAAACATTTGGCTGTCAATTAACTGCTGCATTTCTACAAATTCTGGCTCACAGCTCTCAACTTTTAAAAAATATATTTTTATAGAAATGTTTTCAGAATTGTACAAAACAGTAAAATAAACATGAAGAATCTCTTAAATGTAATGTACATCTCATTCTTTGCCAAAAAAGAATGAGCACTTTTTATGGAAATAAGACCTTTAAAACAATTTTCAGAGGGGTGTGACTCTACCAGCAGTAATAGGAACTTTAAAATAAACAAGGCCCTAAATATAGTTGAGCACGTATAATGAACTCACACAATGTAAAAAGTCAAAGAATCAGAATTGAAAGAACATAAAATGGTTCAGTCCAATGCCCTGCTGATGCAAGATATCCACTACTACAGAATCCCTGACAGCTGGCCATTCAGCCTCTACTTAAAAACTTCTAAGGATGCAGCCCTATGATGAAACCCATTTGCTGATTTGCCATGGACTGAGTCCATAACAAGAATTAGTGTTACACGGTATTTAAGATAGAAGTTGTATCCAACATTAGTTGGATCACTGAAATTAATGGGCATGACTAAATCAGGTCCATTAATTTCAATGGGTCTACTTGGAGTATGACTAATGCAGGATACAATCCACTGGCTTTTTTTGGCATGTTTTTAATAACTGTGTTCTACTCTGCCTGGTCAGAAAGTGGTCTATAAATATTTTAAATAAATTTGCATAAAGGTTATGCAACATACACACTCAAGCCCTGTGGGCAACATACCTTACTTGGACTGCTTTGTCACAACTTGATGGTTGCCTGGCACTGTCTCCTTCCACTTGAAATAAAAAAATTCTGCAAAATAAAAGGAATTGTTAATATTGCAACTGCTCACAGGAGAACATCCACAATAACCATTCTACCTTGAAGAAAGGTGTAAAGGCAGTGCTACTCTAATTAAGCCTTCCTCAAATCTGTTACTCTAGCACAAACCACTTTGTTTTCTCAAGTGACTGTGTCCATGTATAAGCGTACCAAACTTGAACACACCTCAGTAGTAATCTCACACTTCTCCAGTCCCTGCAAGGAGAGACAACCAGCAAAATTTACAAAGGCTATGACTGTGAAAAAATTCAGTTAGTTGTCTACTGGTTGGTCTCCTAGTATCATCATATGGCTTTCTGACTGACAAACTGACAAACAAACAAACAAACCTGAGGGCAAAGACTGTGAATGTTTTTATTAAACTGCAAGCTGCTTGAGAGCCCTTCTGGATGAAGGGCAGGGAAAAAGTCAGCTTGCATTGTCAGCCTCACAAGCAAGCACTAGAAATAGGTTATCATGTTCCTGCTATGTCCTCATGGCTTTAAAAAGATTTTCAAAAAGTAACACGAAAAATTTTATGCTGTCTGGGGTGGCTTTATAGCTTACACAAATAATGAGACATAAGGTAGTACTATTTAAATTATTTTAATATATTTAAATTATTATTATTTGTTCTTTCCTCCCACCTTCATATGAACTCCTGTCAATCAAAATATTTATTTCTTTGTGGTCAACCATTGAAGCAATATGTTGCTATGCATCACTTTGTGTATGTTAAAATTGTGGTGGTTTTGGTATATACACTCTGACAGAACTTTGTTAGTGTGCTTGGAGAAGTTCTCTGAGTGTTCACTGTTGTGTTTTATTTTTTATTTCCATCTTGTGTAATTGGTGCATACCATATGTAATTAAAAGTAAATAAATAATGTTTTGAGAGGCATTTAAGTTAAAAAAGAGAAAGGTAGACAGAAAGTATAAAACAAATATGTGAACAGTTACCACCTGTACCCATATCCTGCATAAGGTCCACCAAGCCTTAGCACGGGGTAAGGAACCTCTGGCCCATGGGCCAATTCAGGCTTAGCATAGGTCCCAATTTGAACTGCAGTGTCCACCTGCCCCACACCTGACATCATTTGTGTGGTCAGGTGTGTAGCAGGAAGAGACATGGAAGGATTGGGTGCATGAGTGAGATCCCCATGTGGAACTCAACTATGCAGCTGGTGTCCGCAGAAAGCAGCTTTGTGCTCCAGTCGTTGCCAAGCAAAGGGCTGGCAAAGCCCCTTGCACTTTGGTTCCCAAGTGACTGACAACCAGTGTTATGCAAGGGACTTTTGAGAGGTTAGCAGGACAATCTACCTATCAAAGTTGGCCTGTGGGGGTGGGAAGGGATTATGACCTGCTGGGCCAGAAAGATTTCCCACCCATGCCTTCGAATGAGCCACTGCTCTGGTTCCTCTTCCTGCTGCCCACACATTGATCACAGAAGCTGGAGTCTCTGTCTGGAATTGCTGTGCTCAACAATCATATATGCCAAGACAAATAAAGCTTTAACTGCCACATAAATCTGTCAGCAGAAATTTCCAGGGGGGTAAGCTGTGCTAAAGGGACGCAGGTGGCGCTGTGGGTTAAAGCCTCAGCGCCTAGGGCTTGCCGATCAAAAGGTCGGCGGTTCGAATCCCTGCGGCGGGGTGCGCTCCCGCTGCTCGGTCCCAGCGCCTGCCAACCTAGCAGTTCGAAAGCACCTCCGGGTGCAAGTAGATAAATAGGGACCGCTTACCAGCGGGAAGGTAAACGGCGTTTCCGTGTGCGGCTCTGGCTCGCCAGAGCAGCGATGTCACGCTGGCCACGTGACCCGGAAGTGTCTCCGGACAGCGCTGGCCCCTGGCCTCTTAAGTGAGATGGGCGCACAACCCCAGAGTCTGTCAAGACTGGCCCGTACGGGCAGGGGTACCTTTACCTTTTAAGCTGTGCTAGTTTGTTGCAGCAAAAACAATAAAGAGCCTTGTCACCTTAGAAGGCAACCACAATTTCATGAACCAGTCCTAAGTTGCCACAAGACTCATTGGTTTGAATCCTTAGACAAATCCCCTAACCCATCCTACACTGTTCAGGAGCACCCCCCCCCCGACCCTACAACAAGGCATTTTGGGGGGTGGGTCCACTGCAGAGATGAGTTGGGAATTGGAAACTTTCTGTCCATGCACTTCCTGAAGTTAACTAATCTTGGGGTTTGCTGTTATGCTGATAGCAGAAGCTTGAGAGCCAGTGTGGTGTAGTGGTTAAGAGCGGTAGGCTCGTAATCTGGGGAACCGGGTTCGCGTCTCCGCTCCTCCACATGCAGCTGCTGGGTGACCTTGGGCCAGTCACACTTCTCTGAAGTCTCTCAGCCCCACTCACCTCACAGAGTGTTTGTTGTGGGGGAGGAAGGGAAAGGAGAATGTTAGCCGCTTTGAGACTCCTTAAAGGGAGTGAAAGGCGGGATATCAAATCCAAACTCTTCTTCTTCTTCTTCTTATCAAATGCTGATTTTTTTCATTTGCTGTTGCTTTAGCTTGGCTGAAATTGGCTCTTAAATGCTAATGATTAACCAAGAATGGGAGCTGAAGAACAGAATTTCTGCAGAGAAGCACTGGTTTTAAAATGAAGGGCGCAAAACTGTAACTGTCTTAAATGCTTAAAAAATCTGTGCTGCAGACTGTTACACTTGTTTTCTGGAGTTCGGAAGAAAATGTGAATGAAAGATACCTTTCATGGACAAAACTTAATACTTACAATCCAACAACCTTATTTTTATTATGAAACAAAGAGATAACTACCATACCTTCATGAACTACCAATAGACAGAGTTTTGTTGTTTTGTTTTGTTTGCGAACTAGAGAGGCTTAACTTCTGCTTGGGAGCACAATGAAATCAGAACAAAGCAGATTGGAAAAAGTGTGCCCCAGTTAGAAAGGACCAGAACTGCCTTGCCTGCTAGGCAACCCCCGTTGCCTGCAATCAATTCACAAGAGGAAAACCATAGCGTGGCATACACAAAGAGCAGGTGCTTAGTGAAAAAGTGCTGGCAAACCAATTGCAGGCAGCAACTGTTTTAGGCACATCCAATATGTGTGTGACTGCACATTTGTTCATCATGCTGACCTGGAAGTGACCTGAAATCATCACAAAAGGGGTAGAATGGGGCAGAGGCAGAACAGGCTTACATAGGCCCTGTCAATGTATGTACTGTATGGGGGGGGGGGGTCCTGGAACGTTACCCCCATGCAAATTGGTCATTGCCTATAGCTGTAGATGATGCACATGGGCAAGCCAAGTGCAGGGTCACCTCTCTATACGTACCATGAGAACACTATCTCAACTCCAAAAATGGCAGTCAGTTGAAGACCTCAGCAAGGCATAATTAAATGCAGTGCTTTTTTTCTAAAACAAAATTTAGGAGTACAGTGGACGCTCGGGTTGCGAACGTGATCTGTGCAGGAGGCACATTCACAACCCGCAGCGCCGCGTCTGCACACGCACGGGTTGCGATTCAGTGCTTCTGTGCATGTGCTACCACCGAAACCCAGAAGTAACCCATTCCGGTACTTTCGGGTTTTGGCGCGTCTGTAACCCGAAAAAACACAACCTGAAGCGTCTGTAACCCGAGGTATGACTGTACTCTCATTCCGTCTGAGACTTAGGAAACACCATGACAGGAAATGAGGCCGCCATCGGGAGTAGCAACGGAACTGACGATTCACTGTGCTAAAGAAACGAAAAATGTTAAAAACTTTAGTTTCTTCTCCTGTTACAATTCACAAAATGTTTAGGGGTGTGTGTACCCCTGCGTACTCCCAGACAAAAGGCACTGATTAAATTAAAACATACACATTGAAAATTTATATACTGATTAGAAAAATATGATTCCCTGTTTTAACTATGTTCCATGATTCAAAATAAGCCATAAGAAATATCAGGTGTTGGAAACAAAAGCAGTTTTTGCACATACTGTGACCCTCAAATCATCTTAATCCCTGAGCCACTCATTTTCCACTGTTAATCAGGTACAGTCCACAAGTTCCACTTTCCCGCAAAAAGTTGCTCTGTGCATAGAAATATTTTACACCAGGCTCTTTTTGTCCGCAAATCGAATCACTTGCATGCTGTAGTGTAAAGTTATCAATAACACAGATATAAAAGGATATGTTGCTTTGTATTTTACACTTCTGAAGTGTTTGGGGAGGGAAACCTGGGACTCTGCAATTGGAAGTTGTTTGCTTTGCTTTCCTACTGCCATGACTGCAAACCAAAGACAAGTAAGGCTTCAATTTTTATGCTATTTTTTAAGCTGGAGAGGAAAACATACCTTTTGTTCAACACAACAAAGCCCAGAAGTCCCTCACCAGCAGGTGTGGCAGTCAAGTGAGCACTCCTCAATGTAGTCAGTCCTATCAATCCACCTGCAATTTTTTAAAAACAAGAAGTCACCACCTGTTCCATCTCAATCTCAAAGCACTGAGGGCACAGTATGCAATCTCAAAGGATGTTTTAATTGTATTGCACCTAAAAACAGACCATTTATTATCTTCACACCTTGCCATAATTAAGCAGCGATTAACCCTTAGCCACTAGCTTTGGGCTATACAGTCATACCTCGGGTTAAAGTAGCTTCGGGTTGAGCGTTTTTGGGTTGCGTTCTGCAACAACCGTGTTCCGTTACTTCCGGGTTTCACCACTCACACATGCGCAGGTGCTCAAAATGACATCACACGCAAGTGCAAATACGGCGAATCGCGACCCGCAAATGGCTCCGGAACAGATCCTGTTCGCATCCAGAGGTACCACTGTATGCTATGGCCTCTCCCCAGGAGAGGCATGTTGCCTTTGAAGTCTGTCCTAACCAGATAAGAGTCTGCTGTATTTCTCTCTCTCTCTCTTGCATAATATTTTATTAAAGCATTTTCATAATACAATAAGAGGGGGGAAAACTAATTTAAATGAAAATGAAAAAGGAAAAGGAAAGAAAACCTAGAGTTCTCTCTCAAAGGTAGCTCTTAACCTTTGTCTGATGCAGAAAGTGGTGGACCCTCCCAGCTCTCACCCGGAAGCTTTCCTTTCTTCTCCCAGTCTCTCACCTATCACCTTCATATTTGTGCAATCCTAGGCCCCCATAATGGCCTAGAGCAGAGGACACCAGGGAAAACAAATGGGGGAAGAGAGAAAAAAGACGTTTAAAAGAAGTAAAGAACAGAAGAAAAAGGAAAACTAAATAAATAAAATGGACTTCTGCTTTTCTGGCCTCATTTACATAAAAGAAAGTATTCAAAATATTCACTCTAGGATGACACCCAACTGTTCTACTTTCTGCTAAGCAATATTTTCCCAATTTTTAGACACAAATGTCTCAAATTCATTCATTTTCCTTTCCACACAAAAAGTCCAAAAGGGGTTTTCTATTATTAATAAATATCAACCGTGCTTTTTTTCCTCTAATCAAACATATCAGCTTTGCCTCCAATAACTTCAACAAACATTCCTCCATGTTAAACAATACTGTGAATGTTTTCATCTTTGTGCACACAAGAATCTCTTCACTCTGATGCATCCATAATTATTTTCATATTATGTATTCATTTGCACCTAGTTCGGTATCTTACAATCCAATTTCCTGTTGCATTTGCCATGATTTCCCATCCTTTAAAAAAATCCTTCCATTTAAGCTTCTTCCATTCTTTTTCCAAGAAAAGCACCAGATGAGTCTGCTGTATTTCTCAATGAATTCTAAATTCCTATTCAGAACAAGCCTCTTTTATTAAGGATAAGAAAAGGCGGAACATGTGGATTTGGTCAATTTTGTATGTGACTCAGCACACATATATTCAAATAACAACTCTGCTGTATTATAATTTTCAATTTATGGGCCAGAGCAAATTCTTCTGCTTTGTGTAACCACTCTTTTTTAGTGTCCTTGCAGATGTTCACAGGGACCAAATAGAAATCATTAATATCATAATTTCAGTCTCTGGGCAGCTATATATAATCATTGATTTTATTTGTATGCTGCTTTTCCATGGTAAACTCTGCTCAAAGTAGTTCACAACATCAAAAAGGGTTATAGAATAAAATATAAGATTTCAAGATAATTAATGAACAATTACGAAACAAAATTTACCCTCGGGTAACGTAAACTTCGGGTTGCGAAAGCAGCAAACCCTGAAGTATTTTTCCAGGTTTCGCTGCTCATGTATGTGCGGAAGCACTAAACTGCGCCACGTGCATGTGTAGAAGCAGTCCTCCGGTTGCAAATTCCTCGGGATGCGGCTGGACCTCCAGAACGAATCCCATTCGCAACCGGAGGTACCACTGTATCATAGCATGCATACATAACCAGTGGTTTTTAATTACAGTATACTACTGAGGAGCATAAGCATCTAGTTGAAAACTGATAGGTATGGTGTTAGAAAGACATCTATCATTAAAATGTACAAAAATATATCTATAGAAGAAATTTTATTTCTTCAATAAAAGTTTGTTTTCTTTAAAAGAGAAAAAGACCCACTCCAAGATGTACCAGCAACTTAGGGAAAGGGACTGTTGTATCTGCAGGGACAGGTAGTCATTGCTGGAGCCATACAAACAGCAGTTGCCAAACTAACAATTGTGGACCACTGCTCTTATTAGCCAAGCAATCACATTATCCTCTCTAATACTGAAATCAGTACCGCCATGCTGTTAAGACTGGAGCCAAAACAGAACCAGCAAGAAACAAGCAAGAGGGAGCAGCGTGCTAGAGTTAAACCCAAGTTATGCAGAAGCAGTGCTAGAAACTCAGATATGAAAGCTAGGAGCTAAATGGCACCTTAAACCTAGGTTATGGGCGCAACAACGGAATGTCTAGGTGTGCTTTTTTATAACAATACAAAGCTAAAAATGAATGAACTGCAGCTAAAATATTATGTTCATTTTTCACATGGTCTAGTCCTTCCTCTGGCCACCCCCTAATATTCTTAAGAGAGTCTCTTCTCCAGTCTTCAGAGAGTAGCTGGAAGTAGGGAGGCAGAAAAAGGTCCTCCTTTCCTTCTACTCTGCAGTTTTAATCTGAACTCTTAGGCACAGTGCTACGCTCAGAGCTCAGAAACTGCTCACGCTAATGAAATTCCTTGTCAGAAAATGTGCCTAGCACAATGGGAGTTTTGAACACTATGCAGAAGTACTACACGCACACAGAGGGAAACACCTCCCCAGAAAAGAAAAAAGCAGCACAGTGAGAACTTAGTACTTCTAGAAGCCACAATACTGCAATATCTTTTTCATCTGAATGTATGAACTGAAGCATGTGAAGTTGTTATGCGCATGAACAAATTAAACTATCAAATCTCTTATTTGGATTATATAACAGACACACATCTTTCATTTTAGCCTAAGGGCAATTTTTTCTCCAGGAGAGACAAGCACACACACTGCTCTTTTGAGGTTCTAGCCTTATAAGGAGAGCAGGACATATCCTCAGATATACATCATCTAAATTTATATCTTACCCTTACTTCCAAAGGAGTCCAGAATTACATCATGCTTTAAGGATAGGTGTAAGATGTCAAGGATTTCAAACCAGGTTGTCCAGCACCTTACTGTGCAACCAGCATTCTTAGTTCTTAGGTAGCCTTTGAGTGTTAAGATCGGATTGCTACCACAACCTGCTTTTGACACTGCACCTGTCCCTTCAACCTATTGCTGTCTTGGAACTCAGCCTTCTGCCTGGATCTACCTCCTACTGCTATCCCTTTGATCCTCATCTGCTTGATGCACTGCCAGACTCCCAGCCTGCCAAGTGACCACATCTATTGCTTTTCTGATTTTTACCCACCTGCACCTGAATTGGATCCCAGCTACAGCTCCTCTCAGAGGTAAATCAAGGGCTAACAATACCATATGTGCTACATTTGGCAAGCTGTCTTTAAAAAGGAAAGAAAGAACAGACTTGCTCAAATCCCAGCAAAGGGAGAGAGCCAAAACAGGATTCAGTATTACTTAGAATCTTGCTATAGATTTAATCCTTCCACCTCAATTTAGTGAAGAGAGATTAATCTTGCCAAGTAGATAACTTGCTGCCAACTTCTCATCTGCTTTCATTTTATGGGACAGTGTTCAGAATTTTCAGACCAGATTTATTGTTAAGGCCTGCTCTTAAACACCAGATTAGAAGTAACCCATTTTGGTTCATTTTAATTAAACAATAAGCATAGGTCCAAGTATGGACTAATGAGGTGACTGACTTTGCCTATGTCACTGTTTCTCCCTTGCAAATATTTTGAACACTTTGCTTGGCAAAATAAAACATTGCAATTAAACTCAAACATACAACACCTGTATTTATATAATTCACATTTCTGAGTATCTAATTATTATTATTTATTCTATTTAAAGACCAACAACAAAACAGCAATATACATTAAAAGCAAGAGTTTAAAATGCATTATTGATAAAGCAGCAGATAAATCAGATCAAGTAGTCTAGCATCAGGCACTGATCTCCCAAAAGCTTGGGTGAACAATTGTCTTAAGGAACCCTGCATGTGCCTCCAAATCTTCTCTGAAGGGCATGGGGAAACCCTAGAACAGATTTAGGGGAGCACAAGAGGATGAGAGGAGAAGACTGTTCCACTGTGCATGCAGAAATCCTTATGCTGTCAGAACGATCTGTTAGTGCTATACAGTGGTACCTCTACTTACGTTGACCTCTGGTTACGTATCCTTTGGGATATGTACGCGGCAAACCCGAAAGTATTTTTCCGGGTTTCGCCTCGCACACATGCGCAGAAGCGCTCTACTGCGCCATGAGCAGAAGCGATCCCTCCGGTTGCGGAAATCTTAGGATCCGACCAGAGCTCCGGAACGGATCCTGTCTGCAACCGGAAGTACCACTGTATTGAATGCAAATCAGGGTCAGGGAGTCAAGGTGCCACCACTGAGAAGCCCTATCCCAGGATACTGTACAATGGGCAATGCACATTGATAGGACCACAGAAGCAATGAAGTCCTGTATTACTTGTAGCCATGAAAACCTGTGCCTAAAAATACTTTTTTAATGAGACCTATCAGCCCAAAACGGGACACAGGTGGCGCTGTGGGTTAAAGCCTCAGCGCCTAGGGCTTGCCGATCGAAAGGTCGGTGGTTCGAATCCCTGCGGCGGGGTGCGCTCCCGCTGCTCGGTCCCAGCGCCTGCCAACCTAGCAGTTCGAAAGCACCTCCGGGTGCAAGTAGATAAATAGGGACCGCTTACCAGCGGGAAGGTAAACGGCGTTTCCGTGTGCGGCTCTGGCTCGCCAGAGCAGCGATGTCACGCTGGCCACGTGACCCGGAAGTGTCTCCGGACAGCGCTGGCCCCTGGCCTCTTAAGTGAGATGGGCGCACAACCCCAGAGTCTGTCAAGACTGGCCCGTACGGGCAGGGGTACCTTTACCTTTATCAGCCCAAAACAGAGACAGCAATCCCAGATCGCTTAAAAACTTGAGGACCACAGGCTTAGCAACACAGCCCACTGCCAGAAACGATAGGATCAAGAAAGGATAGAGGGCCATGCAGCTCAGATAGGACTTGTGGTTTAGTAAGGACTTCAGAAGTTACTATCACAGAAAGCAGAGAAAGAACAAAAGGTAAGTGAACAGATGTCTGATCAGTAACTTCCCTGTGTTCCTCAAAATGCAGTTTAGAACCAACCCAAGGTTTCTAACCCTCAAACCTGAGGTCAGATATGTGTACAGAAGCAAACAAGCAAAATTGAAGTTACCTCTCTGTCCCTGGATCTACAAAGGCCTTGAGAAGTGAGGAGGTCAAGTTTGCTGAAGATACTGTGATTTAGTAGATTTCCAAAAAGATTTCTCCACACTGGGAGATATTGGAGTCATGACGTATAGCTCAATAAACCCAGAATGTAGAAACTGTGAAAGATGTTACAAAATTACTAGAAAAGTGATTTAAATTGTAACTACCAATATCATTAGGGACGTGGGTGGCGCTGTGGTCTAAACCACAGAGCCTAGGGCTTGCCGATCAGAAGGTCAAAGGTTCGAATCCCCGCAACGGGGTGAGCTCCCGTTCCTTGGTCCCTGCTCCTGCCAACCTAGCAGTTCGAAAGCACGTCAAAGTGCAAGTAGATAAATAGGCACTGCTCTGGCGGGAAGGTAAATGGTGTTTCCGTGCGCTGCTCTGGTTTGCCACTGTATTCAGCTGCTTGGTAGCAACAGAACACTCTCATCTCTATTTCGATACCACAAAATAATTAAGAACAGCCACAGTACAAAAGACTGAAGACACTCTTCTTTCTCCTGATTATATCTACTACATATAGTTCACTATGAATTATCGAGATAACCAAGTGAACTTAACAGACACTTCTGAAATATGGGGAGGAGACCCTGCCAAATCAGCAGGAAAGAGCATTTGTTCTCAAACTCCTTAAAGGACACATTACACATGCTGGCAAGAAGGAAAGAATTAGAACTGTAAATTCAGTCCATCACTGGAAAACAAAATTTGTGCCCAAGATATGACACACCAAGGAGGAATTTTGAAACTGAGTGCTTTATAGCAAAGAGACACCCAAAACAACTTGAAATAGTAAATCATTCAACCAATCAGAAGAAGAACACTGTTTTGAGTATATGAGACCTAGGCTGCGATGGGGTCTCAGCTTTTTGCACTGGTGCCAGTTAACTCTTACATCACACTCATTTTCTCTGTCACAGCCAAACAGAACTGTGTCTCTCTCTACTTCCCACCACAGTGAAAAACAATTACTTCTGAAAATGGCAATGAGCCACCTTAAGAAATAACAGTTTTTTGGATTAGGTTTGCAGTTCTGTAAGTTCCAGTAATGTCTATGGGACATCAGAATGTTAATGTATTTTTACACAGGAAAAGAATTAAGTTTGTGGTGTAATGGCAGCTGATCCAAGACAAGCTGACCAATACACAGCATTGCAACTCCAGCATATAAAGACTACTATGCTATGTATTTAGAGTTCTACATTAGTTGCAAGCTCACATGTTAATGCTTTACAAATCCTTTTAAAAAAGATGTCTAGACAGCCTTGAAGACACTTTTTAAAAATTAAGAAGAAAAATGTGGCAGACCTTTTGGGGAACAATTTTCAATAATTCACTGATGCAGCTACCTTTAATAACAGCAATTGTTTTACTAGACTATCTTGTTAAATGAGCCAGAACTAGTACTAAAATAGTTTTTGTGTAATGGGTAAATACAAACTGTGATGATGGTGACTTAAATCACATGCTGGTGATAATAGGTAATTTTTTTTAAAGTGCACCTTGCATAAGTAAAAAATTGGCTGAGAATTGCATTTCTTATTAAATTAAAACTGGCCTGCTTCTTTGTTCTGAATTCAATATAGGATGTCAATTTAATAAAAGTTTTAATAATTCACACTTGAAGATAAGGATCATAATCTTTCAAAACTCAGCTGCACAGTATCCTCAGAGAGTCACTTTTGTACCTACTGTATTTATCATGGGCCTCTTAAAACTGAAGGTATGCCCAGATTGAAACAAACTGGAAAGATCTGGCCACCGTGCTGCAGGAGGGATGTGCAGAATCCCAGACTGCATTACTTGGCCAAATACATAAATATAATTCTGCTCTCTGTAACTTTTGAAGGTACCTTTCAAATATCAAACCCTAAGAATGCTGCTTGTTTTGTAATCTAGTCAAATGCTGAAGCAGTGCTATAACTTACATTTATCCCTTTGAATCTTTGATCCAGTTGATTTGCAGCAGTCTGAATTGGATGGCAACAAAATTATGTTGCTCTGTACTTTTTCCTGCTCGAAATCCTTTGAGGCTTAGTCAAGAGGACAGAAACAGATCCAACAAGAAAGCTACAAGCAAAGAATGCACTGAATCCTTTATTCTCTTTTAACAATGACAGTGCCTCCCAAAAGGCAAAAATGTATCTTACTCTTGCTTTTTAGAATTGCACTCTATGTACAGCTCAGGACCTGCTTGTCCTCAGTGTATAGGAATTGTAATGATTTGATACTGTACAAAGCCTTACATAAAAGTCTTTCTGTTAACAGAGCTTTAGAAATCATTTATGAACACTGTGTCTTAAAACATTTTGTTCATCATTCTAAAAGAAAACATTTCATTTTCTGGGCCTTCACATCTCTATAAACAAGATCTGACCATCACAAGGGATTTAAGATTAAATCTCTGACTATCAGATAACCGAATTTGTTTGAATATAATTATTCACGTTATTGTATTCTTTTTTCTTATTTAAATATCTCATTTCAACTACTACATTCAAATATACATTGGAAATAAACTTTTAAGATAAAGAAAGAGGAACTCATAGCAATAATTTAGAACATGGGACAATGAACACTGCATGAAATTTAATGAGTTTTGTTCCCCCTCCCCTTTTCTCAGCCCTTTTAATGGAAATGAATGCTTTATGTCTGCTTAACTGTTATTTTCTGAATAATAATCTGTTTTACTATAATATTGGTTTCTGTTTTTGCCCATTCCTCATAAAATAGCAAAACCAAAGAGATGCTAGTTTAGCAGCTTGTAGCCCCATTTGTAAAAAACAAAAACAAAACTTTAATAAATTCAATTTGTAATTATTGTAAAGAACTGAACTTGTAATATAACAGACATGATCATTCTATTGCAAACCAAGTTATGCATAATGCATTCTAGGTTCCTAAAGTAACAAAGTGATTTTCAACATGGAGCACTGGAAACAAAGCAAAAAATTGCATTTCCCCCAGAAAAGTTGTTTCTCTGCCCCCCCCCCAACAGTCACCCCAAAAAAACCTGTCCCCCTCTCCATGGCTTCAAAATTTCTGGAAATTTTACGTATCTGCTCAAGTTAAACTTTAGGCATTCAATGGCATTAATCCATCTCCAAGGGTGGAGTGTGAGGGCTCCTTGGAATCAGTCTTAGTCTTAGATGACAGGGGAGGCAGGGTGTTTCTAACTTCCACTTCAGAAGTTATAATACTGGTCATAAAGAAACCTTGCATGCATCTAGAAAATGTCAACAATTATAGTCTGGTTGACAACATGTCCTGAGCAAAGTGCTTCAATAAAAGTGTTTCTCTATATCCATTTAAATCAGGCTACAGGCAAGGTTTTAGGACAGAAACTGCCTTGAGCAATTTGTAGGATGGCTTTTTCTGAAAACCAAAGGGTTCAAAACCCTGTTGATTCTCTTGGACCTCTCAGGTGCTTTTGATGTCATTGACCATCAGGATAATATATCGGAACTGTGTGCTTGAGATACCACATAGTGATGGTTCTCCTATTTGGATAGCTAATTCCAGAGAGTTCTGCTGGGGAACTGTGGCTCAGCCCCTTAGTTATTACACTCCAGGGTACACAATTCTATTCCCCTCTCTGCCCCTAAAGCTGTTTAACATAAAACTGCTGGGAGAGGTCTGCAGAGATTTTTCTTGAGGTATCATCAATACACAAAAAGGCATCCAACTGTTTCTCTTTTTCATCTTTTAGGTGAGACTTTTGTGCCCTGAATCAGTGCCTAGGTGTGGTGGAGGATTGGATAAGGGTTTATTGACTGATATTCAATCTAGACAAGATGGAGGTACCTTGGTAAGTGGTTTATCTGACCAGATGATGGTGTTAAATTTGTTCTGGAAAAATTGCATTCTCTTATGCATTAGGGCCACAGTTTAGGGGCTAGTATTAACTCAATATTGTCACCCAATATTTACGTGACCTCTGTGGCTCAAAATGCCTTTTATCAACTTGCACTGTAAGAAAGCTCTTCCTAATGTTTAACCTAAAACCCTTTTCATGTAATATGATCCCAATGGTTTGAGTTCTATTCTCAGAAGTAAAAGTAGTAAATAGTTTTATGAACTATGTCAGGGGTGGGGGACCTCTGGCCCACAGGCTAAATCTGGCCAATCAGGGTCTAAAATTTCATTTGCTAGGCCACTTTTCCCAAATCATGCCCACTTACTAACACCTACGATGTGAGGAGGACAGAGATGCAGCTGTCAATGCACAATTAGGAGCATCATTGAAGTGCACGCCTAATATTACATTGGTAAAGGAAAGCAGGCTTCAACTGTACAACCTAACAGCTGGTGTGTGGCAGAACCAAAGCCTGCTCAACAGTCTGCACAAGTGACCTATCCAAGGGAGTTTTTAGAACAGAAAACCCCTAATTTCCATGCCCTACTGAAACCAGACTTAACTACAACATTCTCTTCTCTTTTTGGGTCCTGTAAAGTCCTGCTGGCAAGGGTAGGTAAGCTGCGGTCCTGCAGTGTCCTTGGACTACAAGGCCACGTGGAGTGGAAGCTGCAGCTACAAAGAGCTAGGAATTAATCGTCATCATCTAGATCAGTGTTTCCCAACCTTGGGTTCTCCAGCTGTTTTCGGATTACAATCCCCCCCCCCCCGACCACTGGTCTTGCTAGCTAGGTATGATGGGTGTTGTAGCCCAAAAACAGCTGGAGAACCCAAGGTTGGGAAACATTGATCTAGAGGACCATTCCTCACACTATGTTGACACAAGCTAATTCGTATCTAATTGTGAATTAATTTGCAGCTCCCTTTTAGAGAAAGAAAAGCAGAATGCCGATGGGGAAGACGGAATGGACAGATAATAAACACTGCACGCAAGGGGGGGTTGGGTGCCGCGGCCCCTGACTCAAGAGGGGAAGCGGCCCCCTCACCCGATCGCGCGCAGACTTCTTTTTAAAAAACAATATGTCGGCATCCATTCAATCGCGAAAGGAGAGGACGGGACCAGAGGCCGCCTTCCCGGTACCTCTCCCGCCAACACTTCTAGGTGGATTTGCCAAAACCCCGTCTGATTTTCGGGGGCGATTTTTTAAAAAAGCCCCGATTCAGCTCTGCTATCAGAAATAACGGCCCCCTCCATTTACCCCTTGGCCTACTCGCGAACCTACCTCCTCCCAGGGCACGCGATACCCCTCCCCCCCTCGCCCCTCCCCCCCACAGCTCCACCTCAGCACCCCCCTGCCTGGGGTGTGTGAGGTAGAAACATAATCCTTCGCCATCTTTTTCGATCTTAAGGGAGGGGAAACAAAAAAAAACAACAACAACAATCCGCAGGCCGCGGCCTCCTCCTCACCGTTCAGACGCGGCCTTCTTCTCTCGCCCGCTTTTGCCTACCTCACAGCTCACCACCGCAGCAGTAGCAGCAGGCCCAGACGTCCTGCGCGCGCAGCACTACCAGCCAGGAGCGAACTAAGTGAAGCCGCTGGGAGATGTAGTTCTTCCGCCCCCCCTTGCCTATTTGCACCGCGATCGGCTTTCACGTCATGTACTACAAGAACCAGCATGCCTCTGCAGGAGCCCGTCACCGACTATCTTCCGCCCCGCCGACTCTCGCGCTGTCTCTCTAAAGGCAAGTTCCTCCCCCTTTTCCAGCTCGCGCGCTCTACGTCCGCAGGAGCCACGCTTAGGCCTGATGGGAGGTGGAGTCTTTTTCAGCCCAAGCTAGACTAGCTGGCATAGAAGTATCGCCGAGGAGGGACTACAATTCCCAATGTTGGCGAGAAAGTCTTTAGGGTGAATATGCTCTCGAAATGCTGGCGCAGGATGTTGTCTTCTTTATAATATAGTGAGGCTCCCTGTGCGGGCTTCGAAAAAAAAGTGGCATTTTACGAGGGGCCAAGAGGAGAATTTATATGAGAGGGCAGTCTTTCCGTATCATGCTTGGTTGCTTAATTTTATTTTTTTATTCTTATGATCCCTTGCATTTATATCCTACCTTTTTCTCAAAGGAGCTCTAATGTAGCATACAGTACATGGTTCACCTCCTCATTTAACCCCCATAACCACCCTGTGAGGTAGACTCGACCCAAAGCCACCAGAGAGCTTCATGGCCTATTGGGGATTTGAACCTTGGTTTCTCCCAGGTCCTAGTCTGATATAAGCATTATGCCACACTAACCCTCAAGTGCCTCAAAGTAATAAACAACAGCATTAAAGTAGATAAGAAAGGGCAATAAGGTCACCCCAAAATACGTACAGTACATTTCAAAGCCCTTCCCACTAAACTTAATGTCTGTGCCCTTTGCTTTGTTCATCCTTTATCTACCTGCCCTCCCAATAAAAACAAATCCTGGGTAAATAATAATGTGTTCCCTCATGGATAGGCTGAGTGAGCCAGATTCACTCCATCTGTTCTTTCAAGTTTGTCTTATTTATTACATTTATACAGTTTACCAACTTTTCCTCCACGTTGTTCAAGGTAGTGTATATGGTGCTCTCCCTCCACATTTTATCCTCACAACAACTCTGTGTAGTAGGTTAGGCTGAGAGGCAGTGACTGGCCTGAGGTCATCCAGTGAGTTGCATGACTGAGTGGGGTTTATGAAGCCTGTTATCCCATACCTTAGGTTTTTCTTTCATAGGTCAGCACTCATAAGCACTACACTATACTGGCTCTAAAAAGAGGCATGGACAAAAATGTGGACAAAAGTGCCATACAAATCCATAGCAGCAATGACCAGAGAAAATTGCACAGAGCTGGAACCTAATACCTAGAAGCCTAGGCTATATAAAACCGATGAGTTCTCCCATGTGTTGGAGAGGATGTCCTACTATAAGGACATACAGTATCAGCAAATGTGGTGGAGTGTCCAAAAACTGAAAAGTTATGGGAAAAAGTATTTACAAAAATATATTTGATTACAGAAACATCTTTAATTACAATTACAAGGCGACAGTCCCCATGACCCCAGGACTAGCTCTACTTAACTCATGTCATCACAATGCAATATGTATTGTATTGTAAAAGAACTCATAACACATCTGTTAACTGCAGCAACAACAACTATTGCCAGGACGTGGGAATCATTACAATTAACTATGGACCAATGGTATAATGCAATTTGACAAACTACATTATTGGAAATAACATATTATTTAATTAATTAAAAATTAAAAGTTGTAAGAGGCCAAAAGAAAGTCAACAATTTTTATTTTTATGCATTCTGGTGTGACTTTACTGATTACACAAATAATGAGGCATATGGTAAAACACCCATATTTTATAGCAGTCTGTACATGAAGTACATATTTTTCCCTCCCCCGCTTGATGTTTTACAAACAGTTTTTCTTTATATATAGATATATGAACTGCAAAGAGATGCAGCACATAGAATAACCCAATTTATTAGAATCAAGTTGGTCATATTAGTTCATGCTGATTTTAGTAACGTTTTGTACCGTAATTAAATCTGTTTACAGTGGTTTTCAAACTGTACAATGGTTTGTGTATATTTTTGGAAACCACTTTTGGAAACAATTTCTTCAAAGGAGAAACTTCAAAAAGGAGTCTATACACATTTTAAATAAATAGAATAGTGAGACTGCAAATTGCACTGTTAGTGGTCACCATGTTGGGACTTCACATCCTTGATCTGCTATAAAGCTCAGTAGGTGACATTGAGCTAGTCAGTGCCTGAATGCAGTCTACTTCACAATTTATTATGAGGATAAAGTGAGGTAGCCCACATACTTGTGTATGCCATGCTAAGCTCAATAGAGAAAGGATGTAACACAAAGGCAAACAACAGTAGACCATATAGGAATCAATGCCAGCTTCCGTTTGATGGTGGTTTGGGGAGGGAGTGCTTGTAAAAATTATGAGGATCCATGAAGGTCCTGGTCCAGTGCCCTAACTGCTGCACCACACTGACTCTCATTTTGGCAACACATTGGAGCAGTATTGTTGTTGTTGTTTCGTCGTGTCCGACTCTTCGTGACCCCATGGACCAGAGCACACCAGGCACTCCTGTCTTCCACTGCCTCCCGCAGTTTGGTCAAACTCATGCTGGTAAGAAGAAGAAGAAGAAGAAGAGTTTGGATTTGATATCCCGCCTTTCACTCCCCTTCAGGAGTCTCAAAGCGGCCAACATTCTCCTTTCCCTTCCTCCCCCACAACAAACACTCTGTGAGGTAAGTGGGGCTGAGAGACTTCAAAGAAGTGTGACTAGCCCAAGGTCACCCAGCAGCTGCATGTGGAGGAGTAGAGACTCGAACCTGGTTCCCCAGATTACAAGACTACCGCTCTTAACCACTACACCACACTGGTAGCTTTGAGAACACTGTCCAACCATCTCGTCCTCTGTTGTCCCCTTCTCCTTGTGCCCTCAATCTTTCCCAGCGTCAGGGTCTTTTCCAGGAAGTCTTCTCTTCTCATGAGGTGGCCAAAGTATTGGAGTCTCAGCTTCAGGATCTGTCCTTCCAGTGAGCACTCAGGGCTGATTTCCTTCAGAATGGGTAGGTTTGATCTTCTTGCAGTCCATGGGACTCTCAAGAGTCTCCTCCAGCACCATAATTCAAAAGCATCAATTCTTCAGCGATCAGCCTTCTTTATGGTCCAGCTCTCACATCCATACATTACTACTGGGAAAACCATAGCTTTAACTATACAGGCCTTTGTTGGCAAGGTAATGTCTCTGCGGCATTTTAGAAGCTAGCCTACAGTGCCATTCTGGGCAGCAAAAACAATTGAGTGCAGCCTATTACTAGCAACTACTTTGCAAGGAGTTTGGCTCCCCCATCCCCTTTGAGTTTGAAGCTTCCAATGTAGAAAATTTTCCCAATGCAATGCCATCAAGTCACCAGACGATGGCAGCATTGAACAGTGAGTTAAACTTAAGCACCCTAAACAATTCATTGGCACCCATTGACATGCTAGTGCTGATCAAACCGAATCAAAACTATTGTTATTTTGGGGTGAGATTTAATCACATACCCGCAATGCATGTAGTACAATTAAAGCTGATCTGGAGCTCCTGCGAAAGAAACCTGCTTTACTTTAAAACTGGGCTTTTTACAATAAGGAAAGTGGTTGGGAAATGTGCTGGAAAGTTTGGGATAACACTTGCTCAATGCAACTTCATCTAATTTCCTCACGAACAAATCAGGATGAATGTTCATTATATAGCCAAGATCCTCTAAGCTCTCTGCAAACAAATAAATCTATAGATTCATTAAACAACTCTGTTGTTGTTGTTTTAAAACACACACAACAACAACAACCCTGCTTAGGGAAGTTTTTAATATTTAATGCTGTATTGTTTTTAACATCTGATTGGGAGCTGCCTAGAGTGGCTGGGGAGACTCAGCCAGATGGGTGGGGTATAAATAAATTATTATTATTATTATTATTATTATTATTATTAACAGGAACAACAGGAACATTAAGAATACTATCTCACATTTAAGACCAAGACTCCCTGGGTTGTGAGTGAGCTTATAAGTTACTCAGAATCTTTTATCAGACAGTATGCTAAAAATAAAAGCAAAATAATAAGACGAAAGCAAACACCAGTTTGGGGTGGGATGGGATTCGGCACTGCCTGCAGTTTGTTTGAAGTCTGAGATGCTGTTGGAGGAAGTTTGTGCAGATGAAGAGGATCAAAATCATGCCTTACCAAGTTACAGTTAAGTTCAAAAACATGGGTGTCTTATGATTCCTATTCTTATTCTGCATAACATGGTATTAAATAATGGTTGAGTATTTCTCCATGATCCTAGTGCAGCCTAGTTATATGCTTGTAAGGTCACAGGAAGGAGCAGTGCTGCCAATCAGGTAGAGAAGGGCAACTACCTGGGGGTAGGGCCAGGACCTGATTGGCAGGCAACTGACCAATCAGACTGGCACAGTTTGGAGCCCCCAGAAGCAGCCAGACCAATGGGAATGCTATATCAGGAACCTTAGAAGCACCACTCTCTGCCTCACCTGCTCAGGAAGTCTAATTTCCCCTGGCAGTATTTGAACCAGTGCTCCTGGGAGTATGTCTGCATCCTTGTTTTAGTGTATCCACAACTTAACTGACTATCCCCTTTTCAATTAATGATGCCTTGCGGGAAAGAAAGAATTGAATTGGCAGCCTCCTGTATATATTTATGTGGCTGTTCTGCAAACTGTACATGGTGTCACATGAACCAGTAACTTCCCCAAGGTGTTGATGGCTGCTTTAACAGACAACACCACAGGGCTCCTTTGGCTGTGCTGGTGGTTGCGTGTAGTTCTGTGTTTCTTGTCTGTTGTAGGTGTGGTGACTTGACAGACATGGCCACAGGGTGGCCTCTGTTAGTTGGTTGGTTGGCTCCCTCCATCCATGTGTGGCATAAGCGACACAGTCCCTAATTGGTGGGCATGTATGCTATCTTTACACAACTTGTGTACTTTCTGGTGGTGTTGTTTTTCCTGATCTGCCTGCGCTGAGCATGCATTGGATTTAGCAGCTGTCCTGGTGTGGTATAGCTTTGGTTATAGAGTAATATGAATACTAGAGCTTAATTTCTGTCCTAGAACATGTAAATAACAGTACCACTGAGTATGTGCAGAGTCTTGCTTCCTGGTTATGCCTAAACTGCTCCCAATAGGAACGAGGGAAGCTGTCTTTTACTGGTCCATCTTGTTCAGCATCTTCCACACTGACTGGTAGCAGCTCTGCAGAATTTCAGGAAGGGAATTTCTCCCAGCCCTACCTGGAGATGTCAGGGATTGAACCTGGGACCTTTTGCATGTAAAGAAGATGCTCTACCACTGAGCTACTGCTTTCCCCCAAGAATGGGGCATACTTTGCAAATACTTTGTTGAGCTATTGCAAAGGGGCCACTAAGATAGCAACAGGTTTGTTTTTGCCCAACGGCTTTTTACTGGAAAGGATAAATATGGATTAAACAGGCTGGTATTTTGATGCCAGGTATGTGTATGGGCGTTGCACTTTTATTCTTCTTGTTTGTCTGCATGCAGAGCGCCGATTTCACGATAAACACCTGTCTAGAAGCCCTGGCACTTGTGCCCCAGCAGCAGCAGCTCTGCACCTCCAGCTGGGCTCGCCCGCTCCCTTGGCAGCAAGGTGGGCTAACGCGAGCAGCTCCCGCGGAGCGAGCTGCCGTCTGCCCCCGCCCCCTTGTGCAAATCCAGCGCTCCTAATTGGTTCGGCTTGTGGCACGGGCGGGGCTCGGGGCGCCAGACGCGATATAAGGGAGCGAGCGAACAATGCGCCTCGATCCCGACTGGGTCGCTTTGGGGGGGCGGGGAAGCGGGAAAAGCCGCGATTTCGGGAGCGGAGTGGGCGAGCGAGCGCAGAAAGGCTAAGCTACCAAACCAGGCGGCGGCACCGCCTTCTTAGTTGAAAGAGCCCGGAGCTTGCACTTTTCCAGGCGGAGGAGCGCGCCCGCCCGCCCGCGCGCTGCGCTCAGGTGAGCTCCGGTCGCAGGTGGGACGCGGAGAAGCCATGGAGCTCGACCCGCCTCAACTGCCTCAGGCGCCGCCGGCGCCGCCCTACTTCTACGACCACCACGAGTCGCCCGGCGACGACTTCCACCGCTCGAGCGCGCCCAGCGAGGACATCTGGAAAAAGTTCGAGCTGCTGCCCAGTCCGCCGGCCTCGCCGCTGGCGCCGGGCCCCGCCGAGGACGCGGCCGCCGACTACCTGCTGGAGCCCGGCCGGCTGCTGGGCAACCTGAGCGCCTTCGTCCTCCGCGACTGCATGTGGAGCGGCTTCTCGGCCCGCGAGCGCCTGGAGAAAGCCAGGGGCGAGAAGCTGACTGCCAAGCCGCTCGCTCAGGGCCCGCCAGCCGCCGCCCCCACCGCCGCCCAAGCGCCGCACGACGCCGCGCTAGGCGGGCTGTGCGTGGCCCCCGGCGCCGTCTTCGCCTGGCCCGCCGACTGCAAGCTCCCGCCCTCCTCCGGCTCCGAGAGCCAAAGCGAATCAGGTAAGGCTGCCTCCGGGCCGGGGAGCGGGGCGGCGGAGCGCACGGCATCCCCCAGGGGCACCCAGTCCTGCAGCTCTGGCTGGGCGCCGAAAGTTTCTCTCCCGGGACAAAAGGCTCCTCTCGCTCTTAATTTCCCGTGGCGCCCCTTGGACTGCGCCCCCTGTCTTCCCAGGTCTCCGTGCAGAATTCTGCAGTCCCCTTGGAGGGATCTTTAACTGCAAACTTCTCCGAGCTCTTGTATTTACTCTGCCCCCCTCCCGGCCCACTTCTTCACCAGACGTTCTACTTTCAGGGGGAAGTGTGCATTGCCGTCCCGGCCCAGCTTCCCAAGGCTGCTGCTGGGACTTGCATAACGTGGTGAGCCCAACCCATCTGTCTTGCTTCCTCCTCCAACCTCTCCCAATTTAGCACCCTTTAGCACAGCCGGCGGGGGAGGGGGGTGCCTGCCTCAGGACCGAAAAGAGAAGAAAAGACGCCGCTTGCACAACTCCCTCCACCACTCCAGGAGGTTGGGTGGGGGGACCCAAGATAGAGAGCATTTCTTTGAGAGGTTGCATTTCAGCAGGACGGGCTTCTTCAGAGTTTCCTGGTTCAGGTTGTAAACGCTGTCTATAAACCTGTGTTTATTGAAAAAGTTTGGCTTGGTTGGTGTTGCAGGCTTCTTATGCTTGTGGCGTTTGGAGGGTTGCCACAGTGGACCTGTGATAGACAAAGGCTCTGGAAGGATTTAACCTGGGAAATACAAGAATTGTCTTGCAAATCCCCCTCCCACAAAATGTTGAATGCAGCCTCATGTCAGGTTCTGCAGCCAAGGGGAACCAGCCATATTACGCATGTTATAAAAGTTTTGTTGCGTAAGTGCCCACATCTATGCTTATAAGTGCATCAGTGGACATGTA
Source organism: Podarcis cretensis (assembly GCF_951804945.1). Lineage (NCBI taxonomy): Eukaryota > Metazoa > Chordata > Lepidosauria > Squamata > Lacertidae > Podarcis > Podarcis cretensis. The sequence goes on from NC_137177.1 coordinate 34,775,370, forward strand.
ACCACTACTTTGCTGAGTTTGCTAACCTAGATCAGTCCAAAACAGCATCTCCACTGGCTGGTGCTGGTGGGAGTTGTAATCCAAAACATCTGGAGGGCCCAAGGTTGGGGAAGCAAAGTCATTCCCATTTGATTATTGGCACAAGAGTTGCTGTTAAGCTACCCTCTGATGGAGGCATGCAGGGGCAGTGTGTGTGTGAATGGGATCACAGATCATAAAGACCACCTTTCAGTCTTTGAAGTGCTCTAGGATGTAGGAACATTAGGGCACAGAATCATAGTGTTGGGAGGGATCCAAAGAGTCATCTAGACCAACCCCTTGCAATGCAGGAATCAACATCAGTGGGGAAGAACTGTAATTCTTTGGTAGAGCATCACCTTTGTATGGAGAAGGTTTGAAATTCGATCTCTGGCATCTCCAAGTAGAACTGAGAATCTTCCTTTCAAATCCTAGTAAGCTGTTGCAAGTCAGTATAGAATCTAGACAATACTAACTTGGTACAGTATAAGGTAGCTTCCTATGCAGGATTGAACTACTCACAGCTAGAGGCCTGCCTCTGTCTTTTCAAGTCTCTAAGGAAGGAAATTTCACAACCTCTTCCTTCTCCCCCAGCCCAGTTTGTCTGGCTAATCTGATCTCAATGCTTTTAAATCTTAAGTTTTTAAAATGCTTTCATTTTGTTTGGATTGATGTACCGTACCTCGCTTGCACATCCAGTCCTCATTTGTAGGCAAACCACAGAATAATACCAGGGGTTTCTGTACACACCAACATATTTAGGGGGCAATCTTCTTTGTGAGCCTCTAGCAACCTTTGCCAAGCTGGTCCGTCGTCCCCCCCCCCCCCGCAAACTCTCACCTGCTTCAGGTTGTTTGGACTGCAACTCCCAACAGCCCCAACTAGAACACCACATGAATATTGTGTTCAGGGTTAACATTGCTATAAATAAACTTGTGGCATGTGTTATCCCTTGAAAAACTGACATAGCCTTGAAATGGGCACACTTTCTAATACTCTGGCCTTGTTAATCCTTGTAGGGCTGAGTCACTGAGTAAGCAGTGGCTGCTTATATGACTCACTACAGAGCTTGAATAAGGCTTGGGTTGAGAAACAAATTGGGTATAAGATTTAATTACATTAGGAGAAGCAGGTCTTAATCTCAATTAGCAGAAGGGGCGGGGAATGTTATTGATTTATTGTGCTTGCCCTTGCTGACCTGGACTTTTCACCCCCATCAGCATCTAGGCTCCTCCTTCAGATGCTGTTTTTTTTCCCAGCCAGTCACATGATTCCTGGGACAAAAAGCAACAGATGCAAGTGTTTGTGTGTGTGCACTCTCAATAGCTCACTATGCCAATGAGAGATGGAGGGTAGGTAACAGCAGTGTTTCAAGCACTGCTATTGGCTGATTGCCAGGATGCTTGGAGAAGGTTGTTCTCACTGAGTCACATTTTTTTATTAATGGGAAAGTGCTGATTGTTTGCCCAATGCAAGTTTTAGAAGGAAAGCACTTAAAAATGCAAAGCAAGTGGGGGGAAGGCAAAGTGGGGGCATAGCTGGCCTATGTTCTTTATTTATAAATTAATGGAGGCAGAAACAAGGCTTAAACAATGCAATTGGGGGCACCAGATAGTGTGCGCTGTGGATGAGAACTTATGTGGAGGGCTGGGAGGGTGTGGGGCACAAGCCCTGCTGAAACTGAGCCTGCTGCAGGAGACCTTTCCCTGTCCATAGAATTAAGCAGTGCCCACTGTATGCTCTGCTGCTACCACTGTCTGGCTGTGATTCTCCATTTGCCATGGACTTTAAGGGCTTGGAACCTCTGGCACAGAGATGGGGTAAAATAACACTGCTGACTTCCGCTATGCCATTCTTCCCCAGCCTTGTGCTCTCAAGGTCTTTTGGACTACAACTCCCATCAGTGCAGGCATGCCAACTCTAGGCGGCCAAGGTGTCTCATTATTGGTTGGAAGGAGGCCAGTTGCACACCTCAGCTTCAGTGGCTGGCTTCTGCAGACGACAACGTTGCATGTGTGACATCACACAAGCACAATGCGCATCTGCACCCTCAATCTTGGATGTGGGTGGGTGGGTGGGTGTGCAACTTGCTGCTTCTGCATCAGTGCTGGCCATCATGAGCTGACTTGATAGAAGCAATGAATTCCTTCCACCCATGTTTCTGAAGAGTATTAAAAATTTTGCACCATTCTCCACATGGGGTGGTTTTCTTCTGCATATGATGGTGCTTAAGCTTTTGAAAAAGGAGGACAAGAGTATCTTGCACTCTCCTGGGGGCCTCATGGTAGCGAGCTGTCACAGAAGCTTGTAAGAATGGTTTTTAGACATTTGTCCCACAGAAAACTGTCTATGTGCCTTGTTTCCTGAAAGCAAGCAAGAGGACCCTTAGTAGGTGACATGTGAAATGCTGGAGACATGCTTTGAATGACTCCAACTCTTAAGGAGGCACGACGCCACCTTCTGTGTAACTTGAAATCATTTTCATTGTGTATTTCTGTGAAAAATGTGCCTCCTGTAGTTTTCTCCACAAGAGCCCTTGGTCAGTTTCTAGGAAACATTGTCTATGTGCAACCTGTCACAGGCTGTCTTAGGCATACAAGTTCCATTGTCCTCAGCAGAACTTAATTCCAGCCAACACAGATAGGGAGAAGCTTTCCTCTGAAAGCTGTTGCTGCAGTAAACCAGATGGCTGATTTCTTGCTCATGCAGACTAGCGGGACTTCGCTTTGTGAGTTCAGAACCGATCTCTTTGTTTTCTGCTGTGATAACCTTTCCCCTTAAACTTCTTTCTTTAAAAAACTCTGACCACTTTGTCTGAAGGCTGTATAACTTGAATCTTTTGAAAGTCACTCAAGCCTTCTGTGCAAAGGCCTTTAAAGGACCTTCTCTTCCCACCCCCTTCCTGTATACTGGATGGGGAGGTGCAGAGATCCTTTCTGTGCATCTCTGGCTAAGTGGGGAGGGCTGCCCACTGTGTGTGTTGGGGAGGTTGTTTGTGCAGGGGAATGGAATCCTTTGAACAGGATTTACTACTTCTGAAAAGTAGCAAATCCCTCCTGAAGTGTGAAGCTGTAGGGGCAAAGGCCATCTCTCCCCATTCCCTGCTTCATTTACAATTCCAATGAGCAATGAAAGAGCCTTGGGGGGTGGAGGGTGGGGGAGAGATAGAGCTTTAGCAGTAAACTTTGTTCCAGGCCAATGGTGACTATTGCCCCCAGTCTTTTTAATTGGGGATGGGGAGCATAGGAATGCCTTGATGATGGCCTGGCCTTTTGTCCCTTACAACTGCCTTTGGTAAAGCCACCCCCTCCCCTCCAGGGACACAAAGACAAAAAACCTCCATTCCATTGCAATTGTTAACAGACCCTTGGGGACAGAAATGTTCATCCCTCCCCAGAATTGAAGCTCCTGGTACCACAGGATTCCTGCAGGAATTACATTTGCTCAGGACTTTGCAATAGCACCAAGTCAGACTGCTTGAGAGAAGGTAGATCAGACCGCTCATCCTTTCGGTAAATGCTAAAGGTTAAGAATCTAGTCTTTGCCCTCAAAATAAAGCAGCTTACAGGGTGAGATTTGAATCTGGAACCATGCCCAACACTTTATGGAGTGGGCAATAAGTACATTAGGATGCTCTAGTAGTAGATTGGGAAGGACTTTTCAGTTTGCCTTTTAAAAAAGAAATGAAAACCTTCTGGTTGGCCATGAGCTAATGACTTATCTTTCATCTTGGGTGTTCTTCATATGAAAATGAGCACTACTTGGTGGATTTTGATTTGTGTTTAGAGCTCTGTTTACCAGCTTCTGAGTTGTGTATCTTCAACGTTAATTTAAAAGCATACTTATTCTGCTCTTTAGGCAAAAAGATAAATGAAAACAAGGAGGGGAAAAGAAAACAAGTGAACTTGATAATCAGTTCTTAAAGCTAGTTTTCATCTCTATATATGGCTTATGAGGTGCAGAAGGAACCTGGCTCAGCAGGTGCATCTTAAATGACCCAATTGCCCTGCACGTCACCCCCTGGCTTGTGCATCTTCCTAGTCCTTTCCTACTTCAGCCTCTGCTGTATGTGGTAGCTTCAGGAACCAAAAGAGATGAAGAGACCCACCTGTCCCCAGTTGGCCTCAGTGCTCAGTCGTAAGACATCAGTAGACGGGCTCTTTGCTGATGCTGCAGAAACAGATTTCATAGAATCCCTGGAGCCAGGGATTAAAAGAAAGGTGGGGCTTTGCCTTGCCCTTTTGTTTTCAGTCCCCTCACCCACCCACCCTGTCCACAACATTTGGTGCAGGTCCCCATCTCTTCTTCATCATTCTCCACTGATATTTGAACAACCTTTGTCACCACCCTGTGTGTGTGCATGTGCAAGTTCTCCATTTGGGATTCAGGAAGGAGGAAAAGTAGAGAGGCTTCAGTAGAAATCTTTAGGAAGCCTTTGATAGCTCAGGTCTGGGAAGGTGATGACTTGCCCCAAATGTGCTGCTCCTTCTGTGATGCAGCTGATGTTGGTTACTGCTTCCCAGATTCTTATTTAAAATGGAGCTGCATGGTTTTATGCTCCTGAACACCTGCTCCCCTCAAAATGCTTGGACCACTACCTTGTTACATCTTGCAATGGCATAGAAAGATTGGTCCCTTTGTTAGACACCTCATGCAGTTCTGTTTAGAATAAGGAACTGGGAATCGGTCCCAGACCCTTTGAGGAATCCAGTTCCACTTGATGTACAGAGCTGGCTTTGAAGCAAAGCAGGTTGAGTCTAGTCAGTGAGGCTGCCTTGTAACCTCAGTACAGCTTGAATGTATGTATGCTGCCTTGATTTTCGTGGGGGTAAAAAAGTGGGGTGATAAAAAAGTGGGCTATAGTTCCCATCATCCCTGTCCATTGGCCAAGCTGGCTGAGGCTGATGGAAGCTGTGGTACAAAACATCTGGGGGGGCACCTGGTTGGCTGCATGAAACCCACCCTGGTGTGTTAACTTGTGTGTTACTGTCTGAAACAGCCTGTGGTGTTTGCCAAGGTTTAATGGCTTGTTTCTTCTTGTTTGTACACAGAAGGGGAAGAAATTGACGTGGTGACGGTTGAGAAGAGGCAGTCGCTGGGTATGAGGAAGCCGGTCACCATCACTGTGCGGGCTGACCCCTTGGACCCTTGCATGAAACGTTTCCACATATCCATCCACCAGCAGCAGCACAATTACGCAGCCCGCTCACCACCCGAGGCTTGTTCCTGCACGGCTGCCTTGGAGAAAAGCAGTCAAGAGGAAGAGGAGGAGGAGGAGGAGGATGGTGGTGCACAGTCCCTGAGGCAAGTGGCAGAGCCTTCCTCTCTTGAACCTTTCCTCCTGAAATCCGGGAGCGCTCCCAGTTCAGACAGTGAAGACGTGACCAAGCGGAAAAACCACAACTACTTGGAGCGCAAGCGGCGCAACGACCTCCGCTCGCGTTTCCTGGCGCTGAGGGACCAGGTCCCTGGTCTCGCCACCTGCCCCAAAACCCCCAAAGTGGTGGTATTGAGCAAAGCTTCAGAGTATCTGCAGTCACTACTCAAAGCAGAGCAGCAGATGGTTGCTGAGAAGAAGCTGCTAAAATTGCATCAGCTTCAGCTGTTGAAACGGATTTCGTACCTCAAGAGCGCGCATTAGCTGCCAGGAACTCCAAACTGCTTGTCAGCTTGATCTCTGCACTTTTTTGTGGGGAGGGGGGACCAAACAAAAACAAATTGGTTTGTTGACTTGCAGATCCCAGAATGCAATGCAGCTGGTGCACACAAATGGGGGCTTGCATTCCATACACTATTTTCCACCCTGGTCTTCTCTCTTAGCCAGTTATGGGTGCTGGAGAATCTCCTAAGTTGTGCAGGAGTGATGATGATCAGGGCAGTGGGGTTGAGCGGGGTTTAGCTACTCAGACTTCAGCTTCTACAGCAAAATGCTGACTTCTTCACAGGCTGAATGAACCTCCATTCCAGTTGGGATCAACAGAAGCCTGAGTGCTTCTCTGGAAAAGCATTTTGTGGAATACTTCACAATACTTTCTGACAGAGGGGCCTGAGTCAACATTTCTAAAGCTGGGGCAAAGATGGACCCTTCAGTTGTCTCTCTCAAGAGGCTTCTTCTGTTTCCCCCAGTCAAAGTTGGATTGTAAACACTGGCTATGGATAGTTCTACATACCCTCTTTTCTCCCCAGGCTCTGCTTCTTGCCACTGGCATTTAAGAAGACAGATAACTTGTGCAATTTGTTTCTTTTTTTACAATGGTCCTACGCAATAGACTTTTTCCCACCCCCAAGCACACTCCCCCGCCCTATTTTCCAATGTTGTTTAGGATTGACAGCTCTCTTCCCTTCTTGGAATTTATTATGGGTGAATTTTTAAATGTCGCCACCTCTGATGTCCTGGCTAGGGCTTATGGGAGTTATAGTCCAAAACATCTGGAGGTTACCAGGTGGAGAATGTCACATTATGTGAAGTTATTTCACAGCTGACACTAGATAACCCCTCAGGCTAAGATCAGTGCCTTTCATACTTGAGGTGGAAAAAAATATTGGGCAGATCTACACCATACACTTAAAGCACATGACTTCCCCCACCCAATCCCCAAAGAATCCTGGCATCTGTAGTTTCTCACAGAGCCAGAATTCCCAGCACCCTCAACAAACTAAAGTTCCCCGGATTCTTTGGGTGAAAACACGTGCTTTAAAATGTATGGTGTGATTCTGCCCTTAATGGCATCAGCATAATAGATTCCAAAGTGGATTGATTTCAATGGGATTAATTCAGGTGAACTTCTAATCAGTTGTGTCCAGTGATGAGACCTGACTGTTGTCTTGCTGTGTCAACCTTGAATCTGCCCCTCGGGGGTAATTCCTCTTTCTGAGATGGAGGGGTGCAGAACCTTCTCTCAAGAACTGTTAGAGGCTTGATGTGTACATTTAAGACATTCTCCCCCCCCCCCACAACTGCTCTTTCACTGGAAATGCACTGAGATCACCTTGGATTTCATTTACCTCATACTTATTTTTCCACTTGGGCAATGCAGCTGCTTGTCTTTGGTTTTGTATATCCTAGAATCCATTGTTGTGACTGCCTGATTCTTTATACTGGATGGCTTTTTTAAGATATACTATTTTTATACTTTTTTTAGAAATTATTTTGTAAAATACTTGTTCTTTCTTTCCTCCCAGCTTTTCAAAGATAAAACGGTGGGTAGAGGGCTCTCAGTACTGCTTTGTAGATGAGATCGTTCAAACTGAGATTCAGCAGGAAAAAAATACTTCTGTTTTGACTAGAAAATGATTTCCTAAGTCAGGGGTCTGGTCCCAAGTTTCAAGCACCAATAATGAGACTATTAGACATCTTAAGGGTGTTTGGGTAGAGAGGGTGGGTAAGGGAGTCCCTAGATGGGAACATTGTAATTTCAACTGCCCCCTATAGAGAAGTTTTCTACTGAAGGTGTCCTACTGATTCTTAAGACTAAGAGAAGCCTTTCCCCCTCCACCTTCCCTTTCTCTGGAAATAAAAGGGCTGCATGAATATATTTTGGGGAAAATGTGCAGTGTGGCGTTAATTGATGTTTACTCACAGCTAGGTTCCACTGTGTCGCCCCCAGAAAAGGGAGCACCTCAGTCCCATGCATAAAGAGAAAGAAAGCAATGATAATGTGGTGATGTGTTTTTTGCTCTGGTTTTGCCAGGTCCTTAACAGCTTTTGTTGAGCTGGCTGGGGCTACCCCCCTCTCCCTCCTTCCCTTTTATGCAGATCCCTCCCACCCATCCTCCTTTGTCTCTTGGGTAGGGAGAGGCCAGAGCTGGAGGTGATGGATGACCCTTTATCTTGGCTTGCACACAGTTTGGTGGGCGCAGACTGGTCTCCCACAATGCATTGGGGACTCCTTCAGGCATTCTTTGACTGGCCCGCTGGAGCCTCAACGCTGGGTGGTCAGACTTAGCACTTTCTTTGTTACCTCGCACTTCTTAAATAAACGGAATCTCAAAAAGGACAGGCTGAGTCTGCTTTTCCCCCCTCCCTTTTTGAGCCAAGGGATATATGTGAGACCCTTATCTGCAAAGATAAATCAGTTTTCGTGTTTGTAATTTAGTTGAATGCATGTTTGTTTAGTTATGTAGAGGAGGGGAAGAGGAGAAAGTTTGGACAATATCCTGGAAAAAGAGAACCAGGGGAGCATGGTTCTGGCATGGGATCCGAAGGAAGAGCATGGGAAACGGAGAAGTAGGAGAGCTGTCATAGCCCACAGCTGAATCAACCCATCCACATGCAGCTAATAAGAGAGAGTGTAGGCAGGAATTCTTTCTGTGCTGCTCTTGATGTGTGGTGATTCTTTTATGTTTATATAGGACCTGGGGGGATTTTACAGTATTCTATAGGCTTATGATGATCTTGGGATAAGAAAAAGACATAAATGGAAGACAATATTTCAGCAGCAGTAGTAGAAAATGTAAAAAGCTGTGTGTTTGAGGTGATTAACTGTATTTGCACATCATCTTTCCTCTGCTGGGAGATGGACCAGACCCTCTCTGAAGCATTGAGGCTAGATGAACTTTGGGATGCTTTCAGCTCTGATTCTGTCAGAGCTATCCTGGTTCTGCTTAGCTCAACAACCTCTAATAAAAAAGAAAAACCCATCACTATCAGAGGCAGGCTCTTTCACGGAGAATCAGCTTGCACCATTAGGAAGTTCATCCTTGTGTTTAGTCTATACAGTATTTCTCTACCAGGTCAGGTCCTATCATTGGAGCCAACAGATGGTGACCATTTGTTTCTATGACAGCCACCTTCACAGTTTTGAAAGGCTCTCCTGTCACATCTTTACTTCAGACTTCACCTACCCACTTCCTTCAACATTTCCTCACAGGACTGTCTCCAGGCCTCTCACCATCTTTGTTGATATTCTCTGGACACATTTAAGGTTGCTGATATCCTAAAACCATTGTATCCAGACAGAAAGCAGAAAAAGGTGGCTAACCAGGTGACCCGGAATCATAGCAGTCTTTAAATAGCTGTACTTGCATAGAAAATATGGTAAGATAAGAGGACTTTTACTCGAGAGGGGGTGTTTTTAAACAAGGCAAATGGGCCTAAGAACATTTGGGTTTTACTCATATCTTACCACAATGCATTAAAAAGCAAGTTTTCTTTCCCTCATTCTGAGAAGTTTTAGAACAAGCTGAACGGGTTGCACTTCTAGAACAGCAGCTGTATCAGTGTGTTGTACTAAAGGAAAATCCTCTCTGCATATGTAATTTGAGAATGGACCTGTCTAGGATTGAGCATTGCAATCTGAGGTGCCAGGATGAAAGAGTTTTTGGGCTGTATCCCACTAAGTCCTCTGTAGAATAGATCCATTGAAATAAATGGATCTGAGTCATGTTCATTATCTTCAGTGACTCTACTCTAAGTAGGAGTAGCATTAACTATACCCCTTCATGCCTGGCTCATTAAACTACACCCCTGCCCTCTCCTGGCATTTGGCCCTCAATCCTGAGGGAAGGTGGCCCTCAGCATGAAAACATTGCTTACCCTTGCAGTAGACGATGACTAAGCACTTTAGGAAAATCAAAGCATGAATCCTCCACAAGCAGATGGGAAAAGGTTTCTCTTTTATCGGGATTAAGGAGAGGCTGGGGCATGTCTGAGTCCCATTGCAAAATCAGGTATGTAGGTCAGGTGCCTCAGGACTTCAGTAGCTCTGTGGCTTCTAAAAATGGGCACCGCTGATGAAACAGACTTATTAATAAGTGCTTTACAATTCTGTTTGCTCTGTGTGAGGTAGATTACTGATATTCCCATTTTACAGGTGGTGTATTGGGTAGGAGGTTGTGATTTACCTGAGCCTCCCAGTGGCAGAGCTGGAATTTGGATCAAGGTCCAAAACAAAACAAAATGAAATATTGTCTTCTTAATGAAAACTGACAATTCATTTTACAATGGCACAATAAATGTCCATGCTAATATGTTGCATAGTGACTGCTAACTATAAATTATCTCAGTAGCATGGATTATACCTTGGGACCTATGAAGTACAAAGATGCCTTGCACCAAGTTAGGCTGGCCAACTGAACACTATGTTGCTGGCTCTGGTTAGCAGCTCATAAACTGAACATGCTGGGAACTGAACCTGAGACCTTCTGCATGTAAACCACATGTATCACTGAGCAAAAGAACCTTATACATCCAGCTCTTTGGTCATTCCATGGGCTTGTGTGGGTTTTCAGCTTGGGCAAATCATACCCTTATAGGAAGAAGAGAGCAACAGGATTCTCATGAAATGAAGTCTCTTAAAGTGGAGCTTTATTTGCAGGGTTTCTTCCTGCCTTTACATGCCAAAGTGGAGCACTTAAGGCTGTCAAACATGAAATAAAACCACACCTCTACTCATAACCAAAAACAGCATCATAATTCCAAAGGGAGGAAACTATAGATGGGTAGCCCTGCCAGGATCCTACCTAGCAGTCTTCACATGACAGGGTGGTAGTGTTGGATGTTGGAAGAAGACACCTCTATGTGGCAGGTAGGGAGAAAATGGCTTTGCATTGATCAGCCATTGGTAGGTGATCTAGCCAGGTGTTGGCCCTTCTGACTGGCAGCAACTTCCTAAGCTCTGGGGAAGAGGAAGGGTGGCGTTAAAAGTGTCAGACATGGTTAGACACCCACCACTGCCATGAGCCCCCCTCCCTTTGCCATTGTAACCAGCTTTTTCACCTGCCTCTTGCTCTAACCCAGAAGGGATGCACAAGCAAACAGGAGTGATGGTGAGGAAGAGGAGCTGCCAATACTTGCTCGCTCATTGATTTTGGCAAGCCAGCAAGCAGATTAAAAGCATGTATGCGGCAGATGCCACAATGGCGAGGGGCAGTGGAGGGATCCTTTCTAAGGGCCTTCCAAAACCTGGAGCCAGCACTGGGCACTGAAAGCTGGCTTATACCAAGCTGGGCCATTGACATCAGTGTTGTCTACACAGTGGTCATCCAGATGTTTCAAGGATGTTTGATAAACTCTGGAAGGCTGCAGGCTTCCTGTCCTTGGTCAACACTGACTAGTAGCAATCTCCAGAGTTTCAGAAGGGACCTTCTCAACCCTACCTGGAGATGTTGGGTACTGAAGTTGGGATCTTCTGCATGCAAAACAGGTAGCCTACCACTGAGATACAGTCCATTTTCTCAGTCCAGGTACCTGCCTTCCTAAAGTTTAACTGGACACACCAATGAGGATTGAACCTGGGAACTTTTGTGTGCCAAACCTATGCTCTACAAGGTAGTCTTTGAACCTCTTTTGTTTTGACTTCAAAGTGTAACCAGACCAGAAGCCCATTTAAAAAAATCTAGCACAGATCTTCCTTATAAAACTACCCCAAACATACTGCATGTATAGGCATATACACATAAACAAAGAAAGCCTGGTTCAAAGTCTTCCTCTATAACATCTTGAATGATTTTTCAGAAAGCATTGTTACTTATTTTCAGACATCAGTGTTATTTATTTTGGACACATGGGTGAGTAAAACTTCATGCATTTTTCATATCGCCTTGCATAAAGGGTGACGGGGAGGTGGGTTCGTGCCTGGGTTAGTAAATTATTGTGTCAGTTTGGCTGAGGCTGCTCTAATCCCATCTCTGCCAATGAGCTCTTCTGCTTTTGAAAAGGGATCCTTGCTCTCCCTCTGTTGCCATGGCAAGAGATGTGTGTTGCTAGGAGAAGAGCAGTCGCCTCCTCCCTCTGTTGTCATGGCAGAAAATCACAGAACCCCTTCTGTTACCCTGACGATAGCCTCCATCACCCTGGCAACTGTCTCCCTATCCTTTTTTTCTTCCTGACTCTGTTGCTACAGTAACAATTCCTTTTTCCCTGTCTTTGGTCACAAGTTCATCTCTTTATGCTTTTGCTTCCCACCCAGTTACCAATGTTAGATCCCCCACCTTCCAATATGGTTGCTATGGTAACATTTCCTCCCTCAACCTTCATTTTCATCACCTTGCATGTGGCTATAATCCCCATCAGCCCTCATCATAGACGTGACTAAAAAGAACCTTTTGGGTTTAATGCTGGGATGGGAAGCCTTTTGTTATCATTGATTTATTTGATTTACTGATATCCTACCTTTCCTCCAAGGAACTCAAGGTGGTATGCATGATTTCTCCCAGTCCCCATTTTATCCTCACAACAAACCTGTGAGGTCGGTTAGGCTGAAAGTGAGTGATTGTTCCAATATCATGCAACAAGCTTCATGGCTGAGTGGGGATCCAAACTCTGGCCCCCCGGATCACAGTCCAAGACTCTTAACCACTATCAAGGTTTCCCAAACTTGAGTCTCTAGCTCTTTGGACTACAATTCCTATCATCTATGACCACTGGTCCTGCTAGCTACGGATGATGGGAGTGGTAGTCCCAACAATAGCTGGCGACCCAAGTTTGGGAAACTCTGCATTACATCAAAGCTGTGGCCCTCCAGATGTTTTTGGATGACAGCTCCCCTCATTCCTAGCTATTGGCCATGTTGGCTGGGATTGATGGGACTTCAGTAACCCACAGAGGGCCACAGGTTCCTCATCCCTGGCTTAGCATATTGTTATGAGCTTTTCATATCCACTCAAGTGCCAAAATGCTGGGAAATCACAGATTTTAAGGGCCACAGCCTTAACAGGCACATTATTTAGACAATATTGGTAAGGTTCCCTATCCTGCAATTTGTTCCAGCTTCACCTCTGCATGCCTGTCCATGGCACAGTTGGACTGAGCCCAGATTTGCTTGTTCATCGGAACAGACAAATGGAGTCCATGCAACTGAAGCCATCGTTCAACAGGAGGTGCCATTCTATGTTACAAATAGCCAACTGGCAACCAATACCATCTGTAAACAATGATAAAGAGTTTAAGGGTGTCCTGAAGCTCACCCAGCCCACCCCCCTGCTCGGAGCAGGATACTGTAGTCACAGTGAATCCTTCCTTTGCAAAGGGTGTTAGCTTCTCTCCCCCCCCCCCCATTAATGCATCTGAGAGGAAAGCCGGTGTGGATTGATGGTTAGCGTGTCAGGATAGGACTTGGGAGATCAGGGTTCAAATCCCCACTCAGCCATGAGGCTCATTCGGTGGCCTTGGGGCAGTGGAACTATGTGCATCACCTTGAGCCTAAGTACATCAGAACAGCGGGCTGGATCAAGCCAAAGGAGGCCCACCTCGGCCAGCATCCTGTTCTCACAGAGCTCAATGGGAAGCCCGCAAGCAGGACCCAAGTACAAGAGCTCTCTTCACCCTCCAGCACCCTTGGCTTCATTTACTGCCTCCTCTGAGAAAAAGGCGGGATTTTAAAAATGCAATAAACAAGGGTTTTGCAAACTTGTATCTCCAGCTGTTTTTGGACTGCAAGTCCTACCATCCTCCCATAGCAGGGCCTGTGGTCAGGGATTATGGGAATTGTAGTCTTGAGACCCAAGTTGTGGAAATCCTGAAATAAACAGCCCGTTAGCCTCGACCACACAAGAAGACGCTTGCGCTGCTGCAGGCTATCGGAGAAGCGGCGCCCTGGACGCTGGGAATGTGCAGAGTATTATTATTATTATTGCAAAAGGAGGGCCCGTTTCTGCTGCTTTACGGAGGGCGACGCACATGCGCGGCCCTCCAGATCTTCCTGCTCCCCTCGGCAGGACCAGCGGCGATGGCCACGGATGCTCTCTGCACGCGCTGGGCCGGCTTGCCGCGAGGGAGGCGGGCACGGCGAAGGCACAGGCAGCAGCTGGTTGGGGCCCGGCAGGCGGGCGTCCCGGCCCCCTCGGCCGCGGCCCCGCCTCCTCGCGGCCTGCTTCTTCCTTCTTCTCCTCCGGCTACCGCAAAGCGGCCGAGGCCTTGCAGCGCATGGCGAGTTAGCCTCCCGCCTCGCTCGCCCGCCCGCCAGCCACAATGGCGTCTGCCGCGCGGCCGCTGCCCCTGGTGGTGATCCTGGGCGCGACGGGCACCGGCAAATCCCGCCTGGCGCTGCAGCTGGGCCGCCGCCTCGGCGGGGAGATCATCAGCGCCGACTCCATGCAGGTAGGGAGGGAGGGAGGCATCAGAGGGAAGGAGACCCCGTCCCTGCCTGGTACTAATTGGGAGGTGAGGGGGTCAGCAAGCGCGTGCAGAGCTCATTGCTCGCGGCAGACGGGCCAGCAAGAAGGAAGCGCCTCTGGTGGCAAGGGAAGAGGGGAGGCAGGGCTTAGCCTCGGAACCACATTTTTGTGCCAGGGCTCAACCCTGGGTCAGCAGCATTGCGATCCTTGGATGAAGGGATGTTATGACAGATAGATAGATAGATAAATTCTAATTTATCTATCTATCTGTCATGTGTAGTAATGGAGAGAGTGCTTCTGAGCATGCATGGAATGTGAAGGCCTGCACTGGCTCCTAATGCCAAGCATCACCTGCAGATTAAGTTGGGTTGAAGAGGTAAAGAGTTGTCATAGTAGGGAATTTGGGGCACTGGTTACCTTTGCCCCCAGTATCACATGCCAACAGGGCACAAACCTTCCCCGGGCTCTGAGATTTTTGTGGGAGGCCCTTCTCTCAGTCTTGTTTGGTGGGGAAAGATCCTTCTCAGTGGCTGCTCCGTGACTTTGAAACTACTTTCCTACAAAAGTTAGCACCTTCATTATACAGCTTCCAAAGGATGCTGAAGACACACCTCTTTACTCTGGCTTTTGACACACCAGCTGGTGAGCCTTAGGGCTGGGCTGTGGATTTGTGCAAGAGTGGACTAAGACAGTAAACTCTTCTTCAGTTCTTTGCACTTCCATAGTTTTGCCTTCTCTTTTTACATTTATGTCTCTCAATAATGGGGTCAAGGCGAAGGTTCCCCATTCCTACCTTGTACATGATGTCGTCTATAAGCTGGAGCATCTGGTAACAGTTAAAGATGGTCAGGTGAAATGTGCATATCTGCAAACTTGAAAATGTCAAAGTTGATCTCTCTGCTAATTTATAATTTCCGTTAGACAGTTTTTGTCCATTGAGATAGAGACTGTAACCATGAACCTTCTTCAGGCGTTGCAGTTAGGGCAGAGTAAAACATGGGGGGCGGGAGGGCAATAAGGCTCAGCACACTAACTCTGCGCCTGATCACTATTCTATTGTCTTCCAACTCCCTATGCTCTCATCTGCACACACACACAAAAAACCCTCCATGACCCTGATACTCCTCCTGTGCCCGCCAAACTTGCTGTTGAGTTTTCTTTACAGGTGATGCAGAAAATGATAAAGAAAGTCCTCACTCACTCCACACAAATAACAAAAACACGGTCACTATTGGTCAATTTTTAATGATGCTGGGGTTTTTAATAGCAAAAAATGGAAATTGGGCACAAGAAAAAGGAAACATGACACATGTACACCTCTAGAAAAAAATCGGCTCATAGTTTGTTAGAAGAGGGTCATGCAATGACAGAGAGGCAGGTGGTAGTGGAGGAGAAGCAAAGCCAGGATAGGTCAGGAAAGGTAAAGGGTAAAGGGACCCCTGACCATTAGGTCCAGTCATGACCGACTCTGGGGTTGCGGCACTCATCTCACTTTATTGGCCAAGGGAGCTGGAGCACAGCTTCCGGGTCATGTGGCCAGCATGACAAAGCCGCTTCTGGCGAACCAGAGCAGTGCACGGAAACACCGTTTACCTTCCTGCCGGAGCGGTAACTATTTATCTACTTGCACTTTGACGTGCTTTCGAACTGCTAGGTTGGCAGGAGCAGGGACTGAGCAACGGGAGCTCACCCCGTTGCAGGGATTCGTATCGCCCACCTTCTGATCGGCAAGTCCTAGGCTCTGTGGTTTAGCCCAAAGAGAAGAGAGCTAAATCTGCTTTAAGTTTTCTTCCTCTGCTTTTCTTTGTTTTGCTCTGATAATGTGTTCACCTCCTGCAGGAAAACACACCCTGTAAATTGCAGAAACCATCCTGTGTGCTAGCCATATCTGCCCCCTGCCCCAGGAGCCTCGAAGTTTCGCAGCAGAGCACAAGCCTGTCCCACACAAAGGAGGCCTCATCCTGTTCTCAGCTCTGACACCCACATTATGAGTGGACAGGCACCCTTTGCACATCATGTGCTTGGCTGGGTTTCCTGTGGAGGCTCCTTCTGACTTGCATTTTTCTCCGGGGACCTCTCAGAGCAGCCCTGGCAGATGCTGCCCGTTGTGCCCTGCCAGTGGCACCAGAGCCCTTTGTGCAAGGCCCTTAGTTTCAGGGACTATAGCACTAAAGAGATCTGTGTTGGTGAGAATGAATGCTGGGGCAAAGGCCTGTCGGTGGGACAATGGCGCTCTTTGGAAGAACTGCCTTGGTGGGTGTGGCAGAGAGCTGGCTGGCTTGTCCTTGCCAACTTCTCTTTCAGCCAGAGTAGATGGGGAGGGAAGGGGTCACGAGCACGACAACAGTGATGAAACAGGAGCAGCTGTTCCCCAAAATCTTTTGTAACTTATCAATGAATCCCTTTTCTTTCCCCTGTTTTACTTGCCTGACATAAATTGCAAGCTCTATGAACACAATGGGGCTGCCCCAGTGCCGTGCCCAGTGCTCCACAACTGGGGGCTACCTAAACCTCATGCAGTTTCCTCCCTTCTGTCCTAGGGAGTCTCTTATAGCTGAACTCATCCTTCTTCAGACTAAATTCTGGTTAACAACTGTATTTTAGCTGATAAAAGGGGGGAGTCTGGATCCAGAACGAGCATAATAAAACTGTCTCTTCAGTAGAGATGGAAGGTTCTGTCAATGTTGGTCCTCTCAATTTATCTTTATTCCAGTCATGAATTCACTTCTCCACATTGCTGCAGCAATTTGTAAAAAGTCTTGGGTATTTTAGTGTGGATTTCTTGGAATAAACACAAATCCTCCTAATGTAGTGCATTTTTTTCATGGATATATCCATTTTTATGCACTTTCCCCTAGTACATGCATGCACTGCATGCATTTTTTGTAAACATTCTTTAGTGAACTACATTGCAAAATTGGGATAAGAGAAAATTTTGATGGAGGGCTGCATTTCAGTTCTCATGTTGTTTCGGAAAGTGCATAATTGCTGGATTCAGCATCAAATGCAAACTGAGTGGCATTTATCCCCCACCCTCTACATCTCCAGCATCATTCCTCCCCCTCCCACATTGTCCTCTTATTGCTGATGTTTGGGAGCTCAAACTCCCGGCTGCCTTGTGCATGAAATGCCTACTGGCTTGCCCTGATGACATGCACAAATAGCGGCTTAAAAGTAAGCCTACCTTATTAGGTTCTATTATAAGGGCCTCTAATCTGCTGCGAGAATGTAAAGCCTTTTCCGAAAGGGGCTGTCCGGCCAGCCCTCTGAAGTGGCTCTCCCTTTCTTTGCTCTGCTGTGCCTGGCTGCCCAGAGGTGCCTTCCTGCTTGCTTTGCCTTCCTCCGTTCCTCTCCCTGCTGACTGTACCTGTTTGATCACCACAGTGAGAGTGGGTAGGACACCAAGCTCTCTGACAGACTCTGACCCACAATGGCACTCCCAAGCTCAGATAAGCACAACTTAGTTGTGGTTCCTTAATGGTGAGGGACTCTACAGGTATACATGCTCAGGATCACCATGTTTGTGTTTGCTGTGTTCTGAGGCTTGTGACTATTTTGAGGGCACACCCTCAGACATTGTAGGGGAGAATACCAGGTCTCAGTTAATTGCACCAGAAAGAGATTGTGAAAACAATTGTGGGTTTGGGGTGCCTGCCTGCTCATCTGTGTGGCTTGTGGCTCTGTCTGCAGACTCAACTCCAGATCGAACGCAGGGGCCACATGCCTCTTCTTCTAGGTCTGCCCCACCAAGCACCCAAGAAGATGCTGTTTTGACATGGTCAGAGGGAGAAAAGGAGAGCCGTGTTGCCCGAAAGGTGAACTTTGGGTCTTAAGCAGGGCAGGCTGACCCGGGCAAGCTGTGGTGTGTTGAAGCACTGGGTCATTAGGGCACATGTAAACTCATCATGAGCAGCAGTGCCAAGTCTTGCAGCTTGTGCTGTGATTGTCTCCAGTGTTGGCGCATCCCCCACTTGTGATGTCAAGAGACCCCCGCAGACAAAGATTTGACAGAGGAAATGTGGCTTCAGGCATTTCATAGTTTCTAGTGAGTCAAACCTCCTGCGGTGCAGGATTCACAACAAAAGCATCCCGGACAGATGGCCATCCAACCCTACAGTGAAGGATCGTCGGCCAGTTCCACTGCTGGACAGCTCTTACTGTCAGAAAGTTCTTCTTAATGCTTAGGAAGGGATCTGCTTTCTTGTGATT
Organism: Podarcis cretensis; assembly: GCF_951804945.1. Classification (NCBI taxonomy): domain Eukaryota; kingdom Metazoa; phylum Chordata; class Lepidosauria; order Squamata; family Lacertidae; genus Podarcis; species Podarcis cretensis. The sequence continues at coordinate 34,793,652 of NC_137177.1, forward strand.
TGAATCTGTGGGTTCTGTGGGCCTGCCCTCTGGAGCAGCAGAAAACAAGCTTGGTTCTTTCTTCCTCTCTGGTTTCTCAGCCTGCAGAGCTTCCCTGCCTGCTTGCAAACAGCTGAGACCCCAGCCAGTGTGCCCCATGGCCAGGGATGATAGGAGTTGGAGTCCAACAACATCTGGAGGGACCCAGGGGTTGCTCACCCCAGAATTAGACCATAGGTGATGATTTTTCTCTTGGCACTTCCTGCCACTTTGCCTTCCTTTCTTGCCACCCTGCCACCCCAGGTGCCTCCAGACCATTTCCCCCATTTTACAGCCCAGTGTCATCTTCTCTGACTGCCAGCACCTCTCGAGGGTCTTGGGCATAAGAACACAAAAAGTGCCTGACTGCTGGATCAAGGCAAAGGGAGCTCCTCTAGTCCTGCATCCTGTTTGCATGGTGGCAGCTAGAAGACTGCAGCTGTGCTTTCCACACTTCTGACTCCCAGCAGCTGGTATACAGAGAGATACTGCCTCCAACAGTGAAGATGCAACATTGCTATCATGGCTTGCAGCTGTTGGGAGGGCCATTGCCTATCACTTATTATTATTTTATTTTATTTTAGAGGTGTAGGCAAGTGACCTGCTGTCACCTTCTGTAAATGTGTGCTGTGCTCCCCTAGGAACCCAGCCCTTCCTTCCTTCCTTCCTTCCTTCCTTCCTTCCTTCCTTCCTTCCTTCCTTCCAGTGGATCACAGTCCATCCTGTCCAGGAGCATCAGCAACCAACCCAAAGACCCCAAAGTCTTACTCACACATGAAGTCTGGTTCACAACCTGCATCTGGGCTGTGCCACTTCAGATTTCACATGAAGAAATGCTCCTCTTTAGGTACATGCAGGTTACCCCCCCCCCCCCGCAACACACACCTCCCCATCCATCGACCTCCAACTCCACACACCTGCCCACAGAGACACAGCAAGTCAGGATGCTGGCTTGGCTTGCTTCCTTCTTCCTGACATGCTAGTTTCCTGTGAAATGGATGTTTTATATTGGGGAGCCTTCAGCCCTGGGTGACCTGCAGCTCTGCAGTGGGATGGTCCAAACAGCAGCTGACCACCCCTTCTGTGAGAACTATTTACCATACTTTTCTGTGTATAACATGCCCCATGTATAACATGCCCCCTATTTGGGGGGATTTAAAATTAAGAAAATGGGGGGGGGAGAGATTCCCCAAAGCTTTTTGGGGGAGGATTGCCCAGAATTGCTGAGCTTTTTTGTAGAGTTTGGGGTGGGGGCAGAGCAAGCCCAGCCCACCCAATTGCTGTAGCAACAGCCAATCAACAACAGCCCTTGCCACAGCCACCAATAACAATCTCCAATTCGCTGCAGCAACCAGTCACACGTCCCCACAATACACTACCCATGTATAAGATGACCCCTAATTTTGAACATGATTTTTGAATTAAAAAAAAATCGTCTTATACAGAGAAAAGTATGGTACTTACTAGTCACTTCTTTTTTCTTTTCTTTTTTAGCAAAAGCAGCTTACAATAAGCAAGCAAACATATTCATTGAAAGCAGTATAAAACAAAACGGGGGGGATCTTATTTTATCTAGAAAACTAAGCCCGAAGTGAGTGTGAAAGTCTGCCTGTCTCTTTCTCTCCCTCTCTCAGGTGTACCAAGGCCTGGACATCATCACCAACAAAGCTTCTCCTCAGGAGCAGCGGTTGTGCAGACATCACATGATCAGCTTTGTGGACCCCTTGGTCACCAACTACACAGTGATCGACTTCCGCAACAAGGCCACGGCCCTCATATCCTTTCACAGGGGGAGTGTCTGTCTTGGGCGTGTGGCATCTGGGGTATAGTACAGGACAGAGACTAGGGGGTATCATCTGCCTTAGAGCAGGCAAGCGGAATTGGGGAACGATGAGATGTGAGGGGCTGATAATGGATGTAAGAGAACGGAAAGGAAAAAGCTGGAAAATGCTCATTTCCAGCTGAGATGGGCAGCTAATAGTCTGTGCTCTTCCTGGTGGATTCTTGTTAGGATTCTGTGAATCAGGGAAGTCAGCAGAGGAGGCAGAAATGCCTTTGATGAACCGTTTGTGGCCGGAAGCAGGATCTAGTAGGAAGGAGGTTGTAGAAAGATCTAACATCAGTATATACTGTCTGGTACAAATTGAAAAGTGAACTAAGTCACGCTAAGTCACCACTGACCTTGATCTTTTATAATGCAATACCAAGAGATCATGAGTCATGCTTTGTTTCTGGTCTAGATCAGCTGAGAAATTATGGAGAGAGAATGCCAAAATTACATGACCAGGAAGTTCTGGGAGATGAAATCTGCATATTCTAATACTTACAAATAAAAAATAACACTAATTAAGAAACATTAATTAAGCACTTAAAAAAGAAGTTTGGAAAATGACAGAAGCATTTAATGCATGCCTTTAGTAGTAGAGGAATCTCAGTCGGATGGCATGAAATCTAGACCAGACTGACTTTAAATTTGAAGAAGGATGGCAAGAATGATTCAGTTACTAAGAAGGAATGGACCTGGTTATATAAGAAGAATGCAAAAAAAAAGTTATCTCAATCACATTGAAGGAAAATGCCCATTAAATGCCCTTCAGATGATATCTTGTACCTGCTCTCCTGAAGAAGTAGAGTTTACAAGAGCATAATTGTAGAAGATTTTGAAATATGGGAGCAGGTATTATATATGTATTTTGGCCTGCCCCAAGGTTAGAACTCTTTGGCATGAAATATTGGAGATAACAGGAAATTAAGAGTATATAAAGTAAGCTAGGGTGGTCTGTTTGAAAGAAATGATGGAAGTAGATTTAGAACTTACAGTAGCCTTCTTGACTGCAGTTAGATTGGTGATTTTAAAATAAATGGAAATCTGAGAGCACACAGTTGTGCTGTGCACTTCCAGCTTCAACTGCCTGTTGTTCTTGTCCCAGTCTTGCTTATGGTACAGACTCTGCTCTGTCTGCACTGTTGTGAATACCACTTGCTGGGAAAACACAGGAAGGGAGAGGGCTCTTGTGCTCAGGTCCTGCTTTGGGTACTTCCCATTGGGGCATCTGATTGGCCACCATGAGAGCAGGATGCAGGACTAGGTGGGCCATTGACCTGACCCCACAGGGCTCTTCTTATATTCTTAGGCCCATGCAAAAGCACCATCATTTTTAGAGATGCAGAGGCTGGCACAAGGGTGCCAGCAAGTACCATGAGCAGCTGAGGATGACGAAGGCAGCTGCACTGAATGTGGGGAGAACAGAGAGGCTCACTGGCCTGTGTGAGGAGGAGAGGGCTCAAAAGACAAAGTGTGACTTTAGTTGTCAGGAATCTGCCATGCTCTGTTGCAAGGAATGTTCAATGCCTGCAGCTCAGAGATACAGCGTAGCTCATAGCCTCTGCTCTCAGGGCAGCCCTTGAGGGCAAGGCAAATTGCCCAGTTGTCCTCAGGGCTGCCTTTTTTCCTTGTTAAATGCAGCACTTGTTTTTCCTGGGGTTGTTCCTTGCCATTCTCACTTGTAATCCTCAATGGCCTACATTGAAGACATCTTCGCTTGCAAGAAGATCCCCATTGTGGTTGGAGGGACCAACTATTACATTGAGTCCCTGCTCTGGAAGATTCTGATTGACACCAAGGTATTTGTGGCTTCTTCTGCTGGCCCTGGGTTCAGGGGTTGATGCCACGCTCAGCAACAGCAGCAGGGGCTTTTTCAATAAGATGAGGGGTGTCAGATGGTATGGATGGAAGTGTGCTCAGTAAAATTATCACTTTATAGAAGGGCTTCTGGTCCACTCTTGGGGCCTCGCTGAGTGGCACATTTGGGACGAGAGAGGATTTTCACCAAGTGTCCTTTGGCTCTCAGATATTTGGCTTACTTGCTTGAGCCATTTATTCCACAAGCACCTTCTTGCAGGGCATTCTGTCATCAGCATACTGTGGCCTCTTGATGGGAGTTTTGACCCTTTCTGTTTTATTTTCGTAACATGCCCCCAGGTCCTATAAAATCTGCAGTTGCAGAATAATTTGCAAAATCCCTCAATTTTCTTGAATTCTTGCAGAATTCTGTGACTGCAGAATAACAAAATACTGATGCTGCAGTTCATTCTCCTCCAATGCAAGTTTTACCCCAGATTCTCCTATCTTAAAGAAGCGCTTTGTTCATTTGCTTGTGAGCCAATCAAATGTTCATTATTCATTCAGCTGTTCATAATACTTTCTGATTGCTGATGTTAAGCTCCTTTGTGAGCCTGTTGCTCAACTTCTGTCACAAGAAGAGGATGCAAGCTTCCAAGTTGCATGGACATTTTTGACAGCTCCATGTATTTAGAGAGATTTGCAGGGCCATGAGTGGTATTCAGTTAAGTCCTACTCAGAGCAGACCCATTGGAGAAGGGCCATAGCTCAGTGGTAGAGAGTCTGCCTTGCAAGCAGAAGGTCCCAGGTTCAATCCTGGGCACCTCCAGTAGGGTTGGGAGAGAGTCCTGCCTGAAATCCTGGAGAACCACTGCCAGTCAGGGTAGTCGATACTGAGCTAGATGGACCAAAGGTCTGACTCAGTATAAGGCAGCGTCTTATGTTCCCAATGAAATTCATGTTGGGTGCAACTCAGCTTGCAGAAAGGTGTTCACATGGTTTTTAAACAGATAGAGCATGGGACCTCCAGATTCCCAGACTATCCCTGTACCTTTAACCTCTCTGTTGACCTCTCTGTCCTTTAAAGTTTAGACTGATAATCTTAGGTTGCATCCTGTTTACAACTTCCTCCTCCTGCTCACACTTCCTCTGGACCTTGAGGCATGAGGTCATCTTGGATGTATTTTCTGAGAACAAAGGAGCAAGTAGGGCTTATTTATTTCTCCCGAGTTAGTTAGGAAAGAATTCTATAGTACTTCCTTGAATAAACTAGGCATTCTTTTTTCATACCAAGTCTCCTTCTGAATGCCTTTCAGTTATAAAGGAGTGCTCCAAGTAAGGATTCATTTCACTCAAGTTAACTTCAGCTATTGCATACCAACTCTATATGCTAACAATCAGCTTGAGTTAGTCGTGTCCGTTAACTTCACTGGGACAGTCCTGAGTAGCACCACTGCTTTTTTTCTGGGGGGACTCAGGGGTATGCATACCCCTAAACATTTTGTGAATCTAAGTTTGGCTTCATTGAGGGGCAGTATTTCAGTATGAGCAGGAAAATGAGAATACCCCTAAACATATTTTTTTAAGGGGAAAAAAAGCACAGTAGGAGCAACCTTGGAAACCATCCCATGCTGGTGACATTCTCTCACCTGGCTCTGGGGGCCCCTTTTGCCCAGCTATTGGCCCTTCAGCAGGACAGCCTGCTAATCCCTGAGGTGGGCGTAAGGAAGGGCCCTTTCCTTTTGGGTCAGCCGGCCCCCCTTGCCAAGAGTGGGAGGGCACCCCCTTGCAAGCTGCAGGTTACCTGGTTCTATAGTGATGTTCAGAAGCTTTGATGAACATGGTTTATAATCTTGCAGGAGGTGGCCAGGAGTTCAGGCCCGGCAGAGGGGATTATGGATCGGAAAATGGAGCTGGAGAAACTGGATGGCGAAGAGCTCCATCGCCGACTAAGCCAGGTGGACCCCAAAATGGCAGCCAAACTGCACCCCCATGATAAGCGCAAGATGGCCAGGTCTGTTTCTCCAGCTGGTAGCCACAGGTGCCAGGTAGACTTTGTTACCCCCTTCACCTGGTCACCTGTGGTCAGTGCAAAAGGGTGACTAATGGGCAGCTTTCTGTAAGAATGTAGCATCAGAAAGGCCTGCTGGTTGATACCCAAAGGTCCATTTCGCATTCTGTTCCCCAAACTGGTCAGTCAAAGGCCTCTGGGAAGCCCTTGCCCTCCACTGATGCTTTCCCCCAGCTTCTCTTATTCCCAGGTACACTGCCTCTGAGCATGGAGGCTCTGTTTCCTTGTTGCTATTAATAGCCATTTTAATCACGTAACTTATTCACCATGCCATGCAAGCCCGCAGCAATTATATGCTTTATGTTAATCCCTTGGTGTCTGCAAAAAAAACAGAGAGTTGCACACTCTGCCTTACATGTCTCCTCTCCTTTACAGGCTCTGGGGTTGAGCCTAAGTGGGAACCCCAGCTCCGCTCTCCCTGCCTGCACAGCCGTGACCACAAAGCCAGCTGTGGGGTTCTGCACTCTTCCTGCCTGGCCTACAGCGAATGCTCTTTCTTTTTTTACAGTCAGTTCTTCCTTCCCCGGTTGCAGATCCTCCTCCCTCCAGGGCTTCAAGCAGGCTGCCCTGGAGGTGAACTGCTTCCCCTCCCCTCCTGCCTTTTTGTTTCATGCACTGCAAAGCAGCCGCTGCACACACACACACACCCTTCCCGCGCCCCCCCTGCCAGCTGCTCTGCTCCTCTGCTGGTGTTGGCTGATGCTTTTCACTTCAGCAAGAGAGAAAGCCACCTTTCCGGCTGGACTGCGTGCCGCAGCTCTGTGGGAAATGGGGCAGCGATGAGCCTCAGCTTGCCGCCTTAGCCGGACCTGCCCTGCCATGCCCTGCCTGGGAGCCAGGCAGAGAGACACCCACCCCGTTCACATGGATCAGGGGTGCGTGTGGGATGGGACTGAGCCAGAGCCGTCCTGCATAGCCCTGGGACTTTTTGGCTGGCTGGCTGGCTGGCTGGCTGGCTGGTTGCTGGGGATGATTTTCTCCTGAGAATTTGGGAGAGCGGGGTGGAGCCGCCTTCCTCTTGCCTTACAAACTGAGCACAGAATCAAGGACTGGGGCTGTTTTATGCATGAGGCCAGAGTGACTTCTTTGTTCCCAGTTCCTTTTTTTTACAACAGCCTGAGTAAGGAACGGAAGTTTATATGCATATCCCAAATGAGCCTTGAGCTACCCTACGTTAGGGCTAGGCCACCCCCTGGAGACTGTCCCCTGTGAGATGCCAGAGCACACACTCTCTCTTTCTTGTGCAATAGGCCACACTTTAGGATCAGGGAACATGGGGAAGACGTCGTACCCTGTGCTCACCCCAAACGTCACACACCCACAACACCCACCATCAGAAGGCTGTGCAGCCTGTCTTGTGAGCTGCCCTGAGATCTTCAGATGAAGGACAGTATGTTAATTTAATAATTATTATTATTAAAGGCAAGATTCTTCACTCATCTTCGTGTCTGGGCCCAGCACTTAGCTTTTTGCCCAGCTGGGAACTAGGAGCTAATATCAACATCGACACAAACGCTGGGAATTTCACCGTAGCCGCTAAAGGCATCTCTGGTGACTTCACAAAAAGCTGGCTGGCTGTTCTGCTCCCTATGTTGGGGGTGGGGAAAGGCAGCAGCATCCGGCTGATTGAGATATCATGTTACTGGCCTGCTGGCCTCTGGCAGCAGTTTTTGTGTGGGCTCCTTGGGGCTTGTGTCACGTTGGACTGCCTTCCTTGGCGGTCTTGCTGTTCATGGTAATACCTGTTTTTTTATGTGAGTCCTGTTGCATGAACACTTGTCCACCAAGCTGCCTTCAGGGGTAGCAGTGTTCTCCATTGCTACAGCTCCAAAAAGCACCCCCCTGACTTGGGTACCGTGCTGCCCATCTGAGAGGAAGGCAGTCGTGTGAGCCCAGAAGGAGAATGGAGCTGAGTTGCTCCTCAGCTGAAAGGTGCTGCCTGCCCTTCTCAAGCAAAGGAATTTGCATATTTGAGAGAAGCTGTATGCATCCTAGGTGCCTTGTGGATTCCTGGGGCTCACAGTGGCCTGCTCAGCTAGCTTCCTTCTTCCCAGCGGTTGAGCACTTGATGCCCTCCAGATGTGGCTGGACTTCAGCTCCTGTCATCCCTGGATAGCATGGTCACTGGTCAGAGCAGATGGAAGCTGCATGCCAGCAACATCTGCAAGGGCCTCAGGGTTCCCCCCTGGGCCTCCCCTGGGCCAGCAGGTGGAGAATTTGTGCCCCCCCCGGCTGTTGCTGCCTGCAGTTCCCATCATCCCTGTTCAGTGGCCATGGTGGCTGGGGCTGATGGGAGTTGGAGTCCCACAACCCGCAAAGGCCTGCAGGTTTCCCTTCCTAGCAATTGTCAGGATTGGCTGTGGCAACAGGAAAGGAATGCTCTGAAGATATATTTTTGCATGTTCAAAAGCATCTCACTTGTGCCAGAGGGATGAGGGAGGGGATCTCTTCCTCGTGGAGGTCCTGTCTAAGGCAACCATGCCTGTCCCCCACCAGGCGTGAAGCTTGAGGGAGGGAGGCCAAATGCTCTTCTGCCCACTCAACCTGCCTGCCTGTCTTTCTCGCCTGCAGGAGTTTGCAAGTGTTTGAAAAAACGGGCATCCCCCACAGCGAACTACTGCAGCAGCAGCAGCAGGAAGAAGGGGGAGGGCCGCTGAGCGGCCCCCTGAAGTACCCCAACCCTTGCATCCTCTGGCTACATGCAGAGCAGGCAGGTAAAAAAGAGGGAGGGACTAAAGGACACAGCCCTTCGACTGAGTATTTCTTCCTGCTTTGCCTACACCTGTCCTCCACCCCCTGGGCAGTGGTGAAAATGTTGCTTTTCTGATCCTTTTACAAGACCCACTTAATCTGCATGAAAAATGTGAATATGCTTTTTTAGAAAATTACCTGGTCCATTTCAGGGGTTGGAGAGGTGGGCCACTTCCCCAGCCCCCAGTAAATTCCAAACCAACCAGATTATTCCAGAGAACGAATGGAGGAAATAGAAATGCTGCTTCCCTCTCACCCTCTGAGATCAGGTGGATGATGTGGCTTGGTGCCATGTGTGACCTGATTTTGCCCGTGGCATCCAGAGCGATATTTCCCAACCTGTTCCATGGGGTGGGGCGTCCCTTTGCATGGCTGCATCCCTAACCTTCTGGGTTCTCATCAGTTCTAGAAGAACGGCTGGACCAGCGGGTGGATGCGATGCTGGAGGCTGGGCTGCTGGGAGAGCTGCGGAACTTCCACCAGCGATATAACCAGGAGAGGGTAGATGAGAACAGGTGAGTTTCTTCCCATCTCCCCCCACAGCCCGCCTTGCCACTTCCTGTCCTGGCATTCATCCACCCAGGATGGGGATAGAGGTCAGAGACTGGGACTCAGTGTGGTTGCAGGATGCTGGGGGGGGGGAGTGGCAGAGAGCACCAAGCACCCATGCAGCGGTTTTCTTCTTCTGAAGTGCTGCGACTTGATCTGAAATGCACCCTGTGCATGGCTCATAACGGCTGGAACGGGTGTGCCTGTCGCCTGACGGACTGGCCAGCCTGGATCTCAGCCCCCAGTGCACAGAGGGGCTTGTGGTGTTTTGCAGATGGAGAACAGGCTGACCTGCCTGCTTCCCCCCCTTCTTCTGCCTCAGCCAGGATTATCAGCACGGCATTTTCCAGTCCATCGGCTTCAAGGAATTCCACCAGTTCCTGATTGCAGAGGGCAAGTGCTCAGAGGAGATGAGCCAGCAGCTCCTGAACCAAGGTAGGGAGCGGGCTGGCAGGAAAGGGGCCGCTTTTGCTGCAGGGAAGGGATGGGCAATGTTTTTCAACATTTGGCCAGCGAGTTTTGGGTTTCATGGCCATACATTTCGGATTTATGTATTGCAGATGGAACAAACGTTCTGCTGCTTTTGAAAACCCTACCTTGCATCTGTAGAGAACTGTTTTATACCAGGTCAGACCCTTGGCCCATCTAGGTCAGTGTAGCTAACACTGAGAAAAAATCAGAGAAGAATAATTGGACCTCTAGAAAAGAATTCCCAGCACCTGTGTGGCATGGGCAGGATTCTTTGAGGGAAGTGGCTGGCAGCTGGGCTGGTTTGAATTTGCAGTGTAAACGCTGCTTTGCAGTTTCAGACTCTTTGCGAGAGGGTGGTTCTTTTGGTGTTGTCTCCTCCCCAGTCTTGCTGAGAAGGATCTGTCCTTTGTCCCCTTGGGGCATCAGTTCTTGCAATATGTGAGCACTTCCCCTTTCCCAGGCTTGCTCCCTGCCCAGGGTCCTTGTCCTCTGTGACCTCTCCTCTGTTTATGATTTTAGGAATCCAGGCCCTGAAGATAGTGACCAAAAGGTACGCCCGGAAGCAGAACAAGTGGGTCCGGAACCGGTTCCTGAGACGTAAGTCCTTCTTTCCTGCCTCCATTCTCTCCCGCCGTTTTGCTCTCTGCCGGCTGTCCTCCCCTCCCTCTATTTCCTATTTCTGCCTCCTTGAAGTCTTTGCATTTCTCCCTCTTCCCTTGGCTCTTCAGTGGGGCCAATGCTCACCCGGATTCCTCTGCCCTCGCCTCAAAAACAGCCAGTGCTCAGTTTTGTGAAAATCTTCTGTTCCTTTGAGCATGTGCAGAGTGCCTTCTCCTCAAAGTGACATAGCCCTTACCCACAACCTACTCAAGAGGGTGTGGCTTTCCTTTCTGATTCAAGCCCCGCCTTTGATCTGATCCACTTCCCTGTCTCTCCCTATGCAGGCTGGGCCTGAGGCCATACCTAGGCCTGTGAATTGTAAGCAACTTGTTCCCTGTCAGTCACTGGCCAGGCAGAGAGAGAGAAATGTGTTGGGACCCTACGCAGACAACCCCCACACCCACACACTGTGCCCCCCCCACTGAATCATCCTGGAGTGAAAGACAGGGGGGCGGGGGGAGAGACAGCTGCCCTTCCCGATCTGATTGGCTCCTTCCTGGCTAGCTGCACAGCCTCCTCTGGCTGGGAGCCAACCGGACTTCCCTCCCTTTGCTCCAGGCTTGGAGGAGAGCCAAGATTGACAGCTGGGAGCCGAGCACTTGTTGAAAGGTCCTTGGGAGGTTTGCGAGGCAGGGTGAGGGGGGCAGGGGTGGGGAGGAGCCCTCAAGAAACCCAAGAAGGGAGGAGGAACAAGAAGAGGCTTTGGGTTGATGGCCCAGTCTTTTCCTGGCACAGGTGCAGCGCAGCCCACGCTCCCTCTCCAGCCAAAAAGCGGGCAGGTGCTCCCTGGGCTGGTGGTTTTTGTGGTCAGGGCATTAAGAGGCATCACCTGCTTAGGGTTTGGCACTTGGGAAGCCTTTTGTCTCATCTGGTGCCACTGAGCTTGCCCAGCCAGCTGGCAGTTGGACCTCAGAAGGGCAGGAGCTGGGGGGGGGGGGAAACCAGGAGTTGTTTTTTGGCTGGAGGCATCCTGCAGGAGGTGGAGGTAGGAAGTGGGGAGTGGGGTGGGGAAATCCACCTGGATTTCTCAGGTGGGATTTGAGGCTGCAGGCCCCATGGTACGAATTTGATGCAGGATTTGGAATTCCTACAGCAGAAGTTGTTTTGAAAAGAACAAGTTTCTAGATCTCATGGAAGAAAGCACAATGGTTTGCACCTTTCTTTAAATTGGGGTGCTGGGGGATCCTTTTCTTTTCTTTTCTGGGCAACATTCCAAGGGCCAGACTTCGGTGGTGGGTGGGGCCCTTGGTACCCATGTGGTGGTTTCCCCCCTTCCAAAAGATGCTTGACCACTCTCCTTTCCTTGAGCTTATGAATGTCCCTTAAAGGAATAATGTGAAGTTGTCCTCTCTGTTGCTTAGCCTTTTGCTTTTATGCCAGGCGGGGTGGGAGCAAATGGTCCTCTGCCAGACTGGCAAATGGGGTGAGCAGGCTGCTGACCCTCACTGCTGCCTTCCCTCCACCCCCCCCCCATTTCTTACCTTGGTCTCTCTAGGGCCCGGCCCAAACGTGCCCCCTGTTTATGGCTTGGAAGTCTCGGATCTCTCTCGGTGGGAGGAGAAAGTGCTGGAACCTGCCGTGCAGATTGTGGAGAGCTTTGTCCAGGTACGTGGTAGGCAAGGGAGCTAGAAACAGCATTTAAAAATGTGGAGGACCCTTTTTCAAATCAACAGAGACTAGGTGCTAGGAAAGTGGAAGCCACCTTTATGCTGAGTCAGCTCCCTGGTTTCTGTCTTGTTTGCTCTGACTGGCAGTTGCACTCTAAGGCCAGAGGACAAGAGAGATGCCTTTTTGCAGGACCTTGCCTGACCCAAACTCTGGGGAAGCCGTCTCTTATGAGTGGGGCTTGGAGTTCTGTGGAGAACCCTCAGGCAATTGAGGAGGACCTGCAGGAACCCACAGAAACCTCAAGGCAGCCAGAAGTGCCTCATCTCATGATTATGGATCGGTTTACATGGCAGGGGGTTGGGTTAGATGACCTATTGGGTGCCTTGCAAATCTACAATTCTGAGTTACAGTGAACTGCAGCTGCCATTTCAGTGCCCATTTGCCCAGTTTGGAGAGAGCCTTTGGGAATTCTTTGCAATCTGTTTTTTTGCCTTCTGAATCATTTGGTGTCATCCACAGAGTTGGCCACCTCACACCTCACCCCTAACTCTATAGATCATTAATGAAGAAATGAAAGAGCCCAGGCCTCATCTCTCCTACCCCTTTGAGAACTGCCCATTTATTCTTATTCTCTGCTACCTGTGTTTTTAACTATGGACAGATCCAGTAAAGGGCCTGTCCTCTTACCTCATGCAAACTGCTAAGTTTTCTCAGGAGCCTTTGCTGAGGTGTTTTTCATCCTGTCCATGGAGGGGCTGCATGTGCTGATGAGGGCAGACCCAAGTGCTCTCCCCTCCAAATGTCCCCTTGCTGCTGCTGAAAACCTTATTTCTGCTAAGCAAAGAAAGAAAATAACTAGCTGCTGACATTCTGTCTGGCTTCCTCCTTCACCTATACAGTATGGACTTTTCCAGGCTGAGAACCAGCAGCTCACAGATGCAACCTAGATGAGCTCTGATTGTATTTTTTTTAATCACCCCCAAGTGTTCTGCAGAGATTTGACCCTTTTGGCCTTCCATTTCAACTTCCTTTTTACCAGTTCTCTCATTTTCAAGAAGTTTCCTCTTTTGTGACTGTGGCAATCGTCCACTTCCACTTTATGCTGACTTTGGTAGCTCTCTGGCTACTGTTTCTATTCAGTTCAACAGCATGTCTCGCACAAGGTCCCGGGTGCTGGGTTCAATTCCTAGTGGCACTTCTAGAGACCCCTGTCAGAAATCCTGAAGAGTGACTGCCAGTCTAGACGATTTTGAGCTGGTTGACCAATGGTCTGACTCTGCATAAGGCAGTTTATTATGTGACTTGAAACATGCATTTGCCCATTTTATATGAGGGTACATAAATTTGCAAATAAATTGAAAGCAGTTGTCCAGGGGTTGTCGCACCTTAATGTGACCAAGAAATACCATTCAGGCTGGGGCTGCAGGGAGGCAGTGCAGATAGCAGCCAGCTTCTGGCTCCATTCTGTTCTATGGGGAAAGTAAACAGGCTACAGGCAAAAGATAGGATTTCCAGGGGCAGGCATCACCTCTTGGCCCTGGGTTACACACAGGGACTCCACAGGGCATGTGTGCAATGTCGCCTTCACCAAGCTGGTGCCCTCGGGATGTTTTCCACTGCAGCTTTCATCAGCCCCAGACAGTGCTGGAAGTTGTAGTCTGAAACATCTGGAAGGCACCAGGTTGGCAAAAGAAACCTGTGGAATGTTGAGTTCCTTCAGGGGTTCCTCTCTCGCTCTCTCTCCACACATATCCAGCCTGGCATTTTGCTAAAGAAGAGAGTGAGGCCTCTTGAGCCCTGCAGAGTCCAGTTTAGTTCACATGTAATGAGTTCCACTGACCATCTCTCCCCATATCTGGAACTGAGTTGTGGGGAAGCTTCACAGGGTGGGAAGAGGCCTGGCTTGCTTAAATTCTGAGGCCAGGGACCCGCTTGCCTTTTAAGGAATGGAGGGGCAGCCCCTCTGTCACCCTCTTCTTTTGCTGGACCTTTCTTCTAAGCCAGTGGTTCCCAAAGTAGATGGCACCACCTCCTGGGGGGTTGTGGGAATCCCTAGATGGGGTGCTTAAAGGCAAGGGGTGTAAATGACTATTAGGCTTTGAAAGCTAGTATCATGGGACCAAGTCCATTAATTCTGTTAAATTAATTAAACTAAATGCTTTTGATTCGGTTTTGAACAAATGCACCATTAAATGGTTCCTGTTTTGTATTTTACTGTGTGGTTCCCTTCCTTAGTGGGTCATACAAACCACTATTCTGAGCAATGCTTTTTAAAGGGGCATGGTAGGGGGCAGCTGGGGATGAGTCCGAGGGGACAGCTGGCAACCACTGATCCAAAATGTCATTTCCTCGCAAGGGGCGGCAGCCACCGGCCGAGCCCATCACGATGGCGGACGAGGCAGGGGAAGCCCAGGAGGGCAAGCGGAGGCGGCACATGTGTGAGCTGTGCAACAGAGTCATCATCGGGGATAGAGAGTGGAAAGGTGAAGGATTGCGCTTGCAGGAGGTTTTGGTTGGGGGGAGGGGGAAATCGTGGCCGGGGGGTGGGGTGGGAATGGGGAGGGAGCAAAAGGAACAAAGCTCTCCCAGTTCCCGGGAACAAAGCCCTTCTCCCCGCCCCCCAAATTTCCTCAACCTCTTCCTGCCTGCCGGAGTGATCAGCTCCTGGAGGGCTGTTTACAGCATTCTTATAAAAGGAGCCACTTTACAAGGGGGTGGGGAGAATCATAAACCCTTCCAGGAGCCGCCATCTGTCATTTTATCCTCCTCTCCCATCTCCCCCTCGCCCCCCGAACTTTCCACTACTGTAGCTGTAAAAGCAGTTTCCTCATTGGGTAAAGGGATCGTGAACCCAGCAATCGCATGCAAGGCAGGAGTGATCTACTTCTGTGTTAAATGTGGAGTGCGGGAGAGAAATTAGCATTTCTTCAGGGAGAAGCTACTTCCACCTGCTTAGAACAGCAGGAAGCTGGCCATTGAAGGTGAAAGGGATGCGCTTGGATTTTCTTGTCTGAGCTTGGCCTTCTCCAGGCGTTTTGGACTACGACTCCCATCAGCCTCAGCCAGCGGGACTGTGTGACGCTGGGGCTGATGGGAGTGGTAGTCTAAAACATCTGGAAGGCTGTCTGTAATTCAGTCCTTTATGAATGCAGTGGGAAGAGTTGAAAGTTTTTTTTTTTAGTGCAGCAGAAACAAAGAAGCCAAAGGCTTGTTTTGAAGGTAATGTCTGAAAGATTTATTTTTAAATGAGAGTCTGTTGTGGTTTGCACATGCCTCCAACTGGCTTGGTAGTGATATGATGGCATCCATCACTTCAAATCATGGTTCTCTTAAAGAACCCTCTTTTTGGAAAGATTTAAATATATGTATATACACACATGCCTCCCTACAAGAAGAAAACTGGCTCATGAGATGAGAACTGGCTGTGTTAGAACATTTCTACCTTTATTTGCAGGGATCCTTTCCAAAAGTGAAAATCATCTGGAAATGTCCTCCCCACCTGCTGTTTTACAATTCCCTCTACCAGCCCAGGAGTCTACTACCTTATTTCCATGCGTGTTCATAGGCCAGCCTAGAGCTGATAAACCTCTGAGGCCAGGCATAGGCAAACTCAGCCCTCCAGATGTTTTGGGACTACAACTCCCATCATCCCTAGCTAACAGGACCAGTGGTCAGGGATGATGGGAATTGTAGTCTCAAAACATCTGGAGGGTTGGGTTTGCCTATGCCTGCCTGAGGTAGTAGGTGGAAGTGGTGGAATCCTGGCATTTACCGTCTCAGATTGCCAGATTGAGTATTCAATGCTGTCCTTAATGGCCCCTTGTGTTTACTAGATGCTTATTCCATGAAGGAATATTACTTGGAACATTTTTTTAAAAAAAGGCAACCTCTGCAGTCTGAAGTGACTTTCTTAAGAATCACCTAACTCTTCATGTGGAGAATGCCATTCTTGAACGCTGCCCCATGTTAAAACAAAAACAAAAAACTTTCCTGCAAGTAAAGACAGACTAGGACCCCAGGCCTCTTTGTTCTGTGCCAGTTTTCTTCTTGCAAGGAGTTTTGTGTTTTTGTGTGTGTATGTTTTAAGTTGGAGAGCATTTAAAAAGTGCTATTCTTGCAGTGGGACTGTTAGCTCAGGATTCCTCTGTTATCTCAGACCTACCTGTGGCAGATGTGTAGACCTGGCCAAAATCATGATTGACCTTTACTGGACAGTGCCCAGTATATCCACACAATCATAGATTCAGAATAGAATTGAAATACAGGATGGAACTTCTGGTTAGCACTTTGCTTGGAGGATTTGGATAAGAGACTCTCAGACCACACCGATTTATCTGTAGTTTCCACCCCGAAAGGTACAAAACACATTCAGTGTGCGGAACGAGTGTGTGTTTATAATAAACAGTATTGTATTCTTATTTTTGCAATATTATATAAAAGCAGCACTGTTCATGGTTTTGTTTCCAAAATGACCTCCTGTTAACCTGTGTTGGCAGAGCACATAAAATCCAAAGGCCACCGTTTCCACCAGAAGCAGCAGCAACACCAGCGACACCTGACCGCAGATCCCCTTTCCACAAAGCGCCATGAAGAAAGTGCCACGACTGGTGGGAACGAGAGAGAGGAGGAGAAGGATGGGAGCGTGGAAGCCTGTGAAATGTAGACTCCATCTTTGGGAGGAGGTTGTTGGTGGGAACGCTGGCCCGGGAGGCAGGATCCTACCCTCACCAAGGATCTCTCATCTAGAAAATGCCGAGTCGCCTTTCTCCGGAGATGGACGGTTCCATTTTATGCAAATAATCGAGTTGATCCAGGCATGAATGCCAGCATGCTGCTCTACTTCCTGACTATTTTTTTATTTATATAAAAAGATAAAGGCTATATTTTTAAACATTCCAATACAGTGACTTTTTATTATTGGACCAGCGTGTCTGCAAAGTTCCACTGAGCATCCTCTTGGGGAATAGAGGAAGAAGACATGTGAGGAAACAGTCTGCTGCAAAACATCCCCAATCATTTTAAGCTGCTTCACCTTCTCATATTTTGTTCCATCTGTTTTTAACAGGGAAATATCACCATAAGGCAAGGTTCCCTAGTAACTTGGGGGTTGCTGCTAACCTGTTCTCCCTCCAGATATAGCTTGACTCCAGCACCCATCATCCTTGGCCATTGGCCATGCTGGTTGCAGCTCATGGGAGTTGTAGTCCAACAACATTTGGAGGACACCAGGTTGGCAAAGGCTGACTTAAAGGGTTTGAATGTGTCCCCATGAACTGAAACAAACACAAACATAGCTACAAGCTTCTGTAGTCAGTGTGTATTTCTCATTTAGTTGTATCTTTTTGTAGCATTGCATGTGGGAACAGCTTTCCTAAGTAACTACAAAATACTTTTTTGGGGCGGGGCCGTCACCTTCCTCTGTTCATCTCCTCATACAAGTTGAACACATAAATAGAGCCTTTTTTGGATGATATGATTTTTTAAAGGGTTTTCTTGGTACTACTTAGGATTTTTCCATGGCTGGAAGCTTACACAGCTGATGATGTTCCTCCCACAAAGTGTGTGCAGATTTTGGAGGGTATTTCATGTTTGGTCCTGACATCTGAATACCCTGTTGTGGTACTTGACTAGTATCTGGACTGGGTTCTGAATGGACTGATAGGAATTGCTTGAGAGAGCCAGTGTGGTGTGGTGGTTAAGAGCGGTAGTCTCGTAATCTGGGGAACCGGGTTCGCGTCTCCGCTCCTCCACATGCAGCTGCTGGGTGACCTTGGGCCAGTCACACTTCTTTGAAGTCTCTCAGCCCCACTCACCTCACAGAGTGTTTGTTGTGGGGGAGGAAGGGAAAGGAGAATGTTAGCCGCTTTGAGACTCCTTAAAGGGAGTGAAAGGCGGGATATCAAATCCAAACTCTTCTTCTTCATCCACCTGTATCTGAAACTTTAAAATGCAACCCTCTTCTTCTGGCCCTCTCCTCCAAACCCTCTGGCTGTAGAGGGAGATAAATCTCAGCCTGTGATAGGATTCCTTCTATGTGGGGTTTTCTGACTTTAAAAACCATGGTTCCCAAACTTTTTTGGGCCACTGCCCCTGTGGTTCCATAAACCCATCACCAGTGCCTCCCACCCAGTGCTATTTTTCTAGAAAAAGAGGTGCCAGAAGTCACCATGAATGCCTTCCTTGTTCCATTTGGAAATGGCGCCCACCTGAGAGGTGCCGGCACTGAGTTCTGGTGAGTTCCAGCTGAAAAAAAACCCTGCCCCTACCCTATAAAAAGTAAAGGTAAAGGACCCCAACTGTTAAATCCAGTCGCGAACAACTCTGGGGTTGCGGCGCTCATCTCGCTTTACTGGCCGAGGGAGTCAATGTTTGTCCGCAGTCAGTTTTTCCGGTCATGTGGCCAGCATGACTAAGCCGCTTCTGGTGAAACCAGAGCGGTGCACAGAAATGCCATTTACCTTCCCGCCGGAGCGGTACCTATTTATCTACTTGCACTTTGACGTGCTTTCGAACTGCTAGGTTGGCAGGAGCTGGGACCGAGCAACGGGAGCTCACCCTGTCGCGGGGATTCGAACCGCCAACCTTCCAATGGGCAAGCCCTAGGCTCAGTGGTTTAGACTACATTGCCACCCGCGTCCCCTATGCCCCTACCCTACAAAAAACATTATTCAGGGCAGCAGTTTACACGACCCACTAAAGAAGATAATCACACAATAAAGTTCAAAACAGCAACAGTTAATTGCACATTTATTCAAAACCCAATTAAATCTTTTTGGTTTAATTAATTCAACAAAAGCAATGAACTTGATCCAGTGATACTAGGTTTTCAAATTCTGATAGTCATTCCCACCTCCAGCACCCCCCTGCCGCCCCTTTGCCTCTTAGTGCCCCCCAGGGGCACTACTGCCCACAGTACTGCCCACTTTGGAGATCACTGCTTTGAAAGGTTTAGGCCTTCCTGTGGCTGCTGGAGAAATGCTTAATGGGGTCGAGAATGGAGAACTGCCCTCTTGGGAGCAGGCTTTGTTTCAAAGAGGCTTCCACCTGGGGACTGGGAGGGAGGGAAAGAGTTGTAGGTCTGTGGAGATGCAGGGAGCCCGTTGCTTTGCAGAGCAGTGCTGTGTCAAGGCTGGCACAGTGGCCTGGTGAGGGTAGTTTAGGCAAGCAGCTGTGCTGCAGCAGGACAAAGCTGTGTGAAATGGGAAGCCTGTTTGTGCCCAGACCAAAGACCAGAGCTGACTCTGTGCCCAGGCCAGGCCTGGCCCAGAGAGGGGGCAGATTCAGGGTGCCCTGACGAGAGAAGTGCCATGAACTGTGCAAATGTCCCCGTTGTGAGTTAATGGGAGCATTTGAGCTCCCTGCCTTAGGCACCCAAAAGTCTTGGAGTAGAGGAAGCTTCCTTTCACCTGTGGCCCATCTAGTCTCGCATTTACTTCTGTGACTGACAGGCAGGGAATTTCTCCCAGCCCTTTCTGGAGATGCCACTAGGGATAGACGCTGCATGGAGAATCAGTAGGTCTGCCTACTGAGCTCACAAAGGTAATATCCTTCCCTGCCCCTTACAGAAGAAGAAACAGCAAGGATCAAAAAGCCCTCTTGCATTTACTCCCATGGGCACAATCACCAGTTGTACTTTCTCAGGTTTGGGGCTGTTATCACTTGGAGTGCCTGTGTGTGTGGTGTGTGTGTGTGTGTGTGTGTGTGTGTGTGAGAGAGAGAGAGAGAGAGAGAGAGAGAGAGAGAGAGAGGGAGAGTAGCGAGGGGGTGGGGACTAGAAAGGCCACTTAGCTCCATCTGCCTACAGCTAATCCGCAGACAAATGCCAGCCTCCCATCTGGCCACCCTGTGCCCCCCCCTTTCTTTCCTCCAGCCACTTTAGCTAAATGGCTTGGGCCAAAGATAAGGTCATTAATTACAGTGGGATTAAAAGGCAGCGCAAGCCCACCATCACTGCCCCTCCCCTCTGTCTGTATCTTTTATGCAAACCCTGTTTTACACATGCACTGACCCCCAGCCATCCTCACTGCAGCCTCCCTTGTTGCAAATTGGGGGGGGGGGGGGGCGAGGTTTCAGTCTGAAAGTTCAGCTGCACAACCTGCCTTGAATTTTTAAAAAATGTGGCATAAAAGGAAGCAGAATGCCTCTGGGTGTGTGCAGAGTGGCCGTCCCTAAGTAGCCACTTTTAGTATGCGGAAGAAGGGAATTAAAGAGAGATGGGGGTCTCTGGCTAGCAGCAGCTTGAAGGCCTAGTGGCATTAAAATGAATGGGGTCGGGGGTTGGCTTTGTCTGTTTGTGTCTATTTTGTGACATTTATGCCTTGCTTTTCCTTAAAAAAAAAAAAAGTGCACTCAAAGCAGCATACAGAAGCACGTCTAAAAGGCGTGGGTTGTTTGCTAAGTTGAAAGAGGCAAAAGGTACCTGAGACAGGTCCCCAGATTAAATCTCAGGATGGTGTATAGGTGGTTGGACTGAACATTTGGGTAAGCAGAACAAAAAGCTCTGAAACTGTGGAAGGAGAGGTGGATAGTGGTTGTGAGAAGGAGGCCAGTGAAGTGGTCTAGGATAGATCTGCCACCCCAAGTCCCCAACCTGGTATTTGGGCACTACTTTTCTCCATCACTGCATTACTGTCCAAGGAGCTCCAAGTGGCACACACTGTTCTCTCCTGCTCCTTTTTTACCTCTCACAAACCTGTGAGGTAGGTTAGGCAGAGACTGATGGTCTTCAAACCCCGGCTTCACCGGTCTGGAGTGTTAGTAGTCCAAAGCATCTCGAGGGCACCAGCTTGGAGAAGGCAGGTCTATAGGAACCTCTCAGGGGTTGACACTAGAATAGGAACACTTTTATTTTTTTTACCCATTTACAGAAATTAGGCGCAATTCAGAATGACATTTCGAAAATGTTTTTAAGTGGAGGCGTTACAAATAATTCTTGCTGATTCTGTGTGCTTAGTATTAACTTCCAACGGCAGGAGTTGCCCCTGCAAACAGGTTGCAAAGTTTTGCAGCTGTGCAGCAATGGCTCACGTGCTATCTAGTGCTCTTTCTCTCCCCCCCCACAGCTGTTCTCCCCAAATGCTGCACTCCAGAGTGCAAAGCAAACACAGGCCCCTCCAGGAAGCATAAAGAGCAATTGTGTGCATTGTCTCAAGCCAGAAGTTTGAAAGCAAAACATTCCAGCTGTCTGACTGTAGAGCAGCTTTCTACAACCTAGTGCCCTAGCTGTTTTGGACTACAACTCCCATCAGCTCCGGGGAGGGGGTCAGGTCGGTGGGAGGAATATCAGGAATATCAGCACAAAGGAGCTATTGCAGGGGGAGGGGCTGAGTTGCTTATCAAGGAAGCTGCTGGTTTGAATCTGACTTCTGTGATTAACTCACAAGGTGGCCTGATGCCAACATCTCTCATTTCCTCCTTTCTCCCAGCCTACCTTTCAGGGTTGCTGTAAGGATTCTAAGCAGGTAAAGAATATTCAAGAATGGGAATTCAAAAGCATTATAGCCCTGCCTGGAGATGCCACTCAGGATTGAACATGGGACTTTCTGCATGCGAAACAGACGCTTTCCCCTGAGCCACGGCCCTTCCCTGTGTGCATGTATGGAGAATGTCCTGCCCTCCCCGGCTGCTGGCTCCAGGCCCAGCTCAACAGTTGGAGAAACCACCTGCAACAAAGAGTTCTCTCTCCCTTCTCCCTCCGCTCATGCTGGCCCACACCTGCCACGCTTTCCCGCCGTCTTCAATTTCCTATGGCTTTCCCTACCATTTGACGGAAGCTTCCCCCTTGCAGCCGTCACTCCCTCCCCCTGCCTGCCCTAACCCCCTCCACCAGTGGGGCAGGTCCAGTTCCCAATTGTTGCCAACTGACCTTCTGTCTGCTCCCAGCAGCCCAAGGGTCTCCTGGGGTGCTAGTGAAGGACCTAATGATCTGAGACCACCATGATCTGAGGCCGTTCTTGGGCTCTGGGTTGTTGCTTGGGCAAATGGGGCACTGCCCCGCCTAGTCCAACCTGCCCTCAGCCAGCCCCTACCTGCCTGCTTTTTGCCTTGCAACCTGGCCATGGGGAGGCTGTCAGCTTCCTTCTCCATTTCACAGCTGTCCTTGTAGAACTCAGCAGGGTGGAGGGAAAGCTGGGATAAGTTGGCTCTGCCTGTCATAGGTTCTGGTGCAACCTACTGTTGGGCTCCCTGCTTTCTGCCCTACCAGGCCCAACAGGCATGAGCCACCATTGCCTTGCAGTCCTGCCCTCTGCAGCTGGAAACTTTCAGATGGTCTGCTTGGCAATACCGTCTCTTAATCCTGGGAATCTGCAGTTTGGTCTGAGTTGAGGGAAAGGCAGTCTGCAGATGCCCAGGGTCATCCTTTGCCTTATTTAAGAGAGTTTGTGTACTGGTCCAGTAAACGCTTCCGCTGCGCAACCAGCAACAGTTCTCTTTGCAGAGCATTGATTAAGTCCAGTGCAGAGATTCTTGTTGCAGTACAAGCTTCAGAGTCTCAGCAGCAAGGAAATAACGACACAGGGAAGCCTGTCTTTCCAAAGACAGGTTTATTGCAGAAAGATAACAGAAACACCTCCGGAGCTTTCAGACATTTTTGCTTCACGCCCCACACAGGCAGAGAAAACAAACACTCTTTATATACTGAGCAACTTAACAACATAACGAGCTTGACTACTTAAAGTCACATAACATTGCTAACTTGCCAGCGTCTTAGGTTTCACACCCTAACACCCCCTCTCGCTGGCAATACAAAAACAAAATTACTTCAGACCCATTTCTTCACAAAAGTTTTCATGCCGCTGAAACCCAAGAGGTTTTGTAAAACCATCAGCTTGATTTTCATGACTGGGACAGTAATTTAATTTAACAATTCCTGCTTTTACCGTTTGACAAACATTTTGAAAGCGGATATCCAAATGTTTGGTACGACCTTTAAACTGCCCATTTTGTGCTAACTTAAGACACGGTTGATTATCACCCCATACAGTGATTGGAGTGATGGCCTTTTCATACATCTCTTGTGCCAAGCATTTGTAAAATTCTAGATCTCTACATAACTCAGATAAGGCACAGAACTCAGCTTCTGTTGACGACAAAGCAATCAGGTTCTGTTTCTTGGATCTCCACCCAATCAGAGAGTTACCAAATTTTATTACACAGCCAGACACTGATTTTCTATCCTTTAAATTTCCCCAATCACTATCTGCCCAAGAAGTAATCTGTGCTTGTCCTTCAGAAGATAATTCAAGGCAAAAATCTTTGGTGTATTGTAAATATCTTAACACTCTTTGAATTCCTTTCCATGCATTTACACTAGGTTTTGAAGCTTCTCTGCTGAGTAAGTTAACAGCGTAAGCAATGTCTGGTCTACTCCATTGCGAAAGATGAAGTAAGCTTCCCAGTGCTGACTGAAAGATTTCAGCACGCTTGAATTCAGCACTATCCTTGAACTCATTGTCTTTTACAAAACCTATTTCCATTGGCGTTCTAACACCTGCACACTCCGTCATGCCAAACTTTTTCAACATTTGCAATATCTTGCCTTTTTGATTCAGTAGAAAACTGCCATTTTTGGTCCTATCTATCTGAACACCAAGATAGACCTTTACATCACCAAGATTCTTAACTTTGAAGTGTTTATTTAACTCTTTGCCTAGTTTTTTTACTTGTTCTTGTGTCTTTGAAGTATAAATCAGGTCATCTACATAAACAAGCAAAGATTCTTGAGCATCTCCTGAACCTCTGAAATATAAGCAATTGTCAGCCTTGCTCCTGCTAAAACCAATGCCTACCAAAACGTCATTCAAACACTCATTCCAATTATGAGCAGATTGCTTGAGTCCATAAATAGATTTATGTAGTTTCCATACCTGATTTGATTTACCAACTTTCAATCCTGGCGGTAGCTCCATATAGAGCTCTTCAGCCAAGTCTGAATGAAGATAAGCTGTAGAGACATCAAATTGATTCACTTTGAACCCTTTCTGAGCAGCAACTGCTAATAGTGCCCGAAGGGTTTCACTCCTTGAAGTGGGTGCATAGACTTCGGAATAATGTAACCCCTCTCTTTGTGTAAAACCTCGAGCTACAAGCCTTGCTTTGTACTCTGGTTTCCCCATCGCTGTTGTCTTTATCCTGTACACCCACCTACAACTTACTGCCTTGGTACCTTCTGGCAGTTTGGTGATGGAAAACACACCCAGTTCTTTCATAGAATTCAACTCCTTTTGCATGGCCTCACGCCACCTACTGGCCTCCTCCTGGGGTAATTGCTCAACCTCTTCAAAACTTTCAGGTTCGCAATTTGCCAAACCAGCCCAAACACTAATAGCTTGGTACCTTTCAGGAGGTATACCTTTGTTGGTACGCTTGGAACGCCTTAACAGTTCCTGTGATGTTCCTTCAGTTTCCCCCTCTGACCCAGAATCACTAGTCGTCACCGGTTTATCACTAGTAGTTGAAGAACTTTCTGATTCTGACTTTACACGTCTCTCTTGCTGTACGGGTGAACTTTTAGAGCTAGAAGATTCTGACTTTACAGACTTGGGTGAACTAGGCGATTTCTCACCCTCGTCCTCAGACTCAAATTCCTCAGCCTGTTCTGGAACTAATACCTGCCCTGGGGCCTGAGTTTCATTGTTACTGTTCACCACATCAAATAGTATGTCAGGATTTCCATGAATTTTATTCCAACCATCCTGTTCACAAAATTCTGCACTTCTGCTGATTGTGATTTTTGTTTGATTGCCTTCTACATTCACAAATCTCCAACCTTTTGTGTTGGCTTGATAACCACAGAAAAGCATTTCTTTAGATCTAGGATCGCCTTTCCTACGTTGTGCCCTAGGCACCAGCACATAAGCACGACATCCAAAAACTCTTAGATGATCAATTTTTGGTTTTTTTCCAAGTAGCATGAAGTAAGGAGTGTTGCCTACTGTGCTATTGTACACTCTGTTAAAAGTATAATTCGCATACAGTGCAGCCTCAGCCCAAAACCGCTGTGGAAGTCCAGAATCAAACAGCAAAGCAGCAATGGCTTCCTGTAATGTTCGAAATTTTCTTTCGGCAACTGCATTCTCCTGTGGTGAATAGGGATTGGTAAGTCTATGAACTATACCTTTCCTTTTTAACCACGTCTCCAGCGTGTGGTTCACATATTCCCCACCACGATCTGATTGTATTTTACGCACCCTGGTGTCAAATTTACATTCGACTTCTTCAATCCAATCCATCAGGATGGAAGCTGCTTGTGATTTTTCTTTCAGAAAGAAAACCCAACTAGCCCTTGAAAAATCATCCACCAAAATTTGCATAAATCTCGCACCTCCAAGCGATTTGACTGGCATAGGGCCACACACATCTGTGTGCACAAGTTCAAAGGGTTTCTTGCTTACTCTATCAGATCTAGGATAGTTACATGTCTTAACCTTAGCATGTTTACAAGCACAACAATCCAGAAAATTTGGACAGGGTTTAATGTTACACTCCTCAGCTAAATCTGGCATCTTGCTTACATACTTAAAGCATATATGAGCTAACCTTCTGTGTAGTAGATGTGCACAACCTGTATGAGGAGCCTTATTTACACACTTAGCTTGCGCTTCACCTGTTGAACATCTACCTGCTGCTAACTGCTCTTCATCCAAAACAAAAAGCCCATCCTCACAGGGAATTTTAACTAGCTCCTTCCCCTGTTTCGAAATGGTGCACACATCATTTTCAAACTCAACCTTAAAACCACTTTTTACCAGGCATGACACACTCAAAAGCCCATTCTTCATTCCTGGAAGAACGAAAACAGGAAGGTTAGTTTGCAAACAATTAACATAAATTGTGCCTTTAAGGTTCATTTCTCGTTTACTATTGTCTGCTATAGTCACAGTTTTTGCAACTGGCAATGTCTTGCAGTTTATCAAGCTGCCACTAGATGTCGCTGGAACTAAACTGTGACTTGCTCCACTGTCAATAATCCACTTCAAGGTTTGTTGGCTCCTTTTAGGACCCTGTTGTGCTGCCATTGCAGATAGTCCCTTATCAGCACCTGCTCCCCCTCTGGATCGTTGATTCTTGTAGTTCTCACTTCGTCTTCCCCTGTAGCTCCGGAAACTGACCTTGGACTGTTGAAATTCCTGTTGCTTTTCTGGACACTTTGCTATCAAATGAAACCTGCTGCCACATCGAAAACATGACTTGCTGGCCATAGCAGACACTTGTGAGGCTTCCTTACAGCTCTGCCTGCTAGTTCCCCCACGCTCTATGGTGGCTCTATGGTGAATTCGCCTAAGAGCTTCCCAAATTTCAAATGCAGACCTTAAATTTTCCACATGAGGTAATTGGGAATCGTCTATCGATACCATCAACATGCATCTAGCTTTAGTGTCCATTTTATCATGTTCCCTGTTCTGAGCATGTGCAGCAGCCTGTTGCTCTGCTGTGGCATCTGCTGCAACAGCCACAAATGGCTTTCGCCTCTGGACATAGTCAGCCCACACTTCTTTGGCTTCCAACCAGACTTGAGCCCTCTTAGACCACTGCACGTAATTAGCAGAGTTCAACTTTGTAAAGGGAACCTGGAAATTTTCCACAGCCATTCTTGGGGTCGGCTGCTACTCCCTCTGTGTGCCCTTGCTTCTCTTTCCCCTTGGGATTTGTTTTACTCACTTTTCAGACGCCTCCAGCCTCCTCTGAAGCCTTTTAAACTTTTTTTTCCTCCGTCTCTTCACTAGCAACCTACCACCGTCCTCTGGTTTTATTAACAAAACAAAAACACAACGGGAGGTCAAGCTAGCCTTTTGCAGCTAATGAAGCTGTAAATCTTCACTTACGCAGCTCTCTCAACTTTCTGCAGCCTCTCAGTTCCTTTAAGAGCTGGATTTACGACCAAGCCGGTCTTCTCTCATCCGAAAGCTGCTTTCACTTTCTCTGCACACAATACAGCTGTAGAAACGTAGAAAACCCATAACCTAAGAGAGTTTGTGTACTGGTCCAGTAAACGCTTCCGCTGCGCAACCAGCAACAGTTCTCTTTGCAGAGCATTGATTAAGTCCAGTGCAGAGATTCTTGTTGCAGTACAAGCTTCAGAGTCTCAGCAGCAAGGAAATAACGACACAGGGAAGCCTGTCTTTCCAAAGACAGGTTTATTGCAGAAAGATAACAGAAACACCTCCGGAGCTTTCAGACATTTTTGCTTCACGCCCCACACAGGCAGAGAAAACAAACACTCTTTATATACTGAGCAACTTAACAACATAACGAGCTTGACTACTTAAAGTCACATAACATTGCTAACTTGCCAGCGTCTTAGGTTTCACACCCTAACATTATTAGCTATACAAATTGTCCTGGAGGGAAGGGGAAAGTGCAAGTGGGTCTGTCTTTTGAGGAGGGTTGGATGGTTTGTAGTCCCAGTTCTCCAACACCAAGTTCACAGGTTAAACCTAAGCACTCAAGGTAGGCTCTGGAGCCAAAACCTGGCGAGACCGGGCTCAAATGCTTTAGAAAAATAAATATTGATGTTCTTGTCCTCCTGGGACTTTTAATTAAAAATAGGTTCTGGGGCTAAGCCCACACTCTGGTTCAGACTTGCATAAAGATGCCCCCAGAGATGTTGGTGGCTTTGGTTTGGGGCAGTTCCAAGGCGAGGTGCTTGTTGTGTCAAACCAACGACAAAGATTCAAGAGAGCAGCTCCCTGGCGGGAAAGCCTTGGAGGTTTGGCGGCAAAACTCACCCACTGTATTTGTTTTGCATGCACGGTAAATGCAACCTCTCGGAATTTGGACTTTTGCCCTTCTTTGAAGCGGAGCGGGAGAGTGGCGGTTAGGAGAGCAAGCCGCCTGAGACCAGGAGGCAGCGCTTTGGGCTGGCTGCCTGGAAAAGTTTGCCGTTGTACACAGTGGAGTGTGTGCACTTTAAGGGAGTATCTTGCTTAGCTTCTCAGGGGAGAGGTGCTCAGGGCTCTGGGATCCCTGGAAACCAAGGCCTTGTTCCCTGGAAACCCTTCTCCCACATCCTGCTCATGCCCGGGAAGATGTCTGCGAGTGCCACCGATAAGCTTAGATCAGGGATTTTCCAAATACGTACTGTGGTACCCCAGAGAAGCTCAGTTATGGCAGGCAAACCTTTTGGAGAGTCAGCTCTCATCCCCTGCACTGCACAACCACAAGGGGGGCCTTGGGTGGGTGTAATCTGTCAGTTGGCTCAAGGCAGCAGGAAGGAGCTGAGCATGACTCAAATGCATACTATGGGTGGCCATGTCCCAGAATCCTTTGCAATGGGCAGAGGCCCCTCAGCAAAGAAATTGTCGTGGAAAGGTAGAAAATGTGGGAAAGATGAACATTCTTCATTGGGTGGTCCTTGAACTTTCATATGGTCCAACACAGTGGTGGGTCTTTCTCCTGTGTGATTGGAGAGGGGGCAGGGCACATTTTCACTTGTTTCTAGATCTGCCTACAATATGAACGAACAGTTGCACTGATTAGAATGCAATATTTTACTTTGGAGATCCATCCCACATTTTTAGTGTAGGATGTTGTTGTTGTTGGTGGTGGTATACCGGCCTTCATCCAAAGATCTCAGGGCAGTTTGGTAGTCCAAAACAGCTGGAGGGCACCAGGTTGTGGAAAGCTGGGCTTGTTTGTAAAAGTGGTGTAAGGGCCTTTTCACACATGACATGAAACCCAGGTTTGCACCAAGAATATATGGGTAAATACGCATGTTTGTGCAGGCCTAGAGCACAGCTCCAGTTTGGGCAAGAGAGTGCCACAGTCGAGGCAATTAACCAGCTGTTTGTGGTACCCAAGTGCCCCCTACCTGCCAAGGGAGGCAAGACAGGAGCCGGGCTGATTGAGCAAAACAGCGCTTGTAGCCATAAGCCACAAACCAGCATGGCGGCTGGTGCCCATTGGGACTGGTAGAACGGAAGGCAGGGATCCCAACAGGTGGCGCCAGAGCCAATAACAAGTAGAGCCAACTCATGCCAGTTTTGTCCCCATCCTCCTCCCAGCCATGTTCTACAAGGGCAGCACTGAGATGAAGGAGAAGGAGGAAACTGCCAGGCAGGACCACCCCCTGGACTAGTTGTAAGCGAGAAGGCAGGCAGGTATGGGCTGGCTGAAGGCAAGCTGAGGTTGGTGGGGCTGCCTCTACTACACCACAGTGTTGAGTTAACCATCACAACCTGATGGGTTCAGTTACAGATAGGTAGCCGTGTTGGTCTGCCATAGTCAAAACAAAAAAAATTCCTTCCAGTAGCACCTTAAAGACCAACTAAGTTAGTTCTTGGTATGAGCTTTCGTGTGCATGCACACTTCTTCAGATATCTGAAGAAGTGTGCATGCACACGAAAGCTCATACCAAGAACTAACTTAGTTGGTCTTTAAGGTGCTACTGGAAGGAATTTTTTTTGTTTTAACCTGATGGGTGTGAGGGTCCATCTTCTGACATATAGATGGCTCAAGCCACTGGGTTCTGCTGGTGGGGCCATTTTGACCATACCATGACCTATGGAGTCCTATCTGTGGGGGTGTGAAGGAGAGCCTTCTTCACTGTGGCACCTGTCATGCAAAAGGCTCTCCCTGTTGAGATCAGGCTGGCACCACCTGCAAGGTGTTTCCCCCATCCATTGGAGACATACATACTTGTTCACCCAGGTGTTCCCTGACCCTTTGTATTGTTAATACCAGGCATTTTGGCGATTATTGTTTATCAGCCATTGAGTTGCATTCTACTAAGTTTTACTCAGAGTAGTCCCATTCAAATGAACGGCCATGCATAACTTGGACCCGTCTGCTCTGAATAAAAGTTAGTTGACTGCAACCCTTTGTTGCTTTGTTATTGTGTCAATTACTTTGGCATTTCTTTCTGTAAATGAAAAGCAGTATAGAAACTTTTCAATAAATAAATAAATAGATCTCAAGGCAGAGGAAGCATCTTGCCCTTGTGCCCTGGATAACAATGGGATGTCAGTTAGTGGCTGTGGCTAATGGAGCCCAGTTGCTTTTGATTGGATTCAGTGTGATTGAGCTTTAGCCAGAAGAAAACTTAGCATCAACCAGTTTTACCAAAATATTGTCACTCTTTATTGACATAAATCAAGTGTCAGTGGAACAATGTGGCTGTGTGTTTTGTATCCAGAGGAAGCATTTGGAAATCCAGATTTTCCCCTCCCTCAAGTTGTGGCTCTAGCTTAAAACAACAAATAAATTACTTTTTTATTCATAGTCCAGTAGTCTCATATAGCCTCCCCCAACCAGGTACCTTCCACATGCTTTGAACTACAACCCGTTGGTCCCAGCCAGCACAGCAAAACATCTGGAGAGCACAATCTTGTTATTGATTAGTGGGTGAAAAGGGGTCTTTAAAGCCATTCATAGGCCATGATGGGCATTGAAAGAGGTGAATGGCCTTGAGATGCTAAACCCACTAATCAACAAAGGGACTGGTAATATTGTTTTGTTTTGTTTTTTAATCAAGAGTCAGAAATTAAGGAAATGTGGACCGTGCTCTGAAAGCTCTGAAGGATGAGTTTCCTGATTTGTAATAGCAGATGGTGAAGATAATATCGAAACACATCTACATTTTTAATCTTATTCAGGTGTGTGTGTATGCGCATACATTGCCCAGCTACATGAGCTATTAAGGCTTGATTTAAGTACTGACAATGTTTTGATTATGTATAATATCTCGATGTGAACCCTTTTTTCTGTTGTGCTATTATTTTGGATAAAGGAAAGAATGTGGCTTTTGTGCTCAGATCTGTGGGTCAGATTACACAACCACTTTAAATCTTGTCACTTTCTTCTCCCTATCCACCTAGATTACTCCCTACTCCTAACAAACATGTCTGAATAACGTGTTTGTGTGCACATGCACACAAATCTCACTTTTGATCACCTTTGCCCAAGCCTTGTTTGGAACATGAAATCATAATAAAAAGGGACCCCTCTGAGCATGTGCATTTTGCCAACATAGCAAAACAGACAACCAGGCAAGTCTCTCACACAACAGATTATTTTTTTCTTTTTATTTTATTTGACACAAAAATGTACAAAATAACAGGTGAGTGGATTTTAATTGTTTATATTAAAAATCTAAAAGGTGTGACTGAGCCATTTTGAATGGAATCAGTGTTGAAGATTTTAATGATGATGTCCACCATCATCATCATCCTGTATCAATCATCCTAGTCATTCCTGATCAACAGTCATTTCCAGACACATTATTTACATCTTAAACAGGAGAACATCTCTCCATCTTTCTCACTTAGCCCTCCACCCTCCTCTGGAGTCTGGGCTAGTTAAGGAGATCCATCTCTGGACCTCTCAAGAGTTTAGGAACAGACCATCCACCTGGTTCCAAGATGGTGGTTCAACCTCTTACCAGCTTGGGCCAAACCCTGCCCCCTTTGTCTCTCCTGAAGCTTGGTCAGACTCGATGTCAGCCTTTGAGGGCTGAGAACTAGACATGTCACATCAACATGGGTGGGACTGGGACTGGAACGGTGAAGAGGAATGGCCTTGGCAACATGGCACTTCTCTGGCAAAGCTGCACTTCTGCCAGAGTTGAACATGGAGTGTCTTGGGAGATGGGGCAGATTGGCACTGAGCTGGAAGGATTATCTCTCATAATTTTATATATATGTGTGTGTGTATGTATGTGTGCGCGCATATATATATATATATATTTATTTGTTTATATATATATATATTTATTTAAAATCTCCCCCCTTCTTTCTTTCTTTCTTTCTTTCTTTCTTTCTTTCTTTCTTTCTTTCTTTCTCTCTCCTTCTTCTTCTTCTTCTTCTTCTTCTTCTTCTTCTTCTTCTTTTACAAAATGACGAATATGATGGCCAATGGTTATTTATAGCAATATGTCAACATTAAAATTTCTGCTGAAGGTTCCATGGAGAAATCCCCTTCTTGGGTCTCTGGTGAATGCCACCCACCCCTCGACTGCAGGGGGTGCTCATTGCAGCAAGGCCCGGATCTGCTTGGATGTGGTGTCATCATTGAGGTGCCGGGTGGTGTACCTAGGAAGAAGCAGGGAGGCAGTGGGAAAGGGCATACCAGTTGTAGAGAAAAGGAGCCAATTGTGCTGGCCGCTGTGGGAACAGGTGCAATGCATGTCTAAGCCCCTGATCAAAGGTAAAAATGTGGGATTTCTTAGTAGGGACTAGTTTGGCAGAAAGGAAGCGTGGATATAGGGGGAGTTTGCCGGTGAGTAGAGGGTAGGAACCTGAATGCCCAGGTGTAGCCAATAGCTTAACCCCCAGGTGCTGTTGGACATCAACTCCCATTAGGCCCAGCCAACATAGCCAATAGTCAGGGTTGATGGTAGCTGTAGTCCAGCAACATCTGGATGGCCAAAGGCTGCCCACGCCTGGACTAAAAGGTAGGTTTCTGTGATGCTGGCCAAAGCAATTAAAGTGCCAGTTGTTGGGAATGGGGAAGACGCAGTGTCCCTGAACAGCATACAGTGGTCTGAGTGCTGAGAAACTGCAGCTCCCTTGATACCAAAGCACCGGCTGGTGGGCATGAGCTAGTTTGGAATCCAGGACTCAGGCCAGCCCCTCCTGTGTGATGCACACTGGAAGGGCTGCTGGCCTCAACTCCCCAGCTGTAAAATGGGAATAATGGTCTGCCCCACAGGATAATTGTGATGTGAGGGCAATGCACGAGGGAGTTCCTTCTGTGAAGCCAGGTCAATGGTCATTTAGTAACAGTCAACTTCTCCAGTTCCTGCCACAGCACTCCTTCAATAAGAACTGCTCATGTCTACAAAACCAATTTCAGTTTCTGAAAATCTTCCACGCTATCTATCTTCAACTCCAGCACATGCCTAGGCTGCCAAAGTCATCCCAGTGCAATCCTGGTGCTTGTGCAAGGTGTGTGTGTGTGTGCGTGTGTGTGTGCATATGCATGCGCTTGCAGTTCTTTTTTGAGAGTTGCAGCAGACGTTTTCTGGCTGCCAAAGCCCATTTCCTCAAAGGTGCCTCTTGGGCTGCCTTACCTCAGTGCATTCAGAAGGCCTTCTGTGCTGTTGGAAGGCTGGTCTTTCAAGACCTTGATACATCCTTTCATCTACCGGCATTAAAACAAACAAACAAAAAAACACCCTTGTTAGTCAAATTTCAAAGGGGGAAAATGTTGGAAAAGTGCACCCACTTATACTGACAACAGTCCCTTTGTCTGTGAGCAGATTCACGAGATTTGAGAAAGGCAAAATAGGGTCTTTCAGAACATGTGGATATGGGAGGTGCAGCAAGAGAGGGGGAAATCCCGCATTTAAACTGGAATGGAAAGTCCCACCCAGCGTGGTTCTTCTGATGCTTGGTTGCTCCTATGGATCTTTGCTCCTCCTTCCCTTTAAAAGCTAATTGAGGATCAATTGTCACTAAAAACACTGGAGGCTCCAGCCTTCCCCTACATGGTGCCCTCCAGGTGTTTTGCACTACAACACCCATCAGCCCCAGCCGTTAAGGCTATATTATTCTGAGGCTGCTGAGTTGTAGTCCAAAACATCAAGAAGGTCAAGGTCATCAAAGGCTGGCTTGTCAGCTCCCTGAGTTTCTCTGATTGATGTTTCTATATGAAGAGAGAAATGTCACTCACGTCAATTTTGGAGGTCTTGGCGAAAGCCCCCACAGGATGGACATGGTCATAAAGAATGATGACCCCCACCATCACCCGCATGCAGAAAAGAAGAGTTTCGGTGTTGGTGAAGCGGCTCCGATATTCCCTGTTGCAAACAAGAAAGAGCTTCATGAACAAGCCTCCTTGGACCAGCTGTCATGCCCCACATTTCCTTCCCAGCTTTCCTGGAGAGCTCATACCATGGTACTGCTTAACACAGCCTAAAGACTCTAAAAAGATGTGATTTCCGGTATGGGTCCCTTAAAGTCATCTAGTGGGTGGGGGCTTGCTACAGATGCCTGGGTCCAGAGGTCAAAATGCTGGTGACCAGGAACAGGGCCTTTGCAGTGGTTGCCCCTCTGATGTGGAATTCCATCCCTAGAGAGGCTCACCAGGTAAGTTGCTTTGCGGCATGTGGAAGGCTGACCAATCCCATTGTATGGTGGCCCTTGGTGACTCTTTGTTTACATTTTTGCACATTCATTTGATAATAATGATAATAATAAATGTGGTCCCAGTGGCCACTCCCAGTCATCAGTCTAGCAGCCACTTTCTGGATTAATTGTAGTTTCTGAGTACGGTAACCCCATATTTTTAACATGGGGTCTCAGTTTAGTCGGGTTTTAATTGTCAATTGTGTGGCTTTTTAGACTGCTGTACGTGTGCAACCCACTTATGCTCAGTCTTTGGAGCCTATAATCATGTAGGGCATTGTACTCACGGCGTTTCCAGCATCACCCGGCAGACACAGGCCATGGTGCTCAAACAGTCAGTCGTGTCCTCAATGGGAAGAGTTTTGTTCTGAAAGGAGACCCAGTTTGCATGCTGATTACCCCCTGCTCTTCCTCCCCAGGGAGAGAGCAAGCTGAATATCTGAAGGGAGAGAGGCAGCCCCAGTCCCTGTGCCACCACAGCACAGATTCCTTGGCGTGGGTTCTGCCCATCAACCCACCAGCCATTGTGCAGTGTTAACCTTGCATGAACAGCCAAGCAAGCCTGGACTTTGCAGCAGGCTGTCACTTTAAGGTGGTCTTGGCAACTCTTGCCTCTGTCTTCTCTGCGCCTTGGGAGGCATCACTCACCTCTGAAACAAATTTGGTCGTGGCATTGCTGAGAGTCTTCAGCATCGGGGTGGCCTCTGCGTAGAAGAGGGACATCCGGTTGGCCATTTCGTTGTTCACCTCACTCTCAGCGTCTAACTGCAGGGCAGGAATGGAGATCAGTTGCAGCAAAACGTTGCGGCATGGAGGGCTTCTGTTTAAGGTCCCAGCCACTCTACTCCATCAGTTTTTCATCGCCTCCCCACCAAAACCAGCCAACATTCCATGCCCACTGGGCATGCTCAGTCCTTACTAGGTTGTTACTGTTGTTACTTTTGTGTGGGTGGGTGGGTGGGTGGGTGGTAGAGGGTGGGCACCATGTTGCCCAGCCCCAGCTACCTTAAAATGTTGAATTTCTATGTTTATTTCTATGGACAGCTCTCATTTCCATCCCTGGGGACATTTAAAAATAACTTCTCAGTGTGAAACAGGAAACCACCTATCCAGACATGATAGTTCATTTTACTCTTTTTATATCTATATCTCTCTCCTTTTCCAGTCATTCCGTTCCATTCCCCCTCCCACTTGGCTTTCCGTTATTCTTTTTCTTGACAGTTAGAGCTCATCCACACTTTTGCTTGACCCCTAATTTGATTGTGTTGTGTGCTGATTAATTCTCCCAGATCCGAGAGCTTTTCTCACTGTGTCTTGCGAAAATCCGATCTTGCCTGCTGAATCGGATATGCAGAAAATCCAAAGAGTGATTTTGCTTAATTGAGCTTCAGTTCAGCAGGTAAATTTGGATTTTTGCAAGGTACAGCCATGGAAGAACAAGAAAAGCTCTTGGGCCAGAGGGAATTACAGTAATCAGTACCCAAGGCAATCAAAATATGGGTCAAGAGGAAGTGCGGATGAGCCCTGGCTCTCAAGTGAACATACTCTGTTTGCTCTGGCATCTCTGCACATTTACACTTGCATTGCAGCTTCGAGTTCCCACCATTCCTTTGCCATTAGAATTTCCATTCATTTTGCCCAGCCTGGGTTTTTACTCTGCCTCCCAGCGAAAGGAAGGCACCGTTCCTTACCTGCAGGTTGTTGATCCGGTTTCGACTGATGGTTCTTCTATAGTAGCTAAAATCATTCTGGATGGCAGGGTTGGTCATCTGGGAGACAGAGAAGGGAGACTTCATTCAGGGATGATGAAGAAGATGAAGCAGAAGACTTTTCTCCACATATGGGAGGGAAAGGGATGATGATGGGTGTGTGTGTGTGTGTGTGTGTGTGTGTGTGTGTGTGTGTGTTTTGCAGGCTACATCTGCACCTGTGCCAACCATCCAGAGTGGGTGTTGTGCAAAGTGCCTAATATTGTTCCACAGGAGCAAGAGTCAGAAGCCCCTGTGGGAGTTTTTTTTACTTGTTATTATGCTCAGATCACATTCCCTGCTGCCGCTGGACCAACCATTGTTGGCAGCTGCCTCCTCCCACACATACCTTGAGCTCGTCAAAACTGAGGGTGAAGTGTAAGATTTCTGCAAACTGTTTGGCGAGAGCCTGTTCCCTCTCCAGGTGCTGAGTCGGGGCGTAAGGTGGGCTGGTGAGAGCTTCCAGCAAGCTCCGCAAGGCATTCTCTGGGAGAGACAGAAGGAGGGAGATGGTTAAGTTAGGCAGCAGCCCCCTCACCCGGCCAATAACTGCACAGCTTGCAGGATTAGTGCAATTAACATTTTAATGTGAACCTGCCAAAGCTTTGCTTCTGGAACCAAAGCACAGCTTCTCCTTCAAAAATTCACACCAAAAACGTTTATAGTAATGAGAAGGGAATGCAGAAGCAAGTATTTGCGTGAAATCACCATAAGGAAATGCATTGTATTAGGGACAAATTGCCTCTTAAAAATGTATATGCTAAACAAAGCCATGTACCCAGATTGGCATATTAGGAAGAAAGACATTTTCATGTGGCTCTGTTTCCTTATGTTAAAAAAAAAAAGAGGTTTGCAAACTAATGTGGAAGTGGGTTGAACTGGACTGAAGATGAGAAGAATGAGAAAATGAGACTTGTTGCTGAGATGGGGGAGGGCACTTACCAAGTCTAAGGGAAAACTCATAAAACCGCTTCAGCTTTGCCACAAGGGGACACACGGCATTCCATGCCTTTTCTTGGAGCTGCAAGTCACTGGGGTTTTGGATGGCCTGCAATAAAGTAACACAAGATGCTAAGTTTTCTTCCTGAAATGTTAGCTTTGCAAAAGTACAAAAATCATTGTAGGGAGAGGGGGGGAAATCCAGACCACTTGCTAGCATTGCTCCTAGCTCTGGAATGTGGGGGTCAGCTTTGGGAAGGGCTCAGGTCATACCATGACGGTTATGCTCTGCCCTCCACAGTCCGAGGCAGCAATGCTTCTAAACACTAGTTGCTGAAAGCCACAAGAGGGGAGAGCACTCTTGTTCGCTTGCTGGTTTCCCACTGAATAATCTGGTTGGCCACTGTGAGACCAGGATGCTGGACTGGGTGGGCCACTGGCCTGATCCAGCAGGCTCTTCCTAGTACCTCTCTGATCTCTTGCCCAGCTCCAGTGTAGGACTGCAGTTCCGCCAGAATGGTCTGCGCCTCCTCTAGGACAGCGTTCACCTGGTTCCACACAGCTGTCTCGGCTTCTGTGGGCTGTGCATCTGCAGTGAACCCCACCCAGAGAGAAAGGGAGAGGTCAGGACACTCGTGCTGCAGGACACTTTTTCAGCCCAGCCCCAGGGGGAAGGGAGGGAGGGACACTGGGATGGCTTGCTTGGAATGAGGGGGTCCAAGAGCTCCCTTGGCCTGGTCAGGGGTTGGGGGGGCAACCCAAGGAATGTCAGGGGGACCAGGGGAGTAGCCATTTGCAACCAGAAAGTTCTGCCTCCCCCCAAACCCCTTGGCATCATGGGCAAGGCTTGTTGGGTGTACCCAGGTCACGTTGTGCAACCGCCTGGGGAGGGGATGAGGTCTTGGGCTGCCCCCAAAGAACACTGGGAAGCCATGGCCCGGCCTGTGAGCTGCAACAGAGCCCCTCTCTTGCATGTTTTTCTATGGGAAGCCCACAGACCACCCTTACCGTCTGTAGCCCTCCAAACATTTTGGACTACAGCTCCCATGAGCCTCAGCGAGGGCTCATCCACAAATGGTTAAAGAGTGGGTTTCCCCAAAGAAAACGGCCAAGCAAACTGAAAACCACTTGGATGTGTGCCTAGAAAGCATGGGAGAAGCAGAAAACCTCCCAGACATGTGCTTCCTTGCCACAGGACAAACGTCAATATGGACAAACCCTGACTCATACAACCATGCTGGCTGGGGCTGGTGGGAACTGTAGTCTGAAATATCTTAAGGGCAACAAGCTGGGGAGGGCTGCCACAGACCTTTGGCCCTTAGCTGTACCGGGAAAATATTAGAAAATAAATATACAGGAGGACCAAAAAGAAACCACAAAGTATAAAAAACAAAACACTAGGAGGCCCTAAACCAATGGCATCCTAGGCAGTGAGCTGCCCCCCACTCTCCTCCCCAAAGCAGGGCTTCAGGGCTGTTGGCCTGCCTGTCTGGCCTTATCTAGGTCTAATTCGTCTTCCATGCCTCTCTCCCCAGACGGCATACCTTCAGCAGTCCTAGGGCCCAGCAGTTCTCATGCACACACAGAATGGGAGCTTGAGAAGGGGGAGGGGGTCAGGCACACAGAGCCCACCTACAGCAGTCGAGGTCCAGGCTGGTGTCTGCTTGTGAGGAGGTGTGGCAATGTGCCATTCAAACCCTGAAAGTTAATTGTTTGGCAGTGCTGCCTGGACACTGCAGGGCTGCTAAATGCCTCTTCACTGAGAAGCTAGCACAACTCTAACAAATCCTGGAAATGTGGCTGCAGTCAGGCCGTCACTCTGGAGGAGATGCAGACTGCTGCCGGTAGGACGTCTCCAAATGTGGGAGCTTCTGAGCGCTTTGCTGGAGCAGAAGCCTTACTTTCTGGCTCATCACCCTTCCCTTCAGAAAACAACTGTCCACTATCCAGGGTTCTGAGAAGGTCCACCAATCTCTTCCCTTGCCCCACCTCCTTTGCTCTCAGTGTGATTGGCTACTGCCCTTTCCCACTGCTATATAATGATCATCTTGCCAGAAAGAAGGCATTGCACCTGCAACAGAAGCATATTTCTGCTGTGCACAGCCCAGCAGCCATTATCTTGTCTGGTTGCTGACTCCCTCCTCTGCCTCTCTAGATCTCACCCTGAAGCTTCTTGGGGAATTCCACATGGCAGTTTATTGCTGACTCGGTGCTGCTCATTCAGTAATGTTTTTGCAGCATCCACATGACACCCACCTCACAAAAATACTGTCCCATATTATTCTCCTTTTTAATATGGAATTTTTGTTTTGTTTTTTACCATATCCATGAGAAATCTGGTAAGTAAATAACTTGTGGAAGTGGTAAATCTGGATAGGGACATGGGATGGCATTTTGGTGAGGTCAACATTGTGTGGATGCTGCAAAAAAACCATTTGTATGCCTGAGCAGCACTGAATCCACAAGAAACTGCCCTGAGGATACAAGCCCTTGCCTCTACACCTCCACACAAAACGAAATAAATCAATTTTAATCATGAATTAAATCAATGAAAGAAAGTAATGAATGAAAACAAAGGCAAAAAAATAAAAAAATCCCTTCTCACGTTCAAAGTCAAGGAAAAAATTAGGGCCTTGGTCAAGCTCGTTATAAGTCAACACTTTAAGAAGGTTCCCCATGTGCTACCTGCAAGAGAAGAGACAAGAGGGAGAAAAGCATGATGGGTAGTGAGGTGGGGAAGGAAGGAGAGGTCTGTGGGAGAATGTCACTGGGAAAGGTGCCCCTTTCTGGGTAGCAGGAAGAGTCATTCAGCAAACAATTTCTACATTCAAATAGGACCACTAACCAGACGTTACGGCTTATTTGGCTGCAAGTGCTTGGTGATAAGGTGAACATGCCCACAAACTTTGTAGCATTCAGAGGTATGTTTTAGTCAGTTCTCAATTAATTGGACCAGTCTCTGCCAGCCTGGTTCTTTCCTGGTGTACTGGACTACAACTCCCATCAGCCTAATGGAGTAGTAGCCCAAAACACCTGAAGAGAACCAGGCTAGTGAAGGCTAGACTAGAGGGGAAGAAAATAAACAACTGTTGGTGGTCCACGTTTGAGTATAGAGAGGCCCACCCCACCTCTTCCTGCCCCTGAATGGAGATGTGCATTGACTGATGGGGAGGAAGACCAATGATAAGGAACAGAGGAGGACAAGAGTCACTGTTCTCCAACCAGATTTGGGGGCTAAGGGGAGCGTGGTTGTTCAACAGGACCTATGGCTGGCAGGTTTGGGAGAGTCTCACCAAAGGTTTAATTTATGATGGCAGCCAAAGCATTTGCCCACATAGGGGCTCTATTTAGCCATCAGGCCTTCGTTCAGCCCACACATTGGCACAAGTGTCAGTCATGTTTGCTTAGCAGGACCCAATAGCCTTGGCGGCCATAGCAACAGGCCAGAAATGCTGCAGGGCCTTTGTGAATCAGTCCTTACCTCTTTGGAAAGGGAACAACAGACAAAGCCCTGCAACAGCTTTCCCCAATCTGGTGTTCTCCAGATGGTTTGGACTCCAATTCTCATCAGCCTCAGTATCATACAGATATGCTGCTGGGGCCAATGGGAGTTGTAGTGCAAAAAATCTGGAGGGCACCAGGTTGGGAACACAGAAAGGGCATAAGAACAGCTGGCACGAAATGGTTTGCTGCTGCCCAGATCAGAGGCTGCCTTTTCTTTTCCCTCTTTGATGAGTCCAAGATGTCACTGACCCTAGAGTTTGGGGATTAGACCCATGAGTTCAAGGCCCAAATCTCTCCTTGGCTATGAAGTTCCTTGAGTAGTTTTGGACAAGTCTCTCAAACCCTGGCATTCCTTGCAGGTGTATTGTTTTTAAAATGCTGTTGATTTTGTTTCTGTGTTATTGATAATTATTTTATATTATTTTATGTATGCCACTTAAAAGATTTTTATTATTATTAGTCAGTCTATGGATTTCTTCTGAAGAAAGAAATATTGTGAAGACAGTCAACTGTAAAACACTTGGCAAATGTTTGAAAAGTTGTGGAAATTGGCCCTCAGACAGAGAAAGATATTTCTATCCAACTCCTCTTGGAAACAATAATACTTAATATAGTCCTTTTAAGTACTCAAGAGTGATTCAGATACACTTTCACAGTAATCCTTTAACTGTTTCTTCCAGATAAATTAATATCCACATATTACAGATGGAAATTCCAAGGCCAATAAATAGTAGTCTGAGTGTGGTGAACACAATTTGAAGGAGGGACTGCCCAGTTCTCAGCTCACACTTTAGTTACCACACCTGACTGGGAACACCAGGGCATGTTGGATGTTGGACGGGCTGGTCACAACTAATATTCATCCTATTGCTTTCAACAGGAAAAGTGGAACTTAACTTTCTATGCAAATAATAATAATAATAATAATAATAATAATAATGTATTAATATTCCCTTCCTAAGTCCCACTTTTGCAAGGTTAAAGTTCTTCTTAGGCTGTGTACACATGATTGTCTACTCTGACCCTAGTGCACTCCCACTGCTGGTGTTTGAAGCTGTGTACACATGATATTAGCCACAATCCATATCTATTCTGAAGCTTCCTGTGAAAGACTGTGGTTTGATGCATCTTCCCTCAAGCCAGCTTCCACCCCATTCACTTTGCAGTTCAGCAAAGACAGCTTGGGGGAGGGGCCAGTTCCCAGGATTCTCTGGGAGCAGCCATGGCAGCTAAATTGCAAATCTGTAGTGTAGTTATGCCCAGTCTGTTACAGTGTCTGGTTGTCACTGCCTGCTGCTTCCCAACAAAGTCTTCTTATTTTTTTAAAAAAGTATATTGCCACCACCTCAAATATTTATATAGTAAAGTGTGACCCCCAAAATTTGTGGAGAACAGCAACTCCTTCTGTCAGTAATCACAGACACCACCCCCGTCCCTCCTTTGCGCATGGGACTTACTTTCAAAATCCAGGAAAAAATGAGGACAGTTTTCTAAATCTTTGCCCAATACCTTTATCAGGTTGCCCATGGCCAGCAGACCTGAGCGGGAGAAACAGAACAGAAGATGGAAGAAAACAACCGAGGCAGAGAGAAATAAAGAGAGATTGAGAGAGAGAGGAAGAGAAAGGCTGCAAGAAAGCTCCTCTGAGCACAGAGTTCCTCTAGAGAAGAAGGAGCAGCTCATGTGGTACCTTCCAGGTGTGGAACTCCAACTCCCAGCAGCCCCCATAGCCAATGGTCAGTGAGGGTGGGAACTGGGAGTGAGGGAACTTCTGGAGGGCACCACACTGGCTTCCCCTACTCAGAAACACTGGTCTTCAGTTGAGGGGTCGGAGCCCACAATTGGGTCACACGGCCTGTTCTAAGGTGGGTGGCAGCAGCACCACTTCCGCCATGTAGATGTATGCTACAAAATTCAGAAATGGGTGTTTACTGAGAGCCCCTTTTCCAATGGGGTCCCTGTCCATAGCCCCTTTCTGGCCCAGTGTAGATCCTCCTCCTTCTCAATGCTTCTCACCACCACCTTTCTCCTTCCTAAACCATCCCGCCCACAGCACCCTTGGGAAAGCAGGACCTCCCAGCTTACCTGCTTCAGAGAGAGCCCTCTGTCCTCAAACAGGTCCTCTCTGAAGGGCTTGAGTGAGTGAAGAGGGCACGTGTCACTGCTGCTGCTGCAGGCAGCTCAGCTCTGTCTGTAAATCTCATTGCAACCTTGTCTGTGTGGAAATCCCACAACCACTTCTATATTTTCTATTTTGGACTCCCAGAGGGAAGCAGAGTGTGCTGTGCTGCACCTCAGACTTCCTGTGAGAGCTTTCTGCGTGCTTCCAGAGCCCTCAGCCTCCACTGGACTTCCCCTTCCTCCCAGCTCAGCAGCAGAACAACCGTAGCTCAGCAGCTTCAGTTCCACCACGCAATGCCTACAGCAGGACTGGGGAGCCTGTGGCCATAGACATCTTTGCTGGACTACGACTCCCATCATCCCTGGCCATTGGCCATGTTGGCTGGGGCTGATGGGAGCTGAAATCCAACAACATATGGTGGGCTACAGATTTTCCCACCCCTTGACTAGGGTATGAATGGGCACTCGTTGCCAATGAGAGACCACAATCTGATCCTGGCAGTAGCCACCCACTAGTCCAGTTTGCTCTCCTAAAGCTCTCTACTGGGGCAGCTCTAGGTTTTGGGTAAGGCACTTTCAGTGGGCCCTCTCCTCCACAGCATGTCTGCCTGCTCACTTTGTCCTCTCTTTCCAGGCCCAATCCATACAATCACCCAGAGGGAAAGCACAAGGCAGCACTGAGGGTGCTGTTGCTGCTGCTCCTTGCATGCTCAGAGGAGGCAGGTGACAGCAAAGAGGAGTTGCAGCAGGGCTAGGAGTCTCCAGAGAGTTGCAGTGGCTCTCCCTGCAAGTGTGCGGGCCTTGGCAAGTGCCCAACAAGGTCTATCCCTGACACCGTACAGGGTGATGTGAAGCCTTTCTTGGCATCATTAACAACAGCGACCCTTTTCAGTTCCTTGTGACTTCATGTGAGTTGAGCCTGGTAGTCATAGATTAAGACCGGCCTGGGACTGGGAGAAGGGTCTGTTGCACTTTGGATAAACAGTGAGCCTCTTGGTCAATGACCTGTCCTCCTGATTGGCTCTCTGCTCTCTGCTTCCTTGCTACTGTGCACCAATGAATGCTTTGTAAGCCTGACCTAACCATACAGCGAATGAAGCAGTAAAGACTTGATGACTGCAATACACTCAATGTGGGGCTGCCCTTGGGCCTTGTCTGGAAGCTCTGGCTGGTGAAAAATGCTGCAGCTAGACTGTTGGTGGAGACAGACTATTGCCAGCACATAACTCGTATTATGCCCATATGCTACCAGACCAACTTAAAGGTTATGGTGTTAATTTACAAGACCCTTAACAACTTGGGCCCAGGACACTTAAAAGAGTTATAACTTTTCCTGATCATGGAGGTCTTTGAGGGAATCACTGCTAGCAACCCAATGTAGTAATTGGTAATTACAGAGTTAAATATTGTCTCCAGTTATTATGGGCTAAGAATCAATCCTTCAGTTTCTTCTTGTGGTTACTTTCATTTTCCTGTGTTAGCCAGCTTGTGGATAAAAAGCCACTTGTTTTGGGCCTACAAAGTGAATATCCTTGCTTTATCTGTCTATATACATAGAAATGTAAAGTGTTGTCATGCTCTGGAGTTTGTGTGGCTTGCCAATAGACAGCCACACCAACCAATGGGCCTGCAGCAAGGTTTAATGGAGGACAGGAAACACATCACACAGCAGTTTAGCAAGCTGCTCTGTAAAGCACTTCACTCTCCTTTAAAAGGTGGTGGGGCCTGGGGTGAGCTTGGGTGGGGGAGGGTGTGCAGAGTGAGCTGTGAGAGAGCACAGGCAAGGGCATGGGTGAGGTGTAAAGCGGGGGTGTGTGTGTGTCAAGTGTGGGGAAAGGACTGTTGGCAAAGGGGCAGGTGGAGTTGGCAAGTGGAGTGAGCAGGGGAGGCAGCCCCTAGCATTAAAGAAGAACTTAGCACCATTTGTGGCTCAGATATGCATGGCTTGTGTCTCTTAAGGGCCAGGCAGTCCATATTGTGGGCCTGATTCTGTGGAACTCCCCACTAGTTGAGATCTGACAGACCCCTTCTCTACTGGACTTCAATCAAACACTTCTCAAGGACCTTTCTATTTTAGCAGGTATTTAAATAATT
Source organism: Podarcis cretensis (assembly GCF_951804945.1). Lineage (NCBI taxonomy): Eukaryota > Metazoa > Chordata > Lepidosauria > Squamata > Lacertidae > Podarcis > Podarcis cretensis. The sequence continues at coordinate 34,837,872 of NC_137177.1, forward strand.
GTACATTATTCAAGTGTATTTGTCCAAGTTCATTTATTCAAGTTATGTTTTTATCTGTGATTTTGGTTTGTGTTAAACTGATATACGAGGAAGTGTTTTATTGGTTTTTGCAAAAACCTCTTTGTGACAATCTGTGGTGAAAGGAGGTCTGTAAATATTGCAAATAAATAATAAATAAGTTGTGATGTGGCAGAATGGATGGTTATAATTTCAGATTGCAAATATCAAACTGCAGGTGGGGGAGGGGAGTTGTCACATTTTAGAAATACTTATTTGCACCCCCAAACTCATGTTTTGATTGCAAGTTCTTTACATAAGAGTATTCTTTTTATTAAAAAAATATTATGTTCCATCTGATGTGGCACAGTGCACTCCACTCCCTCAGGATTCTGCCACCTTGTTCTGCTACATGTTTAGAGGAAGACCTGCCTTTACACTTGATTTTCTAGGCCTCACCCAGCACCCTCTGAACTCTAAGACTGGATAGGTCCCTGCATCACACAAGCAGCAAAGGGGGCTGTATTTTTTACCTCAGTTTGTGATGCTTCAGTAACCTCTACAGCAAGAAGCAGGCTTCTGTAGGGTTCATAAAACACTTCATTAACTGGGAGAATCCTGCAGCATGAGAGAGAAGGGGGTGGGGGGGGAGAGAAAACGCACTGTTAGGCTTCCAGATTTAGACCATTCTCATGAGCTAAGCAATTCGCATTCAAATTGCTGATCGAAGGTGCCTGAAATGAAGCTGTGTCCTTGATGGAAACCTGGAATTGTGAAAACTGAACCCCATGCATGCATGCCAGAGATAGGGAGAGAAAGTATTCACTTCATCAAGTGCATTGCACAAGAAGGAATGGAGAGGGTGATGACCAAAGGCCACAGTGTGGCTCTTTGACCACAGAACAAGTCATTTTATTCCCTCACATTGCCACACGGGCCAAGGCAAGCATTATTCAGTAGAAGCATGAAGTACTTCTTCCATTCCTGGAGTTATTCTGCCATGGTGGTTCATCCCTCATGACCTATCAGTTTACTATTTGGATACAGTCCATGAGGAGGTCCCCCACATCACATGCCCCATTGGGATGAATGGCAGGTACACAGGGGCTTGTTATAAAGGGCCGAGGCCTTGTCTTTTTATCTGTTCCTAAGGGCCTGCACTGGCCATTCCAGCAGGCTAAAAGGCATTTCCTTCCCAGCAGTAGCATTCCCCTAATCTCTGATGTTTTGTAGCCAGCTCTAGCTATGCAGGGGTCTTTATGCATTTAGAAAGGCACTGCTGTCCAGTGGCGTAGCGTGGGTTGTCAGCACCCGGGGCAAGGCAAGTAATTTGTGCCCCCTAACCCGTGGATTTGCGCCCCCTAACCCTACCCCTAACCCCCAGATGTTGCGCCCGGTGCGGCCAGCCCCCCCTGCACCCCCCACGCTACGCCACTGCTGCTGTCTATATCCACATGTCTAGAGGTAAAACAGGACAAGGGGAGAGAAAGGCTGAGCAGAGTTTTAATCCACATTCACACAACAATATCCAAAATGCATATGTATCCAATATTACAAAAGACTCCTGTTTGGTGCCCTGTTTCTCAAACTACCTTCACACTGATCAGAGCCCTTAAGCTGATCCTGATTTGTCTCTTACCAACAATTTTGTATAGGGTAAATATATCCCTGCCCACTGCTCCCCCCCCCCGCTTTGCCCTGGTGTGTACACAAACAAAAACAAATTGAAGCCATGTTGATGTGAACAACTAGCAGGGAAATTGCTGTGAAATTCACCCCCCTGTCAAACTTCAGTGCATTATCACCCTCAGTCTACTGCTTCCCACCCCCCTTTGCTTCTGGCTGGCAACATTTTCCTCACCTGTCGTGAACAGGTCATTGGAACTGTTCACTGTGGACTCAAGCTGCAACTTTCCATACAACTGTTCAGCCTCTGGAAGCACAACATGGGCACAACATGTTGTAGCGAACAGTGAATGCTTGAAGAAGCCACTTGCTGTAAACTCTGGCCCAATCCAGGCTGGGGTCTGTGTTTGCTTTACCAGGCTAGCACCACTGCCCGCCGTTTCCTCTTTCTTATCCATGTCTATTTCTCCTCTGAATAACTTTGAGATTCCTGAGCCTCCCCTTCCCAGATTCAGTAGCCTTCTCCTATGGGAGCAGCTGTGGAGAGGGCAGGAGAGACGCACTCTGCAACCGACTTGAAGACCTGCCCTCTCTCTTTCTCTTTGGGAAGTTCTGGAGGAAGAGGCAGAGTTTTATCAAGCTCCCCAGCTGCAAGATCATGGCTTGAGTGGGAGGTTAAGCTCTGACCACCAAGCAGTTCTTCTGCCCGTTCTCCTGATAATGTGTACAGCTACTGTTGCTGCTAACATCACCAGCAACAAACCCAGCCACCTTGCCGGGGTCCCAGCAGTTTAATAGAGCAAAACAGAGCTTTAGAAAACTACACACACATATGCAAATATTTATGCAAACACACACAGAGAGACAATTCAGAAACCTTTTGTAACCATTCAAACCACTAGGATTTCAGAGGTCAATTAAGGATACTGGGCAAGTGTATCAAAAGAGAGCTGTCCTACGCACCTGGCCACCCAACTTTGTGGTACATCAGCTTGTCTTCTGCTCTGCGCACCCCCCCCCCTTGCAGTGTGCAGAATGGCGTCTAAATCTCTCTCCTGATTAGTCTTCTCAAGAGCTCTTTACTGCTACTTGACCTACTCAGACTGAGCAGCTGCTCCAAGGCAGTCCCTACAAGGCCCACCTTGGAGGATCCCCAGATGATGCATGGGAATGTACCAATGTGTGCACAGACAGGATGGACCTGTTCACAACATCTGAAGGTCCTTGACTGCAAAAACCCATTTTGCCAGGTTCAAAAAGGCTTCCACTGTCTTGTTTCATACCACAGAGCACTTGCTTCATGAACCTCAACCCTTGAACTTTATCTGCAGCCTGGCTGAAAGTTAGCTAAGTCCTTCCTGGCCTTTCCTGAGCTTTTCTTCAGCTTTTGCAGAAAGTGGTGGCGGCAAGGGTTGGTTGCTTCTGACACCATGTTTCAGTAACTGAGCAGAGGCAGGTCTCATTTTTCAAACTGCTTTATTTCTAGGCTCACAGACAATGCTGTCCCCTCCTGATCATTTCTTTCTCTTTTCACATTCTACTCCAGACCTCTTGCTGGTGTAATATAGCATTGATGAAGGTTACTGCCAGGGCTACATCCATAGAAGTCAGTGGCTCACAGCAAATATCAGGTTAAAATCTTCTTATTTTCTTTTTAAAACCACCCTCATTGATTGGGGGGAGGGAGGAAAGGGCAGCTAGGCCCAGGGTAGTGCCAGGGTTCTTCCAACACATTTTTGTAACATTCTTCTATGCAACCAGTATCAGGAGCTGTGAGGCTTGAACCAGGTCAGGCACTGGCTCCATGGGTTGGAGGAAGGAACCAGAGGTAGCTCCAGTGGGGGCTATGCACAACGTCCCAGAATCCTCCTGGGCCAGGGAATCAGGTGACAACTGAGGGCCAATCCACTGCTATTGCTACTTTGAAGTTCCCAGTTCTTCTCATTTCCCTGAGTCTGGGAAATTCATTAGCAACGTGAGCAACTTCCTTTTTCTCTGCAAGCCTGCTGGTCTTCTTCAGCCTCCCGTTTCCTGAAGGTGTGTGCCCTGCAGTTTCAGCACCTAGCAGCAAACTTGTAAGAAAGACCAGTAGATGAAGAGGTAAGCCCTGGCTGCAGGTTCTTCACAGTTCTTTGTAATTTTAAAAAAGAGAGGGCTTGTCCACGGGTCCGAGCGGTGTTCCACTTGTCACATGCTTTCTAGGCATGGCTCCGAGCAGTTTTGCCGTTCCCCTGCTGCTTTGCCCTGGAAAACCTTCTTTTTAGTACTAAATCAGAGCAAATGTCAATTTGGAGAAAACCCAACCAACATTTGCTCCAGTTCAGTGCTAATTATCAGGTTTTCCCAGGGAAGTGTGGGTGAGCCCAGAGAGTGTGGAATAAGAGGGTGGGGGAAATGCAGGCTAACACTTGGGTAAGGATGACATCTTGTGGACAATGCAAAAAGGCATGCACACCTAGGACACACAGTTTTAAGCTGCTGTGTGAACTTAGCCCCAGATGTGTCTTAAGATCTATCCTAAACTGCCTCTGCTGCAGGGTGAAGTCACTGAGGCTGGTGGCTTGGCCTGCCTTTCGTTCCCCCTCCTTTCTGCACAAGCAGTGTCTCTTGTGAAAGTTGAACAGTAAACTAATGATCAGTTTATTTGCATTGTTTACAGTGATTTAACTGACTTCAGGGGCTTGTGAGGGGGGAGAGTGTCTTTAAACATGCCATAAGGCCAGACATGCTCTGGTGAGTCCTTTGTGGTCCCCATTCTGAAGGGCACAAGGAGGGCTTTCAAAATAGAAATTTGCTTTGGTTTTTCAATTTCCTACATCAGTACAAAATGGAGGGGAACTACACAGACCCGCATTATGCATGCTCAAATGTTAATGGTTCTGTGCTCCTAATTATGCCAACTTTTAGGAGGTTGTTGGGGGGCTTCCGAAATGCGTCCATGGTGCAAAATGAGCCCACTGGCAACCTTGCTCATGAGAAAATGGTGTGAGTGGGAGCTGGAAATGAGAGGGAAGTAAAAGGTACTCTGAGAGAGGTGCTGGGGCTCATGCAGCTTCCTAGCCCTCAGTTCCAGTGCATGTGAGCAAGCCAAGTGGTGAGACATTTTGCACATGCTCAGAGCACTCTTGTCATCTGAAAAGGGGAAACAGAGCCAGGAGCTGCATGCAGGTGTTGTGACTTGGTCCCAGATCTCTCCAATGGGGATGCCTTTGATAATTGCTTTGATCAGGGAGAGACGTGGCTCAGTGGTGAAGCATCTGCTTTGCATGCAGAAGGTCCCAGGTTCAGTCCTCAATCGCATGTCCAGTTAGGGCTAGGAGAGAACCCTGCCTGACAATTTGGAGAGCTGCTGCCAGGCAGCGTAGACACTACTGAACTACATGGAGCATTGGTCTGACTCAGTATAAGGCAGCTTCCTGTGCTCCATTTTGAGTCAAGATTGACAACGTGGAAGGTATTGTGACCCCTTGAATTCACTAGAATTTGGAAAGGGATATACTGACAGCCTCCCTAGTGAGAAGTAGGACCTACTGGTTGCACCTGTGACCTTTCAGGTGAGGAGTCTGTCTCAGCCTCTCACCTGTTCATCAGATTCCTGCAATGGACACTATCCATGCATTGCCGCCATAATTCATGCTTCTGTTCCAGTTTGCTGTGCTTGTAAATGCTTGGTGGCTTCCTTTGCTGGGCACCATCTATGGGGATTTTGTGAAGTTTCCTTCTGTGCTGCTTGGGATGTCTCCCTTCACCTGCACCACCCAGTTCTGACCAGCTGCCTGGAACCTGCTTCCTTGCTCTAGATCTTGCCCTGCTTCTGGTTTCACTCTGTTCTATGTCCACCTTCTCTAGACTTTGCCAACTACCTTCTGTGCTTTGCAAGGGGTGAGGAGATGCAGGAGTCAGCCTTTGGGAGAGGAGAACCAAATGTTTTGATCCAGGAAGGTAAATTCTGGAGGAAGCAGTCTGTCCTGAGAGCTGGGTAGAGGAACACAATTCATGGTCTCTGCAGGGGCTTCTAGATGGGGACAATATTATAAACTGGTTGTTCAGATATCACAGATGAGCGACTGGAAACAGGTTATGGTTTTGGTTTTAAAAAAACTTATCAGAATTCCCTTCAAAAGGGTGAATGTGGATTAAATGGGGTGGGGGACACAGGCCGGCATTTTGATCTGATGGTGTCAGGTGGAATGCATGAGGAGCAGACATCCCACAACAAACCCTTGTCTGGAAGCACACCACATCATAGGTTTTATGCCACCCAGGTTTTCTTGGTCTGTTTTACACACACACACACACACACACACACACACACACACACACACCCCTTGCCTCTGGCAACCAGCGCTAAGATGGGAGAATGGCATGCATTGCCTTGTCACCCCTCTGCTTCTCCTTTCCTGCTCTGCCAAGGAGGAAGGGAGTATTTCAACTCAGAGGCAAATAAATTCTGCAGGTTCACACCTAAGTAGTTTGGGAAGGGGGGTGGGTTGGAGGAGCAAACTGACTGCTCACAGTCTGAGACCTTCCCAGTTCACTGTCACCGTGCTCTGCAGCCAAATCAGGCAAGCCTACACTTTGCAGCCGCCACCTTCCTGCACCTGGTGCTCTCTGCAGCTGTGCTGGCTGCGTTCCTTTGCCCATTAGGGCAGCAAAACATTTGGAGGGCACCAGGATGGGGGATCAAGACTGACCAAGATGGTGCCCTCCAGATGCTACAGTTCCCATCATCCCTAATCATTAACCATGCATGGATTTGGACTCTGAATTGTTTGGAAGAGGGAACCAGCTTTGGAGAAAGACTGGCTTCGAGGGTAAAGGAGGGACCTGGCTCTGGGAAGAGGGGAAATGGCATTAGTGGCTTGGATCCTCAAACCCTGGAGATCTACTGCCAGTCAATATGGACAGTACTGAGCTAGATTGGACCCAGTTTAAGGCAGCTTCCTCTTTTTCTATTAAATCAGCCCTTCATTCAGAATCTTGAGTTCCACTTTGTTTGATACCAGGAGGCAAAGGCTCCAACTCCAGGCCCACCGAGCAAAGCCTGGCACCTTCCTCCAATGTGTTGTGGACCAGCCTTTGCTGCTACCTCTTCATCTCCATCTAGGAGCATATGCTTCCTCTGGTCCAAGATGTGCAATCAGGTTTTGCTCATTGGGGCATCAAAATCCTTTGCATATGCTGTTGGGGCCGTTTTGCTTCTTGTCTAGGAAAGCGCCTAGTGCCCCAGATCTCACGTAGCCAACACCAAGCCTGAATCATGCACCTTGTTCTTCTCACCATATCAAGCGAATGCATGAAGGAGACCAGAGTCTGAGATTCTGCTCTTGTTTCCAGACAAAGAATGGAAGAGGGGGAAACTACAGAGGAGACCACTCAAAGGCTTCAAGAGGTTGTGAGAAAGGAGACACAAAGCTGGCTGTGGAAGGAACACACTCATTCAAGTTCCATCAATGAGTGACCTAAATCAACCCCAGGCAGGCCTTGGATTTTGAGCAGATCTGTTTCCCCCCCTTTTTTCCTTAATGAGTTATCCCAAGAGAAGATCCCATAGTGTAGATTTCACTGCAGCATCTATAATTATCCTCCCAAACAGAATCTACTCCAGACATCCAACAATTATTGAGTGGTTACGACCTATTCCTAGGGGCAGTTGCCTGTAGCCTTCATCCAACTGCGAGGGAGATGCACCTGGAAAGCTCTTTGCACATATGAACATGAGCATCCAAATGACCTTAGCAACCACCTGGTCCGGCCTTCAACAGGGGACAGCTCAATGCTTCTAAGGGTATGGAGGCAGCTTGCCTATCCCCCACACTTCAGAGGAAGTCTCCCTTCTAGGAACTAGTAAAGAGTGCTGGGGGGGGGGGTGCAGTTTGACAAGGGAGACCAAACCTGAATCTTCATTCATTATTACAGAATAGACAATAGACTCTCTATATCTATCTGCTCAGTATCCTAGGACACTTTGACCTCTGTCTGGACCAATGTCAGTGGGAGGAAGACAGAGCTGTACAGGTGAATTTATATGCTGACACACTCTGATAAGTCCATCCCTTTCCCAGGTTGCAATAGTCACCCTTTCCGATACACACTCACCGGTCAGCAGCATCACTTGCAAGGTAACCAGCACCTTGGACCACCTGGGTACCGATTTATGGGCAGAACTTCTGGACAAAAGCCCATTGCACTCCAGCACCAGGAGCTATACCCTTCCTTGGCCAACACACACAAAAGAATCTCACTGAGCAGACCCAGCTATTTTTTAATCCCCCCCAGAAGAGGCAGAGAGAGCCATGTGCTACCGCTGCCGCTGGCATCTCATTTTCTGCGACTGCAGGCAGGGAGGGGGAAAAGAAAATTCCGCAGGGGGCTAAGGATGAAGCAGCGATGAGTGCCGCCTTGCAGGAGAGGGGCACAGGCACAGCACATCTCCCTGCGCTCCACCCATTTCACAGATCAGAGAGAGACCGAGACCCTGGCCTTGCGCGGCGCAAAATGGGGAGCGTGCTCTTGCTTCCAAAGGCAGCGGCTACCCCACAGCGCCGTCCCTGCCTGCACATGGGAGACACGGAAGGGGACCAGAGCGCCTTTGCTCAGCGCCCGACGGCAACAGTAAACAGGGTGTGGGTCGGGAACAGAGCGCTGAGGCTGTGCAACCCTAGAGCGAGATGGTGCCCAGGTTTTCAACATAGAAAGCCAGTGGGCGAGCAGGTGGCGACCTGCATAAAGAGAGCTCAGAAAATCTACTGGGGAGACCCTGACCCCCACCCAACTCAGCAGTTCTTCCCCCCACCCTCCCTGTCACTGTGTAGAAAGGGTGCCCCGGCCGCCAGCCAGGAAGATTCATGAGAAATCCTGTTTTGGACTGCTCTGGAAATACCAGGTGCTCATATGCATCTTTTGTTCTTGCAAAAAAATAATAATTAAAATCTCTATTTCAGTTCGTCTGATTCCGTCCTCGCACCCCTCCTCCTCCCCACTTGCCAATGGAAGAGACACCCACCTTTCTGCCGAGGACGACAAGGCAAAGCCAGAGATCTCAGAAAGACACGCTGGGGAGGATGCAATAATATTTCTCCCAATCTTCTGCAGATCCTTGCTTGTGCCTGGGCAGAGTAGCCCCTTTGCAGAGAGAGAGAGAGATTGCAGAAGGAGCGCTGCCCTCCCTGTGTGTGTCAATCCAACGAAGGGAGCTTTGCTGGTGCAGCTGCTGCTATCAGTATAAAATGCATCACAAAGACCACCATAGACCACTACTCGGCCCCCTCCCCTCCTTCTAAAACATCTGTGACGTCTGCAGTGCAAGGAAGCCAGGGCAGATTAACCCTTGCCTTGCTGTGCCAGGCCCTCTTTTCCTCTCTCTCTCTCAGTCTCAAGAGCCAGGCAAGGGAAGCCTGGGTTCAGGATATGGAGAATTGGAAGGCACCCAAGAGGTCATCCAGCCTGTCCCTCCTGTCCCAGACAGGAGCTGTACGCATAACAACCCCAAATCAGAATCTTGGTTAAAGGGAGATCTGTGGCCTGTTGTCAGTGTTTCACTCGGGGTGTAGCCAGGATTTTTGTTGGGGGTGGGGCAGCCCAAGTTGTTGAGTTTTTCTAGGCACAGCTCTGGGATTTAAAGCTCCATGTCCAAACAGTTTTGTTTTTTGTCCCAGTGCTTTCCCCAAGTAAAACCCATGTTTTACTGCTGAATCCAGTCTTCTGTAGATTGTCATTTTCTCCTATTCAGCACTAAAGAGCAGGTTTTCCCAGGGAAAGCACCAGGTCAAAATAATAAAAATGCTCAGACCCAGAGCTTTAAAGTGTGGACCTGTGCCTGGAAAGTGTGGCACAAAAGGAAGTCTGGATGAGCCCTATGTCTCATTCATTACTTATATTTTTGGGAAGGGCTGCAGCTCAGTTGCTTCTGACCAAAGAGGGTCCATTTAAGTCTCAGAGCTTATATTTTTCATGAGTTTGTCTAATTCCCTTCTTAAAACCACCAGATCCTGTGCAGATGGACATGAGATAGCAAATGAGGTGAGAAATGAAGCAAAATCAAGCACAAGTCAATAAAAAGCAACTTAATTAAAACCTTGCAGGTGACCCAACAAAAGGCATAATTCTGAGATCCATCTCAGCCAATGATAGGCCTGGATTAAGAATTCCAACATATTCACATCTTCAGAAACTAACTATTAAACATATTAAAACTTGTCCAGAAGTGTCTTCACATGCCACTGCCACCTGCCACAGGTAGCACCATTAGGAATTCACGAGCTCTGAATTCCTTGTCAAAAAGAAAAATTATTGTTGGCACAATTTTTAAACAGATCCACGTGATTCCTCCTCCCCCCACTCCCTTGTGTCACTAAACAATTGAACAGACAATGTCAAAGATCCTTGACCTTGTCTCATCTGTAGTGGCAGAGGCCACAGATTGCCATGCACAACCTGGTGCCTTCCAGGTGTTTTGGACTGCAACTCCCATAAACCACGCCGACTGGGACTGATGAGAGCTGTACTCCAAAGCACCTGGAGGTTAGGTAAAGGCTGTTGCAAGACGTCTTTGTTAACATTCCTTCATTCTGTGGCAGCAAATTCCATATTTTCTGTTTCCTGACTAGAACCTTCAGAGCCAGTCACAAACTTTTTGCTGCCTGAAGCAAAAGACAAGATTATGCTCCCTCCCCATCTAGGTACAGAAACTGACTGGATTGCCAGTTAACTCTTATTTCAACACTGTTGATGGGACATCATCCACCACAGCAGGAGGTGGGTGAAAAGAAGGTTAATTTAAGGTAGTGTAGGCAAGGCACACCTCAGCATCTCCTGGGCACTGCTGCCCCGCAGCATCTGCCGCCTGAGGCATCCATATTACTCTGCTTAATGGTAGGTCCGGCCCAGTGAACCTGGTGGTGGTGAAGTGTCAGTGGGTGATCCTGAGGTCTGGTTTAATGCAAGTGAGGAAAGAAGATTACTTCTCCCACATTTTTCTCCTTTTCTAAATTGCTTGCATGCATTCCCTCCCGCCAGGCTTCCAGCTGTGCAGTCTAGAGCAACAGCCCTCTGGACACACCCTGGTGATGATGACAACAGCTGTCTCTGAAGGCGGTTAGGGATGCTCAGCTCGTGGTGGGCATCCGCTTGGAATGAAGGTAGCAGGAAGAGGAGGCTGGGTGATCTGCAGAGGCTGGAGTTTTGCTGGCTCATCCATTTGGGTTGCAAATGCCACGAGGAGGGAGCGGCACGGAAATCTGGGGCACAAAAGCTGCCTGCTGTCGCCCAGAGAGGGAAAGGGAAGCGTCTTGGCCCCATTCCCAAAGCACGATGGTCGAGGAGGGAACGTGGTGGGGAGGGGGCTGTTTCCGCTTCTCCGGGCCTGACATGAATGCATTAGCCTCCTGAACCAGATCTCTCATCTTAGGCAAGTGGCAACCCAGGTGATGCTGATCAGCACTGACAAGCAGCCACTACTACTCTCTCCGCCTTTGAACGTAGCTGGCGATGCAGAACGCATGAGTTGCCCCACAGCGAGGAATAATTAGTTTCTCTGGGTAAGATGGAAAGAAGCATGGGCTAAGCCTTACAGGGTCTGACTGTAGGATGTAGGGCCAGTGGAGTGGATCCAAGATTGCAGATTCTGAGGAAGAGGCAAGATGGCATACCTCTGACAGGCCGAGAAAGCAGATATCTAGGACTTGAATTCCCTCGCTGAAGCTCCAGTGCTGATTTTAATTATTTGGTTAGATATAAGAACGTAAGAAGAGCCCTGCCAGATCAGACAGAAGGCCCATCTAGTCCAGCATCCTGTTCTCACAGTGGCCAACCAGATGCCGGTGGGAAACCCACAAGCAGGACTTGATGGCGGCAGCGCTCTCCCCTCCTGTGATTCCCAGCAAGTGGTATTCAGAGAGACGTGCTACCTCTGACAGTGGAGGTAGAATCCAGGCACTGTGGCTAGTAGGTACATATATAGCAAACTCTGCAACTGGGCATATCAAGCCACCTGGCCCTTGGTCTGGATTCTATCTGAAAAATATTGAACGGCGATTGATGCAGAGTAGGGTGTAGTGAAGGACCCTTTTGGGTAGACCTGGAACAGAGACCTTATTTGCAAACAAGGCTGAGTCCCAGAGCTTGTGGCACAACTGAAGAAGTGAAGTGGGCTTTCTCCACATCACTCAGGGCTCATCCAGATGTCCTTTTGTGTAGCGCTTTCTCTGCACAGGTCCGCACTTTAAAGCTCCATGCCTGAGTAGGTTTTTTGTTGTTGTCCTGGTGCTTCTCTCAGGAAAACCCACATTTTACCACTGAATTGGGGCAAATGGCCATCCACAGAAAACCCTGGGGAGAAAGGAAGCCAGCTTTCCCCAGATACGGTGACCCAGTCCACTCTGCCACTCCTAGGAGATGCACTACTGCAGCCTCTCTGCAGGTGCTCCACCAGGATCCTCTCAGGGATGCTGTGGGTGGTGGGAGCCAGTCTGAGAGCCCTCCAGTCTGAGAGCATCCTTCCTTTGCAGCATGGCCACAAGCATCAGGCTACTCCAGGTAACTATTTACAGAGCATCCATCCTGATCTGCTTGCGCAAAGCTTACACAGAGGTTAGGCTATGTCTGACCTTTGGTGAGCATTTGTTCATGCCACATGTTTCAGTGCATTTACCTGTCACATTCCACCCCGCAAAAGGTCTAGGTTGCGTGTGGTGTTTTTTGGGATTTGCTACCTATTGTCTGTATTAAACTGGAACTCCCTGCCTACTGAGATTAGCAGGCTGTACTCTTTTTGGTGCCTGCTAAAAACTCTTGTTTAGACAACCCAAATGCTTAGGAAGTTGAAGTAATTTTAATCTGCTTTAGTATTTTAACTTTTGCATGCTTTAACGTAGGGTTGTGAATTTTTCTCGCTATTATTATTTTATCTTTTTGTAAACTGCTCTGAAGTGTTTTTTTTTTACTATCAGGTGGTGTATAAACATTATGAAATGAATGAATGAATGAATGAATGAATGAAATGCTTTGATCCTCTTTAATTGTGCAAACCTAAATCTGATATATGCTTGAATTCCTCTTGCAAAATAGTGGCCGTCAGGAAGCACTCATTGATACCCTTGGGCACCTCTCTGGCACGCACTGTTTAAATCCAGATACTGTTGCCCTCAAACTGCTACTTGTATTGCTTCTGTCCATAGTCAGAGCACGCCTGTCCTCAGGATGCTTCCCACACACTTTCTTGCAGGCTGCAGCATCCAACCCACCTGAACTGAGAAAGGCAACTTTCCCCTTTGCCACACCTGTCACAAACCCCCTTACTTGGATGCCCTGATGCATCCTGGCAAAATGCATCTGCCCCCTTGGAAAGGCACCAGGCAGGCAGGCAGGGAGGCAGGCAGGCAGGCAGGGTGTGACTGGCCGTCCTCCTCCGTGCCTTGCTCAGCATCTCTACTGGTGGCTCGGTCAGTCCTGTATCTCCATGGAGACAGCCAATCATGGGCAGACATCTTCTTTTCTCTCTCCACCCTGAAATTCATCACTGCTTGGTCCCACTGGGGTGTTTAAAGACAAAATGCAAATTGTTGCCTGTGCTGTAATTATCGATGTGAGGTGCAAAGGGCTGCATTTCTAGGGACATCCTAAGCTCAGGATGCATCTCAGCAGTGAAACAAACAAACAAAAAATTGGGAGGGTGTTCAGTGTCGGGATTTTCAAGAGGGGATAAGGCATAAGAGATTATGCTCCTGTGCAGAGGACATTGAAGGAGATGGAGGCCAACATGATGGGCAACGTGGTCCTAAGCCAGCCTTCCTCAACCCGGTGCCTTTCAGATGCTTTGGGCTACAGCTCCCATTACCCCACAGACTGAATGACGTTGGGGCTGATGATGACTGTGGCAGATGGGAATCCCAGTCCAAAACATCTGGAGGGCACCAGGTTGAGAGAGGCTTCCTGGTCCTGTCTCACTTCAGTGAACAAACGTGTTACTCCTCCCTGTTTTCAGTCTCCAAAGGATGAATGCCGCTGGGCTTTCACTTGCCTGAGCCTGCTCCCTGTCCACAAGGCAGAAAGGGGTGACTTTGGGAGACCACCAAGTTCTGCCTTGCCTGCCTAGTACACTCCCTTTTCCTGATGCCCACACTGCGGGTGCCCCCTTACTTTCAGCTGTACACGTCAGACTAGGAGCCATGTGGAATGTGATATTATGGAGGGGGAGCAATTTCAGTTTCTAGGAGGATGAACTGCATGCTATGGGCTATGAAAGCTTCTCTCCAGGTTAACCACTCTCCATTAATGTGTTGTGATATTTGCACTGAACTGGAAAGACCGCTAGTACATGAGCATTACTATAAGGACATAAGGTGAGCCTGTAGCAGGACCAGGCCGATGGCCCACCCAGTCCAGCAGCCTATTTTTGCAGCAGCCCACTCAATGTCTGTGGGAAGCCTGCAAGCTGGACCCTGCCCACCCGCTGTTCTCAGCAACTAATATTCAGAAGCATAATGCCTCTACAGTGGAGGTAGAACAGAGCCATTGCGGCTAGTAGCTGTTGATAGCCTTGCGGCTGGTGAATTAGGAAGGCTCCCCAATCAAATCTCACCCTCCCACCTGCAAACCCACAAGGTGGCCATAGGTAGGCTAACACCTTTCCCTGTTTTGAAGGCTTGTTGGGACGCGGGTGGCGCTGTGGTTTAAACCACAGAGCCTAGGACTTGCTGATCAGAAGGTCAGCGGTTCGAATCCCCACGACGGGGTGAGCTCCCGTTGCTTGGTCCCTGCTCCTGCCAACCTAGCAGTTCGAAAGCACGTCAAAGTGCAAGTAGATAAATAGGTACCGCTCCGGTGGGAAGGTAAATGGCATTTCCATGCGCTGCTCTGGTTCGCCAGAAGTGGTTTAGTCATGCTGGCCACATGACCCGGAAGCTGTACGCCGGTTCCCTTGGCCAATAAAGCGAGATGAGCCCCGCAAATCCAGAGTCGGCCACGACTGGACCTAATGGTCAGGGGTCCCTTTACCTTTACCTCTGAAGGCTTGTCAGAACTGTAGAGTTGGGAAGACCCCATGAGTAATCTAGTCTAACCCCCTGCAACTGTGGTTAAGTATGTGAAGTGTTTTAAGCACTCTAGAAGCACCCTCTAAATGCTAGCTCCTGCTTGCTATTTTTGCTGGGTCTTGTTCTGTACCCTTTCTGATTCCCTCAGTTCCCTGTACTCGGAAATGGACAGAAGTTTTCTGAGGCAGCTTTTCTCCATGAGCACACGCAGCAAGAAGCAATCCAAGGGGGCCCTGCCCTGCCCTCCTTGGGGATACAATACTACTAAGGGGAAGGCATTGCCTTCTGCTTGGAAGGAGCTGACTGTGCGTATAAAGGAAGCTGCACAGTGACACAGAAAACTGCCCACCGGGGACCCCCTCCTCTCTCTACCTCAGATGCCGCCGCCGCTGTTGCTGCTGCTGTGAGCCAATCCTCAACTATCCCATATATGGTCATAGCTGTGCTTAGCAGAGCCCTGCAAAAAAAGATTCATCCGTGTGCAACTGATGCTGCAACCTATCAGGAAAGAGGCTTCTAGGAAAAACCAGGTCAGATCGTGGCAGGGTCTCCTCTCTCCCACCCCCACCGACACCCTTCCCTTCCTCCTGGAGGGTCCTCTCTCAGCTCTGCAGCTTGACCCTGGAGGTTATCTGTACAAGATTCCCTTCTGACTTCTGGCTCCAGGATACCTCTTGCTACTTGCCATACTCCCAAGGAGAGGAGGAGGAGGAGGAGTGCTAAGAGACACCAGGGGATGGTTCCATTGTGACGCTCTCTCCAGTGATAGTCCTCCCTCCCCAATATCTTTGGAATAATTCCTGGGAAGGAATGCAGGTGGGAGGGGGCTTGTCCTTCTCCCTGCTTTCAAGCCTTTAACAGCCACTTGGTGGATAAACATTTAGCAAGAGGAACTGTTCCTGGCATGGGGAGAAGTAGCAGCAAAAGATACCACTTGTTTCTTTTCTGCGTCTCAGGCTACTATTGGAGGGAGAGGAGCAGGGCCGGTAAAAACGTTGGCAACCGACCATGGGAAAAAGGATATGGTTGTGTTGGGGCTGGTTCTCTCCCCCCACACTTGGGGTGCCTCCAGTATTTTGCAAGAGGGATCCAAGCGGATAATGCTCAGTTAAAGCAGATTAAAGGGTTATTATTATTTATTGAATTTATATACCGCCCTATACCCAGAGGTCTCAGGGCAGTTCTGTAGCTCTGGTGCAACATTCCACTTTGAAAAAAGCAACAGCAGACCTTTTGCTGCAAAAAATAGGCAGGGTGAAGGAATGATCAAGGGGAAGGTCTGTAAACAAGCAAATGAGGACCAATGCAGGACATTGTTGTGTAACTGCCCCAGGACCAGATGCTCAGACCAGACAATAAAACCCTCCCCTGCCTTGAGCCAATCAGGAGGAATGCCCAGATCAAGCCTTCTTCTCCCAGGGCCTGATGCTTGAAGAGAGACAACGCATTAGCACCCTGTTTGACACATCCCAGTTCTTGGGTTTTTTTCTTTATTTGTTCAATTTGCACCCCCTTTTCCCACCATATGCTCCACAAGTTGGCTAAAACAACAATACAAACCCAATACAATCTATTAATTATACAGCAATCAAATGCAAAATTAATAAAATAAAAATAAGGCAGCTTAAGCATCAATGAAAGTAACCATTTCAAAGCAAGTTGGGGGTGGATAAATCTGTCATTTTCTGCTTCTCATCCTCCTCCCCCCCCTCATTTTCAGTTCTCCCCATTTCCCACATAAATTTGCTTTAAATAAATAAGTAAAAGACCTAACCATTCACCAATATTTTAGTGCCCGTGTCTCCTAAGAAATACATTTTTAATGTAATTTTGCCTGATGTTTGCATTTTTGCTAATAATTTCCCGTAATATAATGCATTTCTGTATGTTATTTTCACTAATATATGCATTTTTATGCACATTTCCTCCCAGTTCACACATTTTTGTGTTCCTGTTTTGGTTGGAGAAGTGCACCACAAAATTCAGAGAAGTGCGAATTTCAAAGGATAGCTGTGTTTCCATTCACATATTGTTTCAGGAAGTATGAATTAGATAGGTTTGCATTCTCTCCCATCCTTAAACAAAATGCAAAATATTTTCAAGTCAGCTTACGGGCCAAAGGCTGGTCTAAATAAAAAATCATTTGGTTGCTAGCAAAAGGTCATTGAAAACGGGACTAGCCAGGTTCCCTTGGCAAGGAGTTCCAGAGCCTGGGAGCAGCCACCAAGAAGACCCTCCCTTGAGTTCCACTAGATGTGCTTCAGATATCGGTGGGGCAAAAAAAAGACAAGCCTCTCCTGGCAAACTTGTATGGAAAAATGCAGTATTTCCCATGTGTGTGTATCTTTTATTATAATTTTTTTATTTGATTTTCAAAAAAAGAGAAAGAGAAAAAAACAAAGAAGAAAGGTGGCAAAATTACATCAAAATGTGTTACACATTCACGTATTGAGATTACTCTGAATCTCCTGACTTCCCCCGTCCCATCTGTGGGTCCTCTTAATTCTGTTTTCATCTGCATATCAGTACCCTCCAAAATTTTCATCTTCCTAAGTTATCTATAGTTTCTATTACATTACAAGTGTATTTAAAATCCTGCTAATGTTTTAAACTGTTTACAATCATTTTGTATAAACATTTCCCATTCTTTTATAAATTTCTTGTCTTCTTGGTTCCTAAGCTTCCCAGTTAATTTTGCCATTTTGGCATAGTCCGTCAACTTGGTCTGCCATTTTTCTTTTGTCTGGGTTATCTCTTCCTTCCATCTCTGGGCTAACAGTATCTGGGCAACCGTTGTAGTACAGTGGTACCTCTAGTTATGAACTTAATTCGTTCCGGAGGTCTGTTCTTAACCTGAAACTCTTCTTAACTAGAGGCGTGCTTTTGCTAATGGGGCCTCTTGCTGCCACTGCTCCGCCGGCACATGATTTCTGTTCTCATCCTGGGGCAAAGTTCTCAACTTGAGGTAACTCTTCCAGGTTAGTGGAGTTTGTAACCTGAAGCGTTTGTAACCTGAGGCCTTTGTAACTCGAGGTACCACTGTATACATAAATAATTTATTCTATTCTTTTAGAATCTCGGTACCTATAATTCCTAGTAAAAAAGCTTCTGGTTTTTTAACAAAGGTTAATTTAAACATTTTTTTCATTTCATTATATATCAATTCCCATAATTTTTTGATTACAGTGATACCTCGGGTTAAGTACTTAATTCGTTCCGGAGGTCCATACTTAACCTGAAACTGTTCTTAACCTGAAGCACCACTTTAGCTAATGGGGCCTCCCACTGCCACCGCGCCGCTGGAGCACGATTTTTGTTCTCATCCTGAAGCAAAGTTCTTAACCTGAAGCACTATTTCTGGGTTAGCGGAGTATGTAACCTGAAGCGTATGTAACCTGAAGCGTATGTAACCTGAGGTACCACTGTACATTACAGTTCCACCTCATATGATAAAAGGTAACCTCTTTTTCTTTACATTTCCAGCATATATTGTTACTTGTTCTATACATTTTTGCTAGTTTTACTTGGGTTAAGTACCACCGATACATCATTTTCATGCAGTTTTCTTTCAATTAAGAGCATGCCATAAATTTCAGATCAGTTTTCCATAGCCTCTCCCAATCCGCCATTTGTATATTCTATCTTTCGCCCATTTTATCATCACAGATTTTGCCTATTCATCTTTTGTATCCCATTCCTGGAGCAAATTGTACATTTTAGACAGTAGTTTAAAGTTATTTTCCAAAATCTCTTTTTGAAATCTTGATAATTCATAACTAGAACCTTTCTTTTTATCTGTTTTTAAAAAGTAATTTAATTGATGATATTGTAACCAGTCTGTTACCTGTTCTCTCACCTCTTCAAAATCTTTTAGTTTTACGTGGTTTTCTACCTTGGTTAACAGCTCTCTATATGTTGGCCAATTTGTCCTCATATTTACTTTCTTCACAGATAGTGCTTCTAACAGGGAAAGCCACCAGGGTGTTTTTTGTTCTAGTAAATCTTTATACTTCTCCCAAACTTTAAAAACTGATTTTCTTATTATATGATTCTGAAAGCCTTTGTGTACTTTCACTTTGTCATACCATAAATATGCATGCCATCCAAATCTATTATGGTGTCCTTCTAGATCTAACACATCTTTATTTTTCAATATTATCCAGTCCCGGATCCAACAAATGCAAGATGCCTCATAGTATATAGTATAATCTCAAATCCGGCAGGGCGAAACCTCCTCTTTCTCTCATATCTGATAGTAATTTATATTTTATTCTTGGTTTCTTCCCTTGCCAGATAAATCTAGAAATATATTTTTGCCATTCTTTGAAGCATCCCATGTGTGTGTATCTACTATAAATTTTGGAAAGTTGTTGGTCCATTTGGAGATATCACCAAACTTGGTACAAGGGTTCTTGGGGTGGGGGCAGTGGTCTTTGTAGACTGGTATGCCAGGTGCCATTTGAATCAAGATGGTGCACTGAAATTGACTTTGGCGTGTTATCAACTGATTTTCGGTGTGATGGGCCAAACTGCACCAATTTGGATAGCTCTGAAGACATTGTCACCACATTTGCTGGGACATCACCAAATTTGGCATGATGGTCCAGACCAATGTGCAGCAATTCACACAGTTCTGAAAATATTGTTGCCCAATCTTCTGTGACGGTTCCAACCTGTGCCAGTATGGATACATTTGAAGGTATCAGGGCCCAACTTAAACTGAGGGTTCCTGAGGGGGAGACAATCTTCCTCTGTGTTTGGTACTGGGCTCCATTTTAAATCAGGACAGCAGACTGATGCGTGGCTTTGTCATGATTTTGCCCAATCTGGCATTGTGAGTCCAAGCTGTGCCAACATGGACACACATGAATATGTAATCACCCAGTTTGATGTGACTTTCCCCAATTTTGATTAACAGGTCTATACTGTGCTGAACTGGATGGCTCTAAATTCAACTTCTTGGCTGAGTGGGGATTTGAACCCTGGTCTCCCAGGTCCTAGCCCAAAACTAATCACAACACCACACTTGTTTTCCACTGTAGGATTTTGTAGGTCATGACTAGCACCTTGAATTGTGCCTGGAAAACAGATGGGTCACCAGTGATGCCATTGTTTTAATGCAGAGTGTCATATGTTCCTTATAATTTGCCTGCCTACAACATTCTGAACCTGCTGAAGTTTCCGAAAAGCCCTGTGTAGAGGTTATCACTGTACTCTAAATTAGATTGTTTGTTGATTACATTTGTTAGATGCCTGCTACTACTAAAAAAAAATGAGATAGTGATGGCCACCAACTTGAATGGCTTGGCTTAGGCAAATTCATGGAGGGCAAGTGCCCTCTGACTTCTGGATGCTTGAAAATAGATGGATCAGAATCCCACCACTTTTTGCTTCATTCCGTAGAAATGAGCATTTAAAAAACTCATACTGTAACTACAGTATGTCCTCCTGCACCCTCTGCTGGTCTCGCCTTGGTCATGACATCCTTTCAAATATGGCTCTAACTTTGAGGTTCTGTTTTGAAAAGAGAGGGGTATTTTGGAAAAATAAGAGGGAGGACTGCCTCCTGCTGCTGTCGAAGGCCAGCCAGCAACTGCAGAATGTCTAGAGCAGGATGAAAACTACCTGGCTTCAAAATATATTTGATAACACATCTTGTCTAGAACTGTAATCAGGTAACAGATTACTGCATTGTATCCAGTGCAGACTCTCCGGCTTCATAACTAGCCAATCTCTCTCTCTCTCTCCTGCCTCCCATTTCTGGAGTTCTGGAGAGCTCAAAAACTGGCATACCCTTTTGTGGCCTAATAAAAGTCACATTTTGACATTTTTCTTATGGGCTCACACAGCTACTTCTACTTTTCAATTCAGTATTGATCCAGTGTCATGGCAAATCAAGTGTCTTCGAATTTAAGCATCTAATGTAGTAGATTATTTACTTTTCTTGTGGAAGGGCTGAATGTTCAGTCCTTGGCATCTCCAAGTCAGGACCCTTGCCTGAAACCAGGGAAGCCAACCAGGACAGTACTTAGGAAGGTGGACCAATGGCCTGACTCTGTGTAAGGCAGCTTCCCTTTCCCCCCTTCATTTCTGTTTTACGAAACATTCAGGGCAGCTAACAAATATTTAAGAAGGCATGAAATGCTTAAGATACAGATAATGAAACATGGATGAGGCAAAATGTAATGAGTTATTTTTAAAAATCTATCTTCCACATTTTTAAAGCAAGCTGGAATGGGTCACACAAGTTTTAAAAAACAGGAAAATAACATAACAAAACTATACTATACAAACAGGAATTACTTAAAAGCAGCCACCACTTTCATATTGCACCAAGAACCTGAATTAATGTATGTCCACCAAAATAAAATAGAACTAATAAATATACTATGTTAATTATAACAATAGCAGTAACCCTGAAGACAACCTAAGAGAGTAAACCAGACTGTGTATCACAGGAGTGTGCCAGTCAGTGATCACACACTTCAAAGATGGAGTTAACTCTATATTAGCAAAAACATGACCTCCACAGACTTGGCAGAGTGTCAGGCCTAATGAGCAGAGCAGCTCATTCCCAGTGGTCTTCATTCATGAAATCAGTTGCCATGACTTTTTCCAAGCAATTGCAGGCAGCCAACCTCTCCTCTGCCCTTTTCATGCCTCTTCTGGTTCTGGGAGACAAGGGAGGAGACCCTCATGACTCCACCAGCCCAGCTGATCTTTGCCTCTTGGCCTTCCCCATTCTGCTCTCCTGCTTCAGCTTCTGCTCCTGCTTCTTGACTGCTCTCTGTCAAAGACTCTCCCAGCTCACTAAGCCCTGTTACCTCTTCAGCTTCCTCCTCCCAGTATTTTCTTATCTTTCCCCTCTTACTATTCATCATTCTCCCACCACCACTCCTGAGCTCTGAGCTCCAGCTGCTTCCTCCCACCATTCCTCTGCATCCAACCAGTCCATGACACCAGAGGTGTAGCAAGGTCAGGTGGTACCCACTGCGATTTTCTTTTTTTGTCACCACCCCACATTGCAATTTTTGGGAACGTTGCCCAGAGTTGTTGACCTTTTTTAGGAAGGGTTGGCCCGCCAGGGGTGCCAACGTCACCTGGCAATCACAATATTTGTGCAATCAGCGGGCGGATTT
The DNA here is from genome assembly GCF_951804945.1 of Podarcis cretensis. Taxonomy (NCBI): domain Eukaryota; kingdom Metazoa; phylum Chordata; class Lepidosauria; order Squamata; family Lacertidae; genus Podarcis; species Podarcis cretensis. Next base: position 34,859,668 of record NC_137177.1, read on the forward strand.
TCACATCGACTATTGCGCAAATTGTGAAAATCCGCCAGCCGGGGGTGAGAGCGCCACCACGCTAATCCGCATGGGGGGATTTTGTTACCCCCCCAGGCATGACACTCAGGGTGGAATGCACCCCCCTTGCAACACCCCTGCATGACACCCTGATTCAGGGTGATTGTTTGTAGCAAAACACAATTGCAGTACCAAGTGTGAAAAAACAACATGGGATGGAGACTTCTAAGGGCTATTGTGGCTTTTACAGAAAAATTCCTCTTGCAGATTCAGCTCATTTTATTCCTTCCTGTCCAATGCAGTTGTGGGAGGAGTGATGAATAATCCCTTAATTAGTCCTCTTCTATTGAGAAGGGGGGGACGCAGGTGGCGCTGTGGGTTAAAGCCTCAGCGCCTAGGGCTTGCCAATCGAAAGGTCGGCGGTTCGAATCCCTGCGGCGGGGTGCGCTCCCGCTGCTCGGTCCCAGCGCCTGCCAACCTAGCAGTTCGAAAGCACCTCCGGGTGCAAGTAGATAAATAGGGACCGCTTACCAGCGGGAAGGTAAACGGCGTTTCCGTGTGCGGCTCTGGCTCTGGCCAGAGCAGCGATGTCACGCTGGCCACGTGACCCGGAAGTGTCTCTGGACAGCGCTGGCCCCTGGCCTCTTAAGTGAGATGGGCGCACAACCCCAGAGTCTGTCAAGACTGGCCCGTACGGGCAGGGGTACCTTTACCTTTATTGAGAAGGGGACGACAGAGAACGAGATGGTTGGACAGTGTTCTCGAAGCTACAAACATGAGTCTGACCAAACTGCGGGAGGTAGTGGAAGATAGGAGTGCCTGGTGTGCTCTGGTCCATGGGGTCATGAAGAGTCGGACACGACTAAACGACTAAACAACAACAACAATTGAGAGACAATTCACCACTGATCCCCCAGTTTGCACTCCACAGGAAGCAATAAAAAGGGCCAAATCTGAAAGTAAAAAAAAACTTTTAACTAATATTGCAACGGAACTTTGCTCCATGGGACAAACTGTTGAGTATACATTCTAGACAGATATTGGCTGTAGCAAAAGGTGTTGCCAAACATAGTGCTTGCATTTTAATTTTGCATCTAGCTGATGGATGAAAAGCAATGCCTTTGCTCTGCTGAAAGACTGTAATATGAAAACAAAAATAATCCGCACAACCACCCTTGCATCCTCCTTCTTCCATGCTCTTGGGGAATGTGTGTGCTTTGCTGGCAGAGAAAATGATCCAGTAGCCAATGATCTATTGACCTCCAGAAGTGGAGTGGGGACAACAAAACACAATCCACCTTAATTGTTAATGCTTTGGAAGGTGGATCCTGCCTCCCCCACCCCAACAGTCAGAGATCCTGGATTCCCTTGGCCTCACAAATTATCTGATTCAATTAATCTTTCATAAATATTTCAAGGCTTCAGAGGATCATGTAAAGGGGGGGAATGTTGTGGGATTTTTAATTGATAGCTCTCTTTCCCCCCTCTTTCACGAACCTGTTGGTAACACCAGTCCACACTTTAAAGTGCCTTGTCTAAGTAGGTATTGTTGTTTCCCCTCACAACCCCACTCTTTGCCGCTGGATCAGAGCAAACGGCAATCCATAGAAAACCTGAATTGCTGTTTGTTCCTATTCAGTGTTACTGAGCAGGTTTTTGAAGGGGAAAGCAATGGAACTGTCTCATCGAAGCTAATGGACCAGCCAGCCCTGGTGTGCACACACACTCACAATGGTGCAATGGTAAATTTTGAAGTGCAAGAGTTCATCATGACAGCCCGCCCCCCATGGCAGTCCAAAAATGCAGGCAGCTGGGTTAATTACACTTGATATACACTAAAAGCTACACCAACCATCTTTGGGTCCCCAGATATCGTTGCACTACAATTTCCATCAGAAGTGCCAACTTGAATAAAATATGGGGAGGAGGGGGTCAGGTAAGCCAAGCCCTGCATAATCAGCCACAAGACAATGCGCATGCACACCATTTGAATGGCAATGCCCATTAACTGGGGGGGGGGAGCAGTCTCCTCAAATACTTTATTGGGGGGAGCTGAATGGACCTTGACCCTTAGGAGTTGGCTCCTGTGACTCCCAACATCCTGGACTACTGGCTAAGGTGGCTGGAGCTGGTGGGAGCTGCTGTCCAATAACACCTGAGGACCCAAAGCTAAAGGAGGCTTGTCCACAGGGGCCAGCACCATCTCTCCAGAGGTTTCCTGGTCCCATGCCAAGCTGCCACCAGGTGCTCTATCCCTGAGCTACGGTCCTTCCCACTGAACTCTGCATGTGTTTAGTGAACGTATGAAGCCTTCAGACACTGAGTCTGTCGTGCCCCAAATTTCCTGCTTCGTCTAGGGTCTCAGGCAGGGAAGGGCCTCTTGCATCCCCTGTGACTGCACCCTTTTAATCAGCAATATCAGAGATGAAACTGAATGTCTTCTGCATGCAGAGCAGCTGTTCTATGCCTGTGATGGGCCCTTCCCTAGTCTTTATGGCTGTCCTCAGGGAGATGCGCCTTTTTGCCATTTCTACTGTCTCGGTTGGGACGCAGGTGGCGCTGTGGGTTAAAGCCTCAGCGCCTAGGGCTTGCCGATCGAAAGGTTGGCGGTTCGAATCCCTGCGGCGGGGTGCGCTCCCGCTGCTCGGTCCCAGCGCCTGCCAACCTAGCAGTTCGAAAGCACCTCCGGGTGCAAGTAGATAAATAGGGATCGCTTACCAGCGGGAAGGTAAACGGCGTTTCCGTGTGCGGCTCTGGCTCTGGCTCTGGCCAGAGCAGCGATGTCACGCTGGCCACGTGACCCGGAAGTGTCTCCGGACAGCGCTGGCCCCTGGCCTCTTAAGTGAGATGGGCGCACAACCCCAGAGTCTGTCAAGACTGGCCCGTACGGGCAGGGGTACCTTTACCTTTTACCTTACTGTCTCGGTTGCTTAAATGTTTCTCTGTGACATTTCGAACAGGATTGGCTGGCTTTGGGGGGCCAGGGGAGGTAGCCCGGCCCCCTCCTTCTGTTCAAATAGATCCCTTTTGGTTATAAAAGAAGCTCCCCCTCAAAAAAAAAATGTCTCTGTAACCTTCAGGATAGGCTGTTGCAGCGAAGCACTGAGGAGGAAGGGGGGGAATCTTCCATATCATGGGCAGTTGCCATGGAAATGCTTCACATTTGTTTCTGAAATCTGCTTCTCCCTCTTTTTAAAGATCATGACGACAGATTTCTCACAAAAGAAACTGTATCTCCTTCCCTCTGTCTGAGCCTTGTGTAGTGATGGAGCAGGTGAGACCTCAGTCCTGCCCAGGAGCTGAGTGGAGAGTGAAGCTGCCTGGTCTCAGAGGGCTCCTGCTGATTGTGACAACAGGGGTGCAAGGGAAGAGGTAGTTGATTTTCCTCACACTCAAAGGGTGGGAAGGACCAGTCCATCCAACTGGCATGGATTCCTTAAAGGATCAGAGTCAAAAGGGAAGATACATTGCCCATCCAGTGACCTTCAGGTCATGGGGTATCTACGGGACCTGCTTCTGTTGCCTTTGCTTGTTTATTAACAACAGAGTAGTCTACTCAATTTACTTTTCGCTTTAGAATTTCATCAACAAAGGGTTCCTTCCCCAAAGAAGTTACAGAGCAAATGCTGACTCTTGAAAAGGCATCGCGGAGGGAAAGGAGAAACTAAACAAGGGAGTGTGCAGGAGCCCAGCCTTCCCAAACCGGGTGCCCTCCATATACTTTTTGACTACAACTCCTACACTGGCTGGGCAGTAGATTGGGGAAGCTTGCTCGAGATCCTGTACTGGGCATTAAATTTGTGTGAGCCAGTGTGGTGTAGTGGTTAAGAGCGGTAGACTCGTAATCTGGTGAACCGGGTTCACGTCCCCGCTCCTCCACATGCAGCTGCTGGGTGACCTTGGGCTAGTCACACTTCTTTGAAGTCTCTCAGCCCCGCTCACTTCACAGAGTGTTTGTTGTGGGGGAGGAAGGGAAAGGAGAATGTTAGCCGCTTTGAGACTCCTTCGGGTAGTGATAAAGCGGGATATCAAATCCAAACTCTATACCATCATTTCCCTCAGTCTTGACACAACCACACACCCTATCTTGTAGATTCCCATCCACCTGTTCTGTTGCAGAACTCGGAATCCCAACTTCCATTTTGGAAAAAGAGTCCAGAGCTTACTTTACCCAGAACTCCTGTTTGCTCTGTTGCCATTCCTTGCCCAAATATTCCAGCCAGATTCAAGCAGGAGGAGGGTCTCACCTCCAAGGCTCAGTTAACTAGCCAGTGTGGTGCAGTGGTTAGAGTGTGGGACTAAGATCTGGGAGACCAGGATTCAAACTCCCACTCAACCATGAAACTCACTTGGGCCAGTCACTCACTCTCATCCTAACCCACCTCACAGGGTTGTTGTGAGGAGAGGAGAAGTATGTACACTATTTTGAGCTTCTTCGAAGAAAGGTGGGCTATAAATGTAATGTAACGTGACTTTAGTCAGGAGTCACGCCACTGCATATCTGCAGTGCCAACACATCCTTAGACTGGAAGTCAAGAGTGCCTCTCAGCATGTGCAGAGACACTGCCTTTACTTTAAAGCAGGCATGGGGAACTTCTGCCTCTCCACATGGCGCTGGCCTACAATTCCCATCAGCCTCAGCAAGCATGGCTAGTGGCCAGGGGTGGTGGGGTTGTAGTTCAATGACATCTGGAGGGCCAAAGGTTCCTTAAAGGTAAAGGTACCCCTGACCATTAGGTCCAGTCGTGGCTGACTCTGGGGTTGCGGGGCTCATCTTGCTTTATTGGCCGAGGGAGCCGGCGTACAGCTTCCAGCCGCTTCTGGCGAACCAGAGCAGCGCACGGAAACGCCGTTTACCTTCCCGCCAGAGTGGTACCTATTTATCTACTTGCACTTTGACATGCTTTCAAACTGCTAGGTTGGCAGGAGCTGGGACCGAACAATGGGAGCTCACCCTGTGGTTGTAGGTCAGTGGGGGAGCACATGTTTTGCATGCAGGAATCAATCAATCTATGGCATCTCCCAGACAGATCTGGGAGAGACCCCTATCTGAAACCCCAGAGACCTGCTGCCAGTCAGTGTTGGCAGTACTAAGCTAGATTGAGCAATGAACTAACTGGGGATAAAACAGCTTGCTTTGCCCCTCTGCCCCCTTCCACAGCATGTAACTGTGACTGTATGTGAGTATCAGGCTAAAGAAGGGCTGGAAAGAACCCTGATCAGGGAGAGCTGAGGCTTTTTAGAGGATGTCTTTTCAACTGTGTCTAAGGGCTTCTGGGTCCTGAGGGCAGCAACTGAGCCTCGGCACTGGGGCTGGCAGCCTGCTGCAATTACTTTCCTCCAAGCACTATGCATCTGTCTCCAGCGCTGTGACTTATGAGCATCCCTTGTTGTCCAAAAACAAAAGGGTCGGGCGGGAGAGGCCTTCAGGCAAGCAGGCTGGGACTTGCCTGATGCCAGGCGGGCACCGTGCCCTGGCAGCTCTCCTTTCAGCCTTGGTCTGGGCTGAGGAACAGGAGCAAAAGGCAGAGCCCCACCTGGAGCAGTGTGCACTGACAGGCACTCGCTGCAACCAATGAGGCTGAGAGGCAGGCCAGTGGGGCCCCTCCCTTCTCCCTGCTAGGAGGGGCACATACTGATACAAGAGGAGGCGGAGAAGCAATTCAGAAGGCAGAGCAGGTGAAGGAGGAGGAAGAAGGTGCCAAGCAGCAGCAGCAGCAGCAGCAGCAGCAAGAGGAGCAGTCAAAACAGCAGGCAGCATCTCCTTCAGTGGATGGCTTAAGCGCTCCCTCCTGCTCTTCAAACTTCGCACCTGCGGTGGGCATCCCCTGCGGGCAGGCAGACCCACCAAGGTAAGCAACAGCCCTGGTGACCCCAGCAGTCCCAGAGGTTTGGGAAGAGCAATGGTGTCTGTGTGTGTGTGTGTGTGTGTGTGTCAATGCTTTTACAGGGAAGGCAATCCCTATCAACAGTGCTGCATTTATGGCATCTGCCTTGTCCTCTCTCTTCTGTTCAGGGCATCTCCTGGTTGTCTATCCTTTAATTCAGGGGGATGCAGGTATCACCCAGGTGTCTAGCAAGCACACAGCTTCGAAGTGAGGTCCACTCACCTGTTTCACCACAATTATGCCAGGAAAAGCTGTCTTACCCCAAACCAATGGAAAATACCAGATGCTTTTAAAATATGCTTAATTCCTCGGCAGAGAAGTGAGTGGGTGGGTGGGGGGTTGGGATCAACTTTTATTGGAAGTCCTGCCACCCTAATCCCAAACAGATAGGAGTGGGATGGTTTCCCTTGCCTGGGAGGAAAAGCTCTCTGCACATGCTTAGGGATACCCATGACCTGATGCTTCTACCGTTGCATGTTCTAGGACTGTCATGTGGAATTCAAAATGGGTTCTGCACATTGGCTCAGATGAAACCCTCCTTACAGTCCACCCCACTGGCATACTCCCTCCATCCAAACCCCTTGCTGCCCCTGTAGCAATCCCCCCCCTTCCCAAATTATCTCTCTTCCCCTCTCTCTTCAACACCCCCTTTCAAAAAGAAAACAGACTTTGTGGATTCCGTGTCTGAGCGTATAAAATCTCAGAGTGGCTGGCACTGCAGTGGGGGGGGGCAGTGAGGGAGAACGTTCCTCCTTTAGGAGCTAGCAGATGGGGAGAGGGAGGAAGGAAGCGAAGGGGGAGGTGTGTGATGTGGCCTCCTCTCTGGGCAGGGAGAGGGAACTGGCAATTCAGTTTTGCAGTTTGACTGTGCTCTCCAAAGACTGAGGGGGAATCCTTGTGTCCATTCTGCACTGATTTCCAACACTGCACAGAGAAAAATAGGATTGCTTGCCTGTACTTGCAACACCCCCCATTCTCACGTAGCAGTGCCTGAACACCCCACCATTCAACCCCCACAGGTTGCTGGAGGTGGTTGTGTTCCTTCACTTTGCAGTGACCTCTCCTGTGACTGCCTTGGAAGCAGGCGCTGCTAAGCAAAGTGGCCCTGGCAGTTTCCTAAGAACATGCAATGGAGCATTTAATCTTGGGATGGATCTGCCTGGACTTGTGAAAAAGCGGGTGCTCGACACATTCACCTTCAGCAATACTGGATAGGTGTTTGGAAGGTTTCAAAAGGAGACAGGGCCTGGGCATTTGCGGCTGCCGTGCATGTGTTGATACACCCACGTACACTCAAGTCAAAAGGTCTCCATTCTGCCTACAGAGACCTAATGACCCAAAAGAGGGGGGCTGAACCCTGAAGAGCAGAAGTATGGCCAGGATTTGTTGGGAGGGAAAAGGTGAATCCTGACATTTCCCGTAAAAAGGCTAATGATTTATCTGGGAGAAGTACCAGAAGACAAGGGCACTTAAATAGGAACATTTGTGTGCACATAATAATCTCTTGGAGCTAAAGCCTTGGCACATTTGGTTTTGTGCACTCATGAACATTGTCTTACTCATTCAAGTGAACAACTGGAGAGGTCAGTAGACTGTTGCCCTTTTAGGATTCCCTCTCTGTCCTCCATAAAAATACAGTTTCAGATATCCTTGCAAGCAAGTCTGCAAAACCTACTAGACAACGCAGGGCTGACTGAAGCCATTTACGGCACACCAATGGCCTGAGGAGAGGGAAAGCCAACTCACTTTCAGAACGCAAAACACTTCTCTGCTTGGAAGCAGCCCTGGTGTCCCAGAGGTTTGTCTTATTCACCATAGGTGAGTATTTACAAGCCAGAACTAAGACCAGAATAGCAGGCATCAAATAAAGACCAGTCCTCTGCAAAATAGAACCCACAGTCAGACTTGTGAGGGGTTTCGTAAGGGATCAAGCATTTTTTGTGAAAGGAAGAAGTGGGGGGTTTGGAGCTCTGGGTTCAGTCCTCCAACCTTGGAAGAAATCTTGGTGTGGTTCTGAGCTCACAATTTCTCCCATTCATTTCAAATAAGCCTGTGCAGGAGAACTTCCCAGTGGGTTGTGGCTCATGTTGCTCATGTTTATTATTGGCACATATGACTGGGGCTATTTGGATGTTCTACTTTCACTACTGAAAGGTTGTTGGTCTCCATTCTCCTAGAGGTAATCTTGTCCTCAGCAGGTTTGCTTGGAGGAAACTTTCATTGATTTTGTGGGACCTCTGCGCAAGAATGCTTAGGAGGGCAGCTGCCCTAGGTTGACTCCCTTTTCTGCAAATTGGGAAATAGCGGAGGCAGATTAGGAAAGTGCGACTGGTTCGGTCACAGTGGGTGCAGAGCCTCAGGGGTGCCACAGGGGGTGCTGCAACCATGATATAGAATGGAAGGTGAGAGGTGGGGTGGACTGCTGAATTTTGGCATCGCATAGGGTGCCACTGAATTTTAAGACCCCAAGATCTGCCACCGGGAATAGGATGGGGAAATGGGAGGTGGCCAAACAGCAGCTTCCAGGATAAAAGCCCACCACTTTGCAATATCCACCTCCAAGGGGAGGATAGTGGGCTGGAGCAAAGTATTTTTTGCTTTAAATCTAAAGAGGAAGTGGTAGGGGTGTTGTTAGGCAAGGACCTGAGCCCTGGGCCTTTTGCACCAGGATTGTCTGACCCCGCCCACTTTAAATATAAGCTGAAAATCAGTTTATATGTGCATCCTTACATAAAAATTAGCATATGCATATGTTATGCAAATATGTGTTATAGACTGGCTGAGTCCCACGTCCTTTAATGACTTAGCAACACTCCTGAGGAAGTTGCCTGAGACCAGTTAGAAAAATGAGCAAGCAAAGCAGGGATGGGGGGAGATTTTGGAGGTGGGCAGGATGTGCTTGCAGGTGGGGGCTCAATACTGTGAACAAGTTATTGAGATACACCTCAGGCATGGATTTCCCCCATAAAGGCTAAATAGGGTGGGGAAAGAGAGAGATGCAGGCTGGCATTTTGATGACATTGATATCATATAGATGCTGCATAAAACTTGGGTACATGAGGGGCTCCTATCCCAAAGTAAAGAATTGTCTTATAAGATGTGGTGATACCTGGCTTGCCAAGGAGTACATGTGAAAGGGATTTAGGTGCCTTAGTGGACCACAAACTTAACATGAGCCAACAGTGATGCAGCAGCAACAAAAGCTAATGCTATTTTCGGCTGCATCAACAGAAGTATAGTGTTCTGATCAAAGGAAGTAATAGTTCCACTCTCTTCTGCCTTGATCAGGCCACACCTGGAGTACTGTGTCCAGTTCTGGGCACCACAATTCAAGAAGGCTATTGACAAGCTGGAACGTCTGCATAGGAGGGCGGCTAAGATGATCAAGGGTCTGAAAACTAAGCCTTAAGAGGAATGGTTGAGGGAGTTGGGTATGTCTAGCCTGGATAAGAGGAGACTGAGAGGAGATATGAGAGCCATCTTTGAATATCTAAAGTGCTGCCACATTTAAGACGGGGCAATCTTGTTTTCTCTTGCTCCGGAGGCAAGGACTTGGATTCAAGTTACAAGAAAGGAGATTCCGACTAAACATCAGGAAGAACATCTGACAAGTTAAGAGCTGTTCAACTGCGCAATGGTCTCCCGCAGAAGGTGGTGGCCTCGCTTTCCTTGGAGGTTTAAAAACAGAGGTTGGGTGGCCATCTGTCATGGATGCTTTAGCTGAGATTCCTGCATTTCAGGGGGCTGGACGAGAGGACCTATGTGGGTCCCTTCCAATTCTACAATTTTATGATTCTATGAAATGGGGAATATTACTTTAAGGGCTTTTCCCAGGCACAGGCACAGGGAGAGTGGAAGGACTTCAATAAATGATTTCCCTCCATGGGTGGATGTTGAGGAAGTTTCTCTTCCTATCAGAACAGGGTCCCAGCAAACAAAAGAGGCAGAAAGCAAAATCTTTGACATTTGTATAATGCTTTAAGAGTCTCCTGTGTCCATGCATTATCTTGTAATCCTTACAGTAACGGATGGGGGAGAAATTTGATTCAGGCCTCATCCAAACCTCTGCTTGTCGGGTGCCTAGAAAGCATGGGTTCCAGTGGTTTGCCCCATGTCCTGCTCCTTTCCCAGGGAAAACTTGCTCTTTAGCTCTAAATCAAAGCAACTGTCAATCTGGAGAAAACACAAATTGCCATTTGCTGTGATTGAGCACTAAAGAGTGGGGGAAAGCAGCAGGACAAGAGGAAGTGTGGTTAAGCCCTCAGCTCTCATTATAAAACCAAATGTATCAAATTCACACTTTCCGAAACAGCATGAGAATCAAAATACAGAACCACCCTTCAAAATTCACACATATCTGAATTTTGCAATGCAATTCTCTAACTAACCAATGATTACAAAAATGCATATATTAGGGAGAGATGGGTATAAAAATGAATATAATACCAGTGAAAGCAACATACAAAATGCATTATAGTAGGAGAAATTGCTTGCAAAAATTGCATAAGTTAAAACTAGGCAAAAATTTATTGGTTGGGAGAAATTTGCACTAAAATGCTGAAGAATTTCCATGAGGATTTGAAAAAAGAAGAAATTTCAGAAATTGCTGCATAAACCAGGAGAAGTGCATGTAAGATTGGAAAAATGAGAAACTGAGAAAAGGGAAACTGACAGATCCTTCCATCCTTACTTACAACACCTCTGCAAGGCAGATCCGTGTTGTTCTACTGTTGCAGATGGGGCAGAATGGTTTCTCTAAGCCAGCCTCCCCTAAGCTGGTGCACCATAGATGTTTGGCTGGGGCAGATGAGAAATGTAGCCAAAACAGCTGGAGGACAGCAGGTTGGGGATGGCCATATTCAGCTGTGTCTCTCCTCTGATCTGATGCAAACTTTCCAACTTCCCCCTTGTCATTGAGGGTTGTCACTCTTGGTAGTTACCTCTGCATCTGATGTAGCAACTCTGGTACATGTAAGGAATTCATAGTCAACCTAGTTTAACTGTAGTTAACAGCCCTAATGGTTTCGTGGCACTGGTGGAGAACTGTGCCTTGCATCCAATTATAATCTGACATCCCGGTTAGTGGTTTCCTTCTGTTTGTTGCTGTGATTAACTTACAGCTTGTTGAGGGCAATGGACATTTCTTGTCCTCTAAGGTTTCCCATAATGCAATTGCATTTTCATAAGCCATCTCTGGCCCAGTTTGAGATTCTCACCCACCTATATTGGAGCTTCCTTTTTCCTACTGGGGGTTCTGGGAAGAGAAAGGGGTTGAAACCTCACTGACCTGCCTTCTCCATCTTTGAGGTGTTGGTTTATTAGGTATGATGAAGGTGGTGTTGGTATTGGTTTTAATTTATTACCCTTACTTCACCCTAAGGTCACAGGGTAGGTTGCATGAATTTAAAATGTAATATTAAAAACAGTTTAGGGCAACTTAGCGCTCACAGAAATAGAGTGGGTCCCAAAAATGTAGATTTCAGGTGTCAAAGGCCAGGGTGAAGACAAATACACCCCTGTGAGGAGGGCATTCCACAACTTAGGGGCTGCCACAGAGAAGGCCCTATTCCAAGCTGCCACCATTCCTGAACTTCCGAGGGCAGCAGAACTACCTGCTTTGCTGATCTTAACACCCAAGGGGGTCTGTAGGGAAGGAGGCGGTCTTTCAGATATTTGGAGGGCTTTAATACAAACACTTTGAATTGGGCCTAGAATTGAACTGGCAATCAATGCAGCTGTATTAAAACAAGGGTTATCTGAGATCTAAACAGAGCACCAGCCACTAATCTGGTTCGCTGCACTTTGGACCAGTTGAGGTTTTCGAGTCCTATTCAAGGGCAGCCCCACATCAGGGGCGCCCTGAGCGAGGACAGAAATTGGCACCCCCTAGCTTAGAGTAGGTACCCATATAAATATAGGTTTGATGATGATACTGATCATTTTTCACCCCCTCAGTTTGGTGCCCTGTGGGGGAAACTCTCGCACTTCCCTAAATCCAGCGCTGCCCACACAGATTGCAGGAGTATGGGGTGTGGTTACTTTTCCCGGGATCTGGAGCAAGACTATTTTCTGCTACTCAAGAGGGTAGGACTCAAACCAACGGATTCAAATGGCAAGAAATTAGATTCTGACTAAACATTAGGAAGGGCTTTCTGACAGTAAGAGCTATTCAACAGTGGAATGGACACCCACGGAAGGTGGTGGACCATCCTTCATTAGAGGGTTTTTTAACAGAGGTTCAATGACCATCTGTCAGGGATTATTTAGCTGTGGTTTCTGCAACACAGGTGGTTGGACCTTTGGGCCCCCTTCCACCTGTGCAAGTCTATTATTCTGGTTGGTTGTTTCTTTGCTTTTAAGTTTCTGTCCCTCATGGCTACAGAGAAAACGTTTAACAAGTTAATGCTTAGGATTCAGAGGAGGGCTCAGATAGGATATACCGTGGTTAGGTGTAAAATCTCCAGACCTCACACAGCTTTCTGCCCTGCCGTAATGTGCACATGTGCTCCTTAGTTAGCTCTGTGCCTCTTGCCCCATCCCACTCTCCAGCATCCCATACCTCTCATCCTCACCTAACCTACACATTAGAACTGGGACAAATAATCCCTTTTTGAACAGAAGTAGATTTTCTTCAAAATGGTGCCTCACTTCTCCCGCTCCTAAAACTTCCAGTTGATTAGGCTCATGAGGCTGCCCCCCCCCAAATCACAGCCACCTGCCCAATAACTGGCATCAAGTGTGACATCAGGTGATGGGGGAGGTAAAGACATGGTGGGAATTCTACATCAGGAATTCCCTAGTGCAGCTAATGGGGCCAATGTCAGCGCTGACCAGCTTTTGAGCATTAAGAGGAGCACCTTTGAAATCATTTGGTGCCGTTTCACCCTCTCCTGGGATGGAGAACATCTGTGGCCCTCCAGATGTTGCATGACTACAACTCCCATAAACCCTGGCTGAGGCTGATGTGCGCTGGAGGGCCAGTGGGGGGGGCACAGGTTCCCCACCCCTGCTCTATTTTCAAGGTAACTCAAAAAGCCACCTTTCCCAGGCTAAGTTCTGCATCTGAGAGGGTCATGCAAATGGTGCCTCCTTTACAACAGGTTTCCTGTTCTCTTATGCAAATAATTTCCCCCTGTCCCAGCCAACATAGAAGGGCTGTGTGTCGACCAGAAAGGGAGGCAAATTTCTGCAGCTCACACACTAGACAGAGATTCCTTGAGTCCAGCCGCAAATCTGCATTCACACCCCAGCTGTTGGTTCTGCCTTCGCTTCACAGTAGAGGCTTTGGTGCATTGCGAGAAAGAAATAGACAGAGGCACGTGTGGCAATAAGCAAGGTAAGAGCATGGAAAAAATACGACCATAATGTATAGTGGCCTTTGTGTGCTGCGGGACCAGAGGACTTTTTTTCCTTCCCAAACTGGGTGCATCCAGGTGGTTCTAATTTGGGGGAGTGAGAGGATTTCCCTGTCTGCAGTCCAGAAACGTGGGCACTACATTCTCTGGGTCAGACCTATCATGCAACAAGGTGAAGTCTGCTTCAGGAGCTACCATGGTGGGTGTTGACAAAGGTAGGAATTGGTGTCTGACCCTGGGAAGAAGTGTGTTTGTGAGATGAGAGCGAGAGAGGGAGAGAGAGAGAGATTTGAGCATCATTACAAGGAATGAAATGTCTTCAGCTGTGGTGTCTGTAGTGTCGTTGCTGCATATGGCTGAGAGACTCTCTCTGGAGGGCCATCATGATTGGCTTCAGCTTGGACTACAGCCCCCATCAGCTCCAGCCAGCACAGTTGAATGATGCTGGGGCTGATGGTAGTTGAAGTCCAAAAACATCTGGAGAGTGCCAGGTTGGAGAAGGCTGGCTTAAAGAAGTCACCCTCCTTTCCATTTCCAGCAGACGGCAAAACGCTCAGTTTGATGCCTCCTGTTCTGAAATATGCTCACCCAAACGTATATTTTCTTTTGGCCAGTTTCACCTTCATTTTAGCTCCCAAAAATATTGACAACATTTATATCAGCCTTTCCCCAAGCTGGTGCCCTCCAGATGTTATGGAGGACAATTCTCATCAGCCCCAGCCGGCACAGCTGTTATTGCCAAGGGGTTCTTGCCATGAAAGCACAACTTAGCTTATTTGCCAACAAAGCAGAAGAATTTAGAGAAACAGAGTAGAATCATGAGTTCAAAGGGAAATGTCTTATGCTCGACCACATTTAGAAATAGAGTGAAAAATGCAGCATTTACCTCCTGAGTTTTACTGGGTTCGTTTTAATCTTGGCTGATTTAATAGCGGAGAGAAGCAAAAGGGGAGAAGGAAGATAAAAATTCCCTCTTCTGAATGTTCCCATGCATACAAGCCAGTGACATGACCTTGAAGCAACACCAGCTATTGCAGCCTTCTGGCATTTAGTGTCGTCTGGGTGTTTTGGACTGCAACTCTTGTCTAGCTGGGGTCGCTAGGAGTGGCAGTCTTAAACATCTGGAGGGCACCAGATTGGGGAAGGCTGCCCTGTTGAAAAAGTAAACAGGTGCTCCCTTCCATGTATTTCTTGTTTGCATTCCAATACCAAACCCTTACAGCTCATCAGTAATATCTGGCGCAAAAGTAGCCGGTGGGTTTGATTTTCTTCTTCGTCTCTTGAACTTGCTGCCTGAACAGGTTTTTGCTTTTGTTTTAAAGAACAAGAGTAGAGAACCTTTGGCCCTCCAGCTGTTGTTGGAAAATGATTCCTAGCTTCCCTGACCCTTGGTCATGCTGGCTGGGGCTGGCTGGAGGGCTGCAGGTTCCCCATCCCTGTTTGAAAGAGGGAGAATGAGAATATACTGTATGCAGCTGTTGGGCAGCCCTTTCGTGTGACACGAGCACTGAAATACATATCAGCTGGATGCAGCTTGGTTTTAGAATGTGGGGAGACAAGCCGTGCTTGAGGGTCATAGAGAAGGTGTAACATAATAACTGCTTGCAGGGTGGGATCAGAATGCTTTTGCTCGCTTCTATTCATGTTCTTCCTCCAAAAGAAAATGAAAAAAATGGCTTAATTGTGCAGAGGGCAGGGGGCCTTTTTTGGCTGAATCAAAAAAGGTCTGTGGAAGGAAGATGGGGGAAACAAATGGGGAGACATGCAAGGATGAAAGAGTTGGCTGGTAGCTTCAGGGATGTGCTCTGCTGCTGCTGCTGCTGCTGCTGCTAGGAACAATTTCACTACAGTGCAGCTGTTGCCATGGCAGCCTCAGCACCCGTTGCTATGTGTAGCAAGGATGGGTATTGAAATGCTTGTCCCTTCTCTTCTCTGCCCCAAATCTCCTCCTGAACATAACACCCCAGTGAAGGAGTCGGGGGGGGGGGGATCAGAAAAGCCTGAAAGGGAAGCTGTTATTCATAATCTCTTTATTGTTAATCAAAAGAGGTAGCTATTTTGGTCTGTTAGAGCAAAATCTACGGAGACGGTGGAACAGAGGCGTTATTAGGACTGGCAAAGGTTCGCAATGTAGCTGCAAGCTTTTCAGTTACACAGAGCTCTTCCTCAGTCTGGAAGTAAGGATACCCTCTTCTCGAAATATCTACCGTATTTATTCACACAAGTGTGTGCCTGTGTGCATTATACAGATATGTAACATTTTGCCTGAGGTGGAATACAGTGCAACACATCATGTCACCTATAGAGCTTTTCAGAGCCCTTTAAAATGCATGTCCCATTTTGTTGTGGCGAAACGGATGTGAGCTTTCACGCTGCCTGATCTGGAAACTAAACAGTTCCTGCCCACCTCCAAACCCAGCAGTCTTTCAGCTGCACCATGAGCAAAACCTACAACATTTGGAGCATTCTTGTTTAGAAAGCAGGTGATGGGTGGAGGGGGCGGGGAGGAATGGGACATGGCAGAGCCTCACAACTTCATAGAGGATAAGACTATCAGTGGCTGCTGGTTGTGATAACTCTATAGAATGGTGTTGTGGTTCAGTGGTTAGAGCATATACTTTGCATGCAGATGTTCCCAGGTTTAATGCCCCAGGGCATCTACAGGCAGAGCTGTGAAGCCTCCCTTTCATAATCAGAGACTGAAATGCAGGGTGGGTGGGTGGCTTTGATGTGTGCTGTGACGTTTCACTAGGTGCCTGCTCCCATTTTGTTTCCATCAGCCCAAAGGAAAGGATGCTGCATGAATGACAATTTTATTTTTATTTCTGTATTATAAAAATGCAGCTCTTTCTTGCAAAACTGCTCTAGCACAAAACAGCTGTTTGTTTTTTACAAAAACCCCAAACCATAAGATTTGCTTCGTGTGTGCAAACAAGCGAGAGCAGCACAGACCTAGAGTGCGGAGGTGGGGGAGGCGAGCCGTCTTTCTGGCGATAAGTATATAGAGATGTGACCAATTTTCAATTACTCAATCTGCAAAGGGGCTGGAACTCAGGGAGGGTGGACAATAGCACACAGCCCAAATACACCCCAGGGTGGACCGGCCACTCCTGTGCTTATTAGGGTCCTTCAGGAGGAATAAATACAAAAAATGCGATGTGAAGCGGAAACATCAAGATTGAAAGCACTCATGGGTGCATGATGGCACACAAATGCGCACATGGGAAAATTGGCCCGTGCATGCATTAATGCCCTAGTGTGGACACAGCCTCAGGATGAGGCAGCTGGTATGTTCAGAAGGAACCTACCTCTGAATCGTAAGGCAAGGGCTGCCTCTGGCCTTCCTGGGGGGTTCTGACTGGCCACTGTCGGAAGCAGGATGCAGAACCAGGCCTTTGATCTGCTCCAGCTGGGCTCTTATGTTAACCTTTCTCTGCAGAAAATATCCCCCACTTCTCCACCTCTGGTGCGTATGGAAGGCTGCATGGATACATGATTTGTGTTGGATGTAATAGCTGGGCAGAGACAAAGAAAGAATTGGGCTTCCTGTTAGGGTCTCCGGCCATATCACCCCACTCCTCTCTGCTGGCTGGCACACCTTTTTCAGAACACAGCAGTTTATTGTGTGCTTAGTGCTTCTCCTGCATGCAAGCTTTGCCGTGTCCATATCACATTTTTCTCATCAAAATGTATGTTATTTCCCCATTTGATCTGGATCTACCATTTCCATGGAAAAATTGATAAGTAAAAAAACAACAATAGCAAAAGCAAACCAGTGACAACCTGGATATGGATTAAATGGGGGCAGGGGGTATGGGATGGCAGTTTTATGAGGACAAGGTTGTGTGAGTGCAGCAAACAACCACAACACTGCCTGCCTCTAAACTGCTGCACGGAAGCACTTCTGATCCCAGCTGCCTTCAAGAGCAAAAACCGAACCGAAGGATGGAATCTCTCCTCCCAGCCTTTGATTTCCCTGAAGGTCAACAAAATAACTATCTCTTGAAATGCAAGAGGGGAGGGTAAAAATGTGAAGTGTGCCCTCGTCAGTTGCTTGGCACCGAGAGAGAAGTGACAGAGGGGAATTTAACTGGCTAGGGAAGGGAAGGATTTTGCATCTCCTTTGCTTGAGCAGGTGGGGAAGGGGGATGTGGGCAAGGGGGTCACCTGCCTCCACCTTTTGACACCTTCTTCAAAACACAAACTCCAATTACGAAGTCAGGCCATTGGTTCGTGCCTATCTTTGTACTGCAGCCTTTTCCAACCTGTTGCCTGCCAAGGCTGCGGGGGGGGGGGGATGAGGGCAGCAGAGGAGGGAGACAGATTGGAAGAAAGCTGCAATGGGAGGCGCTGGTTCAGGGCAGAACTGCATTATTGCACATGTGAACGCTAAGGGCACCATCAGGGCTGCAGTCTGATGCTTGCTTACATAAGAATCAGCCACACGGAACAGACATTCATTTAAAGAACTACCATTCCACAGCCATATCTTCCCCCAAAGATCCCTATGCCCCTCACAGAGCTACAGTTTCCAGTGTGACTTGTATCCCTCTTTCACAGGGAACTCTGGGAATCGTAGCTCTGTGAGGGGAATAGGGGTCTCCTAACAACTCCCAGCACCTGTAACAAGCTACAGTTCCCAGGATTCTTCGGGAGATGCCGTGACGCTTGAAAGCGGCATAATAGTGCTCTCCGTGTATGGTACATTGGATGATGTGTGTGTCGTGTGTGTCGTGCTGTAACAGTGCACAAAAGGCCGCGTTTGTCACGAGTGAGAGAGAGACTCATCCAAGCAGGGGCTTTTTTTTCTGAGCTAACTTCCAAGGGAAGAAATGGAGAGAGAGTCCCATGCAAGGATGGCAGAAGCGAGCACCTTCCCGTCAGCCATCTGTTGTTCAGAGTGAACTAGTGAGGAAGTGCCAAGGCTGCGTGGGAGCCCTCGCTGGCGATGGAGGATTTGTCATCTCTGCCAAAATAGGCCGCCTGTTAAACTGTATAGGAAGTCGAGGGGGGGGGGATAGCACCCTTTTTTGAGCTGGTGGCTTCCCTTGTGGTCTGGGCCGGTCCTGCTATTAGCCAAATGGAGGAAACCACCTCAGGTGTCAGTCCTGGAGGGGCAGCAATGGCAGACCCCAACTGTTCCCCTGAGGCTGTCTCTAGCTATTCCTCTTTGTTGGGGGGCAGTGCTGTGTACATCACATGTCCTGCACCCCCCCGCCCCCCAAAAAACTAGCCTGCACCCTGCAGGTGCAGTTGAGGATGCTTGTACTGAGGAAAGAATCAGTCATTCTCCGTATACAGGAAGGATGTGTGATGCCATCTTGTCCTTTGCCTCAGGCAGGAAAATTTCTTAGTCTGGCCCTGCCTGAAATATATAGGTTGATAGGTCAAGGGGGAGAGAAATGGAGGGGAGAGCTGTGTGACAATGCATGTTTTTCTCCAGTGGATGCTGTGAGTCCCCTGATGAAGGGAAGTGGTGGCAGAGGGCCAAACAAGGGAATAACATGTTGTTGTTGTTGTTGTTGTTGTTGTTGTTGTTGTTGTTGTTGTTGTTGTTGTTATATCTGTTGCACATAGGCCAGGGGTTTACTATCGCTGATGACATGTCGCTCTTTCCCCAGAACCAGCAATGGGCAAACACAACAGCAAACTGGCTCCAGAGATGCTGGACGACCTGGTGAGGAGCACTGAGTTCAATGAGCAAGAGCTGAAGCAGTGGTACAAGGGCTTCCTGAAGGACTGCCCCACGGGCATCCTCAATTTGGAGGAATTCCAGCAACTCTACATCAAGGTATGGTGGCGGTGGCAGGGAGTCCGTGGTCTGCGCAAGGATGCAGGGGCTGCCTTGGTGGGCCTTGTTGAGGTCCTGCTGTCTGAGCCTGGCACAACAGCAAAGCTTGTTCCCATAAGACAGGGACCCTCAGGCCCTCCCAGCAACTGAATGTGGGCCTCTCCACACACTCATTGTTTTTGCCCGGCTGGAATGTGTCTTTGAGCTGTAATAATGTCCTCAAACCTCAGACTTTTACAATGGTGGAATCTCCTTCATTGGAGGTTTTTAACCAGAGTTTGGATGTCTGTCTGTCAAGGATTCTTAAGCTGTGATTCCTGCATTACAGGGTGTTGCACATGATGACCCTTGGGGTTCCTTCCAGCCCTACAATTCTATGATTCTCTGATCTCCATGTTGGGAAATTGCCCCATGAATACAACAGGGGAAAGAGCAGAGCATGAATTCTGCAACCTGCTTGTGATATTTTCTGCAATGTTGCCTTGCCATTGTCAGCTGCTGCTGGTATAGCTTGTAAGCAGAGCTTTCCCATCTAGGCTTTAAACTGGAAAAGGCTTGAATCCAATATAGGTGGCCTATGCCAAGTCTTTGCCCGGTTGTTGCCCACTGGCCTCCCAGATTGCTGCTAGCTGCTTTCCCTCTCATGGCTGCTCCTATCCCATCTTATCTCCTTGTAGTTTTTTCCCTACGGCGATGCCTCCAAGTTTGCCCAGCATGCATTTCGCACGTTTGACAAGAACGGGGATGGGACCATCGACTTCCGGGAGTTCATTTGCGCTCTCTCAGTCACCTCCAGGGGAAGCTTTGAGCAAAAGCTGAACTGGGCCTTTGAGATGTACGACTTGGATGGAGACGGCAAGATAACACGCTTGGAGATGCTGGAGATTATTGAGGTATGGGAGGATGCTAGCAATCTCTGTGGATGTGTTTCTTCCTCAGTCTTGGTGGATTAGATTAGTATAGCGCAGGCTTCGGTAACCCAATGCTCTCCAGATGTTAGGGCCTATGTGCTGGCTGGGGCTGATGGGAATTGTAGTTCAAAACTTCTGGAGGGCCCTAAGTTGACAAAAACTCATTTGGGGCATGAGCACTACATAGGAAGCCTCCTGTAGACAGCCAGGTAAGCTCTGTTCCTAGGATGGCAAGACACTGATAACAGCAATTACCTCTACCTGCCCTCTGAGACTAGTCCCAAGCAGATATCTCCTGGATGAAAAGACATCAGAGAGTCTCTGAGCCACAGAGCCATGTCCTCAGTCCTTCCTCCTTTGCCTTCCAGGCCATCTACAAGATGGTGGGCACCGTCATCATGATGAGGATGAACCAAGATGGGTTGACGCCGCAGCAGCGTGTCGACAAGATCTTCACAAAGATGGACAAAGACAAAGATGACCAGATCACCCTGGAAGAGTTCAAAGAAGCCGCCAAGAGTGACCCTTCCATTGTCCTCCTGCTGCAGTGTGACATGCAGAAGTAGAGGGAGGGTCCCAATGCACAACTCACCCCCCACCTCCCCTGGCCTGGCCTACCCATCTTTGCATCTTTCCCCCCTTCTCCTGGGGAGCTGCAGACTCCACTCCCTGGGACAGGAGGCACTGTGTTTCGCACAGCCTCCTGGGCCCCAAACAAGGCCCCGCCATGCAATCCCCTGGGGCCTGCAGCTCATAATTTGCACAGTTCCTCTGGCCATTGCTCTTGTGACCTCACCAAGGTCATATTAGAATGAATTTCTTCCGTCTCAACCCTCTCGTCCCACCATCTCTGGGGCCCGTCATCCCTCTTGCCTCCCCCTTTGCACCCGGACATTCCCAAGAACATACAGGCCAACTTACCTTTCGATGGCTTGCCTATATATCCATGATCCTTGACAACTGCAAGGTCTTGTAATCCTCAGAAGTCTGTTATCCTTCACTTCAGTTGTAGCTTTTAGGATTAGGGCAGATCTCTTCCCTCCAGTGACCCTCTAACGTAATCTTCAGATGTGCCCCTTGAACAGCAGCTCTGGGGCAGCCATTTCCCTCCCCTGCCCTGTAATCCCCCCTGCCCAACACACACAGCTTGAAGCCCCAAATGGGGAATAGGTCATTTCTCCCCTCAACACCTTTCCTGCCCCTTTCTTCACAGCCATGAATAATCAATGGCAGCAGCAAAATGTCCTAGCAATGGGTCAAAGGTATTCTTCCCCCCTCTAGACTCTCCTCCTCTTCCTTCTCCCTTCCTTGAAAATAGAGTGGCACCACCTGCCATTGAAAGGGATGCCATTGCCAGAGGTAAGAAGTGTTTCTGGGTAATCATAGGGCAGCATTCTCCAATCTGGTGCTGGCTAGTGCTGATGGTTGTCGTCCAAAACATCTGGAGGGCACTGTGTTGGGTAGCACTGTCCTAAGATGGCCCTGTTGAAAATGCAGGGTGTTCTGTGTTTGCTCTTCCTGAAGCCTTTGCTCTTGCCATCCCATCTACTAATGTGCAAGGGGAAGAAACACCTGCATTTCAAAAGGGCTGAAGAATCAATGATAGGTGGGGAAAATGCTATAGGATTCTGGGATTCTGGCATTCCATGTTTGAAGCATCTCTCCTTCTTCCACCCAACATGAGACAACAGTCAGGTTTTTTGGTGGGTAGGGGATGCTTAACTGCATTGCAAATATAGTTATTGTACATTTTATATTTGGCTGCAAAGGGAGCCCCTTTGAAACACAGAACCTGAGGCTTGCATTTTTAGGGTCCAGCTTTGAATGCTGGCAGAAACCTAATGCAGAAGATCTGTGGTTCTGCAGGTGTTGCTGTGGTCCCCAACTCCCATCACCTCTGACAGATGGTTTTGCTGATTGAGGCTGATGGGAGTCGGAGGTCCAGAAGCATCTCCAGAGCCTTCTGTTCCCTACTCTTGACCTGATCACCTCGGTCTGGAAGAGCAGGGCCAGCCCTAGACCTTTTTGGTGGCTGACACACTGCTGACACACACACGGAGAGAGATCCAGGCCTGCTGGAAGGAGACCAGCAGTAATGTAGCCAGCACCAGGTTGGGGGAATGCTCCCTTTTCACCAAGACTCTCCCTGGCTTTGGCTTTCAGCTGTGTCTTTGGTTTATCCAAAACTGAGATGGAAGCCATTGCCACCAAGGCCAGAGAAGGGTGGCAGCTGGAAGAAAAATGGCAGCGGGGATCAGGATCTCCTGTCTCTTGTGGAGCATGCTGCCCATTGCTTCAGGTTGCCTCATTGGTGCACTGGCGGTGTGGAAGATAATGCTGGGTTTTGTTTTGCTATTTTACTGTAGGCGAGGAATGCATTTTGCCTCCAGGTTGAGCAAAAACAGATTTGGTTTGGAGCCAAACAATCCTATGTTAGAATTGCTGGGGCGGGGGGTCCTGGTGGGAGGGGTCTATGCTTTTTGCTGGGACAGTGCTGCATGTCCCAGACAGCCCTCTCTTCTCCCCCTACCCACCCCCTCTTCTCCCACCCCTCTTCCAGCTTGCATTTGGCCTGTTTCAATGTGGTTGTGTGAAGCTCTTGGCCCGGAGTGAGTGAGTGGGCTGTGTGCCCTCTTGTTCACTCCTTGAAAGTTTACAATTTTGCAAACTTGCACTGTGACGGAAGCCGCGTTAGCCCGTTTTTCCAGGCATGAAATGTGGGTGAAACGTAAAGAAAATGCCCCAATTTGAGCAAATAGAAGAAGGCATTGAAGAAGGCAAGACATGAAGGGTAAAATAAATATGGGGATCCTCTGTAATGCCAACTAGAGGAATCAAGTGGAAAAAAAATATTACTATTGTTATTATTTTTGGGACACTCTTGGCAGGGCACCTGGTGCAGGAGAAGACCTGGGAGGTGGGAGTAGGCTGGCTATGCTGAGCTCTCCAAAAGACTCAGCTCCAAAGCAATGAAACTGCATAGAGATGAGCCCTAAGACCAAGGTTCAGACCTAGTGCTGAGCAATAGTTTAGCCTTAGGAGGATGAGCCACAGCAAGTCTCCTTACACACTCTCTTCTCCCCCCTTCCTTCACCTCCTCTAGCAATTTGCATGGAGGAGTTCAGAAGCTTCTACTTCTGATTAACTGCAGATTCCAGTGTCATCTGAAACTGCCTAAATTACCGTATTTTTTGCTCTATAAGACTCACTTTTTCCCTCCTAAAAAGTAAGGGGAAATGTGTGTGCGTCTTATGGAGCGAGCAAATGCAGGCTGTGCAGCTATCACAGAAGCCAGAACAGCAAGAGAGATTGCTGCTTTCACTGCACAGCGATCCCTCTTGCTGTTCTGGCTTCTGAGATTCAGAATATTTTTTTTCTTGTTTTCCTCCTCCAAAAACTAGGTTCGTCTTATGGTCTGGTGTGTCTTATAGAGCGAAAAATACGGCAACTCTTAACGATAGTTAGCAGAAACAAGCCGACTTCAAACCATAATTTAGGAATCTGGTTTCTGTCAATTCAAACCACATTAAGATTAACTGCACCATAAGGTTTGGATGGCACACTAAACTGTGGTTAAGCAAAATCTAAAATGGAAGCAGAAGGTTTGACTCACCTCTTTGCATCTGCACCAGAGTGGAGAGTCCTTGGGCTTGAGGCTCACCTAGGCTCACTCTTGGAACACCAAGCTGTGGTTTAGCTTAGCACTACATCTGAATGCAGCCACAGTATGGAGCCACAGCCAATCCCCAGGTCTGCTACCTCCACCCTTCATTGTCCCCATCCTGAACTGAAGATTATTCTTAGAGATCTTGTCCTGTCTGCTTGTTGTGGTTTTTGAATATTGTAATAATTGTTTAGAAACTGTGATGTTGTTTATAAATATATACATACATAGTCTTTTTTTAAAAAAAAAAATTACTTGGGGGAAATAAAATGTGTCCAACACAGTGGAAGTTTAGAACTTGTCCTCTTTTTCTTAAAAAAAAAAGAAAGAAAAGCAATTATTTGTTTTATTTATTTAACAAGTTTTATATATGATAATTTAATAATTCTCACAACTTATATAAAATGGTCTTAAATATTTGTTAACATTTTCATTAACATTAGACTTTTAAAACAGTAAACATAATAAAATTATCAAAATATAGGTAAAATCAGCATATTTTAAAAAACAAATGTACATGGTAAAATTACATTGCCTTAGAAAAGGTTTTAGGAGGCGCTGAACACAGTACAATGAAGGCACCCGCCTAATCTCAATAGGCAGGAATTTCCAGAGAATAGGTGTTGCCACATTAAAAGAGTGATTTCTCATAAGTATGGAACGAACACTGTGTGGCTCTCGGAGCTTCTCTTGCATGACTGGGGAAATGAAGGGGAAATTTTCAAACCTTACTTTGGACCCAGGTTATGGTTATGGTTTAAGCATTGATACTGCATTATCGCTGTCTGAGGGGCTGTAGCACAATAAATGCAGGACAAAAATACAAAGCAAAAAAGCCAACCCCAGAACATTTGCAGTATGAAAAGTGATACAGCTGCTGTTGGTGGGGAGGAAGGCAAGGAGGCCCAACAGTAGGTGGCGCCAGAGCCACTGGCAGGCAGAGCCAACTCATTCTGGCTTGGTCCCCATCTTACTCTCCACTGGGTTCCACAAAGGCAGCGGTAAAGGCAGGGGAAGCTGACAGCTGGGGGCAACTCACCTGGACTGGATGTCAGCAAGAAGGCAAGCAGGGGGAGGGCTGGCTGAGGGCAAGCTTAGATTGGTGGGGCATGGTTCCACTCGCCCTCAGACAATATCCTCCTCCCCTGACATGCAGGCTCCACTGTCACTTCTGCTGGCCTCCACCCTAAAACACAACATTAATACAGTGGTACCTCAGGTTAAGTACTTAATTCGTTCTGGAGGTACGTTCTTAACCTGAAACTGTTCTTAACCTGAAGCACCACTTTAGCTAATGGGGCCTCCTGCTGCTGTGCCGCTGCTGCACAATTTCTGTTCTCATCCTGAAGCAAAGTTCTTAACCCGAGGTACTATTTCTGGGTTAGCGGAGTCTGTAACCTGAAGCGTATGTAACCCGAGGTACCACTGTAAAGCCACACTATCCTGTGGGCATGGCTTTTAACAGCCACTAGAGGGCACTGGAAACTACGGAAAAGGCCAACTCCCGGCCTGAGGGCAGGGAGCCAAGGAATTGCAAGCTGGGAGAAAGCTGTTACACTCAGGTCCTGCTTGCAGGCAGAGAGGCATCTGGTTGGCCACTGTGTGAGCACAGGACGCTAGACAAGATGGGCCTTTTGGCAGGGCTCTTCAGATCTGATGCTGTCCCACGTGGGATCCTTTTCTGGCCCGGAGGCAGAACTGATTTTCCAACGTGCTTTTGGGCGGCTGGAACTCAAAGAGCTGTCTGCTTTGCAACCGTGTCTGTGCTGCTGCGTGTCACCATTTAGCGCAGGGATGAGCCAGCCTTGAGAATCAACGTCTTTCGTCGTGCCTGCCTGCCTACCTGCTCAGGGTGACTCACCAGAAGCACAAATCACACTTTCCATCCCACGTTCTGCCTCCCCCTCCTGCGAGAACATTTGTGGCAATGTTGAAGGATTCCCAGGACTCTCCCCCACCCTGCACACACCCCCCCCACCCCCGTGGGATCTGGATTTGAGCTGTGTCAATTGTTCTTTCGTTCAGCCAACATCCCTGCCAGCAAAGATGTGTGTGTATATGCGCTTGATGTGTCATGTTTGCGGACACCCCAATCTCCAAGCGGCGAGAGACTACAGGGACACCTGCACTTACCTGGGATTTTTGTTTCCTTGGAAAGGAGGTCAATGGAGACTGTGGTGTTCTTGGGTTGTCTGGTTTTATTGACACATATGTACAACCTGAGAATGAGATGGGTGGGCTCCCAGCATGAGCACACCAACAGCTTTTATCTCCCCATTAGGGTTTCAGGGAAGCCCCTACTCACAGTTCTGGGTCCAGCACAGAGCAAGACAGTCTAACTGTTTCCCTATTTGACAGTGAGCTGGTGCTGTCAAAACAGTTTGTTTATAGCTCTGAATACACTACAAATTATTTGACACACCTTGTTAAGCACCTCTGCCCTTCTGCCTTCCACTTCCCCTCTATTCCCCATTGCTTTGGTAGGAGAAGGTTTGAATCAAAATGGTCCAATCATTCTGGTAGAGCTCTTGATCATATGATCGGGTCAGCAGGAGATGATTTGATCTGGAATGTGGAAAAGGGTCGTAGTTTGTGGCTTGTGACAGAGGATCTGGTTTGCATGCAAAAGGTCCCAGGTAGGGATGGAAGGAACCACCCATTTTGGTTCTCTGTTTTTCAATCCCAGATTCAGTTCTCCATATATAAGGCAGTTTTCTATGTTCCTAACACATGCAAAGGATGTTGGGAAAGATGGAGGGCACAAGGAGAAAGGGACGACAGAGGATGGGAGGGTTCGACAGTGTTCTCGAAGCTACCAGCATGAGTCTGACCAAACTGCAGGAGGCAGTGGAAGACAGGAGTGCCTGGCGTGCTCTGGTCCATGGGGTCACGAAGAGTCGGACACGACTAAACGACTAAACAACAACAACGTGCAAAGGAACAGCAAACAAAAAAAGTGCAGAATACATTTGCAGCATCGTTTGGGGGGCACTACTGAGCCCTTTGCTTCTGAGAAAAAGGTGCCGTTGGCGGGGGTCAGCAAGCTTGAAGCCTTGTCAACTCTTTTGAGAAGCAAACTACAGCTGGAAGCAGATCACCTATATTTAAAGGGAGTGAAATTGAATCAGTGGGCTCAGATAGCTGGATGTGCAAGAGGGAGAGGCATCTGGAGCTTGCTCTGAGTTTCTTCCTCTCCCTGGCAAATTCTAGGCCCATCCTTCTCACCAAAGTGGTAAACTGGCCCACTTCCAAAATGGCCCACAGCAGAGTGCAGGAGCAGGGAAGGTCGCTAAACAACACATTAATTAAGCTCCTCCACTAAGAAATTAAGTAAAGAGAAAGCAAGCATGTCAAGGACAAAGGTAGCTTTCTCCCTGGCATGCTCAATTTCTATGTGTGTGTGATTTATGTAGTTATTGTACAGAGAAATATTCAGTTACTTGGACCCACACTTTGGCACAGCCCAAACAGAAGTCCAGAAATTCTGACTTGGGGGCAGGGATTTTATTTATTTGATTTTATTTATTACATTTATATCCCACCTTTTCTCCAGAGAGCACAAGGTAGAGCACAGTTCTTTCCCTCCCGATTTTATCCTCACAACAACCCTGTGATGTAAGTTAGGCTGAGAGACAGTGACTGGCCCAAGGTCACCTAGTGAGCTTCATGGTTGAGTGAGGATTTGAACCCGAGGATTTGAACCCTGATATCCCAGGTCCTAGTCCAGCACTCTAACCATTACATCATACTAGCTCCTGTGAATGGCCCAATACATTTTAGCACCTGAGGCGAACCACAAAATGGCACACACACACACAACTCACTTCCAGATAAAAAAAAGTTGAGTGAAAATCTATATCAGGAACAAAGCGGGGGGGGGGGGAGGAGGAATGCTTTACATTGGAATCTGCTGCCCCTGTAGATCCTGCTGTCTGAGGCAGTCACCTTACCTAGTAACCTCATGGGTGGGCCAGCCATGTCTGTTGCACAAGAGTGCCTGAATTTGCCAGTATGTAACTGAAGCCCGGGACGCGGGTGGCGCTGTGGGTAAAACCTCAGCTCCTAGGACTTGCCGATCGTCAGGTCGGCGGTTTGAACCCCCGCGGCGGGGTGCGCTCCCGTTGCTCGGTCCCAGCGCCTGCCAACCTAGCAGTTCGAAAGCACCCCCGGGTGCAAGTAGATAAATAGGGACCGCTTACTAGCGGGAAGGTAAACGGGGTTTCCGTGTGCTGCACTGGCTCGCCAGATGCAGCTTGTCATGCTGGCCACGTGACCCGGAAGTGTCTCCGGACAGCACTGGCCCCCGGCCTCTTAAGTGAGATGGGTGCACAACCCTAGAGTCGGACACGACTGGCCCGTACGGGCAGGGGTACCTTTACCTTTACCTAATTGAATCCCACCCTAAAAGAGTTGCAGTCTGGAATCGCCCTAAGGCTGGGTCATGGAAGAAATGATGAATAGCTCATCAAGAGTGGGAGCTGGCTCTTTGAAGAAAAGGATGGTTTGGGGGCTTGAATGCAGGGGTCAGAGTGGAGCAGCAACCTTTCCTTCTGCGTCCCCTGGTCATCCTGGTCAGGTTGCTAACTGTACAGCCTTCCCCAACCTGATGCCCTCCATATATTTTGGACTACAGCTCCCATCAGCCCCAGCCAGCATGGCCTGAGACTCTGTCAGATTCACGGAAGGAGAAAAGATGTGTGTGTGTTTATATATGTGTATACAAACATATCAGAGAACCCATTTCTACTGTTGCTTAATGACAATATTCAACACTTCTTGTCCCTCTATTAATTCTCCACTATCTATATTATGTTCTCTTCCAAATCATGGCCTTCCCACACTTCCCCCTTCCTCAATCCAGATTGTCTCATGTGCTTTTTTGATATGAGAAAATCCAGTCTGAAGGAGTGGGATGTGTGGGAAGGCAGCACTTTGGAGGAGAATGTCATATGGACAATAGAGAATTAAAGGAGGAACAGGAAGCTCTGACTATCCATGTTAAACAGCACTATGGACGAGCCTTTAGTAAATACAGCTTGCTGCCACTGATGGTCTCAGTCACTCTGGTGTCTGCTTAAGGGTAGGAGGCAGGGACGTGCCCCACAAGGGCTACTGGTCGCATTTAAGTTTTTGTCCATTAGTGGAAATCCATCTCCTCCTATCTTGTTTCAAGATAGGATTAATTAAACACCCAGCCACCCACCCCTATTATGTTCACTTTTCTGGATAGCCATAAACGCAGGCACCCTTTGATGGTGGTGGGGGGGGGGAGTTGCCACCAACATGATTCGTGAGGGGCCCCTCTTACTATCTGAGTTTTGTTAGGGGCCAAAACTACTTCTTGGTCCAGGGTCCTGCCAAGTGCTTCCATCCCGATCCTTTAATTCAGTGGTTCCGAAATGGGGCAGTTTACCTCAGAATGAGCACAAAGGGGGCGGCAGGGAGTGCTGGAGGTGTAAATAATGGTCAGACTTTGAAAAACTGGTATCACTTAATCAAGTTCATCAGTGTTGTTTAATTAATTAAACTAAACGGTTTTAATTGGATTTTGAATAAATGTGCAACGAATTGTTCCTGTTTTGAAATTTATTATCTTACTGTCTTCCTCAGGGAGTTGAGCAAACCTATGTTCTGAATACAGTGGTACCTCTGGTTAAGAACTTAATTCGTTCTGGAGTTCTGTTCTTAGCCTGAAATTGTTCTTAACCTGAAGCATCACTTTAGCTAATGGGGTCTCCCACTGCTGCTGCGCCGCCGGTGCACTATTTCTGTTCTCATCCTGAACCAAATTTCTTAACCCGAGGTACTATTTCTGGGTTAGCGGAGTCTGTAACCTGAAGTGTCTGTAACCTGAAGCGTATGTAACTCAAGGTACCACTGAAGTGCTTTTTATAGGGTAGCGTAGGGGTTGTTGGAGATGAGTTTAAGGCCAGAAAAGATTTGGGAACCCCTGCTTTCATTCCTTGCCCCCTTCGCTTCTTGGTAGAGGCACCATGCTTTCAACAGTGGCATAGCCAGCCAGAAATGCAAGAGGTATTTTCTATTTATTTATTTATTTATTTATTTATTTATTTATTTATTTCCCTCCCTCTCCCTGGCAATCACTGCACCACTAAACGTGATGCCACCCCCCTCACGCTCCTCGTGCCAACCAGGTGTTCAATGCCCAGAGCTTGTGTTGGTGAAAAATATATTCTTTTGGGTGGGTCTGTGTGTGTGGAGGGGACAAAGAGAGAGTGACTGTGGCGAAAACTTATTTACTGTGGTTTTATCCTAATGAGAGTGTTTTAGCCGTGGAAAATTAAGCTCCTTTTTATATCATAAACTGGACTGCATTACATAACCACATACCCTGCAGGGATTATCATTGGGCAGTTGCATCAAAGCATCTGCTATTCATTCTCCCGGGTAGCGCAGACACCAGCCTTGTGCAAAGGGGGAGAGAGAGAGAAAAAGAGAAAGCAGGGATTTTTGAGGGGAGGGGGGTACTGCAACCCCACACCTGCCAAATTATGCTATGCAATGTCCCAAATAGACTCCTCCAGTAGAAGATATGTATGTTGTACATCAAGTCTTTTGTGGAGCGTGAAAACTATCTACAGGTTATGGGACAGGCTCTCAGGGGACCCACCCAGATGGTGTCCGGGTGTTGAAATTGGATGCAGCAGAGGAAAGGGCTGTGGGGTCCCCGGGGCTAGCCAGACAGCACTTTGTGGGTGAAGGGATCCTGCTGGGGTGGCTCTCTGGGGAGCAGCCAAGCAGGTCTGGCTGGGTTGGATTGTTATGCAGGAGAGGGAAGGATCTTGGCAAACATAGCCATCCTTGGCATCTTCTTCTGGGCAGCACCTCTTAAAGATGCAGCAGGGCTCAGTCCTCATCAGCTACACCAGCTGTACAGTATCTGCTTCATTTCGCATCTGTGCAGTGCACACCTGTGGGTGCCTCTGGCTGTGCTGGTCTCCAGGTGGGTGGCAGGTGGCAGTAAGGGAATGGTGTGAGCTACAGAGTCCATTGAACTGCCTGCAAGGCAATGTGTGAGGCAGAAAAGCTCCTGGGGCAAAGCGAAGTATCTAGAACCAGCTAAATCACCTTAGAGCTTTTGACAATTAAACAGTATACAATTTTGTATCAATAAACTGTGGTGTGTCTCCCAGGCATATCCTTGCAAGGGCTGCGTCTGGTATATAATGCAAAATTCAGCATCTTGAACATTTTCATTTGCACAAAGCATCCAGCTGGCAGAAAGTGGTTGTCCCATCTTTGGCAAAGAAATTAGACCCTTGCTGTAGTGCTGAGAGCTTATTCTGGCTAGATTGAAAAGAAGAGGGAGGAAAAGTGAATTCACAGAGAAGATGTCTAATCAGCAGCAACTGGCCAGGAAATGAAAGTGGAGCCTCTTGATTCAGAGGCAGTCTACCAGATACTGTGGAACAAACAAGAGTGTAGGGCGCTTTCTTCTATGTCCCACTCGCGAGCTGCCTGGGAGCATGTGCCTGCCTACTGAAAGGAAACAGATTGCTGGACTGGTTGAACCTTTGGTCTCCTCTTGTTATGTTGTGTCTGAGCATGTGCAGAGTATTTTCTCTTAACAATGGGTTATCCCCACAGCCAGAGTCCAACTGGATCAGACCAAAGGCCCATCTGGCCTGACATGTCTGCTTCCACAGTGGCCCACCAGATGCCCCGAAGGGAACCTCACAGGCAACCCCCCCCAACTGATATTTCCCACAGGTGTAGAGAAACCTTTTGGGGGCATTGCTCCTGGTAACCTGTGTCAGTGGGTGGCCTCTGACATTTACACAAACACAGACCCTTCAGTACACACAGAGACACTGGCACACGTAGCACTCAGACACCGAAAGAAGATCTGGTGGTTGGGGGGGGGGGGGAGAGAATCCTGTCAATCCTAGAAGGTTGTGCAGAAAGATCAAAGTCACAGCCATACCTTATCGAGTCCCTTCTCATTTTACTTGCCTGAACACTCCTATCAGCCTTCTAGCTCACACATTCCCATTGGTAGTGGGAGGCACCAATAGCCATGCAGCTGTGTAATCCCCTTTTCAAAGCCATTCAAGTTGGTGGCCATCACTGCACCTTGTGGCAGGGAGTTCCACAGTGCAAGCTGTGTGAAGAAAAGCTTCTTCTGGTCAGCCTTGACTCCCCCAACTTTCACTGGATCATCCTGGTGCTTTCTAGCATTATAAAAGGGAGGAAACCCTCTTTCTCCAGCCTAGTTCTATAATAGGCTAAACTAGTTCTATTCACCTGCTCTCATGCTTAAAACATGAACGGAGCTTCCGGTTCAGAGACAGCACACTTTCCAAGCAGGTGTGGGTGCAGCCTCTCCCTTTTAGAGAAGTCTCTCTCTTTCTCTCAGGAATATATTATTTGCAGTGCCCAGCTCCTTTTAACTGCGATTGCATGTTAATTTGCAGTGAAACACTCCAGATTGCCGGGGGGGGCGGGACACACTTCCCTGCAACAGGACCAGGAACTGCTTGCCAGTACTGTACTGTAGCTGCAGCAGTTCCTGCCCTGAGGCGGTTAAGTGACTCGGCCACTTGATCTGGCAACGAGGGACGCCCAGGAGGTTCATGGGATCCCTTATAAAGAGCTTTCTCTGAGGGACGGACACTCACGGCAATCTGTGCACACGTGCCTGCACTCCCCCTCTCCGCCGCCGCCGCTGCCGCACACACACAGACACAGCGACTTTGCTGCTGCCTGATTCATCCTCGTTTGCTGAGCTGCATCCAAAGGGCTACCGGCTCTTGATCGCGGGCGGGCAGGCAGTCCTGTGACAAGAGGAAAACAAGCTGCTCGTTGCCATCGCCACCCTGCTCCCCTGGAAGGGCAGAGAGGAGGGAAGATGGACCCGGCAAGAGCTGGGCCCCCAGAGAGCAGAGGAGCCCCCCGAGACTCCGGCAGCAAAGCAGCCAACGGCGGAGGGCAGCCGAAGCAGGAGGGATGGGAAGATGCCCGGGCGTTTTATGAAAACCTTTCCCCCAAAAAGAAACCCAAATCAGTAAGAGATTTCTTTTTTACTGGGGTGGGAGGAAGGGTCAGCAGGTGGCCTGCCTGGCAGGGTGGCTTGTTTACTTGCATGTTTGTACATATAAAGAATATGACACTCTGGCTGGGTGCAAGGAGAAAGAGAGAAAACCCATCCTCGGGAATAGGAAATGTCAGCTTAGGGAACCTGTTGAATCTCCCTGCTTGGCTACCTCCAACTGTAGAGTGTTGGAGGGCTGGGAGACCAGGGTTCAAATCCCACACAGTCCTGAAGCTCACTGGGTGACCTTTTTAGCCAGTCACTGTTTCTCGGCCTAACCGACCTCACAGGGTTGTTGTAAGAATAAAAATGGAGAAGGGGAAACCATGTATGCCCCCTTGAGTTTCTTGGAGAAAGAGGTGGGATGCAATAAATAAATGTAATAAATAAAATAAAAATAGGTGATGTATGGTGGAGGGAGGCCCACCTGCTGTGGCCACAGGGAAGGAAGAGCCCTCGGCTCAAAGGAGGAACACAGATTTTGCAGGCCCAGCCTGCAGCATGTCCAATTAAAGGATTGCAGAGGCCTGGGAAAGTTGCCCTCACACGACTCCCACCAGCCTGGATCAGCAGCTGGGAGTTGTAATTGGAAGTATCTGGAGGGGACCAGATTGGGGAAGGGTGCTTTAGACTCAAGGGGTCTACTCTTAGACAGAGCAGACAAGTCTATACTCGATCTATGATGGTTATTCATTTCAGTTTTGAATTGGTTTCTATGAAGCACCTCAAAGTGAGTTCACAATATGAAGAAAACATATAAATACAATTAAACACAATCCAATACCAACTGGAATGGACTGATGGTCCGACTCAGTATATGGATCAAAGGCACATGTTGTACAGCATCATCGAGATAACGGGCATTCAGCAAAGAATGTTATTTTTCCTGGAAGATGCTGTTCTCGCTTGCATGGAAGAGGCCCATGACAGCTGCAGAGATAAAGCAGGAGAAGGGAGTAGGGAGTAGATGTAGCCATGAAAACAGAGTGTGCCCTCTTCCTTCTGGGGACCAAGGTCAAAACCTTGCGGGCTGAGACACACATTCCATCTGTTAAGACCCCTTTGCAGTTCATATGCCCAGCAGGTGGATGTAGTCTGTGTGTACATATACACGCGCGCACGCGCGCGCGCGCGCGCGCACACACACACACACACACACACACACACCATGTGTCATGGTACCACATCTACTTTTTCTAACAGCAGGCTTAAAAACTGCTACTCCCAAGTATTATTTCTGGATGATGTGGTGGATCATCACCATCTGAGGCTGATCCTTCTGTTAACTGCAGGAGAGTGCCAGATGTCTCAGGGTAGCCCAAGTATCAGCGTTTTTTTCTAACATGACTGCTGGAGACAGCCAGTCCAACTGGCATCACCTGACAGACTAACCTGGGCGAGGACCTGCCAAGACCACCTATATAAACCTTACCGAAATGGATTTGAATTGTGCCGAAGTGCTTCACAAGCCATGGGCAGAGCCATCACTCACACCTGTCCATCTCCAAAGTTTGTGATGTCACCACTCCAGCCATCTGACTGTTTGGCTCAGGGCAGGCCCTATCGTTATGCAGGTGGAAAATGCTGTATTAGCTGTCCATTTAGTTACTTCACACATACTTTAACAGGCTGCAATGCTCTTGCAAGGAGAGAGAGTAAGATCTGGCCTACATACATCTGCAACAGCCTGTATTGATTTTCTACTCATCATTTGCTTCTCTGTGGCCCCATGTCTCCTCTCTAGGGTAGTGTTCACACCCCTGTTTACTGTGCACACACGATGTTATCCAAAATGCACATGTATCCTGGACTTTGTTATACAGTACAAGACTACTGCTTGACGCCATGGTTTCTCAAACCAGCTTGGAGTACTTAAGCCACTCTTAATTCACCTCTAGCCAAGGTGTGAGCACCTTGGCATAGGGTAAAGACCTTGGTGTATACACAAACAGATATGAATCTGACATTAATGAAGCTGTGCTGATGTGAACAGCTAGTGGGAGAAAGAGCTGTGAAACACAATGGGACTCCAATCTAGTACCCACCAAATGCTTTGGATTACCACTTCCCTGAGCAGGGTTGGGCCGGGCCGTTTTGCTGTTCTGCCTCCTGAGGCGACTGCCTCATCTTACCACATGGGAGGGCAGTCGCTGTCCATGAATCCCAGCATCATAAGGCTAGGAAAGACAGTTTCCTTTTGAATCAAGCTTGAAAGGCCCAGTGCTAACAACTGTTGGCATAAATACATTAGTTTTTATCTGAACTCATGGCCAAATGAAAACCATGACAGATTTTACTTTCCAGAACAGTGAATGGGTAGGGCCTTAATTTCTGATCAAAGTGAGGTGGCGGCACTGCTCCAGTCAACTCCCACCTGCAAGAGAAATGCTTCCCCTCCTGCACTCCTCTGACCAGATTTGCACCTCCACAACCTTTTATGGCAGCCTTTCAAACAGGAGGCTGTTTGTGGGTTTTTCACATCTAGTTTTGCCCTGTACCTGGTGCTTGTTTGGGGCACTCCCTTGCAGTTTTTTTTAAATTCCACATCTCTGCAGATTTTTAAGCTTCTGGTGAGGCAGGTTCCTTCCCTCCCCCCTCTCGGTTCCCAGCCCAAATGCTGCTGGCCTTTGCCAGCTGGCTGGCCCTTGTGACTCGCAAACTGGCTCCACTTCAGCAATGCTGAAATTGGACTGCTGAAAAACAGCCCCCCACCCAAGGCCCCCAGGCTCACCTGAAAGCTGGCCATAGGGAGGGAGGGAGGAAGTCCCAGCACCATCCAGCTCAGGTCCAAAGTGTGGGCCTTTCTTGATAGGTAAAATATACAGAGTGTAGGGCCATTGGAAAAAATGGGCATAAAATGTGCTTATGCTAATTCATGCAAACGGATGCCTTTATCTAACTGATGCAAATTTAAATGCCATAGAAGGCCAGGCAGCTAATTTCTCATCCAGCTCACCCCAGATAAATTCTTAAATTAATTTTCACAGACCAACTCACCCCAGGTCAGTTCCTCTTCAATTAATTTATCCCCCATTAATTTCCCCGTAGATCCTATTCAGAATCATTTCAGTCACCACCACCCCATTCACTGCTGCCAAATCATTTCGAGATGAAGTCATTTTTACTCAGTTTGGTCCCCAAATTAATATCCTACCCAGTTACCCTGATCCCTCCCAGGTCAATTTGCCCCAAATTCATTGCCCTCCCATGATCACTTGTGACACTAATTAGTGGGCGATAATATTCTGTCTTTGTGTATTAAATAGAGCTGCCATACACCTGGAATTTCCGGACATATCCAGGATTTGTCCGTCAAAAATAGTATCTGGGCTGAATTTTTGAAAATCAGGAAAAATGCCCAGGAAAACCCGGGCTTATGGAAGTGCCCCCCCCCCCAAGAGCTCAACAACTTTTGTGTCTGGATTTTCACATTTTGAAATATGGCACCCCTATATTAAAAAGCTTCTCCTGTTGATTTCTGCAGATCAAGCTGCTGTTAAAAGTCAAAAGAGTAGCCAGGCTGGGTTTGTGGTCATTTGGCAAATTATTCCCTCCATACTAAGGGCTCATTCACTCTTACTTTTGCTTTGCATTTCTAGGCACAGGCCTGGGCTTTCCAGGTCTGTGTGTGAGCACTCCCACAGACTCTCCAAGTGTCCCTATTTTCCAGGGGCAGTCCAGGATTTACAGAAGCCGTCAAAATTTCTGATTTGATCCCAGAATGGCCCACTTTCCTTAGGACGTCCCTATTTTCATTGGAGAAATGTGGGAGGGTATGGAGTTATGCGACCCTGAGCCAAGGAGATAAGTGGTAACCGTACAACCTTTAGAAGACATCTGAAGGCAGCCCTGCATAGGGAAGTTTTTTTAAAAAAAAAAAGTTTAATATTTAATTATTATTTTTATATGTTGGAAGCCACCCAGAGTGGCTGGGGCAGCCCTGTTAGATGGGCAGGGACTAAACAATAAAATTATTATGATTATGGAATAAGATGTCCCTATTTTCACTGGAGAAATCTTGGAGTGTATGCTCCCCCCTCCCCACACCCAGCACTTTCCCCATAAACACCTGCTCTTGGAACAAAAGGCAATCTGCAGAAAACCTGGATTGCTGTTTGTTCCATTTCAGTGTTAAAATGTGGGTTTTCCTGAGGAAAGTAACAAAACAAACAAAACAAAGTGCTTGGACACAGAGTGGGAAAGCATGAACCTGTGGTTCAAAAGGTAAGTGTAAATGAGCTGTAAGCTCAACTACAATTCCATCAGCCCCAGCAAGCGTGGCCAGTGGCTAGGGGTGATGGGAGTTGTAGTTCAGTAACATCTGGAGGGCCAAAGGTTGCCCACACTTGCACTAGAGCAATGGAGCACTTCAGCTCTCCAAACATTTCTGGTATGTTCTTGCATCCCTCCTGCAAAATACAGTCTGGGTGTGACCTCCACAATCCCTATGCACCCACCTGACACAAGGTTTTCTGGCTGGAGGCCTTTTCCACCCCCACTTCCATACCTTTGTTTTTTACTCCCAGGGGCAAATTTCTCACTTGACTATCTCTGCACTCCACATTCCCGGAGGCTCCTGGAGTTAATAGGATTAATAGAGCACCATTTCTCTGATCTAGCACTTCCATTCTGGCTGCCTGGCAGCTTTCAGCTGTGAAATAGCTTGCATTCCTTGATGGTAACTCTGCCTCCATGTCTCCTAGTACAATGCAATGGTGTTCTGATCTGTTTTGGGATGCCAGGCTCTGATCAGAAACCCAGCAAATGCAACCAAACCGCTCCCTTCTCTGTTCCATTAATCTTTCTACTAAACTTAATCCTCCACCCCAGTCAAGAGAGTGAGGAAGAGGATGGTCTGGAAAGGAGCTGACCTCATTTTTCTCTCCACCCCAATTTCAGTCTGCCAGGTTCTGTTTGCATTTATGCAACCAGCCCCTTCCCTCTCCTCCCTGCCAGCCAGGGGCTGCTTTCTAGATCCAGACATCTCATTGGCGTTTCCCTGACCTTGTGCAACCTTGGCTGTTGCTAGGATAAATGGGGCTTGTTTGGAAGTATTGCCATCTCCTGCATCCATGCAAGAGCTTGCTGAAGGTCACACGTGCACTGGGTCACAGGTCCTGAGGTTTGTCTGCCATAATAAGAGGGAGCCTGACAAAGAGAGATTAACGCAGGAATAAGACTTGCATGGTTTTCTTAACTAGTGAAATGCCTGTTATTACAAAAGGCAAAATGGGAATGTAGATGGAGAGCCTGTACTGTACATTACTGTTGATATAAGAAAATAGGCGTGGTTGGCTTTTGCTGCCTAACTCCCCAAGGGACCAAGGCCCCTAATTCTATGATTGGTCAGGGATGAATGGATGGAGGCAGGATGCAGTGAAAGCAAGCCAGATCTTTATCTTTCTGTTGCAACAGAGTTCCCTCCCTTCGCAAGGAGGCAAGAGAGACCCAGAATCAGAAAGAAACATCTCTTTTAAGGGTTTGCATTTTGGCATGGAGAAGGAGGACATCCCCTCTACAAACAATCAAAAATTACATTGATTATAATTTCCACGAGAACTAGTATTTTGAGAGAGGGAGCAAAACTTTGTTTCTATCCACTTTTTCCATGCCATGTCAAATTTTATAAACTTCTGTCATGTCACTTTTATAAGGTCAAGGCTCAAAAACAGGACCTCAAAGGCAATTGGTGCACTGGGGTGGGGTCATCCCAGCAACACACACAAAGCAAGATCAGTTATTTTTCAGCTCTGCCAACTAACAGGCTCATTTGCCAGACAGAGACAACTAAACCAAATTATAATTATTTTTTTGAAAGAGCTCTCAAGGCAGCCTAAAACAAAAATAAAACAGACACAAACAAGTAAATCAAATAATTAAAAGGAAAAAAACCAGAGGGCTAAAAACTAGAGCAACGCTAAAACCGTCTGTAGTAGCAAG
This sequence comes from Podarcis cretensis, assembly GCF_951804945.1. Taxonomy (NCBI): domain Eukaryota; kingdom Metazoa; phylum Chordata; class Lepidosauria; order Squamata; family Lacertidae; genus Podarcis; species Podarcis cretensis. The sequence goes on from NC_137177.1 coordinate 34,898,269, forward strand.
GAGAGGTCAGGGGAGTTATGCCTATGGCAGGGATAAGAAACAGGATTTGGTGGCTAGGCTGGATACTAACCTGTCCCAGCACCCAAGGTCATTTTGACAGGTGGGCAGGGCTGTGAGGCACTCCAGAAAAGGGCACTGCAGCAGGAAGCCATTATTGTTATTTATTATTCAATTTTATTCCTTGAATTTGTATCCCACCCTTCCTTTCCAAGGAGCTAGGGGCAGCAAGCTGATACACAGTTTGAAAACAAAGCAATCCCCCCCCCCCAAAAAAAAAACAGTTAAGGCATTAATAACAACAACAGCAATTGCAACTAAAAACATTTATTTCCTGGCACTGGGAATACTCTGTGGTACAAATTGTCAACTTGGGGGCAAAATCTGGGATTTTGAGAAACTGCTATGGGTGTCAGTAACAAGATGGCTGCCGTGGGGTGCAGCATAACACAAAATGGCTGCCACATCCAAGAGAACAGAGAAGGGGACTGGGGGAAACGGTGTCAGCGTAGTCCGTCCGGTGGATGTTGAATCCTGGCATCCAAGAAAATTTGAGCATGCTTCAGGCGAGAAGGTGTTCAGCGCTGGAGAAGCTGAGTCAGTGCAAACTGGAGCTGTGCAGGAAGATGAAGGTCTCATATGAGGATCGTAAAACTTAATCGCCCTGCAACCCCTGAAGAGCTATTAAAATAATATTTTAGCTAATTAGTAACTCATGGCTCCCACATTATTGAGAATTATTGTTAGCAGGGATGTTAATAACTAGTTAATAGTTGACTACCTTGAACAACTAATGGCCCAATAATGCCTCATATTTTGCCTTTTTGAAATGTGGAGAGGTGGTCTTAGGAAGGTGTTTCTACTTTTACACAGATTTCCCAAGGTCTTTGACCTCTGTTTTGGTCTTGCACCTCAGGTGCCGAGCTGGGTCTGAATTAAGCTTGCAAAAGAGCAGGTGGGGGTAAGAAATGGGTTGCACTGTGTGCCCCATCCATGTCTGGTTTAAAAGTCCTTCTTGCCTGTCCACATTAGCACTTGCACACCAGGCAGGATCTCCCAACAAACAGGACTGCCAGCTTCAGGGCTGCTCTATCAGTCTGCCTTCAAGAGCTGTCCAGTCAGCAGCCATTCAGTAGCAGAAACATTCGCCTCTGTCGTCATTTTGTTGCCTAGTTAAGGCTTTCCTTTTTCAGCAGGTCTTTGCGGTGAATTTTTTTTTATCCCAGTCTGCATCTATATTGCATTTAAAACTGTTTTAACTAGGACATTGTTTATATATGTTTTTTTATTATTAAAGCACTTTGAAATGTTTTATAGGAAGTAGAATCCAGTGAATAAATAAAGCCATCATGCTGCTATTTCAAAGGGCAGAGACCAGCCTCATGAAATTGCAGGATCGTACCAAAGAAAATGCGGAGTAATTTGCAGTGTTGCACATATTATCTCTCCCAGGAGTGTCCAGTTCAAACTTTTTGACCCAAAGTGGCAATTATTCTAAAGGGGGGGGGGAGATTGTAGCTCTTGACTTTCACTTCCTGTACTGTCTTTGGTCTCTTTCCCAGAACAGAGAGTGTGACTCCTGGAATGAGTTAATTCTGCTCATGCATGGGAGACAAGCCATATCTCTAGTATGATATACAGACTCTTCCTCCAGTTATCAGTCAGTGGGGGTTAGAGGGGGTTGGTGGGGCTGGGAAAAATTCCTGCCTGCAGGGCCATTGTTAGGTACTTGGTTATATAGTTTGCTTTCTTCTTGTTTGTATGCTGGTTATTTATACATATCTGTATACATTTTAAGTTGTTTTAAACTGTTCTTAATATTGTGTATCATTGTGTTTTAATATTAATGTTGTGTTTTGATGGTTGTAACTCATCCTGAGACCTGAGAGTGAAGGGAGGGTAATAAACTGTAATAATATTAATGGTTTTCAGATATAGGATACACTTGGAATTTTGCTAATTGAGCTTTTTGGCAGCTCCCCCCCCCCCCCACCCAGGAGTCTTGTTTTTCATTTGGTTTTATTTGAGACATTTTTATTAATGCATTTTAAGTTATCTTCCCTATTGTTTTTACAAAAGCAACTTGATATGTTTTTATTCATTTACCATGAGATAATGAGAAAGTGTTATACATTATTATATTTTGTAAACACTATTCCATTACTTTTTATGTTGTTCATATCTGTATAATGCCCCCAGGCAGGATTTTAGTTTGGCCTGAAATAAATTATATTTCAAGCCCCCCATTTTTTCTCCATGTCAGGGCTGCTGCCCTCATTTTTGTGGTTGGCTTTCAACCACAAAATTTGCATAAAATTCACATGTGCTAATTTATATATGTGGATCCCTCTGGGAAATTATGATGTTGGGTGGTGGGGGTATCACCAATTATTACATTTATATCTCACCTTTCCTCCGAGGTGCTCAAGGTAGTGTACATGGCTCTCTGCTTCCCCATTTGACCCTTACAACAACCCTGTGAGGTAGGTTAGACAGAGAGACTGTGACTGGCCAAGGTCATCTCTGAAAGTTGTAGCTGAGTGGGTCCTAGCTTTAAGTAGAAGGTGTGGGTATGACCTGAAGTTCTTGATTATATTGCTACTGAAAAATATGCAGGCAGTGTCTTTCCTCTACATAGCAAAAAGATTCCTACATTGCAGGGGTTGGACTACATGACCCTCATAGTCCCTTCCAACTCTATGATTCTATGACAATCAGTGTGCTATATTATTGAATTAAATCAGCCTTCCCCTACCTGGTGCCCTCCAGATGTTTAGAGCTGCAACTCCCATCAGACCCAGCCAGTAGGACCATGGGAAGTATAGTCCCAGACATTTGGAGGTTACCAGGCTGGGTAAAGCTGAATTAGAATAATATAAAGTACCGTATGTACAATTTTATGACATCAAATTCCATCAGAATGGCCTTACTGGATCGAACTGAAGTCCATTCTGCATCCAGCAGTGGCCAGTCAGATGCTCTGGGATGTTGACAAGTTGAATATGAAGCTGATGGCCATCATCTCTTGATATTTGTCCTCAACAGGAGCACCTGGTGTTTAGAAGCTCCCTTTGGGTGCCATAGGCAATATGGCTGTGGATAGGCCTGTTGTCTTTCATAGGGCACTACTATCACTTTCTCTTTCTCTCATGCAGCCCAAGCCGCAAAATGCCATCACGATTGCTGTGTCATCACGAGCCCTCTTCCGTATGGAAGAGGAGCAGAAGATTTACAATGAGCAGGGTGTGGAGGCCTACGTGAAGTTCCAGCTGGATCACGAGAATGAGCCCTTTCTGCCTGGAGCAGCCTTCCCCTTCGTCAAGGTCTTTTCCTTTTCTGATGATTTTGTTCACCTCCAGATGGAAACATCAGAATCTGGGTTCAAAATAAGGGGATGAAGCAAGTGCTGGTTGTAACTTATCAGTAAATTAGCCCAGGCGGAGGTTTTATGATTGATCCAATGAAATGTGGGTTGTGGTCTGTTGCAATGCCACAATATGCTTGTGCTAGGTTTCTCCCTGAAGGTCTAATATAAGACTCCGTCCGGGCACTGGAGAGTCTGTTGGGGTTTTTAATGCCATACTGCCATCTATGTGCAAATACTACTAAACACCAATATCCTTCTTGTGAACCCCCCCATTCCAAAGGGTACTGAAACCTAGCAAGCACTGGAACCCCTGAAACTTCTCTTTGCTTTGAGAAATGGGATCTGCTTAACAGTGCTTTAGGGAGGGACCTCAGTCGGAGAGCCCATGGTTTGCATTACAGAAAGTCCCAGGGTCAGTTCCGAGCATTGACCTGAAAGGATCAGGTGGCAGGTGAGCAGGAAAAGGAACTTTCTCTCTGCCTTTGGGGAACCACTGCCAGTCAGAATCAATATTGAGGTAGATAGAGGGACCAACCCATATAAGGCAGCTTCAGGTGCACAATCAGGGCTTCCCCTGCTTTTCTTTTGCATGATTTTGATTAAAAAAGGATGTAAAGTATCTGAAAGATGAGCTGTTCACCTGACAGTAAGTACTGTACTGATGGTTTGGGGCCTCCTTCCCCCACCTGTTTATTGTTTTATTTAAGGAAGTCCGGTTGTGTTCTTGGCCAGACTGCTCTGCCATCTTTGACTTTCTAGGCACTGGAAGCTGTTAACATGCAGCTGCGGGTGCTCTACCCAGAGAGCGAAGAGCTCTTCGACATCGTCCTCATGACTAACAACCACGCTCAGGTGGGAGTCCGCTTGATCAACAGCATCAACCATTACAGTGAGTAACCGGAAGCCGCCTCCCTTGACCAGAAGCACCCAAGCAATTGATGGGGTACTTGTCACCTATTTACAAACTACCAAGTTGTCTTGCTTCTATACCAGTCTAACTGTCTTGAGTCCCCATCCCACAAAAAACCCTGGTAAATGTATCTCAGTGATGGTGTTAGAATGGGGTGGTCCAATTCACAGCCCAAGGGACACATGCAGCCCTTCAGGCCTTTTTTGGTGGCCCTCAGCAACATTTGACACACCCTCACAGCCCTCACACTGCCTTCCCAAAGCTAGGTAAGCTTTGGGAAGTAAATAAGGTAAATAAGTACATCAGAGTGCTGCCTTTGAAAGATGCCACCTGGATTCCCTGAGAAACAGCTGAACGAAACTTTGGTGTCAAAAGGCAACTGGGGAACCAGTGCAGGTTCTACATCCGCTGGTGGATGGCGCTTCCCAAGGCCTCTCTCTTCCTCCCCTCAATGTTTTCTTCTTCTTCCTCTCTCTTCCAGACCTGTTCATCGAGAGGTTTTGCATGACAGGTGGGAACAGCCCCATTTGCTACCTGAAGGCCTACCACACCAACCTGTACCTGTCATCTGACTGTGAGAAAGTGAGTGAAGCCATAGAAGAGGGTGAGTGAAGGTGTTTGTTATCCTTCGCCTGCTGTTGGAAAGGGAGTAGGAAGTCACCCGTGTGTGCGAGTGTGTGGTCTGTTGGCACGTGTGGGTTAAAACCGAAACTATTTTTTCTGTTGTGACTCTCCCCCCTCCATCCCGGAAACCCCAGGTACTCTAGTTTTGCACATGTAGTCTTGTAGGCTCTTTGAACTCTGTTTCCCATAGCAGACTGCATGATCCTGGGAGGGCTCACAATAAGTTTATGAGGCTTTCCCATTATGATAGAAGTAGGTAGGGTGTCCGCCTGTCGTATGAGATGAATTTGTGGGATGGATGCCTGGGAAGCAAGAGCTTGCTTACTACATGCAGAATCAAGTTGCCTAGAAGAAACGATTGAGGTTAGGGCTACTTCCTTTTGAGGATGGTGCTGGGTTGCTTTGCTTCCTTGACAGAATCATAGAATTGTAGAGATGGTAGGGACCATAAGGGTCATTTCATCCAACCCCCTGCAATGCAGGAATCTTTTGCTCTAGTGGGGCTTGAACCCACAACCCTGAGATTGCCAACTGAGCTATTCTCTTCAGATAAGCCTGACCACAGTCCGTTTGACAGGTCCCCACGCCTAACACTTATCACACACTCTGACATATACACCACATTGAGGATATTGTTTAGTTATGCTCCAATATAACTCATATAGCATTTTGGGTTTTACAGACCTTTACATATTTTTTAAAAAGCAGAAATTGAAGTGCGAGCCACCAGGAGGCTGAGCTTCTAGAAAGTGCTGCTAGATCCTTTTCTTCTTCTTTCCCCAAGGAATTGCTGCAGCCACCATCTTCAGCCCCAACAGGGACGTGCAGGTTTCAGAGAACCAGCTGCGTGTAGCCTTCGATGGAGACGCCGTGCTGTTTTCAGATGAGTCTGAGCAGATTGTGAAGGCTCATGGCCTTGACAAGTTCTTTGAGCATGAGAAGACTTATGAGAACAAGCCTCTGGCTCAGGTATGACTGAGAATACCCAGAAATGCATTATCGGGAAATGTTGGGATGGCCACAAGCTGGTTGAGCTCAGGTGCCAGGCAGGTTGTTTGATTCCCTGTTTGCTTGCTTCTTCGGCAGTGTGTGTGTTTTTTGCAAACCACAATGAGGAGGAAGAGGAGGTGAATTTATTTCTGAAATTTATTTTTAGTTGATTTGTTACGGTTTTTAAAACAGTTTAATCTTTCAACCATAAGAGCAATTAGGCTAAGGGTAGGCAACCTAAGGACCGGGGGCTGGATGCAGCCCAATTGCCTTCTCAATCTGGCCCATGGATGGTCCATGAATCAGCGTGTTTTACATGAGTTCAATGTGTCCTTTTATTTAAAATGCATCTCTGGGTTATTTGTGGGGCCTTCCTGGTGTTTTTACATGAGTAAAATGTGTGCTTTTAATTAAAATAAATCTCTGGGTTATTTGTGGGGCATAGGAATTCATTAACCCCCCCCCCCAAAAAAAAATATAGTCTGGCCCACCACATGTTCTGAGGGATGGTGGACCGGCCCATGGCTGAAAAAAGGTTGCTGACCCCTGAATTAGGCTATGAAAATAATATGGGGGGAAACTGCATCCATTCAAACCTTGCTTAGACTGTCTCCCTACTTTAGCCAGTACTTAGCAATAGAGCCAGTGTGGGCAACCTTTGGCCCTACAGATGTTGCTGAACTACAACTCCCATCATCCTTGGCCAATGGTCACACTTGCTGATGGGAGTTGTAGCTCAGCAACATCCAGAGGGCCAAAGTTTTCCCATTCCTGCCATAGAGCAGCTTCTTTCAGATCATCCTTCTTCACAGACTGTTCATCTTCTTGTTTCTTCTCTCCATGGAGCCCAGGCTCTCTGCAGCACTCTACATCCTGACTTCTAGTTTCTACCTCTCTACTCTCCCTCTGTTTGCTTTACTTATTACATACACCATTCCAGCTCCCCATCTCAACCTCTTCACCAATGAGAAGGGCAGGAGAGTTGTTTTACTAAGTAGTTCCAGGTTCCCAGAGTCATTAGGATTCCTTTGCCACCTCCTCGTGCTTGTATTTTAGTTTTGCCTGTGAAGGAACAGCCTCCAGATAACTCGGTGTCTAATCTTTAAATTAGCCATTTGCCCTTCAGATGGAGCTGTACTCAGACTCCCATCATCCCTGGCCATTGGATCTGCCTCTTGCAGGGTTGGGAGCCCCACAATATCTGGAGGACGACATATTCACCAGCCTCTGGTCTTACAGAAAGCAGCCATCCTGAAAAAAAAAGAACAAATACAAAATGGAGACTCGTCATTATTCTTTCACAGAAGTATTATGGCAACAGCCCCTTGCAACAATTGCAGACTCTGTGTGTGTAGCCAGAGAGGGTTATTTTCCAACTGTATGGAGAATGGGGAAGGAAGTTCTGGTTGACCTTGTCTGTTCACCTCTCCAGGGGCCGCTGAAAGGTTTCTTGGAAGCTCTTGGGAAGCTCCAGAAGAAGTTCTACTCCAAGGGGCTGCGCCTGGAGTGCCCCATCCGCACGTACCTCGTCACGGCACGCAGCGCGGCCAGTTCTGGAGCCCGTGCCCTAAAGACTCTCCGGAGCTGGGGGCTGGAAACAGACGAAGCCCTCTTCCTAGCCGGCGCCCCCAAGGGACCCTTGCTGGAGAAGATTCGCCCGCACATCTTCTTTGATGACCAAATGTTCCATGTGGAAGGGGCAAAGGAGATGGGTACCATCGCAGCCCATGTCCCTTACGGGGTGGCTCAGAAATCCAGGCGCTTGGCACAGGGGAAACAAAATGAGAATAGCAAGTAGCAGAAAAGAGCGGGACTGGGCTAGGCCAGCCTTTGATACACAGAGAGCAACATCTCTATGGAGAGATGAAAAGTTTAGAACACCTTCCATGAGGACTAGAACCAAAAGGGTTGGGATGGCGGGTGTCTTGTTTGGGGTAGGTTGTTTGGGAGAAGGCTTCCTTACACCTACCTGTACACATTGCACTTTACAGAAATGCTCTTCCCTCTGCCTCACCATAACCTTGCGTGCCCATCACACCATTGCTGTCAGTATCTGCTGGTAGACTTTTGCTTCTGCCCTGCCATCCACTCACAATGCTTCAAGGTTGATTGTCACCTTTTGCTCTTGAATATTCATGATACGTACTGTTTTTTCTTGCGGGCTGCTGCAAGGGGGCTGTGTTTTATTACACGCTTCCACAGTTGCATTGTGCAGAATTTGCTAATGGTACCAATTTAAGCGTTGTGAAATTCCCAGCTTTCAACACTGGTTTTGAAAGAAAAAGAAGAAGAAGAAGCAATTTCTAGCTCTTATGTTTGCAAGGATGAGTGCAAAGCATGTGTGCAATTCCTTGATGGAATTTATCTGGAATCAAAAGCCTCGGAGAGCAGGCATTGGTTGGGTGGTGAGGCTGGGCATGGGGTCACCTCCTGAGACTACCCCCAACAATGTTCCCCACCCACATTGAGCTCCCCAAAAAAGGTCAAAGGCAATGATGACCAATGGGGCCCATCACAAATGGATTGTCCAAGGGCCCCTCAAAGAGATTGACTGAGAAGGAGGCCTGCCAACAGAAAAAAATGCTCCATGCAACTCTTTCCAGGAAGAACTCTTATCAGGAAGGGCCACAGCTCAGTGTTTAGAGCATCCACCTTACATGTGGAGGGTCCCGGGTTCAATCCCTGGCATCTGAGAGACCTCTGCCTGAAATCCTGGAGAGCTGCTGCCAGTCAGAGTAGACAGTACTGGACTAGATGGTTCAATGGTCTGACTCAGTACAAGGCAGCTTCCTATGTTTCCTCCATCTCTCATGGCCAACAGAAACTAAATAATTATGCAAAACACACATATGAATGCAAGTTTGTGTCATTCGTGCCATCAAATGTGGCTTTTGTGAATGCCCCATGCGTGCCCCAACCTAAAATTTGCATCTGCTTCACCTCTAGCCGGCTTATGCACACTTACATTTTGCCTTGCTCTTTCCAGACAGAGGCCTGTGCTTTAATGCTCCATGTCTGAGCAATCCCCACCCCACCCCAAGCAAAAAGGAGAGAGAGCAAGCACAGGATGATCTGTGTTTTCTTTTTATTTCTCAGTGCTTTGAGAAAAGACAGTAAATGAAAGCTGTGTTCCTGAGTCAGTGTGCTGCAGTGGATGGTGCTGGATCATGGACTATGACATCGCAGGCCCAGATCCCCACTGAGCCTTGATGGTCACTGTCAGAGACTGAAAAATCACACCCCTATGTCCATACACCATCCTTAGAGGAAAAGCAGGCTATAAATGTGATAAATACACAATCTGGAACTTTCCCATTCCAAGTGTGTCTGGGAGCTTTCCACCACTTACCTCATGGTTTTTTCAGCAGGGCTCCAGAGGTCTATTGAATAATGTGGCATCTTCCGTTTTTAACCAGTGTTGCATTTTCCCTGCTGTGCTCATGGGCTGTACTGTTAACATAGGGCAATATCGGGGGAGCCGTTCCCTGCTTGACTGCCCATTTGCCACAGTGGAAGCTGCGAAAGGTCGTGCTTCTGTGTCTGCTGGTGGCTTTGCTTAGGAATGAAACAATGCAATCAATGCCTGTCTGTCCTTCTGGGTGTGTTATCTGTAATAAATTCTGTCTATGTTACCATTCGTTCCCCCTCCTGTTTGTGAACTCATCACTGGTATGTTGATAGCAAGCTGAAGTGCTCTTGAACATAAGGACTAGAAACTTGGAAGAGTGACAGGGAACTAAGTGACAGCAAGCACCCCCTCTAGAATAGTACTAATTTTCCCTTTCTTGTGAATCAAAACCTAGTTATCATACCATTTATTGGAGAATATCCACCACATATTGCCATTGGAGGGTTATTGGGCATTATTATTGGGTTATTGGTACACTGTAGACCAGGGTAGGGAACCTTGGGCATGGAGAGGGGTGCAAATGCATCTCTGTCTGGCCCTTGGACTCTACCCAAGCCACACCCCTTTCCCAGGCCCACCCTCCCTACTGGTCTTGCTTTACTCCCCTCTTGGTTGTTTTTGCCTGCCTTGAACTCTGATTGTGACTCTTGCTTGCCAGGATGAAGGACAGAGCAGTGTGTGTCTGCTGTACGAATGTAAAATGTACATTTCTTGTTCTGCTAGCTTTTGCCTTTGGTCCCACCCAGCACTGGCTTGCGGCCCTCAGAAGGAATGTGGCCCTTGGGCAAAAAATGTTCTCCACCCCTGCAATAGGCCCATAGTAGTTTAACAGAAGCAGTTCTCCAGTCTCGTTCCCCAATTTCTTACAGTATTGTTTTTTGAAACCTTTTTCCTCGCTTTCTAATTTCCTTATCACTTCCTTTGGCCTCTTTCCCTCAGAGGAAGAGAAGGAGGAGGGTGACCTCTTTTTCCTCCCCCTGCCCCTCGCCAACATCTCTGTCTCCTGGCCACCTTCACTTGGCACCCAGGGAATTGCTGGTGCTGGCACCCATTCAACTGAAAAACTATTGCATGGCCACAGGTGGGGGGGCAGAGGAGTGAGGAGCCCCCGTAGGCTGTGGCACTGTGACCCGCTGGTGGTTTTGGCCCACCATTTGAGAAGTGTATTCAAAGCCAACGTGAGCACAAATGCCACCTTTTTCTCATTGCCAGTTCTGCCTTTGGGTTCCGCCCTGAGCTAAAAAAACTCCCCACTGCCTCAGGCTTCCTCACATCCCAATGTGCATATTTGAATCCCACCCAAGCTCTGCCTATTTTTAGGTCTGTTAAATTTAGAGTGCCCACTCAGATTGCACACCCATATTTCTGAGAAGGAGCATCTGGCACCATTGCCTTTCCAGCTACTGAAACATTTGATAAGAGGCACGCTTTGTCATACACATGAGATTCAGAGGCCGTTGTCTCTGCTCTCTGCTAACTGAAGACAATGGCTTTCAGGGGCAGTATCCCAGCGAAACTCACCCCAAGGTTCCTCCTCATAATTCCTTCTCCTCAGAGAAGACCAGCAAAGGAAGACATGCTGCCCTGAAAGACAGCCTAGCCACCATGATCCATCCCCCCTGCATTCTGGATATGCTCTAAGGCAGGCATGTCCAAAGTCCAATTCAGGGGCCTAATTTGGCCCGCCGGTCGATTTAATCCGGCCCCTGTGGCAGTTTATTTCCTGGGGTAAAATCCAAAAAAAGCAACAACTCAACCCCTTCATCAAATCTGGCCCTCTTTGAAAAACGTTTGGACACCACTGCTCTAAGGAAAGACCACTCTCCATTAAGACCCCAAAATAGCTGGAAATAAATACTACAAGGGTGGCCAGACCTTTTCGCCCAAGGACTAAGCCTCCAAAGTTGGGTCTGGCCAAAAGATAGAGATGGAGGTGAAATCCCATTCAGTGTGCATTTAATCAATATATCAAAATTTCACTTCCCAAAACCGTATGAGAACCAAAATACAGCTGTTCTTCAAGATTCATGTATGAATTTTGCAATGTAGTTCTTCAAACAATATTTACAAAAATGCTTGTATTAGGGGAAACATTTTGCCTATGAAATGTTGGGCAGGATGCAAGAGGTTTGCTGAAGGTAGATGCCTGAGAACCACAGTTCTCCACAGGTTGTGCCAGTATTGTGAAGCAAGGAGACTGGGATGCCAGCAGCCCCATTGCACCAGGAGAAAGAAAAAGAGGCCTGGCTGTGCTGCTTTGGGGAAAGAGCATCTGAAGGAGACTGGCAGATGGTGGGAACTCTGCAGGATGAAAGATGGCACAGCACCAGGAAGGCAAGGGCAGCCTTGGCTTGCATCTCTTGCAAGATCACTGGAAGCCTCTGCCAGGCATCGCATTCCTGTGACAGTGCCCACTATTTATAGATGACATGATCCATGCCTTTGCCATGGGAGCATCAGAAAAGGCTTTACAACATGAGACTGCAAGGAAAGACCTCCTTTTCCAAAGCAAGGAAACGTATTCACACAGACAGTCTAACTTTGTCCCCATCCACCTCACTGCAAGGGGCAAAGCTGAGAATAAGGAGGAGGAAGCTGACAGGCACTGCCACTCTCTAGACAGGTTGCAAGTGAGAAGTCAGGCCAGGTGGGCTCTGGCAGAGGGAAGACTGAGGTTAGTGGGGCAGTGCCCCATTTGCCCTCATGGGCTACTCCCCACTGGTAGGCCTTCCTGTACTTGTCTCCTGCCGCACTGCAATTTGGCTTGGGAAAATGTCTTAGAACAAAAGGCTTATTTTGACCCTAATTTCAGCAGGGAGAGGTGAGGGCGATGATAGCTGTGGGCAACAGGGAAGACCTCTGCAGGTGAATGTGCGCTGGCGGGCACCATGTTGGTGACCCATGCTTCAAATCCTTCACTGGAGAGCCTCCTGTGGGTGCCCCTGCCATCTGATATTCTGTTTAAAGCTCAAGAGGGGACTCAACCTCTTCTTTTCAATACATTGCTGTTAACATTAAATTTGTTGCTTTATTGGTACAGAATGTATGATTTAAGGACTCTTCTTTTTACAGAAATGCCCAAAGTACTCTGGGCATGCAAATATTAAAAAATTAAAACCCAGGTAGTGAATAATTAACATGAAAACTGTGGAACTTAAAAAAATAAGGCAGTTTAAAGCCATCAAAAGTTAATGCTTTATTTCCCTGCAAGGCAGGACTATTGGACTGTATAAACCCACAAGAATTCTACATCCATTACAGTGGTACCTCGGGTTACAGATGCTTCAGGTTACATACGCTTCAGGTTACAGACTCCACTAACCCAGAAATAGTACCTTGGGTTAAGAACTTTGCTTCAGGATGAGAACAGAAATCGTGCAGTGGTGGTGCGGCGGCAGCGGGAGGCCCCTTTCGTGAGTGGTACCTCAGGTTAAGAATGGACCTCCAGAATGAATTAAGTTCTTAAGCCAAGGTACCACTGTAGTGATTTATTCAGCCGCCTTCTTGGGGGACAACACTTTTTCTTTTAAAATGAAAGCTCAGTCTGCAGCACCTGCCCACGGCACCACTGGAATCCTCCATTTGGCATTTGCCCAAAGCAGCCCTACAGGGGTGAGGTCAGGCTTTTGCTGAGATTAGCAAAGGGGCCAGGGCTGTCCCAGCAGATCCATCTTTTTCAGTCTACATAAAACAGCCAAAAAGATCAGACGCAGTTGGAATGAATTCTTAGCTTGCCAGCTCTGTGTTCTTTGCTGAGGCCTCTTGCCTGAGGACTCTTCTATTCCTGAAACTGGCAGTGGAAGTCAGCCTCCCAGTTGATGGTTGAACAACTCTCAAGGGTTTAAGGCAGCATATTGTATTCTGGCCCAAATGTAGTTGCAAATGCATGGAACAGCCTCCTCCCAAGCAGGTGGTCCAAATATACATGTTTTTACATATGCATACCATACCTGGAATGTAACCCCTGCATAAGATGTGCGTTACCTGCATACGTCAGCTAAAAGGTAAAGGGACCCCTGACTGTTAGGTCCAGTCGCGGATGACTCTGGGGTTGCGGCACTCATCTCACTTTATTGGCCAAGGGAGCCAGCGTACAGTTTCCAGGTCATGTGGCCAGCATGACTAAGCTGCTTCTGGCGAACCAGAGCAGTGCACGGAAACGCCATTTACCTTCCCACCAGAGCGGTACCTATTTATCTACCTGCACTTTGACATGCTTTCGAACTGCTAGGTTAGCAGGAGCAGGGACCGAGCAACGGGAACTCACCCTGTTGTGGGGATTCGAACCGCCGACCTTCTAATCAGCAAGCCCTAGGCTCTGTGGTTTAGACCACAGCGCCACCCGTGCTGTCAGCTAGCAGACCTGAATTAGAAAATCCAAATAGGTGCCACAAGAGGGTGCTGCTGAACCACCAGAAAGAGAGGCAGAAGGATCTGGTGCCGTTTGGTAAAGTTCAAGAAGAAGGGATTTAAGTGTTATTCCTGTCCTTACACTTTCATGAGAAAATGAAAAGAGCTAGAGATAAGGACAGGAAATGAAGGGAGGCTTCCTGTCAGGAAAGAGTGTGTGTGTGTGTGTGTGTGTTTGCATACAGGGGCTCATCCCCACTTTTGTGCCATGTTTCTAGGCTCTGGTCTGGGCTTTTCAGGTCCCGGCCCCAGCAGTTCCCCCCCACCCTTCCCGCTTCTGCTGCTTTCCCCAGGTAAACTGGTGTTTTACTGCTGAATCTGAGCAAATGCCAATCAGATTTTCACAGATTGCTGTTTGTTCCAATTCAGAGGTAAAGAACGTATTCTCAGGGAAAAGCTGTGGGGCAAATGGAAAACTGTTTTCTATGCGGCAGCCCTTCAGATATTTGAATATGGCTATTATATATATTAATATAATAAGTATAAGTATAAGGGACGCGGGTGGCGCTGTGGGTAAAACCTCAGCGCCTAGGACTTGCCGATCGTCAGGTCGGCGGTTCGAATCCCCGCGGCGGGGTGAGCTCCCGTTGTTTGGTCCCAGCGCCTGCCAACCTAGCAGTTCGAAAGCACCCCCGGGTGCAAGTAGATAAATAGGGACCGCTTACTAGCGGGAAGGTAAACGGTGTTTCCGTGTGCTGAGCTGGTGCTGGCTCGCCAGAGCAGCTTTGTCATGCTAGCCACGTGACCCGGAAGTGTCTCCGGACAGCGCTGGCCCCCGGCCTCTTAAGCGAGATGGGCGCGCAACCCCAGAGTCAGACACGACTGGCCCGTACAGGCAGGGGTACCTTTACCTTTACCTTATTATATATATTATATACCCAGTAGTGATGTATGGAAGTGAGAGCTGGACCATAAAGAAGGCTGATCGCCGAAGAATTGATGCTTTTGAATTATGGTGCTGGAGGAGACTCTTGAGAGTCCCATGGACTGGAATAAGATCAAACCTATCCATTCTGAAGGAAATCAGCCCTGAGTGCTCACTGGAAGGACAGATCCTGAAGCTGAGGCTCCAGTACTTTGGCCACCTCATGAGAAGAGAAGACTCCTTGGAAAAGACCCTGATGTTGGGAAAGATGGAGGGCACAAGGAGAAGGGGACGACAGAGGACGAGATGGTTGGACAGTGTTCTCCAGCGGGAGGCAGTGGAAGGCAGGAGTGCCGGGCGTGCTCTGGTCCATGGGGTCACGAAGAGTCGGACACGACTAAACGACTAAACAACAACAACAACATTATATATCATATCAGTTTTCTCTTTTCTGGGCTAAACATACCCAACTACCTCAACTGTTCCTCATACGACTCAGCTTTCAGAACCTTTAGCACGTTGGCCCCATCAAGGGGAAAATGTCAAACAGAGGTACCAACGGTGCGTGCACACACCATTTAAATGGCAATGCACAGCAACTTTGTGGGGACCCAGCCCCCTCAAATATTTTATTGAGGGGGCCGAAGCCCCCACAGCCCCTAGAAGTTGGCTCCTATGATGTAGAAAGTGTGCTTCATCTACTAGAACATCTCTGTCTCTTTCCTCTCATTTAATCCCATTGA
Source organism: Podarcis cretensis (assembly GCF_951804945.1). Lineage (NCBI taxonomy): Eukaryota > Metazoa > Chordata > Lepidosauria > Squamata > Lacertidae > Podarcis > Podarcis cretensis. Next base: position 34,913,584 of record NC_137177.1, read on the forward strand.
CAGCATATTTAATTTAACTGGGCACCTCCTTATCAGGCCATTAAAAATTCTCATTCATTCTCCTCTGTGGTCTCCATTGCAATTGAAGTGTGAGTAAACGCAGAGCAGTATCTGTTTCATATCATTACAAATACGAGCTAATCCAGGAGCGGGGTTGCTTGGCACATTGCAGGCTGGGAGCTCTGGCAGGCAGGAATGTGGATTTGATTATAAAGGAGTTCAGTCACTTTGCGGTCTCTGCTGCACTCATAACACAGAGTAATCCTAGAGACAACATGTAACCAATTGCACTGTAATTGAGCTGACATGACAAAAGTTCAGAGAAAGCCCAGAAAGGTTGTATGGGGAGGGCTGCTGGCAGTGGAGAGCAGCTCTCTTTCTGTCTAGAAGAAGGAAAATGTGCCATGATAATCAATCATATAAAGTGCACCATGTTTCTCAGGGAATGAGTTTTTGTTAGTACCCAGCTGGAGACAGGTAATGGTTTTTAAGGAAGCAGAAAGTGCTTTTGGAGGGAGGTTTTGTTTCCTGTGGTGGACACACACCTTATCCTGTTGTCCCACTGCTGCCTCTAGACAAACACATTTTTGAAACAAAATAAAGCCTGCCATGTTTCTTTACCAAAAGCAAAAATGAAAGAGTAACAACAGAAGCTGTTTTATACTGAGCCAGACCACTGGTTCATTTAGTTCAGTACTGTATTGTCTATTTTGACTGTCAGTGGCTCTTCAGCGTTTCAGCTTCAGCTGCAGTTAGTTGCCCAACTGCTCCCCCCCCCCGGAGGGTGGTACAGCCCTGCCTTGCATGCAAAAGGTCCCTTAGCATCTGCAGGTTGGGCTGGGAGGAAACACCTGGCGGGCTGCTGCCAGTCAGTGTAGACAACACTGATGGACCAGTGGGTCTGACTCAGTATAAGCCAGCTTCCTATGCCCCTAGCTGAAAGGTGCATCCCAGAGTCCTTTGAAATGCTGCTGAGGATCCTGGGGTACATGTTTAAGATTGTGCAGGGTTTATTTCCATTCTTGGTGCTTTGTAGCTTATGGTTGTGAAAGTACTCTCTCCCCTTAGGCCCTAATAGCTCCACCACCTTGGGGCCTTCTGTTTGTGCTCTCTAACTGATCCTGGTCAATAGTCCCTTGAAGAAAGTGTTCTCCTACAGTCAAGAGCCTTGAAAAATCTTTTTAAAAAATTATTCAACCTCCAGTCCAACAGAGTTGCAGAGACATGATGTGCCAGGTCTCTCTCTTCCACCCCCACCCCCAACCCCACCCCCATTTCTTTCTTTCCTTCTTTTCCTGAAACAACTCAGGGCTTTATCAGTCTCTCCTCTTTCCCACGGTTTTCTGTTGCCAGGATGGTCACTGATCCTTTAAACTGCAGCTGAGACCAATCAGTGGAGGCCGAGGGAGGGATGGAGAGGCAATTCACACAGGCTGCTCTTTTACAGGAAGATCCCCCCCCCCCTGGGATTTCCACCAGCAAGAGGAGAGGGGGGAAAGCAAAAGCAAGCCAGTAATCTCTCACCCCTGGGAGGGAGCGCCTTCACTTACCATACAGGAAGGTTAAAGATGTGCTGAGAAAAGGAAGGGAAGGCAGGAGTGGCGAAATCTCTGAGTGGGGGACAAAGAAGAGCCCATTTCTCTATGTCTTGAAGAGGGGAGATCTTAGCACCTCCCTGTGCCCCTTGGAGGAGGGAAAGGGAAGTGGTGGCCCATGTCCTTCTGCCTGCTCTGGGGAGAGTAAGGAGAAGGATGTTTGTCCACTGTTCAGGTGCCTCAGTATGAAGAGACGCTGCTGGGAGGAGGAGGAGGAGGAGGAGGAAGGCCACGACTTGTTGGACACAGGCTTGGATCATGCACCCATTGTGGTGGGAAAAGAGGAGGAGGAAGAATGCAGCAGGTAAGGGGACACCTCCTTGGTGAGGATGCCAAATGGATGGAACTGCATCATTTGGAGGCTGGAGGTCTGGTACCAATGAATGACCCATGCCCAATTGCCCAGGAAGGAAGCTGGTAGAGGGAAGCCACTAGAGGCAGCTTCAGCAAACACACTCTCTAACGCGGAGCTGTTCATAGATTTTGCTTTCCTTGTGTTATAGGAATTTTTTTCTTATAACACTTGGCACTGATGGGAAACTTATTTGCATGAGTGTCTTTCATTTCCCTTTCAGGGGCAAATGGTGAGTATTCTGAACTCGGATGGGAGTACCAAGTTTTTTCATTTCAGCTTGTGTGAGATTCCTAATTTTCCTACCATTGAGCGGAAGATATATCCTCATGCAAGCTGATTTAGGGCCACACTCCATTCAAATTCTGGACCACCAAATCAACTCTCTTGGCCTAGCAGCAGCTTCTAAGCCAAGGCTGTGCATCTTTTCATACCAAGTGGGCTGCAAGAGTACTTTGACACACAACTTGCGGGCCCCACACTGAATTAAATTTCCATATCGTAAATTAAAGTGTACGTAGTATATTTCATATTATTGAATATACACAGTTAATACATTTAATTAAATATATGTAATTAAATACACAATATATTTAACTATTAAACAAATTTAATACACAAACAGATGTATATGCCTTCGTTAACAAAAATGAAGAACTACCCTGTTCTAAGCAGTATTTAAGGGCAGCCCATGCATGGAATCATAGTCTAGTCAAAAAGTGCTAAAGCCACAAATGCTTCTTACTGGATCTGTTGATGTTGTTTCTCAGTTCGCCATCCCCCACAAGGATCTTTCATATACAAGCAAGAAAGAAGCAGAGAGGGGTGAGTGCTGCATGATCTAAAACCTGATTTATTTTTATTTTATTTTTAGAATGGTTTTTATTTGCAAAATAACTTGCATTCCTTTTTGTTAGCCCTCACAGCAACCAGTCGGGTAAGCGGCTATCATTTAGATTTTACAATGAGGAAATTGGCTGAAATATAATGACTTTCTTTAAAAAACCTCCCAGGAGTCCACATATGGAGAAGGGGCAATTCAAACCCAGGTCCCAAGACCATCCACTGTTTGATCAGAATTGCCAGACCTCAATATCTGTTTATGGTCCTCCATCCCCAGGACTTTGCTGGAGTGGGGGAGTGAATTGCTGCCTCAGAGCTCTCTACATGGCCAGGCACCCTTGATAGGCTCCACTCCCACATCTTTGGAATGCCCTCTCTTGAGAACTTCAACTGGCTTCCTCACTTCAGGGTTTTAAGTGGGCCCTAAGGACAATTGGCCAGAGTGATCTGATGCTGGTGTTTATTGTGCTGCTGTTCTACTAATTAATTATGTGGCTGTACTGAATTGTTTCTACATTTCTGACTGTCTTGGAATGGTTTGCCTTCAAAAGTGGCTTGCAAATAGTTGGGTGGTTACACACAAAGTTCTTCTGAGATTAAATATTAAACAGAGTGGATAAAGATTGATGATGTATTGATTTTTAATTTTAAAACATTTTTATATTTTAAAGTGTTTGTATTTCTTTTTTTGAGTTTCAGCAGCAGTGAATTTCTCTTTTAAAAAATGATGTAATTTTAAAATGAATTCTGAACTTAATGTAGACATCAAAAACTTAAGGCCTACTTAATGTCTACTCAAAAGGTAAGTCCTCTGGACCTCCGTGAGGCTTACTCCTGGGTTAGTGTCCAGAGGGTTGCAGCCTATTCAAAGAAGTGCATGGTGCAAATGAATGATGCAGAGTTGTCCTTTTCCATGATGCCCTTACAGATAATCGAGAAACGGCGCAGGGACCGCATTAACAGCAGCCTATCTGAACTACGGCGTTTGGTTCCCACTGCCTTTGAGAAGCAGGTAAGTGCATCTCCCTGTCAAATTCCTGCCCCCCCACTCCAAGTTCTGACATCAGTCTCCTCCAGAATACATGTTCATTGAACATTCATTCTGATTTGCTTGCACACAGCTTATGCGGAGGTTAGACTATGTCTGGTCTTCATTGAGCATTTGTTCTGATTGGTTTGCGGGGAGGTTATACAACAATGAGCATTCATGCTGCTTTCATTCTGATTTGCTTGTGTGGTGTTTATACATCTTCCCATTAAAGAATTGTCCACCGCACACTTTGCAGTGCATTTCCCCATCGCTTTTGGTATGGTCACATTAGTGGCTTAAACGCAGTGAAGTTGTCCCCCTCCTGCTGCAGTTCAAGCTGCATTGGCATGACATTGTGTACTTCAGAGGGGGGGGGGGATGTCTTCAACCCAATGTGCACGACCTTTTTGGTTGCATTCATTAAGCTTTCATCTGCGTATGGATGTTCAATCCATTCATAGGCAACGGCAGTCTTAAATATTCACACCATTCCAAAGTACAAAGTGATGATCATGTACGTTTTCTTATTGAATTGAAGCTGCTTTGAGAGAGAAAAACCGCATCGAACAGTGGTATTTGTCGATAAACTGAATGTTTCTTATGGATTCTGGCTAATGTTGTGGGAATGTGGTTTCAAAGCAGTGGGAGCCCAAGGGTATGGGCAGAGTATGGGGGTGCCAAGTTGAATAAAATATTGAGGAGGCCCAGTTAAGTCCCACCTCACATAATTGATCACAATACATGGTGCACGCACACTATTTGAATGGCAATACCCATCAATTTGAGGGGAGGGGTCAAATATTTTTGGGGGGGGGGGGTTGAAGGGACCTCAGTCCCTTGGAGTTGGCTCTTATGGCAGAGTAAGTGGCAGTGTGCACATAACTATTAGTATTCCCGAAAAGCAGTACGTCCTCTTTTTAGAAAAAAAGAAATGTGGATAGCCATTGTGGTGTAGTGGTTAGAGTGGTTAGTCTAGGACCTTGGAGAGACCTGGATTCAAATCCCCACTTGGCCATCATGAAGCTCACTGGGTGAACGTGGGCCAGTAGCCTAACCTTACAGGATTCTTTTGAGGATAAAATAGAGAGGGAGAGAGTCAAAATTGCCACCTTGAGCTGCTTGGAGAACAAGGTGGGATATAAATGCATTATGTGTGTGTGTTGCACTAGGGCAGTGATGGCCAAACTTGGCCCTCTAGCTGTTTTGGGACTACAACTCCCATCATCCCTAGCTAACAGGACCAGTGGTCAGGGATAATGGGAATTGTAGTCCCAAAACAGCTGCAGGGCCAAGTTTGGCCATCACTGCACTAGGGCAATGGCACACTTCAATCCACTTAAGTTGTGCACCTCATGCCATGCCCCACCGCTGCCACTATGTGGTTCCCTGACACTACCCTTAGATTCTCCTCAACTACCCTGGACCACCTGACCACCTGAGCTGGCTTTCTGATGGGTATTTCTATCAACTCCCTTTATTTCTGCTGCCATCACAGATACCAAGTATCTGAATATTTCTCACCTTAGCGTCGCCCAGTAAAGAGACATGTGTGTATGAAGCTATAATTTATTTTTTTAAAGGTATAATCAAAGGCTGTATGATCACTCAGTATATATAAGTGTATGTTCCGTTTTTGGTTACTTAGGCTCATATAATACAATAAGAAATAACAATGCTGACCCTCCTTTATCAAACTAACCCAGCCATCATCCAGATACCTCCACCTCTCATACCAGCTAACAGCTGTAAACTCCCAGCTGCCAGGCACACATTTTGGAACTCCCTTTCAAGCCCTTATCCCATCACCTCTCACTTCCAATATTCCAAGCATGCTCTTTCCCCTCCCAACCAAACACATCTAATTCATCTAATATGCCTACCTACATAAATCTCACATATTAATTTTACCTTAATTACTCTACTATACATATATGCACACAATATTGTTTATGTATAACCCCAGCAAATCCCAGGGCACATCTAACTTTCTGGTATGTGCATGGATCCCTCTGCATAGTACTAGTGTTCTGGAAGCAGCCACTATCACACATTACAATCTGTGTTCATATAATGGGAGTCCTCTTTTTTCCAATGAACAGGGCTCTTCCAAAATGGAGAAAGCAGAGATCTTGCAGATGACGGTAGATCACTTAAAAATGCTTCATGCCATTGGAGACACAGGTAAAAAAAACCACTGACTCTGCTCAAGTCTTTGCCATCCATGTTATGTTATTGCCATCCCATGTATGGAGGCCAGTCAGATGCTGCTGCTGCAATTAGCAGTGCCAGCCCTACCATTAGGCAAAGCAGTGCAGCTGTCTCAGGTGGCAGAAGCTGAAGGGTGGCAGCAGCAGAAGCAGCTCTCCTCCCTCTTGCCATTCTGTCTAAACTTCTCCAACGATCTTTCGATCATAGGGTACAAGTAACTCCACATGGGTATATCACATACATTAAAAAAATGAGATAAAGCATGTAAAAACCCAGAGGATGCATTGGGCCTCATAGCAAATATCTAACTTCAGTTTTTTGGGCTTTGGGGTCCCCTATCTTTGGCCCTGCAGGAAGATGAGGCAAGCAGCACAGTAGCATGGATTATGTTCTAGCTACCTCCTGACATAAAAGAAAATGTTCCTTTAAAGCCAGTTCTGGGCATGTCTGGGAGTACTTTGCTCCTTGACTGGGCTGTGTGGTGTGGTGTGGTGTGGTGTGGTGTGGTGTGGTGTGGTGTGGTGTGTGTGTGTGTGTGTGTGTGTGTGTGTGTGTGTGTGTGTGCATTTGCTGCTCTGCCTCAGGGGCCACAAAATGTCTTCAGCCAACCATAGAAGTTAGCATGTAGCGCTATGCTTTGTGTAAATGGCTCCCCAGCACTAATCTCACTCTATTGTGTCTGAGGTCAAACTAGATGTGACCCCAATAAGCAATTGCTTGAATGGATTTACAGAGTGTGTGTGGCAAAGGGTTAAAGTCCCCCTGCACCTCCATCCTGCTGTAGCCAGAGTCCTGACCGTATTGGCAGACCTGCTGCTGCATCTGCCTGGTCCTCTTTTTCAACATTTAATCAGATAATCGTTGCTAACTGCACAGATGATGCCACATTGCGTTTGACTCTGCCAGTCCGTTTCAAGTGGCATCTCCTGACAGAAAGTACCTTCAGGAGGCAACATATGTGCCTTAAACTCTCTTGCAAAGTGCATTAGCCGGCCAGGATTGCCTCCAAATCCCATTTTAGAGGGCATCAAAGTCATGTGTGTCCTTCTGGGGGAAGTAATGGCGGTGTATCTGTTTTCATTTTCAAAACACTAGATGCTCGAGTGCTGGCAGTCGATTACAGGACGATCGGTTTTCCTGAATGCTTTACAGAAGTAGTGAGATACTTGGGCACCGTCAAGGAGCAGAGTGGCACCGATTCTATCCAGCTACGGCTCCTCTCCCACCTGAACAACTATGTGGCTGAAATGGAACCTCCTCCTAGAGCAACATCCTCCCTCTTGCCCTTCCAGTCCTGGCCTTGGTGGCTTTTCCATAAATCTATAGCTCCTTCTCCCCCCCCCCAAGTCCATCTCCCCAGGAGGGAGGGCAACCCTGGCTTGGCTGTCCTGGCTGCTTCGTCAGGAATCTATCTGGGCCCCATGCTGGGAGGAACACCCATTTGCCAAATTCCAAATTCTCTCACATCAGTCTGCTCTAACACCTTGTTTAGTAGAACTTCATCACCCCAACAGAGTAAGCGTCGCCCACTGATGACAACAGCCACCCCTAGTAGTGCATCTAGTGAGAGGCCGAGGGAGGCAGCGGCCCTCAGGAGCAGCCAGTTTGCAGCCCTTCTGTTCTCTTCATCCTCCTCCTCTTTGGCTCACAGTCCAGCAGCACCAGTTTACATGCCTCCACCACGTCCAGTTCTGAACGCTTCTGCTCAAGGACCAGGAATCAAAATCGGGAAAGCTGCTAGGCTCTGCCATTCCTGGACTATGGAAATTGGACCTTTGTGATCCTCCCCCCACCCCCAGAGAGAGAGAGATTTTCAGCGGCCTTCTCTTGAATAAAAACAAGAAGTGAAGCTGAACTCAACCCTCAGTCCTGCTTTTTGCATACATTAGAAGAACCTTTCCTGGCAATTTGTTGATTATGTTGTGGACACAGTCTATACAGTGGTACCTCGGGTTAAGAACTTAATTTGTTCTGGAGGTCCGTTCTTAACCTGAAACTGTTCTTAACCTGAGGTACCACTTTAGCTAATGGGGCCTCCCGCTGCCACTGTGTCGCCACCGCACAATTTCTGCTCTTATCCTGAAGCAAAGTTCTTAACCCGAGGTACTATTTCTGGGTTAGCAGAGTCTGTAACCTGAAGCGTCTGTAACCCGAGGTACCACTGTATAAGGAAAATGCTCTTTCCTCCTGACTACCATGCCTTCATTGCCGCTGGGACTGGGAGTGCTCTCTGGGCCATATGCATGCAAGTGCCAAGAGGACAGGAACATAGAGTGGGTAGTGCTTGGACAATCTGCACTGTTTCAGCTTTATAAACCCTTTTCCTTTTTCATGCTTGTTAGTGGCTGAGCATGCTGTTGTGGCACCGTAATAGCAAAAAGTCACCATCTGCTGCTGTACTTCCAGTAAAAAATAATACTGTTGTTTGCCTTTTGCTTGGTTCAGCTGATGTACTTCCCTCTAATTTTTTGGAGCAACACAGACACGGGGAGAGGGAGGAAATGGTGTTCACTGCTTTCATAGCTCCCCTTCTGCATCTTCTCCCTCTTCAGCAGCGGTGGGCAAACGTTTTCAGCCCTGGGATCACTTTGGGACACCTTTCAAGGGCAACATGCCCATGGTGGGTGGGTCCAGAGGCAAAAGTGGGTGGAGCAATGAAAGTCAATTTTACCTTTGTACAGTATGCTAGTTTCTACACATATTCGCACCCCCTGCTTTCACCTCTATACAGGTAAGCAAAAGGCATTATCAGGGTTAAGGCAGCTCCTACAATTGCCTGCAATGAGCTTGCTTCGTGGAGTGCTATTATGTCGGAGGGGAGGCTTCCTCTCTGCAGGCCTCCTACCCATTGGACCAGGAGGCTGGCTGGCTGCTGTTTTGACTGGGATCTTGGAGCCTCCTTTGCTGCCTGCTTGGCAAATGGGTGCCCCTTACTGGGCTGCTGCATGACTGTGCAAGGAACTTGAGGTGTTCTCTATAAGGGGTCACCCTGAAGGTTCTGGCTACAGGTGGTTCTTTTGCTACCCTCCCCTCTTCTTAACTAGGGAGGTTGTGTTAGGAGAAAGGCACTCCTCTGTCTGGCATCTTGGTGTGTGTGGAAGGAGTGTGCACTGGGCAAGACAACATCATGGGCATCATTTGCTGCTGCTGTGATTTCATTGGCACCAGAACATCACTAGAGCGTGACATTGTGTTTGGGGGGGTTGCCCTGCTGGGGATGCTGTGGGAGTGGCTGTCAATGCTGCTCTGTCTGTTCTTGGGGGGCAGAGGGAGCTGCTACATCTCAGGTCTGGCTCAATCTTGTCTACACAGACTGACAGTGGGCCCACTGAGCCATGGCTTCCACTCACATAAGCTATACTTTGTTTCCTGCTTTCCCGTTGTAAGTTAACAGGATGATCCCAGCTACATTATGCCTAAGTGTGATATGCACAGTGGAATCACAGGATCGTTTTGGCTCTTCAAAAAATGTATGAAGCCTACGATTTGTCTCCTGCTGGCAAAGCCATGAAAGACTTGGAAATGTTGGAGATTAAAATTGTAGCACCCTGCTTGTGGTTAACGCTTAGCTGGAATGAAATATTCAATGCAGCAATAGAGAAATTAAAATAATAATTTATTTGTCAGATAAATAAATATGAGGCACAGTGGTATATGGTTACCAAGCTCTGGCCTGGCCTCCTGCCATTCTGGCCAGCACTTATATTTCCTTAATCCAGCCCCCTTGCTCCTCCTGTGGCTGCCTCTGTCCAATCAGCCTGGTTGAAATTCCTATTGGTTGTTTGCTAGAACCAATCACAAAAGATACACCCATTTCCTCTTGTCCTTTTATGGGAAACAAAAAGCTATATATTCTTCTATCTATAAATGACAAATAAGTAGTAATATATCTTACATGTGTCTCAACAAGGAACCTTAATTACCAGCTCACCTCGCCCTATTGCCCTCCAAAACAAATGGTTTAATCTTAAATTTTTATCTTAAACAGATGTCAAGGATCATCATTGAAAGATCTCCTTCCTTTGGAGGTCTCTAAACAAAAGCTTGACAAATGCTCTAATGATGTTTCCTGCTTGGCAAGGGGGGCTGGGCTGGTGGCTGATGGCCCCTGTGATCTCTTCCAACTATATGAAATAAGAATCTAGCATAAGGATTTAACATTTCTTAGCTTCTAATTCCTTTGCATAATTACATTTAAGCCAATATATTTAATACACAACATAGATAGCTTTTTAGAAGAATAAACCTTTTCAAAGTAAGGAACAGTTTCCAGCCTCAAAAATAGAAAGAAAACCTCTTCTCCAGCCAAGCCAGTTGCCTTTTTCACTGCTCTTGACCTTTCAACCTTAGGAAAATATGGCTCAAGTTTAATGGGAGGCACATGGTTTTATTTTACTATTTACCCACTCTTAATTATGTTTATCTCTGCTTTTTTATCTTCTGTAATATGTAGGGTCAGTGTAACCTTGGCTGTCAGCCTGTAATTCCCTTTGACTTTGAGAGTTGTTTTCAGCTATAAATCAGGGGGCCCCCTTATCCAGGAGAATAAACATCTTGCCAAGGTTCTTAGGCAGCTGCTCTTCTGCCTGGCATGAACATTTGAAAATCTTTAAGCTCATTTTAAGATACAGGCCCTGATCAAAATATAAGCTTGATAAAAATGCAGGCTTATGATTAGATGCCTCAAAATGAGGTTGAGTTCCTCAAGACGACCCATTTATTCAGCATTTATCCTGATTTGCTTACACAAAGCCTATACAGAGGTTAGATTACAGTATGTCCAGACTTTACTGAGCATTTGTTCTGATTTGTTTGATGGAAGGTTATATAACAATGAGCATTTATTTTGAATTTATCCTGATTTATGGGATACTTCCTGTTAATCATTTGCCCAACTCATATTTATCCGTGTATTTCCCTGTCCTTTTCCTAACCCCTGACCTTTTGGTGGGTTATTTGTACTAAGCCAACAGAGCAGTTTAATCCACTTTAAGTGTGCTAACCTAAATTTCTGGTATGTGCTTGAGTCTCTCCCACAAAATACTGACAGCCTCTATTTCAATACAATAAGCGCAACAGATAAGAACAAACGCATTATGTCATCAGCTGCTTCAGGAAAAAATCTAGTCCTGAAATCTTTGGACAGAAAGTGGGTTATAAATATTCTGAGCAGCAATAATATTGAGATTATTGGCACCCAATTCTTCCCTCCTTGCTTGGCCCCCCTGTCTTTTCAATGCCAAACCATGGACCATGTTTTTCTGACAGAAGGATGCATCTAAATGAGGAGTGGGGTGTTTGAGTGAGAGTGAGAGTGAGATTAATATATGAGGAGAGAGAAGCCAGAAGAGCTACACCACACATCCAAATTACACCACTTCCCCCAAAGAATGCTGGGGACTGTATTTCACCTCTCGCAAAGCTACAATGCCCAAACTACAGTTCCCATAATTCTTTGCGGGGAAGTAACGTGCTTTAAATGTGTACTGGATGTGCCTTAAATGCATGGAGTGCATCTGTCCCAACACCATACATTTCATGCTGCACCCTGCCTCAGCCACCTGGGAACTGTAGTTTCCCGCTCACAGAGCTACAATTTTCAGCCTCCTTAAGGAACTACGTGATTTCAGGGAGAAGCCTCCCGCCGCCTTGGCGCGACGAGTGTGAGGGAGAAACGGGCGTGAGGAGAGAGCCTGAAAAGCAGCGCCGCCGCCGTCTCCTCATCCGGCCAGGCGGTGGCACTGCAGCTGGCGGCGGCCCCTCCGTCCCGCTCCGTGTGCTGCTCTTTCTTCCCCGCTTTCCTTGTCGCTGAGGCGGCCCAGAAGCCCTCGCGGCGGCGGCGCCGGCAGCACGAGCAGCAGCGTCGCCCTCGGCCGGCGGCCCGCCTCGGCGCGGCCTATAAAGGGTCCTGGTCGGCCAGCGCTGCCCCCTCTCTGCTCGCAGCCTCCGAGGAGGGAAGAGGAAGGGAGGGGGGCGCGGGGGAAAAAACCCTAAAAAGAAAAAAGAAAAAAGCCTTAAAAACAGCAAAAGAGAAAAAAAAAACCAAAGGAAAAAATTGATTATAACAAACAGGAGTAAGGAGGAGGGTAATTAATTTAATAATAATAATATAATTAAGCAATTGTTAATTGCGCGGGGGCCGCTTTTGGCTGACGCTTCTCTGCCTGTCTGTCTTTGCCTCTAATAACCCCCAAATCTGCCTCGTGATTTTTCTTCCCCCCTCAATCGTCTTTGGTGTGTCTTTTCCCCCTCAAGACCCCCTCCGTATTTATTCCTATTTATTTTCACCTCGCCTCTAATCTCCTTGCCCCACCTTCCGCCACCCTAGAATCGCTTTCCCCCACGCGGCCCGCCCAGAGTGGGTCGGAACCCCGTTTCTTTTCTCCCCCGGTTCACCTTTCTTGAAGCCAGAGCCCAGGTTTGCCTTGCCGCCTCCCCAGTTCATTGCCGCCCCTGCGCCTCGTCTGCAGGTGGTTCTCTTGCCGCCGGCGCCCCACTTTCCGCGCACTTTCTCCTCTCCTACCACTACCTTTCGTTCTCCCTCTTAATGACTGCAGGTCTCTCGCTTCGTCTTGGTCTGCTTGGCCTTCTGTACTGTTTTCCTGCCCTTTAAAAATTGCCCTTTAAAAGTTTTTTTAAAAAAGCACTAAAGCCATACCAGGCCTTGGTAGATACATATTGTTGTCTTTTTAAACCAGATTTTATCTGTGTTGCAAAGTAGTCTTATAGGGGCAACAGCTGTTAGTTAGTAATTTAAAATGGCACAGGGTTATTGACCCCTGCTCCTAAAAAGTTACCCTTTTAATATCTGGAAGACAGGGAAAGAAGTTAATCCAGAAGTATTAAACTACAAATTTAAAATACAATCCACAATTGCTCGTTTTGCATGGGAAAGATATACAGGTTTTTTTAAAGGCAGAATTGGAAATTTCATTTTAAAAAATACATTTAAACAGCTTTTTGAAACATTTCAGGTCCCTTACCTTAGTTTTCTGTACAAATTTCCACCCAGATCTGATTCAGTTCTCTTATCAAGTCAAATATTAGTTATATTTTTGAAATTTGCACTGCATTTTTCTCTTATAGCTGCTTTCCCTTATTTTCCAATACTTTCTAGCATTTCTTCAGCCTTTCCTCTTAGCTCTGACCCCATTCCTCTAAAAGCTAGTGAAGTTTTTTTAAAAATATATATTAAAAAATACTTTTTTAAAAAGTTTAACATAAGCATCTGGGCCTCTGAGTGAAAGATGAACACAGCTGCTAGTAGCTACCCGATGGCATCTCTGTATGTGGGTGACCTGCACCCTGATGTCACAGAAGCCATGCTGTATGAGAAGTTCAGTCCTGCGGGTCCTGTGCTCTCCATCCGTGTCTGCAGAGACATGATAACCCGTCGCTCCCTAGGATATGCATATGTTAACTTTCAGCAACCAGCTGATGGTAAGTACAGTATGGAGCAAATCAAGATTATTTCTTATGGTATCCCAATGTTTGCACTCTGCACACACCACTTGCTTCTCACCATTTCCTTCCAGCCACGTGGTCTCTCAGAAACAAGCACTGGCTGAAACTAGAGTTGTCTGAGCATTGCAGTCTACAGGGGAAGGAACTAAAGGAGGCTGCAGTTAGGCAAATGGGCCCAACAGTTGGGGGAAGTTGAGAATAAAAAGCAGTTGGAAGAGCTGCAGTACCCTAATGACTGATATACAGAGTTTTGGTGAGAGAGCATATTGACTATCCTGGAATGAATACTGTGTGAGAGAAGCAGACCTAATGTAATTATTTCATGTAAGTTCACTGAGGAGCTTTCTGCATTGAAAAGCTGGATATAAATCAAATAGATAAATGCATGGGTACATCATCTGGAATTCTATTTTGTAGAAGCTCAACTTGAATATGATGGAGGTTTGTAGAGAAAATGAAAAGCATTTTTCAGTAAGTGTTTCAGAAGACTGCCAGTCCATCTGCTACAGTGCTGTATAAATATGACTTCGAGCATGGGGGAATGTTTATTTTACAGCAACATCTCAAAGCCCATGGTCACATGCTGCTAGGGAACCTCCGCAGGGCAAAGGGTCCAGCATATTTATGGTGCAACAAGTGCTGTGGTGGAACCTCTTGTTGCATGCCTACTTCCAACTGTTCATCCCCTTTCAGCTGCAAGTGGTTGCTGTGCTTGCCAGCACATGTCTTTGGAGCACCTCTTCTTGCTATAAATAAACGCTGCCAAATTTGACTAGCTGGGCTGAGGTGCCACTTGAAATGGAATTCTTTTGGTTAAAGCAACACAACTGAATCTTCCCTTTCAACTAAAATCATGGTGCCTCCCCCGCTTTCGGCAAGTGATTGACAGTAAGGGAATGGAATGAGAGTAAGAGTCCTTGAAAATTTCAGCCATGGCTCACTCTTGGGTAGTGTTCATGTCTTGCTCAGTAGGTGCTTTCAGTACCACCTGCCTGGTAACGTGACCTGGAGTGTTGGTGGAAGCAAGGCGCCCCTTAAGCACTACTCGTGACAGCCCTGGTCTGCATCATACTATGATGCAATGGGCAACTTGAAACACTAGGCAACAACAGCAGGTGGTCAGCCAGTGAGGGTTAATTTTTAAGAGTTCTGTGTAGTATTTTGGGCATACTTGTTGAGAACTATTTAAAGGGGAAAGTTACTTTGGGAAGGCGCTGAAATGAATTGATGGCAAAAAAGACAGCCTTGCTACCCCTTGAGATGCAGGCAGTTTAATATTAATAAGGACATGCATTTTGAGGTATAGTCAAGAATGATGAATGATTCATTAAATTAGCTAACTTTTTCCACCCAGTCTCCCTATATTTAGAATATCCTATATCAGGGAAAAGAATCCACAGGTGTTTAGTTCAATTTGGCCAGGCAGCTTTCTAATTTTGTAGGTGAGGTCTTGGTAAAGAAGGCATATGATTAGCTTCATAAAGAGTACTTCTGAGGACACATGTGAAATCTTAAGCCTGTATTCATTCATTCTCTCCTGATTTCTGCTGCCTGTGCTCCCCCCTGCTTTACCTGGGCTCTTTTTTTTTTAGGTGAGGCAGCTAGGAAAGCCCTGCATGGGTTCCTCCCCCACCCCCAGTTGGGACAGTTTTGCCTTTTAGAGGCAAATAGGTGGGTAGCATATCAGGTAGCACATTCTCATTCTAGCCTCAGGCTTGCCTGCTCTCTCCTTCCTGCTATTCACTTGGCGTGCAACTGAGTCCCAAGCCTCTGAATTTTATGAACAGGATCCTGGTGTGTATATGTCATCATCCTTTTAATATGCTACTCAGTACAGAAATAGAATCCTGAAGGAGGATTAGTGTGAGTTAAGGGAGAGTCTACATTGCTGAAGCTTTAGAATACGATGGATGTGATGCCCTACTTAGTTTGAGTAGGACTTCTCTGATTCTGTATTGGCATAGGGTGGCGAAGAAAGCAGTGATGCTGAAGTACACATGGTAATACCAACTTGGTTCCAAGTCTTTTGTTGCTGTTTATAAAAAAAAAACCTGGCACTGGCAAGTTTTGGATATGCACTAAGCATGTTTCCTGCCTGTCTCACCTGGTTAGGGAAAATCTTTCCATCAGTATGCTTGCTACTACATACACTAGGTGCAGTATTTGCACTGTGCTCCTGGACCTGTCTGTATCAGTGCTGATGTACTGAATTACCTGGGACGTGGGGGGCGCTGTAGTCTAAACCACTGAGCCTTGGGCTTGCTGATCAAAAGGTCAGCGGTTCGAATCCCCGCAACAGGGTGAGCTCCCGTTGCTCGGTCCCAGATCCTGCTAACCTAGCAGTTCAAAAGCATGCCAAAAAGTGCAAGTAGATTAGTAAGTACTGCTCCGGTGGGAAAGTAAATGGCGTTTCGTGTCCTGCTCTGGCGTCAGTGTTCCGTTGCGTCAAAAGCGGCTTAGTCGTGCTGGCCACATGACCTGGAAAAACTGCCTGCGGAGCGGTCAAATGCCAGCTCCCTCGGCCTGTAAAGCGAAATGAGCGCTGCAACCCCAGAGTTGTTTGCAACTGGACTTAACTGTCAGGGGTCCCTTTACCTTTACTGAATCACCTGCAGAGGTCATAGTCAGTATTGGCAATAGTCAGATGTTGAGTATTGCATAGATGTGCATATACATAAACACACCTTTCCACCCCTTCTCTCAGTCTTCAGGTGGTTTGCTGCTTAGCTGAAGGAAATACTTCATTTATTTAAAATACAAATTATCAAAAAAAAAAAAAAGGTTGCCTAAATGTGTGATGTGGTAGAGAAATTTAGAGACACCTGCTTGTGAAGGATTGCTTCCCTTTTTCTCAAAGGACAGTCTTTTTATTGCTTCTCATCCTACAGCTGAGCGAGCCCTGGACACCATGAACTTTGATGTGATCAAAGGGAAACCCATCCGCATCATGTGGTCTCAGCGTGATCCTTCCCTGAGGAAATCAGGTGTAGGGAATGTCTTTATTAAGAACCTGGACAAATCCATAGACAACAAGGCACTTTATGATACTTTCTCGGCTTTTGGAAATATACTTTCTTGCAAGGTGAGACTTTTTATCTTCCCAGGATTCTAGGAAGATCTGCTTATATGTATTTTAACATATCATGAGGTGGTTTGGGTCTTAAATGCATGTAAAATGGAATAGGATTTGTGTGTGTGTGTGTGTGTGTGTGTGTGTGTGTGTGTGTGTAAGTTAAGTTACAATATGGAAATCTAGTAAAAAGATAGCTTAAACGATCTGGAGACAAGAAGTTCCTGCCAGGTGTTCTAACTGCATTTCATTTCCTTTCCTTGATTGGAAACTTTGCTTAGACATTGAACAACAGCTCTTGTGATTTCATTCACAATAAAGGTAAAGGTAAAGGTACCCCTGCCCGTACGGGCCAGTCTTGACAGACTCTGGGGTTGTGCGCCCATCTCACTTAAGAGGCCAGGGGCCAGCGCTGTCCGGAGACACTTCCGGGTCACGTGGCCAGCGTGACATCGCTGCTCTGGCCAGAGCCAGAGCCAGAGCCGCACACGGAAACGCCGTTTACCTTCCCGCTGGTAAGCGGTCCCTATTTATCTACTTGCACCCAGGGGTGCTTTCGAACTGCTAGGTTGGCAGGCGCTGGGACCGAGCAGCGGGAGCGCACCCCGCCGCAGGGATTCGAACCGCCGACCTTTCGATCGGCAAGTCCTAGGCGCTGAGGCTTTAACCCACAGCGCCACCTGCGTCCCTTCATTCACAATACTGATGCAAAAAAACTCAGTTTTTTTGAAGCTCAGTTCAGGTGAAGAGAAGTGAGCAACCCAACACCTTGGGGTGCTGGTACATGCTGTTCAGTTCTGCCCAATTGCCTTGCAGGTGGTGTGTGACGAGAATGGCTCTAAGGGCTATGCCTTTGTGCACTTTGAGACACAGGACGCTGCGGACCGAGCCATTGAGAAGATGAATGGCATGCTGCTGAACGACCGCAAAGTGTGAGTGTCTCGGCCAGAAGCAGCGGCAGCCACCGCATAAGCCGTGATGCATCTCAGTAATAACCCACAAGGCTGCTGGTTCTCCTGGCCCAGCTTTGGCCTGCTGCCTCTCTACTCCAGGGCTGGTGAGTTTCCCTGCCCGAGCCACAGCCTACTCCCCCTGGCGTAGGGGCCTGCCCCTCACTTTCTGCCTCCCTGCTGCTGGGCTTAGTTGACTCCCTTCTGGTTTGCCCTGTTGAGTAGCACTGGGTGGGTGTTTTTGTGCTGCTGCTTCCATATCAGGACTGGATTTTTCCGCTTGGTCGTTTACCCTATTTATTTCTGCCCTTCTCACACCTACCTGCTGCCTGTTTTTTTGTTTGTTTTTTTAAACCTTTCTTTTCTGTTGTCGGCAGGGGAGCGTTTTTCATCTTAACTTTTCTCTTTTCCCCATCCAGATTTGTTGGGAGATTTAAATCCCGTAAAGAGCGTGAGGCAGAATTGGGAGCCAAAGCAAAGGAGTTCACCAACGTCTACATTAAAAACTTTGGGGATGACATGGATGATGAACGGCTGAAGGAGCTTTTCAGTAAATACGGTAAATATTCCAGCAGCAAGTTGTTAGCAATCTGAAGCCATCATAGCTGGTACCTTTTTGTTGACTCATTTTTGATTTTATCATCTGGGCTCTTGGGTGCTGTACATGTGAAGCATCCTCACATAAGGACAGTCAAGAGTTTGGTTTCAGGAAGCCACAATGATCCCTTACGGCTAAGCCAAAGGCTGAAAGAGCTTAAAAGATGCCAACAAAGCATCCTTGAGTGCAGGGGGCCATTCTTCCTACTTTCTTCATTGCTGTTGCTTTTAAACTATCTGAACTTGAAGGGTGTTAGATACGCTGAATTGATAGTTTTAAAAAATACGTATATATAGTTTGTCATCATATTATAATGCTTCATTAACTAAGCTTTTATGGAATACATTGTTTATGACTTCACTTTTTAGTTAGTATTTACAAGTTCCCCCCATTTTAAACTGACTTTATTTTTGTTGTAATTCTGGCTCTTTGGTTACTGTCCATGTACTCACTGGAGCAAATTAATATAGAGAGAATTGAGAACTTATTTTTCAGCACTTGGGTGTTCTTTTTGAGAGCAAAATTGTTTAAATTCTTATGCATAGGATTATTTAATAGTTCTTGGCAATAAAATATAATAAAGGGAAAAGGAAAGAGAGATTGCAAAGCAGAATAAAATAGGGTGTTTCTCCTAGGAGATATTGTAAATATTGGGTCTCAGCCTGGCAAATTTGAAGCATCAATGTTGACTTGGTGTGGGGAATAATCCTTAAGCTACAGGTTTTCATTTTGAAAGCTCTCCCTTGAAATTTTGCTGTAAACTACCTTTGCTAACTCTCTTCTCCTGGTAATAGGTAAGACTCTCAGCGTTAAAGTCATGACAGATCTCACTGGGAAGTCAAAAGGCTTTGGTTTTGTGAGCTTTGAGAAGCACGAAGAAGCCAACAAGGTATATGGGTTACAGAATATGCATTACCTCCTTCTGGATTGGAAAACAGGCATTCAGCAAATGTTTATGGGTGGCACCCAAACACAGAGCCAGTCTTATGCCTTGGAACTCTTTTCCACTATCTGTCAGCTGTTTTCCTGCAACCACAAAACAAGGTGGTTTTGGACTTTAAAGAGTTTTATTTATGGTTAAAATGTGGTGGATCTGCAATTATTTTTAGGGGTGCACATGAAAAAAAGGAGCCCGCTTTAGATTGGGGGCTTGGATGGACTTTGCCCTTTGCTTTCAGCCCAAAGGGTAGCCTCACTCTGGTTTGTTTCATATAGCTTTGCATGTCTCCCCATTGACTGATGGGGAAATCAACGTATGGCTATCCTTTTTTAATTTTTGGCAGAACTGGAAGATGTCTGCCACTACTGAGTGGATGAAGCATGCCAAATTTCAGATGGGGTCGTTAGTCCAGGAGAAGAAATAGGAGTGTTAATAAGAGTGTTTGTAACCAGTTCAGCGTCTTAGAGACATTTACTCTCTTGAAATCCCTTACAGGCAGTGGAAGAAATGAATGGAAAAGATATCAATGGGAAAATGGTGTTTGTGGGCAGGGCACAGAAGAAAGTGGAGCGCCAGGCAGAGCTGAAAAGGAAATTTGAGCAGCTAAAACAAGAGAGAATCAGCCGGTATCAGGTAAAAGGAATATGCTCCTCATTTGATTAGGTTTCTAACATTGCACATTTGTGGAGTGGAACCGTTAATGGTGTGTTTTGTCTTAGATTGCCATCTGGGCTCTGTTCTCCTTGTACATTCTCTGTTGTGTCAAATAAGATGGACACTGTCAAATTAAACAGTGACACTTAGTGGGATTGACCACGTGTGAAGGTTTTGGTTCTATGAGTAGCGGCTATCAGCTGAAGGTCCTGTTTGAGTAAATTCAATAATTGGATGGTAGTAACAATATGTGGGTTGTATGTAGCATAGAAGAAAGTCAAATCCAGGGAAGGGGGCTGATGTGAGTTGCATCTGAATCTTTCCCGCTCCTTGCTGTGAGGTGCAGGCCCGGGGACATGTGATGCTAAAGCAATGCAGAGGAAATCCAGGCAAGTTTATGTTCTCTTACAAGAGACTTGCCTCTACAACTCTGTAACATTTCAGGGTTTTTTTTTTCCTTCAGCAGGTGATGGAACATTATTTGTTTGTAAAGATCAATCAGTACGTATTGGCTTTGCTTGTAGTTTACTGCTTGTAAAGATGAATTATTGTCCCCTTCTGCATTGTTACTGTGGCATGCCAATTTCTTCTCTCTGTTTTAGGGAGTTAACTTATATATTAAGAACCTGGATGATACAATTGATGATGAGAAACTGAGGAAGGAATTCTCTCCTTTTGGGTCTATCACAAGTGCCAAGGTAAAGACTGGATGGAATTTAACAGACACAGAGTAAGGCTTCATAACTGAAAGTCCCTCAAAAGTAGGAACTGTTGAGGAATCTGCCTAAGGGTGCAATCCTAAATATATTTAGTTAAGACCTGCTGAACTCAGTGGGACTTAATTTCAGGTAACCTGCTTTGGATGGATCTTGTCCATAAAACAAGCTGCAAGAGGATAGTGAAATTACCTGCAGCTTTGCCTCTGATGATTGTATGATCCATGCTGCTGTTGTTGTGAGAGGGTTGCACCTGAATCTTTCCCAGGCCTGGCAGAATATGTGTAGGTCTGGGGACACATGGTGCTAAAGCAATGCAAAGCAAATCCAGACAAGTCACTTCTCTCTTTGTTGAGGTCTTGTCTCTACAACTTTGCAACACTGGGCTTATGCAGGGCAGTTTCCTGGATTAAGTTCAGCGGTGCTATGCAAATCACATGATGAGGCATAGGGGTACCTCAGGTTCTGCCATTTGGGTGTTAAAGCCTGCAGTGGTCCTGTGGTGGTTTTCATCTGCCCTGTTAATTAGCAAGTGATAGATCGGGGATAAAGTTACCATCCATGTGTGAACTAAGGGCAGGGAGAGGGCTGGCTGGGGTTATTGAGCAAGCCTGCTTCCAAAGTGCTATTCTTCTATGTTCTGTTTGTGGTTACAAACTTATCCCTGGCAGAAAGCCAGTGGGCAGAACCGTTTGCAGAGTGGTGTTGCATGAATTCTCTTAACAATGGGGCTCCTCTAACATTGCTATCTTGAGGTGTTCCCCCAGCTTAGGCAACTTGACGCAGCATCAGTGCAGAAAGCATTCTTTCCCTGTGTTGCTTTTAAAAACTACCTTTGTTTAGGTGATGCTGGAAGATGGGCGAAGCAAAGGGTTTGGCTTTGTCTGCTTTTCCTCTCCGGAAGAGGCCACCAAAGCTGTAACGGAAATGAATGGGCGCATTGTGGGCTCCAAACCACTATATGTTGCATTGGCACAGAGAAAGGAGGAGCGGAAAGCCCACCTCACCAACCAATACATGCAGCGCATTGCTGGAATGAGAGCCCTGCCTGCCAATGCCATCATCAATCAGTTCCAGCCAGCTGCAGGAGGGTATTTCATGCCAGCTGTGCCCCAGGTAAGTCTCAGCAAAAATGGGTTGTGGCTCTTCAAGGATTATAGCTACTCTGTCCAAAATACTAGCTTTGATACATGATCTGTCTATGGTATATTGAACTACCTGAAATAAGCAAAACTTATCACCTTTTAAAATTTATAGGTTCTTGGTCACTGGATAATGAAGCATACAGGATATTTACCCCCACTTTTCCTGCGAATTGGGGGTTGGAACATATGAACAGGGGCATTTAAACCTGCTTAAGAACCATTTATCAAGTTGCTTTGAGACTTTTTCCTTTGTCTAAAGCAACTGATAAATGTTAATAGTAATTTTGCAATGTGACTGCATGCCCTGCTCTGCTTTTCAGGCTCAGAACAGACCCACTTACTATGCACCTAATCAGATGACTCAGATGAGGCCTAATCCACGCTGGCAGCAAGGCGGGAGACCTCAAGGTGAGCTTGAAGGAGCCACTTGGACCTTGGAGGCAGAGGCAGGAAACCTTTTCTCTCTCTCTCTCGGGCCACATTTACCCTTGGCCAACTCTGGGGGGGGGTCACATTTCGATGGTGGGTTAGTGTGGCTATCCCACATTCTCACATGTGAAGACAACACATGTATACAGGAAAAGTAGCTGTCCTGTGCAGATCAGCTGAGGAAATGAAGTAGGGAGGGGGCAGTTTGCATCCCCATCAGGCTGCTGAATCCACCCACCCTGTGCAAAAATACTCTTGTGTGGCAGGGAGAAACATTTGCTTGGGGCAGCCTTATCAGGCCCGTGAGCCAGGAGTTGATCACGCTTGTAAAGGCAGTCATCTCCTTTTTTGTTCTACCAGGATATGGTAGCCTGGCAGAAACTGTGTGTCACAAATGTCTAATTCCTGTGGTTGTCCTTGCCACAATTTAGTTCAGTAGTATTGTCCTAGTGTGATTGACCAGTAGCTTTGTGCTCTCTTATCTCTCTGCCTCCCCCCCCCCAAAAAAAAACACCCCACTCTAGGCTTCCAAGGAATGCCAAACACTATGCGCCAGTCTGGACCAAGACCAGCCCTACGCCACCTGGCTCCAGCGAGCAATGCTCAAGCCTCACGTGGCATGCCTGGTGCAACCCAAAGGGTTGGTAAGTGACTGGACTTGCAGGGTTTCCTACTGGTTTATAGAAGCTGATTCGGGATGTGGATAGAAGGTAGATCATTCTGTTTTCTGGTGTGTGCAAAGTGTGGTGGGCTTTTGCTGCCCATTCCTTCTGAGGGCACCTGATAGTGTTGCATGACACTTGACAGTCAGTAAGGTAGATGCGTCTGCCTATAGACATTTTGGTAGCAGAGAATTTTAGTCCTTGCACTTAGTACAGTACTATTATTGATCATTAATTTTGTAACCTGCCCTTCATTCCCAAAGGAACAGAGGGTGACAAACACTTAATAGGCCAATCTTATAAGAATTGACAGATAATAGCCCCAGTTTCAAATAAACTTGCTTAACAGGACTAGGATTGGGGACACCAGGCTCAAATTCCGCACTCGGCTGTCAGTCCCAGTCCCAGCTTGCATGTCACATTAAAGTTAAAACATAGTTTTAAAAATCTGCATGTTAATGCGACTGAGCAGCATGCACCAGCAAATCGTGAACAGTGAGCCACAAACAAACCTTGGTTACCACTTCTCGTTTGGAGGAAACAAGCCATGAGCCCAGGTTCAGACAGCGTCACAGCTGGACTGTAGCTCGTTTTGTCAGCAGCAGGGGAGCAGCAGCACAGGAACGTGTGAGAAGCATGCATTAGCACGCTGCTCATTCCTATTAAGCCATAGTTTGCTTTACAATCTGGTCTAATGTGATCTGCAAACAGTTTACTTGTGAAGATAAAGTGAGGGTAGTGGGGCTATGTTGTCTTGAGCTTTTGAGAGGGAGGTGTGATACTGTTGACTTTTTTTAAAAAAAAAACCTTCTGATTCTCCATTTTGTATCTCTTTCTTAAAAACACCCCAGGGGTTCCTGCCACAGCTCCAAATTTAGCGCCTCGACCACCTGTAGCTGCGCAAGCTCCAAGGGCTGTTCCGCCATACAAATATGCCTCCAGTGTCCGCAGCCCCCACCCAGCTGTACAGCCTTTGCAGGTAACACAAGAAGCTTCGCATGAAAACATCAGTGTTAGACTGCAGGGAATATCTGTGTTCTGGTTTTTCCTCTCGAGCTCAGGAAAGTCATGGTCAGGTCTTTCAGTCTCAGGCTGAAACAGTGTGTTCCTATCATGCTGGTTCAGACCTGCTTTTCTTAAATTTAATGTGGCAGATTGTTTTCTCCCCTTTGTTTGCAATGCAGCATGATTCTGAATCTCAACCAAATCTGTGGTCAGCAGGCAGTTTAGCAAGCATTCTGTATGTAAGCAACTGTTTTCTGTTTTGACATATAAAAATGGCATATAATTCAGACAGTTTGCCATAAACATGTACAGTCTGGGCAGAAAGCAACAGTCCAGCTTTGTGCAGAGTAACTGAGTTAACCTAAAGAAACTCCTTCAGGTGCTTGCTCCACTAGCTTCAAGGGAACTGTGTTATGTCTTTAGCATAATAGGACAGGGTGAATAAAACAATAAAGTGAAGTTACCTTGGGACTGTTGGTGCGGGCAGACTACTGCCAACATATAACACCAAAGCTTAAAAGCTTGCAGTGGCTGTCCCATGTGATTGTGGGACAAAGTCAAGGTTCTGAATTTACAAGGCCCTTAATATGTTGGGTCTAGGATATCTTAAGGACTGCCTGATTCCTGACTCATCACAGTTATTTAGGGGAGTCTCTGTTAGTGGTTGTTGATGGCTCAGATGCATGGCTTGTATCCACCAGAAGCCATTATGCAGTATTGCGGCCCTTCCAGCTGAGATTAGACAGGCCCTCCTCTACTTGCCCTGTTAAACTTCAGGCATTTGACAAAGACCTATTCCATCAGGCATTTTATGGAAGCTCTGTTTTTCCAGCAGCCCCTTCCTGCTGTTGTATTAAAGAACTTTGCTGATAAGATTCAGGCATTTCCTCTTACGTCCCCAGTTTCAAAGTTTGAGGATTTTGAGAGAAACTTTCTCCCCAAACTATTCATATTTGATTATGTAGTTCTATTCCCTGACTTCAACAAGTTCTTTCCAAAACTAAGATAGAGTTCTTGTAAGGATGATATACTACTGTTGTGAACATTTTAGTCAATATATGACTTCTAAAAAGAGAACTTTTGGCATATAATTCTTTGATAAGTTTATTGTTTTAAAACAAACGAAGAACCGATTCCCTTTTCACTTTTTACTGTGTTGTTTTATTTATTAAATTTATATACTGCCCTTCATCTGTAGATCTCAGGGTTGTTCAAAACATAAAAGTTTTCTTCTCTTTTACAGGCCCCTCAGCCTGCTGTTCATGTGCAAGGACAAGAGCCTTTAACTGCATCTATGCTAGCTGCTGCCCCTCCCCAGGAGCAAAAACAGATGCTGGGTAAGCCAAACCTTTCTGTCCCTCTGAGATTTGGGGCACAAGTGCCATAGGCAAAATCTTGTAAAAGCAAGTTTGTCTACAATATGTTAAGCACATGTGTACAGAAGTGACAGGGTACATAATAGCTTAATATCTTACTTCTCAGATTGTAAATGATTATCTGTACTGGAAAGCCATAGATTTTACTTTGGTGGGGTGGTGGGCAACTCCCATGTAGAGCTTTTCCTGGGAAGCTTCATAGAGGACCAACAGAGTCTTGTGTGTTGATATCCCATGACACTTAATATTATGATTTAGGAAGATACCTGCTTTCTGTGTTGATCTCCAGTCACGGTCCCTTTGACACAGTTGATATATATTTCTATGCTGCTTATGTGTATTATATGTTACATGACACCTGTGGCATCAACTCCCTGCTGAAGGTTCCTTGGGTTGGTTGGAGGTGGGGCAGCACAGGTGAAATGGAGTCTCTCACCCTTCACAGTTCTTCCTCTGGAAACAGCTCCCTTATGAAGGGAGGATGGGACAGGGCAGGTGGAAAAAGCCATTACTGTACTTGCTGGCCAACACAGTGTCTCTCACCCATCATCTAGCTGACTGGGTGGTACAGAAACTCAAAATACCTTCAGACTCAAGGATCTCTTCCCCCCGCATTGCCCTGGCTGTGTGAGCCTGAAGTTGACACCCTCCCTCTTGACTGGCTTAACTTTTGCTTCCCTAGGAGAACGTTTGTTCCCGCTCATCCAAGCTATGCATCTCAGCCTTGCAGGAAAGATCACAGGAATGCTGCTAGAGATTGACAATTCAGAGTTGCTGCACATGCTAGAATCCCCAGAATCCCTCCGTTCGAAGGTAATGGCTCTCCCCATTCTCTTTGCCGCATACATTCAAGGGGGAGTATCCTTCTTTTTAGGGACGCGGGTGGCGCTGTGGGTTAAACCACAGAGCCTAGGACTTGCCGATCAGAAGGTCGGCTGTTCGAATCCCCGCGACGGGGTGAGCTCCCGTTGCTTGGTCCCTGCTCCTGCCAACCTAGTAGTTCGAAAGCACGTCAAAGTGCAAGTAGATAAATAGGTACCGCTCCGGCGGGAAGGTAAACGGCATTTCCGTGCGCTGCTCTGGTTCGCCAGAAGCGGCTTTGTCATGCTGGCCACATGACACGGAAGCTGTACGCTGGCTCGCTCGGCCAATAAAGCGAGATGAGCGCCGCAACCCCAAAGTCGGCCACGACTGGACCTAATGGTCAGGGTCCCTTTACCTTTACCCTTCTTTTTGCTTTCTTGGGTGATAGTGAACCTGGTTTCTTCCTGTCCCAGGTGGAGGAGGCTGTGGCAGTGCTGCAAGCTCACCAAGCCAAGAAAGAAGCTGCCCAGAAAGTGGGCATAGTTGCTGCTACCTCGTAACTAGGGAGGCTGGTAAGTATTCCAGCTGGCCTGGTTCTTCGCTTTGCTCACCGCTGTCACTTGCCTTTGAGAGCGGATATGGAGAAGCTGTGGATCTTTCTGTCTTGTATGTGCCAAAAAGCTGCATCAAGAAAGCAAGTAGGTTTGGTTCTAGGCTTACCCGATAAGGATTACTTGTCTTCTGTTTGCAAAAATGAATGTTAAAATTGTCCCAGGTTCCGTGGGCTATCATTACATCCTTTAAAAGACCAAAATGTTTGCATAAAGATTCAGTTGATAATCTCAAGTAATTACTTAAAATCAGTAGAGAATTTAACTTTAGCAGAATTCAGGGTTGATTCCTCCTCCCCATAACCTGTACTTCACCTTGATCCATAATTGCTTTGCAAAGTAACCCTAAAATGTCTATGTTCTTCTTAAAACCTGTGAGGTGCAACAACATACAGAATTACACTGTCTGAAGAGTGGGTAACTAGAAAGAAATTGAGGAACTAATTCAGCATTACAGCATTCTTTCTCTCTCTATAGGTTGTAGAAAGCCAAATGAGCCCCCTGAAGAAATCACCTGAAGCTGTTTAGAAAATAACATTATACTGCACATTTCAATATCATGCAACATAATTCATTGCCAGTGTGTAAAAAAAGTTAATATGCCTTATTTGCAAAAATAAAAATTAAAGAAAAATCCTCTACTGCTTTTGGTTTCCAAGATTTAAATATGCAAGTTTTCCTTCTTGAAGCCAGGGTTGCAGCTACCTTGTCTTCCCATGAACAGGCACTTACATTTTTCTGACTGAACATTTTCATTTGTGGTTCTTGGTTTTGATCAAACAATCTTGTTTGGAAAGTCTGGAAAGTGTTATCAATAAAATAATTAAAATATTTCAAGTAATTGCCCGAGTCTTCTTCAAGCCTCCTGATAATGTGGCCTCCAGGTTTCAAATTATTCTGAGTGCAAACCCCTTTAGGTAGGAACCCCGGTGAAAGCTGGGTTGAAGTGAAGGAATTATATACAGTACAAACACTTTTGAGGGTGAGTTGCTTTTGCTTCCCCTTATTTTCATGTTGCCACACAGCACCAACTTGATTGACATTAGCATTCTATTTTCAAGGCTGATATCTATGTGGGTAGTATAATTGTGATCACAAGCTGAACATGAGTCCATAGTGCAGTATAGCTTCTTTTTTAAAAGCCTGTGCAATATTGGACTGCGTTAACAGAAGCCTAGTGCCCAAATCTGGAGGAGAAAAAGTTTCATCAGAATGCGGCAGAGGGAGAGATTAGAAGCAGGGGTATTCTGTTGGCTCTGCTGAGAAACCAGATGCATTTTGGCTCTTAACTCTTACCTAGCAGTAGCCATTCCACAGGCTGCCTCGAAGTGCTTCTAGCCCACCCAGTTACAGTGGTGCCCCGCAAGACGAACGCCTCGGAAGACGAAAAACTCGCTAGACGAAGGAGTTTTTCGTTTTCTTAGCCGCTTCGCAAGACGCATCTCCCTATGGGCTTGCTTCACAAAACGAAGCTTGCCCCGCAAGTTCCGGGGATAGCAGGGAAGCACAGCACGTCTTCCCCGCTGTGCCCGGACCTCTTTTGAAGCAAGGGGTGGCGGAGAGAAGATTGCTTCTCCCCGTTGCCTGCCCCGCAATCTCCAGGAACAGAGGGGAAGCAATCTTCTCCCCGCCGCCCCTTGCTTTTACCAGGTCCGGAGACAGAGGGGAAGGCGCGCGCCTTCCCCTCTGTCCCCGGAGATTGTGGGGCAGGCAACGGGGAGAAGCAATCTTCTCCCCGCCGCCCCTTGCTTTTACCAGGTCTGGGGACAGAGGGGAAGGTGCGCGCCTTCCCCTCTGTCCCCGGAGATTGCGGGGCTGGCAACGGGGAGAAGCAATCTTCTCCCCACCGCCCCTTGCCTTAAACAGGTCCGGGGACAGAGGGGAAGGCGCGCGCCTTCCCCTCTGTCCCTGGACGGTCTCCATAGGAACGCATTGATTGATTTTCAATGCATTCCTATGGGAAACCGTGCTTCGCAAGACGAAAAACTCGCAAGAAGAAAAAACTTGCGGAACGAATTAATTTCGTCTTGCCGAGGCACCACTGTATTTTAAGAAATGGTAACTGCACTAAGTTTTTTCCTCCTCCCTCTCCCCCTTTTGTGTCATCTTATTAATTGTAAGCTTGAGAGCAGGTACAGATGTGTTTTACTGACATAAAGCTGGTCTAGCAGTCCACTTGATTGTGTGTCAGGCCACAGGTGGAATACTATTTATGGGCCTCACATTTTAAGGACACTGACATGAGTGTCTCCAGGGGAGGGTGAAGACGGTGAGGCGCCTGGGAACCAAGTCATGATTGAAAGAGCTGGGAGAAGGTTACTGGAAGATGTGGTAGCAATCCTCAGTGGTCTGAAGAGCTCTCATGTGGCAGACTAGAACTGTTGGCTTAAACATTACAAGAAATTTCCTAATAGTAAGTGCTGATGAACAGTGGAACAGTCACATATTGAAGGAAGTCAATATGTGTATACGTATGTAAAGATTATTATGATGGCATGGTTTTCTTTGTAGGCGTGGTTTTTTTTGCTTTGTTTTTTTTTTTTTTGGATTTTATGTTTGTGATTTTTGTTGTAATTTTGCATTGAAAATAATAATAATAAAAAAAACCAATGGAACAGTCAGTCTCAGGAGGTTTTGGGATCTCCCTTGCTTGGAGGTATTTAAGCAGAGGCCATATACCTGTTAGGTAAAGGTAAAGGGACCCCTGACCCTTAGGTCCAGTTGTGACCGACTCTGGGGTTGCGGCGCTCATCTCGCTTTAGTGGCCGAGGGAGCCAGCATACATGTGGCCAGCATGACTAAGCCGCTTCTGGCGAACCAGAGCAGCGCACGAAAACGCCGTTTACCTTCCCGCCGGAGCGGTACCTATTTATCTACTTGCACTTTGACATGCTTTCGAACTGCTAGGTTGGCAGGAGCAGGGACTGAGCAATGGGAGCTCACCCCGTTGGGGGGATTCAAACCGCCAACCTTCTGATCGGCAAGTCCTAGGCTCTGTGGTTTAACCCACAGCGCCACCCGTGTCCCTTATACCTGTTAAAATGTTGCAATTTACACCCTGGATTGGGATTAGATGACTTCCTAGTCCGCTTCCAACTACCAGCACTGCCCAGGCTGCTTGGGAAGCCTCTATTTTAGCTGTTTTGGGACTGCAACTCCCATTGTCCCTAGCTAACGGGACCAGTGGTCATGGATGGTGGGAATTGTAGACCCAAAACAGCTGGAGGGCCGAGTTTGGCCATGCCAGTGTAACCTGAGAAAAGATACCCAGTCTCTGATATTTAAGACCTAAAGAACCACAGGTAGTTCTGCATGCCTTACAAATCTGTTTCTTTGTATCAGACCACTATGGAAACTGCAGAGGCCTTTCAGAATCTTGTTTGAAATATAGCTCAGGGCCCTGCTATTTTAAGAGGCAGAGGAATCCTATGGCATGCCCAAGCTCTCCTGGGTGAGCTTATTAATAGCTCTTCGGATCCCCACCTATGCATTTCAACAGTGAGCAGATACTTTGGGAAAGAAATCAGTTGGCTACAGCTTAGGAAACTAATGAAGTTAACATTCTGTATTATTCTGTTCCTTTTGTCATTATAGAAGACAATTGTTCAAATTATAGAAGACAATTGTTCAAATTTGTTTGTTCAAGAAAGATACGCAAGAGGCGGCTACTGGGTCAGACCAAATGCCTCTCTGGCCCAGTGTTCTGTTCCCACAGTGGCTGACTAGATGCCTCCAGAAAGCTCCAAAACAGTTGCCCTCTGGAATCTGAAGGTAGCATATAGCCATCATTACCATTGGTAAAATTGTATCCTGTGCATTTTATCCAATTTCATTTTAAAGCCATCTTAAGTTGGTGGCTATCATTTTCTGGTTTCCATACTTAGCTACCCATCTTCATTGGGTACCCCGATTTCTAGTATTGTGAGAGGAGGAAGCTCCACATACTTTCTTTACCACTCATCTCCTTCCTTAGCTGCCTTTCCTCCCTTTCTCTGAACTAGCCGCCCTGCTGTCAAGTTTTTAGCTTTGCTTGTTAGGAAGGTGCGACAATCCTGTGTTTACATCGGTTGCCTTTTTCTGCACCTTTTCCAGTTATGGGCTTATTTGTGAAAAACGGAGTAATAGTATTTCATAGGCTGCCAATGGAAACATCTCTCCCTGCAGGCATGAACAGCTGCCTGTTGGGCCCCGGGTGACCCACAAACTTTTGCTGTACCTGTTGGTGATACAGAGTCAGACTCCGGGTCCCTCTAGCTCAGTGCTGCCTACACTGATGGGCAGCGGCCGCCCAAGGTTTCAGGCAGGGCGCTTGGAGAGATTCTAGTCCTCATGGCTCTGATCAAAAGGGCCGAAGTAAATCGGAACATGGGAAGCCGCCTTATGCAGACTCTTGAGTCCCCCCAAGCGCAGTGCTGTCCACGCTGACTGACAGCAGTGGCTCTTCAGGATTGCAGGCGGGGGTCTTGGTCCCGCCCACCCGGCCCCCTCTCCCCTAGGGCTGGGCACAACAGCGCTCCGCCCTGCCCGAGAAGCCCCGCTGCACAGCGGCTTCCTGGGGCGAAGGCGCGCAGCGATGACGTTTTACTTCCGGAAAAGAGGATTGTGGGAAAAGAAAAAAGATGGCGTCTACCAAGAGGGTGCTCTATGTGGGTGAGTGAGAGCGCTGGAGGCGGGGAAAAGGGGCGGCGGCGGGGAAGGGGGAAGGGGATGGCGACCCCCGGGTCCCTCGACTTAAGCGCGTGGCCTTCGTGCGTCTTTCAGGCGGGCTGGCGGAGGAGGTGGACGAGCGGGTGCTCCACGCAGCCTTCATCCCTTTCGGCGACATCACGGATATCCAGATCCCCTTGGACTACGAAACGGGTGAGGAGGAGGAAGGGGGCGCTTGGCTTCGTAGCTACAGCAGCAGCAGGCTCGGCGGCCTTCTAGAGGTTTTGGACTACAATTCCCATCAGCCCCTGTGGAGGGAGGAGTTCCCGGGCGTTGGGGAAGGCTGAGCTGGAGGGCGGGATTTTTCTCCTGCATCTTGAGCCGAGAGAGGATTCCTGCAGGTGATAACTTTGCCATGCGTGGCGTACGGGGATCTTCTCAGCTGCAGGGCTAATGCTGAAGGTGCAGGAGCTCGTATCATGGCCACCCTCGGCATGCAGTGATTCCTGTTGCTTTGAAAGGCGTTTCCCTCTGGCGTGGGATATGTTTTTCCCCCATATCCCTGCTTGCCCCCTGCAAGTGGGTTTGAAAATGGGCCCTGTGTGTTAGGGTGGGCAGGATGCCAGAGAGGATAGAGATCCTGCACCTTGAACTGTCGTGTAAAAGAGGGGAAACACACCTGGCATGAGAAGCTGTGCCTGTTGAAATGGCTCTGTTTGCACAACTGCTCAAGATGCTGGAGCCCTGTCCTCTCTTGCATCCTCCTACTGGAGGTCTACCCATGGACAGGAGCGATGCTTTGGATTCCTAAGGGAATACTTGAATTTATAGGCCACCACATTACATTTGATATTGTATGCCTTAAGTGGGGACTCTAATAGCAGGTGGCTCAGATTTTTCCAAACTGTGACAGAGGTGAGGTAGCCTTAGGTTTAGTCATGACAGCATAACATACTGTACTTGTTCTCAAATGAGACTCATGAGCTGCAACTGCTCATCGTAAATCCTGAATGACCCACTGAGTTCCTCTTTGGCTTTTTAGCTTCTGGTGTATGAGCTCCATAAACATTTTTTCCATAAATGAAATATGAAAAAGAGTGTACCCAATGTTTTGCACCATCTATAATAATTTCACTCCACAGTGTTTGTTAATTATTTAATTGCGTTGTTCTGTTCCAGACATTTCGATCTTAGATTAGTTCTAACCCATCCAGATGGGCAGAATATAAATAAATTATTATTTTTTACTTTAGTATTATTAGGAGTTTAGCTCTGAATTCCTACTTCAGCATGATGCAGATTGGTTTTAGATCTGTACTTACGAATTGATCCTGACCAAAAACAGAACTTCTTATGGAGAACTTTTAGTCTGTGATCTTTTTTTTTAAAAAAATAATTTTTATTAACAGACCAATCAAATCAAATCAAATCAAATCAGATCACATAAATTCCAAATTACAGAGCCTAATTTTAAATTTTTGTTAGGGGTACCCATATTTCAAGTTCCGAAAGGGATCCAATCCTCTTGTTGCTGCTGCTTTAAAAGTCCACAAATCTGTCCAAATAATGTTCACAATTCTGTCCAATCCTTTCTTGCTGTTTTCCACATCTCTTCTAGTTGTTTTCATATATTTTTCCTTTTTCTTTGTCTTTGTCTTTGTGGCCTCTGATAGTCTCCATAAGCGGGTTGAAACAAATTTGTATTCCTGTGTGGATTTTTCCATTCGTCCAAGAGTCATATTTCAGACAGCTGCCGTATTTCATCGCTTCCATAAAGAAAAACATTCTTGCTGTCTACTCGTTAACTTTTCACAGGTCTGTCCCTCTTTCTCAGTCCTCAAGGAGGTTCTACCAGGAATCCAATATAAAAACAAAGCTTCCTCCTCCCGATCATGAATCTTTCGACAGGACCTGTCAAAATGGCGACTCCCTTTTTGTTGCTGCGCCATCAAAAGCCCTTGTTCTTTTTCTCGATCTCACAAGCCAAACTTTTGGTAGTAAATCATTTCCACACAGTTTTTAATCATCCTGCTTAGGTCGGTTATGCGACGGTTCTTTTTGAGGAGGGGTTATTGGTTAATCACATAGAAGAAAAGAAAAAAAGTCCCCCCCCCCATCCAGTCCCGCTCCGGCATACTGAACCTGATATATTTTCTTCATGTTGTATTCCATTAATTCCAACCCGTTGCTCTTGTTTCACAGAGGTCACTTCAATTAGCAGTCTTCACTCCCGTTCTTCACTTGAAATATGTGCATTTGCTTCTTTTCCATTTATATATTTTGAGCTGATGCAGCCAGTGCGCTATCAGAGACAGCATCCGGGAGAGCCGGACCCCACCCGAGGGCTTTGTGCCTAGTGCCCTCACCCCCTTCTTTCGAATCCGGGGGTGAATTATGGACACAGCAGGCAAGGCAGCGTTCCCCATTCCCTTGGGGCAACGAAGGGAGGCTGCATACTCCCATATCAGCCTCTTAATTACCTCGTGTGGGTCGGAGAGATGTTATTTTCGGCCATCTTCCAATGCGCCCCCTGGCGGCCCCCCTACTCCGTGACCTTTGTGGTTTCTTGCTTCCTATATTCTCTGAGAAAAAACAGCATCCAGGTGGTAGCATGAAAGTGAATTTTTGAGCACTTTACTCCTGTTCACTAAATGGTCTGTTAGTAACATGCCATTAATCAATTGGACGGGGCTTCTGACATGTCAGTGTGAGACATTTTGCTTCTCTTTGCAATCTTGTGTTTTTTGTCTGCCTTAGAGCCTTTGAGTGCTAACTTTTCCCTTGTATTTCTGCAGAAAAACATCGAGGTTTTGCTTTCATTGAATTTGAGCTGGCTGAGGTGAGGAATAGCAGAGGGGGGAATTTTGAGGTGGATTTTCAGATTTGTTGAACTTTTCCTCATCCATTTTCCCTCACATTTGCTGAACCGCTGGTGGGGTGGTGGTGGTGGTGGTGGTGGTAAAAAAGGGTGCTGACTTGGGTAGTGGCTGGGCTTAATCAAAGAAGGAAGGGTTGGCCATTAGATAATCAAGGCTTTTGAGGGCAGGGGAAACTTCTTGATTTTCCAGGAATATATTTATAGTTGCTTGAATAATTAAAACTGAATGAGCAGTAAATGTAAATGTATCTTGGGTCAGAAAGCAGTGTTTGAAGGCACCCTTAGGATTACAGTGGAACAGAAGCTTGTATTGCTTAAACATGCAGAATCATGACTCTTCCTCATTACATTTCTGCTGCTCCAGTTAAATTTCAGAGCATGCGACTGTTGAAACTGTGAATAGGCAGAATTGCAGACTGGTGTTCAAAAGTGTATTTCTGTCTTTGTAAGCCTGTAGCGATAATGTGCCTGACTATCTGCTGCTTCTTGTGGGTCCTAAGAACAATTTATCTCTCACACTTAATACTTCTTGGCATATGGACACCAAGCTGGAGTGAACTAGGTGAGCAAGTAAGCACCTAGTAAAATCTATATTTTTCCTTTTAGGATGCTGCAGCTGCCATTGACAACATGGTAAATTGATCTTACTTACTTTTCTGGAAAGTTCAAATGATGCCCCTGCTCTGGATTCCATTTCATAGGAAGAAAGCAGCCCAGACACCTTGGGCCTCCCTTTTGGGGTGCTTTACACAGCCTCCTCATGGAAAAATGTTAGTTTCAGGTGGCCTTTGAGAACTAAGAGTTGAAAGATCTGTTATCTCCTTGCTATGCATTGGCCTGATTCACACAACACTAAACCAGCTGTTTTTATTAATGATTAATTTATATACTACTTAATTGGCAAAGTGACTTCTTTGTCACCCAGCGGGTGTGATCTTGGGCTAGTTGCTCCCTCTTAGCCTAGTCTACCTTACAGGGTAGTTGCGAGTATAAAATGAAGAGGTGCTGCTCTGAACTCTGGCAGAAGGGTGGGATAAAAGTATGTCATTAAATAATACTGTCCCCCTTTCTAGAATGAATCTGAGCTCTTTGGGAGGACTATTCGTGTCAACCTGGCCAAGCCAATGAGGATTAAGGAAGGATCCTCCCGCCCAGGTGAGGCATGGAACTGAGATTGGTGCCACAAGCCGATAGTCTTAGCTGTTGTCTGTGAGGAAACCATTGTATTTTACCTTGATGGCAAAAAGATCAATACTAGATTCTTTTTTCTCAAGAACGCATTATGTTTCTCTTTGACAGTTTGGTCAGATGATGACTGGCTGAAGAAATTTTCAGGAAAGACGCTGGAGGAGAATGTGGAGGAAGAGGGGGCAGAGCCTGCCCGATCAGAGGCCCAGGAGGTACATAGGCATTATCTTGGCTTGTGGGTGGGAGCATGCAGCGCTCTGTAGTTGCAACATCTTTTTGGGGACATAAGTATTGAGCCACATCTACACAGGGGGCTTGTTACTAATAATCTGTTGCACTTGCTGAGCACTTTCAGTCCCCCTTAAGTTGCAGAGTACCCCAAGTTTAGCCTGCACAGCCTCTTTGCCTACCTGCACAATGGATGGTAGTGTTACTCCAGTGCACACCAGGTTGCCTGATAACTGAGTGCAGCTTGGAGGCATGGCATGCTCTTCTTCCACATCACACACACCTTAAGATGGGTTTCTTTGCTTTCAGAGGTGGCAAAATTCACTTAGAGATCACAGCAGCAGCAATAATAATACATTTATAAAGTGCTTTGAAGTATCTAGTTGCTTCCTGTACATTATCACAGTAATCCTTACAACAATCCTGTTAAGGCTGGTTACATAGAGATAGCGGCTTTGCTGAGGTCACTTTCAAACTCATGGTTGAAGTGACTAGGGTTTTGGACTTGGAAAAAGCTCTGTGTTTCTTCTAGGGTGAACCACCAGCAAAAAAATCAAGGGCAAACCCCCAGGTTTACATGGACATCAAGATTGGAAACAAGCCTGCTGGTCGATTGAACATCCTGTTGCGATCAGATATTGTACCTATGACCACCGGTAAGAAAGGGCTCCTTTTTGTATAGTGGTAGGTTGGAAACCCCATATTTCCCCCCGTAGTATTTTAGATCAATTGCCTAGATCCGCCTCGCTCTGCTTTTTGAAGATGGAGGACAACATTTCAGCACCTCACCCGTTCTCTTAAGAATTCCCATAGATGGCAGGCACTTGCTGATATCCAATGTTCATTGCATTCAGAGTGGACCCATTGATTTCAGTGGGCCTACTCTGAGTGTGACTATTATTAGATGTCACACAGCAGCTCTGAAGTAACATCTGTAAGCTTCCTTTGGCCCTGGAGATTTGATTTCAAGTAGTTACATGTTCTCTAGCATTGTTTCTTTTATCCTGGGTTGCAAATCCCCCTGCTTTCCCAGTTGAGCACAAGATTGAGTCAAAACAGAATCATTTTGTCTTTTCCTGCTTTTCCATTAAAATTCTGCCATTTCCTGAAGCAGCAGACTTATTCCCTTATTTTCCTTCTTGCTCTGAAGTGAGCTAAAGAAGCCCCTCTCCTTTACTGTGTTCTACATCCTCTGCAAACAGGGGAAAAGGCCATTTTACTTGTCTCTTTTTCTCCTGCAGTGGAAGTACTGGCATTGCTGTTTATTTCTGCATATATTAGATACTGTTGCTTTGTTTTTAAATTGTTTTTAAATTTTAGAATACAGTTGGAATTCAGTTAAATTATCAATATAGTCAGGGCTTTTTTTCCAGCCAGAACTAACCAGAACTCAGTTCTGGCCCCTCTCAGGTGGGTGCCATTGCCATTATCAGAGAATAAGTGAGGTGTTCATGGTGAGTTCAGACACCTTTTTTCTAAAAAAAAGTAGCACTGAGTATAGTAGAATTATTCTAAAGAAGACTGAAGAGGCTGAACTATTACCGTATTTTTCATCCTATAGGACGCACTGGCCCATAGGACGCACCTAGATTTTGCGGGGGGAATAAAGGGGAAAAAATACTCCCCCCCCCCGGCGCGGGGCTGGGGCGGGGGAAGCCCGAGCTTCCCCCGACCCCAGCCCCCAGAACAGGCAGTTCTCCACAAGCCGTGGGAGCCCAGCGCGAAGTCCCGCCAGGCTCCCACAGCTTGCGGAGAGCTGCATGAAGCCCGCTCTGGGAGTATGTGGGGCTGGGGGAGGGGGAAGCACGAGCTTCCCCCGACCCCAGCCCCCAGAACAGGTCCCAGAGCGATGCTGAAGCTGCGCGCAGTTTCGGCATTGCTCTGGGAGCTTGCGGGGCTGGGGGAGGGGGAAGCCCGCCGCCTGCTTCCAAACCAGGTCGGGAGACAGTGGGATGGCGCGCTGTGCCTCCCCACTGTCCTCCAAGCTTGCGGGGCTGGCGGTGGGGCTCTCCTGAAGCCTGCATTCACCCCATAGGATGCATACACATTTCCCCTTCCTTTTTGGAGGGGAAAAAGTGCATCCTATAGGGCGAAAAATACGGTACCACATTCAGCTACGTTTTGTTGTATGAAATGAGGCTGTCATTAGGCCTGGGCGAAATGTAGCTGTCATTAGGCCTGGGCACACCTTGCTGGCAAAGGCGAAGGGAGCCTTGCAAACTAAGTCTGTCACAGGGCTCCCTCCATCTTGGGGAATGGAGGGCTAGCTTAGCTGGGGGGACGGGAACCTTCATTGCTGAAAGCACCTCAGCTCCTGCGCAGTGAGAGCTGAAGTAGTCTCAACTGGGACCTCGCATGTTGGGGCCCATGCAGCTCTTTTCAACTGTGACGTTGGGCTGGTGATGTTGAAAACCTAATATCAGCCAGCCCTAGCTGCCATAAGCCGCTTCATTGTCTTCCTTAATTTTGAACTTTTCTGTTTTGACCCTCCTGGATTGCAGAGAACTTCCGCTGCCTGTGCACACATGAAAAGGGCTTTGGCTTCAAGGGGAGCAGCTTCCATCGTGTCATCCCTCAGTTCATGTGCCAAGCGGGAGATTTTACCAACCACAATGGCACTGGGGGCAAATCTATCTACGGGAAGAAATTTGATGATGAAAACTTTATCCTGAAGCACACAGGGGCAGGTAAGTAACAGAGTTGCCGGGGTAGAGGGTGCATTTATTTGCCCTCGAGTAGATCAGGCAGTTAGGAGTCGATGTTCTCTTGATCTTTTGACTTGAGCCTCCTGCTTTAATTGCTGTGTTGTTTTGAATTATTTTATTGTGTATTTTAATTATGGATGCTTATATTTTAATGTTAGCATA
This sequence comes from Podarcis cretensis, assembly GCF_951804945.1. Lineage (NCBI taxonomy): Eukaryota > Metazoa > Chordata > Lepidosauria > Squamata > Lacertidae > Podarcis > Podarcis cretensis. Next base: position 34,951,844 of record NC_137177.1, read on the forward strand.
ACCACTTTATAATTTGTAAATGACTTAGAAGCCTATTTTGGCAGATGCATACATTAATGAATACTAATAATATCCAGCAGGTTTGTGCCAAGTTGGAGCATGCCCCAGTGTCTGCTCTGTGGTGGTGCAGGGATAGTTGGGGTGTTGTTATCCTCCTGCCTCTCTTCTCTTCACTCCAACCAGCCACCACCATCAAATAGTCAAGTGGGCTTCCTAAGGCCATCTTGCCCAAGACACCTGGTCCCCCACTTCTTGCATTGAAGCTAGCTCTGCACAAAAGAATCCAGGTTCCTCAACACTGCTTACTGCAAATGAGGCAGAATTGTTTCTTTTACTTACCTTTATTCTAAGAGTGTTTGTTTTTACATAATCGTCCAAATTTCAAGTTTCCAGGCAAAGAATTAAAGGAAGTGGGAGCTGTTAGATTTTGGGGCAGGGTGGGTGGGGGGGAATATATTGCAACAATGCAAAGTGTGAAACGTTTATATCTCCCAAATGGTGGTAGTTGGCTTTTTTAAAATATATAATTAAATGCAGCTTTAGAAGACGCTACAGTATCTTCTAGTCTTCCAAAGCTGGAGGTGCAGGAGTTCAGCCTCAACTCCTTGTCTTGTCACCTGTTCCCCTTTCCTCAATTTGTTTTAAACATGCACACACACACAGATAGTTTTTTTTATTCCAGCATAGGAGGAAATTTAGAAAAGGATGGCTTGTGTCTTTGTAGGCTTGCTGTCCATGGCCAATTCTGGCCCCAACACCAACGGCTCACAGTTCTTCATCACATGTGATAAGACTGACTGGCTGGATGGGAAGCACGTGGTCTTTGGAGAGGTGACGGAAGGGATGGACGTGGTGCGGCAGATCGAGGTTAGAAAGCCAGAGGGACTGAAATGTCCTGGCACGTTTTTATTTCTTCCTTTAACCTGACTTTAACATCTGTTCCTCTCTCTCTTTAATTATAAAGGCCGAAGGCAGCAAAGATGGAAAACCAAAGCAAAAAGTTATCATCTCGGACTGTGGTGAATATGTGTGAATGTTTGTGCAAGCAGACGTGAACTGGAAATACCTAACGAAATGAGCAGAGCACCACATTCACTTGGTTACAAAAAGTGTATTTGTATGTCCTTACTGAGATCTGTAGATTCTAAAGAAATCTATTTTGTACAGAACTTTTCCTCCTATAAATAAATTATAGCTATTTTTTTACACCTGGCCTTTTAAGAGTTTAGCTTTTTAAACTTTTTTACCGGTTCAGCCATGTTTGTCTTTCTGAACTACAATTAGAACTTTTTAGGTTAAAACACTATAGACTTCTCTAACCGAACTCTTTCAACACAGGCAAAAGCCTCCCTGAGACATTACAGTGTCCTTTTTCAAGAGATTGAAAAGGTACTGTGGAGATTCTTTAGATCTAGGAAAACCTGGCTCAGACCTGATGAGACCTGGTGCAGTTAGTCGACTTCAATAGATGTTTGAGGCCTTAACTTTAATATCCCAAATCTACAGTGAAGCTGTGGTTTGTCTTACCAGCCTAAGTCCTGTGCCAAGAAGATGCCAGCATGGCCACCTTGTCACCACTAAATCTGGAGAGCTGGTGGTTACATTCATATACAATGTTAAATGATAATCTAGTGTTTGTTTTCTTATTTCAATTTATTTGTTGATTGATAAAACATTCCTAGGTGACACTGATTGTGTAGAAATCATTGTGAAATCACGCTGAGAGGCCTTCTGTGAATGGGTCTAATGCCCCTCTAAACACTCTATAGGTTAGCCATCCTAAAATAACTCACTTAAAAGAGGTTTAGATCTACTTATGCTCCCAGTGGTTATCAGCCAGGGTAGAACCTCCATGTGCCAATGCAGCATACCCTTAAGTACCAGTTTCTTTCACCACATGATACATTTCAGAGTATGGTTGGCTCCAGCAAACTTGGTGGGGTAAACTGCCACCAGCATCTCCTTCCCAGCTCCCTGTCCAAGTTTTGGTGAGCTCTTGCAAGAAGGGGTGTGGGTGGAAATTGGAGTAGCCAGAACACACATGGTTCATTGTTCAAAAAAAAAATGTAATCCAGACATGCTGCATATATCCAGTAGAGAATCTGATTGCTAAAACCTTCTGAACAACCAAGGGAAAGGATTTTTTTTCCACACAATGTATAATTATGGGGTTTGTTGCCACAGGATGTTGTTACAGTCTCTACCATAAGTGGCTTAAAAAGAAGATTAATACCTATCATCTTGGAATCATCACTGATGGCTAAAAATGAAACTTGTGTCTAGAAGCAGCAATGTACCACTGAGGAATGGATTCAGGAGCAGACAGGCATGGACTGTTGCTGCAATGGCTGTGAGATTCCAGGGAAGTGAACCTACGTTTGAATGGGTCTATGGCCTAATCCAGCCGGGCTCTCCCTACTTAACTTCTTATGCGTCACTGGAGCTGTAGCAGACTATGCCAAAGGGAGTGAACTGAGGCCACAGGCCCACAGGAATGGGTGTGGGCTACCGTGCCTCTAATTGCTGGGGAGAGGAACTGGCTCTTCAGGTGTATGAAAGGAGATGCCCAACAGATCAAGCTGGAAATACTGAGGATTCTGCACAATCTTCCTGGCCTACAGAGAGATTGTGGTGTGGGAGTCACTGAAAGATCCTCTGCTTGGGGACAGTGAGTAAGGGGGTGCTTTGGGGCGCTTGAGAGACGCGCGTAATTATTCTGAGCAAAGCTATGTGCAAGTTGCAAAATGGTTCCTTGTTCTCTTTAGGAAGGGAACAAGCAACCCCCCTGGCTGCAGATGTGCTGAACAAGGCAGTCGGGAAAGCTGGTTGCTGAAAGAGGTGGAATGAAGACATTTCTGTGGGTTGTGGCGTCCAAAGGAAGGCTTGCTGCAAAGAGGAAGGCCTGGGGCAAGGAAACTGCTCCATATGCTCGGTGCCCTTAATCATTTGCTCTACTTCAGGGAAGGGGGTGCAGCTCCCACTTCTGCTTGGATGGAACTCCCAAAGGGCATTAGACATAATTTTCTTCTGCATGTAGCCAACACCTTCCAGATTGATTATACAACCTGGTTCTAGCCTATGGTGCACCTCCAGCAGAGAATGGAAACTAGCAGACCTAAAAATGCCCAGAGTCCCCTTTGGCTGTTAATCCAGGGTCAATCCAGGTGTGTGTGAGGGGGGAGGAATGCCTGCTCTCTGGAAATGCCCCAGATGATTTGAACCCATTGGCTACTTTATACACAAAGAGAAGAAGTGGGTGAGGAGAGCCACATTCTCTAGCCCATTTCACCAGAGGGACACTTCTTTGACCCGGGACAGGGTTAGTTAGGGTGTTCTATATTAAGGGTGTTCTATATTAAGGGGACGCAGGTGGCGCTGTGGGTTAAAGCCTCAGCGCCTAGGGCTTGCCGATCGAAAGGTCGGCAGTTCGAATCCCTGCGGCGGGGTGCGCTCCCGCTGCTCGGTCCCAGCGCCTGCCAACCTAGCAGTTCGAAAGCACCTCCGGGTGCAAGTAGATAAATAGGGACCGCTTACCAGCGGGAAGGTAAACGGCGTTTCCGTGTGCGGCTCTGGCTCGCCAGAGCAGCGATGTCACGCTGGCCACGTGACCCGGAAGTGTCTCCGGACAGCGCTGGCCCCTGGCCTCTTAAGTGAGATGGGCGCACAACCCCAGAGTCTGTCAAGACTGGCCCGTACGGGCAGGGGTACCTTTACCTTTATATTAAGGAAAACCTCATCCTCCGCTGAGCCTTCCAAAAGGTCTCTTGCAGACCTTCCTTAATGCCACATGGGAAAAGGTCTGACACTGTCAGCTGAAGCCCTGGGTTTTGAGGGGGCACCACAGAGCAGTCTCCCCTACACGGTGGCAGCCCCCAATTGCCAGGATTGTTCCTTGCCTCTGGTCCGCCTCATGTGGACATGGTTTGCATGGAAGCCTGAAATTTGGGACCCTCAGGGTTTCAAAGAAAGTGTGGCTGTCATGTGCAGAGCCAAAGAGAGATCTGATAATGTGCAGGAGGACTTATGAAAAGCTCCAGCATCCCCAAAGGGCAAAGGCAACACTCCCCAGGTGTGTTCCTCTCTCTGGACTGACCAACACTTGCACACGCTGTTCCTTGCCAGATTTTGGACTGCCTTCTGTTTCAAAAGCCCTGAAAATGTCAGGGATGAAATAAATTGTACAAACAGGGCACCCTAATTTGCATGCTTCTCTACCGTGGCTTTTAAAGTTTAATTTAATTTACAGTGCAGGAACTGGGCGGGGTTTTGGCACAGAATACAAAACAGGCCTATGCGTGCAGCCAGATCATGTTTTAGTTTGCTTGGCAAAGGTTCCTCTGTGGGGGATTGTTCAGTTTGTTGAGGATGTGAACCAACTGACCTCCAGCCAAACAGCCTGAGTCTGTGTCAGCTCAAGGTCAGGCGGGAAGAGCCGACTCCTTCACTTACTGCATAGTGGCAAGATTTTAGTCCCCTTCCTCTCCAGCAGGTGCTCAGGGCCCGCAGACTGCCAGGGCTTCCCTCCTGCCTCTTTCCTGCATGCAGCAGCAGTCCAATGTCCACCCAGGCATCAGTGGCAGCCACACGTCTTGACCACCATGTTGCGGTGTTTCTTGAGGATGACGTTGTTGTTGCTGTCATAATAGAGGACGGAGGTGGCGCTGAGCTTGGTGGGTGCGCAGCAGGCCTTGGGGACTGTTTCAGGCTTCATCAGGTGAACCTGAAAATGGAGTTAAAGGGAGATGCAGTCATTGGAGCTCTCCTCCATCGGAAATTGTCCGGCTTGGTTGGAGCGTTGAGTAACCAGCCCCCGAGGTCCAAAGGCTGAATGTGCACACCCCCAGCCTCCCCCCACCCTAGCATCTTGATTTGGAGAAGGAAAAAACTTCAAAGCAGCACTTGTTTATACGGAGAAAAGGCATCAATTTCCATGAGTAGGTTATTTGTCCGCATTGGCAAAAATATTTATTCAAAACCGTTTGGCAGCTTGAGTTGCAGTTTATGTTGGAGCCTCTCTCAAGGCACCATCGCTGGAAGGAAACTATTGACGGGCTGGAAGTCAGATTGCAGCGGCTGTTGCTTCCACTGCACATCTACTTTTATCCCATTGAATTGCAGCTGAAGGGGAGTGGGGGATTATCATGATGTCTTTCGAGGGATCATGATGCAACCTGGAACTGCCTCCCCACCCCAATGAAGTGAACAAGAAGCTCTTGCAACAGAGGGGAGAACTGATTGGAGAGCACCTGCTTTGCAGGGAAAGATGGCCTCATGCTCAATTGCCTGTCTAAAGGCCCAATGTATGAGGTCTCTGGGGTTGCATTGGGTCCTGAGAGTAAGTGAACTCATTTCAGCTAGAAAACAACCTTTGTGCATGGGAAACAGCTTTTGTAGCTGGGGTGAGAGATACAGCATCACAAGCTTGCTCCCTCTGCCTCTCCTGACTTGTCCCCTGCCCATGCAAACACTAGGGCAATTGTTTTGAAACCCAGTCAGTTGGAGCCAGAGCCCTACTTGCTGGGGCTGATGGAAGTTGTAGTCCAAAGATACATCACCAGGTGCATTTCCACCAGGCACCAGAATTCCCTGAGGGCTGCAAGAATGAGGGCCACCATGGCATCTATACTTCAGCTTCACTAAGGGCCAAACTATATATAAGATGTGTGGCTGCATTTTATAGATCTCTTTGTAATTAAAAAAAAAAAAAGCCAGGGAAAGGAAAGACGTGATCAGGTTTGGGGTTGAAGGGAGCATTAAGGCTTTGGGTGAGGGGCGTTAACACAGGAGGGAAGATGCTGCAAGTGAAAGGCTGGGACCTGGCGCATCTGCCGCACTTGAGGGACAGATAATTAAAGCACAACCAAGTCTCCCGCTGACATTGTGGCATCAGGTGATTTGTCAAGTGGGCAACCCTTCTCATTCATCAAACTGTAGGAGCTGTAGGAGAGAGAACTGCCCAGCCCAATCCAGTTCCCTACGCTACCAAGTGTACTAAAGGCATCAGTGAAAGCTACTGACCTAGGGGGAATAGTGGAACAAGGGTGCACCCCACTTCTGATCAGAAAGGCACAGGAAGCTGCTCAAAGTCCATCTAGCTCAGTACTGTCAACTGGCAGGAAATCTCCAGGATTTCAAACGGAAGTCTTATCCCAGCCCTACCTGGAGATGCCATTGGGGATTGAACCTGCTCTGCTCCTGAGCTACGGGCTTCCCCAACACCTACAGACAATCCCCTCTAGCTTGCCTCTCTTGTTCCAAGGTGCCCTCTGCCATGCGGAGACACTGACCAGGGACTGAAGGATGGCATGATTTGTGGCATTCATGCAGGAGTCCAAAGGGAAAGCGCAGTCCCCTGCGCAGTAGAAAGCGGAGTAGCCCCGCGGGGCAATCACCCAGTCCTGGAAGAACAAAGCAAAATGACTTAGGAGAAGGTGTGGCTAAAAAAGCTTACCTGCAGCAAAGGCATTTAAAGAACTCTCTGACTTTACCAGTTTTCCTAAAATTAGGCTTCAATCTTAGGGTGCAGTTGGTTGCTGCATTTGAGTTTCTGCTTGAAGTCCCCAAAATATCAGCAGCTGTCTCCACAGCAGCTCCGAGCAGGGATTTCAGTGTGACTGCTCCTCTTGGGTGGAACAGCATCTCCACTGAGATACAACAGGCACCTGCTATCTGCACCCTCCAGAATCAGTGGAAGACATTTATCTTTTGAGAGGCTTTTTCACCTGGGTAAAAACATCTCTGCCTCAGGAGTCTTTTGGTACTGTTTTGAAACCATTTTAGTTTTTATGGTGTGTTTGCAAATGGCCTTGAGACTCACATGAAAGGTGATGCATTAAACAATAAAATGTTAATGATAATGAGGTCAGGGAGAGAGATCAGACACCACTGGATTCCCTTCCCCATCACCACAGAAATGTCTGTGACCCTGGCTCTTCAGACACCAGCTGTCCAATGTTGGCGAGGTTTGTGTTGGGGGCAGTGTGGGGTATGTTGGAGGAGGAATCTGAAGAACCCAAGCTTTCCTAGCCCCCAAACCCAGGAGAAATCTGCAGCAGCCTTTCACCTTTATTTCCCTTTTTTTGTTCCCAGTGGAAGGGAAATTAGGGGTTTTTTTTAAAAAAAAAAACCATCCTGAAAGGGATGAAGGAGCTCATTTCTACCCTGCTGGCATGAGACCACAGGCAAGGGCACTAGCAGAGCAGTGAAACTACTGCCAGCTTCACCCTTGGCCTGTACTAGCTCTAGGACTGCACTGGTAGTCTTTTTTTTTCTTTTTAAGAGATCTACGTGAGTCCCCAAAACTTCTGAGCCACACCTTTTCTTTGTAAGTTGCTGATCAGAATGAGACACACAGAGAGATCGGTACTCTGCCACAGCAATGTGGGTTAGGGGTGGTTTCCTGCATGGGAGTGTGAGTGTGCTTGGGTGCACACAAGCTGGGCTTATGGGAGCAGCGATTCACTTCTTTGGGATGCCACCTTGGGAATCCCTGAGAAAATATGCTCTATATAAACCTGCCATGACTTTGAAAGAAATGGGTTCAGAAAGACTGAAAAGATTGGAAAGGAGAAGGGGAAGGTGGTGCTAAGATATTTAACTTTTCTGGGGAAATGACTTATGTAAAGAAGAACATTTTTAAAATAGTTACCATCCATTTAAGCTCTTGAAAGTCGACATACATCTCGTGCCTTCTGCACACTTGCCGCCCTTCAGAAATGTGGACATCATCTGGGGGGGAAGGACCAAGAATGTCCATCAAAAGGCAGATGGTTCTCTATCATTCACTGAATGGGCAATAAGCCAAAGGGAAATCTGCACCATGGAAGGGCAGTGATGGGCAACCTCTGCCCCCCAGCAGGCCATTTGAACAACACTGTGCCTACTTGCCCTTTGCCCAATGATGTTGGGTCTAGGGCAGGCACAGATGGGGCTGCATCCAAAGGAGTTTACAGGCACTGCTGACCAGCTGATGGACTCAGCTACCTGCCAAGCCCCGGCAGCCAGTTGATGAGCCTGGTAAGCCTCAAAGCCACAATAGATGGGAAAGAAGAGGAAATGTGTCTCCAGCATCTTTTTCAACGTTACTAACATTATTAAAACAACTGCCGGGGGGGGGGGGTAAAGTGGACCAGGACCAGGAACTCTATTCCCACACCATCATCCTGATGATCAAAACTGTCGCTGCTACAGGTAACAGCACAATGGATGCCTGCAGGTTCCCCTCCACCAGCCGCTAATAGTGGTTCCAGGGCGGGGGGGAATTTGAATTAGGGGTGTGGCCTGAGGGGCACAGCTGATGCCAATGAGACTTGGCCATTCTCTGTGTTAGTGCCCACCTTGAGGCTGTTCAGAAAGAGCTAATAGCCATGATCTCTGTGCTCTGCCTCTACAACTGGAGACAACAATGCTTCTGAATATAGCTGCTGGAAACTGCAGGAGGGGAGAGGGCTCTTGTGCTCGGGTCCTGCTTAGGGGTTTCCCACTGGGGCATCTGGTTGGCCGTATGAGAACAGGATGCTGGATGAAAGGAGCCATTGGCCTGATCCAGCAGAGGTCTGCTTATGCTTTTAGGTTTCGAGCCAATTGTTTTTCTCCTTGGCACTTGGTTGCATCAGGATCTTTCTTGTGGTTTTTATCATTCATTTTAACCTGGCGTGGTTTATATTTCACTAGCCAGTGCTGGGCAGTGCCTTTATTAGGACCAACCCAAAAGCCACAACAGAATTCTCCAGATCTCTTCCTAGGTGCTACAGAAAGTTCTGTGTGTCACAGGGGATGGAATAAAAAATCAGTCTGGAAAGCCCTGAACTCTGCATCCAGATTCATTCCAAAGACCGAGGCTGGGCACAGACTGAATTGGTCTCTGCCAAGTGCTGGCAGGCATCAATTTACAACCTAGGATTCTGGGGTGAAGAAGCAATGGCTCATTCCCCATTTCTTAAGACCCAATTCCACAATAAGCTTCCAGGTGGAAGCATCCTAGGTCCCTTTGTTGCTAGCAGCCTGCCAGTCACCTCGCAGCACTGAAGGGCCTGCTGGATGCCAGGTGCAGTAGCCTGCTTCTGAGTCCATGCTGGGGCTGCATCTGAAGAAGACATGTGCCTGAGTGACAGAACAAATGACCCTCTGTGGCCCAGCCTGGGGGCGAAGTCTGACTGTCCTTCACTAAGCCGATTCCCTAGCTGCTTCTCCAGCCCTTCTGCTCCTTACCAAACGCTCCTGGGAGCCTGTTTGAGTGCGGGAAGCTATAGCTCTTCTTGTGCTGCCTCTTCCTCAGGTGCTTGGCTGCACGCGGGACTCTGACTTGGTTTTGGCTTGCCCGGAAAAATGTCACCACGAAGGGCTGCTTGGAGCGTGGTCCGCGGCGACCCAAGAGGCCAGCTGATCCAGGATCAACACTCTGTCCTGCAGAATCCAAAAAACAAACCCTTTCCACTATGTTAATACTGCTGTACATCAGATTAATAGGTGGGGGTGTTAATCTGTTTAGGGGTCATTGCCCAGGGCACCCCACTAGGGAGGACAAGAATCCCAAAGAGGGAGAAAGGGAGAACAGGCACACAGAAACTCTGGTGCTTTCCTTGGCAGTTAGCAAATGGCATTTTCAAGTTTTCAATGACTAGATAGAAATCGGATTACAGTCATAATGTGCTTTGCCTTCCTCGAAAAGTTAGCTTCCATTTTTTGAGGCCTTTCCAATTTTGATATGTATCAGACTACACATTTAATCTTATTTGCCTGTTGAAATTTGTATCCTGCCTTTCCACCAAAGGGTGCTCAAGGCTTTCCAAATGTCTCATATTATTGCCCTGCCAGCTGCTCTTTCTTCCTAGAGTTTTGCTGCTTAGGCTGCTTGGTAAGTAGTGTTTTTTTTCTTTTCATATAACGGGGGCTATATGAGATCTAAATGGAACCCCAGCCAGTAATCTGGCTGCTGCCTTTTGGACATATGGATACTTTTGTAAACCTATTTGTTATTTTTTACGCTATGGAGCGATACAATTTTTTAATATAAATAAATAAGCCGTACGTGAACAGAGGATGGTTCCATATGCAATACCACCTTATCAAGTTTGCTGCTCTTGTTCTCTACAACCAATATAACAACTCTTACCACAAAATGGGATTCCTAAAAACTGCAAAAAATCAATCAAAAATCCCATTAGCCTTACCGTCCTCTGTTTCCACATAGAGCCTCAAGCCCAAGTTGTATTTGCGGTGTAACAGCCAGTGATTACTTGCAGCTGCGACGTCGAACACCAGCCAGCCCTCTGTCCCAGCCAGGATATCCTGGAGGTCCAAGAGAAGCAGGTCTGAGTCCCTGGAGTAGCAGAAAGCAAGTATAAGCACAGCTGCTCCAAGTACAAAATGCTTGGCTTTTTTAAAAGAAACAACAACACTGTGATACAAGGCAGCCTTCCCCAACTTAGTGCCCCACTGGAAGACTTGGGGTACAACTCCCATCAGACCCAGCATCATCTGAATGTGTTATCTGGGGGCTGATGGAATCTGGAGGGCACTAGGTTGGTGAAAGCTACTATCTGGCTTCCCCAAGATTTTATAGATTTCCTGCAAGATTTCCTGTAAAGGAAATTTTCTTTGCAGCAGTTACTTCTTATTTTCTGCATTTGTTCACTTAATATTTGTATGAATGGTGCACCTGTAGTGTTGGTGCATTTATTTGAAAGTTACTTCCTATCTCACAGGGGATTCTCCCTACCTAGTAAACCTTTTTGCATTCTGTTTTTTTTTTTTTGTTGTTTTTTTGCAGCAAGCACGGGTATAAAATTTTATTGAGAGTTTTAATAATACAGTAAAGAAAAAAAGACAGAATAAACAGAAAACATCGAAAAAATAAAACAAACATAGGATTTTACATCTTGTAGTAACCATTTTTTCTTCATTTTTCCCTTTTGGACTTCCTCATGTCTCTCGCTCCTACATTCCAAGTTAATAAAACTTTAGCCAGCAACTTATCACCTTATTTTCATTCTTATTGTACACAATTCCAATATTTTATCCCTAACTTTGAATATTTTTATCAAAATCTTAAATACCTAGTTTTAACATGATATTCATTCAAAATTTGTCTTTCTCATGAAATTCACTCATTCTCATAGTCTTTTCAGCTAACTTTATGGTGCCCTGTTATTTTCAAATCTCTCATCCTTCTTCTTTTTTTTTTTTAATAAAGATTTTTATTGATTTCCAATTTTTTAACATAAACAAAAACAACATAAAAACAAACACAAAAAACTCATATTTTCTTAACCTTATTTCCATAACCCTCTTTTCCCGGGCTTCCCCATACCTTTCCCTTTTTGCATCCTTAATTTAGAACCATTATTCAGCAACCCTTCTTAACCAATTAAATATAAATTCATTCTCTTTTTCGATTCCACCCTAAAATTAAACACAATTTTCCGCTGCAATTCTACGTCTTCTTTTCCCTCAGCATTTTAGCACTCCTCAATTTTATAATAATTCTTAAGATACATCTTAAATTTCTTCCAATCTTCTTCCACAGTCTCTTTCTCTTGGTCGCGGATTCTGCCGGTCATTTCTGCCAGTCCCATAAAGTCAATCACTTTCGCCTGCCATTCCTCCAGCGTGGGTAGCTCTTGTGTCTTCCAATACTTTGCTAAAAGAATCCTTGCTGCCGTAGTAGCGTACAAAAAGAAATTCTTATCCTTCTTCGGCACCAACTGGCCGACCATACCCAAGAGAAATGCCTCTGGTTTCTTGTTAAAGGTGCACTTAAGCACTTTCTTAATTTCATTATAAATCATTTCCCAGAAGGCCTTAATCTTTGGGCAGGTCCACCAAAGGTGGAAAAAGGTACCTTCAGTCTCTTTACATTTCCAACATTTGTTATTGGGCAAATGATAAATCTTCGCAAGCTTGACTGGGGTCATGTACCACCTGTAGATCATTTTCATAATGTTTTCTCGTAAGGCATTACATGCCGTAAATTTAATACCTGTGGTCCATAACTGCTCCCAGTCAGCAAACATAATGTCATGACCTATGTCCTGTGCCCATTTAACCATAGCAGACTTCACTGTCTCATCTAATGTATTCCACTTCAACAGCAAGTTGTACATTCTTGATAAATTCTTAGTATTGGGTTCTAACAGTTCTGTTTCTAATTTCGATTTCTCCACCTGGAAACCAATTTTCCTGTCTTGTTTGAAAGCCTCCATTATTTGAAAATAATGGAGCCAATCTCATACCTTGGACTTTATTTTCTCATAACTTTGTAGTTTAAATTCACCACCTTCTTGTTCTAAAATTTCAGAATATTTCGGCCAATTGGTTCTCATATTAAGTTTCTTTACCTCCTTGGCCTCCATAGGTGAAAGCCACCTGGGAGTTCTATTTTCCAATAGATCTTTGTACCGTATCCAAACATTATATAGTGCTTTCCTGACAATGTGATTTTTAAAACCCTTATACACTTTAACCTTGTCATACCAGATATATGCATGCCAACCAAAGTTATTATCAAATCCTTCCAAATCTAGAATGTCTGCATTTTCAAGAAGTAGCCAATCTTTTAACCAGCAGAAAGCTGCCGATTCATAGTAGAGTCTTAAGTCCGGCAGGGCAAACCCCCCTCTTTCTTTAGAATCGGTAAGTATCTTAAACTTAATTCTGGGCTTTTTGCCCTGCCAGACAAATTTAGATATATCTTTCTGCCACTTCTTGAAACAGTCCAGTTTATCAACAATTTGTAATGTCTGAAACAAAAATAACATTCTAGGCAATACATTCATTTTGATTACTGCAATTCGACCTAACAAGGAAAGTTTCAGGTTTGACCATGTTTCTAAATCTTTCTTTATCTCAGTCCAGCACTTATCATAGTTGTCCTTAAATAAGTTTACATTCTTAGATGTCATGTTAATCCCCAGGTATTTTACACTCTTTGCCACCACTAACCCAGTTTCCTCTTGGAATCTATCCCTTTCAACATTTGTTAAGTTTTTTTCCAGTACCTTAGTTTTTTGTTTGTTCAACTTAAATCCTGCGACCTGGCTGAATACTTGAATTAGTTCTAAAGCTCTTTTGGTACTAGTGTCTGGCTCTTGCAAGGTCAATACTAAGTCATCTGCAAAGGCCTTTAATTTGTAATGTCTGGCTCCGACCCAAATCTCTCATCCTTCTTAACACTCATATAATTTACAGTGTTTTTGAAGATAGTCCTTAAATTTCTTCCAATCCTCCTCCACTGCTTCTTCTCCCAGGTCTCGGATTCTGCCGGTCATTTCTGCTAGCTCCATGTAGTCCATCAGTTGCATCTGCCATTCTTCCAGCGTGGGCAAATCTTGAGTTTTCCAATGTTTGGCAACAAGTATCCTTGCTGCTGTTGTTGCATACATAAATAATGTTCGGTCCTTCTTTAACACCCTCTGGCCAACAATGCCCCAAAGGAAGGCCTCTGGTTTCTTAGGGAAGGTATACTTAAATACCTTTTTCAGCTCATTATATATCATTTCCCAGAAGGCCTTAACCCTAGGGCAAGTCCACCAGAGGTGAAAGAATGTTCCTTCAGTTTCCTTACATTTCCAACACTTGTTATCTGGCAGGTGATATATTTTAGCTAGCTTGACTGGGGTCATGTACCACCTATATATCATTTTCATAATATTTTCTTTCAAGGCATTACATGCCGTAAACTTCATACCGGTAGTCCATAACTTTTCCCAGTCAGCAAACATATTATACCCAATGTGCTGTGCCCATTTTATCATAGCTGATTTAACCGTTTCATCCTGTGTATTCCACCTCAGCAGCAAGTTATACATTCTTGAAAGTAATTTAGTCTTAGGTTCTAACAGTTCTGTTTCCAATTTCGATTTTTCCACTTGGAATCTTAACTTTTTATCCAGTTTAAAAGCCTCTTTAATCTGAGCGTAATGTAACCAATCTCGCACTTTATCTTTAAGTTTCTCCATACTCTGCAATCTCCAATTGTCTCCATCTCTTTCTAATATTTCCCAATATTTCGGCCATTTGACCTCCATATTAGGTCTTTTCACAGCCTTAGCTTCCATAGGTGATAACCACCTTGGGGACCTTTTTGCATTCTGAGTCTGGGATCTGTATGTGTAAATTTTAAAATAATTGGAATGACCTGAGAATACTGGGCAGGGCAGTAGCTTAGTGGTCAAGCATCTGCTTTACATGCAGTAGGTCCCAGGCTCAGTCCCTGGCATCTCCCGGCAGGGGTGGAAATGTCACCTTTCTGAAAACCTGCCAGTCAGTGTAGACATTACTGAGAGATGGACCAATGATCTGACTTGGTGTAAATGAACTTCCTATTCTGTAAAAATGACTGTATATATTTGGAGGAAGGAATATAGCTCAGTGGTAGAATATCTGCATTGCATGCAGAAGTTCCCAGGTTCAATTCCCAGCATCTCCTGGAAAGTCGCTGCTGAGCTAGATGGACCAATGATCTGGCACTGAGTAAGGCAGCTGTCTATGTTCCTAACCCATAAGGAATGTCTCCTGTATGACTCTCACTAGAAAGTTGTTACCTGCAATCAAACATGATGTAGGAGTTCTTCCTGTGGGATACTGCCTGTAAGTGCAGCCGAGGGGGAGTTTGGCCCTGTGCGTCTAGTTAGGCTCACCAGGCCTTCTCATTTAGCCCACAAGGCCATTTGGGGCAACCAACATGTGACATCATCCTATGCCAATCCCAGTTACTGTGGCAATTTTGGGGCAATTTTTTTTTTTGCAAAGCCAGACTTTCTACAACTTTCCACATATGCTGCCATGCAAGGCATGGCTTGAGAACTGCTTCCCAACTTGACTAAGGCATAAAATTGCTGAGCTGCTCTCTTCTTATCCAGGAAGCAAGAGGAAGTGTCTACCTCTAAGGATGCTGCTATGAGCCTGAAATGCTATTTGGTGGGAGTCTGCAATTGGATATGTGGTTTTCTACTGCATTAAATTCCAATATGTTCTGTGAGGCTCATGATGAAACTTTTGCAAGTATGGTTGAATGGAATTGGTGTTTGGGAGGATGTTTGTTCTTTGATTTGGCTTGGCTTTTTTAAAAAAATGCCTTACCCACAAATACCTTACCCTACCTGGTACTCAGCAAATGTTTTGGCTGGGTTTTAATTCAGCCCTTGGGCTACAAGCAGTTCCCTACTCCTGCTCCAAGGGGATTGTAATGTTGAACAGTGTTATTAGTCCCCATGGTAGTTGTGTGTTCTGGGTCAGAAGTTGGTTTGCTCTTACTGTACCTGTTAGAATGTTCTTGGACAATCTCATATATGCTGACGTGAAGGGTTTTGTTGACATGCCAACTGAAGCTTTGCATCTTGTAAATTCGGAATTCAGCCGCTGTTACAGACTCCCCTGTTGGGATCTGTGTCAAGTCGAACCTGAATTCCTTCCAATAAGGCTTCTGGTGGAAGATGTCCCAATCTAGTTCAACTGGAAAGAATTGGGACATGATTACACACACGCGCGCACACACACACACACACACACACACACCCAACACATGGATTATTGGGACATCTTTAAGCCACATTCTCTATTGTTGTTGTTTACTGAATTAAGTCGCTTTAACTTGCCCAGTGCAACCCAAAGTGACTTACAACTGAGGACAGACAAAAAACCCCACGTAGATAGCTTAAAACAAAGAGCAGAAAGAAATACATTAAAAATATCCCACCCACTTCTAAAAGGCCACAGATAGCTAAAGGATAAAGGCTTGGTTATAAGGGAATGTTTTTGCATGATGCCTAAAGATATATGATGGCACCAAGCAAGCCACCATAGTTATCACAGTGTTGTATACTTTTAAAGACAAACCAATGCAATGATCATTTAAAAGACCAGAATGCTAAACACCAGTAAAATTTTAATAAAATAGCCAAATAAAATATCATTTAACTAAAAAAATGGAGGTTATTTATTTTATTAATTTTCACTACACAGTTTGATGCTGTCCTTTTGCTATGCTTGGAATGCACTTTAGCCTTCACTCCACATTACTCAAATCTTATTTATTTACTACATTTCTATTTCACCTTCCCACAAAGGAGCTAAAGTTGGTTGTTCCCCTCCCCACTTTATCCTCACAACAGGATCCCCACTTTATCCTCACAACAGCCCTGTGAGGGTGAGAGACTGTGACTGGCCCAAGGTCACCCAGTGAGCTTCACAGGTACCGTATTTTTCGCTCTATAAGATGCACCAGACCACAAGACGCACCTAGTTTTTGGAGGAGGAAAACAAGAAAACAAATATTCTGAATCTCAGAAGCCAGAACAGCAAGAGGGATTGCTACGCAGTGAAAGCAGCAATCCCTCTTGCTGTTCTGGCTTCTGGGATAGTTGCGCAGCCTGCATTCGCTCCATAAGACGCACACACATTTCCCCTTACTTTTTAGGAGAGAAAAAGTGAGTCTTATAGAGCAAAAAATACGGTAAGTAGGGCTTTCCACTTCCCTCTCCCAGGTCCTAGCCCAACACTCTAACCACTACACAGCACTGGCTCTATTTACTGAGTTTAAAATACATTCAAGTTTAGCACACACCCAATCTGCCAGGAGAAAATGCCTTCTGAAAACTTTGTTGACTGAAGGTTGAGGGGTGGCAAAGGCAATGGATCTGAGTCAATCTATGTAACATAAAACACATGTTCTCCTCCTAAGGAGGGAGGTAAAGCATCATAAAGTTATGGGTCACATTTTTCACAGGGAATTTCCCCTCCTGACTAATCAATATGTCTCACAATTCTTCCATGGCTTAGAAGCACAGTCCTCATATGGTAAAAGACAGATAGATACAGCTGCAGAGATGCAGCATTAAAACAATAAAATAAAATAAAATAAAATAATGGCAGAATCTCCTTTGGTTGCAAGCTCTTAATCTATAACACACGCTATAGGAGTAACAGAATAAAACTGGCCCTGGGCGAAGCCAGGATTTTTGTTGGGGGGCAGGCCTTTTGAGGGGGCAGAACCTCAGTTAGCTATGTATTTTTATTGGTTTTTATTGATTTAGGGGGGCAGATGCCCCCTTCCCCTCCCCTTGGCTACGCCCATGAAACTGGCTCTCAAAACCTGGCAAGGGGAACAAAGGATGTACAAGAACAAATGCCATTGATCCACTTTATTTTCAAAGAAAACCTCTGAAAGCCGTCTCTCAGGCCACACTAGTAAGATCCCCCAGTACCTTTCTTGATTTCAGCTCACAGCAGTTCAGCGGTCAGGAGAATTAGGAGAGAATTGCACTCCCTAGCGTTCCATAGGGCATCCTTCGCCAACCTGATGCTCCCCAGATAAACATCTGGAGAGCAGCAGGTTGGGGGAGGCACTTTAGCATCCTGGAATTTAGTGGTTGTTAAGTAGCAGTGCAGAGGCCTGGCGGTTAGCTGGGAGAAAACAGCTGCTTTCCTCCCCCCTTTTTGGTGTGTGAAACGGGCTCGACTGTCTGTGAGGTGCCAGGAGAGGTTAGGGTGGGCTGCGGTTTCCAAAGGAATACTTCCCTTCCCAATTAAGGGAGCCGAGGCAGAGAGAACTTGATGGGGGTTGGACTGCTTGTGTTTGTTTTTATTTCCAAGTCTGACAAACATCTTCAAGTTTAGGAGCTGTCTGCTTAAGCCAGCCACACACACACACTTTATCCTTTCCTTGTTTTGCCATTTTTCTAGCCATCTCAGCTACACTGACAGAAACCCCCAAACCGGGAAGCAGGTCTGGCACCTGAGCAAAGCGTTTCCCGCCTTCTGCTGGCATCCAAAAGGTGTCCTTTGCACCAATCAGATGACCCAACAGGAAGCCCCAAAGCACAACCTGAATGCAAGAGTATATTCCTGTAGTTTCCAGGAACTGGCATTCAGAAGCATTGCTACCTTTGACTGCTGATGCGGAGCATAGCTATTGATAGCCCTCTCCCCTGTGAATTTGTCCCATTCTCTTTTAAAGCCATCCAAGTTGGTGGCCATCACTGCCTCCTGTGGGAGCAAGTTCAACAGTTTAACCATGTACTGCATGAAGAAGTCCTTTCTTTTATCTTCCAACATTCAGATTCACTGGATGGCCACGAGCTCTAGCGTTTTGGGAGAGGGAGAACTTCTCTCCGCCCACTTTCTCCATGCCCAAGGAATCCCAGCTAGTCCTCTTGAGTTGTCCTCCTGGTGGGGATATGGGCTTGGCTGAGCTGGCCTAGTCATCTTCCGCTCCCATGTCATACATGGCAGTGCTGGGAAAGGCCCCTGGCCAAGTGAGCAGGCAGAGAGGCAGGCAGCACAGGCCATACTCTCCAGCTGGCCCCATGTACGTGAATGTATTGCTGCTTTGTTTCCACGGCACATGTGGGTGTTGCCTCTGCAGCATTTGTCTGGCCAAGCAGTGTGATGAACAAGAAGCAAGGAGATGTTGGAGGACAGGGCTCACCTGTGCATACGTCACACTGCTTACCTGGCAACCCCTAAGCTGGCCATATGAGATAGATGTCTCTGCCTTACAGCTAGTGTTGAAATAAGATTCAGCATCTTGTCTGCCTCAGGCAGAGGAGGAGGAGGTATCTTGTTTGCCTCAGGCAGCAAAACATATTGGGCTGGCCATATTTTTATGAACTTGGCAACTACATTTTTAGTTCTCCTGGCTTTCTGATCTCTCTGATCATTTAACATCTCTGCTCTGATTGTTTTCTGTGCTGCCCTTTCCTCTTGGGAACACTGTTTTAATGTCATTTTGCTGCCTTTTTGTAACCTACTATAAATTGCCCTGGGACTTTTTAATTGAAGGGTGGCATTAAAGCAAGCAAACACAGTGATAGTTGGATGGATTCAATTTTATATTTGTTCAGGGGGTGAGGAGACAACAGTCTCAAAAGCTTTGTGTGCTCCCAGACTACCACCCCTGCATCTAAGAATGTGACCATATTATAAAGCACAGGAGCATGTAAAAACACTGTTTTTGCACTCATGGGCAATTTCTAAAAACAGAAGTTCTGGGGGGTCAAGCCAGAATAGAAGGTTAGATACCTTTACCCCATGGGGTGTGTGTGTGTTTGTGTGTGTAGCTCATGATGATTATTAAAAGGAAAGGCAACCTTCATGTGCTCAGATGCACTCTTTACTTTAATCTGCCCTTTATTTTCAGGCTGAGACCTGCCTCCTGCACATTCCAAAAAATGCTGTTACGCCACTAATGGTGCCTGCAGGCCAGGCACCCAGAGAACATTTCTCACCTTGGGGATTGTAAATGAAGTTCATTAGTACTTTGCAAACACTGAAAACAAACCTAAACCAAACCCACATGTTCTTTCCCATCTGTTTACAGGATTATGGGAGTTTAATAGAGATGTTATTTAGCTTTGAGGCACTCTGTAATGAAAGGGGAGGGGAACCCCTTTTCCTAGAAATGCTTCTTCCTAACCAACTGCCAGGGCAGGATGGAGGGTTGTGAGGGGAAGAACTTAGGCAATAACTTCTCTGGGATTTATTACTTAAAGCAATCATGTGCTTGTTTGTAAAAGCAAAGGGTTAAGAACATACATCTTCACATCCCAATGCACTTTGACCCAATAAAACTGGTTAGGCAAATATTTTTATCTTTTAATGTACACCCAAGCACTATTCTCCTCCTACTTTATTTCATTGATTTATCTGATGTGGAACTACTACTACTACTACTAGTAATAATAATAATAATAATAATAATAATAATAATAAAATTTATTTATACTCTGCCCTCCCCCCGACCAGAGCCGGGCTCAGGGCGGCTAATATCAGTAAAATTACAGTAAAAAACCTAACAGGGGGGGAAACCCCCAATTTAAAATACAGGTTAAAATGCAATCTAAAATGCAGCCTCATTTTAAAAGTAGCCCATAAATCAAAACCATAAGGAGAGGGAAACATAAGGGTCAGACTGAGTCCAAACCAACGGCCAGGTGGAACAGCTCTGTCTTGCAGGCCCTGTGGAAAGATGTCAAGTCCCTCAGGGCCCTAGTCTCTTGTGACAGAGCGTTCCACCAAGTCAGGGCCAGTACTGAAAAGGCCCTGGTCCTAGTTGAGACCAATCTAACCACCTTGCAACCTGGGACTTCCAAAATGTTGTCATTTGTGGGGCAGACCAGGACAGGCGGTTCCGTAGGTACATGGGTCCTAGTGGACTTTGGCTGTCTGTTGTTGGAGAGTTTAAGCTGTGTCTCCATCTATATCCCATCTGTGCCTTTGTAAATAACCACAAATATTACAAAACACCCTAAGCCTCCAGTGGCTGCTTTCCTCAAGGAAACCAAGCCTGGGGGAGGGCCATACCCCATAAGCTTCTCATGGTTGGAAGGTGAAAGAGAAGAACAAACAAACAAACAAATGAACGTGTGTTTGTGTGTGTGTGAGCGCTTGCGCACGTTCTCTCTCTCTCTCTCTCTCTCTCTCTCTCTCTGGACTGCCTTTCAGGGATGCTTGATGATGACAATTATTCATCTACACTGGGGGATCCTGATAATCACTTGCTGCTGCTCTGAAACACTCTGGGCGTCTCCATGCAGGCTTAATTTGCAAATGGGCCATTGTTATGTCCCAAACAGAACCTTGGCAACAGGCTTTTAAAAACTCTTTGACTTTTCCATGGAAAGGGGATATCTGGATTATGGGCTGACATTTTGATGCCAACCATGCCATGTGGGTGCTGCAAAAAGATGGCATGCACGATGCACCCATCCCACAATAAACACCCATCTGGAAGCAGCCAGCAAAAGTCACCAACCTAAGACACTGGATGCTTTGAAAGACAACCAAGGAACATTGAGAGGGAGAACAGAGCCTACACTGACACCTGCAGCAGAAGGTTAATCCATCTGGTGACCAAGGACATCCCACCTAGCCCTGCCTTTACAAATGGAAATTTTGAGACCCCTGTAGGCATCCTTTGCATTGGACACTGATGATTTATGCTCATGATGATATTGGAGCAGCTACATGCAAACCCACTTCCAATGCTGTTTGTACCTGCATATGTTTTGAGGTGGATAGATGGCTTTTAAAATGCAGTAAATTGGATATGACTTATAGTTTTCTGATAAGGTAACTCTGAAGCCATTCCAGCATGGCAGAGAGGCCCTTGTGTGGTACTACTGAGGCACAGGAGAGACAGGTCCATGCTCTGGCAGCACCAAAACCCTGATGCTGTGTACTCGGCACCAATTCCTAGCTTCTAGCCATTGCTATCTTTCTCTAAATCATTTGCTAATAAAACCATGCTAGATGGAAAGTCCTAGGACCGTGTCCTTTAATAATGAAATCAAAATAGTTTGAGGCTACAGAAAACACAGCTTGATGTTATTTGGCATGTTAATTGCTTTTGTGTTTGCTTCATATTTCCCACTCTCTTTTGTTAACTCTGATCATCATGTCAGGCTGGATGTTTACATAAGGGGAGTGAGCGACGGAGGGCCCTTCTCCCAAACAGAATGCTGAGATTTTAATTATGCATCTCTGTCTTTTAAAAGTCATTCCTTCCAGCTACTGGGTTCACCACAAACTCCTCATTTTGTTTTTAAAGAAAATAAAGGCGACTCTGGCAGGGTGCCCGACCCTGGGCGGATGCGGACACAGCGCTCTTCCTGGCCAGAGGTCTGGGCCTGGCAAAGAGGGATGGGCAACTCTGCTGCCACTGAAGGAGAGGAGGAGGAGGAGGCAGAACTCACCACAGGCAAAGGAAGCAGCCAAAACATTTTGGGAGTGCTGAGGGTGTTTCAATGAGAACATAAGAAGAGCCTGCAGCTGGATCAAGCCAAGATCTAGATTGGCATTCTGTTCTTGCAATGGTCAACCAGATGCCTGTGGGGAAATCTGCAAG
Source organism: Podarcis cretensis (assembly GCF_951804945.1). NCBI lineage: Eukaryota > Metazoa > Chordata > Lepidosauria > Squamata > Lacertidae > Podarcis > Podarcis cretensis. Next base: position 34,973,688 of record NC_137177.1, read on the forward strand.
CAGGATTTGAGCACAGTAGCACTCTCGTGTTGCTCAAGCGCACACACATTTTTACTGTCCTGTTTTGAGATTGGGGGTGGCGAGTGGGAGCATCCACAGGCTTTCATCATGGTTCAGTTTGAGCCTGGGCACAGCCGGGCTCTCATGGGCTGGACTACCACACTGCGCCCTAGGTGGGGCTGCCTTTGAAGAATGTTCAGAAGCTGCAGCTGGCACAGAACAAAAAGAAAAATGGTTAGCCGTGTTGGTCCAGACAAAAAACTCAGATCTATATTAGGACTACACCTAGTTTCAAGTTCCCCACAGCTCTTCATTAGGCTGGATGCTAAAGAAAACAAATTCTTTTGTTACCATCAGCTAAGATGTTCTCCCCCACTTGCTTTGTTTACTATCTGGCCTGATGTTGAGCTCTGAATAATTCAAAAGATTGCCTGCTCTTTCTGTGATATTTTGGTTGGCCTAATAACGTGGGTGGTTTTTTTAATGTTTGATGCAGAATGGAGCTCTCGGGATGCTGACAGGAGCTTGCTACTCAGAGTATGTGACTCCTTTGTCATCTAAATCGGCTCTCAGTTTGGTTCCAAGCCCACTCTAACAGCTGGCTGTCACCTTTAAAGTCCTATACCTGGTACCCTACAGATGTTCCAGGCAACACCCACCAGCCCCAACCAGCACAACTGTAGAATGCTGAGGCTGATGGGAGTTGTAGTAAGGTTACCAGATTTTTTTCAATGAATCCGGGGACACTTTTCAACTTCCAATAGATGGATTTTGTCAGGGGACTGATTTGTAAATCTGGAGACTGTCCATGGGAAACGGGGACATCTGGTAACCTTAAGTTGTAGTTCAAAATACCTTGAGGGCACCAGGCTGGGGAAGGCTGCCCCATATAGATTGATTTCAGGGTATCTAAAGGACTACCTGCTCCTCCCCAATGATGGCCCACCTCTTAAGAGATCCCCGGGTGGCTTTGCTCTGTGCCCCACCATTGTCTGCAGTGCAATTGGGGAATGCAGGGTGGGGAGCAGATAGGCACTGATTTCTCAGTGGAAACTCCCCCTCTCAGCAGCTCTATTTAAGTGTGCTTTTAATATCATCTCATATTTGTGCCCCACTGTATCTCCAAGGGCAGCACCCTTTTTTTGTCCTCACAACAGCCCTGTGAGGAGCCTGGCCCAAAACCAGGGTTTCATAGCTAAGGGTAGATTTGAACTAAAAGCTTCTCCACAACAGCATCAGCTCCTGACCAAGTATTAATTTTGAAAGCTAATTGTATTTTAGTTCATATATAGGTTTGAGAAGTGCAAACTAGGTAGTTTCTCATTAAAATGCAAACAAAACTCCATCCCTTCCAGCACCTTTTCCATTTCTGCAGATAATTCCAGTATATTTATTTTCTACATCTTCCAGTATGGCCCATAAAAAAATCTCTGCAGGTCTGCACACAGGATGTCTTTTACACCCCTGCCAGTATTTTTAGCTTCAGCCGTGTGTGTGTGTGTGTGTGTGTGTGTCATTTTATTCTATAAATTACACCTCCACTGTAATTATACTAGTCCCTGCTGCCTCAGAGTGGTCCATGTGCCTTTTTCGGACACTAAATTAAAAGGAAATTCTGGCACACCGAACCACATAAAGAATCTGAAGTCTTAAAATATATTTGAATGAGATGCAGAAAGAACTCTATCTATCAGAATCCATGCCAAAAAAATAAGCCGAATGCAATACTTTGTCTGGAAGGGAGAGTGTGGAACACTTCAGCCCCCCAGCCTTATATAAGCTGCTTACACAACCAGACTTTCATGGGCAGAAACCATCTCTCTCGCTCCCCCCCTGCGACTTAACAGGTACTTTGAGGTACATACACAAAGATGTATCTGGCCCCCCCATGATGAGCTGCCCATCTTCCCAAGAGCAGACATAGAAAAGAAGAGGCTTCTTGACCTGAACTTCTCTTCCTGTAAAGGGCCTTTCTAGCTTTCCAATATTCAGGGTCAACCCTGTCATAAGGCAGAATGGGGCAGTCGCCTCAGGTGACAGATGCTGAAGTGTGGAAAGTGGATGGGCTTGCTCTGTGCCTCCTCAGTTGAAGACAGTGGAGGATGTGATGTCCCACACCACTACCCCTGCGGTTAAGGATCCCATTGCCAGTGGTGGCAGGTGAGGAGGCACCATCTTGCCCCTCGCCCATAAACAGCAAAATGTCTTTGGCCAGTGGCCCTAGGGATATTCATGACACAGGTTAAGCAAGTTTTCTATCATTCCACAGCTCAGTTTATTTCCTGCATGGTTTCTTCTCATAGCAGCGCTGGGACGCCCCCAGCACTAGACCACTGAATACCATTCCTTTGGCTTCCAACCTCTTACCACACATTTCCCACATGCTTTCCAGCTCACCCTTATTAATCTAAACAAACAAAAAAAACAAGCATCAAAAATTCCATACGTGGTACAGGAAAAAACCCAGACAGCTGAACGCGCCTCCTTAGCTTAGGGAATGCCAACGTGGTGCCCTCCAGATGTTCTTGGCAACCCAGCTTCCCTCATCTCTGACCACTGGCCAAGCTGGCCAGGGCTGATGGGTGTTGAGAGTCCAACAAGGTCTGGAGGACACCACAGTGGCTGCCTCTGACTTCCCATCCTCCCTCGTTCTTCATGCTGGTCTCCAGAAATTTAAAATTCTTCTCGGCTTCCTTCGAGGCCTGGATCCCAAGGAAGTTAGGAGTTGCCAGTATTGGCATTTGAAAAAAAAGCTTCCTGTGTGCCATTATGTGGAGAATATGGGCAGAGTTTTCTCTCTTGTGGGTAGGAAGAATCTTTTCCCACTTAATCAGTGCAACCATAATCCTCTGCTATCTGCACTGAGGTTTGTTCCGCTGCCTTATGTGCAAAAACAAGAGGCCAGACCAAATCCAGCTGAAGCGCAGCTGAAGACCACCAGTCAGCAATTACACTGTCTCTGAGAGGCAACCATGTTGCCTGCCAGCTTGCCAAACACCCACTATGCTTTCCCAGGAGACCCTTCAGCTGTCGGTATGAGAGAAGTCACTCTAGCCAGCCTCAGGCTTTGAAAGAACCAGGAGCAGAAACAGCACCTGCTGTAGACATCGGGCCTGGCTTCCCACCCCAACTGGCAGCTGCCTGCCTGGGAGACTCTGAGGTGGAGCCCTCTTAACTTTAAAGGATGAGGCAGCAGGTGGGTTTAATTCAAAAGCTGCACTACTTTGTTCTGGGCTGTTCACCGTTTATTTCAAATATAGTCTGGTACCACTCCTTGCCATTGCAACAGTCAGAAAATGGGGGGGGGGGGGGAGGAAGGAGCAGCCTGCCACAAGGGAATCTTGGCAGTGGCAGGGGGTGGGGTGGAAACAACAGAGGGATAATGCAGAATTCACAGCCACAAGACGTGGTGGTGGATACTTGTGGCCTCAAAAGCAGAAGCACTGGCTTGCCACACTATGAAGTAATATGCAGGACCATCTAAAGGGGGAGGCTGCAATAAACCAGAGTCCAAAATGACCCAAGTGCACCACAAATTCATAAACTGGAAGACTACGAAAGCTGCCTGGGGTCTCCATGGTGTGAGGCAGCCTGCCTCCAAATGCCAGGATAAAGAACTAGGGAGGCCATCACTGTCATACTTGGGAGCTTCCGCCCTGTCCCTGCTGAGTGAAGAAAATGCCAGCCCTCTGTGAAATGTGAACCTTAAAATTGCATGCCGAAGTCCAGACCTCCCTCAAAGGCTTAATTGTTCAAGGGTTCCAACTACTGAGCGGGGAGATGAGCCGGATAAGCAGCACTGCAGCTCAGGGGCAGAGCAAAAGTCCCCAGGTTCAACTGGAGTTGGAGAGAGGTTTAATCTCAAAGCGGGGCTCCAGTCCAGCAGCTTGTTAAGCTTTTAGCATTGGATAACTTTCACAAGTTGTTTCTTTGTACATCAGGCCAAAATGTTTCAACATGTTGAAGCAGGTAAACAACGATCCCCATTCAGCTATGGGGCAAAAGTGTTTGAATGGGCTTAATATCAGCAGCACTACTACATGAAAGCTAGATTCCCCCCTCAGTAGTTAGTGCATGTGCACAGAAAAAGGCTAGGAAAGCATCTGTTAAATGTTAGAAACATTCAGATTATGTCTCATTCTTTTTTCTATGTACTTTATTTGTGTGTTGTAGTTTTCCATTTTTATTATGGCTGGTGCCTCAGAAGCGGCCTGGGTCCCTCTGGACCTCTGAGAAGGCCTGTCTCCAGGTAGGGCTGGGGAACCCTCATTCCTGAAATCCGTGAGAGTCATTGCCAGACAGCGTAGAGAATACTGTGCTCAATGGACCATTGGTCTGACACTGTCTAAGGCAACTTCCTGTATTCCTACAACTAGGGGGGTGGGGGCAGAGGTGGTTTTAGGATAGGACAACTGGTTTGAACACACTGGGTGCCGATGGCACCCCAACAAGATGTAGAACGAAGCGTGAGCCCCCCCCCGAATTTTAGCATTGCACAGGGTGCTGCTAAATTTGAGAGCCCAAAGTCTTCCACTGGTGGGGGGGGGGAAGCTGTAGAATAGCTTGGCAGGAGTTTGGACCCTGCAAGGAGGAAGGGTTCAGCCAGTGGTACAAATAGGTGAATTTGGACTTAATGGCTTTAACCGACCCTGCATGTTACTTCAGTTGAAAATCACACTGTTAACACACACACACAAACACCACAGAACAATTGCTTCTACCTTCCTGGTACATCAAAGCAAAAAGAAAAACAACAAGAAGAAAAATTCGTCGGCCCCGATTTTTTTTAAAGAAGAAAAACTATTGAGTATGAGCAGATTTGCATTGTAAAGTCATTTAAATCATAGCACCACAATGGCTAGAGGAATAAAGTAGAGCTTGCTTCAATAAAGTAGAGTGGCCTGGTGCTAAAGACATTTACTTGGGAATAAGCATCATTTTGTTGTAGGAAAGGATACTGTACTTTAAAGAACAAAAAAACCCCAAAAAACCCAAGCACCTGTAACTGCGTACATGCCTATCTGCCCCCCCCACACACTACAGTGAGCAGCACCTGTCCAGGAATGCCCAAACTAGCCCAGGTGCTGATGCCAGGACTGCATGCCACTGCTCTTTTCTTGTGCTGCTCTCTGAGAAACAGATATATTTTGGATATTATATATTAAATATATAATACAGAACACTAACAGGACTTTTTTCGAGCCAGAACTTACTGGAACTCAGTTCCGGCACCTCTTAGGTGGGCACCATTGCCTTTATAAGAGAACAAGAGAAGCGTTCATGATGAGTTTCGGCACCTCTTTTTCTAGAGAAAGAGCACTAAACATTAATATCCATTTAGATAGATTGATATTAAATTCCTGGAAGTTGGGGAAATAGCCACAGTTTTTAGGCAGTCTCGCTGGCCTTTTAAGAGTCTGCTGCTGTTTTCAAATTACAACTCTGCTGAGCTATGGAGGCAACAGCACTGCTTTGACAGAAGGAAGATTATTGGCAGCTGCAGCTCCACCCACAATGGCAGCAGAAGCAACCACTGATTATCCAATTGCAAAATTCAGCCACGAGGAAGCAGATGCAAACTCCCACTCTTTTCTGGATGGAGGGGGTGCTTGTGCAGGTGAAATTCCCAAGATTGTGCCCAAAGACTTTATTGGCAAGACTGCCAAGAGCCCAGGCAAGGCCCATGCAGCAGGCCCAGCTCCATCATTCCTAGGACATAAGCAAGCCATTAAACTGGGTGGCTCCCCCAAGCTTTCTGCGTTGCCCAAAAATAGTCGCCATGGACAGCGAGCGACTCCCAGAAGACAACCTCAGTTTCCTCTTGGCATTTGGTCCAAAGCTCTTGCGGTTGAGGCAGGGAGCGCAATGCAGCTGCCCTTTCCGCTGGAAATCAGGGCGGCTAGCGAGAATCCTAAATTTAAAACGTCCTCAGAATTTCTCTGGTGCAAGAGGCCTCCCATATGTTTCCTTGTTGGGAGGCTACCAAAGATGAACTCGCTCTGCACTGAACAGGCGTGGACAGACTGGCATCTTTTATTAGTACCATACATAAAAGGCAGTATGAAAGATAGAGAAATTCATTAGAACGGGTAATGTCTGATGTCGGCGTATTTTTTTCCCTTTGAATCTGCTCAACAAAAAAACCTGAGCCTATTTAAGTGGTGTTGTGTAACAATGGAAATGAGGTGTAGTATAGAATTATTAACATTTTTGTTTTGAAACGCCGTCAGCACCACAAGATATACAATGCCTTTCACCAAACAAAAGAAAGGGCAAGTTTCGTGTCTATGAAAGAACTCCAAAATATATCTGTGTCTTTCTCCTTCCTTCTTCAATCCTTTTCTCTATGGCCCCTTCCCTTCCAAGAATTCTGGAATGTTTAAAAACCAGGAACAAATTATGCCAAACAAAATGAGGCTGAAGTTGGTTCTATTTCCTAGTTACTAAAGTTTATGCTAACATATTTTGCTAGTCCGTGATCAGAATTTGCTCCCCATCCCCCCACCCCCCGCAACATTCAATGGTGAGCATAGCTGGTTTGTAAGCCATGAAGAGATAAAACCCACTAATTATGGTTATCAAGAAAATTAACCCACGTTTCCAGAGCACGTTGAGTGTGAAATTGCGGTGTGTTAAAACCTTTTGGCAGGAGCCTGTTGGGAAGCAACCAATTTGTTCCCGAAGCACTCCAAACCCTAAAAACCAGCAAGTGATATATGAGCAGGGAACCAATCTCATTAATGGTCTCGGGTAAGAGGGTGGTTTTATTCCCTTCCCAAACACTGGAAGCTGCCTTATACCAAGTCAGGCATATTGCCTACACTGACTGGCAGCAGCTCTCAAGAGTTTCAGAAAGGGGACATTCCCAACCCCACCTGGATGCCATTGGGGAATGAACCTGGGACCTTTTGCACGATGAAAGTGCAATGCTGCTGGTACTGCTGGAGTGAGCTACAGCCCTCTGTGCACTCTGCCCAGATGAACAAGCCACTGTGTTGATAGCCAAAGGAACACCAGTTGGTGGGAAGACTTGAACCTGTGTTGTCTCAGAAACTGCTACAAACCTGCATCACCTCACAAACTTGGCAAAAGGGTAGATGTGCCTTCCTTTTTGCTAAATGATGAATACAGTGGTGCCCCGCAAGATGAATGCCTCGCTAAACGAAAAACCCGCAAGACGAAAGGGTTTTCCGATTTTTTAGCGGCTTCGCAAGACGAATTTCCCTATGGGCTTGCTTCGCAAGACGAAAAACTCGCAAGACGAAAAGACTTGCGGAACGAATTAATTTCGTCTTGCGAGGCACCACTGTAGTAGAGTTTGAGGGTTTTGGGGTTTTTTTCTTTAAATGCAATTCATCTTACACGACAAATTCCAGTCATCCAAGGTCTCCCAAAGGTACTTTTCACAGGAAGCTGTGGAGATCTTGAAGTGTTGGGCTAACAAAGTGAGACTTAATCTGGGGAAGACAGGTGACAAACTGGCGATTGGGATTGGGTTGTGCTCCTTTTGAAGACGAAGTTCACAGTTAGGTTGCAGTCTGCACCTGGATATATCCAGGTAGCGGCTGAGGCTCTGAACGCTCCAGGTGCACCAGTAGACTATACAGTGTGGGAATATGGTCATTTGTCCATAAGAGCATGGGCAAAAGTTTATTATCGCAAGGATGATTTTATAGCAGAAAGCATTGCTTGGAGCATGATCAACGCGTGAAGAGCTCATGCTGCCCGATGATTGGTCTACGTAGCATAGCCTGATCAAATGCGTGGTCTGGTGTGAGAACATGAGACTAATGTATTGTATTGTCTTTTATCTGCTGACTGAGGAAAAGCTCTCTCCTTGAATTTGTATCTTTTCGTGGACACACAATAAAGGCTGTGCTACAGCAGCTTCTAGAGCAGAGCTGCGGCCAGATTTCTACAACCCATTTTGGTGTGAGACTGATTATTTACGGATGGCGAGCGGGTTCTCGTCATTTGGTGCCCCGTGTGACTACCTTCGGATTCCACGTTGTTTCTCATCGTCCAGCGCTCACCACACCCTTTTCATCCGCTTCGGATCCCAGTGAGTGCTCCCTGTCCTTCTGCCTTTGTGGGGCAGTCTCTTTCGGACTTCGACTGATTTTGGACTTCACGATGCTACGGTTCTCTCAGCACCCACCACGCCCGGCACGGGTTTCAGGCGCCATTCATCCTTCCTAGGATCCCTGGTGAGTGCCCCCTTGTTTCGCTCCTTTTCATCCTTTGTGGATCCCTACTCTCACTATCATGGGGCTGTCTCTTTCTGCACCACAGAAGAAATTTTTTGATGAACTTAAATTCCTCCTGGCCAGTAACAACCTTGTTGTCCAGGATGCCGACCTCAAAGCGCTTATATTAGCTCTGGACACCCACTGCCCCTGGTATCCTCAAAATGGCACTTTGAATTTAAAAGACTGGAAAGAAATAGGGCAAATTTTCCAGAACCATCCTAAAATTGATGTCAAAGTTTTGCATGCCTGGTGTAAAGTCTACAAAGCTATGTCGAGCTTAACTCCTGCAAATATCCTCCTGGCTGCCTCATTGCCTGTTTCACCTGTCCTTTTGGCTCCTCCTTTGCCTCTGCATCCCACGTTGCCTTCTTCGAATCCTCCAGTTTATGTCCCTCCAAAGCCCCCACCTCCTCTGCCCAAGGCATCTGGCACCGCTTCCACCCCACTTCAAGAGGCCCTTCGCGCCGCTGCTCCGTCGCTGGCCTTTGATTCTACAACTCCTAATCTCTTTCCTGTGATTGCTCCTGCCACCCCGGGGGGAGGCCCAGCCCGGCACGAACAGTTTGATTTGAGATTCATAAAGGAAGCTTTGTCTTCTGTAAGGTAAAGGTAAAGGTACCCCTGCCCGTACGGGCCAGTCTTGACAGACTCTGGGGTTGTGCGCCCATCTCACTTAAGAGGCCAAGGGCCAGCGCTGTCCGGAGACACTTCCGGGTCACGTGGCCAGCGTGACATCGCTGCTCTGGCGAGCCAGAGCCACACACGGAAACGCCGTTTACCTTCCCGCTGGTAAGCGGTCCCTATTTATCTACTTGCACCCGGAGGTGCTTTCGAACTGCTAGGTTGGCAGGCGCTGGGACCGAGCAGCGGGAGCGCACCCCACCGCAGGGATTCGAACCGCCGACCTTTCGATCGGCAAGTCCTAGGCGCTGAGGCTTTAACCCACAGCGCCACCTGCGTCCCTTTTGTCTTCTGTACCTGATGACAAAAATGAGCGAGATGGCCGTTGGGGCAGCGTCAGACAGGATCCTACAGAGCCTTCTGGACAATTTGTCGATCGCTTGTATAACACCCTTAAGCGGCAAGTTCAAGACATAGCAGCCCAAGAAGTGATTGTTCGCCAGCTTGCGTTTGATAATGCGAATGAGGACTGTAAGTATGCACTACGCCCTTTGATGACAACTCCCAATATAGCCATTGCAGATATGCTTAAAGCCTGCCAGTCAGTAGGCACTGAGACGCATAAAGCTCGCCTTTTAGCAATGGCTCTGACTTCCATTGTGTCCCAAAATCCTGCCAAGGATAAAACCTGTTTTGGATGTGGCGAAGTGGGTCATTTTCATGCACAGTGCAGATCTATCGCACAGCAATGTCACCCCAGCACAAAGTGCCCCATCTTTGATACAGGCCAGGACTTGTCAATTTTATGAAGCACATCTTAGATCTCACACTGGCCACCCTGGGTATTTGGCAGAGGGGATTTTACGCCTGCTGAACTTCACTTCGTCTTCGCCCAAGGAGACACCAGCGCCTTGCAACCGTATTTTACGCTGTCTGCCTGTGGGAATCTGCCTTCTGACCTCAACCCGCCCTGCAGCTGGAGACATCGCCACATTGACGTGCCCTGGATGGAGTCACCTTCTACAGCTGTTCCAGTGTTTCCTGGCATGTTGAAAGGCCATCTTCGTCTCTGCCACATTGGCCCCCCTTTTCCCTGGGACGCTACTTCAACCACCAAATATCATGACAGTTTTGCTGCTTCTTGTTTGGGAACTGAGCCTGGCTTTGAAGGATGCCCTCGTTATATTGGCATCGCTTGGATTTTACCCCCCAGATCTCTTCTTCTTTTCTCCTCCCTCAGGAGTCCTGCCCCATGGTGTGTTCCCCTGAGCATGTACAGAAAGCTGTCTTGGAACTATTGTGGACTCTTGGCAGGACAGGGGGTGAGGGGATTTCAATGTGTTCCAGTTGTTTCATTCTTGTGCTTTGGCATGGTTCCCGGACAGAAAGCAAGTTGCAATGCGGTTCTTTAGCAGGGCCTGAGAAGACAATGGGCTCTGTTCTCTACCTTGTTGCAATCTTTTAGTTACAGCAAGCGGGATATGCTTGGCTAGTGCCAGTTGGCTGCTGAGAAAAATAATTTTGAAATAAATGTCAGAAATAAGAGATGTAGCGCTTAAAATTTTTTATGTAATCCTTGCTTCCTAAGATGGAGTTTGTGCCTTGATTCATTTTCATTGTTGTATGTATATATCTGATCAATTGAGTAATATCTCTGCTATTACTGATCATATGGAACAAATGATAGCTCATAATCCTTTGAACCCACCCGAAGGTTTTGATCCATGGGAATGGCTTTCTTCTTGGTTGCCTAATAGAACATGGTTAAGAAAAATTTTGCTAATTGTAATTTTGCTTGTTGTAGGATTTATTGTGTTGTGCTGCTGTATTCAATGTTTGCCCTCTCTGGTTGCCCAATGTACTGCATGGTGGTATCGACCTAGACCCACCACAGGGGTTACAAGAGGAATTTATGTTGCAAAATATAGGCGCTTAGGTAATGAGATATATGATTCTGCTTAAGGTTCCCTCTTATAAAATAAATAAGAAAAGAGGGGATGTGGGAATATGGTCATTTGTCCATAAGAGCATGGGCAAAAGTTTATTATCGCAAGGATGATTTTATAGCAGAAAGCATTGCTTGGAGCATGATCAACGCGTGAAGAGCTCATGCTGCCCGATGATTGGTCTACGTAGCATAGCCTGATCAAATACGTGGTCTGGTGTGAGAACATGAGACTAATGTATTGTATTGTCTTTTATCTGCTGACTGAGGAAAAGCTCTCTCCTTGAATTTGTATCTTTTCGTGGACACACAATAAAGGCTGTGCTACAGCAGCTTCTAGAGCAGAGCTGCGGCCAGATTTCTACAACCCATTTTGGTGTGAGACTGATTATTTACGGATGGCGAGCGGGTTCTCGTCAATACAGTAGGTGGACTATAAAGGCAGGTAGGCACAAAGCTGCCCTGCTTTCCATGGGGAAATGCACAGCAAGCTTCCAAGTCAGGGGTTGGCAACATGGTCATGCTCGCTAGCAGTGGCAGCTAGTGCCCACTGCAACTGGTAAAGTGGAAGACAGGGAGGTCAACAGTAGATGGTGCTAGAGCCAACAACAGGCAGAACCAACTGACTCTACTTTTGTCCCCTTCTTTCTCCCTTCCTTAGTTGTGCAAGAGCAACACTGAGACATGGCAGGCAGTGCCACAAACCTGGAGAGGTTGCAAGTGTGAAGGTAGGCAGGTGGAGGCTGGCTGAGGAAAAACTGAGCTTGGTGGGGCAGATGGGAGCGGGACTCCTCTTCTAAGCCATTTATGCAGATTTCCCTCCGGAGGCCTAAGCTGGTGCCTCTTGTGCATTCTGCACACAAAGCAAGCACCTTCGTGCATTTGGGCTAACTCCTCCATACAATAGTCTTTATGAGCGCAAGAGCCCCTTCATAATAGACCTCTCACTTCTGGGAGCTTGCACCACCTCCCTCCCATTAAAACAGGGGTAGGCAGCCCTCCATCTTGCTGGACTACAACTCCCATCAGCCCTAGCCAGCTTGGCAACTGGCCAGAAATGATGGGTGTTGTAGTCCAAAAACATTTAAAAGGGCTCATTGTCTTCCTTCCCCTCCTTTTTTTTGCCAGAACCCACAGAAAGGCACATCAATGTTTCCCCATCAACCTTTCCCACAGTTACAAATGTCACCTGCCTCTTATGTGGATTCTTCCCACACACTTCAAAGCTAATTAGGATATGTGCTTTAATTAGCTTCCTAGTATTGCTTGGGGGATTTGGCACCAGCTACAGGGCGGGATTCCCGCTGTGGGGTGCAGTGAGAAGGAAGAGAAGTACTCCCCACTTCCCGTATCTGGAATGCTAATATGTACCCCCCACTTCCAGTATCTGGAATGCTAATGTGTAACCCCCACTTCCCGTATTTGGAATGCTAATATGTGCAAATGCAAGACCAGAGCTGGATCAGAGCCTGTGTTCTGCCACCCAAGGCGGGCCTTTTAATCATTACCCTATTTTTCTCACTGCTTGGCAAGAGCAGGAGCAGAATAGGCAAAGCTAGACCAGGATTGTGCCACTTTAACCAATACTATGGGCAGCATACGCAAGTGGCGCTGTGGGTTAAAGTCTCAGCACCTAGGGCTTCCCGATCGAAAGGTCGGCGGTTCGAATCCCTGCGGCGGGGTGCGCTCCCGCTGCTCGGTCCCAGCGCCTGCCAACCTAGCAGTTCGAAAGCACCTCCGGGTGCAAGTAGATAAATAGGGACCGCTTACCAGCGGGAAGGTAAACGGCGTTTCCGTGTGCGGCTCTGGCTCTGGCTCTGGCTCTGGCCAGAGCAGCGATGTCACGCTGGCCACGTCTCCGGACAGCGCTGGCCCCTGGCCTCTTAAGTGAGATGGGCGCACAACCCCAGAGTCTGTCAAGACTGGCCCGTACGGGCAGGGGTACCTTTACCTTTACCTTTATGGGCAGCATTCACATGCAATGCTGAATGGTTTAAATAGGGCAGTAATGCAAGCTGGCATTTTAATAACAACCACCTCATGTGGGTGCTGCAAAAAAGCTTGCATGAGCAGGGACCCCCCATCCCAGAATAAAGGCCCACCTGGAAGCACCCACAGATTTGCCCCAGGATTGACTGTGCTGCTGGACAATGAATGTGGGGAGGATTGTGTCTCACATAAATTAATGGGACAGGGTTGGGAGGGAAAGAAGCCATTCAAGGCTGCTTCCTTCAGGCCAACTTAGACATTTCAATCTGATTGCATCTATTTCATACCGGTTCTTGAATTGTTACCTACCGCGTACCCTCAGGAGAGGGCCAGCTCAAAATTGAAGTATCACATGAGGGATGCAGGTTAAGGAACAGCCGCTTCATATACTGCTCACACAACCAAGTTTCAGTAAGTCAGCAGTTCAGAGGCACAAGAACTGGCTCAACAGGATTCCAGTGCCTCTTTGCTTGCCACCTGGAATGGGACTCCTTGGAATCTTTGCTCCAAGTGTCACAAGGCTGCGAGCCCGGTCCAGCCAGAGGGGAAGCCCCACCTTGGCTCTCAATGCTTGATCCACCCCACTTTCCTTCCTCTTGCCCTCGAGTGCTGATGGAGCAGTGACCCCCATCAAGAGGGATGCTTGGCAGTAGGTGGCAAAGAAGCCCTTGAGTCCCCTGCTCTCCATCCAACACATTCTGGCTTGGCCACATTGCTCTTCCTAGTTGTGATAAAAGGCAGTTGTGCTACATTTCACCATGAGAACACCCCACCCAGGCTCCACCAGTCACTCACTGCTAAAAACCACCACCTGCAAGTTACAGAGGGGCAACATGTGCATGAGGGCAGGTCAGGGCGCAATCAGCACAGTTAAGTCATCAAGCTTATCAGGATGCTGGTCCTGATGTGGCTGCATGCTTCAACATCCCCATAAAAAAACAGAATGCAGAAAACAACGGCAAAAAGCACCAGGCTAGTCTATACACAGGGAATTGGAGGGAGAGAATCATTTGAATGTACTGTACTAAGATGTAGCACAGGGTGGCCACAGGACCCCTTTGGCTCCTGAATGGACTGCACAGTGGTCCTTCAAGGACCAGCTGTTTGCCCCCCACCCCCCAGGCTGCAAACAGCCAGAGAACATTATACCCTAAGATGGATTGTGAATCTGGACTAGTCCTATAATCCTCAAAGTACAGACAGGTTGGAATTCTGCCACCCAGACTGATATGCCTCCCCAAAATAAAGCCAAAACAATGATATGCCATCAAGTGGTAGGGAAGTTCCTGAAGCCTTCAGCTTGTATAAAAATGCATGCAGTCTCTCTATCTCTGCCCCCCGTGCTTGAAATTCTGATACTCATAGGAGCCAACTCCCAGGGGCTATGGGGTCTTCACCTCTCCAATAAAATATCTGAGGGGGCCAGGACACCCACCCAAAAGTTGATGGGTATTGCCATTCAAAGGGTGTGAATACACCACATCATGTGATTATGTTGGGGGGCTTACCTGTCTCCCCCAATATTTTGTTCAAGTTGGCCAACTCTGCCTGTGGGGGGCTTCTTTCATTTACTGTATTATTCCAACTTGGGACAGCAAGGGTGTTGTTGCTGTTGTTGTTAATGATCACATTTCTGCCCTGCTCTTCTTGCCAATGGAGGGTGACGTGTGCGTTTTCCCCCTCCCCCAATTTTTTCTGCAAGATTTGTTGGAAGTAGGTGATTCCTGCTGGCCCCACATTTGGAAGGTGGTACCTGAATCATGTGAAGGGAGGTTTGCTTCCTTTATTTGGTGCTTTCCCTCACCCCAGTGCTCAGTGAGTAGCTTAAGTTTCCTCTAGGACCCCCTGAAAACACCTTGCTGCCCTGTCTGCTTTCTTTTCTCAGGGTGAGATTTGTTGCCACTGTCAGTCTCCCTCCTGCCCCACGCAGGTCTGGTGGAGAGACTGCTGGGTGTACTGCCTTGCTTGGGGTGAAGGGCTTTCCCACCCCATGGATCCATCCCTTTCAACAAACGGCTTCCTCCCCAAAGTCGGTCTGGGAATGAAGTGTCATGACATTTTGTGGGGCTCCACCGTACCACCAAGATTGCAATCCTATGCACATTCCCAAAAGGTGCAAATTTACTTCATTCTCTGTTTGCCACTTGCACAGCCTAAAATCTGCAGACCTTGAATTCCACCTGGCCCTTTGCACACCCTAGACGAGGCCAAGGATGGGCAGACTTCCGGCTTCTAGGATCTACTTGCTTTTTTGACTAGAACCCGAAGGTAACTCAGCTGGATCCAGGAACAAAATAATAGTTCATTTCCCTACTGTACTGTACTGTAATTCAGAAAACGGGCTACCTCTGCCCAGGAATTCAGAAGCACCCAAGAAGAGCCAGTCGTCCTGACACAAACAAAACCTTATTTCTCCATGCTAGTAGCCGAATTCAGGGGTTTTGTTATTATTACTGGTCCGCACGGTAGTCCCCGGCTGCAGACCACCCTGTACCCACCCCGGCCTCGCCCACCGCTCGGATCTCAGCCCCTGGCGTCGGAGGGCGGCCGCTCTCCCATGCCAGGTTCCTCGAGAGCAGCGCCGTCGGAGCTGCGCAGGCAGGGCCTCCCGGCTCGCTTGCTCACTCACCCAGGTTGACGAAGCTCATGACGGTGTCGGCGCCGTCGGTGGCCCGGCTCCGCGGGGGACTCCTCGCCCAGCTCGGCGTCCAGGGGCTGCCCTCGTCGTCCCCGTCGTCCCCGTCGTCCTGGCTTGCCATCGCGCGATACAGGTCGAGCATGAAGAGCGGCGCGGCCGAGGGCGGCTGCCGCTGCTGCTGCTGCCGGGCGGAGGCTTTGGTGCCCGTCGGGGCGGGTCGCGTCCGGGGCCGGGGTCTGCCCGGCAGGCCCAGCAGGGCCAGGATTTCGCGCTGCATCTCGCGCCGCTCTCGCCCGCTGAGCCGGCGCTGCTGGGGCGGCTGCTGCTGCTGCGGGCAGGAGGCGGCGGCGCGGCTCGACGCCCGGCGGGCCCAGGGCTCTCCCGCCAGCAGCAGCAACAGCAGCAGCAGCATGGGGAAGAGCAAGGGGATCGGGGCCGGCGGGAGCCGCATCCTGGCGCCCAGCTCGGCGGTGGCAGCAGCAGCAGCCCGGCCAGGGCGCAGGCGGATCCGGCGCGCCGCGGCCGTCGGGGCGGCCCTTTAAGCGGCTTGAGGCGGGAAGCACGTGCTGCTGCTCGTCGGACGGGCTGGGCGGCCGCTCGCTTGCTCCAGCCCTGCCCTCCGCCGAGCGACGGTGAGGGGCCCTGAGCGCGTGCAGAGTGCCTCCCCCGTCCCTTGGATCGGTTCCCAGGAAGGGAGGCTCCCGAGCCGCCGACGCGCCCCGGGAGGCCCCGGGAGGAGACCGCGCGGCTGCGAGGGCCACCTCCCCGCCTTCTTTCACACAGAGCCGCCTGAGCCGGCACCTCCCGCCTCCTCGGCAGCAGCTGCTGCTGCTCCGCTGCTGGGATCCCGACAAGCAGCGCCTCGGGGCAGAGACCGCAGTTCTTTTGCCACGAAGAGGCAGAGCCATGATGGCGGCACAAAAGTGCAGCTCGGTCGCGGCCTGAAAGGGGGGGTGGCGTGTCTGCCCCCTTTCTTGGGGGGCACCCACAGAGGACAAGAGAGACGGCAGGGCGGCATATCTCGGGGACTAGAGCTCTCTGGGCGAGCAGGTGCTGCTACCTTACGATCAAGGGTCCCGAGTGCAAGAAGAACCAAGAACCGCCTGCGCAGGTGAAAGGTATCGTGGGTCTCTTGGACTCCATTTCCCATTAGCCCCAGCCAGCATTTCTAGCTGTCGGGGCGATGGGAGTTTAAGGCTGTGCTCACTCACACTCCTGTTCATTGACTGCGTGTCCGGTGCTGGGGTTTTCACACGTGGTCGCAGTTCTCCAAAATGCACGTGTATGATATCCCGTACTTTGTTATAAGAGACTGCTGCTCGAAGCCGTTGCTTCTCAAACCAGGCAGCTTCACGCCGATTGGAGTCCTTAAGCCACTCCTAATTAATCTCTGGCCAAGGTGTGAACACCTGTGCAGAGAGCAAAGGCGCGCCCCGCCACAAAGGGACTAAGCTGTGCTGATATGAACAGGTAGCGTGGAAAGAGCTGTGAGACAACTTCATTGCCCTCCAAGGGGGTAATGTGAGCACACCCACAGAAACTTTGTCATCCTCTTTTAACTAGCTTATTAACCGTCTTGCTCTGAATTGCTTGGTTGCAATTCTGCTTCTTCCCGACCGACAGAGGACCCTCCCCGGGAACTCTCAGCGCTGGTAGGACTTCTCAGATTGGTTCTCCATGCTGAGTTTATAACAATCCTCTCTCCCTGTGCTCTTTCCTTTTATGATATGTCTCATCACTAACATTTGCAAGCCATTCAGGAAGCTCTTCACCACCAAGATAATGCTATATTGGCACCCACCCACCCCTCTGCAATAAGTCCATGATGGTCAACATACTCTGCTACAACAGGATAGGGGGACACAATGTAGGGGGAAATAATGGTTTTAGACTGTTCTGAAACTACTATCCATAAATATCATCACTCAAAATTCCAGTATTATATGAGTGGGCCAGTCCCTGTTCCCAACATTTAATCAGGCTTGGGGAACCTGCTGAAATTGACCTTGGCAAATTCCTGTAAGAAATAACCTGATATTGGATAAAATGTGGGGGTGGGGGGACAGAACTTAGCTATACATGGGAGTTTGCACTTCTCTGAGTGTCATGACATAGTTGGCGACAGCTTATACAGTATGTATCAAAACACATTTAAACACATACTTATGAGAGGAAATTCATATTTAAGTTAGGGTTGGCTGAACGATTTCTTGTTTGTTTCACTTACATTGATATCAACTGTTTTGTTTTGGCAATATTTTGGGGGATGAAACAATATTCTTTGATGGAGAAGGGAACTGGAAAATCTGCCATTTTGTTTCCCCCAGAAATCCCTGTTATGAGGTGCTGTTTGAATTCTGAGGAAATTGTAAAAGCTGCCATCTTAAAGAATGGTTGCCTCCTTTGCTGTTCACTTGGAGGTGCCATTATAGTGGACAGCAGAGTGTCTGTGACACAATGTACACTTTTATGGATTCATTGCCCCCGCCCTGGCAACTCATTCTGAGAAAAGAAAAAGACAGGAAAAATATTTGTCAACAATAACCATATCCTGTAATCCTATTATTAATTGTTAACAATTTCTTCTTCTTCTTCTTCTTCTTCTTCTTCTTCTTCTTCTTCTTCTTCTTCTTCTCTTGTCAATTGTATATCACAAAAATAAGTTTGTAGTAATATTAGTGGTCAATGTATAAGTTATAACTTATACATTGGTTCGTGAATTGGTTTAAATGAAAGCAAAAAGGAAACAGGACAGAACAGAGTTAACAGATAACATTCAACATCACATGGCTAAATGTCTAATCAGGAGCCCTTGTGGTTGTGCTTAGATTCAGTATGAGTATAATAGTCATTTTTCCTCTTGTGTTACTAATGAAACAATAAAGATTTGGTAGTGATGAAAGTGAGATGGGGGTTAAAAGTGAAGATAATAATTTATGTTTAAATTATTTTATAATTTAATTATAATTAATTATAACATATAATTATTTTATAATTTATTACATTTATTTCAACCAGATTGAGCCAAATGCTGCTTGTTCATTTTCTGGAATACTAGCATATGTTATGAAATTAAACCACACCGGAATAAAGCCATCTTTCTTGATCTGTCCACATGTCAACTGTTGTTTATTTGTTATATCTCAAGGAGGGATGGTTCCCAAACTGTTTTATACCAATTGTCTATTGTTGTGTCAGAAAGGTCTTTCCAGTGTCTGGTTATGTTGTGTCTTGTCACTTGTACTAAATGGCTTATTAATCCTTTATTATGTAGATCCAGATTGTTGTCTTGAAATATATTTGATGAAGCTAATTCTGGTTTGACTTCCAATTGTTGTTTTGTTACTTTATTAATTTCTTGGAATATCACATTCCAGAAAGGCTGGGTTTTTGTAAATCCCCACCTCATGTGGAGAGTTGTACCGGGTGTTGGGCAGCCCCTCCAGCAATGTGGTGAGGCACCGGGATGGATCATTGCCAGCTTCCTAGAGGTTAATTCTCTATCACTCACCAAAATAAATAGGTTTTTTGTCCATTCCATTGAGCTGGCTCAAGGTTATAGCCAAAATTGCATTCATGTTGATAGGGTCAAGTGAACCCACTAATGCACTGAGTAGAATTTTATAAATGTTATATCTGGTCCTTGTCCTTCTGGGGATATTACAAGGGTGGCTGCTATACTGGTAATTGGGCTAGCCAAAAAAGTGTGGATTTGGTGGAGTAGCAGCCAAGGGGTTTGTAAGTTTCTTAATTTAGTCTGTATTTCTTGATCTGATAGTGGTATGTTTTTGTTATAAAAGTCACATGATCGGTATTAGACCTTTAGCTAAATGTGAACTATTTTGTGCCTCTACAGCTTTATTTAAAAGGTTTAATAGGTGTTCCATATCATGGGGGAGGGGCATGGATGGAAGAGAGGAAAAGTTGAGCAGTAATGTTTGATGTATTACAGTATTTTAATATTTTTTGGGAAGCTGCCCAAAGTGGCTGGGGAAGCCCAGCCAGATGGGTGGGGTATAAATAATAAATTATTATTATTATAATAAAGAACTACACACTGAGATAAGCCCCATAGAACTCAGTTGGTTTTTCTCCAAAGAAAACATGCCAAAGAACCAGTGAAGTGATTTGGTGGTGAGGTAGTTTCATGAAACTCTTACCCCTCAGATGACTTGGTCATTTCACTTATTTTTGGTCAAATTCCTCTTCCTCCCTTGCCCTTTTTGGGCAACCTTGTCTGTTTTGCAGTCCTGAGGTAATGGTCATGCTTGTATGCTACCTTTCTACAGTTCAAACCACGCTCATGGTGGCTTACAATGTGAAAAAAATATGTAACGTCAGCATAACAAAAGTAGTCCTAAACAATAAATAAAATATTTAAAAAAACCAAACTGAACAATTTCCACATAATTCACAGCAAAATCTAAAATAAAGATACAAGAAACTAACAGCAGCAACTCCCCTCCCAACCCCAACCCCCCCAAAAAACCCCACCCCCGTTCTTTCATTCTGAAAGTGGCAGTTGGGGCTGAGGGCAGTTGGCACCCATGGTTGCCATGACAATGGGTTCTGAGCCTGACTCACTGTGAAGCAGGCAGCCGGTCCTTGTGGAGCAGAGCCTGGAGAACAACTGACAACTTTGTTTGCTTGTTCCATGTTGGGCCCTGGAAGAACAACCCCATTTGTACTGATTTAAAAAGGGGCAGTTGTGGCTCTGGATTCCAGGCCTGTGTGTTTACATGGTTGCCAGGACACAGGCGTTGTGAGCTGGTCTTGCCCTTTTGGAAGCCGGCTGAAGGATCCAACGCTGCTCAAGGATTGGCTCACTAATTGCTTCTCCTCCCCTGTTGAAGTTCTCTTTCTGTCTCTATAGGGCAGAGAAATTGTGACGGTAGCATTGCTCCAAGAAAGCCAGAAAAAAAGCAATGTTTTAATTGAAGTATTGGGTTACTGAGTGTGTGCACTCCATAGCTCTGGAGGGCAGTGTCAACTTACTTGCAGGGTTGCCAAATTACAAGAATATTGCTATAATCATTGCCTACGTAATTACTGCCAAACCCCATGTTGCCAATTTCAAGTTCATAAATGCAAATGCTTTGCTCAAAAAGAAAAAAAAGCAGGGCCCAATTATCTGTGGAAACAGCAAACTTCCATCTTTACATCCATTACAACATGACACCATTGGCTTAGTGAGACCACAGACAAGGTGTTTTGTATTGGCTGCAGTATAATAGAGAAAGTGGAATATTTTTCTCCCTTCTCATGACACTAGAACTTTTGGACATCTAATGAAGCTGAATGTTGGAATGTTTGGGACAGACAAAAAGAAAATCTTTCTTCACATAATGCATAGTTAAACTATGGAACTCACTCCTACAGGGGGCAGCGATGTCAATCAACATGGATGGCTTTAAAAGAGGACTGGACAAGTTAATAGACAAGCCTATCAACTGCAACAATGCTCTGCCTCCATGGTAAGAAGCAGTAATATTTCAGAATACTTGTTGCTGGAAACCACGAAGAGTTCTCTTGTGTTCCTGTTCTGCTTGTGGGCTTTGCACAGGCTCCTAATATGGTTTCGGCAGTCTTAAGTATGGAAATGAGCACATTCTATCCTTTTATCATTTGTACGCATGTCCTTGATGCTGCCTGTCATTTAAGTGCTTCATACACACATTTACCTAACATGTCCAGTTTCCCCATTTTCCCAACTGCACAACATAACAAAGCAAAAACAAATGCTGCTGCAACTTGCCCTCCTGTGCTTTGAAAGGGCAGAGCAGATGGAACATCATCCCTTTAGAAGCGCAACAGCCAGGAGCATGGTGAGTTGGTCTCTCTTACTGCAGAGACCCTTTAGGAGACAGTGGACTGGTTAACTTGCCCATAATTTGTGGTTGTCTGGTACACATCTGTTGGTTTCTATGGTTTGGAAGTGGTTCCCAAATGGGGTGGGGTACTGCCCCCTGGGAGGCAGTGGGATTACCTAGGGGATTGGTAAGAGGCAAGGGTTTGGAAAGCTGGTACCACTGGAAGTTCATCAATTTTGTTGAATTAAGCTAAATAGTTTTAATTGAATTTTGAATAAATGTGCAATTAATTGTCACTGTTTTGAATTTTGTTGTCTTCCATAGTGGGTCATTCTGAATGTTTTTTATAGGGCATGATCTTACAGAAGCGGAGGCTCAAAAAGAGTTTTGGAACCACTGCATTCGAACAAATAATCACAGAGAAAGCAGGCAGCTCTATTCTGTGCCAGAGGAGAAGTGATTGGCTGGGACGACACACCTGTACTCTTAATGCTAATCCAGTGGCTTCTTCCATGGCATAAAAAAGAGGCAAGTTTCTTTTTATTATTACTGCAAGCAATTTTAATACAAAAAGTGTCTTCTTTTTTTAAACAATTCATTGGTAGAGCTTCAGGTTCTGGCTCAATTAAACCAACTGAGAGAATCACACAGCAATATGGTCAGTCAGAGCAGGGGAAAGAGCAAAAGTTAATAAATACAGGAAGACCAAGTAGCCCCCAACTCCCTGCCCCTCCCCCTTCTTTACTGTCCCAAAGTTGGCTTTACTTTTTAAAACATCTCTCCCCTTCTTCTCCCCTCCACAATGGAAAAAATGATCATATAAAAGCGAGCTGGGGGGCAGAGGGGGCGGCGCACAAGTGGGGCTGCTGGTGATGCGCTTTAAAATTCCCAAGAACAAGCTCCTGTGCGTGTTGAAGGCAGCTCTGTCGTCGTCTTCTCCCCTGGAGTGTGGAGGGGCCTCTTGGACGTCAGTATGGTCAGAAGTGGCATTAACCAGTTGAGACAATAAATAGGAAACAATGCAGTTAAATAGCAGTTCGTGAACTAAAAAGTGAAGTCAGTTTTTTTTGTTTTAACAGCAATGTGAGAGAAGAACCAAGTTTTGTGGGAACTCCCCTCTTTGGCTCCACTGCTCAAAGGTTTTGCTGTGTGTGCCCCAACCCCAGGCATCGTCCACACAGGTATGATGCTACTGGAGAGCTTCAAGTGTAAAATATTGAAAACATAGTATTAGTTCTTTAAAAGCTCAGCGGCTGACAGTACTTTCATTTCGCTAAATACAGCATTTTAGTGAACATCTTTACTTGTATGTAGCGTGTGTGCAATTTTTTTTAAATTTATTAGTTCAAACTTACTCCACTTTATCTTCAGGTAAAACCACAATGATTTCTTTTAAAAACTGGAAACAGAAGCCCCAGATCCTATTCACCTCACATTTCTCTCTTTTTGAGGTATCCATGATTTACAAAAAAAAAAAAAGAGAGAGAGAGAGAGAGAAAGAAAGAATTCCTTGAACACTGCTGGATATTCAGGTGTTGCTTTTAAATATAATTTACCTTGCTGAGACAGCAAGTTAAGTTTTTATAAAGATGCATTTAGGAAATAATCCTAAACGATAAAGCAGGATCACTTCCTGCACTGCACAGAAATCCTATTTATATAATTTTTTTAACTTTTTGTTTTTACATTTTCACATCTTGACCTTTTGCTTGCTTCTATTCTCTCCCACATTTCATTTTTTTTCCCTGGGCCCTCCCAGCGCTAAGGAGGTCACCAGAAGGCAAGTTTTATCTACATAAATATTCACATGAAAATAGTAACTTACAAAAAAAGAAAATTAACAGAACAAAATAAGGCAGCTTCATAACACAATTAATCTTTTACACTTTTAACAATATAATTTCTCCCATGTAGAATAAATATACATCCAATGTATGAAGCAGGGTTAAAAAATGGACACAGGTTTTTTTTTTGTGTGTGTGTATGTGTAGATGTGTGCATGGGGTCTTATTATTATCTCTTGGGGCCTGGCGTCTTGGGGGTGGCTGTGGTCGCTTTCTTAGACATGGTGGGGATTTTGGAGGGCTTTGCCATGCCCCGTCGGGAGCTGCCCTGCCCCCCCGTTGCGCTGCTTTCGGAAGTGTCTGAGCAGGCTGACTGTGTCTCTAGGAGGTCAAAGTCAGATGCGTCGCTGCCCCGCCGGCTGCTGGCGCGGCTGCCGGCACGGCTCCCTGCCCGGCTCTGAGGGCGACTGCTTGTTTTCTTAGGATCTGAAAAGTAAAACAGACGTGTCCATCACCACCATGGAAGCCCAGGAAGGCCTTACAATATGCTATTCCTCCGTCCCTCGAGGGCAGCCCCCGTCTTGTTTTCCAGCTAGATGCCACCTTCCCTTTAGACATCCTCTGTGTGTGCTAGAATGGCGGCTCTCACAGCTACCACAAGCAGTTGATGCCTGAGCAGTCAGGCCCTCCCCACAACATAGCTGAACCTATTTCAGTGTACTACACTCTCTAGAGATACCCCTTGCTCTGGAACTGCCTCGCAGCCAGTGGGGGTGACAGTCAGCTGATGTTGCTGTATTATCATCGGTGCTTCATTCCACTTTGTGGCCAGGCGGGGTCATGTGTGGGCTTCCTTATGTCTTGGAGGAATCACTGAAGCATGGGGGATTTCACTTGCTATTAATTTCTCAACAAAAAGCTCCTGCGTATCCTGTATATATTTCTACTCAGAAGTCCCACTGAGTGCAATAGGGCTTATGCACAGCTATGTGGGGGCAGGGTTGCGGGCTAAAATAATAAAACTTTGCATAAATGGAATTGGCTATAGTGAAAGTGTGCTGAACTTCCAGTTGGCGCCACCTGCAATAGCTCTGACCCGTTGACTGGTGCACACAGAGAAATGGTCATGCTCTTAAGAGCACAGAAAACCAGCTGCAAGTACACTTGAGGCTTACAAGGGCAGAGTGAAGACTGTTAGCAGCAGAAGCCCCCAGCCCGCCCCCGCTGGAAGTAAGCTTCATCAGGGAGGCTGGAATTACTCATCCCACCTAACAGAAGTAGAGGCTGAAACTCAGAGCACCTTGACCCAAGTCCCACTCCTGTGTTGACCTGTTCAGTTTACTGAATTTGTTCATTGTTTCCCACAACCAAAGGAAGCCCCGAAGTGATTTACAAAACAAAGAATGAAAAGGCAATACATGCAGCATACAAGCAGGGACTGTGTCACTTCCAGAAAGGCACTTACCAGCCCGACTAGTTTTGGCACCTGAAGACACTGGCGAGGAGCTGTTACTGGTGTCACCAGCGAGAGAAGTCCGGCTGGAGTGGAAAGTGGGTCGCTTCAGCTTGCTGCTTGAAGAGGGAACAACCTTGGGAGAAAGAGACGTTTATCTCAACAGTCATCATTTGCTTCCTAAACAGGTGCTGGTTGAGAGGATCCCTGCACTCCAGCAGCCAGACTGCAGCCCCCACTGCATCTTAAAGGTCAACAAGGAATGAAGGAGCATCAAGCCCTGCTGTCCCCTCCCCATGAATCACAGAGGGGCTCAACAGTTAATAAACAAGAACTCAGAAAGACTGAATTGTGACTGCTGTAGCCAAGAAGTCCCACGTGGGAACTTCTGTGGACATCCAGCTCTTCACCTGCCCATTTTGCTTTCTGCTAGTGGACATGAACACATTTACAGGGCTGCCTGCCCACCCACCCCATGTTCCTTATGACCTTTAAGGTGCTGTGGGCCAAGAAGAGAAGCAGACAGACAAGACACACCAAGAAGGCCATTCGCTGCTATTAGTCCTCTTTACCACCCAGCGCTGGATGGCAGGCTCATTAATTGGACCCCTGTCCTTGCCGTCTCTAAAAAGGGCAGAAAAGAAGCTCCTGAGCACTTGAGCATGAGCAGCAAGAAGGCACCTTTGGTGAGGTTTAGTCCAAGTCATCACACCCCTGTCTAGAAAGAGCAGGGGATCCACTTGGCCCTGAACTGTTCTACTTGTGCCCCATGGAAGAAGCAGGACAGAGAGCAGCTCGGTACTGGAGTGGGTGGGATCCTGCTCATTTTGGACACCACAGCTGCAGCTCCCATCAGCCTCTTTAAAGCAGGTGCAGAGTAGGATGCCAGCTACTATTTCAGTGGGAGGAAAAACTGGAGGAAAAAGCATCCTCCCAACTCACTCCAGTTTCCAAGCAATAGATGTGAAGAGGGAGTCCATTGCTGGTGCACCAACTGTCTCTGCCTTTCTAGCGGCGCAAAGCAGGGAAATGCTTAATCTAAAGCACATGATTTGCACATGCAGAAGGTCCCAGGCCCAGTCCCCAACAGCGGCTCCAGGTAGGCCTGGGAAAGACTCCTGCCAGAGACTCTGGAGAGCTGCTGCCAGCCTGTGTTGACAACACTGGGCTAGATGGACTCAGGCAGCATCCTATGTTCCGAAAACAGCTTCACCAACTTGTTGCCTTCCAAATATTTTGGAGTATGACTCTGATCACCAGCACAGTGTGTCATCTAAGACATCTGGAGGGCACCCAGTTGGAGAAAAGCAAACTGAAGCAACAATCATTTCAGGTCTGAGCAACTTATATGGACACCAACCCGGTAGCCCATCATTAATACCACCCCCATTCCTCCTGTTTGGTTGGGACTTACATTCCCATGACTGTAAGAACTGCCCTGGTGGGAGGGAGGGAGGGAAAAGGATGTCCATCTAACCCAGCCTCCTACCTCCAAGAGCAGCCAGGCAGATGTTTCTAAAAAGCTTCTCCCCTCCCAACATTCTCACCTGCATCGTATGTGGGATGACAATCTGAGGGGTTTCTATACAGGCACAGGCACGGATTTTCAAAGTGTTAACTCGGCTGTTTTATTCATGACTCCTGACTTTTAAGTGATATCCTCCTCTATCATATCTCTTTCATTTAATGTTCTAAAACAGCCCAAAACTTGAAAGATTTTCTCACTTTGAACTCCTGGGAAAATGTTTGTTGTTTCAACACAAACTGGTTGCAAACTGTGTGTTAAAGTTCTGTTGGTTTTGAAAAAGTATTTCGAAGAACAAATCTTTTTGTCTTTAAGAGACCAGAGTTAGAAGCCCCATGAGCAACACAGCAGCAGCCCTAGCATGGAAAGAGGTGTTATCAAGCGCTGTTATAACAAGGAAAGCATTAAGAGAGGGGAAAAGGAAGCCAAGGGGGCTCCTCCTTTTGCAACAGGGACTGGCCCATGTAAGCCATACTCTACCTCAGAAGCAGACAGGTGGAGGTCAGCATTATCGTAGCCCCTCAAAGGGGTACCTGCCTTGCTGTTTACCAACCAGGGTTTGTCATAACTGCGAGTGAAGTGATGCGGAGTCTGTGAAATGGAAAATCCAAAGAGAAATTGAGGGAGAGGGAGGGAAGGGGGAAGGGAGTGAAAGGAAAGGAGGGATGGGGCGGGGAGGGAGGTGTACAGGATGGAAGGAAAATAAAAACAGAAAAGTAAATAAACCCTAAAATAAAATTAAAAAAACAAACCCAACAGGTAATGAAAGGAAACATACAAAATGGGCGACGAGATGAGAGTTACACAAGTAGGGGTTGTGCTCTGTGCCCACTGCCAACGTGGCCATCTCACCCAGGCCAAGCGCCGTGGGAGAAAAACTCTCAGGATCACAGAAGCCAAGAAAACAAGCCAGGGATGGCCCAAAAATTAAAATGAGAAACAAACAGACAGGTGTAATTTGGGGGAGGGGAGGGGAGGGGAAGAGGAACTCCGCCATTTCACTCTACCCACCTGGATGTGACAGCATTTCATTGTCATCGTGGGCAGAAATAAATGTTTGAGTGACCCTGAAAGTTCTGTCCTCTGTGGACAGGCCCCAATGGACACTCAGAGTCCTGTACTTGTCCTGGAGCAACTGAGTGACAGAAGCCATTTTTAATGGTTAAAGAAGCCCTCTCACCTTTGTCCCGCTTGCAGGTGTGGCTGGGGAGGAGGGCATCGAAGTGCAGCTGTGGTTGCTCTGGCTGGCGCTCGAGCTGGACCGCGTTGGGGAGGCTGCCCGAGAGGAGGGCTTTGACCTGCGCCCCCTGGACCGGAATGGCGCCATTCCCTGAGAAGCTCCCTCTGGGAGAATGAATTTCTCTCGAAGTTCAAGGTTAGTTCTTCCTCGAGCTGTAGGAAAGGAACCACCATAAAACATGAAGAAAAAAAAGCCAAAGAAACCAGAGACTGAAATATAAACAGATGGCAAAGCCAGGCAAAGCCAGATGCTTCTGACTCCCTGGTGCAGGCTTGCTGGGGTGTGCTTTGGATTCTTTCCTCCTCCTTCCAGTTAATTTTCTGTGAGAGAGACCCCTTGGTCTTCTCACTTTGCTACACCAGCAGCAGCTTAAAAGTCTCAGGATAGAGAGGAAAAGTCTTCCTAGGAGGGGGAAGATCTAGGAGCATTCTGTAGCTCATATAGAAGCCCCCACCACAAACATCATTCAGAGCAGTGGTGTTTCAGCCTGCACCAGGGCAAGTCCATACACTTTTGAAAGGACTCAGATATGCAACCTCTAAGCACGTATAGACAGCGCCCGTCTCGTCTATACCACCAACGCCATCTATTACTCACGTCCTTCTGTACAATCTGCTTTACAGGCTAGTGAAGGATCCTCTGGAGTGGGGGGATTCTCCTTTACCCAGTCTCAGTTCAGCACCAAAGAATTCTGGAATAGCTCAGTCAGCAGAACATGAGACTCTTAATCTCAAGGTCGTGGGTTCAAGCCCCAGACTGAGCAAAAGATTCCTGCATTGCGGGGGTGAACAGATGACCCTTGGGTTTCCTCCCAACTCTACAATTCTATGACACCCCCCCCCCCAGCTGTGGGAAGCTTGCTGACCCAAAGCAGAGCTTGCTCAGCTGCTGGCACAGCACACTTAGCTAAGTTTATGTGGCAAGAGGTCTGGGAAACAAAGTGTCGTCCAAAGAGCTCTCAATTCATTTTCACCTGATTCTCAAGAAATGGAAGGAAATAAACCTGACTTAAAATTTGCAACCAGGATACAGGAACATAGGAAGCTGCTTTATATTGTGTCAGATCATTGATCCCCATAGCTTAGCATTGCGTACACTGACCGGCAGCAGCTCTCCATAATTTCTGGCAGGAGTCTCTTCCAGCCCTACCTGGAGATACCATCGGGGACTGAACCTAGGACCACCTGCGGGCAGAGCAGTTGCTCTCCCACTGAGATACACCCCTTCCCCAATTTTCAGTTTCCTTCCTCTGCAATTATACCACCTGCTTCATAGCAAAACAGCGAGCATATTCTTGTTTTACAGGAAAAACAGCAACAAACCTAACAAACAGATACACACAGCAAGGAGCAGTTTTGTTAAGTGAGCAAGACACCATGCATAAAGCCTTGCCAGGCAGAAAAAGGGGCAGCTGGAGATTTCACACATTATCCACCCCAAGACAAGCAATTGCAGCTGCCAAGGGGACTTCCAGAGAGGGGCTTAGCTTGCAAACGAGCTATTGAGATACCGCAAGTGGGTTGTTGGTAACTGGGTTTATATATATATTTATCAGATTTTCCCCAGTAAGATCAAATTCAGAGTTGGTACAAGCTGGCTTTTTGATGCTAACAATGTTGTGTGGACTCTGTAAAACACTTGCATGCATCAGGAGCGCTGATTCCATGATAAACCCCCATCTGGAAGCACCCCTAGGATTGCGTCAGAACAATCTGCGGACGCCTAGCAGGAGTGCTCAAGAGCAGCACCAGGAACGGAAGAATCAGCAGTACCAAGAGGCAATCATGAAACAAATCCTAGAGAAGCTTTCTTGAACCCTAGGCCCTCAGATGCTTTGAACTACAACTCCCATCAGTCCCATCTTTCATAGTGCATGCTAGCTGGGAATGATGAGTGTTATAGTCCAAAACATCTGGAAAGCACTGACTTGCGAAGACTATCCCAGATGTTTTACAACATGGCAGCATGCAGCCGCATTCAGACAAACTATCATGGGAGGGAAGGGGAAAATGGCCACCCAACAGCCACAGGCCAAAAGGAATAACCTGTCTTCAAAGGAAGGGGGCCCAAACTGCAGGCTGGAGGGTTGGGTGGGTAGCCATTCCCTCACAAGCCTCTAACATCAGCCTTTTGTCTTACAGAACACCATATTTACTTACAGGCAATTTCCAGGAGAAAAGGTAAATGATATAATAGAAAAGGGGAGGATTTTTTGGGGGGATTGAGGGAGATGCAGACAAGGCAAGAAAGGAAGCTAGTCTGGTGTTGAACCAGGGCCCAAATCCCTGCTCCTCACTCGGGGCAAGCTGCTCTTGCTCAGCTGAACCCATCAAGGCTGCTGCGAGCATAAGCTGGTGCAGAGGATACATGTTGCAACCCCTGGGAAAAAGTGAATGGTGATTTCAGGGCCAATGTGACAGACAGGAACAAGATGAGGCAGGGGCTGTGAAGCCTACTCAACTTGCAGCTTTCAGCCCAAACCAGCAAAAAAAATAAAAAAAATAAAAAGGTCTTTGTCTCTCTGCCCCCACCCCATGCCCTTCACTACAGCAAAGTACTATTCTGGGCCAGAGGGGATGATGGGGAAGATCAAGGCAGGTTAGAGAAGCAAAGCCATTCCCAACAAGTGGAGTAGTAGTAGTGAGAGGAAGCCAAGAAAAACCGCCAACCTATCGGAGACTGACTGGCAATCGAAGAGCTGGAATCAGAGCGTTTTATTTTACTTCCCGGGTGGTGAACTAGAATAAAGAAAATACATATATACAAAGAAAAGATAGAGCAGGAAAAACAAACAGCAGTGGGGGTCAAAGAGGAGGAGGAGGAGGAGGAGGAAAAAGGCAAGGAGAAGTCTCTTACACGCTGGCTGGCATGCAGGGCAGCCATTTTAGAGGAAAAATGGAAAGGGTACGAGAAGAGAGCTCAGCCCACAGATGTGAAGAGGTGGGTGGGAGGGTGGGGGCTCTGATGGATTCTACTTCTCCCCTCCCCCCAACATGTGAGTGTTACATAGGAAGTCCTAGTCAAGTACTTATTGGTACTTATGCTGACATTCAGGATGGACTAGGGTCTGCCCAAGATATCATGGTGTTTGCAATACAGAACCTCACTGGCACTTCTCTCCCACTCATCAACACAGGTCACCCTCCTCAAGAAGTCCTTGGCTAGGCTGATCTTTTGACTGACCTCAAGAAGACTTCCTGCTGGGCTGGGCTGGGCTCCCTGGGTGGTCCTGGCCCACTCACTTTTAATGGCAGACACCTCACAGCCTTACACTGGGGGAGGTTAAGAGCCCCAAGTTTGTTAAGAATCACTCTCCATTTCTTACCTCTGCAAGGATCGTTCTTCACTAAAAACTCATCCAGGGCCATCCATCCTCCACCAACGCGAACCATGACTGTGCTACGCAGGATACGGACCAGCCGCAGTTGCTGCGAATCGCCAAACTGTGGAGGGAGCAGCAGAGGGGGAAATGGTTTAGATGAGCACCCACAAAAGAGCCCAAAAGACACCTTGCAATTAAAAAAGAAAGGTGGCAGCTCAGGGCCGCTTCAGGAGAGGGACTGCAGCAGGATGGGCTTTGACACTGGGGCCTCTCTCCTGAACCTACTAGCTGCTTTTAAGAAATATAATTTTTTAAATGTCTAAATGGGTTTATTATGGATGTTTATATTTTAAATGTTTGTATAACTGGTTTTCATGCTTTGTAAACCACTTAGAAGTCTATAAGCAGTATATGAATAAATAATGGTGATGATGATGATGTTAATAAAACCAGAGTGGATCCATTTTAATGCACTGCTAATTATAACTAAATGAAAATGAAGGAGGTGCACCCTTGTTTGCTGGAGCTACCTCAGCTCAGTGGCAGGGCACCTGTTCTGTGCTCAAAAGACCCCATAGCCCATTCCTGGAAGCATTTCAGGTTAAAATGAATCAGCCAAGCAGTAGGTGATGGGAAAGGCCTTTTCTCTCTTCCTGCCAGAGACTGCCCTGGAGATCATCGGCTAGACAGTTGCTATGGACCAGGCTATGCTATGGACCAGGCGGACCAAAGAGGACTCAGGGTGAGGTAGTGCCCAAGAAATAACTCCTCTGCAGTGTTTGCACATCTATTGTGCTCCCTTAAAGGCTTGCCCATTTGTCTCTGGGCCAACTGTAACCATTGTGTTATGCGGAAGATGAAATAAAGCCAGAACTTCAAACTTTTGAGCAATTTCCCAACAAAGGACTTGGGGGGGGGGTGTTGTTTAGAGCATGGTTCGAATTCAGCCACATGCCAGTCTTGATACAGTTCATTTCTGGAGAGAGGACAACTGGAATTCACATGAAATTCAGTAACGGAATCCCACCAATCACTCTCATCAAAAAGGAGAGAAGCCCTTCACCAGATCTGAAGACCCATAAAATTCATGGTACATGACATCCCCACCACCACGCAGAAGAGTTAATTGCAGCAGCCAGAGATGTGCAAACCTGCAAAGTGGTAGCCTTAAGGATCAGAAATACATTTGCTGAAATGACCACTAGCAGTATGACATCTCCACAATTTGAAGCCTTGACCAATGGACCAAACAGTATGTCCTGCCTCACTAGAAATCTGCTCTGCAAAGATCAACATCCATAATGCAAACTGGAAATGCCAAGTGCTATATGAATCTTTTTCACTGCCCTTAATTGTCATCACCCTCATGGTAAAGTAGGTCATGTTTTACAGGTGAGGAATTTCCCATTTCTACATTACAAAGTGAGGGAAGGTAACTACAATCAGTTGCATGGACCTTCTCTCTGTTTTTGGCTCACCATCTGATTTTCTGAACAAGCAAGACTTTAACTGTGCTCTTTCCTACCAGTTCAAGGAAATTCAAGTCCTTTTTATAACGTTAGGCTTTGAGGGCTCATTTGAAGTAAAAACAGTCCACCCTGTCCAGCAAAATTAAGGCACTGAAGACATTAGTTTCCTACCATATTATCAACAGAGGGGCAGAACGTATCTCACAAAACAAGTTTAAAATGTATTTCTTCTCTGCATTGCTGAAACTCCCTCTGGAGTTATGATTTGGCTAAATATTATGCAGGAGGAAATGAGAAGCATTTTTTTCATTTTATCTTCTTGAAGCCTCGAGTTATTTGACACGATCCATGCAGATGGCTTGAAGCTTTAGTGCTAATTATGGAAGGAAATTATCCAAATGGATTCAGCGCTTGCATTCCAAAAGCGGTGGAAAATTAATTGGAAGGCATCCAGATACTGGTATACAGAATACATTGCAAGAATTTCAACTCTGTGAAAGAGGCACAGAAGTTACACCTCCTGGAAGAACCAAGAGAACTAGGTATCCTGCTGGTATCTTGCTCTGATGTTACAGCAGAAGGACCAAACTTGTGAGGAGCTGCAAGAAAAATGTGTCTTCTTGCCTCAAGTATATTAGAAATCTGAAGGTACACAATGGAAATGATAATTAGCTCAATGAGCTTGCTATTCACATGCCTCAGGGGTATGGATTTGCATGCACAGTATGTTCTGCTCTATGTGCCCTTGGTCAGTTTTGGATATTTTATTTTGGTGGTTAACAGCATAGCCTCAGTTGCTAGTGATTGAAAATATCCATCAATCCCCCACCAGCAAAGTCATGTGGCAGGTTCTGAAATCATAGGATTATGCAGTGTTCAGCTCCAATGGGAATCCTTTCTCTACATCTCTCAGATATGTGGGACTATGGCTGAGCTTACAGAATCAAACTGTGATTGTGCTCTAATACATCTTATGGCTGAACAATGGGCTTCAGAGACTGGTTCAAGGGCTACAGCCTGGTTCAAGTTAAGCCAATTTGACTTAGCCAGTTTTGAGGCATTCAGTCCTGCCTGCACAGTTTTCCAGCTTAGTTGCACAAGAAGTCAAATATGAGTTATTTTAAAGCAGACTTTGCCAATATGGTGCTCTTCAGATAGTTGGGCTGAAACTCTCATCAGTCCCAACTAGCACAATCGGGGTTGATTGGAGTCACAGTCCAAACCATCAGGAGGGCACAAAGTTGGCGAAGGCTGCTTCACTACCAAGAGTTTCAATTTTCTAAAAAAGTGTCTGGCACACAAAACACATGAAAGTTCCTCTGTGAGTGCCCATGTGTGTGTCTGTCACTATGGGTGCATTTGCACATTTGTAGCGTTGCTTCCATTCCATTCCTTGATCATTATGTCACTGTATACCAGAATCTTGGCTGTTAATACAGACAAGCTCTTACCACAGCATCCACACCAGCACAACCACCCATAGCAATGAAAATATCAGTTTGTAAAGGGACAACACATGCGATTCTTTTAAGGGAAACAATCTATAAAAGGATGTAGAGACAGCATTGCAAGGCACACTGTACCTGGTTGCCGAGGAAGAACTACAAAGGAGAAGAAAGTACAAATGAAAGAGAGAGAAGAGGGAGGGAGGGAGAGAGAGAGAGGGAACAAAAAACATTGAGCAGCATTAACAGAGCATCACTATGAAAAATGTCTTGTTAACCACAAGTACCACTGATGTGTATACTCAACATTACTCAGCATGCTAAATGTCACATTTTGGTACTTCCCTTTTATACATACTTATATTAACGAAGCAAGCCAAAGATCTTGTACACTTAAAAAATGTGACAAGGGCCAGTGCTGGTTATTTTACACACTCCGCTCTTGTGCTAAATTCAGGGCAAGCTCAAGACATTTTGCCAACCCAAGTGATAATTATAACCCCCACTTTGTTCCTTAAAAATGCAGCCACCAAGAAGTGGCTGCTCAGATTGTTTGCACCTCAGCTAAAATTGCACGCAATTCAGATACGTGGGGAAGCTAAGCTAGATGGCTCTATTGCCAGTGGAAGACTCTGAGAACTTGAGACAAAAACAGAAGCAGCACAGAAGTTGCCCATGAGCATTTTCAGAAGGACTATGTTTAAATCTCAGAGGAACACACAGGGCTGGAAAGTAAAACAGGCAAAAGGAAACACTTCCTGCCCCCCCCCCGCCCCGTCAATCATGGAGTTCCCTGCCACAAAATGAAATGGGGGTCCACAATGAAATTAGAGAACTTTTTTTTCAACCCTTTACAATGAAACCATCAGGCTGCCAGAGGGAACCCCCCCCCCAAGCTGTCAATGCAAGCAAAGCCCCCTTCAGCTTACCCGGTATTTGTTCTCTCCAATCTGCTCCACTTGGAATCTCTTTGCGCATTTACACTGAGCCACCTGCCTGGTCACCTGTTGGGTAGAAAGAAAAGAAGAGATTCCATTAGGCTAAACTATAGGAAAGCTCTCCAACTGGTTTGAAAGGTTTTTGTTTTTACTTTAAGACAGTCCCTACTGAAAAACCACAAAGGGCAAAAGGTGGGCAGTACTGTCCCAATTTATCTTTATCACAACCCTGTGAGGATAGGAAGATTAGTGCTGACTGGACTATGGCTGTTTTGGTGAGCTTCATGGTTGAATAGGAAGGATTTTAACTCAAGACCCCAGTGGAACAAGTCTGAGGGTCTACTTATTGCACCACACTACCTTCCCCAGATAGGATTCAAAATCCCGTTCTACTATATATTTTAAAGATTTATATCCCTCCTGTCATCACAAATGATCTTAGGGTGGGTTGCAAGAAGTTAAAATATAACAAAGCAATAAAATACAATTATCACCATGAAAACAACTCCCACTGTTTTTTATAGCAACTCTCTGGAACTCTGCAGCTACATATGTAAAATGTAGAAGGCCTGGAGAAGGAGGAGGAAGGTCTCCAGCTGGCCTAGGAATTTAACAAAGGTTGGCACCAGCTGAACTTTAGAGTAGAGGGGGTTCCACACCTGGATGTTACTGCATTGGCAAAGTCTCTCACTTCTTGACTCAAATTCTCACTCTCATGAATTTTGATTCCTTGACTTTTTACATGCAAAAGAGATGTGACAGCCCTGAGCAAATGAAGGTTGGCACTTGTGACTATTATGATTATTCTTATGGCACTATCCATGCAAGTGGTGCTTTGCAAAGTATGAGAAAACAGGTCCCTTTCTCAAGGTGCCTACAAGCTAGAAAATAAGTAACAAGGGAGGATAGCAGGAGAAAAATGTGGGGCTATTGAATTAGGGCATGGAGACCAGGTAGTGGTTTTGCCAAAGGCTTTCTGGAAGAGGTGGGCTTTAAAGGGAGGGGGGCAGGAAGATTAAGCAGGCATCCTTCCACAACTTACAGCACCAACTGCATCCTAGGTGCTTGCAGAGCAGTGTGAGATTGAAACAGCTTAACTATTTCCATAGCTCCTGGATCCCTGCTGCCTTATCAAAATGTCTTACCTCATCCTCAATTTTGTCTGCATCTGTTGTTGGCCGATAAGCATCTTTGTTAGGGTGCAGAGCAGCTACAAACTCATAATAGTCAATGTAACCATCCCCATCACGGTCAAAGATGTCAGCTACCGCGGTCATCTCCAATTTAGTAGTGGGGAATTCTGAATGGGAGAGAACAAATGGAAACTCCATTACCGATCCCAAATGCAAGATTTGTCAGACATCTTTGATAGGCAGTGACTGGCCTAAGGTCACCTAGTGAGCTTTACAGCTGAGTGGGGATTTGAACCCTGGTGTCCCAGTTCCTAGTCCGACACTCTAACCACTATTACTTTTATTACAGTTTTTACACTATACTGCACCACAATGGCTCTTCTTGCAGGCAGGGTTGTTTGCTTGACATTAAGCAGGAATTGCTTCCTGCTTCTCAATCTGGGGGAAAAACTAAGTCTGCAGGTAAAGGCAGCTGAAAGCGCTTTAAGCATTAAAAGAGTTAGGGGGCTTACTGGAGGCCAGGATGCCATCAATGAACTCCTGCCGGGTGATTTTCCCATCTTGGTCTTTGTCAATCCGCCGGAAGAAGTCCATCACACGTGACTTCTTGTGGTTCATCCAGCGCATGTACTTCTTCCGCCATACATCAAAGTCAAAGTTTGCAAACTCTTTCAACTGGAGAAGGGAAGAGGAAAGGGTGTTTCACATCTCACTTGGAAAGAGGATCCACAAATATTTACATCTCCTAAGATGCAGGAGGCAACAGCACAGCTCTCTCTTCTCTCAAAGTGTAGGATTTGCCTGCTTGACACTAAACTCACCAAAATAAGGAAGGGGTACAGTGGGGCTGTGCATTTAGCCCTGGCCCCTCACGTCTTTAGGGTGAATGTTTGTATTTGGAGAAGCCATCTAATGGCTTCCTGTGCAACTGAGAATCCTGTTTTACCAGGGCTCTTAATTGTGCACCAAGGGAAATGGGCCAAGAGCAATTGCATGGATTTGGGGTGGACTAAAAGTATGCCCTGCCAGTTCCCATCCCATTTTCTTCTTCGTCTTTTAGTGAGTAATGCCTGAACAGGGCTATGGAGGACTGGAAAAGTTGGACCTGGTTCCCCGAAAGCAGCGTGGTTGGGAGGAAAGCAGTCAAGATACAAATTCTACACTTGCCTCTTTGCCCTGCTCTCTATTTTGGGCACTGCTGCTGTTGTACAGACTTCTTTGCATTACCTATTTTACCTCAGTGGTATTACCTTCGCTAATTATCTAGCTGGCATTATCAAATTGTAAATGACTGTGAACTCATATATGAATAGAGGCACAGAAATAGTAATTATTATTATAGTGGCATAGAATAAATTAAAAACCAGTCATTTTTCTAGCTTACACAAGACAAAACAATCATGAAGTGGTTTAGCTGCTAGACTACCAAGATATTGCTCTCCTTTTTAGGGGGCAGGGATAGGTGAGGCCCCTGCCTAGGCTTGCTCACCCCAACAAGCACATCCCACAGCACCAAGAGGGAAACAGGAAATGTGGTGAAGACTTGCAGACCCTGAAAAGCAGCCTTAAAGCAGGGCCAGTTTGGGAAAGGAAATGAGAAAGCAGTTTGCCTTCCCCTGCTCCAGCCTCACTGCACTCACCTCCTTTCCCCAAAGGGAGATGGAAAGGCTATATACAAGCTTCCACCCACCAACTTTCCTTTGAAGGGAAAGTGAGGCGCACCATCAAGAAAACCAGGAAGCTACAGTTCCTGTAGCTGGAAACTGGTAGGAGCACCTTCGTTTTGCTCCCAACAGGAAGAGAGCTCTGTACAGAACCCCTGGAAGCCGGGCCTTTGGGAGAACTGCTACACCGTCATGACCCAGCTTCTCTCAGCTGGGGCTTTGCTTTCCGTGCTGGGAAGGGGTTCCTTGTGCACATGAAAAAGGGAAAGTGGTTACCTCTTCCAGCCGATCCAGGGCATCGTTGAGCTTGCGTTGCCGCTCGAGCGCCAGCAACCACACCTGCTGCCAGCGGGCTGAAAGCTGGTTGATGCGCGGGTTCTTTGCTTCCGACTGGGAGAGAATTGGCATTGGGGGTGGGGCTGTCTGGTTCAGGGATTTTCCTGAGAGGAAAAAAAGACAGGGACAGGGAGGAAACAAAGCAGAAATTGAGCGAAGGGGCGTAATGAAAAAATTATGGGGAAGGGGCACAGGAAGAAAGGCAGGAACTAAATGCTGAGCTCTCCTCCTGCAGATGAAACTGGAAACTTCACTAAGATCATATCAACTCACAGGAACCCTGCAGTCTGCATGGGGCGTTTGAAGACAGGGACAGGTAGCAGGTTTCCTGACAAGGGCTGTGTTCCCCTGGGGGCCACATGCTGATTGTGGGCAGGGCTAAAGCCAGCGGTAGGCGGAGCCACCTCCCTTTCTCTCTACCACCCCCCCACTGCTCTCTCATGCCTCTTCCTACCCTGCCCAGCAGGCTGCTGGGACAGACTCCTGAGGCCTGAAATGATTGCATACCAAGGGCTTATGAAACTAGGCCAAAGGCTGCCCATCCTGGTCCAAGGAGGTGCAGAAAGTCACCACAAGCTTGCATCTGAGCCAAGGCACATCAGAGCTACAGCCCAGACTTTTGTTTTAAAGACTGGTCTCAGCCATGGAATATGTAGCAGTAGCATCAGTAATTATCATAATAAAAGTAATAATCATAATGCCAATGATGATGGGAGTGTTCCTGAGCACATATACAGTACTTATTTCTTCATCAAGCCCCAGTTCAAGATGCTTTTTATTAGTGTTTAAAGCCCTAAATGAATTAGGCCCGAAATATTTAAAATTTGCCCAAAGGGTTGCCAACATACTATTGCTTCGGGATTTCTCAATGAAAGGTCCATGAGCCGGCTCTGTGGCTTTCCTCTTGTATGTTTTTGTGACGCGATCCACATCTGGCTGCTTTCGGGTCATTACTTCCATAAAGGACTGGAAAATGCAGTAGGAAGGATGATTAGAGGTAGAAGAAGAGTGCAGCATTTTGTTACTATGCAGCTAAATGTTGTCCTTTTGCTAATGTAAGCAGTCCTATCCCCAAACAACTCAAAGCACCTTTGGCTGATTAACATCTGATACACTTTTAAATGTGTTGCGGGAGGGGGGATTATTGGTTTGTTTTTGCTCTTATTTTTGTTATGCAGTTTGTGTTTTTTATGTTGTATTTTCTATTTTATTGTATCTTTATGTTGTGAATTGCCCTGAGATGTACAGGTAAAAGGCCATACACAAGTACATGATACATAAATATTTATCACATTTATATTCTTTCCTATTTAACCCTACAACAACCCTGTGAGGTAGGTTAGGCTACCCGAGTGGGGATTTGAACCATCATCTCCCAGGCCCTAGCCCAAACACTCTAACCACTACACCAGATTGGCTCTTGTTCTTATTCAATCTCCTCTTTGGATAGTAACATTTCACCAGCCGTTGCCCATGTACCTTCAAGCATATCTTTGCCACCATAGGGATTAGGAACTTAGTACCTCACTCTCAAAATTAAGCACCAAATTCTTAGGAACCCAAATCTTGCATCTAATGCCACATTGTTTGTTCTTACATGACACTGCTAAATCAGTCTTCCCTCCAGCTGTTTTGGACTGCAACTCCCATCAACCCCAGCCAATGTGGCCATTTTGAACTACAACTCTCATCAGCCTCAACCAGCGCAGCTGCTGGGAGTCCAAAACATCTGCAGCAGCAGGTTAGGGAAAACTCCCCTGCGCCAAGGCTGGGGCTGATGGGAGCTGTAGTCTGAAAGGCTGGGCTAGATATATATATAGCCCACTAGATGTCAAAAGAAAAGAGGGTGAGCCAGGACTGGGGGTGGGGGCACCAGTCAGAGTGCCTCTAAGCAGTAGGAGTTGAAGGGGAAGACAATGACCCTTCATTCTGCTCTAAGCTTACAGGCACGTGGAGTCCTACTCCATGGCAAAACCAAAGCAGTGCAAGCTCACACACAGGAAGAATGAAGTCAGGAGCTTTGTTTCACTTTAAAGCCACTGTGAACAACTTTATCAAACACACAGCATGCTCTTTTCTGGAAGGTGGCAGAGAGGGAGCCAACCAGGGCAGGGTTACCTGGTGCTCTGCAATGAGGGCTTTGACCTGGTCAATGTTCTGCGGCATTGGCTCTTGGTCCCTCTGAATCAGCGTTGTCTCAGCCCACTGAATCCATGCCAGGAGCTCCTCCAGCAGCTCTGCATTGGCCACCAGCTCCGAGAGGGCTGCTTCAAGCCGCTGCTGGTGTTGCTTTGCCCATGTGAGAACCTTGCAGAGGAGAAAAGCAGGGAGGGTAGTTGGCAGAAAACGAGAGGTATCTCTGCAGGGAGGGAAGGCAGCGGAATGGAGTGGCATGTCTTTCCGGGTTACTCGCACCTTCCCTTGCCTAAGCATCTTCTTCACTTTTGCATTCCCCTTCTCTAGCTCACCTGGATCTTGTGTTTTACCCTGCAAGCTCTACAACCTACTAACACTACAAACTTAGGGCACCAAGAGCGAACTTGTACTAATGGTGCCAATGATAAAATAGTCTAGAATCTAGATTAAGGGAGAAGACTTAAAAATGTTTTAAGCTGAAGTTGGAGGGAGTATACAGAAAAAATATTAAGGGTATGCTGTATGTTCTTATGCAATTATCATATTATGTTTATTCACAAGCTACTCCGAAAAGGTTCATTCAAAAAGTGGAGTAATTTTTTTTCATTTAAATAAATAAAAAGCTCTTGCTTGTTCCAAAAAATCAAATCAAAACAAAAGCGCCTCTACCTAAGCATTTTAGGAACTGCAGTGAATTTATACATTCTGTAGCTGGCTCCTCTCATCTCAGTAGCCAGCATTGTCATGAACCTTCTAAGATATCACAGCAGCTGAAGCAAGGTGGGAAGGGGATTCAAAATGCATTATTATTCTTATACAGTCATAGAATTATTAAGTCTCTCAGCTCCATTCCTGCTGGCTGCAGCTGCTGAGAGGCAGAGCAAAGGCCTCTGTGACTCACCTCTTCAAACCGAGCTCGGATGATGGTGATCCAGTGCTTGATGGTGGTGATGCAGTCTGGGTGGCAAACAGCCAAGATGACCTCCCCCATCCCCACAGCGGAGTTCACATCCAGCCTTTTCTCTTCGACTTTCTTCATGAACTCCTGCAGCAAAGGGCAAAGGCACAACAGCTCAGCCTGGCTGCCTGGCAATCCACTCAGACTCCCGCCTTTCCCCTCTTCTGAACAGCTACCCACCTTGTGGACATCGATGAGTGACTGCAGCGCTTCTGCGTCGTCGGGCAAAGCTCCCCGGAAGCGGAGGGTCTGCTCAGCTTCAGAGAGCCACTCCAGCAGAAGATGGACAGCAGTCCGAAACTCTTCTGCCTGGAAAGGAGAAACAGCACCAGTGAACCCTTCCCCATGGAGCAAAGGCCTTTTGAGTTGCCGTACAGCAGGGATGGGAAACTCTTCTCAGCCTAAGGGCCACTTTCCTTCACAGGGAACTTTCTGGGGTAGGGGGACACACACCAGTGGTGGGCAAAAGGGGTGGAGCAATAGATACAACAGAGTCACAGGGCTGGTATGGACCAAAGAGATGTGCAAGCTGCAGAAGATGCCACCCTGCTCCCGTCTCTCACCTGCTTCAGGGCCTCCTCCAACCGAGTTTGCTTCAGGACAGACATCTTGCAGACGGTGTCCCAGCGGTTGCTTAGCTCTTGCAGCTGCACTTTCACCCACGTTGTGTCATCGCGGCTGTTCTCAATAAGTTCCCGGCCTGAGCGCTTGAGAACCGTGACGGTGCCTGTTCGCTTGCCAAGCTCCTTCTGGAAGACCTATCAAGGGGAACAGAGCATAGTTGCACTCTCTTTCTCCAAGCTCTCCACCCCTGTAAAGAGCACTAAGTTTGTTTTTTGATAGTTATCTGGAGACCTGTAAACCCAATCTTGGACCTTTTGCAAGTATATCTTCATTAAAAGGCAGTTTGGTTCTAATGGCCTTGCACTTTTCAAAACTCTGGAGGTATTAACTGCTCTCATTTTTTAATTACGTTCCAAATGATATTTTAAACATTTTCATGCGTTATTGTTTTATATTTGTATTCTTTTATATTAGATGCCCTGGGCTCCCTTTGGGATGAAGGGTGAGATTTAAAACTTAGAAACTCAAGTACATTTTGACAGGGACTCCAGTTCACTGCCTTAGTCCACAACACATTGAGGCTTACACAGTGTGACGTGGCTTCCAAATGGATGGCTCTGTCCCCCAGCAGCCGTTACCTTGTGAGCATCCATTAAGTTCATGACCAGGTCCAGGTCCCCATGGACAGGCAGGTCTTCGGCCAGCTGGGGCTCCACCTTGTACAGCCAGTCAACCAGAGCTTGCAATGCATCCATGAACTGGCCAGAGAACAGAAGGGCCTCTTCCAGTTTGTGCTGCCTGTAAAAATGAAAAATGCAGGGGTGAGTGGGTGTTGCAGTTTCCCCTCAATTGGCCACCTCCTTGGGCACCATAATAAATGTGGCGTAATCACAGCCTTAGGCACACCTTAAAAAAAATGGTGTGTTAAGGTGTTTTATTTATTAAAACAAATTACAT
The DNA here is from genome assembly GCF_951804945.1 of Podarcis cretensis. NCBI lineage: Eukaryota > Metazoa > Chordata > Lepidosauria > Squamata > Lacertidae > Podarcis > Podarcis cretensis. The sequence continues at coordinate 35,015,864 of NC_137177.1, forward strand.
GGCGTTGCATTTAAAAACCATAAAGCAGTGTACAGCACAATGTAAAAATTACAATAAAACCAAGAACTACACAATGATAATAATAAAGAGGGGGGGAATCCAAAGCAAATACATTAAGAACAGACTAGTGTGGATTACCAGCAAGGGCCTGGGAGAATCCAGTAGCATCCACAGCAAATCCAGCAGGAACCTAGCTAAGGCCCCTGCACTGCTCTGACTGGATGTGCAGGCAGTATACAAACTGGTCAAATATAGGTCTTGATGCTGATAAATGCCCCTCACACCCTATCCAAATAGGTGACTTAAAGCTGGCTTCTAACACCCCCCTGTAGGACCTGCAGGCACCTCAACTTACTACAGGATGTTACCTGTTAGGAAGCCCTTTCAGGCACTCACCTTTCCACCGATTTGCCACAGACAGTGTCCCACTTGTCACGGACTTCCCCAAGGAGATGGTCCAGGCTCTGGTTGTCATCTGGGAACTGAGCTTTTTCTTTCAGGGCCCTTCCTGTCCGGATCGTGGTGTCATAAACAGGCTGCTTGCCACCCAGGGTTTTTTGGAACTCCTGATTTTCCCAAGTAAACCCGCCCAAAACATATGTTGAGAATGAGGCCAGTGACTACAGATAATTTCACAAGAAGCAAAGGAACTGTTTCACATGCAGTTCTAACCTTGTGCTTAGAGAGCTGCAGTTTGATCTTGTCGGGATCATTTGAAATTTCAAGCTCAGAATCCAGGAGATTTTCTGCATCTTCTAACCAGTCAACCAGCTTCTTCCAAGCTTCATGGAACTATGAAGATTAATTTTTTCCATTTAATTTATTATTAGAATTCACATGCCTCTCCAACTCCACTACTCACTGCCAATTTTCACCTACCCCCACCCCCTAACACCTGACCCACATTTCATACTTTTGCAAACAATGCCTAATACGCCAATGGCCCTCAATGAGCCCAAGAGGAACAGAAGTATTTTGTAGCTCTGAGCTGATGCCCTTTTTGCCTCCCTGGCTTCTAGCCTACAAAGGATTGTTCCTCACCTGCTTTGCCCGCTTCCTGGCATCGTCCAGAGCCCGCCCTCTTTCCACTGACCGCTGGACGACCTTCTCCCAGCGTGACTGGACACTGACCAGGAGGTTCTTGATCAAGACCACATCCTGCTTCTGGCTGAGAAACTTCAGCTGGTTTCCACTTTGGTCTAGGCCAATTATCTGGTCCCGGTGGGCGTTCACTTCATTGGCAAACACCTGACAAGGAAAAAATGAAAGCTACTCTCCTGGGTCTCTTAGGCACCACATAATGCAGGGAAGGCCATTTGGGATGGAGGTTTTGTTCCAAGGTGAGATGGCACAAAGCTCAACTGTAGTCACTACGGCTGGCAAGGGAGTCCCAAGACTAGGCTGGGGCCTGCCATGGCCACAGATTGACTGGGTAGCCATGAGTGAGCCACATACACACACAGCCTCCAGTTCCCTACCTGCAACAAATGAATAATCTGACCCATCTCACAAGCCCCATCACTTGTTTTAGGGAACTACAGTGGTACCACGGGTTACATACGCTTCAGGTTACATACGCTTCAGGTTACAGACTCCGCTAACCCAGAACTAGTACCTCGGATTAAGAATGTTGCTTCAGGATGAGAACAGAAATCGTGTTTCAGCGGCATGGAGGCAGCAGGAAGCCCCATTAGCTAAAGTGGTGCTTCAGGTTAAGTAACAGTTTCAGGTTAAGAACGGACCTCCGGAAAGAAAATAAGTACTTAACCCGAGGTACCACTGTAGTAAAAGTAAAAGCTTCTCCGTGAGAAAAACCCAACAGCAACAGACTGTGGAATGTAAACACCTGTCTCGTGACAAGCACTTTCGCTGCACAGTGAAGAGAGCAGAAACCAACAGTAGTCAACGAACTTTTACTCAAACTAGACCCCATTGAATTTAATGGCCTTGACTAACTTAGGACCACTAGTTCCAATAGGTGTACTCTGCGTACAAGTTAGTAGAATACAACTGATAGTTATTTTTTATTAACTGATTTTAAGTCACATTTTTAATATTACAGATTATTAATTTGTTAATGCTTCATACTTTATGATTGTGTGTGTACACGTACACACACACACGGCTGTGCTACTGCCACTTGCCAATGCCTCCTTGCTTTAGACATCCTCCCAACCCTCCTATTCATACTGCCTGCCTCGCACCAAAGTTGCTGTTGCAACCTCAGTGGAAGAGGCAAAGAAGAGGGCAGTAGTGGGTGGTAGCAGAGTGGGATGGTTGCTGGGGAGCTGCCCTGCCTTGCCCACTTCTAGGCAGCTCGCCTGGGGTGCCCACCTGCCTCTGTTTCTCTCTTTCCTCCGTTGGTGCTGAAATGGCATCATTGGTGTTAGGCAAGCAGCAGCAAAAGAGCAGGAGTTTTGGGGGAGCTACCCCAGCTTGTCCTGACAGTTCCTCCACGACTTAGCTGGACCATAGAAACTTCCCTCTTCTGCTTCCCTTCTTCTCAACCGCCAATGCCCAGCAGCTCTCGGAAATCTGCCATCATGCTGTAGGTCACAGTGCCACCTACTGGCAGCCAAGCAAACTGCAGCATGATGACAGCCTTTGCTCTTTATTATATGTTAATATCTATCTATCTTGCAGTTTCAAAAACTTGGTTATTTGAAAACACCTATGATGGAATATTTCCCTGATTTAATTTTAAAGTCTTTCCTTATTTGACTGCTATACCTAGGCATTGTTTATTGTTGTTCTTGTGGAAGTGCTTATTGTCTATTCTTGCTGTGGACAGAAGATATTATCTAGCTCTTATTTTATTTCTCAAGTTTCGAGCATTTGTGACTATGATACAATTATAGAACCTTAATTGAATTCTCTCAATACTCCACAGCTATTTTAAATAATTAAGTTTTTCTCTACCTTTTGGCAGCTTCACTATTCAAGTCAGATAGCTCCCCCCAGCCTCCCTCAATGCACACATGCACACCCAGGTGAGCATCATTACCTTGTGATCTTCTATCTGTGAGAGCACTGTGTTGAACATGAGGCTGGGTGGAGGAGCAACATTCAAGCTCTGCTCTGCAAGGGTGAGCCAGTTGATGAAATCTTGTAGGGAATTTTGGAACTCGGTTGCCAAGCTGAGGGCCTCTTCCAACTTGGACTGAGTTTTAAAAGAAGGGGGAGGAAAAGCAGCAGAATGAGCACAAAAGGCAGAAAGAAAGGAGCACCAGCCAAAGTTCACAAATGCTGGCTTCTGAGACAAAGACCACAATTGTGTAATAAATGAGAGACTCCTTCTAGGCTGGACCTTCTCAGTCCAACCGATGAACGTGACTTGCATATTAACAGGTCACATTTCAAATGTTGATAACTCTTCCCCTTCATCCAAGCCATTCTGGAACCAGGTTCTCTTCCAACAAAAAGCATCAGAACAAGAAGAGACCACATAGTGGGGGGGGGGGAGCAGCCAATGTGGTAACCTCTGGATGCTGCTGCACCACAGTGTCCATCATCCTTGACCATTGACCATGCTGGCTGGGGCTCATGGGGGCTGGGAGTCCGAGAACAGCCGGAAGGCACCTGCTCTATGGGACCATCACAATTTACCAATAATGGAATTGTGAAACAGCTGGATTAAAACCAAAGCAAGGTTCTCTCTTCACTCCCTTTTCAAACACACACCTCTTTAATACCACTTCAAGTCCCAAGAGTTCCTCTGTATGAAGCTCCACGTGCGCAGAGCCTCGCTTTCCTGCGCAAGCTAGGGATTGTGTGGAATTCACACAAGAGTCCCCTGCTCTGCACCATGCAAATGCGAGTACAGTGATTTGGTGATGGGTACACCCCCACCCCTCCTAGCACATTACCTTTCTCTCCTCCATCTTCATACTGACGAGGCCCCACTTCTGCTCCAAGAGAGCCACACTTTGCTCTGTCTTTGATCCAGACCCAGAATCATCACGGCTCAGGAGCATCAGCCTCCCTTTAGCCAGGAGCTGGCTGTAGACCTCCTCATTGGCTTTGAACTGGGCATAGAGCTCCTGCACAACACAGAGGCATCGTAAACAAGGGATGCTTTGCAGGACAAATTTTCCTGACATGGGGGTTCACATGGCATAGGCAAGACCTAATAGCACAGTTGTGTGTGAAGATTGCTTCTGCTGTTTGCCAGGTGCACTTGGCTCTGGGGGTTGTCTGCCAAGTCCAGCTTCCCAGGGCCAACGCTTCATGTTACTCTAAGCATGTGGTGTGCAGCTACGCCTACAAAATTCACCCTTCCCGTTTGTGGCTTCAAAACTTAGGGGGAAGGTTCCCACTGGTGAATAATCTTTACACCTGACTGTGCACACATTTTTCTCTGTGACAACCTTACGTATAAAAACTTCACATTTGTGGTGGTCCAGGGTTGCTGATGCCAGCTGATAGCTGAGTGACTGCAACAACATGGAACATCCACAAGTACCTTAGGTAGATACAGCTGTGCATTGTAAGCTGGAATGTAGCTAACCAAGCCTTCCCCCCATTCCTTTTTCTCTGGCGCTTTCCCTTTTAGGTATTTCACCTCCCACCTGTGATGCACATTATCCTTCCCTCCCATATTAAGGGGCCATTCATTCCAGGCATCAGTTCGGCGATCACAACTCACCATGTGGGCATTCAGTTGCTCTCGAGCAGTCTCTGGCAGCCCACCTGTCGGTTTGGAGGCAGACAGCTGGTTTTCCATCCTCGTGAGCCAGAGGAGGAAGTCTTCAATTTCACCATGGAAACCTTGAGCCTGCAAGGAAACACAAAGCACATGCTGGACTGAAGAGCACAAGCAATTCACTCTGATGGTTTTGGAAACCTCAGCGGGAGGTACCAGGATTTTTAAAACCAAAAGTACAGAAATACATTTTGGGGTAGTGAAATTAAAAAAGCAAAACCAAAGTGCTAAGCATAAGCTTAGGTTCAAATCCCAGCCTATTTCTAGCCATCCTCTTCTAGTCTAGCTCCCAGAAGTAAGAGAAGCTTTCCCAAAAGACTCTGGCTTAAAGAATGAATCATCTCCAAAGTGAGGAAGCAGCTGAGACAGACACATCTGTACACCCAAAAAAGTCTAGCCATAGAGCAAGTCTTGGTGGGCAATCACCTGAACACACAAAGGGATAAATAAATAACCAGGAGGAGGGGCAGCACACAAAAGCCCCCCCCCCCATCCCCTCCCCCAGGGGCACCAGCTGCTCTTCACAACTCCTTTCACTTGTATATTTAACAAGGGAGTTCTATCCCATCCTTCATTCCCCCCTAAATAGTCAGAATGGTTTACCAAAAACAAAAATAATATAAAAACACAAAGATTCAGTTATTCTTATAGGGAGAACTTCAATTTGTGATAAGGTCTGAAGTGGTTTGTTTTTTAAAGAATTGGTAATTAACTTGCTTAGAAACCCCCTGCAATTGGAAGCCTTCCTTTTTGTAGGGAGACAAACACTCCTAGAAACCCTCCAGAGCTTGGTGCTCATTGTGGGACGTGCCCCCACCTTCCCCACTCTCATCTCAACCTTCTGTGTGTTCAGGTGCATGCCTGAATGTGGCTCCTTTGAAATGTTGGGCGAGGAATGCAAGGAACGAGAGGGCTCTGAAGAGCACCCACTGCCCGCCTAACTAAATCTCTTCCCAGCTGACCTGCTGAAGGGTCATCTGCAGCTGCTGTTCTCGCTCCTCTGTCTTCTGCAGCACCGACTCCCAGCATGAATTCATTGTCTCCAGGCGGTTCCGGAGACTGCTAGCATCATCCCCTGCGCTGGATTCCAAGAGCTCATTGCCAGCCTTGTTCACTGTCTCCACTGTGGACTGATGGGCCAGCACATCATTCTTCAGCACCTAGTGTGGTGTTGCAGGTAGAGAAGAGAAAATGCTTTAGGACCCTTGCAAGCCTCTGTGGCACTAGCAAAGGATGGTGGTGATAGATGGTGGACCCAAGTTTAGCCCCTGTCAATCAGCATGGCTGGAGTCTCCTGCATTTTGGTTTTGGTGTACAAACTCAGGAAGCAAAGCACATGAGACGAGGCTTCCTGGATATTCTCACAAAACACTCTCAGCATCAGCAGCAAGTTACTGGCAATAACTGACCAAATGTGGCCTGGCAAGCCCAAGCAAACACCCCCAGCTAGAGGAAAGGCTGTGGCTCAGTGGCAAGGCACCTGCTTTGCATGCACCCAGTGCCAGGCTGGATCTCTGGTATCACAGTGCCAGGCTGGATCTGGTAGGGCTGGCAAAGACACTTTCTGACATCCTGGAGAACTGCTGCCAGTCAGGGTAGACAATGCTGAGTGAGATAAACCAATTGTCATGAGTCCCATGGAGACATCTTGGCAGAGTTGGTTGGCATGGGATGGCAGTGTGGACCCTGATTCTGGGGAGTGGCTCAGTGGGCCAGAAAGTGGGTTGTTGGGAGAAAGATCCATCTCTTTTGGAATAACTGCTCTGAGAGCCAGCATTGTGTCCGTAAGTGGGAGCCAGGACACCAAGGGTCTCCCTCACTGTAAAGCAGCTTCCAGTGTCATCCGTTGATGCTGTTCTCATAATATTCCCAGCCCTTCCCTCAAAGCAAGCCTCCGATTGAGCTATAATGGCACAGCTGCAGGGACAGCCCAGAAAGATGAAGATTCCTGGGGCGGGACACGGAGGAGGGGGCACTTTTGTCATCCAAAAGCTCTGCAGTGGCCCAATGGCAAAAGGACAGAAAGGAGCTGACTTAACCAGATCTTTGGCCCATGCAGCCACACACTGCATTTAGCAGCAGCTCTCTAAGGTCTCAAGGAAATTTTGTGAGCCCAGTCACTAGAGATGGGCCAGGACCTTAACCTGAGAACAGACACATTCTGCTGCCAAGCTAGACTCCTCTCATTGAAGGACAGAAACAGGGACCTCTTTGCAAAAAGCAATCTGCAAGTATTACTACTACTACTACTACTACTACTACTACTACTACAAAATTTGTATACCGTCCTTCATCCATAGATTTCAGGGTGGTTCACAATATAAAACCCCTTCCCTCATACTTACATGGTGCTTAGCTAATTCCACCTCAATGACTTTTGGGTCGCCATTGATGGGCCTCTGGGCATCCAGCAGCTCTTCGGTGTGGGTCAGCCAGGCCATCAGCTCAGCCAGCGCATGTTGGAACTGGCCAAGGGCCAAGAGGGCACCTTCTAGCTTGTGCTGTTTGTAGACAAGGTGAGAAGAGGAATTTCTTTTAAGAAAACAAGGTTAGGTGTGTGTATATTTGTTTTATAGGATTTTTAAAATCCCGTTTTTCTATGCACCAAGGAGGAGCACTTAAGGTTGCAGTACTTTAAAAATAGTGCAAAGTATACCAAAAACAGGCAAATAAAAATAAAACAGGGAGACAGAAGGCAAGCAAAACATTGTCTTAAGCAAGAAAAAACGTGTTTAATAGATGACAAAAGACCATCAGCACAGAAACTGCACAAATCTCTAGCACTCCAGTTGGCAATGGGACACGCAGTGGAGGGCCTGGCCAGGCCCAAGGAGGAAGCAGCAGTGCCAGCCCTCAAGGTAACCTGGTTTGAGACCCTTTGGGGCTTCAAAGGGTGATAAGCAGCCCCTTTAATTGAACCTACGCCATCTTCAGATGGAGCAAGAGCTTTAAAGGCTTTACCCACACCTCAGGCCCTGGCAGTTCACCCACCATACCTGTCGATGGGCTATTTTCTCATTCAGGTTTTCCCACAGATGCTTCAGCTCCGTCAGAGGCTCCCGGATGATGTCTCGGTCTGTCTCATCCATGGCTTTTTTGAGCATGAGCCCTCCCTGGTGATTCAGTTTCTCCATCTCGATCTGCTGCTGGTAAACTTCCATTTTAAATTCCTGCCAAGAAGGAGAAAGCAGGGAGTTTCACGCTCAGGACTGTGACTGATGATTTATTTAAAGAATTTATAAACCGCCCACCATTTGAAAATACCACAGTGCACAAACACACGCACCTTCATCTCGTTCAGCTGCTCTTTGACGGTGTTGAGATCCGTCCCCACAGGGGGCATGTTGCAGAGTTTGATCACTGTGTTGTCCAGCCAGTCAAACATGGCCTGAAAAGGGAGCAGGCCCACAAATGAAGGGAGACCCAGCCAGCTACCACCCAGAGGCGCAGCGTTGTGGCCTCCATGAAAAGAGTCAGCACCCAGTTCATAACCCTTTCCCTCAGCCTCTCCTCTTTCTCACAGGCTCAACTACTCCTCTGAGATGCCTGGCCCTTAATACAAAACAACCCTGCCGGGTCAGACCAAAGATCCATATCCAGCCTGGCATCCTGTTCCTAACAGTGGAAAGCTGACAGGCAAGGTTCGGATCATCCCCTGCTGCTTCTCCCCAGGATCAGCCACTCTAAGGTAGACTGCCCTTATACACAGAGGCTCCATTTACAATTATTATAATAGAATCAGGCCTAAATTACCGTATTTTTCGCTCTATAAGACGCACCAGACCACAAGACGCACCTAGTTTTTGGAGGAGGAAAACAAGGAAAAAAATATTCTGAATCTCAGAAGCCAGAAAAGCAAGAGGGATCGCTGCGCAGTGAAAGCAGCAATCCCTCTTGCTGTTCTGGCTTCTGGGATAGCTGAGCAGCCTGCATTCGCTCCATAAGACGCACACACATCTCCCATTACTTTTTAGGAGGAAAAAAGTGAGTCTTATAGAGCAAAAAATACGGTACATGAAGCAAGGTCTTTTCTGTAGTGGTGCCTGGTTGTGAAACTCTCTCACCTCAGGTGTGCAGATTGCTACAACTTTGCTGGGATTCCACTACCAGGTTGAAACATACCTGCTCTCTCTCTGGCCTTTGGAAGAATTTAGCTAGTCTGTCCAAGGTCTAAGTACAATTCTGAGATGCTGTCATTTTTGACTAATAATTCATAACTGGTTTCAACAGCAGTTATGTTCCTATTGTTTTACTGATGTCTTCACCAACCTGGTGCCCTCTAGATGTTTTGAACAATAACTCCCAATAACTCTCAATCAGTGCCAATGGGAGCTGGAGGGCACCAGGTTTGCAAAGACTGGTGTATAAGAACCTTTAATCAATAAACTAAAATGACACTGGCCCTCCCACCCTCCAAGAATCTGGTGTTCCTCCGACTACTCTGTGATGTTTATGCATTAAGCCTGGCACTACAATGAAAGATGCTCAGAATTAAGAGCCAGAATCCATTTCAGGCAGTAGCTAGACATGATCCCTGCTTTCCTTAGGAAGCACCATGGCTCAGTGGCAGAGCAGCTGCTTTTCATGCAGAAGGACCCTGGCTCAATCCCTGGCGGCATCTCCAGGTAGGGTTGGGAGGGCCTTCCTGCTTGAAATCCTAGAGAGCCAGTGTGGATGGACCAATGGTCTGGTAAAGCATCTCCCTTGCCTCTGCGCCTTCCCCACCCCTGCACATCACCTCCACCTCCACCCGTTGTCACCTGCAGCGTGTCCTGGTACTGCACTGCTGACTGCATGGCCTCCTCCAGCCGCTCCAGCCGCTCCTTCCAGGTTTTGTTCAGGTTCTCCCAGGCACCGTTCATCTGCAAAAGCAAGGAGAGATCATTGGGGGCTGAGCGTCTTGTCAGTGTGGGAGCCAGTTAGGCAGCACCGTGCGCAGGGTTGGATTCAGACAGGGGTGCCCCAGGCACCAAGCCCTGGTCAGCCCTGGAGCTCATCGCATGTGCCTTTCTTTATTCAACTGACTCTCATGCCTGCCAAGTGGCAGCCCAGACTATTGCCTGCTTTTCAGGAATCTGTAAAGGAATCTTTTTTTCGGGGGGGGGGGAGAGTGCCCTGGGCTACCTGTCCCCTGCCTGCTCTAATATCCCATTTGCAGCACAGGTGAGCTAAGCTGGAGAACACACTTGCTAAGTATGGGTGGTGTATTGATGCCCCCGATTCACTTTGCAGGATCCCTGCCTTCCTGGCCTCCCAATCTGACAACAAAGTGAGAGCAGCAGCAAAGTTCCACTGCAGACATGTCTCTTCATCAGACTGAGGAACTTTCAGCAGTCCTCTGTGCCATAGGCTGGTTTCTACACACACTCACATGCCCCTCTCTATCCTCCATCCAGGCAAACAAGAGGCATGATCAGGGTTCAAGGACATGCCTCTAGCAAGGCAGCAGCACTCAAGGAGGGTGTGACACCAGGCTGGTGAGAGGATGTGTGACTGAGGAAGGGTGTGTGACTTGGGGAGAGGTCCAACGGTCAGAGAGAGAGAGAGGCCCAGGGGCCACAATCTACCCACCTCATCTATGCTTTTCTTCACTTCTGGTTTTTCTGTCTCACCGCAGGCAAAGATCAGGTCAGTCCCAAGAATCCGGATGAACTCCAGTTCTTCATGCAAACTGTCCGTTTCCTCCTTGATTGTCTGCAGGATTAAGGTCACCACAGTGGTTGATGTTTTATTAGCAAGCACTGCTCCAAAATGGCATCTGGGTTGCCAGAGTGACTCACAACACACATTTATAAGCCATCTTGTTTATTAAATTGCGCTTCTAATCAGAGATTAAATTTCTAAAGAAAAAAGGCAGGAAGCTCAGGCAGCAGCACACGTACCTTGCTATAACAATATGCAAGGCAGTTGCCAAAGCTGCTAAATGCAGAGATTTTAAAGACCGAACAGCACAAATCTGTTCTGCTTTAAAATAGGATTATTTGAATCATTTTCACCTTGGGAGGCTTTCTATTTATTATAGGTGAGCGTATTATTCCATGCCTTGCGCAGCAGGCCATTCCGTTTGCTTACTGCAGAAATGCTTGCCTTTGCCATCCTTACCTCTGCTGCTTCAACCTGCTGTTTGATGATGGATGGGTCAATCCCCGGACTCTCCAAGTCATGGACAATGTCCTGTGTGTCTCGGATGGTGGTCAGGAGGGCAGCCATGTCATACCAAAATTTCTCTGCCAGTTCTAAGACATCCAGGAATTTAATTTCACGTTCCTCGGCCCGGGCTTTGATGTCTTCCCAGAAAAACACCATTTGGTCTAATTTATCCTGGATTTCTGAAATGGAGGAAACATCACAAACCAAAATAATGAGAATCTCTTTCAGTCAGGGGTGGAAATCCTTCTAATACCACAGAACACATGGACTATAAGAATTAGCATGACAAAAAACTGAAAGGAGTGATGACAGTTCGAATCCCCCTGACCTTTGGCTGCCAGGTCCTTGTCTGCACCTTGCGACCGTCCAATCAGCTCCTCCCCGCGGCGTTTCAAGGCCTCAAAGGACGGCTGCAGCTTCTCCAGCTCCATGGTGGCATTTTTGTTGTCGCCAATGCACTCTCGGATCTTCTCAACCTCAGCTGGGATCAGTGGAGGCATTCGCAGGCGGGAGGAGAGGGACTCCAGAGTCTCCAGCATGGGCTCAATCTTGTCATGGAACTGAGCAGGAAGAAGGAGGAGGCTTAGCAAGGGCACGACTGAGAAGCTGCACTGAACAGCCACAGGAATCTACAGGCCCTTCAAAAAGGAGCAGCAGAAGCAGCGCCTGTTGCAATCAGCACAGGCTTCTAGCTCAACACTCTTATGTATGGTTAGATGCATAGTTTATCTGCTGTGTTGTTATTATTATTTTTTAATTTTTTAATTGAATGTTATGGTTTTGATAGACTTGTCTGTAACCCACCCTGTGATCTGCAGATAAAGGGATGTACAGAAATTGACTGAATAGGTAAAGAAATGCATGTCAATTTCATCCCAGAGGTGGCTTCCTGTTTCCCTTCCCACCACAAAAGGTTGCTGTCATGCCCCTCACTGAACAAAAGCAACATCTATATAGGTTTAAAAGTTTGGTCAGTAAGGCAATTTGTGTGGGTGTGATTTTGGCGGCAGATGGATTCCTGGTTCATAATCCAGAAAGCTTTCAGAATAATGTCTTCCCCTGGAAGGAATCTGTCTGGATACTGGAATACCACCCACTCCCAAAAATGACATGCACAGGGATCTTAAGATGTGAGTCATCTTACTCAGCCCTAACTGAAGTTGTTTTTACAGAAACCAAATCCACTCTGAGCAAAAAGATAGGCAATCCTCTGACATCACAATCCAACTGGCACAATCCTGCACAGCTTCAAGAGCCTTCTCCATTCATGTTGACTGCAGTGGTGATGAGTGAAAGCCAGCCAAACGATTCCCAAAGTAAATGCCATCTCAGACTCAGCAGATAAGCCACTATACCCTCAAGCTGCGCCCCCTCTCCATCCAGCAATATGGGCATAAAACTGGCCTGCCTCACAAGGCTGTTGTAATTTAGAGATAATGTATGTAGAATGCTCTGAACCCTTCAAAGAAGTGCTAAGAGTCACCATAATCAGATGCATGAAATACCAGTGTGCATACATAGAACAACCTCCCCCAACCTGGTGCCCTCTAGTGCAACTCCTACCAGCTCCAGCCAGCACAACCTCCTCATTCCATGTCACAAACTGTTTTTGACATTCCCCATGGTTGCAAAAGCAGCTAGTCATGGGGCATGGCTGAGAAGCTGCTGTCTGAGAACCAGGAGTGAATCACACAGTCCTTTGGATCCTGTCCATTAGCTGCATCATTCCCTCTTCAAAAACAGCTCCTCAAAGAGCAATCCGTAATTAGCTTAGATGAATTTGCAGCGATGGGCATGTTGCGGGGGTGCTCCTCCTGAGAACACACAGATAGGGAAAGGGAGGGAGGTCCAACTACAGAGCTACAGGGATTCTGCTTCAACCGAACAGCAGCTGAAAGGCATAAGGCCAAGAGCAATCCTTTGTCAGTTGCCACCCCTTCTGAAGCCTAATGCTTTCAATACCCCACTGGCTTTTCTGCCTGGATCAAAGGGGGGGGGGAGTCCATTCCTAATTGAGCCAACCGTTTAACTTTTTGATGTACTTTGAAAAGAGTTCACACCAAGGAATTTAAATACTATTGCACCTGGGAGGTTTTTAAGCTTTACAAAAAAAGGGAGGGTGTTTTGTGCTTCAAAAACCCAACAATACTTCCAGACGACAATCGATACATGCAAAAAACCACTTTGCAAAGAAGGGGAGCGAAATTGCTAGCCAATGCAAACACCATCGTTTCTGGTAAGTCAGAGGGGAGAAGGATTGCAATGTGATGAAGAGGAGGGATTCTTACCTCTCCAATCTGTCATGGTGTGGTGCAGTCAACACAACAATGAAATGTGAAGAGCACGCAGGGAAGACGGGAACAGGCACCGAAACACACAACAGGGAACAAAATCCACAATGGGAGGGGAGATGAGAAGGAAATGGAGGAGGAGGAGGAAAAACAACTCAGAGTTAATATATGAGCAAAAACCGGAACGTGGGGGGAAATAAAAATGTATTGTTTTATTCAATATATTAAACAGATGAAACACAGAACAAAACCTAGGCTAGGGTACCATAGATTAACAGTGGTTAAAGTTTTACCAACTAACTTCCAAATAGCATGCAAGACAATTGCATGGGGTGGGGGAGAGTCTGAAATGAGGTGATAAGAACAATCTGTATGATTCCTGGCTTAAGCTCAAAATCACGACACAGAAAAGGAAATTAGCAATAGCAAAGGGATTTGTGCCTAACAAAAATCCTTTGCCAAACTTAAATGTAGTTTCCCCTTGCACTGATCTCATCCCCACCCAGCCCTGCTCTAATCGGGTGAGAAAACGGGTTCACTCCCCTAAGCAAAGGAACTCACTGCCTCCTATGTCATGGGCGAACCCAGCCCCTGCCCAGCAGTTATTCGCTTCAGCAAAGGACCTAAAGAAATATTTTGTCCCAGGCTATTAGCGGAGTTGAGGGAGGGGGAGGGTTGTTGGGGATCCTGGAACAGGAGGAAGAAGTTGTGATTCTGTGATCTAGTTGAGATTCCTGCATTGCAGGGGGTTGGACTAGATGACCATCAGAGTTCCTTCCAATTCTATGATTCAACAACCCCTGCCAGTCAGTGTAGACCATACTGAGCTAGCTTGACTAAGGCAGCTTCTTATGTCGGGCGGAGGAGTTGGTAAGTCTAATGCATTTGTGGGGACTGTGATCTTTCAAAAAGCTGAGGGGGTGGCAGCTAAGTATATCCCCTTCCTCTTCTACAGCGAGGGCAGATTGCAAACAATCTCCACCTAAGCCCCCCATATGATACCCACAGACTGCACTGAATCATTGAAGGATGGAGCCAGGGAATCACAAACCTGGGTTGACTGTGAGACAGCCTCATCCATCGCCAGAGCCCGTTGGCGGACATCCTCCTTGATGCGGGAGTACATGGCTTCTGCCGTCAAGTATTTCTCCTTTACCATCTCTCCTTCTTCTGGGTTCAGCTCACTCAGCTGTGGCCCGATTTTCAGCAGCTTATCAATATGGGGTTTGTGTTCCGCAATCAACTCTCTCAGTTGCTGCAAAGCGAAGAATTGCAATGAGACTCAAAGATGATACCTCCTTGCTTTATGCATTTCACTACACTGTGATCCCAGGTTCACAAATCAAACAAAAGAGCAGATTCTGCAATTAAACCAACTGCGTTTATTGGCTCCAAAAAGCTAAAGAACTTGTGTTTGCTCAGCATCATGTGATAAGATGCAGAGACCATATTAACCTCGAGCTGTAATGCTCAAAGCCAGCCTGGTGCCCTCCAGAGGTGTTGGACTACAATTCTCATCTCCTTCAGCCAGCAGACTGTGCTAGCTGGCATTGGTGGGAATTGTACTTCAAAATATACTGAATATATACTAAAATAAAGTGTGGAAACACTGGGTGGAATTCAAGGTCGCACTAATGCAATCATTCCGTCAGCGCACGCATTTCTGCTAGCCAGATGGAGCTATCTCCCCTCTCCCCTCCCCCACCCCCAGTGCTGCTCTGGGTTTCTCCCCAAAACTCCAGAGTGGAATTGGGAGAAGCATAGGGTGCAGAGAGCAGTCTCACTGTGCTAGTGGGAGTCCTTGTGCTGGCTTCTGCTACTGCACTAGGTTAGCTGAATCCGTCCCAGACTGAATTCATAATCTGCATTGCAGAGATCTTTTATCACTACATGATTCAGTAACTACTTCTACCGTTTTCAGCAATAAGATGAGGGCATTGTGATGCCCTCTCTCTGCTGCCTTGGGTAATCCAAAGGGGATCCAAAGAGAGTTACGAGGGCAAATTTAACTGTCTTTCCAAAATTCCAACAGGGCTTTGGGATACAAAACCCTCACCCTCCTACCCAACCAATCACTAACTCCAGTCTTTCCCCTCCTTCCATTCCCTAACCCACTTGCTTCTCTAGTTGACTGCTGCCCAGTTTCCACATGTTCTGCTCACCAACCTCCCTCAGCTTGCAAATGTCCGCTTGCAAACAACCTCTGTCCCTCAGGAAGGGCCCCTGGCAAAGCTCAGCAACTCTCCTGAAGCCAAATGTTTTCATGGTCCGCACATTTGGGGCTTGCATTATCGCCCGAACACAGAGGGACTTTTGCTTGCTTCTCACAATCAGAGTTCTAAAGGTCTATACTTTTTTTAAGCCACACAGATTCATACCATGGGTGTCTGCAGAACTTTTTTTTGAGGGGAAAGTCAATGCAAAGTGGGGAGCAGGCTATTTCCCCCCGCCACAAGCACAAAAGAGAAAACTAAAGCCTGCAAATTTAGCCTCATATCTCAGGTTATACAGGTGTGAGAAACTTAAGTTTTACAAAACTGAAAGCTGGTGGCCTGGGCATTCATGCTTCTCTCTCATGCCCCCACCCCCTTCTTACCCTCATGTCTTCCTGCTGCTGCTTGAGGTGCTCATGGTCAATGGCCAGAGGGGGCAACTGCCCAATCAACACCTGCGTCTCTTCCAGCCAAGGGTTGAGCTCTTCGTAGGTCTCCCAGAACTGGTTGACTAAGACCTGGGCACGCTCCAAGCGGGCGTAGCGCTCTGAATTGAGGTGGCTGATGTCATCGTACTGCTTCAGAAGACACTCCGTCTTCTCCTGCAGGAAGAGTAAGATGTGAAGCTCAGGGAGGACGTGCAAGGATTAAGAGGCCTAGGAGATGTCGGGTGACGGTTTTCATGACCCAGGTCAGCAGGTCTGCTCCATTCTGTATTCATTTTCTTATATGACTGGATTATGTTCCAGCCTGTTTTCCTAAATAAATCTCCCCACACTGCCTCTTGGGCCCTTCACATAGCTCTTGCCACTAGCCAACAGGCACACATCATTTGGTACTCTGAATTTTGGATATAATATACTTTAAGAGGAGGGGAAATGGTCTATCTGAGTCAAAGAACAAAAGCAGATGCACGGAATACCAACTTGATTCTTTTTATTTATTAGTTTTATATCTCACATTTCCTTCAAGGAGCTCAAAGGGGTGTATATGGCTCTCTGCCTCTAATTTATCCTCACAACAATCCTGTGAGGTAGGCTCAAAGATGATGACTGGCCTCAGGTCACCCAGTGAGCTTCCTGGCTCAGATTTGATCCCTGGTCTCCTAGGCCCTAGTCCAATACTCTAACCACTACACCAAATCACCTTTTGCTTTGCGCTAACTAGACATTTCTACCTACTGGCTATAAATGCATAGTGCAACTTCCAATAGCTAAGTACTAGCAAACAAAAAACAAAAAAACTTGGTTAGCCCAGGGGCAGGACCACTGAAAACATGCACCAGTAAAACAGGGCTGGCCCCTGGCTGAGTGTTGCCCTCTGCAGCTTTCTTGTCTCTGACTAGAGCAGCCTTAGTCAACCCAGTGCCCTTTGGATGTTTTGACCTACAACTCCCATCAGCCTCAGCAAGCACTGGGGGCTGCTGGGAGTTGTAGTGCAAAAACAACTGGAGGGCAGCAAGTTGGTGCATGCAGGACAAGAGATTTACCTGCAGTGTGGCTTTCTGTTCCTCCCCACAGGTTCCAAAGATCTCATTCCGCTGGCTGAGCAGCTCGTCCACAGAATCTTTGTGTCGGATGATGTCAATAGAGAAAGCCTGAAAGGTTGAACAAGCACAAAGCCATTTTTGTTAAAAAGAAGTGGGTGATGAGAGACGGCGCAAGCACCCTGCATCCATCCTGCAATGTCATTCTTGGCCTGACTGTAGCCATTGTGCCTACGCTTATCAGGGCCATAGGGTTCAAGTCTGCCTAACTCTAACCATCTAGTATGATTCAAATCAGCCTTTGCCAACCAGGTGCCCCCAGCCAAATGCCTTTGGGGTACAGCTCCCATCATCCTTAACCCTTGGCTGTGCTGACTGATGGGTGTTGTAGTCCAAAACATCCGGAAGGGACCATTGTGGGGAAGGCCAATTTAAATTTCTATCCTACCCATCAATATAGTGGTACCCAAGACAATTAACAACAAATAAGATAAAATACAACTTGAAGAACAAAGCTGTAAAATAAAAAAAAAACTGCAAAAAGCCCACCGCAGACTTGTAAAAAACAGATTAAGGAAACAGCCCGTTAAAAATAATGAGAACAGAATTGGATACAGTCTGTTCTGCTAAGCTGGAGTCCGGATGCCCCCACTTCCCCAACTCCCTTGCCCACAACACCTCATCCAATCTGCCCAATCTGAACAGCAACTCAGATTTTATTCAGAACCACCCAAGCCCGCTGATCCCCCCTCCCCCTTGTCCTTCTTATCCCTGTTGAGATCAAAACCCAAACACTGAATTGGTTCCAGAAAAAGCCAGTCATTCTTTAGACCAACTGAAATCAGCAGACTATGTAAGACAGTCATTACTAATCTGTCCTGGTGATTTCAATGGGCAGGAAGCATGGCTAAGTCTGGACCTAACCTATGGTTTCATCCATGATGCCTTTAGACCACCACACGACTCCCAAATGCCTCAAGAAATCTCAAGAGCTCCAGCTGATGCTGATGCTTCCGTGTTATTCTTCCCTGGAAGCACCCAGCCTCTCTCCTGGCTTCCCAGCACTCAGGGCCATCATCTACTCTTCTGCAACGGCACGGTTAAAAGTACCACTTTGCCCTCCAGCTCACTCCATCCAACAAGCGTTCAACCCAGAGTCCCGCACCTTTTGGACCTGAAGCTGGGCTGTAGTCTGGTCTTGCTCCAGGCGAATTGGGCCAAGCGCCATCAGCTTCCGTTTCGTCTCAGCAACCCAGGCAAGCTCTGAATCAGCTGCCTGTTCATACTGTCCGGGGAAAAGAGAGGAGAATTTAGAGCCGGCAAGACACAAACCAGAAAAAGCCTGGCATTTGCCTTTGAATGTGGGGCAACTATGAGGCTGCATGAACATTAAATGAAGAGCAAGGTG
The DNA here is from genome assembly GCF_951804945.1 of Podarcis cretensis. Lineage (NCBI taxonomy): Eukaryota > Metazoa > Chordata > Lepidosauria > Squamata > Lacertidae > Podarcis > Podarcis cretensis. The sequence continues at coordinate 35,034,114 of NC_137177.1, forward strand.
GGGGAAAGGAGGTTTTGGCTAAAGCAGTACATTCAGACCAAGCTGCAGTTTCATCTTAGGCACAGCATTGCTTTCTGACATATCCACAAGCCCCAATGCTGTTCTCCAGATGCTGCTGGGACTCAGACTCTCCTTAGTAAGGCCAATGGACAGAGGTGATGAGTCCATCAGCAGCACCCAAAGGGCCACGTGAGAGAAGGCAGCTTCTAAGCAGTGTGTGAAAATAATTTTAAGTTCATAAGTGCTGAGAAATCAAAGTTTTAAATCTACTAGCCCTGTGCAAAGATGGAAAATTCTTAGGAATCAACATTAGTGTTTCAGGCACTTGACTGATCAAGAGATGAGATTTACGGAGTTAATTCCGTATCTGAAATGAATGAATGTGTGTGAGAAAGATGACCTGAAGCTTGTGGTTTTTTGCTTCACTATTCTCGAGTGAAAACTCTGTTTTCATCCAGTTCTCCATCAATGACTCACTCATTACCCTTGAAACTGACCTTGGCCTCGCTAGTGTTACTCTGTCCGCAAAGCAGAAGACAGCCCAGAAAAAGGACCACCCAAGACAGGCTAGAAAAATAAACTGATTTTACAAATGTTTGATTCCTTGATAATATGCTCCATGAAGAAACATTACGTTTTGTGAGTTGATGTGTATCCTGTGGGTGAAATCACGTGCTTTACTGACTGGCTGTACACATATATTTAGTTCTTGTTTTGTGTTTGTGGCACATTGTACCAGTCCCGATTACAGCTTACTGAAGGCAAAGTCTCCTGTTATCTGTGTGGAGGAGTGGGACCTATTTTCTTTTTAATTTAGAAGCTTGCCCACTCCCTGCCTCCTCTGCACCAAGCCTTTTTCCATAGAAGGTCTTTATGAGGGAAGAAACAAGGGCCACTAAAAAAGCAAACTCTCAAACTCTACCTGCTGGGACCTCTGTATAGCAGCATCTATTTCTTCCACCCTTTGCTTGATGGTGTCACTGATCATCTTGTAGCGCTCATTAGTATCCGAAACCAACTTATCCAGCCCTTCGCGGGCACGCCAGGGCACCAGCTCCAGGAGGGCACGGCTGACTTCGTTCACAGTATCCAGGATAAGCCTGTGTTCCATCACCTCCTTCTTCAGTTCCTGCAAAAGAAAAGGAATAAAGGTCCAGCTGTCTGTGGTTGTGAATCCACTTGCCCTTTGGGTTGTACACAAAGGGTATTTTTTCATGATCAAAGACCGGCACAGGGCCCCCTGATGTTGGAAATCCAGGCCTCCAGTTGTTGAGATGGACAGAGGTATTTCATTTGTAGTGGAAGGAAAGAGGAAAGAACATTTCCCATCCCAGCAGAAGTGGGCAAGGCATCTTCCTGGCTGTGGATCACAGGCCAGTGTATGATAACAACCACTTTTACTTGCAGGTGCTTTAAACTAAAAAGCAGACATAGCTGTGTCAGTCCATTAAAAAACCCTCCAAAGTCTGCAAATGCCTTTATTAGGAACAATCTAAAAGCTTCTAAGCTCTCCATAACTCTTCAGAATATCACACAAAGCTGGGAGTATGGACAATTTTTTTTTAAAAAAACAACCCAAAACCCAGGGAAGTAGAGCAATTAGCAAGCCATGAAGTCAGCACTTGTAGACACATTCCAAGAGGAGGATTGCAGATGGAGAAGGTTCCCTCTCTGATACTACAAACAACAGGTTACACAGCGAGGCTCATTTGGTAAAGTAACAATGGCTTCTTGCCTGCTGAGAAGTCCTAGAGAACTTACAAGCTGGTCACATCTTTGTGAGTTTTTGGTCCGTTAGTTACTAACTACTTAGCACACTCACTGTTACTACCAAAGCCCACTCTCCTTTGAAAACACTCTGCCTGAGTGTGGAATGGCTCCTGACCTTCTGCCTCTGCTGGAACTGAGGGATCTGCTCCCCGACAGGAGAGTGCCCTCCACCCGACGTCAGCTCCTCTTCCACCAGACCCATCCAGTCTGTCAGCTCCTCATGCGTGGACTGGAACTTGGTGGCCAGCTGGCGGGCCTGCTCCAGAGTGCGGAGAGCCTTTGAGCTGGCTGTGGTGATATCCGAGTAGCGGGTCTTGATGCCGTCCAGCTTCTCCTGGATGAGCAGCACCTCTTCCCCTGCAGGGAGCCACCAAGTGTTTAGCTGCAGCAAGCTCTAGTCATTTGGTTTAGAGACTTCTTTTGTTTTGCCACTTTATCTGTAGGCTTAGAAACTACTTCTCAAACAAAAGCTACCAAAGTAGAATACAATAAGATTAACTCCCCACATGTTATAGACTCAATAAGCTAAAAACAATAAAACAATTTCTATACTTAATGTTCTAGAAAATGACAAGCCTTCTTAAGCAAAAAGCAGCAAATACTTGGGATTTAAAGCCCCTGCTTTCAACCCCACTCCAAGCCACCCTTTATAAGAAAATAAGAAATGAAGTGGGTGAATCTTTTTTTGGGGGAAAGTTGTACTATGTTCTGCAGCCATTGGTACAGAGGAGTCAATGAAGAATGACAGGAAGGATTGTGGGGAGCGCAACAGGTTGGCTAGCCTTACCTGTGGTTTGCTTCAGAAGGGCCTGCCCGTTCTTAATGGCCTGGTCTACATTCTTCTTGCGGTTCATAATCTCATCATTCAAGGCCTAGGCGGGGGGGGGGGAAAAACCTTGTGTCAAAGGCGAGTTCCCCTGGAGAGGCTCCTCTTTGACCAAAAAAAGTTTCCCCCACTGGGGCTCCAACAACATTAGCACATAGACGGAGTAAAGGTGGCACCCAAGAGACATCTGTGGCTCCCTTCCACACAGGAAGCCTCTGGGAGGGGACACAGAAGCAGCCTGAAGCCTAAGGAAGGCAGGGCATTGATGATGCTCACTATTTCCACCAAAAAGAAGAGGAGGGAGAGTCTTAGGCAGACCACCACTGCATCAAGCTAGGAGGAATACTTACACCAGCCTTTCCTAACCAAGTCCAAATGTTCTGGACTACAAACCCCATCAAGCCCAGGATCATGGGGCTGATGGGAGCTGTAGTCGAAAACCTATGGAGAGCGCCTTTGGGAAGGGCTGCTTTAAGTAGAGGGTGGCAGCCTTCTAAAAGGCTTGACTGGGACAAGGGTTGGTCATCATTCTCTCTCTTTTTTTCCCTTTGGCACAGCGATAACGCCGGTTTGTGTGGTGGTATGGGGCAGCAGCAAGGGTGGGGCTGGTGTTCTAGGGAGATATTAATGGCCCAGATCAAAATCAAAAGACTCAAAGCAACAGAAACAAAGGAAAAGATAAGAAGAATAAGAATACATTATGGAAGATGGGAAAATATAATAATAATAATAATAATAATAATAATAATAATAATAATACATCATGAAAGATGGGAAAATGAGTCAGTACCAGGTGGTCGGCATGCTGCCTCTGCAGGATGTCCCGCTTGTAATCCTTGACGGCTACTGAGCTGAGCTTGTCCTCAACCTCAGCCAACCAGTTGAGCACCTCCACCTCGTCCTCCCCAAAGAGCCGGGCGTTGGACAAGGCCTGGTCAAGAAGGGCAGCCTTCCGGCCACACCGGTCGCAAACCTCTGCATACCGGGACTCAAGCAGGTCAAGCTTCTCAGCCAGCGAGGCCTGCTCAGCCTGACAGCTCAAGGAGGCCAGGGACTGTCCAGTGTTGACTGCCAGAGCCACAGCTGAGCCATGACTCTCTATCTCCTCATCGAGGGCCTGGAGATCCGTGAGATGGTTTAAGAGAAGGGGGAACACAAAACAAGTAGACAGAAACTTATGACTGAAAATGGAATAAACGGGAAACAAATCTAAAACAAAACTGAGAAATGAGCGTGTCTGATGATCATGCAAACTCAAAGTAAAAATATCCACCCACGAGGGCAATAACATATATGAAATAAATTGTTTAAATAAAGAAAAGTGAGAGATGGGAGTTTTGTTTCATTCTTCTCCGGAGGCCAGGTAATCTCATGAACAGGAGTTATAGCTGTGGCTGCTATTTTCATAGCTTAAAGAGGAAAAGTTACTGAATTTGGGAAAAGGTGTGTGTGGTGGGGTGTATCTCCCACACAATTCCCTTCTAATGAGCCAGGATTCTTCCTACCCAGAGACCCCTGATTGACACCAACAATGATTCCTTCTTGCGATTGGCTGAGCTGACGTGACAACACTCAAGTGTTCAAACACGCTAAGGCTGCAATCCTATACACAATTAGCTGGGAGTATGTCCCACTAAACCCAATGGACCTTATTCCAAGCAGACCCATCTAGGATTGCACCAAGTGCAGGATTCTAGGATTTAGTGATATGGGCAATATGCTAGGAACTACTAAAGTTAAAAACCTAAGAACAACCCTGCTGCCGGATCAGTCCAATAGCCCAGTATCCTGCTCTTATACTGGCCAAACGAATGCCTGTAGGAAGTCTGCAAGCAGGACCCAAGTGTATCGGCGTTCTACCTGTCTCTGATTCCCACACCTGCTATTCAGAGGTATACTATGTCTGACAGTGAAAGCAGAACATAAGTCATCACGGGTAGTAGCCATTGGCAGTCTTGTCCTGCATGTTCTGAGGCTCAACATTTTGCTTGGATACAAACCATGAGACTCTTCATTCTGAATTCCAAGCAACTCAACTTGGCTTAAGGATTGTTCCGTTATGACATGCATGTTTCCAACCTCCCCCACCCCCGCCCCCAAATCTTATTCAGGTACCCAGGTTCCACAGCAGCAGCTATTCTTACTGAAGTGCCTACCGCACAGTGCTCCCCCGTCACCCCCACATTTCACAATTCCCTGGCAACCCTTTGCCCACCTTATGCCGGCTTATCTGCTGCTGGATTTTGGCCGTCTGAGTCCCAATGGGCTCCGAGTTGGCCAGTTTCTTCTCAGTCACCGACAGCCAGTCAGAGATGGGCTCTGATGTCTCGTGGAACTGCTTGGCCAAAACCAGGATCTCCTCCAGCTGGTTTTGCCTGTGGCAAGAAAAAAACAAATCCATCAGCAACAATGGGGGGGGGGGGAGCGAGGAAGAAGATGAGGCTACTTTGCAATTCCTGCAATAACGAAGAATGAAATGAGCACCCAGAGTATTTATCCTGAGAAAGTTGAGCAGATAACCAGGTTCAGCTTTTTCACCAGGGATTCTGCTAGAAAGCATTTTAAGAGACTTCCAGGACTGGCTGGAACAGCCTTCGCCAAGGTGATGCTCTCCAGATGTTTTGGCCTACTACTCCCATCAGCCCCAGCCAACATCTGGAGGGCATCATCTTGGCAAAGGATGGGCAAGAGCCCCTAGGGTCATTAACTACATCACCCTTTTTTGAAGACAGGATTAATGTATCAAGAGCCTGCCTCATCAACCTTTCAGAGTTCGAGAGTGCCAATAAGATTGCTGAAACATGTAGTCTGGCAGACACTGGCAGACACTGCATAGTTGAGCTCCCTAAAAGTTTTCCTCTACCCAAACACTTCTGAATAAACTCAGCAGTCACAGGGTGAAAGGACAGATCCTCTTAAGGATCAGCAGTTGGTTAAAGAACAGGAAACAGAGTGTGGGAATAAACAGACAGTTCTCACAATGGAAGGAAGGAAGCATGCAGTAAAGTTCCTGAAGGATCTGTGCATTGGAGCTGATGGTGCCCCTGAACTTGTTCAGGAATGATCTGGAGACAGGAGTGAGAAGGGAGCTGACAAAGTTTGTGGATGACACCAAAGTATTCAGTATGATGAACAACCAAGCGGGCTGTGAAGAGCTCCAAAAGGATGTCTCCAAAACAGGGCAGGCGGTAACAAAATGAGAAATGCAGTTCAATGAATATATGAATAAAGTGATAGATGCATGAAGCAAAGCAAAACAAAACAAAAACAAAAACAAAAACAACCCCAAAACCTTAATGATATATACACTGATGGGGCCTAAAGTGGAGATGATTGACCAAGAAGGGAATTGTGGGTTCAGTGAAAATATCAGTAATTTTTGTAGCCCCGTGCAAAAGTTCTCCTGCACTGACTGCCTCCTCTGAAATGAACCACAGCTGTTATCTGTTCTTGCACAGCTACCATTCATTGAAAGGGGACCTCCCCCTTTTTCTTACATCTGCAAGGGTGGTCTTGAGGACTGCCCTCCACAGACATTAAAACATCCTGGACTGGCCCTGGATGGTCAAAGGTTATCTGCTACCACTGCTGGTTTAATTGGTATCTGAATTCTGTATTTTTGTTTTATGCCGATTTAATCTTACAGTTTGATTTTGGTTTATACTGCACATATCTCTATCTTGGCATCTTCAAGTGAAGGGCAGATGATAAATATTTTAAAGATGAAAGAAATACTGTGGCACAGAAGCGTGTTCCACACGTGCTGCTCATGGTGCTCTAGGACTCACAGGATCAATAGGGTTTTTGTGTGTGTGAGTTTTACAAGCAAGAGACTCTCCTGCAAGTAGTGCATCCCATCCTGTGGACACAGTTTGTATTCTTCAGTCCTGCTAACCACATTCAGCTGCAATGTCCTAGCCATAGGGCTCAGAAGTTCAGAGTGATTTCATTCAGAGCACAGGCATGAGACAACAGCTTGTTTTGCAAAGTTATTGTGTGCAATGCACAGGCAGTCACAGTTCATAAAATAACTCGTGTTATGAAACAGCAGGGTTACCAGAGCAAAGGGCCACAGCTCAATGGCAGAGTATCTGCTGTGCATGCAGAAGGTCCCAGGGGTGCAGCCCCCAGCAGCATCTCCAGGCAGGGCTGGGAAAGGCTCCCTGCCTGAAACCCTGGAGAGCTGCTGCCAATCAGAGTAGCCTGTACTGAGCTAGATGGACCAATGGTCCGACTCAGTATAAGGCAGCTTACCAAAAGAACATCAAAGTATACTTCGCTGGGAGAGGAGAGCGCAAAGCAAAGGTCACTTTCTCCCGCTTCAGTGCTAAATTACAACAGACAAGCTTGCATCCTACAGGCCTTGTAGCTTACCTGGCTGTAGCTTTGCTGAGAAGTCCTGCCCAGTGGCTTCCAAGGCTCTCCAGTTGGGCAACTATCTTCTCCCTGTCTGCTGGTTCAGCAGACTGAGCTATTCTCCCACCCTCTGCTTGGATCATCTCGACAGTAGCTTTCCGGTCATCCAGGAGACGCTGGAGCAGCTTTGGAATAAAGTATTAGAAAGTGATAATTATTCTGCTAAGGAAGGAATTACCCTTCTGCTTTCAGTAAGGCCAACAGTCCCCAGAGCTCCCCCTCTGCTAAACTCACATTTCCCTCCTACCACTCTTTTAACTGTGCCCTCTTTCTCCCCTTTCACTCACCACCATCAACTTCAAGTTCCCAGACCTCACCCAACAAAGGCTGCCTTTTATGCCATTCCTAGTGGGGGCTGTCTCCACACTAAAGGTTGGGTGTCTGCCCCCTATATTGTCCCCTCTCTGTTCTGCAAAGCTCATCAACTACCAACCTCTTTCCTTCCTTCTCCTGCTTATTTGACAATGGCACAGTTGGTAGATAGAAGCCGTCTGCCAAAAGGAAAGCAAGTGAAACCTTTCCTGTCAACTGGGGATACCTGGGGCTGCTGGTGGAGCTGAGTGCCCAGAGCAGAGAGAGGCCATGGAGGGTCCTGCCAGCCAGCTGTGCTCTGTGAGTTCAAGGTCCCCTGGCTTCCAACTCCTCACCTTTTGCTCCTGAATCTGAGCCTTCACTACTTTATATTCAGCAGATGGCGGCTTCTGGTTGGAGATGAGCTCCTCCGTGTCGGCCAACCAGCTCAGCAAAGGCTCCAAGGCATCCTGGAACTTTCCACAATGCAACAGGGCTTCCTGCAGCTGTGCGATCCTCTGCGCCACCTACATTTTGCCAGAACATAACAGTCACACATATATATTGCTACAGAAGCATTTACTGGTCAACCATTTGGAAAGAGTGCTTCTCAGATTCGCTTCATTTTCACAGTCACTGTGCAAGGTAGAACATTACTTCTCTTGAGTTCTTCACGGCCTAGGACCCTCGTACCTACGGGACCGCCTCTCCCAGTATGCCCCACGGAGGACCTTAAGGTCCATAAATAGCAACACCCTAGAGGTCCCGGGCCCTAAGGAAGTTAGATTAGCCTCAACCAGAGCCAGGGCTTTTTCAACACTGGCTCCAGCCTGGTGGAATGCTCTGTCTCATGAGACCAGGGCCCTGCAGGATCTGATTTCTTTCCACAGGGCCTGTAAGACAGAGTTGTTCCGCCTGGACTTTGGCTTGGAGTCTGTTTGATTCCCTCCCCCTCTTTCTTTTTCCCTTTCTCCTCCTGCGATGAGGATGCATTTTAATGTTTTAATGTTGTATTTTAATCTTGTTTTCAAGTTGTATTCATTCAACTTGTTTTTTGTTATTGGTTGTTAGCTGCCCTGAGCCCGGCCTTGGCTGGGGAGGGCAGGGTATAAATAAAAATTATTATTATTATTATTATTAATTTTTTTTAAGTGACTATTAACATTTATGTAAAAATCGATTTCCCAATAATTGGTCACTCTCTAGGATGACCAAGCAACAGAATCCAGAATGAATCTATACAGAGAGAAGCAAACACAACTCACAATGGTGGACAGATCCACTGGGGGACACAGTTATCTCCCACCCCCAGCCACTTCCCTAAGAGTGCCCCTTTTACCTTCTTTTATACGCAGGAATAGACACTGTGAAGACACTGTGGGGGGGGGAAGGCCCACATCTATTCTCCATGCCTAGCACTAGGTGGCCTGGCGTTCACTGACAATGATCTTCACTCTGCTCATGGGCAGGCACCCTCCTCCTGCATCCTAACAGCTCCCATGCAATATAAATAGTTGAAGTGCATTTTAAATCCCACCTTTCTTCCATCGTGGAACCCAAAGTGGCATACCTGGGGTTCCCAAGGCATCTCCCATCCAGGCATCAACCATGTTCAGGCCTGGTTAGTTCTGCAAGGTGGTCACCTTGTGTGCCTGCAGGCTGTATCCCACTGCCCCTCCCAGCAGAAGGACGTTGTTAGTAATGCCGAGGAGCCACCAAGTGCAGCTCACCTTCTTGTTGAGGGTGTTCCAGCGGGTGTTGATGTCCTCCATGTCATGTTCCAAGCCCTGGACGTCACAATTCTTTCCTGCACTCTGGATGAGTCCCTGTCTGAGCCCATTGACTTGCTGCAGTTTTGCCTGAAGGGGGTCAACTTGCTCCTTCTGGAATGTCTGAGGAAACATGGAAGCGGGGGATGGGGGAGGGAGAGACAAAGGATGTGAACCTCCATCACAAATCATCAACTGTCTTACTTAGCCTCTTTATTTGCTATAGTTTTATCAGGCCGGGAACTCAGGGCAGCATACTGTACATGATTAGCCCCACTCCAATTTTATCCTAACAACAAACTTGTGAAATAGATGATGCATTAGTGGAGATTCTTACTGTCCCAAGGTCAAGATGACTGGCTGTCAGTGAACATCAAGGCTATGGAGGGATTTGAATCCAGGTCTCTGTCAGCACACAACATTGATCTAAATCTAACACCAGACTGGCAAGAAGCTGCTCAGTACTTTCAGGCACCCTTGGCCTGCCTTGTACCCCCAAGACTTTTCGACAACAATTCCCATCATTCCTGAATATTGGCAGTGCTGGCTGAGCTGATGCGAGTTGCAGTACAAAATATCTGGAGCACACCCAGTTGATGAAGGCTGCCTTAGGGCAATCCCTGGAGGCTACTGGCTAACCATTTCATTCTGTCTCCAGCTGTGGCTGAGAGCATCTCCTACATATGAATGCCAGACTTCATTTACAGATCACACCAACCCATGAATGAAGCTTGCAGACATAGCAAGTTAATGAGAATGGACTAGCTTACTAATTGGCTATCAGTATCTTTAGCTGAGGATATAAAGGTATTTGCAGAGAGGAATCTGGAAAAAGGTTTTAAACACAAGCAAAAAGAAAGAAAATACTGTGTGCAGCTGAGCTATAAAGGGTATCTCTGTAAAAACCAGCCAGCCAACCTGATAGACAAGAAGAGTGTTAGCTCTGTTGCATTTAGAGTCGGGAGGAAAAGTCATAGCAACAAATGAGGCTGTACTGAAACACAACATGTGGCCCTAGAAGGCAAAGTGGCCAGCAGCTACATCTCTCTCCACCACCACCTCCTGCACCAGAAAAGCCAGATTAGCTACACACCCACACTCCTCTGTAAACTTGACAGGCACAATTCACTCTCTCTCTTGGAGAAAAGCTTATCCACCTCCCTCTCTCAACACCACTGGAGAGAGCACCACATTCCACAGCATGTTCACACCAGCTGCACAACTGCTTCCTATACACTGCCTTCCACATGCACAAGGTATCATAAACATATGGAAAGTTTGCTGCATTATCACTCAAAAGGACAAAAGAAAGATGAGTGCAATTGCTCAATCTCCAAGATCTTCCCACGACCTTGTGAGAGGAAAAAAAGCTCCATAAGGCAAAGCAAGGTTTAGAAATAAAGGGAGGGAAGAAGGTGCGAGATAAAATCAGGAGAAGGCTGTTCCTATCAGGGAGCCCTGGATCTTCTGAAAAGTACCTGATGACAGACAAGACTCTGACAAAGAGCTGCCATTTCTCCTTCCCAGGAAAGGGAGGCTCCTGTGAAGGGGAAATGGTAGCAGAGGAGGAATTAAGAAAAAGGGGAAGGCAGGTAGCTCCTTCACTTGGGAACACTACAGCAGAAGAGGCCATTTAGCCATGTGGGCACGTGAAACGCCAAACCTCTGCAACTCCCAGGAATACATATGATCACAGGTAGGGAAGAATCCAATGGCTGGAATCAAGAGAGAGTCATATGAACACAAATTCCTACACAAAAGATGCTTCCATGTTGGAATTTGCACTGCCTATTCAAGGCTCAGGAAGGCAATCTCATCCAAACTGCTCACTGTCAAGCTAAAGCATCCCTGGAAAGAGACCCTTGGGCCCACTAAGGACCAGTTTAGATATGTTTTGGACTACCTGATTCTCAGCTTGTTGACTCCCAGCTGCACATGTAAACTGATCTCAGTGACGACGACAAGCCCTGTGTGTTTCTGGGAGTTCTGATAATATACCATGATAGAGCGCATGGCATGTTGCTCTTTCATGTCACTTGGTTCCCTCCCTGTGGAATGGGAAGAACAGTGGCCTGCTTCACACAGAGCTGGGCAAACTCCAAGGAACCATCAACAGCAGCCACAGTGGCAGATGACATAGGACTGCTTGCCCTGGATGGTTGCTAAACAGCAGAGGCCCAAAGCCAAGCTGGCAGATGGAAATTAAGGAGGATATACTTTATGCTGCAACTTCCTTTTGTAGGGACAGAGCAAAGGATGAGTTTACTAAACCTGCATCCCAATCCCTTCTGCCTCACTTCCATGTCTGGCGCAAAATTTTCACTGTGATCTTCAAAGTTCTTTATAGAGGGCTGGATTTACTATTTTTTTATTTAATGAACACAAAGGAGTTATGTGAGTCAATAAACACCTGAAGGTTTGATGCTGTCCTGGAGAAACATCAACTGTCATTCCAGCGCCTTCCCCTCCCCCCACCTGACCATATCATTCCTGTTTGATTGGTCTAGCACCTCATTCTCTTCCCAGCTGCCTCCCGCTCCTCTTGCTGCCCTTTCTCTCCCAGAACTTCCTTTTAAAATGCACACAGTCCCTTCTCCTTCAGCTTACATTGATTCAACTTATGGGAAGGGCTGTAGCTGCATGGAAGAGCACCTATCACAAGATGCAGGAATAGTCACCAACCTAGATGGCTTTAAAAAGATTAGACAAATTCACAGAGGAGAAGGCTATCAATGGCAATTAGCCACAACGGCTATGCTCTGCCTCCATCACTGCATTCAGGTCCAGGCTTCCCATCTTGCTGGCCAGCCGGAGAACAGGATGCTGGATTAGTCAGTTCCTCTGGCCTATCAAGGCTCTTCTTATAATTAACTGCTTTGCATGCAGAAGCTCCTAGATTCCTCCGGGCATACTGTATTTACAGGAGGAAAACAGGGCAGTTGCCCAGGGTGGCAAATTAAAGGAAGAGGCATTGCATTTAATCTGTTGGGAGCTGCCCAGAGTTGCTGGGAAACCCTACTGGATGGGTAGGGTATAAATATATTATTATTATTATTACTATTATTATTATTATTATTATTACCACCTCCCCACTGCCCTACAAGACAGCAACTCCTCTCCTCAGAAGGAGGCGAGAAAAAGGGCAGAAGAGCCTCCCATCCCACCATGCCCTTCGAGCCACACCAGCTGCATGCAGCCCCTGGACTGGTTCTTACTCTTTGCACGAAGGCTGCCATCATGCACTGCAAGAGACAGTTCTGTGCACACCTTACTTCGGAGGCAGCAAATGTTTTCTGCTTGGGACAGAAGACAGAATAAATACATTCACTGTATCCAAGTAGGGGTGGGAAGGAATCCCTAGAGACCTGCTGCCAGTTGTGTAGATACTCCTGGGCTATATGGACCAATAGTCTGACTTAAGATTAGGCATCTTCCTACATCCTGGCAGTCTTCCTTTGGACCTCCATTTTAAAACAAAAAGTTGTCTTTAATGCTTCTTCTTATTGGGCCAACATCTATTGGCATATCACTGAGACCAGGTGCAAGGAACCTTTCGCCCTCCAGATGTTGCCAAACTGCAACTCCCATCAGCTCCAGAAAGCATGGCTGAAGACCAAGGATGGTGGGAGTTGTTGTATTTCAGCAACAACTTGAGGTTCCGCACATCTGGTCTAGGCAAGGAGTTTTGTGTTACTCGAAAGCTACAGACATTGGTTCAGTTATAACAGAGAGCTTTGTCTTGCTGGGATCCTGCCAAGATACGCCACCTAGAAGAGCCTCTTTCTCATGCTTCATTGGGAGAACCCTTTTTTTTATTAACAAGATTTATCAGGTGCCTTTCCAAAAGATCAAGTCAACACACAGCAATTCTGTAAATATCATATTAAAATGCATGATTTGTGCAGGTGTAAGCGGTAGAATTCATCTGCTGTGGCATTTAAACACAATTACTTCAAACTACAGACTTTTGTTTTATAACAAAAAAAAAAAAAATTAGATGTGTGATTAAATCCCATAGGGCATTTAACCATGACCAAATGTATTAAGGTCCAGAGCTGAAAAAACATTCAAATTTCAAGCAGTGCATTACGCAACATGCCCCCCCCCCCGCAATTTCTTAGTACCTGGTTGCTGGGGTTTTTTTAAGCTGCTGAGTAATTGCTAGAACACAAGACTCCCAGGACGAAGTCTCTTATTCATCCAATAGCCCTGAATCACCACTATTTGTCAGTTTGCCCTACCTCATAGGGGTGTCATGATAAATGTCAGCAGCAGGAGTGGGAGAAAGAAAAAGCACGCTCATACTCATTCACAGCCTCCCCAGGTGCTCTGGACTCCCACTCCTGCCAACATAGACAATGGTGAGGGATGATGGGAGTTGTAGTCCAAAACACCTGGCAAGGTAGTTTTTGGTGATCTTTAAGGAGCCCTTTGCTCCCAGGGGAAAGTGGCACATGAAAAGTAAATCAGCAGCAAAAACCACCAAACTGAAGCAATAAATTGCTCTGTTCATAAGAAAATGAGGAACAGCAACACATTTCTAAAGCTTTGCAGCCAGCTAAAGATTTACCAGCCACTTCCAAACAAAACTGTGCCCAAACTTCCCTATGGTTTACGGAGGGCCCTGAGCGAGACAGCTGCGATGCAAGGCAGCAAGAATCTAAGCTTGGAAAAGTCAGGGGGAAATGTTTTCCTCCCTTGCAACGTTCAGCAACTTGTCTCCAGAAATGGGAACATGCCAGGATATTAAATGAAGATGCTGTCCAGAGCTATAGAGCCATTCTGCCATAAGAAGGATTGATGGCAACATAACAGCAAACGACTCACCCAGCCCTTCTGCTGGGACTGCTTATTTTATATTATATATTTTATAGATAGATATAAATGGAAAGGGCCCTCCTACATGCAACAGCAGCCAGACACACACACACACACACACACACACACACACACCCCAGACCGATAAGCCAGGCATGCAAGCTCTCTGAAGGGACATGCCGCCACCTCTTCCTACACGCTCCGGCCATAACCTCAAATACAAAACTTATTTTTAAAACGAACACAGGAGAGGACTCCAAAGCATTTCGCTCTGTTCAAGCAAAATCCCCACCCCCACCCGCAATCAGGAACAGCTGCCATATTTGGGTGGGAATGATCCAGAAACCAGAGACAGGTTTAGTGGGGGAGGCTTAAAAACGCAAAACCCAGCCTTAACAACCGCCTCGGCAAAAAATACTTGGAAGCATAGCTTAGAGCTTCAAATACAGAACGCGGAGAGGATGCTAGAGCGCTGGCTGGCTAGCTCTCACTTGGACAAAGGCGCAAACCTTTCCCTGATTCAGAGAAGCAAAAGCAGCAGCAGGAGGAAAGACTGGAGGGCAAAAGAAAAGGGAGAACAGACACTAACTGCCTTGCAATAGGAGGGCCAGCATGTGACCCTTTTCCTCACACCAGCCTTCCCCAACATGGCGCCTTCAAGACACACTGACCTACAACTCCCGTCAGCCCCAGTCAGCACAGCCAAACTGTAGTTCAAAAAATCTGGATGGTGCTACACTGGGAAGGGCCATTTTTAGACAGTAAATATGTGAGGGGAGAAAAGGGGGGGTCTACCTCTTCCCACTCTTCATCTTAAGAATCTTACCAGATGCAGAAATGGATGGCTTGACAAAAGTACCTTCTTCCCATCTAGACCAATGAAAAGTTTTGGCGAACTTAAAAGCTTCTGTACCATTTTGTGACATTTGGGTTAGCCCAATAGAGAAACTAAATGTGCGTGTGTTTGGGGTGGAGAATGCCAGTCCGTGTTCCTATTCACAGGAGTCAGTGTGGTGTAGTGGTTAGAGTGCTGGGAAATCAGGCTTCAAATCCCCACTCAGCCATGATGCTCACTGGGTGTGGTCTTGGGCCAGCCACTCACTCTCAGTCTAACCCACTTCACAGGGTTGTTGTGATTAAGAAATGGGGAGAAGCTTGTAGGCCATATTGAGCTTCCTGGAGAAAGGTGGGATATAAATGTAATGAATGAATGAATGAATTTGGAAGCAAGTCCTGCAGAATTACCCAGAAAATAAACAGAATTCATCTGTTTGTTATTCTCTGCTTCCCTGCCCTCCTAATGATGCTACCAGGCTTTCATTTACAAGATGCTTCTCTCAAGACTCTTTTCTAGTATCCTGTTCCCATTCTTCATGGTAAACCTGCTGACCTCTTTCTCCTACCTAACAGCTGGTTTATATTTTATCCAAGTGCAAATGCAACACACACACACTTGCAATAAATGTATCATGCAGACACACCAATCAGAAAGCCAGGAGAAGTCATGGCTTCTTGCCTAATGTACTTGCCTGTTCCCCCATCATCACACAGCTAAAGTGAGAATGGAGGATTAGATCAGGAAAACAAGAGATGGTTGAGTAAGTGGCAGCAGCTAAACACTCTCTCCCTAGTGCAGTTCCAACCATCCAGTTTGGGGGCTCACAGCTGCTTTGCACCATATTAAAAAGTGGGAGATCCTATCTCATACCTAGCAGCACAACAGTTTGGCAATGTGTGAAATGCCCCATAACCCCTCATAGCTTCTCTTCTCCCCTGTAGAACCAACCATGGCAACAGCTAAGAGCACCTTCCATATACTTCCCTGGCTGTTTTGACCCTGGGGTGTTGAGCAAATATCTCCCACTCTGGGCACCATAGGACTGATAATGTTTTCTATCAAATAGGTCTCTCTCCTCAGACTCAGCTGGACAGACTGTAATAAACCCAGAGCGATAATTCATGTCAGTTTGGCTTAGCTTGGCATCCCCTGCTCCCCTCCCCCCCACCTTTCTTCCTAATTACAGGTCTGAACTGTACAGTCTTGGCTGTGGGTGCTGCATTTTTTCACTGAGAAAAACTCAGCCTTCTGCCCACAGTTGGAGACTGTTTTCCACATATGAATTGAACACTACATCATAGCCCTTCTCAAGCCTCTGGCTACTTCTGCTTTTCTTGTTTTTCAAATGTGCAACTGTCTGAAGCGTGAGAAATTGCAACCAAGCCAAGTTCCTAGGCAGGGGGGTAGGGGGGAAAAACCAACGTCATGACAGTTTAAAAAGTACAAAAAACTAGCTTAGCTTGGTTGACAACTGTCAAAATCAGTATCCAAAAGAAAACAATGCCCTTTTATAGACGTTTGGTGCTGCAAACAGACTTGGCACAAAAGATTCTCTTTTCCAAACCCCTTCTTTACTTGGAGATTTAAATAAAAAGTTTTCAGCAACTTCTTTTCTTCTCTATGGATTTGAAAGAACCTTGACTAGGCAGTTGGTTGGTTTTTATCATTTATGTAATGTTGTTAGCTGGAATTTGCCTTATACTATTTCCCTCTTAGCAACACATTTTCCCATCTATGAGCTCTGCAGCTACCCACACTTAATCACAATCTTTCACAAGAAAATGTATAATTTGCTTCTAAGCGCATGAACATAATGCTACTTGAATAAGTCAGTTCAAGACATTGGTGGTGGCAAGAATATTTTTACGTAAGCAAGATAATGACAGGTTTGTTCTTGTTTGAAACCCTCCCCACACCTGAAAAGAAAAAGAAACCCACCAACCCAACACTGTTTCTATCAAAACCATTAAATCTGCCTACAAAATGTAACCCCCTTTCAAAGGGAAGGAGAACCCAAATTTTAACAAAAGGGAGAAAAAGTCAGGCGTGCTTTGTACTCCAAATTACATCAGTCAGTCAACTATGGATTAACTCTTCGCTTCCTCCCCAACTCCCTTCCTACAAAAAAAGTAATTTTATGTCTGATATGGCAGCGTGTGGGGACCAGGGGAAACAAATACCTCATTATCTGGAACCAATCCATTCGTTTCAGCAGGAGGCCCTTCAGCAGCGAGGGAAGAAAAGGAGGTACTTTCTGAGTCTGGCACAGCAGAGGTCAGCTCCTCCTCTCCACTTTCAGGTGCTGCAGAAGAGGGCAGCTGTGGTGTGCTGCAAACTGTATCCCACACTGCTCCAGGTGCCAGAGAGAAGCCAACTTCTGGTGGCTCTGGCACACCATCTGCACCCAATGGCATAGAGATGGCAAGGCCTTTAATTGCTTGGGCCACCTGAACAGGCTCCTTGGTGGAAGTGGACATTGTGGCATTGGCCAGCTCTTCCAGAGCAGGCCGTTCCTCTCTACTTAGAGGCATATTTTCCAAGGAGAATGGCACAGAAGCAGAGGACATCTCCTCTGCATTTGGTAAGAATGATATCAGATCCTCTGCTTTGGGCTCTGAAGTGACTCCTGGAAGACCATCTTGATCACAAACTTCTTTATATCTGGACAAGCAGGCAGCATCCACAACAGGCCCCTCTGCCTCTGGGGTTGAAGCAAGTGAGGATGGCAAAGGCAGGGTGGAACATGTTACAGCTTCTGGACCATCAGTGATAGAAGGCTCCACTCCAGCAGAAGGAAAGGGGTCAGCAAGCACCTCTGGGCTATCTGGAGGGGCATCAAGAGCCTTGTCACTAGGGAGGGGACTGACAGAAGCAGATTCCTCTCCAAAAGAAGAGGCCAAGTCTTCCGAACTGGGCTGTGCAGCAAACAAATCTTCAACAAAAGCTTGTGAGTTGGTACACACAAACTTGGCACTACATTCCTCATCCTTTGTTATCTCACTGTCCCTGCTCTGCCCAAAAAGGAACTCCAAGTCTCCAGCTTCCAAGCAATATCTCTTCTCTTCCACTGGGCTGCCTTTGGCTGCTGCTGCTGCTCCCTGCTCAACTACCTCTGGTGTTTCCTCCTGGAGAAGGGCTGCACTCGCTGACACTTCTCCATCACACAGCAGCCTTGTTAAAGGCTCAAGTTGACACACAGCCTTCAAGTTCTCAGAGGAGCCTACATGTTTTAGAGGCTCCTCAGAGTCCCGCAATACAAACTCACTTTGTGAAGGCACCCAAGAACTATCTACATCCTCTATGTCACTAACGTGGCCCCCACAAAGGAGGTTTTCTTTATCCAGTTCTGCAACTTCATCCTCAGAAACCAGCTCTGGGACATCCCAGTTGGAGAAGTCAGTCCTTTCTGATGGGTTGAGCTCATCGCAAGCCTGCAGCTCTTTCCCCATAGCGCTCACCATCTCTTTTGCCAAGCCAAAATCTGGTTGGGAGTCCAGCTCCTCAGCAGTTGTGGCAAGTTCATCATGACTCGGGGATACCTCCTTTGCTTCATAGCAAATGACAGGCTGCATTTGCTGCTGCTCAGTTTCTCTGCCAATGGCAAGAACATGGATGCAAGGAGGTGGTTCTCTACAGCAAGGGAAATCAACTGAAGCCACAGGTTCACCCATGGCAAAGTCCAACAATCCTTTGACCCTCTGGCTTTCTGCAGGGTCATGACCTGCCAACAGTTCTGCCCCATACTCCTCTATCTGACTAACTAAGGATGAGAGTGATTGTTGGGATACAGCATCTTTTTCAAGCGGAGGACTGGAAGATGTCACCTTTTCAGAGTCACCAGAAGTTTCCCGTTCAGAGTAGCACTCTGAAAGGGTAGCTTCTGCTGTACTTACTGCTTGAGAACCACATGTGGCATCAAAGTCTTCCAGATCTGAGACCACAGCAGAGTCTGCCATGCTGACTTCAAGGTGAGTCAAGGGCTGGGAGGCTCCCGCCATGTCCTTCTGCATGTCCAGCCCTTCTGAACACTGATTAGCATCCTGCACCTCCAGATCACCTGGAGCCACTCCATCCCCTCCTTCTTCGAGCATGCAAAGCTTTTCTAGTTCAAGGAACATCTGCACAGAATCCGTGTCAGAGAACTGCTCTGGGGCAAGAGAGCTGGCACAGGCTTCTAGGCCAGAAGCAAATTCCTCCTCTTCCACTTTGGCTGCTACAGCTTCAGCATTGCAGGCACCAGCCTCCTCCTCCTCCTCAAGAGTAGCGTTTAAGTCTTGGTGCGTTTCCTGGGGAACGGGAGCAGAGTTGACAGCTCGCAGCTGTGAGTCATCCCACAGCTCTTGCCAGTGAGATGGGTGGTTAGAGGTCCCTTGGACACCAGCAAAACTCTCTACAGCTTCCGTAACTGTCACGGCTGGAACACTTAATTGTTCCTTTTCTTCAGAAATATCTGTCAAGTAACAACTTCTTTTCTCAGCAGCCTTCCCTGACAGCAAGCCTTCCTCCCACTCCTCCCCAGCCTCCATCATGATCAATCGCTCATCCTCCTCAAACCTCAGCTCCGACTCAGTCTTTTCCCGGAGGTTGGGGGCGATGAGAATGCTCATTCCGGGGTCCAGGAGCTCTTCACTCAGGCAAGGAGACAGTGGCACCGTTTCTATGACACAGTCTGTGTTGTCTGCCTCCAAGGTGTCATGATGCCCACTGCCAAGGCCTGCTCTGATGGCATTTTTCATCACCCGTGGCCACGTGGCGCTCGAGAGCCTGTGGTCCCGCCGCCTGCCGCCGGTCAGGTCAACTACCATGTCCTCTGGTCCCAGAAGAGGCTGGCACTCATCCTGAGACAACTCACAGAAGGCTTCACTTAGCTGCTTCACTTCCTGAATTTCTGGAACTCCAGACAGTTTGGGAATGTGCTCCAGGGTCAACGGCTCTGACATGCATTCCCCCTGGTCGGACTGCCTAGGGCTCTCTGCCAACATGGCAGTGGACTCCTGCTTCTCTTGCAAGGATGGGTTAGAAACTCCAGCTTCTGAGACTTCACTCAAGGAGGCCTCAATTCTCTCAGCAAACTCAGGGAAATTGGGTGGCATAAAGGACTTCCATGACCGCCTGTTGACATTCTCCTTCTTCTCTGGATTTGGCCGCCGCCTTGGGGGTGCCGGTGCTGACTTGGAAACATCACTACTAAGTTTCAAGGCATCAAAAATGACCCTCTCGTCTAACTTTTTGCTCTCGGGTGCCTTTGATTCAAAGACACTGGGTGCCCCTAAAGTTCCATTGCTAGAGATTGTGCTGCCATCCCCTTTTTCAAGGGTACTCTTGGAAGGCTGGCTAGTCTTGGACCCCTGATCAATTTGCTCATTTATCCTCATGGTGTCATAGATGGACCTCTGAGGGACGTAACAGTCTTCTATATACCCATCCTCATCCTCTCCTTTCCCCAAGCAAGCAGGACTCTGCCTTAAACAGTCAGGCCTGCTGAGTGGCTTGCCCATACTTTTCAAAACAATAAAAGAAAACAGAACAGAATAGAATGGGGGGGACCCTGCAGAGAAGAGTCCCACAACAACAACAACAACAACAAAAACCTCCCCTGCCTCACAAGCTCTCCATTCAAAGCAAAATGAAATAGATTATGGTGGAGCAAGGTGTCTTTTGAAAATCCCTAATAACCACTTGGGAGGCCACAATTTTGTATTCCACAGAAGTTACAGAGCTTTCCAGAGAGAAGTCATCTTCCACCGTGGAAGTCCTTGAAAGAGGCAAGGCATTCCATGGCTCCTGCGGAAACGCTAGCAGTCCAAGGCCAACACATAAAGCCGTTTCTGCCGATCGCTATTTGCAAGCCCTCTGCCTCCTCCGGCTGCTCGGTAGGGCTGCTCTCCTTAAGGCAAGTCTTCCAGCCCGCTCCGACAAAGCCTCTTCCAGAGGGCGCCCCGGTCGGAAGCTCAGCAGCGGCGGCGGCGAGGAAAAGGCCAGCTCTCGGGAAGGCGGCCGCAGAGCGCGCTCTCCTGGCGGAACAAAGGCCCGGCCTCCCGCGCGCCTCCATGCCCGGGCAGAACTGCGCTTTGCAGAGGCTGCTTCGTCGGCCCCTCGGCGCGGCGCGGCTGGCTCGGACTGCGCCCGGCGGCGGAGATCCCTCGCGGTCCCAGCGCAGGAAGTTCTTCATGCCGGGCGACGTCGGGCGCCTCCAGTCGGCCCAGCATCCTCGGCCGGCGGGCGGGATAGCTGGTTCAGCCCCGCTAGCAAAGGCCCCGGAAGGTAGCGGGCAGCTCTCCCCGTGCAGTCTGGGAATCTCGGGGCGAAGTCTGCTCGGCGTTCCTCCCTCGCTCAAGGGCGGCGGCAGCCGGCGGACAGAAGCAGAGGCGCCCCCGCAGGGGACGGGCCGGGACAGCCGGCTGCCGGTGTCCTCGCCGGGCGGCTCTCGGCTCCTACCATGCTCGGGCCGCGCAGACGGAGCTCTCTCCGCTTGCTTGCTTGCTCGCTCGCTAGCTCTCCAGGAGGGAAGTTTAGTTGGAGCCTTTTGTGCGTCGCGGCGGCGGCAGCGGCGGCAAGAGCGGGGCCCGCCTCCCCCGGCAGCCGTCCCCGCCGAGCCGAGCCGTGGGCTGCATGTCAAGCGAGCAGCAGGAGCAGGAGCCGCCGCCGCCGCCGCCGCCCCCTCTTCTGTGCTCCCGAACGGGGCTGCAGCTGTCACGGCCCTTCTCAGCGCACAAACTTCTTGCCGGGGGAACAAAAGGCTGCGCGGCGAGGCTCGCTCGGCTGGAGGGATGCAGAGCGCGCGACGGCTGGCTGGCTGGCTGGCAGGCCGCTCCTCTTGCTCGCCCTTGGAGGAGGGCCGGCGGGGCGAGACCAAGCAGCAGTCCGCCCCCCTCCCGGGAAGCCCAACTCCGGCAGGAGAGCTCCGGCCCTCAGCGCCAACGGCTGCGAGATTCCGGCTGGGCCAGCGAGCTGCCAACTCCGAAGGGAGGGGACGCGCCGAGTGGCGGGGAGGGAGAGAGGGGAGGGAGGAAGGAGGCGGGGACCAGCAGGCGAGGCGAGGCGGAGCGGGGAGGAGGTAGGATGGGGGCGGCCTTAGTGAGCCCCAGGCGGGCTCGGCGAAGCCAACGGCCACGGGCGGATCGAGGCGCGGAAATCCAGCCCCGCCAGTCAAGGACCCGGCCGCTCAGCAGCGGGAAACGCGGCTGGGCGCTGAGCCTGGTCCGCGGGGGAGAAAAGGAATCTTGCTGCTTCAAGGGGAGAAACAACCCCTCCCCCGCCTTGTCTGGGTCTCCCCCTTCGCCTGGGGCGGAGGTAGCAGCGCAAATCCCTTGACAAAGAGCAGCGGCGCCCTGCGTCCCTCCAACGCGCCCCTCCGCTGGCTGACTCCGGTTCGCGGAGGCCAAGACTTTTTGGGGGGCGGGGGCGGGGGCGGGGAGAGACGCCTTGCGATCAGCAACCGCCCGCACGACTGCCAGCGAATCTCTCTCCACCCTCTCTCCGGCAAACAACCGTCCCCCAAACCAGAGAAATAGAAGGTTCTGCCTCTAGTAGCACACTGGAGCCGCAAAGATGGTAGAGACGTTTCGTTGGAGCGTGAGAACGCGCCGCTTGAACATGTGCAGAGTGCAGAGCAAACAATCTTCTCAAAGCTGCAATTTTCACTAGGAGGCGGAAATGATAGTACCTCACCACTGTCTTCCTCCTAGGCATACAAAACCACTATTCTAAATTGCTGACGTTGGGTTTTTCCAGGAGAGGGCAGGGGAAATAACTTGCAGATGAGCTTATTAATATGATGGAGCAGGGGAGGTACCTGTGCAGAGTAAATCCCTCTTCCTTAGCTCTTATTTGCTATCCAGCAATTGGCTAAGGAGTTGCAGGTCATTTAAATCTGCAACCTTACAGCTTTGACAACACTGTGTATGAAAGCATCCTCAATTCCATTTTTTTTTAAAGCACAGGTGTGCATGTGTGAGAAAACAGCAGGACAGGGTCAAGATGTGTCTTTATGTGGAAATATCTGCACAAAGGTATGCTAGGATATTTCAAATGGGGCTAAAGTTTCATAGTTGGATTTCAAAGGCGTTTGCCTGACATTTCCCTTGCAACACACCATTTTAGGAGGGCCATAGCAAAGACCCAGCATAACCTGCTTCTAACTACATGATAGGATTAAGCCCTGTGAAACAAAGAATAAAAAAGTTCCTCTTTTGGGGGCCTTTCTCACACAACATCACACCCACAACCAGCCCTCATGGTACTGTACACTTCCAAAGAATAGAATGTGAAGAGTGAGCCTCGGTTAGTAAGGTGTAAAGCCTCACATGAAAAGCTGTGATTCGTCTCTATGCCTCCTTTAAATTTTCAGGGCAATATGAATGGAGACAGGTAAGTTGGGTCAGATGGAGAGGAAATGCAGCAAGCTTCCCACTTTAGCTGTGGCTAGGGTGGGGTTGCATTAATGAATCACAGCGCATTTTGGTCACGCTGCTCACACACACACACACACACACACACACACACCCCAAAGGTGGGGTGAAATGTAGGCAGCATCACCCCAAGGAGTGAAAAGAGCAGCCCTGCAGTGACATGCAGTGGCTCATCCAGAGGCTCAGTTTGGGCCATGGATCTCCACAGCGTACTTGTTTTTACTGCAAGAGTGCCTCTGACCATGTGCAAACACTTTTAAACAAGTCACTCCCTGCCAATCTGGCTTCACTGCAACATGACTATTTGCACAAACAAAGCACCAAGAGCAAGCAAAGGTGAAGGTTTCTAGCTCTAGCAACACTGCACAAAGCGAGGAAGGACTCAGGGGGAGCTGGCAGGAGAAACTTTGCACAGGCGTTTGCCTCAATGAGGCCCTGAATCCTTAATGCTCAATAGTCCCAACTCCTTGTAGTCATACAGTTTTCAAGCTTTTCTACCTTGAACTTGCCCACCTTGACATGTAGGAGGGCATCATTCTCAGCTCATACCAGGTGTCCTGGGCTTGTCCCTGGAAACCAAAAGCACAGCCTGCAACACCCTGTGATTGGTGAAGGGAGTTGCTGGTAGCCTTGGGGCAAACACTCTTTCAGGGAAGATTGTCTACCTTGATTTGAGGAACCCACAGTGAACACTTGACAAAGCACAGATTTCCTCATTATACGATCTGGAAATCATGGCCAAAAAGCAGTTGCCTCTTCTGCAACAGCACGTTCACGCACCTTCTCCCCACAAAACCTGCAAGGTTGTGATTAAAAGCAGCAACTGAACCCGGATTGTATGGGTGGGGGTAGAAGTGGGCGAGTGCAATTCACTTTCCATGCAAAGATAGCTCACACTCCTACCCAAGAAATCACCCTCCTAGGAGCTTCCTCCCACAATCAACCAAAGCAATCCAGGGCACAGGTATGCTGCATAAAGCAGGTGCACAATCCAGCGAGGCAATTCTGGGGGAGGAGCAATTCTTGTCAATCAAATCAAACTTTAAATATGATTTCCTCCCCCAAGGCGAGGGAGAAAACTTGGCAAAAAGTTAAGGGATGGGCCAAGTAAAGTTGATCCAGATTATCTGCTTGGATTCTGGTACCACAGAGCATTCATCTCATTAACCAACATTTCATTGCATCATTTATACCAAACAGGAAATTTCACCACCAAAAAGCCCTATAGCAATGGCTGCATACAGGGTTAGAGAGATTGCCCAGCCTCCTCTCTTCCCAGAGCCCCACCAGCCAATATACTGTTTTGTGTGCACACAGAGACCCCCTTCCTGGCCTTTCCCTTGCTTGGCTCAAGAGCGCAGTAGACAGCCAGACATTACAGTCACAGAAGAACGTCTAGGCTAGCTGTAATAATTGGATGCAGCTGCAACAATAATCTGGCCAGTAGTTTCACCAAAGCAGGCCCTTCATGTGCCACCGCCGCCTTCGCTGTTCAAACTGCCTTCAATTGCGCAGGGCGAGTTTTTCTTTTTTAACGGCTCTCCCAGCTTCCTGCAGGAAGAATCTGAGGAATTCCATGTGAGGTTTTCCCCCTCACTTATAAAAGGACGATGTGTTGAGTTTGCAGCCAGGAATTCTTTGGCTATTTCCTCATCAGGTCACATGCCAACAAAAGGAGTGCCAATATACATTCATTCCCCTCCTCCTTGGAAGAGGGAATGTAGGCCTATCCCCTTCCCCACTAAAATCAAATATGCACATAAAGATACATAAAGATACTGACATCGAAATTGGTCTGTCCTTCATCACACAAACTGACTCTCTTGAAGCTGAAATATTTGCTTTGAACTGGCATTACTTCAAGCCTGCTTGACGGTCTTGGAAAAATTCCAAGTGGCAACAACTCACACAAGATGCCCACGTATAAGAATGGTAACATTTCTTCCACTCCACCCACTTCCTTGAAATGGTCTCTAAAATTTCAGCTCTGGCAACTATGAATCTAAAATATCTCTTCCCCTGCACCAACTGATTCTTTAAGATAGGGGTAGGGAACCTGGAGTCTAAGTACTGCAGACCTCACTTTCTGGTCCTTGGGAGTCTCCACAGGCCACACCTTTCACTGGCCCTGCCTAAAACCACTATCCTGGAGTAGTTTTGCTGGCTTAAATGTGCCCTCAAACTTGGATAATGCCTCTTCCTTGCCTGGAGAGAGTAGGAACTAATGCCTCCCTGCTCCTATATATGTTTTTCAAAAACCTGGAAGGACATTTTACCTGGTTGGGGGGGGGGAATCCTTTTGGGTTCATAACAAGAGGGCACTCCTTTAAATGAATAATGGCTACTTCCTTATGACTGTCTTCAGCACTTTGAGTGTTCTGGGGTCCTTCCAATAAGATGCTCTGAGCACCCAGAAAATTGGCCCAGGTGTAGGAGATTGGTGGAGTACAAGATTTCTGAGGGATCCATGGGGACGATGGTTCCTTTTGCATTTCTTGCAGTGTGATGTAGAAAGACCGGCCAAGCAGCCAGCTGTGGCACTGAACTATATTTACCTGATGATGGAACTTCCAGACTCTGTATCCCCTAGCGACAATTTAGAAGGAAGGGCGTGAGAGAGAGGGAGAACAAGCCAAAGGCACGTCTGCTGATTTCAGTTTATTTGTGGGACTACAGTATGCCTGGTGAGCAAAGAAACCCAAGGCAAATTCAAGCAAACTCCCAAGCCCACATGCACAGCAAAGGTTTGTTAGCTCAAGAAGCTCATCCTTTCGAGCAGCCCCAACCTGACACCTTCCAGATGTTTTGGACTACAACTCCACCAGCACGGCCATGTGATGCTGGGGCTGCTGGAAGTGGTAGTCCAAAATGCCTGGAGGACAATAACTTGGGGGGGGGGGGCACTTTTAAGCCAAAGTTGGTTTCCTTCTGTAGCCAGCAGCTTTTCACAAAGCATTTCTTTAAAAGGAGGAGCTGGGACTTTGCCCACTGTTGCACCTGGGTCCCCGCCTTGTTAAACTGATTGCAGGGTTTGCTGTAGTAGCTCAACAGTGGATGGAAAGCAGTCTACATGCTCAGAAGTACAGTGTTAATCCACATGTTTTGGGAATGTGGCTTGTAGCCACAGAGCTACAAGCAGATTCCAGGACTGTGCTCTGGTGCCACTGAGCAAATTAATCCTACAAACTGATCTTAAGTAGGGCTGTCGAGCAATTAATGAATGGCAGTTGATAACTCACAAGGCAGGTGGTATGAGGCCGCTTCCTATGTTCCTGACTCAGACCCTTGGACCCATCTATCACAGTACTGTCTACACTGACTGGCAGGGACTCTCCAAGGTTTCAGGCAGGAGATCCCAAAGTCTAAAATATTTCTACTGTATTGAGACAGCAGCAGTGGCATTTTAAAGCACACTATTAACAGGAAAAGACCACCTTCAATGTTTTCTTTTTGTCATTTTCTTATGGCAGTGGCACACTGTACTCAAAATAGCCTCAGAAAATAGGTAAGTGGTTTTTTAAAACTCTGCTAATTAAAATCTGTTCCCATGGATTCATCAGCAAAAGATTTAGTTGATTGATCTACTGATTAAATCAATTAAAGCTTGAAGCTCAAGTCTTAAACTATGGGTTGTGTTTCACAAACAAGGCATAAGAAGACTGTTGATGGTTAAACGGCACCAAGGATTACAGCAAAACTCCCTATTTTTCCTTCAGAAGGCAGAGCACCTCCATATATGGGGCTTGCTGGGCATGCAAAAGTATACAACACAGCCTGTATTTTGCTTATGGGCCTTGCCTCGTGCACCCCCCTCCACACCGCCCATTTGCAGACTTCAGCGCCCTCCTTACCCCTATCTGCTAAACAACTGCACAACAGCTCCTCCAGGCAACAACACAAACTGCTTGCACGGGCAAGCCACATCAGGAGGCTATTTGGATGGGTATTTTTAGGTCCCTTGTAATGCAACTTAGCAGCTGGAAGTAAGCAGCAAAGCAAAGCACTTTCCTCAAGACTTCATTTCTAAAATGTGAGGGGCCCAGACCCAATATTAGCCTAGAAGGAATTCTTCACTATTCTACCTTGGTGTGTGAGCGGCTTGAGGCTGCTCAGTGGTGAGAATTCACCTAGCACGTGCCCAGTAACATGTTCACTTCTTTAGAATGACAGAACGTAAGAACAGCCTACTGGATCAGGCTCACCTAGTCCAGCATAGGTGGACATCCTTTTCTTATAGTGGCCAACCAGATTCCTGTAAGAAACCCTCAAGCACAGCTCAGGCATAATGGAAGCATTGCTGCTTCCAACTGTGGAGGTAGAGCATAGGCATCGTGGCTAGTAGCCAATGATAGCCCTCCCCTCCATGAATTAGTCTAATCTTCTTTCAAAGTCATCCACGTTGGTGGCCATCACTGCCTCCGGGGGGAGCAAGTTCCATAATTTGACTGTATGCTGCATGAAGTACTTTCTTTGATCTGTCCTGAATCGTCCAGCATTAATTCACACACTCCAAGGCTAAGCCCATGGCAGTGGAAGCAGGCTTTGATTCAAACAACACCCCCTGATTTCCTAGGCCCAATCCGCGATCTTTGACTGGACTATGATGGGGTTATTGGGGAAAGATGGGGGGGGGGCAGTTTTGGCTAACACAGAACTATGATGTAAGGAGACACCTGCTGAATCAGGCCAAAGGTCCATCTCAGCCCAGCATCCTGTTTCCAACAATAAGCAACCAGAGACATCTTGGGAGGCCACAAGCAGGTCAGGAGGAAAATAGGCTGATCCTCACAGTTTGTCCCAGGTTTCTGGTAGGCTGCCTCTGCACTTGGAAGTTCTAGTTAGCCATTATGATTCTTGGAAGTTCATAAATGTACAGCACCTTTTCTTTTTCACTTTTTTTGTCAGTGACCTTACAATCTTATCTGCTTCTTTTTAAGGATAGTTATGGAGATTTTGCAGCAATCTTCCTCAAACTGGTACCCACTAGATGTCTTAAGACTACAGCTCCCATCAACCCGAGAAAGGCATGGCTGATTTACAGGCACAAAGTTTTTCACAGGGAGGTGCTCCTCCGCAACCACAGCCAGCAGCATTAAAGTTATCCCAGTGCTAAGCTCTCTGTGATTATGCTAATTCAGAATTTAACACTGAACCTTCGCACAAGCACACACCCTCCTACGAAAGAAGCGGGATTTGTATAATTTATTTTAAAGCCCCTCCTTCACTCACGCTCAGCTAGTACTTACGAAACACAAGGGATTTACTTTATCTTTCCTCCTCCATTCAACCTCTTCCAGCCTAGATCCAGCAGTTCTGCCTGCACCAATCTTTGAGGGGAGGAAATTACATTTCTGTGGACATAGGGGGTAGCTGTGACACAAGGCTAAACCCTCAGCTCCAAACGTGCTCTAGACAAAAGCTGCCAGGCTAATCCCACCCAACTGCACTGCACTGGGCAATTCCTTTTATCTGCTTTGCTCATGACAGACTTCAAACTGATTTCATGTCAGGTCTCAGGCACCTTACAATCCTGCTTTCCTAAGAAGAAAAGCCTCTTCTCTTCTTGCAGATTGTGGTTAAAAGAAGGTGGCCTTGTCCCAACAGCCAGAGTTAGCATTTCTGCAAGCGATGCAACAGAATTTCCTAGAATGCACTGCAGAAAATTGCTCCCCACAGCAGCCCAACCAGGCCATGCCTGGCAAAGTGCCTGGATTAAACCTGCTCACCAAACTGACTGAAGCCCACCAGGCACAGATAAAACCTTGCTAGATGCTAAGCAACCACCAGGAAACAAAACCAGGAAGTTTCTGGAGCCCTACAGTCTGGCATGGTCCATTTAAGGAGCATATTTCATCCACAGAAAATAAGGAAGCACAACACCACTGAAAGAAAGTTGCAGCTCCAATACAAGCTTCTCTTTCTGCCACTGGAAGGAATATCATCTCACACTGGTGGTGGCAAGCCCTTGTTCTAGCTCCTTTGGGGAGTAGTGGAAGAAAACTGGTCTATATAGTACAGCAACCCATGTCCTGCAATCCTGGTTACAATACCATTCAGAGAGAGTGTTTTCAGTGTCCTCAGATGTGACATTTGGCACCAGCAAAGGCCACTTCAAGTGACAGGATTAGGGCTACTCCATCAACTCAGCTGTGAACTGCCACAGTTGGGCTTCCCACTTGCCCAGAACTCACCCTCTCAGTGGCCATTCCTCCTAGTTGCCCAACATTTACTTTTTTTTGAAGAATTTGTACCTAAAATTGCTCATTCTCCAGCACTAGATGCTACACTGAAGAGTGGCCCTCACTTCAGCCATCCCAGGGAGTGGTGGATCCTTCCCACTGCCATGCCTTCATCTATTCCTCAAACTGAAACCCTGCCTGGCCTTCTGATTGGCTGGGAGATCCCTATGTAAGCTTCCCACCTTTGCAGCTCATCCAGTCCTTGGGCATTCTGTTTGCAATCTTCCATCTGCACTTCAGGCCTCTCCTGGGTTTCCCACCTGATTAAGAGTCCCCTCTGATGCTTCACCTGGGTTGGCACTCAGCTGAGCTAAACCCTGGGCTTGTTTCCTTAAGGTTAATTTTCTTTTAAACATATACCAAATGCATTCCTCTTGCCACTAAGTAGCTTGCTTTAACAGACTGGAGATTTTGGAGCAGAGCTTCCAGGCGAAAGATGCCAAATTTGAGCCCTGGGCACCCAATTGTACGTACAACATACACTCTTCTATCTCCTTTTCCTTTTCTTCAGAAAAATAACCTCTGTCGCCAGCCTCCAGCTCATGAGTCACCTGCTCATTCTTAGTCTCTGAAACTGTGTTGCCTTAAATTTTGGGAAACTATGTAAGTGGACATAAATGACTAGTTTGTTGTCGGGAACCGAAAGCGCCCTGGTGATGCCAACCTCAGATAAAGCGGGTATTTTGCAGAGCTGCTAAGTAAACAGCCTCTTGGCTTGCCAGGCCAAACACTACAGTGCTCACAGCTGCTGCCCATTCTGGGACGCACCCTGCAGGAAACACAACTCTCTCTCCCTACTCTGCTTGGCAAACTCAGCTGCTGATTGATTTCCACAACAGGAAGGTGTGGCAAGCAATGGGAGCTGATGAAGCATCCTTTTATGTTGTTTACCAAAGGGTCAAATTAGATACGCACACATTTCCCCAAACACAAGGCCAACTTGCCTTCCAGCACAGGGGAGCTTGAGAGCTGTTAAGAAGGCAAACACGAATGCCCACCCATCTAAAGCAGCCTTTGCCAACCTGATCAGACTACATCTCCCATCCTCAGCTACCACAAAGGCTGCTCTAAAGTGCTGAATTGCTAGCAATCATCAATCAGTGGACAGGTGCTTGGCTCACACCCTCCAGTTACTGAATCTGCATCTGCCTTCTCTCAACTTGGGGCATTCTGTGCTCTGAACTCTATGGGGAATGGCCCTGTTATATGATCAGGTGGTCCTTCCAGGATTCCCACTCCTCCTTTTCACTCTTCCCAGCTGTGCATGAGTGCTAACTGTGGTTAGCCGTTGGAGAAACATTCAGCACATAAGCAGAAGCAATCTTGCTTATTGCTACTTCGCATGTTGCAGGGCTGAACTTTGCACTGCAAACAAGTCCTGGGAGAAGACTCTAGCCTGGGTACCTGCTCCCCTTGATCAGAAGGGGAAACCCTGTTGATTGTGGTGCTGCCCGGCTCATGTTTTTCTGTAACAAGGCCTCCTTGGTGGTGGATCCCCATTTTTGGAATGACCTCCCTAGTAAGGTGTGTCCAATTTACATTCAGGGGGCATTTGCTGACTGAAAAGATCTTTATAACTATTTGCTGTGAGGATATGCAGCTGTTTTAAAATGTTTTTAGGTGGCCTTAATGTTTATAAAGAGATTTTTATTTTATTGTAATTGCATTGTTTTACTACCTTGTTGCTTACTGCCCTGGGCTCCTTTGAGAGCAAGGTTTGGGCAGAAAATTAATTAACAAATAAGCAAACAAATAAGCAAACAGGGGAGAAACTGAGTTCAGCATCAACTCCCAAGGGAGCCAGATTGCACCTCATCCTGAGAGAGAGAGAGAGAGAGAGAGGTAGAGAGAGAGAGAGCAAACTGCAAGACTGACCTCCCACCAAAAGGCCAAGGTCATGGTTAATCAGGGTTTTTTCCCCCCGTCTTCCACAGAACGAACAATGGCAAGATTCTTTGGCCAATGCTGCTTTTGGCAAGCGGAGGCTGTCTGGGTTCCTGCTGGCTTCTCTTCCAAAGCACTTTTATTCCTTGAGTAAGAAGGGTGTTGCCTGACACAACTCATTAAGACTTCTTACTGGAGCTGGAGAACATCTCTGCTTGCACACAGATCTATTTGCAGCACCTGCACATTCACACATTAGGAAGGGGCCTGCCACCCTCAGTGCCATCCCCTTGTTACTTATGTGCACGGTGCCTAGGTGTATGCTGGCAAGAAGGGGGAGGAACCATAAGCAAACATTTAAATGCAAGGAGTCTAAATATAAAGTGACTTAATTAATTCAGTCTGATTTGATTAAAGTTTAAGCTAAAAGAATTAAACCTTGCTGATAATGCCAGTGCCTCTGCACTCATTGGCCAAGGCATTGGAAGGGATTTGAGAGCAAGCTAGCTTCTTCCTGAACAACCAGAGAAGAACACAGATGGATTGCATTATGCACCTCCCTTTCAGAAGCAGGCACACCAAACCCTTTTGCCTCCTCTCTTTTTTTCCATGAGAGCATTAATGGGAGACGCCTGAGGCACCCCCCCAAAAAAAAACTTCATGGGGACTGGGGCCCCAGAGCCCTTCCCTTGCCCCCCAATTCAACTGGCTTCCAAGAACAGCAACTATTTCACATGGGAGAGCCCCAACTCAACCACAGTTTTAACTCTGCAGTCAATTACATTGATTAATGCCTAATTCATTTCAGTCTTCTGTTATAAAGCACTATTAACATGCAAGGCACATCTTGTTTGTCCTCTCACTTCCATTTTGCAGATGGAGAAAACCAGGGGCCCTTTTTTCTGCATGGAATCCCCCCACCACACACACAGAGCCTTCCTTTTCTTGAGCTCACTGGGTCAGGTAACTGGAAAACAACAACAGATCATTTTTTCACCCTTATATACACCTCTACAGGCACCACCCATAGAAGCAGGGTGGGTAGGTTGCATGCAAACCTTAATCTTGACAGCATTTCCACTGTTAGAAGAAATACATCATCACCACCTTGCCACCCCTGGAAAAGCCTGACATCTATTGTTAGGATGGATGAATATGTGCACATTCTGTGCTATTTTATAAGAAAGAAAAGGCTTTGATGAGAGAAGAGTAGCAACAGTGGGGTATTTTGGGTGAGGGGCAGTACAGGATGTCAATCCAGCCAAGAACAAAGGTGCAGAGGTTAGTGCCTGCTTAATGAGGCACTATGTTGGAAAGTCATGAATGGGAGGCACAGGTAGGAACCAACTATGCAAAGCACCTGGAGGAAAGAAAAACACCCTAAGGGCTGAGCACTAGATGCTGGTCCAAGGCCACCCAGCAAAATGGGTGTATCTCTGGCCCAGGTGCTGCTGCTCTCCAATCACTGGATAGAATTGCCCACAGCCCCAGTTCTAACACTGCCCCCTGGAGGTGCTGGTGCCATGACTTGAAGAAGGTTAGGCAGCTGGGGAAGAGGAAGCATTCTGCTGGGTGATGCTGGCCCTCAAAACAGCAAGGCGGTGGCAGCAACAGCAACAATTTAAGTGGGCCTGGAAAGCATCCAACAAGGAAAACAAAATAGCTACCCTGTTCACCTCCCTCCCACCCCTTCCCCACCCCCAGCTGTTCAGAGCTGGACTGGAAGGAGCCAATGCACATCAGAGAAGGGTTAAAAATATTGCCAGCTGGGCCATCCGATCTGGCAAGGCAGAGGAATGAGCAAGGGTGGATTTATCAGCATCACAGCATCCATAAAGGCACCAGGATTACAGAGGAGACGATTCCTCCTCCTGCTACCCAGCAGGGCCAATGCAGCTACACAGAGAAATTAGGATTTCAAGTTACAGGCATAAAAATGTCAACCACAGGTGCTGGTTCAGATCCCTACTATGCCATGAAACTCACTGCCTAACCTATTTCAAAGTATCTTGCATGGCCATCATAAGGTTTAGGTATGTGCAGTGCTTCACACATCCTCAAGCATCCTTTCCCAACTTCAGCCACTTTGGACTACAGCTGTGCTGGGGGGTACCAGGTTGATAGGGCTACTTTAAAGGACTACGGTACCTTATGTTAATTGAAATGATGGTAACTGGGCCTGCTGCATTCTGCACAATTGCCCTGACAAAGTCAGCCTTGGTTCTCTATGGCCAAAATCGGTGTCCAAAGAATGTCAACTTTTATGAAACCCCCCTTTTTTAAAAAAACCCTGCCAACTGTGGGGATAAGTGCAGGGCAGCACCCAGGGCTAACCCAACCACAGAAGCAACCATCCAAAGCATTTTGGAAAGGTCCACCCCAACATCATCTTCAACACTGGAAAGGCACTGGTTTTGGGTGCAGGATGTAGATAATTTCCCTAAAACATCAGCACAGATCGACCTTTAGATTTAGGGGGTGGGGGAGAGGAAGGAAGGGATGGAGAAAGCTGCAAAATAATTATTCTCCTAGGCACATCTAAGTTGCAAGGTGTTAGAAAGGTGGGGAGATGATAGGTTCAGAAGTGTTAATTCGGCAGTAAAATCCCTTCCATTCAAGTGTAACTAAATCCTATATGAACGGTAAAGATCATTTACAAGAGGGAAAAGGATCACCACTCCTAGCTTTGTGGACAAGGAAGTCAGGGGTAATGACTGGTGAACTAGTGGGCATTTGCAACCCTCTTAAAGCACAGGAAAGCCTCACCTCACACCAGGGTTTTCACATTTGATCACAGAGGCAAAGGAAGGCTTTGTGTGCAGACTAGACTAGCTTCACTCATGGTCCGTTTCAGGCTGGAATGATGGGTTATTCTGTCCTACATCACCATTTGTGCCTTTTTGTTTCTTAACACACAGGAGCCCCTATCTGCCTCTTTTGCATAAAAACTGAAAAGCACAAACTATTCAGAATAAAACAACAACCACTCAGCCTGCAAAGGTGATGATGTTGGTGTGTGTGATGGATCTAGCCTTTCTTCCTTCTCCCTCATGGCCGCCCCCACAAAACGGCTCTATTGTTAGCCGAACTCCCATTCTGCCAAGAGCACGCAGGTGCTTTTCAGCTTTTGGGTGGATGAAACCACCTGGAAAATCTGCATTCAATTTCATCCCCCTTCTGGCCACAGCGCCTTTGTTCCTGCAGTTATTATACAAAGCTGGCAAAGGATGGCAG
Source organism: Podarcis cretensis (assembly GCF_951804945.1). Lineage (NCBI taxonomy): Eukaryota > Metazoa > Chordata > Lepidosauria > Squamata > Lacertidae > Podarcis > Podarcis cretensis. Next base: position 35,068,610 of record NC_137177.1, read on the forward strand.
CCAGACAGACAGCAAAAAGGAGAGAGGAGGACTTGGGGGCGGGGGAGAGGAGGAGGAGGAGAAGGAGGAGGCTATGGTTCTTTTAGGGTTGCCAATATGCAAAATCCCATTTCCAACAGGGCACTGGCTTCTTTTCTCCCCCAAAACAAAAAAGGCCATTGTAGGGAAAAGGAGCTCATGAACAGGAAACCCATGAATGTATTGTCATCATTGCCACTAATACATTTCTTGAATCCCACCACTAGCCAGACCACAGGGGCAGCTTGGACCCTTTCCGGTGGGGTTACAATCTGCACAAAACAGGTGACGCAGGGGGGTGGGGGGAGAGGATAAGAGACAAGTGCAGGGCTCAGTTTCAGTGCCAAGACTCTGCAACATACAAGGGTGAGATATTCATCCACTGAAATGGATGTTGGCTAGCAAACAGGCTGGAAGGGAGAGTACCTCTGAGCATCTGCAGAGTTTCTTTCAGTCATAGGTATTTATTTCTTGGGCCATGAACCAGGCTGATTAACAGGCCTTGTTAGATGGAGCAAGAGAGATGAATCTGAAGGTGAAAAGTGAAGGTGTGTGCTTGTTTTTGCTATAGTTTGAACATTTCATCATCTTGGAACTTTTCTGAAATGTTTTGCTGGTTCTTATTGTTCTCATGATCCCACTCATGCCACCCTGGCAAATATACATAAGTAAAGGGTGGGATTAAAAATATATTTTAAATCGGCCTTCCCCACCCTAGTGCCTTCCAGATGTTTGGGACTACAATTCCCATCAGTGCCAGCCAGCATAGGGAATTCTGATAGGAACTATAATTCAAAACATATGGAGGGCACCAGGTGGGTGAAAGCTGCTTTTAGCAAATTAGCAAGCCTCTCTCTTAGTAACGATTGGAGTCTCTTTGGCATCCTGTATGGTGCCTGGCACATTCCTGAGGCTTATTAAGCACCAGACAACCATATTTCTGGGTGTGTAGCAGCAAGCGTGGAATTACATTGGCATACGTGTAAGTGCGGAGGGAGGCAACTGAAGATGAACATCAGCCTTGCATGAAGTCCTTTCTGGGTCTGGCTGGATGCTTTAATGTATTTCCTGGTAACCAGTCATAGTCCCATCCCCCTATGCTGCGCATGGTAATTTGCACTCTTAATCAAATAATTGGAGTGATTAGGCAATGGATGGTTTGACTGCAGATTAAAAACAGAGCTCCAATAGACTGGAACCAGCCATCTGGTCTCTCTTGTGTGTCTCTTTGCTGCCTCTCAATGACTCTTCAGAAGCTTCTGCTGGGGAACACCAAGGCAGCTCTGCTTGCAGGCACCCATCCCAGTGTTAACCTACCCTCCTCCATAACTTTCTACCTACAGGGTTCAGGTTTTAAGGCCTGCACAAGTCCTGTCTCCTCCATAGCATCCCACCAACTGTGATCTTCATCACAGACCAAGCACACCTTTTTGACCACACCAACCAAGTTCAGACAGCAGAAGCAGTGTTAGAAACTGAAATACTGTATGAAGCTAGGAGCTAAATGGCACCTTAAACCTAGGTTATGGATGCAACAACGGAATGCCTAGGTGCACTTTTTTATAACAAGAATACAAAGCTGAAAATGAATGAACTGCAGCTAAAATATTATGTTCATTTTTTACATGGTTTAGTCTTTCCCCTGCCCACCCCCCCTAATATTCTTAAGAGGGTCTCTTCTCCAGTCTTTGGAGAGTGGCTGGAAGTGTGGAGGCAGAAAAAGGTCCCCCTTTCCTTCCACTCTGCAGTTTTAATTTGAAATTTTAGGTGCAGTACTATGCCCAGAGCTCAGAAACTGCTGGCACTAATGAAATTCCCTGTGACAAAATGTGCCTAGAACAATGGGAGTTTCAAACACTGAGCAGAAGCGCTGACCAGGGACATCCTCAGTAGCTGTCCCTCTCACACAAAACTCACCAAGAGTCCAAGCCTGAGCACTTTCCATGAATCATATCAACACCATTTGGCCTGGGGTGGATTTGGTGGGCTGAGATTAAGCCAGCAGCAACCCACCTCTGCCCCAATCTCATTAGCCGGCATTAAGCAAAGCATGATTCTCCCCTTCCTCTCTGCTCCACATCTGCAATATGGGGCAGTAACAATGGCATATATTCCTGTGACATAATTTTTTCCTTACCACTTTTAATACTGAATTCCAAATTGTTGCAATTGTTGGTGAAGGGCAGATAATTCTAATATACTAGCACTAATTATACCACTGGACTGGTTTAAAGATTACAGAGATAATGTGCTTTGAAAATACAAAAAGTGTTGTATAAATGCTATTACTAATTCAGTATTGGCAGTTTTCATTTGAGAAGCAATTTTGCTCTGGAGTTATTAGCTGCAAGTCTTTGCAGCAGATGTGACTTGACTAAGCTGCCAAACAAAAACAAAACTGAATTTGATGCTCTCCAGATCTGGTGAGTCCCAGGGACATTCATGACTCTTTCCCCTAGCAAAGATCCCCCTTCATGCCATCACTTCACCTGAGGCATCACAAACCTGAAAGCATACAAAAGGCTGTGCCAGCAGCAGCCTTCTTGCTCTGTGTCCTGGCTGTCCTTGTGGTGAGTGAGCCGCCCAGGGATGCAGGCCATGTAGAAAGGACAAGTGCTGCCCTCTCAGGGCCCTAATCGAGTATATTGGTTCGGGCTATAAATACTTCCAGGTGAGGCCTGACCTATTGCACCTGAGCAAGAACCAAGCTCTGAACTTCTGAGTTTGTCTTCCTGCCACTGCTGCCCTTCTGCCTGCACACACATTCCAGTCCTTCCCCTTTGGACTATGGAGAGCAATTGGCTTTGCCTTTGGCTCTCCAGTGAATCTGCCCCAGTGTTTTCTCCAAGTCTGGCCCCAAACCTATGAGGACTTGCAATAGGTGCTACAGATGCTCAGCTGCCCACAGTCAAGTGCTAACAGTTTGGGATAGGAGAGGTCAATGAGCAATTGAGAGGATCAGCACAGTGTAGTGGTCAGAGTGCTGGAGACTAGAGTTCAAATCCCTGCGGCGTCATAAAGGTCACAGGGTGACCTTGAGCAAGTGACCAGCTCTCAGCCTGTCCTACCTCACAGAAGCAGCTTGGAGGATAAACTAAGGAGGGGTCAGCTCACCCATGAGGCAAGATGAGGCAACCGCCTCAGGTGGTAGGATTAGCAGCGCAGCAAACCCAGCCTCCAAGGAATGAACCCCTGCAGCTGCTGTCATGGTGGCATCAACAGCTGAAGCGTACACCTTAGAGACAAAATCTGCCCCCCCCCCGGCTGCCTCTATAGCATCCTCTTGGTGAATGGGTGCTGCTGCTGGTCTCCTCTACTCTTGTTCACTCACCCCTTCTTCCCTGGTGGTGGTGGGTGCCATTTTGTGGTTCACCTCAGGTGCCAAAATGTATTGGGCCAGTCCTGGGGCCAGCCTTCAAAGGATATAAAGAATTCTCTCCAAGACAGGAATAACAGAGCGCTCAGTGACTGGGAACAGCACTTGGAAGGCTGCACGTTGCTCACACCACCCACTAAGCACCCGCCTCATATCTAAACGCTAAGAAATGAACGGCTATTTTGATAGTTTGGGGGGTGGGACTGCAAATTGTGCCAAGGATAGCCTTTTCCTTCCCTTCTTAACACTTCCCTCTGCCAGTCTGCAGCCTCTCTTTTGCAGCCTCGACAGTAGCAGTGAGGGCAACAGCTCAGAGCAAAAAAAGCGACAGGAAGAAAAATCAGATTGGGAGGGCCCTCTTGTCTTACACAGGCTGATTCTGATGGGAGCTGCAGCACCAAACATCTGGAAGGCACCAGGTTTGCAAATGCTGCAATAGGGAACTCAAGGTAAAAAGCAAGCTTTGGGTTTTTATTTGAGGGTGGTGAAAGTAAACTCTGTAGAAGGTAAACCAATTATGCACTCATAGGATGTTTGAGAAAGGGGATACTCTGCTCTCGAAGCTATGGAAATGAGCCTCAGGAGAAAGCTCTGCCCAGTCACAGACCCTCTTGGGGGTATAAATATAGCCGACAGAGACAAATCCTTTCCTCCCATTGTTCTAACTTCCTGTGAGCTCAGCACAACACAGATCCCCCTTATCAGCCAGCCTGCTGCCAATCCCGGTTTCTGCAACATGAGAACAGCAGAAGAAAGTCACAGAATTGCTGCAAGCTCTGGGAAGAGAAGCTTCTGAGTTGGCGCCTTTCCAGTCTCTGTCCCAAAGGAAAACACTTACAAGCCCAGGGTGTGATTTCATGCTGATGAGGGAAACCATTCAAAGTTCCTTCCCCTGCAGCAAGTTCAGGAGGCACCTGAACTCTCCTTTTTTGTGAGGAAGGACAACTATCATACTGACCCTGCCCTCATATCACCAACTCTGTGTGAACTGCTTTATGCGTTAAATTGTTTTATGTGTTGTTATTTTGTCAAATCAATTTGAAACTTTTTATTGTATAAAGGTAAAAGGTAAAGGACTCCTGGACAGTTAAGTCCAGTCAAATGTGACTGTGGGGTGAAGCACTCATCTCGCTTTCAAGCTGAGGGAGCCAGCATTTGTCCACAGACAGCTTTCCGTGGCCAGCATCACTAAGCCGCTTCTGGGGAAACGGAACACTGTGATGGAAACCAGAGCGCATGGAAACGCAAGAGACCACCACCAACATCATCAGGAACAAGCAAGTTACACAGTCCTTCTGTATTCCTGGTAATTACCGGCACTCCTTCATCTTTGGTTAAAAAGTATGTCACTTACTGTAACAACTTCATGGTGAGTACTGGCAAGTACCAACACCAATTTTTCTAGAAAAAAACACACTGCTAGTGCTGAACAGAATTTCAGGCACTTTCTAGACCTTACGATTTCATAGACTCTTTTGTAAAGTGGCCTGGTGAAACCTAAGAAGGATTTCCAGAGATCAGGTAGGAGTGTGATGTGGAAGGGCAGGGGAGCCTTAGGTGACCTGCAGTGTTCTCAATAGTTTATAGTCTTCATCCTACAGCTCCCATCAGCCCCACAACCAGACAGGCTACCCATAGTTAGTCAACATAATCTCCCTCCTCTCTATCCTTTGAAAACTTGAAATCTTGGAAGCACAATAAATTTCACATAATGTTCAAATGATGCATACACATAATGTTTTAATCCTGTATTTTAAAAATATGATCAATTTTTTAGATTTTTCTTCATTTTGTTTCATGCTAGTTTTAATGTAGGTGTTTATTGTGAGCTGCTTTTGTAAAATAAATAAAAATTAATAAGTTTAATAAATAATAATTTATTCTGATTGAAGGGTTAGGATTTCCTTGGTGCAGATGATATACGTTACCAGTTAGTAGAACTGGAAAAATTGGGGAGTCCACTCCCCAGGCTCTGTATGCCATCAGACACAGCCATGCAGTTCAGTATTGTGGACCCCAACCCTGTTAAACTTGCTCCTGACTGAGATTAGACAGGCCCCCTCCCTGCCGAACTTGAGATGATTGACAAACACTTTCCTGTTTCAGCAAGCATTTTAAGGTAGGCATTCTAGGATGAATTATAATTGCTCTTATTCTTTGTATTGCTTAAAAAAATCATTTTATGTACATCACTTAGAAATTCTAAATATTAACCAGTATAATAAATAAATAGCTATTTTAATTGTCTCTCCCCGCAATTGCAATTTTACTTGTTATAATGCACCCTGCCTGATTTATGCATCACGGCTGGGCAGAAATTATTAAATAGATAAACATATCAAGGGTGAAATTACAGAGGGTCCTCAAAGCCTTCTACTCTCTACACAGAAAACCTGAGTCACAGTGTTTGCCCCTTCCCAACTTTTCCATGTCAGCCAGGACAGCTAGAGGACAGCTCCTTCTCAATGTAAAGTTTGCTCAATCTCAGTTTCCAATCAAAGGCACTCAGGCTAGGAGGAGTCCAGAGCCTTATGCTTAACTGAGTCAGCACCAGATGCCCAACTGAGATCAATTCACGGTGTGATTCACCGAGATTGTTAAAACGTCCCCTGTCTTTCCTGGCAAGTGGAAAAGTTGTGTGTTCAAGTCAGTTGCCACAAACAGCGAGACCAACAAGGCAAACTGGCTCAGAGTTCTTGCACAACAATACATCCTCAAGAGTAGAGTTTCTCAGACCTCTGAAGCACAATTCACTTTTGCAGCCAGCAAGACTTTTGTTTAAAGTAGAAAAGACACACCCTCTGAGGATGTTCTTCCATGATTTGTGATTCATTGATCTGGGTCCAGGCTCTGCAATGGGACAACAGCCAGTCTGTTTCCTCAGAGGAAACTGTGGCATCTCTGCATTGAGAATGGTTCAACAATTCGAATTGCGTCCAGTGCTGGGATGTGGCAGAAACTCCTGCCCCCACTGGATGAAGAAGGTAAGGTCAGAGCACCAAGTCATACAAGGAAGCCTCTAGCAACCTCCCCATGGAGTGAGCAGAAGAATACAGAATTATTTGATGATTTAACTGATTCACTTCTCATTCTGTGGTGTAGGAGTTACTAGTACAAAAGTAATAAAAGTGCAGTTCATTATGTCTTAAAGGTAAAGGTAAAGGGACCCCTGACCAATTAGGACCAGTCGTGGACAACTCTGGGGTTGCAGTGCTCATCTCGCTTTACTGGCTGAGGGAGCCGGCGTACAACTTCCAGGTCATGTGGCCGGAATGACTAAGCCGCTTCTGGCGAACCAGAGCAGTGCACAGAAACACCATTTACCTTCCCGCTGGAGCGGTACCTATTTATCTACTTGCACTTCATGCTTTCGAACTGCTAGGTTGGCAGGAGCAGGGACTGAGCAACGGGAGCTCACCCCGTCGCGGGGATTTGAACTGCCAACCTTCTGATTGGCAAGCCCTAGGCTCTGTGGTTTAACCCACAGCGCCACCCGCATCCCTCATTATGTCTTACATGCTTCTAAATATCAAGAGCCTTTTCACAGAATACCTGTGGCAGCTGAGAGCTGTTAAAATATTCAAACCAAATTCAAGTTAAATATTTAGAATAAGTAATCCAAATAAGTGGAGGGTCATTGACCGCTGTGGGTTGTGAGGGACAGATGTTTTTTAAGCACAATATATTAAGTTTTTGGTGTGTTGCAATACATGCACACACTAAGATTTAATGAATGAATGAAGAGCCTCCTAAATTGGGCTACACAAGTTGCTCATGCGAATGAAAGAGTCACCCATGGAGAATGACACGGATGGAAATTCACCCTGTGCTCTTTGTTTTCTGCCCAACCTGGCAGTGTTTATACAAACAAGTGATAAAGGTCTTTTAAAAATAATATTATACTATTTCTAGAACTCTTTTATCTCCCTCGTTTGTATAAAAACTGCTAAGGTAAGCTGAAAGATCATATATGGCAAAAAGAAAGAAAGAAAGAAAGAAAAAGAATGAGCACAGGGTGAATTTTCACCCATAGAGCAGTGCAGGCCCTACACTCTAAGGTCCCAGGGTGGGTTACAGCATTAAAAACAACTCATCAGTAGATTCAACATTAGCCACCTGCAGCATAGCCAGGTCCTTACCTTGAAATCTGCCAGCTGCTGGCTGATGACCTCCACTTCTGTCCCAACGACCCACTGCAAAGCTTCGCTGTCTTCTGCTGTGGCTGTCATGTAGTTCAGCTCCTTTAGTTTGTCATAGAAGTCCTTGACGCGAGCCAGCGTTGTGTCCACCTGCTCCAGGCGACTTTTGCCTCTTTCGTTCAGTTTGCCACATTGCTTATTTAAAGTCTCCAGCTCACGTTTCAACCCTATGAGGTCAGGGCTTCCTTCATCATCCAACATCTGCCTGCATTTCTCTTCAGAAGCTTGGATATCCAGCCTCAGCCTCTGAAGTTTGCCCAGGAATTCATGGACATCCTCTGCTTGAGACTGCAGGCTGTCCATGTCTCTCCCAACAGAGCCCATGCTGTCCAACTCGTCATCTAGGTCAGCCAGCTGAGAGAACATCTCCCGAACATGATTATTAAACTGGCCAATCCCTTCAAGCTTGCTCTCCATAAGTTGACAACATTCGTTAACTTTTTGCTTGACTGCTTTGAAGTCTTGCTGGGCAACCTCAGCTTGACTTAAGAGATGGGAGGAGTCAGACCCATCTGGAGCATCTTCCACCAGGCCCTGAGTGAAATTCCTCAGGTAATCCACCTGGGGTTCCAATGCCTGGATAACCTCCTGTTGGGCTCTCAGCTTCTCCAAGTTCTTAGTGCTGCAGGCCTGTGGGCCAAGAGCCTCATAGATTTCCAGCTGATGCTTTGTCCCATCTAGTTTCTTCTCAATGTTCCTAAAGCTTTCTTGGAACTCCTTCAGCCTTTGCGACATTTCTTCCAGGGAACCGGTCTTTGCTTGGAGTTCTTCTGTAATAGCGTCCATCTTCTGGTTGATCCCAGCTTTCTCATCCCTAACATCATCCTCATCCATTTCTGATGCATTGATGAGGATATCAGCGGCGCTGTTCAGCATCTCCAGAAGGGAGCGGCGCTTCTCCACATCGCTCAGCATAGCCTTTGACCTCAGGAGTGTGGCTTCCAGTTGCACTGGATCCAGAGTGACTTCCAGCTCTAGCATCTTTGACCTGCAGTCCTCCACCCACGGGAAAAGGTCTTCCACATGACGCTGGTATTTCTGAGCCTTCTGTAAGCAGTCCTTGAGTTTAGCATGTCGGTCTGTGATCTGTTTGCTAAGCTCCTCCCAGTTTGCTTTCAGGTTGACCAGCTGGCTTTGCAAACTGGCTCTCTCCTCGCCGGGATGAATGGAGTGAAGCAAAGACTCGCCCTCTACCACAATCAATTCATAGGAGCCCCTGTGCTGGTTGAGGCTCTTTTGGAATTCTTCCTGCTCCTGGATCTGAGACTGCAGCCTCTCCAGCTTAGCTGAGATGGGCCCGCTCTGTGCCTGCTGCCTCAGCTTGTCATCCAGCCAAGTATGGAGCTCATCAAACATCTGTTGGAATTGCTGGGAGCTGGCAAGCACTGTCTGCAATCGATTCATCCGGTCACCTGAAAATTGGAGGAGGCAGGAATACATTGTTAAGATATGCATTTCATAAAGCTAGGAACCTCTCCTAATGTGCCTGATGCACAAATCTACATTCCAGTCTTCGCAAATAAGCACCTTTCAGTGAAAAAGCAAATTGGTATACCATTAAAGGTAAGGCAATCTTATAAACCTAGGAAGCCACAAATCATAGAACATAGAGTCTATTCAGGGGGATTTAATTGATTCTGTAGGATCCCCAGAACATCTGTTTCCTTAAAAAACGGTTTCTAGACCTTACATTTACATAGAGGCAGTGGTCAAAATGGGCTGGGGTGGCATTCCAATTCTTTTCAGACAGACAAAATGGAGCCCAGCTAACCATCCCACTTCTTCTACAGATGCATTAGGGAAAAATACACCTGAGAGGTGGCATTGGCTGGGGCTTCCTATTGGGCCTGTGTTGGTGACACACTGAGTTTGCTTCATAATGTGTGGAGTGGCCCTGAGGTTAAGCCTTTCACCACATCTGGTGAGCCAAGGATCTATTGGGTCTTTATTGCCCACACAACTTTCCTGGCTGTTGGGAGTCCTCCTTCTTTGACTAAATGCTGTTTGTGTTTCTAAATTCTGCAAATGGTGTTATATAGCACCTGATGACCCCATGTTTTCAAATGATTCATTTCCATACCTGCCAAATCCTCCAGCCCTTTGAGAGGGAGGGCCACAGTCTCCAAGCGCTTCTTCAGCTCATCCTTCAGGTACTGCTCCCCAATGAGGACTGAGAGCTCATCACATAGGGCCTGAGCCTCCGTCATCTCCTCTTCCAGCTGTGCCAGGTTGGACCGGATTTCACTCGTTTCTTCCAGCTGTTGCTTCACAGCCTCCGGCTGGGTGCTGATGGTGGACTGGGTGCTCAGGCACTGCCCAGCAGCCTTCACCTTCTCAGACAGCCCCTGGAGCAGCTCTTGGTACTGGGTGCTCTTGACAATGGCCTGGTCGATTTGGCTGGAGCGTGAGTTGAGCCTCTCTGTGAGTTCAGTCCACTTCTGGTTGACAGCCTGGAGCTCCTCCTGCATGTTGCTGATAGATGGAGACCCTTCGCTGGGGCTGGTGAGTATCCCTTGGGCAGCCTCATTCAGCTGATCATACTGGGGCTTGCGGGACTCAAATTCCTTCAGCATGAACTAAAATGGGGGAGGGGGGTAGAGAAGCAGTGCATATGTTTTTAATGAGAGACCAAGATGGTTAAAAAAAGATTAAAGAGGCCAAGGAGAATGCAACCATAGCACTGTCAGTCTTGGTTGAATAATAAAACACTTTTTTAAAAGGACCAAGGGAATGGCTGCCTTCTTAAACCTGATGAAAATAATGACTTGGTGTTACTACTGGGCCATTTTCAAGGTGTTACTATTATATACTGGCATTAACAGCCAGGGACCGGTTTACTTATAGGATCACCCTATATGTGCCCACTCAGCTGCTTCGAACTGTGGAACTGATACTGTTACAAGTGCCACATAATGCTCATTCTGCAATAAATCAATTTTTAGAGTGGCAGCACTTACACTTTGAAATTCCCTGCCCATTGACATCAGGCTGTACAATTTCTGGTGTCTCTTTACTTGCTTTTAACTGCTTTTATTGATAACTTTAATGTTTCTTTTAATTTTTGTAAAACCACTTAGAAGGTGCTTTGTTTTTTACAATCAAGCAGCACATATGTGATGATGTGATGTGATGTGATGTGAGCAATGCCTTTCCTGGGGATATCAGTGGTTTCCAAACTTCCCATTTTCACATTAATTAATCTGAGAACACGTTCTACCCCTCAATATACTGCAAAGGATTCTAAGGCGGAGGTGGACTTCAGGCTTGTTGGATCTAATCTGTTTTTTCACCAGAACCCCAAGATCTACCAGTGAGAGCCGGGTGCAAAAGACATGCAGAGTGCCTCCAGACGATCTCTATTTGGGGCATTTAAAGTGGATTAAAAGGGTTCAGTCACCCAAGTGCAACAAATCCATTTTTTACACAAACTCCAATTTATAAAACAAGTCCCACTTTGCAGCACAGAAAATGATGGGGGAAGCTGTGGGATGAATGATTGACTAAGACGAAGATCTGTAAATCCCCTGGAAGCAAGTCAGGGTGAATGCAGAAGAAATGCTAAATGGCATATATACAAACAAATCAGAAGGAGTGTGCAATGAAGACCAGACATAGTTGAACTACCATGTAAACAAATTAATATGAGTGCTGAATAAATGGAATGTCTGAAGGAGCCCATAGTTAGAATTAAATACCAGGGTGCCTCTGAGCTCATTTTTTTCCGAGCCCAGTCCTTTTGCACAAAAAATCCACTCCCTGTTAGCCATCTCCATTTCAGCAGCCTAAATTAGGTGAGAAAAGTCATTTTGCTGTTGCTAATGTTGAACAACTGAGAGATCAACCAGTTGCTGACCCCTGTTCCAGGACATGCTCTTGGTTCTTGCAAGTGTTCCAGATGGCCTCACATGACCCGAGTTTATCCTGGAGCACACCTAACATTTCCCTGTGTGTGCACACTAGAAGGGAAGTGGTAAACGAAAGCTTGCCTGCCATGCCTGATTTGATTCTGAATGAGAAACCCCTGATAAGCTTCCAAGGAAGTCCAAGGCTCCTTGGAAAGCTGAGGTCTGAGCAATGAGGCAGCCAAAGATGAACTGTCCCTCTTCATTGAGGAAGATACATCCAATGAGCTGCAAATGTATGTGATGTCAGCTGATGAATCAATTAAACAAGTTAGTCTGCTGCAAGAGTTTAGGTTGGCTGACACACAACTAAAAGCATATTGAGTTGCTATAAACCATCTGTAGAGTTTCTGGAAAGAAGCTGTGGGAAGTCAGCTTGAAACAGGATTTCAGCTTTAAAAAAATGTCAGGGATGATGATGACATTCAAAAGACATTCCACTCCCCTGCCTTATTTGTCCTGCTGCTGCTACAGTTCATATAAACAAGTTGCAGACTGAGAGTCAAACTGTATAAGCATGGAGATCTCCCGACAATCCTAGCGTTTGACTGCCTACAGGCCTCTTCTGAGCAGCATGATTCATAATCCAAGGGAGAGGAAGGCAAATGCAAGAGATGGGCCTGCTGTTCAATGAAACTAAGCATTTCTGCACAAGCACCCCTTCTGTCAGGGCTAGTGATCTGGAGCTGGAAAGCAGGTAGGCAAGGACAGGCACCCTGTGTTGCTCAAACTGATGAACCAGGGGACAGGTGGAAATATATCAGCCCCTTATACCAATTGATCATTGCTGGGCTAGAAGCTGTGACTGCTCAGGCCATCTGCAGTGGTGACAGTGCAGTGCAAAAGGTCAACAGTTCCCTCTCACTGGCAGATGACCAGCATGGTGCACTCTTGTAGTCACTTCCACCTGCATTGACCACCATACTCTTTTCAACCTGGTTGCATAAAATGCCTTTGCTGGCTTCTCACCTGAACTTGCTGCTTCTGTGCATTCAGCATGTTGGGATCGATGGAGAGCGGGCCCAACACGCTCATCATGAGCTCCTTCTCCATCAGCCAGGGACGCAGCTGGCCCTCAGCCACCTGGAAGCTGGCCAGCTCGCTGGCTGATTTCTCCAACTTCTGCTGGCGCTCTGCTGTCACCTGGTTGGCATGTGCCCACCTGGAATCTGAATGCCAGAAACACCATGACTGGGTACATTCCCTCCACAAAGGCTTCCATAGGACTCATTGGCTACGGGTGAATGAAGGCCTCTAAGGGAAATACTTGATCAGGTATTTACAGCAAGAGTGGGAAAACTCAGGCCCTTGGGCCAAATGAGGCCAGGTCTCCCCTCCCCAGGTGACATGGGCCTAGGTGGTTGGGACATGGTCGTCACAGCATGCAGGCATGTGTATATGCATATGGGTGTGGGGTGGCCTTGCCCTGTATGAGCTCTGGCCACACCTACTTTCATTTCTACCCTGCTCATGGCTAGAATGTGGCCCGATGGAAGGTTAAGTCTGTCCCTCCTGATTTAACTGAAGATACTGCAGACTGAACCCAAAATTTAACGCAGGTGCACACTGTGTCCTACCCCCACGCTAAGGGCTCCCCCTACCCGCAAAATGAGGTGGTGCACCTGATCTCAGCTGAATGGCAGAGCCTCCTCCATGAGCTTTTGGAAAGATTCCATACAATGCTTTTCATTGGCTCAGTTCCTATGCAAACAGGGAGTGTCTCCTCTCAACAAACAGAGGTGGAACTGCTCTTAAAACTGCTCGTAAAAAAAAATCTTTTCAGGGGAAATTTTGGCAAATGAAGCAGTTTCAATATTCTTTTGCAAATATGAATTACAGTTTAAGCAAACATTTAAAATGTCAGGCTTCATCTTTCGTGGGGGTGGGGGTGGGAAATCACACCGCATTCCTCCAAAATAACAACAGTAAGACTGCAGTAGCTTGGGCAAGCTGACAGGCACAATCAGCTCTGACACTCATTCAAAAACTAGATCATGCTATGTGCTAACTAATGATTTCTGGCTGCTTCAGAAATAAAATGTCATTATAAACTGGCCAGGACATGAGCCTGTTCTACCCAGATTTGGAGTGGGCTGTGCAAGGGAAAGTCTGGAAAAGGAAACACAACCAAATATGAGGGTAAGGGAACTCTTGACTATAAGGCATGCCCACAACTGCAAGCTTCAGAGTCTGCAACTGCTACACACTACTCAGGAGGGCCTTGTGCAACTCCATCTCTCTGGCCAGTGTGGATCCTCTGTTGCATGCAGAACAGGGAGTGGGGTGGAGAGAGACCATGCACTCAGCCTGGGAGGGGCTAGAGCTCCCAAATGGAAAGAGCTGCACATTCCTGTGGAATAATCCACTGGGCCAACCCTGTGGGAAATGAATGCACACCCACACACATGCACTTAGGATGGCCCCTTTTCTCACACCAAGGATAACTGCCTAAGACACACCTCCTCTCTCAGCCTCTCCACCCCCCGATTGCTGAACGCTCTTCTCTGCCTGCTGCACATGCTTTCTCCACTTGTGATAGCCTGGTTTGTTCAGAAGCAGGATGTGCTGGCCTGCTTGCCACCAAAGAGGTTTACCTGATGATACCCCAAGAATGTCAGTAACACAATTTCTAAATGACTCCCCCTCCTCAGCCAGCACAAGACATTTTGCTTCTACAGGCAAGGACAAGATGGCACCCCTCATTTCATACACAGATGCTGACTGGACTGGTAGCTGAATCTTATTTTGATACTGGTGATAGGACAGCAGCGCCCTGAGCATAGCAGGCTTCTTTAGGGGGCACAGAGTAGGCTGCTGTCCGCCATCTCACTGCCATTCCCTGGCCTTCAGCATCTGCCGTCTGAGGCAGCCAGCTCTCATTCACTTCCACAGCACTAGAGTTAAGAGAACTTCCTGGACCTTTGGCTTCCTTGTCTTGCTTTCCACACTTTCCCCTTAGCCTACAGTCCTTTCCCGACTGCCACGGCACCACCCACCGCACAGTCTATATTTCAGCTGAGCTCTGCTTTGCCTTTCTAGAACTGGCCCAGTCTTGCTCAGCCCCAGATGACTTTCTCAGAGGTCTCTGGGTCACATACTTAAGTCCTCCAGCATCCGCTTCCAATTTCCTGCTTCTGGCGATTCGGGATATTTCTCCAGGAGTCCAGAAAGAGACTCTTTTGCTTTCTGGACTTTCACAGCATTCTGCTCCAGCTCAGCCAGAAATGCCTACAGGGTCATGGGCAGGGAGGGGAGAGAGCCACAAGAGACAATTGCAATATTATTATTATTCTTAGAAACATAATATGGTTTGTTTGTGGATTTGATGAAGCAGCAGAAATCTCAAGGTGTGGGGTGGGTGGGTGGGTGGGAAGAAAAACAGCTGCCATTTACAAGGGATTTAAGTGCCACATGCATTTCAAGCTGGGCCTGGTCATGAAGGGCAGAATCTAGAAAATACTATAAAATAAGCACACTTTGAACTTTTCTGAAAAAGACAACACACCCAACAACACTTCCACTGATAACCAGAAATATATTACAGGCCATAATGCAAAGCCACATAATGAACTCTCAGGGCAAGTCAGTTTGAAAAATGCACAATAATTTTTCACAACACATAGAAATGTGTTTATAAATGCAGCTTTGTAAAGTATCACCAGTCAGACCAACTCAGACTGATTGCCAATCCTGAGAGACAGTGCTTCATTCTCCAGTTTTGTTAAGTCAGTTGCAGTAGCAGATTTTCAAAATTAGACTCTCAGGGCTGCAAGGCCACCATCCAGTCAGCATTTAAGGGACATGTTATCTTTAAAATACATTCATCAGTTTCAGGTGGCTCTTCAGAAGTGTTTGTTAGCATTGAACCTTTTGTCTGCTTAGGGCCACACTATGTTATTTTGGCCAGGCCTTCCTCTTTGACAGATCAGATGAACTTTGCTCAGTTACTTCCTCCATGTCCAGTGTCAGGAATTTACCTTCTTGTCCTCAGATTACTGCAACATGTTATAAGTATGGCTGCCTCTAAAGACAGTTCGGCAACTTCAGCTGGTGCAGAATTCAGCACCCAGGTTACTGACCGGGGCAGGATGATTTGAATATATTACAAAGATACTGGCCTGACTGTACTAGCTGCCAGTTAGTTTTGGGGCCCAATTAAAAGTGCTGGTTTTAACCTATAACCTTAAACGACTCAGGACCACAATACCTCCAGGACTGCCTCTCTTCATATGAACTTAACTGGGCCCTGAGATCACCATCTGAGGCCCTACTTCATGTGCCTCCTCCATGATAGGAACTGAGGGTGGGAACATGAGAACATGAGAACAGGCCTTTTCTGTGGTGGCTCTCCACTTGTGGAATGCTCTCCCCAGGGAGGCTCACCTGGCGCCTTCATTATACACCTTTAGGCACCAGGAGAAAACAATCCTCCTCATCCAGGCCTTTGGCTGATTACACCCAATACCCTTTTTAATGTCTTGTGGGTGGTGGATACTTAGTTTGCTCTTGCTTTTATTATGCATTTTGTATTTTTTGGGGTCTTGCATTTTTATGTTGTGAACTGCCCTGAGATCTGTGGATGGAGGGCAGCCTACCAACTTAAATAAATAAATAATAAAATAAAAACACTTTCCCTTCTGTACTCCCTTTTTAATGCTACGTCTGGGGCCCTGCTTAGTTTTTTGGATTGCGCATAAAGGCCTTAAACCACCTGTGGTTGTCACGGTGCAACTAGATTCTTGTCATTAAGCTCAGTGGCTGGCCATGCACCAGCACCAACAGTTAGATCAGCCTTATAAAAGAGTACCTCCTGTGCCAGATCTATAAAAATGACCACTTCCAAATTGCGTATCTTTGCGATATCCCCCCCCCCCCAAAGTTATTTCATGTATGGACGTTCTCCCCTTAAATTATCACGAACTGCTGCAAACAAAGTGAGGAGGTACATTTCAAGGTATGTATGAATAACAATAGGAACCTTGTTATGGTCCGCCTGAGCCCTCATCGTCTCTGACTTGGTAGGTGAGGAGGAAGCTTCCAGCGCGGTCAAGGCCCGCTCCTTTGACTCCAGCCACTTCAGCACGGAGCCCACCTCCTCCTGGACATCTCTCATCTTGGCCAACATGGAGGACAGCTGCTCCTGGTGCCCCCGTAAGGTGGCACCAAGCCCCTCATACTGCTGGTTGACATCTGACACGTCACACTGGATCTCTGTCAAATCTAAACAAAACAAAAAAAAGAGGGGGAGGACTGAATCTGAGCTGGAGAAATGATTTCATTTCCATATTGATGTTAATATAAAGATAAAAAGTTAGAGATGTGTTCATATGGACAAAGACAGGACACCTAAGCAGATCAGCTGAGGTGATTCCAGGGGTACCTATGTGGTTGTACCTGTGCGGTTCACAGGCACACCAGCTATACATACAAATGTGTGCTTTCCATACATTCTGATGGAAGGCAGGGCCAATGAAGTCACAGAAACAGGAAATGCCAAGTTATTCGCCATGCATTTGAGAACAGACCAGACATGAGTTCCAAAAGGCACTTGAAATAAGCCAGTCTTCCCTACCCTGGTGCCCTCCATGTGTTTTAGCCAACAACTCCCATGAGCCCCAGTTGCATGTAGTCCAGCAACAGGTTGTGAGGAGGCTGTTCTAAACCCTCCCCCAAAATATTCACTTCACACAGAAAAACCTTTTGCTCTTATTCTGCAAGTTCTCAGTATTTGCTCTGACTCCCACCATCTTGGCCTGAGGAGCAGCAGGCAGGCCTCACAATTTGGTTGAGGTAAAGCAGTCAGACTGTTGTGAGAAGGTATCCTCCTTGGACACCAGGTGAGGCTTGGGAGGGGGAGGGAAAGGACCCTGCAAAGTTTTTATTCTGCAGCATGCCCTCTTCCCTCTCCACAGTTCGAACGGAGGGGACACATGCTCTGGGGTTAGAGCAGCACCTTCTTTTCTCCAGCTGCTTTATATCAAGCCAGACCATTGGTCCAGCTCACTCAGTGTTGCTTGGACTGACTGACAGCAGCTCTCCAGGGTTTCCGACAGAGGACTTTCCCACCTGGAGATGCTGGGGATTGAACCTGGGCAGGTGCTCTACCAGTGATATTTTGCCTTGAATACAGGGGACAACAGTGGGCACCCAAACACAATCTCCATCCATAAGGGATAGAGGATGCATTGGAATACCAGCTGCTGGGGATCACAAGACAGTAGGAGAGAGCTGCTGCTATACTCAAGTCCTGCTTGTGGGATTCCCATTGGGGCATCTGGTTGGCCACTGTGAGAACCGAGGACTGGACTCGATGGGCCCCCTATGGCCTGATCCAGCAGCCAGGCTCTTCTTCAGGGTAACCAGCAACATGTGCCTCGGCCTTACCAACTTCCCTGTTACTTTGAGAGAACAACAGGACAACACCAGCCACAGGACACAACTCACACAAGCACGCATAACAGTCTGGGCTCTCTCACCTTTGCAGGTGTGATATCCATTAACGCTGCCTACAGAACTTCCCCCAGCGGGCAGCACAGAACCTGAGCGAAACAACAGGGAGACAAGACAAAATGACAAAGACAAAACATGTTAGAAATACGGGCGTCTGAAAACACATGTAAGCTGTGCCCTTTGAAGCCATAATACAGCCCTTTCTAGGAGGCCACGAAGGGGCTATGTGCAAACAGAGACCAACATCTGAGAGGGGATGTTGCTGTTTTTACAGCATCCACAGGACAGCTTCAACAGCATCGAAGTGGCAGCCCAAACTTTTGAAAACAGTGGGTCCCAAAGTAGGCGATACTGCCCTGGGAGCAGTATTGCTTAGTGGGGTGCCAAGAGGCAAATGGGGGGGGGTGAGGGGGATGCTGGAGGTGCAAATGACTACCAAACATTGAAAAGCTGGCATTACTGGATCAAGTTCATCAATTTTGTTGAATTAATTCAACTAAATAGATTTAATTGGATTTTGATTAAATGTGCAATTAATTATTCCTGTTTAGAATTTTATTGTGCTATTAGTGGGTTGTGCAAACTGCTATTCTGAATAATGCTTTTTATAAGGTAGGGTACAGGGCACTGGGAGGGACACAGGTGGCGCTGTGGGTTAAAGCCTCAGCGCCTAGGACTTGCCGATCGAAAGGTCGGCGGTTCGAATCCCTGCGGCGGGGTGCGCTCCCGCTGCTCGGTCCCAGCGCCTGCCAACCTAGCAGTTCGAAAGCACCTCCGGGTGCAAGTAGATAAATAGGGACCGCTTACCAGCGGGAAGGTAAACGGCGTTTCCGTGTGCGGCTCTGGCTCGCCAGAGCAGCGATGTCACGCTGGCCACGTGACCCGGAAGTGTCTCCGGACAGCGCTGGCCCCTGGCCTCTTGAGTGAGATGGGCGCACAAGCCCAGAGTCTGTCAAGACTGGCCCGTATGGGCAGGGGTACCTTTACCTTTACCTTTTACAGGGCACTGGGGATGAGTTTATGGAGTCAAGGGGGCAGTGGCCCAAAAAGGTGTGGGAGCCATTGTTGAATAATGGTTAGAAATAACTCATTATACTTCTGCAGTGATTGCTGGTGTGGAAGCTCGTTAGCACATTTTTTGCTGTGGGTGTTTTATCTGGGGGGGGGGACGTTTCCATGGAGATTGTCTATTGCAACAACCTGACTTCTGCTGGATCCTCACCCAAGTGCACCTCTACCAGCTTGTTTCCGGCAGCCCCCAATGCCAAACAAAAGGCCCTCATTTCCACTGATGGCCAAATGCCTGGTTCAGAGGAGATATTCTCTCAAAAGCTCTGCAAGCAAGAGACTGTGATTCTAGTACACATATCAGCCTAAAGAATCCATAATAACAATGTAGAACTCTTGCACAATATGTTTTTATCACTCTTGCATAAGACTTTATTATTTAAAACAAAACAAAACAAACAAACAAACAAAAAACAGATGGAGATGAATATTTCTCCCCACGACAAAAAAGCACAAGCCTCCATTACGCCCACTGCAAAATATGAAAACTGGCTGAAAACATTTGCTCTAGTGCACTTCCTGGTTTGTTGTTCATTTTTAATTAAAGTTGTGCACTGGTACAAAAATATCGCCACATATGCCCAAATGTGGACCATTTCATGGAACCTCTCTATGATAAAGGCTGTGTGTAAATAAAATCCCACCCCCAAAGGTGGTTCATTGTTGTCTCAGTAGCCAGTAGTGATGACATGTCACAACCTCAGCTTCGGGTGTTTGCCTGAAGCTCAGTTCCTTGTCGTTGCCTGGGTAACAACAAGGAAGACACCAAAGAACAATCTCCATGAAGTCATGTGGCTTGGTACTGCAGCAGGAAGTAATCCTGTCACCTGGGAAACCAATGTGACTGACCTTTGCATATATTAACACTGTAAAGTGCGGGGCCAACAACACAAAAGCAGTATTTGGGCGGCTATTATGTTGCCCAATTCATGCACAAATTGAGCCACAATTCATTTTAGAATGATGGATGTGACTGGGAGAAAAAAGCCTCAGCATAAACAAAATTAGCACAGCACAAGACCACACAGCTTTCTCAATACTTCTTCCCCCACATTTTATTGAGTCCTGGGAACCAAATACCAGGGGGAGCTATATATGGTTCAGAGAACAGGAGGGCAGACTTCAGGTTTGTGAGGTCTAATAAACCCCCAAGATCTACTAACAGAGCCAGGTGCAAAAGATACACAGTGAGACTGAAAGAGAAGCATATTCTGAGTGAAGGAATTTGCTTTCAGAGCAAAGGCTGAACTGAGTTCACAGTCCTAGTTGCCACAAGCACAGCAGTTCAGACAAAGGGCATGTCCAGGACTCTGTCTGCTCGGGTCTTGTGGGTTCACTGGAACAGAAGAAGCTACCTTATAGAAAGTTGGACTATTGGTCCATCAGCAGGCTTTACGTGGTTTCAGGCAGGAGTGTTTCATCAACCCTCCTTGGAGAGATTAAAAATGGGACCTTCTGCACACTAAGCATTTTTTAGTTATTTTAATTTATATACTGCCCTTCTCCCATTGATCTCAGAGTGGTTCACACAAAGCATGTGCTCTACCACTGAGCAGCAGTCAGCTGCTGCAACCTGAAGATTCAGACAAGGGGCGTGTAGAGGTGTGGCCTACGTCATGCTTGCTCATCCCTTGCCCTTCATGGATAATTACATCTAGGAGAAGAAGAAAATGAACTGCCTGCATCCAGGTGGCAATCGATGGCTTTTAGGAGAGAAGGTCTCTTGAAAACCAAAGTCATCTTAGGTCTCAAGGATGGATAACATCTGTTAGACACTAGGGAACATCCTCTTCCTGAGCAAGGTGCTTGAGCAGATGGTGACCAAACAACTGCCACATTTGAGTATTATTTAGCTGTTAATCCACTCCCCCACCTCATTCAAATCAGAGCAGAGTGATCCACACCTGCACATATTTGAATTTGTACTTGAGGAACAACTTCAGTCATCCCTATTCATCCCCAAAAGGCATTTCCTTTCATGGCCATCCCTGCCTTCTAATTTGTTGATTCTATTATGCTAATTAAGTACCAACAGGGCATGTTGCTGAAAGCTGCATGGACACCTTGTTCTTTAAAAAAACCAGCCCGCCCAAGAAATGTGCAAAAGCACAGTCAGGCAACTGTAAATTCTCTCTCACACTTTTCTGGCTTTGTGCAATTGAGGGCATCAAAAGGAAAATAGGGAGAGAAGGAGAGAAGGGGTATAGATAGGGTTAAGCTCTTGACATGCCCTTACCAGCGGGGTGGAAAAGAAATGAAAGCTATTGATAATTCTCAGCACACACTTTTTAGGTTGCTGCACAATATATCTGTTGCAGCCATTTTTAATGTGGTTTGCTTGTGCAGTTTTCTGGTTTTGTGCAAATCTGACTAAGCATGCGGAAAAACTTTCTGACAGTAAGAGCTGTTTGGCAGTGGAACAGAGTGCCACGAGAGGTGGTGGAATCTCCTTCCTTGGAGGTTTTTAAGCAGAGGTTGGATCTGTCATGGATGCTTTAGAGAAGATTCCTGTATTGCAGGGGGTGGACTAGATGACCCCTGGGTCCCTTCCAACTCTAAGATTCTATGATCAAAAGAAAAAAAGTTCCCCTCTGGAGTGTACTGGGAAAAGTTGCAAAAACAGCTGGAAAAGCAACGAAATCACTGAGGAAGTTGTGGGCATGGAAACGGGAGTAGCAGAAAGTGACAATCTAACCACCCAAAAATACCAAAACAAATGGTCAGCGACCCCAAGTGGAGTGGTTTGGAATCTAATTTCCTGCAAGGGAAGAAGTATTGAATTTAATCTTGTCCAAGGGTTACACGTATTAAATGGAGACGCAAACAGCTGCAAAAACACTGTAAACTCCAGGGTGGACAAGCCCCCAATTCAATCTGGGTCTTGGCATAGAAACCAGATTAGTCACCCTGATAAATGATTTATGTCAAGAGAGTGATGGAAAAGTGCTACCGTACTGAATATCCAGGACCACTCATGACTTCCTGTATGTTCTAGGTTGCCTCTGTAGGTTAGGAGTTGTGGGTATGGCCATCCAGTGGCTTCACTCCACTTCTGGTGATTTCCAGAAGATGGCGCTGGGGGACAACTGCTCAGCCCTGTGTCATTTATACTATGGGGTCATGCAAGTCTTCATCTTTTTTCCTTTTTAGTCTGCTAGGCTTTTAAAACGTTTTACTACTTGAAATTCTGGTTTTCTGCTGCTCTGCTTATTCTTTCATTGATGATTTTTTTGACTTTTTATAGCAACTTGCTGTATTTTGCTGCTTTATGTGCTGCAAAAATCCCTGGAATCATGGATGAAGGGCAGTATAAAAATCCCAAAATGAGTATAATTAAATAAATAGAGCAACCTTCACCTACTTGGTGCCCTCCAGATGTTTTGGACTAAAATTCCCATCTGCCCCAGCTAGTATGGTTGGGGCTGATGGGAGTTGTAGTTCAAGACATCAGGAAGGCACTAGGTTGGTGAAGGCTGCTCTACTTGGAATAGAGAACTACAGCTGAAGTTTCAGGCAGAAATGGGTCTTCTTGAGATCCTTTAACTAAGGTAGCCTGGGGACTGAAGTGCTCCACCACATGGTCTCTGACCATCAATGTGAACACAAAACAAGAATGCCAGAAATGGGCCAGATCTTCCAAGATCTTATGCAGAGTGCAGAAATGCTGAATCAGGACAAGCCTTATGGCTTATTCCCCAATCCACCCCCTGCCACACACCTCAAGTTTCTATGGTTTGGACAAATCAGCAACTGAAGTCAGGAGGGCTCCCAAAGTGGAGGAAGGACTGTGCTGTCTCTGTGGTCTCCAAACAGCTTTGAAGACACATGCCCCTGTCTCTCTCACCCACCTGACTTGGACTGGGCATCAGGAGCTGTAATCTCAACTATCAGACTCTCCAAGGCCGTCCCCCTGCGGTTGATCTCATCCACAAGAACTCCTTTCCCTGTCCATTCTTCCAAGATCACCTGTTAAGAGATCACAGTCAGGCATCAGAAGGTGGCCAAAGGCAAGTAGGGCATCCCAAGACTTGGCTGGCACTGGTGCACATTTATATCTGATCTATCCTCTTAACATCAAGTGAATACTTACAGCGGCTTACAAATTTGTCAGAACAACAAATGATGTAACGTTAGAACATGGGAAACTATCAGAACACATTTAAAGCATTTAAAATGCCCAGTAAAACAAGTGTGTTTTCAATGCCTGCCTAAGGCTGGGCAATCAAGGGAACAGACATGCTGTAATCTGGATGCTGCAACCCAAGAAAGACCTCTCTCTTATCCCTACCTACTGATGGGTGAAGGGGGAGCAGGAAACATAAAGAAGGGGCCACAGCAGAAAGTTCTCAGGCAGTTTTCTATGGAAGGAGGCAATTCCTGAAACACCAGGCTGGGCCCCAGGGAAAGGTATCCTCCGCCAAAAGTATTATTGGATGCAAAAATCCAACATCTGGAGAACTTCAGCTTCCATGTTTTCTTTCAAAACCCATAATGATGTGAAGACAGGCCTGAATAGATGGCCACAATCCTGCCAAGTCTCAACAGAAAAGCGGGGAGGGGCAGAGCAGCTTTTGCCAACCTGGTGGTCTCCAGATGTTTTGGATACTGACTCCCCTCAGTCCCAGCTGTCATGTTGGGAAAGGGCAAGCAGAATTTCTAGTACTCAGGAACTGGAGCCTGGTGCTCTGCATATCTCTTTGCCTCAGGTCAACCTCAGAAGCAGAATATATTTTGCAAAACAAGCAAACTGATATAAACCTGCAATGGCCTGAAGGCACACAATGCATCAGTCTTGCTGATGCTTAACGGGTGTGTCTGCCCAGCACTTGGGATGCATCACCCACCTGGGCAGCCCTTTGGGTTAATTTAATTTAATTAGCTAACTGCAAAATTTATAAAGAAGAAGAAGAAGAGTTTGGATTTGATATCCCGCCTTTCACTCCCTTTAAGGAGTCTCAAAGCGGCTAACATTTTCCTTTCCCTTCCTCCCCCACAACAAACACTCTGTGAGGTGAGTGGGGCTGAGAGACTTCAGAGAAGTGTGACTAGCCCAAGGTCACCCAGCAGCTGCATGTGGAGGAGCGGGGACGCGAACCCGGTTCACCAGATTACGAGACTACCGCTCTTAACCACTACACCACACTGGCTCTCACCACACATTCAGAGGCTACCTGATAGAACAAAAGACAAATATAATTTTAACAATGCCACAACCCAGATCTCAAGATTAATTTTGGGGGAGGTGCAGAATTGTGATTTGTTCGTTCACAGAGTACACCACAGCTCTAGCTATAGGAACCTGGAAAGACTAGAGAAAGCCTACAAGAGAGGGTCCCCCCAAGAGCTTCCTGTATTTGTTGCAGTTTCAGAGGAAACTAGCCCCTATTCAGACCATCAACACAGATGCAGTGAAGCTCTTCTGTTTATGTTGTTGTGATCTCCCTCCCTCAAGAGCAAATCTTCCCTAGCAGGCTCTGGGACTCTTTCCTTCCTTCTCTGCCCACCTCAATTTGCTGCATCCGCTTCTCCAACTCATGGGTGCCCAAAGAAGCCTCTGTGGCTGGGATAGTCGCCTCTGTTTCTTTCAGCCACTGCTTGGTGGATTCAACCAGTTTTCGGAATTCGTCCAACTGTTCTTGGCAGGAGGATGCGCCCTTCTCTCTGGGAAGTGAAGAGAAAGGAGGCAGGTAAAAAAAGTGGGTCAGCTCTGCTAGCCCTTTTCCTAGCACAACACTGTCTCTTGTGCATGTGGCACAACCCTCGGTCCTTCTGCATGCAAAGCAGATGCTCTACCCCTGAGCTGCAGAGTGTCTGCTCATCACCACCTTTGTATCACAGAGCAGGAAAGAGCACCCCTTACCGTTCCCTTGCTGCTTTCTGCAACTGCATGAAGTCTTTCCGCAAACTGTGCACCTTCTCCTGGTGTGAGGAGGAGCTTGCTGCTGCAAAACCACAAGAGCTCAGCTCCGTGGTCAGATGTTCCAATGTGTCCAAGTCCTCATGGTGCTGCTTCATCTCAGAATTCAGTTCCTGGCAACAAAACAGGGGTGGATGGAATGTTGCCATTAGAACAAAGAGAAGTACCCAACACACGGGTCCAAGTTGGTCCTCTGGGACAAATTCACTACAGAAAGCCACCAATGGAGACTGCACAGCTCATGTCAGCTCCTGGAAGCCATGTGTGACTGGGGGTGGTGTGGGGAGGCAGAAGGGATATGTGTGTGTGTGTGTGTGTGGACAAATTTTATTCAGTTCATGCTGAAAGGCAATTCTACCAAATTTGCACTTCCCGTAACAACACACAAGCCAAAATGCAGTCATCCTTTGAAATTCACACTTCTCTAAATTTTGCAGTTAGCTAATCAGGTGTTCGAATTGCATATAACCAGGTAAAGTGTGCATTAAAAGGCTCCTATTCTTGAAAGTCAGTTGTCAATATATGGTCTGATTGTACTGTTAGCCACATTGAGCTTCCAACAAGGAAAGGTGGAGTATAGAACTATTAAGTAAAGGCCAATTTGAGGGCCATATTCCCTCCTTGTTAACATTTAGGGGCCACATGCTAGCAACGGGCAGGGCCAATGCAAGAGGCAGCTGGGTGGATCCACACCACTCTTCCTCACTTACACACCCACCCACATAAGAGACACCCACTTATTCACAAACTCCTTCCCTCCTCCATCTTGCTCTCTCACACACATTCTCCCCCAGCAATCAGGATTACAAATGAGCGCTCGTTTTCAGTGTTCTCATGCATATAAAAGCTGCTTTATTCTGAGCCAGACCTTTGGGTCCATCAAGTCCCCAAAGGCTTTCCCCAGCTTTGCCAGGGACTGAACCTAGCCACCTATGCATACAATACTGTGGCTCCACTCCTGAGCTATGCCTGGTCCCCTATCACTCCTCTCTGTCTCTCTCCACCACCATCATTCTGCAGCTTCTCACCTGGATCTGTTGGGAGAAGTGAGCAATGTCACGATCGGGCTGGTTTCCCGAGGCCAAGAGCCGCATCCTGCTCTCCATGAACTGATGCAGTTTCTCAGAGAGGTGCTCGTACTGCTCCACCTTGGGGAGGAGATCCTTCAAGGCGTCCTCCTTCTCCTGCTGCTGCCGGCAAAGGCTGCCAAAGCGCTTTGTCACCTCGGCCAGCTTGCTCTGCAGAGCGGCAGCTGTGGTACTGTCGGCGGTCTCCATGAAGCGGGTCACCATCTCCCGGGTGGCTTCGAGGCTGCTCTTTTGCCTGGCGATGTCCTGCTTCAGCTTCTGTTAATGGACACACAAGGGCAGGCAGGCAGACATAAGGATTGGGGGGAAGGAATTCTTTTCACAGCCAACTGACCCAATCTTGAACTTCATTGTGGATTGGAACGCAACTCCCAGTTGGACTATGCACGTTTCTTGCTTTTGCAGTGCAGTTTTGGTGCATTCCAAAGTGTGCATAAAAATACTTTAGTCTATCCTGCACAGAAATATTTGGGAAGAAAACCATGGACAGAAAGCAAATACAAACCCCGGCTTACCATGTTTGTGGCGAGGGTCTCCTGGATGGAGGTGGAGGAGAAAGCAGCCACGTCTTCCTTCTGGAGGTTCCTCTCTACCTCAGCCACAGACTGAAGGAGGCTCTCCAGCCCCTCCTGCACACTTTGGGACTGGGCAATGGACTTCTGCAAGAGGTCTGAGCGTTCTGCCATCTGACAGGATAGGTTCTGGAAACGGCTCACGAGGGAATCTGAGGGAGAACCAAATCCATTACAAACCGGGTGTGGAAAATTAAAATGGGTGGAGGGCTTCCAGTACAGTACCCCATAGATCGTGTGTAAAAGGCCAACTAAGGAGGCCGCGAAATGTTATTTCTCAGAGCTGGCCAGCCCAAGGCACTTTGGTGCTGGAGGTGGTGAACTCAAACAACACCTTCCCATTTCCAGAACCCCCCTGGGAAGTCCACAGAACAACAAGGGCCAGAAAGCAGCTCTTTCCATCCTTACCTGTGGTTTCCTGAATGCCTCTGTGATCAGGTAAGGGCGCTTCGTGTATTTCCAAGAGGGACCAAGCTGCCTTCTCAAGCCTCTCTACAGGCACTTGGTGCTCTGCAAGGTCTTCCTGCAGGTGCTGTTGCAATTGACATGGCAGGGAGAGCAGAGCAGGAATTAGAGCAGGGACAGACATGAAGAATAACCTGCAGTTCTTTTATATAATATCTCAATAAAACCTGGCTGTGGTTAGGGAAGGGCCATATGTCAATGGCAGTGCATCTGTTTTGCACATGGAAGGTCCTCAGGTCAATCTTGGGCATCTTCAGGTAGGGCTGGGAGAGACCCCTACCTGAAAACTTGGAGAGCTGCTGCCAGAGACCAACCAATGGTCTGACTCAATAGAACACAGCTTCCTATGTTCATAATATACTTAATCATCATGGACACCCTGTATTTTTAACCATCATTGATCTTGCCAACTTTGATGGCAACTAACTGGGCCAAGCTTTTGGGGGGGGTAGGCAGTGCTTTACAGGCAGTGAACTGGTCATTGGTTATTGATATACATTGGTCACGTTGCACTGATTTTTTTTTTTAATTGTTGCTGGGTGGGTTTAATTGGTTTATTCCTGAATAATAAGTTTTTATTTTGTTGATATCACTTTGTAAGTCACCCAGGGAAATATTTTCATTATGAGATGAATAAATGGAATGAATGGATGAATGAAATATTCAGTGTAGAGGAAAATGTACTTTGCACACGTCTGTGCTCTTTTGGGGACTACACATTCTATGACTGAGATAAAGCAAGGCAGCATACTTGGCTTCCCCATGTGAGTGCCCTCTGAATGTTGTTGGACTACAACTCCCATTATCCTTGGCCACTGCCCATGCTGCCTGGGGCTGATGGAAATTGGAATCCAACAACATCTGGAGGGTAGCAGTTTTGGTGAAGGCTGCCATATATGTAATGTACAACCCCATATGCTAACCCAGATTCCTAACAATTCCAAGACTAAGCCAGGGGAGCCATGAGCCCTGTTCACTTACTTTGGCACTGGCAAGCTGCCTCTGTAAAATGGCTGGATCTGAAGAAACAGGCTCTGACAGGAGAGTTGCCATAGCCTCTTCGCTCTCTTGTAGCCACGTCCGGAGAGATTCTGCTATGTCCTGGAACTGCTGAGAGCGATCCAGGAGCATACTCAGATGGGAACCAAGCGCAGTGCACTGCAAAAAAAGGAGACAATTGTCACAGATGATTCTGTGGTAAGTCTAAGGATACAGTGCAATAGCAAGGTTCAGGTTTTGCCCAACCCCACACAGATGGATAGCCAAGATGGCAACCATGGTCAGTTGTAGAGATCATAAGGGATTAGAAAGCTCATCTTCCAATTTCCCACAATCGGTAGCTTATAATTATATTTCTATCCCACCTTGTCTCCAAAGAGCTTAAGTGGCAGACATGGTTCTCCCCCTCATATTTTATCATCGTGTTAACTGTGGGTTAGGCTGAGCTAAGAATCTGTGACTGGCCAAAGTCACCCAGTGAGCCACATGGAGATTTGAACCCCCGGGCTCCCAGAACGTAGTCCAATACTCTGTCACTATGCTATACCAAGGCTATGTACAAATCATAAAAAATCAACAACATTAAGCTCCAGGAATGAAGTCATATCACAGTGGTTCCCAAAGTTCCCACTTTCCATGCTTTGTATTTAAAATTTTACTGCTATTTTATTTTTCATGCAAAATTCTTCTCTGAATTTTCTTGTGTTCTTATCTTCCTTAGTGGGTTGTGGCAACTGCTCTTCTGAATAACGTGTATTTTTTGTTTTTTGTATTAAAAAAGGTGGGGTAGGGGGAACTGGAGATGAGTTTATGGAACCGGGGGGGGGGGGTTGGCCCCAAACTTTTGGGAACCACTGTCCTATGGCCTTCTTGTTCTAGATCCAGAGGTCTACACCTTCTTTTTATCACTGTTCTTGTACCTTGGAATGGAGAGAACTGTATCGTTTGGTGGCATCGTCCAACTTGTTCTTCACCAGCACCCCAGTAGCTAAAACCTCAGGCCTTGGAGGCCCCCCAGCAGTCCCAGCTTCTGCCGCCACCTTCTCTGCATCCAGCACTTTCTGCCCGGACATTGTCACAAAGCGCAAATCCCCCTTGTGTGAGATTACATCTTCCGCAAAGCTGCTCTGCCGTTGGAGCAGGGGCTGAAGGGACTCGAGGCTGCCGTCTCCTGCACGCATCCTCTCCAGCTCTTGCTCGGCCTGCTCCAGCCAAGCCTCAAACTCCACATGGTCCCGGAGGAATTTCTGCAGCTCATCCCGGAGCGCCTGTGATTGCTTGAGTCGCACCTCAGACTGAGACAAGGTGGTGGCATACTGTCCCTTCAGCTCCTCCAGCCTCCCCTGCAGCCTCTGCTTCTCCTCCGGGGAGAGATTGTGGCCTTGCTTGTCCAGGAAGGCCTGGGCTGACTGCGTAGCTAGAATGACTTCTTGCTGCTGAGAGAGAAGCTCTTGATGGCGGACCTGGAACAACAGCAGCAAACAACCAGGCTGTAGTACATCCAAGTCCACACTGACTCCGTGAAATTAGAACCTGGGCCCTTTACAAGGCTAGGGAGGGAAACTGCAGCCACCTTCAAAAATGCAAAGCCTTCATACAGTTCTGCAATATCGAGCCCATAGGGCTAGCCCTACTGTTAGGCAGCATGAGGCAACTGCCACAGGTGGCAAATGTTGGGGGACAGCAGGGGCAGGCCTCCCTCCCTCAGCTGTTCTTTCTGACTATCCTGATTTTACCAACTTCTGCCAGAAGACAGAGCTCCCCACAAAGAAATGCAGTCCTTGGGAATGAAAAAGGTTCCCCACTCCTGACTTTGAGCAAATGTTTTCTTAGCTTAGCTGGATTTTACACCTAGATCTTTAACTCAACCCTCCATCCAGCAGACCCCACCAACCTTCAAGCTTTCATAGTGCAAAGTGAGATCTTCTTCAACTCTGTCCGCCTCCTTGAATCCACCATCAGGGTTATCTTGGACTCTTCCAGTCACTAGACCCACTCGGTGGTGTTCAGCTTCTGTGAGCTCCTTGGGCTGCTCTAGTGATGCCACCCAGTGCAGAAGAGATTCAATCTTACTCTTATTTTCTTCAAAGTCTTTGACAGCTCTAATCTGGAAACAGAGCAGAGTGCATAGGAAGCTGATAGATTACAAAGCACAGAATGGGTAAATATGGGCTAGAATTTTGATGTCAATAATGTTATGCAATTTTTTTTGCATGCCTCAGAAGCATCCCACTACAATTCTGAGAGCACTGGACAACACACAGCCTCTTATAAGTTTACCCAACTCCCTCCTTATGCAAAGGAGGGATCTTCCACACCAGCTCCAGGTTGTGTGGTGCTGTACCTTTTCTGTTTGCTGTTGCACCACAGTGCTCACAGCACTCTCAAGCTCCTTCTGCGCCGCCTCCGTCCTCTCTTGCAGGGACTGGTACTGCTCCTTGGCCTGGCAGAGCCTTTCCTGCAGGGATGCCAGTTCCTTGGGGTCCAGCTTGGTCCGGTTCTCCTCCAGGAACTCCTCTGTCGCTTTCAAGACACCAGCAAAAGAGGCTGCTCGGCTGTGCAGGCTTCTCTGCAAGTCCTAATGGCAGAAATCAAAAGAGCAGCAAAGAGAGTGACCATCTCTGGCACAACTGTAAACTGGTATTCACAGACTTGTAATGATGCTGAGTTCTTGAGGCAAGAGGCCACTGATTTCTGAGCAGAGATTATGCTGATTGGATTTCATGCTGTCTTGTTGATTTTATTAGAACTGTTGAATTGTTAGTTTGCTTTTATATATGGTGCACCTACTCTGCCCTGGGATTACCGGCTTGAGGGGTGTGTTACAAATGAAACAAAGCAAATAAAGAAGCCACACACTTTGCATTGTAACAAAGACAGAAAAAAACATGAGTGCAGATGCTGGAGTGTGGAAAGAAGAAACACCCAGCCTGGTCACAAGATGTGTTTTGCCACCTGGTCTACCAGCTCCATCAAGGGAAACACAGTGCAGTGGTCCAGCCTCCTGTAATTGTGTTCTCACCTTAACGTCACTCTGGCTCTGTTGGAGTACAGAGAGGTCCCCTTCCCTCGCTGCTCCCTGTGGATCCACCAGTCTGTGCTCAGCCTGGTTCATCCAGGTGCACAATTCCTCCAGTTTCTGGCTGCGTATTGCTTGCTGTTCTTGAAGTGTCTGTTTAGATTTTGCATTGTTTAACAAAAACAAAGCACCTGTTAATGCCTGTCAATTCAACTGTTAAAACCACAAATGCAAGCCAAACAAGTTGCAAAATAGAAAGCACTTAAGCAGATGCAGTCAATGGCTCGCAAGAGGCATCGTCTCTCTCTCTCACACACTCTCTTGCTTCACCCTTTACTTTTGCTCTAGACGGTCATTTAGGTCCATTGTCTGGCACATCAAAGCGTATATGGTTTAAAATGGAGTCATTTGCCATCTAGGTTCTTTCTTCTGCCTTTAATTCCCTCTCTTATTCCCATTGAGCAGCCCACTTATCAAGGACTGATGTTGACATGATGGCCTTTTCCTTGAAAGATGACTTATCAGAGGGAAAATGGATGGCAAAATCTGTGTGGCTTTTGCAGGAAAATTGGAGGAAGGAAGAATCTGGTCTTCTCCTTGAAAACCTTTCCTGCAAAATCCTTTTTTCTTTTTTTGCATTCCAATGTAACACTTTTCATGCCTCTTTCTCCCACTGAGGGGTGGGGGAAAACACATTCACTGAACCCAAACATAAATCATTTCCATGGAGGCAGTTATTCTGGCTTATGCTGTCAGGGCTAGAAAGCAATTAACCCAACTTTTGCTTGAAGCCCTGTTTTTGCATCCCAGTCTCAAGAACAAAAGATACCTGGGGAATAACAAGCTGTGCTAAATGACCTTGCACAACTGCTATAAACCAAAAAAATGTTATTTCTGGGAACAGTGGGAGAGATAAAGAGAGACAGAGTGAGTGTGAGTGAATTTTGGACACTGCACCAAACCAAGTCCCAGATTATCCTCTTGGGAGTCCTGCAAATAGGGCGTCATTGAGCATGATGTGTGACCCTGGGCCATCCTTCTTTCAACCAGTGTGCAATTTGTCTTTCCCTTGGTGCCTTACGATCAAAACATACAAACTTCTGCCAAATGAAAAACAGGGCTTTTTTTGTTCATTTTCAGACATTCCTTAAGCCAAATAACAGAAGCAGTTTGAGGAGGAGGAGAGGGGAAAAGAGCACTGCTAAAAAAGCACTCTTCAGCAGCATAACAAGATCTTCTCGCATTAGGGATGGGAGCACACTGAATCTGAAAAGGCAAAGCAAAACGGTTAATACACACAAACACACATACACAAAAAGAAGAGAGGCAGAATAGGCACACATTACAAGGGGACAATTGTTAAACAAAACCTTGCTTGTATTAGCAGTGTCTGAAGGAAAAAGAGAGGCAGGGGCATGCAGTTATGGGGGCTGCAAAAGCACATCTTTATTGAGCATCCTTGTGTGCACTTCTTAAGGGCCAAAGTGGATGCATTGCTGAACTCAGAAGCACAGAAGGGTCTTAGTAGCAGATATTATTCCTGTTCTTAGAATATTCACTCTACATTCTCTAGATCAGTGGAGGGCAAAATTCAAGCTTGCTGAATCTATTTTGTGCTTCGCTAGAACCCAAAGATCCACCAACTGGAGCCTGCGAGTGTCTCTGATGTGGGTTCTAAACACCAGAACTGAGCTGAGCTCACAATCCTTCCAAATTATATTTATGCTTCCTAATGATAGTCTTCTAAAAAAAGGGCAGGGGTAAGCAATGGTAGACTGGACCTGCTGGGTAGATCTTTGGATGATCTGCAATGGATTGGCAAGGATTTCTGCTCCCAATTATTTAACAACAGCACCAAAATTAGGCTGCTAAAGTGAGGAAAGCTTGAGGGTAACCAAGAATGTGTTTATATCTGCTGGTAAAAGTACACAGAGGGCAAGTGCACCCGGCACCTTTAAAACACCAGTGTGCATATCAAAACCCCATTCCTTAAATATAAGACAGAACAGGGGCTGGAATGGTAACTATGTTTGCAGAGACTGTACTGACTTTTCCCAAAAGACTTTCTCCAGTCTGAGAAAAGTCAGAGGAACAACAGGTGGGGGGGGAGGTGGTTTTGATTAAACTGCAGCCCTGAGTGGGCCTTGCGTGCAACTGTGTATTCTGCACTATTTCCACCATGTTCATGCATTGTGTCAAGTCCTAAACCAGGGATAGGTAACGGTGATCCCCTTTGACCAGCAGGTTGGAACCACTCAAAATTTAAACAGTTACCAAAAGCAAGCACTGCTTGCAAAGGTTCTCCCTTTGTACCCACAGATTTTCTTGACACACCTGAAATCAGATGATGGAGGTGAGAGAAAAGTGGCCATGGCTGGAGGAAAACAGATTTGCAGGCCAAAGGTTCTGCCTACGTGCCACAAACCATAACATACAAACCAGCACTCCTGGTTTGTTCCTCTACTAACAAAGCTTGGTACTCAGTCTCTTGGCTTACTAAGTGTGACTTGTTTGGAGATAAATAAGCCACGAGCAGCATTTTGCACAACACATTAAAGCAGGGCTCATGGTTTGTTGCTCCTGACTCAACAAAGTGAGGAGCGCAGTAGACTCTGCAGCATAAACTAGCAGGCTGCTTGTTCATGAGCAATATTGGACCACTGTGCCTGTTGCACTCATACTGTGCATCTGCACATCTATTACAGCTAAAAACCACAGATAGCAACAAGTCCCCCATACCCTGGGCTAACACTTGAGTCACAAATGTGTTGCTTTTAATGCTCCGCTTTCTCCCCTTTTGCTCCATCCAGGACATTACTTTAGCCTTCCTTATTGAGATTCAGCCCCACCACTATGACAGAAACCAGCTTAACTGGTGTCCCCCATTGTCCTTAGAACAGTCACCTATTTGGAGTCCTGACTCACTCTGTGAAAGGGAGGATGGAAGGAGAGAGACACAGAAATGAGGCATCTCTCTGCTTTGAAGCAGCAGCTGACGCACTCTATGATGCCACAACTTAATTGCAAAAGGATGCATACAGAAACTGTAGGAAGGGCAGCTTGGTTAAAGAGGAAAAGACACACATCCTGCTCCTTGTTAAATATGACACAGCAAAGAGGTTGCCACTCCACCACTGTCACCTGATCTGTCTGCTCCGCTTGCTGGAGACAGACCTGAAGGACCTCTGCCCGGGTGGCCAGCCTCTCTGAAAGTTCCCGGAAGGATGTTTGCAGCTCGTTCAGCAGCCTCAACAGCTGCCTGCTTTGCTCTGGGGACAAGTCTTGAGCGTGCTCAGAAATGAAGAACTGAATGTCAAGGGCTGTTGCATCAAGCTGAGCTTTGGTATCTGCAAGGGGCCTTTTCAGCTCCTGGCCATGTCAAGAGAGGGGAAGAGGGAGAAAATGTAGCCACTCTGAGACTTCAGTCACCCGCAGGATACCTTTGCAAGTTTCACCTGCTTGAATGACCAAGTGACCAGAGACTTTAAAACAAAAGAGGCTTGATGGTCCTTCATCGGGGCAGGAAGCTTTCCCCGATAGCCTGAAATTGACACACTTAGAGCTAGAGAGAAGGGCAGAGAAATAGCTCAGAGCCAGTCTGAATTCATTCTCTGCCCCTCTGTCTCTCACACACCATGAATTTGTGAGTGGATGAAGGTGAAGCACCTAAGGATGGGTCAGTCTGTCAATTTCAGTTTCTCTCAGTTTCTTATTTTTCCCATTCACATTTTTGCACCAGATTGTGTGTGGTTTTTAAGTCCTAATGAAAATTAAACAGTATTTTAGCATACACTTCAATTACACACATTTTTGTTATGTAATTTTGCCCAATAAACATATTTTTGCAGGCCATTTCCCCCTTATATAAAGCATTTTAATGTGTTATTTTCATTAATATATGCATCTATGTATGCATTCCCCTAGTATATGCATTTCTGTACTAATTATTTGCTTGGAAAGGAACACAAAATTCGGAGAAGTGTGAATTTCAGTTCACATATTGTTTCAGGACATGCATAGCTGGTAGGTTCGCCTTTAAATGAGAACTGAAATCAATTTTTCCCACACAACTTTAGAGACACCCCAGGGTGCAAGCTCTTTCTCCCTGGGAACCTAATGTGGAATTGCAGCCTGATGCAGAAGTCTTGGTTTGCTTCTCAAATGCTCTCCTTACATTTGTTATATCTTAAAATATACATTACAACTACACCCTAAGACTTCAGGGTGTAGTCTGGTTTCCCTTCCCATCCCAAAGAAACTAAACCCCGCCCACCCTTCCCTGGGGAGCTTCCCATCACCCAGAAAAACAAAAAATGCCCGGCAATGTTACATTCTAAGTCAAACCAACGTTGGCTGGGGCTGATGGGAGTTGTAGTCTGAAACATGTGGAGGGCACCAGATTGGCAAAGGCTGTTCTAAGTGGAAAGGAATTGGCTGGCAGGTCATATAGCTTAAGGTCTGGCTTCCCAGTCATATTATCTTGGGAGGAGCCAGTTGCAAACTCAGGCATGCCACACACCCACAAAAAGCTCTCAAGAGCTCCAGGCAGAGAAGAGGAAATATTTGTTTTTTTCAAATGCCAGATCATAAAACTACACAATTCATAGCCATAAATGGTTATAACTTACAACACTCACAGTGTTGCACAAACGGTTGTGATGTCTACTGGCGCAAAATGCATGGGTGATGCTAACTGCCATCACAGATCCATTTTTAGATCATAATGCGGACCCCCCCCCCCCGCATGGTGTGTGTGTGGGGGGGTGGAGCTTTGTCTAGACAAGCAAGGAGTCTCCACTAAGCAGAGTTCTTGAATCTTGCCAAAAGGTGTGGGGTGGTGGAAAAAACAGGAGTGAAAGGAGGACAACTCAGGGCAATGAAAGAAAAGTGGAGGGAAGAAAAAAGAGGCCTACCAGCCTCAATCTGGCCCTCCTAATTCATCCACCAGAATTTCCATAAAGGCAACCTTTGGTGGTCAGGATGCTGGCTAGCAACTAGCAGGAAATGGCTACCACCATAACAGCCCTGTTTGTGAAATACCCTGAAGCATCTGGCTCCATATGGGAGCAACACTCTCAACCAGACAGACCAATGATCCAATACAGCAGGGCCATTCTCATGTGGCTAACTGTTGTTTCCAGAGCTGGAAAGGTCCCAGAATGAGTTTGTAAATACTGAGGACAACTTCCTAAACATATGCCTTTTTACAAATATTGAGTAGCTGATAGGATAATTGCATTCATTGGTTGAAATGAAGTGAGCCAAGGCAGAAGGCCCAAAGTGACTGGTCCAAAGGATGCTCTCAGCAGAGAGTATAGGTCCCCTAGTTAGCATGCGGACAACCAGGAACTCCCAGCCCCCTCCGTGGGAAGTTGCCACCCTCCCAGTCAGGCTTAGCCTGTGACGTTGCTATGGCAACTACCTTGTAGCTCTGGAGGCAGGAATTCAAGCTGCTGGCATCAGTTTTAGTGTGGGACTCTAGATGGTTGAGTAACTCTGTGGTGTCAGACGCCCAGCTCAGCAGCTCCTGGAGCCTGCCCTGCAGCTTCCCATGCTGTGCTAGGATTTCAGCCTCAAAATGAAACAACAACAGAGAAATAATAATTAAAACCAGAATAGGAACAAAAGGGCAAATCAAGGTCAGCCAAAGATGCCAAACCTTAACAAATATTGGCATTTTAGCTGACAGGCGCAAAACTCTGGCCTATTCTTGAAGCAAAAGTGTCTCCACAAGGTGACTCTCCTCTCAAGATCTATGTGATAGGAGAGCTCTTGTGAATGGGCTCACATATAGCAGCAGTAGCAGTGGCTGCTTTTTAAATAATGTTTGCCACGGGGGGGGGGGCGCAATAAAGGAAGTCTTTTTCAGTACGCAAGAAATTCCTATTGCTGCATGAGGAGTCACTGTGCAAGAGAACAGAGAAAAGAAAAACTAAGGGGGAAAATTATGCACAGATGAATATTCCCCCACAAAAACTGTCGCATGAAGTGGTCACTGAAACTCAGATGCACACACTCCACACAGGCAGTGTTCAGAGGTGGGACAATGTATGGTTGAGGCCCAGGACATCACTTAATTATTTGGCATTTCCCCCAAATCATCTGCTGGCCACAAAGAGAACAAGAACAGGATGCTGGAATAGATGGGTGTAGGCGTGATCTAGCAGGCCTGTTCTTATATTCTTATGCTGTTAATGGCATGTTAAGGACAAACGGGTTAGAAAGTTGATGTGAGTATTAATCTGCTTTTAGTCTACTGTGAATAACGGTTGATTTTTCTTACTGATAATTTTATTGTTTATCATTTTTGTAGATCACTTTGAGGTCTATTTTTACTATCAAGTAGTATATAAATTTTGTGAAATAATAATAATAATAATAATAATAATAATTTATTATTTGTACCCCGCCCATCTGGCTGGGTTTCCCCAGCCACTCTGGGCGGCTTCCAACAAGGATGAAAAATACACTAAAATGTCACATATTAAAAACTTCCCTGAACAGGGCTGCCTTCAGATGTCTTCTGAATGTCAGGTAGTTGTTTATTGCTTTGACATCTGATGGGAGGGCATTCCACAGGGTGGGCGCCACTACCGAGAAGGCCCTCTGCCTGGTTCCCTGTAACTTGACCTCTCGCAGTGAGGGAACCGCCAGAAGGTCCTCGGAGATGGACCTCAGTGTCCGGGCAGAACGATGGGGGAGGAGACGCTCCTTCAGGTATACTGGACCGAGGCCATTTAGGGCTTTAAAGGTCAGCACCAACACTTTGAATTGTGCTCGGAAACGTACTGGGAGCCAATGTAGGTCTTTCAAGACCGGTGTTATATGGTCTCGGCGGCCGCTCCCAGTCACCAGTCTAGCTGCCGCATTCTGGATTAGTTGTAGTTTCCGGGTCACCTTCAAAGGTAGCCCCACGTAGAGCGCATTGCAGTAGTCCAAGCGGGAGATAACCAGAGCATGTACCACTCTGGCGAGACAGTCTGCAGGCAGATAGGGTCTCAGCCTACGTACCAGATGGAGCTGGTAAACAGCTGCCCTGGATACAGATTTGACCTGTGCCTCCATGGACAGCTGTGAGTCCAAAATGACTCCCAGGCTGCGCACCTGGTCCTTCAGGGGCACAGTTACCCCATTCAGGACCAGGGAATCCTCCACACCTGCCCGCCTCCTGTCCCCCAAAAACAGTACTTCTGTCTTGTCAGGATTCAACCTCAATCTGTTAGCCGCCATCCATCCTCCAACCACTTCCAGACACTCACAAAGGACCTTCACCGCCTTCACTGGTTCTGATTTAAAAGAGAGGTAGAGCTGGGTATCATCTGCATACTGATGAACACCCAGCCCAAACCTCCTGATGATCTCTCCCAGTGGCTGCATGTAAATGTTGAAAAGCATGGGGGAGAGGACAGAACCCTGAGGCACCCCACAAGTGAGAGCCCAGGGGTCTGAACACTCATCCCCCACCACCACTTTCTGAACACGGCCCAGGAGGAAGGAGCGGAATCACTGTATAACAGTGCCCCCAGCTCCCAGCCCCTCAAGACGGTCCAGAAGGATGTTATGGTCGATGGTATCAAACGCCGCTGAGAGATCCAGCAGAACTAGGAAACAGCTCTCACCTTTGTCCCTAGCCCGCCGGAGATCATCAACCAGTGCGACCAAGGCAGTTTCAGTCCCATGATGAGGCCTGAATCCCGACTGGAAGGGATCCAAATGGTCCGCTTCTTCCAGGCGTGCCTGGAGTTGTTCAGCAACCACTCGCTCAATCACCTTGCCCAAGAATGGAAGGTTTAAGACTGGGCGATAATTGGCCATCGTGGCCGCATCTAAAGATGGTTTTTTAAGAAGCGGTTTAATAACCGCCTCTTTCAGCGGGTCTGGGAAGGCTCCCTCACGGAGGGAAGCATTCACCACCCCACGAAGCCCATCGCCCAGTCCTTCCCGGCTAGCTTTTATAAGCCAGGATGGGCAAGGATCCAGGAGACAGGTGGCTGGCTTCACTCGTCCAAGCAGCCTGTCCACATCCTCGGAGGTAACAGATTGGAATTGATCCCACACAACTTGACCAGACAGGACTCTAGCACTCTCCCGCCCCGGCCCTGCTCCCACGGTGGAGTCTACTTCTTCCCGAATCTGAGCAATTTTATCTGCAAAAAAATTTGCAAAATCATTGCAGGAGAACATATGGCCCGTACTGGGCCCCGATGTTACAGGTGGTTCCGCTAAATTGTGAACCACCTGAAAGAGTCTCCTGCTGCTGTTTTCTGCAGATGCAATAGAGGCGGTGAAGAAAGTCTTCTTCGCCGTCGCTATCGCCACTTGGTAGGCTCGACGTTGAGCTCTAACCTGTGTCCGGTCAGATTCAGAATGAGTTATCCGCCACCAGCGCTCTAGCCGTCTCAACGATTGTTTCATTGCCCTCAGATCCGTGGAAAACCACGGGGCTCTCCGGGCTCCATGCAATCGGAGAGGGCGCTTCGGAGCCAAACAGTCAATAGCCCTGGTTAACTCCACATTCCAGCGGGCCACCAGGGAATCGGCTGAAAGGCCATCAACATGGGATAAAGCATCCCCTACCATAGGGAAAAGAAGATGTAGAATTGCAGCGGGAAATTGTGTTTAATTTTAGGGTGGAATTGAAAAAGAGAATGAATTTATATTTATTTGGTTAAGAAGGGTTGCTGAATAATGGCTTATAATTAAGGATGCAAAAAGGGAAAGGTATGGGGAAGTCCGGGAAAAGAGGGTTATGGAAATAAGGTTAAGAAAATATGATTTTTTACGTTTGTTTTTATGTTGCTTTTGTTTATGTTAAAAAATTTGGAAATTAATAACAATTTTATTTTTTAAAAAAATAAAGCATCCCCTACCACTCTCTGGAAACCATTTGGATCCATTAAGTGGCGGGGGCGGACCATCCAAATCGGTCCCACCTCCCTGCAGAGGGGATGGGTCGCAAAGAAGTCCAGTTGCACCAGGAAGTGATCTGACCATGGCACTTCTTTCGTTTCGCTTTTAGTTAGTGTCAGATCACCAACATCCATAGAGGTAAACACCAGGTCCAAGGCATGTCCGCGGCTATGGGTTGGGCCAGACTTATTCAGGGACAGCCCCATGGAGGCCATGCTTTCCACGAAGTCCCGAGCGGCCCCTTGTAAGGTCGTGTCGGCATGGATGTTAAAATCCCCTAGGACAACCAAGCTAGGTGTCTCCAGGAGAACATCCGCCACGACCTGAAGCAGCTCGGGCAGGGAATCCTTGGTGCAGCGGGGAGGTCGGTACACCAAAAGGAATCCTGTACTGCCCCCATTGCCCAACTTCCAGAACATGCACTCGGAAAATTGGGTCTTCCCAATAGGACGCCTGGTGCAAACTAATGACTTCCTAAAAATCACTGCAACCCCCCCTCCCCGCCCACATGACCTGGGTTGCTGTGCGTAAGAGAAACCTGGTGGACAAGCAGCGGCAAGGACAGGCCCATCTGCTTCATCCAACCAAGTCTCTGTTACACATGCCAGGTCAAGTCCTCCATCCATGATCAAGTCATGGATGGCAGTGGTCTTATGAATCATTGACCTGGCATTGCACAGCAACACTTTCAGGTCATGTGGGTATCCCTTGCTGATTCTAGTATCCATCCGGTCAGGACCAGACCCGGAGGCAGGGATAGTCCTCAGACAACGACTAAACCTGCCTCCTCTGTAATGACATGGTCTGGTCTTAGCGTAACTCCTCCTCCTACCCGTGATCACTGAGATCGGTTGTCCCAGTGCATTCCCCCCTGTGAAACATGTCCCAGCCATTTTGTTGGCTGGGACCAACTCCCCAGCAGCCCTGACCCCTCCCCTTAAGAACAAAATAACACTTTAAAAAAAGAACAACAAAACAATAAAAACAACAACAACAACAACACAAATAAAACAATACAAACAAAAAACAATAAAAATTACAAAAACATAAAATCAAACAAATTCCCAGGCCCAATAAACATCCACCCCACCCCCACCCCCCACATACAAAAAATTCAAAATAAATTTTTAAAAACATTTTAAAAGCACTCTGCACCCCTCCAGCAGTAACAGCAACTGTCCTAGTGAGGCCCGTCAGGCCCTGCCCTGGGCCAGGTGGTAAGTGGCAGGAAGGAGCAGGGCCCCATACACTCACACAGGAGAGTCCTCCTGGGCAGCGGAGTGCAGCAGTCCTTATGAGGCTTCAGGCCCCACCCCAGGCCAGATGGTGAGTGGCAAGAAGGAGCAGGGCCCTCAGACACTCACATACAGGAGAGTCCTCCTGGGCAGCAGAGCGCAGCAGTCCTTATGAGGCTTCAGGCCCCACCCCAGGCCAGATGGTGAGTGGCAAGAAGGAGCAGGGCCCTCAGACACTCACATACAGGAGAGTCCTCCTGGGCAGCAGAGCGCAGCAGTCCCTGTGAGGCTTCAGGCCCCGCCCCAGGCCAGATGGTGAGTGGCAAGAAGGAGCAGGGCCCTCAGACACTCACATACAGGAGAGTCCTCCTGGGCAGCAGAGCGCAGCAGTCCTTATGAGGCTTCAGGCCCCGCCCCAGGCCAGATGGTGAGTGGCAGGAAGGAGCAGGGCCCTCAGACACTCACACGCAGGAGAATGAATGAATAAAACAAACTTCCACTTATGCAATGTGTGTGGGGGGGGGGGGACATTCCGACATGAGACCTTTGCAGCTCCATTTTGCTTGCATACAATGGCCCATTTTCTACCCCTTCTAGGAAAAATATGGGTTGCTTCCAGACAGGAATTTAATATTGTAAAAAAGGTTGTTCGGATATTGCAACAGGATTCTTTTTTAACACTGTATATTCCCCAGAAAGTGTAGATCCAGATTAAATGGGGGGAAAGACAGGCTGGCATTTTGATGCCAATGATGTTGTGTGGATGCTGCAAAAACAACAACTCCTGCATGCGCGAGGAGCAGTCACCCCACAATAAGCACCCGCCTGGAAGGACCCTGGAAGGGTGGGTCCTGTGCTTCCCAGAACATTCCTTTTCCATAGAATCGACAAGCACCTTCTTTGAACAAACATGGAGCCTCCTTGCCAAAGGAAGGCCGTAAGGAGTGCAGTACCTTTTCTGCTTCTGTCGCAGCACGAAGGTTCAGTAGCCAAGAGTCCAGAGCCTCGCTGACGGAGCCAAAAGACTTCTGAAGGTTCTTGGCATCTTTCTCCAAAGCCTTCAGTAATTGCTCAGGGACTTCCCAGGGAGGGTTGGATACAATCCCTTTCACTGCCTCCAGCTCCTGATTCATTGGAGCCGACAAGTTCCTTAGCTCTGCGTCCAAGGCCTAAGAGCAAAAGGGTACCTATAAGCAGACATCTAAGCAAGACAAATGGTCCTGCCAAGGCTGGAACAAACTTGAGCCTCACACTCCCCCTGTCTGCTGTTAAGGCTTCTCAACTCTTTTCAGGTCATGGTAATCCTGTCCAAGCAGCAGAACCCAAGAAGCTCTTGTACATGTGTCATCGTCCAAACATGAAGCAAGATTTAGTCCAAATAGTTCAATCCAGTACGAGTAAAAAACAAAACCAACAATTGTAATCTGGTGTAAGGGTGTAGACCAGGGTTCAATTCTCACAATGGCCCTGAACTCCCTTCTGCAGCTTTCGGCATGCATGGATGCATGCACACGCGCGCACACACACACACACACGCACGCACACGCACGCACACACTACTCTCTCAGCCTCATTCGCCTAGTGTGATCTACATCACAGGGGTAAAAGGTAAAGGTAAAGGTACCCCTGCCCGTACGGGCCAGTCTTGACAGACTCTGGGGTTGTGCGCCCATCTCACTTAAGAGGCCGGGGGCCAGCGCTGTCCGGAGACACTTCCGGGTCACGTGGCCAGCGTGACATCGCTGCTCTGGCGAGCCAGAGCCGCACACGGAAACGCCGTTTACCTTCCCGCTGGTAAGCGGTCCCTATTTATCTACTTGCACCTGGAGGTGCTTTCGAACTGCTAGGTTGGCAGGCGCTGGGACCGAGCAGCGGGAGCGCACCCCGCCGCAGGGATTCGAACCGCCGACCTTTCGATCGGCAAGTCCTAGGCGCTGAGGCTTTAACCCACAGCGGCACCTGCGTCCCAGCATCACAGGGGTAGATCAGACCAAAGGCTAAAAAGTACTTTGCAAAAACTACAGAGGATGTGAAAAGAATGAACAGCAACAGTAACTCATCTGATCGAGTGGACTGTAGTCCACAAAAGCTTACACCTTAACAAATGTGTTAGCCTTTTGAGGTGCCACAAGACTCTTCAGGAGTCCCTGAGAAGCTTACAGGCAGAGCTTACAGGGAACAAAGGTGCTCTCCTGTGAATTGCCATAATGGCCAGCCCACTGGGGAAAGTGACCTTTAGGTGTGAAAACCAAAGCCACTTCTCTTACCTCAGCCTGGCGAAGCAGTTCCCGCAGTGCTGCTGAACTCAGATCTGCAACTTGAACCCGCTGGATGCGCATCTCAATGTCACGCACTCTGGACAGGAGCACAACCAATTTCTCATCATAGCTGAGGCAAAGCTGTTTGCTGTGTGGAGCCTATGGAGTCAGAGGCATTAAAACACAGGTTTTAGACAGAATAGGAGAGATACAGACAAAGCACAACAATCTTGGACTTTTCTATTTGAATGGTTCTAGCTTATTTCATCTAAAAACTGCATTTCTTGTGGGGCCAGATTTCATTTTTAAAATAAAATATTAATTTCTAAAAAGACTGTAAGGTTTCCCTGATAGTGGCCCATCTTCTTGAGACTCTCTCCCAGGAGTGACTCACCAGTCTACCTGGCTATCAACCTTCCAACAATTGGTTAAGAAATCCTTACATTTGGCACCAAATGCTTTCTGGAAGGACCATATCCACTCAAGACCCCCTGATACAAGCAAGCACCTCATGACACCAGCAGGGCACCTGACACCAGGTGTCAGCTGAATGCCTAGAGGTTGTAGTGTGGCCAGAAACAGCTGCAGAGGCCTGACTGGGCTGCCTGCTGGGCCTAAATTGGCCTGCAGACTTGAGGTTCCCCACCCCTGACTTTCAGGCTGTATTTCAGGGGCAGCCAACTGCCATAATCTCTGAGCATTGGCCATACTGGTTTGGGTTGATGGAAGTTGGAGTCTAAAACATCTGGAGGGTACCCTATTCCCCCACCCACTATATCACATATATTGGGCATGTACCTTCCTCTTCCTTGCACTCTTAGGGGGCAAGTCAAGCTCCAAATTATGATGGGGAAAGAGGCACCTCTTCACCTGCCCCTCGTCCCTGAAGCTGGCCAACTGTAAAGGAAGACATAGGCAGGGCTGCACCAAAGGGAAGGGGGCCTGGTTTAGCTTGCTCCTTCACTGCTGACTACCTGGCCTCCAGAGCAGTGGTGTAGTGGTAGAATTTGGAGTGCATCATGGCAGCCCCAAAGAGCCATCCATGCCCAAGTCATCAATATATACTAAACTTCAGCAATAAATAAAATCAA
Source organism: Podarcis cretensis (assembly GCF_951804945.1). NCBI lineage: Eukaryota > Metazoa > Chordata > Lepidosauria > Squamata > Lacertidae > Podarcis > Podarcis cretensis. The sequence continues at coordinate 35,113,177 of NC_137177.1, forward strand.
AATCAAAATCCAGAAGCTGAAATGCAACTGTTAGCATTTAACCAGGAATGCAAATCACCTCGGCAAAAGGGAAAATGCCACAATTTCAACTGCTTGCATGAAGTCAAAAGAAAGAAGCATTTAGCCTCTTGCTTATTTTTTCTCATGTTCTTGGCTTCCTCTATGTTTATCTGTCACAAACCTGAAAGCCTCATGAGTGCCTCATTTACTCACCAGAGTGAGGAGGCTCCATAAATTATCCTGGTGTTCTGGTAGATGCTGTTGCTGCTCTGAGAGAGTCCCAGAGGTGCACTCCCCTGTGTCCCCCAACCCACCCTACACCACTGCTCAAGAGATATACTTTCATTTCAGCTGTCCAGCTAGCTTCACAATATGAATAAATGTCTCTGAGATTAATAAGTCCACCTACCTTGGCAAGTTTGGGGGCATCTTGGCATCTCTCTTCCCCACTGCCTTCAACCACACAGGTGGGTTCATCAGCATCCTTGCTTTCTCTGGTCATTTTTGAGGTTTCAGTGTCTTGCACAGGTGCTTTTCGCCTAGAAATATCCCTCTTGCTTTCTGGAAACTCTTGGTCTTGCAGCATCTGTGCCTCTGGCTCCATATTCTTGTCTCCCATAGAACCAATGTGCCACATCTCTTCTGCTTCTGCATCCACAGGCACTCCTTTGGCAACAGCACTTCCACAGTTTCTAGTTAGCTCCTGGACAGCATCCTCTTGTCTGAGCAGAGGCACAGAATGATAATGACTTATCTCGTCCTCTAGGATCTCTGTGTTTTGCACGGGTTCTGTCTTGAGTGCAGAAGGCCCTGAGGATTCTGTGCCATCTACCTTAGTAGTAACATTAGCTTTTTGGACCTTTGAGATAATTGGTTCTTTGGCCTTTTCTTGAGATACACTTTCTTCCAGATTATCTACCTCTACCAAGGAATCTTGGTAAATTCTAGTCTCTTGCTCTGTTAACTCTCTGGGTGAATCTGTCTTTGGGGTAACATTCACTTTCTGATCATCTGTGATGTTCGCTTTAATTCTGTCTTGCTTGTTCTCTTTTCCAAATGCCTGTGGATCTAGTCTCTCAACCTCCACTTGTTCTATTGTGGTCTGGCTGCTGGTCACCCTGTCAGATATATTCTCCTGGAATGATTCTAGAACCCCAGAGGCCAACTCCTCCTTGATCCTTCTCATCAAAGTTTCCTTGGAATCTGGGGTAGGAGGGGATGGCCTTTCTTGGGAAGAGCCACACACCCTAAGTGGTTCTGCTGGGGCAGCAGACTGCTTTTTGTTCTTTTTTGTTTTCTTCTTCTTGGTGCTTTTTAAGTCAATACTTTCTGAAGTGAGAAGATCTGAGGGTCTTAATTGAGATCCAGGGCTTGGTAGTTCAGTCTTGATGTCCACACACAGCAGCTCATCAGAGGCCTGTTTCTTGGGCTCTACAACTGTAGGAAGTCCTTCAGAATTTATGAAATCATTTTCTTCCTCCGTCTGACCTACATAACTGAGTTTCTTGGGTGCTGACACCTCCAGAGGTTCCAACTGTACGATACCCTGGGTTTTCTTCTGGAGGACAATGGCTGCAGCATCACTCTCTTCCTGAGTAAATCTCTTGTCTTGTTCCTGGTCCCCATTAATTGTCTGGTTCATCATCACATTCATCCCAAACTTCTCTTCCTGAGACATAATTCCTTCCAATTTCTTTTCAATCACCTGATCATTTCCTCCTTGCTTTTCCAATTCGCCTTTCTGGAGTTCTTTCCCTCTCAATTTGCTTTTCCTCCTAATATTTTTTTTCTGGGCTTTAACTTTCAGGGCATCAGCTGGGTCTAACATATAGGCAAGCTCAGGTGCCAGCCTGTCTTCTGCTAAAAGCTGACTAGCCAAACTATCCAGTGCAGAAGGAAAAGGAAAGGAGGCTGGCACTGATTCAACCACTTCTTTTGCCATCTCTTGAATCCCTTTTGAAGAGTTGTTAGTGGCATCACCAGTTAGGCTGCTCTCCATAGCTGAAGGTACTGGAGTCTCTTTCTCATCATGATTCTCAGCAGCATATTCACAAAAGCCTAACACTTCAGACATGGAGGTCCCATTTTGCAGCAACAGCTGAGGCTGCTGATCTTCACGTTCTTCCAGGTTCTCACATTCAGATCTATTGTTGCTTATTGGAAGACTTTCTTTAACTGTGCTGGCTAACTCCTCACTGACTAAGCCCCTCTCAACGGCCTCTTTTAACGTCACTCGTTCTCCACTCTTAGTACCAATAATTCCTCCAGCCAAGAGCTGATTAACAGCAATGGCTTTAGCTGTATCTTTATCCAGCACTTCTCGCTCCAAAGCAGATGCCAGTGTCAACCTTTGGCAAGTCGAAGTCTCCATGATGCCACCTGTGTCTGCTTGAGCCTGCAACAACCTCAATGCAAGCATGGGGTCTACCTTGCCAAGCTTAACTGCTTGTGGATATGAGAGTACATTCCCAGTCACTTCATCTTTGAGGTCTCGAAATGGAACAACTTCCAAGTATCTCTGCCCTGACTCAATGTCAATTTTGCTTTTCCTGACCAGTTCTGGATAGGAGACCAACCTACAACTCTCTGGATCAATTATTGCATGCTTCATTTCAGAGGATGCAATGGCCTTTTCCATAATTGCTTTGGGCAAGAGTCCTTCCTTCACAGCTTTAGCCAATATAATCTTCTGCCCAGAAACAGGTTCGAATATGCTTCCAGTTGAGGCTTGTATTTCTTGAACATTGTTTTGAAAATCTGAGCTGACTAATCCCAGGGATACAGCTTGAGGCAAGGGCATAGGTTCCTTTGTTTCTGGATGAATGTACTGGTGCAAGCATATACTTTCTGCCTTTCTGAGATCTTCATAGAAGCCTTGGTCAATCAATCCATGTGCCACAGCATCCTCCACAGAAAGTCTCAAGCCTGTCTTGTGGTGAATAATCCCTCCATCAGCTATCTGCTTGGTCAGGAGTTGGAATGCTTTCTCCTTGGTGATAAAGCCCTTTTCCACAACCTGGGTGATTGTCAAAGGTTCTTTAGTTTTAGGATCTAAGATGCCTCCTATTTCAGCCTGCAAAGTGATTAGCTTCTCTTTGGTGGCATCCTCAGCACCTTTCCCCTTAGATGCTTTCTCTAGTTTCTTAAGATCTTCTTGGGTAGGTTGCTGTAAGAGGTCATGGTTAGAAGCCAATGTGACTGACATTTTCTTGCCACGCTTGAAGTCAACAATCCCACCGGTAACAACTTGCCCTTCCAGGATTCGTGCAGCGGTTTCTTTGTCCAACAGACCAACCTCAGATGCATCCTTGATGGAGAGAATGGTTTTTCGAAGTGGATCTATAACACCACTTATGGCTTGATCAGATGCTAGCACCTTCTGCATAAGTTTCTCATCCATCAGTCCTTCACCAATTACTTCTTCGGTGGTTAGTGATTCACAGGTCTCAGCATCAAAGAAGCCACTGAATATTTTCATCTTGTCCATCAGTTTGATGGCTGTATGGCTGGGTACAACTCCACAAGCAATGGATTCATCTAGGAGCATCTTCTTCCCTGTCTGTTCATGAATTATGCCACCATCCTGAAGCTGCATCAGCAATATTTTAAGGGTGTTGTCTTCTCCCAAGTCTGTCGACAGTTTTGGTGATGCAGAACTATCAGTTTGATGGAAATGATCCATTTTTCCTTCCGTACTCAACTGTTCTTCCATAATATAGTCATCTGTAGATTTCCCTTCAGCTTGACTTTCAACTGATTCATTTCTCACTTTTCTAATACTTAGCCAGTTCACAGAGTCAGCACCTGCTACATCTTCTGCTGCAAGAGTGACATTTTCAATAGCATTTTCCTTCAAATTTTGAGATTCCTCTAGTTTCTCCAAATCAACAGTGGATATAACGGTTTCTTTTTCAACAGGATATATTTCAACACCAGTCTCCCACTCTTTGAAAACCATCTCTTCTGCCTGCATTTTTGAAAACGTAACATTTTCCCACGAGATCTCCACATTTGTGGATTCCATTTCATTTCCATTTGTGGAGTCCTTGATGGATTTGGACTCTGGCAGTTCAATTTCATCCCTGCTCTGGTTTGTCATCAGGTTTTGCTCTCTTCTGGACTCATCCATTTCACTTTTAAGGTCTCCCACAGGATCCACTTCCATCTCTGGCATCTTTACATTCACACATTCTATTTCTTTCACTGGAAGTTTTCCAATTTCTATTTCAAGTGTTTTGTTAGATGGACAAATTTCTGAGGGCATATATCCTTCAAGCTCTTCTTTGGACACAGATAAATTAAATTCAAATTTCTTCAAAGCGAATTCATTATGGGCTTTAGTAACCACAGTTATTGTCTTCCCGTCCTCAAAATCATCCCATTGTTGGGGTTGGCTTTCACTAGTTTTTAAGGGATGGGCATTTGATCCATTATCTTGAGTTGCAACAAGCATTTCAGCAAGGTTATTTAACTCCCCATCTACAAGCAGCAATTTTTGGCCATTGCTGATGTTGACATAGCTGTGAGTCATCAAATGAAACAATGTCCTTTCTTCACAGCTTCTTAGTGGACATTTGCTTTGGTTCTTAAGGTCCCCTGGGCTATCTGAGGGGGGGGTACTCCTTTCCTGCCTGCTTGGAGAATCTGCAAGGGGCATGTTTGGCATGACATCAGGAAGGTGGATTGATTTCAGTTTCTCGATGGCATCTTTGTCCAGAATCCCATGTTCAGCAGCCTTCTCCCAGGTCAGGATCTCTCTGGTTTGGGGTATGAAAAGTGCCTCAATGTGTTGCCGTTTGCTTAGAATCTTATGGGCTAGCTCAGAAGACAAGATGCCCTGCTCCAGGGCATCTGTAACAGGGAGAATCTCACCTGACTTGGGCTGCAGAAGACCCATAAATGACCAAAGGGATTCTAGAATCACTACAGCAATTCTTGATGCTACTAAGTCTTTCCTCACTGCTTCATCCAGCGAAAGCCTGTCTCCTGTAACCGTATCTATAATGCCACCTGTCTGCAGCTGTCGGACCAGAAGGGCACAAGCCAGATCTTGGTCAATCAGATTATGTCTTATGGCTTCATCCACAGTCAGCCGGTGGCCGCTTTTGGGGTCCACAATGCCACCAGCAAAGAGCTGTGCTTCCAGCAACCTCACAGTCACCTGCTTCTCTATCAGCCCTTCCTGAACTGCACGGAAGATGCTCACTTTTCGGCCTGAAGTTAAGCTCACCATCCCACCTGCCAGCTGTTTCACTGGGAGCAGCCTCAATCCTGTCTCCTGGTGAAGGATGCACTGCTCCATCAGATTGCTCAAGCTAATTTTCTTGACTGAATTGGGGTCAATCAAGTCCTTGCAAGACCTCAGACGGGAAACCAACTTCCCATGAAGGCGGGTGGTAATGCTTCCTCTTTGAAGAGCCTCTTCTAAGCTGATCCTGCCTTGGCTGGACAAGTCTATAAACCCGCCAGTGAGAATCTGCACTTCTGCGATTTTCAGCCCAACGCTTTCACTGATGGTTCCATCTTCCATTGCAGCCACAAGTGGAAGAAACTGCTTCCCTTTGGCATCTGTGTTGTCTACCAGCTGGACGGCACTCTGCAGTTCCTCCAGTAGCTTGTAGATCCTGTCGTTTATGATGCCTCGTGCCAGGCCTTCTGCCAAAAGGAGCTTTTCACTGGTATTGGGAACCACAAGGCCAGTTGTGATCACCTGGGCTTCCAGCAGTATAAGGCCTGTTTCTTGGTCTAGGAGACCTTTTTGCATGGCCCCCCAAACAGAAAAGACTTCCATCGTGCCAAGGTCCAGCACTCCTGCCACAGTCTCAATTCCCTAAAGAGAGGGAGGGGGGAGGGGAGAAAGAGGGGAAAAAGTTCAAGAACAGAGAAGCCACTATGAAGGTGTTTGTTAACTATAAAGCACCCCCAAGTCCAATGATGTCTCAGTCTTTTAAGGTACTAGAGAGCAGATTCCCCAATGGATAAGGATTTTTCTTGTAAGATTTTGGTTTCGGAAGTTGTTTGGAGCTCAATCTAGCCAGCCATAAGTGGCTACTCTGAGACATTTCGGACACCCATGAAGAGGAGCAAAGCAGCCAAAGCAGCGAGATGGACCGAGTGGCCAGGATGTTCCACATAAAGATACAAAGACAGATGGGGAAAGAGAGAGAGTGCCATGCACTCACCACCCTTTGGCATTTATATATGCAGAAAGAGAGACAGGTTGCACAGAAGAGCCACAAGACAGGGTCACCAACAGGAAGCAAAGGGAAAGGGAGGAGGGGAAGTGGCACAAGCTTAGCCCCCTCCTCAAGCTTCCCATAAGCTTAGTACCCACACAGGCATGAAAAGTGGCAGACCATGGAAGAAGAGGCAGCCATGCCATTGAGCTCTTTCCCCTGACCACTTAAATGGCAGCCTCTCACATTTCAGCACAACGTTCACCCTCACCATGGTGTTTCAGAAGGCTTCACAGCCCTGTCTCGTGACATGTCAAAATCCAGCCCAGAATAAGCAATTACTATGGGCAAGGGGTGTGTGTGTGAAAACACTGGAACCAACTTGAACAGGTATCAAGGTGCAACAAGGACCTCAGCCACTGCTCACACCTACATCTAGCAGTAATTTTCCAACAACATCCCTGAGATTCCTTAGTCTTCTGTGCGGAGGCCGATCATGGAAGACAAACCGCCTGAAGGACCCAGCTTGTCTGCCATTAGTCATCTCTCCATCACAATTGCAGTTACAGGAAGGGCAAGCCAGGAGGCGCTTTCGGCTCATCCAGTGCAACTACTGTATTCTGCAGATGAGATGCTTTAGCTGGTAAACTAATGGTGAAAGGAGGCCAACACATCTCAATGCGTTTCTTCCAAACATAAGCTGGTTTGCATACGATTCTAAGCCATGATTTGATTCAGCCACAGTTTACTTAACAACCCACCAGTCCACTGCAAGTTAACAGATGGTCAAACAAGGCACAATTTATTCCTCAAAAGTTTGGTTTGCTTTCCAACTCCTCTTGCCTTGTTGAACATCTGACTGAAACAAACCATGGCAAAGGAAGGATGCTGAGTTTGCCTGTAACACCAGGCCATAGTTAAAACAAACCAAGGTTTGTAAGTGAACAATAAACCATGGATTGAAATCATGGATTGTTAGAAGAAAACAAATTAAGCTACTTGGCAGAGTTGGCACAAAATGCCAAGTTTAGAACTGTGTGCAAACTAGGTCACAGGCTCATTACAGGAAGTTTTCAAAAGCTGAGCCTAACCCCACCCCCACAGCTGATGGAGGGAAGCAGCATAACAATACTCCTTTGAGGAGATACAAAAGGGGGGATGTCAGTCCTGAGAATATATGTAGTGGAGACCACAGGTATTTATAGAAATGACTTGAAGTGACTTACCCAAGGACACTGCAGTTGAGCTTATGGCTATGCTGCAGTTTGAACTAAGAGCCTCCCAACATGCCCAGAACTCTATTCCCTAGAGCACACAATGGGAATTTCATGGACTCTTAATCTGCACTTTTGCGCTAAATCGGAAATCTGGTGAAGGTAGTTTAGCTGGGAAAAGGGAGGGGGATGTAGCACTACGTAGACTTGTGGAATCGCCACACCTTGGCCATCTCTGGCCTGCACTGCACATAAACCCATATTTGGGGGAGTGGTACAGATGCCATATTGGCTGGGGACTGGACTTCACTACGTCCATGGAGGCCTGCTTGCCATCCAGACCACGGGTGCAGCTTGCAGGCAAACAAGCCTGATAAGGCATCCAGACTTCCTAAGAAGAGGCTGTGCTCTTTCTGGCTCCAAATTGGCAGAGCTAAGAGGTGGCCCTGACAAAGCTCCATTTCATGGCCCAGCAGGGCAGGGGCAGGGACCCACTGGAAAGGCCTACAAAGCCTTCTTGCACCACAATCAAGACTCCGAACATGCACATCCAGATATTAAAATCAGCAAGAGAAGAAAAGAGAGAGAAAAGAGGGGAAGGACAGGAGTCATAAAAGGCTTTTTACTTACCAGAGTTGTGGGGTTTGCCGTGAGCAGTGAAAGAAGACAGAGCCTTTATGGAGCAGCTCAGCCGTATGGCACACACAGTGTAAAAGCTGGGGGGTGTTAGCATCCGGCATGCGACTGTTTGTTTTGCACAAAAAAGTAGAAAGAACAATATCCCCCCCAAAACACACACACCACTTTTTCTCATTTCCTGAGTGAGGCTTTTGGTGTGACCTCCAGATTGTTAGTTTTAAAAAACGACAACACAAAATTGGAAGCAAGGATGGCAGTTAATCTGAACAGTAATTCCACATGAACACAAACCAAACAGGGACACATCATGCTCAATGCAGTGAGTTCTGTCATTTTGGTTTTGGCGTGCAGTTTCCCATTGCTTTGAACCAGACATTTTCAACCAAGATCTAGAGATTCTTCCATGAGCAAAAAAGGTTGGCAAATGGCTTCCCAAAGGATTTCTACAATTGTGATGCACTCAAACCGAAGTAAAAGGTAAATCCACACATAAGTGGAGACGTCTAAAAGCAGCTTTCACCCTCCTGGTACCCTCCAGATGTTTTGGGCTACAGCCCCATTCGCCCCAGCCAACACAATCACACGGGACTGGGGCTGACGGAAGTTCCAGTCCAAAGCATCTGGAGGGAGCCACACTGGTGACAGCAGGTCTACAGCTTCCTTGGGAAAATCCATTCCTCTCTGGTCACTCTGCTCCACTCTGGCCTTTCTTCTTTAGAAGACCCCTGCTAGTTCACATGCATCTCCTGCAGTGGGCAGCCAGAATCAAAGTGTGCTGGCTCCCAGTGAGTTACAAGAGGGAACAACGTGAGCAGATCAGTATGGTCTTTTCCATGGAACCTCCTACCCCTGTACAGCTGGTGCTGCAGGAAGGCAGATGATATGGTGGTCTTCAGATCAGGGGGCAACTGATACACATCTAAAACAACATTTTAATGCTTCAGTGACAGAAGTGGTTATATTTACTGAAAGGCTGCCATCCCATACAACCTTTAGCTCAAATACTAAAAAGGGCAACAGGGCTTTCTTCCTGCTTTAATAGGTTCGTTAATGCTTCAAGACACAGGGAGGTAGCAAGCGTCAAAACATAACTCCACACAGATATACATATTGCATTGGACACATGAATACCACACTTACGTACATGTAATATACAGAGTATACCCAGGCAGGACTCCAGAAGAACAAACCAAGAAACACAGATGGGACAGATGTTCAAAGACATTTTTGCCAGAAGGGAGGGTGGCATAAAGTGGAGCTCAGAAGTGTGTGGAAGAAATGTATGAAATATTTTCTGGCAGTGAAGCATCCTATTATTGGAATAACACAGCACTGTCATCCCATGAGGGTGGGGAGGTGAGGAGGGGGAGAAAGAGATTTGTTTTCCTCTTGTTTGCTTCAGATTAGAAGCATGCATTATACTTAAGTCAGGTTCTTGGTTCCCTTTGCTGGCTTTTCTGTTCTACTCCATGACCTCACTTGCCTCCCTTAGCTTCTCCCCCCAAACCCCCAATCATAACTGTTAGTAGCAGAGCTGGCCCAGCCATTAAAGAGCTACTGGGTCTTGGAACAGCCTCTGATCCTTTCTCTCTTTCTATCTCTCTTTTCTTTGCTACCTGCCTACTTACCTACCCCTGACACCTGAACTCTTCACCTAAACTGGGTCTGCAAAACTCTAGGCTACTGTAATTTATGCTTTCAAATTCATGCTGAAAACTTCTTTTGTGGTAGTGCTGCAAAGCTTATAATGGAATTCATCATCATTATCATCATCAACATAGGTGAAAGGCATCCTTGGAAATCTCCAGTCCCAGATTACATGGGGAATGCACTCATTTTCAGAGTACTGCTGAAGAAACAAGATGGGGTGGCAAAGTTTTATATTTTTTCCTAAGAGAATGCATCAGGTAGCAGCTTTCCTCTTCACCTTAGCATGGTTGCAAAGGAACCTGAGTATTCCAAAGGCACAGGAGCCCTCCATGGGCAAGGAGTCTGGCAACCCTAGTCTGTCATCTGCCCAAATCAACAAGTTTATGAAACTCTCTCTTGTCTCGTCCTTCAGAAACCAACTCAGCAAAGGAGGAACCTCTTCAGAATGCAGAAGATGGGAGAGAATGGGATGGAGCTGACTAATAAGGATTTTCAAAAGTCATCAGGGCTGTGGATGAAGGGACAAGTGCTGCCAAGAACAGATTCTCTCTCCCACCCCTGGGGAGGGAAAGAAAGAATATCACAAACTGGGGAGGAACCTGGGATGGAGAGAGGGATACCTTATGGGCAGTCTCCTGGGCCATGTGACTTTGGAGCTGCTGGAGCTGTTCTGTGGAGTCAGAGCACAGCTGGTCATAAGTCTTCTTGAGGACATCCAGCTGGGTCACAATGTGTTCCTTCTCCTGGGCAGAAAGCCTGCAGGTTGGCACATAAGAGACATCTCTTGATATAAGCACGGCAATTGTAAAACCCTAAAAGGATGCCTGCTGAGATTATGGGTTGCAATATAGCTTCAGGCCTGCAATATATTGAGTGGAGGAAGTGGCCAATTTAGCCCTATACTGCTTACTCCAACTGGCAGGCTCCAGGAATCCTGATGCAGAGGTCAACCCTGGCACCTTATACATTCAAAGCATGTGCTGTCTTATTGAGGTGCAAACTAACACCTCTGTGGTCAAGTAAAAACACTCCATCAGCAACGACAGCCTGGAAATTTCCTCCCTAGCTCCTGTGTTTCTACAGGGCATCAATTTCAAATTTCCATCTTTGTTTTCTCAGGATGACAGCATAAAACACTCCAAGAAGTTAAGTGAATTTAAAAATAGGGAAAATGCAAGCTTAGACTCCATCCCCACCCCTTGCAACAACTAAATCTGCAATAAACCAAACAAATTTAATTCTTTCTGACTGACGTTCTCCCAACTCACTTGTGTCCATGCTTTGCAAGGAAGATCTGAGCAGTTTTGATAGCTTCCGAGACTTGCTCCTGCTTTGTAACCAATTCCTCATTTAGAACCTGATGAGAAGGAGAGTACTATGTTCAGAAGGGCAAGAAGGGTGACACATCTCTAAGATCTAGTGACACATGTCCAAGCACTGGAAAAAGCTCAAGGGCCAGTTACTCAATGCAGCCTTCCCAGCAATGCTGGCTGCAACAGATAGGAGTTATAGTCCAAAACATCTGGAGGGCACCAGATCAACACAGACTGGACTAATAAATCCAAATAAATCACTAGTTCCCAGTATCAGAATTAATCAGCTTTTGTCTAAAAAAATTATCAGAAGTTCAAAATAGGTCAGTTAATTTGGGGATTTAAGAAACCAGCCAATTAGTAAAAGGAATGAACCTCCATTTGGAGTAATATTTGAAGCAGATAATTCTTTCTGAAGAAAACAGCTTCAGAGAGAGCGGGGGGGGGGGGGGGGGAGAGACAAAAAACAGTGACTATTTCCAGAAGGAGACAGGTTTATTCAGGCAAAAACTCACACAACAGTTTGTTCCTTAAGGCCAGAAGAACAAAAATGAAAAAATAAATCCAACTTCAAGCAAAGCAGAAAATGAACTGAGCCCCCGAGGAAGTGGAGGAGCTCACATCCGGTGGAAACAAAGACGTTTTCTGACTTCTTCAAGTGACTAGGAGTTAGCAACCCACTTGGTGATGTCCTACTGCCCACTAGAGAGAGAAACCCAGCAGGATTGACCTAGGCTTAGTCTGGTATTGCTGACACACACTGGAAAAGGATCAAAGGAAGTGAGAGGCACCCCCTGCCCTTACGCACCTGCTGCTCCAAGATGGACTTCTCAATATCTCCAAGCTCTTTGCCCTTTGGTGGGACACTTTTGAACTGTGCACTCTGTTTGAAACCCATGACCCAGCCCAGGAGTTCCTTCACTTTGTCCACATGCTCTTGCTTCTCCTCCTCCACAACTTTCTGCAAGAAGAAAAGAGAGAGAGAGATGGAATATGGCCACATAAATGTATGCAACAAAATCAAATACTTCTTATTGGCATAACATGCTAAAAAAATGTGCTGGCTCTATGTCAGCAAGCCTTTGCTAGATATTAGCTAAGCTGTTATGCCACGGAATGCTCACAAACATTCTCAGTTGCTTGGGATAGATGTATCAAGAACAAAACACTGACACAGTGTAGATTATGTGGGTGAAGTGAAAGTTAACCTGGTTGGAGGTTACATCAATGTAAGAATATGGTGTTGGTGGGGAGGCAGATGGATATGTGTGAACACAGGAGTTTGGGGGAGGGGGATTAAGTGGGGAAATCTCTGGGCAGGGGACTGAAAAGCAAGGGCCTAAAGTATACATAGACAGAAGTGGCGGGTCCTTGAGGAAAAAACTAAATGGCAACTATATTGGGTTAAGGAAGGGCAAGGGAGAGAGATGGTTAGAAAAGAACAACTCCTCACATATGGCTTAGGGAAAGGAATGACTGCAAGTATTAGCAAGAAGCTGATGGTTTTGTGACTCTATGCCAACCAAAGAGCCCTTCTAACTGTTGCAGCCCAGATGCCTTCAAAGGAAAAGGGCTAAAACTCCCAAGATCACATGCGGCAAAACCCACTGCCTAACCCCAGTGGGCCACAATGAATTCATGATGCAGACACCACAGAGCAGCCACTATAAAATATATCCTTACTTCTTCCTCTTCCAGGCGCCGGAGAGCATCACTGATGTACTTCACGTGCTGTGTGGTCAATGTGACCAGAGCTGTGTAGCGTGTGCGCAGGTCCATGAACTGGAAGGGTGGGGTGGAGAGAGAACACAAGAGAAAAACAACACCACAAAGAACATGGTTGTTAAAGCCAATGAATGACAGAGCATCCAACTTCCCACTTTGCTCCGAACATGCAGCCTTTCTCCTTCTGGAGAACAGGGAAATGCCCCCACTCACTGCACAATCTGATGGACATTTCTACAGAGCCAGCGAAGTGCAGCAATCTTGGAGACAGAGCATGTGTGCATCTTAAAATAAGAGTTAAATATGGAACGGGAGAAGGAAGAAATGCTGAAGACAGCCTCTCTGCTTTTTCAAGGAAGAAAGGCCACTTTGAGAGCCATCCCAGGGTGGTTTCTAGCTGGAAGAAGAACTCTGCCATCTTGCACATGGATGTGAAATCTGGATGCTTCTCTCCTGTATATCTCTTTCCCCAAAATGTTAGGGTGAGGAAGACAGCCATATCCTGAAATAGGCCAGTTCTGCCAGCAGGACCAAGACACCCTCTCTCTTTCTCTGGCTGTGTGGAAGACTGCTGAAGCTAAGGAATTCTAGCCTTGTAAAGTGGTCCTGTGCAAGGCTACCAGGGAACAATTTGCTCTGAGGTCTGCGGGAAAAGGCCAGGTTTTTAAGGTTCCTGCACTGCAGGGGGTTAGACTAGATGACCCTCAGCATCCCTTCCAACACTACAGTTCTATGATTCTAAGAAGCAGAGCCCCAGTCTGTTTCATCAAGGTGGAAGCAAAGAACAAAAAAACCTCACTTGGGGCCACCCCCAACACAAACTCAGTCATAAACTCAAAGAGGCGACTTGCTCAGCACGCCGGCTTCCATATGGAGCAACAGCCAGTTGAGATTTCTCTTGCTGGCTCTTTTTCTTTGAATGCTTCCAGACAGGGGCTTAATTTGCAAACAGGTGGCTGGCAACAGGGTTTTTTAAAATAAAAATCCAGATCAAAAGGGGGGGCAAAGGGGGATATAGGCTAGCATTATGATGCTGACAATGTCTTGGGGATGCTGCAAAAACACTGTGTATGCATGAGAAGCACCAATCTGATAACCAAACACCCATCTGGAAGCACCCTTGGACTCATCCAAAAGATCCACACACAGCGAACTGCATGGTGCTCTTTATTTACCTTGCAGGTGGCAGAGCTGGGTCGATCCCTGTAGGGATTTGAACCCGTGGTTCCAAGAAGTCTACGTATGCCAGACCCTGATGCTTAGAGCTTAGAGCCTCTGTGGCTGACAGAAAAGACAGTGAGGGTGGAAACTTTTACACACGGGTTCAGGAGGAGAGGCAGGAGTGCCAAATGTCCATCTACTCAGGAAACTGAGCAAGCCCTCGCCTCCCCTGCCCCACTCCACTTCCAGCCTAGAGAACACACTAGCCAGCAGCGGCCAGGCCCCTCACCTCCTGCGTGACGGCATCAGAGGAGGAAAGCATGCGCCGGCGCTTCACAGGGGACTTCTGCTGAGATTCCACAAACGCACGGTACGTCATCAGCTGCAGCTCATAGTCCTGACAATGCAAAAATGGAAACATGGGGGTTTCAGTTCCCAAACCCCACATTTAGTACTGCCACATAAAGCAGAAAATGAAAAACAGAATCCCAAAGCAAATTGAGCAGGCGTGTATAGGAGAGATTCCTTGGGATGAAGGGCATTCTTGAAAAAGAAGTAATAAATAAACCAAAGATGCCACACAGTGCCCTTGTTCACATGTAACGCAAAGCCACACCATGGCTTAGCATGAATGAGGAAACATGAGGCCTCCCACAGAGATCGCAGTGGCTTTGTTTTGCTGCTGTGCTATGCTGAGCTAAGCTGTGATTTGGCTTAATGTGTCATCTGAAACCAGGCTACTGGATTTAGCTCTCCGGACAAACCACAAGTTGTAAACCATAGGATAAACATTAGTTAAAGTTCTAGGTTTGTCTGCGGAGAGCTAAACCACAAGCCCAGGTTCAGACAACATGCTAAGCCAAACCATGGCTTAGCAAAATACAGCACAGCAGCAAAACAACTACAGAGGGACACAGGACATGTGTTCTCCCCCCTACCCAGGAGTCCACCTGCTCAATTGTGATTCGGCTTAGCATTACATGTGAACTAGGCCAATATGTTCTCTCTGTATACCTATTATTATTATTATTATTATTATTATTATTATTACATTTTCCATTTTTCTGTTCACACATCTTGTTTCCCCCACATACAATATTTCTGTACAGACTTCCCAACCTAGCATTCCATGGCATTCATAATAAACCTAAATTTGCTGCATCTCCATTTATTTATCCACCCTACTTTTATCCCTTCTAGACCATTGTTGTAGTTGACTGCTGTTCATATGCCGTATTGGCCCAAATATAGGCCGCACCCACAAATAAGCCGCACCTTTAAAATGGGGGGGGGGGGAGAAAAAAAGACAATACCCGAATATAAGCTGCTCCTTTAAAATTGGGTTACAGGCTAAAAATTGCTGCGGTTGGTAGAATTGTAACTCCATGCCAATTTAAGCCTTTGATCTTGCAAGTTACCATACAATCACTAAAATCGCAAATCACTATTCAATTGCTACAATTCCACAGGCACTCACACCCATAAACGGCAAATGAACAGTCTCAAACTCACAAATCAGCAATAAAATATTTTTTTGTTCCGTTTCACCATATGTCTGTTTCAGCAGCAATATAAAACCCAATTTTTGTAAGGTCACGAATTTAAGCTGCACTTTAACTTTTCACAGTCGGAATTTGGTAGGGAAAGTGCGGCTTATATTCAGGCCAATACGGTAATTACCACTACAGTCGTACCTTAGAAGTTGAATGGAATACATTCCAGAAGTCTGTTCGAGTTCCAAAATGTTCATAAACCAAAGCTCCTGTACCCAATCGGAAGCCACAGAAGCCCTGTCGGACGTCTGGCTTCCAAAAATAGTTCTCAAACTGGAACACTCACTTCTAGGTTTGTGGCGTTCGGGAGCCAAAATGTTCAAGAACTAAGCTGTTCGAAAACCAAGGTACGACTATACTTGCAAACTGATTTTAGCATCATTTTTTTTTAATACTCCCCAAAGCTTTCCATTCGCCCTTTGTCTGTTTATGTCCAGATTACTTATTTTGGCTGTCATATTTGCAAGTTCTGCAAATTATGTCAATTTTTAACCACTTAAGTTGTACAATAAAAAAAAGGAAAAGAAAATGATGGTTTTGAAAAGGTTTTTGATCAGATCCTCCCAGAACTCATGGGATAACTTTAAAGAACCCACATATCTCTTGTGGTTTGGTTATTTGCATTTCAGATAACCATCTAAATCCGCCTTTGCCAATTTGGTGCTCTCCAGATACAATTCCCATCAGACTCAGTCAGAACAGCAATCGTATTACCTTGACAGCAGCTGAGTATTGCTGAGATAGTTTCTGACACTGGTCCAGTTTGGCTTGATTTGCCTCTATTTCAGCAAACAGTGCCTTAAATGCAAGAGAAAAGCAATGTTAAAATCACGGTGACAAACTGGAAGGTTTATCTGCCCTCTAAGAAGGTTTGTTCTCTCTGTGTTCTCTTTCCTACAGATTCACATCACACCACCCACACACTTCACTTAATTACTGTGTTAATTATTCCAACAAGAACATCCCTACAGTTATCAGTCAGTCACTGAGCTAGGGACACCCCCGCCTTCCTAATTTACGGTTCTTTTCCTTCAAAAAGCCATAAGAGACAACCAGTTAGATCAGGTCAAAGATCCATCTAGTCCAGCATAGTCTTTCCCAGATGCATCTGGGAAGCCAGCAAGCAGGACCCAAATGCAACAGCTGTCTTCCCACACAGATTCCCAGAAACTGGTATTCAGAGGGATAGCTCAGTTAGTAGAGCATGAGACTCTTAATCCCAGGGTTGTGGGTTCATGTCCCCCTCTTGGGCGAAAGATTCCTGCATTCCAGGGGGTTGTACTAGATGATACTTGTAGTCCCTTCCAATTCTATGATTCTATTACTAGCAGTCACTAATAAACTATTTATTAACTGCTTTGTTCTCCACGAATCCTAAAGCTTATGAATTTTAACTATGGCTTTGCATTACGCACAAACCCAGCGCCCTTCCTTAAGCATGGTTTATTTGGTCACTCCCACCCTCAGACGCTACAAAGACATGAGGCAAGAGCAGCTGGAAAGCAAAACAAACTCTGGAGAAACAAGCCATGAATTGTTTGATCATCGGTAGAATAACTTGTAGTTAACCTGTGATTTGTTAAGCAGACCATGGCTTAAGCAACAGTGGCTTTGTCCGGGCCTTACCATTTGCTGGCTGAGTTGCTCTGAAAGGACCCTGCTATCTTCCGCTTGTCCAGGTTTCATCAGTTCCTGCTGCGTTGTGGTCTCCTCAATCCATTGGATTAGTGCCCCATGACAGTTCCGGTAATCACTCAGTACTTCCTCAATACTCTCTAGCTCTGATCGGCTGTCAAGAGATGAAGAGGAGGAAGAGAAAATGCGAGAGAGATAAAACTATGAGCCTGAAGTTGTATGAACAATATTGCTTTGATGTAAGAACAGTTTTGCTGTGTATGGCATTTTCTAAAGTAAAAAAGAGAAGAAAAGAGGATAGGTCCTGCCCTGTAGAGGCTCGCAATTTGGGATGGTTTACTAAAGACCTGGAATGGTAGAATCCTGCAAGATTTGGCACTTACAACTTTTAGATGAGCACTAAAACAACCTATAATTCCAGTGGCAAATCCATGTTGGGTAACTAATCTTTACCAAGAGCCATATTTTGATCTGGTGACAGCAGCAACACTGGCATCTACCCTCACTCCTTGCAAGACTCTTTAACCCCTTCCTGCCTTGGAGAAACGGCAACAAAAGCTTCTGCAGAACTCTTCTCTGTTCTCCTGTGCAAGAACTGGCTCATGTCCTTCTCAAAAGCAGTAAGATATGAGGTACGGGTAGGCATTATTTTCTCTCTTTTGTTTTAATATTCCTTTATTTTAAATCATTTATTACCCAAGGAATCCCAGAGCAGGATACAGAAAACAAAAAGGGAGTAGCTGGCAGTTGCAGTCTGAAACATTTGGAGGGCAACAAATAGAAAAGTGTGGATTAGCCTATCAGTGAGAAAGCAGTTGCCCAGAGGTGGTTCTTCTCACCGAGTCTCGATCTGTAGGCTGACCCTCTGCCAGCGATCCCAGAGTTGGCTCCCTTTCTCCTGATAGCGCTCCAGGTCCGGACTGCGCTCCTGCTTCAGACGGTACAGCTGGTCTGTCACAACTTTAGCTCTTGCCAAGTCATCTTCCAACATAGCAAAGACATTCCCCTTATCGTTCACTTCACTGATCCATTGCTGCAGCATTAAAAATGGAGAAAGAGAGAGAGAAGCGCTGATTGAGAATGACTGAAATAAAGAATAGGCAGGCTGCAAGAACCCATCCTCTAGCTCAGCCTTAACCAACCTAGTGACCCCCAGATGTGTTTGGACTGCAACTCCCATCAGCCCCAGCCATCACTGCCATGTTGGCTGGGGCTGTGTGGAACCGTTCTGCAAAATGTCTGAAGGGCACTAGGTTCACAGTGCTGTGAATATTTATTTATTAAGGCTTTATACTACTCTTTGTTCAATGAACTCGGGGCATATTATTATATTGCTAAAATGATAAATACATAATCATTTCAATCAACACACGTTAAAAAGAACTAAAAATACCACATCTGTCTAGAGAGTGATTACAAAGCCAAGCATATAAAAATAATAGGACATTGACTCAGTTCACACACAATGCTAAGCCAAAACAGGCAAGCTTGTGGGCCTCTGGACAGGTGATTGTGGTCACTCTTCTCCTCCTCCAATCCTGCCACCACCATGTTGCCATAAGCTAAGCCACAGTTGGGCTTAGCATTACACCCAAACCTGAGCTCATGGTTTATGTCACTCTAGACAACCAAAATCCATAATCAAGTGTTGTTCTACGACTTACCACTTGTGGTTTATCTGGGATAAACCACAAACCTGGGTTCAGACGTTATGCTAAGCCAAGCCATGGTGAAACTCACATCAGTCCGGCAGCAGCAGCAGGACCAGAAGAAGAGCCAAGCAGCTGCATTCTCCCTGGAAACTTGCACCTTTGTGCTAAACTATGGCTTCACTTAGCAGTACCTGGTCACTGAATTCACATAACTGCCAATCCAAGTCTTTCCCTTCAGGCCTTAAATTTAACTGCAGCTTATTGTTACAGGGATGTGACACCTGTGGCCCTCCAGATGTTGGTGGACTGCAACTCCTCTTGATCCCTGACTGCTGACCATGCTGGCTAGGGTTAATGGGAGCTAGAGTCCAACAACATATGGAGGACCACAGGGTAGTCGCCTCTGGAATAAAATAATGTTTGCATTGTTTGTTTCAAGCTGATGCATTTGTAAATACCTAACTTCATTTACTGATCTTAAAAGGTATTTGATTAAAAAAAAAACTATTTGGCTCAAGGAGGGTATGTACATTTCTTCAATACACAATGGCTTCTTGTCCACCCACAGAATGGCTGGGAGATCCAAAGTACATCTGTTGAAGCAGGCAGACACTAGAGGGCAGGAGATGCAAGATGCTGTGTTCATCAGCTTGGCACAAGCCAGACTCACTGCCAAGAGCTATCAGCATCAGCCTGAGGAGCAACATGGCCTGAAAGGCACAGCTGTTTTGTTTGCTGTTCACCATCAGGCAGCAATAAGCTTCATCAGGACAGTAAGAATTTGCAGCCACACGAGACAGGCATCTCCCCACCCAGAGGACCCAGCTGGTGGAGGGAAAAGCTTACCTGTAATGTGGCTCGGTGAGACTGAATGGCACTTAGGTCCGCAGGCACAGCCTCCTCCTGGCTCAGTTTAACCTCATACCCTTTGACCAAAGACTCAGCTCCTTGGGTATTACGAATGATAACATCCACAGTCTTTAACCTATCAGATAAAAAAAGGGAAACTTCACTTCCTGAAACTACGATAAGCTTTTATTTGGTGGCACATCAGCATGCTTGTATCTGGCCAAGTGGGTGGATGTCATCGCAACCTAAGGGGCTCCCAAAATGACTGCCACTCCTGGCCTCCCTCCTTCACTGCAAGTACATACAAAATTAAGATCTGCATCACTTGAACTCAACATAGATCTCAGAATTCTAGTGTTGCTAGACTATTCCAGTCAGAAGCAACTGAAGCAACTGGCTTTGAGAAAATGGAATCCAGTGGTCATTTCCTCTGGGAATTCTCCAAAAATTACTGGATTCTAGGGGACTGAATAAGCCCCACCAAATGCATTCCAGGGGATTGCATAAACCACTCTTTATGTACTAGGATGCTAACAGCCAAAAGGTCTCTACATTTTACAGAGTAACCACAGCAGAGCACACACTCTGTATGTAAAAGCTTTCAGGTTCAGAGTCAGTACTGAGCTAGAAGGTCTGTGTGTATGTTCCTATCATACAGCAACAACTGGTTCCCTCTCTTGGCTTGATAACAAGACAGCTATAAGAACTCACTTGTCCAGATAGATAGTTGAGAGCCCGTAGACATGGTCCATCTTTTCCACCAGTAGGTTAAGCTCAGAACGAAGGTGTGGGGTGCTGGTTCCCGTTGGAGACTTGTGCAGGAAAATAGTGCATCTCTCAGAAAGTTGCTCCATGTCGTCCTTCAAGTGATTCAAATCTTCCTTCAATCTCTGCAGAGACCAACAGGTGTTAGTGAGCAAGAGCACAGATGCTGACCTTTCATGCTACATATCTGCCTTCACAGCAACGGTCAGCAGGGGCAAGAACTAAGCTGGGGGATGTAACAAGTCAAAGAAGGGACTTTTCAGTCATACTGTCCAAAATCTGGAATATTCCCCGAAGACTATAAAACACCAACCTCCTGCTCGGCAAGCCGGAAAGTGTTTTCCTGCAGGGCGTCCCCATCCGTTCTTGTGCTGCTTGGCGTCCGGATGGTGCCCACCAGACGCTGTTCACACTCCTCCAGGTGAAGCCGAATATTCTTCAGCTCAGAGAGGTATGTCCGAGAAGCAGTCTCATCTTTGTCCTCTGTACAACAAAAGCAAAATAACTGAAATCTTCCTCCAGCTGTTTCATGTGCTCTGATGTGGGTCAAATACTATTGCTGTTTGGAAGCTCAATAGAAGCTCCATGTTTTGCATGCAGAAGGCCACAGATCCAGCCCCAGTCCCTTGCATCTTCCATTAGAAAGGACCTCAGAAGATAGCAGGGTTGGGAAATAAAGGCCTTCATCTGCAAGAGACCCTGGAGGAATCACTGCTGGTTACAGTGGACAGTGCAGTGTCATGAACCAAACCTTAGAATCTGCTTTGGAGGACTGTATTCAAGGGGAACACCTTGCACATTTGACATCCCTGATTTTCAGGGTTATGAAATGTGTAGGGAGCCTTCCCACGTACAGAAGGTGCCCTCCACTTTGCAAGGGGTACAGCTAGCCTGCTCATCCCTATAGCGCCCCTCAAGTGTTTATTTTACTGTCAAGTAAAACACCTGAAGATGGCTACATCTAGGTGCAGCTGGCAAGTTAATGTGCAAGAAGCTCCTGCAGCCAATTAAAAGCTGTGGATGCCTTTGGGCGGGAAGTGATGCTGGTGCGGCTTCTGGGCACCACCCCTTCTCGCCCCTTCCTTCCTGCTGAAGTGGCCGAGTGGGAGGAAGCGGCTGAGCGGGAAGGAAGTAGCAGCGGTGCAGAGGCTGCCTCCGCTGCCCAGGTCAGCGGCATCTGGGTGCTGCCCCTTCCTTCCCGCTGAGGTGGCTGAGCAGGAGGAAGCGGCTGAGCAGGAAGGAAGTGGCAGCAGCGCGGAGGCTGCCTCCGCCACCCAGGCCAGGCCAGCGGCATGACAGAGGACTCCAACACTGCCGACAAGGCTGAGGCGAAAGGGGCATTGGCGGGGGGGGGGGCTTTTGGGAGGAGATGAGTCCGGCCCCCCACAAGGTCTGAGGGACAGTGGACCAGCCCCCTCCAGAAAAAGTTTGCTGACCCCTGGGCTAGAAGCACAAAATAAAAAGTTAAAACCAAAACCAAACCATAACCTCACCTCCCACAAACACCTTTAAAAGGCCATAGAATATTTAATCATCTAGGCCAGGCTTTACCAAGCCCAGAGCTGATGGAAGGAAGGAGGCACTAGGCTGGCAAAGCTAATCTAGGCTCAGACAGCTTACCATTTTCCATTGACTGCAAAAGCTGCTGAAAGTGCTCCTTGCATGAGTCCACATCCTCCTCTAGGCGCAGCCGATCTGTTACAGAGAAGAGCTCCGAATCCCGAC
Source organism: Podarcis cretensis (assembly GCF_951804945.1). Lineage (NCBI taxonomy): Eukaryota > Metazoa > Chordata > Lepidosauria > Squamata > Lacertidae > Podarcis > Podarcis cretensis. The sequence goes on from NC_137177.1 coordinate 35,135,234, forward strand.
TGTCCTCCAAGAAATCATCGTAGTGCACCTGCAGGCTCCTCATGGTTTGGTGACATTCCCCTGGAGCCAGGGCCCTGAGCTGTGAGTTGCACACACACAAACACAAAGGGGACATGTTCACATTGAGGGAGGGCTAAGTGAAGATGAACAACGCTTGGAGCCACAGGCCAGTACAATCAAAGGTGACGAAAATGGTAGGCATTGTTTTTTCTCTCATTGCTAGCTCCAGTCAAGCAAGTTTTGCAGGTGTTTGTTGCTTTAAGCTGGGAAATTCACAGAATCATAAAATTTTAGAATTCTAGAGTTGGAAGGGACACCGAGGGTCATCTAGTCCAAACCCTTGAAATGCAGAAACCTCAACACATGCCCCCCACATCCAATTAGAAACCATACTGGACTCTATTTAACTTTGCAAAGGTGCTAGCAATGTTATTGCCCCCTCAGAAGGACATGCGTGCCTATTGGCCAGTAACTGTAATGTCACTGGAGACAAGCAACACACAAAAGACCAGCTCTGAGTAGGAGGCAACATATGCATGAAACAAATCTAAGGCACCTTCCTTGCTTTTGATTCACATGGATAAAGAGTCTTGTGGCATCTTATCACCAACAGACTTGTTATGCCATCACTTTTTGTGGGCCAATCCCTACTTTGGCAGATAACACAAAGTTTCAGGTATATGGTGAAATGGGGCTTAGCCCACAAGAGTTTATGCCACAATAAAGTTGGTTGGTCTTTACTAACCCAAAGTTGTTATTGTTTTTGAAGCAACAAAGCGGCAGAGCTACCTCCTCTGCAATGTATTTGTTTGAGCTGGCTTTGGCTTTCAGTGGCCAAGGGAAGAATAGGGGTGATATTTGTGTAATGGGGCTATTATATGAAGAAGAAGTGGTTAGTTATCATTCTATAATCTTCTAAATTCAGGAATTTAAGCAGGATGTTCTTTTTGGTTATGCTGTGAAGTGACACTATATTGGTGGGATATGAAAACAACTTCTTATTTTATTGGGCTGGTTTTATTAAAGAAAGTCTTTGGTTGCCAAGGGGTCTCGGCCTCACCCCACTGTACATGTAATTCTTCAGTCTTGTATTATTATCCAACCTTACCTTCCCATTTCCTCCCACCACCTTCTAACTTCCTGTCCAGCTCCACCCAATCAGGAGGCCACTTTTACGGTTAGCATGCTTTAGCTGTGCACACCCTTATCTCACTGGCAAGCATCACTCTGGGGCTTGCAGTATTACCTTCTCCATATTCCAGCTTTGCACCAGAGCAATGTCTTTTCTCAAGTAGTTCCAGGAAACAAGGCTCTTCATATTTACATGGAGCTGGTGCCACAAGGCCATCACCTTCTGGTACAGCTGCTCCACCCTACAATTGGAAGGCAGTTCAAAATTGGGAGTCTGCAGCACCATGTGGATTTCAGCCTTCTGAATTATGGTATATTATGCTGTATCTACTCAGGAAGGCCAGGGGGAGCAAGTCTCCGTCCCGGCATGGGTCAGGCAAAGACAGTATTGGAAATGTTGTTCTGACATGGTTCAAAGCAGCTCCTAATATCCCAAGCATATTCAAAAGGTAAATGCAACCTCTCACAAAAGGCAAGAATTGAGCAACCACTCCCCATTTCCTACATAACACTTTTAGAAGCCAGCTGACAAACTTCAGACCCAGAGGCCACATGTAGCCCTTCAAGCTGGCTTTCAGGATCCCCCCCCCAGGACACACCCTCCTCATCTACACCCCTCGAGTATTTTTACCTGGCTGAAATAAGTCATTGAACCTGGATGATACTTCTTGCTTGGCTGGCTGGAGGATAGAGAGGGTTGTCTGGGCATGCAAAGCAATTTGCCTACTGTAAAAAGACAACTTTCACATTTGTTGCTTTGCCCACTTTTGCCTCCTGCCTCACCCAGGATGGACATGTGGCCCCTGGAATGTTGCCCAGAATAAATGTAGCCCTCAGGCTAAAAAAGGTTCCAACTTGCCCTGACCCCTAGGCTAAAGAGCCACGGCAAAATCATAGGCACCAACTTCAAAATGTTTGATTGCCTGGGAAGTTTTCTGGCTCTGGGAGAAAGAGACAGATGCTGTACCCATCTGGCCCACAATGAGAACTAGAATCTTCAAGGGGCAAAAGGTATGATCTTAGGTTTCTGTACGCTTTGCCCCAGTAGCTAGATTTTGTTCCACACGTAGAGCTCTGTTGAAAACTATTCCTTTCCACAAAAGTTTATGTTACACATGCCAGCAGACCCAACCCCCCAGCAAATTGCTGCAAACATTTTGTTTTCTTTTGAACACACCTACAGAACCCCCAGGTCAATAGGAACCCTGGCACTGCTCAAGGGAAGAAAGATCCCTTTACCTGCTGGCCACATCAATGGCCTCTTTGTTAGGAGGGGGCACCAAGAAGCAAACAGACGGGACCATGGCCTCGTTTCCAGTAGGGCTGATCACTTTCCACTTGGTTCGCTGGGAATTGTCTTCTAGCACACACTCGTCATTCTTACAGATGGTGATCTGCGTGGTCAACAAAAAGAACCCTGGTCCAGTAGATGGTCAAACTGTCACCCCTTGTCCTCCCCACACCGCTTTTCCCACAAAGTGATCCTAGGCATCATGTAGTCCAGGGGTGGCCAATGTGGTGCCCTGCAGATGTTGTGGGCTGTAACTTCCATAATCCCTGGCCATTGGCCATGCCTGCAGAGCCTGATGGGAGTTGTAGTCCAAAACATATGGAGGGCATCATATTGGCTACCCCAACATACAATAAGCCCACATCTTACGCAAGGGTTCAGTTTCCGGGTTCCAAATACATAAAGCTAGGAACCCCCTGAATCAGGTCTCCTGCAAGGTGGAGGGCTGTTTCCCCGGCTTTCGATTGGTGGCACAAGGGCTCTGGGATGCTTCCAGAGCCTTTATGCCACTTTCCCAAAGCCAGGTAAGCCTGCAAACACAGTTTTACACAGGTGGGAGGGAGTATAAATAAATAGAGGGAGGAATCATAGAGGAAACCCACTCTCCATCTATCTATCTATCTATCTACCCCACCCATGCAAAGACTTGCAATTGGACTTACTATACTCCAACCTCATTCTGCAGCTAAAACACTCTCAGCAGAAGCGTCTCCAACTATTCTTCACCATCTCAGAGGAAGGAGATGCCAAAGACCCCCTAGTTAGTTTCTTACAGGGTGAAATAGGGCACTTGAAATAAAATTTCGCCCAACTGAAGTTAAGTGTTCTTGACTTGGGTCTTCTTACCAATGCTAAATCGAAATCTAAGTGACCCCACCTCTTCCCTGCAACCCTGGCATCCATGCTTGAAGAACTGACTCTCACCCTGACTTCCATGCATAAACAGCAATATTACTGGGCCTTTGTACAACATTTTTTAATGTTGAAAGCATTCCATGCGTACATCGCATTCAGATGCCAACATTAAGAAACTCATATTTTCTTCATGGTATCTAACAAGCTATAATTTCCCATGTTGTTTAAGTCTGGTTTGGTTACCTAGTTTCGTTAACTAGCCCTCATTACAGGAAAACAAAGTTTAGTATAAGCTTCAACTGGAAGCTTAAAACTGCAAACCTGAAGTTCACCACTGTTTGTTCTGATAAAGCTATACCAGTATGTTCTCAAATTCACCCAAATTGTCACAGTAATCCTTATGTCAAACACTGCAATGTATCAACATCATCATCGCTTTGCCTATGTATTATCTTATACCATACTATCTCAAGGCCATCACTGAACACTGGCTTTGAAACCTGAGAGGTTCATAAATTCAAAGAGGAAGAGCCTGGATTTAAACTCACAGATTTCTGATTTAGGGAATAAACAGAACACTCAGAATCCAAAGGAAGTTTCACGTCAGCTGTTATCAGCTCACCTCAATTTGGCGATAATCACAGATGGCCTTCACAGAGATGGTGTTCTGCAAAACATGGTCAGGGTTTCGTGGCTTCAGCTGCACGATGCTTTTGGACCTACCCACCAAGCTGGCAACAGAACTCTTGGACTGGATCAGCTGCTCCTTTTCATCCTGTCAAAATTAGAAAGGCAAGAAGGATGGATGGAACAGAAGGGCAAGGGCAGGCAGGAGAAGAATGGCCAGAAACCTCATGCCCACACTGCCCTCTGAGGAGCTAGCATTTGGTCAAGGGAAATTTGGGTTTTCAAGGGCAAGCATAGGTAGGTTTGTATGTGTGTCCATGTCTTCATGTGCGCACACACACTCATTTGCAACTTCTCCAAGCAGAAGTGGGAGTAGGGCAGGGAGTACAGAGACAATCCATATTTAATACTATTCCAGGCAAGAGGACCAATTATCTCCAAGTCCTCCCTGCCCACTCACCCCCCGCCACTCCGAAAGTTGCATGCAGAGTTAAAACATTACTACTAGGTCCAAAATTCAGAATTATCTGCAAAACAGTGAACAGTGCAACAAAGCCCAAACCCATCATTTTTCACTGGGAAAAAGAAAGAAAAACTACCTGGATTTTTGTAAAAAGGTGAAATAAAAGAAGGCATGAGAACTGTGTGAAAAAGATTGTTCAGGTAGTTTCAATGTATGTACTTAAGCAATTTTAAACCTGATAGAAAAAAGAAAGCTGGGAAATGATGTGTGGAGAGAGAGAGAGAGAGAGAGAGAGAGAGAAAGAAAGAAAGAAAGAAAGAAAGAAAGAAAGAAAGAAAGAAAGAAAGAAAAGGTTTAAAACAAGCTACCTTCTCCTGTCCCAGGGGAGCATGGTTGGAAGAAATACAACTTTAACTCATTTATTCTGGTAAAGGAAGCGTCTCACACATGGGCCAAAGCTTTCCCTTTTGACTGCCTATGAAGAACCTTTGCGGCAAAAGCTGCCTCCCACGGGCTCTCAAGGTCTACAACTGAAGCAGTCCCATGTTTTTAGTCTGTCAGAACCATTGCAAGACAGAGACAGGCTCCACCTTGTGCTGATGCATCTCCCTTGGCTCAAGGAACCCATCTTCTTTTGCAGCTTTGGAACTGCAGTAAGATTAGCGGGTCTACGATGGAGCAGCCTGTCCTTAAGCTGCACATGCTGGCTCCTTCACAACGTCCACAGTAGCCTCCAGATCTATTACTTTTAAACTTGTGCACCTTCCTGCCTGAAAATCTGAGTCAATCTCCAAGTTGGGTCAATATCCAAGAAGATGCTGCTGCCTCTGCCACCCACAAATGTCCTCCCCACTTTCTCCAACCTGGTGCCCTCCATCAGCCGCAGCTGTGCACCTTCTCACAGCTCTTAGCTGCGATTCCTGAATTGTAGGCAGTTGGACTAGATGAGCCTTTGGGTTCCTTCCAGCTCTACAATTCTGTTTCATCCTGCACATGCACTGCCTTCTGTCTCCCAGCACTCTTTGTCTTGTACCCCCTTTTCCTCCTTTCCTACTCTCTCAATGCCTTTGGCCATAATGTTACTTAACAACAAACGGTCAAACCCTTTCCATTCATTGAGCTGCCCCACTCTTGCCAAAGACCCTATGCCAAGACCTTTGTCAGCAAAGCCTGCACTGCACTGAACAGCCCTAACACTTCACATTGCCTGCTCCTCTCATTCAAAGGTCATGGTGGCCAAATGCTTCTGCCTATTTCCCCAGTTGCTGTCAACCATCAAACACTGATATTTTGAGTTATATGGACAGGGGCTACAGCAGTACTATTTCCCATACAACTGCTTGCTCACGATGGCTGTATTTTACCTAGTTCCAGACAGCGGTGAAGACACATGCACGCTGAGGGCTGCTGCCAGTCAAAGGAGGTAACACTGGACTAGATGGACCAACGGGTTGACTCAGTGTAAGGTGGAAGAAGCTACAGCTCAGAGATAGAGCACATGCTTTGCAGGAACAAATTCTCATTGCCCGAAACTCTGGTGAACGACTGCCATTTGTGGTAGACAATCAGTGACAAAAGCCACCATCATGTGCTCATAGCAGCAGCAGCAGCAGCAGGAGGAGTTAGCAAAATGAAAATAAATAGCATGCTAGAGGTCACACTCAAGTAAGCATTTCATAGTGGGGAGTGGAACTGAAACACAAGGATAGTTAAACAATGCAGTTCGGGGAACATTTGAGAGGAAAATAGGCAGACTTTGAAAAGACGTGCACATTTTTTTTTACTTTTTAAAAAAAAGCACAGAGAAGTAAGCAATGTGAGATGCAATGTAAGCAAAATTACTGGGGGGAAACTTGAGGATTCTTGGATGCTATTGAGAGGGTTAGATCATCACAACAAATTGATGTATGTCAGACACTAAAGGATCTAATGGCTTCTTGATGGTACAAGCTGTTTGAGAGGCTGCCTTGGAAAGTGTGGACTCTTATTGTTAGGGATTATAATGCAGAGAATGGATGACCCGCTATCAGGGGTGCTGCAGCAGATGATCTCCTGCATCAGCAGGGACTGGATTCATTTACCTTTGTGGTCTCTTGCAACTATGATTCTGGTATAATGTGCCAAAATCTGTATGACCTTGAGATCTGCCCAAAGAGCACCCACCATGGAATCCTGGAGCAGGTCCTCCAGGCGTGTCAGGCTGGTGTTGCAGTCACAAGAATACTTCCGTTTGATGGTATCTTGGAGGTTCTTCAAGTATGTCTCTGAATCACGGGCATCACTGAAGAACTGCAAAAGCACAAAGACGTTTCCCCTTTGTCAAAATACCAGCCAGAGGTTTCTTATTGCATGTTTTATGAAAGAGCGGAATTTACTTGAAAGACTGAAAAGAAAGCATCCATTCAACTTGCTCAAAGGCATTTTCATCATGAAAAAGGAAGGCCAGTAACCAGAGAAAACAGCCTCCTTTGGGTTATTTGATTAGAGATATACCAGTATGGCTCATTTTGGACCTTTTTTCTAAGGAATGGAACATGATCAAGATAATTAACAAGTCTTGATCCTGATCCAATTCTGAGAAAACAAGCCCAAGATAAGCTATATTGATGCCTCTCTAATAAAGTAACTAAAAGGAGGATGTTTTCTCTAGTTGCTTGGCTTGGCCAGGAATTTGTACAGTCTGCAACCTCCATGCTGCTACCAAATCACACAAGCCAAGAACTGATTTACTCTTCTACTAGCAAAGCTTGAGATGGGTTGATTGTATGTTTTTGTATTGTTATATTTGATCCTACTCTGAAGTATGTTTAGCCTGGGAAGGAGGAGACTGAGGAGATACAATAGCCATCTTCAAATATCTGAAGGGTTGTCACATGGAAGAGGGAACATGCTTGTTTTCTCCTGCTCTGGAGGGTAGGACTCAAACCAGTGGGTTCAAATTACAAAAAGGGAGATTCTGACTAAACATAAAGAAAAAAATTCTGACAGTAAGAGCTGTTCGACAGTGGAACAGACTGCCATGAGAAGTGGTAGACTCTTCTTCCTTGGAGGTTTTCAAGCAGAGGTTGGATGGCCATCTGTCATGGATGCTTTAGCTGATATTCCTGCATTGCAGGGGGTTGGGCTAGATGACCCTTGGGTCCCTTCCAACTCTAAGATTCAACTATCACTTGCGATGAATAGCAGGATATAAACCTTTTAACAATTAATAAGACAAGAGAAGAAATATGGTGGAAGCAGAAGTAGCGAGGGAATAAGGGTAGTGTTCTCACTACCTGTTAGGCTGGGGTGGGGTTCTGTACTGCTCAGCAGCAGCAGCATTTGCGTGTCTTCTGACTCATAATGTGTCAATATCTAGCCTACAGTTACTCAAACATTTCCTCCTCTGAGAAAGAAGCTTAAGTTATGCTGCCTCACTCTCGGGGAACTTAAGCATTCCTTTAAAATTCTGGTGGGTGCAGGGTTTTGACCTTACCTTAGCATTACAAGGTCATGCAGGAGGTATGTGTGTTTTTCATTCTAGTAAACATTCCTCCAGCACTCTGCAGCCTCCCTGGCTGTCCATAGTTGCAGAACTGAAAAAAACCCATGAGAGGAGCTAATGCTATGGTGTCCTTTTCCTGGGTTTTAATGGAAGAACAAACACCCAGGGAGGCTTCGAAGTGCAGACCACCAGAGAGATGTAGAATGACATAAAAGACATTCATACACATCCCTAAACTCACCTCTAAAGTAAGGTAAAGGTAAAGGTACCCCTGCCCGTATGGGTCAGTCTTGCCAGACTCTAGGGTTGTGCACTCATCTCACTCTATAGGCCGGGAGCCAGCGCTGTCCGCAGACACTTCCGGGTCACGTGGCCAGCGTGACAAGCGGCATCTGGCGAGCCAGCGCAGCACACGGAACGCCGTTTACCTTCCCGCTGGTAAGCGGTCCCTATTTATCTACTTGCACTTAAGGGTGCTTTCGAACTGCTAGATTGGCAGGTGCTGGGACCGAACGACGGGAGCGCACCCCGCCGTGGGGATTCGAACCACCGACCGTACGATCGGCAAGTCCTAGGCGCTGAGGTTTTACCCACAGCGCCACCCTATCAAGGATAGTGTAAGAAAATCCCTGCACCCTATCCTTGAAATTATCACACATATTTCCTCTGCCATTTAATCATTTTTGAATGCCATTTCTTTTCTTATTAATTGATGGAGAATGGCTGAAAAAAAAGTGGGAGAAATTTTCAACAGGGCATTAGTTTTGCCTTCATGAGTTAACCGCTGATGTGCAGCCGCGGAGAACTCCCTGTACCTGAAAGTAAGCTGTGTTCTCCTTCACATGCTGATCCACACACAAGCACAACTGCTTGATCCACTGCCACTGGGTCTGCACTGCTGCACTGTATGCCTGTGAAAAAACAAACAACAGACAAAAGAGCATTTTTTGTACAATTGCATACAACAACTACAGCCTGCTCAGACCTTTGCTGAATTTGCATAGGTATCACCAGTTTTATTCATGCCCATTGTAAGACCACCCTGTTTGGATGAAGGGTAGTCAAGAAATATTTTAAATAAAGTAAAATTGGCCACACAATCAAGGCTTATGTTCAGGAATACAAGAAGGGGCAACTGGCTGTAACAAAAGGCTTCAAAACAGCTGTTTTCACAAGGCCCTCTTGTCATGCCAACTCACACAAAGAGGTTTTAAGCTCTCTGCCTTGCTTACCAGGCAAAGCTCGCTCAGTACACCAGCTCTGGGATGCTCTCACACAATCCCATAGGGCTGACTGAGTTCCCACAAGATCTCATGCAACAATACCCAAGATTCCAGAGTTGGCATGACAAGAGGGCCTTGCCCAGTAAGCAAGGCAGAGAGGTGAAAAGCTCTTTTCAAGCCAGGAAAACCTTGTGTGCATTTAATCTGTGCAATTTCAACCAGCTAGCCTTCAACCATGGAAGGTTGAAAAGGCACAAATTAATGTGCGGAAGATGCAGTCGTACTGAAATACATCAAGATATCCTATGAAGTTGTCTTGCATAACACACAGGTTAAAGTGCTCACAATCATAACACCAAAGCATGCCTCCCTCCAAGCTATCTCTTACCTCCACAGTCTGCTTGGCTGGGTGATTCTCCAATGACAGTATCTCAGCTGTGTCTTGCAGGGAGCGAAACACATCCTGTTTCTCCTCTAGCTCCATTGTGAGCTCCTGCATAGCAGAAACACAAAGAGGACCAATAACATTCACTATAGCAAAATCAGACAATAGGTTTGCCTCTCCGTTGGTAGGCATCACAGGAAGAGTGGCAGGAGGCAACGCAGACGTGCGGCAGTATTGGAAACCATAGCCATGAAACTTCACAGCAGGAAAAGGGAACTTGTGGCTCTCCAGATGTTGTTGGACTACAATGTCCATCAGCCATTGGTCAGGGATAATGTATTCTGGGACTTCCGGGTTGGCGCCATCGCCGAATGGCGGACTCCCTCCGAGCTCCGGAGGGAGCCTGCTCGGCAGGGGCTGGGTCCTACCGCACCGGCGACGCGGGGACCCTCAAAAACCGTGGGCGCTGAAACCCATGGACATGGTGACTCGGCTGGCACCTTTTGCGCCCCCCGACCCGCGAAGGAGCCTTTTTAAAGGCTGCGGAGCGGGTGACGGGGGGGGGTGCTTTGAGTCCTTCGCTTCCCCTGCCGAGCGAAGCCGCATGCCATTCGACGGAGAGCGCTGACTTCTTCTATTGAAAATCTGGACTTAAAAGAATAACCCGTGAGTAATCGGAACCTGGACTAAAAAGGGGGATAAATTTTTTAAAAAAATTCGGAGCGAGCGGGGGAGGCACAAAAAGGAAGTCAGCCCCCCCCCCCGTTGTAGAAGAGTTAAAGCAAAGGATTTGATAACTAAGATCGAGTGCAACCCTATTTTGACAAAGTTATTAACTTCGCGAGGGAAAATCATAAGACTGAGCTGGAGGAGAAAGGTGGAATTGAATTAAAAAGCAACCCCCCCCCCCCCGGAACCCTGGGAGCGATTTGTGAGAGCGCCGGGAGAAGAGAAATAGAGGTTTTGACAGCTGTCAAAGAGCTGTCAAAGCGGAAGAATAAAATAGAGATCTTTGTTACGAGGACTTTGCCAGTTACATTTGTTATAAATTGGATACAAATTGTTACAAACAAGGAATAACAAGTTATTTTGACTGGTGGACGTGATCTGGAAGGGAATTTAGTTATTGCAATCCACCTAGAGGAGCCGAGGGACATTACAAGTATTGTTGGCGGGGAATTTGACCAGAACTTTCTATCTCCTGGGAAACTGCAGAAATGGAACACTATTTTGTCTACAGAGGTCTACGCACTAAAGGAGGCAATAGATTTATCTATTGAAGAATGAAAAGGACTTGACGTAATGTTTTGTTCTTGAATAACAAGCCTCTGCAGAGGAATTAGAAGCTTTTGGAATTGGAACATTTGTGCAGGAGAGCAGGGAAAAAGAAAAAAAAAAAGGAGGAGTGAGATCAACAAGAACAACAAAAATAATAAGAACTGGACAAAGTTGGAAGTGGGAACATTTGGGACATCCAGATTTGACAGGTTTAAAGGAATAAAATTGGAGCTTTCACTCCTAGATATAAAAATCTGGATGGAAGAAATGGGCCTTTTTTGAGACAGACTCCTTCCAAGATTGGACATTCGAAACTAAAGATGACTGGGAAAGGACTATGGTTTAGAGAGATGTGGGAACTCCAGGAAGATATCAGACGTTGAGGAACATTGGGAACGCAACCGGGAAAGGGGGGAGGGAAATTTGGAATCCAAAGGGCGTAAAATTATTATTATTATTATTTTTAGTTTTCTTCTAATGTAATCTGTATTGCATATTAAAGGGGGGAACTCGCGGAAGGGAACAGGTCGATTTTAGGGGATGGGAAAATATTTTTAAAATTGAGTCAATGATAATAAGTTTAAATTTGGGATAAGAACTTGTTGAAATTCTCTTTTGTTTATTTGTAAGAATTGGAATACAGGAGGGGGAGGGGAGGGGAAGTCCTGAAAAGATGTTATTGGGAAAAAGATTTTATGGAAAATCTTAATAAATATCATTTAAAAAAAAAAAAAGGGATAATGTATTCTGTAGATCAGCCATAGGCTGGCCACAGCTGTTTTACAGCCCCACTGCCTGCAAGAACTCTGAGCACTGAGAGCAATTCGCATTTGGGCAAGAATAGAAAATTTGGGTGTGGGGTGTGAGAAGGTTTAAATCTGTTCTCGGCCATGATGAAGGGGATCATCAACTCAAGGTGATTGAAGCTTCTTACCATCAAAGCCTTAAATGACTGGGAGGCTGGTTATTTTACGGAGCAATAGCCTGCTAAGCCCCAGTACTTGCATCCAAGCTAAGATTTCCCTCTTTATGAAAGCCTTTGGGCTTGATTTAGTTATTTTTTGAGTGTGGGGGTTGCTTCTCAATGGGGTTGTTGATACTACTACTATTAATTCATGCTGAACAGCATTTTTGTTGATAACACCCCACCCATTTTTACTATAAGCTGCTTTGGTTCAAACATATAAGCAAAGTTGGATATAAACTTTTAAGGTAAAATAAAGTTTTGAAAACTGACGAAACTCACTGGCACTATGGGTGATAGTCAATTATTATTTTTTACTCAGAGCAGACCTATGAAAATTAATGTACTCATTCATGTTCATTCATTTCAATGGGTCTACTCTGAGAAAAACTTAGTTGAATATCACCCAGCAACTTGACCAGGGAATTTCAAAAGGAAGCACAAGCAAAATAAGGCACTTCTGAGAAAATAAACTGAAACCTGTAAGTTTTCCTGAACACAGAGCTTAATTGAGAAATGTGGAACTCTGCCGCTTCCAGAATACAGAACACCATAGAGGCACTGCAAACACTTGGCCACATCCAGCCCCTCCTACTCACCGAGAAATAATTCTTCTTGGCAGCCATATTGGGATTATTGTCACTCCAGTCATACGCCAGCTCCTCTTCTTCCTTTTCATTGAGCCAAATTAGCTCAGTCGTCGCTCGAGACACAAACCCATACAAACTCTGGAGGTGGTGTAGTCGGAAGCTGGAGGTTTCCTGCAAAAAGACAACATACTTTGTTACATTTCCTGCCACTCTAGGGATTGTCTGCTTGAGGGCCTCCCAAAGGCTTCTGGCTGGCGACTGTGAGGACAGGATTCTGGACTTCAGGGCCCCCTTTGGCCTGAACCAGCAGCCGGGCTCTTCTGATGCTGACCACCCTCCTTCCCAGATGCCTTGTCAGAAATCCCCACACTGTCAAGTTATTCTTCAAACTTTTTTTTACATGCTCTCCTATTACATTTTACATGTGTGACTGCCAAAGGCATCATTTTTGTTGTTATTATATTGGCATGCTACTTTGTCTATTGGAGGAGAAGGAGAAGGAGAAGGAGAAGGAGAAGGAGGAGGAGGAGGAGGAGGAGGAGGAGGAGAAGAAGAAGAAGAAGAAGAAGAAGAAATGTATCTAAACGGATAGCCCTGGCAGCAGCATGACTTATCTGCTTTCTAACACAGCAATTACTGTTATTGTACCAGGGAGTGGGGACAGTATGATATTTCCCAAGGAACAAAGCAGAGGGAGAGACAGAAATGCAAGGCCTCTCCATTGGATCAACTTTAGGGTCCTCAAATTGCTGAACTCTTGCCATTCCAGCTGGTCATTACAAAATAGCAAAAGCTCAACTTATTAGTTACAAATAAGTTGTGCCTTTGCTATTTTTCCTCATTCTTTCCAATCCCCTTTCCTTTTGTGTTATAAATCTGAGGGCAGGAACTGACTTCATATTGATATAAGCCTTTCTTTTCTTTTGGGGAGGCAGTGGCAGCGGGGTGAAGCACAGGAGAAAAGTGCTTTAACTAAATCAATGAAAAGACTGCATAGCAAGTGATTCTTAAAAGGAGACTTTCTCATTCTTCTGCCACAGAAGCACTCCTTGAAGATGTGAGGTAGATTGTGAACCACAAAACAAGGAACAGACAAACCTTTATTTAAAAGAGATTGCACAGGAAGGGTTTCAGGCACACAGGCAAAAATTTTAAGCCTCCATGAATCAAGTTGCAATTTACAGCTTTGAGGGGCTTCCAACAACTTGTGAACTTGAATGAGGTTCCCTGACACTTTGCTGGCTACAGAAATCAACCCAAAATACAACTCACCATCAGTTTGCAGTACTGCGTCTCCAGCTTCCCCAGTGTCTCTGTGTAACTAGTGTGGAAATTCTGAGACATTTTACTCTTTAAAAAACAGGAGGAAGAGAAAATGAAGAGGATCAGAAGCAGCTCAAAAGTTACACGCCTAACTAGAAATGCACAGAGAGCTGGAGGTCCTATTGAAATTCTCTCGTCTCTTCCTTATCTCTCCACTTTCCCAAATCTTGCATGCATCGTAAAATATAGAATCACAGAATTGTAGAGTTGTAAGGGACCCCAAGGATCATCTAGTCCAACCCCATGCAGTGCAGGAATCACAGCTAATAATCCCTGGCAGATGGCCTGTTGAAAGCAGCACAATGAAGTCTGAGCACAGCAGACTTCTATGTGTCCCTTTTAGCCATGGAACTTATTCCCAATCCTCCTCAGGGCCCATTTTCACACTATCAAAACCCTCCACACACACAGACTGTCCCAAGATGTGTTTCCCCTTTGGAGCAGTGGTAGCCTAATGTCCCTGGACTACAACTCCTATAATTTGTGAATGTTAGTCATGCTTGCTGGGGCTAATGGGAGCTGGAGTCCAACAAATTCTAGAGCGCAACCCCTGCCTTAGAATGTATTTTATCCTTAGAGCAACACACCCCAGAGGCCCCAATTCAGCAACAACTGCATGAGATCTCCTCTCAGGAACATGAACTTAGTGGGGCAGAAAAGCTCAAGCTAACAAAAGAAATCTTGGCTATCTCTCTAATTCTACAGATTTATATTTTTGCTTCTCCAAAACCAAGTGTAAATAGCTTGCATATAAAGGCCCCCAGGCCACCTTCCCCATAAAGTTGGTGACCAGCTCCAAATGTTTTGGGCTGTAACTCCAACCATCCCAACCATCATGTTTGTGGTGGGAGTTGACATCCAAAGCATCTGGAGCTGAGTGCAAGCTAGAGAGGAAAAGGCTACTCTAAAGCAACTCCTTCCTGCAGCAGGAGGATCCTTCCTTCAAGCGAAAATCAGCTCCTCCTCCTCCAGTTCTTTCCTCCCACATTATGCTCTCCAACAACACTTTGCTTGTCTTCTTTGGAGCTGCTCTGGAACCTCCACGCCTTTCTTGATGTGAGCTAAACCAGTCTTGCCGCCCTTCACACCCCAGCCCAGGTGTCCCTGCTTACCTCATACATCCTGGCCTCTTTCACACTGGAGCCTAGGTCTTCCACACTGCTGTGGACATGGCGCTGGACTTCCAGTTGGGATTCTACACTTGGCAAGTCGCTCCCCCATTCAGCCCGCTCCAGCTTCATCTGAAACCAGCACAGAAGAGGCAACCTGTCAGCATTTCCCAGCTGAATTGTGGGCAAAAACAACAGCAGCTAACCGTTGCTTGCTGCAACCCAATTATTAAGAGGTAGAAAGCATCACACTCCTACCATGTCATGCCATTCTTCTGGAAACTGTTGTTTATCAAGAAATTCACCAAGGTGAACTGGGATACTAGCCCAAAGGTTAATACCCAAAAGGACTCAATTCTGCCCTCACAGTTGAAAGCAGTATGCCTCTGAATGCCAGTTGCTGGGGAGCACAAGGGAGGATGAGTGCTGTTGAATGTTGGTCCTGCTTTCAAGCTTCTCAGAGGCATCTGGTTGGCCACTGTGAGAACCGGATGCTGGACTGAACAGGTGTTTGGCCTTATTCCAGCAGGGTTCTTCTCATGGGGCTTTTTAAAAAATATGTAAATTAAGGACAGCTTCCTTTTCTCTGTCCCATTAAAAGAAACTGGGCACATGCAGTTAACTAAGTCAGCTTTGGACCGACCTCTCAAGGACACTCAGAGAGGCATTCGTGGAAGCTGCTCAAGAACATTAGCCAGGGCATAATTTAAAGCCAGTTTAAGACTTCCCTAGTCATTCCCAATGAATTGTCTGATGGAGGACTTAAAAGTTATAGTACATTTCACCCTGCTAAACCAGTACTGGCCAATGGGAAATGCAGTCCAAAACACCTAGGCAATGTCAGGTTGGCAAAAGACAGTGCAAACCAGGCCTCCTTAAACAATAAAGTGATTTAAAGAATGAATATTAAGTGATCACACCAAGCATTTGAAAACGTCATCAGTTCTGCCCACACAAACACCTCATCACCTGAATTATGTTTTGTTTAACATTAAACAACACACCTGCATCTCTTCCACCCAAGAGAGCAACTCGTACACAAACCGGAGGTTGCCCTCATCTTCGGAGGATGAAATGGCCACCAGCTCTGCACGGGTCATTGGCTTCCGGAACCAGGAGGTAGAGGCAGTGGTGGCTGTTGTGTGCGTTCCCTTCAGCAAGGGCTCAGCCTTAAGGTGCCTGGTGCTCAGGGAGGAAGGCTGGACAAAATCCAAGGAAGAAGGGGAGGAGAAGTGCCCCTTCCGATAGAGGTTAGTGCATTCCAGTCTCAATGTCACCAGTTCGTCCTGAAGCCTCACAATCCTGGGAGAGAAATCAAGCGAGGGGGGGCAGAATGGAGAATGTCGATGAGGTTGTGGGATACAAGGTCATTCTCCAACCAGGGCAGGTTCCTGCACACACGAGCCAGACACACCCACCATCACCACCCCATTTCTGCACACTTCCTCAGGATGGGGTAAGAGCTTTTGAAAGATGACCCAACATACTAATCTCTTCTGCTCCCCCTGCCCCAAATAAGGTGTTTCCCCAAGACATTTTTGGCTTAAATTTGCCAAACTCGTTCCACCACCACCAGGACTGCATTGACAGTGCATGTCATCTATCAGAACATTCTTGTTCACCAAATGCTCCTTCTGAGCCCAGCTGAATATAACCCACACCCTCATTCCTTGGCTCCACACATGAAACGCCTTACTTGAAGACCAGCTCCTCCAGCTGGTAGTAATTCTCATCCCGGAGTATCTGAACATCCACCTGTAGTTGGCGGATGAGCCCTTCACACTCCTGGAGGTACATGACGACGTCAGATTCATATTGCACCAACTGGCCCGACTCCAGGTGCGCTTCATCCTGGCAGGAGAGGATTTGAGGTTATCACAGAGTTTCTCACTTTGAAGTGTATTTCTAGAACAAGCAGATCTGACTAACATGCAGAAGCTCATATTTTAAAAGCAAATAAATAGCCATCACTTGCAAGTCCCATTGAGCTGAGCTGACATGATGTTGTAGAATATTCATGAACATTCTAGTTTATCCTTAAGATGTCAAGTAATACAATGTGCGCAGGGCATGAAAATCTAGTTTGGCTGCACTTGAAAGGGAGCTAGAAATGAGAGCAAGTTTCATGCCTGAAGTGGGCAGAGGGGCCAGGAGCACTTCAGATATTGGAGGTAATGAGGCTGGTGGGTAGGGTGCTGAGTGAGCAAAAGACAAAAACACAGAGGCTGGAGGAAGAATGGCAGAGGAGCAAGGCTTGTGGGAAGAATGGAGGTAGGAAGGAGAGGCCTAAGGAAAGACCAAGGAATACAACATCCAGCTCCTACAGATAAGAGAGCTGTGTGTTCCTGATAGCAAGGGGGGGGGGGGGATAATAGACAAGTGAGGAAGCTTTGGGAGCTGGAGGCAGTGTTAAATCCAACATATTAAACTCCTCTAGCCACCCAAACCTTTTGTTCTATATGTGCATTTTCCTAGTTAGAGAATCTACAAGTTTTGTTGCTGATTGAAAGCTGAGAGGTCTTGACTGCCTTCATTTGTCATGTTGAGACCCTGCAGGAGTGGATCTGAGAGAATATCAGGGAGAGCTGAATAACAGAAGGGAAAGACTCACAGCTTGAAGTGTGTTCCTTGCCAGGGTAAGTTTCTCTTCGCAGCTGAGAGTCCCATTCTGGATTTTGTTTGCAATCTGTAGCAGCAGCTCCAACCTGTAGGAAGCGTGTCAGTCACCAGAATTAAAACAGAAAGCCAGAAAAAAACTTTTAAAAGTGGAATATTTATTCATTAGAATTTATGTTTTATATACCATTGATTATGACATCTGTTTAATTGTTTTTAATGCTACTTTCTACATCACAAAGGACTTCATTGCCAGCTGGCAGGGAAAGGGTGTTCTTAGTCATCCCGTTCAACAGTTCACCACCTACCTTTCCACGGCTGGCCGCAGCAACTTCTCACGTTCCAGCATTTCTATGATGAGCTTGCCCCATTCTTCCTCCACGTCATTGGGGTGATAGCCCTGCGGCAGCTTAAGGCGCCCAAATTCAATCCAGGTCTGGAAAGCACAAATGGAGAGGAACTGTTTCTTCAGGCCCAGAGACTGGCCTTTGTGGACTCACTCTACCCGTGCCCAAGCACAAGCCAAGATGAGAGCCAACGTGGTACAGTGTAGTGGTTAGAGTGCTGGACTATGACCAGGGAGGCTCAAGTTCAAATCCCCACTCAGTCACAAAGCTCACACTGGATGAGCTTGGGCAAGTCTATGTCTCTCATTTTAATCTACCACAGTTGTGAGGTTAAAATGGGGAGCAGGGAGGGGAGAACCATATATGCCACCCTGAGCCCCTTGGTGGAAAAGGAGGGATATTAATGTAATAAATAAAATAAAGATATGAGCCTAGGTAACTTCCTACTGTGATAGTCTTCCCCTGGCTCTAGCAAATAAGGGAGATGCAACAATGGCTAAGAAACTATAAGACCAAGGAACAAACAACAATTTTTTTTAAGAATAAGGTTGGGACTAGGAAGGACAAAAACCAAAGAGATATATGAAGAAGGCTGGGTAGGCTGCTGAAGGATAAACACAAGCTGAACAAATGTGACTAAAGTCCACCAAACTCTTTCTAATGTTTAAAAGAACTGCCCGTTCATCCAAGAACCTGTCTCACCTCCAGTAGTTTATACAGATCCTCAATGCTTCGTTTTTCTTGCTGTTTTGCTGGGATCTCTGTTTCTTTGAAGTGTATGTACTGGTTATAAAGTGCCTGCAAGAATAGAGAGCAAAGGGGTCATCATGCAGCAAATCACTTTACTCATGGAAGTGGGGGAAATATGCAGCATCTATTAGCCCTTACAGTATAGGGGGGGAAAGGTGTCCCATCCTCACCCACAGAGTATCCCTGAAGAATGAACAGACAGAAGGCAAAAAGATATGGAAGGAAACTGGGAGAGATGCTCAGTGCTGCCTGGGTCTTTGTCATTAGTCTCAACAGAGATGCAAGGTGGACCCCAATCCCTGGGGAGCCTTAGTGGACAGATCTTGCCAAGATCTGGGTTCCAAAGTGATCAACATTATTTGTCTCCTCAATAGACTGGTTAACTGTTTTGCCCTGACTTGGCTCACTCACTTGAGTCATCTGCAGCTAGAAACACAGAAAGCTTCCTTACAGCAAGTCAGGCAATCAGTTCATCTAGTGCAGTAACCTCTATGCTGATTGGCAGTGACTCTCCAGGGTCACGAACAGGCAGTCTTTCCCAGCCCTACCTGGAGATACTGCTGGGGATTGAACCTGAGACCTTCTGCATATGAAGCAGATGTTCTAATTCATGAGCTATGCCCCCTTCTTTCCAGCCTTCTGATCCACAAACACCTAGCATGCTCCTAGTATTTGCTTTCAGATCACTGTACTCTGCACTATGTGGACAGGGAGCCTTTTTCAGCCCAAGGGTCGCTTTATGAGATAACCTTATAGTGGACACATGCCACTAGGGGGTTGGTCTAGAAGGAAAAACAGGTGGAGCAACATGTATCATCATCTTCTTTTCTTCTTTGGCGATCACTCGTAGATGAGTAAGAGTGTCTTCCATAAACCATTAACAATGAGTCCGTAAGTGACTGTGGAGGCCAATTCTGGATCCACACGTCCTTCCACAGTGGGAACATTGGTCTCCGGGCGGGAGCTGATCACGGTTTGGATTTGCCAAGCATGCCTTCCTCCTAGCACATTTCTCCCTTGTGTCCTGAGTACGAGTGTCTTCAAAGCCCATGACACCTTTGGTAAAGACCTTAACCCTTTGCACAGCATGCTGCATTCCAGCCATGCAAAAGCCAGGCACACAAACACCCCTCTGTTCTCCACCCAGACAAGGAAAAGGCATTATCATAATCCAAGGGCACATTCCAACCAGGCAGTTGAGGAAGACACACAGATGGCACATGGGGGAGTCCCAAGGGCACCTGTCCTACACTAGTAACTACTGTCTACATGAGCAAGAGATTTGCAGTGTCAGTTCTGGATCATTCACCAGTGAGACCATTTCTCCACAAGTGTGACCTCCACACACAATAGAAATTATAAGATTGCTACAGATGACACAGGCTGAGAGGAAGAGAGAATCTCTCTGATCTTTGGGGGATTAGTGGCTCTTTGTACCTTAGTTGCTAAGCTTATCATTGGAAGTCAGTTCAGGGATTGTATGAACCAAACCTGAGCTATGATTTGCCCCATGCACATACCAATAAATATTCTGATTTAGATTTTGAGGAAAGATAACAATAATCATTCAGTGAAGAGCAGAGTGGGGGGCTCACATAAGGAAGCATACAAGGCAAGGCTAGAGAAAACGGATCTGAAGTTTACCTTGAGCTCTACAGGGTTCTGGGGAAAAGATTTGTCAGACATCATTATCGTGTGCTGCTTGATCCAGGAGATGAGAGAATCTATATGGTTCTGGTATTCTAACCACCTTGTGTCCACTTCCTACAGAAAGAGGGAAAGAACAGCCTTTTATGTGAGATAAATGATTAGGAAGTAACTGCTCTAAACGAACAGTAGACAAAATATTAAGCCAAATTGGAGAAAGGACGAGACATGAAGGTGCATGCTTTCCACTGAGTGTCTCAGAATACTGTATCAGGTAACACCCAGCTTGCTGCCAGAGATGGTGTCCATCCAATTTGGTATGGATCAAGGTCTCAGAGCCCAGCAACAGGGCCATCAAGTCCCAGGTCTCCAGGAATGGCCACTCCTTTAGTTTAAAGCTTTGCAAGTCTTTGTCCGGCCTTTTGCAGTAAAAGGACAACCACTTCCCCTTTTTGTGATGCTTTTTCAGAGCTACACATCCATTCAGGAATAGGATCCTGATCTGAAGGGAGAGGATTTTATGCCACCTGGAGATGGAACTTTATTCTCAGGGGGAACATCCTCTTCAACTGCTAGGTGTGGCTACCTGATTGGGTTTCTACTGACTTCTTCTTCTTGTAATGGAGCAAACCACCAACCTCAACTTTTGTCAATACAAGCCCACCTAGCTTCTGTGTTGTCTGCCTCTGAAGGAACCTGTGTGTTTCCCATAAGGATAAAGGACAGACCTAGGTAATGGTGTTTCAACTTACACAGGTAGCAGAACAGCCACAGTCTATCTTTTTTTGCTACGCAAGGGGCCTCAGTACCTGATACCTAAACAGCAGGTACAGCCTCAGCTGACTGTCTGCTACTTCACCCCTCACTCCAATTTAACTCTTACAAGATGCAGACTGAGAGGGCTTCACCATCAAATATATGCATTTTTCTCCACCTCTTTCCCTCTTTGTTTACCATCAAGCATTATAAATAGTTCTGGAGAACCCAAAAGCTTGCACTTAACTTTATGACATTTTGGTTGGACATATAACGGTATGGTATGGATTTCTGAAGCATTCTTCCCAATACTGTAGAAGCACATTGTCCAAATTTTGATTAGTCAAGGTTCCTGTTTTCCCCCCAGCTAATTGCCCACCCGCTCATCCAAATCAACATATGCACATTATCCATTTCCTGAGAGCAATTTCCAAAACATTTTGGAATGGCCCATTCCAAAAGCCATTCATGTGCAAGGATGGTCTCATCAGAATGAAAAAGCAGCAGCAAAGCTTACGGTGGCACTTATGCCTTCTCCTCCCTCTGGAACTTTGGGAAAGGCATCGTAAATTGAAGACACATAAGTTATCACAGACTTTTCATCTGGTGAGGGAACATCCACATCTAGAAGAAAGGGGAAAGAATGAAGCAGTCAAATGGGTGGACTGAAAAGAAGAACTGAAGCATGAAAGGTAGCTTTGTGTTCCTATTCATAAAAATACATCCCAAGAGCCAAACCACATAAAGATTTTCCTGGACTGTACAACTTCAATATTCACTTATGTGTGTGATTAAAGGTTTCAAAGCTCTACTGTGGAGGAGAGAATACTCCTTGCACAATGAAAACAAGCTAGCCTAGAATTCTTCTTCCCTGGCACTCTGATTTTCTGAATGAAGGGAGCCTAATTTAAATTTATTTATTTTTAGTTTTGGTTCTGTGCTTTTCCTCTTTGATGCTGCCTTTAGTCTGCTAAATGTGCTTTAATCATTTCTATGCTTGTTTTTATATTCTGTAAGCAACTTTGAGCAGCCCTTTTTGAAGCAAAAAGGAGCGTATACATTTTTGCATAAACCACACACACACAAACACACATCCTGCATACACAGAGAGCAGAACAGATAAACACACAACCCAAGGAAAGCAGCAGCATGAAATTCTGCTGAATGTTTAAATCAACTCTAAGAGAGAGCTTCAGATCTGACATGAATCTTAAGCAGAAGCCTTACTTGATTAATCAGTGCAAATCTATTTATTTATTCAAATCAGTAAAATAAATAGATGCCTGACAGTGTTTCTAGAGGTCCTACATAATTTGATCCTCTCTGCTGTACCTGTGCCTCCTCCTCCCTCCATTTCTTACCTTCACTCCACTGTAAAAAAATTAGGCTGTGAGCTCCTCTGCAGGCAGCTACCTGTCCTTTAACTTATGCAACTGCTTAAAAGCACAACATACACAGAACAGTGCTAAACAACAAAAACAATTGTGCCCTATCCTAATCAAGTTTCAACCATTCTGCTTGCCATGGCAAGGGTAACTGGCAAGCATAGCTCACTGGCAAGCATGATCAGCAACAGGCCTTACCCCTGACAACACTGAAGTTGCAGAGGTGAGTGAGAATCACCTGGTGGGTGTGCAGCATTCCTTGCCACCTCCCTGGCTCAAATCTGGGAGGAGAGCTGGGGGTTGTTTGGCCGCTGTGCAACCAAGGCGAAACCAACCTAGCAACCCCAAAGCTGCCCACCAACATTTCATGCTTCAGAGTGGGAAAATACTCGCTTTCCTGCCAACCCTTCCCTCTGATAGGGCATTGTGCTTGTATCTTGAATGCTGTTGGGTGAAAGTACCACAGGCACCTTTGGCTAGCAGCACCCAGTACAGCATACTCCCTTCCCAAGGAAAAGATGGATGGGGGCTTGGAAGGAGATGGACAGGAGGCTGCCGACTACAAGACTGACCAGCAAAAAATGGTAGATTTCCCACCACCAGCACCCCAAACTTTATATTTATTCGTTCAGAAAAGTATCAGAATCAACTGAGTAAACATTAGGCTGGCCCTGAAACCATAAGAAGCAGGCCAGCATGTGGAGTTTACTCAGAGGCAGCCAGGTTGTATAGTGAAGCATCAACAGAATGCCATGTCTACTGCTCAAAAGTCACTGCATTTGCCCAGCTGACTTGCCCCATCATCACCTTCTGCATCCAGCAACCTGGTGACCCCAAGCCGCTCTGCAATCTCGAAGGCCTGTTCCAGATTATCTCGGCTGCTCTGAATCTGAACTCTTTCCATATCCACTAAATCTGGCCTGCAGGAGACAGGGAAAAAAATGTGATTCCACATTTGCAGACTGCTGTTGTCAGAAACTTCTGCTACAGATAAACACATTCTAAGTGTATTCAAAATCAGATTTCAGAATTTAAAGTAAGAAATCTCAGTATTTGGGACTCAAACCGCAGAATTTGAGCATTTAGCATCTGCACATGATTTCATTTTAGCTTTAGAAGTTTTCCCATTTTTCCAGGTTGCCCTCCTAGCTGGGCGGGGGAAACAGACACGTACCTGTATCTGTGAATAATAGCATTGAACATCTTTCCATCACTCCAGCAGGATGAGAAATTGGTGCACTTCACTCCCACATAGCCCGCCGTCACCTTCTGCGTCCATAGAAGGAGCTTTTCTTTGGCGGACATGTCTCCCGACTCTCCACTGATGTAGATGTCAGAGATCTGGAAGAGAAGACCACAGCCTTGAAGCAGTCGTTTCATTTGGCAGAGCACCATGTCAGATACAGTGAAACTACTGGGGGAAGAAGGGCTGTAGCACAGTGGTAGAGCAACTGCCTTGCCCGCAGAAGGTCCCAGGTTCAAGGGCCCAGGTAGAACTAGGAAATGTCCTCAGTCTGAAACCCTGTGGAGCAGCTGACGTTCATTGTAGACCATACTGAGCTAGGTGGACCAAGGGTCTGACTTGATGCAAGGCAGCTTCTATGGCAAGGAAACACCTTGGAGTGAGAGTGCATGGTCAAGGCCGGATGGCCCTGCTGCATG
Organism: Podarcis cretensis; assembly: GCF_951804945.1. NCBI lineage: Eukaryota > Metazoa > Chordata > Lepidosauria > Squamata > Lacertidae > Podarcis > Podarcis cretensis. Next base: position 35,159,120 of record NC_137177.1, read on the forward strand.
TCAAGGTAAGCCATTGGCCTCAGGCAGCCAGATAACCAGCTCACCTTAGGTGCTGAGGAAGGTGCAGAAAGGAGAGAGCTGAGCTTTCTGACTGGTTTAATTGCAGCTCATTGGTTGATATTATCTTTGTTTTAACTGGTATAAAAGCTTTACATTTCATCTGTCTGTTAACAGATATTATTTTGTCTCGTGAGCTGGCTTGGGGTTCTGGCACAGGTAGAAAAGGGAGATATTTGATGAAGCAGTGGAGGCTAGTGCATTAGGGTGAATGATGCACTGGCTCAATAGTCTCAATCTGTCCTTGTCCAGCCCCCACCTGCCAGTCAGTTTACTCCTCATGGGTCTCAGGGCCACCCCTCGAAGAACTCAACAGGGAGGGAGATGGGGACAAAACTGGAATTTGTTGGCTCTGGTTTCACCTACTACTGCTCTCCCTGCCAACGAGCACCAGGAATTTGGAAGGGGTGGTCTCATTGAGTCAGACTGTGTTATTATTAAATGTAGCTTGTTCAAAAGCTTGGCCATAGCTTCACAAGGCTAGCATGTTTCATGTCACACTTGCAGAAACTGAAAGTAGCAGCTATATTATGGCCTAAATTTTTTTATTTACCAAAGTATTTTTTAAAGGACTTTTCTCCTTGGTTGGGTGATGAGAAAGGCCAGCCCTGTGCCAGCCAGCAGTTCAGATAACATCTGTCCATCACTGAGCCACTGCCTGCCAATCAGGGCATTCCCCCTCCTCCATGATGAATGCAGATGGCTTAGCATCCCACCCATCCCCCTTCCAGATTCACAGAAGCAGAAGCAGCCACTGTGCTGTGCATTTCTGTGCAATCAGACAGATTAGAGAGAGAAATGTGGCATTGTGCAGCTGCTGTGGTGCATATTCTTTATACAAACCAGCTTGGACACACTGTGGATGGAGGTATTTTAGATGTACTTAGGAAACTGAAAGAAGTGGCTAGATTCACCTAAAGAACCAATTTTGCTTGATGTTTCCATGGCCCTTGCGGACCCCCATGCTTATTTGTTTATTATTATTTTACGTTATTTATAGAGCCCTCTTTTCAAACTAGTTTCCAAAGCAATTTACACTAACAGAACTGTAAAACAGAGCACTAGAAAGACACAGCACTATTAAAAACCACTAGTATCACTAGAATACAGTAGTAAAAACAGCAGACTCAATAATAAAACACCTTTTTAAAAAAAAAATTGCTTGTTTCCCCTTAAAAATGGTTCAGTGTTACATCTCAATACCTGAGAGAGAGCCAAGAGTTGGTCACAAACCTGGGTACAGGCTTCCATAGCTTGAAGTGTGCTTGCAAATGTAATGTATGTTAACTCTGCATAATACCTGAACTGAGCAAATCACAGTTATGGCAGTTCCCTCACCTCTCCCGGTTCTCTAGACTGAAGCTAGTCTTGCTTCTATTTCACTATATTATTTAGTTAAAATATTTATTAACTACCTTTCATCACAATGATTTCAGTGGGGGACGGGAACAAAATTCCCTTTAACACACCAAATCTATAGCTCCTGAAAACAATAAATACATTAGCTCTAATTACAGAAATGTCTGCTTAATTCCAGGTACCAATCAATGATTTTCAAGTCATAGAGCTGGTTCTAAAATGGGAAAGAGAAGTTGGTCCAGCCATATCTTCGTTTCGAGCTGACAGGAACAACTTTATCCTCAAAATGCTTTGCAAATTTGTCATAGCAAGAGACAGAGGGGCCCACCCCCCTCTTCCCTGGGATAGCATCTTTACATTTAATACAAACTCAAAACAACTCTGCTGGACAGCTCCTTAAGGATGCAAAATGAGGTGGCAAAATAAGTTTTTTTTTGCTGCCCTCACTACCACATGGAAAGCACAACCATGTCCTGTACTCATTTGTATTTCATCATTTTTCCTCCGTAACTTGCAGAACTTGCACACCAGCCATCGCCTAGCCTGCTTCACTAGCTAACAGTTCCCCAGAAGACCAAAGAGCCTCACAGGCTCTGCAGCACTAAGAGCAATCACATGGATGGTCCTCTCCATCTCATCTTTTCATAGTGCTATCAGGGCCTCAGCAAGACCAGAAGCCATGTCCCCCAGAGCATTCAAGAATTCCTCTAATTATCTAATTCTCCAGAAATGGACCATAATAATGATCCTGCAGAAAGGATGTGCTACCACCAAGTCAAGTGTTCTGACCCCCTGTTCTGACCATGGCAAAAGAATTGATAACAGATCACTTAATAGCAGATCACTCCACACATGTTCTATAGCAGACCACAGATCAAGCACACACACTACCAAATGCAATAGAGCAGTAATGTATTAAGGTTCACCCATGATGACCATGAAGCCCTGAACCAAGGTAACCATGGTGTGAATGTTTAAGTCCCCCAGAAGAATCATCCCTGGTTCTTCAACCCTGAAACTACATCTGCTGGCTCAGATAAAGCTGGATAGATGAGACACCAGCAACTCCCACTCTGTTTCTCTGTCCCAATTCCAGGCATAAGCCCTCAAATCCAGGCTCTGGCTGAGCCCCTGGTTTCATGATATGCCTGGTATGTTAACCAGGGTTAAGTGTTACCTTACCTGCACCACATTCATTTAAGAGCAGGGGACTGATATTTTGCTGCCAGTCCCATTGGACGCAGCCAATTCCCCTTTAGAAATTCCTAAGCCAGGGTGCCACTAATCCTCAACGCTTCTAACTCTCCTTCAGCAACGAAAGCAGGACTAGGTGGGGTAGGCAGGAAAAGGGATCTGAAGCAAGCAGCGAAAAGGCAATTTTCATTTGGTTCTCTGCTAGCTAAAGCTAAGGGGTCTGCTTAATTCACAACATTTGAGGGCCAAAAGAGGATTGCTGGCAACACAATGCAGTGGGTGGAAGAGGGAATTGCTTCCAGAGCAGAAAGGGAGCAGTTTAGAGAGAGAGCATGAAATGCTCCCTGGGCCTTTGCCCCATATGCTGCAAGGCTTCCATCAGACCCTACCGGTCCCCAGATCCATATTCTTTTTCTGTCTGGGAGCCAAGCTCCATCTTCATCGATGCAGGCGGCTGGAAGAACACTCAGAGGAACGGTGACGGCATAGTGACCCAGTTTCCAATAAAAGAGAGAGGGGGGGAGTGGGCTGCCGAATGCTTTTTGCACTTGATGGAACGTGCACACCTTCAGGCACGAGACGAGCGCTGGGAAAGAGGGTGGGGCTCAGCTCTTTCCACGGCGAGCTGGATTGCCGCTCCTTAATCAAAGGAACACTTTGTAAGCAGGCAAGAGCTGGCTGAGAGAAGGATGCCAATTTCACAAGATCAACACATCTGTGGGAATGAAATACGTGCCATAATTTAGAATGGTGATGGCCCTCCCACCACTAGTGCAATCTACAGGAGGGCTTGAGGAAGGGAAACAAATCCAGGACATTTAGCACCTACTGGAAAATTTTGGCTGGGCTTAGTAACCAGCCAGCAGTTACCTCCACCTCTGCCTATGCCTCCACCCCAGGGAGGGCCAGCGTCTCACTTTGGACTTATGAAAGCAGTGAGAATTCTCCAAGGATTTTCAAAGTCCAGCAGGAGGTCAGAGATGAGCCCCCAACCCTCCACTTTACACTGGGGTCAGCACTCACCAGACCAACAGGTGTGGTCATCACAGGCAATTCAGCGAGTGCACTTGTGGAACCCTCGCCATCACTGTGACAGTGATATCACATGAGTTACCAGCCACTGTGTCTGTAAGGAAATGAAGGAGCAAGACCCAGTTCTTGAAGGAGAACCAGGCTCAGACCTGTGACTTCCTTGCTGCACAGGGGCAGCTGTTAACTCATTTCCACAGTCCTTTCTTCACGGTCTCTTGGCCACTTTGGGCTTTTGCGGCACACAAAAGATCCTGAGGGACCTGTGGGGCCGCGGAATGCATGGAATCACGAGATCTCCTCTGTGTACATGTCAAGTGCCTCTTTTATCCTGAAGGGGGAAGGTCAAAACACCACCACCACCACTCAGGATTTCTAAGTAAGCAAAACCCATTCAGCACTACATCCCAAAATGACTGTCAGCAACCCAATATCATGTCCCAATTTGTGGCAGTCCAGAGAAATGTGGAAGAAGAGACACATGCAGTTATATTGCAGGGAGATAAAATATTCCTGGATCACCACAGCTCACAGCCAGTTCATACACAGCCTTCACCAACATGCTGCCCTCCAGATGTTTTGGACCACAACTCCCACTGAAGACTATGGTGGCTGGGGCTGATGAGAGCTGTAGTTCCAGATATAAGGAGGACACCAGCTTGGGGGAAAGTGTTCTGTGGCATGGTGGGAAGCTCCTCAACCAGCCCTGCACACTCCAGAAGGCACAGTAGGAGGACAGCCACATCCACCATGGTCCTTTGTCCCATATGGTGATTTCTGGGTTTAAATAAATAAATAAAATTTTTAAATTGTCCAGTAGCACCTGAGAGACTAACTAAGTTTGTTCTGGGTACTGTATAAGCTTTTGTGTGCATGCACAATTCTTCAGATTGTGTCTGAAGAAGTACGCATGCACACGAAAGCTTATACCCAGAACAAAGTTAGTTATTTTCTAAGGTTCTACTGGACATTATAATATATATATATATATATTTATTTTGACTGCGTCAGACCAACATGGCTACCTACCTGAATCTGGGTTTAAATGTTATCACAGCAACATGGCATCCTGCTAGGGGAATCGTGGAGCCACACCACACAAACAGTGCACTAGTAGTCTCCAAGGTAGTATAGCACAGCATAAATATTTTGGGACTCAGGCTGAGGAAACCCAAGTTCAAATCCATGCCCCATCACAAAGCTCAGTTGGTGGTCCTATGCAAATCATATATTTCCTGTCTAGCCGGTCTTATGGGTGAAAGGAGTTGCTGTAATCCTGTAATTGGCTGCCCCATGTGCTGAGCCACTGAAGTATAGGGACAGACTTCCTTGTGCTGACCCTTCTGAACAGACTGTGACCACAAAGGCTCACCACTGGATCTTCCTGGGCAGGAAGCAGTATAGCCGAGCCTTGCTTGAGCAACAAAGCCTTGGCCTGCTCATGCATCCTTGATCGTGCTTTGGTCCTCCTGACTCCTAGCTTGCCTGTCAGTCCTGCCTCGCTCACTGGTCCTTACCACTGGCCGGGCTCGTGACTCAACTCAAACCAACACCCACAGCCTAGCCCTGAGCATGGGGCAGTTTGGGAAGATAAAATGAGAGAATTGTCACATTCTATTCAGTTCTTTAAAACTCTGGCCAAGGGGTCAAATATGCCCTGCCAAGCCTCTCTACCTAGCCTGCAGGACTGTCTCCGTATCACACCACCTTCCCAGCAACACCCTCTGCCCCCAAGACCATGTCCCTCACCAGCCCTGCTTTGTATCCCTTTTTAAGCATTTTTGCCTAGCTGGAATGTGCCTTTGAACTCTGGTAATGCTTCTTTGCTTGCCTAGATGCAAAACAAAGAGGGTGTGTGTGTCAACATTAGCCGTAACATTCGTTGCTTTGTCCTTGTTTGCCACTGGCCCCAGAAGGTTGCCCAGAAGCAAATGCAGACCCAGGTCCCTCCTTCACCCCAGAGGAAACACCTGCAATGTCCTATTTCCACTCCTGACCAGCGACAGTGGCATCTTGCCTTGGAAACAAGAGACCAGGAAGATGGCTGGAAATACAGGCCTCTCTCTCCCTGCTCCACACAGCCAAAGGAAGGCGGCTTCGCCATTTGTATTCTGTGGATCAGCTTCCCCCCTCCGCCTCTCTCTCTCTCTCCAGACACGGGCATGCTTATCACATAGAAAAGCCCGTCTTTGTCAGCTGCTACCTCAGAGACGGCTCTGTGGGGCTTTTGCTCTTCTCAGTCAAACGACTTTCCTCAGAAAGCCTCCCCTCCCCCCTCAAAAGTCTGCCACAGGCCTGAAGGAAAACCAGAGGTCACATGACCATAACACTTACACTGGGGAGACCCCAAATTGCAGATGCCTACACTGTGGAACAGCTACTCAAGTGATTCAGAAGCAAGTTGGAATGGTTGGACCTGCACTCTCCACTAAAACTAGAGATACCAGGTAACACCAAATTCTGTCACCTGCTTTAGAAGACTAGATGAATCCTTGGGCATGCAAAGTGCACAAGTATAGGCTGGGCAACAAAAAACAAAGTCGAAAGGAACCTTCTGTATTACAGCATCATCATTCCACCGTATATTCAGGATCTTAACCAGGGTTAAGCATTATGTCTTCTGCACTTGGGCTTTCTTGCTATAGCAATAGCCTTTCCCAATTTCCACTGAACTGCCTTATTTCAGAAGCCTTATCTAAGCTTCAGGGAGCCTCATTCTCCCAGAGAACAAGCCTTCAGAATGTATTCTTTTTTAAAATAATAATTTTGACAGGTAGCTGTATTTTGGTTCATGTATTGTTTTGGGAAGCGTGAATTAGGTAGATTTGCTTTAAAATCCCAACAAAACTGATTTTTCTCCCCTATCCCTATTCTGCACTATAGCTCCCATCAGCCCCAGCCGGGCAGTACCAGGTTGTCCAAGGCCTATGAAGCCTCATTTCACCAAAGACAATGGTGAAGCATTTGTGACTGAATTAAGTGACACTCAGCTGATCACCCACCTAGGCATCACTGTTGAGCTAAAATAAAATCAGACAGACATAAAATGTTGCTGAGCCCTGGGATATTTCCACAATGTTTTGGAATAACAGCAACCTCAGCCAGGTAGCAGATATAATATACAGAGGCAGCGTCTGGTTAACCTGGCTTGACATTCACCGTCAGCTCCCTTCGCCAACCCTCCTCCAGCCCCCCAGCCTTTTCATGCCAATTCAGATTGGAGTATCATGATAATTTAATGGCTGCCCTCGCGCCTCTCTAACAAGCTTCAAAGACATCTTCCAGAGTGGTGCTGCTTACTGAGGGGCGGGGCACCTCCTCAGCGGAAGAATCTGCCCTTGGAATTATTCAAGGAAGGAAGGAAGACTTAAAGGAATTGATGGTGAGAATAGAACCGAGAACACACATTTGGCAGTTTGCAAATGCTAGGCTAAAAAAATAAAATAAAACCTTGAGTGGGGGAAAGATTATAAAGGTATTTAGTAAGAGAATCATGCTCTTCCCCTAGGAAGGCAAAAAAGCTGCCACTCCCAGGGAATCAATAGAATGTCCCCATCTCAGCACAGCAAAATATGATTCAAACATACCTTAAAACTGAAAACTAGGACTCCAGACCTCCAGATGGGAGGAGGGAGCCTATAATGGAAGGGTTAACTAGATCTATCGTCTAGCTTTCTCTACAAATCCACCCCCCTCATTATCGGCTGTGAGGGTTTTCTACAAGACAGGGGTGAAACTAGCTTTTATTTCACCAGGGCCAAAGACCCAGTTTGGCACTCCCCTACACACATCTGCACCCATTTTCAGCTTTGTATTCTTGTTATAAAAAAGTGTGCCTAGACATTCCGTGGTTGCGCCCATAACCTAGGTTTAAGGTGCCATTTAGCTCCTAGCTTTCATATCTCAGTTTCTAACAGTGCCCACACATGCATATGCATACACACACAGAGAGAGAGCGGGGGGCAGGCAGGGAGCCTCAATGGCGTCGCTCCGGAGACTTCACCTGGGGCAAAAAAACTGGCCCCCTCCGCCCACCTCCCAGTAGCTAAGGCCCTGCACAAGACTAGAATGGAAGCCAATGCTGAGGAGGGTGGAGAAAAATGATTAAAAATGTGTTTCAATTACAGTACTGTACCTTTAAAAAAATATAATCTGACTTAATCCACACACACTATTAAAACTGAGTCACATCCATCTAGCAAAAACTTTGGTTAACGGATCCTATTCTATGTGGGAGAGAACTCGAGGACAATGCTGCTCCCAGGCTTTGGAACTTCCAAGACTGGCTGCCTCCTTGTCATTCTGCTGACTGGAGAATACTTTTTGTTCTGGCAGGCTTTGGGAAACTGAATGTTTTTAAGCAAAGGGCTCCATAATAGCATACTGCACTTTCTTTTTTCCTATCAGCATAGGTTGTGGTTTTTTAAAACATTTTTAAAATTCCAACAATAGTTTATATACTTTTAAACTATAACTTTTTATATGTTCCAAGTTAAGTGTGTTTTATTTGTGTTTGTTTTAATTTTTGTGAGCAGCCTTGAGTTCCAGCTCTGACGAAAAGGTGGGTTGTTGTTGTTGTTGTTCTTTCTATACCGCCCTTCATCCGACGATTACAGGACGGTTTACAATACAAAAACGCAAAACACAGTAACAATAAAAAACAACACCCACACAGTTTAAAAGGCTATTTGTTCCTTAATTAGCAAAAGCCTGGGAGAAGAGGAATGTTTTTGCCTGGTGCTTAAAGATATGTAACAACAGCAGAGCATTCTACTGCCCCCCCCAAAAAAGCACCTGTTTTTGTGTTGCCACCCTCCAGACCTCTTGTGAAGGAGGCACATGAAGATGAGCCTCAGCTGATTATCACAGGGTTTGGGTAATCATCATCATCATCCTCAGATTGGAGAACAGCATTTAGATCCTAATGCTAAACTCTGTAAATGGCACACAGCACAATCCGATACATGCCTACACAGATGTAAGTTCTACTGAGTTGAATGAAGCTGAGTTTTAGGCACATGGTTGTAGGTTTACAGCCACAAAAACGTACCATATTGTATTATTATCATCAAGTCCTATCTGGACCCAGGAATCTGCCAATTCCTCAAAAATACTAGGATATCCCCTGGATTTCCCCACAATCATCTACTGACTGCATGTGGCAGGTAGTCAGTCCTGTGTGACGCCTTCCCACTATCTGAACTCTAAAATGATTATTACTATTTTGGACCTTAACATTCAGACAGCATCAGGAAGAAAAAAACTGTTTTGTCCAATAGCCTACTAACCCTTGTTGTACAGAGGTTTTGAGCATTTTGTATTCAGGGGCATGAACTTGCTTAGTATTCTTGCATGTGTTTTCAACTGATCTCTTAATTATTGCTAAAACACTTTTCTGACTTTTTTTTTAAATGTAGGATACAGCACTGTACCACCAAATACTGCAGCATGCAGCGATATTGCAATATGGCATAGTATTAAACATGTTTTAGCGATAATTAAAATAATCATTTATAGTGTGGACAGCATATAGCAGGATGTATACAGTAAAATAAGTGCAAGATCTTCCAACAGCGTAGAAAAGTCCATTGCAATTGCTCTTGTAGCTCCACATGTAAAGGCAATGGTTGGGTAGCATAAGGAGGCACCCACCTGGAAGCAGAGGAGCTGAGATGGGCAACCGTGAAGTGGTTTCTACATTAACAGCTGCTAAACTATCAGCTGCAAACTATCTGAAGGTGTATGTGGCTCCCTCTCTGTTCGATTGGTTTTACAGGATCTGCAATGCTGCAATTATGTTGAAACTAAAATGCCCAAGCATGTAAAGGCAGGACAACCACAGAACAAATTGATACAAAGATGGCTACTGCTTTGAAACTTTGTGCAATGAAAAGTGTTAGAACACAGGCTGTGACCATTTTAGGCGTGTCTGATATGTGCACAACTGTGCACGTGCATTGTGCCAAACGCAGGAGTGACCCAAAAGTGTCACAAAAAGAGATGGAATAGGGCAAAGCGGGGGCAGAATTGGGAGGGCTTGCGTGGGTCCTGTTGGCGCACACGGGGTTCCAGAATGTAACCCCATTGCAAATCAGTTGTTGCCCAAATACTGTGTTATTTGATCTGAATAAATTTAGACTATGGCAGGGTTAGCTAGCACGGTATCCTCCAAATGTTATTGCGATCAACCGGTATGTAATATTTGAGGTTCCCGCACTGCAGGGGATTTGTCTAAAGGACCCTCAGAGTCCTTTCCAACTCTACAATTATGTGATTCGATGGTATGTAAATGTTGTGAAATAAATAAATAAATAAATAGTTGCTGGAATACAACTCCCACAATCCCTGATCACTGGTAATGCTGGCAAGGGTTGATGGGAGCTGTAGTCCAACATCTTGCACACATCACCTTCCTCAAATGATCCATGCAGGTCGGCTTAGGAGGGAGGCTTCTTGCCACCTCCCCAATCATAAAACGATCAATCCGATGGCCAGTTTGCATCCCCATCAAGATGCTGGGTCGAAAGATGCGTCCCTCTGCTCACTCCAGGGCTGCATCTACTTTGATTTTTCTTTCTTTTTGCCACATCCCAAACTGGTGGGGTATTGGGGCACCAGAAACATTTGTACACATAGGGGTGTGTGCTGTGTGTGTACCAGGGGTTAGTGACACCCAGCTCCCTGCTGGTAGCCAAGTCTGCATGGGCTACCCTGGGGCACTATGCTGTTTGGGCCTTTAGCCTTGCACAACTCCTTCCCTCGCAAAAGAAACTGCTTGCTGACAGTAAAATCCTGACTGCTTTGTAAAGCTGGAGAACCAACAGGTTCTTGGCCATCTCCAGTAAACAGCTGTTCTCCATCTACTTTATGGCTGCTTTTGCAAGCACTTGGAAACTGCTATTTTGTTCCCCACTTAAACTTCTCTCTGCTAAAATGAATGATTCTTCACATGTGAGAGGTAATTTTTACTTGGATGAAGTGCTCCATTTAAGAAGCTTTTGTTAGTGAGTTATATATGAGGGGCATATGATTGTACATTGTGTTGTGTTGGGGCCTGCCCTGTGACCTTTGGGTGAAAGGGTATAAATGTTAAATACATCCAGTTCCTTGCGTTTCTTCTCCCTTGCCAAAAGTGCTCCACAACCCTTCTGTCGTCTGAACTGCTCTTCCAAGAATGCCTTCCAGCTCGCTTGCAAGGAGAGGAATGAACAGACGAGAACTCCCCACCAACCTACACATCATGCTGAGCTCCTGAAAAAAAAGGCCAGCCCCATCCCATGCTGAAGTCTCACCACAGGAGCAGTGATGGGAGAGGTACAAAAAAACCCACACCATGTTATGCACCAAAATGTTGTTGAGCAATATTTGAAAAATTGCTCACCTCAATTCAGATTCCTAATAGCAAAATGCAAATCAATGATATACAAAGTAACAGAGAGAAGTGTGATTTGAGCATGTACGAAGTGCCCACCCCTTACCACAGAATAACTACAACCCATCATGTAAACCAGGCATGTCCAAAGTCCGTTTCGGGGGCTGGTTGGTTTAATCCGGCCCCTGTGGCAGTTTATTTCCTGGGGTAAAATCCTAAAAAACAACAAAACCTCAACAACCCTAAAAAAAGGTCAACAACTTTGGTTGACCCTTCAGTTGGCCCTCACAGCCCTTCATTTCATCAAATCTGGCCCTCTTTGAAAAAAGTTTGGACACCACTGCTGTAAAAGATTAAGAATTATAAAGTGAAAAGGTTTCCCAATTCCATGCAGGGTGGAGAGGGATGGGAGTTCAATGGGGCTTGATAGCTAGTGCCTCTCATTTTAGAGAACTCCTGAGCATATAGGTAAATTCTGGTGACCAAATAGGCTTGAGAACTGCCAGCTCCATCTGTCCCCCATCACACTGCATTAGTCAACAGCCCCCATCCTACAATAATTGCTTTTAACATTAAAATTCCATAGAGACATCTAATAAGAGATATATGACCTGGTTTCTTCTTCTATAATGACATCATCGTCGAAAAGTCCATGCCAAATTGCTTGGGCATTTTATGCCAGATCTTGATGCAGTTTTAGGGCTTGCCTGCCCCCTAACCCATCTCCCCCCACGCCCTACACAATGCCTTGAAATCAACATCCCTTCCCTCTCCCTAGGGGCACACCATTATAAATTAGCAGCTACTGTGCAGAGTTTTGACAGCTAAAATACATGTTAACAAATGAAACAGGGGGGTGTTTCCTGATGGAAGCCCATGTACATGTGCACACACCCACACCTAAAAGAGGAAACCTGGACCAAGGATGACATTGGAACAATGTAATTTGTCTTTCTAGCTATATAAAAAGCAATTACTGCTCGAAGCACAACCAAAAATCATTGACCTTTGCCTGCATCACAGAAGGGCTCCAACGCCAAACCAGGCAAGTTCAGTTCCCGCCTGGTCTTACCATTTTTAGTTTGTTTACAAAACAGAAATGCACCAAAAGGGTCTATCTGCAAAACAGCAACTCTTGCCTGATTTAAATAAGTTCACCTGCTCATCCTGGACTTAGCCCCATAATGTGTGAGGTAGTAGCAGAGATAGGAGCACTACTGAGTACATGCAGAGTTCATTTCCCTCCTCGCCAAGTTAAATTATGTTGCATATGGGCTGAGGAAAGAGGACAAAAGTGTGTTCTTCAAATAGGCTTGAGACTCAGTATCATTCTAGAAACCCACAAAGCACTAGGGAGAGACAACAAACAGGCACCCAAGTAGAGGAGCCAAAGGCAGTGCTGAGAATATTCTTTTATACATTACAATAAAGGTACCAATCTACAAGCCCCGGGAGAGGCAGGGAGATTACTCTGAGCCAGAGTCTCTTTTCCCACACCAGGTCTGAACTCTGGGACTAAACAAAAGAGACAAAAGAGCTCCCCTGCACATGTATGGAGTGCATTTTCCTTAACACTTACTGGTTTCCCTCAACACTTATCGCCTACAACTAATTCTAGGCAGCTGGGAATTGGAACCGCTTTGCAACTTAGTCCATGACTTCCTTTATTAACCTATGTTTTTAAAATTCTGCATCACTGATGGTCAGAACAGTGGATGGGATGGTGGGATCTCTTCCAATATACAAAGGCTGCCCGGTCTGCTCACTTGGAAGCAATTTTTACAAACCCCAGGCAAAGCAGCCTGTTTACAAGCCTTGAAGTAGGGCCTGGGGCTCCCAAGACCAGGGGGTGTGGCTTCCAGGACAACTCAAGTCCCAGGACTTTTCCCATCAGGAAGTACCACCATGTAAGACTGCTGTTCCTGGCATGCATAACCCTCCCTGATCCCAAAGAGGAAGCGAAAATAAACCCACACTGACCCCTCTTTCAGCTGGGCTAATCTTCTCATTTGCAGTCATCTGCCATTTAGGGCCTTCTCCTCTCACAGAGGAAGTGGGGCAACCTCCACAGAGCAACAGAGAGGTCCTCTCAGTCCCTGGCATCTTGACTTGCTGGTGGTGTGCTGAGTCGCTCCCATATCCTGAGGAGCGCAGGAAGGTGCTGGAGGTTGACCCACTGAAGGAAGACTTGCTTTGGGAGGGAGGCAATTTCACCCAGCTGTTGTCCCCTCCCTTGCAAACAGGTGGTTCTTGCAAAAATGGTGTCTGCTGAGGCTTCTCTGTGCTGTCAGTCTCCACCAGATCCACCAAAGGTGATGGGGTGGACAGCTCCGAGATTGTGCCCTTCTCCGCAGTCCAAGAAGTAGCCCATGTGGCACTTGATAAACTTTCATTCCCTTCCTCACTGTTCCAGGTCCCATGAGACTCTTCCACCACAGTTGCTGGAGTTTCCAACTTTGGTTGCTCCCAAGACCTGCACACCACCACAGTGCCCATGTCACTCTCTGTGGGTCCTTTACCCAAAGCCTCCCTTTGCAAAGGCACCAGAATGGCTCGGCTGTTGCCAGATCCCAGCCTCTGAAAGGCAACCAGCTGACTCATCACCTTCTCACGGTTTTGCTCTGCTGGGTTGTCGAATAGGCGGGCAATGACAGTAGTGCCCTCCTCCAAAAAGTCCCCTGGGCTCCCGCAGACAGAGGAGGCATTTTCTGTCACTAGGTCAGCTTTCTCAAGCCTCCCTTGGAACCTCTCCCTCACCTGCACAACATGCCCTTGCTCCAGCCCCTCTGGCTCCAAAGTGGGGCAAGCCTCCCCATATGGGGCAAGGCTTTGATGTAAGCCCTCGGCAAGGTCTTCTCCATCCTCCTCCCGCAGGGAAGAGGCTCTGAACTTCACTGTCGCTGCCTCCTCTTCCTTCTCTTCAGCAATCTCAGTCCCTGCAGAAGGTCCCTCTGCCACCAGATCAGCGCTTTCTGGCACCGTCCTCTTTTTCCCCTTCTTCTTCCGTTTGAAGCGGGCTTTCCTTCTGGGGGAGAGGGGGGCATTCCCTGCCTCCCCAGCTTGATCTTTCGGCTCTTTAACACAACCCAGAGTATTCCCCATCTCCCTGGTGCGCAAGACACCAGTGACAATGCAGCTAAGCTGGCACCAGGCTCGTGGATAAATCCTGACCGCCGCTTCATCAGATTAGATGCACATTAAAAAAAAAAAAAACACCACTACTGCAGGCACACTCATACATACACGCACACAGACCAAGATTCTCCCTTTCTAGCTGCTGCCGTTTTTCAGACAGCCATCTTACAAGGCTGGGAGCTGGAGGAAGACACATTCGAAGCATCTCACTGCAGTTCAGAAATCACTTGACCTAAAAGCAGACGGAGCCCCTATTGGCTGCAGCTTCCTCTCTCCAAATATGAGGTAATGGGAGTGCTACCCTCCGTAAGGCAAACAGAAAGCAGAGAGCCAGACAGAGGCTGGGAGGTGGCAGCAGGAGGGAGCGAGCAGAAGGGGGGGGAGAGAAGCTGGTGAGGGGTGTGGCACGAAGACAGATAGATGGAAATCAGGGAGCAAAGTTTTTTTAAAAAACAGAAAGCAGAAAAAAGCAAAACAGCAGCAACAACAAAGATATTGAGCTGAGAGAAGGTAGCATTTAAAGAAGGGGGGCAGAGAGACATAAAAAGAAAAATCCCAGGAGGAGACAAACACACTGTGCATACTAAGAGAATGCCCAGAGCTGCTGCTGCGTTCGATACAGAAAAGAGAAATCTGAGCAATAACAACCAAGGGATTTGTGGAGATACACATTATGAAAGCTGGAAAGAGGTGTCTGGGGCAGGGGGAGGACTCTCCAGCTCAGTTACACCAATAATATTTGATAGCCAGGCATTTGAAACTTGCATCTATCCCTGAAAATCATCACGGTAAACATTATTTTACAATCTCTCTTGATCATGAATCTGAAGGTAAGGTTTTTGGGATGTCCAGAAGTCAAGGAGGGATGCTGACTGTTTAACAAGAAGGTGTCCCTGGATAATCAAAGCAGCATCCATTGCACCAGGTTTTGACAACCTGGTGCCCTCCATATATTCTGGACTACAATGCCCATCAGCCCCAGTCAGGACTGCCATTTCAGCTTCACCTACTGCCTAAATACACCCCATCCCCAAAATGCACAACATCCCCTGCAGAACTATTCTTTATTCATCTGGCACATGCTAAACACCTTCCTACCTCCCTATTTCCCCCAGGCATTCTCTGATGACTGATAGTGGTTGATGCATTTGCTTGATCACTGTGGATATTAGAAAGAGTATTATTGTATTTTACTATTGCAGCTGCTGCTGCTGTTAGTCTTCTTTAGTCTGCTACGACATTCTCAAATATTAAGCAGCGTATAAATGTTTTAAATAAATAAAATAAATACACCAAGATTAGGGGGGAATGCCTTCTGGGACAGACTGTTGAATTCCAGCACCTATCGCTTTAGAAATTTACCACTTGTGAGAGTTAAGTGGTAAATTAAATATGAGGAAGGAGGCCTCATATCAGTCTCTGCCCTAGTTTTGAAAGTCTACAGGTGTCCCCCCACTTGCGAAGTGGTTACAGCCAATCGATATCAAAAATACTGGATCCAAAAATATCCACAACTAGAATGAAAGCTCTGGGGCCATCTGGAGGTTGGAGGATGCACGGAAAAGTGGCAGCAGTGGCTGCGCAACAGAGCGCAACAGCTGTTAGGCAGGGAGGCTGAGCAGCCTACGCAAAGCCCCGCTGCGCCTCCAGTTTCTTTGGGGCTTCCTCAGCCCTCACTGATGTCCTCTCCGGGCTCTGGGGAGGGTCTGCTCACAAGCCTTGAGGAATCTCCAGTTCTCTCCCACCATTTCTGGGTTTAATTAAATCATTTATTTATTACCCAGCATCACACATATACACGGTTGCGAACTAGTGGATTGTGTATAAGTGTGGGGACACCTCTATGTCTGTCCAGGGTGCTTCCACACTAAGTGATGTGCAAAATTGCCATGTGTCAATCATTTATTTTTTATGGTGCATCCACACTATGCCACCATCCTGGTGATTGTCACCCTGCATTTTCTTTTGGGGTCTACTGTCATTTCTTAGTGTGCTACCAGGTAGGTGCTTAATTTATCAACAGGTCATTTGAGATATAGCAAATGGTCTGCAGACAACAGACCATTGACATCAAATTTCCAGTAAATCCAGGTTAAGTGGGATGGGGGGGGCAGATATGGGCTGGCATTTGATTCAATAGCATTGTGCTGGGTATAACTGGCATGCATGAGGAACACCCATTCCACAAAAATCACCCATCTGGAAGCACCCTCAGATTACAGAAAATCCATAGAGAGTTTCTAGAACAGAAGCACAAGCTTGACATAAGCAAAATACCCTGGTGATCCTCTTCTGTCTTTTTTAAAGGGTGGGATTTTGATGTGGGCAGTGACTTACAGGAGACATGAATCTACCACAGCTCGGCACATTTACCTCCAGCACATTCAACTCCCACCAGCCACAGGAACTGCAGTCTAAAGCAGATGGAGGGCACCAGACTGAAGAAGGCTACACTTAAAATAGCACCCACTGCAAAGTTTAATCACCCTGTTTATTTGTTTTATTGATCTTTTCATTGGCACCAACATGCTTTTCCTGCTATAAATATTTTAAAATATTGATGAAATTCCATGTAAATGAAAGTGTGTTGTGGTTGAGTAATACTATAATCATATACTGCTTTTTTTTTTTTTTTTTTTTTAAAGGATGGGAGACTTTCTAGTCACAATTGTTAACCACATTAGCTAGAAAGACAATGACTGGAACTCTACTCAGCCCAACCCAGAAATGAAAATATAACAGGTAGGGCCAAAGTGAAGTGGGAAAGAGAGCTGCTTAATATGAGATTTATTTTATTTCTTTGTTTCATAAAATTTATATACCACTTGACTGAAAAAACAACCTCAAAGCAGTTTTCAAAAACACACAACAATAACGTCAAGAAAAATTAACAACTATACTTTAAAACATGCAAAAATTAAAATACTACTAAGCGATTAAAATTACCTCAACTTCCTAAGCATCTTGCTGAAACAAGAACACTTTTAGCAAGGCCCAAAAAAGGGTACAGTGAAGAAGCCTGCTTGATCTCAATAGGCAGGGAATTCCAAAGTGCAGTTGCTGCCACACTGGAAGACGGAGTTTTTACAAATGCTTACAAAATGTATTATGTAGCACCTATAGCAATGGCCTACAACGTTGGCCTCCACACTGAGGTAAAGCAAGGTGGCAGGGGGGGCCTTCTATCTGGAAAAGGATGCAACACAAGAATGCAGTTCAAAACCAAACAGTCTAAACAAGTCAGGGATCCAAGCTTGGCTCCCCAACATATCACCCATGGGCCATGATGTACCCACAAAAATATTCCCTGGCACCCATGCAGCACTGCACTCTGCTGCCTTTCTCAAGCTGCTCAAGAGTAGCAAGCAAGCGATGCCATCCCCATCTTCCTTCTGCTGTCCCCCACACACACACACTGTTGCCATGGCAACAGCACGACCCAATGGGAATTCAGATCCTTCATGTCTCTGGCCAACCTGACTGAGGGAGGCAGGGCAATTCTGAACCTCTGTCCAATGGGGGATATGCGAGGAGCCTGATGAACAACTTGAAAGAGGGCAGAAACTCTGGCAGAGAGTTAAGGGGAAGACCCCTATGAAGGGGCCCTTCTTGCACATAAGACTGGCAGCATTGTCAGGGGCAGGACTTTGGGGCAGAAGTTCAGGACCCCTTGCAGTGAATGAGAAGGCGGACCCCCAAATGCAGCAGGGCTGCAATGTCACATTTTGAACTCAGGCCATATTTGCACCATACGTCTAAAACACTAGGGTACCCCTGTCAAAAGTAATGGTTTCCCTCAAAGAAGTCTTGGAACTGGAGTTTATTATGTGTGCTCAGAGTTGTTAGTGTGGGGTGTCCAAGATAGAATGAGAGAAGGAAAAGGCAAGGGTATTGATAGGTTGGCAGGGGGATCTTTGGGAGGAGGGGTGAAGAAGCATCTACTATCTTCAGAGGCTCCATGCACTTCTGACAATTTGGGGGAAGAGCATTTGCCCACATTCTGATCCCACCAAGTTCAATGGAACATATCCTATACCACCACGTGGTGCTGTTGCAATGACATGGCAAAGGCGTTGGTTTTTAAAATGACAAAAAAGGAAGGGTGGGTTTTAAAAAGCTCCCAGAGCACCTCTTGGGTAGGATATTAATCTGGGGAATAATATATATATATTTACAGTAGTGCCTTGTTTTGTGGCCGGGATCCATTCCGGAGCCTCGACCACTAGCCGAAAAGGATGCAGGGCAAAGCGCCGCATCTGTGCACGCGCGCAGAGTGGTTTGCACTTCTGTGCATGCGTAAAGCACGATTTAGCGCTTCTGTGCATGCACGAGCAGCAGACCTGGAAGTAACACGTTCTGGTACTTCCAGGTTTGCCGCGGATGTTCGCTGGAATGGACGCTAGACGAGGCGGACGTTCGTGGAGGTATTACTGTAGTGGTGAATTGGGGGTAATGATAAGTGGGGGTGATTTTCTGTTATGATGTCTCTTAAGTATTGTTTTTAAGTTGTTCGTTTTTCTTACTTTGTACTTTGTAATGCTTTTAAATGCATAAGCCACATTGAATTCCAGCTTAGGAGAAAGGCAGGATATACATACAAATAATAATAATAATAATAATAATAATAATTTCAGAACAGGATCTGTGTGGGAAATTAATAATTAATTGGGGACAAATTAATTTAAGAGGGACTCAATTTGGTCTATATGTGCTGTTCTGCTACAAGAAAAAGCACTGGATGCATGCTGAGAGAATGCCTGAAGCACCAAGATTTCTAATGTTGCAAATAATATTCTTCCAATTACAAGGTGTAGAAAGACTGTACTGTACCGCACCCCAACAGCAAAGGCGTTGGCATACAGTCTTGAAAATCCTGGAAAGGGGGAGGGGATGCTTCGTGATACAGAGTCCAGCATGAAATTATAGAGCCCAAGAGTTCTGTTTTGCTAAATTTGTTTCCTGCCTTTCCATCAAAAGGCACTCTTTAAAAACTAATACATTTATGGCAGCAAAAGCTTTTGATAATAAGCAAGATCTTGCTTCAGCACATGCATGAACAATGAACTGTCAGATATTATATATTACATAGTTTTTGTTATATGCTGAAGATGCAACTGATAAATATACTTTAGGACCTGTTCTCTTTTTTGTAATCTGTTTCAATTGGTCTTGATATTGTGTTTTTAAATTGTTGTGACCTGTTCTGGGATTTCACAGTAAAGAATGGCAAGAAAAAAGGGTAGGCCAACTGTGGCAGGACAGGGTTTGGGAGTGTTCAGATGTACTACCTGTCTATCCACAGGGTGCTCATTTCTTTTTCTCTTTCAAGAAAATTATCACAATATGCTTGTCAAAGTAGTGTTGAGGACTAATTTTATTAACATATTAGAGCAAGATTTCACATTACACAAATAAAGGATGTCCCATAAAAAAAATAAATCTGTTTCTGTCTTCTTTCATCCATATATGTACACTAACTGACTTTGCCATTGGTCGGGAGTGATATAATTTGCCAAGCCTCTCTCTCTACAGATGGAGATATTATTTGCCCTCCAGTACCTCACAATGCACATTGCATTACTTTCAATTAGATGCCCATTCAGATGCTCAGTCCCATTGGCATTCTGACCCAGCTACTCCTAATTTAGCTTTCCCCAACAGAAGCTGGATTGGGACAAAAGTCTTCCAGCACAACACTAGTCAGTGATGAAAGGGCCAACACAGAGTGGCAAAGAGGGACTAGCAGACCAGTTGCCTGTGCTTGGATAAAGCTGATGGTTCCCCTCATGCACCGACAAGCAGAAACAGAAGGCTGTGAACAAGGCAACAATGGCTGCAAATAGATATTTGAAGATGGTTTCCTCTTATCCAGGCTAAACATACCCAACTCCCGCAAGCATTCCTCATAAGCTTAGTTTCCAGACCCTTTATCATCTTGGTCACCATCCTCTGCATATGTTCCAGCTTGTCAACATCCTTCTTAAACTGTGATGCCCAGAACTGGACACAGTATTCCAGATGTGGTCCAACCAAGGCAGAATAGAGCAGGATTGGGACACTATGCTTCTATTGATGCAGCCTAGAATAGCATTAGGGACGCAGGTGGCGCTGTGGGTTAAAGCCTCAGCGCCTAGGGCTTGCCGATCGAAAGGTCGGCGGTTCGAATCCCTGCGGCGGGGTGCGCTCCCGCTGTTTGGTCCCAGCGCCTGCCAACCTAGCAGTTCGAAAGCACCTCCGGGTGCAAGTAGATAAATAGGGACCGCTTACCAGCGGGAAGGTAAACGGCGTTTCCGTGTGCGGCTCTGGCTCTGGCCAGAGCAGCTTCGTCACGCTGGCCACGTGACCCGGAAGTGTCTCCAGACAGCGCTGGCCCCTGGCTTCTTAAGTGAGATGGGCGCACAACCCCAGAGTCTGTCAAGACTGGCCCGTACGGGCAGGGGTACCTTTACCTTTACCTTTAGAATAGCATTAGCTTTTTTTGCTGCCTTTCCTCTTAGGGGAGTCGCTGCACCCCCTGACCATTTTAGATGCCCTTCTCTAAAACTTTTCCAACTCTGCAATATCGTCTTTTGAGTGAGCTGTACATGGTATTCCAAATTGGCTACACCAGGTTTATGTCTTCTTCTAGCTATCTAATCTAATCATCACCATCATCTAATAATAATAACCTGAGTAGTACTTCGGGTTACAAACACCTTGGGTTACAAACTCCGCTAACCCGGAAGTAGTACCTTGGGTTACAAACTTTGCCCCAGGATGAGAACAGAAATTGTGTGCTGGCGGCGCGGTGGCAGCGGGAGGCCCCATTAGCAAAAGCACGCCTCAGGTTAAGAATGGTTTCAGGTTAAGAAAGGACTTCCAGAATGAATTAAGTCTGTACCACTGTAATAACAACAATAATAATTTTATTATTTGTACCCCACACATCTGACTGGGTTGCCCCAGCCACTCTGACCCCAAGATTTTATTCTTGGCCTGTCACTGCCAGTTCAGACCCCATGAGAAAACATATGTGAGATTAAGAATCGTTGCCCCAACATGCAGCATTTTACACTTGTTTGCACTGAATTGCATTTGGCATTTCACTGCCTGTTTACTCGGTTTGGAGAGGTCCTTTTGGAGATCTTCACTATCTCTTTGTGTTTTAACGATCCTGAACAATTTAGTATCTTCAGCAAACTTGGTCACCTCACTGCTCACCTGTAACTCTAGATTGTTTAAGTACAGGCTAAAAAGCACAGGTCCCAATACTGATCCTTGGGGTACTCCACAAGACAGCCACATTGCCAAAAAAGAATCCCCATAATTCCAATTTTGTGGGGGGATGCGAAGGAGAGAAAAGGATTCATGCTGAATTGCAACAAGCAACTGATATCCCAGAAAAACTCTCCAGTTGGGAGCCGTTAAGCTCTAGCCAAGCTCATTCTCACTGACTAGTCCCCCCCCCCCCCCGCTCCAGGGCTGATAGCTGTTCTCATCTAGAGTCTGTGAAGCAGCAGAGACCCTGAAGCACTTCCTGGGCACCAAAAATACAGGTTCACATAGGCCCACTGCCATCAACCCCTCCAGTTCTTCCATCCCCTTCTTTCTCTGTACAGCAACACCATCTAGTGTTCACAGACAACAAAGATCCCTCACATCAAATGTGGAGTTGTTTTTTGGTGGGGTGGGGAATCAATACCTTTTCCAGCAGTATATGTAAGATTTTGAAGCCAACAACCTCAAAATCAGCCTTTGGCAGCCTGGTGCCCTCCAGATGACCTTTAAATTGATTTGTCTGTAAGCCCACTCTGGGAGCCTTTTGAGATGAAGAGTGGGGTACAAATGTTTAAATAAATAATAAATAATAAATAAATATCCCTTATAAAATACCATTATAAACAATGCAGAATGACACTAAAAATGACTGGCTCATCTTAAAAATTTAAAGGCCTGAATATAACCTTGCCATCCTGAATCCTGAATGTGGTCTCCAGGCACTGTCCAGACCCAAACCTGATTAGCTTCTGCAGGGGGTTGGCTTCGTGATCTCTACACTTGGGAATATGTTGCGGCCCAGCCTGGGCGAATCCTCCTTCACACCCAATGTGGCAGACGGAATGATCCGTGATAATCTCCAGCCCCAAGTCCCAGCGTTTCTGGGATTTCCAAACTCTTTGTGGGCTCTTTCTTGGTTTAAAATGTTGGCCTGTATCTAATAAGTAAGGATTTGCAGTATATGTGTAGATGTCACTTGTTTTGGTATGTACTGTGCCTTCTTCAAAAAGAGGAATTGTGTGTGTGTTTTAAAGAAAAGAGGCTTCTAGTCCACACCTAACAGCCATGAGGAGGGCATCTACTTTGATAAAATCGGATTCAATGGCACACTCACTCACTCACAGTTGCCATCAAATCTGCCCCACTTCCTAGCAAAAGTGAACCAGGTTTCCATTGGTGGGAGGAGACAGTGTGGGTGGAAGGAGGTGTCCGCAGATGGATTGCCAACAGTACCATGTATGCAGATTGTAGGGCACAATGTTCAGCCCATGGGGAGCATTTCTCCCAGTCAGGCCTGGCACTCAAAACACAACTGTCCCAGCAGAATGCCACAGAGAGGAAAACCTTACATCCATCAGACAAAAGGGTGGAGACAAATATCTATTTACTCAGTTCTACAGGAAACACATGAGCTACCAGAACTACTCAAGAGAATGGCATGACTGATCCCCTGGCCCAATTGGCATCCCATAGGAGTTTCTGACAGCCTTCCCACACAAGGACCACCACCCAGGCATACCAACAGCAAGGCGACACACCTGTCACTCTATCACAGCAGAGTTCATGACGAAACAGTTGCTATGCCTGAAGGCACTTCTCAACTGACACCATCCAGGTGTTGTGGGGATCATCCAATTATAAAATATAACCATTTCTTGCAACCAAATATTGAAAAGCATGCAGCCAATAATGTGCATGATGTAACTTGCTTGCAAATTTATGGGCCGACAAAGGAGAGAAATGGAAAGACCTTGGCTCAGTTTCCCCCCCTCTGCCATAGACTCTGCATGTGGCCTTGAGCAACACATGGGCCAGCTGTGAAATGGAAATAATGTTCTCCTTATGGCTGCACTAGGAATATAGTATTATTTGCCTTCTCCCATACCAGGGGTAGGAAACCTCTGGCCCTTTAGGTGTTGGACTCCAGCTCCCATCAGCCAATTAAGGATGATAGGCACTGCAGTCCAACAACATCTGGTGGACCAGAGGCTCCTCATCGCTGTCCTATGACAAAATTACTTTGTAAAAACAAATAACCACCAACACAAGTATTGAGATGTTCAGACCCTAAGCAGAGATCCAAACTCATCTACCAAGCTGAGGAAGCACAGCTGCCTCAGATGCTGAACAAAAATCCTAGGATTTTTTGTGACCTCCTGGATTAATTACAGAAAATTATTTTGGGAGGAACACTGTCCTATTAATGTGGGATCACAACATCCCTCCTTCAAAGACAGTAATTTCCAGATTCCATCCCCACCCCACCCAAAAACAACTCCAAAGATCTCCAGCTCAGCTAAGCAAACAACAGCCTTCCCAATTACTTCACTGCCGATCAAAAGGCCTGTAACATGCTCACATGGTCAGTCATTAATGGATGAATTATGCAAACAATCAGCGAGAGCAGCTGCATATTCTCTAACATTCTGGTCTCCATGACACTAGGATATGCTAACAGACCAATCAGGATTCATCATGAAATGCAGACCTCACCCTACAGATGTTGAATTGAGCTGGATCCCGGATGCAGTATGCATCTCTTTCTGTCTGATGTTCAAAGATGAGAGAAACCAACTTCTTACCTGGAAGTGCAAGATGATGGTCCAGATCAGCCCCAGTGTCAGCTTGGGGTTCCCATCCGTTATGTCGTCATTGCGAATGTTCACCAGCTTCACCTGGAAGGCAACCAAACATGAAGATGTGGTGAAAAAGCAGAGAGTACTGGCTGCTGCCTCATTGCCTAGGACAGCCTTCCCCACCCTGGTGCCCTCCTGATGTTTTGGAATACAACTCCCATCAGTCTTGCTGATGAGTTGTAACTGAAAACACAGGGAAGGCACAAAGATGGGGAAGGTTGACAGCCTTGGGACCACGGAGTCATCATGCTGGCTTAGATCAAAGGCGCATACAGCCCATCTGGAGGTCCATGCAACCCCAGGTGCCTGCAGGAAGACCACAAGCAGGGAAGGCAGCATGGCAATACCCATGCCACAAGCATGTGAGCACAGGAAGCTGCCTTATACGGAGCCAGATTATTGGCCTATCTAGCTCAGTAAAGTCTTTTTTGACTGGCAGCAGCTCTCCGGGGTCCCAGGAAAAGGCCTTTCCTTGTCTGGGTACAAGATATTAACTGCAGGTGCTGAGGATTCAGCCTGAAACCCTTTGCACAAATTGCATATAGATTCATTATTTTACTATTTATTAAGTATATTTAGTGTGGCGGCAACAACTCTGCCTATTGATATCAGGCAGTCACATTTGCTGTGTTCTTTCTGGCACTTGCTGAAGGCATTCTCTTATTTAGACTAGCTTAAAAAGGTAAAGGTAAAGGTACCCCTGCCCGTTCGGGCCAGTCTTGCCAGACTCTAGGGTTGTGTGGCGGGAGCCAGCGCTGTCCGCAGACACTTCCGGGTCACATGGCCAGCATGACAAGCTGCATCTGGCGACCCAGCACAGCACACGGAACGCCGTTTACCTTCCCGCTGGTAAGCGGTCCCTATTTATCTACTTGCACCCGAAGGTGCTTTCGAACTGCTAGGTTGGCAGGCGCTGGGACCAAACGACGGGAGCGCACCCCGCCGTGGGGATTCGAACCACCGACCATGCGATCAGCAGGTCCTAGGCGCTGAGGTTTTACCCACAGCGCCACCCGCATCCCCAGACTAGCTTATCCAGACTAGCTTATCCAGATGTTAATTTATTTTAGTCTATTCTATTGTGGTTCTAACTTTCTGTATGTCTTAAATTATGGCTGTCATTTTTTAAGTGGTAATTTTATTGCTTTGGTATTTTTTATATACAAATGTTATGAAATAAAATAAATAGATATTTATTATACATGACAAGGGATCCTCTGTTCCTCTGTTCCTTTGAATTGCAGGGAGCTGCACTAGATGAACCTTGGGCTCCATCCCAGCTCTGGGGTATATGCGCTCAAACAAGTCTAACCCCACTTCCTTATGGTATTAATACTGCTTCTGGGCATAGCTGTCAACGTTTCCCTTTTTTTAAGGGAAATTCCCTTATTCCGAATAGGATTCTTCGCAAGAAAAGGGAAAAGTTGACAGCTATGCTTCTGGGTATTACTGCTGCTATACCATTCATTTCTACTTGTTTGTTATCTCCCCCAAATATTTTCCCCAAAATGAATATGGAGGCCTCATTTATTTACCATGACTAATAGCAGTTGCCAGACATCCTCCTTCAAAAGTTGTCCGCTCTCTTTAAAGCCATTGTGGTAGCAAGCCCCTGAAGTCAGTACTATTCAAAGTAAAGAGTTCTGACATGGTGAGTCGCACTAGGAAGGGAACAAGGCCCCACTTTCATCTCTGGAGGCTTTTCTCTTTCACTGGGCCAACCTGGCGCCTTTAGGAGGCAGGTTCTCTCCCTCCCTCCTTGTTATGCTTTAATTCTGTTCAAATGCATAATGCCTATATAGCGTGTGCCAATATTAACACTAAAAAATAGGCCTGCTCAGTGTTTGCTCCTGATATGATATTCTTGCATTTTCTCTTACATCAAGGTGTTACTAATGCCAATAGCCTGGTGTAGCTCAACAGCGCCACCTAGAGTGTCTGGGATTTCTGGACCCCTACTGTGAAGAAGGAACAAGCATATCCTAGCGGCAGAAAAACAACAAACAACAAAAACTGTTGGAGAAAATACTGTTGGAGAAAATAAAAAAAGGAAACCACAAGCCATCAGCTCCTTGCATTTTGATCACAGCAAATTTGAAATTGGTGTTTCTTGAGACTTCTCAGGCTCTGAGAAATATGTGTGTAACTATAGACTGGCCATGTTGAAAATCCTGGCCCATAAGAGTCGCTGTCCTGTCAGCAGATTTGGGTGTGTTTGTGTGTCTGGTTCCTATGTCTGGTCCCTGTGGCCCTATTACATACTCAAGAAGACAATTTTATAGAAAAAATGGTACTTTTTATTAATTACAGGATGTTTTTAATGACAATACAGCATCATATACAGTGGTACCTCGGGTTACATACACTTCAGGTTACATATGCTTCAGGTTACAGACTCCGCTAACCCAGAAATAGTACCTCAGGTTAAGAACTTTGTTTCAGGGTGAGAACAGAAATCGTGCTCCGACGGTGCGGCAGCAGCGGGAGGCCCCATTAGCTAAAGTGGTGCTTCAGGTTAGGAATAGTTTCAGGTTAAGAACGGACCTCCAGAACGAATTAAGTACTTAACCTGAGGTACCACTGTAATTCTTTTCCTTTGTGGTATAGTAATTTGAGTGTCACATTTGGACCTGGGAAACCAGGGTTTGAATCCCCACTCAGCCATGAAGCTCACTTGGTTACCTGGGGCTGGTCACTGCCTCTCAGCCTAACCTATCTCACAGGGTTGTTCAGCGGATTAAATGAGGATGGAGCCTGGTGCCGATGACACCAAGATTGCAGGTTCGATCCCTATGTGGGGCAGCTGCATACTCTTGCACTGCACTGGGTTGGACTAAATGATCCTCAGGGCCCCTTCCAACTCTGATTCTATTATATGATTAAGGGGGAAACCATGGATGTCACCATGAGCTCCTTGGGGGGGGGAGTGGGATAGAAACGCAATAAATATAATAATAATAATAATAATAATAATAATAATAATAATAATAATAATAATAATAATAATAATTTGATTCTTCCTCTTCCTTTCTTTCCCTTTAATTTTTTATCAACCATAATCCTAACCTCTTTTTTTAAAATCTAAAATTCTGATTTATCACTTTCAAAAATCTAAAGGAGTACAGTATAAGGAATGTTATGATGAAACAACTATGTTATCTGAAAATGCCTATCAAAAGGTGTTCCTGAGAATCAATGAATGAATGAACACACACCCACACACCTTGGTTTTTTAAACTACATCCCTTCATGTGTGCAGACTCAACTCAGTGTCTACCCTCTCCCTCTGTATATGCCTTCCTTTACCCCTCCCCCTCTCTTCCTCTGCTCCTCAACCTCTATGCAGATTTCAAATGGAGGCACCTGTGCAGAGCATAACCAACCAGCAAGTTGAGTGGTAGCTCTGCAGCCTCTAAAACTCCTCAGCTATAGGACACACATGTGCAGGCATTTGAGAGTGCACATCAGCTGGCAAGTCTTCAATGCTGCCCCTAGCATTAAACATGGAAAGAATCCCTCAAATAACCATGTACGGTAAATACACAAAGCTGCTATTGGTCTATTTGGCCCAGTGCTGTCTAACTCAGCCTTTGTCAGCCTGGTGCCCTCCAAATGTTTTGGACTACAATTCCTGTCAGCCCCAGCAAAAACATCTGGAGGGCACCAGGGGGGAAGGCTGGCCTAACTGGACGACCAGCAGCAGCTTTCTAATGTATTTCTCAACCTCATTACTGGAGGTCCTCAGAGATGGTAGTGACTGAATCTGGGACACAACATGCACGGACCACATGCTCTAGCACTGAACAAATAGTTCCCCTTCAAGTTCCACTGCTCTGAACAGTGGGGAGTGGCTTTGCAATAGGATCCGGGAACCGCCTCTCCATGAGTGCACTGAGGTCCCTGCTTTGTTTCAGATATCCCATTTCTCCAAGGGCCTCTGCCCATATATTTCACGGCAGTGTTTTGGAGCTGCCTTTCGCCAATCTGATTTAGATTGCTTATCCCTTCACCGCCTTCCATGCTATCTTTGAAAAAATCTGCCGACCACGTAAGACGCAAGCCCAAACTTGCTCACCCCACCCTCTGCATTACACAACCAACCCAGTTAATAAAACCTCAGACCACAACTGCCTCAGGACCTGACACTGGAGGAAATGCTTAGTTTATCCACAGAGTTTTGGAACAGGGGTGGAGGGTGGGGGCACAGGGAGAGGCTTCAAAGGTGAAATGCTTCTTCAAAGCCCAACCAATGACTGAGGAATAGTTGACAATGATGCTCTCTTGCACCGTACCCCAAAATGTGCTCACAATGGATGTCTGAACCATTGATCACAAACATCAACTGCATTATGGTCCATAATCAACTCTGAAGTTCAGCCGAAACTTGCAGAACTGTGACTTGCATTCATAAGGATTTATTGGCCCTGAGAACAGTGATAGTCGAGGGTGGTGCAGTAGGGAAAGAAGACCTGGCCTCATGCAAAGTAGAGCTTAGGGACTCAAACTGTCTCAGTGCCAAAATATGTGCCTTTCCATCTTAAATCTTCTCCTCTCCCATCCCTCAAAGACTGCCCACACCCTGCTGAACAGAAGCCCTTAAAACCCAAATTACTGCTGCCACCGAGAGCACCAGAATGTTTAGGTACAGCAAGGACCAACCCAGGAGCTTGCAGGCCAGGGGCACCTTCCTGCCTATGAATATTCACTGGGAGGCACTTTCGATGTACCATTTTTGATAGCAGCTTTTGTTGCTGTGGTCTCTATTTTGATAATTTTTTTAAGACTGTTTTTATTGCAGTCTTTTTTTAAAAAATGAATGTTTCACACTATTTTATGTAAGCAATTCAGGTTGAGTTTTTTGGTGGGTCTTTTAAAAAAATAATATATACATCTTGTTAATAATCTCCGTTGGTAGCTTGCAAGTAATTCAAGCCAAGATAGGAAAGTTACAGACCAGAAGTTGAGGCAATCATGTGATTCTGGTCAACCAACTCTGTGGCACTGCCAGCTAGAAAACTCCAGCATCTATGACACTCCACAGCGACAGGAAAATCATTGCTGCATTAATGATTTCCACAAAGGGTTGGGAGAGACTCTCTGCCTGAAACCCTGGAGAACTACTGCTGCCAACCAGTGTTGCCAATACTGAGCTAGATGGACCATAGAAAGGCATCTTCCTATGTTCTCAGTAAACAGCCAACATAGTCTAACCTCCCTGCAAATAAATCAGAATGAATAAATGGGTTGTGTGGAAGTGACACAAGACACGAGTGTTTCCTCAGACACGAGTGTTTCTGGGCAGGGATGTGCAGAGAAGCACCCAAGCACTGTTCACTGAACACTGAGCATCCATTCTGACTTGCTTGTATTGAGTCAAGCAATTGTTATACTTTCCAGTTCATTTCCCAAATGGCTTTCAGGGGGGTGGGAAAGCAGGTTTGCCGCACAGGAACACGAATCCAACTTTAATTGTACAACCTGAATTTGCTGATGTGCGACTGAATCCCACCCGAAAATGGCCACAGGCTAGAAGCACCGAAGAGTGATCTGAGGATTCACAACGGTTCTTGGAGGCTGTATGTTTCTTACCCTGGAATTATGGGGTACTTGGGGTGGTTCTTCTGTTTTTTATAGCCCTGCATACAATGTGCCTCAACAAGCAATTTCTCCTGCCCTTTGAAATAACAAGATGGAGGAGGCTTTTCTGAAGCGTCTGTGTGGAGGAACCAGCTACCAAGAGCCTCCAGCAAGACTCTGCTGCTCCTTTTAAACACTGGGCGAGGAGCTATCATTAAGCTGTTAACACTCCCCAGGGCAGGGCACGTGCCTTCATCTAAGCCAGCAGGCCCCAGGGAGTCAGGGTAATAAATCTCACCTCCGTTCCTCACCCTTGTCATCATCTTCCTTTTAGAACAGAAGCATCAGGACAGAACAAGCAGGAAAAGGAGGCGCTGCCTGAGATCGTGGGCAGAGTTTCGTCAGCGAATGCAGAACCACCTTGGTCTGCGCTGCTTCGGCACACTGACAAGACAGTGCTTCCACCCACCCACCCATTTGTAACAGCCCTGAGACAGGCATATTAAGTCAGCTCACACAGAAACAGGGAGACACTCCCAGTTCCGTCCAAGGAATTGTCACACAAACTGCTACAGTTTCCCCCAAACAATCCTGGTTATAATATAATATAATATAATATAATATAATATAATATAATATAATATGAGAATATATTACAATACAGTGGTACCTCGGGTTAAGTACTTAATTCGTTCCGGAGGTCCGTACTTAACCTGAAACTGTTCTTAACCTGAAGCACCATTTTAGCTAATGGGGCCTCCTGCTGCTGCCACGCCGCCACAGCACGATTTCTGTTCTCATCCTGAAGCAAAGTTCTTAACCTGAAGCACTATTTCTTGGTTAGCGGAGTCTGTAACCTGAAGCATATGTAACCTGAAGTGTATGTAACCCGAGGTACCACTGTATAATATATTCTTTATACCCCGCTCATCTGGCTGCGTTTCCCTAGCCACTCTGGGCAGCTCCCAACAGAAAATTACTAATAAAAAAGCGACAATGTCAAACATTAAAAACTTCCCTAAACTGGGCTACCTTCAGAAGGAGGCCGTTAAGATGGCAAGTCTTGGTCCAGCTGGTGCCCCCCAGGTGTTTTGGACTACAACTCCCATCAGCCCCAGCCAGCATGGCACCCGGGGCCAATGGGAGTTGCAGTCCAAAACATCCAGAGGGCACTCTTGCCATTCAATTTATCTGAAGACCAGCCTAGTGTCCTTTTCTCACAGTGGCCAACCAGATGCCTGTGGGAAACCTGCAAGCAGGATCAGAGCACAAGAGTGTCTCCCTTCCTGTGGTTTCCAACAGCTGGTATTCAGAAGCACTGCCACCTCCAAATGCAGAGGCAGAGCATACCCAGCTTGGCTAACAACCATTGACAGCCCTCCCTTCCATGAAAGGTGTGTTGGGGAGGGGTCTTACCTGCCGCTGCTTCAGGAAATCCAGGGCAATCTGCACGTTCTGGAGTCGGTGGAAGCGCATCCGGCCCTTTTCCCGTGGCTGAAAGAGACACAGAGCAGACTCAACTCAGGCACCCCTTGGAGCAAGGCACAAGGACTCATCTCCAGCCAGCCGGCAAACCTTTTACTCCATCACTCCAGGAAAAAATGTGAATCTACTTGAGTGGTCTCCTGACACCCACACTGTGTACTCCCTTCAATCTGCCTCCTCACTTTCTCTTAGGGACCTGAGCATGGGCTACGAATGCAAGTGTGGTTGCACAGCTCAAAAGAAGACCAGACCCTCAGCAGATGACAGGCCTC
This sequence comes from Podarcis cretensis, assembly GCF_951804945.1. Lineage (NCBI taxonomy): Eukaryota > Metazoa > Chordata > Lepidosauria > Squamata > Lacertidae > Podarcis > Podarcis cretensis. The sequence goes on from NC_137177.1 coordinate 35,190,493, forward strand.
TTTGCTTTTGTTCTCAGGTCTGCAAATGGCCCAAGCAGGAGTTAAAAGCTTTCATTCGAAAAGGTAGGAAGAGCAAAGCAACTGGACAGAGAAAGATGGCTAGGAAAGAGGCAAGCAGGTCAACAGCTGATAGCAGGGGCTCCTGTTTTTCATTTGTAAAAATGTCACAATCAACAGGTGGGCAAAGCACACCTTAGCTTGAGAACACTTACAAATGGTAGCTTTTTGTTGGAGGACCCAACAAGTTGAACACAGTTGCCAATCATGAGCTCCATAAGCCTCCTGTTTGTGTTCCCAGCCTATCTGGGACTTGCAAAAAACAGGGAAAGGTGGCCAAGGACCTGTCAGGGCACAGGGCATGGCGACAGGTGGGCTGCGTTCAGCTTAGTGGATCAAGCCAGAGAGAATGCTAATCCAATTCCAGCTTAGCTTCAAACAGAGTTGCATACAAAATACAAGAACGAAGAACTAGCATGGTGGCAACTGGCTGCACTCCCAACCTGTATGAGGTGCTGGGCCTTGTTTCACAGAAAAAGGGCACCCCCAGGGCTCACATGTTCCCCAGCTGAGCTGGAGGGTAACTCAGGGCCAAACAAAAAGAGATGGCAGAAACCCACAACTGCATTTTGGTGAATCACAGCCCAGAGGAGGAGCAGATCCAGACTGGGCCTATCATGCTGAGAAAGAGGTTAGGGGTATATAAACCTTTCCCCTGTTCAATGTTTTCCAGATGAAAACCAGCTGCTGCTTTTGGAAACACGGACTGTGCCCCTAAGAGGGCAAACAGGTACTTCAGGTGGAGGTATTATTGGAAAGAGAGCACCAGGAAAACAATGAGCTCCAGATTGCTCTGCCCACAACAGCGGTTTTTGACCAAATTTTAAAGAGTCAGGAAACCCAGTAAGAAACCACCTCTGTCTCTCATCACCAGGACACCTGAAGACAACTTCAACAGCCTTTAGAGTAGAACAGAAATAGCAGGGTGGGGTGAGTGGGGTCAAGAGAAAATGTGGGTCAAAGGGATTGCATTGTTCTGCATGCACCAAGGGAAAGTAACCCAGCAGCTTTCAGACACCGGCGCCAGCCCAAGACAACTGAGCAATTCTGCTGCGCGATTCCAGGGTTCATGGAGAATGTTGGGATCTTGGCGTCTCATGCTACCCTTAAAAATATGGGTTGCCCATGTAGTCGGGGCCCCTAAATGTTGTCAAGCCTATGGTCCAAGTGCCTTTTGGCCCATGTGGCAAAGTGTGGCTGCCTCCACCCAGATGGCTCCTGGGCAATTATGCTGCAGCAACTGCAGCAGTGAGGAGGGAGAGATAAACAGCCAGAATGAGGAAGAAGCAGAGACCAAAGGAAGCTTTCTAAGTCAGAAGATAGCCTGACAGCAAGGAAGCAAAAGGAGTGGGTGACCCCAGAAGGGGCAGGCAGCAGAGAACACAGCAACTTGTACTAAAACCATTGTTTTTAACTCCTTCTGCTGAGCTGGCCACAAAAGAACCCCCAGTACTTCAAAGCACAGAAGAAGCCAGATTTAGAAAGACCATTCACAGGCTGTATACACACCATGCCTTTAAAGCACATTATTTTCCTCAAAGAATTCTGAGTACTGTAGTCTGTTAAGGGTTGCTGGGACTTGGAACTGCAGTGTGCAGAATTCTTTGAGGGAAAGGATGTGCTTCAAATGTGGCTTAATCGTATAGTGTGTTCAGGATACCAAAAAATGCTCTCTTTCTAAAGATGTTCCACCCAACTCTGCTCTGGCCCCTCATACATGGAAGGCACATGCCTTCTTTTGTTTCACTCCACCTCATGGGGTGCAATCCCTTCCCCACAACTCGTTGCTGACAGACAAACTACTTGTGCGCAAGTGTCAGGATCCCATCCTCTGCAAGAACATTTCAAAGGAACAATGTGGTTCAAACACGGGCAAGCAAAAAGCATGCAGTTACATTTTACTCTATGGAAACTTATGGAGGCATAAGACACCTTCTGGAAGGACAAAGGTGGTCTGCCTCCCCAAACAGAAAAGAGACTGCCTTCATTGGACTTCCATATTAATCATAAACAGTTATTTTCTACTTGTGAGGCGGTGAGGAAGAGATTTGACATCCCCATGTGCCTGGGATGTACATGTGCTCACAAGAACATAGAACACATGCAAGCCCATAACATGTTTGTTGAAGTGTGCAGGATCTGCTGTACTTAAGACAGACCATCATGCACTCACACCTTGTGGGTTAGTATCAACACACTCAGTTACCGGCACCAGAAAACATGTACAGATAATCCAGTAGATGTTTAAAACCCAGTAGAAATCGACCCCACACAACAGAGAGATGAAAGGGGGAGGGGACAAAATCAGCACTGTGTGAAGAGGAAGAAAAGGTCACCTTTTTTTGGGGGGGGGGATTGCTTTAATTTCACTGGGCAGCAAAATTGGGCTAGCATACTTGTGGCTAAGCGTTTGTATAAGGCAGCCTTTACCAAACTGCCGCCATCCAGTTGCTTTCAACTACAACTCCCATGAGCCCCAACTAGAAGAGTCATACTGGCTGTGGCTCCTGGGAGTTGTAGTTAATAATAGCTAGAGCATGGGTAGGCAAACTAAGGCACAGGGCCCAGATCCGGCCCAATCGCCTTCTAAATCAGTGTGTTTTTACATGATTAGAATGTGTCCTTTTATTTAAAATGCATCTCTGGGTTATTTGTGGGGCCTGCCTGATGTTTTTACATGAGTAGAATGTATTATTTTATTTAAAATGTATCTTTGGGTTATTTGTGGGGCATAGGAATTCGTTCATTTTTTTTCTTCAAAATATAGTCCAGCCCCCCATAAGCTCTGAGGGGCAGTGGACCGGCCCCCTGCTGAAAAAGTTTGCTGACCCCTGAACTAGAGGCACCTGGCTGGTGTCAGGAGAGAAAAGACAGGAAGCAACATGGTTGCACACTCTTCTCATGAGCCCACTGGATCAGGCCAACGACCCATCTAGCTCCCCAATGTGGATTCCAGTCACTGCATTCAGAAGCATTACTGCCTGCAACTGTGGAGGAATAGCACAGCCATCCTGACTAGGAGTCATGGACACCCTTAGCCTCCAGTCCCCTTCTCAAGCCATCTTACTTGGTGGCCATCACCGTCTCCTGCAGGAGAAAGTTACAGAGTTCAACTATGTCCAAGTAAACACCAACTGAGAGAATGCATATGGGGTTTTTTTTTTTTTGATATCCAGTGTTACCCCCAATGAATTCTTTAGGATAGTTTATTATCTATAGTCAATCAAACCTTTAGGATTTATTTTTTTAATTTAAAAAAAAATTAATAAAGCAAAAAGGGCAATGGGATACGAATTTCTGGTATTAAATACTTTAAAAAAAAAACAAACTTGAATTTATTTCTTGCCTTTCTTCACTCAGAGGAGCATAGGAAGCTACCTTATACTGAGTCAGACCCATCGGTCCATAAAGCTCCATATTGTCTACACTGACTGGCAACAGCTCTCCAGGGTTTCAGGCAGGGCTCTGTCCCAGCCCTTGCTGGAGATACCACCAGGCATTGATCCTGGGATCTCCTGCCACTGAGCTATGGCCCTTCCCAAGGGAGCATACACCTAGGTCCCAGATGGTCACCCACCCAGGCAATGACCAGGCCCATGCCTGCTTATAGCTTGAGCAAGGTCTCACGTGCCTTTAGAGTCCATCAGTGTTAAGAATCATTCTCTGTTTCTCAAAAGACAGCCCAGGTGATCCCTGCCCAAAACCTCAGGTACGCCTGGATTATCTGAGCGTGCCCCGGTGCCAGTTGTTGTTAACGCTGCTCCAAGGAGGACTTTGACCTACTGCGTCACCATCCTCCTCATCCTCCTCCTCTTCGCACTCTTCGCTGCTCGTGCGACACCAGGACGGCACTTTCACCAGCCGAAGGGACTTCTGCCCTGAGGATTCCTTTTGCTAGCAACCATTGCGGACAGACAATGACACCGAGTAGAAGAAAATGGCACACATACACACACACCCTCAAAAGAAAAGGAAAATGCAGCACACACAAAATGCACAGGGAGGAGGAGGGGAAACACCAACAACAGGGTTCTTTTCCCTTCCTCCTCAAATAAAATAATAATAATAATAATAAATAATATAGATATTTCCACTGCAAACTGAAGCAGAGTGAGGGCGCTGGCTGGGAAGGGAACCAACCCACATCTGCTGAACCTTAAGTGAGACCTAGAGGAGGTCCCTGCTTTTGAAAACAGAAGAGCCTGTGATGCAGAAACAGCTTTGGGACAAAACATTTAGACCACAGCTCAGTGGGGAAGAATATGGTAGGTCTACAGAAGGTACCAGATTCAGTTCCTGGTGGTCTCCAGCCTAGACCAGCATTACAGGGTGGCACAAGGTAGCACCATTGTAATAAAATACACCTGTGCGTCCATGTCTTGTGAAACAGGAAGCCTATATCCCCCTGGTTAGGAGTTTGAGGAGCAGGATAATTTTGCTTTGATTGCTAAAAGGAAGAGTGGCTAAAGGGGTCGAGGGGGTCCTGGAAACTCACCAGTTTGACACCAGAGAGGACCTCCAGCAGAGAGATGAGGTTGTGGCCATCTCGCAGGTCCTCGTAGAGGTCGTTGATGTGCTTGCGCACCTGTAGGACCAAAATGGAAGAAGACACCTGTTCAGATGCTCTGCCTGAGGAATGTCCCAGGCAATGCAGCAACACAAAGCAGTGGGCACCTCCTGCTGCCCATTGGGTTTGTTGGGTAGTGATAAGAAAAACTCAAGAGCAAGAGGAGGAGGAGCAGGATTCATGGCAATATTCCATTTTGCCATGACTACAGCCCATTTTGCGCTAACTACAGAAAAGTTAAAAGATCACCCACCACCACTAAGCTCTGTGCTAGGCATTTCAAACTTCAAAGCCTGTTTTTGCTGCCTTAAGAACTAAGAGCATGCTACATCTTCAAAAAAAGAAAAGAATCCACACTACTATTATCAGTACTGAGAATAGGGATATATGCATAACGAAAGCCCCAGAGCCTTTCAAAACTGAGCATATGCCATGGGGCAAACAATAAATAAAGGAGGAGAGAATAATCTAACAAGCTCTTGCTGGGTGCTAAGCAGTAGCAGCCAGCAGAGTGGGTTGCCTCCTGACATCAGCATCACTGCAGCTTACCTGGAGGCAGCCAGGGCAAGAGAGGGTAGTGGGGAATTTGGGGCTGTGCAGATGCAAGAGCAGGAGCATGCGGCTGGCTCTGCCAGTGTACCTGTGCAGTGCCAACCTCACTGCCATGGTGCCCAGGTAAACTGCAGCAACACCTGTGTTGGGAGGGTGGTTCTGCCCCACCATGCTGGCTGCTGGTAGTGATAAGATAGAATCAGAAACAGCAACGTGCTTACCTTCATCAGGTGCTTATTCACCCATTTGGTGAAAGTCTTTTTCTGGACCCGATCCCGTTCATCTGTTAAAAAGAGCAGAGAGAGAGAGAGAGAGAGAGGCCTAAGTTAGCAAATCAGTCACCTGGAAAAACAAAGAGCATTTCGTGTTGCAGGTGACAAGCAGCAGCATCACAAGCTTTTCTCGGAGCTGATGCATGCCTTCAAGGGCACTTAGGGAGAGGCCGAACCATGCACACACAGACACAGGTTGCCTTCTCGAACGAGGGTCTCAAGCTGTACCTTTTGCTGCCTTTCCTGAGCGCAGAGGTTTTATAAACGACATAAACCAAGTGCATTTATCGGTTGTAAGAAGCTACCCTTCTAGAGCCTAAAACAATGCAGGCAGTTAGCGGCTTATTCTTTCACTGTATTTTGGTTCATTGGATTTTAGGGATTTAACATTTATTTTAGGCCCTCAAGCTCAACCCAAGGGCACCTGAAGCTTTTTTTAAAAAAGGAAAAAAAATCCAAGCACCCCGGACTATTGATACATCTCAAATGAAAACACACAGAGTGTGGGGGGTGAGGGCTCTGCTCTCAGCACCCTTCCCACCTTGGAGCAGATGCCCACCAGTTCTGTGCTACAAGCAACTCCCTCCCCCAGCCAACTCCCTCCCTCCCAATGTTTGGGAGATAATCAAAGCCGTTTGAGTCCAAGTTTTCAATCCAACTTCAGTGTGAAACGTAGGGCCATCCCCACAGCCCAGGTCAACCCAGAGCACATTGTGCAGTAGGGTGGGGGACACCACCAGAGGACCCTTGCAGAGCAAACAACTCCAGGCAACTTCAGCAAGGAAGCCAAGCCGCACACCAAATCCAAGGTTTACCAACTCCATCTTCACTAGCAAATTCATGCTATATAAGTATTTCCCTCATCAACACCCCAAACAGACCCTGAAAGGGGACAAAGGCTACATATTAAAAGGTCTACAATGCTGTCAATAATGAGCAGTGCTTTTTTTGTGAGGCTACTCACAAACATTGATTATGAGACTCCAGACTAATTTAAAATTAAAATGAGAGCCAGATAAAGCCAAAACACCACACATCTTGGCCTGGTTACTGGAAGTGACACACTCCTTGTTACTCTCTAACAATTCCCTTTCCTGCCTCTCCTCCTTCTCTCGTGTTGCCCAAGTTCACAGAATGATAGGATTGTAAAGTAGGAAAGCATCCATGACAGATGGCCATCCAACTTCTGCTTAAAAACCTCCAAGAAAGGAGACTCCATCAGCCTTATGAAACCAGGTGCATTCCAGATGTTTTAGACTACAACTCCCATCAGTTCCAGCCAGCACAGCTAAATTATATTGGGGTTGATGGGAGTTGTAATCCAAAACATCTGGAGTGTACCAAGTTGGAGAAGCCTAATTTATACTTTGAGAAGGGACCTACTATTGTTCTCTGCTTAAGCTGATCTATAAAGATCCATGGGCATTGGTGCCCTGTGCGAATCATTACAACTCTGCATATTTGGGGAACAAACCCATCACACACTCCCCCCCTCCTCTATTTTTTATTTTTTGAGTCCTATCATCTCCAGCACAAATTCACCCAGCCCTGACCTTTGGCCTCTCCTGCAATCAAGATCCAGGAGCAAGCACAATTTATTGTGATTCATGAACACAGGCTGTCATGCTCAAGGACTCTCCTTCTGTGGAGGCCTAGCCAAAACATCAATGGGTCTTTTCCTCAAATGGCCTTGTATAGATTTTTAAACATCTGCAGATTTAGAAAGCAAGCAAGGAGCAAGGAGCCCCTACCCCTACCCCCCCCTCCCCGGGGCAACCCCATTCTAATCACTCTCCAGGGATGGGCTATTTATTACTGACATTCGCATGTTGAGTAGCCACAGCCACTTCAACAAAGAGCACCATGAGGGTCAGCCAACCTTGAGCGCTGCTCTCAGGTCAAACAAAGGTGAGCCACCCATGTTCTACAAAACGCTTCTCAAAATGTATTTGCTATTTCAAGAAAATCACCATGAAACATTGTGAAAACACAGAGCCACGGTGCCTCCAGTTCCTCCCACCATAACTGCAACTCATTTCATTTTCAGGGGGCTGCACTGCTAAGGTTAAAGGTAAAGGGACCTCTGACAGTTAAGTCCAGTTGTGAATGACTCTGGGGTTGCAGCGCTCATCTCGCTTTACAGGCTGAGGGAGCCGGCCTTTGTCCACTCCGCAGACAGTTTTTCCGGGTCATATGGCCAGCGTGACTAAGCCATTTCTGTTTTTTTTTTTTTTTTTTTTTTTTTTATAATGATTTTTATTAATTTTCCACACATAAAATAAAGAACAATGTAACACAGTATAACTTCATAATCATCGGTTCATAACCTTTTTTCTCTGACTTCCCCATACCTCCCTATCCCTGCATCCTTGTTTAAAATTCTTTAGCAACCCTTAAGTCCATTGTCTTAGTTCTTTTTCATAAATATTTCTTAAGTTTTTTTTTGTTTACTGCTGCAATTCTTTACTTCTTACCCCCTGACATCTTAACATTCCTCAATTTTACAATTATTTTTAAGATATATCTTGAAATTCTTCCAGTCCTCTTCCACTGTCTCTTTCCCCTGGTCCCGGATTCTGCCCGTCATCTCAGCCAGTCCCATAAAGTCAATCACCTTTGTTTGCCATTCTTCCAGAGTAGGTAGTTCTTGCGTCTTCCAATACTTTGCCAGTAGAATTCTTGCTGCTGTAGTGGCATACATAAAGAATGTCCTATCCTTCCTTAACACCACTTGGCCCACCATACCCAAGAGGAAAGCCTCTGGTTTCTTAGGAAAAGTCCACTTAAGGACCTTCTTAATTTCATTATAGATCATTTCCCAGAAAGCTTTAACCTTTGGGCAGGTCCACCAAAGGTGGTAGAAAGTGCCTTCAGTCTCATTACATTTCCAACACTTATTATTAGGCAAATGATAAATTTTTGCAAGCTTGACTGGGGTCATGTACCACCGGTAGATCATTTTCATAATATTTTCTTTTAAAGCATTACATGCAGTAAATTTGATACCGGTGGTCCATAACTGTTCCCAGTCAGCAAACATAATATCATGACCTATATCTTGTGCCCATTTAATCATAGCTGATTTCACCGTTTCATCCTGTGCATTCCATTTTAACAGCAAGTTATACATTCTTGATAAATTCTTAGTATTGGGTTCCAACAATTCTGTTTCTAATTTTGACTTCTCTTTCTGAAATCCTATTTTCCTGTCCTGTTTAAACGTCTCATTTATCTGGTAGTAATGCAACCAATCTCGAACCTTTGGTTTTAGTTTCTCATAACTCTGAAGTTTCACCCTTTCACCATCGTATTCTATAATCTCATGATATTTTGGCCATTTAGAATCCATATTAAGCTTTTTTACTTCCCTAGCTTCCATTGGTGACACCCACCTAGGGGTTTTGCTTTCCAACAGATCTTTGTATCTAATCCAAACATTATACAATGCTTTCCTTACAATATGGTTTTTAAAACTTTTGTACACCTTTACCTTGTCGTACCATAAATATGCATGCCAACCAAAGCTATTGTCATACCCTTCCAGATCCAAAATGTCAGTATTCTCAAGAAGTAGCCAGTGTTTCAACCAGCAGAAAGCTGCTGATTCATAGTAGAGTCTTAAGTCCGGCAGGGCAAACCCCCCTCTATCCTTTGCATCAGTTAAAATCTTAAATTTAATTCTGGGCTTTTTGCCCTGCCAGACAAATTTTGATATATCTTTCTGCCACTTCTTGAAACAATCCATCTTGTCCACAATCTGCAGCGTCTGGAATAAAAACAGCATTCTAGGCAATACATTCATCTTAATAGTAGCAATTCGGCCTAACAAGGAAAGTTTCAGCCTTGACCAAATTTCCAGATCCTTTTTAACTTCTGACCAACATTTTTCATAATTATCCTTAAATAAATTCACATTCTTAGATGTTAAGTTTACCCCTAGGTATTTTACCCTTTTTGTTATTTCCAAGCCTGTTTCATTCTGAAAACTCTCTCTTTCTTCCATTGTTAAATTTTTTTCCAACACTTTCGTTTTTTGTCTGTTCAATTTAAAACCTGCTACTCGACCAAATATTTCAATTAGTTCTAAAACTCTTTTAGTACTAGTGTCTGGCTGTTGCAAGGTCAATACTAGATCATCTGCAAATGCTCTTAATTTATAATGTCTAACTCCGACCTGAACTCCTTTAACCAACTGGTCCTTTCTGATCATGTTTAACAAAACCTCCAGGACTGATATAAAAAGTAAAGGGGATATTGGGCAACCTTGTCGTGTACCTTTTTCTATAGGTATTTCTTCTGTTACCACGTTATTTACAATTAATTTGGCTTTTTGTTGAGAATATATTGCACCTATACCGTTTTCAAAACCTTGACCTACCCCCATCCCTTGGAGATTCTTTTTCATAAAAGTCCAACAAATGTTGTCAAAGGCTTTCTCCGCATCCACAAAAATCAAAACTGCTTTCCTATTAATGTCAACGTCCAGCAGCTCCAAAATGTCTATAATGTTCCTCACATTGTCTGACATATGTCTACCTGGGAGAAAGCCTGTTTGGTCCTTATGAATCTCTTCTACCAACACTCTTTTCAATCTTTTTGCCAAAATGTCTGCAAAAATTTTGTAATCCACATTGAGTAAAGATATAGGGCGGTAGTTTTTAACTTGGTTCTTCTCAGTCTCTGTTTTCGGTATAAGTGAGATGAAAGCCTCTTTCCACGATTCAGGTGCCTTTTTCCCCTTCAAAATTTCATTGCAAACTTCCTTCAATGGTTGTATCAGCCATTCTTTCAGCATTTTGTAATATTTGGCCGTCAGGCCATCTGGTCCTGGTGATTTTCCCAGTTTCATATTTTGAATGGTACCCTCTATTTCTTGTTCTGTTATTTCCTCGTTTAAGATCCTTTTACTTTGTTCTGAGATTTTTGGTAAACCGTATTTTCTGATGAATTCTTCTATTTCTTGCTCGTTGGTTGGCCCTTGTGCATACAATTTCTTAAAAAAGCTTTGAAAACAATTGTTGATCTCGTTGGGTTTGTGGATAATCTTTCCATCCATTTCTAAACTTGTTACCGTATTCATTTTCTGCCTTTTTTTCAATTGCCATGACAGAAGTTTCCCACATTTATCCGCTGATTCAAAAGTTTTTTGTCTCATTTGCTTTATCTTCCATTCTATTTGTTGGTTCATGAGTTCCATATATTGCATCTGATGAAACTTTATTTCTCTCAAAATCTCATGAGACTTTGGTTTAGACCTCAACTTCTTCTCTCCTTCTTTTATTTTTTCTAAAATTTTTTCCTTCTTTTCATTTTGTTGCTTCCTCTTAATAGAATTTTGTTGAATTAGGAAACCTCGCATCACGGCTTTGCTTGCATCCCAAATTATTCTTTTTTCCACATCTGTTTTCCTGTTGATCTCAAAATAATCTTTTAATGTTTTAAGGGCCTTCTTGTGGATCTCTTCATCCTTAAATAGGGTGTCATTCATTCTCCATCTAAAGGAACCAGTAGTTGTTAGTTTCATCTCCATCTTAACCGCGTTGTGGTCGGAGCACGTTTTTGGGCAGATTTCTACTTTTTTTGTTCTTGACGCCAGACTGCTAGAAATCCAAATTTGGTCTATTCTTGTCCATGTCATTTTTGCTTCTGAGAAGAAAGTTCCCTCTCTCTCTAAAGGATTCTTTGTTCTCCAAATGTCAATCAAGTCCATTGTTTCAGTCATTTCAAAAAAGATCCTTGGTAGTCTCCCTTCTTTCGAGATCACTTGTCTCTGTGCTTTATCCATGTTTGTTGAGATAACTCCATTCATATCTCCCATCATTAGGATTTTATAATCTAAAAAGTCAACTAATGTCTCATGCAACTTCCTAAAGAATTCAGCCTTCCCTTCATTTGGGGCATAAACTCCCACAATTAATATCTTTTCTCCTTGAATTTGTATTTCAATTGCCAGGTATCTTCCTTGTTCATCTTTAAATATCAATTTTGGAGCCAACTTTTCCCTTGCATAGATCACCACACCTCTTTTCTTTACTTTATCTGATGAGATGAATTCTTGACCGAGTCTCTTATTTATTAATAATTTCCTGTGTATCCTGGCAATATGGGTTTCTTGCAAACATATTATGTCTAATTGTTCTTTCTTCAAAATGTGAAAAACCTGTCTTCTTTTCCGAGGAAGGTTCAAACCATTACAGTTCCAACTAAGGAGTTGCAGAGACATTTTGTATTTAGGTAGCTGTTCCTCCAACTGCTCCAAGCTTCTGCTCTTCCTCCGATGGTGGTAATGAAAGTCCAAATGACAAATTTGCTATATCGGGTGGTTCCCTCTCCTCCACGGTTCCTTTCTGCAAATCCTCCAGATACTTCTCTAGAAATAGTTCTTTGTCCTGAATTGTTTTTATTTTAATCTTCCTTCCATTGAAGTTAAAGGACAATCCTTGTGGAAATTCCCATCTGAATGGTATAGTATTTTTCTTCAGCAGGTCTACTAAACTCTTGTAATATGTTCTCACCTCTAAAATGTATTTAGGAATGTCCTTAAAAATCTGTATCTGACAATTTTGGATCACCAGTGCCTTTTGGTAATGCAAATTCAATATTCTATCTCTTTCTTCTTTTGATCTCAATGTAATTAGGCAGTCCCTTGGTTTTTTGTCCTGCCTTCTACCCAGTCGAAAGGCTGATATTATCTCAAGTTCCTCATCTTCCTCCCATTCCTCCCGCCAAAAAGTTATGATGTTCTCTGTGAGAAATTTCACAAGGTTGTCCCCTTCCACTTCAGGCACCAATCTAAATTTTAAATTCTTCTCTTTACGTTGAAGTTCCAGTAAGGAGAGGGCTGCATCATGCTCATTCACTTTTTTAATAATAGGCCCAAATTTTTCCCTTGTCTCTTCAGCTGTTATTTTTGCACTTTCTGCAATCTTTCGTGTTTCTGAATTTTCCTGAATTAATCTATTTATAGAATCTGTGTTCGATGCAACACTAGCCGTATTCACATCCAACCTTGTTGTCAACTCTGTTAATTTTTTAGAATTCTCTGTCGAAAGTTTTGTCAATGCTTCCAGGGATTGATTTATTTTAAGTAGAGCCTGAGTCATAGGATCCATAGAAGCTGGTGTTTTTTCCTGCACAGCTGCAGTTCCTGATATAGAGGCCCTTTTCTTGTGAGATTGTTTTGCCTTCTGCCTTGTTACTATCTCTTCTGTAGGGGCACTCATATCCTCAAGGTCGTTTTCACAGAGTTGATTCCCAAGTGGAAAATCCCACTGTTACTTTTTCAAGTGCAACAGTTTCAGATAGAGCCCTCTAGAGGGAGCATTCAATTGTATCCAAATGGCAAAGATGGAAAAAAAACAAAGAAGCAAGGGAGTATAACAGTAGCCAAAAGTTTCCAATGTCCAAATTATAAAGTCTCTATTTTTCTATGTGGCCAAAATGCAGCAAAGTACATCTAAGGTCCGATAACTTTTTTGCAAACAAGTCCCCGCTTCTCAAAGTTTGACAGTCCACGTCCCAGGTGTCTTGTTTGGGCAGCCCGACCCCAGGGGATTTGGCAATGGAAGGTCTTAATTTCCATTAATTTTCCAGCAGATTAACAACATTCCAGTCCCTTCCCCCCTTCTCCTGCCAGTCTGGGGGGAGATTTTAAGTCCGATGTCAGTTTGACAGCTAAAAAAAAATTAGAAAGGTTCCCTTTAAGTGCAGCTTGATTTTCGTTGCTTTATTCCTTCTGCAGTTCCGGGGAGGCAGACTTCCTTAATTTTTGCCTTTCCCGTTTTCAGCCAAATTTATTTTTTAAAAGTCCCGTTGCTTTTCCAATCTTACTCACGGGTGTTGTGGTCAAATTCCAATTGCAGGAAGGAATCGGCGCTCTCCGCTCATGGCGACGCGGCTTCACTCCGCTAGCTGGGTGACGACTCTCAGCACCGCGCTTACCCCGATGCCGCTCAGGAGCCTTTAAAAAGGCTCCCTCACAGTACCGGGGGGCGCAAAGGGTGCCCACCGAATCTCCTTTGTTCACAGGCTCCGCGCCTGTGATTTTAGGGGTCCCCCGCTTGCCGTAGCGGGTGAGACCCGAACTAACGGAGCAGTCCTGCCTCGGAGCTCGAGGCTCGGACCGCCATTAAGCGCTGGCGCCGACCGGAAGTCGTGACTAAGCCATTTCTGGCACAATGGAACACCGACACCAGAGCAGCGAAAGGAAACGCCATTTACCTTCCCACCGGAGCGGTACCTATTTATCTACTTGCACTTTTTGGTGTGTTTTCAAACTGCTAGGTTGGCAGGAGCTGGGACTGAGCAATGGGAGCTCACCCCGTAGTGGGGATTCGAACCACCGACCTTTTGATCGGCAAGCCCAAGGCTCAGTGGTTTAGACCACAGCGCCACCCGCGTCCCTGGTAAGGTTAAAAACCTCCCCAAATCTTATAGGAACCTAATGGCTCCCAAATGCCTCTGTCCACTCAGCTGCACTGCTATTGGGTGGCTGCAGATAGGACACCAGCCCAGAAGACGCACCTCCAGAGAATACCCTGAAATCTCTACCCATTGATACTATATTCTCATTTGGGCAAAAATCAGCATACCTGAATAATCAGCTGTGAAGGAGTTACCTGCACTGACATTTTCATGCGAATTCAGAAACATTTCTATTTTCTTAAGGTTACCTGCAGAACAACACCCAGAATCCTGCCCCACAATGCTTCCGTCTTGGCTTATTAATGCCTTCTGCACTCTGGTCAGTAACTGCCTTTGAAAACAGCTCACCTGCAAGCAAGTGCTCGCCAGATGGTGTGGACTACAACTCCCATCAGCACCAGCCAGCATAGCTGTGCTGTTGGGAGCAGGTGGCAGTGGCAGGTTAGCAATAAACCATTCAGTGTCAGTGAAGTTAATTTTTTATCCAAGGAAATGAGGTAAACTCAGGAGGCCAGGCCTAGTGAGCACAGCAACTCATCCCGGTAGATCTTGCCTAAGTCTCTTTCCCACTCCCCTGTTCCTTCCCAAGCAATCTGAGACTCCGTCACCATGCCTATCTTTGCTCCTCCATCTTCATACCGCTTCTGGTTCTGGGGGACTGGGAAGAGGGGAGCTGGTTGCAGCAGAAAAGGGAGACCTCCTGGCTTCTTCACTAGCCTGACTCCTCTCTGCCTTTTGGCCCCCTTCCTCTCCAGCCTCCACTTCTGCCTTTGATTCTGGACTGCTCTGTGCCACAGCCTCTTCCTGCTCACAAAACCCTGTTACCTCTTCAGCTTCTGACACCTCCTCTGCCCAGTCTTCTCCCTCTGACCACTCATTGTCCCACCACCAATCCCCAGGTTCAGAGCTTTCTTCCCAGTTGGTGCTGCCCACCATTCGCTCTGCATCCAGCCAGTCCATGATACATGCTGGCAGAGGCTGCTGAGAACTGTGCTCTGAATCATCTGGAGGGCAACAGGTTGGGGAAATAAAGGAACATAGGTTCTTCACTATTTCACTTAAGTACTCATATAATCAATTTTTTTAAAAAAATAAATGATTTTGTACATGTATCCCCAATATATATTTACTTTATTATCACTTAACATAAAATATGTAAGTCAGGGATGGTGAACATTGCAGCCCTCCAGATTTTGCTGAACTACAATTCCCATCATCCCTGGACCATTAACCATGCTAATGGGGGTTGGAGTCCAGCCTGCCTCTAGAGGGCCACAGGCTCCCCATTCTTGCAGGACGCGGTTCCCAAAAAGAACATTCCAAAAAACCCACCCAAGAACAGAAAATACCTTTACAGAAGAAAACCATGTTACAGATAGGTAGCCGTGTTGGTCTGCCATAGTCAAAACAAAATAAAAAAAATTCTTCCAGTAGCACCTTAAAGACCAACTAAGTTAGTTCTTGGTATGAGCTTTCGTGTGCATGCACACTTCTTCAGAAGAAAACCATCTCCATGCTACATTAAACTTCCCTTATCACACCATAACTTAGTGTTGCATTTCTATCAACTAACCAATGTCTAGTTATGGCTTCAGAAGAGGGAGAAAGTATATTCTCACCAGTCAGCAGAAAAGACTGAGGAGGGAGGGAGGGAGGGAGGGAGGACAACTGTGTCTACTACATGACTTGGGGAGAAATTTTGTTCAGTTCACATTTTAATGCAAAGCTCCCAAACTTGTACTTCCCAAAACAACAAGTGAACTGAAACATGGCTAACCTTTAAAATTTGCATTTCTCTGAATTTTGCAATGCATTTCTCCAACAAAATAACGGTTACAAAAATGTGTGGAAAAGATAGTCCCTTGTTACAAAGCAGCAGCAAAGCCCATTAGAAGTCAAGGCCCAACCCTCTGTTTTAAGTTTTCCTGTGCAAGTCACACTGAGCTTAAGTGAACTAGAGTCACACCATTTCTACCCATTGCACAGGATGCCCCTTTCTGGTGAATTGTGCCCCACCTATGAGTCAGTTCTGTACCCCCCCACACCCCTCCTCTATCAGTGGCCAAAATCTCTTGCTCAAGGCAGCTGCCTCCACTCTTAGCACAGCCCTTTCTGCTCCCCCTTTCCTTTCCCCCAGAAACCTTCCTTTGATGCCCCAAATTCTCTTCCTACAAGGCTGGAATTAAAAAAAGAAAGGGAAAACAGAAATATATTAGGTGATGGCATGTCCCATGCATGAGTCAGAAGGATCAGGCTTTACTCCTCAGGACACTTTATAGGAAGCAAGTGAAGTAACCATGAGTAACCTCTGAGTAGCCATGCTTAGGATGAGGCTGCCACGCACTCCACTCCCCACCCCCATCATCAAGGTAGATGTAACCAACAAGGAGGCCGTACTAACCAAAGCAGCACATCTTGCACACGAGGTGGGCGTTCAGCTCCCTCTCCCCTCTGAAGATGTGCCACATGGACCCCTCGGAGCCCAGCGCCATTGGCATCAAGTCCTTGGTTTGCAAAAGAGCTCTTCCAACTCCGGGTTTCCCCTGGAGTCTGTTATCCTCAGCGTGGTCTCCTAGCCCCATGCCCTGGCTGCCGGCTTCCTCACCACAGCTCCTCCCACAGCTTCCTCCTTCGTGATCAGCAGCAAAAGAAAGTGCGCACGCGCATGAGCCTCCCTTCAGAACATCTCTGCAAACAGTCCCACAAAGAAGGGAGCCTCAGAGGCTTCAAAGAGAAAGGGGTTAACTTTGCAAGAAGGTGCCAACGTCTTCCATAGTTGGGGAGAGACAGAAAAAACCCTCAAGCAAAACAAAAATAATACGGTGGTCCAGCACAAATATTTCAAAATAGCCACATCATCACCAGACCACAAAGGGGCAGGCAGGCGCAGGCCTCAGCTGTGCATTAAGATTTGGCAGCGGCAAGGAGGTTGGTCAATATCCTGCTGCACCCCAGAATGGGTTACACTTCATTCAGTCACTACAATGTCCTTGGTGGAAACTCCCTATTCCCACCATTACCTTTGCCCTCAAGAAAGGAGGCGGTCAAGTCAAAATAGATGTAAAAAGCATTCAGCAGGTCGAACATTCCTCAAGAGAGAAAAGAGACTGAGAAAAGGATTCTCTTCTTCAAGTTGAGCAAGAGTACAAATCCAAGACACACTGGGAAGGACAACTCACAACTACTCAGGGACTTGGAACAAAAGAGGAATTTTCCAGTTCTTCAGCTTTTCCCCTCTAAAAATCCCAACTTCCAGCCAAAACTCCATCACACCCAAGTTGCCATCTCCATGCAGCAAGCAACATGTGGGAGTCAGAAGGTCCAGTCAGCACCTCTCAAGAGAACTCAGCAATGCAGCTCCAGGCTGTTTGCCTCCTGGTTCTAATGTGAACTCCCAGAGTCACCAGATGGACTGAAACACTAAGGCAGAACAATAGGCTGTTCTTCTTTCTCTCCATTCATTGTGGGCCTGCAGCATCTTCACAAATAAAACATCCTCGAGCTGAAGACAGTCCCCAAAACTTCCAGAGCTCAGCTCTGCAAAAGCACTAGCTCAGCAGAAGACTACGCCATTTGAGGAGGGCAATGGTTTGGAGCGTCCACGGCAGAGATAACGGGGGCTAGCTTATAAGTCATCTTCCTTTTCCTCTTCTTCTAAATATAACTCCACTTCAGTCTCTTTGACCCAAGCTGAGTGCTCCCCACTTCCAACAAGTTAAGCACAAAGCTCCAGCATCACTTAAGCAGCAACCAGCAACCAGGCCCAGCAGAAAACATCAGCTTCTGGCTTCCTTCACTGCCACCCAGGAAATAACTCCATGAGTACTCTGTCCGATGCTTTTTCTCCTCCCTTAAGAGCCTGTCACGCAGCCTTACTCCTCCTGGGTAGATCTTGGTGTCTAATGAGATTAGCCCTTCCACCCCCAACATACACACACACAAAGAGAGAGAGACACTATCCTATCCACTGAGCTAAGAATAAGTCCCTTGCTCCTTCTCACCAACAACATCAAGGTCTTGCCAGCTTATCTTCAACGGCTTAATCTTTTCCCAGAGAGTGCTTCTGATAAGCAACCTGTTACCACCCGACTGCTCAACTCTCAGCAGCCCCCGCTGCTGCCTCACTGGCTGGCTACCCGCTGTCCCACCCTTGCCCACATTCCCCCCTTGCCCATCCAGAAGATAACCAACCAACCGTCTGGCATTCCTGACCAAGGCCAAGAACAGAGGCCACAGCAAAGCTGCTATTGTCAGTGACCTGGGCTGGCCTAACAGACGGAAGGGGGAGCAGAGAGGGAGGCTCAGGGCAGCGGAGGAGCTCAGCACAAAAAGACGGCAATGGGAAAAAATAACAAACCAAAGGCACTTCTCAAACAGAGCAAAGCACGGACCCAGCTGTGCCCTTTGGAAGATTCTTTACAGCAGCTTTCTACAACCTTGTGCCCACTGGGTGTTTTGGATTGCAACTCCACCTGCCCCAGCCATCATGGCTACATGGTGATGTGGTGGGCTGATGGGAATTGTAGTCTGAAATGTCTGGAGGACACCAGGTTGAGAAAGGCTGCTGGCGGCTGCAAAGCCTCCAGCAATTACAAGATCTGCAGCTGGACACCGCAAAGGCTACCTTATGAAAGTCAGGTTCCGATCCGATACACAGGATAGGTAACTGGGCTCCAGGTACTCAATGGGTTCTATAGCAAGGGACTAACCAGAAACATGCACTTGATGAAAGAAAAAGACTGACAGCACATAGGGATGCAGAAAGCTGCCTTGTGCCAATTCACCTGACTTCCAGCAGCTCTCCGGGGTTTCAGGCAGGAATCTTTCCCAGCCCTATAACTGGCAATGCTAAGAAGAATTGAACCTGAAGCCTTTTGTATGTAAAGCAGATGCCCTCCTGCTGAGCTGTGTCTGTCTGTCCATCCCTAACACAGACACAAAATCACATCCTGCTATTCGGGGCTTAGTTAAACCAGAGCAATGCTCATCAGCTGGTTCTGTAATTTGTTGTTGTTGTTTATTTGTTTAGTCGTGTCTGACTCTTCCTGACCCCATGGACCAGAGCACGCCAGGCACTCCTGTCTTCCACTGCCTCCTGCAGTTTGGTCAGACTCATGCTGGTAGCTTCGAGAACACTGTCCAACCATCTCGTCCTCTGTCGTCCCCTTCTCCTTGTGCCCTCCATCTTTCCCAACATCAGGGTCTTTTCCAGGGAGTCTTCTCATGAGGTGGCCAAAGTATTGGAGCCTCAGCTTCACAATCTGTCCTTCCAGTGAGCACTCAGGGCGGATTTCCTTAAGAATGGATAGGGTTGATCTTCTTGCAGTCCATGGGACTCTCAAGAGTCTCTTCCAGCACCATAATTCAAAAGCATCAATTCTTTGGCGATCAGCCTTCTTTATGGTCCAGCTCTCACTTCCATACATCACTAGGTTCTGTAATTACCAACCACTATTGTAGATAAGGACAACTTCAGTTGTCTTCTAGAAGAGGGTTTCTTTACCCAACCATGATTCAACACACACACACCCCAAACATTCACAAGGATTTCCACAGTGTTGCAAAGGCCACCCCCACTTTGCTGATGATCTTGGGCCATTCACAAGTCACCATGTCTCTGGAAAAACTGTTTCCATCAAAGATTATAGCTGTGATCTCTCA
The DNA here is from genome assembly GCF_951804945.1 of Podarcis cretensis. Taxonomy (NCBI): domain Eukaryota; kingdom Metazoa; phylum Chordata; class Lepidosauria; order Squamata; family Lacertidae; genus Podarcis; species Podarcis cretensis. The sequence continues at coordinate 35,210,026 of NC_137177.1, forward strand.
AGCAAAGACACTCAGCAAACAATCACTTTCTCATGATCAGGCTTCCTCTCTTGCAACCTGCCTGCCTGTCTGTCTGGCCCAGCCCATGATCCTCTACCTGGTCACTGATTACTCTTTTGGGAACATTTAAAGTGCAACCCTTTTGTCTGAGCTACAGTCTGCTTCAGAGGTAGTCAACATGTTGCCATCAAAATGTTGTTGGACTCAGAACTCCCACTGTCCTTGGCTAGGCTTTATGGGAGCTGAAGTCCAGCATCTGGAGGGCACTAAGCTGGCTACCTATGGTCTACCCAGACATGTGCATGAAGTTCCTTGTGCTGGGGGCTGCTTCTCAACTTGCTTCCCATTTCTACCTCCCTGGAGACGCTCCCCAGTCAGGATCCCCAGCTTCACTGGACTCCTGTGCTTTCAGTCCTCTTCCTTGGGGCATCTGCTGACTTCTGAGTCCCGCACTCATCAAGGGACTTCCCACAAAGAGGCTCAAGGCTGCTTCCCCAAACAGCAGGTGAAGCCAGGGCACAAAGAAAGCAAATGGATCAGACCATCAAGAATATGCACTGAAGCAGAGCAGGGTGGATTTAGTCCCGTCCCAGTTCAAAGCTGGAACAGAAAAGACTTTGTACCTCTACAAAGTGGTACCTCTACTTACAGTGGTACCTCTACTTACAGATGTGATCCATTCCAGGGTGCTGTCCGCACCCCGAAAAGTCTGTAAGTAGAGTGCCGCTTCTGCGCATGACGCGGTAGATCGCTCCTGTGCATGCGCGAAGCAGTGAACCCGGAAGTAAAGTGTTTACCATGGGTTTGCCATGTTCATAACCAGAAAAAACACAACGTGAAGCAAACACAACTCGAGGTATGACTGTATAAGCATTCCTTTTATATCACTGTCTCAATTTCAGCCCCTTTCTGAATTATCCCTAGCATGGAATTTGCCTTTTTCACTGCCTCTGCACATGAAGTTGAATTTCCAGCTCTACAATATCTTCCTTTGCAGAAGCCATGCTGATTCTCCCCCAGCGGCACCTGTTCTTCTTTGCTCTCTAATCCTTTGTGCTAAAAAGAGTTTTTCAAGTGCTGAGTTTTAGGTTTGCATGGTGCTCTGGGATATTTTGTGGAAACCAGAATGTTAAGGAAGTGTTAAGACTGAAAATCCCCATTCATAGAAATGAGGCAGAAACGTACACAAGGCCCCAGAGACATAGCCACCTAGTGCTGTCACTTAGGAAACTGTCATTGTGGCATAAATCAGAATGCTCTTCTACCCTTGAACACCGGTGACATGCAGAGGGACTAAGTCATGGGCATCACCTGAGTCCACTGACAACTCATTTAGTTTCCTCAAAGAACTACAATTCCCAGAGCTCTTTGACAGTTAAAGGAAGTACTGAAACTTTCTTATGTGCAACAAAGAGTCCCGCAAGTCTAACCCTCTGGAAGCTTCTCTTATGTGTGTCCAGCAGAGTCTTCTGCATATTCCATGACATCACCAACCCAGCAGTGCTTCTGGGCTATTCCTGACCTCTTGCCATCAAGCAGAAAAAGAGGACTGCTGCTTAGAACAAGGTCAGGTGGAAGAACAAACACATATACACAGAAAGAGAGAGAGAGAGAGAGAGAGAGAGAGAGAGAGAGAGAGTACATTTTGGTCCTCAAATAACAGTACCTTCCTGCCTCCTGCTCTTCGTCCAATACAAGATCCCAGCAACTCCAAGAACATGACTCAAGATGAACACAGTGGGTGGCAGGAAAGTCCCATTCAAAAGGGGCATTTGCCTCCTGGTTCCCGCGCCGTTATCACAGATCCCGAGTTTTAAATTCCTCACTTGAGGCCGCAAGCACCCAGACACAGCATCACACAGAACAGGGCGGGCGAGAACAGCAAAGGCACAGAGTTCAGAGGAGAGAAAGAGAGTGAGAGAGAGAGAAAGGAGAGAGAGAGCTGTCTCTGGAAGGAGGGGGGGGGTTCTCTTCCTCTCTCATCAACCCATGGGGTGGGGGAGAAACAGCCTGCCCTCTGTTGCTTCCAAAACAAAAATGCCCGACGGAGCAAGGGGACTTCAGACAGAGAAAGTGAGCAAATGAGCGCCCGGGTGACTCAAACATCTTTCCTTGGCATCCACCAACGTGATGAAATGAACCAACTTCAGCCTCTCCCCCCCCCCTTCAAGAGAGAGAGCGTCATGCTCTTAAATTTCCATTCCTAAGCCCATTGGAATGCCCACTCTCCAAGCAGACTTGTTTGGAAGAGAACAGGGAAGGGAGTGCTTAAGGAGCCAGGACAAATCAGGGTTTCTGCTAGCTCCGGACATGCTGCCTAAAGAGCAGCCTCCCATACAGCCCTTCCGGATGACAGGAGGAGGAAAAGAGAGACCAGTTGGCTCAGTGCTTTTTTAGTTCACTGAATTGCAAACCTCAGTAGGTGCTGGCTGGGGCTGATGGGAGTTGAGTCCAAAACAGCTGGAGGGCAAGAGGGCTGGGCTATGCAAATGAAGGGTGTGGCTATGCAAATGGGCAAAGCCTTGGTTCTCAATGGCCCCTGGAGCTGAGAACAAGGACAGACCCCATCACAATGATGTCCTTTTCACTTTCTCCCATAACTAAATGAGTACCATTTACTCCTAGGGGGGAAAGTGAAGCCCTAAGGCTTTGGGAGTTTGCTGGCGCTGGGTGACTTGACCTGGGTTGTTAAGATCAGATTTAAACCAAGGCATTAAAAAGAACTGGGGAAGAGAAAGGACTTTGCCTGGCACTAAGAAACAGAAGAGCTGGTGCCAGACAAATCCATGGGGGTTATTATCAATGGCTACTAGCCATCATGTTTGTGTACCAGCAGCAGCATTAGAGACATGCTGCCGAAAGTGCTATTTCATCATGTCCTGCTTGCGAGCTCTATGCGGGTATCAGGTTGGCCTCTGTAAAAACACAATAATGGACAAGCTGGGCTTTTGGCCTGATCCAGAAACAGGAAACTTCTTATGCTCTTGGTGTCTATGGGGAGAGTGTACCAAAGCTGAGGTGCCACTTTCAAAAAGGGTCGTTTCTGCCGTCACCATCCCCCACCCACCTCACATCAGGTGGATCAGAAAAGTCCCTTCAAAGACATCCAGGGGGTTGGGCTGTCCCATGTGGGAGTGGACAGCCCCAAGGCTCCCAAGGCAGTGTGTGTGTGCATGCCATGAGCACCTATGTGCAGAGATAGTGATGTGCTGCACACACAGGTGCCCTTGCAATATATAAGCCATTCCTTCACTCACACAACTCCACACATGCCCATTTGCCCACAGGCATTTTGCTAAACAAATTAATAAATAATTGTAGGTTGTATGACCTTCGGGGTATTTTAATTATGTGCAGAGCATTATTATTATTATTATTATTATTATTATTATTATTATTATTTCACTGGTGGCACTATACAAATGATACTAATAATAATATTATCCTAGTTTCAATGCTTAGGCCCAATATAGGCAAGTAGCACCCACAGGTTAAGAAATCCTGATCTTTCCTGTTCAGAAATGCAAAGCCATAGAGCAGTCAATGTCTTCCAAGGACAGAGGGGAAACATTGCCACTTTTGTTCGCAGTGGCTACATTTGGGGTCACTGGGAAGGCTCACCATGCCAGGGAAGGGAGAAGACAGTGGGTGATTGTTCCCAACTGGCTCCGTTTAGAGACAACCTGACACTGTGCATCCCATTTCTTGTTTTATTCTTTTCAAAAGGAGGTTTTCACTGATATGTAAAAAAGCAAAAACTCTGAAATCGCTACATAAAAGCCAAGTGTAGTATTTAAACAAGCACAATATTTTCACACCCACACCCCATACCAGGATACTGTAAGAAAGCCTTCCCCAATTGAGTGCCCTCCACTGCCATCCCCACTGGGGCTGAGGGGAGTTGCTGTCCAGGCTGTTATTTCTTCCACAAGTACACCCCAAATGTCTACTTTCGCAGGCTTGCTGGATTCTTTGCTTTTAATTTAGGCTGATTCTAATCTGGGTCTCAGGTCAAAATAACATAAGAGGAAATCCAGTCATCTCCACTGTCTGTGGTTTAAGACATTTCAGAGCCTGGGAGATAAGATATCCAAAGGGTCACCTACAGATGGGAAAATTTATCCGTTTTGGTTCTTTATATTTCCATTACTAAATTCAGTTCTCCAAACTTCCACGTTAGTTTGTGGACTTATTAAAATAATAATGTCACTCTACTCTATCCTCTGCAGTGTAAATATTCGCCCAGAGAATTAACAGATGGGAGTTGTGGCTTGAAGAGACCAGTGGGAGGATGAAGAAAATAGCACATATTTCAAAGCATGTGTGGAAAAGTTTGGGGGAACCCCCACTCCAAAGAGCCAGGACACCGTGCTGGAGGGATTTTTCTCCACCTACCCTTTGTGAAGAAAAACCAGAAATAAACTTGATTGTGCAGTTTGCTTCCTTGGCCACTGTACACGTTCTGCTGCCTTTTCGTATGAAATTGTTAAAAATACAGTAAGCCTCTCTTGTGAATGGAGCAACTGAAACAGCCTCGGCCATCACAACAGTCCAAATGAAACACACACACAGAGAGGGAAGAGCCACCAGAAGCCACCCAGGAGCAGAAAGACAAGGCGCTCTCTGCACATGTCCTGTTTGAGAGAATATTGTATGCAAACAACCACAGGCTACTGCTGGGCAAGGAGAGAGAGAAGGGAGGCAGGAGGTTTAAAAGGGGATGGGTTCCAACAAGGACAGGGTGCAAGCTCAGCCAAATGATCCTCAGAGGAAAAATTCAGTTCAATTGTCTAGAGTAGCAAAAGCTCTCCCTCCCACTACATGTCCACAGCACTGCCAGGAGTTGGCGTCAGGGGCAGGCCAGCAATAAAACACCCTGCGTCAGTGACGTTAACTCTGCATTAAAAAAAAACCCCAAAACAGTGCAGGCCTAGTGATCAGTAGAGGAATGAAGGTTCCCACCTTCCCACAGCTCTCCAAGGTGCCTCCCCTGGTTCCTTTTCCCAGCAGCCTAAGGCTCCATTGTCTTGTCTCTCTTTGCTCCTCCCTCTTCATACCTCTTCTGGTCCTGAGAGACAAGGACCAAGGGGAACTGGTTGCAGCAGGACAGAGAGACTCCATGGTGTCTTCAGCAGCCTTACTCATCTCTGCCTCCTGCCCCCCCTCCTCTCCTGCCTTTGATTCTGGACTGCTCTCTGCCACAGCCTCTTCCTGCTCACTAAACCCTGTTACCTCTTCAGCTTCCAACACCACCAAGCAAGGAAAGCGTCATTTTCTGCCAGTTCCCTGTGAAACATCCTCCATACCCTCCTGCTACCCTGCAACCTGGTCCCTTCCATATATTTTGGACTACAACTCCCATCAACCCTGATCGTTGGCTGTGCTGGCTGGGGCTGATGAAAGCTGAAGTCCAAAATGTCTGGGAAGACGCCATGTTGGGGAAGGCCGGCCTATTTATAGTCCCTGTGTACAGCATATTCTGTAAAAGGCAAGGAAGGGACAGAAGAAATCAACTGGTTAAAAAAAATAGGTTTGTGCTGTCAGAGAGAGATTTCCAGTCTCATGCCCCAAAGGTGGGCTGTGCTTGGCTACAGATGCTGAAATTGTGGAGGGTGGTGACTCTTGTCTACTGAGCTTAAAAAGGCTAAAATCTTTCTGAAAGTAACACAGTGTATAGGCCAGAATAAAGGGAAATACATTTTCACTTCCAGGCAATTGAACTTCTTTGCTCCCTTGAGAAAAAGAGACAGTGCAAAATAAGTGTCCTGCAGAATTACTTAGCCCCTGCAGGAAAGTGACAGGAGATAGCAATTCTCTCAGCTGAGGAAGGTTGGTTGGCCACCTCACCCACCCCAGACAATTACATGTTACGTTTGCTTCATGTTAGGTTTTCTCAGGTTGCGTCCCGCAGCGACCCGGAAGTACCAGAAAGGGTTACTTCCGGGTTTCGCCAATCGCGCTTCATGCATGCGCCAAAACACACCACGCACCTGTGCAGATACGGCGTTTCAGGTTGCATACTTTTCATGTTGTGAACGGGCCTCAGGAACAGATCCCACTCACAACCAGAGGTACCACTGTACCAAGCTACAAAAGCAGCTGGAAAACACACCAAAATTTGAAGACACAAGCCAAGGTTTGTTGGATCAACTGTGGGGCAGCTTGTGGTTTGTTCAGCAAACCATAGCTTAAAGAAACTCTGGCACAGCATTATGTGAGAATCAGGCCTCCCCGTTCTAGTTCACCCCCACGTGCACATAAGTCCATGGTCCTGCCCCATCCTCCCCTAAGAAGGAGGGCTAGGGAACATTGCCTTACAAGAAAACAAAAACAAACATTTCTAAGGGATTCAGATTCTGTGCCAGATGCTTCAAGAGGCAGCTTGTGCATGGAAGACAAATGACCCACAACTGCCACATGCTCCAGTCAGAGTTTTTGAAAGATGCACAAATGCACAGTTTATTCATTTCCCGAAAGAGACAATTGCTGCAAAACTCCCAGCCCTTTATGCCAATTCTTAAAGAGATGTCTCTTCCGTTCTCAGAGCTGAGTCACCCTTTGGCTCAGCTCAGACCTGTGTGTGTGTGTGTGTGTGTGTGTCAGGCCAGACTGCACACTTACTCGACATTTCCCTGGTGAGTAACACTTTCCCCAGCCTAACACTTGGTGACTTTGCAAAGCATCAGGGGCCTTATAACAGATGTGAGAAGCTGCCAGCAGTTCAAGAGAGCGCAGGTCCACCAAGCAAAGAACCAGCTTTCCCCACTCCTCCCAGCCCAAATCCTGCTTCTTTATATTCTTCCCAAACTCAGCTGTAGAACTGAAAATACCCTCCCATTGAGAGAAGCTGCTCTCTGCAAGTGGGCATCGCATATTGGTTGTGGGTGCAAGGTGGGGAATCCCCTGTGCAAAACTTGGCCGCAAACTCATAAGGCGGCTTTGCCCAAACTGCTTACATGAGCTCAGCCTCAGCTATGGCGCTGGCAGCACCTGCAACACTTCAGGTTTTAATATTTGGTTCTAATGTTCATCTGATGCTGGAAGGCACTTTGGGTTACTTTTTGAGGGGGGAGGCTGCTAATATATATATGTCAGATATTATATCACCACCACCGCCACTATCATTATGGTTCAACAGTCAAGATTGTCCTGAATATGCTGGATTGTAGTGTGATCTGCCTTGCCCCATCACAGCTTTGCCTAACTGATGGATCCTACTCTTGACTTCAGTGGGGAATTCCAATCGGAGGGGGCAGGAGAGGAAGGAGATCCAATCCTAGAGGTACATGCTTGAGATCCAGCCCCATTGTAATTCACACTGATTACAATGACAGGCATTGCTCTTGTAGTGAAATGTTAGAAAGGGAGTGGGGAGAAGAAGGAATGGAAGAATAGTAACAAAGGCCTTTGCTACTCCAAATAGCTTCTTCGTCTATTGGTTTGCTGCAAAATCTGTATCTTTTCAAGTCCTTGCTAAAGGAATCCCTAGCCTTTTGAACACCTGGAACTCAAAAGTGTATCAGATTATGTAAAACCAGCAAGTGAGCACCAGTCTGCTTAATTAGCTTCATCTGTACCAATGAGAGAATACAGGTCACCTTGAAGCAAAGTTTGCATTTTGTTTTATCAGTGCAGAAGTGCACCTAGCATAATCCCCAGGGATCGGACCCAGTCATTCAAGTTATCCAAAAACTGCACAAAGCCACAAACTCCTGAAGCTGAATCCAAACTAGTTCCTGAAGTACCTGCTTGCTTAGCAAAGATTACCACTGCAGAGTCAGTTCAAATCCAAACGTACAACCAGAACAGCAAGGCGGGGGGGGGGGCAAGTCCCTTTGTGTCAAAAGGATGCTGCTGTTGAGAAGGCTTTTCATGGGCTGCTTGTGTATCCCAGGAGACACAGATTGCCCTATCTGAAACTTTCATGAAATTGAACCTGTACCTTCAGTAACACAGAGGGTCTTAAGGTCTGCATGTGAGCAGAAAAAGATCAGAAACTCGTCCCCAAGGAAGGAGAGCCTGATACTGGACAATGGTGCAATCTAATAGGGATGGCAGGAAGAGAAGCAGCAGCCTTTAGCCTCATCAAGGACAGATGTTCTGTGGAGACTCCTGCTTCCACGCTGGCCCCACACAGAAAGAAGTAGTGCCGATAGACAGTTACTTAACTGTGGAAAATAAGAAACATCTCCAGGAGGGCAGTATGGGAAGTTTAGGTAAACTGTGAGAGCACTGATTCCATATTATTTTCAGATCATCATCATGCTCCAAATGACTGACACAGTAGGAGGAACATGTGAGAAGTCATGAACAGACGAATGTCCTACTGGATTGGTAAACTGGTGGTGCAATTATGTGAAATTCAAAGGCTTGTGTACATATCAGTCCATAGTAACTGGACACAAAAGAAGGCACTGCCTACCTTTTCTCATTTCTCTGGTGTAATGCTCGGAAAAGGGGTACCACAATTCCACAAGATTGTAGAAAATCTACTAATTGCAGCACTGGATAATAACTCCAGCTTTCTGAGAATCCCAGCTTGCTTTCCTCTTTTTCAAGCAACTTCTTAACCCTTATGGTAATGAAGGCATGCTTGAACACAGTCCGTGGGCAATGCTCTCACTGTTTTGTTTTATTTCCAAGGGTATACAATGCCGTGGAAGGTTCCTTCCCCTCCACTCCCCTAAATTTAATGGAATAGGTTTGTTCTGTCTGTCTGTCTGTTTGTTTGTTTGTTTGTTTAGTAGAGGCCAATAATATGCACAAAAGTAGTTATGCAAATCTACGCAACTTGTATAATCAACAGTACGATCTGGCGCAAGTTTTGCTGTTGGCGGTTCTTTTTAAGTAAAGCATGTGATCTGTTTTTGTTCCATTCTTTGCAGTGTCCGCCAGATGGCGCTGCAGAAGCACCAAACGACAACCCATGCAATTTATAGGATGGGAAGGGAGGGGGCTTGAGAGAACCCTCAAAAGCATCACCTATCACTACAAGCAGGGAAAGAGACAGAGAAGCCGCAAGCCAGCAGTGCAGGCATGGTTGACCCACTTGCATTCAGGACCAGTACGCAGAGCTGCATAGCGGATAGTTTGTTTGAGGGAGGAAGACTAATGCAGAGAGAGGTTGATGGACAAAATATACGGTTCCATGACTTTGCTTGAAAACAGACAGATGCAGTGGGGCTGCAAGAGCCATGAAATGGGGTGTTCTAAGGGTGGGGAGAAAAGTGCACTCTTTTGGGAGGAAACAGCATGCACTTTCAAAGCAGCCTTTGCCACTGGTGCCCTCCAGATCCCATATGATGCTGATGTGGTTTTTAGTCTGACACATCTGGAGGGCACTAGGTTGGCAAAAGCTGCTTTAAAGTAAAGAACACTCCTTTAAGAAAATATCACAAGGGGAAAGTAGTAAGCCTCTTTCTGGAACCCACAACCAGGAGTGGATTTACCACAGACTTCCATCCAGCCCCCCTCCTCATGATTACCTTCTTTTACACAAGGGTCCCACAGGAAGTGTGGGCAACAGGACTGTATCTGTGGGTCAGCAAAACTGCTCACCTGAATTGCCATGTATATATAGCCTTTCATAATTTTTTCTTCATTTCCAAAATGAAAAGAGCCAGGGCTGAAACTTGCTTGCAAAGGAAGTACATGAGAAAGACCTTTCAAGACCAGACCAATAGTCCACCAAAGAATGTCATGACATCTCTAGCTGTGGCCAGAATCCAGCCATTTTCAGGTGCACCCACAAGCAGGGCATGGAGGAAGCAGCCTGCTCCAGTTTGAGCGAGCATCTAGAATGCTGAGGTAGGTTGCCTCTGGACCTGGAGGTTCCACTTAACCATCATAGCTGGCTGTTACTGAGAGGCCTCTGCACTCTGAATCTGCCTCATGCAGCTTTCCCCAGTCAGGTGTCCTCCAAATCCAGCCATTTGTGTGTCTTCTCTAGCTCAGTTGGTTAGGAGTATGGTGCTGATAATGTATGGGGTAACTGCATATTGCTGCATTGCAGGGGGCTGGACTAGATGATCCTTGGGATCCCTTCCAACTCTACAATTCTATGATTTCCATAAAATGTTTCGGCCCATTACAACACGGCCATGCTGCCTGGACTGATGGGATTTGTAGTCCAAAACTTTGCAGGGCAGGGGGGTTCCCACCCACCCCAAATTTTTTTGCATCCCAGTCAAAATGAAACCCAGAAAATGTAAAGAAGGACCCTAAGCTCTCAAATCCAGGTCTCCCACAGAATCACTGTATTCATAAATGCAAACAGAAATTGACTAGGCAGTGGGTAAGAATAGGAAGGGGATTTTAATCCTTCAGTTACAGGAAACCTGTCTGTGAGGTTCCAACAGTGCTTTCATCATGTAGAACAAGGAAATCTGTATAAATATCTCACACATGAGACCCTGAGTCATCCATAGTACTTCTTGCTCAGAGAGGACTCCATTTATCATGCAGGCTAGAAGGGGTGTCTCCCTCCGTAGCTCAGCCATTTCAAAACACACACATTTAAGAGCCACAGGTTACCCTCATAAACCCCCAGGATGTCAAACCCCACTTACTTCCTCCCTTGAGGAGAACATCACTAGGAGCCTGAGCACCTCTGAGCAACTAAATTCAGTATGCAACCTCTGGAATCCTCTGCGCTTGCTGGTGCCACTCTATGCGCCGTGGGAAGAGGATGTGGCCAACAGATGCCACGTAAATTCAAGAGCAGACGCAAAGCCCACATGAACCGAGTCACCTCCTCGTGGGCTATTTCAGTCTTTAGATGTCAGACAAGGCACTACCAACTGACTGGGCATAATGGAGTCTAAGTCCTGCCCCTGACACCCAGATCATGACGACAGCCTGCAGGATGGGGAACCCAGTCCCTTCCTAAGAAAGGGGAAGATAAACCTAAAAAGTAGACTCCCTGGTGCCAGAACAAGAACCCAACACAACCAGAAAGAGAAAGGGAAAAAGAGAGAAAGAAAGAGAGAGAGACCTGTGTCTCAGCTCCCAGAACCAGCAGATTCATTGCCCCGATCAGCAACTACATTGCAGAATGAGCCATGGGCCAGGCATCAACCTTCACCCATCAAAGTCACCCACTGACAACTCTGCTATTACAATGGTTGCTCCCAACATCATTTTCTGAGTTCTCCAGGCCAGGGTTGGCAGAAGACAGATGGGCACCCAGCAGTGGATCAGCAAGCATTTCCAATTCCCCATTATCCAACAAAATTACCCCTCCCCGAAAATATACTGCTGAAATGACGAAAACAGAGCATGTTGTAGAGACAAGGAATGTGCATATGAAAGGGCTGTGGGCAATCTGCAGCCTTCCAGAGGTTGCTGGACTACAGCTGCCATGTCACCCCTGACTACGGGCCACATTGACTCTCGAGGCTGATAGGAGTTGGATTCTAACAACATCTAAAGGGGCAATGGTCCCCTTCCTCTGCTGCAAGTTTCAGAGTAGCTGAACAAAACAGTTTCCAGAAAGGTAGCCATGTTGCCCTGTAGCAGCAGACACAACTATGAAGCTTGTCATATTTTAACCAGAGATCTACCCTCCATTCAGGGACAACGATACTTCCCTTTCAAAGGCCTTAGGACAGCCTTCTCACCAAAGTGGTGAGCTCTGGCTGTATCGGACTACAACTCCCATCAGCCCCAGCCTGCAGAAGATGGGGCTGATGGGAGCTGTAGTCTGAAACAGTTGGCTGGCATCACCTTAGGGAAGGCAGCCTTAGATGCTAGGCCTGCCATTGCTTAACCTAAAAACAGCTCCTCACTAGCAACAGGCCACATCACAGAAAACACCGCAACAGAGGGACAAGACCCCACAAAAAGCCCAGGTGCCAACTCAGTCCCCTTTGCCCCACCCTGGCAGCAAGATCAGCCAGAGCACTGGGGCTCGTTCACCTGCTACACAGTGCTCTTCTGCTTTCTACGAAAGACAAACAGGTCAGCTTCTACCCAAAATAATAAATGGACCCAAATCTGAAACAATGGGACTCCGAAGCCAGGGAGAGAACATTTCAACACCTGCTCTTTGGAACTTCCTGTCTACTGAGATCACGCCGGCACCTTCACTGTACTTTTTTCGATTACTGCTAAAACATTCCTGTTTAAACAAGCCTATCCAGATGCTTAGAAAGCTGAGGTCATTTTAATCTGTTTTAGTATTTTAACTTTTGTATATTTTAAAGTATGGTTGTGATTATTATTTTTTGAATTTGTTGTTTCTGTAAACCACTTTTTAAGAGGTTTTTTTGGGGTTTTTTTACAATCAAGCAATGTATAAATTTTATGAAACAAACGAAGCAAATAAACCTTACCTACCTCTCAGAACCCTGAAAGGAGCCATTCTCCCACAGGGGTTTTTGGTTCTAGCATGATTCAACAGAACTTGAAGCCATCAAGCAGCTTGTAAAGGGCTTGAATTGAAATAATGGCTTCTAGTTTTGCTACAGACATTTATTAATTTGACACTGCTATCTCAGAAAAGCTGAGCTATAATATTTGAGCAGTTAGGGGTGATGCAGATCCTCTCTTTTGGAGGGGGTTGTTTAATAAATATATGACATCGAATTCACACAGGTGGCAAATCCCTTTGAAATATTTTTTTTATTTGGTGGCATCTGTAAACAAGCAATACCTTTTTCTTTTTTCCTGTTTCCTTCATTGTACAATATATGTTGTGTTTTTATGCCCTGTGTATCACTGTATCCATTTCATTCACACATCTTTTATTTTTCTTTTGACTTTATTATCAGAGGCTCCTTGAGTTGAACTTATATTAGTAAAGGTAAAGGGTAAAGGGACCCCTGACCATTAGGTCCAGTTGTGACCGACTCTGGGGTTGCGGCGCTCATCTCGCTTTATTGACCGAGGGAGCCGGCGTACAGCTTCCGGGTCATGTGGCCAGCATGACTAAGCCGCTTCTGGAGGACCAGAGCAGCATACGGAAACGCCGTTTACCTTCCCGCTGGAGCGGTACCTATTTATCTACTTGCACTTTGACGTGCTTTCGAACTGCTAGGTTGGCAGGAGCAGGGACCGAGCAACGGGAGCTCACCCCGTCACAGGGATTCGAACCGCCAACCTTCTGATCGGCAAGTCCTAGGCTATATGGTTTAACCCACAGTGCCACCCACATCCCTAACATTATTTTGTTGTTAATGTTTGTTTCTCTCTTTGTGTTTTGCCTGTGTTAGGATACCCTGTGGACTTTTTGCATTTCAGTGCCCTCTTACCTCACTGCACAACAACAACAAACTCATCTGCCTTCAACCAGCCAGTAGAGAATAATAACACTTCATGGATAAGATAGAGTGGACTTTAGACCACCAAAGCTGTTGTCTAAACAACCTAACAAAAAAACTTGATAAATGAATCAAGACAAGACATCAGCAGAACATAGAGACCAAAATTTCATCTTTGTGGAATGAAGTTCATAGGAACCTGCTGCCTTTTTACCAAGTCATACAGCTGGTCCATGAAGCTCAATATTGTCTACACTGACTGACAGCAGCTGTTTCAGGCATAGGGGACATTCCCAGACCTGCCTGGAGAGGATGCTAGGGGTGGAGGCTGGGACCTTTTGCCTGCAAAGCACGAGCAATATTTCAGTTTGAAAATTCACATCATTACCCAAGAGTGTTTCAGCTTACCAAGTTACTGACTAAAGGTCTTTTGGTTAGCCAGTTTGGAATTTGGCCTCCCTTCTCTCACTCGCTGTCACACCCCCCCGACACCCTCCCCCCTAGCAAATCTGCACAATGTTCAGCCATGAGTGCACAGCCCTGGAATCCAACCTCGCTTGGCTGCACCTCTCTGCTCCTGTAGACGTCATTCCCACACAGGCCAGCCACCCGCCTGCCCTCAGCCCTCCGGGATCTCTCCTGAGCTGTGTGGGAACTGGGGAAGGGGAAGAGGCAAGCACCGGCCCAGGTGACCTGCTGCTGCTGCTGCCAGCTGCTCAGGAGGACTTCTTCACCACTCTCTGCTCAACCTGACCCAACACTGGTACTCCTTCAACAGTTCCCACACCAGGGGTGAGGAACATTTTCCAACCCGAGGTCTCATATTCCCTTCTGAGCAACCTTATGATGGCCACATGACAGTGGCGGGCATGGCCAGAGGCAAAAGTGGGTGGAGCAACCAATGCAATTTTCAACTTGTGTACAGTATGCTAATTTCTACACCTACACACACCTACACACACACACACACACACACACACACAGCCACACACCTCTATCCTCATCAAAGCAAGCATGACACATTTATCGTAGTTCAAGGACACACTCAAGGCAGACCAAAACACTCAACGCAAGGCCAGTGGGAAGTGTGGCCTGAGGAGAGTTTTGAGGTTGATTTAGGCTGGATCTTTACAGATATAAAAAACGCTATCGAAAAATAAATGCTATTGGGGGGGAGCTTCCAAGGCAATGTGCCATTGACTTTGGAATCCACTCTACAGCACGATCTGGTGTCACATTTATAATGTGTAGCTGAGTCCATAGAGAGGCCCAGAGGGCTGTATTTGGTCCCTGGGCCTAAAGTTGCCCACCCCCAGCTTTACACCACAGATGACTTTTCTAAATGCTATCCACTTCAGGGCACTCACCACAGGCATTAGAAAGAGCATGGCACAGGCTATTTTAGAGCCTCCATCATGTTCAGCTTCAACAGAAAGTCTGTGGCTCACTCTGGATACTGAATGGAGTGGCTCTCAGCATCATCCTCTGCTCTAGCAGTTGGTTAAGATCAAGAATGACACTTTCTGGCAATTTCCATGGGGTCACCGTGCTAGTCCCTTGCAGCAAAATCACATGGACTTCAGTCCATCTCAGTGTAGGCCACAATAAGATGCCACAGGATACCCTGTTGGTTCTGCTTTCTGTTAAGGCTGTGATCACTGCTCCCCATTCCTTCCCTGCCTTCATGCTCTGCAGTTCCTTCCATGAAATTTGTACAAATGGCCTAGCTTTCTGGCCAATGCTTGTGGCTAAATTTGTGTTATTTCCAGTTTTACAGTTGTCATTTACTTTCCCGAAATTATTATTATTTAATTAAAATAATTACACTGAGCCGTGGGGATTATCATCATCCTCTGGAACTGACCCAGATGCCAACCTCAGGACCCGCCTGGATTTCTACCTTTGGCCATGCCTCTGGGTATATACCCACCTATGCAGTCAGCAGTAAGGCATTTAGCACAAACACACATGGGCTACACCCTCCTGCAAGCACAGGCAAGCAGCAGGAGATGGATCAAGCCACGCATGCCCTCCCTGCTCCCAGCCGGCAGCCTTGAGAAAAG
Source organism: Podarcis cretensis (assembly GCF_951804945.1). NCBI lineage: Eukaryota > Metazoa > Chordata > Lepidosauria > Squamata > Lacertidae > Podarcis > Podarcis cretensis. Next base: position 35,225,348 of record NC_137177.1, read on the forward strand.
TCATGAAGAAAAGATGACATTTCTAGAGACAGTCGGGGACTCCACCCGGCTTCCCAGGCACCCCTCCTTCCATGGCTGTCACATCTTGAGGCTCCCCTTTGAAATGCCTTTCACTGCAGGTGAATCACAGGTGTTTACAGATACTGGCCAAAAGGCTTCCTGAGCCAACCATTCCCAACCTCGGCTCCCTGGATGTTGCTGAACCACAACTCCCATCTGCAACCAGCTGTCATGGCCAAGGATCAGGGTTGATGGGAAATTTAGTCCACCAACATCCAGGCCCCCAAGCCTGGGAAAGGCAGCTCTAAGCAGTATATGCCAGTTTCAGCAAGTCTCCCCTCATGGCTTCTACTCTTTCTGGCCAAAAGGGTCCCATCTAAACAAACAGCTGTGGTCAGGGGAAGGATCCTCTCCCATATCTAAGAAGTCCACAATTTGGAACTGCCCTTGGTAACCAAGCAACAGGCTGTGATCAGCAGGATCCTAACCTTCCACTTGTCCCTGAGGCCAGGGATACCCCCAACTCCAGTGTAAAGTTAGAAAGTGAGGCTGGAGGCTCTAGAACCGTAGACAAGGCAGCAGCCAATCCCCCAGTTTTCCTCTCAGACTCAGAAATGGGGCAGGAGGCAAGGATTACCACACAGGTGTCAGGAGGGTACCCGACCACAGCTGGGAGGGGCTCAGGCATGTCATACTAACAGGAGGGCAACAGTATACTCATCATGGCAGGCAAAAGCGTGGAAGCTCTGCAAAGTGCCCCCCAAGTGTTTTTGACTCCAATTCCCACCAGCCCTAGCAACATGCGGCAGTGCTGGCTGAGGCTGATGGGAGTTGTAATCCCAAACAGAGGGCTGGTGTACACAATGGCAGGACACCGTACAGCTTGCAGCAGTTCAAAATATAGAAGGAATTTATATTAGAATACCACAAGTGAGAAGAGAGATGAGGGTCCCTTGCTAGCAGAGCAGGAGAGCCTCTTCCTTCTGAGTAACCACCAGACTTTAAGCCTCCTTAAGGGCATCAAGGGTAAATGTTTAACTCCCAAAGAATTTTCTGAGAATTGGTTTTGAACAGGCTCTCAATTCCAACAGCCAGAGAGGAAGCAGGCCTTTCCAACCCTCATACAGAAGCAGAAAAAATATTTTTCAAGACACCACACAAGGACACTCTCTCCTTCCTTCTTTCTCTCTCCCCCTGAGACACACACAATCACATCAATCCTTGGAACAGGCCAGTACCCTGTCAGCTGTCCAACAGGCTTTTCACATACAAATATGAACTCTGAGGAACCCTGGTGGGGAACTTACTGGAATCAAGGATTCAAAAGCTCAAGTCAATTCCTCTTTTCAGCAGCCACTTCACACCAAAAGATTAATTCTGATTGCACACTGAAAGGAGAGGCTTCCTTTTCATCATGGATCTACAATGGTGCTTAGGAACGCAATTAGCCATATGCTGGATGGATAGGAGGTCTTTTGAGGGGAGACAGTGACATTGTGACTCCCCTATGGGATATGCATTTGGGAGTCCCTTCCCAAAAAACTATCCAAGATGTTCCCCAAGTTTAGTGGGCATTGGTTGTGTGATAGTGTGGGGAGGGACTTCTCCTGAAAATGGAACGCAACACAAATCTGATTTTGCATTTTTAAAGGATTCCTAGAATGGTGATTCTTGAGAATGCAAAGTTACAAAAGAGCAAGTAATTGTAAGAAAGTCTTAATGTTCTTTGCCTATACAATGAAAGTAGGTGCTGCATGTTGCACCATTGCACTTCTGTAACCATCCTGCCCAAATTCAAAATAAGTAGATCTAAAAGAACAAAGTCTCTTGAGTATCATCAAGGCAGAGGAGAAAGGAGGCAGACCTACAGCTGAGCAGCAATTACCTTTTTAGCATGTTATGGCTGAAGTCGTGTGTGTACCTCTTTGTATCCTTTTGATCCAATAGGGGAGATTAACCTTATCTGCATCATAATCCTCCAAGGATCAGAGGAACACAAAGTAAGATGACAACTTAAAACCTTCGGGACCTTTTCAAAACAAGCACAGTTGGCTCAAAGAGGAGTGACTATCTCTGCCTGTTAATAAGGTGGATTTTTCCACAAGGTGATCTAGCCAGTGAACTTGGAGGGTTAAAGACCAATAATAGTGCAGCCTGGCTTACTTGCTTCAATCCTCGGGCACTCTCCACTCTGCAGATAACAAGGTATGGATATCAGACACCGCCATGCTCTCAATTGGTTTCCCTGTGTTACTCTAAAGTGGGGGGGATATGAGGGTAAGCAGACTTCTTTTGGGATCTCCACCATCCTGCTCCCAAGGCTTAGGGCTCCGTATTCCTCAAGACGCATTGTTTTTGAGATCATACAACTCTTGCAACACACCCACCACACATCCAGCTTTCCTTTTGGCCTCCAGCCCTGGCCTACTACTCACTTCTGTTTACACGGGGCTTCCCATGTGCAAGCTTCATTGTGCTTCCCCTCCACTGTGCAAAAGTTGGTAACTATTATTCCCATTATGCAGATTGAGATCAAAGTCTAAGGCAGGCCAAGGCTGAGGAGCCAAAGACCTAGCTGTGTGTGCTGCCTGTCTATTACCAGCAGAGTGCTTGATACAGTAACTCTTTGCCTTCCAGATGTTTTGAACCACAACTCCCAGCAGCTCCTGTCAGTGGGCAAAGGTTGCATAGATATATCCACAGCAGCTCATAGTAAAGGTAAAGGGACCCCTGACCATTAGGTCCAGTCACGACCGACTCTGGGGTTGCGGCGCTCATCTCGCTTTATTGGCCGAGGGAGCCGGCGTACAGCTTGCGGGTCATGTGGCCAGCATGACTAAGCCCCTTCTGGCAAGCCAGAGCAGCGCACGGAAACGCCGTTTACCTTCCCACTGGAGCGGTACCTATTTATCTACTTGCACTTTGACGTGCTTTCGAACTGCTAGGTTGGCAGGAGCAGGGACCGAGCAATGGGAGCTTACCCCGTGGTGGGGATTCGAACCGCCGACCTTCCAATCGGCAAGTCCTAGGCTCTGTGGTTTAACCCACGGTGCCACTGCATCCCAGCAGCTCATACTTGGCTGCAAAAGAAAGAGATCTTGTGGCCTTGTTGTAGTCCCTGGCCTTGGGCCCACATCTAGGTTGCTGCCTCTTGGGACATCTCACATACCACATGCCTTTCCAGAGACATCTGTGTGAAGCGTGTGCCACAGAAGCACCAAAAATCTAAGCTCCCTTTGCCTGAGCACTGGAAAAAAGAGAGAGTAGGGAATGAACAGGTGTCGGCGGGCAGAGAAGGTGCCCTGGTTCACCTTGTCCAGCTGAAAAGAAAAGGAAAGGCAGGTTCTGCTGGTGCAGGAAGAGATAAGAGGGCTCAGCTGTGATTGAGGCACAAACAGGAGGCCTCTTTGCTTCCCATCCCACCCCCAAAAAGTAAACAGCCCAATGCAGTTGTGGCAACACCAGCACCTTGAGGAAGTTTTTAGCATTCTCCTGAGAAGGGAAAGAAAGAGACTCTAGGTTAAACCCTTGGCTGCAGATCCCCAGGCATAAAAAGGAAGCCAGTCAAAGATAGTCCTTGGATCTCCAGGACAACGGCTGGCTGTCAAAGGACCGCAGGGACTTCCAGGAGCAGTATGGTGGATTGTGCTCCTCTCATGATTTTTGGCAATGCTCACAGAAGCCTTTTTCTCACGCTCACCACAGGCTGGCCAAACTCAAAAGCTCAGAGTGGAAAAATTGGCAAAGCTGGAGGCACCGCTTGCGCCGGCAGCCTCTTAATCTCCCCAAGGCCTGACCGACTTCATTATGCAGCCTTTGTTTACGCCCATCTTTTTTCACTGGAGGTTCCAACCCTGACAGTGCAGGAAAACTCATCAGCTAGCAGGAATCAGGCCTGCAAGGGAGAACCACAATGAGGGATCAGAGCTTTCCCTCTCTATTATACACGAACTGAAGCCAGGTATCTGACAGGACAATACGGTTCCAGTTTGCGGAATCTGAAGCAACACACCTTTTGCTACATCCCGATAATACTGTGTGGCACCAACACGTCCACCCCTAACTCCCACACCACAAAGACAACATCACTGAAGTGTCGAGGGGGGGGGAAGCTGATGGAGGAGAGAACACAAAGAGCTCGAAGGATTTGCCGAAGATCTCAGAAACAGAGCTGCTTTCTTCCAAGAGGAAATTCCACATCCACACTATACATAAGGATTAATGAGAAATGGACCTTTGCCAGGGGAAAGGCGGGAGAAAGAAACTGAGGCCTGTCCCTTGAAGAATGAAGTAACTAGTAAACTTGGTGGTGGGGGTGGGTGGGATAGCATGTTGGGGCCATGTCATACAAGACAATTTCTTATGAGGGTATTTTCACACAGTAAGACAGTACAGTGGTACCTCTGATTAAGAACTTAATTCGTTCTGGAGGTCCATTCTTAATCTGAAACTGTTCTTAACCTGAAGCACCACTTTAGCTAATGGGGCCTCCCGCTGCCGCCAGAGCACGATTTCTGTTCTCATCCTGAAGCAAAGTTCTTAACCTGAGGTACTATTTCTGGGTCAGCAGAGTCTGTAACCTGAAGCGTTTGTAACCCGAGGTACCACTGTATACACTGTAGTATGTGAGAGAGAGCTCAGGAGCAGGGCTCACTCCACCGGTTCTGCTGTGACAGGCCAGCCCCGCCAGCCTCTTCCTCCTTCCTCTTCACTGTCATCCTGGGGGCAGTCATTCCATAAGACTGGCGGGGGGAGGGGCAGAATGGGGAGACAGAAGCAAAAAGGCTCATTTCATCAGCTTTGCTGGAGGGCCAGTTCCATCCGACACCTCTTGCCCCCTGAACTGTGCCAACTGGTCAATATAAGAACAGCTGTGTAGAAAGTGGTGCCCAAGTTTTTTATTTTCCTCTTCCCTCCCTGTCCCTTTTGCTTTGCATGTCATTTTTTGTTTTTTTATGGCAAGCCTCTGATAGGGAAATGTCTTTTTTTAATTGTATGTAATTCACCTTGGGAGCCTTTTTGGCTGAAGAGCTATGGTACAAATGCTCTAAATAAATAATAATGTATTTCCACTGAATTCAACAGCAGCTTTCCACTTTGTCGGCATATCACACTTTGGGGGAGACACACATGGTTTCCTTACTATAAACTTGTCTAGCGATTATAAACCTGTCTAGCGATGAAGTAGGGACGCAGGTGGCGCTGTGGGTTAAAGCCTCAGCGCCTAGGACTTGCCGATCGAAAGGTCAGCGGTTCGAATCCCTGCGGCGGGGTGCGCTCCCGCTGCTCGGTCCCAGCGCCTGCCAACCTAGCAGTTCGAAAGCACCTCCGGGTGCAAGTAGATAAATAGGGACCGCTTACCAGCGGGAAGGTAAACAGCGTTTCCGTGTGCGGCTCTGGCTCTGGCTCTGGCTCTGGCCAGAGCAGCGATGTCACGCTGGCCACGTGACCCGGAAGTGTCTCCGGACAGCGCTGGCCCTCGGCCTCTTAAGTGAGATGGGCGCACAACCCCAGAGTCTGTCAAGACTGGCCCGTACGGGCAGGGGTACCTTTACCTTTACCTTAGCGATGAAGTGGCTCTTGGGATCCCGCCTGGCAGAGCTATCCTGTGATTGTACCTGCCAAACTGACTAAGTCTGTGAGACTTCAGTAGAGCATGAGACTCTTAACCTTAGGAACATGGGTTCAAACCCCAGGTTGAGTGAAAGATTCCTGTATTGCAAGGGGTTGGACTAGATGAACCTTGTGGTCCCAACTCCACATTTTTCTTTACTTAATAGTAACATACTAACTACAAATTGCTCTCTTCCCCAAGTAGGCTTGCCTGGTAGCCCATGCATGTATGAAGTCCATAGATCAAGACATTCATTTCAGGAATAGCATTTGGAATTGCATTCTTCTTTATTTCAGGTTTACTTCCCCAGAACTGCCACCAGAGAGCCCTACCTACTACAGGAAGTCTGAAGGTAACTCACTCTCTTTTATGGGACCAACATTGAGGCAACTTTTACTAAAGCCACTTTGGGTAGGGGGTCCTGCCCATGGGCATAGCTGGGGGGTGATCTGTGAGTGGCATCTGCCCCTCCTAGATCAGGTAAAACAATAGAAATACTTAACTAACTGACCAATCACATCGGTCCTGACCCCAACAACAAAAAACCATTGTCCTGCCCCAATTTCACAGCATCCTGCAGTTTGCACAGTGGCAATGCCAACATCCCCACCCCTTAAAAAAATGCCAGGAAGAAGCTTGGCGCTTGTGCTTCATTGCAAACAGAGCACATTTCTGCTTTTGTGTTTATGAAGGGTTTTTCTTCAAGGCCCTCAAGGAAGGAGGCTTCTCTTCAGTTCCAGCAGGAAGCCTCCATTGGCAGCTCCTCTCTCTACAGAAGCATGGCAAGACAAGGGCAGAGAGAAGGAGCACTGATGTAAACATGAATGTATCACTACTCTGCTCCAGCCAGCCCAGGCAGGTCCCCACACCCTACAGCTCCTCTGCCTCCACGGCTTCCAGAGTGCCCGAGGGGAGCTGCTGCTGAAATGGCATTCCAAAAATGTGCCAGCCGTGAAGCTCCAGCAGATGCCTGACAAGTGCCCACGTGCGCACTCACTGCTTTTGTGCAACTGCCCTGCACATCAGCAACACAGCTGGCAGCCAGCTCCCCTCTGCACTGAAGATGGGGCCTCTAGGATTGATTCACATGGACCAAAACTCCGGTTCATAGAATCACAGAATTGCAGAGTTGGAAGGGACCCCAAATGATCATCTAGTCCAGCCCACTGCAATGCAGGAATCATTGAAAGATGGGCATCCAACCTGTTTAAAAACCTTCAGTGGAGGATAGTCCACCACCTTCTGAGGAAGTCCATCCACTGTTGAACAGCTCTTACCGTCTGCCTAATGTTCAGTAGGATTCTCCTTTCCTGTCATTTCAATCCATTGGTTCGGGTCCTATCCCTTGGAGCAACAGAAAACAAACTTGCTCCATCTTTCTGGTGTGGGTCACTCAAATGATATTGGTGGTTCAAGACTGACAAGAGAAAATCCTGCTCCCCAGAGGCTCTCCTGTCCCCTCTTTTCCCCCCAGCACTGCAAGCTCCTTGCAGGCAGATACCCCTTCCCCCCTTTCTCAACTCATGCTACTCTAAAAAGTACATTGACGGCACTGTACAAACAGTTTTTGAAAATCACCCTGAACATTTAAAAAGCGGGATGGGGAGGTTGATAGTGGAAACTAAGACACAATGAATGGAGAAGAGGAGGGCAGTTTTGGTAACACAGCAGAGAAACAAGGGAGTCATGGAGGCAGACAGGAATGAAGACCTCTGTGTTGGCCAACAGAGAAAGAGGAAACTTCGGAAGCAGGCGGCAAGGAGCAGACGTGGGCTGCTCGCAAAAGGTGTGCATGCAAGGAGGGGGGGGTGGAGATGTTTTGGATGCAGAAAGACGCCCCCACCCATCCGCAGCACCACCACAGAAAAGGAACTTTGGAAGCAGAAAAAGCAAACAAGAAAATTGGGGGGGGGGGTGAGAATTCAAAAAGAAAAGAGACGTGCAGACTGACAGAGAATTAATTAAGTCCTGAGAAAAAAGGCAGCGAGGCCAGACCTTTTGTGAAGTTCTCAGAGGCCTCGAACCCCAAGCAACTAATCGCTGTTTATAGCAGAGCCCTGGAAGCTGCCAGCATGTGGGGGTTCCCCAGGGGGAGGGCACCAGACATGATGGCAGGCCAGAGGCCCTTCTAGATTTATGTGAAAAGGAAGGAGCGCCTCCCATGAAGGCACAACCACCTGAGGAGCGGGGGAGGGGAGGGGAGAGATGCTGCCTCACCTGGGAGACCAGGGCAAAAGGAGGATAAGCTGGAAAAGGGGGGCCTGACGCAGGAGAATGGGTCCCTTGGCTCCATGTGGGCACACAGCATTGCCAAAAGCAGGACAAATTGAGCAGCTGCAGTGCTGCTTGCATACAGCAGCTTCTCCCCACCCTTGAACTTGCTTAAAAAGCAACCATGGACTTTTAAGGCAATGCAAAGCCACCCTAATATACAGCCACACGCCTGCAAGAAAGCGCCCCAGGTCACCATCCTCATTGACAACAACTAGGCCAAGGGACCAGCTGTAGCTTCATCAAAAAGGGGTTGTGATTGATATACGGAGAGGGATAGAGATATAACTGCCTATTAGCAGTGCTGTTTTTCTAGAAAAAGAGGTTCTGGAACTCACCATGAACACCTCTCTTGCTCTCTTATAAGGGCAATGGTGACCACCTAAGAGGTGCAAGAACTGAGTTCCAGTCGATAAAAAGCCCTGCCTATTAGTGATGTCAGATAAAATGGAACCTCCACAGACAGGAGCAGTATAGCTCTGAATACCCAGATGTTGAGGGCAAACATGAGATAGCCACCAGCTGCACACCCTCCTGGAGATGATTCCCACAGGTGGGGTTGGTAGCCTCCATCCCCCAGCCTAAGCTCATGCAGGTGGCAGAAAGCAAGAAAAAGCCACCCGCCTTTGCATCTGGCCCCACCTGCAGCTGAAACCCCATAAGAAATGTAGCCCTCTCCACAAGGTCAGCAGCCCAGCCATGGTCCACAACAACCAATGTTTCTGTGAATATGCCGGTACACTTCTGTGAAACACAGAAGTGTCTCACTGCAGGCTCAGTGTCCATCTGAAGACCTGGACAAACTGGACAGTGACTCTGGAGGCTGTTTGCTGCTTTCCCCTGACATGGGTGGGCTGGCATCTGCTTGTGGCCCCTGCATGTGGACTGGATTTTTATTGGAAGTATGGGGGCAGCCTCGGCTGTGCATGGGACCTTATGAACCCATAAATCCTTCTGCTTCACTGAGCCCCCTCAATTCCCCTCTTCTCAAGCGTCCGGGTGCTTTCAAGGAATCCCCTTCAAACGCTCTCCAACCTTCCCACAGCAGCTTAGGAAACAGGAAAGAAGAAAAATAGAGGAGTGGGGGGAGAGAGAGAAAGCAGCCTTGAATGAGGGAGTGAAAAAGGCCCTTTTTGCCAGTTGAACAAAAGCTGCGGTGTCTTCACAAACAAGCCTGTTATTCTAACACCAAACCCAGAGGCTACTTGGCAGAGATGGGAAATATGAAAATGTTAGGCTTGTGGGAACCATCCACACTGCGTCTTTTTCTGGTATGCTGGGCCTTTTCCGAGTGTATTTTTGTAACATCTTCCACGCAGGCAGGCCACCCACTTCCAACACAAACACAAACACCACTCAAGTGAGTCAAAAATCACTCCAAGGGGCCTGCGGATGCATGCTGTTCTGGTCCAGAAGCTGCTCTGAGAGAGTGGCTACAGCAGCTCTGATGCCCTCCAGACTTTCCAGCCGACACGTGCCCCTCCAGGAGTTTTGGACTACAACTCCCATAAGGAGGACCCAAGGGAACAGCACTCTGCCCCCCCCCAATTCCCATCTACTGGTGTACAAGGGCATAGTACCTCTGGCAGCAGTGGCAGAATGTAGCCACCCTGGCTAGGACCCATGGATAGCCTGACCCTCCAGGAATTTGCATAAGTCCGAGGAAATAAAAAACCCCAACAGAGAAGCATCCCCTGCAATCAGCTTTCTACATGTCATGCTGAGAAAAGGTAAACCCAAGAGGTCATTCTTGGTAGACCTCAGAGATTGCAATCATGTAAGGAAGAGAAGCAGGAGGCGGCCTTCTCAGTGTATAGCTCTTGCTCCCAAAGCAAACATTGTATGGAGAAGGATCCCAAACAGGCTCAAGTCTTGCAAATCCTGTTAATGAATCCACTGTGGGAATGTGAGGGAAGAGCAAGTAGTTAGGCCAACTGCAGATAAGAAATAAATAATAATTTTATTATTTATACCCCACCCATCTGGCTGGGTTTCCCCAGCCACCCTGGGCGGCTTACAATTATTTGGATTTGCATTACACTGCCGAGTTAAGTCAGTGCAATTGAGTCAATGGTAGATAATAATGCACACACCATGCGTATAATGGCTACAGTCTGCATTGTGACGACTTTGCAGGTTAACTGCCCCAACCATTCAGACCTCACGGGTGGGCCTGCAGGCTTAAAGCGCCAGGTTCCACACTTCCCCAGCGGAGGGCGAGGCACTGAAATTGAGGGTTGTTAGGCTGCAATCCTCTCTCAAAAGAGGCCTTGCAATGTTGAGACAATGGGAGGACCCTTGAAATAAGAAGGAAGGCAACTTGGAGGCCTCCTGCTGCGATAAAATAAATCGGTTTGTCAGAGAGATTCTCCTTGCTGTTTTAGCGACTGGCGCTGAAGATGTGGAGCATGAAAACCCTGCGCGTGTCTGGCCAAGTTCTAATTTGAACAGCCGAACGAATTCTCATTTGGTTTTGCTAGACAGATCCAGCTGCAGCAGACCATCGCTGCATGGATTGCGTGTGTGTGTGTGTGTGTGTGTGTGTGCGCGCGCGCGCGCACGCAGGGGGGAAGGAAAGAGAGATTTTTGGATGCAAACAGAAAGCGTGTTTCTGCAAACAGAAACCTCCACCATTTATCTCCCAGCTCATGTGGAAATCCCCCTCACCTCGCTTTCCTCCTAATCAGGCACATTCACCAGAAGCAGAAACTCGGCTCGTTTCATGGAAACTTTTAAAGGGGCATTTTGCCCTCCACTTGTTACACTAGAGTCTCCCCACTCTATTCCCTATTCCCCTCAATGCAACCTTGAAAGTCACAAGGCAGCAATAAAGGAATTTGTGATCATCAAAAAGCAAAGAAGGATCAGTATTCCGCTCCCTGGAGGGTTGCTCTCCTGTCTTAAAACCTATTTGCCCATTAGAAACCAAATTAAATCATGCAAATACTAACATTTCTTTGCTTAGTTTGCGTTCAGGCTAGCCATTCCCAACCTGGTGCCCCCCAGTGGCTTTGGACCACAGCTCTCCTTGGCCCCAGATGACATGGACCTGCTCCCTTTAGCCCCAGCATCATAAAGGTAAAGGTAAAGGTACCCCTGCCCGTACGGGCCAGTCTTGACAGACTCTGGGGTTGTGCGCCCATCTCACTTAAGAGGCCAGGGGCCAGCGCTGTCCAGAGACACTTCCGGGTCACGTGGCCAGCGTGACATCGCTGCTCTGGCCAGAGCCAGAGCCAGAGCCGCACATGGAAACGCCGTTTACCTTCCCGCTGGTAAGCGGTCCCTATTTATCTACTTGCACCCGGAGGTGCTTTCGAACTGCTAGGTTGGCAGGCGCTGGGACCGAGCAGCGGGAGCGCACCCCGCCGCAGGGATTCGAACCGCCGACCTTTCGATCGGCAAGCCCTAGGCGCTGAGGCTTTAACCCACAGCGCCACCTGCGTCCCACCCCCAGCATCATATGGCCATATAATTCAAGGCAGTTGGAGAGCACCAGGTTGGGGAAGAAGCCTGATATAAGCACAAAGAGGCCACCAAACATTACAAGGAGCTTGTTCATGCAGCCCAGCACATTTCAAGTCTGGGATACCCTTGGTGCTACTTCCCCTTAGCAAATGCAGTTCTGCCCATGTGAAGCCAGGCGAGGGGATTTCAAAAACTGACACCACGGCCAAGAAGGCTGTGCACCTTGTGAATTCCTGCCAAGCATGAGTAAATTGCTCATACTAGCCAAAAGCAAACTTTGAGGCTGGAGCTTTCTAGTACTTGGTGGGAGGCAAATGGCCCTTCAGGTCTGCAGAGTAGGATGATCAGGAAGCCTGGAGCACAGTCTGCCCAGCCCAAAGTAGCAATAAAGCTCTGGTGGAACGGGAGGCCAGGAGCCAGAGTGTGACCCCTGGCAGCCCTGGTTTAAAAAGTAGGTATGGGGACAGTTTTATAAACGTCTTGTTGGTGCTGATGCTGACACACAGCGGGGCATTCTTGGTGGTGTCTCCCTGCTTGTGGAAATCTCTCCCTGGTGAGGCGACAGTCTGCCATGTTATTCATGTTCATCCACACATCTGATGGCTGAATGATACCTGTTCCGTGCAACCTTGAAATTATTACCTGCGAGGATATGTAGCTGTTTAACAATATTTTGAGATGTTCTTAACATTTTCAAACATTTCAATTTCTTTAAAATTTATTGCATTGATATGACTCTTGATTGTTTGTCCACCGTGGCTCCCTTTTAGAGGAAAAGTGGGATAGAATTTTAAAATAAAGTTTTTTTGTGTGGTTTTTTTGTAATAATTTTTATTACATTTCGCATTTCCCCCCAAAAAATTATATTATGACATATATCATAATTCACCAATCCCAAATAGTCCCTCCCCTCCCTTCCCCCCAGACTTCCCTCAACCTCCTTTTCTAGTTTAAAACAATATCAAATCCTGCTTATTTCCTTTCCATTCATTTTTTATATTTACCGTAATCTTCTAACTTATATAAATTTTGTTATTTGTAAATGTTTACTCAAAACCTGCTAATGAGTACAATTCTTTGCATTGTTTCTGTAGGTAATTTTAAAATAAAGTTAAACACACACACACACACACACACACACACACACATATGCCTTACACCCATGTTCTCCCAACCATCCTTATAAAACAGCCCTGCAAGGTGGGCCAGTGCTGGTATCCCCAGGCTGCAGGAAAAGGGTGTGGGGAGCCAAGCCTGAGAGGAAAAGGGGCTTGGCTAAAACCACGACGCAAGCTTGAAATAGGAATTTTACCAGCTTGCTCTGGCAGGAAGTCCCCAGGCTCCATCTACTCTCAGGTGGCCTTTGCGCCCCCAGGAGCCTTTAAAAAGCCTCCAACATTCATTTTGGAGTGAGGAAGGAAAGACGAAACTTCAACCACAGGCCATCAAGAAATACTTAGGACTGCACCCACCCACCCTGATCCATGCAGTTTCCCACCCATCTCCACAAGACAGCACTGGGATGCTGCAAAGGATCGTGCCCCTTGCCCCAGGGGTGGGGGTGGGGGCTAGAAAAGTCTCAAGGCACCTACACACAAACACAAACACACACACACACACGGAGAGAGTCATAGCTCAGGCTGTCTTATCATACACCGACACCTTGAGTGGCCCCAACTGCTTCCAGTTCAAGGAAATTAACACATGACTGGGCAAAAAAGCAAAAATACGGAAAATAAACACTGGAAATGGGGGACTGGAGGTGGCATCCTGAGCCCTGCCTACCCCCCCAGACGCCACCTGATGGCACCCCGGGGCAAGGATTCAAGCGGCCAATTCCTCCTAGCTCTTGTCTTTAACTGTCATTTGAAAGCAGTTTGCTGCAAATAGCACCTTCAGAGGTGATTTCCAGCAGGAAAGTGGCACAGAGAATGGGGGGAAGGGAAGAGAGTCATGCTCTCCTCCTGGTCATGATCTGGAATTAGTGGTGCACACAGAGTTTTTGCTGACAGAGAGTGGCCAGTTTTAAGCAGACTTTTTAGGCACAGGCTTAGCACAACATGCAGCTTGGCTCAGACAAAACTGTTTCTGCCGCTCATGGAACATGAATTCTTCTTTCCTGGCACACCTCTGTAGTCTATGGTCAAATGTGCTTTGCAGGTTTCGGTTGTAGTCCAAAAACCTGCAAGACCTGTTCACCCAGGCAGGACACCAAGGGGGCGGGGAGAGAGTTAAGAAGTAAGGCCAGAAGGAACAATGCCTTCATTAGAGCACCTCTAACTCCTGAGAACTGGTGATCACTCTCAAGCCTTGGCAGAAAAGTCAGCCTTCTAAGGCTATCTATGGCGGACATTCTCAGAACAGACTTTCTCATCCCTTTCTCCCCTTCCCTGCAGCACAAGAGGTTTGAGTTTGATTGCACCCAGTGGTTAGAGCAGAGGTTGGCAACCCAGGGCCCATGGGCCAGTTCCGGCCCATGAGCCTTCCTGGAACCGGCCCACGGCTGTTCCGTGGAACGGCATGGGGATTCTGTGCTTTTCCCCCCGCGGTGCCATTTTTTTTCTTGCCGCAGGGACCGACTTCCGGGTCAGAAGAGCGCTGGAAATAGCATGTGCACACATGAGCATACATACGCATGCGTACATACTATTCCCAGCACACTTCCGGGACGGAGGAGCGCCATGCACATGTGCACACGTTATTTTCAGCGCTCTTCCAACCCGGGAGAGTGGCAGAAATAGCTTGAGTGCACAGGAACGCACGCTCCGGCCTACTGAAAGGTCTGCCGGAGAGTGGACCAGACCAGCCTCAACAAACGTTGCCGACCCCTGGGTTAGAGTCTAAGACTAGGACCTGGAAGACCAGGGTTCAAATCACCACTCGGCCATGAAGCTCCCTGGGTGACCTTAGGGGCCAGACACCATCTCTCAGGCTAACCTACCTCGTAGCGTTGTTGTGTTGAGGAGAACCACATACACCACACCTTGAGTTCCTCAGAGAAAAAGGTAGAATTTAAATGCAATAAATAAGTAACTTGAAACAGATACCCTGGGAAAACACTTTAACCACCTATTTCAGGGAAGCTGAAGGGTGGTGAAGGTATTGGGCAAGTGGCAAGGACAAGATCTCAAACAATGTTCTTACATTCAGAGCCTGAAAGAACCCAGCCCTGTTTTGCTAGCCAAATCAGTCCAAGCAACATGGACACTCCCTAGCAGGTATGATTTCGGGGAACACCCAGATTCAGTAAATACACAGCCACTAAAGAGTCAGAGGACCAGATAAATCCCATCCGAAGACACAGTTATCCACCTTGGGCAGACATTAGCATCGTCTTGGGTCAGAAGACTGGGTTTTGAGTGTATCTTTAGGGAAACAGGCACGGGGACATATGGTCAGGGGCAGATGATGTTTTCATCACCAGACAATGATACTGCATTCAGAATGGTGACCCCAAAACAGCAAAAAGGCAGGGAGGGGGCACGCTGCTTGTGCTTCAGCCCAATTTCTGGCACTTAACCCACTTTACTGCGTCAACATCTGGCTCACACTCCAGAGAGACTCCAGTGGAAAGCTACTGGTTACATGTCCAATTATGACACACAGCTGCAGCCTCAAGGCAGAAGCAAATCACCCCACAGAAACTCAAGGAAGCAAAGGCCATTTCTAAAAAGCGCTTTTGAGGACAGAGAACGCACCTAGAAGTTAACAAAAGGAGAAAACACACCGTAAAACAATATAACCCATGGTATGAAACACTCAAGACAAGGGAGCAGCAAACTTTTTCAGCAGGGGGCTGGTCCACTATCCCTCAAACCTTGTGGGGGGGCCGGACTATATTTTGGAAAAAAAATAATGAACAAATTCTTATGCCCCACAAATAACCCAGAGATGCATTTTAAATAAAAGCACACATTCTACTCATGTAAAAACACGCTGATTTCCGGACTGTCTGTGAGCCGGATTGAGAAGGCGATTGGGCCAGATGTTGTGGGACTTCCACTGCCATCTGCCCCTGCTGACAGGGGATGATGGGAGTTGTAGTCCAGTAGCATCCAGAGGGCACCTGGTTGGCAAAGGCTGGTGTCATTAACACTGGCAAATCCCCACCCCTGAAACTTACACACAGAAGGTCAGGTAAGAAAACGCCAAGGGGCTGCTGCTCCTTAATGGAGAACAAAGCTTCAGAGCTATGAAGCAGGGCTTCTCCCTCTCCTCATCCCCCAGAAACACACCTTTGCCACCTGAATGGGGTTCATGAATGAACCTTCAATAGTTCAGTTGTTTTCTGAGACTGCTTTAGGGCAGATAGACTGAAGGAAGCCATCTTCTGTAGGAAGGCTTAGCCAGAAGCATTTTAAGGGTCCAAAGGTTTCCTGGACAATGGGCCAGGCACACAGGGGAGGAAAAGTGGTCCAGAAACCTTGGCTACTGGAACTTTGCCTGCTGGAAAACAACAAGCCAGCTGGGGAGAAAGTGAAACCCACAAGACAAGGTTGATGCCATAATAAAATCTTGGTCAAAAGAGCTTCTCCCTCCACGTGAGCTAAACAGGAAGCCACTGGGCACTTTGCATAGGGCGTGTGCATGTGTGTGTGTCTGTTCAAGAGCAGTGACCGTCATGGCTGCTGCCCATCAAAACTTGAGGCAGGAAATTTCTCCTGGAAAGCTCAGTGACCTACATTAGCAATGTGACTTCCAGCCTAAGGGAACAAATAAGACAATTAACAGGAGGGCTTTGCTTCTGCAAGGACCCTCTGGGGAATGACGGGGAGAGAACACTGCTGACTCAGCATGGATCAAAATGGGGATATTCCTATTGTTATTCATTCAAATGCAAGCTCCCACTTAACTGGCCAAAAGCCCCCATAATGGCTTACATGACAAAAATCAATACCGGGAGACAAATGGGTTCAGAAATCCCCAGTCAGCCATGAAGCTCCCTAGGTGACCATTGGCCAGGTTCCTGCCTCTCCACCTCACCTACCTCAAAGGGTTGTTGTACGAATCAGAGGCAGAATTATGTACACCGCCCTCAGCTCTTTGAAAGAAGGGCAGAAATTCCCATGCCATAAACTAAAATGAAGTATACCAATTACAACATATTTGTCCTAATGTATTATTAAAGTACAGTTTTGGCAGTTTAAAAGACGCAGAGCCACCGGAAGGGCAAAATAAAAAAAACCCTCTATACTGAAAAAAGAAATTAAGGTTGAGATAATTACCGTATTTATTTCATTTCCTTGCATTTATAAACCCATTCTTCATTGTTTTAACAATCCCAGGATTGTTATAACATAAAACAAATCACAATGACTGCTGCAAAAAGAAACAAATCCAACCCATCAGAGAAAAATTACTAAAGCATTATCATAATGATATAGCTGCTATGTATTATAGCAGGTTTTTAATACAGCAACAAACCATATTACAACTACACGCAGAACCCTGGACATCTTTAGCCAGTGCCAAAAAACCAAGGAATGTGAGCACTAGACACACCGCAACAGGGCATTCCAGGGATGGGGTGCCACCACCAAAAAGGTATTTCCCCACATTTTCACACAGCATTGTTCACCTGATAGCAGGACAACTATAAGAACCTCTAGTACCAAACTTAAAGCCTGGGCAAGTGGAGAAGGGGAAGGGGTTCCTTCAGAGATTTGGAGCTGACTCAACATTGAACTGGGCTTGGAAACGTATTACAGATTTTTCCGAACAGACCTCATGGTGACAAAAAGGGCACTCCACACAGGCTCAAAGGTGTTTTCTCCATTCCACCCATCTGCAGGATAGATGGATGGTGTTTTATTTTGTTAAGTTTTATTTATATCCCACCCTTCATAAGAAGCCCAGGACAGGTTATTCTAAGTATCCAAGTTCTAACATTAGATTCTAAGACATATCTTCCTTCAATCCAGTTAAGAACTGTATCACATTTCGCAAGGGCCTCACGTACAAAAAGAATCATATCAGCAAAATACTTTTACGGGATCATGGCATCACAGCAGAAGTAATCCAAACAGCACCTGTGGGTCATTCTCCCCTCCCCATGACCTGTTCATGGGACCCACTAGGGGGTACCAAATCTGTGGAACGTTGTGATCCAGTCTTCATCCCATGCATTCAGTATGTCACGTGGGGCTAGAAAGAGGCCACATCAAAAGTGCAAAATTTACCATTTTATTTTACCTTGCCCATCTGGCTGGGTTGCCCCAGCACATCATTCAAACTGAAAGCCATGAGCCCCAGTCTACCCTGGGATGCCTGTAGCTTCTCAAGTGATGAGAAGGTATTCTGCACATGCTCAGAGGTTCTGCAGTTTCCAAGTTTCAGACATAAAAGTAACTCTGGGGCTGTAGCAGAGCTTGATTTAAGCTCCATGTATCATATTAATTAAGTACAGCAGTTGCTTCATTCTTGGCACCAGTGTCAAGTAGAATCCATCCCCAATGGCCCAACTCAACCTGTAGGATTGCCTGCCCAACACCCTGAAAGCTGAAGGTAAATCAGGAATTCAGAATTCACGCACCAGGTTTTATTTCATTTCATTGTGAAGAAGTTGCACAGAGTAGTTGGAGCAACCCATTAAATTGTTGGTTAGATTTCAACACAAGTCTAGAAGACTAACAGGCTAGTTGAGGCCTTAGCATTTGTGTCTTAGCCCCCTCTCTGACACATGTGTGAAGGGTTACCTGTCAGGGTACAAGATAAACAGGGCAGTGAGGTAGCCATGAAACACCAAGGTCTGTCCCATCTCCATGCAGAGGCCAAAGAGATGCAAAATGAAAACTAAGGAAATCCTTGCAGGACAGCCACCTTTGGCAGCAGCACAGCAAAAACAGTTACAACAAAGGAAGACAGTTACTTTGATGTTCCAGTGACCAGAGTCCAAATTCAACAGTATCAACTTTGCTACCAAATACCACAGTTCTGGGCTGCAATCTCTTTGAAGGCCTTTTGCAGTCATGTGGGGAAGCTGTGACATTGACAGCAACAGCACTGCAGGCATGTGAACATTTGTTTATTTCATGAAATTTGCACACTGCTTGATTGTTATTGTTTTTTAAATCTCTCAAACCATCTTACATAAAATATAAAACAATGAAATTATAATTTCAGTACAGTGGGCTCAAAACAATCAAGAAGTGAAGAAGGCTAGCAAGACAGCAGGCTCCCAAAGGAGTATGTCAAAAAGCCACACAGCAATCCAGGTCTTTCCCACTCCCCACTGGCCACAATTTTTGCCAAAGCTCCTTGAGCATTCCTTGAGTCCAAGGGCCAGAGTTCCTCTGCTTCTCTGAGAGGGTCTACAAGCCATGGGGAGAGGAACGCAGGAGGGACTGCATCAGGAGAACAAATGCCATCTCTTCCACAAATCCAGCAGCGACCTGCTAATTGCCTAGCCCTAAACCAGCATAGATGCAGAATTGAATGCAGGAGGAGCAAAGTGGAACACAAGGTCAGCTGGGCCAAGTGGAGAAAAACAGAAGGTCCAGCACTGGGCAGAAGACAGGTATGCAATATCATTCATTTTTTAAAAGGTAGTTTTAAACAAAAAGACCAGATGGTTGGCAATGAGTTGCCAAACTCACTTCCGTATCACAGCTGCTGATGTGCTGGCCAAATGGGGAGAGTTATATGTCCAGCGTGTGTGTGTGTGTGTGTGCGCTAAAAGAATGTCTCCAGGCTTGCCCTTAATTCCAAACAGTTGCTTCACTACTTGAGCCATGCAGGAGTTTGGTTTACACTTGATTCCCCAACACCAGCTGCAAATGGTGGAGACAGAAAAAAAAATCTATGAAGGACACAGCCCCAACTTTTTCTTCTCTGACACACTCTTTCTGCACACACAAAGTCCTTCCAATTTAAGTGAACTGGATTAACTCTTCTTGTATGGCAAATGCAGGAATAGGAGGTCATGGGTCTCTCTTCTAAGTCTGGCAACATGAAAATGACAGCGAGCCAGGTGGGAATGTGAAAACAGGCAGAGGGCAGCCCCTTTGGCATTGAGCTAAACTAAACACACAGCTCACCTTTGCAACACAAAACATCATGATCAGCTGAGAGAACTTCCAGAGAAAAATTATGGACAGCCAGGGCTGAATTTAAGCTCTCCGGGATGCCATTTGAGTCATGGCAGATCATTGCCTAAGCATAATAGTCAAAAGGAGAAAGGAGTGCCTTTCTCCCAAACAATGCTTTTAAGCCTAAGAAAGCGTCGGCTCCTGCTGCTGGTGCTACTACTATTACTAGTCATCATAATAAATAGCAGATTCCAAGCTGTTTCTAGCCCCTGCGTCCCCAATTAAGGCAATTCCTGATTTCCTCAGCTCCAATAACTTGCTTTATTTGAGGAAACTGTCATATTTTGGTTCCATCATAGCCTCAAACAAGTCAAAGACTGCCCCATTTAAACAAAATCAAAAAACCAAAACACCCCACATTATATATCAACCATTTGTGGCACAGCAGTCACCTAAAAGGGGAAAAAAGAACTGCCTTCCATATCTCCTTCCTGGTCACCTCGAGGCAATTTTTAAATCAACAGAGGCAATGAGGTGAGCAGCTGTCTACAAGCCTGGCTGCAGTATGACCATTTCAAATTTAGATTGTGCTTGAAACACAGGCTTGTTCGGGGAGACTTCCCTGCTGGAGTTGCCATTACCAACCACCCTTATTCCAACAGGGAACGGAAGGAACAGAGGCCACGACAAGTCAAAGTGGGTCACTGGACTACCCCAGGAAAGCTCTGGAGCCCTGCTGGAGGCCAGGAAAATAAACAGGAAAGAGAGAGAAAACTAGGCCAAAACACATTGACTAATGAGACGCCCCAACAAGACACAATATTCTCCTGCAGTTCAAGCCAGTGAAAGAGTCGAGAGCAGACTTCTTTGCTTGCCAACACAAAGGAGGTTCGAGTCATGGAGCCCAGCTGCCTGCCCATTCCCCTCTAAGTCCTTGCCCATAGGGACACAGGAAGCTGCAACACCCAGGAATCTGACTGTATGTCCACAGCGATCTGTAAAGCTCAGGGTGGATTTATTTATTCATTTGGGGAAGCTCAGACACCAATTGATTGCAGCAAAATCTCTGAGCGGTTTATGCGAAATATTAAAACTACCAATAAAACAGTTTAAAACAATTTAAAACATTAGTAACAACAGTTTTTTTTAAAAAAAGATTAAAGCACATCAACACTGACATGTCTGGATGGGCTCGCCTAACCAACAATGTTTTAACCACAAAGACTGGCTGCCTGGTTTCAATGGGCAGGGAGTTCCAAAGTGATGGTCAGACACAACATCAACTCTCAGTGGCTGCTTGGGGGCTCAAGAGAGGACTATTTCTCAGACTTAGGAGGAAATTCTGGGGACTGAACCCAGGACCATCTGCATGCAACATTGGTGGGATGCCACCGAGCTATGGCTCTTTCCTAGAATCGGCTTCCACCCTTTCCCACTGCAGCTGCTCCTGTCCCTCTCTCTCTGCTGCTCAGAGGGGCTTGCAGACAACTGGGCACAGGAAATATGTGGCTGTGGGTCCAAGGGGAAGGCAACCTCCCCAAAAGGGTGGCTGGACATAACCTGGTGAAAACATGCATCAGCCTTAGGAATCCACCAAAATCCTTTCCTGCTACAAATAAGCCAGTCAAACCCCCAGCCATAAGCATCTCCCCTGTCAGAGCAACATTTCAAGTATGATCACTTAACATTTGGGCACAGTGAATTCTCCTGCATCATTCTGCCTTTTCAAACTGGCATGGCAATCAATCTTGAGAAGGCTCTGAACATCTCCAGCATGGCACAGACTGCCCTGCTGCAAAAATATCTGGAAGGCATATAGAGCCAAGTCGCAATTCAGCACATGCCCAAGTATCTCACTAGCCACACACCGCATGCGCAGACTGAACATTTGTGCAAGTGCCCCCCTCCCCACCATCCAGCACCTGCTTCAAGAGGCCACAGAGAGCTTGATCAAATGTCAATCGACACATTTATCCCCTCTCCCAACCTCTGGGGGTGGGGTGGGGGGAAAGAGGTGGAAAAAAATGGAGCTGGGAAGTGAGAGCTTGGCTGGAGCATCAAGGAGTGTCTCCATCCATCATGATCCTGCTACAAAAGGATCACATAGCACCATCTGCTCCCTCCGGTCTACAATCCTGCTTCATACAAGAGCTTTACGTGTCTGTCCATCCATATCCCCCCCCCCAAAAAAAAACCACACAGAGCGAAAATGCTTGGAAACTTCTCTGCAAATCAGAACCTAGCAATGATGGTAGATTCAGAGGGCAGGAAGAAGCAAAGCAAAGTTCTCAGGTTGTTATTTAGCAAAGCCCTCTCTGGACTCCAAGGAATGGCAATAATGCAACTTTTTTTTAAGAAAAAAGAGAGTTGTTTTTCTTATGTAAAAGAGCAAATGCTTTCTAGATCCTTTTCTGTCCGTATAAAGCCATTGCCTTCAGCTATTGCAGGAAAGAGGTTCATGTTTAAACTCTGACTCATGCTTCACTGAGACACCTTGGGAGAAATGGGTACCGGAAACAAGGTGGGACCGCCAGGACAAAGGCTGGACCAGCTACCTCTTGAAGAACAAAGCAGGACAGGGGTCGATCCCCCGCCCCACCAACAGAACAACCGACCTGAGGCGGACAGAGATTAATAGGAAGGAGAACAGTCGCTTCCCTTCCAGCCTGACTGCCCACAAAGCCAGTCTCCAGCTGGAGACAATGGCTCTTCAGAGAGCTGAAGGCAGGTTGAAGAGGAAATCACTGGTGCTGCTGCTGCTCATGGTACAGACACACATCCCATTTGCACCACTGGCCAAAAGGATTTGCAGTTTTCACTGAGTCCTAAAAACCTGCAAAGCCTGTTTGACCAGAGGCAGCCGTGGAACAAAAGGAACGCTTGTGCACAGCTGCCCCCCTCTCCAGTCAAGTGAAGTGCCTGGCAAGCCACCTTCAACTGGCTGCAAAGCTGCTGTCCGTCGCCAGCCTTTGGGAGCTTATTCCTTCCTATCCCAGGCACCTGTGCCCACTGGAGAATGGGTCCGCTCCCTCCTGAGCCTGGCGACAGAGCTGGCTCAGCTACCTTGCTCCTTTCTACACACACTCCAACGGGAGAGAAATAAAGGAGCTTGCGTCTGTACCTTTCAGGTTGTTGAGTCCATCCAGGAACTTCCTGTATTTCTCAGTGTTCATCTGCCCGCTGGATTGCCCTCCTTTCAGCTGGAAGGCGCCGTGACCATGTCCCAAAGGGGTGCAGAATTAATGCACAGATCCACAGAGTCACTCTGGCGGTCCGAGCCAGCCTCCCGTCCTGCTCCAAGTTAACCAGCCACCAGACAAGAACTGCACTTTGGTCACTCTTTGAGCAGTGATGTCACCCGGCCAGCCTCCCTGTGTTACGGCCCTCTTTGTGTTTCCTTATTTGAGGTGAAGTGTGCATTAAAAACCTCATTGGGTGTCAGCCAACCTCATACGTAGCCATACGCCTCCCTCTTCTTTATGCAAACCAGCAGTGACACTGTAGAAAGGCCCCATCTGTGAGTGAAGGAGAGGTGTAGGGTTCCACCGCCACCGCCACCCCGCCCCAAAACCAAACCACACAGAAAGAGGGAGAGAGAAATGGCACAGCTGGAGAAAATATGCAAGAGAGAAAGGCCTCATCCACGCAGTAAGTGGGATTTCAAATAAGTTATTCAGAAGCACCAAGCAGCAAGGCACATGGAACTAATGCAACTGGATATTCTCCATGCAAAAGAGGAGAGTCACCACAATGCTTAGTATTAATATAATTTATTTCAGTGCATAGCAATTTGAATGCCAACACTGGCCTGGTGTGCACACAATGCTAAGCAACTGTTTATTAAACTATTGCTTATTAAACCATGGTTTGTTTCATCATCCAAAGTCTCTCCAGCATCTACCAACAAACCAAAATTTGAAGCTATGATCCATCATTGGCTTAGAAATTTGGGGTTTTTAAACTATGGCTCAGTGTTCTATGCAAACCCAAACCCTTATTTAATAATGGTTTAAGATTTATTAGTGGTTCCTTAATTATAATTTGGCTGCTCCGCTCCAGCCACAAAGGTACAAAATGGAAAACAAAACAAACCTTGGAGAAACGAGCCATGGTTTGCTAGATCATGTGAGATAGCTCATAGTTTGTCAAACAAACAATGGCTTTGCATTACACCGTGAGCCACTGTAAGGTAGATCAGTACTATTGTCCTCACACTGCAGTTGGGGGGGCGGCGGCGCTGAGGTCAAGCTAAGAGAAGCACCTTGCCTAAAGGCTACCTACTGGAATGTGTGGCTATGGTCATATCTGAACCAGATTTTTCCTAGGCTGCACACATACACTCTTAATTTTGCTAACTATTACTTTGTGTCTCTGATGAGATGAATCAATACAATTTATGGTCATTTGATACATCCCAGAGAGTCAGAAAGGCCTTTGGCAATGGGGGGTGGGGAGAGAGATGCTGGAGGAAAATGGGGTATGCAGAAGTAAGCAGTAGTCAAAGGTCTGTTTGGATATCAACAGCTATACCTCCCCAGACATCTTCTGTGTCGCCTCTGAAGGATTCCCACATCATATTCATTCTTCAGATAAGCATGGCTAAAAACCCAAATTCCACAGGAGCTGCTGTGGTTTCCCATACAACACATGGTGTTGAGAAGCCACAAATTTTTGCAATCTGCATGAAGACACATGGATTTGTGGGGATGCAGCAAGCAAAACACAGAAGGGCCTCTCCCTCTTGCATACAACTATCCCCCAACACTCTGCCATGTGCTGGCACAAAACTAGATCCTAGACAGGAAGATAAGCTCAAACCTACATGGCAGTGATGCAGACCTGCTACAGAGGAAGCCCACCTCGGTTTCTTCCCTCCCCCCCCCCCCAGCGATTCTTGCTTGCACGCAAATGGCAAAGTAATTAAAGAGACTACTTGTTTTTCAGAAGGCTTTTTGGTTGGCAACAAATAGCCTAAAAGGTGATCCAAGTGGAATGTGACTGGAATCCACGGAACATTTTCCCTCATTGCGTAACTTTGGCCTTCTCAATGCAGCAAATGGGTTTTTCAAAGGAAGTTTGATTGCATAATATCTAACCACAGCGGAGAAAACACAAATATTCCTCCCCCATTTATTGAAAGATGCAAAATGCAAGCTGCAGAATTCAGCTGAGGGGTTTAGGTGTGAGCTTGGCATAGTGCTGCTGCCTAAGCCTGTCCAGAGTCCCACATCCCACCCACAGGCCTCCCTTCTCCCCCCTGCTTCTCTGTTGCTGCTTTCCTGCAACTTGAGCACTCGCGTGGCCAGCCTCCCACTCTTCCAATCACCAGCTCGCTCCACAGAGCCTCCCACGTCAGTCGCCTTAGCAATGGCAGCCACCACGGTCTCCGCACCAGGGACTGCTGAATGCTATCTGAGGGAGTACAGCTGAACCCTGCAGGGAGCAGGCTTGACCCACCTCACTGTGAGTGGAAATGCCAAATGTCTTCTCTCCTCCTCTCCCACACAGAAGCCGCCTGCAGAGCTGCAAGGTCCCAGTGGGCAGAGGGTTGCTGGGGCTGCTCTGAAAAGCATCTGTGGGTGCTGCCAGGCCTCCTCACTCAGACTACAAATAACGCAAAGTGCTTGCTTACCTACCCAAACACTATTTTTATACACCAGAACCAGCCTTGTTGCAAAAGCACTCAATGTTATCGCACTTCCTTCCGTCCCAATGGAATTTCCTCCCTTTTACTCCATTAAAGCCCAGCGCAAAGTGGGCCAAATTGAGAAGGTAACAGGAGCGACCAACAGAACCAGAAGTTTTGCCTGCACACACAGAGGACTGAGAGCTGAAACATGCAACTTAGCAAATTCGACCAGTGATTAAAACTGAGGACCCTGTGCTCTGTCCAAGCAGGGAGAGAGTCTAGCATTTCTTTTGGAGCTGGACAGCAGAAATCCAAACACTTGAACTCAGGCTTCTAGAGAAAAATCGCACCAGGACAAATGCAAAGCACTACTAGCCTAAATAATGGTGTTGGGCTCACCCAGCCTAGAAGCTTCACACTCAGACACATAAGTTCTACCCTCTGCAACACTCTGGATGCAAAAGGGGCAGAGGCTGTGATTCCTCAGCCATGCTGGAAAGTCACTCAGCACATGGCCAGAGACATTCTCTTTTTAAAATAGGCAATAGCTACTATATCCCGTGTATACCAAGGTAACAAAGAATGTGGGGATCAGTTCAGGTAAGCACTTACATGGAAAATAATACACGTGTGTGTGTGTTTTTAAAGTGTATTTCTTAGAAGAGCCACAAATGGCAACCAGGCCCTGATCAACAAGCCAACTTTCCAGGCTCTCATCTTTCTAAGGAGGCCCCAAGAGCAGGAGGGCACAGCAGAGACCAGCACACAATGGCCACCGTATCAGTTTCCTTTGCTGCAAAAGTAGCATTGGACACCAGTTGCTGCTTCTTGTCTGAGCAGCAGCTGTTTGCCCAGGAATCCAAGAGGCACAATTGCTCCTCTGGGGCTCAAAGATCTCTTTGCTAAAAAAGCAGGTGCTGGGTCAAGGGAAGCCATTTTCTGTTACTGCAAACACCTAGTGCACACCCATCCCAACACCACAACCGGGGGTGGAGCACTGGGTGTTACACAGCTAAGTTCAATTCTTTCCCTTTAGGAAAAGCTTGGTGGAAGGACTTTGGAGCACGCACAGATGACTGAATGTGCCTCCAGACTCATTATTTTGCAAGAAAGATTCAGCTGTACCATGAACCTTCCATGAATTAAAGCACTTCTCCATCCTAACAAAACAAATCCACTTTTGCTTTTGTTTTTTCTTTCAGTTTGGGAAGTGATGGGAAGAAAAGTATGGGATGAAAGAATTACTAACCGGAAGATGTGTAAGCACCCCACAAGCAAATCGGGGTGAATGAAGGATGAAATCTCATGGCCATATAACAGCCTCATAAAGAAATTGGAAAGAATGCCCAATTAAGCCCAAATATTATCTAATCTCTGTGCAAGCAAAATGGGCAGACTGCTGAATTAACAGATTGTACAGAGGAGTCTGGAAATCACCCTGCTTGGTGCAAGGAAGGAGTTGCCCCTCAACAGTACAGTGGTACCTCGAGTTACATACGCTTCAGGTTACAGACTCCGCTAACCCAGAAATAGTACCTCAGGTTAAGAACTTTGCTTCAGGATGAGAACAGAAATCGGGCTCCGGCGACACGGCGGCAACAGGAGGCCCCATTAGCTAAAGTAGTGCTTCAGCTTAAGAACAGTTTCAGGTTAAGAACAGACCTCCGAAACAAATTAAGTACTTAACCCGAGGTACCACTGTAATAGAGATCATGTGCCCAGTGGCTTGGGATGAGGGGAGAGCCTGTTCCCAGCAGGTTGTGTCTGGGCTCACTTGCCTAAGAGGTCTCTGTACACATCCACCTGCAACATACCAGCCCTGCATTTGTGGCATGTTGCAGCCTGGAACCAGGCTTGGGACTGGATGAGATATTTTGGGAGGGCCGGCTCCTAAACAGATGGCCCTGGCCTACAAAAGGGGGGGATTTAAAGCCCACCCCCACAACCACCTCCACCCCACCCAGCAACATTGGTGACAGGAACCCAAAATGGCACAGCTCCATGCCTGCAGATTTGCCAAGTGCCCTAGGAATTTCCATTCCAAGCCTCTTTAGAGAATGGCAAAGCTGGAAAAGCAGACACAAAGCAGAAACTGGAGAATTAGCACCTTCCCTCCACCCCCCCCTGGTGCTTCCACTGGAATGGCACCATCATCTGCCTTCACATCAATGGGGGACACTGCCCTTACTCAGGGATTGATTTATTGATCTGCAGCAACCACAGAGAGAGGGAGGGACACATTCATTTTCCCTGAACGAGAGCAGAGCTGATCGCTCACGATAGGCCAAGCGGAAGGGAGAGCACAGCACTCGCTCTAAGCCTGGCGCAACCTCCTGAGAAGAGGATCTGCCTCACTCCAAAGGGCAGACAGAATCCTTGTTGGGTGGGTGAGGAATCTGCATGAATGCCAGAAGGCTGGACTTAATCAATCTTTTAAGTTGATCCAGCCCGAAAGGTTCCAATGAACTGGAAACGAAACAGCTAGACAATAAAAGTCTCCATGCCCAGATAGCAATAGCTCGGCCCAAACAAAACCTGCTCACCCTTATAAATGTAACCAAGTGAACCCCAAAGGAAGCTGCCTAACACAGAGCTTGCTCTCTCTTGGCTCAGGATTGTCTCCTCCAATAGGCAGTGGCTCTCTGCAGTCTGAAGTAGGTGCCTGGCCACTAAGCTGTAGCCTTTCCATGAAAAGAAACAGGCAGGCTGAGCCAAAGCTTAGAGCCAAACGACTGGTCCCTCCACAAATACAAAGCAAATAAATTCAGTTAAGGCTATCTGCTTATTTACCATGATCGAAACAAGCTGTGGAGTCAAGGTAGTACTTGGGTTACCTGGGGCTGGTGGTTGCGGAGAAGGCTGGGGGCAAGGAGATTAAGACAATGTACCCCACAACATGAGTCTGACCAAACTGCCGGAGGCAGTGGAAGACAGGAGTGCCTGGCATGCTCTGGTCCATGGGGTCACAAAGTGTCGGACACGACTAAACGACTAAACAACAACACCCCACAACATTGGGCATGTAAGACCAAAGCAAGCCTGGCAGGGCAGCTGTGCTTCCTTCACTACTCCAAACTGATTCATTATCTTACAGTTGGAAGATGTGTGTCCAAAACTCACCTCAACAAGAGGATCCTAGGTGTGTAACCAAAAACTACAACTTCCCACATGCAACATGGGAGTGATACAGCTGGAACTCCACGCTATTGCAAGGATGTTCAACGGACTGTTTCACACCTGGGCCAAACAAATCTTTGCAAGAGGGTGCAGCTGAATACCCAATGCAACAATACCTGCAGCAGCTGCTACTGGACCTCCTACTCGTTTCCCTTAAGAAGATTTTCCTTGCAAATTGGATCGCTTTAAGCATTTGGCCATGCTGTAGTGCAAGAACATAAAAAGGTGAAAAAATTCCAAACTGCATGGAAAACCGGCAGCCAATAAGGCCAAACACCACATGAGTCAACAGGGGGAGGATCTTCCGCCTCCAAGAATCAACCAAGCCTGACTTTGGTCTGGGAAACATGGATTCAAGTCCCCACCTCCATCATGAATGCACTGAATCTCACCTTCCCACTGGTGGAATGCATGTCATGCAGGAACCAGCAGAAGAGCCTCTTCCACTGATCTTAACGTATGGGCAGGTTGGTATGGGAGAAGGTGCTCTCTCCAATATTTGGGGCCCAGGCCAATTCAGGGCTTTAATTGCACCTTGAAGTGGGTCTGGAAGATAACTGGCAATGAGTTTGGCTGTTTGAGAGTTACATGTGACTGACTCCCTGCTGCCACCAAACCCTGGCCATGACATTATGCACAAGCTGCAACTTCCTGGTCACCTTCAAGGGCAGCCCCACATAAAATTAATTACAGCTGTCTATCCTGGAGATTACAGGAGAATGGATAACTGACACCACTGTCCCTGTCCAGAAAAGCCTGTAGTTGATACATCAATCAAAGGCAGGCACAGGCACTCCTAGTGACTGAGGTCTCCTGGGCCTCAAGTGACAATAACAGTTCTAGCAGAACCAAGAATCCCCATTTGCTTCTTCAAGGGAGCAGGGGGTTGCAAATCTGTCCCAAACAGCCTGTATCACCAAATCCTGGACCTGGGAGATGCCTACCAACAGAAACTCTGTCTTGTCTTGATTTAATTTCAATATTTTGCTTCACATCCAGCTCATTATTGCCTCTAGGCACCGATTCAGAACCTGCACTGCCTCTGCTGCTTATGGAACAAACAGAAAAGCAGAGCTGGGTGTCATCTGCCTATTGGAGACAAACGACCATTAGGACTTGGAAAAAATACTTCTTTGCTAATTAGGAAGTGCCAAAGACATGCTGAAGGGGGTGGGGAGCAGTTGCGCTTAGCACTCTCCACCAGAACAGCATGGCATCCTTGTCCTCTCCTCAGCAGTTCTGAAGAGGGTCTGGAAGCCCACCCACCACTGCAAAGCCACATCCTGGCACTGTCTGGAAGCCACAGCAAGAGCAGAGCTGGCCTCCCATGAGAGGAACAGGTTGGTCAGCGTCCAATTTTATTGTACAGAAGCGGGAAGGGTTCCTCCCTCCCTCTTCCCTGTTCCCCTGCTTTTCCTGGACCCTCATTGAAAGAGATTGGAGGGGGTTGCACAGGCTCCTTGGCAAGTAAAGGAGGCAGATGGCTGTTTAAGCAAAATTACATTTCTTGGCCCGGGGAGAAGGTGTCTTGGGCACAGCTGAGGCTTCTATCGATGACCCAGACCACCACGGCCATCGGACGGTGCCCTCAGCTCACTTTTGTCCCAGACTATTGACCACTCAAAGCCTGCATTCCCCCCTCCAAGATGATAAAAAGTAACTTGAAACTTTTTTTAGCATTTCTTTGTCTCTTTGTCTCCCTCCCCCTGCTCACAAACACTCAATTGTGAGGAGGAAAAGTAGGTCAGGGGCTGGAGGAACAGTGGCCAGGAAAAGATCAGGCAGAGCTGCGTGGAACTGAAGTCTCCAGCAGATCACAAGAAAACTGGCAGGCTGTGGTGAGCACAACCAAAAGTGGCAAGGCAAGCTCAGTGCACTAGACTGGACAGGGGGAAGCATTTTCAGCCTGAGGGCCACATTCCCTTCTGGGCAGTCTTCCTGGGCTCACACACCAGGGGTGGGTAAGGCCAGAGGTAAAAGTGAGCAAAGCAATACAGTGGTACTTCGGGTTACATATGCTTCAGGTTACATACACTTCAGGTTACAGACTCCGCTAACCCAGAAATAGTACCTCGGGTTAAGAAATTTGCTTCAGGATAAAAACAGAAATCGTGCTCCGGCGGCAAGGCAGCAGCAGGAGGCCCCATTAGCTAAAGTGGTGCTTCAGGTTAAGAACAGTTTCAGGTTAAGTACGGACCTCCGGAAAAAATTAAATATGTAACCAGAGGTACCACTGTAAATGTAAATTTTGCCTTTCCACAGCAAGATTGTTTCTGCACACTCCTCTGCATCCAGGCCAGCATGAGGCATTAGCAGAGTTCAAAGACACATCCCAGCAAGGTAAATACTCAATGTGGGGTGCAAATTAAGGCTGCTGAGAGGTATGGCTGGGGAGGGGTGGTGGCCCAGAGAGACAATTGGAGGGGGCCCACAAAGAGAGGCCAGAAAGGCCTGAGGCCTCTCCACATCCCTGCACAAACACTCAGCCCCAAGACAAGAGGTGCAATGGTAAGTGGAACAAAGAAAGAAAATAAGGCCTTGTGAACAATCTAACTAATATTTTCCACTGTGTTATCCATTTAATGAGTTGGGTCAGCTTAACATATGCCAAAATGAAGACCCTGAACCAGATTTCAGTGTCAGGGCTCGGTCCAAGAAAATATGAAGGGTGGTAATAACAAAGACAGTGTCTCTGGGGACATGCACAGTGGCTTAGCTTCAGAAGTGAGCAGGCACAACAAATCTTCAACAGATTTGGGCCAGCTTTATTTCCTGCAGCCATATACCACATGCTTGGAACACATTTGAAGTCAATACCTTGAAAACATGGGTTGAAAGACAGATAAGCAGAGCTCTTGAACCTGAGCAACATTCACTCCCAACACCAAACATAAGTGCTTGGATTCAAGGCTGTTTAAGGATGCCCCATTTGATCTCAAAGGCTGGAAGGTAATCTACATAGGCTCAGAGAAGCCATGTAACACTAAATCCCTCTTTCTCTGGCTCCGAAAGCCAGCCCCACAACCAAAACATTAAGGTAAAGGTAAAGGACGCAGGTGGTGCTGTGGATTAAAGCCTCAGCGCCTAGGGCTTGCCGATCGAAAGGTCGGCGGTTCGAATCCCTGCGGCGGGGTGCGCTCCCGCTGCTCGGTCCCAGCGCCTGCCAACCTAGCAGTTCGAAAGCACCTCCGGGTGCAAGTAGATAAATAGGGACCGCTTACCAGCGGGAAGGTAAACAGCGTTTCCGTGTGCGGCTCTGGCTCGCCTCCGTGTGCGGCTCTGGCTCGCCAGAGCAGCGATGTCGCGCTGGCCACGTGACCCGGGTACCCCTGCCCGTACGGGCCAGTCTTGACAGACTCTGGGGTTGTGCGCCCATCTCACTTAAGAGGCCAGGGGCCAGCGCTGTCCGGAGACACTTCCGGGTCACGTGGCCAGCGTGACATCGCTGCTCTGGCCAGAGCCAGAGCCAGAGCCGCACACGGAAACGCCGTTTACCTTCCCGCTGGTAAGTGGTCCCTATTTATCTACTTGCACCCGGAGGTGCTTTCGAACTGCTAGGTTGGCAGGCACTGGGACCGAGCAGTGGGAGCGCACCCCGCCGCAGGGATTCGAACCGCCGACCTTTCGATCGGCAAGCCCTAGGCGCTGAGGCTTTAACCCACAGCGCCACCTGCGTCCCACCTGCGTCACAACCAAAACATTAGGAGTCATGATTGGCCGTCTGCAACACGGCAAGGGATTCTGGGGTTTGCCCCTTAGATTGGAAGAATGCCTTGGAGCAGCCTCAGAACAAGGAGTGAAACTTTGTTCCAGCAGCAGCATCACCAGAAAAAAAATCCACAAGTGAACACAAACACACACACACACACACACACACACACACACACACACACACACACACACAAAGAATCCCTTTGCTTTTGCTGCTATAGCACATGCATTTTCAGCCATAAAAGCATTGGGATATACTGGGTAGGGTACATTTCCCCATCTACCACGATACTTCCATGCCTGGGGTGTCCACTCCTGCACAGCTGTGAAGTGGTTAACTCCCTGCCTGCTCCAGTGCTAAATTCATTGATGCTGACAAGGCTTCTCTCTTCCTCCTTTTGAAGAAGCATGTCTGGAATTCCGGGACTGGGAAAAAGAGAAAGAGAAAGGGACTGCTCCAGCTGGCTTTGGAAACCCAGGACTGCTTGCCATGCACAGGAAATTGCCTCAGCATCCCAAAAGAAAGGAGGGAGGGGAGGGGAGCTGAGCTCTCTGCTTCTTGGGGTGCCCCCCAGGCGCTCAGCCGCCTCTTGGCTTTTGGAATCCCAAGGATCTCCCATCAGACTGTGCTCAGCGAGACCCAACAGCATCCAAAACAGCTGAAGAGGATGAGATGTCCATTCCTTCGGCCTCCTTGGCTCCAGTAGGAGCCACAAGCAAAAATCTGAGCAAAAGGGGGACACCCCACAGCCAATAGCTTGCTCAGACCGCTTGCCTGGCAGAAAGTACAGTTGTCAGAAACCCTGCACCCATTTATCTGGAGGGCTTCCTCTGTCTACCGCAATCCTGAGCCGCCAAACCTGCTCCGCTGCAGCTGGCTTCCAACCAAGTAGAGCCTGGAGGGAAGACTGTCTGCAGAGGGGAGGGGGGCTTTTAAAAGTTGGGAAGGTAGAGTAACTTGTGAATAGTGGGAATTTATTTCATTAAAAAATTATACACTGCTTGATTGTAAAAGCAAACAAACCTCAAAGCGGTTTCCAAAAAAAGATAAAACAAATTATAAAAATATCAGTGAGAAAATGGACAATAATTTAAAACGTTCAGAAAGCTAAAACCTGCACCAACTTTCTAAAGATCTGGTTAGGCTTGTCTAAACAAGAATATTTTAGCAGTCACCAAAATTATATAGCAAAGGTGCCTGCTTGATGTCAATTGACAGGGAGTTCCAAAGTGTAAGCGATGCTGCACTATAAAATTGAGTGCTTATACATGAAGATGTAACCATGCCAGTTCTGCCAATTGGAAGCCGCAGACCCCAAACACGGCATGCAGAAGGTTCAGGCCCAGGTTCAGTCCCAAACATCACCAGCCATAGCTCAGGGAGCAGGGCGACAAGAAAGGCTTCCCATGGAGACATCCTGGAGAGGGAGGAATGGGAGGAAACTGAAGAGTCAGAGGAGGAGGATGCCGGGGAGGTCCTACCAGGCTGATGAGAATCTGAGCAGGGAAGAGTCCCAGTAGCCTGGATCGTGGTAGTCCAGATCCAGTGGAAGGGTCTCCAAATTGGAGACCTCTGCCATGCCTAAGCAATTTGTGATCTGCTGACCCATGTTGGGATGCTACACAGATTCCATAAATAAAACCTTTAGAACTTCCATTCGTGGTGATAGTTCAAGTTTTGAGTCTGTTGAGAAGAGCCAGGACATCCCCTCTCCCCAAAACCGTGGAGAGCTGCTGCCTGCCAGGTGGCCTAATAAGGCAGCTTCCCATGTGCCAAGGCACCCTCTGGATACTTGTGAAACCCTGGGCAAGAACTCAGATTATGGCAATGAACCTGGCATACAATTATGCTGTTTTCTCTGGATGTGGTTCAGCTGCCTTCATCTCTGACTACTGGCAATGCTGTCTAGGGCTGATGGGAGTTCATTAATAACCTGGACAGCCACAGGATGGCCACTCTATGCTATCAGTTTGGGGGGAAATCCCATATGCCTAGGCAAACACCACTCTGGCTCAGCCTGGGTTCTGGTGAGCCCCAACAGGCTTCAAGTCAGCAACAGACACCCCCACTCTGGGAACTCCCAGCCATGTCATTGTGACACACCACTCAGGATCCTACCGCAAAGGTGGGTCTCTCTCTCTCTCTCTCTCTCTCTCTCTATATATATATATATCACTCAAGACAGAATCAAAGCCAGTATTTTGAAATTCTGTACCTCCCTGATCACCCTTCCATCCCAGTAACAGTGATGCACCCAAAAGAGGAAAAGGTTTTCTAAAATATTAATTAGAGTGTGATTTGATACCTCTCTGGGCTGACTGGCTGAACAGACTCACACATCTCCTTGGTGATTTCTTTTTCTAATAATAGAATATAAAT
The DNA here is from genome assembly GCF_951804945.1 of Podarcis cretensis. NCBI lineage: Eukaryota > Metazoa > Chordata > Lepidosauria > Squamata > Lacertidae > Podarcis > Podarcis cretensis. The sequence continues at coordinate 35,259,622 of NC_137177.1, forward strand.
TTACTCTCGCTGAATTCCAGATGCACATAAAGGAAACACACAGAAGGGAAAGGGGAGAGTGTTAGCCGAAACTACTCCGGGCAGAGTTTCAAGAGGGGCCAGAGCTGAGTGCAGGAACTTTGCATGCACACAATCCCAAATTCAAGCTCCAGAACCCCCACTTAAATGGATCAAGTAACAGGCAGGTGGGTTTTTATTTTTTGTTTAATGGGCAGTCAGACTTAAATGGGCAGTCACGGGGGGGGGGGAGGCAGTTCAAAAATTCAAGTCATGTTATGTATTATATCAGGTGATGCAAAAAGTGACAACAATGCAAAAGGTAAATTAAGTGGCCTGGGCTGCTCTGGAGCCCATTTCTTCTTTACCCACCCCCAGAAAACACCCTCCCCCACAGGCACCATGGCTGCTCTGTCTCTGCAGAGTATTCATCAATGTCTGTACCCAGGAAGGAAATAATTGCAGGGAGACCCCTTTCCTGGCAAGACATATGAGGTTGCAAGTATTATGATAACGGCAGTGGTAATGCCAGAAATATCCAGTGTGGCATTCTTAACAGAGACCTTACTGGGGCAAAGCAACATGAAACATTTCTGCCTGAAAGCATAATCACAGCACAAAATTATCCAATCTGAGCTTTGAAAAGAGGTAAATCTCCCATCTAGATTTATGATGGTAACAAGAGTCCCCAGCATATTGACCTCTAAGAGGCACTTAGGAAGTCTGAGTTCTCAACTCTCTCTTCAAGATCCCTCTTAATTCTAGATGCCAAATTGCCAGCTGAGGATTTTCTCCCACTCTGTGTAGGCTTCTAAACATCACTGAAGGAGACTTTAGCAGAAAAGCATGTGCACACAAACAAGTAAAATGCACTAGCGTGTTGTAGTGGTGCACACTTTGCATTCAAATTATAAGCACACACCACTGAGCAGTTTGAAATTTTGCTTAAAAGAAGCCCTAGTAACAGGTGATGAGAAAGTGTGTGTCCCGTCCCCGTCCAGCTGCCAGCCAGAGTGGATGACGCTGGGTCAGATGAACCGATTGCTCAATACAGAGTAAGGCAACTTCATGTATACACAGGGAAACGCTTGTAGCTCAGTGAGAGGATGGTCCTTAATGCCTTCAGTTTTATCAGGTGGCAATGTTAGCAAATGCCTTTTTTCCGAGGCCTTGGAGGGATGCCAGTGCTACTGGGAGGAAGAAATGCTGGACTAGAAGGCTGACTCAGGATAAGGCGGGTTCAAGATGATTAAGCACCTTGCATATGACAGCATGTGTCATACATCTTATCAGGAGAGGGTGAGGATTCTTTTCCCCAGCTTCTCCTTTTGTAAAAAATAAATAAATCAGAATGCCTGATCCTTAACAGCCTATGCGGATTTCCAGAAACAAGTAACAAGACTAACGATCTTATGCTGACAGCATAATCTGTTACTGGAACAGAGGAAGACACAGACACCAACTGCAAAGGCTTACTTTGCCCCCAACCCCGTCTGAGGTGGGAGGGCAGGAGGGAGTCATTCATTCTCTAACTGCATAGCCCCACCCCTTTTATCTACATAGTTCCAGGCTGGGTTCCATGTCTTAAACCCGTTTATATATCAACAGACTCGATCAAGCTTTTCCTGGATTGTACCACTTCAGGCTACGGGGTGGGGAGGCACCAAAAGGTACAAATGCTCCCTCGTGAGCACGCATATATCCCTGCCGCCCTGCACAGAAAGGACAGCTCAGCTTAACAGCTTCTGCAGCATAAAATGCTTTAAAAGAGCCTCCCCAAGTCTCGCTGAAAAATGTTTAATTAAAAAGATACATCAAAAGGCTGCAATCTTTTCATCCACCAAACAGAAATAAAAATATTAAAATGGGGAGGAACCATATTTTAAAAAGAGAGATGTGTTTATATTTGCAGGCAGGCAGGAGTAAATTTGTCTGGTGCTGTCAGGGCAAGGTAGTGGGGGCTTGGGGGAACATGCAATGGGTGGAGATTTTTCTTAAAGCGGTATAGAAATGAAAATAATGAAAATAATGAAAATAACCAAAGACTTTGGTTATAATATTCAATTTGATGATTGGATAAGATTGTGGAAAGAAGGAATGAAATTTACTGCATGTACTACAATAAAAGAAAATGTTATGAAAATGTTATATAGATGGTATGTTACACCAGTAAAACTTGGAAAGATGTATAAAGTGAGTAATAAATGTTGGACATGTCAGGAGAAAGAAGGAACATTCTATCATATGTGGTGGGAATGTAAAAAAATGAAAGGTTTCTGGGAAATGATTTATAATGAATTGAAAAAAATGTTGAAATATACCTTTGTTAAAAAACCAGAAACTTTTCTGTTAGGAATACTAAGAAATGACATAAAAAAGAAGGATGAGAAGTTGTTTTTATATGCAGTAACAGCGGCAAGAATTTTGGTGGCACAAAAATGGAAACAGGAAGAAATCCCGATGAAAGAAGAATGAAGAATGAAGTTGATGGAATATGCAGAATTAGACAAGCTAACGGGGAGAATTCGGAACCAGAGAGACCAGAGATTTACCGAGGACTGGAATAAATTTACAGAGTATATTAAGAATATATGTGAAGGTCAATTAACATTTGTAGGTTTTCAAGAAGCTCTGTGATAATAATGGAAAGAAATATTGTTTTATAATAATTGTTAAGATTAATTTGGTTAAAAACAAAACAAAACAATATAGATGCAAGAAATGTGAATAACTGTGAAAACATGAAAATTTCCAGATAGACTGAAGGAAGTCTGAAAGTGGAAAGATTAGAATTGGATGTATAATTCAAATGGAATTGTTTTTTTTTATTGTTAAATTTGAAAATTTTAAAAAAGAAAATAATGAAAATAATGAAAATAATGAAAATAATGATAATAGACGGAGGGACACACACACCAACTGTGTGATACCATCCAAGGCTGCTTCCACAGTGGGCATTTACTGTGGGGAAGCCACATTTTGTTCATCCCCGACCTTGTGCTTTCCTGGCTAAGCTGTCTTCCCACCCACACCCACACCCCCTCCCCGTGCAACCCCCTCCCCCCACCCCATAGGAGGCTGCTCACACTGCTATTCAGGCCAGTCAGATTCTTTCCACTTCCCAGTTTGCTCTAGCCATGTCGTTTTCTATGATCTGCCTCACCACTCTAGAAATCAGCTCTATCACTTTAACCCTTTCTTGCCTTCAGCACTCTTTATTTCTCCTTGCTGTGGTATTGGAACCCTGATCGAAAGTGGAGGGAACCCAGGTAAGTAAACCAAGCTGTATGGCAAGGGTGAGAAACTTTTACAACATGAGGACCATATTCCCTTCCGGTAGCCAGATTATTAATCATTTATGCATAAATCAACGTCAACACAATTGTCTTAGCGTCACATGCAATTCAAACAAAAAGAATAACAAAACAATTTAAAACACATAACAATACAAAATAGAAACCCACGGCAGAGACATTTACATCCAGCTGGAAAAGTTTGTCAGGATAAAAGCTGTCTTCAATTGTTTCCGCAAAGTACAGATAGTGGCAGCCTGTCGTATCTGGACAGGGACAGCTAAAAGCCCTGTTTTGAGTTACTGCAGAGGGGGCACTTACATGTTTGTATCAACACCTTGAACATGCCAGCAGCGGGTGGGACAATGAGCAAAAGTGGGCAGAGAAACTAAAGATAATTCTACCCTTGTACAGTAGCAAGCTAGAGCCAGTGTGGTAGAGTGGTTAAGAGTGTTGGACTGGGTGGGACCTGGGAGAGCAGGATTCAAACCCCCACTTAGCCAGGAAACTCACTGGGTATGACCTTGATTCAGTCCCTGCCTTTCAACCTAACCTACCTCACGGGGTTGTTGTGGGGATTGAATGAGAAGGAGGAGAACTGTGCATGCCACTTCCTTGGAGGAAGAGAAATCAAGCAGGGTGTGTGAAGCAGGGTTGGTGAGGGGCGTGGCCAGAGGAGAGAGGGTGTGGCCTGACAGAGAGGCTAAATTTGGCTCCCCTATCCATGCCAAGGGACGCGGGTGGCGCTGTGGGTTAAACCACAGAGCCTAGGACTTGCCGAATCAGAAGGTCGGCAGTTTGAATCCCCACAATGGGGTGAGCTCCCGTTGCTCGGTCCCTGCTCCTGCCAACCTAGCAGTTCGAAAGCACATAAATATGCAAGTAGATAAATAGGTACCGCTTCAGCGGGAAGGTAAACAGCATTTCCGCGCGCTGCTCTGGTTTGCCAGGAGCAGCTTAGTCATGCTGGCCACATGACCCAGAAGCTGTACACCAGCTCCCTCGGCCAATAAAGCGAGATGAGCGCTGCAACCCCAGAGTCGGTCACGACTGGACCTAATGGTCAGGGGTGCCTTTACCTTTACCTTTATCCTTGCTACACGCTATTGGGAGGATGCAAAAAAAAGTAAAGCCCTATACCAGGCACACCCAAACTCGGCCCTCCAGATGTTTTGGGACTACAACTCCCATCATCCCTAGCTAACAGGACCAGTGGTCAGGGATGATGGGAACTGTAGTCTCAAAACATCTGGAGGGCTGAGTTTGGGGATGCCTGCCCTATACAGTACAGTACAACACACAAACCAGCGTTCTCCTCCAAGGGAGCCTTCCACCGCTCCCTCTGGTCTAGTCTGTCTCCCTCTCCAGCAGCCCCAGAGAAAAAAACTCTGGGATGCAGGTTCTCCACCCATTCCATCCTCATAGCTTTAGCCTTTTAGCGTTTAAGCACTGTTCAAACACAAGCTTCTTGCATCCCTATCCCAGCAATTTGGCTGGGGGCCCTGGAAACATGGATTGCTTTGGTTTAAGAGTGCCGATATTGCCCCAGAGGCAAGGGGGAAAGAGTGGGGAGTGGTGCAGAGCGAGGATTCCAGTGCAATATTAAATAAGTACATCTCACCCTCCCACCCCCACCACAGTCCATGCCAATTTCTTTTCTTTTTTTAAGTACAGTGTTAAAGACTCCAGAGGTTTCTATACAGGATGCTGGGTTTGCGCTGTCGGAAAACAGGAAGCAGAAACTGGAAGAGCAACCAGATTTTCATTTGCAGAAAAAGTAAATAAAGCACTGTCCCAAAAGAGTCACAGCTCAGCAGCTTGGAACGGTCCCATCCAAGTGAAGAAAAGTGAGGAGGAAAACCAGAGCTTAGTCTGAGCCAAGGCTCAACAGAGCATAGCCCAGGAACCAGTTGACGATTCCAAGGCTCAGCCCTGCAGCACATGGCAGTGAGACAATGCCCCTGAGCATGTGCAGAGTGATTTCCCACTCATCAATGGGAAATCACAGGATTGGCCAGTGTGATTTCCAGAAGTGCCTAACAGGGAGATGCAAGTCTTTTAGAAATTAGTCAGCCAACTCTTGGAGTTGCGTATGCCAGGAAAGAAACCAACCCTTACAATGTACTGAACCATCACTTCAGCCACAATCAACCCCCAGCCAAACAAGTGGGTCCACCTAATCTGGCATCCTGCTCCCCACAGCACCCAACTGGATGCCTCCAGGAAGCCCACAAGCAGAGCAGGAAGGCAACAGCCCTGCCCTATTGCTGCCCCATAGCAACTGGTTCTTAAAGGTACACAGTCCTGGAACATGGAGGCTCTACATAACCATCATAGAATTGCAGAGTTGGAAGGGACCCTGAGGATCATCTAGTCCAACATTATAGTTAAAAGTCGTGGAAAGACCTCTCCTCCATAAATAAAACTCCCAGACCTTCTAAGTGACCCTATATTCCAGGGACGTCCCTGATTTAGAGAAACTGTCCCAGTTTCTGATTTGATCCCAGAATGTCCCACTTTTCCATAGGATGTCCCTATTTTCATTGGAGAAATATTGGGGGGTATGGAGTTATCTGATCCCTGAGCAGTCTTTTTTTAAAATCCCTATATGGGATTGCATTCAATTTTTAATGTTTTATTACATTTTTATATATGTAGGAAGCGACCCAGAGTGCTGGGGCAACCCAGTAAGATGTGTGGGGTACAAATAGTAAAATTATCATTATGGGATGGGACGTCACTATTTGCATCAGAGAAATGCTGGAGGGTATGAAGCCCCAGTCAGGTCTACAAATTTTGCCTGGACTTAGTGGCCACAGATTGCTGGGGGGTGAGGGGAGGGAGGGAGGGAGGGAGGGAAAGAAAGAAAGAAAGGGAAAGAGAGAGAGAGAGAGCGCAATCCCTCCAATGCACAAACTAAAGCTGCACCCCCAAACAACACACATTTCAAAAGAGACACTCCGTGGCTCCCTGTGTTATCAGCTTTTCAAAAATATGTGACTCTTGTGGCACAGAAAACTACATTACAGTTGCTCCATGTAATTGCCAAGATAAGGTTGCTGGTCACCACTGATGACCTGGCAACTTTAGGTGAGAACTCCTGGTCCCAGTGCCTATGAGATAATTGGAGGGAAACCCACCCATTTTACAGATGGGCACAGTACACCCAGTTTCTCCAAATAATCTGGATCTGAATGAGGAGCCTTTTTCAGACTTAGAACATAGAGCAGCATCTCTGAATTCAGGAGCTTGGAGACCATTATTTGTTTGTCTCTGTCTCCCACTCCTTTTTGCCTTGGGAGCATCACTCCCCATACAAGTTCGGGGAGGGTGTGTGCAGTCTTCTCCTTCTCATGCTGCAGTCTCCCTCCCTCCCTCCCTCCCTCCCACAAGAGAGTAACTCCTGCGCCTGCTTTATGAAAGGAGTCCAAAGCTCTTTGACAAAACAGCATCATTCAGGTTAACCTGGCACCAGGGCAAAGCTACATGGTAATTTATCAAAAACACCAAGCTCAACAGTTTAATGCAAGATAGAAGCCAGCGATTCCAGGGCCCCTTGAAGCAAGAGATGAAGGAAACAATCCAGCCGCTTGTGGGAAAGGGACAGTTTGGGGGTTTATTCTTTGTGACTCAAGAAGCACATCTTTGGAAGCACACCTGCTTACTCAACGCTGCTCCAGAGCACAATGGAGTTCAGAGGAGAAACCAAGACAATTGTGCTTCGAAGAGATAAAAGGGAAAACATACAAGAAGCTGTCAGATCTGTTGAGCTGAAATGAGTATATATACCACAAGCAGCGACCAGTCTTCGAAAGAGCCTTTCAAAACACGGTCTGCCTGGAGACCCAGGTACCAGCAGAGCCTCTGCTCTTCACATCAACAGTCGGCCATGATTCCCACTGAGAAGCCTCAAGCAGCCAGTGGCTTCCCACTCCAAAACTGGCCAAAGGCCTACCCTGCAAATATAAGGGATCTCAGGTCTGCAAGGCTGCTTTGGCAAAACCACACCCACCTGCCATACACCCTATGACATCAGGTGTGATAGGGTGGGTGGGTAAACATGCAGGTGGGCTAAAGGGGGGATTGCAAGCACTGCTGACTGGCAGCGCCTGCAAAAACCCCATACATGGCGCCCTGTAGGCACAGACAATCAGCTGATCATCCCTGGGGGCCAAAGCAGGTCACCTGACATCATTGTGAGGTCAGGTAATTCATCAACCTTGGCCTGTGAGGGCTGCGGAAAGCAAGCTGGATCCAATTCTCCTGTCCTGGCCTACCTTGAAAGGGTGGTTGTGAAGGTTTCGTGCACAGAAGCATCTCTTTCTCTTATTGGCTGCAGTTTGTTCCTGCTGTAACATCAGCAGCGAACTTCAGGTCTGTCCTATTTGCCCAAGAGGATGTGTGCTTGCAATTGACTCCGAAGTCACCAGCACCATCTTTTTCCATCAGGCAAAGAGAATCAGCAGTGAACTGGCACAGGACCTTCCAGCAGTTAAGTCAGACCCAGTAAAACCAGAGACAAGAATCTAGGCCAGCTTTTGCGAATTTTGTGCCCTCTAGATGCTTTGAGCTAGCATCATACGGCTGTGTTGCCCAGGGCTGATGGTAGCCATAGTGCAAAACATATGCAGGACACCAGGTTGACGAAGGCTGGTCCTAGCTGATGTCCTGGGAAGACAGCCTTGAAGAAATCCACCCCAAATCAGTAGCGTCTCAGTCTGGAGACAAGGAGCTCGCAGCCCAGCTCACTGTGCACCTGTTCTCTTCTGCCATCACTCCCAGTTGATTTCAAAGCAGCCTCAATTCTGCAAAATAAATCTCACATTCACTTTTTTATTTTTATTGGAAAACTTTGTGTTTAATTCTGGGCCTACATAGCACAAGGTAGGCAATGGGAAAAGAATCTTCAAAGGGAAGTTAGCTCACTCGACAAGAGACACACCTGCCAAGATGTGCAAATCCATCAGCCCCACACAACTGGGCCAAGCTTGGGAGGTGTGGGAAGCCTCTCTGCTGCTGTGCTGGAGGGCTGGGCGTGTGGGGGCCCCACTGCGTTGCTTCACCACCAGCTCAGAGACATTAATCAGCCCAAGCAGAATTAATAAGCACAGTGAATCGGTTCCGCAGCCTGCCAAGGCAAGAACCTGGAGGAGAGGGGGGGGCAACTCTCAAGCAGAGAGCATGTTCAAGGTGAGGTTCAGGAACACAGGAAACTATACTGGTTCAGACCATTAGTCCATCAAGCTCAGGATTGCCTACACAGATGGGCTGCAGCTCCGCCTGAAGATGCTGGGGACTGAGACTGACACCTCTTGCATGCAGACAAGGTGCATAACCAGTGAGCACAGCCCATCCCCTAAAGAGTTGCTGCAAAGTAAAGCAAAGAGAGGCATTTTTGCCGGCTTCACAAAAACCAGTCAACCATGTGCCCAAAGGGGATTTAGTAAGGAATTGTTTGTTGTAAGAAACCTTTTTGGCCCAGATTTCCTCCCTTAATCCTGCTCTCTTGTCCCTTGTTCCATTGCCAAACTTTAATACACAACTTTAGGCAAGAATTGGCAGTGAAACAGCGCCAGGAACCCAGCTGTGCAGAGGTACCAATGGCCATTGCACAACAAATTAATTGGGCATCCTGGCAACCCAGAAGGAGATTCAACAAGCCTGCAGGCCAAGAGGAAGAATCGTACAAGCTGAAGGGGGCTTAGAGGGTTTGTAGTCAAACCCCACAGCACAAGGCAGGGATACCCACCAGCTCCACCCACACAGAGATGCAGAGGCCACAAGCAGAGATCAGCTGCCGTCCCAGAGCTCTGCCCCTGCAGAGCAAACAGCTCCACATGGCTTCAGTAAGCCACATAAGCAATTTGCTGCACAACAATATCTGATGGAATCCACAGCTAACAGAAGGAAACTTTTTCAATTTTTAAAAGAGGTTTGCCGACAGTTTGCCAATTCGCAGGTTAGGGCTTAATCTGTCCAATCCATGTTCACGACCCACTTCTGTGGAAGAACAGAAGCAGCATGACACACCATGCAGAATCCTGCTTCCTAAGAGCAAAGGTTCCTGGAGAAAACAAGCATCTAGCCCCTCCGGGTTGCAACAACATGCTTGAAAATTAAGTGAGCAAATATGTCTAGTGAAATTTCAAAAGCCAAAGGAGTTCCCAAATTAAGATTTCAGGTGGTTAGAGAGGATACCAGCGCCCTATGGAGTTCCTGACAAGCAGAAGCAGAATTATGCCAAATCATGAAAACTGCAGTTTCGCAGTGTAAGCAAATGTGCATCTTTTTAACAGAGGGCAAAGAACCTAACTTTCCAGTAGACACAAAACCATAGCCCCTTCCCACGCTGCCTACTGGGCCCCACTGGAGACCCCTCTCTGTGACCATGCAACACCAGAAGCACCTTCACACTCAGTGAGGTTCAGCACTTAATTTGGAGAGGCATCGGAACAAGCCAATTCTCAGCGCTTTTGGTCTCAGGCCATCCAGTAAATCCGCCAGGGAGAAGAGATCAAAGGCTTTCTCAGTCTGCTCCTAGCAATGCACCTTCCCCTCCCAAAGCAAGCCACGCCAAGGCTGTCAGCAGGTAGGAATTCAGGCAGCATGAAAGGAGGAAAGGGGGCTGAGGCTGAGAAGGATGGGCCATGGCAGGCGCCATCCCCAGAGGCAGGACGCCTCTCCTTCCCCAACCAAGACTGCCAAAGAATCTCCAAAAATAGAGAACGAAACATTCCCACTCAGGACCCAAGACTTCACCACTGAAGCAACCTGAGAACTTTCAGAAGACAGGGTATGGTATTTTTAGGGATGCCAACAGAGCGACAGTCCAGCAAGGAGATGCTGAGGCAGCCTGAAAGGTGTGCAGCACGATGGACCAGCAAAACATCTGAAGATGGAGGGACAGAGAGATGGCATCCTCTCTCACCACAACAAGAGTCAAGTGCAAAGGTATTGGCCTTTCCTATATTCCAGGTTGCGTTGCAACAGCCCTGTGCTGCAAGCACAGATCACCCTGGAAGTGATCACGCAACTGGCTTCCCAGTAACCACAGCTCAGCAGTGGCCATGTGATGGAACCCAGAAAGCACTTAATAAACCTTAATAAACATCACACTCTTAGCTACACCATCTGTTTATTCCACATTCATTCTGATTTGCTTGCACGAAGCTTATGAGGCGGTTAGCCCATGTTTGGTCTTTTCTGGCCATTCATTCCAACAATAATGAACACTCATCCTGATGTGCTTGCAAGGTATTCACCTGTCTTTTCATTAATTAATTAATCATTCATTCATCCATCCCACACTCTTCAGTGCATTTTTTCCTGTCACTTTCCTAACTGCAAAAAGTCCCAGTTTTTGTGTGTGTGGATTTATTGTACTAGGACAATTGAGTCTTAGGACGCTTTAACTGCACAAACCTAGATTTCTGGTATGCACCTGAATTCCTCCCACACAATAATGAGAGTCTGGAGACATCCTTACACTTATAACTCCTATCACCCCAACCACTAGCCATGCTGGATGGGGTTGACATTGGCTACCTTAGTTGAGGGCACAAAACTGAGCTACTTATCACTCCCTCCAGCAACAATGCAGGGACTAGCAAACTGGACAGACAACTGGAACCAGGCAAGGAGAGGCAGGGTGTATCCTCGTCACAAGAACACAATCATCCATCATACTTGTTTCCTCAACAGGCAGAAGAAATAAGCGTAACATAAAGTCCTTCAACATGAGGCTCTAGTCCCCAGTCCCCTGGCAACAGAGCTATTAAATATATATATCCCCACTAGGCTTCCAGATGATCAGGTTAACCCTGCTAAAAGGCAATAATTCCCTGCAGAGCGGCCACAGCATTATCTATGAAATTCCTTGCTACATAATGAAGATATTGCAACCTTCCCCAACCTAGTAGCCTCTAGATACTTTTGACTACAACACCCATCTACAACAGCTATGCTGACTGCAACTGATGGGAATTGTAGTTGTTGTAATTGTAGTCCAAAATATTGAGAAGTCATCTGGTTGGGGAAGAACTGTTATTGAATGATACTGTTTTAGCGTCGGGGGGGCGGCGGCGTTATTTTGGCCAGTAATGTTGGCAGCCACCCAGTTGTAATAATTCTTAGTTCATATAGAGTAGCTAAAAACTCTTAAAGGTTTCTCTTTCTTCTCCCTCTCTCTCTCCTGGTGCATTGGACATTGTGCTTAACTTGGACTGGAAAAACCTAGGTTCACATTCCATTTCAGCTGGTGTTCACTGGCAGGCTTCTGTCCCAGCCTAGGCTCCCTCAACCCCCATGTCAGGAAAGCCCAACGATGATATTTCAGTATGACCCAAAGTTTGAACCATATCCATCCAGGAAGTCATTTTCCAAGTTACAGGGAAAACGCCTGGCGTGCAAAGAACAGGCAACACAGCTGCTCCACCTAGAACTGCAGCACTTATAATACAGCTTCCTTCCCACCCACTGCTCAGGCAAGGTGGGAAAGGTGCTTCAACGCCCAGCAACACCAACCTGGGAGGTAGAAGTGCTCCCCAGGCAGGGAGTGTTACCACTTCTTTAAGCAGAACAGGCCACTTGCTGCAGGCTGAGCTTCTGCAGGAACCAAAACGCTCACCAAGCAAGACTTTCTCCTCCATCACCACAAAGGAATTGTGTTTATCATTGCAGGGCGAAATGGAGCACAGAGAGTTGGGAGGGGAAAAAGGAGCAGCAGGAGCTCAGCAATTGCAGGGGGGTGGGGAGCTCCAAATTGACTTGGTATCTAGCAAATAGCTAAGCCACTTCCACCTCACTGCAATCAGAAACACAGACATCTCTTCCTTTTCCAAAGGGCAAAAACCACAGACCAGTGTGACAACTGAAACTCTTGGGCAATATGCAGCAATGGGAGTTTGAATGACAGAAGCATAGCAGAGGAGGAGGAGATGGCTTTTGGTATGAACGTTCTCATGATGTCATCGACATCAGGCCTCTCAGTGGAGAATGACTAGGCAATACTACCTCTGTACCACACACAACATTAACAACCCAGAGGATCAGCGAGGCAAAAAAAGGACTCCTATTTCTTAGTCACCACAAAACCACTCAATACAGTACAGTGGACGCTCAGGTTGCGAACGTGATCCGTGCGGGATGCACGTTCGCAACCCACAGCTGCGCGTCTGCGAACACGCGGGTTGCGATTTGGCGTGTCTGTGCATGCACGACCGCAGAAACCCGGAAGTAACCCGTTCCGGTACTTCTGGGTTTCGGCAGTCCGTAACCTGAGAAAACGCAACCTGAAGTGTCTGTAACCCGAGGTATGACTGTATATGCAATGATGAATGCTGTATTGGATCACAGAGTTCAGTTTACAGGGATGCCTTGCAAATTGGCACAGTAGATGATGCCATAGCTTTTGATAATTTACCACACAGATACTCCCCCTCTTCACAACCACCCACTTTTCTCTCCCTCTTTCTCCGTTCCAATTTCAGAGAAGTACAGTTTACATCACGTTGCCTGGATTACAACGCATTTCTGGCTGGCTAGACTGGAGCAGCAGGTCCCCACAGACGCTGCTTAGCACATGAACACAATATTATTATCCTCTGTCAGCAGAAAGGGAGACAAGGCTTCACAATCGTCTGGAAAACCTACCCGACTGGATTTCCATGCTGCCCAAGATCCAAGCCACCAGTATTTGCATGTGAAAAATGCTTTCTACCTCTACATCATTAGGGAAACAGTGCAAGGAAATTGGAAACACCATAAATGTGGGGTGCAGTGTGGACTGATTCCAGAGCACCCCAGCAACCTTTGGCCTTATATAGTTGCCTGCAGACCCAAGAACAGAGTAAGCCGCCTTCTGTCGAGTCAGACCTTCAGACCATCTACTTCAGCATTGCCTACACAGACTGGCAGTGGCTCTCCAGGGTTTCAGGCAGCTCTCTCTCCCAGCCCTACCAAGTGGTGCTTTAGGGCACTGTTCCCCAACCTTGGGCTTCTAGCTGTTTTTGGACTACAACTCCCATCATCCCTCGCTAGCAAGACCTTGACCACTGGTCTTGCTAGCGAGGGATGATGGGAGTTGTAGTCCAAAAACAGCTGGAGGCCCAAGGTTGGGCAACACTGCTTTAAGGGACTGAACCTGGGATCTTCTGCATGCAAAACCAGGTGCTCATTCACTGAGCTATGGTGGCCCTTCCCCGAGCCTGTACGCCAGCTTCCTCTGCCACACTGCAACAGATCCTGTGGCATGAGACACTCCACATTTTGGCCATGTCAAGCATTTTGCTGTGCCCTCTTCAAGACCAGCAAAGGGACCTGCAGCCTCAGATCTTATTTTGAACAAGTCAGAGGCAGTGAATGAGAGAATTCACTCCCTTCAAATATTGGCCCCAGCCCTGTCAAGCCCTTCAAGGCTTGGGACCAGGGTACTTGGAACACCTACCTCCAAACATGCTTGCCTTTTCTCTAAGACCACTGAGCTATAGCCCTCCCCCTAAAAAAAAGAAAGAAAGCTTCTAGTCCTCATGGACTAGATTTAAACTGGAAGCTGCCTGATCAAACCACTGGTCTATCTAGGTACGTAAAGGTAAAGGACCCCTGGCCAGTTACATCCAGTCAAAGGTGACTGTGGGGTTGTGGCGCTCATCTTGTTTTCAGGCCGAGGGAGCCGGCGTTTGTCCACAGACAGCTTTCCGGGGCATGTGGCCAGCATGACTAAAGCGCTTCTGGCGCAACGGAACACCGTGTCGGAAACCAGAGTGCACAGAAACACCGTTTACCTTCCTGCTGGAGCGGTACCTATTTATCTATTTGCACTGGCGTGCTTTCGAACTGCTAGGTTGTCAGGAGCTGGGACAGAGCAACGGGAGCTCACCCAGTCATGGGGATTCGAACTGCTGACCTTCCAATCAGCAAGCCTAAGAGGCTCAGTGGTTTAGAACACAGTGCCACCCGCATCCCTACTGGTCTATCTAAGTCAGCACTTTAACACTGAATAGCAATAGCTCTCCAGGGTTTCAGACGGGGAGTATTTTCCTGGCCCTGCCTGGAAATGCCATGGCAGATTGAACTTGAGACCTTCTACGTGCAAAGTAGATGCTCTTCTATTAAAACCATGGTCCTTTCTTTTCCTGCTTCCACATATACTTAAATATTATGTTCTGGCATGTTATCTTTGTGAGACACACAGAGAAACATGCAACTACACAGCCAACATAAATATCACAAATAAATAAAAATGTAAAAGAGTGTGGTGGGCCAGCTGTTCCTCTCAAGGCTGCTAGTCCAAAGGGCTGATCCAATGTCAGACCCCATAGCAATCAGTGCATAGCTCTGCTCATTAAATTAAAAGTGCCATATAAAAGTGATACAGAGGAGGAGATTTCGTATATTCCAAAGGGGTGACTGAAAAAGAAGAAAGGAGAAAAAGTTCCTCCTTTGCTGCCTCACCTGAGGCAGCTTGTCTCTTCATTTCCACAAGCATGGTAAGAAAACTGCTTTGGGGCTCAGATGCACTCAGTGGTTTGAATTCTACACCCCCCCCCCACATACACCCCCTCTTTCTTTCGCAGGGTCATTTTCCTAAAGGCTGTCCAGAAGAGACACCCAAGCAGACAATGGTCCATGCCATGAGAAGCATGGTTAATGAAAACCAATTGCCGCCCTGGAATTCACAAGGGGGCTCAGCCCAGCTGGGAATAATCTTGTTTACGATGCTGGCCTAGCAAAGGGAAATTAATGTTTAAGCTGTAAAATCCATCCCCACCCCCTTTTCGTGTCTGTCTGTGTGTGTATGTCTCTTCCAAGGATATGTTCAGTCGTTGCTCATGAGGGCTGTACATACAATGAAAGAGAAGCCCAATTTGTTAAGCTAAGGCCAAAGACGGATTTGCTTCTACTGGTGCTCCCTCCCCTCTTTCCCCTAATAATGCAGAATAGGTTTTCCTGTCCAGAACAAGTTTGCCATTCATTTCCTTCCTCTCCCACCCCATAGACAATTCTCACAATTCTCTCTCTCTCTCTGTGTGTGTGTACTTGTCTAACTTGGCCTGAAGGTGAGAGTTAATGTTGACTTTCAGAAAAAGTTTTAACCTCACCAGACAAGTTTCAGCGCACCCTGTAACTCACTCACTCACTCACTTTCAATTGCCATCAGATAAGCCTGTTGTTTAAGGGGCAGTGGCTCAAATCACCCAATGCCCTTTGCGTTACCAGCCTGCTAGATCTGACCAGGGATCTATCCAGCCCAGGATCCCATTCATGGCCACCCAGATACTCCCTTGCTCAGAAGCTCAAGACCAGGACTTGAAGGCATCAGGTATCACCATCACCTTCTCAGAGTCTGTCCCCATCAGCACCTGGTAAGCAATTGTCTTAGGAAGACCATGACTTTGTCCAGGTCTTTCTTAAAGGAATAGAAGGCGCTTTCCTCATCTAACCTGGCAGAGAAATCCACTTATAATGAAGAGGAGCAGCAACTGCTTAAAAATTAATTTGAAGACCTTTTTTTTAAAAAAAAAAAAAAAAGGCTGCCATTATTTATTCAGTATGCAGCATTTTACATCATAAGATAAAACAAGAAAGGCACTGCACCCCCAGAAACGTACAGTCATCACCTCCCAATCTGGTGCCCCCTCCAAATGTTGTTGGATTACAACTCCAGTCAGCCCCACCCAGAACAAATCAATGGTCAGGGAAGATGGGAGTGAGGTTGGGGAAAACTAGCCTAAAGCCAGCAGAAGTAAAGCTAACAAGGTTGAACCATGGTAAGACAGCTGGGGATTCAGCAAGAGAATTGCAGGGGAAATGGAAGATTTGAATATGGGCTAGGAGAGAGTTGGCACCATACAGACCTTCTGGGATGCTGAAAGGGATCACTGATTTAAGATTTACCACCAACAGCATATAAGCTTTCAGAGTTTGCATTGGGATGCTCCAACCCCACAACCAGAATGTTCAGTAGAAATTAGGCCATCCCTTTTCTCAAGAAAAAGCAACCTAACTAGGCCTGGCAAATAATACCCCAGATGTTCAGGGACACCTAATCTGTGACCCTCCTAACACTGCTGGACTACAACTCCCATCATCCCAGCTCATTGGTTGCTGGGAAACAGAGTCCAAATCATTCAGGGGGGCACCTGGTTGGGGAAGGCTGTTTTATTGGAACTGGAAGCTATTTAACAGCAACCCTGAAGTTTGCTTTCACCATCTACGAAGAACACAAAGTTCTGAAGCTGGCAACTTTGTAGAGCGGCCACCAGATACTGTCTCACATGACCTACGTTTCTTATGCTGTTTTCCAGCACCCAGTTCCAGGCTGGACAGTTTGCAAGGTTGTTCTTAAGGGCGTTTTTCCTCCCTTGCACTATCTATCTTGAGAGTGACGTCTGATTAGGGAAGTGAGCTCCAGCAAAGTGCAACTGTGCAGTATAACAAGGACACCAAATCAAGGCAGCAACCCAGCCAGTTTCCCAATGAAGAAAAAGAAGTCAGTTGAGTTCAGCAGTGATTTAGACAAGCAAGCACTCAACTCTCCAGCAGCAGTTTTAGCAGGACAAAACCTGTGTTTCATTGTGGATTTCCCAGTTTTTACTTCCATCCCCCACCCCAATGTTGTGAAGTCTCGATACTGAATAGAGAGCTATTCCTCACTTTTAGCATTTTTTTAAATACAGAAGATGTTTTGAACAGGTGAAAGGATTATAGTCATTATGCCACCCACCCACCTGCCATAAAAAAAAACTGTTTAGCACAGCTATGCCTCCCAGGTTTATGGGGGAAATGGTAGGCTTGGAAGCTGCCTTGTTGTATCTTCCAGATCCACTTTCCCTCTGCACGGACTTCACCAATAAGACACAGGAAGTCGTTTTATACCAAGGCAATTCATTGCTCTGTCTAGCTTATTGTCCACACTGACTGGCAGCAGCTCTCCAGGTTCTCAGGGCGGAGTCCTTTCCCAGACCAACCTGGAGATGGGTTGGAGAACTGAACCTAGGGCCTTCTGCACATGCTCTGTGACTGAACGGCAGCCCTTTCAGCAAAGGAGACTCCCACACCAATATCCGCTTTGATCGCAAAAAAAAAAAAAAATTGACTCCCTTGTGCTAAGTTCATTGACTGCACAATGCATATGCTTTGGACAGCCTCCACCCTACTCCCCAGGTGTTCTGGACTACAACTCCCATCAGCCCCAGCGAGCAGGTGATGGGAGGCAGAGTCCAAAACACCTGGAGGAAAATCAGGTAGGAAGGGGAAGAATATACGGGTGATGCTAATAATGTACTGCATGCCTGCAGGGACAGACAGACAGACAAGCCACATCAAGGAAGAAAAGAGTCTACATGGGAACGTGCACACCCACAGCCCGCCCGTGCAACCCACAAACCACACCAGAAATCACACGGGCCGCCACGAAGGAGCCTCGACAGCAACTGGCTTTTGAGTTCCTATGACCCCACCGCGGTGATCTGAATGGAAGGGCGTGTAGGCGCCTCGTTGTTGTTGCTTTAGCGGCAACCAAAGTTAAATGGAAGGCGTCATTCTCCGTTCTTCTAAAGAGGAGCAGCCAAGCGGGGCAGGGAGAGCTCCCGAGGCCCCGGGTGGGGCAAGTCCAGGCGCTCCTTTTGCCAGAGACCCGCGCGCGGCTGGCCTGCGGGCCCATCAACAAAGGGAAAGCCGCTTCTGGGCAGCCCTTGGCTGAGAGGCGGAGGAGGACCGGGCCCGCTCGGGCCTGGAAGGATGGAGCGGGAGGGGGCGCCGCCGTCCTTCTCCTCCCCCGGCAGACACACACCCCAGCACCGCACTTCGGCGCAGAGCCAGCAGGCAGCCCTTCCCCGGCCAGCCCGAGAATGCAGGCGAGGAGGCGCTGCGCGAAGCAGGCCGGCAAACAGCGTCCAGAGGCAGGAAGGGATCTCCAGGCAAAGAGGCTGCAAGGAGGAGCCCGCCGGACCGCGGCCGAGCCCCCCAACGCCAGCACCGGACCAGGCTTCCCCGCCGCCGCCCTCCCCGGCAGGAATTCTGACAGCCAGGCTGGAACCCTCTCCTTGCCCCCCCCCCCCACTTTAGCATCCTTCCGCGCCTCCCCCGCCCAAGCATCCCTATCGCCCGAGGGGGGCCACCTGGGCCGGGGTGTGTGTTTGTGTGTGTGTGTGTGTGTTATTAAGGCAGCCCGCTCAGAGAAGGGCAGGAGAAGGAAGAGGGGGCGCCCGCCCGCCCGCGCCGCTCCCTTCTCCAAAGTAGCCGCGAGCCCACCTTTGTAGCGCTCCAGGACATCCTCGTAGGCCTGCACAAACTCCTTCTCCTGGCTGCGGTTGAGCGGCAGCTTGCCCGGCACGTAGCCGGCCATGGCGCTGCCCGCCCCGGACCGGGCCAGACCAGCTGGCGGGCGGGCGCGCGGGCTAGGGAGCGGCGATCCCTTTGTGCCGAGCCTGGTGCCTGCCTGCCTGGCTGGCTGGCTGGCTGCGCGTCGGGCGAGTAAGGCGAGAGGCGGCCGGGCGCTGGAGCTCCGCGGCGTCGGCGTCTCCCTGCCGCCGGCTCTGCTCCTGCTGCTGCTGCTCCTTCCTTCCTTCCTTCCTTCCGCCTCGTCTCCTCCTCCTCCTCCTCCTTCTCTTCCCGGCCTCCCGGCTCAGGCTCCACCCGCTGCTGTCAGGGAGGCCCAGGCCAGCCCCCGGCTCGGCGGCTCTCCTTCTTATTCTGCCGGCCCGGCAGGAGCCTGCTCAGCGCGGCGCAGCCCGAGTGGCGGCGGAGGCGACGCCCGGCGGCCGGCCGCCGAACTGCAGAGGCAGAGCGAGGGCAGAACCCGGCTGGCGCCACTTGGGGCGGATCCGCATCAGGAGCTGGGCTGGCCGGGAACCAGGTGCGACCACCGAACCCAGGGCCCCGAAGGCAAGGGGAAAGGCCCCGGGATGTCAGGAGGCCTCGAGATCCAGAAGAGAGGCGCGAGGAAACGGCCCGAACTAGAGGCGGAAAGGAAAAGAGGAGGACAGACTGGGACAGAAAAGCAAACTGGATCCGAAGAAGAGCAGAAGGGCGGGATGCAAACCCAGAAGGGGTTGGTTGGATTGCCCCCGCCCACAATCCAAGAAGCCTCAAAGCCCGGAGGGAGCGGGGACAGCCCACCCCCAAGTACCACCGGAATCTTTTCTGGTGAAAGAAACAGAAAAGGATGGGGGGCAGCGGACAAAGAAGTCAGGAACTCACCCCAGATCTAAATTTGTGGCAGACCCTCCCTCTTCCTGATCCCAAGCCCTTTTGCTGCTTTTAGGAGGAAAGGCAACATGGTGCAACACTCAATGCACACCCACTCCAGTCCTTGTAGGTGATCAGGCTGTTGAATCTAACTTCTGCCCTGGTGATGTCCTCCATCACACCTGAGGGCTTGATGTGGCATATAGAGGTCTGCCCACCCTGCCCTCCTAGCATCCACCTCAACTTAGTCAAATGGCAGGGCTGATCATTTTCAGCAGAACCATGCCCAGAACCCCACCTCCACGCCTGGCCTGGCCTTCACCAGCCCTGACAGCTGAATCTTCCAACCACACGCTGCCAAATCCTAACTTCTCACCTGTCCAGTTACGGGTCCCAATAATGGCATCAATTATGCCAGTCCTGCAGGGTCCCACACTTCATTGACACTAGAAGAATGTTCCAAACTAGTGGCCATGTCATAGTCCTTGCATGCTGTTGGAGTTGATGGTTGGTGCAAGATGAGACCCCTTGAAGGATGAAGCCCCATCACAGAGCCCCAAAAGGCTGGGTTGCCACAAAGGCAACATTTGGGGTCTCAAATTTCAGCAGCGCCCTGTGCAACACTAACATTCACCCCCCCCAACTCCCATGCTCCATTCTAAAGCATTGTTTCGGCATCTCCTGCAGTGCCCCTGAGGCTCTGTGCCCAGTGTGACCAAACTGGTCATGCTCCCCTAAATCCGCCTCTGGCTGCCAAGAGTCAGAGGCATTCAGTGTGAGTTGTATGATGACATTTATTCCACTTTTGAAGTAGGCAAGTGTTTAGTCATTGGCAACCCAGTGCCTTCCAGATGGTTTCCATGGGCTGGTAATTGTTGTATTCTTATGGACCTGGAGAGCACCAGGTATTTCTGAGGTATGGGCAGCGGTAAACTGCAATCCTATGTTCACTTGCTTAAATTGTTTCCCCTCTCCCTTCATTTTCCATATATCTTGTCAAAACCTTCCTGAGCTTGGATCTGCATTGCAAACTGGCTCCTCCGGCTTTTTTCCTTGAGCAAACCTTGCACCCCATTGAAGGCATTCTTCACATCACTGGTTCAAGGAGAAATCCACCTTGTTTCTCTAGGCACCCTGCAGGAGTGGCTGTTTTGCTACCTAGGCACTTTGTCTTAATTAATTAGCATCTTCCCAAACCAGGTAGCGTTAGAAGCTAACACTTCCTTAAGCCAAGGTGGGGAGGGCAGAGGTCAGTGTTGCTGCTGGTACTCCTCCATGTCTGAGCTTCTTGTGTCCCACCAAGCCAAAAACATTCCACCAAGAATTCAACAAACCTTCTGGGACAGCGGGGGGGGGGGGGGCAGTAAACAAAAGCAGGGGGCAAGAGTTGGCCAGTAAACAAAAGCAGGGGGCAAGGAAGGCCACATACCAGGCAGGTGGGCTGTGCCACTGTTCACCCAGAATGTGATCAGTGCAAAAATAGATGTCTATGATGGTCATGTGCAATGATCTGCTTTCGGTGAAGAGAATCTGTCATAGTTGAAGAGGGACCCCGCAGCAAATGAACTGAAGAGTTTGAGCGACATCTGGTGGGAAATCCTGAGAAGTGCAAGACCCCAGAAAAGAAACTGCTTACTTTGTTATTTGGGAAGCTAGAATGTGCCCACTGACATAAATAAAGGGGATGGCAGAAATTGCCTGGGAATTAAAGCCAGGTCCCTCCCCCCCCCCCCCGGCGAAAAGGAGTGAAGTATGAGATAAGTTCCTGACCGCTGTGGGCCCCAATTGTCTCCATCTTGAAATGGAGGTGTGCAGGGTGAAATAGTTCTCTGTATGTGCACAAAAGCAGCTACACTTTCATCAAGGGTCAATTAGCAGGAGAGTCCAAAGATTCTCTTTGTGGGATTTCACAAGATGACATAAGACCGTAGGCTGGTGGGGCTGCAATGAGTGGCAGGTAGAGGCAGGCAAATCTTACCCGTAGCTGTGGCACACACAGGGGAGAGCAAAGTTGCTTGCGCAGAAGAACTCACTGAATTGTGCCCTTTATCAATTTGTGTATGGGGGCAGTCACTTGGGCAATGGATGGGTTGAATTTATATACTCCATTTCTGCATTGAGCACCAAAATGTTTTGGAGCAACCCTGGGGGTTTTCAGAAGTGAATGAGTGTCCTGCACACAAAGTGATTGAGGGCATTCTTTGATGGCATAAGACAGAGTAATAATTATTAAAATTAAAAAAAAACTAGGCCCTGTGAAGACATTGCCTTTGTAACATAATATTCTCTTCACAACAGAAAGTGTTAAAAAACTTAAGTCTTTTTCAACTTGATAAAGTTGATAGTCTTTACTTTTTATTTTAACTCATTCTATGTGCATATTTTATAGTGTTGTTTTTCATCTTTCAATTTTTGTCTGTTGCTGTAATTGTTCTCTCTGTTTTATATACATTATAACATGCAATAATAATAATGACAGCTTTAACTCCCCCCCCCAAAAAAAAACCTTAGTCTTTTTCTGAGGGGGAGAACTCCCTTCAAAATGGGCATCTTGAGACCCACTATCCTATTTACGGATGGGGATAGGTGGAGCCTAACCAGGAGTAGTCAGCTATATATATTTCCTTCCCCCCACTCTCTCTGTAACCATGGCAACCAACAGAATGGTTACTCAGCCATCTGCGTTACAATGGCAACGCGAAAAGCGCCTTATTCCATTCCAGTTTCAATCTCTCATGAGCTGACTGGCATGACAATTCTCCTCGGTGTTCTCCTATGCAGACTGCATAAGCAAAACTTGAGGTACTGGGGTTTTGAGGGGAGCAGGCCTCTGAATCCCTTGCAGGCAATACTGAGGTACAATGCAGAGAGCTGAACCCTTATGACACCCACCATGGTTCTCTGCACCTACGCTCACCCCCCCAAAAATGCACGCATTTCAAAAAAGCCATTTTCACCCTTGAAACTTTGTGACTGAAAGTAACCCCAAAAGGAGGAGGAGTAGGGATTAAGTGGTTTGTCAAAGAAAAGGTGGACCACTCCAGGCCACACTTTATAAATTCTGCGTGCGCGCGCGCACACACCCACACCCACACCCACACCCACACACCACTTTGTAGGAAATTGGGAACATCTGGGTTTGGTCCTGCCACTCTCACTGTCCTGTCTAGCTGCATCCTGACAGCACAATACTATACATGTCTACATGGAAGTAAGCCCTGCTGAATTTCAGGCAAATGTGTATAGGACTGCATCAAATAAACACTACCTCAGTAATCCCAGGAATGCTGTAGACCAGAATTATTAGGCCCACGTTACAGCTTGAGGACTGAGGCTGAGAGACAGCAGCTTTTCTAAAGAGCAAGTGTCAATTCAGGGCTAAGCTCAGAACCCAGGGATTGCCAGTTCATAGCACATGCTCTTAACCAGTTCTCAGAATGGGTTGGTGAAGCATTTTGTTCTTTTGTTTTTGAAGTGTTCTACTTGGCACACTCCAGCCCAATTCAAGCACCCTGAAGTACAAAAGGAGAGATGTCAGCGTGATTTGCCTATCCTGTACGAATGATCTTGTTTGTCACTCATCTGCAAGTGCACAGGATGAAGTAGGATTTGCAAGCATTTTTCCTGCTGAAGGGGAAGAAGGGCCAGTCATGAAATGTTGATGCAATGCAGCTGCAGGGTGGGAACAGGATATCAGTTGTGTCAGTGCAAAGCACCTCCAGTGCTGCCTAGCATAGCAGAGGTACTCTGTGCTGCAGGACCATGGAGAGAAAGTGGGCCTGGGTGTCATGAGCCCCTTGATCCTGAGTGGCATGGGACTAGAGTGGCCTGAGGGAGAATGGGCATGTGCCTTAGGGAAGGAGACATAGTCCCTCTAGCTCCCTGCCCTGCCCCATTCATGGAACAGAGGGAATCTCTATCAATAGGGGAGGGTGCTGGCCAGACAGGAAAGGGGGCGGAAGAGCCAGAGGGCTCATCTCCTTCCCATCACCAAGAACCCAGCACTGCCACTGGAAGCAGATCCACCACCCTTGGGTGCCTCAGAGCTCCTTAGCAGCTTCATAGGAAGAAAGAGACTTGTAAGTGAGCATAATGCGTCTCACCTTTAAAAGCAGGTGGGATGGGTGTGACTGTTGTCGAGAAATGTTTGCAGCTGCCATCCAGCCTGTCTTTAAAAGGGTTCAGCCCAGATTTCAGAGCTCCATTGCTTTTCAACAACTTTCCAACAAACTTTGCAGGGGGTGGAGCAGGGATTATGGGGTTTCAACTTCAGGAGACAAAAATTCAGTAGAAGATATTGGGTTTTTTCCCTTTAAAAAAACAACAACCTCCAAATGTGTGGCAAATTTGGTTTTGAAACTTATTACCTTCTTTTTTAAAGCTTGTAAAAAGGTAAAGGTAAAGGACCCCTGACAGTTAAGTCCAGTTGCAAACGACTCTGGGGTTGCTGCGCTCATCTCGCTTTACTGGCCGAGGGAGCCGGTGTTTGGCTGCAGACAGTTTTCCCGGGTCATGTGGCCAGCATGACTAAGCCGCTTCTGGCAAAACCAGAGCAGCGCACGGAAATGCCGTTTACCTTCCCGCTTACCTTACCTATTTATCTACTTGCACTTTGGCGTGCTTTCGAACTGCTAGGTTGGCAGGAGCTGGGACCAAGCCACAGGAGCTCACCCCATCGCAGGGATTTGAACTGCCGACCTTCCAATTGGCAGGCCCTAGGCTCAGTGGTTTAGACCACAGCGCTTGCAGAATGTTTTAAATACTACTGAATATGAATTTCCAAAACACATCTTGGATGGTCCAAAAGGGAAGTTCCTCACTATCAATAACCCCCAGGTGGTTGTTACTAAAACAAACAAACCCATAAGCTTAAGCGAGAGATGCGCAAATTAATAAAGCCTCCAAATTATAAGTTGGCTCTGTCTACAGTATCTAGCCTCTACCTGGCATTTATTTACCAAGTGTTTCACCTCTGCCTAAATGAGACAAACGTGAATTCATCCCTGGTTTTCAGGAGACTCATTTATTTTAAGACACATCATGTACTTCAGATCACCAGCTTACCAGAAAAATAAACCAGGTCTCCTTTTTTTAGAACATCCCATCTCCAGAAAAGACACTATGCACAGTGTTGCTTATTTCAGCTGTCAACTTTATCCTAAAAATAAGCAAAGCATCTGTCATGCTTAGAGCAGGACAGGGAAGTGAGCACCGGGGGCGGGGGGGGGGAGGTCCTGGACAATTTCAGCTGCAGCCTGACCTGCATTTTTGCCTCCCTGTTGCTTTCAATTGTCTGCATTTTGATTTGGCCTCAATGCTACTTAATGACAGTTGTTGTCAATTACCATTCACTTCCTAAGCATGTTTTGGAGCACAAAGTTCTCTTTTGTTTGTCCTTAACTTTCATTTATCCTCTCACACACACATCATATTTCCAGCACAGCCCCACCAAACACGACTCTCTGCCAAGTGCTTATTATTGAAGTTGCATGTATTTAAATGCATTAATAATATGCAAACTAACAAGGCTTGGGAAGGAACTCATTCCCACCCATCCCCAGGAAAAAGAGAAGAAAATCACCTCTTTGCTCCTGGGCTTCTTAGTGGCACATCCCTGTTCCCAGGTGGAAACTAGAATAGTTGCAAATAACACAGAGCACCCAATAGTATAGAGCACCAAATCATAATGGGAATGCAAAAATATTTACAACTTCATCAAGTAAATGGGAGTCGCCCTCCTTTTCCTAAACTGCTTTCCTCACCAATATCCCCCTTCCAGTCCTCAAATTCCAGCTCTCAAATTGTGGGTTTTTTATATAAACAAATAGATTTATTGCAATCATCATCTGAGGCCCTTCTATGTGTGCCTCCTCCACCAGAGGTCCAGAGGGTAGCATCACAAGTATGGGCCTTTTCTGCAGTGGCTCCCCGTCTGTGGAATGCTCTCCCCGAGGAGACTCACTTGGTGCCTTCATGGCATATATTTAGGCGCCAGGCAAAAACATCCCTCTTCTTCTCCCAGGCCTTTGGCTAATTGAACAATATGTGGCCTTTTATCCTGCAGGGTGGGGGGTGGGTTTATTCTCGGATGAAGGGCAGTATAGAAATTTAATACACAAATCATATATAGGGCTCATCAACCTGGGAAGGCAGCCCATCTAGGAGAAGGAAGACTCTGTTCCTAAACCTCTGGTACCCTGCAGGATATTTTTAGGAGAAGAAAAGGTTAAGGAGTAAACTCTACACAAATCTGGAGTGGAGTCCATAAGACAGTTGAATGGCACTTGTATGCTTCCTCCTGGTAATTCCTACAGCCAAGCTGGTGCTAAACATATTGTCCTGCTTTCCTTTGGACCATAACAGTGAGGCCAAGAGAGGTTTTTTCTTGTCTCGGCAGTCCAAGACCTCCATACACACTGCCCAGGAAGGATACTTTGGTACAGCTAACGCAGCAGTTTGACTTCACCCCTGGAGGTGCACTCCCTTGTTTCTCAAGAAAGATGCTAACAACATAAACCTGTCAAAGGGCAACACGCAATTTCCTTGTATCCAGCTTGACGAAATAAGATGCTTCATTTGGGGTATACAAGAGGTTGCTTATTTACTTTAAGCTGCATGTAAAATTTTGATTAACTATTGACTAGCCAAGAGGAGCTGATTTAGAGATGGCACCTCTAGGACTGCAGCAGGAGGGGACAGTTCAAGGGTTGGCCAAGTTTCCTGCTGATACAAAATTGTTTGAAGTCGTTAAACCAAAAAGAGATTGTGAAGAGGATCTCTCCAAACTGAGGGCAGGAAAAAGGCAACTGCAATTCAGTGTAAACTAGTGTAAAGTAATGCACATTTTTTTTGGGGGGGGGATCATTAATTCCACATAGAGGCTCATGGGGGTCCGAACTGGCAGTGACTGGCCAAGAATGAGACCTTGGGATCAACTGAGCTATAGACCCAGCATGTAATTGTGAAGAAGGCCAATCCACTCTAAGGATTATTAGGCAATAAATTAAAATAAAACTGCCAGTATCATAATAGGTAAAGGTAAAGGGACTCCTGACCATTAGGTCCAGTCGCGGACGACTCTGGGGCTGCGGCGCTCATCTCGCTTTATTGGCCGAGGGAGCCAGCGTACAGCTTCCGGGTCCTGTGGCCAGCATAGCTAAGCTGCTTCTGGTGAACCAGAGCAGTGTACAGAAACGCTGTTTACCTTCCCACCGTAGCGGTAACTTTTTAACTACTTGCACTTTGATGTGCTTTCGAACTGCTAGGTTGGCAGGAGCAGGGACCGAGCAACGGGAGCTCACCCCATTGTGGGGATTCAAACTGCCGACCTTCTGATCAGCAAGCCCTAGGCTCTGTGGTTTAACCCACAGTGCCACCTGCATCCCTCTGCCAATATAATGAAGCCATTATACAAATCAGTGGTGTGACTCTATTTGGGATACTGCATGCAGTTGTGGTCACCTCACTTCAAAAACGATATTGTAGAGCTGGAAAAGCTTCAGAAAAGGCAGCCCAAATGATTCAAGGGATGGAGCAGCTCCCCTATGAAGAAACACTGTAGCATGTGGGACTTTTTGGTTTAGAGAAAAGGCTAAGTAAGAGGTGACATGATAGAAGTTCATAAAAATTATGCATGGCATGGAGGAGGGGGATAGAGAAATGTTTTTCTCCTTTCACAACACTAGAATTTGTGAACATCCAATGAAATGGAATCTGGAAGACCCTCAGGATTCCTTCCAACTCTACCATTCTACAATTCAATGATTCAGTGGGACAGATAAAAGAAAGTACTTCTTCATGTTCAACGTTAAACTCCCACAGGAGGCAGTGTTGGCCACCAAGTTGGACAGCTTTAAAAGAGAATTAGACAATTTCACAGAAGACAAGGCTATGAATGAATGAATGAATGAATGAATGAATGAATGAATCTTTATTTGCATCAGCCATCGGCCATAGCAATAAAACAAGGCTATCAATGACTACTACCCACAGTGTTTTATTCTACCTCCAGCGTCAGAGGCAGTATACCTCTGAATACCAATTGCTAGGACTCACAGGTGAGGACAGTGCAGTTGTGCTCCTGTTCGACTTGCAGGCTTCCCATTGGAGCATTGGGTTGGCCACAGGATGCTGGACTACATGGCCCTTTGCCCTGATTCAGCAGGCTCCTTCTTATGGCTATATTTGCACTTCATATGTGTGAACATGTCAACTTTGCTAATGATTTGGACAAGGAAGTGGACAGCAGGCTTATCAAAACCTACAGCTGCTATAAACCTGGGAAGGACTGCAATCACAGAGGATAAACTAGGACACAAACAGTGGAATTAAATTACTAGAGTTTGATTAAAACATCTGCTTGCCAGATGTCTCCTATTTGATGGGAATGCCCCCTTTTTCAATCAAACAAAATGAGTTTCCCTAAGTTTGCAATGATGTGCATTCAACTCCCTAGTGTGCAGTGGAATGACCAATGCACCCCTTGTCTGAACAATTTATATCTCGTAAAAACTGACCCACAACAAATGGCCCCTTTTCCCAGTGTCCATTTTTACTTCTTTTGGAATATGGGACTGTATTAACACTGCTTATTTCCCCCCAAAAGGTGTA
Organism: Podarcis cretensis; assembly: GCF_951804945.1. Classification (NCBI taxonomy): domain Eukaryota; kingdom Metazoa; phylum Chordata; class Lepidosauria; order Squamata; family Lacertidae; genus Podarcis; species Podarcis cretensis. The sequence goes on from NC_137177.1 coordinate 35,287,710, forward strand.
GCAGCTCAATCCATCATTCCAGCAGAAAGCTATCCTTCCCCCAGCCCCTAAATGAGGCGAGTGTCATTAATGTTGAAGGCAGCCATCATCCACTGCTGCATTCATGGAAATGTCTCCCTTAAGGAGATGGTGACAGCACAAGGAGTCAGCCAGAGCTGCCTTTGTTGTCATTTTGCCTCTGAACCATTTACCTGATGCCCACTAGAGTGACGGAATAAGGCAGGCCTGCTAAGGAAAGGAAAGCAGTGACTGCCCATGAGAGAAATTGCGATGAACCAGGACACTCAGAGGAGACCAACAAGTTATCTGTATTTATTCACTGCATTCTTATAAACATGCTCTTCAGAGATGCAAAATTTCCTCCTCTCCCCCTTTCTCTGCCTTTGTACATCTTGATAGCTGATGAGGCTTAATTAATAGTCCTGGATGAGTGAGTGGCTACTCCAGGCTGCTGAAACTTGTATCCTACCCCACCTGCCTGAATTGAGGATGAAGAAAAAAAGGGAAAGGACTGAGAAAAAGGAAAAGAAGCCGGGCTTTAGAAGCTGGCTGCTAAGAAGTTACCTTGAGGGGGAGTTTGCACTGGTATGCTGTTACGTTTGGGGGGACTGGTGCTGTTTTAGATCTAATATTGCCCTTCTGGTGCAACCTGGATACTGGCAAATAAATCAAGGTCACTAAGGCAGCTGAGGGCCCCAATGTTCTCTGCTCACAAGGGACCCAAGGCTGCTGTGAAATTTCTTCACAAATGTCAGCCACAGTGGTACAGAGCACTAGGTCAGGCTCTGGGATGCTAAGGTTCAAATCCCCAGGAAGCTACCAGGGTGACCTGCTCACAGGGAGGAAATGGAGAGTGGGAAAGCCACGTACATCACCTTGACTCCTTTGGATGAAAGGTGAGATGTAGATGGAATGATAGCAGCAATTTCATTTGAAAAGAAGCAGCCAAGGCTGTAAATAGATGAGTGCCGTGAGGTGCCTGGACATTTTGTTCCAAAAAGCACCTCCAAATTGAATGCAACCTGGATCAAAAAAATGAGCATGTCTCTCAGCACCTAGTCTTGATCCATTCTGGGACCCCTATAGCTGTAAGTATCCTGTAAAAAATGAAATGGGAGTTCTGAGCTTCCACTGTTGGTGGCCATCACTGCCTCCTGAGGGAGCAAGTTCCATAGTTTAACTATGTGCTGCATGAAAAACTACTTTCATTTTTATCTGTCCTGAATCTCACCACAAAAAAACTACGGTACCTTATAGGGAGTGGCAAGTGGTTCATCTAGTGCAGAAGTGTCTAAACTGACTGGCCGGGACTCTCCAAGGCTCCAAGCAGGGTGCCTTCTCTCAGCTGAGATTTGAACCCGGGACCTTCTGCATAAACGCTTTGTCACTGATCTACAACCCTTCCCCAGAAAACATAGTCATTCTGATGCCCCTAGAGCAGAAGGCCACAAGGTTTGCACCCTTCATTGTTCTATAACACTGTTTTCCATAACACCGTCACAGCTTTCACTGCCTTTGCACTGCTGCTGCAAAAACCACATCACAACATTTGCATTGTCACAAATGCAGAAGCAGGTGGCCCAGCAAGGTCCAGAGCAATGGGTAAGTGTTTGCCCCGCCTGAGAGGTTTTGGGTGGCCCCCAGCACGCCCTTGACCCTGGGTCAGCTGATGAAGTCCCCTTTAGTTACCACTTCACTGCTCCTTGCAGTGCTGCCATTGTCATGCCCGAGGAGGGAGCAAAGGAGCCTGTCACAGGGAGTGGATTGTTTGGAGAGGAGGCCAGGGTTGTGGAAGTACTCAGCCCAGGACTGACAAAGAAAGACCCAAGACAGAGGCAGCGATATGGAAATGAGATGCATCCAGTTGGGGGAGACGTGGGGGTGGGAGGGTGTACCAGGAAGATGCAGGGAAAGAGGGAAGGAGGAGAGACAACCACTGCATTCATCCCAGCCCATTTTCTTGTCTTTCTGGAGTTGCCACTGGAAGCCAATTGGCTACTTTAAAACTGCCCTCTGTGCCACATCTATCCTCCCAGTAGGTTTTTCCTGCCACCAGCCTAGCCTCAATGTGATGCAATGGGCAATTTCAAACTGGCATATGCACAAGTGAATTAAGTTTATGGGAAAGAGCAGTTGTTCTTTGGTACCAATCATGATAACGCCCCCTTCTCTTTGGGTTTCGCTTGCTCTAATTCAGGTATCCTTCCCCTGCTACCCATCACCTCCAGTCTTTGGGTTTGCCTAAGAACAGCATCTTCCACAGAAACACAGGAGGCTGGGTATGCTTCTCTCTGAGGGCAGGAAATCCTCCCCCTTTTACATTCAAAAAACAAATAGGTCCTTGGGTGAGACGTGCTTCTTATTTTAATTAAAGGGGGAGTGTGCCATTAGGGAGACACTGATCTAGTGCTAAGCTCTGCAGGGAGACATGAGTTCTTTGAGCTAAATTATTTCAGTCCTACTCATGTGACTCAGCCCCAAAACGTGACAATAAGACTGTGGCTCACCCCCCTGACTCAGCCCAGTTTTCCCAAGTGGTTCTCAGACAGACAGCTTTTCAGGTAGGGCTGTGTGCGCATATGCTCCGGCATGCTGGAGTCTGAAGTTCACCACCAGCATTTGAACATGGACCCCAATGCATGAGCATTTTGAAACTTCTTGATAGGCAGAGGTCACATTCCTGGGCCTTGTCATCTTCACTTTTATCCAACTTTCTAGGAATTGACATGCCTCTAAAGCAGGGTTTCCCCAAACCTGGGTCTCCAGATGTTTTTGGACTACATTTCCCATCATCCCTGACCGCTGGTCCTGCTAGCTAGGAATGATGGGAGTTGCAGTGCAAAAACACAGGAGCAGTCAATTACAACATTCCTAGAGTGTACATATTGAGACATGGGAGGGATGTCTGTCCAGCCAGCAGGTAAACTTCCTGGGACAGACTTCCTCCGCATGTCCAGAGGTGGGTGTGGCCTCACCTGTGCAGCTAATGATAAAAGCACAGGGCAGGGCAGCCATCTCTCTCTTGCCTCTTGCTCTCTCTGCCATCTTCCTTTGAAGAAGTAACATCTGCTAAGGATGCACTCTTGGCTCCCAGCCAAGAGAGAAGAAAGGGACTATCTTCCTATAAGATAGATTCTAAATGTATATTACCTTATTAAGCCTGTCTGCCTTCTGGGATCCTATTGTGAACAGAACGTGAGTAAACTCTTTTTATACTTTTATAAAAGACTGTGTCGTGTCTTGTATTTTAAGAGGGAACAAAGGGGAAATTACCAGAGTAATTGTTATAGAGGTTCTAGCGAACCTGAGCACACGTTACCGTTGCGAACTTAAAAAGGGGAATGTCTTACTCTGCTGATATTTTGGGAACTTGTTAGCACAAGTTGGATAAGGATATAATCTCACAATATATCCTCTCCTGCATCCCTGAACATTCCCACACCAGAGACCCAAGTTTGGGAAACCCTGCTCTAAAGAAAACTTTGTAGGTATCAACCAATGCCTCCTTAAATTATGGCAGGGGTGGGGAACCTTATTCAGCTCAAGGGTGACATTCCGTTTTGGGCAATCTCCTGAGAGCTATATACTGGGAGGAAGGGCAGAGGCAAAAGTGGGTGGGGTAAGGGCTGTAAATATTACTTTTGTATAGTAGGCTCATCTATCTCTCCACAGTCTCTCTAGCCTCCATCCAGGCAAGCAAAGTTCATGGACACATTCCAGAGAGTGAACAAGACTCCAGGAGGGTACAAAGCAAGGTAAGAGAGGAGTGTGGCTTGGAAAAAGGGAAAGTGGCCTGGAGACAGTCCAAAGGGCCATACAGAGAGGCTTCAAGGGCCACACTTGTCCCTCCCCCCGCCCTGAGGTTCCCCTCCCTGAAACGATGGCATCGAACCAGCTTCCTTACCAGCTACTCTGACGACGGCTCTTTCTGCCGGATCCAGCACAGAGTCTTGACTTTTCCTCTTCTTCTGCTCATGGAGAGGTAAATTCCAGGGCAAGGTGTCCCCCGGTGGGCAAGGAGAGAGGCTGCCGGACCTCTCACTCCGATAGGACCTCTCACTTCGGCACGAACGCTCACTCCGGTAAGACCTCTCGCTCAGGGTCTCTTCGTCGGAGGACGACATGGCCCCGAAGGAGGGAAGGAGGCACAGAAGGGCTGACGATCCTTAGGAACAGCTGGCCTAGGAATATCAGCATGATTATTACAACTATTGATTAATTAATTGATCAGTTTAATTCCATAGTCACGGTTTTGCACTCAACTGCGACACACACAGTAAAAGTAACAAAGACATTTGTATTATCAGAGCTGCAAACACATCTCAGGTTAGTGGGAATATGAAGGCACATAACAGCCAATTGGTGAGTGGGTGAATTTATGGTGACGGGTTTGTTAATCGATGGGAAATTGAAAACAGCTGACACTTTTTGTAGCCTGATGAGCATCTAGGATGGGGTAGTCAAGCAAACCATGCTTAAGCAAAGCTGCTCCGTCCAAGCAAAATGTCCAATCGTAGTTAAAACAAACCATGGTTGATAAACCAACAGGTTAGCACATCATGAATTCTTGCCCTGGTTAGTCGGCTGACCTGGGCTCACACATCCAAACAAGGACCATTGCCAAGTTACACCACGGTTTCATGTTATGTGAGCATTCAAACAGATGAAGCTGCCTTATACCGTCAGACCATCTTGCACAGTATTGTCTGCTCTGAGTGGCAAGTTTTCCATCCCTCTCTGGGATTGAAACTGGGAGCCTCTGAGAACCAAGCTTGTACCCTACCACTGTGGAAGCCACTCTCCAAATAGTTTCCAAAGAATTACAGCTACCCAGCTTTCTGGAAGTAACAGATCTGCCCTTGAAAACCTAGACATGCAGGACCAGCCAAAGCCCTCCAGACACTGCACTGTCTCCCCTGGGGTGCTCCAGAATCCTTTGCTATGCTGGGGCCCAGTTCTTGGGTGTGGTGTGGCTGCATTAGTGGTATAGCAGAGCAGGGCAGGTGGGGTCAAAGTGCTATTACTTATTTCACGGCAGGGACATCTCCTTGGGGACTTTTGGCTTACCCACTGCATGCCAAACAAATAAGCTTTTCTCAGAGAGAAACCTGCCAAACCCATTTCCACAGCATTAGCAGTGGAAGTAGTAGGTTACACCGGCGTGCAGAGCTAAGAGTTAACGTGCCATTTTTATTCTGGGATGGGGTTGGGGAACAAAGTCCCTTTATTACGACCAGCCAAAATATCACAAAATAGCAAGCAAGCTTTTGAGCCCTTCAATGAGCAAAAAGGGTGGCTTGGTATTAGTGCTACAGTGCCTCTGTGGGTCAAAAATTCATTTGTGTTGTACAGTCTGAGACAGGACCTGGCTATGGATTGTGTCAGGAACAGCACTTGCCTGTCAGATTTTACCACGACCCCCTGAGCTGCACGGAGCTGGACTCGCCCCACAGACAAGTGGAGTCAAGCAGTGGTGAGGGAGTGGCACTCTAAACATGCTCTCCTGCACTGCCCTTCCCATCTAGTCCAGCCCCCAGGTCCTCGATCTCTACTATGAGTTTACAAACATCTCCTGGCAGGAGGGTGACTCCAAAGCACTGGATTTAGGGTGGTGCGGGAAGTCCCCCCCCCCACAGGGCGCCAAGCCAACAGGGTGCAAAATTGAGAAGATCCATAATGGAAAAGATCCATTCAGGGGCACCATAGTACAAAAGATTACCAAAGTCCGCCCCCGAAAGCATTTCACCTTACACAGTGCTAATGAACCAAGAGCAAGTTGATCTCCCTCCTTTGCTCCAAAAACAGAACATTCTCTGTGCCTGAAAACCTTGACATCTGCCTAAGAATCTTAAAGACTGTGCTCCTAACAGCTTATGCAAATCAGTAGCCATTATGTACATTTGCATGTTTTGCCATGAGATTCCTGTGCTTTAAACATCCCGCAGATGTTCTTTTTGAACGAAGCAAATTCATTTCCCCCTATTTTCCTCCAAATATATAAGGGGTGCGGGTGGTTTTGCCCAGGAATGACGTGAAGGAAACAGCTCCAGAACTCAGGGGTCAGCCAAGGAAAGGGGTTGGCAGGAGATTCAGAACAGACCAAAAGAAGTCTTCTCATCCACGTGACACATAATTAATTTAAAGGATTGGCTGCTACATAATGCAGGGATGGCTACTGCCTCGATGGCTGGGCTTGCCTTAACCCCTTGCTTGTGGGCTGCCCAGAGGCATTTGTGGGAAAGAGGAACCTAGAAGAGAAGGACCTTTGGCCTGATCCAGCAGGGTAGCTCTTAGGTTATTTGATTCATATTCCCTGCAATGGCTACATGGACTGAAGGCATTACCTATCCCTCTGAAAAATGTGCATGGATCAGCCTTTACCAACCTGGTGCCCTCCAGATGTTTTGGACTACAACTCCCATCAGCCCCAGTCACCACTGTTATATGATGCTGAGACTGAGAGGAGTCCAATACATCTGGAGGGCACCTTGTTGGGGAAGGCTGCCAGTCTGTAAGCACAAAGAGGTATGGAAAAGAAAGGTCTGTAGCCACTACCGGACAAAGGCCTATGGGTGATTTTATTGCACAATGGGACTGCTTTGTACTCTATGGAAATTAAAATAAAGGACAAGCACAATCTCCAGTGCTCACGGCAAGCCATGGGCGGACTTTTTGGGATAACATATGAAGAAGACCATTTAAAGATACAAAATACGTATTGTAGTTAATTGATGGTAGGAAGCAAGAAAATTAGTTCTCTGTACTGGGTGCCAAATTTCTTTCTGTGTCCTTGTTATATAAAATTATAAAAACATATTTAAAAGAAAAAGAGAAGACCTGGAGAGGGCAACATGGCAGAAAGTCATAAAGGAGTGAGTGGTAACTTTTAGAGCTTCAGTGCTTTTGCAAGACATTGGTTTCAGCTCTCACTTCCATGAGGTCTAGAAACTTGATTTTAGAAAGAAGAAAAAGAGCTCAGATCTGTCCAACCCCTTGCAGCCTCCCTGTTCATCTTGGCCCATCTCCAGTGTGATCTGGCCCTAGTCTTGTTACTTAATTTCTACAAAGAGCTGCAGGGTTCAAGTGCACCTAGGAGTCACATCCTATACTAGGTATAGATAACAAATGCCCTACAAAAGCTGTTGGACTCCAACCAACATTTCTGCATTGCAGGGGGTTGGACTAGATGGCCCTCAGTGTCGCTTCCAACTCTACAATTCTATGATAACGCTCATCAGCCCCAGCTAGCATGATCATGGTCAGGATTGATGGGAGCTAAAGTCCAACATCTAGAGAGCACTTCATTGGCTACTCCTGCCCTATGCCATAAAATAGCCATGTTCAAACTTTCAGAGGGGGCTGCCTGTTATTTCTCTGCATGAGTCCCTGCTCACCTCCATCCAGCAGCTACTCACAGAGAAACGTAAGGGGCAGGCTCCTTTTCAAAGTAAAAACAAAGGCATGGCTCCAATTTTTTATTCAAAATAAAATATGCATGCTTCGCCCGTCAGATAGAGTGGTGGGGAATGCTGTCTTAGAAGCCCTGTCTTGCAACTCCCAACGTGTTGGAGGCAGCTGCAGCTTCTCAACGGTGATGGAAAGGCACTTCACACATGCACACCGCATGTCACAGGATGGAGCTCTTGCACTGAAAATTGTACCCCTACCTTTGTGGGCTGTAACAGGCAAGTATACAGCTTCTATGGAAGTTAGGCATGAGGTTTCTGTGTGTTTGTGTTGGGTGTGTGAGGTGTGGAGATGCTAATGCATCTAAGAAACCCCAATTATGCTGAAGGTGCCTTGGAGTTACCCCTGCACAGGCTGATGCAGGGGAGGAGGTACCACAGAAAACATGCCTGTCCAGAGATTCAGCGCTTTACATTGCAACTGTCAACTAGGACACGTATATTTGTGGCAGTTGGGAATGACTGTGTATTCCACCCCTGCTGGAAGCCACATTCCTTGATCTGGAAGTCCCTGCTCCACATGGTTCCAGCCAGTAGGGATCAGAAGGCACTCCGCATATGCTCAGAGGCACACAGCAATAGCATTTCATATACTCCAAGGCTGAGACTTGGCACTGAAGACAGATCTGAGTCCAGGGAAATCCCAATTAAGCCCTGTGTGACTCTTTCAGGTCTGGCCAACTCGGCTTCCATGGAGAACAAAGTGGGCATTGTCCACACTGGTGCTAAGGATTTTTGGTGTGTTTTTTTTTTACATTTGTAGTAAATGAGAGCAGGGTCCCTCGAAGGAAGCATGCTTCCCTTCCTAGACCCTTTGCTGTGTGGCTTTTCCCTGATAGGAATTGTCATCTTCCTGGAGTACCACTGCTGTGTCGTGGTGAGCCTCCTTGACAGCCAAGTGGTCCTTCTTTCTCATAAATGCAGAACGCCTTCCTCCTTTGCAAACCCTGGACTCTCGAGCACCAATGCCAGAAGGATGCATCCGTACTATCAGCCTTACAAGGCTCTAGTTTAAGGTGCTAAAAGCAGGGGGTTGGAAATGTGGGGAGGGAGAGAGGGAGAGGGAGAGAAAGGAGAGAGGGAGACAGAGAGGGAGAGAATCCCCCATCTTGGGCACCAGAAATGCAAGAAGGCTACTGTACTAATAAACCGAATGCCTTTGCTTCAATTCAAAGCATCCCTCTCTTCAGATTTTTTTTTTAATACAGAGATTCTATTCAATAATATGCCAAAAACAAAAAAGCCACAACTGCTGGAATCCAGTTGGATCCCCTCCCTTTGGAAACAGGTTTTTTTTTAAAAAAAGAAAAATCCACTTGATCACAAGCCATCAGATGCAAAATATAATTCCATCCCTAGACTGAGTGGTGGAGGATAAATGTTTTTAAATCCACACGCAATCAGAGAGATGATGAACCACAGTTCTAAATAATACCGGTCTCTAAACCTGCAGGGCCATTAAAAAGCGAAATTGTGCATTTAGTGTGATGGAGCAATAACAACAACATCCCGATCCTCAGACCTCATTATCTGCTAGCACCATTTATAAATACCCTCGTTTCCATTTTGATGCTATTACCGCTATGATTTCTGAAGGGGAGGGTAATTCAAAACAAGGAATGGGGAACAAGAGGCTGGAATCCTATTTGTAATCAATGAAAATAATAGTCGAGAACAAAGAGCATTTGTAAGCCTCCATTCACTGTTCTCCCCCCGCGCCCCAGTAAAGCACCCTTCCCCCTCCATTGCTGGGAGTGGGGATACCTGCGCGCCCGTTTCAATGGGCATCCATCTGACAGGCAAACCCACAAGCCCATCGGGCGACTACTACGCCTTGCCAGGGCAACCCGGGGTGGGGAGAAATGAAAAGGCAGGGTGCCTTTTTGGGGTGCCTGGTTCCTGGGGAACACACCCACCCCAGAAACCTCCGGTGGGAGTAGACGGCGGCATGCCGAGGCTCCGTGCAACGGAGGCACAAACGCGACCCTCGGTGCTTCGGTGGGGGCCGGGGGAGGGGCGCGCAGAAGAAAGCTACCCGTGGGCTCGTGGGTACAAATCCAGCACAGAACCCCCCTTATTTTAAAGGCTCGCCCTCTGCCTTCCGATCGGTGCCTGCCCCGCCCCGTCCAGCCTTTTGGGTCTGGGGGCTGCAGCTGGAGCAGCAGCAGGTGCAAAGATGCCGCTGGAGCATCCTTGCCTGGAAGCGGGGGGGGGGCTGTTGCTTTGGCACCATTTCATTGCTCCCTCCCTCCCCGGCCGCCAGGTCATTCCCTTCTCCCACCCCCAGGCTACAGGGTGCCCCCTTCCCCTCCCCTCCCCCTCCCCCAGATGCTGCCAGAGTGCCATGGCGCGGAGGAGATGTGGGGAGAGAAAATGCCCCGGCCGCCTCCGCCCTCCCTCCCTACAGCCCCTCCGTACACCGCCTGCCCCCCCCCCCGGTCTAACCTTACCAGGCGGCCTGAGTGGGTCGGAGCGCACGGATCCGACCTCCGCGCGTGCACAATGGCCGAACTGCCCAGGCAGCCAGCAGAGGAAGGAAGGCGGGAGCAGGAGCCCGAGCCGAGCGAGCGAGCGAGCGGCCGCCAACCGCCAGTCCCTCCCTCTCTTTCCCTCTCTCCGCCGCCAGCAGCGCGCAGACGCCGCCCCTCGCCCAGCCTGGATCGGGACCGCCCCGCGACCAGGCGCGCCCACGCGGACGGAGGGGTGGCACGACCCTCTCCCCGTCCACACGCACAGGTAGCCACCACGGGGAAAGTGATCATGGGGGGAGAGGGCCCACAATTAGCCCCCTGGCATGGGTACTCCCCCTAGATGCTGGCGGAGGCTCCCTAGAGAAGGCCCACACCCATCCCACACCAAGGCCAACAGAGCGGACTGAGGCGTCCACCGCCCCCCGGAGAACTGCCCACGCCAGAGCCTCGCAGTTGGCATCCTGTTCCAAATCCCAACCTCTCTCTCTCTCCTCTCTCGCCCCCCCCCCCCCCGCCCCGGGCACCAGGATCCAAGCTGCTCCCTGTCTGCAGCCTAGCACTAATCATGGACCCCCGCCACCTCCCCCCACACACCAGGAGCCTGGCACAGATGAAGCAGAGAGAGAAACGCACTCCTGTCCTCTCACAGCCAGCACTGGAGAGAAGAATCCCATGTCCATGGGAGCCTTGGCCAACCTGGTGCCCTCCAGAGGTTCTGGGATACAGACAGTGCCTGGCTAAGGCTAATGGAAGTTGGGCACCAGGTTGGCAAAGGCTGATCCATGCACATTTTCGGAGGGATAGGTAATGCCTTCCGTCCATGTAGTCATCTCAGAGCCTGGCCACACCATGGTCTCCATGTGAATACAGGAGCCTCTGTGGAACTGGCCTCAGGACTGTTATCTGCTGAACCTCAAAAATTCTATGCACAGCTTGGCATAGGATAAGGTTCATGCAGCAGCCATCATTTGCCATAGATAGCACACCCTCCTATAGAAGTTGGCACTATTCTGGAGCTTTCCAAAGTCACACCAGCCTGACACAAATCACACCCATCCCACACACCTCCATCGGAGCATCAGAAGAGCTTGTCTGCTCCCAAATCAGTCCAGACTTTAGTCCAGCTTCCCATTCATGCTGTGGCCAACTCCCGCCTATTCTAACAGACAACAGCCTTCTCCTATTGCTTGTCCCACCCCCAGGTATACTCCCTCTAAACATGGAAGCTTTATCACTTTTCCTGCAATGCTGAATTTTCCAAACTGCAAGATGATCATCTTACTTAACAGAATGGAAAGGGCACTCTGCAGGTGACTCAGTTACCATCTCTTCTTTTATTATTACAACAAGCTATGCAAGGAAGTCCACAAAAAATAGCAGACGGTTGTTTGTTAGTCCATCTGCCTACACAGTCGTTTGTGGCACTTGAATACATGGGGAAAGAATCAACTCTTTCCCAAAGTACAAATGTTTTCTTCCACCTGCTCACCTGGAAGGGAGTCTGATTCGCCAAAGGTGAACCAAAGGAGTGGTTATTTACAGGTGGCCGTCTTACAACAATCACAAATTCCAGAGTCCTGCTCTGAAAAACAGGCACCGCCTATGAGCCCTGCCTCAGATTAAACTTAAGGGACAGCAACCTAGTTTTCTGGGAAAGAAAATCAGGCTGCTGGCTTTCTGTGGAAGATGTCGCCTTCCCTGCAAGTAGCAGAACAGTGCTGCTGCTTTCAAAAAATCAGCCTGTGTCCAAAAAAGTATGTGCCATTCTGGAGTGCATGGCAGAACATGTTTTTCCCTTGTCTCATAACACTAGAACTCATGAATATGCAATGATGCTGAATGTTGGAAGATTCAGGACAGATACCTTTTCAGACAGTTAGACTGTGGAACTCACTGCCACTGAAGGCAGTGATGACCAGCAACTTGGATGGCTATAGTTCGACAAACTCATGGAGGAGATGGCTATCAATGGCTACTAGCCAGGATGGCTGTGTTGACCTCAACTGCCTGAGGCATCATGCCTCTGAATACCACTTGCTGGAAACCAAAGGAGGGGAGAGTTCTCTTGCACTCTGTTTGGGGGCTCCCAGAAGCATCTGGCTAGCCGCTGTGAGGACAGGATGCTGAACTAGATGGGCCATTGGCCTGATCCAGAGGGCTCTTCTTAGGTTCTTATAAACATAAGAACACTGATGTACCTGCATGATGAAAGGAATCCCAATCAAGCTGTGGGACCACAGCAGCTTCCTCAAAAAGCACCATTTAGCTGGGGGCGGGAAGGCCATACTGCAAAGGTGTGGCACACAGAAGGTCTCGGGGTTAATCCCTGGCATTTCCAATTAAGAGAGTCAGGTAACAGGTAGTTTCATTTATTTTCATTTAACGAAACGTGTCACTTAGTAAAAGCAAACAAACCTCTAAGTGGTTCACATAAAAAAATATAAAATATTCATAAAGAAAATACCAATAAAATCGGCAGACTTGGAAAAGCAAGTAAGCATAATCAAATTATGAAAATATAGATAAGAATGAACAGATATGGGACGGAAAAGACCAAGACCCCAAGGAGCTACTGCCAATCAGAGTAAACAATGCTGCAATCGATGGACCAGCCGTCAGGATGAGGCAGCTTCCCATTTGACAGTGGGACAGAAGATGGTAGGCTCTCCTTCATTGGAGGTTTTAAAGCAGAGGCTGGATGGTCATCTGCCAGGGATTCTTTAGTTGTGATTCCTCTATTTTCAAGAGGTTGGACTAGATGACCCTTGGAGTCCCTTCCAATGAATTATTTTGTGCAACAGAAATGAACAGACACCCCCATGCTCTTGCACAGCTTCTCGTCTTTCTGAGGTGAGCCGGTGGTGGGATGGGGGAAAATATGTACGCCTCTTGGAGAACTTTAAAATGACAGCTTCTTTAGGACAAGCATAGGATTTCCTGTTGACCTTCTGTGTTCAGAGTCAGTAAACCTCTAAAAGCCAACTGCTGTGAACAAACAACAGAGAGTGGTTCTTGCTGTTTGGCGGCAGAGTGCTTACCCAGCGTTTGTTTTCCTAAAACAAGCTTGTTCTGTGGGATTAGGTGGTGTTATGCCCTCTCTCTCCCATGACGGCTAACCCCGTACATGCCGACTCTTCGTTGGTTTTTGCTCTGTTCTTTGCATCCACAGAGATGTTTCTTTTCTCAGACCAGCAGTGCAGGGAGTAGTTGCATAGAGACCCATCCAAGGACCAAACCCCCTGAAAGGATGACAGAGTCAGGCATGGGCATAGCCATGTCTATATGTTTTAAAAACACCCAATAAGGTTTTCTGAGGAAGCACATGGTGAAGCTGCCGCCACTACCACACTTTCCTTCCTCCTGGATCCAGTCCAAGGCCTTTAGCATTAAGGCAAATCCTCTAACACTCCGAGAGAGAAGTGTGGGATTAATTAAAAACAGTACAGACCAAACATTTATGCTAATTCACATAACACAAGGCAGGACCTTACAAGATCCGCTTACTTTGTTAAGAACTTTTCCCCAGGAAGTTCGGACTTTGGCCAGGCTGCTTTCTGAAATACCATTTCAAAGAAAACATACTTTAATTACTGACAGCCAGCCTCTCTTCCCCTCACCTGGGAAACCCAGCCAGATGGGTGGGGTATAAATAATAAATTATTATTATTATATTATCACCTCCATTTGTGTACCTTCCAGCCTGATGAAGAGTTCAGGAGAACTCAAAAACTTACACACTCTTGTCTTACAATTGCTCTAATATGGCTGTTTTGGAACACTTAAAATTGGTGATGGTTTTTAAAAATACCTTCAAATACCAGATCAACATCCACAGCTGTTTCATTTTGCTCAGCAAGAACAGTATGATTTTTTTTCTAACCCTTCCTGTTAGGTGTCACTCTTCTTCTGTCCTTTTCTCAATCTATATTTTTCTTTCTTTTTTCTCATTAGCTCTTAGCTTAATCCAACAACTGGAATTGAATTCCAGCTGCAACACCGCCCCCCCCTCAATTGGCCCTCCCTGCTGTGGATTTCCACAACACCCCCAATCTGCCAAGCCTAATGGCCGTTTACATTTTGAATTGATCTGGAAGAGTCTCTTGGGATGCAAAAGCCTTTCAAGATATTTAAATATTTCCTCCAGTACTTGGATTGTGCTTGATTGGATGACTCAAACCGGAATGGATGCTAGCAAATGCTGCAAGATATGATGATTTTCTCTCTTTTTAAAAGAGCTTAGTCTTCTCTTCCTTTGTCTTATTTTAAGTGCAGTTTTCCCCTCACATTCTTTGTGGCAAACTAGCAATTATCATGACACTGTGTGTCAGCCTCTGGAAGTGGCATCACACTGCAGCTCTGTTCCCCACTGTATTTTTTCACTTACTGGTTCATCATTTATTTCAGCATCGTTGTGGCAAATGACTTTGCACAAAGGCAAAATGGCCAGTCATCACCTGGCTCTCGAGCAAAGTTGGACATTTTGCTCTTTGCTCTGGAAGTCCTACTTGACCCTTGGTAATTTAGGTTGGACTGAGGTTGTTCAGCAGCAAGGCCGGGGTGGGGATATGGGCTCACTGCATGCTCCAAGGCACACCCTCCTTTATTCATCCTGACATGTTCCAGGACTGAGTCCTCTGGGTAAAAAGCCACCCCCTGCATTTCCTGGGTCTCCCCTATTTTTCTTTAGTGGTTCTGAGCTCGGAGCACCAGACCCTCCAAGTGTCCCTATTTTTCAGGGATGTCCCTGATTTAGAGAAGCCGTCCCAGTTTCTGATTTGATCCCAGAATGTCCCACTTTTCCTTAGGATGTTCCTATTTTCACTGGAGAAATGTTGGAGGGTATGGAGTTATCCAACCCCTGAGTCATCTGAAGACAATCCTGTATAGGGAAGTTTTTTTTTAAATGCATAATGTTTTATTATGTTTTTACTGTATATATGTTGGAAGCTGCCCAGAGTGGCTGGGGCAACCCAGTAAGATGTGTAGGGTATAAATAGTAAAATAATCAGTATGGAATGGGACGTCCCTATTTTCATCAGAGAAATGTTGGAGGGTATAGAGCACCATTCCAGAGTTTGCATACAGCCAGACCGGGGATGAGTTTTCAAAGGGAGTACTAAACAGATTTGGGTCAATGGTTATTTATATCATTCACAG
Organism: Podarcis cretensis; assembly: GCF_951804945.1. Classification (NCBI taxonomy): domain Eukaryota; kingdom Metazoa; phylum Chordata; class Lepidosauria; order Squamata; family Lacertidae; genus Podarcis; species Podarcis cretensis. Next base: position 35,302,804 of record NC_137177.1, read on the forward strand.
CCTGCACCAACATTCAGTACATCCCCTGTTTCCCTTGTCATGGCAGGACTCTTTGATGTCTGTTTTTATTATTTTTTCCTCCAGAGCTGCTTTTGGTCCTCCTCTTCAACTCTTTTCTGTTCTGGCATCTTCCTAATCCCGCTGACTGTGTTTGTAAAGAGGGAAGAAGAAGAAGAAGAAGAAGAAGAAGAAGAAGAAGAAGAAGAAGAAGAAGAAGAAGAAGAAGAAGCAGCAGCAGCAGCAGCAGAAGGGAGCTGGGCAGCCTTAGGGCAGAGCAGGAGAGAGGCTAGCCATTGGTGGGCACAGTTCAGTGATTTTGCTTAAAGGATCAAGTTTCTGTCCCTCATTAAGGCAAATATATGTGTCAAAACATATGAGTGATATCTGCTGAAATCTGAGGGCCAGAGCAATCAGATTCTTGGTTGTAGGGCACAGTTCAATGACTGGCAAAGCCAGCATTATATATGCAAAGTAGCAAGCATGTACGGTAAGTTTGTATAATAGAGCAAACTCCATTTCACTCTTTAAAAACCCATTTCTACTGTTTTATTGAGCCATTAATAAAGTTGGATAGGTTAGACTATGTCTGGCCTTTACTGAGCATTCATTCTGATATTTAAAAAAACAACAACCAGGCTATATGACAATGAGCATTCATTCTGATTTGCTTCTGTGGTGTTTATATGTCTTCCCATTAATCTTTCATTCATTTATACACTTTTCAAAGCATTTCCCGTTACTTTCCAAACTGTAAAAAGTCTATGGTTTGGGTATCTCTCTCTCTCTCTGATCTGTTGTGCTGTGGCAAGAGAGTGCTTCAATCCACTTTAACTACACAAACCTCAAGTTCCCATATACATACCTGTGTGCTCTTCTCTCTATGCACTTGAATCCCTCCTGCGAAATACTTGCAGTCTGGAGGCATCCTAAAAGCACTTCCCTGTTTGTCAAAGTTTGAAAATGGAAAATGTGCCTTATTTGCCTAATGCATACAAGCTGCAGAATTTGGATGCAGAATTACCTTTTCACACGGGCTATCCCATGGCCACTGTTCTTATTCTTACTCTTATATATTTATTTATAGCCTGCCTTTCCTCCCGATAGGACTCAGTGAGGTCCACAGATAAAAATAAGAACCACTAAAAACAGAAAAAAATCATTTAAAAAATTAAACATTGATAGAATTAAGATGAGATACATATATGAAATCTATTAAAACCATACCAATAAAAACAGCACAGCACCATACCTTTCATTAAAGCAGTCCGCCAAAGCCTGTTGGAAGGGTCTGCTGTACAAGCCCTGTTGAAGTGGAGAGGAACTCCAGAAACCTGCAGAACAAGTTCACAGCCAGAGCTGAAGTTCTGTTAGTGCTGCAATTGGTGCTTCCTGGGAGCTGGTCTTCCCTTGCTCCCTTCTAGCTCCTTTGGTCTGTCACTAACAGGGGAAATGGAGCATCTGTGTCTCCCACCAATGAAACTTTGACAGGGGCACACCAAGCAGCTTCCTTGCTGCAGGACCCATCTGTGTTACAGTAATTAATCCATCTGGGACCTGAGCAAGGAGGGAGTGGCCTGCACCTTCCAAAGGAGAGTGATTTCCGAGGGACAAGTTGAAGAAGAAGAGGAGGAGCCACCAGCTGGTCTGTTGGAAAGAAGATGCACCTTGTAGGGGTGGTTACAGATAGGTAGCCGTGTTGGTCTGCCATAGTCAAAACAAAAAAAATTCCTTCCAGTAGCACCTTAAAGACCAACTAAGTTAGTTCTTGGTATGAGCTTTCGTGTGCATGCACACTTCTTCAGATACACACTGTGTATCTGAAGAAGTGTGCATGCACACGAAAGCTCATACCAAGAACTAACTTAGTTGGTCTTTAAGGTGCTACTGGAAGGAATTTTTTTTGTTTTTTCTTGTAGGGGTGGTCCTTTACAACGACATCTTAGCTGCACTTCCACTTCACAGTTGGAAAGGAAGAGGAATACCTTTCTGCATAATGGAATCACTCTAGCTCCTTGTAATAATAATAATATTATGATAATTTATTCATACCCAGCCACTCTGGGCAGCTCACAACAGAATATTAAAAACATGATAACTCATCCAGCATTAAAAACTTCCCTAAACAGGGCTGCCTTCAGATGTCTTCTAAAAGTTATTTATTTCCTTGACATTTGATGGGAAGGCGTTCCACAGGGCGGGCACCACTACCGAGAAGGCCCTCCGTCTGGTTCCCTGTAACCTCACTTTTCTTGCAGTGAGGGAACCACCAGAAGGCCCTCAGCGCTGGACCTCAGTGTCTGGGCTGAACAATGGGGGTGGAGACGCTCCTTCAGGTGTACTGGGTTGAGGCCTTTTAGGGCTTTAAAGGTCAGCACCAACACTTTGAATTGTGCTCAGAATTGTACTGGGAGCCAATGTAGGTTTTTCAGAACCTTGAATAACCTTGGGTGCCCTTTCCTGACCCCTTTTGCGGTTCTCATAGAATTGTAGAGTTGGAAGGGGTACCAAGGGTCATCTAGTCCAGCCCCCTGCAATGCAGGCTCTGACATGTCCCACAGATTAGTGGAGTGGCGTTATGATATTGGCAGTTTTAATGCTGAACTGCAGCCCCCATCATTCCACCTAGCACATCTGTGCTGGCTGGGATTGGTGGGGGTTGTAGTCTAAAACATCAAGTGAGGTAGAATGGAGAAAACAATTTTCGCAGTCAGCACTTCCATCAAAACTTCCTGCTGTGGATCTGCTCCTGTTATAAAACAGGTAGATGCCTTTTTACAAGCACACCTCAAGGCATTGCTGCTCCACGCCTGGAATGCAGGTGGAACAAAAAGGAAAGTGGTCAGGGCATGAAGCACCTGATCTGCCTTGTCCTGTCCCATTTTCCAATAGGCCTCTGGTTTTTTTTATCTTGCAGCCTCATTGCAAGGCCAGAGCGCAGCTGTGGAAAGGCAGCCTGGCATAATTAGCTGCTTGCTTTCCTCTGCGGGCAGCGGGGGGAATTAACACACTCAGCCAAGTGAGGATTTATCGCTGACTACACACAGTATGAGGACGGGAGCATTATGCTCATGACTGTGTTTGCAGAGAGAGAGAGAGAGAGAGAGAGAGAACACACTCTTTGCTTTATATTCATGGATCCTGCTAACCAGCGGGAGGACACTTCTCTTTCTCGCACACTCAGTTAAATCCAAACCTTCTGCTTTTTCTGTTTGCCACCTTCAGAATTCTGGGTTTTAAATGCAGAATTTTTTTTTAAAAGGGTGTTGGGTCTCTAACAACCACCAGCCACACACTAACATACATACCTCAGATAATAATGTTATAACATCTCATGTATGACACAGGGAAAAATGTACAGGCATTTGAAATTTTTCCTGTTGTATTTCTTAAATGTGTCACACACTCATGCCCTGTAAAATTCATTCTTAATGAATTAAACAAGTCAGACTGTAGCACCCTGCTTGTGGTTAACGCTTAGCTGGAATGAAATATTCAACGCAGCAATAGAGAAATTAAAATAGTAATTTATTTGTCAGACAAATAAATATGAGGCACAGTGGTATATGGTTACCAAGCTCTGGCCTGGCCTCTTGCCATTCTGGCCAGCACTTATATTTCCTTAATCCAGCCCCCTTGCTCCTCCTGTGGCTGCCTCTGTCCAATCAGCCTGGTTGAAATTCCTATTGGCTGTTTGCTAGAACCAATCACAAAAGATACACCCATTTCCTCTTGCCCTATTATGGAAATCAAAAAGCTATATATTCTTCTATCTATAAATGACAGATAAGTAGTAATATATCTTACATGTGTCTCAACAAGGAATCTTAATTACCAGCTCACCTCTTGCCCTCCTTGCCCTATTGCCTTCCAAAACAGATAGTTAATCTTGAATTTTTATCTTATGCATATGTCAAGGATTTTGAGTTCACATCAACACTGAGATCTCCTTCATTTGAAGGTTTCTAAACAAAAGGCCTGACAACCATATATCAGGAGTGCTCGATTGGCGTCTTCTGTCTGGCAAGGGGGGTCTGGTGGCTGATGGCCCCTGTGAGCTCTTCCAACTATATGAAATAAGAATCTAGCATTTCTTAAATCCTTTGCATAATTATATTTAAGCTAATATATTTAATACATAAATAACCTTTTAAAAGGAAAAGAAATCTTAAAAGGATCTTAGTTTAAGAAAGAAACAGCTTTAGAAAAGATTTCCCAAAATGTTCCCTTTCTGCCAGCTCTTCTTCTCTTGTTTCTCAGCCTCAAAAATAGAAAGAAAGAAAACCTATTTTCTCCAGCCAAGTCGGTTGTCTTTTTCACTGCTCTTGACCTTCTTAACCTTAGGAAGAAGATATGGCTCATTTTACTATTTATCCACCCTTAATTTGTAGGGTCAGTGTAACCTTGGCTGTCAGCCTGTAATTCCCTTTTTACGACTTTGAGAATTGTTTTCTGCTGTAAATCAGGGGGGCCCCTTGTCTAGGAGTAAAACATCTTGCCAAGGTTTTTAGGCAACTGGTCTTTTGCCTGGCATAAAACATTTTAAGCTCATTTTAAAATACAAGCCCTGATTAAACATATAAGCTTTAATAAAAATGCAGGCTTATGATTAGATGCCTCAAGACAAGGGTGAAGATTTAGCAATTAAAAAAGATCAAATGCACAAGGTCCTGCTTGGCCTCTACCTTATCCATTTTCCCTCCTCTCTGTAGCTGGGGGTGGCAGGCAGGGGGCATTTCTAAGGCTGAATGATTTGTACTCCCAATTTGTTTCGGGAACTTTCCACATTACAGTAGTGATAATATTATCACAGGGAGCCGTTTTGCTGGAGGGACTCTGTGCTACAGGGCACTTTGCATGCAAAATTTATCCTGACCCAGTGGAAGCTGTAATAAAATGTTGCAGGAAAGAGTGAGTCTCTTCATGGTCCTAGCCAAACATGCCCTCTTCCAGGATACTTATTTCAGCTTCTACCAACCTGGTGCCCTCCAGTTGTTGGTGGACTACAACTCCCATCAGCCGCAGCCAGCATACTTTACTATTTTTCACCCCCACCCCGCTAGCCAGCATTGTGCACTCACTGAGCATGTTCAGTCCTCATTGGCTTTCTTCCCTAAACATTTACTGTATTGTATTGCTGCAATCTTTGGATTTCCCCCAAACATGCTGAGACTTCCTTCTTGAGAGAGAATGGGGGCCATTTTGGCTAGATAAGGGTCCATATTTGGGTCCACTGATTGGATATTAGTAAAGGACCCCTGGACAGTTAAGTCCAGTCAAAGGTGACTATGGGTTTGCGGTGCTCATCTCCCTTTCAGGCCAACGGAGCTGGCATTTCACCACAAACAGCTTTCCTGTCATGTGGCCAGCAGGACTAAACCGCTTCAGGCGCAGCAGAACACTGTGACGTAAGCCAGAGCGCAAAGAAATGCCACTTACCTTCCCGCTGCAGTGGTACTGGTGTGCTTTCTGCTAGGTTGGCAGAAGTTGGGACGGAGCAACAGGAGCTCACCTCATTGTGTGGATTTGAACCGCTGACCTTCCGATCAGCAAGTCGAAGAGGCTCAGTGGTTCAGACCACAACACCACCTGCTCCCTTGAATATCGCTTGAATATTAGTATATGGCAGTTGTAATGTGGGAGGTAACACATGCACACACATGCTTGGAGGATTTGCAGTACAGCATCCGTCTTGGATTTGCATGGGCAAGAGAAGGAAAGTTTTAAAATGATGGTTTTAAATAACAGCAGAGAGTTGAGTAAAGGAAACTGAAAAAGTGATTTTTTAAAAATAGAATAAATGATTATGAGAACACCGTGGGAAAGAGTGACAGTTTAAAACAAGGTTTGAGTGCCATGAGAATGGAGCTGGGAAAGGCATTGTTGTGTTAGTTTCAAATCATAAAATTGTAGAGTTGGAAAGGACCACAAGGGTCATCTAGCCCATCTCCCTCCAATGCAGGAATTTCAGTTAAGGCATCTATGACAGACAACCATCTGCTTAACAAACTCCAATGAAGGGAGAGTCCACCACCTTCTGAAGGAGTCCATTCCACTGTCAGACAGCTCTTACTGTCAGAAAGTTCTTTCTGATATTTAGCCGGAATCTACTTTCTTGTAACTTGAAGCAATTGGTTCGAGTTCTACCCTCCAGAGCAAACAAGCTTGCTCCATCTTCCATGTGGTAGCCCTTCAGATATTTGAAGATGGCTATCATATCTCCTCCCAGTCTCTCCTCTTTTCCAGGCTAAACATACCCAGCTCCTTCAACCATTTCTCATAAGGCTTGGTTTCCAGACCCCTGATCATATTGGTCTCCCTCTTCAGGACATGTTCCAGCTTGTCAACATCCTTAAATTGTGATTCTCAGAACTGGACACAGTACTCCAGGTGTGGTCTGATCAAGGCAGAATAGAGTGGTATTATTATTATTATTGATACCCTGCCCATCTGGCTGGTTTTCCCCAGCAACTCTGGGTGGCTTACAGCATATATAAAAACATTGTAAAATATCAAGTATTAAAAACTTCCTGATACAGGGCTGCCTTCAGTACTATTACTTCCCTTGATCCTTACACTAGACTACTTTTGAGGCAGCCTAAAATAGCATTAGCTTTTTTTGCTGTTGCATCACTGTTGACTCAGGTTAAGCCTGTAGCCTAGATCCTTTTCACATATACTACTTGCAAGTCAGATGTCCCTCATCTTATATTTGTGTAGCTGGTTCTTCCTGCCTAAGTGTAGAACCGGACATTTTGTTCCTACTGAAATTCATTTCGTTAGTTTTGACCTAGTTCTCCAATCTGTTAAGTCAATCTTTAATCCTGGTTCTGTCTTCTGTGGCACTCTTTAGGTATGGTCAGTCAATGAGCTACAAATCCACCTAACAGTAACTTCATCAAAAGCCTTACTGAAATCAAGATAACATTTTGTCTACCGCATTCTCATGATCCACCAAGCTTGTAACTCTATCAAAAAAAGAAATGAGATTTGCCTGGCATGACTTGTTTTTGAGAAACCCATGCTGAGTCTTAGTAATCACAGCATCCTTTTCGAGGTGATCACAGGCTGACTGTTTAATTATCTGTTTGAGGATCTTCGCTGGTATCGACATCAAGCTCACCAGCTGGTAATTACCTTCCCACAATCATGTACTGCACTCCTGATACCATGTATTGTCTTCAACATGAAGTTCTATATTAAATATAGTAAATTAGAAAAGGTATTTTGTGAACAAGCAAACATCCATATATGTGCAACCTCTATCAGCTGAACTTACCCTTTTAAACTGAACAAGGTAACTGACAGGCTTGCTTTTAAGGTTCTATTCATCTTAAGGTTACAGGGGATGTCTGCAAAGGGCCTTTATGGTAGAGGAGGAATGCATGGAATTTGGGGGGGGGGATCTGTGTGCAAGGGAGAGTTGAGAAAAGTGAGTAGGGTAGACGAAAAATGGGGTAGAAAAGGAGGTGGTGGCATGGAAGCTGAAAATGGATGCAAAGTGGGGCTGCAGAATAGTAGTTTCAGAAATGGAGTTGGGGAAAGTGAAAAGCAAGCTTAGAAGTTGCATGGGGTGAGAAGGGGAAGCTCTATGGCAGCCACCCCAAAACTCAGTCCTCCAGCTGTTTTACGACTGCAACTCCCATCATCCCTAGCTAACAGGACCAGTGGTCAGAGATGATGGGAAATGTAGTCCCAAAACAGCTGGAGGGCCAAATTTGGAGGTGCCTGCTCTATGGGCTAATATGAGGGGGGGATGGCAGGGGGTTGGGTAGCAGTGTGAGCAAGGACACAGCCCCTATTATTAATCTTTATGTATCTACAGAGACAGGCAGGCAGGCTGGGGTGGGGGGAAGAGCGCCTGTCAGAAAGGTAAACATGGAGCAACCAGGGAACTGTGTGACTTTATTGAAGTGGCAGGTAAGGTTTAAAAGCAACATTTCCTTGCTTCCCAGCAGATGACAGATGACAGTTCTAGGCTGGTAGGTATGGCAGAAGGGAACAGAATCCCAGCCTGGAGCTCTCTACCTGTAAATAAACATGAGTTGATCCAGCTAAAACTGGCCCAAATCCTTTGCAGTAACCTGCAAATCTCAATACAGGTATTACTGAAGATCAGGCAACCAAACAGCTGGTCCCTGCATACCTCAGACTTGCAGAACTACATGACAGCTCCTAAAATGATATAGCTGGCTGGCTAGAGACTGAGACAAGGGATTTGAGGAAGACAAAAGGTGGTTCTGAGAATTCCACCAAGCATGAAAGCAGAAGATTGGTAGAGACCCAAATGCACAGAGGCCTCCTGTTTCCCTAAATGAAATCCCAGAAGTCTTTGGCCTCCTCCAGTAATAAAACTTCCCAAGTTACTGACTGGCAACAAAACAAGAAACTCTGGGCAATTTGGTAGCCTTTTTGCCACAAATAACTATTGCACTCTCTCTATGTTAGAGAGTGGGACATCACTCTCTGAGAATTCAATTACTCAACAGATGACCCCCACTTAAAGAGGTCTGTAAGAAGGAAAATGGTTGCTATTTATTTATGCAGGGCCATGAGCGTGTGCTAGGCACCATAGAGGCTGTGGGGGCAACACCCTCTGTCCAATGGCCCTCTGCTAGAAAAGATGTGAATTTGTAATGCAAAAGAGGAAGGATCAAGGAAGAGTCTGAACAGATGGAAGTGAACAAGCCGAAAGGAGAGGGCTACTCAAAGGGGAAGAGTCCAAATGACTCACACACCCTCCTGTTAACTTGACATGGACCACAACTCCCATCCATGGTGCAAGAGGACTGCCCAACAGACTGTAGAAGCCCACTGGCCAGCAGTCCAGATCCATTTGTTTTCTTATACTGTACTCATTATTGGCACCCCAAAATATGTCTTCCTCATGGCAAGCTTCACCAAGAGGAACATGAGGGAGCTGGGTTGATGCACAGAGATGGGAAGACCGCTCTAGACCCAGAAGTAGCAGAAAACATAGAGATGGGGATGCGTGGGTGGGAAGCAAAGGATTGGACAGAACCACAGCGCCAAACTAGAACTGGGCAAGGTTAAAAACCTCACTCAGCCATGAAGCTTATTATGTGACTTTTGGGGCCAGTCACCCTCTCTCAGCCTAACCTCTTTCACACATTTTTTCTGAGGATAGAAAGGGGAGGGCACTGTGTACCTTAAGCTCCTTGAGAGAAGACAGGTAGATATAAATGTAATAACAGACAGACTTGTCTGAGACAGCAGGAACAAGTGGTGGAAGGAAGCTAACATTTTCAGCACCTAGATCGGAATGCAGAACCTCTCTCTTGGTGGTGCTAGACTACGACTCCCATCAACCCTGACCACTAGGCTGTGTGGGCTGCTGAGAGTTGGGATCCCAGCAACATCAGGAACAACAGATTCTCCAGCCGTGTTCTCTGACTGAGGTGGTCGCCTTCCATGTTGTGCATTCCACACTTTCACAGATTCCAAGCAAATGGCTACTTGCAGCTCTGTACAGTGGTACCTCTGGTTAAGAACTTAATTTGTTCCGGAGGTCCGTTCTTAACCTGAAACTGTTCTTAACCTGAAGCACCACTTTAGCTAATGGGACCTCCCGCTGCTGCCGCATGATTTCTGTTCTCATCCTGAAGCAGTTCTTAACCCGAGGTACTATTTCTGGGTTAGCGGAGTCTGTAACCTGAAGCGTCTGTAACCCGAGGTACCACTGTAATAACAAAGATGGGGGGAAAGAAAAGAACCTCAAGCTTAACGTTCAAGATCCAAAGAGGTGGTTTTATTCAAGCCAGGAACAGTCTGCCACTTCAGTAGAACTTCAGGAACGGTCTGCCACTTCCTCTCTTCACAAGAGAGGAGCAGTTGGCAGCTAAAGGAAAATGACTAAAGTCAATTGTCTCCACCCTGACCAGAAGTTGTTGATACATTAGTGATATAACTCTTTAAAAAAAAGGGGGGGGGGAGAGAGACTGGGAAGTGGCTCCTGCTCTGCTTCCTCCAGGGTAAGCAGCAGAAGTTCAAGGTGTGGGGTCAAATTTGCCAGAATGGTTGTCAGGAGGGGTGTATTTTCCCTCCTTTATCAGCTTCTCCCTCTGTGCTTGAATCGCCATCATTCGCTTCACCTGCCAAAGGAACAGAAGAGAGAGTTGGGATGTCACCTTCTGAGTTAAATCTTGCCCTCTCCAGCAGGTCAGAGCACGTAGGGATTTGTAAAGGAGCATGTTCCCATTGCTGAAGGTCTCAGATTTAGCACTCCCTTTAACACGCTCCAACTCACTGGAGGGTGACCAGATGCAAGGGAAAACATGGAATCCCTTTCCCTTTAAAAATTGTGCAAAAGAGGAGACTGCTTTGCCATTCCTTTGTGAGAAGTTGCACCTGCCCAACTCTTTACAAGTGTAAAGAGATCAGATCAGGGTGGGGAGAGAAGGGGAGAAACGGACATACACAAGGTTTTTTTTAGAGTGGGTTATAAGCCGATTTTGAGTTCAAATAGACTGACAACTCTGCTACTCTCAGTCTTGCAGTTCTGTTCTTTAGATCAAAGTGTCAGAATCTTTCAGCATCAAGGCGCAGATTGAGAGCCAGGAGGTACCTTACTAGCGAAAGGCTTTGATGGGCTCCCACACATGGCTGCCCTCCAGATGGCCTGCTATTCTCTACTTGCCACAAAATGATCTTGGTCTGCCAGACTCCTGAGGTGCCTGCACAGCTGACCAAGATGTTCACGCTGCACTCTCAGCTATGGAGATGTGGGAAGCCCAGTTAGGGATGGGCAGTTTTGTTAACAATAGATGGGGCTGGGGGAGGTGAGGAGGAGAGGAGAGAGGCTCTGAAGCAGCAATACCTTGCTCCCATTGCATGATGAAAACATTCAAAGGGGTGGGCCAGTTACATTGAAAGATGGCAACAAGCTGCAGCTTGGGAAATATTTTAACTTTTCTCCCAGCTTACATCCACAAACCCAACAGGAGTTTACACTTTGGAATTCCACCTGCTTCCCCCACCCTGATAGCACCTCAAAAGGTGTCCCATATACTGGCAAAATTAATGAGTCAGAATTTACCAGGCCATTTGGTCTGACTACACTGCAAGGCAGCATCACACATCAGCCCTGCCCTTGGGGGGTCAACCAATGGATCCCCGACACTAGCACACAAAATGCAGAGCCTGCTTGCAGTTAGCAGCATATAGAGTAAGGGCTATTCCCTTACCCCAAGTCAACCACTTGCTTTGGATCTCAATTACAAATCAGTTTATTACACCCACACTAACTACAGTTGTGAATTACTCTACCTCTCTAATGTTCTCACTGCAGTGAGAAGGAAGCACAGCTGCTTCTCTTTCCTTTGCCCCTTATGTTGGGAAGACAAATGGTAGCTCTGCATGGCATCAAGGATGGGTGGGAATACAAGAGAATTCTGCCTTTGAAATGAGCTGCCTACTAATAACTTCTGCCCAGGGAAAGCAAACTTACTACATTTCTATTCTCCCCAAAACTGTCCATACCATCTCTTTCAGGCAGCACATGGGAAGAGGCAGTCAACTTCTGCAGATACTCCAGCAATAAGAAAAGCAAACAGACAAATACTTCCTTGCACACAGATGCACACTTGCTGACCCCGAGTCCCTGCTTCAGGTCTCCCACTCACCATTTTTTTCTTGCTTAGACATTCAGCAAGATCCTCCATCTCCTGCTGGCACTCCTTCTTTGCCCTTACAGATCCAATGCCATCAGAACACTCCAGCCACTCCTTCTGAAAGGCAAAGCACAAACTGGCCTGCTTGTGGGGCTGCTTGGAACTCCCGACGAGCAACCACCTGTCAACATCAATGCCCAGCTGGTTCTGGAGATCGAGAAGTGGCATGGCTGAGAGGGGGAGACAAAACACCAATAATGAAATGATTCTAAATGTGCATAGCTAGGTGTGTAGCTGAAGAAATGTGACTCAGGAAGAAATCCTCCTTAGGGGGAACATTAGACCAGGGGAGAGAGAAGCAGGAAGTTCTGGGAAGAAAGGCTTTAAGGTGAACATGTTCAAGCAGGAACAAATTAATCTGATGATTGACTGCCTTCATCTTTGAAGTGGCAGTGGTGAATAAATAAAATATTCCAGTTTAATATGCTCTCTTTTCTCCTTTTTTAAAAAACACCGCCTAATGCATCCTCAAATGGAGGATATGGATAACACACTTGGCAACATCTAGGAGCTACCAGAGGTGAGGTCAGCTGGCATCACTCACTGTACCATTGCACCAAGTAATGAGGAGCAGGAAGTAGGGCTACAGCCACAGCACCTGCCCACACCTTTATGGGGGTGAAAGCCCACCCACGGCTGTGTGCTAGCTGTGCAGTACAGTTCTCCTCCCCCCCCCACTCGCACCAAAACAGGGGTGACACCAGTAGACTCAGGGTAATTATGAGGTTTGTAATGATACAATCAATCTTTAATGGGGGAAAACCTTCACAGTCCCTAGGTTACTCAATGGCAAGGAACAATGAATAAGAGGCTGGAGAAATGAAAACTGGGGGGCTAGGAATGGAACTGAGTGGCTAGAGAAGAAGTACAAAGGAAGAGACACATAGACAGAACTACTCCACTGTTCGGTTAGGTCATTCCCCAAGTTCACATTGAGAAACTATTTTTAAATGTCCCTAGGGACAGAAGCGAGAGCTGACCATAGAAATCAATGGAGAAATCAAAGATTTTAACACAGCTAGGAATGGGCAAAAGTGTGTCCCACAAACATACATGTGTGTGCATATTTTTTTTTATTTCTCAGAGATTTGGAAACAGTTTGAAGAAGAAAAATCGCTTGTGATGTGAACATTCATTGTAGGTTTTTTGTGTCTGGTTAATGCTGACAATAAGGAAAGGTTTCCAAGTCTAGATAATGCCTCCCCCCCCCCGCCTCCCATAATAGTGATGGTTTCAAAATAATAATTCCATAACTGGTAGAAATCCAAGATACATTTAAGGACTTAATGGTTATAGCACCATACTGCTCCCTCTCTATTGCTGAATACACTGCAATTTCCATCTGGAGAAAATCAAAGCAATCATATTTCTAAACTCCCTGTAAACTTATACACTATTTCATTTTCCCCCCACACTCCTCTCAAAGGAGCCCAATATGACAAACACTAGGAAATATGATTAAAAATAAAATCAAAACATATTTAAATTTTAAAACACATGTTTCCAAGTCATATGCCTGAATGGGCCCACTGAAGCATAAAGTTTTCAGGAGGCACCTAAAACAATATAGCGAATGTTGCTGCCTCATGTCAATAGGAGGGGAGTTCCACAGCTAAAGCTAGAGTGTTGCCACTCTAAAGGAACTACAGTGGTACCTCTGGTTACATACTTAATTCGTTCTGGAGGTCTATTCTTAACCTGAAACTGTTCTTAACCTGAAGCACCACTTTAGCTAATGGGGCCTCCCGCTGCTGCTGCACCGCCGCCGCCACAAGATTTCTGTTCTCATCCTGAAGCAAAGTTCTTAACCCGAGGTACTATTTCTGGGTAAGCAGAGTCTGTAACCTGAAGCGTATAAAACCTAAAGCGTATGTAACCCAAGGTACCACTGTACTCATAAACTTGGATCCAACACTGTGTGGCATTTGTAGAAGTTAAAGTTTTGCAGATCAAAGTCACACGTAGGTAATGTGATCCCTTAAGTAAATGAGTCCTAAGCCGTTATATACCAAACTATAAAATCTGTGAGCTTGCCAAATACACCTGAAACACACATATATTTAAAGCAAGCTTAAATCCAATGAGATGTTTTAAAACAATTCATTTCCCTCCAAAATTCCCCTCCCCCCGGACTTCAAAATATTCCCAGACTACATCCACACACCCAGCTTCAAAGTTTCCAGAAGTTTAGCATATCTGGGAGCAGGGCCAGCCCTACCATTGGGCAGACTCAAAGGAGATGGTTTAGCCTCTGTTGAAACAGGCAGCACATGGTTTGTGCATCTAACCAACCCAGTGGTTGCCAAGGTGGGAGAGAAGGAAAGTGAGCAGCAGGGGGTGCTGGAGGTGTAAATGATTACAGTATCTGACTTTGAAAAGTTGGTTTCACTGCATCAAGTTCACCAATTTTGTTGAATGAATTAAACTAAATATCTTTAACTGAATTTTGAATAAGTATGCAATTAATTGTTACTGTTTTGAATTTTATTGCGCTATCTTGCTTAGTGGGCCGTACAAACCGCTGCTCTGAATAATGCTTTTTATGGGGTACGGTGAGGGGATGATCCCAAAAAAGATTTGGGAACCACTGCTCTAAACTATTCTTACGGCATTTTTGTTGCCAGGAGGAGGAAGAGAGGAAGGGGCTTTCTAAGCTACCTCGACTAGCCTGGGCGCTATCATGCACCAGGGACTGAGGGGAGCCTCAAGGAGCAGCAAACTCTTCTGGGGGCGACCCTCCCTCAGACTACCGCCCACCCTTCCGCCAAAGGCATAGGTAACAGACCCCAGAACCTGCTTCAAGTAATGGCTCTGAATTTTTATCTTGCAGGGAACTTTGCTACACAGCTTGTCCCTCCCCGCCGCAGGCAGACGGGGTGGGGGAGCGAAATGGATACCCTTCCCACCCCCACCTGCCCCTTCTACCTGAGTAACACCCCTCCCCCGCCTTCCTTACCTACCTGTCCTTGCGAGCGTTCGCGACAGTGCTGCCGTCAGGCGTGCCCCTCGCTTTCACGACAGTCGCGCCTGGACGTAAAGCTCCTTACGGAGCTCGCGGAGGATTCCACTCAGATTACGTGTACGTGAGACACAGAGAACAGAAAAATGAAGAGTGACTCGCCGTCTCGGGAGTTAACTTCCGGGCCTACATTGGATAAACCATTTTTTAAGAACGAATCTCCTCGCCCTCTGCCGGTAGCAGAGAAGCGAGAGCGGCCTCCAGGGACGGGCTGAGAAAGCCAGAACGTGAACGGGCAGCAGGCTTGTTGGACGGTAAGGTGTAGTGGTGAGCGTTTCGGATTAAGACCTGGGTGACCAGGGTTCAAATCCCCATACAGCTCCCCTGCCTAACCTACCTCGCAGGGTCGTTGTACGGATTAAATGAGGAAGGGAATCTCCTTAGAAAGGAAAATAGGTGGGATATAAACGTAATGAATTATTATTCAGGATTCTAGTTTAATTTTGTTCAGTAAGTTGGTTTTTAAAGAATTTAACCACTAGTCCTGCCAACTCACACCCAGTTGCAACTGTGATCTATGAGGGTGGGCAGGTGTGGCTGAAGACAACTTAATCTGCATTGTACTCCGATTACAGATAGGTAGCCGTGTTGGTCTGCCATAGTCAAAACAAAAAAAATTCCTTCCAGTAGCAACTTAAAGACCAACTAAGTCAGTTCTTGGTATGAGCTTTCGTGTGCATGCACACTTCTTGTACTCCGATGTTAGCGATGCAGGTCAAAGGTGGGGCCAGCCCGATCCTTATGCCAGAAGAGGAAAAGAGGAGAATCCCTCGGGTTGTAATTGAGGTAGGCAGATGCCCTCCTTCTCAGAGGACAGACCTCCGCTCTCACATTGCTACAGCTCTGTTATAAGACCAGCTCCACCAGATCATAGCTGTCAACGTTTCTCTTTTTTTAAGGGAAATTCCCTTATTCCGAATAGGATTCCTTGCAAGAAAAGGGAAAAGTTGACAGCTATGCACCAGATTCTTCCTAGCTCTGGACTGTTTCCATTTCAGCTACCAAATAACTTTGTAAGAATTGGTACCCCCCCCCCCCAATTTCCCTTCCCATCTCACTTCCCTTTGGCCAGTGAAGTTGCCCTTATGCGTTTTGCAGCTCTTTCCTCCTTGCTGTTCACATCAGCACGGCTCCATTCGTATCAGATTTGTTTCTGTTTGTGTACACACCAGTTAGTGCACGTTGATTGAGCAGGAATGTCTTTAGCCTGTGCAAAGGTGTTCAGACCTTGACTAGAGATGAATTAGGAATGGCTTAAGGTTTGAGAAACATAACCATCAAACACTTTTACAATGAAGTAAAGGATACATACACATTTTTGATAGCCTTCGTGTGAACATGGATTTAAAAACCCAGCACTGGACAGTGAGCCAGTGTGATGTAGGGGTTAGATTGTTGGACTAAGACCTGGGAGATCAGGGTTCAAATCAGTCACTGCTTCTCAGCCTAACCTACCTCACAGAGTTGTTGTGGGGATTAAGTGAAGTGGGGGAGGGGAATCATGTATGCCCCTTTGAGGAAAAGGTGGGATATAAATGCAATAATAAACCACAGGCAATGGGAGTCTGAACACAGCCTTCACTGACTGTGTGTAAGCCACTCTGGGGGCCTTTTCGGCTGAGGAGCAGGGTACAAATGCTTTCAAAAAAATATCTGAAGGTTGCCAGGTAATAGTAATTATTTCAAGATGTGCATCTCTCTTTGAATCAATACATGCAATATATATGCAACTGTGGTCACTTTATTTTGGCAAGGCCTAAGAAGCTACTCTAAAGGTGACATCTGGGCACCACCCTCTCCCAGCCCAAATCCAGGGCTTAACTGCATGTAAAAAACCTTGTGGTCTGTGTTTACTTAGAAGTAAGTCCCAGTGTCTTCAACTGAGCTTAACTGCTAGGAAGCAAGTGCTTAAAATCAAAACCAAATAAAGGTTTAGCCTATGTATCACTTTAATTTTTCTATATCTAGAGAGAAAACATATTTCACAAATTAATGGGAAAGAACAGCCAGCATCATAGACAAGAGATGGCAAGACAGCCACAAGGCCACCAGCATGTTCTAGCAGCGCCTTCCTCTGCCTCTGTTATTTGCTGTAAGTGGGTGAAAGCTGTTGAACTTAAAAAAAATCAGGGCATTAAGCTAGTTTATATAATCCCTGGTACGCACTTTGCCATGCTCCCAGTTCCTCCTCCTTTAAAACTCCTGAAAATCTACCCCCCCCATGCACACTTGCCTAATTGCAAGCTCCATGGAACACAATGGGATGACTTCTGAGTAACATGCACAGGATTGCCTTGCAGCAGAAGTAAGTTGCAGTGCATTCAGTGGCGCTTACTTCTAGCTAGGTATGCATAGGACCACTGTCATGTTTAGGAAAGCTTTTAATGTTTAATAGACTATTGTATTTTAATATTTTGTTGGAAGCTGCCCAGAGTGGCTGGGGAAACCCAGCCAGGTGGGCAGGGTATAAATAATAAATTCTTATTATTATAGCAGCCATTTTTCAGGAACGCTTAAGAGTGGAAAAAACCATTTTGTGGGTAGGCAGAACCACACAGGTGAAGTTGGTCTGGTTTGGAGCACTACCACTGAGTTTATTATTGTAAACCAGAAAAATTCCCATTCTGCAGGTGAACCCTCTTTTGAATCTGTGCCCCAGCTGCACCCACTGGTCCTGGGAGCTTGCCACCAGACGTCACAAACAGGGACAAGGATTGCTGGAGGAGACTGAAGAAAGTGAGCTTGTGTCTTTTGGAGTAAGGCTGCTTGCTTGCTTTTCTGAGCTGTTTAGAAGATTGATAGCAGGCCTCAGGGAGTGGCTGAGTGCTCTGCTAGAGGCTTGATTACTTTTCCTGATTACTTTTCTTTCATTGCAAGCCAAAGGGTGTCTGTGGCTGATTGCTCTGTGGGAACACAGGATCTGAGGGGGAGGAGCTACAGCTGAGAGGAAGCCAGGCTGAGGGAGGACTTAGCAACCAGCAGCAGTCAAACTTAGCTCAGTGCACATCCTGGGAGTTTGCAACCAGAGCTCACAAACAGAGCTGTCTTCCGTTCCCCCACTATTCCCAGACAGGCATGTGATTTGCACCAATCTCATCTGCAGCATCGGAAGCGTGAAATACTAACACCAGAGGCTCACCTAGCCACACCTCAAGCAACAGGACAACAGGCAGAGTTACTTGATAAAGCTGAGTTGACTGAGATTGAGCACCAAGATAGATGGGGTGCCCCCAGGGTGGAGGCAGATTGCCCATTGCAAGAGTCTAACCCCTGGAGGAATGTGATGCACAGAAATAGGACAGTCACAAACCACACTTTGTCATTAAAGTTGCAGAATCGCTACCATGCTCTCGCCTTGGACACCGATTCTGGGCCAGAGGAGCTAGGGCAGCCTCAGAAGACACGAAGGTGGCTGTGAAAGGTACAGAGCACAGAACAATTATTGCGCCCCCCCCCCCCGAGAAAAAGACAGGAAGAGATGGATTTGGAGGAGTCTTTTTCCATTATTGAAAGGTACGCAGGTGGCGCTGTGGGTTAAAGCCTCAGCGCCTAGGGCTTGCCGATCGAAAGGTCGGCGGTTCGAATCCCTGCGGCGGGGTGCGCTCCCGCTGCTCGGTCCCAGCGCCTGCCAACCTAGCAGTTCGAAAGCACCTCCGGGTGCAAGTAGATAAATAGGGACCGCTTACCAGCGGGAAGGTAAACGGCGTTTCCGTGTGCGGCTCTGGCTCGCCAGAGCAGCGATGTCACACTGGCCACGTGACCCGGAAGTGTCTCCGGACAGCGCTGGCCCCTGGCCTCTTAAGTGAGATGGGCGCACAACCCCAGAGTCTGTCAAGACTGGCCCGTACGGGCAGGGGTACCTTTACCTTTACCTTTTACCTTTTCCATTATTGATCTAACCCCATCAGATCCAAGGCTACTGACCGTGGATGAGTATGCTGATATAACATACTTGCTATCTTCTGTGGAGACGACATTGGAGAAGGGGAATTGCAGCCCAGAGATGACAAGCTGGGAGGAAGGAGTAGGAAGAACTCAAACAATAAGTTCCTGGCCTTTGTAACTTATCCCAACAATATCAAAATAAGCTCCAATAAACAAGAGGGGAAGACTTGAGAACAACAGAATCAGACCTCAGAACACTCCAAGCAGCCTTTGGAAGGCACAGCCCTTAGAATGATTCCTGCTACTCCCCAGAGGAAGAGGAGGAGACGAGTGGTGTTGATAGGTGACTCCCTATTTAGGGGAACAGAGGCAGTTGTGTGTGGAGGAAACAGGATGTCATGGGAGGTGTTCTGTCTTCTGGGTGCAAAGATTCATGATGTGACGGAGAAGCTGCCAAGTCTTATAAAGCCCGCTGACCACTACCCCTTTTTTCTGATTCATGTGGGTACAAATAATACTGCCACACATAGCTTGCAGCACATAGCAAGGAACTATGAGACACTGGGCAGGGAGCCGAAGAGACTTGGGGCACAGGTAGTCTTTTCATCACTCCTTCCTGTTGAAGGTCGTGGCCCAAGAAGAGAGGAAAATGCTTGAGGTCAACCACTGGCTGCGCAGGTGGTGTCAGGAAGGATTTGGCTTCTTGGATCATGGTCTCCGCTTCCTTGAGGTAGGACTTCTGGCAAGAGATGGGCTGCACCTTACAGCAGTTGGCGAGAATGTGTTTGCCAAGAGTCTTGAGAATCTGATCAGGAGAGCTTTAAACTAGATCTTGCAGGTGACACCAAACTGGGAGGGGTAGCTAATGCCGCAGAAGACAGAATCAGAATTCAAAATGACCTTAACAAAATTGGGGAACATGGCACAAGCTAACAAAATGAATTTCAATAGGGACAAATGTACGGTTCTGTTCTTAGGCAGGAAGAACCAGATGCACAAATATAGGATTTGGGGGGTGGGGTGGCGCCTGGCTTACTAGCAGTACATTGAAAAGGGTCGAAGGGTCTTGGTGGACCACAAGCTAAACATGAGTCAGAAGAAGAAGAAGAGCTTGGATTTGATATCCCGTTTTATCACTACCCGAAGGAGTCTCAAAGCGGCTAACATTCTCCTTTCCCTTCCTCCCCCACAACAAACACTCTGTGAGGTGAGTGAGGCTGAGAGACTTCAAAGAAGTGTGACTGGCCCAAGGTCACCCAGCAGCTGCACGTGGAGGAGCGGAGACGCGAACCCGGTTCCCCAGATTACGAGTGTCGCTCTTAACCACTACACCACACTGGCTCTCAATAACAGTGTGATGCAGCAGCAAAAGCTAATGATAGCCATCTTCAAATATCTTAAGGGCTGTCAAATGAAGGAGGGAGCTGCTTGTTTTCTCCTGCTCTGGAGGGTAGGACTCAAACCAATGGCTTCAAGCTACAAGAAAGGAGATACCAACTAAACATTCGGAAAAACTTTCTGACAGTAAGAGCTGTTAAGCAGTGGAACAGACTCCCATGAGAGGTGGTGGACTCTCCTTCCTTGGAAGTTTTTTAAACAGAGGTTGGATGGCCATCTGTCAGGGATGCTTCAGCTGAGATTCCAGCATTGCAGGGGGTTGGACTAGATGACCCTTGGGTCCCTTCCAACTCTATGATTCTATGATCATTTGCCGACTCACTTCTGCACACTCATGCATAGAACACAAGAGACGCCCAGATCAGGAGGAACAGGATTTATGTTGCATACTTAAAAACCACACAGCATTGGGGGGTGGGGATAAAAACAGCTCCTACTCAAGGGCAGAAAATGTGGGAGGCAGGCAGGCCAGAGAGAGAGAGAAAGAGAGAGGGAGAAGGTGTGGCAGGACTCTGTTGGGAGGAGGGTCTGGCCCCCGTGGTGAATGTTTGGCACGGCTTACATGATGCTTGCTGGAGTGAAGACGGGGGCAACGCACAGGGTGTCCGTGATCTCCCAGCCACAGGACAGGGGGGTGCATGTACTCTCCCGGTCCTCTTCCTCCGGGTGCAGCAGTTTCCCCTGAAGGAGCTGGACGGCTTCCCTGTGGGCCGCAGCAAGCCCAAGACAAAAGAGAAAGGACTCAGTTGCTCTCTTGGCTCAGTTTTCCAAACTGGTGCCCCTCTCCTGCCAGCAGACAATTCCCAGTTTGCTCTCACTCAACCCTGTGCTCTTAAAAAAATCCAGTGTGATTTGCCACCTGCCCACAAGCACAGGTGCAAATGGCACTCCTTTGCCTTTATAAAAGTTTAATAACAGAGCTTCTGTGGCATTTTAAGAATTCTGAAAGTGTTTCAGATCCAAGCCCTCCCATCCTGGGGAACTAGCAGCCATCCTGGGTGTGTGTGACAAGATGGCCTCTGCCTCCCCCTAGCTGTAGAGCGGCTGAGGGTGCGCAGTCAGTATGGGCGCGGCAACTGTACGAACTGCTCCGCATGCACACTTTGTACGGATACCTGTATGGACGGCGCACGCGAGCGGTATCCCATACAGACTGCGTATGTGCGACATCCCGTATGAACGGCAGGCTGCCGCGCGTGTGCACTCCGTACAGGATGCCACACATGCGCCACCGGGCAGTTCGTCCCACCCCTCGGCGTCCCACCCCGGGTGCCGGAGAAGGTTCCTCCACCACTGCCCATCAGCCCTGGCCATTAGAGCCAATGGCTGCAGCCCAGTGACATTTGGAGAGCCACAGCTTTCTCCACCTTTAGATTTGTTACAGTCTCCTGCTTCCCCCTCGCCAGGGGTTCTGGGAAATTATCTCACCAGGCCATTCTCGACATGGTGTAGTAGATCTGTGCTTGCTGGGCCCCACTGAGAGCTGAGGGAGCTGGCATGGTGTGAGCCCCCATGTTCTCAAAGATCAGCCAGTCCCCGGGGTGCAGTTCCGGGAGCTCCATGCCATCCACAATGCAGTCCAGCCCATCCCCAGTAGGTCCCCAGAAACTGCTGCTGTGCAGGGGAAGATCTGGAGAGGGTTTCTGCATCGAGAGAAGTGGAGGAAACAGCTATGACTGGCTAGCCAGACCTTGCATGAATTTCTATGAGGACAAGAAACATGTATTTTAAAAAAGAAAGTGGAAATTCTCCAGGTTACTGAATCTCTGTCCCCAAAACTAACCAGAATTCTGGGTCAGGAGGAAGGGAGTAAAGTCTGAAATTAATACAGGCACTTCCCACAATGTTTAAAAAACATCATCACTGGAAATCAACAAGCAGTTTATGGGCACAATCCCAAAAAAGGTATTTGCAACCAAGTTGCACTGAAACCAACTGGACTTAAGTTACTGCCACGAAAAAGGTCTATTCATTTGCTTTCTTCCCAAATTTGTCACACTTCACTTTTACGAGACTGTGGCCCATCTGTGCAAAGGGAAGCTTGCCCACCTGCAAACATCAGCTTTTTACTATTGAATCCCACCCCAAAGCAGCAACCATTGAGAGGTGCCCCAAGATGGCTTGTGCGACTCTGGCACCTGAGGGTGCTGCTTCCTTGGGCTTTCCAGTTTGACCATTCCTGCTGCAAACCTGCGAATGGATTTTGGTGCCAGGTGAGAGCCACATTCTCCTTCTGTGGCTCTGCTTAAGGAAGCCAGTTACAAAACTCTCTGTACCTTGTGCAGGATGGGGATTGGGCAGACGTTGTTGAAGATGACTGAGCTGAAGGAGCCATAAACGCCATCGTTGAGATGGTAGACGAAGCTCTTCCTGCCACCGGGGTCTTCATCTGGGACAGCCAGAGGAAATGCAGCAGAGGCCAAGTCAGGGGTGCCTTATTTGTTTGTTTGTTAAATTTCTATCCCGCATTTCCACCAAGCAGTGCTCAAGGCGGCTAACAGCAATAATACAAATACAATGAAATAGCAAGAAAATACAAAGTAAAAAAATAATAAACATAAACACAAAGCAAGTGAAACATCCATTGAATCAATTAAAAAAAAACCAGTTAAAAAACCCCTAATTGCAACGTATTTATATGCCAGCATATGCATCAAAGGCCCAGCCAAATAGAAGTGCCTTTGCCTGATGGTGGAAGGTAACCAGTGACTGGGCTGGTGAGTCTCCCTTGGCAAGAAGCCCCAGAGCCTCTGGGAGCAGCCACTGAGAAGGCCCTATTCCTGTCAGATGTGCTTTAGATGTTGGTGCAGGGGTGGCCCAGGACATTTTGCTGCTTGAGGCAAAACAGACAATCCCCACCTGCACTGCCTGAAGCAACTGGAGGCAGCCTGGAGAAGCTCTGGCTTGCTGAATGTGGCAGGGAGGAAAAAAGGAGTCTGTAAAGGAGATGGCAGCAGTTGAGGAGACAGCTGAGGAGGCGGCAGGGGCAACAAGCACAGGAGGGTGTGAGCAGTGAGCTCCTTGAAAGCCCAGATCCGCTGTCCACTGAGCCTCATAGACAGGACAGTCCTGTGTTGCTGAGACAAGAAGAAGGGCCTCCTCAAGGATCTTGGGATATAGAAAACTGTACAGCTGAAAGACACCACCCACGTTCACTGAGGAGTGTGGCCTAGAAAGGAGGCCTGTGCTAGGGAGAGTCTCAAGGGCCAGACAGAGAGGACTGGAGGGCCACACTTGGCCCCTGGGTTTGCCATTCCCTGTCTCAGGTAATGGGGTGGTGATGGCAAAGGCCTTTTTCTTTTCCCTATAGGGTGTCTGGCAATAATCTCTCACGCTTACTGCAGAATCTGGACGGAAGCTGACCAAACCTACCCTCAGAGCCCGGCTGGTCCAGGGGAACCTCCTTCTTGGCAACAATGTTGACCGCTAAGGTAAAGGCTGAATCCACATAGTAGCGCCCCAGTTCAGCAATGACCTCCACCCCACAGCCTTCTGGGAAATATAGGTCCAAGGCGGAGCTGACCACAGCTGCTGTCTGAAGGGGGGGAGAAAAGAGTCCACATCCAGCTGTTACAAACATGTGGGACTCAAGTCATAGAATTGTAGAATTGGAAGGGACCCCACAGGTGATCTATTCTAGTCCGACCCCCTGCAATGCAGAAATCACTGCAGTACATTCTGAGTGCTGATGGCAATGGGGGAGCAGGAATCAGTCTTAGGCAGAACTTTACAGGCTCCCTGGAAATATATGCAATGGGTGTGTGTGTAGGGTGTCAAACAAGATGTGAAGCCATTTACACACTTTGCTTCTGCCTCCCTTAAAATTAGTCAAATATATGACCTCTTTTTAAATGTTCACACCATCTGTAATGATGTGTTTCACTGGGGTAAATGGCCACCAAAATACGACAGTGCTCAAGGTCTTGTGTCCATTCAGAAACTAGGTCTCCTTAGCTGTAGAAGATGTTTGTTACTTTCACTAGCAAAATACGTCTCATTATTATGGGTGAAATGGTGGTGCAGGGGAGCCTCCAATGTACCTCTTGGTGCTCCAAGTAGAGACATGTTCATATTTCCTTTCTAGCAGGCCTTGAAGCTCAGAGCAAAGTCTGGCATAGTCAGAGCCAATGACAGGCAAAACCATCACCCCTGGACTGCTTACTACTAAGAAGGCAACTAGGTGGCAGCTAGCTGGGGGAAGACTGTGATGGGTGGGGAGAGTGCCCCACTTGCCTTCATAGACACCCGCCCTCCACTGCCACTTCGCTCTGGCTTTTTCAGCATCTTGCATTTATCCTCACACTAGGTAGTCTAGGCTGAGACAATTGTGACTTGCCCAAGGCCACCCAACAAGCTTCTCAGCTCAACAGGAATTTGAACCCAGGTCTTGCGCACCCAGAGCCAGCACTCCCCCAAAACTGGCCTATTTGCCATCTGCTGAAGAGAGAACCAAGACTTGTACCTCTTCGAAGCGCCCTCTGGACTCTTCAGCACCAGGAAAGCCCCCTCCAATGTCCAGGAGGTGCATCTTGTAGCCTAGTTCTGCACCCATTTCAAAGACCAGGCGAGCGTCTGCTATGGACTGAGTGAAGAGCTGGGGGTCGGCACAGCTGCTTCCAATGTGGAAGCTGGAAAGGAAGGCAAGCGGGCTGGTGAGTAGCTTTTCAAAACTGTTAAACCATTTCGTGTGTGTGTGTACATATATACAGATACACACACACACACACACACACACACACACACACACACATGTATTATATGCATGTACAAAATCCAGTCAAGATATGCACATCCCCCAAGATCTGTTGGAGATACGTGTGCAAAACGTCCACAGTTTACAAACAACTGATGCACAGGAAAAAACAAATTAACTCTTAAGAGTAACAGAACACAGGTCACATACTTCATTTCCAGACCAACATCTAGATGGATGCAAAAAACAATGCTGCTTGTTTGGGTAGAGTGCTTTGCTACTGCAATACTTAGTGGAGCAAACCCAGATTTCATTAAACCTATCCCTTCTCAGTGTTTATTCTCTTGTTCTGATAAGAGCACGGTTTGCCAAATCACTTTGGGGTGCAAGGGAAGTGATTAACTAAAACAATGCATTCATTTTGCCCATAAGAGCATGCATTCCTCTAATTTGTCCAGCCAATACTATTTTTTTTTCCTTTTTTCTCCTATGTGCATAATGAATTCTGGCAGCCTTGATCATGCCTGCCACTCGCTCTTTACATGCCCATATAACTTAAATGAAAAAAGAGGGTCTAAAGAGGCTGTTTATTATGAATCATCTCCCAACCTTTTTTTATTTTTATTTTTATTTTTTTTTGCTTTTGGACATTGCCACAAAATATGATCAAATTCTCTCACTGACTAATTTATTATAACTGCCACTCAAGCTTCTGCCCTAATGTGGGTGGGGGCTCTTACTTGTTCCCCCCCACCCAGCTGCTCATGGAAGCCCCCAACAATGCAGGTGGCTCTGCCCCAAGTGGTTTGCTCTCTGCCCTGCGTCCTAAGCAAACAGGGTGTGTCCAAGACTCAGCTGTTGACATGGGCTGAAAACTCTGGGTGGGGAAGATGCAGGGAAAATGCCAATGGCAGCTACAGAGCAAGACCCAGAGGTCCAGGTAGGGGGCCAGCTGAAGAGGCCTGGGGCCAGCTGCCTAGGAGTGGGCCTTGATCGAGTGCCCTTTTCTTCCCTCTCCTCAAGTGAGCACAAGGAAACCCGCAGCCTACCTGATGCCAACCACCTCGACATTCATCTCCTTTGCAGTCTCAAGCAGGTGACGGCAGACTTTAAGTGTGGCGCCATATTTCATGCTCATGCAGGTGGAGGACCTGGAGTCGTCGGTAGCCAAGCACAGAATCATTCTGTGGAACAAGGTGGGTGGGTGGGGAGAGCAAACTCAGACGACTGTGACAATAGTGGTATGTTGCTTATTCTGAGCCAACAGCATGCCAGGCACAGTACAGACTCATCTTTTGCATCTTTTGCAAAGTCGCTTTCCAGGAGATGCTTGTGATAACCCAGCACCTGCCTCCCCTCCAATTCTGCACCAAGGGTAAATTATTTTTTAAATATCCCATTTTTTTATATCTCCTCTTTTGCTGATTGTTTCTCTCTCTTCTCTGCCTTTTTTTAAGATCCAGATTTTCATTGTATTTGAATTTTGGAACAAAGACTTGCAGAGTCACACAGCAAATCTGAGTTCAGACTGCAAGTTTCTATCCTCAGTCCCACATTAAAAATATATATATATTACCTGTACTTCACCCTCAGGTCCCAGGACAGGTTACAACACTGAAACTCAACTTTACAAAACATTTTAAAAAACATTTTATAACATCTTACAATTAGAGAAATAAGATGGGTCCTAAAAATCTGCACCTAAAAAGTCAGGACAAAGAAAATTGTCCTCAGCATTCACCGAAAACTGTAAAATGAAGGTGCTAGAAACATCTCTAAGGGGAAGATCCACAACTGATTTGCTTTTGTGGTGCTTATACATCTTCCCATTATTCATTTATTCATCCCACATTTTTCAGTGTATTTCCCTGTCACTTTCCTAATCACAAAAGTTTAATTTTCTTTTTAAGTGGATTTGTTGCTGTGGAGTGATAGAGTCCATTAATCGATTTTGTGTGAACGCAAGTTTCCAGGATGTGCTTGAATCCCTCTCGCAAAATAAAAACAGTCTGCAGGCAACCCCATAGTCTGGTTGAAACCTGAATCTTAGTCCACAGGGAGTTTGCTCCAGTCTGACCTGCAACTTCACACACCTGGCCCTTTTTCTCTAACTGCAAAGTGAAACCTTTGGGGGTTCCAGCAAAGGCCCCATATCCTTTGCAATCAACACCTTTAAGATTCACTACTTCTGCTTGTTGCGCTAGACTCTTCTGCCCATTGCAACTGTTCCCTCCTGCATATATATTTATACTTATGCCCACAGGTGCTGTCTGCCTTACCTGGCAGACGGGTGGCTCCGTGCTACCTTGCTGAGCTCCACTTCATTGTCAAAAGTCATCAGCTGCACCCCTTGGCTAGCTGCATATCTGATTAGGGAGATCTGCTTGCAAGGGCTGGTGCAGATGATTCTGTCCGGCGGGACTCCAATACTCTTCACCAGGGCCATTTCTGCCTGAAAGTTCAAAACAAAGGATGTTGGAAGGAAGGACTCTTCTGACTGGGCAGTGTAGACAGTGGGTGGCTGGGAACTGTAGAGGAACACATACTGACTCCCTCTTTCCTGCAGGACCAGGAAGGCTGTTGGAAAGAGGGAACTGCAGGCATTTTAAGTCAAGGATTTGAATCTTTCTGATCCAGGCTCTGCTGCCTGCCAGTTGTTTCCTTTGCACCCTTCTCCCAGCCATTCCTCTAGCCTGTCTAGCCCTGTTGCATCCAGCTGGGCACAGCAACCTTAGCAACAATATTCCTATCTCTGGCTTTCTCTCTGGACTGCATCCTGCCCAGTTAGCTGCTGGGACTCAACTCTTGCAGCAATCAGGGTGAAGAAAGAGGTAGAATAGTCAAAAAAGAAGATGCAATAGGCTCTTCACCTACATCAGACTCCCCCAACTTGGTGCCCCTTCAGATGTTATGAACTACAGCTCCCATCAGCCCAGCCAAGTGCAGCATGCTGAATGAAGCTGATGGGAGTTGTAGTCCAGCAGCCACATTGGGAGGGCACCAAGCTGGGGAAGGCACTGTGAGCCAGGCTTCCTCCCAGCCATTTGCAGGAGAGCAACATTTTATCAAGATGGATGCTGGTGCTGCCCTCAGTCTCTCCATTCTCTAGTCTTGTGAGAATAAATTGGAGGGGGGAGAACTATGTATACACCACCTTGAGCTTCTTGGAGCAAAGGTGGGATATAAATGTACAGTCATACCTCGGGTTACAGACGCTTCAGGTTGCATGTTTTCGGGCTGCGCATCACGCCGAACCCGGAAGTACCGGAACAGGTTACTTCCGGGTTTCGGCCCTCGCGCATGCGCGGAAGCACTAAATCGCTCTTTGTGCATGCGCAGAAGCACCAAATCACAACGCATGCATGCGTAGACGCAGCGCTGCGGGTTGCGAACATGCCTCCTGCACGGATCACATTTGCAACCCGAGCATCCACTATTAGTAATAATAGTAATGAAGGCATATGCTGCAATGCACGCCAAACAAAAATGCATGCATCCAGCTGCTTCTCCAAGGGAGCCCAGTTGCCCTGTTCCCACCACGTTCCTACCTTGCTGGCACAGCCAAATCCGGCTCCCAGCCCTGCCAGCATCTGAACCACTCCTTTGCTGCGGTTGCACTTCAGAGCATAGAAAGGCTTGATGCGGGGCAAGGCCTTGAGGAGGTGCAAATGTTTCTTCACCACATCCTCGAGATCTGCCACAAAAAAGGCTTCTTGGCTTCCCTGGAAAAGAGGAAAGACAGTCAAGAGAGCCTGTCCCTGGGGAAACACACCCAATTGTTCTTAACATGCTATTTGCCTTTCGGACAGCTTTCACTTAAAGTGGCTGCCTTTTTCTTGGGCTCTGTGCACCCACTTGGTTCAGGGGACCCACACTTGGCCACAGAGCCTTCTGGGGCCATCACCATTTCTCAGTCTTGCCTCCCTTCACAGGGTTCTTCTGAGGATAAAACTGGAAGCTCTCATATTACCCAGCATACGTTTCTGGGAGGAAGGGTGGGCTACAAATGGGATATAAATTCACATCTCTGCACTCCAACCATTCCATATGAAAAGCTGAATTTTGAGACCTGTGTAAGTTACACCTGCACAAAGCTGGCTACTCTTATTTTGTGTGATTTATTCTGCTTCTGCAAGCTAAAGGGGGAGATGCAAAGTGTTAGGAAGGGCCCTGAAGCAGGATCCTTGCCCTGATCCCAGGGAATCCTGCTCAGCTACTATTCCTGTGGCTCCCAAGGTTTCGCCAGGAACAGCACATGGACTTTCAAGCATATATTTCAAACCGAAAGGTCGAGAAACTTGCTCCCAACCCTTGTAAAACCTGGACTCCTGCACTTGTGCTCTGTCTTTCCTGTCAGGTCATTTTATTACAATTTTCCTTCTCCTTTTTAATCATCATGAAATAGCGCTGAGCATGTTAGTGCAATTTTTTAAAAAACTTTTTTTTAAAAAAAAGAGGGGGAAATTACAGGCTCAGGTAAACTGTTCCCTCCCCTGTGCACATGATAGCGTCATACTCTCTAGTATGGACAGAGCAAAATGGGATGCAGAGACACCAAAAGGGCTACAACCCACCCACCCAGTAAGTCAACTACCCCTGCCTCTTACCGCCTGGGAAACCTCCAGGAGGAGATTCTCTAGCAAGTCCCTGGTGGTGAAGCCCTCCTCCACCATCATGATGTCCGATTCATCCAAGTACCTGGTCATCGTTACTGTCGAAGGAGGATATTGCTTCTACAGCCTCCGTCAGTAGGGGGTATAGTTTTTAAGTATGCAACACACTGCGAAGGAAAAGGAAGGAGAAAAACAGTTAAGGCAGGCTCCTCCTCCTCTCCCATTCAGGCCAAGGAAAGGTGCTCAGCAGCCATGCCTTCCATTGCCTCCATGGGCACGACCCAAGTTATTCCTAATGACCAGCCATGAGGACTAGAAACATGGAAGTCTAGAAAGAGATTTTCCCTAGCTGAAGGCACAGCCTTTCAGGAGTTCACCAAGCCTCTGTTGACCTCTGTTGCATCTGTTCCATTCTCTTCTCATGTTGGGACAAGTGGATCTTGCAGAGTTTGTCCTTTATCTTCTTTGGGGCACTGCACAGAGTTCAGGGGCAAGAGATTAGAGCATCGCAGATGCACACATGTGCCATAGCAGGCATCATCTTTGAAGAGGCATTCCTTCCATGCAAGGGAGAAATGTTTCTCTTAATATACTGTTAGCTGGTTATAGGGTTTTTTGTTTTTGTTTTTGCACAAACACTTTTATTAAATATAATTTATGTTTTTCAAATATGTGGCCTGATTGTGAGCCCCCTTTTTAGCCGATTAAAGAGTTTTTAAAAATGGTTAACCTAACCAAAGCAGCAGCTAAGGCCACAATCCTGTTCCCATTTACCTGGGAATAAACAACTAAACTTGAATTCATAATTTCTAAACCAACTTTAGGCTGAATCACAGTCTTTTCATGTCACACAGCAATGAGGAAAGTTTCAAAAACACTTCTTCATATTTTAAAAAA
The DNA here is from genome assembly GCF_951804945.1 of Podarcis cretensis. NCBI lineage: Eukaryota > Metazoa > Chordata > Lepidosauria > Squamata > Lacertidae > Podarcis > Podarcis cretensis. Next base: position 35,332,996 of record NC_137177.1, read on the forward strand.
GCGAATTCCACTAGATAACAGAAATACCTTGCATGATCCTGAGTAGCACTTTGGACCCAAGCCATTTTTACCCTGCTCTTCAGCCAAAAAAGGCTCTGAGAGCAGCTTACAGTAGTAAGACACTCCCTGCCCTCAACTCTATAATCTAAAGATGTGACACAAAAGGAAAAGTGATTGGGAGGGAGGAGGAAAACAGAAAACTCGGACACTTAGCACTTCTTGAACTGACTAGAATGGAAATCATTGATGGAGAGACTAAAGTTACTGTTGCCTCAGCTGAGCCAATGGAACAGCCCTGCAATCGATAAATCAGAACCACTGATTTGAGCTTTTTGGAATTAAGGGATATAGCTGGCATCTGGGGTGCCCAGGAAAAGCTTCTATGTGTGGCTGTTAACAAAAGGAGTTGTAGCTTTTTTGCCCCTTTTGGACAGAGATGACTTGGCCACTGTACTCTTATGTTCTGGTAACTTCCAGACTAGATTATTGCAATGCACTCTGTGGGTCTCCCCTTGAAGACAACTCGGAAACTTCAATTGGTCCAAAATATACCAGCCAGATTACTGGCTGGGGTTCCACTTAAATCTTACATAATCCTGTTTTAAAGCAGCTGCACTGGTTGCCAGGTCATTTCTGCGCACAATTCAAGGTCCTCATCTTGGTGTTAAAAGCCCCAAATAACACAGGCCCCTAAATATCTGAACGACCACCTTCTTCCCTTCATAACCTCTTGGGTGCTGAGGTCGGTGGAGGGGGCCCTCCTGGTTGTTCCTCTACCCTCAAAGGCTTAGGGGGTAACGGCCTTCTCAGTGGCAGCCCCTAAAGTGTGGAACACCTTCTCCACAGAAATGCATCTGCCACTTTAATTATACAGCTTTTGGAAAATGCTGAAGACACACCTCTTTACCCTGGCTTTCGACATTTGAAGTGTATGATTTTAGGAACCGCCTTATTTTTACGGTTGCAAGTTGTTTTAAATTGTCCATATTGTGTTTTAACGCTGTAACCTGCTCTGAGGACCTTACAGTGGATAGGTGATTAACAATAACAAATAATATAATAACAACAGTAATAATTGTGGCCTTCTCTGTGAATTTGCCCAGTTCTCTCTCAAAGTCATCCAAGTTGGTGGCCATGCAAATGCCATGGTTTTAAATATGAGCTGCATAAAGGAGGACTTCATTTTTATTTGTCCTGAACCTGCCAACAACAGCATATATACGTCAAGGTCTTTCTCTCTCTTTCTCCTCCCCCTGCCACAAAACACAAAAACAAAACGGGGGGAATGGTGTCTTTAAACCACATTAATAATAGTGAAGTGCAGACCTGGGGTTTGGGGAGGGTGAAAGGTGCCCATTTCAGGTGAAGGTGTGCCTGCGATGTTTGTCCCTCTCCCTTCCTCCCTCTTCTCCCTGGGAAGCACCCTTCCCCACCCCACCCCATCCCATCCCATCCCACCCCACCCTCCACTCCACCCCACCTCCCTCCTTTCCTCCCAAGGCCTCACCAAGTCCCGAAGCCTTCCTCCTTCCTGGGTGGCTAGGTGTAATGCCAGGGGGGTTCTCCGGTGAACTCTGAGCTTTTGCAACACCCCGAGGCGCAGTTGCTGCTGGGGATCCGAGATCTCTGTAAGGGGTGGGGGTGGGGATGTGGAGGATGTGGGGCGGGAAATCCACCTGGTTACCAGAGCAGCTCAGTCAACCATGCAAGAAAATCTTTCCCTTCCCTGCCCCCTCCCTCTGATACACTACCATCCCTCTTCTCTCCCTTGAGCCTCCATCCCCTCCCCACCCACCTTGGTACCCAGAATACCTCTCCACCCACCTTAAAAAGCATTTAAACGGATTTTGCCCATGGGTCTCCCAAGAGTAAATATAGGCTTCGGCAGTGGCTGCTCCTCCTCCTCCCCCCACTCCAAAGCCTACACCATGCAAAGCAGCACCAGCTAATCTTAGACACAGGAGGAATGCTGGTCCTTTATATAGGCAGCTGCCCCCTCCATCTCTGCTCACAAGGGTAGCCTTGGCAACCAAGCACAGCAATCCGATTGGCTGAAGGAGAGAAAACAAAGCACAGACACTCCATCCTCCTTTTTCTCTTTCTCTCTCCTTCCAGCTTCAGCTGCACACAGGTGCAGCTACAGGCAAGGCATGGAGGACAATCTCAGAGTTTGGGGAAGGGGAAAGCTGTCACTTTCACAAGCTAATGTGGGTGTGGTGGGGATGTATGTTATTGCTGCTGGTGGTGGAATGGCTTTCCCAACCAGCAGAACTGAAATAGATCAGAGCTGGTGTCCAAACATTTGTGTGTCCCTCCAAATGGCTGCACGATGCTGCCCAATAATTTCAGCCCTGCAACATGACAGGGGAGCCTGAGGTTCTGGTGCTGCCACTGGGGCAGCCACTTGGCTTGGGTCAAGCTCAACTTGTGTCTGACCTGCATGAGTTGCTTAGGCTTGTGAAAGAGGCAGCAAGTTCCTTCCTCTTGCTCCCCAAACTCAAGGGATGTGGCTTTTGGGTCCCCAGCACCTCTCCTCTTGCAAAGAAGGCATTTGCTTTAATGTGGGCTTCCTGACCAGGCTGAATAAAGCTCTGCCGCAGGTCACAAATCCAGGGTGCGATGTTTGGGTGACTTATTTTATAAAATTTATGTACCACCTGATTGTAAAACAAAAACCTTAAAGCAGTTTAGTGTGGAGGAGATTGATATGCCACACCCACACCCCAAAACCTACCGGCTCCAGCTTTTAGCGGTGGGGAGAATCACGTGCATTTCCTAACACAGTAGTTGAAGGGCAATATTATTATTGCCTTTTGCCTTTCTCCAAGAGGGCATGTGGCCATCTGCTGGATCATGGCCAGCCTCCCCTGACTGGCCCTCCCTTGTGTCAGTTGGGCCAACTAACACTTTACACCCAGTGTATTTTACTATGGTTTTCAACAGCAACTGCTGCAATGCTGCTGTCTCTCTGCCCACCCTATCTGAATCAGGACTGCAGTGCACAGCACTGGATGGGTGTAGTTCATTGCTTCCCCTCCGCGGTCTAGAAAATCCTTCTGTGGCTGCAAAATTACCTCTGGAGGGAATGCCTCACTATTCTGTCGTTTTGAGGCTGTAACCAGAATGAAGCTTTTCCTGGCCTGGATTTGTGTGCTGTGCTGCTGACAGCCTGGCTTAATTACTGTAATCCTCCTGGTGTGACAGCTGGAGGTTGGGGGAAGAAGAGAAAGTCATGGTGTTTTCTAAGAGTTACGGTAAATGTTTTTCTCTTTTTAAAAAACCTGTTGCCAATACTTATACTCACAGAAATTGAGGATGCTTTTCCTCTCACACATGCATAAGGAAATTCATCTTCTGTGAGGGTCACTCAAGTGAGCATCATCTAAAAGCAAAATATATTTTTCTTCTTCTTCAGACCTACTGCTTTGCTTCAATGCAAACAGATGCAGATGCAGTTGATGAAGCATTAATGAAAATGCTTGCAATTGATCGTTTGGTGCAAGGCGTCAATGCATCTGACTGTTAACCAGAAAGTTGGTCGTTCAAGTCCCCCCAGGGATGGTTGTGGGCAGGATTTCTGCATTGCAGGAATGACCCTAGGGATGCATTCCAACTCTATACAGTGGTACCTTGGGTTACATACACTTCAGGTTACATACGCTTCAGGTTACAGACTCCGCTAACCCAGAAATAGTACCTCAGGTTAAGAACTTTGCTTCATGAGAACAGAAATCGTGCTCCGGCGGCGCGGCAGCAGCAGGTGGCCCCATTAGCTAAAGTGGTGCTTCAGGTTAAGAACAGTTTCAGGTTAAGAACAGACCTCCGGAACGAATTAAATACTTAACCCAAGGTACCACTGTACTGTAATTCTAAGACATTTTAAAGACTGGTGAGAGCCCAATGGAAGTGTACAAACAATATTTATTTATTACATTTATATACCACTTCTATCTTCCAAGGAGCTTAAGGTGATTCTCCTCCTCCCCATTTCATCCTCACAACAACCCTGTTAGGTTGGTTAGGCTAAGAGATGGTCACTGGTCCAAGGTCACCCAGTGAACTTCATGATGAAGTAGGGATTTGAATCCTAGTCTCCCAGGTCATAGCCAAACACTCTAACCATTTATAGTTTATGCCTGTCAGAACTGATGTACTACTCAATGCTTAACTTTTGTATTAATTTTTGAGCCATGTCTTTTGAGGGGTTTATCTATTCCACTGTCAGCACTAACAAAGCATCCTTGAATTTTTGCCAGAAAGGAGAAATGAATCCCTCTTCCAGCAATAACAGGGTTATTCTGCTTCTCATCTCAAGGCAAGTTCTTGACCTTAAGATACATCTGGAGAAACAAGCAAAAATAACCAACAATGCAGCCATCCTAGCCTTGACTCAGTGGTTCTGGAGGATCCTGAATTTGTTTTTATACATGCCATGCTTTCTAATTTGTCTGCACATTTTGGATGGAAAATAGTTCAAATAGTCATATTTTTGAAGAATTGATTGGCAAGAGCTTGAATCTCTTAAGGGCTGGATTAGAGGGTGAGCTTACCACAAACAGTGACTTCTTATAAACGCTCCACATACCACTGAAGAAAGGTTGCATTCAGATTAACAAAGGCAAAAACCAAACAGATCCAAAAGGAGTGCTTGACCGTCCTGCCAAGGTTATCCAGGGGAGCATCCCTGATTTATAAGCATTCATCAAAGCTTCTACAAACGATCACAAGAGAGTCCCATATAGGATTGTAGCATATTTTAAAATTAAAGAACACCACAATGACCACAATAATATGGCTACATTCAATGTTAATGGCCTCATTTCACTGTTTAAAATGATTGCTGCTGTGTTGTCTGCAGAATATAAATTAGCCTTCCCCAACCCAGTGCCCTCCAGCTGTTTTAGGCTACAACTCCTAACAGCCACTGTCAGCATAGACAGCTCAGGTAAGGCTGATAAGAGTAGGGGCAGGCTGGTTTAAAATTTTATTCTAAAACAAATGGGACAAGAGGAGACCTATGGACTCTATGCTCACTTGGTTGCTAACTGCATGTTCTTCAAGGCACAAAGGTCAGCAATGTTTGAGTGCTGGCGGCAGAGATCTTCTGCCACGAACTACCTCTCCCATCAGGCACATCCAGCTGGAGCCAATGGAAATTTGTTCTACACCTGGCATGGCCAAACTTGGCCCTCCAGCTGTTTTTGGACTACAACTCCCATCATCCCTAGCTAACAGGAGCAGTGGTCAGGGATGATGGGAATTCTAGCCCCAAAACAGCTAGAGGGCCAAAACAGCTGACCATGTCTCTACAGGGTTTTAGGAAGGAGTCTTCCTTAGTCCTACCTAGAAATGCCAGTTCAACCTGGGTCCTTTTGCATAAGAAACTATGTTCTGCTTCTCCTCCCCTCTCCATATGTTCTCAAGCCCGCAAAATATTAATTATAAACATCTCACACAGAGACCTGTCTTTTTACATTATGCAAAGTAAGGGGTTGAGCAGATTTCAGGCTTACAGAATCTGCTTTTTCCCACTAGAATCCCAAGATCTACCAACCCGAACCAGATGCAAAAGACATGCAGTTAGAATTAAAGGGCAGGGTGCTTCTGAGCATATTCTAAGCAAATAAATTTGGTTTCACTACCAGAACTGAACTGACCTCACCAGTTTCACACAGAACTCCAGTGCTGCACAGGTTTCTTCATTTCAGCAGCCTTATATATAGGTGGAATAAGCATTTAAATATTTTTTGTTAAAAGAGCGAGTGTGGTGTAGTGGTTAAGAGCGGTAGTCTCCTAATCTGGAGAACCGGGTTCGCGTCTCCGCTCCTCCACATGCAGCTGCTGGGTGACCTTGGGCCAGTCACACTTCTTTGAAGTCTCTCAGCCCCACTCACCTCACAGAGTGTTTGTTGTGGGGGAGGAAGGGAAAGGAGAATGTTAGCCGCTTTGAGACTCCTTAAAGGGAATGAAAGGCGGGATATCAAATCCAAACTCTTCTTCTTCTTCTTCTCTTTCCTATTGAGGCTATCCATCACCTCATTCTTGCCAAGTTTGGCTTCCAGCAGTCTGAGTTCCCTCCAAAGGCGCACATCTCCATTGTCTTCCGAGACAGATAGATTCCAACAATATTGACTTTATTTGGCCCTATGCCTTTTTGCCCTTCAAACTTTTCTTTTCTTCAGTATTAGTTGTTGGTAGCCTTATAATAGTTTTGCTTTTTGATAATTTTATGTTCCTGCTTTTTCAACAAGGTGTATATTTGTTCTGATGCCCTTTTCATGCATATTGTACATGTTATGCAAAAATAAATATGAGAAACACCCTCTCCTGCAAATTGACCATCTAGTCGATCCCAGTGTATCCGCCCCTTCTCTAAAGCTCCATGCGCTTTGATGGTGCTATAGTAGCATTTATATAGTAGCACCATTTACTTAGCTAACAAGATTTCATATACTTTTTTTAAAAAACTACTTACATATTAGAAAACATCAATGAAAGTAGTGATAGTGATAATAGAGGACCCCTGGATGGTTAAAGTCCAGTCAAAGGAGACTCTATGGGATGCGGTGAAGGAGCCAGGAGCCAGCGTTTGTCTAGACAGGTTTCCGGGGCACACCGTGATGGAAACCATAGTGCACAGAAACATTGTCTACCTTCCCCCCGCAGCGGTACCTATTTATCTATTGCACTGGCATGCTTTTGAACTGCTGCGTTGGCAGAAGCTAGAACAAAGCAACACGCTCACCCTGTCGCGCGGGGATTCGAACTGCCGACCTTCTGATCGGCAAGCCCAAGAGGCTCTGTGTTTTAGCCCACAGCGCCACCCTCCTCAGCAACAAGATGCCCATCTGTCATGGACGCTTTAGCTGAGAGTCCTCCATGACCCTTGGGATCCCTTTCATCTTTACAATTCTACAATTCCATGATTCTAAGAGCTAATTCTCGAGATTTGCAGGGAAGAGGAGGCGGCTCGGTCGACTGACTGCCTATCTTTGCACAAACCGCCCTTCCAAAGGCAGCCTCACACGTGGCCGCTCAGCTGAGAGCGCGCAGGCGCAGCTAAGCCGCTTCGCGTTCCCCTTTCAACCCTCGCGTCCCCCAATCGGCAGCAAGTACTCCCCTCGCTGTTCCGAGGCTATTGGGCGACAGGGACGCCATACAGGGACGGGACCGGGAGCGCGGGCCAATGGGAAGCCCGGCAGGGGGCGGGCCCTCTCCGCACGCCTTCTCCGGGGTCAGGCGGCAAAGGAGGATCGCGGCGATGGCTCCGAGCAAGGAATGCGGGACGGAAGGAAGCCTCGGCCGCGGGGTCCGCAAAGGCATCCGGGCTGTGCTGCTCGGGCCGCCTGGGGCGGGGAAGGGGACCCAGGTGAGGGGACCCAGGCGTCCGGGATGCCCAGCCCCTCCCCGAGGGAACTTCCCCAGTTCCCGCGCTCCTGCCCTTTTCTCTCCCGCGTTTGGCTGTGGAGGGTCCAGCAGCCGCACTGCGTGGTCCCCAGTCGACCCTCTTTGCCCCTTCCCCACTTCCTCTAAGGAACCCAGGAGTCCGGGATTCCCAGGCTGTGCAGGGACCCCCTTTCCAGCGCAGGACATTTCCCGGAAACATTTTTATTCCAGCAAGTCCCCCCGCCCCCCACAAATGAATAGGACTTTGTCGCAAGTTCCTGCTTTGTAGGGCTTTAGTACTACTTTAAACGGAACTGCCGAGTTTTTTGTTTAGTTTTGAGTAAAACTGCCATAGCCAGGAGTAGCTGTTGCGTAGGGTGAGATTTATTTATTTAGTGCTTCTCCCCCTCCTCATTAAATCCCCACAACAACCCTATTAGGTGGGTAGGCTAGACTGGGAGGCAATGGCTGGCTCAAGGTCATCCAGTGAGCTTCATGGCTGAGCAGGGATTTGAAGCCTGGCTCCCAAGGCCTAGTCTGAAACTAACCACTACACAACACATGCCCATACTCTGAAAGAAAGAAAAGGGTGTGTGAAGCTGTGGGGACTTTTTTCTATCCCATGTTGTGGGGGAAGGTTTACTTGTTTACTTCCTGTGGAAGATGTGCAGCCTCAGATGTTGCAACATATGTAAGCCGCTGCATTTAAAGCTGGGGTGTCAAAAACAGAAAGTTGTTTGGGGTAGGACTTTATTTGCTGTGTGAAAAAACCATCTCTCTCCTTTGCCCCAACTAATCTAAGTTCTGCTCTGTTGCAAGCCAAGCAGCTTGCCCTTTGTACAGTGCTGGGTGGGGCACTATCACATGTCTGAAATAATTTCTTGCAAAACTGGCTTTCAGCTGCTTGCCTGTCTAAAAACCATCAGCATTCTTTAGTGTATAAAAACTGTGGGCCTGGGCAAAGTAGCATGCCCTGAAGGAATGGCTGCCCTGCTGCAAGAAGTGCTCATCAGAGGAGGTTGTCCTCAGTGTCTGTGTATGCGCTCACTGCTTTGACTTTGCTTCCTCCCTGTCAGGCTCCCTCATATCTGCATTGGATGCCACTTGATCGCACCTGATAGCAGAATTCTTTGCTGTCAGTCGACTGATCCTTGTGTCTCTGCATGAGTCAGTGGTCTGGACTTGCCTCCTTCCAGTCATTCCCAAAAGGAAAAGGAAAATCCCTGTATGAGTGAAGTGGGCTTCCCAGTTTTAATGCAGGAGGGAGTGTGCTTCAGTTATCAACAATTTAGGAAACATGTTAGCATATCTGATCAGAGCGGGAGAAGGACTTTCACTCTGATGCATTTGAGGGGGATGGAAGTTCAAAGTTTGGAGGAGCAAACTTGTTCTCCATTATTCCAGAGGGCAGGACTAAAACCAAGGGGTGGAAATTTCAGGGGAAAAGATTTTAACTACACTTTTGGAGAGACTTCCTAAGAGGAATGCTTTGGGAGGTTGCGGTATCTCCTTCATTGGAGGCATTTAAGCAGATACTGTATATCTGCCAGTCACAAATGAAGTAGTTGCATCCTGCATTGAAAAGCAGTTGGACTAGATTGACCTTCAGAGGTTGTTGGACCACAGCTCCCATCATCCCCAGATAGTTTAGTAGTGGTCAGAGGTGCTGGGAGTTTGTAGTCCAGCAACATATGGAGACAGCTGAAAAGCATTGGACTAGGTGACCTCCTAGGTCTCTACTGGTTCTATGACTCAATTAATCCTAAAATCCAGTATAAATTATCCAGAGCTGTTCTAGGGCCATCTTTGCCTTCCCTTACTTGCTTCTTAGTTCTTACTGGGGTTTCCATTTCTTCCCTCACACGCTCATCCTGCATCCCTTTCTCACTAGCAATCTCTGACACCACTGAGTCATTGTTTATTCCCCAAAGCAATTCTTATAATCCAGGCTTCCTTCTTCCAACAGGGGGAGGGCCATAGTAGAGCATCTGTGCATGCAGGAGATCCCAGGTTCAATCTCCAGCATCTCCATGTAGGGCTGGGAGAGAACGAAGCTAGATGGACTCAGTGGTCCAACTTTCGCTGCAGGCTTTAGTGCAAAAAGTACATTCACACACCTGGCACAGTAAAGCTTCTACCGTATTGTAGTGGTCATGTGAACATATTTTCTATGTAATTCAATTATATGCACCAAAATTATTTCCTACAGTTGCTACTCTGTGAATTCCCCCTAAAGTTTCCTTTGTTCTTTCCCGTGCAGGCCCCTCGGCTAGCTGAGGCCTATTGTGTGTGTCACTTGGCGACAGGCGACATGTTGAGAGCTATGGTGGCTTCTGGCTCGCCGCTGGGCAAAAAGCTGAAGCAGACGATGGATGCTGGAAAGCTGGTAGGTACAGAGGGGTCGTTGCCACTGAGCCATTCCCTTTGGCCATATTCTTTAAATAGCATCTGTGGTTTTGGAAACTGCTCTGTAAATTGAGTATTGGCACCAGCTGATGCTGTAATGCTGTTCTTTGGCCTCTGATTTATGTGACTGAGAATTGGAAACCATTTGGAAACGGTGGTGTGCTGAACGTGTCCACGGAGTTTTGGAGTTAAGCACAGAACCTCTGTGGACACGTTCAGCACACCGCCCAGTGGAGTCGTGTCACACATCGCCCTGGGCATGGATTTTGATTTATGAACTGGTTGCAGGAAGTGAGGCTTGGTGTTCCAATTGCATTGCCTTCTTTTCTTTTTTGTTCAAGTAGTTTTCCTGGCGTTCCTGGCTAAAGAAATTTGAGTGCCTCTTTACCTTTTAAATTTTTCATCGTACAGTTTAGATTTCCTGATTGCTGTGATAAAAGCAGTCTAGCTTACAAACTAAGAAGAATTGGTGGGAAGCAAATGTTTTATGGCTTCCTTTCCGTCCATCTCCATCCTTTCCTGGTCAGTGTGTGAAATGTTTCATGTCTAAAACCTTAATGAAAGGACATTATTTGAAGCAACAAAAAATATTTGAACTAGCAATAGTCTAGACTAGCCTTTGCTAGCCTGGTGCCCTCCAGATGTTTTGGACCTCTACATCTGTCAGCCCCAGTCAAAACATCAGAAGGGTACCAGGTTTGCAAATGCACCTCTGTCATTTTAATTTAGGTCATTTAGCTGCTGTTTGACCTTTTAAAAATAATACTTTGGATCAACGTGTACATATTCCAGTTTTATGCCAGCAGCTGAACTGATAAAAGATGCCTTTTTGCCCTCTCTGTTTGCTTTGTAGACATCTTTAGACCAAGACTTGGTGTCTAGGACCACAGTCCTAACCTCACTTAGGACTGTGAGCCCTATTGAATCGAATAGGATTTACTTCTTCATTGACATGGTTAGGGTTGCATGTGGATGGCTTCTGTTTGCCTGCATTTTGTTGTGTCATAGCTGGTGGCCTTCCAAACAAGACTTTGTTCAGAGTTACAGTTTTAGAGCATGGCTGTGATGGATAATGCTTATCTGTTCCGTTCAAGCCACCACTGTGATTATCACTGGCCTAAGACATCCAAGAGCACTGTGGGCATGGCTGGATATTCTAGATAATGTGTTTTTTTTACCTGGAGCCAATAAGCTGCATAGACTGCATACCACACCCAGGTCTTGAGATGGGCGATAACAGTAGCTTTTTCAGTACTGAGAACTACATCAGAAACTTATATATGTATTCCTGGTGCATAGGAATAAATGGAAATTTAAAATTTGAAGCTTTAATGAAAGTTATAGGTGGGAGGGATCGTAAGATCACTTAGTTCAATTTTTAGCTGGGAGTAGGAACACCAGAGCACTGACCCTTGACACTGACAGTCCTCTTCCACCCCCAGCCACATTCAGGCTGCACAATTTCTGTGCTGTGGTGCACTTTGAATAGAGAGGGCTTGCAATTGTGGGGATGTTGCTTTTGTTCTGTGGCTCCTCTTTTGAAATCAAAGGTGCAATATTGCTCTAGCCCTTGCATAAACTGGGATATCCTGAGTGCAACACAAGGTCTTAAAGCTATCCTTTCTGCCTTCTTGTTTTCTGATCCTTTAGTGTGTTTGCACTTCTAGTTTCAAACTTACTTTATAGCCACAAGGACTTCTTGGAAGAAAAAGGTATTGTGGGTAGGGTAAGCATGTTTGAGATGCTGGTGACACTGTATCAAGACTTCATTTTTGTCTCTCTCTCTCTCTCTCTCTCTCTCTCTCCCCCCCCCACCCACCCCACCCCCTATCCCACTCCAAATTGTAAGGTGAGTGATGAAATGGTGGTGGAGCTGATTGACAAAAACCTGGAGATGCCCTCCTGCAAGAATGGTTTCCTTTTGGATGGGTTTCCTCGCACAGTGCGACAAGCAGAGATGGTATGTGATTCCTGATACCTGCCCTTGGATCTTCTAAGATTGGGGATAAGAGTTTCCACTGCATTAGTCTGTGGCAGCAGAACCAACCAAGAGCATTGTGGCACTTTAAAGATTTATCATGGCAGAAGGTTGCATGGTCTACAGCCCACTTCATCAGATGAAGTGTTATCCAGAGTTCAGGTGTGTGTGCATAACTGTAAACACTTGAGGATAAAATGAAACGAAAAGCAGAAAAGTACATATGTTACTAATACTGGCCATTAACCAACCAACAAAACAAAACAAAACACTTGCTGATGGTGCAGCCATCCTGCTCTTGGCTAACACATGTAGTGTGATTTTAAAATCCTTTGTCCTGGTGTAGCCCGTGACCAATGGCATCAAACCTCTTGATGAATTGTTTCACAGTGCAGTCCCCTTTTGAAATTTATTTGCTCCACCATAGCTGCCTTAAGGTCAGTTATATAAGATGGTAGCGAAGTAATTTCTACTCATAGAACTTAAGCTGGTCATGTCCATTAATTTCAACAAGCCTAGCCTGAGTAGGACAAATATTGGTCGGAACACAGAGTGCACTGAGAAGTTGAAATGTTCCCCTGCTGGTTTTTGTATATTTCCATTTCTGATGTCAGGTTTGCATTCTTTCTTCTTTTCTGTTGAGCTTGGCTGTGTAGAATGCAGAAGAGCATTGCTGCCAGAGGACGACATGTAGCAAACTGGAAGACGAACAAGTGAATGAACCTTTGACATTGGAAGTTACTGTGACTGTGTTGCTAGAGTAGAAACAAGGACAGAGCTGGCATCTGGGTTTGCCACCAGGTCTGGACCCTGGCAACACTTATTGTACAAAGGATATTTACCACAGGGCATGGGTTAATTGGCTTGTCAATGCCCAGGATGTCTGTGTTATCGGCAACAACTTAATTTTCTGAATGGTCACTGTTAATGACATACTTATCCCTTTCACTTCATTTTGACCTCACTGCTGGCAAAGACCACACTCCCTTCCCCAGCAACCATGAGTTACAACTAAGGCCAGTACTTCTGCATCTGATGAAGTGGATTGCAAACTACAGAAGGGAGCTATTTTGTAACACTCCACAGTAAAGTGGGAGGAGGTGTATATTCTCTTTGGAAAAATGTGGGCGCATAGATGGAGATCATTATTTTGGAATGGCTCAGTTTGGGCTCCATTGCTGAGCTCCAGGCCTGCTGAGGGTCCAGCTACCTTCATTTTTCTTGTTTCAGAGGAGATTTTATTAGGCCTGAATCCACTCATTCTGTGCATTTTAAAAATAGTTCTTCTTTCCATTCTCTTAAAATGCTGCAGCTGGATGAGCTCATGGAAAAGAGAAAAGAGAAACTAGATTCTGTCATTGAATTCAGTGTTGCTGACTCCTTACTCATCCGGAGAATCACTGGACGGTAACTGCCACTTCCTTTGGGGGAAACTGGGGTGGGGGGGTGGGGAGGGATGTTTCCATATGCTGAGCCACTCAGAAAAGCTAGGTGCTGCATGTTACAATCTTTATAAAACAAAACTAGGAGTGCAGTGTTGTGCAATGTGTGGGGAGCAGATAGCTCTTGATTGCAGTGCTAATGAGAATTACAAAGAAACCCTTTGTTGAAAAAGTACATCTTTTCTGTTCACTCCAGCCATTAAAGTTTATGTTTTTGTTCTGCATATTCTACAGCAGGTGTCACCAACCTTTTTAAGCCTGTGGGAACATTGGTGTTTTTGAGTGAGTGCCATGGGTACAATCTCTTCTGGTCACTTATCTCTCCCCTCCTGCAAATCTAACACACACACACACACACACACACACACACACAAACACACCCCCCATAAGAGACAGAAAGAGAGAAAGCGTGCTTTTCCAAGGGAGCTGGTTAAAAGTTGGATCCAGTAGAATTAACCTGAGCATTGAAAAACACATAAAGCTGAAGGAAGAAGTGGGATAGAGTGCCACTCCTTCAGCTTCCTCCTTCCGCTCCATGTACAACCTCCACTAGCCCTGCTTACCATCTCATAACGGAAGAGGCAGTGACACCTTTGCACCCATGGGCACCACACTGGCAACTCCTGTTCTGGAGAACAGGTCCCAGGGCACTGTCTGAGGGCACATGATGCATTCTGCAATGCTGTTTTCTGAAGCTGATGGGAGCAGGATTCCCACCAACATCTGGAGTGCCACAGGTTCCCTACACTGCTATGGTGTCTCCCCTCCAAACCCCGTTTAAAACTTATTTCATAGCTATACATTGAACCTAAGAGGGTTTTAAATATGGTTTGTCTGGATGGAGGAATCCTGAGTTGTCATCTTGTGTTCTCTGATGGAAGAAAGGTGGGATATAAATACAGGTGTTTTTTAATTAAAAAAAAACCAGTGGTCTCCATCCAAGGACTGACCACCTGTTTAGATTCACTGATGCTGCAGCATTAGCACTAATGCCTGATCCAAATGCTTGTAGTCCTAGTTCTGAAGAAAATTCTCCTCCATAACTCCTCCCCTTGACCTGCTCTGAAATGCACTTGACTGACTGCTGTGGTGTCTTTCAGGCTCATCCACCCAGCAAGTGGCCGCTCATACCATGAGGAATTCAATCCTCCTAAGGTCCACATGAAGGATGATGTATGTAACCTTCCCATTTTGATTTTCCCTTTTGGGGCTTCATTCAATATGCATTTGATTGCTCTGTGATGCCTTCAGTAGGCTGGATAGACTTACTTAATTTATTTTAATTTAATACTGTAATTTTTAAAAATGGTCTTGCTGTGGCTTCAGTCTGCAGTTAAGTCTTGACTGGGTCATTCATTCAGAACCAAAACTGAATTCCCAATTGACTTGATGGATATTGCTTTTAGACTTGGAATCCTCTGATAATTTTGCAGTTTAATCGAATCAGAAGTGCAGATCTGAACATACCTCTAGCTTCCGCAGAATTGTTGGGCTGAGTGGGAGGGGTTATCCAAAGCAGAACCTGTGGGACTGTTTCACTCGCCAGAGCCTGGCCAGTGTCTTGCAGCGGTGGGGGCACGTATTTGACTCCTGCCTTCCTGGCTGTGAAAGACTGCTTGAAACTGTGTAGGCAACATCTCAGTATCCAAAGGGAAGACTGAAACAATATTTCCACTGGTTGAGGGAGTGGAATAGCTTCTGGTCCCTTCCAATGGTTAGCAGCACCAAAATAAATTAAACAAAATACTTCAAAACAAATTCTGCAAAATGAGAGGACAGAATTCTGCTGCCCCCCCCCTTTTAATGCAAAGTGCCCTAGGCAGAGTTTGCATCCCAGCATTCTCTGCCACAGTACAAGGAATAATGGGGGGCACCTCCTAAGTTGGACAGTTTAGGTGCTTGGAACACCAGATATCTTGGGCCGGCTCTGATGGAAACTGGAATAGCACCTGAGATTTCCTGGGAGTCATCAAGCTAGTAGCATCAGGTTTTAAGCTTGCTAAGGCTTTTTACAGCTCTCGCGACTTGCAGTATCCTGAAGTTTTGGTCCTTTTGGCCTGCTATGATGAGCATGGCCAGTGTTCAGAGGTGGCATGGGTGTTGCTGTCCAAATCACCAGCTGCCCCTGCTTTTATGTCTTGCTCTTGGTTAGGTCACCGGGGAGCCCTTGATACGCCGGTCAGATGACAACGAAGGAGCTTTGAAGACTCGTCTGCAGGCTTACCACACCCAGACATCGCCGCTGGTTAACTACTATAGCAGGCGTGGCATCCATACGGCTGTGGATGCTTCCCAGTCCCCTGATGTGGTTTTTGCCAGCATCCTGGCAGCTTTCTCAAAAGCAACATGTAAAGACCTGGTTATGTTTGTTTAGGGCTCTCCTGTCTGATGCTTCCTTCTCCTTTCCTGTCTTCTGGGGTCTGCAAGAGCAAGCTCCGTAGGAGAGGTGTCAAGCTGCAAGGGAGGAAGGCTGTTTATATACTGTCCATTAAACGGAAATGTCGCGCTTCCTCCGATTTGTATGCATATATTTTTTGAAGAGCTTGTGGCTGTGTGCAGGTGGCCTGCAGGGGGCGCAGCGGCTTCACGCTCCGCTTTCCAGAACCTGGGAACTAGGCTGCTGCGCCTGTTCAGTCAAAAGTGAAAGCGCTCTGCTACTCATCTTGGCGACAGGGTTAAACTGGAAAATTGCTGCCACTTCTCCTGTTCCGCCTACATGTCGGGTGGCCTGGTGCGATGTTGTAGGAGTTCTGAAGGTCACAAACTAGCGGCTGTGGGCGGGAAGCAAAGTTGCTGGCTGGCCTTGTCCTGAGTCCTTGGCTCTAAAACTGCAGGAAATTAAATGCCATGTCAGCTTAAAGAGGGGGTGTGCAAAAGCAGCACAGATGTGTGCACCTGTGTGAAGAGACATGGGCACATCCTGTTCTTCCACGGGCCAAGCGGAAACTCTACAACCAGCACATCACTGGAAGTGCGGTGCATATCCCATACTTCTACAACTTCATGATGAAAGCCTGAAATAGGAAGCCCATATGTGGAAGCATCTACTCTGCATAACTTCTTCATAAGTTTTGTGTGTGTGCTTGTGGCTTAGTATATTAATGTACAAGCCATAACTTGCATAAGATGGCAAAATGAGGACTGGTTTGACAAGGTGAGAATGCAGACGGAGGGTTCCTAGGCTTTGTGCTGAATTGTGCCACCGTGGGGCAAAGGTGCAAGACAATCAACACTCCCTCCCATTTACCTTCCTCTGGCAGGTTAGCAGTGGCGCCAGAATGTGGGCCAGATTGTATTTGTGGTGAAGAAACTGAAAACCCACTTAACAATGGTCTGGCAGAGCCTGGATGCTGTTGCCCTGTATTACTGGCACACTTAATTTATTCATGAGAATTGACTTTGTATTCCGCTAAGGCAGCCTTTTTCAACCTGGTGCCCTCCAGATGGTGTGGACTGCAACTCTCAGCATGGCTGGAACTGATGCGAGTTGTACTCCAAAATAACATGGAGGCAAGGGGCACCAGGCTGGGGAAGGCTGGCTGGAAGTGAGCCTGTTCTTGCCTTTCAGTGAGGTGATCTGGAAATGGAGCCCCTGCTCTCCCCTTTGCAATCTTGCTTTGAAGCAGCCTTGTTGTTCTCATTCAAACTTGACCTGCCTTTGTGATATGCTTGAGATGCACTTGAGTTTTCTTGAGACGAGCGGCAATGTTGCTGGCGTGCAGAGGGTGGGGGAGGGATCTCTGATTTCATAATGTGCTTCCATCTGCGGGGCTCATCATGCCAGCTTACAGCTACATTGCTCGCCTTCACCTGGCTCTTGTGGCTGCCGGGGTCTTTTCCTGTGTTTTGCTGCAGCACAATAAAGGTGCAAATTCTAGCATGCATGGATGTTGCTGCCTAACTCTGGGGTCACATTTATATCTGCCAGTTAGCCTCACAACCTTCCAGCTCTCTTGTCCTTGTGTATGTGTAGCTGACTTGATAGATCAGGGACTGTAAAGTATAGAGTGCCCTTGGCGGGTGGGTGTGGGGGGAGGGAAGTCATTGTGCCTGTCCACTGACCTGTGTCCTTGTCTTTTTCCACTTCTCTCTTTTTATCCTTCCTTTAATTGTTCTTACATTGTTCTTAAATGCATTTTTGTTCCCAAATGACTCTTCTGAAAGACCTGTGCTCCTCTTTTGATTAAATAGGCTGAAATAGTATTTCGCTGCGGAAGGATCGCAGCAGTGAGAAGAACACTTTAACCCATTGAACTGCAGAGTATATTGAGAGGCATTTTGCAGCTTTGAAAAAAAGAAAATTCACAATGGAAATTATGTAGTTTAGTCGAAAATATTTGCTTGTTTGATGGCCTGATAACAGTCCTGAAATCTAAATTGCCTTGTCTCACTATATTATCTGATGGCACTGGGGAGACATACCATTCTCACCCCTCAAAATGTTTTGTTTTGTTTTTGTAAAGTTTTTCTCAGAACAGATGTTTGATGGTATTTTCTCATGGGATTCAAAAGAATGGGACTTGATTACACCTTCTCAAAATGGTGATTTATTGAAAAGAGAATCTCTTTCCAAGAGGAGGCCCATTTCACAGAATTTGTGATTTTAAAAAGACCCATTCATCCCATGGGGTTGCAACCCTTTCCCGTTTGCAACCAACCTATGGCTGCTCTTGCCTTAATCTCTTATTCAAACAGAGAACTCAGGTGCTTAGGTTTCTGGGGGCACAGATTGCGTGGCTTTGCTTGGAGATGGATGCAACTGAATCAAGCTTGCAAATCACCTGGTCTGAGGCTTGCTTTTGTTGCCGTCTCTGAGACACTGATGGTGCCTTGTTAGTTTAAGATTATGAACAATCCCTTGAGCGTAAGCAGCTTTGGTCTGTACACTGGGAATCCTTTGAGGCCTTCTAAAGGAAGGCCGTTATAATCTAATAGTGAAGGGAGAGCTAGTTTTCCTGTAGGGGATGGAGGTTTTATTAAGAGAGCCTAAGAACAAGAACTTCCCAACAAGGACAGGCCAGTCCATTTAGCTCCATTGCAGCTGCCAGTCCGTTCGCCACCCACCATCATCCTTATTGCTCTTTTGTTTTAATTTGCATTGCAAGCTACCCTGGGATAAATATTATGAAGGGCAATACACAAGTGTGTTAAATACCCCCTCCTTGATTTCGTATCCCCCCTCTGTCTGCCATAAAGAAGTATTCCTTTTGAGTTCTTAAGGACCATTTCTCTTTTTTTATATTTTGTCTTCATTTCAGCCGCATGAATCCAGGAGGTGGACGAGACAGGACAGAACACGATCGAATGCTGCATGTTCATCACCCTCACCCTTTTGCCCTCAAGCCAAGGGGGCAAAGGAAGGGAGGGCAAGGAAAGGGGCAGGAAGCACAAGGGGTAACTTGACAGGAATTTTGTTTTAAGAAAGTCAAACCAGAATTTAGGGAGGAAAATGTGTACTGTATTGTGTTGAAATGGGCTTGTAAAGGCTGGATATCACCATAGCTCTGACTCTAGACAGTTGCATTGTAAAAATTTAACTTGGCAGGGAGGGGAAGCTATCTTGGACCCAGTTGTTTTTCCCTGGATGGCCCCAGTGATTTAGGAAGTTCACTGGAGGCACAGCGCAGAAATTAGCAGACTATGCACTGCAAGAAATCTGCTCAAAGGCTTCTCTAAGCCCAGGAGTTCCAGCTGTGCACAAGTCCTTGTTTCTGCTGTGCCTTTTCTCCACGTAGCCTCCACTTGGGGTGGACAATTTTGGCCTCAGGTATAACGGCTCTTTCAATCACTCCCGCTGCAGAGATGCTGCAGAATTCCTGCATCAGCAATTGGCATCTGAAGTCGTCA
The DNA here is from genome assembly GCF_951804945.1 of Podarcis cretensis. Classification (NCBI taxonomy): domain Eukaryota; kingdom Metazoa; phylum Chordata; class Lepidosauria; order Squamata; family Lacertidae; genus Podarcis; species Podarcis cretensis. Next base: position 35,352,055 of record NC_137177.1, read on the forward strand.
CCTTCTGGACGGGGCAGTGCTGCCTGCTTTACTGTTCAGCGTAGTATTCACTTAAATATCGAAAGATCAGAACCAAGAACACTCCCCCTGCCCTCAAACAACTGCAGTTTCCAGTTCTTTTACTTGCCATCCTTTTAGGGCCCACCTGCTGCTTCAATAAAATGGCTGTCACTTTTGTACCTGAACAATTTTGTCCCTTGATTTTGGGTGTGGGGAACTGTGGGAGGCTGGTTGCAGCAATAGGCTCAAGTTCTTTGTGACGTGTTTCTCTTGCAAAGTCTCAGGTCCTGCACAGGCTTCAGGGAAGATTTAAACCCCGATAGCAACCTGAACCCTGAAGAGAGAAACCAGAAGGATAAACCACAGCCAGCTGTGTTCTAAGTGGGGGGTGGGGCAGGAAAGGAAGTAATGATACTTCAAAGAGAAAATTTAACTTGGGGCTTGCAGATAGCAAGGTCTGTGATCCTAGCTGTGGGCAGGACAGGACTTGTCAAGTGTCCACATGTTTGTCTGTGCTTCGCTTTCAGTGGTGGAGGTACTGATGTTCTGAATAGCGATGGCTGTGGAATGTCAGCTGGGGAGAGCGCTGTTGCACACAGGTCCTACTTGTGGGCTTCCCAAAGGCATCTGGTTGGCCACTGTGAGAAAAGAATGCTGGACACTTGCAGCACACTTGCAGAAAGGAAAACCTCAGCTCATTGAGGCTAGGAATTGGGCTCTTCCCCACCTGACAGCTTTATCAGTGGGATTTTATTTATACTTTTTATAAAGTCTCCCTAAGCTCAACCTCATCTATGTTCATTCTACTAGAGTAGGGTGCTAAAAATTTACAAACAGAAATTTTTGGTTGAATAATCGACTGCCCATTAATTTAAATAAATATCCATCCCCATACAAGGAAAAGCTCCGTTCAGGTTGGCCCATGGAGTGTCTGGATTTGTGGCTGAAGAAGAGAAGTGGCATATGCATTGCATTAAGTGTCCATGTTGGTTTTTATTTGTATTGTTGCCTGTATCTCTTTTATAAAATGCAATATATAAGAAATAAAGGAAGCAATACAAATACAATTAAGAACAATATGGCATTTAGCACAGCATATTACACTTGCTAAAACTATCTGCCAAGACCCTCAGCGATGTTCAGGTGGTCTGTGGGGAAAAGGTTTGGGAACAACTGCACTAAACACCTTCCAGAAGTATTGCAAGACCTCCATATTGGAGTAGACCTTCAGGGCTCAGCTTACGCTGGAAAAGGGTGGGAAATTTCTTACTGAAATAGGCGAAAACTTATTTCTGGCTTTTTGTTGCCTGCTCAGAACCCAAAGGGTTGGGTTTGGTAGTGCAAGAAGCAATATTTGCCCAAATATCCCCTTGTATATATATCTCTCCCAGGCACAAGGTTGCTTCCATGCAGTTTCCTCTGGAACTCATGGTTTATTCATTATTACAGAAAGTCCCCCACTGGGCTGGGGGCTGCAAGTCTATAACCTGAGGCTGGAGACTGAAGCTGAATGGTAGAACACACTTGAAGACCTTTATGCAAATTTGATTCCATGTGTCTATTAGGTGTCCAGATCTTACGAGTTCTAGTGAAAAAACAAGTGATGTTTGAACAGATGAACAGGGAGCTGCTGGTCCAGACCCTCACCCAGGAAAGGAGATGCAAACTCCAGGGTTCACCTTGTAGTTCCCAGAGACAGAGAGAAATGCACCTTCTGTCATGGCATCTCAAGAACAATAGGTCCCCAGTTCCTTGGTTTCTGCTGGTGCTTCCTGTGCAGGGCAAGTGCTCCCAATAGGATTTACAAGCTTTGGAACCTATGGGAGCAGATGATCTAGGCTTCTGGTTTTCACTGTGCATAGAAAAACTGACACTAGAGGACAAGTGTCTAAAGGGCATTTGTCATGCATGTATAATTACACACACAGAGAACATAATAAAGTTGTGTCTGGCTATAAATACAAATCAAGCAGCCAGAAATGGAGGAAGCTGCAACAAGTAACTTAAAGAAACTGAAAGATCTTGGTCATTTGGGATTTCATCATGCAAAATGAGGCTCCCTTACCTGGAGCAGCTTGAGACTTTTTGGCTCTTGTCACGACTACAGGCTTATCAAGAGCTAAGGATGGTGATCCTCGGAGCTGTAGTTTTTAAAGGGTTCTGAGAGTTGTCAAGGTCCCCTATTTTGCTCCCAGAATTACAATTCTCTGAGTTCTCTGGGTTTGTTAAATCACCCTGGAAACTGTAGCTCTTTGAGGGGAACAGGGGGCTTGGAGATGCCAGGGCTAGAATCTGTGCCTTCTACATGCCAAGCATGTGCTTTGCTATTGCCCATATGTTGAGGATTGTGCCCTACACCCTTTGTCAACTAGAGGGGCAAAATTAGGGGCTTGGGGTGGCAGCTGGAACGTGTGGCATTTAGAAAACCTACTTTAGCGCCCCCACCAAAAAAAGGCGTTGGAGCCAGCTAGAGTTGTTTGATGCTATTCCTCAACCTGAACATCTTCCGGCCCAGTATTTATTTTATAAGACTTATACACTGTCTTTTTTGTGGGGGGAGGCAAATCAAAGGCAAAAATAGCAGAGGCTCACATGAACTCTGCACACACAGAGAAACAAGGCTTTGCCTGCCCACCCTCTGAGACTGAGAGCGCCTCACGAGCCTTCCTTATGGACCTTCACTCTCTATGAGCAGCTCGTAGGCTCAAAGCACAACGCCTGCATTACATGTAATTACATAAAATACATTGGTTCCTAAGTCGCCTTCCCCCGCTTGGGACGCATGCGCATTGCGAAAGGAGCAGACAGCTTGGGTAAGGAAAGCGAGTTGTGTGGAGCTGACGCGCCTGCGCCTGCGCAGCCGGAGCTGGAAGGCCGTTGGCGGCGGTTGGGTTACCTCAGCAGTCAGTCAGTGGGTCGGTTGGTCGGGCCATCGGCCGCGCATGCGCTCTCTCCTCCCCCCGCCTCACTCCCCTTTCTCTCTCGTTTCACCTCAGAGGAGGCGCAGAGTCGAGCGGGCGACGCTGCCGCCGCTTTCTCCGGCTGTCCGCCTCTCCTTCGCGATGGGCTCAGAGAAGGACTCGGAGTCGCCGCGCTCTACCTCGATCCACGCGGCTGCCCCGCCGGCCAAATGCCCCAAGAGCGGCTCAGGACAAGCAGGAGGCGGCAGAGGCACCGGCGGCGGAGGAGGTGACGGCAACAGCGGCAGTAACAGCGGCACCAGCCGGGGCCGCCGCCGCCTCCTCAGCTTCCAAAGCGTCTTCTCGGCCGCCGCCTCGGCCGCCTCGTCCTCAGCCTCCGGGGCCGGAGTCCGCCGCCGCCGGAAGGCCAAGGCCAAGCCAGAGCCGCCTCAAGCCAAGCCCGCCCCGGTGGTGGAGGCGGTGGCGGCGGCGGCGGCGATCGCCAGCCCCACCGCAGCATCAACCCAGGCCACTCCGCCGCCGCCCTCATCGCCGCCGCCGCCACAGCCTCCTCCTGCTCCTTCGGCTGCGGTTACCGGGGAGGGCGATGCCGCCGCCGCCGCCGCCACCTCGTCTTCGTCGTCGTCTTGTGGTGCGGAGTGCGAGGAGGGCGGCGAGGAGTCCTCCCCGTCGGAGCTGGAGTGCCCGCTGTGCCTGGTGCGGCAGCCGGCGGGCAACGCGCCGCGCCTCCTCTCCTGCCCGCACCGCTCGTGCCGCTCGTGCCTCCGCCAGTACCTGCGCATCGAGATCACCGAGTCGCGCGTCAACATCAGCTGCCCCGAGTGCAGCGAGCGCCTCAACCCGGCCGACATCCGCCTCCTCCTGCGCGACTCGCCCCACCTCGTCGCCAAGTATGAGGAGTTCATGCTCCGCCGCTGCCTGGCCGCCGACCCGGACTGCAGGTGGTGCCCGGCCCCGGACTGCGGGTGAGAGAGAGCAAAGGCAGGGGCAGGAGGAAGGACACGCATAATAATAATAATAATAATAATAATAATAATAATAAAAAATAATAATAATAAGTAAAAACAGCAGCTGCTACTTTGGTGGCCGTTATGGGAAGTAAATTGCTTTATCTGCATTAGCCTGCTGTGATCTTTACAACAACCCTGGAAAGGTTGGCCGGTTTGGATCTTGCCCCCCATGTTACAGATAGGGGTGGGTGAGGTCCAGACAGCACCACCTAGCGGGCTCTTGCCAGTGGGGGACATTAAACCTTAGAACAGCATGATTCCAAGCTGCTTAGTCCTGCACCAATTCAGAGCGAAAGCAAGCCAGTACTTCGATTGGGGCCAGCCATGATTGGCAGGGTGTGTACCAGGTTTCAAGGTTCACGGACGGGCATGCACTACTAGGGAGAGAACTCTTTTTAAAGGTCATGTCACTGAGCCCTAGCTGCAGTTTAAAGTTTAAAGGTGCAGGGGAGGTGCCTTTGCATTGACTAAATATTGTCTTTGTAGCCAAGCCAATGTTCTGTACCAGCTCAATACATGGTGCATTAGAGTGAAATGAGCAAAAATGGTATGTCACTCTGCCATCAACAGTTTACAGTTTAAAAGTGGATAGTTTAGAGAGAAAATGGCAAAGTGATGGAAATATAAGAAAAAGGGGTGTGAAGAGCATCCTCTGGCTTTTTTCTGTTGGGGATAAGGGCTTTGGGAATTAAGCCCAGAGGCTTTGTGGGAGAGGTGGTTTTTGCAGATTTTATATTCTTGTTTAGTTCACACACTGCTGCTTCATTTGGGAAATAGTGCATAATTGTGTCTATAGTTCATATCTCACCTGCCATGAACAGTCATAGCAAGCCATTTAGCTTTAGCCCCTTATCTGCAATAAAGTTAACATCATTATTTTATATTTTTTCCAACTTGTAGGAGTGTTTGAAAAACACCTGAACACTAAGAACATTGTATGCAGTAATAAGTATTGTATTTTTAACTACTGTTCACTTATTTTATTTTATTAAGTTTCTATCCTGCCCTTCCTCTGAAAGGAGCCCAGACTGCTCCATGTTCCTATAGAAATTAAGTGTAGTACGGGGAATGTTGCTTCAACAATGGTGCCTCATCTGACTTTTTCTGTCCAGAGGGAGACAAGTAAGTGCCCTGTTCCCAAACTGCTCACACTGTCTCTTTCAATATCCATGGGGAAATGGTGGCAAACAGCAGAATTTTTTAAGACTAAAGCATTGCTGATCAAGTGCATGCAGTGCACCAGCAGGACTATGTCCAGCAATGAAGTGTCAATTTGAATGCACTTAGCTTCTTCCAGTCATTCGCAGCCCTTATTAAAGGAGTTTCTCCAATCTCATTAAGGCAGCTACTTTTGCTGCCTAATGGTTATAATTTTGCAAAGGAATAGGTGTGAGTGAAAGTGAAAATGAAAACAAAACTTTCATTATCAGGTACTTTGGAAGTGCCAAAGATGTGCTAGAACCTGCGTTAAGTATTTAAAAACCAGCAAATCAGCATATACATTCCTCATAGAATTGTAGTCTAAACCTTTAGAGGACCCAGGGAGCTGCATCTCTTGAGTAAACACTTTCTTTACAGGGCTTGGGTAATACTGAACACGGTCACAGTGTAGGAAGGGAAATAGGATGTATGTATAAGATCAGTTATCTTGGTGCAGACTGAAAACACGTGGAAGACACAAACTTTACAAGATCAGTATATCTTGTAAAGTTTGAGGTGTTTATTAAGGACTGTCTTTCCCTCTGTAAATGGAGGGCTACACATAAGTAATGGAGGGAAGCACATGTATGTGTAAACAAAACTAACTGCATTTACAAGGATTTGTGCCTCTAGAAATTTATTAAAGGGCAGACTATAATGAAACAGTTCACTCTATGCTGTGGCTATCAAATCCTCAAGAGGAATACTTATATGAAATGGAAATGCTATCTCAAACACTTTGTGTTGGCATGTAAAGATAAGCTGGGATCTCTGGGTTATAGTGGTTTAGCATGAACGAGTAGTACCTGCTGCTTGATTGATCCCACATTTCTCCTCCCCAGTACAAGGAGCATAAACAAACCTAAGAAACCATGAGTGGTGGTGGTTAGTAATAAACTGCCCTTCTTCAAAAGACCTTAACAAATCTTAAGCTGTGGTTTATTGTTACCTTGTAGACTATGACTTGTTGGTCTCAGTAATAGAGGAGGGGTGGCCCATCAAGAGGGAAGATAATGTGTCAGACAGCTGTGGAAAGTCCCAGTTTATGGTGATCTAGATACTCCCAAATCATTCTGTGGCTTGAATCCTTGGCAAGGACTGGCTGGCACTGCTGATGGTAGTTAATTAACTAGGTCCTGCAGTGAGGTGTGAATTGTACTTTGTGTCATTCCTGTCTACTTAGTTGCAGGTAGACTTTGCTCAGAATCGTTTTGTCAGTAAAATTTATTTTCCTGAGAATCTTCTTTAAGTATTAATGAACATTTATAGATGTGGGGTTGATGTTACAGATGAGGAGGAGTGGGTGATCCTTGGAAGTAGGGGCAGGGGGAGTTTGATTTGAAATTTTCTGATCACAAGTGTTGCATGTATTTCAGGTTTGTGGTGGGATTTTTTTTACTGAAAAGTTCCTGTTTCTAAAATGCCAGGGAATTGTGGGTCTTTCCCAGCCCCTCTGTATGCTGAGAAGTTCAGCAGCCTTAAGCTATCCTTTCACAATAGTGGAGGAAACTGTAAACAATGACTTTCAGTAAGAACAGAAACTTGCACATTCTGGTAAGAAAGTATTTTATGTATGGGGATGCAGGTGGTGAAATGTTGAATCATTGTGATTCAACATCCAGTTGGGTAACTGGGAAATGGCCTAGCCTTTGGCAGTTACCATAGTCAGAATGAGATTTGAGTAAGTCTTGTTTTACTTTCACTTCTGTTTTCTTTTAAATCAGCCTCCCAATGTTTCTCTTAAGACAGCATGGAAAGTACAAGCAATGATTCTTTAAGTTGTCCTTTAGAACATTCATCTTAAAACATGGGGTAAGGGAAGTTGTAACGTACTGGGCACTGCAGAATATTCTTGGAATTGTTGTAATTGCTTCTGATTCTGTTGATTTCTGTCATGCATATGTTGTTGCTGGGCAGTCCCAAATTATGCTGTACTGCATAATTAGAGGAATTAGAGATCAAAGGAAGGTGGGCAAGCATACCACCCACATGGTAGCTCCACTAAATACTCTTGGGCAGTTTTTCTGCTTTGCTTAATTAGCAAGAATCTGGTTATCACTTAACTGTTTCCTCTATTCAACCGATGCAAAGTTTATCAGATTTGATAGGAAACATAAAACAAGCTGATGGAACACTCTGCTCTTGGATAGATGCCCGCCAACTTGCTTTATTTGAGATAGTGCTACTTCTGTGGCAGGGTTCTGAAGGTTAGTGTGCTATTTAACACTGAAATGAAATATATCCTATCTGGTTGCCTTGTATTCTAAGCTAATAGTTTGTACATAGAGACCCTGAAGACTACCCAGAAACATTCTGAAAGAAGCTTCAGCACTGTATCCTTTGTAACAAACTTGAGACACTGGTAGGTTTCATGATGTTCACTGTTGGCATCTAGATTTTGTTTTGTTAAAAAATACACTGTTCTTAAATTTTCAGAAGTTCATTTAAAAATGAAATATCACCCCTGCCAAAAGTCTGGAAACAGGCAGGAGATAATGAACCAGACCTTTTCCATATTAAAGTGTTATGTTTTACATTTCTCTGTATATAATAACAATGTAAGAATGTAGCCCCCATTTGTAGTGCCTCATCACAATCCTGGATTTGCATGAAATCAGGGTGGGGTAAGGGGCAAAGTTACAGGCAGGTTGCGCAGAAAGTTGCCATGGCGTGGTCGCAAAAAAAGAAGAAGAGAGACATTATGAGGGGGAAAGTGGTTTTAAACAATGGCAGAAGTTTGAGTAGAGTAGCAGGGGTGACACTGAGTGGGGCAAAGTGGTAGTTTAAAACAGGGTTTGAGTACACTGAGAAGGGAGTTTTGAAAGGCTTTGCTTTAGCTTTGTGCTGTTAGCTTCTGTGTTGTATGCATCTCTGCTTGTTCTCTTTCTTAAAACCGATTTGGTTTAAAACAAGCAAAAATCCTCAGTGGTCTTCCATTCTTGCTTTACTTAAACCTCTGTTGTTGTTTAAAATCACAACCACCACCACCCCAGGGTTACTCCACCACAGCTTTATTCAAACTTTTACCAGTTTAAAACAACCTCTTTTCCTCTTTCAGTATTTTTTCCTTGTTGCTGAACTCAAACTTCTCTCTCTTCCATTCCTCAGAGAAATAAAGGATGCTGAGCCCTCAAATATCCCACAGTAGCTTCACAGAATGTATGTCACTCCTGATACCATGTGTTGTCTTCAACATGAAGTTCAGTGAAGATTCAGTGTAGTAATTTAGAAGAGTTAGTTTGTTAACAGTCAAACATCTATATATGTACAACATCCTTTAAAACTGAACAGCCCAACTGACAGTCTTGGTTTTAAGATTCTACTCATTTTTAAAGTTGCAGTAATGTATATCATCATGGTGTGTGTCCACAAAGGGGGCTGCAGAATAGGGGAGTTGAGAAAGCATGCAAATGGTGATCTGTGTGTAAGGGAGAGTTGAGAAAAGTGAGGATGAGGGTGGAATAAAAAAGGGGGTGATGGTAAAAATAGGAGTGTAAAAGGGGTTGCAAAAAAGAGGTAGTAAGAGGCATGGGAATGGGGTTGAGGACTAAAGCAGAGTCATGAAAGGGTCTGCAGAATAGGAGGGAATAGCTTCATAATTGAGTGGAAGGTGAAAAAGGTGCTTAGTTGCTCTGTGTTGGAAGAGGAAGGTACCCGAGATTACCATGCGGTTGGTTTGTATGTAAGGGTGTTGCACAAAAAAGAGGACGAGGCACAGACAAGGGGGTGAAGATGAAATGAGTTCAAAGTGAGTCTATAGAATAGAGAGAACTGGCATCAGGAATGGGGTTTGAGAGGTGAAAAGTAAGCTTTGGAATTGCATGGGGTGGGAAGGGGAAGCTCTAGGGCACGGGTCAGCAAACCTTTTCAGCTGTGGGCTGGTCCACTGTCCCTCAGACCTTGGGGGCTGGACTATATTGCGGGGGGGGGGGGGAGAACAAATTCCTGTGCCCCACAAATAACCCAGAGATGCATTTTAAATAAAAGGACACATTCTACTCATGTAAAAACACGCTGATTCCCTGACCATCTGCAGGCTGGATTTAGAAGGCAATTGGGCTGGGTCCAGCCTCCAGGCCTTAGTTTGCCTACCCATGCCCTAACTGTTGCTTTTCCTTCCCCCTTTGCAATTGTTGAATCTTCATAGAATTTTTGGGAGGCAGGGAGAGATGGAGAAAGAGCACAGATCTACCCATGGGTAGGCAAACTAAGGCCTGGGGGCCAGATCCAGCCCAATCGCCTTCTAAATTCAGCCCATGGACAGTCCGGGAATCAGCGTGTTTTTACATGAGTGGAATGTGTAATTTTTATTTAAAATGCATCTCTGGGTTATTTGTGGGGCATAGAAATTTGTTAACCCCCCCAGTATAGTCTGGCCCCCCACAAGGTCTGAGGGACAGTGGACCATCCCCCTGCTGAAAAAGTTTGCTGACCCCTGCTCTAGGGGGTTAATGTGGGGGGCTGTTAGGTGGGTTGGTGAGCAGCACAAGCAGGCAGTGCAGCTGCTAGTGCTAGTAATACCGTTAGAATACAGTATCAAAAAAATTGGTTGTACAAAATCCAGCTGCAGTTTTGCATATCACTTGCTTGAACAGCAGCTATCAATTTTTCACCTATCAGGTGGGGGATTTTATGTGTAAAAAACATTTGGAAGAGACAGTGGGATAGGGCATGTGCTCTGATGAATAGCTGTCACATTTACACAAAAGTCAATTGTACATGGTGCCAAGATAGCATATGTGCTGCCTGAAGTAGTACCTAAGAGCTGTCAGTAATCTGTGTGGGTTCAGAACGATGCATATGATTTCTTTCTCCCTGCTTCTCACATGTTTTGTAGAAAATCTTTGTCACATAGGTTTCATAGTTCAGTTTCTCTGTGAGACTGCAATAAAAGCATGTTCTGAGAAAAATAGCATGCAAAATCCTCATGGTTTCTGCATCCCACCCATGCTTCAAGCATCTTCATAAATTGGCAAGCTTAGCTATTCTGCCTAGGGAGGTAAACTGCAGACATAACACAAGGGTGTGTTTCCATGGTAATGTTGGTCTTCTAGTGCACAGTTAGATCTGCATACAAATCTGGAACTACCTTTTTCATTGTAGTCAGCTCGTGCTGCTGTCTGACATTCGTTGCTTTGTATTTTTCCCTGAGGTTGAGGGGGAAATTTCAGGGCATTAAAATAAATCCATTGTGTTGGCAGAATTACCAGTAAATGAGTAGAGCAGAGCATGAATAGGGTGGGGCATGTATTTAGCTCTCATTCAGTCAGTGGAAGTGAAAGGTGGTAGGCAGATTGGTACTTGAGGTCAAGGTAGAAGCAGGATTCTATATCGATTTTTATTGACTTGACTTGTATTGTATTATATATTATATTCATTATATTATATTATACTATACTATATTAAATTTGTATACATACAGCTTTTTATTTATAAATTTGTGCACCTCAAAGCAGTTCAAAATATGCAAATAAATAAAATAAATAAATACAATTAACTGTTAAAATACTAGATAGTCACATCTTTTCAGCAGCTAGAACCCAAAAATATCTTAAGATTGGCTGTTGGAAAATGTCATGATAAACAGAATGGTCTTTAACTATCTGTGAAATTATCCTATCACCACTGCTCTCCTGATCTCCATGGGGAGCTTATTCCACAAAATGGGTGCCATAGTAGTTGTCCCTCCAGCCAACTAAGCAGTGCAGTCAGAAGTGCCCCACCCAAATAACACAGTGTCATTGATGGACTATAAAGAAAAGGGAGTCTTGAATATACTGTAATCTGTTCCCAAGCTGTTTAGGGCTTCAGAGGTCAAAAACAACACTTAAAACTTTGTTCAGCAGCTAATGAACTGCCATTGCAGATCCCTCTTTATTGATGTTACATGTGTGCAGTAGGAAGCTTCAGCAACCTAGGTGCAGCTTCTAGACCAACCTCAAGGTTAGCCCACATAGAATGTGTTACAGTAACCCAATTGTAAGGTTACCAGCATGTTGATCACAGTAGCTGGGTATCCCTGTAATCATACTTAGCAGACCTGCCAGGCATTTCCTGCCACTGAGGTCACTTGGGCCTCCAGTGACAAAGATGGATTAAAGAGTACCCCCAAACTGTGCACTTGTCCTTCCAAAAGGAGTCCAACCCCATCTAGAACTGGCAGATTTCCCTATTTCCAGACTCAAAAACACCCACCCACAATGTACTTCATTAAGGATTCTGCCATGAGTCCTGTGGAGGTCTTGTGGAGCGGTTGGTCCAATCCAGATGAAAAATAAGAACTTGGGGAGTTGAAGTTTGGAAATATAGAGAAGGGTTCCAGTGGGTTGTGGAAGATGAAATTGGGATCCCACGGAATTGAATCATAGAATTACAGAGTTGTAAGGGACCCTGAGGGTCATCTAGTCCAACCCCCTGTAATGCAGGAATCTCAACTAAAGGAGGGGGGTAGTGACTGCACAGCTGGATTCAGGGGAGGGATCGAGTGGGTTGACAGAGATATGTTGTTCTTCTGTGGTAACAGCTGCCTCTAGTCAGACCTCTGCTATTGTGGAACCACCTCTGATGTTGCCTCCTGTTAGTGATGAGCTGCTGCCTTTTGGGGAGGCAACAGAGTAGGTTGGATGCAGAGCCAACTCCACTTCCGTCTTCAAGGGCATGGAGGTACTGGCACCTGCATGAATAAACCGCAGTTCCAACCCACTCAGGGGAATGCTAATTTGCTTGCTCACTCCAAAGACTCCAGCTCCTTACCACACACACTAAAAGCACCCCCCTCCACAACAGGCTCATGGGGCATGCCGTTTGTTAGTTCAGTGTGTTCACTTGTGCCTAGCCATGCATCTAAACCTTTCTTGTACCGTCTATACCATGTAACCAGTGACTTGCTTATATAAAAATCTGCTTTACACTTTAAAAACTTTGGCAGAAACAAGAGGCTAGCAGCAAATGCCAGGATAGATTCAAATTCAGTTTCTGAAGGTCATGCATGACACTCACGACTCAAATGTAGTAGAGAAATAGAACTTGCCTCCAAACTTCAAATGACCACTCCTATGGCTATGTTTAGATGTTAAATAGCATTGGCAATAGAATAGTACCCTGCAGTACCCATAGCATAACTGCAAGGAAGCTGTGGAACCAACCCCATAGATAGGACCAGAACCACTGCAATATCGTGCCCTCAACTTGTATCTTACAAAGCTGATCGGGCGGATATTATGACCTGAAGCCAGTCTGGAATGGCTCAAGATAATCAGTATCCTCCAATAAGCCTGTGTTAGGACTTCCACCATTCTTGATTTGGCTAAAAAGGGAGAACCTGTGTTCAGGAGGTAGTTAATCATAAACCTTGGTTTGCAGGTAGGGCTTATTGAGGAGTGGTCACACAACACATCTTTAAGGTTGTCTGGCACTACCCCATTGCATAATGACACATTCACCAATCCCTGGACTTTCCTTGCCAGCCCATTCCTGCTAGCTTGAATTAGCCTTGATGGGCAAGGATATGGTAGGACAAACTGTTACAAATATCTTTTCTACATCCTCAGTCCTCTTTAGCTGAAACTGATCCTACAGGACTAAACCAGATGATGAGTTGGAAACCTCACCAATATCCTTTCTAACTTTGGTGTTCAGATCACTGTGGAGACGAATGTTTTTACCTTTACTTGGTGCCTAGCAAAATTATTACAGCAGGCCTCAGAGGGTCCCAGCCTACTTTTTGCTGGAGCAGGTATAAGTAAAGCACATGCCACTTTGAAAAGATCTGCTGGACATACTTGAGGACACAATGGTGGCAGCCAGTTAAGCCTTTGGTGCCTTCACCACCACACAATAGGCACAATTATGTTCAGTCACTCTCACATCACATCTTAGCCCAAATGTGCTTTACCTATCATCTGTTCTATGTCATTGTCTGAAATTCTGCAGAGAACCACAGTGTTACTCAGGCTCCACAGTGTCAAACAGAGGGCTTGAGGGCAATTTTGCTGATAGCCTGCTTCATCTCACTGTTCCACATCAAGACAGGAAACATCCCCAGAGCATTCAAGAATCAGTTGGATTCCATAAGTCTTCAATGGCAGACCATTCTGATAGACCCTTTACGCTTGCAGGGAGGGATTTTTGTCATGACACCAAATCTCGCAAAACAACATCAAGGCTTGCGTTACGTGAAATACATTTGACAAACACACAAGACGTAACCGGCTATGCATTCACATAAACAATACTCCTATATATTCTTATCACAATATCAAATGTTTATCTTGCACATAAACAGCACACAAAGTGCAATAATATAGATGGAAGTCCCAATAAATCAGTTCATTCATAAAGACCAATGTCTTCTAGTTTCTGTTCCACATATGTTCATAAAGTCCAAATTGGAGCGTACTACAGTTCCACAGTGTTGACAAGGATTTCCGGAATAATGCCTTGTTTCACTCTCATGGGCTTCATCCGTTGTACATATTCTAAGTAATATAAATGAATATAATGTCGTAATTCAACATATTTTAACAAATTAAAATTATATAAACAATTGTGCTATAGAAGTACATACCATATATGAAGTATCAAGATAATAGAATTTCTAACTTAGTGGTTTCTGCAGTGAACAACAACTGTTACAATGTAAGATTATATAGACAGGCGCAGCATTGATTTTAGTTACAGGTGACAGAAATCTGCAGCTGTGAGGTTTTCTTAAAGTTACCCCTTTAAAACAACAAATGTAAAACAAACTTTATCCATAAAGAGGTGTTATATATACAAGCATTATTAATGACTTAGAGAAAGCAACTATAATCAATTTCAGTATTCAGACCTGAGGGATGCAAAGAATCAAGTAGAAAAATAAATCTAGTTTCTTTCTGCATAAGAAATGACACCAAATCTCATCAAGAAATGATCTAACAGCAGCGCTATAACAATACCTTCACATCTCCAGACAATCTCTCTCACACCCTGTGGCAAAGACTGAAATCAAAGTTATATCCCATCTTGTATGTCAGGCCGTGCAAAAATATGCTGAGACAGCTTCATGGATGCAGTGGAGGCTGGTCCAGTAGAGGCAGATTAGGCATGAACTTTGAATTCTCTAGAACAGTCCTGGGGTTCACTAACACCACAGTCAAGGACACCTCCTTCAGCTGGGTCAGAGAAGCTGTTTGTTTAGCAGCAGGGTGGGTAGAACATCTGATAGCAACCCCAATCTATCTGGCCCAACAACAGGTGCAGGTCATCTAAGCCTGCTCCAATGGGGAGAAGTTCTCTGGTGAATGCAGTGATAGTTTATGAACCACAGTGACTCTCCTCCTGCCTAGATCCACTAAAACCAAATGGTTATATGAAGACTGAGACTGCTCAGTAGGTGCTGAAAACTGATGGAGTGAGGGGAGATACCCAGAAAACAGGGTGGGTGTAGGCATGTGAATTGGAATGCAGTGTATTGGAAAAGGGCCTGGCTTGCTGACTGGAACCTTAAATAAAAGCACTTCAGTGTTTTGTTGCAGGTCCCACTTGCAGATTCTGTTCTCAATGTAGTTTTGGCTGTGGAAATGCGGGTAGTTAAGAGGCAAAACATGAATGGATTAAAGGAGTCTTGAGAATTAATTATTGGCTTCTGTACCTTCAAGACTGAAAGGTTTGTCATTAACACTATGTCATTGAACTTGATGTTATCAGCTGTCCTCTTGCTCTCCTTGTGAAAGATGATTCTTGTAGGACAGCAGTTGGCTTCCTGATAAAGATGGGGTGGAATGGCTAGAGGGGGCTTAATTGCCCAGTGGGGACTCAGTTTAGAAGAGCTGGAATAGTCAAAGCCTCTTTTCCCACCTGCTAGGAGATTATCAAACTGACAAAAAGGAAGTATAGATTCCCCAGCAGCTGCATACAAATTGTACAGCGCAGGGCCTCCCCTCAGAAGCAGCCCTGTCCTCCATGTAAGAACTATGGCTTTCTGGAATCACATCCACTAAAAGAAATGAATGTTACATTTAGAATAACTTGTGCAAGTTAAGCACATTGCAAAAAAACCCTAGACATGTTTTATTCTGGTTGCATGTTCTGCAGAATTTGATTGAGCTGGGGAAGTTGAAATTACCTGAATTTTGACAGTGCAGAATGAAGGGAAGCATGCTCTGTAGTCATGCATATTTCTGTATCTCCTGATGAAACATAATTGTTTTTGTTGAGGACTTGCATAAATTGAGGGTAGTCCATTTGATAACAGGTGGTGCCAGTTAATATATTTAAATGTGCCTCTCTGCTGGTACTGGGCATTCTTGTATACTAGAAATATAAAGCGGTCCTACAGATGTACATGGACCTCCTTTTCTGTCTTTTGAATCTGCATATTGGCACGTAGGTATGTGATGGTCACCTTTTCTAATTGTGCTACACTTGGGTAAAATGGTTTCTCCAGCTCCCAGAGGTTGTGAATCATGTGGACTATTCCAGATTTCTCATGCTGCAAGATCTGAGAAATAGTCATGCAACCTGAATTATTTGGGAATTAATAGAAGAGTAACAAGGGTGATCCTTCTGACCCTTACAAAATATGCAAACTACAGTGTTAGACAACCTCCTTGTGTCATTTTTTTGTGTATGGTGGGTAGCTTCTGTGACAAGGAATTGTTTTTTACCTCTCTTCTGACTTCTTTTTTGTGCTCAGGTAGAAATTGTTTGCCAATTGGTGCTTCTGTTTCCAAAGTACTAACTATAAGCCCATTAAGGGAGATGGGGAGAAAACTAACTTTATTATGACAGGCTTCTCATGGTTAGAGCTCTTAGAATGTTACACAAGCAAGTCAGTAAATGTCTTGTTCTCACCAAGGGAGAGAACAATATGTTAGATTGTAGATGTACATCGAATTACCTTAATTTTTGCTGAGATATAGGTAGTAAATCTGAGAAAGTTAGGTTAATTGTGACTGAGTAGGTTTCTACAGAGACAGTTGTCTGTGTGGCTTTACTTCACATAGTCCAGTTTTGTCAATACATGTCCCAAACAAAACACTGTCCTGCCATTTACTTTTTTGCTTAGTTATGCTGTTATTGCCTATGGATGTGCAAGCTGCCCCAAACTGACGTGTGAGAGAGAAGGCTGCCAGACTGAATTTTGCTATCACTGCAAGCAGATATGGCACCCAAACCAAACTTGCGACATGGCCCGCCAACAAAGAGCACAAACTCTGCGGGTACGGACAAAGCACACCTCAGGCCTCAGTTATGGACAAGAATCTGGACCAGGTATGTACCAGTGAGCTACTTGCCAGTTATTGCAGTTGTGTGTGAAGATCTCGGAAAGAGATTGACTTAAGTAAACGTGACTTTTACCTTTGTATGGTAGCTAAATTTCAGCAATGTAAAAGGCAAAGGTTTATACACATACACATACACTCCTCTATCTAGGCAAGCAGGAAGCATCATCACAGTTCAAGGACACATTCTGGACAGGCAAAACTACTTGAGGAGAATAAGGGATGTGGCCTGAGAAGAATCTCAAGGTTGGATAGAGAGGCCTTGAGGGATGCTTTTAGCACCGAGGTCTAAGATTCCACACCTCTGTTTTAAAGTACCCACTTGCTTCAAGTGAGTTATAAAACTTTTACCTCAGACATAACATAACTATTGAACATAACTAGTTCAAATCAAATGTCATTGTTCAAATTGCATGCTGGCAACAGCAGTGTGTTTTGGTGGAGTTGGGAACATAGAAAGCTGCTTTCTGCTAGGTCAAACTGTTTCTCCATCTAGCCCAGTGTTGTTTAATCTGACTGGCAGTGGCTCTCCAAGGTCTCAGGCAGAGGTCTTTCCCCATCACTTGATATAACTAGAGATGCCGGGGACTGAATTTGGGACCTCCTGAATTTAAAGGACTTGCAGTAATAATGAGCTATGATCCTATGCAGCCTTGTTAAAAATATCAGGGATGAATTACTTGTCAGGCCCAGGATACTCTTACCCTTTTAAACTAAGAATGAGTTTCTCAGGCAATAACCTTACCAAGTGACTTTCAGACATTCATTCTCAGTCTGCGCCCCTGCCTATATGACAGGATTGTGGTAAGGATAAAATGGGGGTGGAAGGGAGGAGCATATTCTCTCTTGAACTCCTTGAAGGAAAGGTGAGATTTAAATTTGGTAAATAAGTGAGTCAGGCCATGGTCCTAAGCACAGTCAGTTGAATTAGAAACAATGAGGTTTTTGAATCTTGACCTGCCATGTGATTTAAACACTTTTTTTCATTCAAAGGAGGATGGGCTGGAAGAGTAAGACTGTGGTGGTTCTTTCACCTTCTTTCTTACAATGGAAGATCTCAAAGATTTTCAATTCCTTCTTGGGATTTATTTAGGTGCACAAAATTTGACTGGGTTCTCCTTTTCAATTCCATAGCAGATGACATCAAGCCATGTCCACGTTGCAGTGCCTACATCATCAAGATGAATGATGGCAGCTGTAATCACATGACTTGTGCTGTATGTGGCTGTGAATTCTGCTGGCTTTGTATGAAGGAAATCTCTGATTTGCATTACCTCAGGTAAGTTGGAGGGTAAAATGCCCTCAAGCTGCTCTACCTTGCTAGAGCTATGTTGCTGTGGTCCAAAACCTTTACTACTCAAAAGATACTGTGCTGTGGGAGTATCAAAAAAGATAAAATATTGATTTGTGTTCTTATACTTAGAAATGTAGACTGATGGACTTAAAATTGATTGGAGATGGCCTTAGAACCCTTCCCAATTTCATGGGCAGCAGCACTTGCTTCTCTAAGAGCGTTCTGTCATTTTTGCTCCTTGGCATTATGTTAAAACACACCTGAATGCTCCAGGCCAGCAAACTGCTAAAATATTTGGCTTTTATAGAGGTGGGCACACTTGCTGATGATAAATTAAGGGCATTTGATTAGCAGCCCCTGTCTGCTATTTAGCCTCTTAATTCCTGTGGAAGCAGTAAGGGTGCACTTAGTTTTTCACACATGATTTCTCCATCTTGGCTTTATTTCTGTTAAACATATCATGACATGGTGTAATATGTCATGTATTGTTGTTTATCTGAGGTTGTTTTTACCTAATTTTAAGACCTGTTAAGGAACAAATGATTGCTATTATGTCCTGATATGTAAAGCCACAGAATTCAAAGGAGGTGCACTTTCTTTTACCCATGACTATACATGGATCAGCTGCAGGGGTGGGGGGCTGTGTACTGTGTACATACATGTGTGTGCGTATTATGTGTCTGTGAGAAAGTGTGCCCTCCCTCCCCCCCCCCACTGCTGGCATGTGGCCCTTGGAGGGTTGGCAGCGAGGGAATGCATGCCTCAGAGCAGCAATCGAAACTCCCATTGTTCTAGGCACGTTTTGCGACAGGGAATTTCATTAGCGAGAGCAGTTTCTGAGCCTAAGATTTCAGATTAAAATTGCACAGTGGAAGGAAAGGAGGACTTTTTTCTGCCTCCCCATTTCCAGCCACTCTCTGAAGACTGGAAAAGAAACCCTCTTAAGAATATTAGAGGGGTGGGCAGGGGAAGAATGGCTTTGTTTTTTGCAGTCTTCAGATGAGGACTAGACCATGTGAAAAATGAACATAAGACTTTTAGCTGCCGTTCATTCATTTTCATTTTTGTATTCTTGTTATTAAAAAAGCGCACCTAGATATTCTGTTGTTGTGTGCATAACCTAGATTTAAGGTGCCATTTAGCTCCTAGCTTTCATATCTCAGTTTCTAACGCTGCCGCAGAGTCGAAACAGTTCCCCATCTGTGCTGTAGACACACCTTTAGCTACTTGGACAGGAAGAGGAGGGGAGAGGTTTGGTAGAACCTTTGTGGGGAGGTGTCTGCCTTCCCCCCATTTTTGAATCTTATTCCTCTGAAGACCAAATATAAAATCTCTTGCAGCCCTTCTGGTTGCACATTCTGGGGCAAGAAGCCATGGAGTCGTAAAAAGAAGATTCTCTGGCAGCTCGGAACATTGATTGGTGCCCCAGTGGGTATTTCCCTCATTGCTGGCATTGCCATTCCAGCCATGGTCATTGGAATCCCGGTTTATGTTGGGAGAAAGGTAAGAATAATAACTGTATATGCTGAATTAAATCCAACTACAAGGCTGATGGTTTTTTTGCAGGGGGGAGGGGAGGTACAGAAGTGGTGGTGGTTCCCCTGATAGTTAAGAGGGACCATACAATATATTACACCATACCTTTGAATATCAATCATTGGTAATGACAATGGAGGAGGGCTTTTGTACACATAGCTGTTTGTGGACTTCCCATTGGCATCTGGTTGGCTACTGAGAAACAAGATGCTGGACTAGAAGGGCCTATAGTTAGATCCAGGAGGCTACTCTTAGGTTGGAGGTGGAGAGATCTCAGTGATAATTGAAGTTTGCATTGTGGGACCTGGGGTGGGTAATCTTTCCTTAGAACACGTGTGTGGCCAGCCCAACTGCATATTGCCTGCGGCTTTGCATGCCTAGTAAGTTTCATTGAAGTTGTTGCTGATTTTGTGGCATTGATTCTTGTTGATGGTCCCTGCTCTGATTTCTGCCAGCCTGTCCAGTTATGGACAGAGTGAGACTTCCACCTCTAGAGAGTCCTTCAGCCTCTCTTCTTTTTTTCTGGAGAATCCATCTCTGCTATAAACTATTAAGAGCTGCAATAGGTAACATCTTCCTAGAATGCCATTCTTCTTTGTGTTGCAAGGCCTGTTTTTATCCTTGATTCTTCTTATATCAGATTCATAGCAGGTATGAGGGGAAAAAAACCTCTAAGCACAAGAGGAACCTGGCCATCACTGGTGGAGTAACCTTATCTGTGATTGCATCGCCTGTCATTGCTGCTGTCAGTGTAGGTAAGTAGATGAGTTCTGTGTTAGAAAGCACAGTCTGACAGTGGCGTTAAGAATTTCCAAACCCCAACACTCCTTAGATGGGTTATAATTTAATTACATGGAACACATATATTTCAGTTCAGGATGCAATGCAGTGCCTTTGCAGAGCATCTGCAGAACTTGGGATGGGTGGTGGTGGTCAATGTTCATGCTTTGCAGAGTGGTGGTGAATTCCTTTCTGCTCAATAATCTTCTGGCATTGTGGAAGTGGTACAGCCAAGGACTTCCTTTGAGAGAGCTCAGGAAAACAAAACTATCTTTCTCCTCCCTGTCCCTATATAGTTATGGAGTTTTCTATCATTTATATTAATGTTGCCATGCACCACCTCTGTTTTCTATGGCAGGGGCAGTCAGCATGATGCCCTCCAGCTTTTGTAGTACCACAGCATCTTTTACAATAAGCCACACTGAATGAGGTTGAACGTTGTCACTCTCTCCTTTGCTTGAAATAATAACTCAATAAAAAGTTGTGTGTCTTTCCTTGAAAATGAGCCTTGGTCAATACCTTCCCTAACATTACTTAAATAGGCAACTGTGTCCAAGCAACAGAGCATGCTTTCAAAAAGAAGCAGCTCTGCTTCCTTTATCCATGCCCAGTGGATTTATATGGTTTCTTTTGCTGATACCCTTGATATGGTTTCCATTCATAGATCTAGAGGATGTTTGCTTTTACATTAATATCAACTGCAACTCTATAGATCTCTTGTTGTGATTCGCAATACCTGCTACTGGTATTATGTGCTATCTCTACAGTGCTAAGAGTCTTTTCACTGTGCCCAGAACAACAAGTACAGATGCTTCCATTTCTAATCTGACATAGGGTGAGAAGAATATCAGAACTCTTCAGCATACTTTACAGTCCCTTGATCTCACAGTTTAGTAGATACATCCCAACCAAATAACCTCCAAGGAACTAAACTTGATATTTTTGAATGAACAGAACCCTTCCACTTGGAGGTCTTATGCAAAATGGATAGACTTTTGTATATTTACTACTTCTTAAAGTTTAGACCCTGTGTCATATTTAATGTTTGATATTTTCCCTCTGGACCCATGTTCCTCCACCTCAGTCCTGCCATAGATCAGCATTTTCTCACTCTTTAACAATTATGTTTTTAAAAGAATTTTATTTATCCCTGTTCTCTTGCTAAGCTTTGCCTTTCACGAGGACAAGGTGATTTGTCAACCAGACCTCACCTTTAATTGAAATCTATTTCCCGTTTTTACCTTAGTCGAGATATAAAGTCATTCATCTCCCTGCCTCCCCCACCCACAATGACAGGAAGTTTGCTTTGCACACACTGGGTGTCAGTTTCATAATTATCTTCTATCTTCATAGAATCAAGGATTTTTGCTAGAATAAAATGTTTGTTGTGACTTAGTGCAAAGGCAAACTGGTTTCAAAGCTCTCTTGTTTGGTTGTTTCAACTTTCATGCTTTGCTAGTTGGTCAAACAGCCTATAATCACAAATCTCAATTGAGAAATGGCTATTTTCTCAGCATATCCTGGGTGTCTCTGTTATACTACAAAGCTCCCACTATGCTCACTTAATCCTTGATGTGAAAGTTTGTGCTGGTACTGCAGTTGAAAGAGACATTCTCCTGAGGTTACACAAACTGCAAGAAAGAAAGGCAAGCTACTTACATGTTACTGCTGTTCTTCTAGTAGCCATCTGTGTAATCTATGCAAACTACTCTTCTCTCCGGTTGATAGTGTTCTTAGTCTCTGACTAAGCACTTTCATGGTGGTAAGAAGATAACTGAGCGAGATGTCACTCATCCTGTCCTTGAAGAACGTGCAGAGAGGACATGTACCTGTATTTGTAGGATTCTGGTTTCCTACTAACTTTTATTCTTTTTTTCCAGGTATTGGAGTCCCTATTATGTTGGCATATGTTTATGGAGTCGTGCCAATTTCTTTGTGTCGTGGTGGTGGTTGTGGAGTTAGCACAGCCAATGGGAAAGGAGTCAAAATCGAGTTTGATGAAGATGATGGGCCAATTACAGGTAAAGAAGTAACTGTGGTTTTAATCTTATTGGGGAAAAACAACTAGGACTGTGCTTAACAGTTGTATCCAGGAGCAAGTGGAAGGGTTAGATAATTGATGGGGTGAACTTGTAAGGTCAGTTTGATTTTCTTTCTCTTTCTTGCTAACATTACAAACACATTACTTTGTACATATTCTTCACTTGCTGCTCCAAACTGATAGGGACGAAAATATTTAAAACTACTAGATTCATTCAGCTTCATTGTTTTGCTTCCAGGTATGCTAGTTTACATAGAACTTAATTGGCTAATGTAGGATTGCTGCTGTCAAGTCACCTTTTGTGTTTTGTTCCTTCTTATATTTTTCATGGTCTCTAGTGGCGGATGCTTGGAGGGCTCTGAAGAATCCCAGCATTGGGGAAAGCAGCATTGAAGGCCTTACCAGTGTGCTGAGCACCAGTGGGAGCCCTACTGATGGGCTCAGTGTCATGCAGGGCAACTACAGTGAGACAGCCAGCTTTGCTGCGCTCTCGGGGGGCACCCTGAGCGGTGGAGTCCTCTTGGGAGGGAAAGGAAAGTACAGCAGGTAATTAAAAGTTCATTTAGGCTACAGCACCTGTGTGTGATATCATGGGTTTGAGACTCAGTCATAAGTAAACCTAGTTTGCTTGTATTGCACAACCCCAAGCTAGGTGTTCTCATGCAAGAATGTCCCCTGTTTTTTCTTCATGGTTCTTTTAGATTAGAAATAAAAATGAATTGGGTTAAGTCTTTTCTGTCCTTTTGTCATGCATTGTCTTGCATGCTTTAACATCCCATAGGCACAATGACAAGAAAACTTGCCTCCTGAATCATAAGGTTATAAGGTCTGTTCCTCTGATTCAGTGTCTGAAATAGGCAGCTGTGTAATCAAATCTCTATCCAGCACCAAATATACAGCTGAGAATTTGACTGTAGAATGTATGGGAACGTGCTACACAGGAACTGTTAGTCATGACCACAGACATGACCTAATCCTGTTCTAGAGAAAAACAGGCAAAGCAAAATTCAGCAAAATAAGTTGTTGCTTAAAACTGAATCACTTTATGCTTAATTCTTGTGAATTAAATAACTCCTTTGTGTAGTCAAACATCAAGTGAGGTGGGAGAGCTACATTAGTATAAAGAACCTAATAAATTCCTATCCCTTGCCCAGGCTGGAAGTGCAGGCTGATGTCCAGAAAGAGATTTTCCCGAAGGACTCGGTCAGCCTTGGAGCCATCAGTGACAATGCCAGCACGCGAGCTATGGCAGGCTCCATCATTAGTTCTTACAACCCCCAAGACAGGTATGTTAATGCAGTTAGTTTGTGTTTGTAATGTGGTCAGTGGTCTCTGAAGAAAGCCCGTCATTTTTGTTCTGATCTTGTCAACAGACGTTGGCAGGAGGTCACCATAACTTGTTTTCTATGGAAAACTTCATTTAGTGAGAAGAGCCTTTTCTTGTATGGCAGATTTGGATGGAAAGTTGGATGAATGTGGCTTGGTGTGGACTTTGTTGACTATCATTCTCTGCAGATCATTCAGAAGTATTTAGCTACAGGGGCTGATTAATGTGTAGTGAAAAATTAACTGGAAGCTTAAGACATAAGAATACAAATACTGGATACTTCCTTAGAGTAAATTTTCAGATACAATGGACCCTCAGGATATGTACTTAATTCGTTCTGGGGGTCCGTACGTACCCCGAAAAGTCTGCAACATGAGGCGCCACTTCTGCACACACACGCGGCACGATAGAGCGCTTCTGTGCATGCGCACACGGCGAAACCTGGAAGTTTACATTTCCAGGTTTGCCATGTTCGCAACCCAAACGTTACGTTACCCGAAGGTAATGTAACCTGAGGGTCCACTGTACCTCTCTTGTCACTTTGTTTCAGCTAACATATTTCTATGTGCTCTCAGTGTACTTCAACTGTTGCCTGCTCTTATAGGCTTGCAGCACCTAGTTGGAAGCAACAACTTTTGCATAAACTTATGTGGAATGTTTTCAGGATTCTTTAGTTCTGTGTGTGACCTAGAATCAGGGAAGGCTGCTGAAACTCAGGATGACAGTTCAAATCACTTGCAGGAGTTAGCCATCTCATTATTTTGAATTGGTTGTACTGCTGTTGCAGGCTGCAAGAGTGAGGTTCAGAACAGGGCTAGATGAGCCTTTGGCTTGATCCAGCAGGGTTGCACTTTGTCAGTGTTTAAAAAACATCTGTCTGTCTATGTGTCTAAGTGTGTGTTTTTGTGCACACATATGGACCCACATTGGAGCAGTGACTTAATGTTGTTGATGTTAACATTTTGGGTTTTTTCTAGCCACAGGCTCAGGTAGTGCATACACATCAGGGATACATAGCAATATGTTGTGGGGCCTTGTTCATGTATTATACTGTTTATTTTGTAGTAGGTTTAAAAAAACTATATTAGAAATGTTAGCTTGCCAGAACTTCAGAATTGCAATAAATAGTTCTGAAATAAAAGTTGTCTCCTAGAACTCACATGGGCTCCTCCTTCCACAGAGAGTGTAATAATATGGAGATCCAGGTGGACATAGAGACCAAGCCGAGCCATTACCAGCTTGTTAGTGGGAGCAGCACAGAGGATTCTCTCCATGTTCACACTCAGATGGCAGAGAATGAGGAGGAGGAAGCAGAAGAAGAGCAGGAGCAGATGTGCAACCACCAAAGCTGTGAGCAAAAAGACTGCATTGCTAGCAAAACCTGGGACATCACTCTAGCACAGCCTGAAAGCATCCGAAGTGACTTGGAGAGCTCAGACAGTCAGTCGGACGATGTGCCTGACATTACCTCTGATGAATGTGATTCCCCCTATCCCCAGACTGCTGCCTGCCTGCATCCCCCAAACGCCAGAGGTGCTGAGAGCCCAAGTGCCCATATTGGCCAGTGTGCCCAAGCAGAAGGGCACAGGCCAGAGGAGAGAGTCTCTACGCTGGAGTGCATTGAGGCCCGAGTATGAGGCCGCTCTCTCCTGAGAAGAAGCACACTGATTGTTACTGCCTCTACTATGGTGAGGGCCACCCAGGAGTGGGGGTGATTATGTCATTGTTGGCTTTTGTTTCTGATTCCCCAGACTGCTGCCCTAACCTGACTCTGGGGAAATGGCATTTCTTACACGATAATAAACCCTTGATCTCTCTCTTTTTTTTAATTTATTGGTTCAAGCGCTTGGTGATGCTCTGTGAGTTGTGTAAGAGTGTACATAAAAGTGTGCGTGTACATCGTATGTCTGCCAAACATACGCCTAAAGAACGCCTTTAATAAAGATTCCTGTTGCCATTCATAGTGGATCCTGTCCTCCCTTTTCATAGGACTAGTAAGTTCTTCTGAATTTTCCTTGTTGCGCTCCTGCCTTGGTAAAGCTTGTTCCTTGCCCTAAAACATAAGTGATGTACCTCTAACTCAGTCTGATTAGTGCTGCTGTGTAGAAGCCTGGGTGTGGCACACATACTTCCAACAAGAGTAAGGTGAAAGTTTGAATTTGCTGCCCTCCAGAGGCTGCTTGAGTCTCTGCACTTGCAAGTTTGCTTTGCATCATGACAGAGCACTCAGTGATACTGTGGTGTTGAATGCTCTGAGACTATTGAAGTGATAAGGACACTTGACAACAATACACTTCATTTAGGAGGCATAGCCTGAAGGAAATGAGTCCAGAGGAAAGCTTGATGCAGCTTGCAACTGGAGTGTGGCAAGTGACTGGAGGGCTGAAGTGGAACAGATGTATGTCATGTAGCAATAGCCCCACTGGGTACCCCCACATTGTATAACAGGAATGAGTGTAAAAGGCTGCGAAAGATAGCAGAAGCATAAAGGTGAAGGAGGCTCTTCGGGAAATTTTATTTATTTATTTATTTATTTATTTATTTATTTGACTCTTTCACATCCTGTTAGTCCTTGTATAAGCAGCTTTGCTTTTCTGTGCGCACATGCACATCCACCCACACACCCTTAACCCTTCATGCAGAGGTGTTTAGAGTGAAAGCCTCTCAGAGGGCAAAGTGGAGATCCAAATTGTAGGAATACTATGTGGTACAATTTCCCTCAAGCCTTTGTGGGTTTGTTTTGCGTATTTGAAAGCTCCCCAGTGTCAAACATTTCCTGCATGTAGAAAGTGGAAACTTTCTCCTGATAACACTAGCTTTCATGTTTGGGATGTTATATGTATTAAAAATGTGACAACTACATTCATTCTGAAGTGGTATAGATCCTGAGGATCCAGTACCATGTACTTGCTCCGACTTAACTGTTCAGCAGTTCACTGTTCAGTAACCAAAACCGAGTTTCCCATTCTCTTTGCCCGGGCAGTTTCTGGTATCTGCTATACAAAGTGTTGTGTGCACAGGACAAGACACCTGCATCCGGCCTGAAGCCTGCATCCTCCTTGCACTCCAGTTCAAGGGCTAGTTGTGAATGCTGCCTCCACAATACAAAATTCATGACTGAAGCACTTTACAGCCAAATTTTCCTACACTTCTATTCTTGTAGCCTTATGCAAGATGCCCAACTGTTAAACTGCTGTTTGAATTTCTAAATATTTCAGCATTTTTCTCCTTAATGAGCTCTGGAGCAGAGCAGTTAAAACAAGTGCAATCAAGGAGAGGAAATAGCTGTCATTGCTGCTCCATTCTAAAATTAGAAAGAGAAGGAGCAGCAGTACAGAGCAGCACCAGTTTGGTAGTCCTGTGCAGAAATGGATGGGGTGCTATCTGAGTTCAACCTAGTAATGAATGACTGTCAGGATACTGGCGATGTGAATAATTCACTGTGTGTGTCCCTGACATACCAGTGATGGTGGCATGTAGACGATAATACAGAAGTTACAATGAAAGTTCTCAAAAAACCCACACACAGCTGGAATACTGATAGGAGCCCCATGCGTGGTGAGAGAATAAGGCACAGGATCTGTACTGCTAGACCAGTCCCTATCTATCTCCCACAGTGGTGACCAAATCTTTCTAGGAAGTTCACAAGCAGGGCATGACAGAGAATGATTCTGTGTTAATGCATTTTTATCCTGCTCTTCACCCCAAAAAGGCTCCCTGAGCACTTAACAAATGTTAGTCCCTGCCCCCAGGCTTGCAGTCTCAATACATG
Source organism: Podarcis cretensis (assembly GCF_951804945.1). Classification (NCBI taxonomy): domain Eukaryota; kingdom Metazoa; phylum Chordata; class Lepidosauria; order Squamata; family Lacertidae; genus Podarcis; species Podarcis cretensis. Next base: position 35,379,203 of record NC_137177.1, read on the forward strand.
GCTCAAAATGAAAACAGACTGGGAAGGAGGATGGAAAAAAGTAAACTCAGGTGCTATTTATTCCTTAACTGATCAGCTGAAATGAAAATATTTCAAGGAGAAGAGGAGCCAAAAGTTGCTTGTCTTCCAGTAATGCTGGTTGAGAGGCCCCACAGTCCCATCTCACTTCTACAGCCTGGTGGAATGGTTGCTATAGATAACAGCTGAAGGAGGAGCCTGACGGAGCTAATCTTCAAGCAGAGTGTACAGAGGGGCCCTGCAATCCCATCTCTCTCTCCCCCCCCCCCACGTTCCCTGCTGCTGAATGACTGTATGTGCTGGTAGTGAATAGCCTCTGAACATGGTATTAACATTATAACTATGGATGTGGGAAATTTGGAGACTCCCTGAGTGTAATGTCAAAATACCCTTGACCTTCAGTAGCTCCCACCAAAAAATCCTATTGAAGCACTCTGATTACCTTGTGTTTAAGAAGGAATCTCCCTCCAGCCCAGACTGGTTATGATACTGGGATGTACATGTGGTGATGTTGTGATGTTGTGCTTTCATTTTCCTTGCAATGCAGCTTCACTTGCTCTAGTGAGTCCTCTGAAACTAGGCCTCTGTGAGTACCTGAAATTTCTCTGCTTGTGGTTTGGATTGCCTGGAGATCTGAGGGAGACCTTGGGGAATGGATGACACTTGGAACTAGGCATTTTGGTCCTTCCCTGCTCTATGAGTCTGTTCTGTCTCTTTCTGTTGTGTGATGTGAAAAATTGGCAACCTCTTGAGGTTTCTGTTACAGCTTAATAGCTGAAGGCACTTAGTTGGTGGGTGTTGATAGTATAACTGATTATCCCAGAATCTGCAGTGCAAGCCAAACTCTCCTATTGGTGAATGAGACAGAAAAGTTAAAAGCCATGCAGCAAAGGAAGAAAACAAGGGGCGTAGTTCAGTAGCAGAGCACCTGCTTGCATGCAGAAGATCCCAGGTTCAACTCATTGCATTTTCAGGTGGTGTAGGGAAATGTCCCTTGTTTGAAACCTGGAGAGCCAGTCACTGCTGACAATGCTGAATTAGCTGGGCCTATATTCTGATTCCAGATAAGGCAGCTTCCTATATGTTCCTAAGTGGTTTGCTCTCTCTTCACTCACCTCAGTCTGGAATTGGGTAAAAGAGACATACAGACAGGGCAGATGAGTTCAGGTTCTAACAACAACAACAACAACAAAATAATTTATTATTTATGCCCCACCTACCTGGCTGGGTTTCCCCAGCCACTCTTGGCTGCTCCAAACACAATATTAAAAACACAACAAAACATCAAACATTAAAATCTTCCCTAAACAGGGCTGCCTTCAGATGTCTTCTAAAAGTCAGATAGTTGTTTATTTCTTTGACATCTGATGGGAGGGCATTCCACAGAGCGAGTGTCACTACCAAGAAGGCCCTCTGCCTGGTATATTGGGCCGATGCCATTTAGGGCTTTAAAGGTCAGCACCAACACTTTGAATTGTGCTCGGAAATGTACTGGGAGCCAATTGGCTGACAAAGAGAAGTCTTCAACCAAGCCTTTGGCTGATAAACATACTATATCTGTTTAATTGTGGGGATTTTTTGTGGGGGGAGGTATTGGGTTGTTTTTGTTTTTATTATGTATTTTGTGTTTTTATCTTGTATTTTTATGCTGTGAAGTGCCCTGAGATCTCCAGATGGAGGGTGATATAAAATTAGATAGCTAGCCAGTCAGCCAACCTTAGGAAATTACCAGAGCACACTTGCTGTTGGTGGTATGGCTCACGTTGCCTTAGAAGAGCACCAGATGTGTGCCTGCTTGCTCCTCGCCCTTCCTGTATCTCTTGGTAAACATACTAACTTTTAAAAGATATTATTTTCAAATGTTTTACAACAAACAAAGGGAAATGCACAAGGTGCTACAATAACTCAGTTGCATGAATAAGAATTCTGGAGGTTGGAAGGTGGGCACTATGGTCTGGCTTTCCAGAGTGTGTGAGGAATGGGATCAAGTGCCTTCTGTGAGAGCAGTGCTGGCTGCGTAGTCTACTATAAGAACTACAAATTGCTGTGTGTGTATTTTTGTCTGGCAAATGGTGGTGGCACTACAGCAAAATGAATCCAAGAAGCCAACGGCCCTAAGAATAGACCTGCAGAAAGATTGTTGTGCACCTGACTCTGCTGCCTTCGAATTTGTGACATCCGGAATAGCAAGTTTGCGCACCTTGAAATGCAGGGCTGATCAAAAGATATTCAAGTTACTGCTCTGGAATGACACTCCTGATTCTATTTTGGAATGCACATGAGCTTTTCAAAGCCACATTTTCTGTCTCAAATGTTTTGCAGATGGGAGGAAGAGAAATAAATACCAAAACTCTTGCAGTGCAAAGCATGCAGAGGGGGCAGGGTGGGAAGTTTAGATCAGACAAACCACTGGAGTCTGAGCATGTTAAGTCAAGCTGACATACCTGGGGAGCAAGTCAGGAAGGCTGGAGCAAGGAACTCCAGAGTGGGTGGGGTTTGGGAGGTGACTCACATTTCCTGCGGGAATGAGAAGGTGGAGTTTGGCCCTTTGTTCTAGAGCCTGGAGAGCTGGTCAAACAGGAAGAGCTGATTTCAAATTGCAGTTGTAGGGCTGGAGGAGGAGGAGGAGGGTTGATGGTGAGAGCCAGGCGGCACCAGAAGAAGCGCGAAATAGGTGGATGGTCAAGAAGTGCCAAGGCAGCTGCAACAAGGCCAGCTCCCAGGTGCTCTGCAGAGACAACAAGAACAGAGGACTTTAACTCATGTATTTTGATGGCCTGATCCCAAACTGCAAAGATGTGTCGGCTGGGTGAGTTGGCTCCTCTCCAAAGTCAAAGGCAAGCGGGGCAGGGCAGACCCTTGGCACTTCCCTTCCCTAGAAAGGTGTCAGTACCTTCAGGCTTCCTTGCAACAGTGCCAAGTGTCCCACGATGCAACCAAACACAGCTTAAGAGGTTTGGCTCAGCATCTTCAGTGGCAGCCAACCTGGCCACCCTCTGGCTAGTGGATTACAGCTCCTATTAGTGTCAGTCAGCAAGGCTGTGCTGGTCCTGGGACTGATGGGAGTTGCAGCCCAAAACATCTGGAGGGCACAAAGTTGGCAAAGGCTGTTCTGTGGCATCCAAAGGGATCCTGGGCTTCAGTCGTATATGAGGGCAAGGCACACTGTTTGAGAAAGTGATTTGCCTAAGACTGGCTAGTAGAATAAAAATGGAACTCCTATTTTCTTCTTCAGCTCTTGGTGGTTTTTGTTCTTTAAAAACAGCTTTAGTTAGAACCATCAGCACACATGGGACTTTACAAATTTTCATAATCCCCCCCCTGCCCAAAAGGCAGGCACCTGTGCCTAAGGTGCGTAAGTGAAATGTTGACAAGTGAAGAAAACAGGGAGGAAGACACTGCGCCCTGGGAAATCACCTGTCTGCAAAGATGATTTCCAGAACAGATTCTTGAGAAGTACCTGCCCCCACCGGTTACCACATTGACCTGCAAGAGCAAAAACGGGAGTCTAAACCACTAGCATGCTGAATGTCCTTTACAATTTTACCTTCTGCTCCCTCCCCCCACCCAAAAACCCTACTTGCAGCCTGTAGACTTTGGGATGTTCTAGCAGGAAGATGACCTTGATTGCTGTTTGCTGTTTAACGAGTGGTTAATCTTTAAAGACACAGACTTGTTTTCCAAAGGAAATGCCACCTTGCTGGGACTTCCTTATGGAGCTTGAGTCAACATGCCTGAATGTTCTCCATAAACCCTTGATCCAATGGTGTGAAGTTTTCCCTCTGAAAAGGTGTCTGTCACCTCACTTCCTCTCTCTGTCTCTGTCTCTCTGCCTTGATCTGTGGAAGGTGGCTCTGCATCTTTCAATCAATCAATCAATCAATCAATCAATCAATCTTTATTACGGTCCAGAGACCCAACAAATCATTACAAATCAATACACAATTCATGCAGCCTACCTCCAGGTTAAACAAGCATTTTGTTTAGAATATAGGGCTCATTTGCATCTTTCTGTTCTGCAACACAGTTCTGTGTTCTACAGTGCAGTTGTGGTAAAGAGGAGCTTGCCCCACAAACAGCCACTGAGGTTCCTTCACTTCCTTTCTGGAAGGGAAGTGTTGATCCTCAGGCCTGGAACGCCTGACAAGTCTGGAGGTCTGGAAGTTGTGCCTTTTGTCAGGCTGTGGCTGGGGACCCCAGCTGCCACTTGACAGCCCGACCCAGTGGTTTTTCAACTTTAGATTCCCAGATATTGTTCAATGCCAACTCATATCATCCCATTGGCTTTGGGGGCTGGGGCTGATGGGAGTCCAACAGTGTCTGGGCACCCAAGATTGAACAACATTGGCCTAGCTTACAGTTTCGCCTCTGAGAGACCTTCCCTATGCCCTAGTCCAAAGAGCAATAAAGTATGCACACAGTGCAAATACTGTATAGGTGCAGATAAGCACCACAGGGGAATATTGAGAATGGTTCCAAACTTGTTCCTGCATCTGAGTTAGGTTAACTTGCCTTCCTAACCATTGACTCTTGTAACTGTTAACCTATTATGTTGCTCCTTCCCTCCCCATATCCAGCATTTTTCAGTAAATAAAATGTATATCATTCTGTATATTGGGCACTACACCAGCAATCTGGCAAGATAAATGGTTGCTTTTAATGGGCAAAGATGCAGTGGGGCTGGAAATAGAAAAGGTGTAATTTTTTCGGTACAATTTGTATATCTTTGCATATGGAAGTACATTGTGTATCTTGATTTATAGTCTCATATCTGTTCTGTCCTTCTCCAAACATATAATGAAATTACAAAGTCACCATAAGAAAGCAAATAGTGTGATAAATCAGCAAAAAGTGGGTCCCCTAAAACCTGTTCTATGGTCTTACAAGAATTTTTAAAAAACTGTTTTGCCAGAAGCTTCCATCTGCCTGGCTGAGGCTTCTGGGAGTTAGCATGGTGTCACCATAGAGTCAGTCCAAGATGTAGCCATTCAATAGCCTCCTGCATCAGACCTTTGGTCCACGTAGCCCAGGGCTAGGGAATCTGCAGCCCTACATAAGTTGCTGGACTACAACTCCCATCATCCCTGGCCATGCTGATAGGAGTTGGAGTCTAATATTATCTGCAGGACCCCAGGCTCCCCAACAGGAATAATAGATTTCTAGAGTTGGAAGGGATTTTGAGACTCATCTAGTCCAACCCCATGCAATCCGGAAATGTTTTGCCCAATGTGGGGCTTGAACCCACGACCCTGAGATTAAGAGTTTGAGGCTTTACCCACTGAGCTATAAGAACACAACACAGGAATCTGTCTAGTACTGACTCAGGCTCGTGGTCCATCTTGCTCAGTACTGTCTGCATTGACTGGCAGCAGCTGTTGGGACTGTCGGTCAGAGCAAGCAAGATCCTTCTTCCCTGGATACTTTAAAAGGAGATGGTTTACCCTCCAACTGTCCTTTTTTCATCTTGATTTTCAGGAGATATTGTATGTGTCTGTGGTAACTCCATAGGCATTGTAAATCAGGAACCTACCAAATCTGCAATGTTTTAGCTCTTTATTTAAAGTATTTATTTATATTCCATCACTTAGGGCTTTGACCTCCCAAGGTGATGTGCAACCAAAGGAGATACAATTAAAATACTTTGCAGAGAGGTTAGAAACATAAGAATCAGAATCACTGGCATTAAAATGTTGTCAAACAAAGGCAGAAGGGAACAAAATGGCCCTCATGGCTTGTTTTGAATGTGTGTGTTGAAAGGGCCTTTCGTAGTTTCTGTAGGAAGGTGGGGCCACAAGCATGGGGCCACCACCAGGAAAGCCCTATAGCCCTTGTGTCTTCCAAACTAGTAAAAGTATTTTTTACTCATTTTCCTATCACATTCAGCATATGCCTTATCTTTACCCCCCCCCCAAAAAAACCCTCTCTGCCAGTGCCTTTCTTCCCTTGATCTTTTACATGTGTTTCTTCCTCCGATAACAGCTTTCCCTCTTACCTCTTTTCTTTCTATTTCCAGTCTCTCTATTTCTCTCTAGTTCCTCCTTGCCACTATATTGCTGCCCAGCAACTGTGTTTCTCAGATGAGGCACCACTGAGAGTGCCATTTGCCCCAGAGTTGCATTTAGCCTGTACTAGAAACAGGCCTTTTAGTGTCTGAGTTCCAGCTCTCTGGAATAAATGACCAGCTGAAATCTGGCAGGTGCCTGGAGTGTTGATGTTTAGGCACCTACTGAATATCTTGTTATTTAGGAAGGCTTTCCCTCAACCATTTATGGATTATCATTTTTATATTCGATAAAATTGTTTTGCTGGTTTTGGAAGTTGTTGAATTGATTTTATTGTTTCCAAAGCTTGTGTTTTATTCTGCTTTTGTCGTGGACCTCACTTTGTTTGGCTTTAAGCTGTGAAGTTCTCTGAAAAATTGTATGAGAATAGCATTTTCAATCTTAAGCTTTTATCTCACTTTCTCGTTTCCTTCAGCACCTCTGGCCATTTCAAAGGAAGGAGACCTCCCTTTCTTCTTCCCCTTTGAACTTCTCTGTATCCCAGGGACTGCCTTTACACAGCTTTGGTCCAGCCCAAAGGCTCTGGCAGGGCAAGTGAGGAGGTCCTGCACAGGCTGCAGCGCTGAGGCCCACCTGAAAGTGGCCCAAGGCCCACAGTTTGAGGAATCCTGAGCCCTGTGCATTGAACTTGTGGTGTGTGGCTTGCCTCGTCACCGTTAAGAAAAATCTGCTTGCCTGCACCTCTAGTTCCCATCAAAGGCAGATCAGAATCTGGATTAGGGTGACTCACTATTGCCCACCAGTCCATGGCACTGGGTTGCTGGGCTGTACCACTCACGTACAAAAGCAGGAGCTCCTCATGACACCTCCTGCAGTCACACACACACACCAAGGAGTGCAGACAGCAGCTGTGTTGATCCATGGATTTAGCTATTTTATGCTTTATAGCAAGTCCGCAATGCTATGTATGGTTTCCTGGGAGTAAACTCCCTTAAGCTCATGGGTGTTTGCTTCTGACTGGTAGGCTCAACTTGTAAAGCACCTTGAACTTTAGCAAAAGACCTTCAGCAGCTTAAATGGAGCATTTAGCATTTAACTGGAAATGCAAACAATTCATGCTGGGCATGAAGCTGTAACCCCATCAAAGAAAAGGGAAGCAGTACCCAGCCTCTACTTGGTTAGTTTCCTCATTCTCTTGACTTCCACTGTGCTAAGCTCTCACAAACCTCTTTGTTTTCTTGTGAAGGTTGGTGATGTTTCCATGTTGAATCTATTGATTTGTTAAAATTTTTTCATGGCCATTTAAAAACAATTTTGTAATTTTAAAACTTGATTGTAGGTTGCCTAGAGAACTACCCTGTTTTAGGTGACTAACAAATCAAATATTGACATTAGGGAAGTGCTGTTCCTGTGCTCCTCTAGATGCCTGCTGAAAACTCCTGTTTCAGAGGACATATCCAGACCACATGATTTTGTCACATCTGTTCTTAAATTTTTAGATATTTTTTTTAGTATTGTTTTAGATGTTTTAAGCAGTTTGTGCTTAAAAGACAAGAACATAAGGAGAGCCTGCTGGATCAGGCCAATGGCCCATCTAGTCCAGCATGCTGTTCTCACAGTACCCGACCAGATCCTCAATAGGAAGTCCACAAGCAGAACCTGAGAGCAACAGCAACACTCCTCTCCTGTGGTTTCCAGCAGCTGATATTCAGAGGCATAACACTGCTGACTGTGGAGGCAGAGCACAGCCATGGAGACCCCTCTCCTCCATGAATTTATCTACGGTAATCTTCTTTTAAAGCCATCCAAGTTTGTGGCCATCCCTGCCTCCTGTGGGAGCAAGTTCCATGATTTAATTATGAGCTACATGAAGAACGGCTGTCTTTTATCTGTCCTGAATCTTCCAACATTCAGCTTCATTTAAATGTTTTTATTTATTTTTTAAAGTTTTTTTTTTATTACTGAAGGGTTTGCCACCCTGAGCTCCTTTGGAAGGACAGGGCTTAATAAAATAAGTTGATAATAAAACTCGAAAGCCTCGTTATCTGCTTGCCAGAGCAAGGAGAAACTGTCAATTGCTCTGGCCCTCCTGCGGATGACAACAGAGCACAGAAAGGAGAGGAAGAAAGCAGTGGGCTTTAGAGACATCCAGTTTCACATATATATACCGTATTTTTTGCACCATAACACTCACTTTTTTCCTCCTATAAAGTAAGGGGAAATGTCTGTGCGTGTTATGGAGGGAATGCCTACGGGTGGCATGCCTACGGATTTTCCCCCTCTAAAAACTACGTGCGTGTTATGGTCGGGTGCGTGTTATAGAGAGAAAAATACGGTACCTTATTTGGAGGTCTAAGCTGGCAGTGACGGAGCAGGAACAAGCTCTTGGGATCACTTCGGGAAAACTTGGTGAAAATGTTGTAGCACAAGGAAGGCTGGGGGTGGGGTGTGTGGAAGGGAAATTCCATTCTAGGGATTCTTAGGAAAGGATCAACATAAAACTGCCACGTTATATCAACTCACGTGATGCTTTTATACAAATCTGTGGCACAGCCACACTTGGTGTCCTCCATGTATAGAGTTCTGTGACCTTTCAAAAGGGATACTGTAGAATTGGAGAAGGGGCAGAAAAGGACAACAAAGGCAACCATCAAGCAACTGAAAGAAATTTCCCTCCCTATGTGGGAAAATTATGATGTTTGGGACCTAAACTTTCTAAACTAAGGTTTAGAGCAGGGGTAGAGAAACTAAGGCCTGGGGGCCGGATGCTTTCTCTAGGCAGGGAGGAAGCCCATTTCGCGCCACTGCTGCCAGCCCTTCAGCGAATGAGGCAGGCAGCAAACTAAGAAGGTGGCTGGGTTGTGTGTGTGTGTGTGTGTGTGTGTGGAGGAGGAGGACTACTTGCCCCCCTTGCAGTGTGCATAGCAATTTGGTTTTTTGATTGATAGACAGATAGATAGATAGATAGATAGATGATGATAGATAGATAGATAGATAGATAGATAGATAGATAGATAGATAGATGATAGATGATAGATAGTCCAGCCCTCCACAAGCTCTGAGGGACAGTGGACCAGCCACCTGCATAAAAAGTTTGCTGGCCCCTGGTTTAGAGAAAGGGTAAGTACTGGCGTGGCGGGGGGAGACATGATGTCTGGCATGGGGAGGTTTTTAAAATTTCTAAGTAGCTTGTTTTTATTGTGCTCCCAATGGCAGGAAGGGCAGGGCAATAAGGATGAAATAAATAATAATTTCCCTCTGGCTTTGTTTTACTTTGCAACATTCCATGCTCTGGGTCTAGGTGAGACAGTGGCTTGTGAGCCAGACTCAGTCCTGGAAGAAAGACCTCGCCTTCCTCTCTTTCAGGTCACCTTGATTCCAGCAGTGCCCAGAAGCTCTTGATGAAAACAGGACTCATCCTGATAGTCATTGGCCACCTAAACTTCATCACCAGCGCTCTGGTCCATGGGACGGTGCTGCGGCACATTGCCAACCCGCATGACACCATTTCCCTGCAGTATGCCATCTCCAACATTGTGACCGTGATCTCTGCCATCTTGGTACGCCTTTCCTTGCAGGGTCTTGGCTGGAGGAGGGAAGACTGACGTGCCTTCTCAGGGCCAGCTCTGCAAAGGCAGAGAGGGCACCCTTGAAGTTCTAGGAAATGAACTAAATGTGCTCCAGTTTGGGGTATGGTTGGCAGAGAGCAATTAAAAGTAGTAGTAGTAGTATCTTGCAGTGTAGTCTGCCCCCAATGGTGTAGCTGAGTCAACCCCTTTTCTGGCTTCCATACAAGTAAATGGTTGCTATTCACTCTTATGGTGGGAGAAATGATGTGCTTTTAGGGTAGGGAACCTGTGTTCTGTTTGAGGTTGGAGGCTTCTGGTCTACTGTGGGAATGGCCAGAGCCAAAAGAGGGGGAGCACTCATATTTAGTCCCCCACATGCAAATAGATGGTGCAAAGTTCTCAAATGTGCTTTATTCGCACATATGGCCCCTTGAATGCACCATTTGGATTTTGGGGATTTGGCTTCCCACACGTACAGCCCAGCTTGTAACCTTGTAAAACTCTTTGCGGTGTGTTATTTCCTGTCATCTGTCACCCCTTTGCAGACAATCTCCTGCGGAATAGCAGCAATTGTGCTCTCCAGATATGTATCCCGGAAATCACTGGTAAGAAACCCCTCTCTTGGAGCAGAGGCATCTCCCTTAAGAGGCAGGTCATGTTTCCGAGTGGAGGAGCCCTTCAAGGCTCTTAGTTACACCCAGCTGTTTATCGAAGCCTTGACCTTCAGGCAAGGGACCCTCTTTTTCATGAGACCCACCACCAGCTAAGTACTCTCCTATCTTAAGTTACTGTCAGCTCAGCTGCCTGCCCCACCCAGGAGATGAGATGATGGCATGGAAAGTTTGATAGCTTCAGAAGTTGTAAAATATCCCCACTGGCTGCAGCTCAAGAATTGGGGGAGTAAAGAGCCCCACCCAAGAATGATTGGTTTCCACATTACTACCTTGCAATCTATTTGACTCCTTCCTGGGGCTACTCCAGGAAGCGGGGGGGGGGGGACACCCATCTTGTGGGATGGTGGCTGTGCCAATTTTGGTGCGGGAATGCTTGGCTTGGGGAGGGGATGGGCATAGAAGCCAGGCTGCAGGTTTTGAAGTGTGCCACATTTAATGCCTGGCATCTCAATTTGGCTTTGAGAGAGTGGTGTCCACAAATCTTTAGAAATATATACATGAATGAATGGATACCAGAGCCCAAACACAACAGTGAAAGAAACACTTTGCATGTTCCTGGGAGTTTGTGGGTGTGCAAGAAATCTCAGCTCTCTGCTCAGCTCCCAGATGATGCACCCTGACCTTAGAGCATCCTTTCCCATGGTCACTTTGGGTGGGATTTGGGTGGGATCCCTGCTGCAGCAAGCCATGTGTGCCTCGCCTATTTGACTAGCAGACCCACCACTGTGTTCTCTCCATTGCAGAGATGGGCCGTTTTCTCCCTCAGCATCAGCAGTGTCCTCCTCTCGCTGTTCTGCTCAGTGGGGCTGGCCGTCGCCATCATTTACACATTCATCAACAATGGGCGATCCCTCCTGGCTCGTTGCACCTTTGCCAACGTGGATATCATCCAGATTGCACACGAGTGCCCTTTTGACCCCACCCGGGTCTATGTAAGTCTGCCAAGTGGGCTCCTGCCACGAGGGAGCTCTTGGAAGAAGCAATGGGAGAGGTGCTAAGATGGAGGGGGCGGGATTATAAAAAGCTTCTAGTGTAACGTTAGGGTTCTAGCATGGTTTAGTTCCTAACCTCTAGGGGCACTTTAATGCTGTTCCTTTTTCCTGCTGAGGATCCTCTGCAGTTTGCAGAAGTCTCTAGAGTCCATGCACACTCATTCAGCTAATGCAAGACCTTAGCTGGGTCATCTCTTGCGTTTCCTTGTTGCCCCATCTGGGATTGTGATATACTCTGGCCCTGGATTGCATGGGTTGATTGCAAATGCTGCATTAGGTGATCCGGAGGTCCTGCCTTCATGGCTCTATGAGGCATTGGGTTTTGACTCCAAAAATTTGAAGCCCCCCCCCCACGCCCTCTTTCCTCCCTCCCCACAGAGCTCTGCTTTGGTCCTTTGGGGCATCTCCTTCCTCCTGGATGCCATAGAGATCATCTTCAGCATTCGATGCTTCCTGATCACCCTTGTGCTCCTGAATCTGAGGCTGTGTCGCAGGCGGACACGCAAGAAGAAGGTACAAATCTCCTTGCACCACCCTCCTGATTCAGGTTCTTGTCTCCTTTGATCATGTACTCTGCAGAAGGGTTTGTTGTGTGATTCCCCCACTCTACCACCACTCCCAAATTCTGATAGCTCCTTGCACCTCCAGATGTTGCTGGATTACAACCCCCAATTGTTGGCTAAGGTGGGCTGATGACAGTCCAGTGGCATCTGGATGGCCAGAGGTGCCCCACCTGTGTAATAAAACAAATAAATTAGAGGCAGGATCTAAGATCTGAGACTGAGGGAGGCAGGTGAAGATCATACTGGGGACTGTTCTAGCTGGACTTTCCCCTTCCCCACCCAACTTTACATGTAATATCATTTGTTTTAACCCTTTTAACCTCACAGGGTGCCTTGGCAGAAAGGCAGTATAATAAATGCAATGATAAGTGAATAAATGCCACAATGCAGGGAACATCTGTGGCCCTCCAGGGTTTGCTGGGCCCCACCAATTCTAACCCTAACCCACTGGCCTCGTTGGCTGCTGGGAGTCTACCAGCCCCTCTGGTTATGTCAGTTGCCTGCTTCCATTCTTCACATTGGCCTTTGCCAGCTTGGAAGCCTTCCAGATGTTTCGGACTACAGCTCCCCATCAGCCCCAGTGATGGTGGCTGTGCTGGCTAAGGCTGATGATAAGCTGCTATTCAGAACATCTAGAGGGCACCGAGTTAACGGTGGCAGCTTCAGATGGTAGGCGAATGGTCTGCAGAGCCTTTACTCTGCAAACTGAAAGCAATTCCGCAGGGCAGCCGAGGCTCTTAACGCTGGCCTTCTCCTCTGATGCAACTGGGACCCTGAAACTCCTGGATCCAATTACGCCTGTCAGAATCTTGTCAAATATTCAAATTCAAGCCCTCTGGGGCCTTTGAACCACCTCTGAATAATTTGGCCAGTGTCACATAATTAGCAATTTGCAACTCATTGGTAAATTTGCATCTTGTTAATTCTGGCCGTACCTAATTTGCAATATACCTGCCAATAACAGAACCTTTCTATCATTTGTGCATCAGTGTGTCTGTGTGCCAGCTCCATATACACCACCCTGACAATGACACTGTGACCTGATTTGGCACATAAGAAGAGCCTGGCTGTTGGATCTGGCCAAAGGGGGCCCACCCTGCCTCTTCTGGGGAGCCCACAAAGCAGCGCCTGACTGCTGTGATTCCCAGCAACTGATATAGCACAACTGCATCTTATGCACATTTAAATTGCATTATTTCAACCACACATGGTTGAAGGTCGGCTGGCTGAAGTCCCACAAGTGAAATGCAAGAATGGCAGTGTTTTTAAGCTTTCCGTCTTGCTGCCGGGGGGCGGGGGCAGCACAAGGCCCTCTTGGTGGGCCTTTTGGGGGATGCTCTTGCAGTGCTGTCCCGAGTTCCTGCAAGATCTTGCAGAAGTATCCCTATCATTCTGGAGCTGGTGTCCTGAGTGAGTCTTGCCCTGCAATCAAGGCAAAGGGCTTAAAAGCTCTTTTTGCATGGGGAAACTGGGGCAGAAAAAGAAGCACCTTCAACTGACCCCAGAAGAGCTGTTTGAATACGAGACAGCGGCACATCACAGACATCTGTGGTGACCTAGCTGCCATATTTACTCTGATGAATGCCAATGGGATCTGTTCCAAACGCTCATTAAAGTTTTAATCAAAGGAATGTGGTCCAATGATCTAGATGTCTGTTATCTACAAACTGCCCCCCCCCGACCCATGAACAACTGGTTAACTGTCAAGACAAGTGACCTTCCTGATCTGATGAACTCCTCCTGCCCCCTTGCCCAGTTTGCCATGTGATGACTGTTCCCTCATGTGACAAGCTTCAGTATTTACCCCCTCGGTGAGCAATTGTTTTCTGTGAGATTTCCCTTGTTATGGTTAAAAAACAGCAACATGTTCATTCTGAGAAACAGAAATGACCTTGAAGTGGCTTTGCCGCACTTGGACTGTTGTTAATTCCGGCCTTTTTGATTTATAGGTCTCCCTGCAGATTGTCATGCCTGAGACCAGAGAAAGCTGCGAGGGCCACAATCTCCTGAGGTTGGACCGCATGGAGACGGCGCGGCTCTAGAGGCCAGTTGTTGCCGCCACCCAGATTGCGGCTGCTCTTGCCGTGTCATCTGGTGGCTTCCTCTGCTTCGCGGTCCAGCCTTGCTCCAGCCTGCATGGACGTGGCCCCTCATGCTTCCTCTCCGCAGTGGGCGAGGCCCAAAGCTTAGCAAGTGGGCTCCAGAAGCGGGAGAACAGTGGCCTCCCTCGAGGCCCAAACCTTTTACTGCTCTGATTAGCACTCTGGTGCTTTGTGCTGAGAAATCGACCCCAAGCGCTCCTCTCCTCCAGAACGAAGGGAGCTGCTGGGCCCACGTGGCTCCCGTGAGCATCTGAAATAACTCTGCGGGCCATTGCACTGAGACAAAAAAAACCCATTTTATTTTTGAAGCTATTAAAAACAAACAAAGCCTGTGGTTCCCTTCCCCCTCCCGCTTCCTGCATGCACTCCTGTGATGGATGAATGAAGGACTGATGCTTCCACTTCTGCAATGGGGTGGAGCTGGGTTCTTCTCCAGAGCGGAGGGGTGGCAATACTCTCAGCCATTTCTGAGGTAGAAAAGGGGACTGGAGCTCTGTCGTGAGCAAACAGCCCTCTTTGAAGAAGGAGGGTGGTGGGTGGGATGGCATTGATCAACAAATGCTCCCTTGGACTAATGGGGGGGGGGCAAATTTTGACTGGCGGGGCTGCGATTCTTGGAAGCTATTTTGCATTAATTTAGAAGGCAATGAAAACGGATCTATGGAAGACGGCCTTTTCCTTCTAAGAAGGCGTGGTAGCATTTGTTTGTGAAATTGTAAATTAAACTGACACTGCCTTCAGTATGTTAGAAGGGCCATCCGCATTGAAGATTTGGGAAATTTAAATTGAATGCATTAATTTAACCACTGACAGGTTAAGAGGCAGCTAATTAATCGGCTAAACAAGTTGTACATCGGTCTCTGCCAACCTTGTGCCCTCTATGTTTTGGATTATAACTTCCATCAGCCTCAGCATCATATGGTTGCATGAGGCTGGAGCTGATGGGAGTTGTAGTCCAAAACATCTGAAGTGCACCAGGTTGGCAGAGGCCATGGCAAACGGTGCCAAACCTCATCACCTTCTGCCCCACTGGCCATTTCCTCTTGCCTCACAGCTCCTTCTGCTTCTTTTCCAGCCTTGGGGTCAATTGCAAAGGGCACCATCTCTCAGGGCCCCTCTGAATGCCAGCCCCCAATTTTAGCTTCCTACTATTCATCCACGCAGAACAGCATAAAACATTCCATCACATCTTGGATAGTAGAGCTGGACAGCAAGCCTGTGATGATGCCCTCCATTTCAGAAACAGTTGTGTGGGCTGTACCATTCACTGTATTTGACTGGGATGCCTTCGCATTTCCTCACCCAGTTAATCCTGCTTGCCACGCATGCAGGAGCACAGTCTCCCCAACCTACTGCTAAAGTTTTAAGTCCATGTCCACTGAGCCCCCTCCCCACCAATTGCAAATACTCACTGAAATAGCAGGGCAGGGAGGAATGGACTTCAGTGCTCATGTGGTAGGTGGAGTCTAAAGCTGTTGTCTGGGCATGCTCTATGCTTCTAGAGATGGGTGGGTTAACAAAAAGGCATTCCAGAGCCGGAAGACCATTGGGTTGAGTGGTCTGGGGGGAGCAGACTGAGTCATTAGTGCAACAGTTCTCCTGGGTAGGCTGGGATTCATCTGGGCAAACCATACCTGCTGCCTCTCCCCATGGTGTCTCCTGCAGCCACACCCTGAGAACCCCAGCCTTCATTTAAAGTGGACTTTCAGCTCTTGGTAATTGTTGCTCCCTGCTTGCCCTCCCCAAGAGCAGAAATAAAAGCCCAACTCCATAGAAGCAGAAATGTGGGTGGGTGTTCACTAGGCACATGTATGCAAAGGAACAGATTTTGACTGCCTGGTTCCAGGTTTCCCATTTATTTATTTGCAAAGCACACACCCATGGGTTGTGTGGCCAAGCCCTACATGGTTTCTGGCCGGGAAGGGAGGCAGCCAGATCTGGCCAGCCTGCACAGGTAGTAGCCCAGCTGCCTGCTTCTGATCTCTCACCCACAATGCAGCAACAGGAACTGCCTCGCTGAAGCTCAATGTGGGGCCTGGCGCCCCCACATGGTGAAACATGTAACATGGACAATGTGTCTGTTTATTGAGGCCTCAGTACTCTCTTATTAGTGCCAGCTGAATCTGAGCCATCCATGTGTATCAAATTGTACAGTTGGAAGGGAACCTTGAGGTCCATCTAGTCCAACCCCCTGCAGTGCAGGAATATGCAGCTGTCCCAAACAGGGATTGAACCTGCAACCTTGGCATTATCAGCACCAGGCTCTTAACCAGCTGAGCATATGGATACCCTGGGTCAAATCTCACACCCATTCGTTGGTCTTAACTGAGTCATTGCTCTCTCACAGCCTTCAATCTGTAATACAGGGAATGAGAAGATTGGCCTACCTTGCAAGGGTGGTGGTGAAGGATTAACTGGTTGTGCTCAAGAGGAAATTGAAGATGTTTTTATCTGCCCAGGCCATTGGATGGGGGTAGGCACTGGAGTTGTATGGTTTATTATTATTATTATTATTGTACACTGGATATTGTTGTCTTTTTATGTTGATAACTGACTGCCTTGGACATCTTTCAGAGAGGGAGATGGGATATAAATAAAACTGATAAATAAATAAACTACAGACATGTGAAAGTGCTGAAGGGATGTGAATGCCTAACCTTGGCTTCTGAGGGGTTGGCTTCTGTAACTCTTCCTCTATGGGCAGCCTTGAGACCCGATGAGTCCCTTGCAGCTTTTCAGGGTCCAATGGAGGGGCTCTCCTTGACTGCGCCAGGTGCTCTAAGGTGTGCACCCTGAGACAACAAATGTGGAAAGGCTTAAGGAAGGGGGCTTGGGCTATTCCTTTCAGTGGCGCTTGGAACAGAGGTCAAGGATGACGCTCTGCCCTTCCTGAAACAAACACGCAAGGAAGGTGTGGGTTACAAATCAACCAACTAAATAAATTGCCCTACATGCTGTCAATGTGTGATTCCTCCTCAGGTTCTTTATATGCTGATCTGCGGGCACCTGAAGGCCATCGAGGCCCAGCACCTTTCAGTGAGACAGGATTGTTTGCGTTCAAGCACCCTTGAAAAGTGTGAGACTGCTCCATGTGAATCAGACAACAACCAGGGTTTGCATGTAGTGTAGGTGAAAAATACTAGCTCTATACTGGAAAGAGATGCTCCTAAATGATGTGAATGTGTATATTTGTGCTTATATTACATTGGCCTGTGCCAACCTGGTGCCTGCCAGATGTATTGGGTGACAACGCCCAACAGCTCCAGCCAACAGGTGCTGGCTGGGGCTGATAGGAATTGTAGTCCAATACATCTGGTGGGAACCAGGTTGGCAACGGCTGTTCTATACGTAATATATTCTCCTAGCCAGGGTCGAGAAGCCAACAACTACACAGAGTACTGAGCAAATGACCACTGCTAGTCCTGCTCATTGTCCCATCATATCTTTTAACATCCCCCCCCCCCCGCATCTCCTTCTTCCTTCTGAGATTTCATTCAGTTTCCCAAGAGTCTCCCTTGGCAGCCCCAAATCCTAGAGGGCTTGCTTTACAGAAAGAGACAGCGCAAGGTTCTCAAGAGGTTGAACTGGACCCCAGGCAGCATATTCTGCTCCTGTAATTAAAGACGTACAAACACACACACACACATACACACATGCAGTCACAGTTATAGTGCATCACAAGCAGCAGTCAGGTGTGGAAAACAGTTTGCAAAACCCAAATGCCAACACCTCAGCAAATGAGCTGGCCTGTGTGCTCCACCTTCTTGCTGCCACTGTCCTGACCACACAGGAGCCCCCACCCCCACATCAGTGTCACATTCATACACAACTACAGTGTTCAGGGGAGGGGGAGAGAGGAAACCTGTGAATCAGAAGACAGAAATACGTCGGCAGTGCCATTTGCCTCCTTGGGGACATGTCCGTTACCCCAAGGGGAGAACTGGGAAGCTGGTCACCTCCTTGGGGGAGGGGAGAGACCGTGAGCCAAGTGAGGTGTTGGTGGTGGTGCCGCCTCCGCTTCCGAAAGCTGCCTTGTCCTGCCGCTGCTGCTGCTGCTGCTGCTGCACAGGGAAGACAGGGCGGGGGCGCTCAGAACTGGGAGGCGCTGCTGGGGTCACACTGCAGCAGCCTCACAATGGAAGGATCACTCTTGGCACCCTTGATGAACTCTTCCAGGGACAGTTTGCCTGGGGAGGAAAGACAGGGGAGAGCAAAATGAACACGCTGTCCAGAAGGGAGCCTAGAACATCACGGGCTCAGGACTGGTTGTGGCAAACCGGGGATCAGGGCCCATACCTGACACACCTGTGTCTGACACACACAGAGAAGGCACAGGACTCCCAGGAGCCCCACCTTTTATGGGATTCCCTGAGATCAAAGATTTGCTATGTCCAATTTGTCCAACCCAGTGCATAGTTAACAACCTTTCTCTTCAGGCTGGCCTTTCATCTTTCAGCATCACAAGGAGCACGTGGAGGTTTCCTGTCACCTCTCCCCTCGTTTTACTGTTTATTACCCTACCTCTTCCCCATGGCAAGACTCCAAGGTCAGCCAGTGACCACACCTGAGCACCTGCTTAGCTTCCCTTAGGCTGCTGCATTATATTTATATGTAGGGTCGAGAGCTTTCCATCCATCCATCCATCCATCTCACAGCTGCACTCACAGTGGTTGATGGGAGTTGTTGTCCAAACCATCTAGACTGGTTGTTCCCAAAGTGGCAACCACCTTGCAGGTGAGTTAGCAGGAAGAGATCTTCCTTCTCCAGGGCTTCAGACCAGGGGGCATTCCCCAATCCTACACAGAGATGTGTTTGGGGATTGAACCTAGGACCTTCTGCATGCAAAGCAGATGCTAAAACCTGTCCTTGCAACAGGAAGGCATCTTGGCTTTCCTTCCCTGCCTCCCACCACCTTTGACCTCCAGCTTTGCCAAATCACTGTGTGGGCCATCCTCCTGTCACTCTCCTCCCCGCCCCAACTGATATATTTAATCAGCATGCCTGCCTTTCCATCTAAGAGCTCTGGATTTAAGGATGATGGTTGCCTCTTAATCTTTCTCTCCTTTCATTTACCATCATTATTGGTATCCATCTGTCGGAAGATTTTCTCCGTCCGCTTCTCAGGAGTTGACTCATCTTCAGGCATCTTCATCACAGACGAGACCATTTTGTAGATGGCCTGTGGAGAAGGAGCAGGGAACCAGTTGAGACACAAATTCCGAGCTGCAGCCCTGTGGGGATGGTCAGCTTAAGCAAGGAGTTCTCTCCCTTGAGCTCTATTTTGCCTTTCCGGCAGATCAATAAAGAGAATGCCATGAGGGCTGGAGAAAGCGGCTCCTCTTAAAAGTGCATAGTCACAACCAGCCCCCAAGCCTCTGAAATTCTTGCCGGGGGTGGGGAGAGATATTTCCAGGGGAAAAGGCTGCCCTTTCCAGGCAGCTGAGCACTCCCAACACCTGAATTCGTATTTTAAGACAGGCCAATGTAGTTCCCTCCAACACCCATCATCTCTGACCATTGGACTTGCTAGCTGGGGGTGACAAGAGCTGTAGTCCAAAATATCTGCAGGGCGTCACATTGGCTGCCCCTATGATAAGGTCTGCCAGAAACTCTACAAAAACCTTCCCAACCTTCCCAATGCAACACTAACACACACCGGCAGGCCCATCTCAGATCTTCAGGTTGTGCTAAGATTCCTGCCACGGGTCAGAAGAAAGCGTGTGAAATTCACCAGCCTCCTTGCGTGCCAGGCTAGCAGCACAGTGCAGATGGCAGGGATTGATGGGGAAGGGCCCTCCAGAGCAGCCCGTGACCTCCCCAGCATTGTCTGGGCAAGCTGGGCGATGCTGGTAACTCAAGAGCTGCCAGCACCATCTGCTCAGCTCTGGGTTTCCTGGTTTTGCTCCGGAGCTTCCCACATCTAATGCATGTCTAATCCTCTCCCCACCCTAGTATCTCTTGCCCTAAGCCAGCTTTCCCCAACCTTGTGCCCGCCAGATGCTTAACAGCTGCCATAAGCCCCAGCCAGACCAAGGGTAGGGCAGGCTTCTCTAAGGAGTGGTGGAGGCCCCCTGGGTAAGAGTCAACGAGAAATGCCACTATGTTTGTGCAATCTCCAAGCGCTCGGAGGCCAAAAGGAAGAAAGGAGAGCAGACTTTATTAAATAAAAAAGCAGCATTTACAAAATAATGTTCTTTTCTTTTCTTTTTTACCCAGGCATGCTGTTTCCCAGGAGGCTTTGTGCATTGCGTGGTTGGAGAAACTGGTAATTAATATTCTAAACATTGAGGACAGGATTCAATGGGGAGGAAAACAAACTGTAAGGACAGATGGGGAAGTGTCTCTGTCTCTCTGTCAGTCTTCCCACCACCCCCACCCTTCTGCATGGTTGCCCTGCATGGGGCAAGATCAGAGTCCAGGAGGGCAAACCCAGGCTAACAGCAGCAGCAGCGACCCTTAATGCCGACATGCAATACTCTCCTGCCACCAGGAGAGGGCAATATAAAACTAGGCAGGAAATTCAGTAAGAACACAGGCATTGCACCAGCATCCTGCAGCAGCTGGAGACAGATGCGTCCTGCAGCTTCCAAGGAGAACCTGGAGGTGATGTCCACTTTCCCCTGCTATCTCCTATACTACCTCTGCAGACAGCTGTTAACAGAAAGGCTATCCTCTGTGAATTTGCCAAACCCTTAGTCAGTCTAAGCGACTGACCAAACACCACTACCTTGTGGCTGTGAGTTCCATAAGCTGGCTGTGTGTTGTGTGAAGTCAAGTGACTTGCTTTTGGAGCTCAGTGACCCTGAATTCTAGTATGAAGTGGTGGGGAGGAAATGTTCCCACCCTGGCACCCTCTGGATGTTGTGTGGGATTTCCAATTCCCATCAGCCCCAGACAGCGTGGTCAACGTCCAGGGATGTTGGGAGCTGGAGTGCAGCAGCATCTGGAGGGAGGCAGACTTCCCAGGCCAGCTGCCACCGAGATCAAGGTGTCTGGTCTGTGTTGCATTTCCATAACCTCATAAGATGCTTCCTGGGAAGTCCCTGCTGAGTTCTTTTTTCTAAGGAAGCTGCCTTGGCTACTCTTCCAAGCAACCTCAGGAAAAGTAGGGCACACACCCTCCTCCTCACCATGTTTCATTGCCCTGTGTGAGTACCTAGCAAATTCCACAAAAGCCCCTCCGGATAGACAGATCAGGGGCCAGGGCCAACCATGAAATGGCCATGATACTTCAAACCAAACCAAAATAAGTGAGGATTTCTGATCACTGATTATTTTGTGGCAATTATCATCACCATCACCACCATCATAATCATCATTGCAAGCCCTTGTCATTCCCATTTTACAGATAGGGAAGATAGGATGACCCTTCCAGTGAATTCTCACATCTTGGATAAAGGTTTGAAATCCAGGATTCCAACACCAACTCCCTCACTGATGCCTCTGAGTTCACGGCAGCCATTTGCTACGAAGTCAGCCTCCCCCAACCTGGTGCTCTTGAACTGCTCTGGACTGCAACTCCCACCAGCCCCAGACGGTTGGATCCTTCACAGATCTGGGTTTTCAACCTGAAATGGGATGTTGTTATTCTTTCTACCTCTCAAGAGGAATGGGTAAATGGGACCCTCGACTGATCTTGGAACACACCCAGCTTTAATCCACCTGCACAAAAAAGAAGCCACCCTCCCAGGTGCTCCAATTTCTCTCTGCCAAGGACACTTCAGAGCTCCAATTTATCCAAGACCCAGTTAAAAGATTCACGGCTGCCTCCAAGCAATCTGGACTAGTTCTTGCTTTCTGTGGGGAACCCACCTGTTCTCTCCCAAAAAGCAGGTGCTTTAACCCGGATGGGATCAAAAACAACCATAATGTATGTCAGCGTGGAATAAAAAGGGATCCCCAAAGGCAAGTTCATTTACAAAGGGTTTCTGCTCCCTCCCCCACTCTGGCTGCCTAGAGGAACGTTCGAAGTAAATTGTGGTTTGAAAGACACAGAACCAGAACAACAGCAGCAGCAGGCTGAAGTCAAACCTGGTTCTCTTCTGGGTGTAAGACAGCATTCCTCAACCTGGTGCCCAGATGTTTTGAACCACAGCTCCCATCAGCCAGTGTGCTGCAGTCCAAAACATCTGGGAGGCATCAGTTTGTGAAAGACACCAGAGTTGGACCCACCGAACCTGCAGGCTCCACCGCCTGTTTTTACCAGGGCACAGCCCAGGAAGCTGCTGAGGACCAGGGCTGCTCTTTGGAGAGAGATCTAGGCTATGAACACATTCATGGCTTAAAATGGAGTGAGGTTGCTTCCCCCCAATGCATACAAGCCCCATTTGCACATTGCTGTACACACCAGAGAAGGGGACAGGAGCATCTTTGCTCGATGCGCATGACCCAATTTGTTTCCCCAAACCTGCAATCCTACCTGAACTCCTTTCCGAAAAACAGCTGTCTTAACAATGCACACCTCACCGTAAACCATGGTTTGTGTTTTCAAATCAGATGAAAGCTGGCTTGAGGAAAAACGTATTGAACAGGGATATTTCTCAAAAGACTACAGGATTGTGGCTAATGTCACACATGCTCAGCTTCCAACCCCTGTGGTGGGAGCGCACTGGAGCCAGAGTAAACAGTCTTGTGTACATAGCCCTTGGTATGCACTAATGTGTCACATGTGTATACTAATGTCCCTGATGCAGTTTACTTTAACAAAGAAGAAGAAGAAGAGAAAAGAAGTTTTGGGAGGAGACAAAGTGGAGAAATGTGGGGGTGCATGGCACTTTTCTGGTTCACTATTTCCCTGCTCCAACCTGCCTCATCTGTCGGGGTTCGGGGTGTCTCTGCTCCCAGACTGTAGCTGTCCTAAACACACAAAAAGCCTCCATTGCAACAGCCTTGGTGAAGGTGTTGTGAAATTCAGCCTCTCTCCTACTGAAGACCTTTCCAGCTGAGTTCCATTTAGGGTATTCCTGAGATGTCAGACGTAGCTTCATAGGGTCCCAAGAGGCCTCCAAATTTTAACCACCAAGGGATGGAGAAATGTGATGTTTCAGCACTTCTGACCCCTCTCTGCTCCTTCTCTGAATAACATCTAGTTCTTATCTAGATGATGAGGTAAAAGCCAATATGAAACCAAAAGGCACCGAGGGGAATGGGGCAAAAGCGGGACAGGGTCCAAGCCTCATGCCTGTGCCCACTGGCAAGTCCCTAGTTTCCTCAGTCTCAGTTCCATCTCCTGAAAAATGGGAAGAGGAATAATAGGAACAGTGATGATGAAGGTGATGCTGTGACACCTCTTAGGGAGGAGCTGTGAAGAGCTGAAATACAAATCCCACAAAGCCGTCTGAAAAATTGCTACCAAAATTATTAGGGATGGACTCTTCTACAACTGTGCCCTGGGGCTCCTTTGAGAGGTCTGTAGCTTTGCATCTTGCAATATGGACCTAATTTCCCATCCAAATCACCGATGGGGGGGGGGGCTTCCTTTGACTTGCTGACACTGGTTGGGATTAAAGCCTCCATGTCTCATTTCATCTTGTTGTGGCACGGAAATGGAACAGCTGTTCCTGCCCTCCCCCCCCCTCTAGTGGGCAGTGAAGGGTGGGGTGAGCAGTTGCCAGAGTAGGAAGGCGCCCCGGGTGCCCCGGCACAGAGGGATCCATGAGGGGCAAGCCAGTCACACCCTTCACCCCAGCTAATCTGCTCCCTTTGCCGATTAAATTTCCATGAAAAGCAGCTCTCCCATCTCCTCTGTCGGGCGTATCCTCCTTTAAATCTGCAGCAGCGCTTAGAGAGTGACAGAGAGAGGGGGAGAGAAAGAGAATAAGGCACACAGAGAGAGTGTGGAAAAGAAGAAGGGAGGCAGACAGACATGAAGGAAAGGCCTGTCTACAAAACCGGAGAAAACCCCTGGGCTTCACTGACAGGTCATCCACTCACCCACACCTCCAAGGAATTACTCTGGGCCACTGCAAATACTGTTGATAAACACAGCCTAAATACATATCTTAAAGCTTTGTGCGTTAATCAACTGAAGCATAGATTAAATCATCACTACTAACGGCACACACTCAAGATTAATTACCCCATAAGACTGGATTTGCCCACTCCTTCAATTAGGACTGCAAGCTTTGATCAACTTAATCAGCACATTAACCAACTATGGCTTTGGTTGATTAAGCAGTGAGGGCCAGTTTTAATTAGGGGGAAATTCTGAAACTGTTGAGTTTTAGGGTCCAGTTATGCAGAACTATTTTGGTCCTCCTGCATTACATATCTTAGGGGTTGAAAAAGGCAATGTCAACACTTCCCTTCAAACAGTGAGTGGTAGGTGGGAAGAGAAAGGCTGCTTGAAATAAACCCAACCAAGATGAGAACTACATCAAATGCTGCAGTGAATTCTCAGCTCCTGTTCAAGCCTCCAGCCAACCCTAAAAATGAGCATTTCGTTGCTATATATTGGGGGATATAATGTTTCTGGAGAGTGGGGAGAGCACATCTGTTTTCCTTTCTTCTCACTTGACACCTCCCAATGTAGTGCAGGGGGAAGTTTTTTCTTTCCTCCACCTCATGACATGCATCTTCAAGCCCTTATTTCTGCCTCTAGTATACTATAAGCAATTGGGACTTCCATTGCCTATCTGAGACCCTGAGACTACAATTCCCAGACAAAATTCATCACTGAAAGAGCTCCCATGAGCCCATAGTTCCCACCATGGAGGAGTCTCCCTGTCATTTCTCTGCATGATTTGCTGCTTTGGTCTCACCTCCTTCTCAGAAGCCTGATTTAAGACTGAGGATCTGCACTGGGTGCACCTGGATCATTCACTCATTTCTGGTGTCGAGACACCAGAATTGCCTTTTGCACCTCTGCATGGTCCACCCATGGACAGTCTGCTTTGACTGGGTTTCTGCTCTGACTACATGACCTCAGGGTCCCTTCCAACTCTAAGATTCTATGATTCTAGGAACTCTCAGCATCCCCAGACAGCAGGAAACTGTGGTCCAAAACAGCTGGAGGGAAGAGTGTTGTCAGATGCTCTGATACACCCAGGGATGGCTTTAGAGGTGGATGAGCTGGAGCACTTGCCCTCAGTGCTAAGCTTGGTCTGCAATGAGCTCATAAGCACTTTTCACTTTCCCCCAAAGTTCTGTGGGGTGTCTAAGTACAACATGAATCTGTTGGTGTTACAAATTCTTTCTCAACTTCCAGTTTCACATCCCTTTTTAAAAATAAGATTTTTTTAAAAGCTTTTTCAGAATAAACTAATCTGATCTAAATAAAAACAAAGAGAGAAAGAGAAAAGAAAACACCAGAGGGGAAAAAAAAGAATAGAATAAAATAGAATAGAATAGAAATAAAAACAACTTCCGGTTTTCCGACTGTCAGTCACATAAAAGAAATTATTCAAAATATTCACTCTAGAATGACACCCAACTAATCCACTTTCTGTTAGGCAACATTTCCCCAATCTTTCGACCTTCATGTCCTTTTTTATAGATTAAAAACCAGCAAAGCGTGACAATGCTCCTAGGACAACATTACCAACCACCGTAAGTTCTACAAATACTGCAGTAAGCCGCATAAATAACAACTTCAAAAGCTGTCAGAGGTAAAGCGATCAATGTTGAAATCGGATAGGTTTTTCTTAAGCGATAACCTTCAAGACAGAAATACAAAAACCTTGCTCAGAACTGAAGGAAGCAGGAAACAATGCAGGGAGCTCAGGGTATTTTTCATGGACATGGCTGGGAAAGTTTTGGGGGAGCTGGAGAGCCTGTGTGGAGAAGGAGAAGAGAAGGAGAAGGAGGGGAGGGACAAAGGTTACCTGCACAATCTCCAGCATCTCCTCCCGGCTGATGTAGCCGTTCCCATCCAGGTCGTACATGCTAAAAGCCCACATCAGCTTCTGCTCCAGTTTCCCCCGCGAAGTGACACTCAGGGCGATGATGAACTCTCGGAAGTCAATGGTGCCATCACCGTTGGTGTCGAAGGTGCGGAAGACGTGCTCAGCAAACTTGGAGGCATCACCGTAAGGGAAGAAGTTAGCATAGATCTTCTTGAACTCCTCCACATTGAGGATGCCGGTGGGACAGTCCTTGAGGAAGCCTTTGTACCACTCCTGGAGCTCCAGGTCAGAGAACTCTGTGTTTTCCCGGAGGTCTTGGAGCATCTCCGGGCGCAGCTTGCTGTTCTGCTTCCCCATGGTTGGACTGGAGGTTTAAAACTGAAATGCAGGAAGCAAGAGGGAGTTTGGCATGGAACGGCTACCCATGGTACCAACATCCATTTACACCCTGCCAGGGCTTGCTCAAAAAAGAGCCCTGCATGAGCAGACTGTTTGCACATAGGGCTGGGCAAATGCATCAATTTTAGTGTCTTTCAGTTTTTCATTTCCCCACATTTCCACATCAGCTTGTGACTTTTTTTTTTATTCTTTAAAGTCCCCATGAAAATTAACCAGCATTTTAGTGCAAATTTCTCATAATATATACACATTTTTGTATGCCATTTTGCCAAACCTACAAATTTTTTTGCTAAGCAATTCTCCTTAACACAATGCATTTTATATGTGCATCTTATGCACACTTTACCCTTTTTATACGTATTACATGGCTGGAAAACTGCTGTCTCAGTTCACATGTTTTAGAAACAGCAAATTAGGTGCATTCTATTTTAAATGTGAATTGAATTAACTTTCTCTCCCATTTCTACCTTTTGTCAATTCCTCAGGAAAGTACACAATGGTTTTAATTTTTATTTGGACTTCCATACACAAACTAACATCTGATTATTTTATTTTTTAATTTTTTTAATGAAAGCTCAGATATTCAAGAATCCACATTCTGTGCTCATTTATCAGATTTTCTGATAAATCCAGCTTACACAGAACACAAGCAACTCTGAAAGCTGAAAGAATTAATTGCCAAGAGGCGTATTATTAAACATGGTATTAATAATACATTGATATTCTCTCTCTCTCTCTCTCTCTCTCTCTCTCTCTCTCTGCATTTGTTGAAGTCAGTAACCTGCCCAGAGGACTTGGTGGGTGGGTGACCTAACAACAACAACAGTAATAATAATAATAATAATAATAATTTTTATTTATATCCCGCCCTCCCCAGCCAAGGCTGGGCTCAGGGTGGCTAACAAGCAATAATAAAAACAAGTTGAATTAATACAACTTAAAAACAAGATTAAAATACAACATTAAAATATTGAAACATAAAAATGCAGCCTCATTGCTACAATGCTACAAAATAAATGAATAAATATTCTAGGTCAGCAGAGCTTTCTTTTTCTTCTTATTTTTAAAAAGCAGCCCCACCTATGACAGATTACAGAACTACAACCCAGAGGTGTCCAAAGCAGGGATAACTGGTGTGTCATGCTTCTCCACAGAGGGACGCAGCAGCCGTACCAACCAAATTTGGGGAAAGGGGCTTTGCTGCCACTTAGATACCAGTCAACTTAGTTCTAAGCTGTGGATGTAGCAATGCCAGGTGCTACTGTCAAGGGAGGCCTTGCCTATCAAGACACACCCCCCCCCCCTAAGTTATCAGCAGCAGCAAAGGTGAGTGGCTCACCGTTTCGGGAATCTGCTCTGGGACAAAGAGCATTGTGCCTGCTCCCTCCTCCATTCACAGACACACACTGCAAGGCTACCTCTGTAACGTGAACAGGGCCTGAAGTGATTTAGAAATGTCAGTATGGGGGGAATCAGTTCTGGGTGGCACCAGTAGGGAAAGGAAGTTAAGATCTGACTAGTTTCCATTTTGTGTACAGTTGGGAAGCAACACGTGGCTCAGTAAAGTTTATGCCTTCTAATCCAGTCTTTGTGGCTCATTTGTAATCTTCTCAGCCTCACCTACCTCACGGGGTTGTAGTGAGGATGAAATGAGGGTGGCGAGGGACCATGTATTATGCTACCTTGAGCTTCTTGGAGGAAAGGTGGGGTATAAATTCAATACATACATAAATCATCATTGTCTTGCAAATACTAAAACCTCCTCCCGACCCCAATGCGTGCACAAAGTACTCCATAGATGTCATCAACAAGGAACTTGCAACAGCCACAAAATGGTTGCTAGATCACATTCTGCCTCGTTGGTTGCATTCCCACATCAAGGGATACCACATCTAACACCAGTGTTGCAGGAACGCTCCTGGGCCAAATTTAAGGTTATAAATCCCTAAACAACTTGGGACCAGGCTCTCTGCAAGACCACCTTGCTTCCTCCCTACTTGCCCATTCCCGGCAATCATCTAGGGAGACCTCCTTTGTGGTGCCACATGTGCCAGAGGTCTATTGCACAGAGGCTCAGACCAGGTACATACCTGCCAGATGGAACTCATGGTCCATGGAAGTTTATCTGTTTTTACTCATCTTATTTTTATTCTTGTATACAGTATCCCTGTGGTGTTTCACAGTTTATTGCTGAAGTTAATGGTTTCCTGAGCACACAGACGCTGCTCCGGTTATACCCTTCCCCACCAGCCAGTGGGAGCAACAAGTCACCATCCCACACTTTCCACCATTCTGTCTGAAATGGGGGACTGCAGTTTGTTTTGCTCCTAACAAGCCATGACACGAACCCACAAGGCTTGTTCCCAGAGGTGGTTTGTTTGAGCTAATTTGCAGTTTAGATGCAACATTACGCGAGGGATCTGTGGTTTGCTGCTCATGCCAGGAGTGATGCAGGAGCAACCTCTGTGTTCATGGGAATCATAGAATTGTAGAGTTGGAAGGGACCCCGAGGGTTATCTAGTCCAACCCCCTGCAAAGCAGGTATCTCAACTAAAGCATCCATGGCAGATGGCCGTACAACCTCTGATTTAAAAACTCCAATGAAGGAGAGTGCATAACCTCTTGTGGGAGTCCATTCCGGTGTCAAATGGCTCTTACTGTCAGAAAGTTCATACTAATGTTTAATCGGAATCTCCTTTCTTGTAACTTGAATCCATTGGTTCGTGTCCTACCCTCTGGAGCAGGAGAAAACAGACCTGCTCCGTCTTCCATGTGACAGCCCTTTAGATATTTGGTGGCTATATGATGGCTATTATACTCCCCTCAGTCTCCTCTTTCCCAGGCTAAATACACCCAGCTCCATTCACCGTTCCTCATAAGGTTTGGCTTCTACAAACTGTGGTCCACCAAGGTTTCTGAACATAACAATTGTGTGGAAAGGCCCTTAGAGACCTCATGAAAGGTCTGCATATTACTACCAGGAAGAGGGGGTAGGGAAGTGTGTGAAGGGTAAAGGGTTTTCCAACTGTGCCTCTAGAACAGTCCTCATCAACCAGGTGCCTCCAGATATCCCAGACTACAACTCCCATCAGCCCCAGCCTGTAGTCCGCGATATCTGGAAAGCACCAGGTTGATGAAGACTGATCTAGTAATTACAAATTAATGGATTCTGGCTTGCTACATATCTGGACGCTATTCAAAGAGGGCACCATGAATCTCAGAGAACAGGTTTCTCCCATTACCAAAGCAGCAATCCCGGATTAAAAGGCCTCCACATTCCTGATACATGTCTCTGGACCTCCCATTTCAATGCTGTTCCTTCTCCCAGCCTCCCCCCCTCACCTTGCCTTTAATTTTGTCTTTCTACCCCAAAAGCTTGCAGTCTCTGTCACTGAGCTTAATTTGAGCCACAGCTCAACCTTAGAATAAATGTGAAGAAGAAATAATGAAAACAGCATCTCTGATCATGTGCAAAGTGCACAATGCATACCACAGCTTAATCCAAAAGATGCAACACACCCACACCCTTGGCTTAGAGGTCAGCTTTGCAAGAAGCTTCCACACAGCACTGATCCCCTGGTGTCTTTCTTTGCAGAAATTAAACCTTGCTCTTTCATTACATTTGTACGCTGCTTGGAACAAAAGAGGCTGCAACTCAGTACAAATAAGCAGCAACTGGCTCTCTGCAAAAACATAGCCTGTTCTCTCACCCACTGGCTTATCAGCCGAGGGTGATAAGAAAGAAATAAAAAGCTATACAAGAGCACATTTTATTTCCACCCCTGCTCAAACCGGATCTCTGATTTGAAGCTATCAGATGAGCCTGCCTTTTGAGGAAGGGAAAAAGAAAGCTCTCAAGACTGGATTCATTTCCCCTCCATCTATTTCTTACAGCAGCCGCAGCTGCGCAATTTTTCATACAAGCTCAGCTGCACAAGGAGAATGACAGCACAGATGCAATTAGGCTGGGTCCGTGTTCCGGCCCAGAAGGAAAAGGGCGCCATTTGGATGGTCAGGGCCCAGCACATTGCCCAGCAGCTTCCTTCTAAAAGTGAAAATATATTTAGACCAGAGAGGAGGGGAGGAGGGGACACCTCCAGGACACAAAACAGTTTCCAAACTAAGAAGCACTCCAGAATGGAGAAAGCCCCATTTTGATAATGGATGGGGTGTTACAACAGCTGCAGGGAGCCTGCAAACTCACCATGGAGAATGGGGATGATTCATTTATTTGTTAGGGCAAGGCTGAAAACCCAGCTAAATTAACTTTCTCCAAAGAACTCCCCCTGCCCAATTTGTCCTCACAACTATCCTATGAGGGAGGTTATGCCAGAAGAGTGTTCGCCAACCCCACACGCTCCATCTGTGTTGGACTACAACTCCTGTTAGCCCCACTCAGCAAGGCTGCCATAGTTCAAAACAGCTGGAGGGCACCAGGTTGGTGAAGGATGCCCTTGAGCAACTGCTAGAGCTGCCTTCATCATTGGGCTGCCTATGGTTACTGGAAAACCCAGAGCCAGCAGCCACCTTGGCTTGCTTTGTATGCCTGCCCTTGTTCTCTCCCATCTTCAGATAATTTTTCCAGCCCAGAACTCCAAACAACCTAGGCCCCATTAGATGTCCCAAGATGGCCCTAGAATGTTGCCCTAGGGCATTATGGGAAATATAAAGGGCGCTTGGCCCCAGCTGCCTCGTGCTGTTACTGCCTACCAGAAGCAACTTCAAACTCCCCTCCATAGCAGAGGGGACACCCCAAGAGGGACTTAGCTCAGTGCCCCCTTAAACCTAGAACTGGCCTGCCTCACAGAAATATTTCTAGGCCTCTTCTACTGATGTTTGCTTTAAATTCTTTTGGTTTTAACTTCTTTTAACTCCGTTTGTTCTTGGAACTGTATGGTTCCATATTTTTATTTTGCTGTAAATCACTGTGATATATATATATTTATGATAAAGCGGTATATAATTTTTTTTAATAAATAAATCAATTCCCTGAATATTTAAAAAACAAAAGTCAAGTCTCTAGCCCATTTACTTGCGCGAATATAAGGAAACAGCGGAGGCCATGTTCTAATCCACACAGTTCTATGGTTAAGAAATCCATTTTCCAGTACAGTATTCTAGTCAACGAGCGCAAAGCAGAGGGCACTCCTTCCAAACTCCTTATAAAATTTCCTGTCAATGAATCAGGCTATCTGTCTATAGTTCCCAGCGATTCTGCACCACCACCATGAAATTTCTGGCCAAGGGCTGCTCCTCCTCATCCATGCTAAGAGCAACCCTTTTGTAAACACAGGACCCTACGCCTTTGACACTCCTTTGTATTCACATGGTGGGCAGGGGAGAAAAAGGGAGGATTTCGCACAGAGCCTTTATTTTTTCTCAGTCTGACAGTTTCAACCTTCTAGCATTCCTAAGAATACACCAGAAGCTCTGAAAGGCCTTAGAAACATTCAAATCCCATTGGAATGGATGAGATAGAATGTATGACTGAGCTTAGATGCAGGAGTTACATTTTTTCTCTCTTCATTTTTAAGCCGACCACCACTTTGGGCTTCTCCTTTTTCTTCCACTGGTTTCCATAGGCAGGAAAAAATTATAGCATGCCCCACCCTGGCTTCTGTGTGTGGGTGGACATTTCCTTGTGGTTTTTTCCCCCTCTTTTAATTTTCTTGTCATATGGCTGTGGCTGACTTGATGCATTTTTAAACTGCTCTTAATGGCAGTGATACTTCCCTTCAGATGGAAAGGTTTCACTTAAGGGGGCCTGGAAGTGGAAAGCTGTGTTTGTTTGTGGGCAGGGTGTGAAACCAGAATCCCTTATCTAACCGGGAGTGGAATCCACTTGATTCTCAAGCAGAGGGGCCAGAACAGAAAAGGCACTCATAACAACTGTACATTGCCAAGGCAGACAGTTGGCTTTGCTTGGAAGGGACCCTGTTCATGCCTTATTTATTTTACTGCATTTATATTGCACCTTTTCCTCCAAGGAGCTCCAGGTGGTGTATATGGTTCCCTGCCTCCCCATTTAACCCCCACAACAACTCTGTGAGGTAGGCTAGGCTAAGAGGCAGTGACTGGCCCAAGGTCACCCAGCGAGCTTCCTGGCTGAGCAGGGATTTGAAGCCTGTTCTCCCAGGTCCTAGTCTGACACTCTAACCATTACACCACACTGGCTCTACCCTGCTGCCTCTGTTCCTTCCTTGTTGGTCTCCCCAAAGGTCATCACAAGTGAATGGAGTCGGAGGAAGAAGGGGCTGCCTTCGCTTCCTTCAATTGCCGAGCGACCAGTGTGGTGAACTGGCTGGTGTCAGACAAACACTGGGGAGGGTCCATATTCAAATCCCCACCATGTGACTTAGCCTGACCAAGCTCCCAGGGTTCATGTGCAAGAACAAACATTTTAGGGTGGGAAAGATCTGTGCACCCTGCCCTGAGCAAACTTGGGAGAAAGGGAAGGATAACTAACTAACCATTATAACTAAATACATGCAGTGGATATAAAGGCATATTCTTCCCCTCTGTTCTGTTGAAGAGAGCCCCTGCTGGATCAGATTAAAGGCCCATGCAGTCCAGCATCCTAGTGGCCACCTAGATGCCTATGGGAAGCCTACCATAAGCAAGGCATGAGCACAACTGCAACATCCTCCCAGCAACTAGTCTTCAGAGGCACACTGTCTCTGATCCTGGATGTGGTACACAACCATCACAACTAGTAACCATAGGCAGCCTGATGCTCCATTACAGTCATACCTCATGTTACGTTTGCTTCATGTTACGTTTTTTCAGGTTGCGTCCCGCGGCAACCTGGAAGTACCGGAAAGGGTTATTTCCGAGTTTCACTGCTCGCGCATGCGCAGAAGAAGAAGAGTTTGGATTTGATATCCTACTTTATCACTACCCGAAGGAGTCTCAAAGCAGCTAACATTCTCCTTTCCCTTCCTCCCCCACAACAAACACTCTGTGAGGTGAGTGGGGCTGAGAGACTTCAAAGAAGTGTGACTAGCCTAAGGTCACCCAGCAGATGCATGTGGAGGAGCGGAGATGTGAACCCGGTTCACCAGATTACGAGTCCACCGCTCTTAGCCACTACACCACACTGGCGCTTCAGGTTGCGGGCTTTTCATGTTGCAAATAGGCCTCCAGAATGGATCCCGTTCACAACCAGAGGTACCACTGTATTTTGAATAATCCCTTTTAAACGGTCTAAGCTGACCAAATATTGTGAGAGCGAACCTCACCATTTCCCCGTGTGCTGTGTGAAGAAGTATTTCCTTTTAACTGCTCAGATTTGCTTCCATTGGATGATAACCCAGAGTTCACCATCGTGAAAGAGGGAGAAAAGCTTGGAGCAGAAGGCTACCAATGGCTACTAACCATGAGGGCTAAGCTCTGCCTCCACAGCAGGAGGCACTGATGATTCTGAATACCAGTTGCTGGAAGCCACCAGGGAGAGGAGCCTCTTGTGCTCATGTTCTGCTTGTGGGTATCCCAAAAGCATCCGGCTGCCCACTGTGAGAACAGGATGCTGGACTGGTCCAGAAGACTCATCTTAGGTTCCTATGTTCTTAACATGTTCCCAACCACTTTTTCCACTCTATGTACCACTTTACAAAGTCCCCCATTTCCATGTCCCCCATTTCCTAATCTCAAAAGCCCCCAAATCAGCAATGCTGAAAACTTTCATCAAAGGAGAATTGTCTCAGACGCCTTGATCATTTTGGTTGTCATTCTCTAGATCTACAATGGAGGGACCAAAACTGAGAACAGTATTCCAAGTATGGCCACAGCATAGATAAGGGCACCTTTCCCCTGAGAGTTTGCCCTTTTGTAGCAGCTACACACCAGATTGTCACGTTCACTGAGTTTTTCACCAGGACCCCAAGATCCTGGGTATGCTGGCCAAGACAGAGGGAATTGTAGTCCAAAACATTTGAAGGGCACCAGGTGAACAAAGTCTGCTCTAAAATCTCACCTGAGACTTTTCCCAGGCCTGAGAGCCTTGTAACCAGAGATGCCAGGAAATGACATTCTAAGCTGCTGTCTAGTGATTGGTTGGCTCACCCAGAGAGCTGCAATCAGTCACAGCATCTTCAGGAAGGATGGAGGTGTGGTTTCTCTTGCCATAGTGGCTGATCAACTTGAAGTCACACCCAAAGCTGACCACCCATTTCAGCACTGTGTGCAGAAGACCCATGTGTGTACACACAGGAAGTCCACGTGTAGGGTTCAAGGGCAGCCCTCCTTGTCAGATTTAAAAGTGGCACAACAGATCCTCAGGAGAAGATGCTTCCTGCCCAAACCTGGGGCAGGGGGTGGGGGATGACACCACCCCAGTATCCAGTCTCCTAGCACAGCAGCAGGACAGTAAAAAGGGAGTGCTTCACACAAGAGACTTATTAGCTTGCTATCACAAGATGCCTCCTTAAAACACACCAATGGAAGAATAGCTGCAGATGTACAAGTCTACTGAGCCTGCCTGCCTGATAGGGATTCTTGAGGGTCTCAGGCACAGGTGGGTCTTCCTGCTGGCTGAGAACCTGCCAGGGCCTGAATCGAGACCCTTCCATGTGCATTCTGCCACAGAGCAAAGGCAGACCCTCCCAAAGGCGTGGCTCTCCTTGGACAAATGCATACATGGAATGGGTCCACAGAGCAGCAACTATGAGCCTTGACAGCTAAATGGAACTTCTGTGTTCAGAGGTGCTCTATTTCTGAATGTGAAATACTGGGAGAGGCAAGAGTGGGTGGCTGCCGCCTTCACACTCTTAGTGTGCTCCTGGAGACATTCAACTGGCCACTGATGGAGATAGGAGCTTGGGCTAAGATGGGCCTTGGTCTGATCCAGCAGGGTTTTTTCTGTTGTTCTTACAAGACTCAACAACCTGAAATGCTTTTCCTTTCCCTGGCCTTGCACAGAGGTTGGCCGCATTTTTCATTCCTGGTTGCTCGCGCTCCAAAACAATGAGGTACTCTGTGCACTGGAGGGGTCATTTAAATGCAAAACAATATCCAGAAGTTTGTCTTTGGACGTGTGCATGCTTTACCTGCAGGAGAAAGCTCACATCCTCTCTCCCATTCACACCCCAGGCTTAAAAATATATATTCAAAGCAGAAATCCAGACTTGGAAATGCTGAGCATATCCAGGAGCAGGGATGTGTGGAGCTTTGCTTGCATAAAACAGGGATCTGATTTATGAAGCCAAAGTATTTCTGGTGATCATGATCAGTGAAGGACTCCTGGATCTTTCACAGGGGTGTGTGGGGCTAGGGGATTTTTTTCCCCAGGGACAGCCTTTCAGGATTAGGGTGTGGAAGACAGGATCTGCCAAGATCCTGCCTCCGCCTTGTAACACTTGGAAGGAGCAGTGAAGCCTGCTCCTCCTTTATACCTGGCCTCTCTCAGGGTTTTGCCAGGGGAGGAGGGTTTATTTCATCACATGTGGAGGGGGCCATCCTTTAGACAAGGCTCCCCCACACCCGGAGCCCCACCCTGGAAGAACGCGGCTTGAGCAATGTTTGTGTCGGAAGCTTTAGCAGAAGTGGGTCAGCTCCCTTTTGAGCAGAAATTTATTTTCAGCAAAGCAAAAGAGAATATCATGGAGAGACAGAAGGGGAGAGAGAGAGATAGTTCATTCATATTTTACTAACCCCTTCCAGCAGACTATCCCTGGAATTATAGTCTCAATAATCTGGACTTTAAAAAGGATAATCAAGGAAGACGTTCGTGATTCTGAATGGATGGAGCAATGAATTCCTAACGTAGCAAGAATCCAAACTACTACTACTACTACTACTACTATTACAACAACCACCGTTGTTGTTGTTGTTGGTGGTGTTGTTTTCTGTCTGTAAGGATGCCACTCTCAGCTCTTTCCGGCTAATCTTAAGGAATTTTGGCCTTTCTGCTCTAGAACCCAGTGCTGGATGGATGGCACCACCTAGTGGGCAGACAACTCAGAACACAACACCTCTGCTGCTTCGTAAAGAATTGATTCCACTTTCATGGGAAATGCCTGCCTAATGATGGACAACACACGTTCCATTTTCTATGTGCTGACAACTCAGACATTATGTAAATTGCACTTATCAGGAGGCTACCAGGTTCCAGAAGCCAACACCGCTCTATTCCAAGACTTTCTGGGGATCATAATGAAACTTAGTTGCCATTATTTTAAACTAGTCTTCCTCAATCTGACACCTTCTAGATATTTAGGACTACAAATCCCATCATTCCCAGCCAGTTGATTAGGGCTAGATGAAGAAAACATATCTTACCAGTAGGGCCTTTTCAGGTGTGGCCTCCTGACTCTCGAATATTCTCCCCAGGGAAAGACACCTTTATTTCATAAACCTTTAGTTTATTCAGCTTAGGTTGATCAGTTTTTTACCTCTCTAAGTGCTGCAGTTTTATCTGCTCTACAGCTGCCTTGTTCCATAGGCAAACCACCCCCAAGCTTTATTGTACAATTGTGATTTGTAATCTTCTCTCAGTAAGCTGTGCTGGAAGCCTGTCAGTCGGGATTGGTATTGAACAAGAAGAAGAAGAAGAGTTTGGATTTGATATCCCACTTTATCACTACCCGAAGGAGTCTCAAAGCGGCTAACATTCTCCTTTCCCTTCCTCCCCCACAACAAACACTCTGTGAGGTGAGTGAGGCTGAGAGACTTCAGAGAAGTGTGACTAGCCCAAGGTCACCCAGCAGCTGCATGTGGAGGAGTGGAGACATGAACCCAGTTCCCCAGATTACGAGTCTATCACTCTTAATGACTATACCACACTGGCTCTCGGAGAGGAAGGAATTTCCTTCCTTCCTCTCCGCAAGGTCTTCTTTCTACAATTTCCCCCGCACTTCCATATTTGAATGAGGCACAACGAATCCTGAGAATCTCAGCTTTCATTTTTGTTAAAAGTTTCTAGAAAGTTGCAATAGGCAGCGTTAATAAATACAAGTTGAATGACTGGTCATATTTCTGAGACCCCAGGAACCCAAACACATTGCATTACATTTCTCCACCTTTATCCTTGATAGCACCCCACTAAGGATTTTGGGCGATGTTCCATTTGGTAACTGCCAAGGATCTGCTTCCCTCAGCTCTACAGTACACACCACATTTAATGACAATCCAATACTCACCCAAAGAAGATGAGATACAGGAAGGAGGTTGAGGCACTGAAAAAGAAATAATTCAATCAAGAGAGTTTAACAGCAATTGGCAGCAAACTGCCCACTCAGTCCAAGACTCCAGATTGTGAGCCATACATTCCGCATCATCTCAGATACTAAACACTTTCCACTGGTCATGTGAATATGCCCAGTACTGGCGCCAGAGAGGAGCAGGCAGGAAAAAGAAAAGATTATGGACAAGCAATACTCTTGCCTTTTGGGATACAGTGGTACCTCGGGGTTACATACGCTTCAGGTTACAGACTCCACTAACCCAGAAATAGTGCTTCAGGTTAAGAACTTTGCTCCAGGATAAGAACAGAAATCTTGCTCTGGCGGCACGGCGGCAGCAGGAGGCCCCATTAGCTAAAGTGGTGCTTCAGGTTAAGAACAGTTTCAGGTTAAGTACGGACCTCCGGAACGAATTAAGTACAGTACTTAACCCGAGGTACCACTGTATTCGTTCAGGTCGGTACGGGGTGTGTGCTTGGCTGCTCGCTAGAGGAGAGTCAATGAACTGGCAGTCCTTGATCATTTGGTCATCCTTTCTGCGAGCATTCATAGCCCCACAATCCCCGCAACCCATTTGAGGACCCTGTAGAAGGGTTGCGAGGGGAAGTGGAGGAAAGAAATGAGCAAGAGAGGTGAGCAGAGGAGATGTGCAATGTGGTTCACCGCCACTCCCATTCCCTTTGCTCAAAATGGACACACACACACACCTCAAAAAACCCCAATACATAAGGAAAGACTGGTTGGAGCGGAGCCACGGTCTAGCTAATCTAGTGTTTTGTCGCAAGATCAGAGAGATGTCTATGCAAGCACTCAGATCAGAGCACGGAGGCTACAGCCTTCTCCTGCAGGATCTAGGGAAACACTCTCCCCAAAGCCCAAAACTGTCCTGGGTCTGTTTCAATGCAACATTTGGCGTTCGCAGGAGGAGTTCCTGACGCAATCCCTTGAGCACATCCACAAAGGAAAATGTCATCCAAATTGCTTATTCACATCCTCTTAACTTTCCAATGGTTAAACTGACAAGCAGGATCCAGTAGGATTCCAGGAAAATTATGGGGGAAATTGCATAAATATCCATCTCATCACCTCATTCGTGTGTGTGTGTGTGTGTGTGTGTGTGTACATATGTATATATATATATAGAGAGAAAGAAAGCTTTTTTTGGGGGGGGACACAGGGGTACACATACCCCTAAACATTTTGTGAATCTTTATACTTTTGTCCATTTACTGTATTTATTTTCCCCAACTTGAACTATAAAATGGTGATTTTCTTGACTCAAAATGAGAGTACCCCTAAACATTTTTTTTAGAAAAAAGCACTGTGCATATACTGTACACACACACACATGCACACGCACACAGATGACTTCACTTCTGGAGACCCACTCCTCCGACCAACTGCATGGATATGCTTCAAATTCTTCCCTTCGCTACCAAATGTTATTTTGACACCAGCCCCTTTGGGTCCACAATCCAGAGTTGTTCAACACATTACACAGAAAGAGGTGACAGAATTTTGGTAAGCTATTAGTGTAGAAAGCAAGCTCATCAAGCAGAAATGGTTGGCATACCCATCTCTTTGGTGTGCTGCTTTTCTCCAAGCAGGGAGGTGTTTTAGTTTAGTTTTTTAGCATGGAGCATTTTAAAAACACACTTTTTTTTTAAAGGGTCATCTCCCAAAGCAGCCTGGTAGCACATTTCAGAATTCTAGCACTGGAATGAACCACTTCACTTTGCTTGATGTGTAAATCAAGTTGCCGTTATCAACATGGGCAGGTATTTTCAGTGGTTTCTGCTTTGTTCAAACCATCCAGAGCAGGTGGGTGGGTGGGGGGCGGATCTCCTTCTTCTGATGCCTAAGTGTTAGCGCCAGTTTTTTAGGTGCCAGGCTAATTGAGCACCTGTGATTCTTTCAGCCTTCATCCAGGGCATTTAAAGTCATTACAGTCACCTTACTTTCTCCTTGATTTAATAAAAACTGCAATTGTGCATTGCTAGCATAAGCACCCTTAAGCTTAAGTACAAAAAACCCCAGCTAGAGCCCTGCACCAAACAATCAATGCCATCTACAATGAAAAATTCCACAAAAAGAGCATTTCCCAAAAGAGGTCTGCAGATTACCAAGAAAAGCAGTTAACAGTATCCATACATAGGTGGAGAGGGGCCTTTCAATCCTTAAGCATCTCCATCTCTACATCCATCCAGAAAAATGTCCCCCACCCGCAGCCAGCTATTGCGGAAAAAAAACATCTAGAAAAATGGAACACACATGACTACTTCTCCCTCATAAAACATATACCCATATATATTGGGATATGAGAGAGAGAGAGAGAGAGACTGACTTTTGGAAGCCTTTAACTATTTTCCCATCCACCACCATTCTGCACAGAATCCTAAACACTTGTGAGGGGAGCTTTGATGTTACTTCAGTTTTAGAGAGAATTTGCA
The DNA here is from genome assembly GCF_951804945.1 of Podarcis cretensis. NCBI lineage: Eukaryota > Metazoa > Chordata > Lepidosauria > Squamata > Lacertidae > Podarcis > Podarcis cretensis. The sequence goes on from NC_137177.1 coordinate 35,418,992, forward strand.
CCAGCAGCTTATAAAACACGAGCACATCAACAACTGCTTTCCTACATCAGATCAATGTCTCATCCAGTACAGCATTCTGTTCTACCAGTAGCCAACCAGATGCCTCTTCTGGGAAGCCCATGAGCAGGGCCTGAGCACAATAGGAACTCTCTCTACTTGTGATTCCGGGGAACAGCCATTGGGACTAGTAGCCACCAATAGCATTATCCTCCTCCTTATCTGATTTCCTTTTAAAGCCATCCAAGTTGGCGGACATCATGAAATCTTGTGGCAGTGAGTTCCATAGTTCAACTATTTCCTGCACGAAGGAGTACTTCATTTTGCCTGTTTCCTCTCCACTCAGTTTCACCGAATGATCCTGAGTTCTAGAATTGCGATAAAGGCGAAAAACTCCTCCTCCTTGCCCCCATTTTCTCCACATTATGCACCATCTTATATTCCTCTACAACAGCTCTCTCCAACCTGATACCCTCCAGATGCTCTGAACTACAACTGTTATCAGTCCTGGGCAGCAAATTCAGGAAGACGGCTCTATCACACACCCTCATTCACTTTTTTCCTAACTGAAAATCTCCAAACATTGTAACCTTTCCTTGCTGGGAAGAAGCTCTTGCCTTGATCGCGGTCCCTTTCCAGCTCTCCAGTATCCCCTTTGAGATTTGGCAACCAAAACTGCTCACGGTATTGCAACTGTGGCTGCACCACAGATTTGCAAAAGCTCATTATGATATTGTACTTTTATTTTTTGATCTCTTCCCTAATCACGCCTAGCATGGAATTTGCCTTTTTCACAGCCAACACCTGGCTCTAGAGCATAAAAGTGATTGTTTGTTTCCCTACTCTTTGTTGCTGGCACCAGATCTTCACAGGTAGACTGCCTCTGGACATGGGGGGGGTGGGGTTTCAAACTGTGGCTAAGAGCAGTGGCGTAGCGTGGGTTGTCAGCACCCGGAGCAAGGCAAGTAATTTGCGCCCCCTATCCCGTGGATTTGCGCACCCTAACCCTAACCCCCAGATGTTGCGGCCGGTGCGGCCGGCCCCCCCTGCACCCCCCACGCTACGCCACTGGCTAAGAGTCAGCAACATGGGTCTGGAGGCATGTGATACAGGAAGCTGCTGAAGCCAAACAGGTGTGGGTCTGTTTAGTGCCTGGAGGGACCCCTTGGAAATCTTACACATGCCATTTTGAGGTCCATTGTGGAAGAAAGGTGGGATAGAAAGCCTTAAGGGAGTTTGTTTTAAAAGAAATATTGATTGAATCCTTTTTTTAAAAGGCCATCTAAGTTGGAAGCCGTCAACACATCATCTTGTGCCAGTGAAAGCTATCAGTTAATCATACACTGTAAGCAATTGGTAAGGCTTAGGTTAGAAACTGAACAGTGTAAGCGAGGGGCTTAGGTTAGAAACTGAACTAACTCCTTCCAGTTTGGGGGGGTGTGCTCAAGACAATGCTACACTGCAATATATCAAGGTCGCACTCGGATTCAGGAAAGGAGAGTTGGTGCTCCTGGGGGCTGGACTAGATGACCCTCAGGGTCCCTTCCAACTCTACAATTCTATGAAGAAATAAAGGGAGATGAGAGATAAAGGTATGTATAGCCCACTGGATGGAGAGGCTGGAGGAGCAATGTCTGGTGCTGGGTGCCTGGTGGATGCCTGCTGCGTAACACATCTGGAGGGAGAAATCCCTGCCCTCTCCCTTCCCACGGGGCTGTGGGGCACTCCAAATGGGATGCCTTCACTCTGCCCCATTCCTGCTCCCCCGCCCCATATTTGCATGGGCAAATACTCAACGCGTGCCTCTAATCAACCTGGGGAGGGAAGAATGAATTCCTCCCCGTTTTCCATATGCATTCTACCCAGCCCTTCTCCTCTTCAACACCCCCTCGCAAAAAAAATTAAATAATGAAAAACCCACCTCCCATGAATTGCAACTGAGGAGCAACATATGAGTGCAACCGTGGGAGAGCCTGGCCCTTCTCCGCTCGGGGAGTGGGGGGCCCCTCTTGCGCTTCCTACGAGATGGGGGGCGCCCTTCTCCCAGTGCAGTTCCCATCCTGTTGCAGGAGGCAGCCCCTCCCCATCCCCGGCCGCAGTTGCAAGCAACTGTTACGAAGACCGCTGATCCGTGTTGGGAAGAAAGGCGTGTCAGGACAGAGCTCCTTCTCCCTTTCCCCACGAAGAGCGTTACGATCCTAGACGGCTAGAATCCCCCCGCCAAAGGGCTTCCCTCGTTCGCTGCAAGGAGCCTGCATCGGAGGGAGGGGACCCGACGCGCCCGGCTCCTTTCACCCCCACGTGCAACGCAACGCAATGCAATCCGCCGCCCGGTGCAATCTCTCCTAGACGGCCGCTCTCTGCCCCCGGCGGGGGCGGAATGGCAACTTCCTTCCCGGGCTCGTTTGGCTGCAACTTCGCCCGCCTCCCCGAGCGACCTACCTGGGCGACGAAGCGGGCACTGGCGGCTCCCTGGCTGGCTGGCTCCGGCTGAGGCAGCTCCTAAGCGAGCGGCGGTAACAGCAGCAGCAGCAGCAGCAGCGCCAGGCTTCCTCCTCCTCCTCCTCCTCCCAGCTGCTCCATCCAGAGCAGCCGCGGCGCTGGCGACGAGGAGGCGCTGCCCGCCCGCTGCCGGGGCTTAGCGGGGCGGGGGGGGGGTCCTCGGGGCTCTAGCAAATGCAAACGTGGGAAAAGAGAAAGGGGAGGCCCCTCAGGCTCCACCCGTCGGGCTCCCCCCGGGCCCCACACCCGCAGAGCTCTGCCTGCCGAGCCACGCGCTGCTTGGCCCCCTCCTCTCGCCCACCCCCCGCCCGGCTTCAAATGCAGCCGGCCCCCGCGGCGCCCACCCCCAGAGCAAACCTCCTCCCTCCCCTTTCTCGGGGCCAGGATGGTACAGTCCGACTGGGCGCAAGAGGCGCCCAGCCTACAGGACTCTGCAGAGAATTACCACCACCCCACCCCACCCCACCCCGCAGCGGAGAGGGGAGCTTTGATTCACATGGGGGGTTGATTGACGGGGGGAGCGATTTGCATGTTTCGATTTCCTCATTTGCAAAGGAGAGAAAATGGGGGAACGAAGAGGGAGCGATGGGGGGGGGGGAGCATCCATTGCAACATCCCTGGCAGCAAACGCACATCTGTTTTAGATCGGTTTCAGATGGCCACCCCAGGGACCCTTCCTTGGAAGTAGCTGGCCCCACCGAAGAGACATGCTGAAGTCTGGACAGAAAGTCCAAATGTCCCCACCCACGCCACGCCATGATGGGGCAAGTGCCTTTGGGAGCCTCTGTGACCAGTGGCGTAGCGTGGGTTATCAGCACCCGGGGCAAGGCAAGTAATTTGCGCCCCCTAACCCATGGATTTGCGCCCCCTAACCCGTGGATTTGCGCCCCCTAACCCGTGGATTTCCCTAACCCCCAGATGTTGCGCCCGGTGCGGCCGGCCCCCCCCCCTGCACCCCCCACGCTACGCCACTGTCTGTGACTTCCTTGAAGAGCAGCGACCTGGCCAGAGGGCAACAGGGGAGGCTTGGAAGACGCAGCTTCCCTGCCTTCTTGCAGACCATGAGGCAAGGGTAGTGTTAGGGCAGCCCTAGAGAAAATAGCCCTCTGTGTGTTGGAGAGCAGGAGCTTAAAAACGTGAGTGAGAAGCAGTCTCCTGTGCTCTGCAGCTTGTTGAAATCAGGGGTCGGCACTAGACCTGTTGGGGTGCTTCAAAGTGCCTGCACTGGCTGTCACTTCTCTGCTTCAAATTTCCTGTGTTGGCTGTTGCTTCACTTTACCTGATGTAACTCCTTGCTCTGCACATGTGAATAGAAAACCAAACAAAGGCACCATAAATATCTATCAAAGGAAGTGGTGGGGGGGGGGGGACAGTGGGAGGTTGAAGGGCATTGAATGGACTTGTGTTGGATCCTAGACTTTTGGGCACTGCCAGCCACAGCTGCTACTGAGCAAAAAGGGGACACTCATTAGACACACCGAGCTTCTGTTTTGTATGCAAAAAGTCCCAGGTTCAACCCCCAGTATCTCCATGTAGGTCTGGGAGAGACCTTGTCTGAAACCCTGGGAAACTGCTGCCAGTCAGTGTTGACAATACTGGGCCAGTGGTCTCATCCTGAATAAGGCAGCTTCCTGTGTTCCTAAAGCTCCAATGATGCTTGTACAACCCTCTGCATTACCCCTTTCCCAGGACCACCTCCAGAGAGTAGCAGGGCCGAGCATTGGTTGGGACCCTGAGACCAGCAAAGGGCCACTCATGTCAGGTGACCACTTTCATTTCTATGTGCATTTCTTAAAAAACTGAGAAACTTTAATGCATTAATTCCTGAAGAAGTGGTTTTGATAATCTATGGATTTGTTAGTTCCAAGGCTCACCAAAACTACTTGCATCTAGCAGCCTTTGAACACCCCCCCCCAAATGGGGAGCATCTAATGGGGGGACACAAAAAAGAAGCTGTCTGAGATGAAGCTGAAGAGTATTGCACTTTTGATGATACGAGCTAATGGGTGCCTATGGCGAGTTCCCTGAGCTTTCTTTCCCCCACCTCCAACTTTCAGGCTACCAACGTGCCACAAATGCTTCATAGTGGCAGGCAAGCAAAACATGGTGTGGACCAGTGGCATTTGCAGACTTTTGGCCAGGTTGCATCCACCTATTCTGCCCACTCTCTCATCATGTAGCATTTGGGGGTCCCAGCAGGTGTCTGCTCACTTTGAGCCACTGTGTGTGCCAGGCACTTTCTGAATCAGGTAAACCCCCCCCCCCTTTCCCTAAACTCCTGCACCATCTCAATCAAAGGCCAGGCAGGGCTGTTTGGGAGTGACGAAAGGAGCAGATGGCCTGGACAGATGGGAGGAAGAGGCATCCTTGCTCTAAATTACACAAATAAACATTGATAGAGTGATTAAAATTACAGCCCCATTTCCAGTTCTGGGTGGAACCATAAAACCTTTAGGAAGATGTTGCTGGGCAGGGCTGGGGAGTCATCTCTCTAACAAGATTCCCAGAGAACGCTAAGCAACAAAGAAAAAACAACAACACACTGTTTGCTCCACTGATCTCTCGTGGTGTGTTTTGCCACGCGGGCATCCTGGCCAGGAGCAGTGGGGGACTAGGCTGCATTTGCATCTGATTAAGTGGACTCTAATCCATGAAAGCTTAATCCACAATAAATGTTAGTCTTTAAGGTGCTACGGACTCAAAGGGCAGCCCCTCTGGAATTTGCGTGACAGCAATGCTGCTGCTTAGCAAAACAGAGAAAGCTTTAGGCTGGGTGCATCCTTTACCCCTTGCAGAGTTATGATTCCCAGCAACCCTTAGGGATCACAGGAACCAGAACTATTTGAGGGGGGAAATGTGTTTCTAATGTGCTTTAAAGATATAGTGTGTACATAGCCTTAAAGAGCTCAAAGCACATTTCCTGTGTTTTTTCAACAATCCTTCGAACAACCACCCTTAAGGTGAGCCAAGGTAGGTTATTACCCCCATATTCCTAATGGAGAAGCAGAGTCTGAGAGTTAGTAGCTTGGTGAATTAATGCTGGAGGAAGGACTTGAAGCAAGGACTTCCTAGTCACGGCCAAACTAATATGCAGATTTTTTAAAAAGGAAATGGCATCACCTGGATGGGGGTGATGTTATTCATTACTGGAATTGCAGCTGGCAGAAGCAGGACATTTTACTCCTTCCTCCCCCTGCTGTGATCATGAGAAAAATATCTCCCCTGAAGTTGGTATTTGTATTTGGGATGCGGGGCAGAAATAAAATGTCTCAGGCCAGCCTTGAGCTCAAGCAGCAAGGGCAGAGTAAATCCCCATGTTAATATCAGGGACCCAGGATGCAACAGGCTCCAGAGCAGAGAACCACCTTGCTTCTGTCAAGCATCTAAGGCAACCAGACCATGATCAAGGACTGTTGTGTTTTGAAACCCTGGCTTCTATTTAAATTCTTAGCTTGTGAACACAAGAGGTTCAGAAAGGTTTGATGACATCAACCTGCTTAATCAACCTAAATTGCTCTCATCAATAGGTGTCACCTGCTTCGGGAATTAACCCACGATAATACACTGCAGATGCATAGATACACAATTGCTTCCAAGAGATGGGGTGTCTTGTTCATCCTAGTCTGTGCCCTAATAAACTGCTGCTGGTCCTGCTGGTGGATACTATTTTCTAACCACAGTGGTTGTCTTTTCCAACAGGCCTGACCAACCAGCAGATCCTCAGTGCAACCTCTGATCCACTGCATTAAGGACTTGCAAATACAAATAGACACAATGGTGGCAAATGGGGGGGGGGGGGGAGGGACCAAACACAAAATAATGTGCATTCTAAGAAGGACGCATTTTTTTTTGCAAAAAGGTTCAAAACAGTTCTATTAAGGGACTGTTAGGGACAGAAAAAAGATTAACATTATCTTCATGGTGAATCAACTGAACATGAACAAAATGGAGCAACATTTATGATCTTGAAGGTACCTTATTGTTTTGATTGCCTGGTTTGTGGGGGTCTGTGTGGCTCCCCTACTTCCCAAGCAGGTGATCACCCTCCCCCCCCGATAATCATCTTCATAGCTATTTTAATCCTCTGCTGCATGAGTGACAGCGAAATGATTGACGCAGAGCGATTTGAAAGCATCCCATTTCCGATTCGAAAAACCGTTCCCTAAAACCATGCTAATCCCTTGGGTTGGCATGGATTTCAGGAGGGAGATGGGGCCTGCTGCCAGCAGTTTAGAAAACAGGGCACATGGTGCAAACCACATAGCCCTGGAGAAGAAGAGAAAGGCATCACACTTCATTATCCCTGGAAAGCAATTACGTGAACCCATTTGGTTTTGGAAGGCAGTCTAGGCACTAAAACCCATGGAGACAGAACCTTGTCCAAGGAGGGCAATATAGCAGAAAAGGAGAAGGTGTGGCCAGATCCTCTGTGTGCTTAATCAGAAACAAATCCCATAGACTTCAATTGCACAGTGATAAGAAACCTGTGGCACTTCAGGTGTGGTTGGACTCCAGCTCCCATCAGCCATAGCCAGCATGGTCAGTAGCCAGCAATGATGGGAGCTATAGTCTCAGAATGTTGTGGTGGGGAGGACAAGTTCACCATACCTGCCCTAGTAAGTGTGCCCAGGATTGCAGCCTTAGAGAAGGTACCAAAATACCTTCAAGATGTTGAATGGAAGGCCATCAGCTTCAGTGGAGGCTTGCCCATTAGGGTGAATGTACCAAGCATGGGTTGCCCTTCGCCAGCCTCGCCCCCCCCGCCACCTTGTTACTTACAACCAGTCCATGGGGTGGAAGCAAATACCTTCCTCTTTCTTTGTCTCAGGGCTGCTCCTTGCAGAACTCAGCAGGGAGGAGGATGGGGACCAAGCCAAAATGAGTTGGCTCTGCTTTTCATTGGGTCTGGCACCACCTACTGTTGGGATCCCTGCCTCCCACCCTTCCAGTCCGAATGGGCTCCAGCCATCAGCTTCTTGCTTTGCTCATGAGCAACTGTCTGTTGTAAGTAGAAGGTTTGGGCAAGCTGGACTGGATGTTAATCTTGTCTAACAAACATTGTTAGATTAATGATCCAGAAACCAAATTTGTAGCATCTTCCTTATGATGAAAAACCTTTTCATTTAGGAAAAGGATGGTGAATGTGGATGGGTGCACCATAGTGGCCAATTACATTCATGAAGGCAGTGGATTTTAGGAACAGACTAAGATGAGATGCTGGAGACAGTGAATGCAGATCGGTGATCAGAATTCTGATGTCTAGTCTATTTTAGTCATTCAAACAAAAGCAAAAATGCTCTCTCTCTCTCTCTCTCAGCTCCAGAACTCATCCAGACAACTGGGTGGCCAGCAAGTTTAGGATGCTCAAAAGGAAGGGCCTCTTCATGCAGCACACCAATTAATACATGAGACTCCTTGTTACAGGATGTTACAATGACCACTAACCTGTCATTTTTAAAAAGCGGTTAGTTTAATTAAAAGAGGTCAGAAATACATTCACTTTTCTCAATCCTGCCCAATTAGCTGCACCAGACAAAAACTCCTCTTCTATACAGTGATAAAAAGCACAGGAGCACCCACTCTTTGCAACTGGAAGGAACACAGGAAGTTGCCTTGGATTTGTTGCATGCCACCCCAATCTCCAAATGGTATGAGATTCCAGGGGTTCCAAACACTTTGTGGTTCCTTTTGGAAATGAGGCACAGCAGAGACTGTGGTGTCTTTATGATATATGGTTTGTTTTTACACACACATATAGCCTGAGCCTACGATGGAGGAGCTCACAGCATTAACAGCTCAGACAAGTCTTGTTTTTCCCATAAGCACAGCCTTTGATTCAAACAGAAATCAACCATTGCCTTGTTTCTATTGCTTCCCTGCTTGCTGCTTTGATTCTGGCCCACCTGACTGCAAATCAGCTCTAAACTTTGGCTTTCTCCTTCTAATTAACTGGAAGCTCCCACCCACCTGCCATCTCACACAGAGCCCCTTTCCTTTGTTTCCCTGAATGACCCATCACCCAGGTGATCGCCTCAACACAGGAAGCTAGCCTGCCTTATATTTTAGCACTTGATGGATCCAGGGATTAGAAGGATCTCGCATACAGCCTACTTCCCCCTCCCCAAACTCATAACATATGGAGTCAGATCATTAGTCCATCTAGATCAGCATTGCCAATGCTGATTGGCAGCGGATCTCCAGGGATTCAGGTCAAAGTCCCTCGCAACCCTACATGGAGATGCTGGGGACCATACCAGGAACCTTCTGCTTGCAAGGCAGATGCCCTCACACAGATGCCCCTTCCCCTCCCAGCTCCCCACACTAAGCCACAGTCTCAGTGGCAGAGCATCTCCTTTCCATGCAACAGAAAATCCCATGTCCAATCCCTGACTGCATCTCCAATTGGAGCTGGGCAAGACCCCAGCCTGAAACCCTGGAGACCCCCTGCCACTCATTGTAGTCAATACTGAACTAGATGGACCAATGGCCTGACTCGGTATGGTTGCCAACTTATTAATGGGCCTTTCTAGCTGTGCTTTGATCTGTGGGGTTCGTGGGTCCTTTTTTGTGCTCGCCAGTTTGCAACCCTAGATCTGTCTTTTGATTTTGTTTTCTCAGTTGAGGCTTCCATTATTCAGAATGGAATAAGTGTGTCACCTCATCTGTCCTCCCTCTGAGTTGACCAAGACCTATTCCCAAACGCCACAAGGCCACCAGCCCCCAACAGACTCCCCACCCTCCCCAGTCCCCATTTGTCCTTCTGTGCAGTTGCTGCCAGAATTCTGCCTGCTCTGCAGTTTTCTTCCTGTCTGCCTCTCAGGGGAACAAGAGTCTCCTCCTGGTTTCTTGTGCTCAAAGATTCCCAGGGGCAGACAAGAACCCTCCCAGGACCCTGCTGGCAGATGCTGCGGCAGCCTTTCCCCTCCCTCCCTCCCTCTCCCCCTTTCTGGAGGGAAATCTGCAGGTATTCCCTCAAGTTGCCATGGCAGCTGGAGAAGAATTTCTTCGACTCAAGAGTGCCAACCTTGCCACAGATTTTGCACGCGAGTCACAGATTTTGCACGGCAAGGAGAATTTCCAAGAGTGCCAATCTTGAGCAGTATTTGCTGCTGGAAAACCCCTTCCTAGACAGAAGAGCCTAGCAAGTTCTCCATTTGCCTTATTTTTTGGAAGAAAGAGCACAGGGCAATTGGGAAACATTTGCTTTAGCAGAAATAAATACAGGAAGAACCTGAGTGAAAGTAAGCAGCTTTCGTAGCCCCAGCAAGCTGGAGAACTGCTATTCCTAGACAGCCTGGCATCAGTAACCCAATCTCTAATGACCCTTCTCCAATCTGGACTGCTGCAATGCACTGGGTATGGGGCTGCCTGAAGGCTGTAGCAGGATGTTGCCTGGGCAGGGAAGAGAGATCAGATTGCAAAGATCTTGAGAACACTGCGATGGCTGCTAGTTAACCAATGGGCCCAATCCAAGGCATTACTACTGGTGTACAATATCCTGCACAACTGAGAATGCAAGAAGTGCCTCCCTTGCAATGATGATGGGGGTCTGGGGAAAAGGCTGAATGAGGTGATAAAAGTGACATTTAACAGGTTGTATGGAAGCCACCTTCAGATATCTTGAAGGGTAGATGGTGGAGCAAATGCTCCATCTGTATTGCTCTAGAGCAGCCTCCATCACCCTGGTGCCCTCTAGATGTTATTGGACTACAACTCCCATCAGCCATTGCTCCAGAGGGTAGGACCTGGACAAGAAAACACATTTAGATTAAACATTAGGAAGAATGTCCCAACAGTATGTGCTGTTTGACCTTGGAACAGATTTGCACGAGAAGGCAGTAATTGTTAAAGGATTTTAAGCAAAGACTGGGATGTAACAATGGGCCCCCTGCCCTAAGCCATGGGTTGGAATAGATGAACTTTGGGGTCCCTTTCAGCTCTACAGTTCATAGTGATTTAATGGGTATTGACCAGCTATCACTGTTAAGTGAAGAAGCACACACAGCACTCAATACACACTGTTATTTCAAAGGATTGCTCGTATTGTGCACACCCACAATGATTGCTCGGGTGAAATTAGCTGCCACCCCCTCCCCATAGCAGCAGTGTCACCTCCAGTGGTGTGGGCAAAGCACAGAGGGATAAGTATAGAGAGAAGGGGTGAAACAACCCCAACAGTGTCTGAAGCCAACTGCAATTTTGCTTGTAGCTTCCAGAGGAAGAGCAATGATTGATTAGAACTAGCAGCAGTCCATCTGGAAGCAGCCTTAATTGATTAATCAGTGCAGCCAATTTTAATTGGTGGCATGGAGAATTCAGGGACCATGGTGGCTTATTCAGAGGTTATTTTGGTGATTGAGTGTTCTTATGGCAATGCCCTAACTGTCACAGCCATTTATGAAATTGTTATCTCACGCTTGCTTCCATATTTTGACATTTATTTATTTCATTCTTACCCTGCCTTTTCTCCAAGGAGTTCCAGGCTGTGTACACAGCTCTCCCCGTCATTTTATCTTCACAACAACCCTGCAAGGATTAGGTGGGGGAGAATAACTAGTCTATTCACTGTACCGGCTCAACCGAGATTTTGCCAGTGTGCAGATGTATTCAGATCTGATAAATGATTACAAAAGTGGCACAGAACTGGCAAGCTTGCAGCATAATGACCTGGCAGATGGGAAGTTAGCAGCCTACAAAGGCTATCCAAGCGGGTGAGGCACACAAAGTACCACTGAGATCTCAAGAGACAAATCTGGATCAATGCACCCTCCAAAAGAGAGCGAACTTGTTCCTTCAAAGTTGTGCAACCTCTCCAGAAAAAGATGGTGACCCTGGATAGAAGCATGACCAACAGTACCTTAGTTTTGTCAGGAATGAGATTCCGTTGAGTGGCCCACATGCAGGCCATTACTGGTCCCAAGCGCCAATTCAGCACATCTGCTGGCTCACCTGAATGAGATGCAAAGGAGAAGAAACAGAGCTTCGTCCTGTGATGATACCCAGTTCCCAGACCATGGCTGACCTCACTCTGGTTTCAGGTAAAGGTAAAGGGACCCCTGACCATTAGGTCCAGTCGTGGCCGACTCTGGGGTTGCGGTGCTCATCTCGCTTTATTGGCTGAGGGAGCCAGTGTACAGCTTCTGGGTCATGTGGCCAGCATGATTAAGCCGCTTCTGGCGAACCAGAGCAGCGCACGGAAACGCTGATTACCTTCCCGCCAGAGCGGTACCTATTTATCTACTTGCACTTTTGACGTGCTTTTGAACTGCTAGGTTGGCAGGAGCAGGGTCCGAGTAATGGGAGCTCACCCCGTCGCGGGGATTTGAACCGCCAACCTTCTGACTGGCAAGTCCTAGGCTCTGTGGTTTAACCCACAGCGCCACCTGTGTCCCTCTGGTTTCATGTAGATGTTACTAAATATGGTGAGTAAGGATAGCTTCCAGGTGACCAGGTGTGGGCTTTTAGTAATCTGGAATAGTTGGATTGCCTTTTCCCCCTTTGAGGTGAGAACAGGATAGTCTGTTCCCCTCGTCCCCTGGGCTAGATCTGTATCAGGAAGCAGGCTAGTGACTTAGATGGACTTATTTCCAAGCCTTGCTGTCCTCTAGCAATCACCTTAGTGGGACTCTCTCCAAAAGGAAGGGGGGAAAACCCTTCAGCGTCACAAAAACAGGGAGTGCAAAGCATATCCCTCTTTTCCTGCCAGGGGAAAATTTATGCCAAATACCCTGAGGGACTGTCTGGCTGGGCTGCTGGCTTTCTCCCCAGGGCCTGCTTGTAATCGTCTCCAATATTTCCCTATCACCCACAACATACATCTCTAACTCCTGTCCTGGTGCTGCACACGACCCTACAAAATCGAAAGGGACAGTCAAGGTAAATTGGGCTGTGGAGCCAGGAATCTGGAGCATTTGTGGGGGAGGAGGGGGGGAGGGGAGAGAGAGAGAGAGATGGGAAAGCAGGGGATTAATTGCAAATGCCCAGATAATGAGGATCTCTGCTCAAAAGCCCATTCGTATAATTTAAACCTCTAACGAGGTTTCCTGGAATACAAAGCCTTTTGTGATGTCTCTGCTCTCATCTGAAATGGAAGCTGTACTCTGGCTAAATCTAGACTTAAGGCGGTTTTGGTTGTGGGAGGCGGGGGATTCATTTAATAATGGACAATGCGCGCGCGCGCACACACACACACACACACACACACACATGAGCATGCACCCCTCTCTACTTCTGTGGGCATGTTATCTGTGCTCCAAGCTCAGCAATGGTCAAGGTCAGAACGGGCTCAGAGATAGGAGAGAGGTAGGAGAGAAGAGGGCAATGTCAAAGCAGGGCAGCTGCTGAAGAAAAAGGGACCCTCCTTTTTTGTATGCGTACTGGAGAAGAAGGATGGTAACAAAGGCATTTACTGTGTGCCAGAAAGATGGTTTTAAGGTTTTTCTCTCAGGGGACCCAGAGCAACCTCCATCAAATAACATGGCTAAACTATAGGCAAGTAAGAACCACAACACAGTTTTTTCTCCACTCCTGAAGACTGTCTTCCCCAAGTGCTGGGAGTTGTAGTCCAAAACCTCTGGAGACCCCCTTACCTGGGGAAGACCACTGCAGAAAGATCATGCCTCTTCAGGCTTGAAAGCCTTGGAACTGGTCCATAAGCCTTCTGCCAATGCTGTTCTTCAGGTCCCTGGAGGGCACCAGTTTTCCTTCCTCCTCTCTCACGATCTTCCCTGCTTTGCTCTCCAGGACCTAGATAATACACCCACCCACCCAAGCCTGAGCATTTCATCTCTACATAGCAAGGGGGCATCTCTGAAGAGTGGGGAAAGTTTATAGTTCCGGGAAGGATTTCTTTCTTTTTTATGATCTCCCCTAACCCATATCTCCACATACAAGCCAGTCTCCTCCCCACCCATCTTAGCACCGGCCTGCTCAGAGGAAGGACACCTGTTTTATATGCAAGCAGTCTCAGGTTCAATCTTCAGCATCACCTAAAACCTCAGAGGGTTCCTGCTAGCCACCATCAACAATACTGAGCTAGATGGGCCCTCCTAAGGCAGCTAATAATACTGTCTGCCTTGCAGGGATGTTGCGAGGATGAATAAGATATGTGCCTGGTTGGCATGTCATGCTAAGCCAGACCATGGCTCTCCTAGACAAACCACGAGCAGCAAACGAAGAGCAACCCATGGCTACATAGCTCTGTATGGTGCAGCCGCATAACAACCAGGGAGGAGCAACAAGGACAGAATCTTTTCCCTGGGAGCCTGCAGGCTCACACATTTGCACTAAGCAGCTATGGTTTGGCTTAGCATCACTTGAACCAGGTCAGCGTGTGCAAAATACTGAGGAGAAATCAATACAAGACATGCCTTTCAGAAGAAAAGTTATATTTCTTTAAGCGAGAGCTATCTGATGGAAGCCGGGTTCAAAACTTGAGGTGGGAAGCTAGGTGGAAATCCAAGTCTTCATGATATGAAGACTCTAAAACCCACTTTGTGGCCTTGAACATCCAGAAATCCTCTCGTGCTGTGCAAATCCAGGTCACAGAATCGCAATATCAAGAGTTCCTTATGGAGAAGGCATTACCGTTAAACCCGTTTAATTCTATAAGTGTAGGTAGTCTTCATTTTCACTAGCACCGATGCCTTCAGTGCGTTGCTATGAACATTTCTGATGCATTCTGGCACCCCACCCTAAATATGCATTTGCGAGGCCAGCCGGCTGAAGCACCAGGCGTGACTTTGCACATGAGCTCTCTGAATGGGAAGGAAATGTGAATCTGAACATTGCATTTGAGGAATCTGTTCCACTGTTTTCTTCTGAACAGCACATTCCTTCTACGCTACCCCAGAGAACAGGCGGCAGCTGGGGGGGGGGGGGGAGGGAGGGAGCCCAGTCTAACTGAAACCAGGGAGAAAAACGACAAGAGAAAATTAATTCTCGGAGGAGATGACAGGAACCCTCCAACCATTCCAGCACCTTGTCCTCTGAGAGTGGATTCAGACAATCATGTTTTATTCATTCTCACTGGCAACGGAGGAGGTGTGTGGAGCTGCTACTCTGGTATCAGGCTTCAGGACAGGCTGTCCTCAGGATTTCCACCAGGACGTGGTGGGGGGATGAATAAACATTTGAGTCCCAATGAAAAATGGAGCGCTGACAATGAATGCAGCACCCGTGGGTTACACCAAGCAGAAGGCAGGCGTGGGAGGTGAGCTTGGAGGCATCTGGCTGCTTGCTGGTCTCTGTTCTGGAGAGGCAGGAGAGCTTTTGGTTATATGGAGCAGATCCTCAAGGCTTCTTTTAGATGCAGAGAAAGAGGAGATCTGCCCCCTTCCCAATTTCTAAGCCAGACCCTGCTCCTGAGACTGCCAGGGCACACTGATCTGCAGGGTTTTCCAGGGGGAGCTTTTCACAGGCACAGAATTGTATCTTGATCCGTAATTGCGTATCAAGCTGCTGTCAAAGGCATAGGAACAGAGGCTTGCTGAAAAGTTGGCAACCCTCTCTGCCCTTTAGTTCCCTGTGTGGTGTTATTCACATATTAAAATGGTGATTGCAGTTTCCAGTTCAATTCCTGTGAGGCCACAATAGCTGTCTTCATGGTTTAAGAAGAAGTCCTCAAAGATAAATGAAAGTTCTGCCCTGTAGCGGTGTAAATGCACGTCCAATTATTTGCGACTTTAAGCAAAAAGGATTAGCTATGTATTGCAGAGGAGAGGTCAGCTAGTGGCTATCAACTAAGTGGAGCATCCATGTTTCAAGCCAGTCTACCTGTGACCACCAGATGCTGAGAAATCAAGGGATGGTTATCACCAACTTGCCTTGTCTCAGACCCTGAAGCTGTATGACTGCCCCCTGCAAAATCTGTTTGACCAGGAAGAACAATAATTAGCAAATAAGCAGGCGTACTGTGAGCCGCGATGGCACAGCTGTGCTGCCTTCAAGCCTGTGAAAGGGGCTGTTTGTGCACATCCACAGCCTCCTACTCTTCCATGTCATGCCTCAACTTGGAAGCTCTCAGGAAGGAAGATGACATATAAGCACAGCCACTGAATCCCAACTTCTCTGACACTGAGCAAGAAACTCTTCTCCTCTCCTGTCTTCTAGGCAAACCATGATGGAGCCATTTGGGGCTCCCCGCTTTTGTTCTCCTTCTGCAAGTCCTGCCCCCCCACCCCACTGTCGAAACTGGGTTGATTAAAGTAGATGATTTACATTCATAAGTAAGTCTGATAGCTCTACAGTTTATCCTGAAACCCAGAGGGGGCTTTTCTGTGTAAAGGAAGAACCAATACCAATCTCTCACATATGGATATTTATTTACCCTCTACCTTTCTTATATTCTACCTACCAAACATGCATTTAAAGCTCCTCTAATATACTCAGCATGAATCAGACTCTTAGTCCCGGTCATAACGTTTTTCTTTTTTTAAGGGAAATTCCCTTATTCCAAATAGGATTCCTCACAAGAAAAGGGAAAAGTTGACAGCTATCCTGGGCTGTTTCATTTCTGTTTCCTACTTTGGTTTTCGGAGAAAGGCAGAGTGAAGCAAGCAGGAGCGCTGGGGGAACACCTGTCAATTTTGGTTCCTTTCACTTTCTCTGTATTTCAACACCAGCTTGTGATTTTTTTTTTTTAAAGTTCTCATGAAAATTCATGAACATTTTAATGTGGGCTTCTCCCAATGTACACATTTTTACAAAGCCATTTCCCCTAACAAGACATTTGCTTGCTTGTTTTTATTTACCACATTTATATAGCATCACCCAAGGATCTCTAGGTGGTTATCCTCCCACCCATTTCACCCTCACAACAACCCTGTGAGGTAGGTTAGGCTAAGAGATGGTGACTGGCCCCAGATCACCCAGTGAACTTCATGGCTGATTGGGGATTCAAACCCTGGTCTCCCAGGTCCCAGTCCAACACAAACCATTACGCCACACATTGAAGATACACTTTTGTATGTTATCTTCACTATTATAGGAATTTTTCTTTGCACCTCACTCCAGTAGATGCATTTCTGTACAGATGACTTGGCTGGAGAAGTGCATGGCAAAACAAAGGTCACGTATGACAAAGTGTGAATTATCTAGGTGCGGCTTTAAATGTGAACTGAAATGAATTCCATCACCATCTCTAGGCAGCAGTAACACTGGGAAGGAGAAAGAGGAATATGTCCAGTGAGCAGGTTCCTATATTCAACACATGCAGACTGCCATTCTATAGCCACTCACTTCAGAGTAAGCCCCATTCAACTCAATGGACCACATTCTGAGTAGACATACAGAGGACTCTGTTGCTAACCTGACAAATGGCCCTGGGTGCAGCTCCACTATAACAGAACCAATAAGAAAGACCCTGTATGGAAATGACTTAAAGACTTTTGTTCTATGGGGTGGGATGGGGGTGGTGGTGGTGAGAAAACACACTAGGCCTTTAAAGAACAGTCAAAACCAACTCTTTCCCTCAAAGAACTCTGGGTAGTGTAGTTCACCTCCCACAGAATTACATTGCCCAGCAACCCTTAGCAAACTACAGTGCCCAGGAATCTCTGAGGGAAGAAATGTGCTTTGAATGTGCTTTATGGGTTTACAAGCACATTTGGCTCCCTTTCTTGGCATCACCTTATCTGATTTGCTCACACCAGTCCCCTTCAACTGGAGATTTCAGAGGATGTCAAGCTCCATATATTATCTCTCCCTCCCCCACCACCCCCGGGGGAACCACAGCCTGCTGTTCTGTGTAAGATGCAAAAACTCGAAGGGGTTTCCTGGGTTTGCAAGATGAACAGGAACAAGGTATCCATGGCAACAGGATCCACTTTGGAAGGATGAGCTTTCTTTTATACAGAGCTCTTTCAGATGGCCAACCTTGCAGGAAGACCACCGGTTTCTACTGACCCTGTACCCGGGCACACAGAAATCAAATCGGTGAAGCTCCCCGCTGCACGCACGCCGCTCTACCACCATGCCAGAGAATAACTTCACCTCCTAAATTTCTGCACTCAGACGGCTCCTAAAGGCAGAATCCCTTAAAGCAGGGATATCTCTGGACCTCCCCGGCCGACGAGCATCGTTTGAAAGGTTGGAAGGCTGCCACGCCCTTCTTTGCTGTGATCATGGAGCTCCCCCTTCTGGCTGCCTAGGCAATAGCCCGGGAGTTTGCGTTGCCTGGCTTATCAGTTTCAGAGCGGTGGGAATGGGGGAACTGTCTCCGGATAAATTAATGAAATCTACACATAAACGAAGAAGAAGAAGAAGAAGAAGAAGAAGAAGAAGAAGAAGAAGAAGAAGAAGAAGAAGAAGAAGAAGAAGAAAAAACACATGTGATTTGCTTTCAAATTATGCAAGATCTTCCCTCTTCCTCTCTGTGGAGAGAGCAGAGATACAACTCCTAACCTAAACTGGTGGGGTTTTTTTATGCACAGTAAAAAGTAAAGGGACCCCTGACCATTAAGTCCAGTTGTGACCGACTCTGGGGTTGCGGCGCTCATCTCGCTTTATTGGCCGAGGGAGCCGGCGTACAGCTTCCGGGTCATGTGGCTAGCATGACTAAGCTGCTTCTGGCGAGCAGTGCATGGAAACGCCGTTTACCTTTCCACCAGAGCAGTACCTATTTATCTACTTGCACTTTTGACGTGCTTTTGAACTGCTAGATTGGCAGGAGCAGGGACTGAGCAACGGGAGCTCACCCCGTCACAGGGTTTCGAACCGCCGACCTTCTGATCTACAGAGTCCTAGGCTCTGTAGCTTAACCCACAGCGCCACCCGTGTTCCTTATGCACAGTACTAGGGTTTATGCACAATACTAGGGTTACTAATAACCTGCTCAACTGGGGCATCCATCAAAAGGTTTTTAAGCATTGCCTCTGGACCCTTGGTATCATCTCATACCTTCAAGAGAGCCATGTTGCTCCAGTGCCAGCTTCAAGGGAGGGTGTCTCAACATGGTTGTTTCTAATGAGCCCAATATCAGCCCTCCAAAAACTTTTTAAGAAGTATTTTTTATTGAACTTGATTCTTGCAACCCAAATAACAAAATAGAATTTCATGAACCAAACTCATAAAACACTGGACTGATAACTGTGCAGTATTTTTTCTGCTGCTGTTCCCACCGGGGCAGCAATGCCACCCAACTCTCTCTTCCCTGCAGACCTCACCCCCACCCCCCGGGGCATGACATTTCAGCAGAGGGCAATGTCTAAATGGGAATGAAGCTTGGCTGGTCCTGCCTGCATCTGTGGGGGCTACTGCCCCCCCTCTTGATTGATCGAAAATGCCAGGCTCCAGCTGCAGCTCTGTGAGACCTATAGATTTTATAGTTCTAATCTATATATTCCATAGATCCATTGGCTTTATTTCATAGAGTGGCTGGAGCAACCCAGCCAGATGGGTGGGGTAGAAATAATTTTTAAAATAATACATATTATAATAATTATCTATAGGCTAGGGCACTGCATTTTAAGTCAATTAAGATGGTGGGCAGCCATTGTGGGCAGAAGCCAAGCTTTGCCCAGTCAAAAGTGGCTCTGCCACTATCTGGCAATAGCTGGAACAGCCATCTAGGGGCCTGGCAGGCAGGGCTGGGAGGATGAGGCAACCAGATGAGGTCAGTGAAGGGCCCTTCTGACCCTCTGGGGTCCTTTGCTATTGCCAGACCTGATGAGTGCTGCTGCCAGGCCCCTGTGAAATAAAAAAGGACACCGAATTGTTTGTTCCAGGAAAGATCTTAGGTGGGCTGTTGAGTAAACTACAGAAGCATTCTGGATTGAGCTAGGAAAAATCCAGCACTTAACAGGAAAAAGAGTGAGAAAGAGCTGAAACTTGAGCCCGGCTTTGACAAAACTGTACTTAAGGTCAAGTTTTGTAACGAATGTTTTTACAAGGCCTTGTTTAGATGGCACCTCACTCCATTTAGGCTGGATAGTTATTAATTTATAGTATTTATGGCCTGCCTTCCCAGCTCACAATAAGATGCTCAAAGCAGTGAGGCACAATGTAATTGAAGAGCAATCATGTAATGAGGTAAAAACCACACACCAAACCAAGCCAAACCACACAGTGGATAACCAGCAGCACATTGTTCAGCAGTGAGCCAAATCCTAAGCCTCCTGGAACATAAACCTGCCATGGCCTGATGCCTTGCAGATGTTTTGGACTAACTCCCACCAGCCCCAGCCAACATGGTTATCTGGAGGACACCAGATGTGGGGTGGGGAAGGCTGGTCTGGCATCCAAAGTCCATGAAGGATGGGGAATGGTCCTTCAAGCACCCTGGTCTCTTACCCTAATGGCAATAAGCTCTAATGCCAATGATCAGTGCTTTTAATTGGACTTGGAAGAAACAGGAGGCCAGTGGTGGAGGAGGAGGCGGAACAATTGTAGTAGTAGCAGCTTCCGCACAGCTCTGGCGCTTGGAATTGCATTTTGGGTTAGCTGAAGATTCTGAACTCAGCAGCTGATCTGAAAGAAATCAGGAAGAGATAAGGCCATTGACCCAAGAGAAAAACAGTGCCAGTCAGGTAGTAGATATGAGAAAGCTGCAAATGCCAACATCCATATCAGGGAAAAAGCTTTCTTAGGCCAACCAAAATGTCAGAAAATAGGGTGCAAACTTTTGAGATTCTCCAGAACTCTTCATCAAGCTTGATGGCAAATAAAGCAAGGGGTGAGGGGATAGTTGGCTGCCAAAAAAGCCAGTGACATAAAGAAG
Source organism: Podarcis cretensis (assembly GCF_951804945.1). Classification (NCBI taxonomy): domain Eukaryota; kingdom Metazoa; phylum Chordata; class Lepidosauria; order Squamata; family Lacertidae; genus Podarcis; species Podarcis cretensis. Next base: position 35,439,207 of record NC_137177.1, read on the forward strand.
TAGTATTATACCATTCAGGTGGCACAAATGAAAAGATCAGCAATATGGCAGGAAGGAAGGAAGAGGAAGAGGAAGAGGAAGAGGAAGAGGAAGAGGAAGAGGAAGAGGAAGAGGAAGAGGAAGAGGAAGAGGAAGAGGAAGAGTTTGGACTTGATATCCCACCTTTCACTCCCCTTAAGGAGTCTCAAAGCGGCTAACAATCTCCTTTCTCTTCCTCCCCCACAACAAACACTCTGTGAGGTGAGTGAGGCTGAGAGACTTCAGAGAAGTGTGACTGGCCCTAGGTCACCCAGCAGCTGCATGTGGAGGAGCAGGGAATCAAACCCGGTTCACCAGATTACGAGTCCACTGCTCTTAACCACCACACCATGCTGGCAGGAAGGAAGGAAGGAAGGGTTCTAGTGGCACCATGACTTCATTCTTTTGTTTCTTGATACTGAATTAATCCTTGGTGACCAGGTTATCATTATTTTTGGATTAGTTTCCATCACCTGCCACTGGCAAATTCAGGCTGCACAATTATTGCTGATCAGGAGGTCCTGGACAACAAACCCGCTTTCCTGAAAGACCAGACTTTTTGTAATAAGGAAAGTGATGGAGGAGTGAACTGGAAAGTGTGGAATAGCCCTTGCTTCGATCCCACATCATCTAATCTACCTGCAAACAATGAGGATAGAGTAATCAGGCTGCCTGGGAGTGCCCCAAGTTACCTTGCCCCCGAGGGTGCAGTCTCATGAGGCAGCAGCAGGTGGCAGCAAATCCCCATGGTTCATGCCTTCCTTGCATAATGGTTGCAGGGGCTGGACTTTCCTCACTCACCTTCCGGCCAGGTAAACCAGCTGGCAGAGGGCTGCCATATTTAAGGCTTACAACTACCTGGTTATTACTATTCAACCTGGTTGCTGCTACCCACACCCTCACATACAGTCTGATCCCCAAATTAAATTCTGTTGCAATACAGAAATCTTACACAATACATCTTATGCTTATTTAAGACACGTGTTCATAGCTTTATGTGCGTTGCTGGGGGGAGGGGGGAAACCACACTCCAGGGAGAAATAAGAAAATATGAAAATGGCAAACACACATGAAACGTGGGTGAGAGAGCAGGAATTCCTGCAGCCTTCATGAGAGTGTTTGGGTGTAGAAGAGGCAGTTGGAGAAGGGGTTTTTTTTTGGAGGGGGGGGAGACAATGAAGGGGTTTGGAGTGTTGGAAGTTGTGGTTGGCTGAGCTTTAGACTGGAGAATGCCCCCAAAACACAAGGCATCCTCACCAGCTGCTGCTGAGAAACCAAAGAGGGTGCTTGCAGAGGGTGCTTGCCATGCTGGAAGAAAAATGGCTGTGCTGGACTGCTTGAGGGATGCATGTCTGTATGGGCTATGACATGCAGATATGGCAGGAATGTGCCCAGCATCCATGCTCTCAAGGTGCATGAGAAGGAGATGCATTGGGGTGCGGCAGCACATACACCATTGACTGCAACAGTGGCCAGCCAGGTGCAGGACAAGGCTTTGGTGAAGGCAGTGACTGGAAGACATGAGCCAGTGGATGGCAGCATCTTGTGCCAAAAGGCTCTGAGCTTCTATGACCACTTCACATCTTTCGCCACAGATGGTGACCAGCCTGCCAAGGAATTCAAAGCCAGCCCCAGTTGGCTTAATGGCTTTAAGATCTGTTTCAAACTTAAGAATGTCTGAATGACTGGGGAAGTTAGTCTGCAAACAAGAGGCTACAAAAACATACCCTGCACAACTAAAGCGGCTGCTGGATGTCAAGGCATATTGTCCAGAGCATGTCTTCAATGCAGGGCTCTTCTGGATGAAAATGCCTGAGCAAACTTACCTTGCCAAAGCTGAAAAGCAAAGCTCCTGGCTTCTAAACTGCAAAGGACTCGGTGACTATGCCATGGGTGTAGCCAGGATTTTTGTTGGGGCGGGCAGGCCTTTTGTTAGGGCGGCAGAACCTCACTTAGCTATGTATTTTTATTTATTTAGGGGGCAGCTGCCCAACCCCTTGGCTATGCCCATGGACTGTGCTGCTCTATGGCACTGCAGCTGGGCACTTAATAAAGCCAGGCTTGCTCAAAACTCCTGCATCCTAAAAGGCAAGAACAAGAATCTCCTTCCTGTGTTTTGGCAATCTAACGAAAAGACCTGGATGACTGCATCATCATTTCTGGACCGGTTCCACAAATACTTCATCCCAGAGATGAAGTGTTAATTCAAGGAGAAACACCTGGAGTTTAAAGTCTTGCTGCTTGTGGACGATGCTCCTGGGCACCACAAGACACTCCACTTTGCACACAGTGAGGCTGAGGTTTTCTTTCCCGCCCACGTCCCCTCATCCAACCTCTGGATCAAAGTGTGATTTACTGCTTCAGGGCTGCTTACACGAAGCTCGCCTTCTTCTGGGTGATCGATGTGATGGATCGGGACCTCACTGCATGCTACAAGTTCTTCAACATTGCCTGTTGCATCACTTACATCAATGGATGCAATCATGCCTGAAACAATAAATGCATGTGGAAGGAATGTGTGCGCCATTTCAAGGGTATTCCAAGCATTTACAGTGAGGAGGAGGACACTGTGCAGGTGGTCAGGGAAGTGGGTGGTGATGGCTTTGTTGACCTCATCCAGGAAGAAGTGAAAGAACTAATTGAGGCCTGACAGGTGTTGAATGTGGAAGATCTGGAGGAACAGGTACGATTGATTTCGGAAAGTGAGGATGAACTTGGAGAGCAGGAGCCAGCAAACTGGACCCTGCAGAAACTTTCTCAACTTTTCCAAGTCATAAAGCATGTAAATGATCTGTTTGCAGAGTTTGACCCCCCCCCCCCCATGAAATGCAGCCTCAAGATCATCCATGGATTACAGACCCTCTGAGACCCTACAAGGAAATGTTGGACAAGCTCAAGAGACAACAGCAGCTCTGTCTCTCTCCTCTCTGTCTTTGTCTCTCCTTAAGTCTTTCTTTTTCTTTTCTCCTTTCCGCCCTTGTTCTATTTTATATTAAGTAGCTGTTTTATTTCAGGATATTATAAAAAAAGATACTTCGTAATGGGTATATATTTCTGTATACCTTTGAATAGGTAAAGGTAAAGGGACCCCTGACCATTAGGTCCAGTCGTGGCCGACTCTGGGGTTGTGGCGCTCATCTCACTTTATTGGCCGAGGGAGCCGGCGTCCAGCTTCCGGGTCATGTGGCCAGCATGACTAAGCCGCTTCTGGCAAACCAGAGCAGCACACAGAAATGCCATTTACCTTTCCGCCAGAGCGGTACCTATTTATCTACTTGCACTTTGACGTGCTTTCAAACTGCTAGGTTGGCAGGAGCTGGGACCAAAGAACGGGAGCTAACCCAGTCGCGGGGATTCGAACCGCCGACCTTCTGATTGGCAAGCCCTAGGCTCTGTGGTTTAACCCACAGCGCCATCTGCGTCCCCTATAAGTATCAATAAATAACTATATTTTACGCCGAGAGAGAGAGAACAGCATCAGCTGCCAATCACCATGTTCCTCACAAAGAAACCACCACCACCACCAGATGTGGCCAAACAACCCATCTCTGGATCTGAACCACAGCCAAGCACTTCTTCTGACTGCTGGTCAAACCCCCCCCCCCACCCCAGTCCCAGTCCTCATATCATCTGAAGCATCATCCAGCAAGGGGGAGGAGGAAGACTAAGAACAACGTTTGTTCCTCACCAGTACATGCAGTGATTTTTAAAAAATAGTTTTTCAATGTCTTTCTAGGGGTTGTTCTGGCTTTATGTGATTTTGCTTATATACATGATTTCCAGGAACATAAGATGCAAGTAACCTGTATTTTCTTTGATTATTGTAGCAAATTCAAGGGGGAAAGATGCATAAAATATAATTGGTTCTAGAAATGCAAGTAGCCTTTCCAGCAATTAAGAAATCAAATAGTACATCTTGACTTTTAAAAATAAGATGCCTTGTGATACATTACCAGTCTTTGACTCATTGGAGACTTTTCCATTATTTTTGGGATCCCACAGTGCTAAAAGTACCATAAGAAAGTGACATTGCTATTTGGTTGATCCCAGGATTCAAGTATCTGAGGGTTCCATCTGAAATGGCTGGACCTCTATTCATCCCGATGGAGTCACATCTAGCCAGCACAGGAGGAAGAGCAGGACAACTGCAGTGCAAGAACAGTGAGCACACTTTGAATGTACTGTTTCCAGTACAGTTCAGGCTGCCTCACCTCAAAAAGGATATTGAAGAGTTGGAAAAGATTTGGTTTGTCTGCTACTTTCTTCTCCCACTTGCAGTTATCCTTTAAACTGCAAACCGTGCAGGAACTCTACATTTATTTCAGTTATGCCCACAAAAGCCCTCAGTTGCGGCAGAGTTGTCAGTGGTGAGGCTCCAGGAGGTGTTTGGCAGATGCAGGAGGGAGGCAGAGGAAGAGGAGGCCTGCTTGGCCTGCGTCCAGGGAGCCTTCATTTTTGGAGGTTGCCCAAGAGTGAGTTTGACATGAATTCTCATCAATGTCCTCAGTGCATCAGACGTGGAGCAAGGAAGATGCACCTCCCCTCTCTCTGCCTGGTACAAATCCCAAAATGATAGTCTGTTTATGCAACGGGCTGTAGAGTCCATTTAAAAAGCCAAGCCAAGCCATTTCTTTTGATTTCCAGCCTCTGCATTTTCTCATTCTCCACTTCAGGAATACCAAATCAAAGTTAGGTCATGCCAGTGTGATACATGGTCAGGAATCGCTACATGTTGGGAGCCCATAGCCCAAACACTCTCTGTCTGGTCCAGGCACAGCAAAAGGTTATGACAGCTGGTTTTCAAACAGCCCAGCATCTGTGGATCTCCAGTCTTTAGAGCATTCAGTTCCAAAATTCAGAAGGGGAAAAGGTAGACAGGGCATGTCCGCTCTCAAGAAGAAATGGCTCCATGTCAGGACTTGGAAAAATACACCTGCTTGCTATCCTAGAAGTTCCCTTCCCTCTGCCTACAGGACTTCTCTCTTGTGAATTGTGCATACTTTGGTGTAAAAAAAAAAAGTGGCCTGGTTCTGATATTTGGTGTTTCTTTTTTCTTTTTAATGAATATTTATTGGCATTTCCAAGATAGTACAAAATGCAAAGACAACAGAAAAAAGACAAAAAATAAAAATAATATAAATGCAAAAATGCAAAACTTAAAAACAATTAAAAACACATAGAATTTCCATTGCTTACTTTTCTTTTAACTTATTTCTCAGACCTCCTCACACCTCCCCTCTCTGTATTCCAATTCAAATTTTTAGCTCAGCAAATCCTCACCTTTTAATTCACTTTAAAACCCAATTTTACTTTATCTAAACTTAACTCTCATCCAAACTTGTACATCAATACTTATTCTTAAAACATTTTCTAAGATCGACCATAGTTCCCTTCCACGAATTTCCCAATTTTCATACAAATAGCAACAGGAAAAAGAAAACAAATTATGATTATATACCTTGTAAATTCCCAATTTCTATTCCACCCATACCCCCTTCCCGGTTTCAGTCCCCGACAAATGTCAGTCTGTCTCAGTATGCAATCAGCCTGGAGATCTAACATCCGAGGCTCTTAATTCTCTCTCACTTCCTCTCTGCTGGTCTTTTTGATAGTCCTTAATGTTGAACGCCAAATCTCGGAGAAGCTCCAGCCCAGCAGGATCCAAATTTCTTCCAGCCAAACCTCCATACTTAAAGGTGAAGCCTATGGGGTATTCCAAATCTTGTTTCATGCTCCTTTCAAGTCCGATTGTTCCCACAGCTCCAACCTCCACCTTAATCAAATTTGTAATCCTTAGGTCTTCAGATCTCCACACAAGGAGATCTCTCCATTTTTCATTGTCCAATTCAGGCCAGACTTTACACATCAAGTTCTTATTTTCCTTTGTTGTCATCATGTCAGGCCTCAAGCTACAGTTCTCCTTTGGCATCCGCAGAATTACGGCTCCTCCTTCCTTTTCTTCAGGAGCAACATATATCTCCTTCTCCAAATTCTCAAAGCTCTCAAGTTTCTCTATTTGTCCAGATGGATGGGCTTCCTGTTCTAAATCCTTGTCAAATTCAATGATGGTGTTTACTGTTAAGTCCAGAGTTGTAACACTTGTAGCCAAAACATCAATTTGGCCTTCTAACTTTCCCAAGAGAACAAATACTCTGTTCAGTTCAGCCTGAATTTTCCCTCCTCCAGCCATTCTTGTAATGTCCCAAAACCCCCTCTAGAGGGATTTTAGTTCCTTAGTATTCCTTTCAGTTCCAAACCAAAAATCTGATTAATTTGTAACAGCCCTTCCTTATTTTCAGCAAATTGCAACAAATATAGCCAGCAAAAGCTACAGAAACAAAATTCTCTATTTCCGTCTTGACAGCTAACTTGACAGCTGTCAGACTCTTCAATACCTCAACAGGCTCTCTCGCGGAGCACTCCCGGGTCCGGGGGGGTGGCGCTTCAGCTCCCAAAATTAATTCTTTGTCCGCAGGCTCCCCTGCTTCCAATAAAATTTCATATATTACCAAACCGTGGAATTAAAGTCTTTTGCAATAAAGAAAGATTCTCTCGACCTTAGTTAACAAATCCTTTGCTTTAAATTGTTTACCTAGCGGGGAGGCAGACTTCCTGTTTACACCTTCCCCGATCGTGCCTAATTCATGAAAAAAGATTTTTCTTTAAAGTTCCAATTTCCATGCTACTCACGGGTTATTACTTTAGAGTCCAATTGTTCACAGAAAAAAGTCAGCGCTCTCCGACAACGGCTGTGCGGCTTCACTCCACGGGAGAAGCAGTCGACTCTCAGCACCACGCCGCTCACCCCGTACCGTTCCGGAGCCTTTAAAAAGGCTCCTTCGCAGCCGGGGGGCGCAAAAGCTGCCCGCCGAGTCCCCACGTTCACAGGCTTCGTGCCTGTGATTTTTAAGGGTTCCCGCTTTGCTGCAGCGGCAAGACCCGATCCCGCGGAGTCGTTCCCTCCGGAGCTCGGAGGGAATCCGCCATTAGTCGATGGCGCTAACCCGGAAGTCCCTGATATTTGATGTTTCTTGATTCCCTTTATTCAGGCCCCGTCTGACATAACTACAACAACAATGGTTTATTGTTTATTAACCTGCCCCTCATGTGCCCCTGCACATGGATTTCTTTTCTGTGGATTCCATGTCAGTGTTTGATGCGGCCCTAATTCTCTTCTGCTCCAGCCCAGCCAAGTTGCCTTAGTGGATTCATTTAACCATTTCCCTCCACTTTCCTTTGTGTATGCCCCTTGGCTCACTTGCTTGAGTAACCTGCCAGCTATTTGTGGCACAAGCACATTATGCATGTGGTACATTGTTAATTCCTGTTGAGTTTCTGCCCTCTTTCTTTTCTTTTTTTCTTTTTTACATCTGCTTCCTTTGTTCATTGTTAGCAGAACACAAAAGTTCTAAAAATTCCACCCCGCACACAAAAGCCCTGACTGACAATCACTGAAACTCCAATGACACATCTCGCAATTAATATCGGATTTATAATTCATCAGGAAGAAAAGCAGTGGGCAGGCCATGGGGAACATCCCCGTCAGAGGTATTGGAAATGTGTTTCATTCGGCAACGTAAATTGGCTTTGAAGCTTAATTGTCAGTTCTGCTTGGGGTGGGTGGGGGTGACTTTGTTTTTTGCTCTTTCTGCTTGCATCCTGACCAGGATGTTCTTTGCTGCTGCAGGCACTTGAGATTAGCTACCCCTTAAAGAGTGGCTTTTCCCACCCTTCATTAGAGCCACAAGCTTTAATCAGTTTAATCAGCAGATGAACCAACTACAGTTTAGCTGATTAATCACGAGAGACCAATTTTAATTAGGGAGCGCCAATTTTAATCACCAGGGCTGTGAGTTTAAGCGCCTCCTTGATTATTTTTTTGGGGGGTTCTATTTCAGTTCTCGTGTGTTTACTCTGCAGGGGAAAGGAAAAGGAAGTGCTAGTGTTGCCCTTTCCCGCTAACTAGAAGGAGTCACTTTTGTTTCTCAAGCTGTAAATCAGTCACAGGTGAGGCCAGAGGCAAAAGTAGGCAGATCAACAAATGTGATTCTGACCTTTGTATGGTAGGCTGGTTTCTATACACACTTAGCTTGCTTGTCCTCCTTCCAGACAAGCAAGTATGATTCAAATTCAAGACCACATTCTAGCCAGGCAAAAACCCTCAAGAAGGGTGCAGAGCAGGGGCAGTGGTAGGCGTGGCCTGTGGAGAGGGGTGTGGCTTGGGAGAGGAGTTCCAAGGACCTAAAGGACTGCATTTGGCTCCAGGCCAAAGGTGTCTCATCCCTGATCTTGGGTATGTTCCAGCAGAAATGAATGTCATAAACGCCATCTCCAACTCCTCGAAAGATTCCATCAACGGTGTCTCCGAAAATTTTTACATATCACCTGGGAAGACAGGCGAACTAATATCAGTGTACTGGCAGAAGCAAAGATCACCAGTGTTGAAGCAATGATTCTTCCACATCAACTTCGTTGGACTGCTCATGTTGTGCGGATGCCTGATGATCGTCTTCCAAAGCAACTACTCTATTCTGAACTTAAAAATGGAAAGCTTAATGCTGGTGGTCAACAAAAGAGGTTTAAAGACTGTCTCAAGGCAAATCTAAAAAAATGTAGTATAAACACTGACAACTGGGAAACACTGGCCTGCGAGTGCTCCAGTTGGAGAACAGCCTTTACCAAAGGTGTCATGGGCTTTGAAGACACTCAAACTCAGGACGCAAGGGAGAAATGTGCTAAGAAGAAGGCACGCTTGGCAAATCTACACCATGATCAGCTCCCACCCGGAAACCAATCTCCCCACTGTGGAAGGACGTGTGGCTCCAGAATTGGCCTCCACAGTCACTTATGGACTCATTGTTAAAACTGTGTTTATGGAAAACAATCTTACTCGGCTACGAGTGATCGCCAAAGAAGAAGTAGATGTTCCAGCAGAAATAAATGTCCCCTTGCAAAAAGGCATGAAGCGGTCCAACTGAGGGACAGCAATATCCTTAGCTGTGCCAATGAAGCACCTCACTGATGTGCAGGGGTGTGCAGCGGCTGTGGCAGTCCAGGTCTCACATGGCTTGGTATCCTAACACAGATTGATCCCAGTCTGATCCTGCTGAGGCTGCTTTCAGTGAGCCCCAAGGCAAGTTGCTGCAGTGTTTCCAGGTTATTGGTTTTCTTACTTCTAAATCTTCTGCCTTGGCTCCAAGGAGCTTGAGATGGAATACATTATCCCTACAATTTATCCTCACAACAGCCCTGTGAAGTAGATTAGGTTGAGAAGCTATGGCTGCCCCAAGGCCACCTGGTCAGCTTCATGGCTGAGTAGGGATTTGAACTTGGGCCTTCCCAGTTCCAGTCCAACATTCAGACCACTATGCAATGCTGCCTTTGCTCCAGCCTTGCCTGAGCGCCCCCCCTCAAGTGTTGCTCCAAATACCCCTGTTGGCTCTCTTCTTCCTACTAGCCTCCGCTCATGCCCGCAAGTGGTTCTGTCTCCTGATGGACTCTCCTGTGGGTTTTACCTTTCTGGCCTAATCCTGCCTGGCCTTGCACTTCAGCTTGATTGCTCAGCAGCTCGCAGCTGATCTCTGACACCTGGAGAGCCTTTGAAACAGGCTGCTGCGCTTGTGACAGGCACAAACCTCTTTTAATCTCTGACTCACGTGTGGGATTAACAGAGTCAAAGGCTTTGCTTTTATTTCTCCCCAAGCCTTCCACAGAACCTCCTATCAGTGCCAAGAACTGGCCTTTCCCACCCAGTGACATATTGCTTGACAGCTCATGTATGAGAGTGGAAAATTGCTTCTGTTCCAATCAACTAGTTACCATAAATCAGGCCACTGCCAGTTTAATTAACCTAAATGCACATTAATTTCCATGCCCCATCTAATATGCACATAGCTCTGCATTTAGAATGCAGCCTTCTTGCACAAGGCGCATTAATCCTTCCTGATAAAGCATTGGTGTGCCTCAGGAGACTTGTGGTCAGCTAATGCAACCTCCACACACTTTCGCAGCAGGTTGGAAATCAGAAGATCTCATGCGGGGCAGGGAGTTTTGGTCCAAATCAGTCTTGTAGACTTGAGTCAAAGTCATCCTTCTGTCTTCACCTAAAGCTTACCCCAATTGAAAAACACTTGTATCCTACCTGTTTAATCAGACCGAGTTATGAAGTGACTGACTAGCTACAATTGTATTGAACACAACTTAATTGTAAGAACAAGCAAATATTAATATATCTCATGTGTGCATTAGTTTTTATTCATGCATTGTACATTGCCCTTATACCTTTTGATGAAGGACAGTTAACCAATATTTTAAATAAAAATACAATGATGGCCGAGGCAGGGGTGACAGAAGCATATGTTGTCATAAAAAAAAACCTGGGAAGAGCAGCGATGTGTTCAGCCTCATAAAATTGACCAGGGTTGGAGCCAGGGAGAAAGCATTCCCATGAAGAGGCACCACCATTGAGAAGGCTCTGCTCTTTGCTGCTTCAGAAACTGAGGGACTTCAGACTTCCAAGTCTGAAATGAGAAACTAGGGCCCTTCCTCAAAGTGTCTCAAAAGGTCTCCACTCCCATCGTTCAGCCCGGACACTGAGGTCCAGCGCCCAGGGCCTTCTGGCAGTTCCCTCACTGTGAGAAGTGAAGCTACAAGGAACCAGGCATAGGGCCTTCTCGGTAGTGGCACCCTCCCTGTGGAATGCCCTCCCATCAGATGTCAAGGAAATAAACAACTATTTGACTCTTAGAAGACATCTAAAGTTTTTAATGTTTGATGTTTTGTCATGTTTTTAATATTTGGTTGGGAGCCACCCAGAGTGGCTGGGGAAACCCAGCCAGATGGGTGAGGTATAAATAAATTATTATTATTATTATGGATGATGGGAAAGTGAACATGGTAAACAACATTGTCACCATTTTAAAAATGATAAGTGCTGATTGGAAGTGTAAACTTGTAAAAGAATATCCCTTTAAAACACATTGCAGAAGCAAAACTCCAGGTGAGGTTCACAAAAGAGTTAGAGATGAGAAGATGAGAACGTAAGAACACAAGAAAATAAGAAAAGCCTGATGGATCAGGCCGATGGCTCATCTTCCCACAAGCAGAATTCAAGCACAAGAGCACTTTCTCCTCCTGTGGTTTCTAGCAACTGGTATTCAGAAGCATTGCTGCCTCCAGCTGTGGAGGCAGATCGCAGCCATTGTGGCTAGTAGCTTTTGATAGCCGTCTCCTCCCTGAATTTGTCTAATCCCCTTTTAAAACCATCCAAGATGGTGGCCATCACTGCCTCTTATAGGAGTGAGCTCCAGGGTTTAACCATGAAGTCCTTTCTTTTATCAGTCCTGATTCTTCCAACATTCAGCTTCATTGGATGTGCACAAATTCTAGCATTGTGAGAGGAGGAAAACTTTCTCTACCCCCCTTTTTTGCCATGCATAATTTTATAAAATCTGCCATGTTGCCTCTTACATTTTCTCTTAACTATAAGGGCCCAAAAGCTGCAACATTTTTTCATGTGTTGTTTTTTTATGATCATTTTGACACCTCCTTTGTTGTGCCCTGCAATTGGGAAGAAGGTTTTGTCTGCTTTCATTGTGGGCTCACACACCCGCCACCTCCTCCCCCCTGGGGGGGGGGGCTGGACTGCCTTTCACCGATACAGTGGTACCTCAGGTTACAGACACCTTGGGTTACAGATGCTTCAGGTTACAGACTTCGCTAACCTGGAAGTAGTACCTCAGCTTGAGAACTTTACCTCAGGATGAGAATGGAAATCGTGCTCTGGTGGTGCAGCGGCAGCGGGAGGCCCCATTAGCTAAAGTGGTACCTCACGTTAAGAACAGTTTCAGGTTAAGAAAGGACCTCCGGAACAAATTAAGTTCTTAACCCAAGGTACCACTGAACAAGGATCTCATGGTCTCCACATTATATGTTGAGCGCCCCCCCATGGCCCCCGCAGATTTGACCATGGGATCCTGACCCAGAGGCAACTTGCTTTCTCTTCCACTTGGGCATCACGACTGCAGCTGACCAGTTTACTCATTCAGCAGCTGTCAGGTGACATCAAGGGCCAATAGAATTTCATCTAACTGTATAAAGCTAGGCAAAATATGTGACTCTGGCTTGATTCTTGAGTCAGAGCAAATTGTCTCTAGAGTGGAAGCCAGCAAGTGATCAAAAAGCTTCTCCGCATTCTTTCTGCCTGCCTTAGGAGCATAATAAGAGCCTGGCTGCTGGGTCCGATCAAAGGCCCATGCAGATGGTATATGAGAATAGCATCCTGTTATCATATACCATCTTTGATGCTGGAGGCAGAACATGGCCACCATTGCCTTATGCTCCATGAATTTGTCTAATCTTTTTAAAAAGCCATCCAAGTTGGTGTCCATCACTACCACTTGTGGGATAATCAGTTGATAGAACAAGTTAAAGACTTTAAATACCTCGGCCTTGTTTTCCAGTCAACAGGGTTATGGGGAGCACACCAGAAATATGCAAAGCAAAAATTGCCAAAATTCTGACACACCTTTTCCCTACAAAAGGTTGCAATCACATACCATCAGCCCTTGAAGTGTTTAAAGCTAAACCCCTAGCACAGTTATTATATGGGGCTCAGATTTGGACAGGCCCTCACCTTGGATCTACAGAAGCTGTTCAATCTAAGTTCCTAAGGCAATTTTTTCCTGTTCCATCCTGTGTTCCAAATGCTTCATTGCACTTAGAGGCTAACTTCCCTTCTGTTGAATTACAGATTTGGCATAGGACATTTAATTATTGGCTCTGCCTAAATTTAAACCCCACTGGTCTACTACCACTAGTATCATAAGATTGTCATGAGAGTGCTTGGACTAAAATTGTCAACCAAAAGCTTTACTTTTCTGGTTTATCAGCAGTTATTAACACTGGGCTTCAGTAAAGCAGTAAAGCAAATAGTTTAATTAGACAGCGCCTATATGATATCGAGTGACAGAATAATCTGGCCACAAGAAGCAAATTTTGTCCATGGTATGATTATTTTTCACCTAGTCATTTTGACACTTTGGCACCCTACCTCAGGTTAAGTACTTAATTCGTTCCGGAGGTCCGTACTTAACCTGAAACTGTTCTTAACCTGAAGCACCACTTTAACCAATGGGGCCTCCTGCTGCCGCCGTGCCACCAGAGCATGATTTCTGTTCTCATCCTGAAGCAAAGTTCTTAACCCGAGGTACTATTTCTGGGTTAGCGGAGTCTGTAACCTGAAGTGTATGTAACCCGAGGTACAACTGTATTTGCAAAATTTAACAATTCCAAAATACAGAATGCTTTCACAAGATTGAATATACTGCCTTCAGCTGTACTTGAGGGTCAATTTCAAAAAAATTCACTGGAAACACGGTGATGTCCCTGTGGAGATAGCAGAATCGAGTCAGTGGCTCATGTGCTTCTGGCTTGCACTCTTTATAAAGATTTGAGGAGTGAGGTTATCACCCCTCTATTATTGTCCATGCCGGGTTGCTCAACCATTGCTACTGTGTCCTTTCTTCTAGCAGATCAAGATGATCAGATGACAGCAAAAACTGCAAGGTTTTTAGTGGGGGCAATGAGAATAAGATCTATTATTTGCTTATTGATGTAAACACCCAAAACATATTTTCTATAGTTAAGCTTTTACCTCTATCTTCAGTACATTTTATTTTATTGCTATGGCTAGTGGCTGATGCAAATAAAGATTCTTCTGATTCTGCACTGTAAGAAGGAGTCATTTCTTTTGCCTGCCTAGAATCTTGGGGCATTCAGCTTCATTAGATGGCCCTGAAAACTACTCTTATGGTGTGGGGGACTTCTCCCTATCCAACTTCTCCACACTACGCCTTCCATCTCCTCAGCCAGCCTTGGACACAGCTCTGCCTCCAGGCCAGTAGCCCTGCCAGGCTGGGGAAGGAATATCCTCAGATCAGATTATGACATGACCAAAGAGTGTGCTTTTGCCTGTTGGCTATTGCTCAGCTCACCTGTCTAGTCACCTGAAGGCAGGATAAAATGGACACAGTAAGGGAGAAATGTCCCTGCTACCCTGAGCTCTTGGAGAAAAGGTGGGATATAAATGTAAAAGTGGTTGACTGACTGAATAAAGGACCTGTGGGATAACTGACATATAAGAGCATAAGGCAAGCCCTGCTGGATCAGTGAGAGGGGACTCACCCTGTCCAGTACCCTGTCCCAGCAGTGGCCAACTAGGTGCTTCTGAAAGCCTGCAAACAGGACCTGAGTGCAATAGCAGCCCCCTCAACAGGTAGAGGTTGTGCATGGCCATCAGGACTAGTAGCCATTGAGAGTCTCATCCTTCCTGGACTGATCTCATTGCTTTTATCTTGTAGTCATCCCCCCACAGCCATTCTTTTTACAGTGGCATAGCCTCCCTCTACCTATTGTCAGGTGAACTATCCTTTGCAGTTTTGGAAGCAAAAGCATTTTTGTGTTCCAGGGTGTCTGTACCATCCTCTACACTGAACTCACATTATGCTGGGGAATTTGACTGATAACCTGGCAGGACTGTAAGACTCTCCAGGTCTGGGTCTTTTTTCAGAAGTCTCCTGCCAATGTGATGGCCTTGAATGGCCCCAATTAACCTGTGCTATTAGACCATTTAAGGCCATGGGTGTCTCCCTTAGGGAGCTTTTCATGCCATCTCCCTCCACAAACCCCATCATGTCTTCCTGTTGGGTGCTTCCCTCTCATCCTCCTTTCTTCCTAATAAGCTTCAAGTTTGGAGAAGCCTCAAGGAAAAGGGGACCCCCACCAAGCCACCCCAGTCTGTGGCCCACTTTCTGCTGTTCTGTTGTTATATAATACAGTCTCCCCTGATGTTTTATGGATTCTGGCTAGGATGCCCCACATTCACCCCCAACCCCTTTGCAGGTCCAGTTCTTTCCCAAGGGTGCTAGAGGACATCCTTCCAACTGGGAAAGGGAATTGGGAGTTGACACTTTCCCCCCAGCCATCAATCTCCTTCCTTCCTTCCTTCCTTCCTTCCTTCCTTCCTTCCTTCCTCACCTCCCTGCCTCTGACTCCCTCCAGTCAAGCGAGACACACGCAGCGGAACCTCTTCCAGCGGGGAAGGTTTAAATAAATGATCTTTCTCTCCCTCCCTCATTTTAAAAAATTGGTGTGTGTAGACGTGGTGACCTGCGAGATCCGTTTCCCCTTCAAACAGTGTCGCTCTCCCATTAAGGTTAATGAGGGAGGGGAGAAGGAGGAGGAGGAAGAGGAGGAGGGACTGAAGACCCCCCCCCCCGCTTCCCGCCTGGTAGGATCTCGGAGCACAAATCGCCCAGCCCGGGGAGGGCGGTGTGCTTTGGGCCGGGGACGCTGGCAGGCGAGTCCGGATTCGCCCGTGCCTGTCGTTAGGGCAGGGGGAGCGTCGGGGGCGCCTCCATCCTTTCTCTCGCTGCCTCCCCTGGATGGAGCTGCCTGGCTGATGGTGGAGGAGGCGGCCCACTGGCGGCACGTTTGCACTTTGCAGGGACCCAGCGGCTCCTCCAGCCACCGCCGCCGCCGCCACCAGCAGCACCATCAGGAGCGGGAACAGGAGCTGCTCGGCCGCGTCTCTCTGGCTTCTCCTCCGCGGAGCCGAGCTGCCTCACGCCGCCTCCCAGAAACTTTCTCCGGGCCCAGGAAGAGAGATCAGCCCGGCCTCGGGAGCCCCAAGTCGGCGCTGCCCTTCTGCTGCCGCCGAGAGAAGCCAGCCATGGACCGGGAAGCGGCGGCAGCGGCGGCGGCGCGGAGCTGTCCGTGGTGCTGAAATGTCCGCGCCGGGTCCGGGAGCCTGGCGGGGCTCCTCGGCGTCCCTCTGATCGGAGGCGGCCGCCAAGAGGAGCCGAAGGGGCACCCTCTTTCTCTCTCTCTCGCTCTTTGCCTGCCTCCCTCCCTCCCCATGTTGGATCGGGACCTCTGGGGCTGAAACAGCCATTCCCATGTGGATGCAGGATGGACCCGCTCTGGAGGATGGATCAACTGCTTCTCTACATCAATGCAGCCCTCCTGGTTTATTTCAGCTGTGCCGGCTTCTGTCTGGCGGATGCAGGTAAGCGGGGAAGCAGTTCCTTGGTGGGGTATTAAGAATGGGTACTGGTAGTAGGCACTCTTCCCTCCACACACCCCTCCTCCGTTCTCTGGGTTTGTGTGCTCCATTCCTTAAGGGTGTCATTCGCTTCTTGGAAAAGAAATCCTCCTCAACTTCCCAGACCTGTTGTATTCTCATGCAACGTTTGAACATCCCTTCATAAATGGCTTCACCATCCAATGACAGAAGAGTTGAGGAGGATCAACAAAGGAAAGGGGGGATGTGTGCTTAACATGTGGAACTCATTGTTACATGATTAAGGAAAGGTGAAGAAAGCACCTCTGAGAGTTCTGTTAAGATATTTGCTTTAAAGAGAGGGATCAGTGCAGGGCAGTGTAGTTTTTACTGGCTGTTAGTCACGCTCAGAGTCTCAAGGAGCCCCTACTTGTTGCAGTAAGATGGAATCATAGACTTGACCTCCAGCCTCCTATTCCTTTTGTCCAACTGTGCTTGAGAAAAAGGAGCCAGTAGGTAGCCGAAGTGACCTCCCTTTCTTATAATTCAAATGATTTGTGATGATCATATGGAACCAGCTCATGCGGCACCAGGCATGCGGCTTGTTACTCTTAGAATTTGATTCCTGAACTACATGGGCCTTGTTCTGTCCCATGTTTGGTTCTTCAGAGCCTTAGTTTGTGAGTCTTCTTATTTATGGGGGCAGGGGGAGAGACCTATGCAGGACTAGGGAGGGTCCTGAAATGTGTGGAGAGACAAGATGGAGAATTCCACATAATAGCTGCTTCTATTCAAAATTGCCCTCCTGTAAAGCATCCTTGATAGGTTAGTGTCCAGATACCATAGTAGACAAGGTAATATGGGGATCAGCCAAATCTGGCCACCAAAAACCACCAGCTGGATCCTCAACCCACAGATAGAAGAGCTATGCGTATGGAATATTGGCTGTGAAGATTGAACTTGTGAGAGAACCCATCTCAGAGTTGCTCTTCCCTAAGGCTAAGTTACTTTCTAGGAGAGAGGAGCAGACCATTAAACAAGCACAGTTTAATAGGTCTTGTGAAAAGAACAGGTATTTGACTTGTAATTTCATAGCTTGCCTCTGGCTTTAAGAAATTCTCCAATGGGAGAACATCAGGGCCTCGGAAGGGTGCTCAGCAGCAGCCTCACTAACAGATGCATAGACTGAGAAATGTTGTTGGAAAGACCTGAGCTGTCCTGTGGATGCTGATAGCTCATGTGATGATGCGTTGTAGACCACAAGGTCAAGTTTTCTGCTAACTCCATTATTTCTGGAGGACTACAAATTGTGACATCTCAGAAAAGGGAGCTTGTCAAATAACAGACCAAGAAAATTTCCAGCTTTGAAAATTTGGGGCTCTTGTTACTTTGTTTAGTGGATGTGTTTCTGTTACTCTTCTCCAGGTAAAAAATCTCTCCGTGGCTAACATTTTTGAAAAATGAAACAAAAACACAGTACTGTAACAACAATACTTAGCAGCAGCAACTAGGAACCAGATTAAAATGGTTTAAAGTGCTATATTTTTTAAATGGTCTTTCTCCAAATGCCATCCAGTTCAGTGCTTGGCGAGTCCTCCTGGAGAGAGTACATCCCAGAGCCAGGGACCCAAAGGTGACAAGAAGGCCCTCTCAGGCTGACCATGTACCTTGCCCCTGTAGGTGCAGAAACCTGAAGGAGATCCTTGAAGAAGATCTCAGTGCAAGTTTGTAAGGGATAGGGTGGCCTTTGAGGTAACCTGACCCCAAGTTCCATAGGACCATATTGGTTAAAATCAGCACCTTGTACTGAGCCTAGAAATGGCTTGCCTTATTATAGGCAGTTTTGTGTGTGCAGGCACACACACACTGACATTTGTATCCCACCTTTTTTCCATAATGAATCCAAGGAAGAGACGTTTCCCAGGCAGTCGTGCATTCAAGCGCTGACCAGCCCTAGACCTGCTTAGCTTCAGCAAGGTGGGAGCCTCCTGTGCCTTTATATGTGACCCCGGGACCAGAGGAATGGTCAGGTAGTGTGAAGGTTTGAGAAGACACTGTAGAGCAGGGATGGTCACTTGGTAGCCCACAATACAGATCTGGTCCCTGAGCCACAGTGGCCCTACTAAATTTTTGCCAAGGTTTGCTCCCAGCTTTGTTGATAAGGAAAATGAAACCTTGGAAAAGTTGTAAACAACAGTGATATTCCACAAGTTAATGCTCCATCTCTCATTTTGGCTGTGTACGTTCTGCTAAGGCAGGTGCTGTATTACTGCAGAGCCTCTCCTGCTCTCTGCTGCCAGAGTTGTTATGGAATCTGACCTCAATGAATGGATCTGTTTGTGGGGTAAAACACCATCCCAATCTCTGGTGTCAGAGCCCAGCAAGGCAAGCAGCTTGCATTGTCCATGGCAGGCAGAGGTCAAGTCCAAAAGTGGCACCTGAGACTCTGAAGAACCAGGGGCAGGTGAGCAAAGCTGATGGTTGACTTCCAGAGCAGCTGTGGCACTTGAAAAAGAATTCAGGGGTGGCAGTATGGAAGGGGGAAAGTATATTTCTAGGTGGGTGAGATACCATATGTTAATGACAGGATTTCAGAAATGCAGTATAAGCTCCTTATTGGGGGAGTGCCTGCCCCCCGTCGCCACCCCCATATTGCCTATGCTCCAGAGTAGGCAGACCAATCTCAGAGGCACAGAGGCAGATGATGCAGCTCCAGACAAGCACATAGCCTTTGGTTTCCGCAAGGCCCCAGAGCCTTTGCGGCTTCTTTAGTTACCAGGCCTGTCAGAGCCTACTGGAGCTACTGACAGTCACTGACATCACTTTCTCATTTTTCCTCCTTTTTCTATGCATTGGGCACACAGAAGCAAAGTAAAGCCCTGGCTGAGGCTTCAGACACCCACCAGCTGCATTTCTCCAGGATGCCATCTGGGCCATTCTGTCTCAGGGCCCAGATGCATTCTGGGGGAAAGAAGACGGTGAGTGGCTGCAGCCTTGGCCAGCAGTGAGCCTTCTGCAATCAAAGAAACATAGAGGGCCCACTGCTTCATTTACTTTACCTGGCAGCAGCCCCTGCCTATGAATGTTCTTGCAACAGAGCCCCTGTTGGTGTCTTGGGCCACCTGATTGCTTGGGGCTGATCAGCTGCAGTCTTCCTTCCTGCCACTATACAGGTAGTGCTCAGCCATTCCCTCTCCTTGCAAGCTGTCCTGGTGGTGCAGATAAGAGAGATCTGCTGTCAGAGTCCCTTGCACTGGGACGTTAAAACTGAACTGCTGTCAGGATACAGAAGTTCCCTGTCTTGGCATAGAGCACATCAGTGTCTCTGCCCAGGAGCACCCTTGTTACCTGGTACTTTAGGCAGGGCTGCAAGCTGGCCCATGGTGTGTGCTCTTCCTTTTATCCTGCAATGACCCTAAAGCTTGGAAGGTATTGTCATGGCTGGGTGATCTTTGGTGGATGAAAGCATCTAACTCAGGGGATCATGGATATCTGGATCAATTGGATTCTGTGAGCCGATACAGCAATGAACAGGCACAGGAATAATAGAATCATAGAACTGTAAAGTTGGAAGGGGCTGTGAGGGTCATCTAGTTCCCTGCAATGCAAGAATCTTTTTGCCCAAGGTGGGGCCTGAACCTGCAGATTAAGAGTCTCCTGCTCTACATAGAAAGCTGCCTGCCCTACTGAGCTAAACTCATTGGTCCATCTAGCTCAGTGTAGTCTACACTGACTGGCAGGGGCTCTCCAGAGTTTCTGGCAGGGGTCATTCTTAGACCTACCTGAAGATGCCAGGGATTAAACCTTGGACCTTCTTCACACAACGGAGGTGCTCTGCCAGTGAGCTGTGGACCTCTCCCCCACCCCCCAGCATGCCCACACAGCAAACTTGAGAGCAGTGTGACTAGGGTCTCCCAAGCATTACAACACAGTATTTCCATAAGGATCACTGGCAAAGAGTTCTTAGCCCCTTCCTGATTTGGAGGATGGGGATGGGGAAGGAATTCATGACATTCAAGTCAGTTTCAAAACTCCTGAAATTGGAAGTGCATTAAATAAGGTGCAGGTCTGTTTGCATCCCATGCCCATCACACCACAATGGAATCCAAAATTTTAACAGAAGAGTTTTGGGTCCTGGAATCTAAACAAATCACGTTCTCTAGCAAGTTTCTAGTCATCATAGATTCACTGAAAATATATTTTGCAATCAGAATAGTGAAGTTGTGTCATATAATTTTGCATAATATAGTATGCAAATGAACCATACTTCTATAACCACAAGTTAGAATTAGGGGGTGTTGGCACAAATTGGGGTGAGTTGGATGTCTCTGCTAACTGATTTTATGTCTGTGAGGATGTAACACATGGAGAGCTTCATGCAACTAGAACTTGCTTGAAGAAGTTGCCTCAGATACAGTCTCCATTCTGCATGTGACTGTTTCAGTTCCACAGTGAGGCCTATGAATGCAATTCCCCAAATATTCTGACTCAAGTTTAGTTCCTAAACAGACAGGTCACATGATCATTACACATTTTTTCCTGTGCTACCCTTCTCCCCAATTCTAGACAGGTGGCATCTGGTTCTTTAATCAGTATTAGGAAAAGCACTCTGCACATGCTTCCTCTTCTCTTATGTTGCTTCACACATTCCAGGTTCCGAAGCTAAACAGGGTCTCAAGCAGAATAAGTCCGGTTCTGATAAATGCTGCCCAGTGACCAGCAATTTCCTACCCAAAAGTCCAACCCAAAGGATTTTTCCTGTTCATGCAAAAATGCATTTTGCTCATGTTCTAACTGCAAAGAAATGGCAGCCTCAAAGCAATGCAGATGGCAAGCATGTCTCATGCTGCTGGATGCCGCCCCTAGTTTAATGGGGTGACATGCTCTCTCCAGGCAGAGCACATCCCCCCCACCCCCGGCAATGCCCATCTGCTTTGCTTCTTGCTGCCCATGCTGAAGTAGACGTAACAGACACACGGTTGTCCTTGACTGCTTCTGTTGTGAAGGAGCAAGGGACTCCGGAAGTCACTTTGTCTGGGAGGCACTGCTGGAGATTTATGAAGGTGTCCTTAAAATGGTGACTGTGGGTAAGATGTGGCACACACACCCTCTCCCAAAAGTCCTTTGTAATTCTAATAGCCACCCATTTCTCCTTTTTCATACCAACGCCATGGCCTCCTCCTCCTCCTCCTCTCACCTTATCCTTAGTTCACCTCAGATTCAAGCAGCTGAGATTGAATAAAGGAATGGGATGAAATAAAGGACTCAGTTTTTAGCTGATTTCCTCTTCTCCTCTGTGCCCTCCTGGACACACATACAAACCCTCCACAAACATTTTACTGTGTACATTATGAACTCATCCAAATGGCATTCTCTCCCCCGCCTGCCCCCTGCTTCCCAATTAACATGTAGCACAAGCCAGCAGGAACTTATCCCACATCAGCACCATTCATAGTGTGCAAAATCCATCCCTTCAGGATGGCTGCTCTCCTTCTGCCTAACCATAGGGCCACCTCCATGTGCCATTCAAAAATCCTGCTACCTAAGAGGGATAGGAATGTGGCTCTGTGCAGACACCCTTCTTCCAGCATGTCACCCTCATTCACCATTTTTTTAATAAAGCAGATAGGAACAAACCTTTCATAATGAAAGTTACCTCTGCCCATGTACCTCTCCCTCAGCACTGGGCAGCTACAGGGTAACCCTGCTCTCTTAGAATTCAGGAGCAAGATTTCAGTCCAAAGCACATGCCAAGGACTGAACCCCAGAACCTTTCTGTTTCTCAAAATTAAGCACTGCCCCCAACCTCCGATAACACTTGCACCCCACTATGCTGAGGGCAACCCGTTAGCCATCTGTTGTAGCCTGCCAGCCAGCCAGGTGCTTGACAATCCCCTTCTTTCTGCAGTTCCAGGACAGACAGCAAAACAGGAAGCTTATGGAGCTCCCAGTGGGCATTTAGCTGGGTGGGTGACACTGTGCAGCTCTACGATGGCATGCAAAGCCCAACGGCAGGGCTGAGAGTGTGTTCTATGAGTCTGTGGGGAGAGGGAAAGAACAAGGTGCAAAATTTGATATTGTGTTCAGAAACCAGCAAGCAGGTTCTTAGTCCTTACTGTTGTGAAGATGAGCCAGAAGTGACACGGGCAAAATCTTTTTAAATCCCAAGAGTTGGAAGAAGCTGAGTTCAATGGTCAGGGGTGTGGCTTTGGTGCTGTACGTGTAGATCCATGTCCCTTTCTTTCATTTCCATAATTTATACAGAACCCAGCTTTACTTTACAAATGTGTGTTAACTTGGGACAGAAATCCCAATGTTTTGAGGATGCCCATGTTTCCTCCTTCACAGAGGGCAGTCCTCTAATTTGAAAGTGCCCTCTGCATTTTGGGTGTGGGTGTCCAGTTTGGTCCAGTTTGGTCCAAGTCCATTTTATATATAAAGAAGCATAAGGGCAGGGGCCTTGAAGGAGAGAGAGCAGGGGAGGCCGTGAAGCTGTCTGCCAACAGTACTGACAGCAAACTGAACTGGACACAGACTTTCCCACTTGCATTTCTATCTAAATTGCAGATTATTATTTTCTTAATGTGCATATATTAACATATGCCCATTTTATGCAAATCTGTGTCCTTCTTCTGACAATTTATCTCCACTTCCTTGGTGATGTGTAAGTGGCCACCTTAAAGTGTTTTATTTCAAATCTTCCTTCCCAGCAGTTAATCAAGCCCAGGGATCATTGCCCAGGTTTCAGACATTGGTTGCTGACGGCAACAGTTACAGCCAACACAGTGCAAACCTGTTGTTGGCTTGAGTGATTTGTGCAAACACGGAAGGATGCAAATGGTCTTCATACGGATGGTCTACGATTTAGTTTCCCTGTGGTGACTTTAGCAATCTGGGTGCACAACGTGATCGCCTTCTTCCTCACTCCCCGAGGTGTTCATAACCCATCTTTTGGCAAATGGCACACGGCTAATTTGCACCACTTTATTGGCCCTATCCATAAGCTAAGATCAAAGAACAGAAGAGCAGGATTCATTTAACAAGGGGTGTGCAGATGCCAGAAGGGAATGAAAAAGTTAATTTGGCAGCTGGCTCCGTAGGGAAAAGACTCATCCTGCCAGAGAACTTGCAGGTTTTGACTGGAGCAGAAGCCTCATTGGAAAAGTCCTTCTCCCCACCTCCCCTAATTTCTATTGTCTGCTCAAGGCAATGGCCAAGATAATATTTAAGTCATTTTTACAGCTTGGAAATGTGATTTAGCTCTGTAATAACACCAGGCCTGAGGCCTCTGTGGTGAGCCCTGGCTTGGTCCCTTAAGCCGCTGTGGAAGTGCTGCCCATTACTCAGATGCTGATGAAAGAGGGAACTGAACTGTGCACAATCTTTAAAGGCTCTAGAGTAGTGGTGTAGCAAATGGGCCCTAGGGCAGGTAAAGTGAAATGGACTTATCCTTACAGCACAAAACATGTGCTTCCACCGGAGGTGATTAGCAGCAAGGCTTTCAGACCGTTATATTTTCACATGTGCCCACATCAGAGGCATTTTTGATTATGGTGCTATCCACAATTGTTATGGTCACAGAGATGTCACATTTGAACGGCAGTCAAGGGGAGGGGTGTCCTGCATTTGGGCTGTGAGTCTTTATTAAAGCTGAGTTTTAATGGAAATGTTTGGTCCCATTTTACCAAATCTCCAGTCTAAATCTCCAGATCTATTTGACTGTCATTGTTGAGGTTTGAAGACTTGCCCAAGGAAAGTTCAGCTGGCTAGAGACACTGAGATGGGGAGCCATGGAGGGGCTGAATTTGCGGGAGGTAGTTGGTACTCAGTTCAGATCTTACCTCAGCCATGGACTCACTAGCCACTCTCAGTTAGCCTCCTTCCCCCAATTTGTTGTTGTTTAGTCGTTTAGTTGTGTCCGACTCTTCGTGACCCCATGGACCAGAGCATGCCAGGCACTCCTGTCTTCCACTGCCTCCTGCAGCTTGGTCAAACTCATGCTGGTAGCTTCGAGAACACTATCCAACCATCTCGTCCTCTGTCGTCCCCTCCTCCTTGTGCCCTCCATCTTTCCCAACATCAGGGTCTTTTCCAGGGAGTCTTCTCTTCTCATGAGGTGGCCAAAGTATTGGAGCCTCAGCTTCACGATCTGTCCTTCCAGGGCTGATTTCCTTCAGAATGGATAGGTTTGATTTTCTTGCAGTCCATGGGACTCTCAAGAGTCTCCTCCAGCACCATAATTCAAAAGCACCAATTCTTTGGCGATCAGCCTTCTTTATGGTCCAGCTCTTACTTCCATACATCACTTCTGGGAAATCCATGGCTTTAACTATATGGACATTTGTTGGCAAGGTGATGTCTCTGCTTTTAAGGATGCTGTCTAGGTTTGTCATTGCTTTTCTCCCAAGAAGCAGGTGTCTTTTAATTTCCCCAATACTTTCCCCCAATACCTCATCCTAGATTATAAGAGTTGGGACTAAGGCCATTCCCTCCCTCCAGTGTCCCAGAGGTGAAGACAGGGACATTTTTTTTGAGGGCTTGTAACATCCTCACACCCGTTATCGCTTCCTGCCCCTTCGTTTCACATTCCTGACAAGATGGGCCCTGGATCTTTTTCTAAGCGCCCCAAATGTTTCTGGTGGACTATTGAGTGGGGAGGGGAATTGAACTGAGGAAACATTTGGGTTACCCAGTCGGATTGAATTTGGGGAAATAAATGAATTTTAGATGTTTTAATCTAGAGATGATTTGAAGGGTAACAGATATGGATAATTGAAGGGGAATTGAATTGATTTGAAATGGGATCTGTTGGGACCTTAACTGGGATAAATGAAATGAAGAAGAGCTGGTTTTTAGTGATTTGGGGCAAATTAACTGAGGGATTTATCTGGGAAGTTAGTTGCCTTATCTCAGTATCATTCCAGGGTAACTACACTTATGTACACTTCCTTTGCAGTAAGTCCCTCTGGACTGAGCAGGCTTGCTCCACCTTCAAAGGCAAAATAAAGACAATTGAATGAGGACATTAGTGTGGGAATGTTCAGGGTGGCAGGAGAGGATATATTGCTTATTAATATCCTTCCTAACTTGAGCTAGCAAGTTCCTTTACTTAGCGGAATGCATTCCCCTTTACACAGCAGAAAACTAGTTACAAACTCATGTGAGTTTCTTAAGACAATACACAATTCAATCTGGCCTTTAGCCATGGCCCCTTGAATGTTGCAAGACTATAGCTCCCAACAGTGCCAGCCAGCATGGCCAATGGCCAGGGATAATGGGAGTTGTAGTCTGAAAACATCTGGAGGGTGGTTTTGCTTGTGGAGACAGAAGAAAAAGAAGGCAATTTCTGCCTTTCCCAACCTGGTGCCCTCCAGATGTTTTGGACTACAACTCCAATCAGCTCCAGTCAGCTCTGGTAGCTGAGGCTGATGGAGGTCGGGGGGTCTAAAACATCTGGAGGACACCACATTGCCCAAAACTATTTTATTTAGTTATTCAGAGAGCCAGTGTGGTGTAGTGGTTAAGAGCGGTGGACTTGTAATCTGGGGAACCGGGTTCGCTTCCCCGCTCCTCCACATGCAGCTGCTGGGTGACCTTGGGCTAGTCACACTTCTCTGAAGTCTCTCAGCCCCACTCACCTCACAGAGTGTTTGTTGTGGGGGAGAAAGGGAAAGGAGAATGTTAGCCGCTTTGAGACTCCTTAAAGGGAGTGAAAGGCGGGATATCAAATCCAAACTCTTCTTCTTCTTCTTCTTACTCACTCTGAGATGAACCTGCTTAAGACTGGAGCAAATAGAAACAGGACAAGATTCATTAGCAGTGATTTCTCTTGTTCAGGAACAGGGATGATTGATTTTTAGTTCCTGGGCCAGAAAGTAGACATTCTAGTAAGAGAATCTATTTTATAAGTGCCATTTCAGACAAATTAGCAATTTTTTGCCAAATACTTTGTTAGAAGCTACTCCCCTGAGGGTGATGGACTGATTCCTTTAATTAGAGCTGAACATGCAAGCTGATGCAAAGCTTGTTAATGTGGGTGGAAAGCGGGCCTCTGAGCCAGCAGGCAACAGCCTCCCAACCAAAACAGAAGGACGTCAACAGTGAGTGGTGGGTGCAGAGTCCAAGAGTGGCACCCTGCTGGAAAAATGGCCCTTTGCAAAGTGACATGGGTAAACTGACAGATTGCTGCCCCGAGGACCTTGCAATCTGGAAATGTGACAGTGGAGGAGGCAATGAAGGAAGGCAAGCAAAGTCTGGGGGAAGCAGCAGCAACCGGGAGCTAGCGGAGTTACATGCAGAGGAAGGAGCTTTGTGCATACTGGGGAGGAGAGTTTAAAAGGAGGCATTTATTTTTTAAAAAAAGATATTTATTAAAATTTTCCAATTTAATACAAAAAGAAAAACAACAGACAAAAAAGCAAAAATACACAGTTAAAACAAAACAAAACAAATATAATTCCCATTTCTTATTTCCATTACTTTATATCCCGCACCTCCTCTCACCTCCCCCTTTTGTATTCCAATTCAAATTCTTAATTCAGCAAATCCTTATTATAACTTAATATAACTTATTTTAGCTTGTTGTTCAACCTTTACATTACAGCTGGTAACCATTTAATTTCTGTCCAACATCATTCTAACATTCGTTAATTTTGCAGTATTTCTGTAAATAGTCTTTAAATTTCCTCCAATCCTCTTCCGCCGACTCTTTTCCCTGGTCTCGGATTCTGCCGGTCATTTCTGCCAATCCCATGTAATCGATCATCTTCATCTGCCATTCCTCCAGAGTGGGTAAATCTTGTGTCTTCCAATATTTTGCGATAAGAATTCTTGCTGCAGTTGTCGCGTACATAAAGAAAGTTCTGTCCTTCTTTGGTAAAAGGAGGCATTTAAACGGCGTCTGTTCTGGGAAGAGCCGGCAGGATCACCAAAGGGAGCAGGGCATGGCTGGGTGCCTTAGAGGGGGAGAGGGGGGAGGTGGCAACACTGTGCCACAAATTGCCCTAAGCCAGGCAGTGGGGAAGGCAGACACTCTCATCAGGGTGCCTACCTATTTCTTCCTGCTCAGTGTGTGTGTGTGTGTGTGTGTGTGTGTGTGTAAACTGATATAGCATAAGGTGCTATCAGTCTCCAGCATGCACACTCGCTCTCCCCCTCTCTCAGAAATAGGGATGCATGAAAGCTGGTTTCTCTCGGGTTCTCATTTTTCTACCCTTTCACTTCAAGTCTCTGTATTTCCATATCAGTTTGCATTTTTTAAAAAAAATAAAATAAACAACCCTCATGAAAATCAACCAGCATTTTTTAGTGCCCATTTCCTCTGATATACACATTTTCCTATGCAATTTTGCATAATATACACAATTTTGCAAAGTGATTTCCTCTGAGAGAATCCATTTTTGAATCTTATTTTCTCTTACATTTTGAATGCACACTCTGTGCTGCTATATGCATTTTTGTCCACTTTGCTCAGCTGGAGAACGGCACCACAACATTTGGAGAAGTGCAAATTTCGAAGGGTGGCTGCATTTCAGTTTGCATATTGTTTGGGAAAGTGTGGATTAGGGTAGGTTCACCTTTAAATGTGAACTGCATCAAATTCCTCCACCAAACCTAGGGCTCAGAAGTAAAAGACAAGGCTGCTTCTACAATGCCCTACTCCCCCCCCCCCCCACGAACTCTGGAGCCTTTAAAATCTCTGTGCTTGGTGCTTTCCTCTTTTAGAAATCAACTTCTTGGGAAAGGGGTGGAGTGCGTTCTAAACCCCCCACCACCTTGGCTGCTGGCTCCAGCTACACCCACCCATGGCTTGCTGGAGGCCTAAGATTATGGTGCCCCTGGCCCCATTTGCTGCTCAGTGGTTTTCAGAGCAGTTTCCTCTGTCCTTTCGAGAACAAAAGGCCAGGCTGCCAGGGGGGCTTTGTCCTCTCAAAGTGGCAGGGGGACAAGGTGGTTCAGCATCCATCCCCATCCATCATTCCTTCCCACGGTCTCTGCATGACTCCAGGTCCAAATAAATGGCAGAGGTGGACCCAGGATTTTTGTGTGTACCTTTGTCACTAAGGCACTCTGGAGAGTGCTTTCAGTCCTTGCTAAAAAACCCATAAAGTTGGCACGCTATTATTCTCCATGTGGGAGCCCCACAGAGAGGAGTGCAAAAAAGAATTCTCTGAATAGCAAAGTGCACAAGGAAGGCGGGAAACCCTTTTATATCCACACCTCCACTTCCAAGAAGAAAACAAGGACCCCCACAGCCCTGAGAGGAGGAAAGAGAATGAGAGCAAGAGAGGGGTGGTCAGGTTCCAGCTCTTGAGCGAGTGAGCAAGTGAATAGAGATCAGAAAACTTAGCAACAGAACTGCAGGTCATGTTCTTACGCCTCTCATTTCTGCAGAAAAGGTCACAGCACAGGGAACAGAAAGCTGCCACGATGGCATCTTGACATTTAGAGCTTCCTGACAGGTTCCACTAAGCGATGCCTGGAAGTAGACAAAGGCAGCCCAGCCCAGTCCACTTAGCTATAGCTTCAAATGGCTGGAGGGACATCCAGGCCAGGGGCCCAGCCTAGAGGTGGTGGCACTTTGGCACAGGAGCTTGGTCTTTGCAGCCAAACTGGTGAAGAATCATCCCCACCTCGGTGTGGAATTGCCACCTGTTTCTTTGATAGCTCCAGAACTGGGCATCTCGCCATGTCTATGGAACATCTGTAAGCAGGCTCGTCGTTCAGATTGGGAAGTGGTAACTAGCAGGGCAGCAGGGCACCTCTGATTTGAGGTTCCTTTGGCTAATCTGTATTAAGCCATTGAAAAGTCCTCCCTGAATTTCCCCAGTTGGTAAGTGTGTGAGCTGATGCAGGATCCCTGGGTTCAAATCTCATCTTAAACTTCGGTGCCCTTATCTAAGGCCCTGTTTCCTCAAGTTCCCCCAGATCTGGACACTCTTCACCCTCACAGGTCTCTTGCAAGGATGACTACATATGGGAAGCACTTTGAACCCACAGCAAATGGTGTGTGTGTGTGTTCAAAATAAATGTAAGCTTTTAGGGTGCTTCCTATGGCTGCCTAGAACCATGAATGAATGCATAGTATGCCTGTTCATTTGCAGAAAAAAATGGAAAACAAAAGGCAGGAATCTGGAGACTGCAGGCTTTGAAACCTCCAAATCTCTTGGGTGGGAGGGCTTTTGACTTCTCTCTTGGACTGCGTGGGTGCTAGTGTGTGTTCGCATGAGTGTTGTGTGTTTGTATGAATAGAGTGTGTGGGAAGGTGAAGTGCAAATGGGCGCAACGCAAGTTCCACAATGAGTGCGCCACCATCCGTGACTCTCACTTGCTGCTAAAACGCTTTTAGTATCCCTTGACCTTTCTGGAAAGGCTCTGCAGTCTTTTAGCTTTTTACAATGTCGGGGGTGCACCCTGCAGAACGGGAACAAAGTGACCTACAAACTCCTCACTGCCTGGCCTTGATACAAATTCCGCTGTGCTCCCTTGCTGCTTTTACCGTAAGTGCAGCTTAGGAAGCCCCAGAGCTCAAAGGCTCTCAACTGCAGCCAGGAAGGTTGCTGCTTTTTGGCCCTTCAGAGCGGCCAGCGGGGATGGGAGCTGAGCTCCAGTGCTGGTTGCCCTTGGGAGAGCTCAGCTGCAACAGCAGGATGCAGCTGCAGTCATGCCGAGACTGCAAGACTGTGCCCGCTTGACCTGGGAGGAGTAAGCCCCGCTGAACTCATTGGGACTTACTCAGAGTAGGCATGTGCAGGATTGTGCTGTGAATCCCTTTTGTCTGCTTTTTGCATGCCAAAGGAGCAGCTGCTAAATTGGCACCCATCCATCTAGTGGCTGTTCAGAGAAGACTTAAGTTCTAATCCATGATTATTTATTTTTAAAAGTAATGCTTTAAAAGTAAAGCTTAAGGCAGTGATGAGACAGCTGTAGCAGAAATGGACATGCGCATCTTATAACTAGATATGTGCTTTCTTTTTTCTTTTTCTAAGAACCTTGTATTCCTCCCGAATCCCAAAGAGTAGCTATGATCAAAAACAGTGACAGGCTCTAGGTAAGCGAATGGGCCACTTGCTAATTTCTTGCTGGTCTCCTCACACCTGCTGGGAATCTTGCAGACCCTGTTAAGTAACAGGCTCCAAATTTACTGGCTTGCTTTTCACTTGGGATTGGGCTTTCCAATGGCAACTAAATATCTTGCTCCAGTATACGGTAATTTTGGAATTAGAGCAATGCAGTTAGTGAGAGAGAGGGGAAGAAGATACCTTCTTACTTGCTTCCCTTTGCCCACCCCCTCATGTGAGATTTCTCAAGAGAGTTTTCCTGTCTCCAGGCGAATTCACTTGTCTCTCTACATCTCAGCACCCACCCATATCTCATCCTTATGCATATTGTGAATCCCTTGTGCCTCCTTGCCCGTGTGACATTCTTATCCAGCTACTGCTGTCCCACACTTTCTCTTCACTAAATCCAGAGATCCCCTTTGCTTTGAAAATTCATATAGGAGAGCTGCATCAATTGCATATAGGGAATCTCTGGATATATGGAGGGGAAAGTTTGGGACAGTAACAGTTAGAGGGGAGCACCACATAGACGAAATCCACAGTAAGATGAGGTATGGAAAGCCCATAGTCTTACCTATTTCTTAGGACCATTGTGAGGCTAAATGTACACAAAACAGCCTTTGCCTGCATTCCCTCCTTTCCCTAGGGCATATTCTAATGTGTTAAACTAGTGTGTTTTTCCTAGCGCCTATCTGGTTAGGGGCTTATCTGTGCTGCATATGTAGATCCATGCACACACATGGCAGAGTCTTCATTACCATTATTCCTGCATAATTCTTCTTTTCATTCAAAGCATGCTGCCTACATTCTCCCAATCTTTTAAGGGTTGTTGTAAGACTGGGAGGGGTCTGTGCAGGAGAAGGCTAATGGATCCAGAGGTCTTGCTGGAGTGTCTCTTAACAGTCCTGGGCAAAGTTGCCAGATGCATTATTTATTAGGGAGACTACAGGTGATGTGTTTCCATGGGAGTTAATTGTTCAGTGATTGCTTCTTGATACAGATCCACTGCTACTGGCCAGAAGCATTGCAATGCATGGCCTCTGAATACAGTACTAAGGTTCCATTTAGCTGTAAGGGCTACTAGCTATCCAGACATGTTGCCTCCACAAATTTAACTTCTGCATTTATCCAAACCACCCCAGTATGAGCAACCATCAGCTCTTCTTCAGGTGGGAGTGAGTGCCTAATAATAATACTGCCCTTCAGCAAAGGAACACAGGGTGGTTTATAACATAAAAACACAAAAATGCTCAACATAGTAACAAAAAAAAGCAATAACCCCCCCGCAGTTTAAAAAGCCATAGATTGTTGTTATTATTTATTATGTTTTTTCTGTCAGTCAATTCCATTAGCTAATCATGTGTGGTGTGAATAAGTCCTTCCAGCTTCCTTCTCTCTTGCTAAGCATCTTCTCCATTCATGTGATGTGAATCTCCCTCTCCTTGCAGACAGCCCCTCCGCTCCAGTCAATGTCACAGTCAAGCTCCTGAAAGCCAACTCAGCTGTTGTGACCTGGGACGTCCTGGAAGAAGAGGTGGTCATAGGATTTGCCATCTCCCAGCAGGTAGGTGGCAAAGTCCCTTCCCGTAAAACTGGACTTTTTGCAAGATCAGAATGGAGGTTCAATAAACAGCCAGTGTTGTCTAACCTATCAGCAACTTTGTGCAGTTGAATCAGTAAAGAGGTTGTCTGGAAGCAACCTCAGATTCAGAATTGTTTCTTTGCATCTAGTCATCAGATCTTAAAATAAGAATTTAACAATGGAATCTACGTATCCTTATGAAAGTAGCACTAGTTGACAAAAAAATAAAATAAATAATATTCTGACTATCCCTGGCAAATCACAGCATTTGCTTTCAGTTCCTATTTTTAACAGATGTAAAAATAAAAGATATACACAAACCTAAATAAATTTATATGAAACCTGAACAAACTGTTACAGTAATTAAGAGGCTGATGCAACTCACTGCCTAAAGAATTTCCTTGTCAATCAAATTTCAGAAAGATGCAATGACTCTCTCTTCCCTCCTTCCATTCAGACATTCCCCTGTCATCAGAATTTAAAGGTCTTCTGACACCTTGTCCTGTGAGCAAAAACAAGTTATTTCAAAGCAGCAAGCAAATGATTGGGACCAGTGGCATAGGAAGGGGTGTGCGGTGGGGCGGTTCGCTCTGGGTGCCACAAATGAGGGAGCTGACAAACTGGAGAAAATAAGTATTTTTAAAATAAACTTATTGTAGCACCTCTCCGAGAGGTTGGCAGGGCTCCCCGGGTCCCAGATGCCTTGGGACCTTTGTCCAGCCCACAAACCAGCCGGCCAATTGGCTGTGGCTGGGGGCAGGGCAAAGGCAAGGAAAGGGCTGGTGCTGCCAAGGCCAGCTTCCTTAGCCTCCTGCCGGCAGCAGTTGGGTTTTTTGGGCCACTGCCGCGGCCTCCGCAGGCTGCTGCTTCATGTTTCAACCACCCTGATAAGAGGAGAGGAGAGTGATTAAAAGCAGTCACTAAACTGTGTCTCAGTGAGCTCTTGCAAAAACATGGGAACCAAAAGCAGCTGGGAGGCAGGTCCCTGAACCAGTGGCCTTAGCACCTGCCAACAGCGGTTGGGCTCTGGGGCGCGTGGGCACTGCAAACGACCTCCTGGGCCGCTAAGCCAAAGCTGTTTATGCTCACAATGTTTAGTAAATGAACCAGAAAATAACACTTGCGACTCTAAGTATCTTAATTTTCTTTCTTTTAATAATTTGAATGTGTGTGTGGTGGTGGGGGGGTTGATAAGGAATTTTCCGCACTGGGTGCCACCTGGCCTTGCTATGCCTCTGATTGGGACAGGCTCTGGTTTAAACCATGGGACCTCCTGCTGCCATTTCTCATTTGGCCCTTTGGAATATGTGGGTGTTTTGCTTTCTCCCCCTGCAGAAGAAGGATGTCAGGATGCTGCGCTTCATCCAGGAGGTGAACACCACCACCCGCTCGTGCTCCCTCTGGGACCTGGAAGAGGACACCGAGTACATTGTGCACGTCCAGTCCATCAGCATCCAAGGCCAGAGTCCAGCCAGCGAACCAGTCCACTTCAAGACCCCCCGGGAAGCGGAGAAACTAGCTTCCAAAAACAAAGGCAAGTCAGGAGGAGGCTGTGGGCCCCGGGAGGTGGGAGACAAGGGACACTGTTTGCAGGAGGGCAGCAAAGTGGAGCTGCAAGAAGTGGCAAAGGGACCCCACTGAGCCACTGCTGTCAGCTGGGATGGAGTACCAGAAGAAGGTAAGAGCCAGCAGGAGATAATTCTCATTTTGCGCACCCTGCCTCTTCCAGGGGGAGGGTGTCCACTGCTGTGGCCCCTTCCTCCAGGGCCCTCTAGCTGGTCAGATGAACATCCTTCTTTCAGCACAGCTGGGAAGTGGAAGCAAGCAGCTGGAAGGCCTAAACTGGGGCTGTGCAACATTTGCTGCTGCTGCCAACACCTCTGCCCAAGAGGGAATGCATCAGCCCTGCCTTGCGACCTGCCAGGCGCACGATACAGCCCTTGGGTTACTGGGCCTTTTCAAGCACCTGCCCAGCTGGAAGAAAAGGCGAATCTTCTGTGTGTGTATTGGGGGGTGGGCTCTGCATTGTGCGGATTTGTGCAAAAGGGCTAGGGAGGTATACACCCACATCAGGCACCACAGCAGCCTTTCCAGGTTTGCAAAAATCAGTTTAGTGGCTGGGAAAACAGCAGGGAGGAACAGAATAGTGGGGGGGCAGGGGTGGGGGGGGGGACAACAACGACTGACCTAGCACCCAGCAAGGCAGAAGGGGGTAGAAGTTGCTCATCACTCAAGTGTGAGAAAACCTTGAACATTCTGAAATCCTCTGGGTTGTACCAAAATGAGGTTTACTCAGTGCAGACCCAGTAAAATGAAAGGATATGACTGACGTAGGGCCAGTAAGGGGTCTACTCTGAGTTAGGACAGGATGACCACTTACACATCACTAAAAAAGAGGACACAGGTCTGCTTTTGTTTGTTTATACACATGTAGAAATAATAACTATGAATTAAATAGAAGCACAGCATATCTTCTCATAGCTGGGGAGACCTTGACCAGGTCCCTTGTGAGGGAGGGGCTGAGGGTGCCATGGTTTGTTTCTCCAAGCTGAGAGGTGTCTATCTAAAAAGCCTCTGCAATGCCACAGGATGCTGCTGCCTGGGGCTGATGGAAGGTGTGGTCCAAAATGCCTGGACACCACCAGGTTGGCAAAGGCTGCTATCAGAGACTCTGAGGTACATTGGGGGAAGCCACATGGTCCTCTCACCTAGGGATACCTTGCATACTTGAAAGCCGTGCTTCACAAGTCAACTCTTTGCCCAATTCTTTGCTTAGGGTAACAAAAATCTGTGAGGGTAAGTTTGGAATGGAGCTAAGGTCCGCCTGCCATCTCTCTCTCTCTCTCTCTCTCTTCCCCCATCCTGTGCAGATGAGGTGACGATGAAGGAGATGGGAGAGAAAAACCAGCAGCTGCGAGCCGGGGAGATCCTCATCATTGTCGTGGTCTTGTTCATGTGGGCAGGTCAGTAGGAGTCCCTTAAATGCATGCAAAATAAATGCATGTATTGGGGGTTTTTGGACAGAGAATTTTGTGCACACAAAAAGACCATGAAGACACATGCGCAGGTGGTCATAACTGGGCAGTTGTTTTCACAATATCCCCGCCTGTGTGAGTTGGATGCTTTAAAAAGTACAAGAGGAGAGGCTGCTGCCCCAATTATGTTTCCAAACCGAACACAGATCAACCAGCAGAGGAAAGAGGGCAGAGGGAGGAATGAATGTGGAAGAATATGCAGTTATTTGGGTTGCATGTGCTTGGGTTTGACTATAATCAAGTATGGAGATTATTAGAATTTTACCAACTTTAGCCCAGCTTGCACACATGTATGGTTGTTATCTTTCTAGATTTTGTTTTGTTTCCAATGTGCTCTTATCCAGCTTGTTTCCTGGGGTGGATCTAAACACAGGGGGGAAAACGCTATAAAAAAAGTCAGAAGTTAGATTGTTAAAACAAAAGTGTCAGAGCTGCCCAAGGTCCCAGCTCACAAAGGACCAAAGCCAGGTCGTCATTATATACAAAAGTCTTTATTGAAGTTCAGTTTCCATTCCAAAGCCGTAGCGCGCAGCTCTACATCTTAAACCTTAGACCGCCGAAGTTCCGTCTGAATCTCCTCCCCCCTGACACCAGTTTAAGATTCTCGCCCTGCTCTACCTCTTCCTCTGCTCTCTTCTCCTCTGGGTCCTCCTGTCCGCTGGGGCATTCCCCTTTCTGGACTCTTCTGACGCTGAGTCCCCTGACTCCTCCCCCTGTCTCCGGCGGGCTTTAGGACCCGGCTCCCAATCCTTGTTCTCTGCTGCCCCGCGCGCCTGTACTTTTGAACTTGGCTCTCGCGCCAACCCAGTGACCTTCCTCCTGACCGTTGCACTGCTTCTGTCACTGCTTCCCTCTTCCGGGATGCTAGCCGGACCTGACCTCCCCTCCGTTGCCTGACTCTCCGATGGAGGCGTGGTCAGCCCTGACTCCTCTTCTCTCCCTGCTGGGGGAGACGCTACCCCCGATACCTGGGACTCTTCCCCCCCACTATGCTCAGGTGGGGAAGCTGGTCCTGATCTCCAACTGCTGCTCTGGGAGTCCCCGCTGGTCCCTTGCTTCTGGAGTGTCCCCCTTGGGACCCCCCTTGCCCTGGCCACCGGCGCCCCCTTCTGTGAATCTTCCGATTCACTGGAGAGGCTCATGGAATCTCTCGGGCCACTGTCATCTTCTCCTACGCTGCCCTCAGATTCTTCCCCTTCGCTCTCCATCTCCCCTCTTCCCTTTGCTTCTGCTCCTGAGCCCCTGACAAAAAGAAAAAAATATCTATGGAAAATTGCGTTTTAAAATTTCCTGCTCTCTGTCGCCATCTGGTGCACATTCAAATAGCTATTTCTTTAGCTGAGAAACAGCTGAGTCCCTAGGGATGGGACTTGTTAGGAACTGAAATAACTTCAAAATAGCCACTCGCCTCCCTGGATAGTCCCCAGTGCCACAAGACTCTTTTGCCTTTATTTGTCCCATCAGAGGCTTGTAAATTGCCAGCCAGTCAAGATTTCTCACTATGTGCCTTCTCTGAAATTCTGAAGAAGTCTAAACAGACAAATCAAGTGTAAATTGTCACCCTGTGCCTGCCTTGCAATCCGCTCCTGTTTCTCTGTGTTATTAGTATTTTTTACTAGAGTGCCTGTTTAACTACCCCCTGTTAAAATGACAGAATTGTTAAAACAATAAATGGCCTGAAGCATTATTTGAGCATAAACCAGCAGAATGGCAGTAAGCCCCAATCCTCTTAAAATCTACTACCAGGAATCGAGGGGCAGGGCAGGCGTGGAGAGACAAAAAGAAAACTTTCCTGTAAGCAAAACTGCTCCCTCTGTGATAGAATCATAGAACTGTAGGTGTTGATGTGTGACCAGTTTATGAGGAAACAAGGATCCACACCGTACATTCACAGCACATCTAACACACATTTAAAACACAGAACATCCCACAAAGAACCATGGGAATTTGATAAGGAGGGAATCACAGGTCTGCAAGGGGGAACCACACTTCCCAGGTTTGAGGAAAGCGATGTGCTTTAAATGTGTGTTGAATCTAAGGTCTGCTTTTGGAATTAAGGTTAACCTGCAATACTGGGCTTTTCTTTTTAGACTTCTTAAGAGATGTCATAAGGAAAGACTACAGATGGAAGAGTTAGAGGGGCAACTCCCCACCATCCCATAATGGTTCCTGCTCTGTCAAAATAAATAAAAGTGTGCTAGTTTATAGTCTCCATAAATATTCAAGCCCCTTCTGCTATAATTCTGCAAGTTTGCCAGCGGGTTGTTGCCAGTGTGAGTCATTTGTAAAAACAGAAGGCTTGGACGTGCGTTGAACTCATATCCTCACATTTTTACGCCCTATAAACCCAGATGTGTGGTGTAGGTGAGGAAGCCTGTACTTTCTGCACATGCCCAGAGACTCCTGTTCTTTATTGTTTCTCTTCTTCCATCTATATCGACTGCTCTGTATATTTAGGTGTATTTGCACATATTGACATATAATTCCCCGAGCCAATGCAGAGTAGTGTCTAAGGCTGTTTCCCATACAGTCACTGTTTACTGGTGGGATTCAGTCACATCAGGCTGCACAATTAAAACTGATCTGGAGCTCTTGTGAAACAATACCTCTCCTCCACCTGGAAAGATTGGACGGGATAAGGAACATGATAGGAAATGCACTGGAAAGAGGAGGATAACAAGGTGGATTATCATTCAATAGCTGCCGCCGCCTAATCTCTCTGCACACAAGCCAGGCTGAATGCTCATTAAGCAGGTTGCATGGAACCGACTTAAGGGGGTGAGCGATAAGCCCCCAGTTTAAATACTGCCTTGGCCATGAACAAATTCGGTAGCCTCAGGCATCTCTCTCTCTCAACATCAGCCCACCTTCCATCTGCAGAATGGGCATAAATATAAGCAGTGCTTTTCTCCAGGGGATACTCAAAGGTACCGGCACTTTTCCCCATTGTTGTTAAAACGCGTGACACATACTGTAACAACTTCGTGGTGAGTACCAGCACCTATTTTTCTAGGGAAAAAGCACTGAATACCAGGCTGTTTTACCTCCTTAGCCAAAAATAAATAAATGTTCCCTGAGCAAAACAGCTTACAAAGATCAATCATAAAAAGTCCTATTATTATTATTATTATTATTATTATTATTATTATTATTATTTACATTTCTATCCCACCTTTCCTTCTAAGGAGCTCAAGGTGGTGGTGTCCATGGTTCTCCTTCTCCTCAATTAATTCCCACAACAACTTTGTGAGGTAGGTTAGGCCAAGAGGTGGTGACCAGCCTAAGGTCCCTAGTGAGCTTCATGGCTGAGTGGGGATTTGAACCCTGGCCAATCTCCAAGCAGCAAGAGACTCCAGGGGTGCCTGCACTTACCCAGGGTGCAATAAGGTCATTGGAGACTGCAGTGTCTTTAGGATATATGGTTTTATTTACATATATATACAACCTGAGTACAGTGGTACTTCAGGTTACATACGCTTCAGGTTACATATGCTTCAGGTTACAGACTCCGCTAACCCAGAAATATTACCTCAGGTTAAGAACTTTGCTTCAGGATGAGAACAGAAATCGTGCTCCGGCGGCGCGGGAGCAGCAGGAGGCCCCATTAGCTAAAGTGGTGCTTCAGGTTAAGAACAGTTTCAGGTTAAGTACAGACCTCCGGAACAAATTAAGTACTTAACCTGCGGTACCACTGTCAAAACAAAATAAAAAAATTCCTTCCAGTAGCACCTTAAAGACCAACTAAGTTAGTTCTTGGTATGAGCTTTCGTGTGCATTCCTGTAAGACCTATTGCAGTCGTTAAGAGTCGTCAACAGGCTCATCACAGCTATCTGCCAATCACCCAATCCCACCACCCTTCTGAGTAATACCCCTCCCCACCTTCTCACTATATAGAAGGGTCTGGTGACTTCTGTTTCAGTGTATCTGAAGAAGTGTACAGCTTCTGGGTCATGTGGCCAGCATGACTAAGCTGCTTCTGGCGAACCAGAGCAGTGCACGGAAACGCCGTTTACCTTCCCGCTGGAGTGGTACCTATTTATCTACTTGCACCTTGACGTGCTTTCAAACTGCTAGGTTGGCAGGAGCAGGGACCGAGCAACGGGAGCTCACCCCATCACAGGGATTCGAACCACCGACCTTCTGATCGGCAAGTCCTAGGCTCTGTGGTTTAACCCACAGCGCCACCTGCGTCCCTCTGTGGGTGATCTTGTGTATGAGAGACTAAAATCTCTAAGAGGAAACCTGTCAGACCAGTTTGTTTGTCAAGATGATGGCCTGGGCTGCTCAGCCAAGTGCCCATCATCTGTATCTCAACAATGAGCTCTGTTGCCATGGAGACAAGTGGGGGGCTTTCCCCTCCCTCACTGGGCTGGATGTCACATCACCCTAGGATGAGAGGGGTAGGGTTGCATGTAACAATAAATTGGTCAGCTCGGTAAGATAGTCCAATGTGATTATTTTCATCCTCTCCCCAGTATTGCAGAGGTTGAGGACAAGAGAGAGGAAGAGGTGTTTGGACCCACAGTGCTCTCACTCCCAGTTGTAGTACAGCAACCCAGCTCCCTGCTCGCTTCACCTGTCCCTGGCATTTTGAAAGCAAGCTCTGAAGTGGCTCCTCTTCATGCCGCTTCTGCATTGCCTTCTCCTGCCAGCTGGGACTTGCCAAGCACAAGCTAATGCAAAAGGCAGCTCAGGCTTGTTTGCTTTCTGTGCTCAGCCCCCTAGCTCCATCGACAGCTGCTTTTGCCCCTTCTGCAGTATGAAACATTTATGAAAAGCAGAAACACTCTGCCAGGGAGCTTTGCAATTGCTTTCGCTGGAAGCACGGGGGAAGGAGGGCCGTTTCAGGTGAAGCAAGCAGGCCAGCAAATCAATGAGACAGCAAACGGGATAATTTACGTCCTTCTCTGGGGACGAATTTTGCCTCTCCCTTCCTACTCTCCAGCTTCCTGGCCAAAGGACTTTCTGGTTTCTTGTAGACAAGATGTGCACAGAGGGGTACAAAACAAAGCTGTTGAACAGCCAGCCCTACAAAAGTAGCTTTGCAAGCTGACATATTCTGCAATAACTTATTAATTGCTTTATGTTGAGAGCTTAGGCAGAAGGAACAAATCTAAGGCTCCCCCTTCCATTCCTATCAGCCTTCCATTGATTTGGTATTATAGGGGTTTCCAAATCAGATGGTCTGGCTTCCAGGCCAGCTCGCCATCACTTCAATCCAGAGCTGATAGGCATCTGCATAAATTTCATGGGCGGGAACATGCTTATTGGAGTGGAATACTTCCTTGGATAGCTCAGCTGGTAGAACACAAGACTCTTAATCTCAGGGTTGTGGGTTTGAGCCCCATGTTGGGCAAAAAGACTCCTGCATTGCAGGGGTTGGACCAGATGACCCTCGTGGTCCCTTCCAATGTTAGGATTCTCTGATTCTCTGAACACAATACTCCACTTTTGCAGGGATGTTTTGAGCTGATCCTACACAGTCTTGGTGCAACCTGGTCTTGGACTACAGCTCCCATCTGTCCTAGCATCATGTGATGCCTGTTGGGACTGATGGGAATTGTAGGCCAAAACCTCTGACCTGATGCAGCAGGGTGAGGAAGGCTGCTCTATCACCTGAACTGAGTTGCAGGGCTGATGATTTGGCCATGTTAATCTCTCCAAAAAAGCCTTCCTCAAAGAGGAGAACCAGCACCAAGGCCTCGGTTACAAGCACAAGGCAGCATTTCCTCTTGAATCTAATCTTTACCAAGAGCGTAGAAATGTGTCCTCTTTTCGGAGCGTGTTACGGGGACAGAGATGGGTCATTTGCACTGCTGCCCTTTCCTGCTACAGCCGTCACATCGTGTTTGCAACGCGCAAGCAGAAAGCCTGCCAATTCAAGCACACTAAAGCACAGAGGCAGTTGTGGGAAATGCTGCCATCCCCTCCGTTTGTCACCGGTGCCCAGCCTGGATTCTGAGATGAAGGAATTTTCCACTGC
The DNA here is from genome assembly GCF_951804945.1 of Podarcis cretensis. NCBI lineage: Eukaryota > Metazoa > Chordata > Lepidosauria > Squamata > Lacertidae > Podarcis > Podarcis cretensis. The sequence continues at coordinate 35,479,946 of NC_137177.1, forward strand.
CCTCCTCTTCCCCACCACCCTTGTGTGTGTGCCCTGCCAAACAAACACCTGCTTTTTGCTTGCTAGCAGACAGGGCTGCCTTCCAGCCCCTTCGCACAAGTGACGCTCCAAAACTACTTTGCTTAAAACAGAATTGTGTAATCTTTGAGGTCAGCCAGCCCACCCTTTGACTTGCCACCTGAAATAATTCCTCAGGAGGTTATAACGTATAACAGGTAGGCAGTGGACTACAACTCCCATCATTCCCAGAAAGCATGGCCTATAATCAGGGGTGGCTAGGAGGGCAAACATATTGGCTACTACTAGTCTATCCCGATGGGCAACTCACTGGTGCAAGCTGAGCAACTATAGGTAAAGGTAAAGGGACCCCTGACCATTAGGTCCAGTCGTGGCCGACTCTGGGGTTGTGGCACTCATCTCGCTTTATTGGCCGAGGGAACCGGCGTACAGCTTCCGGGTCATGTGGCCAGCATGACTAAGCCGCTTCTGGCGAACCAGAGCAGCACACGGAAATGCCGTTTACCTTCCCGCCGGAGCGGTACCTATTTATTTACTTGCACTTTGACGTGCTTTCGAACTGCTAGGTTAGCAGGAGCAGGGACCGAGCAATGGGAGCTCATGCCGTTGCGGGGATTCGAACTGCCGACCTTCTGATTGGCAAGTCCTAGGCTCTGTGGTTTAACCCACAGGCGCCACCTGAGCAACTATAGATATTAGTTATTTGGAGAGCCTTTGCTGTATTATCCTTGTGGCCATGAAGCCTCTGGTGCTATTGGTTGAGCTGCTGTGAGGCCATGGAACGTTCATATTTGCTGTGTTTTGGTTGGTTTTAATCTGCCAATAATTAACTTTATCAGAAATGTTGACAGAACCCTAAAGACTCCACAAAACATTTTTTTTTCCAAATAATATTTATTCAAATTAAAAAAAAAAAAATTACGAAAAGGAACACAGAATACAGAAACACAACATATCCAAAAGAAAAGTAAAATAAAAAGATAAAAAGCAAAAAACAGCCAAAAAGAAAAAAAGAAGAAGAAAATACAATCAAAAAAACCAACTTTAATATAGTTCCCTTTCTTAACTTATTTCCTTGACCTCCTCATACCCCCCCTCTTTGTATTCTACTTCAAATAGATATTTCAGCAAATCCTTCATCCTTGTTTTTATCCTTATAACTTATCTTAACATACTGTAATTTTCCATTCTGTCTTTTACCAATTAACCACTTTTACTTTATTTAATCTTATTTCTCATTTAAAACTTATATATCTGAACTTATTCTCTTAAGACGTTTCCCCTGAGATCATAGAAATTCCATTCCACGATTTTCCCATCTCTCATTAAAAGAAAAAAAGAAAGAAAAAAGATATACACTTTAGATTCCCAATTTTTCTTTCACCAACTCCCCTCCCCGGTCTCGGCCCCTACCAACAGTTCCATCAATAAAAGTCCATCAACCCAGAGATCTTAAGTCCGAGGCTCTTAGCTCTCTTTCATGTCCCCTCTGCCGATCTTTTTGATAGTCTTTGGTGTTAAAAGACAAATCTCGGGGGAGCTCCAACCCAACAGTAGTCATATTCCTTATTAGCAAGTTTGCCAGGCTTCCATAGTTGAAGGTAGGGCCCATAGAATATTCCGAATCTTGTTTCACACTCCTGCCAAATCCAAAGGCCCCAAAGACTCCAATCTCCACCTGGCTCAGATTCACATCCCAAAAGTTACCCGATCCCCACATAGGGTGATCTCTCCATCCCTCATTTTCCACCCCAAGCCAGGCTCTCACCTCCAAAGACTGGCTTCTCCAAAACAGCCTGAGATAGAGGGAGTGAATAGTTTCCCTCATATTCACTCCCTCTAATGCGGCTGATATTTTATAACACTTCCGTCACCATCATGCCTGTCCCAGTTATTTTGTTTTCAGTTGGCGGGGAGGAATAATGTTTGTTTCTTCAGTTGTGATATAAAAATATGTACAAATGCCAATAATAGACCTTGACAGAATAACACCAAAGAGACAGCCAGAGAAGGTCTAAAGCAGCCTTCGCCAACCTTGTGCCCTCCCAATGTTTTGGACTACAGTCCCCTTCAGCCCTAGCATCATATGGCTGTGCTGCTGTGGCTGCTGGGAGTTGTAGTTCAAAACATCTGGTGGGCACCAGGTTGGGGGAGATAGGTCTACATTTTTAATGAGGAGACAACTAAGGAGTGACATGGAGCATTCTGCACAAATACAGTTCCATGTAGTTAAACTTCATGTCGGATTGGGGTGAGATGGGAGCTGGCAGGCGCTACCTTTTTATTTCCAGCTGCACTCCCTTGCAGACCTTGGCCTGGTTAAGGGAGCTGAGTCAGCCACAGCTCCTTGGTCAGGGCCCCAGGCGGTTCACGGTTTGCCGCAGGAACAAATGGTGTTCAGGCGATACTCCTGGTTGCCCTTCTGGAAGGCAGAGGGACCTGTGATGCTTTTTCTCCCCCTCAGGGGTGATCGCCCTGTTCTGCAGGCAGTACGACATCATCAAAGACAACGAACCAAATAACAACAAGGAGAAAACCAAGAGCACCTCAGAAAACAGCACCCCCGAACACCAGAGCGGGGGCCTCCTGCGTAGCAAGGTGAGAAGGGCCAGGAATTGGGGAGGGAGAGGCAAGGCAACCAACCTCTCTAAAAGTAGCCTTTGCTTTGACTGGAGCTGAAAGTCCATGTTCTGCCTCTGAACACACAACCAGCCCAGTGACAGCCATGGGCACCATGGCAGCCTCAAAAAATACCCTGGTGGCTGCCAAGGTGCCATGCCCCTCCTGGTTTTTTTTATTTTAAATTGAGTTTAAAGTTTTACTTTTAAATTGAGATGTATGCGCCTTGGGTGTGTGTGTCTGCTTCCTACTTTTTTCTCTCTGTTTAATTTGCTTGGGGCGATAGTGGCACCATGTGAGATCTCAATATCTTGTGAGATTTCAGTGAGATCTCTCAAGATCTTTCTGGAAATCGACACCAATGTTGGCAGAGGTGGTGGAGCGAGCAGTGTGCCCACAGGGGAGCTGCTTCAGGGGTTTCTGCCACCCGAGGTGGCTCCTTTACCCTGCCTCATGGGTGAGCTGGACCTACCGTATTTTTCGCTCTATAACACGCACCCGACCATAACACGCACGTAGTTTTTAGAGGAGGAAAATCCGTAGGCATGCCGCCCGTAGGCATTCGCTCCATAACACGCACAGACATTTCCCCTTACTTTCTAGGAGGAAAAAAGTGAGTGTTATGGTGCAAAAAATACAGTAAGTCACAGCAAAACCTTACCAGGGAGTGATCCACCCATAACAACCAGGTGATAATCAACAGCCCCCCCCCAAAAAAAATCCTGTTGGATCCTTCTCCATCTCGCTAAAGTAAAAACCAGATTTAGAATATGACTTGCAATATGTCAAGTGCATGAGGGGTTGAGACAGCCCCCTGGTTGTCACAGCAGCCATCAAGTCCTGAGCTAGCCCAGACAAGGCAGTATTGACATGGATATTGAAGACCCCCAAAGCTAGTGTCCTGGGATTCTCCACACCACACCAGAGACCACCTCTGGCAGCTCAGTCAGGGAGGCAGCTGGGTGGACACCAGCAAGACCACTGTCCTGTCCCTGCAGCCCAACACAATATACAAACCCTCACATCCAGCTCCTAGGTGGACTGGCCAATATGTGCCAAGTCAGTTATCTCAGTTCAGTGCTTCTGTAGGCACTGGCCAGAACCCTGGAGGGGTTAACATTTCCCTGAGCAATCAGTTCAAAGGCTTCTGGCACCGTTTCCATTTTATTTCTGGAAAGAACAGAGCTAGAGAGACACTCAGGTTTTCAAAAACAGAAAGCGAGACTCAAGGAAGGAGCTTGGAATATCCACCAGGTAGGGTGGGGGATGCTGTCAAAGGCCAACTAAGGGTTAGGGTTTGCCTCTAATGGACCAAACTTCATAAAATCTTCTTCACCTCTACTAATTGTGGTGATGCTTCCAGCTTCCCTGTGCCGTAGCCATTTGCCCTTGCCAGCCATGACCCTGCATCAACTTTTGACAAACCTCCTTCATGTTCTGCTAACTCTGCTGTTGAAGGAATTATTCATGCCACAGTGACAGCCTCTTCAGTAGCAGAAAAAGTCACTTAAGGACACATAAGGGCCCCCCACCATGTTGGAAAACCTCAGTGTGTTAATCAAAGGGACAATGACAATTGCACAACTCCAGGTGTTTCCAAAGGAAGTCAGGAAGGGAGATACTTTCTCACGGCAGCTCCAAGGGGGGTCACATGAATGCCCCATTGACACAACTGGTGAGCTTCACCCAGTCTTTCTGGTCTGGTGCTAAAATGCTGAATCAAGAGTTTTTTTATTGATGGCATTTTGCTTTGGCTTGACTGTATGTTGTAAAGCTGCCCTGGGAAAGAAAAATCTTTAGAACAGAAGGGTATAAATCTATTAACAAATAACACTTATAAGCCTTTGGAAGAGTATCTCTCTCTCTCTCTCTCTCTCTCTCTCTCTCTCTCTCTCCCCCCCCCCCCCCCCCAAGAGAGAAATAGGGGAAATGCTCCTTCAAAGATGGTGCCTGCTGAGGTGCATGCAACATCCCAAAACAAAAGAAACACATTTTCTTCAGAATTATAGTTACTAACTATAGTGGCATTCTCCAGTTAATTTTGGACCACAACTTCCATCAGAATTGCTGGAGGGCACCAGGCTGGCAAACACTGATTTATACAGATTTAGTGTGAAAGGTGGATTGTATTTCAGATGGAAGTGAAATACACACCATCTGTTTAATCCTAGCTTCACCTCCAGCCCTCAGACTACAGATTCTCCATTTTCCCCAGGGTGTATTGACTTCACATTCCTGGGTACCTTATAATTCTCTCTTTTTCTCTCTTTCTCTCTCCTCTAGTTTCCAAAAAACAAGCCCTCAGTGAATATCATTGAAGCATGACAGCCTGATGGATGGACTCCGTTTCTCCTTCTCTGTCTCTTTCCCTCCCTCCCTCCAAGATTTGGCAACTGGGGAAGTGAAAGGTTTTCAGAGCTGTTTGAAAAGAGTTCTGTTCAGCTGCTGCAGACTGTAGCACAAGCCTTTCCTTCCATACCCTGGAGGAAAAAAACCAACAAGCCCATCTCCATGTGGGATAGAAAAGAAACTCGGTAATGTACTGAGCTACAGTGTACTTTGAACTAGGCTGTGTCCCACACACCAACAAATGGGCATTTGCTGGTGGGGCTAGGAGGAGCGTCATCTTTCACCTTGACCGTCTGTCTCTGTCTTGTCCTGAAACATTCGTCTCTTGGGAAATGCTCCAGCTCATTCCTGGTTTGCTTTCTTCTTACCACAGCTCAGTTTTTCAGTAGGAAATGCTATTCTGGATTCCAGACACGACTGCCTCCATCTCTTCGTGACAACGCTGGAGAACGCTCTGTCCCCTCTGACCACAGACCAAACCAATGACTTTGGCTAGAAATCCCACCCAGACGTCTTGCCATTTGTGCTTTAAGTAGAAACAACTGTTTGCAGGCATTCAATTTTGTGTCTTTAATACAGTCTCTGGCAATCTGGTGCCTACCAGCTATTTTGGACTACAAGTCCCATCAGTCCCAGCTAGCCAACAAAGTGAGCTGTCGTCCCAAACAGCTGGTGGGCATTAGGTTAGCGAAGGCTGCTTTAAACAAAGAGACAAAGAAACCAGAAGCACACATTTTTCCACCTGGACTCTCAGGACTCCGCTAGCTGCTTATTATAAGTTACTTTGAGCAGTTGTGAGTTTCTTATTTCCCCCCAAGTTTTGGTGTACGGTATATTTAATGTTGTTTCTCCAACTGGATAACCAACAGAGAATGCAAAAAAGAAAAAAAAACCACACACACACAAAAAAACCCCTAACCCCAAATCTTCCAGTTCTGTAGAACAGCAAAGAAATCTGACGACGACTATAGACAAGAATGGTGGAAACATCTGGTGTTTTTTCCCCAGGGTGAGCCCCATCTAGGCTGCAAACTTGTTTTGGTTTTATTCCACTTTATTGTCATGGCTTTTCCAAAGAATCCTGAGAATACTAGTTTGGTGAGGAGCTGGAGATTATACAAATTCAGAAGAACCTTGCTGAGCCAGGCCTGAGGTGTGGTCTTGGGAGTGGGGAACCTGTGGCCCTCTAGATGCTACTGACTACAACTCCCACCATCCCTGACGGATGGCCAGGCTGGCTGCAGGGGCTGATGGGATCTGCCATCAGCCAACAGGTCCCAAGTCCCTGGGCTACCTAGTTGGGAATTCATTTTCCAGTTGTGGGCAGCCCGGAGCCAATTAAGAAGCCCACAAGCAGGGCACAACTGTGGTGGTGGCCCTCCTCTCTTGCTGGCCCCTTGTAGCTAGTCCTGCCTGTGGACATGGGGGATTGATTTTATGCCTGTAAAGCTAATCACCAGTGACAGCTTGGCCCCTCCATGGATTCCCCCAGTCCTTAACTAAGGGGATGAAAGCTGGTGACCACCATTAGCAGATGCCTGGAGGGAATTATCCTCTGTGTGAAGAAGCCCTGCTTTCTTTCCCCTCTGCTAAAATCACTGTCACTTTTATTGGATGACCCTCTAGTTTTAGTGCAGGGAATTATCTGTTGCCGATGCCAAGGCCCATCATCACCAAAATTGATAGATGTCAACTACGATTCCCAGGGGTTCCCTGGAAAACAGGAAATGGCTGTGAAACCTGTTGTAATCTGCTCTTTGGATCTGTGCTTATCAAACCATTTCTTCTTAGCCAGGCCTGATGTAATCTGCCCACAGTGTGCCAAAGCAGCTACACTTCGATCCTTGAAAACAAACAAACACACCAATTTAATTCGCATTGTGCCAAGATTGCTTGATGCAAAGTCAAGCACCTTTGTATAGGGGAGCCTCGCACCAACATGGGATGGCTGCTCTGCAAGTCATCCCAGCAACTTTGTCAGTGCAGGGGTGGATTTGGGGCTCTCAAATTTCAGTGGCACCCTGTGCAATGCTAAAATTTGGCACACCCCCCCCCCCGCCTCTTGCACTCATTTCTATGGTACTGTTGTGGCATCCCTTGAAGTGCAGTGTCCAGGGCGACTGCACTGCTTTTCAGTGCATGAGAGGCCACAGAGGCCAAAGCCTCTCAGACAGGAGCTGAAATTGGTTGGAGAGGGGAAAACTCCATGTAGAAACTCACTCCAACTAGCCAGCAAAAGCTCAAGGTGGTTCATCCTCCTTTATGGATGCTGTTGGATTTAGGGGGTGGGCTGTGGTTGTTTTTAATGGGGCTGTAAATTATGAATTTTGTCATTACTTAGCATCACTGCCTTATTGTGTCTTATCAACGAGACTTACTTTTTTTAATCCCTTAAAAATGTCTTCTACAAAATCAAAATGTGAGAATCATCAATTTGGTTCAGTTACTTGAACCTGACCTTTCCTTTCTCAGAGCAATATTTTGGCCTCACAACAACCCTGTGAGGTAGGTTAAGCTGTGACACACCCAAGGCCTCCAAGTATCCTTCATTGCTGAGCAAGGATTTGAATGTGATATGCACCAGGAATATGTGCATGATCAATGCATGTAGCAGGGGGAGCTAGACTAAAAAAACCAGGCACAGTTCTTGTGTGTAGGAAGCCAGACGTGTTCACCAACTGGAATTTCAAAAAACTTGCCTCATTCTGAGTTGGAGTTCTGACCCCAAACCCATCTGGTGTGCTGTAGGGTAGTCATCTCACCCACAGTATAATAAGGGCAAGGCATATCCTAGATTCTCTTTTCCATTATTTCTTTCTTGCCCCTAGGGTTAATCAAATTGCCAGATTCCTGCCTTGGTCTTTCCAGACAGAAAGGTGGGAGAAGTGGTGGACAATTTTCGGCAATTAATAAGTTTTTCATGGCTGAAAGTGGACAGATCTGTGCATGTGGCAATGCTGTGGAAGGTGATAAGGGAGGAGCAGGAGGAAGATTCCCTTGTTGTGCTTCAGTATTAAGCCCTCTGCATGTTGCTCCAGGAAGCCTTGCATCCACGCTGGGAGAAGAGATGGGCTTCTGATTGCTCATTCAAAATGCCAAGTTGGCTTGGTCTGAGGTTTAATTCCTCCTCTGCTGAGCTCAATAACTGGCCTATCAGGGGAGTTCGGTTCCACGGTTGGCCTGGTTCACACATAACACTAAGCCACAATTTATTAAACTATACATTATTAACCATGGTTTTTGCTTGACCATCCTAATCTTGCCAAGCAACTTAATGATGGTCAACTACCAGCAAATCATGGGGGTTGGCTTACAAGCCTTGAATAGTTTTAACCATGGCTTTGGTGTTATGTGCATACTCAGGACCCGTCCTTAATCATGGTTTGCTTTGCCCCATCACTCAGACATGTGGCAAGTTACATGTGGCAAGTGGCAAGTTACAAAGGTGTGAGGCAAGAGCGGGTGGAAAACATACTAAACTTTGAAGAAACAAACAAAGGATTAGTGTTTTATGTGCAAACTAGCCGGGAGGGAGGGAGAAGGGCTTGTATGCATAGTGATTACCAGACAGAGCTGTGACTACAGGTTGGGATGCCACTGTCTTCCCTGACCCTGCTCCTGTGCATGTAACAATAACCCTGCCCACACTCCGCGTTCCCAAATTAATAAGGGATGTATTATTTCTTGGCACACTGATAAAGCCATGGAATCCATTCCACTTGCTAAATGTCTGCATGTCAGGCTCAAGGCACAGGAGACAAGGAAGAAGAAAGGAAGAAAAAGGAGTCAGTCAGACTCAGATCTCTGCTTCAGATTTTTCTTCAGTCACAAAACTCTGTGTCTGGCCTGAACAAGACACTAGCAGCTAGCTCACTATCCTTCCCCTCAACATCTAATTGGTTGCCTAGGGATAATACTGGCCTTTTAGTGGAGGATAAATCAGGAATCCCCATGTTGAGACTGTGTGCATCACTTAATGCCCGTTTGTCAGAGGAAAGAGAGAGAGGCTGTTCTGCTCATACCCTTCTTTGGGGCTTCTTTGGGGCCTTTTGCTGGCTCACAGTGAGAGTTAGGCTGCTGGCCTGGATGGACACACCCTGGAACCATCCAGCAAGGCTCTTCAAGCCCACTTTGCAGGGTTGCTGTAAGGACTGTGGAGATAACAAGTCTGACAAAGTGCTTTGGTCTCTCTAAAGCATGGTATCAATGCTAGGTAGTGTTCCTAGAGATGATGTATCCATGATGACATGACCGCCTCCTTTTTTGCATTGCTGTGTTTTTCCTGCTTCCAGGCCCTCCTCAGTCCCCCTCATCTCTGCCTTCACTGAGCTCAGGAAGGGCCTGCTCATCTGCAGGTGGAGAAGTCTAGTTGCTTCAGTTTCTGTCATAGTGTTAATGTGCCTCTTCAAAATTGTGTCTCTTCTCATCGGTGACTAAGTCAGCGCCTGCTCTAAAGCTTCCAACATCCACGCAAAGCCACTTGCAACCAGCCCCTCCCATCGACTTCCACACAAGGTGCCGGCAGATGGCATCCCGCACCATCCTGGTGCTTTCCAGAGGTTTTGGACTACAATTTCCATCATGCTGGCTGTAGAGTGCTGAGGATGCTGGGGACGCAGCTGGGCTGACAGGGGCTAATGGGAGTTGTTGTCCAGAACCACCTAATTAACAGCTACTCACAACGTGTTGCAAAACAGAGGAAAGGCCTAACTCCCCTCAGTTCTTGCCAAAACAATGGCCGAGAGCAGATTGTCTGCCTTGTTAGACACAGAAAGGTTGTTACCTGTGATAACAGTTTTGAGCAATAAACCATGTTTTTAAATGTACAGTGACAGGAACATCTCCTTTGAGTGTAAAGAGATCGATATTTCGAAAGGTCGCTGATCCTCAGTCTGGCCTTGTGAAAAACATGATATATTGGGGTTTGGGGTTTTTTGCATGGGGAGATGGGAGCTTTCTTAGCCAGATTTCGAAGGGTTCATTTTCTGAAATGGCAGATTCATGGGATGAGACTTTCCCAAAATAAGCACACAGTAACACCTTGTACAGGAGTTCTTCGGATCGTACAGTTTGAGTTAGCAAGTAGCAAGGGAGGCTTCCTGCAGTAAAACAAAAACAACTCCCTGCACATAGAAATGTAGCTTTTCAGGGCTAGCCTAGAACTTCGCTCTCTGATATGTTCACTTCCCACAGAGGCACAATTTTTGAGATGGGGAAGCATTTCAAACATACCCATAATCTGAACTCCATCCCGAGTGATTTATCTCCCCATGTAAGACATTCCCCACAGGTTTGATATTGCTCTAGTTATTAGGATACTACAGTTTGCTCCCATGATACTCAGCTGTTTCTCAGGCCCCACCCGCAGAGGGAGTGAAAGTAGTTTGGGACTGTGGTTTGATTTAGCACTCCATATTTGGCTGCCAAAGGAAAGCCTCCTTCCAGCTGGACTCCTGAGCAAGCAGTGGACATTCAACCAAATTTGGCTACTTCTCTGTGCTCTATTTGTGGTACCGAGTTTCCACTGGTGTGTGTGCCCCTTGTGTTCCAAGGGCTGCACAGCGACTTCCCCGATCACATCCTTTCATGGCCATTGCCAGGTGTTGGTTGGGTCAGACAGAGGCCAGTAGAGGGCCCGCCAACAGCCATCTTAATTTCCTGCTTGTCTGCCAAAAAGGCTGCGAGCAGGGCTACAAAGCAAGAGCTCACCTCTCACTTCCTCTACACCCCAAAGGGGAGCTGGAGAAAGGGGCACAGGGTTGTGACTTCACTCAGAGGCCCCAGAAGCTAGGAGTAGCACAAAAGAGACAAGACGCTGTCTCTGATCTTCCCAGTACCATGGCTTCCCCCCACCTCTTTTAGGACATACTGTGGAAGGGGGAGGGCAGGATCTCCCATGGCTCATTGGGAACAGGTGAAGGCAGGAGGGGGAGAAAATAAAGAGTGGCAAGGGGGATGCTGAGGCAAACCTGTGGTCCTCCAGGTGTCATTGGGCTACATCACCCATCAACCCCAGACAGCATGGCCAATGGTTAAGAATGATGGCATCTGGTCCTGCAACATCTGGTGGTCAAAGGTTAGCCACAGCAGCTAGGGCAGTGATGGCCAAACTTGGCCCTCCAGCTGTTTTGGGACTACAACTCCCAACATCCCTAGCTAACAGGACCAGTGGTCAGGGATGATGGGAACTGTAGTCCCAAAACAGCTGGAGGGCCAAGTTTGGCCATCACTGAGCTAGTGGGTCCACTGATGGGTCTTACTTCCAGACCTCCTAGAGTATGCCCTCCATATTACAGTGTTTCCGTCCCCCTGGACAGCATAGTATGGCTTGGGAAGTCCCAATCTGGCACATCATCCACCACATGCCTTTTGGACTTCTTGTCAGGACTTCTGCACAGGTCTGACACACCTTAAAGCAGTACAGCTTCCCCTCCCACAACTAGAACCTAAAGTGGGAAAATGGATGTCGAGACTCACCTACCCTTTCCACGTTCAGCATCCAAATTGGCATCCTGCGAGTGGTAAAGTGTTGGGGTGTGCATATTATCCCCTGTAATTGCAGCCTTTTAAAATGTGCGGCAATAAATGCCATTAGCGAGAGAAGAAACAAACACAGGCTGAAAGCAATTCCACGCTTCAGAGAGATGACTGTCAAGCGATCAAAAAGCACCCTCAGAGATCTTTAAAGCAGAGACGCAATCAGAACATGCTGTAGGATACAACAGAGCTGGCTGTATGTGGGGAGATTTCAGGAGGACAGAGATAAAATGCATTAAAATGAGATCCAAGGTGGTACTGCATTATTTGAGAAGAGTATGGACTGAACCACAGGAATGGTTTGTAAGGGATCATGGCAGAGGACTTGCACCATACGTGGAATGTCCCAGGTTCAGTCTCCAAGTAGAGTCTAAAGACCCCTGCCTCAAACCCTTGGGATCCGCTGTCGATTGTTGTTCGAATAAGGGTCTATGTACCAGATTGACTACAACATAACACTCCATGGAAAATGGTAATCTCTCTCCGCTGCCCCGCATTTGTTTCCAACAATTGCCAAGCTCCAGTTCAGAATGGACATCCAATTAAATGTCTTGGCAGGTGGAAAATCCAGATTTCAGCTGTGAGTGATTTTCTGTCCCAGTTCCAGCTGTAGTGCAAATTACATCATTAGAATTCGCCGCCTACTTCCAGCTTTAGGAGTGCATGTGAATGCAATGAAGGAGTGAACTCGCACAATACGGGGACTTCATTTGCAAGCTGGTGCCTCATTTACTGCTTTTAACCATCGGTTTGCAATAACTCAAAGATGCAAAGCTCAATTTTCCTGCCCAGAGAGCTGTGCTGACATGAAAGATAGACACCTCTTGTTAACCTGTGTAGGGCCCAGTGGTGGCCAAAATGCACTTAGGATGTACACAGGGGCATTCAGTATTGCAGGTGTTCTGTGGTTCTACTCTGGCACTCATATGTGGGGACCCAAATGCTTAATTATTGTTATTATTTTATTATTTATATGACGCCCATTTGACTAGGTTGCCCCAACCACTCTGGGCAACTCCCAGCAAAATATACTTAAGAGTACCCACACACCAAGAGTGGGCCCTGATGCACTCTCAATTGATTCAGGCTTTATGCAATTGATTCCAAAAGGACTCAAGAAGATGCTTTGCCATACAGCACAGTAATAGCTTCACAGACTGTTTGCAGGGAGCGGGGGGGGGGGGGGGGAGAGAGACTAATTTCTAGCAATTAGACTGTGACAGTTGCCCTAGAAATATCCCAAGGTGTTTGAAAACACACACAGTCCTCCTTAGAAGCTTTTTGTCAGAGGATGACTGAAGTTCAGCACCTCTGCCTTTGTTCCTTAAAAGGACAATTGACTTCCAGGTCTCCTCCTGCACAAGGCACTACTTGCAAAACTGTCACAGCAGTGGCAGTTTTGGGCAGAGCAACAAACTACTCTCTTTCACACTCCCTCATTGCAATTATTTTTTCCTGCTCCTTCATCCTGTACTTTAAAAAGTCACATTACCTTTTGATATTGGAGGTAGAAAAGTCAAAACACCTTCTCTGTCTCCCCCCTTCCTCATTATGAAGGGGCATTACTTGCAAAGCTATAGTGGCTATTAGCTACCATATTAGCTATTAGCTGTCCAGCACTTTTAAAAAACAAGCTTCAGAGTTGCTCAGTGATACAAAAGGCCAGCACACCGCACACACCTACAAAGTGTCCCATGAGTTGAACCTGAAACAAAATCTTGCAGGAGGTGCTTGTCTTCAGCGTTCAAGCCAGTCTGGAACAGTGATCTTGTTCAGGCCGAGGTGCGTGGGAGGGCATGAGTCTTGGGGATTGACAACTTTAGAAGCAGGGAAGGCAAAAGGGACATTTCCCCCCTTATACCTCCCATTCCCTGGTGACGATTTACCCTTCACTCGAAACCTGTACTTGCTGGAGAGAGGTGAGTCTCATCCAAAGCTCCCTGAAGCTCTGAAAAGGATGAAAACATGCATTTCTCCTACTCCAAAGCTTCCTGTATGACAGAAAAGATCCCATCTCTTCCTCTTGCTCCTTAGCAAGCAGAGAGGGGTACAGGGAGAGGTGGGATCTTGCCTCGAAGACCGGAGTAGCAGGAACACATGCGGTTTCTTTTTTTAGCTAAAATTATTGCACAAGTGAGAGTCTGCCTGAGAGTGGTGGCGGCATTCTCTTTCTGGGGGCAGCAAGCAGTCACACTGGTGTGGTAGTGAGCAGATAACTGATGCTTGCCTCCAAATGTACAGAAATCACTACCTTATTTTTGGGAGGCTCTGTTTTGCTTCCAAATTGATATGTGATAAACCACACAGGTTCCCTCTTTAAGGGAATGATGCAGCACTGAAGGACGTTGATTTGTTCTGAGCCCATCTGTAAGACCCATTTCACAGACAGGAAGAATAATACCTCTCATTCACCCCTAAAGGTCCTCTCCATCTCTCACTACTTGAGGTCTTGGCAACTGAATGTGTAAGCTGCCACGATTACAAAACTCTTGTGTGTAATGTGAAATGAATGCTTTGCCTGTAACCCTTCATGTCTTAATTCACCTCCAGACTTCTAAAAACGGTACAGAAACATATAACTGAGCTGCACATGCAAACCAGTCAATCACCCACTGGGAGGCAGGGAGGAAGAAAGAGAACACACTGCAAGATATTTCAAAGGCACAAGCATTTATAAATATTGCCACAGCATACAGTATCAAACTGCTTGGTGAAACATCAAAATGCCAAAAATATATAAAACATTTGGTAGAGGACAAGTTCAAGATGAACAAAAAATTCTAACAAAAACAAATTATAAACTGGCCTTAACTTAAAAACTGAAATTAATAATAATAATAATAATAATGAAGCTGACAATCAACTTTGAAGCGCAGATAAAAGACAACTTAATTTCAATGGTGAGACACTTCTAGCTTGGGATAGGGCTGCGCCTGAAGCGATCAGGGACACTCTCAAAACGACGGAGGTTGCGATTGTTCCTATCGACCCACTGGTCAAGGGAACATCTGTGGGCTGTATTCTTAGCTCGCTGTGCATAGTTCCTGCAGGTTAGGGGTAGAACAACAATAAGTATAAATCAATGTAAAGCAAGTGCAAATGCAAAGGAGGCACCCCATCCCACCCACCCTGAATCCCATCTGTCCTTTGGAAGATTTTCTTCTACTACACTTTGCTGAATCAGTCAGTATGTAGACCAGCACTGTTTCCGACAGAGGTAAGCCAGGGGCATCTGGGAAGCCCCCAACCAGGACACAAAAGCAATAGTCCTCCCCTGTTTCATACACCTACGACTGTGGTTGCAAATTACCATTCTGCATTTCTCTCCTATTTCAATGCTGTTTGACCCCAATGTTTGCTATTCCCACCCCCCAAACAGGTAACTGTGACTTAATGCATCTGAAGAGGACTCTAGTGCACAAAAGCTTCTAACAATTGCATCAGTCTTTAAAGTGCCACAAGACTCTTCGTTCAGCAGCTTTTTTACCTTATTGAAAACAGTTTTAAGCAAGTTATTCTGTTTCTTAAGGAGGTAAACCTGCCTCTGGGGTTCTGCTGCCCTTGCCTTCATGAAGAGTGACACAGTACCTTACAGTCAGGTCTGTTGGGTGCGCAAATCTGGGTTCCCCGTAGCGGTTTTCAGCAGTCACGGTCCACATCAGCTGCTGCAACTCATTGACTTCATCTGAAATTTGGCAGAGCAAGGCAATGCAACCCAGTGTGTTTGCATCAGGTACCACAGGGGTAGGTAATGCAATGCCCTCTAGATGTTGTTGGAATTCTGTTCCTATTAGCTCCAGCCACTATGGCCAATGGCTAGGGATGATGGAAGCTGCTGTAGAGGGTACCACATAGGCCACCCCTGAGGTTCAATAAAGTTAAAAGATGCATCTTTGGCACTAGCCACATTCTAGGTCAGCTTTCCCCAACTGGGTGCCCTCTGGCTCTCAACTCCAGACAGCTGAACCATGTATGGCTGAGGCTACTGGGTGCTGGTAGTCCAAAACACGTGGAGGACACCAGACTGGGGAACACTATGCTAGGCAGTATTACACAGAGGAAATCAAATATGTAAAGATCCTATGGTGATGGTCTAAACATGCATGTTGAGATTTGGGGAAGAAATGGCTACTGTGGAAGCACAAATTAAGTTTCCTATGAAATACTGAAACAAACTGTTATTTAGAATGGATCTTCCAAATAAGGATGAGTCATACCAACTCAGGATAAGGGAGGCCTCAGAAGTGTTCTGGACAGCAGGTTGTAGATGCACTGTTTGAAATGCCCCATTATGCTGCTAATGACCTGTAAAAGCTAATTTCCTGAGCGGAGAATTTCAGTCAGGGAAAGGCAGGAAGTAAGAAATCTTTCCACAAACCTATACCCTGCTCTTCCCTGGCTCACTGGAGCAAACAATATCTTCAACACCAGTGATGATTTAGTTGCCTAAAGGCTGTGCAGAAGCGGAGGGTGTCTAGTGTTACTTGCAAAGAGTTGCTAGCAACGGGAGTTTGCCTCCCCATCACAAGCTGGGATATTGAAATAGCTTCCAATGTTTACATTCACCAGCATTTAAAAAGCCCCATAACCGATTCAATGCACCCATGCATGAAGTAAGCCCTAACCTTTAATGTACCCATGTTTTAAAAACCAAGTCAAGGCTCAACTGGAAGACTGGTGAGGTCACTGCCACCCCCCTACTGTCCCCAGAAGCCAGTGAAAGCTGCATGCCCAGGGTAACAACAACAGGTTAACAGGCCCAGTCAGCCACAGTCAAGTCATTCTCTGGCTGCATTCCGGCTGTGCTCTACTTCCTCCACTGTGTTCTGGCACCACCTGCTGGCAAGAAGCAGGAATGACTTTGGCCTTGCATTGTGTTCTCACATATGTGGACACATACCATGGGAGAAGTGCAACATCTATGGTCATAACCCAACCCGCACATACAAGAGGCAATCCTTTGTCCTTGCTTATTTTCCCAGGCTCTCTGCCAGGAGAGCCACACAGCAGCCTAAGTTCTGACTTGTAAGAGGGGCCTCTTTTAGGAGTTAAACCCATCACTCAGCTGTTTTCTGCCTGTCCTTACCAGGCAGTGGCACAAGAAAGGGTCCCCCCTCCTAGTTCCCTCTCCCATTTAGCATTTACTGGTGCACTGTGCCACAGGGAAACTGCTCTCAAGCCATCTCCAGGCTCAAGTGCTTGGAGTGCCCCTGGACCTCCATGACAGATGCAGCCAGAAGATGGTTAAGGGTGCCTCAGGTGTTTGTTCTGCAGAGTGATCAAGGCAAAAATCACACACCAACATAAAGCCTACAGGAAAAATCAGAAGAATGTGGGACTGTTATAGCAAAACTCAGAGCTACTTAAAGAGTCCCCTTTTTGAGCAGCAGCCAAGAGCCTTGATTCCTGCTCTGGCCTAGGATTGCCTCTCCTTCCCATGCCATACCACCAATTCTATGCCTAAAGCTACCCAAGATAATACATGTTTGTGCTAATAAACAAACAGCTTGTGCACATTACACGAAGCATTCATGAGCAATTTTGGTGTGACGTGCCAGAACTCTGAATGTACACGTTGCATATTAATTTGAAAGGCACAGTGAAAAAAGAAAAATAGGATCCTAATTAGAGTTTTCCTTCTGCCCACGTGATTTGTCCTCAATCCATACACTGGAAGCAGCCCAGCATCTTGTTAGTATTGCATGTGCAGAGAGACAGACAGACAGACAGACTGAATGAGTTTGGGCAAGAAGCAGCATAACTGGTCTTCCTGAAAAGGTCTCTTCATTTGCCCCCGAAGAAACCAATAAATAAACCACCATTGGAAGATAGGGGGCAGAGGGGGCTGCCTTCCTCTTTACAACTCCAGGGAGAGTGTCTCGAAGAATCTAAAGGCCAACTAGAACAACCTGTGTCCTTCCCTTGACCTCCATCCTGCCCACCACTAATTTACAATGCAGTGCACACTGGCAGAAAGAACTGGCATCCAGCATCACAAAAGTGCTGCTGAACAAAATGGCCATATGATATTTTGGCAAGAAAGGCAAGTTGCCTGCCCCAGGAGAGTCAGGACACTGTAGCTAGAATTGGGGGGGACGGACTTATGGGATGTGGGTTCAAACCCTTGATCAGCCACAAAGACTTCTCAGACTTTCAGCTCGTTCTTAAGTAAAACTATCTCACAGAGTTTTTTGCAGTAATAAGATGAGTTAATCCCCTGAAAGCCAGGATAAGGGAAAGACATATAAATGCAATAAATAAATATGAGGGAAGGTCAGGTGAAAAACTCCTGTCTCATCCCAATTAGGTTGAGAGGCAGGTACAAAAGCAAAAATTACTGTATTTTTTGCCCTATAGGACACACTTTTTCTCCTCCAAAAATGAAGGGGAAATCTGTGTGCGTCCTATGGGGTGAATGCAGGCTTTCACTGGAGCCTGGAGAGCAAGAGGGGTCGGTGCACACCAACCCCTCTCACTCTCCAGGCTTCAGGAAGCTATCGGCAAGCCTGCAGAGCCCGGCAGGAACTCCCGCGGGCTCCGAAGGCTTGTGGAAAGCTGCCTGCAGCCCGAAGCCCGGGGAGCGCGGCACTGTGCACCCCGGGCTTAGGGCAGCTATCCGCAAGCCTGCAACACCCGGCGGGAGTTCCCACCAGGCACCGCGCTCCCCGGGCTTCGGATAGCAGCAAGCTCCAGGAGCGATGGCGAGGTTGAGCGCAACCTCGCCATCGCTCCCGGACCCCCAGCCCCGAGGCTAAAAACGAAGCCAAGACAGCGAGCGGGATCCATCCCGCTTGCTGTCATGGCTTCTTTGCTCTTTGGGGCTCAGGCGGGGGGGAAATAATTTTTTTCCTTTATTTCTCCCCCCCAAAATAAGTGCACCCTATGGGCCGGTGCGCCCTATAGGGCAAAAAATATGGTAATTGCACAAAATTCCATGCCACCAGGTCTTCAGCTCCAGCAGAGAGAGAAGGGGGGGGGGGAACACTTTCTGAATCAACCCTTACCCAATGGCAACATTTTACGCCAGCAGAAAAAAGGAACCCCAGAAAAAGTTTGATTCCACCTCCAGCTTACCTATGAGTTCAGCATTTTGAGCATGGGCAAGGACAGCATTGATGTATTTTTTCTTGCTGGACTCAAGTTTTGCCTCTTCAATGTATATCCGACTTCGGGGCCTTACAGGACTGGAGGATGGGGGAGAAAATGACAAAACTGCTAAGAATTGCAAAGCCATCTGCTAGACAAATATGATGTGTTACTGAGAGAATTTAAGCACACTAACACTAGAGGGCATGATTTTAGAGGTTGTTCCTTACACCTTGCAATAACTAAGGGGTACTTTCAATCCATAATTTAGCATAAATATACTTTTAGCTATTGATTTTATTCATCTGGCTTTTCATAAACTTGTTTTTAACATTAAATTTTGTTTACTATTTTAATGCATATCTTTTGGAGTCCATTTACAGGTTTAATTTACTGTTCAGCAGCACATACTTTTTAAATTGAACAAATGAAAAATTGTTCCAAGCTTGGGAGGGTATACTTTTTGAAAAATTAAATCTCCCACAATGGTTTTCACAAAAATTAAAAACCCCCATGTAAAGTTTGGTGAAAATCTGTTAAACAACAAAATTATGTGGGGAAGAGGCAATGCTTAGCTCATCTTCAAGAATAAAAAAATTATATCATAAATAAACTATTAAATAAGGCAGAATCAGTTTATACACAAGGCAGCATTACATGGATGCCATAATCTAAATAAGACACATTTCCACAACTCTCTCCATTTGCAAGATGTAAGGCATCATAAGACTGTAGGCATCATGTACCACCAAGATCTCTTGAGAATATTAAATTCCTGGTTTTGAGGAAAGGTTTCTAGCCCTCATTACTGTCAAAGATCTCAGCAAGTGGGCAACACCTTCCATGGTTTGGAATTCCATGTTTCTGCAGGAAAACTGGAAACAGAGCATTGCAGCAGAAGGAAGAAGGGAGAAAGGTGGAAATGGAAGAATATAAACAGAACAATCTGTGTGGTGAACAAGAAACAAGTTTGTCAAGCGGTTTCAGAACCACACTGGTTCTCCTGAAAACTTGGGACATATAAACAACACAAGAAACCCTTTCAGCAGTTAATTGTGTGCTTGCTACTATCTAGTGCAGGCATCCCCAAACTCGGACCTCCAGATGTTTTGGGACTACAACTCCCATCACCCCTAGCTAGCAGGACCAGTGGTCAGGGATGATGGGAATTGTAGTCCCAAAACATCTGGTGGGCCAAGTTTGGGGATGCCTGATCTAGTACAAGGCAAAGGGATACATTATTATTATTATTATTATTATTATTATTATTATAATAATTATAAATGACACATGAAAAGCCCCATCAGGCTTTAGTATTCTTGTGCACATACAAACATCAAACACAACCCCCTCCCACCTAGGGTGCAGAGCTGCACAACAGATGCAGAGGAGAAAGCAGAGCATAGCACACCAAGACTCAAGAAAGCAAGCCTAGCTGTAGACACCAGGAAAAGCGGTGCTGACCAATTTGGCTCTTTGATGCTGGGACCTTCCATATATGCCTTTCTTTGATCACCGATGGATGTGGAACAGGATGATGCAGCTTCTTCATGCAAGCCAGCAGAATCCAAATCTCCTTCAACCTCTTGAGGTAGGCTGTTTGCACTCTCTTCTCCTAGGTCATTTTGATTTAGGGAAGCCGGTTCCTTGCAGGGCCCTTCAGCTCTCTCAGGTTTTGCCATGAGCTGTCTCACTCTTTCCGAGTTATCGTCTACCACTGCCTGAGCAGCTTCTTTATCCAATATCCCAGACACATTGTCATCTTTTTGCAGATTCAAGGCAGCTGTTGCAACTGGCACAGCTTCTGGAAGAACAGAACTGTTTGAATCCAAACCAAATCCAGCTTGGTTTTGAGACCCTGTGCTCAAGTCACTCCCACTTTCTTCTGGACTTTCAGAGTCATTTCTGCAAGCACTTGAACAGACTAAAGGGTCAGCTGGAGACAGTGGCTCTGTTTTTCTAGACTCTAGATCTAGAGTACCAGAAGGTTTAGAAGATCCTAATGAACAAAAAATTCTAACATGTTCTGCATCTGGTTCAAATGCTACGGAATTCGAGGTCTCCGAGCAGCGTGGTTGACTATCTGACAAAAGTTCATCTTCAGCTTCAGAAGTGAGTCCAGTGGAAAAGTCTGAGAGCTCCCCATCTGAAGGATCCAGTAAGCTGTCATCTAGTATGTCATCTGTGTTGCTATTATCAGGCTGTCCATTGGTGGTCACAGAACACACTGCAGAAACTGCTATTCCATTGCTTGATGAGGAAGGATCTGCAAGTGCACCAAAAGGCAAGCAGGAGAGTTTGTGTCTCTTTGTGTCTGGTTGCTCCTCCTCTTGAAAATCTTCGAAGGACCGCTTGCTCCTGGAAACTAAATCATTTAAGAAAGTGACTTTTAGATTTAAACGGGAGCGGAAAGTGCTACTTGCCATGATGCTGTTTGCACTGATTCTTTCTTTCTTTCCTTTTTAAAAGTAACCCTTTGCTACCATGTTCACTCCAGACTAGAAGAAGCCAAGCAAGGGAAATCTATACTCAAGGCTTCCCTTCAGCCAAAGTGGTTCTCAGTTGCCTGTAAGAAAGAACAGGACAAAATAGAAGCTAGTTGAAGAAATCTCATGCTCTCCTTCCCCTGCAACTGCATCTGTGCTAGAAGAAATCTACTCCACTGCAATTGCTCTTCTCCTCTGAAGACTACACTACCTAACAAATGTCTCACTCAGATTCATTACAGCTGTTCTAATAAAACATTATTTAACTCACATACAAATAAGAAAAGCTGACTAAAAAATGAAACAAAGAATTTTTCATAGAGATAGTTAAATGGTATTTTTTTTTCTTACACATACTCCAAAGTTTACATTTTATAAATGTAAATTTAAGAGCCAACATGGGCCAGTGCTAAAGAGTTGGAGATGCTAGATCAGAGATGAGTTCAAAAAGAACTCTATTTTACAATCACCTGTAAATAGGAATACTAGTTATCTACCTTTACATGGTTCTTTGAACCCTTTGCAAAATTAAGGTTTCAGCTTTAAGTACATTTATTTGAAAGCAAGTGTTACTGCTCTCTATGAGGATTGCTTCCAAGTGAGGCAAAAAAACATTGTAAGCAACTGATCAGTCACCTTGCTCTTCCCCACTCCTGCATTATTGAGATCTAAGATACAGCTCACATCCAAACACGATTATATCGGAATTCTGGCTTGTGATTTGTTTGGAACTACTAAACCAATGTTCAGACACAACCCTAGTAGCTCCCAGTAGCACTGCAGGTGCAAGGAGGAGCAATGTTGCCTCATTTGTCTCCCTGTGCACTTGCAGACTGCATATTCACTTTTGTTTTAATACCTGATGTTAGCAGCCCTGAGCCCAGTCTTGGCCAGGGAGAGGGGGGTATAAATAAATTTTTTTATTATTATTAATTTATTATTATTAAAGTGCAAACAAGGCCACTGTCCAATAACAATCAAGTATTTTTAAAACATTAAATTGGAACAAGAAGAAAATTCAGTCACTTTCAGATTTGATACTTTTACAGTTTACAAACACACCAAGATACCGTATTTTTTGCTCTATAAGACTCACTTTTTCCCTCCTAAAAAGTAAGGGGAAATGTGTGTGCGTCTTATGGAGCAAATGCAGGCTGCGCAGCTATCCCAGAAGCCAGAACAGCAAGAGGGATTGCTGCTTTCACTGCGCAGCGATCCTTCTTGCTGTTCTGGCTTCTGAGATTCAGAATATTTTTTTTCTTGTTTTCCTTCTCCAAAAACTAGGTGCGTCTTGTGGTCTGGTGCATCTTATAGAGCGACAAATACGGTAACTTTTAACTTTGTTACAAAGGAACAGAGGAACCTGCCTTAAATGACCAGTTCAGCCAGTTTGTCCCTCAAGCTCAGTATTGTTTACTCTGGCTGGCAGAGACTCTCTAGGGAAGTCTACTTTGAGATTTAAAGTTTCCACAGCATGTACCAGGAAATCTGCACCTCACCAGCTTATGAACAAATGAGCTACTGTTACACTAATCTTTCATGTTACTTTGTATCTGTGGGCAAAACAAGATAGCAACTCTAGACTAAAATGAAGATGTGCTTTAGAATTCATTAAAGCCTGTTGGGGCAACACAACTCTGCTGAATTCTGCTATTTAGGTGATGGGAAATGACCATAATTCAGTGATAGAGCACCACCCCTTTTCTCAGCCTGGCACAGGGACCCCTTAAGGGGAGATGGAGCAAGCTTGTCTTCTGCTGCTCCAGAAGGCAGGACCCGAACCAACTGATTCTAATTGCAAGAAAGGAGATTCTGACTAAACGCTAAGAACTCGCGGATGGTAACAGCTGCTTGACATTGGAATGGACTGCCTGGGAAGCTGGTGGGTTTTCCTTCAATGGAGGTTTTTAAGCAGAGGTTGGGTGGCCATCCTTGCTGAGGGTTGGACTAGATCAGTGTTTCCCAACCTTGTGCCTCCAGCTGTTTTTGGACTACAATTCCCATCATCCCTTGCCACTGGTCTTGCTAGTCAGGGATGATGGGAGTTATAGTTCAAAAACAGCTGGAGGCACAAGGTGAAACACTGGAGTAGATGACCCTTGAGACCCCTGCCAACTCTACAGATCTATGGCCCTTTGTGGAGAGGGTGCAGCACCTGGAAAGACGGGCTAGGGGATAATTGGGGCGGCCGCCTTAGGCACACCAGAAGCGAATCACGTCCTGGGCTACAAAAACAAACCCAACTCCTGCCTCGTTTTTTGCAGTTTCTGCAAAGCGAGGGAGTCTCCCCGCCTCCCTTCCTCGGTGCCTCCCCGCCCCTGCTCCCCACTACGGGTCTCCCCTGCACTTGGCCAGGCCGCCTCGAACCTCCTTCCTTTCCCAGAGCAGTGGCTCAGAGCGCCTCCTTGCACCGCAAGTGCAGCGGGGAGGGAGCGGAAGCCCAGACCAGCCCCCTCCCCACTTAGTCCGCCCCCTCAAACCTTCCCAAAAGAAGAGGTCTGCATTCTACAACGTCACCCCCCAGCGGGGCCCCCTTTATTCCCGGTGAGAGGAGGGCGGCGGCGGCGGCGGAGGGAAAGAGCTGCTTCCCACACTCACCCGCCGCCATCTTGACTTCCCGCAATGAGCCGGATGCGGCGCCTAAGCTCCCTGCCGTCGCTTCTCCGCCTCCTCTACTTTGCACAAGGCTTCAAGGTCGCCGGCCGATTCATCCACCGGCCGCTCTTTCAAGCCCACTCGGAATGAGTCGAGTGAGCCAAAGGCGCAGCCGCAGTGGAAGCCCCGCCCCCTCCCTTCCAGTCTCGGGGCGGGGAAGAGGCCACCAGGCTGGCAAGCAGAGCGCCGAGAGCGAGGAAGCTGATGCAACGCGGAGGCAGACCCCGGCTGGCGTGTGTCAGAGAGAGATAGGAAAGGTGAGGGAGCGGAGGTAGGGAGGGGGGCATTGGGAGCCCCCCGGTGCCCAAGGAGGGGTAGGTGGGGGGAGGGGAGATAACGAGGGATGGCGTGGAAGGCCCCGAGTTAGTATATGGGACTCGCTGCCACCATATGGGCTGATGACTCTTTGAAGGGGATTTGAAGCGGGGTGGGGTGGGGGGGGGGACCCAGGGCCTGATTTTGCTGCTTCTTTTTCCATCTCCCTCCTCAGTTCTTTTTCCTTTCTTTCCGTTTCGTTCAGATTGCAACCCAGGGGTTAGGGCCTGCTAGCTGCCCTGAGAGACTTTTTTTTCTTTAGAGGAGAGCGGGATAAAAGCACTGCTTTACATAATAGAGGTGATACTAATAATAAATCAGACAAATTCATGGATGAGGGTGGCAAATGATCGTGGCATTTTCAGTTGCTTTAATCGTAAATCACCTTGAGACTGATCGGGATCTATCTATAGGCTTAATTGACGCTTTCAAAGAACTCTTAATAGATTCCCGAAATAGACTTACCCTTGCAGTAGCCATTCTGTTTTTGCTGGGTAATTTTATATTCAACAGTACTTTCTACCAGTGAGCCCAGAACGGAAATTTAACTAACTGGCCTGTCATTTCCAGGATCCCCCACCTTGTTTGTTTTTGGTTGTTGTTTTTTAAGCGTATTTGATTCAAGTGGGGATCAGCAGCCTCTGCTTTACACAGGCAATATGTATGAATTCCTAGGGATTCTCTTTTACCAAGACCACCCCATTAAATAGGGGGGGGGGGACCATGCACAAAGAGGCTTCTGGTTCAGCTGTTATGTGGTGCTTTCTGATTCCCTTCTCCTGCCTTGAGGGGACATGAAATTGTATCAGACTCTGCTGGCTTGTTCTCTTCCCCTAACCTTCTGCCATTGGGAGAGGAGAAATTTGGCTTGTGTTGGGAATGCCTGGTGAGGAAGCTGGAGACCTCCTTGATGCTTACTCCTGTTTTTCTTTGATTGCCTAACATGCATTTCTTTTTCCAATTTCAGCTCATAAGGGTGGGTGAGCAACTGCTGGCACAATGGGGCATGAACTGACAGCACAGGAGAAGTATCACTTGATCACCCGAAATTTGCAGGTACTTCTGTAGGAATGGTTGAAAATGAGGCTTTTTAAAAAATATTCCACATATGGGTGCAAAAGTAGTTTGAATAAGCATCAAAGGTTTGCCCCACTCTGTTCTTCAAAATAAGTTTTTTATTACACCCCCCCCCCCAATTATTTTCTTTTGTTATAAATAAACGTAAGGATTGGGAACATTTCCTTCCTGAAATAAGCCTTTTTCCACCCCAAATTATTCACACTGGGAGCCTCTCCCGTATGAAATGCCCTAGCCTCATATCTGGATGGAATTTCTCTGGGCAGAGAATTAGAAATTTCAAAACTTGAGTGCAGTTTGTGTGAAAACAAAGCTTTGGGCTGGGCACAACACTAAGATTTCTAGGGCAGTGTTTCCCAACCTTGGGCCTCCAGCTGTTTTTGAACTACAATTCCCATCATCCCAGACCACTGGTCTTGCTAGCTAGGGATGATGGGAGTTGTAGGCCAAAAACATCTGGAGGCCCAAGGTTGGGAAACACTGTTCTAGGGGACAGTCTTCTGGTGCTTGTTGCCTCCCCATTGGCACACTAGGCATATACAAATACAAAGCTATATCTGAGTTACTACAAATAAGGAATTCTGACAGCTGTGTGGGCTGGAGGACTTTTTGCTGTTGATAAAGGGGTCTGAATCCCATAGAATATCATCCAGCCATCTTTGAGTAGATCTTGATCTGCCACAGTACCTTATTCCTAATCTGGATTTTTTACATTGTACCTTGTTGACTCATATGTCTGGTAACTAAGGCTGAGCAATATCTGGTTTTCAGCATCATGATATATCACTAGCTAAACATCGCAATATACTGATATATCACGATTTCTGAAATCAGGATGGAGCTATGTAGAGGCATTGGTTGGCTTCATGGCTTCTCCCACATTGTGATTTTTTGCATAGCACACACATCATGATTCATGATATATTGTCAGATCAAAAATTATGAAACCGATACCACAATATGGACTTCAATCCAGTTTGGGACAATATATTGATATATCACCCAGCTCTACTGGTAACCTGAAAATTCTGGATGATTCATAGGTCCCATGTACAAATAAGGTTTTCCAGCAAATCACAGAAGTGCTTGTCTACACTAGAAGAACTGGGTTATTAATATCTTACTCCAGTCTTTGAAACATGTATGGTAATGAGGATTAGAAACCAGATGTCTTAACTGTTTCCTGTGGTTGTGGAGCTGGGTTGCTGTTTGACCTTGGTTTATTGCTTTTTCACTTGGGTTTGCCACTTGTGATGGTATCTCATGAGGTTTTAATGTGTTAGCAATAGGGCTTTCCCTGCAATTTGCACTGCTACATGTCTGCTCAATCTGAGCATTAAAAGAAAGAGAGGAATGCAGAACAGGTAATGGGAAAAGCCTGTCATTTTGTTAGGATCATCTGTAGAAGCAAGCTGTTGAGTCACACAAGACTCACTTTGTAACTCCTAATTGAAAGGACAAACATTACCCAACCATAACTGCAAACTTTCCTCTACTATAATGGATGACTCCCATATTTAAATCACTCATTGCCCAAAGCAATGCACCTGCCTCTCCTGAGAGCAAGTGATTGAATGACTGTGATACGCCCAATGTAGTGTTGGGGGCAGGATTATCTGTCCCCAGTAGAGGCTCATTGGAAGAGGCAGTGTCAGAGAATAAGCCATGCCTACTCTATTAGTGGATCTTTTGGGCTCTCAAGAGACTTTAATTATTTATGTTTCATGCTCTGCACTTTGAGAATTGCTGATCTAGTGCTTTACCTGCCCCCTATTGTTCAATATGATTTTATATTTTTCTACTGTGGGTGTTACAGTGGTACCTCTGG
This sequence comes from Podarcis cretensis, assembly GCF_951804945.1. NCBI lineage: Eukaryota > Metazoa > Chordata > Lepidosauria > Squamata > Lacertidae > Podarcis > Podarcis cretensis. The sequence goes on from NC_137177.1 coordinate 35,506,916, forward strand.
TTACATACGCTTCAGGTTACAGACTCCGCTAACCCAGAAATAATACCTCGGTTAAGAACTTTGCTTCAGGGTGAGAACAGAAATTGGGCGGCGGCAGCACAGCAGCAGTGGGAGGCCTCATTAGCTAAAGTGGTGCTTCAGGTCAAGAACAGTTTCAGGTTAAGAGCAGACCTCCAGAACGAATTAAGTACGTAACCAGAGGTACCACTGTATATTGATGTTTTGAGTTATTCTGGTTTTAATATATATCATTTATTATATTTTGTAAACCACCCTAGAATCTGATAATAAAAGGTGGAATATAAATGTTTTAAATAAAAATATATCCCCTTGCATCGCAGGGTTTTGGCTTCCCTAGCTCTCCCTTCTCGCTTGCTTCTTGCTTTTCCAGCTGAGATGCTGAACACATCTCTCGTTTGCTTGCAGGAAGTTCTCGGAGAGGATAAGCTGAAGGCCATCTTAAAAGAACGGGAGGTGAAGATATACTGGGGGACAGCAACGACGGGCAAGCCTCATATAGCCTATTTTGTACCCATGACCAAAATAGCGGACTTCCTCAAGGCTGGATGTGAGGTGAGACTGGGCTCTGCTTTAGATTTGGTCTGTTGGCTGCTTTCAAGTAGTAATGGGGCAGTCATCCCTAGTGGGGAGGATCTGCTGCCTTTCAAAGACCTCTGGAAGGCAATTTTCCCCTGAACGCCATTCATGCCTTCTCCAACCTGGCACCCAGCCAGCATGGCTGAATTATGTTGGGGTTGATGGGAGTTGTAGTCCAAAGTATTTAGACAGTTCAGGATTGGGGATGGTTGATCTAGGTGTGCAGGCATTGGGTCTGAGCTCCTGTTGGTTCTCAAAGTGCATATAGAGGAAGGGTTAGGGTTAAGGCCAAGGCACTCCTGCTTGATATGCCCCTTCTCTCTCAGGTAACAATTCTGTTTGCTGACCTCCATGGATACCTTGACAATATGAAGGCACCATGGGAGCTTCTGGAACTGCGCACCCAATATTATGAGAACGTGATCAAGGCAATGCTGGAGAGCATAGGTGTGCCTCTGGAAAAGCTCAAGTTCATCCGGGGGACTGACTATCAGCTCAGCAAGTAAGTTTCTCTTGAGGCAGTGTGGAGCTGCAGAACAACAAATGGGAACTTCCTTGGTCAGAGGGATTAGCATCCGTAAGAACTCCGCAGGTGGTTTTAAAGTTTTCACTTAGAAAAGTTCCTAAACCTGCTAAGGTTTAATTGGATGCCAGTTGGATGATTTGGAAGGGGAGATTTGCCAGAGTCCCATAGGTGGCTTAGGAGAAACTGAGGGTGCCGCACATTCTCTTTTAAAATGCCACATGTCTGCTGATTCTCTGAACTCATCAAGAGAGGCCCCGCTGCATATCCCACCACTATGTGGGGCTTATTTGGTGCCTTCTCTGTTGTGCTGTCTAGGATTAGGAATGCCTTCCCCAAGAAATACTCCATCTTGATATTTAGCTCTAGACTGAATATTTTATTTGTCTGGCAGTCCTTTGGCCAATTTAATGTTGGGATTTGGATGTAAAGCATTGGGCTTGTGTGGTCCCCACTCCTCTGGCACAGCCGCAAGGTGAAGATGGAGAGCTTTTGCTTCAGTTTTCAACTAACTGCCATAGTTAAGGCTAACCACAGTCTGACTGGGTTCAGGCATAAACTGTTCAGGTTAGTTAAAACAAAATGAGATTGTGGAAGCTCCCAAAGGGCCTCTGCATACTGAGTGAATGGGCAGCAGAACGTCCAATGCAGTTCAGTGCAAACTGGAGTAAAGTGATACACATTGGGGCAAAGAAATATTCATTTCATGTATGACTCATGATGCCAACCCAGCTGTGAAAAAGCTGTGAAATTCCATTCTAGGGATCATTATGAAGGGAACTGAAAACAAAACTGCCAATAGCATAATGCAATTATACAGATCAACGGTGTGGCCACATTTGGAATAATGTGTACCGTTCTCATTGTCTCACCTCATAAAGGATATTCTAGGGTTAGAAAACTTTCAGAAAATAATCAGGGTGACTCCCCTGTGAAGAAAAGTTGTGCCAGTAAAAGGAGACGGCATAGAGACATATAAAATTATGCATAAACGAGAGAGATGCATAGAGATTCCCCCCCCCCATCTCCACAGGGTGGGTAGAGGAGAGACAGAGACCAGATTCTCTCCCACAAGAGGCAGTCAGAGCTACCAACTTGATTAGTTTTAGGAAAGGACTGGACACATTCATGGAGGAGAAGACTGTCAGTGACTACTAACCCTGATGGCTGTGTTCTGCCCCCACTGTCGGAGGCAGCATGCCCCCTGAATGCCAGTTGCTGGGAAACATACACAGTGTTGCTGTGCTAGGTCCCTCTTCTGGGCTCCCCACTGGGGCCTCTGTCTGGCCACTGTGAGAACAGGAAGCTGGACTAGATGGGCCCCCTTCATCCTGATCCAGCAGCCAACCTCATATTATGTCCTTAACATTACATCTGATCCACCTGCAAGTGGTAAGGCTCCTAAGCTGCTTGTAGTTTTGGAAAGGGAAGGACATTCCACCATACTATCTCCCTGCCTTTTCTATTTAGAGAATACACGCTGGATGTTTACCGCCTGTCCTCTGTCGTCACCCAACATGATGCCAAGAAAGCTGGGGCAGAAGTAGTCAAGCAGGTGGAGCATCCGTTGCTCAGTGGCCTCCTCTATCCAGGACTGCAGGTACCTGTTTAACGTCATCATGGAGGAGGCGGGGGGAAGAGATGTGGGCTTCTTTTGCTCTTGGCTAACATAGCTCAAGGGACATGGGTGACGCTGTGGGTTAAACCACAGAGCCTAGGGCTTGCCAATCAGAAGGTCGGCAGTTTGAATCCCTGTGATGGGGTGAGCCCCCGTTGCTCAGTCCCTGCTCCTGCAAACCTATGAGTTTGAAAGCACATTGAAGTGCAAGTAGATAAATAGGTACCGCTCCGGCGGGAAGGTAAATGGCGTTTCCGTGTGCTGCTCTGGTTTGCCAGAAGCGGCTTAGTCATGCTGGCCACATGGCCCAGAAGCTGTACGCCGGCTCCCTCGGTCAATAAAGTGAGATGAGCGCCACAACCCCAAAGTCATCCTGAAGCACGTGAAATATAGTGGTACCCACTTAGGGTGAAACAAGGATCAGACAGACACAGCAATTTGGAAAAAAAGAAGGTGAGCAATAATGGACCCAGTTGGAATCCTTTCCAAAAGACTGGGACCCCGAAGCATACAAGTCCTGAGGTTATATACTTGAGCAAATCACAGATCATGAGACAATCATGAGACAGTCACGAACGCCAGCAAAAAATAACCAATAGCGTGCATCTCCCATGCTCCTGGCCCTATGCAGAGTTCACTCCCCAACTTCTGCTTTCCATTGTCTTGTACAATGATTTACAGTCTGACCTTTTCCCTACTTCTGACAGAACAAGAAAATGAGACTCAGGGAGAGAATCTCCTGGCGCTACCTCCCCCTATGCATTCTGCTTCATGTAGGGAGTTTTTGTGGTTTGGCCCTTCCTGTTTCGTGGACCATTTTGGCCTGGATTTGAGGGGGAGATTTGTACCAGTGCCTTCTGATTCATGGCTTCCCTTTTCCTCTAGGGTGCAAGGATGTTACTAGGTAAAAGGTCGGTTCTGGACTTGCGGTTCCAAGCAGTTTGCAGTTAGCTTAGGCAAAAGCTTTTCTTGATTCAAATGGATTTATAAAATTACTGTAAGCCCTGTTATGTGTGAGCATATGTGAATATATTGATTACTGATAACTGATTATATGAATAGCATAAGGGTAGCCCCCCTTTTCTTGCTTTAGTCCACGACTGGACCTAAGGGGTCCCTTTACCTACCATAGCTCAGAATGAATATCCTCACATGCCCAAGGCCATACAGTGGTACCTTGGTTTATGAACTTAATCCATTCCAGAAGTCTGTTCTTAAACCAAGGCGTGCTTTCCCGTAGCAGTGCGGGACTCAATTTACAAATGGAACACACTCAACAGGAAGCGAAACATGTTCTGCTTCCATGGTAAAGTTCACAAACCAAAACACCTACTTCCGGGTTTGCAGCATTCATAATCCAAGTTGTTCATAAACTAAGCTGTTCTTAAACCAAGATACCACTGTATGTGTGTTTCCATAAGTTGTACTATTCTTCCACTTATGAAAAGGGGTGGGGAGGAAGAAAGTAAAAGATCCAGTAAGTATGGATGGTTCTATTTGTGGAGATGCCATGCCTCATGAAGGTTGGGGTGCACCTGTTTGGTGGCAGGTATTTTTATGAACATAGTTCTGAAGTCTCTTGCTATGTGAAGTATCAATTTGCCAAGATCAATATGCTTCAGGACCAGACTAGTAGAGGACCTAAGAGGATCCCAGGTGCTTGCTTCACTCACCCTGAAGCCTGTGGAATAAAATCCTAATCTGGGAAATGGGTTGTGTTTGGACCAGAGGTGGAATTCTTGTTTTCTTCACAGTTTGTCTCTGGCTCCCTCAGCCACAAGAGATGCTAGTGCCCAGGGGTATCCCTGGGGCAGGAAAGAAGCAACCAGTCTGCCCAAATCAGTGGGGTCTGCAGGGAGTTATTGATGCTTGTGTGTCCCCGCAGGCACTGGATGAAGAATACCTCAAAGTCGATGCGCAGTTTGGAGGAGTGGATCAGAGGAAAATCTTCACTTTTGCAGAGAAGGTGAGAAGAATGAGACACTTGCCTGGCTGCCTCTTTGGAGCACTGTGCTATTGGTGCTGAAGGCCCCTGGATGGTTCAGCTAGCTAAACCTGTGTTCCCTTTGATCACATGCTGCGCCCCCAGGGTAAGCTAGGTGTGGATATTTTGGGTCTTGAGGTGGAAAATGCAAAAGGCACCTCCTTTCTCTCCCTGTTTCCCCCTGGCTGGTTAACATGTGGGCAGAACCTACTAGGATATGGAAAACGTGTTGTGTAAGAACACAGTGTAAACTGCAGTCCACAGAGAAGGTATTGGGTTTCAGGGAGGCAGATAATACACTTGAACATCCCACTTTCCCTCCATCTTCAGCCTTTGTTTTAAATCCCTGAATGTTTGTTTCTCTCTAGTACCTCCCCTCCTTGGGCTATGCCAAGCGCATCCACCTGATGAACCCCATGGTGCCAGGACTGACAGGCAGCAAGATGAGTTCTTCAGAAGAGGTGGGTTCTTCAGCTTGACTCTTGCCCTTGGCAGCCAAATCCTGCAAGGAGGAGTTCTTAAAATGTGCAGGGATGCCTTGCCGACAGTCCTCGTTGGCAGGGTTCTTTTTTCTAGTCTTTGAAATATTTCAGCATTACGGAAAGGAAATAGGAAATCGGATAAAACATCCAAAAGCAATATTCTGCCTTTGGTAGTAAAAGATTCAATTTGAAAATTAAGTAACTGGTGACCAGTTCGTCATAAAGAGATCCTAAAGCACCACCTAAGTTATTTCCTACTTGGCAGTTTTGAGCATCACACACTGGTTGGGAGCCCAGGGGTTAAGAGGGGTGGGGAGGGAGCAGCAGGCATCTGTGTTGAGGATGCCCTGCTTGAGAAAAAACTAGGAACAGGGTGGTGATACAATGACTGCTGCAATCCATGCAAGATAATATCACCAAGGCAGCTATCTGTAAACAAGCAATGAATGTCCATTAAAATGACAAAAGTAGTTTCTTATCTTAAACAATAGCAGACACAGTAAATAAAGTGTTCACTTGTAATATATCAGTGGTTCAGTGCTCATTTCCTCTCTTTCCAAAATAGTTTTTATCATGAACAATTACAAAAGCAGTAATAAAGAGTCCACTTGTGATATACAGTAGTTCAGTGCTCAGACGTTGTTCCTGTAATCCAGCGTTTTGTCGCTAAAGAGCGTAGTCATCGAGCTGTCAAAATCAATTGTAACAGAATTGCACTGAATTATCTAGTGTCAATTGAGAAAAAACTAGAACACAATATTCCAAGGTGATGTTCACGCTTCATGGTTTTCGCAAATCCGTCTTTGCCACCTTGGTGCCTTCTGCTCTTAGATGCTTGGGACTACAATTTCCATCAGCCCCAGCCAGCACATAGATGAGAGTTATTGTCTGAAGCATCTGGAGGGCACCAGATTGGTGAAGTCTGTTGCGTTTATGTAAAAATGGAAAACCTGCTGTTCAGTTAATCCAGTTAAATCCTTTAACTCAAAAGGATTTGCTCTAGCAGATAGGTGGGCTAAAACTTGTAGCTGTGGTCCCAGGCTCTTTCCATCTCAGGATTATTCCTCCATCTGTGAAAAACTGACTAGTCCCAGTTCACTTCTGTGGCCTGCTGTGCCTGGGAGCTAATTCATGGAGCATCCCCTCCCCTCCCTCATCCAGGAGTCCAAGATTGATCTCTTGGATCGAAAGGAGGATGTGAAGAAGAAGCTCAAGAAGGCATTTTGTGAGCCAGGGAATGTGGAGAACAATGGGGTCTTGTCCTTCATCAAGCATGTGCTCTTCCCACTCAGATCAGGTAAGTGTCTCCAAGCAGCAAGAAAGGGGAGGAGCTAGAGGATTTTATTATGGGGAGTAGCAGGCAACCTGATTGGCTGAAAGGTCAATCTAGAGGTGAAGGGCTGAGTCACATCCCTTCCTCTTCCACCTGTGTCCCCTCCCTGCTTACCTGAAGCCCCAAGTATGTAGCAGAGCCTGAATATTAGGGCGTTATTTTAGGGGCTGAAACTTTTTTTTTTTTTCAAATTTCTTCAATGAGGGATTTTAAAACTCTGTTCTTGGTATAAGGAATTCAAATCTATTCTTTTTAGCTTGGTAAGTACGTTTGACAAAGAAGCACTTAAACTGTTTTTGGAAAACCAAAGAATTTTTAATTTTACCTCCTGAAAACGTCAGGTAATGTTTAATAATAATAACAGCGAGTAGATTGGCCATCATTTTTAATGATTTCTATGCAATTTTACATACATTTTATGTACCAAGCAAAACTAAATTCTATTCATTTAACCAAAATATCTTTTGAATTCCCAAGTCGTGTTACAATATTTTAGCACCCTTCCTTTTAGCAAATTCCTTTTTTGAATTTGAAAGTTGAAAAATTCAGCATGCCCTGCTGTTTATGTCTGGCAGTTTCCCTTCTCTCCTGGCTGGGATGGAAAGGCTCCCTTTTAATCACTAAAAGGGCATTTTAGTGGCACCACAGAGGGTCTGTGTGGTGCTTGCATGCAGGCCAGTTCCTTTTCTGTGAAGGGAAGCCGTAGCATCACAGAGCTGGAGGGGACCGTGGATGCTAGCTAGTCCACTCCCCGCTCCATACCAGAATGTCCAAGCTAGACAGATGGCCGGCCCACTTCTGCCTGAAGACCTCTTGGCCAGGGAAATCCCACCCATCCCTCTCACTCATTGGCTCCATTGTCAAAATGCTCTTTATCCTAGCATGTTACCCAAACCCTCTCCTCCTGCAACATGAGCTCTGGCTTCTGGGCAGCAGCAAAGAACAGGCCTTTGCCTCTGCTCTGTATGTGTGAGAGAAATACACCGTAGGTGTTTGAAAGTGCTGTCGCATCCCCACTCAGTCTCCTCCAGGCTAAACATACCCAGGGTTTCTTTGCCCTTTCCTTGTAGGGCTTGTCTTCCCTGCCCATGACCATCTTCCCTACCCTCCTAAGAGCCCATACCAGTTTGTTTTCCTGAACATGAATCATCCAGAACTGGAACGTACATGAGGGTTACCAGTCCAGCCTGACGCTTGGGGCCTCAAACCCTTTCTAGACCCGCTTATACTTGGGAGTAAGTCAGCCAGACAGAGGATCCATTAACTTCACCATCAGCTCCTTTGAAATACCTTTTGTGGGCATGTGCCCAGGGAAGAACAGGGATTTGCCTTGCTGCTGCTACAGGGGAGGGCAGGGAAGGGAACATGACGCCCTTGGTCTTGGTCCTCCTTCGCCATCATCAGTGTATCCCCTGCAACCTGAAGGGCTTTGAAGCTTTTTTAAAAACTGACATTTTGAGGACCTTGGATACGAACCCCCCACACCTGCAGTGTTCTTGTGACTCCTCAAATGTACACCACTCTGTTAATGCGGATCTTCAAATCTTTCTTTTTCCCCGCTGCAGAGTTTGTGATTCTTCGAGATGAGAAGTGGGGAGGGAATAAAACTTACACCCACTACGGAGACCTCGAGAAAGACTTTGCTGACCAGGTGACACACTGGGATGCGGGTGGGGTAGGGAAGTGGCCAGCTGCCAGGGGTGGGGTGGGGGGCTCCTGGGGTCCTTGTTGTTGCTTTGTATGTGGGAAGAACCTCCTCGTGGAACGGCTCTGCTGGACTTGCATGAAGGGCTTGGGCTATCCTGCCAGGCAGACTCTGAGACCTGGCAGCAGTTGTGTGTTGATGGTGGGAGACCCTGACCTTTTGCTCTGCATGCCCACCTGGGGGGGGGGGTTGCATCAGAGGCCCGCAAGGGGAAGCTGAGTCACAGGGAGGGGCTCTAGACTGACAAAGAATTGTGTTGCACATCCCCTAAAGCAACAACTCTGCAGTCGTAATGATTGCAAACCAGACATTCTCACAGAATTTGCATAGGTCAGATGTACAGAAACACTGCTGTTCTGCATAAATCAGACTCTCTGCCCCTTTTAATTTCTGTCTTACCAGCTGAGCAATATGTGGAATGTTTTTCCAGTGAAGCCCCATTGGCTTTCATTTTACACCACTCATCCATTCCACTGCCTCCTGCCCACCAGATTGTGCTTTGTGATTTGCGCCCACTGTTAGGAACGGCGCTGGGGACTGATGGGAACCCTCTAGGGAGAGCAGGACTAACTGGGTCTCCATCTTCTTCCATGGGTGCAGGTTGTCCACCCTGGCGACTTGAAGAACTCTGTGGAGGTGGCCTTGAACAAGCTCCTTGAGCCCATCAGAGAGAAGTTCAACAGCTCACAAATGAAGAAACTGGCCAGCTCTGCGTATCCTGATCCTTCCAAAGCAAGTAAGGGCTGAAAGGCATCTGCTGTTGGTCCATCTAGTTCAGTACTGTTGACCCTGGCTGGCAGAGGCTTTCCAGGGTTTTAAGCAGGGGGCATTCCCAGCCCTTCCTGGAGGAGATGCTGCTTGGGATTGAACCTGGGACTTCTCCATGCAAAGCAGAGGCTCCACCCCTGAGGCTCCAGAGCTTCCCACAGATGCTCCTGCACTCTCTGAGACCAAGAGCCCTGCAAGTTCTTTCTGGCAGGCTGATGCAGATGCCGGTCTGCCCCCACAAGGCTCTGCCCGGGTCTGGAAGATCTGACTTGCCTCCTTCACTGTCTGCAAAGCAATTGGACCTGCTAAGCGCCTCCCCTGTGGTGTGGCTCCTTCCTGGGTTCACTTTGATTGGCCAGACCCCATGTCTGTCTTGGTCCTTTTTGGCATACGCAAACACTGGGCATGAGTCTGGGTTGTTCTCTCTGGGTTGTTCTCTCTGAGACTCCTGCTCAGTTACTTGGGTCGTTTGCACCACTCTGTTTCCCATGCCTTCCCGTTGCTTTAATTCTCCTCTCCATCCCATCCTCATCTCCTCTTGCTCATGCAAGAGAATACCAGCATCTTTTTTAAAAAATCAATTTTTATTGCAAGTTTCCCACATAAAATACAATAAAAGCCAAGCTAATCTAAAGAGAAAAGATTTTTTTAAAAAAAGACTAAGGAAGAAAATAAAGAGGTAAAAGTAAATAAAAAAGCCCTGTCACAACTGGATCCTACCCCATATTCTACCCACAAAAGAGTGAACCCTCCTAGGTCTGACCTGGGAGCTTCCCCCTCTTCTCCCAGCCTCACACACCAGGAGATCCTCTCTACCCTGCTTCTGTCACAGGGCCCTTCATTTCCCATCTATCAGTCTCCTGTCCAGCACCATTTTTGAGGCCTAGTCTCTCCAGGCTGCTGCCAGTCTTTGCAACTGCAGCTCTCCTAAAAACCTCCCTTCCCTGTCTGCAGAGCCTTCAGCGAAAGGCCCCACGAAGAACTCTGACCCGGAGGAAGTAGTGCCATCTCGGGTGGACCTTCGTGTTGGCAGAGTGCTCAGCGTGGAGAAGGTAAGCCTGCCAGGGGGCTTCCTAGAGGCAATTGGTTGACAGAAGGGTGCTGGCATCAGGACTCTTGAGAGCGTGTGCAGAGGTCTCCATCACACTCCCTGGGCCTCTGTACTGGGCTTGGGGTGCGTGGGAGATTGCAGGGTGCCTGCAACCCTGGAGGGGGCCATTCAACTTTTCACAACCGGGCTGTGACGCCGCCCTTCTCCCTTCGCAGCATCCTGATGCCAACACACTGTACGTGGAGAAGATTGATGTGGGGGAGCCTGAGCCGCGGACGGTGGTCAGTGGCCTGGTGGAGCACGTGCCCAAAGAGGAGCTGCAGGACAGGCTGGTGGTCTTGGTGTGCAACCTGAAGCCTCAGAAGATGCGGGGACTGGAGTCCCAGGCCATGGTGCTCTGCGCTTGCAGGTGTGTGCAGTGGAAGGTGGGGCAGGCAGACTTTGGCTCATGCAGAGGGGCTGCAAATGGATCCACTTATTGGGGGCATAAGCAGGCATTTGTTATCCCTTGGCTATGTTTTCCTGTTAGGCGAAGCGAGAGACCGACTGAAGCCTGCTTGCCGCTAACATGATTATCCTCTTCTTCCAGTGCTGGGGAGCCCTGCCAAATAGAGCCCCTGGACCCCCCGGCTGGCTCCTGCCCCGGTGAGCGGGTGTTTGTGGAGGGCTACGAAGAAGGCCAGCCTGATGAGGAGCTGAAACCCAAGAAGAAGGTCTTTGAGAAGCTGCAGGTGAGCGGGGAAGAGGCTCCTCCAAGTGGCAGGTGGCTCCATATTGGGCAGCTGAGCAACCGTGTGCCCTCCAGGTGTTTTGGGGACTACTCCTCCTGTTGGCCCCAACCAGCATGAGGCACACTGGCTTAAAGCAAAGCCAGACATTCCTTAGTCCAGGAATTGCTCTGCAATCCTAAGTGACTGCCCTTGCAGGAGGGCAGTTTCTGCCGCAGGGCAGGTAGAAAGGGCTTCAGAGCTGTGTGCTGCGCCTGCAGAGGGTCATCTCGTACTAGTAGAGAGCAGCAGATTCTGCAAAAAGGGCAAGTTGACCCTGATCTGCTTAAATATGGAGAACTGAGCCTCCCAACTGGTGCAAAATTTGGGGGCTCTGAATAAACCTATTCCTGCAACTTATTTTCGGAAAACAAAACACTCGTGCCCTATTAGGCATTTTTAAACTGGAGGGAGAATCTAATAAATTTTTTAAAATGTAAGAATAAAAGCAGTCCCAAGCAGTTAGTAAGGGAGAGGGTGGTGTGTTGGTTAGCTTGATAGAGTATGGTTGTATGTGACTAAGGTACACAAGCCTGTGTGAACCTGGTGCCCTCCAGTTGTTTTGAACTACAACTTCCCTCAGCTGCCTGGAACTGTTGTAGTCTGGAACATCTGAAGAGCAGCAGGCCAGCCAAAGCTGATGTCAACATAGGAGGCTGTTCCTGCTGCTGCTCCTATTGTATAAAAGATTTGGTCCATCCTACTCAGTATTGCCTATGCTGGCCTACAGCAGTTCTGCAGGATTTCTGATTAGAAGGTTTTTTTGAACCTGCCAGGGATTGAACCTGGGACCTTCTGCATTGTCAAGTATTCTGCCACAGAGCTGTGGCCTCTCAGCATGACAGGACTGGAGAAATCACCCTGCCTGTTCTTTCTCTTCTCAGGCAGACTTCCAGATTTCTGAGGCTTCTGTGGCCCAGTGGAAGGGGAAGAACTTAATGACCAAACTGGGGAACCTCACCTGCAAAACTCTGAAAAGCGGCAGCATCCGCTAGCTGCCTCTGCCTCGCACTTTCAGCTTATGCGTGCCAGTTATTGCCCGACAAACATCCTCCATACTTACATTGCACTCCCAGCCATGAGATTCCAACCCAGCTGGACCTGACCCATGAAAAAATTGACATGGCTTCCATCTTTTGACATGGACAGAATGGGGAAGGGCACCTAGAAGCAGGAGGCCAGTGCAGTGAGGCCCCTCTCTCCAGGCACGTCTTATTTATACTGAGGAGGAAAGAGCCAGTGGCCTCGCCCTTCTGACTTCTGGTGGTGACGGAAACCTCTCCAGATGTTGTAGAAGAGGAAATGCTGCTAGCACAGATCTGCCCTCTTATGATGGTTTGGTCCACATGCCTTCCAGGATGTTTGTCATACTCTGCTTAAAACAGAAGGTCTATGATGTTGAGCTCGGACTCAGGCTGGCAAAATTTGGAGAGGATCTCTTACCAGATTGGTAACGGTTAGGTCCATCAGGCATAAACACTGAATTCCAAATCATCTGTCATTTCCCCAAATAAAATGGTCACACCATCTGGTTCCTGGTGCTTTTCTGTGGTAGCTGCATTCAGCCCAAGATGACTGCTTTCTAACATGCTTGGTAACAGATCAAATAGTTCTTTCTTTTTCACAGGGAAATGGCACAACATAGTAAAAACCCCATGTAGTTCCAGTTACTGGTTATTTAACTAGCAGAGGGATGTGCATGTTTTCTGGCTAAGAGTCTTGTAGTACTTTAAATCAGACTCCCCCATCCTGGTGCCTCTAGATGTTTTAGACAATTTTGATTGGGCTGATGGGTGTTGTAGGTTAGAATATCTGCAGGTTACCAGGTTGACGAAGGCTGATAGCGTGTGTGAGAGAAGGACGTGAGGAGCTGGAGCAGCTGCCATAAAAAGCAAACCAGGAACACTTTTTTCCTGGTAGAAGTGTCCAAACTCAAGACCATCTGTCTCTACCTTTTACCATTAATCCTTGCACAAGGGGAACATTTTGTGCATGTAGGTTATAGAAGCTTATTCCATAAGAAATATTTACTGTGGTAGCACTCGGAGACTTTGCTTTTATTGTGAGTGAGCCTGTACATGCTTAATGAGAGGGATTTGAGCAAACCTCCGTTTGCTGTAACTGGCACACTTGTATTTTTTATGCTTACGGAGGTTTGTTCTGGACTACAACCACCATTAGCTCCAGCCTGCATGATGTGCACTCATGCACTCAGCTGCAAAGTCTGTTCCCTTGGGTGGGGTAACATTGCTTGGACTGGAATAGGCTGCAAAGCCGCCTTCCCATCCCCACCAGATGGAAGACAGAGAAACTTCTGCTTGATCAGGCAGGATGGCCGGCAAGTGGGTTGATCACTTGCGGATGGTTGCACACACTTACTGCATCTCCTCTGCCTCAGGCCTCTGGAGGGTGTGATGGTTAGACTAAGGTTACCAGGCATTCCCCTTTCCTGGGGACAGTCCCTGGATTTACACATCAGTCCCCTGACAAAATCCATCTATTTAGTAGGAAGTTGAAAAGTGTCCTCAGATTCACTGGGTGGGGGGGGGGGAATCTGGTAACCTTAGGTTAGACCTCACTTGCCCTGGCTGCTCTTGGGATTCCTCCATTGGACCCCAGCACCTTCCGCACCCACACACTCCAGACTCTTCCCTTTTTCTTGTCGGTAATAAAATCTCTCATCCTCCCACAGCAAATATATTCACACCACAGCGAAAAGGTAAGAGAGACAGCAAGCAAGCAAGCAAGCTTTAATTTATCTTTACAAAGACAGTCTTTAAAAATGTATTTCACCATCTTTCCCCCCCCCCTCTCATCCCTTTCTCAAAGGTAGCTCCCTCCCCCACTCCTGTTTTACAATCATGAGGGAAAAAATCAAAAGCAAATGACCCAGGATTTTCTTCTTCTTCAAAAGTCTATATAAATCATTTGTCTAATGTTCCTAAAGAATAGAAAACAAAGGCATTGAGGATGGGGGACAAATTCAGGTGCTTGGTGTCATTTCTAAATGCTGTACCCAGCCCCACTGGGGCACCCCCACCCCCACCAAACTCCCCTTCTGATTTGTCTGTTCTCCTGCCTTCAAAGTGCTGTGTTGGCTCTTGGCAGAACAATCTGGGAGGAGACTGCAGCCTTGGGGTAAAAGTAACTTGAGGTTCAGAGGGAAATTACGATATTCCCACCCCCACATCCCTCTTGAGGGGTGAGAAGGAAAGCCTCTTAGCTAGGCGTGAGCTCCTGACAGCTGATGTAGCCTGGAGAAGATGTTCAGGGGAGGGGGGGTCTCCAGCAGAGGAAAAGAGTGACTCCTGGGAGAGGCTCACTGCTGGGGTTTATAACATCAGGCACACATGGTCGTAAGTACAGCACCAGGAAAAGGAGGCAGGTTGGTGGGGGCAGGAGGGGGGGTTTCGGTATGGTGGCAACACACAGCTGAGTCTCCCAGTCAGGGTGCCACCTTGCCACCTAATAATGGCCCTAGGCTTCGGGGGGTGCAAAATGAATGAACAGCCAGAAGTTTGGGGTGCCTAAAAACCATCACCTGCCATTACATTTCAGACCAGGGCTTTTCAAACACAGGCAACTATTTCAGACCATGTTGCCTGGCCAGCTCAGTGCTCTATTCCAGCCCTTTCCTAACTCATATTCTGGGTGTTTTGGATGACGATTCCCAGCAGCAGAAGCTGTTGCTCTGGCAGGGGCTGGTGGGAGTTGCCATTCCTGAACATCTGGAAGGAAGCAACTTGGCAAAGATGGCTCGGTCTACCCTGGCCAGCAACAACCATCCAATGCCCTTTTGCCATCAGAGATTATGTGCACTCAGAGCACTTACGTCACCCTACAAACCCTTTGAATGAATTATTGTGTTCCTCAGAGGTTTAGTAGTGACCCTGGGATGCCCAGCCCTTCTTGGTAGCTTCATGTAGCAACTGGGAGTAGAGGGGTTCTGCCCTGCCCCTTGCACCGCTTGCAGTTTGCACCTTTCCGTGGCCAACATCAGGGCAACATGCCACCGACGACGAGAGGGAGGCAACCATATCCACTTCAACACACTATTTGCCTGCAGCAGGCGGTGTGCCTTGGGTGAAGCTGGACTCTGCAAGCCAGTGGGCTTCTAGCAAGGGATGCACACACACCCCTGACCCAGGCTGGCTCTCAAAGCTGCCTTAATACTTACCTGATGACCTCCTGCCATCCCTTCCCCTCCAGGAAGTTTCAAATTCACCAAAGAAAATGATACTGCCAAAGCCAGAATCACACCACATCCACCATGCTGAATGGGAAGGAGGAGGAGAGCTTTGCTTGCCGAATGGAAGAGCCTTTGCCCACCCTACCCCACCCCGAATCACCCATTCAATCCCCTTGCTCCAAGGTAGGATGCTCTAGGCCTGGAATGTTTTGCTGCAAAATGCCCCGGACCTTTAGCGTTTTGGCAGTGAAGAACTAAGCTCCAAGGGGCTCTGGCTGCCCCTCCCGCCAAGTCTCCCCCCCACCCCAAGCTGTTTGCTAAAGGCACCAACCAGCTAGCCCAGCACACACCTCTTGCACATGCCCTGCTAGGCAATTCAGGTCTTATGAGCCTCTCAAAAGGTTTCTCGTACCTGGACCCTCAAGGAGACGACCCGCCCTTGGGGGACAGTTCTAGGCACAAAGAAGGTAACATAAGTGGCGTCTGAAAAAGGAGAAAGAGTAGAACAATTATGTGTCCCTATTTGTGCTATGGTGGAATTATACTAGGTCCCCTCCTAGCTGTCTCCCACAGGAAGGGTGCAGCTCACCCTCCACCCAGAATCAGCTGTTGCCTGATAGGGACCAGTTTGCACCAAGGAACCCTACCTGGGCTAGCCAGGTACATCACCACATGGCCCGTCACTACAACAGCAAGGCTAACTTGCAGGGTCCCTTCAGTGCAATCTCTTCGCAGGAGCACACAGGAGAGAAGCAGAAAGGATCTGGGCCCCAGCAGCATTTGGGAAGCCTACGCAGCTCTCCATAAACAGCCGTCCTTGCAGTCTCCAGCCTCGATTTGAGAAAGTGCTTGTTTTGTACAATTCCAGGGGTGCAAAAGCAGGCGATGCTCCCAACCCCACCACAAAAAGAAAAGAAGGGAGGGGGCTCTTCTGGGACGGGGACACACACACACACACACACACACACACACACACACACACACACAGAGCCTAGGTTGGTTCGACTCTGCTGGCTTCTCCTTGGGATGGGGCAGGGGGAGCAAGAAGCGCAAACTGTCCTCATTGTCCATTGTTCTTAAAAGCCATTTTCCTTATGCACAAAAAAACAACCACCCCACAATGGGAAAAGTAAAACCCCAGCTGAGAAAAGCTGCCCCATTGAGGGAGGAGGCGGCAGCAAGGAAGGGTGTTGTGCTACTTTTGTCTCTGTATGTAAAATAAAGCCGTATTACTGAAGAAAAAGTGAAACCAACACAATTTTTGCATAAATATCAAGGCCATCAGAGGCTAAGGCTGTTTTGTTTTCCTTTTCGTCGCATCCAGGACCTCCTCTGGCCTGCTCAGGTCCCTGAGATTTTTTTTTCCTGTGTATGTTAATTATTTTCAATTCCTGTATTTCAGGGGCAACCACGCTGCAGGGTCTCCCTTCACGCCATCTCCTCCTGTAAATCTGCAAGGAGAAAAGCAGAGGCAATGGGTTTCAGAGCTGGAATCCAGCGCCTTGCGACGGGACTGCCCACCCCCCAAGCCTACAACCCTCCCTCAACCCTCAGTTCCTCAGCTATGGAGAAAGGAAGCAAGAGAGCTATGTAGAATCAACACCAGAGACAAAAACTTAAAAGCTCTCTGCCTTGTTTGGGGGTAGGGGTAAATGCTACTAGGTGTGTTGTTTTACATATATGCGCCACCCCCAGAACATAACCCCTGTGCAAGATGAAATTGTACTATATTTTAAGATGGATAACACTGTAACAAACAGCAGTAATGCTGCACTTACATCACTGGGCAACTGTAAAACAAAATACATAATTAGATTTTTTTTAAATTCTCCAGCATAGCATTCTTTTTCCTATTACTAGGAGCCCCCAAGCAGGGCAAGATGGCAACCCACCCCCTCCTGTTATTGCCCAGAAATAAGCTGGAGACATAGTCAACATGACTGGCAGAGAAAGGGCAAGAAATCAGGGCCTGCATTGGTCAAATGGTGTGAGTGTAAAGCACCATGGTCAGTCAATAACGGTTGCCCAACAACCCCCAGGACAGACCTTCCAATATCAAGTGTGTTGCCACAGCTGAAACGGGACCATTCAATCCCCACCCTGCTCAGCCCCTTACCTTGTGCTGGGGGGCTCTGCAGTGGTGTTGCAGGCCCTGCCGGGGGGCTGTCACTGCTATCCCCAAAGAGAGCGGCCTGGTGACCAGACCCCTCACTCGTAGTCCTGTCCCCAGCCACTGGCAGGGTGGAGCTCAACTCCTCAGCTCCTGCTGGCTTGGGGCTCCGGGGAGATGGCAGCTGGCCTGGCCCTAGCGAGGGCTTCCTGGCTATGGGCGGAGGGATCTTCCGGGCCTGGGGCTTTCCTGAGCCCTGCTGGGGGAGCCCCAGGGCTGCCGTGGACCGCTGACCAGAGACGTTCATCAGTTCCGCAACCAGGTTCTTCTTCAGGTTGGCCTGGGCCTCTGGGGAGGCTGAGGTGTCGATGACCAGCTTCTTGGGGCTCTTGGCGAAGATGAAGCTGGCCGTCGAAGCCGGGGACTTGTGGTGGGGGGACACTTGGTCCTCTTTCGCCTCGCCGGTGGGAGCAGCTGCTGCAGTGGGGAAAGCCGGCAGTGTCAGCCGGTGGCCAGCCTTCCTCTCAGCCCCTCTGAGGCCTGGCGCGTCTCTGGAAGACAGTGTGGAGGCCTTCAGGCGCACGGCATCGTGCAGGGGGTTTGAAGATGTACTGCTGTCCTTCGGGGCCCTCAAGGAGAGCGACTTGCGGACAGGCTTCTGTGGGGCAGGCTGCCCCAGCTTCCCGCTGACCCCAGTGCTTGGCCCGTTCTGCTCCGCCACGGGGTTGGCTTCCGCTGGGCTCGCAGCAGGGGCGTGGGTGTCCATGTGGACCGAGCGCAGGCGGACCATCTGCAGCAGGGAAGGGGTTACAATGGGGAGGCTGGCGTCCTCCTTTGGCGTGGAGTTGCTCTTGCTGCGAGACGCCGGCTCTTTCTTAAGCTCGGGGTGGGCGCTGGCGGCAGGCTTCTTAAGGCTGGGCTGGGCTTGGAGGCTGGAGGTTGTTGCCGCTGGGCCAGTGGGCTTCCAGTGGAGGGAAGTTTCTCCTGCCACGGGGAACTTGGGAGGTGGTGGCGGCTCTGCTTGAGGAGCTGGCAGTGGTGCGGCGTCCAGCGCCCCCTGCTGCTGGATCTTGGAGGACACTCTTGTGGAGAAGGAGGGCGAAGAGGCAGGCGCTTGGCCCTCCTCTGCAAGGGCTGCTCTTTGGTTGGCCGGCTGCTCCTTCTCCGCAGGAGCTGCCACAGTGACTTGAAGGGAGGGTGTCCCCACAGCCTGCAGCTGGGGCTCTGGCAGGGGCGGCACAAAGTAGGCCTCGTCCGGGGGAGGAAAGTCGGCCATGGAGAGGTCATGAGCGTCAGGCACGGGTGGGGGCGGAGGGGGCCACAGAGGATCCGCAGGAGCGTCCGGCACGGTCTCAGAAGGTGTAGGGGCAGCTGGGGCCTCCGGAATGGAACTGGCCTTCTTCGCTGGGGGTGGTGGCGGGTGGTAGGCTGGAGGGGGAGACGGAGGAGGCGACCCGCGACTAGCTTTCAAAAGGACAGCGGGCTGTTGGTGAGGTTGGCCCGCGGGGGCCAGGGCACTGGCAGGTTTGGGTTCCGCTAGTTGGCCCTGGGTAGGTGGAGGGGAGAAAGGAGCTGGCACCTTGGGGTGAGGAGGGATAAGGAACCTGTCCATTTTATTCAGAGTGGGGGCAGCGTTGGCAGAGGGTCCTGCTGAAGGCGGGGCCGTCCCCTCCACAGCGGCTGGATCCGAGGCAGAGGAGGACAAGGATGTCAGGGAGGAGGAGACGGAGGGCCCCGGGGATTGCAGGGAGCAGACCCGCTCCGGCTTCTTTGGTTGGGGCCTCTTCTTCCCGGAGGGCGAGGCGTGGGCCACGAGGCCCTTGGTATGGAGGGTGGGCGTGCCGCTCTGACTTGAGTACCCGCTGGAGGGCGACATTGTGCGGCCAAAGTGGTCGGGGGAGCTGTGCTTCGAGGGGACTTCCGAAGTCTCATCCACTTGCCCCTCCTCTCGGATGGTCGGGCTCCGGTGAGAGATGTTGGGAGAGCAGGCCAGGCTGTCAGAACGGAGGCTGCTGGTCTCGCTCTGCGAGGAGGGGGAGAACACTTCGTCGTCCCCGGTTAGGCTGGGGCTCCCTAGCCGCCCCGCAGCCCACGCCTCGCTGCCTTCCCGTGGGGGCCTGCGCTCTGGCATGGGGGGCAGGCCCATCGCTCTGGGTGCCCCCTCGGCCTCCAGCTGCTGAGCCTTCTTGTGCAGGGAGTACGTCCTGCGCGGGGGTGCGGGGGCTCTCTTCATCTTCCTGAGGGAGACGCTGCGGGTGGAGGAACGGTCGCTCCGCACACTCATGCTGTCTGAGCCCTCTGCTGCACTGCCGGTGCTGTAGGCGGGGGAGGCCCGCCCGCTGCTTCCGGGGGGCCGCACCCCAAGGAGGTGGGGGGAGGCAGGGGCGGCCTTGCCGCCGTGGCAGTTTGAGCTGGTGCCGCTCATGGAGCTGAAGGTACTGAGCTGGTCCAAGTCAGGTCTAGCCGCCACCCGGACCTGTCCGTCGGGCCTGGCCTCGCCTTTCCTGCTATCAGTGCCCCCGTGTGAGGAGATGGTGGAGGTGTTCGAAACGATGGTTTCCGTGGACTGGGAATGGCTCCAGTTGTCACTGGAGGAGGAGTGCTCGCGGCTGCGGGGGCCAGAAGGGAAGCGTCCCACCGAGCGCACAGAAGCTGGGCTGGCAGTCGAGAGGCTGCAGCGGCTCAGCGTGCGCACCTTGTTACGCGAGAGGGCGATGACGTCCACCATGGGAGGCATGACGGCGTTGGGGATGATCTTCGACAGGTAGGTACCCTGCGGAGAGATGGACATGACGGGGCCCAGCAGCTCGGGGGAGCCTGGCTGGGTGGTCATCCAGGGCACAGCCAGAGACTTGGGCCTGGCCAAGGGGGACAGCTTCGCCGCCGTCTTGCGCCCCAGGAGTGAGTCGTCGTAGTAGACGCAGTTGATGTGGCGCTGGAGGGAGCTGTCGGCCTCCAGGGCCTCCAGGGCCTGCAGGGAGACGCGGGCACCACCCTTGGGGATGGCGGTGGGCCGTAGTTTCCCATCAACGGTGGGGATGTGGATGGCATTGCCGTGGACCTCGCCACCATTCGAGAGGGCCGGAGGGGTCGCATCAGGTCGAACGGCAATGCTGCCCGGGCGTTTCTTTGCCTCATATCCGTTGCTCAGGCCTGAAGCAGATAACACAAAGGAGATAAGGAATGAGGGGCCAGTGGGAAAAAACTATATAGCGCAAGCAGAAGAAATGAACTTCAGTGCTCTCAAGTCCCATAAATGCTTCTCAGTCACCTTATTGGGTAACTGATAAGATGGAGAAGGAAGTCCCAGCGGTTGGACACCAAAACTGCATGCTGAAGCTCCTGGGTCCCACCAGCCAGGAGAAGAGAATGGGAGGAAAAGGAAGGGTCTGTCCTGGTGCTGGAAGGGTCCCAGCACCAAGTGAGCCATCAGCTCAGTGGATGACCAGGAACATGACAACTCCCTCTCAACTTCCAGTCTCCACCTTGCAAAATATAGCATGGTGGCATCTTATGCGCAGTTAACGTGTGTCATTTAAACCTTGCACAGTTGAAGGCAGGCCGGTTCAAAATGCACATGTTAAATGCATGCAATGCAGAGAGCTTAAAAGCTCTATTGTGCCTCATTTTCACAGCACTGGAAGGGCTTTTAAGCTCTCAGCCTTGCTTGGAAGTCAAGGCCTGCTCAGCGCACAGGCTCTGGAAGGGATGCTGACACAGGAGCAGTTCCAAGTGTTTTGAGCATACACATTTTCAGAACCCTTGGAAGCAAACCCCCGCAGTTACTAACTCACATAGTTGTGCTGCTGAGGTTTAATATTTTAACTCATTTTGCATGTTAAGAGTACAAAACATATGCTTTGCATATATTTAACCAGACATCTGTGTTTCTCGTTAGACTTCTGCCCCAAAACAGCATCCAGCTTCCTGAGTCTCTCCCTGCTCCCACATCTCATCCCACCTCAAGTGTGCACAAATCACTTTTCCACACCCAGCCAAGCCTAACAATCCACAAGTTTGGCCAAAGCAGTTTCCCAGCTTACACTGCCAGACTCAAGTGTGCACTTAAGTCCATGCATACTTATCCAGTTTCCATCAGTCACCCAGATTCCCGCCCCCCCCCCCCCGCCGCCATTGCAGCCAGACTGTTTTTACATTTTAAGTTGCCAAGCTGACTGGGCTTACCCAGCTCTTTCTGCACATGTTGAGGGAGACCCAGAACAGTAGTCCTCCGCTCTTTCTTCCTCTTCTCGCCCTTTGCTGAGGATTTGGGGAACGAATCATGTGGCCGAAAGGTGGAGCCTAAAATGGAGGGGGAGAATGAATTAAAGGAAGCAAAAGAGACCTTATATCCAACCCTGCATGCTCGGTCAAATGGCTCACGTCTGCCAATGTGGAGGGCCTTAATGTGCAAAGTTTATCATCTCTGCTTGTTCCCAACACAGGCATATTTCAGAGCTCAACTTTGCATTTGACCCTTCCTTCAAGCAGACCCTCTGAAATTTTGCAGGGGTAGTGGTGGTCTCTGAAAAAAGCAGCTGCAGTTTCCCTCCCTGCACCAAGCCCAGCTCCTGAACCCTTTGGGTCAGCAAGCAGCCCCCCTGCCTCCAGCCCCAAGGCTTCTGGTGGTAGTACCTTTCCTCTGGATCATCTCTGAGCGGACCGAGAGGGCATCCTCGGAGGTGCTTTCCGTGGCACATGATGGGGTCTGACTCCGGATCGAGAGGTCATCACCCTCTGTGGATGAGCGGGAAGACTGCATGTCGAGAGGGGAGGAAATGAAGGCAAGAGGGTGAATTTCCCACCAAGTCCTATTCACCCATAGAAGGTCCCCCCCTTGGAGCCCAGAGATGGGTCTCACAGGCATGGACATCCAACCTACCCAGGATCCTTCCAAGGGCAAGGAGGCGGCAGCCCCCAAGAGTCTGCCTGCTGTGCCCCACTCTTGCCTCCGTAAAAAAACAGAAGCATTAATTGCTCAGTCAGTAAAGCATGAGACTCTTATAATCTCAGTGCTGTGGGTTCAAGCCCCACATTGGGCAAAAGATTCCTGCATTGCAGGGAGTTGGACCAGATGACCCTTGATGGTCTCTTACAACTCTACAGTTCTCTGATTCTATGAAATGAGCGAGGGAGCAAGTTGCAGACAGGACCATCCTTCCTGTCCACCAGGTGGCGCTGCTTGACAGAAGCCAAGCCATTGGGCCGGCCTTGGCATTGCTTTCAAGGGCACAAACTCCTTTCTGATTAAAGGACCATGAAATCAGTGTAAAAGGGCACATCAGAAGTTGCCTTGGTTTTGCACATTTGTAAAAACAGTCGGTGAAGCTCCAACCGCAGGCATGCTCTCCGACAATGACAAGGCCTGGGTGCTTGTTTCCCACTTAGCCAGTATTCCTCAGCTATATGATCAGGACATCGTAAGCCCTGCCATTCCATGTAAACAAATGATGTGGCACGGGGCACAACATGAAACTAAGAGTCTCAAGTGCCCTTTTTAAAGTTTCTAGGCCTTGTGGCTGTGTGGAAATGCTTGACAGTGCTCTGGAAAGCCTGCTGAAATCTCAAAAGCCAGAGGAATGGGGGCTGAGCACAATGGGAGACTTCAGAGCCCTGCAGAACCCAAGAGGAGGAGATGCAATCGGATGCACATTTGCTTCCCTTACATACTTCATGCAGATTGCAGAATTTGGTTTGTTTGTTTGTTTGTTTTACTGTCAGGTTACAGAATTTCAATTTAGCACCAGCTGTTTGCTTGAACACTGAAGTGGCCAGAACATGCAGGAGATTGTTTGCTGCTTCAAATTCCTTTGCACAACCAAATATATTTTTGAGAAGAAAAAGGGATATTCCAATATGGTTTGCCAATCAGCCAGAACACTGTTTCTTTAAAAAAAAAAAAAAAAAAAAAGATTTAAAGCTTTTGCTGATTAATAATCGCAGATTTGGTACTGCTGTGTGCAACACAGAGAGAGGTGTTTCTCACCCATTCTGCATAACCTTAAACATGAGGAACAAAGAGGTCAGAAGAGTCTTCTCTGCTGAAGTCTGGCTTCCTCTTTCTGGCCTGTCTGGTTTTATTCCCTGAACTCCAAAAAGGCTACATGAGCAAGAAGCAAACACTCCTTCAGGAAGGGTCATCTGCGAGGAAAGGAGAGCTGAAGGGGCTGCAGGGCAAAGGCAGGATTTGTGGGAATCAGCAGCCAGGAAGAGGGAAGTGCAGCTGCAGGGAAGTGCGGTGCAAAGTCCACCAGGTTGCAGCCAAGATAAACAGAAGAGAAGAGGCCAGCTTTCACCCCACCCGAGTTCAGTGCTGGTGGAGGCTCCGCATTTGCTGGCTCCTTCCACAAGAAGACCTTCCCGAGCCCTCCCAGGTCCCACTCCAGTGTCCATCAGCTGCCAGACTCCCTCATGTACCTCTGGGCAATTTCAAGAAGGCACAAGATCAGCTCTTGATCTCATATTGTGCAAAATCAGGATCATTTTATAAAGAGGAAACAGCGGCTGGAGGGACACAGCACAAATGCTTTTCTGTTTGCAGCAGAGGGAAGAGGCGTATGGGAAAACAACCCCAAGGCTTCCTGGGTATCTTATCCTCAGGGCGGCAGGTGTGGTGGTGGAGACACTGCAAGTTAGCACAACACAGGCCAATGGAAAATACACAACGGCACTGCAAGGGTGTGACACGCACGTGGGGGTTGTGGAGGAAAGGGGGCAACACAAGCTGCTGCCTGACATGCAACCGGCTTACCTGGATGCTGCTGGTGTCGCTGTGGTCCCAGACCCTCTTGCTCTGCTTGTGTTTCTCTGAAAGACAACAGCAGAAAAAACATCGTCTGCCAGCCCAGGGAGGGCTGGAGGCCACTAAGCGCTGATCCAGGGTGCCGGCAGCCAGGAGCAGAGAAGAGAACACAGGAAGGAATAGTCTCCCACCTGCTTGCCTCTCCTGCTGCCCTGGGAGGGAAGGGGCTTCTCAAGCACCCTCCTGGAGATCCTGCTCATGACCCAGCCTCAGAGGAAGAGAGCAGGCAGCCGCTCTCCCTGGCAGGCAGGCCACTGGCCTCACAGGCACTGGACTCTGCTCTGAGACGGCAACCTGCCCATCCGGCACTGCGCAGCTGCAACCGCCTTTCCATGCTTGGCAGGTGCTGTTTGATCTCCAGCGTGGGCAGAACCACAATCAGGGGCAGAGGGAGGAACCCCACCCAGTAGTATAAGGAGGCAGATGGGACTCCTCACAGCCACAGTTCTAAACAAGATGTACCATGCCTGGAGCAGAGGGAGCTCTTCCCATTGACTCAGGTGTGCTCATGGAGGGTGCAGTTCTTCAGCAGTTACGGAAATGTACTTTGCATGTACACAGAGGTGGTTGCTTTCTATAAATGAGCTCAGGGCACAAAGCTTGATTCAGATTCAGCTGGGACAGGATGATTATCCCATTTTGAGAAGCCCACACAAAGCTATTCTGCACCACTCAAACTTTCAAGTTACACAGTAGGCCAAATGGTTGCTAGTTTGTATTTAATTAAAAAAGGGAGAGGTATCTGTATTAAGAGATTTCTTATCTTTCCCCCTTGTATTCCACCACACACACACACACACACACACACACACACACACAGCCTGTGGTAGAGTTCTGTGCATGGTCAATATTGAGGGATGATGGGATTTGTAGTCTAGCAACACCTGGCGGCCACTACATTGGTGACCCTGCTCTACAGTTTGCATGCTGCATTTTGAGCCAGGCACAATTTTAATTGTCTCTGCAGTTTTTCTCCTATCAGGCCAACACAGCTACTTGTTTCTGACCGAACTAAGCTGTGGTTCCGCAACAGCCCAGTCCCAGGCTGTTCTGAACATGAGTACCATTTAACGTGAGGGAGGGCTGATGCTATAGTTTATCATCCCAAGTGACAACAGAGAGCAAAGAAGCAACTGCTCCCACCCAGAGGACCCTGAGCCAGGGAGGTTTTGTGCCAAGAGTATTATGAAAGGAAAACAGAGCAAATGGCTCAATCAGTAGAGCATGAGACTCTTAATCTCATGGGTCCGAGCCTCACGTTGGACCAATGATTTCTGCACTGCAAGAGGTTGAATGAGACGACCCTTGTGGTCCCTTCCAACTCTATGATTTTATGAGAGCTCAGAGGGCTCAGAGACAAAATGGCCTAAGTGTCCATCCTAACACATCCGTCCCCATTCACTCCCTCCTGCCGACCCCACAACCCAGTACCTTGGTTCTGCAAAGACTTGAGCCCAGCCTGGGCCTGGATATGTAGCTCCTCAAGGTGTGGAGGTCGGTTGCTGGGAAAGAAAACATTGTCAGGCCGCTCATCCCTTGCCTTGTACTGGACACTCAGATGCTTCTCATTTTCAGCCTTGGCAGCCCCTGGAAAGAGAAAGGGGAGAATCCTGGAATCCCTGATGTAACAAGAACAATGGGTGGATTTCTGTTCCACCAAGATCTGCCACCACAACACAATTCAAAAAGGAGGTGTACACTCATCAGGCTGGGCTATTTGCCCACAGAGTCCTGCATGGCTCGCTCTAAGTGGCAATGGTTCTCCATGGCATCAGGCAGTCTTGCCCATCAACTGCAAGCTGAGTCTCTTAGCCAGCGGTGCCAGGAAGTCAAACCTTCTGGGACCTTCTGCATGCAAGGCAGGTGTGCTACCACTGAGATCTGGTTCTATCAACTGAAACCTTCCCAGGCTAGAAACTAAACCCAGGCACTGGAAGTGCCAAATCCTGAGCACCAGAAAGAAAGGCTTTCCATTTTAGATGCATCTGCAACCTATTACACACACACCATGCACTTCATCACTGCTGGCGGAGCACCCTGTCCATAAAACAGGGGCAAGTCTTAGACTCAGCTGCCCCACAGTAAAATGTGGATAGCCATGATCCCAGAAAGGCAAGGAATGGTGCCGCTAACCCATAGACATGGGAATGCGGACATCTAATCTTTTTATCAATACATAATCATTGTCACAATGATTACACTGTCACAACACCACAGTTATGTCATAACACCAAAGTTATAAACAGCTAATTACTATCAGCTGTCACAGCTTCTACAATTATGGTTGAGACCATTGTCATCACTACCAAGACAGTATCAGCCACTGTTCGTCTAACTCTTTTGTATTTTAATGCCTGAGCTATGCATAATTAGTGACATGTATTTTAACCAAGCACATATAAGCCGAGGGCTGGGGAGTTTTGCAAAAACATCAGGAGTGGTACCTGTGCTGATTGTGGGCCCCCCCCCCCGCCTTGTCCCAGCCATTGCATGGAACTCTTGCGAGGGTCAAGGGCTCAAGAACAGCCAGTCAAGCAGACACCAGCTTTGCAGAGCTTTACTGTGCATTACTCAGAAGCAAGTCCAACAGAGTTCAGAGAGACTTACTCCCAAGTAAATGTGCACTCAGGATTGTAGCCATTGGCCTCTTGCTCTTGTCACGCATGATTTCACTGATCTATTGTGGATGTTTACGTTCCAGTGATGAGCCACTTTGCCTAGTGGAGAAGCAGGATAAACTGGAGGGATATTTTAGGCAATACAGTGATACCTCGGGTTGAAGTTGCTTCAGGTTGAGCATTTTCGGGTTGCGCTCTGTGGTGACCCAGAAGTAACGGAACACGTTACTTCCGGGTTTCGGCGCTCGCGCATGTGCAGGGGCGCAAAATGACGTCATGCGCATGCGCAGAAGTGGCGAGTCGCAACCTGCACAGACGCGGGTTGTATTCGCTTCAGGATGTGAATGGGGCTCCGGTACCACTGTACCTCAATACTTTGCTGGGAGGAATCACTAGTGACTCCTGCATCTCTGCTGCAGGAGAGCCACCCCCTGCCCAGTGTAACCATGACAGCCCCTGGGATCTCTTTACAACCCTTCTCCACTGACAGAGGTGATCTGACACCAGCACTCACTGCCCTTGCTCTCAGCAGTGGGAGGCTGCAGGCTCTGCATGTCCAAAGCCTGAGCCTTTAAAGCCAGTGCTCTGAATAAGCGAAAGCACCCCAGGGCAGGATCACATGACTGATACCAGAAATATCTGTGCACCTTGCACACGCGCGCACACACACAGCACCAGCGAGGCAGTCCCGCTTAAAGGGGCAGTGCTCAGCACATTTTGCCACACACCAAAACAACAGCAGCTACCTTCCAGAAGAAGGGGGGGGGGTGAGTTCAGAGGGATGGAAGGACAGAGAACCAGATATCGGGTGTATTCCCGAACAAGCCTATTGAAAGAGGAACAGTTTGCTCCTGTGTGCCAGTCACCATAGGAACACAGGATGCTGCCTTATTTGGAGTCAGCCCATTGGTCCATCAAACACAGAACCATCTACATTGATTCGCAGCAGCTCTTGGGAATTTCAGGGAGGGGTCTTCCCCAGCCCTACCTGAAGATGCCAGGGATTAAAGCTGGGACCTGCATGGAAAATGTTTCCCCGGGGTTTGAGTAGGGGATTAAGCTGCTGGTGGTTCTCTCTGTTTTTTATTTCCTGGCCTGCCTCCTGGGAAAGGAACTGCACGCAGGCATAAAAACAGCCCCCCTGCCCTTTCTGCCCAGGCAAAAGTTACTCTCCCAAACCACCCAGATTGTTTCTTTAGTCCAATTGAGGCAAAAATCACGACTTTTAAGTCTGGACAACCACTGACTAGTCAGAACCCCACAACCTGGGATTCTTTTAGAAATAAAGCAACTATATTATTATTGGCCAGCTAGAAAGCAGGATGCCACAAAGGGAACAACTTTGTCTTTTTAGACTATAGTATGATGCCAAGAATATCAGCTGCTGATCTTTTACCAAAATAAAAGCAAGTATCTAGTTTTAATGGGTGAGTATTCCCCACGACTCTTTTATTGAACACACAACTCTGTTCCTGTACAGAGAACTTACTTACAGCCTAGGACACACTGGCCAAAAGTTGTGTGTGGAAGAGCCAAAAGCAGGAGGTGGAATAGCTCGTTAAAAAGGCATATTTAGGAAGAGGTATGGTAGGGAGAACTGACAGCAGGCACCATCATTTAGACAGGAGAGGCCGACTGGAAAGGAAGCTGTTTCCTTTCACAGGTTGGTTGGTGAGAACAACACACTCCTTACCGGCAGTTTGGGGATTAAATGGAATATCCTACACCAGGACAGAATGAAGCCGTGCAAAAAGTCCTGCCTTTCCATTTACTATTAGAAAGACAGACAGTATGTTCCACTCTAGTCTTAACCTTTTGTATGAAAATGGTTTGAAAGACAGAAACACCATTACCCTGCCTGAGTCTTCAGAGTGGGGGGGGCGGGGGGGGGGGCGGAATCTAGCTGCCAAGGGAAACTGTGCCAAGAGGAAAGCCCTCGTGCAAAACTCTTCACTGTCTCCAAACAATTATAGGAGGCTTTTGCATGCCTCTACCCTGGCAAGTCAAAACACACCCCGGGAACTCCCCAGGCATTTCTGCCCACCCACTCAGCTCTTAACAGGTATTTAGATAGTTATATATAACCCAACTTGCTGGCTGATACTCTGGGAACGCCTAACTAGAGCCCAGCCATCACCTGGCTGATAGGAACTGTCATCCGAATATCTGGTGGGCACCAGAATGACAACGGCCACACAGCTTGCATAGGGGAGGTATTGCAAAACATGGAGATATATGGAAAAACGTGCAGCACCTCAACAACATCCCCCAACTCAGTCTGCCACTCTAGTCTCTGTGCATCTAGGCCCATCACAAAGGGTGGTGAGTTGTAAACCAACACAATTTCCCTCTCTGGCTAATACCAGCTCCAAGGGAGGCAGATTTAGACCGGGGGCCTCTGATTAGACCCCTCCTCCAAATCAGGGCCCTTCACAACTGCTTTTACAAAAATATTAATTATTTTCAGTGTGCCAAACATGGAACTCCAACACAGCATACAGCTTGGCGTTTAAACAGAGGGCAACCAGGTAAGGGGCCTGTCCCAAGGGGAGATGAACCAGATTATCAGGTTGCCCTTTGGTGGAAGCGACTATTTCTCTCTTCCAACACCTGTTTGTACACTTGCTACACCTTTTTTCCACACTTAGGGCTGCCTGAAAAAGGTGCAGTTGGGACTATCCTAGAAGAGCTATGTGTGGTGTTAGGCACCTTGAAACCACCTTACAAATTGGACCACTTGTCTAAGTAACCCAATCCCGTTTATTCCTGCCCAAGGTCCCAGGTAGAGAGAAGCAGCGTTGCTATGTACTTAAAGAGATTGGAGGCACTTGCATAAGACATGCATGTGCTCATTGATACGTACAGATT
This sequence comes from Podarcis cretensis, assembly GCF_951804945.1. NCBI lineage: Eukaryota > Metazoa > Chordata > Lepidosauria > Squamata > Lacertidae > Podarcis > Podarcis cretensis. The sequence goes on from NC_137177.1 coordinate 35,536,331, forward strand.
TCCATTTGTCGTAGAATGAAAACCAAACAATTTCCTATGCAAATCACCCCAAATAAATTCATTTGCACCTCATCCCAAGCCATCCAAATCAAGTCCAATTCAATTAACTTACCCAGTTAATTTCCCCACCAGATCTTGCTACAAATCTACTCAACAGTCCCTATCTATCGCTCCCTAGATAAATTTATCTGACTTTTTGAGGAACAAATATCCCACCGAGTAACCCAGATCATGCATACGCATTCAATTTCTCCCCAAGTTCATTACCCACAAGAACCACTTGGGCCATTCAGAAAAAGATTTGTGGCCCATCTCCCCACCCCCGCCGTAGCCCACACCTGGCAATATCCCAGAAGGGAAGTCTTTCCCAGCTCGCACCCCCAATATCCTTTCATATTTGGGATGCTGAAGACTGAACCTCTAAACATGGCAGCAATTATGTGCCTCTCAAGCGCTAAGCATCAATCAGAAACAAACACAAAGCTAGCAATTATGCTACTTAACATTCCTCTGCGCCTTGATGATGAGAGGTTCAACCTTAACGCAGAAAGTTCATTCCAAGCCCACAGGAAAGAGACTGCTTCATTGCTGGAGAGCCTGAAGTCATCAGGAGAGACAACAAGCAGAAAAGTGCCTGCCGGATATGAGCTACCAGGATCTGCCCCTTGGCTAAGGACTCAGTGGACTGGGCTATGGAATGGGAGCAGGGAACTCCACACACCAACCCCTAAAAGACTACCAACATCACAAGATTTCAACAGGAACTAAGAAAAGCTTTGAGCACCTGTGGCCCTTCGGGAGTTGCTCCCACCACCCCTGCCCACTGGTCATGTCAGAGGATGGAGTCCAACAACATCTGGAGGGCCACAGCTTCCTCATCCCCGACACACAGAAAACCCAGACAAAATAAAGAATGGGAGAATCTCCCTGCCTGGACAAGGCCCCCAGCTCCATGCCGAGATGAGAGAGAAGTGAACCGTTTTTCTCCAAGGTCACCTCGATCCCTGCAGGCCTGGAGATGCTGACTCTGCACTGGATTTGGTTCTGCCACTCGCCCCCCCCCCCCAGCTCCATCTTTGTTCTCTGTGTTAAGAGCAAGATCAATACTGATGGAGCCTCTTTGCTAAAGTATTGCTCATACATCCATTCTCTTCCCTGGGCAAATGCAAAGCAAAGCAAATAAAGCAGGTTCTCCGCACCAACCTCTCTCTGGAAAGCAAAAGGAACCTGTCTAGGGTGTCTGACCCACGGAGAACCACACAGCTGGGGAACAGAATGGGGAGGGGCTCTGAGGTCAAAAGGATACCAGAGACAGGATGCCAAACAGCAACCGGGAACTGCACAGGACTTGATCTCATTATCTAAACTGGGACTTAGCAGCGCTGTAGTGTTCTATGAGCGCAGATATGGGCAGCAGGTGAATCAGGATCTGCCCATCAAAGCACATAAAAGCATGCAAAGGTCTAATATGTGCCTAAACCTCCTTATTCAGTGAAGCCCTTAGAAGCTGGGGTTGTTCCAAGGCTGTTCAGATTGCTGTGGCGATGCTTCATCAAAAATGGTTTCAGTTTCAAGAGAGGCATGGGCGTAGCCAGAGGGGGGGCAGGGAGGGGCAGCTGCCCCCCCCCAATCAATAAAAATACACAGTGGATGTTCTGCCCCCCCCCCACAAACAAAAGGCCTGTCCCCCCAACAAAAATCCTGGCTATGCCCATGAAGAGAGGCACTCCTCACTTCTAAGTAATGCTCTTAGTTCGCAAAAGTCCCTCCAATCTTTTGGTAAATGTTGCCTCACATTACAATGAGAAGAACTTCTGAACCCAGGTCAACTGGATTCCTGCAACTTTCTCCCACAAGTAGAATATTTGGTGCTTTAAAACGTTTGATCTTCTCCAAGCTGGTGCCCCTCCAGCTGTTTTGAACTATAACTCATGCTGGCTGGGGCTAATGGGAGTTGTAGTCTCAAAAACCCTCGAAACAGTAGATTGGGGTGGGGAAGATGAATATAAATTATTTCTGTGTCTCTTCAAACAGCCACATATTTAATGTACGGCCAGCATTGTGATAAAGAAAAGCCATGTGGAACTGGGAGACCACACTAGGTTACACCTGCACTAACCACTGGACTAGGCTGCTTCTCAAAGTGCACCTTGAGATGCTTCAGGAACGCTACGTTGACCTTGCAATTTCTACCCCTCGCCAGCGAGAGGGAAAAAAGTGCAAAGGGAGGGGAGCTCCCGCCACCGCCGCCACATGCGCAACTGTTCAGTTCCTGCCGAATCAGATTTAACTCATCCTCCTCTCTTGCTTCCAGCATCCAAAGAGGAGAAAAACAAAATCTGAGCGGAGAAAGGTGGGGGGAGAGGCAGGAGGCTGCAGAAGCGCTGCAGAGATGGGCAAACAAGCCCTGCTTCCTAAAAGCTTGGATGCTGCTGGCTTCAACAAGGCGAGGAAGGCAGCTGAGAACAACCGGGGGGGCGGGGGGGGGAAAACCTCCACCCTGTTGCAAAAGAACACAGGAGAGACACGCTGGCTGGGGGGATGCTGTTTCCAGTCACCCCCCCCCCCTTCCTCCATCACCACGCAGATTCCCCACCGCTGGCTGGGGCAGACGCAGGCAGCGGATCCCAAGGACGCCGTGCAGAGGGGCCTCGGGTGGCACATACCTTCCCCCCCCCCGGCCCCCTCCCCGAAGCTCCACAGACTCAAGTCCCCTTTGCAAAGCCAACCCCGGGCCGAACATCCCGACGGTGACAAAGGGCAAGCTCCGCAGCCCAGAGTTTCCGGTCTTTCAGCTGCACCCCTCCTCGAGTTTACCCCCCACCCCAAAGTCCCGATTCCAAAGCAGCGCGTGGGGCTTACTTCCGAGTAGACCCGTAAGTATTGCACTGCAGGGCTGCGATCCTAAGCGCGCGCGCAGCGGGTGGTGGTGAGACTTACTCTCGAGTAAATCTACACCCCCTTGCGCGGGGGTGGGGGCCGGGGGCTTAATGGGAAATCCCCGGGCAAGCCCGATTCGGCGCTGGGCGGCAGCCCCCGAAGAAGTTCACCAAGACTGAGGAGGGTGGGGGCCACGGGCTGGCTCGCTCGCTTCCCTCCCTGCCCCGGCTGCGCCCGGCTCACCCTTCTTCTTGAAGAGCTTCAGCAGCGACGGGAGGTTCCTCCCGAGGAAGACCACCATCCCGACCCCCGGCCCGCTCCGCTCCGGGCGGCTGCTGCAGCTGCTCCGGCGGCGTCCTCTTCCTCTTCAGCCAGCCCTCGACGGTGAGGCGAGGCGCCTCTTCGTCCCTTTCTCCTTCAGCATCCCTCGTCGGCCGCCTCCCTCGCCGGGGCGGGACCAGCGCAGCCGCTGCCGCCGCTTCGCCCCGGGAGGGTTTGGGCGCCGAAGGAAAGAGAGCGCCGCTCCTGCTGCTGCCGCCAGCGCCGTCGGGGTCCTCAGAAGCAACAATGGAGGGGGCGGGGGGGGGGACTTCTCCGCTTCCCAGCCCCTCCCTCCGCAATATCTGGGCGGGAGGAAGGGACGCGGACCCTCCAGGCTTAGAGCCGAGTCTTGCAGGCCCAATTCCCTCCTCCCAGGGTACCCCATTCAAAACCGCTTTTACTTGAGGCTGCGCAAGCACTCGGGAAACCGCTCACCTGCAAAGGCTTGCCTTTTGGAGCATAATAACAAAAAGGCTTTGAGAATAGGTTTGGAAATGTAAAAACAGTAACAACTAGTGAGTAGCGAACACGTGAACTGTACCCAACTTGGGCAGCTTTGCAGGAGCACCCATTCCTCACCTGTTGACTGGAGGTGGGGGACAAAAGGACCACAGTAAGAGGGGGCATTGTCTCAGGCAGCCCCCTCACAGTGGCCTCACTCCAGGCTCAGCAGCAGCAGCCAGAAAGTGAGGAAGCAGCTGCAAATGTGCACACATGAATCCCATCTGGGAGCCTTAGGAAGACTGGCTTAGAAAGTTAGGCTTTCTTCTTTGCATCCAGAAGGTCCCAGAGTCAATCGCTGGCATCTCTGGGTACAGATGCCTGCTGGAAACCCTGGAGAGATGCTTGCTGCCAGTCAGTGTAGACCACTGGTCTTCAACAGATGGGTGGGACAGGGCCTGATTCAAGGTGGGTTGCAACAGGAGCACTATGCAAACATAAGGTAAAATATTTTAAAAAATGGGTTCCCAAATGCACATTTGGGTTAAAACCAGGTCTGAAAAGGTTGAAGTCCCCTGACATACACAACACAGAGCAGGATGGACCAGTGAGTCCAAATCAGTACAAGGCAGCTTCCTATGTTCCTCTTGCTACAAGTTGGAAGTGCTGCGACTCTCTCTCCCCTCCCCGTTCCTCTTTGCCATGTGTGAACATTGCATTGTGCCTGGACTCCACTGCACTAACACTCGTCCCCCACACCCGTAGCAAGGTGCAGCTTCCTCACACAGGAGAGGTCCTCATCCCCATGTGCAGCTGAGGGCGTGCAGAGTAAATTTTCCCCACAGACAGATTTCAGGCACCAGGATTGAAGAGCCAGAAGTTCCAAATGCAGAAATGTGTGCCATCAATGCAAGCTCCTTTCTCTGCAGTTTTCTCCAGCTGGGGATGCCTGCCTCTCCCAGACTCTCTGTTTCTTAAACTCCACTCAGCCTCAGCTCTTCCTCTTACTTTCTTTTCAGAGAAAATTAAGTCCTTTCATTGCCAGCTGTCAGGGTCCTCTTTTCACCCTTCTGGAGAACCTCACCTCCCCCCCCCCACACAGCTGAATATTCATCAGGCCACTTAGAAAGAGAGGAGACCCTGGCAGGTCAGGCCCACGCCATCTGGCAGGCGGCAAGGCACTCAGGCAAGGGGCGCTCCAAGCATACAGGGCCGGGAGAGAGAAGAGGTGCTGCTGGCTCATTCTCCAGGAGCAACAGCCATTGTCATCTGGCACTTGGGTGACCAAATGGGGAGCTAAGACAGGGATGGGGGGAAAGGATGGAGAGGGACCCTACTCAAGCCAACAAAGTGATCCATTAGAAATGCCTGCCCCGGTGCCATGCTTTGGACTACATCTCCCATCAGCCCCTGCTGAGGCTGATGGGAGTTATAGTCCAAAACATATAGAGAGCACTGAGTTGGGGGTGGGAGGCAGGGGCAGTAAGGTGTATGACCTGGGGAGAGTTCCTGGGGGCGAGGACTTATCAGTGCTCACCCCCAACTGAACCCAACCCTGAGGAGCCATCTAGGTGGAATTACAGACATTCCTCTCTTCGGCCTTGCCTTCTCTCTGTCTACTTGCGACTGTAATTTCCTTCAGGCAGGAGCTTTTTACTTAGGTTTGTATTGCTCCAAAAATATGTAACTTGATGGCATCACAAAACAACCACCTCAGACACCAGCCAAGCTAATCATCTATTTAAGGTGGCTGCGTCCAGCCCAGGGCTTCTGAGGCAGATACAGAGACTCCTGCATTCTTTCTGGGCCTTCCCCTTCTCCCTCATCATTACCCATGAATCTCTGGGTCTCCATCCTGAGATTGCTCCTTAGGGTGCAGCTCAAGGAAATGCAGCCAGGACCGGGACTCTGCTAGGCAAATGCCACCTTCTACTTCAAGGGTGGGGAACCTCAGGCTTTTGAGTGGTGAATGATTTGGCCCTCTGGGCCTCTTTGTCCAGCTGTTGGGACTCCCCTCAAAGCTGCACCCTTCCCCAGTCCTGCTCCGTGCCCTCAAGTGCTTTTGCCTAGTCAGGATGTGTGCTTGCTTTTTCTTTGCAGCAGTGGATGGGTTGTATGGGCAGAGCCACTCAATGCACATGGCTCTCTCCCCCCCCCCAACTTTAGCTTTCCCGCTCACAGAGTGGCAATTCCCAGCACCCCAAACAAACTACAGTTCCCAGAATTCTTTTGGGGAAAGTCATGCACTTTAAATGTGTGTTGGACATGCTGTAACTGTATGGTGTGGCTCTGTAATGCAGCCTTACTGTACAAAGTTAATAGCCACATCCATTGCAACCCAGTCAAATGGGTGGGGTATAAATGTTGTTGTTGTTGCTGTCATCACCTGCCCCTAGACGGCTCCTGGAAGGTTCCCCACGAGAGAAGGCAGCCTGTGGGCTGAAAGAGATCCCCTACGCCTGCTCTACAGTACTTCTTTATCAGCCTGTGTGAACTTATTAAAGGGCAAAAAATAGAAAATAAAAACCATATAGCAACCCAGGTCCAGGCAGTCTCTGTTTACCTGCTGATTAGGGCTGGGTCTCTGAGCCCAAGTCCAGGGCTCTTTAGCCCAGCCCCCACTGCCTCAAAATGACCACCCAGAGAGGGCGGCACAAGCATAGCAGAACTGGCACTGGTTGCTATTGCAGCACGTTCATGGTTTGTTTGTTCTTTTCCATATATATATATATATATATATATATATATATATATATATATTCCTTTTCTGCATCAGAAGAGTACTTATTCACAAGTAAATGTGTTTAGCCTCAAGGCAGAGAATCAAACTCCATTTCATTCCTATAGTCACTGGGCCTCACTTGGTTCTGCCTCAATCAAGCGCATATGCCATATACAAATTCCCTTAATATACCAAAGTATAAAAAAGCAATTTCATTCACTCATTTTATTGTTTCATCCTCCAAAATCTTAGATTTGCCAGAGTTCCCTTCAAGGGCAGATGCCGTCTTTGTAACTGTTTGGAGATTCAAACAGTCTCTCATCCACTGTAGATTTTTATCAAGAGGTTAGAGAACTCATAACTTATCCTATTACCAGGCGGCGGCTCCCTTTGTTACAGACCCTACTGAGCATCTTCCTTAAGGGGACTTAATAAATCTATCCCAGAACAGTGAGCAATAAGTCAGAATGCTGTCCTACCTCTCAGACTTGCTAGCTTGCCAGTGTTAATAATTAGTAATGGGCTCCATGGAGGCTGTGATTTTGTAGTTGTACTTTGTTTATGGGTCAACAGAGCATAACAAAAACACTCTGTTTTGATTGACTGATTGATTGATTACTCCTGTTGTGCTGTGCTTCAAAAGTGTAACTGCACCTGCTCAGAGAATTTCTTTTCTTTTTTAAAAAATCAGGCTTCTTAAGTTGCTTTTTTGTTTGTTTGTTGCTCTAACATGTCAGGAACGCAGAAGCAGTTGCAAAGCAGGGAATGGCAGTGGGGAGGATCTGAAATGTGGCGCTTCACAATGGAAGTAATGCACATGGCTACCTAAAGTCCAGGGCATAAGATGACCAAGCCACACCACCATCAAGGCAGAAATAAACATTCATATGCCATTAGCAAAAGGGGTGGGAAAGAATATTTCCAAAGAAAGAAAGAAAGAAAGAAAGAAAGAAAGAAAGAAAGAAAGAAAAGTTGTTCCTGGTGCTCTGGACAATGCAGCTCTTAAGATGACTCTGAAGAAGTAGGGCAGCTTTTGCCAACTTGGTGCTTGCCCTCCAGATGTTTTGGACAATTCCAGCCAGAATGCCTGGGGTGATGGTCTGTTTCAGTACAAAGCACCTGTAGGGCAAAGGATGCAGAAAACCAGAGTAGTCTTTAACGTGCCACGTGCCCCTTTGACTCTTAGCCTTGTGTAATTAGGAGCTTCTTGGCTTCTGAAGCATTATCACCCGCCCCGCCCTGCACCAAACTGCAGTTCCCAAGATTCTTTGGGGGAAGCTGCAGCGGTTGAACCGAATTAAAACAGAAACATCTGAAGTGCAGGTAACTGTTGCACACCTGCCTTGCTCTTCTCCCAAGGAGCAAAATGGTTTCACTGCAACCCGCTCCCCTCACTCACCCCAAGCTCCTTGTCTCTTGTGATTCTCTCCCAGACTGATTGGGCACTAGAATATCAAAAGAAAGAGGCTAAACAGGGAGAGAAGCCCTCCCAGGCTTTCCAGAAATAGCTGCTGATTTCCTGCTGAATTTGACTTTCATTTGCAGCCTCTTGTTCTGCCAGCAACATGCCCAGACAGAGCCAGTGGCTCATCTCAAATCAGACTTGCTCATCGGTCTTGAACCTCTGGCATAAATGAGGCACCTTTAGATTGTTGTACTGTGTGATGCTGGGGCAGCACAGGAAAGACTGTGAACCAGGATGTCCCTGGTTCAAATGACTCACTGAACTCCTTAAGGGTGTCTACACAGGCCTTCTGGTCTAAAACTGAACTGGCTTTCCCCTCTGTTCTTCAGTGTAAGGTATACAGGGCAGCCTTTGCCAGCCTGGTGCCCTCCAGAGGTTTGGGACTACAGTTCCCATCAGCCCCAGCTAGAGCACTTGGTTGATAAAGGCTGATTTAACCCTTTCACAACAGAGATGCCAAGGAGGACAATCCACAGTCCTTGGCCCTCTGCAAACTCAGTCCTTCCCCCTGCAGTCCTCTGGATGGAGAGAAAAGAGGGTGGCCTCCCTATCAGCATGCAGCCTCCCCCTTGGCAGATTATCCCCTTGAGAAAGTAGCTCTTGAGAGACAAAGGGTTGCCCAACCCAGCCTACAGTGACACCACTTTGCATCCACAGGCAATCATACCAACAGGGCCTTTCAGGCCACACCGCTGAAGTTACAGCCCCAGCAATACTAGACACCCTTGCAAGGCTCTTACTGAGAGAATGGATGTGGAGCACTTTGTGCCCTGTGTTCTGGGGGAGAAGGCCAATGTAGAAAAGCAAGTGCATTTTGGACTATTGATGATATGGCACAGCCACACTAGGGGTTGCAGTATAAAACATCCCCACTGCGAACTTTCAGGCATCTCTTGGGAGGCCTTTTTATGCTAACAGGCCTATTTAATCGTTTACATTTTTAAAAGATGAGCCAGTCATTTCTGGATACCCATGAGTTCTAGTGTTATTAGACAGGGAGGAAAACTTTCCTCTGCTCACTTTCTCCGTGTCACCTCTTACTCACCTTTTCTTTAAAGAGAAACTAAACTAAACTAAACAAAATCCCAAACATGCAATGTTGTGGTTGTCATGTAACAAGACATACAAGTGTGATCCAGCCAGCTGTTTGACGTTGCCGATTGGTGTCCCAAAGTCAACATTGTCCTACAGAACAAGCTCACACACATGCAACCACCATTCCAGTGGAAAATCCCACTGCATTCAGTAAAATTCACTGTCAGGGTAGGGACATGTGTGACCCACCCCTATAATTCAGAGTTCCAAATCACTTTCTTTCTTGCACCAATAATATATTTCTTGTCGGCCCTCCCACCTCATTTTCTCTGCTTTTACTTCAGTTATAGTTTATTATTTCCTGTCCATTCTGTACCCTGCATGGTGAACAACACTTTTGAAACCCTTGTCCAGAGGGTTTTGCACAGGCTATGAAGTCGCAAGATCATCCCTAATATACATGCTGCTCCTCTGCAAATGAAAGCAGACCCCTTGATTGTTCAAGGGAAGGTCTTTAGTTCCAATAAGCACTGGCATAAAGAATTTTTTTGCACATGCTTCTTTCTTACATTCCCATTTGCTCAAGTGTGTGTCACCAAAATGAAGAATAACATGCATGTTGCCGCCTGAACTCTGTAACCCCAGCTCTGTCACTCTCCCCAAACACATTCCAATTTTCATACATCACAAAACTCAGGCCCGGCTTGGAGCAGCAGCAGGAGATTCCCGGGGCCAAATTCGTCATGTGCGAGGAAAGCAGCAAGCATGAGGAGGAAACAGCCAGCAGGAGACAACTGAGCATAGATGAGATCATAGCTATGGACTTCCGCGCATGCCAAAAAGTGCTCTAGAAAATGATTTATGAATAATGGCATCAAGAGGTCCAGGGTTGGTTTTGAGGCATGGATGTCCATGCATTGCAAAGAGAGAGGAATGGTTCTCTGAGGTTCCCACATGACACCCAAAATGCTACAATTGCCACAAACATCCTGAAGATGCAAAGTTCAGATGACCTCTGTAGATGGCTTCAGCGCCCACGGAAGCCAAGCAGGTTGCACCATGGAATATAATAATTATATCCACTTTGATCTCAGTTTCTCCTCCTGCTTTGTGCCCAGCCTCTTTTCTTATACCACAACAGTAATTTTCCCTGCCTTTCTTTCTCCCAGAAGTACAGTGGTACCTCAGGTTACATACGCTTCATGTTACAGACTCCACTAACCCAGAAATAGTGCATCAGGTTAAGAACTTTGCTTCAGGATGAGAACAGAAATCGTGCAGCGGCGGCACAACGACAGCAGGAGGCCCCATTAGCTAAAGTGGTGCTTCAGGTTAAGAAAGTTTCAGGTTAAGTATGGACCTCTGGAACGAATTAAGTACTTAACCTGAGGTACCACTGTAATCCTGTAAATTCATATCTGTTGGCATTCACTTTGCATACTTATTTTAATCACTTTCTGTTTCATAATACATACAAACCGGAGGTTTGTACTACAAACCCCCCTGTTGACTACAATGAATGGCTTCTTTCAAGCCTAATTTCAGCCAGAGAGGGGGAGGCTTTGGGCACCACCAGGGAACACACTCATGGGCACTGCACTGGCACTTCGCAACTGCAAAGAGAGCCAGAGAATGGGGTGGTTTTCTTGATGTGCCACAATGCACAACAAGGGCAGCACACCCCCACGCCCTGGAGAGTTCAGGCAGAATGTGCTTTTGGGCCTTGGCTAAAGGAGAGCTGGGCACTATAGCATTAGCACCTGCATGGCAGCCTGCCACATCATCACCCCCTGCTCCTCCCTGGGTCAGCCCGTAGGCCTCCCTGCCTTCCCCTCCATTCTTAGAAAAGCTACCAAACAGGTTTATGTCTAAACGCAGACTTCCCAGGTTGAACAGGAAGAGCCGGAGAGACAGCAAAAGGCAGGAGGTTGCCTGCCTGCCTGCCTGCCTTCATGCTGCGAGGCCACTTGAGAAGGCAGGCTAGGCCACAGAAGGGCGGCATCCAAGGAGAAGGAACCTCAGGAGCAACACAGCATGTGGAACTCTTCCTGCTGCAGGAACTGAGCCTGTTCATGCAGCAGCCCAGGGCCAGATGATATTTCCTGGGCAGATGGGAAGCAGAGGTCACCATCTGAGAGGGAAAGGATGTCCCAGTCCCTTCTCGGTCTTCCCATGCCACACAAGCTCAATTTCAGGCAGGACAAGTGATCTCCTTTCCCTACCAGGGAGTCACAGAATCATAGAAATTAAATAAACAATAATACTGGCGGGGGGGGGGGGTATGGTTTTTGTCTATTACTATGGTATGCATTTTTGTGTTTCTCTATTGTAAACCGCCCTGTAATCCTCAATTTAATAATGGAACTGTTGAGTTGGAAGAGACCCAAAGGGTTATCGAGTGCAATCCACTCCAGTGTAGGAATCAGCTAAATCACACTCTGCTGTGGGATTTCCATAGGCAGTGTATCGTGTTCACAGCAAAACTCAAAGAAATGCTGTTGTGCAGCCTTCCTCAACCGGAGGCTTTCCAGGTGTTTTGGACTACAATTCCCATCAGTCCCTGCATGATACTGCTGGAATGATGGGAACTGGAGGTCACCAGCTTGGTTGCTCTTGGATATATTCAGGATTAAACTGCAACAATATATATATCTCTCTCTCTCTCTCTCTCTCTATATATATATATATATAATGAATATATTCAATGGCAAATTCCAGATAGATAGATAGATAGATAGATAGATAGATAGATGATAGAAAGATAGACAGACTGACAGATATCACATTCAGACCACACATCACTCAGGGAGCTATGGGAAGGGGCTGCATCACAACTGCCTCTCCTAAACTAGATATGCAAGAGTCCCAAGGAACAAAAAGCCTAGAACACAACTGATGCTTTGGTAATACAGTGGTACCTCGGGTTACATACACTTCAGGTTACAGACTCCACTAACCCAGAAATATTACCTCGGGTTAAGAACTTTGCTTCAGGATGAGAACAGAAATCGTGCAGCAGCGGCGCGGCAGCAACAGGAGGCCCCATTAGCTAAAGTGGTGCTTCAGGTTAAGAACAGTTTCAGGTTAAGAACAGACCTCCAGAATGAATTAAGTTCTTAACCCGAGGTATCACTGTAGCTCTGTTTGAGTGTTATTGGAGCGGAGCAGAATCTAAAAGGTACAGGCGCTCTAGGGTCCCTTACAACGTCACAAATAGGGCAATGGGGTGCAATTCTGCCACATGGAGGTACCCTGTGTCGAGTCAGCCCACTGAGGCATTTAGCTCACTAGTCAGCCTTTGCCAACCTGGTGCCCCTGGCAACTGGCATGCACAATTTATGCCTTGGATGACACAGCTGTGCTGGCAGCTGCTGATGGGAGTTGTAGTTCTAAATATATGGAGGGCACTGTGTTGGAGAAGGGCTGGCTCTACCTCAGCTATCAGCCCCTTAATGGAACCCTCCTCCTCCCCACAGAGGTAGGTGCAGGCGGCAGCTTTCGGGGAATGCCGAAGATGCACTGTTTCCACCCTGTCCTTTGACACGTGAGATGTATGTTTTCAAGGCTCACCCTATTCCAGTGGCTGCAATTTGTTTTAATTGTTTTTAATTCTGACTTTTAAATGGCTATGAGCTGCCCTAGGACCTGCTGGTGAAGGGCAAGTAAAAAAATTAACAACAACAGCAACAAACAATAACAGGAACTGCCTTTCCCAGCCTTGCTACCCTTTTGACCGGAGATGCCACTGGCTTGACCTTGGGACATTTTACCTGCCAAGCAGGTGCTGTTCTGCTCCCCATCAGCTGGGACTCTTCCTCTCAAACTGCACACCTCTCTTCTCATTCTGGAAACTGGCTTAGATGGAAAAAAGAAGTTCCTTCTGCACACACCCCCCCTTCTAAATCAAAGAGGATTAACAGCGGAGGAGACAGAGAGGGGATATGATAGCCTCCTTCAAATATTTGAAGGGCTGTCACATGGAAGACTGAGCAAGCTTGCTTTCTGCTGCTCCAGAAGGGATGATCCAAACCAATGGATTCAAATGACAAGAATGGAGATTCCAACTAAATCCTAATAATAACTTTCTGGTGGTAAGAGTGGAAGGAACTCACTAGGAAGGTGGTGGACGCTCCTTCAGTGGAGGTTTTTAAGCAGAGTTTGGATGGCCATCTGTCAGGGATTCTTTGGCAGCGATTCCTGCACTGCAGGGAGCTGGACTAGACACCTCTACAGTCCTGTGAATTTGCCTGGGTAGGACTACACGTTTGAATGGCACAATAGTGATGGCTCTCCCAAAAAATTGCCCAGTGGTGCATCTCTGTGCCTGCGAAGGGGCATGGTGGAAGTCACCTTCAAAGGTCCTGGAGGAAGCAGTCCAAAGGGGTTGGTGGCTTTCAGGTGGGGTCAGTCAATCTACTCCCCAAACCCTACACTATCCCCTCGAAGCACTTCCAGACAGGGACTCCCAGACAGGGAAACCCCACCCCCTCTGTGCTTCAAGTCACATAAGCATACAGGATGCTGCCTTGCCACAAGTTAGACCCAGTGGTCCACAGGATTCAACACTCTCTATACCGACTGGCAGCAGGCCTCTAGGTTCCAGGCAAGGGATATTCCGAACCCTACTTGGAGATGCCATCTGATCAGGGATTGAACCTGGCACCTTCTGGATGCTCTGAGCAGCAGCCCTTCCTGTAAACCAGATGTTTCCCCCCCACACACACACACCTTGTTCCCAATGGGTGGCATCTGGCCACAGGCTGCATTCCACCAGGATGACTCAGTGGCATGCCTGGTGTGCCCATCCCCCACCAGGGCGTGATCCTGCTCTCCTATCTCCATAGCCTCCAAGGTCTTCCTAGCAGGGGTTCCAGCTAATGTGGTAGCAGAAGTCAAAAGGGGCAGGAGGGAGCTACATCCCAGCTCAGCATGGGCAACAAAAGTTCCTAAAGGCAACTGGGCAGTTTCCAAGGCAATGCACTGCAGTGCAATATTTGGGGCACCAAACCAGGGTGGTATTGAAAGGGGAACTGAGCATTGAAGGGCTAAGACTTGAGCCCAACCTGAAATCTCATTTTAGTTACATGAAAACACACACATACACCCCCTGATTAACTCTCCAAATTAATTCTGGGCTTAACTTGTGCCAGGGCTCAGTCTATGAATAATTTTTTTAAAAGAGTGCCACAAGGCCTGCGCAGAGTGCCTTTCCGTCGTTACTAAATAACTGAACCAGGTCCCTCAATCTTAAGGATTAGGAGTCAAAACGATGCCTAGTCATGGCATGCTAGTCATGGCAGAACCAAAATATTCAGTGGGTGTTTGCTTGAATACCACCCCCACCCCTCGGTTCAGAGTTTTCTTCTGCCCCCTTCTGGCCACCTAGAGGAGATGCAGCAGCCAAAGGCATAGAGGAAGACCTCTTGGACCATCGCTCAGATCAAAGGCTGCTTAATGCATCCAAGCACCTAATTGCTAAGGTCCTGGTATGAGGAAGAAGAAACATTGCAAGCTTCCTGGAGCAGAGGAAAGGAAAAACCAGCTGGGCAAATGAACAACCCTACAGTCTGCATTCAGTGCCAGGGCTCAGCCAACAAAACAAAGAAGGGAACACCGCTAAACATGTGCAGAGTGCACCAGCCTGTCCAGTGACATTTCCTGGTGAAATCTATTGTTTTGAACATTACACAATTTCACAGTTGATTGGGGGGCGAGGGAATCAAATATAACTTATTTAATGCATTTTAATGTAATATTTCCTCCAAAATGGCTCTAACCCTCCCGCTACCCACATTTTTTATTCCCACAATAGTCCTACACATATAAGCCCTACACACGAGGAACCAAGGCACGGTCATGGGCATTGAGCACATGCACACACACACCTCTACTTGCTCTCCCTCATTTCACGGATGCCCTGGTGGATTGTATCCCACGGTGACAACACCTTCCCCAATTAATTCACTGTTTTGAGGCAACTACTTCTCCTGCCCACTTTTCGGCCAAGACTCTCCCATTTCTCAGAGACTGGAAGTACAGGGAGCCAACCGCACCACTGCCCTTCCTTTTTTTGCGACACATGGAGAATTGGGGGGCCCCCAGGCAGCCTTAGACTGTCCTGCAGGGCCCCCACCAATCGATCCCAGCTGAGCGCCTGAAAAACCGCTGAAGCAACACAATGCACATTCTTTTGCTCTGCGGCCTCCGATGATCGGTTGCTATGGCGCTAGGACTGAGAACAGACCAAAACGCGCTCCACGTTTTCCAGACAAACGCCTGCCCCACCGCCGCCACTCCCTGCTATCGCCCTCTCTCTGTTCACACATGTGGCCGACTCTTCTGCCACAATATGCCTTATCAGCAGAGGCCCCGTCTCCTCCTTTGTCAGAGGATGAATGTGGCATTCAAAGGAAGGGCCTCCGTCTGGCCTTGCCCACATCTCGCTGGATTGCTATGGGGACTGACAACACACAGGCCTACCTGAGATAAAAGACTGCTCTCTTCTGAGGCACTGGCAATATTTAAACTTCTCTTTCTTACCCTAACCCCAGGAACGGTTTAAGTACAGTGCTGTGGCCCCATGCCCTCATGTTCTATCTTGACAGCAAACCCCTGCTGTAAGCAAATGGCAGTCTTGAACTTATTCAGCTGTGAGGAGATTTGCTTGGTTTTTTTTTTAAGGGGGGTGCTGTTTGCCACCCTGGGCTCCTTTAGGGAAACAGAAACAACAGCAACAATAACAATTATCATCATTATCATCATCATTATTGTCTGGGATCATGCCACTCATCCCTTTCTATACAGGATGTGAAATGCTTTAGTACAGCCTTGTTGGCTGGCTGGGGCTGATGGGAGTTGTTGTCCAACAACATCTGGAGGGTACCAGGTTGGCAAAGTCTGCTTTAGGAACACAGGAAGCTGTTGCCTTATGACCATTGGTCCACTTAGCTCAGAATTGTCTATGCCAGATGTTCTTGAACTCAAATTCCCATCAGACTCAACCAGCATGCTCAATAGGCAGGGATGATGGGAGCTGGAGTCCAGCAGCATCTCATGAGCAACAAGTTCAACATGAAAAGTGATGGCCACACCAACTTGGATGGGTTTAAAAGAGGATTGGGCTGATTAATGGAGGGCAAGGCTATCAACAGCTAATGCTCTGCTTTCACAGCTGGGGGCCATAATGCTTCTGAATCCCAGTCTCTGGAAGCCACAACACAATAAGCAGGAAAGTTTTCCAATTGCTGCATTTGTTTGCGGAATTCCTGCTTGTTGCTGTGCTGCTTAATGCACAGGCTAACCCCAGATGAAGTCCCTCTTGTTTAAAAAATGACATTTTAAAATTATTTCCCTCCCCTTTCTTCTGCCCAGCATCTGCATGCACAAGCTTCCTAGGTCACCTCTAAACTGTGTGGATTCCCTGTATGTCCTGGAGAGTGTTCTGAACCTGGGCCCACTGTGTATACCTTGTAAGCCACTTTAGCAACCAACCTCAGCTTCGGCCATGCACTACAAGACATTTACAGTCAACCCTGAGAAATCAGAAGGAAGGCGTTGGGACAAGCAACAAGCTGAGCCCAATGCAAACCTCAAACCATCTGCTGCGGAGCAGTCTCGCACACTTCACAGAGTATCGCGAAGGTCAGGGTCAAAGGACTCCACATACTAGACATGACACCATTCATGCAATTAGCAATTTGTGGATGGTATTGGCTTGTCTGTACTAAACTGCAGATTAGGATGCTGCTGGAAGCAGGGGAAGGGGGCCTTTAACACTTTGCCAGATCCACCCTCCTGCATTCCCAATCCCAATGCCGTATCTGCTATTCATTTTTTAAAATATAAGAAAGCACTTGCACAATTGCTCATTGCTCAGATGGTGTCATGTCTAGTTTGGCCCTCAGCCTGTACCTTTATGTAATTGTAGTTCCAAAATGGGGAAATTTTGCAGACTGCACATGTGGAATGGGAAGGGCAGGCGGTTTAACAGGAGCACAGAATAGGGATTTCTGCAGGCACCTGTTTGTCTCAAGTCCCTGCAAGACAAGAAAGGCCACTTCTGCCCAGATTCCTTTTTTAATGGAAAGTACAAAAGTTCAGCTCTCCTCCTTGGCATCGGATCACCCAAAGAGCAGTGTCAAGGGTACTCCTGCAATGCCAACTTTGCGGGATGACTCAGCCGCCACTCCATCCATCCATGCCCAGGGCTTATTCCCTCTCTTCAGCAAGACCTGGTACAGTGCCAAGAGCCAAAACATTGGCATTGCAATAGGTGTTCTTCCACCACTATTACGGCTACACGTGTCACACAGTGTTTTTCCAACGACATCTTGCAAAATACCTTGCCTGGAAAGTCTGACGCATCAGCAGGCAAATAAGCAGGGCTGTCTTGGCCAAGGTCACGTCACAGAAGGGTTTCAGAAATCAGCCCAGGAAGCCTGCAAAATCCATGTCTGACTCTCAGCAACCTTTCTTCTGCCAAGACATCGGGCCAAGTCAGGTGCCATCTCATATCCCAAATCAAACTCATAAAGGTGCTTCTCATACTTGGCTACAAGTGGCAACTCTGAGTTAGGGCCGCCAACTATTTTTATTGGTCCTGCTCCCCCTGGGCCTTTCACTGGAGCCTCGCATGCAGAAATCAATCAAACAAGTTGCGGAGGAAGTTTCACTTGCTAGGTTTTTGCATGTCAGGTGGCTTTTAGAGGCACATGACCAGGTGACCACACAGCTTTGAATACAGCCAGGAAAGCAGGACTTAATCTGAGTCAATCATGCTCAAGCCAACCCTGGGCTGTGCTATTGGTGCTAAGGCTCAGCATGGGAAGCGGAAGATTTTATTATTTTAAAAACCCAGTGCTTCTGCCTTTCCATCACCAACAAGCAACTCACAAACTTAAGAGTCTCACATTTTAGAGATGAATTACAATTTATTCATACTAAAAGGGTGGGTGAAGAACGAGGCAAGCTCCTTTTCCTAGCACAGATTTAATGAACATTAAAAAGTTTCATTTCTCAGTTCTTCAGTACAGTTTATCTTAGCAGGCAGATTGATCAGGAACCCAAGGGCGCCTGGAGGGGAAAAAACATCATCCCTGTACAATAACATCATCAGGGAAGATCCTCTAACATTTGCCTGTTTTGTTTATGGGGAAATGCATTTGCAACAACCTGTCTTCTAAAAAAACAGTAAGCTTTGTTGTTAAACAGAGAAGGGGAGAGGGGGCTTTAGTGCAGGGGAATAAACTAACAGCACCGTACGGTAAAAAATTAAGGAACTGAACTTTCCTGTTTACAGGGATTATCACCCCGTTTGTGTCAAGGTTTTCATTTGGAAAAAAAAACCCATCAGCTAAACAGAAATTCCTGTTTTGTGGGGGTGGAGGTAAGAGGCCTTGGCTTCCCTGAATCAGCAGCAACACCAAAAACAAAAACTCAGGAGTCCTGACCTCCCCCATCACATGCTATAACCACAAGCGCATCAACAGACTGAAAAATAAAGTGAACTTTTGAGTCCCTAATCCAGCGGCTGTTAATTAGGCAAACAACATTATACTACCAGCCTGCTAGGGGGGAAAAGTACAAAGTGTATTCACAGCCACAGTCTCTCCTTATGCTCCAAAAGACCAGCGCTCAGCACACTCAAGGACACCTGAGCACCAATTAGCTGCTTCTTAATATCCTTGAAACAAGCAGGGGATTTTTTATCCCGTCTTTCTACACACAGGAGTACCCAAGGCGGCATTAAAAAAATGTATCAAGATATTAACATAAAATTATTATTATTGTAATCCATCAGTGTAACTGACACTTTGCAAGGTGGCATAGGGAAATAAGAGGGGTGTCAGCTGCTCTGCATGTTTAATCTATACTTTGACAATGGGGCGGGAAACTAAGAGGTGGGACAAGGAGAATGAGCAACGAATAAAGCAGCCGTCCTCAACCTGGGTACCCTCTAGTTGTTTTGGACCACAACTCCCATTAGCACCAGCCAGGAGGGCATTCAGATTGGGGGAGGCTGAAACACAGAGAAACAGCTCGATGAAAATATAAATGTCTGCTGGCAGAGGTGGTTTTAGGGTTCGGCCACACGGGGCGCCACACTGCAAGGGGCACCACATTAATGCTGTAGAATGGAGCATGACAGGTGGGGGGCAGGGTGACGAATTTTTGCATCACACAGGGCACTGCTGAAATTTGAGAGTCCAGTGTCCACCACTGCTGCTGGATCAGGCCAATAGCCCATCTAGCCCAGTGGCCAACCAGCTACCCATGGGAAGAACGCACGCAGGACCTGAGCACAGCAGCAATGTCCCCTCCTGCAGTTTCCAGCAACTGGTATTCAGAAATTTACTCCCTCTGACAGCAGTGGCAGGGCACAGCTATCATGGCGAAGAGCGATGGATAGTTTTCTCCTCCATGAATCTGTCCATTCCGCTTTTAAAGCCATCCAACTCGGTGGCCATCACTGCCTCCCGCAGGAGGGAACTCCACAGTTAACTATGTGCTACATGAAGAAATACTTTCTTAATATCTGTCCCGAATCTTCACATTTGGCTTCAATGAATGTCCACAAGTTCTAGTGTTATGAGAGGGGGAGGGAAACTTTCCTCTCTCCACTTTCTCCTTGCCACGCATCATTTTATGAACTTTTATCATGTCACCTCTTATTTGCCCTTTCCTCTGAATTAAAAAAATCCCAAATGTTGCAACCTTTCCTCATAGAGGAGTTGCTCCATTCCCTTGAATGTTTTGGTTGCCTTTTTCTGAATCGACTCTGCAATGTCCTTTTGGAGGTGAGGTGACCAGAACTGAAACAGTACTCCAAGTGCAGTCAAACCTGGATTTGTACAATGGCATTGGGATATTGGCTGGTAATATTGGATGTGAATGAGAAGGTGGGGTTACAAGCTGACCTGGGTGGGGTGGGGGAGCCCTGCTCCTTTGCCTTTAATATCAGAATAATCTGCAGAAACCTATAGACTGAGCTCTTCACACCATGGAGATATGCTTTCTATTCTGCTAATACCTGTAAGGCTTCTTTTAGAGGTTCAGGCACAGAGGATGGAAAAACAGTTGGCAACCTTAGTTTTGGGGATGGCATTCACACACCAAGTAGTAAAAGGGTGGAAGGCTCTAAAAGATTTTAAGCAAGAGGAAGAGCTTGCGTTTCCCTGGCCTTCTGATTTTTTCCTAGTGGATGAAGATGATATTCTAATCCAGGCCACTGACTCTGCAGAAGAACAGTCCTTCCAGATTAGTTAGGCTGATTCCAGGGGAGTGATCTCCTCTGTGGGGTGATTATATTAGCAAAGCACCAGCCCTAGAAACCCACAAAGCAGCCTCAGGGCTGTTTGCAACACCAGAGATAGCCCAAGGACAGCCCCCAGGTTTCTCAGAACATGGCAGGGAAGCAGCTCTTTTGAAACAGCAAAGGAGCTCCAACAAGGAGAAACCACAACAACAACCCAAAGTTTGCCATTCAATGCACAATCAAACCAAAAGCCACAGCCCAACCTGGCTCTCTGTTCAGTGTTCCTATATGACACGTATGTTTGCAAATGCACGATTGTTATGCTCATCATTTTTAAAAATTATTTCTGGATCTTTTCTGGTGCTTTCGTAGCTGCCTTACAAATCTGTCAACGGACAAGTGTTATGCAGGTCTTGTGATAAATAAAATAAAAACTGAGCCCTGGTTTAATTTCAGATTTGGTTCCTTCAGGACTGCAGAACACCTTCGCAAATTGTTTTTTCAATGAAACCGGGAGACAGTCTCCCTGGCGTTTTGACGTGCGGATCTTGCAATGGTGAAGTGTATTTCCCAGCTGCAATTTCCTAGCTGGGTCCCCAAGCAAGAGGCGCCAGGAACTCTGGGACAGCAGGGTAAAGAGCCAGGTGCGGAAGAGCATCTCTGGACCTCAGATTTCAGAACCACCAGAGCAATGAGAGCTCCAATTCAACCCTAGAATCTGGCTCCATAGCTAGGCCACGGCTCCGTGTTTTGGACTACAACTCCCAGCAGCCACAGGAAGCTGCTCTGGAGCATGTGAAGACAGGAATGCCTCTGAGCACATGCCAGGTTAGGTCCCCCTCATACCTGAGAAAAGCCAGAGTCCGCCCCCACCGTATCTGCCACTTTGAGGAGGGATGAACCTGGAAGTTAAGGGCCCACGGAGGAGTTTTGTTGTCTGGAGATGTGGGCAGGGGCGGGGGTAAGTCATGAGGAATTTGCCCCTTTCAGTCCCTTCCCCAAAGTGGCTGCCCCACAGCGACTCCCCAGCCACACCCTCCCTGCCAGGCCTCCCGCAGGCTCCCCACCTGACAAGCCCGTACCTGTCTTCAGCCCTGCGGAACGGCCAAAGTTCCAGAGAGACCAGCCCTTGGCGTTTGGGGGGCTCCACTTGTGGTACGAGTTGCCCATGGTGCCCGTAGGTGCAACAGGCACCTTTCCCCGTCTCTTCCTCCTCACCCTGCCCCACCCACCCCCTTGTTGCTGGGGGGAGGAGGAGGAGGAGGAGGAACAGGGTGCTTACATGACTGAGCCAGGCAAGCCTTCTTTCTCCTTGGCTGGGTTTCCGTGGCACAGAGAGAGAGAGAGAGAGAGAGAGAGAGAGAGAGAGAGAGAGAGAGGCGCACAGGGCTCAGATCTGCCTTCCCATCCCTGTGTCTCTGGGCCGCTGCCTGCTTTCAGCACCCACTCGCTCCCTCCCTTGCTTGGTCACGGAGCCAATCGCAGCAGGCAAAGGGGAGGGGCGCGTGGGGTGGGGGTTGGCCTCTTGTCTTCTTCCTGCCCTGACAGCTTTGCTGCCTCCTAGCTCCATCTCTCGATCTCACTCCTCCACTGTCACCAGAAGGGTTTTGTTTCCAAAAAGTGAGGGGTGACCCAGCTAAAAGTTTGCCTGAATATTGCACCCCTCTGACTTGGGGGTGCTCACTGGAGCAGGAAAGAGATATTGCACATGCTCCAAAGCCCTCTTCCTGATTTACATGTTTTGGGGCCATGCCCGGGCACAGGTGGGCGCTTTGGCTGACAGAGTCCACAAGGCGGCAGCATTTTAGGGGGAGGACAAAAAAGTGACTCAGAATCTAGCTATCCTTCACTATACCTGTGGAAGTCATTTAACAGTCAAAAGCATTATAATTTTACTTGTCTGAAGCTTATCTATCTATCCATCCATCCATCCATCCACCTCAATTCCCTCCTTCACCCATGCACATTCATTTTTTCTCTTTCCCCAACATTCTGTCCCGTTTTAATTTTCTGTCACCTTTTGATTTCCTTGGCGATTTCCCCACGCAACTGCCAAACTGCTAAGGCACAAAGCAAGAGCAGCTGGGAAACAAAACAGACTTTGGAGAAACAAGCTATGGTTTGGTTGATTGTCGCTGGGACAACTCATGGTTTCTTCAACCACAGTTTAATGTAATGTGCAAACCCGGCCATTATTTATCACCTATGACAAAGAGTTCTGATAAGTTTGCACATTCTGGCCCATGCAAGTGCCAGTGCCTTGCATAAGAGGGCCTTAGGTAAGCTGTCCTCTGCCGCGACCTTCCCCACAAAATGAAAATGGTGGCAGCTGCTTCATTCAGCCCATCTCTGGTGGACACCAGGTTAAATATCCCCCCATTTGCAGCCGCCTTCGCTTAAGTTTACAGTGAAGGTGTAGCAACATCCACCAGAGAACCCCCTGAGCATAAGAGTGGAACTGGTATGGTTGCAAGTGCCTCATAATCTTCACTCTGCAGTTGTAATATATCAATCTTTTAGTGTGGCAGCACCTACACTTTGGAACTCCCTGCCTATTGATATGAGGCAGGCAAGCACCTTCACTTCTTTTCAGTGCCTACTAAAAACATTTCTTTTCAGGCAAACTTGCCCATATATGTAGAATGCTGACTTGTGTTTTAATCAGTTTTTAGCTTATTGTTTAATTATCTTTTGAACGTTTTAAACAGCTGCTTTACCCGTTTTTATTGACAATTTTATTGTTTTATTCTTTTGCGAACTGCTCTGAGGTTTTTTCCTCACAATCTAGCAGTACATACATTTTATGGCATGACTTAACATTTGCTCACAGTTTGGAGCAAGGCTGAAGATCCTGGTGTGATTAGGGGTTCCCCAATATATCCCATGGTCTTCTGTGGTACTAGGCCAGGGGTTTCCAGATGTTGATGGACTCAAACTCCCATCAGCCCTGACCACTAACTATACTGCCTACCAGAGGCGTACCTAGGGGTTGGTGAAACCAAACTCTGCTGGAACACAGGCCTGGGATGAGTTTGGGTGCAAAAAATCACCTATCAGACTATGGAGTGCATGGTGTAAATGTGTGTGCTGACGCGACGCCCCTGTCACAGCAAGTTGAAATGTGGGAGAAACTTCCCATTCTTCTCACAGCATAAAGACATGCACTTTTATTTTTATTTTTTGCCCTTTGCCCTCACACTCATTCTGAATGCTTCGAGTATTTGGGTCAAGTAAAATGTAGTCATTTCTAATGTGGCTATTGCGGTAAAGTGTTTTGGGGGGGTTGGCTGGGGGGGTGCCAATACAGCTCCTTGCCAAGGGCACAAGAGAACCCAGTCTGCCAACTACAGATGATTTGCTGAACATCTGGAGGACACCACATTATCTATCCCTAATCGAGGCAGATTGGCAGGTGGAAAATACTCAAATTACATATCACATCACAAGTGCTTTTAAAGAAATGTCAGAATCCAGGAAGGGCCTTCGGCAAGTCTTTCAGAGAATACAGGAAACTGCCTTGTACTACTGAGCCAGGCCTAGCATCAGGCCAACAGTGGGACTGTAAGGTCTCAGAAAAATGGGGGGGGGGGGGCGCAGTATTTATTTCCTAGCAGCCCTATTCAAAAAATTATTTTAAAATGCCATAGATTCTAATCTTTGGGCTTTCGGCATGCCAAGAAGGGGTGCAATCTTCTGACTACCTCAAGAAATTCCCTACCCCAAACCCCAACTTGCTCCTTAATCTTGACTAGAAGTGAGGTCCCCTGTTCTGCTACAAATACAAGGAAATCTCACAAATTATATTATTATGCGTACAATACTATACACAAGTTATAAAGCAGAAAGTAACCAGGACATATGCAGATGCTTACAACAATGCATATTACTTTATAAAACTCATAAGTACTAATATACTGGTAACATTCTTCTGTACAAAATACTGTACAGCGTAGGGCTTGACTGTTGTATATACATTTATATGTATAATCTATGTTTTTAAAAATGAGTCATTTTCTGTGTAATTAGTCAGGCTTACAAAAAAAAAGAAAAAAGAAAAGAAGGAAGGAAGGAAGGAAGGAAGGAAGGAAGGAAGGAAGGAAGGACACCAGACATTGCACAGGCAGATGGCATATAAGCAGGTCCTGAATATGAGTGGCAATCCATTGCAAGCGAAGCCCAATTGGATTGGACCCAGCAAAATCCACGTGTAAATCTATTTCAAATGGATTTCTCCTTCACCCAAATGCAAATTCTGCTCTACCATTACTGACCTACGGCCCCAAACAATGGTCATAGGACACCCCTGTAGCTGTTATTCTTTGCCCCATGGCCCACCCTGTCCTTTAAGATGCCATGAAAGGGAGTGGGTGGCACTGTGGTTTAAACCAATGAGTCTCTTGGGCTTGCCAATCAGAAGGTTGGTGATTCGAATCCACATGATGGGGTGAGCTCTCTTTGCTCTGTCCCAGCCGTTCAAAAGCATACCAATACAAGTAGATAAATAGGTGCCACTGCAGTGGGAAGGTGCCAGTAAATGGCATTTCCGTGTGCTGCTCTGGCACTCGTCACTGTGTCCCGTTGCACCAGAAGCAGTTTAGTCATGCTGGCTACATGACCCAGAAAGCTGTCTGCGGACAAACGCTGGCTCCCTCGGCCTGAAGCGAGATGAGCTCCACACCCCATAGTCAAATTCGACTGGACTTAACGGTCCAGGGGTCCTTTACCTTTGCCTAAGATGCCATGGCAGCATCTGTCCTGCCCCTTGCCAATAATTCAAAATTCAAAGAAAACAGAATGTATGAAAAGCAGATGTATGCAAACTGGCAGCCTTGCACTGCCCTAAAAATGGGCACCAAATCTGGAATTTATTTCAGCAGGACACCCCCTCCCTGCCAAGGGCTGAAATCTGTAAAAGGGAATGGAAGGAAAGCTTAATGAGTAAAGCTGATTAAATGAAACTCCTGAGTATGTTATGGGTCATTGGGGGTTAGCGGGTGAAACCAAGTTTTGGGAGAGTCTAAGCAGTTTACAGAAAGGCACTTGAGTTTCTGGGTCCCTCAAGAAGGAAACAAAAACCCTTCTGAGTGAAAACAAAAGCCTAACACCAAAAAGCCTAAGTTAAGATCTGAAATCATTAACAGAAATAAGCTAAACGTTTGCCAGCTATTTCCTGCTGAGACCTGATTTCTGTCCCTGCGGCTTGTGCCTTCCTCCTGCTGAAACCAAGATCCAAATCGATGGAAAGAAATGTCTCCCATTCCACCTGCTCCCGTGCAGTGAGCTCACTGGGTTCCATGGGACTTGCACCCAGGTAAGGGTGCCTAAGATGGCAGCCCTCACTGAATTGCCCCTGACTTCCTCACCTGAAGCTGGAGAAATACAGAAACTCAAAGGCACCTACACCGGTTTGACAAGTCAAATCCGTTCTAATTCATATTTGTTCAGCTCTTCACCTTCATTTCTCACCCTCTCCTGTGCCAGAGACCATGTCAATGATCATATTGTCTTATGAAAGAGCACGTTCCTCATACACAGAAATCTGACTCCAAAACAATTTGGTGAGTTTTAAAAATCAGATCTCAGATTATGCTGTTTGCAAAAGCATTTCTTGCACTTTCCCCTCCCCTCCAGGTGGAAGAGGCACACCTCTCTTTGTTCAGTCTGAGAAGCTCACCCTGGTTTCCAGCTCAAACCAGACACTGGATTCCTGTTGCCCACATTTTCAGAAATTTCACTCTTGGCCTTCTGCGCCCTGCAGATTAACAAAATTATTTCACAAACACTTGGAAACTATTTAAGCAATTAAGGTTGAGGCCAGCAACAGTGTGATTACTAACAGCTGAAGGAACCAGGAAGCCTTTCTAGCACAGCATGCAATTGAACCCTACGAAATAAATGGCATATTGTCACACATCACCTTGTTACTAACATCTCACATCTCTGCATTCTTCCTATGAGTCCTGGTTGCTTAATAGACTGATGCAGCTAGAGACAGTGCCAGGTAGGAGTGCAGTCTCCATTACAGGCCCATCTCAGCCTCATTGGGTGGTTTCATTTGGGAAAGCCACTGCTATCTTAGGAATTTAGCAAGCTGTCTTATGCCTAGCCAAGCCAATGGTCCCTCTGAACCCAGAATTGTTCTCTACCTCTGAGCCAGGATCCCTTTAGCATTGTTACCTGAGGACCAAGTTAGATGTGACTTAATTGGGCAATTAATGACTTAGTAGTGCAATTAACATGCACTACTGAGTTTTTTTTACAGAAAAGTAAACAGCAGCCAAGCAATGGAGGGTGGGAGAAGAAATTGCAGCATCCGGCCCTTGCAAATTAGGGAGAGTTAAACCCTTTCTACTTGAAACAGTCTCAGTGAAAATGCTCCCTTTCCACATTTTCCAACTTAATGCTAAAAGATACAACTCTTTTCCCCAGCCTTTGACAGCTAAAATATTCTGTTTTGTGGGACTCACCTATTTTTGCACAATGTATACTCTTCTGTTCATCTGGAATGGTTTTCCTTCTTTTTTATCATTGTAATGGTTTTATAGTAACTATTTTTTGAACTGCAAGTTATATTGTTGTGACCAACCCTGCAGCTTCATTGCAGGTAAGAAATCTGATAGATGATTGATAGATAGATAGATAGATAGATAGATAGATAGATAGATGATAGATATAGATAGATGCTGATTTATTATATCCTGCTCTCACCTGCTGTTTCATGTTCACTTGAAGCCACAGCTGGCCCAAGACATTTTGCCGCACTTTGCCTAACGACCAGGCTGGCTCTGCTTCAGGCTGCCTTGGAATGAAGTGGAGCACTGATCCATCTGGCGTTCCCTGCTCCACTTAGGGAAGACTCTCTAGGCTCCTTAGCAGGACTCTTCCCCTTTCCCAGGGGACTCTGCCACTGAGCTGTGCCCTCTACCACTTTGTGCCCAGCTCTGATGGATTTTTCCCAGCCCTGCTGCTAGGCATCATTTGGTCTGGGAATGGCCTGGAAACCAGGCCAAGTGTGCTGTGCTGCTCCCCCACCCCACTGATATTACACAGTAAAGCAAGGGGTCCACAACTGATGCAGGTGGTGCCACTGTGCCAGGCAGATCAAGAAGCAGGAGCCTACCTAGAAAAAATGAAAAAAGAGCCCTAGTAGATTAAGGGGGCAGGTATCTAGTTCAGCATCTTGCTCTTTCAGTGGTCAACCAGATGCCCTAATGGGAAGCCGAAAAGCAGGACTTGAGAGCAAGGGTACTCTCCCAACTTGTGCATCTCAGCAACTGGCATTCAGAAGCATGCTGCCTCCAAAAGAACTATCATCAGCACTCGAAATTCACCAGGCACCTGGTGCATTTTGCACCTGGCTATTGGCCACTTGCGACCAAGTGAAGATGTTCGATTGCCAGGATGGCGCCTGACGTCTCCACCATCTGGAGGTGCATGCCTGGGGATCCTTGGATCTTGACTGTTTTCAGATACTGACAACACATCCTGTAGAATTCTATTTGTTATATTTGATCAGAAAGAATTTCAGGAGCCAAAAAGTCATATTGAGAAATACGACTTTCGAGATGTCTGGCCCAAAAATGACAACTAGGTATTCCGTTTTGGCGACTGTAACCCTGGTTTAATGAGCCATTTGGTGTCTAGCTAATATATCTGAATGTCTAACACTGGGTAGCTTGGTCAGTGTTCCTCTGAAGAGGAACTGTATGGAAGCAGAATGGCCCTTTTCTCTAGAGTACTTGCTTGCTTGAGTCATCTGGATCTAGTCGCTTTGCAGATGCCTTGGTATGCCATTTGTGGCCTGGATTATGGGAGTCAAATCTTGGGGTGGAGGGGGTGATGTTGATGCCCATAGGCATCCTGCCTTTGGACCAAGCTTACAGGTCTCTTTCATCCCTTGTGATTCAACAAAGTAAATTTCACACCCACTCAAATTCCCAGGTATTCCTAGTACAGGAAAAGAGACATGAGCTTCAAACTAGCACTGCTCTGTGATGAAAATGAAGTGCACACAAGAACATGTATTTCAACGCTTGCAGGTTTTGCAGCAATGCAATGTCAGATCCTGTGTGTGTAAATGCACAGCTGGGGTCGGAGGAGAAGGAGAATAATCCCATTTGTTGGGAAAGTAATTTTTCAAAGTTGGCTGAATTTTCACTTCCGGGTTGTGTAACCCGTCATTCATGAAAGGGTTAAGCGGACTGTACCCTTCCTTTTTGAGGAGCCAAGAGATGGCAAGGATACTATTTATTAACAGAAGAGAGGAACTCAGCCAGGTAGCTGTAGGGAAAAATGCAGTTTAAAAGCAGCAGTTGGTATGGATGTTTGTATAAACAGGGAGGGTCCCCGACTGTTTCAGACTTTTAAAAATGAAAGTTACCAGGAGCC
Source organism: Podarcis cretensis (assembly GCF_951804945.1). Classification (NCBI taxonomy): domain Eukaryota; kingdom Metazoa; phylum Chordata; class Lepidosauria; order Squamata; family Lacertidae; genus Podarcis; species Podarcis cretensis. The sequence goes on from NC_137177.1 coordinate 35,564,837, forward strand.
TGCCTAAAGGAGGGAAGGGAAGATACTTCAACAGCACAGTGTTATGCATTCTCTCATCTTGTGCACACCATATGAGACACACACTCAAACCACAGGGATCCCACAAAAGAACCCCGGGAAATAAAGTTTGCAAAGTGTGTTGGGAATTGTAACTCTGAGCAGAAACTACAGTTCTCTGGATTCTGTTATGGAAGCTTTCTGCTTACTTGTTTCCAGGTAAGGATGTCCAGGCCAAGGAAGGAATGGGGGGAAAAGCAGGGAGCAGCTTTTCTTCCCACCAACTGACTTGTGGAACTCCTTGCCACAAAATAACAGCCAAGCCAAGAGCTCCGCTTGCTTTTAAAACAAAAAGAACCCGAACACAGATATAAGCACCAACAGCCTCTGGGCTCCCTATTATAACCCAGGGTTGAGCTGTGGAAGGAAGAAGCATCTGTGCGCACACATGTTTTCTGTTTATTAAAACAGACCAACTCTTCCTTGCAATTGCAGCCCGCGAGGACAAATAAATATGCAGTTGCAAGCTGCTAAAACAACAAAAACCACAGTGAAGACTTTGGGAAATATTAACAATCGCTCTTCTCTTTGGTCACAGAAGCCCAATTCTAACTGACAGGCACAAAGAGGAACTCCTTCATGGACAAGTTTGTTTCATTATGACAACTCTGCACTGCACAAATGCAGACTGCTTTTTCTTTTCTGACAGCTGGCACCTGTGTGAATTCCTTAGCTGGTCTCCAGAGCACAGAGAAATCAGATATAGTTTGAGGCAGTCACGCAGAAATCTTTTTTTTTAAATTGCCCCTGTCCTTGGCAACCCAGCACCCTCCAAATGTTGTTGGACTACAACTCTCATCAGCCCCAGGTCAGCACACCAGCTTGCAGTCCAACAACACCTGGAGGGTGCCAGGTTGGCAGAGGCTGCTTTCACACTCTGTGCAACATGACGGCGAGGAATTTTTTAAAGGAGTTTTCCAGCTCTGGCCTTCCCCCAATCTCAGCTCGCAGCGGGTAGAGAGGTCAAGAAAAGATTCTGTAATCAGCATGGCCTTTAATCAATGGCATCTATATAAATATACAAATTACAAAATTACAGCGAAGGTGCCTTTTAAACTATCAGTTGACAAATTGCACCAATTATTTTGTTAAAGCTTGCAGGCACAGGCAGAGTGGATGGATGTGTGGATAACACAGGATGCTGGAGCAATCATTAAGGAGGAGGGGGCAATTCAAGAGCCCTCGTATGGTGGTAGGGAGAAGACTTAATGCAGCCTTTCAGATGCTTTTGGACTACAACTCCCATTAGTCCCAGCCAGCCATTAGTAAAGGCTGTTTTAACATAGGAAGCAAGGGAGATGTCTGTGTGAGGCTCTGGGGGTCCTACTGCAGTAGATAAAGGTAAAGGGACCCCTGACCATTAGGTCCAGTCGTGACCGACTCTGGGGTTGTGCCGCTCCGGCGTACAGCTTCCGGGTCATGTGGCCAGCATGACTAAGCCACTAAGTGCTTTCGAACTGCTAGGTTGGCAGGAGCAGGGACTGAGCAACGGGAGCTCACCCCGTCACGGGGATTCGAACTGCCGACCTTCTGATTAGCAAGTCCTAGGCTCTGTGGTTTAACCCACAGCGCCACCCACGTCCCTACTGCAGTAGATAGGTGGGAACAAACTGGTCCCAGGAAATCACCTGGCCCAGCACTTGAGAGTTTTCTTCTTAAGAAAAAAGAAAGAACACAAGCACCAGACAAAAATTCACCAAGCACTTCATGCGTGAACACGCCCTGCGAGTCTTCAGAATGGGCAGCTTAGCCAAGAAATCCTGTTTCATGCCTGGCTTGTGGGCAGACGGCCTTGCTGGGATATTTTTGTGGCTCTGCGCCACATACCTGCACTTACCCCCCTGCCTGCTGTATTCATTAGTCCAGAATAGGAGGCACTGCACAGCCAAGGAGAGTGGGCTGCCCTTCAACTGGACGCCAAGCCCCACCAAGCCAGGAAGCTCAGGAAGAGATAAAGAATTACCTGTCATTCAGAAGACATCTTAAGGCAGCCCTGTTCAGGGAAGTTTTTAATATGTAATGCTGTATTGTTTTTAACACTGATTGGGAGCCGCCCAGAGTGGCTGGGGAAACTCAGCCAGATGGGCGGGGTATAAATAATAAATTATTATTATTATTATTATTATTACTGGGTGACTTCAGCCCCCCTCTCCCCCTGCCTAAGCCTACTCCATGGAGTAGATGTGAGGAGGATACAATAAGGTAAGCCCAAGTATGTTGGAAAAGCGAGAGAGGATTCTTTCACCGGCTTCGGCTAGTATCCCAACTATGTCCATTCCTTGACCACATGCACTGCTAATATCAAAGCTGGATTACTGCAAGGCACTCTATGTGGGGCTGCCCTTAAGGTGGGTCCAGAGGCTGCAGCTGCTGCAGATTGCTTAACGCAGCACCCTAAGCCCCAACATGTAATGCCTTTGCTAAACAAATTGCACTGGCTCCCAGTATGCCACTGGACCGAGTTTAATTATTTGCTTTTGGTATGCAAAACCTCTATTGCCACAGTACATATTTTAAGCCCTTGGGAAACGCCTTAACTGCCCTGAATCTCAGCCAGGGAACTATAGTTCTAGGCCAGCCTTCCCCAACCTGGCGCTCTCCAGATGGACTGGACTACAACTCCCATCAGCCTCAGCCAAGGCTGGGGGAGGCTGTTCAGTGCAGAGGGTCCTGTCCTGGTGGCCTGAGTGGGGGATTGAACCTGTGCACCAGCAGTACAGCTCCAGGCAGTGCCCTCCCCTTCCTGCACAAAGCTGAGCATAACGCCAGTACATGTGGTGGAGGGAGGGAGGTGTGACATCTAAATCGCTTTCAAACTGGTTTGAATTTCAGCATAGAGGCCCTTTACATATTTGTGGAGCCAAGGCCCTTTGCAATGATCCCTCTTGGGTGCCTAGAGCAACAGGTGTCTGGTCTTGGCTGACCCACAGTGGTAGGGTCTAGTTCACAAAGGGAAACAAACAAACAAAAATGGCCCTTGAGAGTTGAGCGTAGATTTTTCAACACCTGGAAGGCCCAGCTCCATCAGGTAAAATCCACACCCCAGCCTGTAAAAAAGGAGCAAGAGGGTCATGCCTTGTAGAGTATCCTGCAAATTAGATGCAATATACAGAAAGGAGGAACAGAAGCAATTAAAAGGGGCAAAGCAGCTGCCCTTTCCTTAGCAGTGCTGGTGACAAGCTGAATTGTGTGTAAGGATCTGAGTCCAGTTCAAGGTTGAGCAGCAAACCAAGGTTGTGTCAGCAAGCTCAGCCAGACCGTCACTCTGCAAACAGGCAAAGTTGTTGCCTGGGGAAGCAGCACATGGCAACATCAGTGGCATTGGGTTTCTGCAGATTGTTGTTGTTGTGAGCTTAAGGGCGGGCTTTCCTTGGGAAAGGAGCAGAGCAAGGGGAACACCACTCAGACCCATGCTTTCTAGGCATAGAACAAGAGGAAGTGTTGATAACACGCTCTCATTAAATGTATATCCTGGGAAGGGATGCTACTTTTGCATGGAGTCAATCCTAGGTCCATTCCATCCATAGGCTTTTTGGGGATTGAAAACATTTACACATACTTCTTCCCCTAAAATATGTATTTTGTACTATTTCCCCCCACCCACCCATATGAAATAGGCATTTTTATGCACTTTTGAACTGGAACTACAAAATTCAGAGAAGGGTGTAATCCAATGGACAGCTGTGTTCAAGACTAGCATATTAGGTTGGTTTGCTTCAAAATGTGGGCCAAATTGATTTCTCTTCCATTTCCTACATTTCAGACGCATCTCTTAGTGTGGATACATACCTAGTGCCTGTCTTGCCAGACAGAAGACTGAGAACAGAAGAGATATCAAATCAAGGAGCGGGAACATAAATGTACACACCAGCATCATTTCAAGAGCAGAAAAGTCAGCATGGAGCCGAAATTCTCTCTCTGCCAACCTTTCCCAACCTGGTTCCCTCCAGATGTTTCGGACTCCCATCACCCTCACCCAACACAGTCATAAAATGCTGGGGGCTTGTGGGAGTTGTAGTCTGAAAGATCTGGAGGGCACCAGGTTGGGGAAGGCTGGTCTACACCCTCAGCTGGAAACTTTATGGTCCTCTTGCCATCTGAGCCATCAGCTGCATCCTGCTGTAACTGCTGGCAGTGGCCAACCTGACCGCCATCCACATGCGGCGGATCCAGTCCCCACCTGAGCATAGGCAGCTTCAGCCACGCTGCCCAATAGTGGAATGCGCTGCAGCACCCCAAATTACATGAAAGAAACTAGTAAAAACCTAATAATAACCATCTCAATTTTTATAGGTCTTTCACTCTACTGTCAGAAGGCGCTATAAACCAGTCCCCAAGTTCCTGCCCAGCTGGAACTGCACCGGAAGGCCTTGCCACCCACCACAACACAGAACGTGACCAACCCAAGGCCACGTGGCCGGCAGTCACCATTGCCCTGGGAAGATCATCTCCTAACTAGGCCATGGCAGCTTCTGAGCCTTGCCTGGTAGGAGGTGAGCGGCTTCAGCAGCCGGAGCTGAAAGGGTTGAACAGGGTGTGGCTCTTCCACGTTATGTTTCTTGAAACCAGAGAGTATGTTGTGATGACAGACTTTGGTGATTTCATCCAGCAGCAGCAGCTCATGGGAATCGTAACAAGCCATCTTGCGTGGGTGAAAGAGGGCAAGGAAAGAACCCCAATGGCTGTTTCCCTCTCTCCTACGTAATCCTAAATATTTCCACCGGCAGATCCTTCTGCCCACATGTTTCAAGCACTTTTGGTTGTTCAGGAGGCACCCAGTTTGAACCTTGTTTTCAAGCAGTTGTCCCTCTTTATTTTTCATCTAACAGATTTGTAGACCACTTTTCAGGAATCCACCCCTCCCCCCACACACAAAATGGCTTGTGAAGAAATATAAGCCAAAATAAAATAAAAAATACAATACTAAAATCAACTAAAACCAACATTTGTTTCAGGGCACTACTAAAAGCAACTTCGGCGTTTTGCTTTTTTTTTTTTTTTTTTTTTTGCATTTCCTTGCCAAGAGGTCCAACAGTTCTAGAGACTATTTGTGGTCATTTTGACCTTAAAAACCCCTCTAAGCCTGGGATCTGTAGGATCCCCTACTTTCACATGTGCCACTGAGCCAGTAAATAACAGCTTCAGGATCCCAGCCTAGAGTTCCATCACTTCAGGAGGCCAGGTCAGTCTCAGGAAGCCTTTCTTCCAGTGGCCTCAGGGCTTTTGAATGGTCTCCCAGAGGCAGGATGTATAGAAAGGTACATATTTTGAGAAACTAGTGTGGTTATTTTCCCCCACCTAGAACAGCCATGATTCTGAATTTGTGGCCTGTGCAACACACAGCCCTGCTTCCCATTGCAAAGCTATGCTCCAGTCACTTACTCTATCCAAACCAACAGTCTGACCACTGGAGCAGCATCCCTCTGTCCCACCAAAGAGGTATGCTTACATCTTCAAAGATGCAAGAAGAGCCTGGATGAGGCCGCAGCCCAGGCATGGGCAAACTCAGCCCTCCAGATGTTTTGAGACTACAACTCCCATCATCCCTAGCTAACAGGTCATGGATGATGGGAGTTGTAGTCTCAAAACATCTGGAGGGCCGAGTTTGCCTATGCCTGCCCTAGCCCTATCCAGCCCAGCATCCTTTTTCCACCGTGGCCAACCAGATGCTTCTGCTTTTATAAAGGAACTGATTGATAAGTAATCCCTGAATCTGCAGGATATTCTGGCTTCACTTCTAAGCATTAGGCAGGTGGCGTATTGCCTTTCTTTTTTACCAACAGTCTGCATTTAAATAAACCAAAGTGTCAATAGCACTCTCCTCTCCCCCAGAATCTGAGAAACAAAACTTGCCCTGCACAAAAGCTGCTCCAACTTGTGATTGCCTGCTAGAGATACCCATGCGAAGCAGAGTGCACATCAAATTATAAATTGCAATATAAGGGTTATAGTAAGCCTAGTCCTTACGCTGCAGGGAGGAGGCAGGCAGGCAGGCAGGGGGCTGGATGCCTTAAGTCATAGAATCATAGCTGGAAAGGTTCTATGAACCCTGAGGGTCAAAGAATCATAGACTCATAGAATTGTAGAACTGGAAGGGATCCTGAGGATCTAGTCCAACCCCTTGCAATGCAGGAATCCTGCCCACAGCTACCCCTGGGTGGACTCGAACCACCAACCTACGGGCCCACAAGCAGAGACATAAGCTGTTTTCCCTAGTATTAGACCAATCTGATCCCTCCAGATGTTTTGGATTACAGCCCACATAGGCTGTGGCTGATAAAAATGAAACATCTGGAGGGCACCAGGTTGGGGAAGGCGGGATTAGACTCAGGATCAGAGTGAAATTCATGGGTCCCTCTTAAGGGTAGGACTCAGAGGGGCGATGTTTTCTGAACTGACTGGACAGTGAGCCCCTTCAGCATGCTTCCCTGTAACTCTAAGCCCTCCAGTGCCCATGTACAAATATTGAAGAGGGCACCAGCAGTAAAGAAATGAGAGGTCTGTACATCTGCATTTGCCATCATGCAATAGCACTGAATCTTAAGGGCTGTGACTTCTCTGGCCTTTTCTTGGGGGAAGCTCTAGCAAAAGTGCTGAGAATTGATATTTGGAAATTGTGCCTGTAAGAGGGTAGAGAAGCAGAACTCAGAAGAAGAGGCAGAGGCAGGAATTGTGCGGATGGGTGGTGAACTCCCATAGGAAGCGAGAACTGCAGCCAACTCACTTTGAGGTTTCTAAGCTGATCCAAAGAAAAGTACGCCTGTCTTGAGAAGGTCAAACGCACATCAGGGCAAGTCTGCACATCATGGTAAGCCCTGGTGTATGGCTTATTGGGCTCAAGCAGGTGGATGGTGTCCACTGCCCAAACCCTCCTTCCAATCACAAGCAAGAGCAACAGGCAGGAAGTCTTGGTGTGGTGTTACTTCCCAACAGAGTGAGACTGTGGTTTGCATCTCCCTAAAGCAGCTTTCTTGGGACCCCAGATGTTGCTGGACTTCAACTCCCATAAAATTATCTTATCTATTTTTTATTTAACAAAATTTATATACTGACTGATCATAATAAAACCTCTGAGGGGTCCTAGTCTGACACTCTAACCACTACACTACCACGCAGCTCATTCCCAAAACACCAAAAGCCAAGGTACGTTCTTAAGGCAGCAGCCCCTCGCTGAAGTTTATCAGGTCTAGGACTGGTCAGTGCCGGGATGGGAGACTGCCTGGGAACCTCATGTACATATCAAGATAAGCTCTGCGGTGGGAGAAAGGCAGGATATGCATTTTAAGAAAAATAAATACTTGCAGTATTGCTATATTCAAATGAGGCCATTCATTCCCACCATGCTCACTGCCCACGAGCAGGTCTGGCTTTCAAGAGGGTCTGTCAGAATGGCCTCCTCAAGAGAGCTCTTGGGAGCTGATGGAGACGTGTCAGAGGAAGCTGCTGCTCACCTGTGTTACTGTCCTGGAAGGTTTTTACTCTTTGATTTACAAGGATCTGATGTGTGCTGTTTTTATATATTGTAGTGAGTCGCCTCAAGCACAAGAGAGACAGGAGCCATAAAAAGATAAATTTAAGGCACTTAAAGTGACTATCTGCCTTTTCTAGGGGATGTTCACAAAAGTATCTCATTTCAGACTTTTCCTCAGTAAAGCCTCACGGATCCCACACACAAATGTCAGATTCCCAACTTCTTGCAAATACAATCCCAGCCCTGCGTACAGATCCACAACCAGAAGACAAGGGAATAAACTGAACCTGGTCCTCTCAAGGTAACCCATTGTGTATTTTGAAAACAGGCTCCTCTCAAGAGACTTCTATTCTTCAAACTGAAGCAGCAACTGGGGTCCTAGGTGCTGAGCCAAAACAGCAAAGGGTGCCCATCACTTGTAAGCTTCCTGGGGCAGGGAGGAAGGGGGCATCTGGCTGCCCACTGCTGGGAACATAAAGCTGCACTAGCTGGACTTTTGGCCTGACCTAGCAAGCCATCGCTTCTGCACTGCAGCCTTTCCCCATATTCTCCAGACCTCTGGTCACGGTAGATGTTCTTCTTTGGATTCTTTCCAGCTTCTCTCATGCCATTCTTGAGAGTTCAACAACCAGTATTCAGCTCAGTTCTGCATTCAGAGTTGAACATGGTACCCTGGTGCCAAGTGGAGGGGGGCCAGGAGAGGACTTCCATGTCTCATTCATGTTCCACACCAAGATGGTGCCTGTTTGCTTTGGAAAGGTGCTACAGTGCTGGTTCGTGATCACCTTGTCCCTTGGGCTTTTTGTCTGCCCTGCCAGGGTTGAAAAGCACAAGCGCACCTGGACAAGGGGACAAAGGAGCAAGCAGCTCAAGGGCCAAGGCAGGTTGGACTCCTGCATTTTAGGGGGTTGGACTAGATGCCCCTTGGGGGACTCTTCCAAGTTCCAACTCTACAATTCTATGATTCTGTGAAAAGACTGGCATCTGCAGCAGCTCTCCAGGGGCTGGAAGCCAACAGACACATGGCAGGGGATGGGCAGCGCTGGAAGGGAATGGGCAGATAATAGTGCAAGTTCACACTGAGAGCACATCGTAGGTCTCTTAACATGAGCAGGCTGCCACTACAAGAAAAGAAGTGGGTGGGGCTGAGTAAAACAAAGGACCACCCAGACAAGGCCAGAGTTCCTCTGAACCAAGCCGGTACCAAGAGAAGCTTCTGGGTTGATGGGTCTGAAAAGTAGCTGCCCATCCCTCTTTGGCCAAGAGGCTTCCTGAGCTCTTTAGAATGCCAAATGCCACATCTGCCAAAGTGCCAGGACAAAAACAACATCCAGCTGCTTATGATGTCATGGACACAGGGCTATCAGCATGCAGAGTTTGGCAATGTCACAATTAAGCATGCCTCCCTGGGTCAGCACCACAGGTACACACCCATTTCCCAAAAGGTTTTCTTCTGATTCTAAAGGGTGGCAATGGCAGCAGCCCAGAGGATGCCCCCCCTCCCCCCATCCTCAGAACAGTGGTTTAACTTGGCCAGAGTAGGAGGAGTCTCCTTTCACTTGCTTAAATGCTCCATTGGGACATTGCTCTAGGTTTATCAGTGTAGTTATTATTACTGTTTATGCCACTTGTGGCATCTGTGACATAGATTGGCTACCCGGGAGTCTGCTTCACTCCAACTCAGCACAGGCATGTTCACAAAGACCAACCATGCCAACACATTGTGTGGAGTTTTTCTGCACCTCTTCACTCCACATCAAAGTAAATTGGGGAGGAGGCGCTTCCAACACAGTACAGCAGCCTCCTTCCTTTTTTTCCCACCAACCTGGGTGTACATCACAGTGTGCACAGGGGAGAAACCGTTTGGATGTATGGAGAGAGCAAAGAGCTTCACCGATAGTGGAAACCTTAGAAAACATCAACAACATGCACAGGGGAGAAACTATGTTGAGATTCCTGCATTGCAAGGAGTTGGACTAGATGACCCTTCCAACTCTGCAATTCTATTATTCTAAAAAAAACTAAAAAAAACCCATAGTGGAGACAGGCTCAGGGTGGGGCCAGAGCCGCAGTTCAGCTTGTGCAAAACAGCCGTGCGGACTGGGGAAGCATCTGGAGCTGCTCCAGATTTCTCTCAGGATCTCTGACCTCATGAGTCAGAGGGAGAAGGAACATGCCCACTGAACCAGCAACAGCCTTGGGTAGAAATGGAATTTGCAATGGGGGGGGGGGGGTAGATGGGGGCGGGTAGGAAGGAGAGGCCCACACCTCATGCTGCTAGAAAGAGCGAGCTGGCTGCAATTGCCCAGCCCCCAGAAGAACCAAATGCAGTTCTCTCCCTGCAAATACACACACAGGTTACCCAAAACTAGGACCTGCTACACTCCGTACTGACAGAAAGACACTTTTGCTGCTGAAGAGGAAAGTCAAAATGATGACCCACAGCTCCAAACAGGCACTCTTTAAAATAAAAAGATGGAGATGGGGACAGGAAAATCCCCCTGGGAGGTAGCACAGGGGGCCACGTCTCAGACTGTTTTGTGCCATGCTGCAGATTCCATGCCCCTTTCCTCCTTCTTCTGAACTTAAAAACACACACATTTTCTCTCAGTCGTGGTGGTGAGTGCCATGCAGGTGAGAGCCCAGCCACTGGCCATCTTAACTTGCCCAGGGGCACTCTGCACATTTATGCAACTTTGTGCCCTGAGCCTGTGCCCCAGTCCTCGAAGCGCCACCCACACCTGTTTCAAGCAAGGCGAGGAGGGAATGGGTTAAGTTGGCATGAGGAAGTAAGTCAAAGAATGGCGGAAGGCTGGTCAGAATGGCATTATAAAGGCTTGCCTGGGAATTTGTTGGCAGCCCACTCAGCCATGGGCTATAACTGGGGCCTGGTTTCAGTAAGGTGGGGCAGAGTCATGGATCATGTGAAGGATTGATAAAGCAGGACAAATGTCTCAGGAAGGGAAAGCAACTTTAGGCAACTTGGGCTTCACCTTGGAATCAACTTTCAGTTACAAGGAGCAGACTTGGAATGGGCGACATATTCACTGTAACATTGTTCACGTGCAGATCTAAAGCAGTTGAACCCAGCTCTATTCTCTAAGTACAACCTTTGGCAAAAATTCAGAGCTTCGTCTAGGCCAGGAAATCACAGGGGCCGAGTCCAAGTTAGCACGCGATTTCCGTCCCACGGCGTATCCCTTGAGCATGCGGAAATATTCATAAAACCGAGTCTAGCTAACCATGTGCAGAGCGCCTTCCCGCCGCCACCGTGGAAACACGACCAGCCCCAGGCCAGGGCTTGGCTCGGGCTGGCACTCGCCCCAGCTCCACCCTGGCAAGTGTGAAGCAAGACCACGGGAAGACCCGTTAAGCATGTGCAGAGCGCTCTTCAGACCCCTCCCGCCCCGCAGCTGGGATCCGGCTAGCGACCCGCGCTGTCGCCGCGCCTTACCTTTGCCCTTGTGGCGCTCGTCGTGCTTCTTGCCCTCCGCAGGGGGCGCGCCAGGAGGGCCCTTCGGCTTCTTCTTCCGCCTGCCCCGCAGCCAGCTGAAGGCCCTGCGCAGGCTAGACGAGCCGGACTTGGGCTTCTTCTTCTTGGGGGGTGAGGCGGCGGGGGAGCCGCCTCCCTTCTCCGCGGGGATCCAGGTGTCCTCGGCGAGCGCCGCCGCAGGTGCGCTCTTGCCGGACATCTCCCTGGCGGGCGGCCAAACGTGGAGAGGACGCGGGGGGTGCAAGACGGCCCCGCCGCAGCCGCCGCTTGCTTTCCGGGGGTCACAGGCGGCGGGGAGCCGGTGCCGCCGCCGGGCTGGCCATGGGAGGCCCCCGCTTCGCTACACAGGACGCCCTGCCTCTTTCTCGCCTCCGGAGGGGGGCCCAGCGGCTGCGCCCCGCGCTCCCGCGCCAAAGTTTCCCCGACGCGCCGCTTCTCCCGCTCTCGGGCCCCGGGGAGCCTCTCCCGGCTCCGCCGCGCCCCGATGCCCGCCCCTCGTGCGCGCGTCCACCGCTCGGCAAGGCGCAAAGGCAGCCGCCGCCGGGGAAAGTTTCTCCCGGACGGGAGGGCGTGTGGGGTGGCCGGGCGGGGCCTGCCGAGCGCGCCGGGGTGTGGAGAGGCTCCCCCCCTCCTCCGACACTCCGCCTCCGCGCCGCGCTCGTTGCAGCTCGCCGCCGCCGCTCCAGTCTCCAGCTCGGGGACACGCGCGCCTTGGCGAGGATGGGGGCCCTCCCTTGTCTAGGTGAGTAAGAGAGGGAGACCCGAGAGGTTTGGACCTGGCAAAGGGCGTGGGGTATGCGGGGGGCTGGCCGGGCTTCTGCCTGAAAGGAGATCCCACGCTTCCATTCAGTCCCGGGACCTATTTTCCATACCAGTCTTAGCCTCTGCCTATGAGGAGTTTCCACGCCATTCAGCCCCGGAGTCTATTTTCCATACCAGAGTCCGGCTCTTAGATTCTGTAGGAATCAAGACGAAAGTGCAGTTGAGCATGTGCAGAGGTAAGCCTTGAGTTTTCACCGCAGTTCTAAAGATCTCTGTCGTCTTAGACTAAAAGTTCTACTTTTTTGGCCTGTACTGTAATTAGCATACTGGGCACCCTCCATGGAAACTCTCTCTAATCCTGCACACACACACACCTCTGATGCAGCCAATTTGCGGCAAATCCCATGCTAGATGTCTGTAGCACCATCACAAAATAAAGGGGGGATTTCACAAAGTAATATTTCTGGTGATCACCAATGACCCTGGGACCCTTAAGACACCCCAAGAGGAAATGATCCAAACTCTGCCTGCTCTGTTGCTGTGCCATTTGACTCTCATGTGTTCTAATTCCTCCATCAAAATGGTTGGATCCAGAAACATCTTATCTAGGGACACATAATGGGCCCACCTTGTGCTAGTGGAAGCCACTTGTCCTCCTCATGCTTCCAACTACCATGCCAATTCTTTCTGGGTATGAAAGAAAAGCTCAGATAGCCAGTGACTAGCAGAAGACTGCAGCTACTACAGCCAATGTCTGTTCACCAGAAGAGAATAATGTGTGCCTGCCAGGGCCAGGCGTGCAGAAATGGCATCGTAGCCCATGAGGAGTCAACCTGTGGCACAGAGAGTGTCAAGGGGCACCAGCCTGGCTGGGACATAGTCTTTCCAGTCCTGTACTGCTGGTGCCTGTTTCTCATCTGGTCAAGATGCAGGGGGGGGGGGGGATGCCTGTGTGCTGTGGGGAGCACTCTGTCTCCATCCTATGGGCAAGACTGGTAAAAAGACTGGCCACTGTGGAGCAGAGCTGGTCGTCTTAATCACAGGCAGCTGCACATACCTTCAGTTGCAAAAGCTAAAGGGGCCATGAGTTACACTGTTATGGCTCCAGCCAAGGTGTCCTTAGGCTTGTGATCCTGACTCAAGCAGGGAGGTGGGCTAGATGGTCTACCATACCCAAAAAAACCTTGATGATTCTGTTATCTTTAACAAAGAATTCCTACCACCCTCAGCAAGCAACAACTCTCTAGGTTCTTTGAAGAAAACCATGGACTTTGGACCACTCCTTTAGTTGTCTACAGTCGACATGCCCTCTGTTTCCCACTCCTGTTCTTTGTCTAATCATTCAGGATAAAAAAATAAAATGGAACAGCTTCATTAAGCCAACTGGGTTCTCTGTCTTTTTCGTGAACCCATCTATGGGGCTCACCACTCCTATCCTATCCTAAATCCACATTTCCAGGTCAGACTTGCAGCTGCTCTTATCATGCTAACCACACTGTGTGTTACACTTGCCTGATTCCAAACCAGGCCATTGGTCTGCCTAGGTCAGTATTGTCATTTTATTGACACTGGCTGGCAGTGGCTTTCATTCCGGAGTCTCAGGCATGGCTCCTTCCCACCCTATTTGGAGATACAAGGGAATGAATCTGGGAGCTTCTACATGCAGAGCCTGTGCTCTGCCACTGAGCAATGGCTGTTCCTGAAGGCAGGGCCAGCCCAAGGCATTTTGGCACCTGAGGCAAACCACAAAAAAGCACCTCCCTCCCAGCCAAGGAAGAAGGGATGAGCAAAGTTCTGCATCAGGAACACGGGGGGGGGGGGGGAAATAAGCATCTGCATCGGGGTCTGCTGCCCCCATGTACCCTGCCACCTGAGGCTGTGGCCTCACCTTGCCTCTTGGGTGAGCCGGCCCTGCCTGAAGGAAAACAGCAAGGACAGAGTAACAAGCATAATTGTGTAGAGTCAAAATATTGCAGAGTTGTGCAGAATGCAGTGAAAAACAACAGACAAAAGTGATATTGTTTGTTTATTTATAAATAACTTTTATGCCATTTTCATTGCTCTAGGGGTTCATGTGCTTTTGTCGGCTGCTTTTTCATATCTTTGGGGACCTTCTCCTTTGTTTCAGAATGCAACAATAAAGACCTGGTTCAGTAGGCCAGGCTATGGTATAGTGAGAACAGCCAGACTCCCTGAAAGGAACTTGCAGTCACTTTGCTCTTCCCCAGCCTGTTTTTCTGCCGCTGTGCCAAGATGTGGCTTAGCATGTTGTCCAAACCAGGACTTGTGGGTTAAGCTCTCTCCTCGCTAACCATGAGCTGTAGCCAAGTACAAACCTTAACTACCAGTCCCAGTTCAGATGACTCACAAAGCAGCAAAAAGTAGCAGGCAGGACTCTGGGCACCTGCCTGTTTGTGCAATCTTGCCAAGTCATAGTTTGGCTTGCCATGTTGCATGAGCCAGCTTGGTCCTTCTATAGGGGGGAAGTCTGCCCTCTGGTTTTGGTGTCTTAACGCAACCTATAGAAGCAGGAACCTCTTCCAGTGCAAGCAAATCTAAGCATGTGGACTGTGGCATAAGGTGGAATTTCTGCAAGACAGATTCATAGTTTCTCAAGTGTATCAAGACATTTGCTAACAAACAGGCAAATTGCAAGCTGGCTGAGGAAGGCTGCCAAGAAGGGCTAGGAATGAGAGCTGTGTGTATATGACTCAGCTTCTCTGAGCGTGTGGTTTGCTTCTTTGATGCATCCTAAAGATGCTGTGATGCATCCTATTATTACTGTTTTAAACTGTTTTTAATGTATTTCATATTGCTGCAACCTGTCCTGGGACCTTTTGGTGAAGGGTGAGTAGCAATAATAATTACTAACAATAATAACTGGTGCACAGCAGTTCTTTTGTTTTTTTCACCCTACATTATTTTTTCTGTTTCTGGAACTGTTGCAATAAATCTCTGTAGCAGGAAGTGGAGAAGAAACCAAAGGCTACTGCTTACATATGCACACACCACCAGACAACAAATGAGGTTCCCCAATAATGCTCCGTGTTAAAAGAGTGCACCATGTATGTATGTTTGGATGCATGCACAACATTCCCCTCACTTTTGAACTCCAAGACATGTGTATAGGAAGCACCCCTGGAATGAACGCATGTACTTACCATATAAGCACTATGTGAGGCACACAGTCTAGATCTTTTTTTAAGCAAAAGCCTTTTATAGAGAAATCGCTGTTTCTGTACATGCATAAAGCTCCTTTGTCCATTCCTTAATTGAGCAGGATGTTTGGGCTCTTCTTGAAAACAAAGCCATGTTTCTGAGGACTGACACAGCAGCCTGCCTAAATTACTGCAAACCCTTTGGTAAGTTCAAGGAATGGCCACAAAGTATTGTGTTTTAGAGGAGGCACTTTGGAAGAGGGACTTCAAGCATCGTCCCATGTCCTTCTGCAGAGAGATGCTATTTGCAGCAACTGTCCTTCCTCCAACCTCACCTGTACAGAGTGTTGTGATAACAAACCAAACAGAGCATGCAAACCTTTTAAGCCTGTTTCACAGACTTCTGGAAAGGCACACTTCTGCCATTTGTCTCCAGTGCTCAGTGTGGGGCACTGTTGGACATAACTGAGACAGGCTTAAATTTCCCACTTAATTGTTTACCTCCCACTTTGAGCATCATCGGCCTTGGCTTCCCTGGCCCAAATCTCGCCCATCACCAACCACCTGTTCACTACAGTCACATATGAACATTTGAAGCTGCCTTATACCACCATTGGTCCTAGCCAGCATTGCCTTCTCTGGTTAGCAGTGATTCTTCAGGTCTTTCCCAAGACCTAAGTGCATAAGGACCAGGGCCCAGCTTTGGGCCAAAACAGCTCCACATCAGCATAGTACACCAGGGCTGAAAGGTCTGCACTGAGCGCGCAGCCACACTTAACCTTAGTTCCATACTTTCTAGATACAGGCCTGTGCTTTAAAACTCCATGTCTCTCACTTACGCTCTCTCTCTCTTTAGCCATGGTGCTTTCCCCATGAAAACCCGCTCTTTACTGCTGAATCAGAACAAACAACAATTCGGGTTTTTCACAGGTGGCCATTTGCTAAAAGAGTGCTTGGACACGGAGCTTTAAAGTGTGGACCTGTGCTTAAAAATCCAGCAGAAAAGGAAGTCTGGATGAGACCAGGTTGTCAGTACATTGTTATGGCTGTGGGGGTTGTCTTAAGGAGCACCTGCACTTCAGAACTGACCACAACACCTTCCCAGAAGTACACATACAGAACCATAATTAGGTACCAAACAGAAAAATAAGAAAAATCAGCTGTACTTTGAGCTCACTTCTTTGGGGTGGGGGAGCAGGATGGGAGGGTCTCGACACTCCCACAAATACAATGAGTGTCCTTTGGTGAGGAGCGGGCACACAGCTCACCTAGTTGCCTCCCTGTCCTTGGGAGTCTCTCCTTCCCTGGAATTTTATCTTCTTCTCTTCCTCCCACCAACCTATGGAATGCTTGTTTTATAGATCAAGGACCCTATTCAAAATACCTAAACTGAAGTATGATTCACAGTAAAAGAGTGAGCAGCATTTTTTGAGGCTTCTGCCAAAGTGATCAATGGCCTCTTGTAGGCCCTTCCAAAACACTGGGGAGAATTTTCCTGGGTGATAAGATTTGGATGTCCAGCATGCAGGCAGGCAGCTTTGTATGCAGAATGGCAATGCTCACAAACTTTCCCTACCCCATCATGGAAACTGAAAGCAGAGTGGAAAGAGGCTCCGTGTCACTTTCCAGTGCCCAAAGTTATAGTCTTTTTTCCCTCCTTCTCTCCAACCCCCAACCCCCAACCCCCACCCCTTGCAAGTCACCAATCCAGCCACTCCAAAGATCAAAACTGGGAAAGGCTATTATTCAATGACTCTCAATTTCCACATGAGGATGAGGAGGACAGAGCCAAGTTTCATTTCACATTTGCACTTTGAGCCAGCTTTAGTCCATTTTTAAGCCTCAGGCTCAAAGGCTTCTTGCTCTTAAGATGGCACAGCAGGAACAAGACAGGGAACTAGTTTTCTTCAGGAGCTCAGAAGGTGCTGTTCAGCTCATTTTCAGCTTCTCTGATAAACACTTTGCCAATGCTGTTTTTCTCAGGTAGAAACTCACACTGGAATTTGGGTGGGAGGGAAGTGCTGGTGAGGATCTCAGTGTTCACTTCCATGAGAAAATTGTGTCACTCCTCTCGATCATTTTTGCTTGCACTCTTAGCGTACAGATGCCTCTCTTGGTCCCCTCACAAAATACCTCTGTGAGGTAGACCACTGTTTTGACATGTTACAGATGAAGCAGAGAGAGAGAGACTGAGACTTGCTCACAGTCCAGGCAGTAAATAAGCTATGGCAGCCTTCACCAACCAGGACTTTTGGACTACAACTCCCATCAGCCTCAGCCAGCACAGCCTGGGACCTCCTATAGCTTCCTATATAGTACTGTCTGGCTGTTTGCTGCTTCAGATAGGTCTGCTTTGTGATTCTGGAACTTTCCAGAGAGGTGAAACACACAGAGCTTATCCTCATTACTCATTAACACTCACTTTGTGCTTTAGCTTGAGGGCAAGGCCTTTGCTGGAATTTTCTCTAGCCTGGACAGTCACACCTCTGCTAACCTGCACTTGACATCGCTGCTTTCCTTCTCTCTGGTCACAGCAAACAACACCTTTCAGCTGTAATTTATGAGCTCCTGTTAGAGGGAGAGCCTTGAGGAGCTGGAAAAAAACCCTCCCCAAGGTTTCTGTTAATTTTTACCTCAACGGTGAGTGTGTCAAAGGCACTGCTCAATTTGTCTCTTGCCTGGGCACGTCCTGGCTCCCTCCTGGCTGGAGCAACTGCCTCAACATGGCGGCGGAATTGGTGGTGGTGCTTCTGTGCTTTTGTGAGCCACGCTGTGACTTATGGCCACTAATAAATAACAGCATTTGATATTGTGTGAAGCACCTTGTTTGCTCCAAGTTCAGTGGGCACAAAGCAAAATGGCAACCCTGAGCATGGTGACTAGCAGTAAATCTCAGGACTAGATGGACTTATTTCTTCACCAATAGCTCCACCAATCCCAAGCCTCTATAATCATGAGGAAACTCCATTTGACTCTGTTGGAATTGCTTCTGACCATCAGCGAATCAGCTCTGGTTCCATGTCTGCTTCTGCACCAAAATAACAATGAACAGTTTCCACAAGGAGTCCTGAGCATTGCAGTTCTGTGTTGGGACAGAGTTAAGAGAATCCTAAAAGTGCGTCACATCATATCAGCTCTTGCAGGCCTGATTTTTGCAGCAGGTTTTGTGGTGTGTGCATATGTTCTAATTGCCATTTTAAATTGAGGTATGACAGATTGCACCTCCAGGTGCAAGTAGATAAATAGGGACCGCTTACCAGCGGGAAGGTAAACGGCGTTTCCGTGTGCGGCTCTGGCTCGCCAGAGCAGCGATGTCACGCTGGCCACGTGACCCGGAAGTGTCTCCGGACAGCGCTGGCCCCTGGCCTCTTGAGTGAGATGGGCGCACAACCCCAGAGTCTGTCAAGACTGGCCCGTACGGGCAGGGGTACCTTTACCTTTACCTTTATGACAGATTAGTTTGCCCACAGCATCACTCATAATAAGTAGGAAATGGATTTTAAAGTTGTAAGAAACAGAAGGAAGCACTTCAGTGTCATCCCATCTCTTTGGGGAGTTGTGCATATGTAACAGCACTTATTTCCGTGCAGTGCTGTTCTTGAGCTCTTGCATTCTCGTTGTTATGAAGTCTTTGCTGCTTAGTGATGCTCATCAGGAAGAATGCTCATTTCTCAAGCTAAGGGGTTTACAGCCTCCCTGCCCCCCAGTTGCTGCCTGAAGAATAGGGTGGCCCCTGAGAACACCAAAGGAAGCTGTTTCCGTGTGAATGCACCAGTACCAACCGCTACCCTTCAAGGTCAACTTTTTGGCATCTGTCTGTCTCTGTAGACAACGGAGGAGTGTTCCTTCGGTTTGAGGTCAAACCATTGGAGAGTTACAGCACCTGCTGTGGCTGTAGAGACCAATACGGGACAGACATGTCTTGTCGCCGCTGTGGCAGATAAAGGTGTCCGGTTGTGTTGCTACAGGTGCACCATGGTGTTTCTTCTCTCTGTGCTCCTCCCAGTGGTCATTCCTCCTCTGGTCATTTCTCATTTCAATATTCCATTTCTTTTCTGACACCAACACTGTAGCCAATGCAACCCTTACATTATCTATCAGGGGATGCGGGTGGCCCTGTGGGCTTCCCGATTGGAAGGTCGGCAATTTGAATCCGCTCAATGGTAGTGAGCTCCCATTGTTCTGTCCTTGCTTCTGCCAGTCTAGCAGTTTGAAAGCATGCCAGTTCAAGTAGATAAATAGGTACTGTTATGGTGGGAAGGTAAAGAGCATTTCTGTGTGCTCTGGTTTCCATCACGGTGTTCCGTTGCGCCAGAAGCGGTTTAGTCATGCTGACCGCATGACCCGGAAGGCTGTCTGTGGACAAACACCAGCTTCCTCGGCCTGAAGCAAGATGAGTGCCGCACTCCCATAGTTGCCTTTGACTGGACTTCACCATCCAGGGGTTGTTTACTTTTTATCTTTTTACCTTACATTATCTATCAATTAAACACAGCGCATATGTTCAGTTGTACTTGCAATGTCTAAAATCTGCATTCTCTATTTTGAGAGTTGATGAACTGCAAAGGCCTTTTGCTCAGCACATTAGTCTAATGTCTAAACTCGAAATGGTTGAAATGGGTTGACATGCTCTTGCACAGCTCTGTGTGACTTCAATGAGGCTTACAGAGAACTTGCTGCTGGGTTATATTGCCCATAAGAATTTGTCCCCCTCATGCCTTTGTCAAAGGAGAACTGAGCTCTTTGCTTTATTGACTCATGTGACTAAGAAACCCCATATCAGTGTTACAAATCCTATTACTTCCTCTCCCTACTTCCAGCAATTACTCTGGGATGGGAATGTGTCCATGGACAGCCTCCCCTCTCTAATCAGCCCGCTCCATTCAGCGAGGAGCGATACACAAATCCAGGCCTGCTAGTGTCCCAGTTTATCACTGTGTAAGTGATTTTGTATTATCCTAGCTACTGAATACCCCAACCAGCAGTCTGAATCGCCAGCTCAGACAGATTTGAAAGGAGGTGACTTGCATCTTTGTGCTTCAAAAAGGCATCACAAGAAATTTGCCTCCCTCCCTGCCCCCCCAAAAAGGTGACTGCCGCTCCTGCTGAGGTGATGCTGAGCAACTCCAGCATCCACCAAACTCACAGAAATAGATCAGTCTGCTTTTTTCCCCTTAGAGATGTTTAAGGCCGATCCCTCTCAACAAGAGATTTTGAAATACAGTAGATGAATTGCTGTAGATTCCACAATATAAATCAGCCTTGCCATAACTGGTGCCCTCCAGATGTTTTAGGCTATGGCTGCCATCAACCTCAGCCAGCACAGCTGTGCCGGCAAGAGTTGCATTCCAAAACATCTTGAGGGCACCAGGTTGGGGAAGGCTGCCTTAAACTGAGTATAACATGTGGTGTATGCTCATTCAAGGATACACCTGTAGGTTCTGTACCAGAACAAATAATCAATTGTTCCACAAGCTTCAAGCCACACACTTCTGTTTGTCTCGTGATTTCTAGGCATGGGTCTGAGAGGTTTTTCCTTCGTCCTGCCACTTTCCCCAGAAAATCCCACTGTTTACTACTGAATGGGGGGGGGGCATTGTTACTGTATTGTTGCTTCTGTTTTGAGTATTAATTTGTGCATTTATTTTGTTAACCACCTTGAGATCTTTTGATGAACGGTGGTATATAAAATCTTAACAACAAGAGTTGCAATTTCTCTGGATTGTCATTGGTTCTTATTCAGTGGTAAGCAGTGGGTTTTCCCATGGAAGGCAACGAGACGAGAGGAAAGCCTCTCAAACCCATTCCCAGAAATCAAAGAACAAAGGGAAGGAAACATGGGGCAAACAGACGTGAGGATGAGCCTTAAGGCAGCAAACCTGTGCACACTTTCCTGGGAGTAAGCGCCACTGAACCCAGTTGGATTGATTCCTAAGAAAGCGACAGCATCGTTAGGCTGCATTTTAATGCACACTTCCTTCATTGAACTCAGTGGCCCTTAATCTCTCATAAGCAAGTGTGTGTGTGTGTGTGTGTGTGTGTGTGTGGTGCAAAAGCGAGAGCTAAGCTTTTATCATGCTTCTTGCTCCCCTCCCCCTGCATAATACCAATGTTCAAATGAATAAATGAAAATAAAATATATGTACAGTGCTGGTGTTACTTTTTTTATTGTCTGTAAATAACTCACTTTCGCAAATGGGAGGTTTCCCAGGCATTCCCCCATCCCGGCATGCAAAGCACAGTGATATCTCACTGGTCGCCCTGGAATTCAAAGGGCCAGGAATTGATAAGGGTGGCTGCTCTGTTTGCATGTGAAACAGCACTGAACTTTCTTAAGAGTTTATAGCTATCTTGAAACTGGGTGGAGATGCAGATTGCAGGGAAAAGTAGTGGATTGCATTGCCCAGCTCAATCTCTAAACTGACCTTCAATGTGCTAAAAGG
This sequence comes from Podarcis cretensis, assembly GCF_951804945.1. Classification (NCBI taxonomy): domain Eukaryota; kingdom Metazoa; phylum Chordata; class Lepidosauria; order Squamata; family Lacertidae; genus Podarcis; species Podarcis cretensis. The sequence continues at coordinate 35,586,221 of NC_137177.1, forward strand.
CTTAGGTGCCCTTAGGGTTGACACTACCTTTACTGCTCCTGCTGCCTGGCAGGTAGAAAGGTAGGGGGTGGATCTTTTCCCGGAATGGAGATCAAGGTGACAGCCTGGAAAATCTTCATTGCTTAATTTCGGCAAATCAGACTCCTATTAATGGCTCAAGAGAATGGCCAGTAGAAAAGCGGGGGAGTGCCAGCCCTACTTCCAGGAAACATTTCACTTTTGTATCTCATTCTCCATTTTACTGTGACCATCAAAACATTTATGCACGTGCAAAACAGGAAAAGTGAAAGCCTGAAATGGGGTGACCTTGGATATGAATTTATGTGACATGAGTTCATTGGGAAGCCTACAAGATATACCATGACACACTCAACACTGGGATTCAGACAAACCAAGACCCCTCAATGAAGAAATATGCAGGAAAATACTGGAAATGCGAGAAAAAGATTGAAGCAGACCTGATTCTAGACACTTGAGTTCTAAGAAAATGAACCAGACACTCTGCAGGTCAAGGGCCTTGGGGAGCAGGCAGGGTCTCCTGCAATCAGTGCTGAAGATCCCATGGAATTGTTCTTGGAGAAGGAGGTGGAGCCACCACTCAATCCTCAAGAACAGTGTCACCTTAAGGCCCAGGCCAAAGAGAAACAGCATAGCATGCATTGACGGACCAGATCGGCTCATGATTATGCAATCCCTGAAATGCCTTTACTACCAGCAGTAGTAGTATACTCTGGTCTAGGAAACCAGAGTGTATAAGGTCTCCTCCTTGACCCTTCCAATTTCTGGAAACAATGTAGGTCTGGCTGCTGTCACTCCTGAGTCTCATACACTTCTGTGTTGTATCTTATGTGAACTCCTCTGCTATTGACCTTGTACCACTGCCTGACTTTGTCCCTGGATGATGCTTTGAACCTGGACTGATTCTCTGTGCTTGACCTTGCTTTGCATGGTCTGGGCTGCACCTTATCCCAATGCTCTCCTTCGTGAGCATTTACTGCTAAGAGGCTTATACCTCCTGGGACCAAGACCCTGGCTGCTGAGGGGATTCCTTGGAGCATGTTACTTTTTATATATATCTCACTTTATGGAAATGATGAAGAGAGGGTCCCTAAACGGAGTCCCAAACCCGTTTACAAGACAATAGCATAAAAGTACAGTAGATTCTATTATATATTGTGGGGTTTTTTTGTATTTTACAGTCTAGTAAAGCACTTTGTACAGAAGGTTCATTAAAATAATGCAGGGGCTGATATATTGAAAGTGTTAATCCAAAATAATTACCTAATACCCTAAAATAGCCACCAACATCCAACGCAAGAACCAACACCAGACTAGCCACCAAAAGTCAGTCCATTCATGCTGCCCCAATGCCTGCAGGAATAATAAGGTCTTCACTGGGTGGGGAATAGATAGCCACTTTGGCCCCAGACAATCTTCCCTGGGGAGGGCATTCCATAAGGGGGTGAGGTGGGGCTACCATGGGAGAGACCTCCCATTGTTGCCCTCCAAGCATCTCTCAGATGGGACACAGAGCAGGACCCTATATCTTGATCTTGGGGTCCAGGAGGAAGCCAAGAACACTCTAGGCTGCTAGGCCAACACCTGACTTTGACACCTGGGTGCCCAGGTGTTACAAGCAGCATTTTATTATGTCTCTCTCACTGGCAGCAGAGAAACATGAAAAAATATTTTAATAAGGCATGCTATCCATACTGGGGTTTCGCACAGTCACAGTGGCTGAATATGTTTTCCAGAAATGTAGCAATGAGCGGGGGTGGAGGAGATAAATAGATTTAATGGGGCACTTTTAATGGGGCAAAAGTGAAACTGGTTACTGAAGCAATTGCAAAAGCACTATTCTTTAACCCAAAAAGCAAAAATAAAAATGTTACCAACATGTTAGCATAAACACATGGAGTAAAGACTTAAAAGTAAGTTTGTAGTGTTGCTTATTGAGATCTTCAGTATGTGATGACCAACATAGTGTGAGCATGCTCAGAGGATGACCTCCAAACCATCCTAAATATCTTTGCAGAAGCTTACGAAAAGCCTGGCCTATCACTCAACATCCAAAAAACCAAAGTGCTGCACCAACAAGTACAAAATAACCCCTCTGCAGTGCCACAAATCCAACTCAGTGGTGTAACGTTGGAAATTGTCAATGACTTCTCCTACCTAGGCAGTTCTCTTTCTACAAGGGCCAACACTGATGCTGAAATCCAGCATCGCCTGAGCTCTGCAAGTGCGGCTTTCTCCCGATTGAAGTGCAGAGTGTTTGAGGACCGGGACGTACGTAGGGAAACCAAAATGCTTGTTTACAAAGCTATTGTACTACCAACCTTACTATATGCTTGTGAAACAGGTTCCACTTATAAACACCATCTCCAACTACTCAAAAGATTCCATCAATGGTGTCTCCAAAAAAATTTACACATCACTTGGGAAGACAGGCGAACTAATATCAGTGTACTGGAAGAAGCGAAGATCACCAGTGTTGAAGCAATGATTCTTCAACATCAACTTCGTTGGACTGGTCATGTTGTGCAGATGCCTGATGATCGTCTTCCAAAGCAACTACTCTAGACTTCCAGGTCGGCGCCATCGCCGAATGGCGGACTCCCTCCGAGCTCCGGAGGGAGTCGGCTGGGTAGGGGTCGGGTCCTGCCGTGCCGGCGACGCGGGGACCCTCAAAAACCATGGGCGGAGATGCCCATGGACTTGGTGACTCGGCGGGCACCGTTTGCGCCCCCCCGACCCACGAAGGAGCCTTTTTAAAGGCTGCGGAGTGGGTGACGGGGGGGTGTGGTGCTGTGAGTCCAATGCTTCCCCTGCCCAGCGAAGCCGCATGCCATTCGGCGGAGAGCAACGACTTCTTCTTTGAAAATTTCGGATTTGGACTAAAAGGAACAACCCGTGAGTAAATTGATTGGACTTAAAAGGGAAATTTGATCTTTGAATTTGGAGCGAGCGGGGGGAGTGCAAAAAGGAAGTCCGCCCCCCCCCCCGTTGTAGATGGCTCAACGCAAGGATTTGACAACTAAGATCGAGAGATGAACTTGTTTACCTGAAAAAAATTTTTAACTTCATGAAGGGAAATTACAATAATTGTGCTGGAGGAGAAGACTGATTTGTGGGAACTAAAATGCAACCCCCCCGGGAACCGGGAACGATCCGCTATGCGAGACTGGTGAAGAGACACAGAAACTTTGACAGCTGTCAAAGTAGCTGTCAAAGCAGGAAAATAAAAGAGAACTTTGTTACGATGGCTTTGCTGGTTAGATTTGTTACAATTTGGACACAAATTATTGGAAATAAAGGCAACAAGTTATTTGACTTTTGGGTCTGATTTTGAAAGAAATTAAGTTACCATATTCCCTCTAGAGGAAGGCTGGGACATTGCAACAGTAGCAGCAAGTGGAAAAATACTATGAATTTGAGCAGGATCTGTTATCTCTTGGGAAAGCTGCAAAAACGAAGCATTATTTTGTCTACAGAGGTTTCTATACTAAAGGAGACAATGGATTTATCTATTGAAGAAAGGAAGGGACTTGACGCAAGTTATGTTCCTGAATAACAAAAGCCTCTGTGGAGAACAAGAAGTTTCTGAATTAGAAGGTTTCTGCAGCAGAACAGGAAAAAGCAACCTGAGGAATAAGAGCTGGACCAAATTTGAAGCCGGAGTATTTGGAACATCCAGACTTTAAAAGGACCAAGAAATAGAATTTAAGTTAGACTCTTAAACTTAGAGGTCTGGATGGAAGAACAATGACTTTTTCTGAGAGTTTTTTCGAGATTGGACTTTCTGAAATTTAAAGCTATCAAAAGACAGCAAAGTGGAGTTGAGATATAGACGTGGATACACCAGGCTGGCAGTAGACAATGGATGAACTTTGGGGATTGGAACCGGGGAATGGGGGGGGAGAGATTTTGAATCCAAAGGCTGTAAAATTATATATTATTTCTTTCTTTTCTTTTTTCATGTTTGTTGTTTGAAAATAGGGGAATTCGTGGAAGGGAAATGGGGTCGATCTTAGGGAATTATATAAAATATAAGGAGAAATGGTTCATTAAGATAAATAAGATAAATTAATTTGGAATAAATGGGTTATTTAAAATTACAAATAAGGTTTTAAAATTTGGGGTAAGAATCTGTGGAATCAATTTAAGGGAAATGGAATACAAGAGGGGGAGGGGGGGGAAGTCCGGGAAAGATGCCACTGAAACCAAGTGTAAATCATATTTGTTTTTTCTTTCTTGCTTGCTATCTTTCCTTTTTATTCTGGAAATTTTTTAATAAATATTATTAAAAAAAAAAAAAAACAAAGCAACTACTCTATTCCAAACTTTAAAATGGAAAGTGTAATGCTGGAGGTCAACAAAAGAGGTTTAAAGACTGTCTCAAGGCAAATCTTTAAAAATATAGTGGAAACACTGGCCTGCGAGCGCTCCAGTTGGAGAACAGTCTTTACCAAAGGTGTCATGGGCTTTGAAGACACTTGAACTCAGGACGCAAGGGAGAAACGTGCTAGGAGGAAGGCACGCTTGGCAAATCCACACCATGATCAGCTCCCACCCAGAGACCAATGTCCCCATTGTGGAAGGACGTGCGGATCCAGAATTGGCCTCCACAGTCACTTATTAAAACCGTGTTTATGGAAGACAATCTTACTCGGTTACGAGTGATCGCCAAAGAAGAAGAATTGAGACGTTTGTGCAGTAGCGGGAGAGAGCAACTCAGAACAAGGTATTCTCAGTAGTTGTACAGAGTTCAATAAATGGTTACAGCCTAAGAGACAAGAGATAAAGATTTAAGCTCAAAAGCAGCCCTTTTCAGACAACCCCAAACAACTGAACAGGGGATGGCGCCAGCTAGCTTTGTCTCCAGTGTCACCCAACGCTTGCACATTTGTTGAACATGGGAGAGGCGACTCCAGGGTTTGTGCAGCTGTGTGCACATGGGGGTTACCAAACATTAGGAATCCTGTGCAATTAAGGTTGCTGACCAGGTAGAAGTCCAAACATCTGGTTGTGGGTCCAAATATGCTTACTGTCAGAGCACCTCTTCTGCAAATGAATTCTGCAAATGTTCTGAAACCCAAGATTCTGTTCAGGAAGGTAATCTATAACTACCTAAGTTGGATTGATGTTACTTTGCAAAGTCTGGTGTGCAATTGTTGCCTTCCCTTCTTCCCCAATAAATTTATATTTTGGCATTTGGCTTCAGTGGTTTTAAAAGACTATTCTCTAGAATTTCCTCGCTAAAAGCTTTCCCCTGTGCTAAGATTGCATGACTAAGCTACATTTTTGTGTTCTAAAAATAGTCCACAAGATTATTTGGGGTGGGAGGTGAGTAAGTAAATCCAGAGTCTCCTTGTTTTTAACTTTCCCCCCTAGAGCTGGACTCCTGGGAAATGGGGCTAAGAAACGCCAAGCAGCTGGACAGACTTTGAGGGCTGGCTACTAAGGAAAAGCCCCCTGCCCTTCCCAGTCTGTCTGTATGTAGTGCTGAGACCAGGTGGTAATCATTGGCAAGACTATATCTGAAACAAAAAATTGCAGTGTTTCCTCTTTATCCCCTAACAGGTGCCACACTCTCCTCCAGGGTATGAAGAACTGAAAGGGGACTAAAGCAGGCCAATTCACTCCCTCACCTCCAGTTTTCTGCTTTTCACTTCCAAATGATGCTCAGCGTTATGTCGCTTCAAGCAGCACAGGTTACTCACTCCTCAATAGGCTTTTTTGAGATGGGGAGGGAGTCCTCCTTCTAGGGCTTGGGGGCTGTACTTCTGCACACCTCAGAGTTCACACAACTCATGGCAAAATAGTGAATGAAGTGGAGCAGAAAGGAGTGTGGGCCAAAGCCTGAAAAAGAGTAACAGAGAAGAAGAAGCTTTTGGGTAAGTGGCCAATCCTGCTCACTGCTCAGAGCCTCTGCCTTATCCTGACCAGGGATCTGATACATGTGTGTCTTCTCCAGTTACATGCAGCACACACCCACACACACACCCCACAGATTCTTTGTTGATCCATCTTCATCCCACGCCATCTTTGAACTTGGCTGTTTCCAATGGAAGAAGAAACCTCTTTAATGTGCCTTTGTCCTTCAGATCCAGAGCAGACCGACACCCCCCCCCACCCCCCACCCTGCATGCTCTGTGTGTGCCACAGTCTCTCATAGTGACTCCATTGTCTGGAGAAATCTTTTCCTCCAGGACATGGGAAGCAGTGGGTGGGTGGCACCCTCTGGCCTCTGCTTTTTCATCTTTCTCCGCTGACACAGGGAGGATTCCTCCACCCACCCTCCAGACCCGTTTCTCTTTCCTCTTCCTGCCTTCCCCAACATCTCCAATTCCACATCCCTTCCCATAAAAGCTGCTGATGCAGGATGCATCCCTTCCCTGTCCCACATACTGGACCCCCAGGACAGCAAAGAAAACCTCTGAGAGATCAGTACTGACCGAGGGACTCATCCTAGCCAGCAGAACCAAGGTTGCACTGGATGTTTGGCATAATTTGCAACAGCTGCTGGAAAGGAGTTCGGTGGTTAAATTGGGTGTGTGTGTGTGTGTGTGTGTGTGTGTGTGTGTGTGTGTAGAATTCCTTCCCCAGAGCAGATGGGAGGGAGAGCTCCTATAGCCTTTGCCGTCAAGACTCTGTTGTTACATACATGTAACACTGTGTGCGTGTGTGTTTTCCTGTTCCACACAAATGCAGAAAAACCTTGCAGAATATAGAGCCAGGCACATAATGCAGCTTTCCATAAACCTCAGCTCTCCTGCTGCTCAGTAACTCTAACCATTGCAAAGCAGGTTTCTAGTTCCTGTGGATGTGAAGCCTATGAGCCAACTCCTAGGGGCCAAGGTCCCTTCACACACACACACACACACACACACACACGCAAACACACCCATCATAAAATATTTGAGGAAGCTGAGCCCCCCCACTCATTCATGGGTTTTGCCATTTAAATGGTGTGTATGTGCCTCATATTGTGATCAATTATGTGGGCTAGGGTTTACCTGTCCCTCTGTATTTTATTCAATTGGGCACCCCTGAGTGAGAAAAGATTCTGAAATCACAGAAGCTGAGGGTGGGGTTTCAGTGCCCTTCCCTCATTCCGTGCATAGTAACAAAGAAGCAGTATAAAGAAGGCAACAGAAGCACAAATATGCAAATATGTTTGATTTGCAAAGTTTGTACAGCTTGGCTCAGAATGTGGCTTCTTTCAGGAAAGAGTACCCACCAATGCCTTGCCTGTTGCTAGAATAGCTCTACATGCCAGGAAGACCAGGAGATCTTGCCATACATACTGTTATAAGTTTGTGGGGTGCCTGGACTCCCCTTCTACTTACTGAGTGCCATACACTGGATTTGGCATGTTAAAATACAAGCCAGTAGCTTGCCTGGTAATGGCCCACAAAAGATGAGACTTTAGGAAGACAAATGGAGTGGCTCTGTGCCCCTCCCTTCAACTCAGAATTAGAAAGCCAAAACCTTTGAAGTGGGGTTTAAGAGTTGGAAGGAGAGTGATTGTCTTTAGGATTGCAGCTGGAGGGAAAATAGTTGCAGTCGGTTAAACGCAGCAAGTTGAGCAGAGGGGCAGGGGGCCAAAGCTGATTTCTGCCGGCATCCAAGACGGTGGCCATGGGAGAAGCAAGAACCTCTTGGAGTGTTAACGTTGTGAGTCTCTCCATTTTAAGCTCAGGTTGTATATATGTGAAAATAAACTATATATCATAAAGACACCACAGTCTCTGCTGTGCCTCCTTTCCTAAAGGAAACAAGGAACCCAGAACCCTGGAATCTCACACTCGGGTGGTGTGTAACACAGAATAGTTCTCTATACCAGAAGGACCAGGGGATCTTGTCATACATATTAATTCACCAGCTTCTCTTAGAATGCACCATTTCAGGCTATTAGATGGGGAGGGCACAATGAATGTTTAAAGGTTCAATCATGAATAACTCTGCACATAGGAGAATGCCATATTAGAGTCAGGCTGAACATTTCTCACTGCCATGCCAACTGTTAGATGAGGAGGCCAACTGTACAAGCCGGTCAGGAAGAAACTGAAGCATGGGGGCCCACTAAGACCAGAGGAGTCCTTGACTCTGGGCTTCTCTGAACAAAGAACAGAAACTATGGATGAGCCACTTCTTACAGAGTAAATGGTGGCACTTCACACCACAAGAGAAGAGCTTCATGATCAGTGAGGGGTTGTACCGCCCCAACACCCCCCGGGGGGGGGGGGATATGCTTCCCCAAAGTCTAGTCTGTGGCATTGTCTTAAGCAGCCCTTCGTCTCTCTTGAAGCAGTCAGACTCCGGATCTGTGTTATTTTAAATCTGCATTTTAATCCCCCAGTGCTGCAAATAACCTGAAATCAAAGGCAACTGAAGAAGAAAATAATACCCATCTCATATAAACACACACAAGCTTGCAGATGGATGACTCTGGAAGTAATGAGGCTGGGAAAGACATAATGTCAGACTCCTCCCCTCCAGCATTCAGCCACAGTATCTAAAGGCTTGCAACTTCCTGCAGGATCCAGGACTCAGTTCTTTGGATTCATGATAAAAGCCTCAGTCATGACACAGCAAGCATAGGGAGCACTGTCATTCCAGCTTTGTAGGAACCCTGATGTGAGCTCTCTTCTGAGTGGTTTCCAAGAGGGTTACTGTGCTCATCTGTTGCCAAAAAAAGCCCCCCAACAACCCTGAACTGATGACGTAGACCTTCATGGTGGTTGACATACTGTATGTTCAAATTTCTCTTTGGTTATATGTACATGTGTTGCAAAGCCAGGAGGAAATACATCCAAATGGGAGGTGTAGGGTGTAATTTTTAATATTCCCCCACGTTAAAAGACAGGTACACAAAACATCTCCTGGCAAAGTAGGAAATAAGCCTAGTGGATAGATGGAGAGCTGGAAACTCCTTTTTACTGTGCTAGTTTTCTTCCTCAGGTGTGGGAGCATTTAAATTGGCACTCCATCTAGCTGTCCATCTAGATCTATCTTGTCTACACTGACTGGCAGTGACTCCCTGGGATTTTAGGCAAGAGACATTCCCAGTCCTACCTGGAGATGCCAGAGATTGAACGCAAGACTTTCTGAATGTAAAGCCGATGCTCTTCCCTGAACTACGGCTCTTCAGCTTCAGGCCACACTTCAATGCTGTTCACCTCAACCCTCTGCCACCTTACTCTGAAGTACGTTCCATTGTGTTCAGTGGGGCTTACTGCCAAATAAGTGTACATTAAATCACAGCTCTTGTCTAGTTAGAGACAGAGCCTGCAACCTCATATTTACCCACTTATTTGCATGGCCCATTATATATATATATTTTCCAGTGTGCTTGCGAACTGTGACTATATTTATCCAGCTCTAGGAAAGGAGCAGGGGGTGGTGGTGGGAAGGGGCAGCAGGTGCCCCTGGGAGGGGAGAGTAGATTATTCATAACAGGCTCTGGGAAGCTGAGTTTAGTTTCTTGTCCTTGCCAGAACTTTGTTGTTGCTAGTCAGACTGAACACGTATATTTACATGTATGTTTAGAACCAGCAGATCCCATTTATAGATTTGTAGTTCTCTGGAATATTTCAGAGTTAGCAGAAAGGACTCATGCCTGTAAATCTAAGCACATACTGCAGCACATTGGCTGGAGAATTCTGGGCCGCTGTCCATACACAATCACCCTTACTTGTCCCTTACCCTTGTTCCACTTTCTAAAAATTCTCTGGGGGAAATGTGTGTTTTTTTCTTCAGAAAAGAACATAACCCTGCCAGTGAAAAGGCATTTCAGGGCTTGGACCAATCCAAATTGACTTAGCACTCATCTGCTCGTCCCATGCCTAAAAAGCACAGCTCTGAGTGGCTTTCTGCTTCTTCCATGCTTTCTAGGCACGTGTCCAAGCAGTTTTGTTTGCCCCACAACTTCCCCCTGGAAAACCCGCTCTTTAGTGCTGAATCAGAGCAAACATAAATCTACAGGAAACCCAATTGACATTTGGTCCAATTCAGCAGTAAAGATTGAGTTTGGATGAGCCCTCACCCTTTTCTCCGGCTAGCAAAGGCCCAAGACCAGTGATGGCCAAACTTGGCCCTCCAGCTATTTTGGGACTACAACTCCCATCATCCCTAGCTAACAGGACCAGTGGTCAGGGGTGATGGGAATTGTAGTCCCAAAACAGCCAGAGGGCCAGTTTGGCCATCACTGCCCAAGATAGTTCACCTTGGCACATTAACTTCCATCTTTTTTCTGTAATAATTTTTATCAAATTTTCTGTTTTACAATTTCAAACTAACATTTTACAAACTTTAAATAGCCAATGACTTTCCTTCTCTATCCATGGTTCATTTTACATATCATACATCCCTGCATATTTTACTATAACCATCCCCTGCCACAGCCACCACAGCACACCCATCTCCACTGCTTACAGTGTCTGCTGTGATGTCCCAGTGATATTTGTTATTTAAATCTTGCACTGGCCAACCCACAGCCGAGGCTCTCAAAACCGTCTTACAGGAGAAAACAATAAACTAGTACACTGTAAGACAAACCACAGTGGAGCAGGATAAAATGTCAGCATAAGACCCAATCAGATTCAGACCAATAATCCGAAAAGGGCAACTGAGCAAGGTGTCACCAGACACTGGATAGAGAACAGGGGCAATGCATGGCAGATCTCCCTGGGGTAGGAATCCTCAAATGGGGTGTCCCAAAAGGCTGCACCCTCTGGAAGACAGCTGCCTTTCTTCTATTTTTTTTTTTAATAATTTTTATTAACTGGCCAATCACATCAAATTAAATCACATCATATAAATTCCGAATTACAAAGCCAAATTTTTAAATTTTGTTAAATTTTGTTGGGGGAACCCATACTTCAAGATCCAAAGGGGAATTCAGATCATCTTCTTATTACTGCGTTAATGTCCAAATCAGTCCCAATCAGTCCAAACAAAGTTCATAATTCTATCCAGTCTTATCTTGGTGTTGCCACATCATATCTTGTTCGTATAATTTCTCTTTTTCCTTTACAATCTCTTCTGTTAGTCTCCTTAAGCCGATAGCAAGTGTAATAATCCTGTGTGGATTTCCCGTTCCTCCACTAAGTCCAGATGGTTTCCATATATCTCCTTCGTAGATAACATCACTTTTTCCATCGTAAATTTTGGCATTTGTCGCTCTTAAGTCCCACCGAGGAGTTGATTCACGATATGTAAACAACTCTATTTCTCTCTTTCTCCTCCCAGACCCAAGAGCTCCCACAATGCCTCACAAAATGGCGAACAGCATTTTTTCCTGACTGCGTCACTCCAAAACTCTTAGCTTTCCAGCTTCATCTTGAAACATTGCTTTGGATCGAAAGTTTATCTCCACAAAGCCTTAAATCCACAGCTTAAGTCCTTAATTTCTGACTCATTAGGGGAGGGGGATTCTTGTTAAGTCACATAAAAAGGTAGAGGCAGGTTTTTCCCCCCCTCCCCCCTCAGTCATTACCGTATCTTGACGTTCTTCTCGTATTTTATTGTTGTCTTGTTATCAGAGATCTCTTCTGTCAGCAGTATTTACTCCCCTTTTTCCTTGATGTATGTGCAATTAATCATGTCCAAATTATTTCTTTTAAAGATCATTGCAACCAGCGGCGCGAATCGGGAACGGCGTCGAGGAGTGCCGAAAATCCCACAGGAGGGCTTTGTGCCTAGTGCCCCCACCCCCACAAATTCGGGGGTGGTATAGGGCACAGCAGGCAAGGGCCGTCCCCCCCATAATCCTGGGGGGGTTAAGGAGGCTAATTACCCCCATCATAGCCTCCAAATTACCTCGTGTGGGTCGGAGAGATGTTATTGTCAGCCATCTTCCAATGCGCCACCTAGTGGCCCCCCGACAGCTGCCTTTCTTCTAAAAGGCCTCCTGGGTTGATCCCCAAGGCAGGTACAAGTAAGGAAATGCTTCAGGAGCCACTAAACATCACAAGGAAGCTTAACAGGCAGTCTGAGCAACAAGTTCACATCCCAGATGTGGGAGGGGGATCTTTTGGATGGGAAGCCAGGAAGCAGGGCTGGCCTGCCTCACCGCTGGAGGGGCATGAATAGAGGAGAGGAACAGGGGAAGGGAGGGAAGTATGCAAGCCAAGCTACAGAACAGGGCATTGAGCAGCCTCAGTCTCCACTAGATGTGTCCAGAGAGGGAGAAGCACAAGTGGCAAAATGAATGAGCCTGGAGTAAGCTCAGCCAGAGCTCTTCCATTCCCCGTTGCTTCCTCCCCAGTCAGCAGAGCGGATGTTGGATGATTGCACAGCAAAAATCCCTCTGATGCCAAGACAAAAAAACAAAACAAAAACCCTTGTATGAGAACAAAGAGAGCAAATGGTGCCACACCCTGAAATTATAAGAACAAGGGCTGTTCTGAGTCATATCACTCATCCGCTCCCCACCCCCTACCCCCACCCCAGGAGACCGTGGATGATCCAGGAGGCTTTGGGCATCTGGGTGGGAGGCCCACACACAGAGCCAGAGCCTTGGAGAGAGAGAGAGAGAGCGTACACGTACACACACACACACACACACACACACACACACAAAATCATAGAAACACCCAAGGCAAGAGTCATGGAAACAATACATACACAGGCAGGCAGGCAGGATCAGAAGGAGAACATCTGGGAGATATATAGACAGGAAAATGCTGGCCTAGAGAACAGCAAGGCAAATTTCTATACAGAATGTACGACATGGAAGGGAACAGGCTGTGTCCAAATACAAACACTCACTGCTGCACAAAGCCTTTCCCAGATTCTCAGGTTTTTATTTACAAATGTGCAGTTGTTATGACATTTGAAGGATCCAGGTGCCTTTTATTCCCCCTCCCCCCACAAGCCCTCAATTTAGAGAACGAACCACAAGTAGCAGTATGCTGATTCATATGGCATGGGTGAGTTTTTCCAACTACCATTACTTTTGTTCATTTGCTTCTCTGTCCGTGTCTTGTAGAGAAAACCAAAGAAGAAAACTGAAGCCTGGAGAAAGACGCTTGTTTCCAAAGAGCTGAAAGAGTCATTGTTGATTGTGGTGTGTACATTTCTCTGTAGAGTCTAGCAGGTTTGGAATTGCTTCAAAACTCCACAAAACCTGTTTGATGAGAGGTGGCAGAGGGATAAGGGAAATGTGTGTAAACCATGGGAAGCACCTCTCTGAAGAACCATTGTCTGCCTGTGGCCTTCAGTGCTACCCTAAATCATGTTTACTCAGACGTAAGTTTCACTGTGTTCAGTGGGGCTTCCTCCCTAGTAGGGAAGATGGCTACCTTCCCATCCTAAACACTGATGGGCATAACGAAAAAAGAGAAAATGCATCATCAAAAAAGATGGCAGACATTTGTTTGTATAAAATTCCCATATGCTATTTTATGTGTAAATTTAGAAACAATTTATATAATTTAAATATACAGTACATTTCACCAAGTGGGAAAGACTGACTAGGAGGCCAACTCAGTCTGCTGTCCAATGCTCTTGATAGACAGCTGGATGAAAAGAAGGAAGTTTTAGGCCCTTTGGAAGCCCATGGTGACCTGTTTGCAAAGCACTTTGAGGATAAAGTCACTTGCCTCCATAGAAATCTTAATGCCACAGGGAAAGGCATAGTATCAAATTTTTGCAAACTTATTATTCATCTGATACTATTATTCATTTGATACTGTATTGTTTGGGATTGTGGGTCCCAAATTGTTGCAAAATAATGATCAATAATTATCCAAACCGAAAAGAAATCTCAATGCCACATTTATTGCAGTTTCCTCCAGTGCCATGTCCATCACAATATCTGCTGATTCAGTTTATGCAGCCTGATGATGTGCACCTGGTGCTTCCAATGATGTGTCCAGTGACATGCTCCCTTCACCCTTGCACCTCTGGGCTTAATAAACCACTTGGTGGGATATGACAGGTGTGGCCAACACATCTTTGCGAGAGGGACTGGTTCCGGCACACTTGAAAGAAGTGATGATCCAACCACTCCTGAAAATGCCCACCCTGGACCAATTTTCACCCTGTTAAAGGTAAAGGTACCCCTGCCCGTACGGGTCAGTCTTGACAGACTCTAGGGTTGTGCGCTCATCTCACTCTAGAGGCCGGGAGCCAGCGCTGTCCGCAGACACTTCCGGGTCACGTGGCCAGCGTGACAAGCTGCATCTGGCGAGCCAGCGCAGCACACGGAACACCGTTTACCTTCCTGCTGGTAAGCGGTCCCTATTTATCTACTTGCACCCGGGGGTGCTTTTGAACTGCTAGGTTGGCAGGCGCTGGGACCGAACAATGGGAGCGCACCCCGCCGTGGGGATTCGAACCACCGACCATGCGATCGGCAAGTCCTAGGCGCTGAGGTTTTACCCACAGCGCCACCCGCGTCCCTTGCACCCTGTTGCTTGGGTGCAAATACCCGATTTGGGGAGGTGATGCCCAGTATCCAAAATGATTAGCATTAATCCACATGTAATCAGGGCCATACAAAAGCAGCAGACAACAGTGCCCATAATTAGCAACAAAGTAAAAAAGGGAGGCGTACATCTTTAACATTTCCATCGGCAGTGACTACAGCAGTGAGGAAGAGAGAAATGAATCAGAATTTCCTGCTTTGAATCCAACCACTGCTATACAGTGGTACCTCAGGTTAAGTACTTAATTTGTTCCAGAGGTCCGTTCTTAACCTGAAACTGTACTTAACCTGAAGCACCACTTTAGCTAATGGGGCCTCCTGCTGCTGCGCTGCCGGAGCACGAGTTCTGTTCTCATCCTGAAGCAAAGTTCTTAACCTGAAGCACTATTTCTGGGTTAGCAGAGTCTGTAACCTGAAGTGTATGTAACCCAAGGTACCACTGTAGTCCCACTGGTGGGTCTTAGGCAAGCACCTCTTGCTCAGCCTCAGCTTCCCATCTGCAGTATTTAGTTAAAATTATTTATTATTACTGCCTTTCCTCCAAAGAATTCAAGGTGGTATACAGTACATAGTTACCCCACTATCCCCATGTGTGGGAAGGTTAGGTTGAGAGATTATTACTGATGTAAGGGCAGCTTCATGGCTGAGTAGGAATTTGAACCCAGGTCTCCCAGGTCCTACCTAGACCAACACTCTAACTCAGGCTTCCTCAACCTCAGCCCTCCAGATGTTTTTGGCCTACAACTCCCATGATCCCTAGCTAGCAGGACCAGTGGTCAGGGATGCTGGGAAATGTAGTCTCAAAACATCTGGAGGGCCGAGGTTGAGGAAGCCTGCTCTAACCACTACACCACACTGGTTCTGATTACACACTGCCTTGATTACTCAACGCAGGGTGGTGGTCTTGATGTGGAGGCTGCTTTGCACTGTTGGGCCATTAACTCAGTGATGCCTTCCTTGGCTCACTGGGATCTGGGGTAGGAAAGGATCTTTCCCTGTCCTGGTCCCTAGAATCCTTTTGATTGGAGATACCAGGGGCAGATGCCCAGGGGCTTCTGCTCACAAAGAGGGTGCTGCACCCCTGAGTTAAGACACCTCCACCTAGCTGCCAAGCCCTCCTCACTGGCCTGATTACAAATCCACACACCACAACTTGTTATTTTCCAAAACAGGGCTAGCAAAATAGGAAACCACATAACTTCTACAGATAGACAGACAGACAATTAGATGGATAATCCATTGGTGAGTTGTCTCCCTTCCTTATAGGGTCATTTTCTGCACTCACAAAGTTGCAGGCAAAAGGTTTGTTCTTTTTGAGCTCAGTTACAGTACAAAATCCAGTTCTTGAGGTGCTTTTAATGGTGGCATTTATAAAAGAGGGAGGGGAGAATTAAGTGCTCAAAATGGTGTAGGCACAGGGGGAAGAATATTGTCTCTCTCGTTGTCGTTTAGTCGTGTCCGACTCTTTGTGACCCCATGGACCAGAGCATGCCAGGCACTCCTGTCTTCCACTGCCTCCCGCAGTTTGGTCAGACTCATGTTTGTAGCTTCAAGAACACTGTCCAACCATCTCGTCCTCTGTCGTCCCCTTCTCCTTGTGCCCTCCATCTTTCCCAGCATCAGGGTCTTTTCCAGGGAGTCTTCTCTTCTCATGAGGTGGCCAAAGTATTGGAGCCTCAGCTTCACGATCTGTCCTTCCAGTGAGCACTCAGGGCTAATTTCCTTAAGAATGGATGCATTTGATCTTCTTGCAGTCCATGAGACTCTCAAGAGTCTCCTCCAGCACCATAATTCAAAAGCATCAATTCTTCGGCGATCAGCCTTCTTTACGGTCCAGCTCTCACTTCCATACATCACTAATTGTCTCTCTAGCTGTGGCTAATTGGCAAACCTGTCTGGTACTTTCACCAAACCGGCATCATCAAGGGGCCCATACTGAAAAGGCGATTGGGCTCCCACACGAGTAGCCACGTGGAAGACGCAGTTTTAGTAGGTGCAGTCTGCATGACAAAGAACAACTGCCGACATTGCATTTCCTGCACTTCTCAAGGTGCAGGAGAGCCTGTCGTCTTTCCTACACCTGTCCACGGCCCCTGTCAGGATGAAGCTGCACATCAGGCTGGCTGCTCCTAGACCTATCCCACCTCATTGGTTGTTCTCTGGTCCCCTCCCGCACTGCCCTCCCTGCTGCTTGGATATCCAGCCCAGGTCACTCTGAGACGCCTTTGTTCTTGATGACTTCCTGCCTACTCAGTTGAAGTCCCCTCCCCATCCGTGCTCTGCCTTGCAGCCAATTGCATGCTCACCTGTTGCCCAATATCCTTGAATGGGTTCCAAGGCAGGTAAGAAAGGCGGGGGAGGAGGGATGAGTGGAAAATATTCTTGCCACACCCAGCCTGATAAGAACTTGCAGCTGTGGCTGTTGACATGGCAACACTTTCTTCGGAGTTTTGTTTTTGCATTATATATGTTTTTAACCTGGTGCATGATGCAGGTTGTTGTTGTTTAGTCGTTTAGTCATGTCCGACTCTTCATGACTGCATGGACACCCAAAGAAAAGGGCAGAGAGCAAAATTTTGACATGCTAGCATTCACTTTATCTGTTTGGGCCACTGACCTGTTTCTCACCCTTTATTTATTGCGTTTTTTAATCCCACTTTTTTTCCAAGGAATTCAGAGTGGTGCACATGAGCCATCCTTCTCCGTATTTTATCATCATAAAGATCCTGTGAGGTAGGCTAGGATTAGAGAGGGAAACTGGTCCAAGGCCAAGGGGTGAGCATACAGAATTTATTCACACTGTTGACAAAGTAAGAGATAAATTTGAGGGAATGTATGATAAGCAGCTGGTTTAGGTAGAGAATTGGGAGATCTACTGACCAGCGAGTATTGCCTTGCAACCTTTATTTCCACTGCACTGTATTTACTTGTTATGTGTGAGCCAAACACACACAGAAAAATCTCACCACTGATATCTGTATCTGTAGCGGCCTCTTGTGGCCAAAGAGGTGCCTCGACCTCCCGAAAGGGTCACCAAAATCCTCATCGCAAGCCCATGTTTTGTTTCTGAGCCTTTCTTGCCAGCAGCATCAGCCTCTGGAGGGGAGGGGCAGAGCCAGGTCCCAGGGGAGAGGAGGAGACCGGGAGGGGGAAGGGCGACTCTTGCAACTCTGGACATGATGCAAAACTGAGACCACTCTCCGAGCAAATCTTCCCTTCTTTGGAAAATCATCACCAACAGCTGCAGCAAATGTGGTGATTCAGATTTTCCCCAGGAGAACATGATCCAAATGTTCTCTGCACCCTCTTCTCTCAGGAACGGGCAGAGGGAGAAATTCATGATTCCAGGGCATCTCCTGGGCCTGCAGCATTCAGATGAGATAGGAAAGCTGGCTAAAGGCAGCTGAGCAAAGCATTTCCCCTAGTGGGAAAGGGACCAATCATCCATGTCTGCGGTACCCTCCTAACTGAGAACTGAGACCCCAGGCAGCTGACTCTCCTGCCTTTGGGCACTTTCCCAGCCCTTCCCTTCATTTCTGTGTAGGATGACCAGAGGAAGATGAGGCCAGGGCCCTTTGGACATTGGCCATGCAAGCAGCTGACCCTGCCAAAATCCCTTCTTCTACTACACAACCCTTAAGGGCCCAGGGAGCCTATCCTAGCCTTCCTCTGACCACTCTGTTTGTAGGGCAAGAAAAGTCCCCCTTGTGGAATTCCTTTACGAACCCTCAACATGAAGTCACAGGAAGAGCTCTGCTAGAACAAAATCATTCTAATGCTCTCTCTATGGATCATGATGGCTGGGGCTGGTGGTATTGTACCCCAAATCATCTGGAGGGCACCAGGTTGGGGAAGCTTGTAGTACCATAGTGGAAGCAGCCTTGGACCAGTCACTACCTGCATCCTAACCTACCTCACAGGGTTGTTATGAGAATAAAATGGGGGTGGAGGACCATGCATGCTTCTTGGAGGAAAGATGGTATACTATTGTTATAAGTGTTTCAAGTAAATATGAGACTATTTATGTCGCATTTTTGAAGAAGAAAAAATATTGTTGCAGCATAAATCACTTTATAAGCATTGACAGTGGAACAGACGCCCTTGGGAAGTTTTGGACTCTCCTTCCTTGCAGGTTTTAAAGCTTCTTCTTCTTTGGCGATCACTCATAGACGAGTAAGATTGTCTTCCATGAACACAGTCTTAGCGGTGAGTCCATAGGTGACTGTGGAGGCCAATTCTGGATCCACACATCCTTCCACAGTGGAGACATAGGTTTCCAGGCAGGAGTTGATCATGGTGAGGATTTGCCAAACATGCCTTCCTCTTAGCTTGTTTTGTCCTGAGATTTAAAGCAGAGGTTGGATGGCCATCTATCCTGTATGATCTAATTGAGATTCCTGCATTGCCGGGGGTTGGACTAGATGATCCTCGGGGTCCCCTCCAACTCTCCAATTCTATGAGTCCTTACAACAACCCTGTTTGGTAGGCCAGTACTAATTTGTTTGCTGAGTATTGGGCGGGGGGTTTGTGTGCTGAGGCTGAGAGAAAGCCATTTGACTAACTCTTGGCAATGAGTGCCTGTCAAGGGATGGTTTGCTGTTATGCTGAACCTGTTCTCAGGATGCCTCTTGATATGACTTTCCCTTTTCACTTAGTCTGTGGATGCCAACCCTGAGCCTTAAGTGCTTCTGCAATTACATAAATAACAACTGTTCTGTAATGGATGGGCTGGGCTTCCCCTGCAGCAGAAGCAAAAAGCTCAAGGGTGAATAATGGCAGGACTTAAAGTTCCGCCTGAAAAACTGGAGAAGATCCAAGCCCCATTTTCTGCCTGCACCTCCCAGCAGCCAGCGGCAGTAAAAACAGCACACAGAAAATGAGGGAAACAATCACTGAAGAGCTCTAATGGAATCAGGAAAGGGAGACAGCAAAGAAGAAGGAACACTAAAGGGGGAGATCTCTACACCTGGGGTAAAAGAGTGAAAGAGCTCCGTTTAAATGAAAAGGTTGCTTCCAGACAACCTGCTCATTCAGCATTCACCCTGATATTTGCAGGGAGTTTATATTACGCCGGCTGTTCATTGAGCATTCATTCCAATTTGCTCATCTGGAGGCTATGCAATGTTGCATCAAACAACTGTCATGAGACACCTTCCCATGCATTTCCCCATTACTTTCATTATTGCAAAAAGTCCAGTTTAGAGCAGGAAACAGATTTCTTCTGCAAGGACGCCAAATCAACTTTAACTGCACTACCTGAATTTGCTGGTACAGTGGTACCTCGGGTTAAGAACTTAATTCGTTCTGGAGGTCCATTCTTAACCTGAAACTGTTCTTAACCTGAAGCACCACTTTTCCTAATGGGGCCTTCTGCTGCCGCCGCACCGCCGGAGCATGATTTTTGTTCTCATCCTGAAGCCGAGGTACTATTTCTGGGTTAGTGGAGTCTGTAACCTGAAGTGTATGTAACCTGAAGCATATGTAACCTGAGGTACCACTGTATGTGATTACATCCCACCTGAAAATAGCAGCCATGCCCCAGGAGCTGTGCCATAGCAGGGTCACCGCTGGGTAAACCAATGGAGTGCTAAGATACAAATAACCCAGAATTGGATAGTAACTTTATCAGTACCAACTAAAAGGTCACAAATATGTGTCAGGTTTTTGCAGAAGTTTTCATCAGGCAAGATGCTATGCAAGGCAAGGGGCAGGGGGATGAGGAAAACTAAAAATCAAACCAGAAATAACAACCACCACCACCACCACAACAACAACAACAACAAGGTTGGATGTTATTGCCATGAAGTTCCAAGATGGAGACTGCAGACTAACTTCTCTACTATACTGTAAATGTGTGTGTGATTCTGCCTTATTTTGGCAGGCGATATGGGAGAAGGGACGGAGAGAGAGAGAGAGAACAAGACAAAAGACAAAAGAGCAAGGATTTGGACAGAAAGAGGCAAGCTTTGTGTTCTCTCTTTTTAATGGTTGTGGAAGTCAGTCTGAAGAAAATGAAGCAATTAAATCAGCGGATCTTGATTTGCCAATGGAGCGTGGTTTGCACACAAACCTCCTTGTGGAGGAGGAGCTGGAGGTGGGGAATCTCTAGCTAGCAGTGAGCCACAGAGATTGCTAAATACAAATCGATTTTGCTTAATGACTTGGAAGGCTGAAAATGCAGTTGGCTAATGATGGAAGGAAGAGAAGGAAGAAGAAGGGAGATACAGGGAAGAGGCGCAGAACAACCAACAGAATGAATGCTTCTGCTGGGCTTGAGGAAAGGGTGTGGAGGAGGTGGAACAAAACCTCATTTGTGCCAAATGTGCTTAAGTGGCTGGTCACCTGAGAAAAGGATATTATAGGCCATTCTCCGAAAGAGTTGCTGACTAGATAATTGGAAATTTGGATAAAGGAATGCAGTTTAAGACTCTTCCTTATACAGTCATACCTCGGGTTACAGACGCTTCAGGTTGCGCATGCGCAGAAGTGCCGAATCGCAACCCGTGCATGCGCAGACACAGTGCTGCGGGTTGCGAACGTGCCTCCTGCACGGATCACATTCGCAACCCAAGCACCCACTGTACCAGCAACTCCCCATGGCACCACCTCTCTCTCCTCAGACCCTTCAGACTGTCAGTATTTTGCAGGAAACTAAGAAGAGATGTGATAGCCATCTTCAAATATCTAAAGGGCTGTCACAGGGAAAAAGGAGCTAGCTTGTTTCCTGCTGCTCCAGAGGGCC
This sequence comes from Podarcis cretensis, assembly GCF_951804945.1. Taxonomy (NCBI): domain Eukaryota; kingdom Metazoa; phylum Chordata; class Lepidosauria; order Squamata; family Lacertidae; genus Podarcis; species Podarcis cretensis. The sequence goes on from NC_137177.1 coordinate 35,607,400, forward strand.
GGGTCTGAACCAATGGATTCAAATGACAATAAATGAGATTCCAACTAAATGTTAGGAAGACCTTTCTGACAGTAAGAGCTGTTTGACAGTAGAACAGTGGAATCTCCTTCACTGGAGGTTTTAAAACAGAGGGTGGCTGGCTGTCATGGATGCTTTAGCTGAGATTCCTGCATGGCAGGGTTGGACTAGATGACCACCGGAGTCCCTTCCAAGACTACAATTCTATGAAAGCACAACTTAGGTCAGTGCAATGCAAGCAGCAGATTCACTACAGGAGGAACAACGTGGCCATGGTATCGTTTTCAGGAGCACACACATTTGCTGATTTGTACTAAGCCATAGTTTGGCTTAATGTTACATGTGAATGAGATCATTGCATTCCAGCTGGGCTGTTCATTAATTGTACCAATGACTGCTAAAGTGTTGCTATCACCCAGCACGGCCAATGATCAGGGATAACAAGTGTTGTAACCCAACATTTGGAGGGCCACAAGTTGCCCCCCTGCTCTGCCCTAAAATAACAGGTCTGAAGCTTTGGGGTGCTTGTTAACCCACCTTTGTCATTAGGGGCACATGGCCTCTGAGGCTTGGAGCACCCAGAGCCTTAGACTGCTGCACCAGCTACAGTTCTACCTGGACAGAATGCGGCTTCATGCCCTGATAATCTCCTGTTGTTGTATGTGGGGCTACTTTTGAAAACAACCCAGGAACTTTAGTTGGTAGAAATTATCGCTGCCTGGGTGCTAATGAGGACTGGGTAGGTTGTTACGGAAATATTATGCTTATCACCTTCACTGACTCCTAGTCAGTCTCCAGGCTCAATTTATACTGCTGGTTTTGACTGCTGAAGCTATTCATGGCCTGTGCCCTTGGTACCTGAAGTACTGCCTCATCTCACATGCTCCTGGACCCTGAGGTCATCACCTGGGGCTCCTTTGTGTGTTGATGCCAGGTGAGATACAACCAGGTGAGGAACTTTTCAGCAGTGGTCCCTTAGTTGTGGAACACCATCCCAAAAAGTCTACTTTAATATCATTCCAGCACCAGGCAGATGCCTTTTTTACATACCCAGTTTTCTAAAACAATGTTATGATTTACACTGTTTTAGCTCTGTGGATTTTTATTCCTCTGCTCTCCATTTCAAATTGGCTTGTTGTAGCAACATTCCTTTCTCTCTGCAATGTGTGTAGTTAAACTAATGTGTTACTTTATAGTGGTGGGTGTTATATTGGCTGTACCTTGTTTGTTTGTTTACAACTTTGCTTCCATATAACTTATCCTCACTGAAAGCATTGATTCCTACCCTGTTAGATAGTTATACATGAAAATTTTGTTTTCATTAGCTATGTGCATGCAGATTTTCTTTAATGCTGCCAAATAAGGAAAATATGGCTTTCCTATGAAGGGATGTGCAGTTGTCAGTATTAAAGAATTCTTAAACATCTATGCACTGACTTCAGCTAGTTTACATGAAGCAAAAACACATCACACACAGAGCAGAAAGGTACTGTGAATGTTGTCACTGATAGAAAATGTCAGTGGGTGGGTGATAAAATCTATTCCGTCCTAATAGTGCATGGTCTGATTGTTGCATACTTTCCAAGAGCAGGATAAATGGATAAAAAATTGATGTAGGAACTGTCTGTTATGCACCAAACTTTCATCCATTTATCCAGCTCTTTGAAAGTATGTAACAACCAGACCATGCACTATTAGATCAAATATCAGGGCTCTGGGAGCTAGTTTTTCTTGCTTAAGAAGAACCTGAGTAACAAGATTTATTCTATCTACATTTGTGCTATCTAATTTGCATCTTTTCCATGATGCTCTCACAAATTATTTCAGCACATTGCAGATCTCTTGCAGTCATTCTGAACTCATGAAGGCCCAAATTGGGTAAAAAGTGTGGAAGTTACTGCACCAAACTCCTATATACTGACTAGGTACAAAAGTACGTATATTATAGGGGTGTTCCTTTAAATGTGGCTTAGTGGGGAAATACTACAGAGAGTGTTTAAAGTAGGGTCTGAAGGAGACTTGTCTATTACTGATATTACCTAGTCCCCTAGCGGGTAGGGTTGCCACTAAACTAATTTTCTAAGTACAGTACTTCCCTTCCTGCCCCAATTCACCTAAATGCCACTCTGCTGTCCAAAATTTACTACTACATTTTGCCCCATATCTCTGCTTCTGGAGCACAGCACGTTCTGAATCTGCCATAAATTGCATTGTCCTTGGAAATGGTCATCGCCACAGGCATTATCATCTGCTTACCCCCTTCCCCTGCAGATGACACACCACCATCTGGTTGCCTAGCTATGTCCACAAACAGAGAGCAGCAGGGCTAACTCAAGGCATCTGATTGCAACCCACAACAGTTCCCATGTCCCTCTGTTCCCCTTCCCCAAACAGGTTATTTCTAGGATAAACTAGAAAGAGGTGTCTAGGCTTGCCATTTCACAAGTAGACTCCTTTTTTGTTATTTTTATGCCATAGAAGGCTCTTTTCTACCAGTCCAGCTGGCCCTCACTGGTAACCTTGCTGGCAGTTTTAACATTAGATAGATTTAGGTGGGTATTTATACTCACACGAAACATTGTTCAAGTTAACAGCATTCCTACGCTATTGAGTCAAACGCCTCCACAAATAGAGGGGAGAGACATGCGGCTTGCACTACTCGGTGTTTTATTATTATTTTAAAAAATAACCCTTTATTCCTCTTAAATATGCTTCTTGTAGTTAGCCAAGAGAGGCATGGGTTCACAGTGCAACTGCACTTCTGACCTGAAATTCAAAGCCAACAAGGGAGCAAGCCAGGGCAAGTAACCTTATCCCTGGACAAGGAAGCTGAAGAAAGCTGAGTGAGGAGGACTGAGCAGCAGCAGGGTGGGCTTATTGCCCGTGGGTGTTGAATGATGCATTTTGCTGCCTGGACAATTGTCCTCCAGGCAGGAAGAGCTCAGTTAGCAAGTAGGACTTGGGGGAGCTACATAAGGCCAAATGCCTTTTGCAGGGATGATGCCATATTAATGTACAGTAATACTAGGACTGTCCCCCTGCCACTCCTCTGTGATGCCTTCTGCGCCTTCAAACCCCTCATATTTTGCCAGTCACCCTTTAGGGCTTGCTACCTTAGTCATCTTTGCCTAATTAAAGTTCATTCTTAACCTGCAATCCTATTACAGTGGTACCTCTGGTTAGGAACTTAATTTGTCTGTTCTTAACCTGAAACTGTTCTTAACCTAAGGTACCACTTTAGCTAATGTGGCCTCCCACTGCCGCCGTGCAATTTTTGTTCTCATCCTGAAGCAAAGTTCTTAACCCGAGGTACTATTTCTGGGTTAGCGGAGTCTGTAACCTGAAGCGTCTGTAACCTGAAGCATCTGAAACCCGAGGTACCACTGTACATGCCTACCTAAGAAGCAGCCCTACAGAATGCAGTGGGACTGAGCTGTCATACAAAAGATTGTGCAGCAAGTCTATGCATTTCCTAACACCCACCCATTACTACTCTGGTCTCATCTTTGCCTCCTCTCTCCCTCTCCCATCACAAAACCAGACATTTAGTCTTCCCACCTTGGGGACATAGTAGCAGCAGCAAGTACTGGAAAGCACACGTCCATGACCCTCAGCATGCACAAGTGTCTCCTCAGTTTCTAGACATTCCTGTATTTCATGTAAGCATTCACATGTGGCTGCCAACATACATGCAAAGGAGGGGGGGGGAGAGGTGATGGAAAGAGAGAGGGTTAAAGAGGCTTGCTCCTTCCCAGCCCCTCCCAACACAGCCTTCCTCTTGCCGCTGCTGAAAGTTCAGACAGAGCCAAGCGCCAACCACTCTGCCTCTGGCACTGGGAGGCGAGTGGAGAGGCCTGCCAGCCGGCCGCCTCCTCTCCCCCGCCTCCTCCCCCACCCCACTCCGTAGGCAGGGATCTGGTGTCAGCCTTTCCACTAGAATTGCACAGCCGTTTCCAGAGAGACTGAGGTGGGGGTGGCCCCGGGGGCTCCGGTTTCTTGCAGTGTTTATTAATAACCTCACACCCACCCCATGCCAAAAGCCTGTCCGGCCGGGGGCACAAGGAACTTGGTTCCTGGAGAGAAAGGTAAGAAGAGCTAAATTGCTACCATTCATTGGTGAGCGTGGGCTCTCTTTTCTGTTCTAGTAGCTGGAAAGGAGATGCTCCAAGCTAAAAAGAACTAGGCTCATTTAAGGGGGAGAGGGGAGCAACCTAACGGTTTTGGAAACGGGGTGTGGTTGGTGAATAATTCAGATTGGAAAGCATCAGGTTTATTAAGGGTGGGCTCAATTGGGTTGCCTGCCAGACCATTTGTGGCCAGCGCAGGCCTGACTGGAAAAAGGAAGAAAGGTACAGTACCTTCACCCGCTGCTGGACCACTGAGAAAGAGGCTGTCTTCCCTGGCTTTGTACGTGTTTTTCTTTGCCCAAGTAAGAAATATCAGCCTGGATGCACAACATCCTGCTACAGAGAGGAGGGGGGAGAAGCAGGGACTGTCTGAATCTGCCTGGGTGGAAAGCGAGACCATTTGCCTGTGAAAAAATCTTCACAAGGAAGGAATCGTGCTGCTGCTAGATAGATGATTGGTGACAGATTCCGGTCCTAATTCAGAAGTTGAAACCAAAGAGCTTTGCACCAATCCTCACCTAAGCTTTCTGTATCCAACTACTAAGAAATAGCAAGCCTGGAAGTGAAGGCTGCTTCACTTTGCTGTTTTCACAAGGGTGGAAAAATGCCTTATTTGGGAAAAGAGAAGGTTTATCTCTGAAAATAATCTCCAGTGGTGCTCAGAGCTGAAGTAGAACATGCAAATGGCACTCCCTTCCCCAACAACGTAACAGGGGGTAGGGTACCATCTGCCATAAAGCTCTCATGTACCAACCTTACTGAAATGTCTATGGGCCTCTGGAGGGCAGGGGGCTGGTGCCCCTGGATGTGTCCTTTGTCTCCTCCTCTGACATCCTGGTAGCAGGGCCACCCTGCAGGTGCTCTCCCATTAAATATCCCATGGAAGTTTCCCTGCTCCCCTTGTTAAAGTGCATGTTACTCAACTGGCCCTTCAATGTACTGCTCAGCCCCACCCCATCAGGTATTTCACTGTGAGTGTCTGAGGGCCCTGCTCTTGCCACTTACCATCTGGCCTGGGGCGGGGCCTGAAGCCTCAAAAGGACTGCTCTGCTGCCCAGGAGGACTCCCCTGTGAGTGCCTGAGGGCCCTGCTCTTGCCACTTCCACCTGGCCCAGGTGGGGCCTCACAGGAACGGTTGTTGCCACTGATGCTGCTACTGCCCAGGAGGACCCGGAGGGGTGCAGAGTTCTTTTTAACATGTTTTAAAATGTTCCTTTCCCTTTAGATTTTTATATATGGGGGTGGGATGGATGTTTGGGTGGGCTTGGGAATTTGTTAGATTTTGATGAATTTGTAATTTTTGCAGTTTTTATTTGTATTGTTTTATTGTTTTCTGGGTTGCTTTTGTTTTTTGTTTTTATTGTTTTAAGGTTTTATTGTTTTAGGCTGCGAAAGAATAACATTAATTGCCATCAATGGAGGCTACTATGAGGCTTGGGATTGCTACCGTGGAGGGACGAGGGAGGTATGGCGGTGGGGGCAGATGTTATAGGCGAAGGCGATCGAGATATGGATATGCTCATACCCCTCCAATCTGCGCTTCATTCCGAGGGACGAGGGTAGGGTGAGCAAGGATTACTCACCTCCGTCACTGGTGCTGTGCAATGCCAGGTCTATAGGCAACAAAACCGCCACCCTGCGAGATTTCTTTATCTCGCAGGGGGTCGACCTGGCTTGTGTGACGGAGACCTGGGTGCGCAAAGGGGCAACAGTTACCTTACGAGAGATGGCGCCCCCGGGTTTCTCCATCCTCCACCAGTCCCTGACTGTGGGCCGGGGGGGGAGGGGTGGCATTATTAATCCGGGAAGATTGTCCTTTCAGGGCTCTACCATCACCATCAATCGCCGGCATTGAATGTGTTGGCCTAGTGTGGGGCTTCGAGGAGAGCTTGGCTGTCTGGCTGGTGTACCGGCCACCTAGCGCACCAGCAGCCACCCTGTCAGGCCTATTGGAGGTGGTGGCCGGCTGGGCCTTGGAGTTCCCTAGCCTATTGGTATTGGGGGACTTCAACATCCATGCTGATGCCACTCCCTCCTCACAGGCTCTGGACCTAGTGTCTTCCATGGCTCTCCCAGTTTGTTTCGGGCCCCACACATCAAGCAGGCCACACGCTGGATTTGATCTTTGGCGTAGGTATAGATGTGATCATGTCTCCTTCAATGAAGGTACCATGGTCTGATCACTACGCTCTGAAAGCCAGGATTGACTTTCCACCCCCACCCTGCTTAGGTGGCGAGCCGATTTGGGCTCGCCCGCAGAGGCTGATGGACCCTGATAGATTCCGCCAAGCCTTGCAGGACCTTGCTCCCCCTGGCGACTCATTGACTGAGCTTGTTGAGGGCTGGAATATCCAGCTCCTGGCAACCATTGATGAGATCGCACCGAAGCGCCCTCTGCGACTCCACAGAAACCGGGCTCCCTGGTTTACCAAGGAGCTCCGGAAAATGAAGCGGGACCTCAGACGGCTAGAGCGAGTATGGCGGGGTGCCTGTGACGGAGACTCAAGAACATCTTATAGGGCTTTTATGAAAACCTACGAGATGGCGGTGAAGGCTGCTAAGAAGTCTTACTTCTCGGCCTCCATTGCATCCGCTAGCTCTCGCCCGGCGCAATTATTTAGTATAATCAGGTCTTTAACGTCCCTTGAGGGACAGCCAAATTTAAATAACAATTTGTCATACAGCTGTGAAGCATTTGCGAGCTTTTTTGCGGAGAAGGTCTTGTTGCTCCGCCATGACCTCCCTGCCAATTTGGATACAATAAAGGAACTGGAGGCCCCTCGACTGTCCTTGGGTCCAGTATTGGACCACTTCAACCGGATATCCCCAGCCGATGTGGACAGACTCCTCCGAGCTGGAAAGCCCACCACCTGTCCTCTCGACCCGTGCCCGTCTTGGCTGATTAGAGCGTGTCCAGACGAGGTGCGGGCCCTCCTGGGGGATATCATCAATTTGTCCCTTGGCACAGGGACATTCCCAGGGGAACTGAAGGAGGCAGTGGTGCGCCCGCTCTTAAAGAAAACATCATTAGATCCTTTAGATCTATCCAATTACCGCCCGGTTTCGAATCTTCCATTCCTGGGTAAGGTGATCGAGAGAGCGGTTGCTGAACAGCTTGGTGGGTTTCTGGATGAAACATCGGCTCTGGATCCATTCCAGTCCGGTTTCCGCGCTGGTCATGGGACCGAGACGGCTCTGGTTGCCCTAACAGATGATCTTCGTAGACAGCTGGATCGAGGCGGGTCGGGGCTGCTGATTCTTCTAGATCTGTCAGCAGCTTTCGACATGGTCGATCATGAACTTCTGGACCACCGCCTTGCCGACGTGGGGATCCAGGGCACAATCCTTCAATGGCTGCGCTCATTTCTCTCTGGTCGGGGACAGAGATTGTCATCGCGCCACTCCTTGGTGTGTGGAGTACCTCAGGGTGCGATACTCTCACCAATGCTTTTCAACATCTTTGTGCGCCCCCTCGCCCAGCTTGTCCGGAGTTTTGGGCTGGGTTGCCATCAGTATGCTGATGACACCCAACTCTATCTGTTGATGGATGGCCATCCTGACTCGGCCCCAGACACCCTGACCAGATGTCTGGAAGCTGTGGCTGGATGGTTACGTGGGAGCCGGTTGAAGCTAAATCCTTCGAAGACAGAGGTCCTGTGGCTGGGACGGGACGATATGGGATTGGGGGGGGGCAACTCCTATCTCTTGCGGGGGTGCAATTAGTGCCAGCACCATCCGTTAAGAGTTTGGGTGTAATCTTTGACACCTCCCTTTCCATGGAGGCGCAGATTGCAGCTATAACAAAGGCGGCATTTTTCCATCTCCGCCAAGCTAAGCAGTTTGCTCCTTACCTCTCTCGCCCTGACCTAGCCACTGTGATCCACGCAACGGTCACCTCCAGACTGGATTATTGTAACTCGCTCTACGTGGGGCTGCCCTTGAGACTGACCCAGAAACTCCAGCGGGTGCAGAATACCGCAGCGAGACTCCTTACGGGGTCTTCGCTTAGAGATCACATTCACCCGGTGCTATACCAGCTGCACTGGCTCCCGGTGGAGTACAGGATTAGGTTTAAGGTGCTGGTTTTAACCTTTAAAGCCCTATACAGCCTAGGACCCTCGTACCTAAGGGACCGCCTCTCCTGGTATGCCCCACAGAGAAACTTACGGTCTTCAAATAAAAACATCTTGAAGGTCCCAGGCCACAGAGAAGTTAGGCTGGCCTCAACTAGAGCCAGGGCTTTTTCGGCTGTGGCTCCGACCTGGTGGAACACTCTGTCACAAGAGACTAGGGCCCTGCGAGACTTGACATCTTTCCGCAGGGCCTGCAAGACAGAGCTGTTCCGCCAGGCCTTTGGCCAGGGCACAGCCTGACTCCCTCCCTCGGCAATCTTTGCGGAGCTCTGGCCCAATGGTGGCCAGTGGCTTGAATTTAATTAATTTTATAATGAATGATTTTAGAGTGTTGTTTGTGTTGTACTTTTGTACTGTTTTATTGTTGTTAGCCGCCCTGAGCCTGGCTTCGGCTGGGGAGGGTGGGATATAAATAAAATTTATTATTATTATTACTATTATTATTATTATTACAGCTGGTTCTATTTCAGAACATTTACCTCTTTAAGTTGTTCAGGCGTTCCACATTCTTAAGGACAGTGGATTAAACACCTCCTTCTCTGCCATTTAGACACAGTGCACATTCACCCAAGCCTTATCTTGTGAAGAGGTCTTTCATCTGTGGACAGCTGCTGCACACACCCTCTTTCTTCAGGGGATGACTCTACTCTACAATGCTTGCTTGCTTGGAAACCAGGGCCCCTTGCCTGCTGTGATATTTTGATCCATCCTCAGCCATCTTGCAGAGCGTGCATGCAAGCTCATTTGGGCACTCTCTTCTGTACATCTGAGGCTGCGTCAGCATTTTCAATTAAAATAAAAAAGCTGCCCTCTTTTCAGTAATCAATGACTTAAAGCAACACAGATCCCCCTCCAACTGACTCCTTGGTACTTAAGTAGCCTGGCAAAAAACAAAACAAAACAAAAAACCCACCTCTCAGCTCATTTGCTCCCCATTTGTCAATGCAGTGCAACACATGCTTAAAGTATATTTATTTATTCACTTAATATAGCTGTTCTGGTCAGTGTATTTCCGTCAGGGTTCCCCTACCACCGATCTTTTCTTAGAACCAGCCATTACTTGTTATTTATATTTTATACCCATTTTTGTATCTATCTTTTTATCCATATACATGGCACTTTATAAAGAGTAAGAGAATAAGTCTCTGCCCCATATTGGTTACAGTCTAGAAAACGGTGTGAGGGAAATGGAGGTGGGTTGGGGGAAGAATGATGGCAGCTGTATTTACTTAGGCTTAGTTACAGCATGGCATGGGGGCAAGGAAGGGGTGACCAAAGCTTCATGGAAAAGCTGAGTTTTGAGGAGAACTTGAAGGAAGTAATGATATGCAGCATCACAGATGCATATGTTAAACAAACACGTTGCAACACAGTTTAAATTTAAGCAGGCTTAAATTCATTAAAACCCAGGGAGTTAGGGTTAAGCTATCACTAAGGTGATCCCATTGGGTAGCAGATCTGGAGCATCATTAATGAGCAGACCACCTGACATTTTTAAAATTATTGTCATATTTTTACTGCCAAGGTAGAAAACAGATTTTGATTCCAAAATTTATTCAGCCATACCTAGTTTACCACATTCAACTCAACATATAGAGGCTTGTTCAACAAGGTTACATGTTGTCTCTAAACATGTAGAATTGGAACAACAATTGTATACTACTTCCTTAAGAGCACATTTAAAAAGCCTTTGTGGTTTTTTTAATGATCCTGATATTTTTATTAGATAACTGTTGTGCCTGGATTTTTCCCCTGATGCACCAAGAGAATTATGGGTTCTGCCCATACAGGGTATACAGGAAAATCATGTATACCCAAACTCTTGGAGCTATCCCTGCAGCTTGCGAGTGATGGGGAGAAAAAGAAAAAAAAATTCCCCGGACTCCCAGAGCTCGTGTAACAAGTAGATCTTAAAAGCCCTTTTTGCGCCAGGTACAGTAACCCCAAATGGGCCTGGTGCAAAAATAGCTTCTAAGCAATCCACCTTGATTGGATTTAAGTTGTATAATTTCAACCAGCCTGCCTTCAACCTTGCTGAAATTGCTCAAATTAAAAGTTTGTAAGATGTTATCATACTGCATTAATAGAAAGATAGGTAAAGGGACCCCTGACCATTAGGTCCAGTCGTGGCCAACTCTGGGGTTGCAGCACTCATCTCGCTTTATTGGCCGAGGGAGCCGGCGTACAGCTTCCGGGTCATGTGGCCAGCATGACTAAGCCGCTGCTAGTGAACCAGAGCAGCGCACGGAAACGCCGTTTACCTTCCTGCCGCAGCGGTACCTATTTATCTACTTGCACTGCTGGGTTGGCAGGAGCAGGGACCGAGCAACGGGAGCTCAAGCCGTCGCGGGGATTCGAACCGCCGACCTTCTGATCGGCAAGTCCTAGGCTCTGTGGTTTAACCCACAGCCCCACCCATGTCCCTTAATAGAAAGATAAGGTATTTGAAATACGGGGTATTATTATTATTATTATTATTATTATTAATGTTCAAGGGCAGTGTTTCCCAAATTTACAATAACCGCGCACCCCTTTTGAGAGTTTAGTCTTACCAGCATACCCAGTCTTGGAAAAAGATAAATTGGGGGGTAGTTTTAATACAGCACACCATTCTCATACTAAATTCTAATAAATTGTTTTCTGCAGCTAAAAAAAACCTAAAAAGCAAAATAAAAATGTATGCCATGTACCCTTTGAAACCCTTTTGTGTACCACTGCGGGTACATTTACCACACTTTGAGAAACATTGTTCTAGGGGAACCAGCTGGGGTATATGGTGAGAAGTTGGGGGAGGAAGCTAACTTCTTGGCCTTGGTAACAAAGCATCAAATTCTTCAAAGCTTTCTGCAGTTGCAGGATTCTCAGCTGAGGGATGGCGCATCTATTTCTTCACAAATGCCTACCTATGCTCAATGAGCTCCGTTGTTCAGCCATTTGTAGGTCTGATTCCATGATTGCTTTTTATTTCCAGGGAAGTGATGGCAGACTCCGAGCCTGCTCTGGATTCAGACAACGCAGAAGCCTTCTCAGAGCTAGGTGCTGGGGTTCCAGGAGCACTCTTAGAGCTTGATGGAGAAGACACCCCTGAGATGCTGTATATGGATCCCATCAACATGCCATTCCTTCAAGACACAGAAAGCATAGGCTCTCCAGTGGTGCTGCAGGAAGACATGGAAGACGAGGAAGTATATTATGATGCAGAAGACATAAGCATTGAGGATCTCGGAAAGCATTTTCAGGAGTGCATTGAAGCAGTGGAAGAGCTGGAGAGGGAGAGGGACCAGCTTATTCGGGAACTGATGCTCCTACGGGAACCAGCTCTTGAGGAAATCAGACAAGCCCATGAAGAGATCCTCGAAGCCTACAGGCTGCATGCCAAGGTGGAGCTTGAAAGGGACAGTCTGCGGGATGAAATTCGGCAAGTGAAACAGAAGCTTTTTAGGGTGACTCGGGAATGTGTGGCGTGCCAGTACCAACTGGAAAACAGGAGGCACGACGTGGCCCAGTTTGCTGTCTACCGGGAAGAACTGGAAAGCAGGGTCAGCCAGCTTTCAGAGGAGCTATCCCAACTGAGAGAGACTTGTGAGAAAGAGAAGGAGCAGTTGAGAGAACAGCTGAAGGCTCCGAGGAGGCGAAGGAGCAGCTGCTACCTGCAGGCAAGCAGGCGGCTTTCCATGGAGTTTGAGAGCTTTGTGGCGGAGAGCCGTCAGGGCCTGGAAGAACAGTATGAGCCTAAGCTGATGCGCCTCTTAGAAAGGAGAGAAGCCAGCAGAAAGGCTTTGCAAAAGACACAGGGCGAGATTCACAAATTAAAGGAAACTCTGAGACCACTGCATGGAGAGGTCAGCAAGTTATTGCTGCAGAACAAAAACCTGGAGCAACAGATCCTGCTCATTAAGCAAAAACGGGACGAAGAAGTTCTTCAGTACAAGGTATGCCTTATGGCAGCCTTTCCCAGCATGGTACCCTCCAGATGATTTGGACTCCAGCTCACATTAGCCAATGGGGAAGGAGGATGGAAGTCACTGTCCAAAACCCCTGGAGGGCACCAGTTGGAAAAGGCTACCTAACAGCCTTGCAGCCTCCCCTGCTCTAAAGCTAATTGCCAAGCAGGTCGATGTTGCACCTGCCTATCTGATGAAATGCCGCCTGCCATGACACAGACTCCAGAATATCTGAGCTCACATACACTATTGGGAGAATGAGATGCCACTCCTGTCAGGCTGTACCAGGGAAATTTCTGTCTGACTGGTCCTTTATAGAGGTATATCTTAGCTATCAGCTCAAAGAGAGAGAAATAGTGAAGGAGCAGGTTAAACATCTTCCTTCCTGTAAACAGAACTAGCACGTCAGGTAGAAGACTATATTAATACTGTGCGTGCAAGATTTTTTCATACAAGGGAGCCCCTCAAAGAGACATCACAATTTGGCTTGGAAAAGAACCTATTGGGAGCAAATAGGAGGGGCTTTGAAGTCAACCAGCCCGCAGCATCCTCTCTTCCTTAAGACTGCAATCAGGAAAGCTTATCTCCCAAGCCTAAATCCAGAATGGGGGGCAGAGAGAGATTTTCAGCAGGATGGATTGCATCTAGAGTGGCCTTAATCCCTTCTTCCCCAGCTGATACTATCCCAAAATACCTCCTGATGTGTTTTTTATTATTATTACAAATTTTATTGATTTTTTTAAAAACAATTACTGAGCATAAAGTATTGCCTTCCAGGAAAATGCATGTACAGAGTCTTAGATGTACCTCACACATTTAACACATATTAAAATGTCACATTAACACATAATTTATATTGAATTAATACAGGGGTCATGGCTCAGTGACACAGCACCTATAGACGGTCCCAGATGCAATCTGTGGCATCTCCAGGTAGGACTGGGAAAGACTGATGTCACTCAGTGTTAGACAATTATGAGCTAGATGAACCGACTTTCTATGTTCCATACTTGAAAGGCACTATTTTAGATGAATTAGACAAATGCCTGGAGGACAGACATGTCAGTGGTTCTCAGCCATGTCGCTAAATGACGCCTCCGCATTCAGAGGCAGTGTACTTCAGAATATCAGCATCTGGTAATGACACAACAGAGAAATCACTATGGCCTTAAATCCCTGTTTCTGAACTTTCAGAGGCATGCAGTTGGCCACTGTGGAAACAGAACCATGGACTAGGTAGACCTTTCACTTAATGCACTGACAAAGTAATACCAAAGGCTGATGTGTAAATGCTATTTCTTTAAAAATAAGAACTACTTCTAAATGGAACAGGCAGGAGACTAGCCTGGCCAGCATCCATATCTGGATTTTACCAAACCATCAACAGCTCCTAAGAGGCCTTCCTTGACTCAAGTTTATTTACAGATGGTAGGAAATGCTGTATATCAAAAGGTTTAGCGTTTTCTAAGGTCCAAGGAAGTTTACAGGAATTGAGTGAGACACATTCCTTGCTATGCAAATGTGACTGCTCTTTTCCACCCCTTCTAGTCACATATGCAAGCTCCTCCAAAGGCTGGGTTCTACAGGGTGAGTCCTTTAAACGAGGCTCCGTGGATACAGACTAAACATGTTCCATGGGGCCTCTTTTAAAAGAATCACCCTGTATAATCCCTCCCATAATCCCTGCAGAGGTTTTAGCAGCTTTTCACCAAGGTGCATGCGAAAACAGATGCCGCAGGACCTTTTACTTAAACTTCCTTTTAACATTCCTTATTCTGTTTAGAAGCTGAAGGAAGAGCAACACCCTGATCGCTCTTGGTTTTTTCATTTCCTCTTCTTACACTGAACATATTGAAAAACTGGGCTCCAATCATTTTTCTATTTACTTCTTTTTTGAGTGTTACAAGGGGTGACTAACCCCCATTTCAGGGGCCAGATCCGACGCCCTACTTCCCTGCCCTCTCCTAGATGTCACTTTGGGCAATGCCAAATTTTATTTACATATACACATATTTATATACACACAGCACTGAAATGGGTGGAACAGAGCTCAAATCACTCTCTCACTGGTTGCTTAATGAGTGGAGAGGGGGCAATAACCTCCTCTCAGCTATTTAGGATCAGCTGGGGAAGGAGGGCTGTGCCCGTGTGGGCACTTTTGGCCACACCCACTGGTGGCATGTGGGCTCAGCCTAAAGAAGGTTAACCACCCCTGCTTCAAACCATGTGATTAGATCCTTCTCTGGAACCACACAAATAGCCACCTATTTTTGTGGCAAGGCAGGCAAGAAGCATTCAATGGGTAGGAATGGCCTATGACACATTCAGCCAAGTTGAATTCTGAGAGCAACTGAGTCTTATGTAACATCAGGAATCTCAGCAGTGCTTTATTCGTACCAAGGGCTCAGCTTTAGAACCAGGCCTGACTACTGCAATACGGGAAGTGTAAGGAAAATGCCTTTGAAATAATGCATGGCTTGCCACTGTGACTCCATCCTTGCCGCCATCTGTGTAGACACCCTGCACCCCCGCTAATGGTTGAAGACTAAGGCCCTGTCTTGATTAGGGGATGGCTGAAAATTCAACATGGGCTAGCTGTCAATTCTGGAAATGTCAAAGCTGAAGTATAAGATAACATGCAGGTAGTTTAAAAATACAAATCTTCAATCCATTGAGGAAAGTAACTCCAATAAAAATAGGAATAATTTAGACTTCCGGGCTCAAACACGGAGCCTTCTAACAAATTTGTCCTGAGCAGTAGCTGTGGTATATTTTTGCATGGCTGAAATAATCCCACAAACCAGTCTAGCATTCAGCATATATTCTGCATTTTGCATTGCAAGTATCATGAGATTCTCTCTCCACCAGCAAGTTGCTAGACTTCACAGTGATACAAGGGGGGTGGAAACTGTTGCAGAGATCGGATGTAGTACGAGCAGGCATCCATTAGGACAATGAGGCTTCTCCATCCTTCCTCCACTGTCCCCAAAATCTGCTCTGGAGGAATCCTCCCAAGATTTCACACAATACTTACCGTATTTATCTGAACTGCACCAACTTCACGAATCTTTGAGTTCTTATGCTGCCAGTTTTAGCTAGTGCAAATCAGCATAGTTGCTGTTTGGCTGGCATTATCTCAGTCAGCTGGGGGCAAGGGCACCCCTGCAAAAGTACCATGCCATCAGTAATGAGTCGGACTCTGCTTTCAGTTAGTTTCTGAGCAATACGTTGTGCTTACATTGTGAAGACAACTCCTTCCTTCTTCAGTCCTACTTCAAGTTATGCACAACTGGAAAATTGAGAATATTTTATTTTTATTCTGCCTTTCAACCAAGGAGCTACAAGGCAAATTATATAACAGTGGTACCTCAGGTTAAGTACTTAATTCGTTCCAGAGGTCCGTTCTTAACCTGAAACTGTTCTTAACCTGAAGCACCACTTTAACTAATGGGGCCTCCTGCTGCCACCACACCGCCAGAGCATGATTTCTGTTCTCATCCTGAAGCAAAGTTCTTAACCTGAAGCACTATTTCTGGGTTAGCGGAGTCTGTAACCCGAAGCGTATGTAACCTGAAGCGTATGTAACCTGAGGTACCACTGTAATACAAAAACTGTGGCTCCATCCACACATTGCATTCTTCTGCAGAGCCACTTACGTGAGGTGGATAATCTTTATAAAGTTTAAAGATGAGTAAACTTAATTTCAGTCTGACAGCTTTATGAAAGATGAGAATTCTACTTGAAGGCTGCAAAAAAGAAAAAGAAAATCCAGACCACCTAAGAAAAAGCATAGAGTTCACTCTCTCAAGAACCAAAGATGTCTCCTTTTTAATATATAAAAAAAGACATTTTTAGTTTTCAGGCTACAGAGATGGGTCTGAAAGTTTACAAGCAACATCAGGTGAAACCTGCAGTCAAAGGAAGGCTTAGCAAGAGTTTTTCCTGGTTCCCAGCCATGCACATGACTAACAGAACAAGTTAGTCAAATTAACTTGCATAATTTATATAAGCCACTGGCACTTTTATTATCTTAATAACAATTTTTTATTTTAAGCATATAATTCACAAAAGGGAATGAACAATTTAAACTGATCAATTCTGATAGAATGCTGTGGTTTTCCTCCTTCTGATGTGAAATGTGTTTGGACAGCAAAATGTGGTGCCCTCTAGAATAATTAAGTTATCAGCCATATGCTGGCCCTGATTACAACAGGTACAAAACACTACATGATGAATTTAAAATGCAGGCTACATTCCTTTCTGAAACATTTCAATGCTTTTCCATCCACAGGACCAGGTGGAAGAGATGGAAGAAAGGCTGAGGGAGCTGAAGAATGGAGTCCAACTTCAGCAGAAGAAGAACCAAGAATTGGAAGAGCTGAGGGCCAGCTTACACCAGGAACTATCAATTTACAAGTAGGTTTTACTATCTTTCTTGAAACACTATCCACATGAAAGCAAAGCCTGCAAGAAAATCTGAAAGCAGCAGTGAGAAAGGAGTGACAAATTCTCACTATAGGTCCTTCCAGTTACCATACTTGCTCTAGGTATCTCTCTGTATTCTGCAGACTAGCCCTTTGTGTTTGGGAAACAGGATGTTCTAGAATATGACTGACCTGGGACATATATCTCAAATATAGTAGGGAACTGCTTCCCAATGAGGGCCTAGCTCTATTCTGGCAGACAGGCTCCTGTCACTTTGGTAGGGCTGGCCTAGAAATCAGTCCCTATCCAAAACATGCAGGAGAATGGCATGAACAACTTCAGTCCTCATGGTCTGGGTAGAGAAATTCCTTTGTAAGGGGTTCAGAGCAACAAACACAAGATCAGCTTCTTAATAAATAGAGGTTATTAAGCAGGTGTAACAAATGAGAATAGTTAGGTGTGAAGGAGGAGGGAAATATGATGTTGCCATTTCTGGGGATTTAAAGGTAGAAGAGTATGAGAGAATTGTGTGGCCTTTATAAACTTCCCTTCCCTATGCTCAGTCTAAAACACAGGAGAAGAACACAAGTATTCTCAGTGGCAGAGTAAAATCCAAAGAAAGTGAAAAGTCTGCCCTAGGCCACAGCAAGACTTAATGGATAGAGTCTAGGGTTCCAAAGGTATAAGAGGCACCCAGTCAGGAATTCAAAAATTAAGAGTGTTGGGCAGTAGTTTATATAACCATGTAAAATTTCATGATCCAAGATGCTTCAACTCACAAGTGTACAGGTTGGTCATGGTGTGTTTTCCAGGTGAACAAAGATTTACAATCTTAATTCTGCTTAACAAGAGGTGGTCTAGACTTTGTAGTAGAATGTGAAATTCTTGTTGGATAGGCCATTCAAAAGCTCCTTTCTTTGCAACAGACAACACTATATAACCTAGGATAGTTTAGGTATGGAGAAGGCTGAACTTTTTAATTCTAGACAGTGTGTAGAGGATGTGGACATTTCCCTGTCCATTTAACAAAGGTTTTCAGAGAAAGCTTTCAAGCACAAGCCTGCTTTTTCGCACTCACTTTCTCAAACAAAATGTAGCCTTTTTAACTGAAGTGATTGTGAGAGACACCCAAAATGGCACAGTAGTGCTTGCCAGCAAAAGAGCCTCTAGATTTCTGAAAGCATTCCAAAATTACTTGTTTTTTGGAACCATATAGAATGTAAATTCTGTCTTTGTACAGCATCTTTCTGGTCTCCTCCTCTGAGAGTAGTGCTGGTGCTTATCATTTATTTTAATAAATGTAAACATATGCAGTAATGCTCTGTCTGTGTAAGTTTTAAACTTTTAAAAGGTTACTGCTTTAAAATGTGCCCAGCACCACAAAAGGCAAATGTCCTGCTGGAACCATTGTCTTCTCCATCTCCTTAGAAAAATGCAAAAATGCATATTGTGACCAATATTGCTCAATGTTCAGCAAAAAGACCCTAAACAGCATGTATAGCCAGAAAACACACTAACACCACAAGCACAAGGTGCGCAGGTAAGGATCAGCTAGTTTGCAATCTCTCTGTTTAGCAAAACAAAAAAGAGAGGTGGTAAGAAAATAAAGAGGGGAAAGTGCCTCCACAAGAAAATGAGCCAGTGTCATAAGGACAAGGCAGATAAAGGGCCTGCCAGCTCTAGCATCCACTTAGCAAAAAGAGAAAAGGGGGGTGAAGGGCCTCTGTAGGCAGAGTGCCTGCTACCACAAGGTAGATGGAAGTGAGCAGCAAATGCCCTATTGATTCAAGCACACACACGCCCTGCCCCTCAGGTCAACAACCTGATCTACCTATTTGTAGTCAGCTGCTTCTTCCAGTCAGTGTGTTGTTCCCTCTCCTATTTTCTTGTAGGGACCAGAAAGGGAAGGGAAGGTGACTGAATGGGCAAAAGGGGGTGTGCTCAGGTCAAGAAACAGAGGCAAAGATGAACCACTTTAAGAGCAAGTGCAATCATACACACACAACAGCAGCACTACTGGGCAAACTGATGCCACAAGCAATAGGTTCGCAACCACCATTGTATACCACTCTGCAACAGACTGAGCCAGGAGGCAAAAGTGAAAAGTGTCAAAAGAAAAAGTCAAGGGTTCATGTCTAATCAGTAGGGTAGATGGTGACAAATGAAAATGAGGTCACATGTCATAGGATATAGTGCAGTTAGAAATACTGCTGAAACATTCAGGCAGCAATATCAGAGAGGCTGTTGGAAAGGTAGGATTGGATTGGATGGAGGGCAAAAGATGTGGGGTGTCATGAGCACAGGTCTCCCACTCGACCTCTGAAATAAGCTGAGTGGAACGATGAGAGTCCCACAAGGGAAAGAACAGCAAAGAAATCTGATTTCCTTGTGAAATGTTATTTCACTGAGCAACTGGTTACTCAATTTCAATCCCTACAGAGACTGCTTAGAAATCTATGGACAACTCTGCAAGTCTGAAGCGAAACAAGACCAAGATTGAATCATGGATTTATAAGCATGGACATCCTTCCCCTTCCTTACTTACTTGCTGTGTCTTTAGTGGGAATGATAGTACATCCTCTCCATCTGACAACACAGCCAATAAGGAAAACTATGATGGTTTGCATCTTTATTATTATAAAAAGGGCTGCAAATGGTCTGAAACCTGGTAGTTACACTGGACAGATGTCACATCAGCAGGATACCAGATGTGCATTATGCACAACTTCAAAGTTTAAGGTTTGTGTAAAGCTGACGTGTCAGTACATTAATCAGCCTTTCTTTAATGTTATAATTCTGTACAAAACCTGTTTGAGAACAGGATTGTTTAGTTATTTTAGGCAACAGTTTGTAATTTTGACATGTTATGAATAGGAAGCAGAAGTCCTAATTAAATGCTTTTTTATACGCACATAGAGCATTTTGCTATTAAAATCAGTGTTGTTTTGATAACATAGCAACAGGGTTAAACAGACTGAAAATCCACTTGACTGGTCAATAGTCATCCCTATTCTACCCCAATGGCAAACCAACCAGCTTTGTCTTCATTTTCTTTCCATTACCCTCACCTGAGTAAAAATTCTACAAATAAGAGTGTTTTCCAGTTTCAAGGTTAACATCTTCAAGAACAGTTCTACACTTAGGATAAAAGGACCTGCAACATACACTAGTGGAGTGCTATTGACTGTTATGTGTAAAACCTGTACAAGGTAACAACCATGATGTGAACCACTGGGGCCAAAGTAACTGCATTACTTCCATTCTCCCACTGACACAGCATCCAAGCCAAAGTACAAAGTTAGGCCTACAGTGTCGGGAGATTTGGGCACAAGCCTTCCTTCTGCATCTCAACAGTATCAGGTAGGTGGAAAAAAATGACAAGGTTACTGAATGCCTTCAAGCAAGAACTGCTGGGTGGGAATGAAAACTGAGAGGTTCTGACATCCAGCCCAGGGTGGAGGGTATTTCAGACAGAGTTGAGCTGGCAAAGGAAATCCAGTTTGAAAAAAGAACCAGAGAGACCTGTAGGAATAAACTTTAAACTGGAAAGGAGTTACCTAAACATCTCCAGCCTCAAACTACTAAATGATACATACCCACCAGTGCTTTCCGGTGGCCAGCTTACTGTATTATTTTAGCAGATCATATCAAATAGGTTCTTTCAACAGGTAGCTCACCACTCTCAACCCTCCTCAAAACACAGGCAGCAGCAAGTTCTGCCATTTTACACCATACTCTCATTGCCAGTTGCAAAGTGATTTCCACGTATTTCAAGATTTCAACTTCATAATATATCATTCCGTTCCATTCTTTAGCATAACTGTACTTCATTAACAATTTAGAAGCCACACAATTAAGCCGCCACTTTGGTTCCAGAAAACTTAAAAGTGTTGATTTTTTTAAAAAGAAAAGACAATCACATCCCACATAGAAAACCAAATTTATTTAATCTGAAGCACTTGTATGGTTCATGGAAAGTTAAATGGGCTGCTGGTGGAACAGTTCACCCTCACAGGAGATGTGCTGATACAAGGTGAAATATCATGTAATCATTCTTTATATCAGTCTTTATTACATATATCAGCTGAAAACAAACACTTTCATAACTTGGTGGTCCCCCCAGTTAAAAAAAAAAACCACAGAAAGGAAAGATAATAGAACACAGTTCAAGAAACACACAAGAGGGCAAAGTAATGTGCAGTTATAGGTGACTACCATATTCATATCCACATCCTAAGTTGCCCCATCAGAAAAGGATAGAAGGACCA
Organism: Podarcis cretensis; assembly: GCF_951804945.1. NCBI lineage: Eukaryota > Metazoa > Chordata > Lepidosauria > Squamata > Lacertidae > Podarcis > Podarcis cretensis. The sequence continues at coordinate 35,628,315 of NC_137177.1, forward strand.
AAGTATTATGAAGAAAACTCAGGCATTATCTGGACAGACCGACTTCCTCTAATCAAGGACAGCAGCTAGAAACAAAGTTAAGAATAGGTGACCCTGCACTGGATTTATCTGTATCTGAAACAAGACTAGAGCTAAAGCTCTAAACATATTCTTTTATCAGGAGGGACCAATAAAAATAAAATAGAGAGAAGCTTCTACTCTAAAATTCCCCTCAGTAGAAAACATTCAGATCTTACCAACGCTTGTACTGAAACAATTCAGGCATAGTTTATATTAAAATTTCTTGTAGCAGGCTGTGTACACCAGCTCTCAATCAATGAGTTTTTAGGTGAAAAATTGTCAACCAAGAAGCCACTGTGTGATGCTAGCTCAAGTCAGGTTCAACTTTCAACAGCAACAGTTCACTTTCTGAGTTAGAAGCAAGGCTGATGGATAATATCTACAGATGAGCTGTTGAATGCACAGTGCATGTGTTTGTCTCTCGCAAAACGGCACAGCTGACAATCTCAAGAAACTTAGGAGAACAGGGCAGGGAGAGGACAACAACAGGAAACAAACAGCAAGGATTGAAGGGGTCAAGTATCTAAGAGCCTTGCCCTTCTGGATCCACACTTCCTTCAGGATCTTCATCATTATATATGTTCTCTGCCTATACAGAGAGAGAGGAATGAAGAATTAGACAGAAGTATCAATCTGACAGTTAAGCAAATTCCTATTCTAAGGGCACAATCTAAACACTACAATGACAAACTTTACCCTAAGTAACTTCCAGCACATAGCAAATTCAATACCTTTGTCAGACACAAGGATTCAGTCATTATTCTGCCAAATATTTATTAAGAAGACAGACTTTCTTCTACAGTTTGAAATTACCATAAATTCCAGAGTATAAGACGACTTTTTAACCTGGAAAAAGAGGTTAAAAAAATCAGGGGTTGTCTTATACGCCGGGTATCCGCCCCTGGCTGCTGCGGCGGCGGCCGCTCCGCTCCGGGAGAGAGCCATCTGGCACGGAGCCTGCCCACTGCTGCTTCGGAAGCAGCGGGCGGCTGGCTCGGCTCCGCGCCGGGCGACTTTCTCCTGGCACGGAGCTGCCCAGCGTGTTAGGCAACTGGGCTTATAAGATGAACCCCCAAATTGCAGCTGCCAATTTGGGGGGTCGTCTAATATGCCCAGTCGCCTAATACGCCGGAATCTACGGTATATGCATCTTATGGGTGCTCTGTGCACAGAGTTTTGGATTCACTTTCCCATCAAATAATCAACCAAATACTTACCATTTGCCAGACCTGCATGATATTGTCTTCTGATACTGAACAAATTACCCAGGGTTCATTTGGATTCCAGGAGAAGTCAGATATCTTTGCAGTGTGACCACCATGAATAAACTAACATTGAGAATAAGACAGTTATTTAAGTACACAACTGCAATACAGAATACATATTTCAAGAACAGGGTTACAATTCTTATGTGTGAATCATATCATACTCACAGTAGATTACCAACATAAAACCCCCCAATCTTCAATAAAGGCTGGACTATCAGTAAGGCAAAATTTAAAATAAAAATCCAAAACTAGGTCTAAAATACAATGAAGTATTAACTCCACAATTGAGCTAATCCGTTTTTATTTCTATTTTTTCCCCTCCCCCTCTCAACTGCAGGGCTTAATTCATCCACAGCTGGGGGGAGGGGGTTTGAGATGGAAGAAGAGTCACAGAAAGTATCCTGGACTCAGAAAGCATCTCATTCACACATCAGCTGGGAGTGTCAGGAAGAAGCTGCCACTCAGGAAGCTGAAAAATAGTTCATGGAAGGAAGAGTACATGCAAAGCAGAATGAAACACCACATTAGGACTACTCAACTCTGATCAAGGATGGTATACACAAGTGCCAGCCTCTCACCAGCTGACCAAGCCCAAACAAAGGCATAAAACCTCATTTTTTCTTGGGAAGTGGGGGAAGAATTGGTGGCAACACCAATACTCTCACTTACCAACAGCTCAGGTGGGCCATCCTCTGCATCTTCGGGAGACTGCTCTTCTCCAATTTTACTGAAAAAGAAGACAGTAATTAGACACACACAAAAAGCAATTCTGGTGAACTCAGCATTTCCACAACACTACACACATCTGAGGCTTACCTTAAATCCCAGACATTCAGTCTGCGATCGGTACCACTGGAAGCCAGAATGGTTTCATTATGTGGTGACCACTGAACCTGCATCAATTAGGATGAGATGGAACATTTTGCCTTAGTATCTATCACAGTTTTGATGCAATTTTTATTGTTCTTACACAGTATATCAAACAATAACTGTTCATTTATGCCAGCCAACCACTTTAATATCCCTATTTATTATTCTGCTCTTGAAAACTGCTCACAGTTAAAATATGCTACACAATTAGATGAGCAGAGGAGGGATACTATCAATCACAATGACCAGAAAGCTAAACACGCTTTAATTATTTGAAAATGTTTAACCCACTCTTTCATAAAATATAACAAGGCAACATATAAAATGCAATTAAATCAATCTATAAAACATAATTTAAAAACTCAGTAGATACTGGTTGGTTTAAAGAAAAATACAGTATCATATTGTGACGGTCTGTTTCGACAGCAGTTTTCAGAAAATGTCTGAAAGAAGGCAGGGATGGGTCCTGCTGAATATCTACAGGTAGGGAGTTTCACAGGGCAGGGCAAGGCCTGCCACATTTAAGGCTCAGTCCCTATTGGAAGCCAATGGAACCTCAAAGGCTTGGGGAATCTGCATACATGCCGCATCAGAGGATCTGAGGTGGAGAACAAAAGATCAGATAGTCCTTAAGGTACTCTGGGCCAAAGCTGTTTAGGGCTTTGTGAATTAACACAAGAATCTTGAACCTGGTCTGGCAGTAAATCAGCACCAGTGCACCTTTCTCAACAGCAGACTAACAGGCTGCCAGCATTCTGCTCCTTTGAGCAGTCTGTATTTGGAAACCAAATTATGGAGAGGCAGCCCCCATTTATGTGTGTTCAATATGTACATGACTGTGCATACACGCCAAACCTGGAAGTGACCCGAAAAGCCACAAAAAGGGCAGAAAAGTATGAGGAGTTTGCCGGCTTTTTCAATGGTGTTTCAAAGATACACGATTTCACTGACACAAGTGGTGCCTCAGAACACAACCCCCACGTAAATAGTGGGTTGCCTGTACTTTAAATTCTAGAAGCACCTCATAAAGCTAGTATATCATGAAACCACCCAAGTCTTTAAGATGTATCACCAGACCTATTAGTTATATTTTCCACCCCTGGGAATAAGTGCAATGCATCAAATGGGATGCATTTAGGGAAATAAAAAAGTCTCCAAATGTCTTTATTAGTCATTACTTGCACACTTTACTGATGCATACTTTATCACCATAACAAATGAAGAAAATTAGTACTCTGAGTCATCAAATAAGTAACCTTGTCCTACACTTATTCTGGTATTCTAACCCTCTCTTTGTAACTGCCAATGTTTTTTTCTGTCAGCCAAGTCAGTCACTTAAACCTCACTGCCCGAATATTCCATTCCAATTTTTTAAATCTGCTGCTTAAGGATCAGAAACATGTTTTTTCCACAAGCAGAAAAATCAACATATCTGCTGTAAGTTTTCTAACTGAACTAACACAGAGATGAGCAAACCTGTCAATAGTTGGTCTGAAACTTTAATAGTAAGGCCAATTCTGAGAAAGAAAAATCAAAGACCCTTTTAAGAGCAGCCATGTTGTCAAATGATCAGAAAATGATGTCACATGATATTATGTGAGCTTACCTGGAATATTTCATCTTTGTGTGACTCAAAGGAGTGCAACTTCAGTTTCAGGTTTCGCAGATCCCATAATGCAACAGTCTGGCCAGGAAAACCAGAGCATAATTAATAAATAAGAATATTCCTTTATTGTACTGTACACAGCCCACAGCCCCACAGACTAGGACCATTCAACACAACACATACTCTTCTACAGTATAACAATCCCCTTAATTCTGCAACTATGGATTAGGCAATGTTTTCTGTGAATTCTGGACAGACACCTTATCAGCTGATCCCGTGGCCAAGATGAACTCGCTATAAGGATTGAAAGACAGACAGTTCACTTCAGCAGTGTGAGCATCCACCGAATGGCTTGGCTTGGAAGTGTTGTTTGACCGGGTGTCCCAACTGTAAAAAACGAAATTTAAGATAAGAAACACCTTTGATGGACCAATTAACACACTAATTGCAAGTGTAACTATTAATAAGAGCCTATCCCTCCAACTTTTAAAGAGAATTCAAGGAAAAATAATTCAATGTGAACAAAATATATAACTTTGCTTACATCATAAGTTTCTGATCATCAGCAACAGATCCAAAGAGAGATTCATGCAGCAAATGCCAGGAAACGTCTTCCACCACAGCTGTATGGCCTGTAAAGATAGTCTTCGCATCCACCACTTTCCCTTCCTTTGGAACAGCACTTATGTCCCACAAGCAAATGGTCTTAAAGAGATAAAATGGGAAAATACATTAACATAAGAAACATTCATTTGGCAGATATGTACATTATGTATACCTCGACTAACTAAGCATACAATACTCACATGATCATCAGATGCACTAAGCAGATGACCACTAAGGTTTGGATTCCAAGACAAACCATAGCCTTCTTTTTGATGCCCACGAAGACGTAGATCTGGATTACACTCACCAGAAGGGTCTGCAAAGGAGATAGGGTTATTGCTTGTGTTATTCATGCAGTATTATAAAATAGCAAACAAAGATAAATTAATCACTTAAAACATATGGTCAGATCTTCTCCTTGGCTTATAGTAGAAATGGCACCACAGGGGCCGCTTTACAGCAGTCCTTAATAGTACTTTTTAAAGTCTCCACCATCCTCTTCTTTCATTTAAAGGAGATTGGGGTAGGATGATTCAAAAAGCACTCTGGCGAAAGACTTCTTTGTTCTGCTTTCAAGTTTTTCAAACTATGCTTGTCCATCACAAATCTTAATAAATTATCTGAAAACATGACTCTTAAATTCTGTTCCAGCATGAAACCTCACTTGAAAGTGTCTTGCTTTCGGAGGCAGTTCTGAGACCAGCAACTGTGGTAAACAACTAAAGAGCAGTCTCTGTATCCTGAACACCATTAATTTTCCTGCTATACATTCCTAGCCTAGATTCAACCAACAAAACTAAATTAAATGGCAGTAAACAAAGCATACATTAATATACAACAAATGAGAAAAAAAGCAGCTTCCCACACTTTAAAAATAATCTCCTCAGTACAATACTTGGAATCAACAAGGCCTGTCAATTTATTTTATCCCCAAAGTACATATATAAAAGGAGCAAGGTTCAGATATGACAACAGGCAAATACCTGGTTTAGATGGATGCTTGGTATAATCAAAAACAAGTACATCACTGGATGGAGTCTTTGTGGCAATAATGCAAGGATTCTGGGGCATGTAGCGTGCTCTATTCACTTCTCCTTCATGGTTAATTTTTATTTCAATTTCAATTTTCCCACTAACAGAGCCAAATCCTCCAAACTCTGAAAATAAAGAAGGCATTTCTATAATAGCTACATGTTTCAAGTCAATCATACTAGAAAATAAACCAATTAAAACCAAGAATCTATGCCATATGGACATTATGGAACTAAAAAAAGACATTTTTTGAATACAGTATGTCTTTGTTTACATTTGGAAAACAATATCCCAAAGTATCTTTAAGCAATATGATTTTAGAAAGCTTTATATATCAATCAAGATATATTTAAATCGGTACAACACTGCTGACATATCATATTAACACTCTGTAACATGTTATATCACCCATTAAGCAAAAAAGTTCAAGACAGCAGTAAGCCAACATATTGCTAATCAACCAGATGTTGAAACATAATTCCTGTAACAGCAAGACTTCAATTTCAGATAAGTACTTCATCTACTAAGTTGCACTGTTTAATGTATATCCAATTTTCTGGACATAAAATACATCCTGGAAACCAAAGTGTCACTGGGCCATTTATTGGTTTAGTTTTTTATCTTAGCCTAACACCAACAGTCCTCCCCAAGATCTGTGCCTTGTTGACCTAATAAGATAAAACATCAGGAAGATTCAGGAAGAAACCCACTCTTCTTTCCCATTTTGTTCTTACCTCCTTTCTCACTATCATAGTGTGAGGCATCAAACTGTGCATCATCATTAGGGAGCTGCACGCTGGCTATCACAAGGTGATTTTGTTCATCAGAGGTATGGGTCCCAAGAACTAGCCGGTGAATACTGAAGTCTTTGCCTTCAGGTCTACAATGCCATAAAAAAACAATGGAACAATGAGGTCAAAGGGTGTTTGTTTACTTGGACTGACTCCTCGTTGGGGTCACTGGCATGAATGTTAGGAACACCGATAGAGTCAATGTGAATTTCCCTTTCTACTACTACAGAAACTGTTACTAGAGTTGCTGGTTTTCCTTACCCAACAATATGAAACATTGCAAGCAGGAAAACAATGTAGCAATTAGAGTTACAATAGATGTTAAAATATTTATTGCCTTTCTGGGACACTCAAATTCAAAGCTAACAAGTTGGCTGCATTCCATCATGCATCTGTTTATCAGTCAGAAATGCTCAACTTCTTTGCTCCTCCCTCTGCCACAACTAAACCAGTACATCCAATTAACTATAGTTTCCAGCTTCAGAAGCCAGTATACTAAACCGGGGTTTGAAGTTGATATATTATGGCTTGTTCCAGAGCTGTTAACCAGTTTCTTAGATTGAACAAGACAAGAAGCTACAGTTATAAATTTCCTGATTTAATGTTGGTGTGCACAAACTGGCCCTTACTTAGTTTAACAAACTTGTTCATATACTAAAGAAATGCAGGCATAGTCCTATGGATGTTTACTCAAAAGTAAGCCTCTATGTTGCATAGGCCTTAATCAACTAAATGAGTGTTTATGCTGCAGTCATGTGTGTTACCTGGTTACATCAGGAAGCCATTGAGCAGTCAAGCTGGGCCATTCCAAAGCATGGGTCATTACAAGATCATAGAGAAATGGAGTGTTCTTTTTCCAGATTTTATATTCTTCATTGATCACTCGCTCCTCCACAGCATCATCAAAGGCAGCTGATAATTATAAGAAAATAATGCATTAATTAATGCTGGTAAATAAACCTAAAAACTTTATGGGCACATACCATAGCTCTCCAGTAAAATATATTTAGAATTTAGGGTAGAGAGGAAGATATTCACATCTTCTGTACTCAGGAATTTATTCCATGCCCCAAACTGTGTCACCCTGATTAATCACTGAGGGAGCATAGCAGGCCAGCAAGATCACCCATGGCTGCAACCTTATGCTTACTTCCTTGGCACAAATGAACTTACTTCTACATAAGCATGCACTGTTAAACATGGTATTGTTTTTCTATGCCAGCAGCAATCATTTTCACTAAGTAAGTCATGTTTGTCAGTTGCATCATAACATAGTTTACAAGTAAACTCATGCAATGCTGCATTCACTTTCCTTCAAACAGGATAGAAAAAAGCTTTCTCCTAAAGAGCATCAGAGCTACTATTCTACTGTGCTTTAGTTTTTTTTCAAACTAACATCTGAACAGCAACAAGAAGTTAAATTCTATTGCAAAGCAGCAGTTATGCAAGACCTCAGATAGGAAATCTGTGATTCAAAATTAGGCAGGAATTCTCTAAGCAGCATTTATCAGCCCCCAACTTGTAATATGCAGCTAAGAGATAACTCCTACTGTGTGGCTGTAAGGATTGCTGAACTGTAAGTTGTACACCTCTTTCTGGCAACTCCTGCAGCCAAGTTGATGCCAAACATATTGCTCGGATTTCCTTTGGACCACATCAGCAAGGCCAGGACAGGGATCTTGACCTCTGGGCAGCCCAGGACCTCCATACACACTGCACAGGTTTGCACCCCTCAATGTTTGACTTCACCCCTGGAGACACACTCCACTGTGTCTCTAGAAAGACTGATGCCAACACATTGGGAACCATCTCCACACAAAGTTCATTTATAATATCATTAAGTCAATTGATGGCTTTAGACAAACTACTGTATTCTCAACCTCCCACCTGCAAAGAGGAGCAAGATCTACTTTACAGGGCTTTTGTACTGATTACTTAGGTAACAGAATTGAGGCAATTTGAACACTGCTAAAACAAGGCTAAACAGAAAATAGAGGAGTGACCTCTGGACAATTTGCAGCAAGCACTTCTTACTCTCAAAATCTGAGCAATGACAAGAATGAAAAAGGTTCCCCTCACTAAATGGCACTATTAAACAAAAGAAGTTGGGGGCTGGGTAGGCAGTGGCTTGCTGAAGGACGCAAGCTTAACTTCTGTTACTGAAACGAATCCCTGGATTATGCATGTTCTTATTTAACTGTGCATTGTGCCTCTTTCCCCCTAGACACTAGCCTGAATCTGGCTTCAGGTGTATCTCACAGTTCTAGTTTAAAAAACAAAAAATCAGTAACGTGGAAATCTGCTCACTCCCTTCTCTAAAGAAGAGCACTTCTTAAAAACAGAACAACCCATCTAGGCTGTTTGGAACACAAAGAAGAAGTGTGTAAAGAAATGGCATCGTTCTCTTTCTTTTCTAGGGCTCTGTGCCTTTAAGACACACTCTTCCCCCCCCCCCCTCTCGCCAACCTAATGTACCTCACAGGTTGCTGAGAATCTAAAGCGAGGGCGGGGGAAGAGGCGAGGGGAAGGAAGCCATGTACGCAGCCCTGGGCCCCGTGGAGAAAAAGGAACATTCTACACATGATGCTACATAACCACCACCCCAGAAGCAGAAATTTACGAGGCGGTGGAACCCCTCCCGCGCCCCAATTCTTCTCCTCCTCCTCCGCCGCGCGAGCGTCTCCCTCCCCGGCTGGAGAAGCGGCGCCAGCGGAACCGCCGCAGTTTGTTCGAGGCCCATGGGGGGGAGGGGGGTTGAGAGGCCGGCGAGCCGCCCTTGCGAAAAGCCCACCTGAGCCATCCTGCAGCCCTCCCCGCCTCATTACAAAGCAGCTCCACGCAAAGAACCCGAGAACCACGAAGGAGGCGAGGGAAGAGGAGGGGGCGGGAGGGAAGGTGCCAGGAAAGGAGGGAGGAGCGCCCCATTGGGCGGCTCCCACGGAAAGGGGGCAGGGCCGGGGAAGCAGGCGCGGGGATTGGACGAGGCGCTTTTCTGCCAGGGCCCGCGCAGAGGCCGGAAAGGGAGGGGAAGGGGGGGAGTGAGGCCTAGTCGAGTCTCCCGCCTCAGCAGCGCCCGCTCCGCTCACCTTCCTTATCCGCCATGATTCCGACTCTCTTCGGGAGCGCCGGCGACGTCGCGGCCTTCCTAGTTTACCTCAGGACTCAGCCCGCCCTTCTCTAGGCGCCTCGTGCTACCCGCGCTGGGCTGCTGAGCGCTCCTCTATTGTTTCCTGAGTCGTCGTAGTTCTCCTTTCCCCCCCTTCACAATTCACTTCAGAACGGCAGTGGCGCGCGAGACGGGTTCGCGCCAACTCTGTCCAATCGCAGACCCAGCCGCCGCGATCTTCTCGGCGAATCACGACGGCGGGAATGGGGGAGAAGGGGCGGGGCCGAGTGGGCGTGCTCGCTGAGGGGAGGATGGCGCACGCGCTCTCTCCACCCCTCCCTTCTCCCGTTTCGTCGTTGCGGAAGAAGGGCAGTGGCTTGCCGAAGCTTCCGTAGGGGCCGCCATTTTGTTTTTGGTTAGGCGGCCTGAGAGTTGCTAGGCCGCTCTTGCGAAACGGGTGGTTGTACGAGTCTATTGGAGAAGCAAACATTGCCTTTTGGGCTGAGATTAGGGAAATGTGATAGCTGAAAAAATCTACTGAATGTTATTGGCTTTTGAGGTACATGTGGCTGCTTCCGCACTCCCACCTGTAAAATGGGAGTAACAATCAAAATAATAATAATACATTTTTATTTGTATCCCGCCCTCCCCGGCCAAGGCTGGGCTCAAAGCGGCTAACATCATAAAATGCCCAACTTCACAAGTGCTTTGGCACATAGAAACAAAATAAATGTCGGGTGCTTTGTGTATTTATCCCTGCCCTTTATATGCCAACACAAAAGCAAAGTGGTCTAATTGTATTTGTTACATTATATATAATTGGGTGTGAGTAAGTACAGTAAGTAAACACTTATATGCACATCATCCAGGGAGTAAGGCCCATTGCATACTGTGGGGCTTGTTATAATCACCTCAAAACAGATGAAATACTTCCAATATGAGATTAACCGAAAGAGTAAGAAGAACATGATTTGCCTAAAGCATGTAGCATATTTCTTAATATATTTTTATTTATTAAAAAAAACGAGTGATCATCCATTGTGCACTGCTTTGTTCCAGCAGTTAGTGTCAAACAAGCCTTTCGCAGCTGTATAAGGCCAGGCAGATATCCAGCAGGTGAAGCTTTCGCTGCCCTTGCATTGGCATATATGCCAGGAAAAGCTTCTCCTAATGAATTTCTGCTTGACAGGATTCAGCTGTTGAAGGACACACAGGAGCCCTGGTTTGAATGTTTCGTTTAAAAACAGCAAGTATAGCTCAGGAAAAAGGAGCATCTTGTTTAATTGTCTTTTTGCCAGGTCCATGTGTAGGTCTAAGAATTAAAAGCACAAAATTTCAAATGCCGCTTTTCAGGGGAGGGGGAAGTACTAATAAAGCAGCATGGATACAGATATACAAATATGATACAGATAGATCTATAATGAAGGGAGCTGTTCCTTTAAATGCGGGCTTGGCTGCGGCTGACATGCTTTAGGCAGGAAGGAGGCCATCTTTCGTCTCTTCTGTCCTAAGAGGAGGAAGTGAATTGAATTTTGCATGGCAAAAGCAGCAAGCCATGGCAGATAACTACCGGGACTACAACTTGACAGAGGACCAGAAAATCCTTAAGAAGAAGTACCCGCCTCTCAATAAGAAGTATGAATGTGAGTGTATTCCTGAGAGGTCTTAGTCTGTGCGTGGATTTATAGTTCTTTGGTGGAAATGCAGCGCTGGGCTCAGCTCCAGAGTTTCCACAAACCGAGTGCCTGTACATCTTGAACCGGGGCAGGGAAGAGGGTGCCGGGTACAGGCTGCAGGGCGTTGCTGGGTGGGATTGCGCTCCGGAGAGAGAAGTGGGGGGGGCGGATTGGAGCAACAGCGTTGGCTCCGCACACCCATAAACAGCGTGGCTCTGTTGGGTCGGTAGGAGAAAAAAAAAACCAAAATCTTTAGCAAGGCAATGCTATTTATTTGGAGCCAGAATATCACTTTGGGGTTTGTCCAGCATGCTGAAGGTTTTGCCCTCCTGTAAAGCGTTGCTGTTTCCTAGGCTAGGAGAGCGTGTTGAAACTTGGCAGACAAGGCGAAGTTTTGCTCTCGAAAATAAAATCTGAGACTGCTTGCTGTGGAGGGCTTAATATACTTCTGTGCAGTTCACTTTGTCTTAACTTTCTTTTTGGTGACACGAACCTGCTACACCCCCTGACCTCACTCTAGAAGGGTCAGCTTCTTGCGATGTATTGTTATGCTGTACGTGTAAATGAATTTACTGTGCTTGGAATATTCGTGTTCTGACTGCTTATTCTCCCTATCTTGGTCTTTTACATCTGTTTTTTTCTTTTTTCTTTTTTTAATTGAATAAACTATTTTAAGTTGCCCCAGGTAGCTTCATATTTTTTCATATTTTTAATCCCTATTTAGATCTGGATCATACTGCTGATGTGCAGTAAGTATTTATTTATAAGCTTACAATCTAACAGGGACAATGAGAAGGCAAAAAAAAAGCAAAATGACCCAAATAATCTTTTAAGGGGGAAATATTCCTCAGTTGCATAATGCATGTACTTTCCCACCCTGCTAATACCATATTTCACCAGTTATTCTCCCCATTGCTGATGTTACCATATCTGACCTTTTCTGTATAAACAAGCACAAGTGTGCTGCTTAGATAAAATCTGCCCAGGTACATGGAACAGGGTTAGCTGTCCTCTGCTGAGTCAGATTTTTGGTCCATTAAGCTAAGGTGCATCTACGATTACTGACTGGCAGCAGCTCTCCAGGGTTTCAGAGAAAGACTTTTCCTGGCTTTCCCAAGAGGTGCCAGGAATTGAAATCTGGACCTTTTCTGTGCAAAGCAGACGTTCTACCTCTTGAATCAACAGCTTTTCTTCAAAGGTATCTGGCATTATCCCAATAGATGGGGTTATATGAGAAAACCCAAAAGCCTCAGGGATTTCAATGGGGGAACAGTGTTGTCAGTATTTTCAATTTGTATATTGCCTCTCCATATAATCATATAACCAACATCCAGTTCATCAAAAGTGCCAAGAGCTGGGAAGTATGGCAACATATATAATTAATTCATGAGTTGTGTGTGTGCGTTACGGTACCTCTTTACACAGTTCTTGTCTGCTACAGAGTGAAGTAGGTTGGATGGTGTGCCATCTATAACTCCTCTAAACGAGATGTATGCCTAGAGTTTTGTTGTTATGTCTTCTTGTCATGGCTTCTGTATTTCAGCACAAGGCTGTTTTGGATTTTTGCTATCACTCTATGGTAATAAGAAAAAACACCCAAAAAAGTGCCAAGTGCAAGAAATGGCAAGCCAGATTTCTTAGAACCTGCAGCAGATTACCTCTCACAGGCCCCCCATTCCCACAATGCTCATATTTTAGCACAATTCTTGAAAGCTCCAACAGCAACAAATATGGGGGAGCGGGGATTGATGCTGCACACCTTCTATTGTGTGCTGGATGTTCCTGCTGCTCTATTTTCCACCTACAAAGAAAGTTCCTAGTTGTGCAGAGGATGGAGCTAGGAATTCATAAATTCCAAGTACAAAGTTTTCAAGGGTGACTACTATATGCGGAGAATGGACGATTCTTAAACTGCAAATAGTGAACTTGTTAGAAGTGGAGCCAACTGGTCTTTCCTACATTAAGTGCAAGTTTCTCCTTTGTACATTCTCATCTTTTGCTTATAACTACTGCCCTGTAATGTGTGTGTGTGTGTTTTTAGGTTGCATGCCTGGGGAGATACCTTGGAAGAAGCATTTGAACAATGCGCCATGGCCATGTTTGGGTACATGACGGATACAGAGACGGTTGAACCTCTGGACACAGTAGAGGTGGAAGCAGAGGGTAAGGTGATACTTTGAGAACTACAGCAGTACAGATTAATAAACACAGTGGCAAATGATTGTCTTTACTATTTTGCCAGCATAACTGCCACTTGCTGTTTCCCAAACACATTTATAACAGAGTAACACCCTATAGTTTGAGGCCTGTGCTTATTCAGGATTCACTGAAATTGGACTGCTTAAACTTAGCATAGCAGGCCTGTAAGTATAAATGGTGATGCTTTTGCAAGCAGGAAACAGGCAAGCAGAAAGTTCAGCTTCAAATCATAGAATTTGAATTATAGAGTCATAGAGTTGGAAGGGACCCTCGGGACCATTTAGTCCAACTCCCCTGCAATGCAAGAATATGCACCTGTCCCTTACGGGGATCAAACCTGCAGCCTTGGCATTATCAGCATACGCTTTAACTAACTGAGCTATCCAGATGATGTTCAGTCTCAGAGGCAAGCAGAGCAACAAAAAACCCCATGACATTTATTTTTTTATTTTTTTTTTTATTAAATTTGTGTACCACCCTTCATCCAAAGATCACAGGGCAGTTCACTGCATAAAAATACAAAATTAGAACACAAAATACATAATAAAAACAAAAGCAAACCAATAACGTGCGCACCCCTTCCACAAACACATTAAAAAAGACATAGAATGTTAATTGGCCCAAGCTGAAGGCCTGGTTATAGAAAAACATTTTTGCCTGACGCCTAAAGATACAGTTCATGGTTCGTGAGGTGTCCTATCGGTCCCCACACAAGGGTTGGCTCTCTGATCTCTTGCTGAGCCATGATCTGTGGTGCAAGGGGAATTGAGTGGGAGTTTGAGCCTACACTGGCATCTGTCTGTCATTAGGAAGGCTTGCCACACATACTGGGTTGGAGGGAGTCCTGCACCTTAAAGCTCCCAATATGTCTCCACCCCCCACCCCCACCCACTTCTCTCCAACAGGACATGACATGCTGTCTCTTCTCTTCCACTTTCTGGATGAGTGGCTTTATAAATTCAGCGCCAATGAGTTTTTTATTCCCAGGGTGAGTGTTTGCTTTCTTCCTCCTTACAGTGTTGAGATATTTCTCAATTATTGGAATGTGTTCTGCACAGTGTCACAGTTTGGTCACATGTTGTTGCATTGCCAAGGTATTGAATCCATTCTGCCTGAATACATTAATTTCTGAGGTAGCATCAATAAACTAAGGAGAAAATCTAAAGAGGAACATTACTGTACTGTCCTTATTAGCATCAACTGTAATCATAAAGCAGGGAGCCAGCATTCAACTTTCACAGAAGTCTTCTCCAGGCTTGATAGCCAACAACAGAAAAGAAGGGACAATGATGTTCCTCAAAGTTCCTCTGCAATGTGCTTACAGTTTATGGATCGAAGTTCTGGAAATTCTTTGCAAAACTAGTTGGATTATAGGAGAAGTTGAAGATGCTAGAATGGGGAGAAAGAAATTGTTATACAGACTGAAAGAGAAGCTCCTTTGACTTCTGAAATGTATTGCTTTTCATATGCCTTGAGGTTGTGTGGATGGTTGGGATTTATTTTTATGCAAGGAACTGAAATACCTGGTACCTTTTCCAGTTATTACTAGAGCTATGTGAAAGTCTTTAATTGTTTGAAATCAACTAATTATATGTTTGTTCCCCTCCCCCATTTTGTAGGAAGTTAAAGTGCTCCACATTGACCGAATAAGATTCAGAATAAGATCTATTGGGTGAGTTAAGTGGAATCATGCCATTTAAAAATGTTGATGGAAATGCCAGAGAGTCAAGACATGTTGGCTCTGTGTGAAAGTTTCCATAGAGTGTGTACCAGGTGTCCGTTTGCAAGTGCCAGGAGCTTTTTTAGTTCCCCACTGACTCTCACCATGGGCTCCTCCAGGATCCTTCTTGGATGGAGACAGCGAAGAGTTTTCTTTCTTTAAAGAGAATGCATGTTTCCACTTCACCAATGTTGCTTTGCTGTAAGGGCTCAAACTAATCCCTGGTTCTGAAGAAGAAATGGAGGCCTTTGAAGATGCCAGGAGCTGTCTTGGCCTTCTTAATTCCTGATTCACACTTCAGCATGTGGGACAGTGTTTCTCCAGTGGATCCCTGCACTGTCTCCTGGGTATGGACCATTTGGGAACTGGAGTTGAGAGCCTTGTATGCCATAGCTCTCTAGGTTCTTGGGTGGGAAATCATTTTGGCTGCTAGGGGTGCCAGAATGGCCTCCTCTTTTCCTCAACATTCATCATTGTTCCGCGTGTCTTTCATAAAATGACCAGAGGGGTTTCCTGCACTGTGACATAATTCAGTAACCTTGTAATAATCATTACCCTTTTTCCCTCTTTAAGGTGGGGAGAAGAGTTCTCTTTGCCCAAGCATCCCCAGGTATGTTATGAATGTTGTCATTTTCCTTCCTGAGTACTAGAGGCCCAGAAATAAATCAGGCTTAACTAACAAATCACCCCTTCCATTCATGTATTCTTAGACCTACCAGAGATTCTGCCTATCATTGTGCAGCTGAGCTCCTAGACTCCTGTTCATAGACTCAAATTTTCTTTTTTCTTCCCTTGCAGGGCACAGAGGTCAAAGCTATAACCTATTCAGCAATGCAGATTCATGAGGATGAAACGCCCGAGGTCTTTGTCATTATTGATATCTAAACAAAGTACCACAAAAAACTGCATCACCCTGGTTTATCTACCAGAAGTGCTGTACATCCTAATCGAAGTGTTTGTCCTCCTGGAAATGAATCGGCAGAGGGCTAAATGAACCAAAGTGGTGAGGAGCATCAGGTTGGATGTAGCAGCTTAAATAGAAAACTCCCGAGGAATGTCCAGCTCTGGTGTGTTACTGAGGCTGATGCATCAAGCAGGAAACATTGAAAAGATGGTGTGCATGTGTTGATTACTAGCCCAAGCATGATCTGGTACTGCAGCCTATAATGTGGTTTTTAAATGCTGGATTCTAATTCCTTATCTACTCTGGTGGGAGACTAATATTCTTTAGTGACAGGAAATACAGGGATTTAAGACTATTCACTCTCGTCTGTCTTAATAATACTACCTCTTCTATTGCTTCTTTTGTCATTTATAGCCCATTGTAAAATACCCACCATAAAATGCTGCTTTCCTCCAGTGAGAAGTTGCCTGGAAATTAGCCTAAATCCTCTCCCCTTACAAAGCCATTTGAAACAGTAGTCTGATGCTGTCACAATGTTCCCAGTCACCTTCAACCACGGTTAGGAGATGACAGAAGCCTGCCTCTCAGGCTTCCTCTTCTCCTGTTCATGTGTTAGTTCCCACCAACAACAGTATGGTTTGCCCTAGCAGATAGGTTGTTCCAGAACAGGGTTACAAAAGAAATCCTGGTTAGCGTTCCTGATTAATGCTGCTTCAGACATTACACTACACCAGGCACCCCCAAACTTGGCCCTCCAGATGTTTTGGAACTACAATTCCCATCATCCCTGACCACTGGTCCTGTTAGCTAGGGATGATGGGAGTTGTAGTCCCAAAACATCTGGAGGGCCGAGTTTGGGGGTGCCTGCACTACCCTATGGTTAGAGCTGTAGTGGCTGGTGAGGCACTTTTGCTTGGCTGGCTTCCTAACAGCAGGTTGCTGGTGCTTATCAAAGGGTGAGGTGTGGGGAGATTGATCTGGTGTGGCACATGGCAGTGGATCCAAGCTCCCTGTGCCTCAGTCCTCCCCTCTCCACAGCGACCTGCTGTGTTGGCAGGCCAGGAGAACCAAGATACCCCACCTGCACTGCCTCACCAACTGCTGCTGGTTAAACTAAACCATGGGATGGAGAAGGGAATTCATGCATGCTGGGGAAAAGGGAGCCTCACAGTCGATGCCACACTCCCAATGCCTTAACCACAGTTAAAGATCAGAGCTATTATGTCTCCACTGAAAGGAAAGAGGAAAGGAAAGGAACAGAGCACACAAACAATTGCCCGCCCCCCTCCCCCGAAGAGCAGCATTTGTTTTTGACAATCTATATGAACACACACACATAACTTGAATTGCAGACTTAACACACACACACCTTGGGATTGAAGCAACGGGTCCCAGTTCCTATAAGCAGCATTTGTTTCATGGGGCTCGCAGAGGAGCATAGCTTGGTGGCAGGTGTTTTACACTGGGCCATCCCTTTGCACCATGATACAAATCCAGCATTTTTTGTCAGGAGAGGGTACAAAATATTTCTAGACAGCAGCCTTCATCAATGCCCATCAGTCTCAGCTAGCATGGCCTTGCAGGCTAAGGCTGATAGGCCTTGTAGTTCAAAACAGCTGGTGGGCATTAGGCTGATGATGGCTGCATATAAGAAGAGAAGGCATCATAAGAGGTGTAGACAGAATGCTACTCTATGTTAATTTGTGTGTGATTTCAGTTTTGATGTGTTCCACTTAGCTCTACAATTGTGTGAGGTCATTGGGGTATTGATTGAAGTAGGCCCCCATCTATTTACGTAAATGACAGAAAAATAAGAATATTGGTTTTAATTTAAAAGAACTATTTTTAAAAATAAAATCCATTTTACAAAACGTAAGTTCATACTTGTGTGCATATAGTAGTTTTATTGGTTGGCAATATTATTGCATTAGAAGTAATGAATAGAAACTTCCAACAAGAGACCTGCAGGTATAGGGTGGAATATAAATTTAATTAATAATAATAATAATAATAATAATAATAATAATAATAATAATAAATAATGGTTACATGGCTAGCTGGGCTCCTGAAAAGGAGCACTGTGCTGCAACATTATCTTGCAGGTCCCACATACCCCCCCCCCACCAAAAATCACACACACACCCCTTTCTGATTGGGTTCAATTGGCATCCATGTTTTATTGCAAGGGCTTCGTGTATAACAAATAGCCGCTGATTTGGGACATGTCCTTTGCCATTTCAGCTGCACGCCCCCAGGGTGAGCTTGTCAAAGAGGTGCTCTCCCAAGCCATCCTGGGGCACTCCCAAGCGCCTCAAGTTAGATAGATGGTCTGCCAACTGCTTGATGGCCTCCACTTGTTCCTCCAAAAACTGAGACTTTAGAAAGTGACACAGCTACACAGGGAAGGCAAGCAAGGGGGGAGAAGAATTGCTCAGGGCTTGCGCTTCCTTTTTCTTTTGAAACAGTCACTGGTGGTGAGTCCCAACCCAGATCATCCTCATCACATCTGGGATCTGCTAGCTCAGAAAAAAAGGAGATTTTGAATGATCAAAGGCTTTGATACTAGATAAGACGAGTGCTGTGAGCAGAGGGCTCATAGCTCAGGGGTGAAGCACCTGCTTTAAAAGGCTCAAGGGCCCAGGGCCCAAGTTCAGTCATGAATGTGATCTTGTGTATTATCATAGTGTGGCTGGGAAAGGCTTCTGCCTGAGCTGTCATTGGCTCAAGCCAATATTTGAGAATATGAAATGGTCTTTCCAAGGGGGCTGCCTGTCTCTGAATGTTGGGCCAGCTCCTGGTCTACATGTTTTGTTTAGAGATTCTAGTGTAGCCTTCCCCCACCCTCCAGTTGGTTTGGGCTGCAACTCCCATCAGCCCAGACTTGCATGGCAATGCTGGCTGGAGGCTGGTGGAAGTTGTACTCCAAAAATCCAGAGGGCACCAGGTGACTAGAATGAGCTTTTTAGTGCCTTTTCAGGGTCCTCCATTCTCCCCAAATGTCTACCCATTTTTTAATTTTAATTTTGCTCACTAACCACGGGTGACATACATGAGGATCCTCCTTCTCCAGAGCCAGCTTGTGTAAGTCCAGGAGACCTTGGTTCACCTTTCCTTCCAGCCGCAGGGCACTCTGGAAGGCTTCAAGGCTGGACTGCCACTCATCCTGCTCCGGCTTCTGTTAAGGAGAGGCCGAAGAAGAATTGGGTTAGCAAGACAGGCCTTGCCCTAATTTCCTATCGGAGTTCTTTGGGAGTATCAACAAGCATATAGATAGACATCATCCATCTTTGGTGGTGCCGTGACAAGGTGTTCTGCTTTTGGTCAGCAGTCTTTGAAGAAATCAGATTAATCTGTAATATAAATCCAACGCCTTTATTAGCCTTGCTAGGAATAATAAATGAATCAAATCAATATTTATCTCATTGGGCGATGTTGCCACTGTTGTTGGTAGCCGCTTATTTAGAAATAGCTAAATTTTGGTGCTCTGCAAAAGGCCTGACAATAGACTCATGGTATGTGCTCAGGTGTAGTCTGTAACCAGGACAAGGGCAATATAAGATCCTCATCCTTCTACAACATATAGAATCCATCCATCTCCCATTTGAGATGTAACCATCAGTCAAGACAATCTGCCCAGCCCCACAGAAACATCTGGAAAGACCTAGTGGATTAGAGTCTTTAAATACATTATGAATGGGTTCTAAGTAGTGGTTCCAGCTTCAAGCTGCTGTTACACCTTTTTCCAAGGAACAAGAGATTTGCTGATGCTGTCTTAGTTTATTGTATTTTAAAGTATGTTTATTCCATGTAAAAAGACTTATTTTTTTAATTTTAAAAAGCAAAATAAAATAAAAGATACAAGCATATAGATAGACATCCTGACACTGGTAAACCAAACAGAGGCGGATGTCCTGATTGTGGCACCACAGGGAATGGACTAGTTTGCCTCAATTGCTGACTACTTTAATCAAGAAAGCAGACACCACACACCTGAATGTCTTGAAGAACAATGCACCCCCCTCGCTTGTTCTGGTATTTCAATAACATCTCTGCATATCCCCTCTTCTTGAGTGATTCCTCTTTCAAGAATGTAGCTACATGCTTGAGGGCAACATCATCACGGCTGAAGTAGTAGTACTGAGGTCAGGGAGGGGGAGAAAAACAAAAAAGTCCAGTCATCCATTAAGCGGACTATGCAGCAATTTAGCTGCTGTTTCAACCATCTGTGGATCAGGTTTAGGCAAAGGTGCCTGGCGGCTTTCTTAGTTCTTTGCTGCTAAAACATGGAAGGGAGCATGAAATTTGACCATTCATTGAGAACACTCCATTGGCAAGTGTTAGAATTTTCTGACAATTCCAGCCGGTCTCTTAAAATCTTAAGAATTATAAATCAATGTCAATATTGGCAAAACTGTTCAGTCTTTATTATGATGCATCTGTTGTTGTTAACAAGGCTGTTATGCTAAAGCAGCCCAGGGAAATGCCTCAGCCTTTACACTTTGACCTGACCCGTGACAGGAAATAGGGGACACTAATTGCCATACCCGGGACCAACAGTAGCTTTGCTTAAAATGTTGGGAGTTGCAAATATGATTCATGGGGGAAACAGTGTTTGGATTTCAGGCAGGGCCAACACCAACGTTGAGGAGATTCTCCAACTCTTGCTGGACCCGCCCCCCACTCAACATGCCCCCTGCCACCATGTGCTTACAGTCAATGCCAGTGAGAGGGTAGCTGCATGATGACTACAGTGGCCCTGATTTCATATATCTTTGTTGCTCCAGGTAATCACTGCCTGTCTGCAGGCTCTCTTCTGTGCCTTCCTGTGTGACCAGATCCAACCAGCTATCATGCCAGTGGAATCTGGTCCATGGGGGTGAATGCAGCACTGCCACGCCAACTTCGGTCTGCTCTCAGACTACCCACACCTTCCTGCCTTCTGACATGGAACCAGTCCAGGGTGTGGCACTGCTTGCCAGCTTCCTCCTCCTCCTCCTCGCCCTTGTAGAACTCAACAGGGAGGAGAAGGGTAGGGACAAAACTAGTGTTTGTTGGCTTTGCTTGACATTCGCTCTAGCGCCACCTGCTGCTGACCTCCCTGCTTTCCACCCCACCAAGCACCAGCCACTGCTGAGTGATGCTGTTGGCACCAGCCCCATGAAATGTTCACTTAAAACAGACTTGGGTGACACAACTCTCAGCCCCCTGCAACGGCACACATGAGGCCATTTGACATGCATAAGGCAAAGGGGCTTCTCTCTGGTAATGCTCCCTCAAAGCACAAGAGAGATAAAAAAGCAAGCAGGTACCATGGAAAGATAGACGTAACTGGCATGGAGCTCCAGGTTCACCATATGGTTAACAGCAGCTTCACAGTCCACATGGTAGTTCTGCTGCACCTGGGAATTCATATCTATTGCTCAACACTAAACTGGCAAGTAGAATACTTCCCTCTTAAAGGGCTGATCCAGCTCCTACACCCTGAAAGTTTCCACAATAACTGGCCAGCCACCATAGCTGGCCTTTCAACTCAAAGCAAGAAGGTCAGGACACAGGAAGAAACCATTCAGCAAGGAAGACAGAGGTCCTCTGTCGCTCAGGTCTTTAATGACCTTTCTGCAGGCAAGAGCATGACTCTGCAGCGTGGCACAAGGGTTGCCATGACACCTGGGAAGGTAGGCTGATGCCAGGGAAACAGCAAAGCAATACCCCAGGGTGCTGATCCTGCAAGCACTTGGTGTAAGTTTTCACCAGCATTTCATCAAACAACCACACATGGAAGCCCTTCTTGGTCCTCCTCCTCCGGTGACCTTGCCCTGGCCTCCCCTGGCTGCCAGCCACACAGCAGGGAAAACACTCCTGGAGAACCATCTTGCCCTTCAAGGGGAGGAGAGGAGAAGCAGAAGCAGTTTGGTAAGTCCCTGCCACCCAGTTCCTGGTAGCCCCTCCCACAAAGCTGAAAAGCCACCTGGCTCCCCTGAGAAGGTAGTCCATGAGTCAGGACAACCATATGGTTGGCATCCTTCTTTCCTGGGAAACAATGGAGGAGTGTGCCCTTGGGGGTAAAGTCAAACCCTTGGACAGTTGCAGTGCCTGCTGTGGCTGTAGAAATCAATACTGCAGAGATGTATTATTGCAGGTGGGGCAGTTTTTTGCCATTTTTTTTGCACCCCACATTATAGACAACATGTTGTATAGTCTGGCTTTTGAAGTGTTTGTGTTAAATTGATGCAGACATTGTTTGTATGGACTATGTTGCAGACTTGAGCTAAGTGATGGTGATGGTTGTTTTTTCCTTTTTTTTAAAAAAAATGTTTCTTTATTTTTTAAAAAGTGGCCCATGGCCCCCTTTGTGATATCTGAATGACCTATTTTGCAGTGTTAAGCCTCTGACATTAGAGGTACACAGTCTAATGGAGTCTGGTCCAAGGGGGCTGATGGGACCCTGCCCCACCTCTCTGCCTTCTTATTTGCAACTAGTCCAGAAGGGGGCACTGCCAGCCAGCTTCCTCCCTCTCCTTAGTCTGAGTGCTGCCTTTGCAAAACTCAGCAGGGAGGAGGAGAGAGACAAAACTAGAATGAATTGGCTCTGCTTGTCATTGGCTCTGGCGCCACCTACTGTTGGGCTCCCTGCCTTCTGCCCTACGGGTCCCAATGGGCAGCAGCCATCCTGGCTAGTAGATGTTGAATTACCGGGTGTTTGAGGGAGGGAGGCCAGGTGGCCGGGCAATGTTCCGGTCCATCACCAACACTAGGTGCTGCCAGCCACACAGCTGGGTCCTCTAGAATCAGCCACGACAGGGCAAGTGGCAGGTAGGGTTGGCAGGAAAGACCCTCTTCGCTCTTCCCCTCGGGGCCTCCTCCGAGGGCGCCGGTGCTGTCGGCCAAAGAACCCAATGACAGTCCCTTTTTTGCAGGAAAGAGAAACGGTGCGTGGCGGTTCTCAATCTCCAGGGGCTCAGAATGAGATCGATTCCTTCCTGGGGTGGACACAGGCTGGGAGGTTGAGCCGCGGGGACGATACGCGTGGCAAAAGCTCAGCTGGTTTTGGACTGGAAGACAGCCAGGAAAGCCCCCCCCCCCTCCACGGAAGGAGCGTGGGAGAGAAATGTCCGAAACCAAGACACTGCAACCACCAGCCTTACAGGGGCCGATCGCTTGCAGCAGGGAGCCTTGTTCTTTCTTCGTGGGTCGTGGTAGGGGGTGTCTCCCAACGCGGATGTGGGCGTCGGAGTGAGAGGTGCAGGGGCGGCGTTTAAAGGGGCAACGCGCCCCATTAAGACATAGTCCCCTCTCCCCGCTGCGCTTCAGCCTCGCCTACTGACCCCCGCGATTCCCCCCCCCCCCGATGCTACGGAGAAAACGACGCCAAGGTCCAGGCTGCCTTCCCTGCCTTAGCACCGTTGCGGGGTAGGTTGGATTTAAAGCTGTGGGGAGAAAGAGGAGCTGGAGGAGAAACACCCTCCACCCCAAAATGCTCAGTCTTGGGTTGAGCTACTTGCGTTTACAGCTGCGGCTTGTTAGGTTTTAACTGCATTTTGTTTCGTTGGTTGGTTTTGTTTTTAGGGTGCATTCGGTCATGGTTTGAGGTTACATCGTTCATCTCTTATTCGGCACCTTTTTCGTTCCGCCTTTCGTGTGCTGTTGCAGAAAGGCGAGGTATATAAATTAATGAATGGAGCGTAAACAGTCCACGCCTAATTCTGCTCCTCTCCTCCCTTCCACACTTGCAACTTCAGATGTTCGGGGCTGCCTGCAAGTGCGCCAAGGGAGCCTGTCTGGAATAAGTGCTACAAGCCTCCCTGACCATCAAATAGGACAGGCATAGGCAAACTTGGCCCGCTAGATGTTTTGGGACTACAACTCCCACCATCCCTGACCACTGGTCCTGTTAGCTAGGGATGATGGGAGTTGTAATCCCAAAACATTTGGAGGGCCAAGTTTGCCTATGCCTGCTATAGGAGCTTCCCTGTCATACAGCCCAGGAATCAGAGCCCCCAGCAGCCGCATTTCAAGAGGAAAATAAGTGTGCCCAGGAGATTCACCTGCTTCCCACATTCTGCTTATAGCTTGATTCTGGAATACCATGTTGCTTACTCAATATGCTCTCTTTAGGGTGCTTCTAGGCAATGCTGTAATTGGGTTATTCAGATATCATAAACGTGGCACTAGCAACAGTGGTTTTTTTAAAAAATAACTTACAGTACCTGATTTTTCCTAGAAAGGGTAAATCTCGACTACAAAAAATGCTGCAAAACAATAAAAAGAAATGCATGTGGAGCACCCATCGTGCAGCAAACACCCATCTGGAAGCACCCTTTGACTCAAGACTCCCTTCTGTAAATGAACCAATTACAGCGATTTATTTAAAAGGGTCACACTGTGAGATGAACTGATAGAACATTGGTACTCGTTTCAAATTTAGTGATAGTGCAGGTTTAAAATATCCAGTTTGAAAAATGGGTGGGCAAAGATGGGTACGCCCAAAGAACTTCAAGGAAACATTTGAATTGCCACAACGTGTTTTGGTTCTGCATTTGAAAATAGTGAATGCTGCTTGCAAGACATAAAAAAACTGGCTTTTCAAAGATTTTGAAATCAAGAGACTTGGTTCTGAAAGGCTGAATCACCCTAATGTTTCTCAGTAAATAATCATCTGAAGGAAGTTGTGGATTTTGGGGAAGGATTATACAGTGTTCTCCACTCAAATTTCCTTTGGAAGAATGGGGGATGGGAGCGATGTGCCAGGTTAGAGCAAGGCAACAACTCACATAGCTGAGTGATCTAGTAATATTTGCAGTTCTATGCATTTTATGTACATTCACCTGGGAAAAGGCTCCATTGAACTTGCTTACTTCTGAGTAGACATGCATAGGATTGCAGTGTGTGTGACTGCGTATATTAAATATAAATTATCATTGCACCTTTTTATGCTTGTGGTTTTTAAAAAACAAAACCCTCACGCTGTCAAAAGCTTTAATAGAGTAACTTACAATGAAGCTGTTAACTTTATTTTGAAGTGCTCCCCAACATTGAAAAAGGTTTGAGAAGAGATCCATTTTATTCTATCAAAAGTTATCACTGTCGCACTTCAGCAGGTAATTGTTCATACATGGTACCATCTCAGGATGGATGCTTGCTTATGGAACAAAATATTGATACCCTTGAGTAACTAAATTCAATATAGACACAATGGCATGTCCATAAATGCATGCAAGTTTAGCCCAAGTCATAGAAAGCCTATATAATAGATTGTATGTTAACCACAGGCTGGTTGGGAGTCAATGGTCAAAACAAAGGAATGACAACATAAAGGGGGAACTTTTATTTAACATCCATTCCATTCATAACTACCTAATGTTTGGTTTTATATCTTTTTCCTCAGCTTCATCATCGCTATCATCCACTTGCTGGATGACCAAATCGGTAGACCCGTCCTCTACAATTTCCACATCGGATCTGTTGTCTTCACCGTAATTCCAGTTAGAATCCTTGTCCTCTTCTAGCGGGAACTCAGGTGGTGGCTCAGTGTCCAAATCAATGCGGATGCTGTCTATGCCAGCTTCGGAGAGGCACTCATTGCAAAGTCTGTAGCGCCTCGTCCCTTCTTGGACCACTTGCCCCGTCATCTCAGTCACGTGACGCTTGCATTTTCTGCAAATGGGCTTGCAAGCTTGATGGATCTGTGAAGATTGAAAGGGAGAATGCTGATCACTGCTCAAAAGGGAAATAGAAAAATGATTTGTTCCCCTTCCATACAGCAATGCTCTCAGTATAGAGAGGCTGCTACTAAAATTTAACCCAGGCAGCCTAGTGTGGTGAAAAGGAAGAATTCCAGGATACGAAAAATAATTTCGGTTCAAGATATGGCTATTCAAAATTAATTCATGGTCCCCAAGGCACAGAAACTGTGAGCTAAGGTAACTTCCTGCCTTAACATCCACAGTGTGTAGTGGTAAACTCATTGTATCACTTCACCTACTGTGCTCTCTTACAAATTACTCCCTTGTGTACCCATATTTAATTAATTATTAAATTTGTGTATCGCCCTATAACCGTAGGTGAAGCTGTTCCCATAATTGTATTTCCATACTAGAAAATGTTTAACTTGCCTACAGCACAACTGTTAAAGGCAGAAGAATACTGAATTCTCCCAATGCCCAGCCTACACCAAAGCCTAGGCTGCAATACTGTACCCACTAACCAGTGGGTTTGCTCAGTTAAACACAAAGAGGCTTTCAGGAGACCAGAACACTGCTGTACTGCAAGTTACACTGGATTCTTAGTGAGTTCTTAAGTCTTCAGCTCTGCTGCCTATGCCTCGTTGCAAAGGCTTCACATCTTACATGTCATTGGGGGGGGGGTGTTTAACATCCACACACAGTTATTGTACAGTCGTATTTACAGAAAATAACATCTAGGGAGTATCTGATCTCAGACAAGCCCTCCACAGGAAATAGACACTATGGTTGCTAGAGAAAAAAGGAAAGAGCACTGGAATATAAGAAAAAAACAAGAAAAGTCCACTAAAGGAAAACAGCAGCTCTTTAGAGTCCTATAGCCTGGTGTCCCAACAACAAACTCATCAATTCCAGCTCTGACTTTACTCACTGAAAGGCAGGAGCAGCCAGGCTGGCACATCTCACAGATATCACTTATAAGGATACCTGCACATTTTGCTTTAAAACATTATTTCTAGAAGGGCTAGAGACTTACTTTTTTAATGAATGCTCTGGGGCTCCTGCTGACTATGGGGCCCAGTGCATTAGTACCCCCTGTGCCACCTATCAGCAGCCCTACATGATTATGTCTATTCACTCAAGGTTTTTTTTAATATGATAATTTCAGTAATCCACAATAAGCATCTATTACAACAGGAACAAGAAAGGGGGAAGGTATTAAGTGATTAACTGAGCAATAAATTCCATAGAATATGTACTTGTTTATTTTGTATTTCTTTAAATCACTGAAAGTGAAAATATTCTGGATGGTGGTGGAGAAATGGTTGCTTAGATTAAGGTAGGCAGAAAAGAAATGATACAATGTTTTATATAGTGCAATTTTACTCATCATATCACATTCATGTTACAAGGCATTTTACTTACGCATTTTTATCATCATGTTAGGATTTTCTGCCTTTAGCTCTCAAGACAGGGCACTTTAGAAATTCAGTAGAAACAATATAGGGCATGATCCAGCTGAAGTTGACCACATAAGAAGAGCCTTGCTGCTGAATTAGGCCAGTGGCCCATCTAGGCCAGCATCCTGTTCTCACAGTGGCCAACCAAATGCCTATGGAAACCCATGAGAAGGACCAGAGCCCTAGAGCCCTCTGGCCTCCTATGGCTTCCAGGAACATTGCTGTCTCTGACTGTGGAGGCAGAGCATAAGCATCATGGCTAGTAGCTATCGAGAGCCCTCTCCTCCATGCATTTGTCTAATCCTCTTTTAAAGCCATCCAAGTTGGTGGTCACCACTGCCTCCTGTGAGAGTGAGTTCCAGAGTTTGATGTTCTATTGGCTTCAGTGGGAGACACCCAGCATATGGTGAACTCTCCCACTGGAATTAATGGGGAATCAAAGTGATTTACTGTGGCTGAATCACACCAATATTAACATTTTTTTGTTTAGGTCCTGCCCCATTGGGATTAAGATTCGAGGTATAGTGAGAAATAGGTGTTCCTAGGAAATTAGAAATGTAGACAAGCCCAGCGTCAGAATAAAGCAAGTTTCCTAAAAACAGACAGATGCAAGTCAATGCATCTCTATATTAAGTAGTTACTGGGGGTGTATCATCTCAAAATACAATATGTGCCAACGTACTGTTCGGAAATGGCTGCTCAGGTGATCCAGCCTGCTGAATCTCTTTCCACATGCTTCACACGGATACGGCCGTTCTCCCGTATGGCAGCGAAGGTGGCGCTTCAGGTCTGCTTTCCGCTTTACCACGTGAGTGCAGAAGGGGCATTTGAACCTCATTCTAGGCAGATCATCTGTGAGTACCAAGCAATGCTTTTAAAATGCTGCAAAAATTGTAACACGCCTATCACAGTGACACTTTTAATCAAAATAAAGTAACTGACTTCAAGACTGCAGACTGTATTATTATTATTTTTTAGAAAGTTCTGCAATTGGTATAAATGATGCAATTTTACTTAATCTGCCCAATCTTGCTGCTGCAAGTTATAAGAAGCTGTAGTGAACTCTGTCGGGTCCTGCCCCAACACCGTGCAACCACAAGAAACCAGCAACACTCTGGATTCTGAGACCCAAACACTTTCACCTTTTTAGGATTTTCAGGATGCTGAATTTAGTACAAGAAGCTGCCTTATGTAGAGTTAGACCAGTCAATCTAGCTCAGTATTGTCTACAGGCCAGCAGCTCTCCAGGGTTTCAGGTGGAAATCTTTCCCAGCTCTAAAGGGAGACACCAAGGATCAAACCTGGGGCTTCATGCATGCAGGGCATGTGCTTTACACCCACTGAGCTACAGCCCTTCTGTTTTGCACCCAATACGGCATTCTGCTCTTGCACATTGCAGTCACCGGAACACACAGAGCCCTCTTGAAGGGGCTTTATGAATCTCCTTGCCAGGGGCAGTTCCCCTGCTCCATCATGGCTGGCCTTACCATACAGCAAAGGCTATACAATTTAGGGGAACAGATGGAACTAAAATCTGAATGGTCAAGCAAAACTTTTAAAGCACTAGTCCAAGCGGTGGTGTTGGTGGGAGGCATTTGGTCATCTGATTCAGACAGCAATACTCCTTGGGGCTACACCAAGCCCTCTTTTGCAGAGTGGGAAAAGCCTTCCCCACTCTGCACTCTCTCTGCAAAAGTGGTGTAAGAGATGTATTTTTCCCCGCCTCCCATAACAGCCCCAGTGGAAATTAAGCAAGACCCAGTCTTCCTTGCCACCAATGCAGAAAGCACAAAGCAAAAGAGCTGGGTTGCAGATATGCTTTATTTTTTTTAAAAAAAAACACAATCCTAGGAAGCACTGCTAAGAAATTATGATCTTACTGAGGAGGGTGGCACCACAACTGGCCCTGCCAGGCAGCGGGGAGAAGATGCATCTTGCTACAGGTGGCAGTATGATGGGGGAAGAGATGAAGGGAAGAACAGGTGCCGCAGTGGTACAGCAAGACTTTTTAAAAAGTGCAGGCCCTTGGATGCGGGGAGAGGGGGGAGGAAATTTGCTTCAGGTACCACAAGCCCAAACATAAAAATGAGGGATTTCAGTGGGTGCAAGAAGCAGTTTTATTTTTCATTTCGTCAAAACCGTATCCCACAAAACTTGACCTCTACCTTGAGTAAGCTGAACAGAAAAAGGAGACTGCTCAACACACAATGAGGTCATTATTGCAATTATGATAGCTGGATCCATTTGAATCATTCTCCTTGCATGCAAAATTTAGTTCACCTCCAATAAATGACACTCATTTTAAAAAGGTAAAATAATAAACTTTTATGCAGCCAAGGGCCAAGAAGGCAACTAACTGTATGCTAAATGAATATCCTTACCATCCGCCCAGTTCCCCATCACACCCAATACCGAGGGCATGCTAGGGTATGGCTCATCCCCTTTAGAAGATTTTGACTTGCCAGCAGGGTGTGGAGAATCATGCTCTTGCTGTGACACAGCCGAGCCTCTCGGGACGGTGTCGGATCCCTGGCCGTACTGGTAGCTGGAATGGCCAGAGTCACCTTCTGAATCAATTTGGACGTCCTCTTCAGATGGAGAAGTGTGGCTTATAGGCTCTGAAACTCGCTCTTCCAGTTTACTTGCCTTATAGTGAGGGACATCGGAGGGTTGTGGCAGCCCTATATGTCTACTGGTTTTCTTCGTGGGTTCTTGCCTTTGGTCATGCTTGGACAGCTGTTGGGCATTTCTCTGAGTGGCTGGGTAATAATTGAAATTGGTCCAAGAATTTCCACCCACTATGCATGTCCCTTGATCTGGGCTTAAGTGCGAATGAGGGGGACTGCTCTCCGTTCTCCACCCAGTCCCATACAGGCATAAACGCTCCACACCATTCGAGTTCACTTCCTTGTCTGAGAGACTAAAATAGCGATCTTTTTCCTTCTCGCTGATGTCCAAGGAAGATTTAATGAATGTCTTGCAAACACTAATAACGTCAGTCATTTGCAGATAGCTGGCAGCTGACATGACCTCAATCACATTCTGGCCAGTGAGGGAGAGTTTGCCTGAATACACAAAATCCAGGATCACGGAAAATGTTTCGGGAGAAAATGCCTGGAAAGTTGCGGTTGTTGGTTGACTGGTTTCCTTTGAGCACTGTGAAAGGAGCATTTTGAAGTAGCCACTACTGGCAAACAGCACATTCCGGTGGGCTTTGAAGACCTTCCCCTCAACCAAAATGCTGCAGTCACAAAATAAGTCTTGCCTGCGCTGTTCGTTTAATTGTTGCAGGAGATGAAACTGATGGGAAGAAATCTCCATTCTCAAACAGGGTTGTGTTGCTCTAAAAAAAAAAAAAGAATAAACAGGTCTCTGTTTGCTACATATAAACCGCAACTGCAAGATTATCAGTCATTCACAGAGACGTGGTGAAGCACAAGACGGTCAGTGACAGAATGCAATCTTCAAGGGCCAAACTGGATGTGAGCATTGGGAAGGTGCCACTGGGAGGTCAGACCATTAGACAACTTAACTCAAGTCTTGTCTGCAATGAGTAGAGAATGGGAGCCTTTCCCAGCCCAACTTGGAGATGCCAAGGAGTGAACCAGGGACTTTCTGTATGCAAAGCACATGCTCCACCACTGACCAGCACACTTTCCAAGAGCTGTCCACTACTGGTTGGTCTATTTTTTAGCTTTAGTGGGGCAGGGCAGGGAGAGCAACATGCCAAATATGTCTGGGACAGCAGCAATTCCTATGGGCCATTTCCCCCAACCAAAATCTTCCCAACTACTTTTCTCCCTTCGGGGGAAAATATTTGTAGAGCCTCTCTCTCTGCCCCCTGGGTGGCAAAGCAGCCTGGGGTAAAAATTTTATCAGAAAAATGGCCCATTTGGAAAGGGCTAATCTGCCCCCGGCCATGGTCTCAAACATAGTTACCAACACGGTCATTTCTGCAACTGAATTCAAGTAAAAATAAATACAAATCAGTGTTGTGTACTGGTTGGAGTGCTGGGGTGCAGCTTGGGAGACCCAGGTTCAAAAATCCCCAACTGGTCATGAAGCTTACTGGGAGCTGGAGCTGGTCACTTTCTCTGTCAGCTAACCTACCTCACAGGGTTGTTATGAGGATAAAATGGGGGGTATGCTTGCTTAGGCTTTTTAGAACTAAGGGAGAAGATAAAACATGTAAATGCAGAATAATACTGTACTGAGAGGCACTTCACATCACACCTAGTCTGAACCAGAGTCCCCCTGAAACTCTTAAGTACTTCTGAGTGAGGTGTGGGGGATATGCAGCCCGCCAGATGTTGCTGGACTACAGTTCCCATCATCCCCGATGACTGGGGCTGATGGGATTTGGAGTCCATCAACATCCAGAGGGGCCAGGAAAGGGGTGCTCAGTACACAGCATTTTCTCTCGCACCTGTAGCAGCTTCCTAACTTGTGTATCCAGAGCCAATAGCTGCACCATAAGGGCACGGTTGTACACCAGCATCTTTGCCTCTGTGGAGCTGAGCATGATGGAAGCAGCCAGTGTCCTTCACCTCAGTTATGATGAGCTGGACATTTTGGCCACATATAAGAGACTGAATCTCTCTGGGTGATGACTGTGGGATGGATACTCCTTAAGCAGGCACATTTCAATTGCTTGTTTGAATTTTCCAGATAAAAGAAGAGGAGGTTAAGGGGTGATATGATAGCCATGTTCAAATATATAAAAGGATGTCACATAGAGGAGGGAGAAAGGTTGTTTTCTGCTGCTCCAGAGAAGCGGACACGGAGCAATGGATCCAAACTACAAGAAAGAAGATTCCACCTAAACATTAGGAAGAACTTCCTGACAGTAAGAGCTGTTCGACAGTGGAATTTGCTGCCAAGGAGTGTGGTGGAGTCTCCTTCTTTGGAGGTCTTTAAGCAGAGGCTTGACAACCATATGTCAGGAGTGCTCTGATGGTGTTTCCTGCTTGGCAGGGGGTTGGACTCGATGGCCCTTGTGGTCTCTTCCAACTCTATGATTCTATGATTCTATGAAAATATGGCATCAAAATGGCAGTCTGTATTCCTCCCACCCACTTTAATCTGGATTTACGCATTCTGGGGGAAATCCAATAAACTGGGGGGGGGGGGAGAGAGAAACCCTGCTGTCAACAACCAGTTTGCAAATTAAGCCCCTGTCTGGAAGCCCCCAGACTCACAACATCTGCCTACATGAAACCCCAGAGCAGTAAGGTCACTTGGTTTAAATGCCAATAGGTTTGCATCCCCTCACACAGCTTGTGAAACTGGAATCACATGCAAGGCCAGTTTGCCTAACACTGCAAGCTGTCATTATTTAGAGGTCCAGCAAGCTCAACCCACCATTCCTAAGCAATCACTACTTTCTTCCCATCATCAAACTGTCACATGGAAGTTGTCCCTCACCCCATGCCCTAATTGCATGTCCCGTTTTTGTCGTGGGGGGGGGGAGGGGGCCGGCGCTTGCTTCTCAGTCCCGACAGTAGTCAGCTGGATCGCTAGTCCCAAGGCAGCCGATCTGGGCTTAACCTGCAAGGGGCACGCCAGTTGGGTTGGGCTGCTGCTTTCCAAGCCCGCAGCTAGCAGCGCGACGCCTTGTCACACCACTCAGAGCCCCAGCCCTTCGCACCGCGGGGCTCCGCGACTCTAGCGCAGAGGTCAGCAACTGGAGACTCCGCTCGCCAAATCCGGGCCCCCGAGACGACAGGCGTCCTTCCAGCCTGGAGGCGAAAAGTGGGGAAACGGGACTTGCTGGCATGCCAAGTGTGTGGCGTGGAGGGGCCGGCGAGGGGTCGAGGAGCCACTGGTCCCGCCGCCTCCCTCTTGTCCCAGCCCCGCAACCACCAGCAGGGCTGCCCCTCTGCTCGCCAGGTGCGCCGCGCTCGCCGCCAGAAAGGGCGCCCAGGCGGCGGCGCGGACGCTGCAATCAGAGGAGCTGCCTCCGAGCAGGCGGCCGACACCGCGGCAGCGCCGGTCCTCCCCTAGCCCTGCCCGGCAGCACAAGGGGCGCCGGCGCCGCACATTGGCAGAGGGCGCCGTCAGTCTCTCGCCCGCCCACCCCGAGCTGGAGGCTCGGCCATCGGGAGCCAGGGACGCCCGACGGCGCTGGAGGCGCGCCCGCCAAGTCACCAGGGACCGATCCCCGGCGTCGCCTCCAGAGGGGGACCGGTCCGCGCGCCCTCCGGGAGGAGGACCACCGCCACCACCACCCAACCCGCCCGCCTTTCCTGGGAAGGGCGCCGGGAGGCGATGCGGAATTCCCAGCCGTCGCCGCAGCCGGGCTGCCTAGCTCGGCCTTTCCCGCTGCCGCCGCCGCCACTCGATGCCCGGGCGCAGAAGGTGCCCCTGCCCGGCTCGGAGCTCGGCACGCGCGGCAGGGAGGACTCTGTCGGTCCCTCGCCAGCCCTTTGTTGCGAGCCGAACGCCGCGCCCGGGGCGGCATCGGCAGCAAATGGCGCCCGCCTGACGGGGCTGGCCGGGCGCTGCCCGACTGGGGCGCCGCGCAGGAGGAGGGAGAGGCGGCGCGGCCGGACATCCTCCGCTAGCCGGGGAAGCAGAGGCGCGCCCGGCTCACCCTAGAGCCGCCTCAGCCCGGAGGACGCCCTGCTCGGCCTGCTGGCGCTGCCGCGGAGGCGTCGCTGACTTACCGCTCGGCAGAGGCGCGGGCTGGGCGGCGGCGGCGGCGGCGGCGGCGGTGCGGGCGTTCGAGGGGCGGCGGGGCTCTGCAAGCGGCGCTGGCTCGGGGTTCGACGGGTGAGGGCGCGAAACCTCGCCGGGCGCCGCCGCCCCAAAGCGCTGAGCAGCCCGGCCGGGAGAGAAACAAAAGGTAGTTGCTGACGTGGGCGTTGGAGAGAGACGCCCGAGGGCTGGGGACACAATTAAAGGGGCAACGCAGCGAGCGCGGCAGGGGCCAGGCGCGCACGCCGCTCTGCGCCTGCCGACGGCGCGGGCGCCTCCCCCTCCCCTCCGCCGCCGCCTCCTCCTCCGCCGCCTCGCCTTGCCAGCCCCAGCTGGGCGCCCGGCTGCCCCCCGCTTCTCCAGCGGGCGCAAGCGCGCTCGCCTCCCCGGGGTCTCGAGGGCGGCTCCAGGCGGGCTAGCCTCTCGAAGCCCAAACGAGCCACGCGAAATGGGCACTTGCTGGAGGAGCCCCTCTAGACGGGCCTCCCTCGCCGGGCTCTGTTCTGCTCAAAAGGTCAACGGCCGCTGCTGTTGCAGCTTCGAGCCGCCTTGGTTTGAATGGTGCGGCTCCTTTCTCGCCCTCAGAGCTGGAACGTGAGGGCTTAGCTGGATAATAGGCAAGCCCCGAGGCGGAGTTGGGCCAAGACACGGTGTGCTGCGTGGATCTGGCTGGAAACCCAGAGAGCCATCCGGGGCTGCTGAACACGAAACACTTGGTCTCGGTGTACTGGAACTCTTGAATGGTTAAACGCCTTTGGTTAACGAATAAACTCTACCGACCTCCTGCCCTTTCACGGTGCTCTTAAATCTGTCCCCTCACTTAGCTGGAAGGGTAGAGGCAGTTCCTCCTGGATCAAGGGAAATGGTTTGGGGACCTAAAACCGACAAACCTCCCAGCAGGAAAAGAAAATGGGCATGCAAATGACTTTGAAAATTGTAACACTTTTTATTTTTTTAAAAAAAGAGAACGCTTTTAGGATTATTCATATCCACCACCTTTTGATCCATTCTGAGCTCTTGGAAAGATTGGCTTTGAAACAGCCACCAATAGCTGACAGCATGTTTCTATGAAGGGATTTCCCCTAGAAAAAAATAAATCCAGAAAAAGGGCTTGTACTGGTGACTGCATGCTGCACCCTTTGGGTGAGTGTTCCACTGGTTTCTATTTATGGGTCAGGACAGCAGCTCATTAGCAGTGCATCTGCTTTGCATGCAGGTCTTTGATTCAATCTCCAGCACCTCCACTACCAGACAATACTGAGCTAGATGGATCCACCGTTTGACATGGTATAAGGCAGCTTCTCATGGCAATCTCTCTAATCCAAGTTTGGTGGCAGGGAGAGGGGGAAAGTCAAACAACTTTTGTGTCCAGATTTTCACTGTTTGAAATATGGCTACCACTCAATATGCCAGCAAGTTTGGAAAACCCAGCAGTGGCCAGAAGATTGGAGAAGATCAGTCTACATCCCAATCCCAAAGAAGGGCAGTGCCAAAGAATGCTCCAACTATCGCACAATTGTACTAATTTCTCACGCTAGCAAGGTTATGCTTAAAATTCTACAAGGAAGGCTCAAGCAGTATGTGGACCGAGAACTCCCAGAAGTGCAAGCTGGATTTAGAAGAGGCAGAGGAACCAGAGACCAAATTGCAAACATGCGCTGGATTATGGAGAAAGCTAGAGAGTTCCAGAAAGACATTTACTTCTGCTTCATTGACTATGCAAAAGCCTTTGACTGTGTCGACCATGGCAAACTATGGCAAGTTCTTAAAGAAATGGGAGTGCCTGATCACCTCATCTGTCTCCTGAGAAATCTCTATGTGGGACAAGAAGCTACAGTTAGAACTGGATATGGAACAACTGACTGGTTCAAAATTGGGAAAGGAGTACGACAAGGCTGCATTTTGTCTCCCTGCTTATTTAACTTATATGCAGAATTCATCATGCGAAAGGCTGGGCTGGATGAATCCCTAGCCGGAATTAAGATTGCCGGAAGAAATATCAACAACCTTAGATATGCAGATGACACAACCTTGATGGCAGAAAGTGAGGAGGAATTAAAGAACCTTTTATTGAGGGTGAAAGAGGAGAGTGCAAAATATGGTCTGAAGCTCAACATCAAAAAAAACGAAGATCATGGCTACTGGTCCCATCACCTCCTGGCAAATAGAAGGGGAAGAAATGGAGGCAGTGAGAGATTTTACTTTCTTGGGCTCCATGATCACTGCAGATGGTGACAGCAGCCACGAAATTAAAAGACGCCTGCTTCTTGGGAGAAGGGCAATGACAGGCCTAGACAGCATCTTGAGAAGTAGAGACATCACCTTGCCAACAAAGGTCCGTATAGTTAAAGCTATGGTTTTCCCAGTAGTGATGTATGGAAGTGAGAGCTGGACCATAAAGAAGGCTGATCGCCGAAGAATTGATGCTTTTGAATTATGGTGCTGGAGGAGACTCTTGAGAGTCCCATGGACTGCAAGAAGATCAAACCTCTCCATTCTGAAGGAAATCAGCCCTGAGTGCTCACTGGAAGGACAGATTGTGAAGCTGAGGCTCCAGTACTTTGGCCACCTCATGAGAAGAGAAGAATCCCTGGAGAAGACCCTGATGTTAGGAAAGATGGAGGGCACAAGGAGAAGGGGGCGACAGAGGACGAGATGGTTGGATAGTGTTTTCGAGGTTACCAGCATGAGTTTGACCAAGCTGCGGGGGGCAGTGGAGGACAGGAGTGCCTGGCGTTCTCTGGTCCATGGGGTCACGAAGAGTCGGACACGACTAAACGACTAAACAACAACAAAGATGGTACAATTTATACACATATCCAAGCAACTCAAGATAGCATATGAGACTTACCCATTTTAGCCTACCTTGATGAGGCTAAGAGTTAGTGGTTAGGCTGACTGGCGATTTGAACCCTGTTCTCCCCGTTCCCAGAAAGGTTTGTCTGGCACCTTCATTATACATCTTTAGGTGCCATATAAATAATTTTCTTTTTGGCCTTTGGCCGATTAATATTCTACAGCCTTTAAAATGTGTTTGTGGAAGGGGGGTTATTGTTTAGTTTAGTTCTTGTATTATCAATTTATTTTGTACTTTTATCCTGTACTTTAATAAATAATAATAATAATAATATTCCTAGTCTGATACTCCAGCCACAGGAGCACCAGGCAAATGCTCAGTTCCAAGTCTACATCTGAAGTGGGTGGGTTGGAAAACCACCCTACTATTTGTGCACCCCAAAGTACCTTCTTACACAGTTGAGTACCTTACATACAAATAGAAGGCGGCACCGTTATTTCAATGTTTTTTTGATATTTATTTTTTCACATTTTCAGCTATAAAAGTACTGGACTACAGTTATATAAACATGTATAGTACATAAACAGTTTAAACATACAAGACTTGATAATGCACCACTGCAGAAACAAAATTACAAAAGCACTTCATATTTGTTTCTCCCGCCTCCCCGGGAAGAAAAAGACAAAATAAAAATAGCTGCTATAGTGGTGGTCTCTGCAGATTCTCAACTTTGGTTTATTTCTGATCTACCCTGACACAAGTCAAACATCAGGAAGGAGACACCAGAAATTAGGCAGGCAGTGATGGCACTTCAGTACTACTTTCCCTTTAGGGACCCACAGATAAACACACAGTTCTGATTAGTCTCTTGAGCCCTGGTATGTTAAGAAAGCAATCAGATCAGGTCGTTTCCCTGCATACCACCAAGACCACTTTAATTCTTACGCCTTTGGCCCCCTTACTATTTATTATTTATATAACCACTTATATGCCAAAATGGCTTCCAAGTCCAAGTTATAATTTACAGGTCAAATGGGCCATATCCCAGTCCAAAGCTCCACAGGCACATAGAACTCAAGTTTGGGGAATATTCCCTGTAATATCAGTTGTAGCTCCATGCAGGCAGTGGAAATGTATACACAGAGCTGTGCTGACTGCATTAAACAAAAGACCCCCAGCTCTTTGGTGCACACACACATCAGAACTACATGTGCAAAAAACACCTGCTGCCATATGACTTAAGTTATGTGCAAGCTCTTACCTGACCAACTAAGAATGCGGCATCTTTCTTTGAGATGTTCAGGGAAACTTTTTTAAAGAGCTTTGTACTCGAGCTGTAATCATGGCATTAGTCACTCCCAAGCCTTATCTCTCCCTACGCTTGCTCTTGTTCTATGTAGGATTTTGAAAGCTCATTGGGAGCACAGAGCAGCTTTTACAAATATTTTCCTTACGAAGCTATATAAAGTAACCTGTAAACTGATGGTGTACTTCTTCCCACAGGACACAGTTAAAACTATAGTAATAGTCACAGGCATGGGTGGTTTTAAAAGAGGATTAGACAAACTCATGCAGCCATGAATGGCTGTGTACCACCTTCCAGGACAGTTTGCCTCTGAATACCAATTGCTGGAAATCACAAGTGGGGAGAGCTGCTCTTGCACTTGGCTCCTCTCTGTGGGATTTCCAAGGGCATCTGGTTGACTGCTGAGAGAACAGGGTGTTGGATGCTGGATGGACTTTTGGCCTGATCCAGCAGGGCTCTTCTATGTTGCTGTGTCAGTACATCCACTTACAGCAAATCCAAACTGTGATATGACTGCACTTTCAGAAATTCACACACAATCCATTGTTGCATTGGTCCAATTGATTTCAATAGGTTGCCTGCAGAACAGAATCAAGTTAACACAGACGACAGGAAGAGTCATATCATATGCAGTATGTGAGAACATTGAGCTGTCTGCTTGAAATTCAGCCAATATCTTTTCTGTTTACTTACAGTAATTTGTTTTTTGGTTCCATTTACCTTGCAGTCCTTGATTAAAACTTCATAAATTAAAGGAATTATTTCCCTAAAGAGTCATAATTTCTAATATATGTTTATATTCTTAGATTGGTCCTAATCGCAACATTTCATTTGTAAAAAAAAAAAAAATGTTTAAAAAGGGCTATGGCTATAAAGTTACCATTCACTGCTAACAAAATCAAGTATATAAATTTCTGAAAGGCAGACACCGTAAATGCTTAAAAAGCAACTTCCACTGAAATCAATGGGATTTAATTCCAAGTATGAACATTTAGGACAGGAGTAAGATTGCAAGATGAAGAAGTTTACCTAGCAGTACAATGTGCCATTAATATACCAACTGCATATTTATGTAGGGGGAGGAGGAAACTAGGGAAATTACACTTGGGGGGGAAGAAACTCCCTCTGCAAAATTAGTTATGGCAAGCTCAGGTGGCTTTCAATTTCTTCTTTAAGCACCATGAAATTGTCTCTTAGAACTGCAGTATCTCTTTTGCTTGCACACTTTTAATGGAGGGTTCCAAGGACACGTCATGGAACTGAGCTAGAATCACAGCATGTACTACACTTACAAAACACCTGCTACAGATGAGCAAGTCAAGTGCATCATTTTCAATTAAACACAAGATTACACGGGATCCACTTGAAAACAATTAGAAATCTTATTTTGGCAGTCTCCTAACAGAAATGAGATTGGAATCTGTTCCACTCCAACTCCCATAACACAAAAATGTCAACAGATTCATTCTTTACTCACAAGGTACACAAGAAAACCTCTAAGGATCAAAAGAAGCAGCCAAAAAAGGAATCTTCATCTCTCAAATCTAGAAGGGTGGTCCATTTCCTCCTAGTTCTGCTTATGCACCTCCAGGACGCACTGTGTGAAAAGCCACTCATATCAGTTTTAGCATACAAGCCATTACAAATCTTGGGCATCACAAGTCTTCAGTGTTTTCTAAAGAACTCAAAACAAAGTGATAAGCCATCCGAATGAGGACAGAAAGGAGCAAGTATCCCAAATGTTCTGAGCTAATGGGTTAAGAATAGCCTTCACCAACCTGGGGCTCTCCAAATGTTGCAATACAGCTAGCCTCAGCCAACACACTGTGCTATACATGCTGAGTTGCAGTTCAACATCTGGAGGGCACCAGGTTGGCAAAGCCTGAGTTAGGAGCACTAATTGTGTCCCTAACCTGCATTCAATGAGCAACTCCATTCGTTAGAGGTTCAAGAGCACCTTCAACTGCTTTGTAAACTCCAGGCTCCCTTGTGCTCAGCTTTGGGGAAAGCCAACTGCTAATTTTCAGGGCTGAACCTTTCAAAATGTTTCTCAAGACCAATTTTCTGAAAGATCAGATTACACCCCCCCCCTCACTGTGTTTTCCAATAACTATGCAAGTCTCACCTATTCAGAAAGACACCTCACAAAAGTGGTGTCAGGACTTTGCACTTCAGAGCCTTGGTTCTTTTAAGGAAAAAGGGAGCCTATTGTAAATATCATTTTTTCTTTTTTCTTTTGCTATACAGTTACAACTTTTTTTTTTTTAAAAAAGAAAGATTATTGCTTCTTTCCTTGCCTTGTTTCATCCTGCACAATCTCATGATGATATAAAAATGCTACATTTATGACATCATAACCCCTTCTACAGTAGTGTTTTATGAACGCACAAGAAAATTTACACCTTCATTTCAAGAAGAAGCAGGTGGGAGAAACCTGCATGTTAAAAGTTAATATAATCCATCAAGCATCACAAATTAGACAGAATGCTGTTTGCAAGACAGTCCATATCAGAGCTGCCCAACATAGAACAGGAACACCAGCCTCATTAAGGCAGACCTGTAAGACTGGTGGCCAACCTGAGTGTGCCATTGTCATTCAGGTAAGCAGGTTTAGGTATAATCCCAAATCTTTCAAATGACCAAGATGGCTAGGAACTGCCATTACAGTTATGCACCTTGATTTTAACTGAATTGTTTTGGT
Source organism: Podarcis cretensis (assembly GCF_951804945.1). Taxonomy (NCBI): domain Eukaryota; kingdom Metazoa; phylum Chordata; class Lepidosauria; order Squamata; family Lacertidae; genus Podarcis; species Podarcis cretensis. The sequence goes on from NC_137177.1 coordinate 35,668,793, forward strand.
ATCTTCATTATCTTATGTCTACAGACATTTCACAGTTTTCCAGCCAGTTTAATAGCCTAGAGAAATTCAGCACTAGAAAAGTAAAACAAGTAACCTCACATCCTTCAAGAAGCCAAATTCCTGCCATTCAACAGGAAAAGGGTGGAACCCAAGCTGAATTTTTTAACAAGGAATAGTACTCAAGACCAATTCATGAGACAGTACAAATGTAGAAACCACAATGATCAACAAATACGACCAACTGACTGTACAAGTAGCAGGAACATATACAGGGGGTGGGTGAGGGTTTGTAGGACACCCAGAGCACAGGGGATACGTCAGAGAAGTCGTATAAGCAGAAGAGCGGCCAGCTACCTTGCTTATTCACATTTTTTACAATAATTGCATGAGTATAGTTATTTGAGAAGGGGGCAATTCATGCCATCTACAATGACCAGAACTCTGGTGTTCTTGTAGCCTTGGAGTAGTTTGTTGCTTATATGAGGGGGAGGAAACTGAGGTTCTTGCAATTCCAACAAGCATCTGTATGGCCAGCTCTCAGGCATTTCATGAGATCCTCTTCAGGATTTTATATTTATCCCTCTCACATTTCCCGTCATTGTGAGGGACTTCCTGCTGCTGCCATGTCTGCTCTCCTGGTGCTTAAGAGATATAAGCAGGTGCGATTTTGCAAATCCATTAAAGGCACGCAGGCATGCTGGTTTTGTTTTGTTTTTTTCTTAAGGAAAAAAATGGGCCTGCACAATGAGAAGAACATCTTCAGTAATTACTTAAATAAATGTTTAGCAGATTGTGTGCTGGACCTGTCTCCAGACAGATCAGAAACAAAAATACTCTAATTCATAGGAAGGTATCTCCACCTAGCCCATTATTTTCTATGCTGATTTGTGACAGCAGCAGCAGTTCCTCTCCAGGGTGGGGCCTCAGGCAGTGACTTCTTTTCCTACTGCCTGCTGCTACCTGATCCTTCTAGCTGGTGATGTTGCCAGGATCCTACCTGGGACTTTCTGTACCACTGAGTTATGGTCCCACTTCAAAACATGTCAAAAGTTTGCAGCTCGTAGTAGATATATGGCCTAACCCTGAAAGGCCTTTTACGGTTCAAGTATTACAAAAAACGGTCAGTGCCTGGTTGAATGGCTCAGACCCTCAAGAAGGTTGCCACAGAAATCTGCATACTGTTTATCTGCTGCCTGACTAGATACCTTCCTCGCAAGTTTCTTGAGGATGAACAGAAGTGTCAGTATTTACTTTTTATAAACGTACAGTATAAAATAAAATACTGTATAAAAAGAGCCATTTCTAGATTTATGTATACACAACTGTTGATTCTTGGATATGCTTTAATGGTGGTGGACTTTTAGCCTTGTTTGCATTGATCAAGTCCTCATCTACATTTCTAAGGTAGAATTAAAAGTCCAGGAAAGAGAGCAGCAGCTCAGAATTAAGTTTGAGAGCCAGATCCTGAGAGGAGAGGGAGAGGGAGAGGCAGAAACTGGGGGGGGGGGGGAGGCAAGATCACAGGAACATGGAAGATTACTGGCCATAAAGGGACAAAGCCTGGCCTTATATCCAAAGGGTGGAAGAAGGTCTGCAAGGAACATAGCCTCTGCTCATCCTGGACACACAATTCCTTTCAAAGGTGTAGCGCACAGCACTAACAAGTTAAAAAGACATTTCAGAATTTTAAAAGTCCAGTTGTTCCTACCTGTTCTAGGAAATGGAATTTATTCATATATAAAACCCCCACAAACTTCACAACTTGGGATAAATATGCAGTTTTCCGGCTGTCAAGATGACAAATCAAATAAGAAAAAGAATTTACATCTCCCCACCCTCTTTTTGTTGCTACATAAGTGCTTCTCGATGGAGATCCGGCTTGTCGTCAGGATCAGGGTCAGCATCATCATCTTCAGGGGGGTCGTTTTCATCACCAGATTCCACATAGATGGGCCAATCGTTGTCTGGGTCGCTCTTTTCTTGGCCTTCAGACGAAGGTTCCATCAGACTGAGGTTAATGGGCATCGAATCCTCGTGCGTAGTCGTGACACAAGTGCAGCTGTCGCACAATCCAAAGCGACGCAAGCCTTGGGACAGGCTGCTTGTAAACGTTCTCCTGCAGCCCTTGCAGATGATTGGCTTGTTTGACCGATGGACCTAGAGCATCGTGACACAAAGCAGGAAGGGTCAGTGGCTGGCACAAGAATGACAGGTTGAACTGGATCTGGCCTTCTGGCCAGGCTCTGCACTCCCCACAGATCAGTTTTGACAGGTCAGCAGCCCCAACCACCTATCAAGGTTCAGAAGGGATCCATCTAACTGCTGATCAGGGCAAAAGTCCATTTCCAGGGGCGGTTTGAATCCAAACCCCACCTGAAAATGGACAAAGTGGACGTCAAAATGGTTGCCACATACAATGCCAGGTGTGGAGCAGGTGGCTATCAGTTTGGGGAAAATCATCTCCTGGGCAAAAGTCAGCGCCATGCCAGGCCCAATTATACTGGGGGGTGGGGGCAGAGGTTCCTACAAGTGGTTTGAAGTCTGCTTTTTTAATAAAAGGCGAAAGATTTATACGATCTGAAGAGAAACCAGAGTTGTTTTTTTAGAGACTTCCGGGTTGGCACCTCTGACAATGGCAGAATTCCTCTGATCGGGAGGAATTTGCTCCGTGGAAATCAGGGTCTGGCCGCCACGGCGAAGGCGGCGACTCACTAAAAATCACAGGCGGGAGAAGCCTGTGAACGTGGGATTCGGCTGGCACCTTTTGTGCCTCCCCTACTCACGGGGAGACCCGGTTTCGGGGATCCGGAGCGACGTGGGGTGAGTGGCGCGGTGCTTCGAATTGACTGCTTCTTTCACTGAGTGAAGCCGCACTGCTGTTGCCGGAGAGCGCTGACTTTTTCCTGTGGACAATTTGATCCTAAACAACTACCCGTGAGTAGAACGGTAACTGGATTTTTAAATGTCTTAATTTGGCACCGAAACGGGGAGGTTTCAAACAGGAAGTCCGCCTCCCCCTTTTGTAAATAGATTGAAGCAAAGAGCTTGCAAGCTAAAGTCTTGGAAAGCCCTCTGTAAAGGATTAAATTTCCATCGGCTAAAATCATTAAACCCCCCTTGGAAGCAGGAGAAGAGGGGGGGAAATTTGGGATCGCGTAAGCCTGCAGGAGAGAGTGAAGAAAGTTAAATTACCACCGCTCTGAACCTGGAAACGGGCTGCTAGTAAGACTGACGTTTTGGGAAAGTTCATTGACTGTGAATAAAACGTATCTTGACAGCTAGTTAAATAAGAGAAATACATTGTTTCCATTGTCTCCTTCTGCATTTAAAAAGGAGTAAAAGTAACTGAAAATTGAAACTAATTTTATTGCTTGAACTGTGCTTAAAAGGATTGATACAAATAGAAATTGTTTCCCTCTAGAGGGAGCCTTTGAAACTGTTACAAGAGTTGAGCTGGTGGAATCTCCAGCTGCAAGATAAAAAACCGTGAGAACCAGGGATTGACCTTGGATAGGTTAAGAATGTCGACAGAAGAAGCCTTAGTGATTGCATCATGTAAGATAAGTGATTCATTGGAACAGCTCCACAAGAAGACGGATTTGATGACTATTAAAATTGATAACTTGGGACAAAAAGTGACTAATTTGGGACAAAGAGTGAACATCTATACAGAAGCCGTTCAGGAATCGATGCAGGAATCTACTTTGGCGTGGCAGGCTGTGGAGAAGGCGAGGGAGAAAGTTGTTGTTGTTGAACCTAAAGTAATACGGGTGGAGAGGGAGAGAGCCCCAGCCTTACAGAGGCAATTTGATGACTATAAGTTGTTGCCTTCTATGATTGAATTCAGAGAAGATCAGATTTTGAGGATTGGAGCCCTGCTTGGACTGGAGAAGGAAAGTTGGATAGATCACATGCAGGGATTTACTGACCTTTGGGACCTGGACCTGGGTCAGGAGGAGATTGGAGTTGTGGGGACTTTCAGATTTGGATGGATTTTGAAACACGTCCTGAAATATCTTTTGGATTTTAGTTTTAATTATGGAGATTTGGCTGACCTGTCGAGAAGGAATGAAAACATTGCTAGGTTGGAGCTTCCCCGAGATCTACTCTTCAGCATCAAAGGAAGGAAATTAAGAACAAGATCAGCAGAAGACAAAGTAAAGTGCATGTATAAATATGAAGAAGACCTGCAGAAGGGACTTGGAAAAGAGTTAAGAGCCTCGGACAGAAGATCACCAGGTTGATGAACTATATGGTATTGACGGAAATGACTGGCAGAATCCGAGACCAGGGAGAAGAGACGGTGGAAGAAGATTGGAAAAAGTTTAAAGTCTATTTATAGAAATACTGTAAAATTAATGAGTGTCAGAAAAATGTTGGAATGAAATTATAAGGCTTTAGTAGAAATGTTATAAGGAGTTAAGCATAAATAAGTATCATAGTATTAATGGAAAATAAGGTTAAAATAAGTTAAGATAATTATATGACAGAAAATATAGAAAGATGGAAAGGAATTGCTGAAACAATTAATAGAAGTTGAATACAAAAAGGGAGGTGAGAGGAGGTCGATGAAACAAGGGAATGAAAGATAAGGCACTGAAATGGTATGATGTATGTTTTTAAATTGTTTTTGCTTTGTTTTGTTTAGTCTAATGTGTTAATGTTGCGTTGTGTACTGTTTATATATTGTATCGTATTGTTTTTTTTCTTTCTTTTGCTTCTTCTTTTTTCCCATTCTTTTTCTTCTTTATTGTAAGGTTTAAAAGTAATAAATATTATTTTAAAAAAATGAAGTCTGCTTTTTTAAAACATATTTTTAATTAAAGATTTATTGGTTTACAAAAGTATGTGCAATGTCTCTTTTTTCAAGTTACATTTTCTACAGATCAGTTTCATTTGTTGAGACATTAGTGTTACATTAGGATGAAAAGGTGGGAAAAGGTGGAGGGGGCCATGGTGAGTGGGGGTGGAGTTGGGTGGCGATGTTTCTATTTTACTTAATGTATGTGTGGGGTTTTGTGTCAGCGTTGCTTGGGCGGGTTCTCTTTACTATTTGCTTGTGTTCCTTTGGTGGTGAGAGAGGTTTAGGTTGGCCTAGGGTGTGGTTATTCATTTGTGGTTGGCTGTGGTGGTCTTTATTTTCATGTGTGAGTGGGGTGGGTGCGTGTTTTTGAATCAAGTTAGCCAAACTGATTCGTATGCTGTTGGTGGATTCTTGTCATTGTCTTGTTGGGCTGTGTATGTGATAAAGGGGAGCCATACCGGGGTGAAGGCGACTTCTTCTATTTGTCCCCGTGTCAGTTTCAGTTTATTGATTAGTTTTTCTAATAGGGCTGTTTCCCATACTATTTGGTACTATTGGTCCATGCTTACTCCTGACAGGTCTCTCCAGTGTCTGGATATGATGTTTCTGGCTGCTCAAAGTAAGTGGGTTATGAGCTCTTTATGATGTAGTGGGCATTATTATCTTGGAAGATGTTTAGTAGGGCGAGTTCTGGGGTGACTTCTAATACTTGCTTAGTTATTTTGAATATTTCTCGTATGGTTGTTGTCCAGAATAGTTGGATTTTGGAACATTCCCACCACATGTGGAGGTATGTGCCTGTGGAGGTGCATCCTCTCCAGCATTTTGGTGAGGTTCCTGGGCGTATTAGCACTAGTTGAAGTCTGCTTTTTAAAATCAACGGGTGTTAAGGATTCTGCTGTCAGAGTCCTGGGAGTGACAGCAGCACCAGCCACCCCACAATTTAGCTTACTCTTTAACTCGCCTCTTGTTGCACATCTCTGACTTACACTCAGAGCATGACTCCGGAGGTGCTCCTGCCGTGTGAAGCGCTTGCCGCATATCTCGCATGGGTAGGGCCTCTCGCCCGTGTGCGAACGGATGTGCCGCTTCAGGATCCCTTTCTGTTTGGCCGTGTATGGGCAGAATGGGCACTTGTGCAGCTTGATCGGCACCACCAGCACATCACCTTTGGAAAGAGAAGCATTTCAGAGGCGTCAACTCACTGTTTTTGAAGTGGGGTCAGAATTTAAAATGCTGGTAACTGAAGAAAAGCACAAATTTTTGTGGTTTAGAATACATGAGGGAGAAAGAGGAGATTGTTTTGCTGTGTATTATTAGCCATGTCGCACACATGCCACACAACACTACTGCTACAGCTGACACAGCATCAAGGTGTGGTGGGGATTCCCTTAGTGCAGCCTTCCTCCAACCTGGTGGCCTTCAAATGTTTTGGACTACAACTCCCATCAACCCCAACCAAGAAGTTATAGTCCAAAAAAACTGGAGGGTGCTGGGTCAAGAAGAAACTAAGGAAATGTAATCTCCTTGCAAAAGGAGGGATTTCCCCTGCTTTCTTTGGGGGAAATGCATCCAAATTCCACACAGAAACATAGCAACTCTTGTCCTGGGAAAATGCATTTTCATGATTTTTTTACTAGCCTGCCCAGCCTCAACATACTACTGCAAACCATTTTTCTGCACATCAACAGCAGAAAATAAATGCTACAAAATTTGCTTTTTATTCATAAGGATGTTTGTGCCTGCTCACCCAAGGCTTGATATTTCAAGCTTGTTATAAACAGTGCTTATTTGTACCAAAAGTCTGCAGTCCAGCAATTTCCTGCTGCAATTAATTCTATGGGACTTACTTTGGAGTAAACTCGAATAGGAATACTCTATTAACCTTCCAGGAGAGAAATCTTCAAACTGAAAGAAAAAAGGTATTTTACGACCTGAAGCTAGAACATTGGGGGAGGGGGGCATTAGGCTATATATGCCCTCCAACCTTGAAGTGATGCCACCTATTTTGGCTTTGAATTACTGTTTAGTGTATCATCTAAAATTATTCTCCATCTTTGCTAACAAAAAGACCACAATGGAATTCTTAACCTGCTTACAAAAGACCCCTGCATTCCATTTGGTGCTGGAGACAGACCCAGGGAACTGTTTGAGGCTTTTAAAATATATATAAAGGGACAAATAGTAATTGCTTCTTTTTTCCCAACAGTCCTCAGTACCACCTGAAATCTGTTTTGCACCAAGCAAAGTCTCAGCTAATTCAGTCTAGTTAACAGACTTCTGCTCTCAGGTTTAAGACTGTTACGTGCTGTAGATTTGTAGGCTTGTATATTGTACCCTCTTCCTTTTCTCTCCTGCAGCCCCTTGCCCACCCCACCCCTTTTTGCCCAATATCCAGCCCGTTCTGACTTGCTCATGATTTTGTGACATTCTGGTTGGCCCGAATGAAAGTGAACTCTTGGTACTGTGCACTACCAAGGCAATGTTACAAGTCATCAAAACAGGGTGTATGTTTATTCTTTGCTGTCTTTCCCCCACTCCCCCTTGCAGGTATAACTATCTACAGTTTCATCCAGAAAGCTATCCCCGGCAACAGAGGAATCTCATCCAGCCTCATGGGATCTGATCTCACCTGCATCCTCTCCATACCAGTCATTGTGAATGTCCACCACGGAACTCATGGGCACTCCTGCATCCTCTGGCCTACCCTCAAACCCACGGACAAAATGATGGACCACATCGTCCTTCCTCTGGGCTGCACTGTTGCGCAGCAGAGCTTCTAAAAACTGCTTCATGTGATAGTTGTTGCATGCCAGGTCCATGGCCTGGCCACTATGGAGCCCCTCCTCTATCTGCTCAATCGTCAGCGGTGTTGGGTACTGCTGTAGTCGCTCGCCAACTTCCACTTCCACTTCGTCTGCATCAAACTCTACTTTGGGTTCTACCACTTTGGGCAGTGAAGAATTTGTGTCATCTGGAGAGTCACTGCTTACAGGGTCCCGCACTACAAGCTGAATGGGGTGGCAGCTACAACATTCCCCGCAGGGAGGGTCTCGCTGGCAATCTGGAACCCTCTCTTTCTCCTGAAGAGATGAAACTGACGCTGAGCACTGGCTCTTTGCCCCATACGACGTGCCCTCTCGAGCAGAACTAGAGCTCCCACTGTCAGCCTGATAAAAGGCAGCTTCTCTCTCTATTTTCCTGCAGATGTCCAGTGACGACCTGATGTATGTCTTGCAGAAGTTGACAACATCAGTCATCTGCAGGTAACTGGCTGCAGACATAACTTCAATCACGTTTTCCCCACAAAGATCCAACTTCCCTGAATAAAGGAAGTCCAGGATAATTGAGAAGGCCTCTGATGTAACAATGTCCAGGGAAGCAGTGCTGTGTCGGCCACTGTCTTGGATGTAGTGGATCAGCAAAGCTCTGAAGTAACCACTGTTGGCAAACAGAATGTTTTTGTGGGCTTTGAAAATCCTCCCCTCCACAATGATGCTACAGTCACAAAAGAAGTCCCTCTTCCGCTGCTCATTGAGCTCTCCCAAGAGTTTGGTGTAGTAAGATTGCATCTCCATTGCTCATACAGCAAAGAACTACCTCTTGACTCTGAAAGAAAATGCAGGAACAGAACATCAGCACAGAAATGCCTTTCCTTCCGTGCACAGAGATCAAGTCCCTCCCCACAGCAGTGTATCTCCCCACCCCTCCAAGGCACGCAGAAATGAATCTGGAAAACTTGAGGACCAGAGAAAAATCCCAGCCAGAACAGCTGATGCATACGCTGGCAATAAACCTTTGAAAACCCAGTAATCTGAATACTCAATCTACATTGGCCTATATTGAACACATCACCTCAACCAGAAGCTGAGCACACTAGGGCGCTTTCAGACTACTGCTATTTTCGGGTGAGATTCAAATATTGGCAAATTCAGGAAGTGCATTTGAAGTTGCTCTGGAGCTCTTCAACAACAAACCCACTTTGAACTTTTTGTGTGAAGTGATGAGGAAATCGTGTGAGATAACATTTGCTTGATGCAACATCATCTAATCTCCCCACAGACAAATTAGCATGAGATTGTCTGAAAATGACTTGACTTAGGAGAATTGTATCCATTCAGGGGTTTGCCAGCATTTATTACCAATTCACACATTATGCTAAAAGTTGCTTTCAATTATCTATTAATGTATGGAACTGCCCAATTACAAGTTGGACAACTGGTTCATCTCTAGCTCACTCCTGTCTGGTCCAAAAGATGCTCTCCACAGTTGCGGGCAGAAAAATGCATTTCCCAGTCTGGCTATCAACTCCTTCACCATTTAACATATTTTAGGAGCCCTTAAGTTGCCACAAAAGGCAGATAGGCCTGAATCTGAACTGGTGTCAAATTCATCAGCACAAATCACTGCAAATCCTTTGCATGGCAGAAATTCTGGTACCCACCCCACCTCACAACTTTGGTACTCAAAGCTGAACAACATATTTATTTCTGGCATAAGACACTAAAGACAAAGATGGACTGATAAACAACATTCTTACAACAACACTGTATCTTTCTGGCACATTCATTGAGTACTCTCACCACCACCGAGCTCACAAGGGTGCCATCACTGAACCAGGCCATAATTTGCGAGAGTTGGCAATGCTGTCACAGGTGCTGAGGGTGCAGGTTGTGGTGGTATTCTGCTCTTCACAACTTTTGTGCTGAACATGCGCAGGAACCCAATTAAGTGCCAGCAGTGTTCAGGGGTGTTAAGCAGCCAGCTGGCGTACCACAATTATAGGACTGATTTGTCCATATATGAGTTCTTAAAATGCACAAGTGGAATGGAGAAGCAAAGAGAAAAACCTGTGCTTTTTAATGAGCTATCTAATTACTGTGCCTGAAGGAGAGGAGAAAGTGGGAACAGGAATGCAGCTTCTCTCGCTACATTCCTCTTGCGAGAGTCCAAAACTATGCAAGGTCACCCTTCTACAGAGAGGGCATTAGGACCCAAGCAGACTCTTCTTCCTCCTCAACCATGTGGCTTGTGTAGCATAACCCTCCAGGGGAAGCCAGTCAGTCCTAGGAACAAAGAATTTTCAGCACAGCCAGCAAGGAAAACACACACCAAAAACTGGAGCATCCGGGAGATCACTCAGCCTTTTCACCCCTGAAATACTTGCATGCTTTTGTCAGTTCTGAGCTACCACATCTCCTTCAGTGCCCCTCACCTCCGCTCTTCCAGTCTAACTCTCCTTAATAATCTCCAGAAATCTCACTTTCCACACTTTTTTTGCCATAACTATTCCAAACCTATTTTCCTTCACAAATTGGCTGCAGACAGAAGAAAACAGTCCTCACTACAGAGGTTAAGAATAAATGGCAGGGGGAAAATCACATTTATTGTGTGACTGACACAATGGTAGCCTTCTTTCTTTGCTATTACTAGAATAAAAATGAGTGAAACACAGTTGGGATGAGGCACCCATTTTGCAGGCAAGAGAATCAAGGCATGCAACTATAAATTCCTTTTGAGATTATAGATGAGTTTCATCCCTGAAACCACCACATTAGTGTTGCTGCAGTCAGTACAGTGGTACCTTGGTTGTTGAATGGCTTGGCTCCCAAACAAATCGGCTCCCAAACACCACAAACCCGGAAGTAAGTGTTCTGGTTTGCGAACATTTTTTGGAAGCCAAACATCCAATGCGGCTTCTGATTGAGTGCAGGAAGCTCCGGCAGCCAATCAGAAGCCGCACCTTGGTTTTCGAACGGTTCCAGGAGTCCAATGGACTCCCAGAATGGATTAACCAAGGTACCACTGTACAGGGTTGTATGGGATATTAGGGGTGGGGCAATACCTCAGCTGGGGGACACATCATGCTTTTCTAGGGTGGTCTGTCCACCTTTAGTCCCTACCCTGAACTCAGCTCTCAGCTATCGCTCCTAGAAACTGTCAGCATGTGACAACAGCCACTACCTGGGAACAGCTTCCACTGGCCAGCTAAACCAGGTGATGGTAGCTGATGGGCCTCAAACCCTCCATGAGTTAGGGACTGCCCTGCATGTGAAGACAGGCTCTGGAGGATCGAGCGAACAAGACCAATACTGGGTCCAACAGTGAAGAAGGTGGTTTCTGCATAAGTTGTAGAGGGAAGCCAGCGACAGATGGGAGAAGGAAATTCTGATCCTAAACCTCCACTGCCTTGCAGGATATTTTTGGAAGAAGGACTAAACCCTACACAAATCCAGATATTAGTCCCTAAGTTGGATGGCACCTTATATGCCTCCTTCTGGCAAGTCCTGCAACCAAGCTGGTGCCCATTGTTTTCCTCTGGACATCAGTTAGGCTCAGAGGTGGAGGGGTTATTGTTGTCTGGGCTGCCCAGGTCCTCCATACACATTGCCCAGGCTTGCACCCCAGGGAGGTCACTTAAGTGCTGCTAACACAGTGGTTTGACTTCCCTCCCAGAGGAGCAGTCCTTTGTCCCTTGAGACAAATGGATGCCAACCAAGGCAGCACATAGAATAAGATCTCATTTTCTTCTAAATTTGAGAGCATGCAAGTATAAGTGAGGACTGCAGCATGTGTTGGCAAGAAGGTAGCCTTGACAATCCAGGGGACCAAACTTATCACACTATCCCAGGCATAGGCAAACTCGGCCCTCCAGATGTTTTGAGCCTACAATTCCCATCATCTCTGACCACTTGTCCTGTTAGCTAGGGATGGTGGGAGTTGTAGTTCCAAAACATCTGGAGGGCCAAGTTTGCCTATGCCTCTATCCTCTGTCCCACCCTCACTGTGTGCAAACAGTGCATTTTACAAAAATGCCAGTACAGCCACAGACCAAACCAAAATGATGAATACAGAACACACTTTTGGAAATGCAAGGACTTAAGAGAAGTAAAATAAAGAGCCCCAAAGCATGTACAGTGCTACCGCGGGTTACATACGCTTCAGGTTACAGACTCCGCTAACCCAGAAATAATACCTCAGGCTAAGAACTTTGCTTCAGGATGAGAACAGAAATTGTGTTCTGGCGGCGCAGCGGGAGCAGGAGGCCCCATTCAGTAAAGTGGTGCTTCAGGTTAAGAATAGTCTCAGGTTAAGAACGGACCTCCGGAATGAATTAAGTACTTAACCCGAGGTACCACTGTACAGAGTGTATTCCCCTTACCATCAAGGTACCCACAAGCTGCCCACACATATTTGTTCCTAGAAATTTAGCACTAGAGAATTCCCTTCATAGGCAACACAAGATCACAGCTCTGTAAAGCTCAGGGACACCAAGTCCATCACTTTGAGCATGGATCTTTCAACCTGCAAAATAAGTGCCATCCAGCTCCCACTTCAAATGTCTCAAATTGGTCCAGTGCCACTAAGCAACAGGGACAGTGCCTCTGAGCTTGTACAGATTGCCCTTCCCTAATGAGCACCCAGAATCTGCCTACAGTGGGAAATTCCAGGTGACTGCACACATGCTTGCCACAGAGTCTCAACCCCAGCGGGTCTCCTTTTAAGTAGCAAGTCCCAAAGACACACACGAAAGCACACTTCAGCGTCATTCAAGACTCAGCCCTGGCAACTGTTTTCGATATAAGATCTCAACCTTGGTGCATTGGACGTAAGAGCAGCCAGGGTACGGGTGCTTCCACTACCTCTCCCAGAACTACAAGGACAAGGAGGAAATGTGCAGTTCTCATACAAAGCTGGCTCCAATGTCTTTCTAGCACTGCCAACTTTCCCCACCCCCTTTTTGCTCCGTTACCCCAGCAAACAGCACCTTTGCCTGGAGACACACACACACACACACGCTCACAGGTGACAAAAAGGTTTCTCTCTCTGCTGTTATAGCCTTCACCTCCTTCTGATTTCTACAGAAGATGAAATATCACAGGTACAGGAGAAACTCAGGATAGGCTTCTTGGGCCAATGCTTCCCCCCTCCCCATTAAGCCTGTAATGGGGGGAAATGGGAGGGGGGAGAAGAGGCGGGTACCACCCAGGTCCAGCAGTCTCCGGAGGAGGGGAAGGGCAGTGGCCCTTTCTGGCAGCGCCCACCTATGCTCACGCACGGCTAGCCAGGAAAGGCTTCCTCCTCTTCTCCCTCAATCCAAAGGCGGAGCAGCGACACCAAAAGCCGCAGTAGCAGCCGCTTCCATTCTCCCTGTGCTGCTCACCTTCCAGCCGGTCCCTTGCCTTGCACGGCTCTACCTAGCCTGACACACACACATAGACACACGCTTCGCAGGAGCCGCCCAAACTCCCCGAGCATCGCCAGCCGCCAATCGCAGCTTCAGCCGCAAGCGAAAGAAGGCGGAGCTAGCCCAGCATGTTCAGCTGCGCCTGTGCGGCGGTTTCATCGCCCCCTACCCTTCCCCTCCCACAGAGCATGCGCCGTGCCTATGGCCTGATGGGGATTGTAGTTCCCTCATCTTGAGGCGCTGTGATAAAGCGGGCGCGGGGTGGGTTAGTGTCAATGGGAAGGAAATATTTCTGTGTATTGTTTTAAAGGTTTGCTTGCTTGCTCTGGTTATTATATCTCCATAATCGTGAACCTCTAAGCTGCTAGCAAAATAATGCACATAGCCTCAGATCGGGGACAACTGAGGCCACTCTGCTTTTCTTAATAGGGCCAAAGGGGTCTTAAGGGGAGGATGGAAGTCTACCCAGCAAGCCAGAATAAATTCCTTTATAGTTCGTTAATAGACACTCTCATTACATACTAATGCAGCTTTCATATTATTTCTATCACAAATTACTTCCTTTAAAGCATCTTGGAGAAATTTCACAATACCATAAAAAAATCTGTAAAACAGTTAAAACAACTGCATGTACAAAAATAGTTAAAATCATTTACATTATAATGAGTAATAAATTAATCGCCTTCTAAACCGTCGTCTCGAGGTGAGTTTACACATAAGATATTTAAAAGCACAAGAACAACAAATACATTTAAAACAAGACTCGTAGTACATTTATCCAGCTAGGGAATGGCCATCGGAACAAAAATGCCTTCAGTTGTTTCTGGAAAGTGCAGATAGTGGGTGCCCGGCAGAACTGGACAGGTATGCTCTTCCACAAAAGAGTCAACCACACAAAAGCCCTGTTCCGAGTTTCTGTGGAAGGGGCTTCCGAGTTTTTTGGAACATGCAGGTTAAACTCTCCTGCAGACCATGGTGGCCTGTTGGATGCAAAATAGGCAGCCTCTCAAGTAACCTGGTTCTCAGCTATGTGGGGACTTAAATGTTAGTATCCCAGTTTGAACTTTGTTTGGTAACAGACTGGCAGTAAGTGCAAATCCCAGAAGCAGGGTGCTGCTATATGTTGGTGGTAGTTTCCCCAATACAAGCAACCTAGCCGCCACATTCTGCACCAGTTGCACCCTCTGGACCAACCCCAAGAGTAATATTAAAAGAATTACAAATATAAAAACAATTTCAAATCCAGTATGGATACTGGCTGAAATAATCATCTCCACTCAGAAGGGTTGTTGAAAGAGACCCTCACTGAAGATAAGAGCAGGGAAACATGACCAATTTCCAATTTTCTGAGTTAATAGATAAAAACTCCCTGTTATTAATGCATAAGAGGTCTCGAATAGCTATTTGTCGTAGCGTTTATGATCAAACAGCAGCTAGGTATTGTACTTCTGCCCAGTGTCCACTCAATCCTCAGAGGTTCAAAGGATGAGGAGGCACTTCTGGAATAAAACTGAAATGTTTATTTAATTACACTCTCTCTAGATTTCGAGCTTGATGGTTTCACAAATTAGGCACAAAACACCAGAGTTCATCAAGTCACCCACACCTCTGTTTTCCCCATATGCTTTCCATGGTTTATTGCTGAATCGGAACAAGTGGCAAGGTCAGTGCTTTTTTTTCTGGGGGGACACGGGTACGCATACCCATAACATTTTGTGAATGTAAGTTTGGCCTCATTGAGAGGCAGTATTTCAATATGAGTAGGAAAATGAGAGTACCCCTAAACATTTTTTTAGAAAAAAAATGCACTGGGCATGGTAGGCTTTTCCCATCTGCTCAGCCTCTTCTAGGAACGCAGTGGATGTAGCCTACCTTGATTTCAGCAAGGCATTTCACAAGGTGCCCCATGATATTCTTGTAAAGAAGCTGGTAAAATGCGGACTTGACTATGCTACCACTCAGTGGATTTGTAACTGGCTGACTGACCGAACCCAAAGGGTGCTCATCAATGGTTCCTCTTCATCCTGGAGAAGAGTGACTAGTGGGGTGCCACAGGGTTCTGTCTTGGGCCCGGTCTTATTCAACATCTTTATCAACGACTTAGATGATGGACTCAAGGGCATCCTGATCAAATTTGCAGATGACACCAAACTGGGAGGGGTGGCTAACACCCCAGAAGACAGGAGCACACTTCAAAACGACCTTGACAGATTAGAGAACTGGGGCAAAACAAACAAGATGAATTTTAACAGGGAGAAATGTAAAGTATTGCACTTGGGCAAAAAAAATGAGAGGCACAAATACAAGATGGGTGACACCTGGCTTGAGAGCAGTACATGTGAAAAGGATCTAGGAGTCTTGGTTGACCACAAACTTGACATGAGCCAACAGTGTGACGCGGCAGCTAAAAAAGCCAATGCAATTCTGGGCTGCATCAATAGGAGTATAGCATCTAGATCAAGGGAAGTAATAGTGCCACTGTATTCTGCTCTGGTCAGACCTCACCTGGAGTACTGTGTCCAGTTCTGGGCACCACAGTTCAAGAAGGACACTGACAAACTGGAACGTGTCCAGAGGAGGGCAACGAAAATGGTCAAAGGCCTGGAAACGATGCCTTATGAGGAACGGCTAAGGGAGCTGGGCATGTTTAGCCTGGAGAAGAGGAGGTTAAGGGGTGATATGATAGCCATGTTCAAATATATAAAAGGATGTCACATAGAGGAGGGAGAAAGGTTGTTTTCTGCTGCTCCAGAGAAGCGGACACAGAGCAATGGTTCCAAACTACAAGAAAGAAGATTCCACCTAAACATTAGGAAGAACTTCCTGACAGTAAGAGCTGTTTGACAGTGGAATTTTCTGCCAAGGAGTGTGGTGGAGTCTTCTTTGGAGGTCTTTAAGCAGAGGCTTGACAACCATATGTCAGGAGTGCTCTGATGGTGTTTCCTGCTTGGCAGGGGGTTGGACTCGATGGCCCTTGTGGTCTCTTCCAACTCTATGATTCTATGATTCTATGATTTAATATTCCCTGAAGGAATCAAAAGTGGGTTGCCCAGTTAACCGAACTCAGATAGTCCAAACCCCAACTGCCCACACTGACAGTCACTGTCTACCCTTACATATAGTCCCTCTCTCCTACCTGATGGTTAAACTGTCACCTCACTTAAACTCCCCACTCTCTGTTCAGATTGAGTGATGGTCCTACCAGCTCCCATTGGTCTCTGGGTCACCTGGAGGCAGACCCAGGGCCTGTCCATCACAGAAGCAAGTCTTCAACAGATTCCAACAAGACAGTAGAGATGGGGCCCATCTGATATGTAATGGAATTAAGTTCCAAAGGGTAGGAGGTGCCACCACACTAGAAGTCCAATTCTGACATCACACAAAATGAGCCTTTGCTGAGGTGATATCAGTAGGATGCCCTCTCCTGCAAGTACCATAGCTGTCAATTTTCAGATTTGAAAATAAGGGATCAGCAGCCTCACCTGTCCCGGGGACAGTCTACAGGATATCTAACAATCCGGGATAGCAGCGGGAAGCAGCGAGAAACGGCGCTGGAATAAGGGAATTTCCCGCAAAAAAGGGGAAGGTTGACAGCTATGGCAAGTACAATAGTTGGTAAGGTATTCAAGAGAGGTGATAATATTTTAGGTAACCTGGTCCCAGGTTGTATAGGGCTTTGTATACCACTACCACCAGCACCTTGAATGTTGCCCAGTGGCTAATTGGCAGCCAAGGGGTTGAACATGTGGCCTTCTGAATAAGAAGAATGTACTTACTGCTGAGTTATGAACCTTCCCTATAGCAAGCTTCAAGGCTGATAAAATATTTGAACAAAACCAAATTAAGAGATAAATATACCTGTTGTTGTTTAGTCGTGTCTGACTCTTCGTGACCCCATGGACCAGAGCACGCCAGGTACTCCTGTCTTCCACTGCCTCCCGCAGCTTGGTCAAACTCATGTTGGTAGCTTCAAGAACACTGTCCAACCATCTCGTCCTCTATCGTCCCCTTCTCCTTGTGCCCTCCATCTTTCCCAACATCAAGGTCTTTTCCAGGGAGTCTTCTCTTCTTATGAGGTGGCCAAAGTATTGGAGCCTCAGCTTTAGGATCTGTTCTTCCAGTGAGGACTCAGGGCTAATTTCCTGAAGAATGGATAGATTTGATCGTCTAGCAGTCCATGGGACTCTCAAGAGTCTCCTCCAGCATCATAATTCAAAAGCATAAATTTTTCGGCGATCAGCCTTCTTTATGGTCCATATTTATTTAATAAACTTCTATGCCTAAGAAGAGCCCTGCTGGATCAGACCCAAGACCTGTATCGATACTCAGTCACATCACTGATCCATCTAGCTTAGTTTTGTATTCACTTCTAGGGCAATGACTTGAAGAGTTCCAAAACAAGGCCCAAACAAGGCCATCCTCCTCCCCTTGCATGGAGGATCTCTACACACATACCTCAGTGTACATATATACACTGATGGAATGGCACCAGTGTGGAGGGCCACTGGGTGCATCAGCAGCATGGGTGGGGCTTATTCCACTTTTCCAGCTGATGCGCATGGACCACAAGGGGCTCATAATGCAGTTTCTTGAAATAATTTTAAACAACTGTTGTATTGTGAATAGAACACACCCCCTAGGTTGGGAACAAACTGATATTGGGCATAACATGCTAGGTGGACACTTTCAGTTGACATTCCAAAGGATTTTTGCTGAATGGAATTCACTTGTGAGTAAACATTACAGAAGCATCTTGGCCATAAGAGAGAGCATTGCATGGGAAACATGTTTTAATTTTGCTTTCTGTTGATTGAGAAAATGTGATGCCTTAACAGTATGAAGGCTCTAGCACAGTTTTTGCCCTCCTGGTGTCCTGAACCCCTAGTGCACCTGGCAGCAAGTCTCCACTGGTACATACAGTCCCCAAAAGTAGTCCTGTAGAGCTCCTAGAACATCCAAACCAAGGTCCATCAATGTGGGAAGCTGAGCAGACCTCCTCACCTCCTACTTCATTTTTATACCATGAATGTTGACTGCAGGATCTGGGTTTAACAAAGCATGTGACCCTACCTTTCCTGAGCTTACTCCAGTTGAGGACTCACATACCTCCTTCCAGAGCTAAGAAGCCTCTACCTGGCCAGCTACCCCCCGCTGCTTCCTATGCCTCCAAGCCTGCTGTGTTCATGGACACAGGGGACCCTCTGACTCTGGGGACAAGTCCTGCTCCTCTGGTTCCTGTGTACTGACCCCCATCCCCTCGCTATCCTCTGTTGCCCTTGAGTACTTTCTATGCCCCCCAACCTCTCCTTCTCCACCCCCAGTTTGCCCCAGTGTGTACCAGTCACGGCTACACATCTTGCTGGGTTGTCCTCTCTCCTCATTGTCCTGCCAGTTCATGACACCTGGTGTTCTTCAGATGTTTTGGGCTGCAAATCCCATCAGTCTGTCACTGTACATATGTGAAATGTTTTGACTCCTCTAAACCCCTATCATATATTCTTTATTTAGAGCATCTGTACCCTGCTTTTCAGCCAAAAAGGCTCCCAGAGAGGTTTACATACTACCAAAACAGGCAATCCCTAGCCTACAGGTTTATAATCTAGAAAAGAAAAACATGGCACACAAGGGAAAAGGGGGGCTTATTTGTGGTTACATTCTGGTGTCAGGTGAAGACTTTGTAAAAATTCCCCTAGGGTTGTTTTTTTTTTAAAAAATCTTTGGCTTTGGTTTTGTGCATGTGTGATTTTTTCAGACACCTGGTTTTATGCTTTCTGCTGGAATTTTGTAGGCAGAAACTTGTTTGATTTTGTTATTTTTATTGTATGTGAACATTTTATGTTGTGAGCTTATACAAATATGGTTCTACAAATGTAGTTAAGTAATTAATAATCTAAAGTGAGGGCAGCTGCAAAACAACTGTCAAAGGTAGCAGCTGGAAGAAGGCAGACAAAAAGCCCCTCTGTGTCCTCTACTCCTTGGATCCCACCTGGGCTTGCTGCGTTTCTTGGCAGTTGCCCCAGAAAGACTCCAAATGGAGGGAGGGAGAGGAGGAAGGGAGAATTTGTGGCCAGGGAGAGGGGTGCTTTAAACAAAGAGATGTGCTACTACAAATTTATGTTTTGTGATCAGGATCTATGGAGATGTAAAATAACAGAAGCCTACACTCTGGATGAAAAGAATTTTCATAGGATACAAGCAACAGCATCACAGGCACAACCCCTAGTTTGCAGACTAGGTGGTACTCAGCATTTCCCCAGTCTACAATCTACACCCCCTACAGCTCCAAATCTACTCCGAGCTAGTACATATATGTGTGTGTACTGCATTAAGCATTCTTTCTGAAATATAGGTATGTATATGGTAGCCTCATGCTAGAATAACTGGACCCACCAACTTGTGTGAAGCCGACTCTCAGAGAGTCACTGATTGAAAGCAGATGGCATGAATTCACTGGCTGCTTTATCAGCCAAGCGTATTTCCTCTGGAAATTCCCTGTGGAGCAAGGGAGCGGAGGAATAGATAGATGAGAAAGAAAGAGAAAAAAGAGGAATATCCATCCTACTCTATAAATAGCACAAGCTATATAGGAGCACAAGAGTGGCCTTGCTAAGATAGGCGTAGGCTAAATTTCAACACACACTAAAGACTAAATGGCTTAAATGTATTTATTTCTTTTCAACAAATTGTGTACTGCCTTTCTTCTACAAATAAGAACAATTTGCCATTATGTACAATTATTACTATTATTATTTATTGCTTACTACTAAAAATTGTCTCAAAACAAATTAGTCTTTAGTTAGTAGTGCAACTAACAAGAGAAGCAAGAACTCCCTAGGGTGGCAGTTAAAAATATTTTTTAAATGATGGTGGTGGTGACCCACAACCAGTAATTAAAATTACCCACCAAAGACCTGAGTGAATAAGATAGGGTTTATGTGGTATGTAAGATAACAACCAATGTGCCAGGCAAGTCTCCCTGGGGATGGCAAGCACTCCTTGGAGGAAGGATAGGATTAAAATGAGATAAACAGTTTAGGCCTAGTTGCCTCCCCTTTCACTGCCGTCTCTCTTGTGTAGTTTTCAAGGATCTATTCTTTGTAAAGTGTCATGTGCACAGATGGCAATATAAAGCTAATGATTATAGCTGGACAAGAGGAGTTCAGGTGAAATTATCTGGAAACTTGAGTTTCTTAGCTACTATGGCAGCCTTCCCAAAACTGGTGCCCTTCAGGTGCTTTGAACTACAATTCCCAGCAGCTCCCATAGCACCAGCACAATACAGCTGTGCTGGCTGGGGCTGATTGAAGCTCAAAGCAAATGAAGGGCACCAGCTCTTTTTGTTTGTATAGCATATAATAGGAGCGTCCTTCATTAACAAAAGCCCTCCGGTTTTATTTGTATATAAATGGTGGGGAGAACAAGCAGGAG
The DNA here is from genome assembly GCF_951804945.1 of Podarcis cretensis. NCBI lineage: Eukaryota > Metazoa > Chordata > Lepidosauria > Squamata > Lacertidae > Podarcis > Podarcis cretensis. The sequence continues at coordinate 35,689,213 of NC_137177.1, forward strand.
CCTTGAGGTGCCGTGGACCCTCTGGGGTCCACGGACCAACAGTTGGTAACCACTGCACTAGTCTTTCCATGCCCATTGCCCAGGCTTGCGCCCCAGGAGAGTCACTTTGGTGCTGCCTACGCAGCGGTTTGACTTCACCCCTGGAGGAATGCTCCATGGTCTCTCGGGACAGACGGATGCCAACAAACATGTTGAGATCGGGTGAGGAGGGATGAGAGTTTTAAAATGCAAATGATATATGCATGCATGCATACATATGTATCTATTAGATTATATTTTAAATGCGTTATTGTGAAATACCGGTAAGTGTAAGAGCTGCGGGTGATTGCAGAATGCTAAATTCAACGGGGCTACGGAATTTCCTTCGTAAGATCCAGGGAGGGGAAAGGGGAGGACCTTTCTCCCGGCTCCGCCTCGATGCTGCAGAGAGAAGGGAGGAAAACGCTGAACGTGCTTCGCACGAACATTTTTGGCCCTCGGCGGTTGCCGTATCCACAGAGGCCGACCAAACCAAGGAGAAGCATACAGATTAAAAAGAGAGTGAGAGAAGACGCTCCCCACTCCAGCCCTCACTTCCGGGTTCCTTTTGACAGCCGTCCGTGTGAGGAGCATAATGCGAAAACAACGGCATCGCCAAAAGGCTTTTCTACTTCGATGTGTAACCCTAGGGAAGCCACTCTACCTAGAGCTCTCTATCGTGGAAGCCGGAAGTGTTTCTATGGTAACACTGAAGTTGTGACAGCCCGATTGAGAGAAAGTGGGGGATCCCCCGGAAGTAGTGGCGGTTGCTGCGTCAAAAGGGCGGGGCTTCTGCTGGGTGTCAAAGGTCAGTAAATATTGGTGACGTCAGACGGCCAAGATGGCGGAAGGGTGAGCGTAACTGGTATCGCTGGGAGTGGTGCCTTTGAGATTGGGGTGGGGGAGACCTGGGGGCGAATGAGGAGGAGGGGCGGGAGGTTGTGCCGGAGCTCCGCCTCGGGACCCCTGGACTGATTAGGCAGGAAAGAGTACCGCTGGTAATGCATAGAGTGCGTTCCTTTGGCCCTGAGTTAGTGTTGTTAGCCCCGCCCCCTCCCTCTTGAGTCTGGGCACTCTTGTTTTGTAGAGGCAGCCCTGGCGGTGGTCGCGAAGCCAGAAGATGAAGTGTGGGTTTTTCAGGGGATCAGGTTGCGGAGGAGAAAGGTAGGATTGTACTGTATGGTATGGGGGGGCAGTTTAGGATTGCTTGGGGGTAGGGCAGCGTTGGCTGTTTTGGGAAGAGATCTAGGAATTCGGGGATAATAGTGCGGTGAGGCCTCAGAATTGTCAAAGTGGGCATATCTGGGGACAACTGAAAAAGAGGGTCCTGAAAAACATCTGCTTTGTTACAGCACCTCAAATGATGTGTTTGGATGTGTGGGACTTGGGTTCAGACTCTCTGGCAGCCTTGGGTAAGCCACTGTGTTGCAGTCTGACCCATTTTGTAGGTCTGTTGTTAATATATGAGATTATTCATCACTGACTCGCTTTACCTTTCTTGCCATGTGCATCTGTTGAGTTGAGCTGCCGTGTAAGGTAGTACCTTAGTGTGACAGATGGTGGGGGCATTTAGATTGAAGTGCAGTTGATTGCTATGCAGGGGGTTTAATGGTTTGAGGAAGGCTTTGAATCAAAGGTTGCTTGGCCAAGCCCTGCTCCTAGACCACTTGTATAGTCATTTATATACAGAACTCTAAAGTAGCACTAGAATATGATTGTGGTTATAGTGTGTTCCATGATGATGTATTAATTGTGGCAAACTAGAAAAACTGTGTGTGGGAGGAGGGAACCAGTAAATCCACATTCTTTCACTACTCCCCAAAACTAAATTATATGATTTAAACAGGTGGCACAGGAGCCTCTAATTCACTTGTATGTCTTTGAGGCTGTGTGCTGTAAAAGCCTGAGTGATTATTTTGTTCATACCCTTTTTTCATAGATTTCTAGTAAATACTGTAGGAGGCTTAAGTTTGTATTACATTTTTTGCATCGTTCACATCATGTTGTAGGAGTTCAATAATATTCCCTTAAACTTAAATAAGTATTTAAATACCTGCTAATTTGTTAAAGTGCTTTCTAGCTTGGTTGTAATTGGTTCTTTTGGGAGGTAATGTTGAGAAAGGGCAAAAGAGAGAGAAGGAAGAAGATAATGTGTAACAATTCATGAGAAAAATGGGAGCCGTGGTCTGCAGTAGTGCTTGAAAGTGTCGCACAAGTTTTGAAATCTTTGGAACGTGTGCCTAAGAATTTAAATAATTATTCTACTTGTGGCAGGAGGAGGCCAAGCCAAGGACACAAGTGTAGTACCATACTGATTTTAAGGTGTTTCTGCATTGGCTCTTGAAAGGGAAGGTCCTGAATTGGGGTTGGAAAAAGATTCTGTTAACATTTCATAGAAATAAAGGCTGCCGTTGTAGGATTTGCTGCAGTAGCTGACTGTTCTGCATTCTTTGTCTTGAGTTTATTATGTAAAATTCCCAATTTCAGCTTCATATGTTTGTCCTGTAATAGGGAAGATGGAGGCTGGTGGAGGAGCTGGCTACAGCAAAGCCTTCAGACAGTCAAAGATAAGGTAGGTGGGTCTGCTTTTTATCCACTGGTAAACTAGAGAGAGAGAGGGTGTCAAAAAGACACAGCTCAAACTCTAATATTTGGCCATGCTGCCTGGGGCTGGTGGGAGTCCATCATGGTCTGGGGGCATCAAGTTGGCTACTTCTGAATTAATGACTGATGACTCTCTTTGTAAGAAAAACCTCTTTGCTTATTATACTACTTAGTATTAGGTGCCAAGGAAAGGCCCCAGCTTATGAGCCGTTCTCAGGCACCTGCTTGCTAGCTGTGGGAAATGAAATACTTAACTAGTCCTGCCTTCCCCAACCTGGTATTATCCAACTGTTTTGGACTACAGCTCAGTCCCACACAGCATGGCTGTAGGATCTTGAGGATGATGGGAGTTGTAGTTAAAAGCAGCTGGAGGACCCCAGATTGGGGAAGGCTGAACTAGATGGATCCACCTTGGCCTGATCTGCCAGGGTAATACTTTGGTTCATTGGAGTAGCATTCGCATCTCACAGTCACGTTTCATGTATCTGTTATTGGAATTAAAAATGCTTGTTTTGGGATCAGTTGTGAACATGCTGCTGAAACCACGTGAGGTGATTGGAACAAAAGCTGTCAGGTGCTTATTGTTTTGGATGTATGAATTCTGTTTTCTCCTCCTGATGGCCACACTCTTAGATTGATAAACACTTGGTGTTCTTTGATTGTTAACCCCCAACCCAGGCTAACTACCACACTCCTTGGAAATTCAGCCACAGTGTACCCAACAATAAGTACATTCTCCTCTCACTCTGTTGCAGTCCACAGAGGCCTTGGAGTTCATGAAACGTGACCTGACCGAGTTCACGCAAGTGGTCCAGCATGACACAGCCTGCACCATTGCTGCCACTGCCAGTGTGGTCAAGGAGAAGCTGGCTGTGAGTGGGCATCGGAAACTAAAATGGAGGGAGAGGCAGGGGCAGGAATGCATGTCATTGGGAAGGGCTGGCAGGTTTTCATTTGTGTTTGCCATTTCCCTCTCCCCACAACTTTTTCATTATTTTCTTTGTTGATTTAGTGTATCAAGCCCATAGCAATGCTAGGCTTTGTGGGATACTGCCTACTCTGGTTCCTCTGCCTTAGATTAGTTTTCATTGTGAATTTCTTTGTTTTTGTGAAGACGGAAAGTTCCTCCGGTGCGACAGAGAAAGTGAGAAAAGGGCTCTCCAACTTCCTGGGTGTTATCTCCGACACATTTGCACCTTCACCAGATATGACCATTGACTGTGACGTCATAACCCTGATGGCGACCCCTTCTGGAACAACAGAGTTATACGACAGTGCCAAGGTGCCTCCAGCCTCTACCCCCAAAAAGTGGCTTCTGTCCCCTCCATTAATGTCTTGTGCTCATATGCTTCTCCCTGTCTGTCCTCTTCCAGGCTCGGCTGTACAGCCTTCAGTCTGACCCAGCCACCTATTGCAATGAACCTGATGGTAAGTTGGGAGCTGATTTGGACTGAAAAACCGCACAGTCAGGGAAGTGTTTGGGTGAACTATCTACCTGGAGGGTGACTGAAGTCCACAACATGCTGTTTGCTTTCATAAAGCAAAACCTGATGGGAAGGCCCAGATTTTGAAATGCAGGCCTTACTAAAAGAAAAAGTAACTTCTAGGTTTGGGTGCTGCAGTAGAAAGGTCCGAAGAAGGTAGGGTGACAGGTTGGGGATTGGTGCATGATGCAGTGGAAGCGTTATGCTTCATCATGGGAGGCTATTCTCAGAATTCCTGCTCAGCCTCTGGCAAGTGGGATTTTTTGCAAATAATGAGGAAGGGTTGCAAGGCACCTGCTTCTCATGAAAAGCCAAGTTGCACCTCCCCTCCCCTCTCCTGCTGCTTTCCCCCACCCTCTGCCACTCCCCCTATCCTCACAGTCTTCTGTACCAGACTGGCAAGGGTGAAGCTACCCTGCCACCTTCTTGGTCTGGAGAGGCAACCAGGATAGTTTTGCACTCCACTTTCCAGCCATTAGTGGCTGCATACACATGCTGGTCTTTTAAGGTCAGAAGAGTCAGTTCTGGCAGGCTGAGATCCTGCCTGGAAAATAGGTGTGTGGGCAGAAACCATGGAAACTTGAGCCTAAGAACAGTGTAATGCAGGAGTGTAGAAGCTTTTGAGGCTAGCTAACCCATATCCTTATCACCCCAGCCCTGGAGGGCCAACTTGAACCCCCTAGCTGGACAAGATTGGCCCACAGTCCAGAGGTTTTACATCCATGGCATAGCCTGACCTCTGCCATCTGCAGAGTGCCTTAAGAAAGGGCACAAACTGTAAACAAATGTGTGGGAAGTCTCCTGGTGGATGCCTGCCTGCCAAACCTGCTTTGGGGATGCCAGCTTGGAATGTTAAATCTACATACTGGTGGAGGGTGGGGAGGCATTTTGTGAAATTAGTTGAATCTATGTATTGTTGTTGTTTCATTTGTTCCTTGTCTTAGCCAAAAAATCTCAAGATGATTAATAATAAAGGATACAGTACAAATTCCAAAATTATATAGGAGATTCAAAGCACTGAAAGTGATCATACCTAATAATTTAAAATATAGAGGATTTAAATAATCTTGGAAGAATATAGATACATTATTTCTACCATATGTTTATGTTTTATACCTATGCTATTATTTTTTTCCTATTAGTTTATGTATGACTGTAACCTAGTATGTGTTGAAGATGAGATATAGCAGCAAAGCATGCATATATATGTGTGTGTGTGTGTGTGTGTGTCTGATATATATATATGTGTGTGTGTGTGTGTGTGTGTGTGTGTGTGTGTGTAATATGTGTGTGTGTGTGTGTATACATGTATATGTATATGTATATATAAATAAAATGGCCAGAGCAGCAAGAAAAGGAGAGGGGGAAAATAATCATTATATATTTGGGAAAAGAGGCAAGTCTTTAACTGGTGCCAATATTATGTTGATGTATGTGCCAGGCAAGTTTCTTTGGGAAGAGAATTCTGCTGAAGAGGCCCCTTCGTGCCTACCATTTCTTTGTTTTTCTTGTATCATTTACACACACACACACACATACACACACCCAGCCGAATACTATCTTGGTGATGCAATGTCATTGTACTGGAGTAATTTCCCTGTGTGGCTATTAATTTTATTTAAAAAAGAATGACAGAGCAAAGACATGATAATGGTTAGGAAAATCACCCCTCTTCTTTCTATAACACTATAATTTGGGATGACCCAATTTGATTTGGTGGTAGGTTCAGGAAAGGTAAAAGGAATCAGCAGTTTTACACAAGGCATAATTAACTTTTGAGATTTACTGTCGCCAAACATGGGGTACCTATATTGTAAAGGGCTTTAAAGAAAAGGATTGAACAGATTCGTGGCATGATCTCTCAACAGCATTGAGGCCAAATGAACATAGTTAAAGGAACTTTTCGTGTGCAGAGGCGCTGCTTATATTATGGGGATGAGGCCAAAGGGGGGCTTCCCCTTTTACTTTTTGTCATGGCAACCTTAGGTACTGTCTTTAGAAAGTATATTCCATTAAAGCCAGGAAGGTGTGGATGTGTCAATGTCCAGACATTGAGAATTTCAATGTGTCTAATCTTCCAACCCCCATCCACCATTTGAGCTCTCTGTAATATATCTCTGTCTATAAGCCTCTCAAATAGCAGACATACTGAAATCAAGGCTTCTCATCCACGGCTATAGTTCCACAGTTAAGCAGGCTGTGCTTTATCTCTTAAAGTCCATGTCACTTTGTTTACACTGCCAAAGTAGCTTTATCTCAGAAGCAGCAGTGTGGCAGGAATCCCGTTGTCATAATCACAAACAGCACAGCATACATTACAGGAAAAACAAGTTAACGTAATTTTCACCACTGCCTCCTTGAGCAACTGCAGTCTGTCATGGTGTAGTGATGGTTTTGGTTTGTTGTCCAACAAACTTTGGCCATTTAAGAACATAAGAGCCTGCTGGATCAGGCCAGTTGCCCATCTGATGCGGCATATTGTTCTCACAGTGACAAAACAGATGGCTGTAGGAAGCATACAAGCAAGACAGACTTGAGTGCAAGAGCACTCTCCCCTCCAGTGTTTTCCAGTATGGTATTCAGAAGTATACTGCCTTCAGCCATGGAGGTAGAGCATGGCCATCTTGGTTAGTAGCTGTTGTGGGCTTTATCCATGAATTTGTGTGATCCTCTTTTAAAGCCATCCAAGAGCCATCACTGCCTCTTGGGGGAGCGAATTTTATATATGCTTTTTGGAAAAGTACTTTTGTTTGTCCTGAATCTTCTAACATTCAGCTTCATCGAAGGTCCCTGAGTTCTAGTGTTATGAGATAGAGTCAGAAACCTTTCTCTGTCCACTTTCTGCGCACCATGCATAATTTTGTTTATTTATTAGGTTTGTGTACGGTCCTTCCTCTGAAGGTCACAGGGCAGTTCATAACACGATACAAAGTGAAAACGCAAAATACATAATGCAACCAACAAACACATTTAAAAAGTCATAGAATTATAATCAGCCAAATGCCTAGTTGAAGACAAATGTTTTTACCTGGCACCTAAGGATAATGTAATGAAGGTGCCAGGCAAGCCTCCTTGGAGAGGGCATTCCAGAAACAGGGAGCCATGACAGTAAGGCCTATGCTCATGTTGCCACCTTCCAGGTTTCTTTAACAATACTTTCCACCAGTCTTCCTGGGAAAGATGTTAAGCTAACCAGACTGCAATTTTCCAGGATCCCCCTTGGTTCCCATTTCAGAAATTGGTGTTACGTTGGTCACTTTCTAGTCCTCAGGTATGGAAGCTGATTGTACCACTTCCACTGTGATATGGTGGTGTTTCTTCTATCCTCTGCAGGACCCTCTCAGCTCTTTGAAGCCTGGCTATTGCACTTCAACCTAGAGGAGAAGAAAGGGGAGATCTCGGAGCTGCTGGTGAACAGCCCTTCCATCCGCTCTCTCTACTCCAAGATGGTAAGGTGGTGCAGTGTGGCTTAGTCCCTTGATCTTCTGGGTCTTGTTTTCAAACAGTTGCTCTAGAAGTTAGTTGCTCACATTTATCTGTGGGGTGGTGCTGTTCTCTATTCTGAAGGAAGAGGCAGGGCTCCAGAACATGTCCATTGCAATCCCTGTGTAATGCTTTTGAATGCAAAAAATTTGGTTCCTAACAGAAGATTCTAGGGAGCAGCAGTGTCTTAAAATCCTAGGGGGTTCTTCTCTTACCTCTTACAGACGTAATCTCTCCACCCATAATTCCCTACACACATTCAGCCATGCAGTCTGTCTTATTAGAGTCCCCCCAGTGTGGAGGAGTCTCTGTATATGCATGCAGGGCCTGTCTCACACTTGGTGTTGATGGGGCTATGGAGTGCAACCCCACAACAGCCTTGCTCTCCTGGGTGAACCTATGAGGGGGTTGTGTGTACTCCCCTAATGTGATTCTGGTTTAAGACAACTGTATCCACTGCATACCTGTTCATCCTTCTGTTTCCTTCTATTGACATCAGGTGCCAGTGGCTGTGTCCCATTCTGAATTCTGGCAACGCTACTTCTACAAAGTCCATCAGCTGGAGCAGGTGAGTTTGTAGAGGTTATCTCTGGGAGCGACTGAGACAGAGTCAGTTTTTCTCCATTGCACGATGCAGTAAGGGGCAACACAAGGGTGTTTGAAGGAGGGTGCAACAGTGTCTTTCCAGGACAGTCTTCTAAGTCACATTTCCAGAGAGAGGCTTAGGGAAAGATGCTTATAGGTCTTTCTCATGTGCACCTGTGGACACACAGAGTGGCTCCTACCTCATCCCTTAATGCAGCTTGCTTGCCAAGCCCTTCCTGTCTTTTTTCCTGAAGCAGACAGTGTGTCACTTAGCATTCAGTTGCACTGTGGAACAGCAGAACCCTTGGAAATGTCCTAGGCTTGTAGAATTCTTTGAGATTCTGGCCTACTCAGTTTGGGGGGTGGTAAGTGGTAAGAGAGTGCCGCTGCTTCAGACTACAGGAATCATGCCCTTATGAAGAGACTGGAGCAGTTGGAAGAATCAAGCATGCAAGTGGTAAGGCGGCATATGTGGTCACATTTCAAATGACTTGGAAGTCTAGATGCAAAGTGCAGCTTGAACTAAGGAGAAGTGGAAGGAGTGGCTGTTTTGTATGGTGAGGGATTGTTTGTTAGCAGGAAACTCTTTGCTTGTGCCAATACATTTTAAAGTCAAGCCTTTGTTAGCCCAAGTCTTGTCAGCCTGCCAGAATCATGAGTAATGAACACCAACTGGTAAACCTGCAGATGAGGGTTTACACTCAGGCCTCTGGGGTTCCTGTTGATCTGTTCTGATGCTCAGGTGAGGACTTTCCATTGTACCTTCCAGGGGATTGAGGGTTTGCCTTGAGGCCTGACCCCAGAAACTTCTGTCCTACTCTTGGGCATGTCCCTTTGGTTTAGCTCTATAAGTATTTTCTCTCTTCCCCTTGCTTGCCACCTTCCTTCCCATGTTCAGCTGTCAGAAATCTTTTCTCACCCAGGAGTATGAGCTCTTGAACTCTACCTGCAGGGGTAGTCTTGTGCCCTCTCCCTGGTCAGCAGGTGAGCAACTTCTGACAGCCATCTGAATTCCTTTCTGTCCCAGGAGGAGGTCCGGAGAGAGGTTTTGAAGCAGCGGGCAGAACAAAGTGTTCATTCAGAGGAGCCAGGCTGGGAAGAGGAAGAAGGTTAGTGAAAAGAAATTGCTTCCCAGCTGGGCAAGATGCCTGGAGGGGTCTTCTGGCCCTTTTGTTTATAGTTTCCTGCACTTTATGCACAATTTATTTATTGAAAAGATGCCTACTGCATCTTTCCACTAATACCTTTTGGGGCAACTTCCATGCCAAATTAAAACCATGCAAGGATAAAATACAAAATAAAACTCAGATCAACATCAGAAGAGCATCTGCCTTGAGAACAAATACAATGACTAAACCACTCATGCTTTTTATCTCCAGAAATTGGGACAATAGAGAAGAATTCACTTGGTGCCTAAAAGAATAGTAAAGGGGAAGGGCCTTCCATCATTTTGGTGCAATGGTAGAAAAGGTCTTGTCTTTGGTAGCCACCTGTCTAACCCCTGAAGGTGGAGTTAATTGAAGCAAGGCCTCAGCTGATGAATTCAGGACATGAGCAGATCTATTTGTCAGGTGACAGTTCTTCAGGTAACTAGTTCCCAGGTCATTCAGGCCTCCACATAGTTGAGAACCAGCATTTTGAAATCTTCTTGGAGACAGATTTGGACTTGGTGTGTCTTCATTAGGCTGAAATTTGCAATATTGGCTGCCTCCTTAGCAGCTGGGCTTGTTTAAACATGGCGAGGACCACTGTTTGCCCCTTTCCTGATGGAGTCTGCAAACATGCTCTAGCCCCCTAAAGTTTTGCTCTGGGTTGCAGTGCAAGAGTGGGTTTTTCTAGGCAAGTTGCCCATCCTCCTCTAACTGTTTCTGTTTGGGGATTCCCAGCTTAGTCTGCCTTGATGGTTAACGTAGCCTTATTGGTGTACAGAGTAACATAAGCCACACATATATATATAAAGATGGGGCCCTCATCTGAAATTTCACTAATGGATGCAGATGAAGTTTTTGCTTGTCTTATTGCACAAAAAAATCTTAGAAGCTGTTTTGCTTAGCAGTGTTACAATTTTTGGACATTTTTAAAGCTTGGGAGAAATGGAGAAAAAAATCGCAGGCATCCTGGCAGGGGGAAATTAAATGGCTTATTTCTTGGTAGTGCCCTCATTGCTAAGAAATAACATGTCAGGAAGTACAAAAGAGAAGGGCAGGGGAGAGAAACCTTCTCTTTGTAGGGAAACTTTGTAGGCATTATTAGTATTCAGAAGGCTGTAAGGAAAACTTCCTGATCAGTCTTTCCCTTACCAAGTCAGAGGGAAAAGCAAGAATTTCCCCCTGCTTGTTTCCCACTGCTCATTTTCCCCTGCTTATGAATGTCATCAGTGACACATTTTCTCACCCGTTTTGCCTCACTCTCTCGCCTCTTCTACCACAGAGGAATTCCTTGGGTCATCCTCCTCCCAGTCTAACATCTGCTCGCAATCTCCCCAAGAGGTGAAGCCAGCTCCCCCCACCTCTGCAGCAGTGCTCACTCCGACTCTAGAGGCATCGGTGGAAAGCTGGGCTATGCTGAGCACTGCCCCGGCAGAGGTGACTCCATCTGAAAGCAGCGAAAGCATCTCTTTGGTGACTCAGGTTGCAAACCCTGCTGCTGCTGCTGCTGCACCTGCTGCTGCTGCTGCTGCACCTGCTGTGCCCTTACAGACTGGAGCCCAGCTCTCTGGGGCAGGGGACATCTCTCAGAGGCTGCAGGAAGCTACTGCAGAGGAGCAGACCTCACTCACAAAGCCAGCGGAGCCTGCACATCCTTCCCCAGCTGCTCCAGAGGCAAAGCCTTCCCCAGAGCAACCCAAGGAACAAGCGGAGGCCAAGCCAGTGAGCAGGACAGAGACTCTGCGAGAGGACGGGCCAATGGATCTGCGACTCTTTGAACTCAACTCCGACAGCGGGAAATCCACTCCCTCCAACAATGGGAAGAAAGGTGGGTAGCCTGGACAGTGCTCAGGGAGCCAAACCTCAGCCCTCTGTAAATGTGCATTAGCATGTGGAAAGTTACCCATTTGCAAGCCCCTCTTGACCCTTGACAGCTCTGGAACAACACCCATTTCTATGTTGGTGTGGTCTGGCTACAGAGGTGTGGATGCCGCACAGCCTTGAGTGCATTTGTTGTTGTTTAGTGATTTACTTCCTGCTGTGGCATTTGTGGTACATCAGAAGCCTTGAGCAGGGGACGCCTCTGTTGTTCTTTTCATTTCAGGCTCTAGCACAGATATTAGTGAGGATTGGGAAAAGGACTTTGACCTGGACATGACTGAAGAAGAGGTGCAGTTGGCCCTCTCCAAGGTGGACATCTCTGGGGAGGTGAGTCCTTGTAGGCAGCCAGGTCCAGAAGACCGTCCCTGGGGTTATTGGGGTGGTGGCAGAACATATTACAAAGGCCTGTTGAAAAAAGGCTGTTGTTTGGTCACTGGCTTACTCTCAGGAAAGGGTTGTAGGGTTGCAGCCTTAAGAGGGCTTTCAGAAGAGACAATGAGGACCTTATTTTTCTTTATTTTGTTGCTCACACCTTTGTGACACTAACATGTACATGACTTGTGTTGGACACAGGCATGTCTTTGTGCTTCAGAAAAAAATGCCACGCCTGCTCTTTTGTAGAAGAGGAGCAGCCAGGCACTGAGGAGGAGGAAGACTATCTTAATGCTTTAGTTCTCTCTCTGGCAAAACTGCTGACTGGGATCCAATGACTTGTATCTTCAAGGCCACATCTATTTTAGTTGAATTTGGGGAAACCACTTGAAGCATCCATTGGGTTGAGCTATTTCAATTGTATTTGTTTGATTTCCTCATTGCCAACAGCTGAAAGTCTGTAAAATTTTGATAATAAACCTGATTTGCAATGGGGGTTGAATAATTTTGATTGCAACTGTATATATGGCTTCGGGTCTCAGGTTTTAATAATGTTTCAGCAGCACATAGACTGGATTGCTTGGTTGGTTCTTTGCAAGTCAAAGGATCAATCAACTTAAAATGCTTTAATTTGCTGGCAGCTCTTGGTCTAATCCTGTGCACAATCATTGTGTGACCTCGGTCAGTGCTTGCTCTTTGTCCCTTTGTAACATCCTACCTTAAAACACCTTTCTTCTTGCGCTCCCTCCCTCTCCTACTGCAGATGGAAGATGAAGAATGGGAAGACTGGGAATAACATGGGGCCGTCACTTCCGTGGTGCATCTTGGTATCTTCCCCCACCCCCTTCCCCCCTCTGCACCATCCAATGTGAATTAAACCACAGAGCAACCGGTTCCTTTTTCCTGTGTAAATGTGTTCCGGGCTGGCTGCATCTCATCTCTGCTGAAATCCTGTTGGGGACCTTGGACCATAACCCACACTTGGATCCTGGTGGTGGCTGGTATCACGTGGGGCTGCCGAAGAGGCTCGGCAGAGGGAGTGGGGCACAGGGATAGGTGCATCTTCCCAGTAGGTCCTCTGGACTATTGCTTCTCTCAGAGCTGTCTCAGTGTGGATTTATTTTCCTTTGGGGAGGGCACGGTTTGAGGTGGGTGTCAGTTGATGGTGGTTTGGGGTGGGTGTGGGGTGAGTCTGACTGGGCTCTAGAAGATAATTAGGATTATTATGCCTGTTCTTCACTAGGCTGGCCACTTCCTAGCTGTGCCTCCTCCTGTGTGAGTGTTTTCATGAAACCCAATAAGCTTTTAGAGAAGGAGAAGACAACCCCTCTAGCATGGTGTCTGATTGCTCATACCTATTTCCCTTAGCATCTTGCACTGCCTGATAGGAAGCCAGGACATTGAAAAGCTGAGAGAGTCCTCTCATCCCTACCTATCCCTCCTGAACTGCTCCTTCTCTGCTTTTCTGGGACTTGAAGCACTTTTTAAAAAATAAAAATGAAATCTTAAGCTGAATCCTTGCTTAGCAGCACGTGTCACTAGCGGGAGCATCTACAGCACAAGCTCCCCTGAATTGAACGCAAGTGGAAGGAGATGTTCCTGCTGGATTGTGCTGCTAAGACCTTCTTTGAAAAGGGCTGGGTGTGAGTTTCTGTGGAGCTGCTGAATGGCACAAGTGCAGCTCCTCTGCTGGTAGCCTTGCTATTAGTCATCCCTGAGAAGAACTGACTGTCAGTGTTGAAGGACCAGCATTTGCCAAAGCCTCATGCCCCTCTTTCCCGCCCCCACTTGGGCTGATGCATTTGTCAATCTCTGTCTATGGCAGCCTTCGCCAACCTAGTGAAGGCTAGTATGTAGCAAGCCTCTGGAAAAACCCCATCCCCGGGGAGAGGTCTCTCATGCTCCCCAACCTTGCCAAGAGCTACAACTGCCTACAAGACTGTGTTCCTTCCTTGCCCGCATCCCTCTGACCTTCTCTAGGCATATCTGTTTCCTTTTGGTGCGATCCCCCCCTTCTCCTGATATGCTCCTTGCCACAACATAGTTGAGTCGAAAGCGCATGTAAGTACTTGAGCATCTCTGACCTCAGAACTGATTAGCTCTGTTCATGCTTTTCTAAAATGGGTCCAAAATGGAAATGGGCTTCCTCTCCATTAGGAAGCTCTCGTGCACAAACTCCGTTGACGCAAATGGGAGTTGTGTGGAGGTTCAGCATCTCTCTGATGCGTACAGCTGTGACAGGAAATGTGCTTATGTTCCTCCCCAATGATGCAATATACCTTAGGCTGGTTTCATACCAGAGCCCCTGTGGTTGAGCCTTCAGAAGCATCTGATATTTGTCAGAGCCATCCAAAGGCGACTCCCTTCCAGCCTTCTCACAGTGCTGCTGCTCATACATTCATCTTCTCAATAGTGCCTGGCTTCTTAAGAGTACCAGACAGGAATAAGAAAGTCCCTGCTACTTATTTCTCTTTCCTGCTCCCATTGGAAGCCAAACACTGCCAAAAGGAGAGTAAGCAAGTAAGCACGTAGCAGTACTGTGCGAGAGCTGGAAGGAGGCTCTCCATGGGTCGCTTAGTAGCTGTCAGAATTTATAGCTCCTACAGTCACCTCTCCTAGAGGCTTCTGATGGTGTGGAGGCATGTTTGCAGGGTCCTGTATGAGCCAGCCCATGTAAATGAACCCCCATTTGGGGGAAACTAGCAACAGAGTCAGCCCTAAAAGCAGATTAACGAGAGTGAAGCACCCAAGTTTCTTGGTTGCTTTGTTCACAGTATTTCTTCTTGTGTTTGTCCTCGGTCCACATGAGCTGCTGCTTCTGAAATGGGGATCAGTGGTGGAGCACATACATTCATGCTGCATCCCTGTCTCAGTCCTTGCCATCTCCCTTTAGAAAGATCATGTAGCAGCAGGAGGTGGGTTTGGCCTTCTGCTCAAGTTGCTGGTATAAGGCCACTTCTATTCCTGTGATCTAAAACAGGATAGTTTTTTGGGGGGCAGGGTAGCGTGTGCCCCACTGCCCTTCTCCAGCATAGTGCAAAAATGAATGTTTCCTGCATTTGCAGGTACGAGCTCCATCACAGTCTTGAGGGGACTGCTTTTGGATGTGTCTTAATCATCCATATGAGGGCCTGGCTAAGCCACGGGACACGAAGATAGTTTAGAAAATGAGCTATATTCTATATCCCCTTGAAGACTGGATCTCATTGAGTTTAGCAGAGCATAGGGGGGCCAGGAATCAGTGGTGTGACATCTGCCTAGAAGAGCCCAAATCCAAGTGTCTGAGAAGGATGGTAGTTGTCAAGGGACATCTGTGGCTCCTGGGTCAGCTTGCTTTTTTAGATGTGTCTGTGTGATGATGGGGCAAAGCATGGTAGTAGAGAGCCAGATTCTGTTTCAAGGAGGTAGCCTGCCAAGGGGACGAGGTTCATTCCCAGTTGGGGTTGGGGAAAAGCACTGAGGCTCTGATTTCATCCTAATTCTCCATAGTTGATTTTCTTCTCTCTTGGTTGTGCAATATTCTCTCATTTTTAAATTATACTGCAACTCCCTGGACTGTTTTCTAGCTGGGGTGAAGAAGTGACTCTAACAGCTGTTTAGTTTTGTAATGACGACTTTCTCCTGAACCTTTTACAGACTTGCCGTTAACAGCAATTAAAAGAGTTCTACAGAAATGACCTGGTGATATTGGTTTCTTGACTCCCCCCCCCCCCCGCCGCCAACCCTGTTGTGTAAGTAGGTGTAGCAGCCATAGTTTGGGAAGTGTGTGTTTTTTCAAATTCAGTTCAGATTCAAAGTCTTAGGAAGAACTTTCTGACGCTGATAACTGTTTGACAGTGGAATCGACAACTTCGGAAGGTGGTGGTTTTTCAACCGAGGTTGGCTGCCCACCTGCCAGAGATTCGTTAGCTTTGATTCCTGCATTGTAGGGGGTTGGACTAGATGACCCTTGGGGTCTCTTCCAACTCTGCCATTCCATGATTCTCTTCCTTTCAGAGATGCCAAATAACACACTACTGTCTTAGAGGGGATGAGCAACAAGACAGGCTGTATTGCCAGAATAGGGGTTACAACTAGCTGCTATACTCTTGGAAGATATGGTGGGATGGGAGGGTGAAGGATCTGTATCCTCTAGTCTGAAGGGCAAGGTGTTTAGGGGTGGCTGAAGAGGAGAGAGAATGTGGGAGTGGCAGTGGGATCCCTCCCTCCCCCCCGCCCCAGCTCTAGGTCCACCATGACAAAAATAAAAGCAGCTGCTTCCTTCAGATTCTGTTTGGAAAGTTCCTTCTTTGGGGCCTTCATGAGAAAGGAGAAAGAGCGCTCTTGGGAGCAAGTAATCCACAGCCCCTGCTTGCTCTCTGGCTGCAAGGGCTCTAGGGTGTCTTTCCTACCCTATCAGTTGCCTCATTTTGCTCTTTGCCCAAAGAGATTGCAGAAGCTTGTTAGATATATCTGCCAGCTATGGAAGGACGGGCTGTCACTCAGCAGATCCTGTGCTCTACATGCCTGAGGCCTCCAGTTAAAATGCTCGAGGTACCAGCCTGGGAAAAACCTCCCTGTCAGAGCAGACCAGTCTCTGCCAACCTGCTGCCCTGCATTTTTTTAGTCTAAAACATCTTCACAGCACCAAGTAGGTGTAGGCTGGAGCTTTTTACCTCTTCTTTTAGGCTGGAGCTGAAAATGCTGAGCTAGATGGATTGATGGGTCAGTACAAGACAGCTTCTTAGGGTTTTATATTTGACATGGGGGAATATTTTTTGCAAAGTAGCAAGTACTCCTGCGGGATGCCCACTGAAACACTGCTTTTAAGAGGCAGCTGGAGAGGAGCCAATCACCCTCCTTAAGAGTCATCACGCATGCCCTTGGTCTGTATTGGAATGCTTCTTAGAGGCAGCTTTGGATGGCAGAGAGAGAGAGAGAGAGAGACTGGCAAGGGAAGATACACCTCTCTGCTCTTGTTCATATATCTCTGGAGGCCGGGGCCACTTCAAATTTGCCCAGTGAGAGGGGGAAGTGTGCAAAGAATTGGGCAAGGATAGACCAGAAACTGAGCATAACGTTAAAATATATGTGAGCATTTTGGAAACAGCCTGTCCCCTTTTATTTGGGGAGAGTTTTTGACACGGTCCTTTTCTCAGGAGCTTGCTAACCATGGGTGCCAACTCACTTCTTCGATGGAAGGTCTCAGGATCATGTCCGGTTCCAACAGGCTTTTGAGGAGGTCCTGGCATTCCTCAGAAATCCCCAAGTGGCCAGGAATGGAGACCCCCTTCTGCTGGTGGCACAGCATCTTGGGGATATCCGTGTCGTCAAAGGGCAGGTTTGCACAGAGCATGACGTAGAGAACCACGCCCATGCTCCAAATGTCACCTTTCCGGCTGTCGTGGGGCACGCCCTGCAACACCTCGGGGGCTGCGTAGGCTGTGCTGCCACAGAACGTCTGGCTCAGCTCCTTCCGGTTTTTGGGGAGCAGCTTGGCAAATCCGAAATCGGTCAGTTTCAGGTTGAAACCCTGCAGGAGCGCATTCTCACATTTGAGGTCACGGTGCGCCACGCCACAGCTGTGGCAGTAGCGGATTGCCTCCACCAGCTGGCGGAAGAGCGATTTGGCCCGGCTCTCAGGCAAGGGCCCCCCTTGCAGGACACAGTCAAACACGTCTCCATCCTCTGCTAGTTCCATCACCAGGTAGATCTTCCCATCCATTGACTCCAGCATCTCGTACACTCGGATGATGTTCTTGTGGTCCAAGCGCTTGACGATCTGGAGCTCTCTGGGCAGGAATCTCTCGATAAACTCTGCAGAGGGAAATGACAGAGTAAGCAAAGATGCATCGGGGGCTAACTAGCAACTAAGCTGGCTGGAGAAGAGCTTATTTACACATTCCTGGTAAAACTAAAGAGTCCCTCCAGGGAAATTATGTGATTCTATTAATGACCATGTTGGTACCGGGGAAGTTCTCAAACAAGACGTGATGACAGTATACATAGTCCATCACCAATTACAGCTCACTGTCAAACAAAGACATAAAATAAAGCCATAATAAATAAACCACAGGTATGTGAATGTGTGGAAGGTAGCGACTGGAACTATTTACAGCATAGATGTAATGGTTAAAAAAAGAGAGTTACAAAACATATGCCCTACTATAAGCAGGTGTAGTAGCAAGTCTTTATTATGCAAATCTTTATCACCCTCGACAAATATAAATAAAAGGGCTAATTGAGAAGTTGGGATAAAGTGGTAGTTTAAAATCTTATCAATTTCTCTGAATACCATTGCCCAAAATTCTTGCACTCTAGTACAACCGCACCATAGGCAGAGGAATGATTCAATTGAAGCATTTATATGCTTTCAATATGCTAAAACAGTACACTAGAAATGAATGTTTAAAACAATCTAGTTTTGAAAAGCTTGATAAAATAAATAGGGGTTTGCCTGGTGCCTAAAAGACCTCTAAGCAGGTACTGGGCAGGCAAGCTTCCTTGGGAGAAGAGGGGTTACAACCAAAAAAGTCCTCTTCCTAATTGCTACTCAGCAGCCTTCAGACAAGGGAGTGAGGAAAACCTTCAGAGATTTTGGGGCTTGGACTGGTCAATGTTGGAATGTTCCATCAGGTGCCCAGATCATAAGCCAGGGATTGAAAACTTAGCACCTAGAATTGCACTTGAAAACACACCAGGAGCTAGTGGAGACCATTATTGGTGAAATGTGTTTCCAATACCTGATCCTAGTCAGGAAGCTTGCATCTGTGTCTGGAACTAGCTGTCCTTCCCAAGCAATCTTCAAAGCTGGTCCACACACAACCCATTGTACTAACTAGGAGAATGCCAGACCATGGATAACTATGGTCAGGCTCTATGTGCCAAGAAAAAGCCACAGCTAGTGTACCAGTTTTAGCTGGTTGGAAACTGCTCTGTGCCACTTGGCCCTCCAGCAAAAAGCTGGAGCTGTGATACACCCCCCTTCCCAACTGTCCACAACAGGCCGAATAGCAATGCCACCTCCATGGGCAAGGGACTAACCTCAGACGTCTTCCCATGGGGAGCTTCCTTTGTTGGTTGCTGCATAATCAGCCCTGCTGTTTTGGTGGTTCCTTTTACCACTTACATAAAAGCAATTTGGACAAAACTAGAGTAATGTTTAAAGGGGCCCCGTATTTCCAGACAAGATAGAGGAGTAGGCTGTTCCTGCTTGCTCTTAGGGATCTTTAGTTCACTGTCCTTACCTCCTATTCTCCCCACCCCACCCCAAATGTTCTGGTGAAGCACCTGCAGAAAGGACAAATCCTGCAAAGCAGTAAGCAGTTTGCTACGTTGTAGTAGAACAATCTAGTGAGCCACATCGGCAAAGACAGCCCAGTCTCCATTCAGAGGAATGGCAATGCTTTTGCAGAATGTTTCAATGACAATTGCAGGCAATTGTACCACAGAAATCCAGCTCCCTGGAGGAAAATACAACCTACTGGGCCTATTCGTTCTTCAATTTAGGTGTGTGAACTAGCAGAACCTTATCTGTCTTGTGCTTAATGCTTTTTCCTGGCTCTTACCTTCTGGTCCTCCCATTTTGTCTATAATTTTCACGGCCACTTTTCGTTGGTGTTTTTTTGAAAAAGCTTCCTTGACCTTTGAATATGTCCCTTCTCCAATGGTTTTACCCATCTGGTAACCATGGGAGAGAAGAAACTCCTCCATTGTGTCTTTAACGTGCTCATCTGTCATTCTCAGGACATCATGTCATCACAAAGTATATACATCGCCGTCCTTTGCCTCCCAGACCAGGGTCTGCATTGGTTGCAGCCCAGGATGCTAGATCATTTTTCCTGCCCAGACAAGGTCCTTTGATGAGGGGTGAAACTGAGGTTGGACATCCTGAAACTTTGAGCCCCCATTGTGATGCAACCTTGTGTTACCTGAGGACCCCGGGCTGGAGGTAGTAGTTTTGCACCAATGGGAGGAAAGCAGACATGCTTCCTTGGAGAGCCTGCATTGCCCAAACCCTCAGCTTCCTCCAGTGCCCTCCAGGGGGGTGATGGGTTAACCTGCCAAGAGGCCTACAGCTTTGAGGCCTTGGGTAAGAGATGAATATAGTCCATACTGTAGTGTAGTGAACCTCTTTATTTGTCCAGGGTGAACATGGACAATTAAGTTAGTCTCCTTTTCCCCATCATGGAAGTCTGCTGGCTTGAGGCTACTTGGCAGGATTTGGGTCTAACTACGTCAGGCAACTCTTAAGAGTAAGTATTCTAATTCCCTCAACCATTTTCTTATTCAGTGAGATGATTTCCTTAAGATAAGAGTTTGTCATTGGACACATCTGCAAACCAGATAATCTGTTGTGGGTGCCACACACAACGCAACATGTTCATTCAAACCAAATTTCAAGTACAGAGAAGGGAACCTGTGGGCACTGCGGGAGGGGGGCTTTGTATGTGCTTCTATATCTGTGAACACCACAGTTGCACCTGTGGCTGCTGGAATTGCTGGGGATCAGTCCATGGTCTACTTCAAATCACTCATCTATGATATATAATGGGACTTATCAGCACAGAGAGAGCCAGTGTGGTACAGTAGCCTCGTGGGTTGCGTCTGGGCACAGGGAGAGAGGCCCTAGAGGCATTTGCAGCCAGAAGCCAAGCAGGGGCTTTGCTCCAAATAACTTGCTCTCTCACTCATCAAGACCCCCAAGGAAGAACTATCCAAACAGAAACTGAAGGATGCAGCTGCTTTTATTCCTGTCCTTGAAGACCTACAGCAGGCTGGTGGGCCTCCAATGCCATTCCCACGGCCTCTCCTCTATTCCCTCACTCCTCAATATCCTACCCTTTTGGCCAGATAGCATGCCCTCCAACATTTCTTAGAAAATAGGGACATTCTATTCTACACCAATAGAATGTCCCTATTTGCTGAGGAATGTTGGAGCGTATGGCAGCTCCTTCACCCTCCCACTCACTGTATTTTCCAAGAGGATAGTGGCTAGTGCTAGCCCCTATTTTGGCAATGTATCCAGTCTCGTTGCCCATCCCCTCTAAGACAGCAGTGTTTCATCTGGAACCTCTGAAAGGAAGAGAACACACACACTTCCCAAACTTATGACTGCACACCTATTTGTGTGCACAACAGAGAGCTTCCAGAATTTGCAAAAATATTCTGTCAAAATGAACCCCAAAACTAATTTTAACCCCAGTAGGGCACCTAGCTGAGCATTATGCCTTCTGAAGGGCCATTCAGGTTTATCAGAGAAATTTAACAGCAGGGTCTGATGGGGTTTTTTCCTTCTTGTTTTTCTCCATCTGTTAACTAGAGAACCTCTCACAATTCCCATTTTTTTATAAGCTAAAAGGTCCCAGCAGTTCAAGCAGATCTTTATAAAGAAGATGATCAGATTCTGAAAGAAAATACAACAGTAATTTTGTTCTTTGGACTTCTGTAATAATGGCTGCCTGATAGCACTTTGGGCTTTGATGTTGGTGCTTTTGGGGAAACTGAAGACCACCATCTTGTATGTTGGTAGCAAGACCTGGAACTATGCAGCTATGATGTTAAATGTATGAATAACTCAAGAACTGAGGGGTTGAGATGACATAACTTGGAGTTTGGAAACAAATATATCCATTGTAAGTGGTTTTTCAAAAGAAATCTTCAAGGCCCATGTTGTACACTAGAAAGTTAGAAACCAAAATTAAACTGATCCCTCCCTTACCCATTAGGTAAAGACTGGTGTTTCTCTTTCTAAACCAGAGATGGGGAACTTGTGGCCCAACAGACGTTGGTAGACTCCAGCTCCCCTTAGCTCCAGTTAGCATGGACAAAGGGAACTGTAGCCCAAGGACATCTAGAGAGCCACAGGTTCCTCATCCCTGCTCTAAACAGACCCATGGTGGTGGAGTCCCAACTTCTGCTTGGCATCTTTAAGGCACTGTGGGCATTTTCATACTGTGCCACACATTAAGGAAGACAAGAGAGACAGGTTTTCTAGCATCACCTTTGTGCCTCAGGAGGACCTGAACGCCACATCACTAGAGAGGCTGGAGGATGAGGAGGGTTTGTTAAAGGGAAAATTCCTAGGAGCTGAGCAACACTGAACCCTTGGAGGTATCATATAAACCTGTCAGCTGATATGAATAAAGAAGCTCTTACCTGGGGGTAATAGAAGACACTGGTGCTACAATAGGGGCAAAGCATATAGGGTTGGCTGGTTTGCGAATGTAAATGAGATTGTCCTCTCACAAACATCCCAGATTTGGATGCCATTATGGATGGATATTGTCAGAGAGCAAGAAGTGACTCTTGAGTTCCTTGTCTGCAAGGCTAGGAAGGGAATGGGCCAGGCTGGCTTGGGCTGAGCTTTCAGCCTAGGATTCCCTGCCCTGGAGACCATCAGCAGAGAGAAGGCCAGGATGCATTATGATGCAAGCATAGCCCTTCTGAGTCACAATGCCACTGAGCCGCTGCCTCCCTCTGGGCTCCGTCCCAGCCTGCCCTTTGCAATAGGCGCTTCAACCTGCCCAGTAGACTCTTAGGGAGCACTCCTCCGCCTTTGATAGGTAAGGCTGGGATGGAGGAGCCAAGGGCAAGGCAGAAGAATGGGCCGGCCCAGGATGCCAGACTCCAGGCATCCCATGGTGGGGCCACCCAAACAATACTCAACCAAAGCAGGAGTGGAACCAGTCGGCCCTGTCATGAGGCAGAGTGGAGCGACCACCTCAGGTGGTAGATTCTGGGGGGCAGTGGCAATAGCAGTGGTCCCTCAGCTGCTGCTCCTTAACATCCCAAGCTGTTCCCCTTGGTTGGAGTTGTTCATGCTATGTGGTCTGCCCTGCCCCCCCAAACTAACCTGGGACCTTGGGTGCAGCAGAGGACACCACCCTGTTGCTTGTGATTCACTTGCAAGCCCAGCAACTCTCCTCTGCAGGATGGGTAGCAGCTGTCCTCTTACCCTTTGCCTTGGGAGAAGTGAAATGTATTGGGCTGGGCTGGCCTGCAGTCCGTTTAGAGGGCCTGGGGCGAACTTTTCTCCACACCAGGAAAAGGCCTCCCCTGAGCAATTTCTGTGTCAGGTTTCGGTTGAAGGTACAAGGTGAAGTTGTTTTAAATAATGTTGCAGCCATACTGTGGTGTGTGTGGGGCGGGGGGACAGGAGCAGGAAGACAGACACTTACCTTCCTAGCAGCTGAAGTATGGGGTTGGCTGGGGCTTCCAGGCAGCTTCTGGCACCCCTCTGAGTTCTTTCATACATGGTCAGAAATGTAGAACTATTGGATGTTTAGCGATGCACAAACACATGGGATCCACTCCCCCTTGTGAACACACTATTGCTGCATTTCCAATCACATAAACCAGATTCTCTCTTGCTCCCTTGCCTTTCTGTGACTCGCATATCAATGTATTATCTAAGCAGGCAGCATACACAAAAACACTGTAGACATTAAGAGTATTTTTCAAAAGATCACAACCCTAAAACGAACCAATGGAGTAAAGAATTCATTGGTATTGGCAGATATGTCTTCTGAACAGCCACTTGTGAGGCCTGAGAGTGGGGCAGGGGACCCTCAGAAGAACCAGGAGCTTCCTAGGCTGGTGTGTGATGCTCCTTGAGTTGCTTACCCAGCTGGCATTTTGGAGTAGGTGGATGGGCCTGGGGCAGGGGCAGGTGGCAGAGGCAGAGGGATGTCCCACTGAACCCTTCTCTTCCATAGACAGGTCTGGGGCTCGGACATGAGCTCCCAAGAGACCCCACAAGCTCGGAGATTTCCAATAGAGGCAGGAGATTCTCCCAGCCTGGCGACTGCCCCCGAAACACAGGAGCCAGTTGCCCCTGAGCGCACTGCAACAAGGTAAGGAAACGTTTCACAGCGGGACAGGCAGGATTCAACCCTGGCACCACAGCTGAAGGAGAAGGGGCATGGTGGCTCAGTTGGCAGATCATTTCCTTTGCACACAGAAGGTCCCAGTTTTAGTCTCTGCTATAGCCAAGCAGGCCTGGAAACTGCCCTTGCCTCAGTCCCTGGAGAGCCACTGCCAGTCAGCATAGATGATAATGGGCTAGATGGACTTCAAAAATGGCAGGTTCCTGTTTCCCTAAACTGCCACTCCCCCTCTTTCTGTGGAGAGCAGGTGCTAAGCCATCTTCTACTGCATCGAGCAGGCAAGTGTATGAGGGAATCTGCCTCTGAAAATATGGGTGGACAGAACTAGTTACAGTGGTACCTTGGGTTACATACGCTTCAGGTTACAGATGCTTCAGGTTACAGACTCCGCTAACCCAGAAACAGTACCTCGGGTTAAGAACTTTGCTTCAGGATGAGAACAGAAATCGTGCTCCGGTAGCGCGGCTGCAGTGGGAGACCCCCATTAGCTAATCCATTCATAGAATCATAGAATCATAGAGTTGGAAGAGACCACAAGGGCCATCGAGTCCAACCCACTGCCAAGCAGGAAACACCATCAGAGCACTCCTGATGGTGAGCTAAAGTGCTAAAGTGGTGCTTCAGGTTAAGAACAGTTTCAGGTTAAGAACGGACCTCTGGAACGAATTAAGTACTTAACCCAAGGTACCACTGTACACCCAAACCATCAGGCAGCGCAGAAGAAATGACACTAAACTTGCTCTGGATGGTCTTTTGGTAATTTAGCAGCAAATTACCTCTAGTCATATGCAAACCTCACAGGGCTCAGTCAACAGTTGTCAGTTGCCAGCCTGACTGCGGCTTATGCAGAGACCAAATGAAGGGCTGTTAGAATAAATTAGCTGATGAGGGATAGAAATGGTCAAGAAAATATGTGTGGAGTGGATAAAATATATTATTTTCCTGGTGGTAGGGAAACTAACAGGCAATAGATGTCTACAAAATATATAAGACTATGACCAGGGAGACCAGGGGTCAAATCCCCTCTCAGCCATAAAGCTCACTAGGTGACCTTGGACCAGTCACTCACTTTCAGCCTAACCTAACTCACAAGGTTGTTGTGAGGATAAAATGGGAGTGGAGAACCATGTAAGCCACCTTGATCTCTTGGGAGGAAACGTGGGATACAAATATAAATAGTAATGATTAACAACAACAACAACAACAACAACTGTACTGTGCTTTGTCATGCTCTTTGTGCAGCATTTTGAAGGTAGATGGGAAAATTTGGAATTGACGTTCCCCTGGCCCACAATGTTTTGATGCTTGAAGTGGCAAATCCATATCTATATCTCCCCCCACCCTGCCATGTGCTAATTAATATATTTTATTTAGTCCAGTGGGGCTTGTGCAGGCAAATATCCAGCTGTCCTCAGCTTGGTTCCCTCCTGATCTTTTGGACTACAACTGTAGCTGTAGTCCAAAACATGAAGAGGGGGACCGGGGTAGGGGGGAAAGGTTGTGTTAAATAGCACTTCCCACTCTGCTGCTCCTAGTGGTTTCCTAAATGTGTCCCCATTGGTGCAACAATGATAACTAGAGGAATCTGTCCTTGTCTTGAGCACCTCCTATCATGGGTCCTGGTGAGTTGCACCCACTTACTAGCTCCACAGGGATGCGGGTGGAACTGTGGGTTAAACCGCAGAGCCTAGGACTTGTTGATCAGAAGGTCGGCGGTTCGAATCCCCGCAACGGGGTGAGCTCCCGTTGCTCAATCCCTGCTCCTGCCAACCTAGCAGTTCAAAAGCACATCAAGTGCAAGTAGATAAATAGGTACCACTCTGGTGGGAAGGTAAACGGTGTTTCTGTGCGCTGCTCTGGTTTGCCAGAAGCGGTTTAGTCATGCTGGCCACATGACCCGGAAGCTGTACGCTGGCTCTCTCGGCCAATAAAGCGAGATGAGCGCCGCAGCCCCAGAGTCGGTCACGACTGGACCTAATGGTCAGGGGTACCTTTACCTTTACCATACTAGCTCCACACATGGAAATGATTGCCTGAGTTAGTAAAGCGCAGCACCTAAGTAGTTCTGTTTGAAATTGGAACTTGGATTTTATTTTATTTTAAATAGAATGACATTCTGAGACACATTCCATTTTGCACAGTACATATGAATATGCAGCTCCTAACAAATGCAGGGATCAACTCTCTCTGTCTTTTGGGCAGGCAGCTGCGAAGATGTCCAGGGTGCCACTGCCTGACCCTGCCCAACGTCCCCATTGACGTCTACATTGCCATGGGTGGGAGCCACAGGCCACGAACCACCTGAAGGCTCCCCTAGGTCGGGCTCGAGTGCTGAGGCCACAGCGGCTGTCCCAGGAAACACACTGACAGCCGGACAACAGCAAAGCAAGCCACACAGAACAGTGACGCACATTTTAATAAAAGGACACCTTAAAATGTTTCTGTGGGTGTCCTTCCTGGAGTTCTGCTTCGTTTCTCTCTGTTGCTGCTCCCCTCCCCTCCTCTCCCCATATCAACCCTGCAGTGGGGAGTGGAATCAGCCCTGGGACATGCAGGTAATAAAAGGGTGCAACTGGACCTTTCCCTCCTTGATGCGTAAGCCCAGCCAGCTGCCGTGACCACCCTGTCCCCAAACCCTTGCTGGGATTTGGAGGGACAGCTTCTCTGTCAGAGAGCTTTATTTGCATGGAAGCTCAAGCACTTATTCTCTCTTAAAAAATTAATTCCGCCCGTGCTGCTAACACTCAGTTCTGCTATGCCTTGGAGGCTGTGAAAGCACTAAAGCAGCGTCCGGGGTCAGTAATGGATGACAGCTAATAAACAGGCTCCATCCTAAGAGGATGGCAGTGTTGTTGGTGGATGGCTCATCTGAGTGGAAAAGCTTGCGTTGGATGAGATTGTGCATACAAACACACCTGAGGCAGGTTCACAGCCTGAGTGGCACAATGGGTCAATGGGTGTGGCTGTTAACCAAAAGGTTGGTGGTTTGAGCCCACCCAGGGATAGCTGCAAGTAGGATTTTTGCATTGTGGGGCAGGGGGAGGGGATTGAACTGGATGACCCTCAGGGGGTCCCTTCTAAACCTACAATTCTGCAGTTCCTTTAAAAGCTCTTCGTGCATCCAATATTGCTACTGGATTTTTAATTTACTTGATAAAGTTCTACTTCATTAAAGACAATCCAAGTAGCACATCTGACATAAAATGATCCCCATCTAACCTGCCCCACTCTGCAACAGAAATAATCTGAGCCATGTTTGTCTACACTATTAACCTCCAGGCTAGACTACTGCAGTGTATTACATAACGGGCTGTCTTTGCAGACTTCTGAGAAACTTCCGCCAGTTCCAAATACAGTAGTGAGGTTAATAACTTGGCCCAGCTGAAATGAACTTTTTAAACTTGTTCTCAAGCAGCTCTACTGGGTGCCAGTTCGTTGTGAGCACCATTTAATTGGTATCTAAAAGGCCACACAGGAGACTGCCTAAATGCTGCAACCATTTGCTGAGACCCCCCTGGTGGGTGGCAGGTGGCTTTGCATTCATAGCCTTTCACATGTGCAACACTCCCCACCCCGTTTTTAAATAGATGCTCTGTTTTGTATTCTGTTTTTGGGTACCAAAGGTGGGCACAAAATGTTCTAATAAAGGAAGGAGCTAGTGCCCAACTGAATACTGCACTATTTAGCTGTTTTTTACTTCATTTCAAAAGAGGCACTTCAAAAAAAATTTAGATTCTATGTGTGCAGTCTTCATCTTAGAAGAGGTGGTTCATCCTGCACAGGAGAAACAGGTATGTCTCTTTTTAGGTGACAAAGAGTGGTAACTTGAAAGGGTAAATGATTTGTTGTGGCACAAGATTTCATGACCTACGGTCAACTTCATCTAATGCATAATGTTCTGACCTATAATTCAGAGTAACACAAAAGGTTATACCATAATAAATTTGTTAGCTTTTAGGTGCCACAAGACTCTTTGTGCTGCAAGAAGCTAACAGGACTATATTGCTGGAAATTATTTTGTGATGGTGCTTAAAGCTCTTGTATTTTTAAAGCACTGATTAACTAGTGGGGGGAGGAGGCCCCTTTCCGAAACGGTCAAAATATCTGAAATCGACTAATTTAACGGACTGACTCTCGTCAAAAACAAACACACACACCCCGCCTTATCACTTTACGCAGCGGAGGAAGCGGGCTCTCCTCGCCTACGGAAATTCAGGCCACAACAAAAACTGCCTCCTTCGAAGCGGCCACCAGATGCCCGTCTCCTTTCGCTGCCACGGCTTGCCCGGCCAGGATTTCACCCGCTCCTGAATTCCGCTCGAAGCGCTCTGTCCCGTCCTCGCCCCGCCCACCTCCCCACGCCCCGCCCTCAGCTCCGCCCAACTGTCTCTTTAAAAAAGGGGCGTGCTCAGGGAAGGGGCCGGTCTCGGGCGCTCGGTGCCACCGAGGCTTTCTGTCCCGCTTCGGCCGCCGTCGGCTTCCCTTTCGGCCCCGTCCTCCGCCTCCCGGCGCGTCCGCTTGGCCCACCGCTCCGGCCCCGCCCGCCATATTGCCGCCGCCGCTGCCGCCGCCTTTGGAGGGAAGAGAGAGCGACGGAAGCACGCACGCAGGCATGGGTGAGGCTAAGCGCTCGGCGGGGAGGGAGGGCCTGCGCCGGGCATGGGGCGCCTCCTCGGGTGCCTCTCTCTCCCCCTCTCCGGGCTCCCGGGGTGGGCAGCGAGGGGGTCTCCTCCCTTCCTTGAGGGCCTCTTCGGCCCTTCTCTCCCGGTTCTCCTCCGCACCCCAGTCCGGCCTCTGGCGTCGCTGCTCCAGCGAGGCCTTCGCGCTCAGTCCCTTGAACGTGGGGCGGGGGCTCCGCTGAGGCCGGGGCTGTATTCTGCTGCCCTTCTGGGCCGCCTCTAAGCAGCAGTAGCAGGAGGAGGGAGTCTCCCCCGTCTCCCTCCGCGGCTGAGTTTGAGGCAGGAGAGAAGTGCCAGCCCTTCACGATACATCTCTGTGTGAGGGGAGATATATAAATAACCCAACAGGAAGGCGGGTCGTCGGGCGATTCTCCCCCCTCGGTTTCTTCCTCCCTTTCCGGCAGCTCTCACTGTTTCTCTCCGGCGCCCACGCCCCTGGCTCCAGGTATTCCGACCGTGCCGGCGTGGCTTCGGCCCCTTGGGGCGGGTGGGTGAGGTGTCCCCAGTTCTCCTCCATACGGGCGAGGTGCTCCAACTCGCGCCAAGAGGCAGCGCTTGCTAGGTGTCCGTCTCCTTCCCTCTCTGTGGGCTAGGAAGGCCCGCCGTCGGTGTCCCTGGCGGCATTCGGGGCTTTGCTTTCTGCGCCCAGGAGTCGTGCGTTCTCCCCCCGCAACCCAAAAGTCCCTGATATTCTGTGGTATTGACGGGTTTGGTTGAGGTAGTTCTTTCCCGCTTCTCTGGCTTCCAGATATATTTATTTAGTAATTGATTACATTTACATACCACCTTTCCTTCCAAAGAGCTAAAAGTGGCACACATTAGGGTCTCTCCCTACTACTTTAATTCCCACAACAACCCTGTGAGGTAGATAAGGCTGAGAGTAAGTGACTGGCTCGAGTTCACCCAGTAAGCTTCCTGGCTGAGTGGGGGATTCAGACCTTGGTATTCCAAGTCATAGTCCAGCACGCTAACCATTATACCAAATTTGTTCTTATGTTGATAAGTACATCAGAAGGTGGATATTGGGAGTATTTTGAGGGCCTGTGTGACTCTAAATTTACATTCCTGCCCTTGATAAACTTCTACTTGGCTTTTATTGAGGTCTTCCTGGGCGTGCAAACCTCTTTTTGAGTCTGTTCACACAGCATGACAAGTGCACTCCTGGCCTAATTTTGCAGAGTAACAATTGTTGTTGTTGTTGTTGTTTAGTCGTTTAGTCGTGTCCGACTCTTCGTGACCCCATGGACCAGAGCACGCCAGGGTACCAGAGTAAAAATACGAAACAGTAAAGAATGTTTGCATGGGCAGTCACTCTGACATATTGATGGTTTCTGAAATTATTTTACTTTCTTCTGAATGTGTAGTAAGATACAAGTTGTTGCCTTATACCAAGGATGGGAAATGTGGCAGTCACTTGTTGCTGGATTCCCAGTTCCATAATCCCTGAGTTTTGGCCATGGAGCTGAGGGTGATGTGACTTGTACTCCAACATTATCTGGAGGGCCACAGCTTCTCTATCTCTTCCTTATACCAGCTACCTTAGTGGACCTTCTGGCCCTGGGCAGAGGGTTTTCCCAGCCCTGATACCTGAAACCAAATGTGTTGAAATTCTGGGGATTTAACCTGGGATCTTCTGCATGGGAAGATCATCCCTGTTACAGCCTTTCAGAGCTTTGCTGCTTTCTCTAAACCCCAAAACCATCTTTGGCTTTTACTTTGGATTATTTATCTTTATTACCTCTGCATTGATATCAAAGTGGTATTAATAGCTACTCTTGATAGTCTTCATACATTAGATGAAACTCTATGTGTGTTTGCAGAGGAGGACTGAAGTTGTGCATCTCTCTACTCCCACAAACATTTGTCCTGCAAAAATTACTTACCCACCTGTTCTCGCACACTGGTGGTCATTGCAGGCACAGTGAGAACATTAAAAAGTGCAACACCACACCAACTGTTCCAGTTAACAATTTCCCTGAGTAGAGGAGATCTGAACTCTCTACAAGTGACTATTACAAGTTGGCAAAATAATTAGAGTAGACAGCAACATCTGGTTTCTAAGGCCCAGTAGCAGAAGAGGTGAGGAGGTTTCTGTTATGTAGATCCACTGACAGGAGCGCCATATCAGCTCAGCCAGCACATTTGCCCAGCAATGATCTCCCCATTCTTTCTTGTAAGCAACAGCAGCAGCTCTGCTGCCAGGAGGTCAGATAAACGCTCCTCAGGTTCATCACTCTGGGCTTGGTTTCTGCATCTTACTGAAGTTCTAAGTTAAGCGTTGACTTAAGGAAGTTGGAAAAGTCTGTGCATGTCAAAGTTGGATGGGCACATCCACACAATTTCAGCTCCAGTTTCGGGGGATGCATATACAACTTCGGCACTAATCTTCACAGTGGGAAATTAAAACCTATCTGAGACGCTGGTGAGCTGCAGCAAGTTGAATTACAGGCAGCTACCATTTTAGGTATGTCTAATATGTGTGTGACTGCACACACATGCATCACATCAAACTCGGAAGTGTCACAAAAGGGACAGGGCAGGGCAGCCGGAACGTAACCCCCATGCAAATTGCTTGCTCCCTGTACAGGGTTAGATGCAATGGCCTGACTGTATAAGGCAACTTATTATATTCATATGTTTTCTGTGCATGGGATGCCTTGGCTCTTTGCTCTTCCTGCCAGTCCATGTGGAAAAGGTATTGCCAAACCACCTCAAAAGCAGGCATTCTGAACAGGTAGTTCCTGCACTTGCAAACTATGGAGGAATCTGTTCCCTGATTATCCTGACTTTTATCACTTATGTATTAAAAAGCAGTAAAGTAGAACAGAAAAATAGGATCACATACTGCTGCTGTTTAAAGAACTGCACGGGTTGCCTTTTTGATACTGGGGCCAATTCAAGGTGTTGGGACTGGTGTATAAAGCCCTGAGCAACTTAGGACACAAGTATTTAATGGAGCACCTCTTTCAATAACTATTGACCTGAGTTTTGAGAACTGTGAGGTAGGCCTGGACGATACCCGGTTTTCAGCATTGTGATAGAATATCACTAGCTAAACATCGCAATATACTGATATACCACGATGGATGGAGCTGTGTAGAGGCATTGGCTGGCTTCATGGTTTCCCCCGCATTGTGATTTTTGTATAGAACACACACATCATGATTCATGATATATTGCCAAGTCAAAAATTATGAAACTGATATAACAATATGGATTTCATACCAGTTTTGGGCGATATATCAATATATCGCCCAGCCCTATTGCGAAGGAACTCCTGTTTGTCCTGTCAGCACTTGTAGTTTGTTGAGTGGTGACGCGAGATGGGGCCTTCTTGGTTGCAGCACCTCAGTTGTGGAATTACGGTAACTTCCTGTGGAGGTATGGATTTCCCCTTGATAAATTTCCAGTTTTAGTTGAAGCTGCATCTATTTCTTCAGGTCTTCGGGAGATGAATGTTATCTGGAGCTGAGCAGTTCGTAATTGGTTTGTGCTGTACTGAAAGTATTCATGGTTGTAAAGTATTCATAGTTACTGCTTTTTTTCAAAGTAGTGCATTTTATACTGTATTTTATTTTATTGTATTTATTGTATTTGTATACTTTCCTGGGAGCCTATGAACAGC
The DNA here is from genome assembly GCF_951804945.1 of Podarcis cretensis. Taxonomy (NCBI): domain Eukaryota; kingdom Metazoa; phylum Chordata; class Lepidosauria; order Squamata; family Lacertidae; genus Podarcis; species Podarcis cretensis. Next base: position 35,720,959 of record NC_137177.1, read on the forward strand.
TATTCAGAGATGAAATAATGATAAAGCATGATCTTCCTAGCATCCTGATAATTTTATTTTATTTTCTACAGAGAAGGCTTTTTGTCTAATATGATTCCATTTGAGGAGTCTGGGGCCAAGGTTCCTAATTTTCTTAAGAATATGTAAGTTCTTCTTTTGGCCCCTAAAACAGCTTATAGTAAAATAAAACAGTTAACAAATTAAACATTCCAGATAAGGGGAAATACACCTAAAATCAAGGGCAAGGTGGATTCAAATCAAAACTCATTCAGGCAGCTGAAGGAAAAGAAATGGTGGAAGAATTGTAGTGTTATGTAGTTAAATTTGTCTGGAGTACTTTAGGAGTACATTTGGTATACAGTCATACCTTGAGTTGAATGTGCTTCGGGTTTCACCGCATGTGCGGGAGCGACGAAACACGGCATGCGCCGTCGCGTCTTGCATTCCATTCGGAATGCGAATGGGGCTCCGGAACAGATCCCATTTGCATCGCGTGGTACCACTGTACTGTACTGGCAATAGTCTATTCCTTGGTTGCTGCAGTATTTCAGTTGGTCTTTGTAACACTGTACCAGTTGCTGGAAGAGCACCTAATGCACATAGCAAGGGTTGAACAGGGCTGAGCCAGGGTTCTGCCTGTAGTTGAGAGACTGAGAACATCAAATCAGCACTGAGCCAGGAAGTCACCAGTTCAAAGTTCACCTCATCAGGTTGTCTTAGGCAGGATGTTGTTCTCATAGGCTTCCTGCCTCACCTCATTGTGCTGAGAAAGTTAGCCTACCTTGTGGAGGGCTGTAAGAATTTTTGTTGATTCCCATAAATTTGAAATTGGGGGCAAATAATTTATATAACTTCCAAAGCTGTGTTAAGTAAAACCCTAATCTGTTTAAGTGCCGCTAGGAAGGCAGGGCAGATGAATGCCCGGACACTTGCAAAGTAGCAGTTAGTAGTAGTGGATGACACAGCTCCTAAAATGTGGGTTCAGGTGTAGGCTGTTTGGTAGATGCATTGAAGATGCACCTTCAGCTACTTGTCATAGTTAAGGATTCCTTGCTGCTAGCAAGCAAGATACTTTGAGTGTACAAAGCAATTCATACATTATCTCAGTGATCCCTAAGCAGCCCTATAGTACCTTAAAAATGGATTTATTGTGGCGTATGTTTTTGTAATGTGACATGAACTACACAATCTTAGTCTTCAGATCTTGCAAAACTTTGCTTCAACACACTAACACAGCTACTTCTCTGGAATTCACAGCAGTCACTGCAGATCAGTATTATTCCCATATTGCAGGTGCTTGTACATGTAGGAGTGAGGCTGAGAGAATAGTGGCTTGCACACCTTTTTGCTGCACCAGCTCTGCAATTGGGGCATGGAAGGGAGTACTCCAGGAACACCCTGAAGGAGCCTGCAATGATACTTAAAAGGGCAAAAAACTTATACCCTCAACTTTTGTCCGTAACAACTCAAAGTGGCTAACAATAAATCAATTAAACCAACTAAATGTAATAAAAAATTGCCACACACCATGGCTGATGGTCTAGCCATCGTGTAGACCAGTGTTCCCCAACCTTGGGCCTCCAGCTGTTTTTGGACTACAACTCCCATCATCCTTGACCACTGGTCTTGCTAGCGAGGGATGATGGGAGTTGTAGTCCAAAAACAGCTGGAGGCCCAAGGTTGGGGAACACTGGTGTAGACTAGTGACATGTGGCCCTGACTTCCTGCTCTTACTTTAGTGACAAGACCATGAGACAGAGTAGGATGGTTGCACAGCCATGAACTAAACCCTCTTGTTTGGTAATTGATCACCACCCACATAACTGCACTAGTCATTTTGTTTGGTCTGGGTCTCCTTGGATCTAGCTACCTTGGTTGTAACTTCTGCCATTATAATGCAATAGTCAAAACTCAGATAATGTGTGATCTGATTAGGTGGACTGTATCTGTCTAATCCCCACTGATATTGTGTGACACAGAGCTGGAAACATTTCAGACACCCAGATGTTGAGGCACTTGGATATTGCCACCTCTAGGTGTGATGATGACCTCCATCACCGTCTTTTACAGTATATCTACATCAGGAAAGGGGCGCTTCTGGTTTGTGGGCTAATCCTGGCCAGCCAGGGGATCCAATTTGGCCAACAAGGCCATTTTCCCCAAATCAGGCCCACCTACCTATCAGCTTATGTCACAGATGATGTTAGCTGAATGTGGCAGGAGAAAAGGGTTTAATCCTGTGTTAGCTGGACTATCCTGTTCCCAGCAATGAACAAGATTGTGCAACCAATGTAGCAGGATTCAAGCCTGTTCATTAGCTGAGCAGGGATTTAAGCCCTGTGCAAAAGTGCCCCATTGAAGCAGCTCTCGTGTGCAAGCTGGTTCAAAAAAGCTTTTGCAAAGGCTCCTGCACTCCTGTCTGATCCTCTGGAAGCTCAAATTGGAGTGCAAAGTTTTATAGTCTCCCTCCTACCCCTTTAAGTTCCTGATATTGAAAGCTTAAGCCTCTGAGATCAAGAGCTTAAAAGTGGGGAACAGGAAGACATGCAAAGCGCATGGTATTTTGACAGGTGGACAGCCCTGAGAGGCAGATTCTGATAAAGATCTGGCCTGTGGAGCCAAAAAGTCTCCCTACTTCTGATCTACATCTCTTACACAAGTGTGGTGGAGGTGTCCAACTGTTGCCCTCCTTTGGCAGGATTGCTTGGCCATCATTATGTCCTAGATCTCAAAATGCTTTATTTTCCTCCCTCGTGTGGGAGCCAGCTTGGTCAGCAGAGTAGTGCATTCCACAGATGCTCATGTGCTGCTGGCTTTTGTGAGCTCACTGGGTGGGTGGGATTGAGTAAGCCAGCCATGACCACAGCACCAGGCGAGCTGAAAGAATTGCTGGGATGAAGATGATGTTGTTGTTGTCAGCACAGAGGACACTGTGCCCAAAACTCTTGGCTTTGGTGATCAATCTTACCATTGGGATCGGTCCTAGTTTGCAGTGTGTGCATTTCTTTCTTTCTTTCTTTCTTTCTTTCTTTCTTTCTTTCTTTTCTTAAATTTGTCATTCGCTTTATCTTGCCCAGAGCAGTCTAAAGCAAAGTTGCAACCAAACAAACAGCAAATCCCACATAGATACATTAAGACCAAGAGGAAAGAGAAATGCATTAAACACAACCCACCTACCGGTACTTCTAAAAGGCCACAGAAATAGTAACAGAAGACTGTGAGACATGGAAGACATGCTTCCTTTCCTTGTAGCCTTTTTTCTACCTGGCCTGGGAGGGGAGGGCCCTGACTGACTCCCACTATAAAAGCTGAGGTTGCTGAAGATGCCAGGGACCATCTTGGTTGTCTCTTAGTGCAGACCCAGATCATCAAGTCTGAGAATCTACAGCTGCCAGCCGCCATGAACGAACATTGCCAGGTTGGCAGCAGTAACAGCAGAACATGTTCTATGCTTATGATAATATTTTGTTTTCTTGCTAATTATGCTGTTTTAAATATGTGTTTGATATTTGACTTCCTTTAGTAATGTTTTCTTTTGAAATGTTTAAGAACTTTTTAAAAATTAACTTTGCTGTGTTAATGTTTTATTTAGGAAAACTTTAAGGTAATATTTTAATTTCCAGTTAATTATACTACTTTTAATGTATACTTTATATTTGACTTTCTTCTGTATTGTTTTCTTCTGTGTTGTTTTTATTTGATGTTTTAATGTAGGTTGTAAACTTCTTTGAGATTCCCCCCTCCCCCTCCCCCTCCCCCATGCCCAGCTATCAAGTCTTGCCTACACACTTCCTTATGTGCTCATGGCTGTCCTTCCTTCTAATGCCTTAAGATACTTTGGGCAATCCAGACAGAAAGGCATGTGAGGAGTGGGAATGGGTTTGATTTCAGGGCCATTGCTTGCTGAGCCCTTAAAATGACATTTACCGTAGATTCTGGCGTATTAGGCGACTGGGCGTATAAGACGACTCCCCAAATTGGCAGCGCCAATTTGGGGGGTCTCTTAAGTGAGATGGGCGCACAACCCCAGAGTCTGTCAAGACTGGCCCGTACGGGCAGGGGTACCTTTACCTTTACCTTTACTTATACACTTTGGCAGGTTCGCTGGGCAGTGGCAGTGGGCGGTGGGCTCTGCGCTGGGAGGAAGCTGCCCAGCGATGCTAAGCTGGCTTTGCTGGGCGGCTTCCTCCCGGCGCGGAGCCCACCGCCCACTGCTGCTTAAGAAGCTGCCGCCGCCACAGTGGGCGGCAGGCTCCTCTGCGCCAGGAGGAAGCCGCCCAGCAAAGCCGGCTTGGCATCGCTGGGCGGCTTCCTCCCGATGCGGAGTGCGCCGCCCACTGTTGCTGCGGCGGCAGCTTCGGAAGCAGCAGTGGCGGTGGGCTCGGTGCTGGGAGGAAGCCATACCCGGCGTATAAGACGACCCCCGGCTTTTAAACCTCTTTTCCGGGGTTAAAAGGTCGTCTTATACGCTGGAATCTACGATACTAGCTTTGCCTACACACATGTTCCTAAAGCAGATTGTATGTTGGGTCTGCTAAACTGGTTGCAAATAACAAGTGGCTTAGGTATTGTTTGAATGTTGAGTTCAGCCTCTTGTGTCCCAGTACATTGAAAACAGGTTCCTAGCTGTACAGGAGCCCAGTTGGTCCTGACAGGAGTCAGTATTACCAGAGTTCTAATTACTATACATGAGCCCTTTGGAGAGGTGGTAACTTTTAGGGGAGGACAATTTAAATGTGTCTGTGGCTGTATGTAGAGAGTGGAGTCTCTTTGTTTCTACTGTATGGACAAAGCAGGGCTCTGCTTTCCCTTCCTGTCCTCCCTTTTCTCTTACTGGCTGTAGGTACACATCTGGTAGTGGTTTTGTGTTTGGTGGTGAAATTCACTATGAGCCCTGTTGGAAAGAGAATCTCTGTAAAGCAGGAGGTTGTCTCTGTTTCTGACTTGGGGGAGCAGACAGAAAGCTTGACAGTTCCAAAATCACATTGGACTGCTGGGCCACAGCTTCTCACCTTGGGCAAAAATTTATTCCCCGCCCCAGCCGCGGATATCTGCCCGAAGCGCGAGGCGCTCTGCTTCAGCGCGCCCTGTGTTCCGGGCAGCAGGCTGCTATCCACAGCCTAGGGAGCCCTGCGGGAACTCCCGCAGGCTCCCCAGGCTTGCTGATAGCTTCCTGAAGCGTGGTGAGCGAGAGGGGTCGGTGCGCTCTCCACGCTTCAGTGAAAGCCTGCATTCGCCCTATAGGACGCACACAGATTTCCCTTCATTTTTGGAGGGGAAAAAGTGCGTCCTATAGGGCGAAAAATAGGGTAACTGATTTATTTAAGTGGTATTTTTATTTTACCATTTAAATTTTGCATTCTGCATTTTTTATTGATGGGTAAAAACCATCCAGAGAATACAGATACATGCATGGCAAACAGATGTAATAAAACAAATAATTGAATGACATGATTCAGATCTTCTCATTGCACATTATCTGAATGCATGGAGGGTAGTCTGAGAGGGGTTTCTGTGCCCTTATTTATTTTAGAAAAGCATTTATCAACAGCTTAGTATTTGAAAACGATCTAAGTGGTGAAAAGAAACAATGCTGTTAAAACAAAATACAGCCTAAAACCAATTAAACAATAGCATGAAAGCATCTAAAAATAAATAAAACAGGGATTTGTGGGATTCAGACATATGAAACGGGATCTAAACTGGGCATGTGTCTTCTGAAGGTGTGATGGTCTTTGCATATTGAGTATGTCAGGAGAAGGCAGGCTTGAACAGAGCTGAGAGTTTCTCTCAATCCAGAGAAATGAGTGGGAAATCTAGTTAGTCATTCCCTAGTGACTGCCGCATGCTTGGCACAGAGTGAGACCATCACAAAATACTCCTGCTGAATCCTGGACTTAGTTTGCATGGAGGAGCCTGCATTTTAAGCCGATGATGTCTGCAGGTGGTGTCTGCTGCCAAACTGCTCACTGGCTCCTCATACTTCCTTTGGCACCAGGAGCCAAAGATGACAAGCACTCTGTTGCACTCTGCCATCAGCTTGCCAAATTTAACTTGTGAGCCAGTTTCTTAATGGGTGATGGGAGCTCTGTATTGGATAGTACAGGATTTTGTTAGAGAGGTCCCTTAAAGACACCTGCTGGGTATATAATTAAGAGAAGAGGAGATCTGTGTGTTTATTCTCCCTTCCTTTGCAGTGCCTTAGGAATTCTCCCCTGTCCCCCTCAACAGTAGTACTGTCAGATTCCATATTTACGGGGAGCAGCTGTTTGGAACTTGGAATTTCCACAGAGCCTAGCAGGGCTTAGGATATCACTAGTCAAGATGGAAGCAAAGACTGAAAGCAAGGAGATTGCTGGATGAATTTGGGCCCAGTTTCTAGACTGGTGTGCACATCTGATTCCAAGTTGGGAGGGAATGCCAGTGTAGGAGACATGTGGGGAAAGTAGACAGTGTGTTTTGCCATCAAACTATAATGTATACTCCAGCCCTTGACTAAGTTCTTGAGCTCTAAGTGTGTACTTTGCAACCTCTGAGCTGTAGGCACAGGATGTTACTGTGTCATGAAGGAGCAGAATCTATTCCATGTACTTTTTGCAAGGAATGGATCCTGAGAGTGAACCTACTGTTACTTTGTTTGCTCTCCGTGACCTCTGCACATAGTCCAGTTGTGTTGCATACTGCCGTGATGCTTGCTGGGCTATGATGATCAATTGAGCCATGATGGTCAATTGGCTGGCATCACCGGTATGACTGATCTAAAGAAAGAGACCCATTTAAAAAACAGTGGTTCCATCAAAATACACCTGATATCTGCAGACAGGTGCCAAAAAGGTGAATGTTCTCAGCGTTAGGGTGGTTGGGGAAGAAATCCCCCTCTCCCCCCCCAAAAAAAAACCCCAGGTAAACATCTGATGCAGCCTTGATTCTTTCACATTTGGCATAATAATATTTTTTTAAGTGATGTGGGCTGTTTCTAACATTTTGTATAGTTCTGTACAGGTGAATTTCTCTGTCCTGCTGACCCCCAGCACACCCACATTTCTTTTCCCACAAGTCCTGCTGCTTGGGCTTCCCTTTATTGGTATGTGAGTTGGGATAAAAACACTGCTGCATTTGTCTAATCCATATACACATTAGCTCCCCCCCCCCTTCTGTCTGCTATTGAGTCTGACTCAGCAATGCAAGGCCGAGTTTTAGACATCTGGATTTCAGCAATTACTCAGCGGAGATGATTAGTGAGGTAGGAAGCACAAAGCGGCGACATAGTTAACAGGAGACTGGAAAGCCATAGCTGAAGTTTGGACCCGGCTCTTCTGTGCTTCCTGAGTCAATTTTGGTAAAGCCTTGAGCAGCCAAGGCTACTGACCTTCAGTGAGAATGATTAGATAGGTTTATAGCTCTCTGTGTCTTCAAGGACAGGGTGGGTGTTGGCCTTTCTAAAAACACCAGACTTAAGTTTTGATAGGAGACAGAAGCAGGAGGGTGACGAGGGGTGAGAAAATGCAGTTGTACATAGCACTTAGATGGGTGTGGTTGGGAGTGGAGGACTAGCTTGAGCTCAAACAGTTTAGGGAAATCTGGGTTTGGGGGAGTTTTGAAGAAAGAAAGATGAGTGGTGCTTCGTAGACAATTCCCAGGCAGAGGCGGCACCAAGGGAGAACAGGAAGAATTCAGGAGCAAATGATCTTAAAGCTGTAGAGAGTAGTGGAATAAGAGGTTCAAGAGCAGGGAAAAGTAACTAGGAGGATTGAGAGGGAAGTGGATCTGGGCTAGATTGTTAAAGATTTGCAGCCATTCCTTAGACATTATGTAAGTTTGTGGTGGGAACGATAGTTGAAATTTTCCAGGAAGAGCTTTGCAGTCATCCTGAGTGAAGCAGAGCTGTTTTAGCTGCTTTATTGGTAGTTCCCCACTATAGCCCATTTGACAAGCTTCTTTTGCTGCCCAGCTTTGCAATGAAGTTGAAAATCTTCTTTTGTGACATGTGATGTTGCTATGGAAATGGGGTGCCATTATCATGCATACCTCGTTATGACTTCATTGGTGGGGTTAAGGCCTGGGCAAAGCCTGGACCCAAAGGCTGGCTGAAAGTGGGATTGGAAGTTAAGAATTGGGTAAACAGGTGCTAGATCCTACTTGTATCATATAAAAATTCCTTTTCAGTCTCATCCTTCCCTCATTTTTCTTCAACTGCTACCTGCAGTAGCATAAGATTGAAGAAAGGTGGAATGTTTGATCAACTTGGGTTTTGAGAGCATTCCTGTTTGGTGTTGGAGAAGTTCTCCTGGACTTATACTCTAAGAGCAGAGCTTCTAGGGTGTTCTCTGCAGGGAGGTTGGCTTTGGAACAGAGGTGGACTTTTAGGCAGCTGAGCAGCTAATCATTTTAACCATTTATGTCAGATACCTTATAATCCTTTTAGATTGCAATGAACTGCTACTCAAACTATTAAAAGAATTGAGTCTAGGTGAAAAATTCCAAAAAGGCATAAATACAATATATAACCAGCAGAAGGCAAAAATTATTTTTAATGGAGAGTTTGGAGAAGAAATTAGTATATTCAAAGGCACAAGACAAGGATGCCCCCTATCCCCAATGTTATTTATAATAGTATTAGAGGTTCTATTAAAGAAAATAAGACAGGACAACCAAATAAGAGGAATAGCAGTTGGTGAAAAAAAGATATGTTAAGAGCTTTCGCAGACGATGTCATGATCACAACAGAAAATGCCCTACAATGCACACCCAGAATATTGGAATGTATAAACGAATATGGCAGATTAGCACGATTCAAATTAAATTATGGGAAAACAAAAATATTAGTGAAAAATATGGAAGAAAAAGATAAAGTGAAATTACAAGAAATTGGACAAAATTAAAAAGAAAATAAGGTATATTGGAATTAATTTAACAACAAATACTATGGATTTAAGTAATGAGAATTATGGGAAACATGGAAAGAAATAAAAAATGATTTGCAAGTATGGGGAAAGCTAAGTTTATCCTTATTAGGAAAAATATTGGTAATAAAAATGAACATATTACCAAGGATGATGTTTTTATTTCAAAGTATCCCAATAATAAGGGAGAAAAATGCTTTAACAATTAGAAAAGAGATTTGGCCAAATTCGTGTGGTCAGGAAAACCCCCCGAGAATAAAACATAAAATAATCATAGATAAGAAGGAAAGAGGAGGATTTGGCCTCCCTGACGTGGAGTTATACCATGATGCAGTGGGTTTGACCTGGTTAAAAGAATGGATTAAACTAGACGATTCGGATGTATTGGATTTAGAAGGAGTAGAGGTGAGATTTGGATGGCATGCCTATCTAATAGATGAGAAAGTTAAAGTACCGTATTTTTTGCACCATAACACTCAATTTTTTCCTCCTAAAAAGTAAGGGGAAATGTCTGTGCGTGTTATGGAGGGAATGCCTATGGGTGGCATGCCTACGGATTTTCCTCCTCTAAAAACTACGTGCGTGTTATGGTCAGGTGCGTGTTATAGAGCGAAAAATACGGTACATAAAGGCTTCCTAGGGCATATAATCAGAAAGTTTATATATAAAATATGGGAGAAATATAGAAGACTCCTAGAGCCAAAAACTCCATAGTGGGCATCGCTGGCAGAAATTGTCGCAGTGAAAAAATGAAATATGAAAGAGAACTGGGCCACTTATAAAACTGTATTAAAGGAAGAAAATGGAGAATTGGAATTAAAGGACTTTACAGAAATTAAAGTTCATATTAGTGATTGGTTCTGATATATTCAAATTAAGTATAGATTAGTGAAAGGCAAAAAGATAGGATTTGAAAAAGAAATTTCTAAATACGATAAATATTTAATACAAGAAAAATATAAAAAAATTAAATTATACAATTTGAACTTAGAGTGGGAAACAAAGGGTGAACTGGTTAAAGCATCCATGATTAAATGGGCGCAAGATATTGGGAAAAATATGCTTGAACAATGGGGAAAATTGTGGAAAGAAGATATGAAATTCACTACGTGTTGCATATTGAAAGAAAATTGCCTTAAAATACAACATAGATGGTATTTAACACCTGAAAGAATAGCCAAATGAATAAAAACTGTGGCAATGTCTGCTGGCGATGCAGCACAGAAAAAGGCACTATGATGCATATATGGTGGAATTGTTTAAATATCAAACAATTTTGGGAAACTATATATAACGAAATGAAAAAAATGTTTAGATATTCATTTAGGAAAACATCAGAAGGTTTTCTATTGGGAATAGTGCAAGGAAGTTTAAAGGAAGAGGACAAGACATTATATTTATATGCAACAGTAGCCGCAAGGCTATTGATTGCGCAAAATTGGAAAAGTAGTATAATGCTGACAAAAACAGAGTGGCTTGCCAAATTAATTAGAGTATTACAATACAGCCAAAACAATGGGAGAAATTGGAAGGATCTCAAAAGAGAAGATAGACAAGGACTGGAAGGATACTTGCAAAATCATATTGAAAAATCAGAACTCCTATTAGAATAAACAAGTTCCGTTATAAATACTGAAATACTAAATATGATGGATAACAATGTGTAACAGAAAAAGAAGTAGAAAGTTGGTTTATAAAATAAAAAAACATTAAAAAAAGAAATCTGAATCCTAGCTGATTCAGTTCCATCAACCCCAGCTCCACCATCAAAGAGAAAGAGTCCTTGAAGCTGTATGTCATCTTGACATTATCTGGCACTTAATTAAATGGACAGTAGTGGGGTGGATTACATGCCGATAACATCACCTAATCTTCATTCACCCACACATACCATCTGCTAGAAAATAAAATCTGCAGGTTTATATGGCAAAAAAAAGAAAGAAAAATAAAAAGAAATGAACTGCTACTCATTTTCTCTTCTGGGCTCATTGCTCTTAGATATTGTGGGGTGTGTGTGTGTGTACACCTTCCTATAGGAGAAATTTTTAAAAAGCTAGAGTTTTGTGGGTGTTTAAGGCATAGGCAGCTGCATATCCTGATTCAGTCCATTGGTCCATCTAGCCCAGTATTGTCTACACTGATTGGCAGCAGTGGTCCAGGGTTTCAATAAGGAGTCTTTCCCAGCCATACTTTGGGATAGAGCATAGGGAGCCTTATCCATGCAATGTCCCGACTCACTTCACGATATATTCCTCATCTGCAAATAGATTGTTGGTACCATTTGGCAAGTGTTGAAAACAGTGCCTACGTTTGAGGACTATGCCTGTTTTCTTTTGGTTGCCCAAAGAAATGGAGTAAAAATGACCTCTTCTTTTCTTCCGCTGTTAGAAACCATGGCGAGCCCAGCAAAAGAGAACAATTACAGAATGAAGAGCTACAAAAACAAGGCACTGAACCCTGAGGAGATGCGCCGGAGGAGAGAAGAAGAAGGGATACAGCTACGCAAACAGAAGCGGGAGCAGCAGGTAACTCCTGTGTGGATGGTGAGCAGGGCATGTAGGTTGACCAGAAATATGGCCCAGGCTGATAGTTTCTACTTCTGGCTGTGCTCTGTGTTTCTAGAGTGTAGGAGACAGATGAGTTTCAACTTCTTGTGTAAATGGTTCTTTGGTCATTGCCATCACTGGCTATGCGGTTCCTAGGCAGCTGGCAGAACAACAAAATGGATAATAAAACATTGGGGTCTGAATTGACCTAACCACTTGACGGCTTAAAGGTGCAGGTAGGTGGGTGGGTTCCAGTTTTAATTAGTGGACACATGCATTACCTGAGGCTGTCTTTGATCTGGTATGCTACCGTAACAGGTAATGAGAGGAAGTACTAGAGAGCCTTTCCTTTAAATAAACAAAACTACTGTTCTTGATCTCCCACTTGTATCTCAAAAATGCCCTTATATGGAGTTTCAGTAAAATGCAAATAAATTAAATTTCTAGGCAGTGCCTTTACACAGTGTTCAACAACTTGAACACTATGTAAGGCACCAGTGTTTCCTGATGAGGAGTTTTGTGGCCCTTGCAATTAGTGTTGTTCTATATCTGTTTCAGAAGATGTGGTTCTGCAAATTGGATTTGGGGAGGGGGCAGCAGGGGAGGGAGGCAAACCACAAATTATACCCCTCAGAACTTGTAGATCGTGAGGCTTGAGGAACGAGTAGCAAGCCAGGATGAGCTGTGTCTCTTGCTAAGTTAACTGCAGCTGAAGTAAACAGTGCTTTGGATGATTGAAGAGGGTTGTTTATTGTTTATTGCCAGCAGTGCACACACTCTTCTTCTCTTCAGTCATACTGCACTATTATACAACTCTGATTTCTTAGAAGTGAAGAATCCTCACAAGAGGATTTCATTACTGATGAATCTTAAATGCTGATGGGAACAAATAGAACCCTGCTTTAAAAGACTGAAGGGGACTTCAGTGACCTGAAGGCATTTGCTTATACCCAACATTTGGCAATTTTGTTTGCCATTGATTTGATACATACCATTTTCTATTTCAGCTCTTTAAACGAAGAAATGTGGAGCTAATTAATGAAGATGCTGCTATGTCTGACAGTCCTCATGTAGACTCATTTGTCAGTTCCACCACAGGTGGGGTAAGTATTCTCAGAAGCTGTGTCATATTCCCATCTAATGGCATTTACTGTGCTTTGGCTTATACCACTATAATCTTACTAGTACAGAAATGAAAAACTGTTTTAAGTAACTTAATTTACTCTCTGCTGTTCCTTTTCAGTATTTTTTTTTTTTGCAGATGTGTAAGATGAGGACCTGGTTTATTAATTAAAAATAAAATAAAAGGGCCTTACAAGATCTAAGCCTGCATGTTCTTAGGTCGAGTTTGGTAGTTTCTCATCTGAACTGTTAGATTTGGGCATTGCTTTGAAGAGCTTACCTTAGGACTGTTATATATGGGCTTTTTTCAGGAAGGTGTAATCACAAGGGAGATGGTGGAAATGCTGTTCTCCGAGGACCCTGATCTTCAGCTACTAACTACCCAGCGCTTCAGGAAGCTGCTTTCAAAAGGTAAATATAGCTATTTAGAATTTTCTATTGTAAATAGAAATTGTAGGAATGTTGTGTGTATTTTGTTTGTTTGGTTGACCTCGAAATGCTTTAATTGCTTAAATAGTTTGCCAGAAACTTATGAAAAATTCGTAAATGAAAGTGGACTGAATAGGTGAAGTATAATAAGTTAAGAATGGGGATATACAAACATGGGGTTGGAATATTGATAACCTTTCAACCGTGATTGTTCTTGGAATGAGAGATGGTGTTTTTAGATTTTTAAACCATTTCTTGACCCTTTCCAACAGTGCCTATGGATGTATGTGTGCCCTGTTGGCCCTAATTTGAAGAGCTTCTTATGAAGAAAGCAGATGGTTTTAAACAAACCTGAACATAGGGTTAAATCACATATATACAAATAGGGCCTGAACTGGTGCCATAGTGGATCAGTTGATGAAAATGTCAACCTTGTGAGTGGCAGCTGTGAAAAAGTCAAGTTCCATTTTAATGATCCTTAGGAAAGGGATTGAAAATAAAAGTGACAATGTCATAATGCTGTTATACAAATCTTATTGTGTGACTGTACTTGGCATACTGTATACAATCCGGGTTGTCTCACCTCAGAAAGGATATTGTAGAGCTAGAAAAGTTTGCGAAAAGAGCAACCCTGATTTCCAGTGGGGAAAGGTTGCAGCATTTGTGGCTTCTTAATGTGGAGAAAAGATGAGCAAGAGGTGATATGAGAGGTCTGTAGACCTATGCATGGTGTAGAGAAAGTGGGTAGAAAAGTGAGTTTTTTGCTGTCTTTCATAACATTAAAATCTTGACCATTCAATGAAGCTGAATGTTGAATGATTAAGGGGTGTGAGTCACTGAGAGAAAGTACCTATCCACATAGTGCATAATTAAATTGTGGGATCTATTTCATATCTTGATGGCTTTAAAAGAGGATTAGACAAATTCATGGAGGATAAAACTATGTTCTGTCTCTAGAATACCTCTGTTTATCAGTTCCTGGGAATAGCAAGTGAGGAGAGAGTGCTATTGCACCAGTGTCTTGCTTGCAAAATTCCCATAGGTATTCCACTGCCACTTGGAGAACATGATGCTGGACTATATAGGCTCTTCTGATGTTCTTATGCTATATTCTTAATGCAGCGGCCATTTTAATTTAGAATATTAGAGTCTTGAAAATATGGATGGCCTGGTGGTGGTGAGATTTCTGACCTTGAGCTCTATGTTGTCCACCACATGCTGGAGCTAGGTGCTTGTCAATACACAATCTTTCCTTGCCCCAGGTGTAGCCTTCATTGAATGCTGAGAACCTCAGCTGTCGGAACAAATATCCTGTCAGTGATGGAAACCGATAAAAAGGGCATCTGTGCTTATTGATGTTAAATTCTCGAGAATAATCTTTTGGAGAATATTCTCGAATATTCACTATTAATGAGAATATTAGAGAATTTTCATTTAAAATGGAGAATATTCATTTTAATGCATTGAAAATGATATAATACATATGACTTGCTAAAAAAATCTTCCTTAGCACATTATGCTGCTTGCTCTGCCAAAATATCTTATACATTATTTGGTACACTTGCTGATATTTTGAGATCAGTGAACTTGCTACCTTGAATTTGTTCATCTCGTGATAAATGAAAGCCATTATACTTGGGATGAAGGATATTTGCAGCAAAGTGAATTGGCTGCAATGCCATTTCTTTTCTTAACTGCCACTTTCAGCTGCTTCTCTTCTTGCTCAAAGACATCACTTTTTCAAAGTGATCTTCTAGTTCTTTAAATGACTCAACCACCCTACTTAACCTTGGTGTGTCCGATTCTAATAATGTTATCCATTTCACTATTGGAGCAATAAGGTCATGAAATTTTAGTACTCTTAGCCAACATACTGCCTCATCTAGTATCAGGGACTGTATACAATTTGATAAAATATCTTCCACTTCTTCTTTTACAGCCAAAGCCTTTAAAGCATACTTTGTGTCCGACAAACTCTTAAGGCAACACTGAAGAGAGCTGTGGAGAATATTCTCTGGAGAATTTACTAGCAGAGAATATTCTCACCTCACATCACTATCTGTGCTAACTGCTTACAAACTACGTGCCTAAGTGCTATTTTAGCATACCACTGGTGTCGTGGAGAAAAAAGTATGTGTTAACAGTAGTCTTTCCCCCTCTGTTTAGAGCCCAATCCTCCAATAGATGAAGTGATCAATACTCAGGGTGTGGTGGACAGGTTTGTGGAGTTCCTCAAAAAAAGTGAAAACTGCACATTGCAGGTAAGTGAGAATGAGATTCCTTTGCATTTGGTGTTCAGTGCTATCAACAAGGTTGTCATCTGTTTCTCTGGAAATCAAATTGGCCCCCTTGTCACTCTTAGTGTTTGTGCCTTTGCATGGGGTTGTTTGTGACTGTAGCCACGACTGTGGTCTGACTTTCCTTCCCACCAAACGTTAGGCGTCCGCCCACAAACCTATAACATAAAAGCTCACTTACATGATGTGATGATGTCCATAGACTTTGGTTCTGTTGTTTGACTACCTTTCATTTCCCCCACGGTCCCAGACACAGCATCAATCTGGGGCATGGTGGGGAAAAGAAAACAGAGGCTGTGCTCTCTCAAATTAAAGTTAATTAAAATTTAAAAAGTTAAGAGATGCTTTAGATTTTGTGGCGTGCGAATTGCAATACAATAAAATACAAAATTAGAAATAACAGAAGCAATAAAAAAGACAATTAAAAATCACTCAGCATCTCTCACAGCTCATTGCAATTTCTCTAACAGGCAGAAAAACCATTAAGTGGTCCACTATGTCCATCAATGATTTTCAAGTGTCTGGGGTGGGAAGTTTGGGGGCCACTGCTCTGTTGAACAGTGTACTTCTGTTGGAGACTTTATTTAATTGGTTGCTTGTTACTTTTCAGTTTGAAGCTGCATGGGCATTAACAAACATTGCCTCGGGCACTTCACTACAAACCAAAATAGTAATAGAAGCTGGAGCAGTTCCGATCTTCATTGAATTGTTGAGCTCTGATTTTGAAGATGTCCAAGAGCAGGTAAGGTGTTTTCAGGGAGAGCTTTTGGCTTAGCTGTGGGAGAGCAGTTCCAAATCATTTCTTTGCTGCGAAGCTTTTATATGATAGAAAAACTGGCTGTTTCCTGTTGCTTGTGAAGCCCCTACCCTGCCTCTTCAGTCATTGACAAAGCTGCAGTGATGTCACAGAAAGCTCAAGGACTGTCTTTCCCTGTATGAACTGACCCAGACCCTGCAGTCAATATCTGATATCATTCTTCATGTGCACCCTCCACGGGAAGCCCAGAGACTGGCAGCACAAGAATGGGACTTTTCTGTGGTGGCTCCCCATTTGTGGAATGCTTTTTCCAGGGAGGCTTGCCAGGTGCTTTAGTTACATATCATTAGCATTCCTTTTCAACCAGGCCTTGGGCTGTTAATCAATCTATGGCCTTTTAATGCGGTGTGTGTTTGTGTGTGTGTAAACTGCCTTGTGGTCTCTTGATGAAGGGTGGTATATAAATTTAATAAATAGTAATAACAAAAGCATCCTGACTGCTCAGAGCAGTGGGCAGGGCCTGTGGTGGCATTAGTGCTTTGTAGGCATGCTCAAGAGCAGTTGGCAAGAACGGGAATGGGACAGCAAGGGAACATAGGAGCTTGAATCACTGTGGGTCAATGATTCAAAGTAGGGAGAGCAAGATCAGAATGCTAGGGATGCATTTTACACTGATTTCAACCAAACATTTGGCTGTAGCTCCCTACAGCAGTTAACAGCTGCCTACATTGGTGTGTGCAGAAACTCTCAGAAAAAAAAGCTTTGCTACATTTTAATTGCAAAAATTTCAAATAGCTGAAAGTTGCCACAAGTTATTGGATTCTTTGAGGGGGCCAGGGATTCCTGCTCCACCATTCCCTCTCCATTCAATGACTGAGTGCTGAAGCTCCTGTTCTTCTTCCAGGCTGTTTGGGCACTGGGGAACATTGCTGGAGACAGTTCTGCCTGCCGTGATTACGTCCTCAACTGTGGCATCCTCCCTCCCTTGTTGTTGTGAGTAGCTGTTGCATGAAACTCCGACTTCGGGTGCTCCTTGACAATGCGTGTGTGCGTGTGTTCCTTTGTTTCCATTCTACAGCCATGGAAGTAAAGATTTTGTTAGGTGGCATGAAACTGCCCTGGGAAGACCCAGTGGGATTTTTCTCTTGAGTAGGATCAAATTGATCACCATATTTGGAGTCTGGAGGAGACTTCTCCCCAGACCAGACTGGCTAGAGGTCCAGGATGGAGACTCATTTTTCTTAGTAACACGCAGCTCATCACCCCAATAACTTTAAACAAGCCTGTAGGTATTTTTGGTGTGACCCACCTTGTGAGGGCCAGATTGCAAGAAGCCCATGGTGGTTTAGCATGATGCTAGTGATGTGGCTCATCTGAGGAGGGATGCGTGGGAAAGATCTCTGCTCAGGGAAGAATGTGCAAGGCCTTCCTTCCTTCCTGATAATGAAGGAAGATGGAATGGTGGATGAAGATCAGAACGTGGATGAGAGCCAGTTTTATATTGTGAACCACCCTGAGCTCTAAGGGTGGTATACAATTTTTTAAAATGAATGAATGAATGACTGGATAGATAGATAGGTTAAGACTAGGACCTGGGAGACAAGGTTTCAAACCCCCACTCATCCCTCAGTGACCTTGGGTCATTCACACTTTTGGCCTAACCTATCTCACAGGACTGTTATGAGGCTAAAATGGGGGAGGAAAACTTTATATCCCACCTTGAGCTCCTTGAAGGAAAGGTGGGATATAAATGTAATAAACAAGCAAGTTTAGTTGAGCAACAGAGAGGCTGAGACATTCAGGTTTCCACTTGGTCATTTAAATTTGCTAGGTGACATAAGAGCAGTCCTACTGGATCAAGCCAAACACATCTCCAGTGTTCTGTTCTCACAATGATCATCCAGATGCTTATGGGAAGCCCTCAACCAGAACAGACCATGATCCAGTTCTCTCAGCCTAAGCAATCTCTCCTAAGTCATGGTTGGGGAATCTCCAGCCCATGGGACAAATGTGGCCTGGCACAGTTTGCAGTTTGGCTCGCAAGATGGTCCTCCCTCCCCCCCACTCCCAAATCTTGCTTATTTGCCCCCCACCTGATGTCACATATGATGCTGGTGTGGGGCAGATAGAGATGTGGCTGGATCTGCTGTGTGGTAGACTTTACTGCGGGGAACTCAATCACATAGCTGGTCCCTGCAGAAAGCAGCTTTGCCAGCCCTGTGCTCAGCACTTTGCAAAGCCCCTTGCACTGCAGTTCCCAAGTGTTTGACAGCTAGCTAGCTGCAAGATAGTTGGGTGGGATAGCCCACCTATCAATCACAAATAGGATACCCCACATAAGCTGCCCTGAATAGGTGGGAGAAAAGGCAGGATAAAACTTGATGTTGCGGAATAAGATGTATCTTGAAAGTGTTCATGGTGGCATCATAGGCATTTTGGGTTGAGGTAAACCAGCTTTCCTTTAAACAGACCAGAAAGGTCTGGGTGTGTTTCAGATTCTCCTTTTCTACTTTTGCAGTTCAGCTTGAATTCAAGCTGTCACTGAAAGGAAAAGGACTTAAGGATTAGAAGAGTTTTAACTGATAAAAATGATGACTGTAAGAACAAACAATTGTAATCTTTAGATTTATATTTAGCAATGTAATATTTATATAAAGTATAATTTGCCTGTTTTCCAGACTCCTCACAAAATCCACCAGGTTGACAATGACACGAAATGCTGTCTGGGCCTTGTCAAACTTGTGCAGAGGGAAAAATCCGCCCCCTGAATTTGAGAAGGTGAGATGTAAAAGTGTGGCCTTTGCCTGGCACCTTCCACAGAATGATGTCATAGAACTCTAGACTATACCATTTGAAGTAGATGCCCACAACCACACTCCACCCACATGCTTCATATTTTGTAATGTGTGGGGCCAAAATGTCTAACCCTGTAGTAGTAAGAAACTACTACATCTGGAAGAAAGTTTCAGGGTTGGCCCTTGGCAAAAATATCCACTACTAACCCTAGGTTGTGTGTGAAGTAATAGCCAGAAATAGCCCACCATGAGCTTCTTCTACACGGACATCCCATTGTGACGCTGCTGTGCTCTCCAGTAAGCAGAGTGATTGTGAGCAACAGCCCCAAGCCAGGGTAAGGGAAATGAAGGGGGGAGGGTTTGTAGCTTGGGCCATTGGTTCAAACAATCCCTCCCTGCCTTCCCAAAATGGATTTTTGTTATGAGTCAAGTTGGACAAGAGTTTGGTCTTGCAATTGACAGGCATTCAGGCATTCTCCTTCAATGCTTGCAACTTGTCCTGGTCCCCAACCCCAATTTGTCATGGGCTTATTTGTCATTCTGCCTCTCTTGGGATCTTACTATCTTTCCCTTACGATTGTGCTTCTTGGTAGGTGTCATCGTGTTTGCCAGTCTTGTCACGCTTACTCTTCAGCAGTGACTCAGACTTGCTGGCGGATGCATGCTGGGCCCTATCCTACCTGTCGGATGGCCCCAATGAGAAAATCCAGGCTGTAATAGATTCAGGGGTGTGTCGGCGACTGGTGGAACTGCTGATGTAAGTGTCCAGCCTCTGAAGGATGTTGGTGTGTGTGTGTGTGTGTGTGTGTGTGTGTGTGTAATGGCAGAGTTGCCTCCCCTCTCTAGCTGGGATTAATAGGAGGATATATCTCTTACATGGCAGGGATATGTGTGTCACAATTTTAGTCACATGTTGGCCTGAGAGAAATGTTGGCACCCTTTGGAAGTTTTACAAAAGCAGCATATGGAATTAATATTGACCATTATTATGGCTAGAGTGGCTTCCATTCATCAGAAGGGGGATAATGTTAATGTACATTATAGGTACTGAGACCTTCTGACATAGGAAGCATGGAATGGCACCAGCCCCTGCATATGTGTGTGTGCATACACTGGATTTAAAATGGAATAAATAGGTGGGATAATGTGAACAGCACCATAATTTTTCTTTGGTTGTTGTTTTTTTTACACACAATTAAGTGGCGCATAAATCTTATGAAATAAATAAAATAAAGTAGATCTCTTAAGCAGGGCAGCAGTACCACACTCAAAATGGTAGAGCATAGCCAGTGCCAAGAGAAGTGAAGCATTGAGATAGGGATTCGGGTGTTCCTTCTGCTGGGTACTAAGGTGGGCATCTTTTCCTTTTCTTCTTCTCCTGGCAGGCACAGTGATTACAAGGTGGCCTCCCCAGCTTTGCGAGCTGTTGGCAACATTGTGACGGGGGATGATATCCAGACCCAGGTGACGTTGGGAATAAGAGTTAAATGGGGCCACCCCAAATTCAGGATACGGGAACCTACAACCACTGCAGAGGGCTGGTTCTGGAAGATGCATTTCTGTTAGGCTTTTAGGAGAAGATGTGAAAATGTCATCAAAGCAAACACTGGTTTCATTGGGGGGAGGGCGGATTTGCAGTCATACAGGGAAAGGCGGATTGTTTCTTGCCACTGTGAATTGTAACAAAAACAGAGACTTTTCAGGATAGCTAGAGAGCAAGAGCTTGGTGCTCTTCTTTTGGGTAGGAGCAGCTCTCTCTAACAAGCGCCTCTTCAACTTCCCCTTTTCAGGTGATCCTGAATTGCTCAGCTTTGCCTTGTCTCCTTCATCTACTCAGCAGCTCCAAAGAGTCTATCCGGAAAGAAGCTTGCTGGACGATCTCCAACGTAACAGCGGGGAACAGTGCTCAGATACAGGTACAGCTTCCTTTGACTCAAAGGGCAGCAGACCTTTTGGGTCTTTTACTCTGGTAATGTAATGGGAGAGATGGCATGGGAGGGGCATACATAATTGGCTATTTCTCAAGCAGTCTCCCTGTTGGGTACCTGGGTGCTGATGCAATAACAGTGCCAGCACTGCATTTGTGGTCAGCCCTTGGGGCAAGGGCATCCTCTCCTCCTTGTCGCCACTACTGCTTGTTCACCTACCTGCTTTCAGGGAGAGGCTGTGCAGGTGGCAGTGGCAAGGTGGATCAGGGCCAGAAAGCTGTAGCAGTTGACAGCAAGCCACTGCTGGAGTAGTGACCTTAGCAGGTGCCTGAGAAAGCCAGCCCTGGGTTGTGGCAGCCATACTGCTATGGTACTTTACAGTACAAGCTTGGGGATACTGCAGGGAGGGGAAAGCTGTTCAGTGGGAGATTTATATTAATCTTGCTCCTACAACTTTTACAAATTGTAAGGATGGAAATAAGTAGGCAGTTTCTTTCTGCTAAAGCAAAAATACTTTGGAATGTGAAAGCTTCTTCAAAAGAATGAAATTCTTCTGGATCATGCAGATGTACAAGCCTGCCTGCCTGCTTTTGGATTGCATCTCCTAAGTAGAAGTGTTCTGAGACTTGTTCTCTTTGAATAATACTGCAGAAATGATAGTAGTCAAAGCAAACAAAATGCTGTTGGCTGCATGGCTCAGACAATGACTGATGTTCATAAGGAATTGTAGCATTTTTTGAAGGTAGCAAATGATTTCTACAGCAATCACCTGCAGCAGGATCTGTTTTTCCCCTCAGAACATATACTCCCCAAATTGCATCTTAATTCATTTGAGATACCCGGAAACCTTCCATCACATGCTTTCCCGATCATTTGACCTGAAACCAAATGCTCCTTTTTAAAAGATGGGTTTGCAAAGCCTGTTGCAGATATTGAATAGCTACCTTCTGAGTCAAGTGTGGGGAACTTGGTGCTTTCCAGATGTTGGTACAATTCCCATCCCTAGCCATGGGCCATGTTTACTGGGGCTGATGGGGGATATAGTTTAGCAATATCTGGAGGTTCCCCACACACCAACTCAAAGTATTAAAGCCCCCAAAACTTAATGAAATGACATCTGAGGTTCTCCAGAATTTCTTGCTAGCTAGAATTTTTGAAAGCCTGAATCTAAAGAGGTGTGGTACTTGTTTGTTGAGTGCCAGCGAGAACCTAATTTTTTGAAACAGCCCCAGCTCCCTTTCCATCCTCCCTTCCTTTGCCATGTGGCAAACTGTTGTTGGAAACTCCTCTTACTTTCCAACAGTAGCTAGTGATAACTGCACAAAGGGCAGTGGTTTAAAGAAAGTTATCTTGACAATACTGCCAGGCTGCTATAAGGAAAGCTTTGCCTGAGCCTAAGCAAATCTAGGGAAGAGAAATCAGCCAGAATCCAGTTTGGGGAGAGTGAGCCCATAGAAAGGGAAGCTGATGGAATGATTGAACTGTCCCATCAATATGGATGGCAGGAGTTCCTTCTTGCAGGAGAAGGACTCACTGTTCTCTTTTTCACATTCCCCCTGCAGGCAGTCATAGATGCCAACATTTTCCCAGTGCTGATCGAGATCTTGCAGAAGGCTGAATTTCGCACAAGAAAAGAAGCTGCTTGGGCAATCACAAATGCGACATCGGGAGGAACCCCAGAGCAGATCAAGTAGGTTGAGGCTGTTCTCATTTTGCAAAGTCTTTCCAGTTGGCTCCCCTCTCTCTTTGTATCACAGTGTTTTCATTCCCAGCAGTTCCAGAAGAACTGCTGGGAAGGGATAGGTTAGGATACATCGTGCCTAGTCTTGACCTGGCATTTATGGTATTTGGCCAAATAAGTTGGGTAGAAAGAGGAGTTCTGCAGTTAGGTTGGGCTGCCTTTTATTTTATTTTGTGTTTTTTTTAAAAAAAAGAATATGGAAGAACTGGTTAAATTGTGGAGGAAGTCAGGAATGGATTGTTGAGAGACTTAAGAATTGGTCAGAAAGAGACACTATTTGTGGTAGGAAGAATGAGTGACATGTAACTCCCTCCCCCCACTTCTTGCTGTCATGAGAAAGAATGACCAGGTGCAGGTTAGGAGCATGGACAAGAGGAGAGCTCTCTCTCACTCCACACACCCTATTTCTTTATAGTTAACAGAAACTGATTATCACAACAATTGACAATTGGTACAAAACAGTTTGGGAAACAGCCCTCCTTGAGAGAGTAACAAATAAACTATAGTTAACATATGGACAGATCAAGAAAGATGGCTTTGCCCCAGTGTGGTTTAATTTCACAACATATGCCAGTATTCCAGAAAATGAACGACCCTCCCCATCAGCATTTTAGCCCAATCTTGTTGATGAATTATTATCTTCGCTCTGAACCCGCCTCCCATGTTCATCAATGACTATCACTCATACTTAATCTAAGCACAACTGCAAGAACTCCCGATTCGGCGTCTAGCTGTGTGATGCTGAATGTTATCTGTTAACTCTCTTCTATTCTGTTTCACCTTTGTTTTTGTTTAAACCAATTCCTGAACCAATAACTTGTACATTGACCACTAATAATGCACCATAAGTTGTAGATATTACTGCAAATTTATTGTGCTACAAATGCTATGAGAAGATGTGGTCTATTTATTTGTATCATTTATTATTCCTATGAGCCTTGTTTATAAAACCCAATTTAAAATTATTCAAAACAACAAGAAACAAACACCAGAAACTAATGTTCATCAGTATTACTGGTGAGACAAGGGCATATTTCCCACAGTGTATGCGGATTTCATTGCCTCAGACCGTTAAATTGCTACATTTTTCATTAGAACAAAGGGCTTCTTTATAAAAGTATTAATTCACAGCAGGTAAGTCTGATGATTAGTGCAGCATCCTTGTTCAGAGCACTGTAACCTTCCTGTTGGTTGGCAAGCACTTCCCTGGGGGTTTGGAGGGAGATAATAGAATGTAGATCAAAATGTACATGTCTAAAAACAGAGTAGCACAACTTGGCAACCAGGACATACTTTTTCTGTTACTTTCAGCACTTTAACTTCAGCTGAACCTTGCAGATTTTTAAACCCTGGAATCTTCCAAGACTCTTGCATCTCCAAGCTTACCTAAAGTTTCTCCTGAATGTAGGCAGAGTACCATTCTCACAACTTTTGCCATAACCCAGCCCTTTTGTGTGAGAACATGGTGGGGCAGAAGGGCATGTATTCCAAGCAAGCTTGAGTTACTTACCTCCCCGCCCCCGCCCCCCACTTGAAACAGTTACATAAATTTGACCTGAACTTCAGTCAGTAACGTCTGCCTGGTTTGGTTTCGAATATAGGTGAAGTTCTGAGCATTTGTGTTCCCTTTCTCAGGTATTTAGTCAATCTTGGCTGCATCAAGCCCCTGTGTGACCTTCTGACTGTCATGGACTCCAAGATTGTTCAAGTGGCCCTGAATGGCCTGGAGAACATTTTGCGACTGGGTGAACAGGAGGCCAAGCAGAATGGCTCTGGCATCAACCCCTATTGCAGCCTCATTGAGGAAGCTTATGGTGAGTTGGCCAGTCTGCATCTTGAAACTTTTTTCCCGAGGCAACTTAATAAGTATACCCTCGTTTGCAAACACTTACCAATAAATTGTCAGTGATTCTTCCTTCACATCCTCACACATACCTGCATGTGACCTATGCTCCTCCATCTCCACCAGCCTCAGCCACCTGCAAGTCTTTCTTTCTTTCTTTCTTTCTTTCTTTCTTTCTTTCTTTCTTTCTTTCTTTCTTTCTTTCTCTCTCTCTCTTTCTTTCTTTCTTTCTTTCTTTCTTTCTTTCTTTCTTTCTTTCTTCCCTTCCCTTCCCTTCCCTTCCCTTCCCTTCCCTTCCCTTCCCTTCCCTTCCCTTCCCTTCCCTTCCCTTCCCTTCCCTTCCTTTCCCTTCCCCTTCCTTCCTTCCTTCCTTCCTTCCTTCCTTCCTTCCTTCCTTCCTTCCTCACTCTCTCACTCTCTCACTCTCTCACTCTCTCACTCTCTGCTCTCTTAATGGCCAGAACCGCCTCCCAGACTCACTGGTGTGATGGAAGCTCTCAACTTCCTCAAAGGTCCACCTTTTCCTTGCACTTTTTGGCATACCTCCTTAGTCCTCCCCAAACCCTGCCACAACCTTTGCCAACCTTCAGCTGTTTGGGACTACAGCTCCCATCCGACAAAACAAGATTCGAGCACAAGACCACTCTCTCTTCCTTCTGTGGTTTCCAGCAGCTAGTATTTAGAAGCATTACTGCCTCTGAGCACGAGGGCAAAATTATTGACAGCTGTCTCATCCATAAATTTGTCCTGTCCTCTTTTAAAGCCATCCAGGTTGGTGGCCATCAGTGCCTCCTGTGGGAGTGAGTTCCATAGTTGTAGCTATAGCATAGCACCAGGTGGTGGAGCTGTGTATGCATAATAACAAGGACAATGTGTTTCTCCTCCAGGCTTGGATAAAATAGAGTTTCTCCAGAGCCATGAAAACCAAGAGATCTACCAGAAAGCCTTTGATCTGATTGAGCACTACTTTGGCATCGATGACGACGACTCCACTTTGGCTCCCCAGGTAGACGAGGCCCAGCAGCAGTTTATATTCCAGCAACCAGAGGCCCCCATGGAAGGCTTCCAGCTATAACATGTGTGCAGAGTGGGGGAAGGGGGGAGAACATCGTAACTTTGTTGGAAAGTTAACTGCAGAGAGCCTTCACACCCCCAGCCGTGTTCTCTTCTCAGCCAAACAAAAGGCTGCAAAGTGCCCACTCCACCTGTTACAAAACAGCTTTCTCCTTCACTGACACATGGCAGCAGTACTTCGCGCTCATGAAGAAGAAGAAGCAGAAGAAGAGAGATTCTTACACACAATACATTTTTTTTCTTTTTGCTGCTGCACATGTGTGTCAAAAAAGCAGGTGCTGAGGTGGATGAAAGTGGAGGTGTAAATCAGTTACACCTTCTAGTGTGTGGTTTTCCTCTGGGGTTTTTTGTGTTGGTTTTTCCTCAAATGTGTCTCTTCATTTGGGTACTTGAGAGATGACTTTTTTCCAGTGGGAGAAGGCAAAATAACATAGATCACAACCAAGGAATTTAATCCTGGATGCTTGGGTTCAACTATTTAAAAAAATTCTTTTTTGCACATCTTGATTTTTATTAAAGACTCTTGATCTGCCAAAAGCAGCACTTTGGCCCTCATTGTTTTGTGTCCCCCCGCCCCCCGAAACCCTCTTGCCAAACAGCACCTTTTCAAGGGATTTGGGCCAAGTTGCTGCTGCTCCTGCCCCCTCCTCAAAAATATTCCTGTACCCAGATGCAGGAAAAGTTGGACAGCCCCATCCCACCAGGCATCGGAAAGACTGTCCTTCAGGGAGGGATTCTATTCTGAACTGCTTCAGAATTCAAACAGTGCAGCAGTTCCCACTGTCTCCTGAAGGCCCAGTCTAAGGAAGAGGAAGAGGCCTAGGTTAAAAGGACTCAAAGCACAGCTAACCATGAAGGTGGGCTTCTCTTACATTTGCTACTGACTGAAGTGTTGAACTGGTGGAGGAAACCTCATCCTGCATCTTTACTTGAAGAAAAATTTCAAACCTTATTGAAGCCTTTTGGTTCCATGTCATTTATTTTGAAAGGAATTCTTTCCCTTTTTTGGGGTCTTGGCTGGCTGGGGTGGGGACAAACCTGACATGTTTCCTGGAGCAAGTCTTGTGCCTGCACTTGGTGCACAATCTGCTCTCAGCTCAAAGAGTCAAGTGGCCTGTGTTTTCTCAGAATTACCTCCTGCTCAACTGTGTCGTATACATTCTACTTCAAAATGAAGAAGAGAAAGCTCTGTATTTTTTATATATTATATATACACGTAGATATTTGTCTAATTTGGTCTCCAGAGGGGGGGAACTATAATTCTTCTAAGGTATATATATTAGGATACTGTGTGGCAGGCCTGCCTAGGAACACATGGCCATGAAAACCTCTTTGGTTATCTTGAGTTCTCCTTCTACCTACTGTAGGAAGTGCCAGATTAGTTGAACTCCCTTTACCAGGTATAGATTACTTGGCCAAGGCAAACTATCAGCTTATTTCTGCGATGGGGAATGGCCCCTTCAGATTGCTTAAATGCTTATGGTATGCACATATCCCCTCCCCCTTTTCTTCTTCTCACTCTCCGACATTTGAATTCAGGGTTCCCAAAGCATTCAAGAAGAGAAGTTCAGGCAGGTGTGAAGCTGGATGCGAAACCTTGGGCTGCATTTTGTAATAGAGATTTGCTCTTTGTTGTTTAAAAGGAAAAAAAAAGTGAAACAAATGCCAAGGAAACTAATAAACTACATCTGTGCATTCAGTGATTGCAATCCAGATAAGACTGGAGTGAAGACTGTTTTCCTTAACATAACTAGCAATATCTAGGATCCAATGTGCAAAATGGCATGCATGCTTTTATTTGTGTCTTGCAGTGGCCCTGCGAGGTAGGTTAACATCATTTTACTGTTGAAGGGGAATGGAGGCAAAGTACTCCTGACTTGAGGCCACAGTGTTCTCTTGATGCAGCTGAGGCTTTGAATCTACTCGGCAGTCATAGTTGGGTTGGCACTCTTAACTGCTGGACAGCATTGCTTTATGCAGTTGGTGGCATAGTTTTAAAAATAAATAAAATAATAATAATAATAATAATAATAATAATAATAATAATAATACTGATTTTAGAGATGCTAGCATAGAGAGTATTGAACTGAAGGTCCCCACCGTCCAGGCATAGATCAGGGAATATAAAGGGGTGGGGGATAGAGACAGTTTCACTATTTCCTTTTTTGCCTTAAACTGATGCTAGGATTTGAAATCCTGCCAGAAGAAAAACAGCCACAGTAAATATATGGGCTTCTTAGTTCTTGTTGCAAGAAATAAAAGTTAAACAAGAATTCTGCTTGTTGAAATAACCCAAAAGGTCATAAAAAGTGCCTCTCCTGGATCTAAGTCTAGGTTATACAAGTCGTGTTCCAGCATGTGGAGGAGTCTGCTTTACTGACACACCAATCCGGTGCAGTTTTTCCTTTTTGTTTTTGTTTCCATGTAATATAAATTGGAGTGGGAAACTTGTGGTTCTCTGGATGATGTTTGGACTACAGTTCCCATCATCCTTGACAGTTGGCCATGCTTTCTTGGTTTGGTAGGAGCTTGAGTCAAATGCCACCCAAAGGGGCAACAAGTTTCCCTTTCCTGATTTAAATGAACCAAAGGCTCGAGCGCAAGCAAAGCAATATAGATGCCTATACATATTCCCTCAAAAGGCTTAGTACAAGTTAAAATTGAATGTGGGGAATATGTACCATGCAGGTGCAAGTTATTGGTTAACATGTTCTTCTAGGGTCCAGCTAAAGTGGAAAAGTTCAAGGAGAGGAGGAGCCAAAAACTGCTGCTCTCTGAGCTGTGCTAATGAAGTGGCCCTGCATCCCTTCTTTCCATTCTTTTATTTTGACCTAATGTTGTTGTGGCTGCTATGAAGTGGCAGATGGGAAGAGGCTGGCTTGTTAATGGAACTGGTGGTGACCTTCTATTGCTACTTAACGACATCCTCGTCTCTTTGAATTTGTACCGGTCTGTTGTCATCCTGTGACCACAGGCTGAGCTGCTGGGGGACACAAGAGGAACATGGAGTGATCTGATGCCTGGAAGCTGGCCTTTGCAGGAATCCACCTTAGAGCCCACATGGGTCACCAAGGGAGAGGGTGGTGCCACTATGTGCTTGGGAGGGGGAACTTCCTCCATGCTGTTCTTGTTCCCAGCTACTGAGGGAGGCTTTTCTGTGAGAGAATTTGAGGTGTGTGGAGAGATTGTCCTTTTGATGGGAAGTTCTGTGGGTGGGTGGAGGAGATACTATGACTTTTATGTAGATTTGGAAGCTGAGAAAGAAAAACCACATTATGGTCATTGGGAGGGAAACTGAGGCAAGGAGATGGGGGTTAGGAAGCAGAGTGAGCAAGGGGGGGAAGTCCCAGGTACGTCGATTATGCAAATATAAGTGGATTTTAATATATTTGATCTACATGCTGATGTCTCTGTACAATCTTTGTAATACACCCAGCTGATGGTGTGAAATTCCTGTGCCACACAACTCCTACCTATATTCTTTCCCCACTTGTTAGGAATTCCAGTCAGGCCAGGGCTGATTTTAATATGTCTGTTTATAACTAATAACCATACTGCCTCGTCTCAAATACAAGCATATCAACAAATGCAACTGTTGCTCACATTGATTGAGAAATTTAGGTGGGGCTGAATGATGCTCATCCAATAACCAAGCTCTTCTGTTCTCTCACACTCCTAATAAGACGTTAGCTACATGAGGGGCAAGTGTTTCTGAGGATTCCCTCTCTTGCCTTAAGAAATTATGTGACCCATCACATCTCAAAGGACATAATCAGAAATAGATGCTTCTTTTAAGGCAGGCTTTGCCCACCTGGTGCCCTCCTCAGATGCTATTGCACTGCAATGCCATCAACCCTAGCCAGTACTGAATGGTACTGATAGTTGCGGTCCAGCAACATTTAGAGGACACCAGGTGGATGAAAGCTGCTTTAAAGTTCCAGTGAGTAATTGTAATGCAAATTTGTTGTGGTGGTAGAAAACTTGGTTTATATCTCTTAGCATGATTTTAAAAAATCAGATGAGTGTGAGACATAATGTATATGCCCCTTATTTGAGCATCTTGGTGAAGGATCTTATTACAACTGATATGATTTCTCATAGCAGACAAAGCTAGAAGTATTTGGGGTGGTTGTTGTTTTTACTATGGAAGTGTCATTTGGCTAATTGGTCATCAGACTAGGACAGAAAACTTATTACTGTATTATTACTGTGTAGAAGACTAAATTATTTTGATAACAAAAAGCCCAAGACCTGTGATTAATAGAATTTCTGCTTGAAGGAAAGGGGACTGCAATCTATAATGTTCCAAGGATTAAGTTAGAGGTCGTTGACTGTCATTTTAGGTTGATATTTGGATTTCTGAATGACATAGGTGCCCTCCCCTCTGGCCACTTTTACCCAGATCCCTTGTAAAAGCAACTGTGTGTATTCCTCTCTGTGAGGGAGTGGCCTAATCCAGGGGAAAAGTTGGATCCAGTAGATCTAATCTAATCCTTGAAAATCTCATAGAGTATCACTGTTCCAGTTTCCTCCTTCAGCTCTGCACTTTTTTTGGGGGGGGGGGGTTTAACCATCCACATAACCACAGAACATAAAGAGGCTTCATAGGAGGGTTGCTATGTTGGTGAACTGAATTAATGTAGAACAGTGATAATATACTTGGAATTTCCAACTGAAATCTAGAAAAATTATTTCTAGCATAAATAGTCTAGTAAATTTAAGGAAACCAAATTCCTACCTGGAAGCTTTATATTGCTATATGGATAAAACTAGACTAATGCACTGCAAAGTGCACTTTTATTTCTCTCTGGGGTTTTAACAATATATTTATCTGCTTGCCTTACAGACAGAATAAATCCCATTGATGAAAACAACATAATTAGCAAACAGGATAAAATAAGGGAATGCAATAATAACTGCATTAATCTGATAAATCTATTGTAGAATTGGTGCTACTTGTGCAACCATGCTTTTTTACTGTCCATATGTTTAATTCAGATTTCCTCATACTGCAGAAAACCTGTTAAGTAAAAAGATAGTGCATATTAGAAGTCATGGATGTGGTGGAAGCTTATTAGCATTTTAAAATTTTTATTCATTTATTTTTGAGTGAGTGGTTTGTCACGCCCATTTGCTCCTTGCCTGATCACAGCCTTGCAAAGCCCAAACAACGTCAGCTAGCCTTTTTTCAATTGCTGCGTGTTGGACTCTCATCATTCAGTGTCGCAAGATAGCAACACATGTGAGGGGTTACCTTGGAGACAATAACTGTGGCACATATATATTGGAACTTTTTTTAAAAAAAAATATAGCACAGGTCTTCTGTAAGACCTCTTTATCTGAATTTCCGTATGGTTAAATTTCAGTGTTTTAATAAAACAAGCCAGGCTTCCTTAGATTAAGGCCACGGTAGCAAAGCGACCATTGCCAAGGATGAATCTCAACCTTGCTCCCTATTAGAGTGAGCATACGTCCGTCCGTGCGTATGTTATCTACCTTCCACGCTTCTAAGTACAGCCAGATAGCATCTGAAGCCCTTTTAGCACTTTAAGGGTCAGTGTAAGTGTTAATTATGAAAGCGCTCCCTTGCGTGCCGCCGCCCTGCCATTGGGTAAGATCCCTTTCCCTTTGCCACCTTCCTTGCTTGGGGTGGGTGCGTGGAACTAGCCGGGATTTGTTCTCCAGCAAGAAGCCCGGGACCGCATTCGAGAGGATGCTGGGAGTTGTAGTTTTAACGAGGCTGCCACTTACCCCGCCCCGCTCCCCCGGAGTGATGCATGCCGGGAGCTGTAGTGCAGCCCAGACTCCCGCCTCGCGTGCCGCTTTTTTCCACCCCATCGAAGTTTCCCAGCATGCTTCTCCCGGCCGCTCCCGCTGATTGGCTGGCGGCGGCTGGCGGCGCATGCGCAATTCTGAAACCCGGGGCCGGAGCTGCGTTCTCGAGCTTTTTGGAACCGCTAAATCCAGACTGGAACCGGGAAGAAGCGCTGGCGGCGGCGGCGACTCGTTAAGAAGAGAGTGGCGGCGGAGCAGCAAAAGGGAAAAAGCAAAAGCGATCAGAGCAGCCCCGTGCGTGCTGGGCGGTGAGTTTGGTAGGACGCGTCATACCTCTTGGCCGTGACGTCAGAGCACTAAGGGTGACGACAACGCTGAGTGAGTGACGTGGTCATGTGGCGAGCAGGGAGGGCCGCGGTAGCGCCCTTCCCCCGGGGGAGCATGCGTAGTGGGGTCGGCAAGTTGAGGCTGGGGGGCGGGAGGAGTCCCGGGTGGGCCAGGACGGAGGCTGGGACTGGCTGGAAAGGTAGGCAAACTGTATGAGGAGCGGGGCTGGGACTGAGTGGCAGCAGGAGGAGGCCTGTGGGTTTCCATAAGGCCTTCTTTCCCCGCCCCGCAAAGTTGCAAAGGTAAACACAGCAGCAACTCAAAATACATAAAAGGAAACTTGCGGCAGCAGCCATGGGCTGGTAAAAGCAGTAAAACCCGCGCCGAGTATTTGGGGTGTTGGACTGAGTGGCAAAGAAACGGGGGCTGAGGTCAGTAGACTGCTGAGCTGTGTGCAAGGATGAGGGAGAAACAGTCGTGCTGTTTTCTTGAGGGGGCCCTTTGGGGTATATTTGCCAGGGCTCGGTGTGGGACGTGAACAGGCAAACATTTGGAGCCACGCAGGGAGCATCTGGGGCCTGAGTTCCCAACTCATGTAATAACAAGGTGTTGGGGGATAAAAAATCAAAGGTGGTGTTGAGCTAAGGGAAGGAGGGGTCCCATGAGTTGCTCATGCCCTAAGGCGGTTGTAGTGGGAGCAGGGAAGGGATGGCCCAAGACAGTTTGGCACCGAGACAAACCACAAAATGGCACAAAGCTGCCCACAAGAGAAGAGGTGTGTGAAGATCTGCATCAGGAACAAGCGGGAGTCAGGGTGGAAAGGAATAAAGTTCTACATCGGGAACGAGTGGGAGGAGACCAGCAGTGCCTCCTATTCACCACTGCAGAGGTAACGTTGGGGAGGGGGCAGCAATGCATTCCTTGGGGACTGGATCTGCTGTCCCTGTAAACCCTGCCGCCTGAGGTGGCTGCCCCAACTTGCCTCATGGGTGGGCCAGCCCTGGAGTAGGGCTTGGCTGATAAGACAGAGAGGTAAGTCACTTGGTGGGGTTCATGAGACAACATCTGAGGGCATTTTGTTTTCTTGTAAGGGACTGGCAATGTTCTCTGGCACTGTGTGGAAATGTGCCACATAATTTTTGCATAGGAGAGGGGCATAATGGGAATGGGCTAGGAGTTTGAGGTTCCCTCAACTGATAGTGTTCACATGTTAGCTTTTAACAGGCCTCTCTTATCTTGTTTCTGATGGGGATGGGTGTGGCCAGGGCAGCAAGATAAATCAGGGGTATTTTTAAACCTATGAGAGCAAAGCTCTCCCCTATGCTGAGAGAAAGCAACCATACAAATTGTCCCAAGCTGTAATGAATGATACATGATTTCAATGACTGCACCAGCGACTATCCTTTCTCCTGAATGTGGTGTTATCTTATCTAGTAATGACTTTTAATTTCCATTGAAATTGCCAGTCATCCTCTGAACTTTATGCTAAACAGAGGGCCACATTTTTCTTTTACTAGACCCTGTTGGAAGTGGCTTGGAAGGTGACTTACAATGAAGAGCCAAGATGGGGAAAGCAAAGCTGTCCTTCTACCTGCCAGCCCTTCCAAAATGAGTAGTGTGCTGGGGTTGGAAGACTTAGCTGAGGCTCCCATTGTGACTACAGAAAGCTGTGAATGTCCACACCAGCCTGAGATGTGCAGCTTGAACTCTTTGGTTGACGGAAATGTTGAAAACCCAATGAGTGAGGAGCAGAGTAAGAAAGAGGGTATGTGTTATCATGAGGCCTGTTGCCCTTTCAAATGTTAGTTTTTATATCCCTTTACATTTTTCTTCAGCCATAAGCTGCTAGTGGCATTAAACATTTATTTCCTTTGTGTTTGCACCACCACCGCTAAAAGGGATTGTTGTTTATATTGCATGCTTTCTTAAATCTCACAATACCCATCATTTCATCGACTCTAAAGCCAAACTCTAAAGCCAAAACACACCTGAGGCCATACCGCTGTCTTCCAGGAAGCGTTGGTCTCATCTCTTCCCCTCCTCCCCCGTGCTGTAATCCTAATGTACCACCTTTATCCCCAGCCCCTTATTTACTAAACACTAGTGTCTACATGGCTAAGAAGTGCAAAAAAATGACTTTTATATATTTTCAGCGCAATATATGCAGTGGTTTATGTAAAGTGCTTATTTGTTAACTGCTTGAACCTTACCTAGGAAGTTAGTTTTTATGTCAATTTTCTGTTATCAGTTTCCAGGCCTTATTTTACAGGAAAAAAACAGCTCATTTCTTCTGTGCTGTTAGTAAAATGTCTAGTACATTAAGAGCAGAATATTTTGAAATATTGTATGCTATTCTGGTAGACTCTATAAACTTTGCACAATGATCTGAAACACAATAACATTTGATATTATTTAGTTAGTAAAATCTTTCTCCCCAGTTTGCACATGTTCACACATTTAATATCTTATGTATTAATGTTAAATAGTGTTGTTCATTTATTCCTTTTGCAGCACTTTTGGTGGATGAGGCTGTATCCCAACCCCAGCAACCGGTTAGCTGTGATGTCTCTGAAGAGCTAAGCAGACAACTAGAGGACATTCTGAACACATATTGCCTGGATACAAACCAGGAAGGACCAGGAGATGACAATGGGCAGAGTGAACCTGTAGAGATGGATGAGGCAGAAAAGTGCCGGAGTGAGTCCCCAAGGAATGGCGAGCAGGAGCAGAGTTGCCCTGAGATGAATGGAGAGAAAGAGGGACCCAGAGGGACCAGTGATGAAGGCGGCGAGCGGGATCAGAAACGAGCCCAAGAAAAAAAGAAAGCTAAGGGGCTTGGTAGGTGGTTCCTTCCTGAT
Organism: Podarcis cretensis; assembly: GCF_951804945.1. Lineage (NCBI taxonomy): Eukaryota > Metazoa > Chordata > Lepidosauria > Squamata > Lacertidae > Podarcis > Podarcis cretensis. The sequence continues at coordinate 35,755,354 of NC_137177.1, forward strand.
AGTGCTCTGCTCTGCTGTCCCATCCTCAGTTTATGTCCTATTCCTAAACGCAGTTGCCCTTGCTAAAGAGTAATCACTTACTATTGCAATCTCTTCATGGGCCTCTGGTCTCGCTGCCTGCTGTGCTCTGATGTTGGAATAGTCATGCCAGGGCTGTTGTGGCTGGTATTGACTCAACTTCTTTCTGTTACAGACATTCTGGACTGCCTAAGTTCAGATTGTAGAGTGCTTAAGGCAGAGATTTTTCACATTATGATGACTGAAAAAATAAAATGTGAGCTGGCTGCTCTCTGGAAATATGCCCTTTGTTAAAGAGCAGTGAGGCAGGCAGGAAAGCGTATAGCAGAAACCAGTCCACATCCTGCCTCCCCACCCCGATCTACAAGCTTATAGAAAACTGGTAGTAATTTCCACAGTCTACAGGTTTCTAGTTCCTTAGATTCTTTTGGTCTCAGACTCCTACTCTCCACCCCCTAGTTCTTTTCATTGTGATCTGAAGATGTGTCTACATTATCCTTTGTGTTCTAGGCAAGGAGATCACGTTGTTAATGCAGACCCTCAACACTCTAAGCACATCTGAGGAGAAACTGACAGCCCTCTGCAAGAAGTATGCTGAACTGGTCAGTGTCTGGCAAAGTGAGAGGGAGGGATGCTTGTGTGGGGTATTAGTGCAGGAGGCAACAGGAGAGGGCTTATTCTGAAAGTGAGAGCTTATCCCTGAGGAAACCAGATGCCAGGGGCAGGGTGTACATGCTTTGCTTTGAATCTTGTATGGTTTGTTGTGGGTCATAACAGGTTCAGAACAAGTGGGACTCCATCACCCAACTCGTCTGCTAAAGCCAAGACATATGCTATTATAGTTTGGTGTAAGTGTAGGTTAAACTTTGGGGACATGCGTGCCATATCCAAATCCCACTTAACCGCCTGGCCCTTCATAAGGGGCAAACTTTGTCTTCAAGGGACTTGGGAGTTTTTCATAGGGACCATAGATAAAATAGTTTGTCTATGATGAGGAATGCAAAACACCCAGGCAGCAGAGTGCTCCCTCCTTTTGTACTTGGAGACTCTTTCAGAAACCTTTATGGCCAAGCAGAAGTGCTCAACAGGCTTCTAGCAGTGGCTTGCCTCTTGGGAATCCCAAACTAAACCGCAGGCAGCAGTATGCTTATTGCCAGGTTGCTGCCAGTGCTGGCAGGATGGGTGGGTAGGAGTTGTAGAACAGGCCTTCCCAAACCACTGGTAAAGGAGGTTTTACCAGAAGATTTACCAGTTAAGGGGTTAAGAGAGCTGCCTTAGACCTGTGAAATACCTAAAACTAGGCACAAGTGGCTCCAGTTTTAGGATGCTCACATTGTTCACTGACCGTGAGTACTTCTGCTAATGGCTTCTAGTGGCAGTTATCTCTTACCCCTGGTAGTAATAGGGGGTTATTGTTCAGGTTCATCTCTGCCCCAGTGTGTTCACCAAACCCACAGTGTCAGGTGTAATGCATATCAATCCACTGACAATCGGTTTAGACAATCTCAACTGACCTTCTTTGGAGTGTCATAGTCTTTGCAGTGTCCAATCTATAGCAAAATATCTGCAATGCCATGCTTCCTACTCAATATGCTTATTAAAGTGCGGGGTCCAGAACTTCAGGTGGGGTCAGACCAAGTCAGAATAAAGTGGTACTATTAACTTTCCTTGATCTGGGCACTATTTAACGTTGTTATGTGAATTTGACAGAAGCTTCCTCATGATGAAATGTAGGACACCCTCAGCTTTGAACAGTAAGGTCTGAAGGGGGCTTACAAGTCTGTTTGCCTAAGTGGCACAAACACCCTTCAGATCTCGATGCCCAACACTGCATTGTGCTGCTTGCATTCTTAAGATTTTATAATAACTGAAAAGGACTGCAGAGGTAGAATACATGAGAGTCCCAACAATTAGAGTTGCATCCAGGGAAGATTGGGACTTGGGTGGCTGATCTCTCTTGTGGCTCAGGGATCTGCCTATCCAAATTCATTGGCCTTTAGCCTAGCCAGAAAAAGAGGGCTGCATTTCTAGCACAGAGGGACCACCCAGGATGATGCATCCCTCCACCATGTTGCTTCAGTACTAGTTTTCCCTCTTCTCCCCTCTCTGTCCTTATTGCTCATATGTTTGGGAACGCTCATTTTACTGCTATGTGGATACCATTACTTATGCCTGTCCTGGTCTGCTTCTCTTTGTTCTGCCAGCTGGAGGAGCACAGAAACTCTCAGAAGCAAATGAAAATCCTTCAGAAGAAGCAGACCCAGTTGGTGCAGGAGAAGGATCATCTACGGAGCGAGCACAGCAAGGCCATCTTGGCCCGCAGCAAGCTGGAGAGCCTGTGCCGGGAGCTCCAGAGGCACAACCGCACCCTCAAGGCAAGTGAGGGCCAACCTGTAGGTAGCCTCTCCCCCACCCCCATCAAAGCCCCGGATGCTGTACTAGTGTCATGTGCAGGCCTCTCGACCAGAGACCTGTGTGATGCTGCTGCACCTTTGGGGTCAAAAGAAAGCCTATCCAAGCAGCGTAGTTCAGCCTAAGAAGGGAGATAACATTGTTGTGGGGGCAGCTCCTGGCTTGCCATACTGGATGTCTTAGGTTGCCCTCTTGGCTGATTTTAAATGATCACAGTGGAGCCCCCAGTCTGTGACTTTGTAGACAAATTGGTTGGGGGGGGCAGGATGGGGGAAGAAGGAAGAAGATAACAGCTTCTGAACTGGATTTCAGCAGGTGTTTTCCAATAAGGGATGATAAATAATTGCTTTTCTCCAGCGAGCCAGTCCATTTTTAGCTAAGCTCTGCCTACTGTGACTTGCAGCCATTCCCTTTTCCATCGCTGCCACTGAACAGAAGCCCTTTAAGGGGGGTGCCAAGTATCCCCACCCGGAGAGCCTTCTGCCCGCAGGAGTCCTCATTCTTGCCCTTCTTCTGCCCCCTGACTTTCACCTGTTCTTTCCAACCTGTCTATCTAGGAAGAAGGTGTCCAAAGAGCCCGGGAGGAAGAAGAGAAGCGTAAGGAGGTGACATCCCACTTCCAGGTGACCCTCAACGATATCCAGCTGCAGATGGAGCAGCACAACGAGCGCAACTCCAAGCTACGCCAGGAGAATATGGAGCTAGCCGAGAGACTGAAGAAACTCATTGAGCAGTATGAGTTGCGAGAGGAGGTGTGCAGCCCACAGTGAGCGGTGGGGTGTGCATTGTGACTGGGGGGTGAGGGACGACTGGAATGTTGGGGAGGTAGGGAGGAGAAGTATCCCCAAATCTCTGCAACCTTAGTCTTATGATAAGAATTTAGTTCTACACCACCTGTTTGTTACCCAAGTGAGGGAACAGCTTTTAAATAAAACACAGAACCAAGGGAATTACAGCAAGCTTCAGCAGATCCAGTTAGGGACCCAGAGTTTATATTGCAAATGTCCCACTTTATAACTGTTTCCTTAGCAACCAGGCCTTTGACAGAGTTGTTGACATTCCTGTCCCTATCTGTTCCTTGGAACCTTTCAAGGAGGTGCCGGATTTCACTCTAGTGCTAACTCAAAACAGACACGGCAAAACACCCTGAGTGACCCTTTATGCCACTTTCAGGATCAGATAGGAAAGGAATGCAGCTACTAGGAGTCATAAACTGCAGGCACACAGGAATCATTCATGGATGCATTCTAGCCAAAGGTTAAATGCAATTATTGAAACATTTCTAAAATCAAAAATATGCATTTGGGGTCTCTGATTTTTTACATCAGTCGCATAAGTGTGCTGGCTGGGGCTGATGGGACTTGTAATCCAAAGCATCTGAAGGCACCAGGTTTGGGAAGGCTGGAATAGAGAATGTTGAGCTAGATGGCCCAAGGGTCTGACTTTGTATTAGACAGTTTCCTATGCTCGTTGTAGCAAGTGGCCTGTTGGCAACTGAAGAAGCACCGTTTTGATACCAGAGTCTGTACTCTGGCTTTAAACTGACCTGTCCTATGCAGGCCCCCAAATTAAAATGCTTTCACTTTCAGAAAAAAACCAAAACATTGCAGCTTTTTTCTGGTATGCCAGAGGCAACCTCCCCATGGGCGATTGCTTTCCTTTGGCTAATGTGACTTGTGAAAATAAAAGTGATATTTGTGTCTTGGTATTGTGCCTGTGACTTTCTGCTCTTGCATTTGCCAGAAGCGGCGGCGGCTGCTGCTGCTGACTGACAGCCTGTTTTGTCTTTCCATTGGCAGCACATCGACAAGGTCTTTAAACACAAGGACCTGCAGCAGCAGCTGGTGGACGCCAAGCTCCAGCAAGCCCAGGAGATGCTGAAGGAGGCTGAGGACAGGCATCAGCGGGAGAAAGACTTTGTGAGTCTTGCTCAAATGGTCCAAGGAGAAGCTCCAGTCTGGCTGCCGCAGCTGAGCATCTCTTAGGAGGAGAGCTGCGTCCAAGCTAGGGAGTCCTTTCCCCTCCTCCTGGATTCTTTGATATTCCTCAAAGCTACATCAGGCCCTGCTTGCCTCTTAATTGATCCTCTAAACATGGAGTGGAGGGAAGTTCCTGGCTGAAGGGCGCTGTTCTCCTGCAGTGGTGGTGGTGGTGGGGAGTTAATTTCTCTTACTCCATTACCTTCCCCCTGTTCCTTCTCTCTTGCACAGCTATTGAAGGAAGCTGTGGAGTCCCAGAGGATGTGCGAGTTGATGAAGCAACAGGAAACGCATCTCAAGGAGCAGGTGTGTGCGTGGGTGGCACTCTTCTCTCTCCGCCCCCCTCCCTTGCTATAGTTCACATTTTCTATACAAAATCCACTTTCTTAGAATGAGGAAACAATTTTCCTTCTTGCGACTTGCTGGCAGGATCAGTTGGTCACGACAGGGGCATGGCTAAAGGAACAGTTGCTTCCTCCAAACCTAAATTGGGTTGGAATGTTGTTAGGCACTTAAGATGGTTTCGTTTGAGTTCCCAGCTGAGTCCTGAGTAGCTCCCTCTTCCTACCCCACCTCTGCACTTGCAGTGTTTTCAGTAAATGGTGCTTGAAGAATGTGTGCCTATGCATGTGTGTGTGTGAGAGAGAGAGAGAGCGCGCACTTCCCTTTCTCTTACTCAGCCCTGATCTAAAGAAAGAGTTGTAGACACTAACTCTTCCCCTTCCCTCCTCCTTTTTTCCAGCTGGCCCTCTACACAGCAAAGTTTGAGGAATTTCAGAACACACTATCCAAAAGCAGTGAAGTGTTCACAACCTTCAAGCAAGAAATGGAGAAGGTACTGTATGTTTATGCTGCTTTCATGTGCTGTGGGAGGAGAGGCTCTGACTTAAATTGTCACTCCTATTGAACAACGCTTAAATTCTGAAGTGCACCAGCCCATCCCTTTGAACTGCTGCCTTGGGAGGGGAGGACAGCCCCTGAACTGTTTCTCTGCTGGCGTCCCAGGACCGACTGACTTACACTGTTTTTTCCTTCCTTGCTGCAACCCCATAGATGACAAAGAAGATTAAGAAGCTGGAGAAAGAGACCACAATGTACAGATCCCGCTGGGAAAGCAGCAACAAGGCCCTTTTGGAAATGGCAGAAGAGGTAACGTTGCCGCTGCCTTACCCACATTGACTTCTCTAGGGGAAACAAGAGCTTCAGGGTCAAATGCATAGCCAGACAGGCCCCAGAAATTCCTATGAGGGATTGAAACTGTGCCCACCCCTTCAAATCTTTGAAATCCTCAAGGATCTAAATAGTGTTCAAAAAATCAGATTTTCTGGAAGATTATGTTCATTTCCCCCCAGACTCTGCACTCAGGAGAGAGTAATAAATATTGGCAGATCCGGTACAAGGTGCTGGTGCCTCTGTAGTTTTAGAGATGAGCTTGGAAACACTGAGCAACCTTTTGCTGAAGTCTCGACCTGTTGATGGCCTATGCATAGTTTTTCAGTCCTTGGAAGTATCCTCCTCCTCAAAGAGTGTGCCACTCTTTGGGGGGGGGGGAGGCATTTTGGTGAAATCACAAATCCTCTCCATTAGAAGAAACCTCTCTTGCTCTCTCACTTCCTTAGTTTTGCTCTTGGCATCCCGTGCTCTTGAGTCAGGATTCCTTTCAACAAACCTTTGAGTTTTTGTTCTTGCTCTTTGCCTGGCGCTCAGCCTTGGCTTTGCAGTTGGGCGCTGGCCAGTTGACAGAAAGACAACCCAGGAATGGTGCCCTTGTTTTTGTTCTTCATTGCTGACTGGGACTAGAAGCTCCAGGCCAACCTTGATGCCACAATGAGTTGGAGTGGAGTGGGAAGAAGCAGGGATATGCACTTCCCTGTCCTTGTACTTGGAAGTTTCTTCTTCCAGAGCACACATTGCACTACTTGCTGTGGGGCTTCTACGCCCAGGGGTACAAGGAGGGGAGGGTGTGGCTGAGGGTTAGTTAGTATCTGGTCCAGAGCTGGCCTGTAAGCTGGTTAAGGACATTTCCCATCTTAATGAACAAGCAGCTTTCCTGACGTCTTAGCAGCTGAATTTAAGCAACTTATTTTTGTCGCCTTTTCATGATCTCTTCTGTACCTTGGCAAGCAGGCAGAAGCTGGCCCTGAATTTGATTTTGTTTCCCCCTTGCAGAAAACTCTCCGGGACAAAGAACTGGAAGGGCTCCAAGTGAAAATCCAGCGCCTGGAGAAGCTCTGCCGGGCCCTGCAGACAGAGCGCAATGACCTGAACAAGAAGGTGCAGGACCTGTGTGCCCTTGTGCCTCCTGCTGCCAGCACGGACCTCCAGGGACCACCAAAGGACCCATCCCAAGGCAGCTCAGAGGAGCTGGCACCTCAGGGCACCACCGTGGAGGAGTGTCTTGCCCTGGCACAGGCGGTGTGCTGCACGGGACCAGCGGAGAGGTTTGGGGAGCCAAGCATAGGAGGAGCCCCTGCTCCGGAAAAGATGGATGAAGCTGCTGTCTCTCTTGAGTAAAGATGGAGGAAGGGGGAGAGGAGGGCATACCTCTCCAGAGACTGGGCCCCAGGCCTGGGGTGACAAAGCTCAGCCCCCCACCCCCCAGGCACTTAAGGTGTTCCAGTTTAAGTTTGAAAGCGTTTTTCTTTTCTTTTTTGCTTTATAAAAATTATCTCACTATATATTACACGATATGATGTGCAGGGCAACTCCCACTTTTTATATATAGGCCTAGGAACTAGATTGAACCACATCCTTGTGTGTCGTGTGAACATCTCTAAGTGTGTGGCAGTTTCACCAAAATACCTTCTGAAGTATGGGCATGGGGGAATCTTGCCAACCATAATCCTATTCCCCTCCCCCAAACTCAGTTTGGCTGCTACATCTCACTGTGGGTGCTATGCCATGAATGCAGATTTAGGAGGTTGGCATCACGGGGCCCTTTGGAGGATTTGTTTATTTTTCTCATATATTGACCAGACCCAGAGGCTTAAAACCAGAACAGGAGACTCAGGAGTTTGCTATCTAGTAGGTTATTTTTAGCATGTAGATTCCCCCAGGAAAGCAGAGAATAAAGTAGATGTGACTTTGCTTCACAGGGACAAGAGACTGAGAGCCCTGTTGGTTTGAGGAGAGAGTGGGTGGGGAGCATCCTCTCTGGGACTTTGCTACTTCCAGAATCTATGTTTCAACAGCCTTACAACTTCACCGTTGCCTCTATGCTTATACACGCACAAGTGTATGTATTAAAGATTTAATCCAAAGGTTTTCCTTCCTTAAGTGTTTTGCACATGATGAGCACCCGTGCACATGGTTGCGTGTGGGGAATGCTCTGGGGGTGGGGGGGGGCGGGCAGGGGGAGTGAATCCCCCGCATGTGTTATATACTCCTCTTTGGGATACTTTGGTACTAAACGTCCTTCACAGTCCCAGAGGCTCAGGGAGAAAAAACCCTAACCTCCCAGGCAGCAAAGCCCAGTAACTAGAAACAAACTTAACACACATCTGGAGCTGCCTGGAGATTGTCCTCCATGACGGGACTCCCGTTTCCTTAGCTTAACAGCACTTTTCCTTGGGCCACCTTGTCTACACAGCTCCATGTCAGTAAAAAAGAGGTTTCCTATTTAGTCCTCAGTGCTGCCATGGCTAATTTAAACGCATAGAGGCTTTTTCTGTTTGTGATTTCAATTTCTGCTGCTTCTTGGGCTTAAAACCCAACTACAGACTTCTTTGCGTTTTAGTAGCTGCTGCCTTTGCTTTTAAAACTCTGCATCCCTCCTCACTGGGACCATTATTAGCCTTTATTGTAATTCCTGTCTTGCTGAGCTGCCTATTCCCATTAGTTGTGTTTTGAGCTGTTGAGTGTTGGTGGTTGGGAACAGCTGTGGGCAGGCACCATTCAGGCCCAGCCCTATATACTTCAAACACTCTGTGTTAAAGGAAGCTGGGCTTTAGGAAACAGTATTAGCAATGCATTTTGTATGATCTGACTTCACTCAAGTTGGCAGATTTCTTGCAGAGCTGTTTTGCTTCCTTGTTTCTCTTACTGGAGGTAGTGATTTCATCAAAGCTTTGGGTGACATCCAGCATCACACCAGCAGATATGGCAAGACTTCACCTTTGTCACAGCCCCTCTCCCCACGTACGCCCAATCTGCTCTGGAGGGTCCCTCAACCCTTGAGCAATTTCAAGGGTGCATGGGGGGCTGGGGTGGGGAGAGGAAGTCCATGCTATGAATGGGCCGCCTCCCATCCTTTTCCTTGTACTTTGCAGGGCTTGGCCAAAAGCTGATGAATGTAAATGGGAGATAGAACTTTACCCTTGAAGCGGGACAGAACTGAACACTGAGATGTTTCAAGAAAACCTTCCAATTTTTTTTAATGCAGTGGTACAGGCAATATCTAGATCTGTAATATATATATATATCTTTGTATCCAATACAAATGAACATAAACTTGACTGCATGTCTGTGCTCCTTTTTTCTCCGCTACCATCATGGATATTGAGGCAGGCTATTGAGCCTGGCACACAGCACCAATTTCCAGATGTCCATCCCAATTCGCTAAAAAGGGTATTTTGGCCCTTTTCAAGGGGCTTGGGACAGTTTTTGTATCACTTTCATGTGTACTGTAAGTGGTGAAAATGGGTCTGGGAAATATTTTTCACTTGCTTAGCTTCAAAATCATTTTTTGGTTAGGATTCAGAAATAAAACCAATGTAGTGCTTTAGAGGGAGTGTTAGTCTTCTTAAGCATTAACACCAAACTTTCAGGTCCCAGTGTTGCTTTTTTATTCGCCTAGAATACTGAAGACTGAAGTTACAAGGGGTCTTCCTAATTTGTATTATAATTTAAGTGGAACTCTAGCTACATTTTAAAAAAGGAAACCATGGAGCCGTGAGGGACCTCAAAGACCATCCAATGTACTGTTACAGCAGCCTTGTGTGGGCCATCCAGCTTCTGTTTAAAACCTATTAACCAAAAAGAGTGTCCGCCACTGTTCCAGGATTGAATATATTGTGCGGTTAGCATGGCAAGTTCTTCCCAATGCTTTGTTGAAACCATGTAATTTTGAATGAACTGGTGTGGATCTGACTGTGGAATGTGTGGTAACCTGACACTCTTCTGATTCTGACCATTGGCCAGGACCGATTTTGAGTCGGGTCCAACAAAATCTGGAGCATGGGTGTAGTAGTACCCATATCTCTAGTCATACAACTCTGCCTTGAGGCATCCTAGCCCCTATTCAGGTTTTTTTGGGGGGGAGGGGGGGGAGGGTGCTTTCAAGTATTGTACTCCTTCAGCAACACTTGTGATAAAGGAATTGTAGCTGTGTACCCTGCCCCAAGGGACGCAGGTGGCGCTGTGGGTTAAAGCCTCAGCGCCTAGGGCTTGCCGATCGAAAGGTCGGCGGTTCGAATCCCTGCGGCGGGGTGCGCTCCCGCTGCTCGGTCCCAGCGCCTGCCAACCTAGCAGTTCGAAAGCACCTCCGGGTGCAAGTAGATAAATAGGGACCGCTTACCAGCGGGAAGGTAAACGGCGTTTCCGTGTGCGGCTCTGGCTCTGGCTCTGGCTCTGGCCAGAGCAGCGATGTCACGCTGGCCACGTGACCCGGAAGTGTCTCCGGACAGCGCTGGCCCCTGGCCTCTTAAGTGAGATGGGCGCACAACCCCAGAGTCTGTCAAGACTGGTCCGTACGGGCAGGGGTACCTTTACCTTTACCTTTTACCCTGCCCCAAAGCCTTAGGCTATGAATATGACCAAACACAGATCCACCCCCACTGGGAGACTATCCTGGGGAGGTTCTGCAGGCCATCATGTCAAGCTTAAAGGGGCAAGCAGTTAAACTTCTAATTTACATTTTTCAAGGGATGGGGGCTCCACATCTCCTTTTCTTTCTTTATAAAGGTCCTGCTTCTACCCTGGAGAAATGTACCAGGTCAAGCTTTCCTGGGCGTGAAGGGAGGGAAGAAGTCTAATGTACTACTTGGGCTGAATGGAAGCTGTGGGGTGAGGGAGGGGAAGATGGGCAGAGGAAGGCCTACCTAGGTGGAATCCGATGCCTTCTGACCACACCCAGAGACCTTTTCCCTTCGACGCGCTGTTGGGCTACTGAACCCTATCCTCCAAAACGGGTTTAAGAATTCGGGCGTTTGCAATGGGCTGGCTCAGAGCGGGGGTGGGGAGCAAGCCAGTTTTCCAAGGGCCCGGATCTGAGCGGTGGAGCAGCGGCTGCTGTCCACGAAGGCAGTGGCAGCATCGGATCCAGTGAAAGGGCATGTCATTCTGGCCACCAAGCCTCCCTCCGCCCGAGCCCGGGGAAACCAGCTGCAGCCGACCCGAGGCGGAACGGACCCTGAGCATCGGGCCCCCGTTTCCACAAGCCCCTTTGCGGAGGCGTCTGCCTGGCCACCGCCTCTCCGAGAGGGAGTGCGCGCGCACGCGCTCGGCGCTTCTCGGGCGCGCAGCAGCAAGAGCAGCCGCCGCGGGAGCGTCCCCCGCGGCCCGTCTCCGCCGCAGAGGTCAGTGTCTCCGCAGCGCGTCCTCCACCCCATGCGGTGCGAAGTGGGGGCGGGGGGCGTGGAACCTCGGCGAGGAGAACGTTCTGATTTGGAACGTGGAGCGAGGAATCAGCGTTCCAAATCGGAACATCGGCGGTGGCATCTTTTGTTGCTGGCAGATGGCGGTGGGTGGGATTAACCGGCCTTTTAAGATTGCCGGCGGAGAGCGAGACCTTTCCTTCTCTCGCCCCGGGCCTCTTTTCTCGGGCAGCGACCTCTTCTTAGAAGTCAGACAGGACTGTTTGTTAAGGCGCTGCATCATCGCCGCCTCCTCTGCACGGTCCTGTTTATCGATCTATTTATGTGAGCTCCTTATGTGATGCAAGAGCGAAAATAGAAGGTCGATGAGCCAGGGAGGGTTGAAGTTAGCAATTCAGCGTTTAGTGTGGTTACCTAAAAGAGATGCACAGGGCATTTCTCATAGCGGGAGAACCAGTCCTCCTCACCCAAGCAGTTGACAACCCCAGCAGCTACTGCTGGAGAAGAAGCCCTTGCACCCATCACTCCCCCCCCCCCCCACCGACCGACCTCTGATAATTGGCCCTAAACCAAGAGGTGTCCCTGACGGGACCATGTTCCCTAACAGAGCAGGGGCTGGAACACCAGGGAGCAGTCAGCTTTTGAGAACTGGGTGGAGGAAGGATTACTGCCCCTTCTCAAAATGTCCCCTCTGCAATATTAACACATTTATTTATGAAATCAATTTAAATTCTACCTTAGTTTTCTTACACAGAGCTAAGGGGTGTAAAATACTTACCCCACCCTCACATGGGCATAGCCACTTACCCCACCCTCACATGGGCATAGCCAGGATTTTTGTTGGGTGGGGGCAGGCTTCTGTGAGGAGGACAGAACCTCAGATTTGTATTGATTTTGATTGATTGGGGGGTGCAGCTGCCCCCTGCCCCTCCTGGCTACGCCCATGCATTCTCATTTTATTCTCAAAACAAACCCTGAGAGCTAAGTTAGCCTAAGGAAGCAAGACACCTTCCCAACATCACCTGGTGAGCTTTGTGGCTGGGTGGGGACTGAAGCTGTCTCTCCCTAGCTCCAACGCTGATCAGCGATGCCATTTTCTGGGTTGTATATTCTGGCAGTGCAGCTGTTATTCTAGGCTGCATCAACAGTAGTGTCCAGGTCAAGGGAAGTAATAATACCACTTTATTCTGCCTTGGTCAGACCACACCTGGGATACTGTGTCCAGTTCTGGGTACCACAGTTTTAAGGAGGATATTGACAAGCTGGAATGTGTGCGGAGGAGGGCAGCCAAGATGATCAGCGGTCTGGAAACTAAGTCTTAGAAGGAATGGTTGAGGAATCTGGGTATGTTTAGCCTGGATAAAAGGAGTCTGAGCGGATATATGATAGCCATTTCAAATATCTGAAGGGCTGTCACATGGAAGATGGAGCATGCTTGTGTTCACCTTGTCCAGAGGATAGGACCCAAACCAATGTATTCAAGTTACAAGAAAGGAGTTTCTGACTAAACATCAGGAATAACTTTGTGATGGTAAGAGCTGTTTACAGTCAAACAGCCTCCCTTGGGGACTTCCGGAGGCGGCGCCATCGGTAATGGCGGATACCCTCTGAAACGGAGGGGGAAGCTCCGCAGAAATCGGGTCCACCGCTACAGCGAAGCGGAGGACCCTCAAAAAACCCACAGGCGGGTGAAGCCTGGGGCCGTGGGGCTCAGCGGGCACGCTTTGCGCCCCCCCGAACTGTCAAAGGAGCCCTGAAAAGAGCTCCGGAGCGGAGCGGGGGTGTAGCGCTGTGCTGGAGCCGATCGCTACTTCTGCGGAGTGAAGCTGCATAGCAGTTACCGGAGAGCGCTGGCCTTTTTCCTGTGAAACATCGGATTAAAACAGCTATCCGTGAGTAAGAATTGGGAACTTGGAAAGATCAAAGTTAAGACCAAGTATTGGACTTTGATTTTGAATTTGAATTTGAACTTGAAACTAGAAACTTGAACTTGAAATTTGAACTTGAAACTAGAAACTTTGATCGGGACTTTGAACTTGAATTTAAAATTCGGACCTGAAATCGGCAAAGTGCAAACAGGAAGTCCGCTTTGCCGATCCTGTAAATAGAATAAAAGCAAGGGACAAGGGAACTTTGAACCACTGACTTGTTTTATATAAAGAGCTAAATTTCACTGTCAGAGCAAAAGAACCCCCCCCCCAAGTAGGGAAGGGGGGATAAAAAATCCACCACTTTACTTTTAACACTGATCTGCCGGTCTGTCTTAAATAAATGCAAGGCTACTGTGAAAGTACTGTTTATGGACATTGTAACTTTTGCTACTGAATGCTTAGAAGGACTGGTAACAATCAAGGGAGCCTCCAAATTTATAACTTTTTTACTCTTTTACTCTTGCAACAAATTGGAAAGATAACTGGGGAGCTGATGAAGTTACTCTTTAACAATTATTGAAGGAACAACCTGGTATTCTGCTCCCCTAGAGGAACTGTGTGTTATAGCTGGGGATTTTCCACTGCAGCTGCTATTGTTTATAGCTAAGAAGGAAGCTTGGGAATTGTGTGAGTGACCTTGATTTCTAGAGGCAAGCAATGGAAGAGAAACAACCAGACAAGTTACAGCCTCCAGATAAAGTATCAACAAGAGCAAAAATTAAACAACAGCAGCAGCTGCAGGCACAGCAGCAACTCCAGCATAGAAGAACATCATCAGCAGGACTCTCTGTCCCACAAGCCACAGAAAGGGAAGAATCAAAAGGAACAGGATCGGATTCTGCAACATTAGATAAGATTTTATCGGCTCTGCAAAATTTGACAGCTAAGATTGATCAAAATACTTCAACTATTAAGGACCTGGGGCAAAAAGTAAACGATTTGGGGACGAATGTGAATTCTAACACCCAGGCGATTGACAGACTGGTGCAGGAGTCTAAAGAGACAAAGAAGACAGCGGAGGAAGCCAAAGAGAGGGTATTGGCAGTAGAACAAAAGATACCACCAATAAATAAAAAATTGGATGAATACAAGGTACAATTCTCTTTGATTGAACTTAAAGAGAAACAGACCAACTTGAGAATTAGATCGGTCCCAGAAATAGAAGAAGGAGACTTGATAGAACTGTTGACATCGGAATTTGAGGAGTGCTGGGACCTGGATCCAGAGAAAGAAGAATTTAAGATAGTGAGTGCTTTTCGATTGGGAAGGGTTAAGAGGAAAAATAGGCCGAGAGACTGCTTGATTGCTCTAAGGACAAAAGAGGAAAGAGATAAAATACTGAGTCTACACTACCAGAAAGCACTCGATATCCAAGGGGTGAGAATTGAGATTTTTAAAGATATCCCGAAATACCTGCTTGATCTTAGAACCAATTACGGAAATTTGGTGGACCTGCTAAAAAGAAACGGAATTTTGTTCAGGTGGGAATTCCCACAAGGCCTCTCGTTTACATTTAAAGGAAAGAAAATTAAGATAAGATCAGAGGAAGATAAAGAGAGTTTTCTGAGAAATTTTGGAGAAGAACTACAAAGAGAGGCCAGAACAAAAGACTCGGAAATATTAGGACTGGGACCACCTGACTTAGGAAGAACTCTCTTGGGATTGGACCAACGGAAAGAGATACCGCCGACAAACCAAGAGCAACTTCTAGGAGCAACTGGTGGAACATCAGAATAACAACAACATGTCTCTGCAGATGTTAACTTGGAATGTTCGAGGTTTGAACTCCCCCAGCAAAAGGAAGAGGATTTTTCATATTCTGAAAAAGGAACAACTGGACCTAATTTGCCTACAAGAAACACATATAACAAGACTCCAAAGGAAATTATTGATAAATAAAAAGTTAGGCCAAGACTTTATTTCATCAGACAAAGTAAAAAAAAGAGGAGTTGTGATCTACGCAAAAGAGAAATTATCACCAAAGTTTCTCCTTAAAGATGAACATGGACGATTTGTGGCAATTGAAATACAATTTCAAGGAGAGAAATTAGTAATAATCGGAGTCTATGCACCTAATGAGGGGAAATCAGAGTTTTATAAGAAACTGCATGAGACGTTAATGGACTTTATAGATCGAAATATCATTTTGATGGGAGATATGAATGGCGTTGTCTCGACATATATGGATAAATCTGAAAGACAAGTAGTCACAAAAGATGGAAGACTACCAAAGACCTTTTTTGAATTGACAGACAATATGGACTTGATTGATATTTGGAGAACTAAAAATCCCCTAGGTAGAGAGGGGACCTTCTTCTCTGAAGCCAATTTGACCTGGACTAGAATAGACCAAATTTGGATTACAAGAGGGATGGCACCCAAGATTCGAAAGGTGGAAATCTGCCCCAAAATCTGCTCCGACCATAACCCAGTGAAGATGGATATGAAACTAACACCCACTGGTTCCTTTAGATGGAGAATGAATGACACCTTGTTTAGAGACTCTGAAATTGTGAAAAAGGCCCAAAAAACACTAAAAGACTACTTTGAGATAAATTTGAAGACTACCGTGGAGAAAAGAGTAATCTGGGATGCAAGTAAAGCCGTAATGAGGGGGTTTCTGATCCAGCAAAATGCTATAAAGAGGAAACTTCAAGAGGAGAAGAAAGAAAAGATTTTAGAGAAAATTAGAGAAGGCGAGAAGAGATTAAGGACTAAACCTAAGTCACAGGACATTCTACGAGAAATTAAATTACATCAGGCACAATACTTGAAAATGGTTAACCAGGATATAGAATGGAAAATTAAACAAATGAGACAAAAAACCTTCGAATCGGCCAATAAGTGTGGAAAGCTGCTAGCTTGGCAGCTGAAGAAAAGACAGAAATTAAATACTGTTACCAATCTTGAAGTAAATGGACGAAATATACAAAACCCACGGGAGATTCAAGACTGCTTCCAGAGATACTTTAAACAACTGTATTTACAAGGGCCACAGAATGAGATTAAAATCGAGAAATTTTTGGAAACAAATGGATTACAAAAAATTTCTCAAGAGAATAAATTAATATTGAACGACAAAATTTCTGAACAGGAGGTTGAAGGTGCCATTAAGAACCTGCAACTAGGCAAGTCTCCAGGCCCGGATGGGCTAACCTCCAAATACTACAAAGACATGAAAGATTACTTAATTCAACCTCTAATGGAGGTTGGCAATGAAATTATGGAAGGGAAAAGAGCGCCGGAGTCGTGGAAAGAAGCTTACATCACGCTTATACCGAAAAATGAGATAGAAAAGACACAACTAAAGAACTACCGCCCCATATCCCTACTTAATGTGGATTATAAAATTTTTGCTGATATTTTAGCTAGAAGATTGAAAAAAGTTTTAGCAACAATGATTCATAAAGACCAAGCTGGCTTTCTCCCAGGCAGACAATTGTCAAATAACACGAGAAATTTAATTGACATTTTAGAAAAGCTACAAGTTAATATAAATACAAAAGCTGTTTTAATATTTATTGATGCGGAGAAAGCCTTTGACAATATTTCGTGGAGCTTTATGAGGAAAAATTTGCAAGGGATGGGGGTTGGAGAAAGGTTTGGAAACGGCATAGGCGCGATTTACTCAGAACAGAAGGCGAAATTAATAGTGAATAATGCAGTAACGGAAGAAGTTAAGATAGAGAAAGGGACACGACAAGGCTGCCCAATTTCCCCTTTGCTTTTTATTTCAGTCCTGGAGGTCTTGCTGAATATGATTAGAAGGGACCAACAGATTCAGGGTATACAGGTCGGAGTTAAACACTATAAACTTAAAGCCTATGCAGATGACCTAGTACTGACGCTACAGGAGCCAATCCCTAGTTCTAAAAGAGCACTGGAAATAATACAAGAATTTGGTCGGGTGGCAGGTTTTAAATTGAATAAATCAAAAACTATGGTTTTAGAGAAAAATTTGACAGCAGTAGAGAAGGAAAGGTTTCAGGAAGAAACAGGTTTAATATTGGTGAAAAAAGTGAAATACCTAGGGGTGAACTTGACTTCGAAGAATGTAAATTTATTTAAAGATAATTATGAGAAGTGTTGGTCAGAAGTGAAAAAAGATCTTGAAATTTGGACAAACTTGAAACTTTCCTTACTGGGTAGAATTGCTGTTATCAAAATGAATGTATTGCCAAGAATGTTGTTTTTGTTTCAGACGCTACAAATCATTGACAAAATGGACTGTTTTGAGAAGTGGCAAAAAGAAATTTCTAGATTTGTCTGGCAGGGCAAAAAGCCCAGAATAAAATACAAAATTCTTACTGACGCAAAGGAAAGAGGGGGGTTTGCCCTGCCGGACTTTAAGTTATATTATGAAGCAGCAGCTTTTTGCTGGCTGAAGGATTGGCTACTTCTTGAAAACACGGATATTTTGGATTTGGAAGGATATGATAACGTTTTTGGGTGGCATGCATATTTGTGGTACGGTAAGGCTAAAGTGTACAAGACATTTAAAAACCATATTGTCAGGAAAGCATTGTTTAATGTCTGGATGAAATATAAAGATTTATTGGAAAATAAAACCCCTAGGTGGCTCTCACCTATGGAAGCAAAGGCCTTAAAAAAGCTTAATATGGAATCTAATTGGCCAAAATATTGGGAAATTCTGGAGCAGGAGGGAGATAAAATGAAATTGCAAAGCTATGAGAAACTTAAGGATAAGGTGCGAGACTGGTTACATTATTTTCAAATAAGAGAGGCCTATCATTTGGACAGGAAAATTGGCTTCCAGGTGGAAAAATCAAAGTTGGAAACAGAATTGTTAGAACCCAATGCTAAGATATTGTCGAGAATGTATAACTTGCTGTTGAAGTGGAATACTGAGGATGAAACGGTAAAATCTGCTATGATAAAATGGGCACAAGACGTTGGTCATAACATTATGTTTGTTGACTGGGAACAGTTGTGGACCACCGGTATGAAATTCACGGCATGTAATGCCTTAAGAGAGAATATTATGAAAATGATATATAGGTGGTACATGACCCCAGTCAAACTTGCAAAAATCTACCATTTGCCCGATAATAAATGTTGGAAATGCAAAGAAACTGAAGGGACATTCTTTCACCTTTGGTGGACGTGCCCAAGGATCAAGGCTTTCTGGGAGATGATATATAATGAACTGAAAAAGGTATTTAAGTATACCTTCTTGAAGAAACCAGAGGCCTTTCTTCTGGGCATGGTCGGCCAATTGGTGCCAAAGAAGGATAGAACTTTCTTTATGTACGCTACAGCAGCAGCAAGAATACTCATCGCAAAGTATTGGAAGACACAAGATCTACCCACTCTGGAAGAATGGCAGATGCAAGTAATAGACTATATGGAACTGGCTGAAATGACTGGCAGAATTCGAGATCAAGGAGAAGAGCAGGTGGAAGAGGACTGGAAGAAGTTTAAAGTCTATCTACAAAAACACTGTAAAATCTTTGAATGTTGAGGACATTGAAAAGGAAAGAAGGGGTTCTAGTGACTGAGTTAAATAAGAGCACAAAGGGAGGGATCAAGAATCAAAATGAACAAAGATTGAGCTTGCTGAACTAATTATTACATAGAACACAAGATCGGGAGGCGGGTGGAAGTAAGGAAAATAAGGTTTTGAAGGTTATAATTGGAAAGTGAGGGATTTCTTTTTGTTTTTTTTATGTTAAAATCTCCTTTTTTCTCTTCTTTTTTTGTCTATGTTTTCTTTTCTTTTGCAATGTTTGTGAAAACTTTTCTTTTTGTAATGTTTGTGAAAATTTGCTTTTTTTGTTCTTTTTTGTGAAAAATGCAATAAAAAGTATTTAAAAAAAAAAAAAAACAGCCTCCCTTGGGAGGCTGTGGACTCTCCTTCCTTGGTGGTGTTTAAAGCAGAGATTGGGTGGTGCTCTATCATGGATACTTTAACTGAGATTCCTGCATTGCAAGGGGTTGGACTAGATGACCCTTGGGTCCCTTCCAACTCTACAATTCTATGACTCTAAGAAGGGTACTTAGGTATCTCCACTGAACCAAAAACGCCCAGCACCTCATTTTCTCATATTATTGTCTCCAAGTAATGAGAAACTCCAGGGGTAATACAACCCATGCATGATGTCCTTTTGAAGGGGAGAACAGTAGAGACTTAGGCTGCATCCAGACTTACTGAGCAGTCACCTTGATTTGTTTGTGTGAAGGTTGTACAATCTTGCATCGAGCAAATGTTATCCCAAAACCTTCCAGTTCATTTTCCCCATCACTTTTCTTATCACCAAAACAATTTTTTTTTGGGGGGGGGGAGAAGCAAAACTGATGTGCTCAAGCATTAAAAAAAACTGTGCAACCTGGATTTGCCAGTGTGTGACTGAATCCTACCCGAAAATAGCAACAGTCAGAAAGTGTTCTCACGTTGTACTTACACAGTTATCACTGTACTCAAACAACAGCAGAAATCTGAGTAAAGCAGGGCTGGAGACAAGGAGGCAAAAAAAATGTGGCTTTAATAATGACAGAGGCTTGAGTGCAGCAGGGATGGAGAGACACTGGGGGTTGTTATTTTAAAAAATGAAGCTGCTTTAACAAGGAGAAGTAGCAGAAATGGGTGCATCATAGCAGCTAACACAACAGAACCTCCCCACCTCCCTTCTTGCTGTATTCAAACCTTTTTTTAATCTGCCGCTTCACCCCTCTTAATGTCACCTTGACTCACTCTATTCAAACCTCTGCCACTGTCTAAAATTACCATCCCCTGCTCTGCTTTGTTCCATCCCTGCTTAATTCAGACCTGCGCTGCTGTTTAAAACTATTTCCCTACTGTGTTCTTTCAGCCCCACTTATGCGATTTTCCCCCTTCAATGTTACTCCCTTCTCGCTGTACTCAAACTTCTCCTTCTAGTCCTCGCCTGACTCCTGTGTGTGTGAGAGAGGATGAGGAGGTCTCAATGATTTCATTGTATGGAAGGTTCTTTATTCAAACCTTTGCTGTTGTTTGCTAGATCCAGTTCCCCACCTCTGATTCAAAGGGTTGGAGATGGGACATGAGGAAGAGGAAGTCTGGAAGTGGTGGAAGTCTGTTTCTTGTCCTGGTTACAGAATGGGCTGCTGTCTTCAGAACGCTCCCTGGCCTTGCAACACCTGACAAAACTGCTTTCCCTCTCAATGTGCCTCCCTTCTCACTCCCTTGCTGTTGTCATGCTGTTGTACAACCTGCCTTCTCTTTTCCTCCCCTACTCCACCACAACTTCCCGCAAATCCAGGATTGTGATGGGGGCTGTGCAATGACAGCCGTACATATCTATGTAATTGGGAAGACATATTTATATGTCTCTTATTGTCTTGTTTACCATTGGGGTTATAAAAAATATTTGCAAGCTGTGTGAAGAGTTTTATTAAAACTTTTGTACACCCTGCAATTTTCTGATGAAGAAATGGCTTTCTAAAAAAATAATAATAAAGAATATCTGTTCCAGCCTTTTATTTTCACCAAAGGCCAGCCAGATTCCTTTGGAAGGCGCAAGAGCCATAGCTCAGTGGCAGAGCATCAGCTTTGCCTGCAGAAAGTCCCAGGTTCAGTCCCTTATGGCATCTCCAGGTAGGGCTGGGAGAGGCCCCTGCCAGAAACCCTGGAGAGCTGCTGCCAGTCAGTGCAGGCAGTACTGATCTGGATGGACCAAGGAATTGACTGGGTATAATGCAGCTTCCTGTGTTCCTATGGAAGCTCCCCTGCAGAGCATGGCAGGACTGGCCACTGCCATGTTGTTTGTCCCAGGGCCTGATGTTCAGAGGTAGGCTGCCTTGGAGCACTGGAGGGTCCATCTAGTTACATTCATGACTGAAAGCCACCAATATGCTGCTGCTATCTCTTTCTAGCTTATTTTTAGGTTCATTCTTGGTTCCCCTGAGCGGTTTCCGGTGTGTGACTAAGAGAGACCCACTGCTTCCAGGATGGAGGAGAAGAAGAAGAAGAAAAGTCCCAAAGCCCACCTAGCTCAGCCAGTTCCAGCCAGTGCTCTCCGCAAGCTGCCAGTCCCTTCTAGCAAGAGCACCTCTTTCTCCCTGGGGATGCCTCATCTTCCTTCGCCAAAGCAGAGAGCCAAGTTCAAGAGGTCAGCCAAAGGTTTGGGGCAGAGCTGCATGGTTTCCTCTGGGAGGGACTTGAACCCAGAACCCAGCAGGCTAGAATTTCATCCACCTAGCCACTGCCAAGCGGAAAGATGTGAAACTGGGGAGAAGGTGTTTTAATGCTTATGTTGTGTTCCTACCTTTAAATAGGACTGTTCAGATTTGGACACTCCATGCATGCTTAAGGACATTTTAACCTTATGCTGATTTATTTATTTTTTAAACCAAGCTGCTTTTCATCAGAGAAAGGCATTTTGCCATTGCCCAGAGGCACCCTTTTCTTGCTTTTTGCTACTGCTTTGAGTTTGATGATTTGCATTTAAATGGTTGCACCATTCTTGCTTTTTTACATTTCTAAGCTGTTTTGATTGACTTTTTCTGTATGGGGAGAGCAGGGTATAATTTTTTTAAGTAACGCATTTTTCGCTCTATAAGACGCACCAGACCACAAGACGCACCTAGTTTTTGGAGGAGGAAAACAAAAAAAAAATTCTGAATCTCAGAAGCCAGAACAGCAAGAGGGATCGCAGCAATCCCTCTTGCTGTTCTGGCTTCTGGGATAGCTGCGCAGCCTGCATTCGCTCCATAAGACGCACACACATTTCCCCTTACTTTTTAGGAGGGAAAAAGTGAGTCTTATAGAGCGAAAAATACGGTAAATAAAATTAATAGGTCTGCTTTATAGAAAAGCTGGCTGCCTTCACAAAAGGAGGGCACTGGGCACATGCTTAGAGGCACTTAGCCCCTGGAAACATTATTGAAAATGAAAAACTTGGCAACCCTGCTTTTGAATAAAATTATCTCAGCATCTCCTTGCAGTAGCAAACAGGGCACAGTCAAAAACAGTGAGTCAATGTATGAAGAATTACAGTGTCTTGGTTATGCCTTGCTAAAGTCACAAGCGGTCCTTGCTCCACCCCACAGTGCCTTAAGGCAGCCTTCAGATGCTTGGGACTACAACTCCCACCAGCTCCAGCCAGGTTGGCGACAGCTTACCTAAGGTCCGTTCCCCTTAGAGAGAGCCCACCTCTTTTCCCTTTGAAATGACACTTCTCCCCAAATTATAACCCGAGGCAAAGGGGACCCAGGCTTCCAGTTTGGGGCTGCCCTTAAGGGTGGCACGAGGGAAGATGGACACGATTGAGTGCTGTGAGCAATGTCCTCTGAAGCAGGCCTTACTGAAATGAAAGGAGACCTTTGCTAGAGCAAGCCAGATGGGTGCCTGGGTGAAATCTAGGCCGTGGCCTTGAGTCAATGGCATTTCTTTATCCAGTAAACAAAGCAAAAGGATTTGACTCCCTAGTCCAGGTCTTGTGGTCTGGTGTGTGGGAGGTGGGAAGGAGTTGGAAGGAATATGTCTCCTGAGCTGAAAGTTCTGGGCTGAGAACTTTTGCTTTAAAGTTGTGGGTAAGCAGATCAATGTCCAGTGATGATATAGCACAATTTCTAGCAGCATTTATGGGGAGGCCAGCTGCTGAGAAGAAGTCTGCATACAAGAGAAAGACTCTACTATCCAGTTAGCTGCCCAACTTTCTGTTCCTCCCTGGGAAAAAATCACCCCAATGCCTCCCTGTTAATAATTTGGGGTGGGGGATCCCTCAGCTCTCCCCCACAACTTCCATAGGAGGAGGTGAGGCTGCCCTCCAAGGAGAGATTTTGGTGTGTTCCCACCCCTGCATGCCCAACTGGCCATTGCGTTGGCAGAGCCCCTGGCTCCTTGGCAAGGAAAGTGGAAATGATGCTGAGGACAATCTTGGAGGCCGTCTCTGGCTTCCTTTGTGCTCTGAGGAAGGAAGACGGACTTCCTGCCCGGTCCCACCCCACCCGTCATCTTTTCTTATTGCTGTTGTCTGATGCAGAGCAAACAAGGAGAAGCCCCGAGCTCCCCAGCCCGGAGGCAGCGCTGCCACAGCAGCTGTGGGGACCCCTCTGCAGCACTCGTTCCTGACCGACGTCTCGGATGTGTATGAGATGGAGGGGGGCCTCCTGAACCTCTTGAATGACTTCCATTCGGGAAAGCTGCAGGCTTTTGGTAAGCACTTCGGTTATTTCTCGGCCCTTGAGTTCCGAGGGAGAAAAACATCTCAGAAATATCTGTTTCTGGACGGTGTGTTGTAATATGCAGGGTGTTGGATGGGGAACGGCAAGGCCTGAATTCGAATCTTTGCTTAGCAAGTTCCGAGGGAGCTGAATTAAACTCTCTCAGCCTCACCTAGCTAACTGGTCCTCCCTGCAGGGGAAATGGGGGTGGTATCTCCTAGAAGCTCCATGGAATAACACTGGCGTTCTTTTTCTCAACTAACGCAGGGAAGGAATGTTCCTTTGAGCAGCTGGAGCACGTTCGGGAGATGCAGGAGAAGTTGGCTCGCCTACATTTCAGCCTGGACGTCTACGTGGAGGAACTTGCCGAGGACCAGAAGAAGACGGTGGCCGACAGGAACCTGGATCAGCTGCTGACAAATGTGAGTGCTGTGAGGAATCCTGGAATCCCTTTTCTGGCTGAGAGACTCTCGCCCTCTCCCACCTCCTTGTTCAGCCCAGAACTGAAGAGCTCAGGCTGCATACACTTTGAAACACATCAAAAGCACACACTTTCCCTCAAAGAATTCTGGGCAATGTAGTTTAAAGGTTGCTGGGAATTGTTAGACTGTGAAGGGTAAACCATAGTGCCTAGAATTCTTTGAGTTGGGGGGGGATGTGTTTTACAATATATAGTATGTAGCCCAAGTCACAAATGTTGTCCAGCACAAGACATGTTTGGGTGCATATGCCTTTGTTATAGAAACCCAGCATACTTAAAATATAATTGCCTCTGCCCCTAGAAGTTTATGAGCATCCATGACATCCCAACTACTCGGTCTGTGTGTAGGGTGCATTTGCAGGTGATAGGTAACAATCTTTTAAAGGTAAAGGGACCCCTGACCATTAGGTCCAGTTGTGACCGACT
Source organism: Podarcis cretensis (assembly GCF_951804945.1). Lineage (NCBI taxonomy): Eukaryota > Metazoa > Chordata > Lepidosauria > Squamata > Lacertidae > Podarcis > Podarcis cretensis. Next base: position 35,779,298 of record NC_137177.1, read on the forward strand.
TTGGGGTTGCAGCGCTCATCTTGCTTTATTGGCCGGGGAGCCGGTTTACAGCTTCCGGGTCATGTGGTCAGCAAGACTAAGCTGCTTCTGGCGAACCAGAGCAGCGCACGGAAACGCCATTTACCTTCCTGCAGGAGTGGTACCTATTTATCTACTTGCACTTTGACGTGCTTTCGAACTGCTAGGTTGGCAGGAGCAGGGACCGAGCAACGGGAGCTCACCCTGTCGCGGGGATTCGAACCACTGACCTTCAGATCGGCAAGTCCTAGGCTCTGTGGTTTAACCCACAGCGCCACCCGCGTCCCTATCAGTCCTTTACTTACTGGCAAATTTACACTCATCTGCCTGTGGGGGAGACCTTGCTCTGTGCTCCTCCAATATTTATGGCCAGTCTGGTGGTTTTGGCCAAGCCCTATACCTGATCAGGTGTTGGACAGGTAAAGGTGTGGCTGAGACAGAAGAGGTTTGCAGGTACTGGTCATCATCTGATCATCAGGACTTGCAGTGTTCTGTGAGCAGCACTCTGCAAGCCCCACCAATGAGCTGATCGTCTGCATGGACAAAAACAGGATCCTTCACATTGTTGTGATGTCGGGTGATTGACTGGCCTGCCTATCAAGCTTGGCCTATAGGGGAGATAAGGGTCCATCCAGCGTCATGGCCAGATCCAGTTCCTAAACCCTGCAATAGAGCTTTCTCCATGTTGGTGCAATATCTATGGGACTCCCTTCTGCATTTTAGGAAACAAGTTAACTTTCTTAATCTTGATCCATTTTTATAGTACCTGCAGGCTAAATAAGGGAATATGACATATTGGATATCCTCTCTCTTTAAATATTGGCAAATGGCAGCCACAGAGGTGGCAGTGGGAGATCCCTCTGGCTTCTCCCTTAACAGAGCAAATACCTGTTTCAGGGGCATCTTTATCTGAAAAATAAGGTTTTGTGCATGTATGTGTTAAAAACACTACCATACACACTCACTCAGTGCCTGCACCCCTGATGCTTATCACTGCCTTCTCCCAGAAGCTGCTATTTGCCAAAATGTAAAGAAGGGGATGATCCTATCACAGCGCTCCATCACCTTGCTTAGTGTGGCCCCAGTTTATTTACACTGCAGAAGTTTCTCTTAAGAGCTCCTTGTGTTTGTTTGTGGCTGACTCTCTTGCTTTTGCAGCTGGAAGAACTCAGCAACTCCATGTATCCTCCTTATGGTGCCCAGTGTGTGAATGCCCAAGCCATTTCCCAGGTGGACTGGGGGCAGAGGCGATGGTGGGGGTGAAGGGTGGGGACGCTGGGTGGGGTACAGGGAGGACGTAGTCTATCCATCTGTGGCAGATAGGCAAGGTTGAATACTCCGGCTACTCCTTTTTAAATAGGAGATTCCCCCCGGCTCCCTCCTCCTCTCTCTCCCCAAGAGAAGCAGCATTAGGTGAAAAGGTATGTCTTCAGAGAAGAAGGGGGGCATCATAGCTTAGCTGCCTTCCATTTTTCCTTAATAAGACACCTCAGACAAAAGCTCCACCTGGCAGAAAACCCTGACTTGGAGGATGCGTCCACAGTCTAGGAGGAGGAGGAGGAGGAGGAGGCTGCCTGGTTTTTCTCTTGACTGTTTTCATTCAGAAGCCTCAAAAAGAAAAACAAAGGAAGCAAAAAGCAGCTGCGGAGCCGAGCAAGAAGACCCTCGCGCAGAACTACTTCTGGACTGTACACAGAAAGGATAAGTTAGATGGAGCCTGGTGGAAAAGGATGCAACTCCTGGGCCTCGGTGCACTGGGGACACACTGCAGATGCAGCATGGAAGCCAGCCTCAGGCAGAGACTCCTGCGCCCCACGACTGACAGAGGGTAAACAGAGAGCTCCAGTGCAAGGCCCTGGGGGATGTGGCAAGGGATGCTGGGGGAGCCCTCTAGGGCCATGCAGGGCTCTGGCTCTGACTGGTAAAATGTCCTGTGCCAACACAGAGAGATGCAGGTTCTAGGGCTTGGTTGCCTGCAGACAGTCCTTAGAACCAGGATCCACTGTTATTTTCCTTCTACAGCTCCAGACCAGTTTGCACACATGCTATGTGTGTACACACACAGTTTGACAGGCACAAGGCCAGCAAATTGAACGGTGATGTATTCCATCAGCCTCTCTGCTTCTGCCAAGAGTTGTCTGCCTCCAGTTTTAATATTTTCCCCCCCAGCATAGCATGAATGCTCATTTTCATGACTGTTTGTTTGGTGCCCCATCAACATTTTTTAAAATGCCAACTGTTTAATAGGAAACTGCCCCTGGAGGAGGGAAGTGGTCTTATGACTAGGGAAGGCCAAATTTATCAGAATTTCAGTTGAATTCCTCCTAATTATACAGAGTTTTCCTTAACCACATTTTTGCAAGCAATTTCCCCGAATGCATTTTTTTTGTATGTTATTTTCCTTAATGTATGCATTTTATGCACACTTTCCCCTAACATACACATTTTAAAAACATTATTTGGTTGGAGAACTGTGTTAGACTTCAGAGGAGTGTGAATTTTGAAGAATAGCTGTATTTTTATTTACACATTGTTTTAATAAGCACAACCTATGGAGTTCTTCATTAAAATACAAGCCAGACCCAAATTTATCCCCCAGGCCTATTTGTAGAGAGCTGGTGTAGTGTAGCAGCTTAAGAGACTGACTATGAATCAAGAGGTGTCCAGTTTGAATCTTGCCTCTGCCACAAACTGACTAGTTGTCCTTAGTCACTCTCAGCTTCAGTACCTCCTTCTGCAATATGGGGTATGATAATATCTTACAGATCTGTTGTTAAGCTTTACAGCTAGGGAGAGTACATGTGAAGGTGCTATACAGATGTTAAGTGTTACTATTTTAATTATCCTCATCATTGGGATCATCCAATCCTTGGTCTGCATGTTTCATTTCTGCTATGAAAAGGAGGACCCAGTTCCCCCTGATACCAGATTTGAAGGACAGGTTGTGGAACAGTTTATGGAACCACTTGAGGAGGGCAAGTTTGCTGGCTCCACAGCCCTTCACATGCTGCCAGGTGAACTTCTGCACTCTCTCTATTCAGCTCCAGTGGCGTAGCGTGGGGGGTGCAGGGGGGGCCGGCCGCACCGGGCGCAACATCTGGGGGTTAGGGTTAGGGGGCGCAAATCCATGGGTTAGGGGGCACAAATTACTTGCCTTGCCCCGGGTGCTGACAACACACGCTACGCCACTGTTCAGCTCTGCCCCTTGCAAATGCACACAAACAGCTGGTTTGCTAGAGGTGTAGAAATACTATCCCTGGGCTACCTCCTTTCTCTTCCCTGGGGCTTGTCCCTCATTTCTCACCCCCCCACCCCCACAACCCAGCCCTAGGAATCCCCAGACAGGCCTAACCCAAGACTATGCTAGGTTACCCCTACATCACATGCAGGGCTCTGGCGGTTGTTCCAAGGCAACAAAACAGAGATGCAAAACTTTCCCAGTGTTAACAACTTGGGGAATCTAATTAGGGTTCGCATTTGCTCACTCAGAACCCAGTGAGACAGTAATGCATAACCAGTGAAAAAAGACTCAAGATTATACATGAAATGAAGGTATATTATTCATTTGCTTCATTTAAGGTGTATTATTCTCTTCATATAGATAACTGTGGCATTTGAAGAAATGTGATATTGCAGTATAGTACCATTAGAACTTAATATGGATATCACCTCCAGATGGCCTCTACATTGAGCATTCATCCTGATTTGTCCACACAATGTTTATGGTGTCTGGTTTTTATTGAGCAAACGTTCCGATTTGTTTTCAGGGACGTTATATGACAATGGACATTCATTGTGATTGAATTGCTTGTGTGATGGTGTTATGCCTTCCTTTTAATCAGTTGTTTATCTCACACTTTTTAGTGCATCGCTTTCTTAACTGCATAAAGCTCGTTTTTTCTTTTTCTTTTAAGTGGCTTTGTTGTGCCGAGCAAACCTAGGTTTCCAGAAAATTCAGCCTCCTGACTTGGAGCCATCTAGTTGTGAAAATTAATTTCTAAGTTTGATGGCACATGTAGCATTTTGGAATAAAATATTTAAGCATCAATAACTGTGGGCTAGGATCCTGTGGCCTTTAGCTGGGTGAGAGGTTGTAAAAAAAGTTAGACCCCAAGCAGGCAGGTAGAAAGAGAGAGATTCTCTGAACACCTTTTATATATCAGAAAGATTGTGTTTTCTACCTTTTCTATCAATTTAATTACTTGCTTGGCAAGCCCATATAAGATGTAGATTCTGGGTGCCCATAATCTGTGAGCTCCTTCCTTTTCCAGCACCCCTTTGCTCAGGTCACTTTGACATTCCGTTGTCAATCATGTTATTGATTCCACATTTGCTGAGGCACTGTGGCTGTTGTTCTCATTGCACTTTTGAGTATCTTATTTATGCTGATGGGATAATGTTTCCTGTGACGACCTCATCAGGTTGCCAGGGCCTCTCATGACTGTCCCTGAGGGTCAACAGAAAGTTCCAAGCGGCCTGCACAATGTGGCAGAATTGAGCTTGTCGTTCGCTTTAGCCCATGACAGCTGCTCTACTGCCTGCTGGCGTTTGCTGCAGCTGATGGCTCTGCAGGCCTAGCTAACTCCAGATCAACATCCAGATTCTCCATGCGGATTAATGCACATGGGAGCCACGTCTGCCTTCCTGCAGGAGAAATTAGCGCTGAGGAGTATCAGGGGCAGGAATCTCGAGGACCATATTTCTTGGGATTTTTCTGACCCTCAGTTCCACCTTCCCCAGTTCTGGTGCTGCTGCAAGTGCTCCCAACTGCCTCCTTCTCCTGATCACCCTTAGCCTTGAACCCGGAGTCACTGCCAGAGCCATTTGGATACCTGGACCTGTAGTGCACTGCCCCTCCCTTGAGGCTTGCAGAGGATCTCGCATGGCCCAGTTAGTGTTTCTTTAGTAACTGATGGTGTAAGGATATGGATTGAGTGCTTAATGAGTTGAAGTCCCATAGAAGAATTCTTTGTTAATGCATAGGACTGCTGAAGGCAGGGGTTAATGCAGCCTTCACCAACATGGTGCCCTCCAGTTGTTTTTGGCTACGTCTGGAGTTGTATCCAAAAGCATCTGGAGGGCACAAATTTGGCAAAGACTGGGTAGTGTGTACCCCCCCAAAAGCTGCATTTAAAATCACAAGAAGCAGATAAGGTATGCAAACTTTAATTTGTATTACTAGTCCGCTTGTGTTCTCTTTCCCTCCCAAGCTCTTCTAAACCTTTGTGAAAACTGTAGTCTACTGAACAAATGAATGTGGTTTGTAATTTTTTAAATGTTGTTATGCTTGTTAACACATGAAACGATCATCGTGGAAAGGGGTGGAGTCCAATTTTTGTAAAGTCAGCTCATAAATAGTTATTAAACTTTCTATAGGACAAAAGTTTTGTGTGTATATTTGGTAGGTAAGTTTATTTTGTGTCTTTGGTTTTGACATCTAACTTGGCAACACTGCAATTTAGCAGCATCCAGTCGCTCCTGATGTGCTTTACGCTGCAAATGGTATCACAACTCCTTTTCCAGACTTCTGGAGTCCAAATCACATCCTGTAGCCAAGTGGGCGGTAGGATTTAATTAGGATGAGAGTCCAAATACTTGAACCCCCCCTCCAGATTCCTAATCATGATTGCCTACCCCCACCAATTTAGAAGGCAGGGGAAGAAAATAAATAGAAAGGCAATAATATTGGGAAAGGCTGAGGTACGTAGTGTATGAAACAAAGTAGGCTCCCAGCAATCCCACAAAAAGCTTGGATTATCCCAGACTTATGCACCCAGTACTCCGGAGGAGTGTCCCCTGCCTAGTACCAAACCATCACTTCTGCCCCAATGCTGCTTTCTGTGGGTACAAGCAAGATGCTGTACACAAGTGGGCCTGCTGTGGTCAGATTTACCCACATCCTTTGCAAGGCTTATGGCTATGTTTTCCCCCCTGAGAAGTGTTAAGATTCTGGAGAATCTGGATTCTGCCCCTTGTGCCACTATCTGCATTTTTTTCTGTTCTTGTACTGAATTGCAGAATACAAACCATCCGTGATCATCAGAGGTGGCAGCCACATTTCCTACCTGGCTGGACAGCAATGCCCAGTGCAGGGAGATGGTTATGGAGCACCAGGTTCTGTGAATATTCACAGAATATTCTCCAAGAAACAATCGGCTCTGCATCACAGGAGTTATAACACGGCTGTTTGGGACTGTAGTACTTAGTCCTGCCAGGGTGTATAGAGCTTGCTTTGACAAATAAGCAGCCCAGGGGCAAGTCCTGTGGCTTCAGTGAGTAGGCAACACATTCGACCTCTTTTTTTCCATCTGTAAATTGGAATTAACAATGGACTACCTTGCTGAGTTGTTAGGTAGGCAAGCACAGGAAGGATTGCAAATTCCTTTGCAAAATAAATGTATTGCCTATAGTGTGAAAATATACGTTCCCAAGCTGTGTCCACCAGTGGCATCACTTCTCAACATAAGTGAGAAGGGCCTGGAAGACTCGTTTATAATCCTAGGTGGGAGGAAAATCCTAGGTGGGAGGAACTCTGCACATGCCCATGTTGCGGGCCTGAGAACTAGATAGGTTCTGAAGTCAAAGGAAGGAACCTGGACTGTGAATGTTGTTCAAGGGAGGATCGGTGTCCATGGCAAGCCAAAAGTGTCTCACTCGCTTCCTCCCTCCCTCTCGCTCTTGATGTGGCTCAGCTTCCTGGCCTGACAAGGATATTTCCTCCTCCCCTGCTGAGCTGGCAGCTATGGAAACGGCAAGCCTTGCTCTCTCAGAACAGACCTTGGCAAAGAGGCCCTGCTCAGACTGGAAGGGTTTGCAGTGGTGGGAGCTCACTAGGATTGCCCCCCGCCCCCATTGCTCCGCTTTCCAACTTTGGCCAAGGGGATTTGCAAGATAAGCAACCTGCTGGTACCTACAGGCCAGAGGGACATGAGCTCAGGGACAGTGGCAGTGGCCCCTGTGGCCAAGAACGTGATGGTGTATCGCAACGGGGACCCCTTCTTCCACGGCAGGAAGTTCGTGGTGAGCCACCGGCGGTTCCTGACCTTTGAGGCCTTTTTGAACGAGGTGACCAGCACAATCCACGCCCCCACGGCCATCAGAAGCATCTACACCCCCCGGCACGGTCATCGGGTCTCCGACCTGGGCGAGCTGCAGAATGGGTGCCAGTACGTTGCAGGAGGCTTTGAGAGATTCAAGAGACTGGAGTGAGTAGGCACTTGGAGGCTGGCTGTGCTGCCTGCCCTACTGATGGCAGCAAAATATCTGCCCCCCTCCCCAACCCCAAATAATCCCAGGCTCTCTGCAGAAAAGCAGCTCCACCGACTGTGAACCTGTTAGCTATGTTGACAGGCAGGGACGGATGAAGTCAGGTATGAGGGCATTGATTTCCTACCAAAAATGAGGGTGTCTTCTCACCTGGGGCACTGCAGGATGCCACATTTTTATTTGAAAGTAGCTGCTGGTGTGTGTGTGTGGGGGGGGAACTGCGCAGAGGGGAGTTAGGCTTTCAGCACAGCTGTCCTGCACCATTTCCGCAGATAAAAACTGTCCTCCCAAGCTGCAGTTAGCTCTGTAGGGAAACATGTGCTGGTTCAATGTGCACGTTTTCTGCTGTTGAGCAAATAACAGGATTGGGGGGGGGGGGGAGGTCATTTAAACCTGAAAGACCATGCCAAACAGAGTTAACCCTTTCTCCCATATGCTGTCCCTGATCCTATCCAATGTTTTTGTTTTCACATACAGCCGCCTCGTGGCTGTGAGCGTTTTAGGAATAGGTTTGGGAGGTGACTAGAAATAGACACTGAATCTCGCTGTGTCTGGCAAGTCCTCTTATAAGAAAACTCAGAGAGCTCCCTCTGCTGGCACGTGGTATTTTATTTGTTTATTTATTAAATTTCCATGCTGCCCTATAGCCGTAGATGTCAGGGCCGTTCACATCATAAAATTCTCATATAAAAACACACACAAAATACATAATAAGCATAAGAACAAAGACAACCCAATAATGCCCCCTCCCACCACACATTAAAAGGGCATCGGATGTTATTCCGCCCAAGGCCTGGTTGAAGAGGAACATTTTCTTTGGGCACCTAAGTGTATAATGAAGGCACCAACGGAACCTCTCTGGGGTAAGCATTCCACAAACACGGAGCCACTGCAGAAAAGGCCCATTTTCGTGCTGCCACCCTCCGGCCTCCTTGCGGTAGGATCTCCTACATGAGTCCTGATGGCATGAGTGGAAGTTAAGAGCATAAGCAGAGCCCACCTGCTGGATCAGGCCAGTGGCAATCTAGCCCATCACCCTTTTAACCCCCAACATTTCTCTGATGAAAATAGGGACGTCCTATTCAGTAGTAGTAGTAGTAGTAGCAGCAGTAGTAATACCCCACCCATCTGATTGGGTTGCCCCAGCCACTCTGGGTGGCTTCCAAAGTATATAAAAACTATAATAAAATATTAAACATTAAAAAACTTCCCTATTCAGGGCTGCCTTCAGATGTCTTCTAAAGTAGGGATGCCATATGTCTGGGTTTTCCTGGACACGTCTGGGAATCAGATTGTAAAAATGGTGGCCAGGCAACTAGGCCCAAAGGCCCAAAGACTGACTTGTTTTTTGGTCAACAACTTTGTCTGGATTTTCGCTCTTGGGAATATAGCAACCCCATTCTAAAGGTTGCACAGTTACTTATCTCCTTAGCTCAGGGGTCACATAACTGCATCCTCTCCCACATTTCTCTGATGAAAAGAAAAGCAGAACATTCTGGGATCAAATCAGAAACCAGGATGGTTTCTGTAAATCCAGGACTGTCCCTGGAAAATAGGGGCACTTGGAGGGTCTCTCATCCTGTTCTTACTCTGGCCCTCTGGGAAGCGCACAAGGAAGACCTGAGTGCCACAGCAACATCTCTCCCCATTTGTGATTTCCGTACCCATACAGGAGGCCCCACAATGGATTGTGTGTCCCCAGGGAGACTCCCCTCCTGGATTGTGACAGCAGCAAGTATGTGATGTCAGCCCACAAACATCACAGGCATTATCCCCAGCAAGTATTGTGTATGCGTGGGCTCCTGACATACAAAGCTGATGTGCAAGGTAACAGAACAGTCTGAATTTCAGCGCCTCTTATCCCACAGTCCGCTGGGAATACAGTCAATCTTCTGGCAGGCAACAAAGGCTGATATCTGGTGGTCAATGTTTAGTGCAGCCTTCCTCAACCTGGTGCCCTTCAGATGCTTTGGACTACAGCTCCCATCGGCCCCAGCTAACATGGCCCAAAACAGGGGTGGGTGGGTGTCCAAAGTCTGGTGGCTTTTGGAGGGTCCCAGAGAGAAGAGGTGACTCAGCCCTTTGCCTGAGACTTGTTGAGTGACTGAGGTGAAACATTGTGATTATTATTAGGAGAGAACTAGAACCTTTCTGCAAGTGCTTTTGACTTTGGAGGTCATGGCTGAGGTTTCGGAGGGACAGGGCACACAAGTCTAATGAGGCTTCTATTGAGGGGCTATATTTTGCTAGAAATAATGGGGGGGGGCATGTTGGACTTAATATTTCTAGAAATGTTTCTCATTTTTTTAGATAAGTGGTTCTTCTTGTCTGTACAGTCTTCTAGGTGCTGTGTGGAGGGTTGGTGAAGTCACCTGTAAGCAATCTTGCTTGGGGAGGCTTTTCCTCTTGTGATTTGGCTGCCTTTGCTTGCTGATTTGATGGTAGCATTTATTGCACTCCATGAAATAAGGACCCCAGCTTGATTACTGCCATTAACCAGAAGAGGGCATCCCTTGCTTTTGACTTTCAGATGTCTCTTGAAGACCTTTTTATGTCAACAGGCCTGTTCAGTTGTTTAAATTTTTAAAAAGACGAGCCAGTCAATTATTATGATTGTTTTGTACTGTTTTGAGGCACTTTACAGGTGTGTGTGTGTGTGCGCGCACATTGTTGTACATTGCCTTAATATATTTTATGGGAGTAGGCAGTTTATAAATATTTTAAAGAAATAAATATTTTGTTTTAACATGCAGTTTCCCACTTTGGGGGCCTTTGGGCCAAAAAAGTGTATAATTTGTAGTTGTTATAATATCCTGGATTAGGACCCTAGTCTTTATTTGCTCCTCAAGAGCGTTGGGGGATTTTAATGGTCGTTGACAGTTAGGGATGTTAGCAGAAGAGAAAGGTAGGTGTGAGACAGACAGAGGCAGCATTTTGGAGGGCTGTTACAGTACGAAGTTGGGGGTCGTTTCTGGCTTTTGTAAACCATAGTGTCTCTGGCTTTGGTTGCCTCCAAAGAGTCACTATTTTCTGGGAGAGGGGCGGGATTCAAGGGAACACCATAACTTTAGGTTTGCACAACAATTAACGTTGTTCACCACTGCTGTTCAGGCTGCACAGGAAACAAAATTGGTTCTAGAAATTTGTTCTGATTGTGCAGATAAAATATAATGGATAGAATTCCACAGGATGTGATATTAGTGTGTGAAAACAATCAAGCACCAATGATCCCCAGGCATGTACCTCCAGATGATGGAGATGTCAGGCGCCATCCTGACTCCCTGGCATCTTCATTTGTTCACAAGTGGCCGATAGTCAGGTTCACAATGTGCCTGGCTCTTGGCTAATTTCGAACACTGGCAATAAAGCAGCAGCAGCAGCAATGGCCATGGTGCTGCTGGTGCCTGCTTACTTGCTCACCCCTGCAAGTCCTGGAGGGCACCCCTGCTATACTGCAGCACTTTGTTGCAGATCCAAATAGTTTTTTTAATTAATCACCCAAATGTTGCTGTTTATAAAGATCACATTGGCTTCGTCATGGGACATTAATTCCACCAAACAAGAAGCTGTAAAGCTAAATTACATGTCCAATCCATAGCAGAGGAGAATGAGACTTGGCAACAGTAGACTTAACCAGACCCAATCAGTGAGCCAGACTTGAGCTGGGATTTGACCTCTGCTTGCACACCCTGTTCATTTTCTTCCCTCACTGCTTTGACAGCTACCTAAACCCTGAAATGAAGCAGCTCAATGGGAACCAGAAGAAAGACAGAGTGCAGGTGAGTTCAAGAGCGGGGCAGGGAAAGGCCTCGGCTGTTAGTAAACAGCTGATGCGGCTTTAAAGGATGAGCAGTCTAAAGTGGTTTTCACACACACAAAAATACTTTTATTGGCGCATTAGGCACTGTGGAAGCAAAAGAATAAGCTTTGCCTTCAGGCTTACAGTCTGGAAAAGTTACTCTCTCTGCTTGGCCCACCCACTCCAATATAGTCCAGTCTCTCAGAAGCCAATGCAGTGAAGCAAACCTGCAAGAGGGCTCTGAACTGCTGTTTCCATGTTTTTAGGCTCAGTAGAAAGCAGCTTTAAGTGATTTTAAATGTTTGGTGTTTTATTATGCTTTTATATTTGTTGGAAACCACTCAGAATGGCTGAGGTAACCGGTCAGATGGGTGGGGGTACAAATAGTAGTAGTAGTAGTAATAATAATAATAAATGTGTGTGTTTGTACACAAATTGCAATGCCTGGTGGCTGATGCAAGTAAGTTATTCACCCACCCACCCACCCACTGATTTTTCTCTTAAATATAGCAACAAGACCTTGAACTATCTATCACTGTTGTGATTCTACTTAGGTCGAAAGGCAAGCAGTGCAGGGGTACAGAATGGTCCACTCATTGAAGATGGTGATATGCATTATATAGGTTAACCTCTGAAGAGTAAATCTGCGGAGGAAGGTCTGAATCTTCCTCAGGCTGAGTGGAACCCCTTGAGTTAGTCCCATCCACCTTACAAGACTAAAAATCATACAATTGGAAGGGAACCACGTGGGTCATCTAGTCCAACCCCCTTTAATGCAGGAATCTTTTGCCCAGTGTGGGGCTTGAACCCATGACCCTGAGATCAAGAGTTTCATGCTCTACCAACTGAGTTGTGTATATATACAGTAAAGCTTTAGTCACCGTAGCAGCAAGATGTGCACTCAGCAAGCTATTGTGAAGGCTTCTTTCTGTGTTGGTGACAACAGAGACCTTGTCTTAGCAGTGCCTCTTAGGAACAGGCCTGCCAAGGCCACAGTGACTCACTGCTGTGTGCCATAGTTCTGGGCTTAGCGGGGAGGGCAGCAGCCCATTAACCTGTTGTTGGCTGTCTGGTTTCAAATTCCGAGTTTGAACTCTAGAATGCATAAACCTGTCAGGCTTTCCTGGGCTGCCTCTGTCTTCTGAGTCACCCCATGTCCGTCGCTTGTCAGACTTGGTCCTCCCTCCCCTCTTCTGGTCTTCCAAAAATCAGATTGTAAGGTTGCTGGGGTAGAGACCCCTGTTGGTCTCTCTTTTCTGTTTATGCTTATCTGCAGAGCACCAAGAGCACGGCTGGAGATCTCCTGTTGTCAATAACAATTTTGGTGTTTCTGGTCTTCAGAGCTACCCAGTTATTCCCCAGAAGATGCCTGTTTCGACACAGTGGAGGAAGCAGGCAAACTTGCCCTGCATTATACAGTGAGTGACTCCCTGGCTGCTTCTGACAATTTCCCCTTTGGAGCAGTAGAGAAAGCAAATGTTCTTTGGACAGTGGTGGTGGGGGGAGTGCAGGGATTATTAGGAAAGGGTCTGAAGGCAGAACATGCCCCGTCCCTCACTCCAGGCCTGATTCAAGCCATGTTTCTTGACTGTTATAGGGGTAAACGTCTTGGCACAAGGGCTTCGTGCTGCTTTTAGCTGGTGTGTGGTTAGCAAAAATGTATAAACCTGAATTGAGTACCTGTTGGGTGCAAGGCGGCTTGGAGGTTCCTGAAGCAACAGTGGCATTAAGTGTCTTGTTGTATGTAGTTGGTGGATTTGGTGGTCGTCATTGTATATACCATCAGTGTATACCATTCATACACTGGTTCATTTTGGTCAGCATTGTCTACAGTGACTGGCGGTGGTTCTCCAACATTTCAGGCCAGGTTCTCTCCCAGCCCTACCAGGTGCCACTGGGGTTTCAACTGGGACCTTCCATATGCAACCATGCCACAGAGCCACGCCCCTTCCCAAAGGAATGGAGAGCTTACACATACAGGCAACTATAGAAATCATGCCCTATGCAGCCTGTCCCTTTGCTTCTCTGTTGAAGTGTTTTTCGCAACGGGGACCTGCTAAGCCCCCCCTTCCGCCTGATCCTCAACAAGAGCACCCTGCAAGAGTGGAGTGCCGTCCTGTCCATCTTGTCAGTCAAGGCGAACCTGCGGACTGGGGCTGTTAGAAGGTGAGTACTTTGAACAAGCTCCACCCCTTTTGCCTGCCTTTCGCTTTCCAACAACGAGATTCTTTGGGAAATGGACCCAAAGGTTTTTGTCTCCTAGGAGGCACCTCTATGTGGGATTTATTGAATTCTGGAACACTGGCTATTTATGTGTTGTTTAGTGCCAAAATAGACTATTAAGTAGTTTACAAGTAGAAAAACCAGCTCAGTCATGAAGCTCACTGGGCAGCCTTCGGCCAGTTACTCTCTGCCCAACCCACCTCACAGGGTTGTTATAAGGATAAAATGGGGAAGAATCCCGCCTTGAGCTTGAAGGAGAAGTGGGGTATAAATGCCATAAATAAATAAAAGTAATTGGACTTGCTAGATTCTTCCTCTGAAAGTGCCCATTCCTAGGAATATGTGCAACAAGGTTTGTTGACTGGGGGTTACAAGCAACCACATGGTCTGTAGGAAGAGATCTGCATTCTGTTTCATATTGGCATCACTGTCATGGTTTTCCTCCCAAGGAATTTAGGGAACTGTAATTTGGCAATTCTGCTCAAAGTCCCAAGCTGTCAACACAGTTCCCAAGGGAAGACAGTGACATTTAAAGCCACATTGTTTTGTACAGTAGGTTTAATGTTGGAATAGAATACCAATTCTTTATTATTATTATTATTATTATTATTATTATTATTATTATTATTATTATTATTATTTAATATTTTACAGTAATGCAGAAAGGTGCAAAGTTTGTTCTCAAGGCTTTGTAAGCATTTTGGTTTGCTAGTTTCACTTCAGATTTATAGTGAAGTTTCAGAAACTACTTTATACTGAGGCGGACCATTAACCCATCTGACTCAGTATTGCCCACACTAACTGGCAGTGGTTTTCCAGGGTTCTCTCCCATGCAAAGGTTGTTTTCTGCATGCGAAGCAGGTGCTACACCACTGAGCTATGGTCCTTCTCCATTCAAATACAGAACTTTCTCTCCATCCTCAATCTCATTCCCAGTATAGATTTCCCTGCCTGTTATAGATACTTGCTTTTCTGTTTCTGGCCAGGCTCTGCAAGCTCAATGGTGATGCCGTTTCCACGGGTGAAGATCTGGTGAGCGGCAACTACTACGTTGCAGTGGGCCTGGAGAAGTACAAAGACCTGCCCTACTTCGAATTGCTGGTGCCCCCAAAGATAACACACCAGCCAATTCGGTAGGTGGCTGAAGTCAGTGGGGGCCAGTTCAATTGCCACTCCTTAGATGGCCATAAGTCCGTAAACACCAGCCCCTCCCACTCCTTCGTGGTTGTGTTCATGCTGCTAAAACTTGTTCAGTCCCTCTTGTTCCAAACATAGCCCTTTAAAACAAAATAAAAATCAATCATGATCCTATTTGTAGGCCGCTTTTCTACAAAACAAATAATGCTCTTACAACCAAGGAAACAGGAATGCATTTCAAAATCAAAAAGTGCAAAAACAATGTCCTAATTACATAGTAAAACAACACAATAGCAGATATAACAACGTACCAAAGGCAACTTTTTAGCACTATAAGAATTATTATTTTAAAATAAATCTTACCTGTCCAGACCCTCTTTCCCTAACTAAATTTATCCAGGTGTGGGCCGCAGTGAATTTCCTGCTTCTATGATTACAGGGACCACTCAAATAGCAGACGAATGAGCCACAATCGAGGGGTAAGTTTTGCTGACTTCCCCAGGGATGGTGCTGACCAGGGATTCTGCTGGTTGAAGGGGCAAGGGTGGGGACAGGACTTCCAGATGGGTTGGTGTGTCATATGGTGGGTTTGGTGGTGCTCATGCAGAATGGCCAGCCCATGTTTTTTCTCAGATATTTTATGAGAAAAATATTTTATTCTAGATTTTCCCTTTCTGAGAAAAATCCATTTTTTAAAAAAAAGGGTTTCCAGTGACCATTGGGTAGCACCCAAGGAGTTGTTAGATTCTTCAAAAATAGTGTGATTTCTGCAAAACGCTTGCTTCCCTGTGTGATGTATTGGGCTGGTCCACCCTCATTTCATCAAATAAAAGAGATCACAGGGAAGCTAAAATCTCACATTGCTAAATCTCAGTGCATAGGATTTCCTGATGTTGTGCCACAAAAGTCTGCCCTTTCCATTGCCACGGCTCAAAACCCAATTGAAATGTAGAGATAGGCTTTGGTTCCTCTACTCGGAATTCCAGCCCTCTGGGTCTGCCTGTCTTTTTAAAATGAAGCAGCCTTGGGTTAAGTTAACAATTAATTTGATTTATTCACAATTACCCTGGTGGGAATTTTATATCTTCTTTTTTTCCAGTTAGCTAAGCTCCACCTGGCTCCGCTAGAGGGGTCCAGTGACTCAGCACTCCTTGAACCGCCACAACAGGTAGAGAAACACAAACAGCAGCTCTGGGGAAATGGGGGCTTCTCCTCATGCTTCTCTTTCGTGTTGACTGAAAAAGGGAGCTTGTGATTACATGGTCATCAGTAAAAGTGCACAAATAATATTACTGCAAAGAACTTAACAAAGGCCCCATAAGGTTTGTGCAGCCTTAAAAATTCATTGATGTCATATTTTTAAAAACATGTTTTTATTGTATGTATCTCTCCCTTCCATCATTAAATACTTCTATCTGCCCCCCCCCCCGAAAAGCAAATGGTGGCTCTTAATATGCCATTTGGGACAAATGTTTGAACCATTTAAGACAGGGGTGAGCAATCTCCAGACTTCAGGCCAGATTTGGCCCTGTGTGGGTTCCAGTTTGGCCTGTGAGACTGTTTTCCCCAAACTACACCCATCTTCCCCACACCTGATGTCATATAGAATAATAGATTCACAGAACTGCAGAGTTGGAAGGTGTTATAGTCCAGTCCCCTGCAATGCAGGAATCTCAACACATAGTCTTTCATCCAGTTTTAAACCATACTGGATCCTGCTTAGCTCTGCAAATGTAACATCAGGTATAGACGTAGGTAGATCATCTGCATGACCAAATTCCCTGTGGGGCACTTGATCATGGTTCATTGCCCATCAGCAGGTGAACTCAACCCATGGTTGCACAGCCAATCCCTCCAGAATGCAGCTTTACCAAGCATCGGCCTGCCCAAGCTCCTCTTGCTGCAGCCCCCAAGCAGCTAGCATCGTAATGACCCTGTGAGGGTGGGAACAGAAGGTCATCAGGCCCACTGGGCCAGGAAGACTCCACACCCCGATTTGAGATGGTGCATTTTCAAAGTGGATGAATCTCCATGAGGTTGCCATTGAGTCCACCCTCTAGAATTAGAGAGTGATGACAAATGATGGATGTGCTGAAAGCACTTGTTCTCTGGCTACCCAAGTCTGCCATTTTATTTTGTGGGGACCCTTTCCCCAAGTTTGCTTCAGCATGAGAATATGGAGTGGGAAAAGTCATCCTGTGGTGTGTCTTCCACCTTAGCAATCATTGTGTGGAAACAGCCCTGCTTCTCCCTCAAACCCGATGGCCAGCTCAAAAGTGACAAGGTAGCACACATGGTTCTCTTCCCCACTGTTATCCTCACAACTCTGGGAGGTAGGTTAGCCTGGGAAGCTATGACTGGCTCAAGGTCACCCAGTGGCCGAGTGGGGATTTGAGCCCTAGTCTCCTGGGTCCTAGTCCCACACTCTAACAACTACACCACACTAGCTTTCTTTTTTTGGTGGAAAGAGCCTAGTTGTGTCAGCAGTGAAATGTGAGTGTAGGAGCTCACAAGTGACAGCCATGGCAACTTGTGTGATTGTGAAGAAACATCTCACCTGAGCATCAGCACTCATAAATGTGGAGGTGGTGGGGCTCCCAGCTCAAATAAGGCACCACTCCTAGAAATAAATTTCTCCTGAGAATGATAAAATTGTCTCACACTTGCAGCTGAACCTTCGGAGAGTGCAGTCCACAGGGATTGTGCAGAAGGAGAGCAGCCAGAATCTTTCCGCGGTGACGCGGAAAGGCAGGAAGCACCTGCGCAAGGAGCCAGACTCCATCTTCCACGCCAAGCCAGGCCAGGCCGGGCGTATCAGGAGGAACTCAAACCAGAATTCTGACCAAGGTAAAAAGGAAAAGGAGGTTTTCTTGCTTGGAATGTCTGTCAGCTAAGCCAGCCCCACCAGACCTCCTCCTCTTCCTCCCCTCAACTGTCATCCTGGGGGCAGCCATTCTCTCAGGCTGCCTCAGGGGGAGAGATGGGAAGCAACAGGGCTAATGTAATCAGCTTTGCTGGAGGATCATTTCCATCAGGCCCCACCTGCCCCTGAATTCTGCCAGCTGGTCAATATAGGAACTGCTGTGTAGTGCCTGAGTTTTTTATTTCCCTCTCCCCTCCCTGTTCCTTTTCCCTTGCGTGCTGTGTGAATTTTTAGCTGATAAGCCTGTCTTGTTTTGATTGCATGTAAGCCACTCTGGGAGCCTTTTGGGCTGAAGAGCAGAGTACAAATGTTATTAATGAATGAATGTTGCACATAACACAAAGATAGCCTCATTGGTCATTAAGAAACAAAACTCAAATCCCTATGAGGGGCAGTGTATTCATTTAGGCCAACCAAATGTCTTTATTGGTTGGTTTAATATGGATTGTAGTATCCTTAATACAGTAGTAATAAAGATGGTAGAATTCACATAAAGCCCAACCGCATGTAGTATGACCTGTGAAGGTTGTGGAAGGTCTCAGGTTGAGCCAGCTTGATTTAAATTTAGGCAGTGCCCCCTGAAGGTTCCGTCTTCCTGTCTTCCATGAATTTGTCCTTAGCTGGTGGCAAGAACTGTGTTTTGGCGTAGTGAATCCCATCCATCATGTGTGAGAGATGTTGAAAACTTCTCTGGAATATGACGTAGCTGTGTTATTCAGAAGTACCTCTTGGGTGAAATGAAAGGGTGCTCCTAATTTAAAGGGGAAAGGTCATAGGATTCCCCCAAAGTGAAGAAGACTTCAGACTTGCAGGCCATTTGGGTAGGCTGCCTTTGCAATCCCATTTCCTCTGGTAAGGATGCCCCAGGATACGAAATAATGTTTTCTCAAAATGTCTTATTTTCCTACAGATGAAGGAAGTGTTTACAAAATAAAAGGTGTAAGGGAAGAGATACAGAATGCCCAGGAAATCAGAGATGATGAAAACACGCAGGTGGAATTGCCTCTTGACCAGGTATGAGGGGGTTATGTGGGCCTCTCTTTAGGTCAACATCTTCTGGATTGATTTTATGAATGGAAACTCTCACCACCGCAAAGAATCCCAGTGGGTGACGAAACTTCAGCAGGAAGAATTCACTCTCAAAATGTGTCTAGGGGAGGAGTTATGGAGAACTCTGAATATTGGGTTGGAGTCTCTTTGCCTTTACATTGACTCGAAAGCTGAAAGCTTTTTTAGATCTCCATCCTCACACAAGGAGCCTGTTGTTAAATTTTACATTCCAATTGTGGCCATGATTCTAAAAAGCAGCTGGCTTTGTGGCTGTGGCCAACTTACTGTACAGCCCTCTACACAGAAGCAAGTCCCATTTTCTTCACTGGGACTTACTGCTGTATGGAGCAACAAAGCACTTCTCCAGCTGTGTGTTGTGAATCCTCTTGGGCCTCTTCAATTTTATCTCCCCTTTTTTCCAGAAAGCTGCAGAGACTGTAGAAGAGGAAGTTGTGCCCAAAAGTGAAGCTTTGCAACGCAGGAAGGTAAAGTAGCCGTCTCATAGAAATGTGCATATTGTCTACAGCACCTTTCACAGAAAAAAACGTATCCATAGTTTAACCCCTTCACCTTAGAAAAGGTGGTTAATCACAAAATATCATTTATTCTTGCATGTGTTACCTTTTTCTAAGACAGGGGTGGGGTACATCAGTGGCCCTCCACATCTTGCAGGACTCCCAAGTCTCACTGTCCCCTGCAGGCAGCATGGCCCAATGGTCAGGGATGATGGGAGTTGTAGTCCAGCAACACCTGGGACACCACAAGTCCCCCATCCCTGTTCTCTTCCTACAGCCCTCCTACTCCAGCAGTTGCACCCCAGTTCAACCTTCCTTCC
This sequence comes from Podarcis cretensis, assembly GCF_951804945.1. Lineage (NCBI taxonomy): Eukaryota > Metazoa > Chordata > Lepidosauria > Squamata > Lacertidae > Podarcis > Podarcis cretensis. Next base: position 35,798,549 of record NC_137177.1, read on the forward strand.
AAAGCCCTCTAGATGCTTATTTCAATGTTTTTTGGAGACAGCACTAGCCTTGTTTTTTTAATTTCTAATTCTTTATGCATCAAGTAGGTTGAGAATACTGACAAACTACAGAAGGCCCACACAATTCAGAGTTCTGCTGGTGACTCACAGGAAGAAGTGACAAGAAAGCCTCCTTTCCATCCGGCTTGAAGAAACTTTGTTTCACCTGAGAAAAGACTGTGGTAACACAAAGAACCAGCAAGGCTTTTCCTAGATATGCGTGTGTGTGAGATCCTTAAACAACCACATGCTGGTTTTGTGCAATCTTTGACTCAAATGCTTATCTTATGGATGTTCTTACAATAAAGATGTAGCATTGGAATGCTCTCTACTTTGGAATGTACATCTGAGGATCACTTCACAGAGGTGGGCTGTGGTGGTGGGATCCAGGAGGCAGAAAGGGGCGCAGACCTCAATGGGACTGTGTGAGACAACTGATACTTGCTAGTTTAATACAGTGACACACACACAAATATGGGAATGGGTAAACAGGTCAGTTAACAAAATAAAAAAATTCCTTCCAGTAGAGACCAACTAAGTTTGTTATTGGTATGAGCTTTCATGTGCATGCACACTTCTTGAGATACACTGAAACAGAAGTCACCAGACCCTTATATATAGTGAGAGGGTGGGGAGGGGTATTACTCAGAAGGGTGGTGGGAATGGGTGATTAGCTGATAGGTGTGGTAAACCTGTTGATGACTGGTAACGACTGCAATTCCCACCACCCTTCTGAGTAATACCCCTCCCCACCCTCTCACTATATATAAGGGTCTGGAGACTTGTTTCAGTGTATCTCAAGAAGTGTGCATGCACACGAAAGCTCATACCAATAACTTAGTTGGTCTCTAAGGTGCTACTGTAAGGATTTTTTGTTTGTTTGTTTCGACTACGGCAGACCAACACGGCTACCTACCTGTAACCACGACAGTTAACATCAACCAGGGGTGTGCAAGAGAAAGTGTGCATGCATTCACTTCACTTTTCCAAGGGATTTGTGCAAAAGTTGGGTCCAGTAGAATTAATCTGAGCCTTGAGAGCACATCGTGCGGGAAACGGGTGTCCAACTGCCTCCTTCAGTTCTAAGTGCTTTTCAAGGGAGAAGGTAGTAAGGAACCTCATCATCTCATGATCAAGGGGGCAGTAAGCCAGGAGTTCGGGGCTTTACGTGGGCTGGGAGACATCATTGTGGCAGTGCAAGTCAGACTGGCAAACTGTGTCTTAAAATAATTTTTTCTCAATTCTTGTTCATACTATAACCACATTTGCTATAAAATTGATTCAGACCCAGATTTGGGATTGAAAATGTCTTGATGGTCCTGCTAGATGGTCTACACCAGTGGAGGGTGCGTGCGAGTATATTGGCTCTCCTATAGCTTTTCAGCTTTTAATACTAATATGTTTTGAAGGGAGGGAACTGGCACTACACTTTAGTGACTTAACTGGCTGATAGCAATCCTAGGGGACTGCTGCTCTGCCCCAAGGCTCCTCTTGGCTGTGTCACCCTCCTGTGCCCTCCCCATTCATTTGCTCAGGGGCCCTTTCATTTCTTGGATGGATTTTTAAATGTCATTGTAAACTGCCTTGGGAACTAAGGCTGAGAGATGGGGCACAAATACATAATTGCAAGGCTTGATTTAAATATGAGGCAGTGTGGGGAGACAGACTGTTTAATAATGCATCTCTGTCTTCAAGCAAACTTATACATTAGCATTCACCATATACTGTCAGTACAAAACATTTATTTAGTGTCAACAGTGCGTAACACCCCTCTCAGTTCCAGACTAAGGTTGCCATATTTTGAAGAACGAAAAAGAGAACACATTTGCTAACTTCTAATTACCTCATGGTATGTCACTTTCAAATGTACTTTGTTCTTCTTTCTGATGTTGTCTGGCCCAAGCATATTTCTCTGTAGATCTTATCTTATTCAACAACTGCTTATTGCTTAAGAGATAAGCATGAAATTCCTTGCAAGTAAAGTGCTTATAATTATATTGTACTAGCAATATACTCCGCAGCGATTCCAAGGATAAGTGGCCTCTTTCTTTGCTCCACCAACTCTGCATCAAAGAAAAAATGTGTTCCATATTTGCATTATCATGTGATGCAACAGCAAAAAAAAACTGTGCAATCTTCAAAAGTTCTGAGTGGCACATGTTTTGGGAAGTCTCAAAGTACTTGGTCCACTTCTGATGTGCCTGAAGATTAATGAACCTATCATCACCTTTGTATTGATCCACAAACTTCTTGAGGTTGCAGAATTGATCAAAGCATTTCACATCATCTATGGACACATCCCTGTCCAGGAGAAATTTTATGGAAAGTTCTACCTTATCCCACTCAAGTGACTCACTAAGAGACATCCACATGAAGCATGAAAACTCTTTCATGCACTCCATCCATTTTCCCAGATATTCTATGCAGCTGTCATATAAGCTATTTACTTCTGCATAGAATTTGTTACATTCTGCACCAAGACCCTCCTTACACTTTTCTTCTAGAAGGCTCTTAACTTTGAGGGACATAAAGTTGTTGCTTTTATGTTCATTGAGCACGTTCTGAACACAAAGCAGAACTTTCAGAACCTCTACAACTGAATTATTTTCCCTTTCGAGTTCTAAAATATATGAGTGAAACATACTCATGAGAGACTGCAAGTGCAATAAATAAACCTCACTAAAAGCGTGTTCAAAAAACCTTTTTAACACTGTTGGTGGATTATTCTGCGAGAGAAAAAATGCCTTGACAGCTGGAAACACGCGAATGAGTCTATTGACGCCTGGAAATAATGACAACCACCTTGTCTTGCTATGAGATAGCAGCTTTTTGTATTCAGTATCTACAAATTCACAGTACTCCTTTAACTGCTCCGTTCGGACTGTATAGATATGAAAGTACTGGTATATCTTGAAAATGATGCTCTCAACATCAATGTCCAAAGTTTCTGCTGCCTGATGAACACAATTATTCAAAATGTGTCCTGGACATCCCACACCAATTAAAGTTTTGTTATCTAGCTCATTGTTCAACTTTGCAAACACATTTCTTCCTTCTGAATCCCATCGTATCCCTCCAAACATTGTGTTGCAGTTGTCACCTATGAATGCTATGCATTTCTTTAGCAGTCCTTTACTTTCAAGAGTTTCCTTCACGTATGACAAGATTGTATCTGCAGTTTCATTGGGTTGGCTTCGCATTTCAATTATTTTGGACTGCAAACCACCACTTTTCCAGTCAAAATACTGAATAACTATTGGAAACACCTTTACTGAACCATGGTTACTCCCATCAGTAGAAACTCCACAATAACATACGTCATTTTCTTCAATGCTTTTCAAAACATTTTCCAAACAATCGGGTGCCAAGACAGAATTTACAATTGCTTCTGTCTTGGTTTTTGCACTTGAAAACTTCCTTGCGATATTGGAATCTGGGAATGTCGTCTTCAGTAGGCCTGATGTGCACGCCATCACGTTATAACTGTTGTGGTGCTTAACAGTGTGAAAAGCAAAAGTTCCTTCAGCTGCGGTTACTTCATCTTCTAATTTGCTGCACGGTTTTATGAAAAAGTCTGTTAATTGTGCTGAGGAAGCTTCGCCTCGAATTGCTTTTTTGTGTTTTTCGGACTCCACATGTGATTGCAGGTCACGTCCTCCTTTATTTGCCACAGAGACAAATGTACCCGGTTTACATATCATGCATTCACCTTCAAAATCATCTCTACCTCTTCTAAAACAGGTATACTTCTTCTGTAGCCCAACAGAAAATTTACATTTTCTTTTCGGCATTTTGTTGTGTAGAAGCACTAAATCTCAGTTTTGCCTGAAATGTTTGAACCAGAAAGCAAAAACAGCTCTTGAAAGTAGTATGCGGAACTGAAGTTTATACAATTATCCTTTCCATGTGGGAAAATATTAGTCCAAGGTGTTATCCTGAATTTAAGGAGAATTTCAAAAGTTCATGAGGTGGTTCTGCAGACTTCAGAAGTGTTTGAAGTGGAAAAGTGACTGAGCTGGTTTTAATTCCAATTCACTTTTTAGTCAACGTTTTCCCTTTCAACCGAAGCAGACTCTGCAGGTCAACATCCAGCTACCTTTTGTCCCCCACAAGTGAGGCAACAGGTTGCAAAACATCCAGGCCTCATGTTCAGAATCCAGATCACCTAGAAGGCCAGGCTGGGAAGAAGAGACAAGACACATTGCAATCAGTGTTCCTTTCTCCAGACGTGAACACCATGTACTTGTGGACAAGGAAGCCTTAAAATAATAACATGCAACGAAATCCACGCCGATTGCGCTGGAAGCATACGCTAAAATCGGCAGCAAAAAGGGGAGGTGAGAATGTCTTACTGCAGGGTGAAACGGCGATACTATCATGGGAGGCAGGCGCAAAGGAAACCGGAGGAATTAAAACTGTCAAAAAGCACGCTCCTTGGCCCAACTAGCCGAAGAGAAGGCAGTCCTCGGTGAAAGGAGGAGTTGCAGTTGCAACCCCAAGGCATAAGAGTTACTTGGGAAAAGTCCCCGTTACGCACCGTGTGGCTTACTTCCGAGTAAACACGCAACAGGACGGCGCTGCAAACCACCAGAGGTGGCAAGCTCGGATTCGGGACCCGAGGAAAGAAAGAGGGGGCGGAGGAGGAAAAGCGCCCGTGGATCTCAGCGCCTAACCTACAGGAGTGCGCGCGCGTTTCCTGCCCTCCATAGCTGTCAACCTTCCCTTTTTTGCGGGAAATTCCCTTATTCCAGCGCTGCTTCCCGCTGCTATCCCGGATTGTTAGATATCCTGTAGACTGTCCCCGGGACAGGTGAGGCTGCTGATCCCTTATTTTCCAATCTGAAAGTTGACAGCTATGCTCCCCTCCCATTTCATAGCCAGGTAAAGTCGGGTACGACTCCCCACCCCCCGCCCCAGGTTGCCCTATCTATACTCTCCCTCCCTCGCAATCCGCCTCCAACTGCCGCCCCTCGACCAAGCTGGACCCCAACGGAACTTCAGTCCCATAATTTTTTTCCCTTGGAAGAAGAAAGGAGACGGGGGAAGGACGGAGAGGCCACATGCTCGAGGCAGGGGGGGAAGAGACGGAACTATGGGAGCCTCAGAGCCCGGCTTCTCCTCCCTCTCCCCCCCCCCACGGGACGAGCCCCGCCCCCCACACGCAAGCATTGTTTCCTTCGCCGCCTCTTCCCTCAGGCCGGTCGGCGGTGTGGAGGGAGAAGGAGGAAGCGTTGTCGTCGCCGTCGCCGCCGCCGCCGCGACTCTCACCTGCCAGCCAAGTTCCAGCAAAGCACAGCAGCTCCAGTCGGGATCCCGGATTTTGAACGCTCCTCTTTGCCGCCGTTTCTCCCCCGCCGCGCCCACAAGGCCTCGCTCTAGTCTGCCAGCCAGTTCCAAAATGGCGCGGCTCAGAGGCGCATGCGCGATGCCTTGCGAACAAACCTCGCGAGAGCTCGCCAACAGCCGCCGCGAGCAGCAGAAGAGACTTGTCTGCGGGCAGTGGGCGGGGGGCAGGTGGGCTGGAGGAGGGGCCGCGCGCGCGCGCCAGACGTTACAATTAATTTGAAAGCAAATAACGGAATTTTTTTAGTTTCCCCATTCGCCTCCGTCATCCAGCCCGGAAAACGAAGAGGGCGCCTGGACAGCGCCACTTCGCGGCCGCTCTGAGGAACTTCAGGAAAAAGGAAGAAGAAAAGAGCCCGCGCTTGTCGCGCTTCGCTGATGTCATCGAGAGACGCGGTTGCCAGGGCAGCCAACGCCGAGGAAGATGATGGAGGAGAGCGAGGAAGAGCAGCAGGAGCTAGTGCTGAGGAGGAGGAGGAAGGTGCTGGGGACGCTGCAGGTGCCGGAACCAGGATAGTGGGTGGCACTGGTTGGCATGGTGGACCTGCCACTCAAGGCAGACCTAGGGGTGCTCGTCCTCATTGTTTGGCTTCCTATCGTGGCCTCATCCCCCTGGAGACCCTGAAAAGGAGCAGCAGCCCTGGGCGGGCGGGGGGCTTGGTGAGGGTGCAAAGCAGGCGAGAGGAGCTTCTGCATGCAAAACTGGGAGCTTCTGTTAAAGAATACCCATAGGGAAAAGTTCTCAAAAGTGGTGGTGGTAGCATGTAATATATAAATACGCACACATACATATGCCTTTTGCTCCTCTTTCTTTCCTTTCCTGCCTCCAGCATCTGTTCTTTTGGGATTGGGGTCAGGAGCGCAGTATACTAGGACTGCCAACTTCCTAACTGGCCTTTCTCCTGCATCTTCCACAACAGCCTGGCAAAGATGGAGATAGAAAAAGCGTCACTATATAATTCCTGCTTGTTGGGCTGCTTTTTAAAGCCACAAGACCAGGAAGTGGGGGGACTCATGGCAACCCTAGAAGGCTGGTCTGTGTAGACTTGTCTTATTAAACCAGGCTTGAGCTAATGGCCTTTAATTCCTTCCTAATTTGTGACTGTTATTTTTTTATGATTCATTTACTTCCTAGGCTCATGTCAGGGGTTACCTGGTCAGGAAGAGATTTCAAAGCTTAAAGGGGGAATATGATAGCATCGTCAAGGAGATTGAAGGGGATCTGGATTGGCTGAAGTGGGACAGTCATTACATGCCTGTGCCGGTGTTTCTTCCAAAGGTATGGTTACTGGTTCTTTCTACTCTTGGTAGAAGCTGGCAGTGCTTATAATTTCGCTGGCTTTTAATTGCACGAGGAGGAAAGAGAAGAGGGAAATGAAAACTGGCGGCAGTAAAAGTGAGGGTGATACTTAATGTTGCAGCCATGCATTGAAAATGGTGCTCTTCTTCCTCTGCCTTAAATATAGTCTGTCCAGAAGCCAATAAAAGCCAAGGAATTAAGTGTCCAAGAGCCAGGGGCCAACAAGAACAAGTTGCATGAAAAGGAGACAGCGTTTTGTTGTCAAGAAGAGCTACTCTCCAAAAAAACCCTTTATTGCAAGATGCAATCACCAGCTGAAGTGGTGGCAGAAACTGAGGCTGAGGAACATCTTGTGGGCAGGCCCCCTGGGAATGCTTGCAGCCTGCCAGGAGAGAGTGAGGAAAGCATGTACCACAGTAGCATGTTGTCCGAATGGAGCAGCATGATCCTCAACATGGAGTCTCCAAGGCTGAGCCAAGGTAAGGCATGTGGAACAATTTGAGACTCCAAGCTCCCACCCACTGTCTTCCTTTGCTTTGCAGTACAGTTGCTGTTTTTCTCTGTTCTTCAGCATCATCACCCAACATAGTGCTTTTTGCTTATGTTGAAAAGGCAAGTCCCTGCCCCAATAAACTTACCTGGTAGTGGGGGGCAGGGCATAGGAGCCAACTGGAGGGGAGAGACAAGGGTGGCGCAGACTAAGAGTGGTTTCTTGACCTTTTGTGCACCTCTTGTTGTGCAGAGCTTCATTTCCAAAGAGTACCAGAGATGCCCCAAGCTGTGCCTGACCTCCAGCGCTACCAAAAGCACCTGGCCATGGAGCTGCTGTGGCTGCAACAAGCGATTGCCAGCCGTAAGAACGTAAGAGCTGGTCCTCAAGGAGCCATGGGGTGTCTTCTGTGCATGGGGAAGAGATGCTAGGAGAGCCAGTGCTGTGGTGCGGAGCTGTGACTTCTTGTTCACACCTTTGTAAGATGCCTACAGCACCCTCCCACCATTGAGAAAAGAGCTGGTGGGTCTGGGATGATCCCTCAGCTTTTGTTTCTTTTAATCTCAGTGGGTGGGTAAAAGGTAAAGGTAAAGGGACCCCTGACAAGTCCAGTCATGAAGGACTCTGGGGTTTCGGTGCTCATCTCGCTTTACAGGCCGAGGGAGCTGGCGTTTGTCCGCTTCCGCAGACAGTTCAGCACCAAATAGCTAAAACTGTCAAAGGCACTATCCATTGGAGTCTAATGGGGGTACTGGTGCTTATTACAATTTAATATTCATTTCAGAACCAGTGGTGGCCTAGGTGCTGTACAAAGGACAAGACTTCATCTGCAACTCATTTCCTTATTTCTTCCTTTCCTCTCTCTTTTCTCCCTCCCTCCCTTCTTCGTAGTATTTGATCCTGAAACAGAAGTTGGGGAGCCCAGAGTGACTGCTGACTTGGAGGTCTCCAGCCTATGTTCCCAGTCAAACAGAAACAGATGTAACTGCTCTTACCAGCCATCAGGGGGAAGAAAGCATTGGGGGAGCAGCTTCCACCATGACTGCAGGGAAAAGCTTGTAGTTCCCTGGAGCTGGCTACTCCACATACCCCCAGCTTTGATGTTTGTGAAAGCAACAGTGAAGATTCTCTTCCGATTTATCTGTTGTGAGTGAGGCTCAGAGCCCATTTCTACAGACTGATAGCTGGTCTACCTTGGATGAAATCTGAACTTTACATGAGCTATTAGCACCCTTTATGGTCTCTGTATTGGCTTGTTCTGCAGTCTGTTGGTTGTTGACCTTGGCTGCATGTGGATGATTTGACAGAAGGAGGTAAGTCCCAAATTGGAGGTGGAGCTTTGTGGCTTCATAGAGTTCAGCTCCCATAACTGTACTCCAGAGCTTACAAATATCACTGTGAAGTGACAGACATGGCTCTTAACCTTTGTAGAACAGGCTGCATTCAAACCACACAGTGTTTAGATGTGCATAAGCACACCCACAACCACCTCTCCATCCTCCATGGACAATTTCTAAAAAGAGTTAAATGCACACCTGTGACAGAGGGTGTAGTGCAGAGACTTGTAAGGGAAGATGGATGAAGAAAAGCTGATACTGTGGAGAACACACAAGAGGATAACAAGTGGGTGGCATCATCATGTAGGTGTCCCATAAAAAATGAGGGAACAATGTGTTAGCTCTCTGCTAAATGTGCAAAACAAGGGCTGTTGGACTCTAGGGGAACTGCAAGTGTCTAGCGTAGACAACTGCTGGATGTCTCTATTCCATTACTTATTTTGTTATCCTTTTTCTCATGTTGCACTAGGCCAAACCATGGCTTACTGGGACCAAAGAGGAACTCAAGTCCATTTTGGTCTCCCTGCTACTTGCCTTACTTTTGCTTTTGATGAGATGCTCTTTAGAAGGTGCCCCATGCAAACAGGACCTCTCTGCAGCTAGAAACTTGGATTTTCAAAGGGATAAAATGGCTATCAAGAGCACTGGTCAGGCACCCAATATCCTGGTCCCAGTCTTCTTTGGGGAGAGGAGAGATACGGTCGTGACTACTTGAAACTAAACAAACACATGCACAAGCCTGGCTAAGAACCAGTTTCCTTCAGAACCTCCAGGCTCCCAGTTTGGCAGAGCTCCAGGCAGTCCGTTCTGGCCAGAAAGAAGAGACTCTGCCTGAAGTTTTGGCTTCCTGTTTCCTTCAAGGGGATTAAGGGAGTTTCCGAACCTGTATTTTTTTTTTTTGGCAGTTTGTATATCATGGTTCCCTCCTAAAGAATAGATGTTGCTTGATAAGTGGTATGTTCTATAGCACGTGCCTTTGTTTGTCCTGCTTGTAAACCTAAAGGGACTCAAGGAGGCAGGTGACTAGAGAGAGAATGTTTAACACTGTTTGGGGTCTCATCACCCACACTTGTAGGGATCAAGACATTTGCCCCCTTTTAAGGGAACGGGAAGAAATTCACTTAGCCAGGACCTTTCAATTCTTAGCTCTGGCACAACCAGAACCTCTTAGACCAGGCTTCCTCAACCTCGGCCCTCCACATGTTTTTGGCCTACAACTCCCATGATCCCTAGCTAGCAGGACCAGTGGTCAGGGATGATGGGAATTGTAGTCTCCTAACACCTGCGGGGGACGCAGGAGGCGCTGTGGGTTAAAGCCTCAGCGCCTAGGACTTGCCGATCGAAAGGTTGGCGGTTCGAATCCCTGCGGCGGGGTGCGCTCCCGCTGCTCGGGCCCAGCGCCTGCCAACCTAGCAGTTCGAAAGCACCTCCGGGTGCAAGTAGATAAATAGGGACCGCTTACCAGCGGGAAGGTAAACGGCGTTTCCGTGTGCGGCTCTGGCTCGCCAGAGCAGCGATGTCACGCTGGCCACGTGACCCGGAAGTGTCTCCGGACAGCGCTGGCCCCTGGCCTCTTAAGTGAGATGGGCGCACAACCCCAGAGTCTGTCAAGACTGACCCGTACGGGCAGGGGTACCTTTACCTTTACCTTTAACATCTGGAGGGCTGAGGTTGAGGAAGCCTATCTTAGACTTTTGCAGACATAAATTTTATTTGTGGGGCCCTCCTTTCTATTCCCCCACCCAAACTGAATTGGGTAGATCAGGTTTTAATTTCAACAGTGCCAGCTAAATGATGTTTGTTTTGGTGGGGTGGTCATAAGCCTCACTCATTAACTTCCCTCTTACACCAGATAATATGAGGAAAATGATATTAAGCCTCACTTAAGAGGCTGGCATAATAACCTTCCCATGCACAGACATAAAGAAGTGGCACACAAGCCTTGAAAAAATGTGGGGCAGGATAAAACCCAGAAGGATTTCAGGGTGGCTGGAGACACTGGCCTTGGAGATGCTGTGTGTGTGAAATCCCAACATAGTTGATGATGTGGATATAAAAAACAGATATCACATTCCTAACCTTCAACAGATGGGAACAGGGAAGACCCTGGGCTGGCACAGGCTCTCTTTGGGGCATCTGGACCAGGAAGCCTTGCCTTCCTTTCCCACTCCCTAGATGCCGGATGGCTTCCTGCCCCCAACACCCCTTCTCATCCCCTCATCCACTGCATTCCAGGCAACATCCTGCCCAGCCCCCCCCCCCCCCCGCCTGCAGGAAAACATCTGGCTCCAATTAGAGCAGCAGCAGGAGGAGAGGACGGGCTATTTTTATCAAGCCAAACTAGGGAGGAGTGGGATAAAGAGCAAAAGGAGCAGGGAGGAAGGGGTGTGTGCCTTGAGCCCTTTTTGTCCCAGGACCAATGACCCCAAATGTCCTACCAGGGGTCAGATGCTGTCAGGGGTGGGGTTTGTTTTCTTGGATGGAAGAATTGGTTGCTTTCCCTAATTGCAAAATAAACTCTTTAAGCATCTGATTTTCAGCTGTGCTTGTCCCTGCTCCGCACTGCCCATTCCCAGCCCAGACAGATTTACTCTGCTCTCACTCTCCACCCCTCCCACATCACCAGTGCTGTGTCTCTGGGGGGAAACATGCGGCTACTGGACAGAGGCTTTGACCCTGGGAAGCCAACCCCAACCTGACCCGCCCCCCTTCCCACCAGCCTGTTACTGTTTTCCAAGATTGAGTCAAGGGACAGGTGGGGGTGGGGAGGAGGTTTGTGGGAACCAAGCAGAGGGCTCCCAAACAAGGAAGGTCAGTAAGAGCCTTCAAGTAGCATGGGTACAAAAAACTCTTCTTCCAACAACACAGGGAAGGTCTGGTGCAGAGGAGAACCAGCCTTTTTCAGGAAAAGACTAGACATCCTTCATGTTGGCTGGTCTGTGTGTGTGTGAATGGGGACAGAGAGAAAGTTAAAGGAAGTTATACTACCAAAATATGCTTGGAACATGGCCAAGAGTCTCTCAGACTCCCCCCGCCCTCTCAAACCTCCCATCTGGCTCCTTCCTGTGCATTAGGGGGCTTAGAGAGAGAGGCATTGGCAAAGCATCTCAACCAAAGGAGGTTCCACCAGGGGCAGGGGAAAGCTAGCCTTCCCGCCTGCTTCCCCCATTTTCCTTGTTACCCAGGTAAAATTAGGCAGAGGACCAGAGGTGAGACCACAAGGCAAGTTGTGGAAAACTGGAATGAAGTTTATGAAAGATAAGGCACATTTTTACACAAAAGTTTACCGGCCTGTTAAAAACCAAGCTTGTCCTGTATACAACATGGGTCTGTGCAAAGTTGAAAGAGTCCCCTTCTGGGGGACATGGGCACCAGGCACAAAGCCCCACAGGACCAGTGGGAGGGTTGCTAATCCCCCCCCTTTTTTTCCATCCGGGGAAAGAGCCATAAAGGCCACTGGACAATGCTGCTGCTTGATAATACTTAGCCAAACCACACCCTGTTTGTGGAATGAGAGGAGTCAGGCAGCAAAGGAAGTGCTGGGGTCATCCCCAAGCTGCCTCCCTGCAGGATGCGCCCCAGTTGTGCATCAACCTGGCTGAAGGTGGGATGAGATGAAGTGCTGCACCCTGAGAATTCACTGGGAGTTTCCTGGTAGTGTGGAAAAATACTGAAGTTGGCACTTACCTGTTCCCTACGCAGCTCCTTGAAATAATAAGCACCATTGGGGAGGGGTAGGAGAAAAACAGGCTTCCAACACAGCCAGGAAGAAAGGGAGATACAGAACTTTGTCACGGTTGATCTGTCTCCCTTGGTATGTGGTTGTGTGTAAGCACAGGTGGGTTGAAGTTCCTTGCAGTCTATTCCCTCCAACCCATCCCTTTAGAGGTACCTGGACAGGTGCAACAAGACCCGCCCCCCCCACTGCCGCCACAATCCTCCTCAAGAGCGCCATATTCCTTTTTTGCCTACTAAATCAGTTAAGCACAATGCAAGCCAGAGTCCTGCATGCAAGTACTGAGTTTGGTCTGTTCAGGCTGGTGAACTGCAACCCCCGTACCTTTCGGTTACTGCAGTGGGCACTGCTACACCACTTTCCATGTTCCCTACACATGTCCATTCTGAAAATCAGGAATAGTCCTCACACATAAACAAAAGAACTGGCATTAGTTCTGTGTGCTGCTCCTTTACTTTGCCTGCACTGCCTTCCCTCTCAAGTTCCCAGGAGGAAAAGGAGCAGAGTCCTTGAATTTGCTGTCCAACAGTTTAACTAACTCATCTTGGTCCTTCTTGCCATTTTATCACTGTCACTTGATCCTCTCTCACCCCTGTGTGAAACCGCTGCCTCTTATCTGGCATCAGGGCAGGTCTCGCAATGTTTGAGATACTGGCTGGGTGAAGTGATTAACCATAAATCCCTTGGGGTGAGACAAGGGGGTTCAAGAGTTCAGTAGCAGTCCACCCTGCCCGGGTGAGGAATGTGACCATGGCCAACCATGGGTCAATAGTAGTGGACTCTGCCAATGGTGCCAGTGCCTGTGCCCAGGATGTCAGGCTGCCCGTTGCGCCAGATCTCCCGGAGGATGCGTTCCCGCTCCTCCAGCCGCTGGGCACGCTCCAGCTCTTCCGCCGAGGCAAAGACGTTGACAGTGAGGGTCCCATCAGGGGTGGAGTGGGCCTCCAGTGGCAGCTCCGTCATAGCCAAGGGGGGCTCAGAAGCCGCTTGGTCAATGGTGTCTTCTTCCTCCTCATCGTCATCATCTTCCTCATCCTCTTCTTCACTGAAGTCGCGTAGGCTTTTTCGGGGCTTGCGGGGGATGGCCTGAGGCTGCCATGAGATGTGGATGACCAGCAGGCAGAGGGTCAAGACAAGGCCAAAGCAGACCCCCAGCACGAAATAAAGGCCAAAGCTCTCAGGGTGATCTAGATGACAGAGACATGGAGGAGAGGGTCAGAAATAGGCTAGGAAGACCACCGAGGAGACCGGCTTTTTAGATTCAAATGGTAGTGAAGGGGACAGAAATGGTTAGGAGCTGGGGCTCCCACAGACTCTGTAGACATTAGGCAGTAAGAAACTGAGTTGATTTGCCATTTCTTTGTGGATGCTGGAATTTTAGTAGCCAAACACTGAAAGACACCAGAGATTTAAACTATTGTGCAGCTGGAGGTGAAGGGCTGTTCAGTACTAAGTGCTTAAAACTTAGATAAATACTATGGTGAAGGGAAAGTACAATGACATATATAGAAAATATAGGGATATAGTTTCTTCAGTGTGAAATAAAGAAATGGCCTTTGAATAGCTAGGATGTAATGAAGGAATACGGAAGTGGGTACAGGAAGAAGGCAATTAATTTGACATGGTAGTCTTTCGCTGAGGTTTCTTAAATGGTTACCAGAGTATTATTTATTTATTTTGCTTTGTAAATGCTCAGTTTCAGGCGTTTGTGAATTGCACATCAAGGGATGGATAGCCTTCATCCTCAATGACACAGTGCTATACGAATTAGTTTATGAATGAATGAATGAATGAATGAATGGAAGAGCACGGTGTTGAATGCCTCCCACTGTTTTCCATTATGAAGTCAAGGAGGTATCCTAAATCACACTGCACTGTATGGAGCAATATAACTTTTATAATGTTAAGTTGACCAAGAGGGTTCCTGAACATGAAATGCAGTGGACTATATTGGCTTCTGAGAGAAGAAATCCAAAGGCTGGTGGCTAAATTGGCCGGTCAGTTCATAAATGCAGGTAAACCAGTCTCCATTCTGGGGATGGGAAGGAAGGAGGTTGGCCTGCCATTTTGAAACAGGAGGAAGAAGATCCTCCCTCCACATCCCAAGATAGTGTGCTGAGGACGGATAGTGGGAACAAGATGCCACCTCCGGCCAAATGCCAGAGACTGCCATTGCTCACATATATGTCTGCCCCTGCCTCAATTCCTGACCCACCTCGAATGTGTGCATAGGCTGCCATGCTGTTGCTCAGCAGCTCCATCTCCCGCTTGTGGGTCTCCATGGTGGCTCCTCAGTGGCACCTGGGAGGACAGGGAGGAGGGGTTGTTATTAGCATATTACTCCTGCCCAATTCCTTAGAATTAGGAGACATGGTTCATCTAACGATTTGTTCAGACAGGAGGCAGCTCGACTGGAAAGAGGACTAAATGACAGGGTGTCCATGAAGAATTGCAGAGAACATCAGGCTAAGGGCCTTCAGAAAGAACACAGAGGACCTTCTATCAATATCCCTGCTGAGGAGCAAGGACAGAATTATTTGTGGTCTGAGATAGGACAGTGTCACCAATGGTCTTCAGAATCGTATTCACAAACATTGGCATCTCAAGATAGCGTTCTATGTTTAGAGAGCAAACCTTTAATCACAAAAGAACAAGGAACTTAAAGCACTGGTTGGTCCGCAGCGACTCTAATGTAAAATCCACCATAGTCCATTATCTTGGGAATATCTAAGCTCTCTGGCCACCATCCCTGCAGACACTGCATTCACTGTAATCATACAAGTAAATTTTACATGTTCACAAATCCAACAGTTTATACCAGCCAACATTTCTCCATGTGCAGTAGCAGTTATGTAGAATATGCCACTTGGTGGGCATGCAGGAAACTGTATGTGGGTCAAACACAAAGACCACTACAAATGAGCACCTCAGTAACATGTGGGATAAAAACAAGGTACACTGCCCCCACTGTGAATCATTTCTTAGAACCAGGTCACATAAAGCTGAATGCACACAAGTTTAATGCATTTGGGTTGCAGGTCTACTAAGATGCCTCCAACAAAGGAATTTCTCTAAAATGGGTCGGGCTTTTAATAAATTGATTGTGGCACTCCTGAGAACTCCTCTCTCTCGGTTTTGCTCACACTGTGGGGTGCACAGCCCCAGAACTCTTAAGC
Organism: Podarcis cretensis; assembly: GCF_951804945.1. Classification (NCBI taxonomy): domain Eukaryota; kingdom Metazoa; phylum Chordata; class Lepidosauria; order Squamata; family Lacertidae; genus Podarcis; species Podarcis cretensis. The sequence continues at coordinate 35,813,970 of NC_137177.1, forward strand.
TTAAAGGGCAAACAGCTGAGATAGTTTTAAATTGCCAAATAAAAGAAACCTTGGGGGCTTGACTGTGCCAAACAACTGCCCCCCCCCATTAATTAGCAAAACAGCTGCCTTGCTTCCCTCAGGCCCCCAGGCCAGTCATGGGGTTGCTGGACAGTACAGCCTCTCAGGCTACAAAGTCCTGTGACAGTCATCCCTCCCAGGGGGCCTCTTCTGACATGCGTCATACACCACACCCCGGGCAAGCTTGGATGGAGGCATCTGTCAGTGACTCTGCAAGCTGAAAAGAGGGGCGCCAAAGGATACAAAGAATTTCCTGTGGCATTTAATCCTCTCAATGACCCAGGCCTTTGAGTTTCATGCCCAAACAGGGTTTGAACCCAAGTTTCTCCATACCCAAACCCAATGCATTATTCACACTGCCTTGTCATGCACTGAGGCCCAATGTTTAATTTACGCTTGTGCATGACCCTGGGAACAGAGTCCCAGCAAATGTTTCCTCTCTTCCCTCATCCCTTAAGCCCCCCACCCCCAGGGCACTTCCTGCCACTGTCACAGGAAAAGATGCATCCTCAGTGGTGGGAAGATGGCTTGTTGTTTGGAGACCGGATGTTGCCTCTTCCTCTGCCCCCACCCAGCAACAGCCACCCGCACTCAGGAGTCTTCCAGGTCAAGGCTATTTCTGGCAGGTTGAAAGGATGTTGCAAAGGGTCCAGAGGACACACTCCAGGGTGGACAGAACAAGGGTCAGGGAAGAAGCTGATAGTCATAGAATTGTAGATGCTGGAAGGAACCCTGAGTATAATCTAGTCCAACCCCTTGCAATGCAGGAATATGTGGCTGTCCCATACGGGGATCAAACCTGCAATCAGAGCAAAAAGGTATTGAGGACAGAAGGACAGGTTGGGTCTGAGACTCTCAGGTTCAAACTAGATCTGAGTCAAAAGCTTTGAAGATTCTCAAGCTGCATGTGAACACAAATTTTCACCAATATTACTACCCACAGCACTGACTCCTTAAACAGGGCCTTGGGCAAATAATTATTCCTGGCCCCCACTTCCACTGAATAATAGATAGAAAGCACCTCACCCCCATTCAGGACAACATGCTGGATTGGATGCCCCCTTGAGCAATGAGCAGCTCACAGCCACCCATTTTCAGGAGCCATCCAGGCAGATGCCAGCCTCATCTGCAAACAGAACTCTCCCCCCCTCACCCCACAAGCTTTTCATGAGTCCAAGATTTCCTAAAGCTCTGAGCGACCCTTTGATGAGAGCCAGGCAGCTGGGCTGGGCAGCAGGCCAGAGAAGAAAGAGGGGGTTGTTTTTGGGGAAAAATTACCTCCTCTTCTGAACATGCTAAGGATAAACCATGCAAAGTTATGGGCCCCAAACATAACAACATAAGACCAGCCTGCGGGATCAGGCCCATGGCCCATCTAGTCCAGCATCCTGTTCTCACAGTGGCCAATCTGATGCCCTAAAGGGGAAACAGCAACCAGGATTTTTCCAGTGGTTTCCAGCAACTGGTATTCAGAAGTATTGCTGCCTCTGACTGGTCGTGGCTAGTAGCTATCATGGTTGTTAGTCAACAACAGTGGCGTAGCGTGGGGGGTGCCGGGGGTGCCGGCCGCAACATCTGGGGGTTAGGGTTAGGGATAGGGTTAGGGGGCGCAAATCTAGGGTTAGGGGGCGCAAATTACTTGCCTTGCCCCGGGTGCTGACAACCCACGCTATGCCACTGGTCAACAATAGCCCTCTCCTCTGTGAATTTGTCTAAACCGCTTTTAGAGTCATCTAGCTTGGTGACTGGGACGCGGGTGGCACTGTGGATTAAACTACAGAACGTAGGACTTGCTGATCAGAAGGTCGGCAGTTCGAATCCCCACGATGGGGTGAGCTCCCATTACTCGGTCCCTGCTCCTGCCAACCTAGCAGTTCGAAAGCACGTCAAAGTGCAAGTAGATAAATAGGTACCGCTCTGGCGGGAAGGTAAATGGCATTTCCGTGCATTGCTCTGGTTCGCCAGAAGTGGCTTAGTCATGCTGGCCACATGACCCGGAAGCTATACGCCAGCTCCCTTGGCCAATAAAACGAGATGAGCGCCGCAACCCCAGAGTCAGTCACGACTGGACCTAATGGTCAGGGGTCCCTTTACCTTTACGTAGCTTGTTGACTACCACTGCCTTGTTGATCTGGGGTGTGAGTTTGGTCACTTCTGCTGGGAAGGAGAGCAACTCCTCCTGTTACCTCCCACTGTTCATCTCTACAAGGAATGCAGACAAGGTCCTGCATCAGGGGTCTGTTCAGCTCCTACCAGACTGGCTAAGCAGTATTTCCATATAAGTCGGGGATAACAACAAAGTTGTAAGGGAGGGAACAAGGGGGTGTTGCTGCTAACTTTCATCAAAGGTAAGAACTGCCTCTTCTCATTTGTCTGTGATGTTGGAAATTACGCACACACCCCTCGACCAACCCCATGGCAGTACAGCAGGGATGCAATGGGAAATGGAGTCTAAAAACCACTTGCAAAAATATCTGTAAAACTTGGAAATGAAAATGAGACATTTGGGCACAGAGGATGAAACCCTTAAAAAAAACAACAAAAAATGCAGAAAAACAGACTTGTGCCATCGATCACTAACTGGAGTGCAACACACGCATATTGGGGTATGGGTAGGAAAGGGGTCCCCCCATAACCTGTTTTTCATCTGTTTTAGCTAATAAGCATAGAAATAAATGCTTCCATAATCTGATCAAAATAATTTGAGATAATGGAATAATTTTAAAAATAGAGATTTCTCTTATAAAACCAGTCTCACCAACAAAGCCCAGCTTTGTCCTATTTTTTCAAATATCAAGCAGGGGAGAATAAAGAAAGAAAAAGATTGCAGAGGAACCTTTTGTGAGTAGGGAAAGCAATTTAGAAGGTGCCTCAGATTCTCTCCCACCCCCACTGGTACTTTTTTTTTTTTTGAGGGTGAATGAATTTCAAAGAGGGACCAGGCCATTCCTCCTCCAGCTGAGCCTGAAATTAAAATGGAAACTGGCTTGGCTTGGTTGGAGTCTCTCCTGTGCTGACCAAATTGCCCAATGATGCCTGGCCTGTTGCAGCAGGAAGCCAAGAGTCCAGGAATGCAGGGGAGGGAGGGAGGGGGCGGGAAGGGGGGAAAACCAGCAGAAGCCAAACACAGACGCAGCTTCAGGCACAGTCCTGGTGCTCAATGTTGCTTTAAGCACATCTCTGGGAATGTGCTAGCTAACAACAAAGACAAGAATAATCAAAAGCATGCACAGGGTGCATCCCTCACATTGAGGAAACATTGCCTGTTATTTGGGGGAGAGCAAATCTAGAAAGTTAATTTTTCAATTTCACCCCTTAGGCTGTTTATGGGTTCTATATAACATCAAATTTTTAAAAAGGGAAGAGGAGTTTGGGTGTTTTTTGGGGGGTGGGGGGAGACTTTGTGAATATGTTATGGTGAACTGCAGCTTTGGCTGAAGACGTAATGTTAGTAGGGACTGGGAAAGGCTCCGTGAAATGGGATTTTCCACAGAGCATTAAAGATGTAGAAACTGATCTCACCCAGTAACAACAGGATATTAAGATGTCACTGGGGGACTTGACTGGAGGTACAAGTCATCGGCAAGACTCAGCCTAGAATTTAATAATAAATTCTGTCTCTGAGCATGGGCGGAGTGCTCTTGCATCCACAGCAAGCCCCCTCCCCCAATTTGGGATAAGAGAGGACCCTCCAAGGGCAGAGGTGATAGCTAGCCAGGTCTGCTTTGTGAAATTAAGAGCAGTTACCCCATCCATTGGTGAAAGTGAGCCATGAAGGTTCAGGAGCTACACCTGAGTAGGTTATTCATGCCACTACAGTAAAGGATGCGAGGAAGAGGCCAGAGATGGAGCCAACAGGGCTGTCCCTAGAGGTGGGGACTCTCCTTCACTGGAAGTTTTAAAGCAGAGGTTGGATGGCCATCTGCCAGAGATTCTTTAGCTGTGATTCCTGCATTGCAAGGCTAGATGACTCTTGGGGTCCCTTCCAACTCTACAATTCTTTGATTCTAGGAACAAGCACGACTTCTTCTAAAGGAACAGTTGCCAGAGTAGAATCGGACTGGAATCCCAAGGCTTGTTCACCCACTATTTCCACTGAGAAGCTCCTTCCACAAAGCTCCGTCTATCAGCCCATCCTTCCCAAATGGCACAGGGACAGGATCCCCTCTCAGGCATCACCCGAAAAGGATGAGATGCAACACCAAAAGAGGGGCAAAGAGGACGCAATTGCATAAACTTTGGATGCACTAATTCACGAAAGCTTGCCAGTATTTACTGTGCTTTCGATGCAAATAGAGTACATCGCACCCTGGCAGGGAAGTTTGTGGGTCAGGCAACCTGTGGCCCTGTGCTTGGTCTGCTATCCAAGTGCATAGATGTGGATGGGCAACTTCCAGCTCTCCTTTCTTAAAAGTTTGCTATCTTCAAAGCAGATTTGAATGGGACCGTTACAAAGCGGCTCATGCAATTAGCAGCCACAGAATCCAGCTAGCAGACCAACATTGAGAAAGGTTGCCAGGCTTACCGAGCGCAGGGTCTGTCCGAATTCAAGGCTGCTGCTCTGCCTCCATTGCAGTCCCTGTCAGAAGAAAGGAGCCTCTGAGAAGGAGGGGAGAATGGGAGCCCCCCCCCCCCGCTTGAGCGGGATCTTACAGAGCAGCAGCAGACTGGCCTCTGGACTGAGCGGCTAATGGAAACTGCCGCTCACTTCCGTGCAGCTGGAAGCGCACAAATGTCAGGACCGGCCTGGCTCCCTTTGGACAGTGAACCCGCCCCCTCCCCTGGAGCAGGAAGCCTGGGCTGGACACACACACACCCAGGGACACACAGAGGGAGGAGAAGAGAAGGCCTCCTGTTTCTCTGCGTTCAGGGGAGGAGCAGCCCCCAGGCAGCAGAGGGCCAGGCAGCAAGGAGGAGAGGCTTGCAAGGGCCAATGGACTGCAAAATCCTTTGCGAAAGGAGCTGTCCCTGTGCCCGCCCACCTGCCGTGGTGGTCAAAGGGGCCCAGAGTCCACGGAAGGAAGTCAGGATCAAAAGAGGTCCACACAAAGGACCCTCTCTCTCCGCACCAGGGAGGCCTCCAAGGTTGGGCTTGGGTTGGCATCAAGACCCGCTGGGTGTGTTTGCACAGCCAGGGCAAGAGAAACACCCTCCTGCCAGCAGAGGCAGAAAACGGCTCCTTTGGGCCTCTCAGATTTGGTACCGGGCTTCATCAGCAGAGGTTGGTTTTAAAAAGGAGGAGTGCTGGATGGGCCCCCAAGGCTGCCTCCTTCTGGATGGGAAACCAGTCAGTAAGCTTAACTATACCGGAGCAGCAATTTCTTAGTTTGAGAGGGGAAAGTCTCTCTCTGCACATGGCGCAGAGACACTCTGTTCCTGTTTCTCCAAGCTAAGAGGTTCTCGGATTAAGCTCCCAAAACGGCACCCTGGCAGCATGCCTCCAATGGGAAGGGTGCTCATTAGATGTGGCATGTTAAGTTTAACTCAGTCCCACAGGAGAGAAAACAAGCACTGACGCCAAGGCACTGGTCCCAGGAGGCCACACTGGTTGGCACACCCCGCAAGGGAGGTTTTTTTGGTGCGCATCAAAATAGCCTCTCCTGCTGTTGCCAGGACTTCTCCCCCAAAATGTCAAAACCGCGCACAGGCCACAAATGCAGCATCCAGTTCCAGCAGGTTTTGCAAACCCTGTTATCAAAAAGACAAACGCCAGGTGCCCTGTCTTAGGGAGAAACACTGCAGACAACCAAACTTTCAGTGCAGGAACCCTTCCAAGAATGTGGGCGGCTGCCCACCCCCACCTCCCCAAATATATTAGAAATACTGGTCAGCCTGATAAGGAAAAGGATCCGGCCACCTGATCCAGAAATATAAAGTGACTGCTCCCCTCCGCCATTGGTTCAGATTTGGCACACATGTTTTCCTGGCACACGAAAGTGCTCTCATACCTCTGGGCGCTCCAGCCTTTAAGTCCCTCAGCCTTTTAGTCACTAACCTCAGAACTCCAGCAGTGGCAATGGGGCTAGGAAGGATCAGGCCTCCTCTAGCATCCTCTCTCTCTTTCTCCGCTTCAGAACACTGAGCTCAAAAGCAGCTGTCCCGTCTCCTTGGCTGCAGCAAGTTTGGCAGCTGGAGTTTTCCTGGGACTGAGAGCGATGGCTGCTGAGTTTAGCCCAAGTGGGGCAGCGGACACAGGGGCAGCCAGATCCTGTTTTTCCCAGAAATATCTGGATGGATGGAGGATGAAGAGAAAAATCCAAAAAATGTGACACATCAGCAGAGATGAGTCAAGCCAGGCCAGCAATAGAAAACACAGACCCCCTTCGGTGGGGTGGGGGGGCTTCTGGCAAGGAGCAGGAGGAGGGATGCCAAGTATTCAGCCACAGGAAATGGGGGTGCTGGGGCCCCTCTCTTGTTTGTGGTGGCGGCGGAGGGGGGGCAGTCACTGCCTCAAGTAGTGGAGCTATTCCCCCAGCCAATTCAGTGGCTTTTCCCAATCTGTACTTATATGTCTGGCTGTATCTGTCCGACAAAGAGCTGGTTGGCTTATCTGTTGGGGGGGGGGGGAGGGAGGGAGGGAGGCAAGTCAATGAAGTGGCCAGGCTTGAGTGACAGTTGACACTTCACTACCACAAAGAGGGGTGATGAGGTTGAAGCTGCCAGCCTTGAGGGGACCCTGCCATAGGCACATTATGAGTCCAGACTAGGGCCACTAAAATAATGTGAAGTGGTCCTAGATTGACCCTTGCAACCTCTTCCACAATCTTCCCCTCCTCCCCTCAATGCAGCAGCTCAGTTCCTATAAGCTCCCACCATCCAGCGGGGCCCCCCTCCCATTCCCTGGTCTCTGCACAGCTCAAACATCTGGTTAATGATTAAAGCAAAGTCAAGAGGCTTGAAGTGCAGGGAGAGAGCAGTGGAGGGGGTGACTCAGGGTGCCAACTGCTCAGCTGCAAAGTGTAACTGTGTCTTTGTAAAAGCACACTGGGCCGCAGACTTTAGCAGGTGAAAGGACAAATGGTCTCAGTGCTGTTGGAGGCACAAGAGCAAGGAAGTCCTGCATCTTCATAGTCAGCTGGCAGGCTGGAGAGCTGGAGGAGGAAGCAGTTACAGGTGGAAAGAGAAACGGAGTCCCAAGACAAAGGGTGTGCGCTTGCAATAAGGCCACCGGCTGACGGTCATCCTGGGGTGCCCTTGGCTCACTCTCTCATCTCTGCAATATTCTCAACTGGATCCTTAGGTTGAGACCGAGTCCTGACTGCTTAGGGGAGTCTGCAGCACTCTATATATGCATTATTGCAACTGCTGAAGAGCACCCAACTGGGGCAGCTAAGTCCATTTGGCCCCAGCCAGAGCCATGAACAAGAATGTCGCCCGGACTTTTCAGCAGCAATTCCTGGTCCTGCTGGGAATGTGCTAACAGGAATGGGCATTGCCATCATGCTCCAGTCCTCATTGCTGAGCCATGTGCTGCCAAGATGGCAGGAGAAAGCTTTCATGGCCCAAACCCAGGAAGCAACACTGAGCTTTGAAGAAGCCTAGTGCCCTGTGGACTTTATCTCATGTCTTTGACCCTAGCAGGCTTTAAAGGCAGGGCAAGGTGGAAGAAGGGGGTGGATTTGGACCTGGAGCCCCTTCTCAAGGCCTTCATCAGAGCCAGCTTCAGGTTTGCCTTGGGCAACAATGTCCTCTGATGGGCTTAGCTGACTGCTGGGCAGTGAAATCTATGTACTTTTAAAATTTCATACAGTACCCCAAAGCAACATTAGGCCAGGGGCATTGTTGGGAAATTTAAAAGCTGGATAGACCCCATTGCCGTGCTCATAGTGCTCCCCCACCCCATCAAAATTATGGGAGCTCTAGGGAAGGCATCAGCAGTGGACCATGCCAAGGTACTGCAATTCTGGAAGCTGCCCAAGGATGCTTGATGCTGACACAGAGTCTAGTATTCAGCGCTGGGACACATGGCATCAGCAGCCCCACTGTTGAGTCAGCAGTGGGATGGGGTGTCTACAAAGGCTAGTGAAATTCTAGGCTGCATCAGCACGATAGCATCCAGATCACAAGGAACGGTGCTGTTCCATTCTGTTGTGACCAGGCCTCATATGGAGAACAGTGTTAACTTCTGGGCACTGGAGCTTAAAAAGGCTATTGACACATTGGAATGTGTCCAGAGGTTGGGGTTCGGGTGGGCAAGCAAGCAAACTAACACGGGGAGGGGCAAGAGGACCCCTTTCTTCCTAGGTCTTTAGGTTGAAGCAGCTGAGTATATTTAGCCTGAACAAGATACAATGACGACTACTTTCAAATATCTGAAGGGCTGTCACAGAGATGGGGCAAATCTGTAGGACTTCTGAAACAACAGATTCAAATCACAGGAAAAAGGATTTTGCCTTATTAGAAAGAACTTCCTGATAACGTGAGCTATTAGGAACAGGCTGTGGTGGACTCTCTTTTGTTAGAGGTTTTTAAGCAGAGGTTGGATGGGATGCTGAAGCAATGGGTGTCTTTGCACCGAACAGGGGTTTCAAGTGGACGAGCTTCAAGGTCTCTTCCAACTCTCTGGTTCTGTGAAATAGCAATTGGGTCATTGAACATATGCAGAGGGACATTGCTGAGTAACTACAGTCAACTGCTACACATTTGAAAACAATGGCTCCCTAATTCCAAGGATTAGAAGGGTTGCAGAAGTTAAGTAGGACCGGAGAGGAGGAAGGTGGCTAGCTTGTTCTCCGGCTGAATTCTAGCATCTGAGAGAACTCAAGTCTGTGCCCAAGATGCAAATTTGAGCATGCTTGCACTGAGCTAACAGGCCCAGATCAGTTCCTCTCCCTACATACAAGCAAACACATGAACACACACACACACACAGAGCAGAATCGGGGTGGGGGGAGATTTCTCCGCTACCTTCCTTGTGAAACATGGTGGAGAACCTCAAGCTAAGTGGCTTGACGCAGAAGCCGTTCCTCTTTCTCCAGTGAGCAAAGAACTGGGTCGCCTGGATCCCTGGGTGGGAAGACATTAGAGATGCGGGTGGGGTGGGGGAAGGCTGCTCGCCATGGCATACTCACCAGGCACACGGAGAAGAGGGACGCGGGAGCACCAGGGGTGCCAGGAGGGAAAAATGGAGCCCCTCTGCCACGGAAGGACGCCCCTGCTCCGTCCTCTTGCTTGGGAATGAAAAGAGTCAGAGAGGCAAAGATGGGGTCTGTTTTCCATTAACGCTGCTGAGCAACAGGAAGTGGTTGAGAGGGGGCTGGCGGGTCAGAGCTCCCCCCCTTCTACCCACACAGAGGGAGCGAGAGCAGGGATGGCTGGATTATTTTGATGGCTAACCTGCTTCAGGTAGAACAAGCAAGGGAAGGCAGGTACCGTCCCTTAAACAAAAATGGCCACTGGAGTACACAAAATGACAATAATGCATATTGAAATTCCATGTGGATGGGAGGGAAGGAGGATTAAATATTCCAGCTGGAATAGTTGGCATGTTAATTTATTTAAAGATATGCAGATTTGAGGAGCCTGTTGGTTTAACCTGAATAAATAGAATAGGCTGAGAGGCAGGAGAACAAGAGACATGATCCCTACCAGGGCAGAACAACAAGTCCTTCGTGGGCACAAACTGCAACTCCCTTTAGCTACAAGGATCCAGCTTTTGAAGGTGTAAATCCAGAGACAGCATGGCTTTCACACATTCCCATATCTCCTGCTCTGGTGTTCGTGGGCAGGCCTGCAACAGCCCCTGTGTGTCCTGTGGAGTTTAAGGGTGGATCTGTGCCAGGGAATGACTTGAAATGGGGGACCCCTTTAGACCAGCTGACTCTGTTATCAGGGGTGGAGAACCTCAAACCTGGGTCTGAATGTGGCTGGGAGTCTTTTGCAGGGCACACCCCTTCTCCCCAAGGCCACAGCCCTCATCTGCCTGGCTCAGCACCCTCCTCAACTGCTTTTGCCTAGCTAGAACATGTCCATGAGCTGTGTGATTATGCCTCCTGCTTGCTTGGACAGAGAGAGAAGCGTGGGTGGGCAGGCATGCACCCACTCTGACCTGTGTGGCTAGAATGCAGGGAGTAGGAGTCACCTCCGCTGCTCCGCCCACTCTTGCCTCTGGCCCCACCCACCACTGGCAGGTGACTTCCGGAAGACATGCTAAGACTGAACATGGCATGTTGGAGTGAAAATTCTCTCCTTTCATTCTTTCCGCTTCTCAACCATTTGCAGGTCCTTCCCAGGTGTTGCAGAGACCCCCACCCATAAATTCACCCCCTCCCCTACCTCATTTATAAGCTGCTGCTCTCCCAACAAATTTAACCCAAATTACTAGATCTGGCCATTCCCTTCCCTTCTCACCGGTATCCTCCTCCTGCTGCTGCGGCTGCTCTTTCTGAGGCTGTTTCCTCCACAAGACTCTTATGTGTTCAATCACGTGCAGCTTCTACTTGGGTCGAGGGAGATTTTTTAGGCATTAGTCCAACCAGGGTTTAGAGGGTGCTCCTCAGTCCACTTCTATTACCTCAAAGGGCAGCTGCGCCATCAGCACAGCCCATTTCTGTCCACCCAGTCCCACAGGGAAATGGGGCTGGAACTTAACCCTGCCTCCTTGCCTGGATGCCTTGTCCCCCAAATCCAGGGGGCAGGAGAGTGGGGCTGGGCTTATTGAGCTGTGAGAGAAAAGCATGCACTCGGGAGGGGATGGTGGACACTGGCACTGGGAAGCAATGGCAAGTGGCAAGGAAGGGGCAATGCTGCGTCCTCAAGGGCTACCCCCAACCTCTGGAGAACTCTCCCCAGCCACCCCTTGTAGGCTGGCTCCATCTCAATCACCTTCACTCCTGTACTCCTGTACAAAGGGATTTCCAATTATGCTAAAGTAAAGGTAAAGGTACCCCTGCCCGTATGGACCAGTCTTGCCAGACTCTAGGGTTGTGCGCTCATCTCACTCTAGAGGCCGGGAGCCGGCGCTGTCCGCAGACACTTCCGGGTCACGTGGCCAGCGTGACGAAGCTGCTCTGGCGCACCGGCACCAGAGCAGCACACGGAATGCTGTTTACCTTCCCGCTAGAAAGCGGTACCTATTTATCTACTTGCACTTAATTGTGCTTTCGAACTGCTAGGTGGGCAGGAGCTGGGACCAAACGACGGGAGCTCACCCCGCCGCGGGGATTCGAACTGCTGACCATGCGATCGGCAAGTCTAGGTGCTGACGTTTTACCCACAGCACCACCTGCGTCCCATAATTATGCTAAAATAGGTCCCCAATTCCTCAGTTTGGCACAAAGTTACACAAGCAGTTTGCCAACCCCAAAACAGGTTTGGGGCCAACCTGTTGAGTACACAGCCCTCCATCTCTCATTGTTTTGGGGTGGGGGGTGCAAGAGACCCTCAGGGAAGCTGCTCAAAGAAGATGGGAAGCCCCAATAGAAAAGCTCCTTTCTCCTTCCAGGTCTTGAACTGGGGAGTTGGGGGGAAAGCGCTGGCAGGGACTTTCCCACCCCAAATCTTCCTTTGCAGGAAGGGAAGGCTGCTGCTGCAGTTGCAAAGGGTGGAGCTTCCAGGAGGGACTGAGGCCCAGTCAGGGCTGCATCCAGCGCCCAACCCTTGGGCGCCCTCTTGTGCCTAAAAGAGGGCCAGGCATTAACTCAGCAGTGGAAGAGTCCAGCCTGAGGCCCTTGCTTGCCCCCATATCCCTTTCAGGGGAGCAAGTGAAGGTGCCACACTGGAAGCCCCAGTCCTTCCACTGACTTCTGCTCAGGCCCTTGTTGCAGCACCCAATGCAAGAAGAGCCTGCTTGATCAGGCCAGTGGCCCATCTAGTCCAGCATCCCTCTTCTCCCAGTGGTCAACCAATGCCTGTGGTAAACCTGCAAGCAGGAGCCAAGCACCAGAGTATTCTCCCCTCCTGTGGTTTCCAGCAACTGGTATTCAGAAGCATTGCTGCCTCTGATGGTGGAGTCAGGGCGCAGCCATCTTGGCTAGTAGCCTTCTCCTCCGTGAGGTTGTCCAATCCTCTTTTAAAGCCATCCAGGTCAGTGGTCACCCCTTCCTCCTGTGGGAGAGAGTTCCACAGTTTACCTATGTGCTGCATAAAGATTCTTTTATCTGTCCTGAATCCTCCACAGCTTTTGGCTTCGAATGTGTTATGGGAGAGGGAGATAAACTTTCCCCTATCCACTTCCTCCATACCACACATTTTATAATCTTCTATCATATCACCTCTTAAATAATTTCTTGCCACGCCAGCAGTGACAGGGGGCGGGGCTGGGCTTCGGCAACTGACCTAGCCCTGGCAGCAGGCCTCCAAATTGCCATCACTTGCAGGATACACCTCAGCAGTGCCCTTTGTACCAGATCACTGCAGAGGATCCTCCGGGGCTCAGAGAACATGGAGAGGGCCTGCACCTGATTGGCTGGAAACCCCAAGTTCAAGCACGGGGTGGGGGGAGATACACCAGGTGTTAGAGTTGCACCCAATACAGTCATACCTCAGGTTACAGCCGCTTCAGGTAGCGTTTTTTTGGGTTGCGGACTGCCGAAACCTGGAAGTACTGGAACGGGTTACTGCGTTCGCGCATGTGCAGAAGCGCTAAATCGTGCTTCGCGCATGCGCAGAAGCACAACCCGCAGCGTTCACACCATGTTTGAATGTGCATCCCGTACGGATCATGTTTGCAACCCGAGCATCCACTGTACCCTGAAGCAGGTGACACCAGGTGAGAGGAACAAATTAATAGTCAGACTGATTCTACGTGGCAGCTGCGTGCAAAAGAGGGAGCATTCAGCCTAGCATAGGGGTGCTGTTGGTTTTAGACTGGGGTCTACCCACCTCCCTGAGCCAGAGCACTCTCTGAACTAGTCATCCTTTTGGGTTAGCCTACCTCACAGGGCTGGTGCAGGAGATGTCCCGCCTCACGAGCTCGCTGCAATGTGAGCCAACCAAAGTGTTACCGAGGCAGAGTTGGGTTAACGGTGCCTTGTTGGACTGGAAACTCTATCTCACTTTACCTTCACCCCTGCTGTGAAGGTTCCTGGATTTTCTTTGCCAGGCCATTTTTCACAGTGAAGGTAAAGATACCCCTGACCGTTAGGTTCAGTCGCAGACGACACTGGGTTGAGGCGCTCATCTTGCTCTATAGTCCGAGGGAGCCGGCGTTTGTTTGCAGACAGCTTCCGGGTCATGTGGCCAGCATGACCAAGCCGCTTCTGGCGAAACCAGAGCAGCGCACGGAAACACTGTTTCACCGTAGGGCTGCCTAAATGTCTGTGTGTAGATGGTTGGCATGGGAAATACAAAACTACTACTGCAGCCCTCCTCGGACTCTGTGGAGTCAGAAGCGGGCGGCAAGGGAGAGATCTGAGAGTGTCTTCCCCTTCCCCAGTTGAGTACCAGCTTGTGCCCTCTTGGGTTTCGCTTCCTCAATGGTGCATTGGTGCCTCAGAGGAATTTTGAGTGTGTTAGATAAGACAGACCAGTGGAATTCTCTCCCAGGTGAGGCCCAACACACTCCTAAGTAGAAGAGTTTTAACTACCACAAGCACCCATACCACCAGGGCAGATAGGACATACCTGACTGCCAGTGATAACACAGGTGTAGAACATTGGTGTTTGAAAAACGAGTTACACAAACAACTCAAGGGATGCTCCTCAGGCAGTGGGGAGAAGCCCTTCGCTCTGGCTCACTGCAAGGCTTGCTTATTTGAGACACATTATATTCTGTCTCTTTGGACAACTCAGATTTTGTACCCAAATTGCAGGCCTTGCATAAGTTACACAAAGTGATCCTATGTGCTCAACCTCCCCATGTGCAATTCGTTCTAACCTGTGGTCTCATGTGCAGCCTTCCTTCCCTCCAGCTTCCAAGATTTCTGCAGATATTGCCTACCTCATTCCAAGCACATCTTCAGACGCATGAGAACTAGCAGTTTCTCTAAAAATGTTTAAAAGCTAGCAAAATCTCTTGAAACAGAGTTCTGTTTTCACATGCTTCTCTCTCTCTCTCTCTCTCTCTCTCTCTCTCTCTCTCTCTCTCTCTCACACACACACACACACACACACACACAGAGCTAGGCTCCAGACAAGTCGCCAGGACCTTCCAACACAATACAGATTTAGTTCTACATTATGAAATTTTATTGCTGACATGCAGGAATAGTTGGATGTAATACAAAAATAGGTCTCTATACAAATTATCTTTGCAATTTTTTTACAATAGGATCTTTTGTCTCTGGTGTCTCACCCGGCTTGTAATCCACAAAAACACAACCCAGACAGCTCACCCCAATTTCCACACACCCTCACTCCCCATTTCCTTTCAGTTTGCTTTTCATCACCATGTCCAGAGTTGGGCGGAGCACACAGCTTGACAGCCTGTCGAGTATTGCTATGTTTTTTGAGGATGGAGAGAGTCCCAATGCAAAACACACAGCCAGCTCTGCTGGGGAAGATGGTCAGTACTGGTGAAGGGGAGATGAGAGAGAGAAAGGAAGTAGAGGGAGCAGTGTGTGCCCTGCCTGAATTCCGAGAGGGGAAGGAAGAGCCGGCCCTGCCCAGGGGGCTTCTATTGCTACTGACACAGGAAATATTCCAGGCAGAGGAGAAGTCCACAGAAACCGCCTGCTTGGGAAGTGGACTAGAAAGTTGTCGTGAAAGCTGGCCCACACCTCACCTGTCATCCTACACTTCTTCTCCCACCTTCCAATACTGTTAAGAAAACATGTCAGCTGGGACTGCAGCCCCATAGAAAGCTGTAGGTAGGACTGAGGGGAACTGCTAAGGGTCTGTCTTCAGCAGAATAGTTCATTTTGGAGGTGTGCAGGCCCCGCTCAAGCAGGACACCTCGCATATGCTTCCAGATGACACGAAGGGCAACTCAGTTTTTGGAGTGGGGAAAATAACTTACCCCCAGACTGAGGGATTCCTTCATCTTGTGGGCTATGATGGTGCTGCAAGCAACAGTCCCCAAAACCACCAGGGAGGCTGGGCCCCAGGACACAAGATCCAGAGGCCTACAGCAACTGGCTCACCTGGAGAGGTTTGGCCCACAGAAGGGGCTGCGAAATGGGAGCCCAAATTTACTGCCCCCACCTGGGCCAAGCAAGGGGTGCCATTAAGCTTGTTAGCATTCACCGATCCAGTTTTGGCTTGATCCACAGAGCTAATGCCTTATAGACAGGTTTATGCTGTGTTTCTTGGCGAGACTGCATGGGGGGCTGGTGACCTTTGAGGGGTTGGTTACTGTCCATCCCTAGCGAGAGAGCAAAATAAACTGTTCCTGGGTTTCCCTAACTCCATCCCTGTTTCCCAACTTAGCAACGATGAGAAAGCCAGAGAACAACCAAAGCAGAGTCTGCCCCACAGAGGGGAGGGGACTGTAGATCAGGCACAGAGGTTCTGCAAGGAAGTTTTCACGTGGTTGGTTTTCTTCTTTTCTCTTTTTAAAGAGATTTGCAGAATTCTTTTGCAGTTCTCGTCAGTAGAAAAGAATTCCTTGTGCTGAAGTCAGATTTCAGGATCTACAACCTTCGCTAGTCCTCCTCTTTGCACCATGCCAACACATTCACACTAAGGGAGGCCGTTGTCCTCGGCTGGTTCATTCATCTCAGGGCCATCCAACAGCCCCACTCCAGCCAGACTGCAGAGGTCTTGAGCAAACTTCCTTCAGGTCAGTGTCGCTTCCTGGATACTGCAATGTTGCTTTTGCTGGCATCCATTGGTTCAACAGGGTGGGTGGGGAGGGGACACCTCACATTTTGAGACAATTTTTGAAAGGGTGATGAAGGCTGACCGGAAATGGGAAGGGAGTGGAAATGGGGCAGCACAGCCTAGGGAGGGTTGCTTGAGAACAGCTTATCTGGCAAGAGAGGCATCCAGTTCCAACAAATGAGGCTCAGAAATTATCCAGCCCAGTCCCAGCAAGACCTGCTGTTTGCACAGCATCAGGGGAACACTCCTGCCCACCCCCGCAAAAAATAATAATAAATGTCATGGTGGGGGAATTGTCTGTGACAAGATGGCAATGGCAAGACAAAGCAAAGAGCACATAAAGGAGTGGAGACCAGCAGGCATTTCTGAACCTGAGACAGCCTGGGGGGTAGGGGACAAAACAAAAACGAAGCAAGCAAACCCTTTTCACATTTTTCACAGATTTATCCCTTCAGCCGTACCAGTGTGGGTGAGGAGGAGGCAGGGAGAAATGTCAACAGAATTAATGCAACGTTACTGCGCCTTTCAAAAGCTACCATTTAAAAAAGAAAGGAAGACAGAACAAAACAAAAACCCTCCCAGGATATCCCCAAATAATTAAAGTGATTGGAAAAGGGAGGTTTGGGCCCTCAGAAAAGCTACATTTTTTTAAACAGCCCCTGGTTTGGAACTCTTTCCCCAGGTCAGAATCTGCAGAGTGAGGCTTTCTCACGTGGAGAGAAGCTCGTAGTGGAGGCAACCCATTTGCTAAGCCTGTGGTCACGCAGAGGGCCCGAAACCAACGTTTACAAAAAATATATTCAAACCAGGTGTTAAATTAAAAATAGAACAAAGGGGATGGGGGAGAGGGTTTAAGAAATAGTTACTTTCATGAAACCCACCAGGGGGGAGGGAAGAAAGGAGGGGGAAATGATTAAGCTTATTCAAACCAGACAGAGCGAAGCACGGCCCACGTGGTCTCCGCAGCAGTCCAACGTCTGCGTCAGAAAAGAAGCCTGCGGGGGCAAACTTTGCCAAAAAACGCTCCTCGTTTCAGTCCAGAGAACAGTGTGGTTAAAAAGAGGCAGAGAGGTAGATTTCAGAGTCATGATTAAAAGCAGATTAGCTGTCTAGGTGTGGAGTTAAAATCCGCCAGCCATTTCCCCAGACAGTTGGGGTCTTTCCCCTGCTGCCCCCTCCGGGGTCGGGGGGCAAAGCCCAGCAGGCGATGCCCGCTGAGCACTCAGCTCACAGGGGAAGACTGCTACATTGTGAGGGATCCTGGGACCTGGCTGTCGCTGTCGCACGCCCCGTCGGGGGCAAGAGACCCACGGTGGGGTGGGAGGAGCTACTTCCGAAGGTAGCGCTGTGCAAGGATGGCCGCGTCCAAGGGGTTCATTGGCTGGGCGTCGTGGCCCAGGCGCCGCACAGGAGGGATGTTCCCAAACTGCCGCTTTTGGAGGAAGCTCTTGGCCTCGTGGAGCGTGTTCTTCTCCTCGGCCAGCAGCAGCTGCTGCCTCATGTAGTTCTCAAACTCGTACTGCGAACACTCCTCCGTCACCTTCGCCTGCGAGGGGGAGGAGCCCTGTTAGAGACCACCAGGAAGGTAGGGGCCAGACCTGCTTGCAACAGCACCCCCCTTCCTCCCAGCATTTGTACACAAGCTCACTGCTCCACTGCACACACCACAAAGCCTGCCAGCCTCGTTTTCTGAATTTGACAAGTCGCTCCCCATCCCCACCCCCCATGTTCAAGAGCCTGGGAATCCCAGTTTCGTTCAGAGCAGTGGGCATATGACTTGAGAACAAGCTCTGAGAGGCAACAGAGGTCTCTGCTGCAAGGAGCCACCAGATTTGAAGCACTTGAACACAACCTGGGGGCTCTTAATATTTGGCAGGAATGTCCTCAGACATTCCAACTGCCAAAGGGAAAGCAGGAGGGGCCTGGAGGAAAGGCAGGTGGAGCCAGCTAAGAAGGGAAGGGGCCACCTGCAGGTTAGAGGGAGAAAAAGAGGAGGCCAAGAGACCAGCTGAATTTCATGGACAGGCTGAGGAGGTTGACTTCAGATCCCCAGTAGCATTTAGTAATACTTAAGAATCTGAATTAAAATTGCAATTGGGTTTTAAAATGTGTTGCTATCTCAGAAAGCTTTCTCAGCAAGACATTCATTTTCCCCAGCCATCACTTCTCATCAGCTGGGAACCAACTGATGGAAAAAGCCCCCAAGGCCAGCAGAGACAGATGCTGCTGGGTACCTGCTCTGCCCTGCTTGTTTCATTTCTGACTAGAAAACAGATCACACCGAATGTCCTCACAACTTCTGTCTGAAAGACACAAACACACACACACACACACACACACACACCCCAGCGAGTTCCCATGTGGCTCTGGAAGCAAAATCTGGGATCAAGCCACCTGAGAATGGGACTTCAGAATGGAGCGGAGCTCCTTTGACCCTCCGCAGAGCTTGCAGAAAATATGCAAAGCAAGCAGACACACCATCCAATCAGGTCGCGGAGCCCATCTCCCTCAAGGGCAAGTGGTCCCGCTCAGCAGGCAGGGCTTACCTCGTGTGCGCCTTCTGGATTGGCCACCTGGTCGTCTATGTCAGGCACCACTTGCAAGGGCCCGCTCAGCAGGGACATGGACTGCCTGCAGGAGAGACAGGCTGGTGGGTCAGGAGGCGGCACATTTGTGCCAACCTCAGAGGTGGCCTAAGCCCCCAGTTGGAAGATGGCAACCCTCACACACTGCACCCAGGAGCCTTGCCCACCCACCCACCTCACCATTTCTCAGCATGTGAAGCAGCAGCACAGGACCGGGGTGGGGTGGGGGCAACATGGTGCAAAGGTTATTATGGATGCTTCTGTATCAGTGGACCGAAGGGTCAAGTGCTGTAGGCACTTGTTCATCACATGCTGCAGGCAGTTGTTCCATCCCCAGGATCCTTTTGACTGTCCTTTGACAGCTCTACAATATCTTTTTAAAGACCTGGTAGTCAGAACTGTAAGAGGTCTTCCACAGTGCCCACTGTCAAGAAAGGCAAGCCTTTCCCTGGGCTGGACACTGAAGGACACAAATGGGGTGCTTCCATTTAGTTGAGAAGTAAGTAAAGGTGGCTTCTCATGCTTGATTCGGTACTTGGGTCTTGGTAGCAGGGTATAAAACTTAGCTCAAGAAGATGCTCTTCTAGCAAAGGGAGCAAGGTGAGGAGGAGGGTGAAATTATGCCGCACCAACCATTAAGAAACAAGAGACATGGCCCAGGGTGTTCCTTCCCAAGAAGTTGAGACAACACTTCCTGTGCCTTTTGGCCAATGTTCAAAGCATTTACAAGAGACTCCTCCACCCAGCCTTCCCAACAAAGCTCACTCCTTTACTACAGGCCAGCTTTGGGCTGGAGGGGTGAGATGGGCCTTCGGCTTGATCCATCTGCAGGGCTCTTTGAAGGATTTTATCCCCTTCCACCACTTACTCACCAGGAAGCAATGATGGAACTGAGGGAGTCGAGCACTTCGGAGGCGGTCAGGCGCTGCTGCGGGTCCAAGACGAGCAGCTTTCGGATCAAGCACACAGTGTTTTCTGACACCCGCCCATCTCTGTTAGGAAAGAGCAAGAGTGAGGGGCAGTGGAGCTACCAAACCAGAGACACCAAGGCCCAGAACCCCGTGGCCAGGCATGCCCCCGACCCCCACTTACTCGGGGATGGTGTATTCAGCAGCCTTGATCTTGCGGAAGAGCTCCTGGGGGATGCTGTCATAGAAGGGGAACTGCCCATACAGCATGGTGAAGAGGACCACGCCCAGGGCCCACATGTCGCTGGGCTTCCCACGATACGGCCGGCCTGCAAACAGAGAGAGACAGCCCTGGAGAGTTAGCAGGGCCCATCCAGGAGGAGGAGGAAGAGGAAGGCAAAGGAGAGGCGCTAAGCAACCAGCCTGTGGGGTGGTCTCATGTTCCCGTCTTGGGCCCAACATTGGAGGGGCTCAGTGCCACGTCACATGCCTGTGATGTCATGCGTGCAAAGCAGGGAGGAGGCCCTTTGGGGTGAAAGGTCTGGGGGCTGCCACGGGATGCTGCTGCCTACCACTGAGGACGTCAGGGCTGATGTAAGCGGGGCTCCCACGCTGGTCCTTCAGGAGGTCATCTTCACTCACCAAGTGCTTCCCCAGGCAGAAGTTTGTGATGGTGATTCGGTGGGTCCTGGAGGGGAGAAAAAGTTAGTGGCCGGGTAACGGGGGGTGGGAGTGAGGGGTGTTGGAGTGGTATGAATGACCGGGGTGTCAACAAAGACGCTGAAGGCCGCTCTGAGGAATAATGCCAAGCAGCTAACAAAAGTGGATGGACCAGATGGGGCTTTGGGGAGTTTGGTATGACATACACATCAGAATTATTCAGAGCCACTGTGGTGCAGCAGATTAGCTGGGAAGACACAAATTCAAACCCTCCCTTCAGCTGCAAAGCTCTCTGGGTGACCTAAGACCAGTGAGTAACTCCCACTCTAGCCTACCACATGCGGTAGTTGGCAAGGGCATGTGGGTGTATGGATGCAAGACCATGTACATTGGCCTGAGCAACTTGGAGAAGCACTGTATAAATATGTCGCTGCCTATTTATTTAAATTTGTGAACTCAGGTTCAGCTTAAACTTTGATGTTCAGAGTGTGAAGAATCGTCCTCAAACCCCTGATTCAGCCTTCACCAACTTGATGCCCTCCAGACGTTTTGGACTAAAACACCCTTCAGTCCTCCACATATGCGGAGAGCACCAAGATGGCAAAAGTTTCATTAACCCCCTGGGAGTTGGGGGTCTGGCACTCCCCTGAAAGGTTTTGATCATCTGTGCCAGATTTATTGACCTTCACTCAAGAAATATGAGCAGACTTTTGACAAGTTGGGAGTGGGAGGGAGGGACGACGGAGCAAGAGGCCTGAATGCACAAGAATCAGCAGGCCTGGATGTTCTTTGGCTAAATTAACCGAGACTTTTTTTAAAAGAAAGGAAAAAGTCAGCATTCCAAACAGCCAGCTCCTGATGACTCTCCTGTGAGCGAGGGGTGGAGGATGGCCTCAGCTCATAAACATCCGCCATGTCCTCCTGGCAGATGACAATGTTTTCTTGGCAATGAAGCCATCAGGAGATCAGCATCCAAGGTGCTTCAGCTGTGAAATGTATGAATGGCTGTTTTCAGGCAGCCAAAAACTGACCTCATCCCACAGGAGATCAGGAAGGAGCAATAAATGGCACCACTTGCCTCACTGTGATCCTGGATGAGCAAGGGCCACCCAAAGGGCATTTCTGCACTACCAGGCCGTTGCTCAACAGATATTTGCCTGCTTCACACCTCTCGCTCCACAAGGCCATTTGATGCTCTTTTAATGCAGCGGTAGCAACAGAAACAAGAACATGCCTGCAAGAACATGGCCTTGTGGCCACCTTGAATGCAAAACACTGCTGGATCCCTGGGATAAGGCCTACTCAGGAAGGGTTCATTCTTGATAAAAGAGCCAAAGTCAATGAAAGGCACTTTGAGCCACGGATATCACTTCAGACAATCAACTGCACGGCTGGAACTCAGAGAACCTTCCAGGTGCGAACCAGATCCTTTTTCAGGGTCATTCATTTCCCCATCCTGGTACCCTCCAAAACTTTAGGACTTTAATTCCAATCAGCCCCACTCAATGGCCAACATTAAAGGGTTATGAGAGATGCAGTCCCAAACACCTGAAAGGCACTAGGGTTGGGAATGGCTGCTCTAGAAAACTGTTGTGATTCATTTTTAGGAGTGTAAGAGCGGCCCTAGTGGGTGATATCAGAAGGTTCATCTAATCCCGTATCCTTTTTCCAAATGCAGCAGCTTAAGTATCTCCAAGAAGCTCACAAGCCAGACATGAAGCCACATGTATGCCTTGTATGTTTAAGAACAGATATAACTTGTGCTTGTGGGTGGCAGGGGCTTGAACAGGCAAAGTCTTGCCAGAAACGTGAGTCACATTATGCGGAGCATGTGAGTGTGTGCAAGCAATGGATACAAAACCTACTGATGTGAGATAACATCTTGTTTAAAGGGGTGCATGGAGCTGTCAGCGGCATTCCTCACTGTGACCCCGAGTTGTCTGGGAGCAAAGGAAGGGAGAGGGCAGTGGCAGCTATTGGAAGTTACACTCTGATGATAAAACTAGTTAGCCTCGTCTCAATTGAGGCTCTTATGAGGTCAACCCTGAACTAGTGCACAAATGACAAGGCTGCAACACAAGTGCCTGCATCAGATGTCTAGGGGGATGAGAGTGACATGGCCTCTCTCCTCCAGTTTCATTCTCCTGTGACCTCACTAAACTCCTAAGGAAGGCCAAAGTGCTTTCTCCAGGGAAAAACAAGCAAACAAGACACCGCCTTCTAAGGTTGCTGTTTGATTTGTGTGCGGATGCACAGACTGAAAAGCGGGAGCTTTCTTGGCAGGTGTTTCCCAGCACATACAGGAGCTCAACTTTCTTTGGTGTGCAACCTCAATCCGCGGAAAGCCCACCAGCTGCAAATAATGTTCCAGAGTGAAAGTTGCAAAAGGGGCTCACCTTTTGTTCAGCACCATGTTCCCCAACTTCAAGTCTCTGTGCACAATGTTCTTCTAGAAAGACAAGAGGGAATTTATACTATTACAGTGGTACCTTGGGTTACTAACACTTCGGGTTACAGACTCTGCTAACCTGGAAGTAGTACCTCGGGTTAAGAACTTTACCTCAGGATGAGAACAGAAATCGCGCAGCAGCGGTGCAGTGGTGGCAGTGGGAGGCCCCATTAGCTAAAGTGGTACCTTAGGTTAAGAACGGTTTCAGGTTAAGAATGGATCTCTCGAACGAATTAAGTTCATAAGCAGAGGTACCACTGTAGAACAAAGTAGATTATTTGGTAAGATAAGAAACTTAATTGCTTAATTCAATCCCCCCAACCCTAAAGTTGTGCTTGCAGAAAATGGAGTGGATCAAGATCCCTTGTTCATTTCACCTGGCCATTTAAGACCTGAAGACTTTTGCACCAACTAAGTTGGATATAAGAAGATGCTTTGCACAGAACTCTTTCTAGCTCAGCATCGGCAGACGCCATGCCACCCACCAAAGCACCAAGCCTCCCTCACAGTCACGTGGCTGCCAAAACCCCACAAGGGCCCCACATCTTCCTCACAGCTCCCTGAGACAAGCAGAGACACCCTACCTTGTGCAAGGCTTCCACTACCCGCACGACGTCGTAGAAAATCACGACGGTCTCCCGTTCGCTCAGGCGCTTCTCCTTGATGACATAGTGCTGCAGGTTGATGAGGTCGGCTGTCTTGTCGCTGAAGTCATGGGCGCAGAGGCAGTCCAGCACCAGACAGATGCGCTTCTTCATCTTACGCACCATCCGGTTGGATTCCAGGTCTTCCACATGCTCACAGGCTCGGTCCTGCAGAGCCCCAACAAGGATGGAGGCAGGTGTTATTTTAATCTGGGAGAGATGGTGCCAAACTGGCCTTTCCATCCATCAGTGGCTGACCCCCATACTTGCTGCTTGTGTGGCTCCCAAAAGCCAAGACGCCTACCTAGGCCACCACTCCTTGGCATGAGAGGTCACAGCCAACCCCAAACTCTACACCTGCATGATCACTGACATGCAATAAAGAGCCCAGTTATGGTTTTGGGGTTGGAGGAAACTAAGGTATACTCAGAGTTGACCCCCTGAAATTAATGGGCCTAAGTCAGTCATGTCCATTAACTTCAATGGGTATATTCCAAGTATGACTAATACTGGATGCGACCCTTCTGTTTCAAAAGTCTCCTTTCCAAAAAGGTCTCTTTCCACCAGCACAACAGCAGCATGTGTGGCAGGTCTGGCCCATTCACCTTCTCCAGTCATGTGCTGAATTTACATGGATGGATGTGTGTGTTTGGTGGGGGGCCTGAGAAAAGGCTGGAAGTGTGCTGGAATTCTTCCCACTAATGTGCCACAGACTCAAAAGGCTGAACTGCTGAATGTTCCACTGAAGAGCTTCCTAAACACTTCAATGTGGGTCACCCACAGTCTGTATTATGAACTGCGATTTCTTACCTTCACCATAAAGTCCAAGGGTGGGTTACAACAATGTAAAAATATTAAAACCGGGTAAAACAAGTTACAGTCAGAAGAACTTGAAGACTGTAGCAAAGCCTGAACAGAGTGATATTTCATTGTTGCAATATGATTGCAAAACATGGAGTCACTGTGGCACTGGCAGCCTCAGCAAGCAGCTTTAAAATATATTTGATCTGATCTGATTTGATACTTTATTCCACTTTTCAGATAACAGATGCTGAGCTCAAAGCAGCTCATAATAATCATAATAGCATTTGGGGGGTGGATCATGTTGCAAACACTATAATATCAATAGAGTGACATATAAGTGAAGCAAATATGGGGGCAATCATGGTCACAAGAGTAGCTGGATAGGTCTGCAGTGTCTTTTGAGGAACAGGGGCCTAGCCTTGTAGGAACACTGGCCCCACATCTCTCCAAAGGGCAAAAGCTGACAGAACATGCAACCGGTTGGGCTGGGCAGGGATACAGAACTCCAGTGTGCCCAGGTTGGCTGTGCTTACCTGGAAAAGGCCGTGGTGGTGGACCACCCCGTCCTGATTGTGCAGGAGGGAGAGAAGTGAGTACTCTGTGTGGAGTAGCATCTTGCCCTGGCGCTCCTCCTGGGTTTCTGTGCCTTTGTCATTCCTATCCTCCAAGGTAAGGATCTTTGGGGAAAGCAGGCAAAGAAAAGAAAACACACACATACATATTGCATTCCTTTCTCGAAAGTCAACAAGCTCCAACATCAAACTCTGTGCTTGGAATATTTACAGCTGGACCAAGGAAACCCTGGTGCCCGACCTTTGGGGACTTGGGCAGAGCTGCAGCACTTTGTGCTGTGGTGTCAGCGGTTTAAAGGCTGACAATCACAGAAGGAACAAGGCCACAGACTGCAGCAGCTGCCGATGCTTCTGCAACCTGGCCAGCTCTTCTCCAGAAAAAAGGATTCCACCTGCTGTTTACCTTGAGCTGGTAAAAGTCATCTGTCCCATCCTTCCTTGCCAAACACTGGACGATGCTCGGCACTGGGGAGTTGCCCAAGCGAGGCCCTGAGAAGGCAAAAGCAGAACAATGGACTTTGCTTCTTCTGACTCATCACCTACACTGCTCACTGCTGGCAGTTCAGCTGCCGACCCTGATTATCAGGAAGTTCCCTTTCCCTGCCCGGCATGGATTACATGTCTTTCTGTAAGTCACACAGAGCTTCAGAGCATGGAGGCCCAAATGCTTTGCAGCCCCAAGTGAGGGTTGATGAAGAGAAACAGAAAACAGCGGCCACATAAATGATGTTTGTGTGACTGCTGTTTAGGAAGTATGAGATACAGTTTTTTTAATTAAAAAAAAAGTCCATGATTATCTTTACTGTCTCCCTTTGTGTTAGTGAAGTGAGCGGAACAGATATGGTTGAAAAATTAGGAAACCACTCTTTTGGCTCCAATATTTACATCTCAACAGTTGTATTTCTAAAAATAGTAAGACTTTAAAGTACTGTCCTACTAATCCAAAGTAGTTCAAATAATCTGGTGTCAAAGATTTACGGTAAGAAGTAAAAAAATGTACAGTATATTATTAAAATTTGCATGGTAGTTGTAATAGCTTTTAAGAAGCTTAGTGAGAAATGAATGGCTCAGATATATCATATCAGATATGGCACTTCATATTTGCAAAAGATCCACCTCAAACCATCTTGTTGGAAAAGGAGAGAATCATTAAACTATGTAAGTGGTATCTGACCCAGACAAGCAGTTTAGAATATTTTAAAAGCCACAGATCATGGCTGGTGATGTACTCAAAATATGGCTAATTTCTACCACAGATGGTGAGCTTGCTTGTAAATTAAATCCTTTTCCAAACAAGCTAACTACACATTATGCCTAACATGAGGTTACACAATGCCACTAGATCCTCTCTTGAGGTCAGTAGGTTATGTGAATGACACAGTAAAGAAAGAAAATTAGGGGCTACTGTGAAAACTATTGTCAGCTGCAAAAATGGTGATTTCAGCAAAGTGGAGAGTCAATTGTTTTTGTCACATCAACAAAAATGTGATTGCTCGAGATGTGGACTATTGTAGAAATTGCCAAGATTACTGAGAACATTCAGTTAAAAGATGGCAGTCTGGGGGACAGACGGACAAAGTTTTCATCACCACTGAACATTATTTCTAAACTTTATGAGGAATAGATATGGATTAGATATTAACTGCTATAATCCATTCAAACTAATTTAAGTGATTACGGTTAATGACTGCATTTATAATCCTGGACCATACTACAGCTTATTATATTATCGCTGTAGTGGGCTTAAGTGTATTTGGTGCTATTGATTGGTATTTTAGTATGTACCAACCTGGAATTAATCTGAATAAGGAAATATAAAGATGGAATGGTATCAGGTAACTTAGAACTAAATTACTATTCTTCTTGATTGCACATCTAAATAGAGAGAAAGGATACCTACATTTTAATAGCATTTTAGGTCTTTTAAAGGAGATACAAGAAAGGGCACCTCCTCCAGAATTGGATCATGGCAGAAATGTCACACATGCCAGAAGAGCCTGGCTGTTTTTTTACTTTTGGCGCAAGCCCTCCTGCTGCTCAGTGGTTGCCAACATAGTCTAAACCACCACAGGACCTTTGGAGCCTGCACTTGGGCTATATCACAAGGAAACAAGGTGGCTGGGATTGGGCACTGGACACAGCAAACCACAAAAAGGAGAAAGGTAGCGCTGTAAGTCAGGGCCAGATCTGTGGAGCAGTGCTTGAATGACAACAGCCGAGTCTCTGCTGCTTACCTGGAGGGAGAGTTGGAGGGGCAAGGAGGTCGCCAGGAGCAGAGACAATACAGCATCCATGCCTGTGTGTTTGCACAGCACTGACATCCCCACACCTTGCCCCTCCTACTTTCCCAGTAAGCAGCAGTGACTTAGCTGTAAGGTGAGCAACACTGTGTGCTACTGAGAAGCACCAATGTGGTACCAGGGACAGAGCTCTCCTTCAGAACCTTACCTAGTCCCCCTTTCCCCAAATTTAGAAAAAAAAAAACCCAAGCTCCTAAGCCACCTGGCTGTGAAAATAAGCTTGAATATGGAGGCATCTCAGATGCCAGAGGGCTGGGCAGAATGTTGCCAGAGAATTAATTGTGCCCAATGCAAGCTCTATGCACATTTGATTAACTTGCATTCTGCACGCCAGCTGCAGAGTAAGCACAGGGTAGGTTGCAGCCTGCCTTTGCCGGGTGCAATGCAGCAGATCACAGGCTCTGTTCCTGCTTACCGAGAATGAAAGGTCCTGCCCGCTTGGTGTTGCTGCTGGAAATTCCTGGGCAGAAAGCCTTGGTGGACGTTTCCCCGCCCCCTCTGTCAGACACTCGCTGGTTCATTCTGAGTTCTGGGGAAAGAGAGCAGACACTTATTGTGAGGCCCTGAAGGAGCCCCCTGACTTTCAAGTCTTTCCCTCTGTAATGCCCCTACATATCCTAGGTTACAGAGAGAGGGGGGGCGGGGGGGGGGAGAGGGAGAGAAGTATTGCATGATCTCCAAACTCAGGACCCGCAGAACATAGCTGACTTCGCATAGTAAGCATAAGGT
Organism: Podarcis cretensis; assembly: GCF_951804945.1. Lineage (NCBI taxonomy): Eukaryota > Metazoa > Chordata > Lepidosauria > Squamata > Lacertidae > Podarcis > Podarcis cretensis. The sequence continues at coordinate 35,841,380 of NC_137177.1, forward strand.
TGGCATGTCTCTCTAATTTTGTGTTATGTGCCTCCCTGCCAACAGCTATTTTCTGAATGGCACCTACAGTACTCACTCAAAATTCAAAATGGTCCTAAAGTGGTGACCCCTGCTCTAGGAGCGAAGGGGATTCCTCGAGCAGTGTTAGAAACTCAGATATATAAGCTAGGCGCCAAATGGCTCCTTAAACCAAGGTTAGAGTCGCCAAAACGGAATGTCTAGTTGCCATTTTGGGGTAAAATGTCTCTAAAGTCTTAATTGTCAAACAATGGACTGACTGCGATTGATTCTCATTTAAACATCTGGCTAGTTCAGATGACAACCTTGAGCTAGGTTAAGAACTTTGAGAACTTAAAGAAGAAAAGCCACTTGATCCAGAGACAGTCCATGTATATACTGGCTTATTCCAACCTTTTTCTTAATGGCGACTGCTCCTGATCAAGCTGTACAGAAAAAGCATTTTGGTTCCAGAAATTCATTCTAATTGTGCCTATAAAAAATAAGTGATAGAATTCTACAGGACGGGGTATTGGTGTGTGAAAACAGTCCAGATACAATGATCCCCAGGTGATGGAGATGCCAAGCACCATCCTGGCATCTTCACTTGGTCGCAAGTGCTCCATAGCTGGGTGCAAAGTACGACTGGTGCCTGGCTAATTCTGAACACTGTCCTCAAGTCAATAAATGCAACTCTCTCCCACTTTATTCCATCCCTGCCAGTGAAAGCCCCTGGGAAAAGATGGCTGTGCTACTCTCTTAATCCCTTGTGCCTTTGCCATGCACTCACAGCCACCAGATACTGCCCACCATGGGCAAAGGTGGCAGATGAAGCATACAGGAAAAACAAAGGCTAAGAGAAATTAACTGTGCCCCTGCCCAATGCCCAGGATCAGACACCAGATTGGCCTCAAGTGATCCACAGATAAAGCAAGCTCAGCTGCAGCAGCTGTCACAGCCTTGTTATGTAGGACTGTTGCTTTGTCAATCACAGCCAAAATCCAAGCACATTTACACTTTTCATACAAAAACAGAAAAGCACCAGTAATGTGAGCACCGCCTCTAAGGTTGAGTCAAATAGGATGAGATGTAAAAAGGCCCAGGTGCTCCCGTTATGAACCGGCAGTGGCCACAAACTGAAGCAGTGGCAGTGAAGCTGCCCACGTTGCAGCTTCTGGAGCCAAGAGCCCAAGGAACGGTGGCTGAATTGAAAGCACATTCACCTTCCTCAAGAGGCATCACCCTACACACATCCAGGAAAATAGGGCTGAGGGTGGTCTTTGGAAACACAAGAGGGATTTCAAAATGGGGACTGTGAGCCTGCTCAGCCCCTGGCGCACAGGACCACCCACCCAAGGCTGAAGCAACTGAGCATAATGTGACACGATGGGGAAATACGAGAGAGGTTCCCACGCTGCTGAAGTTGACAGGCATGCAGAGGAGATGAGTCACTTCTCCTTGGAGACTCCTGGCGGGCACCATTTGTCATCAAACTTGAAATGTCAGCTGTTGCTGCAGCCTTGCCAGGACAGAGAGCCGCCCAGGTGGCAAGGGGCCAAGGGGATCTCCCAGCAGTGGCTGATGTTCTGTCAAAAGAGGAACAAAGGGAGCCCATGGGGGAATCTGGCCAGGATCTCCCTTGGGCTTCTCACCCTGTGAAAGTTCACTGATAAAACAAATACACAGAAGCTATGGTGAAACTGTGGGCTCAGCCAACCCTCCAAGAGCTGCTGTCACCTGCCTTTAGCTGATACTTGGTGGCAGAGATTATGGGAGAAGATGATCTGTTTGCTCATGGGGTCAATAGGCAGAAGGGCACTGCCTTATTACGGTCAAAGGGGAGAATGCGTGATACCAAAAGAGCCACCCAAAATCTCACAACACATTCCCATTCGCCTCTCTGAGTTTACTTGGTACACAAGAACAGGTCTCCCTGGCCAGCTTTGCCTGCCCATCTCTTCCAGTCTGAGAATCATAAACTCAACAGCAAGGACTCCATAGAGCACCAGTCAATGCAGGAGGGCTGAGAGCAGAAACATATGTCAGATCACCTAAACACAGCACAGAATTCAGCAACCTGGAAAATCTCAACTTCTTTTTTAAATATAAAGATATTTTTTGCACTCACAATAATCCACAAGGAAATCTATGCCCAGTAAAGACATTCAAAGTTAGGGGGGGTAGAGCTAAGCAGTCACTGCTACTGGCCTGGGGTTTGAGCTGCAACCATCGGCAGAGACAGAGGAAAATATGTAACTGGCAGAATTTATCCAGGTTGCAGGACACAGCTATTCTAGGTGCCAAAATGCCAGTATTGTGATGACAAAAGCACAAGCACGTGGCTGGGAAAGGCAGCAACGCTGCAGCCTGATTCAAAGCCAGCTGTTCTCTGCACTTTGGCCCCCAGCTTTGGATCTGGCTGCCTCCGAAGAGCAAAAGTAAACATCTGCTTCATTCCACTATGCATGGCCTGCAAGGAGGAGCCAGCCAAGTGCAGTGCCTTCTGTTACTGAACCATAGCCCACCCTCTGGCCGCCTCCTCTTGGCTTCCAAAATCTGCAACACAACTGGCCTGCAAGTTCTGCGCAAGGAAACCCTGTTTCAGAGATGCTGAAGATGCCACAAAGCCCAGCTATTCAGGATGACGACAAAGCCACACAAGGAGAACTGTGTTTTTAGCCCCCAAAGCTCTCAGGGTGTCTGTGGTTGCTGTTAGGGAGAAGAGAGGCAGCATGGCAGATAAAGCGCTGCAGGGAGAGAGCAGGGAGCTTAACTCCCATCCTCCTTAATCATTGGCTGAGGCTGATGTGGGCAGTACAACAACAACTGGAGGTCCACAGGTTCCCCAACCCTAAACAATTCCTGGAGAGAGAGAAAATGTGCCTAGGAATGAGGAGACAAGCCTGCAGTCCCACCCAATAAATATTGATGCATCCTTAGAAGAAAATCTTTCCTAATAAAGAGAGGAGCATGGCAAGAGTGGTTCTTGATGACAATGCCATCTGCTGCAGGGGAAGTAAGCAAACAGATATGGGATACAGAAGACGACCTGGTGCAGATGTAAATCTAAACCAAAGTTTTGCATTACGAGCAGGCATTGCAGCCAGCCCCTCCCCTCAGTACAGAGAAGCGACAGGGAGTTTGGCTTGCGTTTTAGGTTCAGCATAGCTTGCTGTGCTGCCTGAACCCCAACAAACTGTGGTTAGCCTTAACAACCATCAATGGGGAAAAGGCAGCTTAAAGTCACAGTTTATGAAGCTGGCTTGTTTCAACTAACTATGGAGTTCAGAAGATTAAAATGGAAGTGGAAATTTCCAATATCCTTCTGGCAGCTGTAATGGAGAGGCAGTGCATGCTGGTGAGCCCCCTGACATGCTAGGGATTGTGAATGGGACCGTCAACATACAGAAGATGCACAAAGAGGTCGGCTTAAAAATAAGTAAGTAAGTAAGTAGATATTTTTAAAAAGCTCTCTTGGATAGGCAGTGTGCCAATGTGAATCTGCCTTGGACCAGGGAACTCTAACAGCTTTCACCATCCAGATGACCAAAGGTGTGCAAGTTATTTAAAAGACTTAAGCAGGCTTCACCAAGCCCACTCTGAAACTATAAAAGAGGTTGGGGCTAATGAAAAGTTGTAGCCCAAAACATTTGGAGGGCACCAGGTGGGTGAAGATTGGTCTTAGGTGACATCATCTGGCTTTTTGGTGCCAGCAGTATGTTTTTAGGCCTATTTCAGTATTTTGGCTTTCTAGGCACCAGAATCAAACACCTATCATCAGGCGTCTGGATTTTTTTCAGCCCTGAACAAAGGCTGATGCAGCTGGAAAACAGGAGAACCAGGGACTCTGGAAAACTAGAGATTAGAGCCCTACTCAGGCATTGTTTAAGCATGCAGGTTACCGCATGACAAATACAGTAGCTGTGCCCCCAGCTTGTTTTCATCACCTTCCACAAATTGAAGGGAAGCTGTCTGTAGACGGAAGCCTCTTGTCTCTGTACATTTTGGAACACTAGTGGAAAGCATTGAAAATGGGGGTGGGGAGAGCTAGCACCCTCCCCACAAGCTTCTCACGTGATAACTTACATGCTTAAACAGCACCTGAACAGGGCTCAAGATACACCATACCAATCAATTCATATAACCAGCCCAGTAGGAACCAGAAGCAGAGGGGAGGGGTAAGAGGAAAGGCAGGGCCCAACACAAACGAGGCTGGCCTTACACAAGTGTCGCCGGTGCTATACATCACACAACTACCTCTCTGGTGCTTAGGAAGTTATGTTTCTTCTCTGATGCTCCAGAAATGGTGGGAACAGACTGGCAGGACCAGAAAGTTTGCTTTGGATTAAAAGTTCTATCCAAGGTGGCATTGTGGAATGATAGAATTGTAGAGTTGGGAGAAACTCTAAGGGTCATCTAAGTCCAGCCCCCTGAAATGAAGGAATCACAGCTAAAGAATCCCTGACAGATGGCCACACAACCTCTGCTTAAAAAACTCCACCAACTTCTGTGGGAGTCTGTTCCACAGCTCTTACCATCAGAAAGTTCTTCCTGATGTTAATCAGAATCTCCTTTCTTGTAATTTGAATCTATTGATGCGGGTCATAACCTCTGGGGCAGCAGGAAACACGTTTGCTCCATCTTCCATGTGGCAGCCCTTCAGATATCTGAAGATGGATATCTCCATGTATGATAGGAAATCTCTGGTGAGACCTTCTCTTTACCAGCTGGGCAGGTGGAGTAGCTTGTAGATTTTGGAGTATTCATGTTCACAAGATAGGACCTGGAAGATTTCAGTGCTGTGATGAAACTCTCTTGTTGTCACCAGTCAGGACAGACCGGTGAAGGCCTGGTTTGCTTACCACTGTGCACAGAGATCTTACGAAGGACGAGTATCAAGAGGTGGAAATGACAGGGAAGAGGATTTCAGCTAAACATCAGGAGGAACGCCCTAGTGGTAATATTACCTTGGGCAGAGATGGGCACCTCTGTTTGTTTAAGCAGAGACTGCCACTTGTCTGCCAGGGATGCTGTATCTGCTGTAAAGGGGATTGGGCTAAGTGACCCCCTAGTCCCCTTCTAATCCTCTGCAAGAGAACCCTGAGCAGCATGCAAGAGAATATCCTCTCCACTACACACACACACACACACAGGTATATCTTGTTGAGTTCTCTACATCTCATCAGTCTAACCTGCACCTACAGTTGGGAGATACTCTGGTACCTAAAAGTATCACAACATTCCAATGCCTCTGCACTGCAGTGATACTTTCCTAGCCCTGATAATCACTGCATGCTGCCACAAAGCACCCGAAACACAGAACAGGATTATCTACAACTGTGTATATGTTTCTTAGCAAAGTCCTGCTCACTGTTTGGTAGCTCTCACCGCCAACGGAACTCCAGCTTGATGCCCCATTATGCCACTGAAAATACACCCCCAAAGTGTTCTTTGGTGACTAATAAAAAATGGGATTAGCAAACAGGTCTCACTTTCAGCCTTTTGTCACACTGACATTTCCAACCATAACTCAGCTGCAGTAACGTGCAGTTTTTGCATGTTGCGCTGCTACATAACTGATGACCCCAAAGGTGATAAAGATATTTAAACAAGAGGTTTGATCCCTGATGACACAAATATTAAACACCTTACTGGTGAACCAAAGCAAGAAAAGTGCCAACCTCTGGTTGCCCCTGTCTGACCAATCCAATACAGTGGTACCTCAAGTTACAGCTGCTTCAGGTTACAGACTCCGCTAACCCAGAAATAGCACCTCGGGTTAAGAACTTTGCTTCAGGATGAGAACAGAAATCGTGCTCCGGCGGCGCAGCGGCAGCAGGAGGCCCCATTAGCTAAAGTGGTGCTTCAGGTTAAGAACAGTTTCAGGTTAAGAACGGACCTCCAGAACGAATTAAGTACTTAACCCAAGGTATCACTGTATGTACTTTGATCAGATCCCATTCACTGATAGGCTAAAGGCTGTGATAAGAAGATTCGTCAGAGGGCAAAGACTTTTACATCAGTCAAAATCTCAAAAGAGCTCACCTTGGTAAAAAGCAAAAAAGTTGTATGTATGCTGACATACTCATTACACAGAGACACAAAAAAACTCAGTGCAAAGTTCTTCTACCCAGTAGTAATGCTGGGTAGGAAATTTCCCACCGTTACTTTTTTCAAATGAAATCGTTTAGAAATGCACTGCTTCATAAGATTGGTAATATAATGAACAGACACAACTTAGATTGGGCAACTGGGACAGATACAATACCACTCAAACCTTAAATCAATGTTTTTATTGTATGATATTTAGGTGACTATACTTAGGAAGCACATATATTTATGCAGAGCTCTTCAGACATTCTAAAATAAGTATGTTAACAGTCTTCGGATCCTTCATTTTCCCTTCATGCTGCAATCCTAAACACACTTTATAAAAAGTAAATTCCACTGTATTCAATGGGACTCACTTCTGTGGAAGCAGACATAGGACTGTGCTGTTAAAATCCAATGATTTGTGGGAAGCATATGCTACTGAGCCGTCAGGTCTTAATGTATTTCTGCGTATGTCAATAAAAATATTTTCCAAGTAAATTTTTGATTTTTTTTTCCAACTATGACACTTAAGCCACACTAACAGCACTTTATTGGTCTCCCCCAACCCAAAATTTCAGCTCACTGACTTGAGCTACAGGGGCTGGGGAAGAAACTTACAGCTCAAAAAAAAAAAAAAAAAAAAAAAAAAAAGAACATGACAGGTTAATAAACAAGACAAACAAACAAAACTGTAAGACTGTAATTCTAACCCCACTTACCTGGGAGTAAGCCCCAGCAGACATTGTTAGAATTGCACTATTAGGCAAACAAACATGCTAAATAAGATTTCCACAGATTTAGAGCAGCTGGGGGGGGGGGAGAGAAGTAAATTTAAATGTTTCCAGAAAATTTGCAGAATGTCTCCCCAAAATAATATTTACACATGCCCCAGTTGTTGCTCAAAGGCAAAAAACTCTGTTTTCCTTGGAACATCAGCAACCCAGTGGGCCGTTCGCTGCTCAAACTTATTTTAGCGCCGTTCACTGGCCGAAGGTATGCCAGCTATGTGGGTTTGGCAAGTTTAGCTCAGAGCAAGCCACAAGGCTTGCCCACATTTGGTCATACGGATAAGGAGATTGGGGCGAGTGGAGGAAGGCCATGGCACTCCAGAATAGTAAGCCAGCCTGGTCATGATACCTAACAGCTGCACTCTTCCAAAACCTTCATCCCCTGAGCCAGAAGCCAGTTTTAAATGGGCACTTCAACCAATGGAGTTTGAAAGGGAGGGAAGGCCTTCTTCTCAGAAGTCCCTTGCTGTTTTATTTATAACTTGCCTTTGATTGAGTTAGTCTCAAGACGACTTACAAAAGATTCGAACAGCAAGCACAAACCCCAACAGCCCTCGGCCTCTTGGTTGAAAGATGGGGCCAAGACACTTTTCCTTTCTGCTCTGTAGCCTCATGTGGAACTTTAGAGGAGAAACTCACTGAAAAACCAATCCTCAGGGGAAAACATGGTCTCTGTGGGCCAGATGACAGGCAGAAAGCAATATGGAAGACACAGGCATATGGAGCAAACAGACCTTTCCAAGCACAAGTGAGGGGACACAACTGCTTGTCCATGACAAAGGACCCCAGGCCCGGAAAAAAGGGGTCTGAAGTTATGTGAAGTTAAATTGTTCTGGGCCCAACTAGTGAACCTAGATATCCTTAGCTTTGCCACTTGGGGATTCCTGAAGAACAAATACATCAAGGGTTCCCAAACTGTGGTCTGTGGACCACCAGCAATCTCTGAGCCCTGTCAGCTGGTCTGGGGTGTGGCTATGGATTTGTGGCTGAAGACAGGACAGCGGCAATCCATCACATTCAACATTCATACTTGTTTTTAATCGTATTTTTATTGCTTCTCTTATTTCTTACATTGTATTTTGCCATCTTACAATTTGATTTCAAATTGCAATACAATAAAACCCAAATATGAGAAGTAAAAGAAGCAATGCAAAAAAACAAAAAACCCAGTGTCTAGCACAGCATATTACAATTACTACAATAGGCAGAAACATCACATGGTCCGCCAAGACCTGCATCACTTTTCAAGTGGTCTGTGGGGTGAGGGTTGGGAACCACAGGAGGCATTGATTAATCTGGTTGCTGCCTCTCCTGGAGCAAATTAATAGCAGCCCAAACAGAACCACTGACCTGTGCACACCCATCCTGGGTCAGACACCTGTTTCAAGAAGGACAGGTTTCTGTGCTATCAGTCACCAAAGTTTCTCATTGAGGAGCTATAATTATTGTTATTATTAAGAAAACGTATTTGTCCCTTTTTCTTGCTACAAGAAACTCAAAGTGATTTACAAAAACAAAACAAAAAAAAATCACATGCATACAATTAAAACAAAGGAGAAAACACACATAGCATTAAGAAGCCATAGATCATTAACAGAGGAATGTTTTTGGGTGGTACCTAAAGATATGTAACCATGGTGCCAGGTGAGCCTCCCTGGGGAGAGCATTCCACAAACAGAGCCTACACAGAAAAGGCCTGTTCTTGTGTTGCCACCCTCTGTGGAGCTAATGCACTGAAATAGAAGTGCATGAGCATCTTGCTCAGCATCTGCACCTGCAATCTGCAGACGCTATGCTTGTCATGTCCGTAGAGGAGATCCATAGCTCAAGGCCAGAGTCCATGCTTTGCATGTAAGTCCCAGGTCCAATCTTTAGTTAGCACCTTCGATTAGAAGGCTAGGAAGGGAAGAAACCACACAGTTGCATGCTAGATGGAACAGCCAACATGGTGCCCTCCAGATATTGTGGGACTATAACCCCCATCATACTGGACTACTGGCTGTGCTAGCTGGGGCCGATACAAGCTTGAGCCCAACACCATCTGGAGGTCTCCACATTCCTTGTCATCAGAATAGACAGTAGTAGGCTTGATGAGCCAGCATAAAGCAGCTTCATCTATCCAAACAGATCAGAAGACCAACAACCATTGGTAAAAACACTGCATTTATTTGGAAAATGCTACCCATGACAAATGTGAACCAGTCTTGGAAAAATATCTTGCTATATGGATTTAGAGATCAAACCCAAATATATGTGCATGTGTGCAAACACACACTTTGACTCTGTTACTTTGGGCTCTGATCGATTGTATTTTACAGAGGCTTGCCTGGTGCCATCACTACATATCTTCCTGAGCCAGGCAAAAGAATTTCCTTTTTATCCAGGCCTTTGGCTTTAATTATCTGTGGCTTTTTTGCATGGATGGAGTGTTTTAATGTTGAGATTTTTCTTTGCTCGTTTTAACTTGTGTTTTTGTTTAAAATGTTCTAAGTCGTTTTGAGTCGCTGCGGCAAAAAAAAAAGCAACTAATAAATTTAATAAACAATAATGCTTCTACAGTACTCCTTTTTACTTCTGGGGTATAGCGCTGTAATCAGGGCTAGAATCATGTTTAAAAGGAAGATCAGAACACTCAGAATGCCAAATAGACCCTACAAAAGCACATCAGGTTAAGTGCTATGCAGCCTGCCTGTGAACTAACACATAACCAGAAGCAAACCACAGGATGTATTTACATGGCCTGCCTTTCATTTTCTCACTCTCATTCATGCACTTGAAGACACAGGAAGCCTAGTTTTTCATCTCTGACAGCTAATATTTTAACTCTATACCTGACTAACTCCTCCGTAAAGACCTCAAGCACAAGATATCAGATGTATTCATTATGCCCATAAATCAGCTCCTCTCACTGCCCGCCCCCCAGCTTCCCATCAGAATTACAGAGCATATCCAAGTGTCATAGAAGCTATCAGAAATCAAAGAGAGGTTTTTTTAAAAAAAGTTGTCAAGATTTACAAGCTACACAGATTCTGTGTAAGGTGACTGGAATGCCAATGATTTCTATGGATCACCATCATGGGTATCATTACTTGACTTTCCTACGAGGCTATGGCTGGGGCTGCAAGCCAGCAGACACAACCGTGCTACTACCTGCAGAGAGGACTGTAAAATGAAGCCTAGTCTCTCAACCTCTCTCTTCACCTGAAGTGGTGGACTGCACCTTACTATAAAACCACACCTTAGGTTGCAGCATTATCAACGTGACAAGAAAAAGGAAGAACTGAGCAGAGAAGCAGCCCCGAGAAGCTTCAGGTTGAAAAGGGAAGAGTGTGGTCCACACATGAGAGGAGAGCAAGCTCTGAACTCTGGGCCTGTTTTATAAGACAAGCTTGCCCAAAATCACACAATGGAATCAGAGGCAAAGTATGCCTACAGAGGAGAAAGGCTTACTCTATTTGTACTCAATATGTATATTTGCAATTAAAAACAAATGTTACAAGGCAAGAGAGAGAGAGAGAGAGAGAGAGAGAGAGAAGGGCTTAGATTAGAAGACCTAAGAAGACTCATAAATCTCCACATGCTGAAGACTTGTGAAACAGCTACACAGTGACCCTCTTGGGCTGGAAAGCTTTTTCAATTCCTAGGTCAAAGATATCTCAAGTTCTTGGACACCAGCATCAAACTGCCATATATATATATATTTTCCAAATCTTATTTGAGTAGCTGCTAGTAGAATTTCTATAGCTTTCTCTCATTAAGGAAACTTGCTTCCATAGACTTCTGGAGACAGAGACAGAGCAGAGGCGAGGGTTATACCTCTGCTCCAGCTACTGGTGACAGCAGAGTCAGAGGACTGGGAAAACTTTGTCCCACCTCAACATTTTAGCCAGTGGCAGACCTGTGAACTTCCCCCACAGCTGTCAAGTGGAGCCACAGAAGAAAGCAAGGAGCTGTTAAGGTGCAAAAGTGCTGCACAATCTTTTTCTGCATCATGGAACACAAGTGCCATTATTCTCATTTGAGAGGAGCAAGTATAGTGGCTAAGAGCCAGAAATGTGGAAGCTCCCCCCTGCCATATCTCTTCTCCTACAATGGCCACTGCCAATCTTTTTTCCCTTCAGACTCAGCTCCCACATTAGCCACATTGAGATAGTAGCTGTAGCTAATCATGTTTAGATAATAATGGTGAAGTGCTTCAAAAACTCTACAGCACAGTAGCCATGCTCACTAATAAGCAGAGATAATGGTTTGCCAAGGCAGAGCTGGGCATAGCTAGGTTCCCACCACATCCAATGACAGTGGTCCCTGAACACTGACCACATTGAGTGGGGCTGATGGGAGCTGTAATCCAATAGCATCCAGAGGGTACCACAAAGACTTTCCTGATCTGTGGGACCACACTTTCTCAGAGGGCAAAAAGCAAATTCTCATGATATAACTTTTATACATAAAACGAGTTGCCTGTTACTTGCAAGGTGAAGGCTGAGCCCTCATATTTCTCTTAGCTCTGCAAAGGAGCCCACCTGTCATTCCCGAACAAGGATTATTTTCATCCCTCCTTCAATCCCCCTGAAAAAGTGCTCTTCTGACTGCATGTGGGCTCCCAGCCTCTCCTGGGCCAAGAGTCCTTCCTCTCACCTTCCTTCCTGCCCAGCGCTCAGCACCACCACAGGAAAGCCCTCATGGGTTTCAGCCTTTCCTTGATCTATCATCCCCATCCAGAGAAATGAGCAAAGCCAACCACAGATCTCTTGAGCAGGAAGGGATGGCAGTGTGGGGAATTATGGCATGCTGCAGCAGCCCTGGAAGGGGCTAGGTAGAGGAGCTGAAGCAGCACACATGCCGGAACAAAGCAACTGGCCGCAACTGGCCGGTGAGGGGTACCGGTGGGTGGAGGCGTGGTCACGGAAGGGAGAGGAAGGAGTCTCAGCTGGAGGCCGGCAGGGAAAGAGAAAAGAGGGATTGAACGTCAGCCCCCCCCCCCCATGTTTTTCTGATTGCAACAGCATTAAATGGACATGAGACCAGAGTGGCCAGCAGAGTGTGTATGAAGAGAAATGCAAGAGAACAAGATGAAAGGATCAAAGTAGAGGGCAACATCAGTGAGCAGGGGGCCTATTTCTGAAAGGAAGGAGTAGGCCAGACTGCAGACGAGGGCAAACCTGAGGGTGAGAAGCAGCCATGGCCGAAGCAACTCTGTCCTCGCCCTGCAAGGAACAGAGGGGGAGTCTTCAACCGGGGGGACTCTATGCCGGTGATGAGCGACTGATTTCCGCAACGGAGGTGTTCAGGGGGTTGTCTCCACAAACCCGTATCCCAGTGAGAGGCCGGAGATGGGGAAAGAGGGGCGTGGTGGCTTACCGACCAAAAAGCTTGCAAAGGGGCACGTTGGTCCCCCCTCCCCGATTCCCCGACCCAAACACCGTATGCCAGGTCTACTAACCCCCTCGGCTCCGCGCCGCCTGCAGTCCTACGTGCCCTAAGCAGCCTTCCTGGGAAGGCCACCCCGTGGAGCTCAGCGAGGCTTACTCCCAAGAAAGCCTGTGCACCAACTGCAACGGGAGTCCAAGGAGTACGTAGAGGGCTGGGCTGCCGCGGCTGGCCCTTGAACGAGAGGCGAAGCTGCCGCCGCCGCGGGAAGGACGGGGAGCGCTCCTGTACAGGACGTTGATTTGCCAGCCAGACCCTCTGCCAGGAGGCTCCATTCCGTTCCCTGCTGGGCTGCCGCGGCTGAGCCATTCATAAGAGCCAAAGCTGCTGCCGTACGGGAGTAGGAGGAGAGGCGGCGGAAAGGGCTTCTGCTCAGGACACCAGCTGGTCAGCCGGCCAGCCATGCCCTCTGCCAGGAGACTCCATTCCAGCCCTACCTACCCTTCTCCACCCCCGCCCCGGGAAAGAGAAGGTTTCGCGCGCACCGCGGCGGGGGTAGGTGGGCGGGCAGGGGGCGGCCTGCCCCTTCTTACCCATCGCCGCCGCCTCCGGGCCCGGCCCCGCCGGCCACCGTCCGCTTCTCGCCTGTCCCAGCCAACTCGGGCTCTTCGACTCCGCCACCTGACAACGGACGTGACGCGACGCTGCCGTCATCGCCAACGCCGGCCACGCCCCCGCAGGCTGCCGCCGCCGCCATCTTCTTCCCCGGAGCCTCGGCCTGTGTCAAAGATGGCGCCGACAGAAGCAAGGCCGGGCGGAAGAGAGGAAGGGGAGAAGTAGGCGGGGAGTGCCGGTGCAGGATTGGTAAACTCGAGAGTCCCCCACCCCTCCCTTCGGTGTGAAATCAGCCCTGCCCCTCACCTACTCGAGGGCGAATGAAAGACCTGCGCAGGGTATGATTGGCAGGATCCGACTGACGTCACTTTAAATACCATAGGTTGATATTAATCTTTCTGTATTATTTCTCTTTTGCTTTTGAATTATGGTGCTGGAGGAGACTCTTGAGAGTCCCATGGACTGCAAGAAGATCAAACCTCTCCATTCTGAAGGAAATCAGCCCTGAGTGCTCACTGGAAGGACAGATCCTGAAGCTGAGGCTCCAATACTTTGGCCACCTCATGAGAAGAGAAGACTCCCTGGAAAAGACCCTGATGTTGGGAAAGATGGAGGGCACAAGGAGAAGGGGACGACAGAGGACGAGATGGTTGGACAGTGTTCTTGAAGCTATGAACATGAGTTTGACCAAGCTGTGGGAGGCAGTGGAAGACAGGAGTGCCTGGCGTGCTCTGGTCCATGGGGTCACGAAGAGTCGGAAACGACTAAACAACAACAACATTATTTCTCTCTCGGAGCAACGTATTTAAATATAATTAATTATTCTGTTTATTAAAAAAGCAAAACACATGAGAAACCTGGCCTGGCCGTTTCCACCAGATCTGCTCCTGGAACTGGCCTAGGGGGAAAGGGGCTTTATTATTTATTTATTTTTATATCTCTTATCTTCCCACCTTTTCCTCTAAGACACTCAAGGCGGCGCACATGTTTCATGGCCGAGTAGGGATTTGAACCCTCGTCTCCCTGATCCTAGTCTGGTACAACATCCTGGTAGATCAGGGTTCAAATCCCCACTTAGCCATGAAGCTTATTGTGTGACCTTGAGCAAAGCACTACCTCTCGGCCTCACCTACCTCACAGAGTTGTTGTGGGGATTAAATGAGAACCATGTCTGTACACCACCTTCAGCTCCTTGGAGAGAAAAAAGGTGGGCTATAAATGCAGTAAAAAATATATATATATATATTGATGGGGCCTTCGCTTGCTCCTTATTTGACAGCCTCAAATTGCCATATCTCTTAACTAGAGTTTTTTTTTTTTTTTTTTTAGTGAAAAGCAAGTAACCCAGAGCAACCCTCAGCCACTTTTGTAACTGGTGAGTCATGCTTGGGTGGTGGGGGCAGGAGGGAGAAGGACAAACAGCAGCTCGCTTTCTCTGTCTCAGTTGCGCACTTGCATCATGCAGGCATGACTCACTCTATGGGAGCCTCAACTGCCACTTGTGCAAACAACAGACTCCAGGGAGGTAACAAAAGAGTGTTAGCCTTCCTTAGTACTGCCGGCATTAGGGGAAGTGGGGCTGCAGTCACCAAACCTGACTTGAGCCCTCTGCCAAATTTGGAGAATCTTTCTGCAAACAGCTCTGTGTTCTGGGTGTGCAACTCCCTCCTGCTATCATTGGCAGGGGTGCTCAGCACTGTTTGGAAATAAAGCCAGGCTCTTCCCACACTTTGTCTAGTGCTAACTGAAGTGGATAGAAACCACTTTTTTCTAGAAGTTGTTGCAGCAGCCAAGAATCCTGAATTATGAGCCAGTGGTGGTGCGCTGGTTAGCGTTGGACTAGGACCTGAGAAAGCAGGGTTCGAATCCCCACTCGTTCATGAAGCTCACTGGGTGACCTTGGGCCAGTCACTTACTCTCAACCTAACCTACCTCACAGGGTTGTTGTGGGGATTAAATGAGGAAAGAGAGAATCATGTAAGCACCTTGAGTTCCTTAGAGGAAAAGGTGCAATATAAATGCAATAAATAAAAACATATGCCACGTGTGCAGTCTGAGTAGAGACCCACAAAATATATGTAGCTGCAAGCAAAAAGTCGGGAGATGGTTCAGTATATCCAAACTAGTTAGCATAGCAAATATGGAGCACACAGAATTCCATGGCCCTCATTGGCTCCTTAATGTGATGTTGCCAAGATGCCACTTTTTTGTTACCAGACAGACACACCAACATGTGCCAGGCAGCCTCTACACAGCCTTTGATTCGCTTTGTAACCTTGCACCTGCTCCATCAGGTGAAGGGGATGTGTTAATATTTCCTGCAGTACAGATGAGTCACGTGCATGAAATGGGGTGAAAGTGTAGCTGTGGGGCCCACATTGCTGCAGCATTTAGCACACATTAAGATGGACGTGGGTGGTGCTGTGGGTTAAACCACAGAGCCTAGGACTTGCCAATCAGAAGGTTGGCGGTTTGAATCCCCGTGACGGGGTGAGCTCCTGTTGCTCGGTCCCTGCTCCTGCCAACCTAGCAGTTCGAAAGCACGTCAAAGTGCAAGTAGATAAATAGGTACCGCTCCGGCGGGAAGGTAAACGGCATTTCCGTGTGCTGCTCTGGTTCACCAGAAGTGGCTTAGTAATGCTGGCCACATGACCCGGAAGCTGTATGCCGGCTCCCTCAGCCAATAAAGCGATGAGCGCCGCAACCCCCGAGTCGTCCGCGACTGGACCTAATGGTCAGGGGTCTCTTTACCTTTACACAAACATTAACTCTTTGGGGCTGTAGATTTTGGGAAGAAAAGCAAAGCTGGTGCAGACAGGCAGGCTGTCTGCTGTGTCCTCAGTGGCCCTGGAAAGCTCTGAATCATCAGCCCAAAGGCATTTAAGTGCAGCTCCTCTCCTGTGCCAGTTACCCCTCAACATGTGCTAGGCAAGTCAGCAGACTTGGCAGGAAGAGCAGCTTTCAATGCCTGCTGGAGGAAGGAGGGGATGCTGCTCTTTCATCTGCCTAGAGAGTAGCTGAACTAAATGGTGTGAAATAACAGGTGGCCTGTTGCCAATATAGTACCTCTTTTGTGGGGAAGGTGGTGGAGAAGCTGCAGAACTGCAAGTGTTCCTGGATGACACTGGTTATCAGGATCCAGGTTTAGGCCTGGTTTTGGGAATGAATTTGCCTTGGTCACCTTGATGGATGACCTGTAATGGGAGAAATAAGGCGATATGTGGCCCTGTTACAATTGCTTGGTATCTCGGCAGCTTTAGATACCATTGGCCAGGGTAACCTACTGGATCACCTGAGTGGGATGGGTAATGAAGACACTATATTAGTGGTTCCACTCATACTTGCTTGGTTGTGTCCAGACAGTAACACTGGGTGGGGGACTGCTCTTTCATATTGTTCTGGCATTGATATACAAAGCCCTGAGCAACTTAGGCCTAACATACCTGAACTGTTATATTCCAGCTTGACCACTGAAATCCAGAGGGGTGATGTTATTTGTGCCCCCATGTTACAGACAGACATTTAGAAACTAGACATTTAGCACCACTGGTCACATAGCCTCTGATGTACCTGCTTACTCTGCGCCTTGGAACCTGACTTCTGTACCAAACTGACTTATGCATTAAAACCTTTGGAAGAAATGGTGTTGAGAGTTCTAGTTCCTCATCCAGCTGAGAGCCAGGACAATCCCCAAGCATTGATTATCCATGGTGCAAACCATTCTCATAACAAAAGAGCCATAGTTAGCAGCAACCTGCCTCATAGTACCTGTTGCCCACTTTGGAGTGGGGCTGCCAGTTCAACTTAAGTAATGCCCATGGGTGAAACGCAAGGGGGAACTGAGCAACAGTTATGGGATGTTAGTAAGGTTGCAGCTGCCCTCCTCCATTATTTTCAGAAGAGAAAGCTTTACAGTCTACACATGTGCTTCTGGCACAAAGAGACGATGCCCAGCAGCTGTATTATGAACTGAATGCACTCTGTCAGATGCAACTTCAGATCAAACAAGAGGATGAGTGAGAGAAGGGCTCAATGACGGGTTTATGCTTTGCAATCCTTGGGCATCTCCTACTGGAAAGATGTGATGCAGCAGAACTAAGAAAGCTCTCTCTGCCCAAAGTTTTGGAAAACCACCACCATTAGTCAGCACTGGGCTAAATCAGAATCCTACAACTCCAATTAGTCCCACCCAGCATGAGCAATAGCCAGGGATGATGTGAAGTGTAGTCCAGCCTCTGGAGGGCACCAGGGTGGAAAAGGCTAGGCAAGATAGACCAAGTTCCTGATACTACTACTACATGTTCATATTGCATTATTGAGGTTCTAGAGCCAGCGTGGTGTAGCGATTTGTGTTGGACTAAAACATGGGGGACCAGGGTTCAAATCCTCACTCAGCCATGACATTGGGCCAGTCACTTCTTCAGCCTAACCTACCTCACAGGGCTGTTGTAGGGATGAAATGGGGGAAGAGAACTGTATTATGTCACCTTGTGCTCCTTGGAGGAAAGGTGAGATATAAATGTATGTATGTATGTATGTATGTATGTATGTATGTAAGTAGGTAGGTAAGTAAGTAAGTAAGTAAGTAAGTAAGTAAATAAATAAAGAGTCAAACTCTTTACAAGGACTGAGTGTTCTCTCATTTGGAATTTAACCTTGGCTCAGCTGCTACTTTTCTCAGCCTGCAAATCCTTGTTAAAGAGGGATGATATGAGGATTTTCAACGTACAAAAAGCTGCTGGTTGGTTTGGTGAGAAACAGTTTGTAAAAGGAAAGTGGATCTTAAAATTTTGTACACAGTTTATTTGGAAAAAAGAGGCTGAAGAAGGTGAAGAGAGTATTAGTCCACAGAAAGCAAGAATCCTATTTGTTGCTAAGGTCAGTTGTATTCAAACTTATTCTTACAAAGAGACCTAATGACCACTTCCCCTTTTCTATAGAAAAGTTTGGTGAACTCTTGAACTCAGGAAGTGCAGCCAGGTAAGGCATCTAGAAAAATCAGGGAGGGTTGTCTACAGGTCACTTCTAATTTCAGTCCAGAAAAATGTGCTTCTTCATCAGGAGTACAAGCAACGTGAGGCTGAGTTTGGGGCACATGGCAAATCCAGGGCACTAGCCTGCTCATTTGTAGCTCTGCTTAAGGAACTCCTTCCTGCCCCTGTCTCGGCCACCAAAAGTGCGAACTCTGTGAATGAGCTGCAGCTGTTTCTCAATGGTGGTCGTGATGTCCATGTCATCAGGGATGTGGACGTAGCGGACGTTCCTTCCCGTCACAAACAGATCATCCAGCCGGGTGGAATGGCCACACCGGTCAGTGAACGTCGCCTCGGCCAGGCGGATGTTCATGAAGGCGTCAACATTGGTGATGCGTCCCAGAGCCATGCTCTCGTCCCGCAGCTCCACAGTGGTGACGTGTCCGTGGAGGCCCTGCAGCAGGATGACAAGGCTGTTCTCCGAGATGGTGCGCTCCTTCACGGAGTGGCTGATCTCCATGGCGTGGCACCACCTGATGGCTGGAACAGAAACAGGAGGAAGAAGAGAGTTCAGTGAGTTAGCCCCATTAATCGCTTTTTCTTGTGCGATATAGAGAACGGGTCTGTGCTTGCTCTGTGCCAACCATGGAAATCAGCTCATGATTTTAAAATCACAGTTCTCGTTTGTTTTGCTTGGAGAGTACACAGGCGAAACCTCAAAACCCAAACTGAGGCTCTGCAGGATCTCTAAAGGCACCTAAGCAAGCTTCAGTACAGAACTCTGTGTGTTGGTTGGCCTCTCCTTAGCAGCCAGGCAGTAAGAATCAAAAGGGGCTGAGCCCATGCTCTATCATCTGTCCCAAAGAATCTGCACATGCCCAGAGGCCAACTGCTCAGCAATCAAACATTCTCACTTGGAAGGAGCAGCAGTAAAATAGCGAGAAAGCTGAATTTCTTCTCTTTCCCATAATGTATTTATGTATACCGTATGTGCTTCAGTGTAAGTTGCTGCAAGACCTGTTTGGTGACAAGCAACTAGTAAGTTTCGTACATAAATGAAAATTAATAAATGGCAGACCTGGTGCCAGGGCACCAGAGAGGAACACTGTTATACTGGGTCCAGACTCGAGCTTTCTTTCTTTCCTTTCTTTCTTTCTTTCTGTGTGTTTTTTAAATTGAATTTAACACTTGTAGAAGGAAAGCGAGGAAGCAAAATGTGTGGGCATTTGAAGCAATCACTATTTGAAGCAATTGCTTTGTGACAGGAGCCTATTCCTGCTTTTCTGTTTTTAGCCAATGAATACAGTCACAGCTGTGACCCATAAGTGCTGTGGGCAAATACATACACAGAGAAGAACCCTCAAACTTGGAAGCCTTTAAAAAAAAGGATTGGGCAAATCAGCGGAGAAGGCAGTTGGTGCTTCCTACCCATGATGGAGGCCAGGCTCTGCCTCCACAGCCTGAGGCAGATGTGTTTCTTAACGCCAGCTGCTGGAAACAACAGGAGGGGTGTGTGTGCTGCTATTGCCCTCCGGTCCTGCTCTGGGGTTTTCCCATTGGGGGTATCTGTTTGGCTACTGTGAGATGAGGACACTGGGCTAGATTGGCCCCCTATGTCTCAATCTAGCTGCAGCCAGGCTGTACTGATCTTCTTCTGTAAAACAACTTCCAAGTGGCCCAAAGAGTCCCTCTCCCCAAGGAGGTGGCCTTCTAGTGGGGAAGAGGGCCCGATCCATTCATGGGGCCTGCTGGGCCGCAGGAAATCCTGTGGGCGCAGAAAGCAAGGAGGCAGGCAAGAGAAGCAGACCCAGGGACTCATGATAGGGGTCCCCAGCATGAGCTGCCCGGCATTGGTGTAGCCAAGGGGGGCAGGTAGGGGCAGCTGCCCCCTTCAATAAAAATAAATGAAAATACATGGGGGGGGGCAGAACCTCTGTTAGCTAACAAATGGCCTGACCCCCCACCCCAACAAAAATCCTGGCTACGCCCATGCGCCCTAGGCCTGCTCCTGGCTGCCTAACTCTCGCTCTGTCTCGCTCTCCGGCCTTTTGCTCCGCTGCCAAAGCCAGGGAAGGGGAAAGGGCAGCTCGTGGCGGCTCCTGACCCGGATCGGGTCCCGTTCAGAAGAGGCGCGCGCAGCGGAGGCTCCGCTCGCCTACCTGTCTTGGATCTCCCGCCTCCTCGCCCAGCGCAAAAGCAGAAGCACGCGTGCGCAATCGATAGGGGGCTTAATCAAAGAGACTTCGCTCCTCATTCGCCGATTCTAAGCCCAACCGGAAGAAAGTGGAGCAGCCCCATTGGCTAGAATGGAAGTAAAGGCGGGGCTCGAAGTGGGGGAGGAGAAAGCTGGCTTGTGATTGCTCCGTTGCTTCCGCCCGCAGCTGGTGCGCTCGGAGATTCGCTTTCCGCCCTGAAAGTGACGCGAAGAAGCCACCTAAAAGCTGGAGAGGTTGTAGTTTCGGCGGTGTCGATGGGCTCCTTTGCTCCAGCTCAAAGCCGCCTTAACTCTCAACTAAGCATGCTCAGAATTGCCGGTATCCGGGTGTGATTTTACGAATCACAGTAACATCAGGCTGCAATTCATTATTTTGGAGCAACCCTTGTTAAGCAGGGTAATGCTTCCTGCCCGGTAAACATGGATATGATTTAGTTAACTACACATGACGAGCTGTGTGTTAAGCTGCATTTTTCAAATTTAAAATGTTTTAAATAAACACATATAGTTTTTATACACTATTCTTTAATGGTAGTAATGGATTTATAATTAGCTTATAATAAAAGTAGAACTATCTTCTCTAATAAGCAGCTTTTGTTATGTGCAAATAGGCTAGATCTAGTTCACCAGAAGCGGCTTAGTCATGCTGGCCACATGACCTGGAAGCTTTCTGCGGGCAAACACTGGCTCCCTTAGCCTATAGAGCGAGATGAGCACGCAACCCCCGAGTTGTGCGCGACTGGACCTAACAGTCAGAGGTACCTTTACCTTAGTTAGAATCTATTTGGGAGTCCTATGCAAACTCACTTAAGAGACTCATCAACCATTTTACCAAACCTGCAGGCAGTTCCATCAGCCTGATGACGAACATCCTGGGTCAGGACGTCGCCAGCACTCCATGCATTAGCACTGGTGATCACACGCTTGAGATGGTAGACTGTTTTGTCTATCCGGATTTCACCATAACCAGCAGCCTCCATCAGTGCTGAGCTAGACAAGCATATTGGCAACACAGCTACGACAATGTGATGCTAACATCCCATACCAAGATAAAGGTCTACCATACTTGTGTGTTGAGCACGCTGCTTATGGAAGTGAGTCATGGGCAACTTAGAATTGTCAGGAGCGACTCCTCAACGCCTTACATGTGTGCTGTGACAGGAAGCTTTTGGGTATCATCAGGGACGTGCTCTATGGGAAAATGGCTTCAGGCACCAGGCCTGTTGGCCAACCAACTCTGTGTTACGAAAGATGTCTGCAAACGTGACATGAAGGCTGGCAGCATTAACCCCACTGTGTGGGAATACCTTGCAGTACACTGGAGTGCCTGGAGATAGTCAGGTTGTGTATCCATAGCAGTGACCAGAGGAGGAAAGACCACTGGGAAGAGTGTAGAGAGAAGAAACGCCATAGTGTATCTGCACCAGCACCACCAGATGCCTTCGTCTGACCCAGCTACAACAAAATGACTCTCTTGTATTAGTCTCAACAGCCACCGCAGGTGCTGCAACCATCCAATAGATTAGCTTCACCCCCCAAAGGCACACTCCTTCACTGTCTCCTGAGACAGATGGATGCCAACAACAATACTTAAACCATGCTGTCCCACAATCAGAATTGTGGCTGCTGTGCCTTTTACAGCTGCAAAAGCAGCAGAAATTCATCAGTGGGAGAGGCATCTAGGGCAGCCTTCACAAATCTGGTGCCCTTCAGATGCTGTTGGACTACAACTTCCACCAGCCCCAGTTGTAGTTCAGCAACACCTGGAGGGCACCAGGCTGATATAGGGAAATAAACAGTGGCAACTCTAGTAAGAGTGTTGTTTCTCTCCTCTGTCAATGTATGTCTACGGGGATTTTCAGAGCTTGCAATCCTCTACACACTTACTGGGAGGAAACCCTACTGAACAGAGGGGGATTTGCTTATGAGTAAACTTCTGGACTTGGCATGTGAGGCGGTGGGTTATCACAGGGCAGGTGGGGTGGAGAGAGCCTTAAAAGGTAAGTGATAAAAAAAGCAAAAGGACATCTTGTTTCTGGTCTTTATTGCTGCAACTAAAAAGACCTTGGTTGCAACCCCATTAAAAACTTGGTCCCCATAAACAAAATGAAGGAACTGGTCTTTCTGCTCGTGTTATAACACACTCACAAACTTAACTAGTGATATAACACAGTTTGGACCTTTAATTGGGAAGCCTATAGAGGGAATCTGTGTATGCATACAGGACATAAATGCCCACTTTCTTTCCAGATGCTCCAGCTTGTAACTCTGGGAGGCACAATCTTATTAGCACAGGAATGCAGCTGCTATTTGACCATGACCCCATTTCACCAAAGCCAGAGACAGAATTGGTCAAACACATCTAAGCAACATCCAGCCTTAGTGACCCAACAAAAATGGATGACCTTGGTAACTGCTCTGTTCTACAAGAGGCTGGCAGCCAGGTGCTCTCCTCCTCAAGATGGGAGAGACTTGCATTCATGCTCAGCATCCAGCTCATCCATCATTGCCAACAAGTCAGCACCCTTGCTGATCCTCTCCTTTGGTTCTTCTGCGACCTCGAACTCTCCCATGATGCGAGCCAGCTCCTCATTCCGTTGAGGGTCCTATTTAAAAGAGTCCAATTGGTTCTACTTATGGGAGAACATAAATCATAAATTTGACAATTCAATACTTTATTTTCAGTAACCAGCTTTAAAAAATCAATTTAACCTCAGTTGCCAGAAGCAACAAAACAGTATAGTTTTGATTTTAAGAGCATCAAAATGTTCCTCTGAAAATCAAAAGGAGCTTTGACTGCTGTGAGGGCAGCAAAGAGCATTCTTGGTTTTCAAACACCAAGTTCCAGGTACATAACACACACCTCATATGAAACTCACTACCACAAGATGTGGCAATGGCTACTGGTCAAGTTGGCTTCAAGGGGACTAGACAGTTTTTATGATTATCAATAATAAATATTAAAAGCAAAAAGAAGGAAACTAGACAAATTTATCAAAAAGCGCAAGTTCTCACTGGTTCCATGGAACTTGTGTTTTCAAAGGCAGCACACCATCTAAGATGCAGGCAACAAAGATCACTAGAGTGCTTTTGTTTTGCCAGGTTCTGACCAGACACTGTTCGAAACAGTATGCTAGGATAGAGAGGCTCATGTACAGATTCAGCAAGGTTTTTCTCAGTTATATTCACAGAATGTGGTGGTTTCTCTCCCCCACACTCCCCATGTGTTATCTTCTTTTCATCTTTAATGCAGGCTGATCAGGCAGAAGAGAGATTCTGCCATGCAGTCAAGAATTCTGCGAAACTCAAATGCTTGCATGCCCAACTAAAATTACCTCCCCCCGTCCCAAGTTCCTTACCTATTTTATTTTCTGGAAGTAACATAGCAACAAACATCAATAACAATACACTTCACCAAATGCACATTCATTTAGTTCGAAAACTATTCAGCTTACTCTCGAAATGAGAGGCTAGGGGGCAATGACTGCATACCTTGTCTGCTTGTATGTTGATAACTTGATACAATAATTCCTCTGGGCGGGTCAGTGCAGCATGTCTCGAGGAAAAGAATAAAGAGCTGTCACAGAATTGTAGAGTTGGAAGGTGAGATGAGAGTCATCTAGTCCAACCCTCTGTGATGAAGGAATCTCAACTAAACCAGCCATGATTAAATGCTATTCATTTGCAGATAGAATGCTACAAATGCAATCTGTTTGGTAAGCTGTAATGCCTCTAGCAGCTTTTCACATATCTCACTTGTTTGAATTTTTAATGAATAGCAGTTCCCTGACAATTGCTCCCCATTGCTGCATCTGATGAGCCTTTTCTGCAGTACTGGTACTAATTAAAGAAGGTTCTGCAGCAAAGGTTCCCAAAAGGAAGGGGGGGGTGTCATGCAAGGGCTTCAGTACGTGCCTCTCACCCACGGATTGATTCAACTAGATGGCTGAACGGCCAACTCTCACCCACACCACCAATAAAGCAAGTGAGACTGATCATACTCTTCCTCCTCATCTGTGGTGAAGAGATTCAGCCGGAAACCAGCCTCGTTGCCAAGGGGCTTCTTGATGTCCAGGCTTCCCATGAGTCTGGCCAAGAAGTTCAGCTCTTCTTTAGCGAGAGGGTTTGGAGCAGTATTCTCCTACATGGAACAAGAGTGGGTCTGTTACACAGAGAGGCAACCAATGGCAGTATTGGAAGAGCTTTGTTCACAAGGGTTGTGGCCTCCTAGCACTATAAAAGCTGCAACAAAGTGGTCTGCTGGGGGCTCTGGCATCTTGGTTGAAAGCAGCTTTGCAACTGACATTTTTGAAATTGGGACATAAAAGAGCATACTGTATATGGTTGTAGCCGAGTATGTTCTGGCATGGAAATTAATGTGCCTGAGATAGGCATGATTGTTGATTTCAATGAGCCTTCTTTGAGTATGATTAGCATTGGATACAACTTATGCACATATCATAAAATAACGTCTAGAATAATCTATAAAGCCAGCTCATTGCTCCAGAGGTTATCAGTTATCTCCACAGAATTAATGGCAGCAACATGCAACTTACAGAATATGAATTACTGGGAGTTATTTTGGTGTGAAACTCATAATTAAGTGGACATCTAAATCTCTCTCTTTCACTCTGGAGATCACTGGGACGAGATGTTTATGTGTGGCCTTGGCTCAAAGTACTCTCTGCCCACAATAGTCTCTCAGCCCTCAATGCTCTTAAGCAAAAACCTACACTGGCTTATAGAAGTTGCATTCAGCAACAGACACAACCTGATCAAAAGAAAAGACCAGAAAAAACAAACTCCAGGTTGAAAAGATATGATAAAGGATGCTCTGTCTGAGAAAAAGGGCATACAGAGAGAAGGACTGATTATATTACTAAAGGATACAGGATCCTAATCTGAAACAGAAAACATTTAGGTAGTAAAGTGGTTTTCTGCACAGCACTACTTAAGAGCAGCCCTCTCCAACATGGCGTCCTTCAGATATTTTGGACTACAAATCTCACAACCCCTAATCACTGGCTGTTTGGAGCGTTGGGAATTGTAATCCAAGAACATCTGGAGGCACCAAGTTGGGAAAGGTTGATTAAGAAGGTTGACTAAAGATACTGACCTTTACACGAGATGCCAAATTTTTGGCTGCCCCCGACATGTCTGTCTCTACAGGCCGACTGATGCTGTATCTAGAGGCAATTGGTAAAGGCTTATAGTAGACACAAAGGAAAACTGCAGAGCCCCCAACTGAAATGTGGCTTTGCATTTCATGGCTTACATGTTTGTTCCCAATTTGATTACTCTGTCTCCATAGAGGTCGAATGAGCCTTCTCGATATGGAAGCTGGTAATTTCCACCACTGACGAACTCAGTCCTCTTAATTTCATCCCCTTTACTGTTGAAAAGTCTGAAAAATGCAATATTGATGCACTGTGGTGACTTCTAGTGCTTTTGTGAACAAGGAAGAATAACCCTCTGTCTCACAGAACAGCTGGGAGAGTTAATAAAGGGGAATTTGCTGGCCTAAGGTAGTACACATACACTCTTTCCTCTACCCCCAGCAGGTTTGTCTCAGTCAGATGACCCATACAGCCTGCCACTAGGGATTCTCCTTAAGATTGGGATAGATGGTTAATTAGGTGCAGCTCATCTATCTAGTGGCTACATGGAAAAAGCAGGGTGCAAGGTAGAGAGGTCTAAGATTCACCTGATGAGCCCTGGAACCTCTGTTCCCCAAGGAACTGGACCAGACGTTGGCAGTACAAAATGCCCATTTGAGTTCTGTACTTTATCTTTGAGGAGGATGGAAACCTGTGGAGGAAGCACAAAACTTTGTAAAGTGGTCTTGCTTAGAAAGAATTTCTGCCCAAGACCTTCTTATTCCTGTATCACATCATGCAACTTCACCCAGGGATCCTTGCTCTTCTATCACAAGCTCCTGATGTGTAAAAATGAAAAAGCCACCCACCCTGATGTGTATGTCCTGGAAGAAGATGAGCAATGTCTGCCGGATGAGCTGAAGTTCGCCAGCAGAGAGAGAGCCGTATGTCTGCGGAAGAAAATCAGAATAAATCCTTGCTGCTGCTTTAGCATTATTCAAGTGTATGATTCACATGGATGTTTAAGTGCATACTCATAGCTGTGGGCAGAAAATTATTTCCATTTTGGTGACAGGCAACTGAGAAAGAGCAACTTTCCCTGAGGACACCCCAGTGGTTATTTAGTTGCTGTTGGGATTTTAAACCAGATCTCCCAGATTCAAGTAAGCTTCAATAGAAATCTAACCCCCAGTAAAACATGCTTCTTTTATGAAATCATGAATCCATTTCAAAACTTTTGTTACTTTTTGAATATTATTAATATCAGTACTGCAACACTGATATAACCCTGGTAACGAGACATGCTTGCATTGTATTTTACTCAGTTGTCTTATTTCTGCTTTCACTGGTGAAATCTCCAGACTTACAGTGCAGCAGCTTGAAGGGAGAGCACACTACACAGTAGAAAACCAATATGAGGGCATGCTCCAATATGTTTTGCCTTCGTATCATTTCCCCCCGTAATTGTACATACATTTGAATGGAATCTAAAAGGTATGGTGTGCTCTTACATCAATGAGTTTCCTAAAGGTTGCATCAACCTGGGCCAGAGTTTTGGGTGCTTCATAAATGAAATCTTTGATAGCATCCAGGTGGTTGAAAGTGATGAGTAAAATGTCTTTGGGCCGAGGGCAGAGTAGAACTTGGTACTTGAATGCCATGGTCATTAGATCGTAGAGCTACAAAGTAAGGAAACTGGAATTAGTTAAATCACAGAGCCCAGGCTGAGCCTTATTAGATATTAATCAGCTGTCTTCTTGTGCAGTTGGCTGGATTTTATTCTGTGAGCTACCCTAATAGGAGCCTGTGCTTGGTTAGACCTGTCTTGATATTGCTCTAGTTGTCACTGCTGTTTCATCGCCTTCAGCTCCCTTGTCTACCTAAGCTGCCATTCTCCCCTGATTCAGCTGTCACTTTCCTTTATCCCCTAATTTTTCCTGAATGTTACGTGTGAGAATCCTAGTTCCATTTAATGACAGCACTTGTTGACAAAGAGTTACCTGAATTCCCCATAAGACATTGGGGGAAACAGAAAGGTTCATCCTCACCTTATCCATACTGGGTGCATTCAGTCTCATGATTGAGGCATGAACCAGACGCTCAAAAACTGTCCTCAGGGCCTTTCTTGAATAGAGCTCCTGCGGCTTAAACAGCTCGTCCATAAACTTTTTATTGAATATACCCCCTATGATGTCATTCATAACTGAAAAGACAAAAGATTCAAATGTATCACAAATGGATCGGCTTTGCTTTTGTTTCACAGGAAGACACAGACAGTTATAGCTGAGGAGGGACTTGCAAAGGCCACTCTCCAATTGAAACACACCATGCCCCACAAATGTCTTCTGTGCGAAGCTGTGATCCTCTCCAAATCCCCTTCAGTTCAAGGAAACTTGCACAGAAGCCATTCCCAGCCTTTGTTACCAGTGACTTCTCCAGTGCTGGTAGATATACAGGATCTGGAAACGGTTTCTTTTCTTAGTAATGAGACACGGTTGCCCTCCTTGAAACTACTGTTTCCAAATTCAATAAATTCCAAGAGTAGAACAGCAGATTGTGATAATCTGAAACAATTCGTCTTCTTTTGCATTTGCAGACTGCATCCATTCTTTTTCTTCTGCAAACATTTTATAGAGGCTCCCGAATCCATGGTAAGTAATTTGAGGTAGAAGAGAATCACAACACCCTGTCCCCCATTGTTTAATCATTTGCAGTTGGGCTGATAACCACAACCAAATACTGAGAAGTACATAAAATGATTGAAATAATATTCAGATGCAGTGGTCACGGTTACTATTGCCAGAGGTACTACACCAGTAATATTCAAGCACTAGATGTTATTTCTTTTACACTCAATACCCAGTAGTTGTGCAGGCAGAGTTGGCTACAAAGAATCTCTCATGAACTATAGTAGGTATCCCTACTGCTAAGAAAATGATATTTGGCCATGTATATAAGTCTTGAACATTGGAGAGAATCACTGTAAAAACCAGTCTTAGAAATGACTGTGTACCTATGTACAGAGAAAAGGTTAAAATATTTCACCAAAATGTCAAAATTCTCCATTTATCAACTCCAGATCTTAGGTGCCTGGGATCTCCCTAGTCAAGCTGAAATTAAATACAGTTTCCTGTATGGGTCCTAGCTGCTACAGAAACCATATTCATGTGGACACCAATAAAGTCTGAGTAAACCAATAAAGGTTTAGATCCTGATCTGTTGCCCAGTACTGTCCCTTCCACACACACACCCTGGTGGAAGTGGACAAAGGCAAAGTCTTCTGGTTGTCTATGCCTTCACTGGAAGTTTTTAAACAGAGGTTGGATGGGCCATCTGCCAGGGACTTTTAGAAGTGATTCCTGCATTGCAGGGGGCTGGCCTAAATGACCCTTGGGGTCCTTTCCAACTCTATGATTCTGAGATTCTATGCCCAGTCACAAAGTCTTTTCTAGCTCCCATTTTCATTCTCCATTGTGCTAAGTAACAGCAGTTGTTCAATCTAGTATCCAGCAGGTGTTGCTAAGCACAGAGAGACTAGGATGGATAAGCAGAGCTTTTAGTGATGCAATTCTCTCTTGACCCGCTCCAATGCAATCCTTAACAAAGCTGTAGTAAACTCTCCTTCAGTGTATGCTTCTAAAGAGATTTGACAGAGTTCTGCTTCTGTGCTTCTCTGTCAGCCCCAGCCAGGAAAATTCTCTAGTAGTTTGGAATTGGACAGAAACATGATCACACCAAATAGTGACCTCTGACATTTTGCACTGTATTCGTGTAACTGAATGAGATAGTACATTGCATCACTGTCCCAAAATATAAGTCACTAGGGGTGGTAGAAGATTAGGATGCTTACCAGCCAGTTTTCCTCTCAACCCTCAGGGTGGCACAGGGTGTTTGGTGCCAGGTGAGTGACTAAACTTTGGGTTGGTAAATGAAAGTGGAGAAATCCTGCATTGCTCTACGATCCACACCAGAATCCTGTGGTGGAATTGCTTCTTTTCTTTTCTCTTTCACTCCTAAACAGTTTGGTTTATTAAGCCACCACCAATTAAGACTACCTAGTACAGTCGCTATACACAGCATTTAGGGTAGCTATTAGCCATAGGTGGTTAACACTTCCTCCATACCAAATCCACTGGTCTGGCCTCCTGTGACACATAGGCAAATGCAGGTGGGCTAAAATTCAGCCACTAAACAGCATTTTAAAAAACCACAGACTCCCTCGTTCCCTCATTTACCTACAGACTGCTATGCATCTGAGCAATAGAAACAGAGATCTTGTAGCATTTGGGGATTATGTTTGGTTACACAGTTTACTTGGGGGGGGGGAAACATACCTGGTGGTTTCTTCAGCTCAACCCACTCAATACCTGGAGTGGGTTGAGCTGAAGCATGATGCAGAACAGCATGATGCACTCTAAAGATATGCAATAATGCCATACTAAAGCATCAGTAAATTTTGGGATTTAATGAGGAAAGTTGTGGATTAAAAGACATAGTTCAAGGCAGAGAACTGGTGACTAATTCTGCAGTACAGCAGGAAGAGAGCAAGAACCACGGGATACACTCTGCCTGCATACTGCTCATAGTATGCTTGTACAGCTGCTCCTTTGCCAACAGGGATGTTCAGCAATCAGTTGAACTACTACCTAAGATGAAGTTTCCAATAAGTTTTTTCCCCAAGGCACTAGTGAATTATTTTTATGTTTCAGGATCATTCCTGCCTGTTTTTAAAATGCAGAAAGCCCTAGTCAAGCATTCACTTGTTCGTCAATTACACCTGCTACAGAAGTGTTGATGCAGCCAGGAACACTATGCAGCTCTGTGTATGTACAACATGCCACTAAAATGCTGTCAGTCAAAATTTTAGTCATTAATCAGTCAGGTTTTTACAGGAGTTCACCATCATTAGAGGTTCCGCTTTGAGGTTTCATTTACAATCGGTATATAAATTTTGTTAGAGCAATAAAATAAAACCACTGCAATCAACACACAGAAGGACTGTAGGCAGTTCATAGGCTTTAAAAGCACATCCTAATACATATGTGCACTATGACAGTCTATTGCATTTATGGTTTGTTCTTAGTTCCTGTGCAGCTATAGCAAAATCTTTCAACTCTGTATGTTGCCTGTTTCATTTAGACAGACAGCAGATGACGGTTGTGGTGGTTGATGGGTTAAAAAAAAAAGACTTGGTCAATTGACTAATCCAATATTGTTAAATGATGGTCAAGTATTTTCAAAGCATTAATATTAAAGCAAGACAGTCATCAACCGATTTGAAACTCATACTAATTACAACAAAATTGGACAACTTTTACTTTAAAAAGGGGAATGAATGATTTATTTTTAATACATATTTTTTTTGGCTTCTTCTCCAGAAACTGAGGGCAGTCTGCCCATCCCTCAGTGTGTTCTCACAACAGACCTGTGTGTGACTTAACCACAATCGCCTAATAACTTTCTTGGCTGAGTGAGGATCTGAATCTGGGTCTTCCTAGTCCTAGTTTGACACTTTACTCATCAATGACTGCTTCTGCTCCTGTTTGCAACTGCCTGTTGAAGAAGGTAGCCTGTTTTGATGTGGAGTTTGTCACTAGCAAGCAACCCTCGTGCCTGCCCCGGCTAACAAATGATAACCTAATCAAATAAAAAAAAATGACAAGTTGCCATATTCACAATGGTATTCTTGAAATATTTGATAATATGTGACCAGAGTCAAATAACAGGCAATCTATCTTGCAAGCAGAAGGTCCCAGGTTCAATCCCCCATCTCCATGTAGGGCTGGGAGAGACTCCTGCCTGAAATTCTGGAGAGCTGCTGCCAGTCAGTGAGGACAATACTGAGCTAGATGAACCATAGTCTGACTCTGTATAAGGCAGCTTCCCAGGTTCCTAACAGTTGCCTAGCATGCCAACACTACTATAAGTTACTTAAACTAAAGTCATAAGAATTGACCAACAAGGGTTCAATGAATTTCTTCCAGGATTTGCTATAAATGTGGTACATAATGTTGTCAGTTACCCGAGCTCCATAAATATAATGCTGCTGGTCTGAAGGGATCTTCCAATAGTATCCCAGAAGATACTGTGTATGCATAGTTTGGAATCTCAGTGGAAAAAAAAACCAAAAAGCTCTTTGTGCAGGGGGCTAAAAATGTTACAGTACCTCGTCTCCTGTCCACATCAGTCCATTCATCTACACGAAGCATAAAACAGAAAAAATGACGGGTCAAGTACTAAGAACAATAAACTGACAAGCAGGATGAAAGAGGGGAAACAAGTAAAAAAGAATCCAACAGTATTTAGTACCCTGCTGTATTAGAGCTGCAAAGCAAAGGAGAGGAGAGCTTTCAACTAATATTTTAAAGTGGCAAAAAAAAAAAAAAAAAAGCCACAATGTGTGGAGGGTAGGGGTGATATACAGGCATTATAAAAATGGACCTACGACACTTCTGTAATCTCACTCCACACATTGTGGGGGGAAGAGGCTTATTTTCCCAGCATAAAATTTGGTGAAAAGGCAAAGTATTGCAACAGCTGCACAGCCTTGATGTGGAACATTCACTTCAAACAAATGAGATACAACAGAATTAATTGCACTAACTGCTCAAAATGACTGTGCTGACTGCCGAGCATCCTCAGATCCACATAGATGAGTTACTGTGCTAGAGCAACTCCAATACTTCTGAGCAAATGTAACCTGTTCAAAGCCATTGCCCCATACCTAAGTCTGCAGGGTAGAAAAAAAAATGATACATGCATGCTGGATCACCAAGAACGTAACAAGATTTGTTTCCCACCTTTCCTCTTGAGTTCAGCCACTTGTCCAGTAAGCTGTATGATGAATTGAACTCATGCTATTTACCAGCCCAAGATTTAAACACATGCATATCAGTAGCTTGGAATTTTAAGTGTTTCTGCAGTAGAATTAGTATACTATAGGATTTGATGCTGGTGCCTAGAGAACAGAAATCTTTTTCTAGTCCTGTTCACCTGCATCTGAATGTCAACCATGACTTACATTATTATTTTTTCTTTCACATTTCCTTTCAATGGTCTGTTTCTAGTACAGCATGCCCTCAACCTATATGAGGGTTATGTTCCAGGAATCACACCTAAAGTCAAAATCATGTATAGTCAAAATATATTGGGTACAATGGCAGGTGGGATTGCCAAAGACCTTTTTCCTGGATGCCTGTCCCCTTCTTTATTTTTATCCCCCCCAAGTGTGTAAAGCTGAATGCGCATAAGTTAAATTTGTGTAAGTTGTGGGTACCTTGTACATCAGGAGCAACATTCACCTTTCAATGCTAGCCCTATATGCTCATGCCCAAGAAGAAGCAAAGCTATTCTTCAAGTACCTAGGAAGCAGATCAGACAAACCTTCCCCCCCCCCCCACCTAGAAATGGTGGGGCGATTGTCCATGAAAGATGCTGTTCTTCCAAAATGCTCTGAGGGACTCCAAAGTGTAGCATGACTGCAGCTTCAAGTGGGAGGGAAGGGTCTTGACATGTTCACTAATGGGTAGTGGCATACTATGGCAAAGGAAATTGTGGAATCCTGCAAAGGACTTATTTCTAGAGAATTCCATTAGAATGCTAAACATTTCCAGCATTCAGCTCACCATGTGGAAATATTCTCCCCTCTCAATGTTCCCAAGTACTACTAATGTGGCAATGTCTTCAGAAATGTTGATCCTAACAAGGTTACCAGTCACTTTAAGACATAGAACTTAAAACTGTCTGCACAAGTTGTCATTCAGATATGGTGGCAGAACATTATAAAGGCTGTTTAACATTCAACATCATTTTATTATTGTATAAAGATGCCTGGTCAGAATATTGTAAGTCACCCAGGAGGTTGTAATCTGTGACAGGGGGAAGTACATTCCTCTGATCAGGTGTACTTGGATTTGCTTACCTCAACAGGCATTGGGAAATGTACATCCCTCCTCAAGAGGTCTGGCCAACACGAGAACTGGCCTTCTCTGCAGTGGCTTCCTGCCTGTGGAATGCTCTCCCCAGGGAAGTGCGCCTGGCACCTTCATTATACACCTTTAGGCGCCAGGCAAAAACGTTCCTTTTTAAGCAGGTCTTTGGTTGATCTGATTGATATCCTTTGCCTTTTTAAAATGTGGCCCTTTTTTGGGGGGGGGGGAGTGTTTTTATTTTGATTACATATTTTGTGGTTTTTATGTTGATCTTTCCTGTGAACCGCCATGAGACCTCCGGGTATAGGGTGGTATATAAATTCAAAGAATAATAATAATAAAGACCCACGTTGTAAGTGGGCAAGATACAAATCACACTAATGTGTGCAAAGCCTTCCCTAAGTTGGTGCCCTCCAGATGTTTGGGGCT
The DNA here is from genome assembly GCF_951804945.1 of Podarcis cretensis. Lineage (NCBI taxonomy): Eukaryota > Metazoa > Chordata > Lepidosauria > Squamata > Lacertidae > Podarcis > Podarcis cretensis. The sequence goes on from NC_137177.1 coordinate 35,874,887, forward strand.
ACAACTCTCATTGGGCCCAGCACCATTCGGTCGTAGTCGAAAACATCTGGACGAGACTCACGTTCGGGAAGGCAGCAGATGCGCGTTGCCAAAAAATGTTCCTCACAGCTTCGGGCAGCGTGTCTTTCACCCTCGTCGTGGCACTCGCCCCTCCCACCCCGAATAGCCGTTATGAGCAACTCAATCACACCAGCCCCCTCCCCCACCCCGTTAAATGACACCCTCGCCCCGCGTTGTAGCCGGAGAGGAAAGGTGTGTGTGGGTGTGAGAGAGAGCGCGGTATAGGCGGGGCCCCTCCCAGACCTTGGCGCGCCTTGTCTCCCGGGATGCTTTGCGCGCGCAGCCGCTGGTCCACGATGTAGAGCATCTCCCCGCCCAGGTTGAGGACGAGCAACGGCAGCGTCCTCAGCGACATGGCCGCGGGACCCGCACTCGGCCGGGCTTCTGTCCAGGAGACAAGCTGTGGCTGCGACTCGGATTGCGGCGGCGGCTGCTACGACGGCAGCGGCCCCGTTGCCTGGACAACGCCACCGCCAATCGGAAGGCTGCTTGCTGGCAGGTCTCGTCTCCTTTTAAAAGCGGATCTTAGGTCTCCGCCCACAACTTCCCTAGATGGGCATACGGCCCGCCGTCTCATCCTCTTTCCCGCCCTCTCATCCTCTGGCCTATAATCGAGACGGAGTCGGATGTTAATAGGATGAGCTTTTTATTGGCGCATGCGCAGCTCAGGATGCAGTGTCCAGTTCTGGCCCCGCAGGTCTGAAACACACAAGGAAAGTGGGGAAGTAATAATAATAATAATAATAATAATAATAATAATAATAATAAATAATTTATTATTTATATCTCGCCTATTTAGAAGCTTCAGGCGAATTGGCAAAAATGACCGGGAAAATCAGAGATCAAGAGGACCATAAATTTACTAAAGAATGGGGATTTTTTTTAACTTACTTGAAAGAGTAAACAATTGAAAACCTTGGCAGGATTTTGCAAACACTTGCAATGAAGCGAGAATTATGATAAAAAGTGAGTTTGAAGAAATATGGAGAATATGATACAATGCAGTTTGAAAAGAATACCTGGGGAAACCATGGAGGGGTGGAGGGAAGTTCAGGGATTCTGAGAATCCTATTTGTAAACTGATTGTGATTTGTGTATGATGCCAAATGCTAAAAGTGAAAATGAATAAAAAAACTTTTTAAAATAAAAAAAATAGAAGTGTCATGTGAGGGAACGGGCGAGGCTAAGCATGACCGCTCTTGGTTCTAGTCACAGCCCTAAGGCTCCTGGGAAGGAGAAAGTCGTTGCCATTTGCAGCCTGATCCCCACATGCGTTCTTCAGGGGGTTTCATACGCTAAATACATTTAGTGACACAAACACACAACTGACAAGGTGCAAAAGTCAGGCCTGGCTCCGCCTTCTTGCCTCAATCAGTGAAGTTCCCTTCCAAATGCATAGCTACCTGCATCCCTTGTTCTTTTACTCAAATTGTGGGCCATCACTGAAAAGACCCCGTCTCTAATGCCCACCAACGAAATTGATCTGGCAGGTGAAGACATGAACATGGCCCCTGAGGCAGATTCTTGATGCCCAGGCAGGCTCATGGAGCTTAGGCTACAAATGTGCAAATGTGAAAGAGAGAGAGAAACTTTTATTCACTTTCTCCAGCCTGGATAGCTCAGTTGGTTAGACCGTGGTGCTGATAACACCAAGGTTGCAGGTTCGATCCCTGTATGGACCAGCTGACTATTCCTGCATTGCAGGGGGTTGGACTAGATGATCCTCAGGGTCCCTTCCAACTCTACAGTTCTATGATTCACAGTGTGGATAATTTTATAAACCTATCATGTGTATCTCCTTTTTCCCTCCTAAATTGCAAAAGTTTTACAATTTAAGCAACTATCAGAATTTAAACAGTGTGATTTCCCTGCTGCAGCACTAACCAATTGCAAGTGGACTCAAATACAGTTGTACCTTGGATCTCAAACGCCTTGGCTCCTGAACAAATTGGGTCCTGAACAATCGAAACCCGGAAGTGAGTGTTCCGGTTTTCGAATGTTCTTTTGGAACCCAAACGTCTGATGCGGGTTCTACGGCTTTCGATTGGCTGCAGAAGTTTCCTGCAGCCAATCAGAAGCCGTGCTTTGGTTTCCGAATGTTTTGGAAGTTGAACGGACTTCCGGAATGGATTCTGTTCGACTTCCAAGGTACGAGTGTATTCCCTTTAGGCATCTGACAGAAAGCTGTGCTTAGAGATCATCAGAGTCCGACAGAATTTTTATCTTGGAGGGGGAAAACGTTGGTGCTCCTTTTCCATCAAACCCACCTTTGTACCTCCATTTCCTTATTTATTCAGAGAGCGGGTGTGCACTTCACGGCCCATGCGGCACAACTCACACAGGCCACAAAGACACATTGACATGGCATCCCTAAAAACAGTGCCCTGTATGATTCAAACAAAGAAAAGAGATTTAATGAGACATAGCACCTCAAATCTGGAATGCATTTTTGCTCCACATACACTCCTTCAAGCCTTGCACACAGGCAGGTCTTTAGAAACATACAATGAGCCAGTGGACAGGATCAGCTTAATGTGGGCATGAGGAGCATGCAGGTGTCATATTCTGGCTAAGATGCTGAGGCAGTCCCTTGGAATCTCATCTCTCAGAATCAGAATCAGATATGATAATACTTTCCAGCCTCACATGACTGTTGTAAGGATCACAAGAAAATGTACATGATGCCCTTTGGGTGTTCTGAAGCATTATAATACTAAATATTAATAACATGAAAATCAGATCATGCACAGGAGAAAGTTATACCCAATACATTTGTTTAAAAATGGTATCCTCCCTTCTTCCAAGAAGTTCACATTGACATTTTGCTGCACAACCATCCTATGAGGTAGGCTAGGATGAAAAATAGCAAATTATCCATAGCTACCCATAAAGCTTCATAGCCCAGCAGGGATTTGAAAGAGGGCAACATGCTACAGTACTTGAGTGTGTTCATAGTGACCATTGACTGCTGGACAAGCCACTATTTCTATAGGGTTTGCACTTAACTACTGGAAGTTTGGGGTTCTAGCACCACTTTACTCCTGTTTCCCTTGAAAGAGTCAGTTCATATGGTTCAGGAGTAGCGTGGGCTGTCTGGTGAAAACAGTTACCTAGTGTGTTGTGGGCTCCTAAGAGAGGAAGAGTGAGATAGGAGATAAAGAAATGTCTTCCTCTGCCTTCAGTCAAAACAGAGACAGGGATCGCTATTTTCAATAAACCCTGCTGAAGCGCCTATATGGAAAAAAAAAATCAAAGATGACATACTTCACAGCTTATACTACAGCTTTTGAAAAAGAGTCCAAACATCTATAAACGTCAGGCGAGCATTGAACCAAATTGCTCACACTATACAATGGAAGAATGAATTGTTCAGCAAAAGAGAGAAGAGGTGAGAATGCTTTGTAGGTGGCAAGGAGAAGTCCAACCCAATGAAAAATCAATATTGTCCTCCTTGCCAATTTCCACCACCACCGAGATATGAAGCTATTTAACCAGGACCTGTTCTTCTGTTCTGCTTGTTGCACTCACCACAGCACTTCTAACTCCCTCTGCAACATGACAAAGGCTTTTGTAATGCTACCACTTGGATGGAATGAAAGACAACCTGGGATGTTGAGAAAAAGCTGGAAATAGTTATCTGTGGTGTTGCAAAAGCAACAGAAATAATGTCTGCTCTGTTTTGTAATGAAACAAGGCAGTTCCAGTCCTCGGAACAAACTGTTCCCTGCTGTTTGTGTTCAAATTGCTAGAGAAGATATGGTGCAATTTATCACCTAGAATTATTATAGAGTTGGAAGGGACCATGAGGGTCATCTAGTCCAACCCCATTCAATACACGAATCGCAACTAAAGCATCCATGACAGATGGTCATCCAACCTCTGCTTAAAAACATCTGTTGAAGCAGCCTAGAATAGCATCAGCATTAACTTTCCCCCCTCATTGATGCCTTGCTCCATAAGATTATTCATTCCTCTCCCAGCCAACTCTGATAAAGGTAGAGGATTTGGGGAGAGGAGAAGCAGTGAAACTCAGTGGTAGAGCATCTTCTTTGCATGCAAAAGTCCCAGGTTCAATCCCCAGCAACTCCAGGTAGGGCTGGGAATGTCTTCAGCCTGAAGCCCTGTACAGCAGCTGCCAGTCAGTGTAGACAGTACTAAGCTAGATGGACTCAATGGTCAGACTCAGTATAAGGCAGCTTCCTATGTTCCTAAGAGACAGAGTTTGCAAAACAGAGGAGTAATCCCTCATTTGCATGGTACCTCTCTGCTGCTATCTGCCCTTGATAGAGGATATTAAGGGGTGGCCCCTCCCTGAGTCCCAGGTTCTTTCTCTTTGTCCTTTCCCTCCTCTCTTATTTAAATCTTTCATTTTTAAAGAAAGCATTGTTTACCACAAGGGTGGGAACACGTTGCCCTCCATATGTTGTTGCACAACAACTCTCATCATCCCTAACCGCTAGCCATGCTGACTGGGTCTGATAGGAGTTGGAGTCCAACAACATCTGGAGGGCCACAGCCAGGGCTGTCTTAAGCATATCTGGTGCTGTGGTGCAAAGATCCCTCTGGCGCCCCCCCCCCCCCCCATTTCCCAGAGTTGGGGAAACTCTGGGGACCCCAGAGTTGTTGACCTTTTTTTTTAGGGAGCTGACACCATGCTTACACATTATCTTTAACAAGCCCTTAAAACAAAATAAAAGGAAAAGGCAGAAGAAAATGTAATGAAGTCCTCAATTCTAAAGCAAGGCTCATTCAAGACTCAGCAGTTCTTCTAATTCATCCTCATGATTCAAATCACCACATATCAAAAAGTTAAAGCAATCACCAGTTTGTTGTTCTTTAAATAAATTGATAAGGACACAGAGAATGAAGTTCCCGAAACAATTTGTGTTGAAGTACAAAGCTGACGTTTTCAAATATTGTGGGGGGTGGGGTGGGGTGGGGGTGGGTGTAAAGCAGTGACATCCTGAACCTAAAAAGGACCCAAAACTTGGGTAAAATGGCTGCAGCCCTAACTGCACTTACCTGAGAGTAAGCCCTGCTGAATCTAATAGGACCGTAAAACCCGCCCCCGTCTTTAAAGGACTTTTTATTGGTGTTTGTTTGTTTTTAACCACTAACTGCATGGAGAGCACACTCTCCAGTCCATCCTTACCTCCGAACTGAGTCCTAATGCTAGTGCGCCCCCCCCCCAGCTTTCCCCTCCCACTGCCCCAATTCTGAATGAATCTGTCCTCCACCTTTTTCCTGGATGGAAGGGGTGGAGGGCCCCGACATTCTCAGCGTCCTTCCCCCTCCCTGTCCTCCCCGCCCGCTGTGCTGCTCGAGGCTCACTTGCCACGCAGGCTTCCTCAGCAGTCCCGCTACTGCCGTGGGGCAGGCAGGAGGGAGAAGGGTGCTGCGTAGCTTTGCGTGGCACCGCCGCTGCCTCCTCTCCCAGACAGGAAGCGAGAGAGCGCAGCTGGCCGTAGGAAGAGCCCTGCTGCCCAGCATGCCCTCGCAGCTGTTCCCGGTCGGTCCCAGACTCCTGCTGCTGGGTGCCCCTGATGGGCTGGCCCCGTGGCGCAGGGTGCCACTAACCCTAATGGGTAAGATGGCCCTGGCTGCAGCTGCCCCACCTCTGGCTTAAAGGGTAGTTGGGCACCCTAAGTGCAGCATGGTTTAAACCCACCCACCCACCATCTCAATTTGTGCTCTGAGTCTTTTAAGAACCTGGCAATGCCCTTGTATCCAAGGGAAGAGAGGGAAGGTGACAGCAAAGGCCAGCAAGCAACTAATTGTCCCAAGCATCACTCTGTCGCATAGAGGGCTGCATTTATCTCAGGAACTCACCACTCCCCTGCTGTAGAGGACTACAAACAAGTTGTGTAGAAATAAATCATTTCTTGGATGATGCACATTTCATCTGTTTCTTTCACTCTCCAGACCCCTGCTGATCAATGAGTAAGAACACATCTACTGGGGGAACAGACTGTACAACACCACAAAATGTGATGGAGGAAAGTGTTACCGGAATGCCATAGGAGAGCCGCATGTGAGTCCGCAGTGCTGTCAAGCCGCCAGGCACCAGTCCGAGGCAACAGTTCTCCCCGTATTTGCGTGACACGTAACAGGCCAGGATTGCCGGGCAGAGAAGCCCAACACAACCTGCCCAAATGAAACACACAGGTGAGGAGGTAAACATCAATGAAAGGGAATCAATAACCCTAACCCTGCCCTTCTTAAAATATAATTCCTGCTAACTATACTTTTTGCACAGATCGTCCCCTGTGCGGTTCCTTCATGGTTAAGGGTTAGACAGCAGGTGTGCACACAAACACTCAGACCAGTTCACAAACATAAACTTTAATAGTCCTTAAAATTAAGGAGAGAATAACTGTCTGTGAAAGCCAAGTGAAGGAAGAAACCAGCAAGCTGAACATCTCTTGATTTTAAAAGAATATCACACATTTTTATGCTGTTAGATTTGGGTACAGGAACCGAACATCCCACGCTCCTGCAAACCAAAACAGCCACATAAATAAAGGGTCACTCTAAGACCTACACTGAGGTTGCCCTGGATCCAAAGACCCATGGAACTAGATCTGAGCACTAAGGGGGCACTGGTCTTGCACTTCTTGAGAACCCCCTCCCTCCATGCCATAAGGCAAAGGCTTCCAAAGGCAGTTGTCAGGTATAGGAGGGATTTTGCCACTCAAAGAAAATGGTAAAAGTTCCCTTGGGCACAGCGTAAGGAACTGGGCATCTCAACATCTGCAAGCAAAATGTTTTCTGTATTTTGCAATTGCTTCATGAATCCCCTCAATTGTTAATTTTTTTATTGCATTTCTATTCCACCTTTTTCTCCAAGGAACTCAAGGTCATGGGCATGGCTTTCCATGCATTCCGAATTTAAAGAACCCCACAACTTAGCTTCTCTTCACAAAGAGCCTTGAGGTACAACGGCTGCAGGTCTGCATTGTAACAGGTGGCAAGTTTTAAACACATTAACCTGGAAGCAACACTGGGAATCATCTGGGAAATATGTTAAGGAGGGGAGTCAGTCTACAATAGCCCACAGCAGCTTTCTTCCATCTTATATAAAATTGATCTCCACAGGCTAAAATACAGCCAGACGTTTACTTACACATGGGGCAGTCTGAACAGCAGTCATACCTCCCACTGCTCCAGCTGCCTTCTGAGGACTGGGTCAAAGGTGAGACTGTGGCAACCGGCTGGCAGGTCACAGGCTGGGACATAGCTAGAGCTAAGGCCACTGGCGGCTCAGAAACCACCTCAAAAAGGCAAATCTGAATGGCAGCGACAAATGTTTTGCAAGCGGTGCTTAAAGGCAAACTCAAGTCTTCAATTCCTTGTGGTCAGGCCACTTGTGTATTTGAGCAATGGGGAAATGCTAAGCAGGAAGCAGAGGACTGCAAGGCCTGGTGAAGTAAGAATAGAAATGTAACCCCCCCCCCTTTTTTAGTGGTGAGACTTTGTTCAGGAGGTTGTTCACTCTGTCGTGGTGTCTTCACCCCCCTCTTCAGGTAAAAAGGCTGAAAGATTGGTTTACAGAAATCAGTAATAAGATTGTCAGCTGAGGGCAATCTGGGACATGACACAAAATGGAAAAGAAATTGGAGGAAGGAGGAGAAACACAAACTCAGGCACTTCTTAGTTACAAAGGCCAGCAGACATGGAAATAGTTCAAGGCAAGGAGGCACCCAAAGTTGCTGGTTTCTCAGCTGACCCTATTTGTTCATAGCATTAAATAATATTAGAATTGTAGAGTTGGAAGAAACTCTGAGGGTCATCTAGTCCAAACCCCTGGAATGCAGGAATCGCAACTAAAACATCAATGACAGATGGCTATCCAACCTCTGCTTAAAGACTACCAGTGAAGGAGTCCGTTCCACTGCAGGTCTCCCCAGTCTTATATCCGCGTAGCTGGTTCTTCCTGCTTAAGTGTAGAACCTGACATTTGACCCTATTAAAATTCATTGTTAGTTTGTTCCAGTTCTCCAATCTGTTAAGGTCATATTGAATCTTGATTGTATCTTCTGCTGCATCAGCTACCCCTCCCGGATTGATGTCATCTGCAAATTTGACGAGCATCCTCTCAATTCCTTCATCCAAGTACATCACTGGTAGATGGTAGGCCAGACCCTTGGTCTTTGCTACAAAGACTGGGAGTGATATTGATACTGTGGGTTATGATTGGTGCTTTAGGGTGGTGACGGCTAGTCAACTGTAGGGTTGGTAGCCCCTGGAGACCTACAGAATTTGCTCAGGTTCCTCAGTGCTCTGGTTGGAAGGCTGTGGAATGGTGGGATGAAAAGTGTTGTCACAGTCGCTGCTCATGGCCTTCTATGGCACTGCAGGAAGCCCAGACTGCACCTTGTTTGCAGGGGAGCTCCAGGCAATGGAACAGGCAGATCAGCAGCTTGAGCACAAGTAGTGTGTCTCACAGCAACAGCCATGACAGGAGTGAAAGCGTATGTTTGTGCTACCAAAAGAATCACTCCAGCACCCTCTTCTTCTTCTTTGGCGATCACTCGCAGCCGGGTAAGATTGTCTTCCATAAACACGGTTTTAACAGTAAGTGACTGTGGAGGCCAATTCTGGATCTGCACGTCATTCCACAGTGGGAACATTGGTTTCCTGGGAGGAGTTTACCATGACACCTTTGGTAAAAGCTGTCCCCAAGTAGCCATTTGGAGTCATCCTGTGTGTTGAAATAGGCTAACTAAACCTACCCTGAAGGGAAAAGTGGCTGGACTCATAGGCCTGCTGTGACAGGCTTGCAAGGCATTTCCAGGATAAAGTTGCTCACATTTGTTCTAACTAGACACTAGTAGAATCCCAATGGAGGCATCCAGAGCACCGACTGTTCTGGTTGGGATTAGTTACAATTGTTGCAGCCCTGATGTGGACAAGATGCTTGAGGGCACCTGGTCAACTACCCACACTTTGAACTTGGCACTCCATCATGGGTGAGAGTTAACAAGAGGGAACTGACTGGGTGGGGCTGGGGTGGTGAATGCAGGAAGGAGTGGCACTGGTCATCTTGAAAGGAGTAGTTGTGTGTGGCCCACCCTGAATCCCTCTCTGGACCTGAGGTATATGAGAACTACCTCCAGGTGGTGGTCATTCAGCTTCAGACCTGCTTGAAAGATGGTTGTTCAAGGGTAGTGTAACCCCATCCAGGACAGGCTTTACATCAGTATCCAACACCAGCATCCCAATCCACAAAACCTCTTTCTTTCCTGGGTTAAGTTTCACCTAGTTCCCTTATCCATCTCAGTACTGCGTCCAGGCATCTGATGGTTAATGCTGCTGCCTCCCTGAGATTCTTAGGCAGAAGAGAGACAGAGATGCAGGTCACCTGTGCATTGGTGAAATTACACCCCAAACCTCCAAACGACTGATCCCAGCAACTTCATACAGATTGAAGAGCATCAGTGATAAGACACAGCTCTGTGACACCCACAAACCAGAGGCCATAAGGCGGAACAACAATGAAAAATCATCCAGCGCGATTTTTGAATAATGACCACCAGGAAAGGACTCGAGCCACTGCAATACTGTGTCTCTGAAGCAAAGCTCAGATAGGCAGGGTGGAAGGATGCCATAGCTGATGGCACCCAATGCTACCCAAAGGCACCAAATTCAAAAAGTGCTGAACTACATCTGCCGCTGGAAAAGAAGCATTGGGAGTGTACTTAAGAGTGCATTTTTGGACTTCCGGTTAGCGCCATCGTCTAATGGCGGGTTTCCCTCGGAGCTCCTGAGGGGAATCGGCTCCGCGGGTTCGGGTCCCTAGCTACGGCGAAGCGGGGACCCTAAAAAGTCACAGGCACGAAGCCTGTGAACCGGAGACTCGGTGGGCACCGTTTGCGCCCCCCCGAAGTTGCGAAAAAGCCTTTTTAAAGGCTTTGGAACGGCAGCGGGTGTGTGGCGTGGAGCTGAGAGTCGCTCGTACCCAGCCTGCGGAGTGAAGCCGCGTCGCCATTGACGGAGAGCGCTGACTTCTTCTTCTGAATTGGAATTAAAGAATCTACTATCCGTGAGTAGGATAAAATCTAAGGACTAATTGGGAGCCAAAAATTTTGAATTTGAATACCGAAACGGAAAAGGTCTAAAAGGGAAGTCTACCTTTCCGATCTGCAGCAACATCAAAGCAAAGAACTACTAAGCTTTAACTTTAAAGTTCTTTTTGAAAACTAAATCATCGATCTAAGACTGGGACCCTTCCCCCCTCGAAGGCAGGAGTGGGGGGGAGATCGTATTTTAAATTGCTTCAAACTTCCTGCTTGTATAGAAGGGGAAAATTTATACCGCTGTGCTCTGACCCTGGAGCGGACTGCCGGAGAGGGTAGCTGGCTGCGGACTGTTACTACGTTAAGGCTACAAAGTTGCATTAAATTGTATTTTAAAAGGATACGCTCTTGCCAGATTTGATGGGACTTTGTTTCAATCTGTCAAAGACTAATATTGTGGCCATTTGAGTGCTTTTGTGAAACTTTGAAGGATTTGGGAACTGTTTTGAATGCTTTGGGAATATTTTCTCCATTTTAAAAATTGTAAAGAGAAGAATTGCTACATTCGCCCTCTGGAGGAATTTGGTTTAACTACAGTTGTAGAGTGGAATTCAACCAGCTGCTGGGAAAAGGGAGATATGAGTGTGAGAGTGACCTTGACTGTAAGATACGGTTATGGCAAGTGACCAAGATAAAGGAGAGCCTCAAGAAAAAGCACTGAGGTCTGGTAGACAATACGGAATTGAGCCTTTCATGAAAAGGAGGCCTTCTACATCTGGAGTTTCTGGGGCAGCAGCCACTCCACAAGAAAAGACAAAAGTTATGTCGGAGGAAGCACTTTCGAAACTGTTGGGGAAAATAAATGAATCTTTGGACCAGCTAAAAAAGCAAGGTGCAGAATTAAAAAAGCAAGGAGCTGAAACAAGTAAACAAGTTGCTGAATCCAGTAAACAGGTTGCTGAAACAAATAAAACTGTAGCAGAGATCTCAGGAAAAATAGACATTAATACTAAAAGTATAATTGAACTTGGAAATAAAGTGAATTCCAATACAGAATATATTGGAAAGTTACTAGAGGAAACATCCACCATTCGGAAGATAGCAGAGGAAGCAAAAGAGATTGCAATCGTAACTGACGAAAGACTCCCACCGGTTATCAAGAAGTTGGAGGACCATGATTTGGCGCTCTCGATGATTGAGATGCAGAGGAAGGAGAGGAATTTAAGGATTAGAGCAATACCCGAGAGCGAAGGAGACAACCTTGTGGACTATTTAACAAAAGAGTTTTTAGAGTTTTGGCGAAAGGATTTGGAGAAGGAAGAATTTAAGATAGAGAGTGCATTTAGACTTGGTACACGGCAAAGAAGGAATAAACCAAGAGATTGCTTGATAACGTTAAGATCAAAAGAAGAGAGGGACAAAATTTTGGATCTGCACTATCAGAGAACTTTACGAATTGAGGATTCCTTCGTGGAAATTTTTAAGGATATCCCAAAGCAAATTTTGGATGCTAGAAAACAGTTCCAGAACTTGGTGGTCCTACTGAAAAGGAATAACATACCATTCAGGTGGGAGTTTCCTCAAGGCCTATCTTTTAAATATAAGGGAAAGAAAAGGAAAATAAAGACAGTGGAAGACAAAGACAAGTTCTTACATCAACAAGAAGACGATTTCTGCAAGGGGGCGGATTTGGGACAAGATCACTCTGGAGGAGGAACTTTGGACAAAGACAATTTATTACAGAGACTGAAACCACCGACGGAAGAAGAAGAACTACTAGGAGCGACAGGAGGAGAAGATAAATAGATTGACCATGGCTCTACAACTTCTAAGTTGGAACTGTAACGGTCTAAACATTCCCCGGAAGAGAAAAAATGTTTTTCACATATTAAAAAAAGAGCAATTGGACTTGATCTGCCTACAAGAAACTCACGTGACGAGGTCACATAGGAAACTACTCATTAATAAAAAATTAGGACAAGAATTTATTTCATCAGACAAAGTTAAAAAAAGAGGAGTGGTAATATATGCAAAGGAAAAATTACAACCGAAATTAAAATTTAAAGATGAACAAGGAAGATATTTGGCAATTGAAATTCAAGATCAAGGAGAGAAATTTTTGATCGTGGGAATTTATGCACCAAACGAGGGGAAAGTTGAATTTTTTAAGAAGCTGCATGAGACACTGATGGACTATACGGACACAAATCTAATATTGATGGGAGATATGAATGGAGTAGTATCGACCAACATGGACAAATCTCAAAGACAGGTAGTTACAAAAGATGGAAGACTACCAAAAATCTTTTTTGAAATGACTGACAATATGGATCTAGTGGACATTTGGAGAACAACACACCCACTTGAAAGAGAGGGAACTTTCTATTCTGAAGCTAAAATGACATGGACTAGAATTGACCAAATATGGATTACTAGAGGAATGGCACCTAGGATAAAAAAAGTTGAAATCTGCCCAAAGACTTGCTCCGACCATAATGCAGTAAAGATGGTGATGAAGTTAACAACAACTGGTACCTTTAGATGGAGGATGAATGACACCCTATTTAGAGATGAAGAAGTTTGCAAAAAGGCACAGAAGACTTTGAAGGATTATTTTGAAATTAATATGAGGACCAATATAGAAAAAAGAATTATCTGGGACGCAAGCAAAGCAGTGATGAGAGGATTTTTGATACAACAGAATGCAATTAAAAAGAAAAGCCAGAATGAAAAAAAAGAGAAAATCTTGGAGAAAATAAAAGAGGGGGAAAGGAAATTGAGATCTAAGCCAAAATCACAGGATATTTTGAAAGAAATTAAACTATATCAGACACAATATATGGAGCTGATGAATCAAGAAATAGAGTGGAAAATTAAGCAAATGAGACAGAAGACTTTTGAATCGGCTGATAAATGTGGTAAACTGCTGGCTTGGCAAATAAGGAAGAGACAAAAATTGAACACAGTTACAAATTTAGAAGTGGATGGAAAGAGCATCTATAAACCAACAGAAATTAGGGATTGCTTCCAGAAATATTTTAGACAATTGTATAAACAAGGTCCTCAGAGTGATACGGATATAGAACAGTTTTTGGAGAAAAATGGACTGAAAAAGATCTCTCAGGAAAGTAAAGGGATTTTGAATCAGAAAATAACAGAGCAAGAAATAGAAGGTGCCATTCAAAATATGGCATTGGGCAAATCTCCAGGACCGGATGGATTGACTTCTAAATATTATAAGATTTTGAAAGAGTGGTTAATACAACCTTTGAAAGAAGTTTGTAACGAAATTTTGGAGGGAAAGAAGGCACCAGATACGTGGAAAGAAGCCTTTATCACACTTATACCAAAGACTGAGATAGAAAAGACTCAACTTAAAAACTACCGCCCAATCTCCCTATTAAATGTGGATTACAAAATTTTTGCTGATATTTTAGCGAAAAGGTTGAAAGTAGTTTTGATGGAGGAGATACATAGGGACCAAGCAGGTTTTCTTCCGAGAAGACATTTGTCAGATAATGTAAGGAACATAGTTGATATTTTGGAAAAACTGGAAGTGAATATTAATACTAAAGCTGTTTTGATATTTGTGGACGCTGAAAAAGCTTTTGATAATATTTCATGGAGTTTTATGATAAAAAATCTTCGGGGGATGGGGGTAGGTCAAGGGTTTGAAAATGGTATAAGTGCGATATATTCTGAACAAAAAGCAAAATTAATTGTAAATAATGTGGTTACAGAAGAAATTCCTATTGAAAAAGGGACACGTCAAGGATGCCCAATCTCTCCATTACTTTTTATATCGGTCCTGGAGGTTTTGCTGAATATGATCAGAAAGGACCAGTTGGTTAAAGGAATACAGGTCGGAGTTAAACAATATAAACTGAGAGCTTTTGCAGATGATTTAGTACTTACATTGCAAGAGCCTGAATCTAGTACTAAAAGAGTATTAGAACTAATTCAAGAATTTGGTCAAGTAGCAGGATTTAAACTAAACAAATCTAAAACGAAGGTTTTGGAGAAAAATCTAACAGTATTGGAGAAAGAAAAGTTTCAGAAGGAGACAGGGTTAACTGTGGTTAAGAAAGTGAAATATTTGGGTATAAATATGACATCTAAAAATTTGAATTTATTTAAAGATAATTACGAGAAAACTTGGACGGAAGTAAAAAAAGACTTAGAAATTTGGTCAAATATGAAGTTTTCCTTGTTGGGTCGAATTTCAGTTATAAAAATGAATGTACTGCCTAGAATGTTGTTTTTGTTCCAAACATTGCAAATAGTGGATAAGATGGATTGCTTTAAGAAATGGCAGAAAGATATTTCTAAGTTTGTCTGGCAGGGCAAGAAGCCTAGAATAAAATTTAAGATATTAACTGATGCGAAAGAAAGGGGCGGATTTGCCCTGCCAGACCTTAAATTGTATTATGAATCAGCAGCGTTTTGCTGGTTGAAAGAATGGCTACTTCTTGAGAATACTGATATTTTGGACTTAGAAGGTTATGATAATTTTTTTGGATGGCATGCATACCTGTGGTACGACAAGGTAAAAGTTCACAAGGGTTTCAAAAATCATATTGTCAGGAAAGCATTATATAATGTCTGGATTAGATATAAAGATTTGCTGGAAAGTAAAACTCCAAGGTGGTTGTCGCCAATGGAGGCAAAAGCCGTTAAAAAATTAAATATGGAGGTTAATTGGCCGAGATATTGGGAAATTTTGGAGCAAGAAGGAGACAGACTGAAATTGCAAAGTTTTGAGAAGTTAAAAGGGAAAGTGAGAGACTGGCTGCATTATTATCAGATAATGGAAGTCTTTAAACTAGACAGGAAAGTCGGCTTCCAGGTGGAAAAATCAAAATTAGAAACTGAACTGTTAGAATCTAGTACTAAGAACTTGTCAAAAATGTATAACTTGCTGTTGAAATGGAATACACAAGATGAAATGGTTAAATCTGCAATGATTAAATGGGCCCAGGATATTGGTCATGACATAATGTTTGCTGACTGGGAAAAGTTATGGACCACCGGGATTAAATTCACGGCATGTAGTGCCTTGAGAGAAAATATTATGAAAATGATTTATAGGTGGTACATGACCCCAGTCAAGCTTGCGAAAATCTATCATTCGCCCGAGAACAAATGTTGGAAATGTAAAGAAAGAGAAGGAACATTCTTTCACCTTTGGTGGACATGCCCAAGGATTAAGGCTTTCTGGGAACTGATCTATAATGAACTGAAAAAGGTACTTAGGTACACTTTTCCTAAGAAACCAGAGGCCTTTCTCCTGGGCATGGTCGGCCAAGTGGTTGTAAAGAAGGATAGAACTTTTTTTATGTATGCTACAACAGCAGCAAGAATTCTTATAGCAAAGTACTGGAAGACACAAGACCTACCCACCGTGGAAGAGTGGCAGATGAAAGTGATCGACTACATGGGCCTGGCAGAGATGACGAGCAGAATCCGCGACCAGGGAAAAGCAACGGCGGAAGAAGATTGGAAAAAATTTAAAGACTATTTAAAGAAATACTCTAAAATTAGTGAATGTTAGATTGATGTTGAATAAGAAAAATAGGGGTTAACAGCGATTATGATTAAGTGGAAGAAAATGAATGTTTTTATAATAAATCTGAAAGTAAGGGAGGGATTTGTTAATTAATTAATTTGACATGAGAATGCAGAAAGGGGAGGTATGAGGAAGTCGGGAGAGTAAGAAATATGAAATTAAGAGCAGGAAATTATACATGTTGCATTTTATTGTCTTTTGTTGTTTTGTTTTATTTGTTAAAAAAATATATGGAAAACTGAATAAAAATTATTAAAAAAAAAAAAAAAAAAAAGAGTGCATTTTTGAAGCTTCCTTTTCAATTTGTCCCCATGATTTTACCTGCTGTCCTGCCTGACCTCATGTGATATCCAGTGATGGACAAGTAGGCATGGTTTGCAAAGCAAACAGGCCTAATTAGGTCACTCATGGGCTGGAGGTTCCTCATCACTAGTTTCAAATAGGACTTGTACTACTACGTCTTTTTGAGAAGTAGGAACAAAACGGTCCCTAAATATGGCATTCCTTTTACTCCAGAAGTGCTGCAGACTTTGTTTTTGCTGCAAGCGACTAACATAATTAACCAAGTGATTTAATTCTTATTTCTGGTTTCTGGGAAGGACCAGAAACCAGGAAGATCAAGTATTTCTAAAAGACTAGAATAACTTTTTAACATACTTAAAAGACCACTGTAAACGGTGAAAATCATTGGCAGCGATACAATGACACTTGTAATGTGAAAATAACTTTGGTAACTATGAATATATAACAGATAGATAATGATAAAAGATGCAGAAAAAGAAAAAAGAAATTATTTTCTCTGAAAATGGAACCCATGGAGGGAGGGAAGGAGGTCCGAAGGTTTGAAAGAACCTTTTTATTTTAATGTTTTGAAACGGTTCAAGTTAAAATGTATAAAAGTATGTAAAACCAATAAAAATATTTAAAAATGAGAAGTGATTAAATTAACCCAGTGATGATGGCCTCTGAACCATATGAATGGCCATCATCATTGGGCAGGAGGACTCTATATACACAGACTTTCATATGCACCCAAGGCAGAGGAAACAGTGGTGGTTAAACTATTTATTGTCTACCAGCTTCAGAAGATGTTGCTCAGTATGAGCCCCCTCCCAAACATAGGGCAGGTTTTGCTTAGACTGGGCTGCCTTCAGTTGGTGATGCTTGCTTCTCTGCTTCTCTGGCCCTGGTTCTCTCTAGCCACTCTTGTCGCTGCTTCAGTCTCTGCGGGGCTTTCAGCTTCTGTACCTCTTGGTAGACCTAGAGGGTTAATGGGAAGAAGGGAGGCGGGAGGCAGTTAGGCAGTCAGTAGCACAGACCAAGACTACAAAATCCCAGAGTTCTATTGGGAGTGGTCTAATCCCCATACCAGCTGACAATGGGCATTTACTATCTTTATATTTATTACTCCATGGGGAAAGCCATGGCTCAGTGACACAGCACTTGCTTTACACATAGGTTCAATCTGTGGAACCTCCAGATAGGGCTGGCAAAGTCTCCTGCTGAAACCCTGGAAAGCTGCTGCCAGTCAGTGACTGGAGACAATACTTAGCTAGATGGCCCAAGAGTCTGACTTGGCACAAGGCAGAATCTCCTATTTCTTACAGAATTCTAGCACTGCACTCCTGCTATTTGGTGCTGCTCAGGGTGGCTGCTTACACCCTCAGTCCTACCCAGTATGTGCCCCCAACACTACTGGCCATGCGAAATACAAAACAAAGGTAAGCTCCATTGAGGAGGGTGGAGGTTTCGCTGGTCTGCCTGGCAATTTAACACAGTAATATTGCTTTAAGAAAGCCTTCCCAAACCCAGTGCCCTCTGGATGTCTCCCAGTTGATGGGAGCACAAAGCAGCACCAGGCCCCTCCGAAGCTCATCTGTTACAGAAGAGGAGCTCTGCTTCCAAATGCCTGGGCAGCAACATGCCATGGTGGCTGTACCTTGTTGCACAAGGCTTTCTTGGCGATCCAGCGCTGGGTGACTCTCCGGCAGTACAGTGGGGGAAACTCGTACTTGATGTCCAGCACCTTGCATGTCTTCTCAAAGACGTCGTACTTGGTGTTGCGCAGGTACTTCAGCAGCATCTTCCGCCGGTCTATGGCTATCAACATCTGGCGACGGTTGACTGTGTCCTGGGGACAAGGGTTACTTGTTGCTAGTTACCACTACTACTATTAATTGTTTATATCCCAGATCTCAGGACATCTTTCCAAGGTGGCTGATCACACGAAGTATCAGCATATAAGAAATTGTGAGGATCCAGCTGGTGGTATATACAACAGTCTAAATGGACTCAACAGTCCAAATGGAGCAGCCTCTCTTGCTCTCCTGCTGGCATATAAAGCCCTAAACTACTTGGGACCAGGATACCTTGCAGACTATCTTCTTTTATACATTTGTACATCTCCAACCAATCATAAGATCTTAAGGAGGCCTTGCTAGGTCTACCGAGTTCAGTCAAATGAATCTATGCATCTAAGGCACCTATGAAGTGGGCCTTCTTAGTGATGGCACCCAATCTCTGGAACACCCTCTGCAATTTAGGAGGTGGGAAAAGGAGCACCTTTTATGCAGGCTTTCCCTGGACTATAAAGTTTTGCCGCGCTGTTTTGTATTTACTGCTACGGATATTAACTGTTTTATTTTGTAAAATGCATTTATATTTTGGTTCTGACATCTTATGTAATCAGTGCTGCACAAGATCCAACTTTGAAAGAAATACTGACATTGCTTTGTATCTGAACAATGGCTGTAGCAGTTGGCACTCAACAGTAGCTCCACCCTGAAATACAAATTATCAGCTGGCTCCGAATACAGCATATATTGTGCTTGCATCAAAGACAATTACCTTGGTGTGCATATGCAGATGTTCCTGGAGCGTGCGGATCTTGGCTGTCAAGAAGGCAACTGCAAGAACAAAAGAAAGTCACTGCAGAAAGGCCAGAGACAAAGTGCCTATTCCAATGTTGAATGTTTCTGAATTCCTGTTTAAAAACTGCGCATAGACATTGCCAACCAGCAAGCAAACACAGGGAACTGACCACTTAGAGCTGGCTGCTGGATGTGCTTCCATTATTCTAGAGCTTGCACTTGACTAATGACAGTTTGATGTTATATAGCTGGAAGATCTAAGGGTCTTCCCTCTGGCTACTTCAAAATCCTTGCGTGGACTTTGGTAGTAGATATATGGCAGAGGTTGAGAACACTGTTGGCCTTACAGGTGTTGTTGGACTGCAACTCTCATCAGTCCCAGCCAGCATGGTCAATGGTCCAAGAACACTTCAGTGTCTGTAGGTTCTCCACCTTGGTATAGGGCAAAAAGAGAATCATGATCACTCCACCTGCTCTGCTGGTGGAGCTCCATTTGGCTCCAGCTCTTTTATACAGGAAGGGAAAGCACATAAGCAGATCTGTCATGTTCTCTATATAGAAGGAAATGTCTCTCAACATTAAGAGATTATCCTGCCGCAACTCTGTCCAACACTGGCCTTTGCCAAGTAGGATCCAGTTGGATCTCTGTTTCCAGGTGTACCCTTTCATAGCTCCATTTTCTGCTATGTATCCCTTGAAGTACCTGCTGGGGCACAGACAGGATGACAGCGAAGGAAACAGGAGGCAGCAGCTTTTCTCTTGGGACATATTTTTCTGCTTACCTTGGACCTCTAAGGAGCTAGTGTCAGTTGGGGACTTCCGGACCTGGTCTGCTAGCTGCTGTTTCTTGATTTTCACTTTCTCCTTCTGCATGCAGAAGGGGAAGACAAAATTAATACAACTAGATACTCATACAACTAGATGACTAATAGTCACTCAACCCTACTCCACTATGCAGGAATGGCAGGCCATTGTTTGCTTACAATGCCAACAGCAAACCTGCCTGCCTACAGAAAAGGCAGAAATTCTGTTTTTATGGCTTTTTTAATGGTAAAGCATGGAAGAGTGGGGGAATGAAGGAAGACTTGCCCCCAATCCTAATTTACCCATGTAGGAGAACACTGACCTGGCTTGCCATTTCCAGAGACAGCAACCTTCTCACAACATCATCTACCCTGCAGGAAAACAGAGAGTCCTTTGATTACTTGTCCCCGAATTGCTTAACATTTGGGGAACAGCTTTGAGAGATTAGAAATCAAGGGAGCCATGTTAGATATTCAGAATTAAATGTAAGTTATAGGAGCATTAATTTAGGACCTCCCCCATCATCTGAAGACCCCAGTCAATAAAATGAGGCTTAAGTGGTTGCATTTTGGGGGCCCCTAAAGGGCAGCCCAATGTGGCAGACTTGCTGTTTCCTCCATGAAGCCCCTTTTCATGAAACTCACAGTCCTTCCCTGGTCCTCGCAAACCTTACTTGTCTATAACTGGGATGTTGGCATAAGGTTTCTTCAGCATTGTGGGAGGCAGATCATCCAAATGGCTGGGGATTTCTGCAACAACAGCAACACAGCAATAAGAGCACAGCAGCTGCCTTGCTAGTTCACTCTAGTACAGAATACTTTTTTCTAACAGTAGTCAGCCAAGTATTGAGCTGATGTCTAAAAGAGAAGCTCTTGGCATCTCTCAGTAGGTAAAGAGAGGGAAGTACATTGTGGAAGCTAAAGAGGGACTCCAGTTGCAAAACATGGTGACCCACAAGCCAGCAGGAAGTTGGTTCACCTGGGCCAACAGAACATGTAGGAAGTGGTGTATCTTAACATGTCCAATCACCCTTTTTTATTTAACAAAACTTGTGTGCTGCTTAATTGTAAAAAAAAAAATCTAAGCAATTTTATTTTCCATTTCAATGGATTAGGTAAATGGGGTAAGAGACAGAGACTCAGACCCATAATATCCAGTACAGTCATGAAACTCCCTCAAAACTGGAATCTCAAACAGTTCAGGTGACAGCCTTAGCAGACCAACTGCTTACAACAATGAGAATGTAATACAAACCTTGCTTTTTTCTACGGACAGGCCTGGCATAATCCCTGGCTGTTTGAAGGAGGGGGCTCTTATCTAAAAGGACAGAAAAGCAGCAGGGGTTACACTTGAGCCACATCAGTGCAATACAATAACACAACAGCACATTAGCATTTTGCTCCTTGGAAGTAATTAGGCACATCACTTCTCTCTCTTGGTTTTTGGGGAGATAAAACAGCTCTTCCAGTCTAGAGAACAACCTGTGGAGAAGCAATTTTTAGGCTGATAAGTAGACGGAACATTTCATATTTGAAGAAAGCATTCTGTTTTCTGCCCCACGGCCAATAAATGTGAACAATGCATGAGCAGAGAAAGAGTAAGCTGCTCGGCCTTCACCCCCAACAAGGCTGCTGCAATTGCTCAGGTTGCTAGATGTGACCAAAAGTCACATTTGGTGCATTGGGCGAGGGAAGATCTCTAACAACAAAATCCTTTGCATATTCTTTTCTATTCTAAGTTCAGTAGTGTCATGCAGTTTCCAGTTCAAGTAGAGGTTCCACTACAGGGAAAGAGGAAATGGCTTCCAATGCAAGGGACATGTAAACAAGTTCTTTTGACATACAACAGAAACTTCTTAGTCACCATATTCTTTTCACAATCCAAGGCCGTAATCAAGATCGTTTAGTGTATTAAGACCAGGAATGGAGGAAACAGCCCACTCTACTGCCTCCTTGGTTGTGAGCTTGATGTTGCATTTAATAGGTGGGGAGAGAGATGGAGTGAGAGGGCTTGGCACATGGAAGATGACAAGTGATGCAAGAACATGGGACAGAGCCACAGAGACACCAAAGCAGCCCTCACTGCTGGGAAGCTCCATCTCCATCCACCAGATGCCAGTGTGGCACAGTGGTTAGTGTCAGACTAGGACCTGGGAGACCAGTGTTTAAATCCCCACTTAGTCATGAAGCCCACTAGTCATGACTAGTCATGAAGACTGACCTTGGGCCAGTCATTTTGTCTACTTCACAGGGTTGTTATGAGGATAAAATGAAGAGGGGCAAAAGGTGGGTACAGTGGTACCTCGGGTTACATACGCTTCAGGTTACAGACGCTCCAGGTTACAGACTCCGCTAACCTAGAAATAGTACCTCAGGTTAAGAACTTTGCTTCAGGATGAGAATAAAAATCGTGCTCCGGCGGCGCGGCAGCAGCAGGAGGCCCCATTAGCTAAAGTGGTGCTTCAGGTTAAGAACAGTTTCAGGTTAAGAATGGACCTCCAGAACGAATTAAGTACTTAACCCGAAGTACCACTGTACAGCACCTTTAGCTCCTTAGGAAAAGGTGGAATATAAATGTAATAATAAAATAAATAAATAAGTGGAATGGTTGAAGGTGTCTGCCACACTGCAAGGTAATTACCAGAATGGTCAACCCCCTCCCCATGTCCTGCCTTCTGCTCCTATTACACCAACAAAGAACATGCATAGATGTGTTCGTCTATGGGTCTTCAGTGCATTTTAGCCACCTCCCCCAGGTGCCTTAAAGCAGATTGACTCCCAACCATATTCACGCTCTTGGACAATGAGGCCACCCGGGTCCCCCTTTAATTCTATTTTGATGAGATGCATGTGACTTTTGCAAGCAGTTTGGAAGGCACCCTGTGGAAAGGGGCCTTTCTGTCACTTGCAGAGACGGGGACGGTGTGAATCCATTTCCTCCAAACTGGTGCCTTCCCGGTGTTCTGCACTGAAATTCCCGCTAACCCCCCAAACAGCGTGGCCGCGTTCCCTTGAACTCCGCCCGGCTGTGCTGTCTGGGACTGAATGGGAGCTGCACCCCAAGGTGCCAGGTAGGGGGAGGCCCGTATCTAATCCGAAGCAGAGGCAGTGTACACGGGACCAGCTGCGCGCGCGCTCCGAATTACTCAACCCCGAGCTCCTTACGCAGTGATCCCCGACCCGCCGCCGCCGCTGCCACGTGCGAGCCGAGGCAGCTCCATCCGCGCAGCGCGGCACCCCCCGCCACCGAGACTCCCCTGAACAACACCAGCGACATTTTCTCCCGGCTTAGTTCGTGGGCGCCGCCATCTTGGTGCGTCACAGGCCAGGTCCCCGCGGGAGCACCGAGAGCATCGATTGATACCCTGCGCGCCGGAGCCAATGGAAGGTAAAAGAAGAGGGTGAAGCCCGCCCCTCAGGTGATGAATGGCAGCCCCCGCTCCCGGCCTGCTTTTGTTCTGATGCCGAGCGCGGGCTGCCTGCGAGGTGGCTCTGTGGGAGCGACTTCAGTGCTTGGCAGAGCTTGCTCACTTGGGCTGCCTAGGCCAGCGTGCCTGCTCTGGCTGGCAGCAGCTCTCTTTGATCTGGAGATGCCTGCTGGGGCTGGAGCTGGCGCTGGGACTTTCTGCATGATGCAAAAAGGGCTCCACCACCACCTTCTTCTCCTTCTTACTCGGCGATCACTCATAGCCGAGTAAGATTGTCTTCCATGAACACGGTATTAACAGTGAGTCTGTAAGTGACCATGGAGGCCAATTCTGGATCCACACGGCCTTCCACAGTGAGGTCATAGGTTTCTGGTGAACATCCTTCGGCTCCTCCATGATAATATGACATCAACAATTGCAGATAACAATGGCTCTCAAAGTGAACCATTCACAGTGGGATCAAGTGTTAAACAGGGTGTTATCGCCCCAACTCTTTTTTATTTTCATTGCCATGATCCTACACTTTGCTGAAGGGAAACTCCCCACCCGAATAGAAATCATATATTGAACAGATGGAAAGCTCTTTAATCTGAGTAGGCTGAAAGCAAAGAGTAAGGTTCCCATAACTTCCATCATAGAGCTTCAGTATGCTCCACCACCACCAAGCTGTGGGTCCTCCCTAGCAGCTGGGAGCAGCCAGTTGGCCCAGGATTCTCTGCAGACATCAACCTCTTCCAAATTGGTGCCTGTCAGATGTTTTGGACTACAACTCCCATCAGCCTGAGACAGCTACACCAAAAACATTTGCAGATTGATGGACTGGGATTGTGTCCATCAACCATTATTTTGTAGCAGATGTGACATATGCATTGCTTTTTAATCAGAGATGGTGTAGGCTGAACCAGGAATCTTAGGTGCCCCCAAGAGGTGCTGCACCAGCAAAGCTAAGGGTCTCCCTTTAATTGTGGGAATAATATTTTTGTGACCTGTTCAGTGGCTGGTTGGTGAGGGACCCTTGACTTACCTTTAAAGGAACTCTGGGGTTGTTTCCACACTAAAATCCTTTAGCACTGCCAATACACTTATTTACAGGTAGTGAAAGGGGAATTAAAACAGAGGTGTCATATAGTCTTGGTGCAGTAATGCCCTTCCCTGTATGCAAGCTCTATTTATAGTGAGCTAGTTCAGTTCTAATGTTAATTAAAGCTCCAATGACTTTTAAATGTATGTGTCTGGCCAAGCTATCCTGGATTTTGACTTACATTTTTTGTATTTATTTTGTGTAATGATTTTTATGCTCAATTTCCCCCCAATCTATGTACTTTTGTAATCCTTGCTTGTTTGGAGAACTGCATTTAAAAATTTGGATAAGTGTGAATTCGGAAGGATAGCTGTATTTCAAATTGCATGTTGTTTCAGGAAGTACAAATATGGCAGTGTCACCATTAAACGCAAACCAAATTTCTTCCCCATCCCTTCGGGAGGACTGCAACTGCCTTAAAGGTTTGCATGTGATCTGAACAAGAGGGTTCACACTCTCCCACCAGCACCTTCTGTGACCTTGCAAAGTGCCCTGAAGTGGAGCACACTTTGATTCCACTCTTCTTCATTGGGGCCCTGAAAAATGCAGCTGCCCCGAGCAACTGCTTGGGTTGGTTTGCAGATGCACTGGCAGAATATGAAGGGGAAAGCTAGAAAATAATAGATGATGCTCCCCCTGCTCCCTATCCTCTGGTGCACCACCACAGATTGCAACAGAACTATGAGACCCGCATCTTCCAAAGTTCCTAGGAAGTTCTTTAGGGATCATGTGCTGAGTTTCCACCCAACAAAGATGGGGTAGGGGCTGCAGCCAATTCTTGTCTGCAATCTCTGCGTGACGGGTGTTGCGGGAGGGGGAGAGTGCAAGAATTACAACGATGACAAACACAAGGAGAATTGTGCAGCACTTTTAATTTGCAATGTTCCATATACATGATAAATAAACAGCAGCAGTGGGTGTAAACACGTTGAAGAAAACTGGCGTTCCCAACCCTACTTCTGGGAACATTCATCCCCTTTGACTTCCTGCTCAGGCTGTGCTAAACAGGGAAAAACCCGTTTCCCCTTCTCAGTTCTCCAAGCTGCTCCTTGGTTTCCCCTCCAAACCCTTTCAGGCAAAAAATGACATTTTGTGGGCACCCTTGTTTCCTGCTACAGAAGGAGCAACACAGTATTTCCTTTGCACAATACGACTTTATGCTAGCATGTACCCTGGCCTGACCTTTTGCATTTTTGTGACGACTGCGATGGCTTTTAGCAAACAAAGCTGACTGATGAAATGAGAAAGGAGCAACTTCATGATGATTCTGAGTTTCTCGGGCTGCTCTTTTTCTCATGCCTCTTCCTTTCCCTCCTCCCCACCTTGGGAGGTTCTGGATTGTGGCTCTCATCAGCTGGCACTTTGCTTTCTGCAGCTTCTCCACGGCTGCTCCTTCTTTCCCCAACACCTTTGCACAGCAGAGGCAGATGTCCCCAGAAATGGGGCCAGCCCAGGGAGTTTGCCTTTAGGTATGGGCTGCCCCTGTTTTTCTGAGCCGCAGAGACCATGCCACATGGGGAAGAGAAGGGAGTCTCCATTTGCAGGTGCTTGGTAGACTTGAGGTGGGAGGTGGGTTGTCCATGCAGGTCCAGGGTCACAGCAGCAGGGGACAGCATGAGGTCATCAGCAGGGGTTGAATAGGGGGCCACAGTTATGGAAAGGGGAAAGAACCCAAGGCAGGGCTCCTTGCAGTTCTGTCTCTTCTTGGTTTGAAATGGAGGAAGCTGCCTTATACTGACCTTCTGCATGCAAAGCAGATGTTCTTCCACTGAGATACACCCCTTCCCCTAAAGGGGAGCAAAAGGCATCACTCAGGAAACACCACCCCAACATCCGCTCCACTTTCTTAGTCTCTCTAGGGTGACACAAAATCTAGGTGGCTGAATGTTTGGCTGGAATAATTCAGTGCTTCCTCCAGTGAAGGAGGAGAAGAAGAATGCAAGAAGCCACAAGCAGCTCCAGTTTGATGTTTCCCCTGTCAATCAGGTTCTACAGTTTTCGGAAGTTGCTCAGGTCTTCATCCCCATCAATTTTGAGGCCTTGGAGCAACGGGAAATCTAACAGGGCCCTGTCCAGGAAAACGGCATCCTCCTGACAACTGTAGTCAAGCTCTCTGTTTGGATGGTCGCTGTGAAACCACAGGTTCTCGTAGGGCTTTGGGCTTGGTGTCCTGTCGCTTAGGAGGGGCTGCGTGGAGTTGGAGCGCGTGTAGAAACTGGGCGAGGCCTTCTGTTGGCTGCAGTAGCTGTCCACAAACACCTTTGCATACTGGACAGACTCTGGGCTGTTCACGTAAGAGGCTGGCGCTGGGTCACCGGTTGGCAAAGTGGTCTCAGCATCAGCCACATAAGATTCCAAGGAGGCTGTCATTGACCCATCCTCCAGGGCCTTAGCATGCTCCCCCTTCCCACAGGAAAGGCATTTCTTCTCATCCGCTTCAATCACCAAGATGGCCGAAACAACAACAGGGATGAGCTCGCACGACTTTGGAGCCTGGAGGATCTCCTGGGAAAGAAGGCAGTAGGTCAAGTTAACAGCTAATGGCTACAGTACAGGTCACCTCCCTGTTGGGTGAGAGGAAAGGCCCATCATCCCTTGAGGTGGAATAACCAATTCCGGTGAGGCCTCAGAATCAGATGATCTCTGAACATGAAGGCTTTGCAGTGTTGGTCCTCATAGCTAGAAAACTCCAATAATCTTGGATTCATCCATGTATTCATCTGGACCAGTTGTCTCCAACCTGGTGCCCTCTGGACACTTTGGACCTCCACTCCCATCAGCATAGCCATATGGTGCTGGTGCCAGTGATGGCTGCAGCTGATGGAAGTTGTGGTCGAATTTGGCTTGAAGACAGGAGGGTGGCAAAGGCTGACCTGAGCCAACAAAGCACAGCTGAGGCCCATGTCCTTAAACATCCCTGGTCTGTGGCTGCTGACCTTTGGGGTCAGTATGTGCTGATACCTAGCTGTGGCTACTACACGATGTGGGGCTTGTGATGTGCAGAACTCAGGGTGGGTCAGGACAAAGGGGCTGCCCATGTTCCCAGCCGTGCCACCTGCCCATGACTCACACTGCAGGTGAGATGTGTGTAAAATGTGGGTCAGTATTCCGAAAGGCCTGCGCAGGTAGGGGAGGAATAGGAGGGGCAGCAGGCCAAGCCCAAGAGATTCCACCCCCCACACTACATTTACCTCTTGCAGGATGGCTGGTGCCCATTTGCCAAGGCTGCTGTTGGCTGGGTCAGGGACGCTGGGCCAGAACTGGGTTTTCATCCTGTGGGTCACATGAGAGAGAGATATCTGGTGAGACTCAACATCCCAGGAGGTAAGTGTTTAGGCTGACTGGACATCCCACAAAAGGCAGGATGTTATTGCTTTCGCTGAGTCAGCCTGATTCCCATTCAACCACTAAGGGCCCAGCTTATTGCTCTGCCTTTAATTCCCCATTGTCCCACCCCCTCCAACTACTACTGTCCCACACTTTCTCCTCCCTAAATCCTGATATTTGCTATGCTTTGAAATCCAAATAGGAGAGCAACATCAATTGCATAGGAAATCTCCATCCTTTGAAATCCACACTTATCTGAATTTTGTGATGCAGTTATCCACTCAAACAATGTTCACAAAAGTACATAAAAACTCGCACAAAAATGAATATATTAGTGAAATTAACATACACAAGTGCATTATATTCTTCCATAAATGTGTACGTCGGTCAAAAGAGTACAGTATATAAAATATGTTTGTTAGGAGAAATTCATATTAAAATGCTGATGAATTTTAATGAGGATTTTTTTAAATTGCAAATTGCTGCAAAATATGGAGAACTGAACTTAAGATTGGGAAAATGAGAAACCTAAATAACTGAAATTGACTGATCCTTCCTTCCCTACTCTGAGTCACGACTCATTCTTTCTCCTTGTCCTTTGCTTTCATGCTCATTCCCTGCTCCTTCCCTACTTACATGCCAAGCCCTGGTCTCTTCCTTTCCTCCTCCTGCAAATATCTCACTTCCTATCTGAGGCCCTCTGGGCAACAACTCTGTTTCCTCATCTGCTCTCAGAGATGACAAGCAGGATGAGTTCTGCAGCTCCTCCCAACACTCACCTCTTGCTCTTCTGAAAACAGATGACCAGGACAATAATTGCCAGCAAGAGGAGCCCAATCAGCATGTAGACAAAGGGTAGGTCCATGTCATCTGGAAGAGAGATCACAGAGGAGTAAGCCCAGGTGATAGTGGTGGCATGTTAAGAGGACCTTCCGCATTTGGGGCTGGAGGAGAGAGAGGAGGATGGGGTGCACTTGGACTTGTTCAGCCTTGCAATGTGAGCCACAATGCATGTCAGGAATGTGCTCCCCCCAAGTGCAGCAGAAGAGTCAGCCTCAGAAATTGAGCTAAGTGAGCAGGGGGCCGACTCTGCAAATAAGAGCTGGCTGTCAGAGTCCAGAAAGGGCAGTCTGGCCCCACTCCTTCCCAGGGAAGATGCTGTTAGCTCCCAAGGAGAGGAAGAGTTGGAAGGTGGCCAGAGCATTGCCAGGCAACCAGCAGATAAGCCAGAGTCTGGGGCTGTGTCTTCTGGGAGTGGGGAGGAGACAGGCCAGCCATTCAGTCCCCGTACTAGGAGACTGGAGAAGCTCAGAGAACAATGGAAGGGAAGGAGAAGATAGGTAGGATTTTGGCATTCTTTCTGTTGGGGAAGGGACAATGATTCAGACTGATCAACTACTGTTAATGAGAGCAGGTGGGAAGCTGTGTTCTGGATGTGTTTTTCTTGTAAATAAACTTACATAAAACTGACGGAGAGTCCTTGCTGCTTATCAGGCTGCTTGCCTGCCAGATCGTTATAATGCAGCCAGTTCACATGTGGCACTCTCCCCTCCTGGGGTTTCCAGCAACTGGTATTCAGAAGCATTGCTACCCCCAAGTGTGGAGGCAGAGCATGGGGACAGCCCACCGCCCCCATGAACCCAGCTCCACCCTCTGTCCTATGGTTCTCCTTACCAATCGCCTTGGTATAGAACGTAAGGATGGTACCGTTGGTGCTCCCACCCACTGTTGAGGCCATGATGTGCACCCTGTACATTCTGGAAGGCCAGAGACCCACGATGGTGAAGGTGTCGACTGAAGAGTTCACGACAGCACCTAGGAAAAAGGCAGTCATGTTTAGCCCCCCCCAGGGTGAAAGTGTAGCTGAGGCAGGGGGCTCTGAGGCCAGAGGGTGGGTGGATTTCACAAAAGGCCACCTGGCAACGCTTTGGACAATGTGGTCCCTAGTCTAACCTATGAAAGCTGGTGTCACCGTAAATTTTACCAACATGACTCATGTTGTTCTGGCCCAGTAGGTTTTAGAAACTATACAAAACCCTATTCAGTGGAAGTTATAGCACTGTATATGCTTTGATAGGCAACCTACATGTGAAGGGATAAGGAAAGGTATAGAAGAGATTGTGAAAGGATGTAGTGAGGAGAATCTGCTTCCTCGGACTGTATAATGTGTCGAGATTGTGCGGGAAAATCTCACTCTTGAGGTACGGAGCCTGATAGTCAGTAGGCACCCTGTTCTTCACTGAATCAGACATCCAGCTCTCACGATGCAGGTACACTTTTCCTCCAAGAACTGGTTCCCCCACACTTCTGTTTCCCCTGCAATTTCTTCCATTTGGAGATTTCTAGCCATGGGTCCAAGAGGTTTCTTTTTTTTGTTTCACTGCTTTCCCCATGAAAACCCACCGTTTATTGCTGAATCAGAACGAACGCCGATCTGCAGCAAACCCAATCGACGTTTGTTCCAACTGAGCAGTAAACAGTGGGCTTTTCTGAGGAAAGTGGCAGGACAACAAAACAAAACAAAAACAGAACCTATCAAATACATGACTAGAAAGAAACAGAAGTGTGCATGAGCCCAACGTGACTTAATTTCTACGCATGCATAAAGCTAAAGTAAGGGAAAGCCTCGGTATAAGCCTGGGTGATTTTTAGGCTGGTGGACGCCACTTCTGTGGGTTTTCCAGAGGCTGCTGCTATGACCAAGGAATTATCCACACTTATATCTTGCCCCACTCATTCCAGGCACAGGCCTGTGTTTAAAAGTTCTGTGTCTGAGCATCCCCTGCCCCCGAGAGCTTTCCCACAAAAACCTGCTCTTTAGCACTCAATCGGAGCAAACAGTAGTAGCTCCAGAACAGAAACAAAAAAACAGGGGCCTTCGGACATGGAGCTTTAAAATGCGGAGCATGCCTAGAAAGAGCAGAGGACAGGTGGGTGTGGATAAGCCCCAGGTAAAGTTGTCTTAAACATCATAATGGTGGGGCTGTTGAAGAAATCCACTGCACCTCCAGGCCTGTTGACCAGAGGTGAAGTTAGACACCCAGCCATCTGTGCAGCAATGCAGATCCCTTCTTCCAGCCCAACTTGAGCTCTCCTTGTCCACTGGCCTGGCAATTCAGGGTCCCCCCACCCTTTGCTGGGGGGATATGAAGTGACACAAGTGGGAGGGGCTGAATGTATGGGTGTGACTCACTTTTCAGGTCCTCGTTGGTGCCGTTCCAGAAAATGGTGTAGTTGGTGATGAAGCCATGCCGCTTTTCAACCGGGATGGGTTCCCAGTGAAGCTGAGCTGTGGACTTACTGATACTCCCCGGGTGGAGTTTGGGGGTGTCAGATGGAGCTGCAGAGGGAGAAAAGGTGGGTTATTATTATTGCAAGCAGCAAACCAGGCTCACCAGGAGGCTGCAGGGGGACTGATGGGTTTTATTAGGGCAGATTCACAGCATAGTTTTGAAGCACATGGCTTTCCCCAGAGAATCCTGGGAATGGTAGTTTGAATCCCAGCTCTGTGAGACTCCAGTTCCCAGGATTTTGGGGGGAGAAGTTAGGCACTTTAAAGGCACATTGGGTGTGCTTTAATCACATGGTGTGAATCCACCCTGAGAAAGGCAATCTAGACCAAGGCTTGCTAGCAGTCATCCCTGGAAGCTGCTCTTAGTTCTACATCTCAGAAAGATAGTTCCTGAACATGTGCAGAGTATCTTTCCAGCACCACTGTACATCCACAAGCACCCCCTAACCCAATCAGAGGAAGTGGCATCCAAAAAGGTTTAGGGTTAACTCAAATACTAGCATGAGAATTTATAATTTTGGAAATTAAGTTGTGGGGCATGAATATCTTGGGGGGCGGGCGGGAATCCTCCAAGGGGACCATCCAGAGATGTCTTTGCTATGATTCATTTGTGTATTCTCATGATGGTATCAGGGCAGTTATAAGCGATTCCAATACTCTTTGGGGCAGACTTACTGCTTTGTTTCCAATCAGTGCATATCAGGGTTTGTCTTGCTTTTGTTGCACAATAGCACAAGAGTTCCCCTCTGCCTCCAGACAGCAATAATATGGTAACACTGGTGAAGCTCTGCAGCACAACTAATAAAGCAGAATGGCGTGTGGATGGTCCAACATAAATCCACCACTAATGCACTATTATTGTATCAGTTACAAGCTGCAGAAAAGAACCTCCCCCCTGCAACCACCCACATCAGTCTGGATGGTTCCCAAGATGCTGAACGAAGACAGTTTTGTTGGAAGGAAGATAGTTTTATGCATCTAAATAAAACTGCGCATCCCCAGATGATGGCAGCTGAGCAGAAGCAGGGGGAGGCCATACCTTTCTGCCTGGTGTAAACTTCCAAACACTGGGGCATCCCCACTCTGTCCCTGTAGAGTGGGTAGATGGAGATGTTGTAGCGTTGGAAAGGTTTCACGTTTTCTGAAAGAGAGAAGGGGAAGGTTGTCTGTGGATGTGAGAATGGGAGCCAGAAGATCAGAAGGTGAGCTTGTGACTGGGCCTGAAGAACAATCTAGGATGATATGTACCCATTTCACAGAAAAGAGTGTGGAGGGACTCTCAGCTCTCCTACCCCACTAACGGGCATCCCTCCTCTGTCTCCCAAGCGGCTCTTCCAATGGATGAAAGGGCTCCAGCCCTCTCTCTCCCTCTCACCTTGGATCAGAGCATGTGTGATGGTGCCACTCTGCACTTTGGTCCATTGCATGTTGTTGTGACCGTGGGTGCCATCGGATGGGTCTTCCGCCGAGGTCATGCTGCGCCACTCGATGATGTAGCCCCTGGCTGGTGTCGCTGGGGGATCCCAGTGCACCCAGATGCTTGTCTCGTTGTGAGGGGAGGCCTGGAACTTGGGCACGGGTTGACCTACGGACATTATCAGAAGATGCAGGGGAGATGGTTAGAATTATAGGCAAGAGAGCATAGGAAGGCAAACTGGTGATGGGGTGGGGGGAATCATAGAGTGTGAAAATGACCCCAAGGGTCAGAATCACAGCTTAAGAACCTCTGACAGATGGCCACCCAACCTCTGCTTAAAAGCCTCCAGCGAAAGAAGACTCCTTCGGAAGGTGGTAGACTCTCCTTCACTGGAGGATTTTAGGCAGAGGTTGGACGTCAGGGATTCCTCAGCTGTGATTCCTGAAATGGCAGGGGGTTGGACCAGATGATTATCAGATCCCATTTGACTTTACAATTCTACGATTCTGTGATTCTAACTCTTGAGGTAGCTTGTTCCACTTTCAAACGGCTCTCATGGTCAGAAAGGCAGCGGACTGTCCTTTGTTGGAGGTTTTAAGCAGCGGTTGGATGGCTATCTGTCAGTTGTGACTCCTGTGTTGCAGAAGGTTAGACTAAATAACCCTTTGGCTCCCTTCCAACTCTACAATTCTATACGATCTCCACACTGTACATACGTGTGCTTGGAGATGGCAATTGGCCTCTTTATCATTGCTGTGCCTTAGTCGTGAAAGACCTATGCAAGACCTCAGTATAAGCTTTTTTAAAATTCTAAAAATCCAAAGCACAACCCCCTTTTGCCCATTTCTCCCATCCTGTACCTATCTTTGGAAAATCTTTGGATAGGTACAGAAATACCTGTGTGTGTTCTCCAAAGAGAAGATAATGAATGGAGAGAGAGAGAGAGTGGAGTAATTGAGGTGAGGGGTTTGCGCACCCACCCTGATACCCTCGGTCAAGTTGCATCCATTAGTGTGGATGGCAAGCAGTAGAACAGAGATGAATATCCAGGATGGGGAAAAAACCCAGAAAACTGTGGCACACAGAAAAACCAAGCCCCAAGACTTGTGGACAGGGAAACCCAAAAATCCTGCAGCTGGCAGGGAATACACTCATATTCTTGAGACAGTGAATGTATTGAAAAAGGTGTGTAAAAGTGATTCTTTGCAGGACAGCTGTCCCCAGGTTGAGGAGGCTCCTACCTTTCTTCTCAGACAAGTAGACTTCAGTGGGCTGAGATGAGCCTTTAGCATTGTAGGCCATGAGATAAATCTTCTGGGTTCCAAGTGGAAGTGAGAAAGTGCAGCATGTCTCAGAGGTGTTGCACAGTGGCGATGGCTCCCCGCTGTGCCGCCGGGTGCTGAGTGTGGCCATGTAACCCAAGATTTTCCCATGGGCCTCATTGGGTTTCATTGGCTGCAAAATAAGAACAGAAGAACATAAGAAGAGCCTGCTGGATCAGGCCCATGGCCCATCTAGTCCAGAATCTTTTTCTCACAGTGGCCAGCCAGATGCCACAGTGGGAAACCTGCAAGCAGGATTCAAGCACAAGAGCCCTCTCTCCTCCTGTGGTTTCCAGTATTCAGAAGCATTGCTGCCTCCAGCTGTGGAGGCAGAGCAGAGTCGTCATGGCTAATAACCACCGACAGCCCCCTCCTCCATGAATTAGTCTAATCCTCTTTTAAAGCCATTAAATTTGGTGGCCATCGCTGCATCCTGTGGCAGCGAGTTGCATAGTTTAACTATGTTTAGCTGCGAGACGATGTCCTTTCATTTATCTGACCTGACCTGAATCTCCCAACATTTCTTGATTGCCCACTTTACTGTAAGGGGTTGCTTGCTTAATGAGTGAATCAAAAGTGCACATTATATCCAACATGGGAGGGAGCAGAAGACCCTGGATTAGCCTCTTGTACCTTAG
The DNA here is from genome assembly GCF_951804945.1 of Podarcis cretensis. Classification (NCBI taxonomy): domain Eukaryota; kingdom Metazoa; phylum Chordata; class Lepidosauria; order Squamata; family Lacertidae; genus Podarcis; species Podarcis cretensis. Next base: position 35,908,707 of record NC_137177.1, read on the forward strand.
GATGATGCCTCCTAAGACTGCAAGACACAGATCTCATGAGGGCTTCTTCCCTTGCACAAGCTGTTGCCCTCCAGATGTTTTGGAATGGTCAGATTGGAGCTGATGTGAGTTGTAGTCCAAAACATCTGGAAGGCACCAGGTTACGGGAGGTTGGTTGGCCTTGAGGTCTGCAATGTAGTCCCTCGCCCCTCACCTTCCACAACAGTTGCACTTCCGTTCTTGCCTCTGCCTCCCTGGTCTTCACTTTCCACCAGGCATCAAGCTCTCCTGAAGGTGCTGGAAGAGAAAAAGAGGCTTTGGGTCCATCTACACTGGACTTTAATGTGAATTTGAAGTTGCTTGTGTCTCTCTTGTTTTTGTTGTGGTAGGGTCCACACCGTATCCTCATTAAAGTGGCAGCCCACACTCCCACCACCGCTAAATTTGGACTTTCCCATCCATGGGAAGAAAATTCAGTATAGGCCCAGGCTGTCTGAAGGACCCTATTCTCCCATACAAACCTTCCCTGGGTTCTGTGATCTTTGGGGAAGACCTTTCTCTTAGTCCCAACACCATCCTAGGCGCACTTGGTGGGGATGTGGGAGAGGGGCTTCTTGGTGGCTGCTCACAGACTCTCAAACTCCTTCCTTAGAGACGCTAGATTGGCTCCTTCCTTGTAGTCCTTCTACCAGCGGCTGAAGACCTTTTTATTCCAATAGGCCTTTGGGAACTGACTCTTTTTCAATAGCTTTTAATACTGCTATGTTGTTTTATTATCTGTATTTCAACAGAGCTGGTTTTTTATATTGTCTTAATTCTATTAATTATTGTTATTATTAATAATAATATCCTGCCCTTCTGTCAGATCAGTACTCAAGGCACAAATTAAAACAATACAGATAAAATACGGAAGTCTAAAAACATATGGAAGATAATTGTTCGAAAGTAATTAAACTCTTATCTTTTGTATGTTTTTAGCCTTCCATATTTTATCTGTGTTGTTTTAATTTGTGCCTTGAGTACTGATATGAAAAAAGGAGATTATTATTATTAATAACAACAATAATACAAAATTGCAAGTTACCTGACTGTGGGTACACTGAACTGCCTTGTGTGGGTGGCTGGTTTTTTTTTACACATGTGGTGGAAAGTGATCCTTTCCTGGGTGCTGCCTTTCATGACACCCCTGACTTCCATTTTGTTTCCATCAGCCCAAAGGAAAAAAGGTAGCCTGTTGTTTTTCAATGGTTGTTGCTGGAGGTATCTTGGCGGTCCTTTTATTTTTGAAACTGCTCTTGAACAGAACAGCTGTACGAAAGCATGGGCAGATAAACTCTTTCCCTCCATGGTTTGAGGCCGGATCGGTTCTGAGGCTGCCTCCCAGCAACTCCTCCTCACTCACTCAAAACCCTTCAACAGCACAGGGAACAGAGGAACCCCTGGTTTCTTATTTGGATGAGCTTCCCAGTTGAGAGCTTAGGAGGGGCTCTGGACTAGCCCCCTGCCCTGCTTCCCCCTTGACAACAGGGCCACAGGATTTCGGAAGAAACTGCCCCTCCGTTCCACCCACCTTTCTCATGGGTGGTGAAGTTCACCATTGGACTCCAGTCACTCCAGTAGCCGGCTCCACCAAATCTCTGGCAGCGCATCTGGAAGTGGTAGAGGGTCCCAAAGAGGAAGCCGCAGTGTCGCACACGCCACACTTCCTGCCTTTCCCAGGTGGGGTTGGTGATATTGTGGACCTGGGGGGGGGGTGAAAAGCGAGAATGAGAATGAGCTGTGATTCCGGTATTGCAGGGGCTTGGACTGGGTGGGCCCCTTCCACCTCTACAATTTTACAAAGAATAACAGCCAATCGTCGAAGGCTGCTGTGCCATTGGCCCCTTGGGTGTAGGGATGGAAGGATCTGCCAGGTTCACTTCTCTCCCTTTCTCATTTTCCCAATCTGAATGCAGCTCTCCAGCAATCTGTGCCTTAACAAAAATCCTTTTGGGAAACCCTTAAGTGTTAGAGGAAGGTTACCAGATGTCCCCGTTTCCCAGGGACAGTCCCCAGATTTGCAAATCAGTACCCTGACAAAATCCATCCCTTTCAACTGAAGTTGAAAAGTGTCCCTGGATTCATTGAAAAAAATCTGGTAACCTTATGTTAGAGTGGAAATTTATCCTACTAAACACACTTTCTGTCTGCAGTTTTGAGTAATGTACATACTTTGTAAGCACTTTCCCCTAAAATAAAGCATTTTTCTTTGTTGTTTTCACTAATATATTCTTTGTAGTTAACACTTTCCCCAAATAAATGCATTTCAGTAAACAATGGTCAATCGGAGAACTGCATCACAAAATCTGGATATGTGCAATTTTCAAAGTTCTTATATCGTTTCAAAAAGTGCAAATTTAATAGATTTGGCTTTCAATGTGAATGAGATAGAACTTCTCCTTGACCCCTGTGTTCAGAGCCCAGCCTTCACCAACTCTTTGCCCTTGGCCAGCACAGCCATGCTGGCCGGGCTGATGGGAATTATAGTCCATAATGGCTCCATTGGCTTGGGCTGGTGATGGTTGCAGTCCAGAATGGCTGCCTTGGCTAGTGTTGATGAGAGTTGTAGTCTGGAACATCTGGAGGGCATCTGATTGTCAAAGGCTGCCTCATACATCACTGGTAAGGTATGGTGAGAGAGCACCAGCAAAGAGGAGTGACTTGCACCCTTGATGCTCCAGTAACAGGGGAACTGGACCACTGCAAGCCCCAAACCAGGCTGTGCTTGGCAGGATGACTAATCGTAGCTAATTGTGGGTGAGCTGATCTGGAGGAAAAATAGCTCAGTTGCACATTTGCTTATTTGAACAGCAGTGCTACCACTGGAGCAAAAGAAAAAGCAGCAATAGAAGCTGGCAGAGCCAACATGAGGCTGATGAGCCCCTGGCTTGCCGGTTGCCAGGGAACAGCCTGGGAAAGAAGTGTGAAGATAAGGGACCAGGTGCTGTGTGTGTGTTTTAGGGATGATGGATGTGACACAGGAGAGGAGTGAAGGAGAACAGGTATTCTTCCATCTTGTCATTATTCTGGTCTCAAGCATATCAAGAAATACCTAAAATTATTAAACCATCTGTTCAGGTCTCCCCACAACTATCATTATTGAATATGTGGAGGGACAACATGAAAACATGCTGCACAAAGAACTTTTGACATGGATGCTACCAGCAGCTAGGATCCAAGCGCCCAGCAGTGGAAAACCCTGATAAATCTACATTTGTCTTTTTGGTATAAGAACTTATGGACTTCATATATTTGCATGTTTCCAGGAGGCTGAAGGATTCAGAACACTTCTGTGTCACCTGGTGGGACTTTATTTCCTATGCTTCTTAGAAGCTCAGCATCCACCATCCACGTCAGCTTGGGAAATATGCCTTGATTTATATTGATGTGCCAGCATTTCTTCTCTGATTATTTATGGTTTGTTTGCTTAGCATACAGTATGAAGTAATACCCTGTTATTGCACTTTTGGGTTGGTAAATATGGGAATAAATGAGTAAAGAAAACAGTCATCAAGGGGTTAACAGCAAAGCCAAGCACGTCCTGGGGGTTGGGGGTGTGCTTTCTCTTGCATCAAAAAGCTGCTCTTGAATGAGAGCTAGGAACCTCCTTCAGCCCTTGATTGAGAGCTAGGAACCCCCTTCAGCAATGGAACTGGGTGTGTGCGCAGCAGGGGGCGGCCTGCTTTGATCTCCAGGCTCCCTGTTCGGAAGAAATACTTGAAGTATAGGTGGGTTCCCATGAGGCAAGACACAGCAATAACAGCAAGAACCTTTACTGAACTACATAACTAGGAAACAGGGGCAAAGCAACTGCTTATATACATTGCTGAAAGCCTGGGCCACTCCCACTCCCAACGTGATTGGCTGTCCAAACTTCCAAGCTGTGAATCACGACTCAGGGTTCAAGGCCCAATGGCAGAGGCCCAAATCCTGAAATGTTCTGTGACTGGACATCATGTATCGAATCAGAATACAGGGGCTCAGAATCCTTAGTCCAGACTCAAGCTCAGGCAAACACAAACCACTGAATACATAGCAATACTCACCAGCTTCCACTCCTGGTCGCCCTCTGCCTGGTAGCTCAGGTCACATAACTGGTGCATGTGCTCGCTGTCTCTCCCTGCTTCCCACATGACAGATATGCAGTCAGCCTCCTCGGGGATGGACTGCATGGCGTGGATGGTTGGGGGGTCCAGCTTGGCTGAAATGAGAAGTGCAGGGCAAAAAGCTAAGGCAAGGGCAGTGGTGTGTGTGTTAAGGTCTGATCTTGAAGGTCTGATCCAGCCAGCTTTTCTTCTATGGCAAGCCTCAGCTAGTATTTCCATCTTTCATTTCCAAACTCCCCACCTCAGGCAGAAGTGCTGCAAAAAGATGCAAAGTCAGGGCGGACTCTGCTGCCTCTGCCTCCACACACCTAAATCGATGGGGTCTGCACACAGCGGCTCAGAGCCCACTTCTCCCAGGGCGTTGTTCACCGACAGCCAGAAAATCATGGGGTGGTAGAGCAGGAGGTTCTCTCGGCCGATGGTGCAGGAGTTCTGCCCAGGCAGTGGGGTGCAGCTTGCGGGGACGGCCTCTGTGGGGACTTCACACACACCCTGGTTCCTGGAACACCAAGAGAGCAGTCAGTCAGTGGCTGCCAGAGGAGGAAGTACCTTTGACTTCTCTGTGGTCCCACCATGCGCAGGGGTGGGTGAAATGGGGCACTGAACTCCACAAATCAGTGCCTTAATGTGCTCGTGCTGGGTGACTCAGTTCAAGGAGGTACAAAACTGCCAAATTTTACAGACCCTCTAAGTATCCCTATTTTCCAGGGATGTCCCTGATTTAGAGAAGCCACCCTGGTTTCTGATTTGATCCCGGAATGTCCTGCTTTTGCTTAGGATGTCCCTATTTTCATTGGATAAATGTTGGAGGGCATGGAGTTACTTGACTCCTGAGCTGTCTGAAGGCAATCCTGTATAGGGAAGGTTTATTTTTTTAAAAAAGTTTAATGTTTTATTATGTTTTTATATACAAGGTTTGACCATGTGAATGGTCACAGAAATCAGCGAGAAATATTCGAACATACAATCAGCATCGGAAAACCATGAAATGCTTACAAATGTGTACGGTGATGAAGCTGTAACTCGAAAGACAGTGGTTTAAGTGTTTTCGTGAAGGGTGGCAAACCATCGAAGATGACCCTCCGTTTGGCAGACCATCGACGAGCAGAACGGTGGCAAATGTTGACAGAGTTCGTGAGTTATTGATGTGGGATCTGTGTTTGTCCCAGAAGAATTGCATATTCTGTGTGAAATAGTTACTGAGTTGTCCCACCCTCCATATTCTCCTGATCTGGCCCCACTGGATTTCTTTCTTTTTGAGAAACTGAAATCTGCACTGAAAGGCCACAGATTTTCCAACATTTCACATGTCCAAGTTGCTGTGACGAGGGAACTGAAAGCAGTATGAAAAGAGGACTTCTCCAGAAGTTTCCAACAGTTCTACGAATGTTGTCAACAGTGCATTGTATCAGAGGGAGTCTACTCTGAAGGCCTGTATTTCTCGCTGTCCGATTTCTGTGACCATTCACCAAACTTTCTGGTCACACCTTGTATGTTGGAAGCTGCCCAGAGTGGTTGGGGCAGCCCAATAAGATGTGTGAGGTATAAATAGTAAAATTATCATTATGGAATGAGACGTCCCTATTTTCATCAGAGAAATGTTGGAGGGTATGATTTTACAATCTTCATTCTCATTGTCTGGCCACCAGCCCAAACTTTTGGCATTTCCCATAAGATGATCTGTCAACTGGCCTAGAGGTTCAAAGCCAGGGTCAGAATGTGGGAGACAAAGTTCCCCCACTGCCCCCACTCCACACTATTAAAAAAATTATATTTCCTTACCGGTATCCCTTCAGGGCCACACTGACTGGGAGGAAGCTGTCTTGCCCAGGGTCCCACTGGCACGTGAGGTTCTTCGTGGTGACATTCATAACGCAGGTGAGGTTTTGGGGTTGTGCTGGAGGATCTGAATGGCGGGAAAGGGGGATGGAAGAAGAGAAGGAGATGAATTGCATCCCTGCATTCAGTGGGGCTGAACTGAGATCTGCATCTGCCACCCAATGAAATTTGAATTCTGTGTTTGAGATTTGTCTCTGATATTTCACAGTGGACATACAATGGAATTTCAGACAAACACTTCTTTTCCCAGTAGCAGCACTTGAGATGAGGCAGTTTATAAAATTACATATTTGATACCTACCAAAAACATAGCAATCAACAGATGCCAATAAATCTAAAGCACTGGAATGCTATGGGGAAAAATAAAATGCAAAACTTGGCTGGTAAAAGATAAGAAATGTTCCCCATTTTTTTTTTTAATGATATTTATTAAGATTTTCCATAAAATCTTTTTCCCAATAACATCTTTTCAGGACTTCCCCTCCCCTCCCCCTCCTGTATTCCAATTCTTACAAATAAACAAAAAAAAATTTCAACAAGTTCTTATCCCAAATTTAAACTTATTATCATTGACTCAATTTTAAAAATATTTTCCCATCCCCTAAAATCGACCTGTTCCCTTCCGCGAGTTCCCCCCTTTAATATGCAATACAGATTACAATAAAAGAAAAATAAAAAAATAATTTTACGCCCTTTGGATTCCAAATTTCCCTCCCCCCATTCCCAATGTTCCTCGACGTCTGATGTCTTCCTGGAGTTCCCACATCTCTCTAAACCATAGTCCTTTCCCAGTCATCTTTAGTTTCGAATGTCCAATCTTGGAAGGAGTCTGTCTCAAAAAAGGCCCATTTCTTCCATCCAGATTTTTATATCTAGGAGTGAAAGCTCCAATTTTATTCCTTTAAACCTGTCAAATCTGGATGTCCCAAATGTTCCCACTTCCAACTTTGTCCAGTTCTTATTATTTTTGTTGTTCTTGTTGATCTCACTCCTTTTTTTTTCCCCCCTGCTCTCCTGCACAAATGTTCCAATTCCAAAAGCTTCTAATTCCTCTGCAGAGGCTTGTTATTCAAGAACAAAACATTACGTCAAGTCCTTTTCATTCTTCAATAGATAAATCTATTGTCTCCTTTAGTGCGTAGACCTCTGTAGACAAAATAGTGTTCCATTTCTGCAGTTTCCCAGGAGATAGAAAGTTCTGGTCAAATTCCACGCCAACAATACTTGTAATGTCCCTCGGCTCCTCTAGGTGGTTTGCAATAACTAAATTCCCTTCCAGATCACGTCCACCAGTCAAAATAACTTGTTATTCCTTGTTTGTAACAATTTGTATCCAATTTATAACAAATGTAACCGGCAAAGTCCTCGTAACAAAGATCTCTATTTTATTCTTCCGCTTTGACAGCTCTTTGACAGCTGTCAAAACCTCTATTTCTCTTCTCCCGGCGCTCTCACAAATCGCTCCCAGGGTTCCGGGGGGGGGGGGTTGCTTTTTAATTCAATTCCACCTTTCTCCTCCAGCTCAGTCTTATGATTTTCCCTCGCGAAGTTAATAACTTTGTCAAAATAGGGTTGCACTCGATCTTAGTTGTCAAATCCTTTGCTTTAACTCTTCTACAACGGGGGGGGGGGGGGCTGACTTCCTTTTTGCGCCTCCCCCGCTCGCTCCGAATTTTTAAAAAAAATTTATCCCCCTTTTTAGTCCAGGTTCCGATTACTCACGGGTTATTCTTTTAAGTCCATATTTTCAATAGAAGAAGTCAGCGCTCTCCGTCGAATGGCATGCAGCTTCGCTCGGCAGGGGAAGCGAAGGACTCAAAGCACCACCCCCCCGTCACCCGCTTCGCAGCCTTTAAAAAGGCTCCTTCGCGGGTCGGGGGGGCGCAAAAGGTGCCAGCCGAGTCACCATCTCCATGGGTTTCAGCGCCCATGGTTTTTGAGGGTCCCCGCGTCGCCGGTGCGGTAGGACCCAGCCCCTGCCGAGCAGGCTCCCTCCGGAGCTCGGAGGGAGTCCGCCATTCGGCGATGGCGCCAACCCGGAAGTGAAATGTTCCCCATTTTTTTAATATTCATTCTGGTTCTGTCAGAAAGGAATTGTCATCCAGGGCAGATCAGTTAGGGACGCTGGTAATTTCTCCCTTCGCCTGAAGAATACAGCTTGGCTCATTTACTAAAATCCTCTGGAACTATCTGCTTGGGATATGCTGCAGTCTCATTTGCAATGGTTTCCACAAGAAGAATATGGTTGCTTTCTAGAGTTTTGACTAGAGAGATGGTAGAGTGGATCACATCACAGTAGACCCTTTGCTAACTTTACAGGCTACCAGTCAGGCTCAGCCCAAGATCTTTTGCTGCCTGAGGCAAAGGGGCCTGATCCACATGTTGAAGCTGACCTGACAGGCAGCCAAGTCTTCTTTCAACACTAGCAATGGGACAATGCCTGCCACCCCACCTGTGGACAGCAAACTGTGGGGGCACATACCACTTTAATCTCTGATGCCTCACTGCCACTGTCCACTCACCAGTGTTTGCCACCTCACTCTGCCTCTTGGTAGGGCCGGGCTTGTTACCAATTGGCTTCTGGGTTCAATTAAAGGTGCTGGTTTTGACTTTTTAAATCTTAAATACTCTGGGACTAGAATAGCTCAAGAAACGTCCCTACCTCCTGACAATGAACACTTAGTTCTACTTCAAAAGACTCACCACCAGAGAAGACGCAGGCTCTTTGAGGGGTTGTGCTGCTCCTAATCTAGGGTCAGCTTCCTAAGAGAGGTACTCTTGGCCCCCATTGCTTCTTTTTAAATAATTTTTGTTAAATTTTCTGTTTTACAATTTAAAGTAAAGTAAAGGGTAAAGGGACCCCTGACCATTAGGTCCAGTCGTGGCTGACTCTGGGGTTGCGGCTCTCATCTCGCTTTATTGGCCGAGGGAGCTGGTGTACAGCTTCCGGGTCATGTGGCCAGCAGGACTAAGCCGCTTCTGGCGAACCAGAGCGGTGCACAGAAATGCTGCTTACCTTCCCGCTGGAGTGGTACCTATTTATCTACTTGAACTTTGACGTGCTTTTGAACTGCTAGGTTGGCAGGAGCAGGGACTGAGCAATGGGAGCTCACCCCGTCCCGGGGATTTGAACCATCGACCTTCTGATTGGCAAGTCCTAGGCTTTGTGGTTTAACCCACAGCGCCACCTGCATCCCTATGACAATTTAAAGTACCGGTACTCATTTTTACATCCTTAAGATATCAATGACTTCTCTTTCCATGGTTCATTCTACATATCATAAATCCCTGCATATTTTACAAAAACTATACCATTCAGTATTCCATTATTACATCCATCAAAACTTAATTACACTGTTGAATTTATCTTAATGTTGCTAGCGTTTTCAGCTGTACACAGTTATTTCCCATAAATTCAATAAACGTTTTCCAATTTTCTCTAAACATATGTTCTTCTTGTTTGCTTATTCTACATGTTAAGTCTGCAAGCTGCGCATATTCTGTCAACTTAAGTTGCCATTCTTTTTTGGTTGGGACCTCGCTTGTTTTCCATTTTTGGGCTAACAGAACATGGGCCGCAGGAGTGGCATACATAAACAACCTTTTATGACACCTGGGAATTTAAGTCTGAATTATTCCCAACAGGAAGGATTCTGGGGTTTTTTTGGGGGGGAAAGTACTTTTACATATTTTTTCCAATTTATTATGGATCATTTCCCAACACTCTTTTACCCTTCTACAAGCCCACCACATATGAAAGAACGTTCCCTCTACGTCTTTGCATCTCCAGCACATCTGATTCAGTCCTGTACATCTTAGCAAGCCTACTTGGAGCTAAATACCACCTGTAAATCATTTTCAAGTACTTCTCCTTTTAATGCAGAGGTTTTACCCCAGTGGACTTTTCCGGGATTCCCTTGTTAATGAGGATTTCCTTTTACTGTTGCTTTTTGGAAGTTTTCCACCGATCATGATTTTACTGCTTTTATCATTGTAAACCACCTTGATTCTTTTGTTAAAATGAATGCCCACGTATATCAAAGATGCCTCCTGCCCCGTGTCCCTTGCTCTGCAGCACCAGGGTGCACTTACATCCTGCACGAATCTGGATGACCTTCATCATCTGTGGCTTCTGTTTCCTCTTTACGTAGCAGCTCAGAGTGGTCACAGTCTCATTGATGGGCCCAATGGTGATGTTGGAGACCTCTAACCCATTGTGTAAACTGTACTGGGTCCCTGTCAGGAACTCTTCGTCCAGTTTCCACATCAGCTGGATTTCTTCATCGTCTCGGATGAGGCAGGAGCTTCTCCAGATGGTGCAAGAAGCTCTTGCTGTGGATCCCAAGAGAACCACTGGGGAGTCTGTGGTGATGCTGCTGCAGGCCAAGGATCCTGCTGGGCAAGGAGAGAAAGACTTATTGATTTATCCCATCTGTATCCCACCTTTCCTCCAAGGAATCTCAAGGCGGCTTACGTAGTTCTCCTCCTCCCTGGTTTATCCTCACAACAACCCCGTGAGGTAGGTTAGGCTGAGAGAGGCAGTGACCAGCACAAGGTCACCAGGAAAGATTCATGGCTGAATGGGGACTGGAACCCTGATCTCCCAGGTCCTAGTCTGACGCTCTAACCACTATGCAATGCATAGGCTTGGGAGAGCAACATGGCTCTCACCAAACCTCAGGGAAGGAGGCCTCACAAATCTACTTGTTGCTGCAGCTGTGGCAAAATGCACTTCTGCAGCTGTTTGTGGTTGGTGGCACATGCAATTGTGAATACTTTGACACAGCTGTTTATTCTATACTGTTAAGTATGATGATGAATTCAATTTAAGTACCCCTTTTTAATCTTTTGTACGACTTCCTTGGAAAGTGGTGGACTCTCTTGCCTTGGAGGTTTTTAATGAGAGGTTGGATTATATATTTACGTGTGATTCCTGCATTACAGGAACTTGGGGTCCCTTCCAACTCTACAATTTTATAATTCTGTGCTTATGCAGTATATTGTTTATTATATTGCTGTGTTGTCAAGCAGCCTGTGGCCTTTAAAAAAAAGTTAAACTTTTTTTTGTACTTTGCTGTAAGAAAAAAATCTATGATTCTATTAAATGAAAAAAAGAAAGAAAAAGGAATCAGCTGCACATCACCTGTTGTTCAATTATGTCCCAAATTGGCCCCATCTAGACAGCAGAATGGCAACCTACCTCCTGGGAGCAGAAAGAAGCAGGCAGAGCATCCCAGAAGCAGCATCATTTGCCCCCTGGACCAGGGCTTCTTAGGGCTTGTCATGGTGTTGCTCAGGGTTCTGGCATCACCTGAAATCCAGAGAGAAACACTTTCAGGCACTTAGAACTTCGAAATCCCTTCATGACACTATGGCGGGGGAGGGGGATGTTTTCACCTCACGCGATTAGCAATAAATGCTGCCAGTCCTAAACCTAGGTGGGATTTACCCTGGAGGAAGGGGACACATCTAATAAGAAGGTGCGCAGTTAGAATTTCACCACCTTTTGCATTGCACAAAGAGGATTATCATGAGGCATTAGCACCTGCTAGGCAATGTTCTGGGCTGCTCTGCGCCCTCTGCATTCGGTTTCAGGCATGCCAAAAATATCCATGACCTGGCTTTAGAAGTTCTGTGTCCCATCTTTGGGACACAGGAAGAACAGAAGACGCAGAGGCTGTGATGAGACAATGCAGTTGCAAAGTTTTGTTAATCCTTAAGATTGACATAAGCAGTGTGACATTTATCCAACCGTGTTAGAAAAGTTGTTGTTTCTGTGTGCTAGCAAGTCTCATGATCAATAGTTTACAATTAAAGAGAGCCAGATATAGCCAAACAGGTTTTTGTGTATGTGTCGTTAGGGAAGTGTATTGAAAAGTCCTGGATGAACAAATTAATAAGAAGAAGGCATATGAACACCCCACAAGCAAATAAATATAGATGCAGTTCTCTAGCCAATGTGTATAAAAATACATATTGTAGGAGAAAACTTCAAAATTTTCACTTATCCAGATTTTGTGAAGCAGTTCTTCAACTGGCCAATGTTTACCAAAATGCATTTATTAGGGGAAAGTGTGCAAAAAGATGCCTGCATTAGTGAAAACAACATAAGCTTGCATTATTTTTGGAGAAAGTCTTGCAAATGTGTAAATTAGTCAAGACTACATACAAAAATGGTCATATCAGGATAAATTTGCACTAAAATGCTGACAGAGGGTTGTAACCAATGTCAGTTCTACCCTGAGTAGAGCCTTTGAAATTTATGAACGTGGGTGCATTGATTTCAGTGGGTCTCTTCTGAGTAGGACTCAGGGCTTATCCATGCTTTCTTTAGTCCCTCTTTTTTAAAAACAACAATAACAGCAGCAGCAGCAACATAAAATCAGAATGGACCATGATGATAATCTAGTCCAATGCAGGAATCTTCTTTCCAGAATTGTCAGAAGGTCAATCAGACAATAAAAACCGCTTACTATTTGGAGATTGGGGTGGCATGTAACAACAGGGATTGCAGCTAACGTCATGTTAATGTATTTTTAATTTTAATGTATTTTTAATCTTTGTTGGAAGCCGCTCAGAGTGGCTGGGAAAACCCAATCAGATGGGTGGGGTATAGATAATAAATTATTCTTATTCTTATTCTTATTCTTATTCTTATTCTTATTCTTATTCTTATTCTTATTATTATTATTTGTACACAGCCTTATTTTGGATGCTATCCAATTAATCTCTGCTAGAGCTGCTCCCAGATAGCTGTACTATACAACAAGCAGGATACAGTTTGAGCAGCAGAAACTGTTATTATTGATTCAAATGAATGGTGGTCTGAAGTATAATAAAGTGTCTTTCTAGCCCTGCAATGACCAGGCAGGTGAATTTTTAACCACCTCAAAATAAATGCGCCACAGAGAGTTTTCGCAAAGATAAAGCCAAAGTGCTTAAGTGGGCAACACTGTTCAATTATACAACCGCTTATGCTGTGTATGCCTTTTGATGCACACCACCAATTTAGTCAATATAATGAGCAAATTAACCTCCCTGATTGCCATAAGTTCCAGATTTGGAAAATAATAATCTCACACCTACTTGGGGGAATGAAACAGGAGCCACACCATCTGCAGAAATCGAGCTGTGTGTGCGGAAAGGGAGAAGAGAGCTCCTGAACGATGTCATTTATGTAGCGATTAAGGAAGAGTGGGGCTAAAACGCAGCCTTGTTTTACACCACCCTTGATATCAATACTGAATCTGAAAGGCAGTTTGCAAGTCCGGTTCAGGTGTCGGCATCAGCACCAGAGCAGAGCTGTTGTGTAAGAAGGGGCAGGTGTTGATTCGCTGTTGGTCAACTGAATCAAAGGCAGGTGTTACATAACCAATGCAACACACACACACCTTCCTGGTGGGGAGCTAATGTTCTTCACTACCCTTTTTGCTTTCTATTGGAGATTGCCTCTAGTTTACATTCACATCTGCACCACACATTTATAGCACCTTCATACCACTTTAACAGTCATGGCTTACTCCAAAGAATCCTGGGAAATGTCATTTATTAAGGGTGCTAAGAGTTGTTAGGGGACCCCTTACCATAGCTGTCGACTTTTCCCTTTTCTTATGAGGAATCCTATTCGGAATAAGGGAATTTCCCTTAAAAAAAGGGAAACGTTGACAGCTATGCCCCTTACAGAGGTACAATTCCCAGCCCCATTAAATACTTCCGCTCTCAGGTTTCTTTGAGGATGGGGAAAGTAATGACTGTGAAAGTAGTATAAGTGTGTGTAATGGTTCTAGGGGTTGCTCGTGCGTAAACTGGCGCCACACCTGGCTGGGTTGCCTGAGTGAACCTTTTTCTGTCCGGACAGCCACTCACCCATGGCTGTCTCAATCGCTGGCAGAATCCGTCAGTGGGCGTTTCTTGAACTTCTTCCAGCAAAGAAGCTCTTTGGCGCCTAGTCTCCGCCTACTCTCCCTGCGTGGAAGCCTTCTGCGCAAGGAGGGTGTGGGCAGCGGAGGACCCGTGCTCTTCCCGCTGGTCCCCGGCAAGGAGTCATGGGACCGCCTCGCCGATTCCCCCATCTGCCCCCCTTCTCCACTGGTGCTACGCTGATTTCCCTCCCCAGAAGATGGCCTGCTTCTCCCCATCCCGGGATGCTCTCCGGAATCCCTCTGGAGCCCTCTCTCTCCCTCTGGCTCCGATGGCAGTTCCCTGACAGTGTGCTATAAATGTATGGCATGGATGTGACCTTTGTCTCTCAATCCCAGGTGTGGGAGGGTTGTGTCTGGTTAGCAAGGGAAAGGCACTCTTCACATTCTCAGAGGAATTCCCCCTTGCTGCTGCAAAGCTGAGCCTAGGATGGAAAGCAGGGTACTAATGCCTTTGGTTGAAGCAGGCCTTGTAGATTTGTAACCCCCTGTCTGTCAGAGAGAAGGACTTCTGGCCTAGGCTTCTTCCTGACCTGCTAGTTTACTATATGCAGAATTTTGTGTGTGTGGCATTTAATTATGTGGGTCCCCAATGACGTTTCTGGGGTGGTGAGGGAGGCCAGACACATGCTCACCTTCTTGGTGAGAACTAAGGGGGGGAAAAAGGCTAGACAAAAACAATGAGATGAATCACTGAAATTGGGATAGTTCTGAAGGCCACCCCTGGGGAGCTGATAGGCAAATTAGGGATTGTCATGCTATGCCTCAAGTCTACAACTCTCTGCTCCATTTATCTTTTTTACATTAGTTATAGCAGAAAAACAACTGCTCTGAGCTCCTCACTTCTTTGAGTGGAGAAATGTTCCAGGCACTGTGCTGCTGGATTTAATTAGCTTTAGATGATAGAGAGCATCAGGCGCTTTGCACAATTTAGTTTATTTGCAGATATGTAGTTTGAACATTTTGGGAGAAAACCAAGGACACTTCTACAACAACCCCACCAATCCTGCATCACATTCTGAGCCTGCTATTGTCAGATCCCCGACACCTGTATGTGTTGACGCTTGTAGCAAAACTAAATTATGCTGTCATAGAACTCAGAAGAAGAATCTCAAGTGCCCCAAGCTCAGCTGCTGTGATGGGTCCATCAGAATGAATGGCTAGTTCTTCCAGCAACAGATGCATGTCTGAATGCCAAGGATAAGGCACAGGGTTGTGGCAACTTCACAGGCATAAGGCTAGCTCACAGCTAGGGGAGGCTGATAGAAATTTGAGTTGTGACTTGGTGCGTGGGTTAGGGCCCTATACTTAGTAGTTCTGTGGGTCGGTAGGCTAGGATCACCACTCTTAAATAACAACTCTTGCATACTTCAAAAGAGGCAAAACCCACAGGCCACCACTCATTCTTTAATGCCAGGTCTGATTGGCCTAATTGCTTGGGTACCCCCAGCGGCGTAGCATGGGTTATCAGCACCCGGGGCAAAGCAAGTAATTTGCGCCCCCTAACCCAGGGCAAGGCAAGTAATTTGCGCCCCTAATCCCTAACCTGCCGCCGCTGCCAGCTTCTTCTTGCTGCTGCCTGGGCTGGGGTATTTACGGTAAGGTAGCCACGGCGGCGGCGGCGGGTCCGTGTCAGGTGATCTGAGGCAAGTTGCCGCTGGCGCTGCCACCCAAATGATGCCACTTGCCCGGAGGAGGAGGAGGGCAGAGAGGCGAGGAAAATGCAACATGGCCCAGCAGCTGCAGCAGCAGCGGTGGCGGCGGGGCTGTGAGGAGGGGCTGCCTGGCGCGCCCTCCGCGGCCCTGACGCGCGGGGACCGCGGCGAGCGCTGAAAGCCGCTGCCTGCCGGACGCCTTCAGCCCGGACGCGCGCACAGCTTGTCGGTTCCGCGAGACATGGGGCTCTGCTACAGCCTGCGCCCGAGGCTCTTCGGCGACTCCGGAGGCGGCGAGCGCGCCCCCCCCAGATGTTGCGCCCGGTGCGGCCGGCCCCCCTGCACCCCCCACGCTACGCCACTGGGTACCCCACAACCATGACAAGTGGCTGGTTTCTGGAATGGTGGCTGATGTTGTGAGCAGTCATTGGCTCCCTTCATGGGTGGGTGGCATCTACAGAGGGACAAGTCAGTCAGTTTCGGATCATCTCAGTGTCTTGTTTTCCCAGTCTTAAGTTCAGTTCTCTAAATTTTCCATGCATCAGCTTGCGATTTGGGTTTTTTTAATACAAAATGTCCTCGTGGAAATACGCCAGCGCTTTAGTGTGAATTTCTCCTAATGTGCACATGGTTTTCCCCAATCTACACATTCTTGCAAAAAAATTTCTCCTTATTATAGCATGCATTTCTGTCTGTTATTTTCACTGATATATACATTTCAATGTATTTTATCCCAGAATATGCATTTTTGCACACATTACTTGGCTGGAGAATGACATTGCAAGATTCGGAGAAGTGCCCATTTCAAAGGGCAGCTTCATTTCGTAAAGGGTGAATTAGGGAGCTTTGCCTTTAAGTGAGAATGGAATCAGATTCCTCCCTCATCCCATTGGTAAAATCCTTCACTGGTGGGAATAAGTGATCTGTCCAGGGCATGCCTGCTGCTTTCCTGCCATTTTTGTCTTTCCTAGTTGTGTGTTTTCCTCTTCTTCTGTTCCCGAGCAAGCGCTAGATACAGCACTGGCCTCTCTCTGTTCCCAACATAATGCAAGTGTAGGATTTAACAGCAATCAAACTCCTGTTTGGGGGCAAAGGAGGTACACCCCAACATTTGGTTGGAGATCCCACTTTTGTTTTTGTTTTTATTAAAATTTTTATTACATTTTCAGTTTACAGAAAAGAAAAAGAAGGACAAACCAGAAAAAAGAAAGAAAGAAAAACAATCCAACTTTCAAAATACATTTTTAAGTTACTAATTGGACTTCCCCACATCTCCCTCACCCTGCGTTCTTTACAATAAACATATCAGCAAATTATTACCTTGTTTCGTATCTTATTTATATCTTTCAGAGTGTTTTACTTCTAAATTTAAAGTACCTTTTGTCAAATATTTATACCTTAAGATAATACATAAAATAATCAGAAAGGTTTCAGAAAGAGACAGAATTAAATGTGGTTAAAAAAGTGAGATACCTAGGGGTAAATATAACAGCGAAGAACAGGAACTTATTTAAAGACAATTATGAAAAATGTTGGTCTGAAATTAAAAGGGATTTAGATGTTTGGTCAAGACTGAAACTTTCTTTGACAGGACGTATTGCTGCAATTAAGATGAATGTATTGCCAAAAATGTTATTTTTGTTTCAAACTTTGCAGATTGTGGACAAAATGGAGTGTTTTGGGAGGTGGCAGAGAGATATTTCAAGATTTGTCTGGCAGGGCAAAAAGCCCAGAATTAAGTTTAAGATATTAACTGACGCTAAAGAAAGAGGGGGATTTGCCCTGCCGGACCTAAAGTTGTATCATGAATCAGCAGCTTTCTGCTGGTTGAAAGACTGGCTACTTCTCGAGAACACTGATGTTTTAGATTTGGAAGGATTCAACAATGCGTTTGGGTGGCATGCATATCTATGGTATGACAAGGCCAAAATACATAAGAACTTTAAGAACCATGTTGTCAGAAAAGCCGTATTTAATGTCTGGTTGAAATATAAAGACTTATTGGAAAACAAGACCCCAAGGTGGTTATCACCAATGGAGGCTAAGGCTGTGAAAAAACTCAATATGGAGGCCAAATGGCCGAAATATTGGGAAATAATAGAAAAAGATGGAGATAACTGGAGGTTGCAGAGTATGGACAAAATAAAAGATAAAGTGCGAGATTGGCTACATTATGCTCAGATTAAAGAAGTTTTTAAGTTGGATAAAAAGGTAGGATTCCAGGTGGAAAAATCAAAGTTAGAAACTGAACTGTTAGAACCCAGCTCTAAGATACTTTCAAGAATGTATAATTTGCTGTTAAAATGGAATACACAGGATGAAACGGTCAAATCAGCCATGATAAAATGGGCACAGGACATAGGGTACAACATCATGTTTGCTGACTGGGAAAAGTTATGGACTACAGGTTTGAGATTTACGGCATGTAATGCCTTGAAAGAAAATATCATGAAAATGATTTACAGGTGGTACATGACCCCAGTCAAGCTCGCAAAGATATACCATGTGTCTGATAATAAATGTTGGAAGTGTAAACAAGCTGAAGGAACATTCTTTCACCTCTGGTGGACTTGCCCTAGAGTGAAGGCTTTCTGGGAAATGATTTACAATGAACTGAAAAAGGTATTTAAGTATACCTTCCTTAAGAAACCAGAGGCTTTTCTCTTGGGCATTGTTGGTCAGAGTGTGCAAAAGAAGGATCGAACCTTTTTTATGTACGCTACAACAGCAGCAAGGATACTCATCGCTAAAAGCTGGAAAACTCAAGAACTACCCACACTGGAAGAATGGCAGATGCAACTGATAGACTATATGGAACTGGCGGAGATGACGGGCAGAATCCGAGACCTGGGAGAAGAACTGGTGGAGGAAGACTGGAAGAAATTCAAGGACTATCTACAAAAATATTGTAAATTGTATGATTGTTAAGAAAGATGTAAGATTAGTAAAAACATGGCTTCAACAAACTAGTTATAAAGAATATAAATCTAAATTCAATTGGAAGATGAAAAGATAAATTTGGGATAAGTAATATTTTATGATTAAGCTTTAATAAGTGTATGTTAAATCCCAAAATTTGAGATATTAAATATTGGAAAATTATTTTATATGAATTAAATCAAGTTAATAATTTGCTGGTAAAATTTATGTTTAGAAAGCAGGAACAAGAGATGTGAGGAAGTCCAAAGATGAGAATGAAATGTGGATAATGGAAAATATTATGTTATTATGTATGTTTTTTTATTGGTTATACAAAATTTAATAAATATTATTATAAAAAAAAATACATAAAATAACTTTAAATTTCAACTTTTTCTTACTTATAACTTAACTTTCTATTTTCCTAATCTAATTGCAGGAGCTAAAATTTCCAAGTCATGCAGATTCTTAACATTCATACAACTTATAATGTTTTTGTAAATAGTCCTTAAATTTCTTCCAGTCCTCTTCCATTGTCTCTTCTCCCAGATCTCGGATTCTGCCAGTCATTTCAGCCAGTTCCATATAGTCCATCAACTGCGTCTGCCACTCTTCCAGCGTGGGAAGGTCTTGTATCTTCCAATATTTTGCAATGAGTATTCTTGCTGCTGTAGTTGCATACATAAAAAAAGTTCTATCCTTCTTTAACACCTTTTGGTCCACAATGCCCAGGAGGAAGGCGTGGAGATCCCACTTTTGTTCCCTATTAGCCATGGAGTCTAAATGGAACCTCCATGTGCTGGGGCACTCTGCCTTAATGCCAGACAATGGGGACAAAGGGGGAAATGGTCATCCCCTCAAGCCTTACTTGTGGGTGCTGAGGGGTCTGGACTAGACAGTTCTGTGACCTAGCAAGACCATTCTTCTGATCTCTACCCCACAACTTCATTCTGGAGACGTTTCCATCACAAGCAGAGCTGATCTGTGTTCCACATATCTGGAGCAGAATTCCAACTATCTCCTGGTACAATGTTTAGCTCTACATGTCAGCATTACCCAGCACCAAAATGCCAGCTGGCCATTCTTCTTTGGCTGGGCATTCCCACCCACAACTGGCACACACAACTACCACCTAACAGAGGAAGAAGGGGTAATAATGCCCCGTGAGCCCCAGAACATATTTAGGACGACATTTTCTAACACAGCAGACCCTGGACAGGGCAAAACACAGTCATAATCTGACGACCCAACTGAGCACATGGCCCCATGCACTGAGTGGCAAGCAATTAAAAAATAAAAAAAATCTGGGATCCCCAGAACTTACCTCTGCTTATTTTCCACTGACTCTCTGTTCATTCTGGGAAATGGCGATGCTGGAGATTGGAGTGGAATCACCTGCCAATGTGCTGCCTCCTCTCAATAAGTTTGTAAAGAGAGAGTGGGGGAAACACACAAAATTCTGCTTCCCAGCTCAAGGACTGCCGTTACTCCGCTCCTCTCTCTCGCCCTCTCAGCAAGGTAATTGCAAAATGCTTCTCCAAAGGCGTTATCTGCCCAACAGTGTCTCTCAGGAAGGAAGGAACTGTGTGGCTGGCACACTCACACACACATGCCACGCAGGGCTGGGAGAGGCAGCCCCTGCCTCAACTTCCCCAAGCTTCACAGCTTTATAGGGGCTTTGCAATGTGCAGGCGGTGTGGCAATCTCCATCACCTTTGCTGTCAGGCAGAGACGGCTCAGAAACTGTCAGAGCAGAGACAGCCGCATGGGTGATCTTCAGGAGGTGGGGGGCAGAAAGGTGTGACTGGGCCTGACTGTGCAGCCCAGCAAGATCTATTAGGATTTAGACTAGTGGTCCCCAAACGTTTTTGGGCCACTGTCCTCTTGGTTCCATAAACTCACCCCCAGTGCCCCTTGCCATACGCTGTTAAAAAACATAATTCATAATAGTTTGCATGGCCCACAAAGGAAGATAACAGCACAATAAAATTCAAAGCAGTCACAATTAATTGCACATTTATTCAAAATCCAATTAAAACCATTTTGTTTAATTCAGTCAACAGATCCAGTCTGATAGTCATTTACACCTGCAGGAGCCCCCTGCTACCCTTTTGGCTCTTAGTGTCCCCCCCAGACAATCCCACAGCCCCCAAAGGGGAGGTACTGCCCACTGACCCTGCTCTGTTAGCAAGGGGGATCAGGAGTAGTTTATAAAATAAAATAAAATTGAAGTGTGCAGATGATTATGAAAAATCGTCAAGAGACTCACTTGATAAAATTGATTCGGAACTGTGTGTTAGGTTCCCTGCAATCTCTCCTTAGCGTCAGAGCTGTTGTTGTGCTGCCCCAGAAAGCTCCCAAATTGCAACTTGCTTGGGGGAAGGAGTCGGCCACAGAATGCTGAACAGCAGGGCAGCTTCTGCCAAAGCAAGAGGGACATCAGTTTGGCATGGAGGACTTCTTAAAGAGCCACGAGACCCGGGAAGGGGTGGGGGGTAAGGAAAGTTGGAATGCATTCTAGGTCCCTGTCTTTGGCATCCTTCAGTGCTTGCAACAAGTCAAAGATTAACTTATTTCTATTAAAATGATAGAATCATGGAATTGTAGAGTTGGAAGAGACTCCCAGAGGCATCTATATATATATAAAGGGATGTCACATAGAGGAGGGAGAAAGGTTGTTTTCTGCTGCTCCAGAGAAGCGGACACGGAGCAATGGATCCAAACTACAAGAAAGAAGATTCCACCTAAACATTAGGAAGAACTTCCTGACAGTAAGAGCTGTTCAACAGTGGAATTTGCTGCCAAGGAGTGTGGTGGAGTCTCCTTCTTTGGAGGTCTTTAAGCAGAGGCTTGACAACCATATGTCAGGAGTGCTCTGATGGTGTTTCCTGCTTGGCAGGGGGTTGGACTCGATGGCCCTTGTGGTTTCTTCCAACTCTATGATTTTATGATTCTATGATTCTATGTTCTAGTCCAACCCCTGCAATGTAGGAATATATAGGTGGCCCATATGGGGATCGAACCCATGACCTTGGCATTTTCAGTACCATGCTCGAAGCAGCTGAGCTGAGCAGTAGAAAATAGTATCTAGGTTTCATTACAATATGACAACACCTTACGTCCCTTTAACTAGAGGGATTTCAACCTTATGTGATTGAAGGCTGGCTGGTTGAAAATATGCAAGTTAAGTGCAAACAATCTTGAAAGCTCTTTTTGACTGGCATTTCCTAGCATGGAAAGACATTTTCAGCTCTCTGCCTTGCTGGGGGGCGGGTGCTCAGCGCATCAGTTCTGGGATGCTCCCTTGAGATTTTGCAGGGCCATCCAAGTTCCTGCGAAATCTCACATGAGCATCCCTTGGCTTCCAGAGCAAGCACATTGAGAAGGCCATGCTGCCCACCCCAGCGAGGGGGAGAGCTTAAAAGCTCAACAATGGTACCTGCTCAAAGTACAGATCCAAAGATGCTCCAGTGGTCAGAATGGAGGGAATTTGGAGCTTGGTAGGTTCTACATGCACGGGGCTTTGGAAGCTTCACTGTCACTATTTCTGTGTGGGTTTCAATCACATGCTGGCAAATTCTTGTTGTACAATTAAAGCTAATTTGGTGCTCTTGGGCAGCCAACTTGCTCCCCTGCTCCAAAAAATAAAAATAAAATAACCCCCCCCTGAAGTTTTTGCCATACGGAAAGTGACAGGAAAATGCACTGGGAACTGTGGGATACCAAATGCTTGATGAGACGTTGTATAACCTCCCCACAAACAAATCAGAATTTAGTTTTATAAATAAGCCAGTGTTGTTTAACCTGCTACATATGTTGTACAAAAAAGGGGACAAAATTCTCAATAAATAAACAGGTTGCCTGAAAGTAAACCCAGTTGCCTCCCTTCCATTTTTTTATTTTTTTAAATTGATTTATTAAATTGTATACTGCTGTCGGGGCAGATCTCACGAGAGTTCACAGAAACGCCCCCCACAAAGTACATAATAAAAACAAGAGCAAAGATGAAACAAATCAATAACCCTCCCTCCCACAAGGATGTGAGGATGAAGTAGACTAATTCATGGAGGAAAAGTCTATTGATAGCTACTAGCCATGATGATTATATGATATGACTCCATTGTTTGAGGCAGTAAATGCCTCTGAATGCCAGATGCTGGAAACCACAGGGGGGAAGAGGGCTCTTGTGCTCAAATCCTGTTTGCAGGTTTCCCATTGGGGCATCTGGTTGGCCACTGCGAGAACAGAGTGCTGGAATGGATGGGCCATTGGCCTGATCCTGCAGGCTCTTCTTATGTTCTTCAAAACTTGGAATTGCCTGAACAGGTCATATTGTTGGGGATTGATTTGACCAAAGTACTATATTCAAGGAGTGTTTTGATGACATATGCAGAGATATCCACGCTTGGAAGGTGGAAGTGGGAGAATGGCTTCCAGGTGTGTAGACTCTCTTCCCAGCTTTAGAAGGGACACTTGGATGGTGAGGGGTGGGGTTGGGAGGGGGGCTTGAGTTTTCTTCTCCACTGATAGCTCCACACCTCTCATCTGAAATGGGCTCAGGTCTTGCCAGCTTGCACTCCTTTTCAGGGCTCCACAAAGAGGCAACTGAGCTCTATGTTTACTTCATTGGAGCGGAGTGTGATTGTGAAAAACAGGCAAATTGCACAATTCCACACCACTTTTTTGACACATTAGGATGGTGTCACTTCCTGCACAAAGGAGTTGTTTGTTACGGAATGATGTCCTGTCATGTGCCTACTGAAGGCAGAGAATATTTCCACTAGGTTGGGCTTCTGGAAGCTAGTCCTCATGGTTATCTTCACCATAACTGCTTGCAGAGCTGATTCCCCCTCCCTGCTTTGCAAGCTGATATTTCTTCTTTTATTGCCTGTTTATTAAAAAACAACTTATCTCATGCCACTATGTTGGAGAGCTTGTGGTAATAAGGGCACTTTTCCCCATACGTGGGGGGCAGGGAGAGGGTGTGAAAAACTAACATCTTATTGGTGATCTATATTTGCGGATCTCTCCACAATAACAAACCAAACCTTCACTCCTGATCCAGTCTTGGCACTCCTAGTCACTGAAAGAGAGTTAACCCCCCCCCCTTTTGTGCACAAAGAGTTGGTAGTGCTGCTGTTAGCTGCAGACCGAACTGAGATTGCTAAGCCATGGAAAGTGTCTCAAATTCCACCCATATAAAAGAAGGAGTTGCTTGCTTTGCTGCCGCCTGCAGCCAGATTCAAAATCTCCCAATGCTGGGAGTCTGCATGGCGTCCCTATTGGTTTGAGAAGGTGCAGGACATGGCCTTGTCCGAGTGTTTAACCCAACAGAGGAGGGTTCTAAGAGGGGTTAGGGAATGAGACCATTTTGAGGATGTATGGTTTCCGATTAGATGCTTTATAAATGCAACGAGTGCACTGACAGCTTAGGCCCCCAACAACAAGTGGCGCTGTGCGGTGAGGCTGCCTTATTGATATGTTACTCTGACTTCTAAAATGTCCCTTCATAGAATCATAGCATCATATAATCATAGGGCTGGAAGGGATCCCAAGGATCATCTAGTCTAACCCTATGCAATGCAGGAAACACAGCTAAAGAATCCAACCTCTGTTTAAAAAACCCTGGTGAATAAGAATCTACCTTTGTAGCATCCAAGACTTTCCCCCCAGCATCTATTGTTTTATTATGATGCAACTGTAAGCCTTCTGTTCATTCCAACTGAAACTATGTGCTCCACACAGTCATCATTCTTTGTTTCTTTATTGTTTGTCTCATTTGTACACTGTAGTTTTTAAAAACTCAATAAACGTGTCAAAGGAAAGCAAAAGAAAAGGGATTCCAGAAGTCTCCTACCTGTTCATCTTGTGAAAGGTGGCTTAAGAAAGTGTGGGATATTGCGTCGTCCACTTAACCCATCCACAGAGGATGCTGAAGGGGTAATGAAACATGGCCACTTCAGTGTTACATGGCTCCCTTTCATATGTTTCATCAGCAAGAATCGTGCACTGCAAACCCTCCACCTCCAGCAACACATGCCTCAATGTGATGAGGCTGCCTGGTTGCGATTTCCTGCTTCTACAGCTGTATTAGACACTCTGGTTATTGGTCCCTTCCTTTGACTAAAATGTGCAAAATCAAGTCTGGATCTGCCTACTTGCATTACCATAATTGTAACACAGTTGCTGGTTGTTTTCTACATGGTTTATTTCATTTTTATAATGCTACAGTTGTACCTTGGAAGACACATGAAATCCATTCCAGAAGTCCATTTGAATTCCAAAACACTAGAAAACCAAAGTGCAGCTTCTGATTTTCAGCTTCTGCAGCCAATCAGAAGCCGCGGAAGCCCCGTCGGATGTTCAGCTTCCAAAAATAGTTCGCAAACCAGAACAGTCACTTCTGGGTTTGTGCCGTTCGGGAGCCAAAACATTCAAGAACTAAGCTGTTCGAAAACCAAGGTATGACTATATTTCTGAGAAAATGTAATAAACCTTAAAAAAGAAAGCAGCAAACTTATATCCCACCGTTTGTTGCGAGACCCCAGGGTAGGTAACAACAAGGACAAAGATAAAGCAAAATATTAAAATGCCACATTGCAGACACTAATCTGCCAAATACAGCCCAATGTATTTATTATTTATCTCACTGCATTTATAGCTCACCTTTTTCTCCTAGGCACTTAAGGTGGTGTACATGGCTCTCCTCCCTCCTCATTTAATCCCCACAACAACCTAGGGAGGTAGGTTAGGCTGAGAGGCAGTGACTGGCCCAAGGTCACCCAGTGAGCTTCATGGCTGAGTGGGGATTTGAACCCTGGTCTCCCAGGTCTCAGTGCAGTGCTCTAACCACTACTCCATACTGCATCTCAATGCATTGTTACACACCACCCTAACCTCCATGTGGTGAGAGACTCTGGGAGTTCCATGTGCTTTTCCCAGGCTTCATTTACTTTGGAATGCGGGTCAATGGAGGCTGTGGTATCTTCAGGATATGTGGTTTTATTTACACATATATACAACCTGAGCTTAGGATGGAAGGGCTGGGGTTCACGCAGGAGACAAGAGGATGCATGACTCACCAGGCAGGTCTTACGGCGGCATTTGCTGAGGACAGTCTGATCCCCAAGCAAGTGCTAGTTAACAAGATAAACCAACCGGCATAGAGTTAAACCACCGCTGCCCAAGGAAACACAATCAATTGGGAAGTGTCAGAAAGCCAGAAAATAGAGGACAATCAAATTATCCCCGACTGAGTTGTTTCTGCTGAAGGGATGGAACATGTTTCTCTACTGATTTCCAGGCATAAAATAGCCAGGTGTATCTGATGCTCAAAGGAGTAAACGTTGCTTCGTAACTCCAAAAGTTTGAACAATTCCACACTTGAGGTTTAATCAAGATTTATATTTATGGTGAAAAAGCAAAAAGTAAAAGTTCACGCCCACCAGCACTTATTGTAATCACCCTTCAGAAGAAGCTGGACTGCCCCCAATCTCCCCTAAGTGCATTTTGCTCTGATCTAGCAACAATATTGCTACAGAAATCAGTGAGCTTATGTTAATGAAAGTTCAAAAGCTGCTGGACTGCCTCCCCAAACCCCCAAATGTATTCTGCTCTGATCCAGCAAGCTCAGCAGCCAGGCTGGCGACTGTAATAACAATATTGCTATATAGCACTGGTGAAAATGAGGATGATGAAGTCAGGCACTGAGTGAGTCTGCTTACATAGGCCAAATGGTCCTCTGAGAGGATGTTCCACTTGCCTTTGGGGCGCCACATGAGATCATGGAACTGGAAAACCACTTTTTCCGGGGCAAGATCTCGGCCCCAAATCACGTGACAGTAAGGCACTCAAAATGGCCACCGTGGTCTCATAAGAAAAAATGGGATGTCCCAGGTTTTCCAGGGCAATTGATAGGTATGCTAAACCCAAGAAATGAATGAATGTCTGAATATAGCTAATATTTGGGACACTGAAGGGATAAATACAGGCTGCAGCAGTTTTCCTGAACTGTGCCTATGGAAATTCCTGGGTTTAGCTTGTGCAAATTTGTCTGGCTGGGGTGGTTGAATGTAGGCCATTATGAAATGATGGTCAGGTACCCATAACACCAAAGAAGTTGCGCAGGTTAGTACCAAACAGATGTTGCCAAGGCAATGAGTGTGTGAGAGGTGATTGAAAAGGAGTGTTGTTTTGCAGGAGGGCTGGGTTTTTGGTGAAGGATGTGTTGGGAGGAAGAAGGAGAACAAACCCAAACTTCCATGAGCTGCTGGGCAGGGCAAAACCATCTTGGCTCTGGCTAGAGGAGACTGCACTGAGAGACTAGCAGCCATGTCTGGCAGCTGCTTTAAACCTCAGCTGCTGAACTATGAGAGGGGCAAGGAGAGACACTATTGGGGTATAATGTTCTGCACCCCATCCTTGGAAGACTTTAGGCATATATAGGTGTAAAATAAACCATATATCTTAAAGTGCTACAGACTCCACTCTGCCCTGAATTCACAATGGAAACACGACCCTGAACACGACCTGGAACTCCCAGAATCTTGCACGACTCGCGGAGATTGGGATGCCATGTAACAAAAAGCAAACCCCTGGAAGATAACTCCATCCTGTCTCTCAAGGCTGATCATTCAACTGAATTTGTCAGCATCATGCTCCCTTTATACATTTTAATTGAATCAGCACGTCTCTTGCTCACAAAGGATTTAAGGGTACTCCAAGGGCTGCATGGGAGACTTTGGGCTTGAAAGGAACTGCTTTTAAACAAATTGAAGTTGGAGGAGCAGATGTTTTTTAGTAACTCTGGTTCTGGAACACCCTTATTTAATTTATAATCCACCCAAAGGATCCTCAAAATTATAACAAGAAGACCATTAAACGTATAATAAAACTATGGCTGGGTGTCAAGGGCGTTGTCCCCTCTGTGATTTCCAGCAAGTGGAAACACTGAACCCAAAGTATGATATAACAAACAAGCGAAACCAACAGGAAACAAGCAACTCCAGAGCAAGGGCAAGTCTCACGTGTGCCAGTTGCCCAAAGCTGATCCTCCTATTCTCCACTGGATGTTCAAGATCCCAGATAGCCATTTTTAAGCTGTCAATTTCACTCTGCTGCTCTGGGCTAAATTCATGACTACGTTCGCCATCTTCACTCTTTCCTTAATTTTTGTTGAAACAGACTCTGTTTTGGGACTACCCACAGGCATTCAACTGTCAGGGAGCCAGCCAGCAATAAATCACACGCAGTATGTGATGTTAACTCTTTATTAGCAGAAACCAGGTCAGCTCAGGAAAGCCAGGCCAAATGAGCACAACAACTCTTCTCAGTAGGTCTTGCTCCTATGAAGCCATTGTGGAGGCTGAAGATCCCCACCTTCCCACAGCTGCCTAAATCTCCTCCTCCTGTGGGTCCTTCCCATGCAATTTGGAACTCTGCTGACACAGCTGTCTCTGCTCCACCCTCTTCAGACCTCTTCTCATCCTGGAAGATCAGTGGGGAGGGGATATATCAGAAAACTAATATTAAGATCTTAGTTGGGAGTCTTCCCAGGATTTTCTTGGCAGCTGAACCTGGGACCTTCTGCATGCAAAGTGTGATGCTCTTACCACCGAGCTTCTTTGACTTAGTCCCACAAAAGCAATAAAACAACAAAATGGAAAGTTAATCAGTTAAGACCCCCAATAACAGCATCAAAACAGCAGCCACATTAAAAGCGGAAGAGATTGACTATGTTTTCAGCCTCTTTCTGGAAGTCATCAGGAATGTGGCCAGGGGAACATCTTTCCAGAGGTAACACTTCTTTTTGCCATCCACCTTAGTTCAAAAAACATGTGTGGGAGTCCTCTGAGAAAGGCAGGTCTTTGTGGGACCTAGTCACTCTATTCTCAAGCCATTTAGGGGCTTTAAAGATTAAGGCCAGCAAACTGGTGGCCCACATCGTTTTTTAAGAGCTAACAAAACTATGTTCCGTAACACTTGAATCAGTTTCCTTTCAGTTTCTTTAGAATGAAGATCAGTGGGGACTGTGGTGTCTTTGTAATATTGGTTTTATTTACACATCTATTCATATGGAGCATATCTTCCTCCCTCATTAGGTTTCTAGGAGGGAACATAGAAAGCCACAGCTTTCTATCGACTCAGCACAGAGAGCAAGACAGGTTTCTGAGCCTTCCATGCCCCAGATCCAGACCAAGGCTGGCCTAGGCCTATTGTTCTCTCATAGTCACCAGTGATGTCACCTTCAGTTCAGGGAAGGAGGGGGAGCCTGCGTTCCGGAAGTGAATGTTGTTGGAGTTTTAAAATCTAAACCAGGCATATCTTCAGAATCTGTCATGAATGAAATAGTTGGGGAAAAACAAATGGAATCTGAAGTGTAAACAGAGCAACATTGGGGTGCGAATGAACAACAATTTGAATGCAGCTTTTTTTTCGTCTGAGTTAAGAAACCTAGGATATTCTGACAAGGGATCATAATATATCTCATATACGTAGCACATGTTAAATGATGAAACACAGCAATGTGCATGAATTTCACTGGAATGAGATTCTTTCAAATGCAAAACAGGCAGCAGCTGTTCCATTCCTGACGCATTAAAACCAACTGCATTTGCAAACCACATGGACCAACATTCCATCTTGTGGTCAGTCACCACGGTGAAGGGCCGCCCGTACAAGAAATCATGGAATTTTTTTACTCCCTTCACGATTGCCAGACCCTCCTTGTCGATTTGCGAGTAGTTCCGCTCGGTTGCATTGAGTGTCTGGGAAAAGTATGCCACTGGTACCTCTCTTCCATCCAGGAGTTGGTGTCCCAGGACAGCGCCAATTCCATAGGGCGAGGCGTCGCATGCTAGCACCACCGACAGCCTCTCGTCGAAGTGTGCCAAGACCGAGTTTGAGACAAGCAAGTCCTTGACTGCCTGGAATGCGGCCTCCTGGCGCTGGCCCCACACCCAAGGGGCCCGCTTGTCCAGGAGTCTGTGTAGGGGCTCCGCTACCGCCGCCTTGTGGGGAAGGAAGGAATGGTAAAAGTTCAATAGTCCCAAGAAGGCCTGAAGTTCAGTCTTGTTCTTGGGCGCTGGGGCATCACAAATGGCCCGTACCTTGTCCCCAGTCGGGTGGACCCCTTCTGCGTCCACCATAAATCCCAGAAAGTCCACCTGAGGCACTCCTAGTAGACATTTTTCCCGCTTCACCTTGAGACCCGCCGTTTGGAAACGGTGCAGAACGGTGCAGAGGCGGTCCTCAAACTCCTCTGGTGTGGGCCCGGCAATCAACACATCATCGAAGAAGGGGGTGACGCCAGGAATCCCTTTAAGTAGAGAGTCCATTAGATTCTGGAATATGCCTGGTGCCACGCTGATACCGAATTGCAGCCGCTTTACCCTGAATGCTCCTCTGTGCGTCACAATCGTCTGTGCCTCTGCTGTGGCCTCATCTACTGGCAGCTGTTGATATGCTTGGGCCAAGTCCAGCTTGCCAAAAATTTTCGACCCAGCCAGGGTGGCAAGAACATGGCTGACCACTGGCACTGGGTATGCATGGGCCGTAAGGGCCTTGTTTATGGTACATTTGTAGTCTGCGCAGATGCGGACTGAACCATTAGGCTTGACGGGTGTGACAATTGGGGTTTCCCAGGGGGCATTAGGCACCGGCTCCAGCACTCCTTGCTCCACAAGCCGGTCCAATTCCTCGTCTATATGGGGTTTCAGGGCGAACGGGACCCGGCGGGCCTTGAGCCTGACCGGTCGTACTGTGGGGTCAAGCTGTAGAGCAATGGGGGGGCCCGTATACTGTCCCAATTTCCCATCAAAAACCCCCGGAAATTCCTTGCATATGGCGTCCACGTCCACTTGTAAGCTAGTGTGGTTCACCCCGGTGACGGCTAGCCCCAGTGGTCCAAACCATGCCAATCCCAGTAAGCTAATGTAGGGGCCCTTGACCACCAGCAATTCCAGTTGCCGTGTCCGCCCTCGGTATTGCACCCTGAAGGTCCCCACCCCCATTGTGGGGACCTTACGTTTCTGGAAGTCCCAGAGGGTGAATGGGGCCGGCCTGAGTTTGGGACCCCCAGTAGGACACAGTTTCCTTAAGGTCCTTGCCGAGATTATGGATAGAGTTGAATACGTGTCAAGCTCCATGCGGCATGGGGCCCCCTCTATCTGTACGTCAACATAAATTTTCTCTACGTTGGGGTGGGGCAACTGGTATACCTGGAAGTCCGTGAGCTCAGTCGAGTTGCCTTGGTGCGTTGGGCCCCGGGACCTGGGGCTCTTGGATTGGTCATCTGATGCCTGGCGTCGGGTGGGCCGAGCCCGACACACCCGGGCGATGTGTCCCGATTTTCTGCACTGCCTGCACTCTGCGTTGCGGAAACGGCAGGTCCTCCTCTCGTGACTTTCTCCACAGCTTGCGCAGTTCCCTCCTCGTCGAGGCAGCTGTGGTATGTGGGCTGCTTGAGTGCGCTGCTGTACTCGGTGCACCTCCTCCCTGTTGGATCCTGAGTCGTCGGTGAGGTCTTCATGGTGGACCCTCGGTTGGGATGGCTGGCTCGGCCGTGCCTCTTGCGTCGACCTCTCGGCAGCTTCCGTTGCCAGGGCCTCCTCCAGAGCGACCTGGAACGTTAGGTCCTTCTTAGCGTAGAGGCGTCGTTGCAGCTTCTCATCCCTCAGGCCACCGACGAGGCGGTCACGAAGCATGTTCTCCAGCTCTGAGAAGTTGCAGAACCGGGCGGCTTGGCGGAGAGAGGTCACAAACCCAGTTATGGTTTCCCCAGGGGCTTGCCGCTTTGCGTAGAAGGCATTTCGACGAGCCACCACTGAGGGCTGCGGCGAAAAGTGCCCCTTCAGCTGTTCCATTATTGTTTTGTATGGAACAGTAGCGACGTCTTCAGGCGCAAGGAGAGCCCGGGCGATTTCAAACGTCTCCTCTCCGCAGACGCTGAAGAATATTGCCCTCTTCTTGGCGTCTTCTTCATCGGTGACCCCTTTGGCTTCTAGGAGGAAGGTGAAACGGGAGGCGTATGCTTCCCAGTCTCCAGATGCTGGGTTGAACGGCGAAAAGCTGCTGTTGGTTGCCATTCTGAGTTCCTTGTGTCCCGGAGCTGAAGCCTGGATACACGGTGTGAGGCAGCGATGCGGCAGGTGGCGGTGCTGCAGTGCTGTGTGTGGCAGTCAGCTCAGCGGGATCCCACCTTCGTCGCCAGTGAAATATACTCAGAGTCGCAAAGTGATTTCATGCTCTTTATTCAGCTCATAGTGGTGAGGAGGAATGAATGAAAGTCCCCTCAAGGTATCTGCTTTATATACATTATTTACACAATGGGCTGCACATGATTGGCTAATTCCGGAATTCTACTGTAAGCCAATCAGGTTGTGGATTCACTTTTATCTGGAGCATGATTGGGTAGTTCCTGCCAACCAATCATACTGCTGCATTGTTCTAGGACCAATCAGACTGCTGCATTCTGAATCCTATTGTTCTAGGACCAATCAGGCTGCTGCCTTTTGGATCCTATTGTTCTAGGGCCAATCAGACTGCTGCAGTTTGTATCCTATTCAACCCAGTACATAACATTGTGGAAGGGAGAATACAGATTAACATCTCTCTGTAAGCTGGTTGAAAGAACAGAACATTATACTCATGACCTTTCTGATGACTGTGCGTGGGATGTTTCTTATTCGGCTCCATCAGAGTAGGAAAGTGAGGCAGGTGAGCTGTGCTGTGCCAGATGATTTCACTGTGTCATCAGCACTACAGACGACACCAGAACCTTCCTTGGATCATAGAATCACATAATTGTAGAGATGGAAGTGACCCCAACGGTCATTTAGTTCATCCCCTGCAATTCAGGTATCACAGCTAAAGAATCCCTGACAGATGGCCATCCAAACTCTGTTTAAAAACCTCCAAGGAAGGAGAGTCCACTGCCTACCAAGGGAGCCCATTCCACTATCAAACAGCTCTTACTGTCCAAAGGTTCTTCCTAATGCTTAGCTATAACCTCCTCTATTGCAATTTGAATCCATTAGTTGTAGTCCTACCCTCCAGAGCAGCAGGGTGACAGCCCTTCAGATATTTGAAGATGGCTATCATATCACCTCTCCATCTTCTCTTCTCCAGGCTAAATATACCCAACTCCCTCAACCATTCAGACAGAGAGTGAACCAGAGAGATGGCCTGTCCAAGCTAAATAACTACCTGCATGGACTAAGGATTATCTTTCGTAGTGCTGGGTTGTGAGAGTATGGAGAGGGAGAAATATGGTGATTTAACATGCAGTTTCCTCCTAAGTCTCCTTTTAAGGCAGTTGGAAGGAATAGCCAACTGAAAGGATTCAGCCTATTACAAGAGATGGGAAGTAACAATGGGGACTCGCTAAGCTGGGGCACACTTGTTGAGTTTTGCAATGACAGTTACTTTTTAATCTTAGAACAAAGCCCTTGTTATTTACTTCTGCCTTGATTCTTGGACACAGCACTGGCGTAGCTGGAACATCCCTTATTCACCCATCAAGGATCACTGCCTGACTCTCCCCTCTTGCACACATTACACAATCTCTTCTCTGCCTGCTGTGCATTGTATTCATTTACTCTGTAACAGCCTGTCCCATCCTGACTTCCGGAGCACAGTGTCTTAGTAAACTGCCCGTACCGTAACAGTTCCTCTTTCTTGAAAAGAATGTTTGATGTCACAATGGATCTGGCTGTACTTCTAGAATAGCTGCAACTGGAATCTATGCAGCGACTTTGAGCATGACAAGCATTGGATACTAAGGAGTACACATCATTGCATGTCAAATATATATTAAGGATGATATACCATTGCATGCTATGTTAAATACATACTAAGGATTACCTACTATTGCATATTAAATAGCAGGAATGGGAGGGAAAATTTTGGCTAGATGTTTGCAATTACAAGATCCCCCACTCCCTATGTATTCCAAAACTGAACTGCTAGATGTTCAGGTGGGGTGGGGGGGAGGCTGAAAATGGAGAGCCAGTGTGGCGTAGTGGTTAGCGTGCTGGATTGGGACCTTGGAGACCAGGATTCAACTCCCTACTCAGCCATGAAGCTCACTGGGTGACCCAGTCACTGCCTCTCAGCCTAGCCTACCTTGTTGCTGCAGGACTGAGAAGGGGTGGTGGTGGACCATGTATGCCACTTTGGAGAGAAAGGTGGTCTTTTAATGCAATAAATATAAATAAATGAATAGAAAAAATGGCAATGAATGTACAAGAACATTTTACAGCATGGGCATTGATGCCAGAACATTGGGACTGTGCCTTGTAAATAGGGGCTGCTTGAGGGTTTGCCTTATGTTCAGTGATATGCCACAGACAACATGCAGCATTATGTTTGATAGCATAGTATACTGATAACATGAGGACAGAACAATCAAGAGACACCATGGAGATGGTTGATGGTTCATGGAGGGATGTTGGGTGAGAGACTGGGAAATGTTGGTCTCCCAGGGTGAGAGGCTGGGAGAAGCTGTTACTTTCTGTGGGTAGCAAGGGCTAAGAACTACCTTTAAGGGGAGGGAGAAGCAGCCCTGGGCTGCTGGTGGTGGTAGGAGGAGAAGCAGGCTGAACGCCATAGAGGAGGACCCGCCAGTCATTGAAGGTGCACCGCTGCTGCGTTCTGCTCCTTCCCCTGGCGCCTCCCTGCGTTCCTGCGTCGCACAAACACACAATATCGTTGGCTCCCCCAATCTTCTGCTCAAGTTGGTGCCTCTGGCTGTACACATAATTCCTGGACATGGGGACCACCCACCCATGCACTTCCATCTTGGGACACCTCCCACTCACAGCACTTCCATCTTATCAGCATTCAGCCTCAGTTCTTAGCCCCCATGCAGTCCATTACTGCTTCCAGACACCTGTTCAACACCTCCACATCCCCTCCTAATTTGGATGGAATGGAGTTATATATGGCTGCATGTCAGGAGCTGGATTAAAAATCAGTCCAGCTCTTGGATCTCATATCCTCTTATTCCCTTCTGGGCTCCTCAACCGCTCCTTCTTAATATCAAATAATCCACCAGTGGCTGGGCAGAGATGAGTCACTGCTGTAACCACCCACCTTGGCCTGGAAAGGTGATGCAATTTCTCACAGCTTGTTACAGGAAAAACAAGCTTCTTTTGTAACTATGGTGACGTGCATCACCCATCTCTGCGGGAAGAAGCTTCGAGGGACCAGCCGGCAGAAAAGTGTCAGACGGAAAACATTGCCTGCTCCTTCCTCTTCCTTGGTCGTGGACCATGGAGACAAACACAGTCTTTTGGAGCGGAGCCAAAAAATCAGGGGGGAAAACTAGAAAAAAGAGGGGGGGGGACACCAAATAGGGAGGGGAATGCAATGGAGTGGCTGGGGAAAGGCGAATGGGGGAAGAGACATGCAGATTGAAAAAGGGCAGAATGAACCATCTCATAAGAACATAAGCAGAGCCTGCTGGATCAGGCCAGTGACCTGTCCAGTTCAGCATCCTCTTCTCACAGTGGCCAACCAGATGCCTGTGGAAAACCCACAAGAAGGATCCAAGCACAACAGCCCCCCCCACGGTTTCCAGCCACTGATTTTCAGAAGCATTGTTGCCTCCGCCCATGGAGGCAGAGCATAGCCACAGGGCTAGTAGCCAGTGATCGTCTTCTCCTACATGAATTTGTCCAATAATCTTTTAAAGCCATCCAGGTCTGTCAGTACCTCTTGTGGGAGCAAGTTCCATAGTTTAACTGTGCACTGTCTGAAGAAGTCCTTTCTTTTTGTCCTCCCTGAATCTTCAAACATTCAGCTTCATTGAATATCCACAAGTTCTAGTGTTATGAGGGAGAGAGAAAAACTTTTCTCTCTCCACTTTCTTAAAGGTAAAGGTAAAGGGACTCCTGACCATTAGGTCCAGTCGTGACTGACTCTGGGGTTGTGGCGCTCATCTTGCTTTGTTGGCCGAGGGAGCCGGTGTGTCATGCCTAATTTTATAAACTTCTACCATGTCACCTCTTACTTGCATCTTATCTAAGTCACAAAGTCCCATGCACTGCAATCTTCCTTCATAGGGGACTCTCTCCATCCCCTTGATCATTCTGGTTGCCCTTTTCTGAATCTTCTCCAATGCTACAACATCCTTTTCGAGGTGAGGGGACCAGAACAGTACACAGGATTCCTTTTTTTAAATATAAATATTTATTAAGTTTTTCCAAGTTAATACAAAACACAAACAGAGAAAGACAAAAAAGAAAAAAAAGAAAAATGCACAAAAAATGACAAAAATACAGAGAAAGAACAAAACAAATATAATTTTCATTACTTATTCCATTAACTTATTTCCCGGACCTCCTCTCACCTCCCCCTTTTGTATTCCAATTCAATTTCTTGATTCAGCAAATCCTTATTATAACTTATTATGACTTATTTTAACTTATTACTCAGTCTTTACATTACAGCTGGTGACCACTTAATTTCAGTCCAACATCAATCTAACATTCATTAATTTTACAATATTTCTGCAAGTAGTCTTTAAATTTCTTCTAGTCTTCTTCCGCCGACTCTTTTCCCTGGTCTCGGATTCTGCCGGTCATTTCTGCCAATCCCATGTAGTCGATCATCTTCATCTGCCATTCTTCCAGAGTGGGTAAATCTTGTGTCTTCCAGTATTTTGCAATCAGTATTCTTGCTGCTGTTGTAGCATACATAAAAAAGATTCTGTCCTTCTTTGACACCAATTGGCCAACCATGCCCAGGAGAAAGGCTTCTGGTTTCTTCAAGAAGGTATATTTAAATACCTTTTTCATTTCATTATAAATCATTTCCCAGAAAGCCTGGGCATGTTCACCAAAGGTGAAAGAATGTACCTTCAGTCTCTTTACACTTCCAACATTTATTATCGGGCAAGTGATAAATTTTTGCAAGCTTGACTGGGGTCATGTACCACCTATACATCATTTTCGTAATATTCTCTCTTAAGGCATTACATGCCGTAAATTTCATACCGGTGGTCCATAACTGTTCCCAGTCAGCAAACATAATATTATGTCCAACATCCTGTGCCCATTTAATCATAACAGACTTCACCGTTTCATCCTGCGTATTCCATTTCAGCAGCAAGTTATACATCTTTGACAAAATCTTAGTTTTAGGTTCTAGCAATTCTGTTTCTAGTTTTGATTTTTCCACCTGGAAACCAATTTTCTTGTCTAATTTAAAAGCCCCCATTATATGATGATAATGAAGCCAGTCTCGCACTTTATCTTTTAATTTTTCAAAACTCTGCAATTTCCATTTGTCTCCTTCTTGGACCAAAATTTCCCAATATTTTGGCCATTTGGACTCCATATTAAGTCTTTTAAAAGCTTTCGCTTCCATTGGTGACAACCACCTTGGGGTTTTATTTTCCAGTAGGTCTTTGTATCTTATCCAAACATTAAACAATGCTTTCCTGACAATATGGTTTTTAAAATCTTTATGTACTTTAACATTGTCATACCACAAGTATGCATGCCATCCAAATGCATTGTTAAATCCTTCAGAACAGTACACAGGATTCCAAATGTGTTCACGCCTGAGATGTGTATCACAGCATGATGATAGCAGCAGCTTTATTTTCAACGATATCCCTAATTATCCATTATCATGTCATTTGCCCTTTTCGAGGCCACTGCACAACCAGTTGACACCTCACTGATTGTCTGGACAGAGCATTTTGTGATTCACACAGAGAAGTCTCTTCCCACCTGCTCTTTAATATTTGGGAAAAGTTATTTGGAGATTTGATCTCTGTGTTGAGTCACAGGTATGCAAATGGCATACAACTTGACCTCCCTTTCCCACCCACCCCCTGTCCCAAGGATCTGTGCTTTTCTTGGACAGGTGTATGGAGGCTGTTTGGAAGATGAGCAAGCTGAAATTTAAACCAGATGAGATGGGAGGTAATGTGGGCTGGGGAGCTGGCTGATGAGGTTACATACCCCCTGAAGGACTAAGTTCACAGCTTTGGGATGGGGACAGGGAGACGACTTTCACTGACTTGTGCTGCTATGCTAGCTGTGAGCCATAAGCACGACCGTATCCAGAGTGGCTGGACCTGACTTCAATTAAACATTCACCAGTGCTAACCAAGTTCAACTACTGTAATGTGCTTCATGTACGGTTATTTTTGAGGATGGTTTAGAAACTTCAGTTGGTGCAAAAAATGGATGCTCCTCTGTTGATGAGGGCTTGAAACTGGAACACATAATGCCGGTTGTGCACCTGTTGCACTGGCTACTAGAATCCACACAATGCATTCCAGTGCATTCACAGTCAGGTAACAAGTGGTTTATATTCCCAGATCAATGGAAGATATAGGGCAGATCCCGTTAGACCTTTGCAGGGGGATTTCTGGCTTGGCAGCAAGGAATCAGGCCAGCCCTCCTTTGTTTGTGAAACAAGTAGGATGACGACATAGAGGTGTTTGTTGGCTGGGAAGGCTTAGCTGAGATGCGAGGTTTCTTTTTATCATAAATGCAAGTGGGAACCTCCAAAGAAGAAGTGAGGCTTTCCCATCATTGCAGCAAAGTCTACGTGGCTTCTGGTAGCAAGTCAGATGTGGATGAATCATCTCCCAAGTTTAGCGGGGACACCAGTGCCTCACCAGAAACAATGAAATGCATCACAAACAGAGGACAAATATTTGCATAGAACTCACGTATCCTCATTTATATGCATAGGCACAAATTTAGAAATGATTACTGTAATGTACATAGAAATAGAATGCCTCTCACCATAGGGGGACCTGGTGACCCATGTTCAGTCTATTCACCAGATGCTTACAGGAAACTTCAAGCTCCTTCCCCAGCTCTCCCTTCTCCCTTATTTTTTTTTTTTAATATTTTATTAAATTTTCATAGTACACAATATACATACAAGATCCCTTCACCAAAAAATAGTACACAAAAAAGCCAGAACAAATACACCAAAAACCAATATAGAAAGAAGGAAGTAAAAAATAAAAAAGGAAAAGAAAAAAACCAACCATTCAATACAATTTTTTTATATATAACTAACTGGACTTCCTCACATCTCCTTTACCCTGCATTATTTATATTAAAAATATCAGCAAATTATTACCTTGTTTCATACCTTATTTTGTAATTTCCAAATATTATACTTCTAAATTTAAGATAATTTTTATCAGTTACTCATACCTTAAATTTAAACATATTATTGCCTTAAATTTCGACCTTTTCTTACTTATAACTTAATTTTCTATTTTACAAAATCTATTTGCTGGAACTGAGATTTTCTAAATCGTGCAAATACTTAACATTCATACAACTTATATTGTTTTTGTAAATAGTCCTTAAACTTCTTCCAATCCTCTTCCGTTGTTTCTTCTCCCAAGTCTCGGATTCTGCCAGTCATTTCAGCCAATTCCATATAATCCATCAATTGCGTCTGCCACTCTTCCAGTGTGGGCAAGTCTTGTGTCTTCCAATACTTTGCAATAAGTATTCTTGCTGCTGTTGTCGCATACATAAAGAAACTTCTGTCCTTCTTTGACACTTTCTGGCCGACAATGCCCAAGAGGAAGGCCTCCGGTTTCTTAACGAAGGTATATTTAAATACCTTTTTTAATTCATTATAGATCATTTCCCAGAAGACCCTCACTTTTGGGCATGTCCACCAGAGGTGAAAGAATGTCCCCTCAGCCTCTCTACATTTCCAACATTTATTATCAGACAGGTGATATATTTTTGCAAGCTTGACTGGGGTCATGTACCACCTGTATATCATTTTCATAATATTCTCCTTCAAGGCATTACATGCCGTGAATTTTATTCCGGTGGTCCATAACCTTTCCCAGTCCTCAAACATAATGTTATACCCAATATCCTGAGCCCATTTTATCATGGCTGATTTAACAGTCTCATCCTGTGTGTTCCATTTAAGCAGCAAGTTATACATTCTCGAAAGTACCTTAGTCTTTGGTTCCAACAGTTCTGTCTCTAATTTCGACTTCTCCACCTGGAATCCTCTCCCTTCTCCCTTAAACCGGGCAGCCCTTTGAGGACTTTTCCAAACTGAGCCTGATGGCCAATGGCTCATCTAGACCAGCATCTTGTTCTCACAGTGGCCAACCAGATGCCTGTGCGAAACCTGTAAGCCGAACCAAGCACAAGAGGACTTTCTGTGGTTTCCCAGCATTGCTGCCTCTGACTGTGGAGGCAGAGCAAAGACACCATGGCTAGTAGCCATTGATAGGCTAACTTGCCTAATCCTTTTCTAAAGCCATCCACGTTGGTGGCCGTCACAACCTCCTGTGGCAGTGAGTTCCTAAGTTTAACTGTGTGCTGTGTGAAGAAGTCCTGTCCCAAATCTTCCAGCTTCATTGGATGTCCATGAGTCCTAGCGTTAGGAGAGAAGGAGAAAAAAACTTTCTCTATCCACTTGTACAATAGATTTGTATGATGGTATTATGATACCAGCAGTTTTATTTTCAATTTCTTTTTCACAGTTGCTGCACACTGGGTGGGCATCTTCACTGAATTGTCCTCTATGACCTCAAGGTCTCATTCCTGGTCAGTCACCACCCATTCAGACCTCATGAGTTTATATGTGAAATTAAGATTTATTTTGCCCTGACACGAATCACTTGTTTACACTGAATTGCATTTGCCATTTTACCACCCATTTGTTCAGTTTGGAGGGGTCCTATGGGAGCTCTTCACAATCCCTTTTCGTTTTAATGACCCCGAACAAGTCACTACTCACTCCTATTTCTAGATTGTTTAGGAACAAGTTAAAAATCACAGGTCCCAAGACCAATCCTTTGGGGACTCCATTTTCTACATCCTGCTTCCTGCAACTTAACTAATTAATCGTCCATAGGAGGACCCCTCCCCTTATTCCATGACTGTTAAGCTTACTCAGGAGTCTTTGGTGAGGTACTTTGCTGAAAGTTTTTTCCAAGCCCAAGTATACTATGTCAACTGGATCACCTCTATATGCTTGTTGACACTCTCAAAGAACTCTAAAAGGGTTGAAAGACAGGACTTTCCCTTACAGAAGCCATGCTGGCTTGTCCTTCTATATACTTGGTTATTTTAACTTTAACAATACTTTTCACCAGTTTTCTTGGGACAGCTAACCAGCCTGTGATTTCCAGGATCCCCCATGAATCCATCCCTGCCATGTGTTCTGGAAAAAATGGGACATCCTGTTTTTTCACATGAGATCATGGTGGCCATTCTTGCGCTATGGTCTCAGCCCCCCAAAAGTGCTTTTAGGGGGCTGCAATCTTGTGGTGTCCCAAAACACATGAGATCACAATCCTGAAAAAACAACAACACTTTTTAGGGGGGGGGGAGGTTGAGAGCATGGTGCAGGTCATGTGACTTGCCTGGGAGCGTGTCCTGGAAGAAGCCCGTTCCAGGTTTTGACCTGAAAAAGTTGGACAGTACGTGAACCCCTGTTAAAAATTGGTGTTACACTTACTACTTTTCAGTTCTCAGGTATGGAGGGTGATCTGAGGGACAAGTTACACATTTTTATTAGAAGATCAGCAATTTCACATTTGAGTTCTTTGAGAACTTTCAGGTTGGTGCTATCTGGACCTGGTGATTTGTCAGTTTTTACTTTGACCACTAGGTCTAGAACTTCATCTCTCATCACCACTATCTGTCTTAGTTTCTCAGATTCGCCTCCAAAAGTTACCGGTAACTCAGACACTGGGATCTGCCCCATATCTTCCATTGAGAAGACAGATGGAAAGAAATCATTCAGCTTCTCAGCAATCTCTTTATTCTCCTTTAGCACACCTTTGAATCCCTTGTCATCTAAGAATCCAACTGCCTGCCTAGACAGTCTCCTGCTGCTAATATATTTAAAGAAGTTGTTGCTGTTAGCAATGTGTTCCTCTGATTCTTTTTTAAGCATCCTTTACTGTCTGCCTGCCAAAGTTTGTGTTTTTGCCAAAGTTTGTGTTTCATTTAGTTCTCTTTATCTGCAAAAGACTTTCATTTTCAAAAGGAAGCCTTCTTGCCTCTAATAGCTTATTTGCTTGTTAACCATGCCAGTGTCAAAAGGAAGCCTTCTTGCCTCTAATAGCTTATTTGCTTGTTAACCATGCCAGTGTCTTCATGGTACCTTTCTTGATCTGCGATATACAGTTGAGTTTCTAATATTGTGTTTTTAAACAACTTTCAAGCATCTTGGAATGACTGACCCTCTTGGTTTTTCCTTTTAACTTCATTTTTACCAATCTCTTCATTTTGTGGAAGCTTCCTCTTTTGAGGTCAAATGTGACTGTACAAAGGTAATATTTACAATGGTTGTTCCACTCATGTTGACCTCTGGCACTGTTCACCATTAGCCTATTGTGCTGGAAGAGTTGGGATGCAATGCAGCTTGCACTGGAGGCTGATGTGAAAGAGAGTCTGCATGTGAAAGAGATGACAGATGGACTAATAATAATAGTAATAATAATTTATTATTTATACCCCACCCATCTTCTGGGTTTCCCCAGCCACTCTGGGCAGCTCCCAACAGAATATTAAAAACAAAATAAAACATCAAACATTAAAAACTTCCTGAAACAGGGCTGCCTTCAGATGTCTTCTAAAAGTCAGATAGTTGCTTATTTCCTTGACATCTGATGGGAGGATGATCCACAGCGCGGGCGCCACAACCGAGAAGGCCCTCTGTCTGGTTCCCTGTAACCTCACTTTTCACAGTGCAGGAACCGCCAGAACGCCCTTGGCACTGGACCTCAGTGTCCAGGCTGAATGGTGGGTATGGAGATGCTCTTTCAGGTATACTGGGCCGAGGCTGTTTAGGGCTTTAAAGGTCAGCACCAACACTTTGAATTGTGCTCGGAAATGTACTAGGAGCCAATGAAGGTCTTTCAGGACTGGTGTTATATGCTCTCGGCGGCCACTCCCAATCAGCCGTCTAGCTGCCGCATTCTGGATTAGCTGTCGTTTCCAAGTCACCTTCAAAGGTAACCCCACATAGAGCACATGGCAGTAGTCCAAGCAGGAGATAGCCAGAGCATGCACCACTCTGGCGACAGTCTGCAGGCAGGTAGGGTCTCAGCCTGTGTACCAGATGGAGCTGGTAGACAGCTACTTCTATGTTTCTTCAACTGTCATTTCTGACCTAACCTGTGTTGAGCTTACCACAGTTGCTGAGGGTTGTTGACCTCTTCCTCTTCCTTCTTCTTTGCCCTCACGTTAGGAGAGAAGCCACCTTTACATGTGTCTCCAGCTGAGATGCAAGAGCAGGCATGGCTCAGGACATCTCTACCTTTGTTAGATACCTCACTCTTGCCTGTCCTTCTTGGACTCGTTCACTAGATGGCAGTGGTCCCCCA
This sequence comes from Podarcis cretensis, assembly GCF_951804945.1. Classification (NCBI taxonomy): domain Eukaryota; kingdom Metazoa; phylum Chordata; class Lepidosauria; order Squamata; family Lacertidae; genus Podarcis; species Podarcis cretensis. The sequence continues at coordinate 35,951,518 of NC_137177.1, forward strand.
CTCTTTCAAAGAGGCGCTGCAGTCTACACCAGCCAGTCCTAGGAAGTGTGTACCAGGTGGGATTGGGAGAATGTGCTGTTGCGCTTGCAGCCTTCCATTCCTCTTATGCCAGAGGTTTTGCATAGTAAGGCGGGAAGCAGATGTTTGTCACCTAACAAGGAATTCCCCAACCTGGGCTGTGCAAAATGGCATTGCACGAGAGGTGGCTGGTCTGTGTTCCTGTGTCTGTGTGCCTAATTCAGCCTTCTCCAACCAAGTGCGCTGTAGATGTTTTGGTCTACAACTCCCATCAGCCTCAGCCAGGCTTATGGGAACTGTAGTCCAAAGTATCTACAGGGCATCAGGTTGGAGAAGGTCGACTTAATCTGATGAAAACAAACATGATGCTAATTGGTGGGTTTTGGGTTGGTTTTTTTTAATTATCCAGTGCAAGGCAAAGAAGTTTAGATAGATGGAAAGAAAGAAAGAAAGAAAGAAAGAAAGAAAGAAAGAAAGATTTTAATAAGGAATGGGGAACATTTATAATTTATCTTAAAAACCTTTGTAAACAGTTAAAATTGTTTGTAGGATTGGAATATCACTTATAGTCTAACAGTGAATTTTGGACACAATGGAGTGGTAAAAGATCTGGATTATCATAAAAGATGCAGGAGGGAGTGATTAACAATAGGACTCACAAAGGGAAGAAGGGAAGTCCAAAAGATTCCTTGGAGTCTTGTTTTTATGTTGTAAGTTGGATAATGTGACTGTAAAATTTTAATTTGAACAACCAAATAAATAATTTAAAGAAAGAAGGAAAGGAAAGGAAAGGAAAGGAAAGGAAAGGAAAGGAAGGAAGGAAGGAAGGAAGGAAGGAAGATAGGAAGGAAGAATGCCCAAATGCCCAAATTCCTGTTTTGATCCCGGAATGTCCCATATTTCGGTCAGGCAGGCACTCTGGTACAAGCACCAGACCAAAAGATGCTCACTCTGGCATTGGTTAGCAGTGTGGTACCAAAGTGCCTTCTGGTTCAGCACTCTGACGCAACTCTGTTGACAATCGTCAGAGCACCTGTCGTTCTTGCTTTTCAGAGTCTGACAGTCGTTTACACCCCCAATGCCCCTTTGCCACCCTCTTGCTTCTTATTGCCCCCTAGGTAATCCCACTGCCCCGCAGGGGGTGCTGCCACCCACTTTGGTCTAAAATAACCTGCCCCCAGTGGCACAGTTAAGTATTACTTCCTCCCACCCCTACTGTGGAGTCAAACAGGCGCAGAAATGCCTATTTTGTTGCTGAGTCGCTACATGTTGCTCATGCATGTATTTGGCTCTTGCATGCTTTTTCCTGTTCCTTTCAGGGAGGCCTGTGCAGGAGAACGTCCCAGGAGATTGGTGCCTCTCGTGTGTTAATGTGTGCATGATGTGATCAGCCGATGCAGGCAGGGGAGAGAATGACATCCGTCCTTTTGATTTCCTGCCTCAGGCACCAGTCTTTTGAGGCCTTGCTGTTTCTTATTCTGCCACCTGGAATAAAGAGCTGCTCAGGGCTGAAAGCCGAAGTCAAGCCTTGGCCGGTGTTTTGATGGCAGGAAAAGGAACAATGTACCAGGTGCGCCCCTGTTATCAGTCTAAAGTGAGGTGTCACCAGCAATTTCTCCTACCTGCTGGGTAATGAGAGCTGGCAGGCTGCTGAGGCAGGCACTTTGGCAAGGCTGCCGCAAATGAGAAATTGCAAAAAGGCAGGGCAGGGAATTTGGGGGGCAGGGCGGGAGAGAGCAAGGGGGGCACTTTGTGCCTTGAAATGCTGTGTGCTTAACCCTTCGGTACCACTTGGGTGGCTCTTATTCTGCGCCCTGCTCCCCCAGGGGGGGTGGGTTCTGAAGCGAGTTCTCATTTGGAATGTAAGAACACCCTCACATGCTCAGTCGTTGAATTGTTGGAAGACTCTGTTAGTCTTGTTTGTTAACATTCAATAAAATTATACACACACGCCTCTAAGCCTTCATTTTTGTAGCTGTAGGATTCCTTCCTAAGAGAGGTTAGTCTGGATTCCTCCTTGTTATCTCTCTGCTGGCAGGCTGAGACCTTCCTGTTGAGACAGGCCTTTGAAATCTAGGTACAGATGAGGCTGACCATGGGGCTTCTGTCAGAGCCATAGGTATTTTAATGCTGATTCTAAAAGCGTTCTGATGTATTTGAGCTATTGTTTTTAACTAGTTTGTCTTTATCATTTTGTATTTTATAATGATTTTTTTTAAAAATGCTGTAAACTTTTTTAAATACCAACTTGGGAGAAAGATGGGCTATAAATACATTAAATAGATAAGCTAAATTATATAAGCCAATTATGCATAAGCCAAAATGCAGGGAATACACTTTGTTTTAGCCAGAATATACTGCCTGCCAGTTTCATTGGATGATCCTGTGTTCTAGTATTGTCAGAGGAGGAATCATAGAATTGTAGAGTTGGCCGGGGACCCCAGGGGGCGACTGCTGCTGCTGCTGCTGCTGCTGCTGCCTGCTTGAGTGTTGGGAAGACCGCTCCCTCTCCTGCCAACTCCATCCGGCCTAGGGGGCGGGGCCTGCACTCACACCCACAGCATAAGAGGCCTGAGAGAGGCCTCCGGGACACGACTGCTGCTGCTGCTGCTGCTTGCGTGAGTGTTGGGAGGACCGCTCCCTCTCCTGCCAACTCCATCCGGCCTAGGGGGCGGGGCCTGCACTCACACCCACAGCATAAGAGGCCTGAGTAGCTACCGGCAGCAATGGACAAAATGGTTTTAAATGTTTTAATCGCTTTTAATTTGCAGCACTTTAAATGGTGGTTGTTGTTTTTTATAATATTATATTATTTCATTATTTTATTTTTGCTTGGGGTGGGATAAGCACTGAGTCAGCACTATTGTTCCTTGTTTTGCTTTGTTTTGTTTTGTTTTGTTTTGTTCTGTTTTGTTTTATTATTATTATTATTCTGTTAAATTATTATATAGTTTGTATTTTGCCTTTTAAGGGGGAGGGTCATGGCTGCCTGGGAGTGGGCCTCAGCCAATAGATTGGGTGGGGCAGGTTCCACAGGGGGAGATGTATTGGGACACCCGATCTCAGTGATCACGGGCAGGAGGAGGAGTTATGCTAAGACCAGACCATGTCATTACCGAGGAGGCAGGTTTAGTCGTTGTTTGAGGACTATCCCTGCCTCCAGGTCTGGTCCTGACCGGAAGGATACAGTAATCAGCAAGGGAAACCCACATGACCTGAAAGTGTTGCTGTGCAATGCCAGGTCAATGATGAATAAAACCACTGCCATCCACGACCTGATTGTGGATGGAGGATTTGACCTGGCATGTGTGACAGAGACCTGGTTGGATGAGGCAGATGGGCCTGTCCTTGCCGCTGCTTGCCCACCAGGTTTCTCTTACGCACAGCAACCCAGGTCATGTGGGCGGGGAGGGGGGGTTGCAGCGATTTTTAGGAAGTCATTAGTCTGCACCAGGTGTCCTATTGGGAAGACCCAGTTTTCTGAGTGCATGTTCTGGAAGTTGGGCAATAGGGGCAGTACAGGATTCCTACTGGTGTACCGACCTCCCCGCTGCACCAAGGATTCCCTGCCCGAGCTGCTTCAGGTCGTGGCGGATATACTCCTGGAGACACCTAGCTTGGTTGTCCTGGGGGATTTTAACATCCATGCCGACACGACCTTACAAGGGGCAGCTCGGGACTTCGTGGAAAGCATGGCCTCCATGGGGCTGTCCCTGAATAAGTTTGGCCCAACTCATAGCCACGGACATGCCTTAGACTTGGTGTTTACCTCTACGGATGTTGGTGATCTGACATTAACTAAAAGCGAAACAAAAGAAGTGCCATGGTCAGATCACTTCCTGGTGCAACTGGACTTCTCCGCAACCCTTCCCCTCCGCAGGGAGGTGGGACCGATTCGGATGGTCCGCCCCCGCCACTTAATGGATCCAATTGGCTTCCAGAGAGTGGTAGGGGATGCTTTATCCCAAGTTGATGGCCTTTCAGCTGATTCCCTGGTGGCACGCTGGAATGCGGAGTTAACCAGGGCTATTGACTGTCTGGCTCCGAAGCGCCCTCTCCGATTGCATGGAGCCCGGACAGCCCCGTGGTTCTCCCCGGAGCTGAGGGTGATGAAACAATCGTTGAGACGGCTAGAGCGCCGGTGGCGGAAAACTCATTCTGAATCAGACCGGACACGGGTTAGAGCTCAACGTCGAGCCTACCAAGTGGCAATGGCGACGGCGAAGAGGGCCTTCTTCGCCGCCTCCATTGCATCTGCAGAAAACAGCAGCAGGACACTTTTTCAGGTGGTTCGCAGTTTATCGGAACCACCTGTACCACCGGGGCCTGGTAGGGACCCCAAGATCTCCTGCAATGCTTTTGCAAAGTTTTTTGCAGATAAAATCGCTCAGATTCAGAAGGAAGTAGACTCCACAGTGGGAGCAGGGCCAGGGCGGGAGAGTGCTAGAGTTCTGTCTGGTCCTGTTATATGGGATCAATTCCAATCTGTTACCTCCGAGGATGTGGACAGGCTGCTTGGACGAGTGAAACTGACCACCTGTCTTCTTGATCCTTGCCCATCCTGGCTGATAAAAGCGAGCCGGGAAGGGCTGGGCGATGGGCTTTGCGGGGTGGTGAATGCTTCCCTCTGTGAGGGAGCCTTCCCAGACCCGCTGAAAGAGGCGGTCATTAAACCGCTTCTTAAAAAAACATCTTTAGACCCGGCCAATTTGGCCAACTATCGCCCAGTCTCAAATCTTCCATTCTTGGGCAAGGTGATTGAGCGGGTGGTTGCTGAACAACTCCAAGCACGCCTGGAGGAAACGGACCATTTGGATCCCTTCCAATCGGGATTCAGGCCTCACCATGGGACTGAAACTGCCTTGGTCGCGCTGGTTGATGATCTCCGGCGGGCTAGGGACAAAGGTGAGAGCTGTTTCCTAGTTCTGCTGGATCTCTCAGCGGCCTTTGACACCATCGACCATAACATCCTTCTGGACCGTCTAGAGGGGCTGGGAGCTGGGGGCACTGTTATACAGTGGTTCCGCTCCTTCCTCCTGGGCCGTGTTCAGAAAGTGGTGGTGGGGGATGAGTGTTCAGACCCTTGGGCCCTCACTTGTGGGGTACCTCAGGGTTCCGTCCTCTCCCCCATGCTTTTTAACATCTATATGAAGCCGCTGGGAGAGATCATCAGGGGGTTTGGACTGGGTGTTCATCAGTATGCAGATGACACCCAGCTCTACCTCTCCTTTAAATCAGAACCAGTGAAGGCGGTGAAGGTCCTGTGTGAGTGCCTGGAGGCGGTTGGAGGTTGGATGGCGGCTAACAGATTGAGGTTGAATCCTGACAAGACAGAAGTACTGTTTTTGGGGGACAGGAGGCGGGCAGGTGTGGAGGATTCCCTGGTCCTGAATGGGGTAACTGTGCCCCTGAAGGACCAGGTGCGCAGCCTGGGAGTCATTTTGGACTCACAGCTGTCCATGGAGGCGCAGGTTAACTCTGTGTCCAGGGCAGCTGTCTACCAGCTCCACCTGGTACGCAGGCTAAGACCCTACCTTCCCGCGGACTGTCTCGCCAGAGTGGTGCATGCTCTGGTTATCTCACGCTTGGACTACTGCAACACGCTCTACGTGGGGCTACCTTTGAAGGTGACCCGGAAACTGCAATTAATCCAGAATGCGGCAGCTAGACTGGTGACTGGGAGTGGCCGCCGGGACCACATAACACCGGTTCTGAGAGATCTGCACTGGCTCCCAGTACGTTTCCGAGCACGATTCAAAGTGTTGGTGCTGACCTTTAAAGCCCTAAACGGCCTCGGTCCTGTATACCTGAAGGAGCATCTCCACCCCCATCGTTCAGCCCGGACACTGAGATCCAGCGCCGAGGGCCTTCTGGCGGTTCCCTCATTGCGAGAAGTGAGGCTACAGGGAACCAGGCAGAGGGCCTTCTCGGTAGTGGCGCCCGACCTGTGGAACGCCCTCCCATCAGATGTCAAAGAGATAAAGAATTACCTGACATTCAGAAGACATCTTAAGGCAGCCCTGTTCAGGGAAGTTTTTAATATGTAATTCTGTATTGTTTTTAACACTGATTGGGAGCCGCCCAGAGTGGCTGGGGAAACTCAGCCAGATGGGCGGGGTATAAATAATAAATTATTATTATTATTATTATTATTATTATTATAGTCCAACCTCCTGGAATGCAGGAATCTGAGTGAAGGAATTCTCTTCTTTCTTTCCATGTACGTGGCTCAACTTCTGCTTCTTCATTATGCAAATGATGTGGCTCTTATTTCATTCTCCCAAGCTGGTTTGAGAAGATTATTTTCCAAATCTGCGAAAGAATCCCTGGCAGATGGCCATCCAACCTCTGTTTAAAAACCTCCAAGGAAGGAGAGTTCATCATATTCGGAGGTAGTTTTTTTCACTGGGGAATGGCTCTTACTGTCTGAAGGTTCTTCCTAATGTTTAGTCGGAATCTTCTTTCTTGTCATTTGAATCCATTGCTCCATCTTCCATGTGATAGACCTTCAGATATTGGAAGGTGGATATGATACCACTCCTTCTCCAGACTTCTCTTCTCCAGGCTAAACATCCCCAACTCCAAATTCCCTCAAGTAGTAGTAACCTTGTACCGCACACTCTTTCCGACACCTGATGGATTAGACTTTCCCCTGCCAACAAAACATACCTTTCCCACAGATGTTGCACAAGCCTTCCCTTTGGCATCTGGCATTTTTGATGCCATCGCAGGAAATTCAAGCAACGGCCTTGTGAGTGCACTTATTGCTGGCAAATGTTGATCTGTCTCAGATGGAAGCAAGCTCACTGCCAGGATTCAATCCACAATTCTTCTTTTGCTGCACCTGGCGCCAAATTCCAGCCAGTCAACTCTCACTCTGACTTGTTAGTTGTTCTTTCAAATCCCAGACTCAATGTGGCCACCTGTTCCTTCTTGGTGGTAAGGGACAGGCACTCTGCATATGTTCAACAACACTCTCCATTATCAGCTTACATGTCGCTAAGCTGAGTCCTGGCGCCGAGAGCCGCTTCTTGAGCCAGCCACAGATGCACCTGTCAAAAATGAAAATAATGGCTTTATAAAAAGGCAACACAGATTTCCCCCTCTCTTTTCCTTGCAGCTCATGAAGCAGTACTTGCGTATCCCAGTACTTGTCCTCTTCCCACAATGCATCTTTCTTGGTCCCTAATGGGTTTTCCAAGCCAAAAGGATTATGGGTGAGAAAGCCTTTAATACTGTCTCATGCTGAAAGCAGGTTGCAAAATTTTCTGAGGCTGAGAACTACCCTGACGGTGGGGCAGCCTCGGAAGCATCAGCCTGGGGAATGCTGAATGAATGAGCCAGAGGGCCATCTCACTGGGGTAAGAGATGTAGGCTTCTGCCAGCTGGTCACTGTAAACAGGAAAAGTTGCCTAAATTTTGCTTTGATGTCTCCAAGATGTGAAAGGGAAAAAAGAGCATATCTGTGCTGTGCTTAAACACCTTTTGCAATTAGCTAAGTTGGTTAGAGTTTGGTGCTGACAACACCAAGGTTGCAGGTTTGATATGGGACAGCTGCATATTCCTACACTGCAGGGGGTTGGATTAGATGATCCTCAGCTCTGCAATTTTATGATTTTAATACAACTTTAGCTGTCTAGACATCCCCAGAGAATCCTGGGAATCGTTCAAGAGCTGCCTGCTAGGTCCCCTTTGGGCCAAATGGAAGTTGTAACCCCAGAAATCTGTGATTTCCCCTGGATCACACACTGTTACAGGCAGGGTCAGTTTGAGATTGTGACCTGTGCGCAGGGCGAGGGAGTTCTAATCCTTCACACCAGCTCTGCAACTTGCTCTAAAATGCTCTGTTCTCAAGAATGGATGCCATTAGAAATGTGATATTTCTAATTAGTTGCAGGTCCCTTCTAGATTCTACCCAGAAGAGCCAGTTTCTTAGTTGACACTTATTCAAGGTCAAAGCAGAGCTCAGTCTTGGAAAATAATAATAGTCTAAAACATCTTGACAAGCTGCTTTCCAGAGCAAAAAGCAGGAAAATGGCCAATAGGCATACAGTGGTACCTTGGTTGTCAAACTTAATCCGTTCCGGGAGTCCGTTTGACTCCTGGAACCGTTCGAAAACCAAGGCGCAGCTTCTGATTAGCTGCAGGACCTTCCTGCACCCAATTGGAAGCTGCAGAAGCAGTGTTGGAAGTTCGCCTTCCAAAAAAGTTTGTAAACCAGAACACTTACTTCTGGGTTTGTGGCATTTGGGAGCTGATTTGTTTGGGAGCCAAGCCGTTCTACAACCAAGGAACCACTATAGTTGGATTTTTAAAAATATACTTTAACTCAGTGCAGTCCGCTCTTGCCTTAAATGTTGGCCACCCGGATTCTGTACAAAGAAGAGCTGCTGATATTCCTGATGGTATATAGCTTCTGATTTTTAAAAAAGTTCTGCACAGTTTCCAAAACTTTAATGGACTTAGAATCAGAGTCCCAGATTTCAATGTCACAGAGCATTTGAGTAAGTACTTTATTACCAAATATCTTTAGGGCAGGTTCAATCAGCTGCCCTCCCTTATTATAACATAAATTCGTCAGTGCCCAATAGTTTTGTGTGCTTTGACTTTCACTGCCTCCATATAACACTTCCAAGAGAGGCTTTCATTTAAGAGTATACCCAGGAAGTGCTTTTTTTGGGGGGGGACGACGACGCAGGGGTACGCATACCCCTAAAAATTTTGTGAATCTAAGTTTGGCCTCATTGAGGGGCAGTATTTCAGTATGAGTAGGAAAATGAGAGTACCCCTAAACATTTTTTTTAAAAGAAAAAAGCACTGTGCAACCCAGGTATCAAAGTGAGTTAGTTTGTTCTATAGCCTGCTGATCCACCTATAGCTAGGATTGTGTTGCGAAAAATCACACTCTTGGTCTTAGAGTAATTTATAGATATGCATTTCTGCTTACAGTAAGTGCTGGAAACCTCCAAGAGATTTTTGAGGCCCAGTTGGGACCACAAATAAGAATAAGAATAATAAAATTATTCTTAATGTTCTTAGTATATTTCCTTATAATACAGTTAAGGTTCAAACATTGATCACTGTTATTGTGTCATCCTCTGTATTTTGCTTGTTCTTCATGGATAATATTACTTTGCAAACAGTCTGATAATTTTTGAGGGAAATGCCATGCGTATAGCTTCGAGGAGATGCCTAACAAACTAATTGGCCAGTAGTTTTGTGGACCCTTCCTATCTCCTTTCTTATAAATCAGGAAAATCATACTCATTTTTCATCTAGAGGGCATTTGGCCTGTGTTGTTTATGGTAGTAAGTGAGCCAACCAGGATAGACACCCATCATTCTATGTATTCCTTATAGAGCTCAGGTGGAAGCATATCTTGCTCTACCTCGGGATTGAACCTGGAACCTCCTTGGGGCAAAACAGGTGCTCTGCCCCTGGGCCCTGGCCTTTCCATCTATAGCCTCATACCTCCACACCTTTGGGAGAGGGCTGCCTGGTATGTATTGCTGCTCATTTTCTGTCCAGGTCCTTCAACTGCTAATGGGGTGTCCGTTTTCCACTCTGCTTCTAATCTGCACCTGGCAGGTTGTCAACCTTTCGAGGAAACTAGGCCACAAGTGCCAGGAGAGCAATTATTTTTATCCTGTTCAAAGAAGCATCCTCAAACACATGGCAAAGTGCCAGCAGTGTTTACTGGGCTGGGTGAAAATATCCGGTGGTTATTGACTCACATTCAGAAGTTGCAAAAGGAGGCCTGTTAGCTTTGAAAGAGCAGCAGGCAGAGTTCCCGGAAGCTTGAGCAGACGTTATTTTCCTTCTCCAATAAGCCTCCTCCCTTCATAACGCTGCAAAGAGCCCCTGCAGACCTTTAATAATATCTGACCCCAGTCTAGGAAACCTCACCCAGCTGATACAGACATAAATGCTGGCATTTGTGGCAAATGTTAGCTCCTTTCAAAGCTATTGCGTCCCTGGCAAAGGTTCAGAGTCAAGAGCCATCAATTCCTCCCTCCCTTGCACAAGGTCATAAAAAGAACTGGCTGGATCAGCCCAATGGTCCATCTCGTTCAGCATCCTCTTCTCATAGTGACCAATCAGATTCCTCTTCCAGAAGACCTGCAAGGAGGACCTGAGCACAAGATCACTTTTACCTCCTGTGGTTTCCAGCAACTGATATTCAGAAGCATTAGAGCCAAGCCACCAAGGCTAGCAGCCCTTGAGAGCCCTGTCCTCCATGAATTTGTCTAATCCTCTTTTAAAGCCATCTAGGTTGGTGCCCACTGCTGCCTCCTGTGGGAGGGAGTTCCATAGTTTAACTATGTACAGAGTGGAGAAGGACTTTATTTTATGTGTTTTGAATCTTCCAATGTTCAGCTTCATTGGATGTCCACAAATTCTCGTGTTATGAGCGAGGGAGAAAAACCTTTCTCTACTCACTCTCTCCATGCCATGCATAATTTTACAAAGTTTTATCATGTCACCTCTTCCTTGCCTTTTCTGTAAACTAAAAAGCCCTGTATGCTGCATCCTTTCTTCATAGGGCAGTAGCTCCAACCCCTTGATCATTTTTGCTTGCACTTTTCTGAATCTTCTCCAACTCTACAGTATCCTTTTTGATCTGAGGCAACCAGAACAGTAGACAGGATTTCAAATGTGTTTTTACCATAAAGTTGTATAATGGCACCATGATACTGGCAGTTTTACCTCCTCCCACATTTCCTTGTTACTTTGTCCCTGGGAACTTGGCATCAACTGCCCCTTGAGATAGCTGACCGCTGCAGGCTGCATTGCTAGAACTGCCTGCCTTTCTTACCAAAACCATGAGGCAGTTGCCACCTTGCCCCAGCCCCTTCTGGTGTTTCTGAGTTGGCCACATTTGCCTTCTAAATACACACAATCAGCTATTTGGGTGGGCAGAATGTCGTGTTTTAGTTTGTACGCATCTGTTTGGATGGATACATAAGAAGAGCCTAGCTGCTGGACCATTTGTTGTTGTTGTTTAGTCGTTTAGTCGTGTCCGACTCTTTGTGACCCCATGGACCAGAGCACGCCAGGCACTTCTGTCTTCCACTGTCTCCCGCAGTTTGGTCAGACTCATGTTGGTAGCTTCGAGAACACTGTCCAACCATCTCGTCCTCTGCCATCCCCTTCTCCTTGTGCCCTCCATCTTTCCCAACATCAGGGTCTTTTCCAGGGAGTCTTCTCTTCTCATGAGGTGGCCAAAGTATTGGAGCCTCAGCTTCAGGATCTGTCCTTCCAGTGAGCACTCAAGGCTGATTTCCTTAAGAATGGCTAGGTTTGATCTTCTTGCAGTCCATGGGACTCTCAAGAGTCTCCTCCAGCACCATAATTCAAAAGCATCAATTCTTCGGCGATCAGCCTTCTTGATGGTCCAGCTCTCACTTCCATACATCACTACGGGGAAAACCATAGCTTTAACTATACGGACCTTTGTCATAGGACTGCAGAATTGGAAGGAACCCTGAGCGTCATTTAGTCCAACCTCCTGCAATGCAGTGGTCCAGCAGTCTGCTCTTACAACGGCCAGCCAGATAGCTGTGGGAAACCTACAAGCAGGACCCAAGTGCAATAGCACTCTTTTGGTCATAATTTCCTGCAAATGGAATATCACTGACACCAGAGGTAATATATTTATATATATCCATTAATATGTTTGCACACGCACACATAGGCACAACAAGAGATAGTGAAGGTCTCTCTGGGAGTTTGTGGCAGGACCTGAGGGATTTTGCTTGCTAAGACAAGGGGTTATTTCTTTGGCTGGTTGCTTGCAGACCTTTTGCCTATAAGCAGGGCTGTGATTCTGCGAAAGTCCAGAAATGCTGCAGAATGTATTGTTGGTCACAGGACTGTGCTTCCCAAGAGCCTGGGCTTTTACATCAGCAAAACGAAAGCAAGTTTCTAGGTCTTATGATCCTCTTAGGATTGACAGGACCTGCTTGAAAATGTGTGAGCAGTATCTGGTGAAATCTGACCCCCAATGGGTGACTGAATAAGATTTCCAGGGAGCAAAGAGGGGTGTCAAGGCAGAAAAGGGCTGTAGATGAGCAATGAACCTCCTCCCATAGAATCATAGAATTGCAGAGGTAGAAGGCCCCCCTGCAATGCAAGAGATTATGACTGTTATGTACTGACTCCAAGTATATTTCAATGACTGCAGAATATTTTTTGCAAAGCAAGATAAACCGTGTACACGTGCTTGCTTGGTATAATTTATACAGAATTCAGAATCCCACTTTTGTTGTATAAGGAAGAGGGACATCTGGCTGCAGGTTTGTGACTTTCTTTTGGTACAGCCAGCCTAAGACGCACCATCCTGCTTACTATCCAAGCCAAAGCTGGAGCTTCTTGGCAAGTCTTCTCTGTCCTTCGCGGAGCACGTCTTTATAAATATTTCACTGTGGTGACACCAGACAGGAATCCCAAAGGCAGCTGTAATCGATGCTTTGTAAAACGGTGAATTGTTCCTGACAAAACATTGGAAACCATTTAGGAAAGGATGAATAAAACATGCTGGAGTCACGTGCCGGTTAGACATTTGCCGATGTTCGAGATCTTGAAAGCTATTCATCCCACAAAGTCTGCTCCCGGTTCTTGTCAAAAAATTTTGCTCTCAGAAACTGAGTGGAGAATTCCACATCTTTCCCCCCTCCCCCCCCATGCCTGGCACTTGCTCAGAAGGAGTTTCTCCACATTGGACAGCATGGCAATAGCAGCACTGAAATGAGAGCAGGCAGAATCTCCTGTCCACTCAGGTGAGAGGCAGGCAAGCTCCAAGCCATCATGGGAACTTGGTTCAACTGCACATTGAAATATCCCTTGAACTGCACCCATGGGGCACTGGAGGCAGTACCCAGTAGCATCCAATAGCACCCCTTCTTTGTGCCTACCGTCTAGCATCCTCAAACCCAGCAATTGACTCTGTTTAGGGCCATCTGCCTGGCTCGTCTCGTCCTGACCTATATCATAATGCCATTATAGAAATCTATGGCGCGGCTGCATTTGGAATCCTGTGTGCAGTTCTGGTCACCTCACCTGAAAAAGGATATTGTAGAGCTGGAAAAGGTTCAGAAAAGGGCAAGCAAAATTATCAGCGGGGTGGAGTCACTCCCCATTGAGGAATGGTTGCAGCCTATGGGGCTTTTTAGTTTAGAGGCAACATGAAAATGTAAAATAATGCACGGCAATGCAGAAAGTGGCTAGAGAAAGGCTCTCATAACACCAGAACTCATGACAGCTAATGAAAGAGAATGTTGGAAGATTCAGAACAGATAAAAGGAAGTCCTTCCTTGCACGGCACATTGTTAAACTGTGGAACTCCTGCAGGAAGCAGTGGTGGCTACCAACCTGGATGGCTTTAAAAAAGGATGAGACAAGTTCATGGGAGGAGTGAGCGATCAATGGCTACCAGTCGTGATGGCTGTGCTCTGCCTCCATGGTTAGAGGCTGCCATGCTTCTGAATGCTGACTGCTAGAAACCACAGGAGGGCTCTTGTGCCTGATTCCTGCTTGCTGGTTTTCCACTGAGGCATCTGTTTGGCCACTGTGAAAACAGGATGCTGGACAAGATGGACTATTGGCCTGATCCAGCAGGCTTTTCTTACATTCTTATGACCTAGCACTCGCCATAGCACCATCACCAGGCTCTTCCCCACACTGCTTCTTCTCTCCTGATTGTAGAGAGTTGAACCAGAGGTACAAGAAGTATTTTTTAAAAAAATATAGTTAAGGAAGGTTTCCTGGACCAGCCATGTCTCGTTAGCAGGATGCCTTGCAGCCGCAAGGCTTCAGTCAATGCTCTGAAAAGTTCACAAGGACAACCGCGTTACTGTGAGGTTTGCTGATTTCATGGATTCGCGGTGCAAAATATATTGAGAGAGGACTGTCAACACTGCCCAGATCTCTGCCGAAGTCCCTCAGCTGCCATCTCTCTTATTAGTTTAAGTGTAACTCAATTTGTCCATTGATCAAAGCCAGAGTTCAGTGGAAAAGGGGACCAGGGAGAAATCATCAAACTTACTGCAAGTGTCACTCTGGGGTTGCAAAGCGAGCACAGTTGCACTGCCACTTTTCCAGCCGTTTATGATTTAAAAAAGGAGGCATGCTGGGCTTATGTCAGTGTGGATGGCAGGGGGCCATTCAGGAAGTAATGGGCAACCAGCCCCCTATATGCCTGGACTTCATGAATTATGATAGCTAGGCTGTACCTCCGCAGGTGGAGGCAGCAATGCTTCTGAATACAGTAGGATCACAGCTTAAATGGATTTTACTTACATGACTGTAGTTTTATGCACATGGACATTTTTTTAAGGGGTGGAAGGAATGGGTGGGGGGAAAGCATCAGAAGGGGCTGCCTGGGATCTTGCAAGCATCCAGGGCCTGTGCCTGCATTTCCCAGAGCCAGGCAAGCAAGCCAGAGAGCTTAAAAAACTCTTTCCGTGCAAGGTTTTCCCACTGTGGAAAGGGTTTTAAAGACTACTGCCTTGTTTTTTGGGCTCTGGGAAGGTCAAGTGTGGTTTCTGCTGGCCTTCATGAGATCTTGCGCTGAAACCAGAAGGTAAAATTGCTTACATGGTTCCAGGGGGTCATTCTGACTTTACATGATTTTGCCTTTACACCCCCCCCCCACAGAATGAAGTCCTCATGCGAGGCACATTCCTACTGCTGGAAACCACAGGTCCTTTGTGCTCAGGTCCCGCGTGAAGGTTTCCCACAGGCATCTGGGCGGCCACTGTGGGAGCAGGATGCTGGACTGGATGGGCCATTGCCCTGATCTGGCAGGCTTTTCTTATGTTCTCTTGTGAAACCGCCTCCAATGCCCATTCAGGTGATAGACAGATAATTTATTACGGTCAAAGAGCAGCTCACATAACATAACACAATAAAAACAGCATTCATAAAGATAAAATATACAATCAGAGCAGATTGCAGCAATAGCTCATGAGTTAAAATTGAGATATGTACATACACCTGTACAGCTGAGATTTGGGCTACCATAAAAAAATTGATCCTGAGGCTCCCCAAAGGGCGACTTCAGCATTTCCCTAGTAAGCTATTTTATTCTAGAGGATGATCTGTGCCTACAAATCTGGGCGCAGAATCTGGCTACCAGCCAGGTCGTCTTGTGATCTTTACCTAAGAGGAGCAAAGGATCAATGGTGTCTCTACGAATCTCAATATAAAAAGGACATCTAAAAAAATATATGTTTGGGGCTTGTCCATTCAGGTGTTTTTTCTTGCCACACGGTGGCGGCAGCAGCCTCCTCCTCCTCCTCCTCTTTTTCTGACCCAGCAGGAGAGAGTGAAATAGCTGTGATTTTCATAGCGGGGACTAAATCATGCTGTGAAATTTCCAGTTCCAAAGCATAAGCAGTGGGGGAAGGAAAGGGAGGTCTCCCCCCTGCCCCACTTTCCTGTGCTCCCTGGGGAATTATTGCACCCAGCTAATGTGTGAGATGCAGCAGGTGAGCGAGGTGGAAAAGGGGGCTTAGGGGGTAAGGAGACATGATCCTCAGAAGAAGGCAATAGCCAAGAATAGTCTGCAGGACCCCAAAACCATGGTTCTGCTTTCAGGTCAAAAGCAGGCATCTCCTCAGAGATAGACCATTCCTTAATCAGGAGGAATCAACTACCCAAACATGGCAGCTTCTAAAGTCTCTCCTTCTGCTCCCCACCTGGAAGGAAAGATTCTCTACACCACATCTACTCACTTAAAGAAAAAGGAGAGTGCCAAGTGAGGTAGTTTTGTTCATAGCTGACAACTTTCAGATTTGAAAATAAGGGATCAGCAGCCTCACCTGTCCTAGGGACAGTGTACGGGATATCTTAACAATCCAGGATAGCAGCGGGAAATGGTGCTGGAATAAGGGAATTTCCTGCAAAAGAAGGGAAGGTTGACAGCTACGGTTTTGTTTGTCCCGCGATTCCTCCTCCCTCCTCAGTCTCAGAAGTGTTACTTGCACCTGCTCAAAAAGGAACTGTGCACATGGTCGCAATTATTATTACTGCACAGATTTTCAGGGTAGAACCATTATATTGGCAGATCAACATGATAAAGCTACAGCTCATTTGACAGTTCCACCACGGCATGGTGTAGAGGAAGAAGTTTTCCTTCCTCTCTAGAGCCCAGCAGGGCTGTCCAGTGAAGCTGAACACTGAAAGAGCCAAGATGGACAAAAGGAAGGCATTCTTCTCACAGCACGTAGTTAAAACTGTGGAACTTGCTACCACAAGATGCAGCAATGCGGTGGGGCAGGAAGGTGTTTCGGCAAGCGGGAATGGAAACCGCTGTTGCACAGGCACAGGAAGCAACTCTTTGATCTCCCCAAGAGCTCACTGGGGAAGAGGGTTGAGATGGGAAACAGGAAGTGGGGGGCTTGAGTTTTGCTGGGATGAGGAATGGACATTTGCCAATCCCTTTTCAGTAACCCAGGCCATGTGCACAGAGACTGAAGGAACTGTAGGTTAAGGCACAAGTGCAGGATGCGTGAGGTTTCTAACCTGTAGGCTCTCATGTGACCAACCTGTGACCCTGCAGGGCAGAAAGGGTGACCAGTGGGCCAGACATGTGGTGGGGATTTCCTGGTGTCCATCTGTGCTGCCGGTGCACGGTGGAAACTTACCCGCATGTTGGAATCTCAAGATCAAAAACCTCCGTGCTTTCTGCACAATGCAGGCTTCCCCTCTCGCCGCTCTGTGGGGGACGCTGTGGCAACCAGTTGAGGGAAGGCAGGTCAGTTAGCCAATGCACACTTTCCACATTTGTGGGTTTGGCAGATGCCTGCAGGGCTGGGAGCTGCACTCTGAGGCATAACCTCCCCGCTTACCTGGCATTGCAGAACTTTTGTGAGCCGTTTTCTCACGGAAACCTTGTGGAAACCTTGGGAGTGGGACAACCTTCTGGAAATGACAAAACATGTAGTATGTTTTTAGTACTGCTACTTGCCACTCCATCTCTGAGTGGTAAGAGACCCCAAGGCTTCCTGCACTTACCCAGCGTTTGGTTCCCTTGGGATGAAGGCCAGTGGAGATAGTGTCTTTAGGATAGATGGTGCTATTTACACATGTATACAACCCAAGCATAGGAGAGAGAGGCTCACAGCATTAACAGATCTTGCTTTTCCATTAGTCACAGCTTCTGATTTGGCACAGAGCAAGCAAATCTCTGTGTATCCAGCTTCCAGCTCAGCTCTCTCACACTGCTCTGGCTATTGTTCTCCTCCCTAGCAGCTAGGTGAGGGTGGAGGCAGAAGCAGATTTAGGGCAGCCTGACTGGTTTCCCTGCACTGGGTGCTGAGTGGAGGGGGTGCCTTCTCAAAGCCCAGTAAGCGCTTGACCCAGCTTCAGGAAGGAGGCGTGAGCTGCTCTGACAGGGTCCTAGAGTCCTTCCACCTCCCTGCCAAAGTCCTTTTACCTCCTTCCTAAAGCCCAGCACCTCTCTTACCTGGCTCTGGGAAGGCAGCACGAGGGCTGGGGGTGTTTGTCAAATTTCCACCTCATACAAGGTGCCATATTACCAAGGTCTGCCCCTGGTGGAGCAAAGGTCCACTCATTTGTTCTATGGAACAGAACAACTTCTTTGGTTATGTTAATTGTGGTGCTTAAATAGTAGTCAATTCACTGGTACCTCTGGATATGAATGGGATCTGTTCCAGAGCCCCGTTCGCACCCAGAAGCAAACGTAACTAGCGACGGCATGTCTTCGCATGCGTGCATCACTTTCCGCCGCTTCTGTGCATGCGTGTGATGTCATTTTGAGCGTCTGCACATGCGCAAGGGGCGAAATCCGGAAGTAACGTGCTCCGTGTAACTCGAACGCGCTCAACCCGAAGCGCATTCAACCTGAGGTATGACTGTACCATTACCGAGACCAGGGTTTCCCAAACTTGGGTCTCTAGCTGTTTTTGGACTACAAACCCCATCATCTCTTAACACTGGTTATGCTAGCTAGGGATGATGGGAGCTGTGGTCGAAAAACGGCTGGAGACCCAAGTTTGACAAAACCTAACCTAGACAAAGGGACTTGTTTGGCTCTCATACATTCTACCCTAATAATACAGTATCCCAAGAATTGGATGGGACTCAAAAATAAAAATAAATATAATATAATATAATATAATATAATATAATATAATATAATATAATATAATATAATATAATATAATATAATATAAAATTTATTTGTACCCCGCCCATCTGGTTGGGTTTCCCCAGTCACTCTGGGCGGCTTCCAAAAAAGATTAAAAATACATCAAAATGTCACACATTAAAAACCTCCCTGAACAGGGCTGCCTTCAGATGTTTTCTAAATGTGAGGTAGTTGTTTATCTCAAGGCATCATCTAGACTGACCCTTCAAACCCACAACAGTACTTTTAGCGAGAAGTACTGGAAATCCATTTTTGAAAGAATTCATACCTGAAAACCAAAGCATCTTGAACACTTAAAAAGTGATTTCTAAAACAATTGAAAATATTTGCTTCTGTTTCTTATGAAATACAGACTGCTTTGCCCATAGGTAAGTGTAATGCCAGCTGCCCACCTTGTGTCTTTTCTGTTATCAATGTTTCAGGAAAGTGATGCTGCCCAAACAAAGTGGCTGTAGAAATTTCTCACCTCCCCTTCCCAAGCTGCTAAACAAGAAGTATGAATTGCCTTCTTCAGACATGTCACCCTAAGGTAATTCAGATAATAACAAAATGGCCCATAATTGACCTTAATGAGCATCCTGCTGTCAAATTAAAGCCATTTGGCCCCCCGAGGAAGGGGAGATGGAGACGGCAAGGGGAGCGAGGCTTGGCTATTATGATACTTGATTATGGAAAGTGGCTTCCTGGGGCGGCTGTCCATCTTGGGGACGCACGCAGATGTCATATGAATAGCGCAGATCGCATGTGGCATTGCTGATAGTCTGCCTGGTGAGAGCGAGGCCTCTCAGCTGGTGGAAACAAAGCTTGCGATGCTTCTCCAGAGCTCTTCCACAGGGGCCTGGGCCCCTGAACCCCAGCAAGGGCGGGGGGAGACAGAAGGAAAGCCATGATTTAATTTCAAAAGGGGGAAAAGCCCAGAGCATCCTTTTTTAACACCACCCACCCAAATATCAGCCTGGCAAGTTGCTGAATGTAGTGTTAGCCTTGATGTAAGGAATGATATTTCAAAGCTTGCCAGTTCTTTCTTCATCATATACATGAAAAAGCTGTCCAGATTTTTGTCTCTTGGCCACATTGGAAATCCAGATTGTCACCAGCCCATCTCGTAGGGTACCCAATCTAGTAAGAGCCAAGGAGCTGTGTTGCCCCCTCTAGTGGCTTGTGTCTGCCGTGCATGTGTGTCTCAGGACGAGGTCTGAAAGAAAGCCCTGACCAAGATAGGGAAGTTTGGATTGTGTTCAACTGAGTCCTATTCAGAGTAAACCCATTAAGTTCATTGGGTCTTGAGTAGGGCTAGTGTTGAATACCACCAAAGTGTAAGTGGGTTCCCACAAGGCAAGATACAGTGATAACAGCAAAAACCTTTATTGACCTAACAGAACTGGACAACAGGGACAAAGCAACTGCTTACAGTGGTACCTTGGGTTACAAACACTTCGGGTTACAAACTCTGCTAACCCGGGAGTAGTACCTCGGGTTGAGAACTTTGCCCCAGGATGAGAATGGAAATCGTGCACCAGTGGAGCAGCAGCAACGGGAGGCCCCATTAGCGAAAGCGCGCCTCAGGTTAAGAACGGTTTTGGGTTAAGAATGGACCTCCGGAACAAATTAAGCTCATAACCCCAGATACCACTGTATATACATTTCTGAAGGTCTGGGCCACTCCCACTCCCAACGTGATTGGCTGTCTAAACTTCCAAGCTGCGAATCATGACTCAGAGTTTAAGGGCCAATGGCAGAGGCCCAAATTCTGAAATGTTCTGTGACTGGATATCATGTATTGAATCAGAACACAGGGGCTCAGAATCCTTAGTCCAGACTCAAGCTCAGGCAGACACAGACCACTGAATACATAACACCCACCACCTTTTGTTTCCTTGGGTGGTATTCAGCTAAATTCTACTCAAAGCAGACCCCCCTGAAAGGAATGGACCTAACTTTGTCATGTTCATAAACTTCAGTGGGTCTACTCTGAGTAATGCTCAGTGGACTACCACCCTGTGATAACTCCCAACCCTTCCTGGAACTAAAAGCAGGCAGCATCCACAGGGTTTCCTCTGAGCTTACGTTGAGTGTGTGTGTTTATTGTGCCAGAGTCTCTTGCTTCCATTGGGTAGGAGGCCCTTTTATGGTGGCTTGGGCCCTGATTGGGGACAGCCGACCCATTAGCATCAATGAGTCTCAATGAGCCTCATACGGCAGGTGAGGGACAGCTGGGAGGGGGAGTTGATCCAGCCCCCAAAGAACACGGCACCCAAAAATCTGCATTTTGGGGCACCCTTTGAGATCACCACCCTGAAGAAAGCACTTTTTAAGGGCAAGATCTCAGCATGAAATTGTGTGAGAACACAGCACCCAAAATGGCTGCTGTGCCTCATTTTCCCCGTGACATTTGTGGGGCATGGCAGCTGTTCTAAATATGCTTTTGAAAGGCAAATTGAAGCTGCCTCTAAATTATAATTATTATTATTTTGGGGGGGAATTTAAGTAGATTATTGTCACAGTTAGCTGTGGTACTTCAATACCTCTGAATCACATGCACAAAAAACTGGGAGTCTTCAAAAACCTGTTTCTCCACTGTCTAATCCTGTACATTTAAATGAACACATTTATTATGACATAAAATTTATTTAGTTATTAACTGCATTGATATCCCGTTTTTCCCCCTCCAAGGAGCTCAAGGTGGCATCCCTCCTCATTTAATCCCCACAACAAACCTGTGAGGAGGTTGGTTAGGCTGAGAGGCAGTGACTGGTCCAGAGCTCACACAGTGGCTGAGGGGGGATTCGCACCCTGGTCTCCCAGGACTAGCCACTATATAATATATAATTGTCATGCATACCAAAGATCTGAGCCTCATTTTGGTCTAGAAGGAATGGTGTTTCCCAGACACCTGTCAGAAAAATGCATGCCACAAAGGGTATCTGCCACCATCCCACATTCACAGACCATTTTGGGATGAGCCATTGACCTCTGCAGATATATCACTAGTCCTGGGGATAATGCTAGCGATGAGAAAGAGAGGCGGGTGCCTGTCTCTGCCTGGCCAAAATGCCAGCGCCTTCCACAGCGAGCTCCTGGCAGAGGCTGGGATGAAGGGAAGACTCCTTAATTTGTCTTGTCAGCAGACTCTGGTGAAATTAATTGGAATTTGCTGACAACAAAC
The DNA here is from genome assembly GCF_951804945.1 of Podarcis cretensis. Lineage (NCBI taxonomy): Eukaryota > Metazoa > Chordata > Lepidosauria > Squamata > Lacertidae > Podarcis > Podarcis cretensis. Next base: position 35,972,874 of record NC_137177.1, read on the forward strand.
CATCCTCGTCGGGCAACAATAGAAGCAGTGATAAGTGTGCTTAGCATCCAGTTACCAGTGGTGTAGGGCCTGCCACGGTTCTGTCGGCAAAATGGATTAGGTGTCTCGGCAGCTGATTTATAGCCTCTCAGCTGTTCAAAGGAGAGTGGCTGGACCTGCACATGGTGCTCAGCCTCATCTTTGGCCCTGAAACAGGGGCAAAAGAAGAGGCTGTTGCTGGCAAGCAGGAAAACGGGTCCTCAGCAGCCCCGGCAGATCAGCTGCAGCTCAAAGCTGCAGGTGCAAATGATGCCACGGCCCAGACCAGCGCTGGCGGCCAAAGATTTGTGCCACCAAGAATGACTGAAGACAGAAAGCGTGTCCTTCACACTTCTGGGATTAGGAAGGAGGTTTTCTAGTGAGTTAATGAAAGCTGCTTTGAAGATACATCAACTCTCATTTCTAAAATACAGCACTCCTTTGGTGGAATTGTAGGGGGGGCCTGAGGACCCCTATTTCTCTGGGAAGATATGGAATCGTAAAGTTGGAAGAGACTTGAAAGGGCACCTCAGAGGACATCTAGTCCAACCCCCTGCTGATGCAGCACCCCTGATAGGTCACCACCTGGCCTTGAAAGCTCGTCTGATGAAACAGAGAATGAGGAAAGCTGAAACCCAGTGCAACAAACGAGGGAGATAAATTCCTCTCTGCTTGTTTTACTTCTTCAAGAATGATGCCTCGTAGTGCATTACTTTGGGGCCCCGTTTTCACAACCCAAGATGTCTGACCTCCTGCTGTTGCCGCTGTCAATGTTGCTGCTTCAGCAACTGTACGGGATTCAGCTTACGCGTGGGGAAGGAAAGAAATGGAAAAGAGGATTCCCAGATTTGGCCTGCTGTTATATCTGAAGGGAAGATCGTGTATTCGGTGTGATGCTATTATAGGGACGAGGGGGGCATGTGGAGAATGTGCTTAATCCTGTTAAAGGAGAGCAAAGAAATGATACAGATAAAGGCCAGCTGGAACAGCTCGCTGCAACCAAAGAGAACATCTTGTGGAAAACACTTCAGTCTGTTAAGATTAATGTGTATCTATTTCAATTGGGCCCTATTATCCTCCTGTTTGTGTGGGTCGAAAAGCAGGGAGACATTGCCTGAGAGGGAAACATAATCTGCAGAAAACTGAATATATAGTTCATAGCTGTGGAGGGTGGGGGGAAGCAGGGGAAAGTACCAGTGGGGATTTCCCCTGGCACCGGAAACTTTCAGAGTGTGATGTAGAGCAGTGTTTCCCAACCTTGTACCTCCAGCTGTTTTTGGACTACAATTCCCATCATCCCTTGCCACTGGTCTTGCTAGTCAGGGATGATGGGAGTTGTAGTTCAAAAACAGCTGGAGGCACAAGGTTGGGAAACACTGATGTAGAGGCACTTGCTGCTTTCTGATTCTCAGCGGAGTCAGGACTGAAACAGTACAAGTGTTACTTCAATAGACAGAATCCTTGCCCATACCAGGAGGTAGGAGTCAGTGAGGCAGGCAGAATGCTACTGGAGAGCTGGGAGGCATGAGAACCCATTGCTGACCAGTGGGAACCCGCAGGCCATGACTGGGGACTCTGGGATTTGGTTACTGGGAAAGCTTCAAGGCCAGCCTCAGGGTAAAAAGGCATATTATAGAAACATGAAAAAAGCTGATGCTATTCTAGGCTGCAGTCACAGAAATCTAGTGTCCAGATCAAGGGAAGTACTAGGGCCACACTATTCCACCTGGAATCCTGTGCCCAACTCTGGGCACCACAGTTGAAACAAAAAGATGGACAGAGGAGGGCAACCAAGATGATCAAGGGTCTAGAATTCAAGCCGTATGAGGAATGGTTGAGGGAGAAGGGTATGTTTATCTGCAGAAGAAAAGACTGAGAGGTGATATTACAGTTTCTTCAAATATCTGAAGGGCTGTCACATGGGAGTTGGAGCAAGCTTGCTTATTGCTGCTCCAGAAGGGAGGAACTGAAACAATAGATTCAAATGACAAGTTTGGGGTGCCATATTTCCACACCAGTATATAATGCAGCAGCACTTTAGCGCTCATTTCCTAGTATATTCAATTGGGTACACAATTTTCCTAATATACAAATACCTGCAAGCAACTCTTCCTAATATAATGCATTTTATGTTATTCTCGCTACTAAGTGCATTCTATGCACAGTCCCCCCCCCCTTTTGTACCACATTTTTTGGCTGGTGAACTTCATCCCAAAACTTGGACAGCTGTGCTTTGGTTCATGTATCGTTATAGAAGGTGCTAATTAGGTTGGCATTAAAACGTGAGCTGCACTGAATTCCTGTCCCATCGCTTGCCCTTAGGCTGTGTTCAGATGTGCCTTCAAAGAGGAGGACACTCTGTGCACTCCCACCCAGAAAGAGGCCAGCTTCCTGCTCCACTTGCATAACACTCTGTACTGAAGTGCCTAGCAATGATTTGAATGCCTCTGCTCTCCCCACCATTTCAGGCAGACTGTCTGCTTTTTTTTTTTTTTAATAAAAGTGCTCTTTGCCCTTTTTCCTTTAGCAGTAGAGACACTCCTCTCTGCACTGTCGGAATGAGTCCTCCTTTGCAGACCTCCCTGCGGCAAAAAGGTTCCATTTGGATCTTCACATAGCTCCTCATTGGCCTGTATTTTGCAGGGTGGGGGTCCTTCCCCACTTTTTTTTTTTTTTTGGTTTTGTTCTGCAGGTGCTCTGATTTCGCTGTTTCTCCTTTGAAAAGTTTCCTCCAGGACCATGAAAGTCATTCTCTCCTCATTTCATACCTGACCCCAGCAGGGAAACTGTTCTTCTGTGCATGACATGAATACCCTTCAATGACAGCTGGAGTGCTTGGATCATGACTTTCTGCCTGCGCCTTCTGCTTTGCAAAACCCAGGTCTCCTCTGTCCTCTGCCAAGTTCCCAGCAGCTCTGAACAGCCCTGAGAGACTTTGGCAGCTACTTAAAACTCTGAAGTTCGGATCCAACTTGGGGGAAAATGAATGTGAAGCACTGGGTGACCTTAAGAGTATAGCCGGCGAACCTCAGTGAGCAAACAATTCAGCTGAGCTCAGAGCTGGTGCAGAAAGCTCTTGGGAAGCAATTTGAGCTGACAGAGTGAGGATGCCTGATGGATCTCTTCTAGCAGCTGAATATGTGTGCTGTTGAGAAGGGTTTTTTTTAAGCAGGATGGGGAAATGGCCAGTCCATTTTAGTCTGGAACATGCCTATCTGAATAACAGGAGGTGCAGAAAGTGGGTGGCCAATCAGGCACACACAGGCATCCTATAATACTCCCAGTGCTCAAGTATGTTCAGATTATGCTCTGGATATTAACAGCGGAAGATGGATCACACCCAGATAGCGGCAAATTCTGCAATGAAATTGATTCTAATGAATTACACTTCCCCGTCTATTTCCTCCAGCGGCAGTTGCAGATGTACTCAGAATGCAAGTTTCCCTCCTGCAGTGGGTGGGAGGGAGAGGCAGCCATTTGCAGACTGATTGACCCAGTTGTAGTTTTGGGTAACAGCCTTGAAAACAGGGCTCCCAGAGCAGACCCCAACTCTCCTGAGGAAGAGATGGGAGACCCTCATAGCCCAGAGGAACCAAGGTCCAGGAGGAACAGAAGGGGAAGGAAGGGAGAGAGAGGGGATGTCCTACCTGGCCCAGTCTGTTAACCACAGACCCCTGGGGACATGCTCCAGGGGCCACCCACTCAGAAATGCCCAATGGCCTGCCAAGTGTGGCTGGAGTGCAAGCAAGGGAGCTCACTTTGTCCTGGCATGATTGCCCGAGGAAGAGCTCCATCTGGCAAGGTTGACTGTTGTTAGATCTGTCCATGGTCCTGGGACTCATGCTCAAACAAAGGCACAGGCAGACTGACCAGGCCTCAATATATTGTTGAATTCCCTGCGACTAGGCCAGGAGAAGTTCATAAAGGATGCATTTGAGGGCCATCAGAGTGTGGTGGTTAGGAGAGTGTCAGATTAGGACTGGGAAGAACCAGATTCAAATCCTCGCTCAGCCATGAAGCTCACTGGGCGATCTTGGGCCAGTAATTTCTTCTCTGCTCAACTTTCCTCACATGCAGGTATGTGAAGCCATATATGGCATCCTTAGCTCCTTGGAGGGAAGATAAGATAAAAATGTCATGAATAAATAACATTTATCTGAAAAGCTTTTTAAAAATGTAGTTAAAGTGGCAGATAAAATGGGAAGCCCTTTGAAAGTCAAGTAAATCCTAAAAAGCGATAAAAAGACTATTGTCTCATTGTGGTATTTCTAAGCACCAAAACAAGTCAACAACTGCCCACACACCATCCAGGCTGCACTGTTTGCAAGGGCTCCCATTGTCTCTGGCTGAATGAAGCTGCCTGCAAGATGCCTGAGAGCCAGAAAACTCCCTGCGTGGACCATCCCTTTGGTGTGCTGGCATCTTGAAGGGAACTTGGCTGTGGCTACACACAGCAGGCACCTGTGGTTGTGTGCTGAAAAGCATCTCCATCCTTGCACAGCCTCTTGGCAGGAGCTTCAATGCAGGCGGCACATGGGTGCAGCACAAAGAGGATGTTGGCCACAGGACTAAAGACTCGAAGCTGGGCTGTGCGATGAGAGGCAGGTGGGCAGAGTGGTGTGTAAGGGGGGGGGCTGGTTCTTTCTGGGAACTTATATAAGGCCCAAGCCACCAGGCATGGAGGGAAAGGCACAAGCATATTCTGCCGTTTTGAAGATTTTGTGGGAAAAGGCAGGGGCATGAAGAGGCTCACTAGCCTGGAAAGCACCAGTGTAGCTTATTATGAGACAGGGGGCCACTGGGCTGTGAGCCGCAGAACCTACTCGTGATGCAAGGGCTCAGCCATGGGAAATGAGAAGCAACAGAAGCAAGTGTCTTCACTGCTGGAAACAATGACCCCTATAAGCAGAGGTGAACGTCCGTTTGCACTGAGCTGAAAAGGCAGTGTGTGTTCAGCAAATGGCAGATGCTGGACAGCTCCATTCAACCCACCTTGACAAGATGCCCCTTTGCTTCCGCATGGTTTGGGTTCACTCATGGCCTTGGCTTTCTGCTCCTTGTTCACTGAGCCAAGGAGAGAATCTATTATTATTATTAGCCGCACGGATGTTACTAGCCCAGAGATGGAAAGAAGACAAAGTCCCTACCAGAGAAGAATGGCAACTAAACTGTTGGATTATGCCAAAATGGCAAGACTGACCAGAGAGCGCAGGAAAAAAGACCAAAACTTCAATAAAGAATGGGTAAAATTTATAATTTACTTAAGAGACCACTATAAGCAGATGAAAACATTAGCAGGATTGCAATAACACTTGTAATGTAGAAGATATTATGGACAAAATGGAGAGAGATAAAATTTGGATGATGAAATAATATGCAGTTGAAAAGGTTTATAATAGGCCCCATGGAGGTGGGAAGTCTAGAGATTCAGAGAAATCTCTAAATATGGATATGTAATTACATATGGATATGTAATTGTTATAACTCTACCCTTGTAAAATCAAATAAAAATTATTTTTAAAAAAGAAAGAAAAAGAGAATCTATTATTATTATTTTAAAAATTGTATACCGTCCTTCATTTGAAGATCACAGGGCGGTTCACAACACAAAATACAAAAAGAGAGCACAAAATACGCAATAAAACAGAATAAGAAGAAAAACAAACCAATAACCCTGCCCCCACTAACACATTTAAAAGGCCATGGAATGTTAATCAGCCAAGGGCCTGCTTATAAAAAAAAGTTTTCACCTGGTGCCTAAAGATATGTAATGAAGCTACCAGTTGAGCTTTCCTGAGGAGAACATTCCACAAATGGGGAGCCACCTCAGAAAAAGCCCATTCTTGTGTTTCTGCTCTCTTTACCTCTCATGAGGAAGGGCCTCAGATGAGGATCACAGGGTCTGGGTTGGTTTGTATGCGGAGAAATGGCCCTTCAGGTATTGTGGTCCTAAGCCATTTAAGGCTTTATAGGTCAAAACCAGCACTTTGACTTGGGCCTGGAAACTAAGCGGCAGCCAGTGCAGTTGGGCCAGGATTGGTGTAATATGCTCAAACTGTCTTGGTGTAATATGCTCAAACAGTGAGCAAGCAACCTGGCTGCTGAATTCTGCACCAACTGAAGTTTCTGAACTGTCTTCAGAGGCAGCCCTATACTAAAACTGCTTTTGTATTAATATTCTCTTGTAATAGCTCCAAAATGTCAATGATATTCCTTGTATTGTCAGACAAATGTCTGCCTGGGAGAAAGCCTGCCTGATCTTTGTGTATTACTTCATTTAAAACTCTTTTTAATCTATTAGCTAAAATATTTGCAAAAATTTTGTAATCCACATTTAGAAGGGATATGGGACGGTAGTTCTTGAGTTGTGTCTTTTCAGATTCAGATTTCGGTATAAGTGTGATAAAAGCTTCTTTCCATGACTCCGGCGCCTTCTTTCCCTCCAAAATCTCGTTGCATACCTCCTTTAATGGTTGAATTAAATAGTTTTTCAAAGTCTTATAGTACTTGGAGGTTAATCCGTCCGGTCCTGGAGACTTGCCTAGTTGCATGTTTTGAATGGCACCTTCAATCTCCTGTTCTGTTATTTTATAGTTCAATGTTATCTCATTTTCTTGAGATATTTTTTGTAATCCATTTGTTCTTAGAAATTGGTCTATCTCATTCTCGTTCTGTGGCCCCTGGGTATAGAGTTGTTTAAAGTATCTCTGGAAGCACTTTCTAATCTCCACAGGATTCTGAATGTTTTTTCCTTCAACCTCAAGCAGTTTTAATTTTTATTGATGCGGAGAAGGCCTTTGACAACATTTCTTGGAATTTTATGAAGAAAAATCTTAAGGGAATGGGAGTGGGACGGGGGTTTGAAAATGGGATAGAAGCAATCTATTCAGAACAAAAGGCAAAATTGATAGTTAATAATGTGGTGTCAGAAGAGTTTAGGATTGAAAAAGGAACACGACAGGGCTGCCCTACCTCTCCATTGTTATTTATATCGGTCCTGGAGGTGTTTTTGAACATGGTCAGAAGGGACCGGTTGATCCAGGGAATTAGGGTCGGAGCTAAACAATATAAACTTAAGGCTTTCGCAGATGATTTGGTTTTGACATTACAGGAGCCAGAATCTAGTACGAAAAGGGTGTAGAATTGATTCAGGAATTTGGTCATGTGGCAGGATTTAAATTGAACAAACAAAAAACTAAGGTTTTAGAGAAAAATCTGACAACAATGGAAAAAGAAAGGTTTCAGAAGGAGACAGACTTAATTGTGGTTAAGAAAGTGAAGTACCTAGGGATCAATATGACGGCTAAAAATTTGAATTTATTTAAAGATAATTATGAGAAATGCTGGTCAGAAGTCAAAAAAGATCTAGAAATTTGGTCAAAATTGAAGCTTTCCTTGTTGGGTCGGATTGCTGCTATAAAGATGAATGTATTGCCAAAAATGTTGTTTTTGTTTCAAACTTTACAGATTGTGGACAAGATGGATTGTTTCAAGAGGTGGCAAAGAGATATTTCCAAATTTGTCTGGCAGGGCAAAAAGCCCAGAATAAAATTCAAAATATTGACAGATGCTAAAGAAAGAGGGGGGTTTGCCCTGCCAGACATGAAGCTTTATTATGAATCAGCAGCATTCTGCTGGTTGAAAGACTGGCTACTTCTTGAGAACACTGACATTTTGGATTTGGAAGGGTTCAATAATGCTTTTGGGTGGCATGCATATTTGTGGTACGACAAGGTAAAAGTTAACAGAGCATTCAAAAACCATATTGTCAGGAAAACTTTGTTTAATGTCTGGACAAGGTATAAAGACCTATTGGAAAACAAGACTCCAAGGTGGCTATCACCCATGGAGGCTAAGGCTCTGAAAAAACTCAATATGGAGGCCAAATGGCCAAAATATTGGGAGATACTAGAACAAGATCGAGACACATTGAAATTGCAGAGTTTTGAGAAACTAAAAGATAAAGTGCGAGATTGGCTACATTATCATCAAATAAGAGAAGCCTTTAATTTGGATAAAAAAATAGGCTTCCAGGTGGAAAAATCAAAATTAGAAACAGAATTGTTAGAACCCAAAACTAAGATACTTTCGAGAATGTACAACTTGCTGTTAAAATGGAATACTCAGGATGAAACAGTTAAATCAGCTATGATTAAATGGGCACAGGACATTGGTCATAACATTATGTTTGCTGACTGGGAAAAGTTGTGGACCACTGATATGAAGTTTACGGCATGTAATGCCTTGAGAGAAAATATTATGAAAATGATATATAGGTGGTACATGACCCCAGTCAAGCTTGCAAAAATTTATCACCTGCCCGATAATAAATGCTGGAAGTGTAAAGAAACTGAAGGAACATTCTTTCACCTTTGGTGGACCTGCCCAAAGGTTAAGGCTTTCTGGGAAATGATATATAATGAATTAAAAAAGGTATTTAAATATACCTTTTCCAAGAAACCAGAGGCCCTCCTTTTGGGCATGGTCGGCCAATTGGTGCCAAAGAAAGACAGAACATTCTTTATGTACGCAACAGCTGCAGCAAGAATACTTATCGCAAAGTATTGGAAGACACAAGATTTGCCCACCTTGGAAGAATGGCAGATGCAAGTGATTGACTACATGGAATTGGCAGAAATGACTGGCAGAATCCGAGACCGGGGAGAAGAATCGGTGGAAGAGGATTGGAAGAAGTTTAAAGAATATCTTCAAAAACATTGTAAAATGTTTGAATGTTAAAATGATGTGGGATATAAAAATAATAAGGCATTAGGGGGTTGGTAAAAAGAAATTTGCAAAAATGATGGGGAAAAGAAGGGGTAAGAACAGGGTACTATTATGTCGTGACTAAACAAATGATACAAAGGATTGAGTTAAATCAAAGAAAATACGATAAAAAAATTTTTTTCCCCTAAAAGAGAAGGAAAATAAATGCATAATAGGTTGAAATGTACAATATTGAATAAGACTGGAAAGAGGGCAGGAAATTGCTAAAACTGATTTGCGTAAAGGGGAACACAGAAAAAGGAGATGTGAGGAAGTCAGGAAAGAGGGTTATAAAGATAGTAAGCAAGTAATAATTTTCTCTTTTTCGTTTTTGTTGTTTTTGTTGTGTTGTTTTTTATTGTTATTTTTGGTGTATTGTTTTTGATTTGGATTTGTTGTGAAAAACCTTTATATATATATATATATATATATATATATATATAGGCAGCCCTATACTGAGTGCATCACAATAATTTAATCTAGGGATTACCAGAGCATAGATGGCAGAAGTTAGGCTATCCCAGATAGGGGTGCAGCTGGGCCACCAGCTGAAGCTGATGGAAGGCTCTCCGAGCCAGTGAGACCACCTGCGCCTCAAGCCACAATCTTGCTTCAAAACTGGGACTAGCTCTGACTTCCTGTCATTGCTCCCACACAATACCTGCTCAATGTGTACATTTGCAAACAAACAGATGATCTGAGAAGGAGGCTGCCACCCAGGTAGGAGAAGAGGAAGAAGATGCAACAACCGTACTGTGGGCAGCCGGAGAGCCTCGTGAGTTTTTGATTGGCAGAAAGATTGCTTTCCCAGAATCTACTCTGTACGTAAGTGGAGAAAGTAGCTTTTTCGATTCTCTCCCCTATTGCACTCATTCTGGCTGGTGGTTTATCACTGTGATTAGACAGTAATAGCTTGTGCCTTTGTGCTTGTGATTGCAGCTGAGAGTTACAGCCTGACCTGGACTATCTCACAGAGAGTGTTGGGAGAAGGAACTGGGGAGGGGAGGACATTAGAACAGATGCCCATCTCCCTTTCCTCTCCTAAAAGGGAACTCAGCTTCCTTTCCTTCCTTCCTTCCTTTTAAGGCAGCAAAACTCTGGGGGCCTGATGGCAGCTCAGTGGGTAGTGGGGTGTGTGGAATGTCTGATGTTATTGCCTGTTCACACATCTGAAGACTAGATGGTTCATCCCTATGACAATTTAAGGTGAAATTTGACCTGAAGGTATGTCTGGAAAAAGTAGGTCTCCCAAACCTGATTTTTTATTTGAAACGGTGAATTCATATTATTTTATTTGCAACATTTATAATCATGGATATTTGGTACCACATAACCACTTGGGTTATTTCCCTTCTAAAATCAAGAAGTGAACTCAGCATTACTGATTTAACTTTGATCATTAATTTGGAAATATTGGTTGAAATCAAAATTTGAACATTCAAATACAAGTTTTGACCATTTTGTTCGGTTTTGGTGAAAATTTGTTTCTGCTTTAGAAGTAACTCCACATGCCACATAGATATAAGCACGTGCATCTTGTACATGACCACTTCCCTCACCTTTCTCTTTAGCAGTTTTGGGAGTCAAGAGACACTTGTGCACCTTTTACGGAGATGCCTCCAGAATTATTGATGGAACATCTGGAAGGATGAACCAAGAGGGACTCTGTCCAGAACAGAACATTTTAATCCTCTCAGTTGTTATTTCTAAACTGGTTTGTGCAAGGTAGAAAAGGTCCGAAGGACCAAACCCCACTTGACAGGGACATCTCTCCTATTCCCTGCCCCAGACGAAAGAAACCTACCCCAGGTAAACACAACACTATTTTGATTTCTGGGCAATCTGCTATCGTGTTGGGCTCCTTGGTGATCAATTGGCATGATGGAAAAAATATAGCATTGCTTCTCTCCCCCCCTCCCACCTCACCTGATTCCACAAGCTAAAGCAGCCACCTCATTTCCATCAGGGTTTTTGCACCTGTTGCACAGCTGCGGGCAGGCACCCCATTGAAATTCTGCAGGCATCCACCTGAGCAAAGCTGGTTAATTCAGCTGTAAGCTGGATTTCGGAAGGTCGCAGCCTCAGAAGCTTAGTGCCAGAGTCCCTCAGCACCCCTCCAAAGACAAGGCATTACGAGTGGGAAGCCATTAGAAAATATTCTGCAGTCGTTTTGCTGCTGCGCACACAGTCCAGAGATGAAGGAGCAGCCAGGCCTTTTCACAGAGCCTTCCAAATTTGTCGGGAGCAGACAAGGCTGCTCATTAAGGGAGTCACGGAGGCAGAGCTGGGCGAGGATTCACGAGCCTGTGGCAGGAGGATGCGCCCAGTCCTAGATGTCCTCTGCCACTTAGACTAGTGCAGCCTGTCTAATTACTCCATGCCTCTTCAAATATGGGTGGAGAAATCAAGACTATCAGGCTGGCAGCAGATTAATTTGGAGGAGGAAGTCAGAGTCTGGGAAGACACTTCTTGGATGTATTTTTGTGTGTGTAAGAGTGTGTGGAGGGGGGCGGAGAGAGCTGTTGGCAAAATTTGTGGTGGATTTCAAAAAGAGGCATAAAGTAGAAACCTTTCACCAGGTCACCCAGAAAGGGACAGGCAGGCTGTGGATTGCTTAGTGGAGATGGAATCACACTCAGCATATGCTCTGAGGTAAATATTCCTTGTTACTTCAACTACTCTGAAACTACGTCCTGGTGCTGCAATTAGGTTTGGGAGTCTGAGTTAGTTTTGGCTCCTATTTAACCGAGCAACCAGTTAACTGGACCATCATTCTCCTATAAAGACCCACATCATCAACATCCTCTCTGCCATACATTATGGGCTATAGAGACTAGCATTCCCCAACTTGCTGCTCTATAGATGTTACGATTCCAATCAGCCCCTGCATCAAATGGCTGGGCTGAGAGGACTTCCGGGTTAGCGCCATCGGCAATGGCGGAATTCCTCTGATCTTTTTTTTTTTTTTTTAATAATTTTTATTCATTTTTCAGATAGATAACAAAAACAAGACAAAACAGTATAATTTCAATCTCATCATTTCATACCCTTCTTTCTTTTGACTTCCCCATACCTCCCCATCCCTGCATCCTTGTTTAATAGTTCTTTAGCAACCCTTAGGTCCATTATCTTAATTCCCTTTCATAAAGATTCCTTTAGTTTTTTTGATTACTGCTGCAATTCTTTACCTCTTACCCCCTGACATCTTAACATTCCTCAATCTTACAATTATTTTTAAGATATATTTTAAATTTCTTCCAGTCCTCTTCCACTGTCTCTTTCCCCTGGTCACGGATTCTGCCCGTCATCTCGGCCAGTCCCATAAAGTCAATCACCTTTGTTTGCCATTCTTCCAGAGTAGGTAGTTCTTGCGTCTTCCAATACTTTGCCAGTAGAATTCTTGCTGCTGTAGTGGCATACATAAAAAAAATCCTGTCCTTCCTTAACACCACTTGGCCAACCATGCCCAAGAGGAAAGCCTCTGGTTTCTTAGGAAAAGTCCACTTAAGGACCTTCTTAATTTCATTATAGATCATTTCCCAGAAAGCTTTAACCTTTGGGCAGGTCCACCAAAGGTGGTAGAAAGTGCCTTCAGTCTCATTACATTTCCAACACTTATTATTAGGCAAGTGGTAAATTTTTGCAAGCTTGACTGGGGTCATGTACCACCGATAGATCATTTTCATAATATTTTCTTTTAAAGCATTACATGCAGTAAATTTGATACCGGTGGTCCATAACTGTTCCCAGTCAGCAAACATAATATCATGACCAATATCTTGTGCCCATTTAATCATTGCTGATTTCACCGTTTCATCCTGTGTATTCCATTTCAACAGCAAGTTGTACATTTTTGATAAGTTCTTAGTATTGGGTTCCAACAGTTCTGTTTCTAGTTTTGACTTCTCTTTCTGAAATCCTATTTTTCTGTCCTGTTTAAATGTCTCATTTATCTGATGGTAATGCAACCAATCTCGAACCTTAGGCTTTAGTTTCTCATAACTCTGAAGTTTCACCCTTTCACCATCATATTCTAAAATTTCATGATATTTTGGCCATTTAGAGTCCATATTAAGCTTTTTTACTTCCCTAGCTTGGAATTCCTCTGATCCAGCAGAACCTGCTCCGCAAAAATCGGGTCTTGCCGCCGTGGCGAAGGTGGAGACCCTTTAAAAATCCCAGGCGGAGGAAGCCTGGGAACGTGGGATTCGGCTGACACCAGGTTCCTTCCTACACGCAAGGAAACCCGTTTTTCGGGGATCCGAAGCGACGTGGGGTGAGTGGCGCGGTGTTTTGAATCGACCGCTATTTTTGTGGAGTGAAGCCGCACAGCCATTGCCCGAGAGCGCTGACTTTTTCCTGTGGACAATTGGACTCTAAACAAGTACCTGTGAGTAGAATGGAAAATTGGGCTAAGAAACATTTTAATTTGGCACTCAAGCGGGAAGGTTCTAAACAGGAAGTCCGCCTTCCGCTTTTGTAAATAGCCTGAAGCAAAAATTGTGCAAGTTAAAGTCTGGAAAGTTGTACATAAAGGTTTAAAATTCCTCCTGTTTTAACCATCTAAACCCCTCTTGGAAGCAGGAGTAAAGAGGGGGAATTTTGACTGTTTAAGCCTGCAGGAGAGAGAGTAAAGAAAGATAAATTTCCACCGTCTCAAACCTGGGAATGGGGTGTCAGAGACAGAGATTTTTGGTGAAGTTCATTGACTGTGAAAGGAGCATCCTTTGACAGATAGTTAAAGAAGAGAAACAAATTGTCTCCAATGTTGCCTTTTGCATTTAAAAGAAACAAGAAATCTGAAAAATGAAAGTAACTTTTTTTTGTTGGATCTGCTTTCAAAAGATGGATACAAATAGAAATTTTCTCCTCTAGAGGGAGCTTGTTAAATTGTTGCTGGAGTCGATCTGGGGACTCTACAGCTGTGGTAATAAGGATCGTGGGATCAGACTGTGACCTTGAACAAAAATGTGTTTGGAAGAAGTTTTGGTGCTTGCCTTTTGCAAGACAAGCGCTTTGTTGGAGCAGATGCATGAGAAGATGGACTTGATGACTGTTGCAGTCAAAAATTTTGGACAAACAGCGAATACTTATACAGAAACCATCCAGGAGCCAACTCAAGAACCTGCTTTGACAGAGCAAGTGCAAACGCAGAAGATAATGGAGAAGGCTGCTGTTGAACCTCAAGTAATACAAATGGAGAAGCCCGAGGCCCTACAGGAGCGTAAGCCGTTGTTGTTGAAGGTTGAATCTGGAGTGGGCCGGGGGGGGGGGTCTGGAGTTGTGGGGGCCCTTAAGTTTGGAGGGACTTTGAAACATGCCTTTAAATATTTTCTGGACTACACTGTTGATTGTGGGGAATGGGACTGTGGGGAATGGACGGATCTGCTGAGGAGAGACGGAGATATTTTTGAGTTGGAACATCCCCGAGACCTACTCCTCAATGAGAAAGGAAAGGAATTAAGAAAAAGATCAACAAAAGATAAGGTAAAGTGCAAGTACAAACAAGAAGAAGATCTGCAGAAGGGACATGGAAAAGACTTAAGAGCCTCGGACATAAGATTACCAGGTTGATGGACTAGATGGAACGGACAGTAAGGACTGACATAACCCGAGACCAGGAAGAAGAGACGCTGGAGGAAGATTGGAAGATTTAAAAAAAAAAAAAAATTACATTGGGAATTAGTGTAAAATTAATGAGCATTAGGAAAATGTTGGAATGAAAATATTTGGCTTTAGTAGAAATGATATAAGGAATTATGTACAAATAAATATTAAGTTTTAAGCTTTAAGGTATTTTATAGAAAGATAAGGTTAAAATAAATTAAGGTAAATTGAATGACAGAATATAGTGAAAGATGGAAAGGATTTGCTGAGTTAACTAATAGGTTAGACTGTTAAGACAAATTTCTCAATAAAAAAAATTGAGAAAGATGGAAAGAATTTGCTGAAACAAATAACTAAACTAGAATACAAAAAGGGAGGTGTGAGGAGGTCGATGAAACAAGTAAATGAAGGATGGAGATATGGAATATTGTATGTGTGTGTGTGTTTTTTTTATTGTTATTGGTGTATTGGTTTATATGTGTTTTTTTCTTTTTTGATGTACTGTTATGTATGTTTTGTTAATTTTTTGTTGTTCTTTCTTTTGCTTTTTTTGTAATTTTTGAAACTTCTAATAAATAGCATTTAAAAAAACAACAAATGGCTGGGCTGAGGCTGATGAGAGTCAAAAACACCTGGAGGGCACCAGGTTGGGGAAGGACACCCACTTTCCTCCGCCCTCCCAGCACACAAAATGACACCTTTTGACCTCTCCTCTGAAACAAAGAAGGAAAAACAACAATCCCCCCTCAGTTCTTTCTTCCAGGGGCTCACCAAAGTGCTAATTGTCCATTGTGAGAGTCTTTCCCTGCAATACAGGCATCACCCCTAATTATACCTCTGCTCTAATTAAGCATAATGATAGAGATGTTCTCTTGTCCCACTACATCCCTGTGGCAGAGGCCACTAGGGTGCCTTTCGGTGGGCTTGCCCTACCTGTGGTTCTGGAGACAACCCCTTTGCCCCTATAATTTGCAAGGCTCTTTTATCCTCTCCCCACGTATTTGTTCAGGCAGAACAAAGGATGGAACAGCAGGTCCACCTTTGCTCTTCATTCTGCCTCCCCTGCCCCTGGCAAAATCTGATCTCCCAAAGTCGGCATGGTCAAGCAGTTCACATGAAATAATATTTTGTCTGGGGTGAGTGGGTGTGTAGGTTTACAGGGAAGCTGAAAGTGTATGCCATTTTCCAATAATCTGTAGCACTCCCAGTGCATAGTAATAATAAAAAATCCCTTGAAACTGACTGTGCGGTGGGAAGAGATGTTTTACTGTCGATCTTCATGCCCTGCTCCCCTAGCAGCTTTAAAAGGTGTTCACCAACACTGTGTCTTTGCTGGTATAAGAGCTCAAGCAAAGGTCAGCCCAGAGGTACCTTTTCAAAACGTTCAAGAAGATGATGTTACTCCTCCGTCTGCTGCTTCCTCTCTATGGGGCAGCACTAAAGTTCCCATTGCTTGCAGAGCATCCTCATCTCAACACCACCCATTTATTTATTTATTACATTTATATCTCACCCTTTCACCCAAGGAACGCAAGGGGGCAAACGTAGTTCTTCTCCCAATTTTATGCTCACAACAACCCTGTGAGGTAGGTTAGGCTGAGGGTGAGTGACTGGCCCAAGGTCACCCAGTGAGCTTCATGGCTAAGTGGGGAATTGACCCCTGGTCTCCCACATCCTAGTCTGACACTCTTACCACTAGACCACTCACCCACAAAATTGTGTCCAGGTTGGCTTACGACGTATCAGATGAATAAGTATAACAACTCAAAGCTTGTTGGAAACAATTCTAAATAATCACAATTTCACTAAATGCAAGGAATAAAAATATCAAGCCATGCAACATTGGGTAAAACAATGCAAATAAATTAACTTAAGCACTTACCCTCAAGGGCATAGTATAAAGCGGTGCAAATAAGCTCACATAATTAAATAACTAAAACCAAACAGACAAGTGATACCAATGGAATAAAACATCACCCTGGTCCTGATGTTGAACCACAGATGGATTCAGAAGAGCCCCCCTTCTTCAGTATTTCAAGAGTACAGAATTCTCTCATAGAAGCATAGAATTGTTGAGCTGGAAGGGACCCCAAGAGTCATCTAGCCTTGCAATGCAGGAATCACAGTGAAAGAATCCCTGGTGGATGGCCATCCAATCTCTGCTTAAAAACCTCAAAAGATGGAGAGCCCACCACCTTCCAGCAGAGTCTGCTCCACTGTCAAACAGCTCTTACCACCACAAAGTTCTTCCTGATGTTTAGTCAGAATCTCCTTTCTTGTAACTTGAAGCCATTGCTTCAGATCCTGCCCTCAAGAGCAGCAGAAAACAAGCTCACTCCATCTTCCACGAGACAGCCCTTGAGATATTGGAAGATAGCTATCCTCTCCTCTCCTCCAGGCTAAACATACATACCCAGCTCCCTCAACCATTCCTCACAAGGCTTGATTTCCAGACCCATGATCATCTTGGTCACTGTCCTATGCACACATTCCAGCATGTCAATAGAAGGCTAATATTGTGCAATCCTCACAATGACTCACCCCTTTACCTTTGCAAGATCTCTGAGCCTGCTAATGTGGTGGAATCTCTTGTCTGGAACTCTGACCTCCTTGACTGCTTGTCCCTTGGCTGCCACCCTCACCTTCTCCCTTTCCTTTCATGTCTCACCTGGCACCTCCTGTCTGCCGACTCCCACACCTTGGACTTTGGCTCACAAGCCAATGCAGCAGCACACCTAAAAATCTTACATTTACCAGCAATGAAACACCCCATTTGTTGTGCTGGAACCCAACAAATGCAGAATGTTTTCCTCTCTTTGTTTTGCCAATTTTCACTGTGAGGGCTGAGCTACATGGCCAGTGTGAGGGTAATGTCATCTTCACTCAAGACAGAGAAGTTGGGTGAAAAAGCCCTCTGAGCCCCATATGTCACCTTCTAAGTGATGCAGTAGCAGCAGCTGATAGGAAGCAGGGCTCCTTTCATCAATTTTGCTGGAGGCCCAGCTCCATCAGGCACTCCAGCCCCTGAACTATGCCAGCTGGTCAGTGCAGAAACAACTGTTTAGAAACTGATGCCTCAGTGCTGATTGTTGATCTTTCCTCTTTCCACTCTGTCCCTTTCCCCTTGTGTGCTGTGTTTTTGCTTTTGTTTTAGATTGTAAGCTTGTGGGTATGGACTGTCTTGTTCTGATTGTATGTAAGCTGCTTGGGGAGCCTTTTTGTCTGAAGAGAGGGGTGCAAGCGCTATAATCAATCAATCAATCTATCAATCAAGCCAACTGCAGTGCCCTTTTTTGCACCATGGTGGCACAGAGAAAAGAAATGGGGAGAGGTTGTTTAGTCACTGGCAGGGGACTCCTGAGGCCTGACATCCATCCACTGATGTCACAGATAGATTCTAACAGGAGATGCCCACAAGGAACTAAGCAAGAGTTTAGCTACAGTTGGCACCAATAATACCAAGCCCAGCCCATTCCCTTACACATCACTGTGTCATGCTCTGATTATCACAGATTGGCACAGGCTCATTCTCAGCCCCATCAGTTCACAATAGCTTCTTCTGCAAAGACATCCCTCTTGTCACTTGGGCAAGGTGAAGGCAGGAGGAAGGGAAGAGACCAATGGGCGAGTGGGTGGGTGGGCGGGCGGGTGGGGGAGGCAGGAGACAGAAGCAAGTAGCTCTTCATCATACTTTGCCAAGAGACTGAGTGACACCACGAGGAAATAAATGCAGCAACAAAGAAAGATTGCACTGGGATTGTTTCAGACACTCTGTCAAACACCAGACGGCAGCTTGTAGGTGATGGAGAGGAGATGTTCTCCCCAAAAGGGAAATAGTTGTCACAGCAGTTCCAAGAATCAGGCTGAGCTGCACCTTGAGATGTCCAAGAGGGACCAGTTGAAGCTTCACATACATTTGGGAGCTCCCAGGCTGCCACTGTCTGCAGGGTGGGGTGGGGTGCAATTCATGAAAGCCAGTGCAGGGTAGTATCAGATTAGGACCTGGGAGACCAGGGTTCAAATCCCCACTCAGTCATGAAGTACACCGGCTGACCTTGGGGCAGTCACCTTGGGTGATCCTTCATGTCCATTCTTGGGGGCGGTGGTTTCAATACCCAAAGTGAAGGTGGTCACCATGCCATGCCCCATGGAAGCCAACAGAGGCCTTTTCGTAGATTGACACAATAAGGGAAAGTGGTTGTGCAACTGCCGGTCTCCCTGAAATCCTATCTAGAGAGGGGACTTTCATGGATGAAGTCGTGTGGTGGAGTTGCTCTCCATGGTCCTGAAGGTGAAAAATATTACAGCTAACAATGTCCTTACCTTCTGACCTACAGATGATGAGATGGGAACGAGAGGGAGCAAGAGCATAGCTGTCAACTTTTCCCTTTTCTTGCGAGGAATCCTATTCGGAATAAGGGAATTTCCCTTTAAAAAAAGGAAACATTGACAGCAGTGGAGCAAGAGACCTTCAAAAATGGGATCTCTGGGGAAGCGGAGGGGAGACTCTGGGGTCTTGGCACCATCAACCACCTTGCACTGTGTGTTTTGGCAGCCAGAAAATGCCTCTGTGTGCAGCCTGGGATGCTGGCTACCAGTATCTTTTTTTTCTTTCCAAGTGAGAAGATTGCCATGGCAACTTCCATAGCAGCCAAACACCTGAGAACACGAGCTCCAAGTGAAACTTGTCACTCATCATCCAACAATGTTAATCTGTTGGATTTACATAGTAATTAATGTCAAGAGGCAATCTACAATTTAAGCAATCAGCGCCTGGATTCCCAGTGCCCTGCAGCCTGAGCTGTGAAACAGTCGCTGACTTAACCCTTCAGTTCTTGCTCATTCTTCAGCTGGAAGAGAGAAAGAGAGAGAGAGTGAGCACATATTTCAAGCTAGCAATTTGGGTGGTGAGCCCAGCACATTGGAAATTGGGGTGGGCGTGGGGGGGGGGACCATAGATGACGAACACTTTCGAATATCTCAGTCAGACGTCGTTGTTAGCAAGCTTCATGTAAGCGTTTTGCATAGAACTTATGATTCTCCCTGATATTCACCTTGAAAGCATAGATAGAAAGATGCTTTGAAGCTGGGGCAGCTGCCTGTAACCTTAAAGGAGGTGCTAGTGTGACCTTTTCTCAAGAGGGCCTGAACCTGGATGTATTGGATAACTATTGCCCTGTCACGCATACCTCCTTTTTGGGCTAAAGATTCTCAAGAACTTCAGACATGCTTGGAAGAAGCAGAGTTTCTGCTCTCATTTCGACTTGGCTCCATGTCCTGCTTTTGGACTGATACTGCCTAGTCACCTTGATCAATGACCTTTGTTGGTATCCTCGTGGCATTCTGCAGGGTCTCAGGTAGAGAGAGGTCTTTGCCTTCCCCTGAAACCTGAGCCTTTCAGCTGGACATTGAAACTGGGATCCTCTGAATGCAATGCCTCCTTCCCTTTTCCTAGATAAGAGGACCAAGCCACCGTGGCCACAAAAAGAGAGGCTGAGATACTAACCTTCCACTCACTTGTTTTTCTATGAATGTAGGAACACCGATGTCTGGCTGTTACCTCTCAGCACTCTTGGAAAAGCTATTATAAAGACAGAAACCATTGCAGCAAATTAAAACAGAAGTGTTGAATGTTCTATTTATTTATCTATCTATCAAATTTGTATACTGCCCTTCATACTTAGATTTCAGGGTGGTTCACAACATAAAATATAATATAAAAACACAAAACACATGATAAAAATAAGAACAAAACCTTCCACCCCCGCACCCCTCCTTTCTCCCACAAACACATTTAAAGTGTTAATCAGCCAAAGGCTTGGTTGAAGAGGAACATTTTTTGCCTGGCACCTAAAGGTGTATCATGACGGCATCTATAACTGTCAATAATCTTTGAGAATTCTTGGAGAACAGGTGAGGTCCCTGCAAGCTGGAGGTGGTCAAATATTGTCCTCCCCATCTTCAAAAAGGGGAAAAAAAGAAGACCCATGTAACTACTGACTTGATATCAATAGGTGGAAAGGTCTTAAAACAGATCATTACATGGTTGGTGTGTTAGTATGTAGAAAGGGAGACTGTGATTACTAAAACAGAGGATAGATTTATAAAAAACAAGTCATGCCAGACCAATCTCATTTATTTTTAAAATACAGTTATAAGCTTGGTGGATCAGGGGAATGCTGTAGACATAGTGTATCTTGATTTCATTAAGGCTATTGACAAAGTCCCCTATGATATTATTGCAGGGAAGCTGGTAAAATATGGACTGGACAAGGTTATTGTCAGGTGGATTTGTAGCTGGTTGACTAACTGAACCCAAGGAGTGCTCACTAATGATCCCTCATCATCCTGGGAAAAAGTGACAAGTGCCTCAGGGTTCTGTTCTGAGCCCGTTGTTATTCAATATCTTTATAAATGACTTGGATGAAGGAAGGGTCACAGTGACACCCACTTTAAGTTGCCTTCAGCTGGGCTTCTTATACAGATGAGATGTGGGGCTTCTGTGTCAGAATGAAAGTATGGAAGAAGGTGGTCATTCTGGACCTAAGCAATTGAGGGCTTTGAAGGCCATTATCACCAAGAGTATGTATTGTGCCTGGAAGCAAAAGTGTGCTGGTCCCGTGGGTTACCTGAGAGGCGAGGTCCAAGTCCAGTCCGTGGTCAAAGATGCAACGTGGAGGCAGTCTGTAGTAGCTGAAGCTGGGTGCAGGGCAGGGAGTCGGATGAAGTCAGGAACAGGCATGCAAGCAGGGAGCCAGGGTGGGTCAGGAGTTTAGGCAGGAAAGCAGGACAGGGTTCAGGCAGGAACTAGCAACCAACAATGTTGCTCCTGCAACTTGGGACTGGGGCTGGCTGGCTTTTATCTGCCCCAAGGCATAGGGTGGCCCCGATCCTCTGGTGACTCGCCTCTCCTGGCCTGGAGGCGAGCATTCCTCCTGCAGGAACATAGTTCCCTCCGCCTCTCTGCCCTGAGCCTCTGCAACTCAGGAGAGGTTGGAGGGTTACTGGACCCAGAGGCAACCTCAGCTTCCTCTGATGGGGCTGAGAGTGGAGCACCTGCGGGCAATGGGTCCTCCATCACCTCAGGAACCAGAGCAGACTCAGCTGTTGCCTGCACCTGAGGATCCAGCACAGGTGAGGACCCTTCAGGCTCATATCCCAGCCCTGGCTCAGCTGGTTCTGGAGGCAAGGAATCCTGTGCAGGCTGGGATCCCTCAGGTTCAGCATCTGAGTCTGAATCCCAGGCCATCACAAAAAGGGTAGCCAGTGTAGCCCTTGTAGACCCTTTAGATGAGCACCCATCAATATTCACATGGACCAGCTGCAGTTTCCGAAGACTCTTCAAAGACAGCCTTGCACACCAGTCTACTTTGAAGGATGAGGAATGAAGACAACCTGCCCTTCGGTCCAGGAGGTAAGGACCAGCAGCCCACAGCAGCCCAGTCCCCTTCTTGCCATCTCGGTTGCCAAGACGCACAGCTGCTGTGCAAACAGACCCAAGCGGCATCTCATCTCATTTGCAAACCTCTCAGGGACAGAACATGCAAACAGTCCTAAACAAGCTTCTTCAGAGTAGGGAAAGCAATTCATGTGAGCAAACAGATGGCAAGTACTTAAGCGAATGTCTTGCAGAGAGATGTGCATGTTTTCCAAGGGGTTTGCTTCCAAGGTTAAGAGAGATCATTCCGAGGGGTGTCCATCACACCTCTCCCTTGTCCATTTTCTCCAGCCTCCTTCTCAAACCATGCAGCCTATGGAGGATGCACCCAGTGTCTATGGCAATGGTGGCAATTATTCTTACTTTTCTTTCTAACAAAGCTGCAAACTCCCAGAGCCGGGCTAAACTGTGTGGCTTTGTCATGTCACTCGGCAGCTGCTTCAGACGGTTTGTGTCATTCTCAGCTTTGATGTATTAAATCGGCAGGGAAGTCTCATCTATCTTCCATTCATGCACCTGCTATGCCGTGTGGTGCCAAGTATTATGTGTTAAAACCAGGATAAATCATGTCACAGCTCTATGGGAGATCAAACACGGGCTTTTGAAGCAGAAATTATTTGGTAGGGGAAATTCTGGAAAGCAGATTTCCACGATTCAGATTTGTTTGCTAGGTGAACTTTCAACGTGCTAGACGACTTTGGGATTGCAGGATTGTCACCTTCTGTGCCATTCGGCTTGCATATGAATGAGGGCAGCAGGGGCTCTTCTGGCTGACCTGCATCCAAGGGAGATGTGCTATGCCACAACCAGGGAAAAGGTGTGCTCTGCAGTGGCTCCCTGACTATGGAAAGCCCCCAGCTTTGAAAAATGGATGACCTTTAGGCACCAGCTCAAAACCTGCATTCCCCAGCAGGCTTATCTGAGACTCTCTCTCTCTTGCCCCTCTCCCCTTCTCTCCCCCCCCCCCATTGCTCTTGCTTTTGGGTTGTTTTGGCTTGCAACTGGGAACTGTTTTATGATTTTCAGGTTGTACCCAGCTCTGGTATCCCTATGTGATGAAGGGTGGGCTAAACATATTTTAAATAAGTATATAAGGTATGATGTGTGTGTGTATGTGTGTGTGTGTATATATACTAGCTAACTACTATTTCTTTATTTATCTATAAACATTGACAACTGGGAAACAGGCCTGCGAGCACTCCAGTTGGAGAGCAGCCTTTACCAAAGGTGTCATGGTCTTTGAAGATGCTCGAACTCAGGACAAAAAGGAGAAATGTGCTAAGAGGAAGGCACACTTGGCAAACCCTTCCCATGATCAACTCCCACCCAGACACATATGTCCCCACTGTGGAAGGATGTGTGGATCCAGAATTGGCCTCCACAGTCACTTACAGACTCATTGTTAAAACCCTGTTTTGGAAGACAATCTTACTCAGCTACGAATGATCACCAAAGAAGAAGAAGAAGAAGAAGAAATAATAATAATAATAATAATAAGAAATAATAATAATAAGAATTTATCTATTTATTTATTGTTAAAGAGTAGTTAATCTATGCCTAGGAATTTCCCCTAAATGTAAAAATGTTTCGCAAAACCCTGAAGCTTTTTCTCCCATGATCCCAAGCGGGTAGCATCAACAATGGACCCCCTCAGCTTACGAAGCCACGAGTCTTTGCTGGTCTCCATCAGACTCACACAGCTGCCGCAAATGAAGTGGTGGTGAAGCACGAGCCCCATATCAGAGATCTGCTGAGCAAGGGCGCCAATCTATCTATCAGCTCTGGATCCATTCCAGTCCGGCTTCCGCGCTGGTCATGGGACCGAGACGGCTCTGGTCGCCCTAACAGATGATCTCCGCAGGCAGCTGGATCGAGGCGGGTCGGGGCTGCTGATTCTTCTAGACCTGTCAGCAGCCTTTGACATGGTCGATCACGAACTCCTGGACCACCGCCTTGCCGACGTGGGGTTCCAGGGCACAGTCCTTCAATGGCTGCGCTCGTTTCTCTCTGGTCGGGGACAGAGGGTGGCGCTTGGGGGGGAATTGTCATCCCGCCACTCCTTGGTGTGTGGTGTGCCTCAGGGTGCAATACTCTCCCCGATGCTTTTTAACATCTTTATGCGCCCCCTCGCCCAGCTTGTCCGGAGTTTTGGGCTGGGCTGCCATCAGTATGCTGATGACACCCAACTCTATTTGTTGATGGACGGCCACCCGGACTCGGCCCCAGACACACTGATCAGATGCTTGGAGGCTGTGGCTGGATGGTTACGTGGGAGCCGGCTGAAGTTAAATCCTTCGAAGACAGAGGTCCTCTGGCTGGGACGGGACGACATGGGACTGAGGGGGCAACTCCCATCTCTTGCGGGGGTGCAATTAGTGCCAGCACCGTCCGTTAAGAGTTTGGGTGTAATCTTCGATACCTCCCTCTCCATGGAGGCGCAGATTGCAGCTACAACAAAGGCGGCATTTTTTCATCTCCGCCAAGCTAAGCAGTTGGCTCCTTACCTCTCTCGCCCTGACCTAGCCACTGTGATCCACGCGACGGTCACCTCCAGACTGGATTATTGTAACTCGCTCTACGTGGGGCTGCCCTTGAGACTGACCCAGAAACTCCAGCGGGTGCAGAATGCCGCAGCGAGACTCCTTACGGGGTCCTCGCTTAGAGATCACATTCATCCGGTGCTATACCAGCTGCACTGGCTCCCGGTGGAGTACAGGATCAGGTTTAAGGTGCTGGTTTTAACCTTCAAAGCCCTATACGGCCTAGGGCCCTCGTACCTACGGGACCGCCTCTCCTGGTATGCCCCACAGAGGAACTTACGATCTTCAAATAAAAACACCTTGAGGGTCCCAGGCCTCAGAGAGGTTAGGCTGGCCTCAACTAGAGCCAGGGCTTTTTCGGCTACGGCTCCAACCTGGTGGAACGCTCTGTCGCAAGAGACAAGGGCCCTGCAGGACTTGACATCTTTCCGCAGGGCCTGCAAGACAGAGCTGTTCCACCTGGCATTTGGTCAGGGCGCAGCCTGACCCCCTCCTCTGGCAATCTTTACAAAGTTTTAGTTTATGGTTGCCATCAATTTTGATTTTAATTCTTTTTTATAATGTTTTATAATGTCACACTGTTTTAATGTTGTTAGCCGCCCTGAGCCCGGCTTCGGCTGGGGAGGGCGGGATATAAATAAAATTTATTATTATTATTATTATCCAGAGGCTGCCTTCATTCTAAACCTGCACTTCTTTTCCTCTTCCTTCTAAACTGGGGGGGGGGGGGGGGAGGAGTCTTAGTGAGAAAGGTGTGCGTATGCAGGAGGAGACACACTAATTGATTTCTTACATATTAATATGTCAATCACTAGGGCTTTTAAAATGACTCATAAGTAAGCTTGACATTCCTGTTAATTAAATAGCCATCCTGATTCTAATCCACTGAAAATTAATCATTTGGGGAATTAAAAGGCATCAGCAGAAGATACTTCATTACTGTGAGTGCTTTGCTTTCCACTCCTGCACATGGTGACAAGGAGCTCCTTCGCCAGAGCCGGGATGCAAACAGGACTTAACCTATACCAGTTATAGGTTGCTACTGTTAAGTCCATTCAAAGGCGACTATGGGGTTGTGGCGCTCATCTCGCTTTCAGGCCGATGGAGCCGGCGTTTGTCCACACAGCTTTCTAGGTAATGTGGTCAGCGTCACTATACCGCTTCTGGTGCAATGGAACACTGTGACAGAAGCCAGAGCGCATGGAAACGCCATTTACCTTCCCGCCACAGTGGTACCTATTTATCTACTTGCACTGGCATGCTTTCGAACTGCTAGGTTGGCAAGAGCTGGGACAGAGCAACAGGAGCTCACCCCATCACAAGGATTTGAACCGTTGACCTTCTCATCAGCAAGCCAAGAGCCTAAGTGGTTTAGACCACAGCACAACCCGCGTCCCTTAGGTTCCTACTACCAGTAATTCAACAAACTCAAATTCCTAAGTGGACTCACCTGATTTGAACTGGGCAGATCAGGACTCAGGCCAGATCATGAACCCACCAGATTCCAGACAGTGGTAGATTCCTTTACAAGGAATCTGGAGGCTGCCCCTCTGTTCCTGTAAATGAGGTTTCTATCTTTTAAACTTAAACAAAAATAAAATAAAATGATAATTCAACCACAAAGAGCATTTTTGAGTATGAGGTCCAAGTATTGGCGGGGTATAAATAATAAATTAATATTATATTATTAAGAAGAGGCACCACAAGATCCAAAGCAGAAATTCAAAGTAGGTTTCTACTATCTTAGACATGGAAGAGATATTCCAACAGCTATAACAATATTATTCACTATTTGGCTTCCTGTATGATATATGCAGCATCAACAAAATAATCTGCTGAAGGTGTACTTAAGGCCAGTACAATTTTTTGGAAAAATCATTGATGCACAATGGAAACTTTTTAGTTTAAAGAAAAGGCAATAAGAGGCAATATGAAAGAAGTTTATAAAAGTATGCACTTAGCTTTTACACAATTTAATGCAGATTTGTTTTAAATTAATTTCATTTCTATTTTAGTCTTTTATTTTAATACTGTATTTGTTAAAAGAAGGACATGGTTTTTCAAAGGTGCATGGTGAGGTCTGCCAGGATGAAAAAAAGCCAGCGCTTCAAATTTATTTGGGTCTGAGCTAATATCTATTGATGCTCTCTTGTTTTACACCAGTGCTATTGTTTTGTGATGGTCTGATGACTAGATACAAATGAATGAATCTGATCTGATGAGCGAACTATTCTCAGGCCCTGGACTTTTTCCATCCAAGGAGGCTGAAAATACAACTGCGGATATCATAAAACTGTTATACAAATCTATGGTGCAACCACATTTGAAATATTGGGTGGAGTTCCAGTTGCTTCACCTCAAAAAGGATATTGTAGAGCAGGAAAAGTTTCAGAAAGGGGCAACCAAAATGAGGCAGGGGATGGAGCACCTCTCCCATGAAGAAAGATTGCAGTGTGTGGGATTTATAGTTCAGAGGAGGGTTTCCCAAACTTTGGTCCCTAGCTGTTTTTGGACTACAATTCCCATCATCCTTGACCACTGGTCCTGCTAGCTAGGGAGGATGGGAGTTGTAGTTCAAAAACAGCTGGAGGAGACACCCAAGTTTGGGAAACCCTGGTTTAAAGAAAAGGCGGAGTAAGAGGTGATAGAAGTTTATAAAATTTTGCTTGGCCTTGAGAAAGTTGATAGAAAAACCAATCTCTCTCTCTCTCTCTCTCTCTCTCTCTCTCTCTCTCTCACACACACACACACACACACACACACACACACACACACTGTGGACTGGCCCTTGCAGAGAACTGAGACAGGGCCCACCCACACTTCCACTTTCCCCACCCCTTCTTCATTGGAAAACCTGATCTTTCCTGCTGAATTGGAGCAAATGTCCATTGGGTTTTCTCCGGATTGACATTTGCTCCAATTGAGTACTGAATAGTGGGTTTCCTTGGGGAAAGTATCGGGGAAAGCATCACCGCTCAGACCCATGCCTCGAAAACATGGGACGAGTGGAAAAGTGCTTGAAACTGTACATTCTAGGTACAGGGAAAACCGAAGTGTGAACAAGCCCACTGACACGGTTTCAGAGTTCTGAAGCTTTTTACAGGATTTCCCAGGCAACAGGGGTTACCCAGGTCTCCACGCAATGTCGTTTTGCAACCCCCATGTAAATCTATTAGCCGTGGTGGCAGCCAAGGCAAAGCAAAACTGAAGACACAAAACAGGCAGAAAGGCAAAGTGCCCCTTGTAATCAGAGTCAATTCGAAAAGCCCTCCAGGGTCCCCTTCTGGGAGCGCAGGGCTGACAACTTGTCAGCTGATTGATGATCCAAGGGGCTAATTAGAGCCAGGGGGGTGGGGCGGTAAATTAGCTGGGCCAGCCAGTAGGTGGCAGCATCGGACCACTTTCTCCGGACCCCAAGCGGCATCTTTTGCTCCTGACTTACCTCGCAAGGCCCCCGAGACCACAGCCAGAGAGAAGCAGAGAGGCATCGGCTTCTGTTTATGGAGCATCCATCCTGATTTGCTTGCACAGAGCTTGCATGGAGGGGAGACCATGTCTGGCCTTTGTCAAGCATTTGCATTCCACTTCCTGATTTGTTTGCAGACTGTTTATTTTATTCTTCAAGGACCTCAAGGTGGTGGTACGTAGTTCTCTTCCTTCCCATTTTATCCCCACAACAACCCTGTGAGGTAGGTTAGGCTGAGAGGCAGCAACTGACCCAAGGTTACCCCTTCAGCTTTATGGCTAAATGGAAATTCGAACCCTGGCTTCCCAGGTCCTAGTTTGACATGCTGACCACTACACCACACTGTCTCTCAATAAGGTTATGCTTCCCCCTGTTAATTGTTCATTCATTCCACACTTTTTCTTAACTGCAAAAAGTGTTGGTAGTACCCAATTAAGTTCCACTCTTAGGACTAACATTGTGTACAGCTCTCTGCTTTTTAAAAAATTGATTTGCTGGGCCAGAGTGACCAAATGCTTTAATTCACTTTAATTGTGCAAAGCTAAATTTCCAGTATGCAGCTAAATCCCTCCCCAAAAATACTGACGCCCAGCACCAAATTAAGGAAATATTAGTCAATGAATTTTGTGAGTTGTAAATCAATTCATTGATTGTTTGTGTCTGCACATATCTGTACAGAAAGAACACAAGTTCTGAAATATATATATATATATATATATATATATATATATATATATATATATATATGTAAAGGTACCCCTGCCCGTACGGACCAGTCTTGACAGACTCTGGGGTTGTGCGCCCATCTCACTTAAGAGGCCAGGGGCCAGCGCTGTCCGGAGACACTTCCGGGTCACGTGGCCAGCATGACATCGCTGCTCTGGCAAGCCAGAGCCGCACACGGAAACGGCGTTTACCTTCCCGCTGGTAAGCGGTCCCTATTTATCTACTTGCACCCGGAGGTGCTTTCGAACTGCTAGGTTGGCAGGCGCTGGGACCGAGCAGCGAGAGCGCACCCCGGCGCAGGGATTCGAACCGCCGACCTTTCGATCGGCAAGTCCTAGACGCTGAGGCTTTAACCCACAGCGCCACCTGCGTCCCATATATATATATATATATATATATATATATATAAACACTTTTTTTGTTATATGAGAATACACGCACACATTTTAAGAGACACAACCTCCGAATAAAGTGTCAAACTCAAATAAAGTGTTCCCCCCCCAAGGGATATTTCTTAATGTTGGAAGGGTAAAGGATTGGTTTCTGGAGTGTGTGTCCACTATGTGTGCACCTTAAAATTTGTGTAAAAGAGAGAGGCATTGAAAAGTGTGTGATGAGCAAATGATGAATGGGAAGGTACAGAAATAGATGAATACTCATTGTCCGAGAACTGTCCTGCAAATGTTGCACGATTATGAAATGTGAGGGTTGTTGTCTGGCTTGAGCAGAAAGATTGTAATCCCACACAGCGGAAAGTTGCATAGTCATGATAATCTGTTTGCATTTTCACATCACATCAGAATGAATGGTCCCTAAAGCTTTGTCCAAGCGAACCAGGATGAGTGTTCAAAAAAATAGAGGGTGGCCAAGTCTGCTCTCTACAGTTGCCCTCCTCCTGTTCATTCTGCCAGCACACTGCTGTGGTAGGAGGGTCAGAAGGGTCTGCAATGGGTTGGTTTCTTTCTAGGAAAACCCTTTCTTCTCTGCCCTTCTGTGGCCATGCAGGCATAGGGATATTTGTGTGTGTGTGTGTAGCTTCTCAGTCTGCTCAGCCAGCCAGCCTGGGCACTGCACAGTATGAGTGTTTTTTCTCTGTGTTGGCTGTCACGTCGCCCGCAGGAGGAGGAGATGTTTATTACCTTGATTCCAGTCCCAGCCCAGTGGGACAAGCATTTCAGGTTCAGTGACCCATCCTTCTATTTCTCTCTCTCCCCACGTGTCCTTCCCAGTTTCATTCCTCAGTGACAGAGTTGACGCTGGCGCCCTCCCCGTGCTAGTAGCAGGGCAGAAAGGGATTCTGGGAAATACAGAAGAGGACCTGGGATTGGCTCAAACACGTTTGGGTCTCTGTACCATACACTTGCGATTGATTAATCCAGAGGGAGTTTTGTGAATCACACTGCGACTTGTGGGACGGGGCACCAGCTTTGGCCCCCACCCCAGTCCCTTCTGCTCAAACAGATGTTGCAGGTCTACAAATCAATATTTGCAAAAAGTACCTTGCCTATGCTGTTTGCTTATTTAATGCATCTGTACCTTTCCTTTCCATAAAAAAGAACGCCCAAGGTGGCTAACAACAATAAAATCCGTAATAAAAACACACACCACAGCAACCAATTCACAAACAAGTAAGCAATATGAAGATAAAATCATATAAGAGCAGATAAAAATGGCAGCTTGTTAAAAAGCATAATTAAAAGAGAAATACAGAATAAAACACCAAGCAGCAGAGCTGAACAAAGCAGTCCAGCAGGCCAAACACCTGTGTAAATAAAAAAGGGCTTTGCCTGTCGGCATCAGTGAGCCTTGGAAAGAAGGTCCAGATTCAACTCCTTTAAATGCAAAGAGCAGCAGGCTGCCTCTGGTCCAGGAATCATGGAGCCAAGAGCCAGCCTTCTGGGGAGGAGGGTGCCTCTTCCAGGATGGTGCTGGAAGCCTCCTCCATCACCTGCTTTGAATGACCCTCCCCTCTCTTTCCACAGGCAAGAACACATTGATAACCTTTCCCTGACTTTCCTTCCCCCACAGACAGACCCAATTGCTGCCCTGTTGATGACTTCTCAGGCTGCGGAGGTAAATGTCTCTCTGCAAGGTGCCCAGAGATGGAATTAATCCTGCAAGGACTTAGGCTGGAAGGTCAGCCTCTACCTGGCAGCTTTGGGCAAGCTCACAATTAGGCAAGGGAAGCAGCCGCAGGGGCTGGCAGCCTTTATCCATCTTGGGTTTCCCCGCTGTTCTCCCAACACTTTCCCCGTTTTGTTTTGAAACAAAATTGCAGTTTAATCCCTCCCGCTTTGAATGGCAGGGAAGAGTTTCACTGACCTTCTTCCTCCTATCTCCCAGCTGCACTTTGTGGGTTCCAATAAACAAGGACGCAGTGGCGTAGCGTGGGGGGTGCAGGGGGGGCCGGCCGCACCGGGCGCAACATCTGGGGGTTAGGGTTAGGGGGCGCAAATTACTTGCCTTGCCCCGGGTGCTGACAACCCACGCTACGCCACTGCAAGGACGCCTCAATTTTTCACCATTTGGTCCTTGGGCAAAGGAAACGCCAGCAAGTGACAGGAAAGCAGCATTGTCTGTCTGTCTGTCTGTCTGTCTGCTGAAGTGGAGATCTGGATTTCAGGGCTGTGTGTTTTGTGTGTTAGACAATTTTGTTGTTGTTGTTTTAATTCAAGTTCACAAGCTTATTGTGCTGGTCCCGGGGGCTAACCGAGAGGTGAGGTCCGAGTCCAGTCTGAGGTTGAAGGTGCGGTATGGAGGCTGTCTGTCAAAGCTGTAAGTGGGTCCAAGGCGGGGAGTCAGGTGGGTTCAGGAACTCTGGCAGAAGAACAGGACAGGGTGCAGGGAGGAACAGGCTAGCAACAACATTGCTCCCGCAACCTGGGACTGGGGCTGACTGGATTTTATCTGCCCCAAGGCATAGGGCGGCCCCGGTCCACAGGTGACTCGCCTCTCCTGGCCTGGAGGTGAGCACTCCTCCTGCAGGAACTCAGTTCCCTCCGCCTCTCTGCCCTGAGCCTCTGCAGCTCAGGAGAGGCTGGAGGGTTACTGGACCCAGAGGCAACCTCAGCTTCCCCTGACGGGGCTGGGAGTGGAGCACCTGCAGGCAATGGGTCCTCCATCACCTATGGGGCCAGAGCAGACTCAGCTGGTGCCTGCACCTGAGGATCCAGCACAGGCTCACGCCCCAGCCCCGGCTCAGCTGGTTCTGGAGGCGGGGACTCCTGTGCAGGCTGGGATTCCTCAGGTTCAGCCTCTGAGTCCGAATTGCAGGCCATCGCACTTATTTTTTTTTAGCCAAAGGCCATGACAAACTTGTGCCAGGCAATAGTATTAATAAAATAATACAGAACATGCAGAGACAAAGTATATATGAACAAAGTAAAGTAATATTCTGCACCAAGGATGGGCAGTGCCTGCTGGAAGTGCAACAGCAGGGATCATCCAGTTTGTAATTTAAGGGTTAATTTTAAAGTCAACTAGGCAAGAGCAGGGTGGGTAGAGTTGTTGCTTAGCAATCAGGCAGAGGGGCATGATGTTTGGGAGTATCATGTGCCCTGACTGGGTGTGCAATTCTGAGGGAGTTTGACCCTGTTTGATTGAATGTTTTCCTTCTGTGCATAAGGCCTGAAGCAAGAAAAACAAAGGCCACATCCTCACCTTCATTTTAAAGCCCTATTATGCCACTCTTAACAGCCATGGATTTCCTCAAATAATTCTGTGATTTGTTAAGGATGCTGAGATTTATTAGGAGACACCTGTTCCCCCTCTCAGAGCTACAGTTCCCAGCGAGGTTCAACAATTAGCCCACCTTTCAAATGAACTCTGGGAACTGCAGCTTTAAACAGTAATGACTAGAAAACATACTGGCCTTGGAGTTTTGCAGCCATAAGGACTAGTAGCTTGCTTAAAACAGATTCTGAGGTTCTTGCTTATGTTCTGTGCCTGCGTAGAATTGCAGCTGTCCCTGTCTGCTATCTCAGATCTACCTGCCTAAAATTCACCTTCCCCTCCTAGGAGATAATTCTTTGAGTGTCACTACATGGTCTTTTGCCTGATTGCAGTATTTGGCTCACACAAGGATGATTCATATCTTCACACAAGTTCAAGAATTCATATCTGTGAGAGGTCTAATGGAGAGGAATGTGGTTTTTTTTTGTTTTTTGTTTACCTCTTTCATAAAAGTAGGTCCTGAGATCACTGAATCAAAGTGCCAGACTGGTTAAAGTACCTCTCAGTATAATAAGAAAGTTATGTAGCAGCAAGATGTGGTGACTCTCAATAGCTTAGATGGCTTTAGAAAAGGACCAGAGAAGCTCACGGAGGAGAGCTCTAGCAACACTTCTTTCTTTTTCTTTTTGCCTCATGACTTTTTTATTGAATTTTTTTTAATTGAATTATGTTGCATACACAAACAATTAGAACAAAATTTACAGTTATCAAACAGATCAAGTAGATAAAAAAAGAATCAAAAATTAATACAGAAAAGTAAAATTATAATTATATAAAATTATAATATAGAAGAAAAAGAAAGAAAGGAGTCTAGCAACACTTCTTAGGCTGCCACCTTCCATGCCCTTACCTAGGATTAGGTCTCATTGAACTCACACTTACCTCTCCTCCGCTCTTTCCAGGCATGGCCTGTGCTTTAAAACTCTGTGTTCAAGTGCCTCTGTTTTTGCTCTAGAGTTTTCCCTGTGGAAACCCACTCTTTAAAGCTCAATCAGAGCAAATGGCAATCCATGGGAAACCCAAACTGACTGAGCGCTAAAGAGAGGATTTTTGCAGGGAAAGCTTTGGGGCAAAAATGACTGCACTGTCAGCCGTGGGGTTGGCCAATCATGGGATACCACAGTGGTTCCCAAAGTGGGTTGTATGGCCCCCGTTAGGCGGATGAGATTACATGAGGGTATTCTCAGAGGCAAGAGGATGGCAGGAGGCATTATGGATGAGTAAATGACTGTCAGGCTTCCAAAAGCTGGTATCAGTGGATGAAGTTCATCAGTTTTGTTGAATTAATCAAACTGCATAGTTTTAATTGGATTTTGAATAAACGTACATGGTGGCACTATGGGTTACACCACAGAGCCTAGGACTTGCTGATCAGAAGGTCGGAGGTTCAAATCCCCATGACGGGGTGAGCTCCCGTTGCTCAGTCCCTGCTCCTGCCAACCTAGCAGTTCAAAAGCACATCAAAGTGCAAGTAGATAAATAGGTACCGCTGTGGTGGCAAGGTAAACGGCGTTTCTGTGTGCTGCTCTGGTTCGCCAGAAGCGGCTTAGTCATGCTGGCCACATGACCCGGAAGCTGTACGCCGGCTCCCTCAGCCAATAAAGCGAGATGAGCGCCACAACCCCAGAGTCGGCCATGACTGGACCTAATGGTCAGGGGTCCCTTTACCTTTACCTTTACCTATGCCATGTACAGCACCTTGAGCTCCTTGGAAAGAATGGTGGAATAGCAAAGCAAAGAATGAATGAATGAATGAATGAATGAGTGAGTGAGTGAGTGAGTGAGTGAGTGAATGAATGAATGAATAAATAAATAAATAAATGTGCCTCGGGGTGATTTGGGGAAAGACAGAATGAGAAGAAATGGTTAAGCACCTTTCCTCCCCACCTGCTCCTGACTTAAAACTTCTTTTCATAAAAGGAAGAGGAGAAGAATCTGAGGGGAGAAGAGATGCAAAACTCTAGACAAAGTGTTGTTTGCCCTCCCCCGCCCCCGCACAAAGCGGAAACAGAGTTTGATTTGCATCCCTCACATATATTCTAATCAGCTTCCCTGTATGATTCCATATGGCAGCCAAGTTCAGAATGGAGCCGTACCTCTCGGTTGGGAAGGTGCCAGCCGGTGATGGATCAAAAATGTAGGCGCATATTCACCTCCAGGCAGCAGGTAGGTGCTGTTAATTCTCATATGAGATAAAAAAAAAGACAGTGCTGCATTACTGAGCATGCTGTAAGTTACAATTTTAGACTGCCCACCCATGGGAATAAGGGAGGATGGAGCCATTTGGAAGGACTCCCCTGCTGTGCTGGAGATCTCTGGGAACATCTGCCTGGGTGAACCGCCCTGGTGGTCATCTTTCATTGACTTTGCATCTGTTCCTTTTGTTGGCACTGATTCATGGAAGACAGAAGAAGCTTGTTTTCTGCTGCTCCAGAGGGAAGGACATGAAGCAATGGATTCAAAAGACAAGAAAGGAGATTCTGACTAAACCTCACAAAGAACTTTCCGATGGTAAGAGCTGACCGACAGAGGCTCCCTTGGGAAGTGGTGGACTCTCCTTCATTTGAGGTTTTTAAGGAGAGGTTAGATGGCCATCTGTCTGGAATTCTTGAGCTGTGATTCCTGCATCCCCCAGGGTAGGACTAGATGACCCCTGAGCTTCCTGCCAACTCTAAATTTCTATGATTCTACCCTTCTGGGACTTGCACTCTGGCAAGCTAAGATGAGTGAGGCTGGGAGGCTGAGCTGCATTTGCCCAGAATCACCCTTTTAGGGTGAAGGTCTTGCAGGCCAGAGGGAATGGGAAGAACAGGCATGCCCACCCCTCCACAGCACCCCTCTTTCTAGAGATGAAGGAACAAGGAAAAGATACCAATTATTTCCTGCTGCATATTCCCCACTCTGCTGGGAAGAAACTGTACTGAAGTTTTCTCTTGCATTCCCCACCCCTAAAAAGAGGAGGAACAGATTAAATGAAGTTCAAGAGAAGAGCAATAATTTTAATCAGAGGAGAACAACTGGGGGGGGGGCTGTGCAAGTGAAGCACACTTTCCCCGTGCATTATATTCCACCAATTAATTATTTAGTTACATGCTGTCTGTTATGATGAGAGATAATTAGAGGTAATTAGCTGAAAGAAAAATTAAAGGTGGGGAAAACTGCCAGTTGGTTATGAAAGGAGAGGCTCTTTAGATGACTTCGAAGATCTCAATGTTTGGCTTTTGGGGATATTTATTCCCCCTAAAAGAGGCTACCTAGTGGGGCTTGGTTGATGATGAAGCTCCTTCAGGATTAACCTGAGAAGCTGTTCGCCTTTCCATAGAAGACAGTCTTCTAGAAACATTTTCCCGACTCCCAACCTCTAGGCACAATTCTCCAAGAAGTCCCACCCTCTCCATGAATGACTCCTGGTGGATCTTCCAGATGCCCCAAATTTGTTAATTAAGAGCTCCAGAAGATGCTGGCTGCTGGATCAGTCCAAAGGACCATGTTATCCCGGTGGTCAACCAGTTGCCCATGGGAAGCTTGAAAGCAGAACCTGAGCACAGCTGCACTATCCTCACTTGCATCTGGAATTCAGGTGCATACCACCTCCGACACTTGAGGTGGAGCACCATCACGAGGGCTTTCACCTTTAGTAGAATCTGCCAGGAAGTTTGGTAAGAGTCACAGAAACGCAGAGTTGGAAGGGACCCAAAGTGCCATCTAGTCTAGTGCAATGCAGGAATCACAGCTAAAGAATCCCTGACAGATGGCCACCCAACCTCTGCTGAAAAACTTCCAATGAAGGAAAGTCCACCATCTTCCAAGGGAGCTCGCTCCACTGTTGAACAGCTCTGACCATCAGAAAATTCTTCCTAATGTTTAGTCAAAACCTCCTTTCTTGCCATTTGAATCCATTGATTCGAGTTTCTGCCCTGCAGAAAACAAGCTTGCTCCGCGTTTCATTTGCAAGCTGCTCTGTCTCTGCCTCACCTGTAGCCCTGATTTTTTGGGAGAGGCAAGTAGATAAATAGGGACCGCTTACCAGCGGGAAGGTAAACGGCGTTTCCGTGTGCGGCTCTGGCTCTGGCCAGAGCAGCGATGTCACGCTGGCCACGTGACCCGGAAGTGTCTCCGGACAGCACTGGCCCCTGGCCTCTTAAGTGAGATGGGCGCACAACCCCAGAGTCTGTCAAGACTGGCCCGTACGGGCAGGGGTACCTTTACCTTTACTTTAAACCTGGAGAGCTGCTTTTACTGTGAGCTCCTCGGGAACAGGAAGGGGAAATTCACACGGGATAAATGAAAGGGTGTAGAACAAGAGATATCCCCCCCTTTCCCCATGTGGCATTCCCACCAGGATCCTCAATGTCTCCCATTCCTCTGCGAAAACAGAGAGAGAGAGAGAGAGAGAGAGAGAGAGAGAAAAGCCACAACTGCAAGGATAATGGATCTGCCATGTGCTTGTAGATACAATTGATATATGTAGAAAATATCAACTGCCACTGAGAGAGGGGCTGCAGAGGCCAACTCCATTAAATCTGCCGGAATTGGTACATTTGACACACAAAAATGGTTGTAACTCAAAGGCACCGCATGAATAACACAGCCTTTCAAGCCGGGGCCCACCAGTGAAATATACGGCGGCCGCCTCACCTCCAGCCCCACCATGCAATCCGAAATCAATGCCTGCTGTTAGCTGGAGGATGGGAAGAGCCGCCCAGGAGAACATCAAGGCGGAATCCGTCTCCCCTTTAAACAAAGCTCAGAGGCTGCCCAGCACCCCCTGGGAAGCTCCCGCCTCTGGAAAGCAAACGGCAGCCCTCCCCACCAGAAGCCTTTTGAACTTGCCATTGATTCCTCCTCCCCAGCCACGGCTGCACATCATTAAAAATAATCGAAACGCCAGCCTACACAAAAGGCCCAGCGGATTTTCATACTGTGGCTAAGTGGCGGCTCCTGTGGAGTGGTGCTCTGGGTGGGCAGGAGGGAGGGAGCCTGGGTTTCCCGAAAGGGAGCTCAATTAATGGTCGGCAATAGTCAACCCCACTCCCTCCCACCCAAAAAGGAGAGGATGTATCCTCCATTCAGGGCCTCTTGCCAGGATGCCCAGGACTTTAACGTAGACCCTTCCTCGCCTTTCCAGACAGAGATTTGCCAAGCCCACAACAAAATACTTCTATGAAGGCTTGCCGCCCATTCTTCTTACTTGTGTACCTCTCAGAAGAGGAGGAAAAGATTTCTGCATTGCTGGGGGTTAGATTAGATGATCCTTGGGATCCCTTCCAACTCTACAATTCTATGAAAAGTGTGTTTATTGTTTATTTATTGAATGCATTTCAATCCCACATTTGTCTCCAAGGACCTGCATGATACTGTGGCAGCCAATATGTTGTGCCAGCGTGGTGTAGTGGTTAAGAGCGGTGGACTTGTAATCTGATGAATCGGGTTCGCTTCCCCACTCCTCCACATGCAGCTGCTGGGTGACCTTGGGCCAGTCACACTTCTCTGAAGTCTCTAAGCCTCACTCACCTCACCAAGTGTTTGTTGTGGGGGAAGAAGAGAAAGGAGATTATTAGCCGCTTTGAGACTCCTTAAGGGGAGTAAAAGGCGGGATATCAAGTCCAAACTCCTCCTCCTCCTCCTCTTCTTTTTCTTCTTTTGTTTTTTTGGTTGTATAATCTCTTTGACCTGAGATTTATCTTGCACTTGGAAGTAACACCCTTGAAATAAAGGAGGTCCCCCCTCCCGGTTGTCCACCCCCCCCAAACAACCACAACTGGTCTGCTTACCATCACTGGGATGTTGTTTCTTAATATACAGAAACCATCTTTCCCCTGGCCTTTGACATCTGGGGTATGTGTACTTATAGGACTCACACTATTCCTGTGATTTGCTTTAGCTGTTTTTAACACTGAATTAAAAATGGTTATAAATGCACCTTTGGACCTGTCAGTGAAGGGCAGGGAATAGGTTTAATAATGACAACAATAATGATGCAATTGTGTGTGTGTGTGTGTATGTGTGTGTGCATTGGACATGCGCCGCTTGGGAAATGATCAGCTTGTTAAGTGCACTTTAACGAGACCTTTCCAAAATTAGCAGTTTTGGACACAGTCTGCAAGTGGCAATTTTATCAATCTGTCAATGGGATAAGAAGGTGGGAGGTGCACCCTGATTAAGGTTGTTAGATTGGGGTCATGTCCCCCCCCACCCCCACCTCCAGCATTAGCTATTATGCTCTGAGTAGCAAAGGAGCATTGCTCTAATCCAGTCATTACAAGGGTTCTTAAAAAGAGATTACAGGATTTAGTTTTGTCAATGGATTTCATAGCTGCTCAACCTAATTGGGACGCGCTCTCTGGGTAAGAGCCTTATTGTCTTTGAAAGCGGTTTAACTCCTCTTGCGCCAAAGCGCTGTTATGGAGCCAAAGGGGAACAGACAAGCCTATATTCGGGGAAGTTGAAGCACAGCTGATGCATCTCTCATAACCGTGTTTTTCTCCCTCTCTCATAACAGTAGAACTTGTGGATGTTCAGTGAAGCTGAATGTTGGAAGATCAGGACAGAGGAAAAACAAGTCATTTGAGCAGCACATACCATATTGTTCGCTCTATAAGACGCACCAGACCATAAGACGCACCAGACCATAAGACGCACCCAGTTTTTGGAGGAGGAAAACAAGAAAAAAAAATATTCTGAATCCCAGAAGCCAGAACAGCAAGAGGGATTGCAGCGATCCCTCTTGCTGTTTTGGCTTCTGGGATAGCTGCGCAGCCTGCATTCGCCCCCATAAAACGCACACACATTCCCCCTTACTTTTTAGGAGGGAAAAAGTGGGTCTTATAGAGCAAAAAATATGGTAGTTAAACTATGGAATTCCCTCCAGCAGGAGGCAGCGATGGCTTTAAAAGAGGACTGGACAAATTAATGGAGGAGAGGACTATTGATGGCTCCTGCCATGATGGCTATGCTCTGCCTCCACAGCTGGAGAGAGCAGTGCTTCTGAGTACCAGTTGCTAGAAGCCACAGGAGGACTTGTGTTCAAATCCCGCTTGCATGTTTCCCACTGGGGCATCTGGTTGGCCACTGTGAGAGGAGGATGCTGGAGTAGATGGGCCATGGGCCTGATCCAGCAGGCTCTCCTCATGTTCATCATCCCACTTGGGGAGAGTCTTGGTGCAAGACAATCAGGCCCAAGTCCAGAGCATCAGGTTTTAAGGCATCTCTTCTAGGCAAGAGGCTGTCAGGGGGCAGCTGCTCCATGAGACTGAACAATGGGCTTTTCCATAGAGCCAGATGCAAAGTATTTGAATGGGTAGGGTGGGTGGGGAGTTCTAAGGCATAGGCAGGTACATTTCCTGGCAGTTGTGCTTGATCCCTATATTTATGTCCCCAGGCCAGGAAAGATGGCTGCTGGAATGAAGGGTGCTTTCCTCAGCACTCTCTTAGCACTCTCTCAGCACTGGGAAGTGCCAGACCTCAAGCCTCTAGATGCCAGCCAGGCCCAGAGACAAGCCTACAAGCCGTCTTTCCTACATTGCTGAGGGTTGGACTAGATGACCCTTCCAACTCTACAATTCCACCTGAAACATGTTAAATGCATTCACACACATTTAATGCCCCCTCTAGTTGGGCTCTCAATCTATGTGCAGAGTTGTGGGCACAGCCCCAAATAACACTTGCACTTTTTTTTTTTTAAAAAAGCAAGTTTCTAGTCCTCAAGCTGGGGACTGTGAGGATGGAAGAAGGTAACAGGCAATTTATAGGCTAGCTGAAGGTTTATTCACGCGAGCTGCTTACTCTCGTCGTGGGCGAGCTGCCTATAAGGAACCCACAGTACAGTTCTTTATTCTGAGAGAGAATTCTGTTCGACGTCACACCTTCTGTCCACTGGTATGGCCCGTCCATCATATTCATTGCCCGCCTTCCTTCTTATAGCCAGGCACCAAATGTATATCCATCTTGCAAAATGCTTTTGTCAGAAGACCCGGAAAATGCATTAAGAAGGGAGAGCGAATGGAATTGGTGAGGGTCAGGCTGAGATAAAGAAACACTAGACTTTTATTAACCATAGAGGGGAGTTAAGGTCTGAGACTTATCCCGT
The DNA here is from genome assembly GCF_951804945.1 of Podarcis cretensis. Taxonomy (NCBI): domain Eukaryota; kingdom Metazoa; phylum Chordata; class Lepidosauria; order Squamata; family Lacertidae; genus Podarcis; species Podarcis cretensis. The sequence continues at coordinate 36,013,256 of NC_137177.1, forward strand.
CCGCTTATTATTATGGGTTTTGTATTCTCTAAAGAGCAGAGAAAATGGCATCCTTCCAGGAAAGGAGCCAGAGCAGAAAATGCTTGCCTGCCTTCTGATTTAATCCCCCTCCCTTTAAATATTGATTCTTCTTTTTTAATCAAGGAGGGGAAAGAAAAAGAGAAAGGGGGAGGGGTGGAGAGGGGTGGGGAGGGGCCCTTGTCTCTGAAAAAGTATAAGCCAGCATGGAGGAAAGAGTTGAATTTCTAATCAAGGTGAAGTTAAATCTATCTGCGCTAGAGAGGAGCATTTGAGCTGTTTTCTCCTGGGTTCAAAAAGACAATCTGACAAAGTGGAAAGGAAGAGACCTTTGCCGCTGGGTGAGAAACAAAGCAATGAAATTAAAGCTTCTTCCAGGTGCCTAGAGCTTCTTGCCTGCTTTTGGCCTTGCTTAAGGCATTAGATTTTGGTTTATTAAAACAAACAAACAAGCAAGCAAGCAAGCAAGCAAGCAAGCAAGCAAGCAAGCAAGCAAGCAAACAAACAAACAAACAAACAAACACCCTTCTGTCTTGGCCAAAACTCAGTGGCAGGATTGATGGCTGGCATGCAGAACATACCAGGATCGGACCCCCTGGCAGCAGCTTCATGCAGGCAGGGCTGGGAAAGTCTCCCACCTGAAACTGTGCAAAGTCACGGCCAGTCAGAGCAGGAGACTAGTAGTAGCTTTCTATGCTGATAAATGTCACAAAAGCCCTTCTGGATCAGACTGAGAAGGTCCATCTGCCCAGGAGCCTGCTGCCAATGGGCAGCCATCAGACACCTTTGGGAAGCCCACAAGGAGGCCATGAGGACAGCTGCCATCTCCTGCCCTCCTTACAGCAAGTAGGATTGCATAAAGCCACCATGGGTAGGGGTATGCTTGCATTCATTCATTCCATTTATTGCATTTATTTATTGGCCACCTCTCCCCCCCCCCCCGAATAGCTCAAGGTGGCATACATGATTCTCCCTTTCTGTATTTAATCCCCATAACAACCCTGTGAGGTAGGCTGGGCTGAGAGACTGTGACTGGCATCTAAGGCCACACTCAGTGAGCTTCATGGCTCAGTGGGGATTTGAATCCTGGTCTCTCTCTGGTCCTACTCTGACATGCTATAACCACTATATCACACCGACACTCAAGGGCCTCAAAGTAAAAGAAAAAAAGCCATTTGATGTCAGATAAAAATGGTGTATATTGTCTCCCTGCTTATTCAACATAAGCAGAATTCATCATGCGAAAGGCTGGGCTGGATGAATCCCAAGCCGGAATTAAGATTGCTGGAAGAAATATCAACAACCTCAGATATGCAGATGACACAACCTTGATGGCAGAAAGTGAGGAGGAATTAAAGAACCTTTTAATGAGGGTGAAAGAGGAGGGCGCAAAATATGGTCTGAAGCTCAACATCAAAAAAACTAAGATCATGGCCACTGGTCCCATCAGCTCCTGGCAAATAGAAGGGGAAGAAATGGAAGTAGTGAGAGATTTTACTTTCTTGGGCTCCATGATCACTGCAGATGGTGACAGCAGTCATGAAATTAAAAGACGCCTGCTTCTTGGGAGGAAAGCAATGACAAAACTAGACAGCATCTTAAAAAGCAGAGACATCACCTTGCCAACAAAGGTCTGTATAGTTAAAGCTATGGTTTTCCCAGTAGTGATGTATGGAAGTGAGAGCTGGACCATAAAGAAGGCTGATCGCCGAAGAATTGATGCTTTTGAATTATGGTGCTGGAGGAGACTCTTGAAAGTCCCATGGACTGCAAGAAGATCAAACCTATCCATTCTTAAGGATATCAGCCCTGAGTGCTCACTGGAAGGACAGATCCTGAAACTGAGGTTCCAATACTTTGGCCACCTCATGAGAAGAGAAGACTCCCTGGGAAAGACCCTGATGTTGGGAAAGATGGAGGGCACAAGGAGAAGGGGACGACAGAGGACGAGATGGTTGGACAGTGTTCTCGAAGCTACCAGCATGAGTTTGACCAAACTGTGGGAGGCAGTGGAAGACAGGAGTGCCTGGCGTGCTCTGGTCCATGGGGTCACAAAGAGTCCGACACGACTAAACGACTAAACAACAACAACAACAAAAAAAATGGTGTGGCTGTTGATTTTTGTATCAGCCAGACATCAAGCTTGCTTCCATGTTTCCCAAAGTGCCAGGAAAGTGGCATTTCACAAATGGCCTCACGGGGAGCTGTGTGCTTGCACAACTTTTGTTTGGGTCACTTCCAGACCACCTCTCTCTTGAGCATCCACCCTGAATTGTTTGCATGACGTTTGTGGGGAGGTTAGATGACGTTGCCAATTTATTGAGGATTCAGTCTGATTTGTTCCCGGGGATGTTAGAGGCCGTTGCCTCCAGCAAGCCCTACCCCATAAATTCAAATGCATGGATCTGTCTCGAGTGTAAACCTGCTAGCATGAAATTATGTATACAAGAATCGTGGGGAACTGGATCCGGTCTGTAATATGGATTAATTAATTCCCCCACTCCAAGGACCACCTTTGACGGGTGGGTGCCACTTAAGGAAGGCTCTTCAATGTATAGTCGCAAATCAAAACACTCTCCTGGTTATAAATATTTTGTGATGACTCTGAAGGCTACAGAGAGGGACCACTGGGGTCAAAACAGATTTTGGTGACATCAACGTGTTTCAGGTACCATCGTTGTGATAGCAATTGGGGGGGGGGGTGCTGTGTTCTACTCCCCAGCAGTGAGGCAGGACCCAGAAGTGCACAGCCACCCTCCCCTCTATGAAGGGGCTTCTTTCCTTGCATTCTGGAGCTGTCTAATTTCCTGAGGGACAGACCTGCCTCCATTCCTCCCAATGGCTTCCTAAGCAACGAAAAACAGTAATCTTCTTAAGCAGTATCACTTTCCTCTCATATCAAGTCCAGGGCTGTTCTACTCCCTCCTGATCTCTGTTTGATTGTTCCCTGTGTTCAGACATAATGTAAAAAGTTTTTTTTTTATTCCACCAAACCTTTGGGGTATAAAAACCCCCACCTATATATATATATATCTTGCTGACTCTGCTGCTTGTTTTATTATGCTTCCTTGTATGTTTTTATTGATATTTTAACTGAGGCTGTTTTTCTTGTAATTTATATTGTTATCCCCCCCCACTCCTCCACTGCCGGCTGCTATTATGAGGGTGGGGTATAAACATATGGAAAGAAAGAAATTATACTCTTTCCATAACCTCACTATAGGGCACATTCCACCCCTTGCAATAAAAGTAAAAAATACAACTACGGAAATTACTAGACTATATTGCATTGGCTCCTGGTTGGCAGTACCACCCCCAGGGTGGAATTACCTAGCGGGGGCACCATTGGAGGTGTAAATGAGTACCTGACTTTGAAAAGTTGACATCACTGGATCAAATTCATCATTCTCATTAAATTAATTAAACAAAACGCTTTTAATTGGATTTTTAATAAATGTGCAACTAATTGCTACTGTTTTGAATTCTATCTACCTTAGTGGGTCATGCCAACTGCTATTCTGAATAATGCTTTTCATAGAATAGGGGGTGAGGACTGAGGATGAGTTGATGGAAGCATGGGGCAGTGGTCTGAAATAGTTTAGGATAGTGCATCACTTAATTGCTGCTGTTCATCTTTCCCTTGTAGAGAAGGAAGTTGCAGCTATTTGATCCCCTCCCCCAGTATTGGGAGAGGTGTGGGGTGCACCTGCCTTTGAAGATATCACTTTACCAGACTGTCAGGAGCAGCTGGTGCTCACACTGTTAGTCCAAGGGTCAGCTGAGGAGGTGAGCCCAACAGGCCAGAAGAGGCTGGCCCTGCTGAAGGAGGAGAGATGCTCGACCAGCTGGAGGATAATGGCTTGGCAAGGTGGCATATTTAGAGGGGGTTCCAAGCAGGGAGGGAGCAAGGACAGAGAAGGAACAGCAGAGAAGAGTAAATGGCTAGGCTGTGGTCCAGCCACAGCACACTGACCTGTTAGGACACACACAGTTTGGGAGGAAGGCCAAGGCAGCAATGTTGGGGCTAGCCACTCCACTCGAGAGTCGAGGAGGTAGGAAGGCTTAACTGATGGAAGGGAAAAACTGCTTACACATCTGATGATGGAGGGGTCAATGGGGAAGCACCTCACCTGAATGAAGAGCTCCACAGTTGTCTCTTGAAGGCAAGAAAATCCCTGGGGCTCTGAAGAACCATCAGAGGAGGGTGGAAGCCATTCACACGAACATTTCTGTCCAAGAGGACAGAAGAAGACACATCCATGCTGGAGTTGCCGGCTGCAACCCAGAGAGCTGGTCTTTCTCTCAGCACTACTGCAGGAGACAAACAGGGACAGGCCAAGGGATTGATGGGCAGGATAGCAGAAACCATGATGGCCACATCTTTTGCAACCTCAAATCTTTAGGGGAACACACTATCTTTGGGTTGCAAGCTGGCAGGCATGGTCCACCAGGTGTCTCCCATCCTTATCTGCAAATATAGCAAAATGGAAGAAGAACGAGAATAACAAACTGTAGCAGTTGTTATTGGTTGTATTTAATGCTAGCCCTACTAAAATAAAAACAAAATAAAAAAATTCCTTCCAGTAGCACCTTAAAGACCAACTAGGTTAGTACTTGGTATGAGCTTTCGTGTGCATGCACACTTCTTCAGATACACTGAAACAGAAGTCACCAGACCCTTCTTATCTCATTCTTATCTCATTATACATGACAAAGCCATTTTTCACCTCACCCCTTGCTTTTTCCTGTAAGACCTATTGCAGTCGTTAAGAGTCGTCAACAGGCTCATCACAGCTATCTGCCAATCACCCAATCCCACCACCCTTCTGAGTAATACCCCTCCCCACCTTCTCACTATATAGAAGGGTCTGGTGACTTCTGTTTCAGTGTATCTGAAGAAGTGTGCATGCACACGAAAGCTCATACCAAGTACTAACCTAGTTGGTCTTTAAGGTGCTACTGGAAGGAATTTTTTTATTTTGTTTTGACTATGGCAGACCAACACGGCTACCTATCTGTAACCTACTAAAATAGACCAACTAAAATTAATAAACTGAAACAAAATTTTAAAAAAATCCTTCCAGAAGCACCTTAGAGACCGACTAAGTTAGTTATTGGTATGAGCTTTCATGTGCATGCATACCAATAACTAACTTAGTTGGTCTCTAAGGTGCTACTGGAAGGAATTTTTTTATTTTGTTTCGACTACGGCAGACCAACATGGCTACCTACCTGTAATAAACTGAAGTTAGTCACGTCCATTAATTTCAATGGGTTTATTCTGAGTAGGTCTAGCAATGAATACAGCTCAACACCATCACCACCACCACCACTGCCTGCTGACACTGATTTAAATGTATAAATTAATATAGGCAGTCCAAATAAACATCTAAATGAAATTGACAACTATAATCTATGTGTTCAAATGCAAAAAGGGCAGTAAGATCTTCAGACCATGAGATGTTGGTGGATATTAGTCCTTCCAGTCATGCAGCACAACTCATTTCACTCCCAGAAGCCACTTTTGTTGTCTGTCTTCTCTGGAATGTAATTTAAGTGTGTGTGAATACCTGCATATATTGAGGATTTCTCCAAAATGAAGTTGATATGAGCAATAGTTACCAGAAAGAAATCACCACAGGTCACGCCAACATCCCTGGGTTTCTTTTGAGCAGTCCAACAGGACATTATCATTGGATACTTCAGAAGCATGCTGGTACAAAACACATTCTTGGGGATCTTCACTCTTTATGGTGGCACCCCCCAAATAGCCTTCCCTGGCTCCACTTCCTCTTCATGCTGGCTCTGCAGGCAAGCACTAAATCATTGCTGTTATTTCCATACTTCTTGCTCATCGTGAGTCAATATCGCCCGTTAGCCAAGAAGGCCCTGAGCAACAAGTGGATCCCTCTGCCGGCTCTTTCCTCTGTCAAGTGGATGCATTTGAGGCTCAGATACAGAATCTCATTAGTTTCCCCTCACTCGGCTGCTCTATTGATTTCTCCTCATCCTCTTCATTACTAGTCGCATCACAGTTTGGAAGCTGTTTGGAAAAATTTACAAATAGAGGGGGGGGGGGAAAGAAGAAAAGAAAAAGAGGAGGGGAAAAAAATCCCTTCAGGAGGAGCAAGCCCATGACAGACATCAGCAAAAGCAGGGAAGAAAGTTCCCCAGCTGCTAAACTCAAACTTCTCCGCTGTGATGTGAATGAGGGAGATGATAGTTCATGGAGGTGAAAGGAACCCAGGCACCATCTTGTTAGGGGAAGGACCAGTGCTCCCCCACAAAAAAATGTTTCCCTACTCATATTGAAATACTGCCCCTCAATGAGGCCAAACTTAGATTCACAAAATGTTTAGGGATATGTGTCCCCCTGCATTCCCCCCAGAAAAAAGGCACTGGGAAAGACCATAGCTCAATGGTAGGTAGAAGCATCTTCTTTGGATGCAGAAGACCACAGGTTCCACCCCCCATGAAATCTCTAGGTAGGGCTGAGATAGAGTCCTGACTGAAAGTCTGGAGAGCCCTTGTCAGTCTGGACAATACTGAGCTAAATGGGTCTGTGGGTCTGACTTAGTGTGGGGCAGCTCCTAATGTTCCTATTCCAGCCTTCGCCAATTTGGTGGCCTTCAGATGTTTTGGGTTATGAAAACTCCCTTCAGCCCAGGCCATACTGGCTGGCATACGTGCCAGCTCCTAGGCGCCGAGGCACTTTGAGCCCCCCATGGGTTATTTTTGAGGAGCCCCCTCCCCCCGCTGAGAAGGAGATGGGCTCCACCTCCTGGCTCCTCATGACATTGCATGCATGATGTCAGGACTTCACATCGGGCCCCCTCAATCATCTTGAGAAGATGGTGCCTCTGCTGGCTGGTACTGATGGGGATTTTAGAGGGTGCCAAGTTAACAAAGGATGATTTATTCCAACCCTCTGTCCCCCCCCAACCCCCTGTAGAACATTCCTGTAGCTGTGTTGAGGTCTTGAACCAAGAGGTGGAGAAGGAGACACTACAAGGCAATCGGTCTTAGATTCTGAGGATAATGGAATAGCCACATCCTCAGAACATATAATGAGAAATGTATAATGGGAAACTCAGGTTGAAAGGCAGGATGGAAGAATGTTTGCTTAGCTAGAAGCTGGAAAAGTGATATGAGAAGGGGCAGGTGGAGGCAAAGGCCACACAGAACTGTGTGTGTAGGCAGTGACACCTCACACCCCCAGGACATGCCCAAGGCACATATGTGCACAAGGTATCCACGTGACCCTCCCCAGTTGCACGAGGCTTCCTCACCCGTGCCCCTGGCAGATTGCAGGAATGGTGATGGGTATCCACCAAGGATTCAGGTGTCGGCCGGCTTGATTAGTTTCCCCCCTCAGATGAATTCACTCCCCATTTCCAATTACTTATTTCTTTTGTGCTTCCAGAAGGAAACTTCCACCCCACCAGAAGGCCTGACATTCATGAAATCACATGTCAGCTGCCTGGCGGCAAATGACACCTTGCGGGCCCCAGGCACCAACGAAATAAACTCTCCCCCAGTATTTAAAATAAATAAGAAAAGATGCTCGGCTCTGGGTAATTTTGCCTTGTCAGACGCAGAGTGACAAGCTGCACGATGCACTTTCCCCACAACCTCCCTCCCTTTTCTATGACAGGCAAAACTGAACTTTCCATCAAATGATGCTTAATGGAAGCAGCGTCTGAAGCCACAGACTTTCGGAACCCATCCAGGGAAGAATTCAGGCCTAATGAGAGGATGTGCTAATGACAGGGATGGAGACACAGGGATGCCTCCCTCTTTGGACAGTGGAGCACAGGGCAGTCTGGTTTCAGAGATCCAAATATCCAAATATCACCTCCTAGACACACATGGTAGGATGTCCCTTTATTCTTTGGAGAAACATTGGAGGGTATGGAGTTATCCGACCCCCGAGCCGTCTGAAGGCAATTTTGCATTGGGAAATTTTTAAAATGTCTAATGTTTTATTATGCTTTTATACATGTTGGAAGCCACTCAAAGTGGCTGGGGCAACATAATAACAATAATAATAATAATAATAGCAAAATTATCATTATGGAATGGGATGTCCCTATTTTCAATGGAGAAATGTTGGAAGGTACGTGCTCTGTAGCCTCTTCAAATACTTTTGAGTGCGAAGTGAAGGACACGAGACAGGTGTTGGTCATCAGGTGAGCTGTGCATAAGCAAGCTGCCAGCTAGTTCTGCGAAGGCTCTTTTTATTAGCACAATATGCAAAACCAGTCAGATACATTTTGGGCTGTGCCCTTTACACATCTTCCAATCATGTGATCATGGGGTGGTACAAAGTTATTTTGGCACCTGTTTCCACCGTGTCATTTCCCCCTTGAACTATGTATAATGAAGGAGACAAAGGTCACAGACAGGGCGCTACTAAGAGAGCAAAGGTTAGATAGAGGGCATGATGTTCAGACAGCTGTGGCTTGTCTGTGGGTGAAAGTGTGCTCCACACCCGGCAATCATTCCTTCATGAGTGGCTGCAACTGCGATTATGCTTCTTACTCATTTGGATAGAGGTTTCTCTCTGTATATATAGGACACCTTTTTGCACAGTGGGAATGTTGCTGAGATAGCTCAGTCACGCGTGAGATTCTTAATCTCACGGTCATGGATTTGAGCTCCACATTGGGCAGAAGATCCCAGCACTGCAGGGGATTGGGCTAGATGACCCTCATGGTCCCTTCCAACTCTACAACTCTGTGATTCTATGTAGAAAGGTAAGACTCACATGTCCACTCACTCTTCACTTCTTGCCTCATCCACCACCTGCACGTGGCTCCTGGCATGTGGCCTAGAAGGGAACATAGTCTGCAGGGACTGAAAAAGATTCATTGCAGTGGCAGTCCTGCACAGAGCAGAGCAGTAGGGGGTCCTCAATCCCATTCCCTCCACAAAAGGCAGAATCTGCAACTGCACTACGGAAAAAGAAAAAAGGGCACGCAGCAGAACCCATAACTTCAGATAGTCCTGCAGCCTTGAAACTGTGAGCAAAATCTACACACATTTTGGCACCCATTACCTGAAACCAGGTTTTCCTGTCTGAATGGCAAGCTCTACATAGGCATCCTTCTGCTCCCTTTGATTGGAGGTGGTGTTAAGAGATCTCCCAAGTGGACTCTGTGCGCAAGACCTTCCTGCTCCACTGGATCAGCGCTGACCTTTCTCCAGCCCCAAATTTGTAATGTGGTAAACTAAGCTTGCCTAATGAGCTGCACTATAATCATACCCTCCTTGCATACTTCTCATTTGGTGAGCACTCTGAAGGTAAAGAACTTGTGTGGCAAGCTAAATACCTGAGAGTCTGTCAGATACAGTGAATCAGGGAAGCCAGGCAGAAGCGTCACAGGGAAATGGGAGGCTGCATCTCTATCCTTTCAAGAGCTACAACTCACAGATTCATCCAAATGAGTTCTACTGTATATGCCTGTAATGGTTCTAGGGGTTGCTCGTGCGTAAACCGGTGCAACGCCTGGCTGGGTTGCCTGAGTGAACCTTTTCTGTCCGGACAGCCATTCACCCGTGGCTGTCTCAATCGCGGGCAGAATCCGTCAGTGGGCGTTTCTTGAACTTCTTCCAGCAAAGAAGCTCTTTGACGCCTAGTCTCCTCCTACTCTCCCTGCGTGGAAGCCTTCTGCGCAAGGAGGGTGTAGGCAGCGGAGGACCCTTACTCTCCCCGTTGGTCCCTGGCAAGGAGTCATGGGACCGCCTCGCCGATTCCCCCATCTGCCCCCCTTCTCCACTGGTGCTACGCTGATTCTCTTCCCCAGAAGATGGGCTGCCTCTCCCCATCACGGGACACTCTCTGGAACCCCTCCGGAGCCCGCTCTCTCCCTCCGGCCCTGATGGCAGTTCCCTGACAATGCCCAAAGAGGCTTTAGATTTATCTGCCTCAAATATCCCCCATGTGTAAGGTGGGGGGAGATATTTGGTTTGGTTTACATTTCCAAACTCACCTAAGTCCTAAAAAGATCTTCACTGGCTCCCACTAAGTTTCCGAGCACAATTCAGAATGTTGGTGCTGACCTTTAAATCCCTAAACAGCCTTGGCCCAGTATACCTGAAGGAGTTTCTCCACCTCCATCGCTCAGCCCAGACACTGAGGTCCTCCTCTGAGGGTCTTCTGCTGGTTCCCTCACTGCAAGAAGCAAAGTTACGAGGAACCAGGCAGAAGGCCATCTTGGTAGTGGCACCCTCTCTATGGAATGCCCTCCATTCAGATGTCAAGGAGATAAAGAATTACCCAATTTTTAGAAGACATTTGAAGGTAGCCCTCTATCGGGAGATTTTTAATGCTTTGTGTTTTTATTATGTTTTTAGATATGCTGTAAGCCACGTACCCAGAGTGGTTGGGGAAACCCAGCCAGATGGACAGGGCATAAATAAAAATGCTATTATTATTATTTACACTTTCTGCAACAATATACAAAGCAAAATTCGGCTACTCTATAAAAATGAGCACTGCTCCAAATTTTGCAGTGCAGGTTTCCAAGCAAAAATTTTTCCACCACCACCTCTCTGGTTGTTTCCACACTAATGCTCTTTGATGCAGCTTAGGCATTGCTTTTCTGCAGTGAGCTTGACAGTGCTATCTTGACTTCTCCCACCTATGCAAGAGGTCCAGATTGTTGGCACCTGTCTGTCTCGAGAGACAATGGAGTGCATCTCCATTAAAACCGAGGTTCCATACAGCACTTAACATACCACTACAGGTATATTATCGAGCCATTGCCCTCCTTACGGCCAAGACCCTTTTCCATTTGCAAAGGGGCCCTACTGACATTTATTAAAAACTTCCTGTTGGCAAGTTCAGCCCATTTTTCCTCCTATCGATAAGGGGAGGGGAGCTGCCAGTCCTCCTCCTGGGCAGCCTCTGAATTGCCTCTTGAGCTGCCTCTCAAAATTGCCCCAGTGTCAGTTCAGGGAGGGGGAGTATTATGCCAAGGACAGACCTCTGGGCTTTTGAGACACTTCTGCACACACCCAAATGCTGCCCGCCATTGACACGATGAGCATTTTGTTTGTTGGGTCTAGGCTGCTTTCCTTGTTGTTCCACACATATTTCTGGGGCTGGGCAAGCAAGTTTCAGCAGCCCTATATCACTGACAGCCTCATGGCTCCATGCGTGATATTGCTTATTACCATGTACATGCCCTATTAGCGGGGGAACAAATTAGATTAACCTAATGTAGTACATCATTATTTAACACCGTTTCAGTCCCTGCTGCTCAAAACCCAGCTTTTAATAATCCAGGAGCTGTGCTTGCCCTGCCAAGCTGATTCTCCGAGCTTGCAAACACTGGAGGCGGGGATCCCTAAGATTATTGTGCTGTTTTACTGAGTCTTATTGTGTTGTGAGAAAACAGAGCAAAGAGTCCAGGGTGTTCCTGAATCCCAAGATTATCCTGCACTCCAGGTGCTTGGAGGGAATGGGGAAGGGGTGGGGGTGGCATTTCCCATAACTATCTGAATTCCCCACTGAGTAATTGCAAAATCCTCTGGTGCATCCAAGCCAAGTTGTAATGTTATTAACTTAGCCAGGCAGAAGCCAGCAGGGGAGGGGAGAGAAAAAGTAATCACGACTCTTTTCTCTAAAAATGGAGCCGAGGGATAATTGAGTTGAGCAGAACAGAAGTGCGGCGTTTCCGTTGCCTGAAAAAAGGCAATGATGATGAACAGAACTTACTGGTCTCTCCATATTGATTTATCTTTGGGCGACTCCAATAAATGAATTAACAGAGGAAGTTATCGAAAGGGGCACTGGTGGGCTTTTGAAACTTTCATAACTCCACACTCACAGCCTTTTCTCTAGCCCCAAAGATCTTGCAATATTTGCAAAGTTTCCCAAACTTTCTCTTGGAGAGAGCTCACTTCTCTGCTCTGCAAGACATGGGAACAGCAATGTAATATGTCTAATCCTCATGAGCATTTCTATTTTTATTTTATCAGAAAAAAATGGCAAGGCTGCCATAAAAAATATGGTTTTATAAGATAGGAGTAATCAAAACACTTGAGAAAAAAACAGGAATAATAATAACGACTTATACAGGGTGAAACCATTCAAGATTGTCTTGACATGTGGAACGACAACATCTTTATATTCAACATAATTTAGACTGCAGTCTACATCCACATTCCTAGGAGAAATGCAATGGGGCTTACTTCTGGGTAGACATGTTTAGCATAGGATTACACTGTTAGTCCCTGTAACAAACAGTTGCTAAGTGGAAGGTTGAATCCTGCTCTCTGCAGTGGACTGGCAGGCAGAGCCAGCCCACCCATGAGGTTGGATGAAGAGGCTGCCTTAGGTGGCTTCTCCCAAGGGTCATCACTCCTGTTTTGCCAGCCAGCTTTGCCACCAGCTTTGCCCTCCCATCAGGTGGTGTGGCAGGGCTTTGCACCAGCTTCTCTTAAAGAAAAGAGCTGATACAAAGCCCCACAGGCAGGCAGGAGGATGGCATTCAGAAAGGATCTCCTCCCTGCCCAGCAGTGAAGATTCCTTATGGAGTTTGCACCCCAATTGCAGGGGCAGCAGAGGGCATTTCGACTCAGGTTCTGAAATGCCCCAGCCTGTGCCAGCTTACAGGAGAGACACAGCTTCTTCCCCCGCCCACTCGAACTTCCATATTCAATTAGGGTTAAAGGAACACTATTTATACATTAGCCCCAAATGATTTGGGCCTAGATCCACGCTAGGTGTTCTGCAGTTCAGCCAGGATCAGGTAAGGGCCAATTTACCAATCTAGGGGCCCTGGAATAAGTGTGTGTGGTGGGGCCCTATCAGTCAGACTCTTGGCTCACCTGTCTCAGTATGATTAAGAGTGACTTGCAGCTGCTTTTCATGGCTGCACACAGGACTTGTTCCCAGCTCTATGTGGAGATGTTTGGGACTGAAGCTGGGAGGTTTTGCTCCCAGTTAATAATAACACCCAATTATTCTGAATACATTCCTATGCAGAAAATCCAGGCAAGTTCAAATGAAAAAAAGAAACTAGCAGATAAAGGATAAATGTTATCTCCTTGTCTGGCTTCCTCCTGTGCTCCTGCTTGTGGGGGTTTGTAAAAAAGGGAGAATTCTGAAGAGGGATCTCCATTACCTCAATAAGTACCACTGCATTCTTCTTTTTCCACCTCATTTTGCATCCAGAGGGGGGCGCTATATGTCCAAGCCTCAGGACAACCCAGCTACAAATATTCATAGAAGGAAGGTTCTGCATTCCGGGAATTTCCCAGAAAGTCTTGAGGATGTAGAATCCCACCATTTGAAACAGACTCCCTTGAAAGATGGTGGACTCTCCATCATTGGAGGTTTATAAACAAAGGTCGGATGTTCATCTGTCAGGGATTCTTTAGCTGTTATTCCTACATTACAGGGGGTTGGACTAGCTGAAGTCCTTTCCAACTCTACAATTCTATGATTTCTTAGGTATTTTTAGAGGGTCAAGTCATACTGTTAGATCATACCCACTGATCAAGCTGCAACAATCCCTAATCTCCTTCTACATGCCACAAGGTCTATTTCTCAAAACGAGATGACCAGAATCTTGCTATGGTAGCAGAGAATAAACAGGGTATTACTTTCTCAGCTGTTGATAGAGGCAGCGATTTCCAACTTTATTACATTGTGCACTTGACCCTCCATGACCTTTAATAATTCACCTTAAAACAATCATAAAAAAGGATGAAAGAGAGGATGCTTCTATATCTTGGGATTGATTTCCTGCCAGTCTGCTCAGCAGAGACAACTCTCAGCAGCATAAACTTTGGCCACCTTTCAATGAAGGCTCAGCTGTGTCCAGCTGCAGGGCCCCCAGGAATATCTAGGATGGGTGAGAGCAAGACTTTCAGGCCAAACCGGGGGCTGTGGAAGAAGTGCAAGAGAAAAGTTTTTCTTCCTCTCTCATAGCACTAGAACTCATGGGGGTCCAGTGAAGATGAATGTTGGAAGATTCAGGACAGAGAAAAGAAAGTCCTTCCTCGTGTAGTGCATAAAGTATGGAACTTGTGCCCACAGGAGGCAGTGATGGCCACCAACCTGGATGGCTTTCGAAGAGGATCAGACAAATTCATGGAGGAGAAGGCCATTAGCCATGATGGCTGTGCTCTACTCTGCAGAACCACCTGCACTGCAAGAATCGCAGCTAAAGAATCCCTGCTTAAACGCCTCCACTAAATCATAGAATCATAGAACTGTAAAGTTGGAAGGGACCTTAAGGGTCATCTGATGCAACGCCCTGCAACACAGAACTCACAGCTTCTCCTCCCCTTCTCTTCCATCGGCCAAATATTGCTTCCTCTGTAGGTCACTCAGCAGGCCTAGAAACTTCCTCTCTGACCATGGGTTGCATCTCACAGAATTCTGCCTGAACTTTAAACTCATCCTTCCGCTGCCCTTTGGGACACAGCTACCCCCTTGCCTTCCCCTTGGTTTGACACTTCAGCTCATAACCTCTCTTGCCTGTGACACCATAGTTTGGTTTCTGCCTCGCTCCAAAGCTGATGGCCATCCATCCTTGGTTAAAAACCTCTAGTGAATAATAGAATCATAGAACTGTACAGTTGGAAGGGGATCCCAAGGGTTACCTCACCAAACCCCTTGCAAGCACCCACCTCCTTCTGAGGTAGTCCATCCCACTGCCAAACAGCTCATATCATCAGGAAGTTATTCCCAGTGTTTACTCAGAATGTCGTTTCTTGTCACTTGAATCCATTGGTATGGGTCAGAGCTCTCTTTGGTTTTGGAAGGAGGAGGCATGGTCATAATCAACCCAGGGGAGACTATATGAAGTCTTTGCATTGACCAGGCTTGGTGTAAATGCTGGAAGAGTGGTGGTTGCCTCTTCTTGCCTTGGCCAACCTTCAGCCGAGGCTGGGGAGCAGCCCATCCACAGCCCAGCTCTGGTGCCTGGCATGGCCACACTTGGTGGCCCCATTGTATCTCACTCATTATGAGGGGTTGATCAAACAAACATCCTGGAACTCATATGGATGTTTATGATGGCACTGAAGAATGGGAAGGAGAAGCTCTGAATGTGCTGGGCCCTGGGGTAACCCATGAAATGCAGCCCAGGACCGGTCCAGAATCCAAAGGTTCCGCTAGGAGTCAGTCCGACAGCGCCAAGGCAGGACACGAAGCAGGAAACCAGGCAAGGACAGGTACAGGATCTCAGGCAGGATCTAACATACAGCAATGTTCCTCCCGCAACCTGGGGAGGGGTCCGACTGCCTTTTATCTTTGTTGGGGTAGCGGCCAGACCTGTTCCCCCAGCGACTCACCTCCCTGTTTCACCCAAAGGTGAGCACTCCTCCTGCGAGTACTCAGGTCTCTCCTCTCAAACCTTAGTCTCTCCAGCTCGGGAGACGTCGGTGGGTTACCAGACCCAGAGGCCGCCTCAGCCTCCCCTGACCAAATCCGTAGTGGAGCAGCTGTAAGTGATGGCCCAGCTGATGGCAACGAGGTAATCCCTGCATCTGGAGCCAGGGCAGGCTCAGGCCCCTGACTCGTCCCAGCTGGTGTTTGTTGCAGGGGAACCTGTGCAGACTGGGACTCTTCAGGATCAGGCCCCAGACTGATGCCTGAGGCAAAGGATCCGGTGCAGACTGAGTCTCCTCTGGTTTCTGAGTCTGAGCCTGAGTCCCAGGCCATCACACTGAGATGCTCTACATGTGAAGACTAACTGATAAATTTTCAGATTATTTACCGGTATATCTCCCCAGAAGCCAGCAAGTGTCCCCTGCGGGGCCTTTGGGGCTCCATTGTCCACAATGCTAATACTGGCCTGTGGCTAGCAAGAGAGCAGCGAGTTATTAAACTGGAGGTAACACGTACTAAATTCAAATTAAATGTGGGGAAAGAGAAGGGGCTGTTTGTGACTTTCTCATAAATCAGCCAGCAGCTGATGTGCCATTGTCAAATAGCACATTTATTTTGATCTTTTAAAGTGAGTGTGTGTGTTTGCTACTAGAACTGGGGGTGGGGGGTGGGGAGACTTTAAAATCCCTTTCCCACCAATAAAACTAAAAGTATTTTGAAAGTTTAATTTAATTTATGTCACAGTTTAGATTTATTGCAGCTGGGACGATGGAAATAGACTGATCGGTGTTTTGTCAGTTTCGGTCTCTGGTTGCCAAGGCAGCCGCAGCGATTGTTGAAAAAAGAATATATGAGGAGAAACAAACCAGCAAATCCATGGCAGTTTGGCGGATTCCAAGAGCAAGATGGGTGGAGGAGCTGCACTGAACACCAGGCCGTGCGCAAGAGAAATAATAAACAACCTTTACTTTGGCATTCCACATTCTGCATTAAGAAATGGTGCCTCTGTGACCTTTGCAAATTATATAGATTGCTGACGAATTTATCATCGTGCAGTTTATTTTGCAGTTTGACTATTTAACCATACTTTCAGCTAGTTTTGCTAGTCGTTGAGAAAAGCAAGTCCTAACCTCTAGAGATAATAACTTAGAAAAGAAAGCTCAATTTCTCAGTGAGTTAAGTGTAGCACTTAGTACTACATTCTGCACCTCATCTCATGTTAACAATAAAACAGAGTTTTAAAACTTAAAAGAACAAACAAAAGCCAAGCCCAGTTTCTAGCCTTAATAGAACATTTTGCATATATACCGTGAAGAAGTGTGTGGCATCAAAGTCTAAGAAACCACAAAAGGCTTGAAAGCAGGATGGAAAGCAATGGCCAAGTGGTGAGCAGTCTGGACTCCTGACAACTGAATCCCAGAACCTGAACATCTTTGAAAATTTGTAAAATTTTAAATCTTTAAATCTGGGCATGTTTGTAAATGGCTTGCTCTGAAAAGAGGGTTTATGCAAGGACTGCAAAGAAAACCTGCAGAATGAGCCTGTGGGTTTTTCGGATGTGGGAGCAATAGAAGAATGTGGTAGATCCTTTTTCCGTACCTGAATTACTGAGAGCTTAACATTAAGGCAGGTGGGATTTTATCTTTTTCATTTCCATTTCCAATCCACATGGCTGCAGTTGATTAAGAAATGTTTCCTTCTTCTTGATTTAGGTATTACAACCTACTGGTGTTTTCCACTACATTGTTTCCATTTGCTCTCCTGCAGAAAACAGGTTATATTCTCTGCTGATGCATTCCCAGCATCAAAGCCCCCATCACTGGAAATGTGCACATTGTGTGATTGGACTAACAGCCTTGGTTGTTTCTTGTTTCAGGTGGTTCAAATACCTTTTTGCTTGGTGTCTTAAAATACATATTCACCCCGCGCTCTTTCTGATGCCTGCATTTTACATGAATTGCCCTTTGGAAAGGATGCGCTGTCAAGCTCCCTTGTTATTTCTGCTATTGCTGGTAGGTGTAATGTTAATGTAATCTTCCTATATTTATAGTACTGTACTGAAATATTGGGGCTTTTTCGGTATGCTGTTATGTTGCACTATATTGTTATGCAACTGTTCTTACAATTATTATTATTGTTAAATTATTGTTAAATTTATTAATCCTTTTCTTTTGCCGTGGGCAACTCAAAGTGACCCACAAAAAGAATGGAAAATAAAATGAAAGACATGTGTTTATTAAAACCGGGGCTGGGGTGGGGGGAGAGAGTTTGATTTTGAAAGGCATTCCTGCTTTCTTTGTTGCAAATCATTTTGAGAATGATTATTTATACGGAAAGATGGCATACAAATAAGATGATGAAGGAACTGAAGGGAGGGCCAGCTCCTGGGGGAGCAACTCAAAAGCTCTCCATGTTGCTACTTTTGGACAAGGTCTTTGGATTCCTTGCACCACCAAACAGAGAACAACAAGCCAGGAATCACATGGAACTGATATGGAAAGCAGAGCTCCAAGGGGCTAGTTTTGTCATCATGGTGCTCTTGAGATATTGTTGGGCTCTGACTCCCATCAGCCCCAGGCCAACTAGCATGGCTGATGATCAGGGATGATGGGAGTTGGAGTCCAACTGTGGGTGTGTTTATATTACTGCCTTAGAGTTCAGTGAAGTGCTACCCCTGTGTGTGGGGTTCACAGCTCCCTACTTCCGACTGTTCACATCTGCATGTCTTCATTACCTTTCTATCTGTGAACACACTAGGCCAGGCATCCCCAAACTCGGCCCTCCAGATGTTTTGGGACTACAACTCCCATCACCCCTAGCTAACAGGACTAGTGGTCAGGGATGATGGGAATTGTAGTCCCAAAACATCTGGAGGGCCGAGTTTGGGGATGGTGGCACTAGGTGGCATTGATGGGACGGGGACATATTTACCCTCTGCAAAGGTTTTCACATATTGG
Organism: Podarcis cretensis; assembly: GCF_951804945.1. Lineage (NCBI taxonomy): Eukaryota > Metazoa > Chordata > Lepidosauria > Squamata > Lacertidae > Podarcis > Podarcis cretensis. The sequence goes on from NC_137177.1 coordinate 36,031,580, forward strand.
CTAGAGATGAATCAGGAACGGCTGAAGGACTTGAGTCAGTGTGAAGCTGGTCTGAGAAATGACGTCAAACAGTAGCATTTTATAACCAAGTACACACTCAATACGCATTTTGGATAGTATTGTGTGAACATGGATTAAAAATCCAATGCTGGAAAGGCAACAAGTGCCCATTCAATGGGGGTGTGACCATGAGCAGAGCCAAGGGGGTGGGGGGCAGCTGCCCCTCCTAAATCAAGTAAATAAATAAAAATACTTACCGGTAACTAAAAGTGGAAATTGTAGAAAGATTCTGACAGATTTTTCTGAGCATTTGGGGTCAAAATAAAGCAAGTCCCCATAAATCTTGGCTACCTAGCCAGGATTTATGTTAGGGGGTCAGATAGTCAAGATTTATGTTAGGGGGGCAGAACACCCACCTGTCATCAACCCCTGTTTGGCTTTCTCTAGCAGATTCAGAATGAAATGTCTCAACAACAGTTGTTTTGCATTACATTACTTCTGCTTGGGACACAAGACCAGTAGGTTCTGTTAGGTCTCCTGTGCTCATTGTGTGGTCTTGGACAAATCATTTCCCCCCAGTTTTACTTCCATGTGTGTAAAACGGAATAATCACTACGTGTTTTCCAGGGTGAACACACTAGAGATTGCATAGCAAATAGCATTTCTGTGGGGAAGTGATTAGTAATACATTCTTGGCTTCAAACCCAGTTAGTGTTAGTGAATGCATGTTGCAAACGTGTTTGCCTGAGATTCTGTTTCGGAAATGGATGAGTAGGCTCAGCCAATCTGTCTTCCATGGCTAATTGGCAAGGCGCTTGTCTTGGCCTCATTTACTGTCACCAAAGTCCTGAAATGTTTTCATCTCTAATTCATAATGAATTAGCCTTTCATTATGCTGAAAAATTAAAATTTCATACGAAATAAATATTCATTTTTGAATGGTGGATGTATCCCATCTATCTCATGTACAAAACACCCATTTGACTTGCGAGTGCTCATTATGAATTTTTGTTAATTAGAAGGCTAATTGTGCTTACAACAGTTTTTCCCCAGACCCACCAATTCCTTTCTTGCAGCTGGCAAGGGGACAACCAGATGTGTTTCTGTGTGTAATGCTGCTATTACCAGAAAACCCGTCTTTCTACTGCTGAAAATGATATGAAGGTGAATTACAGAAACCTATATAGTCCTCTTCAGGCTTAAACTGCCCCCTTGCCCCCCCAACTCAGTGTAGACTGGGTGCCCCCCTCTGCCCCAACCTTCTTGCAATGAGAAGTCTGAAGGGAGCTTCTCATCATGTTTATCTGAGGACAGTTAGAAGCCTCCCTGCATTATCAGGGTTTCTGACCACAATAAAGTCTACATATTAAGATGCCAAAGGACTACAGGAAGCAGCCATGAGGCAAAGGCAAGACCAAGAGAAGGAACCTCTCAGGGGAGAGGGTCATCCAGAAGAGGAGAGCTGTCAGAAAAGCTTTTGAGCCTCTGTGGGAGTTGGTTATGCCACATGCAGCCAATGTGGTGGCCCTCTGTGGTGACCCTCTGGATGTTGTGAGACATGGGTGGCACTATGGTCTAAACCACTGAGCCTCTTGGGCTTGCCAATTGAAAGGTTGGCAGTTCGAATCTGCATGATAGGGTGAGCTCCCATTGCTCTGTCCCAGCTCCTGCCAACCAAGCAGTTCACAAGCATGCCAGTGCAAGTAGATAAATAGGTACCACTGTGGCAGGAAGGTAAACGGCCTTTCCATGTGCTCTGGTTTTCGTCATGGTGTTCCATTGCACCAGAAGCAGTTCAGTCATGGTGGCTGCATGACCTGGAAAGCTGTCTGTGGACAAATGCCATCTCCCTCAGCCTGAAAGCGAGATGAGCACCGCAACCCCATAGTCGCCTTTGACTGGACTTAATTGTCCAGGAGTCCTTTACCTTTACCTTTTACCTGTGGGACTCCAGCCCCTGTCAGTCCCACTAAGCATGCCCAATAGTCAACCAACAAGCAGAACCTGGGCACAAAAGCACTCTCTTCTCCTCTGGTTTCCAGCAATTGGTATTCAGGAGCAGAGCATGGCATCAAAGCTAGTAGCCATTGACAGCCCTCTCCTCAATGAGCTTGTCTAAGCCACTTTGAAAGTCATCCAAGGGCTCATCCACACTTGCCTTTCCTCTGCTTACATTTAAGTGTCAGGAGCTCATCCTACTCTTGAGTAGGACCCTGGCAGAGACACATGCCCGACTGGCATGTTCTCTCCCTCCTGGTCGTTTGTTTGGGAGCTTCAAAAGGTTTCTTCTGCCTGAACATCACAACGACCAATGCCAACAGACATCAGCACATTTAGGGATCCGCAGAGTTTTCAGAGTTTTCACAGCTTACGTAACAGACCTCAGCAACTCAGCATTTGGGCTAATCTACTTTATTTACATATAAACACACATGGAGCACTGCAACATGGCTCCCTCTCTCTCTAGCATCAGACAGCAAAGAGAAAAAACAAAGGACAATAGTCTCACTTCACGGAACACAGTAACACAAATGTCCTGTCTCCGTCACTTCCCACTCTGTGAAGTCAAAACATACACCATGTGATAGACAAAAATCCCATGACTGCAACCATGGAGTAGGAATTCTAACATGTATGTTATGTATTTTATCTCAATGTATGCAAGTCAAAACTTATTTTGTCTTAACATTTGCATTTTGCAAAACTTTATGTGCCTCTTTTGAGCAAAAGTTTGGAGAAGTTTGCAAGATCTGGAGGACGAGTCTGTCTCAATCCATGCATCCGTATGGGAGATTGCACCCTAAGTCAGCTTCCACTGGGATTCTGAGGATTCCAGTTCCTCAGACATCTCTCTATTCTGTCCTTGTCTCAGCACTAGGCTGTGGAAGGAAGCAGACACACTGAATATTCAGGGGAACACATTGATGGGCACAAGGTGGCACGCTGCTATGGAGGGAGGGTTGGGCTGCTGGGCTTTTAGACCAACATTGGATACTTGCAGGGATTTCTAAAAAGGCTGCTTGGAAGATCTGCTGTGAAATGCTCCATCTCTTGTCTCTGTTTGGAGCATCTCACACACCAGATGGTGGCCAGATAGTGCAGTCCAGAGCTGAAGAATTTGTGTGTGCAGATTGTATGAAGCTACAAGGGAGGACAGATTCAGCTGACGCTCTGCAATGTGCTCAGATCAGAATGAGAAAGATGTGCAGACTTAAAAAATCTTCCATCAACACAAAATGCACCACTCACATCATTTTAACAAGCATTTAGTTATGATCTGATTTCCGTTTTTTAATTTTATTTTTGCAAGTCGCTTCAGGACTCCTTTGGCTGTGGGAAGTGAGGAACACATCTAGTGAACTGAACAACTTCTACACACATTGAGGTTGCTGCCAAGTTTCAGTTTGGCAAAAGGCAAATCTACAGATTCCAAGTCCCGCATAAAGTAGGTTGGCACATTGGTCAAGGCAAGCAAGTCTGCTGATGGCAAGAAAAGCCCATAGGCATCACAACTTGTAGATATACAAGAAACGGATGCCAGTGTATTAGGAGGCATTGTTTGTGCAATGGATTCAGACTGTGGTGCACAGCAACCTGACAAATGCGTGGTTTGGTGCAGAAAGCCGCACAACCATCACCATGACAGTTGACAGCTTGTCCCCATCCTCCTCAGCCTCTTCTTCCTCACTAAGGTTGCAAAACCAACACTGAAAGTAAGGAAGAGGAAGCTGATAGGTACTGTAGTATCACCTCTGGACTGGTTGCAGGTAAGAAAGCATGTAGGTGTGAACTCACTGAGGACAGACTGATGCTGGTGGGTAGGATAAGCTTTTGCCCCAATAGACCAGCCTTTACTGCTCTGAGCTTCTCGAAGGACCTAAACTCACTCCCATATGAAGCACTGATGGCCACCTACTTGGATGGCTTTAAAAGAGGATTAGAAAAATTCAAGAAGGAGAGGGCTATTGATGGCTACTAGCCATGATGGCTTTGCTCTGCCTCCACAGTTGGAGGCAGCAATGCTTCTGAATACCAGTTGCAGGAAACACAGGTTCTTGTGCTCAGTTCTTGCGCTCTGCTTGTGGGTTTCCCAGAAGAGGCATCTGGTTGGCCACTGTGAGAGCAGGAGGCTGGACTAGATTGTCCATTTGCCTGATCCAGCAGGACCTTACGTTCCTGTGTTCTTACAATCAGTGTGGATGTGAATTAGGAGCCCAGGCACCCTTGCTTATTTTGAGGCACTCGCTGTTGTTCTGTTGTGTACCGGACTAAGGAATAAAAGAAGAAAACACTAAAGATGGCCTTTTCTTTGAACAGTGTGTGGCGGCTTTTCTTTTGCAATCCAAATTAAATCCCCTCTACTCTGCTACATTGGCTCATTTGCCTCTGCTGATTACAGTGACTTGGCCATCTTTAGCAATGATTAGAAGAGTCAACCCATTAGAAGATTTTCAGTTGATCATTTACTTTTTTAACCGATTCATCAATCAAGCAATCCATTAGAAACCCTTCAGTATCTGAAAAGGGCACTTTCCACAGTTAATGAATGAATATCCCTTGTTTGTCTTCCTCACTCCAGGAGGTTCCTTGACCCATATGATAAAACTGCAGGGCTGGTGTTTGCTCTGTGTCACCCTGTGGATTGATGCCATGAAATGGTTCCTAGATAGGGGCTGCTGGGCAGACAGGGTGCGCTTGGACTAGATCACCTTTTGGTCCTTTCTAGCCCCATAATCAGATCACTTGGGTCCAGTTCACAAGACACAAGCATGCTCACCAGGAGCTGACTGCAACATCAAGAGATAGTTGGGCAGATCAGCAGGTTCCATTCGCCATAGATTCCATCACTCTCTGATCTTGCACCACTTTGGCTGATGCATAATCCTGCCCCTGCTTTTTGCATGTAACAGCAACATTATTTGTGCATGCTGAGAATTGTGGGTGTAATTGCACAAAGTTTGTTAGTTTGTTTTCTTTTTTTGAAAACAGAAGCGCAGGTTTCTTTCAAAACACAACCCCAAAGCAGAATCGATCAAGGAGGACAGCAGCGGCACATATGTATGAGAAATGGGCAAAGCACATGCACACAACACATTTATATCTATGTAAGTCTTATGGCTTCCCCCTAAGGATCTGGGAATTGTGGTTTGAGGAAGGCACCAAGAACCCTCCACTACAGAGCTCCCAGTCCCCCTTCTCCACAAAACAACAATTTCTGGGTTCCTTGAGGGGAGGGAATGACCAGCCACTATTGCAGCTGAACCCTGAAGGAGAAAGTAGGGATGCTGGTGGAAATGAAGCTGGTCGAGTTGCCTCTGAGCATGTGCAAAGTTTGTTTGTGGTCAGTGTTGAGTCGTACATCTGGGATGATGATCCTCAGCCGGTCAGCTTGGCAGGTATGCTTCAGCACTGAAGAGCACCTCTGGGTCCCAGGAGGGAGCTCACGTAACCCCCGCCCCACCCCACGGAGCCAAGGCTTTTGACATTGTGTGTTTATCCTCTCAATTTACTCCCCTCAACAGCTGGTGCTTGTATAAACTTTGCGCAGAGATTACCGGGCCCTGCAGGCTCTGCCTGGTGCAAGCATTTTTCAAACAGATCAGTAGCTTAGCCTGTTTCAGTGTCAACATCTAAATAATTTCAGCCCCTGAGCAGTGTGAACAGGAGTGTTTACACTCCGAAGCTGACCTAAAACAAATGTTTATGGAGGTGACTCCCGAGCGTTGAGACAGAAAGCTGCAGCAGCGGAAAGTCCTCTCTGCTTGCAGAAGGCACAACTGGAGCAGATGCTGGAAGTGTGTGTGTGTGTGTGTGTGTGTGTGTGTGTGCACAGATGGCCTTGACCTCTGCATTTCAGTGCCTGAATTTAATGCCTCCCCTCCCCTTTATAGTGTCCTCCGGGTCTCACTCGACAGCACTTAATAGCCCTCATCTAAACTTAGCTCTTGACGTCTGGGATGCTTGTAAGTGTTAAAACTGATAGAATTCTGCCATAAATTTCCTGCCAAGATATCATCCAGGCAGTCAACAGGACCGGGTTCAAATGCTGCCTGATTGTTTTTATTATTATTAGTGTGTGTACGTGTGTTAATTTATCAAAGGCAAAAGCCCCCAGCTTGAGGCAACGCCATAGAATCATAGAATTGTAGTGTTGCAAGGGACCCAAAGGCTAATCTAGTCCAACTCCCTTCAAAGTAACATCACAGGGTCTCCTGTTGCAGTGCTCTCCTGCTGAAGTCAATGCTGAAATGGAAGTGCTTAAATCTGGCTGGATCAAACCCGCTCTGTTTAAAATGCAGCTGAAAGGCTCGGGGTGGAAACACCATCCAGCCTGAAAGACAGGTGTAACATTAAATTAAATTAAAAAGTCAGCGTCAGGAAAAGAGGGCAAATGGACAGATAGAATGAAACTTAAGACAGCGTTCTGAATGCTGCCTGGGCTATATGAAATTAATAACGGAAAAGACAACATTTCTGTGAAGACACGCTGCTGATGACAGGCCAGTCCCTTTCAAAGTTTTTCTATCCAGTTCTAATAAGCTATGAACTCCGCTTCCCAGTGACAGCCCTCAAAATCCACAAGTCCTGTCTAACAGGACTGGATGAGCAAACATTCTCTCAGTTATCACATTTTAATTGTATTTCCTGGAGCTGAACATGTGTTAATAAAGCAGATCTTTCTGCCTACCTGCAGTTTCCCTCATAATCCCTTCTGCCCCATGGATTCCCTTCCAGCTGGCCATCTTCTCTCTCCCCCCCCCCCGACTATATGGAGATAAATGCTGGGTATGTGTATATTTCCCAACATCAGTGTCAAGGAAATTTTTCAGCCCAAGGGTTGCATTCCCTAGTGGTCAGCCTTCTGGGGGCCACATACAAAACTGGAGGGGGCCAGATGCAAAACTGGGTGAGGCAACTGATGTGGCAAGGGATGGGTGGGCCTGTCCCTTTGGATTCTCTCAGCTTCTTATACATCCAATTTTACGTTTGGTTCTCTACAGTCTTCATCAAATTGTAAAAGAAAAAGAGAGAGAGAGAGAGAGATACTCAGGACCTCTCCTTCCCAACGAGCAAAACACATACCCCAGAAGAAAAAAAGCTCAGGTGGGAAAAAAAAGCAGTCCTGCACCTCAAAAAATATGCACCCCCTCCAACCAATGCAAATACAAAAGGAAACACACATTGCAGTGGTACCTTGGGTTACAGATGCTTCAGGTTACAGACGCTTCAGGTTACAGACTCCGCTAACTAAGAATTAGTGCTTCAGGTTAAGAACTTTGCTTCAGGATGAGAACAGAAATCGTGCTCTGGCGGCGCAGTGGCAGCAGAAGGCCCCATTAGCTGAAGTGGTACCTCAGGTTAAGAACAGTTTCAGGTTAAGAACGGACCTCCAGAACGAATTAAGCTCTTAACCAGAGGTACCACTGTATTATTATTTTACATATATTAAAGTTGGGAGGGGCAATTGGTGGGTGGCAAGGGGTAGATCAGAGGGTCACTGTGGTGCCTTTGGGAGCCACATTGAGAACTTGAGAGCTAGAGAATGTTTCTTGTGCTTCTTTCCAATGCAGCCCCTGGTGGTCCATCCCTCCTCCCTTCCTCCTCACTTTAATTGAGTATCATGATTGGCTGCCTGGTTTGGATCACTCATGGAGCCTGAATCTCCTGTCTGCAAGATTGCATGTGTCTGTTCAGGACTCTTACTTGGGTAAAAAGGAGAGGGAAATAGGGGCATTCCACTGGGCCTTTCCTGGAGGCAACGAGGTGGGGGGCGGGTTTGGCTTGCGTTGCCTCCCATCTTGCATGCAGATCTGGGATCCTCCTGTGCCCAGGCTGAGACTGCTGGCCTTGAGATGCAGCAGTTACCTGCAAGCAAAACAAGGTAGTGTGTCCAGCCCAGCCAGTGTGGAGGCTTTGGGTGGGGCGGCCAGGCTGGCCTCACACCTCCCTTCCTCACTGAGTAGCCAACCCAGAGCTGGACTTCTAGCTTGCTCACATCCCCTTGAGATGTTCTTTTTTGGAAGCCAACCAGGAATTTTGAATCAGGCTGCCTCCCCTCTCTTCCTATACATCTGCATGGTAGAGTTGGAAAGGGACCCAGGGTCATCTAGCACAACCCCTGTAATGCAGGAGTCACAGCAAAGGAATCCCTGGCAGATGGCCATCCAGCCTCTGCTCCTCCAATGAAGGAGAGTCCACCACCTTCTGAGGGAGTCCATTCCACTGTTAAATAGCTCTCACCACCAGGATGTTCTCCCTAATGCGTACTCAGAATTGGCTTGCTTTTAATTTGCTCACACAACACTGTGTAATAATGCCCCTGTTAGCTCCTGTGATATTATCTTTTTTTTTAATCACTGCTGCCCGATTATTCTCCAGTTTTATGGCCTGTTTAGCATGCAGAGCATTGTGAAATTCCTCTTCCATTCATCCCCACAACAGCCCTGCGAGGCAGGGTTGCGGTAATGAAAAATGTGTCAGAATAGAGCGTTTTAATACCTCAATTTTGTGTCTCGCTAATAACATAATTGCCCGCAATATATTAAGAGGGCTCCTTTAATTATGATGTTTGCCTTTTCTGTTACAACATTAGGAGGAAGCCTGCCATCCCTCTGGGAATTCGTGTAGACAAAGCTCATAATTATATTTTAGCCCTTGAAAAATGAGATTATTTGTTCTTGCTTTTAAAAAAACAACAACCAAGGTGGTGAGGGGCGGGGGGAGGGGACCACAGGCTTCCTTGGAAATTTTCAGAATCAATTATCAATTAAAACTGCAAGGACTTGGGTAGTAAAGCGAGGGGGCTACATTGATCCTGAACCAGAACTCTTTAGTCTCTCCAAAGAATGCAGGACATGCTGAAACATGGACGTGGCCTTATTTTCCAAGGGTAGCTCCTCTGCAAAGCTAACTGGTTTGACTAACTGATCAAATCCTGCTATTTTGGTGTGTTCTGTTTGCTCCCATTTTCAGCTGGGGGGGGGGGTCCACATCTCCCTCTGCTAGGTAATCAGGGCCACACCTTGATCTGACCTTTGGAGGTGTGGGCCCTGAGCAGTGAGCAGGAGATCTGCCAAGAGCTCCAGATGGTGAGTAAGTGAGTGAGCCAAGCTGCATTCTGCGGGGGAAGGAGGGGGAAAGGGGGGTGGCTGCTGGGGAATCCAATACAAGGGGGACGGGAAATCCTGATCTAGCGATGGCAGACCTTAATAACACAGAGGAGAAGAAATCCACATCTATCCAAGATTCGGATTTTGTCCATGCTCAAGAGCCGAGAGAGGCAGAGGAAGAGAGATGGAGGGAGAGAGATAGAACATGAAGAAAAAGTGCCATAATAATATTAATAAAGATGTAACGATGTTTTGGGGAAAAGGCTTGCTGATTCAAACAGTTAATTAAAATGCACTAAGGGAAAAATCTATACAGAGTGAATTAATCTCATCTGCAATTATCCAGCCCGTTCCCAGCCGCTCTGCTGGTGTCGTGCATCCAAGATAAGGCCCCCCCTCTCTCTCTCATGTGTGTGTGTGTGTGTGTGTGTGTGAGAGAGAGAGAGAGAGAGAGAGAGAGAGAGAGAGAGAGAGAGTGTCCCATCTGCAGCCAAGCCTACTGAAATATTCCAATCTTGTTTCCATAATAGCTTCTGTCAGTGTTACTGACAGGCTGGGCATTAAGTCTTTGGCAAAATTGTAAGGATTATTAACATGCGAAGTTTTCATATCCTTTGACAGCTGTCTTCCCCCTTGGGATGCTGGGTGACTGATTTCGATCATCTTCCCCAGGCTTTCTCTATCTTCAGTGTCCTGATCCTGAAGATCCACCTGGGTTTGCCTGGAGTCATTTGACCTCAGGGGGCGTCACTTTGGTATCTCAATAAAGCTTTCCCAGCTTGTGGCTTGCATTCACATGTTCACAGCCTCTGATTAATCTTTCTTTGAGTGCTGCTCTTGTCCACCTCAGCCCTCCATTCCAAACGGCGATGTGATTTCATGCAAAAGTTCTGACTCCCATGAGAAGAGGGAGAGGGAAAGCTTTTGCCCCTTTATGTAAATGCAGGCAGAATCACAACTGAATTTGAGATGAAACTACACTGCAGCACAGTTCCCCTCCTTCCTCTAAAGCACGGACTGAGCATCCTGACATTTTCACCTCTATTATACACTCTGGAACTCCCTGCCTATTGACACCAGACAGGTGCCCTCACTGGACTCTTTTCGGTGCCTGCGAAAAACATTATTGTTTAGACAAACAACCTGATCAGATGGGCAGGGTACAAAGAGTAAAATTGTTATTATTGTTTTTACCCAGACATGTAGAATGTTGATGCATGTGATGATCTGTTTTTAGTTTACTGCTGATTTTATCTTTTGAATGCTGTTCTATTGATAATTTCATTGTTTTATTCTCTTTGTAAACCACTTTAAACCCCCCAGCAACAATCAAATGGTGTATATATTTTATGAAAGAACTAAATAAAATAAAAAGATAAGGCTGAACCTGCATCCTTGGCTACCTGCTTCATAATAAACACCTTGATCAGCACACCACATATGCAACAGGCACCCCTGGGGGGGGTTTAATCCAGATTCCCCTCCTCTCCACAGAGCCCAAACTCCTTGGGCTTGGCACCCTCACATTAATCCCCCCCACCCTGCTTTCTGAAAGCTGGGAGATATTGCAAGCTGCCCATGAATCTAGTAATGCCGCTGTTGACTTTGCTCCTTCCGCAGCCGGGGAAAGCAAACGGTGACAAGCCTGAGAGGAAGAGCGCTTGCTCTTTCATTCGCTCGCTTGCTGGGCGCTTGGTATTTAATAGATAAGAGCAGGTGGGGTTCCAGGCTGTTGCGGCAGGCCAGTCCTCTGCGCCTGCCCTGGAATGCTGCGGCTGCCTGGGTCAGCCAAACAGCAGGCACCTAATCCACTTCAATCTAGTTACTGTGGCAGTCGCCCTGTTAAATGGAATGGGCTATTGATTTTTGTCTCACTTCCAGCCAATGTATTTTCCATCACGGCTCTGAGTAGAATAGAGGAAAAGCACTCCTTATTAACTGTTCTGCCATTCAGACTGGGAGTGGGGTGAGCGGCTCAGGGAGCAGGGGGTACATGGCAGGGGGACTGGGGGGGGAGAAACAGGCCCATAGGGGGCAGGCGGTGACCAGCTGCATCCCGGAAGACCCCTTGGAGCATTTATAGGGCTTCAGCTGTGCAATTCAATCACTTGTAAGGACCCACAAAACCACGATTCTGGGGTCTGTGTTTGGGGTCTGGAAGTGGGCCAGGAAACACAAGAACATAAGGAGAGCTTGCTAGTTCAAGGCAGTATACTGTTCTCACAGTGACCAAGCAGATGCCCCTAAGGGAAACCGGCAGGTAGGTCCCGAGCACAAGAGCCCTTCTGCCTTCCTGTGGCTTCCTGCAACTGATATTCCAAAATACTGCTGCCTCCAACTGTGGTGGCAGAGCATAGACATCATGGTCCGTAGGAACATATAGCCTTCTCTTCCTCCATGCATTTGTCTAATCCTCTTTTAAAGCCATTCAAGTTGGTGGCCACTGCTGCCTCCTGTGGAAGTGAGTTCCGTAGTTTATCTGCATGCTGTGTGAAGAAGGACTCCCTTTTATGCCTCCAGCAGGGGCAGTCTCTGGTGGATCATTTTGTGTCTGCAAGGCATCAATAATTTTATAGGACCACAAGGAACTCCACTGGCTCCCTGTCGCTTGATTCCTGCTAAGCATGTATCTGCAATATCAGCCTCCGGCCACCAGAGGCTGCAGTGCTTCAGGCCAACTGCTACAATGGCACAGAGAGTCAGGTGCCTCTGGGGTCCCACTGAGAAGAGTTCCCATTTCAACCCTTCCCTGGGCACCTTATAGGGAACAAAATTGGGAGTCTGGCTCTGTGCCGAGGAGAGCAAACAGGATGATAAGGGGCCTGGGAACTAAGCCTTATGAGGGACGGCTGTGGGAATTGGGTATGTTTAGCCTGGAGAAGGGTACGCAGGTGGCGCTGTGGGTTAAACCACAGAGCCTAGGACTTGCTGATCAGAAGGTTGGCGATTCAAATGACGAGAAAGAAGATTCCAACTCAGGGCTGTTTGACAGTGAAATGGACTCCCTCAGAACTGGTGGACTCTCCTTTGTTGGAGGTTGTAAACAGAGGCTGGGTGGCAACCTGTCAGTATTCAGTAGCTCATCTTCTGTTCAGGCAACCCCCCTCCTCCTCCCTGCAGTGAGCGGGTCGGAGTTCCCTGCGTCTTAACTTCAACCGCCTCCCTTTCTTGCCGCAACTGATCATTTCAATGTTGTGCTTGATGGGCTGGAGTTAGAAGAGGAATTTGGACTCTGCTAATCACAGAGCGTAGAATATGAATTTAAGAGCTTCCCACCTCGCAGCACGAGGCATCAGTTATGATTGCAGAGGCAGGGGAGGCAGGGGAGGGTCTCTGGCTCCGCGGCAGAGCATCTGCTTAGCATGCAGAAGACCCTCCAGTTCATTCTCCAGCAGCACCTCCAATTAAAAAGATAGCAGAGGGGGGCAAAGAGTCCCACCCATCTCTGGACATAATATTATGATGGCAGACTGGGAACAGTTATGGACCACAGGTATGAAATTCACGGCATGTAATGCCTTAAGAGAGAATATAATGAAAATGATATACAGGTGGTACATGACACCAGTCAAGCTTGCAAAAATCTATCATCTGCCCGATAATAAATGTTGGAAATGTAAAGAGACCGAAGGTACATTCTTTCACCTTTGGTGGACATGCCCAAGGATTAAGACCTTCTGGGAGATGATCTATAATGAAATGAAAAAGTTATTTAAATATACCTTTCTGAAGAAACCAGAGGCCTTTCTCCTGGGCATGGTCGGCCAATTGGTGCCAAAGAAGGACAGAACTTTCTTTATGCTACAACAGCAGCAAGAATACTTATTGCAAAGTATTGGAAGACACAAGATTTACCCACCCAGGAAGAATGGCAGATGAAGGTGATGGACTATATGGAACTGGCGGAAATGACTGGCAGAATCCGAGACCAGGGAGAAGAGTCGGTGGAGGAAGATTGGAGGAAATTTAAAGACTATTTACAGAAACACTGTAAAATTAATATCTGTTAGAAGGATGTTGGAACAATATTATATGATTTTAGCAGGAAGGATATAAAGGATTTGGGAATAACTGACTGTTAAGTGGTGAAAGGAGGAAAAGTAAAGCTACATTATATTAAGACAATTTACAGGACAAAAATTTTAAAAGAGGGAAAGGATTTGCTGAAATAGATAATAGACCTAGAATACAAAAAAGGGAGGTGTGAGGAGGTCAAGGAAATAAGCTAATGAAAGAATGGTAATGAGGAGATCTGATGCATTTTCTTTTTTGCGTTTTTGTTTTTGTTTAATGGGCTTTATTTCTCTGTTGTCCCCCCCCCCTTTTTATATTGTGGTGTGTTGTTTTGTTTTTGTTTAATGTGGTATGTTTATTTTTTCTTTCTGTAATTGTTGAAACTTTAATAAATATTATTTTTTTTAAAAAAAGAGTCCCACCCATCTCTGTCCAAGGCCTTGGAGATGCGCTGCCAGTCCGAGTGGGCAGAAAAGGTGAAGACCAGCAACAGTTCTCATTGCCAGCCGGAATTTGTAGTCCAAACCATCTGGAGGGCACCTGGTTGGGGGATCTTGTGCCCACTGAATAAACAGAGGGGCAGTGTGGTGTAGTGGCTGGATTGTGACCTGGAAGACCAGGGTTCAAATCCCCACTTGGTCATGAATCTCATTTGGGGGCCAGGGACAGCCTCTCAGCCTAACCTGCCTTACAGGGTTGTTGTGAGGATGAAATGGGGGAGAGCGGAGATACATGTACGCCATCTTTTGCTCCTTTGAGAAAAAAGATGGTGTATAGACACAACAAACAAACAAACAAACAAACAGACAACATAAACAAGTGAAAAACAAAGCAGGAAGTTTCAAAGAGAGACGTGACCCCTTTGCAGAATTCATTCTGTATATAGAACTAAATTAAGTAGGCGGGGACTTTGATCTCCTGCTCCACCCTGATCGCTGAATGCTTACCAATGTGCAGTTGTCAAGGAGGCAGGGTGATACCAGGATCCCAGCCTCCCCATGCCTGTGATTCATTCTAGGTGTGGCTAATCGCTCAAAAGGGCTGGCGTGAGCCGCATGACAATGAAATGGCACACACTTCCAGAATGGTAAGAATGGAATTCTGTGTCTGGGATGGGCTTCCGATTCCTCACTGCAGACTTCAGCACCACAGAAATTCGCAAGGACCATTGTGCTCTGTGAGGAACTGTGGCAAAGAGCAGAAATGGCCCTGGGGTGGATGCAGCCCTGCTGGAAGTTCCCAGTAAAAATCTGGGCGGGGGGGTGTCGGACTCTTGAGCCTCAAAGCTCCTGCTTGTTCTCCTCCTCCTCTCTGCAAAGCTCTTTGCCATAGATGGCAGCATCTGACAGCTCTGGAAATCTCTGCCTCTTCTTGTCAGGAGAGCAACAGGCTGTGGAGAAAGAGTTGCAGAGAAAACATGAAGCAACAGAGAAGCCAAACACTGTGATGGGCGGCAGCAGGAGGACAGGTGGCTGAAAACCAGCCAGGTGGCAGCTCTGGGCCAAAAGCACAGAAGGAAAGCGGTGTGTTTGGGCACATCAGTTGCTTATTTATGATACTTTCCTCCCCTTTTCTCATGCTGGTTCTCCCTACTTCCCATTAGAACGTCCAAACAACCCTGTGAGGTAGGTCAGACTGGGGGAAAGTCATCAGTCCATGGTGAGGTTCGTGGCTGAGCATGGATTTGAACCTGGATCTTGCTGGTCTTAGACTTGAGCACAAAAGCCCTCTCCTCTCCTGTGGTTTCCAGCAACTGGTATTCAGAAGCATTGCTGCCACCAGCTGTGGAGGCAGAGCAGAGCCACTTATGGCTAGTAGCCCTCACAGTCCTCATCACCAACACACAGCCAGCAGCCTCTGTGCCTTATCTTCTTCTCCCTCCTCAGCTCTTTGTTCACCTGTCAGTTAGCTTATTTGACAACCAGTCATTAAATAGAATTGTGCAACAAGTACGGAAGGAATTTTTCTGCTGTTGTACTTTGGAAGATGTAGGCAGATTTCCTAGCTGGTGGCAACATTTAATATCTTTTGTGCTCCTGTTTCCATGGTCCGTTGGCTGGATTTTTATAAAATTGGGTTTGCTGGATGGGACTCCTCTCCTTTTGTAAAGGCCATTGCAAAAAGCCTCCCTAGTTTTCTCCCTGCGGGAAAAAATGAAGCCCGGCCCTTTGGTTCCTGGTGCAATACTGAGGGAAGGCACAAAAGCCACTAGGTGGGGCCTTGGATGAAAAATTTAGCTTTCTGACAATCAAAGGTTTCATTGAACAGCAGCAGCAGCAGCAGCAGCAAACCCTGTCAGAAGCCAAAAGAATCGTGGGATGGCATTTCAAGTGGTCAGATGCCCTCAGCACTCACTTCCCTTTTTGCCCCACTCCCAGCAGAGTTAATTGTGCAAAAATTCAGAATAAAGCAGATGCTGCAGAATAAGAGAAATTGTGCACAATTGCTTTAATGCATGTAATTAACAGTAGGGGTGGACAGGTTCCTCAAATTCGGTTTCTCATTTTTCCTCCTGTCTTGAATTCAGTTCAGCACAGTTCATGAGTTTTTTGTTTTTTTTAAATAAAGATTCTCGTGAACATTCGTCAGCATTTTAGTGTAAATTTCTCCTGATGCCTACATTTTATGCACATTTTTGCAGGCGTTTCCTTCTAATTTAATGCATCTTTCTGGTTTTCCATGCACACTTCCTCCTCATGTATGCATTTTGCTTGGGGAGTTGTCTCACAAAATTCAGAGAGATGATAATTTTGAAGGAAAGACAGATTGCCACATCCAGTTTTTTTTCTTGCAGGGTTTTGATATCTCTTTTTTGACACCCATACACCCAAGTGCTGCACCTGAGTTTTGACTTACTTTCCCTTTCCTGGCAGCAAAGACATGGAGAAGGAAGTCTTGTAAACTCTCAGGAAGTGGCATATGGGGGTTGGTTCCCCAGCCCTTTTGGTAGGAGATTGAGCTCAGGGTCGTAAGAGTTTTGCCTTGGGACTGGGCAGAGGCGCAAAATTTGGCAAACGTTTGGAATGTGAATTCAAAATTAAGATTTCTCTTTTTTAAAAAATGCATTACAACTTGAGAGCTACGTAGTTTGAAAAGGCAGATTTTTTAAAAAGCCTCTTAAGGCATCAGCAAGACCGCACTAAATGCATTTTCCCCCAGTCTCTCTTCAACCCAGTATCCAACATTCATGCATAGGTGGAGAAACTGAGATGGGAGGAAGTAATACAATTAGGAAAACAAAAAGTTGAATTTAGCAAGCAAATTGGACCTCTGATATGCATTTCGAATACACACAGGTGTTATATGCTGACAAGGCCTCACTTCTGTGAGCAATCATTGGGCAAATTTCTGCATACCCATCAACTGCCCTGGAAAAAAATGGGACACCCCGGGGGGTATTTTTTGTGAGAGGACGGTGGCCAAAATGGCTACCACAATCTTGCACAATTTTGGGCAGCACTTTTTGGGGGCATGGCAACCAAAAACATGTTTTGGGGTGCTGTGCTGGGAAAAGTGTTTTTTGGGGGGCAGGCATGATCTCGTGCAGGTCACGTGACTCGCACAGGAGTGAGGACCCAGAAGATGGCATTCTGGATTTGGGCCACATCATATTGGAAAGTATGCATTTTGCACTAACTGGACTTTATGGATGAGGCATGAGAGAAGCCGCACACAAAGTGCTGACAATATTTCTCTCACCTATGATGAGGATGGGGGAGCAGTTTTCCAGATACCTTCCAAATAAACCTCTTCTTAAAAGAGAGAGAGAGAGAGAGAGAGAGAGAGACTTGGTACTTGCCAAAGTGTCTGTGTTTTAGCTTGGCAACCTCCTCCACCAGCTGCCCTCTGAATTGACACACACAGTTTACTGCCTCCGCTTTGTCCCCTACTGCAGGCCTAGTGAAATGGCAGAGGGGGTTCTTTAATCTCTCGCGGCACTGTGCGGAGTTTCCTGCCTTCAAAGCCCTCAAAGGAACCCTTGACTTCTCCTCTGTGCGAGAGGAGAGCGCTACCTTGCTGAACAGGTGCCCCCCCCCCTGCTTCCTGCCACTGCTTGGTCTCACTTCTTTTAATCATAACATGAAGGACAATGCAGCGTGTGCTTCTCCCTCTTGAACACCGTTTGATCCGGCGACCTTGAAACCGGGCCTGGAAATAATTACCGAGCAACAACTCTGCTTTACATATGGCATCAAAAGGGAGGGTGTCAAACACGCGGAGTCTTTTATTTGGGGCAATGGAGAAAATACTAATCCACAAAGAAGAATTCCAGAGGCATCCACTTATCAGCTGGTTTATTGCTTGGCTGAAACCTTGCTGCTGTGTGGTGGGTTAACAGAGACCATAGGGCACAAACCAATGGATTCCAATGACAAGAAAGGAGATTCCGACTAAACATTAGGAAGAACTTTCTGGGGGTAAGAGCTGTTTGAGGGTGGAACAGATTCCCTCGGAAGATGGTGGACTCTCCATCGTTGGAGAATTTTAAGCAGAGGTTGGATGGTCATCTCTCATGGATGCTTCAATTGAAATTCCTGCATTGCAGGGGGCTGGCACTAGATGACCCGCAGGACCCTTCCAACTCTACAATTCTGCTGTTGTTGTTTAGTCGTTTAGTCGTGTCCAACTCTTCGTGACCCCATGGACCAGAGCATGCCAGACACTCCTGTCTTCCACTGCCGCCCGCAGTTTGGTCAAATTCATGTTGGTAGCTTCGAGAACACTGTCCAACCATCTCGTCCTCTGTCGTCCCCTTCTCCTTGTGCCCTCCATCTTTCCCAACATCAGGGTCTTTTCTACGATTCTTTAAACTGACTGCCCTGCTAAGGAACCACTGCTTGTTGCATAGGATTGGGCAGCATATCCCAGGGGTGCACCCTCAGTCCATAGAGGTTTATGCTAGCCAAGCCTTCTGGCCTCTTCAATCACCTCCAACTTTCCACTGTAGCTGCACAATGCAGAGGACATTGGAGGAAACTCACACAGCCTAGTGGTTAAGAGGGTTGGGAAGAGCCATGCTCACATCCCTGCTCAGGCACAATGCTCCCTGGGCCATCTCTCTCGGCCCAGTACCTACCTCACAGGGTTGTTGTGAGGGTCAGTTAAGGGAGACATGGAGACCCAGGCATGCCATCTTCTGCTCCTTGGAAGGAAGACGGGATATAATGCAGTTAGCAAAGAAGGAAGGGCAGGAGTTGAGGCACTGCTGTTTCTTAGGGATGCTTGGCTTCCAGGAGAAGCCCCCACCAGGGGTTTCCCCAGCATGAAAACTGCCCTCTTTAGGCAGATGCTTGTTAGGCAAGGCTTGAAATGGGTTATCTGAAGGATTTCCCTCACCGCCACCCCCACCGCTCCACGATTCAACAAATTTGTGTCTATGATTTGGCATTTATTAAGTTAGCGCACTTGGCATGTGGCAGATGTAACCCATCTTATTACTGCCAGGTGATTGGCATTCCCAGGAAGAGGAAATGACAGAGCAGTATAACTCCTGAATCACATTTGGAGCCTCCATCCAGCAAGAGGGATCAGCGAGATTTACACTGTGAGAATTTCTGGAAGGGGAACTTCCTTGCCGTTTGAGTGGCAGGTCCACAGACATGCATCTTGCCTGTTCGGTGTCTGTGCAGTTTTCTCGGACCACACTTTGAATGCCTGCGTGTGTTTTACGAGTCTATTAAGATGTGATTTACACACTCTCTTTTTTCATGTTTCAATTCCCCTTCCAGCATGCCCAAGGGACTGGCAAATTAATTGGAGGGAGCCCAGTCCCAGATGGCAGGTTGGATGAAACTGCTCACAGCCTTTCCACGGGGAACAAAGGAGATGGGGCCTCTTTGCTGTGCATTCCTCTAGACAGGAGCTGCAGCCGAACTGAAAACAACAGTCTTTGGTGGGGGGGGGGGGAGAGGGGAGGGCAGGAGGCGGAGGAGAAATGGAGAAGCCTTTTCCTCCAACTACGCAGAATCACCCCCCTCCTCCTTCCCGTGAGCTGAGCCTGACAAAGAATGCCACTGGGTCACCTTGAAAAGGGTACAGTTGCCCTGGCAATCTCTAGGTGGAAATAGTGAGCCAGGTATCTGCCGGCAGCCTCACGAGTGAGTCAGAAGCCAGACCAGCAGAGGTTCAAAAGAGGATGGTTGCTCTTCTTCAGGTGTGCCTGGAGCTGCGACGATCGAAAGGGAAGTTTCCAAACAGGACAATAAACCACTGCCAGGTTATTTTTTTTTTTTAAAAAAACCAGATTGGACTGGATAGTATCCTGCACCCGGACTTTCTAGGCCAGCAAGGAATCTACCCATCTCTAGCCAGGGCGGCTGTGCTCTGCTGCCAAGGTCGGAGGCAGTTGCAGGCCGGAGGCAGTTGTTGGTGAAGTCAAACCACTGGAGAATCACAGCGCCGGCTGTGGCTGCAGAGACCGATAACTAGTAACTGCTGCCTTCCGTGTTGTTTCTGCTGTGTTAGCAGCACTGAAGCGACCTCCTGGGGCCACAAGCTTGAGCAGTGTGTATGGAGGTCCTGGGCTGCCCAGACGACAGATGTAGTCCAAAGGAAAGCAGAACAATACATTGGGCACGAAGGTCGGAGGCAGTGATGCTTCTGAATCTCAGTTGCTGGATGCTGCAGGAGGAGAGTGCGGTCTTGTGCTCAAATTCTGCTTGTGGGTTTCCCTTGGGGGCATCAGGTTGGCCAATGTGAGAACAGGATGCTGGACTAGATAGGCTACTGGCCTGATCCAGCAGGCTCTTCTTAGGTACTTACCTCCACAGTTGGAGGCAGGAACGCTTCTGAATCCCAGGTGCTGGAAAACGCAGGGGGTGGGGAGCTCAGGTCCTGCCTGAGGGTTTCCTGGAAGAGCCATCTGGTTGGCCCCTGTGAGAAATGGATGCTGGACTAGAAGGGCCATTGGCCAAATCCAGCAGCCTCTTATATTCTTATGTTGGTTCTACCAGCAGGGGTTTACTGATCACTCTGATAGCCCTCAAACACTGGGTAGTTTTAATTGCACTGTATTGCTTCACTGTATTTTAAGTTATTGTAACTAACCCTGTGATCACCTGATTGATTGATTGATTGAGTGACTAAGTGAGTCATTAAATGCATTTCTATCCCACCTTTTCCTCCCAGGATCTCCAGGTGCAGCATACATAGTTCTCCCCCTCCTCTTTCAATCAGCATCCAACATGGTCTGAGCCTTCTCCACCAGCTCAGCAGCCCGAGGCCTCAGCTGCAGGGGGTTCTCCTGGAGAGAAGGAAGGCAAGGGAGGGGGCCGCCTTGGCAGCAGCCAGGCCCCCATTCTTCTTCCTGCTTGCCAACTTTTCTCTTTCCGCAGGAGAGGGAGCCAAGGATTCCTGACTTCACATCAGTCTCTCTCCTTCAAATGTCTGGTCACATTTCATGCCAACAAGAGGGGAAGTTATTAAAATAAATGTGGAGGAAGTTTATCTCTGGTCTACAGGCCCCCGTGATCAATGCGGTGCAATGGAGAGGAGAGATGGAATATTTACAGGGGCTGGTCGGCACACTTTAATAAAGGCAAGGAATTCATTAGAAGGCAGCTGAGAGCTGGCAACCCCCCTTGCAATCTCACCTGGAGGGGAGAGGAAGCAGAGGAGGGTCATGAAGGAGGGATCCTGTAGCACTGCTGAGTGCTAAGCCTTTCACTCCTTGGTAGCTAAGGCAAAGAGATGAAAATTGTAGGTAGGCTGGATTGGTTCCTGGAAGCTGGGGATTATGTGTGTGTGTGTGTGTGTGTGTGTGTGTGTGTGTGTGTGGAGAAATGCCATTGAGGTTACATTTTCATGTGAACTTCCCTAATTCCCACTGCCTGAACCAAAACACACAGATCCTTCCAGAGTCACATGTCTGAATTTTGCAATTCTGCAGTTCTGCGAGCAGAAAATGCGCAGGAGAAAATGTCTATAATAGGGGACAGTTTCCATAACAAGTAAAAACAGTGTGAAAAAGCGTACTACATATTAGAAGAAATGCACACAAAAATGCTAATGATTTTTCATGAGAACTTCCTTTTTAAAAAACAGTTTGCAAACTATTGAGTGACTGTGGTGAGTTGAATTTAGGACTGGGAGTAGGAGAGAGCGGGACTCTTGTACACCCTAACTCATTTGTAGCATGAAAGGGTATTTCCCCCCTCAGTCTGGAATAATATAAGCTTATTCTGAACATGCTGATTTCATTCTAGATTTTCAATTTCTTTTCCTAATGATCCCTAAGATGGAATTTGCCTTTTTCATGACTGCCACATCAAGCTGCCTACTATATGACCCCAAGGTCTGATTCCTGGTCTGTCACCTCCAGTTCAGACAGCATGAGAATATATGTGAAATTAATAATAATAAAAATTGCCCTGACATGCATCACTTTACACTTGTTTTGCTGAATTGCATTTACCATTTTACTACCCATTCACTTAGACTGGAGAGGTCCTTTTGCAGCTCTTCACAATCTCTTTATTTTAACAACCCTGACCAATTTAGTATCTAGTTTATTTGGAATGGCAGTTCTCTTACGGCACACTAGTGTGCCCTGACAAATGGCTTGGGAACAACCAACTTCATTGTTTCTAAAATCAGTATCCAACTTTGCTAACATAAAAACCATACTTTGCTTCTCTGCCTCACCAAGTACCTGTGAGTGCTGCTAACTGGTGCTGGAGACCCGTTGCCCCAGTTAGGCACATGGTACGTAGGTGGCACCAGTCTGTCAGGATGTGCCCTATTGCCTTACAGCTGAAATAAAATGCAAACTCAGAGCCTCTACCAGAAAAAACATCCGCTGTGAATTTCTCAAAATATCCTCTCCGAATGGGGAGTGAGAATTCACTCTCCATGCAGGGTAAATTTTCAGCATGGAGTGATATGGGCAAATGGAAACTTATACATCATAGGTGAGGGATGGGCTACAGGTATTGCTTTGGTCTCACCGGGCTTGTGTGGGAGATGAGCTGGGTTTGCTCCAGCCAGGAGCCTCTGCCACTGGAATCCCACTGGCTGCTTTATGGCCCTGAGCTTGTGCGTCATGCTCCTCTGGTAAATCACATTGCAACCGAGAGGCCCTGCCTGAGGCAAGATTATTAATGAGGCTGCTCAGAGAGTGCAGCAACCTGATGGCTGGGGAGCTGTTGAATAGGAACCAGGAGAGATTACAGCTTGCTGGGTTTTGTTGAACAGTGTACAAACACAATGAAACATTGTCCCGGTGCTAAATATTCTTGTCATTTTTTTCTCCTCTCCTCTTCTTGGATTAATGGCATTTGGCAGCCTGAAACAAAGCCACTTGCTTGTGTTGAAAGCGCTTCATTTGCCATGATCTGGGTGCTGTAGTCCTCTGCCAATCATAGCAGGGCCTCTTTTGTCAAGAGGAGAGATGCTGCAGAAGACAGGGCGTGAGGAAGAGGGAGGCCCGGGTGACTTTGCAGGGAAAACACCGGTTGTAGGATCTGCATGAAGATGGCAGAAAACAGGATGCCTCCTCCCGCCCCACACCAAGAGCTGTGAAGAAGGCAGCAAAGCTATTCCTGCAAGAGAAAGAATTTGGAAGAGGGACCTGGATTCATTCTTGGATCCCAGTAGTAAGGAGCCAATTTAGAACACAGAGGTCTTCCTCCAGTGTTCACTTCCAGTGATACCACAGTGACCGTCAGGTGTGCAGTGGTTGAGGAAGTTGGGCACCAGTGATCCATCTTGTGAGCTGTGGGAGATGTGTGGTAGTCTTGGTGGAGGGGCATGCATGGGGGTTGGCAATGCCTAGAACAGCTTCCTGCTTCTGCTGGAGGACCCTTGGCGGTAGGAGTGCTCTGCCATTGTGGGAGCAATTTGAAACTGATGTTTAGCGTGGGGAGGGGGACCTCAAACCCAGGGAAACAAACAGCAATCCTTTACATGCTTCCAGGAGCCTCACCACCACTACCACCACCACCAGCAGCAGCAGCAGCAGCAGGGCATGGTCTGATCAATCAATCAATCTCATGACTCCTCCAGACAACATCCCTCCTGATTTGCTTACACAAACCTTATGCAGTGCTTAGATGATGTCCAGTCTTCCACCACCACCTCCTCCTTATTTATATCCCCCCTTCCCCTGATTGGGACTCAAGGAGGACAAGCAGTCGCAAGAACAGGCCCAGCTGCCATGTCCAACCAAGTCTCTGTTACACATGCCAGGTCAGTACCTCCACCCACGATCAAGTCATGGATGGCAGCGGTCTTATGAATCCTTGACCTGGCATTGCACAGTAGCACCTTAAGGTCATGTGGGACACCCTTGTTGATACCTGTATCCTTCTGCTTATGACCAGATCCGTAGGCAGGGATAGTCTTCAGACGGCAAATAAATTTGGCTCCTTGGTAATGACATGGTCTGGTCCTGGTGTAACTAGGCTGGTTATTGCTGCTGCCCTGTTTCTGCCACTGTTTTATTTTTGTGGATTATGATGGTTGATTCATTGTTTTTTATTTAACACAATTTATTTATTTATTTTCAAATGGTTTTCAGCTGCCCTGAGTACTGCAACTGCAGTGGAGGGGCAGGAGATAAACAGTGCCTGTGACAAGCCACCAACTTTGATTTGTGTCAAGGCAGAGTGAAGTTTAGCTGTGGATTTACAACTCTCCTCTGGGCTTGGCTTGGGAATGCAAATGAGGGCCGCCTCCGCTTCTGTGTTGTGTCCAGATGCAGGTCCTCCTGAGACTTCAGTGTACAGGATTCTTTGTGCCTTCATTCTTACACATTAGCATATTGCAGTTAAAAATGTGAAAACTATTCGGAGAGAACAGCCTGAACATATGCCATACTGACAACACGAAAATATATGCAAAAACATTGGCACAATATGCAGATCAAATGCCCTATATTTTTAGATACTGGATCTGTTTACCCTAGACATGCATGCATTTGTGAAAGTTGGTCACTTATATCGAATACTTTATTTATTTCACACTTGTCCCCATTTTCACATTGAAAGTGACATTTTGGGCTGTCCCAAGACACTTTAGTGCCTGGCAGAAAATCAGAATGAAAAGCCTCTGGGCCATTTGTGGAAAGGGCACACAAAGAAGGGCCTCAGATGTTGATTGCAGGGTCCAGGTTGCCTCATATGAAGAGAGGCTGTCCTTGAGTCTCTTGAAGAAAAGCGTGTGCAATTCTAGCCACTGCAGAATGGAAAGTGCTCAGAGCAGGCACCATTATATATCTTTTGTATCTGAGATCCCTGTGTGTGCATGTGTGTACCTAGACAGTTATGACGATGACTTACCTGGAGCCAGCTATGGGGAGAAGTTGCTACTGTCTTAAAGGTGATTTACTTCTGAGTTGTAAAACCCAGTGGCTGCACTTTTGCAAGCTGTTTCTTGGGGGCTGTGATTTAAGGTTTGTTTAGAGATAATTTCACTGGCCTCTGGGTTTACAAGCAACTTCAGTTTCCATGGACCAAAAAGTTTAGCAAGCCACGTAGACGTGGGAGTTGTTTACTACAACCTGTATAATCTAGAGGCGATGGGAGGAACCACTGCAATATATTAGATGTCACAATAAAAAATCTGGAGAGAGAAGAGGCAGTTAAGGCTTTTCTTTCTTCCTTTCTCACTGAATTCAAGGATTTCAGAGCTGGAAGGACTTGCTCCTCAGTTCTTGTGCCGTAGTTTGTGGCCTCTGTCCTTAGAGCCAGCTTGGTGGCACAGCTGTCCAGCAGTGTTCTTGCAGATGCCCCAATGTAGAAGACGTCCCTGGACAGTTGCAACTCTCCCACTTGCAAAACATTATGGGGTGGATTGAGCCCTGAGCTATCTAATCATTTGCTGCATCTCTTGCATTGCTGCACATGTAGCCATTGCTTTGGATTCACAGGTTCAGAGAAAATCGTTGTTGTGAGTTTGGCTGGTGACTCTGCATGGTGCCTGCAGCCCCTTCCAGTTCTTGAGGTCCTGTACCCAAGAAAGTTAGAATCTGACAAGAGGAGTTTGTGGAGCTAGTCAGACAAGTTACTTTGTAATACAACGACCTTAGCTGGCCACTTAAGTGTCCTCACAAGCATGACAAAGAATGAGCAGGTTGCAAGAGCTACAACTAAGTGAGGACTTTCCCCAGAGAATCCTGAGAACTGAGGGTTTTTCCCCATGATGCTAGGAAATGTAGCTCGGTGCGGGTGAAGCTACACCCCCAAGTATTCTTTAAATGTGGGTTGAAGGTGCTTTAAATGTATGGTGTGGATCTGCCCTTGAACCCCTGGCCAAATCTGTGTCATCCACACACCGACCCTCCCTGACAAATGATATGCAGAGCCCAGCTTAGGGTTCCAAAGTTCTGGTGGGTTTTCCTTGTCAGCAGAGCCAGAAAGGAAAAAAAAAGACCAAACTTGTTCTCTGGATTTTGTCATCTCTTCTCAACACCCTGTCCATCATTCCACAGGGCCATCTGTTCCCATGTGCATTTTTAATGCTGCTCCATCCCTTGTTATCGCTGCGTTGCTGCTATTTACATGATGGTGTCAGCTGGGTGCCGTCCGCTTCATCTGTCCTGGTGTGACAGCCACTGTCCCCCTTGCTCAGTGGGAGGAGGCACCCTGGGTGGCCTGCGCTCAGTCCCTAGCCTGGTTGCATCTTCCTGGGGTGGGCCAGCATCCCTGAACTTGGCACAGATATGCTCTTTGCTCAAGATAACAGCATGCTTGAGACAGAAGATGCAAATAGCTGCTTTGCAGATAGGGTCCTTCGGGACTGGTGTCTCCTAGTGTTACACAACCCTTGCTCCTCCACTGTGAGCTCCACAAGGAAGGGCAGGTGACTTGCCACACTTTGCAGGATATTGCACTTTTTCTGTGTTTGTTTGGGTATAGCCTGCTATGTCTTGGAATTATTTATTGGATACTTCTGAGATACAGCATGCTTATTATAGGGAATGCATATTCGATAGTGAAGAGTTCCTATTCCGGCTAACTAAGCTGGAGATCCAAAAATCCAAGCCTGGCCTTTCATCTCTCCAGGAGAGTGAGACAATAATGGACTGGATGAGAGCCAAGAAACTGAAGCTCAATCCAGAGGACTGATGCCCTGTTAGTGGGCAGTTCCCTAGACCAAATGAATGGGAGGTTGCCTGCTCTTGATGGGGTTACCCTCCCTATGAAGGAGCAAGAATGTAGCTTGGGGGTACTCCAGGATCCTTTTGCTGTTGCTTGAGGCTCAGGCATACCCTCCAACATTTGTCAGAAGAAAATAGGGACATCCTATTCCATAATGATAATAGTAATAATGATTTTATTATTTATACCCTGCTCATCTGACTGGGTTGCCCCAGCCACTCTTAGGCAGCTTCCAACAGATATAAAAACATATTAAAACATTAAACATTTTAAAAGACCCTTCCCTATACAGGGCTGCCTACAGATGTCTTCTAAAGGTTATATACTTACTTATCTCCTTGGCTCAGGGGTTGCATAGCTCCATACCGTCCAACATTTCTCTGATGAAAATAGGAATGTCCTAAGGAAAAGTGGGACATTCTGAGATCAAATCAGAAACAGGGGCGGCTTCTGTAAATCTGGAACTGTGCTTTGAAAATAGGGACACCTGGAGGGTCTCCTCGGGTAGCCTCAGTAGCATGGAGTGGCTTCCATCAGCTTTGGCTGGTGGCCTCAGCTGTGCCTCTATCTGGACAGGGATAGCCTAAGTTCTGTTCTCTATGCTCTGGTAACTTCTAGATTAGATTACTGCAATGTTCTATATGTAGGGCTGCCCCTGAGGTTGGTTTGGAAACTTCAGCGGGTGAGAATTTGGCAGCCAGGTTGCTCACTGGGGCAAGATGGTTTGAGCATATTACAGTGATCCTGGTCTAACTGCACTGTCCTCATGCAAAGTGAGTATGTCAAGGTTGCTAAAGCAGGAAAGGGATAGCACACACTAGAGCTGGTTTAAAAAATAAAATGGTTATTTTAAAGACTTTTATAAATCCCTAATTTCTCCCCGTGCTAAATTGTGCTGATTGGAAAGCAGCAGGTCTTTAAAAAATAAAATAAAATTTATGCTAAAACACTTTCCTATTTAAGTGCCATGAAAATAGAAGCAACAAAGCATGTTATTTATTTTTTAGTGACAATTTATGTACCGCTTAATTATAATCATCTCTAAGTGGTTTACAAATAACTCGATACAATAAAAATGAAAATCAGTTAAAACTATAAAATCAGAATTCAATTGCAGTGCCTGCTGGAATAAAAGCATTTCCAGTTGGTGCTAGACGTTCAGCAGGGAGGGAGCCTGTTTGGGCCCCTGGAAGGGTGTTCCATAAAATTGGGCCTACAATTCTGAATGCACAGCTGCTGGTGGACATGAGCAATGAATCCTGCCTGCTCATGTTCTGCAGTTCACTGGACACATTTTCTTGTTCGCTGAGGAAAGGAGGTGCTCTCTTTGTCAGTAGCCGCCATGTGTGAGAGACAAAGAAAATCTGACTAATTCAAAATGCCCAGTGCTAAATGTGGGTTTTGAATTTTCTGTTGACTGGGGATGTTTATTTCCACTGGAAAGTGGGAGCAGGTTCTATTCCCCCCTCCTGGGATTTATGGATCTAAAACAGGTAATAATCAGGCCAGATTAAGATTGGTTGGAACCCTGGAGGTGTGCTAATTTGTGGTGGTATGCATACACAGAAAAACATGGCCTTTTATGATTTAAAGACACATCACTCAGTTTAAAGGAACCAAGAAGAGAAGAGGAGTTTGGATTTGATATCCTGCTTTATCACTACCCGAAGGAGTCTCAAAGCGGCTAACATTCTCCTTTCCCTTCCTCCCCCACAACAAACACTCTGTGAGGTGAGTGAGGCTGAGAGACTTCAGAGAAGTGTGACTAGTCCAAGGTCACACAGCAGCTGCATGTGGAGGAGCAGGGAAGCAAACCCAGTTCACCAGATTACGAGACTACCGCTCTTAACCACTACACCACACTGGTTCTACACACACTAGGTACCCCTTTGCAAGCATTTTATAACCTACATATTCACAACAGCCATGTTAGGTAGTTTGGAGAGAGCTGGCAACTGGCCCAAGGCAGGAAATGAGGGGAAAAACAGTGGTTAGTGAAGTGTGGATCTTCAGAGTTGTTGTTTATCAAAGTTGGCAAAATGTCATTTCCCTGCACTTTGTGGAGAGTGGTTTATTTATAATTTATCTATCAATTTATTTTTGAAAACATGTTTATTATTTTACATTGGTTTACATCAAGATCAGACAGCATACAATTTATATCAGAGCCTATTTATTTAAGTTGGCAACGTCCCATTCTTACATCAAATTAGGAAAGGTTAAGCTCCCCAATTCTGTGTTTAATGTAGGGGAACCCAGCTGTTCTGATGATCCCACCACCTTCTCTAAATGACAGGCTCCCCTGTGCATCTGGTTTTCTGTGTGCATTGGGCCTGAAATGCTCTGTGTTGTGTGGTGGGCCTCATGAAGCATCTGCTTGATCCAGAGGGGAGTGCTTAGCAGTGCACGGCTCTGCCTGCTTTGAACCTGCTGCTGCCTCTGCAGGAGGCCCGCCTGATACAAATAGCTTCTCCACTGAGGTGACTAATGACTTGACAGTTTGGGTCTTGTCCCACTTCTCCGTGTGACAGGAGGATCATGGGCAGGGAGGAGGAGCTGAGGCAAATGTCACTGCCGCTTTTTATTTTCTTTAAAGGGAAGGAGATAGGGGCCAGAAGTTTGCTCCGCAGGTGAAAACTGCCTCCCTGCGATGGAAAGGAAACCGAGCTACTTCCAGGTCAGTGGTGCTGCTCAGTTGTCTGGAAGTGGAGCAGAAAGGGGAGGAGGAGACCGCTTCCTGCATCCCTCAGAACACATGGCTTGGGTTGTTTTGTGCAAAATGGGTTCCAGTGACTTCCACGATGGCTACGCTCTGCCTCCTGGGTCTGGGGCAGCATTACTTCTGAACACCAATTGCTGGAAACCACAGGAGAGGAGAGGGTTCTTGTGGTTGAATCCTGCTTTCGGTTTTTCCACCGGGGCATCTGGTTAACTGCTGTGAGAAAAGGATGTTGGACCAGATGAGCTGTTGGCCTGATTCAGCAGGCACATCTTATGTGCCCGGCAAGTTCAGATCCTGAACTGTTGCATTTTCCAGGGCTTAGCTTGCGACGGAGCTCCCCAGAGCTGTGACGAGGATGGACAAACATACTAGCCTTGGTTTCCTTCAGTTTTACATTTTTTTTTCCAATCTTAAATTCAGTTTGCCACATTTTTGCTAAAGTTTGCATTTTTAAAAATAAATAAATAAAGTCATCACGAAAATCCCTCAGCATTTCTCCTAATATTGACATGTTTGTAAGTTGTTTCCCCTTATATAATGCCTCTTTGTATGTTCTTTCCATTAACAGATACATTTTGCTGTGCACTTCTGCTTAGTCATGCAATCTTGAAGATTTTGTTGTTGTTGGACAACTGCATTGTCAAATTTGGGGATGTTTTACAGTGGTACCTCAGGTTACAAACTTATTTCATTCCATAGGTCCGTTCTCAACCCGAAACCATTCTTAACCTGAGGCGTGCTTTTGCTAATGGGGCCTCCCTCTGCTGCAACGCCAGCGGTGTGTGATTTCCGTTCTCATCCTGGGGCAAAGTTTGCAACCCGAGGTACTACTTCCGGGTTAGCGGAGTTTTTAACCTGAAGCGTTTGTAACCCGAGGTACCACTGTAATTCCAATGGACAGTTAGTATTGGTTTTGGAAGTGTGAGTCAGATAGGGCTAAGGCTGAATTTCACCTGCATTGCTCCCTGGAACAAGGGGCGGAGGAAGGAGTGTGTGTTGGGCATGGACTGCCCAGGGTGTCTTAGCTGAGGGGGGGGGGTTGACATTTGACGTGCTACCTGTCCACAACTCCCAAGCCTACGCCGAGCCATCGGGGGGAAGGGGGGCAGCTGCGCCACTTCCCCCTTCATTTTGAGTTGCGGGCGGGCGGTGCACTGAATGTCCACCATTGGCAGCTAGCTCCACCCCTGGCTACAGGGCACGCATTCCGCTCTGTACACCCAAGCGACTATCCCACAGCTGGGAGGGCACCCTCCATGCCCCGCCCCCCTCAGGAGAACCGCCTGGAACATGTGAAGTCATACTGAAGGTGTCCTTGAGCATGGACAAACAGTTTCCCCCTCCACAATCAGCCTTCTGCATGTCTGAGATTCACAGCACACTCCTAAGCATGCTGATGTGGTGGTAAGTCTCATCGTGGTGTGCATATTACTGTTTGTTCTGGCTCCTGTGCACTACCACACAGGTGTTAGCCACAAATCCATATCCATCCTGTAGTTCCTTGATAAATACTGCTGTTTGATGCATTTCCCCTCAAACCAGCTCCCAACTGATTTGCAAACAGCAGTCACAATCCCTTCACAGGCAGGTGGATGTGTGTCCATTTGAGACAGATGTTGCAGATGCACAGATGACTTCCCTTCCATTCTGTGCTTCGAAATCTAAGAATATCTAAAACTGTTCTGGCTGCTGTCATCAAGCCATTTCCTCTCAGCCTCCATAGGAATGAGAGGAGTGACCTTCCTTAAGAGGGAGTTGCCATATGCTAAATAGAAATTTGTGTGTTCAGAATGATGAGAAAAAGGCCGGTTAAGTTCCTGGAGAACTGAACTCCCCCACTTTCCCTGGCCAGGTACAATTTCACCTGACAAATTTCATTGGTCAAATCTAAGAGAAGGAACAGAATTATAGCCAAGCACTTTAATAATGGCTGGCAGCATTTGCCAGTCCTGCCTTCTGTCTTTGAGACCAGCCTCAGGGCCCAGCCAGTTGGCAACCAAGAGCAGGAAATGAAAATCTTCGAAAAGAATCACATGTAAAAATGAGGTTTTGAGATGCAGAGCACCAAACATTTAAAGCACATGACTTCTCCCAAAGACTCCTGAGAAATGTAGTTTCACCCTCACAGAGCTACAATTCTCAGCAGCCTTAACAAACTACAGGTCCCAGGATTCTTTGGGAGAAGCCATGCATTTTGAATGGGTGTTGAATGTGCTTTAAATGTATGGTGATGATCTGCCCTGATGGGTAGCCTGCCTGCCCTTAGTCCCCAGGGAGAGAGATGGAACATCTAATCAGCTTGGTTAAAGGAGCCCTTTCAATCCAGGCTGCCACTGATTGTCTACCCTGGTTGTTGTTTCCATTACAATCTGCAGGGTTGTTGCTTGCTTAATCTGAGAAACAGGTAAAGATGTCCTATTTGCATTTAGACTGCAAGCAAGCAAGGGGTTAATTTTTCAGATTTGGGAAGAATCTTGAGCCTGTGGAATCCACTAGAGCGATCAGTTGCAGGAATCCTCAAGTCTTGTCATAAGCTGGCCATGTCAAGAGAGGAAAATGGCTACCCAATACTTTTCCATTTTGCATGTGACAGGCAGAGACCGGGTGCAGCTTGCAACCCTCACTCTCGTCCTCTGCCTAAGAGGAAGCAGAGCAAAGATGAAAGTGATTGAGCAAGCAAGCAAGCAAGCAAGCAAGCAAGCAAGCAAGCGAAAGAGGTCTTGGATGCTTTAAGATGACAAAGCAAAAGGAATATGGGATTCAAAATCAAGGGTTGACTCATGAATCACCAGCCCTGACAAGCAGCGAGAGGTTTCACCAACACTGATTCCTGGGAAGATCTTGAGTTTGGGCCTCCTCTGGTGACTATCTCAAGTCCCCCAGGGGAATATTAAAAGCTGCATGTTTGTTCCATTCTACTCCTCTGGGTTGAGGCCCAAGGAGCACCCCTGTGCATGCGTGGGGCCAGGGTGAAGGCCTGGCAGCTGAAGGCAAAGCTGGTGGCAGGTCAGGGAGAGGAACCTGCACAATCCAGACTGTGGAATAAAGCAGACATGTGAAAATCTGAGCCCCAGAGGGGGAACTCCTTCCCTGGATAAACCCAATGGGCCCCTCCTTCTTCCCTATTTTAGGCAGGAAACTTTCTGTATTTCAACAGGCATTTACGGTAGGGTTTATGTGGTTTTAATTTGCTCAGTGCTGTGTTAGTGCTCATGTTTTTCCTAGGAGGTCTGTTGCTGATTTAATATACACTCATATCTTGGAAGTCGAACGGAATCTGTTCTGGAAGTCTGTTTGACTTCCAAAATGTTCAGAAACCAAAGGACGGCTTCCGATTGGCTGCAGGAAGCTTCTGCAGCCAATTGGAAGCCATGGAAGCCCCATCGGATGTTCAGCTTCCAAAAGTAGTTTGCAAACCGGAACAGTCACTTCCTGGTTTGCGGCATTCAGAAGCCAAAACATTCAAGAGCTAAGCTGTTTGAAAACCAAGGTACGACTGTATTCATTTGTGTTGTTTGGACATCACTGCTGTCGCCTCTGCAGAAAGGCAGGTGATGGACACAGAACAACCCATTGCCTCCATGGCTTCCTTATGGGCTTCAGAGGTGCACCCAGTTGACCATGGTTGGAAACAGTGTTCTGGGCTAGATAGTCTGATCCAGAAGCAGCTGGGCATTCTATATGTCCATGCAGTGGACAAATATAAAGGTAAAGGTAAAGGTACCCCTGCCCGTACGGGCCAGTCTTGACAGACTCTGGGGTTGTGCGCCCATCTCACTTAAGAGGCCAGGGGCCAGCGCTGTCCGGAGACACTTCCGGGTCACGTGGCCAGCGTGACATTGCTGCTCTGGCCAGAGCCAGAGCCAGAGCCAGAGCCAGAGCCGCACACGGAAACGCCGTTTACCTTCCCGCTGGTAAGCGGTCCCTATTTATCTACTTGCACCCGGAGGTGCTTTCGAACTGCTAGGTTGGCAGGCGCTGGGACCGAGCAGCGGGAGCGCACCCCGCCGCAGGGATTCAAACCGCCGACCTTTCGATCGGCAAGCCCTAGGCGCTGAGGCTTTAACCCCCAGCGCCACCTGCGTCCCTTGTGGACAAATATAAAAAGCCATTAATATTTACACACAAGTCCTCTTGTGTTGAGTGGCATATTACTTTCATGTGAATGTGCCTAGGATTGCAGTCTTATTATTGTTCCACCCCACCACAATGTCCAAGTTCCTCAGATTGATGGACAGCAGAGACTGTGGTGTCTTATGATATATGGTGTATTTTCACATATATATGACCTGAGCCTACTGTGGATGGGCTCACAGCATTAACACCCCAGAAGTTCTCCCATAGTCGCAGTCCTGGAACCAGGCAGAAATCAAAAGGAATTGGCTTCTGCTTGTTTCTACCCCAGCTCTCTCTTGCTTTAGTCTTTGTCACCACCAGCCGGGTGAAGGAGAGGACCTACCCATTTGCCCTCTGGCACACAACAACCTCCTTTGTTATACTAACAACTATGCTTGGTGGTACAGTACTCAGGTGGCAACTATCTCACAAAGCAACTTGCCTGACTAGTTCAATGAAATATACCATTCAGTTTTAACCCTTGCTGGATCCAGGATGCCAGGAATTAGAAGGGACACAGGCAGGGCTTTTCCCCAGCCGGAACTCACTGGAACCCAGTTCTGGCACCTCAGGGGCATGCAATTGCCATTATAAAGGTAACAAGGAAAGCGTTGATGATGAGTTCTGGTACCTCTTTTCCTAGAAAGATATCACTGAACACAGGCATCATGAAGACTAACCCCTGAAACTCACAACATTATACAGGGCAAATCTAATCAGTTAATACACAGTCAGATTCAATGCCTGCCTTATTGTAAGTAACACTTATTAGGTTTAATAAGACTTAACACTTCACTTAATCCTATTGGCAGGTTCAGAGTTAGATGCACTAAAGCTGAGCATCACACACTGAAAGCCCCTCCAACGTACATTTAAAGCACATGGCTCCCCCCCCAAGAGTCCTGGGAACCATAGTTTCCCCTCACAGAATGACAGCGGTCAGCATCCTTAACAAACTGTGGTTCCAGGATTCTATGGGGAAAGTCATCCGCTTTAAATGTGCATCAGAGGGGCTTTAAATGTATGGTGTGGAGCTGCATTTTTCTCTGCTGTTAGAAGACGTAGTGGATCCAACATCTATAGTGATGATGACTAAGTTACTTGAAAATCTCTAGTCACATTGACACAGCTTGATCATACAGCTGGATGCTAAGAAGGAAGGAAGGAAGGAAGGAAGGAAGGAAGGAAGGAAGGAAGGAAGGAAGGAAGGAAGGAATGCCACTGGTCTTAATAAAAGTCAGTCTAGTAAAATGCATTCTTGGAGGAGAATTTTATGCTCACTTCAAAATAAACCCCAGAAAGTGCAGCATTAAAAAAAAAAAGCACTCTCTCTCACATACACCACACCATTTCCTGGTTCAAATCTTGTTGAATTTTAACTATAATGATCACAGGCTTCCTGGGAGAGAACAGCCAAGCACCCTTATTCCCTCAGTGCCAGGTGCCTTACTCTGTTTTTGCTAACTGAGCTTGACACTTCCCCAGGTTGACAGCGTTTTTCTGGGAATTCTCTGGGGGAAAGTTGTTAAAAATGTGCTTTGTATTAGCCGAAGCCTGCAAGATACAAGCCTTTTAAACGAACCTGCTCCGGGGCAGTGTAAAGATGTTACGATAAAAATAAAAGCAGATTAACATGCCACCCCCGCCTTGAATTACACCGGCTGGACGAGGATAGGATCTCTGCTACATCCTCTTGCAAGGGCAGAACGCAAAGGTGTGCAGGTGGTGTGAGTGTATGTCAGAGTTGCGCTGCTATAACTGTGACCCCTGTGATATCACACTTGGAAGCCAATGGGGCATTGCTGCATTGATCTGATCTATTTTTAGAGAGCAGACAAGTTGAAGTGGGCATGGTGGTGCAAGGATATGGTGCCAAAAGAGCACAGTGGGCACATTCGACAAACAACCAGGTTTGGTAACAAAAGTTGAGGAGCCACATTGCCAACACTTGTTTTCCCAGAACCCATACGAATAAACATGCAGCAGTATGAACTTCCACTCCTGAAGCAGGAGATGCAAAGAAAAGGCAGGCCACATAGGGAATGGGAAGTCAAGGAGCAGGATCCCAATTGTCTTACTTTAAATGTTGTGATGATACTATGCCCTTTTAAAATGTGTTTTTTTGGGGTGGGGTGTTATTGGGTTGTTGTTTTTATTTTGATTATGTATTTTGGGGTTTTATATTTTGATTTTATTCTATGAATCGCCCTGAGACCTCTGGGGATAGGGCAGTATATAAATTCAATAAATAAACAAATAAATAAAAACTACACAGTGTGGCTTCTCCAGACATTTTACTAGCTTCGTCTGGTTTGCCAACTATGGACATTGTTGAACAGGGATAGCCTGACCACTGCAGTCCACCTGTTGGTAACTTCTGTGACAAAGAGGGGAAATCTCAAGAGAAGCCTCTCACACTCCCTTCATTGCCCAACTGCAACACAACAGCCCCGCAGTGCTTCCAGTGGGTTTACTCTCTGGTAGTTGTTGCCACCACTTACTTCTCCTGCAGCCCAGAGGGAGGGGGCCTGGGATGCAATAAGCCATTACACTTTAAGCTTCCCTTAGGAGTTACACAGAGTGTAAAGGGAGCTCGTGCTCTCTGTCTCCCAGAGAGTGTGCTGGTCACTTGCAACTCCAATTCTAAATGTCCAGTAGCCTGAATGGCATGTGGGGATTCTAAAACCCTGAGGCTGGCAACCACACACACTCCAGTAGTCAATTTAAGAAACTTTATTAGGAACAAAGGTAGGAGGGAAACAGGCAGAAGGTCAAGACAGAATACAAAATAAACCAGAGCCTTGTGGTTCTGAAATGGTTCTAATCCTAGGACTCAGCTACATTAGTAGAGAAAAGGCGTTTTATATGTGTTATAACACTGGGTCACCAGATGGCCATCTTTCGCCAAGGTTTTCCCCCACTTTGAGGTTTACAAGGCATTTCCCTGAAACACTTTTTTGATGTATCTAGATCCAGCCCAAGCTTAGCCATTGCTGTACAATAATTCCAATTCAATTACGAGTTCAGCTTCACAGAAGGTTCATTGGAACCCTGAGGTTGAGAGGGAACAAAGACTGCAAAGACAGCTCAGTTTTAAAAGCCTCCCTCCCCTCTCCTGGTCAGGTATCTCAGGTTCCTCAGGAGATATTTTAGGGAATTGATGGGCAGCTCAGGCCTTTCTTCACAACCTCGAGGTTGGATTACTATATAATGTGCTCTTTGTGGGGCTGCCCTTGGGCCTGGTTCGGAAGCTCCAGCTTTGGTAATCAGATATAGGAGTTCAAATTAAAGACACAGAGCAAAGCTCATGCTTTCTGAAGAAACATGCTGAAAAAGAGGTTTTAAATGACAGGAAAGCAGTGAGATTTGGCACATTACCACTCACTGGAAGAAAAGCAGCGTTGGAGTTGTTTACTTCTTTTTAAGAGGCCAAATAGTGGGGGAAAGGAAGTTAGGGAGCTGTTTGGCCTCCTCTCTAGTTTGGCCCTTAGAAGCATCTTCACCATGTGCTTCTTTGCACTAAATGCAGCTTCCTGGAGACAGCAGAAGCCTGTAAAAATGAGAAATGAGTCCAGCCTCAGAGATGTCTGCATCACCTCCTGCCCATCATTACAGGCCTCTTTTTCCAGCGTGAATGAACTAAAGTGCACTCCATTCTGCAGTACACAGAGTATAAGCAAAACATTGAGCCTGCCAAGAGTTTTTAATTCATTAAGGCAATACTGGTCAATCAGGATGCTTCCCTCATTTTACATTGAGCAAACAATGAAACCTCAAAAAATTTACACTGGTCATTCAGAGCAGTAATATCGTCCCATTGATTTTCTTTCCCTGATGTCTCCCTCCCCCAGTCTTTTTGTTGTTGTTGCTAAATTTAAACATTATTGGTTTTTAATCATAAAAATTAGGTGCTGTGGAGATTTAAAACCACAGAGAGAACAACTGTTTCCCCTCCAAAAGCTGTAGCTTACATGGTTCTTTTCACCCAGATGCCACAACCTGAGAAAATCTAAAACTCAGTATATTGGTGGCATATTGGCAAGGCAGCCAATATGTCTTTTGTCAAAGGAGATATTAAGGCCGAGAGGTTTCAATCATTTTTTGCAAACTGTGACCTTTTTTTGTTTCCATTTTTTTCAGTGGCAAACAGCCATGGCACAAACACTGGAACAAACAAACTTCTAATGGCTTATTGTCCCAGTATAGGCAAGAACAACTCCCAGGAGGATCCCCTGCAAGTCAGCGTGGATGACTGTGGTCAATAGAAGGAGCAGGAGTTTCTCCAAGATAGTCAAGCACAGATCCATGTCACAATGCAAGTGGAACTGATGTCACCAAGCAAACACTAAGATTTTTTTAACCCAACCCCCCTTTTGTGTGTGTGAAGTTGTTGATAGTTACAGAATGAATTAAATAAAATTTGGCTTATTTGGGGCAGATTCAGATGGCTGAACAAGTCAAAAATTGTTTGACTTTGACCTCCAAAGATTGACCAGAGCCTTAGCTATGCAGATACTCCTGGCCCTTTTTACCCATACAGACTAAGATCAACCAGTTGTCCTCCTGGTGTCTATGAACATATTTGGCTCACCTAACGATCACTCTCACTTGGAACTGGAAACATCCTTTGTTGTAATGTCTTTCTTTATAATGGATATTTGTTTTTGCTTTTTTAAGTATCATGTTGGCTGGGATATTTTGAGCTCAGCACAGTTAAGATTTGTGCTATTAATAATCGTTTATGTGCCAAGCTTATGTTATCTGACTGTTTCTCCTCCTTCCTTTCCCCATGTTAGATTCAGTATGGATTAGGAAATGTCATTTTGTTAACAATAATCAAAATCTGAAACCTTGGAGTAATGTTTCTGGAACAAATGATCTGCTTATTTCCAGTTTTGATTTGAAAACCGATGAAGGTTGCCGATATCTCAGTGTGTTGAAATAGCTGGTATACCGGGAACTGCAGCACATAGAATGATGTCAAACACAAACAACTGGCTGAGCATCAAACACTTTCCCTGGTTTCTTATTTGCAGATGGGGTTGCCAACAGTTTAAAGGGGAGACTTTGCTGTGTGGTACACTCTCTTATCTCTTTGCCTGGGCTGGCAGGATGCTTCAGATTCACAAGAGAGGCGAAGGGATTGTGATGTGCTGCAGAATGTCTCATTTAAATGGGCAAAGCATCTGTAAATTGGCAGTTTAAAGGAGGCAATACAGCAGCGTGGCCCATCCTTCCTGCCACCTAAAAATCTGATTGCTTTGTTAGAGGAGAGCCAGCGCACTCCTGATTGGTTCAGGTCACTGCTGTGATTAGTCCAGGAAAGGTTGTTGTTGTTGTTTAGTCGTGTCCGACTCTTCGTGACCCCCATGGACCAGAGCACGCCAGGCACTCCTGTCTTCCACTGCCTCCTGCAGTTTGGTCAAACTCATGTTAGTAGCTTCAAGAACACTGTCCAACCATCTCATCCTCTGTCGTCCCCTTCTCCTTATGCCCTCAATCTTTCCCAACATCAGGGTCTTCTCCAGGGAGTCTTCTCTTCTCATGATGTGGTCAAAGTACTGGAGCCTCAGCTTCACAATCTGTCCTTCCAGTGAGCACTCAGGGTTGATTTCTTTAAGAATGGAGAGGTTTGATCTTCTTGCAGTCCATGGGGCTCTCAAGAGTCTCCTCCAGCACCATAATTCAAAAGCATCAATTCTTCGGCGATCAGCCTTCTTGATGGTCCAGCTCTCACTTCCATACATCACTACTGGGAAAACCATAGCTTTAACTATACGGACCTTTGTTGGCAAGGTGATGTCTCTACTTCTCAAGATGCTGTCTAGGCCTGTCATTGCCCTTCTCCCAAGAAGCAGGCGTCTTTTAATTTTGTGGCTGCTGTCACCATCTGCAGTGTTCATGGAGCCCAAGAAAGTAAAATCTCTCACTGCCTCCATTTCTTCCCCTTCTATTTGCCAGGAGGTGATGGGACCAGTGGCCATGATCTTAGTTTTTTTGATGTTGAGCTTCAGACCATATTTTGCGCCCTCCTCTTTCACCCTAATTAAAAGGTTCTTTAATTCCTCCTTACTTTCTGCCATCAAGGTTGTGTCATCTGCATATCTGAGGTTGTTGATATTTCTTCCGGCAATCTTCATTTCCGGCTTGGGATTCATCCAGTCCAGCCTTTTGCATGATGAATTCTGCATATAAGTTAAATAAGCAGGGAGACAATATATAGCCTTGTCATACTCCTTCCCCAATTTTTAACGAATCTGTTGTTCCATATCCAGTTCTAACTGTAGCTTCTTGTCCCACGTAGAGATTTCTCAGGAGACAGATTTCTTTAAGAACTTGCCATAGTTTGCTGTGGTCGACACAGTCAAATGCTTTTGCGTAATCAATGAAGCAGAAGTAGATGTTTTTCTGGAACACTCTAGCTTTCTCCATAACCCAGCGCATGTTTGCAATTTGGTCTCTGGTTCCTCTGCCCCTTCGAAATCCATCTCGCACTTCTGGAAAAGGTAGGTGGCACCAAAAATGGCCCTAACCACCTGCCTTGTGCTGACTACGGTGCCCCTGTTCAAATTTCCAGGAAGGAAATATAAGAAGAAAGAAAAAATGGTGCTGAAGTGACAGCTACCAAGTGAAAGGGTAGCTGCAAAAAATCTCCCCAAAGTTGAAATCAAGAGCTTTGTTTCCATGAGATTGGTTGGCTCAGCTCTATTAACTACACCAGAAGCAAGGCTATTAGCTGTACTGTGGAAAGCAGCTACAGGGCAGGTTCTCTTTCTTGGGCAGCAGAGGGATTAGGGGAATTAGTAATTATAGGGAGCCTATCCCTGTGTGGATGGAAACTGACACCAAGGGCAAGTTGGAGGCAAGGAGCTTCAGACAAGAGTTGGCCTGAAG
Organism: Podarcis cretensis; assembly: GCF_951804945.1. Classification (NCBI taxonomy): domain Eukaryota; kingdom Metazoa; phylum Chordata; class Lepidosauria; order Squamata; family Lacertidae; genus Podarcis; species Podarcis cretensis. The sequence continues at coordinate 36,071,533 of NC_137177.1, forward strand.
GGAGAGGAAGCTAATGCCTTCCTGAAGCTAAGCAGGTCTGGGTCTGGTTGGCAACTGAATGGGAGACCCCCTAGAAACCCCTTCAGTTCCATGATGCAAGAAAGGTGAGATATAAATATAAGTAAATAAATAGGCAAGGGACATTCATCCAGAAACCTCACAAGAGGAAACAACAAAGCAGGCTGGATCCGCAATGAGAAATGGGCTCATTTTCTTTGGAGTGAACATTAGAGAATGAGATAAGGTGGATGCGGCCTTTTTGACAATGGCATCCAAACTGGAATGTCGTTTCCCAGAGAGTCTAGGCTTTTCAGTGCCAGATAAATGCCTTTCTATCCTCTCATTTTAAGATTTTCCAAACCAAGCCAGGCTTCCATCTCCAAAAACTGGCTCCTCCTAGTTGCCATCATGTAAGGCCTCGAATTATAATCCACCATTTGCCTCTGTAGGGTTACGGTTCCCCCTTGCATCACTTTAGTCGCAACAAATTTCTCCTTCTCAGTCTTCAATTTGTTCAGTTGGAAAAGATTCCTGTGCCGGGTTCTTGTCAACTTCTTTACTAATGCCCACTTTTGTTCCCAAGATTACAACATTGGTAGCCATAACATTTATCTGGTCTTGCAGCTTTCCCAACAGATAAAATGTTCTATTCAATTCACACTCAACTTCCTTCCCGACCGCCATCCTTAAAAGGTCCAAGGTCAAAACTAGTTTCTCAGAACTTTTATCTTTAAAAGCAATTTCCCAGCTGCATCCTTACGACAATATCCCAAAGCTCCCTCTAGAGGGACACAAGTTCCTTTTGTCACTCCTTCCAGCACAGTTCCAAAGGTCCCAAACGTAAGATTGTAACAATTCCTTCCTTCTTTTTAAATACAGAGATGGACAGTAGAAACAAAGTCCTTCTTTTGTATCTTGATAGCTAGCTTGTATCTTGACAGCTAGCTTGACAGCTGTCAGATTTATCCGTCAACGGGCTCTCACAGACCACTCCCGGGTTTAGGGAAGTGGCGCTTCAGTTCCCAAATTTTAACCCTCACCTGCAGGCTTCCCTGCTTCTAAAAAAAATATTAATAGTAGTTTCAATCAGTGGAATTTAAGTCCTTTACGTAAGACTCTCCACGACCTTAGTTAACAAATTCTTTGCTTCAGTTTGTTTACAGAAAGGGGAGGTGGACTTCCTGTTTAGACCTTCCCCGATCGGTGCCAATTTAAAAATACTTTAAAAGCCCAATTTCCGTTCTACTCACGGGTTGTTGTTTAAAATCCAATTGTCCACAAGAAAAAGTCAGCGCTCTCCAGCAACGGCTATGCGGCTTCGCTCCGCGAAAAAAGCAGTTGACTCACAGCAACGCGTCGCTCACCCCGCTCCTCTCCGAAGCCCGTAAACGGGTCTCCTTGCGAGTTGGGGGGGGCGCAAAGGGTGCCCACTGAGTCCCACGTTCATAGGCTTCACCCGCCTATGATTTCTGTAGGGCCCCCGCTTCGCCACAGCGGTATAGACCCAATTTCCGCGGAGCTAATCCCTCCGGATCGGAGGGAATCCGCCATTAGCTGATGGCGCTAACCCGGAAGTCCTGCTCTGATTAATTTTAAGAGCTCTTGTTGATGGTCTTTCTGGCTTTCAACTTTTTATTGTTAAGTGCCCAGGGGTCATTATTTATTTATTTCCCAGTGATGGCCAAGATCCTTCCTTTATTTACATCAATTGTATAAAAATGGAAAGCATCTTGTAGACAAATCCATATAAATCAATGGAAGGATCTTGGCTCCTCCTACATAATACATTCAGGCTGTGTACACACTGTATACTTTTAAAGCACATTTGGTGCACATTCTTCCTCTCAAAAAACTCTGGGCACTATACTTTACTCACAGAGTTCCAGTTCCCAGCAACCTACAAACTACAGTGCCTGAATTCTTTGAGGGGAAGAATGTGCTTCAAATGTGCTTTAAAGATATAGTGCATACACAACTACGAGGAACCTCTGCTTTAAGACACTTTCATCTGATTGTAGGAAAATAGTGGTCCGGCACTGCTAAATGGCTTTAGCATGGAAACAACCCACGGAATTATTATTTTTTAAAATGATGGTGATCCAGGGTTTTCTCCACTATGAAGAACAAGAACATACTGTGAGGGAGGGGTGCTCCCCCCCAAAGAGCCCAATTTTACATTAAATGGCTTTTATGCCTGATTTAAAAACGAAACACTGATCCAACACAATCACTTGCATATGTGGTGTGTGTGTGTGTGTGTGAGAGAGAGAGAGAGAGAGAGAGAGAGAGACAGAGAGAGAAACATCCGCTGAATGACATTCCTTACAGGCCAACAAGGGAAAATGTTCTAACATAAAATATTCATCCAGAAAGTCTGCCTTTGAACCTCCTCCTTTTCCCTTCATCCAAGTGGGAGAAGGAGGGATGAAGAAGCCGTTTCTCTGAGAAATCTCCATCTTCTGATAAGATACCAAATCCTCTGATTGAGACCCTGGGGGGCTGCAGAAGGGCAAAGAGCGGGGAGGGATAATTGGCTGCTGGTGCAGCACGGAGGCAGGGAGGGCAGCTGTGGCTGAGGAGGAGAACACCTCCCCTCCTCTGGGGCTGGGGAGCAGCCTGATCCAGACTAGCTCTTTTCCTGAGTCCTCAGCCTGCTCTCCTGCAGGGCAGGAGGGGGATCATTAGTGCTTTCGGGTGACAGGTGGAAACACTGCAGTGGAGCTCTTGAAGCCTGGCACGTTTTACATCCTTGGGGCGTATACATTTCTGTTCAGATTGCATTGGGGTAGCACAGCAGAGACAGGGGCAAATGCCCAGGAAAGCAATTGGCATGTGTTGGGGATTCTGTGTTTTACTGTGGCATGCATCCTCATTTAATCCCCACAGCTAACCTGTGAGGTAGGTTAAACTGAGAGGCAGTGACTGTTCCAGGGTGACCCAGTGAGTCTCATGGCTGAGTAGGCATTTGAACCCAGGTCTCCCAGATCCACATATATAACATACTAACAGTTATTAAGCCATGGGTTTGGGCCAGCCACTGCCTCTCAGCCTAACCTACCTCACAGGGTTGCTGCAGGGATTAAATGAGGATGGGGAGAACTATGTATGCCACTTTGTGCTGCTTGGATGAAAAGGTGGGATAGAAATGCAATCAATCAATCAATCAATCAATCAATGAATGTGCTTTTTGCCTCACTGCCTTTCTTGACCGCAACTACCATCTCATTGCTCTGTAGTTGTGGACAATGCCACCTTAGCCTTCAGAGTTTAATGGCAGACCCCATGTTGTCATCTCAAATCCAGGCTAGAAGGCCCGCTATCTTGACCTTCAGGTCCACTCTTGTCAGTGTTTCTTCAGCCATCTTTGCATCTGACATAATATGTGGATGAGGCAATTGGGGGAAAGAGGGGAGAGGAGGTGATCACCATGGAGGCCTGTGAGTGTCCCCCTTTGGCCTCCCCCGGCTTGAAGAAGTCTTGTGCACAAAAAACGTCATGGTCACAGTAGCCTGGGGAAGAGCTGGGGGGGACTCTTAGGCAGCTCTGCATATGTCTTTAATATGGTGCATTTCTCTCCGCCAGATGGTTCAGGCTGGAGCACAGCTTGGAGGAGGGCAAGGGGGGAGGCAAAGAGGGAGTCTAACTCAGAAACACAAACACGGACAAAAACAACAACAATCCCCGTTAGCAGTTGCTGGCAACGTCTCTGCGCCTGCTGGACCCTGACAGAGTGGGGCTCTCGGGTCCTGTCTCCTCAGCCTTATTGGTTCCTTTATGAGCAGAAATTGCCTGCTATCTGGTGCTACAACAGCATCCATGTAGCACTGATGCTTTTGCAAATGGAATTGTATTTCTTACTGAGTGCACATCAGTTGCGAAGGTGTTGTTGTTGTTGTTGTTGTAGTCTTTGCATTCCCATTCCCCTTTATATCTCTTACATTGGGAACCGGGTTCCTCCACGGTGACTGCAATCCACATTCAGATAACCAATGAGTACACAGTTCCTTCCATGCACCAGGCTGCTCATCTCTCAGAGGTCTCCTGCCCCACAAAAGCGAACCTCAGCTGCATTCTCCCTTAGTGCTATTATCTCTCTCCAAGATAGCGGTGCAGGTTGGTATCTGGAATTCCATTGGCAGGTTGCTGTGGGGTGACAGCCTTGCAGAGGAGACTGGGGGTCAGGGGAGGAGGAGGGAGAGGCGTCACTGTGCCCCCCTTCTTCTCCTTTTTGAAATTCCCATGCTGGTGTTGTAAAATGGGGGCGGTCCTCATTCAGTGCTGGATTGGCAGCGAGAAGGCAGCCTCCTTCTCCGCAGACGGTAACAATGGCTGCTCTAAACTTTACAAGTGATGTGGGCTGCAGGCTGATGTATGTAAAAAGGGAACTTTACCTAAGCACAGTGCAAGTTCTATAATGATATAAAATGGCTGCTTCCCTAGGTTTCATTTTCATCCTTGCTGTTCCCTAGAGCTGCTTCTCGCCATACAGTCGCTTTCATGGAATATTTAAGTCCCTCCTTTGCTCTCCGAAACCCATTTTGACTGCCAGCCTTTCACATGCATCTCTACACAACAGCTAACAGACTGCGTGGATTTGTTAGGAACATAGGATGGTGCCAAATGCGTATTTTCTCTCGGCAGCAAAGGCGTCTGCACATTTTTGGAGTGATTCTGTAGCTCTTTCCCAATCCCATTTGCTGAAGAATGATTCCCACCCCACAGTTGAAAAAGCCTTTCCTACTGTGCTATTAAAATTAATTCTATGATATCGGGAGGCAAAGTACAGGCAGTTATTGGAGTGCATGAAATTTGTCAGGATGGTCCAAAAGTTGCGCTTAAAATAAGGTTGGGAAAAAAGGGAGATTAAACAACGTAAAATTGGCAATGTGATTTGATCTGCTGGGCATTTCTCCCCTCTTCTTTCTTATCTTTCTTTTTATCGTGCAGTTGAAAGATTGTGAAATGGTGGCAATCAAATTACACAGGACATTGTCCAATTCTAAGAGTTCACCCCAGTGCACTTTGCTCAAACAGGCTGTGTGCGGTGTGTGTGTGTGGGGGGGGGGGGGGAGGCCCATCAACCTGCCAGCGTCTTTCCCTCCCCAGCCCAAATGAGTATCATGGTTGCCACAGGTTATTTGCTAGATCGGGAAATGAATTTCCAAGTGAAGGGGAACGTGGAACTGCAGGAGATTAATAGATGTTATTGTGTTGGCTCTCCGCGGTACCTCCCTGGGGCTGTGCTACAGGAATATCATAGCATGCAAATATCATTTGTATTGTGATCATCTGCATCAGCGGTGGGGGGTGCTTTATGGCAGCGAAATTCTCCCCGAGGCCCCCACAGAGAAGAGAAGAATTCTGTTAAGTGTGCCTTGGCATTTAAGGGATTGCTGCCTGTTCCAAGCAGATGTTCCAAGGATTAGACATCTCATTTTGCCAGGCACTTTTCATATTAGAGAAAAGGGAGCGGCAGAAGAGAGAGGCTACAGTTATTTCTATTGGGGTGTTTTGTTTTGTTTTGTTTTTGTTCTTCGGCTGGGTTATCATGGCAATAAGGGGGGGGGGGGCTGCGATGTCCAGCTTCCCAGGAAATCGCCAGCAATCTGGCTTACGAGTTGGAAAAAGGGATAGAAAGATGGTTGGATTAGCATCTCTTGAATATTCATGACCCTTCCCTCTGGGTTCTGGAAGCTGAAATGCTATTTATCACCAGAGGTCCTTGTTCATACTTTATCTTTTTTAATAAGAAAAAGAGGCAGGAGGAGCTAATTAATTAATTAAGGCAATCTGAACATGTTCAGAGATTCTCTCTTTGTTATTTTTTCTCCATATAAAAGTTTTATCACAATAAGATACAAGTAGTTTTTCAGTATGACTTCCACTGCATATACTCTATTTCTTCTTCCCTCTCATGTATTCTGTAGTTCAAAGAGGTTCTGGAACTGAGCTGGGTGTCCTATTCAGCCCCCACACTTTTGGTGCTTGTCTCCATTATCTGGTCCACAGGGATCTATTTCTGAACTGGGTGGCTACCTTTAGATGTCATTGGGGCTGGTACATCTCCTCTTCCTCCACCATCACAAATCCCTGCCCCCTCTGTAAAGCCTCTTCAGCCAGGATCCATTGCCACATCCAAATATCAATTGTGAGTTATGGAAATAAGTTCCCAAAGATGAAAAGGGGCCCCTAGCTTCTGGGGAAGGCTTGTTGTGGTTCCTGCATTGCGAGGGGTTGGACTAGATGACCCTTGGTGTCCGTTCCAACTCTATGATTCTGTGATTCTATGCGTCTGTGCTTGGCATGCAGAAGATCATGGGCTCAATCCCTTCTCCACTGCCATTCACAGCTGGGATTGGGAAAGATTTCTGCCTGAAGGCCCAGGGAACTGCTGCTGGTCAGTAGACCATACTGAGATAAGCAAGACCAGCGATATGACATGAATATCTGCCTGGCACAGATGAAAAACCATCTCTCTCCCCCCCCCCCCCGGTCCTGATTCTCTATTCTATTACTGTTATTATTTGTTATTTATTATTAGGTCATATCCCACCTTCCCACCCAAGACCTCATGGTGGTGTACGTGGTTCTCCCTCCCCATTTCATCCCCACAACAACCCTCTGAGGTGGGTCCAAGGTTACCCGATGACCTTCATGGCTTCGTGACTTGGCAGCTGATGTGTCCCACTGCTCCCCATGCACTTCCACTCTTGGGGCAGGACTTACAGCTAAACTGCATTCAGCAGAGTGGGTGCAGGCAGATGAAAAGCCTGTTTGGAAGAGGGTGTTTGGAAGCATAAAAGTAGCAGGAAGGGGAAGGGGGGTTATGTACTGGCACCACTCCTCTGTTCTCCATTATCTCCAGAGAGGTTTTTCATGCACAAACACACACCACAGACTGGGTGTCAGGCTACTCTTGTGAACATTGGCTTGTTACATGCTGCTGAGGTAAGTGCTTGAGGTACTTCCCAAATGTTGCCATCTAGGCTGTGATAAAACCTTTCCTTGAGTTTCTCGAGACTCTTTCTCAGGGTACTTTAGATTTCTTTAGAATTTTGGTAAGTGCAAGGTCGTTGTTATTATTTTGATTTATTTACCCACCCTTTAACCTAAAGGCTCAGGGCAGGACAGAACAATTTAAAAAAATAACAACATCAAAAGCAGTTTATCGCCATCTTATCATTGTGAGGTGGCCATTGATAGAGTATGTGGTATGGTTGTGATGGGGCTATTGGCAGAGCATGCATCTCCCCCCACTACCAAATGTTTCTCCGGTGTTCTGCCTGCGCTTCCTGATCTGGAGAAGCCCCCTGAGAGGAATTCCTTCACCACAAGAGCTTTATCCGAGGTGCCTGAGATCAGTGCAACCACAGATTTGTTTTGAAGGGAAGTCCAGACCACCCTTAAGCTTATTTGTAGAGTCGGACAATATGAAAGAAGCCTTGCACCCTGTCTACAAAAATTTCTCTGACCTTCCATCCGCCCTTTCATAATTTTCAAATGTCATTTCTAAATTGGTGAAGAGTAGTGGTGGTAGTTTTATATCTTGGGAGACAGGAGATTCTCACTGAACATTAGGAAGAACTTTCTGAGTATAAGGGCTGTTTTGACAGTGGAACAGACTCCCTCAAAAGGTGACGGATTCCCCATCCTTGGAAGTTTTTAAACAGAGGTGGGATGGCCATCTGTCAGGGATTCTTAAGCTGTGATTCCTGCATTGAAAGGTTTGGACTAGATCACTCTTGGACTCCCTTCCAATTTTTCAATCCTATGATTTTGTGATTTAGCACTGAGCTGGTTTTGATATTTTTGAGACATGTCCTGCAATCTGTTGTTAGCCTCCAGTAAACTCTGCATTTCCTGAGGGCCTTCTATAGATGGCAGTGTTACCCAGCCAGTCTATTTCTTCAGCCACTCTTATTGGGCTTAATACCAAGAAAAACTCCAGGCATCACATGGGGCAAAAATCAGGGTTTCCCTCCCAGCAGCCTCCTTGTTCGCTGTTCTCTTAGGGACCAGTACTGCCATGTGTTTGTTGCAAAATCTCAAGAATGATGCATCATTTGCTAGATTTGCTGCCTCAGACTCTCAGGACTTCTTCTGGAAGAAACCCATTTTTAAAAAAATTACCATAAATAATTTAATAACCATAAAAAGATGGTTTCAGTAATTCACTTTTTCTCCTCTTTCAAAACAAAATTAAAGCTCTTGCAAAGTCCTATTCAGTGTGGGATCCAACTCCACCCCATTATCTTATGTATGCAGTTTTAGTCCTTGACTGCAGACACTAAAATGTGTGAGGTTGTTTTTTAGTTTCTACCTTGTTAACCTGGCTTATCTTCCAGTGCAATTCAACTCATATCATATTCAGATATATCTGTAGTCCTAATACTTTTTCAATCCACTTTGTATAATACGTTGTTGTCTTCAGAAGCTCTTAGCACAATAAAAAAGCGTTTCTTATTGAGCTTTTAAAATTTGAATTATGAAGGGTCACAGGCTTTTTGACAAATTAGAAGTCAGGAATTAACTTGTCAAATGCAATCTTTTATGCCTGGTGTTTCTAAATCACTTAAATCTATGAAGTTACAGGAAACCAAGCAGAGGGCCTCCTTGGTAGTGGCACCTGCACAGTGGAATGCCCTCCCATCGGATGTCAAACAGATAAACATCTATACAACCTTTGGTAGACACCTGAAGGCAGCCCTGTATCAGGAAGTTGCCTGATGTTTTGTTGCTGTGGGATTTTTTAATATTCTGTTGGTAGCTGCCCGGAATGGCTGGGGCAACCCAATCAGAAGGGTGGGGCACACTCACTCACTCACTCACTCACTCACTCACTCACTCACTCAATCGTATCCACCCCTATCATTCAGCCCGGACACTGAGATCCAGCGCCGAGGGCCTTCTGGCGGTTCCCTCATTGAGAGAAGTAAGGTTACAGAGAACCAGACAGAGGGCTTTCTCAGTAGTGGCGCCCACCCTGTGGAACACCCTCCCTTCAGATGTGAAGGAAATAAGTAGCTATCCTATTTTTAAAAGACATCTGAAGGCAGCCCTGTTCAGGGAAGTTTTTAATATTTAACGCTGTATTGTTTTTAATACTTGATTGGGAGCCGCCCAGAGTAGCTAGGGAAACTCAGCCAGATGGGCGGGGTATAAATTATCATCATCAATCAATCAATCAATCAATCAATCAATCAATCAATCATATCTACCAACCAGTCTCACCCCCAACCAACAGCAATATCTCTATATCTCTCTCTCTCTCTGCATGTGTGTTTATTCAGCAGTCTTGATTTAGAAACTTGCTTTTGATTTCTCCCTCCAAATGCCATTTCATTTTCACTTGGCACGTTTGGTGTTTTTTATTACCCTTCTGGCATCTGTCCATGTGTAGCATATTCAGTGAAGTGCAGGTTCATTGAAAGCTGCCTAATGGCCCAGTGTTAACAGAAAACGAAGTCAAACCGGGGCTAAGTATGAATGTCAGAGTGTTCAGGAAATTACAGTGAAAACCACAGTTCCTTCACTCCTACCATAGCCCCCCCTGTTGCCCTGCTACTTAGAGCTAAGCCATGGCTTGGCTCAAGGTTACATCTGCACCGGGGCTCATGGTTTGTGCCTCTGCCCCCTGCCCTTTAAGTAGACCATAGAACATCAAACTGAAGGTGGAAGGTGAAAGAGATGCTCTTTCCCATTGCCTCTCTCAGCTCTAGGTGCTTTTCAAGGCTCAGTTTGAGGTCTGAGCACTGAACATAAAGTGTCTGTGTGTGGGGGATCAAGACAGTAGGAGAGGGGGATGGAAAGGACAGTGGGGAGGATGAGGCTCATGGAGAGAATGCCACTGGAGTCAGGAGGGAGTGCGAGTGGACAGAGAATTGAGTGAAAGAAAGAGAGGGGGAGGGAGAGGGGGAGGGAGGGATAGTAGGATGATTCACCCATAGGCATAAAGGATCCAATAAAACATATTCTGTTGAAATTGCATAACTTGCTGCCCTCCCAAAGCCCCCCTCCCCGAAATCACATCTGTTTCCATTGGCTGAACTGTAACAATCACGGTGATTCTGGTAAGTTCTAGTGTTGACAATGGCACAAAAACCTGGAACTGGGGCAGATATAGCTATGGATCTTCAAATGTGTACGCAGATGTGTTCTGTCACTTGCTGCTGGTTGGCTGTCATCCTAAATCCAAGAAACTCCATGAGTATTGTGTGCCCTGGATCAATTCTTTTGCGGTGCTGGCTGTGGTTTTTGCTGCTGCCACGTGGAAACCTGATTGCCTTGTCAGAGGTGAGCCAGCACACTCCGGATTGGTCACAGATGTGATCAGTCCAGGAAAGGTAGGTGGCACCTAAAATGGTTTTGTGGTGCTGGTTGTGGTTTTTGATGTGCAGGAAGCTTTCATTTAATGTTGAGTTTTGCATGGGTGGAGGAGGAGGAGACAGCACTCTAAAACCATGCAAGTTCAGGAGGATCCATTTTAATTTTGCCTCTGACTTTTACCCAGACCTCTTGGAAAAGCAATGTGTGTGTTTGTGCACATATGGGACTTCCTCTCCATTTGTCTGGGACAGGGAAACTGAGCTGGGGGGGGGGCACAACCAGAGTGGGGGGTGTTTGTGGCATTCTCTTGAAATCTCAAGTCCGCTCTCCCCAAAAAGTTGCCAACCACTGGTTCTAGTCCAACTGTCAGGCTTCGGAACAGAGAAAGGAGTCTTCTTAACAGTTAGAAACTTTAATGATCACTGCAAGAGAACAAAGAACCCCCTTCCTAGGAATGATGTTGCTCCTAATTAAGGGTTCCACCCACTTCCTCCCTAGTGACTCATGCCACTACCACGTCTTGTAACCTGATCTTGCGACCATCGTGCTTTCTGTGCTGCCACCTTACCTGCTCTTCTTGACCTTGGGCTGAGCGGATGAATGCTTTCCAGAGAAAGTGAGTCTGTTAACTCTCTCCCCCTCCCCAGTGCTTCTCCTCCTATCTGTTCCCCATCCAATACTTCCCAGCTTCTGTTTTCTGAACTATGTCCCTCGGCAAACCACTGTTCCAAACCTATACTGTCCTCCTGCCTCCTGGGAAGATTCAGGATCCTAATCAGGAGCAGGGGGAGGGGAGGGGGAGGGGGAGGGGGAGGGGGAGGCTCCCAACATTCCTCCTCAGCACAGTCCCTGACACCAACCATCTTTTACAAGGTGGGGCAACTTCCAAAGCAATGACTGGTCAGTCTACACTAGTGGTCCCCAAACTTTTATGGTCCACTGCCTTCTTAAGTTCAATAAACTCACCCCCCCAGTGCCCTCTACCCTATCCTATAAAAAGCATTATCCAGAATAGTGGTTTGCACAACGAACTAAAACCATTCTCTCCCCATCCCTACCTGGACATCAGACAAACCTGCCAGGCACATGAAATCCATACTGGTCCTTCTGGTTGTTATACCCACCTGGGAAAGGCTCCAAGGCAAACCTTCCTAGTATCAAACTCTGTCCTGGAAACGGTGCCATGTGGCTATGAGGCTGGATGCTGTGCGCACTGAGATCAGGTCACATAATTAAAACGTCCACCTCGCTGCCGGTCCAGGCATGGCACGGCGATTATCCAAACACCCTCCAACCTGAGCCACATCTTTGTCCCAGCTTTCACTTCGCCAATATTTATGGCACAGGCCAGAAAACTCAAACATGGTTTGTGTTTCAACTTGATGAAGCCGAGGCTTTAAATCACACCAGCCTGCCAAGCAAAGTACTTTAGCCTCCTGCCCTCGACACTGTAAACAGACTGCCTCTTCAGCACTCCCGGGGACAATTTAATGTACTACTTAATACTGCCAATAGCTTTTTGAATGCCTCGGGTCCCTCCTTGAAAAGTTTCCCCTTTGTTTGTGTTTAACCTTCCTCTCTTTCCTCTTGTAATCAGCTGCTAAAGGGAAAAGCAGTGTTGCAATTGGGGCCAATGATCGCTAGATTTCCTGAATATGGAAAGAGGAAGGGTGGACTATGGCAGAATGAGGATTGATGCTCAGGGGGCTTCCAGGCAAACCGCTTATTCAGCATGCATCCTGATTTGTTTGCTGGGAGGTTAGATGACTTCAGCTATGTAATGAGCATCCATTCTGATTTGTTAGCAGGGAGGCAAGAAACTGGTACATCTACACAAGTGTTGTCCGACAATTCCCCCCCCCCCCAATTTTCTCATCACTCCCCTTAACACAAAAGTCTGTTTGGGGGAAGAAGTGGGTTTAATGCCCAAGGGTGCCAAATCAGCTTTCACTCTGCTACCTGAATTTGTTAGTACATGACTGAATCCCACCCCCTCAAAAGTTGCAGCCTTATGTTTTGGTCTTTCTAAAGATATTCTTATTTTGACTGGACCTTTTTGCACATGGCATGTTTTGCACATTTGGGGGTTATGAATATGGTGCTCTCCTCCCTCCTCCTTGTGAGCTGGGCTTTCTTTCATTGTAGGTTTTTGTGGGAATGTTTAGGGATGCGGGGGAGGGTATATTGTCTAACATATCCTATCGCAACTGGTCTTTACAAGTTCAACAAAATCAGCAGAGTTAACATTCCCCTTTTTTCAAACACACGCACAGCAGATAACTTGCTCAAACTCGTTAGAGTCTCTGTAAATATTTCCTGGTATTTTCCCCGTTTAATCCCTTCTAAAATAAGACGCTATGCAGTCTTCTGTAAAGTATAAAACTTTTACTCACAAGTAATCATCTGTTCACACAAAGGTTCCCAGAAGGCAGACTTAAAAGGTTAGAACATAGTTTAAATGTGGTGACTATCTCCTTATGGAAGAAAGCCCCCCTTTTCTTATTTTGGCCTGGAGCCAAGGGTGCATCTTAGTACTGCTGTTGTTAAGATGGCATCGATAGAGACAAGAGAGACAAGATGGCCGCCAGCCTGTGGTTCTTTCTACTTCTTGAGAGGCCATGCCCATCTCAAGTTACACATAGGAAGTTTCGTCTCAGTTCTGGAAAGCAGGAAGTTCCAGGGGGACTTCCGGGTTAGCGCCATCGGCAATGGCGGAGCTCCTCTGACTTAGAGGAACCCGCTCCGCGAAAATCGGGTCTTGCCGCCGCGGTGAAGGCGGAGACCCTTCAAAAATTCCAGGTAGAGGAAGCCTGGGAACGTGGGATTCGGCTGACACCAGGAGCGCCCCCCCTACCCGCAGGGAAACCCCTTTTTTTGGGCTTCGAAACGGCGTGGGGTGAGCGGCGCGGTGTTTTGAATTGACTGCTATTTTTACGGAGTGAAGCTGCACAGCCGTTGCCGGAGAGCGCTGACTTTTTCTTGTGGACAATTGGATTTCAAACAACAACCCGTGAGTAGAACGGGAAATTAGGTTTTTAAAACAATTTAATTTGGCAAGGAACGGGGGAAGGTCTAAACAGGAAGTCCACCTCCCCCTTTTGTAAATAGACTGAAGCAAATAGTTTGTTAACTAAGGTCTTGGAAAGCTCTACGTAAAGGATTAAAACTTCACTGATTGAAACTCTTACCTACACTCCCTTTGGAAGCAGGGGAAGCCTGCTGGAGAAGGTAAAATTTAGGAACTGAAGCGGCATGTCTCCAAACCTGGGAGAGGTCCGCGAGGAGCCCATCGACGGTGAATAGAAAGGTTTGACAGCTGTCAAATTTGACAGCTAGCTGTTAAGATACAAAGAAAGACTTTGTTTCCATTGTCCATTTTTGCGTCTAAAAAGAAGGAAAGGTAACTGGAATTGTTATTAATTTACTTTTGAGACGTTTGGGACTGTGCTGGAAGGATTGATAGACTGCTTTCCGCTAGAGGGAGTTTTGGGACATGGTCATAAGAATGCAGCTGGGAAATTAGCCTAAAGATAAAAACTCTGAGAAATTAGCTTTGACCTTGGACATTTCAAGGATGTCAGCGGAGAAAAAAGTTACGCTTGAATTGAATAGGACATTTTATCTGTTGGGAAAGCTGCATGAACAGATAGATGCCATGGCTACCAGCATTGATATTTTGGGAACAAAAGTAGGCATCAGTAAAGAAATCGACAAGAATCCGGGACAAGAATCTTTCTCAATTGAACAAATTGAAGAACCAGAGAAGGAGAAAGTTGCTGTTAAAGTGATGCAAGGGGGAGCTTTAACCCTACAGAGACAATTGGAGGATTACAAGTTGAGGCCTTACATGACTGTAATTAGGAGAAGCCAGTTTTTGGAGATGGGAGCCTGGCTTGATTTGGAAAATGAAAAGTGGAGAGATCACCCTATGTGGGGATCAAATGACTTTTGGGATATGAATTTGAGCCAGGAGGGGTCCGAAGTTTCTGGGGCCTTTGGACTCGGAAGAAGTGTGAAACAAGATCAGGAATACTTTATGGGCCCTATCTTTAATTATGGAAATCTGGCAGACTTGATAAGAAGGAATATGACCATCGTTGGGTTGGAGCTCCCCCGAGAACTGTTTCTTAATATTAAAGATTATCAAGAAGATAGGCAGATGGGACATGAAAAAGATTTAAGAGCTTCGGATTTGAGATCTCCAGGTGGATGGACTGTTGTAAGCCGATGGAACTGTTGGCAGGGGCCGAGACCGGGGAGGGGAGACGGTGAAAGAAAATTGGGAATTCAAAGTGTATATATTGAGAATTTTTTTTTAAAAAAATGCTTTTATTGAGAGATGGAGAAATTGTGGAATGGAATTTTTATGACCCTAGGGGAAATGTCTTAAGAGAATAGGTTTAAATATATCAGTTTTAATGAGAAATAAGATTAAATAAAGTAAAAGTGGATGGCTAATTGGTGAAAGAGAGAATGGAAAATTACAGTATATTAAGATAAATTATTAGGATAAAAATAAAGATGAAGGATTTGCTGAAATATCTATTTGAACTAGAAAACAAAGAGGGGAGGTGTGAGGAGGTCTAGGAAATAAGTCATAGAAAAAATATTATGTAAAGGTTTAACTTGTTTTTCTTCTGTTTTGATTGTATGTATTTTCTATTTTTTTTTCTTTTTATCTGTTTTCCCCCCCTTTTTTATTTTTTTTGCATTTTTTCTTGGAAATGTCTTGTTTTTTTGTATTGTGTTTTCTGTTTTTTATTTTGTAATGTTTTAAAACCTGAATAAATATTATTCAAAAAAAAAAAAAAAAAAGGAAAGCAGGAAGTTCCGGCTGGAGGACTGAGACAACCTTCATGTCTACTCTAGCAATGTTGTGTTTGACTGCACCTGATTCTTACATCCCACAGTTTTTAAACAGAGGCTGGATGGGCATCTGTCAGGGATTCTTTAGCTGTGGTTCCTGCACTGCAGCTGGTTGACCTAGATGACCCTTGGGGTCCCTTCCAATTCTACAATTCTATGATTCTATGAGGAGATGAAATGGGCTGCAAAGCAACAAGGCCAGTCCAAACTTGAAGTTTCTAACAGCATTCAATGGGGCTTTCGTTTCCAACTGAGCTCAGGTTGTGTTTTTGGGGGAGGTGGTTTGTGAACCAAACCCAAATGCATCCTCACATCTTGGAAAATGCAGGGTCTCTCTGCAGGAATGCATTCCCTTTCTAGGCTTGGCTTTCTAGGAATTCAATTTCACAGGCAATGTGATAGGATGACAAACCTCTTCCTGCAAGTGCTGTTTAGTAAATTGGTTGGAAGCAGGCATAAGCTGAGGTATGAAATCTCCTTGGCTCCCCATGGCAAGATTCCTCTTTTACCCATTTAATATTTTCTTAATGATATCTTTGCTGTGGTGCTCATTGATTCACAGGGAGATACATCTTGGGATCAGACAAGACACCAGTGCAAAAAAATACTTCCTTCTTCCTTCCATCTGTCCATCCATCCTTCCTGTAGCTCTTCTTGATGCAAGACTTCTTCTTGCCAGTGTGCCAGTGTGGTGTAGTGGTTAAGAGTGGTAGTCTCGTAATCTGGGGAACCGGGTTCGTGTCTCCGCTCCTCCACATGCAGCTGCTGGGTGACCTGGGCTAGTCACACTTCTTTGAAGTCTCTCAGCCCCACTCACCTCACAGAGTGTTTGTTGTGGGGGAGGAAGGGAAAGGAGAATGTTAGCTGCTTTGAGACTCCTTAAAGGGAGTGAAAGGCGGAATATCAAATCCAAACTCCTCCTCCTCCTCCTCCTCCTCCTCCTCCTCTTCTTCTTCTTCTTCTTCTTCTTCTTCTTCCTCCTCCTCCTCCTCCTCCTCCTCCTCCCCCAAGAGCTTGGGAAATGATTTATAATGAATTGAAAAAAATGTTTAAGATAACTTTTGTTAAAAGACCAGAAGCCTTTTTTATTAGGCATTTCAGGTCAAGATATGCCAAAAGAGAAGAAAAAAACTATTCATGTATCTTACTAGCCCAAAGATGGAAAAGCAATGAAATACCAACCAAAGAACAATGGCAAGAAAAACTGATGGAATTTGCTGAAATGGCAAAGCTACCGTAACTGAAAAACTCAGAGACAAAGGCAACAGAGACTTTAAAGAAGATTGGTGACCATATGTGCTGTATCTATGGAATCAATGTAAAGAAATGGACTCACTAGCAGGGTTTGAGTAAACACTTACAATTAATAATATAAACATAGAAGTTGTAAAGAGGAGGTTAAAATAATGAGAATATAACAACATTTAATTTAAGGATATAATATTGAAGTACAGTATGGTAAGTAGGAGAGGTTTAAATGTAATAAACCAGAAGGGGAAGTTGAGGGAAGTCACGGGGTAGGGGTGGGGTGGGGGAATGTGGGGAATTTAATTTGTCATTATTTGTCATGATGTAATTATGGAAAATAATAATAATATAAAACTCAATAAAAATAATTTTATTTTTTTTAAAAAAGAACTCCCCCAAGAGTTTGGCTATGAGTCATCAAATTTTGCCAAGCAAAGAGGAACTGTGCTGTTTGAGTGAATTCCCCCGAAGTATGTTTGAGTAAACAAAACAACCACTCATTAAGCTGTCAAGAAGAAGTGATGGTGGTGGGATTGTAACTTAAAGTGCGGGTCCTCTTTGGAGAAGGATTTGATGGTGGTGGTGTTGGTGTGTGTGTGTGAAAACACTAAAACGAGAGCAGCATTTCATTCCTGAGGCTCTGTTGAGAATGCAGAGTGGGACACACCACAGTAATAAGGATGTTGATAAGCTGGAAAACGTGCAGAGGTGGGGTGACCAAGATTATTGAGGGTCTGGATACCAACACTTAGGAGGGATGGTTGAGGGAATGGGTATGTTTAGCTTGGGGGAAAGAAGACTGAGATGAGATAGGATAACCATCTTCAAATATCTGAAGGGCTGTCAAATGGAAGATGGAGCAAACTTGCTTTCAGCTATTCCAGAGGGTAGGACTCAAATCAATGGATTCAAATTGTAAGAAAGGAGATTCTGACTAAACATTAGGAAGAGCTTTATGATGAAAAGAGCCATTCGACTGTGGAATGAACTCCCTCAGAAAGTGGTGGACTCTCCTTCATTGGAGGCTTTTCAACAGAGATTGGTAAAGGTAAAGGTAAAGGACACCTGGATGGTTAAGTCCAGTCAAAGGCGACTACGGGGTGTGCCGCTCATCTTGCTTGTGCCCAGCATTTGCCCACAGACAGCTTTCCGGTCATGTGGCCAGCATGACAAAACTGCTTCTGGTGCAATGGGACACCGTGACAAGTGCCAGAGCACACATAAATGCCATTTACTTTCCTGCCACAGCGATACCTATTTATCTACTTGTGCTTGTATGCTTTTGAACTGTTAGGTTGGCAGGAGCTGGGACAAAACAATGGGAGCTCACCCTGTCGTATGGACTCAAACTGCCGACCTTTTGATTGGCAAGCCCAAGAGGTTCAGTAGACCACAGTGCTCCCTAGAGGTTGGATGGCCATCTGTCAGGGATTCTTTCGATATGATACAATACGATAATCTTTATTATCATTGTCCCATACAGAACAACGAAATTGAAAAAATCTACATCAGACATTCAAACCAACAAGCCTGCTATCCCAGCTATCCCAGCCTGTTTAGCTCCCTAAAAACTCTGATACCCCATAATTAAATACAATATACTCCCATAGAGACTACCTTAAAAGGTAAAGGTAAAGGTACCCCTGCCCGTACGGGCCAGTCTTGACAGACTCTGGGGTTGTGCGCCCATCTCACTTAAGAGGCCAGGGGCCAGCGCTGTCCGGAGACACTTCCGGGTCACGTGGCCAGCGTGACATCGCTGCTCTGGCGAGCCAGAGCCGCACACGGAAACGCCGCTTACCTTCCCGCTGGTAAGCGGTCCCTATTTATCTACTTGCACCCGGGGGTGCTTTCGAACTGCTAGGTTGGCAGGCGCTGGGACCGAGCAGCGGGAGCGCACCCCGCCGCAGGGATTCGAACCGCCGACCTTTCGATCAGCAAGTCCTAGGCGCTGAGGCTTTAACCCACAGCGCCACCTGCGTCCCCTAGAGACTACCTTACACTGCCTTTAAAACCAAAATCGCATTTGAATAGAAACTGTTTCTCAGGCAGCTAGTCCTAGTCTTAATAACCCTGTACCTTCTTCCAGAAGGCAGAAGCTGAAAGAGATCATTTCCAGGGTGTGTACTATCCTGCACTATCTCTGCAGCTTTCTTATGACACCTGGAAGCGTAGATTTGATCCAAGCTGGGAAGAGTGCACCCAATTATTCTCTCTGCAGTCTTTATAACCCTGGACAGCATTGTTTTCCCCCTGACCATGCAGCTCCCAAACCACTGTGATTCCTGAATTACCGGGGGGTTGACTATATGGCCCTTAGGGACCCTTCCCACTCTACGATTCTATGAGTCTATGATTCTATAAGGAAGAAGGAGATTCTTCTCAGCCCCCCTCCCCTTGCAAAAAAACCTCCCAGGCTCCAGTGAAATTGGCAGATGGGTTTGGGATTGCCAGAACAGCAGCTTCAGAGCTACATTGCTCCAACACCCGCCTCTCCCGATGCAGAATGTGTTTTCCACTCATCTCACCACTGTTTTTATTGTGCTTACAAAATCTCACATCTTACAGATACCACATAGGAGCCCCAAGAGGAAAAAGCGGTTTTTTATATTTATAAGTAAGTATGCGGCTGGATTCCAGTACAGTTATTCTTAAAATATATATATATTGTTGGCCCTTGCTCCAGGTGCACACACGCTTGCATTGAGATGAATGTCTCTAAGTGGAGAACAGCCTGTTTGCTGCACAGCACCCGCCATTATTCATAAGCGCTTCCATTTTAATATTTCAGGGGCTGCTCGAAAGCTACTTTGTCACAAGGCTGCTAATTAACACAATAGGATTACGCCGAATGGGATGAATCATTTACAGCAAATCACCCACTAGCAATTCATTTCCACAGGAGGAGGTTTCTATCACTGGATCCATTTTGGAGAGAGCAGTTTGAATTAAGCACACTTATCCCCGGGTGCTCACATTTCCCCATGCATACCTGAAGCATGCGGGCTCCCAACGGAGGATATTTGGAGAGCTGTTTGTGGCACAGTGGGCAGCCTGTGGGTAGATCGAGGTAGATATGATGGCGGAATCTCCCAACTCTGTCAAACACTCATTTGTAATAGCAAGAATGAGCACAGTTAGAATGGTAAATGGAGGGTTTAGTGCCTGCAACAAAAGGTTGCAGTTTATCACAACTCTCCAGCCAGCCAGCCAGCCAGCCAAGCTGTCCCCCAGGGTTCAGTCAGTTGCAAGGGCATCAAGCTGGGCACTCTCATCCCCTCTGCTTTAGCTGTGATTCCTGCACTGCAGAGGGTTGGACTACAGACCCTTTGGGCACCATGCAAATCTACAATTCTATGATTCTCCATTTTTCTTTTCTAGCTGACCTTCAGAATTATCATGGTCCACAGTCTCCAAGCGGATATTTCAAGGGCATTTTGTTCCCTTATTTATTTAATAATCTGGGCTTCTGTAAACCTCAGAAGGTTTTTTCAGTGCCTCCAGTTTTATTCTAGTCCTGCCGGCACTCAGCACCTGATTTTCCTGTTCAGGGGACTGATAATGCTTCTCAGGCATGACACATCCTAGGATTCAGGGATGGGCAATCTCTTGAAAGCAAGCCAGATGCAATCCTCAGGCCCTCTTTTCCCAGACCCCTTCCCCAACCTGCTGAATTTGTTTCCTTTGGACTGGCTGAGCAGTCCAGTGAGGGTGGGTGAAGGGAAGGTTTACTCCAGGGGTCAGCAAATGTTTTCAGCAGGGGGCCGGTCCACTGTCCCTCAGACCTTGTGGGGGTTCGGACTATATTTTGGGGGGGAAATGAACGAATTCCTATGCCCCACAAATAACCCAGAGATGCATTTTAAATAAAAGGACACATTCTACTCATGTAAAAACACGCTGATTCCTGGACCATCTGTGGGCTGGATTGAGAAGGTGATAGGGCCGCATCCAGCCCATGGGTCTTAGGTTGCCTTCCCCTGGCTTAAGCCTTCTCTTCTTGCTGACTCCCCCTCCTGCTGTTGCAAAAAAACGCTCAGCAGTAGGGAAGAGGTTTGCCAGTGGCTGAGTCCCCCTTGCAGATTACTTTCTTCGTGTCATGTGTGCTGAGTCCACAGCATGGAAGCCAAACAAGCCACCTGTGGAAGAATAATGGAATCATACAGTTGTAGAGTTGGAAGGGAACCCCAGGGATCATCCAGCTCAACCCCTTGCAATGCAGTAATCATCACTAAAAGCTGGTGACATTTCTATGCTCTGTACTGACCACAGAGGTTGTGTATCTCTCTCTCTGTCTGTCTGTGTGTGTGTGTGAGAGAGAGCACTTTCTGATATCATCTTTTGCCCAAAGGCATTTACAGTGTACCTCTGGATGCGAACGGGGATCCGTTCCGGAGCCCTGTTCGCATCCTGAAGAGAATACAACCCGCATCTGCGCGTGTGTGGGTTTGATTCGCCACTTCTGCACATGCGCGTGACGTCATTTTGAGCATCTGCGCATGCACAAGCGGTGAAACCCGGAAGTAACACGCTCTGTTACTTTCGGGTTGCCGTGGAGCGCAACCCGAAAACGCTCACCCTGAACCAACTTTAACCTGAGGTATGACTGTATAATATTTATAGCAGGAGTTTTCAGGACGTGATGGCACACATTTTTTTTTCATGTCCCATTTACAGCATGCAAGGAAGTGTTGCATCTTGGAGGTGTTGTAACTTTCTCCACAGCCTTGAACTGAGTAGTTTGACCAACACAGGAGTGTCAGTTTGGCCCCGCAACCAGGGGTGCCCAGGGCTGTGGGTGCCATGCAGCGTGTCTGGCCCTGGCCCCAAAATTTGTGGGTGCCTGGCCCCTTCATGGGGAATTTTGGGTGCTCGGGCACCCAGGGCCCCAAGGAGTTGGCACCAGTGCTTCACCCCTGGAAGCCCGCTCCACTGTCTCTCGAGACGGATGGATGCCAACAGCAACAATCATGGGAATATATTCTGGGAATTCCAGACAAACTATTTAAATTGGGGAGGGCACACACATGCACATGGTTGCTCTTCCATGGTTTTTCACTAAACTTCAGATCAGTTTTCACCTCCAACAAATAATATGGAGATTTTGTATTTCAGAAAAGCTGGATAGCATCAGTCCAAATCCGGTTTTGTAAATAAAAAAAAAAGATTCTTAAAACCTGCATTGAAACTGGGGTGGGAGACACATGTTTGCACAGTCTAAAATGCCAGATATATATGAAAAACCTGAGTGTCTCTGCAGAAGGGAAGCAGGGCTACCATTTCATCTGCTCTCGCTGTGGTTTATTTTGCCCAACCCAAACCCTGTTCGAGCAGGTTTTAAACCCTACATGAAATCAGAAAGGGATTATGCAAATCGTTTTCGTTTCCTGTACAACCCATGATATGCTAAGCTTCCTCTTATGGGACCCACGTATTACAATCTCTGGGTTTAGGAATAACGGGATCTGGAGGGTCACATGCTTTGTTGTGGGAACAGTTTGTATAGCTGAGATTGCTGGGGGAAGGGAAGAGGGCCTTCCTTTCAAGCCCCTTGAATTAAACCCTTCTTTCAAAACCTCTTGCTTTCTCTGGTCAAGGTCTCAGAAGCACAGGAGCAAGAGAGGCCTGTGAAATTCATGCATTGATTTCTTTGCTCTCTCCAACAAGCCCTTCTGGGAGGCAGGCAGCTTCAGTTCAGGAGTTTTGTATTTGGGAAACTTCATCTTTTGAGGTTTCTTTTCTGAGGAACTTATTTGAAAGCAAAGGCAGCTGAGGGGGAAATGCATTATTGAAAGGCAAGCTGCCTTTTTAATCTAAAATTCAGCAGGAATCTCTGGCGGGGGGAGGGGAGAGGAAAAGGTTATTTCCAAGATTCTGTCCAGCATTTCTTGAGTTGGATGGGTTAGTCAGGAAAATGGAAGGGGTGGGGTGGGGAAAACAGACGAGCTCCCCACCGGCTTCCTTTCAATAATGAGAGAGCAAGTGGGCAAAGGGGGAGAGTGGAAATGTGGAAGCCAGAAATACTGGCACTTAAAATTAAAAATATCAACTCACAGCAAAAAAAGAAGAAGAAGCACAATAGCTCATCCTAACAATGCAGTTGCTGCTTGCTGGATGGCTGCTCCTGCGCCAACATGCAAAGCTCTTCCACATGCATTGTTCTTCCAGAAAGTATGCATATTTCACATAGACTCATAGAATTTCTAAAGTTCTAAAGCATGGGTCGGCAAACTAAGGCCCAGGGGTCCGGATCTGGCCCAATGGCCTCCTGGATCTGGCCCGCTGACGGTCCGGGAATCGCTGCATGGATCGGTGTGGGGATTTTTTTAAAAAAATTATTTTTTATTAGGAATTTCAACATAACAGTTTTAACAAATTTTAACAAAAATACATCATCCCCATTCACCTCCTATTTTTTCATCTCCTCCCTCCCCCCCTGAAAAAGAAAAAAGTTAACCCTCCCTCCCACCCACCCACCCCTCGAGACTTCCCTCAGCTCCTCTCTCTGGTTTCTCGACGCATAGTTTTATCTGTATATTATAAAATCGTAAAGATCCTCAGTTTATCTGTCTGTGCCTTACCAATAAAGGATTTGTGAATGTTTATTCAAAACCTGCCAAGGAGTCCAGTTCATTTTGTTGTTTCTTCAAATACTTTATAAAAGGTTCCCATTCATCTTTAAAGTCACAGTTATCCTTGTCATGTAGTTTGTGTGTCAATTTTGCCAGTTCCACATAGTCCATCAATTTTTCTTGCCACAGTTCTTTAGTCGGTGTTTCCTCATTCTTCCATCCTTGTGCTATTAAGACGCTTGCCGCTACGGTGTGGGTATTCTGATCATTCGGGCTGCGCCATTCCCCCCCCCCCACCGGGGGTGCCTCCTCCCTCCCTCCTCCTGGCTTCTCCCCATCCTGCCTAGAGGAGGAAGGGGGCTGGGCTTTGTTGATCCACGGTTGGCTGAATGCCATTTTAAGCATCCCCTCTCTGGAGCCAGCCCTTTTGCGCCGCTCATCATCCCTCCGCTGCTGCTGCTGCCAGCCCCTGCCGCTCGCAAGGCACTGGTAAGCAGCCACCAGGGTTCGTCTGGTCCTGTGGAGAAGGGAGGGGAGAGTCAATGGGGGGGGGGGAGATTCCCCCCAAAATATAGTCCAGCCCCCCACAAGGTCTGAGGAACAGTGGACTGGCCCCCTGCGAAAAAAGTTTGCTGACCTCTGTTCTAAAGGGTCATCTAGTCCAACTTCCTGCATTGCAGGATTCACAGCTAAAGCAGCCATGACAGATGGCCATCAAAACTCTGCTAAAAAACCCCTCAAACCCTCCCATGAAGGAGAGTATACAGCCTCTCAAGGGAGTCCATTCTATGGTCAAACAGCTCTGTATAAATTTTATGTACTATTTGAAATTTAGTTATTTATATATTTAATCATCATCATCATCATCATCATCATCCTCATGAGAAGAGAAGACTCCCTGGAAAAGACCCTGATGTTGGGAAAGATTGAGGGCACAAGGAGAAAGGGATGACAGAGGACGAGATGGTTGGACAGTGTTCTTGAAGCTACCAGCATGAGTTTGACCAAACTGCGGGAGGCAGTGGAAGACAGAAGTGCCTGGTGTGCTCTGGTCCATGGGGTCATGAAGAGGTGGACACAACTAAATGACTAAACAGCAGCAACAACAAATACTAATAATAATTTATTATTTATACCCCGCCCACTTTGGGCGGCTTCCAACAAAATATTAAAATACAGTAATGCATCAAACATTAAAAGCTTCCCTAAACAGGGCTGCCTTCAGATGTCTTCTAAAAGTCTGATAGTTGTTGTTCTCTTTGACATCTGGTGGGAGGGTGTTCCACAGGGCGGGTGCCACTACCGAGAAGGCCCTCTGCCTGCTTCCCTGTAATGATTTATATCTCACCTTTTTGCAGGATGCAAAGGCCGTTTAACACAAATTAAAATGACACAGATAGAATAAGAAAAGCTAAAAAGATATATAAGGCAATCATTAAAAAGTAATTTAATGAAAACCATATATAACAAGGTATTCAAAGACAGATAATGAAAGTAACACAGCACTATTAAAAGCCCTCTCCTTAAAAAACAGTCGGTTCAACTTTTCTAAGCAGTACATCTCTCCATACTATATTTTGGTAAGGAAAATGCTGCTGTGCTTCAGTTCTGGTCGCTGATAGGCAGCTGCAACAACTGCAGTGACAAGACAGAACAGCAGGCAGGCGACTGGGCGAGCAAGTGGTGTGGGTGCTGGGCAGCCCAGGTGAGCTGCTGAGAGAGATGTTTAAAGATAACCAGTGGTGGTGTAGTGGTTAGAGTGCTGGACTAGGACCTGGGAGACCAGGGTTTGAATCCCTGCTCAGCTCACTGGGTATGACCTTGATTCAGTCTCTGCCTCTCAACCTAACCTAGCCTACCTCACAGGGTTGTTGCGGGGATTGAATGAGGAGGGGGGGTACCATGTATGCTACCTTGAGCTCCTTGGAGAAAGAAAGGGGGGACAGAAAGGCAATGAAATAAATAAATAAGCATAGAAGTGGTTCATCTTGATTAAATTTTGCTGCAGTGGCATTTAAAGGAGGGGGAATTGCTTCAGAGAGGGGGTTTGACAAACATTTTCCCTCCTCCATTAATGAGCTACAGAGGGAAGGGGATGGGGTTTGGGGTGAGCTGTGGGGTGGAGGGGTATATGGTGAGCAGTGACAACAATCCCAAGCAGAAATTACAAAAAAAGTCTCTTACAAAGAATAAGCACAATTAAAATCCATCCTAGAAATAGAAAACTACGTTAAAATTCCTGCTGAAACAGGGAAGCCTTTGTCAGGCAACTGGAATGCAGCAATGGACTCACCCATAATCTTAGTCAGATCTGCAAGATCCCAAAGCAGAACAACAAAAAACAACAACACAACCCATATACTGGAGCACAAGCATTTTTACAAATAATGCCAATGTGTAGATCAGAGATGGGGAACTAGCAGCTCTCCAGATGATGCTGGACTAGTGGGAGCTAATGGGAGTTGGAGTTAAAGACTTTTGGAGAGTCAGAGGCGAGCCATCCCTGGTTTGCATTAGTATGCATGCGAAGTTCAATAATTCTTGCTACAGAATTAAAATTTCATCGGGTGCAAGGTTATCAGTAAATGGCTTGGGATTCCTATTCTTATTACTAATTCAATTTATATACCACTCTTTATCAAAAGATCCCAGGTACAAGATTAAGAACACCTTCTGATTTGAAGGAAGCTTTTTTGACAGTATAAAAGGGTTGCAAAGAGCTGAATAATAATAATAATAATAATAATAATAATAATAATAATAATAATAATAATTTATTTGTACCCCGCCCATCTGGCTGGGTTTCCCCAGCCACTCTGGGCGGCTTCCAACAAAGATGAAAAATACACTAAAATGTCACATATTAAAAACTTCCCTGAACAGGGCTGCCTTCAGATGTCTTCTGAATGTCAGGTAGTTGTTTATCGCTTTGACATCTGAATGGAGGGCGTTCCACAGGGCGGGCGCCACTACCGAGAAGGCCCTCTGCCTGGTTCCCTGTAACTTGGCCTCTCGCAGTGAGGGAACCACCAGAAGGCCCTCGGAGCTGGACCTCAGTGTCCGGGCAGAACAATGGGGGAGGAGACGCTCCTTCAGATATACTGGACTGAGGCCGTTTAGGGCTTTAAAGGTCAGCACAAACACTTTGAATTGTGCTCGGAAATGTACTCATCTGAACATGCAGTAGCGTGCAGGCACTGGGTTTTTTCTGCTCCATCCTTTCCACGCAGCTCTCTGCCCTCCCTGCAAACCTCTGCTGCAGAGTGAGGGATCCTCAAGACCAAAAATGTGACCCGGAATGTGAGGAAGGGTGCATCAGGATGGGAAATTTGCAACCACTTGTGCACACAAGTAGATGCTTCCTGCTCTTTGGTTTGTAGGCTTTGTGAACGACACTATTTGTTGGTTGGTTCTGTTTCTGAACAGGTTGAAGACCCTGGTAACTGCCATCAGGTGAAAGTGAAGCATGAAGTTGCGGCCTGCGGCTGCACATTGTTTCAGAAGAAGCTACATGCATCCAAGGCACTGCAATTCTAACATGAGGATGCATATGTGAGGGGTTGAGTTAATGCTTTCCCTGCAGGAAGTCCCTGCTTCAGTCCCCAGAAGTTCCAGTGGAACAGATCTCGTAGCTTGTCTTTGCACAGAGTCGCTGTAGGCCTGAGCTGTGGTTGCAGCTGAGGTTGCCATTGACCAAAGAGCAATCTGGTGTTGCCATAAACTGAGAAACTCACTAGTAAACAGAGTTGCCACACACACATACACACAAAACGCACCTAAAGGTAAATTAAGTGGGGAAGTTTTTCATCAGATGAGAAAACAACATTTTTAAGTCTTTCCCCAACATGCTGTCTCACAACAAGCCTTATTTCCCCTTGGTAAACCAAAGTAGCATGCTTTATTGCTGTCACAATTTTTTTTTAACTGAAGGAAACTGTAGTTTGACTAGACTTTGAAAAAAATATGGGGAGTCGCTTAATGTATCATTTCAAATTGATTTCTCTGGGCTCTGAGAATATTGCATCCCTCCCCCCGCCCATTCCAAAACATCAATGTGATGCCTTCCAGATGAGATCAGTTCATTATTTATAAAAGCAAAACTCCCTGTATGTATTAAATATGAAAACATTGTATCAGTGGTGGAGGGGAGGGGGGGCAAGAAAGAGATTCACAAGGATTAGGCTCAGATGTCTTGATGCTTGTCTCCTAATGCATAGCATTTGCATTCATTATAGATCCTTCTGTACCTCTAAACATGCAAACTGATCCGCTGAATGGATGATCAAAGCAGGGAAATGCAGATCATAAACCACGCTGTGTTCGCTTAGGAACTAAAAACTCTCACATGAAAAAATAATTGTCGGATGTCCAGGAACATGAAACTTGGAAACGGAAACTTACCAGAGAAGGCGTGAGGGTGGTGGTGGTGGGAGGGATGAAGGGGGAGTCCCAGTTCTCGTCTGGAGACAAACACAACCACCAAACTGGCAGTGAGCAGATCTGAAACCAGCTCAGGGAAATGGTTGTCCTAATGGGACAAGGCTTGCATCCATTTGGAACCAGAGGCCTCAGCCTCTCTCTCCTGGTCTAGGTGTGTTTGAGAGGTCCTGGCATCTTTTTCTTGCTTGTCATTTATCTGATGATCTAATGTGATCCTTAGGATGTTTTGGGGATTTGCCCTTCCATGCCCTTTCTCTGTGCTTTCTGACCTTTCCCAGTCAGATGCAAGGTCACTGGGTCAATTTGTTTTCCTTGTATCCTTGAAGTAGATCTTATGTGTCTTTTTAAGCTTACTCTCCCTTTCTATCCCATTGCTTCCTCTACTGCTCCTTTCTGGGTCCCATGGCTGCCTCTATGACTGACGACTTTACCATCTTTTTCACAACCCTTTCAGTCCAGGGGTCAGTGCCAAAAAAACACCTCATAAGGTACAAAAGGCTTGGATATCTACATCTTATAAAAGTTGTGGCATTTCCAAAACTGCTAGTCTTGTGAGCTGCACTAGTGGGGCATTTTCAGGGTGGGAGATTTCCACCAAGTCCCTTTCCAGAATCAACAACCAGCAATTAAATCATAGGTACATGGATGAAGCAAACTATATTTGTTAGGGAAATTGTGAACATAACTATGAGAGGCATTATTTATAGGACACACCCTATTTTGTGATACAGTGGTACTTCGGGTTACATACGCTTCAGGTTACATACGCTTCAGGTTACAGACTGCTAAGCCAGAAATAATATCTGGGGTTAAGAACTTTGCTTCAGGATGAGAACAGAAATCGCGCGGCGGCGTGGCAGCAGCAGTGGGAGGCCCCATTAGCTAAAGTGGTGCTTCAGGTTAAGAACAGTTTCAGGTTAAGAACGGACCTCCGGAACGAATTAAGTATGTAACCAGAGGTACCACTGTAAGTTGTTTTTAATGTTGTATTTTAAATAGTTGTAACCTGCTCTGGGACCTCAGGGTGAAGGGCATAGGTTTAGCCAAGGGGGTGGGGGTGGGGCAGGGGAGCAGCTGCTGTGGGAATATTAAGGAAGGTAGGAGAGGATATATTGTTTTGATATTATCCCTCCTCACTCACGCTAGTGAGTAAACAGCAGAGCACATTCCCTTTGCAACTTATTGGAAGTATTATGATTCATTAGAATCCTTTAATTAAGCAATCCACTCTGGCTTGTCGAGTCTGGATTGTTCCCGGTAAGTTTCTGTCTGACTTTGATGGGGTTTACTTTTTTCTGAATGGGAGGGGAGAGAATGGAAACATGGCTGGAACTGGTCCTACTAGGTAAACGACACCTTTCTGCACCATAAAATATTAAACCTGGCTGTTCTATGTGGGGTCAATCCCAAATCAGACCATTTAAATTACAATTATTATTATTGCAATTGATACAATCATAATTCTTCTAAACCACTGTCTCAAGGTGATTTACACGTAAGATAATTAAATAAACAGTTTAAAGACACAAAAACAATAAATATCTTTAAAACAAGACTAAAATCCTAACAACTGGACCCTCGTGATAAAGGCCCATTTATCCAGCTGAAGTCAAAGTAAATAATTATTTTCTTGCTTTGGGAATACTGTTGTGTTTATTTTTTATCAGTTGTACAAACATTTTAAAAATTAACATATGAGCTCCAGAAAATCCCAACAGGGATGCTACTCCTGATTCCAACACCAAGCTACCCATAATTTCTCAACCATAATGTGTGTGTGTGTGCGCGCGTGCGTGCGTGCGTGACAGAGAGATAAAGAGGGAGAGGGAGAGAGGGAAATAGGCTGGGATAAGAGGAAGTGCAAAATGATGTATGAGGAAAGGTTGAAACAAAACAAAACAAATAAAATAAAATAAATAAAATTAAAAAATTCCTTCCAGTAGCACCTTAGAGACCAACTAAGGAAAGGTTGTCCTTCTTCGGTGAGTCATGTGGGATGTATTCATTTTAGCATAAACAGATCCGGCTTAGTCTGCGTCTGTGGTACATTGTGTAAGCAGACAAATGGAAATTGGCTGATTGCAGACCCCACCTGAGCTTGTTGCGCTGGAAATGCTGCTCTTTCCTTTCTGCTCGCTGCTTGCATTTTCCTGCATCCGAGTCTTTGAAATGCAACTGTAGCCTCAAGACGTTAGCATAGAAGCCACTTTCAAAGACCTTGTAAGGGGACAAACTCCGCAGAATGCTGCTGGCAACAAGAAGGGGAGATCGTTTAAAATTGAAGCAAGGCTCTCTTCCTGCCTCCCTCCTCCCCAATCTATTTATTTGCAGAGTGCCCAAGGAAATCAGTTAACTCAAGAGAGAAAAGAGAGCAGTTGTCATTAGAATGTACATTAACCAGGAGTGGGGACGTTGCAGTTTCTAGATGAAATGCATTTGGGAAAAAATTAAAAGCAAAGACTGGCACCAAGAGCACCCCCCAGCACCCTAAGACCGAGGGTTTTTGACCTCTACTTGGAAATGAAGAAGTTGTAGGGAGAGAGGGAGTCGTGTAAATTATTTCTATTCTCTGCACTGTGACAAGAGGAATCAGCAAGAAGCTGGGTGTGGAACTGGGCAGTGAGATATTTTGCCTCTGGGAAGCACCAGAAAGTTGAGTGATGCAAGATGGTGAACTACGAGCATGCCCCTTTCCTGCAAACGATTACTTTCTTCATTTAGCCTCCTCTTCTCTGCTGCTGATTTTGCCTAGCAAACATCTCTGGCAGATGCTTAGAAGCGTCAGATACTCTCTGTCTTGGATGTCTTCCTGGTAGAGGAAAAAACAAAGTGAGGTTTGGCCAAAGGGTCAGCCTCCTTTCCCTTGGCCCTCGGCCCACCCCCAGCCGGCAGTCCATTGTCCTCCCAGGCCGGGGGCGGGACGATGGCCACCTTGACGCAGGTGGGTGGCACCTGGCCAGGTAGGCCCCGCTCGGTGTCGCAAACCCCGCCCACCTGTTGGGAGGGGGTGAGCGGAACTTAGAAGCGTCAGATACTCTCTGTCTTGGATGGATTGTATCTAAATTGTTGAAACTCAGAAATGCCACACCAAAATTTCTTTCGATGCCCAAATGAAACACCCATTCATTGCAAAGAGATAACAAAGAGATTTTTAATCACAAATTAATTGATGCGGGGTAGCACACACATAAGGGACGCAGGTGGTGCTGTAGGTTAAACCACAGAGCCTAGGACTTGCCGATCAGAAGTTCGGTGGTTCGAGTCCCCGCGATGGGGTGAGCTCCCATTGCTCGGTCCCTGCTCCTGCCAACGTAGCAGTTCGAAAGCACGTCAAAGTGCAAATAGATAAATAGGTACCGCTCTGGCGGGAAGGTAAACGGCGTTTCTGTGCGCTGCTCTGGTTTGCCAGAAGCGGCTTAGTCATGCTGGCCACATGACCTGGAAGCTGTACGCCGGCTCCCTCGGCCAGTAAAGTGAGATGAGCGCCGCAACCCCAGAGTCGGTCACAACTGGACCTAATGGTCAGGGGTCCCTTTACCTTTTTTAGCACACACATAAAATCATTGAATCCTAACACCCTAAATAGATAAGGGTATCTATCCTATGAGGTGAAATAGAAGTGGTGGAGTAGGACAATTTGTAATGAGATAAAGACTGCTAGGATACCTCAGTTGAGCATGAGATTCTTAACCTCAGGGTCATGGATTCAAGCCCTACATTGGGCAAGGGATTCTTTAGCCCTCATGGTCCCGTCCAACTCTACAATTCTATGATTCCGTGCTTGCAAAATTTACCTCTTCTGGCTCTAGTTAAACTGGTCCTGCAGCTTTGTGAGTGTAAGTGTGTGATGAAGCTGGGGCAAGAAGTTAGGTTCAGGAATGATGTGCCTTAAAGTGAATCTAGCTCTTTCACCCAGCCAAACAATGGAACCCTTACCTAGACTTCTTGCTCTGTTAAAGATATTCCTGGAGAGCATTGTATAGATGTGAAAGGAGCATTAAAGCCTGGATCGTGGAATAACAAGGTACGGCAGGATTTTGGACTAGATGAGCCTTTGGGTCCCTTGCAACTCTACAGTTCTATGAAATTCTATCCCTTAAATAAGTTTTTTCTTAATTCTCATAGGTGTGCATGGGAAAGGGAGGGAGTTTGGTGATGCAATGAAAAAGGATAAGAGGGTGGGATAATCCCCTGATCCCTTCTGGAAAATGTCAGAATTCAAAAGGCCTATGCAAAGTGGGTGTCTGAGATACCATCCTGTTTAGAATCACGATCTATGTGTGGTTTCAGTTCTCTGAGAACTTGGGCTACTATTGTGCTCTTAACTAGCTGAGTTAACACCTAAGTGGCATCTGTATTTGACAGAAGAGATTTTAAAAAATATTATTGATTATTTTTTCCATTTCCAGACTGCTTGCTTTCTGAAATACTTTGAAGCTGTTTGCAGTTGATAAATACATCGGCATATATACACAGTAGGTACAATAAAGCCATGTCAAATGATTCACATAGCAAAATACACAATACCCCTATCCATAAGCATAATATCAAAGTGCACTTCTGCCTGCCTGTCCAAATAACCCACTTGGTATGCCAAGCTACCCATTCAGACTCCTTATCCTCACTATGTGACCAGCGACACAAACGTGAAATGGAGAAAAGGCTTTGCAGTTCCACTCTGCACTCTGCCATAGTCGAAGGATGCTGTCCCTGGATATATCTTTTTACAAAGAGAGAGTTTGCCAGTGTGGAGGCAATGTGCCTAAAAATTTACCCCACTACTTACTGGTTTGCCCAGACTATGAGGACTTAAGAGCAGCCTTGTGCAAAGATTTAAATCTCCCAGTTGGGAGATCATTTGGGCATTTGATTAACTTTTTATTAGGGGACAGGTTCCCCTGCACCTCTGCAAAGTGGCCTGTTTTCCCTTCAGAACAGCAGTTTTAAGGAGAAAAGTGGGGTGTGTGCGTAATAAGTTAAATTCAGGGCAGAAAACTCTTATCTGACAGAATGCCTCTTTTTAATAATTATTTTAGCTGTGTAATGTATTTTATTCTGTTTCATGTATATTAGCTTTTGTAATGACTTTGGCTATACAAAATAAAAAGTAAATAACAATAAAATAAAGAAATACAACCAGAGAACCCTACAAGGCAGTATAATATTAAATTTCAATCAACACACCTGCCTACAATCATTCACCTAATCTCACGCACCATCCATTTCACAAAACCACTACAGCCATTCACCACCTCAGAGACTACCTCTGTCAACCACGCTACATAAACGGCTCTCAAACCCAACAATATTATAAACCACATGCAAAGGGCCACTGCCAAGCTTCTCCTAATCTCTGAAACATTAATGGACTCACACCTCACATCCTCTGAACTATGTCATGTCCTTTCCCATCTCTCAGCTGAGGAAGGCCCAGACCTATGCTAGAGCAAGCTCTCCCCCTAGAAGGTGTAGGACTTCTTCCACCTACTCACTGCCCAAACTACATTGTCATAGTTCAGGACCTGATCAGCAGTCAGCCCTGGTAGCAAATATCCACCTCACACTCAAGGTGGTGGTTGTGAAGGTCACCATAAACTCCAGCTTTTGGAGCCAACCAGGTGCTGGGCTCTCCTTCTCCACCAGCAACTTGGCCTGCTCAGTTTTATGCTCTGTTGCTGTCTTGCTGGTGAGTGTGTCATGCCAGGGCTGCTCACCCTTGGCTGAAAGCTGCAGGAGGAGAGTCCTTTTGCTGTGGCCCTGTGACTCGCACCCTTACCAGACTCAAAGTTTAAGAACGTAGAATTGTACAATTGTAGAGTTGGAAGCGTCATCTAGTACAATCCCCTGCAATGCAGGAATCACAGCTAAAGAGTCCATGTCAGATGGACACCCAACCTCTGTCGAGAAACGTCCAATGGAAGAGAGGCCGTCACCTTTTGAGAGAGTCCATTCCACTGTCATACAGCTCTTACCCTCAGAAAGTTCTCCCTAATGTTTAGTTGGAATCTCCTTTCTTGTCATTTGAATCCTATGGTTCAAGTCCTACCCTCTGGAGCAGCAGAACACAAGCTGACTCCATCTTTCATGTGGCAGCCCTTTAGATACATGGGGAAGTGAGAGAGAGAGGAAAACCACAGTCTTCCATCAGGAGCCTAGCTGAAGGGAGATTCTCCTGTGGGGACAGATAGGACTTTTAATTATCTTTTGTGTGCTGAGTGGTTTATCAATTTGTCTGCTCATTGCAGCCATTAAGACTGTCGAGATGCTGGTCATGTAGCATGCAGCAGAGAGGTTCAGAGAGGAAATAGGTAACGTGGGGGTGGTTATCCAGCATGCCTCACTGCTGATGCCAACTGTTTAGTTCAGTTATGAACCAAAGTGCAGGCTTTACACATTGTCACATGGCATGGGGTTAGTTGGGGACTGCGAGGAGGGTGTGGCACAAGGATTTAGGGCAGGGGCCTTATGTGAGCACCCCCAGGCTCACACTTCCATACAAGTCCATGCAAACAGCTTCATATACAGTGGTACCTTGGGTTACAGGCGCTTCAGATTACAGACTCCGCTAACCCAGAAATAGTACCTGGGGTTAAGAACTTTGCTTCAGGATGAGAACAGAAATCGTGCTTCAGTGGCATGGCGGCAGTGGGAGGCCCCATTAGCTAAAGTGGTGCTTCAGGTTAAGAACAGTTTCAGGTTAAGAAGGGACCTCCAGAACGAATTACGTAGAAAATGAATTTTGAGGCACCCCTGTTAAGTTTTTCTGGTGATAACCCTCCAGTCCTTGAGTAAATGTTCTCTGCAAAATTTCCTATAAGGTATTTGTTGTTGTTCCTAAAATACATTTAAAGGAAAAACAGAAAACTGAATGTTGCCAGTGTAAAAGTTTTGGGTTATAATGTTCATATTTTGAGCTCAGCGTCGGCTCTGGAGGGTTCAAAATGACTGAAAGTAGGGCCGGGTTCACTATGAGGCAGAGTGAGGCCCTCCTTCGGGTGGCATATGTTGGAAGTCAGCAGCAGCCCACACCAAATATCTCTCTGAGACCCCACCCTCTGTTGAAGACCACAAGTCTTTCATGCATCTCGTAAATTAGCCTGCTGCTTTCAGGTGCACTGAAGCATAGGTGGCAACTCTTCGGGGCCCTGGGTGCCTGAGCACCCACAAAATTCCCCATGAAGGTTATTGGAAAATAAGACCCCAAGGTGGCTATCACCAATGGAGGCTAAGGCCCTGAAAAGACTTAACATGGAGGCCAAATGGCCGAAATATTGGGAAATAATAGAAAAAGATGGAGATAACTGGAGCTTGCAGAGTATGGAGAAAATAAAGGATAAAGTGCGAGATTGGTTACATTATGCTCAGATTAAAGAAGTCTTTAAGTTGGACAAAAAGATAGGATTCCAGGTGGAAAAATCAAAGTTAGAAACAGAACTGTTAGAACCCAGCTCTAAGATACTTTCAAGAATGTATAACTTGCTGTTAAAATGGAATACACAGGATGAAACGGTCAAATCAGCTATGATAAAATGGGCACAGGACATAGGGTACAACATCATGTTTGCTGACTGGGAAAAGTTATGGACCACAGGTTTGAGATTTACGGCATGTAATGCCTTGAAAGAAAACATTATGAAAATGATATATAGGTGGTACATGACTCCAGTCAAGCTTGCAAAGATATACCACTTGTCTGATAACAAATGTTGGAAGTGTAAAGAAGCTGAAGGAACATTCTTTCACCTCTGGTGGACTTGCCCTAGAGTGAAGGCTTTCTGGGAAATGATATATAATGAGTTGAAAAAGGTATTTAAGTATACCTTCCCCAAGAAACCAGAGGCCTTTCTTTTAGGCATTGTCGGCCAGAGTGTGCAAAAGAAAGATCGAATTTTTTTTATGTATGCTACAACAGCAGCAAGGATACTCATCGCCAAATGCTGGAAAACTCAAGATTTGCCCACACTGGAAGAATGGCAGATGCAACTGATGGACTATATGGAACTGGCGGAGATGACTGGCAGAATCCGAGACCTGGGAGAAGAACTGGTGGAGGAGGACTGGAAGAAATTTAAGGACTATCTACAAAAATACTGTAAATTGTACGAGTGTTAAGAAGGATGTAAGATTAGTAATAACATGGCTCCAACAAACTAGTTATAAGGAATAAAAATCTAAACGCAATTGAAAGAAAAGACAAATTTTGGATAAATAGTATGTTATAATTAAGTTTTCAAAAGAGTGATTTAAATTCTAAAATTTGAGATTTAATATTGGAAAATTACATTATATGAATCGAAACAAGTTAATAATTTGCTAGCAAGATTTATGAGTTTAGAATGCAGGAACAAGAGATATGAGGAAGTCCAAAGATGAGAATGAAATGTGGATATTGGAAAATACTATGTTATTATCTATGTCTTTTATGGTTTAAACAAAATTTTAATAAATATTATTATAAAAAAAAAAATTCCCCATGAAGGGGCCAAGCACCCACAAATTTTGGTGTCAGGGCCATGCACACTGCATGACACCCACGGCCCCAGGCACTCATGGTGGTCGTGCCAAGTTGGCACTTCTGCACTGGAGGAACATTATCCTGTTACCCTCAGTTGCCAAGCCATTTAGCTTCTGTATGTGGAAGAAGAGGGCATTATTTGTCTCAGGCAGCCAATTTTTTTGAGCTAGTCCTGACTGAAAGAGATTCGTAACAACATTAAATAATTTGTGGGAGCATCATGGAAAAGATTCAGAACTGAAGGTGAAACGTGTAGGGGGAAAAACATGTATTCGGGTTTCACTGAAGAAAAATATGGCTTCTAGGCTCCTGAGGCTTGGTCCTCCAGTGGCATTTTATACACCAAAGTGTTCTCCATTTATCCTGCTTTCGGAATCTATGCAACCATCCGACAATGTGCTACTGGGCTAAAAATGCTCTACACCCAACCTTTCCTACAGCTAGTAATGCTCACTGTACCTTTCTGGCAAATGTCTGCTTAAAT
This sequence comes from Podarcis cretensis, assembly GCF_951804945.1. Classification (NCBI taxonomy): domain Eukaryota; kingdom Metazoa; phylum Chordata; class Lepidosauria; order Squamata; family Lacertidae; genus Podarcis; species Podarcis cretensis. The sequence continues at coordinate 36,107,984 of NC_137177.1, forward strand.
CTAGTGTTATGATAGAGGAACAGAAACATCCCTCTCTCTATTTTCTCTGCAACATGCATAATTGTATAAACCTCTATCATGCCCCATAGAATCATAGAATCATAGAATCGTAGAGTTGGAAGAGACCACAAGGGCCATCGAGTCCAACCCCCTGCCAAGCAGGAAACACCATCAGAGCACTCCTGACATATGGTTGTCAAGCCTCTGCTTAAAGACCTCCAAAGAAGGAGACTCCACCACACTCCTTGGCAGCAAATTCCACTGTCGAACAGCTTACCCATTTACCTTCTTCCTCCAAATGAAAAAGCTCCATATTTTGGTCACTGTTCAATCACACCCACACACCCACAACCCACCACAGTTCACCAAAACAGGGACCTTTCATGGGGTGGGGGCAAGCTTCAAAAAAGCCCCCATTTCAGTCTGGCCAGCCCATCTCAGTACCCCCCTCCCCTGTACCCATTGCTTTGCATATTCTAGTCCATAAGATGGTCCTGTTCTTTTTTTGTGACAAGCCACCTGATTAATGTGGAGCTATGGCCCAGCAATCTGTCAGGCCCAAGTGCAGGGGAACTGTCTTCTCCCTGGACCTGTTGGCTGATGAGGGCAATTTAGGTTGATTGAAGAGGCCATCAGCTGTATCAGGAAGGCTTTCAAATAGATTTGACTGATGGGATGCTAATGGGCATTCTTGGAAGTTGCACTGCCTGCAGATGTGGGAGGGGGCACTGGCAAAAAAAGAATTTTGAGAGCATTCTGAGGATCTTACTAAGCAAAGGGTAAGTCCTGGAGCTGGGCATGACTATTAGCACCACCTGAAAGGCGCACTGCAACCCTCAGCTATGGGCTTCTTGAGCAGCATAGTGGTTCCTACAAGTCAAGGACGGTAGAGGCATGGTCCCTTAACCTCTTTGGGCCTCTTGACTCCACCCCCACCCCACGCCTAAAGATAAAAGTGTTATTCACAAAGTTAAACTATTGAACTCGCTCCCACAGGAGGCAGTGATGGCCATCAACTTGGAAGATGTTAAAATAAGATTAGATAAATTCAGATAGGAGAAGAAGAAGAAGAAGAAGAAGAAGAAGAAGAAGAAGAAGAAGAAGAGTAGTTTGGATTTGATATCCCGCCTTTCACTCCCTTTAAGGGGTCTCAAAGCGGCTAACATTCTCCTTTCCCTTCCTCCCCCACAACAAACACTCTGTGAGGTGAGTGGGGCTGAGAGACTTCAAAGAAGTGTGACTAGCGCAAGGTGACCCAGCAGCTGCATGTGGAGGAGTGGAGACGCGAACCCGGTTCCCCAGGTTACGAGACTACCGCTCTTAACCACTACACCACACTGGCTGGAGAGGGCTGTTCAGAGATGCTACTAACCATGATGGCTATGCTCTGTCTCCATAGCCAGAGGCAGCAATGCTTCTGAGTACCAGTTGCTGGAAACCGCAGGAGGTGCTTGTGGGTTTCCCACTGGGGCATCTGACTGAGCACTGTGAGAACAGGATGCTGGACTAGATAGGCCATTGGCCTAATCCAGCAGGCTCTTCTTCTTATGTTCTTATTTTGCCTCCCAGGTAGGACCACTGTCAGGTAGGCAGGAATCTCCTTGGGTTCCCAAACTGGATGGTCCAGTACCTGACCCAGCTGTGGGCTGGTGGCATCTTCACAGCATCCCTGTTCTGTGGCTATTATTGCCAGCCATTTCACAGAGACACACCATGGATCCATAGCCAGGATCTGAGGGCTAAGTGGGTGGGCGGATGTGGCCGCCAGGCAGTTGACTATGGTTTCAGCCTGTTGCCTGGGTAGATTTCTCTGACAAGGACTCTTGAGGCAAGCAAGGTGTAAGATGACTCAGAGAAGCGTTGAAATGGGCACAGAGCCGGGGCCCTTCTTTTGCAGGGGCTGCAGCCTCCCAGCTCTGACTGGCATACCCGGTAAATAATCATGCCCTGACTACCCAGCAATGGAATTACTTTTGGATGCTCTGTCAAGCACAAGATATAAATTGTGTGATGCTTTTCTAAATGTGTCGGAGAGATTGCCTCTTGAGTGACACCCTCCATTTAGAGATGTCCACCAAGGTGTAGAAAATTAATTTGCATTTTTATTTTTTTTTATCTGCTTCCTCTCACCAAAACGGGGTTGGGAGGGGTGAGAATTCAGTCATGTTGATGAAGTCAGAGTGCTAAACCTTCCTCCACTTCAAGATGATAAAGTTGATGTTTTCTCTCCTTTGCTTGTTCTCTTTTTCTGGGTCTGATTTTCCCTCTCCTTTTTCACTGACTACTTTCTTCGTCTCGGGACTTACGGAAACATACCTGAGAATTAAAAAAGAAAAAATACAGTTGGCCACCTGTAGCTCTGTGAAACCATAGTTCACATTTGACAGCTCTTACCCCTCTGTAGGGATGCAGGTGGCGCTGTGGGTTAAAGCCTCAGCGCCTAGGACTTGCCGATCAAAAGGTCGGCGGTTCGAATCCCCGCGGCGGGGTGCGCTCCCGCTGCTCGGTCCCAGCGCCTGCCAACCTAGCAGTTCGAAAGCACCTCTGGGTGCAAGTAGATAAATAGGGACCGCTTACCAGCGGGAAGGTAAACGGCGTTTCCGTGTGCGGCTCTGGCTCGCCAGAGCAGCGATGTCACGCTGGCCACGTGACCCAGAAGTGTCTCCGGACAGCGCTGGCCCCTGGCCTCTTAAGTGAGATGGGCGCACAACCCCAGAGTCTGTCAAGACTGGCCCGTACGGGCAGAGGTACCTTTACCTTTACCTTACCCCTCTGTAAGCATTTACATTGCTGTTGCTATCTCCAAAAATATGAATTATTGGATGTTAAGCATTATACGGTAATTCCAATCCACTAGAAACATCTCCTGTGTAGGCACGGTGAAATGAATCAAGCCTGGATTCATCCTTCTGAGCCATGGCCTGTGAGTAAAAGACAATCCCAATGGGTTGTACTGTACAGTTGTACCTTGGTTTTCGAACAGCTTAGGTCTCGAACGTTTTGGCTCTCGAACGCCGCAAACCTGGAAGTGAGTATTCCGGTTTGCAAACTGTTTTTGGAAGCCGAACATCTGACGGGGCTTCCATGGCTTCCAATTGGCTTCAGGAGCTTCCTGAAGCCAATCAGAAGCCATGCTTTGGTTTTCAAATGTTTTGGAAGTCGACCGGACTTCCGGAACAGATTCCGTTCGACTTCCAAGGTACAACCATACTTGGGATCCAAAGCCCATATTCCACAAGGCCAACCTGGTGACCTCCAGATATTTTGGACTACAACTCCATGACAGTACTGGCTGGGACACATGAGAACTGTGGCTCAAAATTCCGGATTTGTGAGGCACTAACTTCCATGGTAAGAGACCTAGAACCTGAAGTGCCAACAGGACCCAAGGTGGGAGGGAAGATGAGTGACATTTGATGGCGTCTTCTTTATTTTTTGAAGAAAGGCTGCTTTAAATTCTGAGATCTTCACTGTGCTTCAACCTGGCATTCTAGTTATTTGTGCCATAAAAGTGATATACCGCTTTTAAAAAAACCTGCTCTCAAAGTGATTTACCAAAACAATAAAATTATCAGTAAAAACTGCTATAGAAAACATTCAAGTAATAACTAAAATCAGCAATAAGCTAAAAACAGATTAAAAGCCATGTCAACATTCTACGTATCTGGGTGGGCTTGTCTAAACTAAAAATTTCCTTTAGCAGGTGCCAGAAAGGGTACAGTACAGGGATGGCAACTACCAATAGGCAGGGAGTTCCGAAGTGTAGGTGCTGCTTCACTAAAATATCAATTTCTTACAAATGCAGAACAGATATTATTACAGCGGCACCTGCAACTTCCAGTTCTGCAGATCTAAGTGGTTGAGTGGGCACATATGGGGTCAGGTGATGTCGTACATAAACTGGTCTCAAGTTATTCAGGGCTTTATATACTAACAGTAAGACCTTGAACTTGGCTCTAGCATGAACCAGGGCATTCTTTGCATAGTGAGTGGGGAGTGGGGATCTGCTTTTACTGCTGGTCTTTGCCTCTGAGTCTACACATTTTTTGAAAGCAAGAAGCTGACAATGTAAGAAGAGTCCTGCTGGTTCATCCAGCTAAGGGCCCACCCAATCCACCATCCCACTTGCATCCAAAGGCTGCCAAGCAGTAGCCTCCAAGAAGCCCATGAGTCAGTTGAGGAAGCCCCCTTCTGCTTATGCCCACGGCACAGCTGCCATTTAGACAAAACATATACTGCTTTTTGATCACAGAGGGTCTGTTTAGCTGTCATTGGTAAAACAGACAGCATTGGTCTCTACCCTATGGCTTTGCTGGCTTGTATAATTTATTAAAATTAATAATAAATATTTTTTGTTTCTGCTTTATAGCCATCTAAATTCATTTCCCCAATTTTGGGGCCAGTGAACAACAAAAAGACAGAGAGATGGTGAAATGGTGTAAGATGGGTGAGAATCCAGGAAAGAGAGGCAAATCCCAAATCAAGATGGGCTCCCGATAGAGTCTGCTTTTGCTCGCAGTTTTCTCTGATTAAAACCAGCTTGTTGTTGTTTTCACATTGCCAAGGATCTCCTGCACGCATCTAATAAATCGCAGGCACACCATACGGTTTCCCAGACTCTAGGGTCTCTCTGGGTAGTCTGTTGCTTCCCATATACTGCTGGAATATATTTGCCAGCATTTCAATTAGGTCATCAATAACCCGGTACAGCTGCTGAGGGAAGAACTCAGATGTTCATAAATGTTATAGTCCATTAAGTTCAGATACTTCAAAGGCAGTTTGGAAAGAAAGTAATTTGTTCAAGTCGGGTGTCAGGATTGCTGGATGCAAATTGCACTGATCCCCACCCCAAGCCAAAGACTGGTGGAACAGAGGGACTGAAAAGGTCAGGTGAAAGAGAGGTGACCAGTTGTGACAAACAACACAGATCAAAGGGTTCGAAACAGAGCGTGATTAGAGATCAGTTTGCATAGGCAAACACAAAAACACACATGAAAGTTGTTCAGATGTTCTTGATCAAGACCTTGCCATGGAGCGAGGCAGGGAATTCAAAACCCATGAGCCAGAACTGGCCTCACAAGCCATTTTTGACAGCCAAGTAGCCCCCTGACAATGGTCCATGGGGTCACGAAGAGTCAGACACGACTAAAGGACTAAACAACAAGAAAAGTTAAGATGGGTGATAAAGTTACCAGTAGCTACTAGTCACGATCAGGGCTATTCAGAGGGGGCCAATTGGCCTGGGGTTCCAGCTCAGAGAGGCCCCTCAGACGTGGACATTTATTTTTTTTACATTCGATGAGCTTCACAACTTGCTACTATGTGCATCAAACCAAACATTGGACTAAACATTAGGAAGAACTCTCTGGTGGCAAGAACTGTTTGAAAATAGAACAAACTACCATGGGAAGTGGTAGACTCTTCTTCCTTAGAGATCTCTAAGCAGAGGTTGGGTTGCCTTCTGTCAGGGATTCTTGAGCTGAGATTCCTTCATTGCTGGGGGCTGGAGTAGACGTTCCTTGCGACTCAACTCTACAATTCTATGAAAATGTGAAACCCTCTCTCAGCTCAGAGTTGCACATGTAAGCAATTAAGAGATGTGATTTGGGGAAAAGGCTTGACCCCCCCCCTATTTTTGCTACCCTATATAAAATTTGCCACAATAAAGAGTTTTAAATGTTCAAATAATAAAATATATTGGTTCTGATGGCACAAGATGGAAGTGTCCTCTCAGACCAGCTGATTATATAAACAACCCACCCCTCCCTCTCTTGCTGGTGCCTTCTTTTGTTTTCAGTGTATCACCATTTTTTAATTTTCTTGTGGCTAGGGGCCTCAAAATCTGGAAGAAGTTCAGGCCTCTCTGGACTTCTGAGAGGGCCTGGCTAGGATGGCTGTCTTCTCTGTATGCCAGATGCTGGGAATCACAAGTGAGAAGAAATCTGTTGCATTCAGGTCCTGCTTGTTAACTGCCCATAATGGGTATCTGGTTAGCCACTGTGAGAACAGGATGCTGAACTACTTGGTCCTTTATGCTGATCCAGTGGGACTCTTAAACTGGTGGCCATCACCACAGCTTGCGGTAGCAAATTCAACAGTTTAGCTATAGCTGAATGAATTACTGAATGTCTGTTCTTGGACACAGTTGCTTGGAGCACCTAGAATTTTTTTACTGCTTCTTTGTGACCCGAACAGTCATCTACCAAGCCTGGGGTGGGTGGGTAACTGAAGTCACCCATGACTACAACATTTTCCCCCTTGAGGGCCACCTTCATTTTGCTTTCTGCCTGAAGATCAGCCTGAGCATTAGTGGGTGACACTGGTGGATCTTAAAGATGATGCTTGATGCTTCTCTGTGGCATCTTTAGGCTAGTCTGGGAAGCCCCTCCTGCCTGAAACCCTGGAGAGGGGCTGCCAATCAGTGCAGACAACCCTGAGTCAGATAGCCCAATGGTCTGACTCTGTATAAAGCAGCTTCCTATGTTTCAAGCAAGCAGCATGCATTGCCAGCCCTCAAAGATGGCTTCTTGCCCACCAGCTACAATCGATGCTTCTGTCTACTTCACTGGTCATGTTCCAGTTGTCCAGTTGTTCCCATCAGCCCCTGCCATAGGTAGATGGAGGTAAGTCTAGTAGGTAGTTGCCACCAGCCATCACATTTTATCAAAGGTAAAGGTTGGAAATGGCCTCTCTAAGATACAGTGGGCCCATGGCACACCATGATTTAGTGGCCTTACCAGCAGCACCATAAACTGATTCCACACATTTAGCATATCTTTTTGGAACTTCAGTATCTCTGTGCTTACCTTTTTTCTTTCTTTTACAGTGCCATCCAGCCATCAGCTTTCAAAATATTCCAAGAGATGAAATGATGGCCTACGGGGCATGTTATAACCACCCACCCACCCCTCGTGTGACTGATCAGCCTTGTGAAGAAGGGGGCTGGCATTAGTTTGTGACAGAAGAGCATCATAGAAGGATGCTGGCATCTGGCGGCTGGAGTGCCTGATGAGAATCCTGGCTGACTCGCCTGAGCAGAAGGATGGCACCAGGGGCTGAAACGTCTCCAACTGTGTGAAGTTGCCAAGAAACAGCCAAGAAACTTCTGTGGCAGAAGGAATTTGGGCAGGGTGTGGATGCAATCTGAAGAAATGGCACATCTGTCCTAAAACTCAGGTAAAGGAGTCTGGGTCCTTTCTAGACATGAATGACCTCAATATTTTCATCTCTCTTTCCATCCCTGCCACTGTGACTGCAAGTCTGCCCCTAGCTTTTGGATCCTGGAATTCCCCACACTGCTCAGAAAAGAGGACAAAGCAAAGCATAACTTTTGGACAAATTTGTGCAGGAGAGGGCTATCGATGGCTACTAGCCATGGTGAGCTATGCTCTTCCTACATGATCAGAGGCAGTAATGCTTCTGAAAACCAGTTGCTGGAAGCCACAGGAGAGAAGGGTGTTGTTGCCATTGGGGCATTGGGTTGGCCAATGTGAGAAGAGCATGCTGAACTAGATGGGTCATTGGCCCAACCCAGCAGAGCTCTTCTGAACAACTGTGGCTTTCCAGCAAATACATTGGTAGGATGTCTGACTTTCTAAACATTGGTGAGTTGCCTTTTTCATGCTGTGAGGGATTGCGCAAAGCTGGAGACTTAGCAGAGTTGGGTCCCAGTGATGCTGCAACGTGGGAGAGTCAAAAGGGGGTGGGGAAGAGGCAGTGAAAACTGGAAGCTGGGAGTCTGTGTTACATGGAGTTGACATGACATAGGATTTTAAACAGAGGTTGGATGGCCACCTGTCAGGGTTCATTAGCTGTGAGTCCTACTTTGCAGGAGGTTGGGCTAGATGACACTTCGGGTCCCCATCAAATCTCTACTTCACTGTTTCTGTGACCCAGGCAAGCTTAGCTTCCAGAGGTATGGGGTTTGGGATACAGAGCAAGAAGGCAGATTTATTGAGCTGGGGAATGGGCTAATAATAATAATAATAATAATAATAATAATAATAATAATAATTTATTATTTGTACCCCGCCCATCTGGCTGGGTTTCCCCAGCCACTCTGGGTGGCTTCCAACAAAGATGAAAGTTACACTAAAATGTCACATATTAAAAACTTCCCTGAACAGGGCTGCCTTCAGATGTCTTCTGAATGTGAGGTAGATGTTTATCGCTTTGACATCTGATGGGAGGGCGTTCCACAGGGCAGGCGCCACTACCGAGAAGGCCCTCTGCCTGGTTCCCTGTAACTTGGCCTCTCGCAGTGAGGGAACCGCCAGAAGGCCCTCGGAGCTGGACCTCAGTGTCCGGGCAGAACGATGGGGGAGGAGACGCTCCTTCAGATATACTGGACCGAGGCCGTTTAGGGCTTTAAAGGTCAGCACCAACACTGAATTGTGCTCGGAAACGTACTGGGAGCCAATGTAGGTCTTTCAAGACCAGTGTTATATGGTCTCGGCGGCCGCTCCCAGTCACCAGTCTAGCTGCCGCGTTCTGGATTAGTTGTAGTTTCCGGGTCACCTTCAAAGGTAGCCCCACGTAGAGTGCATTGCAGTAGTCCAAGCGGGAGATAACCAGAGCGTGCACCACTCTGGCGAGACAGTCTGCAGGCAGATAGGGTCTCAGCCTACGTACCAGATGGAGCTGGTAAACAGCTGCCCTGGATACAGATTTGACCTGTGCCTCCATGGACAGCTGTGAGTCCAAAATGAGCTTTGCTTCATCAACCCTCCCTATGCCAAGACTGAGGCTGGGAGATACTTAGCTCCGTTGAGCACTGCAGAGACTCTGTGCAGTCTTATCAGAAAGGGAGTTTTCACACACCCTGGTTGAAACGTTAGGTCAATGACCTACGCAACTTAAAGCTTCTGTGGAGGAGAGATCTTGACAACTGTTCTGGTCAAAGGTGGTTTGAAAGATGTCAGCTTAACCCAGAGAGATCAGTTTGTAAATTTCATGCTATCACTCTGTATGGGATGGGGTGTGTGGGAGGGGTGGGAGAGAGGATGGGGTGGGAGTGGGTGACTGCTTTATTACAAAGTGAAGCCAGCCAGCCCAGCTATGCCCTGGGCTCCTTTGGGTGGAAGTGAACAACAACAACAACGGTGCCCAGAACTTGACAGTATTCCAGGTGGGGTCTGACCAAGGCAAAATAGAGCAGTACTATCCAGTGCTTTTTTTTCTTAAAAAATGTTTAGGGGTACTCTCATTTTCCTACTCATATTGAAATACTGTCCCTCAATGAGGCCAAACTTATTCACAAACTGTTTAGGGGTATGTATACCCCCGTATACCCCCAGAAAAAAAGCACCGGTACTGTCACTTTCCTTGATCAGGACACTATACTTCTGTTGATGCAGCCTAGAATTTCATTAGCTTTTTTTGCTGCTGTGTCATGTTGTTGACTCATGTTAAGCATATGGTCTGATAAGACCCCAAGAACCTTTTCACATGTACTGCTGTCAAGCTAAGTGGCCACCATTCTATATTTGTGCATCTGGTTATTCCTGCCTAAGTGTAGAACCTTCAGGTTGAGGAAGACTGGTCTAACGCATCTCCTTCACAGGAGCACAGCTGGCAGGCTCCTGGGGAAGAGAAAATGATGGTTAAACCAACTTGAGGTGGTGGGTTTCTGGACCCAGTTCAAGGCTCTCACATTAGCGTCTAAAGCCCTATATGACTTGGGCCCCAAATATGTGAAAGAAAGATTACCAGGGGGAAGGATCCCAAATGACACAGGCCTCTATGTGGCGAGGTTACCTTACTGATACATGACTCTGATTTCCAAGATGTCTCTTTGCAGAATCTATTTTATTATGATGTCTTGGAAAAGTGCAAGGAACCTATTCATTTCCTTCCAACTGCAATAAACGTTCCACACAGTTGTTGCTCTTACTTGCTTTACTGTTTATTTTGCTTGTACATTGTTATTTCTGAAAACGCAATAAACACATTTTTTTATATATAAAAAAATCAACAGAGGGGCCCCTCTTTCCTGTGGCAGTAAGTTGTTTTAAACTGTTTTAAAGCTGCCATTTAAATTTTGTAACCCACCCTGGAAGCTTATGGGTGGGCAAGAAATCAAATGACTAATAATAATAATAATAATAATAATAATAATAATAATAATGTGTGGCTGTTATTAAGGTGCTTAATTTTTAAAATGCACCATATTTCATTTGGAAGTTAATTCTTGCTTTCTTTACAAAAGGTGTATCTGAACTGGAACTCCCCCCGTCCCCATGCTATCTTTCCAAATGCAAACAGGTTTGCTTCCTCTTCTGTTGTCTGCTCCTTTGTCTGGTGCAGCAATTTGAAGTGAGAGAGAAGGCGAGGCTGGCTCGAAATGCACTTATTTAAATGCCTGGTTCATCAGTGTCACTGGTAATATTACAGTGCATCTGTTTGTGTGTAATTAGCAGACAAAAGTAGCGAGGAGGATGCTTTGGAAATGACTCATTAGCAGACTACTAACGAAGATATGAGCCCGGCCACGCGGCTTGCAGCAGAGCGCAAACAGATGGGCTGCTCCCCCCCTGCTGGAGAGGGTAGATTCAGAGGTGAGCAACTGAAATGGGTTGTTCATTATCGGCAGCTCCAATTTGGCTCGGATTCTGCAGCGCTCATCGGAGAGGAGGGCCTTGATGTCCAGCTTCCAGTATGATGCAAGAGTTCAAGGAAGGCACGTTCCAAGTTTTGCAGATGGGGGGGGACTACATCAACCAGAAGTCTTTCAATACTGCTGTCTACAGAGACAGCCCACTGATGAGGCAGGCTGAAGAACATGCCACAGGCAGTAGACGTGCAAGAGGTGTCACCCCTTTGCCCCACTGCTTCCGCCGCTGCCAGAATGCCCCCCTCTCGCAGGCAAGAGGGAGGGGTGGAGAAGACAAATGGCAGCACCTTGAGGAGCACCCTGGCTCTTGCCAGGTTCAGCAAAATCCAGGGCACTCCTGTGCACAGATTTGTTGCTCGTCTCCTCCCACCCAGAGTGGAGTAGACAAGTGGCAGTGCTTTGAGAGGTGCCCTGGCTCTCACCGGGTTCAGTGAAAGTTGGGGTGTTCCTGCATGCAGCGTTGTTGTTTTTCTTCCCTCATCCTTTGGGACGAGAAGACAAGTGGTAAGGCTTTGAGGAATGCCCTGGCTCTTGCTGAGTTCAGCAAGAGGGAGGGGCATTCAAGTGATGGTGGAAATGGAGGTGACAGCAGGGAGGGCAGGGAGAGGCACTTTACCCTTGGCTGTAAACTAAGCCAGCATTCCCCGATGAGACATTCTCCAGCTATTTTAGACGACAAGTCCTGTAAACCCCAGCCAGATGATGTGAGCTGTGGTCCAGAACTTATGGAGGGCAACCGGATTGCAGAAAGCTCTGCATATCTCGAAGGGTCGTTTGCATGGCAGATGAGAGTTTCTGGACATGCTGTAGTTTTTCTTATCTAACAGAATTGTAGCTAAATACCTATAGCTGCTGTACAGCTCTTTACAGCCATACATTGGCACCTGGGAGGGCCTGAATAGAATTGATGAAGGGACAAAATGCCAAGTCTATCATCCAGGTGTGTGTAGAAGTAAATATTCAGCAGAGAAAGCTTTTCATGTCATGAAAAGGTAGCAATGGGTTGTTTTTTTAAAAAAATTGCTGTCGGACCAGTGCATGTATATGTATATGTATATGTACATCCAACCACATTGAACTTAGGCTAAACATTGCACTTTAAAAATCAAAAGCCACAGCTGCAATCCAATATGAGCAATGTCTTAGGATGCAAAGATACAGGAACCTGTCAAGCTGGCTCTATGTTCTTTAAGAATAATAGAATTGCAGAATTGGAAGGTACCCTAGGATCATCTAGTCCCATCCCCTGGAATACAGGAACCCCAGCTGATAAATCCTAACAGATGGCCATCCAACCTCCATTTAAAACCTCCAGTGAAGTGGAGTCCACCAATTCTGAGGGAGCCCATTCCACTGTCAAATGGCTCTTCCTAAAATTGAGTTGGAATCTCCTTTCTTGTCATTCAAATCCATTGGTTCCTGCAGGGGCGAAGCTAGATGCTCCAGCACCCAGAGCGGTGGGGGCGGGGCAATCTGCCCAGGGGGGCGGGGCAGCGACCCACCCACGGAGTCCACATGGCAGGCACAAGCCCCTTGCTGTGGTTTCGGGCAGTGTGGGGCCATATGTCACTCCCAGGAGAGACGCATGGCTCAGGCGTGCTGCAGACCAGGCCCCATGGTAAGTGCCGCCACCCACAGTGTGCCATTTTGTCACCTCCTCAGGGATGACACCCGGGGTGGGCTGCACCCCCTGCACCCCTCGTCCAAGCCCCTGGGTTCATGCCCTCCCATCTGGAGCAATAGAAAACAAGCTTTCTGTATCTTCCACAGGACAGCCCTTTAGATGGGGTGGTGGGGTGGAACCCCTGCCCTGGAAAAGGAGGCCACCTTGGCTGGCTGGGTGAGTCAAATGCACCAGCAGCTCCTTTCGGGCCACATGTTGGCTCTTTCTGGTTCACCACCCCAAGCTCATTTGGAATTTTTCTCCTTTTTGAACCTCCCCCTACCCACTTCTCTTTCCTCCTTTCCTCCACCTCTCCAGTCCTGCTGTGCTCTGAGTCCCTCCCTGAGTCCTACAGGTGCTTGAAAAAGCATTAAGCTTTTATGTGCTGCAAAGAAAGGGGGGGGGGGAGAGAGAGAGATGGGAAAGGAGGGGAAGAGCCGGCTCCCCGTCTGCTTTTCGGGAGCTAGCTCGCAGCTGCCCAAGTTCAAGAGACAATAAAAAAGCAGAAGGTGATTCAGAAGGGCTCTGGAACCCCCCTCTACAGCCCTGCTAAAAGACGCAAGGGCAGCCACTTTGCACAACGCCACATCCTTCTGCTTGGGCCGCTTCTGCTCATTTGCCTCATCGCTTTGCCATCAGTGAAGCATCGAGCGAATTCCAATCAGGCAATTGGCTTCCTTGGAGCTAAGAGAGAGAGAAAGAGAGCCAAGCACAGTTTGATCATCTGCTTAAGATGGAGAGGAGAGGAGTCTCCAGTCTGACTCCCGCCTTGACCTTTCAAGCTGGAGCAAGTCACCCCAAACTCTTCAATGCTTTAATGCTGCCCCTGATACCACAAGCACTTCTGGGAAAGCCTGGGAAGTGGAAGGATTTCTGTTTAGGCCCTTGTTGTCATTGGCTGGGCTTTTGTGTTTGCTGTCAGCTGTCGCTCGCAAAGGCAGCATCAAAAAGAGGGCTTCTCACACAGTTGCCAGCAGTATTGAATTTTTCCAATTCATGCTGGACCATTTTATTACTTATTAATGTGCTCCATTTCTATCCCACTTTTCTATCCCACTCCATTTCTATCCCACTTTTTTCTCCAAGGATTTCATGTGCACATGGCTCTCCTCCTCCTCCTTTTTAATTCCCACAACAACCTTGTGAGGTAGGTTTGGCTGATAGAAGGCAGTGACTGGCCCCCAATGTCACACCAAGTGGGGCCAAGTGGAGATTTGAACCCTCGTCTCCCAAGCATACTAGGACTCAATTTCTTGACTTTAAGAAAGCCGACTTCATAAAACTTAGGGAAGTGCTGGGTGAGATCCCATGGACAGTAATAATAAAAGGAAAGGGAGTTCATGATGGCTGGGAGTTTGTTAAGAGGGAGATAGTAAAAGCACAACTTCAGGCAATACCAATGAGACGGAAACATGGAAGGTGCCTAAAGAAGCCAGGGTGGCTATCTAAAGAACTTTTAACTGAGTTAAGATTAAAAAAGGATGTGTACAAAAAATGGAAAAGGGGGGAAACCACCAAAGAGGAATTCAAACAAATAGCCAGCACGTGTAGACACAAAGTCAGAAAAGCTAAAGCACAGAATGAACTCAGGCTTGCTAGAGAGGTTAAAAGCAACAAAAAAGGCTTTTATGGGTATGTTCGTAGCAAAAGGAAGAAGAAAGAAACAGTGGGGTCACTCAGAGGAGAAGATGGTGAAATGCAAACAGGGGACACAGAAAGGGCTGAACTCCTCAATGGCTTCTTTGCCTCAGTCTTCTCCGATAAAGAAAACAATGCCCGACCTGAAGAATTTGGAGCAAATGATTCAGCAGAGGAAACACAGCCCAGAATAACTAAGGAGATAGTACAAGAATACTTGGCTAGTTTAGATGTATTCAAGTCTCCAGGGCCAGATGAACTGCATCCAAGAGTATTAAAAGAACTGGCAGATGTGATCTCAGAACCACTGGCAGTCATCTTTGAGAATTCCTGGAGAACAGGCGAAGTCCCGGCAGACTGGAGGAGGGCAAATGTTGTCCCTATTTTCAAAAAGGGGGAAAGAGAGGACCCAAATAATTACCGCCCAGTCAGTCTGACATCAATACCAGGGAAGATTCTGGAGCAGATCATTAAGCAAACAGTCTGTGAGCACCTAGAAAGGAATACTGTGATCACCAATAGTCAGCATGGATTTCTGAAAAATAAGTCATGTCAGACTAACTGATCTCATTTTTTGACAGAATTACAAGCCTGGTAGATGAAGGGAATGCAGTGGATGTAGCCTACCTTGATTTCAGCAAGGCATTTGACAAGGTGCCCCATGATATTCTTATAAAGAAGCTGGTAAAATGTGGACTTGACTATGCTACCACTCAGTGGATTTGTAACTGGCTGACTGACCGAACCCAAAGGGTGCTCATCAATGGTTCCTCTTCATCCTGGAGAAGAGTGACTAGTGGGGTGCCACAGGGTTCTGTCTTGGGCCCGGTCTTATTCAACATCTTTATCAACGACTTGGATGATGGACTCAAGGGCATCCTGATCAAATTTGCAGATGACACCAAACTGGGAGGGGTGGCTAACACCCCAGAGGACAGGATCACACTTCAAAACGACCTTGACAGATTAGAGAACTGGGCCAAAACAAACAAGATGAATTTTAACAGGGAGAAATGTAAAGTATTGCACTTGGGCAAAAAAAAAATGAGAGGCACAAATACAAGATGGGTGACACCTGGCTTGAGAGCAGTACATGTGAAAAGGATCTAGGAGTCTTGGTTGACCACAAACTTGACATGAGCCAACAGTGTGACGCGGCAGCTAAAAAAGCCAATGCAATTCTGGGCTGCATCAATAGGAGTATAGCATCTAGATCAAAGGAAGTAATAGTGCCACTGTATTCTGCTCTGGTCAGACCTCACCTGGAGTACTGTGTCCAGTTCTGGGAACCACAGTTCAAGAAGGACACTGACAAACTGGAACGTGTCCAGAGGAGGGCAACCAAAATGGTCAAAGGCCTGGAAACGATGCCTTATGAGGAACGGCTAAGGGAGCTGGGCATGTTTAGCCTGGAAAAGAGGAGGTTAAGGGGTGATATGATAGCCATGTTCAAATATATAAAAGGATGTCACATAGAGGAGGGAGAAAGGTTGTTTTCTGCTGCTCCAGAGAAGCGGACACGGAGCAATGGTTCCAAACTACAAGAAAAAAGATTCCACCTAAACATTAGGAAGAACTTCGTGACAGTAAGAGCTGTTCGACAGTGGAATTTGCTGCCAAGGAGTGTGGTGGAGTCTCCTTCTTTGGAGGTCTTTAAGCAGAGGCTTGACAACCATATGTCAGGAGTGCTCTGATGGTGTTTCCTGCTTGGCAGGGGGTTGGACTCGATGGCCCTTGTGGTCTCTTCCAACTCTACGATTCTATGATTCTAGGTCCTAGTCTGACACATTAACCATCTCTAGATGAACCAATCCAGCAAATGTTGCACTCTGTATCCAGAGTGTGACTCATCACTAATGGTTTTGGGTGGGGCTTTCTTTCCCACTTTTTTAGGGGAAAGGGAATAATGAGTAGATCACTCCCAGTATGAGGGTCCTACCACAGGTGCAGCAAAGGTTCAGGTTTACTAAGTGAGCTCTCTTAAAGAAACCCTCAAGAATTAGGCTGGCTTCCTCCCCTTTCAGACAGATCAAGAGGCTTGGGTTTGGGGTGAGGGCTCACAGCTGCTGATGTCTTTAAAGACCTCTAAATGCCCATCCCACTTGCTTGTCTCCATAGCCCCTTACTTTCTTCCTCCAGGTAATCTTTTCTACTCTGACTTATCTGCTGAGGAACTGCAGACTGCATTCTAGGACACATTCTGTTGATACTTAACACCAACCAGGCTTAGTGAACCCCATGGCCTTCACGAGGAATCTCTGACCAGATGTTCAAGAACTGCAGGCTTCCCTGGAAGGGAGCATGAGAACCATATTCCCGCATCCCCTCTTAGAACCCCTCCAGGCTTTTTTGGCCAATATTTTCTGCAACACACATGCCCCAGGCACCCCCAATGTGGAACCCGGCATGTCTGACTGGGACACGGGGAAACTTAGCCTCATGCTTAGGGATGATGGCTGGGAGATGAGTGGAAATGGTGTTTTTCTGAATTTGAAGGCAGGGAGAGAGTTACACCACAGTGTAGCCCTGGGAGAAGGGGACAGCAAAGGAGGATCAGTCCCTGAAATGCTGTATAAGGCCAGGGCCCAACTTCACCATGTCCTGCTGAGTTATCTGGGTAGATTCTTTGATAATTCCCTCCACCTGCCAGCTAGACGTATTACTGAGTTCTTCAGTCTTTAAATCCCTCTAAAAGTGCCATTAAGCTCCTCATTTTGCTGCAATTTACAATTAGTTTACATCATTAAGCATGGTAAGAGTTGCTGCCTAAGCAACCATGGCCCCTATCTGTCATTGATTATTGCTCCATGTTGCTAGATGTTTCTGCGTGCAAAACAGAGAAGAGGAAGGTTCTTTGGACACACGTTGCTGATTTATGGCAGGCTGGGCTTGGAGGTACCAAAGGGAAATGCCGCAATCGCTTCCATGTGTGGAAGTTACACTGCTAAGGACATTCAAAGAAACCTGCAGCTCCAGCATCCCTTTGGAGGCTATACAAGGCCTCTGCCCCAGTTCTAGAGGGAAAGCCTTCTTGGGGAGAAAGTTCCCTCTGTCTGTTTCCTAAATAGGGATCTGTAGTTTTTGACCACTTATCTTGAACCAGTATCAGAAATCCTGCTGGTTTCTCCTCCCATGTGACCTCCCTGGTGCATCATCTCCTAGTCCCTCTGACACCTTACCTCTCTCTACACCTCCTGAGCTTATAGAATCATAGAATCATAGAATTGTAGAGTTGGAAGGGAACCAAGGGTCAGTAGTCCAACCCTCTGCAATGCTTATTCCTCAACCTCCTTGACCTTCCACTTATGTCACAGCCTGGATAACTCCAAGGTTGCAGGTTTGATCCCCATATGGGACAGCTGCATATTCCTGCATTGCAGGGGGTTGAACTAGATGATCCTCAGGGTCTCTTCCAACTCTACATTTCTATGATTCTATGATTCTTTGTCACAGAAGCAGCATGCAAAGGGCCATAGCTCAGTAGCAGGACATCTGCTTTGCATGCAGAAGGTCCCGAGTTCAAGCCAATTTATCAGATGGAGGGTTGGGCACAGTGCTGCTACATGCTGACATTAGAGAACTTGAGTGTTGTAGTGAGTAGAATGTTGGACAAGGACCTGGGAGAGACCAGGGTTCAAATACTCACTCAGCCATGAAGCTCACTGAGAGACCTTGTATGCCAGTCACTGCCTCACTGCCTAAATATTCTCACAGGGGATTGAAAACAAGGCAAAGGAGAACCATCAATGCCAACTAGAGCTCCTTGAAGGAAAAGATGAGATGTAAATGCAGTAGATAGATGATAGATAGAGATAGATGATAGATAGATAGATAGATAGATAGATAGATAGATAGATAGCCTCTTCCCTCAGCACTTAACCATTTATTCACAGTTTGGGGGCTTCTTTCCTTCTCTCTCCCCCCTCCCCCATATTGACAGTACTGAGTCAGATGGTCTGACTCATACATTCCTATGGAAACAGCAGGGAATGGGCATTCGAAATCAAACTGAAAGTTGGTGATGGAGAGGTAGATCCTGTGCTCCTACCGATATAACTCTGAACTATAGAGGATAAAGTTGACGAAGCTTCTGGATCTGCCAGGAATATTCAGGACTTGCCTCGTTAGCCAACCAGGAGTGAGAAATGTCATTAGCTGCATTGCAGCTCTTAATGGAATGGAAGTGACAGGAGAACCCCCCTGAGCACCTTTCATATCCTGACAGGAACAGCCCTCTTTCAACTCTGCTGTATGAATTTATCATGGGGCATTTGATCAGCCATAGTTTTATTCTGGGCTCTCTAAAATAGGCCAAGTAACTAATGGCATTTAAGAGAAGTGTAGGTGTGCGTGTGTGTGTGTGTGTGTGTGAGAGAGAGAGAGAGAGAGAGAGAATGAATGAATGAGAACCTCTTTCCTGATCTGACTTTAAGTATGTTTCATCTCCTTTGATCTTAAAATAAGAAGAGAAATTGCACTCACCTTCACTTTGTGTCATCCTGACAAGCTGTTTAATAGGAGATGTGACATTTGCCAAACTTTGAAATGTCTTAGGCTACAGCAGAGGTGGAGAGCATCTGAGTCTGACGATACCTAGGTATTCTGGGATTCCATCAGTCCTAGCCAGCTTAGCCAATGGTCAAGGATGATAGGGGTCAACGTCCTGAGGACCACAGAGTCTTCAAACCGCATGAAGAGTCTAGACTAATCATTCCCAGACTTTTTGGGACACCACCCATGAACTCATCCCCAGTGCCCCTTACCCTATAAAATGCATTATTCAGAATGGTGGTTTGCATGACCCATTAAGGAAGATAACAGCACAGTAAAAATCAAAACAGTAACAATTAATTGCCCAGTTATGCAAAATCCAATTGAAACCATTTAGCTTAATTAATTCAACAAAACTGATGAACTTGATCCAGTGATACCAGCTTTTCAAAGTCTGATAGTCATTTATACCTCCAGTACCCCCGGGGCACCTTCTTTCCTCTAAGCACCCCTAGGTAATCCCACCTGCATCTCAGAAGGCAGTACTGCCTACTTTGGGAACCACTGGTCTAGAGTCTAGACCCTCACATACATTTTTTTTAATGACTTCACCTTCAAGTACAGTACTACAGATTTATGGGAGGGGGGCTAAATCCCCCCAAACTATTTTTGTTTGCATCTAAGATTGTGGTTCAAAAATACTAGGGTTTTTTTATAGTGCAATTGTGTTGGGAAAGCCACTCCCGACCTAAAGAGGGGGTGGAGTTGTGGGCTCACGCCCCCATCAGCAATCTCGCGGGGCTGGCGTCAGCCCCGTGAGAAGCAGGGATTCCCCAGCTCATCAATATTCACCGCCCACAGCGACAGCCAATTGGCTGGCGCTGGGGGCGGGCCTCCCAGGGTTCACTTAAGGACGGGGCAGCCGTGGCTCGCCCCTTTTCCCTCCCAGAGCAGCAGCGGTTTGCAGTAGCAGTAGCAGCAGCCGCATTTCACCACCCTCAAAGTTGCTTCCTTTGGAGTTGGCCGTGCCTTTGAAGGCGCTTCAACGCTCCAGCGAACAGGGGGTCAACTTTGAATCGCGCCTCCATTTCGTGCCGGTGGCTTACTCCTTACGCCTCGGTCGCCTCGTGTCTGAGGGGCTCAAGCAGCCGCTAGCCAGCCGGCGCTCCTACGCAGCCTCTCTCCGACAATTTTCCTTCCTCTCGCCAGCCACGTGGCTCGACGCGACTCCCTCAGGAGGAGTTTTCACTACCGGATCAGGTTGTATGGGGCTAAATTTCAATTGAATCGGCGGGGGGTTGAGGCGCTGGTCTTAGGAGTGTGTGGGTTCTTTGGTTGTTGGGGTGGTCGCTTGCCTTGCTGAGGCGGTTGCTTTCTTGCTTGCTGGGCTTGTCCTGAAGCCTTTTCTTCAGCACTGCCCGATTCTTCGGAGCGCTAGCATTTTGGGGCTTTTCTTCTCCGAGTGATCGCGTCCGCTTCTGGGAGTCCTTTGTCTGCAACGCGGCTCTCGCTGGGGCCTTGGAATTTCGCGGTTTAATAAACTACAGCTGGGAGGCTTGTTCCCCGTTGCTAGGCAGCGGATAGCCCCCAACCACCATTTTAGATTGCCCACGTGGCTTTGTGGCGGCGGCCATTTTAGGTGAGGCAAACCACCTGGGAAATAAGCGGTTTTAGTGCCCCTAGTTCTCTCCCGCGTTAAAATTTATTAAACAGAGGTTGCAGCGTCTTTCATTCTGTAGGGATTTAAGTAGCAGCGCTTGCCTTGCGGAGGGCAGATTGATTCGTTCAATTGGAGCCGGCACCGTTGCCTAGCGACCGGTTTGTCCCGGTCGCCATTTTGTTTGGAACACGTGGCTTCAGCTGCGGCCGCCATCTTTGGATAGGCAGTCACTCGTGCGAAGGTTTTCTAAGTTGCCTGTTTTAGTTCTGCGGTGCCTATAACCTCCCCCCCATTTTTATTCCGCTCCCCTTGGGTACCTTTTGTCCACGTTTAAATGGATATCATTGACCTCACTAAGGAACACTAAGATCGCATGTTATTTTAATTGCGAACTAATCAAGTGTCCCTGTGTTCCATTGCTTCTGATTTACACCCAATCAACCGATTTAAGTGAGGGCTTGGCTTGTTTAAACAAATTGTCTGGCGGTTTAAAGTGTGATTCGAGAAACAATTTTGTTCTGCAATACCTGCAAGTAACATTCAGTTCATTGTAAATATTAACCTTTAAAATAATAATAATAATAATAATAATAATATAATAATAAAAATAAAATAATAATAATAATAATAATAATAATAATAATAAAAATAAAATAAAATAAAATAAAATAAAATAAAATAAAATAAAATAGAATAATAAAATAAAATAACCATTAGGTTTTCCACGCTGCTTAGCTATTTATGATTTTAGTGTTCCTTGGCAGCAGAGCTTGATTATATAAGTACTCTGCCCCTTGCGTTTCAATAGGGGGCATTGCAAGCTGTATCTCCTAGGCGTTGGCGAGGCGTGCCCTTTTCATTTAGTATAGGGGAGAATACTGATCAATAGATTTAGTGAATAGGTCGCACGTTTAACCCATTCATTTAAAAGTTCTATAATAATTAACAAGTACTTGTGGTTGTAATTATAACTTAGTTTATTGATCGGGTACAGTCTCATTTATAAGAACAGTACGATTAAATATCCTTTTATACAGCACACACTTTTACCAATACTAGGCAGGCACTATTTGGCATTCATCCATATACACACGCACCTGCATTTCACACGTATTAGAGATCGTTAACATGGCAAATAGGGGCAACCCTCAGCTGCCACAATCGGGCGGGGCGCTAATGCCTGTTGCAACCCACAAGCCTTGGCTCAATTATTCTCAGCGCTCCAATCCTTTTACGCTCAATGCAGTACCCCAGTTGCCCCTAATCCCAACATAGTCGAGGTATCTCAGGATTGCATTCCAGACACCCCCCCTGACCAACAGGGCCAAGCTGGCCCTTCGTCAGCAGAGGCGAGCACGTCACATCAGGGCGGGGATCAGCTCAGGTGGCCCCAAACACGCTCCCAGACTGCGCACGCCCAGAAATCCAAGGGCGCTGCGCGCAAGTCTAAAGAAGGGGCGCAAAAGTCAAGGGCTGCTTCGCAAAAATCCAAAGCACCGCAGGCATCCTCCTCGAATTCTAGCCATCAGGCGATTGGCGTACCTAGTGTCTTCCAGGATCCCGCGGCTCCGCATAGCCTTTCGGAGGGGTCCTCTTCGGATGAGGAGATACCGCCGCAGCAGGCCGCTCCAAACGACATCGAGCAAGCGTCTCAGGACAACGGTAACCGCGGCGGAAAACGCAAGGCTAAGAAGAAACATGTCTCCAAGAAGAGCAGGAGGAGCGACCCATCGGATTCCGACAGTGAGACAGGTACCTCTTCCTCTGAGGGCGATAGTGATGCCCCCATGGAGACTTATTGGGGGGAGGGTGAACAGACTGGAGTTCCTTTGTGGGTGCATGAGAGGCGGGCCAACTCCCATCGAAAGACCTTTAACGGTACCCTCAAGTGGAAAGATGGGGCATTGGTCGAGGATGTAAAAGTCTCAACTCATTTGTCCACTGATTTTATCTTGGGCAACCACCTCTCTAAGAGAAAGAGGAATAAGATATTGAATGGGGACTATGTTGACTTGTTCACCTTGCTGCCGCCGACACAAATAAAGGGTAAAGGGGAGAAGAAGCGGCATTATGGTAGGAAAAGATACAGGTCTCCTCGAGCAGAACGCACATTTGAGAACTGGCTCAACGGTTACCAGGTATTCATGGGCATAGTGGTGGGATGTTACCCAAAGAGGGGTTTGCACCTTGCTTCGTATCTTGCGCACGTAAGAAGAGCTCGGGAGCTCGCTGGGGATGAGGCCGCCATCTCGTACGATGAGGACTTCCATAGGAACGCTTCGCTCTTGTCCTCCACGCGCTGGGACCAGAGGGATAATAACTACTGGATGGATCACGTGGGCCCCTACATTGAAAAGAAAGTGCCCGACCAAACAAAATCTGTTAAGGTAGACTCGAAGCATCGCAGGCAATGCTGGGACTTCAATAAAGGAGCATGCCAGCGCACATCTTGTAAGTATTTGCACGAGTGCGACAAGTGTGCAGGCAACCATCCCGCTGTCAACTGCTACAAGGGTAAGCAACAGCCCTTTCGAGGCGGCAGGGGTCACCCATATCAAGGAAACCGGGGTGCCCCCTCCGGCGCAACGGGATCCGCCCAAGGGACAGCGGGGAGCCGCTACTAATTTGTCTTTGGGCCTAGCTCGATCACCAATTAAGCTTTTACCCCTGAGAGCCCTTTTAAATCTGTATCCCAATAGGCAGGCCGCCCTTCTCTTAGGGGAAGGGTTTTCTCTAGGATTCAGAATCCCCGTAGCATTCACTCCCAACTCCAGCTGCCCCCCCAACCAAAAATCGGTCCTCGAAAGACCAGACATCGCGTGGAAAAAGATCCAGAAAGAAATTCTGGCAGGGAGGGTAGCTGGCCCATTTATAGTTCCTCCCATAGATCAGCTCCATATTTCACCTCTTGGCATCGTCCCGAAAAAGGCTCCTGGCGAATTCCGGCTAATACACAACTTGTCTTACCCCAAAGGCACCTCAGTTAATGATGCTATCCCGCAGGAGCTGTGCACGGTGAAGTACGCATCCTTCGATCAAGCTGTGAGGCTGGTCAGGGGTTTTGGTAGGGGGGCCTTCATGGCCAAATGCGACATTGAATCTGCCTTTCGCCTCCTCCCAGTTCACCCTGAGGACTATCGTTGGCTAGGTTTTAAATTCCAGGGCTTTTATTTTATCGACAAAGCCATGCCCATGGGGTGCTCGATTGCCTGTGTGGCCTTCAAGACCTTCAGTACTTTCCTTGAATGGGCGCTAAAATTTAAAACCGGTTCCGAGGGGGTGGGACATTATTTGGATGACTTTATCCTGGTCGCAAATAATGCACACGATTGTAACACCTTGCTGATGGCTTTTAAGTCCATGGCCGAGGAGCTGGGTGTCCCTTTAGCAGATGAGAAAACGGAGGGCCCAGTCACCACGATGACATACCTGGGCATTGAGCTGGACACTGTTGCCCAAACTTCCCGCCTACCTGCTGAGAAGTTGACAGCCCTAAAACAGCTTATTTCCCAACTTGTACCCCTAAAGAAGGTAACCTTGAGGCAAATCCAGTCACTCCTGGGTCATCTCAACTTCGCATGCCGGGTTGTTTCCCCTGGCCGGCCGTTTTGTGGACGTTTGGCTCGACTCTCCGCTGGTCTAAGGTCGCCACATCATAGGGTCCGCCTTTCCCGAGCAGTTAAATCCGATCTCCAGGTTTGGCTCCAATTCTTAGATGGCTATAACGGCATTTCGCTGTGGCAAGATACTTTGGCCCTGCAAGCAGATTTCCAGGTGCATTCGGACGCAGCAGGGTCCCTAGGTTTCGGCATCTACTTTAAAGGACAGTGGTGCGCGCAGCGTTGGCCCGCTTCATGGCAGGGAAAACCCATCCTTCGCGACCTGACATTTCTGGAATTCTTCCCTATTGTTGTCGCAATTCATCTTTGGGCCGAGCAGTTTAAGGACCGTAGGATCTGCTTCTGGACGGACAATCAGGCGGTGGTGTCAGTATTAAATAAACAATCCACTCGTTCCCCTAGAGTAGCGTCGCTGTTACGTTACTTTGTCCTTTCCTGTCTTCGCCTTAACTTATATGCTTCTGCTACATTTGTACCGGGTATTGATAACAACATAGCGGATGCGTTGTCTCGTTTCCAGATAGAGCGGTTTCATTCATTAGCGCCGGATGCGCAGCAGCTGCCGCAGCCGTTTCCGGAACACCTCTGGAGTATTGGCAACGAGAAGCCATAAAGGGAGTATTGTCATTGGTCGCACCCTCTACACTAAGATCCTATAAGGCGTGGTTGGATTTTACATCATTTAGACAGGATAAGGGGCGGTTTAAACCAGGCAAGCACCCGTCAGAGTCAGAGGTTATTGAGTACCTTGTGCGCCTCCATGACTTAGGTCGGGCCCCAAAAACCCTTAACATTCACTCCGCAGCGATATCGTTCTTCTCGAAAGCCTTATTTTCAGTTGACCCCTGCACTCACTTCGTAGTGCGGAAGATGCTTGAGGGTTGGCGCAGGTCCCATCCTCCTAGCATGGATAGCAGAAGACCCATAACTTTTGATATACTCATGCAAGTACGCGTTGTGCTCAGGGCCATCTGCTGGTCCACGTACGAGGCCAGGTTATTTTCATCAGCATTTTCCTTTGCATTCTTTGGCGCCCTACGCATTGGCGAGGTGGTCTGCGATCCGGTCCGGTCAGTAACGGTAGGGGGCTCCTTTTAGAGGATGTGTCTTTGGCCAGTTCAGAAGTTACCCTAAAAATCCGTAGTTCGAAGACCGACCAGCTCGGCAGAGGAGCCCTTGTCCGCCTACAGGCGACTCAGAGGCCCGGTCCATGCCCGGTTAAGGACGCTAGGAAGTTCCTCTGCCTAAGACAAAAAATAGCCGGCCCCTTCTTCATACATGCCGACGGCTCTCGCCTTACAAAACACCAGTTCACGAGGGTAATGCGCAAGGCTATTGCTGCCATTGGGCTTCCATCGAAGGCATACGCTGCTCACTCGTTCCGCATTGGGGCAGCCACCACTGCCACTCATATGGGTTTACCGGCCGAAAGGATAATGGACATGGGGCGATGGAAGTCGAATGCCTACAGGGGCTACATCCGGAAATCACGCTAATTCCCCCTCTTCATCTTTCACCCCCTTTCCACCCTCCCTGACCCGGCTCTCCTGCTCTCTTATTTTCCAGGTGGCGGTACAGTGCATATATGGATCTTCGGCCATAGCATCGTCCACTGGGCAAAGCTGCGGGCCTTTAGCAGAGGTTGCTGCCTTGATCTACAGCTCCCCAACAACGTCAAACTGTCCTGGTTCGCTCGGCGGGGGATGCGTTGGGAGGAATTCCTCCCAGCCATCTCAAATAAATTGGCAGCGCTAGGCCCACCCGAGGCGCTGGTCATCCAACTGGGAGAGAACGACCTGGCCTATCGAAAGGGGGTGGATGTTATGTGGCATATTGTTAATGATCTGGAGGCGTTGCGGGCCGCCTGCCCAAAGCTTACAATTATATGGTCATCTCTGCTGGAGAGGCGCAGTTGGCGGGACGCCTCAAACCCCGTGGCTGTCAATAGAGCCAGGAGGATTCTAGAGCGCTCGGTGGCGCGTAGAGTGACTGCAATGGGTGGTCTAGTCATCAAACACCCTGGCATCCATTTTAGCAGGGAGGCGCTCTACCGCAGTGATGGCGTGCATCTTTCTGATGATGGTAACGATGTCTGGTTGGCCGACATATTTAACGGGATCAGGAATTGGTTACAGGTTTGAGGGTATTGGCGGCGAGCCTGGCTCGGTTGGCGGTTAGGCATTGGCAGGGGTATTGTTATGGAAATGAGGTTGGGGGGAGGAAAGCCATCACCTCCCCCAAAGCTTGAAGGGTAGTTCGTTAAAGGACTCCAGGGGGTGTCGCCTCGTCCGAAACCTACGGAGGCTAGGGCCTAAAGCGCGCCCCCGAGCGGTAACCCCCTGGGGAGCACCCCAGGGATGTGCATCTCGGGGGCTCCTCCAGTTGGTGCTTAACCCTTCCCGGTTAGACCGGATAGTCTGTTAGGGCCAATGCCTAAAAGCCAATACCCTCTTTCTGTAATCAATAAAGTTGTGGCCATTTTTGCCCATTAACCTTTAATTCTGTGTCCGGTGTCCTTATTTACTTCATCTTGGGATGGGGCGGGAATAGCCACGCAAACCAGCTTAACCTTCCAAGCCTAGATTAAATTCTAACACTTACTGGATCTGGGGATTATTAGGGGTCTGGCATGCATAAACTCATACATACGTGATAGCATACAACTCACACATACAGAGGTTATAGTGATGCAAGATGATAGTGATGCAGCACCTTCAACATGTCTGGTGCTTCATGAAAAATAACAGGATACATCCCTGCCTCCAGGAGCTGACATGATAAAATTATATACAGTACGATCATGATTTGCATTGGGGAAGGGGGTATGTTCTGGGGATTGTAAAGGTAAAGGGACCCCTGACCGTCAGGTCCAGTCATGGACGACTCTGGGGTTGCGGCGCTCATCTCGCTTTACTGGCCGAGGGAGCTGGTGTTTGTCCACAGACAGCTTCTGGGTCATGTGGCCAGCATGACTAAGCTGCTTCTGGCAAACCAGAGCAGCTCACAGAAACGCCGTTTACCTTCCCACCGGAGGTACCTTCCCTTCCCTTCCCTTCCCTTCCCTTCCCTTCCCTTCCCTTCCCTTCCCTTCCCTTCCCTTCCCTTCCCTTCCCTTCCCTTCCCTTCCCTTCCCTTCCCTTCCCTTCCCTTCCCTTCCCTTCCCTTCCCTTCCCTTCCCTTCCCTTCCCTATTTATCTATTTGCACTTTGACATGCTTTCGAACTGCTAAGTTGGCAGGAGCAGGGACCTCAGGGATGCTCTTGTTGGGCTGGGAGGCTCTCAAGGGATCTTGTGGGGCTGTCCTAGTTCCCATAAGATCTTGCCAAAGCATTTCAGAATTTGCTTGAGAGCATCCCAGAGCCTGGTAGGCATTTAATTTGTGTGATTTCAACCAAACAGCCTTCAACCATGTAAGGCTGAAATCTTCACAACAGCCCTGTGAGGTGGGCTAAGCTGAGAGACAGGTTACATTACGTTGCTGTTTATTTATAAGCTGCCTTTCTGCCAAAAAGGCTCCCATGGTGGCTCCCAAAAATAAGTACAGACATACAAATGCAATAAGGCAAACACAAAATAATGAGAATACAAACAATACAAAGGATGTAAACAAAAAAACATTTCAATAGTACTGAGAAGCAAACAGATTCCTGTTCCTGAAAAAAAAGACAAATAACATTTCGTACAAAAATGTTAATAGAAGACAAGAATTCATAAGCAACATTTTCGCCTTATCAGGCCTGAGTGACTGGCCCAAGGTCACCCAGTGACCTCCATGGTCAGGTGGGGATTTGAACCTTGGTCTCCCAGATC
Organism: Podarcis cretensis; assembly: GCF_951804945.1. NCBI lineage: Eukaryota > Metazoa > Chordata > Lepidosauria > Squamata > Lacertidae > Podarcis > Podarcis cretensis. The sequence continues at coordinate 36,135,478 of NC_137177.1, forward strand.
CTAGTTTGACATTCTAACTACTATGCCACTGCTGAACCAGTATAGCCCCTCTGGGCCTGTGTAGCACTCCTTCAGTTATAGCATTCGGGTCCCCAGGATTATAAACTCTGTTCCCAGGAGAGAAAATGTAAATTCTAGAAAAACTCTTTTTAAAGTTACTAAATTTTAATTACTAAATTGCTTTTTAAAATTACAAAAGGTAATCTCATTCCACAAAGATAATTGCACCTATACACATAAAACATAAAATGAATGTCACAATACAAATAATACATAGCCAACTTAAAGCTCAGGAAGCATAAATTTGTGACTTCCTAGGTATCCTTGGTTACTGTTATTACTCATAAGAGAAATGTCAAGTAACAGAAGTGGAAAAAATTGTATAAGATTGACCTTTATCTTGGAATTTTATAATCTAATGATTAACAAACAAGCTCCATTTTTGCAATAAATATATTTTGTGCTTGTCCTTCAGGTATCATTTGTGGAAAGTTTTGTAACAATGCTGTCCCAAACCTTCCCGCACCATTGCAATATGGTACATCTGATATCCAATTCTTTATTAAGTTCTAGCTTAATTAAGTTTTATCCCCCATCACCCTCCTTATGATTTAGGGGATGTCCTGCCTGAGTCCTCCCACTTTTGCCTTGCATCTGTCGACCTCAACTTTGTCTCCTGCCTTTTCGCCTTCCTTGGGCAAATGGATGCCCCAGAACCATTAAGGTTTATGACGCGTTTGTCAATAAAAGGAAAGGGAATGACAAATCTCCCCCAATGAAGTATGCTCTGAGCCGTATAAGAAGGGGTGTTGCACATAATGAAAGCGGACAGTTGATCAATAAGGAGTAACACAGAGGGAACCATTCATCTGGCAAAAGAGAGGCCGGAGTGGCCTTCTCAGAGCCAAAGCCATTTTCCTGTCCTTTGTCAGGATTTGTTTTCTTGGCTTTTGCATAGGAACATAGGAAGAGCCCTGCATCTGCATCAGGACCATGACCCATCTCGTCCAGCATCCTCTTCTCGCAGTGGCCAACCAGATGTCTCAGTGGAAAGTGCCTTCTACCAACTGCGGTTGGTTTGGCAGCTCCGGCCCTTCCTGGACTGGGAAAGCCTGGCCACAGTAGTTCATGCCTTGGTTACTTCAAGATTGGATTACTGCGACATGCTCCATGTAGGGTTTCTCTTGGGCTTGACCAGGAAGCTGCTCTTTGTGCAGAATGCTGCAGCACGATTGCTGACAGGAGTGAGGCCTGTGCTCAGAGATCTGTGTGGGTTGCCAATCTGCTATTGGGCCAAGTTCAAGGTGTTACTATTAGTATATAAAGCCGTTTACAACTTGGGACCAGTTTAACTGCAAGATTGCCTTAACTGCAAGAATTGGCCCTGTTACAGATACCACATAAGGCCCATTCCATATTTGTAAGACATGGATCTTTTACTGTGGCAGCGTCTACACTTTGGCAGCATCTACACTTTGGGATACCAGGCAGGTGCCTTCGCTGTACTCTCTTCAGTGTCTGCTGAAAACCTTTTTGTTTAGACAAGCCTACCAAGATGTTTAGAAAGTTGTGTCCATTTTAATCTATTTTTAGTCTATTGCTTTTTTAAAAAACTTTCTGAAAGTCTTAAATGATCATTGTTAACTTTTATTATGTTTTATCCTTTTCGCAAACTGCTTTGGGTTTTTCTTTTTACAATCAAGTACTGGGTGAAATTTATGAAATAAATACTAATTGGAAATCTCCAACAGCGGAGGCACTGACATCATGGCTAGAAGCCAGTCATAGCCTTATATTCCATGAATTTATCTAAACCTCTTTTAAAGCTGTCCAAGTTGGGTGGCCATCACTACATCTTATAATAGCAAATTTCATAGTTTAGCTATGCACTGTGTTAATAAGTCCTCCCCCCATCCTGATATCACGAATGCAAATATTTCTCTAAAGGCAGCTGTGGCTGGGAAGTGGCTTTGGTGGGCTCATCAGACTTCAGCTTGCAGCCGCTCAGTGGCATCATTATTGCTAAAGGAATCGGGGGAAATTTTGTCGCTAAGAAACTTTGTCACTTCAGCACAACACAAAGCACGGCCTTAACATATCTGCCTGTCAGCAGAAAAAGGAGAGGGAGGGGAGGGGAATTGAGGCAGAGGAGAGGAGGTAGCTTTTGAGGGAAGTCTGTAATGAAAAGGTTAGGTGATCTATTGAGGATAGAAGATAGGATGAGAGGACATCATGTACCGCTCAATTTTAGTGAAAGTTGCATTTAACAAGGTAACCTGGGGAACCAGACCTGAGGAGCTATCGCTTGCTGTGGATGAGCTATTGATTGCGGCAAATGAAGGACAGAAAGGAACGAGGGACCAGTGGATGCTGGAGGTGACTTTGGGACCACAAAGAACATCCCAAACTAAGATGCTAGTCTTGCAGAAGAGGGCAAGGTTGGCTTTGGGCTCTGTGAAATGAAATAATTCTGATCCCACATATAACTTCCTAGTGCCCTATCAAGCAGATTTAGGTAGATATACATCCAGTGTTTTGTTTCCGGCGGAAATATGCTTGTTATTACATGGAGTAGTTTGAGATAGGAGGGTGGAAATCAGTGAACGCCCTGTGGATGGTGATTTGAAGTCCATGGAGAATCAAAATGAACACATTATTTATTTACACTTGTCTCCCCAACCAGATGTTTTGGGAAACAATTCCCATCAGCCCGAGCCAGCAAATGATGGTGGAATGGTGTTAAAGCCTGGGGTCTGAGGAATCCAAAAGAAAGACTAGTTTGAGACAAATCTTGCTAACATTTCCAGGAGATGGGCCCTGAGACAGCTCATCTTGTCCATTCCACCCCGGCCTGACCACTGGCTGTTCTGATCAAGGCTGGGAGAGGCTTCACCAATATGCTTTATGTGCCATCACTGAGGGCACTTATCCCACCCTGGCTCCACAGAGGAGTGAATCCTTCCTTTGCTCCCTTGGAGTTTACTGGCAGCTGCTCAGTTCAGACCAAGAGGGATGCAAACTCTGTTAGAAACAGTTCATCTCTAATTCTAATATAAATTCAAGAGGATTCCAGCAGGGCTGTGTTTGCTAATTTGAATGACTGACAGCCAAGTGTTAGCTGGAAATGCTCTTCGTTTCAATAAACTGTCACGCTGACTCTTGAAAGGAAAACAATTGTACCTGTCACATCACCTGAGATAACCTTCAGTGGCGAGAGTGTTCCTCTTTTGTCAGGGCGATAAAGCCGGTGTTGATATGTAATATACTGAGCCCGTCAAGCAGCCTTGCGGATTGTCTCTCCATTTGCTAATTAATTTTATCAGGCTCGTCATCTTTTTTGCTCAAGCCCAGGCAATCCTAAGCCTTGCAGAATTGATTTTTTTTTTTTTTTACTAGCTGAGGAATGGTGGAGAAACTTCTTTGTGCTAGGCAGGCAGCTGACAAGATTGCTGAGAGGCTGCTCTCTGTGTGCAAAGTTGTGGTGCAGCAGGAAACTCTCCAGAGCTCCCAGCATGCTAAGCTTGTGTAGAGTGTAGCACAGCCCTATAAAGCAAAAGCAGTGGTCCTCTGAGTGGGTGCTTGAGAGGTGGTCCTTTCCTTATTGCAGGGCTACCTGGACTCCAGATGGTGGCTGGAGCAGCATTCTGAGCTCATTGCTTTGTAGCCGTCCCAGCAGAGAGCTCTCCATGGTCCTGACCATTAGCATGTGAGCCTGCAGTGAGCTTCTGACTTGCCAGGACATCCCTGTGGGCTTCAGCTTGGAACTGGACAGTTTGGCAGCTTGACTTGTAGTCCAGGCAGGGAGGATTATCCTGGCCAGAAGCTGTCCCACAAAGCTGAGAAAGAGCCAACTATCTGTCAGCATTTGGGCCTGTGAGGCTTTCTGTAACCACATTGTCCAGGAAGGATGATGGTGTTTTGGAGGCCCTGCTAGCTAACTTCAAATTAACTCTCAGATTCTCCAGATGTGCTTCCCGCCTGCCTTCCAAATTTATCCATAAGCTCCTAAAAAAACACCATTGCTCTGGGACTCATCTGGATGACAGCTTTTTGGACTGTTGATTTGGCAGTGCAGCACACAAGCTGGAACATTGCTGGCCCCAGCTGGGACACCTCTGTGGGGAGGACGGTGGGAAACTGCTCCCCTCTCAGCAGTGACCCTCAGTGAGCAGCGACAGCAGTGTGCTAATTCTTGGAACTAGATTCATCAGTCATTCCCCCCTCCCCCCTTCCTTCCTTTCTGATTACTGCTCCTAGGAAAGTTTTTGCCAGCTTTTCCTATTTGGGTGTTTTTTTGTGTGTTTTTTTTAAGAAACTGTCCACTTGGAAGATTTATGGCTTCCAGGGTTTCACTCCCCCCTCCTACTTGTTCTTTCTTTGCTTTTGCATTGCACAAAACATCTGCTTCCATTCAGTCCTGTGTCAGCCTCCTGCGCATGTTGCTGTCGCAAAATGGTGCTTGCTGCCTTTTACAAAGCAGCTGGAGGCAGGATCCAGGAGGAGCACCTTGTACTGCAGCAGCAGCAGATTCCTCATCCAGCTGGTGGAGCAGGCACTTTTGTTGTGCAATTGTCTACTGCACAATGAAGAGCAGGGCGGGGCGAGGGGTAAGACCACAAAATTGCTATGGTTACAGTTGCTAAATGTATCACTGGTCCTAAGAAGCAAAGATGTATTAAAAGTCGGCCGCAGGTGCATGAGACCTAGATGAGGCAGAGGGACAAGTAGAATTGGTGGCTTGAGGATAGTTCAGAGGCAAAGGTGGAAGAGGTTCAGATGAGACTGGAAGGTGGTCCAGGAAAGGACTTGAAGGAGCAGAGTAAATGAAAAAGAGAGAGTGAATGGAGGAAAGTTTCTCTCTCTCTCTTCTATCACTAGAACTTGTGTACATTGCAACAAAGCTGAATGATTGAAGATTCAGGGCACATAAAAGAAGTACCACTGGAATGCTTCTCAGTACCAGTTGCTTAAAACCACAGGAGATCCTGCTTGCTGGTTTCCAACAGGCATCTGGTTGACCATTGTTAGAAGAGGATGCTGGACTAGATGGGCCATTGGCCTGAGACATCAGGCTGTTCTTGCATTCATGCATTCTTATGTTCTTATAGGACTTAACTCTCAGGGGTCCTTTACCTTTAGGTTCTTATAAAGGAGACTAATGCTGCCTATGATGGATCAGATGAAGGTGCATCCAGATCATAGAATCGTAGAGTTAGCAGGGTCCCAAGGGTCATCTAGTCTAATTCCCTGCAATGCAGGAATCTCAACTAAAACATCCATGACAGATGACCATCCAACCTCACCTTAAAAACCTCCATTGAAGGAAAGTCCACAACCTTTTCTGTTAAATAGCTCTTACTGTCAAAAAGTTATTCCTGCTTAGTTGTAATCTCCTTTCTTGTAATTCGAAGACATTGATGCCTCTGAGAAACTTGCAAATAAACCAACAAGGAGATAGCCCTTCCTTGTCACTTGCCCGTAGCACCTGGGGACCAGAAGTAGAGAAAGCTGCTGAAGATGGAGGTTGCATTTCGATGACTAATAGTTTAGGTGACTAATAGTTATGCATAGACACATCACCCCAATATATGAAGGCAGGCCATTGTATCCCAGATATGAGGAGTGGAGGAGGCTTTGGAGGAAAGGGAGAGGAGGGTCCCTATGTTTGATCAGGAAGGTAGGAGAAAGAAGATGCACATGAGAAGTGGAAGAAAGGAAGCCAACACCAGTTGGGAAATCTGGAAAGCTGGGCCTGGGACCATGATATCAATGCAAAGGCATCTTGGGCACAATGTGGCTCCTGTCCAATTGGCCACTGAGAGAACAGGATGCTGTACTGGATGGGCTATTGGCCTCATCCAGCAGGGCACTTCTTATGTTCTTATCACAGTGGTGGCCCTACCATTAGGGATTGTGAAGCAGCTGCTTCAGGTGGCAGATGCTGAGGGTGTGGAGGCAAGATGTTGGGAGGTCAGAACTGGGTGGGCCATGGGCCCTTCCCTGCCCTGTTTCAGCTAACCTGTGCAGTGGAGGATGCTGACCAGGGCTCAGCATCAGAGGAAGACTCAGCTGACAGTCTGTTTGGAATGGAAGAGTGGTGCATCACTGTGTCCTTTGCCTTAGTCTGCAAAGCATATTGGATCAGCTCCAGAATGCTGAGTCATGGCTGGGAGTGAGCCAGCTGACATCCTATTCCTCTCCCTCCCTCCACTCCCCCAAACCATAGGGCTTGTCATGTGACCTCTATCACACAACCCAGGAGGGGCACATCCTGACCCTTGGTGTAATTACATTGATGGTGGCTGCTCCAGAGGACCCTGCTGGCTTGCAAAGGGGAGAGAAAACTCATTGCAATGACATGACGTTTTTGTCAGAAAGCTGAAACTTGATCAATAGCTGATTAATCTGGTGGAGAAATTAATGTATTAAAAGTTGTGATTGATGTCAAATACATTTTCTCTTGCCTATCGATCTTCCCTTACTTTTAGGCTAGACGTGCCAAAATGGTAGAGCCCAGAGACGGCAAGAGCCGCAAGTACATTCATCTCTTTAATTCTTATGGGTATAATTTACTAAGCACTGCAATGGACTGAGTTAAATGTGGTGCCATTGATCTGACTGCTGAATTGTCTGATTTGATTGGCGCTATGTCCAACTCAATAGAAAACACTACTGGGTCAATAAGTAATGCTAGTAATTGGATAGCTGTTTTCTGAAGAAAGATTGCCTGTGTTTAATGAAAGAGAGGCCGCTCGCTCCCCTTATTCTCTCTCTACAGGGATTTCATGAATTTATTTTGGATTTGCTTGTGTGTCAGGAGAGATCTTAAAATGCATCAAAAGGCAGCTTGGTCTAACCCCAATGCTGAGTGTCTACCTCCTCCTCCATCACCAGGCCATCCTCCATACTATATTTCAACAGCCTAAATCATGGTGTGTCACAAGCAGAGAGAAGGTTTCTTTGTTTATTGCGTTTTTATCCCACCTTCTTCTCCAAGGAGATCAGGATGGTGTACATTGGTGTACATCCCTCATTTAATCCCCCAAACCGTGTGAGATAGATTTGGCTGAGGGGCCAAAGCTCACCCAGTGAGCTTCATGGGGATTTGAACCCTGGTCTCCCAGGACCTAGCCTAACACTAATCACTACACCCCACTGGTTTATGCTTAATAGCATTTGTCTTAGAACTCTTCAAAGGGTCATAGCAGGACATACTCTGGAGATGGGGTTGTCATCTATTGGCTTTTACTCACCCACTGATATTAATAGACCAACACCATTAATTTAAATGGGTCTACTCTGAGTAAAACGTAGCTGAAAACAATCCCCCTTTTTTTGTTCTGGCGTGATGGTAGTCATCTGAGCATGGAGGGTCAGTATGTGTATCCTGTTAGCATTTGGAGTTAGAATGCTGACAGAAGATGAACTGAATGCTGAATCCCTATTGGAGGAGCACACTTTACCCTGGATATAATCTGACTTTATAAAAATAAGAAAGCTATGTTTATTACAGGTAATGATAGAAAAGATCCTAGTTCTAGCTACAATGAGCCTTTCTTGCTCTTGAATTGCAGGTGAAGAGAGATCCAAAAACAGGAAGGGAGGCAAGGATGGGAAGTTAGGTCAGCAACCCTAAGAGTATCAGTCTAACACTGGAGGAAGTTCAATCAGTCAGCACAGGAAGTACAATCTAGGAAGCCTGGAGGTTCCTCTCTATCTACCCTTACCATGCAGTCAGCCCATCAGCCTACAGTACAAGTTGAGTTGCAGCCTAACACTTCTAACCTGTCCTTTGTCATATCACTTACTTTGGGTGATTTAGACTTGGCCCTTCTTTCCAGCCGAGAATCTACCTTCCTGGAAGCTGATGCAATATCTGTTGTCAGGGGCAGGGCAGCTGGATGTGGTTTGGGGAAAACAGCCTCATTGGTCAAATGTGAGAGGGCTGGTGGGCCAAATTTGGCCTGAGGGCTAGAGGTTCCCCACTCTTGTTCTGGATTGCTTTTTCTTTCTTTTCTAAAGCAGTCTGCATTTTTAACTAGATAAATGGTTTATAAATGAGTTTGTAAAAGGAAAATGTTTGATATGGAAATGAAAACACTAAACGAGCAGCATTTCATTCCAGATGCTCTATTGAGAGTGAAGAGGGAGAAGCACCACAATAGGAAGGCTATTGATAAGCTAGAAAATGTGCAGAGGAGGGTGACCAAGATGATCAATGGTCTGGAAACCAAGACTTAGGAGGAACAGTTGAGAGAGTTGGGTATGTTTAGCTTGGAGAAAAGAAGACTAAGAACCACCTTCAAATATCTGAAGGGCTATCACATGGAAAGATGGAGCAAGCTTGTTTTCTGATGCTCCAGAGGGTAGGACCTACACCAATGGATTCAAATTATGGATTCCAACTAAACATCAGGAAGAACTTTCTGATGGTAATAGCTGTGGAACAGTGAAACAGACTCCCTGAGAAGGTGATGGGCTCTCCTTCATGGGAGGTTTTTAGCAGAGGCTGGATGGCCATCTGCCAGGAATTCTTTAGCTCTGATTTCTGAATTGCAAGGGGTTGGGCTATATGACTCTTAGGGTCCCTTCCAATTCTACAATTCTGGCCTGTGCATGGGAGCTCTGTGGCCTAGTGCATTGCACATGGTTGATCACACAGAGCATTTGCAAAGTTCCAGAGCCTTTGCACTGAAGCCTCAGCAAGAGAGCCACCCAGGAGATCATGTCCCACAAAAATTGCTGGAAAGAGGTGCCCTTTGAGTTTCTCATATGAGGCCCCCAAAGGCCACCACCACTTTTTCTTTTTGCTGCTTTGAAGACCCTCTCCCTTCCCTGCATTTCTGAATGAAGCCCAACAAAGGCATTTGAAAAGACCTTCCATATTAGTGTAATCAAGTGTTTGTTTTTTAAATCATCATCATCATCATCATCATCATCATCATCATCATTCTATTTTGTCACTGGATGAAAAACTAGGAGGCTTAAATTTACCATACCAGTCATTCCGGAAGCAGCACATCTGGGAGGTCATTTTTATGCCACTGAACAGTAAAAAGGAAAAAGGCAAGGCATAATGGACATCAAAGCCTGTTTCCATTTGCTGCTGCTGCATAGATGGCCCCATCAACACCACTTTCTAAATTATGATAAATTGGAACACTCTGGTGAGCAGCATGGGGTTGAGAAAACTGTGGGGAAATGGCATATCTGGGAGGTTTCTGCTTTTTAGTGGTGATGATTGTCACCCGCAGGTGAAGTGTGTTAATTATTTATTTCGGCTGGTGGCTCTCCTTGCTCTCTAGCTTGAATGTGATGTTTTTAAGAAATCATAATGGACACTGATGGCACCAGTGACCTTTGGAGTGGGGTGGAGGGAAGTGAAGGCTCTTTTTAGCACCCCCCATACCTTCCAACGCACAGACTCAGCTCATAGGCCCTGGTAGTGTTGGTCTGAAGCTGCCTGTCTCAAACAGCCCACAGCAGCCACTTAATTGGTGTTCAGACAATTGTGACAACGTGCCTGGTTGTGACAGCAAGAAAAAGCTCTTAGAGGTGTCACTCCCCTCTCTGGGCTGCCTCTCGCCAAGAGCCGAGGCCTTCATTTACCACCAGCGAGGCAGCTTCCTTGTCCGGGCCTGTGGAAATGTCAACTCTGGTCGAGCCTCTCAAAGGAAGGATTTCTCAAGAAAACACACAGTCTTGAAATCAATTTACTTCTTGGGCTTTTTGCAGTTTCTTCTTAAGCTGTTAGCTGGGTCCAGTTGGGAATTCATCCACCAGGCTTAAAGAACTGTCAGTTTGTAGCTTGTCGGGCTGCAGCAACCTCTCATTCCTTTCCGTCCTTGGCAGTCCAAATGGTGGCGGTGTTCCTGTTAGTGTCAGACAGCGGTGCCTGGGCTGAGTGTCACTGCGACGACAACAGCGACAAATATGGTGCCTTAATTGCAAACAGGGAGGGGGATAGGGAGAAGGCTGTTACAAGCAGGCAAGGAAAAGAGCCACTCTCCCATAAAAATTACCTCCTCTGACACACTCATTCAACCAAATGACTGGATTCCTCCTCCACCTCAGTCTGTTAAAAGTTACTTCTTCCTATTAAGACTTACACAGGGTTGAAGAAGTAGAATTACAGAAACTGTTGCCTATAATGTGTATTACAGAAATACCTATTTACACCTTACAGCAAGGAAAACTACCAACAACATTCATCTAGTTCTGGGTAAACATACCTAAAATGATTACATTTCCACACACCACCAGAGTGTTCCAGAGTTGGGAGGACCTGACTGTAAAATCACACTGGAACATCCCATGAAAATTAACTCTGTTCAAATAGGAGTGTGCATAATCTGTTGATTTTGTTTCCTCTGAGATTCTCAATTCCTTAAGTTTTATTTCTGATTTCAACACTAGTTTGCAAATTATTATTATTATTATTTTGGGGGGAGAAAGTCATGGTGAAATTTCATCAGCATTTTCATTCACATTTCTCCTAAGACCACATCTGTACTATGCATTTTTATTGATTTTATACAGAAAAACTCATGGACATCCAGTGAAGGTGAAGGTTGGAAGATTCAGAAAATACTTTTTCATGCAGTGCATAGTTAAACTACGGAACTCATTTCCACAGGCAGTGATGGCAACCAAGTCAGATGCCTTTAAAAGACTATGAACAAATTTATGGAGGAGAAGGCTATCAATGGCTACTAGCCATGATGATTATATATTCCCTCTATTATCAGAGGTACCATTCCTCTGAACACTAGCTTCTAGGGAACACAAATGGGTGAGGGGAACTATTGTGCTCATGTCCTGTTTGTGGGCTTTGCAGGAGCACCTGGCTTGCTATTGTGAGAAAAGGACTATGCAGGTTTTGGTCTGGACCAGCAGCCTCTTACGTCTTCTTTATGAGATTGCCTGTCAAGAGGAAAAGCAAGGCTCAAAAGAGTCAAAAGACTCCATTCGAGAGCAACAATGTCAGAAAACATGAATTTGTGAAATGCAGATCAAGCATATTCTCCTCTCTTTTCTCCACAATGCTGCTCACTCACACATGAATGCTCATTTTCTGAAGGCTGGTTGTCTCCCATGCACACACTCACTGCTTGACCGCTGCAACATGATGGCTTGCTTGTATGAGGGGCCACAAGGGAGTACTTTCACAACACTTCAAACCCGACGCTGTTCAATAAGTCACTTCCCATGCTCAGCAGCTGCTCATAATGTTAGCAAGTACACAGCAATCAAGGGAAGAGATGTCAAGCATTGGACATGCATCATTTATTTATTTATTGTATTTATCTCCCTCATTTTTCTCCAAGGAATTCAAGGTGATATACATGGTGTCCCCCCCCCCCATTTAAACCCCACAACCACCCCTGTGAGGTAGGTTAGGTTGAGAGACAGTGATTGGCCCAAGGTGAGCTTCATGGCCAAGTGGGGATTTGAACCCTGATCTCTCTCAGCTCCTAGTCTGACACTCGGACCACCACACCACATGGCTCTGTGTGAACCATGCTCTAACTCTTGTCCCCATCACACCCCTGCTGCTTAAGTAACACGTGGATTGCCAGCAGTAGAAGACTTTTGTATCATATGATGGTCAGGGGAACAGCTGGCTGGGCATCATCACCAAGGACCCTCTTCTGCCATAAGCTGCCTGTTATCAGTGGCGTAGCAAGGTCAGGTGGTACCCAGTGCGGAGAATTTATTGTCACTTATTAAAAGAAGGAAAAATAAGATACAGTTGCAAATGTTATTTTCTGGTTTATTTACTTAACATTGTGAGCATAAGCACTTAAAACATTTCCCCCCTAACTTTGTCCTCTGTGCTTGAGAAGAGCTGTGTGGGCGAGGGTGGGACTGTGGCTGAAGCCTTTGCTGGGCAGGTGCCTTGTTCGCCAAGCCTGCCTCACCTTTCCCTCACTAAGCCACCGGGGCAAGAGAGGGGTCTGCTGGCATGCCTTTGCCTGGGCAGGAGCCACCACAGCTGTGCGGCGAATATAGGCAGGGAGGCAAGATAGTGTTCTGAGTGTTCGTCGCTTCCTTCTTGGGCTCCATGGTAGTGAGTGGGGAAGAGGTGGAAAGGGACGGAGGGTGGGAGGATGAATGAAGGCAGACATGAGCCACCTTGTGCTGTGCTCCTGAGGGGACTTCCTTGGAGGAAGCCCCGTGGGTGACTGGCAGCTGAGCCCAAGGGGGACGCTGCATCCCCTCAGCTTGAAACCGGATGCACCAGAACCGCTCTTGCCTCTTTGCCCTGTAGGTATGGAAGGAGGGAGGAGAATCCCAGAGAAAACAGGCTCGTGACACATATTTTTGCCATTTTGTCACCCTCCTCAGTGATGACACCTGGGGCGGCCTGCACCCACTGCACCCCCTTCTTATGCCACTGCCTGTCATGGGTACCATGGCACCAACTGGGATGAGGCAGGGCAGACGAGATATGGCAGAGCAGTAGAACCCAAAGCTGGGGGCAAGGAAAGCCCAAGCAGAGAGATGTCCACTGTTTTGTTGCCAGATAGCAGAGAAGGAGAGAGGAGCCTCTCTGAGTCAGCCTCTGTTCTGTCCCTTGAGAGTGATGTTCCCACGGTAGCCAAGAAGGAAGCTGGCCAATCAGCAGGGCTGGCTGAGTCAGAGGTTGATGGAGAGTTCAAAGTAATGACTCAGGTCCTGTCTCCAAGGATGCACCACTGATTGTCAGTGTTGAGGTAGAAATTCTGCAAACTCATTATCAGTGAGGCCAGTTTCAGCCTGACCACAAAACCCGTTTTGGAGGAACCTAGTGCTGACTGTTAGAGTGAAAAACAACTCTAGATAAGGTGCAAGGAGGGCTCTGCATGTATAGTAAAAAAAAAAAAAAAAGTTGAGTAAGTGTTTTCAAGGACTTTAGTTGGATGATAAATAGTGAGCTGCTAGGTGGTTGGCTACAGAATAAGCAGCCAAGATGACATATTTTTCCCATATAGGGTGTGTGGTAATGGAAATGCTCTTGCAGGCTCTTTGAACCCTTTCTTGGAATGCATTAGTGAATAAAGTCTGAGTAATTGGGAATTTGGTGTGACCCTTAATGGAAATTTTATCCCATGCTGTGAACAGACCTGCCCGCCCACCTGAAGCAGGGCATGCTACCAAGCACAGTCTTCTTGCTAGGGGTGAGAATTGTGTGAAGGACTGAGCCCACCCTGCTCTTCAAAAATCAAACACGAGGGGAATGTCAAGTGCTGGGAACGTCTTAGCTCCCACCTAGCCATGAATCTGAGAACTTATGAATCATGTACCCTGTACTTTGAACTAGTGTTCATGCTGAAGTCATGTGCTGATTTCTTGACTAAAGCTTTCTGGTTTTCTCAAGCTGAGAGCAAGAACTCCATGCCTGACGGAGGGAGCCAGGACATCACTTTGAGGAGATTTCACCCCTCCCATATCCAAGAATCTGCTGATGAGTCTGGTGATTTTCCAGAGAGGAGGGACGGTGTTCTGCTCTCTACTTATTCCGCTCCAGCCTAACATCAGTCAGTCAGTCAGTCAGTCAGTCAGTCAGTCAGTCAGTCAGTGAGTGTGTCAGAGTGAGAGAGACTGAGTGTTAGAGATTGTGTGTATAGATAAGGTTGCTGCTAAGAGCAGCTGCAGACACTCAGTGCAGTTCAGCATTTTAGTTTAGACCTCATTTAGCTCTGTACATAGTTGTGTATAATAGTTGTAGATAGAATAAAGAAGATATTCTACAGAGCTGCTCTCCGAGTCGTTTATGCACTGCTGTACTCTGCTATACTCTGCTGTGTGACGACTGTCTTCTTGTGGAAGTGAATCCGGTGCTCACAACTCTAAGCTGTGAGTCCACAGCACTTTGACCTGTTCCTGTGCAGAAGGTGGTCTCTGGAAGTGCTACCCAGCTCCCCTAGCCCATTCGGGGCTGAAGTGTATGAGTCCAGTTAGTGGCACTGGCTCAAGGGCGATGCTGACAGACTTCACACCCTCAGAGGTGCTGCTGTCCCCCATGGACAGCCACATTCTCTCTCTTCCCTCAACTACCACATTCCCATTCAGAAGAAACCCACAACCAGCTTTCTAGGCATTTTTGCTGGGAAGAAAGCCTTCCCTCCCAGCCCTTGTCTCCTTTGATGGCATTCAGCTCGGAGGCAGAGGTGTCATTCTCATGCAAGAGATTTTTGCTGCTCTTCATAATGTTCTGTATTGCAGTTGAAAGGGGAACAAGCCACAGCTTTGGCAGCAGAAAATTGAATTAGCTTGGCAGCACCATGACACAAAATAAGACAGATATTGTACAGAAATATAATTGAAGCCGTATTATTCAGCCATCCTGCGAGGTTATTTGTCAGCATACGGGCTGCACGTTACAAATTAAAATGGCTATTGATTCTAAAGTTGTTTTAAAGTATTTTCTACCTCCAGCTCCTTTGAAACAATTATCTTGAACTGTCACCAAAGAGCTGAATCTCGGTTTTAACCAGGCCCTGGGAAGATAATGTATTTTCACTACATCTTGGCGCTTGGCGGACAACTCAGATTATACGCTTTTAATAGGTTGCTTGTTCTGCTCGGGACAATGGGGAGAAATGAAGATGAAATGCCATGATATGGAGGGGGCTGGCTGAGGCTGGGAGGAAGCAGGGTGGAACGCTGCATAGTTTGCACTCAAGGCAACCCCCCACCTCCCGCCAAGCCAGAAACTATTGCTCTCTGCTCGTCTCCCTTTGTTCTGCTGAACAGGAACAGCAGGAAGATGGGGAGCTGCCTTACACTGAGTCAGACTCCTTGATCCATCTATCTCAGTACTGGCAGCAGCATCTCCGCAGGGTTTCAGGCCAGGATTTCTCCCAGCCCAACTTAGAGATGCCTGGGGGGGGGGGTTGAACTCGGGACATTCTGCATGCACAGCAGGTGCTCTGACTCTGAGAGGCCCTTGTCAAAGTTTTGCAGGACTGTGGATTTTGTGGAAGGTTTTGCTCTCTTGATAACCACTCAGGGGTGTTGTTGTTGTTTAGTCATTTAGTCGTGTCCGACTCTTCGTGACCCCATGGACCAGAGCACGCCAGGCACTCCTGTCTTCCACTGCCTCCCGCAGTTTGGTCATACTCACGCTGGTAGCTTCGCGAACACTATCCAACCATCTCATCCTCTGTCGTCCTCTTCTCCTTGTGCCCTCCATCTTTCCCAACATCGGGGTCTTTTCCAGGGAGTCTTCTCTTCTCATGAGGTGGCCAAAGTATGGGGTGTCTTGGTCTAATAAATCTCCAGGAGGTAGTAAGTTTCTTCAGGGTCTGCCCTAAACATTTTGGTGCCTGAGATAAAAAAACCTAAACTCACCAGGAAGCAGAGGTGGATTATGGGGAGCGCAACCAGGTCAGTCAAACTGGACACAGAGCCTTGAGGGGTGCTACAAGTAGTATGTAGAATGGAAGGCGAGAGGCGGGGTGGGGGTACTGAATTTTGGTGTCACACAGGGTGCCGCTGAAATTTGAGATCCACCACTGCAGGAAGTCCCCCTGTGCAAATTCTCCTATGGCAATGAGTTTGCTCTGCACCTCAGCTGGGTTCTTCCTCTGCTTCTGCCCCTCAAAATTCCCCCACCTCTAATTCACCATCTACACTTGAGCTGCATTTCTGGGGAGTTTCTTCCCACATGGGCATCTTACTTAAATTATCATTATTTATTACATTTATACTCCCTTCCTCCCAGAAGGGTAGTTATCCCACTCTTTTAACCTGTAATCAACCCTGTGAGGCAGGCTAGGCTGAGAGAAGATGGGGAGGGCTTGCCCAAGTCCAACCAGTGTGCTTTGTGCCTTCAATCCTATCCACTAGGTGGCTACACTGGCTACTTTTTCAAAAAGCAAAGGCTGAAAGTCTCACGAGGTCAGCCTTTCCCAACCCAGTGCCCTCCAGATGTTGTTGACTACAACTCCCATCATCCCCTGTCTTCTGATGGGAGTAGCAGTCCAACAGCTGGAGGACACCAGATTGGCAAAGGCTGATGTGGCTGAAAAGGTCTGTCCTTGTAGTGTTAAGACTATACAGAAGTCTAGCGTCCAGATCAAGGGAAATAATGGCACCACTCTATTCTGTTTTGGTCAGACTCCACCTGGAGTCCAGTGTCTAGTTCTTAAACCACAGTTTAAGAAGGATATTGACAAGTTGGAATGTGTGCAGAGGATGGCAACCAAGATGATAATGGATATGGAAAAGAAGTCTTATGAGAAACGGTTGGGGGAACTGGGTATGTTTAGCCTGGAGAAGAGAAGACTGAGAGGTGATATGAGAGACACCTTCAAATATCTGAAGGGCTGTCACATGGAAGATGGAGCAAGCTTGTTCCCTGCTGCTCCAGAGGGTAGGACCAAATGAATGGATTCAAATTACAAGGAAGAAGATTCCAATTAAACATTACAAAGAGCTTTCTGATGGTAAGAGCTGTTCAACAGTGGAATGGACTACCTTGAAGGTGGTGGACTCTCCTTCGCTGGAGGTCTGGAGAGTTTGAATGACCAATTGCCAGGGATTCTTTAACTGTGATTCCTGTATTGCAGGGGGATGGACTAGATGACCCTTGGGGTCCGTTCCAACTCTACAATTCTATCATTCTATCTGTAGGGCACCAGGTTGGCAAAGGCTGATGTAGATGAAAAGGTTTGTCACTGTAGCAATAAGGGGGCTCATAGTGGACAGCAAAAAAGGGGGTGAGGGGAGAACAAATCTTGTCCCCACTTCATGGTAACTGACTTTAATACATGCTCTTTCTGTCAGGATTTTGATTAGAGCCCTCCTCCCACTTATTACTCTATAATTTACACACTGGGTTGAAGTAACAAAAGTGCTAACAGACATCATTAAACTTTTACCCACCTAATGGCACCTGAGATTTACCCCCCCCCCAACCTGATGAGATTACCTTGCCCCATAAAAGGAAGAAAAAGGGAGAGAAGAGACAGGCCTTGCAGGATGCCAAATTAGTTTTAAGAAAGTATTAGAGCCGAGGATTCTAAAGGAAGATAAAGCTTGCAGATAGCAGCTGCTGGGTAGAAAATAATGGAGTTCCAGAGGCAGTTTCAGGGTTTGAGTGAGCGCGAGAGAAGCAGGTGGAATGTGTTCGACAGGCACGGGAGGACGGATAAAACAGGGCCCTGACAGGCTCTTTGAAGAAATAAATAGCATTTCAGAAGATGGACAGCAGCAGGCTCCACACCGGAATTGTTGGCCCCTCGATCCCTTTACAATGGGAGGAAAGCTACCAAACTGCAGGCATGTGGGGTGTAGGGACCACAGCAGTAGCAAATGGTTAAGGCTGCCCCACATACGCACACTGGACCCCCATACAACTCATTCCCCAGTGCCACCTAGTTCTTTAAAAATAATTAACCAAGGAAGGGGTAAACATTGCAAATAACATCACATTTAGTTTAGGAATGAACAAATCTTGCCATTTTGGGTTTCTCTAAACATTTGCTATGATAGCCACCTTCAAATATCTAAAGGGCTGCTACATGGAAGATGGAACAAGATTGCTTTCTGATTCTCCAGGGGGTAGAACCTGAACCATTTGATTGATTCAAATGACAAGGAAGGAGATTCCAGCTCAATATTAGGAAGGACTTTGCTATGGCAAGAGCTGTCAGTGGAAGAAACTCCCTCAGAAGGTGTGGACTCTCCTTCTTTGGAGGTTTTAAGTAGATCCATAAGCAGGCAATAATGGTCCCAAACAAACATCTGTCCAGCATCCCACCTAAACTGTCATGTAGAACCCTACCTTTAACCCCAAATTCTGTCTCCCTTTCTTGCCAAACATTGCAGAGGGTGGAGTTACAACTTCTGTTGCATGTAGAAGGTCATAGGTTCAATCTTGGCCATCTCCAGGTAAGTGCTGCCAATCAGCCTAGATACTGAGCTACCAGTAGCTATTTGTGTGTTCCTTTCAGCACCCAAGCTGTAGGCAGTTGTGGCTCCAAGTATCTTCCATGATGGTTTGTTACTAGGTAAAGATTAGCTTGGTGGACCACTAGTCTGGGCCAGGTTGTATCAGAACTTGGAAACTGATTAATCCGGCCCCTGTGGCAGTTTATTTCCTAGGGTAAAATCCTAAACAAACCTCTACAACTTCAACCCTAATAAAAGCTCAACAAATTCAGTCCTAAAAAAAGGTCAACAACTTTAGTTGGCCCTTTGGTTGGCCCTCACAGCCCTTCACTTTATCAAATCTGGCCCTCTTTGAAAAAAGTTTGGACACCACTGGACTAGATAGAACAATCAGCATGTAAGCAAACTAGTAATCTTGAAGAAAACAATCCAGTCTCTTCTCCTCCAAGCTGTCGTCATAGTAGTTATAACCAAACCCTTCTCATCTGGAGCTCAGAAAGCCAGGTTGATAGTGATTAACTTTGGGTCTTGTTTCAATTGATGTCTTGCAAACTTTTAGCTAGGAATAAACTCTTGTGATTAGCCAGGACTTAATTGTGCATTAATCCAACTCTCAACGTGCAGAGAACTAATGAAGTAATTAAAGGGACTTCATCACCTCTCACCAAGCCCAATCAATACCTTATCGTGTTTTTCCAGGGCAGGAGAAGAAAAAGGAAATGCTTCGGGAGGGAAGATCATGAAATCCAGAAAGCCCTGGGTGGGTTGCCTTTGAAGTTTGCTTTTTGAAAGGTCTTAAGCATTCTGTGGGAAATGAAGCACCAGGAACAATTTGTAAAGAGGAATGCCATATTTCTGGGCATTCAAAAAATAAAATTCACCTGTCTCATTACAATCATTTATTTCTGTTTTAGCAATCACCCTGGAAAACCTGTTGAAGTTTTTCTTTATTTATGAGACAGGTATCAAAGATATTTTCCTTTAACTGATGGGTGAATGACCCATAATATTCTTAGATACACATTCTGCATCATGGCACACACCTAAAAAACCCATGACGTGTGAAAGCAGCAGACATATATCATGCAGGTGCACTCGCTGATGGATAGGATTGGCTGCTGCTCTCTGCCAACAACATTTTACCAATTTCGAAGCCTTGTTTCAAATTCAACCCCTTGAAATGAACATCCTCACCATACTTGTGCCAGCAGTGGGTAGCCCTTCCTTCCTTCCTTCCTTCCTTCCTTCCTTCCTTCCTTCCTTCCTTCCTAGATCCAGTATAAAGCCTGTGATTCTTGTATGTGTCAAGTAAGCCCATAGGGTGTATTTGAGGGTGAGGAGGGCCCCCCTTTTGATTTACAAAATAAACTGGAGAGAGAGAGAGAGAGAGAGAGAAAGAGCCGACATCCAGACTCTGCCATGTTTCCACCATTCTTCTCGGGGTCCTCTGAGCCTCTTTTCCTTTGAGTTAAAGCTCCTTGCATAAAGTTTACGACTCCGGCTGGGGTATTTCCAGCAGATTACATTCAACCCAGCCAACGTAGTGTGCACCAAGAGAAGCCAGTAAATCAGCGGCTGGCCTCATAATCGCCTCAATGGGTCTCTGGGCTGAAGCTGAGCCCCTTGTTAACAGCTGGCATCTGGTGAACAAAACAAAGATTTGGCTTTCCAGACACTTTGCACATCCATAAAGAGGGAATGGTGGGCCCGCTCACTTTTGGAAAACCCTAGAGGGAGTTATTTTCCTAATTTCGAAAGGCTCCTATTTTTCCAAGTCCATATTGCAGATATTTTAATATCCTCACATCCCCAAAGGCCTTGAGATTATGGCATTGGCAGAGAAGAACTTTTGTGATGATTTTCAATGGAAATTTTGTTATTCACCAGCTTTTGCACTTCCTGGATGTTCCAATGCACCACTCAAAGCTGTTGTGTTTAAACCTTTTTAATATATTCATTTTTTCAATTTTATTGTTTTGCTACTTTGGTATTTGCTTCCCTGGGCACCTTTGGGAGGAAGGTAGAAATTTAATAGTCAAATAAGTGTGTACCAATATGTGCTTGGAAATACATATTTTGTCAGTAAATATGTTTTGAAACATTTTAAATCTGTAGCAGGGTTTTGGGTTTTGTTTTTAGAAAACAGGCAGATTGTGCAACAGACTAATGGAAAAACACAAGTAGCATGGACCAGGGACAAACTCAACCCTCTTGTCAGCTCATCTGAATTTTATTCTCCTTTAACCTAACCAAAACGGGACGCAGGTGGCGCTGTGGGTTAAAGCCTCAGCACCTAGGACTTGCCGATCGAAAGGTCGGCGGTTCGAATCCCTGCGGCAGGGTGCGCTCCCGCTGCTCGGTCCCAGCGCCTGCCAACCTAGCAGTTCGAAAGCACCTCCGGGTGCAAGTAGATAAATAGGGACCGCTTACCAGCGGGAAGGTAAACGGCGTTTCCGTGTGCGGCTCTGGCTCGCCAGAGCAGCGATGTCACGCTGGCCACGTGACCCGGAAGTGTCTCCGGACAGCGCTGGCCCCTGGCCTCTTGAGTGAGATGGGCGCACAACCCCAGAGTCTGACAAGACTGGCCCGTATGGGCAGGGGTACCTTTACCTTTACCTTAACCTAACCAAGGAGGTCTGTCCATATTATCCAAGGATGGTGGCTTCACTTTTTCACTGCATATTCATGATTTGTGCTTGTGATGGTACAGGGGCAGTTATGTGTGAGCCTGCTTTCAACACTGTGCTTGCAAAAGTTTGATGGCTGACACTCTGCTTTGTTTCAAATCAGTGCACATCCCATAACTTCTTGCTGAAACCCTGTGCCTTCTTATACCAGAAATGTTCTGGTTTATTTTTTGTCCCACTTTTGTTGAGCTCTAGCACATCAGTTCCCTCCAGCTGGCAATAATGCAGCAACTCTGGGGAACCATCACAGAACAACTAATAAAGTAGAACAAAGTGTGAGTGGTCCAGTATAAACCCACCGCCAAGGCAACAATTGCTGCATCAGTGGTGTGTTGCAGAATATACCCACAATAGCCTCGACTGGAATGCTAATCTCTGTGCACTTTACAGGTCTCTATGTGCCGAAGCTGCCTTCTTTCCCTTTCAGCAGAGATGTCTCCATCTTGAATTTGTCTCAGGAATTAAATACTGGATTGCAGAGATCACTTTATGTATAAGCACCCCGCCTCCCATTACACAAGTGCAGAAAGAGAAGGAACCTGGTTCAGCGGCTCTGATTCTATTTAGTTTGAAGACAATGAAATAATTCTCTGGGTTTGTGGTTACAGTTGGCGTATGATTTGCAAAATGTGTCCTCGGTAAATCACCTTTCCACCAACATTTTTATATAAATCAACTGAACTCTGAGTTGTTTGCTGTGCTTTAATTACTGAAGAAAGAGAGCACGGCACTCTGATATTACCCAAATCCTTTGATTTATAATTACCACCGTTTGTGTACTTTGCATTTCAGTCCTGTGTGCCAGAACTCAGCTTTCCAGCCTCTTGAGCTAAGAACTTCAGCCTTAAATTAAATGTAAATAGACTGATATCTTGCTTTCTTTCTCTTTCTCCCCCCTCTGTCTCATTTTCCATTTCAATTCTCACTGCAAAGCCGGCTTAGAAGATGGAAAGGGGGACAATGTAGAACACCTCCTTTGAAAAGATGAAATCCTTTAATACAAAAATTCTTCCCCCCCCCCAGGGTGTTTACTTGCAAACTCAATACTTTTTGAACTTCATGGAGGAGGGAATAATGCCAGATGTTGGAAGCAAATTTCTACATTGGGACAGAGAGGGTTGCACACTGTTGAAGAGGGATCGGGGAGTTGGTCACAGTGCATCCTTGAAAACTCCAACAGACCCTACCGGATGGTGTGAGTTAATAATTTCTGCACCATATGCTGGCTGGCTACTAGAGGAGGCAATGTAAACTGTGAAATGACGAGCCTTCTTTGCGGCCTGCACTGCCACAGAGTAGGCACAATTAGGTGCACTAGTCAGTGTTAAGTTGGCTTCGGAGCAAGACTTGAATACCTGAAGGGGCATCTCCACCCCCATCATTCAGCCTGGACACTGAGGTCCAGCACCGAGGGCCTTCTGGCGGTTCCCTCACTGCAAGAAGCGAGGTTACAGGGAACCAGGCAGAGGGCCTTCTTGGTAGTGGCACCCGCCCTGTGGAACGCCCTCCCATCAGATGTCAAGGAAATCAACAACTATCTGACTTTTAGAAGACAGTCTTGCTTAGGGAAGTTTTTAATGTTTGATGTTCTATCATGTTTTTAATATTCTGTTGTGAGCCACACAGAGTGGCTGGGGGAACCCAGCCAGAATGGGCGGGGTATAAACAAACAAACAAACAAACAAACAAACAAACAAATAAATAAATATTATTATCACCACCACTTGCACTCTAGTCTTCATCCAGCTTGCTTCATAGTTCATAGCTCCCCAGAATGCCAAGCAGCAACTCAGGCACCATGACGCAGGAGAGGACTCCTGAAATGATCATGTCAGCCACTTATTTCATCTTGGTAGATCAGGATAATGACAGGATTATCAGCTTTCTCTGCTGGAAAATCTCCCAGACTTTCAGAAACACTCTAGGTTCCATCAGACACTGAGGGCAGGCCATTCAAACAGGCCCACCACCCTTACAGGGGAGAATTGCAGCTACAAATTCCAGCATTCTTGCATTGCAGGGCGTTGGACTAGATGACCATGGATCCCAAATTAGAAACAGAATTGTTAGAATCCAAAGTTAAGACATTATCAAAAATGTACAACCTGCTGCTGAAATGGAACACTGAGGATGAAACGGTAAAATCTGCTATGATAAAATGGGCACAAGATATCGGCCATAACATTATGTTTGCTGACTGGGAACAGTTGTGGACCACAGGTATGAAATTCACGGCATGTAATGCCTTAAGAGTGAATATTATGAAAATGATATACAGGTGGTACATGACCCCAGTCAAGCTTGCAAAAATCTATCATCTGCCCGATAATAAATGTTGGAAATGTAAAGAGACTGAAGGTACATTCTTTCACCTCTGGTGGACGTGCCCAAGGATTAAGGCTTTCTGGGAAATGATCTATAATGAATTGAAAAAGGTATTTAAATATACCTTCTTGAAGAAACCAGAGGCCTTTCTCCTGGGTATGGTCGGCCAAGTGGTGCCAAAGAAGGATAGAACTTTTTTATGTATGCCACAGCAGCAGCAAGAATACTCACTGCAAAGCATTGGAAAACACAAGACCTACCCACCCTGGAAGAATGGCAGATGCAAGTAATGGACTATATGGAATTGGCTGAAATGACCGGCAGAATCCGAGACCAGGGAGAAGAGTCGGTGGAAGAAGATTGGAAGAAATTTAAAATCTATTTTTTTTTTTTTTTTTTTTTTTTATAATGATTTTTATTAATTTTCCACACATAAAATGAAGAACAATGTAACACAGTATTACTTCATAATCATCAATTCATAATCTTTTTTCTTTGACTTCCCCATACCTCCCTATCCCTGCATCCTTGTTTAAAATTCTTTAGCAACCCTTAAGTCCATTATCTTAGTTCTTTTTCATAAATATTTCTTAAGTTTTTTTGTTTACTGCTGCAATTCTTTAATTCTTACCCCCTGACATCTTAACATTCCTCAATTTTACAATTATTTTTAAGATATATCTTGAAGTTCTTCCAGTCCTCTTCCACTGTCTCTTTCCCCTGGTCCCGGATTCTGCCCGTCATCTCAGCCAGTCCCATAAAGTCAATCACCTTTGTTTGCCATTCTTCCAGAGTAGGTAGTTCTTGCGTCTTCCAATACTTTGCCAGTAGAATTCTTGCTGCTGTAGTGGCATACATAAAGAATGTCCTATCCTTCCTTAACACCACTTGGCCCACCATGCCCAAGAGGAAAGCCTCTGGTTTCTTAGGAAAAGTCCACTTAAGGACCTTCTTAATTTCATTATAGATCATTTCCCAGAAAGCTTTAACCTTTGGGCAGGTCCACCAAAGGTGGTAAAAAGTGCCTTCAGTCTCATTACATTTCCAACACTTATTGTTAGGCAGATGATAAATTTTTGCAAGCTTGACTGGGGTCATGTACCACCGGTAGATCATTTTCATAATATTTTCTTTTAAAGCATTACATGCAGTAAATTTAATACCGGTGGTCCATAACTGCTCCCAGTCAGCAAACATAATATCATGACCTATGTCTTGTGCCCATTTAATCATAGCTGATTTCACCGTTTCATCCTGTGTATTCCATTTTAACAGCAAGTTATACATTCTTGATAAATTCTTAGTATTGGGTTCCAACAATTCTGTTTCTAATTTTGACTTCTCTTTCTGAAATCCTATTTTCCTGTCCTGTTTAAACGTCTCATTTATCTGATGGTAATGCAACCAATCTCGAACCTTAGGTTTTAGTTTCTCATAACTCTGAAGTTTCACCCTTTCACCATCGTATTCTATAATCTCATGATATTTTGGCCATTTAGAATCCATATTAAGCTTTTTTACTTCCCTAGCTTCCATTGGTGACACCCACCTAGGGGTTTTACTTTCCAACAAATCTTTGTATCTAATCCAAACGTTATACAATGCTTTCCTTACAATATGGTTTTTAAAACTTTTATACACCTTTACCTTGTCATACCATAAATATGCATGCCAACCAAAACTATTGTCATACCCTTCCAGATCCAAAATGTCAGTATTCTCAAGAAGTAGCCAGTGTTTCAACCAGCAGAAAGCTGCTGATTCATAGTAGAGTCTTAAGTCCGGCAGGGCAAACCCCCCTCTATCCTTTGCATCAGTTAAAATCTTGAATTTAATTCTGGGCTTTTTGCCCTGCCAGACAAATTTTGATATATCTTTCTGCCACTTCTTGAAACAGTCCATCTTGTCCACAATCTGCAGCGTCTGGAATAAAAACAGCATTCTAGGCAATACATTCATCTTAATGGTAGCAATTCGGCCTAACAAGGAAAGTTTCAGCCTTGACCATATTTCCAAATCCTTTTTAACTTCTGACCAACATTTTTCATAATTATCCTTAAATAAATTCACATTCTTGGATGTTAAGTTTACCCCCAGGTATTTTACCCTTTTTGTAATTTCCAAACCTGTTTCATTCTGGAAACTCTCTCTTTCTTCCATTGTTAAATTTTTTTCCAACACTTTCGTTTTTTGTCTGTTCAATTTAAAACCTGCTACTCGACCAAATGTTTCAATTAATTCTAATACTCTTTTAGTACTAGTGTCTGGCTGTTGCAAAGTCAATACTAGGTCATCTGCAAATGCTCTTAATTTATAATGTCTAACTCCGACCTGAACTCCTTTAACCAACTGGTCCTTTCTAATCATGTTTAACAAAACCTCCAGGACCGATATAAAGAGCAAAGGGGATATTGGGCAACCCTGTCGTGTACCTTTTTCTATAGGTATTTCTTCTGTTACCACGTTATTTACAATTAATTTGGCCTTTTGTTGAGAGTATATTGCACCTATACCGTTTTCAAAACCTTGTCCTACCCCCATCCCTTGGAGATTCTTTTTCATAAAAGTCCAACAAATGTTGTCGAAGGCTTTCTCCGCGTCCACAAAAATCAAAACTGCTTTCCTGTTAATGTCAACGTCCAGCAGCTCCAAAATGTCTATAATGTTCCTCACATTGTCTGACATATGTCTACCTGGGAGAAAGCCTGTTTGGTCCTTATGAATCTCATCTGCCAACACTCTTTTCAATCTTTTTGCCAAAATGTCTGCAAAAATTTTGTAATCCACATTAAGTAAAGATATAGGGCGGTAGTTTTTAACTTGGTTCTTCTCAGTCTCTGTTTTCGGTATAAGTGAGATGAAAGCCTCTTTCCACGATTCAGGTGCCTTTTTCCCCTTTAAAATTTCATTGCAAACTTCCTTCAATGGTTGTATCAGCCATTCTTTCAGCAATTTGTAGTATTTGGCCGTCAGGCCATCTGGTCCTGGTGATTTTCCCAATTTCATGTTTTGAATGGCACCCTCTATTTCTTGTTCTGTTATTTCCTCATTTAAGATCCTTTTACTTTGTTCTGAGATTTTTGGTAAACCGTATTTTCTGATGAATTCTTCTATTTCTTGCTCGTTGGTTGGCCCTTGTGCGTACAATTTCTTAAAAAAGCTTTGAAAACAATTGTTAATCTCGTTGGGTTTGTGGATAATCTTTCCATCCATTTCTAAACTTGTTACCGTGTTCATTTTCTGCCTTTTTTTCAATTGCCATGACAGAAGTTTCCCACATTTATCCGCTGACTCAAAAGTTTTTTGTCTCATTTGCTTTATCTTCCATTCTATTTGTTGGTTCATAAGTTCCATATATTGCATCTGATGAAACTTTATTTCTCTCAAAATCTCATGAGACTTTGGTTTAGACCTCAACTTCTTCTCTCCTTCTTTTATTTTTTCTAAAATTTTTTCCTTCTTTTCATTTTGTTGCTTCCTCTTAATAGAATTTTGTTGAATTAGGAAACCTCGCATCACGGCTTTGCTTGCGTCCCAGATTATTCTTTTTTCCACATCTGTTTTCCTGTTGATCTCAAAATAATCTTTTAATGTTTTAAGGGCCTTCTTATGGATCTCTTCATCCTTGAATAGGGTGTCATTCATTCTCCATCTAAAGGAACCAGTTGTTGTTAGTTTCATCTCCATCTTGACCGCATTATGGTCGGAGCACGTTTTTGGGCAGATTTCTACTTTTTTTGTTCTTGACGCCAGACTACTAGAAATCCAAATTTGGTCTATTCTTGTCCATGTCATTTTTGCTTCAGAGAAGAAGGTTCCCTCTCTCTCTAGAGGATTCTTTATTCTCCAAATATCAATCAAGTCCATAGTTTCAGTCATTTCGAAAAAGATCTTTGGTAGTCTCCCTTCTTTTGAAATCACTTGTCTCTGTGCTTTATCCATGTTTGTTGAAACAACTCCGTTCATGTCTCCCATCATTAGGATTTTATAGTCTAAAAAGTCAACTAATGTCTCATGCAACTTCCTAAAGAATTCGGCCTTCCCTTCATTTGGGGCATAAACTCCCACAATTAATATCTTTTCTCCTTGAATTTGTATTTCAATTGCCAGGTATCTTCCTTGTTCATCTTTAAATATTAATTTTGGGGCCAACTTTTCCTTTGCATAAATCACCACACCTCTTTTCTTTACTTTGTCTGATGAGATGAATTCTTGACCGAGTCTCTTATTTATTAATAATTTCCTGTGTATCCTGGCAATATGGGTTTCTTGCAAACATATTATGTCTAATTGTTCTTTCTTCAAAATGTGAAAAACCTGTCTTCTTTTCCGAGGAAGGTTCAAACCATTACAGTTCCAACTAAGGAGTTGCAGAGACATTTTGTATTTAGGTAGCTGTTCCTCCAACTGCTCCAAGCTTCTGCTCTTCCTCCGATGGTGGTAGTGAAAGTCCAAATGACAGATTTGCTATATCGGGTGGTTCCCTCTCCTCCACGGTTCCTTTCTGCAAATCCTCCAGATACTTCTCTAGAAATAGTTCTTTGTCCTGAATTGTTTTTATTTTAATCTTCCTTCCATTGAAGTTAAAGGACAATCCTTGTGGAAATTCCCATCTGAATGGTATGGTGTTTTTCTTCAGCAGGTCTACTAAACTCTTGTAATATGTTCTCACCTCTAAAATGTATTTAGGAATGTCCTTAAAAATCTGTATCTGACAATTTTGGATCACCAATGCCTTTTGGTAATGCAAATTCAGTATTCTATCTCTTTCTTCTTTTGATCTCAATGTAATTAAGCAATCCCTTGGTTTTTTGTCCTGCCTTCTGCCCAGTCGAAAGGCTGAAATTATCTCAAGTTCCTCATCTTCCTCCCATTCTTCCCGCCAAAAAGTTATAATGTTCTCTGTGAGAAATTTCACAAGGTTGTCCCCTTCCACTTCAGGCACCAATCTAAATTTTAAATTCTTCTCTTTACGTTGAAGTTCCAGTAAGGAGAGGGCTGCATCATGCTCATTCACTTTTTTAACAATAGGCCCAAATTTTTCCCTTGTCTCTTCAGCTGTTATTTTTGCACTTTCTGCAATCTTTCGTGTTTCTGAATTTTCCTGGATTAATCTATTTATAGAATCTGTGTTCGATGCGACACTAGCCGTATTCACATCCAACCTTGTTGTCAACTCTGTTAATTTTTTAGAGTTCTCTGTCGAAAGTTTTGTCAATGCTTCCAGGGATTGATTTATTTTAAGTAGAGCCTGAGTCATAGGATCCATAGAAGCTGGTGTTTTTTCCTGCACAGCTGCAGTTCCTGATATAGAGGCCCTTTTCTTGTGAGCTTGTTTTGATTTCTGCCTTGTTACTATCTCATCTGTAGGGGCACTCATATCCTCAAGGTCGTTCTCACAGAGTTGATTCCCAAGTAGAAAATCCCACTGTTACTTTTTCAAGTGCAACAGTTTCAGATAGAGCCCTCTAGAGGGAGCATTCAATTGTATCCAAATGGCAAAGATGGAAAAACAACAAAGAAGCAAGGGAATACAACAGTAGCCAAAAGTTTCCAATATCCAAATTGTAAAGTCTCTATTTTTCTATATGGCCAGAATGCAACAAAGTACATCTAAGGTCCGATAACTTTTTTTTGCAAACAAGTCCCCACTTCTCAGAGTTTGACAGACCACGTCCCAGGTGTCTTGTTTGGGCAGCCCGACCCCAGGGGATTTGGCAATGGAAGTTCTTAATTTTCCATTAATTTTCCAGCAGATAACAACGTTCCAATCCCTTCCCCCCTTCTCCTGCCAGTCTGGGGGGAGGTTTTAAGTCCGATGTCAGTTTGACAGCTTAAAAAAATTAGAAAGGTTCCCTTTAAGTGCAGCTTGATTTTCGTTGCTTTATTCCTTCTGCAGTTCCGGGGAGGCAGACTTCCTTAATTTTTGCCTTTCCCGTTTTCAGCCAATTTTATTTTTTTTTAAAAGTCCCGTTACTTTTCCAATCTTACTCACGGGTGTTGTGGTCAAATTCCAATTGCAGGAAGGAATCGGCGCTCTCCGCTCATGGCGACGCGGCTTCACTCCGCTAGCTGGGTGACGACTCTCAGCACCGCGCTTACCCCGATGCCGCTCCGAAGCCTTTAAAAAGGCTCCCTCACAGTACCGGGGGGCGCAAAAGGTGCCCACCGAATCTCCTTTGTTCACAGGCTCCGCGCCTGTGATTTTAGGGGTCCCCCGCTTGCCGTAGCGGGTAAGACCCGAACTAACGGAGCAGTCCTGCCTCGGAGCTCGAGGCTCGGACCGCCATTAAGCGCTGGCGCCGACCGGAAGTCCTAGAAGAAATTTAAAATCTATCTACAGAAACACTGTAAAATTATTGAATGTTAATGATGTTGGAATAAAATGAAGTGGTTCTAGTAATAAGGTAAAATAAAAATATGCAAGATGGGATGGATATCAGATGAAAATTTGAAGTTAGAATATGTGAAGATAAATAATTAAGGGTAAAATATGAGGTTATGAATTTGCTGAATAAATTTTTAAATGGAATACAAAAAAGGGAGGTGTGAGGAAGTCACGAAAATAAGTAAATGAATGTAAGATATTATAAAAGAGGGACCTTTATTTTTTATTTTTTATTTTTATGTTAAATTTTTGGTTTTTCTATTTTTGTATATTTTATTTTGTGTGTGTGTGTGTGATTACTTTGTAACTCTTTTCTGTTAAAAATTTAATAAATATTATTAAAAAAAAAAAAAAGATGACCATGGATCCCTTCCAACTCTACGATTTTATGCTTCTATAAAACCAAAACTCCACCAGATAATGGTCTGACCATGATAATTGAGGGCACTGCCTTTGGTCCTGTTTCCTCATGGCAGGCAGAGCTGCAGCCTTTTCTGGCTGTCCCTCTCTGTCCCATGCAGTTGGACTAGGTGACCCTTGGTGTCTCATCCCGTTCTACAATTCCATGAAATAAATAAATGTGGGAGCTAGAGGAGTGCAATATAGCGGTCACACCCACACGCTGCCCTTGAGACGGGATCGTCTGCACATCTCAATAGACTTTGAAGTTCTGTCAAATGCTCAGCTGCAATTAGGATTTTTCTCACATCTGCAAGGTATTGGAGCACTTCAGCATCTGGATTTACCAAGTCTTTATGGTTCTGACTCTAATCTTTCCCTGTCGATTTTGACAGCGGGGAATTTAGGAGGAGACGCAGCAGCCGTCTTGCACATGGCTCTCCTTGATGAGGCTGGAGGCAGGTGGCTGGCTTGGCAGCCTTGGGCCGGCTAATCTGGGAGTTCATGACTCTGTGATGGCAGGTTCATTACAGAAGTCCATGAGTATGTGTATAAGAGCAGCACAAAACCTTCAGGATAAGGAAGAATAAAACACATTGGGTTGCAGTCAACTCAGTTTTACTCAGAATAGATCCATGGCAATGAACTAAGGCTGCAATGCTAACACCTACTTTCCTGGAAATAGGCCTCACTAAACTCAGTCTACTTCTGAGTAGAGAAGGCCAGGATTGTGCTATTAGGAGGAAATGCTTCTGCAGACCAGTTTCTGGCAGCCACAGGAGTGAAGAATTCTCTTGTGCTCGACTCCTGTTTGCAGGTTTCCCTTGGGGCATATGGTTGGCTACTGTGTGAAGAGAATGTTGGAGTACATGAGCCCACTTTGGCCTGATCCAGTAGGCTCTTATGTTCTTAGTCGTGTTCATTCATTTCAATGGGCATGTTCTGAGTAGGACTAGCATTTGATACAACCCCATTGCGGTTGAATCTGGTCACTGGCTCAGCTATCTCAGCATAGTCTGATCTGATTGGTGATGGTTCTTCCAGGGTTTATCAAAACTAGAAAGAAATTTTTTTGTATCTGGGAGGGTCTATATGCGGACTGCAGAATCTGTTGCACAAATCATACGGGACTGGCATGTCTTTGCTGTCAAGATCAGGACATTTGTTCCTAGACAAGGATTTAGGACATCATCAACATCCTTTCTAACCCTTGGATGTCAAAGGAATGGTTTGTTCATCCTGTGGAAGAAAGTTATGAAGAGAGATGCCACCAAACCCTTGATATTTTACGTTTACTTCAGTGAGCAAGTATTCAGTTTTATTTATCTGCATATTTTAAAAACCTGTATCCCACTTCCTTCCCAGAAAAAAAGCTGAAAGTGGCTTACAATAAAATGTACAAACTCTTCAACCCTAAAAGGGCTTCCAGAACTCAAAACTGAAAACAGCAGCCAGCATGTTAAAGCAATAAAACAAAAATGCTCTGTGGCTCAACTGCCCAAAGGGGATTTTTTTTTTATAGAAGAACAAGTCCCCAACAATGCTCATAGCAAAATTAGTGTGGTGCACACTTAGACTGGAATGAAAGCACAGCAAGAGCCTGCTTGCAAGATCAGGCTGGTGGCCCACCCAGCCCAGTGTTCTCACAGTGGCCAACCAGATGGCAGAAAGGAGTGAATCAACCCTTCCCAGCTTCTGGCAATATGAAGTTAGGGAAAGTATTTGCTTTTTTTTTAACTCCCAAGTGATAAACCCTGCAATTACTTGGAGCCTAATAAATCATCTGTCTTTTTGTGCAAAAAGAAATAACAAACTAATTAAAAAAGTTTCGTCCTCCCAAAATGGGCAATCGATACCTTATCTTAGTTCTGTAGAGAGAAATTGGAAACATTTCACAGTATGGAGAGCCCCCCCTCTCTGAGATTGTATTGTTATAAGTTAGGGGGGACTCCCCTAAAACATCTGGATTCAGTAAAGAGTTAGAATTTAAGGAAACCTCTGAGTTTCTGGGTCTAGTGTGGGCTGGTTTAGTTTTTATGTGTTCACGAATACACCTGGAAAGAACCATCAAGAAGTAATCAGGAATGGCCGAGCCATTATCCCATTAGAAAGGCCATTAACAGAGACTCTCTGGGTGGGATGGAAAATGGGGAAAGCCCCTCCCAGAGGTGAGAGATAGCGGAGACAAAAGGCCAGAGTTTCAGGAGGAAGGGGCAGAACCGCAGTGGGTGATGAGGTAAGCAAACAGGAAAAAAAGTATCTCTTTTGCAAAGGGGGGCGGGGCAGAGCACAATGCGGACAGTCTGTTTTATACTGCAGAGAGAGTCAGATGTGATGATTGGAGCCTCTTGGAATAAGAAGTTGTAGCAATAGCAGGAGCAGGACCCTCTTGGGACGTGAATGCTCTGTACTCTCTCCACCTAGACGCAGCTCGCATATAGGTGTAAATAAACCATATATCATGATGACTCCACAGACTCCACTGTGCCTCATTGTTCCAAAAAGAAACACAGACCCTGGTAAGAATGTCTTGTACTTTTAGAATCTCATCCTGCTTGGAAAGGGGGTGGTATGTACGGTATTGTGGGGATGGAGGGGCATAGTTTATATGGGGTAGGAAAGGCAGAAAATGTAGGAGAAAGGGGGCAGAACAATCTAATGACGTCCCCTCCCACTAATTCATCTGGAGCACAATCCATCCTTCAGATCTCCTAGTGCTGCCTCATAGAAATTAATGGAAATTGTGCTGCTATGGTTGTTGCCATGTAGGAGAAAGTCCTGGGATGGAGCCTGTGCCAGGGGAATGTGTTCTCTGTCTCCTGGGCTTCCACCTTTCACAGAGCCAAACTTCCCTGCCAAATTCATACGTCGTTCTTTCCTCCTTTGACACACTGGAACTTAATGCATAAGTGCATTCCTTTCTCCAAATTGAGAAAGTTGAGTCTCTTTTCATGTATTTGAAATCCCTTTTGAACCTCGCCCAGCTCTTGGCTCCCTCCACCCTTCCCTTCCAGAACATTTTGTTCTCTCGCTCACAAAGATCTCAGGAGCGTTAATATTGTTGTTGCAGTGACTGACAGTTGCTGCGAATATGGCTGATGGAAAGTGAAATGACTGTGCTTTGGAAGCTGTACAAAGCCACGGTGCTCAGTCACATCTGCCAGGGAAAGGGCAGGATTTGAGAGGTGTCCACCAATTTCATGGAGAGCTTCTGATCTGCCCCCATACCAAGGGAGACTATTAAAAGGCAGCCTCTCCACCACCACCCCATTTCTTCTTTGGTGCTGACTAAGACATTTTCAATCCCCATTCTTTGTCCTCTGGCCTCTTCCCCCTCGTTTTCTCTCCAGTGGAGGTGAGTGTTGTAGCTTGGTTATCTTGCAGGAACAGCCATTGGGGAAATAAATTCAGGACACAGACGCCAGTGATGTACATCAGTTTGGTGTGAGGCATCCAGTCTGCAGTTCCTTATCTCATCTCTGCACCTTCTTCTGAAATGATGCTGCCGAAACTTTGTTGGGAAACTGTGATTAGCTTTGCTGGTGATTGGCTGTCACAGAAGAAGAAACAGAAAGGGAGATGGGGAGGCACCGTATTAAGTAAACTAAGGCCACCCCCACACTGTACTTTTATACTGCTTTAACAGTCATGGTTTCCCCCAAAGAAACTCTCTGGAGAGAAGGCTTCAGACACAAGGGCCACTGGCAGACCAGCTCTGCAGTACAAACTAGCAGTGGTGTGCAGCAAATATTTTTGTAGGGGGCCAGGGGCGCCAGCTTGAAAAGGAGATCAGGGAAAATGTCACATTTGTGACGTCGTGATGTCCTGACATCTCATTCAAAGCCAGTCAGGTTTTGGGAAGGTGGAGGGTGGGCTCTTGGACCCTTTAGGGGACTAGCCTAGCCCCCCTAGTTCACTGACCGAACACCACTGCAAACAAGTCTGCAAATGTGACACAAAGGCTGGCAACTTATTTTTTTTGTTAGGAAAAATATCGGCAATTAAAATGAAAGTGTTGCTGAAAATATTATTTCTTTTTCGATCAATACCAGTCATCCTGAAAGATGAATGTTTTAAAAAATGGCAGAAAGAGATTTCAAAATTTATCCTGGGGGTGGGGCAAAAGGCGAAGGATAAAACAGAAAATACTTACAGATGTAAAAGACAGAGGCAGGTTTACCCTCCCAGACCTTAAATCGTATTATGAATCTGCTTCTTTGGTATGGATCAGGGACTGGATGAGATTGGATAAGCAAGAGGCATTAGAACTAGAAGGACATGACAACAGATTTGGCTGGCACGCATACATATAGTACGGGAAAGGGAAGGTACATAGAAGTTTTTATAACCATATAATCAGGAAATCACTAATGAGAGTATGGGAGAGATACAAAGACTTATTAGAACAAAAGACCACCACATGAAGCATTACTGCTCAAACCACTTGGAAAGAAAGGAAAATGGCTCACATATGTTGATTTATTAAAGGACCATGATGGAAAATGGAAATTAAGAGATTACGATGAGATCAAAGACCCTTTCAGAGTTGGTTGCATTATCGACAACTATATGAAACATATAAAGAAGACAGCAAGAAAGGATTCAGTTATACAAGATCTAGCTTTCAAACGGAAGTGATCAAAGGGAAAGTGAAATTACTGAAGGCCACATACAGCATACTATTAGAATGGGTGACGAAAGATGAAGATGTAAAATCAGTTATGATTAAATGGGCACAAGATGTATGTCATAACATTATGATGGAAGATTGGGAAAAATTATGGAAAACTGATTTAAAATTTACAGATTGCTCCCTACTGAAGGAGAATTACATGAAGATGATGTACAGATGGTACATGACACCAGTGCAGTTAGGGAAAATGTACAAAACTAGTTCAAATATATGTTGGAAGTGTAAGGAAAAGGAGGGGACATTTTATTATATGTGGTGGGATTGCAATGTAATTAAAAAAAAATGATATACAACGAATTGAAGAAAATGTTCCATTTAACATTTGTTAAAAAGCTGAAGCATTTTTGTTAGGGATTGTAGGGAAAGATCTGCCAAAAAAGCTGAAAAACATCTTCATGTATGTGACAACGGCCGCAAGAGTTCTAATAGCACAAGGATGGAAGACTGAAGAAACCCCAACTAAAGAATCATGGCAAGAAAAATTGATGGACTATGCAGAACCGGCAAAACTGATATATAAGCTATGGGACAAGGATAACTGTGACTTTAAAGATGAATGGGAACCCTTTACAGAGTATTTGAAGATGCAACAAAGCGAACTGGACTCCTTGGCTGGCTTTGAATAAACATTCACAAACTTTTTATTGATAATAATCAGCTAAATAGTTTGAGGATCTATACAACTTTGTAACATGCAGAAAACAGCACTCTCAGAGAAACCAAAGACTGGAACTGAGGGAAGCTGGGGGGTGGGTGGGTTTTGTGTGGGAGGGCGGGGGGGGGGGAGGAAAAATGGGGGGGGGGAAATAAGGATGATATGTTTTTGGATAATATGTTTTGTTTAAATTTTGAATAAAAAAAAAAACAAAAACAAAGGCTGGGAACTTTTAACTCCGCCATGTGGGAATCCCTTGCAATGCCTGGAGAAGATCATTCAGGTCATGTATCCACAGCAGTGGCCAGAGGAGGAGGAATGACTTCCGGGAGGAGCACAGAAAGAAGAAACACCATAGTGTTCCTCTCTTCAATTACAAACTTTATTGAAAAAAGGAAAACAGTTACCAAGCATAAAGTGCTGTTTTTCAGGACAAATACATGTGCAGATGTTAAGTTTCAGCTGAGAGGTGACAAATGATATTTTATTTGTTTGCTTGTTAAATTTCCATACCTCCCTTCATCTGAGGATCACAGGGTGGTTTGCAATATAAAAACACAAAAATACGGAACATAGTAACACACAAACACACACAATTAAAAGCCCATGGATTGTTGGCCAAAGGCCTGTGAGAAGAGGAATGTTTTTGCCTGGCACTTAAGGATATATAACAAAGGCACCAGGTGAGCCTCTCTGAGGAGAGCATTGCACAAGCCTTCCTTGGGGCACATATGAAATCCTGGGAAGATTCCCCCCCTGTTTTTATATACATTTCTCTCCACCCTACTCTTGATCCTTCAAAATGTCCACAGATTTCATATCTCTAAACAGCCCTGAGAGGGATATGTTTTGCAATATACTTCTAAATCACAATAACTGGCAAATGCCTTTTGGGAAACTGTGTAAGAAGAGGGAGTACAAACAGAGTGGGGGCTGCTGCTGCTGCTGCTGCTAAAAAGTCATATTTTTAATTAAATTGTGGGCATTTTTAACTGATAAGAGGCTCCTTTGGCTGGTGGTTAATGCCATTTAGCTGCTTTAATTGGGATGTTTATACTTGGAGTTTTGTGGGAAGAAAAAGATACTGGAGCTGTGGAAATGGATCAGAGAGGCTTAAAAACCTGGCATCGGTCCAGCTCAGTTGTCCGCATTATGAAATAGAAACTATCTTATCAGCTTGCATAAAACAGCTTGTTTCGGGAAGATTGCAAGGACTGCATTTAATTAACTGAGCTTTGGGAACAGTAGAGTCTTATTGTTGAGAAATGTGCCTTTGCAGGGAAAATAAAGGCGTTTTCATTTAAGGGAAACAAAAGCGGGGTTTATCAGAACATTGCTTAATTGTCAGGCAAGCTAAAGAGCTTTGCTTTTGCCATAATTTATGAACTCACATTTATCAGTGCACCAACAAACAGGTGCTTCTCTTTGGGCTGAGGAAAGGCAGGGAAGCCTCGCTGCAAATCGCAATAAAACAGGCCAAAATAAATGAATGTTATTTTCCCATAAATCGTGTCGTCCCTAAAAGAGGGCACGTGTTGCGGTGAGACCTGGAGATTGACCTCCTGATTGTGGGTGGGTCTATTGGATAGCCACAACACCCGATTGGTAGGTCCCTTGTTGCTGGGTTTAATCTGGCCAGTGGGGTGAAGTCTGAATGGATCGAGGGTCCTATATAAACCCATGCATGTGTCCCAGAGCTTCCTCTTTCAGCTCGTGCATCGGAACACTCGCCCACCTCTCCCTAATTTTAGGGCATTTTGTGATTGACCTTGCTATGTCGTCGTGTGTTGTCTGTCGTTGGGACACGGGCACAGCAGGAATTTCCCCCACTTGGCTGATTGCCTGTAGCCATTTGGGTTTCGCCTGCCGCGTAGCAATTCATCACAACTTGTAAGGTTGTGGATCGGCACTGGTTCATGTGATAGGGATGGGAGAATGGTCTCGCCATCCCTATATGAAGGGTATTCTGTTAAAGGAATCCAGGGACTCAACTTGGTTTGGTCAACCCCTGAAAGGGGGTTGTGCCCATGCCTGAGTCCAGGGGAGCATCTAGAGAGTGAACAGAGTCTGTTCCCAGGCTTTTCACCTGCCTCAGGTATTCACCCTTGGCAAGGGTGCAGGGGGCTAGTTGAACCAGAACCTATGCAACCACTCACTTTTCTGCAATCAATAAAGCTGTGGCCTAAATTCTGCCAAAAACCAAAACTAAAATTTGAGTCAAATGTGTCTTTATTTAGGGGGCAGGTCTCTGGGTCTGAACATGCAAATGTTTCATGCCTGCCTTCATGCAATACATGGGAAGCTGCTTTATTCCTTCAAGTGAGACTGCTGGTCCTTCAGCTTTGCTCCTTTCTCTCCTGTGACTTGGCCTGCACACATTTCTCTTTATTTTCTCCTCTGCACATCTTCCAGCCGGTCAATATCCTTTTTAAACAGTAGTGCCCAGAACTAGACACGGGACTCAAGGCAGGGTCTGACCAAGCCAGCTTCAATGTAACTTGAGCACAGTTTCTTTAATTAAGTCGCATCAAATCCCAGGTGTATACTGTACATTTGCAAAGCCTTCCTTTCTGCCTGGGTTTCTGGGGGTCAGGGACAGGGTGGGGGAAGCAACCAGGCAATTCCATCACCTCCTGGTCTCTGCCCATTGGCATGGACCCACAGCGGGTGACTTCGATGCACTTCAACTTGTACTGACATGTATTGCAGTGGGCAAATTTGCAATGGGCAGCAAGAAATTGTATGTTTGCAAAAAACAGCGACAGTGTATGCAATTGTGAGATGGCTAGAACATCACTATCAATGATCCTGATAAATAATTGCATGAGGTGTAAAATGTGGGTAGAAGGGTGTGTGAGAGAGCTGTCTCTTGATCTCTCATATCTATAGCCTGGGATGCATGTGCAGCTGAACCCAAGGACAGCAGCACTCTGAGATAGCAAAACATAATACCTACATTGGCTACCAGTACGTTTCCGAGCACAATTCAAAGTGTTGGTGCTGACCTTTAAAGCCCTAAACAGCCTTGGCCCTGTAGACCTGAAGGAGCGTCTCCACCCCCATCGTTCAACCCGGACACTGAGGTAAACCTCTGAGGGCCTTCTGGCAGTTCCCTCCCTGTGAGAAGTGAGATTACAGGGAACCAGGCAGAGGGCTTCTGGGTAGTGGCGCCCACCCTGTGGAATGCCCTCCCACCAGATGTCAAGGAAATAAACAACTACTGTATCTGACTTTTAGAAGACATCTGAAGGCAGCCCTGTTTAGGGAAGCTTTTTATGTTTGAAGTTTTATTCTGTTTTTAATCCTCTGTTGGGAGCTGTCCAGAGTGGTTGGGGAAACCCAGCCAGATGGGCGGTGTATAATAATAATAATAATAGTATAGAAGGGGCCCCAATTCATGTTTTCCTCTTGCAGGCAGATGTTTATTTGTCTTAAATGTAGGGCACCATTACAAAGTTGTGATCTTTCACCAGCAGTCTGAAACTGTACAGTCCACCTCACTTCCATGATGTCACTGTACTCCACAGGGGCGTGCATGCATTTTGGAACAAGAAAAGCCAATAGGGTCAATTTTCATTTGATCCTAAATTAATGTGCATGGATAGGAATGAGGCTCCCATCTGTTCCCATTCATGTCTCTAGAGGTGGTGGTGGCAGCAGCAGCAGCAGGGCTAATTTCTCTCGCTGTTCCTCCTGCTTGCCATTTTATTTACCCACAATGTGCCGGATGTGGTGCGTTGTTCCAGGGTCTACAAGGCGAAAAATCCCCGGCCTCTTAGTTGCATACATTGAAAGGCAACCCCGTTGGTATTCATCTTTTGCTGTGTGGTAGCCACCATTTCTCAGAGCAAGGAAATATTTCAGAATAAATAAAAGGATGCTGTCTCTCCCCATGGGACACATTTTGCTATAACTGCCAAACACAGTCCCCTGTAAACAATTGGGTTAAAAAAAAAATAGAACATGAGCATGGATGTCATAAAACAAATCTAATTTGTGAAAATGACTAATGAGATGATGTGCTGCTTAATAACAAAAATGAACTAAATAAATAACCAATGCAAACACCTCTGCTGTTGTGTGAGTAGATGTCCAGCCAACAGTGGCAATCCCCTTTTCCTGAATTCACCCAGACCTGGACTTTGAGATCCTTTTCAGGTGTGACTTTTAGGGGCCAAAATTCAAATGCCCAGGATTTGTACACACTTTGTGATTTTCACCTCATTTTTTCCGGTTTCTGAAGAGCAATACCACCACCCCATTAAAGTCCCTGGAGCGAGATGGGCTGTCCTGAAATTTAACAAGCAAACCAGAGACGAAATAATTGCAAGTTTAAAATAAGCAGTAATAAGCCTTCCTCTTCTTTGCTAAAGGAGAAAGTGGCATAATGTGCGTGAAGCATTTTGAAGGTTTGAAATGCTCTACATAAATGCTCTGATTATTATTAATTTGCAGAAGCTCATTTCAAGTTGCTAGGTTTAAATATATTACTTGAATGCATCCATGTGTTTCTAAAGCGAGGCAGGAGCGGAGGCTGCCTGCCTGATCCCTCGAACAAAAGGCTGTTCATGTTTTCAATGAGTTCATTTTGTTTGGATCTCAAGCGTGATTTGATCAGCAAATTGTCCTTGGCATTTGACATGCCTGTCACCACCACCAAACGCCGTGATTCCTGCCTCTGGGAAATTAATTTCCCAGCCAATCTCCTGAGCAGCCTAGGCTTTTCTCTTTACAATCGCTCCTCTTACTAGCTGCCCACTTCATTCTCCTGCAGAAAAATATGTATTCCAGGCGGTTTATTAACCAGCAGCGAAGACTGCCAAGCTTTCACAATCCTCCTGCCGTAAGAAAATACAGGGCTGTAGTGTATCAGAGATCAGCATGAGCTGTTGTGAACAATAACAGTTCATGGAAAATTCCAGCTGGGAGGAGCATTGAGAAATGTTCAAGGGCAGTTTCCCCCTCATGCGATGATTGTCAAGGAGGAAAGAGACCTGGGATGTGAATGGGAGGTAAAATCTGTTATCAAGGGAGGCCATTATGATATGCCAGGAGAAGAGAGAGAGAGAATTGGATTTCAGAAGAAATAGAGGAAAGCCAGATGTCCCACCGAAGCAAACTTTCTGAAATAGAGGAAATTGCAAATTTTCCCAGAGGGAAAGTTGGCAGGCAAGAAGGAGGGAGTCTGGAGGCACTCTGCAGGCATGAGGAACCAGCTTGCCCCTTTGAGGCAGCTCATTTGGGGGAAATCTTCTCTGGGGCTTAATCTCATCTTAATCTCAGCATACTGCACTTGTAAAAAACGATGCCTTATTTCTTTAGACAGCTGGGAGCGACCAATAAACATGTCACCAGTGCACCAAGTTTATTTCCTATTGGAGGGAAAGGAAGGCAGGGAGGGAGTGGAATATATATTGCTCCTTTGGAACTCCCTTCCACTTGAAGTTAACCCACATCCAAGGGTGTGTACACATTACTGCCCTAGGGCACAGTGAAGTTGCGTTTCATAGCTCTTCCCCACTGGCTGCTCTCAACAGCATGGCTTCATTAGTGTCAGATTCATTTCTGTTTGTATGCATACCCAGGTGCATTGATGGATCAGGGATGTCTTTACCCTGTGCAAAGGTCTTTGCACCTTGACTAGAGATGAATTAGGAATGGCTTAAAGGACTCCAGCTGGTTTGAGAAACAATAGCAAGTACAATAGAAATTATAGGATACACCTGCATTTTGGATAAAATGTGAACACAGATTGAAAACCCAGCCCTGGAAAAAAACACTGTGGGTGCCCAGTCAGCAGGAATGTGGACACAGAACTTTCTTTAAAAAGTGTTTCCATTGGGGCACAGATTTTGAGGTTGTAGTTTCACTGCCTAGATACTTCACTTATTGTGTGGCATATAATAGACCCTCCCTATTTTCCAGGGACGTTTGTGATTTGGAGAAGCTGTCCTGGTTTCTGATTTGATCCCAGAACGCCATACTTTTCCTTAGCCTGTCCCTATTTTCATTGGCCCCTTCATGGATCACTGCCTTGCCATGGCGAAGGGGCTTGAATAACTCAGAGAAGCTATGAGCTATGCCGTGCAGGGCCACTCAAGATGGACAGGTCATAGTGGAGAGTTTTGACCAAACGTGATCCACCTGGAGCAGGAACCGGCAAGCCACTCTAGTATCGCTGCCAAGAAAACCCCATGGACAAAGACAACAGGCATATAAAAGTTATGACGCTGGAAGATGAGCCCCTCAGGTCGGAAGGCGTCCAACATGCTACTGAGGAAGAGCGGAGGACAAGTACAAGTATATTCAGAGCTGATGAAGCGGCTGGGCCAAAGCCGAAAGGATGCTCAGTTGCAGATATGCCTGGAAGCGAAAGGAAAGTCCAATGCTGTAAAGAAAAATATTGCATAGGAGCCTGGAATGTAAGAACCATGAACCTTGGTAAGTTGGATGTGGTCAAAAGTGAGATGGCAAGAATAAATATTGACATCCTGGGCATCAGTGAACTAAAATGGACAGGAATTGGCGAATT
Source organism: Podarcis cretensis (assembly GCF_951804945.1). NCBI lineage: Eukaryota > Metazoa > Chordata > Lepidosauria > Squamata > Lacertidae > Podarcis > Podarcis cretensis. The sequence continues at coordinate 36,177,037 of NC_137177.1, forward strand.
CAGTTCGGATGACCATCATATCTACTACTGTGGGCAAGAATCCCGTAAAAGAAATGGAGTGGCCCTCATAGTCAACAAAAGAGTGGCAAAAGCTGTACTGGGATGCAATCTCAAAAATGATAGAATGATCTCGATACGAATCCAAGGCAGACCTTTTAACATCACAGTAATCCAAGTTTATGCACCAACCACTAGTGCTAAAGAAACTGAAATTGACCAATTCTATGAAGACTTACAACACCTTATAGAAATGACACCAAAGAAGGAATTTCTTCACATTATAGGGGATTGGAATGCTAAAGTAGGGAATCAAGAGATAAAAGGAACAACTGGCAAGTTTGGCCTTGGAGTTCAAAACGAAGCAGGGCAAAGGCTAATAGAGTTCTGCCAAGAGAACAAGCTGGTCATCACAAACACTCTTTTCCAACAACACAAGAGACGACTCTACACATGGACATCACCAAATGGGCAGCATTGATTATATTCTCTGCGGCCAAAGATGGAGAAGCTCTATACAGTCAGCAAAAACAAGACCTGGAGCTGACTGTGGCTCAGATCATCAGCTTCTTATAGCAAAATTCAAGCTTAAACTGAAGAAAGTAGGAAAAACCACTGGGCCGGTAAGATACAATCTAAGTCAAATCCCTTATGAATACACAGTGGAAGTGAGGAACAGGTTTAAGGATTTAGATTTGGTGGACAGAGTGCTTGAAGAACTATGGATGGAGGCTCGTAACATTATACAGGAGGCAGCAACTAAAACCATCCCAATGAAAAGGAAATGCAAGAATGCAAAGTGGCTGTCCAACGAGGCCTTACAAATAGCGGGGGAGAGAAGGCAAGCAAAATGCGAGGGAGATAGTGAAAGATACAGGAAACTGAATGCAGATTTCCAAAAAATAGCAAGGAGAGACAAGAAGGCCTTCTTAAACGAGCAATGCAAAGAAATAGAGGAAAACAATAGAATGGGAAAAACCAGAGATCTGTTCAAGAAAATTGGAGATATGAAAGGAACATTTCGTACAAAGATTACCATAATAAAAGACAAAAGTGGAAAGGACCTAACAGAAGCAGAAGACATCAAGAAGAGGTGGCAAGAATACACAGAGGAACTATACCAGAAAGAAATGGATGTCACAAGATCTACCCACTCTGGAAGAATGGCAGATGCAAGTAATAGAATATATGGAGATGGTGGAAATGACTGGCAGAATCCGAGACCAGGGAGAAGAATCGGTGGAAGAAGATTGGAAGAAATTTAAAATTTACTTACAGAAATATTGTGAAATTTTTGAATGTTAATGGCATTGAAATGAACTGAAGGGGTTCTAGCAACGAGGTTAAAAATAAGATTGGATGGATAATTAGACAAATAAATTGGATATGAATTTGCTGAATTAATTTTCAACAGGGATACAAAAAAGGGAGATGTGAGGAAGTCAAGAAAACAAGTGAATCAAAGATGAGAAGTAAAAAGAGGGATTTTTGTGTTTTTTCTTCTTTTTTCTTAAAATGTGTTTTTTTCTTTTCTTTTTTGAAACTATTTTTTCTTTTTTCTTATGTATTTTATAATTTTGTATTTTTGTGTATTTGTTTTTCTTTCTCATGCTTGTTGTCTTCTCTAAAACTTAATAAAAATATCTATTAAAAAAATAAAATAAAATTTTAAAAGATGATGCTGTTAAGGTGCTACACTCAATATGCCAGCAAATTTGGAAAACTCAGCAGTGGCCAGAGGATTGGAGAAGATCAGTCTACGTCCCAATCCCAAAGAAGGGCAGTGCCAAAGAATGCTCCAACTACCGCACAACTGCACTCATTTCACACGCTAGCAAGGTTATGCTTAAAATTCTACAAGGCAGGCTTAAGCAGTATGTGGACCGAGAACTCCCAGAAGTGCAAGCTGGATTTCGAAGGGGCAGAGGAACCAGAGACCAAATTGCAAACATGCGCTGGATTATGGAGAAAGCTAGAGAGTTCCAGAAAGATGTCTACTTCTGCTTCATTGACTATGCAAAAGCCTTTGACTGTGTCGACCACAGCAAACTATGGCAAGTTCTTAAAGAAATGGGAGTGCCTGATCACCTCATCTGTCTCCTGAGAAATCTCTATGTGGGACAAGAAGCTACAGTTAGAACTGGATATGGAACAACTGATTGGTTCAAAATTGGGAAAGGAGTACGACAAGGCTGTATATTGTCTCCCTGCTTATTTAACTTATATGCAGAATTCATCATGCGAAAGGCTGGGCTGGATGAATCCCAAGCCGGAATTAAGATCGCCGGAAGAAATATCAATAACCTCAGATATGCAGATGACACAACCTTGATGGCAGAAAGTGAGGAGGAATTAAAGAGCCTTTTAATGAGGGTGAAAGAGGAGAGCGCAAAATATGGTCTGAAATATGGTCTTCAAAAAAACGAAGATCATGGCCACTGGGCCCATCAGCTCCTGGCAAATAGAAGGGGAAGAAATGGAGGCAGTGAGAGATTTTACTTTTTTGTGCTCCATGATCACTGCAGATGGTGACAGCAGTCACGAAATTAAAAGACGCCTGCTCCTTGGGAGAAAGGCGATGGCAAACCTGGACAGCGTCTTAAAAAGCAGAGACATCACCTTGCTAACAAAGGTCCGTATAGTTAAAGCCATGGTCTTCCCAGTAGTGATGTATGGAAGTGAGAGCTGGACCATAAAGAAGGCTGATTGCTGATGAATTGATGCTTTTGAATTATGGTGCTGGAGGAGACTCTTGAGAGTCCCATGGACTGCAAGAAGATCAAACGTATCCATTCTTAAGGAAATCAGCCCTGAGTGCTCACTGGAAGGACAGATCCTGAAGCTGAGACTCCAATACTTTGACCACCTCATGAGAAGAGAAGACTCCCTGGAAAAGACCCTGATGTTGGGAAAGATTAAGGGCACAAGGAGAAGGGGACGACAGAGGACGAGATGGTTGGACATTGTTCTTGAAGTTACCAGCATGAATTTGACCAAACTGCGGGAGGCAGTGGAAGACAGGAGTGCCTGGCGTGCTCTGGTCTATGGGGTCATGAAGAGTCAGACACGACTAAACAACTAAACAAAAACAACAAAAGACATCAGCAGCTGTGAGCCCTTGCCCCACCCCCAACATTGTTCTCAAAGCTACAAACATGAGTCTGACCAAACTGCGGGAGGCAGTGGAAGACAGGAGTGCCTGGCGTGCTCTGGTCCATGGGGTCACGAAGAGTTGGACACGACTAAATGACTAAACAACAACAACATTTTCATTGAAGAAATGTTGGAGGGGTATGGAGTTATCCAACCCCTGAGCCGTCTGAAGGGAATCCTGTCTAGAAAAGGGGTTTGTTTTTTTTTAATCATCATTATTTTTATATGTTGGAAGCTGCTCAGAGTGGCTGGGGCAACCCAGTAAGATGTGTGCGGTATAAATAGTAAAATTATCATTATGGAATGGGACGTCCCTATTTTCTTCAGAGAAATGTTGGAGGGTATGCATATAAGCACTATATATATATATATATATATATATATATATATATATATATATATAATTAAACTATCTACATCTGTCACTTTGGTCTGTTGGTCACGCTGAACTTCCAGAATGATCAATGTGACCAGGGGATAGACAAAAGGGGCCAATCATTCTGTGAGGAAGTGAAATTCCAGTGAAGATGTCAAATGGAGCTGGTGCTGAAGTCAGAAGCAGGTGAGCTACCTGCCCCCCTCCTTTGGCTCTAGCTGGAAGGAATGTAATCCATAAAGTTGTGTGATTCATGTTTAAAGATCCTTTTGGTTCTAATCTCTTTAGCCACATTGCTTTCTCCCTGAGCTCCACAGTAGGATCAGAGAGCCTTTGCTGCTCCCTTTCATCCTGCCTCTAGATTCCTGTCCCTCTCCATGTAAGCCTCCCACATCCCTCTGATGCAGCCCCCTCCCCCTCCCTCACTGGTGGGGATTTAACTCCCCTCTGAAGCCTGTGGCTGATTGCCACTTCTGCCTCCAGGATGGAAGGTCTGGAGAAGGTTTTTGTTGTTGCTGCTGCTGTTATTGAAGAGAATCCTTGCTTTGTTCATCCGTGTTGGCCCACAAAGGGTTAATAATCTCCCCCACGAAGGAGGGGTGGGTGGGGGGACGTGGAGCAGCTCCATTTATCCACTTTGGTAATTGAAATCAATTCCAGGGCCTTATCTTTAGGAAACCTATAGAGGCAGACACTAATCTGCAGTCTGTGGCATTTTTAAAGGAGAAATCTATTTGAAAGAGAGAGAAGGGGGAAGCATTATCCCCTCTCCCCACCTCCCTCCCAAAACCAATCTCCTGCTTTTCCTTTGCAGGAAAGAATACGACTCCCCTCCCTGCCCCATGCAAGAGAGTTTCTTTTCAAATGTTAACACAAAGTATTGTTCAGGGCTTGGAGCAGCGGAGACAAAAAAATTGCTTAGATTTGCCCTCTCTCGGCCTCCTGCGATCAATTAGCTGATATCTTTGGATTTGCTCAGGCAGGGAAGTTGTGGGGGAAGGCAGGGTGGCAAAAGTTTGGATTTGTGGGTGGAGGAGAAAGGATGTGTCTCAGTTGCTGAACAGCCTGCCCAGAAACCTGGAGTCCAGATGAAGGAAGATGAGAACAGAGAACATCAGAGGAGCCCTGCAGATGGATCAAGGCAAAGAATACCCATGTAGGCCAGCATCCTGTTCTTACAGTGGCCAAATGTCCCTAATAACCCAGGCATCCAAATGGACTGCTTCTGGACCTAAAAGTTCCACAAGAACCTAAGAAGAGCCTGGCTGGTGGATCAGGCCTAAGGCGGACCATCTAGGCCAGCATCAAGGTCTTACAGTGACCAACCAGATTCCCCAATGGGAAGCCTGACAGCAAAGATGTCAGATATGGAGGACAGGGCTATTGATGACTACTAGCCAGGATCGCTCTACTCTGCCTCCACAGTTGGAGGCAGCAATGCTTATGAATACCAGTTGTTAGAAACCGCAGGAGGAGAGAGGGCTCTTGCGCTGGAATCCTTTTCTGTGACTCCTCTACACTTAGCACATGTTCCTGAAGGATGGATTTCAAAGAGTCCTAAAAAGTTTCCACCAGTTTGATAGGATGAACCCGTAAATGCTAGACCATGTTCTCCCAAGAAGAGTACAACCTCAATGGTGCACTTGTACAGGCAATGACCATTTCACACAGGGTTGTGTTCCTGACCCCCACGGGCATTGGTGGAACACATGTAAACCCACTGTACCCCATTTCACACCCTCTCCACCCCCCTTTTCGGACTTCTGGGGTGCAGTGATGCCCATGTGCAAGATCACACCTTTTTTGAATCTTGAATGCTTGAATCTTGTGAAACAAAACATTTTGCTTGAGAGGCAATCTGCAAAGTACTTTGCAGTAATAGTAGATTCCACCCCAGATTCTTCCCATACTGAACAAGCAACAGTTCTTTGGAGATACATACTTTTGAAAGAAACGCTGCATGAGAGTCAAGACAGATTTCTCAAGTTTGCAGATCGTGGCGACGAAAGCGGGGAAGAAATTGCTCATTTGATAAATGAAAGATTGAAAGAACATGCTATTCCTCTCAGTGATTGTAGAGCTCAAGCCTATGATAATGAGGCAAATATGACCAGAAAATGCAATGATCCATAAGCAAAAATGCAAGAACAATACTGAGCAGCAAATTTTTCACCTTGCAGTTGTCACACACTCAACTTATGTGGAAATGGTGACGCTGAATCCATTCCTGCTGAAATAACCTTTTCCAGAACAATTCAAACTGTGTACCACCTGTTCAGTTCCAGTCCTAAGCAGTGGGAATTACTACAAAACAATATTGGTTGTTCTCTTCAAGGTATGTCTGAAACAGGATGGTCAGATTGTGTTGAATGTGCCTTTTGCAGCTCCCTTGCCTGGCATTAAATTAGCACTGGAAGACCTAGAACTAAATGTGATGGTCAAAATGACAAATGAAGTCCATAGAATTTCATTAAATGTGACATCTTTTGTCTCTGTGTTAATGTCAGCCTTGTGGTACAAAATACTAGCTGGCTTAGATATTTGCAACACGGTCATCCAAACTAGAGATGCCACACTGGATATTGAAGTAGCAAACATAGAAACTTCTCATACAGCTGACAAAACGATGAAACAATTGGAAATGCATGTGGAATAAAGCCAAATTGGTTGTGTCAAACCTAGATATAGAAATAAAACTCTCCCATAGATGTGATGGAGTTAGGTGCAAGAGGGTAAGGCCGCAAGACACCTGATTTGGCTAACCTGGAAGAAGTGAATGATACAGGTGATACTCCATAAGAGGCCTACTTCAGAAATTGTGTGTTTTATGTTTCTGCAGACAATGTTGCAGCAGGATTAACTGTCCACTTCAATGCTACTAAGCAGTAGGCAGGAAAAAAATTGATTTCTTGTGGAAATATCTCACCATGTACGAAAGTGATGTGGAGAGAAAAGCTTTATCTTAATCAGAGCAGCATTCCTTCTGACCTTAATGGTGATGATTTTGGAAAAGAAATGCAACATTTACCCTCAGTACATAAAGCAAATTTTGTAAATGCATGGTTAAATCCATGGGATCTGTTGAATTTGTTAACACGGTACAGACTTGGTGACCTGTTTTCAAATGTTTGTGTTAGCTTAAGAATACTATTAACAATTCCAGCAACAGTAGCTTCTGGGGAGAGGTCATTTAGCAAACTTCAGCTAATTAAGAATTATTTAAGGTCTACAACATCTCAGGAGCACCTTGTGGATTTGGCCAGGCTAAGTACTGAATCAAACATTGCCAGAACAATTAATTTTCTTGCTGTGAATTGAAGTTTTTCATGAGAAAGGTTAGAAAAACTCTTTTTGGAAAGCAAATAGTAAGTTTACCTACCTTATTTTTAAGTAATGACTATTGTTTTACTAATACTAATGATCTGATTTGCACTGCAGTAGAAAAGGATGTTTTGATGTGAATTCTTTCTCATTTTCTATATTGTAGCAAAAACAAAGACGTTCAAATCAAATGTGCTTTCTTATTACCAATCCTCTTTTATTTCTTTATATTTATTGTGGAGGGAGTATAAGAGCACATAAGGTCTTAAATGCAGAGAATGAACAGAGCGCTGCACTGTACCCCTCTCTTGTCTTCCATACCCTTTTAGACCTTACAGGCTACAGCTCATGGCATAAAACTGTTGTGGATAAAAACAGAATGATTAATGGAGAAGGGAAAGGGCCCCAAAGAAACTTTGTATCCCATGATAAAATTCCTCTCAGAGATCCTGTCCCTGAGTTGCTTCCTTCCTATGCCCTACAACTCTGAGGAGGCAAGATGGATTAGCCCCAAAGGTGATCCAATGGCTTCCAGAGAGCAGCAGTGAAGACTGACAAACCTCGGTCTGCCCATAGTCACCCTTTGCCCTGCTTGCTTGCTTACAACCAGACAAGGGGGGGTGAACCTGCCAGTCAGCTTTCTTCTCCTTAGTCTCCATGCTGCCCTTGTAGGACTCAGCAGGGAAGGGGATGGGGACAAAAACAAATTTATTTATTTATTTAAGTGCGGAATTACTTGCCTGCCCTTCACCACAAGGTCCCAGGGCGGATTGCAGAAAGAGAAAATGCAATTATGAAAACAGATAAAAGCATTACAATAATAGCATATGGAAAACTGTTCCGACTGGAGCAGAACAAGATCTAGTCTGAGAAAGAGGTAGGTTCCACAAAACAAAAAACAAAACACACCTTAGCTGTCAAAGGCCAAGGTAAAAAAAAGGTGCATCTTCAGAGTAGGAGCTGTTCAATGAAAATGCTAGATGTACCTCTGTGAAGAAGGGACGTGGGTGGCGCTGTGGTCTAAACCACAGAGCTTAGGACTTGCCGATCAGAAGGTCGGCGGTTCAAATCCCCATGACGGGGTGAGCTGCTCGGTCCCTGCTACTGCCAACCTAGCAGTTTGAAAGCATGTCAAAGTGCAAGTATATAAATAGGTACCGCTCCGGCGGGAAGGTAAACGGTGTTTCCGTGTGCTGCTCTGGTTTGCCAGAAGCAGCTTAGTCATGCTGGCCACATGACCCGGAAGCTGTACGCCGGCCAATAAAGTGCGATGAACGCCGCAACCCCAGAGTCGGTCATGACTGGACCTAATGGTCAGGGGTCCGTTTACCTTTACCTTTACCTCTGTGAAGAGGGAATTCCACAACTGAGGGGCTGCCCTCTCCTGGGCTGTCCTTCCTTGCACTTCTGAGGGTGGGCGGCAGAACTAGCCAGAGATTCCCCAGCTCTGCAAATCTTAATATCTAACAAGGTCAGCAGGGATGGAGATGACGTTTCTGCTCACCATTGTTTGTTTTTTTAAAAATAATTTTTTATTAAGGTTTTAAAGATTACAGAAAAAAAAGAAATAATAACAATCAAGAAAAAACGAAAAAACAATACATATAAAAAAAATCATCAAAAACCATAAAACAGAAGAAAAAAGATAGAAAAAAAAACAAGTCAAACCTGTACATCACTTGCTTACATTCCCTTATTTTCTTGACCTCCTCACACCTCCCATTTTTGTATTCTAATTCAATTTGTTATTCCAGCAAATCCTTCCAACCTTATTTTTATCTTAATAATTTGTCTTAATATACTATAATTTTACATTCTCTCTTTCACCAACTCATTTTTACTTAATCCTTTATGTCATTTCTACTAAAACCACATAATTTTCTTTTCTCAACATCTTTCTAGCAATCCTTAATTTTGCAATATTTTTGAAGATAAACTTTGAATTTTTTCCAATCTTCTTCCACCGACTCTTCTCCTTGGTTCCGGATTCTGCCAGTCATCTCAGCCAGTTCCATCTACTCCATCACCTTCATCTGCCATTCTTCCCGGGTGGGTAGATCTTGTGTCTTCCAATACTTTGCGATGAGTATTCTTGCTGCTGTTGTGGCATACATAAAAAAAGTTCTATCCTCCTTTCGCACCAATTGGCCGACCATGCCCAAGAGAAAGGCCTCTGGTTTCTTCTGGAAGGTATATTTAAATACCTTTTTCATTTCATTATAGATCATCTCCCGGAAGGTCTTAATCTTTGGGCATGTCCACCAAAGGTGAAAGAATGTACCTTCAATCTCTTTACATTTCCAACATTTATTATCGGGCAAATGATAAATTTTTGCAAGCTTGACTGGGGTCAAGTACCACCTGTAAATCATTTTCATTATATTCTCTCTTAAGGCATTACATGCCGTAAACTTCATACCTGTGATCCATAACTTTTCCCAGTCAGCCATCATAATGTTATGTCCCACATCTTGTGCCCATTTGATCATAACAGATTTAACCATTTCATCCTGAGTATTCCATTTCAACAGCAAGTTATACATTCTTGACAAATTCTTAGTTTCTGCTCACCATTGTTGTGTATAAGCTACTTGGACTTCTTGAAGACATTGTGTTCCCATGTATCCCTAGCATGAGGGCCACATGGATGGACTTTGCAAGGATCCACCTTCCTGTCTTTCCCAGGCTCCCCCAAAGCCATGTTCTCTTCAGAGAGCTTGTAAGGCCTTGGAAATCCCGGATGACTTCAGTTGAAATGCCCATGTGACTGATGATGATGGGGAAGAGGCATGTGAGCATGTGGGATGGACATCCACATGACTCAGCAAGGGAAGTGGCAGTGCTCAGGATCCAGTCCTGACCCCCTGACACCTACATTCACTCACACTTCTATGGAACTAATTCATCCTCCCAATCATGACCTTCTCTGTCTCTGTCATTGGAAGGAAGTGGACACCAGCCACCACTGTCAGATGGCCATCCATCAGGGCTGGATTTAGGTTTGATGAGTCCCTAAGCTACTGAAGGTAATGGGGCCCTTTATATGTCCAGCTGTCCTTTGTCAACAACAAATTGCCACTGTTTTTTGTCTTGAATATATGCTATATGGTAATTTATGGACCTAAAGGTAAAGGTAAAGGTACCCCTGCCCATTAGGTCCAATCGTGACCGACTCTGGGGTTGTGGCGCTCATCTCGCTCTATGGGCTGAGGGAGCCGGCGTTTATCCGCAGATAGCTTCCGGGTCATGTGGCCAGCATGACTAAGCCGCTTCTGGTGAACCAGAGCAGCGCACGGAAACGCCGTTTATCTTCCCGCCGGAGCGGTTCCTATTTATCTACTTGCACTTTGAATTTATGGACCTAATAGGTATCTAAAGCCATTTGCACATAACAAACAGGAGCCTACACAACACAAAACACTGCCACTGTATGAAGCTTTTATTTTATTTGCTTTTTATCTTATATTTTGGAACTGTACATCTAGGTTTTTTTCCCTTTAATTTTTTTTGGGGCCCCCAAGAGAGTGGGGCCCTAAGCTATAGCTTGTTTAGCTTATACGTAAATCCGGCACTGCCATCCATGCAAGATAGTGCAACACTTGTCTGGCATGTTGAGGCAACCCTTTTCGGAGCCCTACTAAGAAAGAGGAATCCTGAAGGACCAGCTCCCCCACCTCCTCCATTAGCCAGGAAGGATGGGGCAGTCAGACTGACTTTATAAACCTTCAGTTCCTGATGCAACAACTTCCTAGCCCAGCACAGAGTTCTAGAAAGTTCCAGGATTTGGCCCTCTAATGTTCCCATAACCTTTGGGAAAACCAATGATATATCAAACCAAACCACCACACCCAACATCTGGGTGCGTAGAAAAATGATTGCTTGGTTTGCAGTTTCCTGCTTTAATCTATGGTATTCACTCCTGGAACTGACAACAGCAGCAAGAAGGAGGACATGGATCTAGGCATGTGCTCTGTGGCTCACATGACATCTCACATGTGTCATGCGCAAAGCATATGTATCCAAGGTACCACATCCTATGGGCTCATGGGAGGCAAAGCCCTTGGTGTGACTGATCCTTGTAGTTTCTGAAAAAAATAATTGCACCCAAAGGAAAGTAAACAAGAAAACCAGACACAACAATGTTCCCCCATAATCGCTTGAAGTGAGAGTCCAACAAAGGGAATGGATTTCTAATTTGAAGCCAATCAGGCTTGAAATCCCGGCTGTTCTGATTGTAATTACATAGATCAGGTAATCGATAAAGAGTTATAATGCACAGGCCCTATAAATGCAAAGTGAAAAAGGGAGCGAAAGAAAGGAAAAAATAGGGAAGAGCCTTTGCATCCTATCAACCAGGTGGAGGGCGGAATGGGAGCTGAGATGGGTTGAAGATGTCAGTCATTCAAGAGGAATTCAGGATGACACAGGGGAGATAAAGGCAAAGGCATGCAGCCAATTCAGCCTCCTTTGATCTGAGGCAAGGTCCTAGGAAAGGTTCGTGCCAACAATTTTCACAGTATTTGCAAGTAGCTGGTGCAGTTTGTACCTAAGCACTGAATTATGACAGCCTTCCCCAACCTGGTGCCCTCAAGATGTTTTCGACTACAACTTCCACCATTCCTGATCATCGGGCTGTTTGGCCTGGGGCTTATTGGATCTGGAGTCCAACAACATTTGGAAGGTACCAGATTTACCTTTCAGGCTGAATTATTTGGAGCCAGATATAAATAACCCAGAGGGCTAGCAGAAGCCAGCTCAGGAGTTTCCACTACACACACACACACTGGGTGCCCCAAAGGAAAAGGTTGTGGGCAGATCCATAAGTGGGGTGAAAACCCTTTTGGGAGTGAAATAGCTCATAAGCAAAGCTTGCAATAAGGAATAAGTTCTTCTTAAAGTGATGAACCTGCTTCTCCACATTTGCACTCATTAGCAGTACAACAATTACTACCTTGAGGAAATATTCTTAAATTGTGATGGCATCCCTTTGAGCGAGACAGAGTCACTCAAATTTTGCCGCCTTCCCTAACTCAGTTGTTTTTCCCATCATTTCTTCCTCCTGTGGATCAATTTATCTTAAAATTTTGGTCTCAGTCAGTTTCCACATCTTAAATTCAGTTCTCCACATTTCCACATCAGTTTGCAATTTTTTTTTAAAAAAACCCCCCAACCCCCTCATTATTTACAGAATTTGGGTGCAAATTTGTCTTAATATACACTTTTTAAATGTAGTTTTTCATAATGTAGACTTTTGAAAACATTTTCCTGAGCATAATGCATTTTTATACATGTTATTTGGTTGAAGAAATGCATCACACAATCCAGAGAAGTGCAAAACCTGAAGGACAAGTGCATTTCGCTTTCCAAATGGTTTGGGGAAATTTGAATTGCAAAAGAAACCAAATTTCTCCCCTATCTCTACTCTCTTCACTTTATCAATCTCCCTTATCTTTTTTTTTAAAAAAATATTTTGCTCTGCTTGAGCAAGTCTTCACTCCCATCCAAATCTTTGCTAATAGAGATCTCTTGACTGATGGCAGAGTAGGATTTCTCCCTCTCAAATCTCCTATTTTCCTGTAAAAAGTTAACAATTCATAGTTTCCTCCAAACTTCTTCTGCAAGACAATATAATTAAATGAGGCACATTAATAGCATGAGATAAGCCTCACTGGTCACATTTATGACAATATAAAAAAAGAAAGATGGGGGGAGACTAGGAGCAAAGAACAGAACCCTCTTAGACGCGATAAATCAATGCATTTTGATGCATAAAATTTGGAAATACAACTCTATGAATTGTAATAGAGCGTGACGAATTCTCATCAACAGAAGTAAATATTAAAACTGCAATGACAAATCGGCGCCTTGCATCCCGATGTTGGAGTGTTTTCTTGACACGCAAACCTCCAGCGTGGCAGCTCCTCGAACTTCATTCCTTTTTAATATAGATAATTTGCTTAAGTGCTCATCACGGCTCACAACTGACAATTGCCCTTTTAATATTCTGCTAATATGAATCTGCATTTCTGGTGCTTGATGAGGCTAGTTCCCTTGTATTTGAGCCTGGCACTTCCACTGCAAGAAGGAAACGGAGACCAAAATGACAAACTGGGGGGCCAAAGAGTGAGGTGGAAGAAGGTAGGCTTGAGTCTCAGGGTTGTCTATGGCTACATTCACACTATATCTTTACAGCACAGTTATGAGGTGAGGGTGGGGGTCTGCATGACGCCCTGAGTCCCTTGCAATTCTTGGATTCCTGTATCTGTTGGGGTAGAAGGTATGAGAGCAAGCCTGACAAACCAGTCTCAGTGTCTAGGCCAGTGGTTTTCAACCAGTGTGCTGTGGCACCCTGAGGTACCTTGAATGATAGTCAGGGGTGCCGTGGGCAACACTGGCCTCTGTCCCTCTTTCCCTCCCTCCCTTCTCTGATGCCCTCTTGTGTCTCTGCGTCCCAAAGGCGTGCACAGCTGTTTGTTGCAGCAGACCTGGCTACAAGCTCACCAGGCAAATAGGGCCTCTTGGTCTAGCCTGGGTGTGCTTCCCAGGCCCCTGTGGGGCAGTGGGAGGAGGCACTTCTCTTTGGGGCAGGGAGGCAGCTCAGAGACCAGGGGCAGTGGCAGCAACTGCCCAGAGGACTCCCAAGGATAGAAGAGAGCAGGCTGAGGAAACACTCCACAAGGGAGGGTGTTTGAAAAAGGGTGAGAGGCTTTCAGCTTGGCAGGCAAGGGGTGACATAACTGGGCTCCTGAGCCCCACAGGGTGCCACAGAAAGAATGTAGTTGGTCAAGGGAGCCATGGACTCAAAAAGGTTTCCTCTGGTCTAGGCAATGGTTTTGGCTGACTAGTTAAGCACCACAATCAGCATAACCAAAGAAGCTGTTCTGTGCCATAGAACAAATGGGTGGAGGAACAATAGCTAGAGAGTTGTGTGTGAGTAAACTGGAAAGCAGGCTGGAAGCTGGACACAGAAACATGCTTGTTCTGTGTGGATACAAAGCTGGGACTAATGGAGAAGCCAGATCTGTTGGGGTGTTATACACAGGTTGTCTAGATGTAACAATAAAACCATATATCCTAAAGACATCAACATCTTTGTTGACCTTAATTCCAAGGAAACCATACCTGGGTAAGTGCTAGGACCCATGGAATTTTTCACTGCTCAGAGATTGGGGTATCTTTAAGATATATGGTTTTATTATACACCCCATTCTTGTTGCGAGCTAGTGGGGTGTAGCAGTTAAAGTGTCAGACTAGGACCTGGGAGAGACCAGGGTTCAAATCCCCATGAAGCCATGAAGCTCACTGGGTGACCTCGAGAGCCAGTTGCTGCCTCTCAGCCTAACTGACCTCATAAGGTTGTTGTGGATTAAACAAGAAAAGGGAGAACTCCCTGCAGAAACTCCTTGAGCTCCTTGGAGAAAAAAGTGGGGTACATGACCCCAGTCCAGCTTGCAAAAAATTATCATTTGCCCGATAATAAATGTTGGAAGTGTAAAGAGACTGAAGGTACATTCTTTCACCTTTGGTGGACATGCCCAAGGATTAAGGCTTTCTGGGAAATGATTTATAATGAAATGAAAAAGGTATTTAAATATACCTTCTTGAAGAAACCAGAGGCCTTTCTCCTGGGCATGGTTGGCCAATTGGTGCCAAAGAAAGATAGAACTTTTTTTATGTATGCTACAACAGCAGCAAGAATACTGATTGCAAAATATTGGAAGACACAAGATTTACCCACTCTGGAAGAATGGCAGATGAAGATGATCGACTTTATGGGACTGGCAGAAATGACCGGCAGAATCCGAGACCAGGGAAAAGAGTCGGCGGAAGAAGAATGGAAGAAATTTAAAGATTATTTACAGAAATATTGCCAAATTAATGAATGTTAGAATGATGTTGGATAGAAATTAAGTGGTTTCCAGCTGTAATGTTTAAAAGATATGAAAATAAGGTATAGAAATAAGTAATAATTAATGATGAGGATTTGCTGAACTAACATTTTGAATTGGAATACAAGAAAGGAAGGTATGAGGAGGTCTGGAAAATAGGTTAAAAGAAAATAAGTAATGAAAATGTTATTTGGTTTTTAACTATTTTTGTATTTTTGTATTTTTGTTGTTTTTTATTCCTTTTTTCTGTTTTGTCTTGCATTGTGCTGTTTCTTTTTTGGAAAACTTTAATAAATATTCTTTAAACAAAAGTGGGATATAAACACAGAAAGAAAGAAAGAAAGAAAGAAAGAAAGAAAGAAAGAAAGAAAGAAAGAAAGAAAGAAGTGAATTGGCTTCAGTTTTCTAGTCTTGAGAAAAAACACAATGCTTGTCAAGAATTGACAGGGTTGATATGTCATGTATATGCAGCTTCAAAAACTAACAATAGGAGGAAATTGGACACAAGATTGGTCATGCAAAGACTAAGTCATTCTTTATAGCTTAGAAAGTGCCCAAAGGTGCTTGGAGAAAGATGCAGAAGATTGTGGACTCCTGCCAGCAGCAGCATCTTGTGCAGGACTGGCCAGCTCTGTCATGCAAGGTCCTGGAGGTCCTGTTAAATATGATTAGGGGAGATCAGCTGGTAAAAGGGATTCAGGTCGGAGCCAGACATTACAAATTAAAAGCTTTTGCAGATGATTTAGTACTGACCTTGCAAGAGCCAGACACTAGTACCAAAAGAGCTTTGGAATTAATTCAAATATTTGGCCAGGTCGCAGGATTCAAGTTGAATAAACAAAAAACCAAGGTACTGGAAAAGAACTTAACAAATGTTGAAAGGGAAAGATTCCAAGAGGAAACTGGGTTAGTGGTGGCAAAGAGTGTAAAATACCTGGGGATTAACATGACATCTAAGAATGTGAACTTATTTAAGGACAACTATGATAAGTGCTGGACTGAGATAAAGAAAGATTTAGAAATATGGTCAAACCTGAAGCTTTCCTTGTTAGGTCGAATTGCTGTGATCAAAATGAATGTATTGCCTAGAATGTTATTTTTGTTTCAGACATTACAAATTGTTGATAAACTGGACTGTTTCAAGAAGTGGCAGAAAGACATATCTAAATTTGTCTGGCAGGGCAAAAAGCCCAGAATTAAGTTTAAGATACTTACTGACTCTAAAGAAAGAGGGGGGTTTGCCCTGCCGGACTTAAGACTTTACTATGAATCGGCAGCTTTCTGCTGGTTAAAAGATTGGCTACTTCTTGAAAATGCAGACATTCTAGATTTGGAAGGATTTGATAATAATTTTGGTTGGCATGCATATATCTGGTATGACAAGGTTAAAGTGTATAAGGGTTTCAAAAATCACATTGTCAGGAAAGCACTATATAATGTATGGATACGGTATAAAGATTTATTGGAAAATAGAACTCCCAGGTGGCTTTCACCTATGGAGGCTAAGGAGGTAAAGAAACTTAATATGACAACCAATTGGCCGAAATATTCTGAGATTTTAGAACAAGAAGGTGGTGAATTCAAACTACAAAGCTATGAGAAAATAAAGTCTAAGGTACGAGATTGGCTCCATTATTTTCAAATAGTGGAGGCTTTCAAACAAGACAGGAAAATTGGTTTCCAGGTGGAGAAATCGAAATTAGAAACAGAATTGTTAGAACCCAATACTAAGAATTTATCAAGAATGTACAACTTGCTGTTGAAGTGGAATACAATAGATGAGACAGTGAAGTCTGCTATGGTTAAATGGGCACAGGACATAGGTCATGACATTATGTTTGCTGACTGGGAGCAGTTATGGACCACAGGTATTAAATTTACGGCATGCAATGCCTTACGAGAAAACATAATGAAAATGATTTATAGGTGGTACATGACCCCAGTCAAGCTTGCGAAGATTTATCATTTGCCCAATAACAAATGCTGGAAATGTAAAGAGACTGAGGGTACCTTTTTCCACCTTTGGTGGACCTGCCCAAAGATTAAGGCCTTCTGGGAAATGATTTATAATGAAATTAAGAAAGCGCTTAAGTGCACCTTTAACAAGAAACCAGAGGCATTTCTCTTGGGTATGGTCGGCCAGTTGGTGCCGAAGAAGGATAAGAATTTCTTTTTGTACGCTACCACGGCAGCAAGGATTCTTCTAGCAAAGTATTGGAAGACACAAGAGCTACCCACGCTGGAGGAATGGCAGGCGAAAGTGATTGACTTTATGGGACTGGCAGAAATGACCGGCAGAATCCGCGACCAAGAGAAAGAGACTGTGGAAGAAGATTGGAAGAAATTTAAGATGTATCTTAAGAATTATTATAAAATTGAGGAGTGTTAAAATGCTGAGGGAAAAGAAGACGTAGAATTGCAGCGATAATTGGGTTTAAAATTTAGGGTGGAATAGAGAAAGAGGACGAATTTATATTTAATTGGGCAAGATAGGTTGCTGAACAATGGTACTAAACTAAGGATGCAAAAAGGGAAAGGTATGGGGAAGTCCGGGAAAAGAGGGTTATGAAAATAAGGTTATGAAAATATGAGTTTTTTGTTTGTCTGTTTTTTGTTGTTTTTTGTTTCTGTTAAAAAATTGGAAATTAATAAAAATCTTTATTAAAAAAAAAAAAGCTCTGTCATGCAAGCTCCACCTGCTGAAATCCTGCTTCTGCTCAACTCTTACAGAGCCCATCCTCTTTTGCGTTTGACTACCCTAAGATAGCATAAAGATCTGAGCATCTGTGAGGGAGGGTGGATCACCTGATATAACCCAAACCAGACGGGCTCATCTGCTTTCTGACCCTCCCCTCCACCCCTCCCCAATCATTTTTTGATAAAACAACCACCTCTCTTCCCATTCATGCTGGCCCATTAGCATACCGTCACGCTTCTCTTGGTCCAAGGAAGTGGAGGCTATAATTGGACCCTTTTAACAAGGTACACAAGGCATTTTCAATGCAACTGCTTTCCTCAAATCATGTTAACCTTTTCAGCGTTGTGCAAAGGAAATTAATTACTCGTATCAGAATACGTGACCTTTTCACGGCAAATGGGATTAGTGGCTGCTGTTCCCCCCCTCTCTCTCCTCCCCTCCCCTCCCCTCCCCTTCCCTTCCCTTCCCCTGCCCTTTTTTTGAGAGGTTTCAAGCTTTCATTGTGTCCAAAGCCAAGTTTGGTGTTTGCACACAGGTTTAACTAACTGCAATTATTTTTTTAATCATCTCCATGAAGGAAACAGCCCTCATATGTTTCTTTCTCCATCTTTTATGTTTCTGTTTCGGTGCTTCCATGACAGAGGCAGAAGGGCAAATTGTTTGTTTGTTTGCTTGTTTGTTTATTTCAAGTATTTGAAAACCTGCCCTTCACCAGATGATCCCAGGGCAGGAAATGCTTAGATGTTAAAAACTCAATTAAACAATATTTCAAAACTAAAGCAGATGATACAGCAACCACACTTAAAACATCCTGGACAGTGACTTAGAATCATAGAACTGTAAAGTTGGAAGGAACCCAAAGGGGTGTATAGTCTAAGGTTACCAGACATCCCCGTTTCCTGGGGACAGTCCCCGGATTTACAAATCAATCCCCATACAAAATCCATTGAAGTTGAAAAATGTCCCCAGATTCATTGAAAAGATCTGGGAACCTTAGTCTAGTCTATCCCTGCAATGCAGGAAAAGTGACTTGAAAGTGATGTGCTAGTAATACTCACTTTTGTTGCCCCAGCCACTTTTTTACTCCAACCTTACCTGTTGTGTTGTGGTTGTTGTTGCATTCACATACTTTTTCTTCCAATGAGCTCTAGGTGGTTCTCCATCCCATTTCATCCTCATAGTAACCTTGTGAGGGAGGTTAGGCAGAGAGACAGTGACTAGCCCAACACTTTCAGGCTGAGTGGGGATTCGAACCCTGTCCTCCCAGGTATTAGGTCAACATTCTAACCCTTACACCACACTGGCTCTTTTTTATCCTCTGTGTGTACATACAGCATGAATGCACATTCGGTGTAACCTAAGAACAGACCTTGATTGCCTGGTCTCAAATTGAGCTAATACCCTACTGGAAGGAGTAACCCCATGGATTCTGTTCTTCCTCCCTGCAGGTCTTTGCCTCTCTTTTGGAAGCACGAAGTCCTTCCATTCCATTCATCTGTAGAGCTGCTGAGCTACAGAAAAGGGTGATGATGAATATGCTTTTGGGATGTGGACTGTCCCATCAATCACCTGGGCAAGCTCATTAACAAGAAAGATGCAGAAAACCTCAAAGTCCTTCAGAGAAGATGGCTTAATGTGTTTTCTCTGGTTGAGAAAACTTGCTTAACAGAACACCCAAGAGAACAAATTTTGATTACTAATTTTCTGTGTCCCGGGCACACAGCTCACAGCAACCATCTTTTTTTTTTTATTTGAGGGCAGAGAGAGAAAGATGAAACTCCTATTGCTTTGGCAAACTTAGTGACTGGTGGCAGAATTAAATTTATAGTGAATCTGGAACTAAATCAGCGGTCTGAGACTGTAGATTACCTTGGACATACATCAGCATCATTGTAATGGGGAGGGAACTATGGAGGTGCAAGATGGGGCAGAATTAATGCACCAGAGTTTTCCAATAGCCCAATGAAACCATACCTCGAATAGCTGGATATATGTACATGAATATGGTACCTATGAAATGGCTAATCATGACTCGTTGCAAAGATAAAATTAGTTTAACGACCTGGCTTTGTCTGTTTCCAAGAGGATGAAAGATGTAATCAGGGCAGAACAAGTATAAATACAATACCAAAGAGTAATTTCAGACATTCTACTGATGTCCTATTTATCAGGGCTGTATATTATTCTTTGGATGTATCCCCAATCCAAAAATATTACCGGTAAGTTCCATTTCTTTGCCTATTAACATCACTAAACCCTTTTAGATACCTCCTAAAAACATCTATATAATTTCATGATTCTGTTGATTTTATCTGCATATTATTGGTAAATGATTTTCTATTGTTTTGATATTTACTTAATTTTTTTAAATAAGGTGGTTCCTAATTTTTCCTAAACAAACAAACAGACCAAAAGCCACAATGCTGCTTTTGATGCTCTTTTGTTTTTACTTTGAAGATGGTGATTTCCTGCCGAGTCAGGTTCTTGCTGAGCTAAGTTAGGTACTGAGATACCCCAGGCATATCCTGGAAGGCTCTTTCTGTGTTGCAGGAAAGTCCAAACTGGTTTTGACATATCTATGGATTTTGGGACATGCAGGTCACCAAAGTGCATTCTTGAAGTGTGCGTAATATGGTGATTTTTCCCAAATCTACACATCACAGCATCATACATTACAACACACTTTCTCCTGATTGATTGATTCCATGTGAGCTTTGCTTATTTTAGTCAAGTGACATGGAGGCAGAAGCAGCAACTTTAAAGCCTACTGGTTTTTTTTGTTTAACTAAAGGATTAAAGTGAAATCGTTCTGCACTCAAGTTCATTGTAAGTGGGAAGTTTTCATTTTCTTTGGAAAGTGAAGGCTTGCAGCAATAAACACTATTAAAACTGCAGAGTTTGGATAATCGGTCCTGAAGACCACACAAGTGCAGAAAATATAAATTGTTTTGAATAATAATAAAAAAAGCTTTTGGTGGAATGTAGCCAGGGCTTGTTTTATATTTACAGAGTCAACCTATGAGGGTTGAATTTTTGGACTCACTATTGCATATTTAAATGCAGATTTTCTTGATAACTAATTAACACTTTACAATTCACAATTTAATGTGGAAATATGACAGAGATGACCTATGGGTGAAAGTGAGATGTGAAAGTGATAAGCACTGGAAAGAGGGTGATGATTGGGCCATCCAGGCTTCCTGGCTAGACAAGAAACAACTCCTATTCTTCCCTGTGGGCTGCCTGGGGATAAGATTCCTGAGCACTACTCTGGGACATACTTTCCTTCACTGCTGTTTTGAGTACCAAGAGAGGAGGGTGCCATCACGCCCTACTTCCTGTTCTCTCTGCTGTGTTCAGTCCTCCCCCCTCCAAATGATTGTTTTTATTATGGCTTACCACCCACCTTATATCTGAGGGCACCCACAGTCTTCCTCCCAACCCATCCAAATAAATCTACTACTTTTTACTGTAGATCGTATTTTTCAACTTTTCTTTAATTTCCTTCAATTGCTCCTCGAGTTGCTGAACTCATCACAATCAAAATGCTAGAGTCAGCTCTATGTCGGGACTACATTTCAAATGGTGCAATATCACTGTGCCTTTCACTTTTTAAAAGAGAGAGAAAGTGGGAACCCTTAAAATGGTTAATTGTCGTTCCTCCTCATCTGCGCCATTTATTTATTTTTGCCCTTGCTTCAGTGATGCAGATATCAAAAGCCTAATGTTAAAAATCCAATTTAAAAATCATGGAAACAAACAACAGGTACCCAGGTGCTGATTAACTGTGCTTTTTGTTAAGAGAGGAAAACAGCATTAAAAAGAACAGTCTTTGAGAGAGGTCACAGTGATTTATTGCAAAGCGGTCTCATTCATTCAGAATAAAAGAATGTTTCATTCACAATAAAAGAATGCAGAATGGAGGCAGTTAAGAGCTCTAAGCAAAAACAGGCTTGGCTTTATCCAGGGAGGTGCCCCACACTCATCCTCGGGTGTGAGTGTGCAGGTAGTTTTTCTTGGTGAGCCCGCTCTACAATGCAAATGCTATGAAGAATGAAAAAACCCACATTGTAATAAACAGGGTCTCAGAACTGTTGGTGGGGCTATAAAAAAAAGAGGCACTTTTCCCATCTGTGGTGGGACTGCCCAAAGATATTCATGATCTGGACAATGGTTTGTCAATTAATGACAGAAACCCTAAAACATTCCATCCCAGCTTCAACACAGATTTGTTTACTAAATATATGGGATGATCAGCTGAAAGTTTTCAGCTCTCAGGAGCTCTTGAGATAGATGTCAGTGGCTGCCAGAACCTCAGTTGCCTCTGAATGGAAAACACTATGCTGTTGGGTGGGATTTTATCTTGTAAACAACAAATACAGGCACTCAGGACTGCCTCTCTGCAGTACAATGTGAAATTTGGCTTTTCTAATCACAGAATCATAGCATCGTAGAGTTGGAAGGGGTGGTCTTAAGTACTCTACCAGTTGAATGGTCACCCGTGCCCCCCTCAAAGTCCCATTTCTCCCCTCTACCACAATTTCTGACTATGGACAAGTCTAATATATGCTGCAGAATCCCAGGGATGAAGCAAATCTCAGTGGCAGAACATTTACTCTGCATGCTGAAGATCAAGCCCTGGCATCATAACTCAGAAAGGGTTTAGATCCACCACCAGCCACAGCAGACACTCCTACAGTAGATGGAGCTCAAACCACTTCATACATTCAACCAAAATCTTTCCTCTCACTTTCATCATGGAAAAAAGCTGGTTGCAGGGAATGTCCATTTTTATAAATTCCTTCTCCATGCATGTTTACCACAGTCGTACCTTGGTTCTCGAATGCCTTGTGACTTGAACATTTTCGCTTCCGAACGCTGCAAATCCGGAAGTGAGTGTTCTGGTTTGCAAACTTTTTTTGGAAGCCGAACATCCAATGCGGCTTCTGAGGCTTCTGACTGAGTGCAGGAAGCTCCTGCAGCCAATCGGAAGCCGTGCCTTGGTTTTTGAATGTTTTTGTAAGTCTAATGGACGTTCGGAATGGATTCTGTTTGAGAACCAAGGTACGACTGTATTTGAAATGATGTTTCCATTCCTGAGAGCAAAATCATGAAGGATCCACTCCAAAGTTAATCCATGAAATATCTCCAGTTCCAAATTGTTCTGTCCAGCTGCCAGGGTTTGTTTGGTAACAGTGGTGCCCGGCTAAACAACATGACACATTGAACAGGTGGAACAATGGAGTCTGGCCCATTACCAGCTGTGAATGTTAAATGAGCTATTTCTTGCAACGAGTAACAGACATGAAACACTGTCATTCTGTGGACAGTTTGAAATGATTGCAAAGAAGAGAAGGCAGAAAAAAGAGAACAGCCAGCAAGAGAGAATGAAACATAAGAAGAAGAATGAGGCAGGTAAAGAGTAGAAAATGTCTGGCCTATTGATTTAAAAATAGCATTTTTGTCAACCTGAAATTGTTTTAAGAATTGATCATGTTCCTTCAGTTTGCCAGCATTCTTACTCAAATGATGAAGTCCCTCTATCTTTTTCCTAAAAGCAAAATAGCTCTCCCATTTATGTGCAGATACTGTTGTCAAAATATGAGATACAAATATGTTCCTTTTAAAACTGAGAAATAATGGGGAAATTTCAGCAGAATATTTTATTAGTGGCAAAGTATCCTTCCCCTGGTGATTTTTGGTGCAGGGCGCTGTGAAGGAAGGTAAAAGTTTCTACCTGTTCCGAGTGAGGGAAATGACTCCCAAAGCAATGCTCTCACTCTGTGTTGTCTGTCCGATATTGCCAAGCCAAATCTGTGTAGTGTCATGATGACAATGCACCATCTGATCTCTAATTGGCTGGGGTTATTATCCTGGCAGAAGAAGATCCAGTAGCACCACAGCAAAGTCCAGCTGGGGAATGAGCAGCCAGAAAGTGGGGTAAGAATAGAGCAGGGGAGCTGGGCGGGGGGGATATCCCCACCAATACCATGAAAGCACTATAAGCCTGTTGCCAAAATATAAATGGATCACTATGTTTGGTGCAGTGTGGATCTGTTTCTTTCAACAGATGGGCCTCCCCAATGCATTAAAAAAATATTGGGGGGACGACCATGGGGTCACAAGCACTAACCCTCCCCTACATCTGTGTGTGCAGCATATGACACCCTTTGGATAAGCAGATACAGGAGAATTGTTATATAAGTCCCTTATCATTACAAAATAAAAAAATTCCTTCCAGTAGCACCTTAAAGACCAACTAAGTTAGTTCTAGGTATGAGCTTTCGTGTGCATGCACACTTCTTACGAAAGCTCATACCTAGAACTAACTTAGTTGGTCTTTAAGGTGCTACTGGAAGGAATTTTTTTATTTTGTTTTGACTATGGCAGACCAACACGGCTACCTATCTGTAACTCCCTTATCATTAGTACTCTGGTCGGCATCATTGGCTGTTTCCTTTCTGCTCACAGTTCTTTGGATATAACTCCATAGTTTGAATCCAAAGTATTATATTGTTATAGGTGTGAAGGTAGAATGCATAAGAGGGGACCTGGTTAGCCAGTCAAACCAGCTCCTTTCTGCCCCTAGCTGGCCAACCAAGCACTGCCATATACAAGTCCCAAGAGGTTGCCATAGAGTCTTTTCCTAATTTCCCTGGCTGGATGCCACATCCACAGAGAGCAACAGGCAAAGGGAGTCTGTATATGAAAGAATTGTGTGGGTGAGAGAAAGATTTTAGCTGTTGCTGGAAGCTAGAGACACAGAGTCATGTCTGCCAGGGCCGTCTTTACCCGGGGGTGCAAGAGGTGTTGAGGCATCTAATCATAGCCTGCATTTTACTTAGGCTTATATTTTGATCAGGGCCTGTATTTTAAAAAGAGCTTAAAGATTTTCAAATGTTTCATGCCAGGCAGAAGACCAGCTGCCTAAGTACTTTGGCAAGATGTTTATCCTCCTGGACAAGGGGGCCCCCTGATTTATAGCAGAAAACAATTCTCAAAGTCGTAAAAAGGGAATTACAGGCTGAGAGCCAAGGTTACACTGACCCTACATATTACAGAATATAAAAAAGCTGAGAAAAAACATAATTAAGACTTGGTAAATAGTAAAATAAAACCATGTGCCTCCCATTAAACTTGAGCCATATTTTCCTAAGGTTAAAAGGTCAAGAGCAAATGGAAAAAGCAACAGGCTTGGCTGGAGAAGGGAGGTGTAAACAGAAGAAGAGGTTTCTTCCTATTTTATCTTGAGGCTGTAAAATGTTCCTTCCTTTTTTACTTTGAGAAGGTTTATTCTTCTAAAAAGCTATCTATGATAATGTATGAAATATATTAGCTTAAATGTAATTATGTAAAGGATTTAGAAACTAAGAAATGTTAAATCCTTATGCTAGATTCTTATTTCATATAGTTGGAAGAGACCACAGGGGCCATCAGCCCAGCCCCCCTGCCAAGCAGGAAACATCATTAGAGCACACATATGGTTGTCAGGCCTTTGTTTAAAGACCTCCAAAAGAAGGAGATCTTTCAATGTTGATGTGAACTCAAGATCCTTGACATCTGTTTAAGATAAAAATTTAAAACTATTAACCATCTGTTTTGGAGGGCAAGAGGTGAGCTGGTAATTAAGGTTCCTTGTTGAGACAAATGTAAGATATATGACTACTTATTTGTCATTTATAGATAGAAGAATATATAGCTTTTTGTTTCCCATAAAAGGCAAAAAGGAAATGGGTGTATCTTTTGTGATTGGTTCTAGCAAACAGCCAATAGGAATTTCAACCAGGCTGATTGGACAGAGGCAGCCACAGGAGGAGCAAGGGGGCTGGGTTAAGGAAATATAAGTGCTGGCCATAATGGCAGGAGGGTAGGCCAGAGCTTGGTAACCATATACCACTGTGCCTCTCATTTATTTGTCTGACAAATAAATTATTATTTTAATTTCTCTATTGCTGCGTTGAATATTTCATTCCAGCTAAGCGTTAACCACAAGCAGGGTGCTACAGTGTGGTGCACCCGGGCGCCGAATTCTGGGAGGTTCCCGCCACTAAAGCTGCCTAAGCTCTTAACCGCGACCCCTGGGTGATTGCAGTCAATGGGTCATTTCTGTTCTCGTTTGCAGAAGAGCTGCAGAATCAATGTATCTGGTGGCACCTGCTACTGGTGTCTTTCATTTTCACATGATCGCAAAAACGGAAAGACCGAGTTATCACTGCCACTTTTAATTTTTTTCATGTTAGCAGTTTCTGCTGCTCCTCTCCTGCTGCCCCTGTAAAAAAAGCTCAACAACCTTGACCTGGCCTCCCTAAAAAATGGGGGGGGGGCCGCTGGGTGGATCTTTGCACCCTGGTGCTGCATATGCTAAAGGTGGCCCTGATGAAAAAAAAAAAGGAAAAAGAAGGAAAAACATTGAACATTTACATTACAGTATACATTTCAGATACACAAATACACATTCCTTTTTTTTTCTTTTTTGCCCTTTATTAATTCTTTTTTCGTGTTTTATGTGTAAGTGTACTTTTCTTTTTTTAATTCACTTTTTTTCACGTTTATGTCGAAGTCTATGTTTATGTTATGTACGTGGCAAATGAAAATTAATAAAAACATTTATAAAAAATAAATAAATAAAGGTGGCCCTGATGTCTGCTCTTCATCGAGCCCAAAACTGTAACTTGGGAATCTTATTGGGAAACCTAATTGAGAAGCACGGGCAGCTGGAGTGTTAATGGGGTGAGCCTTTAAATCCTATGCTTAGGTTGCATGGATGTGTAAATAAAACCACATACCCTAAACTAAAGACATCTTCCACTGCCCTTCATTCCAAGGAAACTGAACCATGGAGGTGCACTGGAACCCCTAAAGTCTCTTGTCGTTTGGAGGTTGGAGTGTGTGTAGAAATACATTATATATCTAATTAGTCATAACAAATACATTTTACTGCATTGGCTTAAACACTGCTGTTGCTTCTAGCTGACACTGACTGCCAGTTGCTGTGGCTCCAATTAACAACTGGAGGGCAAAATGCCCAAAGGCTTCACTTCATTGGCAAGAGGAGTTGCAGAGCAACTGAGACACCCCTTTTCTAGAAGGGTGCCAAGTCACAGCGGGCAAACACTGCAGGGCTGGCCTGCAAGAAGCAGGCTGGTGTTGATAGTGTTGCTATGGTTACAGTGAGCTATAACAGTTCAACCCAAGAAATGGAGCTTAATATTACAGTTGTGAGTTTTTGGGTTGGTTGTGTGTGTGTAATGTTGCCTTGAGTTCCTTCCAATTCTTGGGATCCTGTGTCTGTTGGGGTAGAGTTTGTGAGAGCAAGCGTGCCAAACCAGTCCCTTTGTCTAGGGCTAGGCAATGGTTGTGACTGACTAGTTTAAGCATCCTGCTTTGCATAACCAAAGAAGTTGCTCTGTGCCATAGAATAAATAGGCGGGCCTCCTCCCCTCCCTTAGCTGCTAGGTAAGAGAACAATAGGCAGAGTGGTGTGTGAGAGCTCAGCTAGAAGCAGGCTGGGAGCTGGACACTCTGAGACATGCTTGTTCTGTGCTGAATCCAAAGCTGTGACTAATGGAGAAGCAAGATCGGTTAGGGTGTTAGGGCTGTGAGCTCTTCCATCATATGCTTGTGGGATGTGTTACATCAGTACAGTCAATTACAACATGCTTTACTTCCTAGAGTGGATGCAACTTCCTGTTCCTGCTGTAAGTGACAACAGATGAGTGTGACACTATAAAAGCAGAGTCACGCAGCCATTTTGGTTCTGTTCGATTCAACTCTCAGTTAAGTCTCATCCATTTTGTTGTCTGCTGGCTCTCAGCCAGCAGCTCTTGGGCCCATCCTCACAAAGGATGTAAGCCACGTTCTATCTTTGTAACCAGAAGCTTAAAGCCTGCCTTCTAGGATGCGTACTGTGAACAACTTGTGAGTAAACTTATTGTTATGCTTTTAAAGACAGACTCGTGAGTCTTTATTGTATTTTAAGAGGGAGAAAAGGGGACACCAGAGATAATCCATCTGGGCAAACCAGATTGGATTAGTCATTTTGTAGAGAGTCAAACGAATCTGTCAACTAGCTTCTGTGAATATAGAGGGGATTTGCTCTGCTACATCACTCACTTGTGTGAGTGAAGGAAGGATAATACTTAACAAATATTTCCTTGCCTATTATCCTAAACATCCCCACAATGCTCAGGTTGTAGAGATGTGTAATTAAAACCATATATCCTAAAGATACCACTGTCTCCATTGACCTTCGTTCCAGGGAAACAGATCCTGGATAAGTTTTTAATGTTTGATGTTTTATTGCTTGATGATGATGTTGGTGGGGTATAAATAAATAAATAATAATTAGTTCCTGGAACCCCTGGAGTCTCTCATCGCTCAAAGATTGGGGTGGCATCATGTAACTTCACTTTTGCTTCTGTTTGATGAAGTTTATGCCATAATAAAATCTGTTAGTTTTTCAGGCACCCTGCAAAATGCTTCATTGATTTCACTGCAGCAGACTAGAACAGGGCTGTCCACCTGGGATTCTTTTTTGAAGTGTGATTATAGGCATATTAGGAATTACTTCTCCTTCTGTTTCCTCTGCTAAAACTTAAAAGCACATCCTTATTTGGATTCTCTCCCCCCCAGTAAAACGAGTGGCAATTTGCAGTAACCCTGCCCACCTCTTGCTTATTTCAATGGGGCTTGTGTAAGGGAATCTATCAGGATACTGTGTCCTTCAGTGGTCATCTATCGAATGCAGTAGCTGAAAATGTAGATTGCCGCCAGTGTTGTGCAACCTGAGGAAGGCGAAGATCCTAGCATCTCTTTCTGCCCACCCTGAATCCTGCCAAAGGCAGCAGGAAATAATGGAAATGCTTCAGTCAGAGCCACAGAGAAGATGTATACAAAGCCGATGTGATGCCTCAGACGGGCTGGTTTTGTTTGAAGAGTTTCATCTGTCTCAATTCAGTTCTTCCAGATGTCACCCCAATACTTTATTCACTGCTACAAATCACACAAACAAATGAAAAATTAAAACTATTGTTATCCAGATAATCCATCAGGGGGTTGCTTCCCCCTCCACATTCTTTGCATATTTATAATGCCTCTGTAGGCAGAATGTCCAATTAGAACAGATGGTTGATGTGTTGCATTGACTTACCTATCCAGAGAAACTGGGCAGGTAGCCACAGAGACTTGATAAATGTATTCCAGAGTTGTATTTTTAAATGTGGATTTTAACCCATATGATGCTATGGTTGCCGACCAACCAACCAGAAATATCCACATCTATCCATCTATATCCCAGCCTGCTTTGCAAGCCCTTGCCAGCAGCGTGAGTGGTGAGGCTGTTCAATTGCGAAATAAACAAATCTGTGCACCTCTGGTGAATAGACAGCTTTTGGGCTAGACTTCACCCACTCAAATCCACAAAACTCCTTCTGGGAACCACTCCTGGCTCCAGCCCTGGAAAAGAGGACTCCACCCCAACCCAGATGGTACAAGAGTGCTTTACTGAACTATTTCCCCCAAAGAGCTGCCAACCTTGCCCTAAGCCCAGCAGCTGCAGAAGGACAACATGTAAAAATGGTGATCCATCATCTGAAGGACTTGAATATGAAACAGAATCACAGAATTGTAGTGTTAGAAGGGACTGAAAGGGTCATCTAAGTGCAACTTCCTGCAATGCAGGAATCACACCTAAAGAGTCCTGGACAGGTGGCCACACAACCTCTGTTAGAAAACTTCCAGTGAAGGACAGTTCACCACTTTCCAATGCTGTGTGTTCCACTTCAAAAAGCTCTTACCATCTGTAAGTTCTTCCTGATGTTCAGTTGGAATCTCCTTTCTTGTAACTTGAATCCATTGGTTCAGGTTTCAGCCTCTGGAGCAGAAGAAAACAAGCCTGCTCCCTCTTCCATGTGACAACCCTTTAGACAGTTGAAGATGACTCTCATATAATCTCTCACTCTTCTCTTTTCCAGGCTGAACGTATCCAGCTCCATCAAGCATTCATCCTAAGGCTTTGCTTCCGGATCCTTGATCCTCTTGGTTGCCCACATCTTCACATGTTCCATGCCACCTATGGGCTCTGGAAGAGAATCCCAGGGCCCTAATCTCAGAGAAGGATAGTTGATATCAGATTTCCCCTCCCTGTCCCCACAGCAGCCCTGATTTTCCCAATGGCCGAGCTCTGATGGTGGAGCAGAAACACGTTTATCTCAGGGAAAGACCAGGGAAAGGTCTTGGGTGCAAAGTATCCATCAGGGTTAGTAACCACTGAGTTTCTGTATCTTCCATGAATTTGTCTACTCTTCTTTTTAGATTCATAAGATTGCTCTGTCTGTGTGTTGCCATCCATACTGCGTGTGGTTTTTTTTTTTTGCTGTTTGTGGTTTGTTTTCTTATTGATTTGTAAAACTTAATTTAAAAACAAAAAACCCAGCTTTGGGTGAGGGCAGTGGAACATGCTGCTCCCTAGTAACAGCCTTGTGTAAACCCTGGCTTTCCCCCTTGTTTTCTATGGGCAGGCATCACTTCTATTCTGGGGGAGAGAAAAAATGCAAGCTGGACAGATTTTGTGAGGTAAGCCTACAGCTGAAACACAGAATATCCACTGAGATTAAATGGGAAATGGAAATGCAGAGGGAACGGAGTTATTGCTTTACCATGTTATTATGAAATTGTTTTGTAGTGTTGACTTTGAAATACTTTCCTGTTTCCTTTGTTGTAAGCTACTTTGAGAATGATTTTTGTTTGTGTGGAAAAGTGGCATACAAATAATGGATGAATGCGGCTAGCTGAAACCCATGGGTATTTATAGTATTTCCTGCTATTTTCCCCTCCTATTGAGGAAAGGCAGGATCTCTCAGTAGTACAACATCTGCACTGCGTGCAGAAGGACCCAGGCTCAATCTCCAGGCAGGGCTCGGGGAGACCCCCTCTCTGAAATCCTAAACAGCTATTGCTAGTCAGAGTAGACAGCGCTGAACAATGGTCTGACTCAGTATAAGGCAGCTTCTTATGTTCCTATTGCTACAGTAAAAAACTCTGATTTAGGGCTGATAGCTATGCCCTTTAGCACTAAATAATATAGAGGTTTGAGGCTTCAGGATAAGTGTCCTCTGCAAGCTCCAAACAGTCTTACAGGACCCCTATTCCAAGCTGGCTGGAACATGGAATGAGCCCTCGTGTGATGTTTGCACCAATGATATAATAACATAAATGTTTCAAAGTTATTTCAAATATGCAACAGACAAGGCCTGCCATTTAAAAAAGGTCTTGAAGATCCCCAACTCAAAATAAACCCCTCACCTTGACTTGACATTAGACTTATTTCCAGAAATCTAATGTATTAATTGCTGAAAGTTACCTCCTGCTCTCTGTTTTGTCCCTCGTGATCTCTCAACCCTTCACAATTTTGTACCAGTTTCTGAAATTAAAATGGCACCAGAATTAAATCTATTTGCCTGAAGATAATGAAGCCCTGGTATATGTGTGACTGTATGTGTCCGTTTACGTATGATTTATGGGTTTTTCCTCAAACAAAAACGTCTTTCAAACAATTGAATTTCTCTTTTGTCTTCTGTATTTAATTTTCCTGTTAAACTTAAAAATTTAAATAATAAAATGATTTACAATGTACGACAACAGAGGCCCACATTATTCCGCTCATGGTCCTGTCTAATTTAAATTCTTTCAGCGCACTTTGCAAGAGCTGATTTAAAATGAAAGGGCAGAGAAAATAGACCAGCGCTACAATTGACAAAGGGGAATTTGCATTAAGGTTGGAAGTCCCCTGGGTCTGCAAACAAGAAAAGTGAGAAAAAAAGATGATGAACTAAAATGAGAACTAATTTTCTTATTGTAGCTTCGGGGTCTTGGGATGGGGGATATTAGCAAACACATTTCTGCATAGAAATTGGGTATCTGGTCATCTGGCAGCTGAAACAAGCAAGGAAGCCATGGCTTAATTTGACTCAGGGCTTTCCCTGGTACCTATTTCCAGCACTAACGATTAGCTAAAAATATTAAGGAAGACAGTATAGTCGTACATTGGATGCCGAACAGAATCCGTTCGACTTCCAAAACGTTCGGAAATGTTTCAAAAATAGTTCTCAAACTGTAACAGTCACTTCTGGGTTTGCCGCTTTCAGGAGCCAAAACGTTCTGGAACTAAGCTGTTCGAAAACCAAGGTATGATTGTATATCCCAGAGTGTGTACAAAGTAGCATGTACTTTGTGGAGAAAAGCCCTGATCTCTTGCCCTCCATTTCACCTGAGTGAGCCACATATGTTCTTCTGCTGAGCTCCAAGAGCCACAAGCACAGCTGCATCTGCATCAAGAAGTCCTGGTGATAATTGATAGTGAGATCAAGGCCACTGAGTGCTGGATCAGGGCCCCCAGCAAGGGCAGAATGGCTAAAAAACTTTACATAGGATATTTCATAGAATTTATATGGCACTTGATTGTAAAAAGCCTCAAAGTGGTTTACAAAAGATAAAAGAGTGCAGAAGCATCATAGCCAGACACTGGAGACACCTGTTGGGAGTAAGCACAGACCAATGGTATCAAATAGTATGGGAAACAGCCTAATTAGAAAAAGTAACCAACAAACTGAAACCGACACGGGGACAAATAGAAGAAGACGCCTTCACCCCAACATGGTTACCTTTTATCACATACACAGCCCAACAAGACAACAAGAAGAACCCACCAACAGTATTCGAATCAAACTGGCTAACCTGATCCTTTTTTCTTTTTTTTTTGGAAAAGTTTTTATTGTTAAAATAATTCAGCATTAATACACACATATTGCAAAAATACAAACATACATTTCATACAATCCTTAAAAATGTTTAAACATACCTACACTCAATCCCACAGATAATTCCTTTTCCCATCACCATCCACCACTCCTCACCCCACCTTTGTGATAGACTTCCAATCTACTCAATTGCAATTTCTTTCCACTTCTATTACTTTCTTTCACACACCTTTAACCTAATTTCATGCTTCTTTTTCTATTACACATTGTTATCCATCTTATTTAGTATTCCAGTATTTAAAACGGAACTTGTTTATTCTAATAGGAGTTCTGATTTTTCAATATGGTTTTGAAAGAACTGTCCAGAAGGAATAAAAGTAATGTTAGGATGGAGTTCTCTCGAGATTTGCTCTTTAGCATTAAAGAATATGAAGAAGATCTGCAGAAGGGACCTGGAAAAGAGTTAAGAGCCTCAGACATAAGATCTCCAGGTTGATGGACTATATGGAATTGACGGAAAGGACTGGCAGAATCCAAAACCAGGGAGAGGAGTTGATGGAAGAAGATTGGAAAATTTAAAGTTTATATATAGAAATATTGCAAAATTAATGAGTGATAGAAAAATGGTGGAATGATATTTTTTGGATTTAGCAGAAATGTTATAAGGAGTTAAGCATATATAAGTATTTTAGTTTTAATGTTAAAATAAGGTTAAAAAAAATTGGTGAAAGGAGGGAAAGTAAAGTTACATTATATTGAGATAAAATACAGAACAAAAATTGGAAAAGATGGAAAGGATTTGCTGAAATAGTTAATCGAATTAGAATACAAAAAAGGGAAGTGTGAGGAGGTCAAGGAAACAAGCAAATGAAAGATAAGTTGGGAAGATTAGTTGTGTTTTTTGTTTTTGTTTTTGTGGTTTTTTCTCTCTTTTTTTTTCTTATTGTGATGTGTGGTTTTGTTTTTGTTTAATATGGTGTTATTACTTTTACAGTGGTGCCCCGCAAGACGAATGCCTCGCTAGACGAAAAACGCGCAAGACGAAAGGGTTTTTCGTTTCTTGAGTTGCTTCGCAAGACGAATTTCCCTATGGGCTTGCTTCGCAAGACGAAAACGTCTTGCGGGTTTGCTTCCTTTTTCTTAAAGCCGTTAATACCCAGGGAATCTGCGCTCCGCAAGACGAAAAAATCGCAAGACGAAGCAACTTGCGGAACGAATTAATTTTGTCTTGCGAGGCACCACTGTACTTTTGTTTTTTGTAACCCTTAAAATTTTTAATAAATATTATTTTTTAAAAAATAATGAAATTATCCTTTAAACACCTTCCAGGCTAACCTGATCCTGTCTTGGTAGCAGAACAGCAACCAGTGCAGATCTCTGAGCCCAGGTGTTATATCCTGACAAGGCCTCCTTCTCAGCAGTAATCATAATGTGGCATTGTGCTTTAACTACAGCTTTTGTATCAAATACCAGAGAAGCCCAGTTAGAGCGCATTGCAGTACAGTGGTACCTCGGGTTACAGACACTTCAGGTTACATACGCTTTAGGTTACAGACTCCGCTAATCCAGAAATAGTACCTGGGCTTAAGAACTTTGCTTCAGGATGAGAACAGAAATCGTGCTCCAGTGGCGCGGCGGCAATGGGAGGCCCCATTAGCTAAAGTGGTACCTCAGGTTAAGAACAGTTTCAGGTTAAGAATGGACCTCCAGAACAAATTAAGTTCTTAACCCGAGGTACCACTGTAATCCAGTCTTGAAGCAAGTAACACATGAATTACTGTTGCAAGGCTCTCCTGTTCCAGGAATGAGCATAGCTGTCGAATCAGTCCCAGTTGGTAAAAGGCAGTTCTAGCCATGGAGGGTACCTGAGTCTCCAGTGACGGAGCTGAATCCAGAAGCATCTGCACACTGTGAACCTGCTCCTTTGGTGCAACCCTATCCATGGTAAACAACTGACCAATTTCTCAGACGTGGGAACTATTCACCCCCCCCCCCCAGTGCCTCCATCTTGCCAGTATGCAAGCTCAGCTCCCCCCCCCCATCCTTTTCACCACTGCACCCAGGCAATGGCCCTGGACTGTGTGTCCTCTTCTGATTCAGATGCTAAGGGAAAACAGAGCTGAGTGTCATACTGATGGCACCTTGTTCCGATACTCCTAATGACCACTCCCAATGGCTTCATGTAGATGTTAGATAGAACTGAAGATAAGCTAGTCCCCTGTGGCACCCTATAATGTAGTCTTAAGGGGAGTGAAAGGCACTCTCCCAATGCTCCTGGAGGAGACTGCTTTTAGACTGGCTGTCACATGAGAGCAGCACCCGATGAGCTAAAGCTGTGGTGGGCGAGAAGAGTGTAGCAGACTTGGAGCCTGCAGCCCATCTTGCTGGCACAAATCTCACTTGAAACATACAAGCCCCCTTCGTGGAAGAGAAAATCTAACCGCAGGCAGGAGCAAAAAAGGTCAATGGGAATATTAATTGGATATTATTTCATAGCAGGATTTATGCTTAAAATATACCTTTAGCTGGAAGATCTCACTCAATGGCCTGCTGTTTGTCCCCCCTCAAGCCCCGTCCCCCCCCAACCAGGCACCAGCATTCTGTCGGTTTTATAGGCATAATTCTTTTCTTTTATGGAGAATCCATTTTAATCTATTTTATTTTTAATGCCACCCCACTGAATGCATAAATCCATTTAAATGTCAGATTAAACAACAGTTGCGCAAACCCTGCAGGATGTTCAGACAGCAACATTATTTTAAAAGAGGAGGCTTGGCGAGATGCGAAGAGGTTGTGCTTCCTATATGGATGGGATCAAAAGGAGATTTTCTTTCCTGATCGTTGAGCAGAGCATGTTGAGTCAGGTGTATTTGGACAGTGTTTGTTGAAGGAGCACTTGGCACTTCATGAGATACCTTATCAGAAAGATAAACACTCTGCAGGAGAAGAGATCACATACAGCCAAGAAAAAAAGAGAAAAGAGAAAGCTGGAAAAAGCAACTTGCGTGCAGTGGGTGGACACTTGTACAGCCTTCCTCACTAAGCGAGATCAGCCCTTTCCCAACATGACGTCAAGCCCTTTCCTTCTCCTTCCTCACTAATAAATGTCCAGTCTTGTTAAGAAGATAAGAAGAGTCCTGTTGGACCAGGCCAATGGCCCATCTAGTCCAGCATCCCGTTCTCACAGTGGCTAACCTCTATTGTATATTGTTTATATAGGACAGTGGCAAAGTGTGAGTTGCCAGTGCCCAGGGTAAGGCATGTATTGTGCCCTCTAACCTGTGGAGAGAAGCAATCCTGCGTCACAGACAGGATAAAGTCTGGGGAGCCCACCATGCAAGAGTTGGTCCCTACTCTGCTCTTCAGGGTTTGGGGGCATCTAGGACCAACCACTGACATCACAGTTTATGGTGAGCACAGAGTAATCCTTCAGAAAGGAAAAGTGCTCTGATTATGCTTTCCTTTCGTCAGTATGCGCTCTGCACAAGCTCTGTGGCTCTGTCCTATTTGCACATGTGAGGAGAGCCCCACGCTTGGAGAAAAAGGTGGCAGCAGATTTGGTTTTGGAGAGTGGTGCATGGCAGCGGAGTTCCCTCCTTGGGGGACTCAACTTTCTCCATTTCTCCATTTGGAAAACTGTCCATTTATTCCTACTCTCTGCTTCCTGCTACTTAACCAATTCCTGATCCTAACCAACTTATTCTGTGACTGTTAAGCTTACTCAGGAGTCTTTGGAGAGGGTGTCACGAATTCCTCACGGCGCTTTTAGCAGAATGTTCAGAGTCCCAGGTTCTTTAGTGCAGTATTGTTTAATGTGAGCTAAATATATATACAAATATTTACAGAAGCAATTCAGACAGAGTACCTGCACCTTGAGGCAAAAGAAGACTCCACACTCATCTACACCACTCCACCACACCACCACCATTACTGTTGAACAGGCTCTACCTTTAAACCGGTGACAGCCAATCACATTACTGCTGAGTCATTCCACAGAGAGTATTGCATCAGCCTGTTGCAAACTGAAGCCTGCAGACTTACTTACACAGCATCCTGTGAATCCCAACAGAGGGACCCTGTGGAAAGCGTTTTGAAAGCCCAAGTACACTATGTCAACCAGATCACCCCAGTTTATATATTTGTTGCCACTCTCCAATAACTCCAATAGGTTTGTGACATAGGACTTACATTTGTAGAAGCCATGCTGATTCTTTTTTAGCAAGGCTTGTTTTTCTATATGCTTTGTTATTTTATCTTTAACAATACTTTCCACCAGATTTCTTGGGACAGACCTTAAGATCCCTTCTGTTTGTTTTTTAAATGGTGATACATTGGCCACTTTCCAGTCCTGGGGTGCAGTATAATGGCTGATACAGCAGTTTCACATTTGAATGCTATAAAAAATGGGCTTGTTGATTTGCCAATTTTTAATTTGTCAGTAAGGCCTGGAACTTTGTCTCTTGCCACCACTCTTGCCTCAGTTCCTTTGTTTCTCCCTTTGCTTCCTCCCAAAGCAAGTTCTGCTCTTGTTCTGCTTGAACCTCCTTTGCTAAGG
This sequence comes from Podarcis cretensis, assembly GCF_951804945.1. Classification (NCBI taxonomy): domain Eukaryota; kingdom Metazoa; phylum Chordata; class Lepidosauria; order Squamata; family Lacertidae; genus Podarcis; species Podarcis cretensis. Next base: position 36,213,782 of record NC_137177.1, read on the forward strand.
CTGACCATTTCCCCATTACTAAGATCAGCTCATTTGTCTCCTTTCCCACTCAGGAAGTTTAGTCCCCTTTTTCTTCAGTTAAGGGTGAAGTAGAAATAGAGGTGATGCTACTTCAAGTGAGTGGGAAGGAGAGAAAAAAGACAAAAGCTATTTCTGTTGAGGACTTCTCAGAAAGATGGGCTGAAGCCACTTCTTGTGAGGCCAGAGGAGAAAGACAAGTGGGACTACCTCAACATAAAAGGGATATTATTTTAATGGTGAGTTCATTGAAAATTTCATATTTTACATAAAAAAGCATTTGATGCAATAGGTGAGGACAAAAAGCATTCAGTTCAGCCGAACTGGACGTCAGATTGAATGCCAACAAGACTGAAACTGGAATGAATCAGTTGCTCAGCCCATCCCTAAAATACAGGGGAAGCTTCTTCTTGTGAAGGTGAAGCAGAAACACTGGCTGAAGCCAGCTGAGAACAAAAGGGTACCAGGGAAAGAGAGGAGTGGAGACAGCCTGTCTGAAGTGCTGCTTTATGACAGAGTCTGCACACAGACACAGGCAGCCCCCACCTGAACCGGAAGCTGCAGAAGGTTGGGGCTGGAGATCAAAGCCAATCTCACATTTGCATTGGATCCCTGCAAAAAAGGGAAAGTGGTGACACCACAGCTCTAATTAAAAGGTTCCTCATGCATTCTGTTCTCTCTGCCCAAAGCCAGGTGTCTCCAGGGGAAAGCAGTACCTGGAAGCTTTGGGTAAATTTCAGACCAACATCTGAACCTGCCTCCGTTTGAAATGAACCTTTGAACTACCAGAGTTTACCCGCCAGCAGCTGACGAACCTGCCTTTCCCTAGAAATCCGAGCTACGGGGACCAGCCGATGTCAGCGCAGGAAGAGAATAAAAATGTAAATTTGATTCTTCTGAAATTGCCTTCATGTTCCTCTAAGTGTTTTTCCTGGATAAGGCAATGTATTTAACTAATTGATCCTGAACATGGCTGTGCGCTTCGAAAGCGCTCCCCACCAGCCACAGATGATGCATTATACAAAAGCATCAACGGACTCTTTGGTCTCTCATTGAGAGACTTCATGCATTTTGTTATTTACATGCATATAAATTAACCACTTTGATCTGAGGTTGTTAATAAAACAACTAAGCCTTGAAGTCTCCCGGAAGGAAAGCGAGGCGGGCTTGCGCTAAGATGCTTTTAATTAATAAATCTGCAAGTGTTGAGGAAAATGTACACACTGAGCATTTGGGGGTAGGTGGGGGGGGGACAGCAGAGGCAATCCTGGCCCATTACCATTTAAAAGGCATTGTAATTGCATGCCCTTTAGAATATGGGAGCTCTAAGCTGGTTGGATAACCCAGGCATTTAAGCACAAAGGAGCAGAAAAAAAGGGAATTCTAGGTGAGCCAAATCCCATCAGTGAATTAAAGGATGACTGTCTGGCTTTGGAAAACAGAGCCTGAGAGGGGCTAATGAATTGTCATACTGAGATTGCAAGCACAATGTCTGCACAAAGCAGAGCTACCAGGATCTGGTCCAATCCCTCCCCTGCAATCAGAGCCACCTCAATACATTTTGCTGCCTGAGGCAAAGAACAATATGGTTCCCTGCTTCCATGTCCAGAAGGTGACTAGACTGAGAGCTGACTCAAACTTCAATGCTGGCAACAGGATAGCAGCAATTCCCAGCACACCTGGGGGCTGCTGGGTAGTTTGAGGGGTGTGCAGGGAAGGCCACCAACACACCTGCTTCTGCCCTCGACAGAGGGGAACAGTCAAGGAGGTAGTTTTGCTGCCACCCATCAGCAACTGCCACCTGAGGCAGTTGCCTCCCTCTGCCCAATGGTTGTGCCAGCCTTGCCCCCAATTAAAACCACGAACCTGAAGAAAGGATGGAAAGAACCCAGGTTGCCAGATTAAGATTTAAGCGACACAACTGATGCACCAAAGAAGGCAGAATCAGATCACCAGAAAGGAAGCTGGAGAATTCTGGTGACCTGCATCTGGGCAAGGTCCAAGAAAGAAGAAAACTTCAGGGCTTGGATGGTTGCACAGCTCAGGCTGTGTTGCTGGTTTAGGCTGCAGACACACCATACTCCTAAAGCACATTTCCCATCCATCAGAGAAACCTGGGAACTGTAATTTGCTAAGGGTGATATGAATTGTAACTCTCTGAGGCATAAGCTTCCCGTTTTTTTGGGAGCGGGGCGGAAAGGAATATGCTTTAAATATATGGTGTGTGTGTGTAGCCTATATAAGGGAGGCATCGTCAGGTGAAGGTGTAGTTTGACATGCAATCTGTTGGAATCTGCTGACTATTAAAGGTACAGGAGCCCTATCCTCTTTTTCTTCTGCCACCCAAGGGAAGGCCTGCCACCCTCCATTTCTATCATTTCTTGCTTATGTTTGAGAGTTTGATTTAAGCATGAAACTTTAATGGCTAGTATAGCAAAGGCTGTTTCCATGCTAACCCTCTCAGCCCTGGAATTTCTAATTTTTGTTCGTTCATTCTTCAAACTCCAGCTGCTGCTGTCAAAAGAATTGATGCACCCCAGTGTTTTCTGTGTTTTTAAATACCCTGATACGTGTTAAATATTTTTGAGATTTCTATGAACTCCTGTGCCTTTAATTAAACACTTCCCGTTTGCTTGTTTTGATACATCTGTGCTCCACCTTGGATAACCCCTTATAAAGTGGCTTGCAAATTTTTTAACACAAGGACACATCACATAATCAACAACACACCATAAGCTCACAATAATGTAAAATAACATAAAACATATCATACCAGCCAATCCAAATGATAAAAGTGTTTACTAATAAAAGCATTTTCAAAGCATATGTGAATGTATAGAGAGAGGAGGCTTGCTAAATTTCTCTAGATGTGAGGTTTGCAGGTGCAGTCCAGTTTATTGCTTCCTGATGATTTGAGGAATAAGCAATGTGTGACCTATGTCAGTTTCTGCTGCTGTGGGAGGGGAAGGCTTTAATAATTGATCTCCACTTCTTATTTTTTTATTTTTCACCATAAAAAATGAAGAGGAAAAATAGGCATGTAACCTGTAATTAAAGCTTCACTCAGCTGAAGCAGATGCTGACATCAGGGCAATTAAGAGAGGCTTTTTAAAATCAGTAACCATTCACCAATGCTCATCAGAAAATAAAACTACGGAGAGGAAAGCTTTGAGCAGTGCTACTGGAACCTTTGCTGAATGGGACTGATGTGTGAACAAAAAATATAATAGATTAATAATATTATTTGTTTTTATATTGTTTTTAATTCTATTAGTGTTTAATTACTTTTTAACAATTATTATAAAAATATAATATTATAATAACATAACATAACATAACATAACATAACATAACATAACATAACATAACATAACATAACATAATATAAATATGTCATAATATACAATAATTATTTTTTGAATTTGTCAGTCACTTTCTCTTGCCCAGGGCAACCCAAAGCAACTTACAACCAAATAAACAGACAATAAACCTCACATTAAAACCAAGGGGAAAGAAAAATAGACTAAAAAAATCCTGCCCAAAAGGTTTTTAGCTTTTTGTATTTTGTCTCTTTTGTTTTTAATTTGTGTAAGCCACCTTGAGTCCCAGTCTAGGGAAAAGGTGGGATATAAATAAATATAACAACAAACAACCACCACTATTATGGGGGTATATTAATCCCAGGAAAGGTATGGAATAATAGCGTCATTGTAGAGTATAACTGAATAAATCAGGAATCGCCATCAACCCAGAACCTGTAGCACCTTCTTTGGTGTCCCCAGGATGAACCACAACCCCTAGATTCAAAGCCTTCATTTGTTTTAATTTAAGAAAGAGTAGGTTTTTAGCAGCCTGGGATATAAGCAATCAACAGCCCCAATGCTAGTTTCTATTCCTGAGAGGCATTAATTACTCGTTTCCTCTTCTGAATTTTCTTTTCTTTTAATATTTAATGGACATATTTAGATATGAAACTGAAAATACCTTTGCTAAATGGAGCTTGTTGTGGGTATACATTATTGAAGTTTCTAGGCTCTGAGAGTAGGGATGGCCGCATAATGCTTTGCAATATTAAGCACTGTTTGGAACTTCCATTATAATGTCACAATTCCAAGTAATTGTGGGGAAGCAATGCCTCAGCCGTGTTAAAGAGCTCTAGTTTTGTAGGAAACCCGGTTGAGCAAAGGGGCAACGGTCCATGCCAAAAACAAGCTTCACAGCTCAAGATAAAGTTTAGGTGTGTTGTGTTGCAATTCCGTGCCATTCTCACTGCAAGCCGCCCCCGAAGAGGGTTATCTGCACGCTGCACAAATGAAGGCTGCTCTTACCACAGGCAGATTGCTGCCTTCCCAACCTGCAACGCAACCCTCTGTGGACACAGAAGATGGAGAGCAATTTCATTGTAAAATATTCATAGACAGCTGCTCTATCGCATTTCATCTCAGTGTCGGTATAAACTAGAGCTGGTCTATAATTAAATCATTTATGTTTCAGATGCTTAACAGGGTGTTTTAAATGTTTGGGTCTTGTAAATGATGTTTATTTATGGGGAGCTAATTAAGCACTCAGCCAATGGGTCTCCGAGCCAGTCCAAAGGGCCAGTCACGGACTCTTCCTGCTGTGACTGCTGCTCCTTCCTTTCAGTGAGGAGCAAGGAAAATGGTCTCTGCACTGTGACAAAGTCAAAACAGGGGCAAATGATCCAGGATGAACACAATCCTGAAACTGGGGGGGGGGAAGGGACAGATCTGGAGAGCATCACTAACAGCTTGATGCAGCACCAGCCCAGAGGGTCAGGGAGGAGGTGTCACCATTGCCCATAGGCAGGGCTGTCTTAAGAATATCCGGCGCTGTGGTGCAAAGATCCCTCCAGCGCCTCCCTCCCCCCGTTTCCCAGAGTTGTCGCAGTGGTGGTGGAAGCCTGTTGAGACAGGACAGCGCTGCCAGCAACGCACCCAGCTTTGTGGGGCTGGAGGAGGTGGGCTCCTCCAGCAGGGAAGAGGCAGAGGCTAGACTTTGTCCTGTTTCTTTGTCCTGATTTATGTTTAATAAATCTGTAGTTATAGTATGACTTCACAAGCCTCACACCTATTCTGTGTGCGCAGTAAAAAGGTAAAGGTAAAGGTACCCCTGCCCGTACGGGCCAGTCTTGACAGACTCTGGGGTTGTGTGCCCATCTCACTTAAGAGGGCAGGGGCCAGCGCTGTCCGGAGACACTTCCGGGTCACGTGGCCAGCGTGACATCGCTGCTCTGGCGAGCCAGAGCCAGAGCCAGAGCCGCACACGGAAACGCCGTTTACCTTCCCGCTGGTAAGCGGTCCCTATTTATCTACTTGCACCCGGAGCTGCTTTCGAACTGCTAGGTTGGCAGGCACTGGGACCGAGCAGTGGGAGCGCACCCCGCCGCAGGGATTCGAACCGCGACCTTTCGATCGGCAAGCCCTAGGCGCTGAGGCTTTAACCCACAGCGCCACCTGCGTCCCGTGTGCGCAGTACACTCTGCTAATAGTGTGCCCTGGCTCTTGAAGTCCGGGTCGCTGATTTACGTCGGAGCACGGGCCGATGGACGGAGACAGCACAGCTGGGGCTTGCCAGCTGGCCTCCCAGCCCTCTGCATGTCGACATGGACATCCAATGAAGCTACATGTTGGAAGAGTCAGGACAGATAAAATGAGGTCCTCCTTCATGAGGTGCATAGTTAAACTCTGGAAATCACTTCTATAGGAGACAGTGATGACAACCAACCTAGGTGGCTTTAAGGAAGGATTGGGCAAATTCATGGAGGGGAGGGCTATCAATGGCTGCTAGCCACAATGACTCTGCCTCCATGGTTGGAGGCAGTAATGCTTCTGAATACCAGCTGCTTGAAGCCACAGGAGGGGGAGAGGAATCTTGTGCTCAGGTCCTGTTTGTGGGTGTTCCTTTGGGGCATCTGGTTGCCCTCTCTGAAAAGAAGATGCTGGACTAGATGACCATTAGCCTGATCCAGCAGGCTCTTCTTATCTTCTACGGTTCTGATAATCAGGTGATGGTGGACTGCAAACTGAATAAAAAAGCAAATTAAATTCTGCGTGCATTTCTGCTAGTGCAAAATAAACTGAATTGCATGGTTTCTGTTCTACAACACCCCCCCGAAAGACAGAGAGTTCTAAAGTGAACTTTCTTCCACTTCCTGAGAAATTATAAGTTAGACTAGCCTTTACCAACCTGGTGCCGTTCAGCTGTTTTGGAGGACAATTTACATCAGCCTCAGTCACCTGATGGGAGTTGTAGTCCAAAACAGCTGAAGAGCACCTAGTTGGCTAAGGCTTAGTTGGACTCATGAGGGTGCTCTACAATCACCTGCAAACTCCAGCTCCATGAGCCTCCCAATACTGGAAGAGCCAGGATCCAGATGGCATTGTCCTTTGCCAAATGTGGCACTTGAATCCATGACATTATCTGTGCCCCAGGAAGCTTTAAGTCACATCAGTCTAGCGTACAGCTTGGCATTATTTGAACATTTTGCAAATAGGTGCATTTAAAAATCCAATGAATGGAAAAGAACATTTCATGGGCTGGTGCAAGCTGGTGGTCGATTCCCAGAGCTCAGCAACTTCTGATCTCCTCTAGAATGTAACTTTGTTCAGAGTGATTCTGAAAGGGAAGATGCAGTAGAAATGTGACAAATTACCGTACTTTTCTGTGTATAAGATAAGGGATAAGAAGAGAACTAGGAAAGGTGGTGTAACGTAGAGATTCTGACCTGATTGAGCCAGCATGGTGTAGTGGTTAAGAGCGGTGGACTCGTAATCCGGTGAACCAGGTTCGCTTCCCTGCTCCTCCACATGCAACTGCATGTCTCTCAGCCTCACTCACCTCACAGAGTGTTTGTTGTGGGGGAGGAAGGGAAAGGAGAATGTTAGCCGCTTTGAGACTCCTTAAGGGGACTGAAAGGCAGGATATCAAGTCCAAACTCCAACTCCTCCTCCTCCTCCTCCTCCTCCTCCTCCTCCTCCTCCTCCTCTTCTTCTTTCTGTAACTTTCTCCTCTCTATAACTTCTATTCCTGAATCTGTGCATGTCTCAGATAAACACACCTGACTTAAATATCGAGTGAATGCAGCTTAAATTTTCTAGTTGGATTGAAGCCGCTTTGAGAAATGAAACACAACAGTGGCATTTCTGAAGAAACTATAGGACTGATGAATTGCATGGTTGATGTTGTATGTGGAGTGCACAGAATGTTAAGAAAATGCTCTTGTATAATACCCTAAGATCCTGAGAATCCTTGGTTCAAATCCCAGCGTTGCAAAGAACTTGCTTCCACAAGCCCCTCCTAACCTTCCCTGCAAGCTCATGGCCCGATAACTTCAGTTATGGGTACAAAATGTTACAATGAGAGAACGATTTACAGGAAGAGCCTCAGTAAACTGTAAGTGGCAGTATAATGACTTATTTGAGGTCCAAATGGTGGAGCAACAGCTATTTAGAAACTGTTGCCCTTAGAAGTGACCTTGAGGCGGCCCTTGAAAAAATCCTGAGTTATTCTTTTTAACACCCCATTTTCACTCTCCTTCTCTTGCCGTCTAGAAACTTTGCCATTGTTGCTCAAAAGGGTAAGTGCAATTCTCAGGTGGGTTTTTATTGTTTTTAGTCTTGACATTTTGATGTTGTTTTTCACTGCCTTGGGCATTATTGAGAGCAGAAAGGCAGGGTAGGCATGCCTTAATAAGCCAATGCATTAAAAATTACTACATCCAATATAATGATTTAATACTGATCTCAGGAAAAGCCTGGATTAGTTAGATGGACATATGTGGGGAGACCTGGCAATCCTGCCCATTCCCCCACATCAAGGGATGGGCTGGATGGCCTTTGTTTCCCTTTTGCCTGCTTTCTAACTTTTTGAGCCTCGGGAGGAAAATTGAAACTAACACAGGCAATTCTGGTATGCTCTTTGCTCCCCTCCCAGTGCCATCGCAAAAGCAGCTTTACAGCAAAGTTAACAATGTGGAAAATATAGGACAGGCACATTCAACAATGAATGGCTTCCATTTGCTTAAAAGGGATTTAGCCCTTTATGGGCTCTAATGCTTCCTTCCTGTCCTCTTTAAAAAGTTGCTGTGATCTGTTCCACACATTTCCCCTAAATCACAATTAGGTGCCATGGGTCAGTGGATGACATGGGCCACTTGGTGGTATCATGATTACCCTCTGGTTGGCCCAACCATGGCTTTTAGGGACATATCGCCTGGGGGTTATTTTCTCCTTTTTCAGAAAGATGGTAAGCAGAGGGTGAAGAGGCAGCTCCAGGAGTCTTCCTTCCTTCCTTCCTTCCTTCCTTCCTTCCTTCCTTCCTATTCCACCTTTTTCTCCAAGAGCTCAAGGTGGCATACATAGTTCTCCCCCATCTCATTTAATCCACACAACAGCCCTGTGAGGAAGATTAGGCTGAGACCCAGTGAAGGTCTTGCCCGAGTGGTGAGGATTCGAACTCTGGTCGCCTTGGTCTGACACTCTAACTGCTGCCCTGAGGGCAGCAGCACTTCAGCCATATAGCACCCTTCACCCTCCAGATTTTTTGGATTACAACTCCCATGAGCCCCAAAGGCACCTTCCAACATTTGGCTGACTCAGCTCTTTTCTGGGCAGGAAGGAGTATTAAAGGCTTCTTGTGGCAGTTGAGTCTTGCTTGAGCAATAAGCTCTGACTTGTTCCTCCATTCTTGGTTACTCTTTGGTTCTGACTTCTGGCTGGTCTCGCCAGAGCTCTGGGTTGAACCCACACTGCTGTCCATGGTCCTGACTAACCTTGGGCAGCCTGGACACCTCTTTGCTTAGGAGATGCTTACTTCCTATGGAAGGCAGCATAGGGGGAAGAGGCAAGTCACCAAAAGCCTCACATGAACATGAAGATTTCATTCTGTTCATTCCCTCAAATGGGGTAGACCTCATGGAATTTATTGGCAAGGAAGAAGGAGACTGAGGCACACCGAGGGGAGGGACAAAAGGATAATGGCACAATGTCGGGGACTCAAAGAAGCCAAGGGGAAGCCAATAATTTGCTTTTGGGGAAGGCATAGGAAGGGAAAGGGGGAACTTCCACTGCAATTTGCTCTCAAGATTGCAGGTAGGAACTGATCTAGGCACAACTGGCTGCAGGGTTTCTTGGACTGGACCCTCTTGATGCCTCCCTGCCTCCTTGGGAGATGGTTGTGGACTTTGTTGGAGAGAAGAAGATGGCCTCTCTCTAAAAAAAGAAAAGAAAAAAGGGGGCCGTAAAAATGTGTTTTAATTTGGTTTTTATCTTATCCTTTATTTTAATGATTTCTGAATGTTTTAAATAGTCTGTTTTAACTTTCCCCCTCTTACAGTTTCATTGTTTTATTCGCTTTGTAAATTGCTTGTAAATATTGGCCCATCTCCAGATGTATCTCTCATAGGATTAACTGCTCCAAAGCTTTGCTCCTTAACATGAAACTGCTGATATTGATTCCTGATCTAGATGGTCATGATCTCCTGGGCCCACATCAAGGGGCTGGCGGGGAAGTGTGCTGTGGCCATCTATCTCCTGGTCATTGCCGAGCTCACCTGTAGGAGAATGGAGAACAAGCTCTCAATTGATATTAATGCTGCAGTGCAGTGGCTCAGAACACTCTATGGGGAATTTGGAAATGTGAGTTGTAATCGTGTTTTAGGGGATTTTCCTCTTTCTAGTTCCAACCCTCTCACAAATTGAATTATATTCAATAAAATGCAATGCATACTACTTGTATGATTTTTGGTTTTGCATTTTGAGGAGGATGCTGGGGAGCAGCGATTCAGAGTCTCTCTGAATGTAAGAACCCCTAAGAAACATGGTTCTGTTCATTAATCCTGCCTCAAAGAGGTTCGGGGCGGGGGGGGGGGAATGTTCCTATGAGGGACTAGTAGTGGAGGCATTAAAGCCAATTTTTCACCTCAGCAAAATCACCAGGAGGTGGCAGGAGAAGGAGCTGTAAGGCTGTTGTTGCTGTTGTTATTTATTAAATTTGTATTCTGCCTTTCATCCAAAGTTCCCTGGATGGTTCACAACAGAAAAATACAAAATGTCCGCTGGCCTCCTGCTTCCCTGCTCTGTCATGAAGCTCACTGGGTGACCTTGGGCCAGTCACAGTCTCCCAGCCTAATCTATTTTGTTGTGAGGATAAAATGATTTAGAATATGTAGCTCTGCTGATCTTTCAAGCCACATAGGTATTTAAATTTACTAAGCAATAGTAATGACAAAGCCCATGTAATGCAAGCTGAGGGGAATCTGCTCACCTCTCCAAGTAAGTGCTGAGGCAAGAGGGGATCCCCCAGCATCCCTTGCACACCCTTGCTCTTCCCAAGGCATCTGCATAGGCAGGAATGGTTGGCCTTAGGCACTTAGAGTTGGGCTGCTTCAGCAACTGATTGATCCTAGGATCTGTGGCGCCAGCCTTTTGTGTTGGTGTTAGGTGCGGGAGGACAACATTTTGCAAATGAAAATGCAAGACATAAAGGGCAAGTTTGAAATGCAACTTTTCTTTCCCTGGTGGCAGGCAGAGTGAAGCAAAATAATTAGAAGGGAGGGGGCAGGAACGGAAGGGCGCCAAGGAAACTTTACAGCACTAAAACCACATGGCAATATATGGAAATGTTGTCAATTACTGTAAAGCAAAGAAATCCAGGATTGAATTTTCCATAAAGTGTTTAATACAGTCTTTCTAGTGATCCTCAGAAAGAAGTCTCCGAAATGTCAGTGAACCAGAATTGATTTTGGATGTACCATATCCATTAAAGCAGGAACATTTTCTTTAAACTGCTTATTAATCTAACCTTGCCTTATAGGTTTTCCATGTGAATCCTTCCCTTCAGCCTTTACAAATCAGGGAAGTGTCACCCCTTGATTTACTGACAAAGCCGATGAGTGACATAATTTACCTCGCTTGAGATCAGTTCATCAAACTGAGGAGTGCTTTAGTGGCCATAAAAACCCAGGCATTAGATACAATTGCGCCTGTTTAAAATGCAAAAGGGGTAACCTACATTTTGAAAATGCGGTAAAAGAGAACAAGAAGCGATGCCAGGATGAAAATTTATGAGGCACGGAAAGCCTGCATATGAATTCAGCAATTGCTGTGTGGGGTGGAATTGGCTTGAAAACTCGGCTCCCGCTATCTAGTTTCCACAGGCTCTTTGTTGAAGAGGAGCATTGTTAATGGATACTTCCAAGCAAGAGGGGCTGAGATGTTAGCATTCAGGCTGGCAGTATTATCTGGCCTCATGCTGCATGGGTCTTTTTAAAACACACACATTTTCCCCTTAGCATCACACTGGGGTGTTGCAACAGGGCTGTCTTGTTAGCGATACTGTGTAATAGCGAGGAACAAGCCTCCCGACGTATCAAGTGGCAAAGGTAGGCAGAACACAGAAAAATGTGGATCTCACTGAGAAGAGATACTGAAACTCCTGGCCAGTTGGCTTTGACAGAAAGGGAAAGACTTCCACCATTTCCCTAAGGGGAAACTGCAGTGCTTCTCAAGTGCTCAGAACCTCCGATGTCGTATAAAGGTTCAAATTAAAATGCAAAGCTGGCTTTTCTCTAGTTAGTCAGGATTCCTCCATTTAGTCATGGAATACTTTCTGTCTACAGTTCCATCTTTATGACCAGGACAGCAAGATATGAATGGGAGATCTGGGTGTTGCTTCCATTTCATCTGCTTCCAGTGATGTTCTGCCTTCAGAGGCATATCTATCCCCCCTTACGCTGTTGACAAGGGGATGTATTGGTACCTCCAAAGCTGGGAAAGATCATGGACCAGAAACGCAAAATGTTTGCTTTTTGTCACCTTTTGTGCTCCATCAGTGACTTCCATTAGCCATCAGGCTTGGATTGGGCCTATTCTTCTCCTTCTCCTTCTCCTTCTCCTTCTCCTTCTCCTTCTCCTTCTCCTTCTCCTTCTCCTCCTTCATCTGTTGTCTGTCTGCCTGCCTTCCTCCTTCCCTCTGCTCACTGCTTTCCACTTCCACCTCCTCCCTCCCTCCTTTCTTTTTTCCTCCTCTTGCAACTCTCACCTGCTCTCTCCATCTTTCTTCCCTCCAAGCCCTACTGGGCACTCCCACTCCTCTAAAAGCACTGCTGGCTGACTGGGCAGCCACCCCTCCAGGGTTGCTGCAATGGCTCAGGGACTGGCCCCAAGGTCACACCCAGTGAGCTTCATGGCAGAGTGAGGATTTGGACACCTTGCAATGTAGCAATGTGTCAAAAAATGCATATACTAGGAAAATTTGCCAAAAGATGCATATATTATGGAAGATAACCTACAAAAAATAGGGGAAATTTGATTGCAAAAACATGTACATTGGGCAAAATTGCATACACTTAAATTGCCGGGGGCTGCAACATCTAGGCCAATATTTATTTGAACTGTCCTCCTTGCTTGCCACAGAAAAAACTGCCTCAGGTGAATCATGGAAGAAATCCTTCCTGTTTGGGTTCAGAAAGTGGTAGAAATGCCCAAGTTCAACCTCAATCAAGTTTCCAAATAATATTTATCAGATGTTCTATGGTGTGCTCAGGGCAGTTCAATTTCCTGTTATCTGTCAAAAGTGTTGCATCTTGGAAGGCAGTGCTTTGATAGCCTCTGTTGGCTGGGATGGGAGGCAGAACTATTCCTAGTGGCTTAACAGGAAGGACTCCTCTCTAAAAGGCTTCCTTGGAAACACAATGACACCACAGTGTGGCTCCTGTTTGACTACCCGCTTCCTTTTCAGTGGAAAAAGCCAATCTATTTATGTACATACAAAGTGGAGAGTTTCTTCTTCCTCTAATCACAGAAACTGAAGGCACTGGCATGTGTTTTTCTAAAAACATTTTCTCTCTCTCCCTGAGATGCCCAACCTTCAGACATAGTGGCAGGCTGAGCAGTCAGTGATATGTCACCCTTCACCTGAGTAGACAGGATACATTCTTCACAATTTGCTTCTTCCAGTTCTCAACAAACCTAATATATTGTTGCCAAGGTTCACTTTCATCGCCTGTTTCAGCCTCCAGAACTCTGCAGTGTGAAGGCTTCCAGAACGTGTAGGAACAAGAGTGCTTCTGAGTACATGCAGACTGCTTCCCCCTTTTCACTGGCACCTTTTCTCCTTAAGTGGCGAGTCTCACTTCCAAGCAGGTTTGAAGAAGAAGAAGAGTTTGGATTTGATATCCCACTTTATCACTACCCGCGGATGGCGCTGTGGGTAAAAGCCTCAGTGCCTAGGGCTTGCCGATCGGAAGGTCGGTGGTTCGAATCCCCGCGGCGGGGTGCGCTCCCGCTGCTCGGTCCCAGCGCCTGCCAACCTAGCAGTTCGAAAGCACCCCCGGGTGCAAGTAGATAAATAGGGACCGCTTACTGGCGGGAAGGTAAACGGCGTTTCCGTGTGCTGCGCTGGCTCGCCAGATGCAGCTTTGTCACGCTGGCCACGTGACCCAGAAGTGTCTCTGGACAGCGCTGGCCCCCGGCCTCTTGAGTGAGATGGGCGCACCAACCCCAGAGTCTGTCAAGACTGGCCCGTACGGGCAGGGGTACCTTTACCTTTACCTTTATCACTATCCGAAGGAGTCTCAAAGCGGCTAACATTCTCCTTTCCCTTCCTCCCCCACAACAAACACTCTGTGAGGTGAGTGGGGCTGAGAGACTTCAGAGAAGTGTGACTAGCCCAAGGTCACCCAGCAGCTGCATGTGGAGGAGCGGAGATGCGAACCCGGTTCACCAGATTACGAGACTACCACTCTTAACCACTACACCACACTGGCTCTCAAGAGAGGCTGTATCATCAGAGCTGTGCCATTGGTAAGGAGCTGTATTGGTGCCTCCCCTTGTCCCTTACACTCTTCTCGAGGAGATGTGTCCGCCATCCCATCTCCAGAAAAAAAGACATAATTGAGTCATCACAAACAACTCTTAAACTGGGCGTTTAACAACACAATAATAGAATAATAGAATTTTGGAGTTGGAAGAGACCCTGAGAGTCATCTAGTCCAACTCCCTGCAATGCAGGAATCTTTTTGCCCAACATGGGAGTTTGAACCCACAAGCCTGAGATTACTCCTAAGAAAGTGGGTACACAGCGTTGCAGCCTAAATCTGGGAAGCCAGAGACAGGAACGTCTGGCAATACCACACTTGCCTTTTCTTTACTTCCAACAAAGCGCCAATAGAAAGACACTAACCTGGAGGTTATGGCCCAGTGCACCCTTTACTTGGAAGTAAGCCCTGCTTAAGTCAAAGGTAAACATGCTGTGGCACATACACTGGAAATTGGTCCCGGCAGGAAAGAAACCAGGGGAAAGCAACTTGGCTGCACATCCAGCAAAATAAAAATGGGTTGAGTAAGTATCTTCAAGGAAGAAGAAGAAGAAGAGTTTGGATTTGGTATCCTCCCTTTAAGGAGTCTCAAAGCGGCTAACATTCTCCTTTCCCTTCCTCCCCCACAACAAACACTCTGTGAGGTGAATGGGGCTGAGAGACTTCAAAGAAGTGTGACTGGCCCAGAGTCACCCAGCAGCTGCATGTGGAGGAGTGGAGACTCGAACCCGGTTCCCCAGATTACGAGACTACCGCTCTTAACCACTACACCACACTGGCTCTCAGTGATTGGATGAGCAATGGTGGGGCCAAGGGATGGCAGAATGTGGTTGGGGAGATCAGTGGAAAGGTCTCTATGAACTGAAAGCAGAGACACTGTATGTACTTTTGTTGCCCAAGAAAATTTTCAATAAAAACATTTTTTTAAAAAAACCCAGCCTATATTACATATATCATAATGGATATGCTCTCACAGACTCTTTTGGACTCTGTCCAGTAATGTATTACTGAATATAAGTCTGACCAGTTAGGAATCTGGTTTGTGCATCCATACTGAACCCACAAAGGGAGTTTTCTCCCACTGCTGCAACTGACAGAGTGTTACCAAGTATGTCCTTTATGGGTGCTGTGCTCTTGCAAACAACTAAGGTGCATTTGCAGACCTGTGGGCTGCGACGGTACATCCACTTACCTAGGAGTAGGTCCCAATGAATTTACTGGAACTTACTCCTGAGTAGGCATGTGTACTGTTATATACACTAAACATGTCCAGATCTTGTGCTTTTGAAGAAAAAAACAAAGAAGCCTGTTATTTACTTAAGCCCAGAAACTGACCCAGGGTGTAATAGGAATTTTTAAAAAACATTTTTTTTTAAAAAAATGCCTGAGGTAAACAAGAGGCACCTCTCAAGGCCATCTAATATTTTAATGCATCACTGCTAATAACTTCCGTTATGCATCATCAAGATATGGGATGCATTAAGAAGAAGATTAGAAAAAGGAGCTAGGAAGCAAGATTCCATTTTAGATGCATGCATGGCGGCAGCGGGAGGCGGGAGGCGGGAGGAGAATTCCAGGAACCAAATCACTGACACATGGCAGCTGTCACTCCAACTTATATGATTAAGGCACAAAAATTACATGTTCTTGCAGTGGAAAATAGGGAGGATTGATAAGAGGAACAGCTGGAGTTCAGCTTTCTTATCTGTATTTTACATACATCCCCTTGCATTTCACCTTCCTCCTCAGAATCCCAAGGGTTTAAAAATTCTCAACCTCCACCCCAAGAATGTTTCTGTTTCTTACATGCAGTTGTGTTATTGGTGTGTGTGTGTGTGTGTGTGTGTGTGTGTGTGTGTGTAGCATCCTTCACCAACTTTCTGCCCTCCAAATGCTTTTGGACTACAACTCCCATCAGCCCCAGTCTGTGTGGGTTTGCTAGGGCTGATTAATGGGATTCAGGTGAGGGTCAGATGCCTGTCAATCCCAGCAGGTATATAAGAGGACGATGTGGCCTGCCCAGGCCATAGGTTGCACTGACTGGATATCCCCGCCTGTGCTCACTCTAGGGAAATAAGGAATGCTGCATTTGACAGTACACAGCGCCGGATTTAGATGAAGGGAGGCCCTAGGCTACTCCACTTGTGAGGCCCCTCCTCATCCCTCACCCTCACAACTAGAAGAAAATGGAAGAGTGTTATAAACAAAATTGAGTGAAGCCAAGTATGATGAAGGGTATTTAAAACTCTACAATTCACAATTTCTCCTCAAAAACACATAGGGTATTATTGTTAAATACCATGGTGATGGGCCGGGTCATCCTCTTATATACCTGCTGGAATTAACAAGGCATCTGACCCTCACCTGAATCTCATCGATTTCCTGTAGCTGCCTCTGAATAGTTATCATTTAACTCTGGGGGGAAAGAATTAGCATCATTAGTGCCACTTTGTTTTGTACGATTCCTTGCAAATGAAGGAAAACAACTTTTCTGCTTGAATATGTTGATAATATAATTTTGGTTACTGAGGACAAACAAGATTGTACAAAAACAAGATTGAGTGCAGGCCTGGCCAGGACGTAGGCATCCTGACTGTGACAAAGATGACCTGTGTGCGTGTTTGCTTGATTAACAGCTGTTGGGAACTTCAAGGTCCCTGCTCTCCCTTCTTATGGTCTTTGTACTGGACCTGGAGACTCCAATAGAGAGCATTCCATTTCAAGAAGGAGGGCAAGTGGGCACTCTATCAAATGACAGGGCAGGAGTTACATGGAGCAGGGCCTTTTCACTGGTGGTGCCCATTGTATGCCTCGCTCTTCCCAGGCCTGCTCTCTTTTGGCCTGTATTTTGGAGCTTTATAATTTAGGTAGACTTTGGAAGAACTGGTTGACAAGTCTTATCAGTTGCTGACGTATGAGCGGATTTTATTTGCTGCTATTCTGTGCTTCTGCTACACCAGGGTTTACACCAGTGTAATAGAGTTGACCAGGATGCCAGAAGGGATACAATTTATGAGCTTTCTCCAATTTTGGGAGAGGGGAGACTGCCCCCTGGGGAGCGGGAGGGCTGGCGAGGCCCCCTAGATTTAGAGGCCCTAGGCTTCAGCCTACTTAGCCAATACATAAATCCAGCACTGACTGTACCAGTGAATTAAAGGTAAAGGGACCCCTGACCATTAGGTCCAGTTGTGACCGACTCTGGGGTTGCAGTGCTCATCTCGCTTTATTGGCCGAGGGAGCTGGCGTACAGCTTCCGGGTCATGTGGCCAGCATGACTAAGCCACTTCTGGTGAACCAGAGCAGCGCACGGAAGCGCCATTTACCTTCCCACCGGAGCAGTACCTATTTATCTACTTGCACTTTGACGTGCTTTCAAACTGCTAGATTGGCAGGAGACCAGTGGATTACATCCCACATATAGTTCGCGCAGAGTGGAGAAATACCAGGGAAATCTGCTGGTTGTAAACTTAAGGTGTACTACTGCTTGGGAGCAAAGTCATTCTGAGTACAGGCTTTCCTGTGGCCATTATGGAGGTATGAGGTTAACACTAACACCAGCTCACTGGAGAAAAAAAGAGGAAGGAGGTAAAGCCTTAGAAACAACCCGTATGCCAACAGTTGCTTAAGAAGGAATAGGCAAGGGAGTATCGGTTGCCTTTCTGTCTATTGCCCCCACAGTTCAGGTAAGGTATTACAAGCATTGCTGCTTTACTCCCAACACCAGTATGAGAAAGGGTTAGGGATTTCTGCTTCTGCTTCCAGATAGCTCTATCTTGGCCTGTGCATTTTACTACTCTTCTCCTGCAAACCCTATTCTCCAATTGCAAAGCACAGCTGGTTTCTGGGCCTGTTACTTTTCTGGAAAATTCAGATAGACTTTGCACCAAGTGAAGATATGGAAAACAATTTCCTCCAGAGAGATCCCTGTTTGGGATTAGTGCATAATTTTAACCCAGTATGTATAGCTTTCACAGACATCTCTAGAAACAAAGGAAAAAAAAATCAACTCTATAAACCCATTATTTTAAAAAGCTGCATGACTTGTCATCTCTATAACGGAATCAACAATGGGCAGAACTGCGAGCTTAGTATCCAAGCTAGGAGGACACTGCAGTCCAGCATTATACATCTCCCTTGGCTATATAACAGAACCTTATCTGGTGGAACTCACACAAGCACAGCCTGGAACATCCATCAGTTTATTTCAGCCCTTTGATAAATAGTTCTTTCAAAGTTTAGGCAGAACCCTTTGCTTCTGCTTTGCCAAGTCCTTTAATTTTTAAAATCAGTTGGCCAAGGTGCATTGATTAGGCCCATCTGCCCTGGAGATAAAGAGCCAGGACACCCTTGTTTTTCCTCTTTATTCAGCCTTTGGGCTCATTCAGTTAGTCACATGCAGACAAAGATACAGATGGGAGAATTAATCCAAGCCAGTGCCCAAAGACTGAATGAACTGGGCATGGCACCCAGGAACAGGGCTCAGGAACTGTGCCTCGGGGCAAATGGCAAGCCTACTATCAAGACAGGGGGAGATTATGGTAACTTGCAGATCAGGGATGGGGAGACCTGTGTTTTTGGACTACAGCTTTCATCATTCCTGACCATTGGCCATGCTAGCTGCATGGGCTGATGGGAGCTGGAGTACCACTACGTCTGAAGAACTGCCACAGGTACCAATTGTCTGTTGGAAACCACGCTTGAGGCTGACTATGCAACATTATTTTCTGTATCCATGGCCTGGTCTGCATGTCACGCTAAGCCAAGCCATGGCTTAGCATGAACATAAGAACCTAAGGAGAGCTTGCTGGATCATGCACCAAGTTGACTGAGCACATCATCTGAAACCTGGACTTGTGGTTTGGCTCTCTCCTGACTACCCATGAGCTTGAACCAAGGTTTTAGGCTCATGGTTCATTAAGGAGGACTAAAGCATGAGCCAAGGTGTGGCAATGGCTTAACTCAGCATGGTAGCAGAATGGCTGAGAAGAGGCAGAGCAGCCACCATTTCTTTTCTCAGAGCCTGTCCACTTGTGCATCTAGCATGATTTGCAAACCAGGTCACAGAAAGGAGATTTTCTGGAGCCAGTTAGAAGCAGCATTAAGCTGGAATGAGCAACATTTCAAATGGGATACTGCTGGCCCAGGCCACCTTCTGGAATAGAGAGAGTGGGAGAGGATAACTTCTTGGTCCCTGCTGGCACTTCCTATGCACAGGCAGACAGGAAGAAGCAACAGGGTTTGGCAATTGACTGGCAGCAGGAGGGACAGACAGGATGAGTCATAATCATCAGGCCCATTGAGATGCCAAGCAGAGTGGAGTAACTGCTGCTTATAGCATTGATGGGTCCCAGAACATCTGGGAGGAAACGAGTCAGACCTATGGTTCCCAGCATGCATAAGAGAACTGACATGATGAGATCCCAGGGACAAGGAACAGCACCAAAATGGGATTTGTGCCCTATCTGGTTATAATTCCAAATCAGACAGCTGGAAACACCAAAGAAGAAAGCAAAGGGGAGCAAAACACTAATCCAGTCTTCACCTTTTCAAAACAGGCAAGGGATCATTGCAGGGAGGGGGCAGGCTTACACACTGCCAAGGAAAATCTGTTGATCCCATGAGCTTAGTTTAGATCCCAGATGTACATGTGTGCAATTAAGGTTTGTTTTTGCCCTGACAAGCATCACTTTACAGTTCTTTACAATGTATTGCAATTGCTATTTTACCACCCATTCATTCAGTTTGGAGACGTCCTTCTGGAGCTCATCACAATCTCTTTTTGTCTGACTTATGTCATAAAAAGAGTCACTAGGGCCACGCTGCATATACTCCAGGATTGTGGTGGGCTATTCTTAAAAGAAAGTGTTCAAATATTCCCTTGGTTGATGTCATATTTCTGTCTGGCTTGTGCTCTTTTTGCCTTTTGGAAGTACTCCCATAACAGATCCTAGCCAATCAGGGATCCAAAAGCAAACAGGGTGATGCCACATTGCTACATAGATTTGGCTCTGCTATGTAAATGAATATATAATGTACATGAATGTCACTGAGGAAAACAAAATCAGTTGAGAATGAATTCCAGAAAGGCCAATATAAATAAACTGATGAGTATTTCGGCAAGTGGCGCTGCAAAAAAATCACCAACAGTACTGAAAATGTTCATGAAGTCGATTTGGAGTCGATTTGGCTCAGCCCCAGTAAGCATTTATTTCTCCACCAGTTCTGTTTTGTTGCTAGGGAAAGTTTCTTTTTAGAGGACAGAGAGAAGCTGTTCTATCAGAGTGTCCCTGCGCACGCACGCACACACAACACACCCTTTCTCCTGGGGAACACTGTGATTGAAATGGGTCACAGTGCCTTCCCAGAGCAGGTAACCAGAACCCATTTCCTCTCCCCTCCCTCCCCTCCTGGGATCTGTCCCAGCTCCTCTTCACATGCTTGGCAAACCCGGCATTAAATGTCCTGAAGCTGTGAATTAAGTGGCAAGATGCTGGTGCTGATGCATCTAACGATGCTCTTATCTGGAGACATCAGCCGAGAGCCAGCTTTGCCGGAGAGTTTCAAGCCATTAAACTCAGGCTTCCTTCCATTATCGGGTTAGCATTGTTGATTAGAAACAGCCTCTTCTTTTCCTCCTGACTAGCTGAGCTGTTTAATGATAGGCCTGCTTTCTCTGCTTCATTTAGCCGTGGGGACAGGAACAGGCGATGTGTTCCAGTAACCCTTGCCTGACTGGCTCTGTTTGCCAGATGAACTCCAGGACAGTTTTTCTCACAGCCTGGGGCTGAATGGGAATTTCTGGCCTCGATCACAGACCCTGCCTGGTGGTCCCACAAGAAGCAGTGAACACCTTTTCCAATGCTCAGGAAACCCTTCCCTCTGATGAAGCTAATATCTCTTGGCTGTGATTTTGGTTTAAGTTTTTTGTGTGGATAAGTGATCACCCTGTAGATTTTGTAATGGTGGCAGGAAAAAAAAAATGAAGGTAGAGAATTTGGGAAGATGAAGCTTTTTCATTGGAATTTCTGCTCTACACACACCTCAGGCTGGTTTCATTAATAAACCAACTGTAAGGCCCAACATACGCGGGTGGCGCTGTGGGTTAAACCACAGAGCCTAGGACTTGCCGATCAGAAGGTCGGCGGTTCGAATCCCCGCAACGGGGTGAGCTCCCATTGCTCAGTCCCTGCTCCTGCCAACCTAGCAGTTTGAAGGCACGCCAAAGTGCAAGTAGATAAATAGGTACTTCTCCGGCGGGAAGGTAAACGGCGTTTCCGTGCGCTGCTCTGGTTCGCCAGAAGCGGCTTAGTCATTCTGGCCACATGACCCGGAAGCTGTATGCCAGCTCCCTCAGCCAATAAAGCGAGATGAGCGCCGCAACCCCAGAGTCAGCCACGACTGGACCTAATGGTCAGGGGTCCCTTTACCTTTTAAGGCCCAGCATGGTGTGTATACCTGAGGAAACTTTGCAGAATCTTCTAGAAGGTGTAGGTCTTTGGCTAGAAAGTGTGAAAAACAAACACTGTTCAGACACTAACTGGAGCGGTCTGAGAAGTAGTCACCCGAACAGCAGCTGGGCACTCCCAAAATGCAAGCTTCCTACAAATATCCTCAGCAATGGCCCAGTTCTCTCCAAGTGGACTGACATAGTTGTGCATCCTCCCTCCCTGCAAAACCACCCACGCTGTTTCTTTCCTCCTGCCCCTCTCTGAATGCTGGATTTAGCATCCAACTTCTTCAGGTCAAGTTCTGTCACTGGGAAAAAACACCCAGCATTAGTTACGGCTGTGAGCAAAGTGTAGAAGCCACACCCTGGGCTCCCGCCTCCATCCCTGCTGCTGCCAGCAGGCTGCCCCTCCCTGAGGAATCAATTCCGCGTTTGTGGACTAGAAGGGAAGCATCAGCGCTGCTCAGGTATTTAATGCAAGTGGTTCCCCCCCTTCTTCTTCAGTGTAGGAGCCCTGGGAAGATTTTGTGTGCAGTGACCTGTAATCTTGTTACTTTCTGCCAACCTGCTAGGAGCAGGAGTTTTTGTTTTCACACACGGGAGCTTAATAGAAAAGCAAGCACTGGTGGGGCCGAGATTTTGCTAAACTCTTTTTCATTTTTGTAACGCTCGACTGAGCTCTTTTTATCTTGTTGAAGTGGGTGGATTGTTGAAAGTCTGAGTGTCTCCCCCCCCCTTCACCCACAATTTTGCCTGCTCACAAAGACATCTTAGCACAGAAAGTTTCACATCCACTAACAAAAACATCCCCTGAGATATTGTTTTGAAGTTTGCTTTCCAGCAGAACTCGATTGAACATAAGAAAAGCATGCTGGATCAGGCCGGTGACCCATCTAGTACAGCATCTTCTTCTCACAGTGGCCAATCAAACACCTGGTATTACAAACCCACAAATAGGATTCGAGCACATGCAGAGAGCATAGCCATCACAGCTAGTAGTAATTAGTAGCCCTCTCCTCCATGAATTTGACCAATCCTCTTTGAAATCCATCTAAGCTGGTGACCATCACTGCCTTCTATGAGAGCGACTTCCATAGTTTAGCTATGAGTGTGTGAAGAAGTCTTTTCTTTTACCTCTGTTGAATCTCCCAAAATTCAGCTTCGTTGGGTGCCCACAAGTGCTACTGTTACGAAAGAGGGAGAACATTTTATCTCTAGCCACAGTTTTCTTCTATCCCTCCTTCCCTCTAACCTCTGCTGTTCCTTAAACCACCATTTCCCTCTGTGTCCCTCCTTTCCTAAGTGGCCTTTGCCCCCCACCCTGACTTCAGGCAAGTCAAGGATTTTTATGTGGCACTACAAATGCTCCAGTTGGGCTGCGTGATGATAGCCTTACATTTTCATGTATATAGGAGGATATATTTTTACATGAATGTTATTTTGTATTTGTTTTTCACTATTTTATATTGATTTCGCACTATGCTGTCATTTTCTTAACTTTATCATTGGTCCCTGCCTTGAATACTTCGTAGAATGGTGAGACATCCATAGCAGCCTCTGACTGACCAGAAATAGCAAATAAGCTCTCTTTCTTTCTGCAGTTTGAATGTTTGTTCTCATTCCAGCTCAATCCCAGTTCTCCTGGTCAGATGAGTTCCTTTGCTTATTGCAGCAGCAATGGTGGACCACACCCCCGACTCTGCTTGTGTCCAGCTCTGATTGGCTATCTTTTTGGGTGTTTGTTTTGCAAAGCTTGGTGAAGGCAGTGAGGGGGGTGGGGTCCGGCCTGCCAGTCACTCTGCTAAATCACACTCTGTGAATTCTTGTCTTTCCAGTTGCCGTACCAGGCTAATTCAAAATCTTTTCATACAAACTACACATTTGGCATGGTAATTTCCAGTTGCTGTTGAGAGCCAAACCTACACACAAAGGGAGAAAAGGTTTTTATTTATTTTAAAAAACAGCATTTTATACTGCCTGACTATGATTTTATGAGGCTTCATTGAAGCATATCAAAGGGCCTCTTCTAGGAAAATATATCTACCTCTATCGATACATATTTTTTAAAGTATTGTGCAGCTTTATTTTTCTCTTCACAAAACAGAGAGACAGGCTGCCGTTGGCATCATGCCAGCACTCAGCCAGCTGTAAAGTTGGCAAGTGAATTAATTTTTAGTGCTTCCATGTGTTTTCCATTGTGTCCACTCATTGCCCATGGCAACCACCCAAGAATTGTGAAACGTATTTTCCTACCCTGCCACTGCAAAATACTTCTGACTGACCACGACAGAGTAGGATCATGCCAGGAAGGTCAAGTGGCCCTCTCCTGTCATGAAATGTTGTTTGACCTACTAGCTATATGTGTGGGGTTAGAATGCATTGCATGAGAATAAGAGAGAACCAGGTTCAAATCCTGATGGAACCACGAAGCTCACTGGGTGACCTTGGGCCAGTCATTATCTGTCAGCTTACTTTGCAGGACTGTTGTGTAGAGAAAGCAGGTGGGGTGGTAAACTGCTGTAGCCCCTTGGAGGTGTGGGGCGGGGCTCAAATTGAAATACAAAAATAAAAGGTACATGCAGGCTTTTATTCAGCTGGAGCTCACTGGAGTTCAGCTCCGGCACCTCTTAGGTGGACACCGTTGCCATTCTAAGAGAAGAAGGGAGAAGTTCATGGTGAGCTCTGGCACCTCTTTTTCTAGAAAAATAACACTGGGCACATGTAAATGTAAATGTTACATGTTATGTGTCACCTGCATGTATTCTGATTCACATCTTCACTTCTTTAATTAGATTGGGAACTTGTCTGTTCTGGTTTTAATTTTGGAAAAGCACCTCATGGTTTGGAGTATTTTAAATAATAACCCCCTTATTCATTTATTTTATTTAGTTCTCACAGAGTGACCCAAAGCAATTTACATGAAAGCCAACTAGAACATCCAATAAAAAAATCTAAAAGCACAGTTAAAAGAGCTAAAACAGATCAGGATTTACTGACCCCCAATCACCAAAAGAAGCCACATGCCACCCTTCAAATTAAGGGCCAAAAGTCTGGGTAAAGAGAAAAGTCTTTGCTTTGTTGAAAAATGGATAAAGGCATGCCTCCCTGGAGAGAGCATTCCACACATTGGGAGCCATCACTGAAAAGACCTGATCTCATGTTGCCACCCTCTGAACCTCACAAGCTGGGGACACATGAGGAAGGGTCTCAGGTGATGATTGCAGGATCTGGGTTGGTTCATGTGAGGAGAGGCGGTCTCTGAGGTATTGGGGTCCTGAGCTGCATAAGGCTTTATTGGTCAAAACAAGCCCTCTGGATTGAGCCTAGAAACAAATTGCCATGGAGTGCAGTCATGCCAGAATTGGTGTTATATGTTCAGACCCTCTTGCCATGATAAAATCTGGCCACCAGATTCTGCATCATCTGTAGTTTCTAAACCATCTTCAAAGGCACCATGACATATAACTCATTGCAGTGGTCCAACCTAGATGTTACCTAAGTTGTGGTTATTTCATTCACAGAACATCTCCATGAGGTTGAGTGAGCATCCCTCACCCAGCAAGCTTCATAGCTCTGAGGACTTTCATCTCAGGCCTCCCTGCTCCAAGATCTCTATTGCTATGCTGGATTTACTTGCAGGGCACTTGGATGGAGGTCTAAGAGTCATGGTATTGATAGCACATGCATTATCTTAAAGCACCTGGGAGAGGCGGCAGCTTGGGATTCAACTGGCTCTTCCTATGCTCTTAAAGAGGCCACTACAAGGTACTGGTAATGTCAGGCATGAGCCAGCTCCCAGTGAAGGTTTCCAGCCAACAGAAGAAAGCAGCCAGGAACAGAGAGAGTTAACTTTCATGCAGGATGAACAACAGCTTGTGGGGTGTGAAACACAGAGCAGTCAGATACAACATTCCTAGATTGGACATGTTTAGACATGAAGATTGATGTTTGTCCAGCCAGTAGATAAACTTCCTGTTTCCTCCTGGGCTGGGACAAACTTCCTCTGCATGTGACCAGAGATGGGCATGACCTCACCTGTGCAGGTAACAAAAGCACAGGGCTGGCCACCACATATCTCTCTTCTTCATTTTGCTTTCGTCATAGAAGCATCAGCCTGAGATGCTCTCTTGGCTTCCAACCAAAGGGGAATGTTACTCTGCTAAATTATAGAACTTGTTAATGCAAGTTGGAAAGGATATAATTAAACAATATATCCTCTCCTGCCTCCCTGAACATTCCCACACAGGTAGTGCCAACTCCCCCACCCCTTGGAATGCTGGGGGATAAGGGAACGGCTGAGAGGAGGCTGGAACCCAGCCAAAGCTCTTGGGAAGTTCAAACAGGAGTGAATGGAGAAATAAGTAGTTTGTCAGAAAGGGAGGAGGGGCAACCTGATCCAATCCTTCCTCAAAGTCGACTAAGGAGAGGGCTGTTAGACCAGAAACAAAGCAAGAGATGTAAGACGCAAAAGTTCTCTATCTTCTGTAGAAACCGGAAGGCGTCTTCAGAAGGGTCATCTTGATTGATGATGTCAGAGGATGTGTTAAAGCTGTCTGGAGCTGTTTGTTTTGACAATAAACCATCCTTTTTAATTAGCTACGCTTACTGTGTTGCTGGGAACCTGGACTCCTGACAGGTAATCCCATACCCCTTGCTCTAGCTGACACGCAGACATGGGATGGCAGGAAGGAACAAGACTAGGACAAATCCCACAGGGCTACTAGGTTGGTGATGGAGCAGAGGACCACCCTATTGTTAGAAAGGCTCTGTAATTTCTGATGATATTACAAAGAATGGGAACATAATTAATTTATTAATTCATTGGTGCTGACCTTTAAAGCCTAAACAGCCTCGGTCCTGTATACCCGAAGGAGCGTCTCCACCCCCATCATTCAGCCCAGACACTGAGGTCCAGCACCCAGGGCCTTCTGGCAGTTCCCTTGCTGTGAGAAGTGAGGTTACAGGGAACCAGGCAGAGGGTCGTCTTGGTGTTGCCCTCACAGTGGAATGCCCTCCCATCAGATGTCAAGGAAATAAACAACTACAGTGGTACCTTGGGTTAAGAACTTAATTCATTCTGGAGATCTGTTCTTAACCTGAAACTGTTCTTAACCTGAAGCACCACTTTAGCTAATGGGGCCTCCTGCTGCCGCTGCACCGCCGCTGCACAATTTCTGTTCTCTCTTTTTTTTTTTAAGATATTTATTAAAGATTTTTTGATTACCATACAAATAAAGAAAGAAACAAAATAACACATATCATTACATATTTTCTTAACTTCTTTGGACTCCCTCACATCTCCCACTCCTGCGTTCCTGATTTATAAATATCTAACCAGCAATTTATCCCCTTATTTCCATTCTTATTATCTATTTTTCCAATATTATATCTCTATTTTTAGATAACTTTTGTTCAAATCTATAAAATTTAAATTTAGCCTGATAATTATCCAAAATTTATCTTTTCTTCAATTTAGCTTATCTTCATACTTCAATTCATCTAGCTTAATGGTGCCAAATTACATTCCAGTCTAGCATCCTTCTTAACATTCATACAATTTACAATGTTTCTGTAGGTAGGTCTTGAATTCCTTCCAGTCTTCTTCTACCGTCTCCTCTCCCAGGTCTCGGATTCTGCCAGTCATCTCAGCCAGTTCCATATAATCTATCAGTTGCATCTGCCATTCTTCCAGTGTGGGTAAATCTTGGGTTTTCCAGTGCTTGGCAACGAGTATCCTTGCTGCTGTTGTTGCATACATAAAAAATGTTCGATCCTTCTTTAACACCCTCTGGCCGACGATACCCAGAAGGAAGGCCTCTGGTTTCTTAGGAAAGGTATACTTGAATACCTTTTTCAGCTCATTGTATATCATTTCCCAGAAAGCCTTCACTCTAGGGCAGGTCCACCAGAGGTGAAAGAAAGTTCCTTCATTTTCTTTACATTTCCAGCACTTATTATCAGACAAGTGGTATATTTTTGCAAGTTTGACTGGGGTCATGTACCATCTATATATCATTTTCATAACATTTTCTTTCAAAGCATTACATGCAGTGAAATTCAGCCCAACGGACCACAACCTTTCCCAGTCTTCAAACATGATATTGTACCCAATGTCCTGTGCCCACTTTATCATAGCCGATTTAACCGTTTCATCTTGTGTGTTCCATTTTAACAGCAAGTTATACATTCTTGAAAGTACCTTAGTCTTAGGTTCTAACAATTCTGTTTCCAACTTCGATTTTTCCACCTGGAATCCTAACTTTTTATCAAGTTTGAAAACTTCTTTAATCTGAGCGTAATGTAACCAATCTCGCACTTTGTCTCTCATTTTTTCCATACTCTGCAATTTCCAGTTATCTCCATCTTTTTCTAATATTTCCCAATACTTCGGCCAATTGGCCTCCATATTGAGTCTTTTGCGGGCCTTAGCTTCCAATGGTGAGAGCCACCTTGGAGTTTTATTTTCCAATAAGTCTTTGTATTTTGTCCAGACATTAAACACTGCTTTTCTGACAATATGGTTCTTGAAAGCCCTATTAATCTTAACCTTGTCATACCATAGATATGCATGCCAACCAAAAGCGTTATCAAAACCTTCCAAATCCAGTACATCAGTGTTTTCGAGAAGCAGCCAGTCTTTTAGCCAGCAGAAAGCTGCTGATTCGTAGTACAACCTTAAGTCTGGCAGGGCAAAGCCCCCTCTTTCTTTCGCATCAGTTAATATCTTAAACTTAATTCTGGGCTTTTTGCCCTGCCAGACAAATTTGGAAATATCTCTCTGCCACTTCCCAAAGCACTCCGTTCTGTCCACAATCTGCAAAGTTTGAAACAAAAACAACATTTTTGGCAATACATTCATCTTTATAGCAGCAATCCGGCCTAACAATGAAAGTTTCAATCTTGACCAACCTTTTAAATCTCTCTTAATTTCTGACCAGCATTTCTCGTAATTATCCTTAAATAAACTCAAATTTTTTGCTGTTATGTTCACCCCTAGGTACTTTACTTTTTTGACCACGTTTAACTCTGTCTCTTTCTGAAACCTTTCTGACTCTGTAACTGTTAAATTTTTTTCCAGTACCTTGGTTTTTTGCTTGTTTAATTTGAATCCCGCCACCTGACCAAACTCCTGAATCAATTGTAATACCCTTTTCGTACTAGATTCTGGCTCCTGTAAAGTCAAAACCAGGTCATCTGCAAAGGCTTTAAGTTTGTACTGTTTCGCTCCGACCTGAATTCCTTCAACCAACCGGTCTCCTCTAATCATGTTCAAGAGCACCTCCAGGACCGAGATAAATAACAGGGGAGAGATAGGGCAGCCTTGTCGTGTTCCTTTTTCAATATTAAACTCTTCTGTCACCACATTATTAACTATCAATTTAGCCTTTTGTTCTGAATAGATTGCATCTATCCCATTTTCAAAACCCTTTCCCACTCCCATCCCTTCCAAATTTTTCTTCATAAATTTCCAAGAGATGTTATCAAAGGCCTTCTCTGCATCTATAAAAATTAACACAGCTTTTGTATTGATATTTGTTTGTAGAAGTTCCAAAATATCAATAATGTTCCTTGTGTTAGCAAACAAATGTCTACCTGGGAGAAAGCCTGCTTGGTCCTTATGAATTACTTCATTTAAAACTTTTTTTAAGTCTGCTTGCTAAAATGTCTGCAAATATTTTGTAATCCACATTTAAAAGGGAGATGGGACGGTAGTTCTTGAGTTGTGTCTTTTCCGTTTCCAATTTAGGTATCAATGTGATGAAAGCTTCTTTCCACGATTCTGGCGCCTTCTTCCCCTCCAAAATTTCGTTGCCAACCTCCATCAATGGATGTATCAAATAGTCTTTCAGTATCTTATAGTACTTGGCAGTGAGCCCGTCTGGCCCTGGAGATTTGCCCAGTTGCATATTCTGAATGGCTTGTTCAATCTCTTGTCGTGTTATTTTACAGTTCAGGATTGATCTATTTTCCTGTGATAATTTTGGTAATCCATTCTTTATCAAAAATTGCTCTATTTCCACCTCATTTTGCGGCCCTTGAGTATACAGTTGTTTAAAATATCTCTGGAAACACTTTCTAATCTCTATAGGGTTCTGAATGTTTCTTCTTTCAATCTCTAAATTTGTGACTGTATTTAGTTTTTGTCTCTTCTTCAACTGCCATGCTAGCAGTTTTCCACATTTATCTGCCGATTCAAATGTTCTTTGTTTCATTAATTTGACTTTCCACTCTATTTCCTGGTTTATCAATTTAGAGTATTGTGCTTGATAGAGTTTAATTTCTCTCAGAATCAGTTGTGACTTCGGTTTTAATCTTAGCTTCTTCTCACATTCTTTAATTTTCTCCAAAATCTTGTCTTTTTTCTCATTTTGTATCCTTTTCTTTACAGCATTCTGTTGTATCAAGAACCCCCTCATCACAGCCTTACTTGCGTCCCAGATAGTTCTTTTTTCCACCGTAGTGTTCAAATTTATCTCAAAGTAATCCTTCAAAGCTTTTTGGGCCTTCTTGATAATCTCCTGATTTCTAAACAAATTGTCATTCATCTTCCATCTGAAGGAGCCGGTTGGTAGTAGTCTCATGTACATCTTTACTGCATTATGGTCGGAGCAGGTCTTTGGGCAGATTTCCACCTTTCTGATCTTTGGTGCCAGACCTCTAGATGTCCATATTTGGTCGATTCTTGTCCATGTCAGTTGGGCTTCAGAAAAGAATATTCCCTCTCTTCCCAAGGGGTTCCTTGTCCTCCAAATATCAATCAAGTCCATATTGTCAGTCAGCTCGAAAAAAGTCTTGGGTAGTCTGCCATCTTTTGTCACATTTTGGCTTTGTGACTTATCCATGTTGGTTGATACCACTCCATTCATATCTCCCATCATAATGATGTTATCATAGTCCAGATAATCCAGCATGCTCTCATGCAACTTCTTGTAAAATTCCGATTTCCCCTCATTTGGTGCATAAATTCCTAATATCAAAAGCTTCTCTCCTTGATGTTGTACCTCAATTGCTAAGATTCTTCCTTGCTCATCTTTAAATAAAAATTTTGGTGACAGGCTCTCCTTTGCATAGATCACCACTCCTCTTTTCTTCACCCGATCTGAAGAAATAAATTCTTGGCCTAATCTTTTATTTATTAACACTTTTTTATGGAGCCTAGTCACATGTGTTTCTTGCAAACAAATAATGTCCAATTGTTCCTTTTTCAATATATAAAATAATTTCCTCCTTTTTTCCGGAGAATTGCATCCGTTAATATTCCAGCTCAGAAGTTGCAGAGACATCCTGAATAAATCTGTTATTTCTCTGGCGGTGGTATCTTTTTCTCTGGATCTTCTGGTTCCAAAGGTGCAGGTATAGATGACGGTCCAGGCCCAAAGGGTGTTTCAATCCCCTTCTGAAGGTCCTCTCCGTAGGCAATCAGAAATTTTAATTTTAACCTTCTTCCCTCTGAAGGTGAAGGATAGTCCTTGGGGGAACTCCCACCTGAAAATAATTGAGTTGCTC
Organism: Podarcis cretensis; assembly: GCF_951804945.1. Taxonomy (NCBI): domain Eukaryota; kingdom Metazoa; phylum Chordata; class Lepidosauria; order Squamata; family Lacertidae; genus Podarcis; species Podarcis cretensis. Next base: position 36,244,591 of record NC_137177.1, read on the forward strand.
CTCAGCAGCTTGACCAATTCAAAATAGGTGGATCTAAGGTCCAGAAGTTGTTTCGGAATATCTTTGTAAATTTCAGCTCTTATATCCGAAATATTCAGTGACTTTTCGTAGTGTAGGCCTAGTATTTTATCTCTTTCCTCCTTCGATCTCAAAGTTATCAAGCAGTGTCTGGGCTTGTCTTTCCTTGCCAACCTTCCAAGTCTAAAAGCCGACACAATTTTAAAATCCTTTTCCTCCTCTAAAGGCCAAAATTTAGAAAATTCTTTAGTCAGGAACTCAATTAAGTTTCCTTGTTCAAGTTCTGGTATCGACCTCAATCTTAAGTTGTTTTCCTGGTTCCGCAATTCTATCATAGACAAGTACATCTGTTGCTCGCCAACTTGTTTATGCAGTGGTTTGACCTCTTGTTCTAGATTTTCAACTTTTTGGCTAGTTGCCTCAGCCAATTTGCGGTTTTCTGCAGTGGCCTCAGATAACTGTCCAATTGATTGTACGTTCAGAGCCACTTGTTCAGTTATTTTGTTTAAGCAGGCTGCATTTTGGTCAATCTTGGCCGTTTGTTCATCCACTTTTTTATCCAAAGATTCCAATTTTTCAAAGATTTTCTCTAGAATTGAACGAGATGCTCCTGCAGCCATATCTTCCAACTGTAATTGCTCAGTCTCTTCTCCCCCTGCCAACGGCAGAGTAGGAACAGAAGATCTGCGGGCCTGTGAGCCTAAGGCTAAGGTTGTTTGTCTAGTTCTTACTCTGGCCTCTTTTTTTCTTGCACCGCTCATTCCAGTATTGTCTAGTGGTCAAGGTCAAGCTAAGTTGTTCCCATGGGAAAACAACAGCCCAGAGAATAAACAGTCAAATAAGAGGAAAGGAAAGAGAAAGTAAAATAAAATCACAGCTGTAAATCCAAAATCCTCTAGAGGGAGCTCAAAATATCTTGAGGGAAGAAGCCAAGTCAATAAAAGTCAATAAAATCCAATTTGGTTTCCAGGGACCTTCAACTTAACTTGTATTTAGCAGAGTTGGCTTGGAAAGCATTACATTGTCTCTAACAAGTGCCAGAATGATGTTTTGTAACCAGTCCACAGACACTCAGGTTGTAACAAATCCCAATTACAAAGTGTCAAAATCTGCAGTCTGACAGCTCTATTGTTTCAGGCAGTCCAAATACCTGGGTTGCTCAATAAAATTGTAATTCCAAAAGAAGAAGTTTATCACAGTCCAAATAAAAAATAAATCATAAAGATAAATAAAATCCTCACTTTACACGCAGGCGGCTTCAATGAATGCACAGATCAGTTATTTTTGACGCCTCTTCAAAGGCTCCAAACGTCAAAGTCTTTTGCTTTGAACTTTAAGCAGCAGCGGAAGACAGACTTCCTGTTTACATCTCTCCGCTTTTAGCCGAATTTGTAGTAATTTTAGGCTCAGATTTTACAGTCTTTTTCTTACTCACGGATTGTTGCTTTTTGAAGATCGGATATTTCCAGGAAGAAAGGTCAGCGCTCACCGACAGCGGCTGTGCGGCTTCACTCCACGGGAATAGCGATTGACTCACAGCGCCGCGATACCCCCTCCACGTTCCGGAGCCCCTTACGGGGTCCCTTCTGCATTTTGGGAGCCGCTTCTGGCACCCACCGAGTCCCACGACCACAGGCTCTTGCTGCCTGTGGGTTTTCAATGCGGGTCTCCGCTTCGCCGTAGCGGACGACCCGTTTTCCGCGGAGCTTCCCCTTCACAACAAGAAGAGGACCGCCATTGCCGTTCGCGCCGCCTCCGGAAGTCAATTTCTGTTCTCATCCTGAAGCAAAGTTCTTAACCCGAGGTAATATTTCTGGGCTAGCGGAGTCTGTAACCTGAAGTGTATGTAACCTGAAGCATATGTAACCCAAGGTACCACTGTATCTGACTTTTAGAAGACATCTCAAGGCAGCCCTATTTAGGGAAGTTTTTAATATTTTGTCTTTTATTGCATTTTTAATATTCTGTTGGAAGCCGCCCAGAGTGGCTGGGGAAACCCAACCAGATGGGTGGGGTATTAATAATAATAATAATAATAATAATAATAATAATAATAATAATTCTCCTGGAAGTATCACTAGGCTGGATAATGGTGCAATATAGAGAGATAGATATTATACCCATTATTGTCTTTATAAAGCTTCAAGCAAATAGAGGGTATGTTTTTTGGGGTCTTTGAGCACCTTGTGGCCCAAAATGTACCAGGGTTTGTGAGAGGTGAATGAACTGCCTCCATGTTGTGGGTGGCCTGCTTTAAAACAACTATTGTGACTTCCTGCTTTTCTTCCAGCAATGGAAAAGTATCTTCACATAATCTGTTTCTGTGCGTATCTTGCAGGACTGTCGATTATTCTTAAGCAACGTACGGAGTAGGAAACTTGGGAGAAGGCATGGGTTGCAAATGATAGCTTGTTTTGTTCCAAGCAATTTAGACAAATATGATAGATCACTTAACAGATGGATTACAAGCATCTCTCTCAGTGGAGATGACAAAACTTCAGTATGTTTGATGAATAAATAGAGCTGGGTTCTTTTTTTTGTCTTCTCTGTTGACTTGCGAAATGAGGTGTGCTTAAGTGGAATGTTCCATCAATACATAGACATGATTTGTTTAATGGACGTCTCATCCAACATTCCTTCTGCAGGTCTTTGCTGTTCACCTACAACAGCCTTCCCCAACCTGGTGCTCTCCAGATGTTACAACTCCCTCCAGACTCAGCAGGCATGGACATCACTCCTCCTTCTGGCCCTCATGCATGATGCTACCAGTGTCTTAAAGAAACCGATTGGCCCAGCAAGGCAGGCAGTGGCTGTTCAGCCTGAATATGAGATTTCCTGCCGTTTCCTGAGGCCTTGTGAATAAGCAAAGGTCTGCCTGCTTTCTGAGGAGGGGCCATGAAGTGGATAGAACAAAACTTCTAAATTTAGCAAATGAAACTATAAATGTCTCCAGGCCTTTATAATCTCCACATCAGCAGGACAAGATGCTTACTCAATAAAAGAGTTGAGCTAAGTGTTCGCAGCGTGTAATTCCATAAGGATTTTTTTTCCAGAGGAAAATGCTATCATTTTCCATCTCTGTTTAATGAATCATGTGAATTATAGGAACATTTACAAATGACTTTCTCTGCAGCCTATTAGTTTGTTTCTGTAGGGTTCTAATGGAAGACATGCCTCATTTAGAGCTCGCCTTGCCCCGAAGCCATAAAGAATAAATTGTATTATTATAAGCAGTTACCTTTGAAAATGATCTTGTAAAAAAAAAAAAAAAGTACATTGCATTATTGGCAAAATGGGTCGGGTGGAGGGGGGTGGGTGAAGTACTGTCGTTTTAGACCAAACGCTGCAGGCGGTGGCTTGAGTGAGGTTTTATTTTTGTGGCTGTTACCAGGCACTAAAGGAAGGCAGCTGGAAGAGGAATGGAAAATGCAATCTGAAGAAGGTCATTTGGCCCAATAATAACCCAGGGGCTGGCAGGCATAGGTGCCAACTCCTGCAGGCCCAGCTCTTTTGCCTCCCCCCAATATTTTTGAGGGAGCAGTCACCCAATGTTCAAAACAATCAGGGGGCAGAGAAGGCTGAGTATGGAGCTGAGAGCAGCACAACTTCAGCGGCTGGCTCCTCCTCCTCCTGCCATGGGGCAGGATGGGGGGAGGAGCAGTCCTTGGCTGAGAATCCTCTGGAAAAACAATCTCTCAAAGGACCTGTTGATGGCATTTTACCATTGTACTGTTGAGAGTGTATTAACTTATGGTCTCTGTGTGTAGTTTGGGAGCTGCATGGTCAGGGGAAAAACAATGCTGTCCAGGGTTGTAAAGACTGTGGAGAGAATAACTGGATGCACTCTTCCCACCTTGGATCAAATCTATGCTTCCAGGTGCCATAAGAAAGCTGCAGAGATAGCGCAGGATAGTATGCAGGACAGATCTCTTTCAGCTTCTGCCTTCTGGAAGAAGGTACAGGGTTATAAAGACTAGGACTAGCCGCCTGAGAAACAGTTTCTATTCAAATGCGATTTTGATTTTAAACGCAGTGTAAGGAGTCTCTATGGGAGTATATTGTATTTAAAAATGGGGTATCAGAGTTTTTAGGGGGCTAACCAGGTTGGGATAGCTGGGATAGCAGGCTTGTTGGTTTTTGAATGTCTTATGTAGATTTTTCAATTTCGTTGTTCTGTATGGGACAATGACAATAAAGATTATTGTATTGTATCGTATTGTATTGTGGTAGTGGTGGCAGGAGAAGGAAGAGGAGACTGATCATGGAGCCAAGGACAGTGCAGGGTAGCTTAAGTGGCCAGCAGCTTCTCCTTCTCCTGATACTTAAGGGAAAGACGGGGGAAGCAGTCCTCGGCTGGTCATTAGCGGCAGGAGGAGGAGGCCGAGTGAGATAGAAGAGACGTCACCAACCATTGAAGCCATGCTGCTGCCATGTTTGGCTCCGCCCAGGCTCCTCCCAACATCCTGATGTTGCATCCTGACATCATGCGTGCAATGTCCAAACGTCATGTGTATGTCATCGGCCCCCCAATCTTCTGCACAAGTTGGTGCCTCAGCTAGCAGGGATGATTTAAGACCAGGCAAGAAAGCCAAGAACCTGCCTTGGGCGCTGGGCTTCAGAGCTTCTTCTCCACTCAATTGTTCACTCAAAGGCAAACAGTAGGAGCAGCCTATCTTCAGTTGTCAAGCTGGCAGCCCTGGCCTGGTTGGCCAGCATTATGGTAATGGCACATGCTTTTGTGCTTCAGTCATAGGGATACTAATTTCAGTGCCAGCATAAATATAGGTGTGCATGAAAATGACTGTGATTAAATCCGGGTGTGCAAATTTAGCCTCTTCTACAGCAGGGATAAATGTTCACGCAAGTTGTGCAACAAACGCAAGAAAGTGAAATACAGTGGATTTGCAACTGACGTGTGCTTAACTTGCATGATTTCAACTTTATGTGGTTGATGGCTGACTGGCTGAAATCACACAAACTAAATGCATGGAAGATGGGGAGTTTAAAAGCTCTTCTTGTGCAAGGTTTTCCTGGTATGGAAATAACTTTTCAGCTCTCAAACTTGCTTACTGGGCTCTGGGAAGCTCTGGCAAGATCTCACAGGACCTTGGATGGCCCTGTGAGATCTTGTGACATCTTGTAAGAGCCTTCCAAAGGCTGGTAATCTTGAGAATTTTTTTTTTTTGGGGGGGGTTAAAACCCTGCTCAGTGTGTCAGTTGCAACATGTGAAATTGCTCATGTAGGGGCAGTTCTAAGGGGGTTATTTGACTATATGAAGGTTTTACCCAGGGCAAAAGAACCCAGCTAGCCCCCCATGGATACAGCTCTGACCAGCCTTAACCTAAAAAAATCTGAAAATGGAACAATGACAGATTCCTAAAGCATTATTTCCACTTCACAAACAAAGGCAATTTGGGATTAAGGAATTTGGTGAGAAATACAGATGAAGTGAATCTCAAAAGCAACTCACACTGGAAGTGGACAGAACAGAAAGAGAGGCTCTTTTATTTTATCCATATGTTTTCTGTGAAGAACCTAAAGTTTATCATGACAAGCAAAGCTGATCCAACATCTGTGTGATAAAATCCAAATAGCTTTTCTCCCTGTTCTAGTACTAAAATAAATAAACAACAGCAGTAATAGCAGAGCTAACCACTTGTCACAGGTCAGATTTTCCTCCAAGCACGTCTGCACCTTCATGGCAGATCTGATGCCAGATGGAGAAATCTCTCTCCCTTTGGAAGCCATGTGCAGAAAGAAATTCTCTCTCCTACTCTAAGAGATAGAATCACAGAATTTCAGAGATGGAAGGTACCCAAGGGTCATCTAGTCCAAGTCACTGCAATGCGAGAATCACAGCTAAGGAATCCCTGACAGATGGCCATCCAAGTTCTGTTTAAAAACCTCCAATGAATCACAGAATTGTAGAGTTGGGAGGGATCCCAAAAGGGGCATCTAGTCCAACCCTTCACAATGCAGCAATCCCAATGAAAGAAGCCCTGACAGATGGTCATTTGACCTGTTGAAAAATCTCCAATGAAGGAGAGTCCACCGTCTTCTGAAGCAGTCCGCTCCACTGTTGAACAGTTCTTACAGTCATGAAGTTCTTCCTATTCATTAGTCAGAGTCTCCTTCCTTGTAATTTGAATCCATTGGTTTAGGTCCCACCATTTGGAGCATCAGAAAACAAGCTAGCTCCATCTTCCATGTGACAGCCCTTTAGAGTCCTTGTAACCCACATTGACAGCTTGTTCCATGAGCTGCTCTTCACAGGGCTTCTCAGGATACAAGACAGATCTACCTTAGACACTGAAAGGCTGCAGGAATTCAGAAAGCTATTGATTATAATAATTAGGCAGTGGAGGGACATTGACCTGTGTGTCTGAGCTGCTGGAAGTGAGAGAGGAGGCAAAATTTCATGGTGGATTATGCTATTTGACTATTTCTCCCCCATTATGCCACACAATGAGCAATTTCCCAGCTTTTGAGTGGCTGTATGTCAGGATAATTTGCACTTAATAGCTCTTCTCCCCCTCCCCCATTGAGGAGATGAAGGGGAGCAGTGTTACCTTTTCAGTGCAATTGCTTGGAATGGCCGGCCTCATTCACCACCGGGAATGAGAACGATGAACAGGCTCTCATTGACAGAGGCAGTGAGATGCAATTTGAAAGAAGGTGGAATGGTCACATTGGATGTAAGATGTGACAAATGTGTGCAGGTGGGATGTACCAATTGCTCTGCAATCCTCTGGAATGGCCCGATCTGTCAGAGGATCCCAGATCTGGTAGCAGGACTCATCAATCGAACTAAATCCAGTTTAAATGCAGAATGCAAGCACCACACATTTAGCCAATTTAGTCATGGGGTTGATGCCACTGCTGTTATCTAATCATCTTCTTAAAATGTTAAGATGCAAATGTGGTCAGTGGCTCCCAAACCTGCCCCACCCCAAATACCATAGACTGCTTGAAAATTTCTAAATTGAAAATTTAGCCTGATATGATAGCTACCTTGCAATATCTGAAGGATGGAGCAAGCTTGTTTTCTGCTGCTCCAGAGGACGGGGATCCAAACCAATGGATTCAAATAATAAGGAAGGAGATTCCAGCTAAACATCAGGAAGAACTTCCTGTTTCTAAGAGCTGTTTGAAAGTGGAATGGACTCCCTTGGAAGGTGGTGGACTCTCCTTCACTGTTGGTTATTAAGCAGAAGTTGAATGGCCATTTGCCAGGGATTCTTTGGCTATGAGTCCTACAATGAAGGGGATTGGACCAGATGGCTTCCGGGATCCCTTCTAATAAACTACAATTCTACGATCCTATGCTGATGGTCTTGGTGGACCATTTAATGATTTTTCAGCCTATTGTAGCAACTGTAAGTACTAGATGCTGTACAATTTTCAATGTTATTTTTATTGCTTTCTTTCATTTCTTATATTGTATTTTATTTCAATGTGTAATCCATAAAATTCAAATTTCAATACAATGAAAGATGACATATAAAACAGAATAAGCAATAAGATGCAATTAAAAATCAATAGGAATATTTCATGCAGAAATGGATGACATTTGCAAACCGATGGTGGTCCATGGACCACAGCTTGGGAGTGAGCTCAGCATTTCAGGATGAGGCCTATTTTAGAAAATGTCCAAAAGGATCTGCATAAAAGAAGGCAGCAACAACCACCTGTGTGGGCAGGCACAATGGCACTCCACTTTTCTATGCAAACTCCTAAGTGTAAAGGACAGTGATACACTCAGCAACATCTCCCCTTCTGAATAACAAAAGCCTCAGTGAATGCAAGCCTGAAGTAGCCTTTTAACTGAAGTGTGTGGGGATAATTGCTTGCTGGGGAGAAAGGATTTTTCAACATGTTGTTGAAACCATTTCTTCATTGTTGCTATCAAGCAACTTCTTGAACATCTGGTGTGGGCCTTGCTTTTCTTCTGCAGTCCCCTCCCTGTGCCTGTCACTGATTTTCCAAGAATTGTTTGAAAGGCAGGATGTAGGAATATACCAAGTCAGAACGCTGACTGCTATGGGTGGAAGTGGCTCTTTGGGTTCTGGAGCTCTTTTCCATCACTTGATGCCTGATCCTTTACTTGCAGAGCAGTAGTTCCCAAATTGGGTGGTTCAAATGCCCCCTGGGGAGGGCAGTGGAATTATGGTGTGTGTGTTAAGAGGCAACGGGGCAGCAGGAGGGCAATGGAGGTGTAAATGACTATCAGACTTTGAAGAGCTAATATCCCTGGATCAAGTTCATCAATTTATTCATTCATTGCATTTATACCTCACTCTTTCCTCTCCATGGAGCTTGAGGTGGTTCTTCCACTCGTGATTCAATCACCACAAAAATCCTGTGAGGTTGCTTAGGCTGCGAGGCAGTGATTGGCCCTCAAGGTCAGCCAGTGAGATTTGTGGCCAAGTGGAGAATTAAACCCTACCCTCCCAGGTCCTAGTCCAGCACTCTATCCACTATACAACATTGGGAGGGAACATGGTTCCAGGGGCAAACCCTAATCTTCATAGCTTCCAAATGCTCTCGGCAGGTCACATAGCTGAGAATACAAAATACAGAGACAGCAAATGCATTGCAAAGTTTAGTATGTAGTATTTAATGACGACAAGCTATGTTAGGGGCCATGAATAATGGTTCACTAAACAGGCAAAAGAAAAAATGCCTGCCTGCCTAGAGAATCAGTGTTCATAGTTACTAATAAATGCGTCTGCTTTACTGGAACGCAAAAGCAACATCTTACAATTTCAGGAAATTAGAAACCATCATATCTATGAACATTATTTACCGTTACTAAAAGCAGAAATGATCAACCAGAAATGTGCCAAGAGCACAGTTATGTACTGTGGTAAATTTTACGTCGTTCCCATCATTTGTGTGTGTGGTGTGTGCGGGTGTGGGTGTGCCTGGCCTACAGGTTGGAACCAGCCCATAATGGTATAAGAGGCTGCTAGGGAGCCACCAACCTAAATGGCTTTAAAAGTGGATTAGACAAATTCAGGGAGGAGAGGGCTATTGATGGCTACTAGCCACGGTTGGAGGCAGCCATGCTGGAAACCACAGGAGAAGCAGGAGCCTTGTATCTTGGAACCCATGAAAATTGCACCCATTTAATGTTGTGCACCAAATTCAAGTAGTATGTTATGCATAAAGAAATTGGTCTAGTTGTGGTGGAAAAATTCTGAGATATATAATGCACATGGTCTCCAGCACTGCCTTTTGTCTTCTAGTGCAGGGCTGGGGCAACACTGGTCCTACTGTGGGATCCAGTCTCTCCTATTTTGGGGCCATCAATTACTGCAAAGAATTCAACAAAGGGAATAAATACGGCACAATCTCTTTTGCATGAGCCTGCTATAAGCCTTTATAGGGCCTTTATCTACCCAATATAACAAGGTGCTGATAACACGGCTGCTTTTAAACTTATCTTGTAGGTTTAACTGTTCGGCTATTCAGCGCTTGTAACTTGTTGCTAAGTAACTATCTGTTAAAAGCGAAACAAAGCCTTCTGAAAGTGGGAGAGGAATGATAATGCTGGTGTGCTTGTTGGCGCAATTCTGTCCGATGGAAGAGGTAAATGTGGGCAGCTCAGCCCAGCCGCCTCTGATGGAAAATGGCTGACAGGTCTCCTTGGCCCCCCAAGACAAGCAATTCATGCTGTTATAATGATTTTAAGCTCCACTTCATCTTGCCCATAGTATTGGGAGTCTGCTCATGCCACCCTAGTTATGTTGCTTGCAGGCAGGTATGCATGTGTTCCTTCTTGTTATTAGATAACAAAAGCATCATTGCGTGAGGGGGGGAAATCAATATTGTGATATCCACAATCTGGATCAGCAGAACATAGATGGCTTCCAGGAGTAAGCCTGAGGTTGTTGCGTGTGTGCTTGTGGGTTGTGAGACTCAGAATTTAAGAGACATACATATAATCTGGACATATAGAAAGGATGAATGGGGTAAGGGCGTTATGTGTTAATCCAATCTGGTTCTGTACATAATTTGTGTTTTTTTGTTGCAACATAGAAATTTCTAATCTCAGGTGAAGGGGTAAAGTATATTATGATGGTTAACTTTTGAAGTGTGCATTATCTGTTCACCTCTATGGGATTCAAGTTCTACATCTGATAGTGCAATTATATATCCACATCTACTCAGAAGTAAGGTCCGATGAGTTTCTCCCATATAAGTGTATAGATGTTACCTTTACAGATGACTGAAAATAAAAGGGCAACTAGTGAAATAGTAAAGTTTCTGTTTTTCTTTGACAGTAAGGCATTACCATATGGATCAAAATGTATTTTAATTGGTGGGGTTAAGAGGAAGGGGATGGCTTGAAGAAGAAAAGCAGAATGCATGGGCTCACTGACACATGGTGCCCAAGAGCACACAGAAACCAGCAGCTGGCTCTGACTCGGGTACAAGAGCATAGAATCATAGAATTGTAAGGTGAGAAGAGACCACAAGGGCAATCTAATCCAACCTCCGGGAATGAAGGAATCACAGCTCAAGAATCCCTGACAGATAGCCATCCAACCTCTGCTTAAAAATCCTCAGAAAGGGGTAGGCAACCTAAGGCCCATGGGCCACAAGCGGCCCACAGGGGTCATTTAACCGGCCCATGAGCTGCCCCCGAACCAAGCCACCAGCTCAGCGAGTCCCTGTGTGCTGTGCTAAACTGGCACAGTGTGGCGCGGGGACTTGCTTCCATGGCGCTGGAAATCTCATCTGCGTATGCGCAGACGCCGGAAATCACAGGCGCATGCGCGATCCAGCCCATGGAGGGATCTCCTCTGGAGTGAACCAGCCCAGACGAGATAAACCTTGCCTACCCCTGCCTTAAGTGAAGAAGACTCTACCACCTTCCAAGGGAGTCCATTCCATTCTTACTGCCAGAAAGTTCTTCCTATTGTTTAGATGAATCTCCTTTCTTGTTATTTGGATCCATTGGTTCAGGTCCCACCCTCTGAAGCAGCAAAAAACATAAAGAGGAACAGGACGGAAAAGACTGAAAGAAGCTCACCCAAAATGAATCAGAAGCTCCTCTTTGTCATGATCAAAGGCAATGCATGGAAGTTCTAGTCTCACTTCACTAGAGGCTAAATTCAAAATGCAGACACTTGATTATCCGAAGTTCTCCCCCCACATCCTGCTGTCCTAACCCCAAAACTCCCCCCTTCCTAAACTGAAGACCATCCTTTCCAGGCCCTCAAATCTCTTTAAAAGATCACTCAACTAGATCCAGCAATAGAGGGGCTGTGACAAATATGCATTGGAGTGACCCCTCCCAAGAGATTCCGTGGTAAACAAAAGTTCAGTTCAGCCTGAAGAGCACTCAGGGCCCCTGATCACTCATGTGTTCTTGAGGTGTCTTTAGAAGGAAACTTTGGTGGCCTTTGCCAGCCATCAAACCAACCACAGTCTGTTTGGAGAAACAGAATAATTATCTAGGAATGAATTGCCCCCCCCCCCGCTACTTTCACACATGCTCTATTTGCAGGTGGCAATTTTGGGGTGTTGGTCAATGGGTGTTTTAGAGAGTGTGGAACAGAAAGGTGTGTGTGTGTGTGTGTGTGTGTGTGTGTGAGAGAGAGAGAGAGAGAGAGAGAGAGAGAGAGAGAGACTCACTGGCATTGCTCCTCGCAGAACCTGACCGGCAGTCACCACGTTTGCATCTTGGAACCCCCTTGGTAAACCTTGTGACAGCCTTCGAAGGAGCATAGGAAAATGGTAGCCTTCACAAATTTTGCAATGGTGTGGGGGAAAGGTGCAGTCACTTTGCCTACCCTTTTGCCTCTGAAACTACCCCATATTTTTGGCAAACGTTTTCTCTGGAGAACCTTTGTCTCTACACTAAAGTGACCACTCCTGTAGCTGGAGAAAGTCCTTGTAGGGGATCCTTCTTTAGCAAAATCTTCTTCTTAAAGCAGAGGGGGTTGAAAATATCATGTAGACTTTATAAATTTTGCTCCTCCTGTTAGACATCCTTTGTGGCTTTACTTAGTCATCCTATTACACCAAAAGACCTCAAAATAATCTGGGTTCAGCACCTGGAGGCACATGACCAATGTCATGGACAACTCTTCCCTTTCCTCCTAATAATAAATCTGTCCTTTTCAGAAATCTAGGAATTTCAGACATGTCAGAGCTTGTCAGCCAAATGAAATGATGCTGATCAGACCATCATTTCCACAACCCTGCAAAAGAATTCTCTGGGATTACAGTCCCTGCCGTGTCACCAGCATGGAGCTTGAGGGAAAGGCCAGAAACATGGTCAAGGTTTGTAGGTCAAGGGGAAAGCCACTGTTTTGTCTCTCCTAAGGGAAGAAAAACATTTTAAAAAGCAGTGCTGGAGAAAAAGAGGATAGATTCACAATGACACTAAGATATAGGAGGAAGTTTAACAATAATGTCTCCTGCCTGAAGCATTTGGTGGAAAACTTCTGCAGGAGCACTGAAAGGATAACATGTTTTCTTTCTTTCTGTTATTATTTATGTTACATCCCAGAATAACAGAGAAAACATGGGTATTAACACAACATAAGCAACCATCAACAGAGGCCCGGAACAATTGCTTGATTCTGGCAGCATTTTACAAATTCCCTTGGAATTGCTGATCCATTTCCTTTATGTTCTTACATCTTAACATTTGAAAACAATTTGCCAGAAGTAACAGAATATGTTCAACTGAGAGAGAAAAAGGAGCACACAGGCTCATTTAGAACAAAAACAGGTTGTTGTTTTTTCATCAAATGCATGAAAGATATAATTTGGATACTGATAGATTTAGGAGTTTTGCAGTGACTTAAAGCTATATGAATAGGTTGCAACAAGAAGTTGAGTTACTTAAGAGAATAAGCTACAGTGATTTTGTGCTGTTTGTTATAATGTTGTGGGGTTGGGGGGGGGGCTCAGTCTGCATGAAGCCCTGAGTCCCTTCCAGTTTCTGGGAAGATATGAATTTCTGTAGAATGTATGAAAACAAACTTGCCAAACCAGCTCCATTGTCCAGGCAATGGTTGTGACTAACTAGCTAAGCACCCTGATGAGATGTCAGGGATTGTCAGGGCATTGATGAGTGTGTGATGGATACAGGGGGGCTGCAGACTCACCCAGGAGAGGGGGCCAGTGATTTTTGGAGTTTGGTGCCACCCATGAGGCAGGAGCCAGAGTGGGAGGAAAGGGAATGGTCTGAGAAGTCAAAGATGGAAGAGGGAGAGCAGGACATATCAGAAGCAGAGGTAGAGATTGTTCAGGTGAGGGGCAGTCCAGTTGGATCCCCATCACTCCCTGCCCCACCATCTCCTAGAACCAGGAGAGGCTTGAAGAGGGGAGCACAGTGACATCTTCAGAGCAGGAGAAGTCTCAGGTTACATGTGCACACTCCATCAAATGAAGGTGCATAGTCCTAGGGGGTATGTGTGACCCCACTGTTGGTTCAGCTGCTCCGCTGGGCACAAATGTGGAAAAGTTAATGCCAGGTAAGCAGATGCCAGAAGCATGTGTGCATGTGCATCTGGTGCACCTTTGGAGCTGCTGTAAGCGTGTGCTTTGGGCAATAAAGAATTAATTATCAGCTGTTTGTCTTCTTTGGCTGGGTGTGAGCAGGACAGATCAAGGCAACCTCAACCTCTTCCAGCCATCAATCATATAATATGAGGAGCCAACTCCTCATGGCTCATCTAGTCCAGGATCCTCTTCTCACATTGGCCAAGCAGATGTCTCTGGGAAACCTGCAAGCAGGACCTGAGCATAAGAGCCCACTCACCTCCTGCATTTTCTAACAACCGGTATGAAGAAGCACTGCTGTCTCCAGAAGCAGCAGCCGAGCATAGCCTCCATCACGGATGATAGTCACTGATAGCCTTCTCCTCCTTGAATTTGTCTAATCCTCTTTTTAAAGCTATCTAGGTTGGTGGCCATCACTACCTCTTGTGGGACTGACTTCCAGAATATGTGCTGTCTGAAGAAGCACTTCCTTTTGTCTGCCCTGAATCTTTCAACATTTGGCTTCACTGGATGTCCATGAGTTCTAGTGTTACGAGAGAGGGAGAATAAACTTTTCTCTATCCACTTCCTACCACGTGAAGTTCACTTCTAAGGAAATGACCTCAGACCCAACACCAGTTCCTTGGACTAGTATTCCCACAGGATCAGCCCAACTGATGGCTGCAGACTTGGATCCTCACGTCTTTTTTTTAAAAAAAAATAATATTTATTACTGTCAGGGACTCAGCGGGAGCGCAGGGAGGAGAGGAGATGGAGAGCGAGGGGGAGCAATCCGAGGGCAGCGTAGGAGAAGATGACAGCAGCCCGATAGATTCCATGAGCCTCTCCAGCGAATCGGAAGATTCACAGAAGGGGGCGCCGATGGGCAGGGCAAGGGGGGACCCAAGGGGGACACCCCAGAAGCAAGGGGCCAGCGGGGACTCCCAGAGCAGCAGTTGGAAATCAGGACCAGCTTCCCCACCAGAGCGTAGTGGGGGGGAGGAGTCCCAGGTATCAGAGCCCACATATGCACCACCAGCGAGAGAAGATGAGTCAGGGTTGGCCACGCCTCCATCGGAGAGCGAGGGAACGGTCAAGAGGAAAGTTGCAGGCTGGGCGCGCGCGCCAAGTTCAAATGTACAGGCGAGCGGCACAGAAGGTAGCCCGGATAGGGAACCAGGTCCTAAAGCCCGCCGGAAGGAGGGGGAAGAATCATCAGGGTCAGCGTCAGAGGAGTCCAGAAAGGATGAAACTCTAGCGGGCAGGAGGGCCCAGAGGAGAAAGGAACTTAGGAAGAGGTGGAGCAAAGCGAGAGTGTTAAACTGGTGTGGAAGGGGCGGAGACTCAGACGGGACTTCGCCGGTCTAAGGTCGAGACGTAGAGCTGCGCGCTGCGGCTTTAAAATGGAAACTGAACCTCAATAAAGACTTTTGTACATAACTACAGCCTAGCGTTGGTCCTCTGTGAGCTGGGACCTGGAGGCAGCTCTGACAATTACCTTTTCCAACAAATAAAACACTACAAAAAATAAAAACCATACAATACAATAGAATACAATACAATACAAAAAAGAAAAAGAAAAAAACACAAAAAAACTATACATTACACTAACAAAACACTAACAAAACAAAACAAACACAATTTGAAACACACAAATAATTTCAATATTTTATCTTTCATTCCCTTATTTCCGTGACCTCCTCACACCTCCCTTTTTGTATTCCACTTCTATTAATTTTTTCAGCAATTCCTTTCCATCTTCCTCTATTTTTAATCCTATAATTATCTTAACACATTCTAACCTTATTTTCCCTTTAATACTCTATTAATCTATTTATCCTTAATTCCTTATAACATTTCTACTAAAGCCATATAACTTCATTCCAACATTTTTCTAACATTCATTAAATTTACAGTATTTCCGTAAATAGTCTTTAAACTTTTTCCAGTCTTCTTCCACCGACTCTTCTCCCTGGTCTCGGATTCAGCCAGTCATTTCCGCTAATTCCATGTAGTCCATCAATTTCATCTGCCATTCTTCCCGGGTGGGTAAATCTTGTGTCTTCCAATATTTTGTGATGAGTATTCTTGCTGCTGTTGTTGCATACATAAAAAATGTTCTATCCTTCTTTGGCACTAGTTGGCCGACCATGCCCAGGAGAAAGGCCTCTGGTTTCTTCAGGAAGGTATATTTGAATACCTTTCTCATTTCATTATAAATCATCTCCCAGAATGTCTTAATCCTTGGGCATGTCCACCAAAGGTGAAAGAATGTACCTTCAATCTCATGACATTTCCAACATTTATTATTGGGCAAATGGTAAATTTTTGCAAGCTTGACTGGTGTCATGTACCACCTGTAAATCATTTTCATTAAGTTTTCTCTTAGGGCATCACATGCCGTAAATTTCATACCTGTGGTCCATAACTGTTCCCAGTCAGCCATCATTATGTTATGTCCAACCTCTTGTGCCCATTTAATCATAACTGATTTCACCATTTCATCCTGAGTGTTCCATCTCAGCAACAAGTTATACATTCTTGACAAATGCTTAGTTTTTGGATCAAACAATTCTGTTTCCAATTTTGATTTTTCCACCTGGAATTATATGTCCGAATTATATGCCTCCATTATTTGGTAATAATGCAGCCAATCTCGCACTTTATTTTTCAATTTTTCAAAACTCTGCAATTTTATTCTGTCTCCATCTTGTTCCAAAATTTCCCAATATTTCGGCCATTTGGCCTCCATATTGAGTTTTTTCTGTGCCTTCGCTTCCATTGGTGACAACCATCTTGGGGTTTTCTTTTCTAACAAATCCTTATATCTTATCCAAACATTAAACAATGCTTTCCTAACTATATGATTTTTAAACGCTTTATGTGCTTTTACCTTATCATACCACAAATATGCATGCCAACCAAATACATTATTAAAACCTTCTAAATCCAACACGTCAGTGTTTTCAAGAAGCAGCCATTCTCTCAGCCAGCAAAAAGCAGCTGATTCATAATATAGTTTAAGGTCTGGCAGGGCAAATCCACCTCTTTCTTTAGCATTGGTTAATATCTTAAATTTTATCCGAGGCTTCTTGCCCTGCAAGACAAATCTAGAAATATCTTTCTGCCACTTCTTGAAACAATCCATCTTATCCAAAATTTGCAATGTTTGAAACAAAAACAACATCCTTGGCAGCACATTCATTTTTATTGCAGCAAATCAGCCTAACAATGATAACTTCAAATTTGTCCATATTTCTAAATCCTTTTTCACTTCAGTCCAACATTTTTCATAATTATCCTTAAATAAATTCACATTTTTGGCTGTCATATTAACCCCTAAATATTTCACTTTCTTAACCAATGTTAATCCTGTCTCCTCCGGAAACTTTTCTCTCTCATTCACAGTTAAATTTTTCTCTAAAACCTTAGTTTTCATCTTGTTCAACTTAAAGCCTTCTACCTGTCCAAATTCTTGAATCAGTTCGAATACCCTTTTAGTACTAGAATCTGGCTCCTGTAAAGTTAACACTAAGTCATCAGCAAATGCTTTCAGTTTGTACTGTTTAACTCCCACTTGTATACCTTTAACCTCTTGGTCCTTTCTAATCATATTTAACAAGACCTCAAGGACCGATATAAAGAGCAATGGAGAGATTGGGCAACCTTGTCGTGTCCCTTTCTCAATCTTGAATTCTTCTGTCACCACATTGTTCACAATTAATTTTGCCTTTTGTTCTGAGTAAATTGCACCTATACCATTTTCAAAACCTTGGCCTACCCCCATCCCCTGTAGATTCTTCTTCATAAAACTCCATGAGATGTTGTCAAAGGCTTTCTCTGCATCCACAAATATCAAAACTACCTTGGTATTGATATACACTTGTAATTTTTCTAGAATATTAATTATAATCCTCGTGTTGTCAGACAAGTGTCTGCCCGGGAGAAAGCCCGCTTGGTCTTTATGAATTTCTTCTACTAGAACCTTTTTTAGTCTTTTAGCCAAGATGTCTGCAAAAATTTTGTAATCTACATTGAGCAGCGATATGGGGCGGTAGTTCTTAAGCTGTGTCTTTTCAGTCTCTGTTTTTGGTATAATTGTAATGTAAGCTTCCTTCCATGACTCTGGTGCCTTTCTCCCTTCCAAAATTTCGTTGCAGACTTCCTTCAATGGTTGTATTAACCATTTTTTCAAAGATCTGTAGTATCTTGAAGTCAAACCATCTGGTCCTGGAGATTTACCTAATTGCATATTCTGGATGGCCCCTTCCACCTCCTGATCCGTTATTTTATAATTCAACATTAGCTGTTTTTCCTGAGAAATTTTGTGTAGTCCGTTTATTTTCAGAAATTGATCAATGTCTATTTCTTTCAGCTTCTCCTGTGTATAGAGTTGTTTGAAATATCTCTGAAAACACTTCCTGATGTCCACTGGGTTCTGTATATTCTTTCCTTCCATATCCAAATTCGTAATAGTATTTAGTTTTTGTCTTTTTTTATTTGCCAGGCCAATAATTTTCCACACTTATTTGCCGATTCAAATGTCTTTTGCCTCATCTGTTTGATCTTCCATTCTATTTCCTGATTTATAAGCTTTGTATATTGTACTTGGTATAACTTTACCTCTTTCAGAATATCCTGTGACTTTGGTTTTGCTCTCAGTTTCTTCTCTCCTTCCTCTATTTTCCCCAGGATTTTATCCTTTTTTTCATTCTGAGTTCTCTTCTTAATTACATTCTGTTGTATTAGAAATCCCCTCATAACCGCTTTGCTTGCGTCCCAAATTACTCTTTTTTCCACTGTAGTATTCATATTTATTTCAAAATAGTCTCTTAGAGTTTTTTGGGCCTTCTTGGTCACCTCTTCATTCCTAAACAAGGTATTGTTCATCCTACATCTAAAGGAACCAGTTGGCATCAATTTCATTTCCATCTTCACAGCATTATGGTCAGAACAGGTTTTGGGGCAGATCTCCACTTTACTGATCTTCGGAACCAATCCCCTAGTTACCCAAATTTGATCAATTCTTGTCCATGTCATTTAAGCCTCGGAGAAGAAAGTTCCCTCTCTTCCCATCGGGTTCTTCACTATCCAGATGTCAACTAAATCCATATTATCAGTCATGTCAAAGAAAGTTTTAGGTAGTCTGCCATCTTTGTTGACTACCTGTCTCTGTGCCTTGTCCATATTTGTAGACACCACTCCATTCATATCTCCCATCAAGATCATGTTGTAGTCCATATAATCCATCAAAGACTCATGTAGCTTCTTAAAGGACTCCGATTTGCCTTCATTTGGCACATAAATACCTACAATTAGGAATTTCTCTCCTCGTGATTGAATTTCAATTGCAATAAATCTTCCTTGGTCATCTTTAAATATAAATTTCGGTGATAGGCTCTCCTTTGCATAAAGGACCACTCCTCTTTTTTTAACTTTATCTGATGAAATAAATTCTTGGCCCAATCTTTTATTACTCAATATCTTCCTATGTAGCCTTATCACATGTGTTTCTTGTAAACAAATCAAGTCCAAATGTTCTTTTTTCAATAAATGAAAGACTCTCCGCCTTTTTCCGGGGAATTCAGTCCATTCACATTCCAGCTCGAAATCTGCAACGCCATCATGTATTTACGCTGATATTCCTCCAACTGCACCCAATGCTTGCTCTTTTTCTGTTGGTGGTGGTGGCGGCATGTTCACTGGCAAATCCAGTCCAAAGGATAATGTTCATATATCCAATATTCCCCTATTTGGTGATCCTCTATCCAATGCTCTTTGCTCTGATCCTCTATCTGGTGATCTTCTATCCGTTGCTCTTGACTCTTTTCCAAGTCCTTTCTGCAGATCTTCTTCGTATTTATCCAAAAACTTTACTTTATCTTCTACTGATCTTATTTTTATTTTCCTTCCTTTGAAGCTGAAAGATAGACCTTGGGGAAACTCCCACCTAAAGATAATTTTGTTCCTTCTCAGCAGGGCAACCAGTGGATCCTCACATGTCAGGGAGTTTGATTCCACCTACAGCTGGCCAGGTTTAATGAGGGCTGGGTGAGAGGAGTGTGATCAGTGTAATGCAGGGGAGAAAGTGTTAATTTCACTTGCCACAGGCCAGGATGCTATACTGGCTGGTAATCCTTCTTCTTCACCACATTCATTTCTTTTAAGTCTATAGCTCGCTTTCTAGCCCTCTTGGGGATTTCATGTTTTGAAATGTAAAATGATTTAGCATCACAATGGATATGGTTGCATTAGTTACAGAAGAACTGCTGCTCATACACATTCTGCAAACTTCATTTCTTGAAGAGGGAGTGGTTAGAGGGGGTGAAGTGTAGGGGATCCTAGCACACTTTAGAAGCATGCACACACAGAAAAAGCAAAATTGGGGTCACCTTTTATCAGGACCAGAAAGAAGGGACAATTGACATGTCTGGCTTGGAGGGAGGAATGGAGCCAAAAGTCCAGCCATATGATGACAGGAATTGGAAAAACTGTCACAGAGTCAACCCTCTGAAGAGCAGCTGATGAATGTTGCAAGCCCTGCCATTAGAGGCGAGATTTGTGAGGGTTGCCTTGGTCCAGGGCAGAGCACAGTAAGTGACTTGAAACAAATTATTTAAAACTTGAGAGAGACAGAGCAAAGCCTTTCTGGGGTTTCTGACGGCATGTCAAAGTTCTGAGGCTTGCATTTAGAATCCCCTCCTGAGTGCCCGCATGTGTGAAAGAGAGGGGGGGCAGCCACTCTTCCCTGCAATTTGTTCGTCAGCTGATGCTTCTAAGTATTCTGGCCCATCTCCTCTGGTCCCGGCACGCTCTCCGCTCCCCAAAGTTTTTCCAACACTCCTTGTCATGTCAAATCCCATCTTAAAACCACTCTATTTCCATAATCCTCCTTCCAGGGCCTTCAAAGGCCCTCTTAGCCTCCCCCTCCCCCCCTCTGTTCCACCTCCCCCATGTGTCCTCCGTGTAGGTGAAACCAACATTAAATGCAGGAATTACGTTGTCACTCTGTTATAACTTTTCTACCATTCTGTAGCATCTTGAAGATGAAAGGCTTTATGTTGGCAAGAGGAGTTTTCACACACAGTGAGTCAGAACCCTGATTCAAAAGTGCCATCCTGCTCATTTTTCCATTGAGACACCTGCTTCACCCTGGTTCACTTTAGAGCTGGCCCTGGTGCAGTGTCCCTATCTCCCCAACCTTGCAGAAGTGAAAAACTGCCTTGCAGGGGTTGGACTAGATGACGTTCTGGGTCCCTTCCAACTCTACAGTTCTATGATTCTATGTAATAAGGCAAAGTCCCTTTATCTAGTTAGCCATATCTTCCAGAGAAGTGGATCTCATCCTACTCCATGACTGGCCTGCCTACTACATAAGACTTTAGTTGGCTATACAGTAGCTACCTCCAGAGACTACCGCTTCTATGGCTAGCTTAGATGGGCTTGTTGGAGCTGTCCAAGGTCCTGAATGCTCTTGCTCTCGTGAGCCTCAAGCACCCACTGAACTGTTATGTTCTTGGGCGAGTCCCCTGGTGAGTCCACCACTTCTTCGTCACTATCACCAGCTGCTCTTGCTCCTCTTCCTCCTCCTCCACCACCACCACCACCATTTGCTTGTTTGCTAAGCAGAGAACCAGTGAGCAAGCATGTCTATGGTTCCTCCTTTGCCTCCTGCTCCACCATTGTCTGGGCTAGAGTGAGAGATGGGAGAAGACTTTTGGAGAGCCACCTCTAATCAGAGTATGCCAGACTTCCCCAACCTACTGCCCTCCAAACTTTGGTGGATGACATCTCTCACCATCCTCGATGGCCATGCTGGCTGGGGCTGATGGGAGTTGGAATCCAACAAACAACAAAAGCTATAAGCCATAGGAAAGGAAAAAAGAGTTGAGCCACAAATCTGGCTCTTAATTTCCTGGCAGCCAAATACAGAAACAAGCAAGGCAATGTACTTCTCCCCACATAAAGCAACACACAAACCCATTGATGTAAACCCCCCCCCCCGGAAGCTTAACTCAGGCAGAATCCAAGGTAAGAAAATAAGAAAAGCCTGCTGGTTCAGAACAATGGTCCATCTAGTTCAGTATCCTGTTCTCACATTGGCCAGCCAGATGCCCCAGTGGGAAACCCACAAGCAGGACCTGAGCACAAGAGTTCCACCCCCTCTTGTGGTTTCATTGGGAGGGCACCAGATTAGGAAAGGCTGACATATGCAATCTCGGGATGGATGGGCAAGTGCTCTGGTTCATTTTTGTTGTACTTTTCCACTGTAACCTATACTGCCCCTGAGCAGCTCTGGGATTTGCATACTTTTGAGACCACTCCTTTGTTCCAGACAGATCCCTACAATAACCTATAAGTAGCCTCTAGGCAGCAAAGGCATTTAAAATCCCAACCTTGACACCACCGAGGTTATTTTGCTCGTTGAAATCACCCCATGCTCGATTATGCTTGCAACTGCTGACTCTAAGGCATCTTTGCGGTTCAGAACATCTGTCTGCAAAGCCACGCAATAAGAAGCGACATCGCTAAGCCGTTTGATGGAAAACGGCCATTTTTCATCCTTGGCATTAGCGTTCTTAATGTGACACCTCTTCTGTCGAGAAGCCCCCCTTGAGCTCCCACAAACAGCTCCCTGGCTGAGCAATCTTGCTCTCTAATTTAGAGTTTAAGTGTATTTACTAGGAGATCACCCCTAAAGAATACCATTTACCAAGCTGACAACCCCCAAATTGAATTTCAGCTTCCGCTACTGTACGTCAGTGACAAAAGTAGCAATCAGAATAAAGACTGCTGAGGCTGCATTTAACACACACACACACACACACACACACACGTCAGCCATGGCTGGGTTCAAATTTCTTTTCTCTTTAGTTCAAGAAGTTTAAAATTGCAATTGGTTTTGCCCCACCCTCTGGCCCTGGGACTCCTTATAAGGAAGCTGTGCCTGGAGGAAGAACTGTGAGGGGAGAGACTCCATCAGGCAAGGCCTCCTTCCATCTGCCTTGTCCCACCCTCTTGTCTCTGCTTCTCAATTTGTATTGTATTATTTTATGTACTTTGGCTTGCCATTGTTTTATTGATTATAGTTTAGAAATTATTTATTGTAACTGTTGAGTAGATTTCTGCTTAACTTTTATATGTTATTATTATTATTATTATATAATACTATTCTAATGATTGTTGAATGTTACTTTTTGATGTAGGTTGCCTATTTTAAAGTTATGTTTTATTATCACATTTTTGTATTGCATTAGATTGTTATAAGATGTACATTTTTTGTTTCTTCAGTTTGTAAACCGCCCTGCGTATTGTAAGATAGAAAGATGGTATACAAATTAAAAATAATGATGATGAAAAAATTGTTTTCCAATTTGTTGCTGCTAACATGGCACATTTTTAGGACATATGATATACATGTTGTGATTGTCATTTGTTTTAAACTGCTTTTAATATTGTGTTTTAATGTTGTAACCTGCCCTGGGACCTTACGGTAAAGGGCTGGCTATTGATTGATTGATTGATTGATTGATTGCATTTATAACCCACCTTTTTCTCAAGAAGCTCAAGCTGGCTGTCAGGAGTCCAAGTTCCCAGCATGATAACACACTAAGCGTAGCTAATTAAAAAAGGAGATTTATTGCAAAAACAAACAGATAGCTCTGGACGGCTCTGACAAAGCCACCGTCATCATTATTCAAGATGACCCTTCTGAAGGTCCCTTCCAGATTTTGTGGAATATATTGAACTTGCGTAGCTTACATTTCTTGTTTCGCTTCCTGTCTAATAGCCATCCCCTTAGCCGACTCTTAGGAGGGATTGGATCAGCTCCAATCTCTTCCCGTTTGGACAGACTACTTCCTTCTCTGTCCCTGCCTGTTGGAACTTCCTGAGAGCTTGGGCTGGGTTCCCACCAGCTCTCAGCCATTCCTTTATCAATCGGCATTCCAAGGGGCGGGGGAGTTGGTAATAGCCAATGTTTATCCTGCATGACAGTTAACTCTCTCTGTTCCTGGCTGCTTTCTTCAGTTGGTTGCAAACCTTCACTGGGAGCTGTCTCATTCATGACACTGGCTCACATGGTTCTTCTCTCCCTCCTCATTTATAATCCCCACAACAATCCTGCGAGGCAGGTTAGGCTGAGAGGCAGTGACTGGCCCAAGGTCACACCCAGTAAGCATCATATGGTGGAGAGTTCAACCCTGGTCTCCTGGGTCCTAGTCTGACACCCTCACCACTGTGCCACACTGGCTCTCTATATAGAATATAAATGAATAATTCAATTTGGGTACATAATGCTGCAAATGTTCTTCCTTGGTATTCCAAGCGGCCTTCTCTTGAGCTTTTGGTTTTGTTTGGATCTCAGTGGGCAGCAATAAATGGTTCTCATTTATGGCCATGGATTGATCTTGCCACAATGCTTCATTAAAACTAAAAATGTTAAAATTGTCTACCTGCCCCTCAGCCACCTCATCTAATCCTGTCCTCAGACACTTATATAGGCCACCACCAGGAAAAAAAACTTCAGGAAAATGTTACCACCTCCCTCCATTTGTCTGCCTTTCCCTCCACTAGTGTCCAAACACAACATCCTCTAGACCTAATGTGCCCTTGCAGGTGTGTCAGGGCAGATGTGTGGGTTTGTTGTTGTTGTTGTTGTTGTTGTTGTTGTTGTTGTTTTGCAATCTTGAATTTGGCTAGAGAAGGGGAAATCATTTGAGTAGATCTGGTTGGAGAAAGTGCCTTAACTGGTTTCTGGCTGGCTGACTAAACTTGCTGGACTCTTCAGGCACTGAAAGGCAAATCAGGAAGAGAAATCAATCATATCAAAGGTAGAAGATGGATTGAAAAGAAGAAGAATGGGCAAGAGGCTGTATGTGATTTAGCCAGGAGATCATTAGTGGGGACAGGCACAGTCAGGAGAATGGAAAGAACAGAAGCCAGGATGAAAAGGAGCAAGACAAGAAAATTAATAGACTGGAATAAGCAATATGCAATCAAGGAGCTTCGAAAAGGAAAGTGATGGGGTGGTAATTACTCAGAGCCTTGCATCTGGGGAAGTTGCATTTTACATAAAGGGGAGAGAATTGCCTGCTTTGAAATGAGAAGGAACAAGAGGAGAGAAAAGGGAGGTGGGCAGGGGAATCCTATTGCCGTGTATACAGAAGCAAGACCCATTGGGGTCAATAGGACTTACAAGCATAACACTGCAGCTGGAGAATACAAACTAAAAGGAACAACAGAAAGGAAGGTGGAATAAAGGGATAAACTAGGAGGGTGAATGGGTGGTTAGATTTTACACACCACCCAATCTCCAAAATGTGAGAGATTCTAGCGGTTCCAGAATCGGTTTCCTTGGAATGAAGGTCAGCAGAGACTGTGGTGACTTTAGGATATGTGGTTTATTTACACATATATAAAGCCTGAACCTAAGATGGAGGGGCTCTCAGCATTAGCACCACAGCAGAATTTGCTTCTCCCTTCATCACAGCCTTAGATTCCAGCACAAATCAAGCCTGCATCTGTATCCAGTTTCTCAGTTTACTTTCTTGCTGCTTAGCTCACGCACAATAACCCTGGCTATCACTGTTCTAACTACCAGCCAGGTGAGGGGTAAAACCCACCCACTTCCCCTTTGGCATAGGGCAACTTCTCTGGTGATGTTAATCCTGGTGCCAAAGTGGCCAGCTAATCTTGCAATTGCCTAGATGAAGAGACTGGTTTTGGCAAGCTTGCTCTCCTACTTTTTACCCCTGAAGTCTGTGGGCACTGGTAACTTCCCATTTATGATAGTTTTTATACAGCAGATCTTGCAAACAAAGCATTTTAGAGCTAGTTATCTGACCAAATTCTCACCAGCTTCCTTAAGAAATGCATTTATTAAGCCACATTTTCAAGTGAAGCCCACAGCAGTCTTAGATGGCCACTACAGTAAGGTCCTGTATGCAGACAGACTTTGTATTTGTGGTCAGCCTCAGGTGGAAGACGTCCCTCATTTTCTGTTAGCTTGCCCCTTATATAGATAGAGATCCAAGAGATCGCTTTCTGAAATCCATGTTCACACAAGCAAGCAGGTCCACCCTGGCAGACATGGTCCAGTTTCTTTTGAGTGACAGTTAATAGCTTTGTAACACACAGAGTGGCCCACTATGCACTGACTGCAAATAAAAAAATAAAAAAATAAAATCAAGAAAAAATGAGTTAGAGTAAATTGCTAATCAATTGTTGTGGTGATTCAGATGTTTAATTTGAAATCAAGATGGATTTGAGTTTGTTGGTGTCTCTGGTAGCCTCTCTCCAACATCATGGGATTTGGTTTATATTCTGGATGCATGATCTGTATTATTTTATTGATACAGTGGTACCTTGGTTCTCAAACTTAATCAATTTCAGAAGTCCATTCCAAAACCAAAGCATTCCAAAACCAAGGCGCACTTTCCCATAGAAAGTAATGCAAAATGGATTAATCCGTTCCAGACTTTTAAAAACAACCCCTAAAACAGCAATTTAACATGAATTTTACTCTCTAACAAGACCATTGAGCCATAAAATGAAAGCAATAATCAATGTACTGTACTATAAAAAAAAGACAGTATTGTAGATGATGAAAATTAAAAAAAATAATAATTCTTACTTGCTCTGATGATAGTCATTTTTGGAGGGGGGACTTTTATCCATTTCTGCAGTCACACAATCAATCAGTCAGCTGAACTGGGTTCCACACAGTCACAAAAACAAATTAACCAAAAAAGCCTCTAAAACAAAAACGCAAAATAAATAGCAAAACCAAAAGTGCCAAGTACAGTGGTACCTTGGTTCTTGAACTTAATCTGTTCTGGAAGTCCATTTGATTTCCAAAATGCTTGTAAACCAAGGAGCATCTTCTGATTGGTGCAGGCACCCCGGAAACAATAGCTAACAGCTGCATCAGACTTTCGGCTTCCAAAAATGTTTGAAAACCGGAACACTTACTTCTGGGTTTTCAGTGTTTGGAAACCAAGGCATTTGAGAACCAAGGTACCACTGTACTGTAATTGTGGTTTTGTCATGGCTTTGGCTAGAACAATAAATATATATTGAAACTTAGCTTTTGGTGAGGCTGCGGGGGTCAGAACTAATTTCCCCATTAACTGCCCTTTATTTAGTCAGCCTTTGACCTCCAAGGGCCAAAAATATTGCTATTTCTCTATAACAGAATGGGTAGGAAGGTGGAAGAAAAACAAAATAAGTGAGTAATTTTGTACCTCTTCCCTGCAGGGGACAAAAACAGACTAAGTGAGGGGCAATTCTGCACTAATCCCACAGCCCAAATGACCAAGAGTGAAAGTGCCTGAAGCTTTGTGCAGTAAGCTTTCTACTTAAAAGCAAGCATTTCCTCTTGAAAGCCCTAACGGTACACTGTGAACAAACTGTTGCTACAACTGAGTTTCATTGCAGGTATGATAATCATGATAACACCAGAAAATTGTGGAAGGATGGCATTGAAAACACTGGAGTGCTGCACCTTAACAATGCTGCCATGTGGACTGACTTCCTGTTAAAAGGTGCAAGGACAAAAGAAGTTGTCTTCTGCTGAGTCAGTCTTAAATAATGTCTACACACTGACTGGCAACAGCCCTCCAGGAGATGAACCTGGGAGCTTTGACATGCAAAGCAGGTGCTTTATGCCTTGAGAAGAAGGGCTGTATGGAAGCAACCCCATTTTAAGCCAACACCTGTGGCTCATGTCTTTATTCTGGGTGAAGGCAACCAAAATGTCAGAAGCAAAAAGAAAGAGAGAGACGAGAAGCCAGGTGTACCACCTTGCCCTCATGACAGTAGGTGCCCAGGGCATGCAGACATCACAGCAGTGTGCGTGTGTGCGTGTCATGTTGGCACGCACCATGACATGCTGATGTCACTCGCACATGCCACAGGGACCCAAGCCAATGGATTCAAATTACAACAAAGGGATTTTGACTATACATTAGGAAGAATTTTCTGGTGATGAGGGTTGTTCGGTAGTGGAATAATTACATCAGAAGGTGGTGGACTTTCCTTCATTGGAGGTTTTTAAACAGAGGTTAAAAACACCTGTCAGGAGTGGAATCCACACACATATAAAAAAACGCTGTGAAAATGCTTAGTAAAAAAAGTTTTGAAAAAAATACATTGAATTTGGCATAGCTCACTCTCGCCATCTAGTGTCACATTTGTATATTGCACTTAACAACACATTTAAAACGTTTTATTTGCAGCTGTGCAGCTGAGTTCGGGGTTTCCTTAGCTGTGTTTCCTGCATTGCAGGGGTTTGGACTAGATTACCCTTGGTTATCCCTTCCAACTCTACCATTCTATGAATTATACACCCACACTCCTAACTCTTCATCCCCCCCCCCCCGAGGAGTATTTCCTCTGACCAGAGGGGAAGGAATGTAGCCCAGTGGTGGAGCATCTGCCTTGGATGCAGAAGGTCCTACATTAGCATCATTGGCATCTCCAGAGAGGACTAGAAGACACCCTTGCCTGAAATGATGGAGAGCCGCTGTCAGTGTAGACAATACTGAGCTAGATGGACCAATGTATAAAGCAGCTTCCTATGCTGCTTTGTCGAGCGCCCCTGAACACTGCCCCCTCGCCAGTCTCCAATGCATCATGTGCTGCCTTGCATGGACCAGCTTCTTATCTCCTCCTCACCTGACAGTTGACCCTTCTGGAGAGCTGCCTGCCCTTGCCATGTTCTTCCTTGCGGCTTCTGCTGTCTCTGGCTGCCCTTTACCTGCTCCAACCTAACTGTGATGAATTTCAAGCCCAGCCATTCAGACTGTTTCTTAAACAGCACCAGATGGTTTCGCAGCCACCTAGGTGTACTCCAGAAGGCAGACAGATCAGTTTGGAAGCCTGACATAAGAAGCATGGCCGACTAGGTGAGGGAAAGGAGCAGAATCAGGACCTCGGAGAAGCAGGAGGCATTTGACACAGATCAAGAGGGCTGGTGGGGCTGATCTCCCTGGTGGGGATTTACTGGAGTCTGCATGAAACACACAACTACCCCATGTTCTGTTTCTCACAAACCAACCCTTCAGTGTTAAATATGTGCATGCAAAACAGTGTTCCAATAGCTAAGAAATTGCAGCATTGGATTTTATGTTTGTTTATTCATTAGGTGCATCTCTTTCTTACCTGTTCTGCACGTGTGGGTCTCAGAGCAGGGTATAATAGTTCTATTATCATTTCAGGATGCTCTTAGAGGAAGCAATTAATAACTGAAATTAATAAATAAAACAGTAAAATAACAATTATAATTTCAATTAGACAATAAACGAGATAGATGACGATGGGTTGTAGTCAATGCTAGTCTTAATTGAGAGTAGACTTGCTGAAATTAATGAACCTAAGTTAGCCATGTTAGTTAGCCTTAATGAGTCTACTCTGAGTAAGACCAGTGTTGGATGCCAACAAATTACATCATAAAACAAAATAACTATACCATCATACATTAAGTGAATATGTCTGTAAAAGTTCACCTCCTTCTTGGCTCCATACTTATTGGGCCATCTGTAATTCACCTAAATAAATACTATCCTTGAGCCTGGTCTGAATAGAGACATTGGATTCTTATCTCATTATACGTGATAAAGCTATTTTTAGCCATCTCACCCCTTGCTTTTTCCTGTAAGACCAATTGTAATCGTTAACAGTCGTCAACAGGTTTACCACACCTAACAGCCAATCACCCATTCCCACCACCCTTCTGAGTAATACCCCTCCCCACCCTCTCACTATATATAAGGGTCTGGTTGTGACTTCTTTTTCAGTGTATCTGATGAAGTGTGCATGCACACGAAAGCTCATACCAATAACAAACTTAGTTGCTCTCTAAGGTGCTACTGGAAGGAATTTTTTATTTTGTTTCGACTATGGCAGACAAACACGGCTACCTACCTGGAACTATCCTTGAACTATTAGGGCTATAAGTTGTTTCCCCCCCTTTTTTTTACATTGTGTTTTTTTTTTTCTTCACCATTCCCATGTTTTTTAAAAAGTGTAAGTGATTTTTAAATATCAGATTGTGTTTACTGTCTTTAAGCCACTTTGTTGGAAGGTAAAGTTTATATTGGCATCAATCTGATATACATCCTGTGGTCTTACTGATGAGTGCATATATAATACTGTTAATTGCCTTTTGGCAAATTCTGCTAAGCTTCATGAATGGAAATTAATAACAATCTATTCTCCTCTCTGCAGCTCAGCACTTTGCAACAACCAACGCTACAACATGGCTTAATTATATATTTTTTAATGTAATCTTTGCCACAAATTGATTTCTTGTTTTCTCGTGTAGGACCAAAGGCTTTAAACAACTCCTCCCCTGCATGAGATTCTGGGTCACGTTTGAAATTCAAAGAGGTCTTGAGATTCAAAGAGGTCCTTAAAGAAATCGATGGCTGCTAGTTCCATGCCAAAAATATCTCCTTCACATTATTTTTTTTATTTATTTAACCATCCTCTATCCGTTAGTGAGAAAAGAAAAGTCACTGGAAAAATTCAGTCAAATTATTGGGGTTTCTCTGTGGTGCAGTTGTTGTTGCTGGGCTCACTTTACTTTTGAAGTGGCTGAGGGGTATTCCTGAAATTCTGCAAATCATCTCTTAAGCAGTCTATGCTCTGCAGCTTTCCATTGTGCCCCAATGTTTCCTAAAAACCCCACAATATTCATGGGAAACTGGAGAGGCTGCCTACCATACACATGGCAACTGTCTATTGTTAGTGGTTTTTAAAGTTATGATGAGTCTGACCAAACTGCGGGGGGCAGTGGAAGACAGGAGTGCCTGGCGTGCTCTGGTCCATGGGGTCACGAAGAGTCGGACACGACTAAACGACTAAACAACAACAACAAAGTTATGATGATGATGGTGATGGTGGTGATGATTGTTTTACATAGGGGTAAAAGGAACAAATTCAGCAAAGAGGCTGGTTTTGGGTGTTCACTATTAAGCCTTCCTGACTTTTTATTTTTTTTTAAAAAAATTATACCACCCGTCATCCATAGACCTCTGGGCACCTCAAAGCATAAAAAGCATCAATCAGGGGCAGATGTAATGAGATTTATTTATTTGGTTAATAAAAGTAATATACTGCTTGGTTGCAGGAAAAAACCCAACACCTCGGTGCAGTTTACAAGATAAAACAATAACATTATCACCATATATATATATATATATATATATATATATATATATATATAACAGCTGTAATTTAAACATGCAGGAGATTGAAACTGCAATAAAACAGACTAAAACAAATGAAAACTCCTACAAACTTTCTAAACATTGGAGTAGGCTTATCTAAACAAGAATTGTGGTATGTAATTCACTGGGAGAAGTCAAATACAACATTCCTTGTTTTGCTAGAGTGGACATGCAAGGGAATGTTTGGTCCAGCCAGTCAAAACTTCCTGTTCCTCCTGGCCTGGAGCATCCTTGCTTGCATGTGACTAGTGGGTGGGCGTGACCTTTCCTGACCTGGTAAAAGGCCAAGGCAAGCTGCCACTCTCTCTTTTCCATCTTCCTTTTGTCCTGTGAACTTCCTGGACTGAACTGCTGGCTGCCAGCTGAGCAGTCCCCCAGGTCATCTCCCTTATGGGGTAAACCTGTCTGTACATGTTTGTAACTTTAAGCCTAAAGCCTGCCTTCAGGGGTTACACTGTGCTCTGCCTGGTCATGAGTAAACTTTCTTTTTATTGCTTATGAATAAGACTCTGGTGTCTTTATTCTTTTATTCTTTATTCAAGGGGTCTTACCAGGAAAATATTAGAACACATTTCAATCTGGACAAGCCAGACTGAATTACGTATTGTCTTAAGAAACTCACACGAGTTTGCAACTAGTTTTCTGCGGTGTAAAGGGGAATGCACTCTGCTAAGTAAAGGAACTAAAGTAAAGGAACTTGCTAGCACAAGTTAGGAAAGATATTAATAAACAATATATATCCTCTCCTGCCACCCTGAACATTCCCACAAGAATGTCTTCAGGAGGCACAACAACAACAACAACAACAACACAACAACCAGTGGAGGTGCCTGCCTCGTATCATTATGCAGGGAGTTCCAAATTGAGTCCTCTGCTAGGGCTTGTTCAGCTCAGGAAGCCCAGGCAGCTGAGGAGAGTGCAAGAGACTGAAGAAAAGTTCAATAGGAAGAAAGCAGCACACTTTAAAGGCCTCCAGCCCCCTTACGAGATAAGCTCAACCCCCACAGCTACTGAAATTATGAAGTGCCCTATGGATTTCAACAAAGCAATCATTTCTACTAATCGTAAACAAATTCCTTTATTTTTTTTATATATAGTTTTTATTAAATTTTCTGTTTTACAGTTTAGAATACTCATTTAAACATCCTTAAAATATCAATGACTTCCCTTCTTTACTTTCCATGGTTCATTTTCCATATCATAAATCCTTGCATATTTTACATTAACTAAACCATTCAGTATTCCATTATTACATCCATCAAAACTTATTTACACTGTTGAATTTATCTTAATGCTGGCAACATTTGCAAGTGTACACAATTCCCCCCATATATTCAATAAACATTTTCCAATCTTCTCTAAACGTATGTTGTCCTTGTTCCTTTAAAATGGCACTCCAGAACAATCCACCAACTATTATTTCATTGATAATGCCAGATTTTTAAAGCTCTGGTGCTCAAATCCTGCTTGCAGGTTTCACACAGGAACCTGGTTGGGCACTGAGAGAACAGGATGCTGAACTCGTTGGCCCACTGGCTTGACCCACCAGCAGGCTCTTCTGCTGTTCTTATGGCTGTCACATGATGAAAGACGTCTTAGTCAATCACATCAGTTTTAGTACATCAATCAATTAATCAAGCAATGAAACCTCTAGGGTAATTTTTCATTTCTGGATGACACATAAATGTTGCGTATCCTGGTCTTGAACTTGCAATTGGTTGCATTACAACTAAATACAATATTCACCATGTGCAATCTGATTTAGTTAATCCGAATGTTTTTAAAAGTAATACTGTGATTGATCAAGGAAACGCTGCAGATCTACTGGGGTGGCTTAGGGACACTAGTGGTGCTGGGTATTGAGCGTTAGTCACCAAGAAGGTGCCAAGGAGAACATCAATGGCGTTAGTATTCCTGCTCATTACAAAGGCATCCTGAGCAGCTGGACTGAACACAATTGATACCTCTCCATTGCTAAACTGTGCTGAAATAGAAGCTGAAATTGGTTTTCTGCTTCAGGTGGCTTCCTTGGTTATGTGTATGCTATCTGGGTTCCATTCATGGAGGATAAAGCCCAGGACTGCCAAAAATCAGGGAAAGTATTCCTCTTATACCCAAGTCATTACTTTTCTCAATGATGTTCCAACAAAAGATGATGTTGGGAATTACGAAGGGTTGCAGAACAAATCCAGATCCTTCGTTATACGGGTATGCAAACAAATCTCCACTGAACTATAGAGATAGGCTGTCAAAAGTGGTACTGGTTTTTTGTTTTAAATTCAACCTGGGACTTTCTTGATGGTTTGTGTCTTTATTAGCATTTAAAGGAAAAGAAAATTAAAGGGTTGTAGAGGTTTGAAAGCATCTCTTTATTTGAAAATGGCAGAGGAGTTGGGTTTAGGCCAAGTAATTAGGCACCAAACTTGAAATGAAATGTCTCTCTTGAAATGAGAATTTAAATGAATTAGCTGTATCTATCTCTGGGCTTTGAAAGAGCTGCTTAATTTGAGGGAGGGGGAGAGGAGCTAGGTATAATCCCAGTTTGGCATTGTACAACTTAATTATAGGCAGGCTTGACAACAAACAAAAACGCCGAGCCACGCATGTGGGTTCTGGCCTGCTCGACTTGGGGGCTCCGTTAATTATTTTACAAGTATTGGAATTGCTTCCTAATTAATTTTCTGTGTTCGACCCGATTGTAGGTCTGAGGAAATGAGGTTAGTTGGCTTGATCCTTTTCATCGAATTATGCAATTTCAAGTTTAAACTGCTTAGCCATTAAGGTTACGTTAGGATTTATCGCTGTTGACAAGTTCCTGCCGCCTCGGCTGGATATGAACAAGCTCTGAGCCAGATGGAAAACTTTTGGCCTTCTCAGCCATAAGGGGGAGCAAAAGCATTTGCACAGAAGAAATGGTGCCAATGACTTTAGAAAGGAGAGTAAACTTTTTTATTTTATTTTTATTTGAATATTTAGCCTTTTTCTTCAAAGGCAGTAAATACATTTAGAAACAGAAGCACACAAACATTGTTTTAAAGCTCTCTTTGGCCAAGTTTGAACACCATACCAAACCACAGCTAAAAACAAGAGTATGGTTTCATTTGAACAAGCAGCATGCTTAAAAGTTTCTTTAATGCTACTCAGTGACACTTGCTGCCCTGCTCAGAAACAAGAGCAAATAAAGCTAATGCAATTCTATGCTGCATTAATGGAAGTATAGTGTTCAGAAAGGGAAGTAAAAGTATCACTCTATTCTGCCTTGATCAGACCCCAACCGGAGTCCAGTATCCAGTTCT
The DNA here is from genome assembly GCF_951804945.1 of Podarcis cretensis. Taxonomy (NCBI): domain Eukaryota; kingdom Metazoa; phylum Chordata; class Lepidosauria; order Squamata; family Lacertidae; genus Podarcis; species Podarcis cretensis. The sequence goes on from NC_137177.1 coordinate 36,278,640, forward strand.
GGGCACCACAGTTTAAGAAGGATATAGACAAGCTAGAAGGTGTGCAGAATAGGGCAACCAAGATGATCAAGGGCCTGGAAACCAAGCCATATGAGGAATGGTTGAGGGAGATGGGTATGTTTAGCATAGAGAAGAGAAGATGTGATGTGACAACTAAGGTTACCAGACGTCCCCGTTTCCCGGGGACAGTCCCGGGATTTACAAATCAGTCCCTTGACAAAATCCATCTTTTTAGTAGAAAGTTGAAAAGTGTTCCCAGATTCATTGAAAAAAAATCTGGTAACTTTAGTGATAACCATCTTCAGTATCTAAAGGGCTGTTATGTGGGAAATGGAGTAAGCTTGTTTTCTGCTGCTCCAGAGGGGAGGACCTGATCTAATGGATTCAATGACAAGAAATGAGATCCCAGCTAAACACTGGGAAGAACTTCCTGATGGTAAGAGCTGTTCAATTGTAGAACAAACTGCCTCAGAAGATGGTGGACTCTCCTCCACTGGAGGTCTTGGATGCCCATCTGTCAGGGCTTCTTTAGCTGTGATTTCTGCATTGCAGGAAGTTGCACTAGATGACCCATGGGGATCTCTTCCAGCTGTGCAGTTCTGTGCTTCTATGAAAACTTGGGGATTTCTTCCAACTCTGCAGTTCTGCAATTACTTTTTTTTTTATTAATTTTTTAAGAAAAATTTTCTTTTACAAATTTAAATAACACATTCGTATCCACTATAATACAAAATTCTTTTGGACTTCCCCCCGCTCCCTCCACAATCCTCATAATTTTAAATTTAGTTCACATTTCCTTTGTAATTGTATTGCCAGTTAATAAATCTTTACAGCTCTTTTCCCTCTTACAATACCCTTTCTCCTCACAAAGCCTCTTTAAATCCAACTAGCGTTGTCTGTTCATCACAAATATTTTCCAGATAAATCGTAAACTTTCTCCAGTCCTGTGTGAACTTGTGATCTTTTTGGTATCTAATTTTTCCTGTCAGTTTATCTAATTCAACAAAGTCCATCAGTTTCCGTCTCCATTCTTCCAATGTTGGTAATTCTTCTTGTTTCCATTTTTGAGCCATTAAAATTCTTGCTGCAGTCACTGCATATTGAAAAAGTTTATAATCACTTCTATTAATTTCTCTTCCTGTAATTCCTAACAAAAAGGCTTCTGGTTTCTTCACAAACGTATATTTAAACATCTTTTTCAACTCATTATATATCATTTCCCAGAAGCCTTTTACTTTCTTACACTCCCACCACATATGATAAAATGACCCTCCCCTTTCCTTACATTTCCAACATTTGTTACATGTCTTATACATTTTTGCTAATTTAACGGGAGTGATATACCATCTATATACCATTTTCATAATGTTTTCCTTTATCGTCATGCATGCAGTGAATTTCATATTTTCGTTCCATACCTTCTCCCAATCTGCTAACTGTATATTATAACCAAAGTCCCTGGCCCAATGTATCATAACCGATTTAACTTCTTCGTCCTTTGTTTGCCATTCCAATAGCATTTTGTACATTTTTGACAATACCTTATAATCATTATTTATTATCTCTTTCTGAAATCTAGACTCTCCCTCAATATATTTCCTCTCTTTGCAATCCTTTTTAAACATTTCATTTGTTTGGAAGTAGTGCAACCAATCATATACATATTTTTTGACTTGTTCATATGGCTTCAATTTCCATTTCCCCCCTTCTTTAATTACAATGTCTCCATAAGTCATCCAATCCTCTCTCATGTTTGTCTTTTTGACACTCATGACCTCCAGTGGGGATAACCAATGAGGTACATTTGGTTCCAAAATATTTTGGTACCTATCCCATATTTCTATTAGGGCACCTCTGAAAATATGATTGGCAAAACTTTTATGAGCTTTCTTCTTTCCTGACCATAAGTAGGCGTGCCAGCCAAACCTGTTGTCAAACCCTTCCAGATCCAATAACTTATTGTCTTTTAGTGTTATCCAATCCTTTATCCAACAGAAAGATACTTCATAATAAAGTTTCAGGTCTGGCAGGGCGAAGCCACCTCTTTCTTTCGCATCAGTTAGTAACTTAAATTGTATTCGTGGCTTTTTGCCCTGCCAGATATATTTTGAAATCATTCTTTGCCACTCTCTGAAGATCTTTGTCCCCTTAATTATTGGAATCATTTGAAATAAGAACAACATCTTTGGAAGCACGCTCATCTTGATTGAAGAGATTCTGCCCCCAAAAGATAGTTTCATCCTACTCCACGCTTCGAGGTCTCTCTTAATAGTGTTCCAAGTTGTCACATAATTGTTTTGAAATAAGTCAATGTTTTTTTGGGTTAACCATATTCCTAAATATTTTACCTTCTTTGCCACTTCCATCTCTGTTTCTCTTTGCACTTCTTCTATCAAACTTTGGTCCAAATTCTTCACCATAAGTTTAGTTTTCCTCTTATTTAATGCAAATCCAGCCACTCTTCCAAATTGATCAATTTCTTTTATAACTTCTTTTAGACTACTTGTCGGATCTTCCACCGTAATTACCAGATCATCGGCAAAGGCTTTAACTTTATATTGGTTTTGACCTACTGTTACCCCCTTTATTAGTTCGTTTTGCCTAATAGAACTAAGCAGGACCTCCAGAACAGTAATGAATAACAGTGGTGAGAGAGCAACTCTGCAGTTCTGGGCGTCTATGAAAGCAGGGTATAACAACAGCAGCAGCAGCAGCAACAACAACAACAACAATGCTGCGCCTGGTGTGTCCTGACATCCAAATGGGGTCCTGGATGTTTTTCTTCCAAACAAGCCATGAATGTAAAAGGAGAGGGGAGGCCTTGAAGGAGTGTGAATATCAGCTGATAGGAAAGGGCTGCCCAAATCTCTGAGCAAATGGCTCCTTTGAACAAAGGGTATGCAGCATGCATAATTATTATATTTATCAGGATTGGCCATGGGCTCAACTGGATGTCCTTGGACAAGCCTTTCTCTCAGCATCATTTTGCCACTTGTAAAATGGGAGGACAACAATTCATTTGCTGGAAGTTTAGTATTTCCCAAACTTAAAATGACTATGTACACCATGGTTCCCTCATCTCAACATCAAGTTATCTGAAGAAGCAGAAATGAACAAGATACATTCTGGCCTAGCAAAACAAAGCTCCCATAAAAACGCCCTGGCAGAAGTGTTCAAATGTGTGAAATATTATTAGAAAGGGTATGCAGATTGGCTTTTCTGCATGTGGAAAAGGACAAGAGGGAACTGGCCTGTACTTCAAAAAGGTAAATTTAAATGTCAGTAGGAAGCCATATGCTTAATTGGGTTGGAGAACTGATTCCCACAAGGGATGTGCAGGCGTCCCCAGCCTGGATGTAAATCTATTTTTTAGTATAATTAATCCTGGCTTCTGTGTCAGGAGATGTAAATGGCATTTAAGATCTCTTTTATAACTTTTCATCTATGTTACTAAATTGATGCCAAGCTTGGGAGGGGTGTGGGGGAGCATGTATGCCTCCAATTTTAATGTGTGGATTATCCCAACTGTTTGTTTCCCCAAATTATTTTTATTAAATATTTTCTTGGTTTACAAAAGTACATGTGTTGTCTCTTATTTTCAGGTTGTACAGGCTTTCTTACAAATCAGTTACATTTGTTGTGAGACATTAGTGTTGAGTACAGTATAAGGTTGGGGAAGAAGAGGGGTGCGGTAGTGAGGTTTATATTCTCTTGTATAGTGTACGTGTGGGGTTTTATGTACCCGTCAGCTGGGTAGGTTCTCTTTCTATTCATTTATTACATTTTCTTGGTAGTGAGAGGTATTGGGGGGCAGGGTGTTGGTTGTCTTGGCTGGCTGCATTGGGGTTTGTTTGCATTTGTGAGGGAAGGAGGGCTTGTTGGGTTAGGTAAGCCAGATTGATTTGTATGCTGTTGGTAGATTTTTATTGTCTTGTTGGGCTGTGTATGTGATAAAGGGGAGCCATACTGGGGTGAAGGCAGTCTCTTCTATTTGTCCCAGGGTAAGTTTCAGTTTATTGATTAGCTTTTCTAGTAAGGCCGTTTCCCATACTATTTGATACCATTAGTCCATGTTTACTCCTGACAGGTCTCTCCAGTGTTTGGCTACGAGGCTTCTGGCTGCTGAGAGTAGGTGGGTTATAAGCTCTGTATAATGTGAATGGTCATTATGATCTTGAAAGCTGTTCAGTAGGGCCAGTTTTGGGGTGAGTTCTAATATCAGATTAGTTATTTTGCATATTTCTAGTAGGTCTGCTGTCCAGAAGGGTTGGATTTTAGGGCATTCCCACCACATGTGGAGGTATGTGCCTGTGGAGGTGCAGCATCTCCAACATCTTGGTGAGGTTCCTGGGCGTATCAGTGCCAATTTCTGTGGTGTTAAGTACCACCTGTAGGTGAGTTTTGGAGTGAGTTCCCTTCTTTGGGGTGATATGGACTTAATGTGAGGTTTAGGCCACTTTCTAGTCCATTGGGTGGGGTTAATTTCATAGTCTATGTCATGCTCCCATTGTTCTTTGATTGTGTCAAGGGGGTTTGTGGGATTTTGGAGCAGTATTTTGTATATTGTGGATACCATCTGTTTGCCATGTCCCTCTGCTGTCAGGAGAAGGTTTTCGAAGGTGTTCAAGGGCCTAGCGGCTGCTGATTTTACTGCTGGATTGTTTAAGAAGGCATGTGGTTGATGGTGTGTTAGCGAAGGTATTTGGGTGTCCCCTAGTTTGACATGTATTCCTTGTGTTGGAATGGGTTTGTTGTTGTTGTAGAAGTCTTTTAGAGAGTGTAGGCCTTTGGCTTGCCAGGTTTTTATCTGGAGGTTTTGTGCTGCATGTTGGAATAGTGGGTGACAGGCTGGGGGCTTAGTGGGGATGGGGATAGTTTGCCTACTTTCCCCTTTCATGCTTTAAGCATGGACTGTGTGAACCTGTTCAGTGTTGTAGGAATTTTCTTTTGTTTGTTTTGGCAAAATGGGTATGCTGTTGTGGGGATGTTTTCAATGGTGTCTCTCCAAGTAGACCCAGTGTTTCATCTCTTCTTCCAGAATATACAGGACTATGTGGCATACCTGGTTGGTGATGTGATATGATTCTATGTTGGGAATTCCCCATTCTCCTTCTGAGGAGGGGAGGTGCAGGTATTTGGGGCTTATTTTTGGCTTTTTGTGTGAGAAAATAAACGAGTGTAGTTTTTTCTGCCACTTCTGGCATTGGGTCAGGGGAATCCATATTGGAAGGGTTTGGAATAAATAGGTTAGTTCTGGTAAGGTCCTAATGTCAGCCTACCATTTACAGAGGGTTATTGCATTTGCATTTCTCCAGTCGTCTGCTACAGATATATGTGCCTCGACCAAATCCACCCTCCCACAATCCTCACAGCTGCAAGTTCCATCCGGAGCACTTCCAGAGCTTTGGTATCCCTGGAGACATCTGACAGCAGGACCAGAAGATGAGGAAGCTTATCTACTTCAGACTCCATCATTTTCACTTGCCTGTGTTGTCCTTTCTGCAGCCCTGTGTCCCAGGATGGCTTATCAGCCTGAAGTGGAAGAGGCACAATAAGAAGGTAGCAGCAGAAGTTGTCCAAGAAGTGTGGCTAAGCAGCTCTAATGGCCTGGAAAGAGGGTCGGGAAAGTGGTTCAAAGAAAGCCCCTTGCTACCAGTTAGCCCGGGAGTGCTGGGAACCCTAAGCAAAATAATGAAGAGTAGGCTTTGTATCTGTATCTGAGATGCCATTCAGCCTCTATGAAAGCAGCGGCAAAGGTTAGTGTAAAACCCAATACCTTTCCCAACTGCTGAGGTGTTCAGAAGGAGAATTTCTGTGATGCGATGCTAAGCCAGAAAGCAAAAGTCGCATCTTGTTAGCCTTGTAATTTTGCATGCAATATTTACTTAACAATCAAAAGTGTTATTGTCACATTTTGAAAAACACATCATTAACTCCCTTATTTGTGCCATTACCACAGCCCATCATGCATACAAGCCCACCAGAACTCAGCTTGCAGACCAAACTGGTTTCCCGGAGCAAGACTCAATGCTCTCAGCCCTGATTATAAACCAGAGCTGGCAAAACAGAGAGTGATTTAATGAAGTTTTGATACAGCTCATCAAATACTGAAATGGGAAGTTGCAATATTAATTTAGAAACTCATTATCATTTCAATTCCACTCATTCTAAACTGCATTAATAACGGGGCAGATCGTGGCATTTCTGAAGGATGATGTATCATTCAAAGGGCAAAAATATCATTCAAAATTACATTTCATTTGACACCCAAACATCAAGCATATTCTTCTTATAACCATGTAATCATTATTATTTTTGCCATGTGTTTCTTCCCACCTAAGTGTGGGGAAAATCATGGAGACGTCTTTCAGGAGGCTGTGACGATCTTTCGAATGAGGCCACAAAGGAAAAGCTTCTGTGATTGGAGAGAAAGAAGTGGAGAGGAAGTGACCAGCTGTGGCTTGCCATGGTTCTTCAGCCTTTCAGGAAGCAGGAAGAGCTTTTTTAAAATAGAATAATAGAATTGTAGAGTTGAAAAGGACCCCAAAAGTGACCTAGTTCAAGCTCTCTGTTCTCGTTCTGCTTCCTGGAGATACACTGGACTAGACCCAGAACCTTCCCTGTGCAAAGCATTTGCTCTGCCACTTGGTGGGAGACTTAGAGCTCTTATGAAACAATTTCTAAACTAGAATCATGGTTAGCTTGGTAGGCAGGTTCAGAATTATTGGAGCAGGAGGCATTGTGCAAAAGAGGCCAGAGAAACCAACCAACTGATGAAAATGAACAAGAAACAAATTGTTATTACAGAGACCACAATGGTTAAAAACAGCAATGGAATGAACTCTGCTACTTTGATCAGTAATGAGGCACAGGAATTAAAATTATGAATTGCAATCTGGATGTAGTGGGCACCGTCTCCAGTGTCGAACAACTGTAAGCCTTGCTGCCATCATCAGGTAAGTTATGAAGTCCTTAAAAATATCATGGAATTGTAGCATTGGATAGGATCCCCAAAAGGTAATTTAGTTTAACCCCCTGAAATGCAGGAATCACAGCTAAAGAATCCCTGACAGGTGGCTATCCAACCTCTGCTTAAAATTCTCCAGTGAAGAGATCTCCTGGTCCATCACCTTCTAAGGTAGTCAGTTCTATAGCTGAGCAGCTCTTACCACCAGTAAGTTTTTCCAAATGTTTAGTCAGAATTTATTTTCTTGTCAGTTGAATCCATTGGTTCAGGTCGTATCTTCTGGAGCAGCAGAGAAATATGCTTGCTCCTTCTTTCATGTGACAGTCCTTTAGATATCTGAAGATTGGTGAGATCCTGGCAGGCAATCTTCATGAGGCAAGGTCCCCATGAGGCAAGGTTAGGTGACTGCCTCAGGTGGCAGAATCCACAGGGGCAGCAGATCCCAATGTAGATTTTTATCCTGCCTCCTTGTTTCTGATGTAGATCTTCACTTACCCCTTCTTCCATGGTGAGGAGGGAGACATGTGGTTTGCCTCAGGAGCCAAAATATCTTGGACATTTATAGAGTAGATGGAAAAAGACCAATCTCATGGTTTATATCAATTGTCTGAGCCATGGTCAGTTCAAACATTAACCCTAAAGGGGTGTACTCATGGGCAGGACCGCCACATATGAACAAAAGACCCCAAGTTGCCACAATTTCTCCAGCATTGTGACAAGACACTTTTGATAACTTTACCTAAGCAGAGAGGGATATAAATACCATCTATGTCTTAATATGAGTGCATTTCATCTTTCACCAAGGATGATCAGAAAGGATGCATATCCCAAATCTGACTCCAACAAATATAACCATTGAGCTCACCCAGGTCTCTCTCCTAAAGGTGCTTTAATGTTATCAAGGTCTCTGAGGATTTGCTTACTTATGTATTCTGCTGGATGTAACTCTTCATTCAGGGAGACCCTTCTAATGTTGCTTGAAGGCAACACCCAGGAAGCAGAAAGGCTTCAAAATACAGTCACAAGCTGTATTAAACCCTGGGCTGATGTTGTGCATCCCAACATTTTTCCTACGTCTTACACTTTGTCTTTTTATTCAGATGCCAAGGGGCATTTCGCAGTCAACATTCTGACCATGTTTTAAGTGTATTTGTCAATCAAGTAATTCCCAGGCAAGTCTACTCAGAGTCCAAAGCAGGTGGTGTTTGCTTCTAGCATCATCAAGAACACACACACACAAAACAGTTAACACCCTGGGAAGCTTTTGCACATGCTCCATTCGTCATCTTTGACTTGTTGCATTTTAATCTAATTATTCTCTCATGGCTTTTTAATAAACCTACCGCTGGCACCTGGCTTGATGCTGACAGGTTCCCTGGGACTGCAGCTGTTTGGCTCTGAAGCCGTTTCTGTCAAGCAATGGGGCAGGCAACAGAGCATCCACCCAAAGGCTCTGCCTCGCTCTGTCTTTCTGTCACTCCTCAAGAAGGTTCCCAGAACCCATTTCCTTCTTCCTTCAGAAAGGGGGACCGAGTGATTGATGGCCATTCACGGCCTCCAAGGAAAGAGAATTGGTTCCAGCAATGTGTTGATGTGGACTTTGTAATGCCAGATTCAACTTTCTCTCTCTTTAGAGAGACTCCACTTACTTTACACCATGGAAATAAAAAACGCAGCCACACAACCTATGTGTTTATGTGAGTTTTGTTTTTTCCAGGGTATGAAGGAGCGTCTCCACCCCCATTGTTCTGCCCGGACACTGAGGTCCAGTGCCGAGGGCCTTCTGGTGGTTCCCTCACTGTGAGAAGTCAAGTTACAGGGAAGCAGGCAGAGGGCCTTCTTGGTAGTGGCATCTGCCCTGTGGAATACCCTCCCACCAGATCTCAAAGAGAAAAACAACTACCAGACTTTTAGAAGACATCGGAAGGCAGCCCTGTTTAGAGAAGCTTTTAATGTTTAACAGACTATTGTATTTTAATATTTTGTTGGAAGCCGCCCAGAGTGGCTGGGGAAACCCAGCCAGATGGGCGGGGTATAAATAATAAATTATTATTATTATTATTATTATTATTATTATTATTATTATTATTGATGCTAGGGCTGTGTCCCAGATTTGGCCCATTCTCAGACCAAATTGGGCCAATTCAGGACCTGGGCTGAATTAGCCCTGGAGTAGCCCTGGATTGCCCTGGGTCAGTTCAGCCCACCTGGAGCAACCCAGAGCTGTCAATCTCACTGGGACTTCCTTTCAAGTAAGTGACTGGTGGGATGGCATGGGAATGGTGTTGTTGCTTAGCTGACTTCCCAATACCATGAATTTCTGCCTATTACTGAGAGGGGGAGGCAGTAGGCAGTGGAAATCCCTGATGCTCCTATCACTGTGCCCATGCCATACGGATCTCCCCACCGTGCAGTGCTGGGAGGCCAGGTGAGCAACACCACACTCCCTGCACTGCCCCACCAGCCACTACTGCTCCCCACACCCCAACCACATGAGCTAATGCAATTCTAGGTTACATCCTCAGAAGTATAGTGTCCGGATCAAGGGAAGTAATAGTGTCACTCTATTCTGCCTTGGTCAGACTCCACCTGGAATCCCATGTCCAGTTCTGGGCACCACAGTTTAATAAGAATATTGACAGGCTGGAATGTGTGCAGTAAAGATTGACTAAGATGATCAAGGGTCTGGAAAACAAGCCTTATGAGGAGCAGTTGAGGGAGCTGGGTATGGTTAGTAATCTTCAAGTATCTGAAGGGCTGTCCCATCGAAGATGAAGCTTGTTCTCTGCTGCATTACAGGGAACTGGAATAAATGACCCTTTGGGTCCCTTCCAACTCTACTACAATCCTATGATTCTGTAATGAAGAGGGAAATGGAATTGAAAGGTAAAGTTACAGCGGGAGATGGATGAATGTGCCAGTCTGAGTTTCTCTCAGTTTCTCATTTTTACCATCTTAAATCCAGTTCTTCACATTTCCACATCAATTATCTATTTTTTTCAAAAAAAACCAAAACCTCATGAAAATTCATTAGCATTTTGATGCAAATTTCCCCTGATATACATGCTATTGTATGCAGTTTTGGCTAATATACACATTTTTGTATGCACTTTCCCCAAACAGAATGCGTTTTTGTATGTTATTTTGACCAATGGATACATTCCAATGCACGCTTTCCCCAAATATATGCAATTTTAAAAATACATTGGTTGGTTGAAGTACTGAATTGCAAAATTCAGAGAATTGCACATTTCTTAGAAGAATCATATTTTGGTTTCTGTATTGGGTGGAAAAGTGTGACTTGGGTCATTTCTCATTAAAAGGCAAACAAAACTGAATTCCTCCTCCACCCCTCACTGCAGCACTAAGACCTGTCAAAGTACCAGGTTTGTGTCTTGTGGTGGAGGGAACAGGGTCTTTAGGTATTTTTTGAGATGCCAAGGGGGAAACAAGGATGCAAAACCAGCAGGACTGAGTTCCTGCCAAAGCAAAGGCTGGGTGACAGCTGCCTTCGTGGACAGAAAGATCCCAACGGCAGTCCTCCAATCCAAGCGGGTCTAATTATGGGGCACCAGCTCATGCAATCCTCTCTGAAGGAGATCTGCCTAGAAATCCCCTCCTGTTTGCAAGGTGAGCACAGCAATTTGCAGGCTGAGCTGCGCCAGCAGGTTTGAGAAAAGGTCGAGGGCCTGGGAATCCACACCCCTTGCCTTCTGGGATTCATGACATGAAACAGTGGAAGACGCTGCTGACGCAGGAACTGCCCTTTCACAAAGGTCATGCCTCCTCCTGATTTTACTACAGAGCCCCCAGAGAAAATGGAGAGAAGGCAGGCTAGTGTGGAAGTCAGAGAGCTCATGCTCTGCTCTTACCCAAATGGCATCAGAGAGAGACATAGGCAAAAGAGGAATCTGCATGCTTCAGGAGGTGATTTCTTCCCCTCCCCCCCTCTCTCCTTCTGAGAAAGGGCTGTGAACAGCTTTGCTTAGAAACAGGTGTGGAATAGTGGTAAGCAGTGCTTTCCCCCCTAGAGAAATAGGTGCCGGTACTCACCATGAAGTTGTTACAATAATTGCCACACTTTTTAACCACCAAAAATGCCTGTACTGCATACCCCTGAGTACCCCCTGGGGAAAAAAAGCACTGTTAAGAGTGTCACACTGGGATCTGAGAGACCAGGGTTTAAATCCCCACTGAAACTCACTCGGGTGACCCTGCACCAGTCACAGTCTCTACTACTAACTTACCTCACAGTGCCAGATTTACGTATAAGCTAAACAAGCTATAGCTTAGGGCCCCACTCTCTTGGAGGCCCCCCCCCAATTTAATGGAAAGAACCCTGGATGTACATTTCCAAAATATAAGATAAAAAGCAAATAAAATAAAACCTACATACAACAACAGTGTTTTGTGTTGTGTAGGCTCCTATGATGTAAATAATGGGCCCTATCTGCTAGGCTTTTGTTATGTGCAGATGGCTTTAGATACCTATTAGGTCCATAAATTACCATATAGCATATATTCAAAACAAAAAACAGTGGCAATTTGTTGTTGACAAAGGACAGCTGGACATATAAAGGGCCCCATTACCTTCAGTAGCTTAGGGCCCCATCAGACCTAAATCTGGCCCTGCTCAAAGGTTATTGTGAGGATAAAATGCATACCACCCTGAGCTCCCTGGAGGTAGAGGGTGGGGTATAAATGCAATTTTTAAAACACTTTCCCTGAGCTCATTCTTATCAATTTGATTTGTACAAGACACTAGGAAACTATTTGCATCTAGCAAGGAAACAGAAGAGGTGTGAGAGCTGTCTCTGCTCAGTGGCAGAGCCTAAGCTCAGCTTGCAGAAGGAGCCCAGGTTTGTTGCTTGACTTCTCCAGTTCAAAGCTCTCAAATGGCAAGTGCTCCACTTTAGAAAGCCAACACCTATCCAAGCAGATAATGCAAGCCTAGATTGACAACTTCATGTGTTTCAATCGGCTAGAGATGGAGAAACTCACACCACTAGAGGGTAGCAGAGCACATGTGTGGGATTGCTAACTTCAGAAGACAAGGCCTAAGGTCCACCATGTTTTTCTACAGCAATGGACATACACCAGTCTGCTAGGGGGACAATATACTGTGCCAAAACTGTTTGCATGCAGATCTCATTTCATTATATTTCATTTCCAGTTCCATTAATCTCATTTTATTGTATTTTATTTTTATACCCAACTCCATTAAACAGCACAGCTGCTCAAGCAGCTAAGTGAATATAGCTAATGACCAGGCATGGCAAAAGCTAGATGGTTCAAGAACTAAATTGCTTTTGGAGTGAGCAAAGCAGAATGAGGAAAGGAACTTGTTTTGCAAATGATTTAAAAACTTGCATAAATTGTGGGAGTCTCTTTTTTTTAAAGTGTACAATACGTAGTGTTAAGTGGGTACACTTGTTGCAATTAAGTTAGCAAGGGAGGGTGGAAGTCCATGGTCAATAATGTACTTTAAGCACATTTTCTATATGGATATTGATACAGACCACTTGTGACAAGAAACTGATACACTATAGCACAAACAGGAACAGAGCAGCTTAACAAGACCAACACCGCTAAGGGGAATAGCAAGGAGGGGGCCAAGTAAGCAAAGGAGGGGGCTATGCTCATGAGGTGATTGGGAAATATGAGTATGGATGTATGAAAGCCTAAGGCAGAATCATACAGAAAATTCTGTGCACCTTCTCTTAAAAAATCATGCACACTCCAGTCTTGATTCTGCCTCGACTCAACATAATAAGAAGAGCCTGTTGGATCAGGCCAGTGACCCATCTAGTTCAACACTGTGTTCACACAGTGGCCAGCCTGATGCCTATAGGAAAACTGCAAGCAGGATTTGAGAACAAGAGCCCTCTCCCCTCCTGTGATTTCCAGCAACTGGTATTCAAAAGCATTGCTGCATCCAACTGTGGAGGCAGAGTCAAGCCATCATGACTAAGAGCCATCAATAGCCCTCTCCTCTATGAATTTGTCTAATCCTCTTTTAAAGTCATCTAGGTTGGTGGCCAACCTGGAGAGATCGGCTAGAGAGAGGATCCTTGGTGTGGCCCAGTATGGCAGGTCTGAGGTCACTCTGTGCTGTCAGCCTTAAGCCTAGAATGAATCAACCAAAACAAACCAGCTCTCTTGAGTGGAAATGTGCATGACTTTACTCCCTGACCCCATTTTCTTCCATATGGTGCCCTGCAAGAGAGAAATGTCCCGTCCAGATCTTTTGGATCTTTTTTTTTTTTTGCTGTCAATTTAATCCGACTGCCTTGCCTGGGACTGTCTATTTCAGCTCAGTGCAGCTCTGACGGAACAGCAAATTCATGAAGGAAAAAATAAACCCACACAAGTTACAATAATTTAAATAATTGGGTGTTTTTGTGTGTGTATGTGACAGCATCAGGAATACACAATGCTCATCCACTGTAAAATCCTGAGGGACTGCAGAAAACAGGAGCAGATGAATCCTTGTGAAAGAAAAATGCTATTTTCATGCAAATATCCCTCCGTAATAAAATACCCAGGGAATATAAAATGGCAAGGAAATGCATGAGATACATACTGCCTGGTTTTTAAAACACAACTGTGCCTCTCCTTAAAAAAATAGCACTGATTGTATTAACAGTAATGAATGAAGGAGCATTTTAACAACAGAGCAACAAGGAGGGCAAAGAAGGCAGGGGTGTGTGGAGGACGATAATGACACACTGTCTGGTTTTTATTGTGAAAGGCAAAGAGAGGCCAGGTCTTTGGGAATAAGAGAAGCCAGGGAGATTTGTAGAACCAGAGGAAGCATTCTTTAAGAACATGCCACACCAGGCAGTCTCCTGCCCCCATTATATACTACACAGTTCCACAAAAGCATCGGGGAAGGGGGCAGCCAGAATTCAGCTGCAGAGGAGACTAGTTCATCTGTCTGTGCTTCTCATGAGTCCTCTCCAATTCCCAAACATCTGGGCCCACCACAGTCTTCCCATCAGATATTCTGCAGCAAACTTCCCAGTGCAATATCTTGCAAGCTATTAACAAGCTCTTAACCTGTTTGTGTGTGGGGGGAATCCAGTGCACTGCTTTTTGGAGCTTTCCAAATTAGGTTTATTAATGTCAGATTATAGGAACGGTTTGAAAACAAACGATGGGCTGGGAGATTTCTCAGCACTAAAACCAAGCAAAACAAAAGCACCCCAGGCCCTATTAATCTTGCCGCTAATAAAAATGAAATAGACCCATGGCCCTTTTCTGGAGATGAAGTTCACTGTGATTATTTCTCTGCACCAGCCGTGAAGTGCTCGACTCCAACCCTCCAGAATACATCGGCTGTTTGGAGAGAGATCATTAGCTCGGACAGCGGGGGAGGTGTCACAGTACGGTAATTTATCAGTTGCCTATGGAGAAGTGAACAGCTTTCTCTGGATCATCTGAAAACGCCAAGAACATTTTCTCTCTCGAGACCAGCAGCGAGGGGAGATCTTAAAGCTGGGATTTTTATCTGCTAAAATAGAGTTTCGTCTTCTACAACTGGGCGTATTATGCAGTGCATTTAAAACAGCAACAGCAACCATTTTTTAAAAACCTCCACGCTCTGAAACAGCAGTTGAAGCCGTGCATTTTAGAAATACCATTAGCCTGTTTTATAACTGATGCCAGAGAAGGGGAGGCACTTCAAACCTGGATAAGAAAATGTCAAATTTACCTGTTGCTTTTCAGAGATGCAAATATATTGGTGCATCATCCTTAAGCTGGGTCGTGCAACCATTATAGTAACCACAGAATCCTTTGAAGCCCTAGCACTCAGCTGAGCAGAAGCAGGTGATGAAATCCATGCCGCCAAATCGAAGTCTCAAGCCATGTGATGACTTCTTGTAAAGGCCAGCGCTGGCACTTTTCCAGGGTGGTGGTGCAGCTCACTCACTTGAATACTTTCCACGTATCCCATAACCCCCTTCTTCTAAGCTGGTGCCCCTTCTGCCCTCAGATCACTGAGTGCTTTTGGAGCGTTGTTTTCCCTCAGTCAGCTGGGAGAAGAATAAAAATAGCATTTCCTATAAAGTTATGTTTAATGGCAATTCCCTTCTCCATGGATAAGATTCTTCTATAAAGCTTAAAGGTAAAGGGACCCCTGACCGTTAGGTCCAGTCGTGGATGACTCTGGGGTTGCGGCACTCATCTCGCTTTACTGGCTGAGGGAGCCGGTGTACAGCTTCTGGGTCATGTGGCCAGCATGACTAAGCTGCTTCTGGTAAACCAGAGCAGCACACGGAAACACCGTTTACCTTCCTGCCGGAGCGGTACCTATTTATCTACTTGCACTTTGACGTGCTTTCGAACTGCTAGGTCTATAAAGCTTACTTGGAGGCAAGTCTATGTCAGCAGAGGTGTCCTGAAGCTTTAATTAGATGCTCCCTTCTTGCAGTTTTTGCCCCTGCCATTGCTTCCTGTTCAGCATAGCCATTACGGATGCATAGACTCTTAATTGGCTCTTAATTAAACCATTCTTGTTCCTGGGGCACTGAGGCAGGGGACTACTGCTTTCCTCTCTTTGTTGTAATTATGAAATAGCATTATTTAATGACAAAGGGGGACATGCTATTGGTCTATGCGGTTCTTCTCCTGATTGGCTCAGGTGTGTTTGGCAGGGACTCCTTCCTATCATAGTGTGGCGTTTTGCCCTCCATTCATACCATGGACCCTCAGCTGGTTAAAATTTGAGCTGTTGTACCACACCAGAGCCTCTGTAATCCTGGGATGGGATGTCCCATGGCATGTATGACTGATGCATGCAGTTCTCACTGAGAGTTCAGGGGCTATTCTGAAATATTTGCAGTGCAGATTTGCATCTCAGAAACTCCTCATCTCCCCCCCCCCCCATGACATTCCTTTTTTGGTCTGGGCATGCAAAAGGGGACTGGAGGTGTTTTCCCCTCCTGCAGGGGTGGCTCCAACTGCTGTCTTCAGTGTCAGGAGTGTGTGCAGGCCCTGTGGCCAGTAGGGCTTCGCAAGACTGGGGGCTTCCTAAGTTTGTTCTGGAGAGGCAAGGCGCAGCCGTACAGGTGAGGCCACTTGGTAATTCACTGCACCTGGTGGCAAGAGCCGGGAAGGGATATAAGGTCAGCATTTCCCTTTCGTTCTTTGCCACAGCAACACGTTTCTTGCCTTGCTGCGTTTGGCTTCTTGCTTCCTGATCCTCAAACCTCGGCTTCTTGACTCTCGTTCCTGCTCCCACCCTGCCATCTTGTCCCCGGTCCCGATGTCCTCAGCTGGGACTTCAATCGCCCGTAGACCACACCGTGACATTCGGCTTCCTAGCACCATGCCCTGTGGAAGGCACCACTGTGACTGTTGGAGTGAGGAGGTTGCGGTGGAGTGATGTCCTGGCAAAGGCAAATGTAGGGGAGCACAACCGGTTCAGTCGCACCAGATGCAAAGCTTCTGGGGTGTCACAGTAGGCACCTCAACTGACATTCGACAGAAGGTGAGAGGCCAGGTGGGGGCAGATTTTGGTGTTGCATGGGACCCCACTGAAATATGAGACTGGTCCTGGATCATCACAACAGAGGGGAGGATGTGAACCAAAGGATTCAAATGACAAGAAAGGAGATTCCAACCAAACAGTAGGAAGAACTTTCAGGAGGTAAGAGTCATGGAATGGACTACTTCAGAACGTGGTGGACTCTTCTTCCTTGAAGGTTTCTCAGCTGAGGTTGGAGGTCCACCTGTCAGGGAGTCTTTAGCTTTGATTCCTGTGTTGCAGGGGGCCATACTTGATGACCTTTGGATTCCCTTCCAACTCTGCAGTTCTATGAGTCTAACATCACTGGCTGCCTCCATTTCCAGGTGACATGTCGGTATCATTGCCAGCTCTGTTCCCGACTGTTCGCTCTGGTGCACCAGGTAAGGGGAGGTCAGTTGCATCTAGTCAGTTGCACCAGGTAGGTGGGTGTCTGTCAATTACCCCCTCTCTTTGCGTATGTGTGTATATCCTTTTCTGGGCTGAGAAGGCATAGCATGCAACATACCTTCTGGTGATGTGGTGGCAGCATAACTTCAATGTAGTGTGAACCTAGGATCTCTCTATCTAGCTCCATACTATTGCATTTTATTGTGAAGTGTTGCTCAGTGGTAGAGCATTAACTTTGAAAGCAGAAGTGCCCAGGTTCAATTTCCAGCATTTCTTGGTAGGGTTGGGAAGGATTTATGCTTAAAATCCTGGAGAGCTGGTGCCGGTCAGTGCCAGCAATACTAGGCTCAATGGAATCAATGACTTGGGTTCCTGAGTTGTTGATGATGATTCCATTGCTATTTTCTTCTTAACCTTTGTAAGCCTTTTAGGACATTCTGTAAATATCCACAACTTTTATATTGATTCTATGCCTGCTTAACTATGATGGCTCCTGGGAGTTTTAATTTTGAGGAGGCTGCCAAATATTCTTCACTAAAGATCCCAACGCTTGCCTTCTTCCTTCACATAACTGCAGTTCTCAAAGTGAGAAGAATAAGAATGATTTTATTGAGCCTGTTTAAGAGGAGTCCAGTTCATCACCACTCCTGAATTCTACGAGACTTCTCCTTGCAACTAAAACTTGACAAATGTCATGTCCCCTTCTTCAGGAAATTTGAGGCTGGCAGCTTTCTCCCTTTTCAGAATGTTCCAAAACAGTTGCAAAACTGTCAGGTGGAAATTGCCACAACAGAAATCATATCGAGCAACATTTTGACAAAACCTCTTTTTTATTTTGCTCTAAATTTTCTCTGCTGATGGGATTTCAACCCAGCTCACGTGAATCAAGGTTTACTCGGAGCATCGTCCGGGAGCCTCAACACTCACTCTTGTTTTGTGTGTCGGCATAAAGATAGATATAATTTTGAAAATTGCAGCGGAAAAAGAAAGACATAGAAAATTACCTCTTTCAACAACGTTAAGCCATTCTGTTCCATTAATATATTTCTGAACCTGAATATTGCAAAGGGAAAAGTACATTATCTCAGAGGACGAAGCAACCTGGTAATGTATTCTGGCCATAATGCGGTCTCATTCAGGATGCAAAATGCAGGGTGTTGGAAAATGTAAAAAAACCACAGAGACTTGCTTAATGTGGGGTTTGAAAAACAACTAAATCAGATGGATGCATTATCCGTAAACTTCCCAACCTGCCGCTGGCTTATGTTAATTTCTTTTTTCTTTCTTTTATTTTGAGGAAGGGTTCGCAATGTTTATTCTTCCTGTAATTGAAAGCCCTTTCGGTCACAAGTCATATCACAGCTATTAGTCACTGCATTTCCTCATTGGAGGAATATGTAAGCAATGAGAATGGCGGGTGGAGGGACCCCAGTGAGCAAGATCCTGCACCACATTGTCTTACCCAATATATGTTCCGATCAGCAGAACACACACTGATACAGATGCCACATAACACCTGTTTTGCATTTGTAAGGGCTAGATCTTTTAGTGTGCCAGCCTACACTTTGGAACTCCCTGCCTATCAGTACCAGGCACCCTCACTGTACTCTTTTTCAGTGCCTGCTAAAAACATTTTTGTTTAAAGAAGCCTCCTCAAATGTTTAGAAAGCCAATGTGAGTTTTAATCTGTTTTTAAGTCTATTGCTATTTTAGCTTTTTGAAAGCATTGATAATTTTTCATATGGATAATAGTATCATGTAACCTTTTTGGTAAACTGCATCGAGTGTTGGCTTGTCTTTCGTTTCATTTTTATGATTAAATAGCGTATAAATTTTAAGGGGAAAACAAACAAACATCCTGCCCTCTGCCCTGAACCATCTCTGAGGAAGGGAGGAAAGCAAATGGCATTGGAGGGAGAGGCTGGGATCAATTCACTTGGACATTCTTCTGAGTCACAGCAGAATGGGGGGAGGGAGCAACAGTATCTAGAGTTCCCTCCCCCAAAAGGAGAGTTGCTTCCTTCTCCCCAACAAGCCCCTTCCTCCAATTTATCCCAAACATGGGAGAGGGTTGAGGGAAGCCAAAAGAGTTTCCCCAAGGTTGGGTATATTTCTCAAGGGGCTACACACCCCTGGGCAGCTCCAAATCATGTCAGTAGGGCTTTCAGTGGGGATGGATAAGAACCTAAGAAGAGCTTGCCAATGGGGCATCAAGTCCAGTATCCTGTTCTCACAGTGGCTCTGGGAAACCAGCAAGCAGGATTTGAGGGCAAAAGCCCTCTCCTCTCCCGTGGTTTCCAACAACTGGTATTCAGAAGCATTGCATTCTCCAACTGTGGATGCACAGCGTAGCCATCGTGGCTACTAGCCACCGACTGCCCTTTCCTCCATGAACGTGTCTAATCTTATTTTAAAGCCATCTAGGTTGGTAGGATTGTGCCCCATGGGTGAGACCTGGCTATCCCTCTCTCTGCCTCAGCAGTCACACCTGCCACCTCTCAGAGGCCACCTAATGGTCAGTTTGCCTGTACTTGAAAGGGCAAGGGTGTGGTATTTAATGAGAGAGGGCATGGGGGAAACACAAAGCATCTCAACTGGTTGAGGGTCGCAGGATCTGTGTGGCCTTGAGTCCTGGTTGCATTTCTGCATACATATAATTCTCGCCGCCTAGGAGAGGTTTGTTGCAGTGGCTGGAGGCAGCAACTGCAAGCTGCCTCGCTGTTAATCAATGCTTTCTCTGCTGTTATCTTGAGCATTGCGAGCCCAGATCTTAAGTTTCGATGAAATTAAATTAAATTAATGTATACATTAATTACCCTCAAACATCCTCCTCCCCGTCTTACACTTTGCCTCAGAGGCCACATTGGCAAGGGAGAAATGAGCGGCGCCCCCCGCCCCAAATGAAAAACCTCAATTATATTTTGCAAATAATGGGATGATTACAGTTTTTATGTTTGCATTAAATTGAGGGGAATTATGAGATATTTAACTGACATTTTATCCCGATAGCCCACAGCAAGCTAGGTAGCAGTTACATGCTGTAATAAATGTCACCATTTAAAAATTAATTGCTACACTATCTAACTTGCTGTGGGCTGTCTTGTTAAATATTAATGGGATGTCTTGGGAAAAAAAGTGTTGTGACTTGAAAGAATTATTTAGATGCAGACGGAGTGGCTGAGGAAAAGCCACGAGCTTGTTGAGTTGAAAGCGTGGCGCTAATGACATGGGGACTTTCCTTTCTTAATGCTGCCTCATCCCCACACCCATCAGCCAGGATTATCTTTGGCAAGGCCTTGCAGGTAGTGTAAGGCACCTCCTGAACTCCTGAGGAAAGGGGTTTCTGACTCATTGCCACAGAAATCCCTCATGCCCAGAATGAACATTTCAAGTCAAAACAGAAGCTGGCCAGCGTGTGCGAGTCTACACCTTTTTTTTTTTAGATCTATGACTCCACCTATCTCCTAGCTGCTCCTAGCCGCATTTGGTCAAGCTATGAGGTGGGAACAATCCATATTTCCTTTTCTTCAATCTGTCCTGTGTAACAGCTGTGGGCTTTAAGCTTTCCAGCCAGGTCTCTACTGTTTCGCGCGCGCACACATGTACGTGCGAGGGTCCTTCTGAGCAGCCCTAGCCATCCGCCTCAATCTATGAGAATGAGGGAGGTGGGGCACATTAACTTGACCTGCTCCAGAACCAGGGGTGACCCCCAAACCTGGTAGGGAGACAACTTGCCATAGTTTTTAACATCTCTGCGGGGGGGTGAACAGTTGTTGTTGTTGTTTAGTCGTTTAGTCGTATCCAACTCTTCGTGACCCCATGGACCAGAGCACGCCAGGCACTCCTGTCTTCCACTGCCTCCCGCAGTTTGGTCAGACTCATGTTTGTAGCTTCAAGAACACCATCCAACCATCTCGTCCTCTGTTGTCCCCTTCTCCTTGTGCCCTTCATCTTTCCCAACATCAGGGTCTTTTCCAGGGAGTCTTCTCTTCTCATGAGGTGGCCAAAGTATTGGAGTCTCAGCTTCAGGATCTGTCCTTCCAGTGAGCACTCAGGGCTGTCAAACCAGCATCTGTTCAGGGCTGTCCCGAGTCAACCAACAACTTACTGTTAACAACTTCATGGTGAGTTCCTGCACCTATTTTTCTTGGGAAAAGACATTGCAGATGCTGCTTAAGGGAAACCCACAAGCAGGATTTTAGCCCAAGAGTCCTCTCCCCTCCTGTAGTTTCCAGCAACTGGTATTCAAAAGCATTGCTGCCTCCAACTGTGGAGGCAGAGTATAGCCATCATGGCTAGCAGCCATTGCTAGCCCTCTCCTCCATGAATATCTTCATTTAAAGTCTTCACTGCCTCCTGTGGGAGTGAGTTTCCTAGTTTAGTGATGTGCTGCATGCAGGAGGGCTTTATTTCCTCTGTCTTGTGTCTTCCCACATTGGATGTTCACAAGTCCTAGTGTTTTGGGAGAAGAAGAAAAAAACTTTCTCTATCCACTTTCTCCATGCCTCACATAATTTCATAAACTTCTATCTACATCATTATCGTGTAAGACAGATGTGCCAGGAACCTGTGGCCAATTGTGGATGCCCAGTGTGGGTCCTTCTCCTCCTTATCCCTGAACTGTTCAAACACCAGAGGACTCTGTGTGTCTGGATGTCATTATCACAGCAAATACCAATGTTTCTGCAGCAAGTACAGTTGTTATGTAACGTGTATGGCTCAGGTGTGATTTCTTCAAAAGCTTTTCACAAGTTGCAAAAAAGCGTCTGCTTTGGGGCGATTTGTCTTTTTGTGGGAGCACAGTGAAGAAGGGTACAAACATTCAGAATGAGGACAATAAGTTCTTACCTCATAGAATCCTAGAATTGTAGGGTTTGAAGGGACTCTCCCCTCCACCACAAGGGTCACCGAGTCCAGGCAGGAATCATAGCTAAAGGATCCCTGACAGATGGCCATTAGACCTCTGTGAAGGAGAGTCAACCACCTTCTAAGGTAGTCTGTTATGCTGTCAAGCAGCTCTTATAATTCATTCTAATGCAGCTGTTTTAACAGTGGTCTCCAGTGGCATAGCGACAGTTGCCAGCACCCGGGGGAAGGAAAGTATTGTTCCTCCTAACTGGCACCATGTGCTGCTGCTGGGTGGAGCTTGGGAGCAGCGACGGGACATGCATGTGTGCCTCCTTGGACTGGGGTGCTGCCACCACTGCAAATCTCGCTTTCCGCCTGCCTCCCTTGCTGGCAGGGGATGCCACAATGGTTGCAAGGACCCATCCTCTCCCAGCTCCTGCTTGGTGTGCTGTTAAGGTGAGGTCGGTGGGTGGAATGGGGTGCACCTCCAATCAGAGTAGCAGCAGAGACGCGCCCCTAAAAATATTTGTGCTTGGGGCAATCGCCCTGGTAGCTCCCCCTCCCACTATTCCTCTGATAGTGCCCTATGTTATTGACCAGATATCCTCACCAGCAATCTGGCTGCCCTGTTCTGCACCAGCTGGAGCTTCTAAACCAGGCCCAAGGTCAGCCCCACATAGAGCGCATTGCAGTAATCCAGACTCAAGGATACCAACACATAAGAGGTGAGTAGCTAGCTCTGCCTTCAGTGACAGGAGGACCCTCCTCACTTCAGGGAACAGCCTACTTTAAATGTCAATCACCTCCAACTGAATAGGGGAGGCTCTGCTCCCTTGGGGGCTTCTGAGCTGGGGTCCTTGGGGGAGGGAAGTGCAAGGTCCAATGCAACTGGAGAGGTGCTGGACAAACAGGGTTCCCTCATGGTAGTGTACCTGGGTTGCTAGAAACATCTAGGGCTGGCTCCAAGGTTAACTCCTGTTCTAAGTTCCCGGCCTCATATCTTGAAGATGGGGAATCCAACCCCAGGGTCATGATAAGATGATTCCGTTGTGGCATTGTGGAAACATCATGTTATCCATATTACATTATCTATAACTGTTATGGATTAAGAGACCCTGATTTCCCCCCCTCAAAAATGTAGTGAAAGTACTACCAAGTAGGAAAAGAACAGCTTTCAAGCAGGGTGAAATAAGTAAATGGGGGTTTGTGAGAGTAAAGGTCTCCAAAAGCACATTTTTTTTGTCAGAAATGTTTCCCTGTGTGAAGCAATGCTGCTGCCAACGCGCAAAATTACTTGGTTCATAAATTGAATCGAGTAGGTTTGCAATTCCCGAATGTATTAGCAAACTCCAGCTTTGTTGCAATGAAATTTAATATTTTTGTAATTCAAACTGAGATTGATGTGTATTAATTCATGTTTTCTCTACTTGTGTGATCTGTATACCTGATTGTTGAACCCCCACATCATGTTTGTCTATGCTCATATCCTGGTTGTTGTAATATTTTCAAATAGCCAGTCTTGTGTAGTGGTTAGAGTTCCAAACTAAGGACTTGGGAGGCCTGGGTTCAAATCTCCACCAAGAAATGAAGCTCACTGGATGTGACCCTGAGCCAGTCACTATCTCTCAGCCTAAACAGGGAGGAGGGGAATTATGAACACCACCTTGGGCTCCTTGAAGGAAAGGTGGGATATAAATATAAAACATGTAATACAGGTAACACATACATACCTAATTCTGAAAGGAATGAAAACTTTCTCACCTTATATTTGAGAGGAACAGCAATCATTCTTCTTGCACCATTGTCTTTGCCTCCAAGCTGCTCAACTAAACAAAGCATCCTGAAAGCAGACAGTCTGATGCATTATTATTATAATTTATTGAATTTATATACCGCCGTATACCCGGGGGCCTCAGGGTGGTTCATAGAATAAAATCAAGATATAAAACCACAAAACACCTAA
Organism: Podarcis cretensis; assembly: GCF_951804945.1. Classification (NCBI taxonomy): domain Eukaryota; kingdom Metazoa; phylum Chordata; class Lepidosauria; order Squamata; family Lacertidae; genus Podarcis; species Podarcis cretensis. Next base: position 36,302,337 of record NC_137177.1, read on the forward strand.
TAAAAATAAAAACAGCAGCCCAATACCCCCTCCCCCACAAAAAACACATTTTGGTTAAGAGCGGTAGTCTGCTAATCTGGGGAACCGGGTTCGCGTCTCCGCTCCTCCACATGCAGCTGCTGGGTGACCTTGGGCCAGTCACACTTCTTTGAAGTCTCTCAGCCCCACTCACCTCACAGAGTGTTTGTTGTGGGGGAGGAAGGGAAAGGAGAATGTTAGCCGCTTTGAGACTCCTTAAAGGGAGTGAAAGGCGGGATATCAAATCCAAACTCTTCTTCTTCTTCTTCTTCTTCTAAATGAGCATAGAATGTCAATCAGTTCAACCAAAGGCCTGGTTAAAAAGGTACGTTTTTGCCTGGTGCCTAAAGGTGTATAATGAAGGTGCCAGGTGAATTTCCTTGGGGAGAGCATTCTACAGATGGGAGCCACTGCAGAGGAGGCCCATTCTCGTGTTGCCACCCTCTGAACCTTTCAAGGAGGGGGCACACGAAGGAGGGCCTCAGAAGATGATCTCAGGGTCTGGGGAGGTTCATATGGAAAGAGGAGGTCCTTCAGGTATTGCAGTCCTGAGCCGTTAAAGGCTTTATAGGTCAAAACCAGCACGTTGAATTGGGCCTGGAAACTAATTGGTAGCCAGTGCAGTTGGACGAAGATCAGTGTAATATGCTCAAACTGTCTTGCTCCGGTGAGCAACCTGGTCACTGAATTCTGCACCAGCTTAAGTTTCCGAACCATCTTCAGAGGCAGCCCTACTTATAACACATTGCAGTAATCTACAGTAAACTTGAGGTTACCAGAGCATAGACAACAGTAGTTAAGCTATCCCTGTCCAGATAGGAGCATAGCTGGGCCACCAGCTGAAGCTGGCATGGCTCTTAGGAAAAGCTAAATGTGATGGTGGAAGCACTTTGTGGGCTTTGAGCATGGCATTGTCCCATGGAAGTTGGAGCAAGCTTGCTTTCTGCTGCTCCAAAGGTTAAAGCCTGAACTGATGGATTCAAACTACCAGAAAGGAGGTTACTACTAAATATTAGGAAGAACCTTCTGATGGTAAGAGCCGTTCGACAGTGGAACAGACTTCCTTGGAAAATGGTGGATTCTTGTTTGTTGGAGATTTTTTAAAACAGAGGTCAGATGGCCATCTGATTTAGCTGCTATTTCTGCATTGCAGCGGGTTGGAGTAGATGACCCTTGGAGTTCCCTTTGAACTATTCAATTCTATGATTCTATGAAATTGGGTTGAGAGCTTGGGCGCCCTGCCAAGAGATGGAATTGTGTTCCTCACAAAATATGCTGCACTAAATTTTCTACTCCACCACCAACATGTGTGTGTGTTGGGGGGTGAACAGGCTTGTGACACAGGAAGTCCCAGGTGGTCTTGGAAGGGGGAGCAAACCAGACTTATTTCAAGCCAGCTAAAGAATTGCCCAGTAAAAGAAAGAGGCATTGAACCCCTGCCTTTGAGATCCCAAGCCGGTAATTGACGACAGGATCATCTTTCCTCTTTCTCCAACAAAGAGCCTCCAGAGGCCTCTAAAACACAGCAAAAACTCAAGTTGTTGGCTCTGAGCCGCCCCACAGCCCTATGGCACTTGCTCCTTCCTGCATGCAAATTACTTCATTCATCTCTCCCCTCCCTCCCTCCGCCTAAAAGCTTTATTAGTGTTAGGGGAATAGCAAGCCTCACGTGTAAAGTATTGAGCCGGCTGAGAAAATGCATAGCTCTAAATAGCGGCAACAGCGGCAGCAACATCATCAGTGTGCAAGGTCTTTAGCCTCCATTATGGGCAGTGTAACACATTTTCTGCTCTGTCTCGGAGGCAGAGAATTTCTGCTTACCCCGTGCACTCCCAGAGGAAGCTGGTGCATTATTCATGCCAGTTTATTGAATCACACGTGTGCCAACAGAAAGCCTTAACCCCATTATTTCACCTTGCTCCTTCTCCACCCACTTCTTAGCACCACCCTGGAGAGAATCACGTAAGATCAGAAAGCTGGAAGAGCCTGCTGGATCTTGTCCAGCAACTGTTCTCACACCGACCAATCAGATGCACTTGTGGGTGCTTGTGCATGAGTAGTTTTGCACTGGCAGCCTTGTACCTGGTGTTCTTAGAAAACCCCACCAAAAAACCCCCACCCAAATCAGTGCAGTTTTGAAAGGTTCAGTCCACCCATCCGGGTTCAAAATGGCATGCAAAGGTGCAGAAAAGTCTATTTATGTACGCGACCATGGCTGTGTGATTGCTACTAGCCCAGAGATGGAAAGAAGAAAAAGTCCCTACCAGAGAAGAATGGCAGATCTAGTTGATGGACTATGCCAAAATGGCAAAAATGATCGGAAGACTCAGAAATCAGGAAGACCAAAATTTTAATAAGGAATAGGAAAAAAATATTATCTACCTTATAAACCATTGTAAACAGCTAAAATCATTAGTGGGATTGGAATAACACGTGTAGTTTAATGGTGAATTTTGGACGTAATGGAGATGCAAAAGATTTGGATTATTATAAAAGATGCCGGAGGAAAGGACTAACGATAGGACCCACAAAGGGGAGGACGGAAGTCCAAGAGATTATGTGGAATCTTGTTTCTATATGTTTCTATATGTATGTTGATACGTTGTTGTGAAATTTTAATTTGAAAAACCCAAATAAATAAATTTACCAACTCCCCCCCCCCAATGGCATGCAGACAAAGATGAAAACCTGCTCCTTTATATCAGGAACCATCATGCAAAAGCTGGTTATGACGTTATCTTAAGAAGTGTCTAGATGCACAGAGAGCAAACAAACAACTTTCCAAAATGTCTAATCAATTAGTTTGTATGTCTTACTTTATATTAAAAATAGAATCATAGAGTTGGAAGGGACTCAAAAGATAATTTGGTCTAAACCTCTGAAATGCAGATGTGGAATACAAATTATGTCTATATGTAAGGAGCAGTATGGTACAAGAGGTTGATCCATGTGGCATCCCTGGAGGTGAGAGCTCTGTCCAGGGTGGAAGAAAGGACTTCTGGCATGGCCTAAGGCTTCCACCTCTCACATCTCCATCAGGACATACCCAGCATGACTCTTGAAGGTGAACACCTGCCATTTGCCTAGCTGCAAACCTCCTGCCACAGACCCTTTCTGGAAAAAGAGAAAGTATAATCCTGGCTGAAATTTGCCCCATCAAAATATATGCTTTCCCAAGGTGGGGGGAGAAAGATTGCTCAGTTGTTCAGAGCCGGATATCAAAATTGGTCTATTAGAGCTGATTCTTTCAAGTCAAATATATGCTTACCTGCTCCTTGCCGAGAGATTCAGATCTTCGCCATGGGAAGGGAAGAGGGAGGCTTTTAGCAATTACACCTGACTGAGCCTGTCTTGTTCCAAAGCCTCAATATTGGAACGCTGGCTTCTTAAGGGATGTGGTTTTAAAAGAGCAAAGTCTTAAGGCAAATTAACTCCCGTTAGGAACTAATGAAAACTACAGCCGGTGAAGTATCAATTGGCTCTCCACAGTGTGCACAAAACCATTCAGTGGTGCCAAAAGTCCTCTTGAGAATTGCCTTAGACTCATCACAATGGGAGTTGCAGAATGATGTACTGACTGAGCCAGTTGCATCTTCTAAAACCTATTTGGGACAGAGGGGATGGTTGGTGACGGTGCTGCAAATTTAATTTGATGTATAAATCTGAATTCTGGCTGGGGTTATTTGAGCACCTCTCTTGCACTCTAGCAGTGAGAGGGGGTTGGGGGAAAAGAAATGTTATGTTGACATTTTAATCCTTCAATATTTGCACATCCTCTAATGTTGTGATGTATTCCTCTGAGCAAAAGATACATGCAAAAAAATGGCATTTGGGGGAGAAGTGTGCATTAAAAGGCATATATTTGTGAAAATAACACACACAATGTATTAAATTAGGAGAAAGGTCTTGTAAAATAGGTATATTGGGCAGAATTACATGCCAGCTGCTGACGTAATTTTCATGATGTCTTCTTTAAAGAATTGCAAACTGGTGAAGAAAGATGTATAAGAATGGGAAAATGTGCAACAGAAATTGACAGCTCTGTCCATCCCTATCTGCTCTGCTCAGAAAGAAAGTTACCCTTGGTTACAACCCTTTGTCAACTGCTGTGAGAATCACAGAACTATAACACTGGAAGTGAACCCAAGGTTCATCTAGTCCAACCTCCTGCAATGTAATTCACAAGTAAAGAATCCCTGACAGATGGCCATCAAATCTCTGCTTAAAAACATCCAAGGAAGAAGTCATTGTTGCTGTTGTTTCTTGCTGTTGTGAATGGAAAATAATCATTTTTAAAAAACCAGTAGCCGCTTTTCACTGCCTGTGTGTGCAGGGATGAGTGAAGGGGCACAGGTAGGCCTCTCTACCAAGCAACAAAAAGAGAGTGAGGAGCTGTACAGCTGTGGCAGATTTAGCTGGGGAGAAAGGTGGCAAGCAGGTTGCTGATCACCTGCCAATTACTGCAGCTCCCAAAGGTACCTCCACTTTGTCGTAACACAATGCTAACACATTAACTACTGGGAGAAAATGGGTCTCTTCCGATTTAGGACTCCAGTGTTTCTTTTGAGGAGTTTTCCAATGTGCATTTGTTCACTTGGTGGCTTGGCAGAGGTGGGACTGCCACCTGCTCCTTTTGGAGCAGCAATGACTGGCATGGTGACATGCAGTCGGTGAGCTTGCTTGCTAATTCCTCTTGCTGAGGAGAGCAGTAGGAGACTGATTTGTAGGCAGAAGTTCCTGGGTTCAATTTACTTATTTATTTGTTAATTTGTTAAATTCCTTTGCTGCTCTTCATCTGAGGATCCCAGGGTGTTTTACAATATAAAAATACAAAAATATGTAACATAATAATAAGCAAAACGAAAACCCCCACCCCCAGTTTAAAGGGCCAAAGGTCTGAGAGAAGAGAAATGTTTTTGCCTGGCGCCTAAATATATTAACAAAGGCACCAGACAAGCCTCTCTGGGGAGAGAGCATTCCACAAATGGGGAGCCACCACAGGAAAGGCCTGTTCTTGTGTTGCCATCATATCTTATTATATCCCAGTAAAGCTGGGACTGACTCTAGTCTGAAATCTAAGAGCACTGGTACCAGTTGTTTTAAGTGATACTAAGCTTGATAGCATCAGGATCTGGAGTTCTGGATATGGTATTAAAACAGACTGCATTCCTGGAGCCTTTGCTGTTTTGCTTGCCTCTGAGGAGACACACAGAACAGGCCACTGTCTCCATTGGCGGTTTGTTGAGTGAAGCATCGCCACCACTGCGTGGTTGAGACAGATGACAAAGCATTCAGAACTACAAAGTCTTCAGCAAATGCATAAGAAAAGAGACCATTTGGTTTGACTCATTGCTCTGTGACCATTAATGGAAATGCTTTGCAGCCATTGTTAACATAGATCTTCAAATTTCTGAAGGATTGTCACATGGAAGACGGAGCAAGCCTGTTTCCTACTGCCCCAGAGAGAAGGACCCAAACCGATGGATTCAAACTGCAAGAAAGGAGATTCCGACTAACGTTTTGGAAGAACTTTACAGCGGTAAGAACTGCTTGACAGTAGAATGGATGACCTCAGAAAGTTGGAGGTATTTAAACAGAGGTTGGATGGCCATGTGTCAGGGATTATTTAGTTGTGATTTCTACACTGCAAGGGGTTGGATTAAAGGATTATTTGTGTCCCATCCCACTCTACAATTCTATGATGAAGGTGGAAATGGAACTGAAAGGCACAGTTACAGCTGGAGACGGTACCAGTTTGGATTTATTTCTCATTTTTGCAACCTTAAATCCAATTCTCCACATTTTGACACAGTTCAACATTGGAACAGATTGGTGGACTCTCCTTCATTGGAGCTTTTTAAACAGATGCTGGTCTGCCAGTGGTTTTTTTTGGCTGCGATTTCTGCATTGCAGGGAGTTGGACTAGATTTACCCTTGGGGTCCCTTGCAGCTCTATAATTTTTGGTTTCTATGATACCTTGCAATATGACTTCCACAGCCCCTGAAGCCAAGCCATGGTTTGCAATGGCCAGATGTGACCCCCATGAGATGGATGGAGCTTCAGAACCATCTCTTCCTCAGAGCTGCAGTTGTTGGAGGACTCTGTCTCCCAGATCCAGGCCCATTACAATCTTCACATATGCTGGACCTGCTTTTTCCGCATTACAGTGGTATCTCGGGTTACATATGCTTCAGGCTACATACGCTTCAGGATACAGACTTTGCTAACCCAGAAATATTACCTCGGGTTAAGAATTTTGCTTCAGGATGAGAACGGAAATCGTGCTCTGGCGGCACGGCAGCAGTGGGAGGCCCCATCAGCTAAAGTGGTGCTTTAGGTTAAGAACAGTTTCAGGTTAAGAACAGACCTCTGGAACTTAAGTATGTAACCAGAGGTACCACTGTATCGTTATCAACATACTAAGGAAAAAAGAGAGCAGCAAAACAGTGAAAGTTAAAATGATGTTCTAGAGAGATCTATTAAATAGGACATTGCCGTATATTTCTTATGTAGAATAAACCTATTAATATGTAATTATTCAATAAATATTAATAAGAGCTCATTTCTGGTGAAATAGGAGTTTACATGTCCTTAGAGTTTAATTAACACAAAGACTATATTAGTTCTGCGTTTGCTCTTAGCCTAAAACAACACCTCAGGAAATGCTGATGAATTTTGGTGACTTTTGTAAATATATTCTCCCTTTCCTCCTGAACCCCTCAAGTCTCCCTCATACCAGAACAGTTTTGCTTTTTTTTTTTTTTTTTTAAAAAAGATATTCCACCGCAACCCTCCTCCCCAGAAAATATAAATTCCTTTTATCTGGATTTTGTTTTTCTAATTTCCTGGCATTTTTTATTTCTAAAGAGAGAACTTCAAACCTTATCTCAACGATCTTGACAAAACTTTGAAATGTTGTGATATTTCCAGGATTTTTGACAAGCTGGAATGTCAGTGAAATGTCATGATCAATTTGTGTTCTTTCTACGGCAGAATTCAAAGCTTCGGCTTTCCCTGCTTTTATTCATTTAATTTTTAAACGACTGGATGTTATTCTCCCACTCTGAAGGAGAAAACACATCTACTCCTCTGAGCGTACAAATATTATTTTCTTTAATATGCCACCTGACTACTCTGTGTTGTTTTGGTTGTACCTCCAAGGTCTAAGAATAATGGCTTTTCACGTCTGCACAGTTCCTGCAGATGGAGACTGTTTTGCAAGGGGGGGGGGGATGTCAGATGTTGGGGTTTGATAAGAATCTGGAACATTCTGTGCCTTCTAAGATCTGTGTGTAAGATGTCAGAAGGCAGTTGGTTTAAGATTGCCAGGCTTGTTTTGGTGGAAAAGTCTCCCCAGGAAGACCTGAAAGAACAAACTAGCAAATTCAAATAACACTTAAAAGAATAGGGATGGGAGTGAATTTTCCTCAGCTCACCTACTTCATTTCCCCTTTCCCAAAAGTAATGCACTGATACCTCGGAATTTGCAGTCTTCCGAAGTTGCACTTCCGTGATGTAATGCAATAATTGTGCAGAAAACAATGGATCTATTATTAAAAACAAATGCAATATATTCTGGGAAATAGCTTGTAGAATAAAGCAGAATTATGTGCAAAAATATAAATCAGGAGAAATGTGTATCACAGTGCATTCATTTTTTGTAAGAAATGTGGAAAAGGTGAGGGGAACTGAACTTAAGACTGAGAAAAGTGAGGGGCTGAATGAAACCAAAATCAGAAAATTAATCAAAAAAACCCTAGTTTTTTGGGTTTTTTATTATTATTTTATTAAATTTGTATACCATCAACAACTGAATGAGGTGAAGATTCATGCCTTATCTGAGGCAAATGCAAATGCCTTATAGCTAAACCTTAGCTTTTAGGCTGTGCTTCTCATATTCTCAAGTATTCTCCAGTAATGGTACTTTCAGATGGGTGTTTATTGTGGGGTTGGCATTCTCCATGCATGCTTTAAAAAAACACACACAACACCTTCTATATGATGTCATCAGCTCAAAATGCTAGGCTGTATCTTCATCATCCTATTTAATTCAGATTTACCCTTTCTGGGGGAAACCCACTAAGTAAGAAATCTGTTGCCAATTACCTCCTTTGTGATATCTCAGTGAGTTCTCTGCAATATTAAACTCCTCTCTGGAGGCACCGTGAGTAATCCTTCCCTTTCCACAGCCCTCTAAAGCAGGTCAGTTGTGTTATGGGGTAGGAGTGGAGCTGGAGGGCTATGGCTTGGCTGCAATAGATCCCTCTGTGGAGAGAAGAATTGAACTGTCGCCATCCTGCCTCAAAGACTTCATTTGCCCAATCACTGCAGCAACACCCTGAAAAAAAACTGATGTTGGGATCCCCCTCCAGGACCCAGGAGTCATCACTTGTGCAAAATATTAAAAACAGTGCTTCTCAAAAGTTCATATCCCATGCTCAAAATTGAATATGGAACATTCTCCCTAAATTAAAAAAAAAAAGTTTGAGAAACTTTGGTATTGCTCTTTTAAAATTAAACTTTCACCTTGTTTCCATGGACAACTTTACCTTGTTAGCTACCAGTGACCTACTTTAACTATTCCTTCTCTCTTGGGGAGCCATTGATCAGAATCTCAGAGGCCTTCTGCCTGGGTTCACATTTTCAAACCCTTCAGATTTCCAGCAGGTTATTCTAAGAAGCACTATTCTCTGCCTGCGCAGGAACTTTTAGAGACCGATTGCAAGAGCATTGATGGATTCTCACTTTCCTTAGACTTTCTGCCTATTATCCCTAATAGACGTCCAAGCCTTTTAAAGAGCACTTCCCATTGCAAGCTTATTATTTTGTTAACTTTTTTTTAAAAAAAACAAAACCTCTGCCATGCATTGCTGGCGCACAAATTACCTTCTGCTTTCTTTACTCATTTCTAGGAAAAGGTGGAAAATAATGTTACATGCTCTGAGCAGTGAGAGTTTTCAGGGATTCTGGGCACTTAGCCAGGGTTCGGTTTTCTTGGAATGAAGGTCAGCTGAGACTGTGGTGTCTATAGGGTATATAGAATCATAGAAGTATAGAATTGGACGGGACCCCAAGAGTCATCTAGTCCAACCCCTGCAATGCAGGAATCCCAGCAAAAGCATCCCTGACAGATGGTTCTACTTTCTAATGTATATGAGCATTAAGGTGGAGGCGCTCACAGCACTCACACCCCAACAGATCTCGCTTCTCCATTAGTCACAGCATTGGACTCCAGCACAGATCAAGCATGTACCATATTTTTTGCTCTATAAGATGCACTTTTCCCCCTTCAAAAATTAAGGGGAAATGTGTGTGCATCTTATGGAGAGAATGCAGGCTCCTTGGCTTCAGCGATAGCAACGCAAAGCCTCCGAAGTGCAGAGGAAGAGCTCCCCCTGTGCTCCAGCGGCTTCGCGTTGCTTTCGCTGAAGCCACCTGGAGCGCATCGGAAACTCCTGCTGCTCCAGGGGCTTCAAGCAGCTATCTTCAAGCCTTCGGAGCACAGCAGGAGTGCCCGCTGTGCTCCGAAGGCTTGCGGATAGCCGCCTGAAGCCTGGAGAGTGAGAGGGGTCGGTGCACACCAATCCCTCTTGCTCTCCAGGCTTCACTTCGCTGGAGAGGCGCTGCAGTTTTCCCTCTCTGCGCAGTGCCCCTTCAGCGAAGCGGGAGGAGAAATGGAAGGGGCTCCATTTCTCCTGCCGCTTCACTGAAGGGGTGCTGAGCAGAGAGGGGGAGAATTTGTTTTTTCCTGTTCTCCCCCTCCTGTGGTCCGGTGCGTCCTATAGAGCGAAAAATACAGTATTTCTGTATCCAGCTTCTAGCCTGCTTTCTGCCCAGCTCACCCACAACTACATTCCTAGTGTTCTCGCCACCTAGTAGCTAGGTGAGGGATGAGGATACCCACCAATTTGCCCAGAGGACACCATCACTTGGTTGTAGCTCTTATAGCCTAGCCCATTCTTTTCGGATGCTGATGGATATACCTAAGTGGCCAGCTAAGGCCATTTTCTTACTATTGCCTAGTTATTATTTGTTTATTTAATAAAACTTGAACACAGCTTGATTGCAAAACAACAACCACCTCAAAGTGGTTTACAAAGATAATTAAACAATGAAATTACCAGTAAAAAACAACGTTCAAAAGATAAAATCAGTAATCAACTAAAAACAGATTAAAACATACATCAACATTCTACATGTTGGGACAGGCTTGCCTAAACTAGAATGTTTTTTTGCAGGTGCCAAAAAGAGTACATTGAAGGCACCTGCCTGATGTCAATAGGCAGGGAGTTCCAGCATGTAGGTGCTGCAACACTGAATTATCAGTTCCTTGCAAATGTGGAATGGGTATTTTTTGGCACTCGTAACAGTGCCAGTTCCACAGATCAAAGTGGTCGAGTGGGCATACATGGGGCAAAGCAGGTAAACTTTATATACTAAGAGTATATGCAAGAACCTGATTCAATCGCACGAGGATCACAATCATAGCTTGTGCTCCTGAGCTTTGAAACGCCTTCAAATCTAAAAACAAAATCCGAGCCTGTGATGAAAAACTATTGTACTATCTCCTCTATAGCTACCACAGAATTCAGCAGAGATTGTTTTGGTTTTGGCTGATAAAAGGCCTCCTGAGGAATGAGGCAGAACATACTCTGTCACTAAGGAGCAGCATGGGCTTGCTTACAGAGGTCTATGCCCACGTAGTTGGCACATGTACAGAGCCCTTTCTCACATGCATTGATGTGTGGACAGCAGGTAGGGGCAGATTCCGAGCAGAATAGCAGATCTGCTTCCAAAAGAAGTAGCAGGAGTTAAGGTTTCCTCTCAGTTTCTCAGTTGCCAATCTTCAGCTCAGTTCTCTATATTTCCATATCAGTTTGGAATACATTTCCTTTCTTTTCTCTTCTCCTCTTTTCTTAAGTCCTCATGAAAATTCACAAGCATTTCAGCACAATTTTCTCCATATGCACACTTTTGCATGCATGTAAACATATTTCATATGCAATTTTGCCTAACAGACACATTTTTACCCAGCAATTTCTCTCTAATATTTTTGTTTCTTATTTTCACCAACATGTTCATTTTCATGTGCACTTTCCCCTGGTATATGGGTTGTTTTTCTTTTTTTACATGGTGCTTTGCTGGAGAACTGCATTGCAAAATTCAAAGACATACAGAGTTTGAAGGACGGGTGTCCATGTATTATTTCAGGAAGTGCAAATTAGGTAGTTTTGCTTTTAAGGTAAAGGTAAAGGGTAAAGGGACCCCTGACCATTAGGTCCAGTCGTGCCCGACTCTGGGGTTGCGGCGCTCATCTCGCTTTCTTGGCTGAGGGAGCCGGCGTACAGCTTCCAGATCATGTGGCCAGCATGACTAAGCCGCTTCTGGTGAACCAGAGCAGTACATGGAAACGCCGTTTACCTTTCTGCCGGAGTGGTACCTATTTATCTACTTGCACTTTCACGTGCTTTTGAACTGCTAGGTGGGCAGGAGCAGGGACCGAGCAACAGGAGCTCACCCCGTCGCGGGGATTCGAACCGCCAACTTTCTGATCGGCAAGTCCTAGGCTCTGTGGTTTAACCCACAGCGCCACCCACGTCCCTTAGTTTTGCTTTTAAGTGCAAACTTAATCAAATACACCCCCACTCCCCAAACCCCTATTAGGACCTTCTGCATCTGTAATGTAAGTTGGGAGAGAGGAAGGATGTGGTGCTCTCTTCATCTCTTTAGACTAGACAGATTGATGCATTGCTGCTAGTCCATCTTATTTTGTAGCACCACAAGGCAGAAAGTGTAAGCAACAGTTCCCAGGAGTGATCCATGAGGTGACTCTGTTGTTTTACACCCTTGCTTCCAGGAGAGCCACACTGAAATGTCCTAAACAGCCATGATTTGTGCCGCTAGGAATCTACAGCCAGTGGCTGCCATTTTTGTCTGAGGTTATAAACACATTATGTAGGCAGTTTTGCATCGGACAGATCTAAGTTGGCGACTTGCTATTATCTCAGATCAGTCTAGAAATGCACACTCTTTCCCTAGACTTCAGCTGAATGGCTGTGATGTCATAGATCATTCATGAACATTACTTCTGGGGGCAGAGAGCAGAATGTCAACTTAGCTGAAGCCAATAAATAAATAAATAAATAAATTAAACAAACAAACAAACAAACAAATCTTCTCATGGAGATTAGGGAGGAAAGAGACTGAGGAAAAGGGGTGGGGAGACGCAGGGGTGGAGCAAGAAGTCAGGAGAAGGACTGGGCAGTGTGTGTGTAGGGGGGAAGAGTTGGTATAAGCCATACACATAGGCCATAAAGGGCGCAGAAGAAAGCAACCAAGATGATCAAGGCTCTGGAAACCAAGCCTTATGATATGATGGTATTAGTAAGAGGATATGTTAATTATATTTAATCCTCTACAGACCCACATGTGTGGGTTAATGGAGAAAGGAGAAAACAGCTGCTGCCTGTTTTTAAAACTGTGGGGTGAGCACATAAGGAGCCCCAGTAGCAAAGTATTAAATCCCATTATTAGGCAGATGAATGAAGCATAGGAATAGGTTATTAAGCATTCTTTTATTCTGCTCAACTGACTCCCATTTTGCCCCCTTTTCAATGAAACATACCACAGTCTGCAAAGTAAGTTTAAAACACTTTACTTACCGTTTCTAGTTCTCAGACATGCCTCTTTCCTTACACAAGAGCAATAAAATAATGCAGATAAAAATATTCTTAGAAATACAGCAAAGCAGCCTTGAACATGTGTCTGAGGCTGGGAACTAAGTTGAGGCATGCCTGCCTTTGTTGTTTGCAGCATGAAGAGAGGGGGAGACAGGAAACAGGCTTTACTTCCTCTCAGGAGAAGAGGGTGTGTCACCTCACTGAGTCTAGTCATTAGAACTCTGTGGTCTTTAACCCCTTGTTTTCTGCTGCTCTAGAGGTGAGGACTCTAGCCAATGGATTCAAATGACAAGAAATGAGATTGGAAGTCACTTTGGAATGCCGTGGGCAAGATAAAGTGACTAACAAGTTCAATAAATAATCAGAACAGGCTAAACATTAGGAAGAACTTTCTGACAGAGCTCTTCAACAGTGGAAAGAACTCCCTCAGAAGGTGGTCTCTCTCCTTCTTTGAAGGTTTTAAGCACAGCTTGTATAGCCACCTGTCAGGGATTCTTTAGTTGTGATTCTTGCATTCCTGGAATTCTATGATTTTACATTCTGAAATTATTCCCGCCAAGCACTTTTGTCGTAAGCTAGTGGACACCAGAAGTCCAGTCTGCTCTCTGTGTCTGCACCAGGTACCTTAAATAAGCCAAATGGAGATACAGAGGGATGCTTGCAATTTGTCTTCCTTAAAAAAAAAAAGTTCTCCAAATTTGCTGCCATAGGAAATGCAATCTGTCTTGCTTTCCCTCTTCTGCTGACACAGTGTTGGACTAAGGCTGGCTCCTTCAAAATTAGGCCAGCAGATGCCACTTTCCTTGGTTTTTATGGAACATTTTTTTAAGGCAGTCTGTAAATGCTTTGCCATCTTGGTAAAAAGCTCAATATGAGGGCCTGAGATCCACAATGGCTTGCCTTGCTTTCCATTTGTTAAAAGCCACTTTGACTGACCTTTTCCTTCTTCTTCCCCTCCCCCCTCCCTGATAATTTGAGAGAAGCCCCAGCGTCCCCTGGGAGAAGAACAAATTGAATACTTCCACTGTGGCACTTGAGAAACGTGGATTCAGAAAGCCAAACCCTTTCCACTTTCAGAGATATAACTAAATGTCGCCAAGGAATTTCTCATCTCTTGAGGCAAATTAAAGAGATATTGGTCTCCTTTGCACGTCTGACAGCTGCAATTCAAGCTCCCGAGGTACCCTCTCCACACCACCGCCACTCCAGTTTCCTTCTAGAAATTCATGTCAAACTGTCTGCACATTGGAGCCACTTTTTAATAGCTGTGCTGAACTTAAAATGAAATAGAGATATGCTTGCACACAATTAAATTTTCATGCCAATCATATTCAGAAAAAGAGGGCGCTGGTATGAACTCCGGAGGACCTTAGCCCCATTACGACTGACGTTTGAATGTACCCTTTGCACACAGACTGTGGTATTTTAAAGGTTAACCTCATTCACACTTGAAAGTAAGATGGAGAATTCTTTCATTATTGCTGCCGCAGAGGTTTGCACGGCAGCAAAACACCGCAGGATTAGGAGACTAGCACAGATCCCCCAGAAAGATTCTAGGGCAGCAGGTATGCCGTCTGCCCCAATGTTCTTGGTTATTTGCAGTATCTTTAGAGGCAACTCAGGAAGCAACTGGGCAGGGTAGCTTCCAATGGCCTGGTGTCAATTTTATTTATTAAGAACATAACAAGAGCCTGCATGATTTGGCCAATGGCCGATCTAGTTTAGTATAGACATTAGGATAAATATCTGCCTGCACTTTACAGATTGAGCAGGCCTTCCTTTAACTGGGTTGTATTTACTGTATTTTTCGCTCTATAAGACGCACCAGACCACAAGACGCACCAAGTTTTTGGAGCAGGAAAACAAGAAAAAAAAATATTCTGCGCAGTGAAAGCAGCAATCCCTCTTGCTGTTCTGGCTTCTGTGATAGCTGCGCAGCCTGCATTCGCTCCATAAGACGCACACACATTTCCCCTTACTTTTTAGGAGGGTTACAAATGCAAACTGAGATGCTATCAGGGCAGGTGTCAGAAGCAGGGCAGTGATAACTCTCAGGGTGTCAGTGAAGTTAACTCTTTATTCAAAGAATCAAAACAGCTCAGGAAGCCAGGCCTAGTGAGCACAGCAACTTTCCCCCATAGATCTTGCCCCAATGAGGCAGTTGTGAGGACTTCCCACAGCTCCCTGTCTCCTCCTCCCCTGGGTCCTTCACAAGCAATCTGAGACACCAACGCCTTGTCATTCTTTGCTCTACCCTCTTCATACCTCTTTGGGTTTGGAGAGACCAGGGGGAGGGGAGCTGGGCATCACAGGAGGGGGAGACAGCCTGACTTCCTCACCAGCCTGACTCATTGCTGCCTTTTGCCTTTGTCTTCTCCAGCCTCCTCTTCTGCCTCTGGTTCTGGACTACTTTCTGCCACAGACTCTTCCAGATCACTAATCCTTGTCAGCCCTTCAGCTTCTGACACCTCCTCCCTGTCTGCTTCCTCTTCTCCTTATGACCACTCATCATCATTCCACCACCAGGCCCTGGCGCTGAGCCTTCAACCCTTGGGGGTTCCTCAGCTGGTGCCTTCCATCACTCCTCTGCATCCAGTCAGTGCATGACAGATGCTATCACCGGAAAAATTAAATTTTGCTGAGATTTCTGCATGCTGCTGATTTGGCTATTTGTTTTTCCTGCTATGCAGTGAACCTGGAGTTTCCGGAAACAAAATATCAGCTAAGAAATATAGCCAACTTTTATGCAACAGAACAGAGAACTAATTACAGTGGTACCTCGGGTTACATATGCTTCAGGTTACAGACGCTTCAGGTTACAGACTCCGCTAACAAAGAAATAGTACCTTGGGTTAAGAACTTTGCTTCAGGATGAGAACAGAAATCGTGCTCCGGTGGCGTGGCAGCAGCGGGAGGCCCCATTACCTAATGTGGTGCTTCAGGTTAAGAACAGTTTCAGGTTAAGAACGGACCTCTGGAACGAATTAAGTACTTAACCCGAGGTACTACTGTATATCGTAAACCACCCCATGATTGTTGGATGAAGGGTAGTATAAAAATTTAATAATGAATAAAAAAAAAAAATAAGAGGACCAGGTTCACATAAGAGAATATGGTCTTTCAGATAACCTAGGCCTAAGCTCTATAGGGCTTTATAGGTCAAGACCAGCACTACTAGTACCACTCACAAACTTTACTTCATCTCCCAGACAAGTTGAGAGTATATGATGTCTATGGACAGACTCACAAAAATGGACCAGGGCAACCAAGACAAAACTGCTGTGGTGCCACATGGTAGGTGGCCCAGGAATAGGAAAATTAAAATGCAGTCTTAGAAACAGTCTCGTGTTTTCCAGATGGCTGCATATTTGAAACTGCTTTGCCAGGGCCAGGAAAAGGTTCTCTCCATCATTTTTCTTTTTATGATGAGAATCAAATCTTTCCCCTCTCCCCTACCCCCTCGAAAACAGTTTCTGGGCATGTTAGAAAATAGCCTCTACTGGGCTCTGAAAGAGAGCCTGGGTTCTGCACAAAAGGGCTTGCCTCCGAGCCTCCATTTGAAATGCAGGCTGTTCCTCTGCCTTTAAACGGCGGGCTGGCTTTTCAATAAAATATATAACCCACAGACTGCAAAATGATTAATGCGATAGCATTTCAGAATTTTCCAACCTGCAGGGTATCCCCAGCGCTCGCTCCACATCTTGGAGCAAAGCTGATTAGAAATTCTAATGGGCCATCTCATCTCACCTGGTAATGAGATGCCTGCCTACCTCGCCGCCTCTTTGCACAAGGCTGGCATGCCAGTGATGGAGCCGCACGTTTGCCTGGTCATGGGTTACTCTGCAAGGTTGATGGGGAGGGAGACTTCCATTAACCTGAGGAAGGGAGGGGAGAATTAACTCCATGGGTGTGGTGTGGCCGTCCATCTTTCCCTGAAGGCTAATGGCACAAGGAGGGGATGGGTTGAGGCCTCAATCACAATTTAGACTTCACGTCTCTCGGAGAGACTTTGACACATACAAGGTCTCCTACTTCCTTTGTGAAGGGCACAAGGCGGTGGGTGGGATGGCAATAATTGACTTGGTGCCCTAATACAGAGGTCGGTCTAGTTGGCGCCAGTAACTGGCAATACCACCAGCAGCAAAATGAATCTTGTCTTCCGCTTCCCTTCTCTCACAGAATTGACTGATGAACCACAGAACTGTAGATTTGAATGGGATCCCCAAGGATCATATAGTCCGACCCCTTTCAATACAGGAAGCACTGCTAAAGAACCCCTGGCAGATGGCCATCCAACCTCTGTTGTTTATTTTTTTTAATACATACAATTTTTATAGTTCTTAACAATAAATATAACAAGGAAAGAGAAGTAAAGACCAGAAGAGCCCACCACCTTCTGAGGGGGTCCATTCCACTGTCAAACAGCTCTTACTGTCAGAAAGTTCTTCCTAAGTTTTAGCTGGAATCTCTGTTCTTGCCATTTGAATCTACTTGTTCTGGTCCTCCCCTCTGGAGCAGCAGAAAAGAAGCTTGTTCCACCTTCCATGTGACAGCTCTTCAACTATTGGAAGATGGATATAATATCATATCTACCTCAGTCTGTGCTCTTCTCCAGACTAAACTTACCCAGTTCTCTCAACATTGGGCATAGCCGGGGGAGGGGCAGCTGCCCCCCATCAAATAGATAAATAAATAAAAATACTCAGTGCTTTTTTTCTATAAAAAATGTTTAGGGTATTCCTGTGTCCCCCCAGAAAAAAATCACCGGAAATACTTAACTAACTGACCAATTGTGTCACAGATAACTCAGTTCTGCCCCCCACCAACATAAAACCTTCCTCCCCTAAAATAAATCCTGGCTACACCCATGTTCTCAACCATTCCTAATAAGGCTTGGTTTCCAGGCCCTTTATCATCTTGGTCACCCTCTTCTGCACATGTTCCAGCTTGTCAATATTCTTCTAATGTACCTCACAGGGTTGTTGTGAGGATAAAATGGAAAGAGGAAGACCTCCAGCTTTTTAATACTAATACTAATACGAACACTAATACTATTGCCAGCAGCATCCCCCACACCCAAGATCTGCATGGGACAATATTAGAATATTATAGAATATTATACTACTGATACAAATAAAATAGCATTTTATACAGCTGATACAAATTTGAAACACCACATCTCAGCAGATGCATTTAAAAGGCAAAGGTTTACTAAAAATCAGACCTCTTGGTTCCCTCCTGACTTGACCTTCGCATGCCACGTTTCAGAAACTCTGAATATGCTGTGGGCTTCAAGCTGAGGGTGCTAAATTGTTTACCTGTTGAAGGATGAATGAACAAGAGAAGGTGGAAACAGCACAATTCAATGAATAGGAAAAAAATCTGGCATTGTTTACATGGCCCAATATCCAGCCCAACAAGAATTGTCTGCATCCCTTCAATAAGAGGATTGAGCTGGCTCTGTCCATTAAAAGTGAATGAAATAGATTCATACACCACAGAGGTTTAAAATTTAGGCTGCATGTTATGAGCGTTCACGTTTACTATGCTCTTCCAGTTTGATATCTCTGTTTTCATCATCTGTAATGGAAATATAATAATCCTGTCAATATTACCCTTGCATTCTTGAAAAGTATTTCTGTGGGAGTCAACCTGTCATGTTATCTTAAATTACAAAATTGTGTATCCAGCTGATTAGATAACCATAAAATTGTAGAATTGGAATGGAATCCAAGGGTCATATAGGAATGGAATGGAATCCAAGGGTCAACTCCCTGCAATGTGGGAATCACAGCTCAAGAATCCCAGACAGATGACCGTCCAACCTCTGCTTAAAAGCCTCCAAGGAAGGAGAGTCCACCACCACCTTCTGAGGGCATCTGCTGAGGAGATTTCACCCCTCCCATACCCAAGAATCTCCTGAGAATCTCCTGAGGTCTCTGCTGACTCTACAGAGAGGAGGAGCAATGTACTGCTCTCTGCTTAATTAGTCAAGTGAGTGAATCTGTGTGAGAGAGAGAGTCAGTCAGTGTGTCGGAGAGAGAGTGCAAGAGATCGTGTTTATAGATAAGATTGCTGCTAAGAGCAGCTGCAGGCACTCAGAGTATAGCATTGATTTATGCTCAGAATATTTAGCTCTGTATGTAGTTTTGTATCATAGCTGTAGTTATAGAATAAAAGGAGGATACTCTACAGAGCTGCTCTCCGAGTGGTTTATACTCTGCAAGACTCTGCAAAACGCTGCTGCGCGACGACTGTATTATTGAGACAGTGAATCTGGTGCTCTCAGCTCCAAGCTGTGAGTCCACAGCACTGTGACCTGTTCCTGTGAGAAAGGTGGTCTCTGGCAGTGCTACCCAGCTCGCCTAGCCCAGTCGGGGTTGAGGTGCATGAGTCCAGTTGGTACACTGGCTCAAGGGCGATGCTGACATCTGCTCCACTGTCAAACAGTTCTTACCACCAGAAAGTTCTTCCTAACTTTTAGTTGGAACCTCCTTTCTTGTCATTTGAATCCGTTGGTGTGGGTCCAACCTTCTGGAGCTGTAGACAAACTTGCTCCATCTTCCATGTGACAGCTCTTTAGATATTTGAAGATGGATCTAATATCACCTGTTCGTCTTCTCTTCTCCAGGCTAAATATACCTCCCAAACCCCACAGTCTTTAAAGGCTGCACCTCAGAATAGCACTTTTGAGAAGAATTCTAAAGCAATTCTAAAGAGCGGTGGGATTTCTGGTGAAAAGGAGATGGGGTACTGGTTACTTTTAGTTTGACAAATAGGTTCTCTGTTCTCATTATGTTTTGATTTTTTCATAACTTTGGGGTAAGTACTGGCATACTAAACTCTTCTGCTTTTCCTTATTTATAAAAAGCAGAGACTGGTTAAAATGTCATAGAAATTTCATTCCTGAAAAATTTGAGTTTAGTGTCTGCATTTGCCATCTTGTGTTTTGTAATGTAATCTTACTGTGACTCCCTTTTTCACTGTCCTTGTGGTCATAACCTCCTGGGATAAGAATATTCTCTAGCATTTGGAACTTCTTTGCATTCTCATGGCACAGTGTTGGTATAATCCACCCATGTAAGGTAATTATAGAGGCTGCAAATCTTATTTAAGAATCCAGCAGGGCACATTTGCGGCTTTTAAGGCTACTGTTTTCCCTATGCCACTCAGCAAATCACAGCGTTGTCTACTTCCCCCACCCTCCTGCAAATTTGTATGAAAGTGTTTGCTCTTTCCATTATGTGTTTCTTCTTATAATTGTAACGGATGCACACAAGGTGCTCCAGGGATACAGCAAGTCATAATGTGGCGTTGAAATGGGGTTCCGTGCCACCAGCTGGGTTTGAAATTAAGGGGAATAATACACAAACAATATACCTTGATGGGTAATTTTAGAAAACTACTGGACCAAATAAAATTAGATTTTTAAAACCTAAAACATACAGCAGGAAGTTGGCTTTCTAGCAGGATGTTTGGTTAGTTCACAGCTTTAATCAGCCATCAGTGCTCACATCAGCCTCTCAGAGTTGCTGTTAAGCATCGATTTCCACACCCCTGCAGCACCCAAGGAAGTGTTTTAAACTAGGACCAAATTGAATTCTAACCAACTTGAGCTTTCTGCAGCCTGATCTGTCCAAAATGCTCTCTTTCATGTTGGGAGGTTAGATGCCACAGTTAAATTGTGTGATGTACTTTCATTTTGGTCCATGTTCACAACAACCTCATCACTTGTTCCATGGAAGTCAGTTTTCAATCAAATCGCATGATGACCTCTTGCCACTCATGTGTAGATGCTCCCTTTTCTTCCTTTCCCTGCACTTCTTCCCACCCCTTTGCCAAATGTAATAGAATCATAGATTTGTAGAGTTGGAAGGGACACCAAGGGTCATCTAGTCCAATGCTCTGCAATGAAGCAGAAAAAATTCTTGACAGATGACCATCCAGCCTCTGTTTAAAAAGCTCCAGGGAAGGAGAGGCCACCGCCTTCCAAGGCAGGCTGTTCCAACATCAAACAGCTCAAATGTCTATGGAAGAGCTGGTCATTTGCTTCCTTATTAACATTGATTTCATGTCTCAGTTTATTATTAGATGTTCATTTTTATTTAAAAAATGTATATTGAAAAAAAGAAAAGAGTCCATAAAAATTAAAACGTACAGCCATTATTTTTTAAAAAAAATTCCTTATAATAGTGAATGTGGAGGCATGAATCTGGATCTAAACTGAATCAGGCAATCTCAAGATTAGTTTGGGCAATTTCCCAAAGTTCCAAACTGGGGTCTGAACTGAATCTTGTGGTTGATGCACACTCCTAATTAAGACTGCTGTAACATCAGCCTATGAAGAGGAATCGCAACAGATTAAAGTTGAGAGGTTCACTATATGCTGTCTGGCACCTGGTGAAGGTCTGGATCTTTAAGGGGGCCTTTGAGGGAAGCCGAACTGATAAGCCCCTCTGTGTGCTGATTCTATAATGGCAATAATATTGATATTGGTTATTGTTTACTTATTTGTGTAGCCAAAGCCATTACAAAGCCAGATACATAAAAATAACACACATTCTGACAAATAAAAATTTGCTCCACTGATGAATTTAACGGATCACCCCCACAAACTTTCTGTCCTGAAAAATTGTCACTCTAAAGGCAAAACATGCTGCCTTTTCAGAAATGTAACGGAACCTGTCCCCTAATAAAAGGCTATTCAAGTACAGTCATACCTTGGTTTTCGAACAGCTTAGTTCTTGAATGTTTTGGCTCCTGAATGCCACAAACCCGGAAGTGATTGATTCAGTTTGCGAATTATTTTTAGAAGCCGAACATCCGACGGGGCTTCCATGGCTTCCAACTGACTGCAGGAGCTTCCTGCAGCCAATCAGAAGCTGTGCTTTGGTTTCTGAATGTTTTGGAAGTCAAACAGACTTCTGGAATGGATTCCGTTCGACTTCCAAGGTACAACTGTACTCAATTGATCTGTTAGCTGAGAGATTTAAATCTTTGCACAAGGCCTCTTAAATTGGGCAAACAAGTAGGTAGCGGGGATATTGATATTTATGCCTGATTGGCTATTTATCAGGTTGTAGAGAATTACGGTTCACTTATCCCTCCCTGTTTGTTCTGTGGTCAGTTTGTATGAAAATATAATGAAAATCTATCTCTATCACAGAGCTGCCTGAAAGATATGAAACCTGCCCAGTGCCAGAAGGGTTAGAGAGGAATGCTGAGTGTTTGGGTGCCTATTCAGTGCAGAGAGGATTTGACCAGAGCGGCTGGACCAGGGAAGAAGGGGTGAATGAAGATCTACATCAGGAAAAGGGGGAATAAAAATCTACAAGGGGATCTGCTATCCCAGTGGAATATGGCTCCTGAGGTTGTCACCTCACCTTGCCTCATGGGAGGGCAGAAGAACCCGATGGGATGGCCCAGCATTTTCCAAGCAAGCACAGCTAGCAAAGTGGACACAACAGGCAAGCACAAGATGATGAATGACTCCCATGTCTCTTTGCTAAAGCACTCTGATAAAATCACAGCTAAAAATAATTCTCTCTGATTAGGAGCTAGGCCTGCTTATCACAAAAGAGCTCTCCCGTGTCCCTCTCCCCAGCCTAGTTTTTAAACTTCTTTGATAGTCTTGGAGAGAAATGTCTTCACTTTTGTGGACAAACTGTCCGTGCGCAGTTGTCTTTTTTTTTAAGAGCGCGTAGTCAAATGATGGAACTTGCTTCCACGGGAGGCAGTGGCCACCAGCATAAATGGCTTTAAAAGAAGATTGGACAGAATCGTGAAGAAGAAGGCTATCAATGGCTGCTGAACACAATAGCGATGCTTTGCCTCCACAGTCATCAATGCTTCTAAATGCCAATTGCTAGAAACCACAGGAGGGGAGAGGGCTCTTGTGCTTGGGTCCTGCTTGTGGCTGGCTACAGTGAATACGCTGGACTTGAGGGGCCATTGCATAACCTCCAATATTTGTCAGATGAAAATAGGGACATTTCTCACTCCCCTACAACTGTCCCTCCTTGACCCCCCCCCCCCCATTTTTTGGTCATGCCCTCCCTGCAGAGCATTTCCTATCAGAAGAAGAGTGAGTATGGTGTAGTGGTTAAAAGCAGTGGACTTGTAATCTGGTGAACTGGGTTCGATTCCCTGCTCCTCCACATGCAGCTGCTGGGTGACCTTGGGCCAGTCACACTTCTCTGAAGTCTCTCAGCCTCACTCACCTCACGGAGTGTTTGTTGTGGGGGAGGAAGGGAAAGGAGAATGTTAGCCGCTTTGAGACTCCTTAGGGTAGGGATAAAGCAGGATATCAAGTCCAAACTACTACTACTACTACTACTACTACTACTACTATTCTTCCTCTTCTTCTTCTTGAGTGCCACCCCCACTACACCAACATGACACAGCACACATACCCTCCACAGTCCTGAGAAAACCTTTTAACCCCAATATTTTATTTTATTTTTTCTTTGGTAGATTTACAAGAAGAAAAACACACTGCAATAAATAAATTTTAGAAAGGGACAAAATTAGACTTGGACACAGAAAACTCTGCTCACTCCCCCTTTCTTCCCGCCCAGGGTGGCCCAGAGGCGGAGCAAGGGGGTGCGGTGGGGGCAATTCTCCCCGGGTGCCATCCTGAGGGGGGGGGTTGACATTGCCACGCTGCCCCCTGGGCCGGTCGCCGCTTGCAGTACCCCCTGAGTCTGTTGCCACATGTGGCACCCCCCTGGGATGCTTGCCCCGCTCCCTGGGCACACGCCACTCCGGGTGCTGCAGCACCTAGCTCTGCCTCTGGGGTGGCCCTGTCCTCTGCCTACCCCTCAGAGCCAGAGGGCTGGGCCTCGGCAGCGGCACCCTCTCCTCCTCCGCTCCCACTCTCCAGCATCTGCCACAAGCTGCCCAAGAGGAGGCCAGCAGTGGTGGCCATGGAGAGGCAACAACATGTTGCCTCGCAGCCATCACTGAAGCCATCCCTCAAGACAAGCGCCAGCTCATCACCCTGAGCTCATTGCAGACAGCACTGGCAGGGAAAATAGGGACATTCCAGGATCAAATAAGAAACCAGGATGGTTTCTGTGATTCCAGGACTGTTCCTGGAAAATCAGGATGCTTGGAGGGTGTGCCATTGGCCTGATCCAGCAGACTGTTCTTTTGCTGTTATGCTCATCTGGTTGATCCTGTGAAAGCAGGATGCTGTAGACTTCTCATTGGTCTGACCCAGCAGGCTCTTCTCTAAAATCTCTAAGCAGTGTGGAACATTCAACAATAAACCAAGAAATATAAAACCATAAATATAAACAACAATTTCTGGATCTAGAACACTGTATGTGGATTGGTTCCTCAGCATCCTTCCCCACTTCAATCTATTGACAATAACTGCTGCTTATGTACATATATATATTAACTTAGCCTAGCCTACCTCACAGGGCTGTTGTGAAGATCAAATGGGAAGGGGAAGACAAAGTACAGAGCCTTGAGCTTTTGGGAGAAAAATCAAGATACAAAAGTACAAGTAACAAATATGCAACTCTCAGCAACAAGCATGCACACGCACACAAGATTTTGTCAACCTTGACAAACAAACAAATATATGTTGTGTCTATAGGAATTTAAACTTGCTGTAGCTGTAAAGTGTTCCATTATTTTGTGGTTGTACTTGCTTATTCATTTTCTATTTTTGGTTTAAGGATAGTTTATATTGATATACTTTATGTTAAGAAATAACAGTCCAGTGATGATGAGCAGACCAACAGCAGCTGTGTGGGGAACTGAAATATCATTTTGTTTCTCAGTAGGAAGAGAACCTCATTTATTTTAAGAGAGTTACTATTGTTTTATTTTCCAAAGGCAGCACACTTGTGTTTTATTTTCTAAAAGCAGCACACTTGGGGAGTGAATGAAATAATGTGGACCCAAGGAAAGCGCTTTAAGATACCTACTGCAGCATACTCCTCCATCCATCTTTTCCTGCTTTTCCTGCTGCTCTGGGAGGACCCCGTCCTGAGTCCCAGGTGAGGCTGGTCAACATGCCTTCCTCTGATGGCTTCACACCAGTGATTAAAGGTAAAAAGGTAAAGGACCAGTCAAAGGCGACTATGGGGTTGCGGCACTCATCTCGCTTTCAGGCCGAGGGAGCCGGCGTTTGTCCACAGACAGCTTTCCAGATCATGTGCCTAGCATGACTAAACCACCTCTGGTGCAACAGAACACCATGATGGAAACATGAGCACATGGAAACACCATTTACCTTCCCGCCGGAGCGATACCTGTTTATCTACTTGCATTCGTGTGCTTTCAAAATGCTAGGTTGACAGGAACTGGGACAGAGCAATGGGAGCTCACTCCGTCACGGGGATTCGAACCGCCAACCTTCTGATCGGCAAGCCCAAGAGGCTCAGTGGTTTAGACCACAGTGCCACCCGCATCCAACACCAGTGATTAAGTGTTCTTAGCAACGGTGCTGCCTGCCGAACACCAAAGCTTTCAAATTGTCTCCACATTTTCTTTTATCATTTTCTGTAGAAATGTCATGGATTTAATTTTATTAAAGTAAAGCCTAAGATTCTTTAAAAAATAAATAAATCCTGAGTCTTTTTTAAAAAAAATGAAAGCAAGGAGCCTGGGATCCCTGTACACCCCTGTTGGTGGCCCTGCTGCCATCTTTCATTTCATTTCCCTGTTTTCTATGTTCTATCCTAGCTGCATGAGGAAAAAACTATGACTGTGAGAGAAAACGCAGCAGACAGGAGAAATTCTGATAACGTGCTTTGGCTAATGGCAAATAATGGGGTGTGGAAGAAGAACCACGAGCAACTGACGTATGACACAGTGACAATGGCTTGTCTGCATGGACACACGCCAACTCCCGTTCTCTGCTTCCACCAGCCAGCTAAGCAAACAGAATTCTCCATGGCTTTGAGAAATATATGATAGGTGATAACTGTGAGGGCATCAATCTTCATGAATTGGTGGGTGGGGAGAGAAAGGAGCAATCAAATGAGAGTTGCTTTGTCTCTTCTGACAAATGAAGATAAATGCAGGGTAATGCTGTTGACAGGCTATTTAGTTAGTTAGATCTGCAGAACATACATTTGGGGACTGGAGACACAGGTGTCAGGCACAGCAATAACATGATTGCCTTCCCATATGGAATGCATAGTGGGATGTCAAAGCGATCCATATAGATATCTTCTCCATCAGATAATTTAAATGTGCTGATCAAAAGCTCAAGCCCGTATGAAATGCCACCTTTAGTTGTGAAAAATGATTGCCAGCCAGGAGAAAGTGCCTTAAATAAAAATGATGTGGTGAATATTGATACCTTGAAGCCTTGCATCCAATTGTGATTCAGCCCAACAGCCCAAGTGCATCACCCCAATTTCTCTAAAATTAGGGATGGGTGAACTTGTCTCAGTAGAAATAATTTTTCTCACTATTGACTGAATCCTGTGGTATAATCTCTGACAAAACTTTGCCATTCTTACATGCCACCCCCCAAACTTCACAGCAGAGCGAGATTCCAGTGGTTCCAGTTGCACTTACCCAGGGTCTGGGCTTCCTTTTGGAGATGAGGCACGACACAGACTGTGGTGTCTTCATGATATATGGGAGTTCAAAGCATTCCAAGAGGGTCTCTTGCTTCTCCCAAGGAGCCTGAAAAGACCATGGTGATGATAATGGCAAGGTTGCAGGTTTGATCTCCATAGGGACAGCTGCACAGGGGGTCAGAATAGATGATCCCCAGGGTCCCTTCCAACTCTATGATTCTATGATTCTGTGATAGACACAGCAGGCTTGGTTCTCAGAACAGAGAAATCAGCCATGCTCCCTATCTCTTTGTTACAGCCTGTCACGGCCAGTCCACATGGTGCCCCTGGCCCCACTTCTTCCTTGTTGCTGCTAACAGATGAAAAAGGATTTTCCTCCAGCCTACATCATCCAAACTGAAATGCTAAACCCTTCCCTCTGTCCAACTAACACACACTAGGAGGAACTTCATCCTCTTGCTTTCTGGCACAGAATGTCCTGACGGCTCATCTTCGGATGGCTCATCACCAGGCTTTGTCTCCCTAACGACCCACACTGGCCTGGCTTATTAACATAAATTTAATCCAAGGGTTCATGGGACGCGGGTGGCGCTGTGGGTAAAACCTCAGTGCCTAGGACTTGCTGGTCGTAAGGTCGGCGGTTCGAATCCCCGCGGCGGGGTGAGCTCCCGTTGCTCAGTCCCAGCTCCTGCCCACCTAGCAGTTCGAAAGCACCCCTAAGTGCAAGTAGATAAATAGGTACCACTTTATAGCAGGAAGGTAAACGGCGTTTCCGTGTGCGGCACTGGTGCTGGCTCGCCAGTTGCAGCTTCGTCACACTGGCCACGTGACCCGGAAGTGTCTTCGGATGGCACCGGCTCCCGGCCTCTTGAGCGAGATGAGCACGCAACCCTAGAGTCGGTCACGACTGGCCCGTATGGGCAGGGGTACCTTTACCTTTACCTTTTTTAATCCAAGGGTTCAGTGTTTGACAACTCCCCAAACCTTGATTAATTCTAACTTTTATTGGACGCAGGAAATTAGGGTGTATTGCACCCTACAAACTCATAACACTATTTCCCAAGATCCTGGAAGCACATTCAGTGTTTGCACCTGCTCATTATAAAGTGTGCCTTCCGAATGTGTCATGTGTGGTTTGACATCATGGCACATGGCTTAATGTCCTATGTCAATACACTCTGTTCTCAGATTTAGTAAGGTTTTTTCTGCCCCTGTGACGAAACTGAAGGGAGGAGGTGCAGCTGGAGCTGCTGCTGGTGGCAATGATGGATGGGCAGAAATGTGGTGGATATAGCAGCAAAGAGCAGCTATTGGTTGCAGCAATCAGCATCTGAGCATGTGCAAATATTGTGACAGTTTATGCACAGTCATGCTGATTGTGCACTCACAGAAACTAGCTTCTAATCAATCTCAGCTTGAGTTGTGCAAATATTTCAGTTTGCATGACAGAGGACCAGGCATTTCCAAATCTAACAGATGTGACCTTGAAGCTGAGCAAATTCAACTTTCAGTGGCATCACTACCCATAATCAATTCCTGAGGCACTTCTAATCCCAGAGTCAGGTATTTCTGCCTATAACATGCCATTCTACAGTCCCAACTTTAAGCATTTTGCTCCATCAGAACAGAATAAGGCACCAGTTTCTCAGAGCGAGATGACCCTTCTCCATGCAGCAGAGGTGGGTAATGTGAGTGCATCAATCACATTTTTAGGGTTTGGGGAAAAAAATGTTATGGATGTTGAATGTAGTCCTGCTTTTCATATATAGCTCACTGGCTACTACCATCTCGCTGAAAGGAAGGCAGTATTTTCCCCATGATGAATACAGAATGTTTATTCCCCAGCATTTGATATTAGGGGATTCTTCCTGCAGAGAAAAAGCCCTGTGCCAAGCTGACCAGAGACAGGGGAGAACTAGAGGGCTGAGGGTGGGACGGGTCATCCTTCTCCTTGTTTGTACACCACAAAACCAGGCCCTCACCCCCACAGACCCCTCTCCACAAAAAGGTGGCCAGTGGAGCATGGCTGGAGACAGAGCCACGAGACAGAGACAGATGCAGGCAGAATAAAAAGGCTGGAATGGATATGCAGTTTCTGCCTGCAGAGAAGCAAGCCCCTCCTTCTTGCTTACATGCCACCCTTACTGTTGTTGCTGGAGCCAATCATCCCATTGCTGTCCATGGAGGCGCAGGTCAATTCTGTGTCCAGGGCAGCTGTCTACCAGCTCCATCTGGTACATAGGCTGAGACCCCACCTGCCTGTGGACTGTCATGCCAGAGTGGTGCATGCTCTGATGACTTGGACTACAGGTCAAGTCATGCCAGAGTGGTGCATGCTCTGATGGTTTGGACTACTGCAGTGAGCTCTATGTGGGGCTACCTTTGAAGGTGACCTGGAAACTGAAACTAATCCAGAACGTGGCAGCTAGACTGCTGATTGGGAGCGGCCGCTGAGACCATATAACACCAGTTCTGAAAGACCTACATTGGCTCCCAGTACATTTCTGAGCACAATTCAAAGTGTTGGTACTGACCTTTAAAGCCCTAAACAGCCTCGGCCCAGTATACCTGAAGGAGCGTCTCCACCCCCATCGTTCTGCCCGGACACTGAGGTCCAGCGCAGAGGGCCTTCTGGCAGTTCCCTCACTGTGAGAAGTGAAGTTACAGGGAACCAGGCAGAGGGCCTTCTCGGTAGTGGCACCCACCCTGTGGAACACCCTCCCATCAGATGTCAAAGAAATTAACTATCTGACTTTTAGAAGACATCTGAAAACAGCCCTGTTTAGGGAAGCTTTTAACATTTGATGAATTATTGTATTTTAATATTTTGTTGGAAGCCGCCCAGAGTGGCTGGGGAAACCCATCCAGTTGGGCGGGGAATGAATGAATGAATGAATGAATGAATGAATGAATAAACAAACAAATAAATACTGCTTCTAGAGACAGGCAGAAGCTGCGGGTCAATTCCAGCCTTTTTATTCTGCCTGCGTCTCTTTCTGTTTGCTTCCCTTGAGTCACATTTTTGTGAAGCATTAGGGGGTCCCTGGACACACTCCCTGCACATGCCTATGTTCTTGATGCTCCAACTCTGGAATTTTTTCGTGACACTTCAGCTGCCTTGATAATTACCGTAACTAGCCAAGCACATTTGAAATCCTTACCTAATTGATCCAGGATCTCAAGTGGTGGCAGAGTATTAAGACTGCCTTTCCATCACTCAAGATAAAATAACTTTTTGGGATATCTGGGAACCATACTTGACTTGAAGATATTTTTCTGTGTTAGGACCCTCCAGTCTGACCCAGCATGATCCAGCGTATGAGGCATGTAACCATACTTAGTGCTGTGTTCTCTCTGCTGCATAGTGGTCTCAGTCTCTCAAAGAAACCAGATACCACTCTCTGGGAAAGAGCAGGTTCAGCTGTTGTAAAGATGATACACAATCCTTTTGTGGTAGTCATTTAGAGTCCTGGGAAGACAGATAAAAATGTATATATGTCAAAGCAAGCAGAAATATCTCACCCTTAACATCTATTCAGAAAACCCCGACTCAGAACTATTCAGGAACTTGGAATTGTGAGACTAACCTCCTGCTTAAGAATGAGAATCTGCTTTCTTTTCAGAAATTGTCTGGAAATAAACATTTCTTGAAAATGTCTGGTAGGAGACATGCTTTTTCAATATTTACAATGTTCACAAATGTGACATTTGTTATATATTATAACTAGACATTAGAGAGGGATAAGGAAAGATCATAATATGAAAATCTGTTAGTCCAGGAAATGGAAATGGGGAAGATATCTGAACATCACTTATGTGGGAATGCATTTAGTTCAATAATAATAATAATAATAATAATAATAATAATAATTTATTATTTATACCCCGCCCATCTGGCTGGGCCTCCCCAGCCACTCTGGGCGGCTTCCATAAAAACCAAAAATGCATGTTCAGAGTTAATTTGGGTAAATCTGAAACATTCGACATAAAGCATATACCCCGCCTCTGCACTGTAAAACTGTCTTAGCTAACATGATGGTCCACCATGTGATTTGCTTCCTAATTAGTGGTAATGTCAAGACATAAAAAATGTTTGTGCAAACTGCATTTCAGATTACTGAAGACCATTGCAGACTATCAGTGAATCTGTTAACTATTCTCCTTGTAAAAGTTCAAGTCTTTTTTGCAGTGGCGTAGCGTGGGTTATTAGCACCCGGGGCAAGGCAAGTAATTTGCGCCCCCTAACCCATGGATTTGCGCCCCTAACCCTAACCCCCAGATGTTGCGCCCGGTGCGGCCGGCCCCCCTGCACCCCCCACGCTACGCCACTGCTTTTTTGTCTTCTCTTCCTCCTCCTCCTTCACTGTATTTAAATCCTGCCTTTCTTTCAAGTTGGGATTCAAGGCGGCTGACAACATTTAAAATTAGTTAAAAACAATAGTTAAAGTACACCAGAACACATTTAGAACCAGCAATTAAAATACAAGTTTGCTCTTACAGCAGCCCAGTAATCAGAATCATCTGCATAAGTTTATTAATAACCTGTTATGTGCTTCTAAAATTGTTAGCAATAAAAGAATTACCCAAAGCTTAAAGGATGTCTGGAAAGGATGTAGCAGAAAGCTGGCATGGGGGGTAGGAGGAGTCATGCACAAAATGGCAAAATTATATTAGAATGCAATTAAATTAGGGTTGCCATATTTCAAAAAGTGAAAATCCAGACAGAAAAGTTTTAAGTTGATGAACCTTTTTTTGTTTTGGCTATTTATAGAAATTGGATGTTTCTGAGCTATTTCTGAGGCAAATCAGCAAAAATAACTTCCAACATGGACTGCCATAAGTCCAGATTTTCCTGGACATCTAACTGATTTCCACCCAGACACTTCTTGCAGCTGCAGTATTCCATATATGTCTAGGGAATTCCGGATGTATGGCAACCCTAAAATAGGCTGGGTCCTGCTCAGTCATTATGGACGACAATAAACAATGACAGGTTTCAATTGCTGCATTTAAAAAAAACTTCTTTTTGTTCATCATTGCTATCACTACATATAATTCATATTGTGTGTATTTATGTATGGGTGTATATAGATAGACATAATGTCCAATTGTGGAAATAATATCCAATTTCTATAGTACCATATGCATTTTTTTAAAAAATACTAAAAATAGCAATTTTTTTAAATGACCATCTTTGATTATTTGAGAAAGCAGCTGAACTTATTTCTAGCCAACCTCATTGTCTTGGGGTCGATGCAATCACTTTATTTGGTAGGCAACTGTCACCAATTTATTTACCATCTAAGCATTATGAAATGGAGACGTCATGTTATTTACGCTAATAAAAAGTAATAGGTAATGAATTTCCAATTAGCAAAACAGATGGCAGCCAGTGGTATTTTAATGACACTTGTCAGGGGGGTGGGGTACTCTGCCTTCTGCTCCAGCTCTTGGAGAAGAAATGCTTTGATTATATGGAACGTTTTAGAAATAGTTTTTGGCGATGTGAGGTTTACTCCCTGTTGTAGAGATCGGGTCGTGCATCATTTCTAAGGGAAATTGGGACTGTTAATTTATTTCTCAGGCTGGCTGCTGTGCGGCCAGGGGGTTTAGATATCTCAAAGCTTGGTAGTGCCTGCATCCTGTGTAGCCATCTTCTAAAGGAAGCAGAAGTTTTTTGGATTCACTGGAAAGGGGAGGCAGCAGAGATAGGTGCTTTGCTGCAACACTTTTGCAAGAATTCCAGCTGAACACTTGCAAAAGCCTCAAGCTTTTGCAAGTACAGTGGTACATCTGGTTATGAACTTAATTCGTTCTGGAGGTCCGTTCTTAACCTGAAACTGTTCTTAGTCTGAGGTACCACTTTGGCTAATGGGGCTGTCCGCTGCCGCTGCGCCACTGCCGCACGATTTCTGTTCTCATCCTGAGGTAAAGTTCTTAACCCAAGGTACTACTTCCAGGTTAGCGGAGTCTGTAACCCGAAGTGTTTGTAACCCGAAGTGTTTGTAACCTGAGGTACCACTGTATTCAGACTGCGGTCTTGTACTTGCAGTCCTCATGGAATTCAGTGGGGCCTATTTCAGGGTAAAGTACAGTTTCTTTGGCATGACCCTACACCAGAAATTGGGACAGCAGGGATAACTTCTGATGGTAAGGTAACTGCTGAGTATTAACAAAACTGCAGTGTCTTAAATGTCCACTATTTCTGTGCAAAGGAGGAGGATGGGGAGAGAACCAGAACAGGTAGAGACCACACAACCTTTTTCCCAGCAGGAAGGTAACTGTGACAGCAGAGAGCCCTTCTGAACCAAGGTAAGAAACTTTAGGTTCTAAGCATTTGCACAGCTGGCGCTGTGGTCTAAACCACAGAGCCTAGGGCTTGCCGATCAGAAGGTCAGCGGTTCGAATCCTCGCAACGGGGTGAGCTCCTGTTGCTTGGTCCCAGCTCCTGCCAACCTAGCAGTTCAAAAGCACGTCAAAGTGTAAGTAGATAAATAGGTACCGCTCCAGCGGGAAGGTAAATGGCATTTCCATGCGCTGCTCTGGTTTGCCAGAAGTGGCTTAGTCATGCTGGCCACATGACCTGGAAGCTGTCTGTGGACAAACGCTGGCTCCCTCGGCCAATAAAGCGAGATGAGCGCCACAACCCCAGAGTCGTCTGCAACTGGACCTAATGGTCAGGGGTCCCTTTACTTTTACCTTTACTGCTTAAATGTTTACTGTTTTGTTTTCAAGGGTGGAAGACAAGGACCTCTTTGATTGGGTCAAATCAGCGTATTATCTTACTTTTGTCCTGGGAAGGAGGGCTGGATGGCATTGCTAGTCCCTTCTGCCCCCATGTTCCCTGTTTTCTACAGTGGTGAGCGTGCTTCCAGCCCCTCCATGATTGAGAAAGTTAGGCGGGGTGATCTGGATTCAAAGGCACTATCCTGGAGTGACCCCATCAGACCCACACAGCATTTCTTGGCACACGTAGATAATTGACTCCACCAAGAGGTTGGCAGGACTAGCAGACCATGGGGAATCTCAGACACACTAAAACATATTCTGCATCTCCAAATTAAAATTAAGCCCCAGCTCAGTCAGATCCCCTTCTGCTAATCCTTTCACAAAGGCCCAGCTTTCCAATCACATCCCAGACATGAACTAACTGCTGTTAGAATAGCTACCTAGATTAGTTCCATATTTACAAATAAAATCCCTTCTCCAAAGGCAATTTGACTTCTGGCCATCCTTGAGAGGCAGCCACTTCAACCAGGATTGTGCTGAAGTGGGAAATCTGTTTGCCAGGCAGAAGGGGATACCCATGACCAAAGGGGGAATGGAACACCAGGGGATTTTGAAAATTTAATCCCAGGGGTATCCTCACTCCCAGTGGTGGCTGGTGCCCCTTAGGACTGGTGGGGCAGAAGTCAGTGAGCCCAACAGCAGGTGGATCCAAAGCCGGTGTCAGGCAGGGCCAGAAAAATCCAATTCTGCCCCCATCATTCTCCTCCTTGCTGAGTTCTATGGAGGCAACCCTGAGCCTGGAGAAGAGAAGGAAGTGGCTTGTCTCTTAGTCTTGTTGAAAAGAAGGAGATAGGAACATGGAGGCTAGCTAAGGGCAGACTGCACTGGTATGGCAGGGAACTCTTTGTCCTAATGGAGCAGTCTCCTGGTCCTTACTCCAGTCCCTGACTTTGATCAGGGCTGCACAATGTTTGGTGAAGAAGTTCAACTTTGCCCCAGCCTTGATTCTGATGAAAATGGCCTCTCCCTTGTAATGCACTTAGTGGTTATTTGCGTCATTAGCGTCCCCCTACCAACAAGGCTAATTGCAGCACAGCAGGCCATTTTTCCACCTCTATGTGCTGCATAGGGTGGAAAAGAGGGCAGGACTTCTTCCACCTGCACCTTTGATAGTTGCACAGAGCACGAATGGAGAGACCAGTTCATTTCTTCGGTCCCTTTCAGTTTTTGCATGGCATTGTAACTTTTTGCTCATTCATAAGTCAGCTCTGTCCTACTTCTGCCTCAGTTGCTAATAAAGATAATAATCAGGGCTTTTTTCCCATCCAGAATTCATTTCTGGCACTTCTCAGGTGGGCGCCATTGCCATTATAAGAGAACAAGGGTGAGTTCTGACACCTTTCTTTAGAAAAAAAGCACTAATCATCATCATCATCATCATCTACAGAAGATCATGAAATATACATTTAAATATAATTTTTATCTCAACATATGCATTTCTAAATATATTTTGGTAGGATATTTTTTTTTTAGCTGAGATCTGTATTGTAAACTTTGGTGAAATCCAAAGACTAGTTCCCTTCCATTCCCTGTATTTCTAGCCTGGGAAGTGCCAGTTAGGCAGGATGCATTTTTAAGGAAACAATCTTCTCTCCCAACCCCATATTTCATATTGGGAAGGGCATCTGCTTTGCATGCAGAAGGCCCCAGGTGCAATTCCTGGCATCTCCAGGTAGGGGTAGGAGAGATGGTCTGATTTGGTATAAGGCATCTTCCTACTAGTGTTTTCTTAATTATATGTTCCCCAGGTAGTTTTGCTGACCCACTGAATAAGTGTTTTAAGAAACAAAATTGTGACTATTGAGCGTACACATGTAAGTGGGCACACATGGAGATGAATGGACCGGGGCACAGATCCCCTTCCTTTCCTCTCCAGAATGCTAAATGGGTTTGAGCTACCACTGTTCTCTACCAAGTAGAATGTGATCCATTGTGAGATTAGATGCTCCTGTGCTTTTTGAACATAGGGAGCTGCCTTACACAGTCAGATCTTTGGTCCACCTGGCTCAGTACTGTCAGCACAGACCAGTAGTGAGCCTCCAGGGATTTAGAGAGGGGGCATTCCCAGGCCTTTCTGGAGATGCCATGGGGATTGAACCTAGGACCTTCTGCATGCAGGGCGGATGCTGTACTACTGAGCTACAGCCTTGGGAAGTCAAGCAGAGTGGACAGTTCATTGTATGGCAAGTAAGCTAGGAAAGCCTTCAGTAGCATGTTGGGGTCTGTGTCGGACAGCGCTCCTTGCCACGCTCACGGCTGTTTGGAGGGATTTTCAGCTTTGCTTCCAATTTTGTCAAGCTGCTTTCATATACCTGTGATATTTGCAAGGCAAACAAGGACGTAGTTCTACACCTCTGCCAGGCTTCATTTCCAATGCTAATTGGCTGAACTAAGCCAAGCTTTCAGTTTCACAGAGCACACTATAATTTGTGATTTGAATATATATAAAGCAATAAAAACTGGTGTGCACATTCAGAACATATTTCTCTACTTCACGTTGAGGAGTCACCAGTTTTTGAGCAGTAGTGGCTCATGCCTACTGTGACTGGCAGGGTAGAAGGCATGGAGCTCAAACAAGAAATTTTGCTACTTGACGCAAAGGTGAATAGGGCATCACCCCCCCCCCCCAATTCGATCTACTGAAACAAATTGGACTGGTAGTTGAGTCTTGCTTCACTTGTGGCCACTCTGCATCTTCCATTACACTGAGGGTAGCATAGGAGGTGCAGAATATGTTCTGTTTCCCCCCTGCTCTGTTCTCTGCCCCCTTGCCACTGCTGCCTGCCTCCCTAGAATCTGCCACCTGATGCAGCTGCTTCACACTGCCTGACGGTAAGACTGGCTCTTCCTCAAGCTCATTCCCTGGCATCTGCAGGTAGGGCTGGGGAAATCCCTTTTCTGAAACCCTGGAGAGCAGCTAGATGAACTACTGTTCTATCTCAGTATAAGGCAACTTCTGATATTCGAACAATGCTCTGCTTCAGGAGTGCTGAAACATCAGGAGATCCTGTTTTAGCGTGTTAGACTAGAGCATTCATTGCATTTAGTTAACAAATGGTACTTGCGGGAATGCAGTATCACATGTGGCTGTGATTACCTGCTATCTTGCATCAACAGGCTGATAAACTGTTATCATTAAATTATGCTCTCTTGGATTCAAGGCCATACATCAAGCTGGTGTAAAATCCATTGCACGCCTATCAGAGTGCTCGGCTAATGGGCGGCGGGGGGGGGGGGAGCCTTGTTATCTTTTGCTAGAACTTGGCCAGGGCATCTATCTGTCAATTATCTCCAACTCCCTTGTAATGGAATTGGCCCAATATGAAAGGGCAAAGATTCACAGAAGGTAATGGCAAAGTTCCTGATCCTCTTTTATACCCCATGTGTTCCGGGGGTGGGAGTAGAATTTAAGAAATGGGTACATGGCACGAGTATGCGTGATGGTAAACAAAATTTTAGATATGTTTGTGCTTCTAAAAATCTGTTTCAACAAGTTCAATTGAAATAATAAAATCATAGAATTGTAGAGTTGAAAGCAATCTCCAAGGCAAGGGTCATCTAATCCAACTACCTGCACTGCAGGAATCTCAGCTAAAGAGACCCTGATGGAAGGCCATATAACCTTTGTTGAAAAACCTCTAGTGAGTCCACTACTTTCTGAGGTGGTCTGTTAGACTGTTGAACAACTCTTACCATCAGAAAGTTTCTCCTACTGTTAGATCAGAATTTCCCTTCTTGTCATTTGAGCCCCTTAGCTTAGGTCCTACCCTCTGGAGCAGCAGAAAAGAAGCCTGCTCCATCTTCCATGTGACGGTCCTCCAGATATTTCATGATGGCTCTCATATCACCTCTCCATCTTCTCTTCTCCAGTCTAAGATTCACCAAGATTCACTAGCTAAATGCTGTCCACTCTGCATACTAGAGGGTTTCAATAGTTAATTGGACTCTGCTATCCCAACATGCCAACTAGAAGGATGTTTCTTCCATAGCAGAGAAAATTGGACCCCAGGTAAAGAGAGGACCATCATACTCTCTCTGTCCTTTGTGTTCCCCCTATTCCCCTAATTGCCATTGATAACCCCCCTTTCTCAAAGGTAAGGAGGTGTGTGTGTGTGTGTGTGTGTGTGACAGCCTCTTTTTATAGCTCCAAAAGACTCCAAGTTTTCGACTTCCGGGTTGGTGCCTCTGGTAATGGCAGAATTCCTCTGATCGGGAGGAATTTGCCCTGTGGGAATTGGGTCTGGCCGCCACGGCGAAGGTGGAGACCCGCAAAAAAATCACAGGCGGGAGAAGCCTGTGAGCGTGGGATTCGGCGGGCACCTTTTGCGCCTCCCTTACTCATGGGGAAACCCAGTTTCGGGGGTCCGGAGTGACGTGGGGTGAGCGGCGCGGTGCTTCGAATCGACTGCTTTTTCCACAGAGCGAAGCCACATAGCTGTTGCAGGAGAGCGCTGACTTTTTCCTGTGGACAATTTGATTTTAAAGTAACTACCCGTGAGTAGAGCTGAGGCGGGAGAACTGGATTTTTAAAAGTTTAATTTGGTATCGTAACAAGGAGGTTCAATACAGGAAGTCTGCCTTCCCCTTTTGTAAATAGACTGCAGCAATGAGGTTGCAAGCTGAAGTCTTGGAAAGCCTATTGTAAAAGATTAAATCTCCATCTGTAAAGAACATTAAATCCCCCCCTTGGAGGCAGGAGAAGAGGGGGGGGGGAGCTGTGGACTGAATACGCCTGCAGGAGGGAGCGAAGAGAGTTAAAATGCTGCCGCTCTGACCCTGGAAACGGGCTGCTAGCAGGACTGACGTCTTTGGAATGCTCA
This sequence comes from Podarcis cretensis, assembly GCF_951804945.1. Taxonomy (NCBI): domain Eukaryota; kingdom Metazoa; phylum Chordata; class Lepidosauria; order Squamata; family Lacertidae; genus Podarcis; species Podarcis cretensis. Next base: position 36,340,192 of record NC_137177.1, read on the forward strand.
TTGACAGTGCTTAGAACTTTCATTGACAGCTAGCTATAAGAGAAATACATTGTTTCTACCGTCTCTGGCTGCTTTTAAAAAGGAGTAAAAGTAACTGAAAATTGAAACTAACTTTGGATTCTTTGTTGGAACAAGATGGAGACAGAATAAAATTGCAGAGTTTTGAAAAATTGAAAAATAAAGTGCGAGATTGACTCCATTATTATCAAATAATGGAGGCATACAATTTGGACAAAAAAGTTGGCTTCCAGGTGGAAAAGTCAAAATTGGAAACAAAATTGTTAGATTCAAAAATTAAGAATTTGTCAAGAATGTATAACTTGCTGTTGAAATGGAATACTCAGGATGAAATGGTGAAATCTGATATGATTAAATGGGACAAGATGTTGGACATAACATAATGATGGCTGACTGGGAACAGTTATGGACCACAGGTATGAAATTTACGGCATGTAATGCCCTAAGAGAAAACTTAATGAAAATGATTTATAGGTGGTACATGACACTAGTCAAGCTTGCAAAAATTTACCATTTGCCCGATAATAAATGTTGGAAATGTAATGAGATTGAAGGTACATTCTTTCACCTTTGGTGGACATGCCCAAGGATAAAGACATTCTGGGAGATGATTTATAATGAAATGAAAAAGGTATTTAAATATACCTTCCTGAAGAAACCAGAGGCCTTTCTCCTGGGCATGGTCGGCCAATTGGTGCCAAAGAAGGATAGAACATTTTTCATGTATGCAACAACAGCAGCAAGAATACTTATCGCGAAGTATTGGAAGACACAAGATTTACCCACCCGGGAAGAATGGCAGATGAAGTTGATGGACTATATGGAACTGGCGGAAATGACTGGCAGAATCCGTGACCAGGGAGAAGAGTTGGTGGAAGAAGACTGGAAAAAGTTTAAAGATTATTTACAGAAATATTGTAAAATTAATGAATGCTAGAAAAATGTTGGAATGAAGATATATGGCTTTAGTAGAAACATTATAAGGAATTAAGGATAAATAGATTAATAGAGTATTAAAGGAAAAATAAGGTTAGAATGTGTTAAGATAATTATAGGATTGAAAACAGAGGAAGATGGAAAGGAATTGCTGAAAAAATTAACAGAAGTGGAATACAAAAAGGGAGGTGTGAGGAGGTCGCGGAAATAAGTGAATGAAAGATAAGATATTGAAATTATTTGATGTTTTTTAAATTGTGTTTGTTTTGTTTTGTTAGTTTAATGTGTTAGTATTAAGTAGTCTTTTTGTATTGTATTGTATTGTTTTTCTTTTTTGTAGTGTTTAAATTGTTGGAAAAAGTAATAAATATTATTTAAAAACAACAACAAAAGACTCCAAGTTTTCTCTGAGCATTAGGATAAAACGTTTGCTGGAATCAAGTGAAGGCAAGTCAAGGAGAGTTTGCACATCACTAACCAAAGCATTTGCTGGAATTTTGGAGCCAAAAGTAGAGGTGTGAGTGGGTATCTATCTAAACACTAGTGCTTCTGCCCCTTTGAGCCATTCCAAGTTTGACAGGATGGGGAGGAGAGCCATTGCTCATCTGCCCATGATCTAGGCTCTTTGTTAAATCTTTAGACAAACTTTGCATCTTGGATTATGCTTAAAAGACAGAACAGAAAGCTCCTTGATGTTTTTTATCTTATCGTGCTATTCAGTAAGAAGCATTTACACTGGTATCACCACACCCACCCTGTCCTCCTGCAAACTATCATCTATAGCAAATCTTTAACTCTGACAATGCTACTTAGCAGATAACCTTTCTTTTCCTGCATTTTGTTTCCAAAAAAAAATCAATGAACAAAAATATCAAATGTTGTGCCGTTTCCATCCTCTTAAATGCCTTATTTTCAGACGCCTTGTTTGTGCTATGATAGACCCCTAATGTGCAAGTGTTGTTTTTTGAAAATCCATCTTATGCAGGTCCTACAATATTGTCGCGTCTGTAACTAGTTCTCTGCTCACCTCTCCTTTCGCAGATATTAATTTTTTGTTTATAGGAAAATCTATAGAGTTTGAATTATCAAAAGCCCGCTTCCCTGGTGGGGAAAGGCACAAAATCAATACTGAGATATTGCCTTATTTAATGGTTGTTGTGAATAGCTCTGTTGTGATGCTTTCGGAGAAGTGAATTAGGAAAGCTTTACGGAGTTTAGTTAACAGCGCCGGTCAGTACCTGGCTTGTGCTCTAGCTGCAGACATCTCTGGCCTGTCTTGTCGGAGATTAGATGAGAACATGTTACCGGTATCCCAATTTACCAATATGTCAGGTAACTCTCCTGGATTTTGGAGGCGGCAGCGTGAGCAGATCATGTTTGCACACAAGTTTTGTGCGATGTGCAAAACTATAGTTCTGATGAGGAAAGAAACGATTTCCCCTGCAGCCCTGTGGTTAAGATTGACTGGTGTGCAAGACCTGAGCTGAATGTAGACCCCACTTTTCACTCACAAAGAAGATATGCATCCAGAAGAATCATGTGGTGGTTAATTTTTTCCTGATTGGCATCACTTCAAGCCTTAGTTTGGGCTGAGGAGCTTGAATGCTCCCCACCACCAACCCCCCACTTCCTTGCACAGAGAAAATAAATATGACAATATGACAGAAGATGGGTTCAGTGTCTTGGCCCTTTTCATGAGAGGCTACATCTCTATGTTCAGGAAATAGTAGTGGTGGTAGTAGATTTCTTACCTGTGCTTCACCACCAGGTCCCAGAGTGGGTTACAACAGCTTAAAATTCAGTATTAAAAGCAATTAAGACAAGCTAAAGGGCTGTCACACGGAAGAGGGGGCAAGCTCGTTTTCAGCTGCTCCCGAGGGGATGTCCCAAATCAATGGGTTCAAATTGCAAGAAAAGAGATTTCGATTAACATTAGGAAGAACTTTCTGATGGTAAGAGCTGTTTGACAGTGGAATGGACTACCTGGGAAGATGGTGGGCTGCCCTTCGTTGGAGGGTTGGAGGGAAGGAGGCGGTCTCTTAGATATTTGAACAAGCCATAGGTGGAAACAGACACTCCTAGTTACAGGGGCCACTTAGGCCTCAACTGACAATGTTGGATCCAGGAGCAATCCTAGGATCTAAGCTATGATCCTGCTCCTGGCAGGGGAGGCAATCTTCCCACCATCTGGACTTCTCATAATTCTGTTTGCATTTGTTTAGACCAGGCTTCCTCAACCTCGGCCCTCCAGATGTTTTGAGACTACAGTTCCCAGCATCCCTGGCCACTGGTCCTGCTAGCTAGGGATCATGGGAGTTGTAGGCCAAAAACATCTGGAGGGCCGGGGTTGAGGAAGTCTGGTTTAGACATCTGTATTCAGGGATATTGTAGTGAGTGATACATATATATAATGAGAGAGGACCATGCAATATAAAAGCAAGAGAAGAAAGAAAACACTTGCTGAGCACTAGTCCACACTATTCCATGGTCCACACAGAGAGTCAGTTTCGTGTAGTGGTTGGAGTGTTGGACTAGGACCTGAAAGACCAGGGTTTAAATCCTCACTCGGCCATGAAGCTCACTGGGTGACCTTGGGTCAGTTACTGCCTCTTAGTCTAGCCTACCTCACAGGGTAGTTGCGAGGATAAAATTAAGAGGAAGATGGATCAAATACACAACCTTGAATTTTTCAAAAGCAGTGTGGTATAGTGATTAGAGTGGCAGACTAGGACCTGGATGACCAGGGTTAAAATCCCTACTTGGCCATGAAAGTCACCAAATGACCTTGGCCAGTTATCAGCCTAACCTACAGGGGTGTTGTGGGGATGAGATGAGCAATGGGAGAACTATGCATGTTGCCTTGAGCTCCATGGAGAAAAATGTGAGCTATAAATGCAAAAAATAGTAGTAATAATAATGATGACTACAGCAGTAACCAATTAGAGTTACTGGTTTAGTCAAGATGACATTCTGACTCCACACTCCCATCATCAGAATTTGAGTTTCCTTTCTAATTCCTATCCTAGCACACATGATTGATATACGGAGGAGTACCGTCCAAGGCATTTGTTGTTGTTTAGTCATGTCCAACTCTTCATGACCCCATGGACCAGAGCACGCCAGGAACTCCTGTCTTTCACTGCCTCCCGCGGTTTGGTCAAACTCATGTTAGTATCTTTGAGAACACTGTCCAACCATCTCGTCCTCTGTCGTCCCTTTCTCCTTGTGCCCTCAATCTTTCCCAGCATCAGGGTCTTTTCCAGGGATTCTTCTCTTCTCATGAGGTGGCCAAAGTATTGAAGCCTTAGCTTCAGGATCTGTCCTTCCAGTGAGCACTCATTCCTTTGGAATGGATAGGTTTGATCTTCTTGCAGTCCATGGGACTCTCAAGAGTCTCCTCCAGCACCATAATTCAAAAGCATCAATTCTTTGGCGATCAGCCTTCTTTATGGTCCCCCTTTCACTTCCATACATCACTACGGGGGAAACCATAGCTTTAACTATACAGACCTTTGTCAGCAAGGTGATGTCTCTGCTTTTTAAAATGCTGTCCAAGGCATTAAAATTCCAAAACAATTAAATGTTCCATTTGTTGTCATGGCAGGAGTTTAGATGGGAGTCACCCAGGGAACAAAAGCCTTCAACTCCCAGCCAATTAGGCACCAATTGTTTGGTAAAGTTTTCAAATGCTGCTGCCTGCCAATTCATCAGGTGGGCAAAACATCTTTGCCAACCAAGAGCTGCCTAGCTGCCGGGGCACAGAAAGGGCTGCTTGATTGCTGCAGTCCATCGTGGTGCTTGCCAGAGATGGCTTCAGTCCTGGCTGGGAAAGAGCCGTCCTCCACAACAGCTGCTCTCTTCACCAAAATGGCCCTTTTCAGGAGCCAAGATCATTAAGTTAGTTGCCCTGACAAAAATCCTTGCCTCTCTCACACCACACACCCCGTCCCAAATGACATCCAGAATAACCCAGGCACACCAAGAAGTATTGTTCTGCAATACTCATATTGTTGTTTCATTTCTGTGCTTTGAAAATAAATAAGAAGAGAGAGGCAAAAGAGAAACCCAACTACAACCTGCCCAGTGTGGAGGCTACATTGACATTGGGTGGCTAACCTTTGGGAGCCTGAGGGTTAGGGTATCATTGGTCAACCCTCCAGGGGCCACTAGACTCTCTCTCCCCCCCTCTCTCTCTCACACACACTGCCTGTACACAAACAGGGCACACAGTCCTTCTTCTGAGCTCAGGACAAGGATGATCGCTTTCTTCTCACTCATCAAATGATGGGTTAGATGTCCAGGGATGGGGCAATTTGCATTTTCTCATGACCAGGGTTAACCAGCCAAGCCTGTTCTGTGACTGGTTGTGATTCCTGCATTGCAAGGGATTGTACACTTTGGTTTCTGGTTCTGCAACCCAGTATTCAAATTAGAAGAAAAGAGATTCTGACTAAACAATAGGAAGAACTTTCTGACAGTAAGAGCTGTTTGACAATGGAACTGACTACATTGGAAGGTAGTGGACTCTCCTTCCTTGGTGGTTTTTAAATAGAATTTGGAAGGCCATCTGTCAGGGATTCTTGAGCTGTGATTTCTGCATTGCAGGAAGTTGGATTAGATGGCCCTTTAAATCCCTTCCAATGCTACAGTTCCATGATTCTCCATTTTCAGTTCTTGAATTTTTTTGGGGGGAAACACTATCATGATCGTGCAAATATTCATCATTTTCCAAAGCGCTGGATTAGGTCAAGAATGATGGGCACAATTCAGCAGCCTCCCACATACCCATTTCAGCCTTTCCACCACAAAGCCCGTGCTTTGCTCTCTTGCCTTGTTCCCTTATCACATGATGAATTTTCCAACCCAAGCACTAGCAATTAGGAATTCCACTCTCGTCAAGGAAAGTGATTAGCAAGAATGTACGTCGCTAACAAAAGCCAGCTCAATTAAAGAGAATAACAAGCTTTTTACAGCAACAAAGGACGTTCTAAGTAGGCCTGGGTGAGTAAATAAAGCAGTAATCAGGGTGATTAATTTAAAAATTCTCAGAAAGGTCTGCAATGGATTGATATTCTAAAAGTCTAATGGATCCCCCGAGAAAAGCGAAGGAATCATTTGGCTAAAGAGTGAAGGAAGCCTCATTAATTGCCAGCAACAAGGGGGAAGCAGCCACATGCTGTCAAACATCCTTTCCTCAAGCGGAGGAGAGCAGCTTGCTTAGGGAGACTCCATGCTGTGGTGTTGGGAGACAGGCACCTTGAGTCTTCCTAAGAACCTGGAGTCTTCCTCTTTGACCCCAGTTGACTTCCTGACTCTGGGCTAGCAGGAAGCATACCCGCCAACTCCCTTAAACTGGGGCACACGTCTCCCCAGACATGCTCCTGTGGGATTCACGTGACCCACATGAAATCATGCAGCCCAAAAGACACACTTTTGCGGGGGGCATGTTCTCACACAAGAGCACAGTGCCTTAAAAATGTACATTTTGGGGCACTGCGATAGATCGTGACCCCCAAGAAAACACTTTATTGGGGGGGAATCTCAGTGGGATATTGTGTGAGATTACAGTGCCCAAAATGGCCGTCATGCTCTAACGAGAGAGAGAGAGAGAGAGAGAGAGAGAGAGAGAGAGAGAGAGAGAGATCCCCTTTTCCTGGACCCTTGTGGAGTATGCAGGCAGGCCTCTAGTTGACTTTCCACCTCCTGGTTAACAGGCAGACCCCCAATTTATGTCCCACCTCTGAGCTAACAAGCAAAGCCCTGGTCGACTTCCTGTCTGTATCCTTCCTCTAGTATCTGTTGGTTTCTGTTTCCTCACTGTGCAGCGAAATGCTTGTCACGGGACATTGTTTTGCATTCCACAGTCAGAGTACTGTTGGGTTCCCACGGGAATGGGAGACTGGATGTGACGTTCACTGGTTTCCTGTTTTTCACTGTTTCTCTCGGTGTTCTTTGTTTCCGAGGGGAGTTGCTTCTCTGCTCTTGCAGAGGAAAGATGCATGTTTGTATTCTCTCAGCATAGAAGTATAAATAAAGTTAAGAATGTGGCACATACTGCTTATCTTCTGCTGTGTGTGACGATGCTCTGCTTAGGCTCCAGATAAGGAGCCTGTATCAGCTTCAGCTTCAGAGATGGGCCAAAGCTGGTCAAAACCTCACAGTATCTAGGGGGTCCCCAAAGAGTTGCTTGTCTTCAAAAAGGACACCCTTCAAATTGGCCTTGAATGTCACATAACCACTACCCCAGATTACATAGCCAAGTGTTGCTTCTGGTGGCTACACACTAATGTAGATCACATGGCTCTGGCTTCCAGTGAGGCATCTGTACCCTTCCACTCATCCTCTGGCATGTGGCTGCTGGTTGTGGCTCACGCTCAAAAAATCATTCTGTCTTCAAGGGAGGAGGGAGGGTGCCAGCTGTATCTCTTACCACCATGAAGTGGCACCATGCCACACATGAAGGCTTTCATTGGTGCCCCTGGGCAGGAGCCTTAGATTCTGAGCTGCTTTTTAAAAATGTAAGTCTCAGTGGAGGAGAGGGCTATTGATGGCTACTAGCCATGATCGCTGTGCTCTGCCTCCACAGCTGGAGGCAGCAGTGCTTCTGAATACCAGTTGCTGAAAGCCACAGGAGGAGGGAGGGCTTTTGTGCTCAAGTCCCGATTGCATGTTTACCATGGGCATCTGGTTGGCCACTGTGAGAAGAGGATGCTGGACTAGATGGGCCATTGGCCTGATCCAGCAGGCTCTACTGATATTTGTATTTTCTTTCAAAATGTGCTGCTACTTTCTAAGTCATTTCTGTGAAATGAGAGTGAGAGTGGTGTAGACCCCATGCACATTTTTCCTGCACTGAGGAATTTCCCCTATTTTTATTAGACAGCAATAGCATCGATGTGTGTCTCTGTGTGCACCCACATGATCAATACTGTGTGATCTCAATAACCAGAACCAGCAGGACATCACTGGCTTCCCATGGTAGGCATAAAGCTCTCGCGAGCGATTGACCCTCTAATTTTGTGTTACTCCACACTCGCCATGGCAGTCCTTTCTGAGTGGTGGCAAGAGCACACATCAAAATTTGTAATGTGCCAACTGGTCCGAAAAGGTTGGCAACTCCTGCCATAAATGAAGTCCTAAATCTCAGCAGGAGTTTTGAATGGAAGATGCTGGAGGGAGCATGTGAGTAGCAGGGTGAAAACCAGACTTTGGATATAATGCTGCCAGTGGATTCACAGCTGGAGAGTTTTGTCCTGGGGCCCCACAAATTCCCCCCTCCAGGGTGAGAACTATCCTCTGGTAAGGGTGGTGGCAGGGAATATTGAAAGACAGGGATTTCAATTGCATCTCCAGTTTGGAAGAACGTGCACCCGACCCTACGCACTTCCTCTGTATCAGCAGGAAATTCAAAATAAAAGGTATTTTTGTTGTAAGGAGGAAGGCAAAATAAAGGCCCCTCTTTGCTGAACGCTAAATGCAGGGGATAATTTTAGATGCCTTCTGGTGTTGCGTGGGAGATATCTCATCCCCTGGCAGTAAACAAAGGGGGAGGCAGCCACTGAAGTGAAAAGGAATTCGGAGTGAAGTGAATGCCACCCAAACAGCAGGGAGCTGCAGCTCTGAATGGACGGACCGCCTTGCTACTTAGCTTTCATCACAACAGCATCTTAGTGTGCCGAGTACGTCTTTTGCACCTGGTACTTGGAATTCAATTGCCTGATGTTTGGAATAACAACAGAAGACCAAATGGAGAAGAAAAAGAAAGGATGCTGAGTTCAGAAAAGAACCAATTCTTGGTCCCCATAGAGACAGGGAGGGGGAGGAAACAAGTCTCAGATTCTCATTTAGATTCTTCATCATGGCTACCTCAGCTGCCATAGAAGCCAGGTGGATGAGGCCCTCAGTGCTCTCCCCAGAGGAAAAAGCATCCTCTCTTTATGGGTGCAACATACTCCATCTATGTGCCAATTAAGGAATACCAGGGAGTGCAAAGAGGCACCCTTGCTCCCCACAAGACTCACCCAGACCCGAGTCTGAGCATTTTTCAGAAATGCCATAAGTTTTTCTTCTGCTTCTGGGGGGTGGGGGTGGCTGGTATTTAGTGACTTGGATAGGACAGAGTAATAGCATACTGTTATCTTGCTGTCAGTGCTTGGGATGGGCTTCAATTAAACAAACAAAGGTTTGCATACCACAGATTAGGAAAGGTACCAACAAATCCAAGAAAATATCAGTGTGGCTAATGAGCAGAGTCCCCTAAAAGGGACACAAAGATGGGGAATCTTTCCCAAAGGAGAAAAAAACAAAAAGGAGCACAACTTCTAGTAAGACAAATTTCCATTGATGACAAGTCCAGTGAACAGGAAGTCATAGGAGGCTTCCATCTTCTGCAAATGGAAATAGGACTAAGCAACGCAAACACACACACACCCCACTCCCCCATTTTTAGGGAGATCATTTGAAGGAGTAGGTATCCCATGCCATTTTTAGTGAACCAATGGCCAAAAGCTTGATTTGTGTTTTGCAGTTGGTTGACCTTTGAAGACTGTTCAGAAGTATCTGTTCAGAAGATTGTTCTCAGCTGTTGCTCACAGTAGGTCTCACCTCCTGAGGGGACAAGATCCTTGCTTTGAACAAGATACCATCTATTAGCCCTGCAGGTTCACTCTGGGTTGAGCTCAGAGGTCTCCTTGTGGCTCATGAAGACCAGCAAATGGCTGTTCCTTCTCACACAATATACCCTGCTCAGTGAGATCTTTGCAGAGGTTTTTGCAAAGAAGGTTCTGTTCTTTCAGATTTATTATTGTGACAAATTATCTGTGTCACTTAGTCATGTAGCATTTTCCTTTCTTTTCTAAAGAATATGTATCCAGCGATGGTGCAGTGTACAGAAGACTGATGAAAAATTGGAGACAGCTTCTGAGCCCTTTCCTCCTGCTGGTTTTTCCTCCAAACACCATCTTCCACTGGGGGTGTCTGTGGATTTTGAGAAGAAAACAGCTGAAGGGTTAAGAAGACAGTAAGAACTGTTCAATGAGGAACTAATGGACTCTCCTTCACTGGAGGTTTTAACAGCTTGGTTGGCCACCTGTCAGGGATTCTTTAGCTGTGGTTCCTTCATTGCCGGGGTGGGACTAGATGACCCTTGTTGGTCCCTTCCAACTCAACAATTCTATGATCCTAAGTCTTTCCCTTCTTGCCAGTCTTTTACTGGTCTCTGTGTTATATAGTACAGCGTTGTTTGACATAGGAACTTTTTTTTTTAATTTGGTAAATATTGATGTGCTGTGAACCATATTACTTTAATGTATTTGATTTTTTTTTCCAGTTTGATGCCCTAGCCTTTCTGCATACATGGCAGTAGCCTGTTCTCTCCTCACAACCACCTTGTGAGGTAGTTTAAGCTGAGAGATGTAGATTAGATGCCACCCTGGTAATCTTTCTGGGTGAGTACTGGCTTGAATTTGGATTCTCTGAAGAGTGCCTTCCTTCCATCTTCTTCTAGCCCATGTACCACACTGGTTGTCTAAAGTCCATTAGAAATGAGAAATAAAATAGCAAATACAGTAGTCTTCATGGAGGTTTTGCACATCTGTTTTTGACAACAATGTATACAAGATCAGGAAGAGCATCCACCATTAAATTATGCCTGTGTGTTGCCAAGTGTGTGTGTGTGTGTGTGTGTGTGTGTGTGTGTGTACAGCACCTGGTGGATTGCTCCCAATATCTCTGTCCCTGATCTTTTATCTCCAGCAAAACAATCTGTCCCTTTGGGATTGCAAAGAGCCAAGCAAATGAGAGCAGCAGCGTGAAGGCTTGGAAGGCTTCCAGAGGATTAGTTAAGGAAGACCTCCCTCTTGCAAATACAAGTTGGCCGCCACTAATCAAATTATGCTCCTCAAGGTCTTTCCCTTGCTAAGCGCTGCAAAATTGTTTCTTGACTAAGCAAAACAAACAGCCTGACACTTTGCTTTTCAAGGGGGGTGCCCCCCACAGGTGCCCCAGAGAGCTGTGCGGTATCAAAACATGAGTGTAAACAGGTAAGAAAGTAAACAAACCATGATTAAAAATGCAGCTGGATAAATGGAATGCTAATGAGTCTCTGTAATGCACAGCGCAGGTCTTGTGGCAGGGAGATTCCTATGTCAAGAGCCCACATGGCACAGGTGGCACTAGGTGGCACTCTTTCCACAAGAGCCTTTGCATGCAACTCCCAGGCTGTTTGGGCATGTCTGTGAGATGCTGCATTTGCAGGCAGCTTTTCCCGCTTGTATCCAAACGGAGGTCATCTTATGGAGCAACCTCAGGAAGGGAAAACAAGCAACTTATTCCCAACGTTTAGTCAGATTCTCCCTTCATGTAATGGAATCAAATGACAATAAAATTCCAACTAAACATTAGGAATACTGTTTCTAACACTAGGAGCTGTTTGACAGTGGAATGGACTCCCTCAGAAGGTAGTGAACTCCTCTTCATCAGAGGTTTTTTAAGCAGAGGTTGGATGGATATCTGTCATGGATGAAATTGAAGAAGGGATGTTGCTATTTTAAATAAAATCCAGTCATCACCAGCAAGCGTTGGAGGGGGGGCAGGGAACATGAACTCTATTTTTGAGAGCCAGTGTGGTGTAGTGGTTAAGAGCAGTATTCTCGTAATCTGGGGAACCGGGTTCGCGTCTCTGCTCCTCCACATGCAGCTGCTGGGTGACCTTGGGCCAGTCACACTTCTTTGAAGTCTCTCAGCCCCACTCACCTCACAGAGTGTTTGTTGTGGGGGAGGAAGGGAAAGGAGAATGTTAGCCGCTTTGAGACTCCTGAAGGGGAGTGAAAGGCGGGATATCAAATCCAAACTCTTCTTCTTCTTCTTTCTAATGTGCACTGATAATAATGTACTGAGAAACTGAGGCATCATTTACATCCAAGAAAAAAATATTTTCCATCACGCTTGCCGAACATCTGCCTCCACCTCCTACCACTCCACACACAGCAAGCTGTGTATCGTTTTCTTCTGTTGCAGATTCCATTTGCTGGAGATCAATGCTTTACGGTCACATTAGTGTTTTTCAAATTGCATTCCCCCCAGTTTTAGCCTAATAAGAATTTGCAGCACCCCTCATGCAAGAAAATGGGGGCCTTTCAATACAAATGAAAATTCCCTTTCATCAATTATTTCTGAAGGGAATCTTTAGTTCCCTGATTAATCTGGCTGATAAGTTATAAAAAGTGATCACTGCAAGTGCACAAATAATTATTGATGTGCAGAAGCAGCTAGCCAGTAGCTCCTGTGCTCTCTGCTGGTTCTGACTCTTTCATAAATGGAGCATCTGGGTTTTTTGGAGGGGTGCTTTACTTCACAGAGGAGACAGTCTTTTATTTGAAGGAGTCCTTAACTTGAAGGACTATCATACCCAAGTTGTTGGGATACTGCCAGGGAGACAGAGTCCATCATGACCCCACGTCATCTCCGTTGCGATCCATCGGCCTCCCGTAGACACGCAGTATCATTCAATTAGCGACACGAGCTCCAGAAATAGCTTGCCACATTCCAGAGCTGGTGCACGCTCTATCAGCAGATAATGCACAGCGAAAGGTGCACGCAGGAGAGCATTATTTACAATTTTATTCAGCGTTGGTCAGAACAAAGAAAACATGACTGCCTGCTTCAATGTCTCAGGCACAGAGAGAAAATGAAAGCATAGACACAACAGAAACATCCTGTGAACAGGAAATACGCAGACTCTGTGACTCACAAAGCCTGCTCCCTTTTAAGGTGGAACGGAAATATCCTAACACAAGTATGGTTTACAGCAGGGGTCAAAAATCTTTTTCAGCAGGGGGCTGGTCCACTGTACCTCAGACCTTGTGGGGGGAGTAGAGTATATTTTTTGGGGGGGGGGGGAATGAACAAATTCCTATGCCCCACAAATAACCCAGAGATGCATTTTAAATAAACGCACACATTCTACTCATGTAAAAACATGCTGATTCCCAGACCATCTGCGGGCCAGATTTAGAAGCCAATTGGGCCAGATTCGGCCCCCGGGCCTTAGTTTGCCTACCCATGGTTTACAGATAAAAAGGAAAATGGGGCAGATGTGTGTGTTTGGCAGTAGGAGTAGGAGTGGCAGTGAAGTTGCTCATCCACAGCTACCACCTAAGAACACCTGAACATCAGAAGAGGCTCCTGGATCAAGCCAATGAAGCATGAAGTCCAGCATCCTGTTCCCACAGTGGCCAGCCAGTTGCCCCAGTGGGAAACCTGCAAGCAGAATTCAAGCACTAAAGTATTGACCCCTCTTGTGGCTTCCAGTAACTGGTATTCAGAAGCATTTCTGCCTCCAGCTGTGAAGGCAAAGCACAGCCAGCATGGCAAATAGCCATTGATAGCCCTCTTCTCCATGAGGGAGAAGCTCAGTTTGCCCTCAGCCAGTCGCCACCTGCCAGCTGCCTTACTAACAACCGGATAAGGAGTGTCTGCTTCTCATTGGTTTCAGCTCCACTCAAGATCTAGGAGATCTAGGATCTTAGTCCACCAACCTCCACTGCCTTCCACCCCTTCAGTCCCAGCAGGCTCCAGCCACCACTGCTTCTCCAATATGGGGAGATTATTGTATCTGTTGGTAGTTTGGATGCAACTCAGTTTGCCAAAGACAGGTTAGGGACCTCACTTGTACCTTTTCCCTCTAAACCAGTGGTGTCCAAACTTTTTTCAAAGAGGGCCAGATTTGGTGAAGTGAAGGGCCTTGAGGGCCAACCAAAGGGCTGACCAAAGTTGTTAACCCTTTTTTAGGGTTGATTGTTGAGCTTTTTTAAGGATTGAAGTTGTTGAAGTTGTTAGGATTTTACCCCAGGAAATAAACTGCCACAGGGGCTGGGTTAAACCAACCAGTGGGCCGGATTAGGCCCTCAAAACAGACTTTGGACATGCCTGCTCTAAGCTAATTTCTCTCTTTGTTGTTTAGACTGATACCACTCAGGTTGCGTCCTGGTTATAACTTCCTCCTCCTTCACACACTTCTCTCTCAGACCTCAAGATGAGAGGTCAGCTTTAAGTAGCCTCTGAGAGAACAAAGGAGCAAGCATGTCCGCCTTGTTCTTCTCTAAACTAGTTAGAGCAGAACTAGAAACTTTTCTCTCCAAGTTATACCTCCCAGATTTAAAATCGAACAAAACTTCTGAATGAGCTTTGGGAAGTGCCATTCCCTACTTGCTTGCCGCTGGTTCCATCAGCAAAGCTCTGCTCCATGTTGCCCCTTCCCTTGTGCACTGAATTCTGCTTGGGATCTTTGGTGCAGAAAGTTGTGATTTATTCGTGCTGAGTTCAGTGTCTATTGCTAGAGTGTCCAATGTAATTAAAGTGGCATATTGGAATCCCAGAAAGTATATGAGTTTAATTTCTGCAGGATTAATATGGAGACTCACAACAGCTGCTAATCATTGCTAATTAATAACATGTGGCTTCAGTCATGTTTATTAGCAGGCAAAAGTGTAGCTCTATGTACCTTTGAAAGGCCAGTTGTGTATGTGGTGTGGGTCAAGGATAGTGTGTGGCTTGCTTTTACTATCATATTTTAAAATCTCATCCGGCACATTCTGTTGCCACTTTGTACAGTGATGTGCTTCCAGGTCCCAGCCTTTCCAACTGCAATGGGCCAGGGGTGGGCAGTTTGGCCATGGTCCTCCCTGGGGCTGGCTTGTCTCTCATCTGTGTTTGTCTGTTCTGGCTCCCAGTTGCTGAAGAAAAAGTTAAGAACATGAAGTTTTTCCAAAGGCTTTAATGCTTAGACTACTGTGGAACATAGGCATATTACTGTCTTAAGGCGAATTGGGCAATACGCACAGTTAGTCCTATACACAGCTACACAAAGATGAGTGCTCCAACTGACAAAAGCTTTAGAAGTTGATCCAATGCTGGCACACCCCTTACCCATTCATTATATAGGAAAAGAGTGGGCTTTTCTTAAAGGAGGTAAGTGTTTCTACAACCTCTTGTTATCCCTTGTGGGTGGATCCCTCTGTTCCCTTCTCTTTTGGCTCCTCCTGGACGTAGGTGATGGGGGAGCTGTCGCCAACTCCTGAGAAGTTGCTTGGACCAGGAAAACATGCCCTTCTGGGAAGGCAGAGCTACTCCCAGTATCTGATGTCACCAGAGTGGGCATGTCAGAGAGATGTTCTAGCAAGCTTGGAGAGAGAGGCAGGGGTGGGAATGGAGATGACACTCACAGTTCCCACCTTGGAAGGGAGGAGATGAGAGAGCAGGTTGAGGAAGCCCTTTTCCAGGTTCCTTGCTAGCAGATTCTCCTACTCCTGGCAGGATCCCCCCAAATTCCACTGGAACCCTCCCCCAGATTCTCAGCCAATCCTCCATCTGCAGCACCTGGACTTGACCAGCCCATGGCATTGCACAAGAGGAACTCTGGTACAATACATGCGATTCAAAGCTCTGTGGCTTGCTTTCCCAAAGTCCTCCTATCATCAGGACTCATCATCTGCATGGAGAGAATTCTTGTGCTTTGCATTGTTTTGCAGTTTCTTCAGGGACTTGTCATTTGGGGAGGGGGGAACCAAAGTTTGTCCCTGGAGCTGGGATGGTGGGGGGGGGGTGTCAATACATGCCTGAATCAAGAACTGCCTTTGGTGTAAAATTCACAGCCAGCTGATAAGCTAGCAATGCTCAATTTCCTTTCTTTTACCCAAATTTCCAGAGGCAGGCCAGGTTTAAGTAACTGCCTTTGTTCAGTTTAATGATCCCATTGATTTTAATAGCCGACCTGCATTTCCATTGACTTTAATGGGAGTTTTGTACAGCTAATAAAACACACAGAGAGAGAACAGCAACACGTTTGCAACTCTGCGAGGAACTACGTTTAAAAGCATTTTAAGTGGGCCTATATTTTACCTATTATAGTATTGACCCGTTTGCCTCCCTGCGAAAGTGCAGCCCTTGTGAATTCATTGCCTAGTAAAATCTTGCAAGGCGAAAGCATAAAATAAACACTGGACATTTATTTCTTTGGAGTTACATTAGCATTGTGCTTATGAGACAGGCACCCCCACTTCCCCAACTTATCACAAAACCCAGTTCAATGGGAAATCTTCAATCTAGCCAAGCAATGGTCATGAACCTAAACCCTAGCATCACAAGAAATCCGCTGCAAGATTAACTAGGGGTCACCAAAATTAAGGAAAAGCTGAAAGGATTGAATCTGGGACATTAAACATGGTTTCGAGACCCTTCCCCAGTTTTAAAAGAGAGAGAAATGACTCCTCCAGCCTCATTTCCCCCATTCTTTCTCAAAGCAAACACCATTCTGCAAAGGAGAAGCTCCCTCCCCAGAATGGCAGCCCTCTCCTCCTGAGTAGGGATGAAGAAAGAACCTGCCCATTTCAGTTATCCCAGTTTCTTAAATTCAGTTTTCCACATTTCTTCAACAATTTGTAGATTCCTTTTTCTTATAACCCCCCCATTGAACATTTTTCAGCATTTGAGTGCAAATTTCTCCTAGTGAATGTGTGTGCGTGTGTGCGCATGCGCACACACATGCAGTTTTAACAAATGTACACATTTGTGCAAGCAATTTCGCTGAATATAATGGATTTTGGTATGTTGCTTTCACCAGTCGGTTGGCTTTGATGCAGACTTCCCCCTAACATATGCATTTTTGTAAATGATCTGTGATTGCAGAACTACATTGCAAAATTCAGATAGGTGTGTATTTCGAAGGATTGCTGCCTTTCAGTTCTCGCATTGTTTTGGCAAGCATGAATTTGAAAGATTTGGCTTGAAATGTGAACTGCATCAATTTTTCCCCACATCCCTCTTTCTGCGTGTCAATAGAAAACCCCCACTCCAGAGCTGGGCTTATGCAAAGCTATACATGGAAGAGTTATGCTCTCCTTAGTTTGCTGATGCCTATGGCAATAATAATAATAATTCCTGAGTTTTGAGAGCAAGCTATGTAAGGTTGGTGAGGATTATTGCCCCAAATTGAAGAGAATGGGTATGAGGCTGCATGAGAGAAAGGGACTTGCTTGCTTAAGGCACCTCTTGATGGAGTTGCACTGATTTGGGATGAGGATTTTCCTGACTCACGTTTCTCAATAAGATGTGTGGATCTTGTCTGAAAATCATACTTGGACCAAAAGTTTTCAAAAGTTTTAATGGAATCTATCTAAACCAGCAAAAAATAGAAAAAACCAGAGATGTGTTGTGGATCCACAAAACAGGTAAAAACTCAATTTCAAGGAGAAATTGTTAAACTGCTTTATATCAGCCATTCTTATCTTTCGGACCAAATATAGCTCTCAAACAGGAGACTCTGTAAGCAGAATGTCTAGAATGTGGGACAAATAGTCTTGATTTCATTACCTTTGTTTTTTAAAAAAATCTTTAAAAATTTCACAATAGCCATTCATCATTTAATACTCAGTATCTGACACAGAGCCTGATTTGCACTGAACCACAGTATGAAACAAGCTGTAGTTTACTGTGACTGAGCAAGATGCTGGGGAATTATATTCCAGAATCCCCACAGTGCTGCGCTTTTTATCCAGGCTGCTACAGATGAAACAGGCCTGACTCTAACCTGCTGTGCTGTCCCAACTAGGGCTTGTGAACTGTTTCCCCTACAGCAGCCTTTCAGCCACATGTACCCACACTCTGCTGCTTCACACGAAACCATGGCTTACTTTAAATAATGGTTTGGCATGATGGATGAACTGTGCCACAGTCAGTTTCAAAATCCATCCTGAAGTCATCCATAGTATCTGAAGGACCATATTCTCCATACGAACTTGCTTGGGCTCTGAGATCTTCAGGGGAGGCCCTCCTTTCAGTGCTGCCACCCTCACAGGCACGTTTGGTGGGGGCGCAGGAAAGAGCCTTCTTGGTGGCTGCTCTCAGCCTTTGAAACACCCTTCCTAGAGCAGGCTAGACTGATTCCCTCCTTGCTGTCCTTCCACTGGCTGGTGAAGACTATTTTATCTGACAGGCCTTTGGGAACACTATTTTAATAGTGTTTTTATTGTTTTTATTATCTGTGTTTTAATACATTTGTTTTTTATACTGTTTTAGTTTTATGAAAGTTGAATTACTTGTTAATGATTACCTTTCATGTTTTTAGCTTTTTGTACTTTATCTGTGAGCTTTTTGTACTTTATCTATGTTGTTTTTAAGCTGTGTAAGTTGTCCTGAGTCTGGGGAAAAGGCAGTATTATTATTATTGTTATTATTAGTGCTTTACCTTATTACATGTTGATCTACAAAATCTCTAACAGCCAAAATCAAGATGCAGCAGCCAATGAAACCCTTTCTTCAGAGCCCCCTGATTATCTTTCCTTCCAAGCAGCCTCTCTCTAATTTTGGAGACACTGCTTTGAACCCAGAGGAGCTCCAGCCGCCGGGGAGCTTGAACTCCGTTGTCCAAGCCTGCCTGTGTAACGAATCTGCCCATATAATGAGTCATTTAAAAGGCTGCCAAAACGACAAGGATTCTGAGCGGTAGAATTTCTAAGTCGGAACGGGAGAGGCCTCCGTTTGGGAAATGTGCGATCATTGCCGTGCCAGCTCAAGCGTGACTCTCTGACATCAAGCGCTGTGCAGCAGCCTGCAATTAAAAGGCTGTTATTAAGTGTCATTTATTAGGAGGGGCTCTTGCGTACGACTCTTCAGCAAGCCATGTGCCAGCTTCGCTCAGCTACAAGTTTTTATGGGGGATATTCCCCCCCGCCACACACACTCTTTTTGCTCTGTTGCTTCTTGGCTGCTCTGGAGAGCTCTTTCACTCCCTCCTCTTCTTTCACGTGTCCTCACTGAGAGTGGAATTTGCCTTTTGCTCAGGTTTTCTCTTCTTCTTCTTCTTCTTCTTCTTCTTCTTCTTCGCTCACTCGTAGTCGAGTAAGAGTAAGCAAGTCTTCCAACTTCGTTGAACAAAAAGAAAGGCTAAGAAGCAAAGTCTCTGCACAAAGGCCAAGATGCAAAGTCTCTGTACAAAGGCCATAGAACTCTGTCACCTTCTTTGTCTTGGCCAGAGGATTCATTAGTTCCCAGAGCCAGGCACCCCATAATGGTGAGATGCTGCAAAGGACATTCTGGGCTGGTTATGCAACAATCCCACAAAACCCTTTTCCAGCCTGACTGGAAATCTTTTAGCTTTCCTCAGAATCTCTCAGATGTTTTGCCTGAGGAAGGACTACTAAATTGATTGTTAATTTTATTCTTTTTAAAAATTGGATATTCTAAGTTGAACTATGAGGTTCTTCCCTCAGACTGTCTTGGAAGTAGTTCCAGAGATGGTGAATAATTATCATCATCATTACTATTTATTATATTATGTTTATATCTCTCCTTTTTCCTAGACAAGGGTTCAAGGTGGCTTACACAAATTAAAACAACACAGAAAAGATACAAAAAGCTAAAAACATGTAGAAGAGAATAATTAAAAAGCAATTAACTCTAGTAGAATTAAAACAATATAAAAAACAAATCCATTAAAATACAGATAATAAAAACAGCACACACTATTTAAAAGTGCTTTCCTTAAATAAATTAAAAAGTTTCCAAAGGCCTGTTGGAATAAAACAGTCTTCACCTGCCACTAGAAGGACAATGAGAAAGGAACCAGCCTAGCTGCTCTTGGGAGGGAGTTTGCAAGTCTGGCACCAGCCACTGAAAATGCCCTTTGCTACATCCCTGCCAAGTGTCTCTCTGAGGGACTGAGGGAAGGCCCTACCCCAAAGATCTCAGAGCCTAGGCAGGTTCAGATCAGAGAATATGGTCCTACATGGGGCTAGTATCACAAACAAATATTTCTCTGGACCTCCACCAAGTTCCTTCACTAGGAGCTATGGCCTTAAGTTCGGAGGGTGAGGCTCCATTTGTTAAGAATTCCTACCAGCTGAGATTTTTCTTCATTTTATACTGTCTGAGGACCTTTCAGAATTTTTGTTTTTGTTTTGTTTTGCTTCTTAGCTGTAGAACAGAAGCATCTGTGTTGACTGCCCGAAACTACTCAGAGATGCCCCATCTGCTGCAAGGTTTCCTGGCAAAAAAGAACATGAAAATCTAACGTCCGTATTGACTAACCTCTCTCTTTCACTTTATTTCCCACAATGGTTAAATAGCACAAATGACCCCTTTTCATAATTAGGAGAATTAAACTATGGTTAGCCAGGAACATTTTCCTCCTTAAACAGATGAGCACTTAAAGGCACCAGATGTCTGCTGGGTCTGAGATGAAGGGTAATGCACAAATTCAACAACAACCTGAAATATTTAGGAAAAGCAGTATCCCTCCATCTCCTCCCCTGTCCCCCACAAAGTAGAGAAGGAACCTGCTGTGCTTCTCAAATCCACTCTCTGGAAACAGTAGTCCAGAGTCGGGCCTCTCTTCAACATCATCCACAGTGAAGCTGGTCTGCGATGAGCAAGGGGCAGAAGTGCAGGGCTCAGCAGAGTGAGCAGGAGGACCCCAGAATGGGCTGGCACACTTCATTTTGAAGGAAGTGAAGCCGTGCACATCACCATCTGAAGAAAGGGCCCCTGTAAGACCATTAATGCCATGAATCAGCCAGCTCCCAGGGCAGGTTTACAGCCAGCTCCCAGGGAAGGGTTACTGCCAACTGAAGAAAGCAGTCAGGAACAGAGAGAGTTAACTGCCATGCAGGATGAGCATCAGCTAGTGCCAATTCCCCCGCCCCTTGGAATGCCAGCTGATAAGGGAATGTCTGAGAGCAAGCTAGAACACAGTCAAAGCTCACCGGAAGCACAAAAAGGCAGGAAAGAGTTAAGAGACAGCCTCTCAGAGAATGGGGAAGGGGTGGGAGCTGACAAGGTCTCGACGAATGGGAGGGCTGCAAGATAGGAAGCAAAACAAAAGGTGTATGAAGCAAAAGTTCAGTTGCTTGTGGTCCTGCTGGAAGCAGTCTTCAGAAGGGTCATCTTGATTGAAGACGGCGGAAGCTGCGTTAAAGCTGTCTGGAGCTGTTTGTTTTGACAATAAAGCATCCTTTTTAATTAACTACGCTCACTGTGTTATCAAGCCGGGCACTGGACTCCTGACAATGAAGTCCAGAGGCTAATGGTTCATTGTGCCGCTGTCTGCAATGTCTCTCAATGCTCTTTTTTTACATTGCAATCTTCTAAAACTCCTACCATCTCCCTTGCTGGTTTCCTGCTCCTGATGTATTAAGATAAATGTTTGTTGGTTGACTTTCTGCCTTTAGCAATTTTCTCCTCAAATTCCTTCTCTGCTCGCCTCAGCATCAAAACGACATGTGTTTTGGCAACTATAGCACAACTATACCAAACACACAGGCAAAGCGTACCTCAGGGGCCCAAGCCAGTGAACTGGAAGGCTGCAGCCTATGATCATGCCACAGTTGCACAGGCCGATGTTGCTTCCAGATTAGACTACCACAATGTTGCACTGTATGTGGGGCTGCCCCTGAAAAGCGTCCAGAAACTTCTGTTGTCACAAAGCACAACAATTAAGGCTGGTAACAAGAGCTTGGTCTTTCAACCACATCACCACAATGTGCATGGGCTCATGATCTGTTGCTGGATCCAATTAAAGGGATTGGCTCCTACCTTTAATGACCTTGGTGGTTCATGAGCTGGATCCCAGAAGGACTCTGTCCTGCCCATGGACCTGTTTGCAGCGTGCTGCAGTTGTTGGGAGAGGAGCAGCTGCCCATGTCCCACTGCACAGAGGATGTGTGGAGCCTGGTGGGACAGGGTGGCCTCAAGGCCTTGTGATAAGTGGTCCTCGCCAGTGGTACTGTCTGCTCTGGAAGATGCAGCTGATTACCTCCTTGGACTCAGGTTATCACAGGCCTTCTGAGAAAATGTTCCAGCTGATTTCAGTTCTCCCTTGATCTGTCTGCCTGCTTCTGTTTTCTGGGATGTTGATTTGGGTTCTTTCCCCCCACCCCCTGCTAATGACTGCCTGCTGTCTTGGCTCTTGTAATGTTCTAGTGTTTCATATCTGGATTGTTTGCTGCCATAAGAATCCCACCAGAAATGGAAGCTGCAGGGGATAAGCATTTTTATAAACACAATAAATTAACACAAAAAGCACCATTTAATCACCCCAGTGAAGTGTGAGGGAATGCCCTTTCAATTGTTTCATATCTACATTAATAATCATGGAGAGACTCAGGTTGGGAGGAGAATCTTAATCCCCCTCTGTTTGTTCTTGTGATGAATTCCCGGAGGGGGGAAAAACCAATCTAATTTTGCCTCTCTCTTTTTTTTGAAAAATATATGTGATTTTTTTACTTATTGATACATTATTCATGCCTGGCACCCTGACCCAGGCTGGGAGGCAAAGGGGGATTCTTTTATGGATGAGAATGATGGGACCACTTTTGCAGGGGGCTTCCCCACCCCAACACTAACAAGCTCTGTTGATGACCCTCCATGTTGCGATTCCATGACAAACGAATTCTCCCTGACCTGAGTTGATCCGCTGCTAGCAAAGCAGTCACCACCATTTCAGAAACAGGCGCTTCATGCAGAGGCCTAATTACCGCGCATGGGGGTAAGCATGTTGGGGGGAGCAGCAGCAAGATATCAGTGGGCTCCTGCTGCCTTTGACAGCTTGGCTGCATATTGATCAGGGCTCAGAACTTGAAAGCCTCTCCTTTGGGTGGGGATTTCAGGCTCATCATTAGAAGAGGAATGAGGGAGATTTGAGGGTGACACCATCAAGGACCAGAGAAGGGCACCGCATTGAATATCTCTGTAGAACAAGCGCAGGCTGTTTTGCCTCCTAAACATGCACAATGTCAGATTCTGCCAGAGGATTTCAAAGTGGCTGAAGTCATTCAGTGTTCACAGAATTGGATTTTGGCAATCAGGTTTCTTTTTTTCTACTGCCTTCCCTCAATGACTTGGGTGGCCTCCGAACAGTATTGTTCCATACCCCCCACTCTCTGGGTGGTGAGTGTTTCCAGTGGTTCCAAGTGCATACTCAGGACTTGGTTTCCTTGGAAGGAAGGTCAGCAGAGACTGTAGTGTCTTTAGGACATATGCTATGATTTTACAAATTTATACAACCTGAGCATAAGGTAGAGGGGCTCACAGCATCAATGTCCCCCACAGGTCTTGCTTTTCCATTAGTCACAGCTTTGAATCCAGCACAGAGCAATCATATCTCTGTGTCTTCACCTTCCAGCCTGTTTACAGCTCAGCTAACAAACACACAGGAACACGGGTGGCGCTGTGGGTTAAACCACAGAGCCTAGGACTTGCCGATCAGAAGGCCGGTGGTTCGAATCCCCGTGACGGGGTGAGCTCCTGTTGCTCGGTCCCAGCTTCTGCCAACCTAGCAGTTCGAAAGTACATCAAAGTGCAAGTAGATAAATAGGTACCCCTTCGGCGGGAAGGTAAACGGCATTTCTGTGCGCTGCTCTGGTTCACCAGAAGCGGCTTATTCATGCTGGCCACATGACCCGGAAGCTGTACGGCCCCTCGGCCAATAAAGCGAGATGAGCGCCGCAACCCCAAAGTCGGCCACGACTGGACCTAATGGTCAGGGGTTCCTTTACCTTTACCTTTACCTTTACCTTTAACACACACACACACACTCGCTGGCTTTTGTTCTCCTATCTAGCAGTTACAGCAACTTCTTTGGTGATGCTAATTGAGGGTCTTAATTGGTCAGCTAAATCCATTGAGTAGACAAAGGGACTGGTCTGACAAACCTGCTCTCGTACCTTCTACCCCTAAAGATACAGGACCCCAGGAACTGGAAGGGACTCAGAGCATCATCCAGACTGAACCCCCCCCCCCCAAACCTACAACATTGTAAATACAAATGTCACATGGGTTAGCTCCATTTTTGCAAAGTAGCAGGAGCCCAAGAGAGGATGTGGTTGTAGTGGCCACACTCGCTCCAGGAATTCTGAGTGCATGAAAGAAGGAGAAAAACAAACACAATAGCTACTATATTATGCAATCAGAACTGATAAACTTGAAAGGAGAGAGGAGTCTACCCTGAGGTGATTCAGTCTCTGCCCTTCTCAACAGTTGCAGGAGAAGACAGTGTTTTTAATTGGCTCCCATGTGATCATTTTTCATAGGAACATTGATACCTTCCTTACAGTGAGTCAGACCATTTCAGTCTTGCCTACACGGTCTGGCAGGAGTTCTCCAGGGTTTCAGACAGGCATCTCTCCCATCCTTACCTGGAGATCTCAAATATTCTACCTGGGACCTTCTGCATGCAAGACAGATGCTCTAGCCTTCCCCATCCATCCTTTCAGTGGACAATCACTTTGTAACTCTAGGACTCTATGTGGTGAGCATAACAACTCATGGTTTTGCTAGGCTTGGGGCCACATTTCCATGCAAAAACTGAAGGAGGAATATTACTTTGTGGTGACTTTTCTGCCACCCCAGGTAGCGTCTTTATTTCCTTGTGATGATATTTCTGGCCCCTTCCATTCCCTTCAGAAGGTTAGAATTAAGATCTCTTCACCACCTCAAATTGCATTAAGCTCTGGCACTAATTAAAAAATGGCATTTTGGAGTTCGCTTGGCTTTCATCACACTGATGAGAGATTTTAATTGCATTTATACACATCAAATAGATGGAGGGATATAAACAGGTTTTTCCAGGGCTTTGAGCTAGCAGGGAGGCTGGAATGAGGTGCATTTGATATCAAAAACACCTCTGCTTAATAAAAGGCAAAGTTCGATAAGAAGATGGTGAGGGAAGAGCAGCAGGGAGGAGAGGCCTCTCCAACTCCAGCTTCAACCAGAAAAGTGCTCAAGCTTTTATCTCACAACGCTGAGGAATTACAGACAAATTACAATATTTTTTAAAATTAAAATTCACTTCTCCTTGCCTGATCCACACATGCATGTATGCCACTAGCTAATCCCTGGATGACTTGCAGCTGAACACAGAATCATAAAATAATCTATTCCAATTCCCCTCAATAAAAGAATCACAGCTAAAGAATCTCTAACAGATGACCCTCCAAACTCTCTTTAAAAACCTCTGACGAAGGAGAGTCCACCACCTTTCAAAGTAGTCCATTTTGCTGTTGATCAGCTCTTACAATCAGAAAGTTTTTTCAAAATGCTGAGGTGGAATCTCCTCTCTTGTCTTTTTAATCCATTGGTTTGGGTCCCACCATCTGGAACAGCAAAAAACAGGAGACCTGTTTACCCAGCATTACCTCTGAATTGCTTGCATGAAGCTTATGTGGCAGTTCAACCTGTCATGGCTGGGGCTGATTATGGCTGGCGGGATGGAAGGCAGGGAGCCCAAGCGGTAGGTGGAATCAGAACCAATGACAGTCAGAGTTAGCAAATTCTAGTTTTGTCCCCATCTTCTTCCTTTCTTGATTCTACTAAGGTAACTGTGAGGTGGACGAGGAGGAAACTGACAGGCGGGGCTGCCCCCTGGACTGCTTCTAAACCAGAAGGCAGGCACATGAGGGCTGGCTGAGACTTGACAGAGGTTGGTTGGGCAGTGCCCCATTTGCCTTAATGGACCAGCCTCCATTGGGTTTAGACTATGCCTCGCATTTATTGAGTATTCATTCTGATTTGCTTAAGGAGTGATTATATGACAATGAGCATTCACCCTGATTTGCTTCCAGGGTATTTAAACATCTTCCCACTAGTCCTTCATTTTCAAACTTTTCAATGCATCTCCCTGTTAATTTCCAAACCTCAAAAAGGATCTGTGTAGAGTGGCAGAGAGCTTTCATCCATTTCATTTGCAGAAATCTAAAGCTGTAGCACGCCGTTACCTCCCTCCTGCAAAATACTGATAGTCTGCAGGCCCCTCAATCAATATGAATCCTCGCTGCATATTCTGCCATGGAAAGTGGCAAGATAGGCTGACAAGTTTATTGACCCTGAATTTGGATCTGATATGCAGGCATTTGATTTATTCTGTCTTGAAGAATCTCAGCTGGACATTAATGCTGCTCATCGGCAAGGTTCCAAAATGCTGGCTTTCCCAGATTTTTCAAGAAGGTTAATTGGGTTATGGGAGTGGAGCCTTGGAAGTTCCCATTTCAACAGACACACAAGAATCATAGAAGGGACCACGAGGGTCATCTAGTCCAACCCCCTGGAATTCAGGCCCAACATGTAGGCTGGAACCAATAACCCTGAGTTTAAGAGTCTCATGCTCTATTGATGGAGCTAGCCCTTCATGGTTGGATATAATAATAATAATAATAACAATAAATTTTTATTTATATCCCACCCTCCCCTGCCAAAGCCAGGCTCAGAGCGGCTAACAACAAGTAAAATAGCACATAAAATCACACAGTCAATTAATTAAAATACATTCTAAAATCAATTCAGAATCAGATTAATGGCAACCATTGGGGTAGAGTTCTATGAGGATTACAGATGGAGAGAGGGGGTCAGACTGTGCCTTGACCAAAGACCTGGTGGGACAGCTCCATCTTGCAGGCCCTGTGAAAAGATGTCAAGTCCCGCAGGGCCTAGTCTCTTGTGACAGAGGGTTCCACCAGATCGGGGCCACGGCCGAAAAAGCCCTGGCTCTGATCAAGGCCAGCCTAACATCCCTGTGGCCTGGGATCTCCCAGATGTTTTTATTTGAAGACCGTAAGGTCCTCCATGGAACATACCAGGAGAGGCGGTCTGGTAGGTATGAGGGTCCTAGGCCATATAGGGCTTTAAAGAATGTTAAAGACTTGAAATTAATAAACAATGCATTGTTCAAACTTGAATACTGAAACACTTCTAGAATTACCTCTGTTTTCTGTTAAAACGTTTGACAGCTATGGGATTCCTGAACTGGCTTGGCCTCAGTTGTCTACACTCCAGTGACCTCCAACTTGATTACTGGAACGTGCTTTATGTGGGGCTGCCCTTGAATACAGTCTGGAGGCTGCAGATTGTGCAGAATGCAGCTAGTAGGTTGGCAGCTGGGCAGCCCAATGGAACCATGAACTACTGGTCCTGAAGGCACTGCGCTGGCTGCCAGTGATCTATCAGGCCAAATTCAAGATGTTAGTATGCGCACAGGACATCCTAAATGGATTGGGAACCAAGTACCTAAAAGAGCACCTTCCCCAGTATCAACTATATTGAATCCTATGATTGGCAAGTGAGGCCTTGTTGGTGGTGTCACTACTGGGGGCTGCCTAGTTGGCGCTGACCGATAGTAGGGCCTTGTTAGTGGTAGCTCCCTGGTTGTGGAATGACCTCCCTGGGAGGCATTCATTAACTTTCAGGAGGAATTTGAAAACATTCCTGCTTATTCAGGTATTTGATGGCTGAAGAATATTGTTCCCGACAACCCTGAAATTACTGGATGGAAAAACTCTAAATCTAACTGCCTTTAAATCTGTTTAACTGTAATTGTTGTTAGAATGTTTTTAACTGTTTTAGGATGCTTTAAACAAATTATGTATCTTTTTGTTACCCTGGGCTCCTTCAGGAGGAAGGACAGGACATAAATTCAATTAATAATAATAATAATAATAATAATAATAATAATAATAATAAAAGTAATAATAACAGATATGACTTGCATTAATGGCATGTTCACTTTTTGGGAACACAAATGTGGGAGGAAAGAATTTTTGGGTGTTTCTTTTGTATAAATTCTTTTTTATTATTATTTAAAATTTAAAACAATGTTACCTCATACAGCAAACTGTGCACTTTGATATATCACAGTGTCTTAAAAAGGAAAATAATCAGATTTTTCTTTTTCTTTTAAAACGTTAAACTCAATTTTTTGTTTTGTTTTTTTGGAAATTTTATTTACATCTGCCTAGAATGATCTGCAAGTAACACAGTTACTATGAAACCAAAATTATTACAAAATGTTTACAAAAAACTATATTCATAGAAATTTCTGCATGTCCACAAAGGAGTATTTCCCCTGAATGTCACAGAGACCAGTCCTGTCAGTTGTTGTTGTTGTCAAGAGGGAAGCTTGGAATAGACAGCAAAAGGGCAGTTTTGACAATGATGGTCCACAGTCCTTATTCTTGTACAGCTGCTGGCTGGGTCACCTTCCTAGAGCCAAACAAGTATTTGTGATCAAGCAATGTGAGTTTGTGTGGTTGTGAGAACGTGTGCGTGGTTGGGCTGGCATTGCAGCTCCACATCTTGGTGACAGTTCAAGATCAGAAGGTACCTCCAGAAGTCACCTAGGCTGTCCTGTTGTAGAGCCACATGGATAGAGGTGCTAGGCACACCACAACCAGGCTGAGTATCAGTCAGTATTTGCTGGCCATCAGGGGAGTGGAGATGACATCTTTGCTGGAGCTTCCAGGGCACAGCCCTGGCCAAAGGTTCAAGGGCTGCATTTTCTGCTTTGCAAGGCCTTTGGCAGAGTAGTGACAGCCTTGACCATTTCCCTTCCCTGTGTTACCTTTTATAACTTGAGCAAAAGCAAACTATATCCCCACCCCCACCCCAAATCACTCCCGACATTCTCTCCAAGTCATCATAAAATCATGGTTGGTTGGCTAGCCAAGACACTCCCGCTATTGAGTTCAGTATCTTGTCTCCATCAGTGGCTGGTCATCAGCAGCCAGGGCAAAAAGTGGCGAGCTGTTCCACACATACACTCATGATACAGGTGAACCTCCAATTCAGTCTGGGTAGCAGGAACGCTCTCAATCGTTTTTATGCACACACTGAAAACATTTGCCTAAACAGGCCTGGCGTAGGAGACAAACATATGAAAAAGAACAAGAATAAAGACTTATAGCAACATTAAAAGCGCAATGCCCTCCCCACTGTTTTACATGAAATTCAGAGACTGGCTTTAGTAGGTTTTGGACAAATTCACCTGTGATGACAAACTGATGTTGCAAAGAATTCCGAGATAGCTGAATGGTTGCTGATCTAATCTGCTGAAATAAATTGATGATTTATTCAACTGGAGATGAATCAACAAAACCAGCAGCAACTTCAAGTGCCACTATGAATTTAAAAAGTTTTGAAGCCTGTCTGAACTAATGGATTTGAGAATGATTGAACTCTTTTGTCTTCTTGGCAAAATGGCCTCCTGCTTCCCAGTAGGGATGGAACAGTGACCCCAGCCTCCTTTTCCTAGGTGGCAGGGAGGAGTTGTGTGAAATTGATTAGAGGTCACTGGCAGATGTTTCAGTGGGTTACAGTGGCCTTGTTCGCACAACACAGTAAGCCAAACGAATGTGCACAAATCTTGGCTATGGCTTGTAGTTAGTGCGGAGAGAGCTGGGTTCAGAAAACAGGCAAAGCCAAACTTTGCCTTAGCTTAGTGTGTTGTGGAAATCCAAATAGACCCAGCTCCTCTCTGGGAGCCCACCCCAGTAAGCCATATTTTGGGCGGATACCCTTAAGAACATAAGAGCTTTCTGGATCGGGCAAATGGCCCATCTGGTCCAGCATCATGTTCTCACAGTGGCTGACCAGATGCCTGTGGAAAACCAGCAAGCAGGAATCAAGCACAAGAGCACCCCCCTCCTGCTGTTTCCAGCAACAGGTATAAGAAGCAACCCTACCTCCAATTGTGGAGGTAGAGAACAGCTATCATGGCTAGGAGCAATCACTAGCCCAGCTAAATTCCCCTCTCATTAACTAGCTTGAGGGCTGTTCTTGAATGCTTTGTGATAACTGTTTCTTCAAATTTTGCTAAGAAGGTCAATTTCTGTCCTATTTGGTAGGGCAGCTTGATGGCAGAAAGTAGCAGGTTGGGCAACAAGGGTAACAAATGGGGGGAATGGGGGGGTAGAGAAAAACCTTTGCTTGCGGTCAGAGCCCAGAACAACTGGAGGAAAGCAAGGGGGCCACTGGGCGGGAGGCAAAGTAGCGTCAGTGATGGGTGTGAATGGCCAAGCCCAAGACTCTGGCCTCCTATGTGTTATATGCCAGGGACACCCATTGTTTTTGTCAGTGAGATGCCTCTTGCCTCTTAATGTTTTGGTGCTCTCCTCCCTACTGGGTTTCCTACACCTGTGAAGTCAGGCAGCTCTGAATGACTTTGGAGCTGTGCCAGGATCTGTATCACTTTGATTCACCCCTTGGCCAGCAGAACCTCTCCCTTCTCTCCTTTAGAAAGTCTCAGCTGTTTTTGAAGGCGGCAGGAACTCTGGTCCAACCTACCATGGGTCTTTAAGAAATTGCAATTTGCATGAACTTGGCCTTATATGAATGCTGGCAGGAAGAGGCAAGACTTCATGAAAGGAGGTTTAGAAGGTGGACTAGGGAATCCACTCCCATCTTATCAACTATTACCAGGATTTAGAGTCATTCAATTAGACCAGGGCCTGGTTCTGAGTCTCTCTCTGGCCTAGAACTGGTGGCAACAGTGTGGTGGGATGCCTTTCCTGCTGCGATATGAGAGGCCTTCCACCACTACTGGCATTCTGCCAGCTCTGGAAAACCGGCCGTCTAGGCCAGCATTCTCCTGAACTTGCACTTCTTGATCCAACTGTTTAATTGTTCTGCTTTTCTATTGGCTTGTTTTAGTATATGGGAGTTCTAAATGTTTTGATGAAATTCTTTTATTGTGCATTTCAATTATGTATGGGTTTTATAATTGATTTTATGCTTGTAAGCCACTTAGAAGCCATTGTGGTATGCAAGCAATATATAAACTGATCAATGAATGATAATAACTTTCCCCAGCTGTGGACTGAGATGAATTAGACTTGGCAGGTAATTGACTACTGAAATTTTGAAATTAGGAGACTGTTTGGAAACTTGTCTTGCAAATGTGCCTTAAGTCAAGTCAAAACAAACCATTGCATCAGTCTTAAAGCTGACTGAATGTGGAAAGAGGCAGCTTTGCATGCAGTTGCACAACCTGTCAGTCTCCTGCTAGGTTTTCAGGGAAAAGACAGTCAATATTTGGCAGTACCACAGAGTCGCCCATTCACTGTGTTCTTTTGAATGGCAGGCAAAGGGCAATCTTTGGTCATTTGGAGAGAGAAAAAATCTGTCTGGAAGGAAAAAGACCCAGGGCATGGTAGCCAGGGGAGAGGCTCTTCTGCCTGAAGTACACTTTAATGACTTCTAATGGTAGTGATTTGCGCAATGAGCCTATGCACACAAAATTGGGAATAAGCCCCATTGAATGCAGTGGGACTTATTTTTGACTAATGCACCCAGAAATGTACAGACTTCAACTCACCCAGAATCCAGATTGACCACCAACAAAATGCCTAGAGTGTTGCCAAATCTTCCCCAACCACCATTAAATGCTGAATTATAATCCACTTTTCTCATGCCCCTCCTCTATCAGTGAAGTCATCATGGTCATCATTACCCATTTGCGGATTATATTAGCCTTCCTGAGGGCAACCTCTTTCACCCCAAGGATGGTGGCTTTGCTTGGTCTCACATAACTGGCTTGGAGCAGACGGCACCAAAGTGTTGCAGGAGCCACTGTCTGAAGGATACAATTCCTTCTCCTCCTCCTCCTCCAAGTGCCAGGAATCCACACCTCCAAGTAGAGGCAATGCTTGCTTGTGTCACTGTGGACATACCCTCTCTCCCCTTAACGGTTCCTGTCAGACAAATGGAAACCCAACCTCCCTCCCCCTCCCCCTGAATAAAAGAGGCTTCCCCTGCTGTCTCCTCTCCCCGGTAGGAGCCCACAACACACCCATGCAAGACAGGTGTGCTGGTGGCCCACTGGGGGCTTCCTGGTGCATGAAAGTCCAGCACAGTGCTGAGGCCACCATTGGGTTCCTTCAAGGGAAAGGCTCATGACTTTGACCAGGAGTATCCTCCCCTGCTCTCCACCCCACAACTCTCTCCCACGCTGTCTCTGGCACATGCTGAACAAGCCAATCCAGATTCCACCCCACCCCCCACCCCCAATGTGGTTGCTTTGTTTATTGCCATACTGAAATGGAAGCGTCGGATTCACAGGCTTTGCGGCGGCTCTCCTCTGCCCCAGATCAGTCCATGCCCTGGCTTTATTTATGTCTTCCATCCATTTGATATGTAAACATGAAGACTCCTCCTGGGTGTGTCTTGGGGAAGGGCAGGGATTGGGTGCCGAGGAGTCCATGGTGCTGCTTAAACCTTGATCTGGAAAAATAATAATAATCAAACAACGACTCCCAACTGAAGGTGTCGCGATCCATGCTTCGGGTTCTTGTATCCAAGTTGGATGATGGCTGAAATTACATTGAAGGCCTTGTTCTCAAAAACTGGGGGTTTGTTCTTCCTCCTTTTCTCTGCTTCTGCAGTCCTGGTGCGCCTTTCTCCCCACACATCTCCAGCAAGCCCCTCCCTGGTGTTTGACCCTCCACACCCCATCATGGGAACACGGGGGTCAGTCCCGTGTTGCAGGCCATGTTGTCCTTGCCGGGAAGCCGCCTGTCATTGAACGTGTGCATGTTGATGACGGCGTCTGTCTTCACCATGACGGGGGGCTGGGGCTTGTGTTTCACCCGGCGGTGGCAGGTAAGAGAGAGCCTGATCTCATCGGCCATGGCGCTGCAGAAGGAACGCTGGAAGAAAGGAGGAGGCACAGGAAGGAGGCTTGCATTAGACTTGGGGTGAAATAACCTTGAGGCAGAAATCAGCACGCGACCTGGGAATGTCGCAAGGACAATGAGCCTGCAGTGGCTCTTGCTTGCTGAAATGGGAAGCATGCAGGAAACAGACTTGTCAAGGACCAAGGGACCATTACAGGCCGGTGTGCTGTGCGTGCATATGAGCATGCTGCCTGGGGCAGAACTGGAGCCAAGAGATCTCATGGTTGTTGTACTGTTACTGGTGCATTCTCATGAGGAAAGGATTTATAAAACACTTCTGTATGTTCATTGTTGGCAGCTCTGGGGGCGAAGTCAAACTGCTGCATTAGCAACACGGAAGGTCATTTTATTCATTCATTTATTTAGAGTATTATTCTCAGTATTAAGGTATTATTATTACTAAAGTCCCAGGGCGGGTTGCTGTGTTAAAACACAATACAAAAACAAATTAGAGCTATAAAAATAAGAGGGCGGGGTCCTGAAAATATGCACCTCAAGTGTCAAAAGCCAGAGTAAGGACATATGTCTTCAACATTCTCTGGATGCTATTCAATGTGTATGTGCCAAAACCACCTCTGTGGGGAGGGAGCTTCACAGCTTAAGGGCCACCACATATTGTTTTTTATGTTGTGTTTTAATGCTGTAATCTAACCTAGAACATTATTGCGAAGGGCAGGTAAAAATTATTAAAACATAATAATTGTAACAATAATTAATAATAATAATACAACCCCATTTCAAACGTCACACTGAATGTGCACAAGCACATTCCCGAAAAGGGGAGGGGCTGCTTTTGGACAGAAAGTTCCTTCAAGGGGGTCAGATTGTGGGTTTTTTGTGGGAGTCAGATTGGTGGTCCCTGTGTGGTCCTGCCACAGCCCATACCTGCTCCCGTTCTGCCGTTTTGCGCAGCTTGTAGATGAACTCCAGGGTGGCCACGAAGACGGAGAGGACCAGGCCAGCTGCCAGGACGATGAAGAGCCCCCCGATGTTCTGGATCCCGAGGGCACTGGCTTCTTTGTTCTCCTCCTCAGGGCAGCCATTGCTTCTCCACCACTTGTCTTTCAAGGCATGCAGCTTGGCCTCTTCCTGGAGCTGGAGGATCGCAATGGTGATCTTGTCCCTGTAGGGTGAACCTGAAAGTAGGAGGCACAGAGAAGGTGGACATGCCATTATATGCAAAGCAAAGAAAGCCAAAGGCTCTGCACCCCAACAAGCTGGATCCTTCTCCCGCAACCCAACCTGGAAACACTGCAGGAGCCAATGAGCCCCCAACCCAGCATTTGGAACAGCTACTATGAACATGCCCTTCGCAAACCCAGTTCTTGCATTCCCCTGGCCAGGAACTGCTTTTCCTCACCCATAGGAGTGCCGATCCCATAGCCCTTGGAGTCTATAAGACCCCCAATCTGAGTCAGGTTGCAGTTTCTTTGGGTGATGTACTCAATGGTGGTGGATTCCATCAGCAAGGCATAGTCGGAGGTGAGGGCACGCTGGATCCCTTCTTCGTTGTTCTTAACGAGAGCTGAGGGCTTGCTGCTCATGAAGGCCCACATCTTTTCAAAAGTGGAGATCCTGGATTTCTAAAATGGCAGACCCATGGAAAACAGAAAACAATGTATTTAATAATGGCAGGAAGCCCAAGGCTGCAAAAAAGCATCTCTCCCACACAGACACTCTTCCCCTCTCTGTCCAACCTGAAAGCATCACAGCGCTTCCTCCTTCCACTGATCTGTCAAAGGTGTTTCATGTCCCAGGAGTTGCTTATGGAATAAGGCATGCCAACCCTGGAACACAATTTCAGCACTGCAAGAAAGCAGCTGGTCTGCAAAATGCTGGTGATGGACTATGGTTGCATAGGAAAGGCTTACTCAACTGTACTTTGCAGTTGCCCAGTTTGTCTGTCTGTCTGTCTGTCTGTCTGTCTGTCTGTCTGTCTCTCAATCTCAATCTCAATCTCACTCACAATCATTCTGGAAGCAACCAACTGTTCTCCTATTGCTTCTCATGATGGATGGTATCTCAATTCTGGTTTCTAAGTTGCTTGATAGTACTTTGTGTCAGTACACAGAACAGCCTTTGCCAACCTGACAGCCTGGCTATACAAAGGAGCTAAAGGACTGATGAGAGTTGTAGTCCAAAATATCTAGAGAACTGGCTTGTGTTGTGTATAGGATGTACACGCATTCTTGGCTCATCTTTTTTCTGAATGTAACACCCCCAGATTACCAGTGGAAAGGGAACAAATGGATGATATTCTTCTCCCTCCCTCTTGATGCTGGAATTCTGGGTCGCCCAATGCAGTTGTTGGGCACAAGGTTCAGGCATGGGCAAGATTTTTGTTAGAGGGGGAGACTTTTGATAAGGGAGGGGGACAGAACCTCAGTTAGTTAAGTATTTTTATTGATTTGGGGGGCAGTTGCCCTCCTGCCCCACCCCATAGGTTTGGGACAGGCCAAAGGAGGTATAGAATGAATGAATGAATGAATGAATGAGTAGAATTCATTGGCCCAAGCTGCAATGATAGCCACTGCTTTCAGTGGCTTAAAATAAATAAATGAATACATGGAGAGGTATGAGTCTATCAACATCTGTTACCTAACCAGAACTTTCAGATACGAAAACAGTGTGCCTCCGAATATCAGAAATGGGGGACAAACAAGCAGCTGACATCACCTCCATGTTGGGAGGCCTGAGCTAGAAGCAGAATGAAGGACTTTGTTGCCTTCCAGCAGGGAGTATTCTTTTGTTCCTCTAAAACATGGGTTGTTAACCTGGTCCCTACCACCCACTACCCTTGCTCTAAAACAATCTAAGTTACAATTGGGTAGTCCCTACTCAAATGTTACTTAGTCTTTCCTACGCCAGAAAGCTATCGTGAAGTTAAATTAGGGAAGAGCTGCAAAGTATTTCACACACTGAAGATAACTACAGAAATACAATCTCAGCTGGCAGCAGCCAAGTTGGCAAGATGGGGGGAGGGGCAGCAGCGCTGTTATTGACTTTCACCTAAATCATGCAATGAAGACGATATGGCTCAGAAGTGCTTCAGGGTATGATATACTACTTCTTGTTACCATCAAGTTCTCTCAACCCAGCTGTGGGAGTTTTCCGCCTTGGAGGAGGGAGGCCTGCCTCACATCGCTGAAGCCATTCGGTGAGCTACAGGGGCCCCTCCTGTAGGAGCCATTATCTTGTCTTTAAATGCACTTTGGACTGTTTGTTGTTATTGCTTTTGTATGGGAGGGAGGTGCAGCTCATTTCATTTGCTGTTTTAAAAGTGAGAGTCATAAACGGTAGCTAAGGAGTCATATACCAACCATTAGGCGAAGAACATTTTAATTCCAGCACTTTCTACAATAGATTACACACCAAACAGAACAGAATCCGGCCACATTTGGGCATAACTCTGAACCGTAACACATTTATCTCTTTATTTCACTTATATCCTAGCTTTTTCTCCACGGAGCTCAAGGTGGCTTACAGAGTTCTTCCCCGCATTAATTAATCCCCACAACAACCCTGTGAGGTAGGCTGGGATGAGAGGCAGTGGCTGAGCTCACGGTCACCCAATGAGCTTCATGGCCAAGTGAGGATTTGAACCCTGGTCTCCCAGGTCCTAGTCCAACACCCAAACCACTACACCACACTAGCTCCCCACCACACATGCTTTTATAAGAAGGGGCCACCCACTTTGGATCTAGCATGACTACCTGTTCCCCTGACCCAGTGCAATAGCCAGATGTCCACTAAAGATCTCTTTTGGGTGAATCCCTCAAATGGCCTTGGGGAATTACATTTTCTGCCTGCTCCATACTCTTCTGGCATTGAAGGCTTTTCTCTTTAGGATGCAAGAGGACACAAAATGTGCCATTGGAAACAAAGGTCCTTGCACCAGTGGGAGTGTCACTGATTTGGGATTTACAATGATGCAGGGGCCATTGGACTGTCCTGTATAGTAAATAAGAACTATTGACTCCTACAGAGAAACTGGCCCTGTCACAGGGTGTAAGCAAATCGGGGGTGGGGAGAGCACACTTGTGTTCATTCGGCCTTTTTCTCTTTTAGTGTGGGTTGCCTGGTAGGGAATTTGTGCCATTGGAAAATCTTTCTGAAAAACCTTGAGAGTGTCATGTTTATTGATTTGATTTATTGGTGACTTTGTATATTTGGTCATACCTGGAAGGTCATGAGGGCAGATACTGTAAGGAGGTCAGGTGGGCTGCCCTGTGTCCAGTTCTGTGGGAGTTGTGAGGCTTGCAGGAAAACCAGGCCATGGCCAGCCAGACACCCTAACCAAGCAGAGGGCCTTCTGGACCTTGGAAGGTCCACTCCACTTTACCGTGGACCACGTGGCCACCCACTCTCCTCAGGGGGCGGGGGACAAAGTCCCATGTTGCCCCGGGGGATCCTGGCCACGTCAGCAACCGGCTAGCCAATCCGCTGGCTGGAGGGGGGGTGGCTGGGACCATTTAAGCGGAGGAGTGAGCCGGAGGGCTT
This sequence comes from Podarcis cretensis, assembly GCF_951804945.1. Taxonomy (NCBI): domain Eukaryota; kingdom Metazoa; phylum Chordata; class Lepidosauria; order Squamata; family Lacertidae; genus Podarcis; species Podarcis cretensis. The sequence goes on from NC_137177.1 coordinate 36,377,133, forward strand.
CCTCTTGGCTCGCTTCCTCAATCTCCCACCCTCCCTCCCTATTTTGCAGGTTTTCTTCATTGGCCTTGCTATGGACCATGGTTGGTCGCCGTTGAGAGGCCTGGTAGGAATTTTTCCACTTGGCAAATGGTTTTTGCCTACCTCGTAGCAATCGTCACAACTTTGTTAGGTTTGCAGTTAGGCATGAGGGGGGAGGAAAGCTGTGGCCATCACCTGCCCCTCCAAGCTTAAGGGTATTCTGTTAAAGGAATCTGGGGGTATGGATCTTGTCCAAAGCCCGGGGTGGGGCTAGGGCCATGACATGACCCCGATGGGAACACCAGGAGGAGCTTGAGTTGGTATGCATCAACGGGGCTCCTCCTTCTGGTGGTTTACCCTTACCGGACTCCTTGCACAACGGGCAGGAGTCAGTTATAGTCGGGTCCATTCAATGCCTAATCCAATACCGCTCACATTCTATAATCAATAAAGTTGTGGCCAAAATTTGCCCAATAACATTAACCTAATATCTGTGTCCTTGTGTGTGTTATTATTCAACGAGGGGGTGGTTTCAGGGTCTCGACACGCAACTACCTGAGAGCTTGTCCCTGCAGAGAGCTACAGCCAGGCTTCACCTCCAAGAGGTCATGAGAGGCCTAGCCACTTCCAGATTCTGAGCCATAATAATAATTAAAAAAGGAAACGCATGAAAACCAAATATGGCACCAAAAAGAATGAGACATAATTGGACTTAAAAACAAACAAACTTTCCAAGCAGATCACATATTGGTCTGATGCCCATAAAAACAAGTTGTAAATTTTTTGGCATTTGATAAGTTGAACAAGTGTCTAAATCTGAGGTCCCCTTTTGAGCTTGAGCTTTGGGAACAGCCAAAGATGGTCCCTTCAAACCGGATCATCGATACTGAGCAGCTAGTAAGGCCCCAAAGATCAAGAAAACAGAAATATTATTTGGATAGAAATATTCTAAAGTAGCTAGCTCTCCCAGCCCTCCCTCTGATTGTCACTGGATATAGCCAACAAACCAGCTGGGGTCGGACCCAAGCAGAATAGTGATACTATTGCTTTCCTAGATCTGGACACTATACATTGTTGATTCAGCCTGTAATTTTAAGAAACAGCCCCCAAACCCCTAAACCTATTTGTCTGCAAATTGGCATGCCTAGGGGCACCTATCTTGTTTTTAAAAATCACATAAACAATCATTCTGAAATTTTGTAGAATTCATGCCTTCGGGAGTGAACTAGCCTGCAAATTTCATCCAATTCTGTCCCATAATAAAAAGTCATAGATGTTCTGCTTTTTAAAAATAATCAAACTTAAAAGTAACTGAGCATATTATCCCTCCAACTACCTTTTGAAATGGGATGGGGGTGGAATTAACAGACTTGGATAGGAACCCTCCCCTATAAAAAACACACCAAACTGACCAGCTGATGAAGGGCTTTGGACTGAGGCTATTTTCCATACTGCCAAAACTAGGTCTGACCTGAATCATGTGGTCTGTGCTCCCCGTTACAACAAAACATATAGGAAACTGTTTTGATTTTATCACCTTCAACTCTTTTTAAAAACTATAGCTTGTCTCTAGCAAGCTTGATTTCCACTAAAAAATATTGGGGTGCATCTATAAAAATATAAAGCTATACCTCCACTGACACCCCCCCCCATTTAAAGGCCTAAAAGCTATGGTGGGGGTATGCACGCCATGTTCTTTTTTATTGCTGTAAATGTCAGTCATGCTCCAATGGAAAGCATCTTCAATTAGGGCTAGGCTTTGATTACATGCAAATTAACTCCCACTTTCTATTGCTGCATCACCTCAGAGAGAGTATATTCTTTTTTTAATAACCATATTAGTTGTCAAATGTCCACTGTAATTGCTTGCCATTAAAAGCTAACAGTCAATACAGCAGGCAATTAACAACATCAGCTTTTGAAGTTAATCAGGTATCTGTCATCTATTGATTTAAGCGCCATGCAGAGATTAAAAAAAAAAAAAACCACACACCCAACAACAACGGAAGATTTATTGAGATGCTACACCCTTTGTTACATCATGATTGGATGTTATAAACATACTCTAGTCTCTAGCAAGTGAATTTCGGTTTAAATGGGTTGTTTTGTTCAAATTAATAGAAGCGCTTTGCAATAGCAGCTGTTTGATGGGCAGCCCATCTGCTAATTTTGGCATCCATTCTTCTTTCATGGCAAGCACACCCTCTGTGCAGGTTGCCAGGAAACCCTGTTGCAAATCTCTCTCTCTCACACTCACAACACACCCTGCCAGAATCATTCCTGGACTGAGGAGGCCAAAAGAATCTGAGCTCTGCATACACCAGCCTTTGGGGGGGCTAATTTTAATGTTTAATGTTTTACTGTGTTTTTATATGCACTGTAAGATGCCCAGGGTGGCTTTGGAAACCCAGCTAGATGGGCAGGGTATAAATAAAATTATTATTATTATTATTATTATTATTATTATTATTATTATTATTATTGGAACAAGAAATGCAGAGGTCAGATGGGGGCACCAGTCATGTGAGAGACTTTGAGGTCAATCCTTCCTCTTTCCCTGAGCTAGTCCAGCATTTAAAGAGACAGGACACCAAGGCAATGCAAGTAAGCTCCATGGTTAGGACCCAGGTGAGCAGCAGGAAGCCACTGTCTGAAGGAAACTTATAGAATTGTAGGGTTGGAAGTCCAACCCCTGCAGTGCATGAATCACAGCTAACAACCTGAGGCTTTTGCTTTGAGTGTTTGAAGGGGTCTCTATCCCTCTCCTTCTTTCTCCTGCCACCCATCTCCTCCCTATCCCCTTTGCCCACTGGGACTGCTGCCAGGTTTCTGCCTGTGCTCAGAAGAGTCCACCACCCATCAGGACTTGAAGAAGGCAGCCCACCTCTTAGGCAAAGCAATTCCTGAGCCATAACATTTATATACTCCTTGAATGTAAAAAAACCCCCTTCCAAGCAGAATCATCCCACACACATTTCAAATGCTTTTCATTTCTAAGAGGAACATCTGCTTTGTCCAGACACATGTCAAAGCACTGTTCACACATGCATGCTCCTCACTCGCTGATGCCTTACCTGTGTGAAGCTGCATGAACAGAATTTTGCTATTAACCTCAGTTTAGATCAAAAAGAAAAAGCCTTTCAGTAACTGGTTCACAGTACAGTCATAATTGCTGGGCAATTATGTATATGCATGTGTGAACGCCCTGATCCACAAACTAATAAGCTGCCCCTCACTTGCAGTAGAAGGCAAATGCTTTGTGTTTCCATCTGTCAAGAGGCTGGAACAAGAGGATGCAAGGTGGCTGTCAAACAAAGCACATCCTGCTCCCTCCTTCTCTCTCACCCCTATAACATCATCATGCTTCAGGGTTTCCTCACCCTTACTTGTGAAGGAAGCTGTATTTTTAAGGTTTGGTCAGCTGCAAACACATACTAAACACCAGTGTGAACAAGCACCAACTCTTCAACATATGTTTTTCAGTTCCAACTGGCATCAGCTGTTAAGTGAAGCTTAACTGTTTTCTTTCAACAACTGGCCCTGGGCGGGGAGCAAATGCAGCACTCCAAACATCTCTGTTTAGGACTCTTCCCAGGACACTCCTTTACATTTCCCCAATCTGTACACCAACATGTCCATGCTAAAAGGAGTCCCAACTCCAGGGACCAGCTCAAATTTCATGCAGCTAATTATGAAAAAAAAATTGGCTTGACCACTGGTCACTTTCTCATCCAGAGCCAGTGTGGTGTAGTGGTGTAGTGGTTAAGAGCAGTGGACTCGTAATCTAGTGAACCTGGTTCGCGTCCCCGCTCCTCCACATGCAGCTGCTGGGTGACCTTGGGCTAGTCACACTTCTCTGAAGTCTCTCAGCCCCACTCACCTCACAGAGTGTTTGTTGTGGGGGAGGAAGGGAAAGGAGAATGTTAGCCACTTTGAGACTCCTTCGGGTAGTGATAAAGAAGGATATCAAATCCAAACTCTTCTTCTTCTTTATCCATGCCATACATTGAAAACACATGGCTTCCCCCCAAAGAAACCCAGGAACTATAGTTTGTTAACTGTGCTGGGGTTGTAGCTCTGTGAGGGGAAACAACAATTCCCACGTTCTTTGGGAGGAGCCATGTGCTCTAAATGGATAGTGGGTGGATGTGACCTGTCCAGATTTCACTCCACAGCAAACAGAATTTCACAGGAGGCACCAATGCGCAATGAGCAAAAGGTTCTGGTGTCTGACAGGGAGTTCAAATCCCAGTTTTTCCTTGAAGCTCACCTTCCTTAGCAATCATGTTGTCATGAGCCTAAAACTGAGAGGCCTCTTTTTGAAGAAAGCATGGGATAAGAATGCAACATTTGCAATGGTCTGCTTTGAAAACAATGCCTGCCTTTCCAGGGACAGCATTCATCAAAAGAACATAAGACGAGTCTGATGGATCAGACCAATGGCCATCTAGGGCAGCATCCAATTCTCACAGTGGCCAACCAGTTGCTTCAGTGGGAAACCCACAAGCAGGACCTGAGCCAAGAGTCCTTCCTGTGCTTTCCAGCAGCTGGTATTCAGAAACAGTGCTGCCTCAAACTATGGCCATCAATAGCCCTCTCCTCCTCCATGAATTTGTCTAAACCTCTTTTAAAGCCTTCCAGCTAGGTGGACATCACCATCTCCTGTGAGGGTCAGTTCCATAGGAGATGATGACTGTGGCAAAGTGTGTCTTCATGGCACCTGGGGTGGGGTGCAGAGAGTGACGTGAGGAGGATGCAGTAGGGCAAGCACATACCCTTCCAATTAGTCGGATTGGACTGATTTGAAGGGTGCATGCCTGTTGCATCCTTCTCATACTGCCCTGCTAGTGCTCCCCAGATATACAGTGGTACCTCGGGTTACAGATGCTTCAGGTTACAGACTCCACTAACCCAGAAATAGTGCCTCAGGTTAAGAACTTTGCTTCAGGATGAGAACAGAAATCGTGGTGTGGTGGCAGCAGGAAGCCCCATTAGCTAAAGTGGTACCTCAGGTCAAGAACATTTTCATGTTAAGAACGGACTTCCAGAACAAATTAAGTTCTTAACCCGAGGTACTACTGTATGTGCCTGGGGCCACCGCTCTGGCAGCCCCACCAACACTATGTCCCTTTGCCCAGGGGTGCCGAAACTTTTTTTCAAAGAGGGCCAGATTTGTTGAAGTGAACATGTGTGAGGGCTGACCACAGTTGTTGAGCTTTTTTAAAAATCATTTTATCCCAAAGTTGTTGGGCTTTTTTTAGGATTTTACCCCAGGAAATATACTGCCACCGGGGCGGATTAGATTGACTGGCCCCCAAAACGGACTTTGGACATGTCTGCCTTTGCCTGACTCCTATTGCAAGCCCACAACTTCCCTTCCCGCCCTCACTGGCTATCATTTGCCTTTGCACCCATCCCCTCTCCTCTAAAAGCCACACTTTAGGTTAAATTGGCAAAGAAGGAAATTAACTTTGCAACAGGGATAATCCGCCTGCAAGGCACTTCCCCCTAGCTCAGGCTTCCCCTCTTCACACTCGCATTTACAACTGAAAGACACTTTCAAAGCCCCCTTTAAATCTCTTAATTAATTTCCGTCTTAAGCAGCATTGTGTTAAAAAAAAGAAAGAAAGAAAATAAAGTGTGATATCGTAGTCTGCTGGCTGTCTCAATTAATTTCTTTTCAAATTGTGGAAATAAATGCAAGTCTCTTTTCATGCCTTGATGTGCTGAGTTGCTGAGAGGGACGACAGCAAGAAAACTGTCCCACTGACGGCAAAGAAAACTGTAGAGACCCCAACCAGACCAGATAGGTAGACTCCTCTTCTTCCCTCACACTCCACTCATGGTCGCGGGAGTGTTTTCTGAACTTCCTTTCACTTCAGGGCCTTTTTGCTTGAACAGGACCAGAACCTGGTGAAAGGTTTACAACGGTTAAGCCCAAACTCTCATCCTAGTGAATGACTGAAACTAGAAGGGCCATCCTGTTGGGTGGGGGGAATGAGGGCCTGTCCAGCCCAGTTTTCTGTTTGTGCCTTTGGAAAGTGGCCTTGCAGGCAGATCAGGAATCTGGGAAAGCAAAGAGTTTCACAGCAAACTATGAAGTAAGAGCTGTTGGACAGTGGAACGGTCTCCCTTGGGAGGCTGGGGTCTCTCCTTCCTTGGAGGTTTTTCAGCAGAGGTTGCATGGCCATCTATCATGGATGCTTTAGTTGTGATTCCTGCATTACAGGGGCTTGGACTAGATGACCCTTGGGGTCCCTTCCAACTCTATGATTCTACGAAATCTGGTTTAAGCCAGTTGTGCTTCACCCTGTTGTGGGTCCTGCCTCTTCAGAAGTGAGCTGGATATCGTCTTGATGGAAGAGGTGGCAGTGGAGGGATGGAAGTTTATAAAATTATGCATAGCATGGAGAGAGCAGCTAGAGAAAACATTTTCTCCCTCCCTCATAACACTTGTGGATATCCAGTGAAGATGCTTGTTGAAAGATTCAGGAAGTACTCCTTCACACAACACATATCTGAACTTTGGAACTCACTCCATCAGGAAGCAGTGAGATCATTCCTGCCTGAGATCATTACACCAGCTTGGACTGATTTACAAGAGGATTGGACAAATTCATGGAGAAAAGGGATATTGATGGCTGCCAACCACGAAGGCTATGCTCTGCTTTCACATTTGGAGGCAGCATTGCTTCTGAATACCAGTTTCTGGAAACCACAAGAAGGAAGACTGTTGTTTTTTTGTGCTCGGGTCCTCCCTACAGGTTTTCCCCAACTGTTCAGACCCTGCAAGGAGGCTGGACTAGATGGGCCATTAGCCTTATCCAGCAGGCTCTCCTGATGTTCTCATAGTCTCATGATGGGCAAGGGTCAGGTAAAGCAGTTCTGGCCAACGACAGCACTGTCATGTGAGACGCCAGGAAAGAGTGACTGAGAACAGACCACATGATCACAAAGGCAATCCTGGGTCTGAGAAATGACAGCACCAAGTCTCATGCAGAGAACCAACAGATGTTGGTGCAGAATCTGAGCACACGTTTTCGAGCTGCTGCTTTTGCTGTGGCCTCACAAAACCTCCCGTGTGGCCTATTTATACCCTTTTGCTATCAGCATGGCAGAGCAGGCCAATTGGTTGAAACTAAACACCTGCAGGGCATGAGAAACCCCTGCCCTCCCACATCCTAGCTCAGGAGACATTTCCCATGGCAAGAGGAGATGCGGAGAGATGCTCATTCAGCTGTGCGAGGACCACCAAGGCATGTGCACGATTGTGCATTAGCACATCCAGGCAGCAGCAGCAGCAGCAGCAGCAGCAGCAGCAGCAGCAGCAGCAGCAGCAACTGACATCTATTCAGCTTTTATCCCTGGATCCCTTACTGGATTTGGGTGAATTTCCAGCGCTGCTGTGTTGCTACTGCTGTGGTGGTTTTTCCACACCAGTTCATCATTAGAAAACCAGGCCTTGCATGGGGAACATCCCTAGCTATGAAAAAGGCAGATTCCATGCTAGGGATCATAAAGAAAAGAATTGAAAAAATAAATAAATGCCAGTATTATAATGCTGTTAATACAAATCTATGGCGCAATGACTTTTGCATTACCTCAAAAAGGATACTGTAGAGTTGGAAAAGGGCAAGCAACATGATCAAGTGGACCTATGAAGAAAGGCTGCAGAGTTTGGGACTTCTTAGTTTAGAGAAAAGGTGAGGAAGATACGATATGATAGACACTTATAAATTTATGCATGGAGAAAGTGTGTAGAAGAGAGTATTTCTCCCTTGCTCATAACACTAGAACTTGTAGTCATCCCATGAAGCTGCATGTTGGAAGATTCAGGACAGATAAAGGAAATGACTTCTTCATGCTACACATAGTTAAACTATGGAACTCACTGCCACAGGAGGTAGTGATGGTCACTAACTATGAAACTTAGGAACTCTGTTTTTTTGAGAGAACAGGATACCTTGTGGGCCTAACAATATCCAAACTTTTCTTTTTGGAGGGGGGTAGAAGTATAGTCTGCTCCTTCCCTCCTGCCCACCACCCAGAGGAGGGCTTGGGCAGGGAGCACCCCTTCCAGAATGTCCCTTGTTCTGTTCAAACCTAGTTTCTCACTGGCAGCATGAAACCTCATCACAAGGCTACCTGGACTGGAGATAACTTTGAGCAAACTTCCTCAAGCATCATCTAGAATTAAGCTTCACAGGTCAGTTCCCACCTCCGCATTGACCTCTGGGCCTGGTATATTGCCTTCCCCTCTGCCTCTGGGTCATGCCTCCCCACTCATTGCAGCAGGTCTGGGTTTAGACACAGAGTCCTGTTGCTGTCATGCCTCGTTTCAGCCATGTTCCCTGTTGCTTTACAAGACATGGACACACTTTTTGTTGCCATTGACAACTCTGAATATATCCAGGAAGGATGCCTCCTAAACAGAACAACTTTACAAACACATTAATAGAAAGAATAACTGTGCAATCCTTGTCCTCACCTGTCGGTCACAGCCAAATAAAAATGCATCCCATCATTTATTTACACCCCACAGTTAAGCTGCCTCTCAGTGTACCCCTAGAGAGGTCATTATCCAATATTATAGCCTAGGAGCTTGAAAACGGCCCTGGGCTGTGCCAGGGGTCTTCTGCAACACTCACTTTCCCACTCACCAGCCTGCTATTCTCTTGGTGCAGTGTGCTGGCAAGACCTGCCCCTGTGCTGGATCTAAGTTGATAAGCATTTCCTGCATTGATAGGTAGGAATGATTTCCTGCTGCTTTCCGTACTTTCTGCACAGGTCAAAATCTCTCTCTCTCTCTCTCTCTCTCACACACACACACACACACACCTGGCAAGACCAATCTGCCATAACCAGTAACCAGCAGTGCAAGACTCATTGCATTAATTGAAATCAATGTGTGAACTCCAGGCCTCTGGCCTCAATTCCCCCTTGGATCCTGATCTTCCAGATGCGAAAGCTCCCTTCCTCGTTTGCTCCTTTTTTGCTAATTATTAGCTATACAGCATGTAGCCATTGTGTGTGTCTAGTGCTGCATGATGAGTTCTCTCTCTCTCTCATGCACACACACACACACATGCACGCACGTGCACACACACACACACACACACACACACACACACACACTGCAAGCTCCCTCATTCCCAAGTTTCTGCTTCTTGGCCTGGCTTGACAGTTGCTCTCTGGGCACACAACTTGCTAGTCAACCCAGTGCTTTTTTCCTGGGAGCACTCAAGGGTACGCAATACCAGCATCTATTTTTCTAGAAGAAAAGCCCCGAGTCAACCCACATTGGCAGTGACCTTGGAAAGCCAAAATAGGGTTGGTGGGTATTGTTCAAGGAAGATGGGTGGTGCTACCAGCCGTCACATAACTCCCTCCACCACAAGCACATTGCTCTGAACCAACCCACCTCCCAGTGCATTTTTGGGTAGAGGAGAAGTGAGGAAAGGCCAGCCCTGACATTCCCAGGGAGAAGCAGGAGAGAGAAGGGGCCTGCATTCCTCTCCAGATGCTCCTCGCTGCCTTTGCCATGATTGATGCTCCAATCCCACAGCCTGGCTGTGCATTTCCACGTCTGCCTGGAAGTGAGGATCGAACACACTCAAATCTCACCTTGAAGAAAGTCATGGTGGCGCCATCCTTCACCGCCCCATATTCGATTTTGGTTTGCTTGGCCAGGTCGTCTGCCGAGTCGATGGGTGACTCCATCCTTTCCACGGTCAGGAAGGCAGCCAGGTTGGCCGTGTAGGAGGAGATGATGATGAGGGTGAAGAACCACCAGATGCCCCCAATGATGCGGGTGGAAAGGGCTTTGGGCATCAGCTCAGAGCCTGGGAGGAAGGAGAATAGGGTGAGAGTGGAACAGACTGGAAGGAAGTGCAGGAAACACACACCACCTTTTACACACACACACACACACACACACACACACACACACCTCAAACCTTATTCATTGACACATAGAACTGTAGAATTTAAAGTGGCCCCAAGCAACCCCCTGCAACACAGGAAGCGCAGCTAAAGAATCCAACCTCTGTTTAAAGACCTCCAATGAAGGGGATTCGGCCACCTTCCGAGGGAGTCTGTTCCACTGTCAAACAGCTCTTAATGCCAGAAAGTTATTCCTAAGATTTAGACAGAATCTCATTTCTTGTCATTTGAATCCACTGGTTCAGGCCCTACCCTCTGGGGCAGCAGAAAGCAAGATTGCTCCATCTTCCATGGGGCAGCCCTTCAGGTATTTGAAGATGGCTATCCTATCGCCTATTTGTTGCTGAATTGTAACTGTTGCACAAATTAATCCATTTTAAGAACGGAAATGAGCCAGACTGCTGTGCTCAAAGAAATAGTCGTTTACCTTGTAATGCTCCCAGACCCTGCCGCCGCTGCCTCCCCCCCCTCCACCAGCTCCTGCTTCTGACCTTGGGCACAGCCAGCAGTTGATGAGGAATTTTCAAACCAAAGTAATTAACGGAACAGCTTTCATGTGATTTAAATAGAAAGCCGCTTGTGAACTTTTATGGGTGTTTTGTTCTACCGTTTAAAATAATAATAAAAAGAGGCGCTTCTTTTATACAGAGTGGTTTTTCAGAAGGGCTCACTCTAGGGAGAGGCTTCAAATGCACAGGCATTTTTTAAAAAGTATCCAATTTGGGGGTGGGGTGGGGAGAGAAACAATCAAGGGTCTAAATAGCAGTTGGAGGTAGGAAAATATGTTGTTTTTTTAAAGGGTATAACGGCCCTGTAATGACTTTGAGTGAGGAGGGATGAAGGACATTAAGGGCTCCTTTATTTTGGTACTGGCCCCTCCTGGTGCCTATTAAAAGAAGAAGCTTTTTGTGTGTGGGGCGGGGGGAGCTGCTGCTACTGCCCTCTAAGGACATCTCTGGTCTGGAATTGGGGGATCAAAAAGTCAGCTAAATCAGGGCAGGATTAATTTTTTTTTTGGGGGGGGGGGGAACAGTACCACCCAGGCTATGCAGACAGTCCAGAGACCCCAGACTTATACTAATACTAAAATTTATTAGTCAGTTTTTTTGCCATGGTAACTCAAAGTGGCTCACAAAACAACCTACAACCTTCCCCATACATGTGTTAAAACCGGGGGAGGGCATTAAAACATCCCACCCACTCTAAAAGGCCATAGATAGCTAAAGCCAAAGTCTTGGTTTGAAAGGAATGTTTCTGCATGACACCTGAAGATGTATCATGATGGCATCAGGTGAATCTTCCTGGGGAGAGCATTCCATGAATAGGGAGCCACCCTGAAAAGGTCTGTTCTCATGTTGGCACCCTACAGACCTTCTGTGGGAGGGACACATGGAGAAGGACCTCAGGTGATGATTGCAGGGTATGAGCCTGTTCATATGGGACGAGGGCGTCCTGAGCCATATAAGGTCAAAACCAGCACTTTGAATTGGGCCCCAGAAACTATTGCAGCCAGATCAGGATTGGTGTTATGCCCTCAGACCGTCTTGCTCACAGGAAGCAACCTGGCCACAGAATTCTGCACCAGTTTCCAAACCATCTTCATAGATGAAGAACACAGAGCATTGGAGGGCCAGGACATCGGAGACTCGGGTTCTGAGCTTCAGGAGGTGACTTCAGCTTGTTTTTATTTTATTTTAAGGTTTTTATTTTTCAATATATATTAAACAAGGCTGGATTGTTGAGCCCACAGAGGCATCCTGTAGATGCTGGGCTAGTTAGAGCCACATTCTGCCCCATGCCACACCCTTGCTGGGCTTGACCATGTAGCATTTGATGCCAGTGTGCATCTAGTCACTTGATAATCTAATTGCTAATCTCTATCCTCTGGCCAAATTCTGATATATTATCCTCAAGTTGTTAAAATCTCCTGATTTCACCATCATTGGCAATTGGCAAAAATGGGAGAGATTTCAAGGTTTTCAGGAGGGAGTGAAAGAGAAGTGACTGGAGACCACCACCATTATTATTATTATTATTATTATTATTATTATTATTATTGCTTAGCCTTTGTCCCAAGGTCCAAGGTAGGCCAAAGATCTCGCCCACTAGCAGGCAGCTCCTCCCTCTCTCCCCATGTGGACATCCACCTCCTTGGGAGAAGGGAGGCCTGCAGGGATAGGGAATCATTGTAGGGTAGCCAAAAGATAGAGAAGAACTGCCTCCTAGGTTTAGCGTGGTTCAGATACCAATAAAATAAAAGGTCATGTTATAAACCTTTCAAAATGAGTGCCTAGTGCTTCTCCTTTTTCCTGAGGCTTTTGTACTCAGTGGACTTGCAAGTATGAGAGAGCGAGGCAGACCCACGAGGCTACAATCCTAGCATTGAAGAAGTGGTTCTGAATCCAAGGGCTGCATGCAACCCCAGAACCCCATTTGGTGAACCGAAACAAAAACCAGTGTGGAGATGCAGCTTGTTTTACAAAGCAAGTTCTGCAAGACACCTGGATTTTTGCCTCTGGAGACATATAGCAAGAACCATTCCCCATCCTTTCTCAGAGTTTCCTGACTAGCCCACAGTGCTGATTTGCTTCTGGGAACTGCCTTAGACTGAGTCGGACCCATTTGCCCATACAGCTCAGCATTGCCTACACTGACTGGCAGCAGCTCACTCATCAGAATTTCAGGTGGGGACTCTCCCAGTCCTACTTGGAGATGCCATCAGGGATTGAACCTGAGCAACCTCACGATCATAGGAAGGTGTCTTATACTCAGCCAGACCACTGGTCCATATAGGTTAGTATTGCCTACTCTGACTGGCAGCAGATCTCCAAGAAGGGTTCTTTCCCAGTCATACCTGATGCTTGGGAGCTTCTGTATGTAAAACAGATGCTCTACCACTGAGCTATGAGGTGAGCGGCCCAGGCAGCAGAGGTAGATCCCAAGGGCAGTAAACCTGCCCTGGGCTGGTACAGCTCAATTAATGGGCAGAGCCACCAGTGAGGTGATGGATTTCGGCCCCTGGCTTCCATGAGGCTGTGTTGTCAAGCACTCAGGGGAGAAGGAGGAAGAGCGAGTTGGCTCCGTCATGGCAGCACCCGAGAGCCTCCTCAGCGGAGGAGAGACAGAAGCGAGTCTTGACAAGCACTCCTGTAATTGTTAAGAAACAGACTCCACCATTTCAAAACCAATGTCTTTGCTTGTCATCGTCTGATGACAGAAACTCCCCGGCTGCCTCGCGACAAAAAGGGAGAGGAGGCGCAACATTATTTCTCTTGCTCCAGAGGCAATTTTTTCTCTCTTTTGACAAGCGCAACTACGTTTATCTTGCACCTGTCAACACACAAACACACACACACGCAGGTACACACCAAACAAGAGTGGCTTGCGGGAGGGGGGTGTTTGCTCAGGGGAGGGGGGGCCTACCTTGCTGCATCAGCGCTCCCATGCCGAACCAGAAGCTGTTGAGGAGGGTGAAGTTGTTCTCCACGATGTCCGAGCCTGGGTTGCAGGGGTGGGCGTCATACCATTCGTAAGGGCTAAACCTGCAGGGAGAGAGAAGGCGGGCATCGAGGGAGGACTCCTAACAGAAGAGGCTGGTGCAAAGAACAAACCAGCTTCAGAGGCAGCTGGCACAAGTCTGGCACTAATCCAGCTGGTCAAGGGCTATCTGGGGCTCATACATTTTTGTCTGTTACAGAGGAGTGCAGGGGGTCAGGGACCTTTGTGTGAGAGAAAGGGGGGGGGAGAGAAGTGCCTCTTTCATGTGTTTTCACCCTCCTTGCCCTTTCTTGTTCAGTTGACGTCTGCCATTCAGGACGGACTTTTCTTAGGATACCATTGCCATGCATGGCACTTGATAGAGTTGCAGGAGCAAATGAAGGCAAATCCCTGTCTGGAGAGGATTGCATATGCCTTTACATTTTAGAAATCCCTTTCTTTTTGAGTAGCCATATCATCCCTGTTTAATGATGATGATGATGATGATGATGGTTGTGTCATTGGTGGACTGGTGCTTTCCTGAGGACAGGTCTCTGTCTGCCCTGACCAGCTGACAGTCTAAGATTTGACACTGAGAAGGCAGTGGGGAAGCCTGTGAGTGGGGTGGAGTCAGGGATAAAAAGGGGGTGATGACAATAACCTCTCTTAGCCGTGGATCAGGTCCTATACCAGCTGCCCCAAGATTGCCACTTTTGTTTTACTGGTAGTTTCCAACAGAAGGGCAGAGCAGGTGACCTGCTTCCCCTATCACCCAAATTTGGCTTACAGAGCTACATACAGTCATACTTTGGAAGTTGAACAGAAGCCATTCCGTTCGGCTTCCAAAATGTTCGGAAACCAAAGCTCCTGCAGCCAATCAGAAGCCCCGTCAGACGTTCGGCTTCCAAAAATAGTTCGCCGAAACGTCCGACTTGCAAGGCGTTCGGGATCCAAGGTATGACTGAATTGACTCCCCCTTCGAGCATCTCAATGATCAGGCCAAGATGACAGTGGTAGGCCTTTTCCAGGAAGCCTTGGCTGGCGTTGTCATGTAACATTCTCATCTCTGCTCCTTCCTCTTGCTGCAAAGATCCAATCAAAGCCAGACCAGTTAAAGGTGGATTTGAGGAAGAATGCAGGACCTTTGGAGAGCCTTACTCACATTTTCCAAAGGTCCTCCATTTTGCAAGATAATTAAATTAAATTCTGCATAATTGGCATAATTGCTTCGGAACCAAACAAATTAATTAGCATTGCAATTTCTCCCTCTGTGATTCCCCCTGGCTTTACAACAGCCTCATCTCCTCCAAACACTCAGCTGAAATGGAAATGGAGAGATCTGCAAAGAGGAGGAGGAGGAGGAGGAAGAAGGAAGGAGGAGGAGGAGGAGGAGGAGGAGCTTTGGCACATTTTATTATTTTGTTTCATTCATTTCCTGGTGTGTAAGCAGATACCACATTCTTGAATGACAGAGGGGGGGCTTTGGCATTCCCAGACAATAAGGACCCTCTGTATTTGCAAAAACAAAGTCATGGCCCAATCCAACACCCCCCCAAGCCCCTCCAAATACAGAACTTCACGCCTGCTGGTGTGTGGCAGCAGCAGCAGCAATAGCAGCGGGGCTGTCCTGAAACCCCAGGCGTCAACGCACAGCCAGCCACAATTAAACGTTGTCATTCATGTTGCTGCCTTGACTACACTACAAAGCAACACCAGGCAAAAGTGGCCACCTAGAAGGTATCATTCTACATCTCTAACCTCAGCGACATTTGGTGGATTCAGGCTGCAGCTCCATCAATAAGCTTCAAAGCCTTATTAAAAGCTCTGATGGATCAAAACACTGCCATTTTGGGTCTCCAAGCAGCCACAGAGCTGGTTTTAAGCAGCAGTGACCTATGGTGGAACTGATGGAGGCCTTTATATGGTGGGGAGGCAGGGGGAGGCCGGTTTATTTCAAGAGAGGCTCATGCCTTTGAATTAAGGTGTGCCAATTTTGGCAACATTTCCCCCCTGCAGGCTAGAATTCTGGAGCTGGGCAAGGGTCAAGAGTGAAAATGTTCCCTATTATTGCTGGGGGCGAAAGATCCAATTTCCTCCTTCCCATGTCCTGGGACCCTCTCTCTGCACCCTCTTCTGCCCAGAACCATCTGTGCACAGCCTTAATTATGCAGAAGACCAGGTGCTGCTCAAAGAGATAGATAAAAGCCAGGAAGGTTTAGAGGGGAAAGTTACAGTCACAGGAACTTTAATTGAAACCAAGCCAAGGGGAGAAATTGCGCTTTGCTCTGAAATACACTCACACACACTCATGTGACTTGGGGTTTATTTTGCCTGGAAATCTGTGCAGATGAAATCATCAAAGAGCAAATGTGGATGGAAAGACAGAGAGGCAAAACTAAGCGGAAGAATGAAAAGCAGAAAGTAATTCTCTCCCATTGTGGCCTGGCACAATGCAAAAATGGAGTGGAATTAATTCATTCTTTATAAGAATTTTAACTGTTGCCCCAAGGCCAGACAGGGAGTGTGTAGCTAAATCAGGTTTAGAATCTATTTCTCCCAGATTATAGTCTATCCCCCAGAAAACTTATTCTCTTCGTCTGCTCTTTTCCCCTTTTGAGCGGCTCTCTTGCACCGGGACACTCTCTTGAGGACTAGCCACTCCACAAATATCAGGTTCTTTGGAGATGACTCTCCTCAAAATTAGTGGCTAACCCTCCTGCATTTTCCCCAACCCCTTTTTAAAAGCAGACTTCTTTGCCAATCCAGATGTGCCAGAGCAAACAAAGAGTCAGCCTTCCTCCCTGCGGAGCTGATTTTGACAAGTGCATTACATGAAATTAGAGTATTAGGCACTAAGCTCAGGTAATCGCCTCCAAATGCTGTAATGGCCCCAGGGAGCCAGCAAAGCATCATAAAAGCCGGAACACCGGGGCTAATGGAGATAATGATGCTGCCACCGCTGTGGTTCCATTCTGCCTCCCTCTCTCCTCTCAGATCCCAGCCTGGACAGGCTATTTTCTGAAGGCAGGAACAGAGCTGACCCAGAGGGGATGGCCAGGGCCCCCAGCACCCACCATGCCCCCCCCCACTTCTCCCAATTATATCCTATTAACCCAACATGGGGAAGGAGGCCAGCAACCTCCCTACCTGCTACCAGCAAGAGACAGACAATTGCCTTTAACTGTGGGATGTGCTTTTCCCCGCTAAAGGTGGCTGTCTCCTGCACAGGGCTTGCAGCGTGGAGTTTCCCATTGCACCAAATGCCTGCCATTAGCAACCGGGTCAGTGCCCTCCTCCACTTATTTTTCAGGACGTGCTGGGCTATTGCCATTGCTCATTGCGTGTGCACTGGGAATGGGGGCAGGAAGCTATGGGGACTGGAGCCAGGACTGGCTGCCACAGACAGAGGAGGGGAGACCCTTTGTATGGCTGCTCTTTCCTCAAGTGCCATAAAAAAGGGTAAAGGACCCCTGACAGTTAAGTGCAGTCGCAGACGACTCTGGGGTTGCAGTGCTCATCTTGCTTTACTGGCCAAGGGAGCTGGTGTTTGTCCGTAGACAGTTTTTCCGGGTCATGTGGCCAGCATGACTAAGCCGCTTCTGGTGAAACCAGAGCAGTGCATGGAAACGTCATTTACCTTCCCACCAGAGTGGTATCTATTTATCTACTTTCACTTTTTGGCATGCTTTCGAACTGCTAGGTTGGCAGGAGCTAGGACCGAGCAATGGGAGCTCACTCCATCAGGGGGATTCGAACCGCCGACCTTCTGATCGGCAAGTCCAAGAGGCTCAGTGGTTTAGACCACAGCACTAAGTGCCATCATAGAATCATAGAATCATAGAGTTGGAAGAGACCACAAGGGCCATCGAGTCCAACCCCCTGCCAAGCAGGAAACGCCATGGTGGGAGTCAAAGTGGTACCCCTACACACAGACACCCTATCCCTCAAAAATGAAGGGACTTAGCATTCAGGGGGGAGAGGAAGGGATTTCCCCAAAGTTCTCTTAAGGGGTTGGCTTGTTCTCTGAGAAAAGATGACTGGCATATGTGTATGCAGGCTACCTGAAAGGCCGTCTTCTCCCATACCAACTTGCCTGGGCTCTGAGATCTTTAAGGGGGACCTTTCTCTCAGTTCTGCCACCCTCACAGGAGTGCTTGATGGAGACACAGGAGAGGGCCTTCTCAGTGGCTGCTCCTAGACTTTGGATCTCGCTCCCTAGCATAGGAGCCGAATCCTAGGGACAGAGTTCCTTTTGGCACCCCTTGTAGCTGGTGAGCTCCTTACCTGGCTATCACAAATAGCACGCAGCTCACTCCCAGGTAAGCAAGGAGGATGTACATCCAAATGTCAGGAGACAGAGGGTTCAGGAAAGAGAAGACACTGGGGTTGGTCCCATTGGCCTTCCGGTAGAGAATGCTGATCCCCAGAGTCATGAAGGGCTTGGAGAAGTCAATCGCTTTCTCCCGGACATGGGTGATGGTAAGCGGAGCGACAGCCAGGTCAGCTTTCTGTGGAGCAGGAGAGAGAGAGGGAGAAGTTGTTAGAAATGGAGGAAAAGGGTGGTGGGCAAGGCTCTTGGGTCTCTCGAGTCACAATCTTGTTTCCCCAAGGACTGCTATGAAGATCGATGTCTTGGGAATTTCTGGCCCACAGGTCAAATCAGGCCTCACAGTTGGGCCTGCAATGCCATCCCCCCCCCCCAGCCACACCCATCTAATGCCATGTGATGTCCAATATGAGTCAGGTAAACCTGCAGCTGCAAAGGAGACATTGGCAGCTTCAGAGCGCTGCCCTGGTGTTCCTTTGCAAACTCTGCATGCATTCTGGGTAGCTTAAAATTTAGCCCTGAATGGAAGCTGTGCTATTGGGATTGGATTCACTTGGCAGCTTCTGAATCAGAGTTCCCAAATGTCCTAACACACCCTTCCCCAAGCCAGTGCCCTCTGGGTGTTCTGGACCACAATGGCAAGCTAGCTGGGGCTGATAGGAGTTATAGTCCAGAACACCAGGAAGGTAGCAGAGTTGCCCTAGGAACTCAAGGGTTGAAATCACATCCCTGTTCTTATCCCTTTTGGTTTTTTGTGGGGTCTATAAAGTGTCTCAAAGGAAAGTTAAGAGAAAATTATACTTTGGTCTGATTGGCACAAATGCTTTTGATAAGGAAGACAGACACAGCAGGACCATCCCTGTTCTTCCCATAGCAGACCCAAACTACTGGTTCTCCATTCATGCCAGGGACTGTGGCCACTCCACCCTTTCAGTGGCCATTAGTGTTCATTGATGCCAAGGTGGATGGATGAGAATAAGGTTATCTATGACTACTAGCCAAGATGTTCATATTCTGTTTCCACAGTTGGAGGCAGTAATGTTTCTGAATACCAGTTGCTGGAAACCACAGGAGAGGAGAGGGCTGTTGTGCTGGGATCCAGCATCTAGTTGGCCACTGTGATAACAGGATGATGAACTATATGGGTTATTGGCCTGCTCCAGCTGGCTCTTTTTGTGTTCTTAAGAATGCATTGCATTTGGGGAAATTGCTGCAAAAATGCATATATCAGGAGAAATGTGCACAAAGAAGCAGTTGTTTCATGCATACTTTTTAAAAGTTTGCAAATGGGGTGAAAAGAACTTAAGATAGGAAAACAATGATAAACTGAGAGAAGTAGGAATTGACCAGTTCACTCATTCCTAGGCTACAGGAACAGCAAAAGTATACCAAGGTGGAAAAGGAGGGAACATCACATGTATACTTTAGATATTAGATAAACTAATTGTCTGCACCACTGGGAGACAAGGTAAATAATGCATATTTTATTGATTTTACTGGAGAACACAAGAGACCGTGGAGAAGAAGATACTTGGTTGTTAGTTCCAGCAGATTTCAGCAGATGACTGGCAAAAGATTCATAATGGCTGATTCCAACATTATGTTCCTTCCTGGTGGGAGAGCAGGACAGTCTTCCCACCACACAGGGAACTGGAAGGTCACCCAAGAAGTAACGTGGACAATCTGATCACAGCATGTCTCAAAATGGTCAGCTGGATAACTGCTTTCCATTCCAGCTTTTTATTCTGCCCCACGTACATCACCATTGACAACAAAATTTGATCATGCCCATGTCTGTCTAGTTACCAGCCTTCACCAAAACAATGGCTTGTTTGAACTTCATTCTCTCCTGCCCTCCTGGTTTGCAGCTGCAAGTGTCTGTTAAAGGATCCCATTCCCCAAATTCAGAATTGAATAAAAGGGATAGACGGCAGTGCAAAAATTGGCATGCAAGTCAAGACTGCTAAAGCCACATCTCCAAAGTCATTTTTTTCAAAAGGCTATCAAGAGATGCACAAACATAACAAGATAAAAAAAAAAAGCCTAGATCAGATCACATTTAAAGACATCTAGGTTGGAGGCACAAAGCCAGCCTGAGAATTTTCACCAATCCTACTAGAACTCTTTTCGCTCTGAGAAATTCATTCCAAGTGTAACACAGCAATGTCTGACAATGCGTCTTCCCTGAGAGAGTTTGTGAAGATCTCTACATATGTTTTGCCTTCAAATTTACCTTCCTTTCGGGTCGGCTGAATCAAAATATTTAGTGGACTCAGGCAAACATAAAGAGGCAAAGATAAACTGTGTGTTTCAGGAGTTCCTTCCCATCCTCTGGGTCCTTGTTTTCTCCATGCCAAATTCCTGCAGCTCAGAACATACAGGGCATAGAATCAGGGCATATCTTGAAAGCTTGCCCCTTTCCATCTGAGGGCAGTGATTTTGCCCGCATCTGCACTAAACAATCTCTCAGCATCAGGTGCAAAAACATTCCCAAACCAGGTAGCTGTAAGGACATAAATTGCTGGAATTTACTGTCAATAAATGCTCTGTTTATGGCGAAAGCATTAAATCAACTGTCAAATCATCCCCCAGGAACAGAGATTAGGACTGAGCTGCAGTTATCAGTGGGGAGGCATTTCTGTTCAAGAAAAACCCTCCGTTTTTTCTGTGTTCTTTATGCCAAGTAGAAATCACAGAGAACAGCTTATATTGGTGCAAAATGTCCAATAAGGACAAAAAGATGTAGCCGCTTTTGATACAAGCCTCTTCTGCGGTAGGAGTGTCAGAACAAGGCTACCTTGAAGCTATAAGGAACAGAAGGCAGAAGGAATTATGTGTCATGAAGAGTTTCTTTTGAATAAGTTTTACTGATGCAGTTCACTGTCCTGGGGTGTTACAATGGGCAGCAGCTGAGGTGGCTTCAGCAAAAGATGAATTCATGGATAGAAGATTAACCAAGCTACCATCCCTGATAGATACATGAAGAACCACACCCAGGATAGCAAATTTCTGAGTACAGTCGTACCTTGGAAGTCGAACGGAATCCGTTCCGGAAGTCCGTTTGACTTCCAAAATGTTCAGAAACCAAAGCGCGGCTTTTGATTGGCTGCAGGAAGCTCCTTCAGCCAATTGGAAGCTGTGGAAGCCCTGTCGGATGTTCATCTTCCAAAGAATGTTCACAAACTGGAACACTCACTTCTGGGTTTGTGGCGTTTGGGAGCCAAAATGTCCAAGTACCAAGGCATTCGGGATCCAAGGTATGACTGTACTAGATACCGGGGGGGGGGGGAGGCAAAGAAGAGAGGGCACTGGTTACCTTTATGCCTTTCTTGTGAAAATCCCAGGTGGTATCTAGCTGGAATCAAAATGCTGTTCTAGGTGGATCTTTAAGACCAAAGACCACAACTTTAACCTTCTGCTATTTGATAGGATCATCTATGGATATGCCGTTCATTAACCACAAGCAAAAGTGAGTTTTGCACAACACCAAAGAATCCTATATACCCAAACCTATAATGAATATGAAGAAAGCCAATTCCCACATAACCACATAATTTAAGAATGTAAGAAGAGCCTGCTGGATCCAGCCAATGGCTCGTTAAGTTCGGCATCGGGTTCCTCCAGAGATTTCCAGCAGCGTCCCAAGGTGTCAATGCTCAGGCATGAAGATCTGTGGAGAAGGTCCCCTTCAACCGCAAGTTGTTTGGGGATGCAACAGAGGAGGGGTGGAGCTGTGTCCCTGATCTCCTCCTCCTTCTCCTCCTCCTTCTTCCTGCATTTGCAGGATCTCGCTGTCTTCAAAGGTTAGCATCTACATTTTTGAAAATTGTGTGTGAAATGAATGGCCATGGTGTGGGATGGTCCTCTGAGCCAGCTGGGGATTTTCCCAGCTGCAGGAGGAAATGGCCATTTTGCAGGGTGGGGGGAACTGAGCACATAAACCTTCCAAGGCACGAGATGTTCTTGCTTTTGTTGCTTCAGGCCAGCCTCAAAACAAAGGACTTTCTAAAAAGCTGTTTTTTCCCTTAAGGCTGCACTGCCTGTGGCCAGACCTGCCAGGATCACACAGCGGGGGGCAAAGTAGAGTCCCTGCAATCCCAAAATGCAAGTGCTGACAAATAAAGGGCAGCACCACTGGTTGTCCTCATCTTCACATCACAGGCCACCTGTGGTGTGAAACAGTGTGCCTTGGGCAAGTCACGAGTTACGTGACTCATTGACTTTCTACACAGGGGGGAAAGTTGTGCATCAAATGATGTGCTGACCAAGTCAGGTCTCTTGACAGAGAACAAGCATCACAGCTTTCTGCAAGCTTCCACAGAACTCAGGCATTTGGCCTGAAGTTACAGTGAACCCCCCTCAACAAACACTGCAAAAGGATATCTATAGGATGCATCTATAGTTTGCTCAGACATGCACCTAAACACACTGACATTCATACTGTGGATGGCAGTGCACACACAACAGCAGTCCTCACACCAAGCCCCAACTATTGGAGGAAGGCTTTGCTTTATTGTTACATTTATATGACAACTTTTCCTCCAAGGAGCTCAGGGCGGTGTACGTGGTTCGCCCCCTCTTCCTTTAATCCACCAACAACTCTGCAAGGCAGGCTACACTGAGAGCAGTGACTGGCCCAAGGTTACCCAGTGAAGTTCATGGCTGAATGGGGACTTGAACCTTGGTCTCCCAGGTCTCAATCCACCACTGTAATCACTACATTGCACTGGCTTTTTAGAGTAGTCTGACTTGGAAGAAATAAATGCTGCTTCCTGGCTGGGCTGATGCAGTGCTGTGTATGTACATCTTTCTCCCACTCTTAAACCCAACAAATCAATTGCTAAGGGCAGTGGCGTAGCGTGGGTTATCAGCACCCGGGGCAAGGCAAGTAATTTGCGCCCCCTAACCCATGAATTTGTGCCCCCTAACCCGTGGATTTCCCTAACCCCCAGATGTTGCGCCCGGTGCGGCCGGGCCCCCCTGCACCCCCCACGCTACGCCACTGGCTAAGGGAGACATTCCGTGGGGTCGGTGGATGTAAAAGAGAGAGCCTCCCCCCACTTTGATGCCTCCAAACTGCATTCAGAGGGTAATTATGCCATTAATTATTTTGTTCTGTTTTACAGGTTCAGTCTGAGGAGGCCTCTGAATTGAAATTTGCATGGAAGACACTTCAGTGGGCTGGGAAATTAGAAGTCCCTCAGATTGCATTATTTTCTTCATGGTATTATTAGAGCATCAAGAAATTGATGCCGTTCTGGAGCCTCATGTGACTTCCTGCACACAGCAGCCCAGATTAATCACCAAATGGTTAAAATAAATGGTGAAAGGTGGATCTCCTATTAATAAAAGGATTATTAAAAAGACATCTTTCCCATAGGGAAGCAAGGCCCCTTTTGCTCTCGTGTTATTGTACTACACCAACTGATTATCTGCGTAAAATGGTGCAAGCTGTCAGAACCATGGTTCCTGTAAAATGACAGTAGCCAGGCCAGCCGCAGCCATGGCAGCCAGGTTTTAGGATCTGTGGCTCCTGCCTCCCTTCTGCCCCGATACGGTGCACAGCTCTGAGCAAAGTCATTTACAGTTTCAATTAAAACGGAACCCACTTAGCATTGCAGGGGGGTAATTAATGTTTGTGGAGTGCTTTGAGGGACTCCGATAAAAAGATGCTCTCAACAGGCAGGTGGTAATTACTGTTTGAAAGTGCTCTTACGAGCGTGGTTGCTTTTTTAAAATTGCTGTTTCAAAGCGTTTCTTCTTTTGCAAAGTGACTTTGTACCTGTTGCTTGTGCGAAACACGTTGGCGTGTGCTCGTCCACAAGTGCCAGTGTGGTGTAGTGGTTAAAGTGTCAGACTAGGACCTGAGAGATCAGGGTTCAGATCCCCCATTCAAGCTCACCGGGTGATCCTGGGCCAGTCGTTCACTCTCAGCCTAACCTACTTCACAGGGTTATTGTGAGGATAACATGGGGCAGGGCAGAACTAGTCCAACCCTCTGCTTGCACCCTGACATGCTGTAATATTATTCTTATTCACACCTCCTCTTGACCCACTGGTTTCCCCTGGGGAAAACTGCTCTTTAGTGCTCAGTTGGAGCAAACAGCAATTCAGGTTTTCCCCAGATGGACGTTTGCTCCGATTTAGCATTGAAGAGTGGTTTTCACTAGGAAAGGAGTGGGGGCAAGAAGGAAACTGCTCAGACCTAAGCCTAGAAAGCTCAGGTCAAGCGGAAAATTGATTGGACCCATGCTTTCAAGGCAGGGGTGCCACCTTTCTCTCAGGATTGTGGGTGCCCACCACCGCGACATGGACATGCGACATTGCCTGGACATAGTGCATGTGATCTCACTCACACTAGGTGCAGATGTGGGCGAGTGATGTTGCAAGTCCACATTGTGGCAGCCAGCAGCAATGACTCCTCTTCCTCCTCCTCCTATCTGCAGCCAGCGAGGCACCCTTCTCCATGGAGAAGGGCTTGGAGGCAGAGAGACTACCTCCATATCTGAGTCCCACCCCCCAGAAAAGGGTGCCTCACTCGTTGGCCGAGGAGGGCAGAGCTGAACTGCTTCTCTTTTGGAGGCAGTGCTGCTGCCACCTGCCAGCCTTCTTCATTGACTTTGTGTGTGCCCAGCCCCCACAATTATATTATTGTGGGTGCCCAAGCACCCAAGGGCCCCTGCAGTTGGCTCCTATGTTTCTAGGCATGGGGCAAGCAGAAGCATGGACAAGCCCTCAGACCCAGGAGAACAGAAAAAAAAGGCTTCTCTCTGCTTGCCACTTGAGTGCCAGAGAACCAGGAATGGCTCAGAAATGGGCCAAGCTATTTCCCTGCTTTTTTTATTTCATTAAAGATTCCAGTCCAACCAAACCTGAGTGAGGAGAAGCTTGCCCAATAATGCTATCCACAGAGACTATCCAGCTTAGCGTTTTCAGAGAAGGGTGTATTACTGCTAGGCGGAGGAGAACTGCCTCTGTCGCCTGCAAAAGATTTCTGCATCTACTCAGCTGGAAGGAAGAATCTGTTTACGTTCTGCTTTTGAAAATAAAACTGCATTTCCAAATAAATGAAATTGTTCCTCACACACCTGGTCCTGCTTTTTTTTTTTTTTAACAGCTTGTCCTCTGCTTTGCAGCAGGGTCAGGCTATAAAAGTGCAAGCATGGATCATCAAGCGGAGATATTGCCTCTGGGATTCTGGACCGCAGGCCACAGCTTAACTCCTTGAGAGACAGATTGCTTAGGGCTGGATGTGACTCCAGCCCATGCCTCTCAGAAACACTCTGCTTTTGAGTCTGCCTCTGATTCTCTGCCTCTTCCTTAGCAAGTCCGACACAAGCCAGTTTCAAGTGGATAGTATCCATGTCTCTTTCTCCTCCCTTCAATTTTCCTTCAATTTTTCCTTCAGTTTTTAATTTGATCATGGATGGGTTGGGGACAAACAAGCTGAGGCTTAATCCAGACAAGACAGAAATGGGGCAGAATCCCTCCCTTGGAAACTCAAGTGCACAGCTTAGGGGATGTTCCTGGACCCAGCCTTGGGCACAGATGCTCAACTATTGACTGTGGTCAGGACTGCATTTACCCAACTTAGGTTGGTGCACCAGCTGTGCCCATTCCATGAGTCACCAGAGATGGGCATGGTGACACATACCTTAGCCACATCTCAAATAGACTACTGCAATGTGTTCTCTGTGGGGCTGCCTTTGAAAAGTCTTCAGAAATTCCAGCTGCTCCAGAATGCTGTGGCCAGTCTGCTGAACAGAGCTGGGTACTGGGAGTATGTTACTTCTTTATGACAGCTGATTCGTGGGCTTCTGGTTAATTTTTTGAGCCCAGTTCAAAGTTCATCATGACCCTAAATAAATGGCTTGGGATTACTGAAGTCTGTCTTCTCTCCTCCACAACTGCCCAGTTATTAAGATCTTCTGGAGAGGCTCTCCTCCCTATCAAGAGTTGTGTTTGGCTGAGGTGCAGGTGAAGGCCTTCTGTGTGGCTGCACATAGGTTTTTGAACTCCTTATCCAGAGGGGGTAAGGCATGCCCTCTCCTTAAGGGCCTTCTCCTGCCATATGAAAACTTTCTTTTCTTTTTTAATGAGCATCTGACCTGTGAAGTGGTTAAGTTTTAACTGTCCTGTTTTCATCTGCTTTTCAAAACAATATCCTTACATGTTTTCTGGTTGCATTTATTGATGTTATTTTTTGCTGCTAGCCAGGTTGAGCCTCGTGGGTCCCTTCTGGAAAGCCAGGATAGAAGTATTTTAAGCAAGCAGGCAGGCAAATGAAGGTGAGAGAGGGGGGTGATGCAGCACATAGAATCATAGAACTGTAGAATTGGAAGGGATCCTGAGGAACATCTATAGATAACAGCAAGGTACTTACATGATCAATCAGCTCCCTGATCATGCCGTTCCACTGCCCCTTCTCATCCTGGGCTCCGTACTTCCCATCCTCCACCACACGGATCTCATAGCTGAAGCCAAGGATTCGGGAGACTTCCCTTAGGAGATCAACGCAGTAGCCTTCAAAGCGCTCATTCCCGGAGAGCACGGTGTCCGATTTGATGAACATGACAAAGGGTTCCTCCTACAGAGGAAGGAAGGAAAGAGACAGAGAGTAGCTAAACAACCACATGCAAGCTAAACCCACCAGCCACAGAAGCCCCTTTAAGTAGCCACAGGACAGATCTGGGTGTCTCTCTTTGCTTTCTGGCACTGCAGCCAGTTTGGTCGTTATCATGCCTGCTACCATTATAGCATTATTACACTAATGAGAGCCAGTATGCTGTAGTGGTTAGATGGTCTGACTAGGACCTGGAATCTCCTTGGAGAAAACAGGAGGATATAAATGCAGCAAATAATTCAATATCATACTCCATCCTTAGAACTTGTAATATTTTCAATGCGCTTCAAAAACTTCAGTGGCCACAATTCAAGGCAGAAGTAAACACCCTGAAAGAAGTCATTGAACACTATAGATTTTAATGGTTGCTCATCTCTGCTTTGGATTGCAGCCCCTCATGCTCAGCTGTTTGGAATGTTCTCCTTTTACAGATCAGGAACTGAGGCCATCATGCATTATTTTCCTAAGGATGTGGTAGAAGGCCAGAGTGGCTTCATGGCCACCTGCCTTACCACTGGACCTTACCGCTCTTTGGAACTCAGCCTGACTGCCCCACATAAAGATTGCCTTCCATGAAAGACCCATAAAAAGAGGCTTTCTCCGTGTTTGGAATCTGCTAGGCAGGGTGAAGGAGCTACTTCAGTAGTACTGATTTTTGGGGGGCCAGACCCCTTTGGTTCTATAAACTCTTCCCCAGTTTCCCCTACCCTACCCTTTAAAAAGCACTCTTCAGAATAGCAGTTTGCACAACCCCCTAAGGACTGCAAGAACACAATAAAATTTGAAACAGTGACAATTAATTGCCCACTTAATCAAAATCCAATTTAAATTATTTATTTAATTGATTCAACAAAACCGATGAACTTGCTCCAGGGATTCTAGCATTTCAAAGTCTCATAGTCATTTGCACCTCTGGTGTCCGCCCCTCCCCCCCCCCCATGGCGTCACCATCTTGCCTCTTAATGCCCACCCTTGGTAATCCCGATGCCCCGCAAGGAGGCGTTACCACCCACTTTGGAAACCACTGGGTTACCCAGTCCTTAAAATAGGACAAACAACTTGCAGCACCCACAACTGGTACAGCTGGTGGACAAGGAACAGCTGAAAGCAAGGCAGCAGACAGGATGCCCATCCAGGAAGCTGGTCCTCATGCCTTTTGCATTCGTCCTCAAATCTAGAGGCCAGCAAGAGAAGCCATAAAGCCCCATTAATCTCGGGAGGCACAAAACAGAGTGGAGGGGGGCGTGTTCCTCCATATTTAACAGTTGAAGAAGCAGCATCGTGTAGGAGCTCTGCTCGCCTCTGCGCCACTCCTGGAGGTCTCAGACATTTCCTAGGGGGTAATTCTTGAACTCTGCAAGGCACTTATTCACGGGCTGTTTCACAATTTATTACTGGAAATGGTCAGACATTCAATTCGCAGGCTTTCAGGGCTCGCTAATCGATTTCTCAGCGAAGGTGCCCTCAATTTCAGGATCTTCACAGCTCTCCCGTGGCTCGAGGAGGAGAGAGCGGAACGGTCTGCTGGAGAAACATCATCGGCCAGCTGCCACCGACAAGGCGCTGCAGGATGAGCAGGAGGGTGTGAAAGGGGGAGGCAGGGAGGAATTCCAGCACCAAGTCTTGGTGGCGGCAGCATCAGCAACAGCAAACAGGCCATCAAGTGGCAGAGCGGGAGGGAGATGTGGGTGATTCCCTGCTTGAAAAGGGAACTGTTGCAGAACTCAGGCAAAGCAGAAGTGCTTGTCTCCACCTGCGTCATCAGCACAGAATCATAGAACTCTTGGAAGGGACCCCAAGGGACCTCTAATCCAACCCCCTACAACCCAGGAATCACAGCTAATGAATCTGAACTCTACAATTCTATGATTCTATGACTTTATAAGGCATTCTAGGGCCCCATCTGCACTATACACTGAAAGCAGTATCACACCACTTTAAACCTGGGAAGTGTATCGTGGATTCATAGAATTCTAGAGCTGAAGGAACCTCAAGAGTCATGAAGTCCAACCCTCTGCACTGTGGGAATCACAGAGAAAGGATCACTGACAGATGACCATGCACCTGTAGATGCTGAGAGCAGTTAAAGGTAAAGGTAAAGGTACCCCTGCCCGTACGGGCCAGTCGTGTCTGACTCTAGGGTTGTGCGCTCATCTCACTTAAGAGGCTGGGATCCAGCGCTGTCTGCAGACACTTCCGGGTCACGTGGCCAGCATGACGAAGCTGCTCTGGCGAGCCAGCACCAGCACAGCACACGGAAACGCCGTTTACCTTCCTGCTATAAAGCGGTACCTATTTATCTACTTGCACTTAGGGGTGCTTTCGAACTGCTAGGTGGGCAGGAGCTGGGACCGAAAGACGAGAGCTCACCCCGCCGCGGGGATTCGAACCACCGACCATACGATCGGCAAGTCCTAGGCACTGAGGTTTTACCCACAGCGCCACCCGCGTCCCTGCTGAGAGCAGTTAGGACACCCCAGTTCTCCTCACAGAGCTACAGCTCCCTGAGGCCCCTGGGAAGAGGTATTTGTAGCTCTGTGAGGGAAATAGGGGTCTTCTAAGAACTCTCAGCACCCTTAACAAACTACAGTTTCCGGATGACAGTTTCAAATGGTATGATTCTGCTTTAAATCTATAATAGTGATGGGGCCTAGGTTTAGTATGAGGTACTGGCTAACCTTTCCAAGGTGACCAAGGCCTCCCCCTGCAGGCCAAAATGATGCAGTGATTCCTGCATTGTGAGTGGTTGGACTATCAGGCATGTCCAACTCCCAAGAGACTGTGATCTACTCCCAGTATATAAAAAAACTGGCAGTGATCTACCCATTGTCAAGTTTTTAAGCTTTTCCCCCGTAACTTTTTGTACACGATAAGGATCCCGCGATCTACCAGGATCAGCTGGGATCCCTGGATTAGATGATCCTCTGAGTTCCTTCCAACTCTACAATTCCATGATACTATGGCAGCTGATCTTGACCCACAAGAACCAGCTGCTGATGCTGTAGCAAAGGCTTAGAGAAACTATCAAAATGGGGGGCTGATTTGGAATGGGGAGAGAGGAGCCTTTGTGTGTGGTTTCAAAGAGAGAAACTCTTCAATCTCGCTGCAGCATCCTCTCTAAGGGATTTGCCTGCCCCCGCCCTCCCGCTATCATCCTCCTGAAGTAACAAAGCTCGGCACTCTGTCTAACACATCTGAATCTAAACCAGTGGGCCTCATCATAATTCATTAGAGACTGGATGGAAATTCACCCTGAACTGATGCCTGCCTTCAAATCCAATAGCAGGCCCGTGTGCTAAATGTGCTGTGACAGTTAGTGGCCAAGGAGACCGGCTGAGTATTCAAGCGTCGCTGGCTAAGTGAATTACTTTGGGGTAGTTTGTCACTTGGGTACCTAAGTGTGGGGGGGGGGGAGGGGGAGCCCCAAGGGATGCTGAGAAATGTCAATAAGAGCTCCTGAGAGATGACAAGGGCTTGGTTGCAGTTTCAGAGCGGGTGGTTTGTGGGCTGTGGGAAGTTGCTCCCTAGCACAGGGCTGAGCAGAAGACAGATTGGAATCCACTGGTGAGAGGAAGTGTGAACATGTATTTGTTAGAGTATCAAATCTTCCACTTGACCTTGACTGGGTGACCTCAGACCACTCAGTGTTCTCAGTTTAACCTACCTTACAGGGTTGTTGTGGGGATTATTTAAGGAGGAGTAGAACCATATACACCACATTGAGCTCCAATGGCTTCACTGAACCCCAGTCTGGATGCTGCCAAGGAGAACATTGTAATTGGACAGTTACCTGCCATGCCCAAATAGTTCAGCCCTTTTGCTATCAGGATAATCTGTCCATACACAATGTAATGTATGAAAACACAGCTCAAGCTCCATGTTGGTTTCTCCTTAGAAGGTGGTGGTGGGGTTATGATCTAGAAGTGGAAACAGCCAAATCTAGGAGGGGTTAGATAGAACCCTGCAACCACTTACCAGGACTGTGGTGACAATCAAGGATCTGTTGGTGAGAGAATCTGTCACATTGGGGCCTTGCCTTCGAGAGATTTCAGTGATATTCAGTCCATCAGATGGGCTCCACACACCAACCTGTGATGGAGGCAAAGACAAAAAATGAGCAAAAATTCAACCAAACCATCAGGCCAGACCAGTCAGGCCACTGAAGAGAGAGAGAACGGTCAAGGGAGTGGAGGTCAGATATTGTGAAATCAGTCTCTAGTTCAGGGGTGGGGAACCTGATGGCCTCCAGATATGGCTGGACTACAACTCCCATCATCCATGACCACTGGGTCACATTGGCTTTTGGGGCTGATGGGAGTTGGAAGTCCAACAGCATCTGGAGGGGACTGCAAATGATCCCCATCCCTGCTCAAGTGAAAACAGGCAAATAAATGAAAGAGAGGGCTGGGCAGTGCTTGTACAAACTGTTACTTTGATGTAACACAACCTTAACATGATTTAAGAACATAAGAAGAGCTTGCTGAATCAGGCCAGAGTTACCCCTCTAGTCTAGGCTGCTGTTCTCACAATGGCCAACCAGATGCCCCAACAGGAAACTCGCAAGCAGGATCTGAGCACAAGAGCACTCTTTCCTCCTCTGGTTTCCAGCAACTGGCATTCAGTATCATTGCTGTCTCTGACAATGGAGGCAGAGCATGGCCATCATGGTGAATTTATCCAGTCCTCTTTTAACACCATCCAAGTGAGCAAGTTCCATAGTTAAAGTATGTGCCAAATGTATTGCTTTTGGCTGAAAGGGGAGAGGTCTCATCATCTGGGCAGTCCAGGACCTCCATACACACTACCCAAGCTCGTGTCCTGGGGAGGTCAGTCCTGCTAATACAGGGGTTTAACTTTGCCCCCCAAGCATAGTTCATTGTCTATTGAGACAGACAGATGGTGACAACAACAACATAAACAAGATGTTTATGTGTCTGCATGTGCGTATAATGACTAAGTGATGTTTCAAGCTATCTTAGGAGAGGATTCAAAAGACTTTGTAAAAACTAACACAGGAGGAAGCTGGCACATTTCACGGTTTCACCTGTGGATTATCTGAGAACCCCTGAGTCTTAAATGACACAGTCTGCAAGGCAAGAAGCTCTGTATTACATTTTAAAAGACCCCCCGCCCCAATTAGCACAACCACACAAAGTAACCACACAATGTTTTACTGATATGAAGTAAAACTTCATTGCATTGCAGGGGGTTGGACCAAACAACCCTTTGAGTCCCTTCCAGCTCCATAATTCTATGATTCTATTAAAACACCAATTGGCCCCCTTTCAAAATAGTTGATTGTTTATATACAAAAGACAGTTCCCTCCCTTGGTCCTCTCCTTCATCCTGCAATAATCCATGTGTGGAAAGATTATTAACGGGTAGAATGACGTGGGTGGCGCTGTGGGTTAAACCACAGAGCCTAGGGCTTGCTGATCAGAAGGTCGGCAGTTCGAATCCCCACAACGGGGTGAGCTCCTGTTGCTCAGTCCCTGCTCCTGCCAACCTAGCAGTTCAAAAGCACATCAAAGTGCAAGGAGATAAATAGGTACTGCTCTGGTGGGAAGGTAAACGGTGTTTCCGTGCGCTGCTTTGGTTCGCCAGATGCGGCTTAGTCATGCTGGCCACATGACCCGGAAGCTGTAAACCGGCTCCCTCGGCCAATAAAATGAGATGAGCACCGCAACCCCAGAGTCGGTCACAACTGGACCTAACGGTCAGGGGTCCCTTTACCTTTACCTTTATGATGGCACACAAATGGCAAGCAAGAACCCTCACTGCAGTTTGTGACGATGACTTGGCAAAAGAAAGAAAAATACCCTACATGGGAGACCCAAGCCTGCTTAAATAAAAATAAAAATCCCTCAACAACACTGTCCCACTATCCCACCACTGCCAGCACTGCCACCATGCTAGCTGGATACAGGATTTGTAATTACACATGTTTAATGCCTCCATAATCCGTTAACTTGCAGGAGGCAAGGAAGATCAGAAGCTCACCGCTAAACCTCAGGCAAATGTAAACTATTAAACATAATGCAAAAGTACATATCAGGATTTGCTCCCAGTTTGGGCACACAATTAATTCAGATTACCTATTGACTGGAATTTAATGTCCTGACTCCACAGAGATTTGACACAGACACTCTAAAGCCTTTCTTGAGCTAAGAGAGAGCTTAAGCACACACACTCGAGAGAAAGAGGGAGAGAGAAAGAGAGCGTGAAAATGTGATAAGAACTCGCTGGAAATGACGGAAATTAACTGAGTCCCAGCATCCTTGCAGAGCATAGAAGAAGCTGTTGGGGAATTTTAATGCCACATGCTGGCCTTAAGTAACAGTGTCCAAAAATTATCTTGAATAAGCACCAGTGATGGAAGAAATACGAACACCAACACCCTGAGAAAGTCTTGCAGAAGGTAAAAAAGTCTGGAGATATTTTTAGAATGGGATATATTTTTTTTCTCCCCTGGATGACCCAATTAAATGGATGTGAACATGGCAAGAGCCAGTGTGGCACAGTGGTTAGAGTGGTGGACTAGGACCCAGGAGAGCAGGGTTCAAATCCCCACTTGGCCGTGAAGCTGACTGGGTGACCTTGGGCCAGTCATTGCCTCTCAGCCTAACCTACCTTATTGGGTTGTTATGGGGCTTAAATTAGGAGGGGGACAGACCATGTATGACACATCAAGCTCCTTGGAGAAAAAGGTGGGATATAAATGCAATAATAATAATAATAATAATAATAATAAATTTTATTTATATCCCGCCCTCCCCAGCCGAAGCCGGGCTCAGGGCGGCTAACAACATTAAAACAGTATAACATTATAAAACATTATAAAAATGAATTAAAATCAAAATTGATGGCAACCATAAACTAAAGCTTTGTAAAGATTGCCAGAGGAGGGGGTCAGGCTGCGCCCTGACCAAATGCCAGGTGGAACAGCTCTGTCTTGCAGGCCCTGCGGAAAGATGTCAAGTCCTGCAGGGCCCTTGTCTCTTGTGACAGAGCGTTCCACCAGGTTGGAGCCGCAGCCGAAAAAGCCCTGGCTCTAGTTGAGGCCAGCCTAACCTCTCTGAGGCCTGGGACCCTCAAGGTGTTTTTATTTGAAGATCGTAAGTTCCTCTGTGGGGCATACCAGGAGAGGCGGTCCCGTAGGTACGAGGGCCCTAGGCCGTATAGGGCTTTGAAGGTTAAAACCAGCACCTTAAACCTGATCCTGTACTCCACCGGGAGCCAGTGCAGCTGGTATAGCACCGGATGAATGTGATCTCTAAGCGAAGACCCCGTAAGGAGTCTCGCTGCGGCATTCTGCACCCGCTGGAGTTTATGGGTCAGTCTCAAGGGCAGCCCCACGTAGAGCGAGTTACAATAATCCAGTCTGGAGGTGACCGTCGCGTGGATCACAGTGGCTAGGTCAGGGCGAGAGAGGTAAGGAGCCAACTGCTTAGCTTGGCGGAGATGAAAAAATGCCGCCTTTGTTGTAGCTGCAATCTGCGCCTCCATGGAGAGGGAGGTATCGAAGATTACACCCAAACTCTTAACGGACGGTGCTGGCACTAATTGCACCCCCGCAAGAGATGGGAGTTGCCCCCTCAGTCCCATGTCGTCCCGTCCCAGCCAGAGGACCTCTGTCTTCGAAGGATTTAACTTCAGCCGGCTCCCACGTAACCATCCAGCCACAGCCTCCAAGCATCTGATCAGTGTGTCTGGGGCCGAGTCCGGGTGGCCGTCCATCAACAAATAGAGTTGGGTGTCATCAGCATACTGATGGCAGCCCAGCCCAAAACTCCGGACAAGCTGGGCGAGGGGGCGCATAAAGATGTTAAAAAGCATCGGGGAGAGTATTGCACCCTGAGGCACACCACACACCAAGGAGTGGCGGGATGACAATTCCCCCCCAAGCGCCACCCTCTGTCCCCGACCAGAGAGAAACGAGCGTAGCCATTGAAGGACTGTGCCCTGGATCCCCACGTCGGCAAGGCGGTGGTCCAGGAGTTCATGATCGACCATGTCGAAGGCTGCTGACAGGTCTAGAAGAATCAGCAGCCCCGACCCGCCTCGATCCAGCTGCCTGCGGAGATCATCTGTTAGGGCGACCAGAGCCGTCTCGGTCCCATGACCAGCGCGGAAGCCGGACTGGAATGGATCCAGAGCTGATGTTTCATCCAGAAACCTACCAAGCTGTTCAGCAACCGCTCTCTCAATCACCTTACCCAGGAATGGAAGATTCGAAACCGGGCGGTAATTGGATAGATCTAAGGGATCTAATGATGTTTTCTTTAAGAGCGGGCGCACCACTGCCTCCTTCAGTTCCCCTGGGAATGTCCCGGTGCCAAGGGACAGATTGATGATATCCCCCAGGGGGGCCCGCACCTCTTCTGGACACGCTCTAATCAGCCAGGACGGGCACGGGTCGAGAGGACAGGTGGTGGGCTTTCCAGCTCGGAGGAATCTGTCTACATCAGCTGGGGATATCCAGTCAAAGTGGTCCAATACTGAACCCGAGGACAGTCGAGGGGCCTCCAGTTCCTTTATTGTATCCAAATTGGCAGGGAGGTCATGGCGGAGCAACAAGACCTTCTCCGCAAAAAATATAAATAAATAAAATAAGACATCTTCACAAGAACACCTCCCGTTTCCCAGAAAGCAAAGTTTACTTGTAGAATCCACAGAATTAGACACATTCCTGGAGGACAGCTATTGGCCAGGAGAGCTAAAATAAAACCTCCATGTACAAAAGAAGTCCACTTGCAATGATCAGATGCTGATTTGCTGATCTCACAGCAACCATGCAAAGGCAGTTAGGCTGAAAGATGGTGAGCTGGCCAATGAGATTTGGGAATGAGCAAGGGATGAGCAGGATTCACCAGTGCAATGCCATTGCACTCACCAGTGTAATGCCAACCCTTCAGCTCCTATATAGTTCTCAGGGTCAATGGATAGTCTGGGGGAGCCCAGGAGAACTGCTCTGATCTTTGAAAAGAGGAAAGGAAGCCATGAGGCAACCCAACTGACCTTTTCAAGCCCGTCTTCCTTGAGGCTGATGATGTCCAAATCGAAATCTGTCCTCAAGCCACTGGTTTTGTTGAAGACGATGCGTCCAGTGAGACCTTCCCACTGGGCCTGGGGAAAGAAGGGGGGAACATTGGAGGTTGGGGGATGTTGATGAATAGTGGGGGTGGGGGTAGGGAGAGACAAAGGAGCCATTTGTCAAGCTCATAAATCACAATCTGCTCCAGAGAAGCACAGTGCTTTATTTTAATTACTCCTTCCACCATGACTCTGCCCCTGAAGAGCTTGATTAATTAATAATCACCCCCGATTGCTCATGGGACTGCAGAGGCTGGGGAACCCCATAAATCCCACTGTACTCTCAGCCCTGATTTACGCTCACCCCTTCCAGGTTGCTCACCATGGAGGGGAAATAACTCATTGGTCTGTTGAGATTTTGGCCAGTCACAGTCCTGGGGAGAAAGACACACACACACACACACACACACACACACACACACACACACCAACCACTTGCCTGGAAGAAACCACAAAGAGGTTTACACAAAAACAACAACAGTAAAATAAAGAAAAAAAATCCAAACCATACTTTAAACCATACAAAAGTTAAAACACAAAAACAGATAGCCTCAACTTGCTAAGCACTTTCCCTAACCAATAATGTTTATGGCAGGCACCAAAAAGACTACAGTGAAGGAGCCTGCTTGAACTCAATAAGCAGGGAGTTCCAAAGTGTAGGTGCTGGCACACTAAACGATCAAGTTCTTTCAAATGCAGAATAGATATTATGTGGCACCTGTAGTACTGAAATTCTGCCAATTGAAGTGGTAACATGGGTATGTGTGGGACAGGGGTCAGCAAAGTTTTTGTGGCTGGAGCTGGTTCACGGTCCCGCAGACACTGCGGTGGGCCAGAGTGCATAAGTGTGCGCACACACACATGTGCAAACACTATTTTCGGTGTTCCTTCCGGTGTGGAGGAGGTGTGCACAGCTTCCCATTGGCTGCAGGAGCTTCCAGTGTCGCAGAAGGCAGACCCCGCTCTGCTCCACATTGGTTTAGTGTGGCGAGAGCCGACCGGGCGTTGGGGGTCTCTGAGTGGGCAGCGGGGGTCCATGGGCCAGTTAAACAACTCCCATGGGTCGCTTGTGGCCCACAGGCCTTAGGTTGCCAACCCCTGGTGTGGGATAAGGATATCTCATCAATAAACTGGTTCCAAATTGTTAAGGGCTTTATATACTAACAGATGGTGACAGCAGTCACAAAATTAAAAGATGCTTGCTTCTTGGGAGAAAGGTGATGACAAACCTAGACAGCATCTTAAAAAGCAGAGACATCACCTTGCTGACAAAGGTCCGTATGGTTAAAGCTATGGTTTTCCCAGTAGTGATGTACAGAAGTGAGAGCTGGACCATAAAGAAGGCAGATTGCCAAAGAATTGATGCTTTTGAATTATGTTGCTGGAGGAGACTCTTGAGAGTCCCATGGACTGCAAGAAGATCAAACTGATCCATTCTTAAGGAAATCAGCCCTGAGTGCTCACTGGAAGGACAGATCCTGAAGCTGAGGCTCCAATACTTTGGCCACCTCATGAGAAGAGAAGACTCCCTGGAAAAGACCCTGATGTTGGGAAAGATGGAGGGCACAAGGAGAAGGGGACGACAGAGGACGAGATGGTTGGACAGTGTTCTTGAAGCTACTAACGTGAGTTTGACCAAGCTGCGGAAGGCAGTGGAAGACAGGAGTGCCTGGCGTGCTCTGGTCCATGGGGTCCCGAAGAGTCGGACACGACTAAACAACTAAACAACAGCAGCAGCAACAACAACAATACTAACAGTAACACCTCAGCCTGGTAGCAAAGCAGCAACCAGTGAAAATATCTGAGAGCAGGTGTTTTATGCTGACAGGGTCATTGCAAAGGGTCATTCAGCAACCATTTCTCTCCCACTACCACACATGTGAACAGGGCTTTCGGACCACGGCAGGTCCAAATGCAGCATTTTCAGCTTCCTCCCTCTCGTGTCACTCAGAGGCGTTCTGTGCACACTTGGGGACCAGCACCCTTCAACAAAGCTACTTCCATGTTTCAGCACCTATCAATCAACAATGGTTTAACTGTGATTCCTGCATTGCAGGGAGGTTGGACTAGATGGCCCTTGGGGTCGTTTCCAACTCTACAATTCTATGATTCCATGAATCATTCTCCACTTTCAGCACCTCAGCAAACCTGAAATCACTGTTACTCTCAGTTTCCAGGGCCACAGGAACAATTAAACTCAATGTCATAAGGGAGCCTCTTCCCCATCTCTCTATCTCACACACAGAGTGCCAATGGAGCAGGAGGCCAATGGGGCTGGGGAGGGAGGAGTTCCACCCTATCAAATTCTGTGCCAGCTGGTGACATTTGAGCTTTCGCATGGCCAGTCCTTGCCTGCACTTAATGAAAGTCGTTTTACATGCCGTGAACTTTAGGCCTGGTATTTCCCTGCTCCCGTCCATGAAATGCCAAGCCGTTAACAGGGTTTAGTGTTTTCCTGTCATATCGCAGTGAAGGAGGCACAATCTTTCATGAGGCTCCTTACGCCATAGTCGTTCCCACCACATGTCCTGGGGAAACCAAGCTCAAAATTAGCCCAGTGAGCATGCTGCCCCACATCCCACGTTATGATTTCATACACAATGAAAATAAAGGTACTGTTAAGAAAAAGGAGACATATGTCAATATTTGCATCGCCCCCCCCAGCCTGTCCCTAAGTATTTGAAGATGATGATCCTATAATATTTGCAGCTGGCTATCATATATAACCTTTTAGCCTGGTGAAGTGGAGACTGAGAGATGATATGGTAGCCATCTTCAAATATCTGGTGGGCTGTCACATTAGGGTGGTTCATAAAAATCTTTTTTTTAAAAAAAAAAAAAATCCCTGCTCCAAAGGTCTTATCTTATTACACTAGGGATTATAAAGCTATATGTGAAATTTCGTGCATATCAGTTAATACCTTGACCCTCCTCCACGAAAATAGCTGTTTACTCAGCCGTTTTCCTATGTCGTGAAGGCTGAAATTTCAATTCAGTGGGGCTGGGTCAAGATATTAACTACAGTTTTATGATACGAATTATTACCATAACCAAGACTAAATAATACTATTTGGTGTTTATAACTGAGCAGAATGGAGTTACAATTCTACATACTGCAAACACAACCCTAGGTTCCCCCAGCTTACTGTTGCTTACTAGTTAGGGAACTATAAACTTTGCTAAACCTTAGACCCTAAGAGACTTCCAGGCTAAGGTCTCCCAAGATCTCCTGATTAAGTTGCAAACCCTGCAAATGATCAATCCATATGCCAATAAAGGCTTGAGAATCTGAGCATATGATCGAGCTATTCTTCAAAGGGCTTGTTTTGATCCAGCAGACAAAAAGCTCAATGGAGGTTTAGTGGATCAGAATAAATTCTGAAGAACAGTTTGCAAAGCAGGGGTAGATTTGGAGGCAGGCACAGAATGGCTATAAAAAGTCTAGGCACTTTCCTGCTTGTGACAGAAGCTGTGGACAGTCTGGCGCACACTGGCAAAAGCAGCGCAAGTTGCTACCTCTGCAGTGGGAATTGTCAGCTTCTTTAGCAGAGAAATGCCTTCTGTTTGGAGCCTCCCAAAGGACAAATGTTGCCTCTTTATGGTCTCTGCTTCTGGCAGCAGATTTTGCAAATGTGCAACTGGTTGAAAACACAGGGAAGCAACAGCCCTGGGCATAAAATAGAGCTCAGAGGAAAGAGGAAGGTGAATCTAAGGAACTGAAGACAGAAGCACACTGTCAGCATTGTCACCTCCTCACTTGCTAAGAACATAAAAACAGCCTGTTGGATGAGGCCAATGGCCCATCTAGTCCAGCCTCCTGTTCTCACAGTGGCTGAACAGTTGCCTGGGGAAAACCTGCAAGCCAGACCCAAGCACAAGAGCCATCACCCCTCCAGCTGTGGTTTTCAGCAACTGGCATTTAGAAGCATTGCTGCCTCCAGCTGTAAAGGCAGAGCATAACCATCATGGTTAGTAGCCACTGATAGCCCTTGCTGTGTTTGCCTAGTTCAAGGAGCCAAAGGACCAAACTGATCCATAAGGAATTGTGCTTTCAGGGAGAGGGAGAACAGAAGAGTGCTCAGGCCCTTTGCTCATTTTATGGCTTCCTATTGCTAATGGATTAGCAATGACTAGCCTGTGAATTGCCCCCTTACTAGCTTCTCTGAATTGCCCCAATGTCCGTTTCTATTTCAATAGTGGATGTGGGGTGGGGTGAGGTGAGGGAAGGCACTTCAATTACTCATTACTTGCATTGTTTTTTTCCTTTTGAAAAAAAACCAATATTAATTAAATTTGTATACCACCCTTCATCCGAAGATCACAGGGTGGTTCAGAACATAATACAAAATGAGAGCACAAAATACACAAAACCAAACCAATAACCCCCCTCCCACAAACACATTTAAAAGGCCATAGAATGTTAATCAGCCAAAGGCCTATTTAATGTTTTTGCCTGGCACTTAAAAGTGTATAATGAAGGGGCCAGGCAAGCCTCCCTTGGAAGAGCATTTCACAAATGGGGAGCCACCACAGAAAAGGCCATTCTAATGTTGCCCCCCGACCTCTCATGGAGGAGGCACACAAAGAAGGGCCTCATATGATGATCTCAGGGTCTATATTGGTTCATATGGAGAGAGGCGGTTCTTGAGATATTGTGGTCCCGAGTTTAATGGGTCAAAACCAGCATTTTGAATTGGGCCCAGAAACCGTGCAATTGTACCAGAATCACTGTCATATGCTCAAATTGTCTTGCCCTGGTGAGCAATCTGGCTGCTGAATTCTGCACTAGCTGAAGTATCCAAACCATATTCAGAGGCAGTCCTACATATAACATGTTGCAGTAAACTAAACTAGAGGTTACCAGAGCATAGACAACAAAAGTTAGGTTATTCCTCTCCCGTTAGGGGTGCAGCTGGGCCACCAGCTAAAGCTGATGGAAGGCACTCCATGTCACTGAGGCCACCTGAGCCTCAAGTGACAGCAAATGATGCAGAAATACCCCCCAGCTAAGTACCTGCTCCTTCAGAGAGAGTTTAATCCCATCAAGAGCATTAAAAGTTTACTGAACAGTGAAGTAGTTAACTAAATGTGGTATATAAAACTCTTGCTAAATTACTACCAGACTTTGAAAAGCTGGCATCACTGGATCAAGTTCACCAGTTTTGTTGAATTAATTAAGCTAAATAGTTTTAATTAGGCTTTGAATAAATGTGCAATTACTTGTTACTGTTTTGAATTTTACTGTGTTACTATATTCCTTAGAGAGCTATGCAAACTGCTATTCTGAATAATGCTTTTTATAGGGTAGGGGGCTCTGGGGATGAGTTTATGGAAGCAAGGGGGCTGTGGCCTGAAAATGTTTGGGATCCACTGGTGTAGATATTCCATAAAACCTGAGTGAAGTGAGAGAAAAGGGCAAGCACAGCAGCAGTCTGCCGTGGTTGGTTGCACTATTAGGAAGGAAGGATACTTTAATTCGAGGCCAACATGTTTACACAGATTAACTCCTGGGCTTCTGTTCTTCTTGTGTCTTTGTCTGCAAGGCTCAAAAGAAACACTGCCATGGAGTGCCTCTAATTTCCACATGCATAATAGCAAGGTCAACCCTCAACCTCTTCCTTGGCAACCTGAATAGCACTCCAGAGCTTCTCTGTGTCTCTGTTGTTCTCATGGTAATTGCTCACACGAGCTGTGAATCTCTCATTTCTAGTCACAGGAGATCACTCAGAGCGATGCACCTTGAGAGAGAGGGTGACAGGTGAAGTGGAACTGAGAGCTGGGACCAGAGGTCAGCTGGCCTCCCCTCATTCAGTGGTGCTTGGCTGCTCTCCAGAAGGTCTTTGCTGAGCATCACTTGAATGAGGCACCAGCCTCTTCCTCAGTGATATGGAAGCTCCTCAGCTTCCTTGGTGATTTAGGAGGTTGATGACCTGCCCAGTCTCACCCACTCTTACCTAAAGCTTCAGGCTAGTATCAGTCGCTCTATAATAATAATAATTTATTATTTATACCCCGCCCATCTGGCTGAGTTTCCCCAGCCACTCTGGGCGGCT
Source organism: Podarcis cretensis (assembly GCF_951804945.1). Classification (NCBI taxonomy): domain Eukaryota; kingdom Metazoa; phylum Chordata; class Lepidosauria; order Squamata; family Lacertidae; genus Podarcis; species Podarcis cretensis. The sequence goes on from NC_137177.1 coordinate 36,418,666, forward strand.
CCCAATCAGTGTTAAAAACAGTACAGCATTACATATTAAAAACTTCCCTGAACAGGGCTGCCTTAAGATGTCTTCTGAATGTCAGGTAATTCTTTATCTCTTTGACATCTGATGGGAGGGCGTTCCACAGGGCGGGCGCCACTACCGAGAAGGCCCTCTGTCTGGTTCCCTGTAGCCTCACTTCTCGCAATGAGGGAACTGCCAGAAGGCCCTCGGTGCTGGATCTCAGTGTCCGGGCTGAACGATGGGGGTGGAGACGCTCCTTCAGGTATACAGGACCGAGGCCGTTTAGGGCTTTAAAGGTCAGCACCAACACTTTGAATCGTGCTCGGAAACGTACTGGGAGCCAGTGCAGATCTCTCAGAACCGGTGTTATGTGGTCCCGGCGGCCACTCCCAGTCACCAGTCTAGCTGCCGCATTCTGGATTAATTGCAGTTTCCGGGTCACCTTCAAAGGTAGCCCCACGTAGAGCGCGTTGCAGTAGTCCAAGCGTGAGATAACCAGAGCATGCACCACTCTGGCGAGACAGTCCGCGGGGAGGTAGGGTCTTAGCCTGCGTACCAGGTGGAGCTGGTAGACAGCTGCCCTGGACACAGAGTTAACCTGCGCCTCCATGGACAGCTGTGAGTCCAAAATGACTCCCAGGCTGCGCACCTGGTCCTTCAGGGGCACAGTTACCCCATTCAGGACCAGGGAATCCTCCACACCTGCCCGCCTCCTGTCCCCCCAAAACAGTACTTCTGTCTTGTCAGGATTCAACCTCAATCTGTTAGCCGCCATCCAACCTCCAACCGCCTCCAGGCACTCACACAGGACCTTCACCACCTTCACTGGTTCTGATTTAAAGGAGAGGTAGAGCTGGGTGTCATCTGCATACTGATGAACACCCAGTCCAAACCCCCTGATGATCTCTCCCAGCGGCTTCATATAGATATTAAAAAGCATGGGAGAGAGGACAGAACCCTGAGGCACCCCACAAGTGAGAGCCCAGGGGTCTGAACACTCACCCCCCACCACCACTTTCTGGACACGGCCCAGGAGGAAGGAGCGGAACCACTGTATGACAGTGCCCCCAGCTCCCAGCCCCTCTAGACGGTCCAGAAGGATGTTATGGTCGATGGTGTCAAAGGCCGCTGAGAGATCCAGCAGAACTAGGAAACAGCTCTCACCTTTGTCCCTAGCCCGCCGGAGATCATCAACCAGCGCGACCAAGGCAGTTTCAGTCCCATGGTGAGGCCTGAATCCCGATTGGAAGGGATCCAAATGGTCCGTTTCCTCCAGGCGTGCTTGGAGTTCAGCAACCACCCGCTCAGTCACCTTGCCCAAGAATGGCAGATTTGAGACTGGGCGATAGTTGGCCAAATTGGCCGGGTCTAAAGATGTTTTTTTAAGAAGTGGTTTAATGACCGCCTCTTTCAGCGGGTCTGGGAAGGCTCCCTCACAGAGGGAAGCATTCACCACCCCGCAAAGCCCATCGCCCAGCCCTTCCCGGCTCGCTTTTATCAGCCAGGATGGGCAAGGATCAAGGAGACAGGTGGTCAGTTTCACTTGTCCAAGCAGCCTGTCCACATCCTCGGAGGTAACAGATTGGAATTGATCCCATATAACAGGACCAGACAGAACTCTAGCACTCTTCCGCCCTGGCCCTGCTCCCACTGTGGAGTCTACCTCCTTCTGAATCTGAGCGATTTTATCTGCAAAAAACTTTGCAAAAGCATTGCAGGAGATCTTGGGGTCCCTACCAGGCCCCGGTGGTACAGGTGGTTCCAATAAACTGCGAACCACCTGAAAAAGTCTCCTGCTGCTGTTTTCTGCAGATGCAATGGAGGCGGCGAAGAAGGCCCTCTTCGCCGTCGCCATTGCCACTTGGTAGGCTCGACGTTGAGCTCTAACCCGTGTCCGGTCTGATTCAGAATGAGTTTTCCGCCACCGGCGCTCTAGCCGTCTCAACGATTGTTTCATCACCCTCAGCTCCGGGGAAAACCATGGGGCTGTCCGGGCTCCATGCAATCGGAGAGGGCGCTTCGGAGCCAGACAGTCAATAGCCCTGGTTAACTCCACATTCCAGCGTGCCACCAGGGAATCAGCTGAAAGGCCATCAACTTGGGATAAAGCATCCCCTACCACTCTCTGGAAGCCAATTGGATCCATTAAGTGGCGGGGGCGGACCATCCGAATCGGTCCCACCTCCCTGCGGAGGGGAAGGGTTGCGGAGAAGTCCAGTTGCACCAGGAAGTGATCTGACCATGGCACTTCTTTTATTTCGCTTTTAGTTAATGCCAGATCACCAACATCCGTAGAGGTAAACACCAAGTCTAAGGCATGTCCGTGGCTATGAGTTGGGCCAGACTTATTCAGGGACAGCCCCATGGAGGCCATGCTTTCCACGAAGTCCCGAGCGGCCCCTTGTAAGGTCGTGTCGGCATGGATGTTAAAATCCCCCAGGACAACCAAGCTAGGTGTCTCCAGGAGCATATCCGCCACGACCTGAAGCAGCTCGGGCAGGGAATCCTTGGTGCAGCGGGGAGGTCGGTACACCAGTAGTGCCCCTGTTGCCCAACTTCCAGAACATGCACTCAGAAAACTGGGTCTTCCCAATAGGACGCCTGGTGCAGACTAATGACTTCCTAAAAATCACTGCAACCCCCCCTCCCCGCCCACATGACCTGGGTTGCTGTGCATAAGAGAAACCTGGTGGGCAAGCAGCGGCAAGGACAGGCTTCATCCAACCAGGTCTCTGTCACACATGCCAGGTCAAATCCTCCATCCACAATCAGGTCGTGGATGGCAGTGGTTTTATTCATCATTGACCTGGCATTGCACAGCAACACTTTCAGGTCATGTGGGTTTCCCTTGCTGATTATTGTATCCTTCCGGTCAGGACCAGACCTGGAGGCAGGGATAGTCCTCAAACAACGACTAAACCTGCCTCCTCGGTAATGACATGGTCTGGTCTTAGCATAACTCCTCCTCCTGCCCGTGATCACTGAGATCGGGTGTCCCAATACATCTCCCCCTGTGGAACCTGCCCCACCCAATCTATTGGCTGAGGCCCACTCCCAGGCAGCCATGACCTTTCCCCTTAAAAGGCAAAATACAAACTATATAATAATTTAACAGAATAATAATAATAATAATAATAATAATAATAAAACAAAACAGAACAAAACAAAACAAAGCAAGGAACAATAGTGCTGACTCAGTGCTTATCCCACCCCAAGCAAAAATAAAATAATGAAATAATATAATATTATAAAAAACAACAACCACCATTTAAAGTGCTGCAAATTAAAAGCAATTAAAACATTTAAAACCATTTTGTCCATTGCTGCCGGTAGCTGCTCAGGCCTCTAAACTGTAGTGGTAGTGCAGGCCCCGCCCCCTAGGCCGGATGGAGTTGGCAGGAGAGGGAGCGGTCTTCCCAACACTCATGCAAGCAGCAGCAGCAGCAGCCGTGTCCCGGAGGCCTCTCTCAGGCCTCTTATGCTGTGGGTGTGAGTGCAGGCCCCGCCCCCTGATTTCTTACAGGAGTGCACATTTTTAAGGGAGTGGCAGTCTACCATTAAAAAATAAAAATTCTTTGCATGGTTTATTTTCCAAGAGAACATCTCCCCAAAGTGTGTACTGAGAAGTTCAAACATCCCTGCTTTGGCTTCTTGCAATGGGGAAACTCAGTTGGCTTCTCTGCCTCTTGGATCCAAGTGACGCTCCCTGCATGCCAAATGCAGTCAGGAAAGCTGTTTAGGCTGCAGGCGAGGGAGATGGTAATTACCCAAAACACAGAGAAAAATGAAGTCCCCACTTCATTCCCCTGACATTCAGCTCACTCAAGTCTGTGGCTCTGCCAAAACAGAGGCGTGCCTGCTGCCAATTTCCCCACGAGAGTTTTTGAGCTGTTCACTAAGTGGTTGACAGATGCACCAAGTAAACACTCCTCAACAAGAGAGAAAGGTGGGAAGGAAAGGCAGCAGATGTTGTTCCTATTTGACAGAGAAAAATACCGGGGGTGGAGGGGAGGCTGATAGTTTGGCGGAAGTACCCCTGTGCTATGTGCCAAAGGTCCCGAGTTCAATCCCCAGCAACTCCCTTGGAAAACATCTCAGGTGGAAGGAGTGGGAAAGGAGTCTCCAGGAGACTCTGGAGACCTGCTGCTGCCAGTCGGAGTAGAGCATTATGGGTAAGATAAACCAAGAGTCTGTTTCAGTACAGATAAGTTTTGTAAGTTCATGTGACAATTGGCCACCATTCTTTGTGACAGTGCTCAGTAGCAGAGCATCTGCCTTACATGCAGAAGGTCCCAGGTGTCTCCAGGTAGGACTAGGAGAGACTATTGTCTTATGCTCTGGAGAGCAGCTGCCAGTCAGTGTAGACAATACTGAGCTAGTTGGATCAAGGCTCTGACTCAGGATAAGGCAGCTTCCTACATTTCTATTAAAAGTATTTGGCAGAGAGATCTTCAGTGAAGCCATCTATGGCATTGTCAAAGGTGTTTTTTTTTTTTGCAAAAATTTTATTAGTTTTTACAATATCAATGACAAACAAAGACATAAAACAAACAAAACATAACAGACATAAATCATAACCTTATTGAAAATAACAGTTATTCACTTTGTAAAACGACTTCCTCGTTTCCCCTTAGTTGAATTTCATTGCATATCCTTATAACGGTTTTCCAAATCCCAATTTTAATACCCTTTAAATTAAACATTAACATCTTTAAATCTTCTCCTTCTTGTATTAAACATATTATTTTATCAGTTAACATAGATACAATCCTAAGCCCTTTAAGTATCTGGACGCTATTTCCAGTTATTTTAGCTTAATAAATTTAACTAAATAATCATTAAATTTCTTCCATTCTTCGTGATGTTCCTCCTCCTTCTGGTTGCGGACTCTTCCGGTTAGATCGATCAAAGTTTTGAAAGGAAAGAATGTGATGTGTCTAGGGACTGGAAGGGGAAGCGAACAGCCCTAATCTGTACATTTATATATGTAGGTAGAGAGATAGAGAAGTTGGGGGCTCAGCACCAGCCATGGCTGGGGGTTGCAGAGACTGAAGCTTGTTCTACTCTTGTTTCACCTCTGTCCCTAAGATAAATCATGTTCCTTTGGTTGTGATCCAGCCTAGAGGACTGGTATTTTACATATGTATGCTTAGTCCTGGGTTCTCCTGAAGAATATGGGCAGCTGTCTCTCAAAATAAAGGTGCCAGATGGGATTAGAAGCAACACTGGCACAAATGCATTCAGAGTCAGACCCATTGAGCACAGTATTGTCTAGACTAATTACACTATTCAAACTGGCAATGGCATTCCAGAATGTCAGGGTATGTCCGTACCCCCAACCCACTCTATCTGGGGATGGCTGAGATTGAATTTAGGCTGTTCTGCAAGCTAAGTACGTGCACCTGGAGCTAATTACGACTTGTTACTGGGCTTAGGCTCATCTCCACCACCTGCCTAATTCACAGCAATCTTTGCCTCCAGAAAGAGGCAATGGCCCAAGCAAAGATGCAGGCTCAGAATCACCGGAGCTGGCTTTCTGCTAGAGTGAGATCAGGACCATGGACAGCAACAATGAAGCTTGCCCAGGATGCAAATGCAAGAGTTTCAGGACCATGGACAGCAATCCTGCAGCATTGAGCACAAATCCCTTCACTCAAGATGCAAAAGCAGGTTCCATCCGGATGCATTGTACTTCTTACCTCTTTGATGAAATTCATGAAGCGTCCACCAAACCGCCAGGCTTTATGCCGATGGCACTGGAGGGAGTTGACAGTCATCTGTGGAGCCCGTTGGTAGCACACGGAGACAATGTGGACGGCATCGTACAACAGGGCAGCATCTGTCTAAAATGAAGGGGAACAGGATTTGCTTTGATAACAGCTCTAGGAGCAAGGAAGCCTTTCACCTCCCAAGTGATGATGATGATCATGCCACCCCCACTATAGGAAATCCATTTTGGCCAAAATAGTCTTTGGTTCCAGCCTCCTTAGGTCAACTGAGCCATCTGCAGCATGCTGCTACTTCCATCTTGGTAGTCTCTGGTCCAGTTTACATGGACATCATTGAATGGCCTTCTGTCAAGATCATGCATCTGGAATCCTACAGAGGCAGGAGTAGCAGCAGCAAAGGGAAGGCAGTGAGCAGGGGAAGGATGAAACACTGTATCCCATTGCAGTTTCTTTATTCTAAATTGCCTCCTCCCAAAACACCTATTCCATAAAAGCTGCTGTCAAGATTTTGTGACATGCATTCATGTGTAAGGTGTAGTTCTGCTGATGATTCACAGCTGTTTGCGTTAACTGCCCCCCACAGAGAAGCAACTGCTTTGTCTTCCCAACACGTTGTCCAAAACAGAACCAGACAAAAATAGAGTTTGCAACAGTTTGACATGCAAACTCCCTTGCCTCTTGCCCTCATCAACACAGGTTTGCACCACACACTAAAAGGCAGGAGTAGTTTAAATGGGCCATCGTACCATCATCACCCCTGTGATCAACCCTGGCTCAGGCTTGGGGGCTGCCTGCAACCTCTCCATAGACCATTTATCAATGATGGCAGAGACATGGGGATTCTCAACGTTCAAGATGCGGAAGCCAGTCAGGTTCACTCCAGAGTAGCGATATTGCTCTAGATCCAATGCATAAAGATCCTTTAAAAAGAAAGAGGGAGACTTCATTTCAGCGCTTTATCTGCTTCCCCCTTGACTTCATTTAGTTCTTTTTTGGGAGGGAGGGGCAGTCCTCAAAGGGGGGCCAAGTCCTCTGAGACACTTCACCACTCTTATTGAAACTTGGCTCCCCTTGAAATTCAACAGCTGCTCTGCCTGAGCAAATTCCCACTGAAGTTGGTCCTCCAATGTTGCTTTAGGAAAAGATTCAATGGTGTTTCCAGCTGGGAGGCATTTCCCTGTCTTGCATCAGTTAATTATGGTGCTGATTAATTATGCATTAATTCCAATAAGAGAATATTGAAAATGTTTGAAAGGGGGGGGAAAGAAATAATTTGGAAAGTATGGCATTAAATCTTGCTATAGTTGCCACTTCCAAGCATCAAAACCCATCATTCTGGAATACTTGTATTGCTAATATTTTCACCATCTTGTAATTTTTCAAGTGGGGGGAGAGGTAGAGTAAGCATACAATTAAATTTTCTCAAAACCACAAGCAGCCAAAATAAACCTTGGCAATAATGATGCTTCAGTCTAATACGGCAGTCTATTCTATTCATGAGAGAATCACAAAGCCCACGGGAAAATGACTGTTTCAGATTTGTGCCATCTCTGGTCTTTTAGACTGCCCACCCCTCTAAGAGTAGGTAGGATCTGCATGCGTAGTGGGACCCAGAAGTAATTTGCCCACTGCAAATTTACCATTCATTGCATGTAGAACATCACGCAGAACACCACATCTCCACCAGATATTATCATTTTGGAATATCATTAACCATTGTACAATAACAGACTGAGTGATTTGTTCCAGTTCCAGTTCTCAGGCTGTGGGTTTTACTGGTTAATCCTTACTCTACATCCCACTGGATGAACAAATCTGAACCTTGTTTGGGGGAACCAAGTTAGCATCACTGCATTGGCCAGGATCTGGCAGGAGAAGTGCGAGCATTGACTGGATCACCAAATTTTCACCCACTTCCCACATGTACAACCCAGAGTTTCTCATCTTACATTCATTAAACTGGATAGAGAGAGAAAAATGTGGTATTTTTTCTCTTGACCATCTCAGACTTCTACAAACAGGCCTGGTCCCCTGACCCAGAATCCTCCATTTCTGCCTGACAGGAGCCTCTTGTAGTCAGAAGATGTGCTCTTGGCCATCTTCCAGTTTCAGACCAATACACATTACAATCTTAGGAAGAATTTCCTTCAAGTCCTCAAAAGACTTTTCTTTATTTTTATTTAATTGCAGGGCCAGCCCAAATACATTTTGACACCAGAGGGCCCCAAAATGGCACTCTCTCCCTATTAGCGAAGAAGGGGTGAGAGAAGAGATATATGAGGAACAAGGAGGGAAGAAAGATCAAAATTGGGATCTGCTACCCCTGTGGATTCTGCTGCCTGAGGTGGTCACCACACCTTGCCTCATGGGTGAGCTAGCCCTGTTTAATTGGCAGCCTATTGGCTGTCAGTGCCAACAGCTAGAGTGCTCAGTATTTGAAGACCACCATTAAAGAGGAGCTAAGATGTTTCTTGACTTTATGATCCACCTCCACTGTCTGCAAGTGAGAGAGCAATAAGTGGAGGAGAGGTGGAATGGGAACCATTCAGGCAAAGTGCTGGCAGGGAGCCCAGGCCTGCCTCTTGGCAGTCAGTGTGCACAGGGGGCATTTGCAAGTCCCACTCCAGTGCACTTCCTTAATACTTCCCAGGGCTTTGCAGAGCAGAGCTGGAATATTAATTCCTGCCGTCAAAGAGAGGTCTGCACTTCAGGAGGTCTGCAGTTTAAACCTACCACTAACTCATCTAAATGGGGCTTGAAAGAGAGGTGAGTGAGGCGGTTGCTCTGCTTCATAGGAAGGAGCAGGAACAGCTGACCCCAATGGAAGGGAAAGGAAATGGCACTCAGCAGCATCCCAGTTAACATTTGGCTGGGAGGACACAACAGCATTAGAAAAATCTGTAAAGAGAAGTTATTTTAAACCTGTATCTCATGCTAGTGAATGGTTGGCCTGTGAGCAGAGCCCAGGGAATTAGCAGAGCCAGGGAATTAGCAAGGAATCACACACACACAATTTCCCACGTTCACCAAAAGCCATAGCTGCTGATGGTGCCAAGGTTAGAATTAACCTGGTTTGGCTTGCTGGCTGGCTTGCTTGCTTGTTTGATTAATATAACACCTTTTCCTCTAAGGAGCTCAAGGTGGCACACATGGTTCTTTCCCTCCTCATTTAATCAGTCCACCAAACATTTCCCAAATGCAGTGATCAGGAATCACAGGTGGGGGCTATAGTCTTCACTTGTTGGTGGCTAACTCAGACCCTGCCCCCACCCCCGGGCTCAGACCAGAACTTTTGCCACTTGGTCAAAGAAACAACTTGAAAACTCTTGGGTTAAGATCAGCTCCACTATTCTTTTTCACTTTGACTTCGCCCTCACTGGTTTCACTCCTCATTTCAACTATCCTCATTTAATTTCCACAACTACCACATTTAGACCAGGCTTCCTCAACCTCAGCCCTCCAGATGTTTTTGGCCTACAATTTCCATGGTCCTTAGCTAGCAGGACCAGTGGTCAGGGATGCTGGGAACTGTAGTTTCAAAACATCTGGAGGGCCGAGATTAAGGAAGCCTGGTTTAGACTGAGAAGCAGTGCCTAGCACAGCTTCGTGGCAATGTGGGGATCCAAACCCTGGTCTCCTGGGCCTAGTCTGACATTCTAACAGCTACCCCACATTGGCTTTCAAATACGAATTTGTCTGGAACTTGTCACAATCAGCTGTATTGCAACTTGAGTGCTATTCCCCTCAGAAGTTCTCATCTGGCTTAGAATGTTAAATGAGATTCTGCATATGCTCAGCCAGCAGTCAATGGACCAGGCACTTAAAGCTAGCTTGTATTGATTGCTGTGGAACTACATGAGCTAGTTAAATGGCATGTGATTTATAAAACAAGGCTCTGCTGCATGAATAAGCAAACTGGGTGTGCGTGTCTAGGGCAGGGTGCTGAACCATCCACATTCACTGCATGATCAACCATACATGTGGCCCCAAACCACAATTCCCTGGAAGCAACTTGATGGTACACGTGGACCCAGCACCATCACCACACATGATCAATTAGGAAAGAGCTCCAGGAAAGCTGGTGAGCTTTTTCTGAATGTAAATGGAGAATGATTGAAAATGCTGAGCCATCTCTAATCACAGCCAATGCTGATACCAGCTGCAACATTTCTTTAAGGCACACATACAGATGTGCACTATCAGAAGGAAAATACAGAGGGTGAAACATTGGGGCTTCCAGGCGGGTCTATAGCCAAAGCTGTTTGCATTTTGTGGCTAGTCATTGGCTGTTGCTTACATTTTTGTATTGCCTTCTGTTGGATCACAATCCATTTTCTCATTCCACAAAGCATGAATCAAAAATCTTAACAGGGTCACATAAATATTTTGATTAAAAACTGCACATTTCAAAAGTTCACAAACAACATATTCTAGTTCTTTTATTTCCTAATTTTTTATTTCCTTCTGTTCTCACGATTTCACCTGATGCTTCTTCCATCCTAACAGCTATTAATAAATTAATTACCATTTCATGATACTCTGCTGTCAAGAGTATCTCTTGCACATCCCCAAAGGATTGCATTTTTGTGTGTGTCTGTGACTATGGGACATAAATAGTCACAACAATGAGCAGTTGCTTGAGGCAGGTCCCATCTGCCCTGTACATTTAAAGCAGTACAATACCACTTCAAACAGTCAGACTCAGGATGATCCTCTGCAAGGCTACACACAAGCACCCCCCAAAACTGGTGCCCTCTAGAAGTTTTGGACTACAGCTCCAATTAGCCCCAGTATCCTATTGCTGTACTGGCTGAGTCTGATGGCTTATAGTCCAAAACAGCTAAAGGGCCCCAGCTTAGTGAAGGCTGCTCTACACTTTCAACATTTCTGTTTGGTAGGAACAGTTGCTCCCTTACCTTTGTCTAATGCCGACCTGTATTGCTTGCAGGGTCCACTGGGGACCTTTTAGAGAAACACAACAGACTAATTCCATCCCCCCTCCCAGGGGCCTCTTATGGCAGAAATGGCAGCTCCAAAGAGAACAGAGCCTGGAGCAGCAGCTGCTTAAAATATCTGTCCCACGATACAGCTGTTATTTCAGGGAAGTGGCACTAATTGTAATTGCTTATCTATTAATTTATTATAATTCTTTCTTGCTCTCTCCCCCTCCCACACACTCCTTCTTCATCTTCACCTTCAGGCTTGTACTTGTGTGCAAAAGAAAAGAAAAAAAAGTCCACAGGACTCAGCTGGGCCTGATTAATAGGAGGTTATCAGAGAGTTGCAAGAAACTGTTGCAAATAGATAACAGTGGCAGCAGTAATTAAAATGTCTTTTCATTTTGGTGGAAGGATGGAATGTTAAAAAAATTAAATGTGGATGTTTCCAGGCATGTGTTCAGGGAGCGGGGTATCTGGTTCTGTGACATGGTCTGAGGGTGTGTGGAGCATCATTCTTGCTAAAACTAAGGAGGTCTGGGGGTCTGTCCAGGACCTGGATGGGAGGCAATCCAGGAAGGAATTCCAGGTGTGTGGCCTTGAGTTCCATGACAACAGGAGAGGAGTTTATTAAAGAAATGAAGAGGGGAGAGAGCAAGATGGCAGGCAGAGGACAGGATTTCCCACCTGCTCTACAGTGGGCTTGCTCTGCATACTTCAAAACTGAACCTTCTGTGTTATTTGCCTACTCCTATGGAAGGGAGCTGGGTATGTTTAGCTTGGAGAAGACACAAGTGAGAGGTGATATCTGAAGGTCTGCCACATGAAGGATTAAGCAAGCTTGTTTTCTGCTGCTCCAGGGGGTAGTACCTGAACCAATGGACGCATGTTATGATAAAGAAGATTCCAACCCAACATTAGGAATACTTTTCAGGTGGTAAGAGCTAGTCACCCTCCTGCATTCCTCATAAGGCTTGGTTTCCTGACCTTTGGTCATCTTGGTTGCCCTCCTCTACACACCTTCCAGCTTGTCAATATCCTTGTTAAATTGTGGTGCTCAGAACTGGACACAGGACTCCAGGTGGGGTCTGACCAAGGCAGAAAAGAGTGGTGCTATTAATTCCTTTGATCTGGACACTACTGCTCTTTTCTCTCTTTTTAAAAAATGGTTCTTCCTAACTCTAACTTAGCTGGTGCAGTTTGAGCCAGAGAGCAGGTTACCCCCCTCCTCCTTTGTGGATACCAATAAAGGGCAGCAAGGCAGGTGTGTGGTTGAGATACTTTACCAGTGTGGTGAAGATAAAGTGGTAGTACTCCGTCATCATTCCCATTGCCATGGCCTGAGAAGAAAGCAAATGAAAGGTGAATTAAAAATACAGCATGTGAATTTGTAACAGAAAGAATGAGCCCACAGAGCCTTGCGGGAAATAGGTTTAGCAGCTTCAGTGGCTGAGTTGGGTACTTTGGCACCCTTTGCGAGGCCAAAATTTGACACACACACACACACACACACACACACACACACACTCATGCTACCTTCCCAAAGGTAGGTAAGGAGATGCCAGGCTTTGGGAAGGAGGTGCTGCCTTACCAAAGGAGGGTAAGGAGGCACTGGGCTTTGTGAAGGAGGCTGGGAAAGCATTGACTAGGCTTTGGGAAGAAGGTAGGACAACTCTAGGACTCTGATAGAGTCTCATGCCTCCATCCCAAAGCCCAGTGCCTCACTTACTGAGCTTTGAGGTGGTGCCCCCTGGCTCATTGCCCAGTGCATGCACACTGCTCACACAGCCCAAAGTCTGCCTCTGGAAGCTTTAACACTTTGGTGACTGGGAATGCAATGTCTCAAGGCCCAAGGCAACCAATGAGTCCCGCTTTCTCACAGGGCATTCAATGCTGGGACTCACAGCAACAGAACCCTAAAAACCTTGACCCCCACTTGTTGGCAATCCAGCCTCCCAGGTTTGGCTACTGACTCACTCACAAGAACATAAGAAGAGCCTGATGGACCAGGCCAATGGCCCATCTAGCCCAGCATCCTATTCTCACAGTGGCCAACCAGGTGTCCCAAAGGGAAACCCACTAGCAGGATTCAAGCACAAGAGCACTTTCCCAGCAACTGGTATTCAGAAGCATTGCTGCCTCCAGCGGTGGCTAGTAGCTGTTGATAGCCCTCTCCTCTATGAATTTGTCTAATTCTCTTTTAAAGCCACCCAAGCTGGTGGCCATCACAGCCTCCTGTGGGAGCGAATTCTATACTTTATGCACTGTGTGAAAATGACCTGAATCTTCCAGCCTTTGGCTTCATTGGATGTCCACGAGTTCAGACTGAAAATAGTTGTCAGCTCCTCTGTCAGGCCTGCCTCTATCCTAGAATTCTGAACTAGTGTGGTCCTCCTGGGTGCTAGATTCCACTTTCCTGAGAATTTCAACTTCCTTTTAAAATGCTTCTAGCAGAAAGTGTTTCACCTCTGGGCATGAGTAAGTGCCTTGATGAGTCATTTGCCCCAGCAGTGCACTCTGTGGATTCACTGTTCAGAATTCAGTGTTCAATTAAAATAGATGCTTTGCTAGGTTTATTTAAAGATTCCCAGGAACAGTTTTATATATTATGTTTCAATAGCAGCTGCCAGAATGGAGAGAGCTAAACAATGGAAAACCCTAAATCACCTTTGCCAACCTGGCACCCTCCAGATGTCTTGGACATCAACTCCCATCAACTCCAGCCAGCACTGCCATACGATGCCAGGGCTTATGGGAGTTGTAGTTCAACACATCTTGGGGGGGGGCACCAAATTGGCAAAGTCTGCCCTAGATGAATGTTGCAATTCAATTTGCAAAGATCTGGAAAATAGCTTGGGTGGGAAGCAATGAGCAGATCAGAGTAGCTCACAGGAAAATTACTAAGTGTTTTCTGGAAATGTAGTTATCGTTTGTCACATAGGTCAATAAAGGAGGGTCCCAAACCCAGCCCCCATTCCCACACATGTCTGTTGGGAGTGATGTCCTCACCTGATTTATAACACAACTATTCTGTTAAATGCTTCCTGGACAAGCTATTATCTTTGAGGCAGACATGAAGAATGAAAATTGAACTCTTCACTATTTGTTTAACATTTGTTGTTGATGCTGTTAATGTACCTTTACAGACTATCTATCTATCTATCTTACTGGATCCTCTGGTTTGTCCTGCTAGCTGTGGTCTTGCTCAAGGGCTACAGTTCTGGCACAAGGTCAGTTTGAAATAAACAAGCCCCAAGAGGTGCTGCCTGATAGACACACCTGAATTAGCCCAGCTACTTAAAGATGTGCTGTGGAGACCAGCTCATGGATTTTGTTTTATACTCTCTCCCATTCCAACACATTTTTTCTGATCTAAGATGACTGCAAAGGTACAAAGTCTATATATACATATATACACCCCCAATAAATCCCAAGCTTCATAGAAAGTGTGATGAAAGGAAAGGAGCTTTCAACTTGTTAGATCTGAATTAGCTTTGATTCCCTCTGTTTTGTGTGGGCCTTTAACATGCACCCTCTCACACACAGCTGATTAAGTAATAAACAACCAGGAGTGGACCCCTCAGTCATCAGAAGGAGGATTGCATTCAGTGCTTGGAAACTTTAATTAGAAATATTTCAATGGTCAAATTAAATTGCAGAGGTAAGTGTGTGGTTGGGAGTTGGAGAGGGTGACCGGGGATGGGAACAAAAGCTGTTCTCCTGCATTTGTCAATGACATCAAATCAATTAGTACAAATTGAAAGTGCCTGGCAGGTTGCAGAAAATGCTGCCTATATAGCCTGGGAAGGAACATTGCTGCTGGCACCCACAAGAAGATTCAGCGTTTCCAAGGAGGAGAGGGATGGAGCTTAATGGGTAGATTGGAATCAAGAGCCATCACTGCAGTGGCTAGCAAGAAAAGGTTGCTGCAAAGAAGTCCCCACATGCAGCACATCTACGGCACTGCTGATGATTTGTGCAGCAGAGGATGGATAACCCACGATCTGACGATGGTGCTGCTGACAGACTCGTTTTAAAGAAACCTCAGTGACTGCTTGTGAAATCATGCAGTTTTATTCTGAAAGAAGCTGCAACAGAATTTAGATGGATCAGCACACCCTGGATCTGGTCAGAACTAGGGGGAGGGGGGCATGTGCAGGAAGGGGGCCAGGATAGAAGAGGGTGGATGAAGGTTGCCAAGAGGCTTGGGAGGAGTTCCCATAAGAATGTAACATGATAATAGCCTACTGGGTCAGGCCAAAGGCCCATTTAGTCGAATATCCTCTTCTCACAGTGGCCAACCAAATACCTCTGATAAACCTGCAAATCGGACCTGAGCACAAAAGCACTCAGGTCTTTCCTGTGGTTTCCAGCAACTGGTATTCAGATGCATTGCTGCCTTTGACCATGAAGGCAGTGCATAGCGTCTATCATGGCTAGTAGTCACTGATAGCCTTTTCCTCTATGAATTTACCAAATCCTCTTTTAAAGCAACCCAAGTAGGCAGCCATCACGACCTCCTGTGGGAGTGAGTTCCATAGTTTAACTCTGTGCTGTGTGAAGAAGTCCTTTCTTTTATCTGTCCTGAATCTTCTAACATTCAGCTTCGTTGGAATGTCCATGAGTTCGAGTATTATGAGAGAGGGAGGAAAATCTTTCTCTATCCACTTTCTCCATGCCATGCATAATTTTATAAACTTATTTTATAAGAAGCTGGTAAAATGTCGGCTGGATGAGGTAACTGTTACGTGGATTTGCAGCTGGTTGACTGACTGAACCCAAAGAGTACATATTAATGGTTCCTCGCCATCCTGGGGGGAAAGTGACAAGTGGGGTGCCACAGGGTTCTGTCTATCCTGGGCCCATTGTTGTTTAACATCTTTCTAAATGACTTGGATGAAGGAATCAAGGGGATGCTCATCAGATTTGCAGATGGCACCAAACTGGGAGGGATAGCTAATGCCACAGAAGACAGAATCGGAATTCAAGATGACCTTAACAGATTGGAGGACTTTTGCCCAAACCACTAAAATGAATGTCAAAAGAGACAAATGCGGGGTTCTACATTTATGCAGGAAGAACCAGCTGTACAAATATAAGATGTGGGGCATCTAGATTGCCAGTAGTATGTGTGAAAAGGATCTAGCTTAACACGAATCAGTTGTGATGAGTCAACAGTGTGATGCAGCAGCAAAAGAAGCTAATGCTATTCCTGGCTGCATCAACAGAGGTATAGTGTCTCAGTCAAGGGAACTAATAGCACCGCTCTATTTTATCTTGGTTAGACCACACCTGGAATACTATGTTCAGTTCTGGGCACCAACATTTTAGAAGAATATTTACAGGCTGGGACATGTGCAGATGGTGGCCAAGATGGTCAAGGGTCTGGAAACCAAGCCTTATGATGAATGGTTGAGGGAGTTGGGCATGTTTAGCTTGGAGAAGAGGAGACTAAGAGGTGATAAGATAGCCACCTTCAAATATCTAAAGGGCTGTCACATGAAAGATGGAGGAAGCTTGCTTTCTGCTGCTTCAGAGGGCAAGAGCTGAGCCAATGGATTCAACTTATAAGAAGGAAGTCTCCAACTAAACATCAGAAAGACCTTTCTGGTGGTAAGAGCTGTGGGCTCCCTCGGAAGGTGGTCGAAGGATGTTTTTAAGCAGGGGTTGGATTGCCATCTGTCAGGGATGCCTTAGTTTTGATTCCTGCATTGCAAAGAGTTGGACTAGATGACCCTGGATATCCTTTTCAGCTCTACAATTTTATGATTCTATGAGGCATGAAGATTGTTAGAAGAGGAGAAACACTCTTGCTTAGCCTTGCTGGGCTGAGAGTTCCAGCTGAGAGGCTGAAAATGGTGCACAGAGGCCCAAGAGGCAGAAGCAGCATTGATGCCGACACTCCAGGCATTGATTCAGCCAACCCCTACCCTCTCCTGATGCAGGTTTATTGTAAACCAAGTTCCCAGATTGCTTCTGCTAAGTGGAAAGGCAGGAGACATGGTGTTAGCCTGACGAAGGGTCCCTCCACAACCGCACACAGTCCTCTCTCCTTTTGCCATACCTCTGAACTGCTGTCACTGAAAGCAGGTGTTCAAGGATGCTATGATTTCCAGCCTGACTGACAGCACCCTCCCCCTCCCATCCCGCCACTCTTTAGCCAGAGGGCCTCCTGGTTTTGTGCTGCTTCTGCTGAAATTACTAGGGCAGAATTTCGCTTGGAGGGACAATGGAGCAGTTTGCAGAGAAGTAGGAAACTGGGGACACTGGGAGGGAGGGAGGGAGGGAAACCACAAAGCACAGCAGAGAGTCTGCTATACTTGTTTTCCTTTCCATCTTTTATCTGACTAGGATGTCACTGATGGTGGGGGCAAGACCCAAGAGGTCTGATTTCTGAATCAGTGATGCCATATGACTCTAACATGCGCTGAAGTGTCAGCTGACTACACTGAGGCTAATCTGGGCATGGGGTGAGCTGGTCATGCACAGTTAGACTTGTTCAGCATGCATCTCTCTTTAAAGAGGCCACTCACGGCCAACTCCAGAGAGCCTTTATGAAGGTGCAGTCCTGTAACATCTGCACACATCACTGAATTGGGACTCAGGAGTAAGAGATGGGGGTTTGATGCCTCTGATGTTACTCCTCAGTATATCAATAAGGAGAGTTAGGATAGGAACAGAAAGACCAAAACTCTGGTGGTGGGGATTCCAAATGTCACTTTGGCTGAATTGGTGGCTATTATTACTATTACTATTATTTTTTATTGCATTTATATCCCACCTTTTTCTCCAAGAAGCTCAAGGTATCCTATATGGTTCTCCCCCATCTCATCTAATCCACACAACAACCCTGTGAGGTAGGTGAGGCTGAGAGTCAGTGACTGGCCCAAGGTCACCCAAGGAGCTTCAGGGCGAAGTGGGAATTTGAACCCTGGTCTCGAGCTCCCTGGAGAAAAAAGGTGGGATATAAATGCAATAAATTAATAAAATGTCAAACTGAAGAAGTAGCTCCCTCCCTCCTGTAAAATAGCTCATAGTTCCTAATGAATGCTACATTTGGGGGATTTCCCCAAGCTGTCTGCACATGCTCAAGAGCACCCTAGCTATCCTATAAGTGAAAAATAAGTGAAAAATAATAATAATAATCCATGCACTATCAGCTTGTTCTGTGGAGAAGAGGCAGAAGGAGCCACTGCCTTGAAAAGACATAAACTAACAGGCGCTGCAGGATATATCAATGCAAACACATTAAAGTGCCACTTTGCAGGATCTTCCAATTTGTGTGGAGCCACAGGCAAGCTCTGCACATTCCCCAACTGCCTGTGTCCTGGAAGGACCACACAGGATTTTCCCAGGCTGTGCTGCGCCTCCCCCTACTCCCTCTCCCCTCAGATTCCTCCCGTCATGAATGGAGCAGACAGGCACAATGAACGATAATAGAACTGCCTAATAAAGGAAGAGTGCCCAGCACAGATGGCACATGAATATCAGAGGAGGCAGGAGATGTCAGTTCTGCTCACCCATTTGCAGAATGATCCCTCCCGGGCCCAAATCTCACAGTAATTTTGGAGAAGCAGCACAGAGCTGCAGAAGAAGGGAGGTCACCAAAGGCCCAGCCAGGCCATTCGGGAGACAGCCGACCTCAAGCATTATGCTCTCTTTTGCGTGGCAAGACCCTGAAAAATTCTGCCCTGTACATTAATAGTTTTAATAGAGTAACAGCAAGCAAACAATTTCCCTCCCCTGGGTCTTTGCCGACCCTCCAGACAGAATTCAGATGTTTGAATTAAAGTATATCTTAGCTGAGCCTTGCATCCAAAAATTTAGCTGGTTGTTTTGAACCCAGCTCCCTGCTTCCCATGACTGAGGCCTTATCCACACTTACCTTTTGCCTCTCTCTTTCCAGACACAGGTCCACATTTTAAAGCTGTGTGTCCAAGCGCTCTTTAAAGCTGAATTGGAGCAAACAGCAATTTGGGTTTTCTGCAGGTTACCATTTCTCTGACTGAGCTTTAAAGAGAGAGTTTTCTCAGGGAAAGCTCTGGTGCAAAAAAGAGAGACCATCTCATTTCCATTGTATGTAAAGTTAAAGGTAAAGGTAAAGGTAAAGGTAAAGGTAAAGGTAAAGGACCCCTGGATGGTTAAAGTCCAGTCAAAGGGTTGCGGTGCTTATCTCGCTTTTCAGGCCAAGGGAGCCGGTGTTTGTCCGCAGACAGCTTTCTGAGTCAGGTGGCCAAGCATGACTAAACTGCTTCTGGTGCAATGGAACACCATAATGGAAACCAGCGCCCATGGAAATGCCGTTTACCTTCCCACCGCAGCAGTACCTATTTATCTACTTGTACTGGCATGCTTTCAAACTGCTAGGTTGGCAAGAGCTGGGACAGAGCAACGGGAGCTCACCCTGTCGCGGGGATTTGAACTGTTGACATTCTGATCAGGAAGTCCAAGAGGCTCAGTGGTTTAGATCACAGCGCCACCTGCATCCCTTAATTGTATGTAAGCCACTTCGGGAGCCATTCTGGTTGAAAAGTGGGGTACTAAGGCTTGAAAGAAAGAAAGAACAGGATACTGATCCAGATGGTCTGATCCAGCATGGCTCTTCTTAGGGTTGTTGTGGGTTTTTTCCCTTTTCTTTACTGTTTCTCAC
Source organism: Podarcis cretensis (assembly GCF_951804945.1). Classification (NCBI taxonomy): domain Eukaryota; kingdom Metazoa; phylum Chordata; class Lepidosauria; order Squamata; family Lacertidae; genus Podarcis; species Podarcis cretensis. The sequence continues at coordinate 36,437,988 of NC_137177.1, forward strand.
TCATGTTCATCCCTGTTCTTTTATACCGCCTCCTCCTTTGTATTGGCCCATGTAGTGAACTGGCTTGTCCTAGCCCCACCCACCCAGGCTCTGGACAAAGCATAATACTGGCATTCTCTAAGGCAGCAGATCCCAAACTCTGCCCCCACTCAACGAAAAACACTTGGAATTTTCTGAGGGTCTTAGCAGACCACTGAATAGTGTCGCAATTGCAATGCACAGTGCAAGGTGCTTCATGGTTTTTAATTGCAGATGGAGCTCTTAGATCACCGCCTGGGAGCACCTGCCCAGAAGCACCCCCACCCACCCGATGGACCCACCTGCTTGAGGATGTGGACAGCCATGGTGTGGGTGCAATCAAAGATGATCCGGAACTCCCGGCCCCGCTTCATTTCCTTGAGCAAGGGGCGCGTGTCATCTGTGTCGAGGGGCAGCTGGCGGATTTTCAAGCGGATGTTGTATCTCGATGGGGCCATGATCAGCTCTTGCAGCCGGATGAGGCCTTGGAGAAAGCATGGACAACCACAAAACACCAGACACAGTTGAAGACAGGTTCCAAGCCCAGGCAGCAACCCATCTCCAGAAAGCAAAGCTAATGGCTGTACCATCTTGGGTGATGGTGAAGGACGTGTAGAAACTCCAAAGGAAAGGAACTTCTCCCCATTATGGTGCTACTTTTAACAAGAAACCCACTTGTGAGGGGATCCTTTTCCTTGTCCCCCCACACCTTAACAGTATTTTACAGATCAGTCAATAGAAGGCCCCAAATCTTCTCCTGCCCACTCTACCCCCTTGCCAAGACCACAGAGGTAAGACCACATTGTGGTGATGGTGGTGGCTGAATCAGTAGCTCCCTCTGCTAGTCCACTTGTAGGGAAAATTGGATGGGGTTCAACCTCCACTCCTCAAAGTAGAGTTTTAAAGGGCATGTGGGAATCAGCTGAAAGGGGGGTGCCACAAATACCCAAGTGCTCAGAGCATTCCCTCCCCAAATGGTCATAAGCTGAGGCCACTTCCTCCTGGAATGTGAAGTGTTTACACAGAAGTATCCAAGGGGTCCAGGTGGTAAGCAAACTTGTATGCCACCCCACCTGTGGAGTCTCCCCTGCCATGAAGGCCTGCTTTTTGGTGTTTTCACATTGCTGGCATACAGAGTATACTCTTCCTAGTGGCTTCAACAACTCAACCATTTGCATTATCTCTTTGGAGTTTAAAATCCCTTTAGGTAACCTTGAAACATCTCAAGCTCATAGCAGCATCCTCTGGATTCGGCATCAGCACCACACATCTCATGGTGGAAAACCTCCTTGTGCACAGAGCCACAGTCAGCCACCTTCTCAAGGTCAAGTGGGATTGAAACTTTTGACAAATTGACTTCTTAGGGGTAATTAATTTAATTATGGAAAAGCATTGGCCTGCTGCTCGCAATTATGATATTGCAGGAGCCAGAAACTCTCTGCCTTAAAAAACAACAAGACAAACCAACAAAATACTTTCCAACTGACACAACATGTCACTCTGGATGGGGAGACTGAATTGAAACACGTACATATTCAGAGCTGTGTGCTTGTGTCTCTAACGCAAGGAAGGGAGGATGTCCTTGTGAGTGTGAATGAGCAGCATATATGGTAACTTAGGAGGCAGCCATTCTGAGTTGTAAGGGTGCCCTGATTATACTCTTTCCAGAGATATTTGTATTGCGTTCATTGAGCAGGTATTCACTGAGGGTAACACTAGATGCTTTGCACACATAATTTATTAATTTATTTTAGTATATTTCTGGGCCGCCTTTCCAGATAATAACCATCCAAGGTGGATTGCAACAATAAAGACTATAAAAAGAGGAAATTGACAAGGCAAAAGCTGAAGCCATTAGATGCCACCAAAAAATAAGAGCCAAGAAAGTATACTTAGACAGCCAATAAAACAAGCTGCAGTAACCACAGGTTCCAGTCCAGTTGTGGTATCTAGTTCAATCCAAGCACACCCATCTAAAAGATTTCAGCTCCTGGGAATGGAAAACTATGTTGCCTGGGACCTTGGAAAGTGACCGCCAGGCAACCCAGACAAAAGGGGGGCTAGAAAGACTAGCAGCCTGGCTTCGATTAGGACTTCTTCATATACACATTTGGAAAGATGGTGTATGATACAGCATTTTCCCAAGAGAGACAGGCTGCAGGAAGAGTGTGGGGTGTGGGCCTTTTTTTTTTTTTACCAGAGAATGACAGTGCATGCAAAAAAAAAAAAAGAGAGAAAAATGGATAGTCCTATCAAGAGCCAAACAACTCATTTGTGATTGTCAAGACTTCACAGGCTAGATTGCACATCCTTTGGTGAGATTCTGTATCAGCCTCTTCCCAAACATGGTGTCCTCTCAAGATGCTTTGGACTGTAGCATGGCCGTGCTGGTTGGAGCCAATGGGGGCTGTAGTTCAACAGATCTGGAGGGCATCAGGTTGGGGAAGGCTGGTCTATATTCTGCAGCAAACAGCAGATTGTGAAGACTTGGCTTTATGAAGGAAGTTTTTGGTGGAAGATTTTTCTTTCTTTGCTGACTTGGCTTCAAATTTTTGATGCCTGCTTTGGAATTTTATTTTTATGCTTTGGTTGTTGTGACTGAGTTCGATTAGGTGGTTCTTTGTTTTTATATGATTTGCTATCTGATTGGTTAGCTGTGGTGAGCAAGCTGAGAGAAATAAAATAACATTCTGGCCACTATAAAGTGACTTAGAAAATGTCTGAAGATGAATAACTGGGTCAATTTTCCATTTTCATGTCAATGCCTCCCAACGTATGATGACTCCCATGTTTCTTGAAGGCCACTGTGTGGTCCAGAGGCTTCTGCAACATAACAAGGGCCCTTTGTCCCCATCAGAGCCAATCCAATGGGCTCCCACTAACCCTGCTTACCTGTACTGTCATCATACACCACAGTGGCTGACCTCCATTTCAGGTACTGTACAAGGTCCAAGATAGCATGGCTGAGAGAGGCATAGTCCGGGTAAAGGTTGACATAGAAAGTGTCTTTGTTATCCAAAGGGTGATGCTTCCACCGCAGCTGGATGTGAGGGACCTCCAGCGCGTTGCAAATGGACTGGACGGCGTTGGTGCAGGAACCCTGGGAAGGCCCGAATATTGCTACAACACCAAGCGCCAGCTGGTCACAGGCTGGAAAGGAAAGGGATCGAGTCCATCACTCATACCAAGGCAGAAAGGAAGAAACAACCAGAGGAGATCAAGAAAGATGCTGGCCTGAGTCAAAGGCCAATTTGTACGATTAGGCAGCTTGCAAGATTAAGAATCTGGGCTTTCAGCATGAAAGGCAGTGTCAGAAGATTGCCTCCCTAATTCACTGAGCCAGCAACTCAGCCCACCTGAGGATCTTATTATTCATACCACCACAGACCATGATGCTTATGTCAAAGGCCATGCCTTCCTCCCACATGCTAATGGGGTGAGCTACAGAAAGGCACACATCTCACTTGCAATGTATTGTATTGTAATGTTTGAAGCAGCCCTGACCAGTCATATTTAATCAGTCACACCACAATGTGTGCTCTAGGATAATTTTTGGGGAAACAGCATACACAACCCTCCCACTTAGCCTGTTTTTATGCAGGGCTCATCCTCAAGGCCAGACGAAGCCCTTCATTTAGCAGATTAGGAGAGTATTTTGTTTAATCATCCTTTCGCCAGGGAAAAGATGCTTGCTTATGGCTGGTGGGGGAAGGAAGCCAACAGAATATATTTCATCTCTTGTTAGACAGAGAATTTTACTGACAAGACAAAACAAAACTGAGTCATTCAACTGATGATGGATTTAGCAGCCCATGTAGTGTGTGGGATTTCCACCCTACATGAGCCGTTTCAGGCTTTTGCCTGAAAACACAAGGGTTAAAAGCGTGTAGAGGAGCAGGAGGGTTTATGCAAGCCCCATGACCTGTATGTGGGAGATTTATGAGAGTTACTGATTGCATGAAGGCTTCTATGCATTTTCAGTCAAGCATGCTTTGAAGTCCCCTTTGGACTTTCAGGCAAACACCTGACAGTGGCTATTAAGAAAGGCAGAACTGAAGACCTGAACCTCTCCATTGGAGTAATGCATTTTGCATTTGCATTGCCTTTGTTGCATTTATATCTTACTTTTTTTCTCCTAGGAGCTCAAGGTGCTGCACATGGTTCTGCCCCTCTTCATTTAATCCTCACCACAACCCTGTGAAGCAGGCTGAGCTGAGAGTGTGTGACTGGCCCAAGGCCACACCCAGTGAGTTTCATGACTGAGCCAAGGTTTGAAGGCTGGTCTCCCAGGTCCTAGTCTGACACTCTAACCACTTCCCCACACAGACTCTCTGATGCAGACAACCAGTTCAAACCTTGAGCATACAAATCCCCCCTCATCTTTCCAGTGATTTGACATACTGTGCATGAATCTTCAGAAAAGCTGCACATGATGCTCACATGTCAGTCCCACGACAACATGAAGAAGGGGAGTCTAAGAAACTTCAGTGGCAAAAAGTATAGAAGACACCTGCCTCTTGTTGAGCAATGTTGTTCTCTTGTCCCAGAAGGGCTTGTATTACCTTCAGCAGAGATCCAAACAGAGAGCCATGGTCACAAACTCTCTTTTGGATCGCACAAACTCTTTTTTAGATCTACATGGGGCTGTGCATGAAGATGACACAAAAACTTCAGTTGGTTAAAAATGTAGCAGTCAGATTTGTGGCTGGTGTTCCATTTAGATCTCCTATAACCTCTGTTTTAAAATTGGTTGCCAGTTTGTTTCCAGGCCCAATTCAAGTTGCCCCAAATGACTCAGGCCCCAAATATCCAAAAGACCACCTCCTTCCCTTCAGATCCTCTTAGGTGCTGAGATCAACAGAGGGGGCCCTCTTGGTAGTTTCTCCACCTTCAGAGGCTCAGGGTGGGGTGGCCCAGGAGAGGGCCTTCTCTGTGGTGGCCCCTAAGTTGTGGAATTCCCTCCGCACAGAGGTGTCTGCCACCCTCATTGTACAGCTTTTGGGGAATGCACCTTTTTACCCTGGCTTATGACACACCAGGTACATCTAGTAGGACCCACCTTATTTTTATGGTTGTAAGTTGTTTCAATTTGTTTTTAATAGTGTGTTTTAATGTTGTGACCCACCCTGGGACCTTAGGGTGAAGAGCAGGCAATAAATAAATAAAAGTAGTAGTAGTAACAACAACAACGATAACAACAGATCCCCGCTTCCTCATTAGAAAACCACAATTGTTACTAGGTAATCAGTTGCCCCACTGGATCTCCTAGGACATGCAGCTGGGAGCCCCTGAATAAAGGAGGAGCAGAATGATGCTCTTGTAAGAACACAGCGGATGCATCCTAAGGGTCTCCCCACTCCATTCACAGTTCTCACTGGCATAGTAAACTATGGTATTTACAACAAGCTCTACTGGAAGAGCAACACATATTTTCAGCTAGGTCCATAAATTTTCAGGCTGCCATGTGCAAAATTAATTTTAAGGCACTGAAACACAAAGGAGCAGCTAGAAGAAGCTCTTTTTCTCATGAGAGAATTTAGGGTGAGTGCTTTTGTTCAGGGAGGTCCAGTTTGTAACTGGGGGAAGAATACAAGCCAGGTTGAAATGTTGACTCAGCCCTGGTCTAACTGGAGAGACTTGACAAAGCCCTATTCTCCAGCCTCAGTTTCTCAAGTCTGGAAAACAGAAACAAAGTTGACAAGAAAGACACATTTGAAAATGTGGTGACCCACAATAAAGTAAACTCCAGTATAAACTTTTTTTTTTTTTTTTAAACATGGATGTGTCAACACAAGATTACAGATCCCCATCATTCCTCAAGGTCACTTGTTCTTAGACTTATGACATTGTGAAACAAAAATTAAGAACAAGCTAACAAAACAACAAAAAAGTGTAACCATGGAAATGTTACAGGGATTTCTAAGCTGGAAATTAAATTTCTCCATTTGAAATGTGAGTAATGTAGCCTGGCAAATAAGCCAATTAATGTGTGGGAGATACAGGCAGACCTGTGGGGTCAAGAATTGCTTTCTTTTTCTTACTTTCCATGAAAGGCATTTGTTTGTCTATTATTTCATGATATTTATATACCGCTCAATTATTATTTTTTTAAACTATTCAAAGAGGTTTACAAAAAAAGATCAAGCAATAAAATTATTGTAAAAAAAAATTAACAATAATTTAAGACTTTTGAAAAGTTAACAGCAGATTTAGAACAAATTAAAACATGTATCAACTTTCTAACCATCTGGGTAGGTTTGCTGAAACAAAACTGTTTTTGTCAGGTGCCGAAAAGAGTACAAACAGTGAAGGAGCCTGCTTGATATCAATAGATAGGGATTTCCAAAGTGTAGCTGCTGCCACGCTAAAAGTTCATGTTCTTACAAATGTGGAGCAGGTATTATGTGGCAGCAGTAACAGTGCCATGGAAAAATTCAATGCTATTTGGAATCCATTCTTACAAATACTGTAATGGGTTAAGATCTGATGAAGTACAATAACAACCTTGTAAAATATATAGTTTTGGGGGTTTTCCCCTCCCCTCTTTGTTTTCTCTTCTGCACAGGTTCTGTTTCTCTTGTATCTCTTGTGTCTCACCATGTTTGGTGCACGTATGGTTATGTCCTTTTTGAACTTTCAATAAAGATGTTACCCCAAAAAAGAAAAACAGTACCGTTCTACCAATCGAAGCCATATTCAATCAAAACTATGTGTGCATGGTTTTTGTTCGTTTTTTTGTTTTAAAAAACCTAATCCTTATTTACTTGTCACATTCCATTAGCTTCAGCTCTAGATGGAATCACATAAGATTTTGTTTTTATTTTTTTAAAAAGCTTTAATTAGGTTTGGGTTATTGGATGTTTAGTCGCCTGGACGGAGGATAGCAAGCAAGGCTTTCTGTGGCACCAGGACTTCTTGGCACCAGGCTCAATTCCTGTGGAGATCTGATTCAGCAATAATGCAGAACTAATGCAAAGAAATGTGGCACTTTGGTGACCACTTTTGCTGGATCATTGGAAGCGATCATTGGCAGAGTTTCTCTCTTTCTGTACAACCCTTCAACTGTGCCTGGTGCTCTTACAAGGGCAGAGCCCAGCCCCTCTACCCACAAAAGGCTCAGTTTTCTAGTTTTCTCGGACCTGCCCACTTCCCTCCTGTCAACAGGCCAAATCATAGCATTGTATAGTTGGAAGGGACACAAGGGGTCATCTAGTCAATCTCGCCTCCCATCTCTAGACCTGCATTCAACTTCCTCTTTGGTTTCCTCCATTCTTCAACACCATGTTACCATCATCTATTCTTCTGTCTGTGGTGTAGTTGTTAGAATGTTAGACTAGGACATGGGAGAACAGGATTCAAATCCTCACTCAGCCCACTGGGTGTGATATTGAGCCAGTCACTGCCAACCTCACTCTCTGCTAACATGACTTCAAGAAATGATTGCCCCAAGGGTGGCATCCATGTATCTCCCACAGAAAGCTAAACCCTGTATGTTCTTCATGGATTTCATAACACACCAGGCCCACTGAGGAAGGGCAGCAGAAATGGGGTTAGGTCATGAGCTCTTAGGACATATCAAAGAGCCTAACAACTCCCGAGTTCAGCCACAACAACCAAGCACATCAACCTGTAAATGTTCTTGTCCGTGAAGTCCTTCACTGGACAGGACCCAAAAACTATGGAGAAAGAGGGACTTGTTCCATACTCACCTTTCTTCGTGGCTTCAAAGCTATCATGGAAGCTTATCCTCTGGATATCATAGGTTAAGGTTGTGTTGGGTAGCAGTGTTCTATTCCTATTGATAATGTTTGCTGAGAATCGGAAGGCTTGCTCCTCCGCATTCATTATCTGGGCATTTGGGCCGTCTGTATATTCAAAGATTCCTCCTGCAAGGAAAGAACAGAATGTCATCACTGTCCAGGTCAAGGCTGCTCAATATCAAGACTCCAGTTGCACCTCTCAGCACTGCTTCACCTGTTTGGGGTCCCCAGAGGCACACTAGGGTTTGAGGCATTAAACACACCTGTGTGCCAGGGAGGCACAACCAGCCATGTGCATTATGCGCCCCAGATAAATGCCTATTACATATCTGGCGTTGTGCATCTTTGCTTTGCTTGTTCCATGTTGACCATGGAAAACATCAATGTGCCCTTAGTGTAGCCATATTGTCACAGGGAGTGTGAAATGACTTTGAGAAGGTACAACTTTCTGTCTTGCCTTGCCTTCCTAGAGTCAGATGGCACATCTTTGCAAGAGCATAGTAACTTCTTCCCTCAATCTGAATGTAGTAAATGTTTGTGAATTGTGGGTGTCAGTGTCGGGTGGAAGGGAGATAGTTGAGACACATGACTGGGTACAGATTGGGAATTCTGATTGGTCAATCAAGCCAAGGCTCACCCTAAAATGTAGCTCTCTTTGGGCATTGACCGGATGAAAACAAGGCACTATTTGATGTGGTATTTAAGCTGCGTATAGGCTGCCAGCAGCGAAGTATGGGATAATTCGTTGGCTATTTTAATTGTGTGAAATTCAGTTTTGCATCCCTCCCACCAAGTCCTGCAAGGTTTTCTATTTGGGGGCAATTGAGGTTCTGGCCCTCATCCATGTCAAGAATTCCTGAAATGAAATTTTTCAATTGATTGTCCCATAGATTTAGTAAACAAAGTTGTGGTGAAGTTAGAATGGGATGTTTGAAGTGTGCAGCATTATCTATGTAGGATTCTACTTCATTAGCACTCCTCCACCTCCACACATTAAAGGCAAATCTCTACTCTCCCTGTTTAGCATACAAATCCCTTATGTGTTTGGTTCATCATAAGGTTTAAACACCAATGTTCCTCATCTCTCACACCTGTTTAAGAGTATAAGATCAGAGTACAAGCTCCCAGTTCCACTGGATCAGACAAAAAGCTGTTCATGGAAATGACAAAAGGGGACGGGAATTTTGGACTTTATCCTGAGTGGTGTCCACAACCAGCTGCAAGTTACTAGTCCAACTGGGACAATAGCTTCAGTGTTTTCAGATTCAGTAAACTGTATCCATTGTTCCTGACTGCACTAATACCTTGCAGCAGATTGTGGACATCACTCAGGGTTAACTTTAGGGTAGTGCCCCTTCTACTCAGTTCCATGCACAACTGATCCATCTAGAAATTTAAGATTTACAACTATCCAACTTTTCAAAACAAACATATTTCTTCTGAAATAGAATGTTCATGAAGATTCTGTAGCACCCAACAGTTCAGCAAATGGCTTGGGCTGTTCATGAGCAAGTCAGCCAATATAAATCGATTTTTCTTTCCTCCCAGAGTCCTCAAGTTCTTCCCTAGTTTTAGACATCAGGTTCTCTTTGCCCCCCTCTTTTCTGCCTGCTCTCCTCAGATTTGCCTCTGAGTTCAGACAAGCAGAAACTTCATTCTGAGCCAACTTAGAGGAACAGTCTGGGTTGCTGGAATGCACACACCATAGAAGGCCTGCTTTTTGCTGTTCGGAAGTTGTTAATGCCATTATCTCTCCCCAAAGGCAGAGCAGTTCATGTCACAGCATTGCAAAGCTTTTTCTTTCTTTCTTGGCTCTGCATTTTCAAGGCTTGTCCTCTATTCCCCACTGACAACCTCTCCAACTGAAGCACCAGAACCCAGGCGGAAATCATGTAATTGTATCTCCTTGTTTCAGAGACGTGGAGAGGGGGAATCTCATGCCTTCCTTCCTTTCCTCCTTCCCCCCTCCTTGCTCTCCTGTGAAACAGTGTTGAGGGACCTCAACCAGGCACTCTCTGATTAACAAGCAACTCAAAATAATTAATGGATGAATGAAATACGCAGATGCAGCCAGTAACAGATGGATCTCCCGATTCATTAGCGGAAAGCCAGCTTCCCTTTCCAGTGTCAGGAGAGCTTGTCTGTTGCTGTTTCTTAACACGGCTGGATCCTTTGCAGTTCTCCAGGCACTTAATTATATTTTATTGATTTGAATGCTAGCCTGCCTTCTGCCAAGATAATCCACAGGAGCGTTATCTCCGTTTTTATCTTCACAACAGCCCTGCGAGGAAAAGGAAGCTGAGGAAGCAGGGCTGGCCCAAGTTCATCCTGGGTGCTTGATGGCTGAGTGGTGATTGGGATGAGAGTCCTCCCAGTGGGAGTCCAAAGGAAGTTGCACCCAGCAATTAAATCTCCATTCTTGCCATCAAGGTGCCCGAATTCTACACTAAGGAGAGTCTCTGAAATCTGCAATTTCAGAGCAATTTTGTATCTGTTTATTTTGCTTTTGCCTATGGTCAGGTGGGAGGGACACACACAAGAAAATCCACAGAGAATACAGAAGCACCACTATGCATTTATCATCATTGAAGGTCCCCCCCACCCCCCAAGAGCTTCCCAAATGTCACCTGGCGCTAGTTATGCATTTTTCAAGCTGATCGCTGCAGCTATAAATCTGGGAAATGTACTTTTAAGAATGCAGGCAGAGGATTTGTTTATTTATCTCAGTACTGTACTTTAAAAAGTCAGAGAACAGTCAATCAGAAGACTCACAAAGATGTGTCCATAATAAAACTATCAATAAAAGCACAGGTAAAATCAGCAAAACCTTTAAGACAAATATAGATAACTAAACTATATCTTTGGGTAGGGTTGCTAAAATAAATAGGTTTTCAGCAGCTGTCCCATGAGAACCTAAGAACAGCCTGCTAGATCTGGCCAATGGCCCATCTAGTCAAGCATCCCATTCTCACAGTGGCCACCCAGATGCCCCAAAGGGAAGCCAGCAAGCAGGATCAGGATGCGAGCACAAAAGCCCTCTCCTCTCCTTTTGCAATTTCCAGCAAGTGGAATTGAGAGACATTGCTGCCTCCAAACATGGAAGCAGAGCGTAGCCTCCACCATAGCCAGTGGCCACCAAAGCCTTCTCCTCCATGAATCGGTCTGATCCTTTTAAAGCCATCTAGCTTGAGGGCCATCACTACCTCCTGTGGGAGCAAATGCCATAGTTCAACTCTGCATTAGGAAAGGACATTCTTTTATCCATCCTGAATCTTCCAACATTCAGCTTCATTGGATGTCTGCAAGTTCTAGTATTTTGAGAGCCGGAGTAAAACTTTTATCCGCCCACTCTCTCCATGTGATGCATAATTTTATAAACTTCTATTATGCTGCCTCTTACTCGCTCTTTCTCTAAACTAACCCCTCCCCAAAGCAATGTTTCAAGGGAGGGGCCTGCCAGAACCTGACCAGCAATTCTAAGTGTCAGGAGAGGCTCCCTGCCCCCACCCTGTGAGTCCCATGTCAACCTGCTTCAAACATGTGACTGGCTGGCTCTTATCAGCCAAAGGGGAAGTCTTGCCCATACCCTGACCACTCCCCATCACCAGCTCCCATCACTCGAGCCTGTCGTGAAACAGTCAAACAAACTGCAAAGAGTCTGATAAAAACACTCTTACCAGCTAGAACACTCAAAGGGAGCATTCTCCTCCTCCTCCTCCTCAATTAATTGCACACTTCAATGAGAGCAGATCAAGCAAAATGGCACAGGATGGTGTCAATAGCCTCTACCAGCTCAGTCCTTCTTGATGTTCTCAAGAATGGAGGATAAAAGAGTACTACAACCCTGTGAGGCAGCTGAGAGTTGCAGTTGCCTAAGTTCACTCAGCTTGCTGTGTGGTCCAGCACTCTAACTACTGCATCACACTGGCCCATTTGTTTTCAAACAAGGAGGGAAGTGGCTCTGGTGTCCCTCAACATCCAGAAAGCCCTCAAGTTCCTTAGGAGTTCTTGCTTGCATGTTTTGCTGCAATTCTGAGATAGTTTGTTATATTCTTTTAATATGTGGATGGCTGCCAGCTGTTGTTGGTTGTCCTTGGGCAAGAATGGTGGCATAGATTTAAAACAAATAAATAGATACTGCAATGCTCTGAATTCCACATTTGAGGGGAGGATCCTTCTGGGGCCAATCTAAGGTGGCACTCAGCTCTGCTAGCAATGAGCTCTGCTAGCTTTTCCCCACCCCCAGTACCCTCCGAGATGACTACCATCATCTTCCCCATGAAGTATTTATGAGATGACAACCCTTTTCCATCACAGCAGCACTCTGACTCCAACTTGAAGGGATCAATTATTCAAAATAATACAGTCAAAGAGGACCTTCTCGTTTGAGCGCTACATTAGGAAGAGTCCCGAGCCCTTGCCAAGCATCCTCCAGCAACAGAAACACTTAATGTGGAGAGACAGGGGAGCATCTGCTCCTTCTGCCCAGCATGAGCTGAGACGGGGAAGGTGGCAGCTCCAACTGGCAGACAGAGCAGGGAGCTGCTCCCCCGCAGTTAAATGGGGTTGTGGGGTGGATATCTGGGCTGCCCCACTCCCTCTCCATCCTTCATGGAGCACCTGGGACCAGCTGAAGCAGCCTAGCTATAAGCGCCACCCTTTCCCCACCAAATGCCACGCAGAGATTTGCGCTGCCTTTCGTATCACATTGAAGTGACAGCCAGCTTTATGTCGCTTTGGTTAATAAACGGAGGATATTGTGTCCCTCTCAGGCTGCTCCCTTTCAAGAGAAGATTTTCTGTTTCCTGCCCTGCCTTCTTATACGATACAATACAGCAGCTTTGGGATTGGGATTACATTTGCACTTGATCCGAAATAAATTAGCACTCCAGGCATCCATTTGGACATAATAAGCTTTTCTTCCAAGGAAGGCAATACAACTGGGATTGGGGGGCTGGACAAGACGGCAGCCGTGAGCCCCAGATTAGGCAGAAAGGGCTTTGCTGCAAACACAAGGCGACAAAGCAAATCTCCCCTGCTGCATCCAGGGGGGCTGCAGAAAACCTGGAAAGCGACACCATTGCATTCAAGCAGCCCATTCTGAGGGTGGCTTTGAAAGGGATTTAGACAAATCCATAGAGAGGGCTAGTCACTGGCTACTCACCATGATGGCTATGTGCTGCCTCCACTGTCAGAGGCCGTGGGCCCTTCTGAATACCAGCTGCTGGGAGCCATAAATGGGAAGAGTGCTCTTGCGCTCATGTCCTGCTTGCAGGCTTCCCAGAGGCATCTGGTTGGCCACTGTGAGAAGAGGATGCTGGCCTAGATGGGCCTCTGATCTGATCCAGCAGGGCTTTTCTCAACTCTGAGCATCTCCTGAGCTCAGTGGCAGAGGTTCTGCCTTGCAAGTAGCAAGTCCCAGATTCCATCCACAGCAGCTCCAAGTAGGCTTGGGAGAGCATACCCTCCAATCTTTCTCTGATGGAAATAGGGACATCCTATTCAATAATGATTCCTGCCAACCTAGCAGTTCGAAAGCACATCAAAATGCAAGTAGATAAATAGGTACCACTTCGGCGGGAAGGTAAACGGCGTTTCTGTGTGCTGCTCTGGTTCACCAGAAGTGGCTTAGTCATGCTGGCCACATGACCCGGAAGTTGTCTGCAGACAAACGCCGGCTCCCTCAGCCTATAGAGCGAGATGAGCGCGCAACCCCAGACTCGGTTATGACTGGACCTAATGGTCAGGGGTCCCTTTACCTTTTTATTCAATAAGGATGATGATGATGATAATGATGATTGCTATGTATACCCTGCCCATTTGACCAGGTTGCCCCAGCCACTCTGGGCAGCTTCCAACACATATAAAAACATAATAAAACATTAAACACTAGAACACTTCCCTATACAGAGCTGCCTTCAGATGGCTCAGGGGTCAGATAACTCCATACCCTTCAACATTTCTCCAATGAAAGTAGGAACGTCCTACCAAACCTTCCAACATTTCCTTGAAGAAAATAGGGACATCCTAAGGAAAAGTGGGACATTCCAGGATCAAATCAGAAACTGGGATGGCTTCTGTAAATCCGGGACTGTCCCTGGAAGATAGGGACCCTTGGAGGGTCTGAAAGAGACTCCTTTCTGAAATCCTGGAGACCTGCCACCAGTCATTATACACAATATTGAGCTAGGTGGGCCAATGGTCTGACTTGGTATAAGACTCGCCATAGCTCAATAGAAAATCTGAATGCCTGATCCACTGGTGAGATTTATCAATAAGGGAGTCACCTCTGTTCCATGACTTGGCAAGGGTCAGCTACTGTTCTGTATGGCATGCTATACAAGGGCAGACTGCAAGAACTCTAGAATGATGAATTGGAAAACCCATCCTTGCCTCTATGCTATATTAGGAGACCTTTCATGTCCCATTTCGTTCAGCTCTGTTGCTACAGTTCCTTTGTGCTGGAATCCAGATGCGCATTGCCTGCCGTGGTCCATGCCGTGGTCATCCTCCGCTCACAGGATGGAGCAACTCAGTGGCACCTGTGTGCAAATTCTGGGGTTGCTGCCACTGCAGCACCCGACTCCTTCTGGGTGACAGCTGCGCACACCCACCCACACCTCCATGCAAGTTCTTTGCAGTCATTAAAGAGCCTAATCACTAACTTGGAGCAGTTGATTAATGCATAATCTTAATCATGATTACACAGTGTAATTGGCGTTAATTTGGAGAGTCAGTTAATTATGAAAATAATTGTCGCAGCTTCTCTGTTTTAATAAAATGGAAGAACTGTGCCTGAGTTATAAATTAAACAAGGGATGTAGCCACTCCAAGGTTTCGGGAAATATCCTTCCAGATTCTTGTTGTTTCTAAGGAAGGTACATTTTCAAAAGAGAGCACCATCACCTAAGAAACTTAGCAGGAGCAGGAAACAAGCCCTTGATATCACACACACACACACACACACACACACACACACACAAACAAACAACATACACACATTTGTGTGGCCATTTGCAGTTTCTGGAGCTGACATCATGATGGGCCAGAAAGTGAGAGACTACAGGCCTGACCTCTGTGGCATATACAACATAGTGCTGTTCTGTAATTCCCATCCATTCCAATCAGGTTTTATTTTGTAGGATTGTGTTCCGTGGGTAACACATTACTGAGATCATATGTAGGAACATTGTTGGTCATTCCCTGAGCTGGCAAGGCTCATTTGACAGTAACAAGAAACTGAGCCTTTACTGTTATTGCCCAATCCTGTGGAACTCTCTGCCAATGGATTCAGTGGGTGCCTTCTGTACCAACTTTTAAATGCCTGCTGAAAGCTTTTTTATTCAGCCAGGCCTATGCAGGCATTTAAGGGTGCAGGCATTAAGAATACATCTTTCCACAGTGGTCAAGTGATGTCAGTTTTTAATTGTTTTACTGTATGTTTTTATGTTTTATGGATGGTAGGAGGGGTGTCCCACTTTGCCCTTCCAAAATGTTGGCAGGTATGTAAAATGTGATGACAGTTTCAAGTGTGATGTTATCAATAAGGATCAGGGCAGAGTATTATAAAACAAAGAACTTTATTTAAAAACAAGCTTTCTTTAACTCCTAACTCTCTCTGACCCTCCTGCTCTCGCTCTCTCTACTTTGCGTGCTGAATCACTTCCTGGTAGCTTTCCTCTTAACCTGTGCCTTCCTTCTGTGTCACTAAGTTTTTCTCTCCTTGACTGCTGTTCTAACCTTCCTACTTAGTTCCACATCCATTGATACAATGGCCAGCACTTTGAACTGCACTTGGAAGCAGACTGAAATAGAAGAGAAGTAACACACTCCAGTGTCACCACCCTCAGCTCTAGATATATGTCTGACAGCTCCATGTTGAACAACTAAAGTTTCCCAATGTTCTTTGAAGGCAGCCAGAGATCAGATGAACCAAGTCTTCCTTTGTTACAGGAAGACTTGCTTGACAAAGGCCACATCTAGGTCCTACTGCAGGGGTGGTGAGCCACTGGTCCTGGTCCCATTCCAGTGTATAACCCCCTTCTGGCCCATCAGTGCCTCAGCCAAGGGCCTTGCCACTGGGACTGGAAAGGTGACAAACTGAAGGAGAGTGGCTCCCTCAGGCCTATGTTCTTTTTGCTGCTTAGTCTTCTGAGCTCCCTGCTGAATTTTTCCAGCCAGGGAGCTGCTAAGAGTTTCCTCCCAGTGAGGAAGGTGGTTCCATCAGAGTACCTGGAAACAGAGATCCCTGAAGGCTTTCCACATGTCTCATATTGGAAAAGTGAATGTTCCAGAACAGCCAAGATCTGCCAGAATAAGGCTCTGAGTAGCTAGCTCCCTGTTGAAAAGACCCAAAAACTTCAAGGAGCTCATGGAAAATTGGAGAGAGTTAGCTCTATGGGTGATGGCATCTGCCCAGATAAACTGTGGGGGTCTACAAAAGGAGTGGAGGCTCCTCCTCTTGCTGCTGTCAAAACCTCCCCACCCACAAAAGCCGTAAAAAACAAAACAGATGTTAGGAAAGGTCCCAAGAACAAACTACATTCCTGACAGTAACAACCACATTACGATCAGCAGCAGCGGCAGCTTGCAAAGTAGCGAAAGCTGGCAGACAACCCAACGTGCATTGTGTTAATATTTTAAAGTCAAGATTCCCTTTGGTTCATGTTGTGTGAAAAGATTCTTCACACATACAAGGAGAGGGAGGAGGCATCGGAAGGAACTCTGTTCTTGCAAGTTCACAGCAAAGGCAAACATCACAGCATTCACCTTGATTTACTGCTTAAAGGCCACCAAAGTGCCCTTAATTTTTTATATATATAAAAGGGAGAAATATTGCTGGGAAGATGCTTTGAGTGTCATGCAGAGCCACAGGGAACGCCTGCACTGCCATCTTCTAACCCCCTCGCTGCTTTCTCTCTCCCTCCCTCTTCCCCAGCTTCATTCACCAAGTGTTCAGTCACACCAACCTTCCTACAGAGCTGCCCCACACAACAAACAGAAGCTGGGCGTTTGCACGCCATGTGAACCATGCACATCCTTCAAAGCTTCAGTGACAAATTGGCCATGGAAACAATGGGGAAAGTTGCTTTGAAAGAGAAATCTAATATGACCGAGCAGATCTGCCGTCTCTTTCAGCATCCCCACAGAGGAAACACAATGGCCTTCATCAACTGGAACATTCATACTGGATGTCCCTCCAAAGGGCACTTTTGTCCCTCTCAGTGGCAGTGTGGGTCAAACTGACCTAAGCCAGAGCCCCCACAAAAGCTGTCATTCCTGCCTTACAGCTTCCCTGACTCAGAATCAGCGGTCAGAGCAGAGCAGAGCAGAAAAGACAGCCTACACTGAGCTCTTCCTTCCCTCTGCAGGCACCTTTGCCTCAGGGTTTTCATTGTGGGTCATATTGCCCCATGTTTCTGTGAGGGAATATGTGGCAGTGCCCCAAGGTAAGAAGAGCTGGGTTAAGGTGACAGGACCAGATCCACAGTGGAGACACATTAAAAACCACTGGGTATGGGAAGGACCCAATGAGTCCTAGTATTGCCTCAAGGCACCAATTCATAAGTTCAGCAACAGAACTTGAGTGAATAGACAGGGAAGTGAAGGAGAGGAGGGTATCATGGAAACATAGAATTGTAGAGTTGGAAAGGATCCCAAGGGCCATCTAGTCCAACCCCCTGCAATACAGGAATCATAATTAAAGAATATATGAAAAATTGTCATCCAACCTCTGCTTTAAAACCTCCATTGAAGGAGAGTCCACCACCTTCTGAGGGTGCCTATTCCATTGTCGAACAGCTCTTACCCCCAGCAAGTTCTTCCTAATATTTAGTCAGAATCTCCCTTCTTGGAATTTGAATCCATTGGTTCAGGTCACCCCCTCTGGAGCAGCAGAAAACAAGCAAGCTTGCTCCATCTTCTATGTGACAGCCCTTCAGATATTTGAAGTTGACTATCATATCACCATCCAGTCCTCTCTTCTCCAGGATCCACATACCCAACTCCCTCAACTGTTCCTCATAAGGCTCGGTTTCCAGGCCCTTGGTCATCTTGGTCCCTCTCCTCTGCACATGTTCAAGTGTGCCTGTATCCTTCTGAAACTGTAGTCCCCAGAGCTGGACACAGGACTCCAGGTGGGGTCTGACCAACGCAGGTTGGAGCAGTACTATTACTTCCTTTGATTAAACACTTCTAAGGTGCAACACAGCCAACCCCACTCTGGAAGATTTCAACAGCCAGGAAGAAAGATCAAGGAGAGAAGTAGGTGGTAGAGTCTTGGCCCTCCAAGATAGGTCAATGTGGGGAAGTTCCCTGAAGGTGTGAGAGTTTAAAACTACGGCTTCACAACAATAGAGCACATTTGCCACACAGCAAAATGTACACCAGGAAATGCCCACTCACAAGGTCCTTAGATCCCAGACATTCTTTTCAATAGGCAGCATTTCCTAGGTTAAAGTCCACATTGCCTACTCATGGGATGTGATCCTGCTAGCATGCTCCAAAATGAGAAAAACTTGTAAAATGGGTAGTTGATCCAAATTCTGCCCTCAGCATACACAATTCCCAAATTAAGCTTTCTGGGCTGTGATTATGCAGAAGACATCAAGAGACATAGCTATCAGCCCTTTCTTTTCTGTCCTGAAGATTGCATTAAACCTCTGGCATTTCTGTTTCTCAGAGCATTTGATATTGTGGTTGTTGTTGTTGATGATAATGATGATCTTCTTTCTGGCCACTGGATAAAAACTCATGGCAACACTAGCCAAGTATAGCAATATAATCACATACGAACACACCATCAACTGGCTGCATGGAAGAAACATTTCTTTTGAAAATCGCCCCTTGTACAGATTGATTGTAAACAAGGT
The DNA here is from genome assembly GCF_951804945.1 of Podarcis cretensis. Classification (NCBI taxonomy): domain Eukaryota; kingdom Metazoa; phylum Chordata; class Lepidosauria; order Squamata; family Lacertidae; genus Podarcis; species Podarcis cretensis. Next base: position 36,456,637 of record NC_137177.1, read on the forward strand.
GGCTAAATTTAGCACACTCTGCCAAAGACCAAGCTACAAAAAGCAGCTCAACAGCAGAAATGCTACCCTGGCCAGCTCCTTTCATACAAACCTTGGCTCAGCAGATGCCAAAAGCAGAGAAGGAACTGGTTTTCGCAAAACTCAGCTGTCCCAGGCATGAGTCACCCTGCACAGGATCAGATGAATGGGAACCAGCTCTTCCTGCTGTTCATTGGTTACTTGGCACAGAGCTGGCATGGCATTAATGACTGAGCAGGAACCAGAATTCAAATCCCCACCTCTGCTATGGAATCTCAATGTGGCCCTCACACCTGCCATCTTCTCTCCCCCCCCCCCCCAGTATCATCCCTTCTTCTGCAATGTGTGTCCTACCTCACAGGGCTGCTCTAAGAAAACCAGGTATTATTATTCAGTTGGAAAATGCTTTATGACTTTAGTTTATTTCCATTGCTCCCATTTTGCAGATGTGGAATGGCAAGGAAGATCAACAAGGCCTTGCTCAGGGCACCATGAATAGAGCTAGGAGAAAGACCACAAAGACGAGGTTGCCCTGCTCTTAAACAGAATAATCAGTGCTGCAATGCAAACATCACAACTGACTTGGGGAAGGGCCAATCACTTGATTTATTGTGGCCTGAGGTTCTGAAGGCTACAGCTTTCATCTTTGTCAAAGAAGGCATAGGAGGCAGCAGGGATATAACACATCTGGCTGGAGATGGAAAGGAGAAATAAGTCAAGTTAATGAGGCGAAGACTAAAGAAAACAAGGAGGCTTCTGAGCTGGATGAATGAGCACAATCTATGTCCAAAACGTTCACTGGATAATGTTGTGTAGATCCTAACAAATGGCTGGGATACTGAATATTAATATATGAACTGATCATTTGGAACAGTGATGTTGTTGATCTTTGTTTTGCGACATGTCCAACCTGTTCTTCCTCCAAAGAGCTTAGAGAAGTTTATATTGACCCGGTTCTCAGTTTCCAGGACTATAACCATTTAGCATCATGGATGGATGGCCATCTGTCAAGGGTCATTTACACGGGGTGGACTAGATGAGCCTTGCAGTCCTTTCCAACTCTACAATTCTATGATCACCAGTATAATCTCAGGTCATTTTCTGGGTCAAGTGACCCTGAGATTGGTAGCCAATAAATGCTCTCAGACTGTCGGGGGCAGGGTCCTACCACCATGAGGGGCTGACTTTTGCCTTCTGCTTTCTAAATGCACGTGGCATAATAATATGCCCACTGGTGCTACAGTCTACTTTCCACCAGACAGGAGAGAGGGAAGAAGTCAATTTACAGCCTCCAAAGCAGGACCCATAATTGCAGCTGAATCAGAGGCAGCTGGAACAGCAAGTAGCCAGCAGATCAAATACCATCCTCAATGAAGACGTCAAGTGGTGAGAGGCAGGCATGCCCCTGGAGAGATTCCAGAGAATCTGCATTTGCTGCTGCACTGAACAAGGTCCAGGGAGCATTTATTTCCTCACCAAGTAAGTTCATTTTAGTGAGAGGCATCATGAGGGGTGGGGGTGGGGAGTTTGACAAATTCACACGATGTACCTCCTGGCGAGGCACCCAGAGGGTAAGTCACGAGGCTGTTATCTAGGGTGGGAAAACCCGGGACAGAATGCCTGCTCATTAGCAAACATAAAATTAATAAGCTTATTTGATGAATAATTAAGTCAAGAGCAGCTCTACCTCTCCATCCCAGCCAGAGGGTTGAATCCTCCCCAATCTTTTGTCTTCCTCCTCCAAGGAATTGTCATATCATGAAAGAGACTGGTTATTTGTCAAAATATGTAAAGCGCTATGGAGGGGCGGGGTAGAGGAGCCCACTCATCAAATATTAACTGTACGCTCCATTTTATTATGCCTGCCTCCTTGTATTTTAAATATCAATTGGCAGGCAGGTTAAGCACTTATTCACATCCTCTGTTGGATTTCAAAAGCGGGCTAATTGCTCCCTGGAGTGGCTCAATCAGCAAATGAGAGAAGGCACTGATTAGAACCAGCTCCCCTCTGGAAGGGATTGACCCCCAAAACTGTGGCAAGCACTTTGGAAAGTTGTATGGGGGGAGAGGTTGTGGGTAGATGGTCCCTACACCCATTGCTCCACCCCTATCTATAGCTTCACATCTCAAGCTGTTTCCCAGTGTTACGAAGGGATCATAATTATCCTTCCCAACACACAAACACAAGATCCCTGCTCTGCATTAATTAACCTGAATGAATCTTCTGACTCCACATTTACAAACATGCATTTGCTATCAATAACCTTAGCCATAAACAGGACCTGAAAGTGTGTCTGTGTGGCTTGGAAGTGGGATCCACACCTGCTATCTCGCAGTGAGCAGATCAGTCTTGTATTTGACACTAATCTTAAATGTCCCAAGACATATTTCAGTACAACCCAAACTTACCCACTGGGGGCGGGGGTCAAACCATGGATGGGGAGTTCCATCAAGATCACAAAACCACCACCACCACTGAATTTAGCCATTCTTGGCCTGAATGAGGCCTGCAGATTAGGATTTATGGCAAACAGTAGCTAGCTAGCACACATACGTATAACTGCACATCCTAAAGTTTAGTTGGGATAATGCAGAAGTCCAAGCAGCGGAGAGACCCTTCCTCATCCTAGTACCCTCTTGGGGTTTCAGACTCAAACTCTCATCAACCCCAGCCAGCAACCAAGTTGGGGAAGACTGGTGTAGGGTGTGGCAAACACCCTGGAGGTCACAGAGATGCAATTCTGTAAGCAGGGGAAGCTATATTCCAGAGCCAGATGTCATAGTGAAGAGATGTAAGATAAAAGCATGTGGTACAGTCCTCTGTGGACACCATGCAACTGCAAGTGATGCCGAGGTGGAATGTTTGAATTTTCTGCCACCATTTCTGCCACCATTCCCTGTGCCCAGAAACCTAGTATGTCAAGGAGAAGAGCTTCATCCTAGTCCAGGTGTGGGGAACCTTTGACCCTCCAGATGTTGGTTAACTTATCCTTCCCAACACACAAGGTTAACTTATCCTTCCCATCACCCCTGGCCATTGATCATGCTTGTGGGAACTGATGGGAGTTGTAGTTCAACAACATCTGGAAGGCCAAAGCTTCCATACACTCCTGGCCCTAGCCAAACCTTTTATCTCTGAAACTAAACATTATTTTAAAAAACAATTCCAGGCAGAGCAAAAGTTTTGCTGGTCAGTTGTGGCAGAGCATGTAAATATCTGCTGTTGTGTAGCTGCATAGTTTGGTGGGAACGACCATCACATGCAGTGTTAGCTGTGAAACGTGTAGGAGCTAGACAAAGCCTGAAGCAGCCAGGACCTCATGCCTTGCCTGAAGGAAGTTTTCCCAGGAAAAGGCACTTTACTGAGCAGTGGCAGAGCCTAGAACAGGACTCAATTCTCTTGGAAATGTGGCAAATGCCTACAGACATTTGCAAGTCCCTGTGTCAGGCTTCCAGAATAGCCTTGCCAACTGGGCTGTAAATCAGGAACAGGCACACGACTTGAAGGCAAAGAACTTTATTGCTTCACAACCAGAGACACTCAACACCGATGCTCTCGGGGTATGAAAGTTGTAGAATTTAGAAACCCGTCCCCTCCTTCCCTTATTTAAGCGTTTCTCTCTGTACATACTTCCAGCATGGTTCAGCTTTTCTTATCCACTCTTTCCATTTTTCAGCTCTCCTTTCTCACACTGAGAAAGATAAGGGGGAGGGAGAAGTGCCCGCAAGAGGACTGTCCTGCAACGCAGAAGATGTCGCCTCTGCTCTCTCCCTATCAGGCCCACATTGTGCCTCTCCCCTTTGCCCCGCTCTCTGGCTCCAAGACTTCCCTGATGGCTCCCTCTGTGGATTGCTCTTCCCTGTCCCGCCAGTCTGAGTCAGGCTCAAAATCTCCCTCCTCCCCAGTGTTACTCCCTGGTGCTTTCTGGGCAACTGGCAGCCACACCACTCCTCCTCGTCTAGCCAGTCCCTGACACCCTGGCAGCATGAGAGGCATGTTGGGTCTGAAAGCTTCTCCTGAACCTAAACAGTGCCCAGCCCTTTTCAGCACTGACTCCCTCTACTTCTCTTCTTGCCAGTTTCACAGACAAATTGTCAGCCCAAATGCCACTTATGCAAATTGCTCATTATTGTTGCATTTGCAGCAGCAAATTTGCAAGAAAGAAGATCCTCTGAGGCTCTTGCTTAAAATAAAAAAAAGTTAACAAACCCAAACCTAAACTAGCTTCTGCTAAAGAGGAGGCATTCAGAGGCTTTTAACTGCAGCACCTACTTCCTTCCAATATAAATCACCAAGTTGTTTCACTTTGGCAAACAGTCCCTTTTGACAACACCACTTGCTTCCCTGCTAACACATCTAGGCAGCCTCTGAAACAGTCAACTTCTCTGCCTCCCATCAAAATAGTACTAAAAGGAACACATGAAAAAGTGGGTGCAGAATCCTGTCTCCCCTCCTCTAAATGTCACAGGAAGCAAAAGAAATTGGGGGAGAGAGAGTGATTTATACAAGGCACAAAAGGAACCCTAGGCATTAAACTGCTCGGGGCATCAGACCTCCTGCCTTGGAAATGTGCCACTTTAGACTGTTAATGGTGAAAGAGCAGGAAAAAATGACCAGAACTGAAATGTTTAACCACTACCCCACAAAGAGCCCTCAAATTGATCTATGCTCCCCAGTTTTCAGAGCAGTTCAAAGGAGCCAAAGGGGAGAGGGATTTCTACAGGAAAAAATAAAATAGGCACAGCAAACAGCAGCAAGTAAGAGGTCAAAGCTAAAGCAAATGTGGGTCTCCTGGAAATGCCTGCATTCCCATCTTTTCCCTGTTATTCATTTATTGCATTATTTGTCTCCTCTTAAGTGTGCCTTATAAAAACATAGACAAAGATCACAGAAAGCTTTCAATGAGGTTTCTCCCCTTTTGTCCCAAACATATTCCTTTTTTATTCAAGGACCAGACAAGAATGATAAATTTCCTTCACAATTACTATGAAATGTGAAAAACAAGAGTGTTGCCACCATAATGTCAGATGGGCTGATACTTCCATAACAGAAAGCTACCATTTGATACACACCTCTTCCAAGGTTCCTGAAGTACAAGATTACAAAGTACTTTGCAAGGTTCCTTATAAGAGAATGGCCAGAAGGGAGCCGGGCAAGGCACATGCGTAACAATAAAGGCATACAGGTGATCTTGCCCCTTCACTCACAGAATCGTAGAATTGGAGAGTTGGAAGGGAGCCCAAGGGTCATATAGTCCAACCTCTTGCAATGCTCCCTAGATCTGTCCTCAGGTCAAGGCAAGAGGAAGCAAGGAGGACAATTTATAATGGTAGCCAGGAACAGCCATACCGGCTGCTGAATATAGCAGAGCCGTTGTAAGTCATGGGGGCAAACTGAGCACATCGGTGCTGGAGCTGAGTGTAGTGCCCTCTTCCAGCTGTAAGAGGGGCCAGAGAGCCTGTGAGCTTCAGGGGCTAAAAAGAGATTGGTTTGCCAGGCAAGTTCATTAAGTGTGACAAGGGGAGAGCAATCTGCTCGACCCCACATGCCAGTTGTGCTCAGCTGCCTTAAACATGCCAGACTAAGTCTCTTACTCTGGTAAGAAAGGAGTCACACTGCTGTCCCTTTAAATATACAGTGAAAGCTCCCCAACCTTGCCACTTCAGTTTGACCTGGCTTAATATGATGGGACACAGTAGCACATCAAAAGCGTTGGGCAAGGACTGAAGGGAGGAAACAGCAGGAAAGTCTCTAAGGCTGCAGAGGGGGAGGGGGCAGAGGTTACTTTGTGCTGGAAGTGCTGTCCATGGTCCTGAAAAGAACCTGGCCAGGATCGGTTTGAAATGCAGGGAGTCTATAGTGGAGTCAAGAGTCTTCTTGCCAGATTCTGTGTAAATTCTATACCCCAAGCTTCAGTACGGTTAAATGGCAATTCAGTGTATACAAGTATAACTTGATGCATGTCAGGGTGTGTGTGTGAGAATCTTATGCATGTGGGGTGGTGACTGAGCAGGAGCAAGACCTTGGGGTCCTAGTACATAGCTTGATGTAGATTTTGACCTAGTGTCAAGCAGCCATGAAAAAGGCAAACTCCATGCTAGGGATTATTAGGAAAGCAATTGGGGAAATTGCCAATACCATAATGCCATTATAAAAAGCTACAGTGTGAGCCCATTTGCAATACTGTGCATTGTTTGGGTCAGCTCACCTCAAAAAGGATATTCTAGAGTTGGAAAAAGTTCAGAAAAGAAAAACCAACATTATCAAGGGACTGGAGCAACTGCTGTATGAGGAAAAGTTGTATCACTTGGGGCTTTTCAGTTTAGAGAAAAGACCAGAAAGAGGTGGCATGGAAAAAGTGGGCAAAGAAAAGCTTTTTCTCTCTCCTAATTCTAGAACGTGTGGGCATCCAAAGAAGCTGATTGTTGATTCTGGACAGATAAAAGTAAGGGGTAGATGGAAACACATGGCTCCCCTCCTTAATACACAGGGTTAAGTCCATCACTCACAGCAGAACAGGAGACATCCGGAGTCATAAGAATATAAGAAGAGCCTGATTGCTGTATCAGGAAAATGACACCCCCCCAGTCCAGCATCCTGTTCTCACAGTGGCCAACCAGATGCCTGTAGGATTCGAGCACAAGAGCCCTCTCCCCTCTTGTGGTTTCCAGCAACTGGTATTGAGAGGCTGCCTCCAACTATAGGGGCAGAGCAGAACCATCATGGCTAGTTGCCACTGAAAGCCTCCATGAATGTGTGTAATCCTCTTTTAAAGCCATCTAGGTTGATGGCCATCACTGCTTCCCTTAGCAGCTGCTTCCACTGACATGTAGGAGGCAGGGAGCCACCACTGCACGCTGGAAGCACAGGTAGGGACAGCTCTCCACCCAACCCAGCGAATCTGCAATGTATTTGGATTTCCAACTACCACCAGGAAATTAAACATACAAACCCTTCCACTGGAAGAGGCAGCTTGTGTTCAGTGAGTGATGAACTCACTGTGCCTCTTGTGCATCTTCTGGAGACCCAGACTTTCCTGTGATTGGCTGCAGGAGGCAGAGCAACACAGGAGTTGAGGGATTCTATGAGGACATAGAAAGCTGAGCAGAAATCAAAATGTGTGTCGTCCCCTTCGTCTAGAGGAGGATTCGCTTGGTTAGAGAACAAGAAACCGGGGGAGAACAGTAAGGTTTCCCCCCACCACCAACCTGTAATACATGCTCCCAAGAGACACTCTCTTTTTTTGTTCGTTTTGGCATTAAACATTCTGTTTGCATTATATTAGATATTTCCTGTCACTTAGGGTGACAGTATTCTCCTGTGCATAAGCCATTTAACAGATGAGCAGTCAAGTGGCAAAGGAACTACATTATTAATGTTTCTGGTTAAATTAACTGATTAAAGAAACACACACACCCTAGGTAAAATGTACATATCAGCACTTTATGCAGACTAAATGAGAAATTAATGGAATATGGCGGGTGATTTTTATAACGAACAGCAGATAGAAACTGCCTGGAAAGGTAATGGAATTTACATGTTAGGGATATATTAGCTGGGATAGAGGGGCAGAGTGAAGGGCACCAAAAGTGATACTCAAAAGTTCTGAATTCTCCACCAACATTTGGTAGCCGAGGAGGAAACTTGAGTCAGACTTGTCTTCTTTCTGCAGTATAAATCTGGAAGGTGCAGATCTTCTTGCCTCAACTCTGGTCCCAAACAACCTCCTGGAATGAAGTTTAATGCTTCATTCATCAGTGGAATGGACAACCTTGGAAGGTGGCAAACTTTGCTTCTCTGGAAGTTTTAAGCAGAGCTGGACGGCCATCTTTCAGGGATTCTTGAGATGTGATTCCTGTGTTGCAGGAGGTTGGACTAGATGACCATTGTTGTCCCTTCCAACTCTACATTTATATGAAAACAGAACCTGGAAAGATGCAAGATAAACTCCTCCATGTAAAATGCTCAAGCTCCCTTGCTTCAGGAGGCTGTGTGTGTCTGTTCACTTTTGTGTGTTTACTGTAGCTGCACTGGTTCAAATGCTTTCCTTTAGAGATGAGGTGGATCAGGAAAAGCCACCCAGCCAAAAATAAACTCTAGCAGCTTTGCTGGCTGTCAGAGGCCCCCAAATGAGGCTGGTAGCTCCAGATAAATGCTGCGCTGGGGATTATAACCAGGTGGTGCTGTAAATCCCAGATGTTTGAGCTGTAACAAATGCCATGGCACGAAAAGCCCTGGGTCCCTGCCATACTGCCATGTAAGCAACCACTGAGAAGGAGGGGAGAGGAGGGGAATGGAGGTGTGATGCTGGCAGCCCACAGTCCCTGCCCACACCTGCTCTTTCATCTCAGCAGCCCCCACATGGGCAAGCTGGCACGGCAGATCTTCTATTTTTAGCAAGACTGACATGTGTTTGGCTTGGCCTAGGCAGGCCGTCCCTCTGCCATTATACTGCAACGGCTTGTCAATCATGGCAAAACTCACTCTGTCACAAAATGCTTCCATTTCCTATGGATGTGAAAAAATGGAACCTGTGGGGTGGGCAGGCACCAGCATGGCAGGTAGAATAGCGGAGGCTGAGAAAGAAAAGGGCAAACCAAATGAGCAGGGAGGAAACGCTAGGTTTTCAAAGATGGAGTGGCAGGGAAAAGATGCTCTGGGTCCAAGAGGGATCATAGAATTGGAAGGGACTCAAACCTGCTCCAACCTCCTGCAATGCCTGAAAACCTGGTCCAACCTCCTGCAATGCAGAAGACAACATGGTGCATGGCAAGAGGCAGCCAGTGGTAGCAAGGAGACCTAATAGATGAAAAGAGGTTCTTTTGAAAACTCCACTGAGGCTTTGACAGCCTTGTCAATTGCCACTCATCTCCCCCCTGGTGTGTGTGTGTGTCAAGGACCTCTGGGGAACCAGGCAAGGACATCCAGCAGAGCACGGTCCCCATTCTTTCTTGGACTAGGTGAGCCAGTTACATATGAGGACTTATTTGCAAGGTGAGGCATAATTCATTGGTTTATTTCATGTTTATCCTACCCTTCCCACCAGAGACTCAGAGCAACAGGTATCATTCCCCCCCATCCATAAGCATATTATCCCCAGAGCAACCCTGTGAACCAGTGTGATGTAGTGATTAGTGTGATGTAGTGCCTGAATAGGGCTTGGCAGACAAGGGTTCAAATCCCCACTCAGCCTTGGGTCAGTCCCTGCCTCTCAGCCTAACCTACCTCACAGGATTGTTGTGGGGAATTAAATGAGAGGGAAGACCATGTGTGCCACCTTGAGCTCCTTGGAGAACAAGATGGGTATAAATGCAACACAGTGGTACCTTAGGTTAGGAACTTAATTTGTTCTGGAGGTCCGTTCTTAACCTGAAACTGTTCTTAACCTGAGGTACTACTTTAGTTAATGGGGCCTCCCGCTGCGCCGTAATTTCTGTTCTCATCCTGAAAAAAAGTTCTTAACCCGAGGTACTATTTCTGGGTTAGCGGAGTCTGTAACCTGAAGTGTCTGTAACCTGAAGCATCTGTAACTTGAGGTACCACTGTAGATAGATGATAGCTAGCTAGTTAATATAGGCCTGAGAGATAGCATCAGGTCACCCCACAACTTGGGTATTCCCAGGCCTAATAAAACAACCAACCACTGCTAGTTCTTGCACAAGCCACAAACTATTCACAATATTCAATATTCTTCATTCACTGACGAATGTGGACATTTGAGAGGAAAGCAAAGATGACTGCAGGCTTAGCTGTAGATGTCTTGAGGGGCCCTCTTATCTAAAACATTATTCACACTCACACACCTCCACGCCTTACATTTGGAAGTCCCAGCTGCCTTTGTAGCATGGTGTTTGCTTGTGTGCTCGACTAGAAGCTGCTGTTTTGACATTTCTTTCAATGACCCACTTTGACTCTCAAAAAAATGTGCCAAAGAGCAACCCCTGGTGGTGCACCACGCAAGGTTCCTGATCAAGGAAGCAGATCAAAGCGCTAATCTGAGATCAAAGGCCTTCAGCACTGATACGGCAGAAACAAATTAAGTTAGCAACAGATTTCTTGAGGATGTTTACATTGCTGATTAGCATGAAACAAGATTAAGCTAAAATAACCCATCCCCAGCTTTTCTGGCATGCTTTATTAATTGGAGAAAACAAAACAAAACCCATACAGCCTTACAAGAATAACTCCAGATCAAGATAAGAGCCAGCCAAAATGCCAAATCAGCTTTTAACTTTGGAAAGGGACATTTCAGAAGGGAGTGACATTTCCATGGAGGCTGGGCCGGCTCAGAGTAAAAGGTCAGTTCACATGGCCATTTTTAACTCTTGAGCTCCATAAAGCTTGGCTTTTCCTGTATATCTTTGACGAGTTAACAGCACAGCCTTACACCGAGACAGACCATTTGTCCAACTAGTTCAGTATTGTCAACACTGATTGGCCATTGCTCTCTAGAGGATCTTCCCCAGTGTTCTCTAGAGATGTCAGGGATGTTAGGGTCTTCTGTATTCAAAGCAGGGACTCTACCATGTGTGTAGCCAAGGGGAGACAGGGAGGGGCAGCTGCCCCCCAAAATCAATAAAAATACATAGCTAACTGAGGTTCTGCCACCCCAAAAAAGGCCTGCCCTGCTAAGAAAAAGGCCATGGACCCTACCACTGAGCTAAATCCCTAAACCAGCCTTGTGATTAAATGATTCACTATGCATGCTAACTAACAGGTTCATACAGCAATGGAACAAGCTGCTGCAGGCAGTCATGAGGGAATACTCCTTGGATGCCATACAACCATCTTAAGGACTCCATTCTGGATTTGTGTAGGGTTTACTCCTTAGCTTTTCTTCTCCCAAAGTTGTCCCACAAGGCAGTGGTTATGGATTTTTCATCAGGGTTTATTCCTGAAGCCTTTCTCATGAATGAGTGCAACAGCAAGACAGAGGACGTTTGTGGTCAGGGTTTTTCTCCTCCATTAGCATGTCTACGTGTCCTGTCTCTTGCAAGGCATCAGTCCCTTGTATAGTAATTCCTAGAATTCTGTAGAAAAGCATGTACAGTGGTACCTCGGGTTAAGTACTTAATTTGTTCCGGAGGTCCGTTCGTAACCTGAAACTGTTCTTAACCTGAAGCACCACTTTAGGTAATGGGGCCTCCTGCTGCTGCCATGCCGCCAGAGCACGATTTCTGTTCTCATCCTGAAGCAAAGTTCTTAACCTGAGGTATTATTTCTGGGTTAGCGGAGTCTGTATCCTGTAGCGTATGTAATCTGAAGTGTATGTAACCTGAGGTACCACTGTATATCTTCACAGTCTGAAAGAATCATAGAATTGTTGGGTTGGAAGGGATCCTAAGGGTCATCTGGCCCAACTCCTTGTAATGCAGGAATCACAACCAAAGAATCTGATTATTACCCAACCTCTGTTTAAAAACATCTAATGAAGGATTATTCACCAGCTTCTGAGGGAGTCTCTTCCACCGTCGAACAGCTCCTACTGTCAGAAAGTTATTCCTAATATTTAGTTGAAATCTCCTTTCTTGCCAATTGGATTCATTGGTTCAGCTTCTACCATCTGGAGCAGCAGAAAACAAGGTTGCTTCATCTTCCATGTGACAGCCCTTTAGATATTTGAAGACTGCTCTCAATCTGTTCTTCTCCAGGCTAAACATACCCAACTCCCTCAACCGTTCCTCATAAGGCTTGGTTTCCAGACCCTTTATCATCTTGGCTGCCCTGCTCTGCAAACCTTCCAGCTTAATTTTCTTTATTAATTTCAAAAAAATTATAGATCGTGTGAGTGTAAAAAAATACCCCACCTCAAAGTGGTTTACAAAAAAAGTAAAACAGAAATATTCCCAATAAGAAAAATTAGCAACAATAAAGCTTTAGAAAAGTGAAAATAACAATAGACCAAGAACAGATTAAAACTCACACCAACTTTCTAAACATCTGGGTAGGCTTGCCTAAACAAAAATCTTTTTAGCAGGTGCCAATAAGAGTATAGTTAAGGTGCCTGCCTGATTCAATAGGGAGGGAGTTCCAAAGTGTAGGTGTTGCCACACTAAAAGATTACACAAAGCATAATGGATCTGCTCCAGTAGAATAGCTCAAGGACATGGTGTAGGCTGGAGATCTCTCTCTTGCCGAACAGGTCAGCATTATTATTTATTTATGTAATGAATATATACCATTAGCCAACAGTTTGCTCGTTTTGTAACAGAAGGAGATATGAGCACCCTCATTCCTTCCAACATCTCCTGTCGTGAGCCTGAAATGCAGAAACCAGAAAATGATTTGTGAATGGTTTTTTTTTTAATTAAAAAAAAATCAAGCAATGCTCTATGATTCTATCTATACTGAGCCGCTGAACATCAGCTGGATAACTCAGTTGGCTAGAGCACAGTGCTGATAATGTATCCTTTAAATGAAATAGATATAAATAAATAAAATAAGCAGAACTGCCTCCAAAGCACTTAAGGCAGAGTCCACATGGCTCTCCATCCACCTGCCTGGGCCACCGTTTTTAGAATTCTTGCTGCTGCAACATTCAGACACCAGATCCTGCCTGTATCTTTCAGCTCCTCATCACCCACTAGCTTCATCCTACTGCTAGCCCCCAGGAATAAATCAGGAGCCCAGAGCTTTGGCATTTACAGTCGACTTTCATCCTACAAGCACCCTTTAAACCTCAACACATGGTGGGAAAACTGGAACGGTCTGAAAGCTAACTGTTATTGGGCATCTGTAAAAGGCAGCAGGGTTTATTCAAGGCAACCAGGCCATAAATAAACTCTCAGCTGTAGTTTTATTATTCTGCCATGTGGCCGTGTTTACACAGGAGCCTTACGTCCTCCTAAAACTGGAGTCCAAACAGACAAAGAGAAGGGGAGGATGCAAGCTAGTAAAATAAAGATGGGCCAAAATGGTCAAACAGGCAGCTAGTCGGTGAAAAAAAATGTTTTAGTCTGGTTAGAATAAATTCCCATAAACTGAAATTCTCTAGGGGGTCAAGTAAAAAAGACAGAATTTTTTATGTTGTGATTTCATATCAATTATAAGGGGGAATATGATGATCCCTCCAGCTTATACTGAAGTATGAGTTACTTGAAAATATGGTACAATAAATAAGTTACAACCCACCTATGCGCCTCTCCATTTTATTTTATTTTGTCATATGTTGTACTTATCATATCTCTATTCATATGGTGTACACATAAGAAAACAAAAAAATTAAGTTTAACATTTTTGTTTCATCCACCTCATGGTTAACATATTGGTAATCACTACAATATTTTATTTTTCTAAATATGTAAAAGTATTTGTTAAGCCCAGTGCTTCTTTTCCTGGGGGGACGCAGGAGTACGCATACCCCTAATCATTTTGTGAATCTTTGAACTTTTGTCCATTTACTGTATTTATTTTCCCCGATTTGAACTATAAAATGGTGATTTTCATGAGTCAAAATGAGAGTACCCTTAAACTTTTTTTTTTAGAAAAAAAGCACTGGTTAAGCCTCAAAAATATTCTGCTGCTCTTGTGTTCCATGTCTGCACTGAGGATGCATAATGGTTTTCTTTTGGTATCTTCTCTCTCTCTTCTCTTTTTATTTTCTTTCTGTAATTTCCCCCTTTTCTTATAATTGTAAAACTTCAATAAAAAATGTATGAAAAAAGAAAAAAAAAGTGTGTTGTGTGTGTCCTTACCAAGATTTAATGGAAGCGGCTGAGTTAGTTCGTGGCCCAATATGTGAATTATGCAAGTGCAGAATCTGCCACCATCTGGAAAGGAATTTCATATTCTGAGAATCTCCATATTCCAATTCCTGGCCTTTATGGCTGTGCAAAAAAGCCTCGAGGCATCTCCACATTCTCCCTCTCCCTGTGTTACCCCACCACCTTCTGATCCCACTTTACGCCAAGCAATTCTGGATTACTGGAGCACCTGCATCTTTGATACAGAATTACATGCGCACAGAGAGCAAATGGCTGAAAAGCCATTTTCTGATCAATGCAAGAGCCCATCATCAGCTTTTTAACAAGCAGTGGGGAGAAGTATAAAAATAAAATACCCTCTTTACATAAGTTGTTACAAATTCTGATCCTATATAATATACTGTATAGGACTTTGAAGGACCACACAGGGCTCTTTGCAAAGGAATCATTCTATAAATGATTCTATGAAGGATAGACTCATAGAACTGGAAAGGGCCCTCCTGCGTTGCAGGGATCATAGCTAAAGAAACACTGAGCAACCTCTGTTTAAACCTTTAAGTGAAGAGAGTCCCCCGCCTGCCAAAATGGTCCATTCCACTGCTGAACAGCTCTTACCATCATATAGTGCTTCCAAACATTTAGTCAGAACCTCTTTTTTTGTAATTTGACTCCATTAGTTCATGTGCTACCCTATGGAGCTGCAGAAAACAAGCTTGCTCCATCTACCATGTGAAGGCCTTCAGATATATGAAGATGACTATCCTATCACCTCTCAGTCTTCTCTTCTCCAGGCTAAATATCCCCAGTGTATGCTGATGACACACAGCTCTACTTCTCCTTTACACCTGCAAATGTGGCAGTGTAATGGACTGGATCATAGAAGCATAGATGACAGCCAATCCTGATAAGAGGTCCTGATGAGGTACTGTTACTGGGTGATTCCCTAGACTGGATGGAGGGGAGGCTGCCTGTTTTAATGGGGTTGTACTCTTTCTGAGTGAGCAGAATGAAGCCTGGAGGTACTGCTGGACCCACTGCTGTCACTTGAGGTTCAGCTGGCCTCAGTGACACAGAGTACCATCCATCAGCTTTGACTGGTGACCCAGCTGTGCCTCTGTCTGGACAGGACTAACCTAACTTCTGTTGTCTATGCTCTGGAAACCTCTGGGCTAGATTAGTGGAGCACATTATATGTGGGGCTGCCTCTGAAGATGGTTCAGAAACTTCAGCTGGTGCAGAATTTGGCAGCCAGGTTCGTCACCCGGGCAAGACGGTTTGAGCATATAACACCAGTCCTGGCCTGACTACAGTGGCTGCCAATTATTTTCTGGGTCCAATTCTGTTTTTGACCTATAAAGCCTTAATTGGCTCAGGACTGCAATACCTCAGGACCACCTCTCCCCATATGAACGGACCCAGACCCTGAAATCAACATCTGACATTCTTCTTCATGTGTCCTCTCCACAATAGGCTCAGAGAACAGCCACACAAAAAGGTGGTGGCTCCCCATTTGTGGAATGCTCTCCTCAGGGAGGCTCACCTGGCACCTTCAATATATATATTTAGGCATTAGGTGACAGCATTTGTCTTCTCCCAGGCCTTTGGTTAATTAAACAATCTATGGCCTTTTAAACTGTTGGGGGGGGAGTTATTGTTTTGTTTATATGTTATGTATTTTTGTGAACTCTTCCATTGTCTCCCAAGACAGGCAGGTGTCAACCAACTACAAACTGCCCTGTGATCCTTGGATGAAGGGTGTTACAGAAATCAAATAAATAAACAAACAAAAAACAAACCCCAACCCTTCCTCATAAGGCTTGGTTTCCCGATTCCTGAGCTCTCCTCTGCGCACCTTCCAGTTGTCAATAACCTTGTGAAGAGCCCTGCACTGTGCTTTGAAGTCCTGACAACCAGCTAATTGGTGACACTTCAGAAGCCAGCATACAGCACTTCTGAAGGGCTGCCAACCAGCTGATTGCCTTCAGAAACACTGCACATGGGGCCTCTGAAGTGTCAACAATCAATTGATTACCAATCCACACCTGATGTCATATATGATGCCAGTGACTAGCAGGAGGACATGGTGGCCAACTGGGGAGACCCCTAACTAGCTCCATAGGTGAGATCCTCCCTACCCGTCCTCTATATATGAATAGCAAACTCATTTTTTGCTTGTGAATTTTGATGTATCCAAAACCACATAAACCATACACAAGAGGGAAATGTGAGCAGGCCTGATGGAAAGTTTATGGTTTGCAAAACTACCCCCCCAAAAAAAAAAATCCCAAAAAACCTATTTGGCCATGGGAGGCATGAAAAACAGTCCAATGAAGACTGTGTATGCTCAGTATATGCAGAGCATTGACTGACTGTTGTGGGAGTGGTGCAGAAATTGGGAGGAGGTAGAAAGAAAGCAAAATCCTGGAAGAGAATATGGTTGGTTGGCTGCCAGGCTCCCTGAACAGGAGCACACAACACAGCCACATTTTGTTTCTTTACAACATTCACATACATTTTAGTACAGAATGCACATTGTCCCGCCTTATCCCCACCCCCACCCCCACCCCGCAAATGTTAGAGCAGCAGTCTTCAAGTGAAAGAGGGGTTAGCTGTGTCCAGTTCTGGGCACCACATTTTAAGAAGGATATTGACAAGCTGAAATATGTGCATAGGAAGGTGACCAGTATGATCAAGGGTTGGGAAATTAACACTTATTAGGAACAGTTCAGGGAGTTGGGTATGTTAGCCTGGAGAAGAGAAGTTCAAGAAGGACTGAAGGACTGTCCCATGGAAGATGGAGCAAGTTTGTTTGCTGTTGCTCCAGGGGGTGGACCCAAGCCAATGGATTCAAATTACAAGGAAGGAGATTCCAACTAAAAGTCAGGAAGAACTTTCTGGTGGTAAGAGCTGTTCAACAATAGAATGGACTATTGTGGAAGGTGGTGGACTCTCCTACATTGGAGGTTTCTAATCAGAGGTTGGATGGTCATCTGTCAGGGATTCTTTAGCTGTGATTCCTGCACTGCATGGAATCAGTGGGGTTGTACTAGATGACCCTCGGTGTATCTTTCAACTCTACAGTTCTATGATTCCATTGTAGCAGCAATCATACCTGACTGATTTATCTCAAGTCTCCTGAAAGACATGAGAACAGAAGAAACCCTAGCCATGTTTGAGCAGGCAACAGGACACATTTTATGAACCTATTCCCTTTTGTTATGCCAAACTAGTTGGTTGGTCCATGTGTTTTTTCCTCATTCGCCCATTGCTAGTAACACAATTACTCTTTATTTCATAATGACCTTATTCCCAGGTCATGGTAAGCCTTGTGAGACAACCAAATGACAAAGCAGCTTCCATGCCAGGATCACCAGCTCCCGAGCACAAGTTGAATGGCGCCTGCAACATGTCCTTCAAATCACTAAGAAAGAAAAGGAGGGAGGGGAGAAAGAATGTTGGCAGGGGAAGCTGTTTCTGTTTAATCCCATCCATTCTCCACAGCCAGCTCTTTATGAAGGGGAAGATCAAAGGTCCATAATAGATTTCAACAAGTTTCAAAGGACGCGCACGCTGAGCAGACTTGAAGGTGCAGTGCCAAATGGGTGATTAAATTGCTCTGTCCGGCTCCTGTGCTGAAGATATAATTGTTGAGGGAGAGGGCTGAGATTTAGAGGCCTTATCTTCTGCATCCAGGTAGGAAATGTGTGAGCAGGCAGAGCCTGGGTTCTGGCAAGGTGCCCCAAAGGAGCAGGAGCCCAGAGCTCAAATGAAATGTTGCAAGTCATGCTGATGCAGGAGGGATGGAGATCAGGGACTCTAGGATTAGTCAGAGCTGCTTTCCATCAGGGTTGGAACAGCACCAACCTAACCCCCAGGCCTTTTCAGTTCACGGTTCCTGCATTTCCTAGTTTTCTTTCTATGTATTTGTTTTTTAATGCAAGTATCGTAGAAGATGTGGGTGGCACTGTGGGTTAAACCACAGAGCCTAGGGTTTGCCGATCAGAAGGTTGGCTGTTCAAATCCCTGCAACGGGGTGAGCTCCTGTTGCTCAGTCCCTGCTCCTGCCAACCTAGCAGTTTGAAAGCATGTCAAAGTACAAGTAGATAAATAGGTACCGCTCCAGCGGGAAGGTAAACAGCGTTTCCGTGCGATGCTCTATTTCGCCAGAAGTGGCTTAGTCATGCTGGCCACATGACCCGGAAACTGTAAGCCGGCTCCCTCGGCCAGTAAAGCGAGATGAGTGCCACAACCCCAGAGTCGTCTGTGACTGGACCTAACGGTCACAGGTCCCTTTTTATTGTAGAAGAACATAATTGTAGAGTTGGAAGGGATCCAAAGTATCATCTAGTCCAACCCCTTGAGAAGCTTAAAATCCTCCAATGAAGGAGGGTCCACCATCTTCCAAGGGAGTCCATTCTGTTGTCAAACAGCTCTTACTGTGAGAAAGTTAATCCTAAGGTTTAGTCAGAATCTCCTTACTTTTCATTTAAATCCATTGGTTTGGGTCCTCCCCTCTGGAGCAGCCATAAACAAGCTTGCTCCATTTTCCATGTGACAGCCCTTCAGACGGTTGAAGGTGGATATCATATCACCTCTTAGTCTGCTTTCAACACATGGAAAAGTTAAAACACACTTCATAAAAAAACACCTTTCTGTAAGATAAAATATATTTAGAGCAGTCATGGGAGGTGTTGGTAGGGTGGGAGCACTTACCCAGTCTCCCAGCAAGTAAGTCTCTGCTGTTTAATGGAGAGGGAGGGGAAATGCACCAGGGGATCCAATTCAATGGTCCTGCTAGTGTGGTGCAAAGGAGGGTGAGAAACATTTGCATCTGCAATTGTTATAACAACTAAGATCACTCCTGGATCGGGAAAGCTTGGCCACAATAGTTCATGCATTGGTTGCTAAAAGACTAGATTGCTGTAATGTGCCCTATGTACGACTTCTCTTGCAACTGATCTGGAATCTGCAGTTAGTGTAGAATTCTGCAGCCTTGCTTGCACATAGCAGCTGTGCTCCAAGATCAGCACTGGTTGCCAATTTGCTACCAGGCCAAGTTGAAGTTGTTACTTTTAGTATATACAGGGTGTGTTTTTCAGTCAGAACGCACCAGTACTGAGTTCCGGCACCTCTTTTGCTTGGGGCTGTGTGGCGCGGTGATCGTGTTTGTGCGACTATTGTGCGACGAGCAGGTTTGTGTGTCGATCGTTGTGACAGAGGTGGAGGTCAGTGTCAGCAGTGAAGAAGAGAAGGTAGGTGCTCCCATTAAAAAAGCTCAGCAAGTTCCACCTCCTCTTTTTTTCTAGAAAAAAAAGCCCTAAGTATATAAAGCCCTTAACAATTAGCAACAGGTTTGCCTGCATGGTCACCTTACCCCGTATATATGCCCAGTCAACAGCTTTGATCTGTGGAACTGGCACTTTTACAGGCACCACCTAATTCCCATTCTGCATTTGTAGGAAACCAATCTGTTAGCATGGCAGGTCCTACATTCTGAAATTCCCTGCCTACAGACATCAGACAGGTTCCTTCACTGTACTCATTTTGGCACCTGCTGAAAACATTTTTGTCTGGGCAGGTCTACGCAGACATGTAGAATGTTTTAATCTATTTGTACTTTATTGCTGATTTTATCTTTTGAATGTTTTAAAGAACTTTCTGACAGTAAGAGCTGTTTGACAGTGGAATAGACTCCCTTGGGAGGTGGGGAGCTCTCCTTCCTTTGAGGTTTTGAAGAAGAGGTTGGATGGCCATCTGTAATGGATGCTTGTTGAGATTCCTGCATTCCTGGACCCTCGGGGTCCCTTCAAACTACAATTCTGTGATTCAATAAGTAGATAATTCACCACTGTTCCCCATAAAGATTGCTTGGAAGAGCTAAAGGCGCAGAAGGGAGAAAATATTAGACCATCAGACAGTGGCGTAGTGTGGGTTGTCAGCACCTGGGGCAAGGTAAGTAATTTGCGCCCCCTAACCCTACCCCTAACCCTAACCCCCAGATGTTGCGCCCGGTGCGGCCGGCCCCCCCTGCACCCCCCACGCTACGCCACTGCCATCAGATGAGAATGGCAGACATAAGATTTCAACTGGAGCTTTTCTGATCCACAGGTCAATCTCTCAGAGCCAAGCCACATGTGGCACTAATGGAAAAAGCTAGTGAAATTCTAGATGCATAAACAGGAATCTAGGACCTAGATTAAAGTAAATAATAGTGCCACTCTATTCTGCCTTGGTCAAACCCCTCCTGGAGTCCTGTGTCCAGTTCTGGACACCACAATTTTAAAAGGATATTGGCAAGCTGGGACGTATACAGAGGAGGGTGACCAAGATGATCAAGAGTCTGGAAACCAAGCCTTATGAGGAATGGTTGGGGGAGTTGGGTATGTTCAGCCTGGTAAATAGGAGGCTGAGTGGTGACATAAGAGTCACATATCTTAAGGGCTGTCCCATGGAAGACAGAGCAAACTTATTTTCTCCTGCTGTGGATGCTGGACCCAAACCAATGAGTTCAAATTATTAGAAATGAGATTCCAACTAAACATTTGGAAGAACTTGCTGAGGGTAAGGGCTGATTGGAAGTGGAATGGATTACATAAGTTAGTCAACTGTCCTTCATTTGAGGTTTTTAAGCAGAGGTTGTCTGGGAACCTTTAGCTGCAATTCCTGCATTCTATTATATTATTGTATTATTCTATTTTCATTTGGTCCAAATAGAAGTTACACTTCTGTGACTTTTAGAAGCACTACCATTGTTCTAAAGCCCCAAATAGATGATACAGAGTCAGACAGTGTAAGTCTTTCAGCTGAAACGACCAGCATCAAGCAACTGGGGTGGATTACTGATTCAAGCAGAAAGTGGGTGTTCTGCTCTCCTGGTGGAGCCATGCACACTCCCTCTCCCCACAACTCATGCAAACCAGCTATGAGTCCAGAAATTAAGAGAGTCAATTACGAAGTCTCATAATTGGAACTCTTGTGATTTAACACCAATTACAGGAGAGGCAGAGCAGGGGGAAGCTTATTAATGGACACAAATCCAATTAACGGCAAACTTAAGTCACTCGGCAGAATGAAGAATTATTAAGGGGTGAAATGCAGGAGAGCTGAACAGAAATACAGGCTGATCCTTGAATGGCTAACGAGGGGTTATTGCTGCCGTCGCCCCGCCCCAAGTGCCAGGTGTGCCACAAACTTCCACAGGTGTTGAATTTGGAAGGGGCAGACCACAACAACCTGGAAAACCAACCTTTGCAAACAAGGACCCTGGAAACCTTGACTGGATTCAATAACTCCTTATTTATATTAGTATTGCCTTTCTATGCCACCTTTCCCTTCATGGGATCAAGCTGGCATGTATGGTTCTCCCTTTCCTCATTCAACGCCCACAACAACTCTGTGTAGAAGGTGAGGCTGAGAGACAGTGATTGGCCCAAGGTCACCCAGTGAGCTTCGTGCCAAGTTGGGATTTGAAACCTGGTCTCCCAGGTTCCAAGCTGACACTCCATCCACTACACCAGCCTGGCTTTCCTGGCAGGCTTCCTGTGGGCTGCCTTTCCTTTAGGATTCCTTCCAACAGAGCATGAATGTGGGCTCTCTTAAGGGCTGGGTGGGGGAATCCAAGAGGAAGGCTCTGAGGCTCCAGAATGAGCCAGATAGTGGAGAAGGCAAATGGACTTGGAGGACATGGGGAAATAAGGAAAGGGATGGCTTTCAAGATACCTGTATGTAAGGTGCCTTGGGGGGTTGAGGCAGAACAGGGCAGGGTGCCTAGGCAGATAGGGGGCATGGCCATTGAGGGCAACCTGGGAGAGTGCTAGCTTGGAGCTCTCAGTCTCCCAGCAGGTGAAGGTGGGCTTTAGCAGTGTCCAATCAGTCCCGGCACATGGAAAAGGAAGGGACTGTCCCTCAGCTGAAAAGTTACATCATTTTCTCACTTTGTGATGACATTTCTCTATGTTTAAAAATGATTTTGTAAACTCACTGTGCACAGTTGATGGACAGGTAGGGTGGCTGAAGTTGTCCATGTCTGTTTGCCTGCTCCTCGACCTGGTAAACTTTGGCTCTCTCTCCACCATTTCTTCCCCTGTAATTGAGCTTCTAGTTTGCATTGAAGATTTATAGGTTAGAATCCATTCTCTTTTTCTCTGTCAAACTGGGGAAGAAGATGGGTCCCCCCCCCATGTTTTCTCCCTTCCAGCTCGACTCCGATTCTGCAGTCAGCCCACAGAGCTGGGTGTAGCTGCCTCAGTGACATAACCATACGCTACAGAACCAGCAACAGCAACATTGATTCCCCCCCCCCCAAACAATCAGATCATATATTTTAATTATTATGGCTCTGAAATCCATTTGTATGAGTTACTACTTGTTTTTAATTAAGGGAAGTCATTGCAGCAGTACAACATTGCTGGGCAACTTGAAGTGAATTTTGGTGTGTATGTGTGAGAGAGGATTTTGTTTCTGAAGCCAAAGGATATTGCAGTGTTAGAAAATGTTCTGGAAAGGACAACCAGAAGGATAGGATCACACGGATGGAATTATTCCTCTACAAGGAAAGGTTGCAGCGTTTGGGACATTTTAGTTTAGAGAAAAGGTGAATATGGGGGAAATGACTATGTTCTGCCTCCACAATTGGAGGCAACAATGCTTCTTAATACCAGTTGCTGGAAACCGCAGGAGGGGAGAGGCCTCTTGTGCTCAAATCCTACTTGCAGGTTTCCCACAGGCATCTGGTTTCCCACTGTGAGAAGAGGGTGCTGGATCAGATGGACAGTTGGCAAGCTGATCCAGCAAGCTCTTCTCATGTTCTTAGGCCTCTTTAATGTCCAGGGAATTCCTGGGCATTATGTCCTTAACAATTCCATTTATCTTCCAAAGGAACTGTTTCCCACAGAAAAATGCCTTTGCTCCTTTGCCAACCTGCTTCGGCTTCCAGTGCCCTTTATTAGGACAATGGCATCAAGGCATGCCTTCAATGGTTGATGGCTCCACCTTCACCCACTTAAGCACAGCATGGGTGGTCCAATTAGTACTTGGTCTGTCCCTCCCCCGTGCTGGAGAGACATGAAAGCTCCCTGTTGGGGAAGGCTGCAATTGTTCTACTCTCCATCTGGAGGATGAAAAGGACAAAGGCCACTCCCATCCTTTCATGATGAGTTGCTGCTGGTTCCCTGCCCGCCCAGGAACCACCACTTCTCTTTCCTCCTCGTCGTCCTCCAGCTGCTGCTGCTCACATCTCTTGCAGTGGCCACTTAGCTTCTTCCTGCCCTCCGCCCAAATGCATAGCACAGATTTCTACACAGCGCACATAGCTCTGGGAGCTGCAGCAGGTCTATTTGCAGAGACAAATGTGTACGCAGCCTTATATCTGTCTGGGCACCACAGTTGAAGAAGTGTATCAACAAGCTGGCAGGTATGCAAAGGTGGATGACAAACATGATTACGAGTTTGGAAGCCAAGCCTTACAAGGAACAGGAACAGTTGAGCGAGTTGTGCATGTTTAGCCTAGAGAAGAATGAAAGGTGACAGGACAGCCATTTTCAAAGATCTGAAGGAGGATGGAGCAAGCTTGGTTTCCGCTGCTCCAGAAGGGAGGACCTGGACCAATGGATGCAAATTACAAGGAAGGCAATCCCAAGGAACCATTAGGAAGAACTTTGTGACAGGAAGAGTTGTTTGATGGTGGAAAGGATTCATGCAGAAGGTTATGAACTCTCCTTCATTGCAGGTTTTTAAACAAAGATTGGATGGCCATTTGTCAGGAATTCTTTAGCTGTGGTTCCTGCAATGCAGGGGCTTGGAGTATAGGACCCTTAGGTTCCCTTCCAGCTCTGCAGTTCTGTGATTCTATTGCCGTGATCCCTTTGGGGTTCTCTCATCATGGCAGGCTCCCATCTTGCCCAAACCTCAGGGGGAGAGGGGGAGGGAGAGTCCCAAGTGCCAAGTTTCCTTCTGAGGAGACAGCTGGCTGGATGCTCCCATTAGCAAAGAGCTTGCTATGCTTGCTGAATCAGAGGCAGGACACAGCAGTTAAGGCAACACACATATGCCCTCCCACTGCTTCGGCAAAGAAGTGGCTGTAATTGCTTTTCTTAGATAAAAAGAGAGCACACCAGCAGCTGAGGCCCAAATTGGAGCCACTTTCACACATTCAGCAGGAGTGGGAGAGAAATCCCTCCATGGTTATAAACTGTAAGAGATTACAAGGCTGTTCCTCTGGGCCCTGCAAAAAAACATCTTCTGGGGCTATCACCTATGCCCCCCCAATTCCACTAAAATATATCTCTCTCTCTGTGCATGCATGCGTGTGTGTGTGTGTGTGTGTGTGTGTGTGTGTGTGTGTGAAAGAGAGAGAGAGAGCTCCTATTCAAAGAGGGACTTCCTTGACTCAAAAGACATTTATTTTTAGATGCTCTGTGCAGCCTCCCCCTCCCCATCCACTGAGCCTACAGATATTCCTCACACTTGAGGAGCGCATGGGAGGGGTGGGGGGGCTGCCCCAAATATGCGTCGCCCCAAGGAGATGCCATCCGTCATCTTAGAGAATGGCGTTTGGGAGCACTCAAGTGGAAGAAGGCAGAGCAGAGAAATGACGTGTGGCTGTTCAAACAGCACCTACGGCCTGGACGGAAAAACAACACAGCTCGCAGCCCAAGGTAGCACGTTAAGTTTCCAAAGCTCTTCATCTCTTTATTGTACCACTTGCCTTCGCGCGATTGGAAGAGGCAACGTTATTGCCATCTTGCAGATGGAGGGCTGAGAACGTACATACACATCACCCCAATGGAGAACCAACCTGAACATAAGAATATGAGAACAGCCCTTCCTGTTTACTCCTTCCCTGCATTGCTTATGTAAAAGGGTGTCACATATGGGGAGCAAGGGCAGGGATCATTGCCCTGTCTCCAGTGTCAGTTGCACCACCTGAGTTTGCTGTCTCTAGAAGTCCACCTCTTCAGAACTGCCACCTGCCAAGGAAAAACCCAGGAACAAGCAGCAGCTTATGCACAGCATTCTGTCCAATCAGGGGGTCCTTTACCTTGTAGTCAACCAGCCTAAGGTAAGAACATAAGAAGAGCCTGCTTCATTTTTCCAAGACAAAGGAAATGCTTTTTTATCCAACAATCCTCTGGTGTCTGTTTTCTCATTCTTTCCACCACAGATGTATTCAGCAATAGGCAAGGAGTTCCAAAGTATAGGTGCCGCCACACTAAAATATCAAATTCTTAACAGTGTGGATTGGGTATTATGTGGCACCTGTAACAGGGCCCATTTCAGCAATCCAAGTAGCCAAGTGGGCATATATGGCATAAGGCAATCTCATTTTTAATTGACTACTGCAGGAAAGAGTGAAATAAAAACGGCAGGAAAAGATTAAAGGCCTGTTGGTCCTTGCAAGCTGGCAGGGTCTTGGAAAGGGATAGGTGGTGAGGAATGGGATGCTGTGCTAATTCCACAAAGGTCCCCATCTCCCTTCTGTCTCCTGCCCCCAACATCTTATTCGCCTTAAGGGTTGTCCCAGGTTAGGGAATGCAGGTGGCGCTGTGGTCTAAACCACTGAGCCTCTTGGGCTTTCCAATCAAAAGGTTGGCAGTTCAAATCCCCGCAACGGAGTGAGCTCCTGTTGCTCTGTCCCAGCTCCTGCCAACCTAGCAGTTCAAAAGCGCACCAGCACAAGTAGATAAATAGGTACTGCTGCAGCAGGAAGGTAAACAGCATTTCTGTGCATTCTGGTTTGGTTTTCGGCATGGTGTTCCATTGTGCCAGAAGCAGTTTAGTCATACTGACCACATGACCCAGAAAGCTGTTTGTGGCCAAACGCATTGGCATCAAAGCAAGATGAGCAACACAACTCCATATTCAACTTTGACTGGACTTAGCCGTCCAGGGGTCCTTTACCTTTTTACCTGTCCCGGGTTGTTCCTGGGGTAGCTTTGAGGGACTTTGGAAGCAGATCCCCCCCTCTGAGCAGTAATAACTATCCCCCACAACTCCCCATTAAATGATCCTTATTTGCATTGGGAAGACGATTTTCCAGTGTCTCTGAGATTTGAATTCCTTCCCAAGAAGGCTAATGTGCGTTCAAGCTTGTTCATTCACCTCCCTTTGTTGCTGTCCTTTCTTGTGATGGTTTCTGAAAAGGGATAAAGGCATTTAAAAGGCTTCAGAAGGGAGCAGCAACCTGTGGTTGCAGACGGGTGATGCTGCCGAGCCGGGGAGGCTGGTGAATTATTTATCAGGACCTAGTCTGCAATGAGCGAGCGAGAGGAGGAGAGCAGCATCTTCAGTGGAAGGACTCCAGCTGTGCAAAGCAGAGGTATGCCTGGACTCAGGCAGGCATGACCGAGAAGGACGAGCGGGGAGCGAGTGAGCAAGCGAGCACAGGGTGGGTGTCCATGAACTCTGGGCAAGGGGCCAAGGAAAGAGAAAATCGTGTAATGAGTTGGGAGGGTTGTCAGTCTGGATGATATGGTGTGCCCTAATATTTAGCAGGAATCTCCTTTCATAAAATCATATGTAGAGTTGGAAGAGACCCCATGGGTCATCTAGTCCAATGCCTTGCAATGCAGAAATCTCAGTGAAAGCATCCGTGACAGATGGCCATCCAAGCTCTGCTTAATAATTTTATTCCACCCACAACACAAGAAACTCTGTGAAGAGGATACTTGAATTGACAATGCATAAATAAACCTACAGTCATACCTCAGGTTACAGACTCTTCAAGTTGCGCTTTTTCGGGTTATGGACCCACCAAAACCTGGAAGTACAGGAACGGATTTCTTCTGGGTTTCGCGCATGCGCAGAAGCACAAATTGCAACCCACACATGTGCAGACGCAATGCTGTGGGTTGCGAACGTGCATCCCGCACGGATCATGTTCGCAATCCGAGCATCCACTGTATTGGTTGTGTACTGTGTTCTGCATATGAAAGGTAAGAATGTACCGCCAGTGGCGGAGGAAGCTGCTGGGGGACCTGGGGCGGTGCGCCAAGGAGCAGGGTGGGGCGGGGCGCACTGTGGGGCCTCCAGAGTCTGCCTGCCTCTTCCTACTCAGCCACCCTACACCTGGGGGGGAGGCAGCGGGTGGACCATTTGGGCAGTGCAGAGCCTGCGTGTGCCCAAGCCACCGTGTCTCTCCCAGGAGAGACACGGTGGCTCGGGTGTGCTGCAGGCCCTGCGGTGAGTGCCACCCAGCATTTTGTCACCCCCCTCAGTGATGACACCTGGGGGTGAACCACCCCCACCACCCCTGTCCTCCGCCCCTGTGTAGCACTGAACAAGTTTCTGTAGTTCTATGTTGTTCTTGTATTTACATGGAAATCAATAAAAAACATTTGGATTAAAAAAAGGAACACCTCCAAGGAAGGAGAATCCATCACCTTCTGAGGAAGTCCACTCCACTGTCAAACAGCTCTTACCATCAGTAAGTTCTTCCTGGTGTTGAGTAGGAATCTCCTTCCTTGTATTTGTGCTTGTCCCCATGCTTTCCAGGCATGGGTCCAAGCACTTCGACATTTGCCCTGCTGCTTTCCCTGCTGTTTTCTGCTGAGTCAGAATGAACATTAATCTGCAGAAAAACCAATGGCATTTGTTCTGCGGTAAACAGCAGGGTTTCCCTGGGGAAAGTAGCGGGACAAGTGGAAACGTGGAGAACAGTAAAAGTTACATTTCAATAAGGAGCTATAAATCAGTACATTTCTAACCAGAAAACTTTGGTGTGGGTGGGTGGAGTGATTTTCTTGGTAACCATCTCAAGAGGGAAATGTTGGCCCCTTCCCTAAACATTCATATTGCTAAGTACATTTGCCTAACCCTTTTTTTAAAAAAAACAACAACCCTAAACTAATATTCGTAATAACATTAGAAGAGACTACTGGATCAGGCCATTGGCTCATCAAATCCAGCAACCTGTTCTCATGTTAGCCAACCAGATGTCCCAATGAGAAGCCCACAAGCAGAAGTTGAACACAAGAGCACTCCCCCCTCACCCCTGTGGATTCCAGCTACTGTTATTCAGAAACATTGCTGCCTCCAAATGTGGAAGCAGAGCACAGTTTCACCATAGTGAGAAACTATCAACAGCCTTCTCCTCCATGAATTTGCCTAATCCTACGTTGAAGCCATGTAGGTTGGTGGCCAGTCTTCCGATATTCAGCGTCACTGGATGTCAGCGAATTCGAGTGTTAAGAGAGAGGGAGAAAACCTTCTTCTCATCCACTTTCTCTAGGCCATGCATGATTTTATAGGCTTCTATCACGTCACCTCTTACTCTCCTTTTCTCTAAACGATAAAGGCATAAACACTGCAACCTTTCTCCACAGGGAGTTGCCCTTCTACCCCTTGATCATTTTGCTCGCCCTTTTCTGAGCATTTTCCCAACTCTACAATATCCCCTTTGAGGAGAGGCAACCAGACACTACATAATATTCCAAATGTGGCTTCACCAGAGTTGATCTAAAAAAATGTAGTATAAACACCGGCAACTGGGAAACATTGGCTTGCGAGCGCTCCAACTGGAGAACAGCCTTTACCAAAGGTGTCATGTGCTTTGAAGATGCTTGAACTCAGGACGAAGAAATGTGCTAAGAGGAAGGCACGCTTGGCAAACCCTCCCCATGATCAACTCCTGCCCAGAAACCTTATGTCCCTACTGCGGAAGGATGTGCAGATCCAGAATTGGCCTCCACAGTCACTTACAGACGTTTAAAACCGTGTTTATGGAAGACAATTTTACTTGGCTACAAGTGATGATGATGATGAAGAAGATTCAGCTGCAAAGGAGGCATTAGAAGGCATCATCTACAGACATGATAACTGTTGAGTGATGGAAGGGAGAGCCTCACCTTCCTTCCTTCCTTCCTTCCTTCCTTCCTTCCTTCCTTCCTTCCTTCTTTCCTTCCTTCCTTTCTTCCTCATCCCAAACCACCAGGCTTCCTTCAGCAGCTAAGATGATTCTAGTTTTTCTATCAGGTGCAGCCCAATCCCTGCCATGCCTTATGATTCCCAGTAACTGCAAGGAGGATCACAGCATAACAATCCTATCCTAACTATGCCCACTTAGAGGTAAGTCCTGAACATGGTGGGGTTTACTCCCAGGTATATGGGGTTAGGAGGACTGATGCTTTAATCAGCAACACTTACTCCCCTCACCCCCCCCAAAAAAAACCCAATTCTGTCACCACTCTTTCTTCAACTGTCATCCTAATGCAGCAGTTAATTTTGCAATGTAGGTATGACAGGGGAAAAACTGAATGCACACTTTGATGGATCTACTGCTGTGCTTTTAACTGCTCAATTAATTTAACAATTAAAAAAGATTATCTCACAACAGGAGTGATATTTTGATTATGTTTCATGAAAAATGCCATTTTCTCCTAAAAACAACGCTAAAAATCATTTAGGCATTCTGCATTCAGAAGGTGGGGAAGTGGGAATAAACTCCAGTTGTTTGCCTGGATACAAGGTAATCCAGTCTTTCACACCAGCTGCATTTTTAAACTACCTCATGGTTAAAATGCTGCTGTGGGGACACTGAAAATGTCACATTTAAAAAAAAAAATCCAACAAAAAATTTCAATACATCACATACATCAATTTGAAATGCAAAAAAGGGATGAAGGTATAAAAAGTACAATATTCTGTCACATGAGAATTGTAAATTGCGGTTCACTCTCAACTTACACTGGGGTTAGGTTCCGGGGATAGTGCATAAAACACATTGCGTGTAGTTAAAAATATATTGGGTTCAATGGTGGGTAGAATTGCCAAAGTCTTTTCTACCAGATGTCTGCCCCCTTTTCACCTCCTTTTTAATTATTATTATTTAATTGCCAAGCTGAATGTGCACAAGTTAAATGCACATGAGTTGTGAGTTAGCTGTATATTCGTATTTGATAGTTATTTATTTTCATAACTTTAGCACTCTTCCTAGCTCCTATTACATTGTGTTTTATTACAACCAAAATGCAAATATCATTTTGTTTGCAGCTTAAGGGTTAAGGCTGTTCTCAGCGTTAGTCAACCACCCAACAGTGTGGGAGGTGAGTGCATAGCAACCAGGAAAGCTGGCATAAACTTTACTTAGGTAGCCCTTCCTCTGATAGGCTTTCTAGCTTTGAGGGAGTTTTCTTCTGGCTGTTTAGCTGAATGTCTTCCTGCCCTGAACAAGGCACAACAAAAAGGCAAAGCTTCTGTTTCTTTCTGCTCCAGTTAAATACTAATTGGTTAAGTAAACTCTTACCAGGATTTTCTCTTTGAATTCTGCATTTTTAAGTGCCTCTGCTAACACCTAATATAATTCTGATTATTAGAAACATCACTTAATTATTGGTACTTCAGAACATATAAAAACTATGCAGAACATTAGGGAGTTAAGGATTTCTCTGCCAACATAGTACAAAAAGAGGCCTTATTTCCACAGATTTATTCTGTTCACAGCTTGTTTCTCTTGACCTTATATAGTACACTAGTTTTGACGTTAAAGCTAATTACCAAAGCCAGGGGTCATAGGGGGAGGGAGCCTTTCATTTTGAAGCACTTCATATTTTTGCTGCTACAATCATATAGGAAGGTAATTCTGTATGCTTCTTATTTTTTGAGCAAGGGGTAATTTTGCAGCAAGATTAATGAATCCAGTGCTTTAGCATATTGTAACATTTCATATATTAATTTTTCAATCTTTCCCCAGAATTTCTGTCCTGAGGGGCGTGACCACCATGTATGAAAAGAGTTGTCCACCTCTCTTCTGCACTGCCGGCACATTTCTGAATATTTTTTATTTATAGCATTGACAACAAGCATAATCTACTGCCTTGACATAACTTTGTACCATAGCCTGACTTCACAAGAATTTAATGATCACTTTCCTAGATTTCTAACATTATTACCAGTGTCTTTTGCACAAATTTCATCATGTCATCTTGATTTGCAATCATATTTTAATGACAGATGGTAAATTCTAGATAATCTGCATTTCCTTACTTAAACTGGCTCCTTCAAATGCTGCTAATTTTCTTAACCTTCTATTTTTATTTAGATGTTTCAGAACAGTCTCTTGGTAGAAAATACTCAAACCATACTAAATTCAAAAGATATTATTTTTTTCCTAATGTTGCATAATCAATCATTCTTCTATTTTTAAATAAATATTTCTACCTAAACAGATAACTTCTTCTTTGATACTGATATTTGTTTGGAGCTCAGCTAAGAGTGATTGCAAGGGAGGTTTAGGTCTTGGGAACCTTTTGTTGTGGTCCCATTTTTTTAACCAACTATATACTAAAAATTCCTTTGCACTGCCATTGTTCTGTACATTCCCATAATATTTTATGCAACGGCAATTATTTATTTTCAAATTTATTTTGGGGTCTTGATTCACATTTTTTAAAAAAACAGGGAACGTACGTACAAGTTTTGGTTAATAATTGCACAAAGGTGCTTGCAAAGTAGTTTGAAGGCTTTAGAGTTGATGCAGGGCTGTAGACAGAGACCCTTTGTCTGGAATGCCCTAAAACCAACACTTGAGCTATTGCATGCCATTTACAATTTGCCAGCCCCACTCTGCCAAAGAAAAGAACTAAATAACATACAATGAGTCAATTAGCTAATGACTCATCTAGTTCAGCATCCTGTTCTCACGGTAGCCAACCAGGTGCCTGTGGGGAATCAGAGAGCAGAATCCATTCACAAGAGCACGATCTCCTCCTGTGATTTCCAGCAACTGGTGTCCAGAAGCAGTACTACCTCTGAACACGGAGGCAGAGGGCAGCCATCATGACTAGCAGCCACCTTTAGCCCTCTACTCCATGAATTTGTCCAATCTTCCTTTAATTGCATCCAAGTTGGTGGTCATCTCTGCCCACTTTCTTTGGCCTGAATCTTCCAACCCTCAGCTTCACTGGCTGTCCACAACTTCTAATGTTACGTTTCTCTATCCCCTTTCTATATGTCATGCATAATTTTATAAGCTTCTTTCATGTTGCCTCTTACTTGTCATTTCTCTAAACCAAGAGGTCTCAAACACTTCCCCAACCCTGCCCTAGCTAATGGCTGAGTGGGTGAGATGCTAGGTACACAAATTACTCCTTCAGACCAGCAGAGTCCAAATAAAAGCCTGCTCCTCCCTTTGATCTCTCGGCAACATGCGGTTGATGCTGGAGATGCACACAGGCAAAAATATCTTTACAACTATTTTTGATAAGCAGAGCAAAGCAGGAGTAGGTTGTGGGGGGAGATAAACCTCAGACTCTGAATCAAACTGCAGGAAGCAGGTTGATGCACTGTGATTATCTTGCTTCTAAGAGGGGAGGCTGCCAAAGCAGAGAGAGGGGAAAGCACTGAGGGAAAACACATCAAGGGCAAGAGAGCCCCTTGACACATCTTCAGACAAACTTTGGATGTTCCCCCTCAGGTAGCAGAAATGTAGAGAGACGACTACTCATTTCCACAAAAGAAAGACATCCAGAGTCATAAAACTCTTCAAGGGCTCTGAAGTTCTGCCAGTGTAAGGGAGATTCCACTTCTTCTACCTGGGTTGTGGAGAGAGTGTCACTGTAGAGTTTAGTCACTAGGACTGAGATGTATCTCGGTGGAAATACGACTGAGGCGACCAAGATGATACAGGGTCTGGAAACCAAGCCTGATAAGGAATAGTTGAGGGCGTTGGCAATGTTTAGGCTGGAGAAGAGACGAATGAGAGGTAATATGATAATCATCTTCAAATATCTCAAGTGCTGCCATGTAGAAGATGGAGGAAGCTGCCATGTAGAAGTGGAGGACCCCAACCGATGGATTCAAATGAATTGCGACTATACATTAGGAAGCACCTTATGATGGTAAAAGCTGTCCAATTATGTAATGGATAACCTCAGAGAGTGGTAGACTCTCCTTCCTTGGAGGTTTTTAAGCAGAGGTTGAATGGCCATCTGTTGAGGATTCTTTAGTTGCAACTGCTGCACCACAGGGGGCTGGTCTGGATAACCCTTGGAGTCCTTTCCAACTCTACAATTCTATGATTCTATAAGTGGATAGAGCTTAGGAAAGGAAGGCTGAGGGGGGCCACTAGGGGGCGCATTGGAAGATGGCCGACAATACCATCTCTCCGACCCACGCGGGGTAATTAAGAGGCTGTTATGGGAGTAGGCAGCCTCCCTTGTTGTCCCAAGGAAAAGGGGAACACTGCCCTTGCCTGCTGTGCCCATAAATCACCCCCTAATTCGAAAGAAGGGGGTGAGGGCCCTAGGCAGAATGCCCCCGTGTGGACCTCAGCTCTCCTGGACGCTGTCTCTGATTGCGCACTAGCTGCAGCAATTTGGAATAATTAATTACAAAAGAAGCAAATGCACATATTTCAAGTGAAGTCTCCTAATTTAAGTGACCTCTGCGAAAGACAACGACGGGTTGGAGAAACAGGAATATTTTACGATTAAGATACACCAAATGCTGGGTATGTTGACAACGGGACTGAAGGGGGAGAACCTTTTTTACTTTCCTTCTATGTGATTTACAAGAACCCCTCCTCATTAGAATCATCGGTTGAACTGACCCAAGCAGGATGATTAAGGTCTGTGTGGAGATAAACTTTAACCAAAAGTATGCTTTATGAAGATCAAGAAGCAATAAGAGCTTTTGGAAAGGCGCAGTAATTAATTCGGAGTCGCCATCTTGCCAAAGGATTTATAGCCGGGAGGAAGAACGGACTTGTTTTCAGACTGCATTCCTGGTGAATCTCCTCAGAGGTTTTGAGAAAGGAGGCAGATTGGTGAAGATTAATGACGCTAAGACTGTTTTGATGTATGGAAGTGATGTTATATGGAAAATGTCTGGATATGGCTACTGGATAAAAAAAAAAAATCCACGCAGGATTACAAAATGTTCTAACCAGCTTGTGGAGACTATCAGAGGTCACAAGGAGAAAGGAAAAATATATGAAAATAACAACAAGAGATATGGAAAAACAATAAGAAAGGACTGGATAGTACTGTGAACATCATAAGGTTAGATTTGTGGACATTAAAACAGCAATAAGAAGCAAGAAGTTGATTGGATCCCCTTCGGAACTTGAAATATGGGTACCCCCAACAAAAATTTAAAATTCGGCTGTGTAATTTGGAATTTATGTAATTTGGTTTGATTTGATGTGATTGGTCGGTTAATAAAAAATTATATTTTTTTTTTTAAAAAAAGGAAAGGAAGTCTGAGGCACTCACTGCATTTCCAGTGCTAGGTTTTTAATCTGAGTTTGTAGGATATTTTCCAAAAAGCAAAGGCATCCTGTACTAGTTGTAAGAGATGTTGTTGTTTCTCCACCCACCATCACACCAGTTTGGATCCTTAAACTGTTCCTAATTTGCTCACTTAGAGAGCTTCATGGTTCTGCGTTCCTGCACTGCCCTACTGCCATGCCCTGTGGGCTCCTTTAGCAAGACAGGACAGAACACTAGTCCTCACTATCCTCAAGAAAACAATGACGTAGAAAGGGCAGGAGAGGCTGTAAAGGAAATCTTTAATA
The DNA here is from genome assembly GCF_951804945.1 of Podarcis cretensis. Taxonomy (NCBI): domain Eukaryota; kingdom Metazoa; phylum Chordata; class Lepidosauria; order Squamata; family Lacertidae; genus Podarcis; species Podarcis cretensis. The sequence goes on from NC_137177.1 coordinate 36,490,868, forward strand.
CCCATTTATTGTTCTCTTAAGCTACTTTTCAGCACCACGGATAGCTGCTGGCTATAGCCTTGCAGAGTTGCTAAAGGGAAGATAAACCAGAATGCCCATTTCAACTCTAGAGAAGCATCACATGCCAAACCGGCCTGACCCAGAAAAAAATGCTGCTTCAGATGACCAAGCTAAGAGAAATTGTGGACATTTCTACAACCAGTGCAATTTAGTGTGAGAATTGTCACATTTGGAATCAGGAGACAGAGTTAATATCAAGCTTGAGGGAACAAACACATGGCAGCCTCCATCAAGGGACAAATAAACAAACATCTCTTTGAAATCAAACACTGAATCATAAACAAAAAAGTAGTGGCACCCTCTTTCGACTCCTGAATAGGTTCAATTGCCAAAAGTACAAGTTGCATGTACTTGAGATTCTGCCTTCTAAGATTGACAGCAATATTACTACTCAGCTCATCACACACTCTGGTCAAGTTATTCAGAAGCCACTGAGATGCAAGATCACTTCAGAAGCTACAAATTTAGGGTGATAGAAATCAGATGGGGGGCAACAGGTTCTAACACACTCAGGGAGCCTCCACAGATACTAAATGCTCCTTATAGGAGGACCATGAGTGGAAAGGTGAAAAGAATAGTGAGGAGGGTGGATTTAGACAAATTCATGGAGGAGAGGGCTATTGAGGGGTACTAGCCATGATGGCCATGCCCTGCCTCCACAGTTGGAAGCAGCCATGCTTCTAAATATCACTCGCTGGAAACCACAGGAGGCTAGAGGACTCTTGTGCTCAAATCCTGCTTGCAGGTTTCTCAAAGGCATCTGGTTGGCCACTGTAAGAACAGGATGCTGGACTAGATGGGCCATTGGCCTGATGCAACATAATTCTTATGTTCTAATGTACATCAGTCTAATTTGTACTGCTTTAAGGAGAGGAATGGCTGAACACTTAAATCAACAGTGATGGCTTACTTTTTGTCTCTTTAAACCAAGGGGGGGGGGGAGATGTGTGGAAAAGTGTCCTTGGACAGCTGCATCAGTAGATGGTCTGGATTTAGTTATTTCTAGGTGGGTCAGTTCTTTCCTCTTCTGCTCTTGTTTGAGAGACAAACAAAGATTCTCCTCCTGCTTCCTGATTGGTGTGTCCTCAAAACATCCAATGACATGGGCCTTCCCAAGAGATACAAATGGAAGGGGAAGCCAGAAAGTCACAAGGTGGAAATGCTGAGGGTGGCGGTGCAGAGGTTTGAGAGAGATGGATTCTGAAACAAGGTTTCTGAAAGCAACGTACCCCACTTCATCCTGATTTCCGCTGAGCTCTGTTCCATCCTCCCCCCATTTCCCCCCTGCTCTTTGAATACTTAATAGAGCTCCTTTACAGTGAAAGAGCATACACTGATTTCAAGCCTGTTTTACATGTATTATTTATTGCAGACAGTGAAATGTTATATTTTAGGAGAGATCTCTCCAGATCTTATAAATATGCATGGGGTAGGAAAGAAATAGCCAATAGGGGTTATGATTTCCCCCCTTTTTCTTCCCACTTAAAAAAGACTGAAATATGCTCAGATGCTAATAAGCAGAGACTCTTTTTGGAGTTAATGATGGTTCAGCTTGGGTCACCTCCTGCCTGTGTCAAAAGATGCATTAAGATCCACTTAATGTAGCAAATAACTCTCCAGTACTTGGGTAGTGACCTTTGTTGTCCACATGGAGACACATTGTGTATAAATAGGAAGGGAATGTACAGCTGAAGGACACCGTTCCCTTCAGCTCAATAGCAAAGAGGGCTTTTGGAAAAACAAACATCCAATGTGGGGGCAGGCTGGGGATTTTGAAAGTCAAGTGCCTGACTCTTGGGACTTTGATGGTGTTGAAAATCCAACATGCTTTGGGGGTAAAATGACATTGAGAAGAAAAAACAGGACCTGACATTGCAATCCCGAGTTGCTTCTTGCTCCACTAAAATGAAGGCAGTGGTGGTGGTGGTGGTGGGGTGTGTGTGTGTTATTCACACCTTTGCATTAGTCTCTCTCTCTCTCTCTCTCTCTCTCTCTCTCTCTCTCACACACACACACACACACACACACATCCCTTTGGATTAGTTATGCGATCAGCAGTCAGCCAGTCCTCAAAAGTCATGACACTTAAGGAAAAAGGGACAGAGAGGGAGAAGGAAAAAATGTTACCATTATTAATAAATCCAGCTGGCATGGAAACGGTTCATGTAGCCTAATAGGTTTTAACTCTTTTCTATTCTGGGTTGTTACTATTATGAGTTGTTGTTACTAGTTTTCATTTTATCTCTGTATCACTTTATATTTTTAGGAAAAAAATCAAAGTAGTTTACAACCTACATTAAAACATCAAACGAAACAATCCAAAATAAAACATTACAGAAGAAAATCAAATATAAACTATATATTCAAAGCAATGTAATGAACAGGAAACTAAAATCTTAACAATTTCAAAATGAGACATAAAGGAGGTCAAGTATAGAATGCACATTTAATACATATAGAAAACATATTTAATTTTATTGTAAATATTTCAAAATAAGAAAATAAGACCCACTCTGGTACCTGCTAGTGAGGGGCATGTAATAAAATTATATTTATTATTATTATTATTATTATTATTATTATTATTATTATTATTATTATTGAAAATAATGCACCATATTGGCCAACTCTCCCTACTTTATGGGTCTTCTGTTCTGAAATCTGCCTCCAGTAAAACACACAAATCTGTACATATCTAGTTTGCCTTCTGGGGAAATGTTAGTGTGCTTTTTATAAATTTGTATTACTGTGTCCACACATGGAGAAAGATCCCAGTCTCCTCACATTATTCTTATTTATTATCGCTATTATCATATTTCCTCCAAAAAGCTTTTAAGAGGCTGCACATAGTTCTCCAGCATTTTATTTTATTCTTGCAACAACCCTGTGAGGTAGGCTAGGTTGACTTGTGGGGCCTGGCCCCTGGTTACCCAGTGAGCTTCATGGCATAGTGGAAATTTGAACATGGGTTTTCCCAGGCCTAGTCCAACACACCAACACCTGCACCACATGGGCCCTCATGATTCCCATGAGTCTCTAGAAGTGAAATCTCACAATTTGGAGAGAAAATATGTATTTTAAAAGGTTTATTTAAAAATTCACAATTAGTATGGAAGCAACCCAAAATCAAGGTGGCACAGACCAGAGATTTGTCTATGCTTATCATTTTGCCAGCAAAGTGTTGTTGTTTACTCTGCTTCAGAAAAACAAAGCAACAACACTCTTTCCTGTAGTTCTCTGCAACCCCCTCGCAAATCTGTCTCCCATTATCATGCATACATAAAAGCAAGCAGTAATTATAATGAAGTGGTTGGTTTGGGTACTTGTGGAACATGTGCGGATACTGAGATCTTCCTCACTGGCACAGTGCATGGATGCAAACTGATATATTCTAATCCCTAAAGTATTTTTCTTTTCACAGTCTACTGTGTGCCTCACTCTAATTAGGCCTAAGCTTGTGTAACAGACTTCCACTGCTTACCCCAGTCTCCATTCCCTAACAGTTGTCTCCCTTGTGTTCAAGTTTAAAATTGTAAACCCCTTTGGGGCAGGGAACCGTCCTCTTGTACTCTGTAAAACACACTGCATATTGATGGTGTGGCATCAGTAACAGCAACAAGAATAAAACTTAAGGCGAGCGAGTTGAGAACCGCATCATTACTGAATCTGCCTACTAATAACAGAAGATGCACACAGACAAGAAGTCCTCATCTCTCCCCCCCCCCCAGCTGCCTACCATCACCACCGGTGTATCCCTCCCCCCCCCCTACATAGCACCATTCCTGTCCTACTTCTGTCATGGACACAGATGGGCTCCTCTCACAGACGAATGAGAAAGCATTCTAGGGCACAGCCTTTGGGAGTCTGGTTAATTTCCAGGTCACAAGAGGTGTTTGGTCCAAAACGAAATCAATTTCTCCACTTTCTTCAGTTGGGCAAGCTTAGAAGCCTGTTATGGTGCTCAGGAGAGCATCATTTGGCCAGCTCCCATTAGCTGAAAATGCTCGAGCCAGCCATCCAAAGAGATGGAGAAATGGGTCAACATGCCTCAGTCCTAACTGTGTGTGGGTTTGGTGTGTTACAAAAGCAAGCAAGCGTATGGTGTTGTGCACACAGCTCTCTAACCAAGGTGTCATCAGGACAACCCTAGTGTGGCCATTGAGAAGAGTGACCTGAAGGTGTGGGAGATTCAGAGATACCTGAAAGAATCAGCTTAGTTGTGGGAAGGGGGGCAAGAACAGGGGGAGGAGGAAGCCACCCTTGGCTTGTTGTAGAAGAGTATGAAATGAACAGACTCAAACTGAACATAAAATGAAAAGTGGGAAACATAAACCCCTAAAGCCTTAGACTTTTTAAAAAAATGATTAGACAGATTCATGGAGGAGAGGGCTGTCAAAGGCTACATGCTATGATGCCTGTTCTCTGCCTCCGCAGCTTGATGCAGTAATGCTTCTGAAGGCCGGAAGGCTGGAAACTATAAGAGGTGAATATGTTATTGAGCTCAACCCCTGCTTGTGGGTTTGCTGTTGAGGCACCTGGTTGGTCATTGTGAGAACATGATGCTGGACTAGATGGGCAGCTGGCGCCCCATATGTTCCTAAAGAAAAAGGCAAATCTTGAACACAGTGCATCAAGATCTGTAAGAGAATAAAAACCAGAAGCCTCCTTTAAGAAGCCAATATAGTTATACAGTGGCGCCTCGGGTTAAGTACTTAATTCGTTCCAGAGGTCCGTTCTTAACTTGAAACTGTTCTTAACCCGAAGCACCACTTTAGCTAATGGGGCCTCCCGCTGCTGCCGCTCCGCCGGAGCACAATTTCTGTTCTCATCCTGAAGCAAAGTAACCTGAGGTACTATTTCTGGGTTAGCGGAGTCTGTAACGTGAAGCGTCTGTAACGTGAAGCATATATAACCCGATGTACCACTGTTGGAGATAAGATGCACTAGTCAAGTGTAGGCCAGAGAGAAGCTGACAATCGGGAATACTCCTAACAAACATGGAGCAAATACTTTTAGACAGTCAACAGTTAAAAATTAGGCAGAGGGCAAGCAGGTGTCTGCTCACCCTGAAAAAGGTTTGTTGCCCCTCAGGGAACTTTGAAGAAGGATTCCGTGTTCGCAAGAGGACCAGATTCCATCCTCATGGTGCCCAAGAATGAAAACTCAGTTGCTGGTAACACTGGCATCAGCCTCCTATTCTTCTCCCGCACTTATTCCAAAACAAAATTTGGCATAGTTAGCATGAATGCAATAGACAGCATCTTTGCCCCCCCCCCCCGGCTTTATGGCGTTGGAACTTCCATTATTGGCACAAGGTGGGGATGACACTGGCCTTTCCCATCCAAGAAGAGGTGTCACCAGATCTGTCATCCTCACTAGAGCCACCTGCTACCCCATCCTTGGGTTTTTAAACCCTAAATTCCTATTATTCATTGGTGGGGGTTTCCGGGAGGAAGCCTAACAAGGAGAACGGAGACTTTACAAAAGACTGTCCTTGAGATCTGTGGATGCCTCCTTCCAGTAGAGATCCCGAGGCTGCTGCACACAGATGACAAACATCCATCATCTATCAGAAGCTCCCAAGTGGAAGTAGAGCAGAACTCTTCAAATTGCAGGCGACATCTCTTGTCCTTTACAAGCAGAGTGCAGCAGGAGAAAAATGGCTTCCTAGTCATTTGCATTTGGATCATTTACTGCTCTGTGGTCATCGGCACCCTCTCCACTCAAAATCTTAAAGCATCTTTTTACATAGCTGTTGTGAGCAGAAATTAGATGGGATCCTTAGCACCTACAGATTAAACAGTGGCCTCAGTCTGATGTGGTACCCAGCAGATACTGGACCACTGCCAAATGCGAGACTTTTAATAAAATATGCTGAGCATGCTTCCTAGAGGCAGCTATATTTTCTTACTAAATTTCTTCAGTTGCATGAGTTCCTGTGGCATTGAGCCACTTCGTTCACTTCTCTGCAGGCAACACATGTCTATTAGAAACATTTGAGTTGTTCCCTTGGCAATTATCCAATACATGCTGGGTCAGACATCAGAATGACGACCTATCTCAGTACTTTGCCACATCACTTACTGACCAAGTGTCCCTTGGAAGTTCAAAGATGGGAAAAGATGGAGGCAGGCACCCAGTGTTCTCCAGCTGGTGGGAGTTGTAGTGGGAAAAATGAGCAGGGAGTATCCCTCCATTTTCCCCCAGTTGCATTTTTTCCAAGTCCACTACTAGGGAAGTGCTGCTATTTATTTATTTAGAGATCACAAAGCTCTCTTGTGATGTACATAATAAAACTGCAGATAAAACACAGCTAAAATCTAAAAAAAAAAATACATACATGTACACATTACATAAAATAATTATCAATTAAATGCACATAAAATCAGTGAATTTTACAGAGCAGATGTAAGTCACTAAGTTATATGTCTGAGTAGGCTTGCTGAAACAAAGAAGTTTTCAGCAGGCATCTAAAACAATAGAGGAAGGATACATGCCAGCAATCATGCTGCAGCATTCTGCAATAACAGTAGTTTCTGGATCAATGGCAAGGGAAGCACTACATTGCAGCAATCCATTACTGAAGTTATCAATGGCTGGACTATTGTGGCCAAGATATTTTTAGTCCAGGGATGACTGCAGCTTTCATATCAGCCAAAGCTGATGTAGAGGGTGCCTGCCTAAAGTGAGAAGGAAGAGAGTCCCAAAGCATAGGCTGCTACCACACTAACGGATGGACTCTGCAAAAACAGGACATTATTTTGCACTTGTAAAAGTGAAAGTTCCACAGATCAAAGCAGCCAAAGAGGCACAAGGTGATCTGTTAAGGAAACTGAACCGAAACAGCTAATATGCCAACAACTGTGACCTGGTACAGCTAATATGCCAACTGTGACCTGGTAACAAACTAGCAGACACTGCAGATCTTTGAGCACAGGTGAAACATGCTGACAGGGTCTCATTCCTCCCTGCAGCCATGCTGCAGCATTCTGTACTAACTGCAGTTTTCAGTTCAGCCACAAGGAAAGCCCCACATTAGAATGTGGGCTCATCCACACTTCCACCTGCCCCACAGCTTCCCCTTGGGAAAACCCACTGTTTACCACTGAATCAGGGCAAATGTCAACTGGGTTTTCTCCAGATGGCTGTTTGCTCTGATTTATCACTAAAGAGTAGGTTTTCCAGGGGAGAGTGGCAAGGCAAAGGCAAAACTGCTCAAATCCATCCCTAGAAAGCATGGGACAAGCAGAAAACCACTCAGACCCATGCTTTCTATACACAAGGCAAGTGGTAATGTGGACAAGCCCTGTGCTGCAGTAATCCAATCTTGAGCTTCCCAGTGACCAGACAGCTACGGTCAAGCAATCCTATGGTAGAAATCTGTTGCCTGTGATGTGGGTCTTCAAAAAATTAGTTGAATGCGGGGGGGGGGGATCTCAAGCAAATTGTGGTAATTTGCACTAGGGGGAAAATCTCTTTGCTTTGGAAAATAGACTGCTGCCCCTAGATTTAACTTGGCATCCTTAGTTTACTTGTATTTAGTAAATAAAGCTAAAAGCTTGGAAACTAACAACCTGTGTAATATTGGAATTGAAAGTGGCACCCACTCATTGTTCCTAATGGACTTATGAAACAGAAAATACTCCACTGAATAACTTTTTTTCTAGTTTTTATTGGTTATAAAAAAGCAAGCTCTTTATTTCCATCCCAGGTCACTGCCTGTGATGATGCTTTGAGGCAACTGTCCTGGGCAAAGTGTGTTTCATGGGTCTGGCACGGATATATTATATGGCTTTACATATAATTTATACCATTTGATGTTTCTTTTTCTTTTAATTGTTTTGGTATGCACAACACACTTAAAGGACATGATAGAAGTATTTAGAACATGTGCATAAAAAGAGGATTCTGATCTGCAGTCATTTAGGTATGGGTTTTTGTAGGTCATTCCAAGTGCAGTACTGTGACTGGTTCCTCCATCCCATCTCCCATCACTCCATGAATCCACACCAGGACCTGGACATTCCCTACCACTAAGACTTTCACACTGCTTGGTATCAGCTTTAATTCATTCACTATCATCCACTTAACCGCAAGCTCCAAGCACTCATTCAGAACAGAGATGGCAATTCCTAGTTCCTTGGGTTAACAGTTAACATCATCATCACTGCAAGAAAAGAGAGAGGCTGTCATATAAAGTGTTATGGAACTTCAATGGCATTTCTTGGGACCTGTTAGGAGGTGTGAGCTATTAACTGCATTTTTTCATAGGTTGGTAAAGGGGGGGAAAGTTACATCTCATCTGCAACACAGAGTTGCCCTTCTAAACCCTAATGCAAAAAATAAAGACATCCGCCCCACAAATCATGATGATGCCAAATGATCCGACAGCTCATAGAGCTGGAAGGACAGGCAGCCTACATTTGGAATGAGATCCCTCAAGGGAAGAAGCAGGCAGCAGGGACAACAGAGGCGTGAGCTCAGAAAAGAGGGCTGCGTGACTATGATTAGGAGGCCACTCATGTTTCCAATGGGAGTATCTCAGATCTGGATTAGCCTGAAGTCCTCAGCCTTCTTTCCCACTTCAAACATTGACACAGTTGTCTCTAATGCTCCTTGTCATACTCTATAACTATCAAACCAGGTTCATGAAAGCCTTTGCTAGCAGTAACAGCAACCACAGAGACCAGAGTTTGCTCTACGGATGGGATGAGGAACCATGAGTCTGACAGCATCTACAGAAGTGGAACCCAAAATGGGTGGTACCACCTTCTAAGGGGCAGTGGGAGGAGGGAGTTAAAACAAGGGGGAGGCAGGGGAGGTGCTAGAGATATAAGTAGCTATCAGACTTTGAAAAGCTGGTACCACTGGATCAAGTTCGTTGATTTTGTTGAATTAATTAAATGAAATAGTTTTCATTGGAGTTTGAAGAAATGCACAATTAATTGTTATTTTGAATTTTTACCTTCCTTAGTGGGTTGTGCACACCGCTATTCTGAACGATGCATTTTATAGGATAAGGGGCACTGGGGAGTTTTTGGAAACAAGGGGCCAGTGGTCTGCAAAATTTGGGAACCACTAATCTAGAAGAACACAGCTCCCATAATTCCTGACCACTGGCTAGGCTGAGTAAGGCTGATAAGGAATCTGATAACATCAGGAGGACCACAGATTTTCCCTCCACATTCTTACAGGAGTTCAAAGATTTATCTCATTATTTGCCAGAATATTCAGATGTCTGAGATTGTCCGGACTCCTGGTCATTGATTACAACATTTCTGCTGAAATTATCATGTCACAAGGATGGTGGTGAGACAGCAGCTGAAAGACATGATAACGGCAGCTATGTAGGAGAAACAGCTAGTTGTCCATTGGGTGATGAGGTTACCCTCTTTAACTAGTTCTCAACTAGTTAATCAAACTATTTATTTGGTAATTCTATATGCCAGTCCATAGTGCAAGTCTCACAGGTTAGGGGTGGATTTTGTGGATGTTGGCTGCCATAAGATTCAGGCAGGCTCACATGTTTAGAGGCAGCCCCCCCCCCCCAATAGCCAGTCCCTAGCCTGTTTTTTAGCCTTGGGATTGAGGTAGGACTAGGGGATACATCCCATGGTGCCTAGAAGAGCTAGAAGGCTTTGCAACCACACGTTGATTCATCTTGGGTCAGGACATGGATGTGGAAGAAGAAAGGAAGACAGTAATGGAGGTCAAGAGTAGAAAAATAAACTGTTTCCACACTGGGAAGGTGACACTCTTGTCAACAACAGTCTGTACCAAAGAGGAGTTTGCTGGCTTTTCCACCCTGTAATAAATTAGCAATTAGCCCCAAGGTCCACATCAATGTAAACCTGATTGAACCGAATGTCCAGGGAGTCACATATTAGATTTACATCGTGGAAAAGCACATCAAGGAAAGCAACCCTCATTATTAAATGTCCCTGCAGCACAAGCCACCTCCGAGGACAGGCTTCTTCCCGCTGAACGGATTGGGAAAAAATGCTTTCAGAAGCTGTACACATCTTTCTTCATCTGCCCTAAATGAAATTATTTAGCACTTGACAATTACACAGGCAAGGGAGCCAGGATTTACTGAAACATAAAGATGCCACCAATAATTTATCTGCGAGGGAGGGGGGCACACAAGGGGAACAGCAGAGTGGTTATCTCAAGCAGCTTGTAAACTGTATCTGAACCGCAGCTTATAAGCAGAGAACAAGAGCCATTTGCAGCCACAGCGAGCTCCCAATTGCTGGCTGCACACTCGCCATAGGCATGGATTGCAAGACAATCGCAAAAGCTGGAGAGATCACACAAGACATGTGGTCACACCAGGGGAGTAAACCATCTTGTCTGGTTGCCTGGTCCTGGTTTAGGGTAATTTTCTGAAGTGTTGGCTCATGGGGCTTTGCATCCATCCATCCATTCCCTTCATGGATCTGTATCCAGAGTTCACCTGTACAGAGACAAGTGGACTAGCCATTGTCATCACTCCTGTTGCCTTCCACCTGTACTCATGGTGGTTCTAAAATATGTGAGGTGCAAGTTAATGACTCCTAAGTGATCCCTTGCCCTGCAGAAGTAACTAGCATAGGTTTGCTTTGCTTTGCTTTGCTTTGCAAAGATACAGCCTAGGTGCCTTTTTTTCTCTCTCTCACTCAGGTGTCCTGTGTTAACCTAAGAACTGATTTTCTGGATCACAGTTATCATCTATATTATTTGCCACCTTGTCTCCAGGTGCAATTGAAGTTTGTCAAATTTAAATTCCTAAATAAGTTCGGCATCATTTGTACTCCCCTGGGCAGAGGCCCTTCTCTGTCTCCATCATTGGCTGGAGTCAGTGGGAACAAGGGAGGGGATGACTTTCTGTGTGGCAGCATCCACCTTGTGGAACCCCCCTGGCCCACCACACAGAATCTTCCCCGACAGGTGAATACTTTAGCTTGGCCATGTCTCCCTCTTATATTTTTGGGTGTCCCTGCTCCACCGCTCTCTCATCATTGTAATGTATAAAATCATAGAAATTGGAAGAGACCCCAAGGTTCATTCAGCTCAACACCCTGCAATGCAGGAACCACAGCTGAAGAACCCCTGACAGATGGGCCACCATATTCTGTTTAAAAACCTCCAACGAAGGAGAGTCCAGCACTGTCCAAAGTAACCCACTGCATTGTTGAACCACTCTTACTGTCTTACTTAGCCAGTTTGTATTATTGAAATAATGTTTTGGGCTGCCTTGAGTGTTCCTGTTGCAAGGAAAAGAGAGAGCAGAAGCCTATAATAAATAAATCAACACATTATAGTCACTGGCTCCTTCTAGCCTCATCAATGCAGCTGCTTTGACATCCACCACAGTGCATTAGAAATCCAGATCAACCCAGAATGACTTCTCCTTCTTGGGCATCATCAAACAGCTGGGACACTAAAGGGCCTCAGCAGTGGGTTGACCTCATCTGTATTCTTCCCAAAGGGACCAATAAGCATGCCAGACCAAAGCGCACCCCAAGCCAGGTGCCAGAGTCAGCACCAAAGTGGGCTGGCTGCTTCGTTCTTGGACACCAAAGACAGCTTGAATGCTGAGCCAGCAGGTGCTCCGGAGGTGGAAAGGTACTTAGGGAGATTAAAGTGCTCAACAAGCAGCATCTTGGCCACAGATCCTTAAATCACTCTGATGCCTCCAGGTTGCAGAAATGGCTATAGTTTAAAATGGATGGAATAATTCCCAAAGAGGCATTGCAGAGAAGCTGGCCTGGGAAGGAGTAGGAAGAGAAATTGGCTGTCATTTCTCCCCAGCAAGGGAAGGCTATTTCAGACCACTGACCCAAGCAAAGCTATCTCTTCGGCAGTATCTATCAGAAAGGGAAATATTCACAATGCTAGACCTGCAGCAGGCAATGATCTGGCTGGCTGTCCCATCTATGCAAATGCATTGGCTCTTAAGTTCTGAGCATTTCCCCCCCAACAGCACCCAGTGCCTCTCGTCCCTCTCAGGGGCACCCTTCCTTCCTCCACACCATCTCCCTCCAGACATGCATTTTTATAAATGCAGTAAATAAATTCAGCATGCAATAGAATGATTGCATTAACAGGATGCTTTTATTTTAATCGGTGGTTCAGCCTCTCAAACTGTTGATTGCTTTTAAACTTCAAGGAATTTCGTATTTTTAAACACACAGACACACATCAGATTCCCCTTCCCCTTTTAACTGCAGAGATCTTCTAAGGATGCTTTGTCTGGCTGTTTTAATTTTTGATTATGTGAACTACTTTGTGTGAGCGTTTAAATGGAAATGCATGGTATTCATTTTTAAACAGCTACAGAAGTAATCTCATGTGGTTCTCCCAAGTGAGATCAAATAAAGCCCAGTTTCAAAATATCAGGGATTCCCTGGGCATTAAAGAGGCCTAAGAACATGAGAAGAGCTTGCTGGATCAGGCCAATGGCCCATCTAGTCCAGCACCCTCTTCTCACAGTGGGAAACCAGATGCCTGTGGGAAACTTGCAAGTAGGATTCAAACACAAGAGCCCTCTCCCTTCCTGTGGTTTCCAGCAACTGGTACTCAGAAGCATTGTTGCCTCCAATTGTGGAGGCAGAACATAGTCATTCTGGCTGATAGTCCTCTCCTCCATGTATTTGTCTAATCCTCTTTTAAAGCTATCTAGATTAGTGGTCATCACTGCCTCCAGTGGGAGGGAGTTCCACAATTTAACTATGTGCTGCATGAAGGGATTATTTCCTTTATCTACCCTGAATCTTCCAACATTCAGTTTCATTGGATGGTCACAAGTTCTAGTGTTATGATAGAGGGAGTTGTAGAGCCTTCTGGAGTGGCTTACAAAGATCAATGCAAAATATGGTTTCTGGCCTCAGACATATAATCCAAACATGGCATTAGGAACATAAGAAGCTGCCTTGGGCTACTAACCTATCCAGTTCAGTATCGTCTACTCTGGACTGGATATGGCCGCCCCTGGATTTCTTTCAGTCCAAGGGTCTCCTCCTGCCCATCACCAGCTGTTCAGGGTGAAAGGCTTCCATATTGCAAATCCTCCCTCTCCACAGTGATTGCTAACAGAAGATCAAAGAAGAGGAGGAATGTACCAGAAGAGAAGTAGATTTGGGTTCCTTGGAAATATGCAAAAATTGTCCATGCATTTTGCAAATGCATGCATATAATTTTTGGGAAGCCACTGCATTTTGAATATTCAGGGTTTGAATAAGCTGCAAGGCAGGGTTTGCAGTTCAGATGTGCATTACCATTGTTTGAATTATTCTGCTGGGATTAGCAAATTCTCTCCCCCCCCCCCTTTTGCACAATCAAAAGAAAGAAACTGATTCTGCCCCATTTTGAATCCCAGTCCACCCACTATGTGAATACAGCCTTCGGTGGCTTTTTAATGGAGTAATGTGGCTGTTAGGCTGAAAGGGGTTTCCCACCAGCTTTGAAGACTGTGGAACACCTTCTGCTTCATACTGGCAGAGCCTACATTACTCAAATTTCCATTCTGGGAAGCACAGCCTTTGCATAAACATCCAGTTCTTCCCCATTTCCCTGCTGGATGCTGCCACTTGGCAGCGCTGTCCAAAAGCCCTGCAGAGACGTCCTGCTGAGATGTATCTGGACAGCAGAGACACAACATGGCCCAGGATGAAGGGTAAGGGGAAACATGCCATTGTCCACCCAACCAAACCTTGTCACCAGCAAACAGATTTCCTGTGCGAAGAAGCATTTCAACTACTCTTGCCTAGTAGGAGCCTGCCTATTATTTGCAGGAACTTCATCTCATGGGACTCTGTTCCTCTTAAAATATACTTGATCTGTGTGGGTTTCCCCCATTTCTATTCAAATGAAAGGTATGCCTCATAGAATCATAGAATTGTAGAGTTGGAAAGGGCTCCAACTCCCTACAATGAAGGAATAACAGCTCAAGAATCCCTGGCAGATGCCCATCCAACCTCTGCTTAAAAACCCCCAAACAAGGAGAGTCCACCACTTTCCAAGCAGAGGCATAGCAAGGTCAAACCCCCTCCCCCCCATTGACGGCTCGGGGTACTGCTGGATTGGCATTCACCCTGGTGTTCCTGCCAAGCATAAAGGGCACTCCAAAGGACGCATGTCAAGGCAACATATATGATATAAATATGATAAAGGGTCTTATTATTACAGTGGTACCTCGGGTTACATACGCTTCAGGTTACATACGCTTCAGGTTACAGACTCCATTAACCCAGAAATAGTACCTCAGGTTAAGAACTTTGCTTCAGGATGAGAACAGAAATCATGTGGCGGTGGCGCAGCGGCAGTGGGAGGCCCATTAGCTAAAGTGGTACCTCAGGTTAAGAACGGACCTCCAGTATGAATTAAGTTCTTAACCCGAGGTACCACTGTATTTTCTCTCTCTTTCTCTTTGTCTTTCTCTCTTTTCTTTTTTCTCTTGTTTTTCTTATTTTTTGTTTTTTATTATTCTTGTTCTGTAGACTAGTCTGATTCTTATTCTATTTTACATTGAAAATTTTCAAGCCTGCTCAGAACATTTGGTGGGAAGTACTAACTGAGAGGAGGGCACAACAACACACATTATTAATGCATTGCCCATTAGGGAGATTTTGGAGGCATGAACTTGAAAGAGCTTGCGTGTGGACAAAGGTGCACTAAAACACACATGAAAACAGACACATGCATGCATGGATGTCATAGGATTGTATCCTACTAAGTTTTACTCTGAGTATTCCCACCAAAACGAAAGGATCTAATTACAGATAGGTAGCCGTGTTGGTCTGCCATAGTCAAAACAAAATAAAAAAATTCCTTCCAGTAGCACCTTAAAGACCAACTAAGTTAGTTCTTGGTATGAGCTTTTGTGTGCATGCATCGAAGAAGTGTGCATGCACACGAAAGCTCATACCAAGAACTAACTTAGTTGGTCTTTAAGGTGCTACTGGAAGAAAGGATCTAACTTAGTCATATTCCTCAATTTCCAGTTTGTCCTTGCTGCTTAGGAGTACATCCCCCAGTCTGGCTCACCCTCTGTTCCTCTGGCCTGGTACATACCCTCCAACATTTCTCTGATGAAAATAGGGACGTCTCATTCCATAATGATAATTTTACTATTTATACCCCACACATCTTACTGGGTTACCCCAGTCACTCTAGGCAGCCACCAAAATATACAAAAACATAGTAAACCATTAAACATTTTTTTTTAAAAAAAAAACTTCCCTATACTGTACAGGATTGCCTGCAAATGGCTCAGGGGTCGGATAACTCCATATTCTCCAACATTTCTCCAAGGAAAATAGGGACATCTTAAGGAAACGTGGGACATTCCAGAATCAAAACAGAAACCAGGACAGCTTCTCTAAACCAGGGATGTCCCTGGAAAATAGGGACACTTGGAGGGTCTGCTGGTACACAACCCTAATCTGCTTCTCTGTGGGCACAAAGGGCCTTTTGTGTATACACACACACACATGCAGCCTTGACAGATGAGACTAAAAGTCCTTTCAAGAGTGTTTACAGAAAAGGGATTGGGCAGGGGGAAAGAAAGAGCCTGTTAATTGCAACTACTGGTCATTGGCCTGACTGACTGCAGTGTTGATAGGACTGAGGACCACACCAGGACTGAGTGCTAAAGAGAGAGAACGAGAGACACAGGGTGTCCTCAGCTAGGCCTGTACGGATGGCTCCCTGCAGCAGGTCTCATAACACATTTCAGAAATAACTCGCAACAAACAGCTTCATCCTGCCCAGTTAACAACAGTGCCATGCAGCTCCAGACAGCCATTAAGGCACACAACACAGCAAGCCTATTAAATTGCTTTCTGTTTAGAGGCAACTAAGAGGCCCCCAAAGTGTCTAGAACAAAGGTCGGCAGTAACAGGACAAAGCAGTTTATTTCCATGGGATAAAAAGGAAATCCCCAAATATATGTATGTCCAGTAGGCTGGTCAAGAGAAAATATTTCAAAACTGATTAATTCCCCCCCCCCATTTGCATAGAACAACAGTCTGGCTCCAATCAGCTAAATTTAGCCTTGACTAAGCCCCATTGAAAGCTATAGGGTGTATGTTAAATCACAAGTGTGGTATTCCTCAGGGTTCAATTTATCCCCTATGGGGTTCACTTTATCCAGGGGGTCCACATAACCCGCCACGTTGGGGGGGGTGTCCATTGCACCATTCACAGAACAAAATCTATCAAAGATATATCAAAAACTTCAAAAGTAGGGGGTCCATGGCTTGGCTTTTGAAAAACAAGGGGTCCAAAGTACCGTACTTTTCTGTGTATAACACACACACACACA
The DNA here is from genome assembly GCF_951804945.1 of Podarcis cretensis. NCBI lineage: Eukaryota > Metazoa > Chordata > Lepidosauria > Squamata > Lacertidae > Podarcis > Podarcis cretensis. The sequence goes on from NC_137177.1 coordinate 36,507,234, forward strand.
CCATGTATAAGGTGCCCCCTCCAGCTTAAGAAAATGGGGGGAGAGTTGTTGAGCTTTTTTTAGGGGGGGGGTTGCTGTAAATCGCTTGCCCGTCTGATTTGCGTTGCTGTACCCACATGCCACAAAAACCGCCTATCCGCTGTTCCCTTACCAGCAGAAGCTGCCAATCGCCCGCCCAATAGCCACAGCAACAGCAAATCAACACCAGCCCTTATTGCACCCACCAATAACAAGCACACAGCTAGCGGAAGCAAACAATCCTACGTCACCAATATGCACTGACCGTGTATAAGGACACCCCCTCCCCAATTTTTTTGCTTAATTTTCTTAGAAAAACCCCTCATCTAATACATGGGGAAAGTATGGTAGTTGGAAAATTGGGAACCACTACCCTATACTGTTTAACGTCTACATGAAACTGCTGGGTGGGGTTCAACTTTCTAAACATCTGGCTCAGATTTATCTACAGTACTTGCACTTTGACGTGTTTTCGAACTGCTAGTTTGGCAGGAGCAGGAACCGAGCAGCAGGAGCTCATCCCGTTGCAGGGATTCAAACCGCCGCCCTTCTGATCGGCAAGTCCTAGGCTCTGTGGTTTAACCCACAGTGCCACCCACGTGCCTACCTGGAATCAATAGGCAGAGAGTTCCAAACTGTAGGCATTACCACACTAAAAGATTGAGTTCTTACAAATGTAGAATGGTGTATTATGTGGCACCTGTAGCAGAGCTAGTTTCGCAGATCAACGCCACTGAGTGGACACACATGGGGTAAGGTGGTCACACAGGTAAACTGGTCCCAAATGGTTAAGGGCATTCTATACTAATAGCAACACCTTCAACTAGGCCTGGTAGCAAATCAGCAATCAGTGCAGATCTCTGAGCACAGGTGTTACATGCTGACAAGGCCTCACTCCTGTCAACAATTGTGCTGCAGCATTCTGCACTAATTGCAGCTTTCAGACCAAGCGCAACGGGAGCTCCACATAGATTGCACTGCAGTAAGTTAAATTATTGTTAATGGCGCCTGCTTGTAGCACTGAGCTCTGCCACCGGGCAGCAGATGAACCTGCCTTTCCTTCAGTCTCTTAATCCATCTGTTTCCTTTGGTTGCTTTTGAAAAGCCTGATGAAGAAGGTCTTTCTCAACATCCTGCTACCAGGGAAAACAACCAGTTCCATCGCACTGGGTGCAGAGCCTTGGGGGCGCCACCGCTGTGATGTAGAATGGAAGGCGAGAGGCAGGGCAGAGGGGCATCAAAATTAGGCATCGCTTGGGGCGCTGCTGGAATTTAAGAACCCAAAGTCTGCCACTGCTCTTCTTTAACGCTGCAAATAGTTCATGGGACTGAGCACTTCCTCTGATGAAGCCTTCTGGTGGAAAGCGGGTTGCAATCTAGCTCCTTGCCTAACTCTCTCTCTCTCTCCACCTCTCCCATTAATACAAAGGGCCAATTGCTCTGGCAGGTGCAATGTCATTTTGCCATTTACATGATGTATTAGGGTGGTCTTCCCGCAGACATGAAGAAAAATGGATCTGGCAAAATATTTATACGTTTGTGTGACTGGAAAAAAGCCAAGAGCCCACCTCTTATGTTTATTCAGCAGCCACAGCCAATGGGGAATCTTGATAACCTTAGAAATTTTGCTGCAGCTACGAACTATTCAAGAGGAACCTCCAAAGGGCATTGGAGGGGGCAGAGGGTGGCAGGTGGGGTGCTTGCCCCCAATTATAAAGCTACTTTTCTATTTCAGTACACGGAAATTCGGGACGCAGGTGGCGCTGTGGGTTAAAGCCTCAGCGCCTAGGGCTTGCCGATCGAAAGGTCGGCGGTTCGAATCCCTGCGGCGGGGTGCGCTCCCGCTGCTCGGTCCCAGCGCCTGCCAACCTAGCAGTTCGAAAGCACCTCCGGGTGCAAGTAGATAAATAGGGACCGCTTACCAGCGGGAAGGTAAACGGCGTTTCCGTGTGCGGCTCTGACTCTGGCTCTGGCTCTGGCCAGAGCAGCGATGTCACGCTGGCCACGTGACCCGGAAGTGTCTCCGGACAGCGCTGGCCCCTGGCCTCTTAAGTGAGATGGGCGCACAACCCCAGAGTCTGTCAAGACTGGCCCGTACGGGCAGGGGTACCTTTACCTTTACCTACACGGAAATTCAGTCTCCAGCAGTTTTTACTAGTCAACAGGGGGCCAGAAGATCTGAAGGTAGATCCATTATATGTAAGAAAGATGTGTCCCCTCCCCCCCCCCAAAAAAAAATCTAGGAAGTATAGTTTTCCCCTCACAGAACTATATTTCCCAGCATCTTTAACAAACAACAGTTCCCAGAATTTCTGGAGGGAAACCAACCTGGGTGGCTTTAAAATAGGATTAGACAAATTCATAGAAGAGACAGCTCTTGATAGCTATTAGCCATGATGGCTATGCTCTGCCTCAACAGTAAGGGTAAAGGTAAAGGTACCCCTGCCCGTACGGGCCAGTCTTGACAGACTCTGGGGTTGTGCGCCCATCTCACTTAAGAGGCCAGGGGCCAGCGCTGTCCGGAGACACTTCCGGGTCACGTGGCCAGCGTGACATCGCTGCTCTGGCGAGCCAGAGCCGCACACGGAAATGCCGTTTACCTTCCCGCTGGTAAGCGGTTCCTATTTATCTACTTGCACCCAGAGGTGCTTTCGAACTGCTAGGTTGGCAGGCGCTGGGACCGAGCAGCGGGAGCGCACCCCGCCGCAGGGATTCGAACCGCCGACCTTTCGATCGGCAAGTCCTAGGCGCTGAGGCTTTAACCCACAGCGCCATCTGCGTCCCAGTACTGCCTCAACAGTAGGGGGCAGCAATGCTTCCGTGCAGGAAACCACAGAAGGGGAGATCTGGTTGGCTATTGTAACAATGGGATGTTGGACTAGATGGGTTATTGGCCTGATCCATCAGACTCTTCTTTTACACACACACACACACACACACACACACACACTTTTATTGGTTTTTGCATATATTTTCCAAACATCTCATCTCATCTCATCTTAAACATCAATTGGCTATTTTAGCCCATGTCTGATGATTTTCAAACCTCCTCTTTTAATCTTACATTTATTGCCCTAACTATTACTTTTAATAGTCAATAACTTATAATCCCCCAGCAGACTCTTCTCATGTTCTTATGTCCTTCCTGATGCCCCCATTGGCACACTGCAGCTTGCAGTCACCACGGCTACCTCTCTGAGATCAACTGAGGGCCTCCTAACCTAGGTAGCTGAGCCCTAGCAGCGCTCCTGCAAAGATCTCCCTGCCCTGGTCCATAAGGAGCAGGCAAGGGTAGGTTGTAGAATACGTCCTTCCATCTCGCCCCCCCCCCCCCGGACTGCTCTCCCAATTATCCCACAAAGAACATAATATAGAACACAGCATAATTCTCTTGTAGAATCGTTATAGTTGTCACTCAATTAAATCATTCTCAGTTCACTCATTATCTTAGTTGGTTAATCAAGTTTGCATAAACCCAAGACGTAGGCAAATTGTAAAGATAGCAGCATGGGGAATACCTTCATGCACATTCCCCCCACTGTTGTTGTGTTGCTGGAGAGATTGTGAGGATCAGTGGTATTCAGTGCATGGCCTGCGGGCTGCATCCGGACCTCCAAGCTACAGGAAGCGGCCTGCTAGCCCCTGTGGTTTCACCTCCCTCCGGAAATAGGGTGCTCTGCCCACACTTTGGAGACTAATCTCAGAAGAGCCCAGGCCACTTCATTTCTCAGTTAGGAGGGATGGTTTACCTGCATTCTTAGCACTAAGCACAGTGCTAAAATCTGAGGAAAAGCCTAATTGCTCTTTTAGGCTAAAAAGCAGCATTTTCAAGCACCCCAATGCTGGAGTGCGACAGGGCAAGGGAACTCTGCATTATGCTTTGTGCACAAAAAGGGCTAGCTGCCCCTGGTGGAGTGAGAGTGCCACTGCAATGACTGGTATACAGAGGGCAACCCAGTGGAACTGAGCTTCCGACAGGAACTGACCAGTCGACCAGCCAAATGCACCTGAAAAACCCACTGATATTATATCACACACACACACACACACACACACACACCTTGCTGCTGTGACCTCCCATCTTCTAGCATCACCACTGAGGTACAATTAAGTTTTTCCTTCATTTTTTCTGCTGCTGCTTGCCTGCTCCCCACCATGCTTCAGGACTAAGCATGCAGGCATTACCTTTGGGATAATACAACACAAGGATGTGGGGGTGGGGTGAGGGGGAGTTTTTCCAGCCTAAGTGTCACATTTCCTTTTGGCAACCTAGATTTACAGTTTAGGCTTAGGCTACTTGAAGGACAGTATTCTCCCATACGAACCTGCCTGGGCTCTGAGAACTTTGGGGGGAGACTCTCCTCTAAGCCCCACCACTCTCACAGCCATGCTTGGTGGAGATATGGGAGAGGGCCTTCTTGGGGGTGGCTTCTCCTAGACCAGGGGTTGGCAAGGTTTACCTCGCATGGGCTGGTTCACTCCAGCGGAGATCCCTCCGTGGGCCAGATTGCACGTGAATTAAATGACCCCCATGGGCAGCTAGTGGCCCGTGGGCCTTAGGTTGCCTACCCCTGTCCTAGAACTTTGTAACGCCCTTCCTAGAGAAGCCAGACTGGCTCCCTCGTTGCTGTGCTTCTGCCAGCAGGTGAAGACTGTTTTATTCTGACAGACCTAGAAAGGGCTTTAATAGCACTGTGTAGTTTTCACTATCTGTATGTTAATAAAGTTGGTTTTGATTTTCTTTTCATTCCTTTCAACTATTGTCTTTTATACGTTTTTAACATTTTGTATTTTATCTGTGTTGTTTTAATTTGTGTAAGCTGCCCTGAGCCCTGGTCTGGGGAAAAGGCAGGGTGATGATGATTTTGCGGCAAAGTCTCCTGCCCAGCCAAAACATCAGCAACAGTCCAGATGTGCCTACGTCAGAATTCCTGCATTGCAGGGGTTGGACTAGATGACCCTTTGGGTTCCTTTCAACTCTATGATTCTATGATTCTGGAGGTCCGTTCTTAAGCTGAAACTGTTCTTAACCTGAAGTACCACGTAAGCTAATGGGGCTTCCCACTGCCACTGTGCCGCAATTTCTGTTCTCAACCTGAAGCAAATTTCTTAACCCAAGGTACTATTTCTGGGTTAGCAGAGTCTGTAACCTGAAGCATCTATAACCTGAAGCATCTGTAACCCAAGGTACCACTGTACTAGGCTTGTCTCTGAAATGTAGACTGGAATCCCCTCCAGGCAGGGACCCTGCACCGTTTTTGTCCTGTGTCCTTCTACAGAGTCCACCACCACAACCAAGAACCAAGAAATATTTAGTGAGTTATTTAGCACTAGGAGCCAGAGAAATACCCACCAGCCCTCCCATGGCAAAGGCAGCCCAGCAGGGCCTAGAAATGGACAGCAAATCCTCCAGCCAGCCTTTGCTCGACCAGGAGGGCCAGAGCAGTCTCTCATCATCCCAATTACTCTGCTGGAGAACAGATCAAGGAAAGACGGTGGAGAAGGCACAAGCTTTGTTCCCGAGCATCTGGCAGTTTCCTTTTCTTGCAGAAGGTGAGAAATAATAGGGCGGGAAGTGGGAGGCTTTTCCAAACACATAATCAACTCCCCTGGCCTGATTGATACTTGCAGGGTCTCACACAGAACAGGGCAAGGAAAAAGGCTTGCTCTGGTGCCTCGCTGGCTGCCTCTTCTCCCTGCAGGCCTCATTCTCTGCTTTGCTCTGAGTGTGCGTCACCATGCCAGAGAGCAAGGGGCGTCCCAAGCGCTTCTGAGTCAATCTGCAACCGAAAACAAGCATGTCCAAGCGCATGGAATGGATGCCTTGACATCTTGCTGGGAGCCACATCTTAGAGGCAGAACACTTGCTTCTCAGGCAGGTGTATCTATGCCGTTGAGAGCAGAACTGAGAGACCCCTTTGGTCCTCAGACCTTGGAAAAGAGAGCAACCAAAATGATCCAGAGTTGCAGTGTTTGAGACTTAGTGGTCTAGAGAAAAGGTAAGAGGTGACATTAAGTTTCTAAGATTATGCATGGCATGGAGGAAGTAGAGAAAAGTTTTCCCCCCCTCTCTCATGACACTAGAATTCCTGGCTATCCAACAAAGCTGGATATTGGGAGATTCAGGACATATAAAAGGAAGAACTTCTTCACACAGCGCATAGTTAAACTATGGAACTCTCTCCCACAGGAGGCAGTGATGGCCACCGACTCAGATGACTTGTTTGGTGTTCCCTCAGCCAGCCTTGTGTTGACATGAAAGCATCCACAACCAGACACAAGTATCAGCGTGGAAGGGCCACTGGGGGAGGAAGAGGAGTGCAGGGGGAGCGCACCGTCCCTGGCAGCACGATCCTGGCAGGGTGCCATCGTGGCTGCCCCCCCTGCCCGCGCTGGGCGCCATGCCTCCCCAGGTGGTTGCCACGCCCCCAGGACGCACACCAGCCCCGTCCCCGCCTGCTCTCCGCCCCCCCCCCCCCCGGTGCCGGAGCACAAAGCTCCACCACTGGGAAGCACTGAAACATTTGCAAGTGAATGACATCTGGGAGCCCACATTTCAAATCCCCCCCCCCCTCAGACAGGAAGCTTACTGGGTGACCCTGAGCCAGTCATTGCCTCTCAGTGTAGCCTACCTCACAGGGTTGTTGTGGGGATTAAATGAGGAGGGGAAGAAACATGTACACCACATACATAAATGTAAAAGTATTGTGTCAATGAAGGTTGCAGAAGACACCCACGAAAAAGCATTTATTTGAATGAACTTTAGGTGTATCACAAGGTACTTTCAACAGAAAGAAGTTGTTCCACTTTGTGAGGTCTGAAACCAGAGTCTGAAGTCTTGAAATTATGGGCTCATCCATGCTTACCTTTGCTCCACATTTCATCTATCTATCTATCTATCTATCTATCTATCTATCATCTATATAAAATAATATTTTTTTTATTAGTTTTCCACATTTTTGTACATATTATCTTTCACATATATCCAATTACAAATTTTCCTAAACCTTCTCTCTTCCTCCCCTCCCTCCCATGGGTTCTTAAATTTATTATTATTATTTTTTGCATATTATAATTTTTCCAACTATTACACATCCCTAATTTATCATAGCCATTTCACATTACAAATGTCATTACAACACTACCAATGCTTACAGTGGTTTTTAAAATAAACTACAAATTTACTCCAGTCTCTAGCAAATACTTGATCTTCTTGGTTTCTGATCTTTCCCGTCAGTTTCACCATTTCTGCATAGTCCATCAATTTCGTCTGCCATTCTTCCTTTGTTGGTAATGTTTCTTCTTTCCGTTTTTGGGCTAGTAGCATTCTCGCCGCTGCAGGTCTGTGTCTGACAGCTTTTTTTCTGCCCTGGTGCTTTCCCCACAAAAACCTGCTCTTTACTGCTGAATTGGAGCAAACTGAAATCTGTGTCAATCCCAATTCCCATTGGCTCTGATTCAGCAGCAAAGATCAGGTGTTCCTGAGGAAAGCAGCAGGGCTTGGGAATGAACTGGTAAAGTATGGGCCTGTGTCTAGAAAATGAGGGGCAAGAGGTAACTGTGGGTGAGTCCTATGACAGCATGCTCACTTTCTTGTTTACTTTTCTTTAATGAAATCAGAGTCTCATTAAAATTCCTCGACTAAGTAACCCCAGCCTAATTCACTCTCCCTCGCTTTCCCATTAACATTTAATCATTCTTTTCTGAACAGTATGACTGTTTGGTGTTCCCTCAGCCAGCCTTGTGTTCACATGAAAGCATCCACAATCAGACAGAAGTATCAGCGTGGAAGCGCTAAAACGTTTGTGAGTTAATGACATCTACCCCAAACTTATTAGCAATTCACTCGCCGCCTCCCCACCTCTCCCCCGACGGCTTCTCTGTGGTGTCAGCAAACACTGGCAATTACTGAATTAGGAGGAGACGTCTTCAAAAACCACTTTTGCTTTGCATTACCTTGCCCTTATATCATCCACTTCCTTGCCTGAATACTAAAATCGCAACGGCGTGTCCATTCGGAAAGAGGCACGTTTGCGAAGAGAGCGGAAAGTTTAGCTTTCCAAATCCAAATAAGGTCTCTCTGGAGTAACAATCAACATTTGATTCTAGTTTCACAGACAACAGCTAGAGCTGAAATCTCTCTCACACACACACATGCAGAGCAAGATGCTAGGCCAAATTCAATGTGTTACTATTAGTATATAAAGCCCTTAACAATAATTGATAATTTTGCTCTTTTATCTCTGTAAACCACTTTGAAGTTTTCTTTACAGTCAAGAGGTGTATAAATTTTACAAAATAAATAAAATGTGCCTGTTTTCCCTTCCTCAACTGCACCTCCCAATCCTTCCTTGATTACTTGCCTCCTCCTACAGACCCTCGGTCCATCCTGGGATCAGCTCCTAATGGAAGCCATTTTTAAAGGTCTTTTTCAAAGACACATGTCAGTCACTCAAAATGTTTCCAGAAAGGCTGTCTCTTTAGGTGCAGACATGTCTCCCAGTCCCCTAAGGATTGACAAAACCCTATGATCTGCTTCACGAAGCTGCCCGTTTCCCCACGATAATTTTTATGATTAATATCAGAAATTGTAGATGCAGGCACAATTCCTTCCCTATATTCACATATATTTTCTCCCCTTATAGACAGAAATGCATTCAGGGAAAACCTGCCAGACAGCAGCAGAATTAGCATCCAAAAGGGCCAGACCAGTATCCTAGTTGATAACTACTGCAATGTGCTCTACATGGGACTACCTTTGAAAGTAACTCAGAAACTACAACAAATCCAGAATGTGGCAGCTAGACTGGTGACTGGGAGTGGCCGCCGAGACCAAATAACACCAGTCCTGCTACATTAGCTCCCAGTACACTTCCAAGCACAATTCAGAGTGTTTGTGCTGACCTTTAAAGCCCTAAATGGCCTTAGCCAAGTATACCTGAAGGAGTGTCTCCACCCCCATCGTTCAACCCGGACACTGAGGTCCAGCTCTGAGGGCCTTCTGGTGGTTCCCTCACTGAGAGAAGTGAGGTTACAGGGAACCAGGCAGAGGGCCTTCTCGATAGTGGCACCCACCTTGTGAAATGCCCTCTCATCTGCTGTCAAATTAAAAAAACAACTATCTGACTTTTAGAAGACATCTGAAGGCAGCCCTGTTTAGAGATTTTTTAATGATGTTTTACAATTTTTTATATGTGCTGTAAGCCAGCCAGATGGGTGGGGTATTAATAATAATAATAATAATAATAATACACCTTGATCCAGGCAAGATGTTTAGGGAAGCTTTTAATGTTTGATGTATTACAGTATTTTAATATTTTTTTGGAAGCCGCCCAGAGTGGCTGGGGAAGCCCAGCCAGATGGGCGGGGAATAAATAATAAATTATTATTATTATTATTATTATTATTATTATTATTAACAGAGTCTGCATCCAAGAGTGGCCTAGAAAATTGGCAAGGCATAGAGCCATTCCATGTCATTTTCATAACTATACTCATAAAAAGAAATAGCCCCCCCCCGGGGGGGGGGGAGAATTTACACAAAAACATTTGAGCATTTCCCCCTTTTGTTTAATCATGTGAGCAAATGCACAATTGCACTGACATCCTTTTAATTCAAGTGTCTGTTACAACTTCTGAGCTGGGGGCTCCATTTGACTGATGTTAAAAAGGCGAGTGTCGCTCTGCATCTTAACAAATTTCAGGTAAAGGTAAAGGAGCTCAAAATTTCACCACTATGCTTTCCGCTAACTAAGCAGGGTGTTGATATGCTTAAATCACTTGTGCGTGCAGCTTAGCTGGAGCGGGGAATGGGGAAATGAATGAATGGCAGGAAGAGAGAGTTGCTTCAAGAGCACATGCAGAGTGAGTTTTACTGTCTTGACCTTTGAGGTTGGCATTGATCAACACACTGACATGGAGGCGACGCTGTTGGCAGCCAAACAACTGGACCAGGTTTCTGGCCCCGGGGCTTGCAGGCAGGAGGGGCCACTGAACCAGACTCCCCCCTCAGCACCAGGGACTGTAGAGCAAGAGCCAGGGCCCTCACAGGCCCTTTCCCTCAGGCCCAAGGAACCAAGGACCTCCAACTCTACTCCACCAGCCCAAAGGAGTGAACCAGCTACCCATCGCCAACAAGAGCACGGGTCCGTCAAGTGTTTGCAGCTGGTTAAATGGAGCAGAACAGGAAAAGTGGGCTGGAAGCATACAGTTGTAGAATCATAGAATCGTAGAGTTGGATGGGAAACATCTAGTCCAACTCCTGCAATGCAGGAATCTAAGCTAAAGCACCCATGCCACTTGCTGTCATAGTGACAGACATGTTTGCTAGTTTACGCCATCCTGCCCTTTAGTAAGGTTCTCAGGGCATCTTACAAACAAGGATATAACAAAAAAGCTTAAATGAATCACACGTTGCCCTTTCATTGGCACTGTTCATACTTTATTATTATTATTATTATTATTCAATAAACCTCTCATTTGGTTTTCAGAATCTACTATAATTTTTTCATTCATCCATCCAGGAGAAGCATTTCATGTGTAGTTCTCATTTAACTGGCTGGATTCCATTTATACAGGAGATCTTACTGGTGGATTGGGCCCCCTAAAACCCCTACTAGATGCAAGTGCTGCTGTCTGATGCTTCTTCCCTGCCCCATTTCCTGCTGCTACATCTCATTGTTCTAATTTCTTAATTTCTTGAAATGGGAATAAATCACTGCATTTAACAGGAAATATAACAAGGGGTGATGCATTTCAGGCATCAGTGGCGATTTGTTTTGCACAGACAGTGGACCTAATATAACCTGAGCTAAACAGATTATTTCTTCCTCATTCTGTGGCACAGATAACGCCATGTGTTCAGAATTCTGATGGTGAGCTATTTATGGAGTGAATATAAATATACACAGAACAGTGTAACTCCAGGCCCTGAATGCAGACTGAGCTTGCTTGAGTGCAGACAGAAGAGGTGCCCAGCAGTTCTGAGGACAACAACACAGAGAAGCATTCTGACTCAGTTGCCCAGTGACAATGGATGTCTTCAGCCAGTAGGGCACTTTGCATAGGACGACTCCATCCACTGATGTTCATGGCTGACTGAGGCTCTGTGCCCTTAAATCTCACCTGCCACCTCTCCACCTACCCCCATCATCAAAGCTCACCTTCTTGCTAACAGAGAGCAATTTCACTCCCATACTTGCCCCTCTCATCACCTCTCTCTCCTCTTCCTCCTCCATCTGTGGCTTCATCCCTTAGTGGTTTTACAGAGGGGGAAGAAGTGCATCTAGGTTGCTAGGCAATGACCAAGATAGTTTGTATCCCATGCATCAAATAAGCACAGAGGTTTGCAGGGAATGGGACGCAAAAGTTCATCTTCAGAAGAAGCTTGGCTTTCTTTTCATTTTTGTAAAGGAGTGTTTTCTAGTGTTTACAACTGTGAAGATAAACTAATGGAAACCTCAAAGTGATGGCAGGGGACATGGCAGGGGAGATCTGAACAATGATGCTCCTTCAGACTGTTGAGAGCTTTAAAGGAAAATGGCAAAACCAGCACTCAAAACTGAGTCTAGAATCTCACTGGGGTCACAGGGGATGGTCCAAAGGCACATCAGGCTGCCAATTCATGGAGGAGTGGACTATTGATGGCTATTAGCCATGATGGCTATGCTCTGACTCCACAGTTTGAGGCAGCAATGCTTCTTAACAGTGGCGTAGCATGTAGAGCACTGGGGCAGTTGCCCTGGTAACAAAATTCTTAGGGGCACTAAATTTCAACACCCGACACAGCTGCATGCTTCCGTCACTGGGCTCTGTTGTAAACAGCTTCTCCATGCAGACCAGAAAGTGACCTCTTCAGTCAATGGAACAACTCTTCTTTTCTTATCTCTGCAGCTGCGATCTCCTGGGTGACTCAGACTCCATAAAGCAGTTGAATGTGCATGTGTACTCCATCTGTTTCGCTCCCTCCCACACTCTCCTCCTTGCCCTGGGCCCTGGCAACCCACGCTATGCCACTGCTCCTGAATACCAGTTGCTGGAAAGTCCAGCAGCAGAGAGTGCTCTTGTCCTCGAGTCCTGCCTGAGGGCTTCCTATTGGAGCATTTGGTTGGCCACTGTGAGAACAGAATGCTGGACTAGATTCAGCAGGCACTTCTTCTATTTGTAACTTGCGGAAGCTAAGCTGGTTTAAGTCAGGTCATTCCCAGTATGGGATACCTCCTGGGAACAACATGCACACTCCATATATTCCTTGATAGAAGAAAGGTGGGATATAAATGTGAGAAAAGAAGGAATCAAAACTGGCAACCAGCAGAGTCCTGTGAAGTGTTATATGGCAAATATCCTGCAAGACCAGCCCTAGATGAAGCAAATTACATCGGTCTAATCTTGAGACCACGGGAGACAGGTATCACGGTAGCTGGATTCTTATTTCCCAGGAAAGAGAGCAGCTGCCATACCAAATGAAATTGCAAAATGGCATCCCTGGCCACAGAGGCCACCTGAGCATCACAATGCAGAGCCAGGCCCAGCAGTAGCTCACAACCTGCACACACAGTCCTGGAGTGGGGGAGGGGGGCACAATCCTGTACAAGCTTTGGAGGAAGCGGCCCAGCCACCATGAATAATCCCAGGCTCCCTGGACTGAACTTAAGTCTTTTGGACCTCACCCAGCTTATTAGCAACTCATCACTGGTTCAGACTCCAACTCAAGGAAGCAGAAAGCCCGATACATCCTGCCAGTTGACAATGGACAAAAGGATTTTCCTTAATAGCCTCTGATTTATGATTTATTCATTGATATCTCTCCCTTCCCTCCAAGGAGCTCAATATTTTTCCATCTCCCCCCACTCCACACTTTATCCCCACAACAACCTTTGTGGTAAGATGACAACTCTGTTTCTGCCTCTCTGTGTGTCCAAGCTTCATGGCTGCATGAGGTTTGAAACTGGGCCTCACCACTCCTCATCTTCTGACACACAAACTACTATACCACACTGGTCCAGCATGTACTGGAAAGACAATGTTCATAATTTTATTTGTATCCAGCCTTTCCACAAAAAGAATCATGCTCAAAGCAGTTTCCAACAAAGAAAAATCTCAAAATCAGCCATCACTGGAACAATAGCACATATATCAATAAACAAAGAAACCATCATCTCAGTACTATAAATAAAATAAGATTACATCAACAAAGTCCAACAGCAAAAATAACCAGAATTTCACCTTGGCCCTAAAAATGCCTCTCCTGTAATGTTGCTCACTGTCAGGGGTGCCAACTTGAATATGGGGGGGGGGGGATAATCAATCACAAGACATGACGCACACACACCATTTGAATGGCAATGCCCATCAACTGAGGGGGGCCTCTCAAAAAAAAAAAAATGGGGGGATCTTGGCTCTTAGGAGTTGGCTGCTGTGTTCACTGACCCATTCCTGCTGCAAGTTCTTATAAGGCTTCTGAAGTTGGGGGTGGGTAGCTAGAAACCCCTGCAATGGTATTGCTCATGGTTACCTTGTAGGACCAGGGTGAAGGCAGCCCTGGGTGCCTGCCTGCTCCAAGCAGAGTGAAGAGTGACTGGCTTTACTTAAAGAAGAAGAGGAGGAGGAGTTTGGATTTGATATCCCACTTAGTACCCCAAGGAGTCTCAAAGCAGCTAACATTCTCCTTTCCCTTCCTCCCCCACAACAAACACTCTGTGAGATGAGAGGGGCTGAGAGACTTCAGAGAAGTGTGACTAGCCCAAGGTCACCCAGCAGCTGCATGTGGAGGAGTGGAGAAGTGAACCCGGTTCACCAGATTACGAGTCCACTACTCTTAACCACTACACCACACTGGCCCCACACTGCCTTTGCCACGAGCTCCCCCTTCTCCTGCCCCACAACTCCTCACCTGCCAAGAAAGTAGAAGCCAGCAGTGGAAATGGCTTCGGTGCAAAAGTACTCCTGCTTAGGAATCCTTTTTCCTGCTTGGAAATGGCCCAGGGCAAGTTGGTATGGGGAAGGGGTGTCCTTTGAGGGATTTGTGTGCAGCCATTTGAAATGCCCTGCACCCTCTGGCCGAAGCACATCTTTAAAATATTGCACTAGAGAGATCTGTGGTCTAATGCAATATTTTGCCACGGACATTTTTAGACATAACTTCACACATGTACAGGGAAAACACAGCACATTTCACAAAAGGCGTTTTTTGAAGCTAACATAAGAAAGCCTTATGTCTTGGGTGAAGTGTCTAGAGTCCCGCAGAGAGTCATAAAACGAAAATAAAAAAAACATTCAAAATGTGGGAGGATTATTTAGTAGCAGCAGAAGCAGCTCAGAATAGCCAGATCATTCACAATCTTCGCAGATCTGTATAGCCAAACATAGCCGTGTATCATAAAACTGATGCTCAAGGAAAACCACCAGAGAGTCCACAGGGTGGGGAATTACTCATCTGATAATGTGTCTGTATCTTAATCTCCCCACATGTGGGGAAATGGCACATTGGAGAGATCAGTCCATTATACACCAGTCCTGGCAAGGAGCACAGTGAAGCGATCTCCTTTTAATACCCTCTGACCTGTGGTCTCCCTTTCAAACGCATATATATATATATATATATATATATATATATATATATCCCGGGACGCAGGTGGCGCTGTGGGTTAAAGCCTCAGCGCCTAGGGCTTGCCGATCGAAAGGTCGGCGGTTCGAATCCCTGCGGCGGGGTGCACTCCCGCTGCTCGGTCCCAGCGCCTGCCAACCTAGCAGTTCGAAAGCACCTCCAGGTGCAAGTAGATAAATAGGGACCGCTTACCAGCGGGAAGGTAAACGGCGTTTCCGTGTGCGGCTCTGGCTCTGGCTCTGGCTCTGGCCAGAGCAGCGATGTCACGCTGGCCACGTGACCCGGAAGTGTCTCCGGACAGCGCTGGCCCCTGGCCTCTTAAGTGAGATGGGCGCACAACCCCAGAGTCTGTCAAGACTGACCCGTACGGGCAGGGGTACCTTTACCTTTATATATATATATATATATATATATATATATATATATATATATATATATATATAATCTCCTGGCATCAAAGTAGATGTCTGGGGTTAACTCCCCATGGAGGAAGGGGGAGAAGGTCGGGCCAGAAAGTGAACCAGACACCGTTCCACCATCTTGACCTTAATGTATTCCACCTTCTTCTCCTTTTTTCTTCAGAAAAACAGAAACAAATCCATCCCTACGAACTGCATTTCTGATTGTCAGGCAAAGGGAGTTGAAGATGTTTACAAATCTGTGAAGGGTTTGTCAATGGAAGCACTTTTCTAGTAGAAATGAAGAGCGGGAGAAAGACTCAACCACTTCAGAAAGAACGGAGGTAGTTTACACATCACTTAACACAAATGCTTGGAAAAGCCTCTAATGCAGAGGGCAGGCAGGATCATTGCCTCCCTCCCTTTCCCCTCACCACGCTCTCTGAGCCCCAACCAGGATACAGGGACCCCTGCCCAAGGAAGAGCAGCAGGAGGAAAACCTTCCGGGAGCTTCTCTGTTATTTGCTGTGGCTTATGATGTGATGTTTTCAGATTCATAAATGTGAAAGTACACAGCAGGAAAGAACTGGGAAGTGCCAAGGGGCCTCTCCACACAATCCATTCACTGTGCTATAAATGTGCCCACATTTTTATTCTTAAAACATGTCTGGAATAAAATACATCACACACGTGTGAGAATAAATCTCATTATTCCCAAAGTCATATCCATTTGAAATAAGCACAGGCTATGCTGAAAGCAGAAGGAAGCTGTTTTGGTCTGAGAGAAAGAGAAAGGAGAGAGAGAGAGAGAGAGAGAGAGAGAGAGAGAGAGAGAGAAATCCAAACTCCAGAATTGGACATTACCTTGACCAAGATCAACCCAAATGCTATACAGTGATACCTCAGGTTAAGAACTTAATTTGTTCTGGAGGTCCATTCTTAACCAGAAACTGTTCTTAACCTGAGGTACCACTTTAGCTAATGGGGCCTCCCACTGTCGCTGCCGCACGATTTCTGTTCTCATCCTGAAGCAAAGTTCTTAATCCGAAGTACTATTTCTGGGTTAGCGGAGTCTGTAACCTGAAGCGTCTGTAACCTGAAGTGTCGGTAACCTGAGGTACCACTGTAATAACATCAGAAAAGCCCACAAGATCCAGCCAAAGGGGGCCCATCCAGTCCGGTATTCCGCTCTCAGGTGCCTGTGGGAAGCCCACAACCTAATTGTGATTCCTGGCAACTGGCAAAAAGTAGCTGACAAGCTTTCGAGAGCATCAGGTTGAATGTTAAGCAAAGTCTGAGTAATCTAACTTGCTGCTGAATGCATTGAAGACATAATGCAGAGTTGATGACTATTAACTTCAAACCAGCTCTGTCTCCTTCCTCTTTTTGCTTAATCTCCAACCCTCTGAAACATGCTCCCCATTCTGTGACATTTTGGGTGGTCCAAGTAACAGTATGGCTCAATGATGGATTTGGGGATGGGCTGCACTGGACACCATTAGACCATGTAGTGCTTGAAGAGCCATTGCCAGACAGGTGGCCCAATTCTCTGACTCATTAGAAGGCAGCTTCCTGCAGCATGACTAGCAAATCTGTGCTTTGTGGAGCCACTGCACATTCTGAAGTCTGAAGACTGCTGGTCTTCCAGGGTGTTGCAAAGATTTTCCTGGCAGCAGCCAGCAGATAAAGAAGAGGATGATGATGATTACATAATTAAAGAGACATCTGCATTAATTGTAAATGCATAGGTGTGGTATTTCAATTTTCCAGTAGCTGGGGGGAAATTTTTAAGAGACTGAAGAAGCATATACACCCCCAAACACTTTCCAAGAGGGACCCTGAGTTAGCCAACAAAATCAATTCTTCTACCTGCTTCCTCCATCCCACAGCAGCAACATCTCATCGAATACTAAACCTTTGATTTAGAGTCATTTTGTTCTCATCTTCTTAGCCCACTGAGATTTTCCTGGAAAGAAACCTGCAGGTCACACTTCTGAAAATTTCTATTCAGATGTACAAGAGCATTTACCATTTCCACCCCATCCTCCACTACTACCAGTGTGAATGCAGTGCAATGGTATCTCACATGCATTTAAATTGCAATATTTCAACCATACATGGTTGGAGGTGAGTTGGTTGAAATTGTGCAAGTTAAATCCAAGCAAGGCAGAGGGCTTGAAAAAACTCCTTTGGTGCCCAGTCTGCTTTTGGTTACCTGGCACAGAAAGAGCTTTTATGCTCTCTGCCTTGCTTGGAAGGGAGCAAGACCTACTAAGCACACCAGTGCTGGGAGGTTCTTGAGATCTTGCAAGGTATTCTGAGCTTGCACAAAGATTCATAGCCTTCCAGAGCTGGTGCAATGAGTGCACCTAGTCCACAAAGCAAGGCAGAGAGCTTAAAAGGTATTTTTGCACCAGGTCTGCTTACATTACCCAACACAAGAAGAGCTTTTTAAGCTCTCCACCTTGCTTGCTAGGCAAGGCCTGTTTGGCACATGAACTCTGTGGTTGCTGGGGATTCTCTCCCTCTCTTGCTCCGCCTCTTCACCCAATAGCCATGGGGCAGCTCCAAGGGTTTGGATAGATACAATTTTTGTGTAAACATGGACAGTGGCATATCATGGGGGGCCACAGGCGTGGCTGCCCCAGATGCAAAATTGTTAGGAGGCACATAATTTCAACACCCGGTGCCGCCTGAATACAGCTGTGTGTTTCTGTCACTGGGCTCTGTTGAGAAAACAGCTTCTCCATGCAAACCAAGAAGTGACCTCTCCAGACAACAGAATGACTCTTCTTTTCTTATTTCTGCAGGTGCAATCTCCTGGGTGATGCAGATGCTGTTAGGCAGTTGAATGTGCATGCATGGGGGACTTCCGGGTCAGCGCCATCGGCAAATGGCGGAGTTCCTCCGACTGGAGGAACGGGCTCCGTGAAAATTGGGTCTTCCCGCTGTTGCAAAGGTGGGGACCCGCTAGAAATCCCAGGCGGAGAAGCCTGGGAATGTGGGGTTCGGCAGAGCACCAAGAGCGCCTCCCCTACCCGCGGGGAAACCCCTCTTTGGGGCTCCGGAGCGGAGTGGGGTGAGCAGTGCGGTGCTGCGAACCGATTGCTACTTTCACAGAGGGAAGCCGCACAGCCATCGCCGGAGAGCGTTGACTTTTTCCTGATGACAATTGGACTCTAAACACGTACCCATGAGTAAAAACGGAAGATTTTACCAAGAAATTTATGAAATTTATGAATTAGGCAACGAAGCGGGAAGGTCTAAACAGGAAGTCTGCCTTCCGCTTTTTGTAAATAGACTGAAGCAAAGATTTCGCAAGCTAAATAGCCTGGAAAATTGATCTAAAGATTGAAATTTCCTGCATTTATAACCAATAAAACCCCTTGGCAGCAGGAGAAAAGGGGGGGGGGATTTTGACCGTCTAAGCCTGCAGAGAGAGAGTAAAGGAATATAAGTTTCCATCGTCCCAAACCTGGGGATGGGTGTCAGGACAGAAATTGTTGGAGATGTCCATTGATTGAAAGCGGAACACTTTGACAGATAGTTAAAAGAGAGAGAGAGAGAGAGAGAGAAACAAAATAACTTCAACACTGCTTTCTGCATCTTTGTATTTTAAAGAAACAAAGTATTTGAAAATTGAAAGTAAATTTCCCTTTGTTGGATACATTTTAAAGATGGACGTAAATAGAAATTGTGTCCCCTAGAGGGAGCTTGCCAGTTTGTTGCTGCAGTTTACAGAGAGACTTTACAACTGTGAGAATTAGACCGTGGGACTAGTTGCTTGACCTTGAACAGAAATGCGCTGGGAGGAAGTTTTGGTGTCTGCCCTTGGCAAAACAAATGCTATGCTGAAGCAGTTGCATGAGAAAATGAACTTGATGAATGAAAAGTTGGACTTGATGACTGCTGTAGCCAGTGAATATGAACTAACAGGAAACAAAGATAAAGAAATCTTACAGCAACCAGCTCAGGAAACCGGCTTGACAGGGCAAGTCCAAGGGCAGATGAAGATGGAAGAGGTCGAGATTGCACCTCAAATGATACAAATGGAGAGATCCAAAGTCCTGCATGACCAAAAGCCGCAGTATTGGAAGATTGAACTTGGAGTGTGTCTAGAAGTGTCTGGAGACAAGGAAGTTCTTAACTCTGGTGGGACTGTGAAAGAAGTTGGCAACTATTTTTGGAATAAGTATTTTTTGGATTACAAATCTAATCTAGGGGAGTGGGACTGTGGGGAATGGGCTAGCATGATGAAAGAAAATGGAGATTACTACCGGTTGGAATTCCCTGGAGATCCACTCCTCAAGGAGAAAGGGAAGAAACTACGAAAGAAACCAACAAGGGACAGGGAAGGGTGCAAGTATAAATAGGAACAAGAAAATCCGCAGAGGGGGCATAGAAGAGACCTAAGAGCCTTGGACATTAGAACACCAGATTGATGGACTGGATGTAATGGTTAGAAAGGACATAACCCGAAACCAGGAAGAAGGGACGTTGGATAAAATTAGAGGGGAAAAGTATATAAAAAGGAGAATTTCTTTCTATTTTTGGAATTAGTGTAATACTAATGAAATATCAGGGAACATGCTGGAAAGGAACTAATTGGCTTTAGTAGAAAGGTTTGAAGGAGTTATGTATAAATATGGCTTAAATTTTGAAATTTTATGGTTTTTAACGTAAGATAAGGTTAAAGAAATTAACGGTAAATTGAATAACAGAATATAGTAAAAGCTGGAAAGGATATGCTGAGTTAAAAAAGAAAGACAGAATGTTAAGATAAATTATTTAAATAAAAATTGAGAAATATGGGAAGAATTTGCTGAAACAATGAATTAAGTTAGAATACAAAAAGGGAGGTGTGAGGAGGTTCAAGAAACAAGCAAACGAAAGGATGTAATTTGGATTTGTATTTCTCTTTTGTATTTATGCTTTTTATTCTTTTTTTGTTTTTTGTTGATGCATTTTCCTGTTTTTTTCCATTCTTTTTTATATACCTATGTATTTTTGAAATTCTGAAGAAATATCATATTTTTAAAAAATGAATGTGCATGCATACTCCATTTGTTTCCTTCCCTCCAACTACCCCCCTTTGTGTGGCCCTGGGCACTGGCAACCCATGCTACGCCACTGTACATGGACCCCTTGGAACCAAATCCCCATGTAAGATGTGATTGTACCATACATAACACTCCCAAATGTCAGTTCATAGTAGCCAAGCATTGCATCCTGTACCTTCCACTGCCCTGAATCCAGAATAAAATAATGACATTTTAGGGCTGCATATTGCACAGGACTTGTCCCACCACCAGATGCACATGGCAGAATTATGCCCAGAGTTATTCTCTCTGAAGCAGAAGGCCACACAAGCTCTATAGGCAACTACAAGCGAACTTCCAGGTTGGTGCCTCCGGTAATGGCGGAATTCCTCTGATCGGGAGGAATTTGCTCCGTGGGAATTTGGGTCTGGCCGTCATGGCAAAGGCAGAGACCCGCAAAAAATCACAGGCGGGAGAAGCCTGTGAGCGTGGGATTCGGCGGGCACCTTTTGCGCCTCCCCTACTCATGGGGAAACCCGGTTTCGGGGGTCCGGAGCGACGTGGGGTGAGCGGCGCGGTGCTTCGAATCGTCTGCTTCTTCCACGGAGCGAAGCCGCATAGCTGTTGCCGGAGAGCACTGACTTTTTCCTGTGGACAATTACCCATGAGTAGAGCTGAAGCGGGAGAATTGGATTTCTAAAAGTTTAATTTGGTATCGTAACGGGGAGGTTCAATACAGGAGGTCCGCCTTCCCCTTTTGTAAATAGACTGAAGCATTGAGGCTGCAAGCTGAAGCCTTGGAAAGCCTATTGTAAAGGACTAAATTTCCATCGGTAAAGAACATAAAAACCCCCCTTGGAGGCAGGAGAGGGGGGGGGAGTTGTGAACTGAATATGCCTGCGGGAGAGAGTGAAGAGAGTTAAAATACCACCGCTCAGACCCTGGAAACGGGCTGCTAGCAGGACTGACGTTCTTTGGAAGGCTCACTGACAGCGATTAGAACGTTCGTTGACAGCTAGCTAATAAGAGAAATACATTGTTTCTACGGTCTCCGTCTGCTTTTAAAAAGGAGTAAAAGTAACTGAAAATTGAAACTAACTTCATTGTTTGAGCTGTATTTAAAAGAGGGCATTATTGACTAATATAAACAGAAACTGTTTCCCCCTAGAGGAAGCTTTTGAAACTGTTACAAGAGCTGGGCTGGGGAATTTCCAGCTGCAAGATAAAAAGCTGTGAGACTCTGGGACTGACCTTGAATCGGTTAAGTGTTATGGCAAATGGAAAGGAAAAAACGGACTAGTCAATTCCTGAAAAAACATTAAGGTCTGGGAGGACTTGGCAGCAATCTAGGAGAGCCTCAGTATCAGCCCCCCCTGCTTCTTCCGCTATTGTTTTTGTAACAGTATATTTAAAATCAAGAGGAATGTCGACAGAAGAGGCCTTAGCGGTTGCATTAAGTAAGGTAAGTGATTCACTGGAACAGCTTAACAAGAAAATAGATGTGACAAATGCGAAAGTGGACGCTGCAACTATTAAAATTGACTTAAATACAGAAAGTATAAATAATCTGAGACAAAAGGTGAATATCAATACAGAAACAATCAAGAAATTGATACAGGAATCTACTTTGATACGGCAGACTGCAGAGGAAGCTAGGGAGAAAGCTGTTGCTGCTGAATGTAAAGTAACACAACTGGTGAGAGAGAGAGTCCCAGCCTTACAGAGGCAACTTGATGACCATAAGTCGACGCTTGCTATGATTGAATTTAAAGAAAAACATGAATTTGAGGATCAGAGCCCTACCTGAATTGGAGAAGGAAAGTTTGATAGACTTCTTCATACAGGAATTAGCTGATTTTTGGGACTTGGATCTGGGTCAAGAAGAGTTTAAAACTGTGAGGGCCTTCAGATTTGGAAGAGGAGGGGAAAAAGAGAAGAACAGAATAAGAGACTGTTGGCACTACCAGAAGAACCTAGAAGTACAACAGCCAAGAGTGGAAATTTTTAAAGATGTCCGGAAATACCTTTTGGATCTTAGGTCTAACTACGGAGATTTGGTTGCCCTGCTGAGAAGGAATAAAATCATCTTTAGGTGGGAGTTTCCCCAAGGTCTATTCTTCAGCTTTAAAGGAAGGAAAACAAAAATAAGATCAGTAGAAGACAAAGTAAAGTTTTTGTATAAATATGAAGAAAATTTGCAGAAGGGACTTGGAAAAGAGCTAAGAGCATCAGACAGAAGATCACCAGGTTGATGGACTATATGGAATTGGCGGAAATGACTGGCAGAATCCGAGACCAGGGAGAAGAGTCGGTGGAAGAAGATTGGAAAAAAGTTTAAAGACTATTTATAGAAATATTGTAAAATTAATGAATGTTAGAAAAATGTTGGAATGAAGTTATATGGCTTTAGTAGAAATGTTATAAGGAATTAGGTATAAATAGATTATTAGAGTATTAAAGGAAAAATAAGGTTAGAATATGTTAAGATAATTATAGGACAGAAAATAGAGGAAGATGGAAAGGAATTGCTGAAACAATTAATAGAAGTGGAATACAAAAAGGGAGGTGGGAGGAGGTCGTTGAAACAAGTGAATGAAAGATAAGATACTGAAATTGTATGATGTGTGCTAAACTGTTTTTGTCTTGTTTTGTTTAGTTTATTGTGTTAGTGTTGTGTAATTTTTTTATATTGTATTGTATTGTATTGTCTTTTTTTGTCTTTTTTTCTTTTTTCTTTCCTTTTCTCTAGTGTTTAAAAGTAATAAATATTATTTTTTTAAAAAAAAAAAAAATAGGCAACTACAAGCAAGACAGAAAACCTAAATTCTGGAGAACTTGGTGCCAAGGAGAGACCACCGGCTCCCGGTGAACGCCAGCTGGAGATTAATAGCCCAATATTTCAACTGCCGAGGCCATCATCCTTTCTGGGTCACCTGATTAAGCAACTGTGGGGCAGTGTTCCCTATTATAGCACACCACCAAAAGCATTATGTCTTTGTTATGCTAATGCCACAGCGCCGTACAATTTAAATAGCACTTCCAGAAAAATTAAGTATGTTCATTGACACAGCGAAATGTTTTCACCCTCCATGTAACCTTCACAGTTTCTGTACAAAATCTATCAGTCAGTAAACTATTCATCTGTGAATGCTTACCAATTATTATGCTAATGCTTTACAATACGTTACTGCCGATTCTCTCTAAACGCCACGAAATGCCGCCGTCTGGCAATACCTCACCCATATTATAGCCCTATCAATAAACAACACAACAATATTTGCAACTGGAATTTCAGCTGCAGAAACGGAACAATGTATATTCTTTTCCCCCCTCCTTATTAGCACTACAATTTAATGTTGTGAAGAAGAAAAAGAAGAAGCAAAATTATACGCAGAAAGAAATGAATTCCAGACCCGAGCTGAAACCATCTGCTTAGTTTCGTTTTGCTTTAGTTACTTTAGAAAATGACTTGATGCCCCCACCCCATGATGATGGATTCCCTGGTTTTTCCCCACTTCCAAGTCCTTGGTGATAGAAGGAAGCTTGCTAAAGCCCACAAGACCAGTTGCCAAAGCCCTCCTCCCCAAGCCACCCAGAAGGGAGAGCGCAGGGAAGCCTCCATAGCCCAGAAGCAAAGGAGCCAAGAATCCCTCGGTTTATAGAGGATGATCCCCAGCTGAGCTGAATTCTTAGAGGATGTGGGAAAGGCCTCTCCAGAAGCTTTAAATCAGGTGGCTGAGCTTGGACAGCTGCTTTTTGCAACCAAAGCTCAAGAACAGACTTGAGGTGTGTAGAGCTGCGAGAGAGAGCACACAGTTCCTGGAGTCTTAAAGGCCAGCTATGTGGTGTGTGTGCTTTTCCATAGCTTTGTCTACTCTGGGATGAGAGTCCCAGACTTAGAAAAACAAAACACAAAGAAAGAGTCTTGATTCCTGTACAATTTGGTTCATGCTGCAACGAAAGGTCTTTTGAACATGAACATTTTGGCACACACAAAAAATGGAACGCACAAAAACTTTAACCTGCTTCAATATTTTCTCATATTTGTTCAAAATTTAGCATTTGGGATCTCCCAGCTAAATGGAAGACACCATTTATCACTATTTATATATTGCATTTACACCCTACCCTTCCTCCCAAGGAGCTTAAGGTGGCATGCATGGTTCTCCCCCTTCTCGAGGAGTTGGGGATGCTTAGCCTGGAGAAGAGAAGACTGAGAGGTGAAATGACGACCACCTTCAAATATCTGAAGGGTTGTCATGTGGAAGACGGAGCAGACTTGTTTCTGCTGCTCCAGAGAGGAGGACCCGAACCAGTGGATTCAAATCGCAAGAAAGGAGATTCTGACTAAATGTCATATCCTGCAAAATTCTTACCTCTGGATCCAGGACATCATGTCAGGAGCAGAAGCATCAGGAAGGAGCAGCGGCAGCACCATGCTGTTCCTCTACTGGTCTCTGGGCACACCAGGGAACTGTGGA
The DNA here is from genome assembly GCF_951804945.1 of Podarcis cretensis. NCBI lineage: Eukaryota > Metazoa > Chordata > Lepidosauria > Squamata > Lacertidae > Podarcis > Podarcis cretensis. The sequence continues at coordinate 36,531,775 of NC_137177.1, forward strand.
GGCTGCTTCCTCAGTGCCAGCCCAGCACTACCAGGCTGCAGCTCCACTCCTAGGTCAGGCCTGACCAGGGGGTGGAAGTGGCAGAAAGCAGGAGACGTGGTGGCGGTAGTGCCACACCTCTCCTCTCCTCTGCTGGGCTCTGGCATGCAAGGGAGCTGCAGAGGCCACTTCCTTGGCACTGACCCAGTGCCACCAGGCTGCAGCTCCACTCCTGGTTCAGGAACATGAAGAAAGTTCTCACTTAATGATCACAGGGTCTGGGCAGGTTCACATGGAGAGAAGCAGTCCTTCAGGTGAGTCCCAAGCCATTTAAGGCTTTATAGGTCAGAACATGTCTGTATGTAGCAGTAGACAAACAGGATGTGAGAGGAGTTGACCAACCTTTCCTCTTTCACTTGGAAGTCAAGAGCAAACCAGCTGCTCAGGTGCTGTGGCAACTGAAACACGTCTTCCACTTCCTTCGGGAGTGGGGTTGGGGGAAGCTGGCACTTAGACATCTCCATTTGGAAAGGCCCTAGACCAGTGATGACCAAACTTGGCCCTCCAGTTGTTTCGGGACTACAACTCCCATCATCCCTGACCACTGGTCCTGTTAGCTAGGGATGGTGGGAGTTGTAGTCTAAAAACAGCTGGAGGGCCAAGTCTGGCCATCACTGCCCTAGACTGACCAATCCAGTAGACTGGCAGCCTGCCCAAGTCACAGGCACTGTTGATGACTGGTGGCAAAGTGTTGGGGTGCCATGTGGCCTGCTCTGCATCCCCTCAGCTTCCATGCTTCCCTCAGGTGGAGGACACTGTCCTAGTGCCAGTGTTGAAGTCCAACATTTTTTCCTTCTATCCACTTTGCTCCTGCTCCCTTGCATAATTTCACACACACACACACACACACACACACACACACACACACACACACTTTATTTTCAATTCTTCCCCAGAATAACACAAGTGACAGAGGCGTCTCTTTTGGATTCCATTTTTTACTACTATTACTTCGAGGTTAATGTCCGTGAACTCACTTATTAGACTTCTAATGTTATAATGACTTCATTTAATAACGCTAATTATAGCTTGTGATTAATCCTGGCCACGGTTGAGGCTTAGAGGTACGTTCCAATAGGCTGCAGAAAACATAAACACATAAGGACACCCTTTTATTTACTGTATAGTCCAGAGAAACTGGATCCCAATGCCACACAACACCCACCCAGCACTCCAACTCCACACCCATTTCCAGAGAGGCAGACATAGGGAAGGGGAGGCAACCTCTTGACTGCAGCATGAGTCTCCCACCCTTACAGTTATGACACATTGCTCCCTTCATCTCAGCAGGTGGGGATGCAAAAACTTTGGGGGGAAATACTAGGGCCTCCCCCAGCCTCACGCACACACTGCTTCAGAGTATATTTCAGTGTTTCATGTTGCGCAGGGCTGGCCTAAGACATTCTGAGGCAAACCACAGAATCTTGTGAACCACCCTGAGCTCTTGGTTGAAGGGTTTTACGGTATATACAACATCATCACCACTGCCACCACCACCATCATCATAGTGCCCCTCTCCACAAGGGAAGAAGGGGTAAGAGAAGGTCTACATCAGGAACAAGGCAGGAATAAAGATCTACACTGGGATCAAGCAAGGAGTGAAGATCTACGCCAGGAATAAAGACCAACATCAAGAACAAGGGGAGAGGGAACAAATCTACTTTACCCAACAGTTGTCATGGGGGGGCTGCTCTGAATCACACCACGCAGGTGGAGACCCCAGAAGACCCTACTAGAGAACTAGCCAAAGAGTGAGGACAGGGAAGATCCTTGGAGAATGGTTTATAACTTTAACACCCTACCTCTGTGATTGGAGAGGGTTGGGTGAGATTCTAGCCCAAGATTGCAAACTGGAGCTGTCCATGAGCAAACTCCAGCTCCCCTCTTCTCCCCATGCTCCACACCCTGGTGTTTCCTTTACAGAGCATTGCTAACATTTGCTTTGCTTTTATCATTTTGGAAGCAAGCTGTCTGTCTTACATTGCAGTTGTTATTTTGACTCAAAAGCTGGTGAGGAGAGGTTGAACTTCTGCTTTTAATTCCTTGGTGGAGACCTTTGATTTGTATGGAATTGCATTTATTGTGCAATGAAGTTGTCTCAGTTTTGTCGTATTTATGCACCATTGTGCTTTCGATATGATTGTTACTGGAATGTTTGTTAATTTTGAATGGTGCAATTATTACTGTGAACTGCTTTGAGCTTAACATTGTTGTTGGATAAGTGGATTACAAATACTAAATCAAATTATACAGTGGACACCACATTTCAGCTGAGGATTGTGGCTGTTTTCATTATTATGCTGCTATTTATTTCTTTTGTAGGATTGGTTTCCTTGTATCTAGTAAGATGAATGCTGCAAATGCACTGGAAGAGCAATGTACAAGTTTTCTAAATAAATAAAATAAATGGATAACAGGTACTGCAAGGGTCAACAAGGGCTGGCCCGAGACATTTTGTTGCCTGAGGCAGCAAACAAGATGGCCCCCTACCAGACCACTTAGAGATCCCACTGCAATGAGGTAGCATCCTCTACCAGATCTGGAGCCAGCAGACTGACTCCTACCATCACTACCAGCATGGCATCTGCCAGCTGAGGCATCAGGCCCCCTCTGCCTAGTGGTTGGGCTGTCCCTGAGGTCAAGACAATCGAAACTGCAAATCCCTCTTCCAGTTAAAAATGCAGTTTGTGAATAATAAGTGCTGCCAGGAGGGGATAAATATGGAGCATGATTCCTTCCACACAGCCCTATGAAAGAGTTGATTGTAGTCTGTCTACAAAGAAGGATTTCTCCTCTCCGCCCCCAACATGACAAGCCTTTATAAAAAGGTATTTAATGTACGTAAGTGTCAAACATTCACAGGCCCCCGATAACAGTTGTAAACAGATCTCTATAAAACACAATTCCATGACAGCATCAAGAGAACATTCATGTTATCAGCATTATCCCTGGGAAGAAAGTCTGGGGGAGGCTTCCCTTAATATGGCGTTCCGCACTCTAACTGTTCCATTAATCATCCTTCGGAGGCACCCAGCGCCTGCGTGTGCAGGGTCAAACCCAGACACTTCATAACATTTTTTACAACTAATTCCTATAATTTATGAGACAGCAGAAACGACAGTTTTGAGTTCAAGAGGCACGCGCATTGACTTTGGGTTCCTTCAGCTATCCGTCAAGGAATACGCCAGTCATTTTGCTAGATGAGGAACTAAGGGCAACAGCCCTGACCAAGGTTGGGAATCCACACCTGCACACGCTAAAGGACATGTTGATGGCAAGAACGTCCCCAGCAGCAGCCACATGCTAGGCACAGCATCACATCTGGAGACATCGGGAAGACTGAAGTTATATTTTCAGGGAAACTACTTTGAGCTGTGCTTGACATAAGATCTACCACACTCTCTGCCCTTGGAAGCCTTATAAGAACCTGCTACAGGAGAGGGACTGTGAGCAACATCACACGAGAGGTGTTTCTAGGACCAAGGTGAAACTGTCAAGCTTCTATCTTAAGGTTACCAGAGGTCCCCGTTGCCTGGGGACAGTCCCTGGATTTACAAATCAGTCCCCATGCAAAATCCATTAAAGTTGAAAAGTGTCCCCGGATTAATTGAAAAAAATCTGGTAACCTTATTCTATCTTATTTTTGGTTTTGGGTGTTGTAATCTTGTTATATTTATAGTACTGAAATTTTGTTTTCTATGTTGTTATAGTTGCTATTGTACTGTTGTTTGATTATGGTATGGAACACCATCTAAAAAGCAAAACACTCCCCAAAATCCACCAAACCCCACCACAATCGCGCCCTCCAAACCTCCTTTCTCAACCTCTAAGTCTCCTCAGAGGTTGGCGCAAAGGCTCCTGGGACTGCTAGCCATTTTCCCATTCTTTCACTCCATTTTTGTAAGTTTCCCACTCTTTGGTGGCCATTTTTGCCCTTCCCGTGCTTCTTTGCAGTTTAAATCAATTTCTTTATTTCCTGGCGCCGTGTGTATGCGCAGTTGCACATGAGTTGAACATGCCTAAGTAGGGAGACATCTGTATTATCAAACTGTTTTGCAGTGTTTGATTTTGAAGTGCCTTCCTGTCTCCTTTGTTGTGAGTCGCTTTGAGCAGTGTGTGTGTGTGTGTGTGTGTGTGTGTGTGTGGAAAAGCGGCGTACAAATAAAATGACAAACTAATGAAGTGGAACATATGACTTTTAAACACATTCATTAATTTACCATAATCGCAAACCATTCCTTTCAGCGCTCACTGAGCCAAGCAGGGTGTGACCCAACTCCGAATGGCTTCGTGAGGCACCAAGTCAAGGCAGGTCATCTATCAGGCTCCTCTGCAAAGGGCTACACAAAGCTGCCAAGAAACAATGGGTGCCTTGTGCATGTCAAAAGAGCCACAGTCATCTCATTCCAAAGAAGCAACGGGGAGGAAGAGATCTCTGTGGCGCAATGCTGGGTGGTCCTAGCCTCTTGGGCACAGCAGCCTCTCAAGAATCTACCCATCCTTAATCAATCAAGAAACTTTTCCCCAAAACAGACCAAAAAAGCCATTCAGTGGGTCCTGAGGGAGGGAGGAGGGGAGGAAAGTCAGACAGAGAATGGGGCTGGATGGTGATACAGAGGGCAGGGCTGATCGATTCTCCCAAGGGCTTTTGAAGGGTTTCTTTTCACTGTGATGTACTTCTGCTGCAGCTGGAAAAGTGAAATTCCAAAATGCCAGCACACAGGATCTGCTGCCACATGTGGAGTGATGAAGCCATAAAACTCAACTATAAAGTTAAATAATTTACCATAAATATCTGAGGCTCCGGGATTATTCTCTGCATTGAGCAGCCGAGACTCCGACGATCTCTGCATTCAGCGTGCCGCAGATGGCAGCGGAGCCAGACAAGAGAGCCCTTGACAAGGCTCCACGGTTGTAATTACTCCTGACACAGCTGCAGTTTATTCCGACGCCTCCTTTGGTTTGGGCAGAGACAGGGGGAGAGGAGTACATACATTTGGAGAAGAAATGATTTTCACCCATTGGACAATAAAGCGTTTGAAATGTAAAGCGAGGCGGGGAGGGACACAACTTCTTGTGACACTTTCTGAAACTTGGACAGAAGGACACACGCTTGGCTTCCAAGGCAAAACTAAAAATAAATTCAGCCCCGTGGCAATGTTAATAGAATACTGAGCAGCTACAACAATCTAGCAATTGCTCCTGTTCTCGCTGACAGTCAGTGGGAAACATCTGCACCTTTTGCATCCTCCAAAGATCTGCATTCTTGAAAGGAAAACTGAAGTTCCTTACAAGAGGGTTAGTGCAGAACTCTTCCCGGCAGGCAACTGCTAAGGCAGAGTCCATTGGGGGCTGCTCCTATCAGGGACCAAGATTCTCTTGGTTTTCTTCATAGCCTAAGACCAACAGGATTGTGAAAGTCCTCCAATCTATTTGCTTTAAGGAGTCTCCTTTTGTTCAAGGATGCAATATGAGAGCCAATGTGGTACAGGAGTTAAGAGTGGTGTTTGACTGGGACTGAGACCAGAGTTCAAATCCCTGCTCTGCCATAAATGGAGCTCACTGGGTAACCTTGGGCAAGTCACAGTTTCTGAGGCTTACCTATCCCACAGGGTTGTTGTGAGGAGGGTAATAACAGTGCACACCACCTTTAGTCCCTTGGAGAAAAAGGTGAGATAGAAAGGCATAAAGTAATAAATGAAAATAATATTTTCTAATATGTATTATTTCAGATATAGGTCTGGTCTGTATGTAATGCTAGGCCAAACTATGGCATAGCATGAACTAGCAAGGATGTGGGTACAGCTGTTTTGCTCCTTCCCTAGTCCTGTGGCCAGGGGCAGAGGAAGGGGGTGCAGTGGGTGTGGGCCACCCCAGATGTCACCACTGAGGGGGTGGGTGACAAAATGCCAGGCAGCACTCACCACAGGGCCTGCAGTGCACCTGAGCCACGCATCTCTCCCCAAACAGTCTGCCTGCTGCCTCCCCCTCAGCTGTAGGGCAGCTGAGTGGGAGGAGGCAGGCAGACTCCTTGGAGGCCCCACAGAGTGTCCTGCCCCGGCTTGCCCCACCCGCGCAGGTGGCTGGCCCCGCCCCCAGGTGCAGGGCACGCATGCTGCCCCAGGCACCCAATCAGCTTGCTCCGCCACTGCCTGTGGCTGCACTACCCAGAGCTATGCCATGGTTTGGCTTACTGTTACATCTGAGCCTGAGCTGGAGGGTTTGTCTCACTCTGAACAAGTAATGAAATGCAGCAAAGCAAACTGGGCCACAGAATACATAATCATGTTCTCTGTGAAGCTCAGATGTTGAAATTTACTATTTTGAATAATTAGGCGGCAGCTGAATTATGACAGTGAGAGCTGTTTGACAGTGGAATGGGCTCCCTCAGAAGGTGGTGGATTCACTTTCATTGGAGGTTTTTCAACAGAGGTTGGGCAGCCATCTGCCAGGAATTCTTTAGCTGTGATTCCTGCATTGCAGGTGGTTGACCTAGATGACCCTTGGGGTCCCTTCCAACTCCAATTTTATGATTCCATGATCCTATGTACTACAGGCCTGGCTACCTTTTTTCAGTAGTGGCTGGTGGGCCACGGAGACAGAGCCAAGTGGGTTTGGAAAGGGCTGACCCAAGACATTTTGGCACCTGAGGCCAGAGCCATAGCTATGGGGGTGGGGGAGGCTAGCCATGTATTTTGCCCTGGGTGAAGCCTCCAGAGGAGTTTTATTGTTTTATTGTTACCACCTGTTTGCAGTATCTGAACAATATTGAGCCCTCATCTGCTCGCACCCATATTCATTAAGATTGTGTGATTGTTCTGTATACTAGGCACGCCGCTAAGAGGTTTATTTTAAATATCTGCTTAATAATCCCCTGCTTTTTAAATGTGCAATAACAATCTATTACATTCTAATTAAGTTCTTATTTGAGTCATTTAATTAAGAAAGGGACTATAGCAAGTACCAAAACACTTTGCCTTTCTAGTCTCCAGGATCCACGCTTTCTCACACAGAAATTAACACTCACTGCAAACACCTCATTTGCCTGCCTGTTTAATCAGTTTATGCATGTTTTTGGAGGGTGATACTGGCTGATGAATGGTAGTGCGTAGTGATACTGGTCTGGTTCACACCTCGCTTTAAATCATAGATAAACTAAATCATAGTTTAAAGGCAAACATGCAGGGTGCTTCTCTGTGTTGCTGAAATAGCAGATACTGTGTTCTTTCCCCAATAGCTAAGCCATGGTCTGGCTTAGAACCACAGCCCATGCATTGTTCCTCTCCGGATAAACCATGGTTTACTTGAAAAGAAACAAACCATGAGCACAGATTCAGAAGCAAGGCTGCTTTTATATTACTTATTACTACATTTCTAATTATTTTTATTTATTTATGTATCATAGTTATATCCCACCTTTTTCTCCAGGGAGCTCAAGGTGGCAAACACATTTCTCCCCCTCCTCTTTTAATCCCCACAACAACCCTGTGAGGTGGGTTAGGCTAAGAGGCCATGACTGGCCCAAGGTCACCTAGTAAGCTTTATGGCTGAGCAGGTCCTGGTCCGACATGCTAACTGACACACCACACTGGATCTCACCTTTATAACCCACCTTTCATCCAAGGTGGGATATTTGGTTTCACCCTCCTTCCCATTTATATCCTCAATGGCAACCCTGTGAGCCCTGGCAGAGGAAGAGGGGTGCGGAAGGAGTGAACCACCCCCAGCAGCGCAATCCCAGTGGGGTGCCATCGCGGCTGCCCCCCCTGCACGCTCGGTGCCACACCCCCATAGGCAGCATGCCACACCCCCAGGATGCGCACCACGCCCCTGGGATGCATGGCAAGCATGCCCCCACATGCTCTCCACCCCCCGGTGCTGGAGCATGAAGCTCTGCCACTGCCTGTGAGGTAAGTTAAGCTGAGAGACAGAGAGACTGACCCAAGGTCACACACAAAGCTTCATGACTCAGTTGGGATTTGAATCCTTGTCTTTGGAGAAAAACAAACCACTGGTCTAGGTTCAGGCGTGATGCTAAGGCAGACCATGCTGGCAAAAAGCAGCAGCAGGACTGGGGGAGGAGCAGCCTGCCTGTGATTTCAGCAGCAGGGACTAGCGCCTTGAAACCATACCTAGGGTTCGATCTGTTGTCATTGTTGTTGTTGATTATTATTAAATTATTACGTTGCCCTTCATCTGTAGATCTCAGGGCAGTTCATAGGATAAAAATACAATATAAAAACACAAAATACAAGAACAAAACAATACTCCCTCTTTCCCCCCATAGCCTCCCACAAACAAATTTAAAAGGATACAGGATGTTAATCAGCCCAAGGCCTGGTTGAACAAGGCCAGAAACCCGGGGAGGCAAGTGGGGACTGATCTTCTGCCACACTAACTGAAGGTGTGTGGTGACATTTATACAAGGAAAAGCATTTAACTTGTGCAGTGACTGAAACAGGAAAAGATCCCAGAGCTGAAGCTGCAGGTGCAAATTCAGTCTTAAGCATCGTCCAAGAATAGGGTTAAACATAAGCAAGGGTCATCCAACACATGGGCATAGCCAAAGGGGGGGGCATGGGGGCAGCTGCCCCCTCTCAGATCAAGTAAATCAATAAAAATACTTCACTAACTGAGGTTCTGCACCCCCTCTAACCTAAATCCTGGCTATGCCCATGATCCCATATCCTGATCCCTCAAAGTCTCAAAACTGTCCCCCACCACAGACACACACAATGACACCGTTTGTGTGTGTGTGTGTTTTAAAGATGCCTGCAAAAGTCATTGTCACCAGAAGCCGAACAGACGCCAGCAATGGGCTGTTAAATGCTGCAACACGGAGCCCACTCTGATAAATTGAAGTAATTGAAGAAAAATGCAAAACAGTCTGCAAATTGGTCAGACAGGAGACTAAAAGCTTCTCAAATCTGAGTGCTCACCTCTCAGCAGCACCTTCTCAAATGATTCTACCCATAATTTACAGGCTCTCCTCCCCCACCCCTCTTTTCCCTCTACAGGTAGTTTTTAAAGGGCATTCTAGTATTACTATGTGTGACATGCACAGTTGTGTCTGGGAAACAGCTGTCGAACTGTAATGCTAACAAACAATTTCACAGAAAATTCAGTTTGCAGAACAGGGAAATGTGACATGCAGCAGGGTCCAGGGCACTGTCCTCCAGTTCTCTCACTTGCCAATCAAGGCAAAAAAATAAAAATGGAAAGAGGCAGAACATAAGAAGAGCCTGCTGCATCAGGCCAGTGGCCCATCTAGTCCAGCATCCTCTTCTCACAGTGGCCAACTGGATGCCTGTGCAAAGCTTGCAAACAGGACACAAGCACAAGAGCTGCCTCCCCTCCTGTGGTTTCCAGCAACTGGTATTCAGAAGCACTGCTGCCTCCAGGTGTGGAAGATCATAGCCATAATGGCTAGTAGTCATTGACAGCATTGTTCTACTCCATGAATTTGTCCAATATTATTTAAAGCCATCCAAGTTGGTGGCCATCACTGCCTCCTGTGGCAGTGAGTTCCATAGCTTATCTGTGCACCTGCGGGAAGAAGGACCTTCTCTTACCTGCACTAAATCTTCCAACATTCAGCTTCATTGGACACCCCCAAGTTCTAGTACAGTGGTACCTCGGGTTAAGTACTTAATTCATTCCAGAGGTCCATTCTTAACCTGAAACTGTTCTTAACCTGAAGCACCACTTTAGCTAATGGGGCCGCCTCCTGCTGCTGCCGCGCCGCCGGAGGATTTCTGTTCTTATCCTGAAGCAAAGTTCTTAACCTGAAGCACTATTTCTGGGTTAGCGAAGTCTGTAACCTGAAGCGTATGTAACCTGAAGCGTATGTAACCCAAGTTACCACCGTATTAGAGCATGTGCAGAAAACTTTCCTGAGCACTCCTTGGCCTCTAGGGCCCCTCTAGAACCATCTTGTATGGCAAATCAGGTGGCTTGCTGGCCAATTTTAGGGGACATGGTGCAGGCAAGAGACAAACCAATGTGACCTTATGCACCCTCCTTCTGGTGTGGGCTAGAGCAGGCTTCTGACACTTCCTCTCAGGCTGTCATCCTGGTCATAGCTACTCAGGCAGGAGTAGGCTCCCCTGAATACAATGGGTGTTTTGCATCTGAGAGTTGGTGGTGATATAGAGGTTACAATGCTCTAAAAGGACCTGGGAGACCAGGGTTCAAATCCCCACTCAGCTCACCGGGTGACCTTGGGCCAGTCACTGCCTCTCAGCCAAACCTATCTCACAGGGTTGTGAGGATAAAATGGGGGTGAAGTCTGTAGGCTACCCCGAGGTCCTTGGAGGAAAGGTGGAATGTAAATACCGTATATACTTTCTTAAAATGCTTACAATTGCACTCTGACAGTCTAGAATGGCTGTGTGGAAAACCAGCAGTAAATGGAAGATGTCAGAGAACAAGAATGAATTCTTGTCTCTCCAGGCAAACCAGGAATCGCATCTAAAGGCTATTTTATTAAGATGCAGTTACTACACAAACACTTTCAAACGGAAATAAGAGAGAGAGAGAGATACTTACTCACTCCACATTGCCTCTAAGCTAAGATTGTAAGTTTGTTTAAATATTTATATGCCACATTCTCTGACATTCAAAGGTACTTGAAGCAACTTAACAAGAAAAAAAGCACAGAAGTAGCAAGGAAAAGCAAAGTCCAGATTTATGGCCTCAGGTTCAGGTAGCATTTTCAGCAGGAGAACAATTGCACAGTCAGAACTCAAGGCACTTATCCCAAGGACCAGATGAGGCATCTTAAAAGTAAAGTCCCATTCAAAATAACCAAATGCACAGAAATAGCATGGGGGACACCTGGCTTCACAGCAGTACTATGGGTCTTAGTAAGCCACAAGCTTAACATGAGTCAACTGTGTGATGCAGCAGCAAAAATCACTTATGCAATTCTAAGCTACAGCAACAGAAGTGTATTGTCCAGAACAAACAAAGTAATAGTACTTCTCTATTCTGCCTTGGTTGAATTGATGCTTTTGAATTATGGTGCTGGAGGAGACTCTTGAGAGTCCCATGGACTGCAAGAAGATCAAACCTATCCTTTCTGAAGGAAATCAGCCCTGAGTGCTCACTGGAAGGACAGATCCTGATGCTGAGGCTCCAGTAGTTTGGCCACCTCATGAGAAGAGAAGACTCCCTGGAAAAGACCCTGATGTTGGGGAAGATACAGGGCACAAGGAGAAGGGGACGACAGAGGACAAGATGGTTGGACAGTGTTCTCGAAGGTACCAGCATGAGTTTGACCAAACTGCAGGAGGCAGTGGAAGACAGGAGTGCTTGGCGTGCTCTGGTCCATGGGGTCATGAAGAGTCGGAAACAACTAAACGACTAAACAATAACATTCTGCCTTAGTCAGACCTCGTTTGGAGTACTGGGCACCACAGTTTTTAAACAACATTGACAAACTGGAACATATACAGATGAGGGTGGCCAAGATGATCAAGGGTCTGGAAACCTAGCCTGACGAGGAACAGTTGAGGGAGTTGGGTATGTTTAGACTGAGAGGTGATTCAGATATCTGAAGGTCTGTCACATGGAAGATGGAAGATGGAGAAAGCTTGTTTTCTGATGCTCCAGAGGGCCGGGTCTGAACCAATGGATTCAAATGACAACGATGAAGATTCCAGCTAAACATTAGGAAGAACTTTCTGATGGTAAGAGCTGTTCAACACCTCAGAATGTGATGGACTCTCCTTCATTGGTGGTGTCTAAGCAGAAGTTGGATGGCCATCTGTCAGGGATGCTTGAGTTTTGATTCTTGCCTTTCAGGGGGTTGGACTAGATGACCCTTTGTTTCCCTTCCAATTCTACAACTCTATTGCTCTAAAACCCCACACTGCAGCAGGGAAGGGCCATGTGTCAGCCAATCCAAGCTCCTCCTCAGCACTTGGGACTTCTTTGAGTCAATTTCCTTAGGCTCCTAGGGCTCAACAATACTGTATAGGCAACTATAAATCAGCTAGATGCAAAACCTGATGGGAGTTTGAGTCCCAAAACACCTGTAGAGCTACTACCGTAGGTCCCTACCCTGGAGGTTGAAGGCAGCTCAGCTGCTTTCTCCTTTCCAGATTGTGTCAGCTGACATCTCAAGGTGGCTCTCTCTTGAATGTGCCAATTATTACCCAGAATGGCTGATTTCAAGAGTAATTATCCCCATTATAAATTGAATCAGATAGTTTATAACAGCCATAAAACATACAACATGGCTTTAAAGGAAAAACTTCATTGGCTCCCCTGTGGTTTACAAGTAGTTTTCTTCCAATAAAAATGCAAACACGCACTTTTGTTGGGAAATGGCCATCAATAATCCCTTCCACAGACTTGTCTTTCTTTCCCAAACAGGCAGGTCCATTTCGTTTGAGGATCACACACGCGCAAACACCAGCTCCTTGGTTTCTCCAGATCTTCTTCCAAATATGCAGATCATCACAACAATATGCAATTCCAGCTTATTCCTGGTGCAAACTGTCATCATTTATATGGAAATACGTTCCCCACAAACTCACAGAAAGGGACTGTCATCCACACAAAAGTGACCTTAATATCACAGCAAAGGTGCATGTCATCCTGTCTGTCTCTGTGTGTGTTTGTGTGTGTGGTGTATCAAACTGACAAGCAAATGTTAAATCTAGTCAAACTGTCCTCAGAAATGGCCTATCCAGAAGGCACCGGGAATGCTTTCCAGCTGCATTTGCAACAAGGCACCAATGCTTTGCGATGATTAGTGCCCCGTCTTAAATGGAAGCGACCTTTTGTATTCTTTCTAATATGAAAGAAATGCTAAGTACCTGATGCCAGCTGCAGAGGAAAGGCAAGATCACAGCACTGCAAGCCAGAGGCAAGATGGCCTTTAAGGTCAGACACTTTAAGGAGAGAATTAATGTGTTTGCAACAGACGAGAGATCTCTGTAGCCATTTCAAACAAAGCAACTTCTTGAAGGAGAACGAGGCTCTCTCAAAGGCATCTGCAGCTCCAGGTTCAAGAAGAAGTTGACTGAGATTCATATCCTCATTACCAGGGGCCTGTTAGGCACCCAGCCCCATCACACAAGTTTTGAAGAACAGCCCAAGAGTAAGGAAAAATCCATCCTCCACAACAGCAGCAGCAAAAGGAGAAAATTACAAGGCACCTGGTGTTGTCCTAGTTATCCATTCACAACCATGAGTTGAAGGAATGGTGTTAATTTGAGGGTTTAGTAGTATGGAATTAGGATTACAGTGGTACCTTGATGTATGAACGCTGCAAACCCAGAAGTAGGTGTTTTGGTTTGTGAACTTTGCCTTGGAAGCAGAACATGTTTCGCTTCCTGTTGAGTGTGTTCCATTTGTAAATTGAGTCCCCCACTGCTATGGGAAAGCACGCCTTGGTTTAAGAATGCTATGATTTAGAACAGACTTCTGGAATGGATTAAGTTCGTAAACCAAGGTACCACTGTATTGGTGGGTGCTATACCACAAGAGACAAGAGCAAGGATCTTCCTCTGGAAAACACGGGTTATGTACACGCTAGCAATTGAAAATGCAGCATCTGTCCCCGTCCCCCCCCCCCCCCCGCATTTCAAGTAGCATTGTTGTACATGCTTGGTTTCTCAGTGTCTGTAATCCTGTCAATTCATGAAATTGTCATCTGAGCATGTGAAATAGCTATTGGTGGTGGTGGGAATTCTACATGTTAATCAATGATTTATCATTGCCAACTGATTCCAAATGGTTTCCCTGAACTGGCAAGTGTGAGTGTCTTATTAGTGTTGTTGTTATGCCGATGCCCCTATTCCACACATGCACAAAGGAGGGCAAAGCACAGGAAGTGGCCTTGATTGCAGATTTAAGCTTGAAAGCTTGTGGGCAAGTGTATCCAAGACAAGATGAAGAGTTGCTGAAAAAGTTGCTCTGTGGGCTGGGAAGGAACTTAACACAAGTGCAGGATTTTCCCCATGGCTCGCAGAAGCAAATGAGACAAAATATCAAACATTGAGAATGGTGCGACAGAGAAAGAATGTTGCAAGTTTGCACCATCAACAATGACATTTTCTTACTATATATTCTCTGATACAACAGAGCAGATTGTGAAAACACTCCAGAGCTGGCTAACTTGTGCTCCTTCAGGTGTGGCTTGACTCCAAATTTCTTCACCCTGGCCAATGGCCATGCTGGTTTGGGCTGCTGGCAGTTGGAGTCCAACCACATTTGGAGGGCTGCAGGTTCTCCATCCCTGGCCTAGTCCCCTGAAAGGAGAACAACAGCTGAACATTTTAAGAAAGGTCTGAGGAAAACCTCTTCAGTTTGCCCTGCACCTGAACACAATGGCAATGTGACTGGGGCACATAGCTGCTTCCTGAGTTACATCATTGGGGCCCATCTAGCTCAGTATTGTCCAAACTGACTGGCGCTGACTCTCCAGGGTCTCAGATGGGAACATGGGGCCTTTTATTACATGGAAAGCAGTGGCTCTGCTCCTGAGCTACCACTGAGTAAGAAGAGAACCTGGGACTCTTCCCTGCAGTAGATGAGAAAAGCCACTCAAGTTCCCAAAGCTAGATTTGGATTTGGTTGGGAAACCAGAACATTGCAGGAATGTTGTTTAAAGGCATGATGAAATGGTGGCAGAACACATCAGCCAAAACCATCATTCCCACAAGTGTTGTGTTTTCTCTCCAGCCATGTCTTAGCTGTTGTTGTTGGCAGAGAGGGGGAAAGAAAGAGAGGGGACATTTGGGATGAGGAAAAGAGCAGCAGCAACAACAACAACATATTCCTGGAGTAAAAGGAAGATTTAATTAGGTTGTGAGTCGCCTCCAAAAAAAGAGTACTAAAATTAAATGTGAATTCATAATGGACAGTATTATGGGTAATGAGATGCAAATTGGGCTGGGTTACAGCTTTTAGTGTGCAATTTGCTTTCCCTCTAATTGGGAGAAATGGATCTGGCCCCAGAAGCCAGGTACTCAAAATGTAAAACAGCCTCGTAGCAAGGAAAGGAGATGCTGCCACTCCAAAACCAAATAGCCAGAGCAACATGAATATTTCAATATGACAAAACAGAGCAAACACTAACTTTCTTTTAGCTGAACCTTCAGCCAAGCAAAACAGGCAACACACTCCAGTGCTGTGTGAACAGTGGACGAGGGTCCATCTAACATGGGGATCTGTTGGGAACAAAGCTGTCCAAGACCGTTTCCATTTGGGAATGTTTAACTTAGATCCTTCCTTCATAGGGCAAGTCTGCAGCTAAAGTCAGAAGGCTCAGGAACACAATGAACTCCCCAAGCCACACCTAGCATCTGTTTCGGGGTCAGATAAGTCACTGCAAGCGGTCATTGCCCCGCATATTGTGCAATTTAAAGTGAGCACTAGTCTTGCTGCGAGGCGCAGATATTCTTGGATCCTTCAACATCTATTGAACAACTGAAGTGGCAATTCTGGGAGCAGGCCCATGCAGCCTGGGGGGAGGAGACAGCAGCGTATGCTTGCCCCGGGCCTTGGAGGGCTAAGCTGACCAGGGGTCCTGCCAGGAGCCTGCTGGACTTACACTTGCCAAGTACAAGACTCCCACCCCAGGCCTCAGACAAGCTCTGCATGGGTCATTCTGGGAGTAAAACCTACTGAGCTCAATGAGATTGACTTTTAAGTAAGCATGCACAGGGATTACACTATGAATTTTGTTTATTTCTATGAGTTGATCTATGGCCAGTATCTCTGTTTTTAGTAAGTGTACACTTGTTTCTTTAATCCTGCCTTGCAAAACTTTTCTAGAAATATCTCTTTCCTCCCATTAGCAATCAACAGGGGATTTAAGAGAGTTGCACTGTCCATGCAGGAACAAACTGTCAAAACGCATTTCATGCACCACATAGTTAAACTATGGAACTCACTTCCACAGGAGGCAGTGATGGCAACGAATGTGAATGGCTTTAAAAGAAGACTAGACAAATTCATGGGGAATGAGGTTATCAATGGCTCCTATCCATGATGGCAATATACAACCTCCAGTGTCAGATGCAGCAATGCTTCTGAATACTAGTTACTGCCGACCATAGGAGGAGAGAGTGCTCTTGTGCTCAGGTCCTGCTTGGGAGGTCCTCACTGAGGTCTCTGGCTGACCATGGTGAGAACAAGATGCTGGGCTAGATGGGGCCCCAGGCCTGATCAGCAGGCTCTTCTTACAGCCTTATGTTATGTTCTTAATGGGAAGAGTCACATTAAAAATTGTGCTGAACATCACACAAGGTTTGGGATGTCCTCCAGAAACATGCTTGCACCACATGCTTTTCCCCCAGTGGCCACTGAGCCTGGCACACCTAAGCTTTTTGCCTCCTCAAAAGGCAAGCTCCAAGTTTTACATAAGCCTTAACATCATCAAGCCCCAAAGAGCAGGACATATTTAACAGTGGACCCAGAATACACCTGCTCTTTGTAATAAGGGGACTTTGGAACACAGCAGTGCCTGAGAATATCCCGATCAGCCAGGGAAGCAGAGGCAGCCATGAAGTTCACTGTGTGACCTTGGGTCACTCCCTGTCTCTCAGCCTAACCTACCCCATAAGGTTGCTGTGAGGATTAAATGGGGAGAGGGAGAGGTATGCCACCTTGAGCTCCTTGAAGGAAAGATGGAATACGAGTGTAATAAACATACAGGAAAGAGAGAGATGGAAGAATTCAGGTGCTTTCTCTTTGCTTTAAGAGAAATAATTAAAAACAAAGGTTGTCAAACGTTTTAAACATTAAAAAATGGGGTAAGATCTTGCCATTTAATGTACAAAGCCAGCCCCTCTTTTTGAGGACACCAGAGTCACCTTTCATTTTTATTTCCTGGCACAGCAGGAAGAACGAAACAGCCTCCCCAAAAGAAGGAACAGCAGCAAGAAAGTCGCCTTTAGTCTCAGACCCCATCAATTAAAACTTGTTCCCACCAATCAATTCAACCTTTAATTCAACCTTTAAACGACTGCATACCAACCTCAGCCCTGCAAACAACAAGGCCTGAGGGGCATGTACACTGTGGGCTTTGTCTTTATGTGCCTTGAACAAAAGACCTTGGAAGAGGAAAACTAAAGAGTAGTGGGGAACATGGAAAACTCCAAGTCATTCTTAGCAAAATATCCTCAGGACACTCGAGAGAGAGCTGAAATCACAGCCTGGATTTATTGCTTTGGCACTGATCGATTACATGAAAGCATTAGGTAGATAAAGAAATTGATTATTCAATAAATCACTGCATGCCCCATGAAAGCAGAGGGTATTTTTTTTAAATAGGCAGGGGCCAGAGAAATACAAATCTGTAGTGGGCAGGCAAGAAACTCTCCAGCATGGAAGGTGAACGGTGGCCCATCACTTCCCACATGTGTAAAGAGGGAGCCATTATTTCGAATCTTAACACATCTTAACAAGTAACCTTGAAGAAGCTACAATTGGTAAGGGAAAGAGAGAGAGAGAGAAGTGCTTTGCATGTTCACTTGAGTGCTAACCCCCAGAAAGACATGTGGGCCACACTGGGTGACCTCAGTCAGAAATTCTCAAATAAAAGGCTTTGAATAAAAGCCCAGATTTCTCCCAGAGGATTGCTGCTCCTTGATATGTGACTAATTGCTGGGGGGGGGGGGGTGCTGCAAGTGGTGGGAATGTGCCCCCAACTCAGAAACTTGGGAACAGGCACCTTCCACATGACACACCTAGGACAATTTTTAAAAATCTAATTAAAGTAGATAAGAGATAGCTACGGCCAACTCTTATGCTACCCCTATTGCTACCCAGCTTATAGCCAGCAGAGCCCCAGATCTTTTCATCCTCCTGGCCTCTCCATCTCCTGGCTTTGCACTTTTTTTTTTTTTTAATGAGGAGGATGAAGTTGTGAATGTGCTGCTGGAGAGATTCCACCCAATTCCTTTGCCCAGCGAGAGCCAGGACAGAAGCCTCTAGGAAGTGATGCCCTGCATGTTATTGAGTAAGAAAATAGGCTGCAGGGGAAAGCATTGGGGCACAAATCCAAGCCAAGCCAAGTCAAGGTAGGATGCTAGCATAGGAGCCAACTCCCAGGGGCCAAAAAATATTTGAGGGGGCCGGGCCACCACAAAGTTGATTGGTATTCCCATTCAAATGGTGTGTTTGCACTGCGTCACATGATCAATTATGCAGGGCAGGACTTACCTGGGCCCCCACAATATTTTATTCAAGTTGACACCCCTGAATACTAGGGCGGGGGGGAGCCCTGCAGCAGCTGTATCACCACCAAGATCTGCATCCTGTTCTCACAGTGGTCAACCAATGTTCAGGATCTGAGCACAATAATATACCTGGCATCACCTGAGATTCCTAGCAACCAGTATTACTGCTTCCAACAGTGAAGGCTGAGCATAGCAATGGTAGCTAGCAGCCTCTGAGAATCCTCACTAATTTGTCTCATCCTCTTTTGAAATCATCCAAGTTGGTGGCCATCATGATAGCTTGTGGGGGGCCGACTCCATAGTTTAGCTGTTCTTTTACCTGTCCTGAACCTCCTAACTTTCAGCTTCCTTGGATGACCCCACTGAGTTCTAGCATTATGAGCGAGGCCTATCCACTTTTGCTAGCAAATGCTAGAGAAATGAATGAATAAATGATAGGGGCGGCAATTCTACCAGGAACATCTACAGAGGAAATCTCTTGCCAAGGGACATGACTTCCTGGGGGACTGTCTTTGATTTTACTCAGAGTAACAGCAATTCATATTATATGCTGAAGCTGCAGGCCTGGCCTTGCTTGCCTTGCTGGCTTCAGTAATGGCAGAAAGCATCTACAAAGCGACAGCAGCGGTGACTCTGGCCTGGGACTCAGGGCCCCGGTCTCTTGTCTCTGAGCCACAGGGCTTTTTCCAGCTTCCCTGGTGAGCTCAAGTTCCTCAGCTGCACTTTTCAACTTCCCAAAAGAAGCCTAAGAAATCAGGGCTGAAAATATCCCCCGCAATGGGTCACCAAGACCTGGTATGCCAACGGTTTCATTTATTTATCTGAAGTGCTAAAATCTCCTAGCTTTCATCTCAAAGCAGTAATCAGAGAGGGGCAACACCACCCCCTATATTTAGAACACTCCGTTGTGTTTTCATCAGCTTCAGATGCAGAAAGTCATGACTTTTTTATGTAATGCATCTGAAATATTCTACAAACGCTGGAAGAACCTGTCTGCCTCCCTCCCTCCCAGTCTCCCCTACATCCCCTTCTCAACCCTGTGCTCACATGTTCTCTGCTGCCCCCCCCTGCCCTGCCCCCATTTTGCTTCTCTCATCCAAATCTGCTTCCAGACCTCTTCCTACCAAGCTGTTCCCAAGGGGCAGCCAGGTCCTCCTTTATCCATCATAAAAAGACAACTACTTCTGCAAAGCCCTTCCCAACTCCCAGTGTCCCACCTATTTGCTGTGGATTGTAACCCTTCCTTTGTGGCAGCAGAGACTGAGTCGCGCCTAGAGTCCTCAGCACAAAACAAAATAGCAGCAGCATGGAATGGCATTGCCGTGGTTGCACACGTACCATCTTCCCCCTGAAGCAGTCCACTGAGCTCATCCTGGGGGCAGAATTAGGGCCAGAGTCACAGCTGCAGGCATGGAAGATTAAGGCATTTGCAGGGTGGAAGGGTTAATGCACCTCTAGGCCTGCAGATACACCACACTTTTGTAATCTCCCCTCATCCAAGTGGAGAAGCAAGCAGGACAGCATCTTTAAAACTTGGAGGAGGCATGTTTCCTGAGTGCAAGGGAGAATGACAGACTTCGGAGAGGACAAATCAGCCTATTTTTGTTTCATGGCAGCTTTGCACAGACTGAGGTCTTAGGTCTGTTCTGTACCACTTTTGCAAATTTTTAAAAATGCTCGTTTTATATGGATTTTATCCTCATACTTTGAGGTTTTTTCTATAATCAAGCGGCATATAAATGTTATGAAATAAAATGAATAAATGCTTCCACTGATGTATTTCATTATGCTCTTCAATGCATTTCCCCTTCCAAAAAAAAAAAAACAATTCTTTTTTATACACTTCTATATAAAACATGCATTTCCCCCCTATTTTTGGAAACAAAATTGCATTGCAAAATTCAGAGAAATGCACAATCCAGTTGATACCTGTATCCCACATAAGGGTGGGGCCAGCAATTCAGCCTTCTTGCACAGAGAAAGCCTTTTCTGCTCCCCCCCCCACCCCCGCACTGCCGTTCAATGATTTACAGCTGCTTCTATATTCCTGATATGGCACAGCAAAAACAAAAACCAAGAAACCATTTGCCAACCCAGAGGCGGGGGTATGGTGGGGAGGAAATACTCTGAGCATAAAATGCAGTTTTGCATTTTTAAAAAATCAC
Source organism: Podarcis cretensis (assembly GCF_951804945.1). Classification (NCBI taxonomy): domain Eukaryota; kingdom Metazoa; phylum Chordata; class Lepidosauria; order Squamata; family Lacertidae; genus Podarcis; species Podarcis cretensis. The sequence goes on from NC_137177.1 coordinate 36,552,176, forward strand.
TTAAATAATAGCACCGTCACAACTAGAGGGATAAAATGGAGCTGGTAGCTGCTGCCCTTATGCTCAACAAATTTACTTGGGAATAAGCTCTGTTCGGTTGCACAAAAGGACAATATATAAATATCTATATTTAAGTGGAAGTAATAAAAGGGGGGGCCCTCCTACTGCAGTGCCTGGAAACATTACATAAGCCCACTTCCTCCAAGAAGCTCCTCCGGCATGGCCAGGTGGTGGGATTTAAAATAACTCCCACGACTGCTTTCCCAAGTACTCTAAATTCACTGCAGAATAGTAGCAGGCGAGTCTGATGCCAGGTCCCAGCAGACCTCCCTAACTCAGCTAAGCTCGTGGCTTATTCCATATTTTATTTACTGTTTTATTGCAAGAGACAAAAATGACAGCCGTCTATTTATTAAGTGGGAAAACACACAGTCTACATCGGGCATTTCTTTTCGCATCGTGTTCCATTTTGGGTGCTTTTGAAACAGGCTGCTTTGGCCCTCTCTCAAACCTGTTGCTTTGAAATTCCCCCCACCCCACCCCATATATTGGGTCCCCAATGTTCAGCCACAGGGGCTTTACCTGGTGCACAGAGCAGCATTCCCACCCCTCCACCTCATTGAAAACCCCTCCACCTCATTCCAGAGCAACAGGGAACTCAAGCGGCCCTGAGCGGCAGCTGCCCACTGCTATTCCCAAGAGGGATTTGGTCTCTGTGAAAGTTGTGTTGATGACAGCAGGATCTGGGAATGAAGAGAGCCCCGCAGGCAATAAAGTCCCACCCTACAGGAAGCTCCAAAACGTGTTATTTATAAAAACATATTTGTAGCAACTTTCAGCTCAAAAAAGAACCTGCGAGATGGCTTACAACAATGGGATAACTACCCAGTTAAAAAGAGCATTCAAAGCCCAGAGCCAAACAAAATCAGCCCCATAACAAGACAAAATTTACATACATGAAAAAACTGGAACATAAATGTATCCATCCCCTGCCTAAAAGACAACAGAGAATGGGTCAGTCTAAGCACCCTGGGGTAGGGCACAGTGGTGGAGGGAGTTGTCTAATTCTGGTAAGGTAAAGGGACCCTGACCATTAGGTCCATTCATGACGGACTCTGGGGTTGCGGCGCTCATCTCGCTTTATTGGTCAAGGGAGCCGGCGTACAGCTTCTGGGTCATGTGGCCAGCATGACTAAGCTGCTTCTGGTGAACCAGAGCAGCGCACAGAAACAATTCTGGTACTGCCACCCAAATAGCCCTACCCCAACCACTGCCCTTGAAGGATAGCTCTGTTGGTAGAGCATGAGACTCCTAATCTCAGGGCCATGGGTTTGAAGCCCCACATTGAGCAAAAGATTCCTGCATTGCAGGGGGTTGGACTGGATGATCCTTGTGGTCCCTTCCAACTCTATGATTCTATGATGCACAACAAGCCTCAGATGACCACAGCTGAGAGGCAAGTTCATGTGGGAAGTGAAGAAGCAGCCCAAAACCCTCAGTTGGGTGATTGGTTAACCACATTCTGATTTTCATTATTGTTCATTTTATTTTAGAAAAACAGGCTTCTGGATCTCAGGGTTTCAGATAACTCTTTGGAAACCATTCAGACCAAATCTCTAGCTGCCAGCCTCTCAATAGCCTGACTGTTCAAAGTTTACCCCTGTCCAGACCTGAAGCCTGAGGTCTCCTCAGAGAAAGAGCGCGAGGAGCAGAACCCTCCAGCAGATCTCTAAGCCCAGTGATGCTGAGGAACCATCAGACTTGGACATTCTTGACACCAGCTGCCTGGATTAAATAGTGATACCTCCAAACCAGGATTGCAAGCATGGATCAGGTATGACTGTGGAAGATCAGGAAAAGCATGGCCAGATTTATAATGGTGCAAATGCTACAATTGTACCAGGTACAATTGTAATGGCCCATGCCTACAAGGGGGCCTAGACTCTTGAGCTTTCATGGGGGGGGGGGAGCCTCTCCCCATACTAGAAGGAAAGTTATGAAGCAAAATGTGCAGGCACCCCCCTAAGCAATTTGGGTGAGATAAGCCAGCCTGGCTGCTCCTGTTGAGTTTTTATGAGTGAAGTCAGAACTGTGATTGATGAATGAGATATTTTGGACACCAGGCGATAGGAATTCCTGTGGTCCTAAAGAGCTACTGCTTTCCTTTCCCCTATAAAATTAAAAGAGCAAAAAAAATAAAAGTAAATAAATAATCTGCAAAATGTGCAACATGCGAGCTGTACCTAGTTTCTCTCACCAGTTACATTATTATTCTTTTTTATCAGTAAGGAAAAGAGGGAAAACATTTTTTTGGGGGTGGAAACACATGAAAACAAAAGCAGTTGCCAGTGGCATGGAAGCACATTAAAACCTTTTGCCAACAAGATAATGATGATGATTACGATGATGACTGCAAAAGTATCATGGAGAAGTGTGACATTATGCAATTCCTATTTAAGCGTATCCTGTGGACGCTCTGCTCTTTTGGCTTTCCCTGCCTGTCTCTCCAAGGATACACCAGAAATCCTGCTGGCTCAGTAGACTCCAGATGGTGAAAGAGGGTGGAAGTTCACCACACCTCTTAAAAGCAACAAGAAGAATCATTCAGCAACTGCAAAGGGAATCTGGCAGGTAAAGGTAGGAGGGTGGAAATCAGGACACATGTTAAGCGTCCTCAAAGCACAGCGCCCTCTGCTGACCATCCACACCTGAAGCACCAGCTGCCATTCAAACACCTGCGGTGGTGTCTGCAACAGATCGACCCCCTCTCATTTGACATTATTAACACAACGGGAGCTTAAGAGCTGTCATGTGAAAAGGGCAAGAGTCACCCTGCCAGGTGGACAACAGAAGGATTTTGTCAAATTAAGGAGAGTTATTGTAGAACCACGTCCTCGGGAGCAAAACGCACACACAACAAATGCAAATGAATTCAAGGCGCAAAGTGAAAGAGCAATATGGTTTTCCTGTTGTATGAAAAACAGGATAAGTTTGCCAGAAGATTAGAAATGACGTCTGCATCTGTGCAAAGAAACAGTCCTGGGTCTTTTTGCTCTCCTTACAAATGCAACAGCCAGTTTATGGCGTTTGAGTTGGGCATGAAGCACATTTGGAAAAAGCAGCCAAAGCATTAATGTCTTTCATTTTTATCAGTCCATGCAAGTGTGTCCTCTAACACATTTTCATCACTTGGGGTGGGTTGCGCTTGCAACAATTAAATTTTAAGACCACCCTAACGATATCACAGCCCACGACACAATAGAGGGTGGCCGACAGAGAAAGCCGCCTGACTCTCCCACTGTGCTCCTGGCTGTGAGCTTCGCAAACCCTACGTCAACCACAGCCCTGTTTCCTGCACTGCTGCCAAACCTTAATATCCACGTAGATGGTTCTCAAGAGAGCAGGGATTAAGTAATTAGATTTGCCTGCCACAAAGAAGCAACAATGACACTCTCGCTCGAAATTCATCTTACAGTTTTCACCCCAGCAGCCTCATTCTCACCTCACAGAAATCACCAAATGACTGTGTGACCTGAAATTAAAAACCCATTTTGGGATCAGGTTTGAGCAAAAAAAAAAAGGGGGGGAGGGGAGGCAGTTTTGGAAGTATCTCCCCCCCCCCCCCCCCCGAGAATTAACCATTCTCGTTTCTTATGAAAATACAGTGTTTCAAAAATGTCAGAGCTGCCTCTAGGTCCCAGCTCACAGAGGACCAACGCTAGGCTGTCGTAATGTACAAAAGTCTTTATTGAAGTTCAATTTCCATTTCAAAGCCGCAGCGTGCAGCCCTACATCTTAAACCCTAGATCGGCGAAGTCCCGTCTGAGTCTCCTCCCCTCTGACACCAGTTTAAGATCCTAGCCCTGCTCCACCGTTTCCGCTGCTCTCTCCTCTTCTGGGTCCTCCTGACCGCTGGGGCATTGCCCTTTCTGGACTCTTCCGACGCTGAGTCGCTTAGCTCCTCCCCCTGCCTCCTGCGGGCTTTAGGACCCAGTTCCCAATCCTCATTCTCTGCTGTCCCACGCTCCTGTACATTTGAACTTGCCTCTCGCGCCAACCCAGTGACCTTTCTCCTAACCGTTACACTACTTCGGTCACTGGCCGGATCTGACCTCCCCTCCGTTGTCCGACTTTCTGATGGAGGCATGGTCAGCCCTGCCTCATCTTCTCTCCCTGGTGGGGAATGCACTGGCCCCGATCCTTGGGACTCTTCCCCCCCACTCTGCTCTGGTGGGGAAGCTGGTCCTGATTTCCAACTACTGCTCTGGGAGTCCCTGCTGCCCCCTTGCTCCTGGGGCGTTCCCCTTGGGAACCCCCTACCCCTGGCCACTGGTGCCCCCTTCCTTCTGTGAATCTTCTGATTCGCTGGAGAGGCTCATGGAATCCCTCGGTCCACTGTCCTCTTCTCCTATGCTCCCCTCGGATTCTTCCCCTTCGCTCTCCATCTCCTCTCTTCCCTGTGCCTCTGCTCCTGAGCCCCTGACACATGATATGAAATCAATCCTCAAAAAAAGCATCAACAGGAGAAGGGGAGATGGAGGATGCAGTTTCTCCTTCTGCAAAGGGGACAGATGGCTTCCATCCTCACTCTACACCGGCAGGTAAAATTCCATTATGCGCCAAGAGCATCGTCCCAATTTTGCATTTGCACACTATAGAGCCCAGAAATTTAACAGCGACACAGCATTTACATGCATGTCACTAAATGATCCTTTGAGCTTTTCAAGTATGACATCCATGCACAGGAGAGAGAATTGGGGTGTGTGGGGTGAAGGCAAAGGCCGCTTCAGAGCCTGATTAAGCTAGGCTCTACACACAAACACACACACACACAGCCTGCTGCCACCAACAGCCTGAATCTATAGCCTGAAAAGTAGGGTGCAACTGTATTTTATTTTTATTTTATTTATTAAATTTATATACCACCCTTCATCAAAAGATCTCAGGGTGGTTCACAGAGCTGTAATAAAAAACAAGAAACAATAATAAATAAAACATTAATGCTGGTTAGAAAATGGGAGAATTTTAAAATAGGTAGATGGTTACATACACATACACACTGAGCTTATGGAAGCTTAAATCCACATCACAGAATTAAGTGAAGGGGAAGGGAGAGACAAGGAAAAAACCTAAATCCATATTATGCATGGATACACTTGGGCCTGCCTTAATCTTGGCTGTTGTATTCACAAAAGCAGCCTCTCATTGTTTGTTCGCTGTTTTGCTTCTGGAAGGGCTCTTTGTAATCTGCACCAGCAAGACCTAAATATCAGCATCTACATACAGATTTTATTTTTTATATTTTTTATTGGAAAGCAGACATGGCAAAGCATTGCAGCATTTTTTCCCTTTGACATGACAAAAAAAAAAAATCTGCTAGGCGTACATATGTCCTCCTAGTATTTTAAATACCATTCCGTCAAAAAAAAAGAGCTACTTCCCTCTCCTCTCCTCCCCCCCCCGGGGGGGGCATCAGGGAACTTTCAGACCTGGCCTGGTGCTGCATCTCTTCCTGTACGCTGGCCTGAATCTGAATGGACTTGCGTTTCACTCTGTTTGCTTCCCTCTCTTGTTTTAAAAGGATTTTTAAAGGCATTTGGAATTTCCGAGCTGGAAGGGACAGTTCCTCAAGCTAATGTTTTCTAACTTGGTCCTACCATTCCCAGGTGGTGAGAAGCCACTTGTCTGAAGCTATTTGCTTTGTGCGGGGAGAGTGTGCGAGGGCGGGGGGAGGAGGGGTGACATATTGATCTTCATTCAGTTTGTGTCTTCTCCAGTACGGCTAAGCTTTATTGTATCAACGGCCGTGGCTGCCGCCAGCGTGCCTCTCTCATTGTTTAACACTCGCCAAGACACAAACTTAGAGACAGGCGCTATGTCCCCAGCTGGCTGTGGTGACACATCCCATCACTGCTGCAGTTGGGCGGCTGGGGGGGGGGGAAGGCTAGGATCCAGACAGGAGATCCCAATCTTGCTTGCACACTGATGTAAAGTGATCAAGCCTCCCTGGCCCAGAGCCCTAATTCTGAGGAATTATCCTGACAAGATCACCCCTGATCTTGCAAACATCTCCGTACCGGTTTCACTTCGATAGCATCGATTTTCAATTACGCTTCCACAAATTGGGAGCCAAGTCGTCATCTTTCAAGGCATCGATCCAGGTTTACAGTGGGACAAATCTGGCATTGCCTCTGAGTGCTGACTGCAGCTCCTGAGATCAGTGTGGCAAGTACAAGTGAGCAAGCAGGTGGGTCGATCCGAGGTGTGTAGAATCAGGAGAGGCTCTGCACACAACCCCCAAGGAATGTGGAATGCTGCATTCTCACACACACTCGAAGGGGGAAGCATTACTCTCCAGGATCACTCATCTCCTGATACCCGGCAGAGTGTGGTCACATCAACACCCACACACCCACACACTTGTTGCACTCCTTAAAGGCTTGAGTGCACCAGCCACCTTCTAAATCACTTCTTCCAGCCACCCCACGAAACAAGATTTTCTCCAAGCTATTCATCACATCCAAGCCAAATAAAATAATATCTGACTCTTTCCTCCAGATTCTTTCTTTTCTCACAGAACAATACCAGACACAATTGAACACTGCAGTTTTCAATTGTGAAATTATTATTTAGAGGGGGGGGGGTTAGGTATCAGGGAAACACGGTTAAATCTCCCTGGAGGGGATGACTGGAAGCGATGTTTCTAAAAAGAAAAGCCAAACAGAATAATGAGTCCCAGGAATAAAAAGGCTACCCTCTCAAGGAAATGTAATTATGAATTGAATTTGTCCACAACACATTTCTGTAAAATAATCAATGAACTATTTTATTTTCGGCAGACTACAACCGCCCACATGCCTCCCTTCTGTGTTACTTGTATTTTATCCAAACAATTGATGGCACAACCTCCTTTCTCAGTCACAAATTAGCATAACTCATCTCTTATTTCAGCCTGTTTGTTTCGAAACCAGCATTGTGGCCTTTGTCCCAGCTGCCTCACAAGCCAAGAGCAAAAAAAAGAAGAAGCCCCTTTCTTGCTGGGCTTACGACGACAGTGTAGACAAAACACAAGATGCACCCTTTCCAACCGCCAATCTGCAAAATGCTAGGGTGAGGCGAGCTGTCAGTGCTTCTATGCAAAAAAATATATAATAATAATAAAAAAATATAGCAGAAGCTTGCTGTCTGTGGGAGAACACCAAGGCTGATGGTGGCTACATTTTGGCAAGGTGCCGGACAGCTATTGTGTTTTGGTCCAAACCAATTTTCCCATTCAAGTCCACAGTGCATGTAGGACGATGCAGAAGGGAGATGGATGCTTCACCTAGGAGCATCATCACACTCTGGAGAGATACCAGCCACCTGCAGAAACCCAAGGATCCATGGCAACGAGACACTCCTCTTGTGAGTCTAAGATTTCACCCAGATTTTGACTCTGTTGCCTCCCCTTTTAGCCTCTGCATATATTTGACCTCTTTCAACAAGGCGGAATATTAATTGATGCTTCAATCAGATGAGTGATTTGCCACAGCAATCAAATGTGACGTCCGAAGGCTTCTTGCAACTGGAGAGGCTTTCGCCGTCTCCTTTAGGGAAGCTTTTGCCATGTTTCTTGAGGTTTTGCGATGTCACAGGCTGCAAGGCAGCACAAGGGGGAGCAGAGACTTGCTGCTGCATCACTCAGCAAGGCTTTTAAACTTCAGATGAATGAAAGGCAGGCAAGAAATGCGATTTAACCATAAATGCCAAATGAATTTGCTTCATGGGGAGTCATTCACTCCAAAGAACAATACTTTGTTCAATTGCATTTGCAAACTTACCAGCAGCCACCTCACTTACACCAGCCAATATTCATGTAAGACAATTGGGCTGTTCCAGATTTACCCCCACGTTGCCTTTGAAATCCTAAATCCTGTGTCTGCAATTACATTTGCACCAGGCACAATAAATCGCACTCAAAGAAAGATTATGCTCAACGTTGCATGACATTTGCACGAGAAAACATGAAGATGTTCCAGTAAAAAAATCTCCCTCTGTTTGCATGCAATGCTGATTAAACCCAATGCTTATAACTCAAAAACGATGTAGAAAAGTACTGGAATTTTCTCTTTCAGTGAGAAATACCATGATTTCAGCAAAAACAGAACCACAGATCTCCCCACTCCAAGCCGTCTCTTTTTTCAGAATCACGCCTTGTTGTCATTTAACCAGGCTGTTCTATTTGAAATTCAACAACTTTCCTGATTTTTTAGAACTCAGTTTATTGTAAAACCTGATTTAAGTTGACACAAAAGGACAAAGAAATGAAATTAAGAAAGCAGGAAGGATGAAATTGTAGCATTCCTAAAAAGGAAAAATGACAGTTCAGCACGGGAAAGCTGTGTTGACTTTGATCTAAACCTGAAATTGCCGCAGTTGCTACAAATTCTCTTGTCTCTCTGGCTGTTCAGTTCTCTTCTTTTATGTGACATTTTTAGAAAAGAGATTTTTACATAGAAAAGCATTAAATCTAACCAACATCTTTCCTTTTTTTTTCCTTTTAAAAATTAAAACAGTTTTCTTCCACCAGCTTCCAGGGGAAAGCCTAGCCAAGCCAGATTTGAGAAGCAGAATTTAGAAAATTATTCTCCATCCTTGAAAATCAGTTATACAGAGAGCTCTGGAAAATAAACAATGGCTCAGACACACCTGAGTGGTCCTCTAGAAATAATCCATCCAAACAAGAAGGTAGAATCCACAGAATTTGCAAACTACAAGCTCTTCTCTGTTCTTTCTACAAATCCACCAGTGCCTTTTCACCTCAGAGAAAATTCCACACCACAGGAGGTGGAGTTCAGCTAGCTGGGCCAGCTCCCTCCCCTTTCAAATATCCAAAGGGGGCCATGTGCCCACTCTTGAATGACACAAACACAACAGTATATCAAGCATCCAAATTCCTTGGATTTATGTTCCAGCCATGTTTACAACCAAGGTTAAACCTGTATACTCTCAAATTGTCAATGAAAGCAACACAGCATGGTGCATGTTCAGATGAACAACCTCCCCCCTCCCACAGCCCAAATGCACATTCATTTTTGCAGTTAGCATACATTAAGCATCAAATAGGACCAATTTGCCTGAAGCATCCATAGCATGAGTACAAGAGCTCATAAAAGGCTGTTGACCTTCCAACCATCTTAGATATATTTTTATTTATTTATTAAATTGAGAAACATCACTGCATTATGAAGAGGCCCCTTAGGCCCACAGGGCAGCCTTCCTCAGGTGACATATATGCCAAGGCTCTCGGGGGCTCCTGTGATGTTTTCCCGCTCCCCAAGCTCATATTCAGCCATCCCAGGACAAAAACGGACCCATCAGGTGAAGCCAAACAGCAGGCACAGTTGCAATGGAACATCAAGTCCTGATGCCTACCCAAGCAGCTCAGTCTATGGGAGTGGGACTGAAAGAGGGTCCATGTTCGGGCACAACAGGGGCTACCCCATCCTCAAGGGATGGTGTGGACTGTGCACAAACCCACAGGCACTGCAGAGAGCTTGGCTGGAAAGACCACCTGTACTGGACCAGAAGCCAGATCTCACATTAGTTGGAAATCAGCCTGCTGGACAGACACTTGGAAAACAAGGGGGAAAATGGAGGGGAGGCATTCACCAGAATCCCACCTCAGATTGCCTCTCTGTCAAAGACACAAGCACTGGTGGGGTAGCTATTCTGGCTCCCTTCCCTGATGGAGGCAATTCAGCTGTTCCTGGGCCAGAAGAAAAAAGGAACTCTATAGCATGTGTGAGCCCAGAGGCAGCTGCTTCCAGGGGAGACAGGGGGTGGGGAGATACCCTTACAAATGCCACCGTGCTCTTAGGCAACTCCCCTTCTGTTCAGTGGGGCAGGAGTACTTCCCTAGGGACCACGTTCTATTAGCTGGGGAGAGTGTTGACCTCAGGAATCCTAAGGGCTGTCCTGGTATCAGAGCTGCCCCTTCCCTCTCTTCACCACACCATGCCAAGCAACAAAATCTCCTGCAAGAACTTCCAAAGACAAAGGGAACCACAACTGAACTATGCTGGAAAGGAGGCAGAAGAGAAGGCAGGGGAATGTTTTCTTTTAAATAAGGCACAAAAAAGATACTTTGACTTTTGGAATTCACTTTGCCACATGGCTAAAAATATACAGCTGTTCCTCTCTCCCACTCCTCTGAGCCCTGGGAGCAAGAAGAGAAAGCCTTGCGCCGGCTGGTGGAAAGCAAAGGCAAGAGACATCACCCTTGGCAGCAGCAACAAAATCTGGTACTATATTTGGGGGAAAGGAGTTGTCAAAATATTGGGGGAAGGGGGGAACCCTCCCCATTCAGAGGCAGAAACTGCTTGCTGGGGAAAAGCATCAAAATTTCAAACTCCACATTCGCACCTGGCTCCTGTACAGAGGGAAATGTAGCCGCCAGCGCCTGGCCCTCAGCATCCCCTTTAGCGCAGGATGTGCTGGACCAGAGCATCTCGGAGGCGAGGCTGCATCCTCCGTAGCATCTTCTCCAGCCAGCATCCTCTCTCTGCACAGATCAGAAAGCGCCTCGCGGGAGAAGCCAAACTTTGCTTCCTGCAAAAAGCTCCGTCTATATCGGCAACGAAAGGGGGAAAGGACGAGTGGTGGTGCGGGAGGGGCAAACTTCCCGTCGCCTGCTAGACGTCTATTGCAGAAGGGGACAAGCCAAAGTAAGGAGGAGGGAGGGAGAAGAGGCAAGAACCCACCCCCCCCTCCTCGAAGCCACCTCTGGCTCAGAGACAGAACCCCCGCCAGCAAAAGAACTCTGTTCTTTGCAGAAATATATATCTGTATCTCGACTCCGTCTTTAAAGTCTTGGGAGGGTCGTTTTCAAGGTCTTTTATTAAATAATCAATCAAGGTCGCCCCCCGCCCCTATTGCCAGCCAAACGCCCCAGAAAGCCCCAAACCCAATAAAATGGCCCAAAAGTGGAGTGACAACCCCCCTAAAGAAGAGATAGCATGATAGTGAGCCCTGACCACCCCCCCGCCCCGGTTTGTCGTCTCACCCACCGATGCGGATGACATGGGGCATCCCGTGGCAGGAGTGGAGCCAGACGAGCCCCAGGAAGAGTCCGGCGGCAGCGGCGGAGGCAGTGGAGGCGGCGGAGGAGCAGCGGCGTCGGTCCAGCGGCGGGAGGAGCGGGCGCGGGCGGCGGCAGCAGGTCAGCATCCTGGGCGGGCGGGCGAGCCAGCCAGCCAGCCGGGCTCCGGCTCCGGCGCCCGCTACACCTCCAGAGGCGGCGGCGGCAGCAGCGGGCGAGGCGGCGGCGGGGAGGGCGCCTCCCCCTCAGCCCGGGGCATCCTCCTGGCGGAGAGGATCGGCAGCTGGAGCCGGACCTCCGCGGCGGCGGGGACGTGCAGGAGGAGGACCCGGAGCCGCCGGAGCCGCCGCCGCCCCGCCACGCCCGCCGAGGCTCGGGCTCCCCCTACGCCCGGTGCGCGCTCGCCTGCCTGCCTCCTTCCTCCTCGCAAGTTCCCCCGACTGGCGCTGCCTCCCGCCGCCGCCGCCGCTCGCTCTGCCTGGCGCGGAGCTGTGCAGCCGCGTCCACACGGGGAGGGCGGGGGAGCGTGGAGGGGGCCTGCTGCTCCTGCCGCCGCTGCTGCGGGAGGATCGCGGCCGAGAGGTGCCGGGGCTCAAGCCTCGGAGCAAGGCACGCCCTCTGCCCGGCAAGCCCTGCCCCCGAGGCTCAAGCGGAGGGGGAAGGCACTCTGTACATGCTCGAGGGCATGCCGGCTAGGCGAAGAGAAGGAGGCAGTAGTTCCCGGTGCTGAAGGAGCTGTCCCCGGGCTGAAAATACTGGGCTACGTGAATAGAACCCGAAGCTGAAAACGGAGTGGTCTTTTTTGACCCAACTGGACTGCGGGGTTCTCCAGGCGCAAGCGAGCAATTCGCCCAGTCTCCGGGAGAGGGACCTCTGGGAAGCACGTGGCCCGAAAGGAGAGGAAGGGAGGGCCTCTGAACACGTGCAGAGTGCTTTTCTCCTCCTGGCTGAGGCCGCGGCCGCACCGACGGGGATCCCCTTTGGGTAGCCGCCGACCGCTAGGCGGGAGGAGAAGGGGGAGGAAAGGGGGAGGCAGCGGGGTTCACTGCAGCGGAACCTCCAGCTCTGGCCCTGCAGGCCTCGAAGGAGGGAGCCAGTTGGGAGCGGGGAGGGCCGAGGCGTGACTGTGGCGCCAGCCTTCCAGCTGGCGGAGGGGGAGAGACTGCGCAGCCCGAAGAGTTCGCGCAACTCACGCACACACCACCCAGGTGAAATGCGCGCGTTTCCAAAAACTTGGACGTGGGCAGCGGGGAGTTTTGCAGGAACAAGTGCTGAAAGGAAGAGCCCCCACCCCCTCGACCGAAGAGACTCTTCCTTAGGAAAGCTGGCAAATATCCAGCCATCTGTGAGCGTCAGGGCGTGGGGTGAGGGCCCCGAAAAGGGATAAGCTTTTCGGTGCGCTACATCAAGAGTGGAGAAAAGGAGGTCTGGGACGCGGGAGGCTCTGGTCCCTGCACTTCCCAGTGGTGGCTAAGTGAGGAGCACTGCTTGAGCCTCCGCTGAGATAAACTCCGTTCTCTCGGTCAAGGGGGGGGGGGAGGATCGTGGAATCAAAGCGTGCTTTGAGACCAGAAATATGTTCATTTCAAGAGGGGTGGAGGAGGTGCAACCCTTCGCAGTGAATAAATGTCTGGCATTCGATAAGTTGCTTGCGTGGCTGGAGGAAGGCAACTACCGCAGAGTAAGACCCACTGGCAGCCCTGCAGGGCTGTTGTGTTGCCCTTGGACAAGGAAGAGGGTGGGAGAAGCTTCTCCTGAGCGTCCCTCCTGCAGCACAGAACCCTGTGCAATGAATAAATGACTCCCGTTGGATAGGAGCATAGGAGATTGCCTTAGTACAAGGCAATTGTCAGACCGTTGCTCACCTTGCTCAGTACTGTCTACACTGGCTGGCAGCAGCTCTCCTGGGTTTGCAGCAGAGTTCTCTCCCAGCCCTACCTGGTGATGCCAGGGATTGAACCGTAGGACCTTCTGCGTGCAAGGCATATTCTCTACCACTGAGCCATGCCCTTTCCTTTTATGTGGTGGTGGTATGTTCGGCTGGAGGGAGGAGTTAATTCCCCATCAGACATCACCCAGCCTTGAAGGAGGTGACAGTGGAGTGCAAAAGTACCACCAGCTGGCCAGAGGTAGTTCCAAGAATGGCCTCCTCCCATACAGGCACTGTAGTAAACAAGCCTGTGCTGGAGCAGCAGAGAGTTTGGGGAATATGTGGGTGATTCTCTGCCTCCACGAAGAGGTCTTGCTGATCCTGCAGAGCTCGCCTTGGCATTCTCTCAGGGCCTCGCCTTCCAAGGCGAAGACACCAGCACATTTCATCCTCCGATTTGCTGTTGCAGAGTTCCAGCCGCAATCAAGAGTCGGGAGCAACTGGAAGCATCCTGAAATTGCTCAGCAACTGCAAAGTGAATAAATTTGTTCCAGGCAGGAAGAATCATTAAGTTAATCAGATGTGATCATTCTGCATGTTAAAGGGCAAGCGAACCCACCCACCTGCTCCCGGGGGAAGTCAGAAGGGTTGATTTGTTCACCGTGCAACGCGGATCCACAAAGGGTTTGGCGAGATGCCAGAGAGAAATATGCATGCTCACCTCACCTTCTCTGCTTGCATCCTCCCATCGCCGGGCTTCTAGGGGATGCTTGAAAGCTCATTAAAAGGGGGTGTGGGGTGGTTTGGAAAGAGGGGTCTCGGTCAGCGCTGCAAAGCTGCTTACCCTGTGTGGTCGCTTGTGCATTTCGAAGTTATCCTAAAACGGCTGGCTGTCCCCTTGCCCTCCACCCTGCCTTGCCTGATCAAAGAGCTTGAAGTGCATTACAAAATAAAATTAAACAATTTATGCCCAGCCAGTCAACAAGGTGCAGGGATAGGCTAACAGTAAGCACAGTCCCCTGTGCAGAGGCACACTCCCATGTGTGCTTTGGAGGAAGCTCACCCATGAAATGTCAAGGACACGCAAGTGAAAAATATAACTGTAGTTTGCAAAAATGAAAATAAAAAAAAAAGTTGAGCTCGCCTTTGAGTTAGCAAAAGGCATATGAGCAGTTCCTCCTAAGCAACAATGCAGCAGCAGCAGCAGCCAGGAGGTTGATGCCCTGGAACAAGTCCAGAACAGGACAAGCTGTGCTGCTATGAACCTTCTTAGGGAGATCATTTCAGGTTTTAGGAAAACCGTTTTTATCTTTTAAGTTTTTATTTCATTAAAAGCATTTCCGAACCTCTTCATATTTTTATAAAATCTTGAAATGGTGTATACTATATACAAAATAAAACAGCATCCTTTAAAACCAAATACAGACTAAAATAAATATTAAAACAATAAAACCAAAGGAGATAAAAGCCTGGGCAAAAATACAGGTCTTGACAAGATGTCTAAAGCAGCTGATGGTTGCTGCTCATGTCTAGCAGAGGTAAGGCGGGCACCCTACACAACAGGGGCAGCAGCAGGAAATGCCCATTTCAGGCTCACAACCCTGGGACATTGTGGTATGGCATGGTGCCCCCAATGTAATTTCCTCAGGGAACCTATGTGATTTTACAGGTCTTTACAGGGGTAGGCAGTCTTTCAGGTAACCTGGTTCAAAGTTCAGAGCTTTATACGATAGAAAAGTCCATCCCTGATGCTTGTCAGTCTCACTTCTTTAACTGTGCCCAGTAACTTGGGCCTCTCTTACTAAAAAATATACCAGGCAGACTAATTCCTGCCTGAATCCTTGGAAAGATGTGGCCAATCAGAGCTGGCAGTACCTGGCTATCAGGTCACCAGACCTTGAATTCAAAAAGTCTCAGACTTGTTAAGGACTGGGAGTGGAGACAGCAGACAGAGTCCATTATTATTATTATTATTATTATTATTATTATTATTATTATTATTATTATTGAATTCAGTAGCTGAGCCCATCACAAAAACTGTGTATTCACTGAAGCTGCACAGCATAAAATTCTCAGACAATTAGGCTGCTAGCCATTGGTTTTAAAGAAAGAAACCCTACTAACCTTGTCATTTTTTCCTAGTAACCTGGCAACCCTACAAGGTGGACAGAAGGTCCAGAACAACAGGACCTGGTTTTGCATGCTTTGCATGTGCTATGCATGTGCTCAAGGTTTCCTGTTCCCGACACAGTTCACACTGGGATGCTGCTCTTAATGCTTTGGTTTGCTTAGGGACATAAAACCATTTCATGTTCTTCTCACACCCGTGAGCAAAAAGAGCAGATTTATGGGGAGACTCAATCCTATTAATTTTAACGTTGGGCTTTTCGAGAACAAAGGGAAACTGCTTACAAGAGAGGACAAATGTTGAAACATTTTATTAATCTCTAGAGAGAAAGGAGTGGGGGGGATTGCTGATGGGACAGAGTATTTTCAAGTCCAAATCAAAACATGTTTGAAAGATGATCCACCCAGAAAGAGGTGTGAAATAAGCAATTTTGCCTCAGGGGCTTTTTAGTTTTCAGCAGTAATGAAGACAAAGGAAGGGCCTAGAAGGAAAAAAAAGTAAAGGGGGAGTGAGTAAAATGGTTGGTGGTTGAATTAGCCACAACTGCCTGCATTTTGTTTAAATTTATATGCATCAGGTATAATACAGCCACAATCAGTGTGAGTTATGAGGCCCTGTGTACACATTACAGAGATTCATGTGCCAGAGTTTCTAAATATGCCTGGGATTTGGCAAGTATAGATTCCTCGGTCTGGAGTGCCCTCTACTGAAATGTGCCCAAGTTCTTTATGTTTGATGGTTAGAAGCTTGATTGATGGGTTTGCTAAATTGAATTCACTCTATCGGGCTTCCCTCCCCAGACACACAAACACACACACCTCCTTTATAGTGCATTCTTCCAAGATTTTGTAAAAATATTAAAAAACTATGTCAACCTTCAGCTTCAAGCAGACAGCCTACACATATATAATGATTATTTAGAATGAAAGTTGCTTCAGTGTTGCTTGCAAATGGCGTCAAACAAAGGGGAAATGGTGGTGTCTGAAGGCCAGGAAACAACTCTTGCTCTCCTTTGCCTTGGTTCAGTTGACCACAAAACTACTCCGTACAATCCCATTCTTTTAACTGCTTCTTCCCTCCATCTCTCTCTTGCTGAGTTGACATAGATTGTAAGCCTCCTGACCAAAGGCACATGTGCTAATCATGTCCCTGTAAGGAAAGGCTGCAACATCTGGGACTTTTTTGTTTGGAGAAAATGAGAGTAAGAGGTGACATGATACAAGGCTGTAAAATCTTGCATGGCAAAGAAAGAGAGAGAGAGAGAGAGAGAGGAGAGAAGTTATTCTCCCTCTCTCATAACTAGAACTCATGGACATCCAAGGAAGCAAAATGTTGGGAAACTCAGAACAGTCAAAATAAAGCACTTCTTCACACAGTGCAGAGTTAAACTATGGCCTTTGTTCTCACATGAGGCAGTGATGGCCACCGACTTGGATGGTCTTCTTACAATTCAGCTCATCTGCAAACAAATTATGCAGCCACACGGGTTTCTTTGGGTGCCTGCCATTTTTCTTTCTTGTGGGAATTGTCTGGATTTGTGCCTTCAGTATTTTACCTTTAAGAAACTCCCACCCATCTCGAACTCTCTTCTCTTTGAGTATTTCTGACCATGGGATATCACCTTGTAGCTCCTTCAGCTTCTTGAAGTCAGCCTTCTTAAAGTCCAGGGTGCATGTCCAACTACACTCAGATTTTCCTTGCCTGTGTATATGACTAGTTATCTCTTTGGGATCCAAATGGGGTTTTAGTCTGCCTTGTTGCCACTGGATTCCTGTCTTTCCATTGTCTTTCCTCCTTCCCTGCCCTCCTTACAGAGAGAAACGTCAACCCCTTGACACATATTCCAGGGGTTTCACCCTCCATCATGTGCAAAGGTTCTTTTGTGTCCTAAGCCCAACCTCCCACCACACTGCAGCCAGTCAGCACTCTCCTTGGCTAGAGCACAATCTGTAAGTCAAAAGTACAACTCCTAAGCATTAAGCGTCATCCTCGGCCACGATGCTGCCTGCCCTTGCTGAATATATTTCTATAGATTTGTCAGGGAAGCAAAAGCTACTGTACAAAGTCATTACTGTACAGCTGGAAAAAGAGAGGTAAAAGCCAAGCAGGAAAATATATGACCACTGTTGCCTGCCCAGAATGTGCCCTTGAAGGAACGACAGTCATACTGTGCTGTGTCAGTTTGAAATGAACAAAACACAATTGGAGAGAGAAAGAGATATAGGAAAAAAGCAAACCCCAAGTGAATGTGCTGAGCTACTGAAAACTTGAAATGGCTCCACCTTCTCCATCAGAAAGCCTGCCCAGACAACTCAACTAGATCTGCAGGTCAGAATAGAGCTGGGGTGACTTTGTGAATGGGTGTGTATAAGGGTGGAGCGAGACTATATTTATTTTTTTACAAGAGCGTGGTGCGGTGATTAGTGTTGGTCTAGGTCCCGGAAGACACCTGGTTTCAAATACCCATTCAGCCATAAACAAAGCTCACTGGCTATGACTTGGGGCCAGTCATTTCATTTCATGTATTATATTTCTATGCCACTTTTCACTCACACGAGTCACAAACAGTAACAAAGAAAAACACCACAACCACCACATGAATCACATAAAATAGTAAACAAATCATCAGTAAAACAATTACAAATCTTCAGCAAAACAACCACCTTCTATAAAACACTATTAACAAAAAACCTAAAAAATAAGCTAAACAGCACAAGAAAAGTCGTAACATTCACAAAGCATTACAGCACTCTTTATCCACAAAACAGTACAGTGGTACCTCTACTTACGGACGCGATCCATTCCGGGGTGCTGTTCGCACCCTGAAAAGTCTGTAAGTAGAGCTCTGCTTCTGCGCGTGCTGCAATAGAGTGCTCATGAGCATGTGCAAAGTGCGCTGAATGCTTCTGCGCATGTGCACGCGGTGAAACCCAGAAGTACAGTGGTACCTCAGGTTACATATGCTTCAGGTTACATACGCTTCAGGTTACAGACTCCGCTAACCCAGAAATATTACCTCGGGTTAAGAACTTTGCTTCAGGATGAGAACAGAAATTGTGCTGCGGCGGCGCGGCAGCAGCAGCAGGAGGCCCCATTAGCTAAAGTGGTGCTTCAGGTTAAGAACAGTTTCAGGTTAAAAACCGACCTCCGGAACGAATTAAGTAGTTAACCCAAGGTACCACTGTGTACACTTCTGGGTTTGCCGGGTTCACTACCAAAAAATCCGCAACATAAACCTAATGCAACTTGAGGTATGACTGTATTAACAATATTAGCAAACCAACAACCAAAACCAAACTAAGCACTGCTGAATTCACACGCACTCTTGTCACCCACATGACTCATAGTCTTCCATTCAGTTCATCAAAAGATGCATACACATAATGCCAGTGGCAGAAACTCCATTCTGAGGGCTCCTAGAGCTGGAAGTAGTGCTGGATTTACATATAAGTTAAATAAGCTATAGCTTAGGGCCCCACTCTCTTGGCCCCCCCAAAAAAAATTTAAAGGAAAAAAAACCTGGATGTACATTTCCAAAATATAAGATAAAACACAAATAAAATAAAACCTACATACAGCAACAGTGTTTTGTGTTGTGTAGTAATGAACCTCGCCTGCTAGTCCGCTCCCTAAAATATCACTGGTTAGATACCTATTAGGTCCATAAATTACCATATAGCATATATTCAACACAAAAAAGCAACAATTTGTTGTTGACAAAGGGCAGCTGGATTTATAAAGGGCCCCAATACCTTCAGCAGCTTAGGGACTCATCAAACCTAAATCTGGCCCCAGCTGGAGGGTGGGACAAGGCAGGTGGAATAAGCCATTGCCTGATGGTCAGCACAAAGTCCCATTCTCCTCACTGCCTCTCAGTCTAATCTACCTCACACAGTTGTAGTGGGGATTAAAAATAAGGTGTGGGGAGAACCATGTAAGCCACCTTTAGCTCACGGGGTGGGGGGAATGTGGTCTATAATGTTCCACTGCTTTCCAGGCCCCTGCCTGCCTCAATAAGTCTCAGTCTAGAGTAGGGTAGTCAACCTTTTTATACCTACCACCCACTAATGCATCTATCTTGATGGTAAAATTTCCTTACTGCCCCCCAGTGCTCAATGGAAGGAGGATTCAGCTTGTGTCGTAGAACCCCCTACCGCCCACCCACAATCCTGAAATGTCCATTAGTGGGTTGTAGGGACCAGGTTGACAACCCCTGGTCTAGAGGGTGAACAGGCGAGGGCATTCCATTCCATTTTCTCCTTGCTGGCAGGTGTCACCCCATGCCAACATTCCTGTGTGGCTGGCAGTAGGTCCAGGAGCTGCAGCGACATCATGGACTGCTCTTGGGGACCCCTGTAGCAGGGTTGCCATACGTATGGAATGTCCCACGCGTATACAGAATACTGCAGTCAACAGCAGTGCCCAGGTGGAAATCAACAAAAACATCCACAGGAATCCGGACATATGGCACACCATGTGGGCAGTGCCGTTTTTGCCGATTTCCCAGAAAAATAGCTCAAAAATGGCATTTTTGTGTGGTTTTGCAAAAAAAAAGAAAGGCGAATGGCAAGAGTAGGCAGTGAGGGTGAGTGGCAAGAGCAAAGGCAATGGAGCATCATAGTGGGGCGGTGTCCTTGATTTTGCATAGAAAAAGTTGGATGGTATGCCTGCCTGCTGTCTCACAACTTGATGAGAAGACCTCCAAGCGGACTTGGGCTGTTTCCCTGCTTTTGTCCTACTGTGCATTTCCTACAACTGCTGCTGCTTCTATCCAGGACCTCATTTTGCTCCATCTTGGTGCAAAACTTACTAGAAGAGGAATGAAGGACAACAAGGTGACCCCAAGCTTGGAATCCTGAAATGACAACCCCAAGGAACTGGTTAAACTTTGCCAGCCTTTCCTGCCTGAGGCTAGATTTATTGTGGCCAACGGAGAATGTGAAAGGAGGAAAATAATTAGGACAGCAAGAGGGAGAGAAAGCATTGTTTAAATTAATTATGCCACAGACTGCCTCTCACATGGACTCATGTGGTGGGTTTCAGTCTCTGCCAGGTGGCAGGTGGGCTCCACAGGAGACACAAATCCCTCTTCTCCAAGTGTGGGGACGACGACGACACTAAACAAGGACGTTTGTGTTTCTTTCTCAGAGGCAAAGGGAGCTGGGAGGAGTAGGAGGAATAGGATCTTTTCTTTCGTCAGGGCTGAAAATAAAACTGAAATATTGCAATGCCCTCATACAAGTCTACTTGGAATACTGTGTGCAGTTTTGCTTGTGCATCTGAAAAGAGGATCATGAAGAGCAGAAAGGAGCTAAAAATGTTTGGGTGGGGTAGCAATTCTCTTATGAGAGTAGGGTATATTTGTGACTTCTTATTTTGAAGAAAAAAGTATGTAATAGGAGACATGAGAGAGCTGCATTAAGCTAGGCAGGTTGTGGGCAAAGTGGTTAGAGCAAAATTTAGTCATAATGGTTGTATGTCACTTCTAGTGCATGCGTGTGTGTGTATACATACACACACACACACACACACACACACACACACACACACACACACAGAGGCCATTTTTTCATGCATTTTTTTTCACCTGCTCCTGCTCAGTATCGTATTTCAAAAATAATGTGTGAATTTTGGCCAGCACATATTTATTTGTCATCATAATTACGTACGTTCTCACACTCTGAAGTGTCTCTTATTTGACCATTAATTCTAAGCTATTCCTGTGCACTTCCTTGGCTTTTTATTATTCTAAATAAATTTAAAAATCACTTGTTGCCATTTATTTAATACCAACTTTAATATTTTTTTAATAGTCAAGTGTTGAAATAATAAGAAATGGAAGTACTGCCATCTTTACAGCAGAGATCCTATTTGAAAAAGACAAATATATATTTTGCAATTCCAGCAACATGGAACAACATTCTCTATACTAAGGTTCATAGTTATTTATTTACCCAATGGCTTATTTACCCAATATCTATATGTTTCTTGTAATTGTTTTTTTTCCATGCATCTGCTATATTTATGCCTACAAATTCTGTTTTATTCCATTTATTTAAGCTGCATTCTGTCATTCTACCATATGCTAAGATTAGTTTTTCTACTTCCATTAAAGAAATGAAGGGATAATCCAGAATTAATATTATATTATCTGCATATAGCTTGATTTTCTCCTCTTTGTCTTAAATTTTCATTCCATGTATATTATCATCGTATCTTAAACTGATTGTCATGGATTCTACAGCTAACACAGACACAAAGTGGTGATAAAGGGCACCCCATCTGGTGCCTTTAGCTAAATTAAAGATTTTTGAAACTATCCCATTTGTATGTATTTTAGTACTTGGATCTGTATAAAAAGCTGTTACTCATGAAGTAAAAGAATCCCTTAAATTAAACCTTCTCAAAGAAAAGAGCCATTCAATATTATCAAAGGCTTTCTCCGCACCCAAAAGAAGCAAGTTTCCTGTTTAATATTACAAGTGTGATCTAAGATATGTATGATCTTATGAATATTATTGTTCATCCTTCAACCCTCCAAAAGCTAGATTGATCCAAGTTTATAAATGTACCAATTATAGTATTCAAACCTTTTGATAAGATTCCAGTAAAAATCTTGTGATCGATATGCTTGTAACTAATGAAGAATCCTCAACTTCTTAGGGAATGGCAACTGTATATGCTTCTTTTCATGATTCTGGGATTCTCTTCCTTTCCATAATTAAATTTATTGTTTTAGCTAAAGGTTTGGCTAACAATGAAGAACTCTAGGCCAATGGTTGCCATCAATTTGATTTGAACTGATTTAATAATGAATTGATTTTAGAATGCTGTATTATTTTACTGGTATTAGCCACTCTGAGACCGGCTTCGGATGGGGAGGGCGGGATATAAATAAAAAAATATTATTATTATTATTATTATTATTATTAAGATAGTTTTTGTATATATATGAATAGATAGATGTAGAGATAGATAGATAGATAGATAGATAGATAGATAGATAGATAGATAGACGATAGATATATTTCTGTAAACACATTTTGGAGCTTTGCTTAAAATAAAAACAAAAATCATTGTGTCTTATATTTCAGTCCCTGAAATCAGCAGTTCTAAATTAAGTTTATCTGTTAAAGTAAAATTTGGGATTTTTATGTCTGAAAGAGAAGCTGAGCTATATCCCTTGGTTCAGTTTTGTTTAGTACAGTTTTGATTAGATATCAAGGAAATAAACAAATACCTGACTTTTAGAAGACATCTGAAGGCAACCCTGGATTAGGAAATTTTTATTGTCTAATGTTTTACCATTTTTTATGTGCTGTAAGCCACCCAGAGTGGCTGAAGAAACTGTGCCAGATGGGCAGGATATAAATAATAAAATTATTATTATTGTTATTATTGTTGTTATTATTATTATTATTATTATTATTATTATTATTATTAATATATATTTAAAATCCACTTGCAATTTCATCATTAGATGTTGTAAATCCTCCTCTTTCTTTACAGGGGGTGTCAAATACTTTACTGTCCCTTATTTAGTTGAGGAGCAAACAGTTTCCCATCTTCATTTCCCTCTTCAAATAAAACTTATATGTATTTAGCAAAGCTTTTGCACATACTTAGTTTGTTTAAGTTACTACTTGTCTTCTTTTGTTTTGTTACCAATTTGGTAATTTCCTCTATTAAATTTGTTCTATTCCTGTCCCAAATTCTCTTATAATCTGCTCCTAAAGCTGTCAATTGATCTGTAATGAATGCTTTACTTGCATCCCAAACTGTTGTTGCAGAGAGCCTGTCAGATTCATTTAAAAGAAACAAATTTATCAATTCTTCTTGGCATTTGTTCATTACTTCTGAATTTTTAAAGGAGAAAATCATCTGACCTCCACTGAACACACACACACACACACACACACGCCATTTCCATGTCTCCCTGATACTAAGAGGTTATGATTTGCATAGAGATTTGTCTCTGCTTTTACACTATACAACTCTTTATATTATATTAGGGGTCATTTACAGTATATCATTGCTATTCTTAAATGTGATAAATGTGAGGTGGAATAAAATAAATAGTCCCTTTGATCTTTATAATAGTGTCTCCAAGATTCAGTTAACATAAAGACTTTCTTGTTGGTTCCCACAATACCTGCTAATTTCCCAGATTGTTCATTTTTACTTGTAAAATCAATCTCATTTATTGATTTCTCACCCATGGTATCATATAATATCACTTCTAGTAATAATCAATATTATATTAATCAATATTCTATCTATCAGTATTAGAAGCACACACTGATTTCAATATCTTTTCTCCCAATGGACCTGATAAATTTAAAAAGAATATTTCCACATGCCATTCATTATTTTTCAAATACACTGACATCCCTCTAGCCCTTTTCATACCACATGCTATGTACCATAATCCAAGAAATCAATTTTTAATAAGTTCTCACATTTTAATATGAGTTTCTTGTAAGCAAATTACATCTGCTTTTTCCTTTTTTAAACTTGAAATTCTTTTCTTTATGTCACATTATTGATATATTGAACACTAGTGGTAATTGTCTTCCTACTCCTGGCTCTGGTTAGTAGTCCTCAAGATTCTAATAAAACAAAGCTGAAAATTTGCCAGCCCCTGGGCTAAGGAACTGGATTACAAGAGATAAAAAGTGGAAGAAAGATAGATTGTGCAGAAGTTAGTGGGGGGGGGGACTCTGCTTTGAGTGACCAACACATTCTCTTTGCATCTGTCACACGTCTGCTAATCAGGGGTGTCAGCGAGAACAATAGATTGTCACATGTCTCACACCTTGAAAAGAGCAGCAAGGGCACTAGTGAATTGTGGGTAAGGGATTCTCTTCAGCACAGCACCTGCCAAGGGGCTTCATTTGACCCAACCACCTCCCTCCAGCGTTTTCATTCTGGCTTGCTGTCAGTCCTTTGACTGAGAAGTAACCGATGCCTTTATTACACATGCCGGTGTTGTGCAATCGTTCATATTCATTTTCATTCTCTTTCTGTAGAAGCAGGAAATCACCTTTCATCCTTTCCTCCAAAGATATTTCAAAACCAGCCCTTGGGATTGTTGGCTGCCTGAAACTGACGGGCATTAATTGCGCCTGTTTTGTCAGGCGAGAAAATTAGAGCCTGCAGACCTGGGAGCAGCATGCCATTGTCCTTGTATGTAGTCTGCTGGCTTTCTGACATGTTTGCCTTTATCCTGCCTGCCAATCCTAGAGCCAAAGAAAGCACTAGCCTTTGGTGTCAAACTCAAAGCCCTTCTTCCTCCTGCTATGCAGATGTTTCCAACTTCTGAGACATCATGAAAGAGAATGAAAAAGCCATGGGGAAACTATTCAGGCAGAAATTTGAATATTTTCCACCACTCTCCAGTGTGTCCTCCATTGAGTATGGTCCTTAGTGCGGTTCTTCTGTTCTGGACAAACCAGTTTTGCCACTGAGTTATCCCCTTGGAGGCATCCAGCATTTGTTCCAGGTACATATGCTGCTCTCCAGGGTGCTGTCTGGATATGTCCTTGTACTCATATCCACCTGAAACACTGAACCTGTTTGAGTCCTACATTAATGTTATGAGTCAGGTAAATCTGCACTATCCCCTTCTGTGAGTCATCCTCTGCCGGGGGCACTGATTGGCTGGGGCACAAGAACAGAAGAAGAACCCTGTAGCTGGATCAGGCCAATGGCTGATCTAGTCCAGTATCCTGCTCTCACAATGGCCAATCAGCTTCCTATGGGAAACCCACAAGCAGGATTTGAGCACAATACTGTGGTCTCCAGCAACTGGTATTCAGGCCATTGCTGCCTCGAACATCATGGCTAGTAGTAACTGATAGCCCTCTCCTCCATGAATTCATCTTGATCTCCAGCAGGTCGACCAGATTCTTATAATAGGTTCTTACCTCCAGAATGTATTTTGGGATGTCCTTGTAAATTTGCACAGAAGCATTTTCAATCTGAAGAGTTCTCTGGTAATGCAAGTTTAGTATTTTATCTCTTTCCTCTTTAGATCTCAAAGTTATCAGACAATCCCTTGGAATCTTCCTGCCTTGCCTTCTGCCCAATCTGAAGGCAGTTGTTATCTTGAATTCTTCTTCCTCTGGGTTTACCTGCCAAAATTCTGAAAGTTCTTTTGTGAGAAAGTCCACTAGGTTGTCCCCTTCACTTTCAGGGACCAATCTAAGTCTTAAATTCTTCTCCTTCCTCTGCATCTCCCACAAAGACAAGGCCACCTCATGTTGGTCAAGCTTCATACAAACTGGTATTAAGTTTTCCTGTGTGGTTTCTGCAGTAAATTTAGCTTCTTCTGCAATTTTTCGGATTGTAGCGTTTTCTTGAACCAATTTATTTATAGTTTCTGTATTAGATGTGATGCTTTTGGTATTTAAATCTAATTTTGTTGTAAGTTCTGTCAGTTGTTTGGTATTTTCCGTGCTCTGCTTTGTCAAGTTTTCTAAAGATTCATTTATTTTAAGTAGTGCTTGTGTCACTGAATCCATGAATACACTTATTCCTTTCTCCTGTCCAGCTGCGCCTGTTGGCAATAAGCCTGATATTGAGCCCCTTTTCTTTTGTGCAGCTTTAGCTTTAGATCTTGTTGCTATCTCTTCTGCGGAGCCACTCATGTCCCAAGGTCGTTCCCACAGGAACAGCTCTTAAGTGGAAAAGTCCAGTGACTTGTTTTTTGACAGTCTATGTTACAACTGTTACCTTTCAACCCTCTAGAGGGAGCAATTCAGTGTGTCCAATAAGCAGAAGAAACAAAGAAACCAAAAGCCCTCAGAGGGAGAAAGTTTTTAACAACAATCTTTCAATCTTCTAATTGCAACAATGTTATTTCTGTAGAGTCCCAAAAAATATATCCAATAAAGTCTCCGCTTTGCAGCAGGTCTTATCTGACAGTCCCCTGTCAAAGTGCTTCACCCAGGCAGTCTGTTCCCAGAGTCAGAGACAGCAGAAATTTTTCCCTTAAATTTTCTCTCATGCAGGTTAAGCCAAATTCCCTTTTCTTCCCCCCCGCTCCTGCTTGCTGGGGGGGGGGGGGAGTTAAAGTTCAATGTCAAAGTTAAACTGTTCAAAAAGTTCAAAGTTGCTTTTCCTTCAATTGCAGCTTTCTAATTCCGTTGCTTTAAGAATCATGCAATCCGGGGGAGGCAGACTTCCTTTATTTACCGTCCCCGATTTCAGCCAAATTTCAAGAAATTTTTATAGTCCCAGTAAGGTTTCCAATCCTACTTACGGGTATTCAATTTCAGTCCAAATTTCAGGAAGGAATCGGCGCTCTCCGCCTATGGCGACGCGGCTTCACTCCACGGGCTGGGTAGCGACTCTCAGCACCGCACACACCCCCGATGCCACTCCGGAGCCTTTAAAAAGGCTCCTTAACAGTAAAGGGGGCGCAAATGGTGCCCACCGAGTCTCCTTGTTCACAGGCTTCCGCGCCTGTGATTTTAGGGGTCCCCGCTTCACCGTAGTGGTCAGACCCGAACTCGTGAAGCAGTCCTCCTCCGGAGATCGAAGGGAGGACCGCCATTAAGCGCTGGCGCCAACCGGAAGAACAACATACCTTTTAGGTGGGAATTTCCACAAGGTTTGTCTTTTAACTTCAAAGGAAAGAAAGTTAAAATAAGAACAGTGCAAGATAAAGAACAATTCCTGGACAGAAACGAGGAGGACCTTCTGAAAGGAGTGCTAGAATCGACCTCTGAAACAGATCTTGGAAACCTGACATTTGGACTTAAGTCACCTACGGAAGAAGAACAGCTGCAGGGAGCAGCTGGAGGTAACTAATTAATAATGTCTCTGCAATTTCTAACCTGGAACTGTAATGGACTGAATCTTCCCAGAAAAAGGCGTGAGGTTTTTCACATTTTGAAAAGAGAACAATTGGATTGATTTGCTTACAAGAAACCCACGTGACAAGGGCACATAGAAGATTGCTTATAAATAAAAGATTAGGACAGGAATTTATTTCATCAGACAAAGTTAAGAAAAGAGGAGTCGTGATCTATGCAAAGGAGAAATTGGCCCCAAAATTGATTTTTAAAGATGAACATGGAAGAATTTTGGCAATTGAGATACAAATCCAAGGAGAAAAATTTTTGACAGTTGGCATTTATGCACCAAATGAAGGGAAGGCAGAATTTTACAAGAAATTGCATGAGATATTAATGGACTATCTGGATTATAAGGTGATTTTGTTAGGAGATATGAATGGCGTGGTTTCTACTAATATGGACAAAGCACAAAGACAGGTGGTTTCTAAGGACGGGAGACTACCTAAGACTTTCTTTGAAATGACTGAAAATATGGACTTAATTGATATCTGGAGAACAAGAAACCCTCTTGAGAGAGAGGGAACATTCTTCTCAGAGGCACAGATGACATGGACAAGAATAGATCAAATATGGACTACTAGTGGAATGGCTCCAAAGATAAAAAAAGTGGAAATCTGCCCAAAGACATGCTCCGACCACAACGCAGTAAAGATGGAAATGAAATTAACAACAGCTGGTTCCTTCAGATGGAGAATGAATGGCACCCTATTCAGAGATGTTGAGAAGGAGAAAAGAAATTGAGGTCTAAACCAAAGTCTCATGAGATTTTGAGAGAAATTAAGTTTTATCAGATGCAGTACATGGAATTGATGAACCAGGAGATAGAATGGAAAATTAAGCAAATGAGACAGAGGACATTTGAATCAGCGGACAAATGTGGGAAACTTCTAGCATGGCAATTGAAGAAGAGACAGAAATTGAACACAGTCACAAACTTGGAGGTGGATGGAAAGAACATTTTTAAACCAAATGAGATCAGCAACTGTTTTCAGAGCTATTTCAGAAGATTATATGCACAGGGGCTGGAAAACGAAGGAGATATAGAAGATTTTCTTAAGAAATATGGATTACAAAAAATTTCGCAACAAAGTATGTTGGTTTTAAATGAGAAAATAACAGATCAAGAAATAGAGGGTGCCATTCAAAATATGCAACTAGGGAAATCTCCACGACCAGATGGACTAACCTCCAGATACTACAAAGCATTGAAGGAATGGTTAATACAGCCGCTTAAGGAGGTTTGTAATGAAATATTAGAGGGGGAAAAGGCACCTGAATCGTGGAAAGAAGCTTTTATTACACTTATACCAAAGACTGAAACTGAAAAAATCAGATCAAGAACTACCGCCCGATATATCATTACTTAATGTGGATTACAAAATATTTGCTGACATTTTAGCAAAAAGACTGAAGAGGGTGTTGGTGGAGGAGATTCACAAGGACCAGGCAGGCTTTCTCCCAGGAAGACATTTATCAGACAATGTAAGGAATATAATTGACATTATGGAACTGCTGACTGTAAATATTAATACAAAGGCAGTTTTAATTTTTGTGGACGCGGAGAAAGCCTTTGATAATATTTCTTGGAACTTTATGAAGAAGAATCTCCATGGGATGGGGGTAGGCCAAAGGTTTGAAAATGGTATAGGTGCAATATATTCTGAACAAAAGGCAAAGTTAATTGTAAATAATGTGGTTACTGATGAACTTTCTATAGAAAAAGGGACACGGCAGGGGTGCCCAATATCCCCATTACTTTTTATATCAGTCCTGGAGGTTTTGTTGAATATGATCAGGGGGGACCAGCTGGTAAAAGGAGTACAGGTCGGAGCCAAACATTACAAATTGAAGGCATTTGCAGATGACCTAGTATTGACTTTACAAGAGCCAGACACTAGTACAAAAAGAGTTTTAGAGTTAATTCAAGTTTTTGGTCAGGTGGCAGGATTTAAGTTGAACAAACAAAAAACTAAAGTTTTGGAAAAAAATTTAACAAATGTTGAAAGAGAGAGTTTTCAAAATGAAACTGGGTTAACGGTGGCAAAGAAAGTAAAATATTTGGGGATTAACATGACATCTAAAAATGTGAATTTATTTAAAGACAATTATGACAAATGTTGGACAGAGGTAAAGAAAGATCTAGAAATATGGTCGAACTTGAAGCTTTCCTTGTTAGGCCGAATCGCAGTGATCAAAATGAATGTATTGCCTAGAATGTTATTTTTGTTTCAGACATTACAAATTGTGGATAAACTAGACTGTTTCAAGAAGTGGCAGAAAGATATATCCAAATTTGTCTGGCAGGGCAAAAAGCCCAGAATAAAATTTAAGATACTTACTGATGCAAAAGAAAGAGGGGGGTTTGCCCTGCCGGACTTAAGACTGTACTATGAATCGGCAGCTTTCTGCTGGCTGAAAGATTGGCTACTTCTTGAGAATGCAGACATTCTGGATTTGGAAGGATTCGACAATAGGTTTGGTTGGCATGCATATGTATGGTATGACAAGGTTAAAGTTCACATGGGTTTCAAAAACCATATTGTTAGGAAAGCATTATACAATGTTTGGATTCGATATAAGGATTTGTTGGAAAATAAAACTCCTAGGTGGTTATCACCAATGGAGGCTAAGGAGGTGAAGAAACTTAATATGGAATCTAAATGGCCAAAATATTTTGAAATTTTAGAACAAGAAAGTGGCAAATTCAAATTACAGAGTTTTGAGAAAATAAAGTCCAAGGTACGAGATTGGCTCCATTATTACCAAATAATGGAGACTTTTAAACAAGACAGGAAAATTGGCTTCCAGGTGGAGAAATCGAAATTAGAAACAGAATTGTTAGAACCCAATACTAAGAATTTATCAAGAATGTATAATCTGTTGCTGAGGTGGAATACAATAGATGAGACAGTCAAGTCAGCTATGATTAAATGGGCACAGGACATAGGTCATGACATTTTGTTTGCTGACTGGGAACAGTTATGGACCACCGGTATTAAATTTACGGCATGTAATGCCCTAAGAGAAAATATTATGAAAATGATTTACAGGTGGTACATGACCCCAGTCAAGCTTGCGAAGATTTATCATCTGCCCAATAATAAATGTTGGAAATGTAATGAGACTGAAGGCACCTTCTTTCACCTTTGGTGGACCTGCCCAAAGATTAAAGCCTTTTGGGAAATGATTTATAATGAAATTAAGAAGGTACTTAAATGTACTTTCCATAAGAAACCAGAGGCATTTCTCTTGGGCATGGTCGGCCAATTGGTGTCAAGGAAGGACAAGACTTTTTTTATGTACGCCACTACAGCAGCAAGGATTCTTCTAGCAAAGTATTGGAAGACACAAGAACTACCCACACTGGAAGAATGGCAGACGAAAGTGATCGACTTTATGGGACTGGCAGAAATGACTGGCAGAATCCGTGACCAAGAGAAAGAGACGGTGGAGGAAGACTGGAAGAAGTATAAAGTATATCTTAAGGACTGTTACAAAATTGAGGAGTGCTAAAATGTCAAGGGGAAGGAAGACGCAGAATTACAGCTGAAATTGTTTGATGATTTAAGGTGAAATTGAGAAAGATAATAAGTTTAAATTTAATTGGCAAAAAGGGTTGCTGAAAAACTGTAAAATAAGGATGCAAAAAGGGTGAGGTATGGGGAAGTCCGAGAAAGGAGGTTTATGAAAATGAGGTTAAGAAATTATATTTGTATGTTTGTTTGTATTTGTTGATGTTTGCATGTTGTTGTTGACTTGTCTTAAAATTGGAAAACTAATAAAAAAATTTAAAAAAAAGAATTCATCTTGATCTCTTTGAAAGTCATCTGGGTTGGTTGCCATCACTGCCTCCTGAGTACTTTCTTCTGTCTGTCCTCCTGAATCTTCCAACATTCAGCTTCATTGGATGTCCACAGCTTTTCCCACCCCAGGTTCAGCTGCATTCCTCAAACTGCCTCCAGTGGAACACATTTCCAGATACAGTCAAGCCTCAGCTCCCGAACACCTCCATTTTGGAAGATTTCAAAAACCTGGAAGTAACTGCTCTGGTTTTCAAACGATTTTTGGAAACCGAACAGCTTCCAGGGCGTTTTCTTCTTTATTCTCTACTGAGTTTGCCGTCCGCCCTTTGATCCTTGGTTGCTGAATGTTTCGGAAGTCGAATGGTCTTCCAGAATGGATTACATTTGACAGCCAAGGTTTGACTGTATCCACAACCATCCACTGGAATTTTCAAAAGATGTGGACTTGATTGCATCTCCTTGGTAGCAACAAGTGCATAGAACTTCTATTTCCATGGATTGTTCAGCATGATATATTTGTGGGCTGGGAGAAGAAATGTGGGTGGCGAATCTATGCACTACGTATTAAGCAGTAGCACTGTTTCTGAAGAATAGAGTCAGTTCTTTGTTAATTATCTCAGAACAATCTGGTGTTTATCTAATATTTTTAAAGTGTCAGGGGGATAAATGCAGGAAGGGAAAATTGCAAGACAGAATATTTACTCACGCAGAAGGCCAAATCTTAGTTTCTTGACTGGTGGGAATAACTTAATAAGCTGAAGATATTAATGTGATTGCCAACATAACTGTGGTGATATAGGGGGCAGAGCTGGCAATGCTTAGGTTCTGAGAATTCTAAACTTAACTAGCAAAACAAGCATTGTCAATCAAAGACCAGAAGACTCTGCAAATCAATGGAATGGCTGTGTCTGTGGGTTGGCATCTTTGCCGTCAGACGGCCCCCGTGCCCTTCTGCACTTCCTGCTGGGCTAAATTTTCATGTGCAGTAACGACACTTGCAACCCCATCACCAATGGCTATCTGAAGATGCATTGAAGTATTATGAGAAAAGGTCCAGAAAACAAGATTTATGGGAATTGGGCATGTTTAGCTTGGAAAAGAAAAGACTGAGAGGTGATATTATAGCCATCTTCAGATGAAGATGGAGCAAGCTTGTTTTCTGCTGCTCCAGAGGAAATTCCAACTAAACATTAGGAAGACATTCTTGACAATAAGAGTTGTTCAGCAGTGGAACAGATTCCTTTGGAAGGTAATGGATTCTCCTTCATTGGAGGTTGTTTTTAGCAGAGGTTGGACGGCCATCTGTCAGAGATTCTGCAGCTTTGATTCCTGCAGAGCAGGGGGTGGGGACCAGATGACTCTGGGAGTCCCTTCCAACTCTACAATTCTCTTGTTCTACATCCCAGGAAGAGTTTTGCCATCTTCACTCTGTGCATGCTATCTGTGATGTTCCCAAGTCACACCTGGCCTCTACTTCCCTCTCTCCCATGCTCTGCTTCCTGCTTGGAACTGATCCCCTCTGAGTCCTGCCCAGGCTTACCTTCCAGGTTTGCTTGACTACAAGCCCCAGGATGGGATTCCGCTCAACACAGCAAATGGGAAACGACATGTAAATTTGCAGGGTTGAGCTAACAAAACTCACAACACTGTAATCTTTATAGGGGAAGGAGTTTGTGTGAATTCTCTGCTTCATTGATCTTGTTGAGGCCTGTTCATCACTGATGCCACCCTGACTGACATGGGTTCTGGTGAATAGGGAACAACACTTTGGGCTGTAGATCTAGACATTTTCACTGTGTCTCATGACACCTTGGTGATAATACATTAGAATTCTGTGTATATAATTTTTAAATGGATAGGGTACCCTTTTTGTAGGCTTTCATCAGGGGATGGAGCACCTGTTTTGTTGTTGTTTAGTCGTTTAGTCGTGTCCGACTCTTTGTGACCCCATGGACCAGAGAACGCCAGGCACTTCTGTCTTCCACTGCCTCCCGCAGTTTGGTCAAACTCATGCTGGTAGCTTCAAGAACACCATCCAACCATCTCGTCCTCTGTCGTCCCCTTCTCCTTGTGCCCTCCATCTTTCCCAACATCAGAGTCTTTTCCAGGGAGTCTTCTCTTCTCATGAGATGGCCAAAGTATTGGAGCCTCAGCTTCAGGATCTGTCCTTCCAGTGAGCACTCAGGGCTGATTTCCTTCAGAATGGATAGGTTTGATCCTCTTGCAGTCCATGGGACTCTCAAGAGTCTCCTCCAGCACCATAATTCAAAAGCACAATTCTTCGGCCATCAGCCTTCTTTATGGTCCAGCTCTCACTTCCATACATCACTACTGGGAAAACCATAGTTTTAACTATACGGACCTTTGTCAGCAAGGTGATGTCTCTGCTTTTTAAGCTGCTGTCTAGGTTTGTCATTGCTTTTCTCCGAAGAAGCAGGCATCTTTTAATTAAGTGACTGCTGTCACCATCTGCAGTGATCATGGAACCCAAGAAAGTAAAATCTCTCACTGCCTCCATTTCTTCCCCTTCTGTTTGCCAGGAGGTGATGGGACCAGATGGGACCAGATGGGCCATGATCTTAGTTTTTTTGATGTTGAGCTTCAGACCATATTTTGTGCTCTCCTCTTTCACCCTCATTAAAAGGTTCTTTAATTCCTCCTCACTTTGTGCCATCAAGGCTGTGTCATCTGCGTATCTGAGGTTGTTGATATTTCTTTCGGCAATCTTAATTCCATCTTGGGATTCATCCAGTCCAGCCTTTCACATAATGAATTCTGCATATAAGTTAAATTAGCACGGAGACAATATACAGCCTTGTTGTGCTCCTTTCCCAATTTTGAACCAATCAGTTGTTCCATATCCTGTTCTAACTGTAGCTTCTTGTCCCACATAGAGATTTCTCAGGAGACAGATGAGGTGATCAGGCACTCCCATTTCTTTAAGAACTTGCCATAGTTTGCTGTGGTTGACACAGTTAAATGCTTTTGTGTAGTTAATGAAGCAGAAGTAGATGTTTTTCTGGAACTCTCTAGCTTTCTTCATAATCCATCACATGTTTGCAATTTGGTCTCTGATTCCTCTGCCCCTTTGAAATCCAGCTTGCACTTCTGGGAGTTCTTGGTCCAGATACTGCTTAAGCCTGCCTTGTAGAATTTTAAGCATTTTTAGCAGTGCTTTCTAAGGCCCATTTGACTTCACTCTCCAGGATGCCTGGCTCAAGGTCAGCAACCACACTACCTGGGGTGTACAAGACATCCATATCTTTCTGGTATAATTCCTCTGTGTATTCTTGCCACCTCTTCTTGATGTCTTCTGCTTCTGTTAGGTCCTTAGCACTTTTGTCCTTTATTATGGTAATCTTTGTACAAAAAGTTCCTTTCATATCTCCAATTTTCTTGAACAGATCTCTGGTTTTTCCCATTCTGTTGTTTTCCTCTGTTTCTTTGTATTGCTCGTTTAAGAAGGCCCTCTTGTCTCTCCTTGCTATTTTTCGGAAATCTGCATTCAATTTCCTGTATCTTTCACTATCTCCCTCGCATTTTGCTTGCCTTCTCTCCCCCGCTATTTGTAAGGCCTCGTTGGGCAGCCACTTTGCTTTCTTGCATTTCCTTTTCATTGGGATGGTTTTTGTTGTTGCCTCCTGTATAATGTTACAAGCCTCCAACCATAGTTCTTCAGGCACTCTGTCCACCAAATCTAAAGGTGGCTGTGCTTTGAAGGAAGCAGGGGCAAATTGCTCCCCATCCTCTTTTGGCCAGGAGGTGGCGGGCAGGCGATTGAGGCTGGCAGAATGGCAGTTTTTTCCTAGAGCAGGAAGGAATAGCTGAGTTCCAGCAGGGTCCCTGGGGAAAGCTTGCCTCCCTTTCCCTTGGCTCTTCCCAAAGTGGAAAATGCACTTTATCCTCTGCATTTTAAGTTCTGGAAACCGAACCTTGAATTTCAAGAATTTGACAAATGAGCTGTGTGTTTTCAGATGCTGACTTAAAACTTAAGAGTGTGAGAGTGTTCTCCCCCCCCCCCTGTTGGTTTTCAGTTCTAACATGATCCTGTTGGCTGCTCAGGTCAGCACACAAAATAGTTAGCTCATCATAAACAGCTGTGCATCCAGCACAAAAAAGCATTGTCTAGGCTCTGGCTGATGTTTCAGTAGCAGAGGATGCACATGCAAGGAGACAAAGGCTAGGTACACATTAGAACAGAGGTTCCCAAACTTTTTTGGGCCACACTTGGTTCTATAATTTCATCACTAGTGCCCCCTACCCTGCCTTAAAAATAATTATCAGAATAGCTATTTGCACAATCCACTAAGAAGAAACACAATAAAATTCAAAACAGTAACAATTAATTAATAGAGCTGGAAAGAACCATGAGGGTCATCTAGTCCAACCCCTTGCAACACAGGAATCTTTTCCCCAACATGAGTGTCAAACCCATGCCCTTGCGATGCTGCACCAACTGAACTATCCAGGCAAAAACATGGTCTCAACAGAACTAGAAACAGTTTTCCCTAATTTTTTAAAGCATTTTTTAAAGAACCCAAATCAACAGAAGCATTATTGAATTAGTGAACCTGCAGATGCAAATGGAAGCAAAGCTATTTCAGCTGGAGCCACATGACTCAAATTGTTGCATTAAAACAGCAAAGGAAGGTTGAGAACAGATGTTTCTGTCTTGCTGGTTGGTTCTCACCAGCAAGGCAGGAATGCCAGCAGATGAGGCACTACAAGAGTGCCACAGCCCCTTTGATTGAGGCATCCTTTCTTCAGGCATGGATGCCTGGGAAAGTGTCTGAGTACTCATAAAGACACCCAATTCTCTCTAGCAAGGATGGCCAAATCATTTGCATATTCTGTTTTTATTCTTCCTTCCACCAAGGGGCTCAGGGCTGCATTTATTGTTCTCTTCCATGGATCCACCCCACCTGCCTTTCACCCTCCCAACAACTCCATGAGGTAGGACAGGTTGTGGAATGATGATAGGTCCAAGATTGCCCAGTTAGGATCATGGCTTCATGGGGGATTGTTGTATGAGAGTCTTTCCCAAAACTTGTTAAATTATCCCTGTATTGGGTAAGCCCAACTTTACAGAGGGAAAGCATTAAGACTGGTGCTGACTAGGCAGGTATATTAAATAAGCCCCTAGAGTTTTCCCTCCCACTCACCTTGAGATCACTCTATTTGGTTTGAAGGTGGGAAACTGAGGCAATATGGACTCGTCCAGGCTTACTTGGGCCCTTTTTCTGGGGTCCGTACTTAGCTCTTTATTAGCTTCTTTCTCTCTCTTTTTCTCCAATAACCATGACAAAGAAGAGAAATGGGGGTTGTTTTCCTGAAGGAGGATGCCTCATGCAGGAATGTGAGGGGAAGAACCATCTTCATCCTGTACAGACTCCCATTTGCCAAAACAAGGAGTAAACAACATATTTTTAAAATAAATGCTTTTTTCGAGTGCATGCAGCTGGTTGTTCTTCACCTAAAGCTGATGATAATCTTCTGGTCTCAAGTCATTACAATATTTTCCAGAGCAAAAGGATGATCTAAGAAGGAGATTATCATTCAACAGGCAGCAGAATACTTTAAAACACACACATACACATGAACACGTGAGCATCTTTGGGCAAATACCTATTATTCAAGGGGAAGAAAAGGAGAACGAGGCATTCTTGCCAGTGGAATTGTCTACAAACACAGTCATTTCAAGGGGGTCAACAGCTCTTTCAGGCCTTTAACCCCAAATTACTGACACTCTCATGAAGGTGAACACTGGCCTTTTTTTCTGGCTGGGCCCAGCCTCATCTGAGCTGCACTGGCAATTAGCCTTTCCAGGAAGAGAGAGCTCTAATAGCTGTTTCTTCTAAGTGCCTCATCATGATGGCAAATTAACTGGCGTGTGAGAGAGCAGCATTAGCTCTAATAACATAGCTTTGATACATGCCCTGACCTTCCATCATGGGTGGGAGCGCAGGTCTCCAACCAGAGTTTGCTGCCGTTACAGCCCGGTCTCAAGGAGGCAATTGGGGACGCAAACAGGCCACGGATTCCCAGAGTCCTTTTCTGCATGGCTGAGAGCAACAACAACTTCACCCAGTCTGTGTTCATAGTACTCACCAACTTTTTTAATCTTTTGTGTTGCGAATCAACCCGGGACCTTTTTTTGTAGATGGTATCTAGCAAAGGAGCATGACTCTATATGCTTGCTCCATGGGCAGGAAGGAAGGAGATCCTATTTCATAAATCCGCAGCACAGCACCAAGCTATGGGAGGGCTGCTAGAGGCTCTGCTCCTGTAGTTCCTTATTTGTCATGGACTCCTACACACCCAGAGTATAGTAAAAACCTGAGAGATGACTCGGGGTAGAGGAGAGGTGGCAATTTCTCAGGGACATAATGTACAGAACATTTCAAGCTTCATGGGTTAAAAAAAGGATATTGTTTTCCCCTGAAAGGTGATGGAGTAATGGGTCATAATTGTGCCTACTAGCCCATCTCCAGGAGGAAGGCCACTTCACTTTATATCAGCTGCAGCTCCCATTTATCAAGGGCAGTTCATGGGAAAGCAGCTTAGACTAATTCAGCAAGGAATAAATGGAGGGGTGGAATTGGGAACTGAGCTGGCTGTCCTCTCATAGAACTGTAGAGTTGGAAGGGACCCAACCCCTTGCAATGCAGGAATCATGGGTAAAGATGGCCATCCAACCTCTGTTTAAAAAGAGTCCATCAATGTCCAAGGTATTTCTAGCTGGATTCCTAGTGCCTCTCTCACTGGCTGTTCAAGCCTTGGCCTCTTTCAAGAGCACACTGAGTGGCAAGGAGGACCTGCAGAATCAGCATTCTCCGATCCAAGTTTTTCAAGGGAAAATTGAAGCCATACTTCACCAGATCCAGTGCATTGATTCCAGCTACAAGAGCCCTTGTAAATAACCTCTTTGAGAGGAAGTATCAAGTGTTTTCTCCTCCAAGCCAGGCGCAAGCTAGGAGAAGGTCGACCCCCCCCCAACCCCGAGCTGTTCCAGACTGCAGGAGTAAGCACGTTACTTCTCCTTCATAGTTGCACTTAAGATGCTCATCAGATCAAAGGATGCTATGGCTGCATTTGCATCAATGCACCTTCTAAGCAACTTCAGGTTTTTTTTCCTTCTTCTTCCCGAGCTGTTGTTTCCCTGCTGTCCCCATGTAGTATAGAACATGCCTCCTGTCCTTTACTTCCTCCTCCCATAAAGATCCCCTCCTCCCAGCATTATTGACAGTTGCTGGTTGCCCTGGGAGTAAAGTACAGTAGAGGCTCCCTATTCCCCATAGTCCCACATACTGTGCTTCCTTGTTCAACCCCAATGCCCTTATAATGAGGCTCCTTTTTGGAGTTGGACACCTGAATAATATCTCAGCCCTGAGTGAGCAGGATGGTCCTTTAAAGCACTAGGACAACTAATGACATTAGAGTAACTCTTAGTTGCTGAATTGCTGGAAACATACATATCTAAATGCATGTCTTTTTCATTCAGATCGAAAGTTCCTAACCCCATTCCTATTTATAGGACCTAAGAGTCTGAACTATTTTAAAATCTTTTTTGAGGAGATAAAATTCTGATGAGATAATTCTGAAATTTGATACCTCTGCCACATCAGACACTTTTCTCTCTGCCCTGCATATTGTTGTGGGTTTGAAGGTCAGTCTGGATGATGCCCTGAGACCCTTCCAGTACTTGGGGTCCTGCACCCAGTGAGGATTAGAATTTAGCAGATGAGGTTGCTGAACTGGTCAAAGAAGCATGTATGTAAAACAATGACCTCAGCTGGCCAACTGAGTCCCCTCATTGGCATTGCAAAAGAATGAGCTAGGTTGCTAGAGCCACAACTAAGTGACAATGCCCTGAGGATGATAGTGGGCCTTTCCTCTACCCCCTTCACCTGGTTACTAGACAGGAGAACAATAGATAGAGTGTGTGAGAATTAGCTGGAAAGAGGCTAGAAGCTGGAGACACAGAGACATGCTTGCTTGTGGATCCAAGATTATGACTAATTGAGAAGCAAAATCTGTTGAGATGCTAATGGTATGAGCCCCTCCATCTTATGCTCAGGTTGTATATATGTGTAAATACACCATGTATTCTAAAGACACCACAGTCTCCACTGACCTTTATTCCAAAGAAACCAAACCTGGGAAAAGACCTGGAACCCCTGGATTATCCCACTGCTCCAGGATTGGGGTGGCATGCAACAATATGCCTCTGAATAAAGATTCAAGATTTCCCTTTGCTCACCTCTCACTGTTAAAATGGTTGCATTCTCCTGCTCCTCTCTGTTTTCAAGCAAAATGCTGCAATTCCAGCTGTGGGACTAGAGACCGAATGGCGCTTCCATCCAAGAGGGAAAATGTCAAATTGGCCAGCAAACTCCCCAGAGTGATTAGCTATGCTAAGAGGACATTTTGATGCATGGAAATTACCCCATTTTTGCACCTCTTTCCCACCCCATTGCTGTAGGTGATACATAATGTTTGCTTTTAAAGGTATGTAAATTGCAACTTGGATACAGTTATGTTTGTAATTTGTAGGCTTAGATATGGTTATTTCTGAATTAGCCCACATAAATTTTGAAAAACATGCAGTTAGGTTGACGGAAATTGGACCAGGTTTCCATTCTTAGCACTGTGCTGAGCTAAGCCTTAGCATTTCTCATTTACTACTATTACGAGCAATAATAATAAATAATAAATAAATAATTATTATTTATTCTTGCCCACTCTTCACCCTGAAATCCCAGGGTGGCTTACAATAATTTAAAATAAAACATATAAAACATCTATTAAAAATTTACAATCACAAAAATAGGGAAGATTCTAAGGCCATGGTATCAAAGGTACAGGGGAATTTCTTCACCATTCACCAAAAACTCTATCATGGAGCTGCCTGATGCATCTCTATGGGAAGTGGGTTTCACAGCTTAGGGGTCACCACAGAGACTGCCCTTTCCTGGGCTCCCAGTACCTCCCCAAGCTTCTGAGGGTGGAGAAACTACCAAGAGGACTCTTTCTGTTGCTCTAAATACTCCCGCTGGAGATGGGAAAAGGCTCACCCTTAAAACTGGATACCAAAACCAGAGATGGCAATGGCACCCTGAGGACTTCCTCTCCATAGCAGTAGTATGATGATGATTTATCATTTATGTAGGCACCTAAAAATTACTAAGCACCATGTACAGATTAAAACCAAGACAGCACTACTCCTCAGATTAAATCACTGGCCAAAGAACTTTCAGAATCTGCGCCTTTTGTGCATCCAGAAGGATGGGTTAGGGTTAGGGTTAGGGTTAGGGTTAGGGTTAGGGTTAGGGTTAGGGTTAGGGTTAGGGCTTCCTGTAAAAGCCATCAAGCTGCTACATTGCCCATCTTCAGGTATCTGCTGGTTGGGTGGGGCCCCTTCTAAGTCACAAGGCACTTTCTTGCTTTTGCTGCAATAACAGCAGACGAATGCCGCTCAAGGCTGTCGGATGCCAACCACCACAATGCAGCTCTCTTCCTGGAAGCTGACTTCAGAACTGCCTCGCTGCTTTGCTCTGCTGGACAGCTGCCTTGCCTTACTTGGAAGATTATGAACCTAGCCCCTGTCAACCACCAGAGAAAATACAGCTCAAATTATTCCAAGTCATCCAAAAGGAGATCAACATATCGTAAAAGAGGACGGTTGCCATGAAATACTCCTAGGCTGGACAGCCGTGCTGAGGACACAACATTTTATGCATATATATTGTTTGTTAAAACCCCAACATAACATTTCTCGAAAAATTTCCATTGATGGTGGAAAGTAATGTTGTTGGAAGGGGGGAAGAGGGGAAAAAACCCCAAGGGTTTGAGAGAAGAGATGCCACTCTATAGGCTATTGAGACACATATAGCAACAAGGGGAAGTTATTGTGTTGAAATTGCAGAATCATCTCATGCTGCTATAATAATTACATTAAAACAGGAACTTTGAAAAGCAGCTCACCTTCAGATCACTGGCTGGTTGGTAGGGGGCCATGCTTTGTTTATTTAATCAATGGGGGTGCATGGCTAATGGTTCAGAAAAGTTTGGCTCCAGGCTTAGAGGCATTAATAACTCTTCCATTCAGATGATGAAATTGATCAGCAAGCCTAGCCTATTTGTGAACGATTATTGCAGAATTGCGGGAAGTAAAGTCAATGTATGAAACCAATCCCCACACTCCAACACACACACACACACACACACACACACACACACCATGCAAAGAGATTTGCCTGCAGACTATAAAGCAGAAGATTGGATGGGCAAGATAACAGATCATTCATAACTGTTGGTCAAAATTGCATTGTGGCTATTGAGCGTTTGAAAATGAACTATAAGTAGCGTTTGCTATTGATTTCACTTTTTGTTAGAAACAATAAAGCTGACACATAGAATGGAGGAGAACAGACTGGTATCGATCCTGCTCCCTTTTGAACAACTTCACTGCAGAATTTGAGATCTGATTTTAATGTGGGATTTATTAAGGCTTTTTTTTCACACTCTTCTACAATGCACTCCTTGGGCACAGGTGGTTAGGCTGCATCAAGGATGGAATAAGACCTTCTGAAAAATTGCAGTTTTTGTAAAAGTTTGCCATGAGTGAAACAACTGAAAGCCAAATTGTGCTACATCCACCCTCTGAAGAAGATACAGCAGTGAAGATATTTTGAGAGATGACAAAGGTCTTGAGTGAGCTTCTCCCACCAAGGACCAGCCAGGGCAAACCACTATCATTGTCGTCATCATCACTTTGGCTGTGCACACTTCACACTTCCCTCGGACTCCAGTGCACTCCCACTGCTGGTGTTTGAAGCCATGTACACATGACATTAGCCATAATCCATATCCACCCTGTAGTATCTCAAGGAATACTGCTGTTCGATGTGCTTTCCCACATAAGAACATGAGAAGAGCCTGCTGGATGAAGCCAATGGCCCCTCTAGTTCAGCATACAGTTTCCACAGGAGCCAACCAGATGTCTGTGGGAAACCCACAAGCAGGATTTGAGCACAAGAGCCCTCTCCCCTCCTGTGGTTTCTAGCAAATGATATTCAGAAGCATTGTTCCACCTGACTGTGGAGGCCATCATGGCTAGTAGCCATCAATAGCCCTCTCCTCCATGAATTTGTCTAATCCTCTTTTAAGTCATCTAGGTTGGTGGCCATCACTGCCTCTTGTGAGAGTGAGTTCCATGGTTTAACAATATGCTTCATAAAGAAGTCCTTTCCTTTACCTTAAATCTTAAATCTTACAACATTCAGCTTTCTTGGATGTCAGTGAGTTCTAGCATTATGGGAAATGTGAGGAAAACTTTTCTCTATCTGCTTTCTCCATGCATGCACCATTTTAAAAACTCTTGCTTGCCTTGAAATCAACTTCTATTTGATTTGAAAACCTAAGCTGAGGTATGCACATTTGAGACAGCCATTGCATGAGTCCAGATGACAGCTTCATGAATCGGAGTTGGGAGCGGTAGGGGCAGGAACCAAGCAGGCAATGCACATTGGATGAACACATCCCCGCCCCATCTCTGGTGTGTGCAGATTTGTGCAACTGTGACTTGCAATGCATCAGAAGAGAAACAATCTCACTGCATTTTAAGCCACTGGTGTGTCCATAGTTCCATAACACGGCACAAGATTTGCCATTGCTCTGCTTTTGTGACATTTTCCAGGCACGTGAAGCTTCACTGGCTTGAGAGACCACATATGAGCTTCTGAGCACATAAGGATAGCTTTACTCCAAATCTGGATTTCTGCAGAGTTCAGCTTATAGCAAGCTGAATCTTTGCTTTACTATGGAGCAGAGCCAGCTGTGAACAGACGTGAGCCTTGCCGCTATGAAAGACACACACCCAGAAATAGTCGAGAGAGATACAGCAAATGTGGGCTGAGTTGTAAGCCATGGAGTGAGAGAATTGCAGAACAGTTTCACCCTGTGCTTAATTCTGCAGCACAGAATCATGGAATCACAGAACTGTAGAAGGTACTCAAAGGGTCATCTAGTCCAAGCTTCTGCTATGCAAGAATCACAGCTAAAAAGTCCCTGACAGATGGATCAAGCCTCTTGCCCTGCATTCCTCACTATCTAACAAGGCTGTGTGAATCGGCTCATACTTTGCAAACAATTTTTCCCTCTGTCTCCTCACAATGTTGCAGTTTAAATCAGGTTACGGATTTGATTTATCTAGAGACATCTGCTGTTCCGTGCACGTCCCACTTTGCATCAAGGCAAGCACCACCGTGCTAATAAGATGGCTATTACTTCCATTTGCCTCTGATTCATTCCGCACCCTTCCTTTCGAAACGCACCTATTTGCTTCCACCTCCCCCTCCACTCTTGGATAATAACAAATAGACAGTATTTCACCCATGAAGGGGACCCCATATGCTTATATTCCTTTTCCCCCTCCCCTCCCCTCCCACCTTACAAGAGGCCTCAAAGACCCATCAGTATTTCAGGCCTTCCTTACATGCAAAAAAGAAAGGTAATCACCCTTCACGGGTGAGGCGCTCAATGGGGAGTTGTGTCGCATTATTCTAAATTAAACCAATTCTCTTTCTATTTTTTAGTGCCTGCTGCTGAGGAGGGAGTCAAAAGGTGGGGAGAGTGACTGTAACCCAACCAGGGAGCCTGGCTTTGGCTGCCTTCCAAGGCCGACAGAGGAGCCCTTGCCAGGAAGGAAGGAAGGAAGGAAGGAAGGGAGGGAGGGA
Source organism: Podarcis cretensis (assembly GCF_951804945.1). Classification (NCBI taxonomy): domain Eukaryota; kingdom Metazoa; phylum Chordata; class Lepidosauria; order Squamata; family Lacertidae; genus Podarcis; species Podarcis cretensis. The sequence continues at coordinate 36,595,655 of NC_137177.1, forward strand.
GGGAGGGAGGGAGGGAGGAAGGAAGGAAGGAAGGAAGGAAGGAAGGAAGGAAGGAAGGAAGGAAGGGAGGGAGGGAGGGAGGGAGGGCAAGGGGCATGTGGAATGCACCTCATTCTTCTGACAGGTATATATCCATGTGGCAGCTTCCTTGGCAATATTCTCACACCTGATTCTGTCATTTAGAAGGGTGCAAGGAACAGTCTGAATTGATTGATACAGAATCACAGAATCATATAATTGCAGAGTTGGAAGGGGACTCAAAAGTCATCAGGTCCAACGCCCTGAGATGCAGGAATCACAGCTAAAGAATCTCTGACAGATATCCACCCAACCTCTGTTTAAAAACCTCCAACAAAGGGGAGTCAGCCACCTTCCAAGGTTGTCCATTCCACTGCTAAACAGCTCATACTGTCAGAAAGATCTTCCTAAGGGCTAGTTGGAATCCTCTTTCTTGCAATTAGAATCCACTGGTTTGACCCTATCGTCTGGAGCAGCAGAAAACAAGCTTGCTCCATCTCCCATGTGACAGTTCTTCAGTTACCTGAAGATTGCAATCATATCACCCCTCAGCCTTCACTTCTCCAGGCTAAACATACTCAACTCCCTCAGCCATTCCTTGGTTTCCAGACCCTTGATTATTTGGTCACTGTCCTCTGCACACCTTCCAGCTTGTCAGTATCCTTCAATTGTGGTGCACAGAACTGAACACAGGACTCCAGATGGGGTGCATAAAGCAAATAGATGTGCATGTGGAGCAAAAGGGGGATAATTTCTTTGAAAGCCACCCATATCAAAATCTCCCTGTCTATGAATATTTATAGGTCAAGGAGAAAGCAGGAGTAGAAGCTTCCCCCACAACATACTCAAAATCTATAGGCAGGGATTCGGGGGAACGGGTCATTAACAGCATGAAGCATCTGGATACAGCTGTGGTTTTTAAACCAGGCTTAGGGTGTCTATTATGTTTTACTTGAACTTTGCAAACACTCCTCCATTTTTCTTACAGCTGCCAAGAGAGATGATGCTTGAAAGACTTCTCAGCTGCAGCAATCTGTGGCTGCTGTCCATCCCATAATCCATGCTGTGGCTCTGATCTCATATGGGAGCAAATTATGCACACAGACAGAGATATAGTTTTTGAAGTTTCCACAGCAGCTACTGAAAAGGCAAGCTGTTTTCCAGGGGAGAAAGATATTATTTAATGAAGTGACTAAAATGTCTAACTGGTACACAAAATTAAAAAGCAATCCAGACCCTGCCACAATCCAGGGAGAGAGGTAAGCAAGACACATCAGGAAAGAGGGAAACAAAGGAGAACTGTATCTGAAGAGTGGCTTGGCTTTTCAGTCCGGGATGGAGACCTTCAACGAGCCTTGGCTCTTCAGCATTCCCCTATAATTTTTTTTGTGATGTTCTGGATGTTTGCCTGAAAGCAGTTATTGGCCCACGGTTTAAGAACCAGCATGGTTATAGAATCAAAGAATCATTGAATTGTAAAGTTGGAAGGGACCCCAACCGTTAAGTAGTCCAACCCCCTGCAGTGCAGGAACCACAGCTACAGAATCCCTGACAGATGGCCACCCAAGAGATGTGAGATTGTAACCATCTTCAAATATCTGAAGGGCTGTCACATGGAAGATGGAGCAAGCTTGTTTTCTGATGCTCCACAGGGTAGGGGGTTGGATGGCTATTGGTCATGGATGCTATAGCTGAGATTCTTGCATTGCAGGGGTTGGACTAGGGTTACCAGACGTCCCCGGTTCCCGGGGACAGTCCCCTGATTTGCAAATCTGTCCCCGGACAAATTCCATCCCCGGAATGTCCCCAGATTTGCACATCTGTCCCCGGGAAATGTGGCAGCGGCAGCCTTAGCAGCCCAGAGCCAGCCTGGTAACGCAGTTGGCTCTGGCTGGCTCCAAGCTGCTCTGACTGCTGCTGCCAGCGCCAAAGGGGAACCAGGGACGTCCAGCAGTACAGATCTCCTGCCCCCTTCCCCCTTTGCTTTGACTGATGGAGGAGGCTTGGGAGTTGCGGGTGGGCAGCCATTGCCCAGGAGGGGCACAAGGTGCGTGGTTTCTCTGCCGGGCAAGCTGCAAAGCCCTTCTTTCACACCCTGTGAAACATAAATGTGCAGAATTTTTAAAAAACTGGGCAATGGTCTGCCACACGCCCATGACTCCCGAGTCTCCCCTGATCTCCTTCCCCCTTCCCCCTTTGTTTTGACAGATTTGGGGAGGCTTCAGAGCCACAGGCAGGCACCATTGCCCAGTTTTTAAAAAATTCTGCGCATTTATGTTTCACAGGGTGCGAAAGAAGGGCTTTGCACCTTTATACAATATGCATGTGTGCTTGAGCCCAGGGTCTTTTGCCTCACCATCCCCACTACTGACTCCCTTTGCCTCTCAGCTTCAAAAAAAAAGGGGGGGGTCCCCAGATTCACTGGAAAAAACCTGATACCCTGGGGTCCCTTACAACTCTATAATGATTTTAATATGTTCATTATTTTTACTTTCATATTGTATTCTTATTCTAAATCCTTTCAGGACTTTTCGTTGTGGGATGCAACGCATGTACTCACTAAACCTCACCTAACACCTGTATTCTGTGTCAGTATTTGATACTCACAAATATTCTTGCTTGCCTAACTGGTCTGTGCTTGAAGTGGGAGGGTAGCTTCCTGCTGTCTGTTGGGCTTCCCTCCTGGAACAAGTAGCCAAGGTTGAATTTGGGCCAAAGGCAAGCTATGCTGCTAATGAGAGGATCATGAGTCTCTGCTGGGCAGAGGGAGAAGGGTCAGCCTGTGTCTATCATCCTGACAGATTGGAAAACTTGCTGCCATCATCCTGGGACATCACACAGCGAGGAAACAAGAAACAGTAACAAGGGTGAAAGGTGTCCTGTTCCCTTCCATCACTGATGGCGTGACTCACCCTCTCTGCTCCTTCCCATAAATAAAACGAAAACTTCCACCTTAATGCAAAGGACATCTGGCAGCAGTGTTTGGCAATGGCTTTCATTCTCAGGGAAGGCAGATGCTGGGGTGCCCTGAGCAAGGAGCAGTGGCAGATCTTGAGGTCTCAAATTTCAGCCACGCCCTGTGTGACACCAAAATCCATCACTCCTCCAACTCTCACGCCTAGTTGCATAGTTGCAGGCCCCCGCTCCTCCCACATGCCCCTAAATCTGTCTCTGCAAGTAGAAGTCACTAAAGGAACATCTAGGGGTCTCTTTTGTGGGAGAACTGGGCTGATCATAGAATTGTAGAACTGGATGGATCCAAAGTGTCATCTAGTCCAACTCCCTGCAGTGGAGGAGTCACAGTTAATGGTGGTGACGTTGGAGAATGTGTGGAGGTAACTGGTCAAAAGAATGCTCCAGACTTGGAATGGTGCTGATTGGGGAGCTGTGCTGACCCAAAACATGCTATCCAACTGGATTACTGCAATGTGCTCTATGTAGTGCTTCCCTTGTACAGTGGTACCTCGGGTTAAGTACTTAATTCGTTCCGGAGGTCCGTTCTGAACCTGAAACTGTTCTTAACCTGAAGCACCACTTTAGCTAATGGGGCCTCCTGCTGCCGCTGCGCCGCCAGAGCACGATTTCTGTTCTCATCCTGAAGCAAAGTTCTTAACCCGAGGTACTATTTCTGGGTTAGCGGAGTCTGTAACCTGAAGCGTATGTAACCCGAGGTACCACTGTATTTTTTCTGGAGGCTGCTGAAAGCTGCAGCATGACTGCTGACTGCAGTGAGACCTTGGCAGCATGTAAGACTTGTCCTCAAAGATTTGCAGTGGTTGGTGATTTGTTACTTCGTAAAGTTCATGGCGTCGTTATTAGTACAATGGTACCTCAGGTTACAGACTCCTCTAACCCAGAAATAGTACCTCGGGTTAAAAACTTTGCTTCGGGATGAGAACAGAAATCGCATGGCAGCAGCGGGAGGCCCCATTAGCTAAAGTGGTACCTCAGGTTAAGAACAGCTTCAGGTTAAGAACAGACCTCCAGAACAAATTAAGTTCTTAACCCGAGGTACCACTGCATATAAAGCCCTTAACAATTTGGGACCAGCCTACTTGCAAGATCACCTTACCCTATATGTGCCCACTTGATGGCTTCGATCAGCAGAACTGGTCCTGTTACAGGTGCCAGATAATACTCATTCCACATTTTTAAAAAACTCAGTATTTTAGTGTGACCCCCCCACACACACACTTTGGAACTCCCTGCCTGTTGATGCCAGGCTGGCACCTTCCTTATGCTCTTTTCAGCACCTGCTTAGGCAAGCCTGCTCAAATGTTTAGAAAACTGATGTGAGTTTTACTCTTGCTTTTAATCTATTGGCATTTTAATATTTCAAAAGTCTTCTTTTATTGGTTTTTAATTCTGCTTACTGATAATTTTGTGGTTTCATCTTTTTTGCAAACCGCTTTAGTGTTCCCAGTTTTTGTTTTGTTTTGTTTATAAACAAGCAGTGTATAAATTTTATGAAAATAAATGAATGAATAAAACTCTCTCCCTTCCTCCCTCTCCTGCCCATTCTCTGCCCCCCCCCCCACACACACAGGGGTGACATTTCCCAGGAAATTCTTCTGTGCCAAGTGTATGGAAATGACACAGTGGAGGAAAATGTGAGTGTCATTGTGACTCCCATAGGCTAGACCTGTTTGCTTTGCATTGCTGTCACTCTGAGCAGCACCCAGTAAGAGTCTCATTTCTTCCTGCTGTGGATGCATCTGGTGGAGGGCTACAGGGTAATGCGGCAAGAGTGGCAAAATGGAAGCCCCAAGCAAGTTTTTAATGCAGCTGGATGAAAAACATGTTCTAGGGCCCTTCATCCTTGTGCATCAGATCCCATCTCCCCCCCCACCACCACCATTGAATGAGCTGTGAATCATCTTCTGCTCAGCTTCTTTTGCGTCCCTCTTCTCCCCACTCCTTCCTCGCCATTGTTTTCCTTTCATGGACTCAGCCACACTAAAGGGAGGATTGATGCTTTTTGTGTCAAATCCAAACAATATCTGTAGATTGTTGCAATGCTATTGACAGCTTAATTCCTCCTCTTGTGCCTCCCATACTTCATTTATGAAAAGTGCTGTAATTATCCCCCCGGCCTGTTGCTGGAGAGACCATCATGCACGCAACTGAAAAGGACTCCAAATGGGAGCACCTGATGGCACAGAAGAAAGACTTTCTGCTGTGCAGTGTTTCTGGAGGTCTGAATCCTCCATTTGCTTTGGTTCCCCCCCCCCCTCTCTCTCTCTGTGTGTGTGTGTGTGTGTGTGTGTGTGCATGTGTGTGTGGAGTGGAACTCTGAGCTGATTTGAAACAGCCTTGGCTGCTCTCCTGCTTTCTCTTTCTGCCTACAACCAAGCAATTGACAGAGCTGCCTCAATACATTTTGATATGTCAGCTGGAAAATCGAAAAGTCACCTCCTCATTGCATGAGGTTACAAACTGTATGTTGGTGCAGAGTCAGGCCCTTGTGGATTCATCCAGCCCAGGGTTTAAAACCTGGAACCCTTGTTTATAGGTTCTGGGTCAGGACATGCAAAGAATGGGTGAGCCAAATAATTTCCATAATTAAAGTCCACTTTCTTACCCAAAGCTCATAGCATGCACCCAAATGTCTCAGCCCCCTTTGGGGGGGGGGGTGTTACTAGCAATAGAACCATTGTGGAGTAATGGCTAAAGTATTGGACTATGACCTGGGAGACCAGGGTTTGAATCCCCACTTGGTGGTGAAGCTTAGTGGGTGATCTGGGGCCAGTCACCATCTCTTAGCCTAACCTACTTCACAGGGTTGTTGTGATGATGAAATGGGGAGGAGGAGAACAATGTATACCACCTTGAGTTCCCTGGAACAAAAAGGTGGTATATAAATATACCATAAATATAGCAACAGCAACAACATCTCCTTATGGATTTCATGGTGCCATCTCTTCATCCTGGCTTAGTTGGCCCACACAAGTAGTGCTGCCTTAGCAAGCAGCATATATTGGGTTGGGATGAGAGCAATGACCATGACCCCAAATAACTACCTTTATGGTGATATTCCTTCACTTGATAGGAGAGCAACTGGTTCTTGGAGACAGGGCTTCTTCTCACATTTTAAGATACTGTCAGAAGGCCTATGCTGACATACATAGAATCATAGAATCATAGAATCATAGAGTTGGAAGAGACCACAAGGGCCATCGAGTCCAACCCCCTGCCAAGCAGGAAACACCATCAGAGCACTCCTGACATATGGTTGTCAAGCCTCTGCTTAAAGACCTCCAAAGAAGGAGACTCCACCACACTCCTTGGCAGCAAATTCCACTGTCGAACAGCTCTTACTGTCAGGAAGTTCTTCCTAATGTTTAGGTGGAATCTTCTTTCTTGTAGTTTGGATCCATTGCTCCGTGTCCGCTTCTCTGGAGCAGCAGAAAACAACCTTTCTCCCTCCTCTATGTGACATCCTTTTATATATTTGAACATGGCTATCATATCACCCCTTAACCTCCTCTTCTCCAGGCTAAACATGCCCAGCTCCCTTAGCCGTTCCTCATAAGGCATCGTTTCCAGGCCTTTGACCATTTTGGTTGCCCTCCTCTGGACACAAATAGGCAGATAATCAGAGATCTGTAAGAGGAAAGTGAAGTAGAAATTCCAGAGGGGAACAAGAAACCCACTGTCAGTGAGACCAGTGTCATGTATATAAGGGTATGGCCTGAGAACTAAACTGGTCAAAATCAGTTTAAAGTAAAGGTAAAGGACCCCTGACAGTTAAGTCCAGTCTCGAACCACTCTAGGGTTGCAGCACTCATCTCACTTTACTGGCCGAGGGAGCTGACATTTGTCCACAGACAGTTTTTACAGGTCATGTGGCCAGCATGACTAAGCCGCTTCTGGCAAAACCAGAGCAGCACACAGAAACACTGTTTAGCTTCCCGCCGGAGCGGTACCTATTTATCTACTTGCACTGTGACATGTTTTCAAACTGGGACCGAGCAACGGGAGCTCACCCCGTCACAGGGATTCAAACCACCAACCTTCCAATCAGCAAGCTCAAGGCTCAGTGGTTTAGACCACAGCACCACCTGCATCCCACAAAAACTAGTTTAGGACGAACCTAATGACTGAGTGGAACACAACTCCAGATGAGGCACAAGGAGGAGTCTGTATGAGGTGAGGTGATGTGTCTCGGGGCAGCAGGCTCCAGATAGCTGGGAGGGGTGGCAAATCTGGCCTCCATGAAGCATGCTCTATGCTTGTTGGCTGATGCCTCCTCTTCCTCTGTGTGCCCACTGCCACACACTCAGCTTGCTGCTGGGCTGGTGCAGCACATCGACACATTGCTGCCAGGTGGCAGGCAGGCATGTGGGCGGTGGGAGGACACACAGTGGTGGGGATGTAGCAGAGGAAGAGGAGGTGGGTGTGGGGAGGTGCACAGTGGTGGGCATGCAGTGGAGCAGGAGGTGGTGGCAGCAGAGGGGAGGCATTTTCCGTCCTGGCAATGACATCACTAGGGGGTGAACATTCATGGTTTGCTCATCCGCTCACCTTCCAAGGGGATAAAGGGTGTCAAATGCCAGCAATGCTTTTCTGTACCCTACTACAATAAAGTTGTTAGTCTCTATGAAAAATGGACACAAATTGGACAATCAGAACTGGACAAATTGGACAATCAGAAACCCGACATACAGTACTACGATCGTTTGTACCTAACCATCCTCTGTTGGCCATATTTGAACAAAGAAACTCCAGAGGGAACCTCCAGCTTGAAACTTCTGAATATTTTTTTTCCTCCAGGGAATCCAGCTCTGTCACCTGTGACTTGAATTGAGATGATGGAATTGTATCGCACTGCATGTGCTAAATAGCTCCGTGATGCCAGGACATCTGTGTTGCTTATCACCAATGCTGCCTTGTTTGTTGTCGCTGTAGTTATTTTGCTTTTGCGTAATCATCACTATTTATCCATTCAATTTCCTTCTTGCCTCACTCCTCTCCATTCCCCCACCATAGGCCAGTTCAGGATCACGTTTCAGGCATTTGATGAAGTGGGCTCTGGTCCATGAAAACTTTTGTTTCAATAAATTTGCTGTCCCTCTTTAAGATGACACATGGCTCTTTGTAGTTTTTGTTGCCACAGACTAATATGGCTACCCTTCTGGATATTATCTCAGTGGGCTTCTGTCCAACATGGCTGTGGCGTTTGCCCTCCTAGGTGGGTCATAAGGAAAGGGTTAAATGAGTGCGAAGTGATTGGCCAGTGGGAACCCAAGGGGAGGAGTTAGAGTTAGAGTTGGAATTGTTGGGAAGTCAGTTGGGAGTTGGAGAAGGAAGAGGGAGGATAAGTCTGTGGGTTGGTCTAGTTTTGATGTGAGAGAGTGAGAGAAACTGTTAGGAGGAGTAGATAGACAGTTGGGATAATCAGTTAGAAGTTATTAGGAAGGTATAGGCCGGTAGAGAAACTAAGATTAAGAAACTGACAAGAAAAATTATCTGAAACCATAAACTTGTTAATGCTTATAAAATAAACTTGCTTATTTGATTTAATGCTAACTACTGTCTGGACTCCGTGTGTACCCGAGAGAAACGGGTTGGTGGCAGCGGGGAAGCAATCACAGTGGTGGTACAGGGATCAATAGACCATCAAACGTCTGGGGACCCTGTGTGATCGCCACATTGGCAAACTGGAATCTGATGCAGTGAGCCTTTGATGTGATCCAGCAGGACTTTTCTTGTGTTCTCCACTGTATTCAAACACACTATTGTTTCTACTATTCTCAAAAACCATCCCTTGATGGAATGTAGGAAGCTGCCTTGTGGTCCATCTAGCTCAGTACTATCTGTGCTGACAAGGGCTCTCCAAGGTTTCTGATGTGAATGTTTTTTACAGCCCTACCTGGAAATGCCAAGGCTTGAACCTAGGGCCATCTACATGCTAAGCTCTATTGCTGAGCTGCAGCCCATCCTCCTTCTCCAACAACTGCCTCATTTCCCCAGTCCCTTTGCCTTCAAACTCCTGCAGGATGCTGCTCCAAACTGGCTCAATATTCTCTCCCCCAAATCCTTTTCTGACACCTCCCCCCACAAGCTGGCTTCAACCTTTGCTGTCCCCTGAAATGTCTCTCAGCAATAATCCTCTTGCTTTCAAATCTAAAGGTGTCCACTCAGTCCTCATCCTCCTTGACCTCTCCAACACCTTTGGTACAGCTGATCTCCTCCCTGTCCCTCCCTCTCCTTTTCTCTCTCTGGAAAACACCCAGAAACTTAAAGTAATCCAAGCTTTCACCTGTTTTAATCCTGCCACCTCCCCAAGGCTGGCGCTTCCACAAGGCAAGGTGAAGTAATTTGCTTCAGGCAGAGGATCTGCCTCTTGATCCCACCACTGTGCCGCTATTGCCTCAGTGGACCACTGCCAGTCCGGTTGTGGCTTCACCCATGCCCTTACCACTGTGTCGTGGCAGCAGTGTGGGTGCAGCAGCAGGCAAGGGTGTAGTTTGGACAGTGCCAGCTGCATTGCATGGGTGCAAAGGTGGGGGCATGAAGGGGCCCAAATCTGTGGCTGGTGGTGGGAGGATGGGACAGCAGCAGAACATTTTGCCTATAGCAACAAAACATTCCAGGTTGCCCCTGTGCCTCCCTTTTTGGTTGCCTAGCTTATCACAAAATTGTGGAGTTGGAAAGGACCCAAAGGGCATCTAGTTCCATGCAGGAACCACAGATAAATTATAAGCCCCTCAACATTTATGGAGAAGGTTCTGCTGGAGAGAAAAGACTTGGTCAGGATTGGCTGGATGTGGAGGAATATGTATGGGGACAGCTGGTCTCTGTGGGACAACAGCTTTTTCTTCTCTGCGATGAATCACTTTTTGTCCATTAAAGTTGACATTCCAGCCATCTTCTATCACTTCTCTGGAACGACAGTAGCCCAAACAAGTGCCACAAAAAACAGCATCCCACCATGTGTTCACCATCACCTACCCACAGTAGAAAACAGAAGGGGGCAATTGGTTGTTCCTGAGTGTACAGGGCAATTGGCTGTTCTTGGGAAGAGAAAGGTAGAGCCAGGACTCCAGGCAGAGCCCATGTGAGGGAGAACCATCTTGGCAGGCTGGGACAAAGGCATGTCTAGGACACCATGGACTCCAATGCTGCACTGCTGTCGGGAACAAGCCCCTCTTGAGAAGTAATGCTCTGAACTCTCTCCAAGGTAGACCCAGGTGTAAACATGTGTACAAGAAACTATATTTCTTAAAGGCACTAGTCTCTGTTGTGCCTTGATTTCCCAACAGAAACACAACCCTGGGGAGCACCTGAAACACCCTGGAAACTTGCTACCACTCAGCAGAGATGGGGGCAGGTGCATAACCTTTGTAATGACATTCATAGAGTATACCACACATTTTATTTCCAGATAAATGGACCCGGCTAACATATCTCAGATGCTTCAAGGCTGCTGTTCTTGAACTCCATCGTATATCTAAAACTCTGGGCAGTTGCTGCCATTTACCAAGAATCTGTGCCAGTTTTCATCTCAGAAAAGGCCAGAGGTTCTGTGGGTGATGTGCAACTTCAGCAGTTCTTCAGATGCTCCATTTCATAATTCGTGGTCAACCCAGGACACCTGGGACTGGCTAATGAAGTGATTTAAGTGGCCACCTTGATAGATACTGACATATCTGCTTAGCCCAGACTCAGAAGACTTCCACTCTTTCTGTGGCAAAACAGATAAGAGCGCTCTCTCTCTCTCTCTCTTCACTTCTTTTTTGAGCAGCTGAATAAATAACACGCCAATCAATGAGCTGCAGTTCATTACTTAAGTAGCTACTTGAATCTTTTAAATGCTCATATATTTCTTTTGGGGAATAAATTTTCCAGGGAAACATCTAAGATTACAAAGCCTGAAAGGATGTTCACTGTTTTTGGCCCACTGAGGTTCCCTTCCACAACGCAGGAGTAAGAATGTAAGAAGAGCCTACTGGATCAGGCCAATGCCTATCTAGCCCAGCATCCTGGTTTCTCAGTGGCCAACCAGATGCCCCAATGGGAAATCTGCAAGCAGGACCCAAGCACAAGAGCCCTCTCCCCTCCTCTGGTTTCCAGCAGCTGGTATTCAGAAACATTACTGCCTCTTTGGAGGCAGAGCATCACCATCATGGCTAATAGCATACTCTCCAACCTTCCACCACTTTCAGAGTCCACCACCTTCTGAGGCTGTCCATTCCACTGTCAAATAGCTCTCACCCCCAGGAAGTTCTTCCCAGGGTTGGGCTGGCCATTAGGCAGAGTGCGGTGGTGGAAGTCTCCAAGGCTGCACTCCTGCAGGTGTTCTGCCTGCCCCGCTGGCTCTACCAGCAGTGGAGACGTGGCAGAGGTGGCAGGGCAGGCGGTGCAGGTGGCGCAGGTGATGGTGGAAGCAGCAGGTATGGCAGTGCTGGTGGTAGGAGTCGCAGCAGGGCAGCACTTCCCATTTCACCTCAAGTGTCAAAACAGGATGTGCCATCACTGGTTCTTCTGAATGTTTAGTCAAACCTCTTGTAATGTAAATGGTTCAGGTCCTACCCTCTGGAGCAGCTTGCTGTATCTTCCATGGGATGGTCCTTCAGATATTTGAAGATGACTGTCATATCAGAGTTTTCATGCCCTGAATCATCTTGATCGCCCTCCCCGCATACCTTCCAGCTTGTCACTATACTTCTAAAATGATGGTGCCCAGAAATGGACAGAGGACTTCAGGTGCAGTCTGACTGAGGCAAAAGAGAGCCTTATGATGCTTGCTTTTGAGTTCCACCACCTGCTACCTGCTGAGGTAGTTTTGTCAGCACCAGACAGGTGCTGCTGCTTGGGTTGGGCTCCAGGTGAGCTCCCCAAGACAGCCTGCAGGGTTTCAGCCGCCCCAAAACAGGGTGAGCATTTATTGCCCTTGACCATGAAAGACAGCTGGCCCAGCTTGGAGAATGGTTAACAATCCCTTTCTTTGACATTTTCAGAAAGTTTGCTGCTGTTAAATGATTCATGCACTCCATACTGCCTCTGGGCGCAGCTCTGCCTGTAAACAGCATTGCAGTCTCCCGTGTGTTGACGTGCACTTCCCAGGAAATCCCAAAACAGACACTTCCAGTCCCCTCCCCTCCCTGTGTCACGTCACCAGCATCACACAGAGGGGTTGTAGGGAGCGGTGGCATCTCACATTCATATTCTGGAGGCTGCGCCTCGAGCAATTTTTGCAAATTGTCCCTGATGAGCATTGCTGCGTATCTCATATTCCAAGCCCTTTAATATTGCACTTAAACTGTGTTAGCAGAGTTGTCGGAACAGTGTAAAGAAGCAAAAGACTCCCCATCACTCGTAAGGAGAAGCCTAGCAATTAAAGGAAAGTGATCAGTAAAGAGACGTTGGGGTTGTAGTCAATGGTTTGACAAAACTGTTGACCCAGCTGTGGCAGCCGTGGGAAAGGCAAATGCCATGTTAGGGATCATTTGGAAAGGAATTGAAAATAAAACTGCCAATATCATAAGGCTGCTACAGAAATCGATGGTGCAGCTACACTTGGAATATTTTGGATAGTTCTGGCCACCGCACCTTTGCTCAACTCTGCAAAGACATGCATTCAAGACATCACTGCCTATCCTTGCACTTGGAGGTTTGCTGTCTGTCCCATGAAAAGGTTTTAAATCAGGTATTGCAACTGAAGAACAAAGTTTTTGGAACAAGAAGGGAACCTGTTGCACCAGGTGGATGACAATGACTAGTGTGCAAAACTGCTATAGCTGGCCAATATCTTTACCCAGTTGAATGAGCTCAGTGCTGGTATGCAAGGCTACAATGACAATATCCTCACTATTACAGGCAAACTAGCTGCATTTTTTAATTTAAAAAAGGCTTCAGCTCTAGTGCAGAAGAGCGATGAAACATAATCTCAAAATGTTCCCACTTGTAAAAAAATTAAAGACGAGCAATGAATTGTACAGCCTCATTCAGGAACATCTTGCAACACTGGTAGAAAAGGTTGATCATTACTTCACATTGTTGTCTATAGAAAATTTTGACTGGGTTAGAGACCCCTTTGCGAATTGCAGTGGTTCAGGACTGACATTGAATGAGGAAGAGGAAATGGCCTGATTTTACCTTGAAAATGAAACAGGGTAGTATGCCACTTGACTCTTTCTGGATATACCATCAAAATCAGTATCCATGCCTTTCTTCAAGAGCACTGATTATTCTACAGTTTCTACAACATGTTGTTGTAAACAGGGATTTTCCACTCTGACAAATATGAAAGATCAGAAAAGAGAATGGTTTCTTTGTGATGAGAGTTTGTTTGTCGCAGATTAGACCTAATATACATGAGATTAGGGACATGGGTGGCGCTGTGGGTTAAACCACAGAGCCTAGGACTTGCTGATCAGAAGGTCGGCGGTTCAAATCCCTGCGACGGGGTGAGCTCCCGTTGCTCGGTCCCTGCTCCTGCAGTTCAAAAGCACAAAGTGCAAGTAGATAAATAGGTACCGCTCCGTCGGGAAGGTAAACGGCATTTCCGTGTGCTGCTCTAGTTCGCCAGAAGCGGCTTAGTCATGCTGGCCACATGACCCGGAAGCTGTACACCGGCTGCCTCGACCAATAAAGCGAGATGAGTGCCGCAACCACAGAATCGGTCACGACTGGACCTAATGCTCAGGGGTCCCTTTACCTTTACATGAGATTACCTGGCAAAAGCAAACTCACATCTCTCCTTGATTTGTGTTCTTATATAGCTGCATTGTTTTATGCTTTCTGGATGTCCCATGATCATATGAAAAAGTAGTTATGTTCTGTGTTATAAATCAAGCACTGCTAAGAGTTGTTTCTTCTTGTTTTCCAATGTCTTTCTTATCAATATAAAATTCTGTGTGGCACAAGCAAATTTTTCTTTTGAAAATGTGGCCCAGAAAATGTGGTTTGAGAACCAATGCTCTACATATACTTGACTGGTTCAGGAAACATATTTACTTTTGCTGAGTCTCTGAAGTTTTTTCCAAACCTCACAATGTTCTTTGGACAACAAATATAAAGCACAGGGCCCGGAATGCTTGTTAATTGCATTCCACTGTAATGTGTATGTTCTTCACAGGAGTCCTGTAGACCTATGTAAGGGTCAATATACTTGTTTAAACAAACATGGTGAAAGTACTATTGATCAAATTATAGTCTCTCCTTCATTATTCACTTTTGTGAATCCTTTTGAGGTGTTAGAACGAACAGAAAATGACCATTTTACAATATTAGTGACCCTATGTCCTTTAATAGAATGCATACCAACAAACATTGCTATTTTTCTAGAAGAAGAGGTGCCAGAGCTCACCATGAACTTCTCCCTTGTTCTCTTAGAGTGGCAATGGCACTCACCTGAGAGGTGCCAGAGCTGAGCTCCTGCGTGGGCTCTGGCTGAAAAAAATCCCTGCCAACAACTGAATCTACAAGAGCATGTGAAGAAATACATGGTGTGAAAAGACTGGAATGGTTTCACAAACTGAGCAGCAATATTCCACAGACACTATGTGGTAATCACCTGAAGAGCCTGTGCCAACTTTTTATGAGCAAATTTGCTGATGTCTTCCAGCAAATTGTCATAGAACTCAGACCCTATTTGATAGCTTCTACAGTTAATAACTATGGGACGTGGGTGGTGCTGTGATCTAAACCACTGAGCCTAGGGTTTGCTGATCAGAAGGTAGGCAGTTCAAATCCCCGTGATGGGGTGAGCTCCTGTTGCTTAGTCCCAGCTCCTGCCAACCTAGCAGTTCGAAAGCACATCAAAGTGCAAGGTATCACTCCGGAGGGAAGATAAACAGCGTTTCCGCGTGCTGCTCTGGTTTCACCAGAAGCAGATTAGTCATGCTGGCCACATGACCCAGAAAAACTGTCTGCAGACAAACGTCGTTTCTGGCCAGTAAAGTGAGATGAGCGCTACAACCCCAGAGTCATTCATGACTGGACTTAACACTTTATCTTTACCTTTTTTACAGTTAATAACTACACACAATCAACACACCTTGGCTGGTTTGGCAGTCAATGCAAAGCAACTAAGAAAGTTCTGATTAAGGCAATTAGGGATTTGTGTAAGAATCCATCAGAGGAAGCCATTGAAAATCTGATCAGGTGTAGATTGGAATACAAGAGTCTGCTCAAAAACAAGAAAGTTGAATACACAAAAACCCAGTGGCAGGAATTGGGACTAGCAGTAATGGAACAGAGGGAAGAGAAATTCTGAGAACTTGTGCCCTGGGCTTAAATGAAGTGAGATCACCACAGGAAACCTCAATCCTGCCTCTGATGGGATTAGATATTTTTCCAATATATCTGGTAGTCAGTCTGGGCAATCACATGTACCAGCAGTGTATAAGGAATTCTCAAAGCTACCTGAATGGCAACCTGTCTCCTGTATTGAGATAAGTGCCCTTTTTTTGCATTAAATCATATCATATAATTGTAGAGTCATTCACATGGTTCTCCCCCTCCTCAGTTAATCCCCACAACAACCAAATGAGGTAGGTTAGCAAAAAGGCAGCAACTGGCCCAAGGTCTCACCTGGTGAGCTTCTTCATGGCTTTGTGGGGGGTTTGAACACTAGTCTCTTCTAGGTCCTAGTCCAACATGTTAACCACCACACCACACCTTTTAATGGATGATGCCCCCCAAGCTACACTGATGGATATGCACATGGGGGCATTTCATCCCTGGATAGGCCATGCCTTGGGTGGCTCATCCACACCAGCAGGACTGTCACTATGTTTCTCCCAAGGCTTTGTTTTTGCATAAGGCACTGCCAAGCATGCTGGACGTGTGCCAATAATTGCCAACTATCTGTATGTATTGATGAATAAGGAAGTGGTGGGATGCATCATATCCCCACATCATATATCCACACCAGCAGGCAACTGTCCCCTGGGAGAGAGGTCTATTTTGTCTGTCTGGTTCGATTCTCTGTTTTTGCCTCAAATACTGTCAGGCATAGTGCCCCCATACCCAAACTTGCAATTTTGCATATAAATGGACAAGGAACTAGGAGGTGTCTCCCAAACTAAGCCTTTGGTCACTCCAAATCATACACCCACACCTCCAGGAATCTGTCCCTGGTGAGATGCTGTAGCACCATCTTGGTCCCAATGTTTTGGCAAACTGCATGCTGGTCCCACTCCAATATATAGCCGACGATATAGGCAGGGTGCATGGGTCTATGAACCCTCAAATAACCCTTGGGTAATGCAAATGACATGTTCACACCACCTGGAAACTATCCACTGCAATACCTTCTCACTCTTCTCCCAGAATAACTGAATGCGTGAGCCGTTTCTCTGTTCAGAAATCCAAGGGAAGTGCCTTTTCTCAGATGGATATTTTACAAAACGATTCCTCTCTTTGCAGACCTACAAACCAATCGTATTAATTGTTCCTTTAAATTGCACGGGATCGCTCCAAAAGAATGTTAATGAAATTTCCTTTTAACTGTACTCAAGTTAATTTTTAATCAAAACTGACAGGAGCAATTTAAATCAGGTGCCACCACTTTTCAGAGACTCAACTACAGGATGAATATTAAACCAATCGAGACGGTTTGCAACACTAATACCGTTTAAATATGAACAAGCCACTGTGCGGCGGGGTTTAATTATTAACGCGCACTCAGAAATGCCAGGTTCTCCCCCCCCCCATGAAAGAAGCTCCCCCCCCCCCACCGCCGCCTATGTTCTGGCAGCTCAATCTGCGTGTGCAGCAGCAACACTAGTGGACACACACAGGCTTCCCCTGGCAAGGAAACTCAAGCCCCAGTCACACGCAAGAATGCGACTGGGAACTTGACTCTGTAAGTGAGACAATCATGCTCTGCCAGGGAGAAAGCAAAGACCAATTTCAGGAACATCAAGAGCACGTAACAGGGTCTGGAATTGCCGCAGGCATTGCACCCCCCAGTCTAAATGAAAGATCCCTTTTCAAGACTAGCCAAATATCACTGGGCTTTCCATACAGCATTTCCTACAGCTGATTGGTGCTCATAAATCACCCTTCCAAGGAGACAAAGGAAAGACTAACTAGACGAAAACAACGAACAGCTGGAGCACAGGGGAACTATCTCAGTGGGTGGGTTGGATCCCTGAGTCGTTGTGGGAAGGGGGCTGGGTGTTGTTAGCTAACTTAGCCTCTCTCTAGGGCTCCCTTTTTCCCTCAGAACACAGGGGCATCCACATAAGAATATATGAAAATGTGGTTTTAAGCAGATTGACTTAAAGCACTGGAATTCAAGCTGTTCCATCACCCTGCAACCGAAGGTGATAGGGATGCTTGCAAGGGTTACCTTCTCCTTTCATGGCCACTTGTGAGAGGTTGACATTTAAAGGCCATTGATCTGCTGAAATGCCTGGTGTCCTTTCCCTGGGCTCAGGTGGCAACAGAGGATTGCTGTGTGATCTGACCCAGATGCATTCCTTCAGGAGAGAGTGCAAGACCAAGATCCAGCCCACAGATCTGTTTGTCAGAGCACTTGGATGCAAGATGGGTATTCTGGGCTAGAGAAAAGGTTAAAGGGAGGTGGACAATCGATGTAGCTCAGATTAGATTTTCAAAGCACAGGGAATCTCTGGATTTAGGAAGGAAAAAGTGTGGGGCAGCAGTAGTTTGCCGCATAGACAAGGGAGAATTAAAGGAGGCAGAAGGGATTCACAAACCACATTAAGCTGATGTAGGGACAGGTCCTAAGACTCTTCCATCCTGCCTTGAACCCATTCAGTCCTATAAAGAAGATACAATTTCTACTATATATCCTTGGAGAAGGCTTGTGCCTTTTAGTTTTGAGAAAAATCAAGTAAAAGTAGACATGATAGAGGCGTAAAAAATTACATCTCTAGATCTCAGGGGCAACCAATGAAGCTGAACATTAGAAGATTCAGGATGGACAAAAGACAGTCCTTCTTGACACTGTACATGCTTAAACTCTGGAAGTTGTTCTCACGTGAAGCAGTGATGGTTTTAAAACAGGATTAGACAAATTCATGGAAAATACAGGTAAGGCTATCCATGGCTGCTTACCGCAATGGCTATGTTCTACCTCCACCACTAGAGGCAGTAAATGCCTCTGAATATCAGTTGCTGGGAACAGAGCTCTGTTTAACCATAGATTGTTGATCCATGCCCAGAGTAACCTGGGGGTGCTTCCAGACAGGGATGTAATACAGTGGTACCTCTAGTTACGAACTTAATTCATTCTGGAGGTCCGTTCTTAACCTGAAGCTGTTCTTAACTAGATGTGTTCTTTCGCTAATGGGGCCTCTTGCTGCCGCTGCACCGCCAGCACACAATTTATGTTCTCACCCTGGGGCAAAGTTCTCAACTCGAGGTAACTCTTCCAGGTTAGTGGAGTTTGTAACCTGAAGTGTTTGTAACTCGAGGTACCACTGTACTGTAAACAGGTAGCTCAGCTATTGCAAATGGGTAACTGGCAACAGGTTGCTGTTTTTGTTTCGTTTTTCAACATTTCTGATTTTCTCTGGAAAGCATAAATCTGGATTAAATGGCCGAACTGGGGGAGGGGTAGATATAATGCACCTTGGCATCTTAATGTCAGTAACATTGTGCTGATGCTGAAAAAATATGTACCTACATGAGGCTCACCTGCCCCACAGTAAATCCCCACCTGGAAGCGTGGTGGGTCTTTGAAGGAGCCTGTTGTGTGCACACAGCATGCACACCCCTGACAATTGTTTTGTACATTTGCAGGTGCTAAATGCAGAGCCCTTGCCCAACATTTATTCACCTAATGCAGAGTTAAGCATCACTGACTATTTCTGGAGCGGGCATGATCAAGTACACATTCCAAGGTCTCTGAATTATCTGAGACTCAAAGAGGTTATCTAGAAAGCTTATGGCTGGGCTTTGAACCTGTCCCTCACATACAACCATCCTCCTCCCCACCAAATAAAACCTGGGGAGGACCAGTATTTTCCCCTAGTGGCTTTAGGGGTCCCACCCACTTGTGAGACACCTACCCCCAGTTGCTGCTGCTTCTGTAGGTCTAGTAACTCATGAAGAATTATGCTTAGAGAAGCAGGAAGGGAAAGGAAGGTCAACTAGGATGCAGGTGAGTGGGCTGGGGGTTGCTGGGATAAGCTCCTCAGGCATCCAGCTGTGGGGGCTCTGGGATCATCAGCACAACATCCCAGAGTATCTCCTAATTGGCATCCTTAGCAGGGCTCCTAATTATTTAATTGGCGAGTGGTGTTCATGGGACCGTCCCAATATATTTTGCCACCGGAGGCAAAAGACAAAATTGCCATGGGCCAGGAGTCAGCTTTGCCTGCTGAACAGCAGCCTGAAGGGGGAGAAGGCAAAGTGGTTCCACCTGAGGTTGATCAGCCTTCACAGAGCTCTCAGCAGCAGTCAGGTGCTGAAAACAGCACCTGTAGTTCCTGGCTCTACCTTCCTGCTTCCTGCTCTCCATCTGGACCCTTGGTTCTGTGACCATCTGGATTCCCTGACCTCTGGACTGGACCCGTGTCCCTGTGACCATCTGGATTCCCTGATCTCTGGACTGATTTCGTATGTGGATTCTGCTCTCGGGTAAGAGTTCCTTGGAAACTCCTAGCCCCAGATTCCTGCCGAGTCTCAGCAATGGGACAAAAATGATGTCTGCCCATTCCACACATAGAAGCCAATCAGATTAATCTTATTTCATTTGCATGTGTCCAGCTGGCCCAGTCCTTCCAACAGAGCAGGACAAGTAGGAGCTGTATAAATTCTTCCCGGTCAGGCTGATATTATATATCTTTGCTGAGCTGTGCTGACATTAATAAGGAGTGCCACAAGCAATGAATTTTATTGTGGCGATATTTATTATAGATGATATATAGAAAGAGAGGGGTTGACACAGCCTATCCCATGAATTATGTTTGTTGCAAGGAGTCAATCTAATGATCTAACTGGAAATAAATTAACCATGATGCATTTTGAGGGGGCTCAGCTTTTCGAAGTGGGAGTGGGTTTTCTTTGCAAATGTTCTATGTTGGTGGGGGCAGGGAGGGACGTCTTGAAAGAAAGGGGAGCGGTGGCCAGAGTCCAGTCCTTACACGTCTCCTCTCCTCTTCCTCGCCCACCTGCCATCGTCAAGGTGTTAATTTAAGCTGCAATAAAAGGGAGGCTGTAGATTTAGGAGATCGATACGTCTTCCTGTTGCAGGAATGGACAAAATGAAGATAATTGCCATTTTGCAGTTGCTGTGGGAACCATAATTTTAAGATTCCAGGCTTTTTATGAACCCGCAATTTCCACTCAAGAGCTGAATTTAAGCAGGTCCTGGAGCTGTGGTTAAGAAGGGCCAGCCAATATGTAGTTATCAAGAACACACAAGGAAATGAGAATTTTCGGGGGGGGGGGAGAGAGATTGTGGTCTCTTACTTCCGCACACACACACCTCAATACCAACATCAAAAAGGACAAGCATGTATTTCTTTGGGAGCCAGTTCAGAAGGCCTATCCATATTGCTGGTCCAAACAAGGAGAGCCAATGTGTTGTAGTGGTTAGAGCATCACATAATAGTTTGGGACAAGGACTTTTGTTATTTGGTTGCTATTATGTATGTATTGCCTAAAGGCCAGCTTCTGGGTTACAGTGGGATATTTCATTATTTACTTGTATTATGTATCGAAACAATTTAATAATTAACTTTTTAAAATTTATAGAAAAAGAAAAAGACAGTGTGTCAGACTAAGACCTTGGAGACCAGAGTTCAAATCTCCACTTGGCTATGAAGCTGACTGGGTGACTTTGAGCCAATCACTTACTGTAACCTAACCAACCTCACAGAATTGTTGTGGGAGTTAAATGAGAAGGGGAGGGGAGACTTCCGGGTTGGCGCCTCTGGCAATGGCGGAGTTCCTCCGATCGGGAGGAATTTGTTCTGTGGAAATCAGGGTCCGACCGCCACGGCGAAGGCGGAGACCCACTAAAATCACAGGCAGGAGAAGCTTGTGAACGTGGGATTCGGCTGGCACCCTTTGTGCCTCCCTTGCTCACGGGGAAACCCAGTTTTGGGGATCCGGAGCGACGTGGGGTGAGTGTCGCGGTGCTTCAAATTGATTGCTTTTTTCACTGAGTGAAGCCGCATTGCTGTTGCCGGAGAGCGCTGACTTTTTCCTGTGGACAATTTGACTTCAAACAACTACCCGTGAGTAGAACGGATAATTGGATTTACAAACGTCTTAATTTGGTACCGAAACAGGAAGGTTTCAAACAGGAAGTCCGCCTTCCCCTTTTGTAAACAGATTGAAGCAAAGAAGCTGCAATCTAAGGTCTTGGAAAGCCTTATGTAAAGGATTAAACTTCCATCAATTGAAATCATTAACCCCCCCCCCCGGAAGCAGGAGAAGAGGGGGGAAATTTTGGATTGTGTAGCCTGCAGGAGAGAGTGATAAAAATTAAATTACCACTGCTCTGAACCTGGAAATGGGCTGCCAGTAGATTGACGTTTTGGGAGAGTTCATTGACAGTGAAGAGAACGTATGTTGACAGTTAGTTAAATAAGAGAAATATATTGTTTCCATTGTCCTCTTCTGCGTTTAAAAAGGAGGAAAAGTAACTGAAAATTGAAACTAACTTTACTTTTTGAACTGTGCTTGAAAGGATTGATACAAGTGAAGACTGTTTCCCTCTAGAGGGAGCTTTTGAAACTGTTACAAGTGTGGAGCTGGGGAATCTCCAGCTGCATGATAAGAACTGTGAGAATCAGGGATTGACCTTGGACCATTTAAGAATGTCGACAGGAGAAGCCTTAGTGACTGCATTATGTAAGATAAGCTACTCGTTGGAACAACTTCACAAGAAGACGGATGTTTTGACTACTAAAATTGATAACTTGGGACAAAAAGTGATTAATTTGGGACAAAAAGTGAGCACCAATACAGAAATTATTCAGGATTTGGTACAGGAATTTACTTCAGCAGAACAAATTGTGGAGAAGGAGAAGGAGAAAGTTGTTGTTGTCGAACCTAAAGTAATACAAGTGGGAGCCTCAGCCTTACATAGGCAAATTGAGGACTATAAGTTGAGGCCTTTTATGATTGAAACTAGAAAAAGTCAGATTTTGAGGATTGGAGCCCGGACTGGACTGGAGAAGGAAAGCTGGAAAGATCCCTCCATGCAGGGATTAACTGACTTTTGGGACATGGACTTGGGTCAGGAGGAGATTGGAGTTCTGGGGGCCTTTGGATTTGGAGGAATCTTGAAATATGCCCTGAAATATTTTATGGATCTTAGCTTTAACTATGGAAATTTGGCTGACCTGTCGAGAAGGTATAAAAGCATCGTTAGGTCGGAGTTTCCCCGAGATCTGCTCTTTAGCATCAAAGAATATGAAGAAGACCTGCAGAAGGGATGTGGAAGAGAGTTAAGAGCCTCGGACATAATATATCCAGGTTGATGGACTGTATGGAGTTGACGGAAGTGACTGGCAGAGTCCGAGACCGGGGAGAGGAGATGGTGGAAGAAGATTGGAAAATTTAAAGTTTATATATAGAAATATTGTAAAATTAATGAGTGATAGAAAAATGTTGGAATGAAATTTTATGGCCTTAGTGGAAATGTTTTAAGGAGTTAAGCTTAAATAAGTATACTAGTTTTAATGGAAAATAAGATTAAAAATATGTTAAGACATTTATATGACAGAAAATAGAGAAAGAGGGAAAGGAATTGCTGAGACAACTAATAGAAGTGGAATACAAAAAGGGAGGTGAGAGGAGGTCGATGAAACAAGGGAATGAAAGATAGAATATGGAAAAGGTATGATGTATGCTTTTAAATTGTTTTTGTTTTGTTTTGTTTTGTTTATTGTGTTTAGTTTAATGTGTTAAGGCTGTGTTTTGTATAGTTTATATATTGTATTGTATTGTTTTTTCTCTTTTTTGTCCTTTTCTTTCTTTTGTTTTCTTTCTTCTTTTTCTTTTTTGTAAGTTTTAAAAGTAATAAATATTATTTTTTTAAAAGAGAGAGAGAGAGAACGGGAGGAACAATGTACTTGGAGGAAAAGGTGGGATATAAATGTAATAATTAAATGTTCAAGGCTCTCCTCGCCTGACTGGGAGGCGATGCTTTGAACTATCAAGTGTCTCTTCCTAATCATAGCTATGTGGGAATGAGACTGCACATGGAATTTTCACTGATTTCAGTTTTCCATTTGCAACTAGATATTTCAGCATTGTTTGCAAACCATGTTGATGGTGTGAAGAATATTCCTCTTTTTCTTCAACCCTGGTCAGTGCTCTCATTTCCCCCTGCTGCTTTGTCCTTTCTTGTCTGATGGACTCACCAGAACTTCCCCCATCCAATGATGGATCCCATGCAGAGGTGCCGGCCTGGCCCCAACATTTGGGGGGGGGGTGGCTCAGGGGCACATTGTGGCTCTGATGCAACAGTTCATGCAGTGTGTGCCTATGACATTGCACACATGTGCGATGCCAAAAGGAGGCCAAGCACCTAGCCTAGCACACTGAGCATGGTGGCGTACCAAGCAAGCGTCCTGCAGACTGGACTGCAGCATGGCTGAGATGGGATCCACCACAGCCGCTGCCACAGCAGTTGTGGTTGGTGGCAGGGGAAATGGCGGTGGCTGCAATGGGGCTCCCCAGCTATGGGAGGGCTGGCTGCTTGCAGGCACGCCAGTGCTGCGGTCATTGTAACCACTACTGCCAAGAACCCTGCAGTGGCAACATTGGGAGGAAGAGGCAGAGGCAGCAGAGGTGGTGGCAGCGGCAGCCCTGGCTCAGCTCGCATTATAGGGAAGAAGGCGCAGCTCCGCTTTGTGCCCTGCGCCAACAAACTAGAGAAGCAATATTATTCCTCTCTGTGTGTCACTAAAAGGAAATAATGCTAACCCCAATGAAAGGCTAATCCATTTGACTTTTCACCTTTGGCATAATAATGTTCATAGCTGTTCTAACACACATACACACACACACACACACACACACACACACACACCACACCAGCTTTTCCATATGGCCACGTGGCTCAGTTGCCCTCCTTGTAATCAGATCCAGCCCCTTCTTCAGTTCCATTGCTTCTCTGCACCATTTCACTGGGATGTGGAGCCCCTCTTTCTCCCCCTTCGGGCATCTTCCACTCCCGTCTCTGTTCATGACAGGTTTTACAACTCCCATTCAAGGAAATGAATGTTGTATATACATCATTTAGATGAGTCGCCCTTTGAGTGCTATTGAGCCTTGCCAAAAATCACCTCTTGTGCTGCCAGATGGGGCAAGCGCATGGCCTCCCTCTTGCCATTTTTATGTCTGCTTCACAGCCAGCCTTATAACCTTAATCTGTTCTTACCAGAGGCTGCTCCCCACCCCCACCAAGTTATATGGACCAATGGATCTTTGCTTGCTATATAATCACAGTACAAAGGAACAGAAATTTGCATCCTTGGGCTCTATCCAGGTTTCAGTTTGTGCTATAACAAGCCATCATTTCAAGCACTGAAAAACTGGGCTTCATTCTCCAGACCTCGACTTGCTTCACTCTCCAATGCTCCCACCCTCCCACCAACCCCCACTTCCATTTCTTTACACCTTGTGAACCCTCTCCTTATACATCATGCCAAACTCATTTCCCTCTCCTTTTACACCTTGCAAAGAAAAAAAAAAAGACCCTAGGCCACCCACCTGCTCACTTATCTGCCTCTCCATCCTCTGGTTTCTCCCTCCACACCTCATGTCACTGTTTACCTCACAGATCCTTTCTCCTCGCCTCATCTGGCCACTAGTCTGGACCTCCCACCTGCTTCTCCATCCTTCAGTCCCCTCCTCACATTGCCTGGGTTGGTATTTCTGTCCCTCATGTCCCTCCTTCCCTCCTCGCTTGGGCTGTCTCCCTGCCCAGTAGCACTTCTCATTGCAGTCCATATTGTGGCCAACCAAAATGCAAGGTGACAACATCCTTCCTATTTCATGTATTGAAGACAGATTGGAGAACATTGTGCTTCAATGTGCAAGACTGGGAGCCTTCCTGTTTTGAATTTGGGTGGAAATTTTATTTCTGGCAGTACTTTAAACAACAGGCACAAGATCTACGGGGGACTAACGCAGCCTCTTCCCAGCTCCTTTTTATAAACTTGTGAGTTTTTTAGCCCTTTAGAATTTTGCCAGGTGTGAGTAACACAACATCAGCAGACAGGAACCAGCCACTGTTTGTGCAGGTTGCTGGCAAGGGCTCTCCTCCCCGCCAAAAAGAAGCTGGATCAGTTGTGGTGGCAGAGTTTACAATGTACACAAGGATGTGCACCTCTTTTAAGCTTTTAGAAAGCAAGTTCCAACTCAGCTTTTTAGACTAGCTTTTAAGGATTCCTGGGACTTCACTGTTCACATGAGGAAGGACCTTCTGACAGTAAGAACTGTTCAACAGGGCAACAAGCTCTCTCAGAAGGTGGTGCAGCTTCCTTCATTTGAGGTTTTTGAAGCCGTGGTTGGGTAGTTATTTGTCAGGGATTCTTCCGTTGTGATTCCCTCCATCCACTCATCAACCCTCACCTGCCCACCTTTTGCCAACCCTTTATTTTCCCACACCTGGTCAACCCTTCCTCCATTTGCACCTGACCAATTGCCTGTGCCTTTACACCTCACCCACCCACTTGATTATCACTGCCTGCTCACCCAAGCCTCCCATCTCCTCACAGCTCACCCCAACCAACCCACTCTCTGAAGCACCTTTGCCCTCCACCATCAGAAGCTCACCTCAGCCTCCTGACGCTTGCTTGCCTGCCTGCCTGCCTCCCTCCCTACTGTTCTCTTGTTGCCCAGGAGCACAAACTTCATTAGCACAGCCATGTATCAGTGGCCACACAAACCACAGCATGACAACATTTACGTATATATGAAAATAGTTTGCCTGCTCATTGTTTGTGGAGTAAATATTGGGTAAAGTGCTAAATCAAACAATAATTAGTTTTCTCTAAATTGATTTTTTTTTTTTTTTTTTTGGTAGGCGTGGAACTTTTTCAAAAGCCCTAGGTTGTGAAACCTTTCCTCTGGAAGAGAGTCTCTGAAATAACTCTTTTTTTCTTTACAAGAATTTAGAAACAAGGACATTGCAGGAAGGCCCAGAGACCCAGTGAAATCTCTGCAGTTGAGGTGGGGAGCTTGTTGCAGCCTGAGGACCATGGTCTCCCCTGGGAAGTCTTCTGGAGGCGATTATACTAGATCCTGTTGTCAGGATATTATATGGATTCACACTGGATTGTTCAGAGGACGCTTTGGTCCTGTTTACATGGCAATACTATAAAGGGAAGCAGAAAGATATTAATATTCATTAACCTGCATCACTGACATGGTGTATGGAGGGAGGAGGGTATACCATATGGCATGTTCAATTCAACTTCTGCATTTGTTTTTTTGCTATATATCAATAAAAACCCTGTTTATTAAAAAAAAGGAAGTCGCTATATACGGTCATACCTCATGTTACATTTGCTTGATGATACGATTTTTCAGGTTGTGTCCCACGGTGACCAGGAAGTACCGGAAAGGGTTACGTCCGAGTTTTGCCACTCGCGCATGCACAGATGTGCAAAATGACATCACGCACATGCGCAGAAGCAGCGAATTGTGACCCACGTGTGCGCAGACACGCTGCTGTGGGTTGCATTCTATTCATGTTGTGAACGGGCCTCCGGAATGGATATCATTTGCAACCAGAGGTACCACTGTATAGATTTTCCTTTGCAAAGGACATACATAAAAGTTATAACAAACTGAAATAAACAAGGATCTTGCCATCCCTTTATCAAGTCCAGCATGCATTGCTGGGCACTAGGAGGACCACAGAGAAAACAAACATTGTGGTGCATCTGCAGGAGCACCACTGGATGCCTTCATCTGCCCCAGCTGCAACAAAACATGTCTCTACAGCCACAGCAGGCGCTGTAACTCTCCAATGGTTTGACTTCACCCCCAAAGGTGTACTCCTTCCACTGTCTCCTAAGACAGACGGATGCCAACAATAATATGCAATAGATGACCCTTGGGGTCCTTTCCAACTCTACAATTCTATGATTCTATTAACCACACCTTTGCTTTAAATGCACTATAACATTTTCATGTATTCATATTCTGTAGCTTTTTATTTCATAGAAAATATATTCCTACTCCTCAGAAAGGGGTCTTATGTTCTACTCCTTTTTGTTTTCAATTGACAAAAACACTTTCCTCCTGCTTGACGGTGTTTGCTGGACTCTGAAAGGGGTCAGAAGCTCCAGCCAGACCTTTTCAGGACTCCTGCTTTCTCCCTCCTTTTGTCTCACACACTTGACTAAGTAACCTTTAAGATCCAGAAATTTTATAGGTCCATTATTTTATTAGCCTAATAAAATGGAAGCTGGAGTGCCAAAATTTAATGTTTCTGGAGAAAGGACAGTTACATCATGCAGGACCACTTGGGAGAAGAAATACCGCAGAAGTCAAAAGTGGGCTGAGCTCAGCTTTTGCCTCTGATATCTTCCTTGGGAGAAGACAAACCATTTCCTTTAGGGCTTTTCCAAATTATGTGGGGTGGCAGCGGGGCACTGCAGGTGTGTGTGCTGAATGATAAATGCATGGCTGTTCTTCATTTCTCCATTATGTAGTTCAAAGAAGTGCTATTGTTGTAGCAAAATATATTTTCCAAGTACTCAAATCTCAACAATTTGCTGCTGAGGAAGTGCAATTTCCTTCCTTCCCCACCAGCAGCAGCAATCTTGACGGCTCTCTGACCTGTGGTTGCATGGGAAGCAATGGGCAGTTACAGGCTTTTGCCCTTGACATGATGACCAGATAACACCAACTCTGGTGGCCTCCTTTCTTACAATGGGAAGGTGTGTGTTTTTAGTTTTTTAATTATATTTACCAAGTTATGGTGTAAGAATACAAAGAAATAAAATGTATCTGGAGAAATGTAACTCAAAACTTTGCACCCAGCATTTCTGACTCTACCTATTCCAAGAGAAGGTGCTGTGTCGCCATCACTTTAGCCAAGCAAGACTGCAAAGGATTTTCATCATCAACATGCAGGCAACACATATTTTTCCAGGTAGCTTCTTTTATGGAGCCACAAATCTTTGAAAGGAGGTAGCTCGGAAGAATAAACATCTGTGCGATTTGTATTTGGGAGTGTATTTTCCCTCTTCTACTATGTTAATTAGAATAGTAATGAAAACAACACCTCCAAATTGAACAGTGTGTAGGAAAAAGTGAAATAAACATGGTGGGTGGGTGGTGGTGCATTTTTATTGCAATGAGTAACAAGGAATATTCCTCTAGGCATCACTGCTGGCTTTTTTCCTTTTCACGCCTAAGGAAAATACATACAGATCAGTTTGGAAGAAACTTTGGAAGAAGCATCCTCTAGTGGCAATTTTCACAAGAGATGCAGAGGTAGCAGTTTTGTCCTTTAGTGTGCTGGTGGAATGTTCTTGTTTACAGGGGGTTGCAAGATGTTATTGTGACAGACATAGCATGAAAGAGAGAAAGCCTTATACTTTGAGTGAGCTGGTGGGCATTTGATCTAGTACTGTACTGCGGCCAAAAAGATGTGCATTACTGGTTTCTAATTGTTGTCATGTCCTGATCAAAGGAACTAATGTTCAGATAAAGGGAAGCTATGTCCAAATCAAAGAAAGTCACTTTATTCTGCCTTGATCAGATCTCTCCTGGAGTCCTGTGTCCAATTTTGGGCACCACAGTTTAAGAAGGATATGGACAAGCTGGAGCATGTTTTGGTAAGAATTTGTTTCTACCCCACTTGTTTCT
This sequence comes from Podarcis cretensis, assembly GCF_951804945.1. Taxonomy (NCBI): domain Eukaryota; kingdom Metazoa; phylum Chordata; class Lepidosauria; order Squamata; family Lacertidae; genus Podarcis; species Podarcis cretensis. Next base: position 36,624,446 of record NC_137177.1, read on the forward strand.
TACCCAGATGAGGGAAAACCTTTCAAATAAAGACATGTATCCAAGAGAATAACAGCAAGCCCAACAGATCCAGTAGGAACCCAGTTTATTAAAGCTATTGAAATCAGACAGCCTTGCTAACCAGTTGTTCAGCGGAACTGCTAGTTAGAAAAGACTGCCAAGAGGCACATCAGAACAAAGCTCAAATAGCAGATCCAAACACAGCACACAAAGAGTCATAAAACTTCAAAACATCCTTCAATATACATCAAGAAAACTTACAGGTCATGGGATGCCATGATACATGACTCCACACTAGTATCAACTTCCTGAGGTCTAAACTATCACACTTTAACCCCAGTTACCTAGGCAATCAAGCCTTCGGTGGGGGCTATTGACATTCCAATCCCATATCTTACTTCCCTGTTCAAGATGTCAAAAAGCTTCAAGGAGAGACGTTGGCTTAACACACACACACACACACACACACACACACACACACACACACAAACACACACACAATCTCAAAAAAGACATAGCAAAATATTCTGGTTGACCATTTGTGCCACTTTTAGGGGCAGATAAGAAGATGGAATGCAGCACAGGAGGGAGACATGAGAGTCACACAATGCAGAACAAGCCTAATGCATTCTATCTAAAAGGTTAAATGCAATTAATATTAGGACAGTTAGAACAAAATCAAAATCTAGATCTAATATTCAATCAAATATCGCAATTTCTACATCATTGTGCAGAGGAAGGTGACCAAAGAGGATCAAGGTTCTGGAAATCAAGTCTGATGAGGAACAGTTAAGGCAGTTGGGCATGTTTAACCTGGATAAGAGAATGAGAGAGGATGCATTTGCAAGCTTATTTTCTGCTTTTCCAGAGGGGAGCACCTGAACAAATGGATTCAAATGACAAGAATTCTAACTAAACATGAGGAATGACTTTCTGATGGTAAGAGACATTTGACAGTTGAATGAACTGCCTGTGAAGGTGGTGGACTCTCCTTCACTGAAAGTTTTTAAGCAGGAGTTGAATTGCCACCCACCAGGGATTCTTTAGCTGTGATTCCTGCATTGCAGGGGATTGGACTAGATGGCCATGGTTCTGTGATTACAGCCATCATCATAAGTGCAGGTGACCCCCTAGGCAAAAGATAGACAGATGTCCCTGCTTTGGGCTGTCATTTCTCCTGTAACTAAAAAATGATGGAGACTGTATGGTTATGTTTAAGATGAATATTGGAAATGACATAATCCTGGTTGGCAGAAATGCAAAAATATATATTTAAAAAATCAAGTCTTGCTTGGGGAAAAAAGTGAGTTAGTGTCACATCTTTGCTTCTGAGCATCTCTCAATCATATCGTTGGACGTGGGATGTGCTAAGTGTGAGATGTTGGGAACACAGTGGAAATAACAACTTCCTTTCATTACGCAAATGATCTTCTCAGAATGTGAAAGAAGAAGAAGAGGAAGAAGGGCTTTTTTCAAAATGAAGAACAGATGGGCTCAGGGTATTTATTCATCAGGCACTTCTTCAGTCTTGGAGTGTACATTACGTAACTTCAGAAAATGCCTCTGAGTAAGTCATTCAGGCTTTCAGACAAGGAATGTCTTATATTGATTGGCAAACAGCTTCCCACCAGATCTTACCTTTGTAATACGACCAAGACCTGCCTCAATTTTACCCACCCTCTGCTTCACTGTGTAGCGGGCCTCTAAGTGGAAGTGATGCTGGAGGGCAGCAGTGGCTTGAGCCCTGGCTGCCCTACCTGACCCCCCCTCGACCACTCCCCTCTTTTGGAGGCAGAGAGCTGTGTGTTTCCTTATTTGTTTGCTTTATTTAATGAAAGAGCTAGTATGCTGGTGGGGTTAGAGTGTTGGAATAGGCTAATGGATGGGCCTTTCCTCCACCCCCTCTCACCTGGCAGGTAGATAGAAGAATAGCCAGAGTTGAGGGTGTGAGCTAAGATGGAAACAGGCTGGAAGCACAAAGACATGCTTGATTGTACTGCATCCAAAGATGTGACTAATGGAGAAGCAACATCTGCCGGGGTGTTAATGCTGTGAGCACCTCCACTTTATTCTCATGTGGTATAGACGTGTAAATAAAACCATATACCCTAAAGACACCACTGTCTTCAATGGCCTTCATTCCAAGGAAATAGAACTCGGGTGGAGCCTAGGGCTTGCTGATCAGAAGGTTGGCGGTTCAAATCCCCGCAACAAGGTGAGCTCCCGTTGCTCGGTCCCTGCTCCTGCCAACCTATCAGTTTGAAAGCACGTCAAAGTGCAAGTAGATAAATAGGTACCGCTCTGGCGGGAAGGTAAACGGCGTTTCCGTGAGCTGCTCTGGTTCACCAGAAGCGGCTTAGTCATGCTGGCCACATGACCCAGAAGCTGTACGCCGGGTCCCTCAGCCAGTAAAGCGAAATGAGCGCTGCAACCCCAGAGTCGGCCACAGCTGGACCTAATGGTCAGGGGTCCCTTTACCTTTACTTTAAGTGCTGGAACCCCTGGAATCTCTCACGCCTCAAAGATTGGGTGACATGTAACAATAATCATGCTGGAAGACTCAGGGTGAGGGGAGAGAAAGCATAAGAGGTGGGTCCCCTCTGTACCACATCACAAAAAGTCCTTTCCTTCAGACTCATGGGGTTGCATTCCAGGACACTGGCCAAGAACACACCAACAAGCATTTCTCCTTCTAAGCATCCACTGCAAAATACACGCCTTTCCATGTCAATTGATTCCCCATGCATGTGGGACCTGATCAATCCGGCACACACCTCCACGGTGGCAGTGAGCCGCCGAAACTTGGCAGAGGAAAAGTTGCTGACCAGCCCATTTCCCCCCCTGTCAGAACTAATCAACATCAGGGAAGTTAATGGAGAACACAAAACCTATTTAAAAGCTACATTTAACACTTGGCTGATTCCATTATAGGCTGTAATATCCAGGTGTCACATTCTCCCTCGGAGCGTCTGTCTCGTTGTTTCTTTTGGCTGCTTAGAGGGGGTGTCCCCGAAATGTGAAGACTCTCAGATTACCCATCGCATGGAAAGGAGATGAAACCGGCATTTGGGCGGGTGAAGATTTCCGGGAGGAAAAGCATCACGGTGGAGATGAGTGCAAATTCTGCTTGCTGGTTTCCCACAGGCATCTTGGTTGGCCACTGTGAGAACAGGATGCTGGACTACAGGGGCCTGATCCAGTAGGCCCTTTTTACGTTCTTGTCTATTATTATTATTATTATTATTATTATTATTATTATTATTATTATTAATTTTATTAGTATTTTCCACACAATAACAACATGAAAAATATCAAAAAATAACAATACACAAAACACAAAAACCAACATTCAAAAAAACAAAAAAAATCCATATCTTACAAGTTAATAATATAAACACTAAAAAGAAAAACAAACATTGGCTTCCACCAATCCCACAGCACCTCCTTTATCTCTCATTGTGTCTTCCTGTCTTCCTGTTTTCCTTATCATCTCTATCCTAGCATCTAGATATAAATCCCTCTTTCTTGTTCTTGTTTTTTCATGTCTTTTCACTTGCCTTCAAAGAGGGAAGTCCAGAGCCAAATCTTCAGAAGCCTTCAAAGATATCTCTCAGACTAATTCCTTCAAGAGCAATGACATAAGGACATAAGAAGAGCCTGCTGGATCAGACCAATGGCCCATCTAGTCCTGCATCCTGTCCTGACAGCGGCCAACCAGATGCCCGCAAGCAGGATTCGAGCACAATAGCAGCACATTCCCCTCTTGACATTCACAGCAACTCTCCTCAATGCATTTGTCCAATCCAGTTTTAAAGCCATCTAGGTTGGTGGCCATCATTGCCTCCTGTGGGAGTGAGTTCCAGAGTTTAACTATGTGCACTTGTGCAGCATGAAAAAGGACTCTTTTTATATGTCTTGAAACCTCCAATATTCAGCTTCATCGGATGTTCTTATATTATGGGGGGGGGGACTTTATCCACCTTCTGCAAGCAGTGCGTAATTTAACAAACTTCTGCCATGTTGCCTCATATTCACGTTTTTTCTAAATGAAGAAATCTCAAATGCTGCAGCCTTTCCCCATAGCAGAGTCATACCATCCCTTGATCATTTTGGTTGCCCTTTTCTGACTCTAAAATATTGTTTTGGATGTGAGGAACCTTTATTTGCTTTTTACATTTTATTTATTTATTTGAAATGATTTCTATGCAGCCTTTCAGAAGCATAGATGCTCCCAAAGTGGCTTACACTCAAACACCTCAACACAGTAAAACAAACGTCATTAAGTGAGTAATAAAATCAGTACATAAATCAACTCCATAAATCTAAAAGAGGCAAAGTGTAAATGAGAAATCACTGCAGCCGGACCCTTCTTCCCAAGACAAAATCACATAGAGATAACATAGAATTGTAATGTTGGAAGGATCCCCAAGGGTCATCTAACCTCCTGCAATGCAAGGAGATACCAAAAGTGGCCAAACCATGGTCTTATCCAAAAATAGATTGGCAAAGTCTTTTGGGGTTCACCAAAAGAAGTCAAGGTAGGATGCAAAATGCAAAATCCTGAGGAAGAGCATCCCATAGATAGGGCCTTTTTGGTGGTGGATCCCATCTTAAGAACCTAAGAAGAGCCTCCTGGAGCAGGCCAGTGACCCATCTAGTCCAGCATCTTGTATTCACAGTGGCCATCCAGCTGCCTTTGGGAAACCCACGAGCAGAATTTGAGCACAACAGCAACAGTCTCTTCCTGCGGTTTGCATCCCCTGGTGTTCAGAAGCATTGCTACCTCCAATGGTGGGGGCAGAGCACGGCCACCATATATCTGTCCGTCTCTAATCGTACCCAGTAGTAGTTCTACTGAGGCAGAGTTCATGGCCCAATCTTAACTGGCTGGGGATTGAATCTGAGGACCTCTGCATGCAAAGTAGCAGCTTCTTGAGGGGAATAGGTAAAGGTAAAGGGAACCCCTGACCATTAGGTCCAGTCATGGCCAGCTCTGGAGTTGCGGCGCTCATCTTACTTTATTGGCCGAGGGAGTTGGTGTACAGCTTCTGGGTCATGTGGCCAGCATGACTAAGCTGCTTCTGGCGAACCAGAGCAATGCACGGAAATGCCGTTTACCTTCCCGCCGGAGCAGTACCTATTTATCTTCTTGCACTTGACATGCTTTCAAACTGCTGGGTTGGCAGGAGCAGGGACCTTGAGGGGACTTGAGGGGATGGAAGGGACCAATTTATTGTGTGGGGCAGAGGCTGCCCCCACTACACACACACATAGAGAGAGAGAGAGAGCGCTACAGACACAGACACACTGCAAGGCTTTCCTTCTGCAGTTTTAGGCCAGGGTGGGGCTCTGAGTAAAAATTAAAAACTGTCCCCTTGGACTAGTCAAATAGTAGAGCTCTTGTTTGAACAAGGGAGTCTGTAGATCTGCATTCCAGGGTTTTGGACTAGATGACCCACTAGGTCCCATTCCAACACTACAATTCTGTGATTCTATTATCTTCTGGCAATCTCAAGTGGCAAGTGGGATGTTGGCTTTCCCTTCCTCTGAGAGATGGAACAGGCTGTGAGATAATGTGTTTGTGACCTTACGGATTAAATACCTCTTTCAGAACCCATGTTTCATATAAAACCCATCCCTCCCTCCCTCCAACATTGAGATTAAACCTCCTTTTGTTTGCAAGACAGGCCTGACCTTTGGATGTTAAATAGAACAAAACCCAGCTTCAATTTAAACAGCAGTTATTAGTTTTGCATTTGAGTAACGGCAACTTAACATTCAACATGGCTTCTCTAAAAAGCTCTTAGTGCTTGCAGAAGCTGGGTTGGGGGGGAGTGATAAAGGCTGGATGGGAATCAAGTTGCTCCAACCTCCAGGATTAGGATCTGGAAGATAAAAGTTTAAATCCCCACTCAGTCATGAAGTTCACCGGGTATGACCTTTGGGCAGCAATTGTCTCTCAACACAACCTACCGCACAAGGGTTGTTGTGAGCATAATACAGGGAGGGGAAGAAGGACAATGATTGCCACCTTGTGCTCCATGGAGAAAAAGTGGGATATAAAAGCAATGCATAAATATAAATAAATAAAATAAAATGATCAGGGAGGAGGAGGGTGAACCCACATGCCCTTGGGTTATGCTGGGTGGTACCAGTGGCAGAGCTTTCACTCTGAGATCTCTTGCCTCATATGCATTTAATAATGGAACAAATCTACAGAGTAATCCTATGAAAATGTCACTCTACAGACCCATGTTTCATTCTCATATATAGTTAACACATTCTATATTATTTTAAACATAATTTCCTGAAGTTTCATTATCTTGCTGCAGTTTTTCAAAATGGCATTTTACACCAGAGTAAAACAAGATGACTCAGAATTTCTGTCCAATTTCAATTAAAGACTTTACCAAGAAAATCAACAATAGGTTAATAAGCCTTTGTTGATTGCTCTTTCATTTGGGAAAAGGAGAAATTTTTTTACGTTACAAACAAAAGCAAATGAGCTTAAGAAAATACAGCTAACATTGGTTAAGTGTGCTATGTTGATCACGAAAACACATACTTCACCCCCTCAACAAATGAAAATAAAAATCTATATGTTTTAACTTTATTCTTTTCTATGAGTTTCTTACCATTAGGAAAATATGATGAGATGTTACATGAAATGTGTTTTACATGCAACATTTCTTGCAGTGGCATAGCGTGGGGGGTGCAGGGGGGGCCGGCCGCACCGGGCGCAACATCTGGGGGTTAGGGTTAGGGGGCGCAAATCCACGGGTTAGGGGGTGCAAATTACTTGCCTTGCCCCGGGTGCTGACAACCTACGCTACGCCACTGATTTCTTGCAACCAGTGTAGCACCACAAAATGCTACTTACAAAGCAGTGTCTCATTTAAACATCTTTTTAGGACTTTCATTATTGTTATTATTTTATTTTATTCAATTTACATACCGCCCTTTATCAGAAGATCCCAGGGCAGTGTACAACACTAAAAATACCAGCATGGGTTTGTCCAAACTGCGGGAGGCAGTGGAAGACAGGAGTGCCTGGCGTGCTCTGGTCCATGGGGTCACAAAGAGTCGGACACAACTAAATGACTAAACAACAACAACAACTATTTGTACCATACCTTCAATGTAGGGCATCTAACAGAGTTTACAAAAAGAGGAAGGTCCCAACACTCAGGAAACTTACAATCTGAAAGACAAGTCTGGTAAGGGGGGGGGGGTTGGCCATGTGTTATTGCTTAGTTAATATAATTATACATTAATATATTTCTGTGTGTCTCCCCCTCCTTTTGAGGCTGAACTGACCTCTTGGATACAGCATCCACTGTTCAGGCAGAACAACAATAGGTCCCATCCTCACCACTGCAAAATAGTTGGAGAAATAATAATAATAATAATAATAATAATAATAATAATAATAATAGTTTATTTATACCCCATCAATCTGGCTGGGTTTCCCCAGCCACTGTGGGCAGCTTACAGCATATATTGAAATATAATAAAACATCAAAAATATGTTTGATGGATAGGATTGCTTGGTCCAGCCCCATGACTCTATAAAAGAGGAAGGCCGAGGAGTAGAATCCTCATATATCAACCAGCCAGAGCTGTGTATATTTACCCCACCACCACCTCACTATTTCTGAGTTCATCCTTCCATTTTGAAAGTAACATGACATCATCCAATCTCAAGCCCTCAGCCAGTTTTGTTTTCTCCCCCACCCTCAACCACTCCAATGAATTGTCTCTTGGCACAAAGGAAAAAAGAAATTATTTGTGGCAAGAAATCAATGCAGCTGAATTATCCTCATTTGCCAACTAAATGTCTGATTGTTGATTATTGTCAATAGCAAAGCCCTCTGAAGACAGAAGCCTCCTGCTTCCTTTCGCCTTCGCTGGATACACAACAACACTGAAGAAAATATCTTCCCTCATCCCACATTCCACTACAGACTCACAATATGAAGTTTTTGCCCTGTGTTTTTTCTCCCAAAGGTCTCCTGGATTCTGATCAGCTATCAGCCTTGCAGTATGATTCACTAAGAGCCATTACAGCATGTGGAAAGGTTCTAGGCGTCTTACGAAACCACAAGCTTAACATGAGTGAACAGTGTGATGCTGCAGCAAAAAAAAAAAAAAACCCTCATGCAATTCTTAGCCGCAACAACAGAGGTATAGTGTCCAGGTCAAGGGACTCAATAGTACCACTCTATTCTGCCTCTCCTGAAGTCCAGTTTAAGAAGGATATTGACAAGGTGGAAGGTGTGCTGATTGTGTAAATCAAGCCTTACAAGGAATTGTTGAGGGAGTTGCAGATGTTGAGCCTGGAGAATAGAACACTGAGATGTGATAAGATCACCACATTTACTTATCTGACGGACTGTCACAAGAAAGACGGAGCAAGCTTGCTGTCTGCTGCTCCAGAAGGTAGGACCCAAACCAATGGATTCAAATGACAAGAAAGGAGATGGGAAGAGGGAACCAGGCAGAAGGAGGTTAATGGGTGGGAGGAAATGGGTTGGTCATACACTTGTAGAATCCCCCCCCCAAAAAAAAAAAAATTCAACAAAAACTAAGAGAAAAGGCACTGATGCTTTTGCAGACCTGAGAGTCTTCTCAGCCAGAATGCTCAATCACCTTAGGAGGCACATGAGAAAGAAGAATCCTTTGTGCCTCCCCTCTTCCTTTGGGTAGAGCTGATTGGCTCCCATAATGGCCTTTTGATTAATCTTCCTGCCCCTGGGAAGCCCTTAGTTTTGAATATTCAACTGATTATATGCTGTTGGCATTCATTTCTCCTCTTGTTGCTGATACCTGCTTTGCCCCAATAGATTGCCTTTACTTCCCTTTCTTCCCTGCCTCTTTCCCAGTTCTTGCTCCTTCTGTTTAGTTTCTTCAAGTGCCAACAACTGCCTCCCGTCCTGCACAACCACTGCAATTGTGCCACCATGACAACCGATGCCTGGTGTTGTCCTTTTAAGGTAGCTTAGATGTGCTTGCACATTTGGCTAGGAGCTGGCACACACAAACATGTAGAAAGGAGGAGGAATTAGGCAAAGTAAATTCAGCACCATAGACAGCTGCCTAAACAGAAAATGAAAGCGCAGAATGGATTTAAGAATTGGATTTAAGAATTGGTTGAGAGCTAGTCAAACCTGGATGGGCTCGACCTCCTGTGCAGCTGGAGTTTCCAGCAGTACATGCAGTACACAACCCCCAAGTGCATGAATATTGAGTTGCAAGTCATAAATAAGGGACATTTCTCATTTAATGCCTTTAAAAGGACACTGGATTCTCATTCAGTGTTTGCTATGTTCGTTTTATCTCCAAAATAAAAGATCCCTTAACAAACCTGTGAAAATTGTGTGCAGCAAACCGTGCCTTTAACTATAGGGCAAATCTATTCCACAGTGGAGACAGATAGGAAGGTGGGAATCAGAGTGAATTTTTAATCTCATACATGAGGTGGGTGATGAGAAAGAAGTGCTTCTTTCCATAAGGAATCCAAACAGCCATGCCCAGATGTTCCCTGCATTTCTTCCCCTTTCTAATCCCCTTTCTTCATCTCACACTTTCCCAGTTTATTGTTTTCTGCATCTCCTCCTGCTGTTCAGGCTCACCATATCTGCCACTTTTGATTCTATCAGTATTTTCAGGTGAGGACAATGAAATACCTTTATGTCACTTCCTGCTTTGATATGAAAATACTAAAGAGATCATGAGAAATCAAAAGAACATAGATGTCGGGGGTAGAATATTGAGAAGACATTAAAAAATCTCCTTGATACCACACTCAAAGCATTTATTTAGTTGTTGTTAGAACTGCACCACATACAGACAGAATCAGATTTTATAAAATGTTGCTATAATAAAATCCCCTAATATTACTACAGACACTTACTGGCCATGAAACAATCACGTTTTATTGATTAAGAATTTTACAGCCCAATATTATGTGGCCGCCTCTTCCATCAGCTGGGGGAGTCTCAGCGCACTAGCATCCTACACTGGCAGGAGATTCTGTGCCAGAATATTGGCAGGACAACACCAGTGTAACTCCACTGCCATCAAAAAGCTAGGGGCATGAAGTGGGTGGAAGAGAGGGCATGTCACTGGTGTAGGAGGATCTTTGTTGTTGTTTAGTCGTTTAGTCATGTCCGACTCTTCGTGACCCCATGGACCAGAGCACGCCAGGCACTTCTGTCTTCCACTGCCTCCCGCAGTTTGGTCAAACTCATGCTGATAGCTTCAAGAACACTCTCCAATCATCTCGTCCTCTGTTGTCCCCTTCTCCTTGTGCCCTCCATCTTTCCCAACATCAGGGTCTTTTCCAGGGAGTCTTCTCTTCTCATGAGGTGGCCAAAGTATTGGAGCCTCAGCTTCACGATCTGTCCTTCCAGTGAGCACTCAGGGCTGATTTCCTTCAGAATGGATAGGTTTGATCTTCTTGCAGTCCATGGGACTTTCAAGAGTCTCCTCCAGCACCATAATTCAAAAGCATCCATTCTTTGGCGATCAGCCTTCTTTATGGTCCAGCTCTCACTTCCATACATCACTACTGGGAAAACCATAGCTTTAACTATACAGACTTAACAGGCATATAAAAGTTATGACGCTGGAAGATGAGCCCCTCAGGAGGATCTAGTCAGGTCCTTAAACTCCCACAGACCTTGGTTCCAAGTTTGGAACAAATATAAAAAGAGCATTTATCAAGACTCTCACCTCAGGATCCCAGGCACAAACTTCCCCCCGGAACTTCACTCCTGCAAGTAGTAACACAAGGACAATGATTATTACACATAGGCCAGGAGACTGTGTCTCAAAGTATGGCCACTGCAAATGGCTCCCACATCTCCCCACTTAACTGCACTATTCAAAACAGGATCCTGGCCAGACAGCCTCTCCTCCCTCATCAGGTGGTTGCAGTATCTCCCACAGAGGAGAAACGAAGTAAACAGGTGCTGTGCAGAAATTGGAAACCTCTTAGCCATGAGCCTCCACATTGGCTGGCCAGGTTCATGGACTCCACTCTGTTGTGCATTGCAGGGTCACAATCTGGATGCATGATGTAAAAGCCTATAAGCTGCAGGGAGAACACTGCTGTGTCACCTTGAAAGGCCTGGGTGGCTAATTTTCCCTGAGATGTAGGTATCAATAAGTGGATGGCTCAAAGTGCCTCCAGTGAGGCAGGCTCTGCCTGCCTCCCATGTGCATTTTGTTCCTTGGCTGCACTCTTTCCTAGAATCCAACCAGACTGTCACTTCCCTATATCTCCCCTAGTTCCCTTCTTTAGAACTGGTGTGATGTTGGTCTCTTTTCACTCCTCTGGGATGGAATCCGATCTCAGGGACAAGTTATACTTTATTCTTAAAAGATCATCAATTTCACATTTGAGTTCTTTAAGTCCTCTCAGGTGGTTGCTATCCAGACCTGATTTGTCAGTTTTAAGTCTGTCAATGAGGCCTAGAGCTATGTCTCTTGTCCCCACTATTTGTTCTCTGGAATCCAAGTCCTGGCTGTGAGATCACCATCTGCTCAGGTAGGGACTTGGGCTTAATGGACCCAGGTGCCAAAAAAGACAGGTTACTGGCTCTCTGGTTTATCAGGTTCATGCTGGGATAACTCATCTCATTGCTCCATGAAGTACTTGGGTGGGGAAAGCAAGATTTTCACTCAAATCATATCTATACTACCTGCTGGCCTTTTTTTATCATCTCTCTTTCATTGTGCATTTGAGGAATGTGGATTAAATTCCATTTTTCCCCCTCACATTCCCCCAGGGCAATGTATGCATAAGGCTGTGTGATGTGTTGGCTTTTTTATTCTGCACACATCCTGCCTTGAATTATGGGGTGGTGAAACCACTCCAGGGGAAGCCGAAGGGAACCTCTGCACATATGTAATAATCTCAATCAGCCAGAGATGGGAGGGCAAGGAAAACATCACATGGGTCCTTTTAGAAGTGAAATGCAGATTTCACGGCAAGCTTTTGACCCCCGAAACCAGCACGAGGAGAATTCCCCCTTGAAATCAGCATCAAGTTCTGAGCACCTTCTCTTGTCTAGATTTCATGCAAAATTTCACGCATACACAAATTCAAATAGGATTGATCTCCATCTGGATCCTGAAGTGCTACTGGTTGTTTAGGATTCAGTCTTTAAATCTGTAGCATGCAGTACGGGGGCGGGTGGGAGGGGAGGCAGTTCTTAAAACGACCCTTTCCCAGCACAACCCATCCTCCCCACCCCACTCCAGATGATGGCAAACCCACTGGCGAGTTTGCGACTTAGCATGCAGACCATGACCGAGCTCCGAATGTTTCATTGTCCTGCCGTTTTTGTCACTCTGCCTTGCAGAACTGATATCCATCCTTATTGAAATCAAAGCTCCTCTCCAACATGCTCCACTGAAGTGGAATTTTCTGCTAAATAAGGTGTTATTAACCTGGCTGTGCAACCTCAGCTGGGGAATGAGCTTTGCCACCGAAGCTCTTTGCCATCCGCAATGAACGCTGCTTAAAGAGTGATTAGCCGACATCCTAGCAGCAGCCGCGGCAGCCAGGGAGATACAGAAGCGCTGACCTTTGGACTCCGCGCACGGGATGCACAGCTGAGAAATAATACATGCAATTTATTATTATTACGTATTTGTATCTCTTCTCCCAGGTTCCTTGAGGCTCTGATCAAAAGTGCACACTTTTTAATTATTCTCACTGGAGGGTGTGCAAGCCCCTGTCTGCAATGAGGAGCCACAAATAAGAAACATACCTTGAGTAAGGTCCCCCTGGGTCCAGACCCTTGTCCAAAGATGGGGCCAGCAACACACCCAGCCCCTCCTCCCAAACCACACACACACACACACACACACACACACACACACCAGCCAGCGCCACAGCCAGAGAGTGGGCACAGGGCAGGAGAGCTTGATGTTAAACTTCTGTTGCCTGCAGGGCCCAGAAATGCTTTCCTGGCTGCAAATATGGGAGAAGGTCAGAGACTCTGAGAAAGCCAGGCTCCTCTTTTTAAAAAAGAAAAAGAAGAAAAGAACCATGGTGCATGTGTGTATGAAAAGAAAAATGCCAATCTGTTCACTTGTCACTTTCCTTAAGGGCACTGCCAATCTCTTCTCCATCTGCGTGGCGTTTCCTATGGGTAATAGCAGAAGAGAATGTGAGGTTCTTTTCCAGCAAATCAGCATCTTTTTCTCCCCCAGTGCAGACATTGTATCACTTGCAAAAGGGCAGCGCCACATTTAGATCTCCAGTTCATTTACTTGGCCTACAAATGAGCTTGTTTTATTTGTAAGTTTATGTTATTGTTGCCGGGTGAAGTGACAAGGGTCCCCCACCCCCTCTTTTGCATCTCAGGGCAGATTCCGGTCTCTCCTAAAAGGAGGATGTGGTTGAACCCAAGTCCTTCATGTTCTGGCCCTGATACTGCAGTGGAAGATGTCCCAAAGATGTCCAGCGAAGCATGGTGTGGCACCTGCCATTCATAGGAGGCAATGAGGAGCTTCTGAGGAGCAAAATCTGAAAGAGATCAACTTACAAAACAGATGATATACCTAAATATATCCAATTGCAACATCTCTAGTTGTTTTTTAGACCTCAGAAACCTAAATGACCTTTCTTAAGGCTTAATGAATGCTTGTTTAGACTATTAGGCAAGTTATCGTCTTATCAGTACTGTTAAATGCAACTCAGTAAGTCAGAGAGAGGCAAACACTTATAGTGTATGTGTATATTGCTAGGATATTTAAGTTAGTCCCCCAAGGAAGAACATGAGAGGCTTATTTTAATTCTTGTGGTCACAAGCAGAGCTAGTTTGTCTGAAGGTGCTTCCTTCTCAGAGTCCACACGTCCCATTTCACCACTTGCGGCAAAATGGGAAGTGCTGCCATGCCACCTCCACGACTGACAGAGAAACAGTGTGATTTCCAGCAGGTACAATCTCATGAGATTTGTGGGATCTCACAAGATTTTCCAGAAATTGGCTCCTCTTCCAGCACCGTTTTCCCAGCTGAATTGGCAGAGTGGGCAGAGCGCCCACAGGGCAGGGTGCCTACAGGCTTTTGTCACCCAGGGTGTCTGCTTTACCCTCCCTCATAGGTGCGCTGTGGGCAGTGCCCTGTCCCCACTGCCTTGCAGACCACATGGACATGGCCAGGCAGACAGAGAGCGGGTCTTTCCAAAGACCAACCTCCTTGTGAGATATTCTCTGGATGCTTCATGGGGGCGATGTGTCACCCAAGCAAACACTCTTGTGTCAGATAATCTTTCAGTAATTACGGGCTTATCCATACGTGGGTGGCGCTGTGGGTTAAACCACAGAGCCTAGGACTTGCCAATCAGAAGGTTGGCGGCTCGAATCCCTGTGACGGGGTGAGCTCCCGTTGCTCGGTCCCTGCTCCTGCCAACCTAGCAGTTCGAAAGCATGGCAAAGTGCAAGTAGATAAATAGGTACCGCTCCAGTGGGAAGGTAAACGGCGTTTCCGTGTGCTGCTCTGGTTCGCCAGAAGTGGCTTAGTCATGCTGGCCAAATGACCCAGAAGCTGTACGCCGGCTCCCTCGGCCAATAAAGCGAGATGAGCGCCGCAACCCCAGAGTCAGTCATGACTGGACCTAATGGTCAGGGGTCCCTTTACCTTTATCCATACTTACCTTTCCTCCATGCTTTCTAGGCATGGTCTGCACTTTAATGCTCCATGTCAAATGCCCTTTCCTTTTTTCCTCCAGGGCTTTCCCCATAAATACCCGCTCTTTGCCACTGAATCAGAGCAAACAGCTCTGAAAACCCAAATTGCCATTTGTTGAACTTCAGATTTAAAGAGTGGGCTTTCGCAAGGAAAGCTCTGAAGTCGGGGGGGGGGGGGAGAGCACAGAAGTTTAAAGTGCAGGCTTGTGCCTGGAAAGGTGTTGTTGAGCCCTCAGTTGAAGTTGCTAGAAAATACTTTTTTGCCACCAGCAGGTGCCCTCTGTTCCAACTTTCAAACACCTTAAGCATGTGAGGGCTACATTCAACCAACTGTACCAGCCCACAAACAATATAAGGGCTCTGGCTGGCTGCCTGCAACTGCTGGGGAGCATCTGTTTTCTGCACAATCTCCTGGAAGCAACACACATCATTGCAGGCCATCATACCAGGGCTCTTGTCACCCAAATTCTCACCCACCCAGTGGGAGCCAGGCTTTGTAGCTGCCCTGAGCATCTCATATCTGTGTTTGCTGTTTTTGAAAGGGAGTAAGTTTAAAATGCAGTCCTTGTAGGCAGTGCTTTTTCCCTAGAAAAAATAGGTGCCGGTACTAATGCCACACTTTTTAACAACAACAAAAATACAGTAGATGCTGGTACTGCATATCCTTGAGTACCCTCTGGGGGGGGCGGGGAGCACTGCTTGTAGGGGTCACCCCAGATTCCAAAAAAGACCATGATCCATTATACACAGAAATTTAGGAGGTAAAACTGCAGACCCTTAACCTTCCCAGATACTACCTCTTTCCTGGCAGTTCTTTTGAGGGCTTTGTCTTTTGGGATCATGGAGATCCGTCCAGCTCTTTCTAAGGGGACCGCCAGAGATGTTTCTTTTTGCAATGTGCTCCAAAGTCTCCACTTTCTCAGTCTTTTTTAAAACTGAAATAATGTGGGAGTTGGGTTCCCTGGAAGGAACTGGCTCTCATTAAATGAGCAAAGGGGTATGTTAAGGATGCTGGATGTTAGGAGAGGTCAAGAGGCTTTCAACCATGAAAAGGATGCTGGACTTCTTGAGATCAAGGAGGCTTCAAAGCACCATCCTCCTCCTCCCATCTGCTGGCTCAGTTGCCCACTGAGTTATTCACTGTCGCCTCGGCTTGGCCCGAGGCCACAAGGTAGAGCTGGATTCTACAGATGAGAGTCTGCAATCCTCACTGAGATACTCCTCCCCCCTCCACCTCTTTAAACTTCCTTTACTAGGAACAACCACAGAGTAAGAAGAAGAAGAAACGAATTGATGCAGTAGTCATAAATCCTGCAGACTCAGAATTAAGATGGGGCATGCTGACTTGATTGCCCAGTGCTGCAGGTTTATGCTGCAGTTAGTGCAGGATGCTGCAGCATATTGTTGACAGGAGTGAGGCCTTGCCAGCATATAACACCTTTGCTCAGAGATCCGCACTGGTTGCTGATCTGCTACCCAAACATGTTCAAGATGCTACCATTAGTAGGCAAACCCCTTAACAACTTGTGACCAGTTTACCTGCGAGATCGCCCACTGGCAGAGAAAGGGGGTGCAGTGGGTGTGGTCCATCCCGGGTTGTTAAAGGGGAAACTTGCCATTCTCGTGCTGCCACCCTCCGGACTTCTCAAGGAGGAGGCACATGAAGGAGGGCCTCAGAAGATGATCTCAGGGTCTGGGTAGGTTCATATGGAAAGGTCCTGAGCCATTTAAGGTTTTATAGGTCAAAACCTATGCATTGATAGCCAAAATGGAATGGCAGGGGGGCTATCTGTGACAGCAGCTACATATCACACACGACAGCAGCCCAACACTCTCTTACGAAACCCTCTGGCAGGTAGGAAACTGGAACATTGTGAGCCTAGGAGGGATCCATAGTGGCTTTTGCCAAAAGCCAATGAGGCTTTTCATCTCAATCAGGAAAACAAGCTGAGGTCCTCCTCCTCTTTCTGCTGCTTCTGAGAGTGGCAAGTTTCCCCTTTAACAACCCCCTGTTATTAGGAATGAGGCCGCCTATTTCTCTGTCAAGCGTTGACACCCCTAACCTTTACCTCTGCAAGTGAGGTCTCGGTGGCTGACAGCTCTGCAGCGACAGCTGGAGGCCGATTCATTTCACATGCACTTATTTCCTTTCCTTTCCTTTTTCCTTCCTTCCTTTTTTTTTCCAAGTGAGAGGTACAAAAATATACCACTACCACGTCTCTCATTATCCACTTCATCAGTCTCAAACTGCTGGCTAATTGCACTCCCCCAAGTCTTCCTCTCCCCCTGACAAACTTGCACAAGAGGCAGGCAGCTCCCCTCACTGTCACCTTCAGGGGAGCTGGGAGTTGTGTAACATATGTAAATAAACTCAATTAAAGAAGGTTTTAGAGCAGGACTCTTGATTGCACCAGGGCTTGTCTCTGCAGGGGGGGAGGGGGATTTGCTGTTGCCAACTGGGAAAGGGTGGAGGGGATCCACACTTGGACATTTCGGAACTTTTGGGAAGGGCTGTAGTTTACATTCAGAAGTTCCCCTGTTCAATCCCCAACATCTACAGGCAGGGCTGGGAGAGAATCCTGCCTGAAACCACAGAGAGCCGCTGCCAGTCAGGGCTCATCCAGACTTTCACTTGCCCCACCATTTCCCCCCTGGAAAATCCGTTCTTTAGTGCTGAATCAGCAAACATCAATCGGGTTTTCTATGGGTTACATTTGCTCTGATTTAGCACTAAACGGAAGATTTTCTCACTTGTCTCACAGGAAAAGTGGGAAAAACACTCAGACCTGTGCTTTCTAGGCATAGGACAAGCAGACGTGTGGACGGTACTAAGACAGAGGGACCAAGAGACTTCCTATGCTGCAGAGGAGGGAAGATGACCTGAGTAGAAATGGGTGGCCTGCTAGAGTTTTCATTCACTAAGAATATGAAAGAGCTAAGTAGGTTTAGCCTGGAGAATGGGGGTTTAAAGGGGGCCATTGTTGCAATCCTCAAGTATGTGAAGGGCTGCCTTCAATCCAATAGGTAGAGATTACAGGGAAGCAGATTTTAGCTAACCATTCAGAGAAAGGTCCTGACAGTTAAGAGTGGCTTGACATTGGAACAGATTCTGTCTAGAGGGGTGGAAAGATGGTGGGCTCTTTTTCACTAGAGGTGGTTAAGTAGAGGGCAGACAGTCATCAGTTAGCAGTACAGTGGTACCTCGGGTTAAGTATTTAATTCATTCTAGAGGTCTGTTCTTAACCTGAAACTGTTCTTAACCTGAAGCACCACTTTAGCTAACAGGGCCTCCTGCTGCTGCCACGCCTCCGGAGCACGATTTCTGTTCTCATCCTGAAGCAAAGTTCTTAACCTGAAGCACTATTTCTGGGTTAGCGGAGTCTGTAACCTGAAGCGTATGTAACCCGAGGTACCACTGTAGTGGAATTGAATCCTGCAGCAGGCACCGAACAGGTTTCTCTTATGAACAAAGTATCTGCACAGATCTTGCTTTTTCTGAGTGCACCACAGTTGGGCTGGGAAACTTTTTTATTTATATTCATTGGCAAAATGCCTACCAGGATTTTAAAACAGGGCAGAGAGAAAGTGGGTGGGGGCACGTTGGTGCTCAGAATCTCAGGGCTGGGAATGGGTAAACCTCCCAATTCAGAGACACATTGCTCCTCACTTATGTTATAAGTGAATAGCGGCAGGACGAACCTCTTTGGTGATCTCCTGAACCCTCCTGGAAACCCTTGTCTCCTGTGAGCAGGTTTCAGCCCTCTCCAAACAGTCCTGCTGAGTGCTTTCTCTTACCCCATAAAATGTAATTGGAGCCCTTCAGAGCTGAGCCCTTTTGTTGCCCTCCTGGCCCTATCCTATAGGTCCTATTGCCTCTGGCCTTGCAGAAGTCTGCCCTCTTTATGAGACTGTCCTCTTTATGGGTGTGTCACTGGCCCCTTAACATGCAGGCAGTGAGGGGCTGCTGCAACAGCCTTGCTGGGGCGTCTGGTCTTGCCTGGACATACTGAGAGCAAAAAATGGACAAAGGCACCTCTTTCCATGTCAAGTGAGATGGAGAAATCAGCTCAGCATTGCCTTTAATGCCCTCCCTTGTTCCATGGCCCCACAGAAGGTCACTGCAGCCATCATGCAGCATACAATGTCCCTCAGTCTATTCTCCTCTCCATCTGTACCCCCACCGCCCACCCCACATTCTATTTTCTACCACTGTATCTTGTGTCTGGAGGCAATAAACTGCATGGGAGAAGAGTTTTCCGGCTGTTCTGCTGGGAGCAGGACATCTCTGGAAGATTCTGCCGGGGTTCCGCATATTATGC
Source organism: Podarcis cretensis (assembly GCF_951804945.1). Classification (NCBI taxonomy): domain Eukaryota; kingdom Metazoa; phylum Chordata; class Lepidosauria; order Squamata; family Lacertidae; genus Podarcis; species Podarcis cretensis. Next base: position 36,643,470 of record NC_137177.1, read on the forward strand.
CAATACATCACACTGCTTGAGGTGTGGTGAACTACCAACAGACTTTCACAAGTCACCGGCAGAAACTACAGAATGGAAGAGTGCTTGTGCTCAGGTCCTGCTTGTTGGTTTCCCTTAAGGGGCACCTGGTTGGCCATTGTGAGCACGGGATGCTGGACTAGAAGGACCATTGCCCAGATCCCACAGGTGGTTCTCCTGTTCTCCTAGCCACTCCTAGACTTGCTCCCCTTCTCTTCCTTTATGTTTTTTGGGGAAGGGAGGGGAGGGCAGGTTTTGAGTGTGCAGGTTACCCTTCCTGCCCTCTAGACCACATGGTATAATCAGCATCCATCCTCTCTTCCCCCAGGACACACCAGCACCATGAGCTTCTGTTTTCATGGGAGAGCAACACACACCTTTCCCCAAAAATCTCTGGGGCAAACATGGTGTTTTCAAAACAGAGACCAGGACAGAACCTGATGGACTCAGATGACCTGACTGTGTACCTCTTTGGCATTTTCAGGTAGGAACAAGTATTTGTAACGTCGGGCTCATCTCATGATTTCAGCCCCTAATTCCTGGCTCCATTATCCTGCTCGGCTCGCCGCAATCAAAGATTTCAAAGGGATCAGTTGGAGTTGATTGAAGACTGATAGGGGCCGTTTTCCCTCACAACAACAATAGCTGTTGTCCGGGCTTTTGTGCAGTTCTACTTGGCGCCTGCAAAATGAGCGTGCAATCTCCTGCCTGACATGCAAAAGAAATGGAAAATCCATACATGCTTTTTGAAATCTATGGATTTCACAAGCTAATAGGCAGAAGGTGGGCAGGAGAGCAGGGAGGTAAGCAAGCACAGAGCTGGATGGGCAGGCAGGAAGACTCTGGGGAAAATGAAGCCCCCAATTAGTCTTCCCTTTATGGAGGAGAAGGAGGTTGGAGAATATGTCTCTATGGAGTTTGATGGAGGGAGGCTTTCTTTCCATCCTTCGGCAGGACTCAAATCATCCAGGCCCTAGCCTGGCATCCTCTGAAGCCGATGGAGAGTTGCCACCATTGGCAACATGCACAAGCATCCCATTGGGCTTCGACCCCAGGGAAAAACAATATGAATCAGACCAAAGGCTCCTCTAGCTTGCCATGTTAACCAGACCTACAGCTCAAGATGGCTGCATGGTGCCCAAGATCTGCTAGTCAGTGTACTTGCCCTGCATCATTTCACTCAGGCCCCCATAGAATCATAGTATTGTAGAGTCAGAAGAAACCCCAAGGGTCATCTAGTCCAACCCCCTGCAACACAGGAACCACAGTTAAAGAACATGAAGCAGGTCTTTCTAGTGCATGAACCAAACTCACAACTAAGTAGTTATAAGGATGCCACAACCCTCTCTAGCTCAGCTGAGAACCCCAACTATCAGGGCTTCTGCCAGATGTGGACCCCATGATGGGCAGCACTTGTGCCTGGCAGGAAACAGGAAGGAAGGAAGGAGTATCAGGAATAGGTCAGCCTGGGATGTGTAGGCCGTCCCAAGAGAAGAGTTCATGGGAAGGAAGAATCCCTCCAGGTGTACCTTGTCAGAACGCTCATCTTTTTCACCATCTGTGCCTTCTGCAAAGGAGCAAAGCACAGGCCCTCAGACGAAGAGCAGAAGCAGCCACAACAAGCTCACTGGACCACGATTAGGAGCCACCATAGATGCCATCCAAAAGCCCCACACCTGCCCCTGCCTAAGCAGCTCTAAGCCCCGCTTGTCCGGCTTGACCACCCACTGATGGGCAGCATCAAGCCTCCCCTGCCTGCCTTGTCCCTGGAGTTTTTCTGCTTCTGGTTTCAGGCGTTTGTTTCATTTTAATTGCTGCTGATCCATTGTGTCTCTACGGGGTTTAATATTGATCGGTGTTGTTGTTGTTGTTGTTGTGAGCTAATCTGGGAGCCCTTCAGGCTGCAGGAATGGAATGTAAAAGGAAGAAAGAGGAAGAGAGAATGAAGCTGCTTCATGGATTCAGGTGTCCACTTGGTGGATTCCGGGGTCATTCCCATCACCTACTTGCACTGAGGCACAATGGGTAAATTCTGGCATTCAACCCCACTGGCTCCTAGAGGGGGTGGGGAATGGTTGTGCAACATCCCTTTGCTGTGGAATCACAATTTGTTACATGCTTATCCCACTCTTCCTACAAGGAGCTCAAGGTAGTGTACAGGATCCCAGTCTTCACAACAACCCTGTGAGGTAGATAAGGCTGAGGATGATGGGCCCAAGTTGACTCAGTGGAGATTTCAAGCTGGATCTTTGCAAATGTGTGCCAGGCATTCTAACCCCATGCACTGCACTCTCATAGGTGAGGCACACAGGTCCCATAGTTCAGGACCTAGGAGGCCAAGGGGTGGGAGGACCAGCCAAGAGGGACATGCTCAGCAGAACATGATAGCATCAGTCTGGGAGGAGAAAGTCAAAGGTGGCCATTGAAATTACTGCAACATAAGGCATCCCAGGAAGGGAGGCAGACATCACCATTCATTTGGTTTCATTTATTGCATTTATATGAGGATGAGATTAGTATTCTCCCACCACCACAGCACCTTCTTAAACACACATTTCAGCCACTCAAAAACACTCAAAGAGGGTGCAAAGCAGGACTGGAGAGCGGGTGGCTTGAGCCCTGACAGAGAGGCCTGTGTTTGGTCCCTGAGCCTGATATTCCCCATCCATGCTCTAGCCCAGCACCTTGAACAAACTGCATCTCCCATGATTCCCAGGGGGCATCGTTTTCTGGTTCACCTCAGGCAGCAAAATGTCTTGGGCCAGCCCTGCACAGGTGAAATTTGAACCCAGGACTTCACCAGTGTGAATTAACCAGCAAGACCTTTCCTACCAGTTAAGCATAGCCTTTCATGCCAGACTGCTATGAAAGGCAGAAGAGAAGGGTCAGAGAGGAATAAGTGGCAACCTGAGCCAGAGGTTATCAGTACTGCTCACCCTCACTGCCCATCACACTCCTAATTCATTCCCTTGTTAGTTTCCATATTCTGCTGCCTAAATTCATTTGTTTGAAGAAGCTCATCAAAAAGGCTGCTCATCTGACATTCTGGGCACAGTGGAGAAGCACTTGGCGTAATCAATGAGTGCCCCCCCTCCTCCTCCTCTCCACCGCCGTGCCAAAGGAATACTAACCCGCCTGCTCATCAGCGATGGCACGGCTGATTGCAAACTCAAGGCAGAAATCCCTCCCAGTGTGCCAGAAAGAAGGAGGCTAATGAGCCCTGGCGCGTGACGGGTCTCCCTCACCAAGCAAAAGTGCAGCTGCCACCCTCATCACAAAGGCTGGGAGGTCCAGTTGCTCAGCACCCAAGATCACCTTGTGCTGCTGGAGGGGTCTCAGAGCCCTTTGGCCAGCAGTGGTCTTAAAGTGGCATGTCCCTGTGCAGGAAGGATGGGAAACATAGGAGCCTAAGAAGAGCCCTGGTGGATCAGGCCAATGGCCCATCTTGTCCAGCATCCTGTTCTCCCAGTGGTCAACCAGATGCCCCAAAGGGAAATCCACAAGCAGGATTTGAGCACAAGAGCCCCTTCCCTTCCTGTGGCAAAGCACAGCCCTCATGGCTAGTGGCCATTGGGAGCCTTCTCCTCCATGAATTTGTCTGATCCTCTTTTAAAGCCTTTCAAGTTAGGAGTCATCACTGCAGGGTCAAATCTCTGTGGCCCATTCTGTGCTTGGGACTTTTCAGAAAGAAAGGAAACATATCACACTTGGAATTTTTGGGTTTTTTTGTTTTTTTTTAAGTGAGTGAGGACGATGGATTGAAAGATAGCTCACTGGTTATCAGGGAGCCCCAACCCTCAGGTTCCTGATTAGATGCACTGAGGTGACATGTTTAGCATTTGTTTGTTTGTTTGTTTGTTTGTTTGTTTGTTTGTTGCATTTATATCCCATATTTTTCTCCATGGTTCTCTCCCTCCCCATTTAATCCCCATAACAACTCTGTGAGGTAGGTGAGTTTGAGCGGCAGTGACTGGCCACAGGTCACCCAGTGACCATTCAAACCCTGGTCTCTCCCAGGTCGTAGTCCAACACGCTAGCCATGACACCCCACTGGCTCTCAGAAGAAATTAATGTTATTTGTTATTTCTTTCTTACATTGATATACCCACTTTTCTTTCAAGGAGCTCAAGGTAGTGCACATGGTTCTCCCTTCCCCATTTTATCCTCACAACAACTTTGCAAAGTAGGTGAGGCTGAGAGGCAGTGACTGGCCCTCGTCTAACCAATGAACCACACTGGCCCACAGGGTTGGCCCACAGCTGGATCACACCACCTGCCACCACTGGAGTTTCTATCTAAGAGGGGTCTGCCTGGAGGGAGTGAGAGGGAGATCACTGGAAAAAACACCCCAAAAACCAAACACTTTCCCCATCAATTTAAAAACACTGGTCCAATGACCAAATACCGTATTTTTCGCTCTATAGGACACACCCGACCATAGGGCACACCTTGTTTTAGAGGGGGAGAACAAGGGGGTGAAATCTCCCTCTCTCTGCTCAGCGCCCCTTCAATGAAGAGGCAGGAGTAATGGAGCCCCTTCCATTTCTCCTCCCACTTCGCTGAAGGGGCGCTGCGCAGCTCTCCCTCTCTGCTGAAGCCAGGAGAGTCTTGCTTTCCTGGCTTCAGCGAAAGCAACCCAAAGCCTTTGGAGCACCGCGGGACCTCCCACTGCGCTCCAGAGGCTTCAGGTTCCTTTCGCTGAAGCCAGGAGAGTCTATCCCTGAAGCCTGGAGAGCGAAAGCAACGGAAAGCCTCCGGAGCGCAGAGGGAGCGCTCCCTCTGCACTTCAGAGGCTTCGCGTTGCTATCGCTGAAGCCAAGGAACCTGCATTTGCTCCATAGGATGCACACACATTTCCCCTTAATTTTTGGAGGGGGGAAAGTGTGTCCTATAGAGCGAAAAATATGGTACTTTTGCTGTTGTGGAAAGGATCAGAGCTCACACACAGAGTTCCTTATCAGTCACTAAAGGTAAAGGTAAAGGTACCCCTGCCCATACGGGCCAGTCGTGACCGACTCTGGGGTTGCGTGCTCATCTCGCTTAAGAGGCCGGGAGCCAGCGCTGTCCAAAGACACTTCCGGGTCATGTGGCCAGCGTGACGAAGCTGTTCTGGTGAGCCAGCACCAGCGCAGCGCACGGAACGCCATTTACCTTCCCGCTATAAAGCAGTACCTATTTATCTACTTGCACTTAGGGGTGCTTTTGAACTGCTAGGTGGGCAGGAGCTGGGACCGAACGACAGGAGCTCACCCCACCGCGGGGATTCGAACCGCCGACCATACGATCGGCAAGTCCTAGGCACTGAGGTTTTACCCACAGCGGAACCCGCGTCCCTTTATCAGTCACTACCACCACTCAAAAAAAGAGAAATATACAGGTCACAGTTTGGAATGCTATTTTTAGCTTAATTAAAGACGATGTGATTGGAGTTGGGGAAGAAAAGAAAAACTCAAAAGAAACCACCCTTGTTGCTCGAGATTTAAAATTGCTGCAACAGAAGAAAATTATTTAATAGCAACATTGCAAAATAAAGGCTGAGATCCTTAGGATGCAATTGGTAGTTAGAAAAGGAAATTCTCTTGTTAGCCCATGTTTTATATTTAGTGCGGCACTTCTCAGCAGATGTGAAATCATTTGGGCTAAAATTAGCACGGCCCTAATTTCTTTATTACTTTACCGCCATTTCCCCCCCTTCTAAACTTCAAAGTATTTAGAAGCAACAAGAGCAGACCACAGCACAAATTAGAATCAATGCTTCCTTTGTCTTCCTTAATAAGTACTTGTTAGTCCTGAAGCCAGGCACAGACCGAATACCTATTTTCAACTGGCAAGACGTAATTGTGGTGTTTAATTCTCCCTCTTTCCCTTACGCTCAAGGATTAATTATAGAGTAGCCCCTTGGCAAGGGGGGCCTCCCCCCCCCCCATTGCCTTGTTGGTTATACAGTGTTCTAAAATAGTCCCAGCATTTAGAGATGCCTCCTTCACAAAAAAGACAGGAGCCACTTATCCAAAGGGCAAGGCATTGTCCCACGCTGCCTTTGAAGATCTGGGAAACAGGTGCAGGACATGGGGAGAGATCTGAATTTCAGGCCTTAAGCAGGGCAGGGAGGGGGGAGGCTGTGGGTACCTGCTCCTTCCCCGCCACTCTGCCCATGGTTTGTGTTAAGTTGTGGGTGAACATATCAGACGACACAGCAATTCTTCAAACAGCTCTTGTTTATTCACAGGCCAGAACAGAACTGAACTGAAGGGTTCAGCCAACCTGCTTATATAGAGCTCAACTACAAGGCAACAGTAACAATTTTCTGTAACTATCCAATCACTGAACGTCACTTTCAATTCCTTATTTGCATATGTGGACCTGAGTGAAAACTATCTACAGTATCCCCCTGCTGGCCCAGGGTGAGAACTTCAGTACATAACAGTTTGCCATTGGAAAGCCAACAGCATCATAACCTGATCTGACTGGGATTCAGAAGACCCAAAGACACTCACTGCATACAGAGCACTTGAGCTTCATTTCCACATCTGAGCAAAGGAGTCCCAGCTACAGCCTAGAGTCAGTACTATGCTATAGACCCACAGTGCCTGTTTTCAAGTCTCACTTCAGCCTTGTGCATATCTCCTGATAATACTCTAGTCCTACAAAATGTTGAACAGACTGCCCATCAACTTCTGAGCCAGGTTCAAGGACCTTGTATTAAATTACAAACAACTTAGGTCCAGGGCACTTTAGGGACCGCCTAAGGCCCTAAGCTCTTCTATCCCAGCTCAGTCACTGAGATCATCTGCAGGAGTATCGTTAGTTGTCCCAAAGTTGGCAAAGCTAATCTGAGTGCAATAAGAAACTGTGCCTTTTGTGTCATTGGCCCAGTCATGGAATGCTCTGTCACTAGAGATCCAGCAGGCACCTCCTGTTTCAGTCTTTAAACTTTTTTTCCCCAACAAGCTTACCTGTATTAGTCAATTCATATCCAATTTTTAATTTTTGCTTGGTTTTCATTGTACATATAAATGTCTGCTGTTGATCACTTTGATATATTTTATGAATAGTGGTATACAAATTGACTTTTTTAATTAATAAACAAAACACAGAAAGCTGGTTGCAAACCAATTGTACAACACAACTGCACTTATTTATTTATGCATTTATATCCCACCTTTTTTTCTAAGGAGCTTAAGGTGGTGTACGTTGTTCTCCCCCTCCCCACATTTAATCCCCGCAACAACCTTGTGCAGTTGGTATCACAGATTGGATGGATGCAGAGAAATGGTGAGAAGAACCAGTGGGGAACCCCCAAGGGAAGAAGCCTTAGATCCTGCGGATTGGTGGTTGGACAAAGATGAGTGGTCAGAGGTAAAAGAGAGAGAAGACTAGGAGGAGGTGTCGGAAGCTGAAGAGGTAACAGAACTTAGGGAGCTGGGAGAATCTGTGGCAGAGGCCAGAATTTGAGGCAGAAGCTCTGATAGTCACAATATTCTCTCAGGAGAATGGGATGAGGCAGGCCAAGAGGCAGCAATGAGTCAGGCTGGTGCAGAGTTACAGGTGTCTCCCTGTCCTGCTGTGACAAGCTCCCCTCCCCACTTGTCTCCCAGAACCAGAAGAGGCATGAAATGGGTGGGGGAGAGGTTGGCTTCAAGCAGGGGCAGTCTCTGATTGCTTGGGAAAAGCCATGGAGAAGAGGGGACAAAAATGGCTGCGAGAAGGTGGAGAATTTCAGTCTCAGCATCTTATCCATAGGGCAAGACCTACTGGGGATGAGCAGCTGTGCTCATTAGGCCTGACACTCCACCAAATCTGTGCAGATCATGTTTCTTCTAATAAAGGGTTAACTCCAACTGGAAGAGCTTATGCCTGACAGTAGATTAGGCTGATTGAGGGTATGCAAAAGTCTCAGCTTCTCCCCACTTTTCCTGGCTGATCCCCATTCCAGAGAGACCTCATGTGACTTTTCCCCCAAATCTGCCTCTCCAGCATGCCTGTGTTTACTTCAGAGAGTAAGCTTGCAATCTGAGGCTTCCACCACTGCCACAATGCAGATCATAATTTTTTCACACCTTTCCGAGCAGGTGACAGCTTGCTGGCGGAGACTAATTCATTCTCACCCACTGCACAAAGCCGCCTTTGTTAATGTATGCAGAAATAACACATCAATATAAGGTTCAAGACAGGCCAGTCCCTCCCACCCACCCACCTCACCTCCCAAGCAGACTTAACTGGGAAAGGGAAGCAAAACATGGCCTGGTTTGAAAAGACATGGAGAATATTGGCCAAGCCATATGATTTTTCTCTGGGATTTAGCCATGTTTTACCTCATTGCAAGAAGTTTTGTTTCGCTGAGTGCTATTATGGGCTAAGTTAATTCATCAGAGATAAATTTAGCCTCTGGTTTCTGGAAGATTTACATGCTGCCTCATCAGGAAGCAGAGCAATTGCTGCAATTAAGGTGGGCGTGGGTGGGGATCTTCTCCATCCATCAATCTCCTGAGAATTTTGTTCAACAGAAGGATACTGTCAGCCACAAACCTCTTCCCCCATCCCAGTCACAGACCCTGATGAGCATGCTATCTGTTCTGAGTGCACCTGTCTTCTAAAGTAAACAGGGAGAGGGCTAGGGATAGAGCTGTTTTTGTGCTGGCCTCTGCTGTGGAAATTCCTCTCTGTGCCTGCATGCCTAGCACCTTTTTACCTGGTGTTTGAAATTTCACATCCTTATTCCCATGGGGCATTTGCTGGGAACTGAAGAGTGATTTGCTGCTGCTTTTAATCTGTTGGTGCTGTGTTGATTTGATTTTTATATTGTGACTATTTCATATTGCTGCCCCAAGAAACACTTTGTAGTAAGCAAGGTAAACATATTTCTGTCAGGAGCTCGTCCTACTCTCGAGTAGGACCCTGGCAGACACACATGCCCAACTGGCATGTTCCCTCCCTCCTGGTCGATCGTTCAGGAGCTTCAAAAGCTTTCTCCTGCTCGAACATCACAGCGACCAATGCCGACAGACATCGGCACACTTAGGGATCCACAGAGTCTTCACAGTTTGCGTAACAGACCTCAGCAACTCAGCATTTTGGCTAATCTACTTTATTTACATATAAACACACACGGAGCACTGCAACATGGCTCCCTCTCTCTCTAGCATCAGACAGCAAAGAGAAAGAACAAAGGACAATAGTCCCACTTCACGTAACACAGTAACACAAACATCCTGTCTCCGTCACTTCCAACTCTGTGGAGTCAAAACATACACAGTCATGTGATAGACAACAATCCCATGACTGCAATCATGGAGCAGGAATTCTAACAATTTCTTCCTATATACATAAAAATGCAAGGTGGTCATCACACAACCCCATTAGAGTGCTGCATCACATTCCTGGATTTGCCTCCAGTCAGGGTGTTATAATTTATTTATTGCATTGGTATCCCATCTTTCCTCCAAGATGACTTACATAGTTCTCCTCCCCATCTTACACTCACAGCAACCCTGTGAGGTTGGGCTGAGAATAAGTGACTGACCCAAGGTCACCCAGTGAGCTTCATTCATGGCTGAATGGGATTTGAACCCTGGTCTCCTGGGGCACACACTATCCACTATGCCACACTGGGTTAGGGGCATTCATACTGAGGTCAGTGGCACTTCCTTCCAAATAAACGTGTAAAATCCAGCTGCTAGACTGCCGTCCTCATCCTCCTTGCTTGATTTAAAGCCTAAGCAGAGCGATTTGTGAGCAGGGCATAAGGCAGCGAAGTAAATGCTCATCAAAAGCTCGTCCTCCGCCCCTACCACTGATCTGCCGCCGCCTCGCCATCCTGTCGTCTTTTCTCTGCTCTCCTTGTTTTTGTTTGATGCATGAAAGGGAATGGAAGAGAGAAGGAGGGCGATGGAGAAAATTACATCAAGAGGAGATGGGTGCAGTCCTTCTGTGAGAGGAAACATGCCCAATAAAAGGCAACCTTTGTGAACCAGGCAGAAACGCACATCAAAAGCTACACATCTGAGGCAAAGCCATATATCTGAGATATTAGAGCAAAATTAGAATGAAAACCAGCCTGCTGAGCCCAAATGGAGGTGTTTTCGCTCTTAAGCTGGGAGCCTTCACTTGGCTTTGGCTGGGTTTCCCTCTTTCATGGAGGAGAAATTAGGGTCGCCTTATTTCAAATTCCCTTATTAGTTTCCATTAATAGATGCTCAGTGTTGACCTTCAGGGCATCCTGGACTTCTTCTTATTGTCTCCCTCCTCTGCCTTGAAGTCTCCTGTGGAAAAGGAGCAGGAGGGTTGGACTTCTTTGAGCTTGGCTCAGCTTCCAACTCTGCCCTTTAAATGGGGTGGGGCAGGGCAGCTCCTGCCAGGATTTAACCATTGATCACCTTGTTTCCTATGTCAGGACTCAATAATAATAAATGGGTGGCTGTGCATGTGCAGAGTGCAGTTACTCACCCGGGTGTGACTGCAAATCAACCCACACACATCTAAGGCTTCAGGCCAAAAAGTTGTGATTTCTAAGGAAGGATGAGTTCCAACACTTATTTAAAATATCTTTTCTCCTCCCATACTGTGTTCTGAAATATATTGCATTTATAGCCTGATTCACCATTGGGGGGGGAAAACTCAGAGAGAGCTTTTTTTTTTTTTTTTTTTTTTTTTTTTGCTTACAAAAGATACACCAAATTAAAATCAGACTAATATAGCTAAAATATGTGTGAAATAATCTGAAAATTAAACCAGGCAGTTTATGGACTCTGGCATGTGGTCTGTGCTGTGTCCTTTTTTTAAAAAAAAGGGTGCTGGTTCCTTGTAATTTATACCAAAGGCAAGTTATTTCTGGGTTTTGTGGCCCACTCTGGGCTTCTTCTCATCTACCAAAAGCAAACTGCCTCCCTTGCAATGAGCAGAAACCCACTTTGGAGCTTTTCCGCTTTGCAATAATCCTCTTTTTATTAAAATAATAATAAAAAGAATAGAAGGAAATGTGATGATTAATTTCTTAATTCTAATTGTAAACATTTAGTCAAGTTGTTTTAATACCGTGCTTTATGTATTCAGCAAAGTAAACAGCCCCAAGGGAAACATTGCATGCGGCTACTCTATTAATATTCAGGTTTTACAACAAGTTTTACAGCAAATATTATGGCTTCCCCATCTGCTGCTTTTCCCATGGCATGTACCATCGCTCATACATTGGGTGGGCTGCCTTGTCAGACGCAATAACTGTTTTTCCCCTCCCTATCCAAAATCTTATTAAATAAAACACCATTTTCTCTAGGAACACATTTTTATTTGCTGGTCTAATGAAGCAGCATCAGGAGCAAAAAAAAAAAAAAAATCAGTTAGAGAAAGCCTTTCTTGCATCTAACCTTATCCTCTGAGCTAGCCTTCTGCCACTGCCTGACACTAGCATAAGGTCTGCCTGCCATGGAGTAACTGAATAACTTGTGCCACAGAGACAGAAGAACACGGGGCAGCTTGCTTGCTTGCTTGCTTATTTATACATACATACATACATACATACATACATACATACCCTGCCTTTTTACCTGACATGACTCAAGGTGGCTTGCAGATAAAAACAAAAACCACTGAAAACACAGAAAAACCAATCATTAATTAAACATTGATAGAATTAAAACTGTTTGAAACGTACCAGTAATGATAATAAAAACAGCATGGCACCAGCCCTTTAATTAAAAGCTGAGCATCAACTATCTGTGGGATATTCATGGAAAATATTTGCAGAGGAAGACTGAGAACACTGAAGCCCTACACCTGAGCATCTCATCTAATGCCACACGAATTCTTTTTATTGCATTTCTATCCCACCTTTTCCTCCAAGGAGCTCAAGGAGGCGCACATGGTTCTTGCATTTCTTACAACAACCCTGTAAGGTAGGATAGGCTGAAAAACTGGCCCAAGGTCACACACAGTGAGCTTCATGGTGACTGGGGATTTGAACCCTGGTCTCCTAGGTCCTAGTCCAACTCTCTAACCACTATACCACGTTGACTCACAGTTTTTTCCATACAGAGTCGCTGATCTTGGTGCTCTGCCCAGGGCCCCACCTTAGCTACTCAGCTTGCATTTTCATTGTCGCTGTGCCCACTGCCTTGAGCTCAGCTGACACCCCACCCCCCACCATTCCTCCAGGTAAATTGCTGATATGTCACAGAGGAATGGATGTTCTAGGAGCAAAGGTTACCTGGTATGGCCATTTCAGAGATGGGCTTTACTTTGAAATGTTCCAAAAGCAGCAGCAAGAAGAGGCAGGAGGGAAATGGGTCAGCTAATGATCTGAAATTACTCTCTGTCTCATCTGGCTCTGATGCATCTTGCAGATTCCAGCGCTGAAAAGCATTCCCTCTTTCTTTCTTTTCTTGTCTTTTGCTACATTTTGCTTTCACCATTCCACTTCCCAAAAGGCATTTGTTTCCCTCGGCCCTCCAGAGAGCTGTGGGGTTTTCTCCAGCTCCTTAGTCACCTGCAGAATGTCTGGAATTAATCAATTAGGACAAATGAGGCAAACATGCCCTTGCTCTGGGCAAGTGTTCAGGAACTCCTAAAATGAGAAAGGGAGAAAAACAAAAATGGGGCTGCCTCCTGACTGATGATCACTTCCAGAATCCTTAAGGCTGGGATTTATCCAGCCAAAGAAAGGGATGATGGGACAAAGCCATAGTTCAAACGATCATCATTTTCCAGGGTCCAGGGAAAGTCTAAGAATTCCATCCACCCCAAATCCATGTTGCTTTGCCTGCTCAGTATGAAGCTTGGCCTGCAGAAACTGCTTTCAGCTGAGGCTTTGTGACTTGCCATACTTTCCTATGATCTATGAATCTTTTTGTGTTTCTTGCATTGCAGGGGTTGGACTAGATTGCTCTCGGGGGCCCTTCCAACTCTTCAGTTCTCTGATTCCTCTTCCTCAGCAAATTGGGGTAAACAATGGAGCTGAGGATCACCTGGGGGATGTTGGGCACCACCAAGCTTCACACTACCCCCACCCCACTTCCCCTGTAGGCATTCTTGGGATTCCCATGCTATGATCCTAGGAAATGCAAAATTTAGCATATGAGTCAATCACTGGTAGTACCCAATTTCTACTGAAATCAAAACGTGGAACCTTGCAATAATTAGCTAAGCTTCAAAATAGATACAGACTGTGGGGTGAAGCCAGGCCTGACCCAAGACATTCTGGCACCTGAGACAAACCACAGAATAGTGTCTCCCACCAAGGAAGAAGGGATGAGTGAAGACCTACATCAAGAACAAGGGTGGGAGGAGACCAGCAATGGTTCCTACTCACCAATAGGCTACTGTAGAGGTAGCTTGGGGGGACTGCCTAGAAGGCACTAGATCCAGCCTCCAAGGAGTGTGCCACAGCTGTCGCTGCTGCCACCACAGCAGCAGCAATGGGTGATGCATTCCGTGGATCCTGCCACCTGAGGCAGTTGCTTTACCTGTGTCATGGACTGGTTGGATGCAGAGGAACATTGAAAGGAACCAGCTGGGGAAACATCAAAGTAAGAAGGCTCAGAGCCCGGGGAGTGGTGGTAGGACAACAATGAGTGGTTGAAGGGAGAAGACTGGGAAGAGGTACCAGGGCTTAGTGAGTTAGGAGAGTCGGTGACAGAGAGAAGCCCAGAATCAGAGGCAAAAGCTGAAGCTGGAAAGTGGGAGGAGGGAGACCAAGAAGCAGAGATGAATCAGGCTGGTGAAGGTGTCTCCCTCTCCTGCTGTGACAAGCTCCCCTCCCCTCTTATCTCCCAGAAGCAGAAGAGAGTTGAAATGGGCAGAGCAGTGGCAGGCTGCACTCAGGCGCATTATCTGATTGCCTGGGGAAAGCCTGGAAGAGGAGGGGGTCTTAGACAGCTGTGGGGAGGCAGGGACCTTCAGTCTAGGCAACTGGTTCATTGAGCCAGACCTACCAGGGATGAGCTGCTGAGCTCATTAGGCCTGGTAGTCAGCCAAGTCTTGGAGCATCATATTTTTGCTAATGAAGAGTTAACTCCAACTCTGAACAGTGTGATTTACTGCCAACTTGCTCTTTGACACCCTGCCAGCCCTGGGTGCAGCCCAACCAGAAAGAGAAGCAATGGCTTCTGAAGTGCAACCTTCTGGTATTCCATTTTGACTGAAGGATGTTTCCATGCCCAACTCGGGGTCCAACTGTGGCCCTTGGGTCAGGGGCGGAGTTTCATGCTCCGGCACCGGGGGGGTGGAGAGCATGTGGGGGCGGGGCTGGCACATGTCCTGGGGGCAGGGCATGCCACGGGCGGGGTGCCCAGCGTGGTCTGGGGGGCAGCCGAGATGACACCCTGCCAGGATCGCGCTGCCGGGGCAGTGTGCTCCCCCTGCACTCCTCTTCCTCTGCCAGTGCCTTGAGTGCCCCGCCCTGTTCTGTGCTCAAGCACAGCTCTGGACTTCCTCAGTGTTGCTTTCTCTCTTTTACAGATAGAGAACATTTTCTAAACCAAAGGAAGTTCATTATAACCATATGGAAATGACCCAATATTTTGGATTCCCATTTGCCTAATTAAGTTTTTTCCCCTCCTGTGGATTAGCAAGTAGAACAGCTGAACAATTGGTCGGATGTATTAATCAGGGTCTTTTTTTGGAAGTCTGGGATAGCGAATATGTTTGGATTCCTTTTGCATTACCAAAATAATGGCTGATAAATAGGCATGCATAACATAAATTATCTCCTTTAACTAGATGAGGAGACAAAATAGCCATGTGTAAATAAGGCAAGCTGGCATATTTATGGGAAATTCATTGAGCCCCAGACCCTCAGGTAGGTGAGCAATCAAACTCGAAATGGAGAGAAAGGACCAGCAAACTGGCCCTTGAAATATGGTCCAACAGCAGCTTTCAGATTTGGTTTGGGAGAAACTGCTGTTTAAGCTGCACGACCATCCATCACAAAGAATTTATTGGCCTCACACCAGAATAAAGTTCAAGCAAGAGTAAAAATATCTCTGGAGTGGAATGTTAATAAAGAAATGTGACTGCCTGGCTGGGAACCCCATGCTTCACAGGGACAATGCCACCTCAGTGGAAAAAGTTGTCGCAAAATGTTGTTGCTATTGCGGGCAGGGCTTCGATTCCATGGAGGGGAGTCTGTATCATGCTTCAACATATCTTGCTGAGATTGGGAGAAAAGGGGGTCTATCTCTGGGGTGCATGCATGCCCTTGGGTAGAGCCCCAAGGACAGTTTCTGCCAAAACACCAGAGAGAGGCTACCACAGACCAAAGTAAAGAGAGGGCAAATTCACCAGGAAGCAGAGGAGTTCCTTGAAGGAAAGACCAACCAGATGCCCCCAAAAGGAATCCTGCAAACAGGATTCAAGCATAAAAGCATTCTCCCCTCCTGTGATTTCCACCAACTGATATTCAGAAGCATTGCTGCCTTCATCTATGGAGGCAGAGCACAGCCATCATGGCTAGTAGCTGTCAATAGGCTTCTCCTCCATGAATTTGTCTGATCCTCTTTTAAAGCCAGCTAGATTGGTGGCCGTCACTACCTCCTGTGGAAGTGAATTCCACAGATTAACTAAGTACTGCAGGAAGGGCTTTGTTTATCTGCTCTCTGAATCTTCCAACATTCAGCTTCACTGTCCATGAGTTCTATAATTTTATGCATTTCTATCATGTCACCTCTTACCTGATCTCTAAACTAAAAAGTCCCAAACACTGCAAGCTTTCATTAAATGCTTCAACCTTGCTTCCTCAGTCACAACTGAGGAATGTGGATGTTGAACATCCTAAGCACACCTAAGGGTAAGGCCATTTGTTGTAAGTAGTTGCTTTCATCCAATTCAGCCATGGAGATACCTATATGTGGTCCCAGGGGATTGTCTGACGGTCTGTGAGGCCACCACCTTTGCTGAAGTTAAGCAGATCTGGAACTGGTTGATACCTGGATGGGAGGCCTCTTGGGAATTACCTGTGCACAGCTTTAGGTTCCATGATGGAAGAAAGGTGGGGCAGAAATGTAAGAGGGTAGATATTGGGAGGATTCAGATGAGGGAAATGGCATGGGGAGAAAGGGTGCAATGTGTTCACACCCAGCTCTATGGCCCAAACCCAATGCACTCCTCTTTTCATGCACTGCTTTTAAATTTTAATCACATGTCTCTGGCATCATGCCTAGCTAGACCATCAGCTGCTACATTTTGTAAAACCAAAGCTACTCATCAAATGAATCGTGGAGCTACACTGAATGTGTGGTTCTACCCAAGGGTAGCTGTGACTGGATAGAAGCTCGAAGCAATGGGGACTTAGTTGCCAGGCTATTGAACAGAGCCATGGTAAAGCTGGTTCATTGCTTTAAAATATCTGCATTCTACCTTTCATGAGCGTTTCATAATATGGTGTTCAAAATAAATTAAAATTACATTAAAATTTACTTACAGAATCAATAAAATTACAGCTATTGTTAGGCCAAAGCCAACATAGTAAATTATTTTGGTCAACTAGTGCCACTGTTCTGCCATGGATACAAGCTGAAAGTATACTTAGAGAAGAACAGGCCTTTAATCTGGATGCAGGGGTTACTGCCCTCATGTCAATGCCAATTTACCAGTGCCAATACACTTGCCTGGGGTAATGTGCAAGTATATTAGTTGAGTATCTTATCTGAGTACCAAGGGTTCAAATCCCCACTTGGCCATGAAACTCATTGGGTGACCTTGGACCAGTCTCTTGGACTATCTCTTGGCATAACCTGCCACACAGGGTTGTTGATACCCATGTAAGCCACTTTGAATTGCTTGGAGAAAAAGGAAGAATATAAATGCAATAATTAATTAATTAATAATGACACTCCTTCGTCATGCAGAAGTCCCTCAGTATGCATCTTTTCCTTCAGATATCCAACTCCATCCTTCCCTCCTCTCTTTTAAAAATACTCATGCAAAGCTAGAAAATTATTGATGGACTGGAAGTTTTCCATCCCTAATTTGATGGGGGTGGGGGTGGGGTAAGAATCTTAACTTGAGCTCCGACTACAGTCCTCGTTACATAATCCTGCATGCTATATTTGAATTAATGAGGTCCGTGAACATCTGTGTCCATGACTACTACTATTCAATTGAGCATTAAGGTGGATAGATAGGGGTGGTGGATACAATATGCTTAATTTGCAAAGGTTCAGCAAGCAAATGTGAGCGCGGCTGCAAATTATTTCTGCCATCCCTCCCTGCAATGAAGTTAACAGCTGAGTGAACCCAAATACATCAATTGTACAAACTCGTGCGGCATTTTCATGTTTCAATCTAGTTATGTATTTCTAGATGACCAAACATGTTCAAATTACCACTAACTACAATCCCATCACTTGGTTCACTGGGCAGAAAGGCAATATATTAGTACTGTAGCTGCTGGAAGGATGGGGCAGTTTGGGAGCAGCGCATGTTTGGGTCTACCTCGTGAGGGAAGGGGAGCTCAGAATTCAGCCCTCACTTATGACCACCTTTTAAGCAACTCACCACCAATATCTTAGGACTGGAAAATGACCTTCCCTTCCAGTAGAACAGTATTGACCCCTAGCCTTAAGAACATAAGAAGAGCTTGCTGGATCAGGCCAGTGGCCCATGTAGTCCAGTGTCCAGTGACCAACCAGATGCTGCAATGGGAAACCTGCAAGCATGATTCAAACACAAGAGCAGCACTCTCCCCTTCTGAGGTTTCCAGCAACTGGTATTCAGAAGCATCACTGTCTCCACCTGTGGAGGCAGATCAGAGCCATCATGGCTAGGAGCCCTTAGTAGCCTTATCTTCCATGAATTTGTCCAGTCGTCTTTTAAAGCCATCAAAGGTGGTGGCCATCGTGGCTTTCTGTGGGACTGAGTTCTGTAGTTTAAATATGTGCTATGGCTTCCAGTCATAGTTGCTGTTCCTGACTGTGGGAGTCACAAGGCCCCAAGCAGGCTCTGCACAGCACAGACTGGAAGACCAGCCCAAACTGGAATTGTCTGAGTTTCCCATCCTGGTGCTTGAAAACCAAGCTGCTACCCTCACTCTTATACCACACACAACAGTACAATGCACTCCTTGACACACTTGTGGAGTGAAACTGATTCCCTGCCATAGCCACTGCCAATCCTTTCATTCATTTCAGATTTCCAAAGCTCAATTAGGATCCCATCTCTTGTAAATGATGGTCTCCCCTAGCTAATTCCATTCCCAACTAGTTATTTTTGGACTTGGGTATCAATACCCACAGGAGAATGCCAGGGTGGGAAGAGAGGGAGAAGGGGAGCTGGACTTTGCACATTGACAGCTCTAGCTTCTAATCCAGAGCTAGATCTCACCCAACACTCTCTATTCTCAGTGCTTCAGGGGAGGGATGGCAAAGTGTTAAAACTAGAAGCTTGCTTTCACTGCCTTTCACCCTTCTGTGAGTTCTCTAAATGTTATAAAGAGTATGGTGGCATTTGTTCAATTTATCTGTTGTTTATCCTTCCTATCCCTTCATATATATGTGAATGTCCGTTTTCCAGTCGTTTCTCAACCAATCCCAGCTTCATCCTTATTCTAGCAAATATAAATAAAATGTTTAGGGAAGTTTTAAATGTTTGATGTTTTGTTACTTTTTTATATATTCTGTTGGGAGCCGCCCAGAGTGGCTGGGGAAACCCAGCCAGATGGGTAGGGTATAAATAATAAATTTATGTTGTGTTCTTGTTGTTCTTGTTGTTGTTGTTGTCTGTATCGGAAGACTAAGCTGTAATAAAAGAATGTGATGTTGATGGCTGCCCTCTTGAATGTACAGAGTCATGGAAGTAGGCAGATTCATCAATGGTTATTAGCCTTGTTCTTGGGCGAGCCTTCCTTGCTTGCAGTCCCAGAGAAATGGTGGGCAGCTGAGCAAGACTTCAGCTCTACCCCCTGCTTGTGGGCTTCTTAGAGGCATGTGGGCTTCACTGCCAGAATCATGAATCTGCGGGCCTTTGCCCTGGCACTTCCATTGGCTGTTGGAAACTTCTAAGCAAAGCATTTGCCCTCCTCCTTTTGGACCTTACCCCATTTCTACTCGTTGGCCATCATGTGCTAGTCTGAATTATTCTGGAGATTTTCTCTGCTTTGAAGGCAAGTCCTTGCTTGCTCCTGGGGGAAAGTGCCTTCCCACTTCACAGGTTCTCATCAGATGCACCATGTATTATTAATAATATCAGAAAGAGCTATAAATAGAGAGAAGACTCACATGGCTGTAAGCAGCAGCAGCTACTGCTACAGCAATCAGATTGGCAGGGGACGACAACAAAACTTTATTCTCCCCACACATTCCTTTTCTCCCTCTAATTGATTTTCAGATGCTCAGCCCAAGCACATTTTCTTGAAGAAGGGGTGGGAGACATCAGGCCTAGGGGCTGACTATGGCCTTCTCCAGACCTCTCTCTCCACCCCCCTCTGAAAGGTAGACCACTCGCTGGCCCTGCTCTGATCCATCCTCAAGTCTTTTCATCCATCTGGGATGTGACCTTGAGCTGTGAAAATGCCTCTTGTCTCCCTAGATGGACGATGTGTATGGAAACCTCTGACTCTTGGACAGCTGAAATAGTAAGAGCCACATCTCCCCACTTTGGCCTCCAGCATGCCGGGACCACCACCTCTTGTTAAGAAGAATGACTCACCTCCCTGACGTCCCCCACCCCACACATCTGCAAAACTTCCCCGTCATACTGCTTTGAGGCTTCGTATTTGGTATCAAATGACTGATAAATGCAATTAATCATCATCCATGTTTGCATACCCCTCAACTGTCCTGGAAAAAAACAGGACATCTCTTTTCCCCCCATGAAAGCACGGTAGCCATTTTGGGCACCACGATTTCATGCAGTAATCTCCCCCCCCCCCAAAAAAAACACCTTTTTTCTGGGGCTGTGATCTGGGGCGCAGCACCCTGAAACACACATTGTGGGCACTGTGCCTGAAAGAAAGCACTTTTTCGGGGTCACGATCTTGCTCAGGTCATGTGACTCATGCAGGATTGTGGCCCCGGAAGATGGTGCTCAAGTTTTTTGTTGTGACGTGTTGGAGGGTTTTTGTTTGAAGTCAGTATATGGTGTGGTGCTGGGGTTAAAACAGATAGGAAGGAGTGTCATCCCTTTATCCCCTGCTTGTGAACTTCTTTTAGAGACACCTGTCTGGCCACTACTGGGAATAGGATGTTGAATGCCTAGTGGACTTTTATGGCTCTGATCCAGCAAAGCAAATATGGCATCCTTATAGCCTTCTTAGCCCTCACACCTGAGATTCACCTGAGGCCATGCTGTGCTCTGTCACCATCGTTGGCTCTTTGGAATTTGTTCGTTGTGGCTTCTGCCTCTTTTCCTCTCTCTCTACCACCTCCCAAAGGGACACTGGAGAGTCCTGGGTGCTTTCCTTTTAATTAGAGCCTCATCCTTCCTGCCAAATTGACATCTCCATTTAATTTTGTTTGCAATATATCTGTGGCCATAAATGATAAGTGTAACAGCGCCATGATCACTCATGAGACACTTGCTTACTCCAAATATTATCCCTGCTTCGCAATGTGCTCGGCTCGACTGATTTATTGACTCACCAAACCAATCTTCTCTTGCATTTCGCTGTAATTAAAACAATCATGCTCCTAGAGTCCATCTGCATAGAGCAGCCAGTAAATTATCGTGTCAGAAGATCATAATCAAGGCAGATATCAGGAGCAAACCTCAGAATCAAGATGCTCAGAGGGATGGTTAACTAACACTTGTCTGTGGCCAGTGAAGGGCTGGTGTTCCTGAACACAGAGATGGATTTAGAGCAGTGTGAGTAGTGCGATCACACTGAAGAAGAAGAAGAAGAGGAGTTTGGAATTGATATCCCGCTTTAACACTACCCGAAGAAGTCTCAAAGCGGCTAACATTCTCCTTTCCCTTCCTCCCCCACAACAAAAACTCTGTGAGGTGAGTGGGGCTGAGAGACTTCAAAGAAGTGTGACTAGCCCAAGGTCACCCAGCAGCTGCATGTGGAGGAGCGGAGACACAAACCCAGTTCACCAGATTACAAGTGTACCGCTCTTAACCACTACACCAGACTGGCTCCACACTGGGCGTGCAGCCGAGGAGGACTCCTTCTCCAGGCCTGGTAAGCGCTTCCTGGCTTTGGGAAGGTGGCGTGAGGGCTCTGACAGGGTCCCAGAGTCCTCCAGCCTCCTTCCCAAGCAAGCACTTACCAAGCTTTGGGAAGGAGGTGCAAGCATGACCCAAAAGTATGAGAAATTGTTCTGCTCAGCTCACCTCAAAAAGAATACTTTAGAGTTGGAAAAGATTCTGAAAAGGGCAGCAATAATGACCAAGGGGGTGGAGTGACCATCTCCCATGGCTCCCATGGCTTTTTACTTGGGAAAGGAGGCAAGTAACAGGGGGACATGATAGAAGTTTATAAAGTTTTATACTGCATAGAGAAAGGGAAGAAAGCTTCCCCCCCCCCTTCTCTTGTAATGCTATGGTGGAATCTACACATGTATAAAAACTGCTCTGAAAATGCTTTTTTAAAAAAAGCATTTTTAAAAAAAGACATTGAATTTTCCATAAGGCTCACCATCACCATCTGGTGTCACATTGTATACTGCACTTAAAACACACTTAAAACATTTTATTTGCAGCTGTGTAGCTGAGTCCTTAAAGTCACGGATATACAGTGAAGCTGACTGTTTCAGGACAGTTAAAGGAAAATCCTTCTTCATGCAGCACAGAGTGAAACTATGGAATTTGCTCTCCAAGGAGGCAGTGATGGCCACCAACTTAGATGGCTTTAAAAGAGGATTAGATGAATTCATGGAGGAGAAGGCTGTCGATGGAAGCTAGTTGGAGGCAGCGATGCTTCTGAATGTGAACAGAATACTGGGCTAGATGGGCAGGGCTATAAAGGCAGCCGCCATGCACATATCTTTGCACAGCATCGTGCAACAAAGATGCATCTCCTTGCACAGAATCTGCAATTCTCCCAATTGGTGGTCAGAACAGGGGCTCTGTGGCATGCAAGATTCAGATATGCTGAGCTGGCATGTCTGTGATTGAGACAAACTCCGAGGAATACTGCTTATATGGCCATTGTGGTCCCCCAAAGAATGCTCATTTAGCCAAGCTTGTGTCAAGGCAAACCTCAACTTTCTCGAAATCAAATCCTCAGAGTACTTGAGCAGGATTAATCACAATACAGGGGCATAGGGGGCCTGATTTATCAAGGGGTGAGATATCATCACAGTTATTTTGAAGCTAAGCTTCTGTCAATTATCGCATCTGGCCTTGACATAGCCCAAACAATAAAAGTAAGGAATTGAAAAACCCAGATTCAGAACGGCCATATGGAGCTTATCCAAAAGAAGCATACCCACCCACTCCAAGGATTCTACATTTCAAACATTTGTCTTCAGCCAAAAAAACAACACTGACTTATATGTGGGTTTTAATTAATGGAACATCTAACTTTTATTTTGGCAATGACCATTGGCCTTTTGTTTGTGTGTTTGTGTCAATTTTTTATTACATTTTAAAATCTACACATATAAATTCCAATTTTCACATTTGTCATACATTTCTCTTTAAACTTTGACTTCCTGCCTTTCCTTCCATGCTGCTCTTAAACCCATCCCACTTATATAGTACATTCTAATAAACGTTTCACCTAAGACATATTCTTCAATTTCAAATATTATCTTTCTCTTCTTCATCTTTTTAACCATTGGCCTTTTCAAATGAATCTAGGTCATCCATAGTTCAGAAGGTTCAAACCAGGCAATAATTGTGCCATGTTCCTGCATATGTGGATTCCTAGAGCTGATTTTATTATTTCTTTATTAAACTTATTAGTCACTTTTTTTTTACAAAAGTAACTCACACACTGCTTTTGCACAATGAAATCATAATAAATCATTCATACCTCTCTCTGCAGTTTGCGGTTGCCATGAACATACTGAGTGATATGTTTTGCCCAAATAATTTTATACTATTAAAATTCAGAACTTGTTCTATCAGGTGTTCATCAAAGTACCTTTTATGCTACTGAATTGTTCTATAAATAATCAATTTTTTTGGTTTGATTATCCTTTATACTCTGTTGCTCATTTGGACAATATTAACTTAACTGCTTTAATAACCTGTATAGACAGATGTTCTGTACCATCTTAGTCTCAAATGCTTTTATATTCCCCATCAGTTTCCCACTCAGAACATAAAATCTACTGTCCAAAGCCGCCTCCTCTATCTTTGGGAGAGTTTTGAAGGAATCAATATGATTGTCTTGTATGGTATCAGTCCATCCTCTTAACATTCACACTTATCAAACACTATAGTAAGGTTTTGTTACTGCCATTCTTCTCCAGAAATACAGCAAATGGTTCTCTTGATCTCCCAAACTAAAAGAAGCCAATGATCCTAATTCATGGGGTTCCAGATACCACTTTTCAGTCAATTCATTAAATGGAGAAAGTTTGCTTTGTGTTTTTATTTGGAAATATTCATTCCTTTGGTGACTCATTTAAATTAGGCTCTGGCACAACACTAAAGGGTGTAGACAAGCTGTCTCCCTGACAATTATCTTTTCAATCAAAAAATATATGTGGATCTGTCTACTTTGATTTATTTACCTTTAAGAGATTCAAGTCTTTGTAGAATGGATTTCTGTTCTGGAGCACACAGCACTCCAAAAGACTTTAATAATTTGTCTTCAACATAATCTCTACATTGAGCTTCTTCTACCTCTTAATGTAACCACTGTGCATCCCCCTGAGACCTGGGAGACTAACAGCTGACCATCAATGGACTTCAGATGGGATCAGAGCATCATAAAAAAAGATCTGTTTCTATGGAGGAAATACAATCATATTTTGAAAACTCTGCTAGCAAAGAACTTTAAAACTTTAAAAGGACCAACAATCCAATATTGGGTATAATAATAATAATAATAGTAATAATAATAATAATAATACAAATTTTTATTTATATCCCGCCCTCCCCAGCCGAAGCTGGGCTCAGGGCGGCTAACAACAATCAAAATAATCCAACGATTCTAAAAACATTTCATTATAAAAATTAATTAAAATCAAATTTATGGCAACCAATAAGCAAAATTCTGTGCAGATTTCCAGAGGAGGGGGGTCAGGCTGCGCCCTGTTCAAAGGCCTGGTGGAACAGCTCTGTTTTGCAGGCCCTGTGGAAAGATGTCAAGTCCCGCAGGGCCCTGGTCTCTTGTGACAGAGCGTTCCACCAGATTGGAGCCGCGGCCGAAAAGGCCCTGGCTCTAGTTGAGGCCAGCCTAACCTCTCTGTGGCCTGGGATCTTTAAGATGTTTTTATTTGCAGACCGTAAGTTCCTCTGTGGGACATACCAGGAGAGGCGGTCCCGTAGGTACGAGGGTCCTAGGCCGTATAGGGCTTTAAAGGTTACAACCAGCACCTTAAACCTGATCCTGTACTCCACCGGGAGCCAGTGCAGCTGGTATAGTACCGGATGAATGTGATCTCGCAGCGAAGACCCCATAAGGAGTCTCGCCGCGGCATTCTGCACCCGCTGGAGTTTCTGGGTCAGTCTCAAGGGTAGCCCCACATAGAGCGAGTTACAATAATCCAGTCTGGAGGTGACCGTCGTGTGGATCACAGTGGCTAGGTCAGGGCGAGAGAGATAAGGAGCCAACTGCTTAGCTTGGCGGAGATGAAAAAATGCTGCCTTTGTTATAGCTGTAATCTGCGCCTCCATAGAGAGGGAGGTATCGAAGATTACACCCAAACTCTTAACGGACGGTGCTGGCACTAATTGCACCCCCGCAAGAGATGGGAGTTGCCCCCTCAATCCCATATCGCCCCGTCCCAGCCAGAGGACCTCTGTCTTCGA
The DNA here is from genome assembly GCF_951804945.1 of Podarcis cretensis. Classification (NCBI taxonomy): domain Eukaryota; kingdom Metazoa; phylum Chordata; class Lepidosauria; order Squamata; family Lacertidae; genus Podarcis; species Podarcis cretensis. Next base: position 36,668,343 of record NC_137177.1, read on the forward strand.
AGGATTTAACTTCAACCGGCTCCCACGTAACCATCCAGCCACAGCTTCCAGACATCTGGTCAGTGTGTCTGGGGCCGAGTCAGGATGGCCATCCATCAACAGATAGAGTTGGGTGTCATCGGCATACTGATGGCAACCCAGCCCAAAACTCTGGACAAGCTGGGCGAGGGGGCGCATAAAGATGTTAAAAAGCATCGGGGAGAGAATCGCACCCTGACGCACTCCACACACCAAGGAGTGGCGCGATGACAATTCTCCCCCAAGCACCACCCTCTGTCCCCGACCAGCGAGAAACGAGCGCAGCCATTGAAGGGCTGTGCCCTGAATCCCAACGTCGGCAAGGCGGTGGTCCAGGAGTTCGTGATCGACCATGTCAAAGGCTGCTGACAGGTCTAGAAGAATCAGCAGCCCCGACCCGCCTCGATCCAGCTGCCTGCGGAGGTCATCTGTTAGGGCGACCAGAGCCGTCTCGGTCCCATGACCAGTGCGGAAGCCGGACTGGATTGGATCCAGGGCCGATGTTTCATCCAGAGACCTACCAAGCTGTTCAGCAACCGCTGAAAAATATATATGGTACATAGATTTCTTGGAAAAGTTAACACAACAAAGGGAACTACAAATCTGATAAATTTGTTAAGGTATACTATAACTTTGTTGTTTTCTTCACAAACATGTGCAATAATGTAAATCCTCGACTACAACATGCAAAGATTTGGAATTTATTAAATTTTAAATAAGTAAATGTAAATAACAGGAGTATAATTTTATACAGGTTAAAAATTAATAAAATGGATCTGTAATTTGAAACCCTTACAAATAATCCATGTAAGTGTATCATGAAGTCATATTTAACCTCTTTATTAGATTATATAATAAACCGAGAGTAATTGACTCAAAAGTAATTCAAGGCACTTTGGGGTGGAGAATTTTGGTTGGGCAGGAAATCCTGTAAGTTTTTTTGGTTAATTTTTTATAGTTTTTACTTTTGTATTTCTATTTCATAAATTCAATAAAAAAACCTCAAATCTGAGGAGCAGGGAGTGTCATTTTTACAAACATTGCTTATTTGGAAAGCTGCATTGCAAAATTCAGATAAGTGCAAATTTAAAGGATAGTTGTGTCTCAGTTTACAGATTATTTTGGAAAGTGTGAGAGTGATAGATTTGGCCTTCGGTGTGTGTTGAATCCAATTTCTCCTCCATCCCTCTTGATAGATACAGCCATTGCTCTTTTAAAGCTAATCCCAGGTTTACAGCATCTGAGAATACTGGGGCTCATGGAACTTTTTCCGGGGAGGCGTACAATCCAAAGTGCCTCCTAGCAAAATTGCACTGACATCCCAACTGCTTAATTTTATCATAATCACCCATTTTAAATTCCCAGCATCCCCTCCCTTCCCTCACACACCATCACCTTGCAGTTGCAGGTTTCAACTGCGCTGGAAAAAATAAATATTTGAGTCTATGTTTCGGCCTGAATTACTCCTGGTTTAGCAATGCTAATGCAAAGCAGCTGTATATAACCCACCTGAATCAGTTAGCATAAAATTAAATTGAAAGTAACAAATAACCATCAAAGCGATGGAACAAAAAGCCATTAGGCTTATGCTAATGACTAGTTAAGCAATTCTGGGCTCCTGACAAGTCTTCTTCCCAACACCTTTTTCACCCGTGGACTTATATCTCAGCAACTAATCTGTTGTGACATAAAGAATTATGTAAGGTGGCTAAAGGTAAAGCCTAAAGCTTCCGCCTCGGTCAGACTGTCGCTTTCCTGGAGAGACCAATTGCCAAGGGTATCAGCTGTAGGTTGCCAGCTAATGAACCCTCCCCGCTAATTGCCTTCCACAGGGCCCCCATGCCTGCCAACATCTAAAATGCAGAGAGCATAAATATCACCTCCTTTTCTTATCTAGTGATCCAGACCAGAAAATCCTCATCCTTAGACCCTTTGGTAAAAGCATGCACCCTGTGTTTGCTAAGTCACCACAACCAGAAATTAGGATATAGGGTCCCATCGGTGGTGTACAATCTCGGGGGACTAGGCTTGTGCCCTAAATGTACCTGCTCAGTTAAAGCATTAAAGTATTTTTTAAAAAATAATATTTATTACTTTTAAAGCTTACAAAAAAGAAAGAAAAGAAAAAAGACAGGAGAAAGAAAACAAGAAAGAGAAAAAACAATACAATACAATATATAAACAATACAATATATAAACAATACAAAACACAACCTTAACACATTAAACTAAACACAATAAACAAAACAAAACAAAACAAAAACAATTTAAAAGCATACATCATACCTTTTCCATACTCTATCTTTCATTCCCTTGTTTCATCGACCTCCTCTCACCTCCCTCTTTGTATTCCACTTCTATTAATTGTTTCAGCAGTTTCTTTCCATCTTTCTCTATTTTCTGTCATATAAATGTCTTAACATATTTTTAATCTTATTTCCATTAAAACTAATATACATATTTAAGCTTAACTCCTTATAACATTTCTACTAAGGCCATAAAATTTCATTCCAACATTTTTCTATCACTCATTAATTTTACAGTATTTCTATATACAGACTTTAAATCTTCCAATCCTCTTCCACCAACTCCTCTCCCCGGTCTCGGACTCTGCCAGTCACTTCCGTCAACTCCATACAGTCCATCAATCTGGAGATCTTATGTCCGAGGCTCTTAACTCTTTTCCAAGTCCCTTCTGCAGGTCTTCTTCATATTCTTTGATGCTATAGAGCAGATCTCGGGGAAACTCCGGCCTAGCAATATTTTTATTCCTTCTCGACAGGTCAGCCAGATTTCCATAGTTAAAGCTAAGATTCATAAAGTATTTCAGGAAATGTTTCAAGATTCCTCCAAATCCAAAGGCCCCCAGAACTCCAGTCTCCTCCTGACCCAAGTCCATGTCCCAAAAGTCAGTTAATCCCTGCATGGAGGGGTCTTTCCAGCTTTCCTTCTCCAGTCCAGGCCGGGCTCCGATCCTCAAAATCTGACTTTTTCTAGGTTCAATCATAAAAGGCCTCAACTTATAGTCCTCAATTTGCCTTTGTAAGGCTGAGGCTCCCACTTGTATTACTTTAGGTTCAACAACAACAACTTTCTCCTTCTCCTTTTCCACAATTTGTTCTGCTGAAGTAAATTCCTGTACCAAATCCTGAATAATTTCTGTATTGGTGCTCACTTTTTGTCCCAGATTAATCGCTTTTTGTCCCAAGTTATCAATTTTAGTAGTCATAACATCGGTCTTCTTATGAAGCTGTTCCAACAAATAGCTTATCTTACATAATGCAGTCACTAAGGCTTCTCCTGTCGACATTCTTAAATGGTCCAAGATCAATCCCTGATTCTCACAGTTCTTATCCTGCAGCTGGAGATTCCCCAGCTCCACTCTTGTAACAATTTCCAAAGCTCCCTCTAGAGGGAAACTGTCTCCACTTGTATCAATCCTTTCAAGCACAGTTCAAAAAGTAAAGTTAGTTTCAATTTTCAGTTACTTTTCCTCCTTTTTAAACGCAGAAGAGGACAATGGAAACAATATATTTCTCTTATTTAACTAACTGTCAACATACGTTCTCTTCACTGTCAATGAACTCTCCCAAAACGTCAATCTACTGGCAGCCCATTTCCAGGTTCAGAGCAGTGGTAATTTAATTTTTATCACTCTCTCCTGCAGGCTTACACGATCCAAAATTTCCCCCCTCTTCTCCTGCTTCCAAGGGGGGTTTAATGATTTTATTTATTTTTTTTTAAGTACTTTTTATTCAAGTTTTGAAAATACACATGTCTATACAAATATACGCTATACAGATCATCATATCACCCAACTTACAAGCATACATGTAGATATACAAAAGCATACATGTAGATATACAAGCATACATAGATATACAAAAAAGAAAGAAAGGAAAAAAAAAAGAAGAAAAAAAAAAGAAAAAAAAAAAAAACCTTTGGACTTTAATTAGTCCTGGACTTCCCTCCACCCTATTGGTAAGTATCAAATAATCCTACATTCACGTATTTTCTCTTAAATTTAAATATTAGTTATTCTCTGTTAGAGTTAATCGAAGCCCACCAGTGTCATCTACAATTTATTTTCAGTATATTTCCAGTATTTACTCCAATTTTTATGAGATATTTGCTCATCTTGGTCTCGTATTCTAGCCGTTAGTCTAGCAAGTTCGGCGTATTCCACCATTTTAACTTGCCAGTCACTTATATTAGGTATAATTTCCGTTTTCCAGTTTTGTGCCAGCATGATTCTTGCGGCTGTGGTGGCGTAGAGGAATATATTCTTATCTTCTTTTTTAATCTCTTTACCCAGCATTCCTAGCAGAAAGGCTTCAGGTTTTTTGGGAAAGGTATATTTAAGAATTTTTTTAAGTTCATTATATATTAGTTCCCAAAAATTTTTCACTTTATTACATAGCCACCACATGTGGTAGAAATCGCCTTCTGCTTCCCCACATTTCCAACATTGTTTGTTCTTTAACCTATAAATCTTAGCTAATTTCACCGGTGTATGATACCACCTATATATCATCTTCCACATATTTTCCCTCAATGCCATACACGCCGTAAACTTTATATTATTATTCCATAATTCTAACCACCTTTCAAAATCGATGTTATAGCCCACGTCTATCGCCCACTTTGTCATTGCCTCCTTCACCTCCTCATCTTTAGTGTACCACTCCAGTAGTATGTCATATATCCTGGACAGTGCTTTACTCTTTCCCTGTATTACCTCCACATTAAACCTAGATTTTTTATCTTCAAATCCTAATTTCTTTTTATCTTCAGTTAGCAGACCATTCACCTGGTAATATTGTAACCAACTTGTAAAAAGAGATTTTATCTCCTCATAAGGTCTAAGTTTCAAACCGTGTTCCGATTTAGTTATAAGTTCTTCATAAGTGGCATTCTTCTCTTCCATATTAGTTTTCTTAATAATCAACACCTCTATTGGAGAGATCCACCAAGGGGTTTTCCTTTCCAAGAGATTTTTGTTCCTCTCCCATACCTGGAATATTGGACCCCTAAAAATATGGTTTAGGAAGCCCCTGTGTGCCTTCACCTTTCCGTACCACAGGTACGAGTGCCACCCGAACCTATTATCGAAGCCCTCCAGATCTAATAATTCTCTATTTTCCAATCTTATCCAATCTTTTAGCCACAATAAACATGCCGCTTCATAGTATAAACTCAAATCTGGTAGGGAAAAGCCCCCTCTTTCCTTTTTATCTACTAATATTTTCATTTTAATTCGTGGTCTTTTTCCCTGCCAGATGTATTTCGCCAAAGTTCTCTGCCATTCTTGGCATTGCTTTAGACCTTTGAGCACCGGGATAGTTTGAAATAGGAACAACATTCTGGGTAGAACATTCATTTTTACAACTGCTATTCTTCCTAAGAAGGATAGTCTCATTCTGTCCCAAATTTCCAAATCTCTCTTAATATTTTTCCAGGTGGGTTTAATGATTTTAATCGATGGAAGTTTAATCCTTTACATAAGGCTTTCCAAGACCTTAGCTTGCAGCTTCTTTGCTTCAATCTATTTACAAAAGGGGAAGGCGGACTTCCTGTTTGAAACCTTCCCGTTTCGGTACCAAATTAAGACTTTTGTAAATCCAATTTTCCGTTCTACTTATGGGTAGTTGTTTGACGTCAAATTGTCCACAGGAAAATGTCAACGCTCTCCGGCAACAGCAATGCGGCTTCACTCCGTGAAAAAAGCAGTCAATTCGAAGCATCGCATCACTCACCCCACATCACTCCGGATCCCCAAAACTGGGTTACCCCGCGAGCAGGGGAGACGCAAAGGGTGCCAGCCGAATCCCACGTTCACAAGCTTCTCCCACCTGTGATTTTAGTGGGTCTCCGCCTTCGCCGTGGCGGTCAGACCCTGATTTCCACGGAGCAAATTCCTCCCGATCGGAGGAACTCCGCCATTGCCGGAGGCGCCAACCCAGAAGTCTAAAGCATTAAAGTATTAAAGCCTGATGCCTCCTTCCCAAACCCTAGCAATCTTCTGCTTGGCTTAGGAAGGGAGCCACAACGTGTCACGCACAACATTGCTCTTGCAAGCTGGCTCTTCTGGCCCTAACTGTTCCCCTATGAAAAAAATTCACTGCACACCACTGGGTGCCATTGAAGTGCGGCCAACGAGAAATGGTCACAGAGTTCACCCAAATGCAAATGAAGCCCTAGTTTCTTCTGCTGGTGTGAGAAAGGGGAGGTGTGAGAGAGTTGCTGAAGCTGAGAGGGCATACAGTAGAGCACAGGGGAGCAATCAGTGGCCCAGAGGATGCATGGGACCTCTAACCTCATTTTATGTGTGCCCCCCAACTCCACAATGGCATTCTTCTATCCCATTAGAGTTCCTTTCTTCCTATAGGGCTCCTCCAAATCCTTTCTGTCTTTGCAAAGTACCTCCCTACCATAACCCTTCCACTGTAGTTTCAGAATAATTAGAAGGGTCTGTACAGGCAACCCCCCTCCCCATTTATGCATGTTCAATATGTGCATGACTGCGCATATGCACATCACGCTGAACCTGGAAGAGACTTTTGAAATGGCAAAAATGACCCTAAAAGAGCCCTAAAGGGCAAAAAAGGGTGCAAAAATAGAGCCTGGCAATCGTATGAGCCTTTGCAATGTTTTATCCCAGCAGTCCTTGTACTGACCATTCAGGCTTCTGGACAGTTGGAGTTTGAGCAAGGAGGTTTGGAGGGAGTGATTGGGGCAGAGTTTGGCAGAGTTTGGTGTCTGGTAAATGCTGCTGGTTTTTTCAAGGGTTTTCAGAGGTTTAGAGGGCGTTTGCAGGCTTTTACAACTGTATAAAAGACAAAAATATCATTTCAACAAGATATGGGGAAAATAAGATTATTTGGAGACTTGCAAATTACTCATTTTTATAGTGTTGGGAGCAGACCAGTTTGAGTACTTCCTGGTTTATAATCCAAAGAAATCACTTTCTCAAATATTTCATCTGCTGTTGCATATAAACAAGGGGGGGGGGATCTAGCATATCTGGGAAAGTGGCAATAAATGTTGAAAGAAAGAGAAAAGTTCATGGAATGGAGCTATTTATAGGGTGCTTAATAAATACACAGTAGCTTTGGCATTAGAGGAAAATTGTTTTTCAAAAGATATCACAATTCTAGAAAAACCAGGAAATTGCATCAAAATGTTTTACAACTCTTCTGATTTGTGGTGGAAGTATGGAAGAGAAAAAGTGGTGGTCTGGTGTTTATTGCTTTAGCTTTCAAGAAGCAAATATGGAAAACTATTGTTGTGATTCTGGAAGAGAGGCTGAGTTTAGAACCGAACATATTCTCATTAACAATATTAAAAAGGTCAGAACTTGAAGAAAAAGAGCCTATAAAGTTGTCTATGATTGTAGTCTGCCAGATGCTAAATACTGGAAGAATTCTCAACTGTCTAAATTAAGAAAATGGTATGTAAAACTTTGAGACACAGTTGTCCTAAGACCTAAGTCATGAGGAGGCAAACTAAGGCCCGGGGTGTGGATCCGGCCCAATCGCCTTCTAAATCTGGCCTGCAGATGGTCCGGGAATCAGCATGTTTTTACATGAGTAGAATGTGTCCTGTTATTTAAAATGCATCTCTGGGTTTTTTGTGGGGCATAGGAATTTGTTCATTTCCCCCCCCCAAAAAAAAAAATATATATATATAGTCCAGCCCCCCACAAGGTCTGAGGGACAGTGGACCAGCCCCCTGCTGAAAAAGTTTGCTGACCCCTGTCCTAGCATTATGAATGAAGCCATGGGAGGCGTCATGAAAATCTCTTGGGAAACGAGTGGATTGGCTTGCTTCATCTACTTGCTTACAATTCTAGATTGCATCCATGGAAGAAATGTGCCCAGATCAAAGGAAGTAATAGTACTGTTTTATCCTGCCTTGCTCAGACCTCACCTGGAGTCCTGTGTCCAGTTCTGCGCAACATAGTTGAAGAAAGCAAACTGGAAAGTATTCAGAGGAGGGCAACCAAATTGATAATGGGTCTAGAAAAGCCTATTGAGGGAGTTGGGTATGTTTAGCCTGGAGAAGAGACGACTGAGAAGAGATATGCTAGCTATTTGCAAACACCTGAAGGACTGTCACGAGAGATGGTCCAAGATCGTTTTCTGCCACTCTGGAGAGCAGGACCCAAACCAATAGTTTTGAACTACAAGAAAGGAGATTCCAACTAAACATTAGGAAGAACTTTCTGATGGTAAGAGCCATTCGACAGTGCGACAGACTCCCTTGGAAGGTGGTAGACTTGTCTTCATTGGAGTTTGTTAAACTCAAACTGGATATCCGTCAGGGATTCTTGAGCCATGATTCCTGGGTTGCAGGGGGTTGGACTAGATGACCCTTGTGACCCCTTCAAACTCTCCAATTCTTTGTATCCACAATTTTATGCTGTTGGCTGTCACAAAGCCACGGCAGTATAGAAATGTCAGTGTTTGTAAAAAGCAAAAAAAAGAAGGAAAGGGTTCTGACCTCCCTTTGTCTCTTCAGCCTGGTCCTCAGACCCTTGTCTGCATAAAAGAGTCCACGAGAATATCCTTGCAGAGTTTTATTCTTAAAAGTCTTTGTGCAAAACACGACTGAATAACTATACACACCAGCACTAACCAACCAACCAACCCAAACACCAGCCTCAGCACCAAACTAACATTTCTCACTTTATATATACAACTTGGTGCAGACCACTGAGTCATGCTGACCCAGCTTTATTTGCATTAAAGAAACAGCGGCCATTTTAGCCGTGACACCCCTTCTGTTTCTTAAATGCGAAAAACCCCAACAGAAACAATATATACATACATTATATACATAAACCCAGTTTTGTCATCAATTCATTATGGCATGTTGCTGGCAAAGGCTTGGTAAACATATCAGCAATATTATCTTGTGATTGACAATACTCCAGTTTGATCACCCCATTCTATACACAATCTCTCACATTCGCTTGACGGATAGCAATATGTTTTGATGCAGATTTCATTATTTCTGAGCCCGCTAATGCAATGCACGATTGGCTATCTTCATACACTTGGATAGGCAAATCTACTTTACAATCTAGATCTTTTAGTATCTGTATAAACCACAAGATTTCGTTGCATGCTAGCGATAGGCTCCCATATTCTGCCTCACAGGATGAGGTCGCAACAAATCCTTGTTTCTTTGACCTCCATCCAATTATGGAATTGGCAAACATCATAACCATTCCACTTGTAGATTTTCTAGAAGCTACACAGCTTCCCCAGTCCACATCAACAAATACTTGTAGTTTTTCGTCTTGTGTACGAGATATCTTTAAACATACATTTAATGTCCCCTTTAGATATCTGATAAGCCTTTTCAAAGCACACCAATCGGCAGTGCTGGGTTTAGATACACGTTGGCTCAGAACATTTGTAGCACATGCAATGTCTGGCCTTGACCACTGGCTTAAATACAACAGTGATCCTATTTTTGAGTGATACAACTTAGGCTGATCACTGGCTTAAATACAACAGTGATCCTATTTTTGAGTGATACAACTTAGGCTGATCAAATTCATCATCACAAACTGTCTTTGGGAAATCTGGTGTCATGGGAGTCTGAACTGGCTTGCAGTTTTCCATGCCAAACTGCTCTATCAAATGAAGAATTTTCTCTTTCTGGCTCAAGAGAAAGCTTCCATCAGCTTCCTGCCTTACTTCTACTCCCAAGTAATTGCTTACAGGCCCTAAGGCTTTAAGCTTAAACCTCTTTTTCAGTTGGCTTGTGAGCTTCTGGATCTAATCTGTGGAACTCCCTGCCACAAGCAAATCATCAACAAAGACTAAGAGTGTTAGATATTTGTTGCCTGTCCCCTTGGTGTACAGGCATGGATCAGCCACACTCCTTTTAAAACCAAGTTTTACAAGGGCTTCATTTAAACACTGGTTCCAACACCTTCCACTTTGTTTGAGACCATAAACAGCTTTTTTCAAATGCCAGACTGCACCATTCTCCTCTTCAAACCCAGGGGGTTGTCTCATTAACACTTCATGGTCTAAATTTGCATGCAGATATGCAGCATCAACATCAAAATGGTGCACTGCTAGTTGTCTTACAGCAGCAATAGAAAGCATTAAACGAAAAGTTTCACTCTTTACAGTGGGAGAAAACACTTCATCATAACTCTCCCCTTTAATCTGAGTGAACCCTCTGGCTACTAATCTGGCTCGAAAACGTGGTTCCCCAGATGCAAGGGTTTTCCTTTTGTAAACCTACTTGCATGACACCACTCTGCCACCAGGTGGTGGCATTATGACCTCAAACACTCTGTTATGTTTAAAAGAGTCCATTTCTTCTTTCATAGCTTGTTCCCACAAAGCACGTTCTCCAGGGGGTAAGTCTAAGACTTCATTATAACTTTGTGGTTCCACACAACTCACATTGCATACTCTCACTCCTCCTAGGATCAAACGCTGAGGAGGTACGCCCTTGTTTGAACGCTGGGCACAACTGCTTCTTCTTCCCCCCTTATCTCTGGCTCTTCTTCCTCTTCCTCTAGAGATTCAGAACTTACAGGGTTAAGATATTCTGAGTGATGCCTCACATTCTGACGTGTAATTTGGAAGGTGGGAGGAGTTTTGCCTTACTCTGTGTCTTCGAGAGAGACAGCAGCCATTAGCCATGAGTGCTAGAAGTCCGGGAGAATTTATCCGAGAAATGCTGAGTTGTAAATATTCTGCTGTAATAAAAGACTGATAAATAAACACACAAGTGCCTGATGTGTTTGCATGGATCTGAAGCAACAGTTTTTCCGCTGTGTTTTTACTCTGCAAGGCAAAACCGGAGAGACGCAGATCGGCGCAGCTTGGCTGAGGAGCGTGCCGGACCGCTATAAACTGCAGCTAATTGGGGTCGTAAACCAATTAAGCTTCATTTTCTAACAGGTTATGGACCTAATTACCGTTATAAAACTGTTGCTGAGTTTGCGAAGGATGTTTTGAAGTCAGCTGGGTCAGCTGGGAAGACGCTACCGAAGCGGAGGTCTGCGTTCTGAGGCAGAGCAGCTGGCTGAAAGACGCTGAAAGACGCTGTTTTGCCTGATGCTGAGGAGCTGAGAGCAGCTGAGAATCGCCTCTCCAGAGACAGGTGCCGGAGGCTGCTTCAACGTGAGTAAGCTGGGGCACTGGGGGAGAAGATGGCGCAGTTCCAGAAGCATGGCTTTAAGCTTAAGCTGTCATGTGAAAAGCTGACGCGTAAAGGCTGGTGGACGTGGAGCCTCCACGTAGAACTGTTATTGGTCGGAGAAAGCCTTTGGGAGGCAGTCCAGCCACTACAGAAAGCGGCTGGAGCAGCTACAGAGCTGAGTGAAGCTGAGAAGTGTGTGCTAGTTTTCCTGGCAGAGAATGTAAGCGATGCGCTGAAGCCTATTGTCCAAGATGCTAAGAGGCCTGAGGTTGCATGGCTAGCACTCCGTGAGGCTTGTGAAGCAGGAGTGGAACGCCAGAGCCTAGACGCGGCTGCATCCGAAGGGGAGAGGCAAGATGGCGCTGGGCACATTCTTGAGAGCCAGCACACAGCTGAGGGAAGCTGTGGGCCCCCAAAGGGGGACGAAGGGACTGTTGCTGGCAGCTGTTTGAGTGCTGCACCGTGCCTGTGTGAGGAGCCAGGCCAGAGGCCAAGCGTTGGGAGCCCTTTACCCACCAGAGGGGGTGCAGGAAAATGTCCTGGGAGCCCTGAGAGCAGTGGGGGGGCAGTGAGCGGTGAAAGCTCAGAAACGGCTTATTTTCCAAAGGCTACCAAGAGTTGTTTTCGTCGTGCGCAGAGGTCTGGAAAGCTGAGACGCTTCAAGGCCAGCCACCTGCGAAAAGTCCAGATAAGCCCCAAAGAGTTGCGTGGGAAAGCAGAGGCCAGTCCGGTCTCCAAGGCAACAGAGGACGTTGTTTCTACTGAAGCTGGTCAGGTCCTGAACAAGGGGGAGTTGGTTGACGTGGCAACCAGAGAGAACTGCTGCAGACGCCCAGAGGGAGGGGGCAGCGAGACTTTTGGTGCTAAAGACAACGAAGTAGCTTATCAGCTGACAGCCAGTATGGCAATGTTTGAGGACAGCTCTGAGAGAGACAATGAACTCTGCTTTGTAATCGACTCAGCAGCGAACCGCAACTTGATTCCAGAGACCCCTGCTGTCGAGATGTGGAATTGCAAGGCAATTCCAGCTGGGAAAACTGTTCTGTTTGAAGATGGGGAAAAAAGAAATGTAACTAATGTTGCAAAAATCTTTCTTTCTGTTTTGCAGGAGGAGTTGGAGGTTTGCAATGTACCAGGGATGCATCACTGTCTTTTATCTGTCCCTTATTTGTTTAAAAATGGGTTTAAGGTTTCCTTTGAGAATGATGCTTGTACAATCTACAAAGGAGGAAAGCAGCTGGTCAAAGTTAAAAAGGGGCAGAATGATCTCTTCATTCTTAAAACGCCTCTGGAGGGTGAGGGGAAAGTTGAGAAAGCACAAACCTTGCGTGCTACAGTTCCCACTCATGTTTCATGTGCATGTGTTTGGCACAAGAAGACAGCTCATAGTTCTCTTGAAGAGCTACAGGTGCTACCTGAATGCACCAAAGGCTGTAAAATTCTAGAATGTGGAAGTGCCATAGATTGTGAGACTTGCAGACAAGCAAAGGTAAAAGGGTGTAATTACCCAAAGGTGGAGAGGGTAACCACAAAACCTTTTGATCTTGTGCACATAGATCTGTTGGGTCCCATGAAGGAACCAAGTCTGGGAGGGGCCAGGTTTCTGCTGACGATGCAGGATAGTTTTTCGCAGAACTCCTGGACTCATGCTCTCAAATCCAAGGAAGATGCAGCACAGCTGATTAAAAGTTGGATTGAGGAGGTGGAACTAAGGTTCTCCACCAAGGTGCAAGCAGTCACTAGTGACCGAGGTGCACAGTTTACTGGGTCTGCTTTGCAGAAGTTCTTTCAACAGAAAGGGATACGTCACAAAGTGACTTCTCCTCAAGAAAGGGAGGTGGCAGAGCTCAGAAGTGAGGCTCTGGTTAAGGCTGCACAGGTGATGCTGTCAGATTCTGGATTACCTCCAAGTTTTTGGATGGAGGCAATTAAGTATGTGGGCTTCACCTGGAATCGGTCCTACAATTCAATGGTAGGTGACACACCTTTTTTCATGTTGCACGGCAGGAAACCCCAGATTCACTTGCTGCATTCCTTTGGGTCAGTTGCATCTGTGCCGGTGCCTAAGGCTTTGCGAGGGCCAGGTGAACCCAAGTTCCAGAAAATGATCTTCTGTGGGTATGAGTCGGTTTCTAAAGCATGGAGGTTTGCGTACCCATCAGGTGATCAGAGTAAGCTGCTGATCAGTAAACACGCTGAATTCTATGAGCAGGATGAAAGGTCAAAGACTCCTGCAAAGCGTGATGTTCTTTCAGAATGTCTTTCTGATTCAGAGCAGGAAGGTTCTGACGAGGAGGAAGGAGAGGCTGAGTCTGCTGATGACGATCAGCTCACTGACCAAAGTCAGGAACAGGATGGGGCATCTCCACAAGTTGTAAAAAGAGAGCCCAAGAGTGAGCCTAGTTCTCCTGTTAGCGTAATGCAGAGGATTCGAAGATGCTTTAAGTCAGAGGGGGAATCCCGTGATGCAGAGGATACACCTGCTGGCCACAGTGAGTCAGAGGAAACAGCTGAGTTTGTGCCCAGGCGGTCCAGTCGCACAACGAAGGGTATTCCACCTGAAAGGTATCAGGCCACAGGTGCGTGGGTAAGTTTCGCACAATGCGAATCTGAGAGTTGTGAGGATGTTCCACAGATGCCTGACAGGAACACCAGGAGAGGGCGCAAGGCATTAGGGAAGGGATTGATCTCACAGAGGTCTGCAAAGGATGTTCCACAGGTCTCGTCAGAATGCAAGGCAAGAGGGGGTGTTGGGATTCAGAACTTACAGGGTTAAGATATTCTGAGTGATGCCTCACATTCTGACGTGTAATTTGGAAGGTGGGAGGAGTTTTGCCTTACTCTGTGTCTTCGAGAGAGACAGCAGCCATTAGCCATGAGTGCTAGAAGTCCGGGAGAATTTATCCGATAAATGCTGAGTTGTAAATATTCTGCTGTAATAAAAGACTGATAAATAAACACACAAACGTTTCGTGTGTTTGCATGGATCTGAAGCAACAGTTTTTCCGCTGTGTTTTTACTCTGCAAGGCGAAACCGGAGAGACGCAGATCGGCGCAGCTTGGCTGAGGAGCGTGCCGGACCGCTATAAACTGCAGCTAATTGGGGTCGTAAACCAATTAAGCTTCATTTTCTAACAGTATTATCTATTGCCACACCTTTTGGGGAAATCTGTGCCTCCTGCTCATTCTGCTCTTGTGTTGCCAATGGCTGAGAAGAAGCCTCTTCTCTTACTTGCAGGGGCAGTAGGCAATCTGGGTTGGCATGGATCGCAGTCCATCTGTCCTGGTCAGCAAAGTCTGCACTTCGTGACAGAACCACGTGTCCTGGGCATAAATTGAAACACTATCCTTTGTCATAGGACTGATATCCCACAAACCGCAGTCTCTGCATTCTAGCACCCCCTTTCTGGCGCTGAGCTTTGGGAATATTTACATGTGCCCAAGCACCCCAATTATGGAGCATTGTCCACTCTGGTTTTTTCCCAAACAATACACGATAAGGAATATCTTTTATAGAGCTAGACCAGGTTCTATTAATCAAAAAGTTCGCTGTCAGAAAAGCCTCGCCCCACAGCCTATGGTTGTGGTCCAATCCTGCATCCACTAGCAGGCAGTCCTTTACTGACTGTATTACAGCCCCACGTCTTTCACACAGACCATTTTCAGCAGGGCTATAAGGGTTAGTCAAACGGTGAGTGATCCCCTTACGTCGCAACCACGCCCCAAATTGTTTGTTCAGAAATTCTCCGCCCCTATCTATTTGCAACTACACAGCAGGGTGAGCGAAGAGCTTTTCAGCTTGGGCAACCCATTCTCTGAATGTGGGGAAACACTCAGATTTCTGCTTTAACAAAACTCAGATTTCTGCTTTAACAAAAACAACCAACTAAAACGTGATTTATTATCTATTACCAGAAAAGCATATCTGACGCCCCCTTCAGTCTTCTGTGGGAAAGGACCTATCACGTCACAATGGACAAGTTCTAAAACCTCTTTAGATACTCTGTCACTTTTAGAAGCCACAGGCTTCCTCTTAGATTTGGCCATTTTACATACATTGCAATCTAGGAAACAGTTACAGCTATTTACTTTTAGGTTCTTGCACACATTTTGCATCTCTGCAAGCACACGGAAATTGGCATGACCCAGTTTCCTGTGCAGTTCATGTACACACCCCTTATGAACTGGCAAATTATCCTGAACCACCTGGGCTGCTTTAACAGGCTTGTCCTGCATTACATATAACCCATTTTCCAACTTTGCATGGCCACATACCTGAGTTCCATTCTTTATCAGACAGCCATCCTGTGTGAAGTTAACACTATACCCTGCATTAATCAAACAGCTTACAGACAGTAAACAATAGTCCAAACTGCTGACAAACAGAGTCTCTGGTAGAATAGTGTTCAAGCACTGCAGGAAACATGTTCCCTGGCCATCAATCTTGCTTCTACGACCATCAGCAAGATAGATGGAGTCTTTTCCATCAGCTGGCTTCCCCAGGGTCTTAAAGTCCTCCTGACTATTGCAGATAATCCTGCTGCTGCCAGAGTCCAGCAACCATGTTCCTCGAGGTATCTTCCTCTCCTCCCGAGAAAATGCAGGCACAAACTGAGCAGAACGCGTGTTCTTCTTCCCTGAAGAGAACCCCTTCTGCTTACATTTCTGCGTTGATTGCTGTCTCTGCTCCACGTCGTCTCCTGGAAGCCTTGCCCTGCATTGACGTTGGAGATGCCCGGGTTGGTTGCATCTATAGCACCTCCTCACTGCCATGGCCAAGTCCAAACCTTGATGTTGCTCCATTGGCAGATTCTGCTGTTGGCCCCCTCGACTGTAACTCCTCCGCTCTTGGAGTTCAGCCTGTTTATCTGACCTTCTTTCTGCTTCTTCGGTCAATCTTCCAACCACATACTCAAGGGTCAGATCTCGGGGACGCATACTCTCCATGCTGTTAATCACAGGCAACCAGCTTTCAGGAAAACTTGAAAGGATAATGTAGGTTTGGTCAGTCTCATCATAACGCCTACCTCTCTGCTGTAGTTGAAGAAACAGAGATTTCAGCATTTGAAGATGAGTTGCCAAACTCTCACCTTCTTTCATAACAGTCCTGAACAGCCTTCTGGTCAGAGAAATTATAGTTCCAGCAGTTTCTCTGGCATGCATTGCCCTTAATAAATTCCAGCACTCAAACGCGGTGCTGGCATTTGCTACATGCAATAACTGAGAGTTGCTCAAACACAGCATAATTTGGGCACGAGCCCTTTCATCTAGCCATTTTTTCTCAGCAGAGTCCCGTCTAAAAACCTCAGTTTCAACACAGTCCCATAGTCCATCCCTCTTTAACAACTGCTGCATTTTAATTGACCAACTCAGCGGCCATTTTAGCCATGACACCCCTTCTGTTTCTTTAATGCAAATAAAGCTCGGTCAGCATGACTCAGCGGCTTGCAGCAGGTTGTATATATATAGTGAGAAATGTTAGTTTGGTGCTGAGGCTGGTGTTTGGGTTGGTTGGTTGGTTGGTTGGTTGGTTGGTTGGTTGGTTGGTGCTGGGGTGTATAGTTATTCAGTCGTGTTTTGCACAAAGACTTTTAAGAATAAAACTCTGCAAGGATATTCTCATGGACTCTTTTATGCCGACAAGGGTCTGAGGACCAGGCTGAAGAGACAAAGGGAGGTCAGAACCCTTTCCTTCTTTTCTTTTTCTTTCTTTTTTTTTTTACAAACACTGACAAGAAATGCTGGTGCTATCGAAATGTTGGCAGGTAAATATAAATAACTACAGGTGAGCTTCCTTCTGAATAGCCTTGTCTAGGAGTGCAGGATAAATGTCTCTGGATGCACATTAGAAAGATGTGGAGTGAAACAGACAGATGTCAGAATCAACAACAAGGCTTGTGAGACTGTTTTCACAGTTGCAGCTGGCACCTCCTGCAGCACAAATTGGGGTGGACACTTCTGTGACAATAATCCGAGAGCTGGGGGGGGAGATGGCTCTCAGCCAGCCTTTGGTTTAGCCAGCAGAAGTCTTCATTTTGTCCACCCCCGACTCCCCCCCCCCCCCCCCGGTTTCTGTTTAGGAGTGTGATACTGTAAATGCAAAAACACAAACAGATGAGCTTTCAGGCTGCCTCTGACCCTTCCAAATAATGATACTGGGCACAATCCTCTACTAGAATGTCCCCAATGCATCTTTGTGGAGATACTTACACAAAAGAGTGTCACTGGATGACCTTGGGGGCCAGTCACTGCCTCTCAGCCTAACCTACCTCACAGGGTTGTTGTGGGGATGAAATGAGGAGGGTGCAAGACCTTAAGCTCCTGGAGGAAAAAGTGGGATATAAATGCAACAAACAAACAGAGGGCTAAACCACTATTTGCAGGAGCAGTCCCATTGTTGCACTATAATTATTTGTAATGATACATAAATTGTTGTTCAACAGCCCTGGAATTCTAAAAGCTGGGGATTGAAGTTTTACATAAATAAAGCAAGTATGATGAGACCTGAATCCCAACTGGAAGGAATCCAAATGGTCTGCTTCTTCCAGGTGTGCCTGGAGTTGTTCAGCAACAACTCGCTCAATCACCTTGCCCAAGAATGGAAGATTTGAGACTGGGTGATAGTTGGCCATATTGGCCACTTCTAAAGGTGTTTTTTTAAGAAGCGGTTTGATAACCACCTCTTTCAGTGGGTCTGGGAAGGCTCCCTCACAGAGAGAAGCATTCACCACCCTGCAAAGCCCATCGCCCAGCCCTTCCCAACTAGCTTTTATAAGCCAGGATGGGCAAGGATCAAGGAGACAGGTGGTTGGCTTTACTCGTCCAAGCAGCCTGTCCACATCCTCAGAGGTAACAGATTGGAATTGATCCCACGCAACTTGACTAGACAGGACTCTAGCACTCTCCCACCCTGGCCCTGCTCCCACTGTGGAGTCTACCTCTTCCCGAATCTGAGCGACTTTATCTGCAAAAAAAACTTTGCAAAATCATTGCAGGAGATCATGTGGCCTGTACTGGGCCCCGATGGAGCAGGTGGTTCCGCTAAATTGTGCCCCACCTGAAAGAGTCTCCTACTGCTGTTTTCTGCAGATGTAATAGAGGCGGTGAAGAAGGTCTTCTTTGCCGTTGCTGTTGCCACTTGGTAGGCTCAACATTGAGCTCTAACCTGTGTCCGGTCAGATTCAGAATGAGTTCTCCATCAGAGGTGCTCTAGCCATCTCAGCAATTGTTTCATTGCCCTCTGATCTGTGGAAAACCACAAGGTTGTCTGGGCTCCATGCAATCAGAGAGGGCACTTCAGAACCAAACAGTCAATAGCCCTGGTTAACTCCACATTTCAGTGGGCCACCAGGGAATCAGCTGAAAGGCCATCAACATGGCCTACCACCATGCTACCAAGCATCCCCTACCACTCTCTGGAAACCATTTGGATCCATTAAGTGGAAGGGGCGGACCATCCGAATCGGTTCCACCTCCCTGCAAAGGAGAAGGGTCGCAGAGATGTTCAGTTGCAAAGACAGAAAGGGTGTGGAGTGCATATGTGCGTCTCATACTGGGATAACTGCCATGTAAAACTGATAAAGGAAATGCTTTAATGTGGGTGGGGGCTCTTTACTTGGTGCTTTGCTTTTTATTTTTATTTTTACTGATTAAAAGGTATACACTATTTTTTGGCCAACAAAAAATAGGCTGAGATCACCCAGTCAAGAAGCCCTTTCAAGCTTCAAATACACATACACCTGCCTTTCGCCCTAAGGTCCCGAGGTGGGTTACAATATTTACTTTAAGGGCAATGACAGATCAGAGAAATTGCGGCTGTGAACAGGCTTGAGGGTGGTGGAAACACACAGAAAGTAAGGAAAGCAGAGGGCTTTGCAACCCTTCCCCACCCCCAACATGGGGAAGGGACACAGCTCAGTGGTAAAGCATTTCCCTTGCATGCAGAAGGTCTCCAGCAGCATCTCTAGATGGGGCTGAGACAGGCTCCTGCCTGAAACTCTGGAGTGCCTCTGCTGCCAGTCAGTGTAGGCAGTACTGAGCTAGATGGACCAATGGTCTGGTTGAGTATAAGGCAGCTTCCTATGTTCCTACTTACTACGGAGGATGGAATCATAGCGCAGTGCACCTGCCTTGCATGCAGAAGGTCCCAGATTCAGTCCCCGGTCTCTCCAGGTAGGGCCGGAGGTGTTTCCCACCTGGTACTCGGGAGTGCTGCTGAGAGTCAGTGAGGACAATATTTGACTAGATGAATCAATGATCTGATTCAGTGTAAGGCAGCTTCCTGTGTAATTTGCCTATTGAAATCCCCCCACACCTCATAAACATTCCTTGCGGCGCTAGTGAGAAATGCATTCTTGGATCCGCGAAAAACATCTTCCGCAGGATGTTTATTTTGTTTGTCTAGCAAGCCCAGTAGCCGTTTGGCAAGAGACGTGGCCCCTGCCAGCTTCAGCCGCCCCCGGAGGTATTCCTGACTCCCTGTCTCGGGTCGGGTGGCTGCAAGAAGGCAGCTGGGTCCCAGGCGGGCGCCTCTCCGCGCTCTGCGCTAGGGAAGCAGAGCGCTCGCTCGCGCTTCCGCTGCCCTTTTCTCGGGTCTCTCCAGCATCTCAACCCCCTAATTAAAGCGGAGGCGAGAAAGGGCATGTTGGCAGCAGCAGCCTGGGCTGCAGGGCGGGGGGCGGGGGAGAATCCGGGTTGCTGCAGCTGAACAGGGCGAGGGTGATGTCAAAGCTGACCTTTTCCCTTCCCCAGATACGCGGAAGGGCTGCGCTCCTGGATGCAAATGGGAGCAACGAGATTTCCCCCTCCGTTCTTCCAGGGCCGGATTGCAGACTCACCTGGCTCCTCCCAGTCTCTCTCCTTGTCTCTTTAGCCCAACAAGGTCAGCACAGTCCACATGGCCTTAATTTAAAAATAGCCTTTTCTTTCCCGGGAGAGCCAGGCTGCCGGACCTTCCTGGCTCGATGTGTCTCCATACACCTGGAGAATTCTTGTGAGAATCCCAAGGAACCTAGCTGCCTGTTGAATTATACATCTGCAGAATCATGGAATGGTAGAGTTGGAAGGGGTCCCAAGAGCAATCTAGTCCAACCCTCTGCAATGCAGAGATTACTGTAAATACGTTTTTTAAAAATTGTGATGTTATTTTATGTATTTATTTTAAACATTTCTTTTAAATGAAACACGAGCACAGAACCATCAGCGTTGGTTAAGGGCTTTGTTGTTGTTATTGTTTTAAATCACATGATTACCAGTTGCCTTTCATTGCAATTCTAGGCTGCATCAACAGAAGCAGAATACCAATGTCCAGATCAAGGGAAATAATAGTATCACTCTATTCTGCTTTGGTCAGATCTCACATGGAGTCCTGTGTCCAGTTCTGGGCACCACAGGGTAAGAAGGATATTGACAAGCTAGAACATGTGCAGAGGAGGGCAGCCAAGATAATCAAGAGTCTAGAAATAAAGCTTGAAGAGGAATGGTTGAGGGAGTTGGGGTTGCTTAGCCTGGTGAAGAGAACCGCATTGAAACATCTGAAAAGCTGTCACACAAAAGATGGGCAAACTAGTTTTCTGCTGCTCCAGAATGGGAGGACCTAAACTTATGGATTCAAGTGGCAAGAAAGGATATTCTGACTAAGCATTAGGAAACACTTTCTGATAAGAGCCATTCAACAGTAGAATGGATGATCCCAGAAGGTGGTGGACTGTCCTTCATTGGAGGTTTTTATACAGAAATTGGAGATGGTTCTCAGCCAAAGATTATTGAGCTGTGATTCCTGAATTGTAGAGATTTGATGCCCCTTAGGTCATCCCAAGGCTACAATTCTCTGGTTCTATGCGGTTGTCAGGAGTGTGAAGGGGAGGGAAACAGCATTTCCCAGACATCCCAAAAGGAAGCTTCTTTATTTACTCATAAAAGTAAAGATCAAAAGACATTTTTCATTGTTAGCGCATTTTTAAACAGCTTCTAATTAGTGAGTCAGAGAAGAGGTGGAAGCTGAAATTGTCGTTTAGCACATGAAAGGACAGAACATTTTTTGTTTTGCTTACAGATTAAAGCATAAAGATTAAAGATTACTACCAGGCTGCAGGGAACAACAGTGGCATGACAAAGCCAGAGCACCAGTGGGGAAGTGGGGGGTGCGCTCCCAGTTCTCCTCCTCCTCCTCCTCCTCCTCCTGGGCCCCAAACAATAATGGTTTTGCTTTTCCAAGACTTAATTAAGATGCATGAAGCAGAATTTCCATGAGGCCTGTGTTCCAAAGAAGGTACCGGTGGCTGGCAGCTAGCATCGTGATTTGCACTATCAGTTTTCTGGAACCTTTCACTCTGGCACATCCAGACCAAACATCAGCAGCAAGTGAGATAGATGGAGGAGATAAGTACCCATGACTGGTGGGATATTGTGAGGAAGCCTAGTGGCCATACTCACCCTACCTCCCCAAACTAGCTGTGGGGCAAGTCTTAGCCCCCTTATTCTCCTTAGTATCACCAACCTCTGTGGGTTAAACCACAGAGCCTAGGACTTGCCAATCAGAACATCAGCGGTTCGAATCCCCGCGATGGGGTGAGCTCCCGTTGCTCGGTCCTTGCTCCTGCCAACCTAGCAGTTCGAAAGCACGTCAAAGTGCAAGTAGATAAATAGGTACCGCTCCAGCGGGAAGGTAAACAGCGTTTCCGTGTGCTGCTCTGGTTCACCAGAAGCAGCTTAGTCATGCTGGCCACATGACCCAGAAGCTGTACGCCGGCTCCCTCGGCCAATAAAGCGAGATGAGCGCCGCAACCCCAGAGTCGGTCACGACTGGACCTAATGGTCAGGGGTCCCTTTACCTTTACCTATCACCAACCTCATTTCCACTCCTTTTGAAAGCAAGGCTCTGCCTGCCTTTATTCCTCTTCTTTGAGCTGCTTGAAATAGAATCATAGAAGTTTAGAGATGGAAGGGATCCCAAGTGTATTCTAGTCCCACCCTCTGCAATGCAGAAATCACAAGGATGGCTGGTTTTCCTGGTGGGCAAGGGGTAAAGAAGAACTACCCTACTGATAGCTCACCACCCTTTGGGCTCAGCTCAGATTGGTTGGCAGAAGCATGGGGATCCTACTGCCCTCCAGGTGTTGTGGGAACTCCCACCAGTTGCCAGGGATGGTGGGAACTCCCGCCAATGGCCAGGGATGGTGGGTCAGGGGAACAGGTTCCCATGCTGGATCCAAAGTGGGTGGGCCCACCTTTTTCTCCAAGGAGCTCAGAGTCACATACAAGGCTTTCCCCCTCCTCGTTTTTGGTGAGGTGAGGGTGAGAATCAGTGGCTAGCCTAAGACCACCCAGGGAGCTACATAGCTGAGTTGGGATTTGAACCCAGTCCCCCAGGTCCTAGTCTGACACTCTCACCACTATGCACTAGCTTTTGTTGTGGGGAGGAATGCTCAGAAAGCTGGTGGCCCCACCAGAGGAAACCTGGCTTATACTGTAATCCTTCCCTTCCAAATGCTGCAAAAGACCAGGCCCACATCTCACATCATGATGATGCTCAAATACCAACCCTAACCTATTCACTCTGCCCCCGCCCCTTGCCTCTGGCATATGTTTCCTAAAGTGGAAAGTGCTCTCTTATTTCTATCACAGTCATCTTAAGAGCCCAGGGGTCATTAGCCTAGGCAGAAATGCTGTCTTTGCACAGGGACACCCGGTGAGCTTCCTGGCTGGGGAAGGGTTTGAACCTGGATCACACGCCTTCCTCCCGGTGATTCTGGCCACGGGACCCCCACAGTGAGAGCCAGGGGTGCTCCCAGGGGGTGTGGCTGCCAACTATCAAACTGTCCTCTAGCTGTGCCTCAAAGAGAAACCAGATCCAAGGGCAGAATTCCTGAACCGGCTCATTGCAGCTGATCAAACTCCCCCCCCCCCGCCCCGTTTTTTGTTGTTGTTGTGTTGCTAGGATTCCCCCTTTCCTTTTCAGATGCTGCCCTTAAATCCTCCCAGGACAAGGGAGAAGATAACAAGGGGGCAAAATGGTTTGCATTAACTGCTCCTAGTGAGGTAGGCAATATTTGCCCTCCACCCTGCTCTCTAGGCAAAAGCTATTCCCCCTACCCACTCCATGATGTTTAGGTTTCACCCAGAATATGATCCCCCCCCCACCACCACTTTTCTCCTCTTGATGAAGTTCTTTTCTGATTGAACTAATTATGCTGATTGAACTTCCTCCCTCCATCACCCTCTTGGAGAGTGTGAAAGGGCTGCTTAATTGGATGGGGGTAATTGTTATGCTACACACTGTCACATGTTAATGTATTAACATTGATTGACAGATAATCAGCAGTACCTCAACTGCTACAGAGAGAGAGTAAATGTGTATGCACACCAGAGGGGTGGGGTGGGGGGAGTGAATGAATATAGATATTCCAGTCATTTTATTCTTGGCTTCCTCTTTGCAGGAAGAAGGAATGTGTATATTAGCACCAGAGAAGCCCCCAAATGACACTAAGGACTGAAGGCAACTCTCTATAGGTTTATGGAGTTTCATTTAAAGGGCACTGGAGAGAATTGTGTATCTGAAGAAGTGTGCATGCACACGAAAGCTCATACCAAGAACTAACTTAGTTGGTCTTTAAGGTGCTACTGGAAGGAATTTTTTTATTTTGTTTTGACTAAAGTACCGTATTTTTTGCTCTAAAAGACTCACTTTTTCCCTCCTAAAAAGTAAGGGGAAATGTGTGTGCGTCTTATGGAGCAAATGCAGGCTGTGCAGCTATCCCAGAAGCCAGAACAGCAAGAGAGATTGCTGCTTTCACTGCGCAGCGATCCCTCTTGCTGTTCTGGCTTCTGAGATTCAGAATATATTTTTCTTGTTTTCCTCCTCCAAAAACTAGGTGCGTCTTGTGGTCTGGTGCATCTTATAGAGCGAAAAATATGGTACATCGTGTGAGTAACTGCCAACAGGAGGCGCTCCTTCATTTCTCCCAGAGCAAGACAGGTCAAGAGTCTGTCCTGAAATGATCCACAGATAATTTGCATGTTTCACAGCTTTGATTCTTTTCCCTTTGTGTACACAGCAGGGGGCGTTGATGGGTGGTGATGGTTTTACTTTTTGTTTATTATATCTTGGCTAGAGATGAATTAGGAATGACTTAAGGAAGTGAAGCTGGTTTGGGAAGAGAGGGCACCACACATTAGTATTTGATAACAGGATACATATACATTTTGAATAATGTCGTGGGAACCAGGATTAAAAATTTAGCAATGGAAACCCAGTGAGCAAACCAGACTGTAAACACAGCATCAAACCACACTGCATGCTCCTGTGAAGCTTTCTTCTATAATATCCATAGGATTTAATGCTAAATGTGAACTGTCTGGAGCCATCTACTCCAGCAAATCATAGGAGAGTCCTCCACATTGTAGTCCATTCCATGTGGATATATATGGAAGAACATATATTGGATATATGGAGAACACCCATATATATATTGCAGAGATGTATCTGAGAACACCCAACTCAGTTTCTCTCCTTGTTCCTTCATCTGTGACCTTCAGTTACTCAACTATCCTTGGCCATCCTATCTGGTGAACCAAACTCTTCTTTTTGATGTTTGAAATAGAATCATAGAATCTATTCTATTCCATTCCAACCCTGTGCAATGCAGGAATCTTCCAGCGGTCCATAACACATGATGTAGGAATTGAGCCTCAGTTGTGTAATTCCCTCCTGCGACATATCAGACGGGTGCCATCTCTGTTGTCCTTTTAGCACCTGTGGAAAACCTTCCTTTCTCAATAGGCCTTGTAAGTAGATACCTTTATCTCAGCCTATATCTGCACTGAAATTGAAATTGGTTTTTACACATGCAATTATCCTTGGCAAATTGATCTCAGCACATCCGTTATGAGCCCAGGCAGCAGGACGTTTTGTGAGAAGGCCACTTTGAGAAGAGACCAGCACCAATGCCCCAGAGGATCCTGCCAGTCAAGCCCAGTTCTTCCCACAGCCCCTCCTCCTACCACCACCCTCTTGCCTCTGAATTGAAAAGAGGGTCCAGGGGCCACCCTTCTCCTACCTACATGGGGCCAGTGACTGCCAGCTGCTCACTCTTGCCCCAAAGCTTTAAGGAGAGAAGCTACAATTTGTTAGGGACATCTCCTTCTTCCTTGGAGGGGATGCAGGCAGGGAGCAGCAGTCACACCATTGCTGTCTGGGAAGCAGGCACTGCCATGAACCTCCCTTGCCTACTCTGTCCCAGATGCAAAAAAAACACCCTTGTGCTTCAGAGTAGAAGGATTGTGAGATTTATGAAAGAGGGAAGGTGGTGAACAATGAAAGGAATACAGTGCCAATAGTTGCCTGCTCCAAGGAAAAAGGTCGGGGATGGTTCCCAGTGCATTTCTGAGCACTATTCAAAGTGTTGGTGCTGACCTTTAAAGCCCTAAATGAGACTTCCGGGTTAGCGCTGCCGATTAATGGCGGATTCCCTCCGAGCTCCGGAGGGAATCGGCTCCGCAGGATTGGGTCTTGTCCGCGCCGGCGACGCGGGGACCCTTAAAAATCACAGGCGCGGATGCCTGTGAACGTGGTGACTCGGCGGGCACCATTTGCGCCCCCCCAAACCGCGAAGGAGCCTTTTTAAAGGCTCAGGAACGGGGACGGGGGACGGCGCGGTGCTGTGAGTCGATTGCTCCTTCTGCGGAGCGAAGCCGCATGCCATTGCCGGAGAAGCGCTGACTTTTTCCTTGAAACATTCGGACTCAAAAACAAGAACCCGTGAGTAAACATGGAATTTGGATCTTAAACAAATTTTTCCTGAATTGGGAACGAGCGGGGAAGGGTCAAAAAGGAAGTCGCCCCCCCCCTTTGAGTAGATATTCTAACGCAAAGAGCTTGCAACTTAAGGTCGAGAGAACTTTAAAAAAAAACAAAAAAAAAAACTTCACGGCTTGAAAAACTTCACGGCTATAAACTTTACCGGAGGATAAACTTGACGTTTGGAGCTAAAGTTTCACCCCCCCCAGAACCCGGGGACGCCCCGTGAGAGAACCTGTTGAGGAACTATTGAAGATTTTGACAGCTGTCAAAATAGCTGTCAAAAGGAAAGGATAAAGGGAACTTTGTCTTTGTTGCATCTGCTGGCTATATTTGTTGCAACTTTTAGAAAATAAGGGAGAGCAGCTACAAATTAACTTACTGACTGGTTTTTAAACTGAGAGACACTGTAAAAATGGCTGAAAGAAGCAATAATCAGACTAAACTCAACAAAATACTGGCTCTCCTGGGAAAGTTACAAGATCAGACAGATGTTTTGACTACAAACGCGAACACCCTGGCCCTGGCAATAAACAACATTGCTGAAGCTGACAGGGAGTGGAGGCAGGAAGTTTATATACATCAACAACAAGAGGAATTTGAGAGTCACGAGACTGTGGATTGTGAGGAAAAGGAAGGTGGACTGGTAATTTTGCAGATGTCAAGGGAGAATTACAGCTTGGGGCCTGGCATGCAGACAACAAAGGAGAAGAAAAACTTGAGGTGGAAAGTTTGGACTGAGTTGGAAATTGCAAATTTGAGAGTGGAACACCTCATTAGTATTAATCTTAAATATGGAGGGCCAACTGGAAAAATCATGGATCTTGTTGGGTCAGAGCCCCGTCGAGCCTTGGGGCTTAACCTAAAGGACTATCCAAGAGGCCGGCAGAGAGGAACTGAGGGTGACTTGAGAGCCTCGGACGTGAGATCTCCAGGTTAAACAGTATTGATTGATGAACATTTATTGGGGACTAAACCGGGAAAGGGGGGTTGGAGTTTGGTAATCCAAAGGGTACAGAATTCTTAATTACTTACTTTTAATTTGTTTTGATATTTGTATGGAAGTTGGGAAAGCCATGGAAGGGAAATATTGACTTTAAGAAATATGTTAAAGAATAAGAAATCATGTATAAGATGTTTAAGATTAGATAAGCTAAAATTGGTGTTTAAAATGGTTAAAAGGAAATGAAAATGAGGAATGTAATAATAATTTTATGGAAGAATGAGGAAAGGTAAAATTACAGTATGTCAAAATTATTAAGTTTAAGGTTGAGAATTAAGTAATAAGGATTTGCAGGACTAATAACTTGAACTGGAATACAAGAAGGGGAGGGGAGAGGAGGTCTAAGAAAGAAGTTATATGAAAATAAGCAATTGAAATTTCATTTGTTTGTAATTGTTTTCTTTTTCTAAATTTTTGTATTTTCTGTTATTTTTTCTTTTTTTGTGTGTGTCTATATGTATTATTGAAATGCTAATAAACATTTATTTAAAGCCCTAAATGGCCTCGGCCCAGTATACCTGAAGGAGTGTCTCCACCCCCATCATTCAGCCCAGACACTGAGGTCTAGTTCCAAGGGCCTTCTGGTGGTTCCCTCACCGCGAGAAGTGAGGTTACTGGGAACCAGGCAGAAGGCCTTCTTGGTAGTGGCGCCCACCCTGTGGAACACCCTCCCATCAGATGTCAAGGAAATAAACAGCTCTCTGACTTTTGACTTTTAGAAGACATCTGAAGGCAGCCCTGTTTAGGGAAGTTTTTAATGTTTGATGTTTTATCGTGTTTTTAATATTCTGTTGGGAGCCGCCCAGAGTGGCTGGGGAGGCCCAGCCAGATGGGCGGGTA
Organism: Podarcis cretensis; assembly: GCF_951804945.1. Taxonomy (NCBI): domain Eukaryota; kingdom Metazoa; phylum Chordata; class Lepidosauria; order Squamata; family Lacertidae; genus Podarcis; species Podarcis cretensis. The sequence continues at coordinate 36,696,176 of NC_137177.1, forward strand.
ATAAGTAATATATTATTATTATTATTATTATTATTATTATTATTATTATTATTCCCTGAGTCCCGCTGTGGCCGATGTGTGTGAGGTTGTGGCTGTTTGCCATGGAGGGCTGAACCAGAGCCAAGGCTTGAATTCTCTGCTCTGCCCCTGGATAGCTTAGACCATGGGTAGGCAAACTAAGACCCAGGGGCCGGATCCAGCCCAATTGCCTTCTAAATCTGGCCCACAGACGGTTCAGGAATCAGCGTGTTTTTACATTAGAATGTGCCCTTTTATTTAAAATGCATCTCTGGGTTATTTGTGGGGCCTGTCTGGTGTTTTTACATGAGTAGAATGTGCGCTTTTATTTAAAATGCATCTCAGGGTTATTTGTGGGGCATAGGAATTTGTTCATTCCCCCCCCCCAAAAAAAAAAAATATAGTCTGGCCCACCACAAGGTCTGCAGGACAGTGGACCGGCCCCCTGCTGAAAACCTTTGCTGACCCCTGGCTTAGACAGTGCACCACAGGCTACTGATGAGCAACCAGGGGAAAGCTTCAGGTGATGATGGGGTGGCAGAAGGTAGGCAAGCCTTTGTAGGCCACCCTAGAGTTCCACTAGTAAACAAAGAGCCAGAAAACAGACCCACTAGGAGTTATTATCTGCCATTGCAACACCCAGAGTGGAGGCCTTGGCTGCATAGCTCTGACAGAACTGAGCAAAGAAAACCTCTCTCCTCACTTTCTCCCTTGGACAGCCACGTTTTATTTCATGTGGCTCTCAGCAGAGATGCTCTAGCTGTGATGACGGCCTGGCAAGCTGCCAACAGCTCAATGGGAAGCCTCCACAGAAAGTTTGCAGACCAAAAAGTTTGATTTCCACCCCCAGCCTCACACCCTCCTCCCAAGAGACTGCTTCAGTCCTGCATTCGATATCAGGAAATTTGAAAGGCAGACGCTCCCATCCCTCTCTGGGCTTCGCACTGAGCACAAAAGCAAAGCATCATCAGAGCTCCGGGCATTTGTATGTTTTGGAAGTCCAAATGCAGAAAAACATTGTCTCATCCTGATGTGTAAGAGTTTTGATGGTCTTCTCTGCAGCATTGGGAGAAGAGTTCTGGGAGGGGACTTTTAGCACTTTTCCACTTCACATGATCCTTTGTTCCATTTATTTCCTACTCCTTTATTTTTGTTCCACTTTGAAATTAGCTTTAAAAGCACTGCCAATGTATCTCTACCACTTCAGGGAAAAGCTGTTGCTGCTTCCAGGTGCAGGAGTGCCAGCTTGGCCCTGCAACCATGGGTGCCCAGGGCCATGGGTGCCATGCAGCATACATGGCCCTGGCACTGAAATGTGTGGGTGCCCAGCCCCTGCATGGGGAATTTTGTGGGTGCTCAGGCACCCAGGGCCCCAGGAAGATGGCACCTATGTCTGGGCGGGTAGGGATCCTGCAAAGTCCTGCTCCATAAAGAGGCTCTCTGGTGCTCATCTTGTAGAGCCAGTGTGGCATGGTGGTTAGAGTGTCAAACTGAGAACTGGAAGGCCAGGGTTATAATCCCCACTCAACCATGTAACTTCCTGAGTAACCTTGGGCCAGTTACTGTCTCACAGCCTAACCTTCCTCACAGGGTGGTTGTGAGGTTGAAATAGGGAGAACAATATAAACCACCTTTTGCTCCTGGAGGAATGGTGGAATACAAATGTTAATAATAATAATAATAATAATAATAATAATAATAATAATAATAGTCGCAGATGACTCTGGGGTTGCGGTGCTCATCTCACTTTATTGGCTGAGAGATCCGGCGTACAGCTTCCGGGTCATGTGGCCAGCATGACTAAGCTGCTTCAGGCAAACCAGAGCAGCACACAGAAACGCTGTTTACCTTCCTGCCAGAGTGGTACCTATTTATCTGTTTGCACTTTGACATGCTTTCGAACTGCTAGGTTGGCAGAAAATAATAATAATAATCACCATCAATTGCTCAGTATTGTCGTTTGACCAATGCAGAACTGACTAGGATTTCCACCCACACAGGTTTTTAGGCTGCTGTGGCAGCCCCGGCAGACAACTCTGAAAAGAATGTGGCCCCTGGCAGGCAAAAAAACCTTCTCTGCCCCCTGATATGCATCCCATAAACCTTATGACTCTCTGGCCCTCCTGCCTCTTCAAAGAGGTGCCTGAACCCATTTTGCAGGCAATGGTGGCTGGTATCCATGGGGACTGGTGGGGTAGGAAGAAGAGAGACCAATGGTAAGCAGAGCCAACTGGTTTCGGCCCCATCATCCTGCCTACTGGGTTCTTCAAGGGCGGAACTGTGACTGAGGAGAAAGAAGCTGAGAGCCAGGACCACTCTTGGGTTGGCTGTAAATACACAAATGAAACAACACATGGACGAGAAATATCTACACCATGGAAAATGGCGGGGATAAGAAGGCACTACTCATTTGCTCACTCCTATTACTCTGAGTTTTCCAGGTTGATTTACTGAAGAATTCATTTACTAGTTTACTGAAATCCCCTCAATATCATGTGCTGGAAAAGAATATATTCAGTATTTTACTCCCCTAGTGGCCCATTTTCTGTTAGTCATGTCATGTTGTTTTATTTATGTGTATTCAGTTTTGTAAGAACATATTTAAAAAGAAGAAAGGCAGGTGGAGCTGACTGAGATTAGTGAGGCAGGGCCCCATTTGCCCTCCCAGACAAGCCTCCACTATTTGCGGGTGATGCTGGGTGAGATTGTAGGAGAAACTGCCAGTGTCACGTTGGGCTCTACAGATTCTTCTGTTACCAGCTGCAGCCTGGTTCTAATTGTCTGGATTTTGTGTCCATGCTGTATTTTTATATTTTATGGTTTTAATTATTCTTCTGCTATACATTGCCCACATAATTTGTTATTAATAGGGTTTTTTGTTGATAAATAAAACAAAACAAATGACTTTTCTCACTTGCCACCTCGGCCTTCTGCCCCCCAAACATCAGCTGGGCAGTTGATGCCAAGAGGCAAATTGCAGTCACCCCAAATGAAAATGGGGGCCATGTTTCTGAGGAAGTGGCAGGTGCTGCTGCTGCTCTGCCCTTTGAAATTAGGAGACAGAGGTAAATCTCACTGGAGGGGGCATCTTCTCGTTTCCCAGTGAGGTATCATAGTTGGATGAAAGCCATCTAGTCAATCACCCTGCATTGCAGGAGTCACAGCTAAATAATTCCATCCAACCTCAGTTTAAAAGCCCCCAGTGATGGAGAGTTCACTATCTTCCAACAGTGTCCATTCCACCATCAAACAGCTCTTACCATCAGAAAGTTCTTCCTAATGTTGAGTCGGAATCTCCTTTCTTGAAGTTTGAATCTATTGGTTTGGGTCCTACCCTCAGGAGCACATGGTTAACCCATCCTGTTTCACCACCTGAGGTGAAACAGGAAGGCGCAGCCACACACACACACACACACACACACACACACACACACACACTGTTGCCACACTACTGAAGCCTCACTTAACAGGAGTGCATGGCTGCAACTTCTGGTGAGATCCCACAAGATCTCACAAGAACTCATCAAGATCCTCAAGATCTTGCAAGATCTTGCCAGAAGCTGCCACTACTGTCACCACTTCACTTCTCCAGTAGTGGCAGGGGCAGGTGGGGCACCTGCAGAGGTGCCACATGCAGGATTCCACTGCCCACGGGGGCTTCCTCAGTCTGTCTCATGGATGGGCCAGGCCTGCTGGAGAAGCAGAAACCAAGCTTGCGCCATCTTCCGTGTGACAGCCCTTCAGATATTTGAAGATGGCTGCCATCTCACCTCTCCGTCTCCTCTTCTCCAGACTAAACATACCCAACTCTCTCAACCATTCCACATAAGGCTTGGTTTCCAGACTCTTTATCAAGGGTCAGTGGGATAGAGGAGTGACATCAAATGCATCTTCCAGTCTTTTGTAAGGCTCAGCAACATGAAGGCAATGTCACAGTCCATAGCCCCTGTTCCTTGCCGCATAATATCAAAGGGAGAGAAATCTTCCCTTGCTCCTTCCCATGCTTGCATAAAAAGCAGAAGCAAGCATGTTCTCATGGGAAAACCAAAAGCATCTCTGCCAAATGGATCCTGGCTTCTCTCCCCTTCTTTCCCCTCCCAACTCCCTCCTCCCTTTCAGATTTCTGAGCTGCTGGGTTGGAGTTTTACATTTTTTTCCCCTACGGGCAAAAATTATGAGTATGTCACACAAAAAAAGGCTTGCTTCTTTCATAATGAAGGTGAAGGAAGTTGTCTATACATATTGCAGCCTGTCTGAAAAATATGGAGGATAACTTAAGAATTTCCTCTTGCTTTTTTTTTTTTTTTAAAAAAAGGAAAAACCCTCCTGGCTGTATAAATATTAATTCTGAGCATGTGGTAACGGGAGAGGCCGCAAGCCAGCAGCTCTTATCAGCGATTGTTTGACTAATGCTACAGACAGTTTAAACAAGAGAGTTATTACTCGGGATGACACTAAATTAGAAGGTTCAGGCTCCCCTTTAAACATCAGCTAAGCTCGGCTGGGCCAGATTGGATTCCGCAGGTCAGGATGGCGCCTGGCGCAGGCAGGCTATTTACTATGGACCTGTTGATTAATTACACGGCACTTGATTCAATTAAAATTCTGTCTGGCTTCTGACCTGGAAGAATGTCTGAGAGGAGCCTTGTTATCCAAGGGAGCAGGGAAAAGGAAGAGGAGAATATGAGAAGGCTGGAAGAAGGAGGGAGACCAAGGGGGTGTTAAGGCAAACAAGAGACGCCTAGTTTTCTTGGTAACATCTTACTCCTTGCAGGTATCGTTTAAAGGCTCTACTTCTGGAATCCAGCTATTATAGTCACCCATTCATTCATTTATAGAATGATATAATTGTAGAGTTGGAAGGTATCCCAAGGATCATCTAGTCTAAGGCAAAGGGACCCCTGACCATTAGGTCCAGTCATTACCGACTCTGGGGTTGCGGCGCTCATCTCGCTTTATTGGCCGAGGGAGCCGGCGTACAGCTTCCGGGTCATGTGGCCAGCATGAGTAAGCTGCTTCCGGCAAACCAGAGCAGCGCACTGTTTACCTTCCTGCCGCAGCGGTACCTATTTATCTACTTGCACTCTGACGTGCTTTTGAACTGCTAGGTTGGCAGGAGCAGGGACCGAGCAACGGGAGCTCACTCCGTCGCGGGGATTTGAACCGGCAACCTTCTGATCGGCAAGCCTTAAACTCTGTGGTTTAGCCCACAGCGCCACCCGCGTCCCTATCATGTATTCTACCTTCCTGTAATTCAGGAATCACAGCCAAAGAATCCCTAACAGGTGGCCATCCAACCTCTGGTTAAAACATCCATCGAAGAAGGATCCACCACATTCTGAGGTCATCAGTTCCACCATTGAACAGTTCTTACTCTCAGGATGTTCTTCCTCATTTTTAGTCTCCTTTCTTGTCATTTGAATCCATTGCTTCAGGTCCTACCTTCCGGAGCAGCAGAAAATAAGCTTGCTCCACCTTTCATGTGACAGCCCATCAAATATTTGAAGATTGCTCTCAAAACATCTCTCAGTCTTCTCTTCGCCAAGCTGTTTAATTCATTGCATTTGTATTCCACCTTTTTCTCTAAGGAGCTCAAAGTGGCACACAAGGTTCTCTACCTCCCCATTGAATCCCTGCAACAACCCTGTGAGGTAGGTTAGGCTGAGAGGCAATGACAAGCCCAAGCACAGCCAGCGAGCTTCATGGCTGAGTGGGAGGACTTGAACCCCGGTCTCCCATGTCCTAGTCCAACACTCTAACCACTACACCAGGCTGGCTCTGCACCACATGTTCCGATGCACTTGTTCTCCTCAAATTTTATCAACCTCCTCTCTGGGACATAGAAACCGAAGAGGTGGGTGGGTAGGTGATTGTTATTAAGGTTGGGCTGTGACCCTATTGCTCCTTTCCAGTATTGTGGCATCCCAAAAGCCATGCTGGTGTCTCCTATGAAAGTAGCACACCGAGCATCCTTCCTGTAATTTGTGGGCATCCTATAACAGGCACCTAGTTAGCCACTGCCAGAACAGGATGCTTGGCTAGATGGGCCGTCTTTGGCCTGATCCAGTAGACTCTTCATGGTCAAAGCAGGCTCCATCAAATGTAAAAAAAAAAAAAAGAGTGGGCTGCAAAGGTGGTAGGCATATAGACACATTAAATCGGCCAGCCCACAGAAGGAAGTGCAAGAGCTGTAAAGGAAGGGTCTGGAAACCAAGCTTTATGAGTAACAGCTGAAGGAGAGGAGAGGAGAAGGCTCAGGGCTCATCCACACTTCCGCTTGTATCATACCTAGAAAACACAGGTCTGAGAGGCATCCGGCTTGTTCCATGCTTTCTAGGCACAGGGCCATGTGATTTTTCCCTTTGTTCGACTGCTAAAACCTGCCCTTTATCAGAGCAAACATTGATCCTCAGGAAACCTAGGTGATGTTTGCTCTGATTCAGTGGTAAAAAGCAGGTTTTCCCAGGGAAAGCAGCAGGGCAAATGGAAGACCCTCTCATACCCGTGCTTTCTAGGCATGGGACAAGCGGAAAGGTAGACAAGGAGCCTTAAGAGGTCATAGGATAGCCATCTGCAAACATCTCAAGGGCTGCCACATGGAAGGTGGAGCAAGCTTGTTTTCTGCTGCTCCAGAGGGGGAGGAACTGAACCAATGGATTCAAACTACAAGAAACAGGATTCTGACTCAACATTAGGAAGAACTTTCTGGTGGTAAGAGCCATTTGACAGTGGAATGGGCTCCCTCAGAAGGTGGCAGTCTCTCCTTCACTGGAGGCTTTTAAGCAGAAGTTGGATGGCCACCTGCCAGATATTTTTGAGCTATGATTCTTGCACTTCTGTGGATTGAACTAGATGACCCTTGGGTGTCCCTTCCAAATCTATAATTTTGTGATAAATGAAGCCCACAGAACACCATTTCTTTCTAATCTGGGGCAGGGGCTGCTCACCTGCGTGTGCAAGAGAGAGCGTTTTGAGTCACACACCCTCAGGATTTACCAGACCAAATGCCATTTAATTGGTGATTGCTTTTACAGAGCTGACACGATCTGGGCAAAGAAGAGGCATTTGTCTTTTCCCTCTGTTTTTAATGCTAAGCAGGAGCCCTGCTCCAGGCAGCCCCGCTCATTTGGATTACACATCGTCAGTCGCTGTTTTCTTGGTGGGATTAAGCAGCTGTTTGAATGTCAAGGGAGCCTCCGTGAGACTCCTTAAGCTGACTACAACTCCAAGCCGAGCCCTCCAGAGGGGCATTATGTGAGGGGCTTGCCATCCTGGATGAATAAAATTTAATGCTGAAAGAAAGAAGACAGGGTGGAGAAGGATTAAAAGGAGACCCAGCTGCGATAAAAGAAATTAATATCCAGCAGCATGAAATATTACAAACACCTTTTAACTGAGGCAGCAAATGCTGAGCCCAATAACTTCTGTACTGGAGGAAACCCGAACAAAGCAGAGCTGGTGCCCCCCAAGGAAATAATCCCCTTTGGGTGGGTGGGGTCTGTCCTCCCGGACATACCTCAGGAAGCCCCTCTCTCCTTTGGTTGCCCCCATATCAGCTTCAGTCCTTGGCTCAGGTCCTGCTCCAAGGGGCAGCAATGCACAAGGCAAGGGAAAAGATAAAGGACCTCTGGACAGTTAAGTCCAGTCAAAGGCAACTATGGGGTTGTGGCGCTCATCTCGCTTTCAGGCCGAGGGAGCCAGTGTTTGTCCACATACAGCTTTCCAGGTCATGCGGCCAGCATGACTAAACTGCTTCTGGCACAATGGGACACATGACGGAAACCAGAGCTCACGGAAACGCTGTTTACCTTCCCGCCACAGTGGTACCTATTTATCTACTTGCACTGGCGTGCTTTTGAACTGCTAGGTTGGGAGGAGCTGGGACAGAGCAACAGGAGCTCACTCCATTGAGGGGATTTGAACCGCTGACCTTCCGATTGGCAAGCCCAAGAGGCTCAGTGATTTAGACCACAGCGCCACCCACTGCAGTGGGGAGAAGCAGAGTCTTGACATCGGTGGCCCCAAGGCAACCATCTCCAGAGCCAGTGTGGTGTAACTGTTAGAGTAGTGGACCAAGACCTGGGAGAGACCAGGCAGAGGTGGATTTAGGAGAGCGTGGCTGGTTCAGGGGGCGAATGTCTTGCCCAGTTGTTGCTGCTGCCTTGCGCTCCTTGGAGACTGGATCTGCCTCCTCATCGGCAGTCCCCCCCTGACCCACCAATGCAGCTTCTACAGCCTCTCAGCAAACTGGAGGTGCTGCTAGTGTCCTCTCATCATTGTTCCCAATGTAGATCTTTATCCCCCTGCCTCATTCCTGATGCAAATCTTCACTCACCCCTTCTTCCCTGGTTTGTGGTTTCCCTCAAGTGCCAAAATATCTAGAGCCATCTCCGTTTACCTTCCATGGCCACAATTGGTGTCTCACTACCAAAACCTTGGCTGGATTTGGCCCTCTTTCTTTGCCGTTTGCCGGATTCTGTGAAGACGCCCTCCTGCTGCTGCTGCTTCCCTCCCTCTTCTTTGATTTCTTTTCAAACGTGCCTTTAAGAAGTTCTGACATAATAATAAATTCTTAATAGCACTGGGCAGCAGAGGCCAAGCAGAGTCTCTGAACTCTCTCAGGCAGCCCAAAGAACTGCCAAAGACACACTTGGAAAAACAAACAGAAAAGGTGAGTTAAATCTTTCATTAAGACGAGGTTCTTCCCCACCCCGCTCTGTTTTGAACCTGAAAGGTTTGTGAAGAGGGAGGGAGGGAGGGAGGGATTGAAATGCATCCCTTTTGCTTTGGCCTGCCCCTTCCTCGCTCATTCGCTCTCTGGCATATGGGGGACCCCCCCACCCCATGAGCTGTTGGTTTGTTTCCCTCTAAGTAGCAATTAAAAGACAGGCCTGAGTAAGGCAAGATGGAAAGGTAAGTGGCAGGTGTTGTGATGTTGCTAAAATTACCCAAATTCCCCACAATAAGAGAATAGCCAGGATCAGAAATGACTCTTTATTGCCATGGAAACCGAAAGAGAACACAGGAAAACATCCAGCAATTTCCATTCCCCGGGAAAGAAGAAAAGATGCCTTTTTGTGTGTAATCATTGTTGGCAATGGACGGAGCTTGGAAAGGTTGAGAGGTTCCAACAAAGCTGCATCTGAAGCACTTTTTGAAAGGAGAGAAACAAGCAGAATAAAGGAAGAACCAGGTGTTTTGTTGTGTCTTCTGAAAAATGCAGCACTTCCCTGTTTGGAGGGAGACCATCAAGGCATGAGTAAACTGGAAAACAACAGAAATCTAAAGATCAGGGAGGCTTTTAAAAACTTGACTGCAACTAGATGAAGAGGAATTGGAGGAAGTGCCCCAGCTGGAGATCAGAACTGCCCTTAGACCTGCTCCTCAGTAGATCGCAAACTTTGTAGGCACCAGGATGGCAGAGAATTGGCAGAGAATTGAGGAAGTGGAATCATGGGAATTCCTGGCAACTTTGCAAGTGCCTTTGATGTTTGATTGCCTGACTAGAACACAAAAAAAGATTTCATAGAATCATAGAGTTGGAAGGGATGCCAAGGGTTATCTAGCTCAACCTGCTGCAATGCAGGAATCACAACTACAGAATCCCTGGCAGGTGGCCATCAACCTCTCTTTAAAAGCCTAATGTTTAGCTGGATTCTCCTTCCTTGTAATTTGAATCCATTTGTTCAGGTCCTACCCTCTGGAGCAGCAGAAAACAAGCTGGCTACACCTTCCATTTGACAGTCTTTTAGATATTTGAGGAGAGCTATCCTATCAGTCATGGTCAGATCACTTCCTGTTGATATTTAGGCTCTCAGCACCTTGCCCCCCCTGTAGAGGCAGGGGGATGTGGTTGGTCTGCACTTGGAGCATGATCGATCCAATTGGTTTCCAGATGGCCCTGGGGGATTTCCCAGCTGATATGACTGGTACTCCTGTTGAAGCCCTGGCTGACTTGTGGGACCTCTGGATGGCTCGGGCCATTGACACAATCATCCCTGAGTGCCCTCTCCCACTTCATGGAGACCATTTGACTCCCTGGTATACTCCACCAGTGCTTGGGGCAAGGAAACAAGCCAGGAGATGGCTTGAAAGCAAGTGGGGAAAAAATCTGATTGAATGCAGTTGAACACTGGTGAAAGCTCATCACTGAGCCTACCTAGTGGCAGCGAAGGCACACTTTGCCGCCTCCACTGCATTCTCATTGTGCCTTCCAGCAAAGTTTTTCTAGTTGGTCTGGTCTGGAGCTTTTTACAATCTGGCCTGAAGAAGGTTGTAGAACTAACAGTGGCTTGCTATGACTTGCTTGCAAAGCACATTGAGGATAAAAACTCTTGCATCCACCAGGATCTTGACTTCACTGTTACACATCCCCAACTCCCTCCACTGTTCCTCATAAGGCTTGGTTTCCAGACACCCTCTTCTACACACCTTCCAGTTTGTCAATATCCTTTTTAAACAGTGGTGCCCAGAACTGGACACAGTATATCTGCTGAGCATTCTACCGAAACACCTAGGCTCATTTTGCTATGTGGGGGAAAAAAGAGAGATTCTGGCTTGATCTTTTGTCTATTTACCAGAGCTGAGGCGAACCTTTCTGCCTGCTTTTCTTCCAGGAAAACTTCCACTGTTAACAACCCTGCTCTTCAGGACTTCTTTGCAGTGTGTTTGGGGGGGGGTGCAGGGAGAGAGAGGCGCATCAGGGTCTCTCTTAGGTGGCTGTGGAGCCAGCATCCTGCTGCATACTCTGCAGTTTATTCTTTTGTATAAAAGAGTCAATATGCCAACTTTGCTCCCACATCGACTTAGGCAGCACTGCTGCGGAACATAATAATGCGATTCACAACATCAGGGGTTCTTCCGCCTGCTCATCTTCCAACATAAAGTCTGCCAGCAATGCCCTTCTGTATTCTGCATGGGACAAACAGGTTGGTCTATGCAAAAGCAGGGAGAAGCTAGACACAAATCTGACATCAGAATCCAAAAGCTGATGGGATAACATTTCCACCTCCCAAGACATTCCCCTGCTGGTCGTCTTTTCAAACAAGGCACTTCAAAGGGAAACTCCAAAGGAGAAAGCCGCTGGATTACAATTTACCAGGCAATTCAGTTCCGTCACCTGTGGCTTGGATTGAGATCATTTTAAAAAGAAAAAAGAAAAAAAATCACAATACATGTGTTAATTAGCTTTCCAAGGCCAGGGTTTGTGTTATATCACCAATGCTACCTTCTTAATTGATCATTGTAACTATTTTGCTTTTAAGTAATCTCCACTGTCTGTTTCTTTTGCATTTCATCTGCCTCTCCTTTCCACCCACCCTGACCACACCTCTGCCACTTTAGGAATGGGCTTCATGCATCTGACTTTGGTCTAGGATGCAACCAGTGGCGAAGGAAGGGAGTGCGGTGTGCCCCGGGTGTCATCACTGTGGGGGGTGACAAAATGAGTTTTAAAAAAATAATAAATTGGGCTCATGAAACTTTTTAGGCGCCCGCAGGTTCCGCGCTGCCTGAAACAGCAGTGTGGGACTTGCATCTGCCTACCACCTCTCCCTCAGCCATCCTACAGCTGAGGAGAAGGCGGCAGAGAGGCTCCACATTTCAGAGAGGCTTGCCCCGCCCCCGGCTGCAGGACACGCCCCCGCACCAGGCACCTGAGCGGCTAGCAATGCCGCTGGATGCAACAAGACTCTTTCCAAAAGCTTTGCTTTTGCTGCAACAGATTAACGTGGCTCCCTTTCCGTAAATTGCAGGATTGCAGTTCTTCAAGAAGTTTAATTTTACATGTTTGGGTCTGAATAGAGACAAGGGGATCCTTCCCATCACAGTTGTTAGCCAACAAGGTAATAGCAAGTTGGTGGTTTTATCACTTGTCCCTACCGCAGTTCTTATTTTGCATCCACTCAGGCTCTAACTGAAGTGGCACCACCTGCATCTCTCGCATTTCCTTTCCTTCTGATTTCATGGTTGACAGTTTCCGTCACCCCACCCCGCCACCGCCTGCCATAATATCTGCAGCTGATATAGAAGACTGCAGTCCATGGAAGCTTATTCCAAAATACTTTTGTTAGTCTTTAGGATGAATTGTTTTGATGGATACCTAGATAGCTCAATGATGATGTCAACCCAGTGTACAGCAGCCATGAGAAAAGGTAAATTTCATGCTAGGGATCATGAGGAAAGGAATTGAAATTGAAACTGCCAATATCATCATGCTATGATACAAATCTAGGCTACGACTGCATTTAGACTACTGTGTGCAGTTCTGGTTGCCTTATCTCAAAAAAGGTATTGGGAAAGAGTTGGGATAGGTTCAAAAAAAGGGCAACCAAAGAGATCAAGGGGATGAAGCAATTCCCATATGAGGCAGAGTTTGGGACTTTTTAGTTTTAAAAAAGGCAACATGATAAAAGTTAATAAATTTGTACATGGCATGGAGAAATCTAAGAGAGAAAAGTCGTCCTACCTCTCATAACAACAGGAACTCCAGTGAAGCTGAATGCTGGAAGATTCAGAACAGATTAAAAAGAAGTCACTCTTCACACAGCGCATATTTAAACTACGGAACTCACTCCCACAGAAGGCAGTGATGGCCACCACCTTGGAAGGCTTTTAAAAAAAAAAGGATTAGGCAAATTTATGGGGCAAAAAGCTACCAATGGCTACTAGCCACAGTGGCTATGCTTTGTCTCCACAGTCAAAGGCAGTAATGCTTCTTTCTGAATACCAGTTGTTGGAAACCTCAGAAGGGGAGAGTTGCTCTTGTGTTCAAATCCAGCTTGTGGGTTTCCCACTGGGTCACCTGGTTGGCCACTGTGAGAACAGGAGGCTGGACTAGATGGGCCATGGGCCTGATCCACCAGGGCTCTTCTTATGTTCTGATGGAATATCCATACCCAGTGCATTTCCACTGTGAAGAAGTACAGCAACTCACCACCTCCTCCTGCTGCAGAGTAATCGGAGTTTAAGAATAACTGTTAATTCATCTGGGTTTTGTGTGTCTATGCTTTTCTGTGTTGTGTTTATAGTGGATTTTTGTTATAAACCTCTGTTTTGGTGACAGGCAATATATAAATCCACTAAATAAATAAATGTTCACATGGATATGGCTTGGTGGGAAACAAATTCAGCTATGAAGTCACCAACCGTTGGTGACTGTCCTGTGATTTCTTCCTTTTAAATATATGTTTATAGTATTGCACGCCACCGCAATCTCCGAATAGTGCAAAATTCCAAGAGTTCCAGGTGCTTACCAGGGTTTGTTTTACCTTTGGGAATGAGGCACAGTGTAGACTCTCATGTCTTAATGATATATGGTTTATTTACACATATATACTGTGGGGTGTAATCCACGGGGAGCAGTCAAATACAACATTCCTTGTTTTCCTAGAGTGGACATGCAAGGGGATGTTGCTCCAGCCAGTTGAACTTCCTATTACACTTGGCTGGAGCATCCTTCCTTGCATGTGACTAGTGGGTGGGCGTGACCTTTCCAGACCTGGCAAAAGGCCAAGGCATGCTGCCACGCTCTCTCTTTTCCATCTTCCTTTCGTCCTGCGAATTTCATGGACTGAGCTGCTGGTTGTCAGCCAAGCAGTCCCCCAGGTCATATCCTTTATGGGGTAAACCTGTCTGTACAAGTTTGTAACTTTAAGCCTAAAGCCTGCCTTCGGGGATCACACTGTGCTCTGCCTGGTCGTGAGAAAACTTTCTTTTTATTGCTTATGAATAAGACTATGGTGTCTTAATTCTTTTAGGAGGGATTCAAGGGGTCTTACCAGGAAAATATTAGAACACATTTCAATCTGGACAAGCCAGATTGAATTGCTTATTGTCTTAAGAAACTCACACGGGTTTGCAACTAGTTTTCTGTGGTGTAAAGGGGAATGCACTCTGCACTCTGCACTCTGCACTCTGCACTCTAAGTGAACAAACTTGCTAGCGCAAGTTAGGAAGGATATTAATAAACAATATATCCTCTCCTGCCACCCTCAAAATTCCCACATATACAACCTGAACCTAAGATGGAGGGCTTCACACAGCATTTAATACTCCAAAAGGGTATTGTTTCTCCCATAGCCACAAACCTGGATTCAAAGAGACATCAAACATTGCTATTGTGCTGCCTGTCTCTTTTCCCAGCTTGCTGCTTAACATCTGGCCCACACCAAAGCAACTTTTAACTCTCAACTTTGACTTTGTCTAATGAGGGAGGGGACCCCAGCACCCATTTGCCATCTTGCCCTGAGCCCCTCAATCCCCCATTACCTGGCCAGGAAGGTAGCTTAGCTTGATTAGCTTTTAACGCCTGCTACAGCCTAATGCCCCAAGCTCATAACAATAGTTTTAGACGGGTCTCTGAGTTCTTCAAGCCACATTGCTAATATCCTCTCTCAGCAACAGGAGGATTGATTGTGGGTGTTCGTTCATTATCCATGAGCAATGTACTTGATCTGTGAATTTATGTCTGCAAATAATTACTAACCTAAATCAATACTATTACTTTATTACTTGCTGGGCAGGTTTGACCTCAATTCTCTGGTGTGAAATCTCTTTCTAAGTGGCTGTTTGCCTTTCTTCGTCTAGCAGCACTGAGGAGGAGGGGAGGAGGGGGCAGAAATCAAACACGTGTGGTTTAGATTTTGTTCTCTTCTTGACAGGGCTTCTTACACATTTTGCAAAAGGTGAGCTAAAGTCACCGAGTCATGAGACAAGGACATTCCTCTCACCAGCCCCAAAACTCTCATAGAATCACAGAATCATAGCATTACAGAGTTTGAAGGGACCCCAAGGGTCATCTCACCCAACCCCCCTGCAATGCAGGAATCACAGCTGAAGAATTCCTGGCACATGGCCATCCAACCTCTGTTTAAAAACCTCCAAGGAAGGAGAGCCCACCACCTTCCAAGGGAGTCCATTCCTCTGTCAAACAGCTCTTATCCTCAGAAAGTTCTCCCTAATATTTAGTCCAGTAGTGCAGGTCCTGCCCTCTGAAGCAGCAAACAAGCTGGCTCCATCTTCCATAGGACACTCCTTTAGATATTAGAAGATGGTTCTCATACAACCTTCTCAGCCTTCTCATCTCCAGGCTCATAGGAGCCCAGGTGTTACCCAGCCATATGGGTGCAGGCCCATCCTCAAGACCCACTACAGCGACAACTATGGCAAATGGGAAACCAGATACTGCCTTTAAGGTTTGCCATGATTGACCTGCCAGGGCTCCTGTGCTCTTCCCCAGAGCAGGATATTGTGTTCTTTGTGGCTCTGTAAATAAGCCAGCTTGTAAGAGTGTGTATATCCTGGAAGACTCGTTAAGAGCCATGCAATGAAATAAGAATAGGAACAGTGAGAGGTGCAGCCATCTTCATCAAAGGGATGCTGTGAGACAGGCAGCTGCACTTCTCTGTTGGCCACACAGCTGTCCCATGGACCATGGCTCCCTTTGTAAGGTTGACAACCGGCTCCATTGACCTGGCATTACACAGCAGCTCCTTAAGGTCATTTGGGTCTCCCTTGTTGATTCCAGTATCCTTCTTGTCAAAACCAGACCCGGAGGCAAGGATAGTTTTCAAACCATGACTGAACCTGCCTCAGTAATGACATGGTCTGATCCTAGTGTAACTCATCCTCTTACTGTGATCACTGAGATTGGGTGACCCAGTGCATTCCTGCCCTGTGGAACCTGCCCCAGCCATTCTGTTGGCTGAGGCCCACTCCCAGGCAGCCCTGACCTTCTCCCCTTCAGAACAGAATATCTTATACAAACTATACAATAAACCAATAAAACAGTAGAAACTAATAATAATAATAATACACAAATTGAAATAATCCACAACTCCAACCAAACGATTAACTCACCCCCGACACAGCAAAAACAAAACAAAAGAACCAAAATTTAAAACGTCACAGATTAAAAACTATTTAAAAACATATAAAAGCATTTTAGACAGTTGCCCCAACCCCAACACCTGGATTCATCCCATAACGTGGGGAAAGTAATCTCTTTTTGGAAAACAGCCATGAAGATTTCTAACATAGGAAGACTGGAAATCTGAAACTAAGCCATTGTATGAACTTTTGCTACTTTTTTAAGATTAGATGTTTGCTTGGTTTTGTGTTGTTGTTGTTGTTTGTTTTTTAGTAATTGTAAGTTATTTAAAATTGTTTTCTAATGTTGTATTTTAAATTGTTGTAACCCGCCCTGGAACAATGAATTAATAATCATAATTATAATATTAAAATCAGGTCCAACTGAACCCCACAAAGGGATTAAGGAGAAAATTAAGATCCAAAGGCCTGGATGAATAAGCGTATCTTAGTGGATAGTGTCAGGCACACCTCCCTCAAGACTCCTCAAAAGGGGCCTCCGCTGCTGATTTATATGTTTTAATCAGAGCACCAGAAAAGGGTGAGGTTCCATGGCAGAGGAGACCAGCTCTCCTTGTTAAATAAAGTTATTGCTTTAATAAGTGTGGGAGGGAGGCTGGTCCACTCCAGAGCCGGTCTGATTCAATATTGGTTCATCAAGGACTTCTTTTAATGAAATGGAAGGAGGCCTGATCCTCCTGAAGACACTCAGAGGAGATATGTTTGCTTTTCTCTCCCGAGATATCCCCCCACCTACCCTGCCCTGTAAGGAGCAGCGGGGCGGGGGCCAGCGACATAAAGGGACTGGACCAGAATTGCTCTCCAATATTGCCTCCCATCCATCACTCTTGTGCTGGGGAGTTCAGGGCAGCCTTCCCCAATAGGCAAAGGCAGCTTCTGGGCAGGTGATGATGTTCTTGATGCATTCCCAGAAGCAATGGCAGGAGGGCGCTAAGAACATGTGAGGCTGGGCACATAGCTGTCAAGTGTCCCTTATTTGAAGGGACAGTCCCTTATTCCAGCGCCATGTCCCGCTGCTGTCCATATTGATGGATGTCCCTTAAATGTCCCTTAAATGATGTCCCTTAAATTTCAAAGGAAGCAGCTCCTCTCCTTCCCTCCCTGCCGGCCAAGGAGGAGGGAGGCTCCAACTGTGTTGCTTGGCTGTGTTGCTCACCCAATAAGAAGTCTAAGAACGACTGGGGGGTGGAGCTTGCATGCCTTGTGTGTGGCTAGTTAATGCAAGCTGAGGGGGTTTTTGAATGCTGGGCACCATTTTGTTGCACGTGCTGCTGCAAACTTTGCAGTGCAAAGCCAGGCCGGGGAGCCATCTTAAGTTGAGGCTGCATAGGCCTTGTGGTGCATGTGATTCAGATTCTATTCAGTTGAACCTCTGGTTACAAAGTTGGTTGGACAGTGTTCTCGAAGCTACCAGCATGAGTTTGACCAGACTGCAGGAGGACAGGAAGACTGGAGTGCCTGGAACAGGTGAGGCTGCAGGTCCCTTATTTTCAAGGCTGCTGGTCCCTTATTTTCAAATCTGTAGGTTGACAGCTATGGCTGGGCATAAGCACACCTCCTCAAAAGACCCAGGGTCATTCAGCAGCTCAGTTTCATAGAAACATAGAATTGTAGAGTTGGATGAGGACTTTGAGTGTCATCTAGTCCAACCCCTTGCAATTCAGGAATCTCAACACCCAGTGCCCCATCTTATTTGAAACCAAACCAGACTCTGCTTAGCTTTGCAAATGTGCTAGCAGTTTTATTGCTGCACCAGCCACAGGGGATGTTCAAATGAGCAGCTTCAAACACAGGGAGGACCTTCCCCTGCTCCATCCCCATTGCGTCTCAAGCCCCATTTGGATGGCATTCTTCACATCAGAGAGGGAGGATGAGGATGCATGAACTGTTTGGTTTCCCTGCCCCTGAATCTCCTATTGATGCAGCAGTTCTCTGTGCATATGTGATGGCTGTCTCAGATGTTCACATTACAGCTTACAAAAAACTGAGGCTGCTTAACAGACACGTGGGCTGCGATGTTGGGGTTTTTGGGGGGGCGGTTTTTTGTGGTTTTTTGTATATTTCAGATCTTGCAATTTATGTGGAAATTGTTCCATTTGATTGTGTATTTTCTGATGTTTTGTTTATTTATGACTACCTTTGATATGTTGTAATTATGTATTTTTTCATGTTGTAAGCCGCCTTGAGCATGGTTTGAACTGTGGAAAGTAGGCATACAAATAAACTTATGTATGCAGTGCTTTTTTTCTAGAAAAATAGTTGTCGGTACTCACCATGAAGTTGTTATAGTAAGTGCCACACTTTTTAACAACTAGCAGTAGGAGCACACAGCATGCAGAAGAAATGGTCACATGAATATTGCCACAGAGAGAATAACTTGGATTATTTGCTAAATTCTTGGACTACATCCACCCATTTGTTTTCATCTCCTGTTTCCATTATCGAAAAGGTGCACTCCCAGATATGCACACACATCCCCGACTTAATTTCTGGGTATTTCATCCCTCAGCAGCTTTTTTTCAAAGTGCAATAAAAAGAATTTTGTTTAAAAAATAAGTAGACTTGTGCCCAGTTATTGTTGTTAAGAGTTTTATTATTCTGGGGTGGGTGGGGGGAATTGGGAACAAAGTTTATGAAATGAATGAATGAACGAATGAATGGACAAAGCCATAGAAGGCTGCATGGTGGGAAAGCTGTGTATAAGCCGTTAGTTCCAAGCTGTGTTGATGAAAGGAGTGGGAAGAGGAAAAGCTGGACTGGATGGAAAGACCAGGCAAAAAGCAGACGGAGAGAGGGAACACTGTGCAATGGTGCAATGGTGCAACCTTTGGTTTTGACCCTGCTCATTGGTGGCATGTGACTCTGGACAGCTCTTACTTTTCCCCCAGCCATTGTGTGACTGCCACCATCAATAGAAAAAAGATTTCCCAGCAGGGTGGTAGATGGAGGAGGGACCGAGACCCAGAGAACAAGCCCTGGACCCCTGAAAGAAGTGCAGGGACACCTTCAGACCTTTCCAGAAAACAGAGGCTGTGCTAGGTGGAGGTTGGGCTGTTCTTCACTTTCCTGAGTTGCTGGCCTCTCCCCTGTGGACCTGCCCTGCAGGGCCAAAGCAACAATGCCAGACAAAGTGGCTGCACACAGGACAGACAAAATAAAGGACATCTTCACACAGCACATAGTTAAACTATGGAACTCCCTCCCACAGGAGGTAGTGGTATCCACCAACCTAGGTGGCTTTAAAAGAGGATTGGATAAATTCATAGTGAAGAAGGCTATTGATGGCTACTAGCCACAATGACTATGTTCTGTCGCCATAGTTGCAGGCAGCAATGCTTCTGAATACAAGTTATTGGAACCCACAGAAGGAAAGAGGAATCTTATGCTCAAATCCTGTTGTGGGTTTTCCCCAGGCGTCTGGTTGGCCACTGTAAGAACAGAATGTTGGACTAGATTGCCGATGGCTTGATCCAGCAACCTCTTCTGATGTTCTTATGTCTGTAAACCCAGCCTTGGCAGGCGCTCTTTCCCAAAATTTGGGAATCCCAGGAGGCAAAGATTGGGCAGGAACAGAGTGGGAAATGAAGCTAAAGCATATATCACACTTAAGAATGTCTGTGGAAATTTATTTCTCTATATGGGGTGTCTAGAACTTGTGAAATTTGCTAGAATCAAAGCTACATTGGAATGGAGCAAGTGATATGTGAGGCAGGCAGCTGCTGGCCATGCACGCTTACAAAATTCTGGATTTCCATTTGAGACATTGTGAGCTTAGCAGCACAATCTGTCAATGAACTAGCGTGAAGCTTTATGCATGCAACTGAAGGCTGGCTTTTGACTGAGGAGAAATTTAACAACACTGGGTTTTTGCAGCAACCTGAGGGGTATTTTGGAAGGGGGATTTTGGGCTGGAAGTGCTTGAAAGGGCCAGGAGATTGTGGAGCAGCATTTTAAGCACTGCTTAATCCTGCTGAAGAGGCTCAAGCTGCAAATTGTCTAGCTAAAACCAGTTTGGCTGGGGAAGGAGGGCTGTAGGGTTGACAGCAACAGGGAGGTGTTCACTCTTTTGTTCATCACCATTTTTGCTAATTCAAATCACCTGCTCCCTTGCAGGGCTGCCCTCAGCCATGGCCCCCAAACCCACAACGCAGGGTTAAAAATGATGAACTGCATTTTTTTTCATCAGCAGAGCAATTTTTAGAAGCTCTCTGAATTCTGAAAGTTCACATTTCCCACCTAATTCTGTGCAGGTCTTGCTTTTATGGGAGAGTGAGACAAGGAGGAGGAACAGCTTTCCATGTTACAGTTGCTAGGAACCACAGGAGGGGAGGGGACGCAGGTGGCACTGTGGGTTAAAGCCTCAGCGCCTAGGGCTTGCCGATCGAAAGGTCGGTGGTTCGAATCCCTGCGGCGGGGTGCGCTCCCGCTGCTCGGTCCCAGCGCCTGCCAACCTAGCAGTTCGAAAGCACCTCCGGGTGCAAGTAGATAAATAGGGACCGCTTACCAGCGGGAAGGTAAACGGCGTTTCCATGTGCGGCTCTGGCTCTGGCTCTGGCCAGAGCAGCGATGTCACGCTGGCCACGTGACCCGGAAGTGTCTCCCGACAGCGCTGGCCCCTGGCCTCTTAAGTGAGATGGGCGCACAACCCCAGAGTCTGTCAAGACTGGCCCGTACGGGCAGGGGTACCTTTACCTTTACCTTTACAGGAGGGGAGAGTTCTTCTGTTGTCAAATGCTGCTTTCCCACGACCATTCTGCGAGCAGGATACTGAACTAGATGGGCCATTGGCCTGATCCAGGAGGCTTTCCTTATGTTCTTATTATGTACAGGACGCTCTCCCTCACTTGCATTTTCTGCCACGTTTAGATTTGTGGAGTCACCCTCTTTATTTACGCTGTCTAGGAAGGCTGCCCAAAAGTTTCTTACACGAATGAACATGTCAGTAGCTCCAGGAAAAAGAAAGGCAGGCGGAACTGTACAACTGGGGAGAAAGCAAGGCACAAAACGTTCCCATATCATCTCCCCATCCCCATCCTTGGATGCAGGCGTAAACCTGCTTCCAACTTTGCTCCCCTGCTGCTGCAAGGAGCCGTCGTTTTCTGCTCAGCCGAATTTGGAGGACGGCCTGGCTGCTCAATTATTCATCAGGTGCTTCCGACAGTTCCGTAACACGGTGCCTGCCAAAATGGAAATTCAGTTTCTCGATCCAGTGGCCAGACGCGGGGGAGGGAACTCATCCCCAGGGCGCAAGCGCAGGGAGGGACACGGATGCCTTTCCTTCCCGTGTGCCAAATATTTAATTCAGGAGCGAGAAAAGATAAAGCATCTGAATGTGATTCTAGGCGTGGGGGGGGGGACGGGACAGGGGGGGAGAGAGGTCGCTCCGGGAATCTTACAATAAAAGAGAATATTGGACAAAGGAATTGGGGAGCTGGGAATAAAGATAAAAATGCAAAACCCAGGCATCAAAGCAATTGCCTAATCCTATTGTGTTTTGTGTAATTTAATTTGAAAATAACTTTATAGCGGCTTTTACACCATGTCCCCCCCCCCTTTGCTTTCACTTAAACTGGTGTTTTGTTCCAATTTATGTATTTTTTTTCCTGCTAATGCGTAAGTATGTTAAAAGATTGGAAGGTAATACCTGCCAGTGCTTTCTGCCGCTATCAGTTCTCTTTTACGCTCCTGTAGCTCATCACGCTTATCCCCAAAGGAGTTTTCTTTTCATGGTGCCTTTTCCATTATGCTACATTGGGGAAGGAAGCGGGTGGGGGGGGGGGACGGATCCACTTTTGTTTCTCTATAACTGTCAGACGCGTGTAGTTGTTTTGCAAAGTGGGATGCCATCCAAATGCACAGACCTAAAAGAGATCAGCCGCCTGCCGAATGTGTCTGCACGACACAGTTATGAACACAGGAACAAAATACCCATTACAGTTTATGTTTCCCAGGATATGCATGAGATGATGACTCTAGGCTCAGAAACTGAACGGCTGCATTTGGAATACTGTGTACAGTTCTGGTCACCTCTCCTCAAAAAGGATACTCTGGAGTTGGAAAAGGTTCAGAAAAGGGCATCCCAAATTATCAAAATTACAGAGCAACTCCACTATGAAGAAAGGTTGCAGTGTTTGGGACTCTTATTACTTTAGGGCTGATCCACACTCTTCCTTCTATGCACAGGTCTGGGATTTCCAGGTCCAAGTGGTTCTTTTCCCCCTTGTTCTGCTTTTCTTGGAAAAATGGCACATTTTACCACCGAATTGGAGCAAACAGAATTTGGGTTTTCCACAAACTGCCATTCAGTGGTAAAGCACATATTTTCCTGGGGGAAAGAGGCAGGGCAAATAAAAACCCTGCTTAGACCTGGAAATCTCACACCTGTGCCTAGACAGTGCAGCAGGAAAGGAAGTGGGAATGAGGACAAATGATCTCATGGAGATGCTACATGCTGCAGGCAGCATCCTACCATTTTTCCCCCCATACATCATTTGGAAATCCACAACTCTCAGCCTAAGACATTGAGCGTCCTGAGGCAAAGGACAAGATGGTGCCTGCTCCCCACTCCATATTCAGGACTTGACTGGACTTTCAGATCTGCGTACTATACGCAAGTCTTCCATCCTAGGCTTCTCTTTTTTAGGAGAATGCTGGGCAGGCCATAGGCCAGGTCGTCCTCTTATATACCTGCTAGGATTGACAAGGCATCTGACCCTCACCTGAATCTCATAGCTCTACTGTAGCTGCCTCTGAATAGTTATCATTGAAGTCTTAGGGAAAATAATTAGCATCACATGTCATGTGCATGGATGTTGCCGAACCAATTAACCAACTATAAAGATTACTGTTAATAGCACCAGTTTTCCTATAACTTGATATTGCTGGGTTGTTTTGATGAACTGCAAAAGCATTTTTAGTTTGCTTTCTGTTGCCACCCTGGAACCTTTCTTTATTAGTGCCACTTTGTTTTGTACGATTCCTTGCAAATGAAGGAAAACAACTTTTCTTTTTGTATATGTTGATAATATAATTTTGGTTACTGAGGACAAACAAGATTGTACAAAAACAAGATTGGGTGCAGGCCTGGCCAGGACATAGGCATCCTGACTGTGACAAAGGTGACCTGTGTGCTTGCTTGCTTGATTAACAGCTGTTGGGAACTTCAAGGTCCCTGCTCTCCCTTCTTATGGTCTTTGTACTGGACCTGGAGACTCCAATAGAGAGCATTCCATTTCAAGAAGGACGGCAAGTGGGCACTCTATCAAATGACAGGGCAGGAGTTACACGGAGCAGGGGCTTTTCACTGGTGGTGCCCATTGTATGCCTCGCTCTTCCCAGACCTGCTCTCCTTTGGCCTGTATTTTGGAGCTTTATAATTTAGGAAGACTTTGGAAGAACTGGTTGACAAGTCTTATCAGTTGCTGACGTATGAGCGGATTTTATTTGCTGCTATTCTGTGCTTCTGGTGCTTCTGTGTTTACACCAGCATAATGGAGTTGGCCAGGATGCCAGAAGGGATACAATTTATGAATTTTCTCCATTATCTGCACAGCAGGGGGTGTTCAGTCAACAGTGCAAAGGCTGAGCTGAAGCATTCCCTGCTTGTTACCTGCTTTCAGCAATAGGGGTCACTGTTTGGTAGTACCCAATTGGTTAGCTGTCAGATTCTAGTGCTCCCTATTGGTGGCTCTTTGGTAATTCACAAAATACAGAATCCATTCATAAAACACAATGTTCATTCTTAAAGCAGTAGCATAAATCTCCATTGCTACATATTGGATATATATTTCAGCGGTTGAACGTACAATTTTATGGCCATGCTGTAGTGTTTATGCGACTGTGAATAAAAGGTGGCTGGGCTCATTGTCTTGGGGTTTGCAGGGGAAGATGTGACAAAACTGATTTTCAATAAGTGCCCCCCCCCTTTATTTCCATAACAAGTCCTTGAGTCTGTACTCTGAATGGTGACACCAGGGACCTAGAAGGTACAGGGCTTGTCAGTCCAACCCCTGCATAGTCTCATCCGGGCTGACCTTAAGGCAATTGGAGTAATTGGGCCAAATTGGGCCCCATGGGCCGCTCCTAAAGGGGCCCCTGCACCAGGGCAATCTAGATGGATTTTACTTATATCTATAAGATTTTGCAAACTTTGGCTGTGAACTGGGGCCCTACCAAAAAAAAATTAAGTTGTGCCCCACTGCTTCAATTTGGGCCCCGCTGGCTAGCCCTGAGTTGCTGGGCCTGAGTTGCCCTGCCCTTGCATGAAGTCTTGGGTTTCCAATTTTGGGAGAGGGGACTGGGGAGCGAGCAGGCTGGCGAGGCTCCCTAGATTTAGAGGCCCAAGTTGTCCTGCCCTTGCATGAAGTCTTGGGTTTCCAATTTTGGGAGAGGGGAGACTGTGGCACTGGGGAGAGGGCAGGCTGGTGAGGCCCCCTAGATTTAGAGGCCTGAGTTGCCCTGGCCTCGCATGAAGTCTTGGGTTTGCAATTTTGGGAGAGGGGAGACTGCCCGCTGGGGAGCGGGAGGGCTGGTGAGGCCCTCTAGATTTAGAAGCCCTGGGCTTCAGCCTACTTAGCCTATACATAAATCCAGCACTGCGGGCAAGGCATGATATGATACATGTACACCACACTGCCACCTCTCAGCATTTGCTGCCCAAGGCAGCTGCCTCACTCTGTTTCATGGAAGAGCAGGTGCCAATCTCTTAGTTATGCATCTTTTAGGTGCCATTGCAAGCCTCACTTCAGGTTTGTTTTCTGTTGTGGGAGAAGAGACTGTTCTGCAGCTCCCACCCTCCGCCTGAGCACAGCCAATATTTGCTGGCACAGCTGGGAACTGGAGTCAACCCTTATCTCAGTTCTATAGTCAGGAACATGAGGCAGCTTTGCGGGCATGCAGGATTTATTTTTATTTTCAGCTGCTCTGTGCATCAGGACTTAGGAGGATAAAATAAAATGGTCTGCTAAAAAAATGAATGCAACAGTTGGTAGCTCATCTCATGTGCAACATGCACGGCATGTTGAGATGTGTGAAGACCTTGTGGTTTTGGTTGCCGGTCTCCCCAATTACTGTGGGGGTTGGGGAACTTGCACAACCAGAAAAGAGGGATGACCTAATAATGTCATTAATATTAAACCACAAAACACGCAAAGCCCATTCATTTCCTTGCAAAACCAATGAGCTATGAAGTTATCTTCCTTCTTGGTGAGAGAGCCTAGTGAAGTGTACCAGGTACCACCAAAATGATGGCATCTCTTCCCCTTTGCCTAGAATGCAGCCACTTCTCTTCCCTTGCTGTCCCACCGTTGATTAGATGGCTGCAAGGGGGAACATGCAATGAAGCTAATCTGAGCACCAAACCTTGGCAGAAGATTCAGCAGAAGAAGCTTAGAGTCAGAGAGGACATCTGCAAGATGGCAAGCGCTTCACTCCAGATAGTTGCCAACTGAAAAATATTGGACTGGGCTACCCAGTGAGGGGAGGGAGGGCTTTCTACAGATATCTTGGCAATCCGTAAAAGGGGTATCTATGTTCTAGGATGCTTAACAGAATTATCTTCTAAATTGCTTTCAATATTATTGTTGCAGATTGTAAGCTCCACTGTACGTTTTGGAAACAAGTGGTGGAGATGATGGTGGTTTTGTAGTCCACAGCTGACTCACCTGCTTGAGTCCTGCTCTGCCTGCATCGTTGATATAGTGCATGTGCTCACTGTAAAATGGACTGTATAGGGACACAGGTGGCGCTGTGGTCTAAACCACTGAGCCTCTTGGGCTTGCTGATCGGAAGGTCAGCGATTCAAATCCCCATGATGGGGTGAGCTCCTGTTGCTCTGTCCCAGCTCCTGCCAACCTAGCAGTTCAAAAGCATGCCAGTTCAAGTAGATAAATAGGTACCACTGTGGTGGGAATGTAAATGGCATTTCCATGCGCTCTGTCACTCGTCACGGTCCTCCGTGTGCCAGTAGCAGTTTAGTCATGCTGGCCACATGACCCAGAAAGCTGTCTGTGGGCAAACACCGGCTCCCTCGGTCTGAAAGCGAGATGAGCACCACAACCCCATAGTTGCCTTTGATTGGACTTAACCGTCCAGGGGTCCCTTACCTTTACCTTACCTAATATGGATTGTGTTGGGTGGATTTGCGGTGCCTTGATTTGATGGCAGGAAATGTACAGGCACACCACCCAAGAGTGACACCCCACAGATAAACAGAGCTTTTTCTATGGGCTCCATTCATGGAAACCCATTCCACATCCCACACCCCCAAGCTCTGGTAACCCTATTTCCACGGAGAGTTGCAGCAGGTCCCCTCAGCCAGTACTCTGTGGCCAAAGCTCAGTCCCGGAACATATGAATTAATAAAGACTGAAGTGCCTGAGCATGTCCAGATTTCTTTTATCACATCCTGTGGAGCCATAACAGTTTACAGCCCAGAAGGTGGCTTTCGGAGACCTGTTTGAAAGGTGTAATGAGGTTAGATGCAATCCTGCCTGGGTTTCTGTTGCAGTCTGAAGCACACAGCACCTGCAGAAGCTCTGCGAAACTGCAACACTGCCACCTGCTGCTTGCCTTCAGTTGGGACGGGACAGCGCTTTAATTCTGGCATCTGAAACCACTCACTACCTTGGCACCATCCACAATCCAAGAAGGATGCAAACTCAAGCATGGAACAGGCCTTTCATGCCTTCCTGCTGTTCAGCTGTTTGGAACAGGCATGTTGGAAGGTTTAGTTCCTTTTCTGCATTCAGCTTATTGATGCCTCCATTTAGTGGCCACAAAGCAAAGCCATCTTTTCAGGGATGCTGAGCCACTGTGAAATGTTACCTCTTCCATTTTTTGTTTTTGCTTTTTGTAACTTAAAACTTCTATTGAGTCTGTTCAGAAAGCAGAGGATCCATTTCATCCATCCAGCACACTTTCCACAGCTCCTTTGTAAAATCCTAAAAGCACTGCTCAAATCTCAAAAGCAGAGAAGGCTTCTTTTACAATAGTGTTAGTAACAGAATATATGGGCAAAACTATGTGACTTTACATATCAACCTGACTGGTGGGAGATTCTGGGGGTTCCAGGCACTTACCCAGGGTTCGGTTTCCTTGAAATGATCACCAGTAGATATTGGGGTGTCTTTAAGCTTTATTTGCACAGCCTGAGCTTAAGATGGAGGGGCTCACAGTGTTAAAACCCCCAAAGATCTTGCTTCTCCATTAGTCTCATGGATCTAGCACAGAGCAAGCATATCTCTGTGTATCCAACTTCCAGCCTACTTGCAGTTCAGCTCATACACACCGCACTGGCTATTGTTCTCTTCCCTAGCAGCTAGGTGAGATGGGTGGACTCATAGCCAAAATGGTCCATGTTCAAGCATGGTTTTGTTGTTGTTGTTAGTTGTGCTCATGCAGTCAAATCCTGCTTGCTGTTTTCCCACAGAAATCTGATTGGCCACTGTGACAATAGGATGCTGGTCTAGATAGGCCACTGGCCTGATCCACCAGACTCTGTTTATATTCTTATAATCTGGTTTTCTGTAAGTATTGTTCCTAGGGCTGAGTCCTGACTCAGCTTAGCCTTGGGGCATGAATATGGGCACAGAGTTACATGCTGGAATGACAGAGCACAGCAGGGTTCCAGCTTCCAGTTCTGAGCATATGTTTCTGAGCATGTTCAGAGTCCCTCAGCACTTCTTAGCATCCTGTCCCCTGACATCTGGAATTAAGAGGCAGCTCTGTCATGGCACTTTTTTCTTTTTGCAAAATAATTCATTCCTTAGAAGCCAAACCTCCCTCCCTCCCCCATCTCTCTCTCTATTGTATCAATTCCCACCCCCTTTGCCAGTTTTGTGTAATGTCAAATTAGAGGCACCAGTTTAATTTTAATTTTATGGCAATAAGATGAGCAATAAAACTGAGCACTCAGCTTCCTCTTAGCACTTGTGACAGAGCAGAAAAAATGCACAAGGCAGGGAAGACGTATTACCCATCTTTTCTGCTTCCTTGTTGGTGAAGTAATGCATAATCCTCCCAAAGTTTATCTGCTCATGGTCCTCTTCCTTGAAAACCATCTCCAGCAAATTCCTTCCTTTTTTAAAAAGAAAATTGCAAATTGGCAGCTGGCTTTAAGGAGAGAGCATTTGCTCTCAGCCTCCCGGAAACCTGCCCTGCCTAAATGAGTTGGAGATTCCAGCCTTGCAGGAAGTTGGATTAGATGACCCTTGGGAGCCCTTCCAACTCTATGGTTCTATGAGTCTATGATTTAAAGACACGCATAATGTGACTCCCACAGGAGTGTGGCCCTGTAAGGCACATGTCCCAATTTTCCTCTGCGGCATATTGGATGGTATGCAGTTGTAACCTAACCTCCTGTGCACATCAACTTACAGTGTCCCCAAACACCTGTGGGGTTTCTGTTTGTGGCCCTTCAACCCAGCAATCCAGCCAGCCACCCAGTTCTGCACGAGGCACAGGATTGTTGCCATCTGAGGGCTCCGCCTCCAGCACCTGCTGGATTAATACTTCCTGATTAATACTTCCTGAACAAATGCAGTAACCTGCCACCTTGTGCAGCCTTCAGTACTCCTCATTGCACTACGTTGCAAATAGAGCATTGGAAGGTCAGAATAATTGGTTGGTTTGGGATTTAAAAGGAGGGGTACGAAGAAAAATGTGTGCGGCTCAAGGAAGACGTGGAAGAGGGCATTCCCAGTGGCATCTCCACCATGCAATGGCATAGATTTCACAGAGAGAGAAGCCCTTGGGCTTTCTGTTTGCATCGCCCCTCGAGGCTGGTTGCTCTGTTGTTTCCAGACCTGGGATTGCGCTCTACAACACATTCTTGCATTCCAGCCTCAGCATCTTGGTTCTATGCAGTTGTGCCATTAGATCCGCAAGAAAACATATCACGAGCAAAATGTTCAAACATTTCTATGCTTTAGTGGCTCTTGTGTAGCTGTTCCAGGATTTTGTCTTCCCCTGCCAATATGTCCAGAGGATCTGAGGACCCCTTGGTCCTCCACAGAGCATCTCCATGGCCTGCACAGTGTGTGGACTGCATTAACTCCACCATTTACTCAGTGAAGAAAATTGGAAACCAGTCTTGCTAGGTGAGGATCCCCAGAACAAGTGTGGGCTGCAGATCTCCTCCCCAGGTGAGGATGAAGCAAAAGTGAGGAGGAGGCAAAAAAGAACACTCCCCAAAACATGAAGTCATCATGTGCTGAATTGCATCATGATTCTTTCTTGGATTGTTTTCACTCATGAAAAATATGGTAAATTCATATTAAATGAAGCAGCACTGGGGTGTGGAGAATGTCAGGTGGACATTTCTCAAAACTTGCATGCATGAGCAGGATTGAAAGCACCTTAAACTGTGCAAGTTCAGGCTCATCCAATTACTAACAACTCGTCATTAAAAAAAAAAAAGTTACAAACCAGTGTAGCAAATTTCTCTTTGTTGACTTGTAGCATGTCATTTAATCCAAACATTTCATTAGCAGCAATATAAATATACTGTATAATGGGCTTTGCAATGAGAACAATTAGCTAGGCAATTAAGCTGAGAATGAGCTCTCCATGACAGCTCCCAGAGCCATTTTTTAAAAAATGAAAAAGTGTCCTAGGAGCAAACGAAAACAGCACTTTGCATTGGGAGTTGGAAATGACCAAGGTTGGGCTGACCATCATATTTGCCTTATTGATTAAGTCTCACTTGTCTCTTGCTGCTGCATCCCAGGGTAGAGTCAGCCGCTCTCCTCTCCTTAGCTCAACAGTTGTTGGCATGGTTGGAGAGGTGGTGGCACATTGCAAAGTCTCACAGGATCTCAGAAATGTCACCAGCCACACCTTAGAGTAAAGTGAACCATGTGTCTTGGTCAGAGATATCATAGAATTGTAGAGTTGGAAAGTTCCCCAAGGTTCATCTAGTGCATAGGTGCCAACTCCCTGGGGCCCTGGGTGCCAGATCACCCACAAAATTCCCCATGAAGGGGCTGGGCACCCACAAATTTCGGTGCCAGGGCTGCATGGCACCCACGGCTCAGGCACCCACGTTCACAGGGCCAAACTGGCACTTCTGATCTAGTGCAACCCTCTGCAATGTAGGGATCACAACTCAAGAATCCCTGACAGGATTCTGCTTAGAAAGCTCCAATGAAGGAGAGAATTCACCACCATAGCAGCCTTCTCTCAATTATATATTTGAGGGGGCTAGGCACCCTCAAAGTTGATGGGCATTGCCATTCAAATGGCGTGCATGCACCACATCATGTGATTGATTATGTGGGGTGGGGCTTACCTGGGCCCCCCTAATATTTTATTCAATTTGGCACCCCTGTTCACCACCTTCTCAGGTAGTCTGCTCCACTGTCAAATGGCTCTTACCTTCAGAAAGTTCCTCCTAATGTTTAGACAGAAACTCCATACTTCTTGATTGAATCCATTGGATTGGGTCCTGCCCTCTGGAGTAGCAGAAAACAAGCTTGCTCCATCTGACACTTGCCAAGGTCTACAGGTCAAGCTGCTGAAAAGGGCACAGGAGCAGGAGCCAGTGTCAAAGTTGGCAATTCTGATTTTGGAAGAGGCTGGCATGCAAAGCTTAGGATTCTGTCTAGAAATGTACCAGCTCCTGATGTTTCAGCCAAAATAGGAACCCCCCTCCTCCTTCCGGCAGTGAAAAGGCATTCACCAACAAGCATTCCTAAATGGCTAATCTGAATGTATCACTTTGAAGCATCTTGAAGGTGAGAAAGCTAGGGGGGATTTTTAAGTGATGGTGGTTTTAGTCTAATTAAGCAGTTTGCCTAATATTGTGACAATAGAGAAAAGTGCAGTGTCACCTAAGCTGTTAACAAGCAACACAATTAGCATCTTTGCAGCTGTCTCTTCGAGCTGGAGAGGTCTTGCTGCCAATGCGCTCCATGGGGAGGTGTGAGGAGGAGGCTCTTGGGGGAGAGAGCTGGGATATCTCACAAACAGGAAGTGTTTGTTTTGGAGAATTGCTTTGGTTCTTCTGTGCTGTTATGTCACTGCCAGGGAGCGGGTGACAGTAAACGGCATTTCCGTGCCCTCTGGCTTCCATCACGGTGTTCCGTTGCGCCAGAAGCGGTTTAGTCATGCAGGCCACATGACCTGGAAAGCTGGCTGTGGACAAACGCCAGCTCCCTTGGCCTGAAAAGCAAGATGAGCACTGTGAACCCATAGTCACCTTTGACTGGACATAACCATCCAGGGGTCCTTTACCTTTACCTTTTTATATCACTGCCAGTGGGAAGAAGGACCACTCATGATCTTGAATGCTATCCATACCTATCAATTCATGGAGGGGAGGGCTATCGATGGCTACTAGCCAAGATGGCTATGCTCTGCCTCAAAGGTTTTAAGCAGCAAGGCTGTTGGGGACCTCAGGAGGGGAGAGGACTCTTGTGCTTGAATCCTGCTTGTGGGTTGGCCAGGATGCTGGGTTAGATGGGTCATTGGCCTGATCCAGCAGGCTCTTATGTTCCTATGTTCTTACTGGCTGGTCCACCTAGGAATGAGTGGCACAGCCAGAAAGAATCTTGATCTCCAAAGACAGTTAAGCTCAGAGGAAGAAAGTGAAAAACTTGGAGGCACAAGTGGCATTTCCGGCACTCCATTGCTGGAAGTTTATAAGCAGAGGTTGGATGGCCATCTGCGTTAGGTGTGCTTCCTGCATTTCAGGAGGTTAGACTAGATGACCCTTGGGGTACTTCCAACTCTACAATTCTATGATGAACATTATTATTATTATTATTATTATTATTATTATTATTATTATTATTCTGGAAGAGCTCAAGTCAGGGCAAACGGGAAGCTGTCAGCTCAGTCACCAGCTGGCTAAGATTAAACCATTCTTCCCCTCAATGCCTTGCCTTTCAGGTAGGAGACATGCTACCCTTGATCACGGGGGTGTTTCACTCCATGAAAGGCAGGCAGGCACAATTTGGGGATGCTCCTGTCTTTTTGAAAAGCTCAATCTGTCAGGTTTGTCTCAAGTCAATTTGGTTGAACAATGGAAGACAATTCTGCCTTTGATGAATGCCTGTTTGCCTTTAATCTATTACATGCTGATGAGACTTGAAGGAAATGTTCATCTGTCGGAAAAGGGCTCTCTTAAGACTCTGCTAAATTTTTGAATTCTTGTACCACTTACATAATAATTTTCTGGGGATTATTCCTGCAGTTTCTCCTGATGTGCTCAAAGCCAGCACAACTTTTGCAATTCAGTCTATGCAGGTGGAAAACCTCTCTTGTGCCAAAGGGGGAGGCCAGTTCTCAGCCTCCCCAGAAAAACAGAAAACAAACCAAGATCACATTGAAGGAAGAGGAGGAGAGGAGGAGAGGCATCATTTTTTATACCGTTCAGATATCCTACATCTAGAGCCAGAAAAGGATTCTCTGGGGCCTGATACTTCTCTGGAATTGCTCTTGCTTTAGCTAAATTGTCTGCACACTATCATTTGAGTCAGTGTCACTTGCAGGTCCCATTTCACTCGCCTTCACCCTCTGACTGGCGTTTCACCCTCACTGTAGCCAGCTTCACACACAGGCCACGATGCAGCCTCACTTAGGTTGGCATGAGCCATGGGTCATTCTTCAGGCAGCTCCACCTAAAAGTGGTGTTTCTCCCTCACCTGGGTGGACGTGGCCTGCAAAACACATTCCAGCCAGTTTCAACTGCAGGTCATGCGTCATCCACACTTGCGTCAGCTTCACCTGTGGGTTATGTTTTGCGCTCACTAAGGTAGCTTTGATTCAAGGTCATATTTTGCCCTCACTTGGTTTGGCATGGCTTGCGGCACACATATTGGCTGCCTTGACTCCTGGGTGGAGTTTTGTCCTTCTTTGTGTCAGCTTTACCCACAAGTTCATGTTTCAGCCAAGCTCACCTATGGGTCACTTTTCCCCTGTGCTTCTCCCACACTTGGAAGCTGGATTCCAAGAGTGGGCTTGCCTCAACAATGGGTGCTGTTTCACTCTTGCTCGGACAGCTTCAGCTACAAATCACATTTTTGCCTCACGTGGCCTGGCATTCCTTGTGTGTGGTTTATTATTATTATTATTATTATTATTATTATTATTATTATTATTTCTTATTTGTACCCCGCCCATCTGGCTGGGTTTCCTCAGCCACTCTGGGCAGCTTCCAACAAAAACCAAAAATACACTAAAATGTCACACATTAGAAACTTCCCTGAACAGGGCTGCCTTCAGATGTCTTCTGAAGGTCAGGTAGTTGTTTATCTCTTTGACATCTGATGGGAGGGCGTTCCACAGGCTGGGCACCACTACTGAGAAGGCCCTCTGCCTGGTTCCCTGTAGCTTTGCTTCTCGCAGTGAGGGAACCGCCAGAAGGCCCTCGGCACTGGATCTCAGTGTCCGGGCAGAACGATGGGGGTGGAGACACTCCTTCAGGTATACTGGGCTGAGGTTTGTCTTCACTTGGGTCATGTTTCATCCAGTGTCACCTGCAGGTGACATTTTGAGCTCCCTTGGCTCAGCATGACTCGTGGGTGATGTTTTGCCCTCACTTAGGTGTGCTTCACCCACACCTTATGTGTTTGCCCTCACTTCAGTTGCTTTCTCCTATGCCTCACGTTTTTGCCCTCACTTCAGAGGCATAATAACCCCCTTGTCACATGTTTGCCCTCATTTGAGATGCCTGTCTCACAATTTTGCCGCACTAGGAAGGCATGAGCTGAGGGCTATGTTTCTGCCCTCACTTTCATATCCTTCTGCTGTGGGTCACATGTTGACCCTCATTTCTGTAGGTTTAACACAATGGTAATTTTTTTGCTCTCACATGTGAGGTGTGACCCACAGCTCATGTTTTTGCCTGCACTTTGGAGAAGTGGCTGTGGGTCACATTTTGCCGTCACTTTTATAAGTTTCACCACATGGGTCATATTTTTGCCCTTACTTAGTTAGGGAAGGTATTAATCTCAGGTCACGTGTTTCCCTCACTTCTGAGGCGTGGCCTACAGGGTCACATTTTTGTTCTCACTTTTGGGTCAGCTTCACTGGGAGCCAGTAGCAGACTCTGGGCTCTCAAATTTCAGCGCTGCCCTGTGTGACGCTAAAATTCAATGTTCCCCTCCTATCTTGTGCTCCATTCTACAGCATTGTTGTGGCACCCTTGCAGTGCAATACCCTATGGGGCCACACCAGTCATGCTACCCTAAAACCGCATCTGCCATTGCAGAGTTGTGGCCTATGGTTAATGTTTCGGGCTTACTTGAATTTGCTTCTGGCGTAGCCAGAATTTTTGTTGGGAGGCAGATCCTCAGTTTGCTATGTATTTTTATTGATTTTTATTTATTTAGGGAGGGCAGCTGCTCCTCGCTGCCCCCCCCCTTGGCTACGCCCATGCCTGGGTTACATTTTCTACCCATTTTGGAGGCCTGACCCCAGCATCAGGTTTTTGCCCTCACTTCAGAGGTGTGTCAGTGCTTTTAGCTCACCCACTCTGTGGTACAGTCCTGCGATGTTTTCCCTCCTCCCAGCTCAGTTTTGAAGTGCTGCCTTCATCCACCAGGGGGCTCCAGGGCACTGTGCCAAGCCGAATAGAGGCAGGTTCTTCTTGGCCAGCAGATTGTCACAGAGAGAGGAAGGAGTCAGAGTGGCAACCAGTCGTGCTCCCAAGGGAGGCAAGGGCTCCTGGAGCTGGACTTTATCATAACCAGGAATTCCAAAGGGAAACCAGCCTTAGGAGCTGGGAAACTAGGACCTGGCAGGGTGAGGGGAGGGGAGATGGAGCTCCCCTCTTTTGCCTTGCCTTGAGCAAGTTGCTGAGAGTCTCAGTACTTTATAGGCAAAAAGCAATAAAGTTGTAGTTGGAGTCAATTCCTACAAGCCCAGGCACACATGCCCACACACAAATATGTGATGGGGTTGGAGGTTCTCCAAATTGGTAGATCATTGCCATTCAAATGGTGTATATGTGCCACATCATGTGACAGACCCTCCAAGTGTCCCTATTTTCCAAGGACATCCCTGATTTAGAGAAGCCATCCCGATTTCTGATTTGATCCCAGAATGTCCCACTTTTCCTCAGGATGTTCCTATTATCATTGGAGAAATGTTGGAGGGTATGGAGTTATCTGACCCCTGAGCCATCTGAAGGCGAATTGATCGCATTATACCCTCCAACGTTTCTCTGATGAAAATAGGGACATGCCATTGCATAATGATAATTTTACTCTTTATACCCCTCACATTTTACTGGGTTGCCCCAACCACCCTGGGCAGCTTCCAACAGATATAAAAACATAATTAAACATTAAACATTTTTTTAAAAACTTCCCTATACAGGATTGCCTTCAGACGGCTCGGGGGTTGGATAATTCCATACCCTCCAGTGAAAATAGGGACATCCTAAGGAAAATTGGGGCATTCCAGGATCAAATCAGAAACTGGGATGGCTTCTCCAAATCAGGGACGTCCCTGGAAAATAGAGATACTTGGAGGGTCTGTCCCTGTCTCCTGTGGGAGTGAGTTCCATAGTTTATCTATGTGCTGTAGAGTGCAAAAATCCCTAGATACTTTGCCTCTAATCTGCAAACAGAAGAATCTAGTAACAAAACTTTTCAGTATAACATCGAACCCATTATCATATTGATGCCTTTTCTGGGCCAGCTCATCTGGCGATGCGGAAGTGGTTGTTCCAGGTATGTACTGACAGTGTTGGAACAGTTGCAGCAAACTGTGAATAATATATGAGATCCCCAGTTGACAACAATTCAGCCACCTCCCCCAGATTAGAGAGGGGGAGAGAGCTTTGCTTTGTGGAGCCATCTGTTGTGTACCTGATCAGGAATGTAACCAGGGAGAATCCTGAGATCTCGCTTGGGAGGCATCAAGGAAGATGTTGCTATTTGAATCTGGTGGACAACTTCCAGTGAATTCCCACCACAAACAACGCTCTAAATCGGAAGGAAGAGGCAGTTTCATTCAAGAACATAAGAGGAACCTGCTGGATTAGATCAAAGGGGGACTATCTAGTTCAGAATCCTGTTCTTCTTACAGTGGCAGTTTCCTGTTCAGCACTGGAATGGACTCCCTCAGAAGGTGGTGAACTCTCCTTCACTGGAAGTTTTTAAGCAGAGGCTGGATGGTCATCTGTCAGGGATTCTTCAGCTGTGATTCCTTCATTGTAGGGGGTTGGACTAGATGACCCTTGGTGCCCCTTGCAACTCTACAATTCTATGGCTCTCCCTATTTGATTGAGCCCTGCACCCCCACAGCAACTGAGGCATTTGGGCTGGGAGGTTATTGAAAGAGGATTGCTGCCTGCGTTCATGCACCTCAAAGGGGAAGGAACATGTAAAATAAATCAGGAGCCTTGAACGCCGGGGCTCCCTGCTGCTTCTGACAACTGAATGATGAATTTGCTGAGTTCATCAGCTGTTCACAAAGTGCCTGGAGGTTGTGGCGGGGTTCTGTGCAAGTTGCAGCAATCCATCACTCCTCTTTCTCCAGAGGAAAATATTCTTCTGCGGCCCAGGCTTGCTGACGGCTGGATTTCGCCTCCCTCCCAGCAGGCCTGGCTGGCTCCTCTTCTTAAGAGGATACTTTTCCTCCTTTGATGCAGAACATCTGCACATTTTGTCAGGAGGAGGCCTGGCACCCTTTCAGAGTTCTGTCCGTTAGTTTATTGTTTTTATTTTTTCATAAAATTTATACACCACTTGATTATTTGAAGCTTAGTTTGGTCAGAGGCATGAAATAGAAAGCATTTGCATGTGGACGAGCACAGAAACAGAGACCCATATTAATGCCCGTTGCACAAATGTAGTAGATACTAGGGAGAGAGGGCTGGAGCAGCAGTGGCTCCATGACTGGTCTTGAAACATCCTGCAGCAAGGCTCTGGGTGAAGAGAAGAGTGACACACCAGCAGCATGCTAATGAGGCAGGCACACTTTGAGGCTCCTTCCTTTTATGAAAAGGTGTGTCGCAGGCTGCTTTCTAGGCAGAGTGAGCAATTAGCTGCTTATTGAACATAATCAATAAGCTAATACCAACTCAATGCAAACCCAATTTGAGGACATGCAGAATCGTTTGCAAGCCACTTTTTAATGTCTGTCCCAATTAGCAATCCTGGCAGCCTGCAAATCGCCCAGGGAGCAGCAGAGAGAGAGCAGGCCAGGAGGGGGACCTTCCTCAGGTTTGAATCTATGTGCCGTGATTTTGAAGCTCCCTTTTTTGCTTCAGGAGAGAGGGAGATGAAACTGCACAAAGTGATGGTCACCTTGGTTTGTGCAGTCGGTTTCCCCCCACCCACCCACCACCAAACACATACATCTGGGGCAGCCCCTCTGCTTGTGGGAAACTGACTGTGGACCATTTCACACATTGCACAGCATTGAGCCCAGAGAGTCAATTCCTTCAAAGTCTGAATGCAGCAGATACATTCTGACTGCTAGCAAGGATGATACATGCTTGGGAACATGTTTTTGCTGTGTGAACCTGTGTATTGTTGGGGGGGGCGGTCTGAAAAGGAAAATGTGCTCTGTGAAAGGATCTCTGAATGACAAAATGCATTGGAGAAAAAAATGCCAGCTATGAGAAAAATCGTAACACGTGGGTACTTTAAGCTGGGAAATTAAATATAGAAAGGGAGAATATAGTGTTACATGCCGCCCCTCTGAGTGGTGAGAGACTCCAGGGGTTCCAGCTACTTACCCAGGTTTGGTTTCCTTGGAATGAAGATCAGTGGAGACTGTGGTGTCTTTTGGATATATGGTTTTATTTACACATATACACAACCTGAGCATAAGATGGAGGGGCTCACAGTGTTAACACCTCATAAGATCTTGCTTCTCCATTAGTTATAGCACTGGATCCAGTACAGGTCAAGCATGTCTCTGTGTATCCAGCTTCCAGCCTGTTTTCTAGTTCACTCACACACCCCACTCCAGCTACTGTTTCTTCACCCATTTGTTCTATGGCACAGAGCAACTTACTTTGTTATGCTGACTGTGGTGCTTCATTAATCAGCCACAACCATTGCCTAGGCCAGGCATGTCCAAAGTTTGCTTTGGGGGCCTAATCTGGCCTGGGGTGAAATTGTAAAAGAAAGCTCAACAACTTCAATCCTAAAAAAATGGTCGGCCCTCCCGCATGTTCACTTCATCAAATCTGGCCCTCTTTGGAAAAAGTTTGGGCACCCCTGGCCTAGACAAAGGGACTGGTTTGGCAAGCTTGCTCTCACATATCCCACCCCCACAGATACAATGTCTCAAGAACTGGAAGAGACTCAGGGCATCATCCGGACTGACCACCACCACCCCACCAAATAAAACTTGTAACAGTAGATAAAGGAGCAGCTAAAATAGTGGGGTTAAATGAAGACTGGATCTCTTAAGTAGATGATGGCAGAAAGACAATAGGACAAGTAAAGTGTTGGATGTTCAGTAAAGGAAAGGATAAATAGTGTAAGCTGGAAAAAATATGTTAAGTAATATGCAAAAGGGTGTTGATGAATGACATGACAAAACTATACATTTAGAAGCTCTGGCATAGCTCAGTCAGTAGACCATGAGACTCTTAATCTCAGGGTTGTGAGTTCAAGGCCCACATTGGGTAAAAATATTCCTCCATTGCAGGGGATTGAACTAGATGAGCCTTGTAGTCCCAACTCTACAATTCAGTGATTCTTCTAACCTTTGGAGGTAGAAAATGGTGTCAAGAGGAGAGACCAATAAGGATGAGGCCTGGGCTGCTCAGGAGCCTCTGGCATGT
The DNA here is from genome assembly GCF_951804945.1 of Podarcis cretensis. Lineage (NCBI taxonomy): Eukaryota > Metazoa > Chordata > Lepidosauria > Squamata > Lacertidae > Podarcis > Podarcis cretensis. The sequence goes on from NC_137177.1 coordinate 36,734,832, forward strand.
GAAGATAAGATGAGCCCACCCAAGCATATGGGGAAGAAAGCTTGAGACAAATACTATAAAAAGCCCAAGGTTGTTTGTTTGTTTGTTTGTTTGTATCCTACCTTTCCTCCAAGGTGTTCTAGACAGTGTACAAGACAGTTCTCTTCCTCCCCATTTAATCCCCACAGCAACCCTGTGTGGTAGATTAGGTTAGGCTGAGACTGGTAGTGACTGATCCAAGGTCACCCACTGAGCTTCATGGCCAAGTGGGGCTTTGAACCCTGGTCTCTCCCAGGTCCTAGCCCTGTGCTCTAACCACTGCACCACACTGGCTCTCCTCCCTTACAGGGCTAACTTCACTCTTGTAGGAAGGTCTGCGTCAATCTTCTCCATCACAGTCACCAAGAGAACTGGCCATGGTGGTTTTCCTGTGGTTGGCATCCAACCTTTCTGAATGTCTTCCCGATTTTTAATGTTTTGATGTTTTCCGTTCTGGGATATTTGTTTGCTTTGAGCTCTTCCAACGAGAGAAGCCACAAAACTTTTCGTTTCTATTGTTCTGGCATATGCTGCTCGCGACGCTGGGGTCCCCGTGCCAGAGGAACCATATGGCAGGGATTTGGCTGTGTTGTGGTTTTTCTTTTCCTCCTTTTTTTTGGGGGGGGGCGAGAAAGCACGTACACAAACAAAGAGCAGCAGGAGGGAGCAAGGGGGGTGGGGGAATGGTCCGTAATTAAATGCTGCCATCACTGCTAACGGCGTAGTGAATCGCTCAGGCGTCAAGAGCTCATTGCGTTGGCAAAAGAGCTCGGTTTTTTGTCTATCTCGCGGAAAGCAAAGTGGGCATCCTCGTCGCCCTCGCCCTCTTCCAGTCCCGGAGCCACTTCTCCCCTCATTGTGCGGAGGCGCTATTACGCCTAATGGAAGCTCCGCCGCGCTCGCAGGAAGGACAAATAGCCCCTATAATAGCACGTGAATCTTTCATAGGATGGAAAATGAGCAGGTGAGCCTGCAGGGAGCTGTTGCTTCTAAATGCCGGCTGGATGGAAGTAATTGGTGCATGCAGCAAGCGGCGTGCCAGTCGGACGAAACAGCCATCGTTTGGGGCGGGAGGAGGGGGGTGTCTGTTGACCCCCCAGCAGAACGTGGCTCATAGTTGGGTGAGGAAACAAAACAGTCTCCCAGCTCCCTCATCAAAGAAAAGGAAGGGAAATATGTGTAAGGATGAGACCACTGTGTTTATTAGCAACAGAAGGCAACCGTTCGCCTTCTCCATTGCGTTATGCACGCAGAGCCTTGCAGAACCCAGGGATCTCTCGCTTTCGCAAAGGATTGGCCGTGGCTGGGCGGGGGAGACTTACACGACGGTCCTCTCTGTGCCAGGGGGTCCTATGTGACGTGTATCTTCATGGGAGTGGAGACTTTCAGAAGGTTTCCTCCCTGTGTTATGTTTGTCTAGTCCAAATCCCATTGGACTAGAATTGGATTTGAGGTGGGTTTCCTCTCTGGGAGCCTTTTGAGAAAGTGCGTGCACACCTCTGCTTGCGGCATATCATGCCACATAATACCCGCTCTGCTTTTGTGTCAGCACCTAAACTCTGGGTGTACCTGTCTATTGATATCAGGCAGGCGCCTTCTCTGTATTCTTTTCTCTACTAAAGACATTATTGTTTGGACAAGCATTCCCACTTGGTTAGAAGGTTAATGCAATAACAACAACAAAATTAAATAAAGTCGATGCGAATTTTAATCTGCTTTTAGTCTACTGTTATTTTAACTTTTGAAAGTTTTAAACTATTAAAAAAAATAATTATTGGTAATTCTATTGTTGTTTTCTGTAACCCGCTTTGAGGTGTGTGGTGGTTTTTTTGTTTGTTTGCTTGCTTGCTTACAATCAAGCAGTGTATACATTTTATGAAATAAATAATTAAATAAATAAAATAGAATCATGTCCTGCGAGACTGGGGTGGGGTGAGGATTGCCTGGCCCAGCATTTCATCCAGAAGGTAGTCCTTTGGGTCTCCTAATTTCTCATCATCACTTGTTTTATTTATTTATTTTGGGGGGGGTGATGATGATGATTATGAAGAAGAAGATCAAAGGAAAGGAAGGGGGGTTTCTTTCTCCTCAGGAAAAGCTTCACCATTTGCTCAAAAGCTACTTGCGGAACAGCTTTTGGGATTGCCCTCAAGACCCATGTGTATGTTCTTTTACTTGTGGACAAATAATAAAGCTGAATGTTGGAAGATTCAGCGTGAATAGAATAAATTTCTTCTTCATGAAGCACAGAGTTAAGCTCCCTCCCACAGACAAATTCATGGCAGAGAATAAGACTGTTGATGACTACTACTAGCCATCACGGCTATGCTTTGCCTCCACAACTGGAGGCAGCCGTGCTTCTGAACCCCATTTGCTGGAAGCCACAGAAGGGGAGAGGGGGCTCTTGTGCTCATGTTCTGCTTGTGGCTTTCCCACAGGCTGGCCACTGTCAGAGCAGGATGCTGGACTAGATGGGCCATTCGCCTGATCCAGAAGGCTCTACTTAATGTTCTCGTGTTACCCAAAAGCTTGTTTCTGACAAAGACAGACATAAGGACAGGAAGAGGGAGAGCTGCCTGTTTTCTCTTTCCTCCACCCCAGTCACTTCCCCAGATGTAAATTGCATCTCCTCAGCCCAACCCACTCACCTTGTGTACAAATTCTGCTTCCACACCCCTCCCCTGCTCACTCCCCCCCCCCCAATAAAAACAATCCCTTGGTGGTCTTGTGAAGAGAGCTGAGTTTCCAGACCAGGGAGGGATCGGTTGGCGAGAGTTCCCTGCTAATGAGATCTCAGAGGATTTCTGCCTTCACCTTTCTGCATGTGTGTATCTTATTGATGGTGGCAGCTTGGCTGCTGTTGCCACAGCTAAGGGCCTCTTGGCTGTCGCTGGGCTTTTCCGGAGGCGCAATTAGCAGTCATAATTGCCTGGTGAAAGGAAGAGACCCACCTTTTGCCCACTCCTGGAGGCCAATTGTTCTTTTATCCTATTAACAGAAGTGCTGTGTGGGGAATGTGGCTGTTTTGCAGGAGGAAGTTGTGTTGTGGAAATGGGTGGCTCTCCATCGTACCACCTTTCCCCCAGTACACCTGTATCATGACACCACTTACTCATCTTTTCTCTAAACTAAGCAGTCCCCAATGCTGCTACCTTTCCTCCCAGGGAATTCCTCCATCCCCTTGATCATAATTTTATAAACTTCTATCATGTTGCCTATTACTTGCCTATTCTCTAAACCAGTGGTTCCCAAACTGTGCATCGCAGAGCACTTGGCTCTCCACGAAGCATTCCCAACTGCTCTGTTGGAAAGGAAAATAAATAAAGACATGCCTTTGGCATAAGGGCAACAATATTGCTCCATGACAAATTTCTCTCCTGAAAAGTGCTCCGCGACTCAAAAAGTTCAGGAACCGCTGCTCTAAGCTAAAAATTCCCAAACACTATGGGGGGGACGGCCCTTGCCTGCTGTGCCCTATACCACCCCCGAATTTGTGGGGGTGGGGGCACTAGGCACAAAGCCCTCCTGTGGGATTTTCGGCACTCCTCGACGCCGTCCCCGATTCGTGCCGCTGGTTGCAATGATCTTTAAAAGAAATAATTTGGACATGATTATTTGCACATACATCAAGGAAAAAGGGGAGTAAATACTGCTGACAGAAGAGATCTCTGATAACAAGACAACAATAAAATACGAGAAGAATGTCAAGATACGGTAATGACTGAGGGGGGAGGGGGGGGAAAACCTGCCTCTACCTTTTTATGTGATTTAACAAGAATCCCCCTCCCCTAATGAGTCAGAAATTAAGGACTTAAGCTGTGGATTTAAGGCTGTGTGGAGATAAACTTTCGATCCAAAGCAATGTTTCAAGATGAAGCTGGAAAGCTAAGAGTTTTGGAGTGACGCAGTCAGGAAAAAATGCCGTTCGCCATTTTGTGAGGCATTGTGGGAGCTCTTGGGTCTGGGAGGAGAAAGAGAGAAATAGAGTTGTTTACATATCGTAAATCAACTCCTCGGTGGGACTTAAGAGCGACAAATGCCAAAATTTACGATGGATAAAGTGATGTTATCTACGAAGGAGATATATGGAAACCATCTGGACTTAGTGGAGGAACGGGAAATCCACACAGGATTATTACACTTGCTATCGGCTTAAGGAGACTAACAGAAGAGATCGTAAAGGAAAAAGAGAAATTATACGAACAAGATATGATGTGGCAACACCAAGATAAGACTGGATAGAATTATGAACTTTGTTTGGACTGATTGGGACTGATTTGGACATTAACGCAGTAATAAGAAGATGATCTGAATTCCCCTTTGGATCTTGAAGTATGGGTTCCCCCAACAAAATTTAAAAATTTGGCTTTGTAATTCGGAATTTATATGATGTGATTTAATTTGATGTGATTGGCCAGTTAATAAAAATTATTTTAAAAAAAAAAATAATTCCCAAACACTGCTACCTTTCCTCTTGGGGAATTGCTTCATCTCCTTGGCCGAGATCCAGTGTGGTAGAGAGCCAGTGTGGTGTAGTGGTTAAGAGCGGTAGACTTGTAATCTGGGGAACCGGGTTCGCGTCTCCGCTCCTCCACATGCAGCTGCTGGATGACCTTGGGCTAGTCACACTTTTTTGAAGTCTCTCAGCCCCACTCACCTCACCGAGTGTTTGTTGTGGGGGAGGAAGGGAAAGGAGAATGTTAGCTGCTTTGAGACTCCTTCGGGTAGTGATAAAGTGGAATATCAAATCCAAACTCTTCTTCTTGTTGTTGTTTGGGTTGCCCTTTTCTGAATGTTTCCCAACTCTGCAATATCCTGTTGAAGGTGAGTCGACCAGAACCATACACAGCATTCCAAATACAGTTGCACCATAGATTTGTATGATGGCATTATGATATCAGCAGCTACATTTCAGTCCCTTTCCTAATGATCCCCTCAACTGACAGAGGGGTGTGTGTGTGTGTGATGGTGGGTATCAGGTCACCACACCCACTTTAGCCCATCACTTCCATTTGGGCCATGGCCTCTGCTGTGACACCCCGCCCCCCCCCCCCCGGAAGACCGGGCAAGGAGTGGGGAAGTGTTAGTCACCCCTGCCTTAAAGACTAACAAACATATTTTGGCATGAATCTGATGAAGCAGACTCTGGTCCACAAATGCTTACGACATTATGAATTTATTAATCTTTAATTTGCCACAGGCCTCCTGGTCATTAGTTTAATCAGTATTTTTAATCAATAACTTAGTCTCTTAAACACTTGGATCACTTGAAATGTATACTATAGCATAAATACACAATTCATGTCCCTTTAAAGTTTTTTAAAAAACCAGTTTCTGAAGCATTAAAAGATGTTTAGCTCTTTCTCTGCCCTGCTGGCTTAATCTTGAACACTGGAATTAAACGGGACAGTTTGAGCTCCCACCCATCCACAACTGCCCCCCAGCAGCTGCCATTGGAAATGATCAACAAGCAAAGCCTTAGCCATTTTGAGAACCACAGTAAGAAACTTCCTGTTTTGGTGTCCTAAAAAGAGTTGGATTTGCCCTGTTGGCAAAGTAGGGTGATCAGCACCAAGGTCAGGGAAAGTGGTGTCTGAATGGTGCAGCAAGACTTTCTAATGAACGTTAAGTAGAGCCTGCTGGATCAAGCCAACAACCCATCAGGGGCAGCATCCTGATCTCACAGTAGGCAACCAAGATTTGAGCACACTCTCGCACTCTGTGGCTTCCACCAATGAATATTCAGAAGCATTGCTGCCTCCAGCTGTGAAGGCAGAGCCATCAATAGCCCCCTCCGTCATGAATTTGTCTAATCCACAGTTTATCTAAGTGCTGCATGGGGAAGGCCCTTAGCTCAGTAACAAAGCATCTGCCTTGCAAGCAGACGGTCCCAGGTTCAATCCCAGCCGGGACTGGGAGAGGTTCCTGCCTGAAATCTTGGGTAGTTGCTGCTGGTCAGTGCAGACAATTCTAAGCTAGATGGACCATAGAATCATAGAATCATAGAGTTGGAAGAGACCACAAGGGCCATCGAGTCCAACCCCCTGCCAAGCAGGAAACACCATCAGAGCACTCCTGACATATGGTTGTCAAGCCTCTGCTTAAAGACCTCCAAAGAAGGAGACTCCACCACACTCCTTGGCAGCAAATTCCACTGTTGAACAGCTCTTACTGTCAGGAAGTTCTTCCTAATGTTTAGGTGGAATCTTCTTTCTTGTAGTTTGGAGCCATTGCTCCGTGTCCGCTTCTCTGGAGCAGCAGACCAATAGTCTCGCTCAGTACAAGGCAGCTTCCTGTGTTTCTGTCCTGTCCTGCCCCTGCTTCCTTTTATCTGTCCTGAATCATCTAACAGCCCGCTCCATTGGATGCCCATGAGTTCTAGTGTTATGAGAGAGGGCTGACCTGAGTGTAGTAGCTGGGGGTGGGGGTAGAAGGAGATGCAAAATGCCTTAGTTCCAACTGTGAATCACCCCCTCCCTTCACCCTGCCTGTTCTGCGCGTTTGCCAGAAATGCAGCTGTTGAGCGGGGGGGGGGGAAAGAAGAGGAAAATGGAAAACCCCTGAAGGAGCACACACAAAAGCAACATTTGAATCTATCACAACAACAATTTTCTTTGCAGTCAGATCCAAGCAGAGTGATTTAATCAAGCTCTCGCTCGTTCTTTCTTTCTCTCTGTATTTTAGGGGAAACTGGGGAGAATTATCTCCCTGAAATTCATCCCAGGTGAATGCATTTATGATCTCGTTTCCCTGACACAAATCTCACGGCGATGCAGTTGCCAGATCTGAGCGCCTCCTGAAAGAGGAGCTGTTTTGTTTTATTCAGAAGCCGCTGTCCCACCTCTCTGAAAGAAAATGTCACCCTTCCAGGGGCTTCCCTACAACACACTCAAGAGCTGTGATAGCAAACAAGGAGATGCAAGCAGAGGCAGAAAAGCAGAAAGAGGATCGAAATGTTGCTGATAGTTAAAAGCAGCTCCACAGCTGCAGGAAAGGACCATCGTGGTTGAGCAACAGGCAAGTGATGTTTTCCAAAATAATTGCCTTGCATCCAGGACTATTTCACACGAACAAAGGAGTTCCAGGGTTGGGTAACGAGCCAAAGGTCAATTAGGAGATGGGAGTTATGAATTCCTCGCTGGACTCCAGAGACCTGTTAGAAACTCCCCAGTCTGTCAAGGGTGGTTCTTAAATTCCTTTTTGTAGGTCAGGGCTGGGCTGGCATAAAGCATTTCATTGCCTAAGGCGAAAAATTCAGACAGGATTCCTCAGCTGTCATGCTCTTCCTTCTTCCTGTCCAGACCTGACTACAACCAGATGAAACCTCAACATCATCATAAGACTCCTTTGCTGATCCTGGCACCTGTTGCAGTGAAGGGGACTCGGGATAGACTAACAAATTCAAGTTGCAAGAAAGGAGATTCCAACTAGCCCTTAGGAAGAAGTTTCTGACAGTAAGAGCTGTTTGACAGTGCAACTGACTCCCTCAGAAGGGGGCAGATACTCCGTCATTGGAGGTTTTTAAGCAGAGGTAGGGTGGCCATCTGTCAGGGACTCTTGAGCTGTGATTCCTGCATTGCAGAGAGTTGGGCTAGATGATCCTTGGTGTCCCTTCTATGAATGTGCAGCTGGAAAGTCTGCTCCTTGGTGTGCTGGACAGCTCCCCAGCCTCACCAGGAGGGGTGGGAATCTAAGCCACAGTGTGACTGGTGGTGTTGGGATGGGACACCCACAAGGAAGCCCTCATGAACACGGTCCATCACCCGTTATCCCGCACAAGCCTCAGTGAGGTGAATGTTTTGCCACAGAATGGATTCCGCCTCGGAGAAGCCATTCTGCAAGCAGTGCATACAAGCTGAAAATGGATCTGCATGGTTCAGGTTGGCTTTGCCCAGAGAAAAGAATAGAACATTGTGATATACAGGTAATTGCAAAGTAAATGTGAGAATCCTTGTTTTACTAACACAATAGGCTCTCAGTGCAATTCACAGAGTGTTGCTGTCCTCAAGAGTTATGCCTGCTGAGTGGGAATACACTGCTGCTAATTCCCTTTTGAGAGCAAAGTGCTATGCAGGCAGAAAGAGCAACCACATCACCTGGTGATAATGCTTATACCAGTAGGATTCCACTAGCACAAGGTGGGGGGGGCTGGGTGGTGTTGGCAGAGTGGCAGAGGCAAAGGAGTGGGGCCTCATCTCAGTCCTAAGCTGTGGCTTTAGCTTCAAGGTAGGTTCAAAAATACACCTGCAGGAGAGGTGGCCTGTGTTGACACTCCCAGCAAAGTTGGTGAACAGTCCCAGAGAACACTGCATGAATGCCCCATGTTCATGCACACACACACCCTACACACCCGTCAACATGAAGGATAGGAGTCTAACTACTGCAGTCAATCACGGCCCTAGAAATATATAAGGTGCAGGTCTCATATCTCAAGACATGTGTTGTGGAGCTACATCACTCTCTGTCTATGTGTCTAAAGACACAGGGGTTGACATGCTGATTTTATGGAAGGGAACTTTTTTCAGACAAAGGGAATGCTTGGCCAAGCAAAAAAAAAAAAAGCACAATAATACTCAGATTATCCTATATACCTATTTGATAATAGAGTCCATCAGCCATTGAAAGCCTTTTGAGTTAGGGAGTGAATCTTGGTTAGACAGCAGATTTTTACCTGTTGCAATCACATGAAGAGAGATGTTTGTAGGTAAGGAAAATAGCAAAGTAGTTGATTTTTGGAAATATATGCTTGAATAGAAAAGTTCGAAGTTCCTAGTATAACTAGCTAGTCTACAGTAGAGCATGTCAGCCATGCTAGCTGCTTTGTTGTCTCAGAGGACATATCCAAGGTGACCTCTCATCTGGAGGTCTGAGAGAGAAGTGGAAGGACGATGACATAGTAAGCAGGAGGAAACATTAGTTGAAACATCAAAGAGCTAGGGAGGGCATTACTAGTGGTTAAATACATAAGGATAGTCTGGGAGTCTCGAGGTCCTTAACTCTGGCTGTCTTAACCCATGAGAGCCAGTATGGTATGGTGGTTGGGTGTTGGGCTAAAACCTAGAAGACCAGGCTTCAAATCCCCATTCAGCCATGAAGCTCACAGGGTGACCCTGGGCCAGTCACTGCCTCTCGGCCGAACCTACCTCACAAGGTTGTTGTGGGGATTAAGCGAGAAAGGAGAGAGCCATGTACACTGCCTGGAGGTCCTTGGAGAAAAAAGGTGGGATAGAAATGCAATATTGTGCAAGCTGAGCTGCACCCAAATTTCCATCATGAACAAAGAGAGTGAACCCCTCTAGAACAGGTGGTACACCAGTAAGGAGAACCATCCACTAGCAGCATCTCAGTCTTCTCTGAGTTAAGCTTCATCTTACTAGGCCTCATCCAGTCCATTATCATGACTGGGCAACAGTCAAGTGCCTCACAGCAAGGCACCAGCATACTAATGTCAATGCCTTCCGAAACTCCCTATGACCTTCTGCACTGCAGGAGTTTGGACTAGCTGATCCTTCCAACTCTACAATTCTGTGGTTTCTATGACATTTATGAGAAGCACCCCTTACAAATGAAGGGGCCCCACATGCTCCTGTCCTTGGCGAAAGACGTCCTGAAGCAGAATCCACTGCAAGTTGCACTCTTGCTCTTCATAGATTCCTTGTGCAGTTCTTTGGATAAGTTCAAATTAGCTGTGATTAAGCTAATTTCAAGGTAATTAACTTCAAAATATCTCCCCCTCCCTCCTTAAAACCCTAAGTGGCTGTTTATTAGGCACTGGAGAGGTATCCTAGAAAGTGACGTGATTAAAATCTGCTGGTGCCGCTAACAAAATGTGAATATTTTTTTATCCAATTAAATGGCATAATTAATAGGTGGTAACATAATAGCTTGGGTAGGGGGTTGCTCAAGATCCTTCCTCATGTCTGCAGCTCTTCTTCCTTCAGGGGAGAAGGTGGTGCCCCAAGCTAGCACCTTGGAGGGCTGCCCCCCAACAGAGGTCCAGCATAACTCCTGAGGGATGTGCTTGGGACCACAGAGCCCCCCCACAACACCCCATGTCTTGCTCTGGGTCAAGGCAGTAAGCAAGTGGTAGGTACTCGGCATGAAGAAGACAGAGAAACGTTACTGGGTGACAGAGAGAAGGTGGAACTGCTCAACATCTCCTTTGCCTCTGTCTTCACCCAAAATAAAAGCCCAACCTGGTGATAACAGAAAAAGGTCACTCTAGCCATCTCTCTCTGTGCTCAGGAGGACCAAATGAATGGCATTCTTCCCTAGAACCATCTGCACTGCTTCTGCCATGTTAGGATAAGGGGAACAGCAGCAAACAATAAATGCATCTGCCAACAACAACCTGATTCCAACCTGCTGCCAGGAAACATGAAGGGATGCCCCCAGTGGGCCCTGAAGACCCAGGGCATGGCCTCCTCCTGAGTACTGTTGTTTTCCAAGGCCAGGATTCAAGGTGACCCTCTGCACCCTTGGAGAAACAAAGGCTAAGTTGTCTTCTGCCTTTCATCTTACTAGGGCACAAAGCTCCTTGATAAAAGCCCAGCAGGTGCGTGGGGCTGGGGCGGAGGCATTTTGTAAGGCCGGCACTTTTAAAGAGATGCGCCTCTGTTCCCCCAGCTCTCTTCTCTCTCCCGCTTTGTACAAATAACTCTTCCTCACCAGCCGCTTTTGTGTTCAATTTCGCTGAACACTGAATGTCAACCTCCCGTTAATTGCTTCTCTCCCAGTCTTTGTGCATGCCATTAAAAAAAAAAAAATGCCACACATACAATTTTAATTTTAAAAGGCAACTTGTTTGTTTTATATTGAAATTACCCAGCCCGCTTTGGCCCACAGAAACAGCTGCACTCCCATTTACACATCTTTTAAAAAAATCTTTGTGATGATAAAAAGCAGCAGCAGTGAGAGAGAAAGAATAAAAAGGGGCAGAAAAATCCCAGTCCATAAAGAGAGAGAGAGAGAGAGAGAGAGAGAGAGAGAGAGAGAGAGTCCTGTGAGCAGAAGGGGAAATGGGGGTGGGGAGTTGAAACAGAGAGAAAGGCGCTTTTTGCCAATTTAGCCTTTTTGTAGGTTTTGGAGGGTCAGTCTGGATGGTGCCTTAAGTCTCTCTGAATATTTGGGGTCCTGTACCCAGTGAGGTTACGGGACGTGGGTGGCGCTGTGTGTTAAACCACAGAGCCTAGGACTTGCCGATCAGAAGGTCGGCAGTTCGAATCCCCGCGACGGGGTGAGCTCCCATTGCTCAGTCCCTGCTCCTGCCAACCTAGCAGTTTGAAAGCATGCGGTGCAAGTAGATAAATAGGTACCGCTCCAGTGGGAAGGTAAACGGTGTTTTCGTGCGCTGCTCTGGTTCACCAGAAGCGGCTTAGTCATGCTGGCCACATGACCCAGAAGCTGTACGCCGGCTCCCTCGGCCAGTAAAGCGAAATGAGTGCCGCAACCCCAGAGTCATCCGCAACTGGACCTAATGGTCAGGGGTCCCTTTACCTTTACCTTTACCTTACCCAGTGAGGTTAAAATCTGAGTAAAGGAGTTTGCTGAACTAGTCAGAAAGGTTTCTTTGTAAGGCAATGACCTTAGCTGGCCACATAAGTGTCCCCATCACAGGGCCAGCCCAAGACATTTTGACACCTGAGGTGAACCATGAAATGCCCCCTTCCCTTGGAAGATGAGGGAGTCTACATCAACAGCAGGGGGGAGGAGGTAAAAGATATGCATCAGAACAAGGCTGGGAGACCAGCAGCGCTTCCTATTTGCCAATAGGTGGTATTGGCTGGCGCTACCAAGGAGCCAGCAGATCTGGCCTCCAAGGGGCATGTTGCTGCTGTCACTGCTACCACTTCAGCAACAGGCAATGCATTCCTTGGAGGCTGGATCTGCTAACCCTGTGGATCCTGCCACCTGAGGCAGTTGCCTCATTTTGCCCCATGGGTGGGGCAGCCCTGCTCCATCAGGACCCCCAAAGAATGAGCTCAGTTGCAAGAGCTGCAACTAAGTAATGGTGCCCTCCAGGCTAATTGGTAGGCCTCTCTTCCCCATGCCTCACCAAACTGCTAGGTAGGAAAACAATGTGAGCTAAGATGGAAGCAGGCTGGAAGCTGGATACACAGAGACATGCTTGCTCTGTGCTGAATCCAAGGCTGAGAAGCAACATCTTTGGAGGTGTTAACACTGTGAGCCTTGTCCATCTTATGCTCAGGTTGTGTGTGTGTGTAAATAAAACCACAGTCTCTGCTGACCTTCATTCCAAGAAACCAAACCTGTGTATGCTTCTGGAACCCCTGAAGTCTCTCCCTACTCAGAGATTGGGGTGGCATATATAGCAGTATTTTTTATCTTGGGTAAAGATTCGTATATTTTGTGGAATAACACATGGAGGTATTCTGAGCTGAGGATTTCCTCAGCACCAACCCCCATCCCACAGCCTCATCCACTTGGGCTATTCCCCTCCCTGGATGTGCCAAAATCCAGAAGACTCCGCCTTCAGATCCAGCAAACCCACCCACCCACACCCCGCTTGCAAACATTGTTCTGGGCTTTCAAATCACAACACTGAAATTTAAGGGAAGGCAGCACAGACATTGAGGGTGATGGCAGGTCTCTCAAAGTGTTACATATTCAGTGGTCTATGTTTGCCTGAGTTTGAGTCTAGACTAAGGATTCTGAGCCCCTATGTTCTGATTCGATACATGATATCCAGTCACAGAACATTTCAGGATTTGGGCCTCTGCCATTGGCCCTTAAACTCTGAGTCATGATTCGCGGCTTGGAAGTTTAGACAGCCAATCACGTTGGGAGTGGGAGTGGCCCAGACCTTCAGAAATGTACATAAGCAGTTGCTTTGCCCCTGTTGTCCAGTTCTGTACATAGTTCAATAAAGGTTCTTGCTGTTGTCACTGTGTCTTGCCTCGTGGGAACTCACCTACACTTCACAAGGCACAGAAAGAATGAGAGGAAAGCAGTTCAGAACAGAACAGGAAGCAGAATGATGGCTGCAGAAGTTCCTTTAGCAATCCCTTCAGGCTTAACATAGGGGCGAGGGGCACAGGGAGTTCATAGAATCATAGAATCATAGAGTTGGAAGAGACCACAAGGGCCATCGAGTCCAACCCCCTGCCAAGCAGGAAACACCATCAGAGCGCTCCTGACATATGGTTGTCAAGCCTCTGCTTAAAGACCTCCAAAGAAGGAGACTCCACCACACTCCTTGGCAGCAAATTCCACTGTCGAACAGCTCTGCTGATGCAACTGCACTAAGGGGCATGCGGTCAGGGGTTCTTCTCTTCCTACAGGGCATGTGGAGGAGGGCCTGCTAAGCCAATTGTTTCTGCTGGTGGCTGCTATGCTACTATTCTTAGCAAACAAGCCAGAGTAAGAACTGGTCAGTCTCTAATGCCTGGCTTCCACTTCTTGACATAAACACACTTCCTTCCTCCAGGTGATTTTCAAGATGCTGAAGCATAATTACAGTACTTAGTTTTGGAGGATGTCTCCCACCCACTGCCATTTCAAAAGATCATTTAATTACTATTACAAGGAATTTGCTGAAAAACTGGGAAATGTCGTGGAAAACAGGTTGTTGTCATCCATCTGACTCGAGAGACAATGGTGTGTGCCTCCAGGGGTGAAGTCAAACTGCTGTGTTAGCAGCACTAAACTGACCTTCCTGGGCACAAGCCTGGGCAGGGTGTATGGAGCTCCTGGGCTGCCCAGATGACAAGACGCCACCCACTTGGCCTTGCTGATGTGGTCCAATGGAAAGCAGAGCAATATGTTTGGCACCAGCTTGGCTGCAGCGCTTCCTATTTCCGTGGGGAAAGTGTCTGATAGCAATTTTTCAAGCAAAGGAAGTTTTAAATGCAATTGCTAAACAAAAGCCTACTGGCAAAGATGAAGGTTCCATTGCAGCAATTAATCTATATTGGAAGATCAGAACAACCAAGCCAGAGCTACCTTTTATCAATTAAAGGTAAAGGTAAAGGTACCCCTGCCCGTACGGGCCAGTCTTGACAGACTCTGGGGTTGTGCGTCCATCTCACGTAAGAGGCCAGGGGCCAGCGCTGTCCGGAGACACTTCCGGGTCACGTGGCCAGCGTGACATCGCTGCTCTGGCGAGCCAGAGCCGCACACGGAAACGCCGTTTACCTTCCCGCTGGTAAGCGGTCCCTATTTATCTACTTGCACCCGGAGGTGCTTTCGAACTGCTAGGTTGGCAGGCGCTGGGACCGAGCAGCGGGAGCACACCCCGCTGCAGGGATTCGAACCGCCGACCTTTCGATCGGCAAGCCCTAGGCGCTGAGGCTTTAACCCACAGCGCCACCTGCGTCCCTACATTTTACCAATTAAAGGTGTGCAAATGGCACAGGTTAATACATTAGATCAGGCATCCCCAAACTCGGCCCTCCAGATGTTTTGGGACTACAAGTCCCATCATCCCTGCCCACTGGTCCTGTTAGCTAGGGATGATGGGAGTTGTGGTCCCAAAACATCTGGAGGGCTGAGTTTGGGGGTGCCTGCATTAGATGATGCCGCCAAGATCCTTAGAGATCTGAAAGTTGTGTATGGAACTACCAGCAAAAGGTCTCACAGAAAGTTGATTCAAAGCATCCACAAATTAAAATTAGATTCAAAGGCAGACTTTCTCAAAGATGTGAATGAGTTTACAGCACAACCATCTTAGGGACTCGACTCCAGATTTGTGTAGGGTTTTCATCTTAGCCCTTTCTTCTCCCCAAGATATCTTGCAAGGCAATGGGGTCTTAAGATCAGAGTTTTCCAAGATTAAACAGCATTGTGGGTCCAGTCTGAATTCTTTTGTGTTTTGTTTTAAAGTCTGTTGAATGCATTAATACATGGATATTTTATTCCCAGAGGGTTTCGTGTGAAGTTTAGTTGTTGTTGATGATGATGATGATGATGATGATGTCGTTGTTGCATTTCCCAGAAGTATGAGTCTATTCACAAATACAGTGCTACCTTGGGTTAATTCGTTCCGGAGGTCCGTTCTTAACCTGAAACTGTTCTTAACCTGAAGCACCACTTTAGCTAATGGGGCCTCCTGCTGCCGCCGCGCCTCCGGAGCACGATTTCTGTTCCCATCCTGAAGCAAAGTTCTTAACCTGAGGTAATATTTCTGGGTTAGTGGAGTCTGTAACCTGAAGCGTATGTAACCTGAAGCATATGTAACCCGAGGTACCACTGTAATGAACCCACAAAACTCAAATTCCAAAGCAGACTCACCTGGTTTGATCCAGGTGGATCACAACTATATAACCTGCAGTCTGATGGATTATTTTACAAGTCGGTCCAAGAGTTTCAGTGTTGCCTCCATTCCTGGTTTGGGTTTTTTTAAGTATCTGTCTTTTAAATTGCTACAAATTGGTAATCGAGCTGCCCACAGACTGGAACGGCCGGCTGGCAAGTGCAGCTCCTTTGCTGCTGCAGCCACATACTCTGAATTCAAACGCAGCAAGTCCCCCTGCCTGGTATGTCAGAGGAAGGAGTTCCAATGGGGGGGTCCTACACTAAAGCCCCCTTTCCAACATTGTGAGGGACAGACTTCCTTATAGGGATGCCCTTGCCTGCAGAGTTCAGGGCTTGGTGGTTTTTTTTTACTTATTTATTTAGAGCATTTGTATCTTGCTGTTTCCTAGTGGTGCAGCAATAAAACAGTTAGCACATTTGCAAAGCTAAGCAGGGTCTGGTATGGTTTCAAACTGGATGGGAGACCATGTGTTGAGATTCCTGCATTACAGGGGTTTGGACTAGATGACCCTCGGGTCCCTTCCAACTCTACAATTCTTTGATTCTATCATTCTTCAGCCGCAAAGCCTCCTACATACAATCAAAACAAGACAGTTCCTACCTGCTGGCTTACAGTCTAAAAAAGAAACATGACACACAAGGAAAAGGGGACAAGGAGAGAAGAGGAAAACCCAAAACTCGGGCACCAATTTCCCATAAGATGCATCTGTTCAGCCACGTTGAGGTGGGGCCATTGGACATTGGTTTGATAGCCTGTGGGCTGCTGGGCAAGACATGGAGAAGCCAGCTTGGAGCACTGAAGCCAACGAATGCAGCCACAGCAGCAAGAAGTTGGTTTCCTTTATAGCAGCAGCAAAGCCTCCAGCGATTGAAAAGAAACATCTTTTGCAGAGCGTCAGTGGGAAGAGGAGGATTCTATGGCACAACAGAGCCACCCAGTGGTTGCTTTCACCATTGCAGTTTCCCTGGGCTTTGACATCCATTGACTTCACTGGAGGGAAAAGCGCAACACAAACACAAGCTGTAAAGCATAGGAGCCAACTCCTAGAGGCTGAGGTTCCTTCGGATCCCCCAATCAGGCTCTTCTTGTGTTCAAAGCTTTACATCCCTCCAAAACTCTCTCTGGGATAACCTTTAGATACGTCCTGGTTGGATCTGTTTTCTCTCCCTATATTTTTTAGAATCTTTCTGAGCATTCAGCCAACAAATGACCTTCACTTCATGTTTGTTTTGCACCAGTGTAGTAGTTAAGAGTGTTGGGCTAGGGCCTGGGAGAGAACAGGGTTCAAATCCCCACTCGGCCATGAAGCCCACTGGGCCATTCGTTGTCTCTCAGCCTCAAATACCTCACAGGGTTGCTGTGATCATAAAGTGAGATGTTCGCCTAGTTCAACCTCCTGCAATGCAGGAATCACAGCTAAAGCATCCCTGGCAGGTGGCCATCCACCCTCTCTTTTAAAACCTCCAATGAAGGAGAGTCCACCACCTCCTGAGGGAGCCTGTTCCACTGTCAAACAGCTCTTGCCACCGGGAAGTTCTTCCTAATGTTTCCCTGTTATAAGTTGTTCCACAAATCAATAAATTTGTAGATCGGTTTTGCCAGTCCCAAGTCTCCCATGTGCTTCATCTAATTCTTACAACAACATTGCAAGGTATGTCGGGTGGCCCAGGTAAGGTGGGGGTAAGTGGCTGAAAAAAGAGTGGGTTACCAAAGGCCACCAACATTCACTATGGTGCCAGAGAGACAGGAGGATGAGTGGGGTTTCTGTGGAAGAAGAAAGAGGACAACTCGTCACGGGTGGAGGCGTGAGAGGGCAATGCTCTGTTCTTCCCACTTGCTTAGACATGCAAGTCAGAGATGTGCTGGCTGGTGCTGATGGGAGTTGTAGCAGACCATCTGTTCCACTAGGTGGCAGGCTATGAGCATCTGTCCGTGCCATTGATTTCCCTTCATTTTATTTGCTAAACTAGAAGCAGATCCCCACTACACATTCAAAGCACGTTTAAAACACATGGCTTCATATATATATATATATATATATATATATATATATATATATATATATGGAAGTTTAGAATTACAATTCCCAATGTCCTTAACAAACTAGGATTGTTTGGGGGAAGTCCTGTGTTTGAAATGTGTGGTGTGGACCTGGCCTTAGAACTTGTCAGTGGCCTTTCTTGCAACATCCCATATGAGGACAAGTGGGCTTTATTTTAGCTGAGGGTCCTTGTGCATCTTCCCTTTTTTATTGGAACTCAGTGCAAAATGAAAGCAACAAGCCAGAGGAAAGAGGCCACAACGCGTGACTCAGCACTTTGCTGTGCAACATGACTAAGCAGTTTCTGAGCTCATAAAAAGTTCCTGAGGTGTTATCAGTGCCATCCAGAAAACCCCAGATTTAAAATACAGCCCCAAAAAAGTGTTCAGTATTCCTGACGTCATTCTCGATACTGAGCTGCCCTTTTATGGCTCACTTACCCAAAGTGGGAAAATGACTTTACTGAAGTGTAGGTTGTCAGCTTGGTTGTTGGTTGGTTGATTAGTTTATTATTTCATATATATCCCACCATTTTCTCCAAGGAGCTAAGGTGGCATACATGGTTCTCCCACTCCCCACAACAACCCTGTGAGGCAGGTCAGGCTGAGAGGCTGTGACTGGCCTGCAAGGTCACCTAGTGAGTTTCATGGCTGAGGAAGGATTCAAACTCTGGTCACTTGGGTCCTGGTCCAACACTCTAGCCACTGTACCACACTGCCTGGTGGCCTCTGTTCCTCTGCCATTAGACAGCAGCTTGACCTGCAGGCATGAGCAGGTGATGATGCTTCCCTCCTGTCGTGCAATGGGTCAGTGTTTGAGCCCACCCAGGGCTGGCTGTGGGCAGGATCCTTACATTGTGTATGGGGTTGGACTAGATGACCCTCAGGATCCTTTCCAGTTCTACAATTCTATGAGTCTATGATTCATGTCTATTCACCATCTGATCAGTCAGCAATGTAATTGCGATGGCAGAGATAGGGTGGGGAGAGGAGAGGAGAGGTGAGGTGAGGATTCTTCCCCGTGACAAACTCACCACCTGTCACTGACGTCAGGGGGATAAATCTTACCCAAGCCATGTGGGTATTTTGCCCAGTAATCATTTGTAATGCCATAAAGAGAAAAGTATAGAAGCGCCCTTGTTTGGGGCCTGATGAAAAAGACCTCAAGGCAACCCAGAGAATCAATTGTTTAAAAGAAGTGAGGAGACAAACTCATTAGTCACATTAGGGCATCAAGAGCAAATATCCCACTGAAACAAGAATTTTTTTGTGGGGCAGCCTTTCTGCGCTAAGGGATCTGTATGAGCCAACTTCCACTTTGCAGTGCCTTTTAACAAGACCAGGTGAGCACACCAGCACAGATGAACTTGCTACTGCTCCCCTTCAGTCATATGATACGTGCAAATATGGACATACACTCATGTTCTCCATTGACGTGCGCCGTGTGTGGCAAGAGTCATGGTTCGTCACGCCTAGCCTATAAGCAAATTGGAACCCAGACAACGGGAAAGAGCTTAAGAATCAAAGACACGGCAATTAATATACACATTGATTAGCAAACAACTTTCAAACAGAAACCAGCAGCTCAGCTCCAGCTGGGGCGTTGGGAGGTAAGAAGAGCCACTTGCCAGTTATGGAGAAAGCTGGGGGCTAAGAGTCGCCAGGTATTTGAATGAAGCCTGAGTAGTATAGGCATGGGGATTGGAGGCAGAGAACTGTAGAGTTGAAGGAACCTCAAAGGTCATCTAGCCCAACGCCCTGCATTGCAGGAACCACAACTAAAGAATCCCTGAACTAAAGAAACCTCTGTTTAAAGACCTTCAATGAAGGAGAGTCTTCCGTCTTCTAAGGGAGTCCGTTCCACTGTCAAACAGCTCTTGCTGTCAGAAAGCTCTTCCTTCAGTTTAGTCAAAATCTCCCTTCTTATCATTTGAATCCATTGGTTCAGATCCTATCCCCAGGAGCAGCAGAAAATAAGCTTGCTCCAGCTTCCATGAGATAGCCCTTTCTATAGTGGAAGGTGGCTCTCGTGCCTCCTCTCAGTCTCCTCTTATCCAAGCTAAACATACCCCAATCCCTCAACTGTTCTTCATAAGACTTGGTTTCCAGACTCTTGGTCACCTTGTTCACCCTCCTCCACACACCACTGAGCCTCTTGGGCTTGCCGATCGGAAGGTCGGTGGTTCGAATCCCCGCAACCAAGTGAGCTCCTCTTGCTCTGTCTCAGCTCCTGCCAACCTAGTAGTTCGAAAGCACACCAGTGCAAGTAGATAAATAGGTACCACTGTGGCAGGAAGGTAAACAGTGTTTCCATGCACTCTGGTTTCCATCACGGTGTTCTGTTGCACCAGAAGCAGTTTAGTCATGCTGGCCACATGACGCGGAAAGCTGTCTGTAGACAAACACCGGCTTCCTCGGCCTGAAAGTGAGATGAGCACCGCAACCCCATAGTCGCATTTGACTGGACTGAACCGTCCAGGGGTTCTTTACCTTTTCCTTTTACACACCTTCCTGCTTGTCTGTACCTTTCTTAAACTTGGGTGCCCAAAACTGGACCAAGGATTCCAGAGGGAATCTGGAACCTGACCAAGGCAGAATAGAACAGTATGATTAAGATAAGATTTGGGTTTGTTTGTTTTTATATTTCTATTCCACCCTTCCTCTCAAAGGAGCTCAGGGTGGCAAACACAGGCAATAAAACAATCAAAACATCTAAAAACACTTGCGGCTCCTAGTCCAATGCTCTAACTATGTACTAAGTCACACTGGCTTTCAACTTTTGAAGTGCAACCAACTAGCCACAGTAACTATGCTGTGCCTTCATAGCTGGAGGTGTAAATCCCAGTTGCTGGAAGCCATGGGAGAGGAGAGGGCTGTTGTGCTCAGATTCTGCTTATGGGATTCCCACAGACATCTGGGTTACTCACAGTGAGAGGAGGATGCCTGACTAGATGGGCCATTTGCAGACCCTCCATGTGTCCCTTTTTCCAAGAAACAGTCCCGGATTTACAGAAGCCATCCAAGTTTCTAATTTGATCCCAGAATGTCCTGCTTTTCCTTAGGATGTCCCTGTTTTCATAGGAGAAATGTTGGAGGGGATGGAGCTATGCACCCCCCGAGCCAAGGAGATAAGTAAATATACAACCTTTAGAAGACATCTGAAGCCAGCCCTGTACAGGGAAGGAAGGTTTTTAATGTTTAACGTTTGATTATGGGGCTCCCCCCTGTTATTCCGTTTTTAATTAAGTCATATTTGCAACAACAAATATTTCTACAAAGGGGGGAAACTGCACAGCACAAGACAGAATTCCAGCCCTGAAAAAGTGGTAGGTTGGTAGGAAGAGGCTATTCTGACGCTCGAGAGCTTGATGCAAGATACAGAGGCATGCTGGTAAGATTGGAGCTGCTTCTCTTTACAGGCCCAGTTTGGTCCTCCTCCAGGGTCTCCTTTGGGAGTTGTACCTGATTTTATTGCCAGTTTCCATGTGGATCTATTGAGCAATGGGCCAGTTCTGCTTCTGCTTCTTATCGAGAAACTGCTTGATCTTGAACGTCTTGTGGGAAGACATACTCAAGCTTCACTAACTGCTCACCACAATGGCAGCAGACGAAAAAAGACACTTGATTACGTTTTTATATATGTTGAAAGCCACACAGAGTGGCTGGGGAAAACCCAGTCAGGTGGGCAGGGTATAAATAAAATGATTATGATGATGATATAGGACGTCCCTATTTTCATCAGAGAAATGTTGGAGGGTATGTATTTGCCTGATCCAGCAGGGTTGGTCTTATGTTCTTATGACCAAGGAGAGGCAAGGCCTTTGCTGAAGAGGTGAGTTGTGAGAAGGCAGAGGAGAAAGGCCTTGAAGCCTGTCTTCCAACCCCACCACCAAGCATGGCACTATCCATGGTACCTCTTGATCTTTCCCATCATGTGTTGAAGTCTGTGGTCAGCAGATTGTTGTCAGTTCCCCAGTGAGGTTGGATGCTTTGTTTTCGTTCTCTGTGTCCCTCGACAATGGCTGTATGTTTGAGCTCTGCAAAGGGGATTTCCAATGCAGCAAGTGGACTGTAAACACACACAGAGAGAGGGGAAGCGGAACAGCCACAGCCTGGAAAGCAAAGCAAACCTCAGCTACTGCTGCCCTGTGCCCACAAAAGGGGAATATTTTTTCCTGTGTGTGGTGGTGTGGATGTGCTTGTATCGCAGAGTGTAACTAGGCTGCCAAGTTCACTGTCTTTACAGGGTGTAGAGGGGACTATTTTGCATAAATAGATTCATGGTGATTTGTTTTTCTCTCTGCCACAGGTTTACTGGAGAGGGTAAAATGCAGTGCTGTCATCTGGGTGTAGGACTAGGACCTGGGAGGCCAGGATTCAAAATCCCCATTTGTCACCCTGAAGCTCACTTGGGTGGCCACAGGCCAGTCACTGCCTCTCCGCCTAGCCTACCTCATAGGGTTGTTGTGAGGATTACGTGAGGAGGGAGAGAATCGTGTATGCCTCCTTGAGTACCTTGGAGATAAAGGTGGGATAGGAATACAAGAAATGGGACACAAATGCAATGAAGTGAGAGAAGAGGCCTCCTGAGTGCATTTTCTTGCACTCCTTGCCATGAGAGTGGGATCCTGGGACAGGCACATTATCCTCCATGTGATATCGGGGAGGCTTTGCTGCTGGGAATAGACTGCTACTTCCACCCACCTGTTCTAAGCACATTAACCAAAGAAAGGGTGCGAGGAGGGTCCTGCTTTGGGCATGTATCACATAAAGATGCTTCTGTACAGAGGTGCAGATATGACTTCCTCCTCAAACCCAGCCTGAAGGTTCTGTAATGAGTGCCCTAAAGGTAAAGGTAAAGGTACCCCTGCCCGTACGGGCCAGTCTTGACAGACTCTGGGGTTGTGCGCCCATCTCACTTAAGAGGCCAGGGGCCAGCGCTGTCCGGAGTCACTTCCGGGTCACGTGGCCAGCGTGACATCGCTGCTCTGGCGAGCCAGAGCCGCACACGGAAACGCCGTTTACCTTCCCGCTGGTAAGCGGTCCCTATTTATCTACTTGCACCTGGAGGTGCTTTCGAACTGCTAGGTTGGCAGGCGCTGGGACCGAGCAGCGGGAGCGCACCCCGCCGCAGGGATTCGAACCGCCGACCTTTCGATCGGCAAGTCCTAGGCGCTGAGGCTTTAACCCACAGCGCCACCTGCGTCCCTACTCACAGCCAAAATGTCCCTATTCACAGCCAAATGTGGACAGGATTAGACACCACAGAAGCTGCACCTCAACAAATCATTATATGAGCCTGGTGTCGCAACTCAGAGAAAGTGAGAACGCCGGAGGGTGCAACACATAGTTGAATTCTTCTGAGAATTATAGGGACAGAACTACCTAAATTGTATAGAAGTTTATTATGTATGCTATTACAGCAGCAAGAATGCTACTTGCCCCAAAGTTCAAAGAAGCAGAAGTCCCAGCAAAGGAAGAATGGATACAAAAACTTATGGAATATGCAGAAATGGCAAAACTTACCGGAAGAATAAGATATCCAGGTTACAAACTTTTGATAAAAGGATGGAAATAGCTTATTGAATATTTACAGATAAAAACATTGGCAGGATTATTGTAATAACCTGCAGTTTCATAAGAGTATATATTTAAAGTAGATAATTAAACAAGCAAATTAAATGAAGTTGGATAAGGAGAAAATATTAAAAAAATAAATTTAAGGAACCGCAGGGAAAGAGGGAAGGAAGTCAAACTCTGAAATGTTAAATTGATTGTCAAACTAATGAAATGTATAAACTTGAAAAGTATAAATAAAATTTTTTAAAAGAAAAAAAGAATTACGGAACTCCTTGTCACAGGAGGTAGTGATGGTCTAGCCAAATTCATGGAGGAGAAAGCAGTCTTGACCACTAGGCATGATGGCTATGCTATGGAGGCAGCAATGCTTCTGAATGCCAGTTTCTGGAAACCACAGGAGGGAAGAGTGCTGCTGCATTTGAATCCTGCTTCTGGGCATCTGGTTGGCCACTGGGAGAACAGGATCCTGGACTAGTTGGGCCATGGACCTGATCCAGCAGGCACTTACATTCTTACGGACCTTTCTTGCCCTTGAACACCAGGAGGAAGAGGTGGAAGAGGCACATTTTAGAGCTGCCAGCAGCCTAGGAGGGGAGAATTCCCTCCTGGCTTGGCTTTTGTACCTTCAATGGCAGCTTGATGTGCAAAGATCAGCATCAGGGGAAGGCTTTTTGCAGCATGGAAACATTATCAGCTTCTGATGTCTGCAGCTCGGGCAGCTTTGCTCTCTCCAGGAAAGTGCAGGATCTAGATGGGTCCTCCCAGCTCAGCAAGCAACTGAGCAGACAAGCTGGTGCCCATCAAGGCCAGTTTCCCCAGGGCAACCCTGACTACAGCTCCTGTCTCCTGGCAGAAGGACTCAGCTGAGAGAGAGAGACAGGTTAGTGCTGTAAGTGGAGAGGAAAGGCCCCGATTCAGGCATTCCCACACATGGCTCAGCATGTAAGTTCCCAGGGCTCACTGGAGGCCAAACACGCCATGGCAAGGAGGAAATGGAACCAGGAGCAAAGGGTGCTTGGCTTGGCCTTCAAAGAAACCAGGAAGCAGAGGAGGCTTTTCATGAACAAGCAAATTGCCGCTATTTACATTTTAGGCAAATACTGCTCATTGCAAAAGCCGATTTGCATAGCGAGGCCAGGTGTTCTCACAGAAATCCTGCCCCAGCACCCACCGGGAGGCTGTGTCACAATCCTACCAGGTGCTGGAAGGAGACAAAAGGCAGCAGAACTATTTGAACACAGAAAAGAGTCAGGCAGGCAGCTGAGGGAAAGGATGGAAGCTCACTTTGTGCCTCAACTTGAAAGCAGCAATTGTTGGAACTATTTTTTTTCCTCCTCCTCCCCCCCCCCCCGTGCCTTTATTTTAACTTTCTTTAGCATTATTAACAGCCCCAAAGTAAATAGCAAGGAATGGCATAATACCATATACAAAGCAAACAAAAAATAAATCGTAACAGAAAGAAATGGTGACACACCAATTTATCTCAAGACATTTCCCAAGCTGCCATGGCTAGTAAATGATGAGCATCTAAGTCTGAAGCCTAGGAAATAAAAGCCCAGCAGATGACATAAAAGCTTTCTGGATCCTCCATCCCCCTGGAGACACACAGTTTATGTGTATTTTTTCCCCACAACAGCCAAAGTCCATAACAACACAGAGACAAATGCAGATTTTTCAAGGGCTATTGAAATCCTAGCTGTGGCTAAGGACTCATCCACATTTTTGCTTGCCCTGTGCCTAGAAAAGCACAGGTCTGAGCAGTTTTACCTTTGCCCCTCCACTTCCCCCTGGAAAACCCACTCTTTAGTACTAAATTGGAACAAACGGCAACCCACAGAAAACCCAGTTGCCATTTGTAGCAGGGCAAAAGCTCTTTAGCAAGACACGCTTTCATGTCGTCCATCTTGTTGGAATTAGGTTGAAACAAAAAGGAAGCTGCATCCCCTGTCATTGCAGATGGTTTTCCATGAAAGTCCCCCACTCCTCTTCTGGATACGGGGTGGTCTTGCCAACAGAGTTGTGTGGTGCTATTCCTGGAAAAAGAGAAAAGAAGCCTGGATAGACACTTCTCATTTCCAGGGGCCGACATCAAAGGCCCTTGCAGCTTTCCCTATAGCTGAGCTTATGCCAACCTGTATAACTCAGCTGGTTAGAGCATAGTGCTGATAACGCCAAGGTTGCAAGTTAAGTCCCTGGATGGGGACAGCTACATATTCCTGCATTACAGGGAGTTGGACTAGATGATCCTAAGGGTCCCTTGCAACTCTACAATTCTTTGATTCCATGGTTGAGAAAGCTGTGGCATAGGCCCCATTGAAATCAGTGGTCACCTGCATCCATTCATCTCAGTGAGACTTTGACCCACTAGATAACATCTGGTGGGTTTTGCCATAAATTCCTAGCAACCAGCAACTTCTGGTGATCAGGCACTAGGGCTATTTCCAGCCAAGTTACCTGGGGATTGATTGATTTCATAGGATCCACTGATTGGCTGAAGACATTTGGCCTGCTTTGGATACAGAAGGTCCAATCAGGACAGATAAAGGGAAGTTTTTCAGACATCACATAGTTAAAACTATGGAACTCATTCCAACAGGAAGCACTGATTTGGATGGCTTTAAAAGAGGACTGGTCAGATTCATGGAAGAGGCGAGGGCTATCATTGGCTACTAGCCATTATTGCTATGCTCTGCCTCCATAACTGGGAGGCACAATGCTTCTGAATGCCAGCTGGAGGGGAGAGGGCTCTTGTGCTCAAATCCTGCTTGTGGGCTTCCCATTGGGGCATCCAGTTAGCCACGGTGAGAACAGGATGGGCAATGGGCCTGATCCAGCAGGCTGCTCTT
Organism: Podarcis cretensis; assembly: GCF_951804945.1. Classification (NCBI taxonomy): domain Eukaryota; kingdom Metazoa; phylum Chordata; class Lepidosauria; order Squamata; family Lacertidae; genus Podarcis; species Podarcis cretensis. Next base: position 36,760,590 of record NC_137177.1, read on the forward strand.
ATGTTCTTACGTTCTAATCTCTGGGTAGGGCTGGGAGAGATCCCTGCCTGAAACCCAGGAGAGCTGCTACCACTTAGGGTAGCCAAAAGTGAGCAAGCTAGATTGAGGGTCTGGTTCCCTAGTGCAGCTTCCATTGTTTCCATTGCACCACCTGGTCATCTGGCTTCATGTGTTGTGTTGTAGTTAAATATCCACCCGAAATGCATAAGTTAAAGTACGGAATGGTTCTCTTTTTTCCTCATTTTCCCCACCCCACCTCCCCAAATCTCTGTCTGCAGCCCTTCATTCCTAAGCAAATGCTTCCAGCTAAACTCCTGGGGCAAAGCATCGAACTTATGCCTGCCTCTCCCGCCTGCACTCTTGCTGAACTCATGCTGTGATTCGTACAAATTTAATCACATCTGCCTAGCAAAATCAATTCCACTCGAAGGAGTCCAAGCTTGTGCTTCTCTGCACCAGTATTAATACCGTGGAGAATCTCTGTCTCCTGAAATTAAGCACATGCAGAAAGAGCTTCACAGAGAGAGAGGCGGAGCATCTGTGTTTGGGGGCAGAAGACCAGTGGATGGGGTGGCTGCATATGAAAGGGTCTAACTCTTTGCGTGGGGGCTGCAATCACAAACCCACATGTACCAAGGAGGGACTGGCAGGAAAGTCCAGCAGAACACATTCAGGATTGTAACATAAGTGGGATATATCTCTTGCATTTTTATGTCTACTGTACTTACTTATTTATTACATTTATATCTCACCTTTCCTCCAAGGAACTCAAGGAAATTCCCCTCCTCATTTAATCCCAACAGCAATCCAGTGAGGCAGGTTAGGCTGAGAGGTAGCGACTGGCCCCGAGGTCACCTAGTAAGCTTCATGGTTTAGTGGGGATTCGAACTCTAGTCTCCTAGGTCCTAGTCCAACACTCTAACCACTACACCACACTGGGTGTAGTGTGGCCTCTATTAGCTTCCCCTCCTTTGCCTGTCTCACACACTGGAGTGGCAGAAGCTTTTCTGTGAAGTTTGTTTGTTGCATTTATATTCTGCCTCTCTACCGCGGCACCCAAGGCAATTTACAATCTGAAATAAACAAATGCTACAAAATATTCTCAGGCCCTAGAAGCTCCCTGCCCTAGACTTCCTCACTTCTGCCTCCCCCAAGGGCAGAAGTAGGAGCCCTGGGCAAGGTTTGGGAGAAGCTGCAGGGGCACATATGGATCTACATCTCCCCCCCCCTCCCCACCCTGCCCCCATTTCACTCTCCTTTCTGGCAGGAGGGCGGGTGGGTATTACTAACTTGTTGCCTTTCTATCCCACTTATCCTCCAAGGAGTTCAAAGTGCTTCTCCCCCTCCTTGTTTAATCCCCATAACAACCCTGCGAGGTAGGTTAGGCTGAGAGTGAGTGACTGGCCCAGTGGTATTCATGGCAGAATAGGGATTCAAACTCTGGTCTTTCCCAAGTCCCAGTCCAGTACTCTAATCACTATGCCATGCTGCCTTCTCTTTGGTCAGCTGGGCAAAGATACATGCAATCAGGTGGTTATGATGATGTAGTTAGGACGCCCAAGGTTGCTTTCTCTGAAATGCTATGTATTGCACATGCAACACCAGCAAAACAAGCACAACTGTATAGTCTGGAGGGGTTGGAACAATTCCCCTGTGGAGAAGCTACAGCATTTGGGCCTTTTTAGTTTACAGGCAAGTGTATAAAGTGTATGATAATTATGCTGCTTTCAACAGGCAGGGAGTTCCTAAGTGTAGGTGCCTGCCATCACACTAAAATATTGATTTCTTACAAATGTGGAGCAGGAATTAAGGGGCATCTTTAACAGCATCAGAACGAAGCAGTTGAGTGGGCACATGTGGGGCAAGGTGATCTCGCAGGCAAACTGGTCCCAAGTTGTTATGGGATTTATATACGAATAGCAACATTATAAAGAGTTGCATTTACTGATAATCTTGTTTTGTTCTCGTGGTAAACAGCTTGGAGATTTTGTTTTGCTTTCACTATCAAGTGGTGTATAATTTTACAACCTAAGCAATGACCATTGCGGCTCAGGCAGGCGTACTAGGCCCTCTCCCTCCGCACAACAACCCGGCGAGGTGGGCTACGCTCTCGACAGAGCCAGGAGCTGCGGCCGCCGCGGGAACCAGCTCGAGTCGCGCCCGCGAAAGTGGCAACTCCGCGCGGCGCTGCCAGGCGGCCATGGGTCCCCCGCGCGTCCTCGCTGCGCGTCGTCGGAGGAGCTGGAGGCGGAGCCGGGGCGGACCGGGGAGGAGGGCGGTTCAGGAAGCGGCAGCCGGCTCCTCCCCGCCTCGCCTCGCCTCGCCTCTCGGCTGCCAGCAGCCCGGCGCCCTATAAAGCACCAGCCACGGCCGGCCCCGCATCGGCCCCATGGAGGAGCGCGCGGGCCCCGCCGAGCTGGAGAGCGAGAAGGAGGGGAAGAAGCGGCGGCGGGGGCGAAGTGCCGGGTAGGGAGCCCGCTTGGCCGGGCGCGGAGGCGGCGCCCTCTACCCCCGGCCTGGCTTTTGTTTTGTTTTGCGGGGGGGGGGGGCGGACAATCCAACTTAAATCCAGGGTGTCCTGGAGGGGCGATCCAGCTTTAAAAGGGTGTCCTGGAGCGGCGCCCCGGTGCGCTGCCTCGCCCCCACGGTGGTGGAAACGGGGCGCTTCCTGCCCCGCGCCCATCACCGCGGCGGCTGGTCTGGCCGGGGCTGCGTCAAGGTCACGAGCGCCGGCAGGTGACAGCGGAGGGGGTGGGGAGCGAGGCCGCGCCCTCGGCTTCCTTAGGCGGAGCAGGAGTTGAACTCTGCCCCCCGCGCGTCTCCGTTGGGGGCGAGGAGCGATCGGGGGCGACTCCCCGCCCCCCACTCCGCTCAATCCTCCTTGTTGAGTGACCGAGGCGGGGCGGAAGTGGCGAGTTCCTGGGTCCAGGCGGAGCAGCCCTGGCTGGAGGTGCCTCCTGGATCGAGGTTAGGGAAAGCACATGACTGGGAAGTGGGCGAGATTCTTTAGTGGGGCTCTGCTGCCTGTTTCTGTCCCATGGAGCCTCCTGCCCCCCAGGCTTGAGTTGTGGCTAAGCAGTCAGGAGTGCTCCAGCCTGGACCTCCGACTCCCTCCTGAAGTCTGGCTGTAACAGCTGCTCTCTTTTCCTTTGCAGCTCTGGCATGTGAATGAGGAACAGATTCTGCCCAGAGGAGAAAAGGATGAACTTAGGCGGCCTTTCCACCGCCCCTCAGGGTGGCTTTGCCCACTGGCCTGAGCCTCTGCCCTTAGCGAAGTGCCTTGGTGGCAGTGGGCAGGAGGAGCCTGTAGGGAGCTCCATGCAGGAGAGTGGCTACCTGAGCCTGAAAGGCCCAAGCCCAGAAGAGTCTGACGCAGAACTGGAGTCGTGGAGCTCCTTGGAGCAGGACACCACCGAAATGCAGATGAAGGTGGACTTCTTCCGCAAGCTGGGCTACTCCTCGGAGCAGATCCTGGCTGTCCTCCAGAAGCACGGCCTGAACGCTGACACCAACACAGTCCTCGGGGAGCTGGTCAAGCATGGGATGGCCACGGGGGAGAGGGACCCTGCTGAGGCGCCCCAGGACGCCCCCGAGGCACCGCTGGTCCCCCGAGGGGGTGCAGCAAACCAGAGCCCCACCCGGGCCACTCCTCTGGAGGGAAAGGACGGAGAGAACTTGCGCCCCATCGTCATTGATGGGAGCAACGTGGCCATGAGGTAGGGCCTTGTCTGTGGTGGCTCGTTCCCTCCCACGTGGGAGGTGCTTGCTGGGACTGTGGTGCCTGCCTTGCAGGGGGTTGGACTAGATGGCCCTTTGGGTCCCTTCCAGTTCTATGATCCTATAAGCAGAGAGTGACACCTTAAATGCCCAACCTGGCTGTTCTTTTTAAGCCCAGATGTCAATATTCTAGGGAGCGGCCTAGTTCTTTGCCTATCCTCTCCATCTCTGTGTACTTTCCCTCTGTAGTGGTTTCATGACTGACTCGTGGGGCGTTGACAGAGCTTGATGTCACATGGCTCTGAAAAGCAGGGTGTTTGTTGGGTTTTTTCACGCTGTCAAGTTCCTTCCTGTGCCTGAGGAAAGTGGGCAGGCCTTCTCTCCTTCTGACCATGAAGAGGATCTTCTGTGCAGTGATGGGGCAAGAGTTGTTATTGTGGCGCTTGGAACTGGTGGGAGGGGGCAGAGGTTCTGACCTGCTCCTCTTCCAGCCTCCAGCCATATGAAAGGCCTCAGGCGCAAGGGAGATTGCTCAGGACCCGTGTTGCACAGCTGGCAAGCCATGCTCTGCTGTTTTGCAAGAAATAAGCCGCTTGAGAACCAACACGTCCACCTCCTTAAGCAAGGGGAGGGCCTCGTGCTACAAGTTTGTATGTTTTTGTTCCTCTCACTGTGGGCAGGATCCTCTGCCTTGCTGTGAGGGAAAGGCCTGTGTTTGTGTGTCCTGTTTTGTCCAGAGGGCAAGATCCTGCCCTGTATAGATATGGTGGTCTTATATTTATGTCCTTCTTGTCAGCTGAGGTGGTCTCCCCAGTTTGACGATAAAATCCAGGCAAAGATTACAATGGGGATCTGATGTGTTGTGGTGTGGTGCGTGGTTATTGTATCATATCTTGTCCCCTGACAGTGGGTGATACAATCCAGGGGTCTCTGCTGCTGAGGGATGGGGCGGAAGCAGCTGCAGATGGGGAGTGGAGAGGAACTGGTGGCAAAGATGTCAGCCTCCTGAAACAGCAACCCTTCCACTGAGAGGAGAGTTACCTAACTTTTTTTGACATTAACTTTCAAGCCCAGGAATCTGCCTGGCAAGTTAATTTTACTCCAGGGTTAAAAGAGGTGGTGGCAGCATACAGGTTGCTTGTTCATGCTTTCACAGACAAGTTGGAACACTGATTTCTGGATTTCTATGACGGAATTATGCTTCTAAGGAAGCATCTGACCAAGCAGGTTCCCTGCTCTATAGTGATCATTTCTCTCTTGTGGTTGTTGCTTATCTAAAAGCTGTGATTTGATTTGATTTGATTTGATTTCAAAGGGGTGCAGCAGGTGGAGGGGGGGTGCTTCTCAGGTGGAAGAGGCAGCAACTGTGGGTAGGAAGGCCAGGTTCCCCCTGCAGGAGTTCTGGGCGGGTCTTGGGACAGATTTGTCCTTGCTAGTTTGCTTGTTTTAACCCACCCACCCCGCCTGCAACCTTCCAGTTATTAAGAGAGCATAAAACACTGGCCTCAAAACTACCCTTTGTGCTGATTCATAAGTTTCCAGGGCCCAAAATGTACCTGCCCCTTTCCCAGAAGCACCTCAGGGCCACTGCAGAGGGGGCCTGGATGTAGCCCCTCTCTTGAAGGTACCCTGAGCAAAAGAATCCTAAAACCTTTATTTGTGCCAGCACTCCTTCCTGGAGTCTGCCTGTGGCCAGGAAAAACAGAGAATGAGAATAATGTGGGGAGTGCCTTTTTGAGTAAACTATAAGCTGAGTGTATTCCCTTTCCTTGATACCCAAAGTGCCCCCGCTCAACTGTGGAATTTGGGGAAGCAACTCCCAAGTTACTGGCTGTAGCTTGTTGACAGATTTAAGCACTTGCCAGTCATTTAAGAAGTTAAGTGGTGGCAAACTCTCATGTTCCTGCCAATGGGAGAAAACCTTTTTCTCGATTACTTATGAGCTGGTGCTCTTTGGTTTTGAAAGCCACGATTCTGGAATGCCAAATTCTGTGTGATTGATTCTGGAGTACCCTTGTAGCAGAGAATATACAGTGGTACCTCTGGATGCGAACAGGATCCGTTCCGGAGCCCTGTTTGCATCTTGAAGCGAACGCAACCCGCATCTGCACGGGTCGTGATTCACCACTTCCGCAAATGCACGTGACATCATTTTGAGCGGATGCGCGAATGGGGAAACCCGGAAGTAACACGCTCCGTTACTTCCGGGTCACCGCGGAGCGCAACCTGAAAACGCTCAACCTGAAGCTATTTCAACCTGAGGTATGACTGTACACAGTCCATGCTGGATGTTCTCTGAATTTGGAGAAGTCTCCCAGGAAAACAGTGCTGATTTAAGAGTTAGCTGCTAGAATGGGCACATCCCTGCAGCCCTTCAAAGGGAGAGAGCTTTTCCTCACCTGGCCTGGTGAGGTTGAGAGCCTGTTAGAAGTTCTAACATTGATCAGGGTAGTGGAGGTGAGAATGGCATCTTAATTCATTCTGGGATCATAGTGTGTCCATCACCTCACACACGCACCCCAATAGGCAGCTGCACAGCATCCTTACTGTAGTATTCAGATACCTCCTGCCCCCTTTGCCCCAAGGCAGTGGTGGTGTTAGGAACTTGGCATAGTTAAACCGTGGAACTTGCTCCTTCAGGAGAAAGTGATGGCCACCAACCCAGATGGCTTTAAAAGAGAATTAGACAAATTCCTGGAGGAGAGGGCTGCTAGCCATGATGGCTGTGCTCTGCCTCCACAGTTGGAGGCAGCCATGGTTCTGATTCCCGGTTGCTGGAAACCACAGGAGGGGAGAGGGTTCTTGCACTCAGGTCCTGCTTGCTGGTTCCCCATTAGGGCATCTGGTCAGCTGCTGTCGGACTAGATTGGCCACTGGCCTGATCCAGCAAGGGCCTGTTTTCTTTTTTTTATGGTGGAAATGGGCAAACAGCAGTTGCTATCCTCATTTGCTCCTTGATCACAGTTAAGGTTTCAGGGTTTTTTACTGCCTGCCTCCTGTCCATCAGACCCTCCTAAAGGAGCAGGGTGGAGGGGGATACAAGTCCTACACAAGTGTGCTGATAATTTGTTTTGTTTCTACGGTTTGTTTTGTATTTTGCCTTGCTATTTTTATATAAACAAGCAGCTACCAGGACCCAGGAAGAGCAGGGCAGTTTCAGAGCCGGCTTCCTGTTCAGAGTGGAATGACGAACTGCTGTGTTCGTTCTTGATTCACCCTCCCCTGGATAATACTCAAGGCAACTATATGCAAATCTCAGAGGGGTGAGTGGAGGAGAATTGGCCTCCACTTCCTTCTAAGGGAATTTTTCACAGTTGTTGCCACATCAGATGAGTCTGCTGGGCTCCTTCGCAAGCCGTTCCACACGAGGCTTCTAGGAAACAGCATGCAAATTTTCTCCAGCAGCTGCAATAAGGAGAAGAGGGTTTGGTAGTTAGTTGCTCTTAGATCCTCCAGAAAGTTTCAGTTTTGACTTGTGGGATTTGCTTCCCATAATACTGTTTCATATTTTAATATTGACTCTCTCTTTCTCTCTACTGTCAACTTTCAGGAAGGTTTAGTATCAAAGGGTTTGGAGGAGGTGAGAGGGAGCCCCTAGAAAGTTGACATTTCTCCTGATTAGATAGATGGATGGATATTTTTATAAGATTTTGTTAAAGCTATTTCATAATACAATGATATTTTAGAAACCTAATCTAACCAAAAACAAAAACAGAGGAAGAGAAAAGATAATGCAGAGTCCTCTCTCAAAGGCAGCTCTTGTTGCTCACAGAAAGGGATAGACCCTCCCAGCTCCCACCTGGGAGCTTTCCTTTATACCCCCTGCCTCTCACCCTGGGAGATCTTCCCTGCCTCTCACTCATGGTTCTTCTACCAGCCAGCCACCACCTTCATGTGTGCTTAATCCTTGGACCCCAATAATGGCCCAGAGCAGAGGGCACCAAAGAAAAAGAAAGAGAAGGAGAAAGAATTAAAAGGACTTTCTATTTTCTGTCTGTCAGTTACATAAAAGAAATTATTCAAAACATTTGCTCTAGGATGATATCCAACTGGATGGTTTTGAAAGAGGATTAGACAAATTCATGGAGAGAGAGGGCTTTTGATGGCTCCTCGCCGTGATGGCTGAGGCCACAGCTGGACTCCGCACTGCTTCTGAATCCCAGTTGCTGGACACTGCAGGAAGGGAAAGTGCTCTTGTGCTTGAATCCTGCTTGCATGTTTCCCTTTGGGGCACCTGTTTGGCCACTGTGAGAACCGGATGCTGGACTAGATAGAACATTGGCCTGGTCCACCAGGCTCTTCTTATGTTCTTAATGTTGCTTTTCCTCCTCTACCATTAGAGCAGGCATAGGCAAACTCGGCCGTCCAGATGTTTTGGGACTACAATTCCCATCATCCCTGACAACTGGTCCTGTTAGCTAGAGATCATGGGAGTTGTAGTCCCAAAACATCTGGAGGGCCGATTTTGCCTATGCCTGCATTAGAGCACTTTGCACTGAGGGATTATCCACACTTACCTTTCCTCTGTGTTTTACAGGCACAGTCCAAGCATCATCTATCCATACAGGGGTGCCAAGTAGGTCATCTCCAAAACTACCCTTGTGCGGGGGGCGTGGTATTTGCAGAAAGAGATTTGCCAACCATTTACATAAGCTAAAAGGTTTGTCTTACGATGTAAAGTAGGATGTGGAAAATTAACTCCTTCCAATATTGACAGCTTCATCTTTTTAAGTGAGAATGAAGTTGAGAGGTCCCCCTCAAATAAACTTCCCAAAATGCCACATTAAACCCGTGTGAATACACTTGGGGAATATCTAAAGTAATACTACAAAGCACATGAATTATCTGTGGCAAAATATTCAATTCAAGCATATTAACTTTATCCCAAATACTAAGTCTAAGCCCATCTTTCCAAATCAAGAGATATCTCTGCAATCAGTCTGTTTAAATTCAGTTTAATTAATTGAGAAATATCTCTAGGATCCAAAATACTGAAATATGTTACCTCTGGGTACCGACAAAATTGCCAGTTAGTCACATAAACCAGATAACTTAATAGTGCACAGTGGCATGAATTTGGATTTTAAATAATTCATTGTATAGGCAGAATTTAAGCAAAATTTAATAGATTTTATTAGTTTATATAGACTATTAGCGTCTGCTAATAATAAATACTGTAATAATCAGTCATCTGCATACATAGCTGCTTTAAATTCCAGTTTTTTCATGCACCAAACCAGGAGTGTCTTCACTGTTCTGGCAAATTGCACACCGTAATGGCACTAACCATGAATATAACGGGTGAAAGAGATTAGCCCTGCCCTGTAGCCCTCTCTATACCAAACTCACTCAGATGAATTCCGTTTGTCGAGTCCACCTGGGGCCTGGGGAGAGAGGTATATGATTCTACTCCAATTCATAAATTCCTGTGGAAACGCACATTTTTTTTCAAAGTTACAGAAATAAACTACCAATATATTTTATCAAACACTTTTCCAGCATCAGGAAAAATAGTTGCAGCCCATCAGTTCTTTTTTAAAAAAGAAACAAAGATTTGATACCAGCTTAAATCATCTGTTCCCTGCCTTTGGCAAATAAAGTCCGCCTGATCTAGCTATACAAACAGCCTAAAATCTGTTAGCAAGGATTTCTGTTAATACCTTGGCATCTACATTCATTAAGGAGATTGGCCTATAATATGCACAGCTAATGTGGTCTTTAATGGGCTTGGGAATAACAGAGATGTGAGCATCATATAGTGAAGATGGGCTAGGCACCCGATTCAGAAGCATGGCTGAGTAATCGCACCACTGTGGTGTGTAGTGTGTTAGTGTGTTACAGTGTGGTGTAGTGGTTAGTGTGTTGGACTAGGACTTGGGAGACCAGAGTTCGAATCCCCACTCAGCCATGAAGCTCACCAGGTGGCCTTGGGCCAGTCACTGCCTCTCAGCCTCACCTACTTCACAGAGTTGTGGGGATTAAGTGAGGAGGGGGAGGACAATGTACATGTCACCTTGAGCTCCTTGGAGAAATTATTATTATTATTATTATTATTATTATTATTATTATTATATAACACCCTATACCCGCAGGTTTCAGGGCAGTTACAACATAAAATCACAATATAAAAACACGAAATACATTATAGAAATAAAAACAAAAACAACCCAATAACACACACTCCACACATTTTAAAAGGCCTGGTTAAAGAGGAATGTTTTTGCCCGGTGCCTAAAGGTGTATAATAGGGACGCAGGTGGCGCTGTGGGTTAAAGCCTCAGCGCCTAGGACTTGCCGATCGAAAGGTCGGCGGTTCGAATCCCTGCGGCGGGGTGCGCCAGAGCAGCGATGTCACGCTGGCCACGTGACCCGGAAGTGTCTCCGGGCAGCGCTGGCCCCTGGCCTCTTAAGTGAGATGGGCGCACAACCCCAGAGTCTGTCAAGACTGGCCCGTACGGGCAGGGGTACCTTTACCTTTACCTTTAAAGGTGTATAATGAAGGCACCAGCCGAACTTCCCTGGGGAGAGCATCCTAAAAATGAGGATATAAACACAATAAATAAATAAATTTTCTGAGGTAAGGGGACAGGTGAGTTGGTCACAGGCAGGCGCTGGTCTCTCTGCAAGCAGAATCGTCTTTGCATGGCAAGAAAGGGAGGGAAATGAACTGGTTTTTTGAAAGCAATTATCTCCATTGACCGCTTGCATTATGTGGGGGTTGGTGTTTGGATTAGTTGGGCTCCTTTCAAGGGCTGATGGGCTTTACCTGCCTGTAGAAATAGGATCCACCTGTTCATTGGGCAGGCCTTGATTTCAGTGCTAAGGACCTCTTCCGATGCTCTGAGGAAGCTTTTCAGTTGTGGCCCCTTAATTGTAGAACACTTTCCCCAAAGAGACCTGCCTGGCATTTGGAGGGGGTCTTTTTGTTGCCAGACGTCATTCTCCCAGGCTTGGGGGCCCTTCAGGCTTAGAAATTGTTATAGATATTACATTGCATTCTATCATTACATCATTGTGTCTGAAGCTCTATTTCGCGAACTCCCCAGAGAACCTGCAGGAAGGAAGCCAGCCGATAAACAAGCGCTGCCGGTCCTTGCTTGAGCCCTTTTGGAAAAGGGGCCCTGAAGCCAAGAGAGCATCCTGCCTGCCCTGTGGCTACGGAGACCTTGGAACCACCAGGGGCACCCAGGGCAGGTGTGGCTTCCTGAGGTTCCTCCTGTTTCTCTCTTGCTTTGGAAAGGCCAGCTTCTAGAAACCATGATCATAACAGGAAGCTCTGGGAAAGACATCAGCGCCCCATGAAAGTTTAAGACACTCTCTTAACAGAAAGTCATATTTTCTTCCCATCAGGAATTCTGTCAAGGATTTGTTTAGCTGTGATTATTTCTACGCTGCAAGGGGTCGGACAAGATGACCCTCGGGGTCCCTTCCAAACCTGTGATTCTATGATCATCCCCACCTGGCCCCTAATTTAAATCTTTTGGGGTGTGGATGGTCAAAAAACTATGGGAACATTTCTTTCTGCCAGAAGGAATTAACATATTCAGCCTATTATATTACTTGCATTATGCGGGTCTTTGTGGGGGAGCATTTCTCAGCTTCACTGCTGCTGGGTCCTTTTTTCCTTCCTGCTTGGCGCACGTGCTAATTGCACAAAGGCCTTGGACAGGAAGTGGATTTCACCCTCTGATGAAACTGCCCAGGGAACTTAAGCTGGTGGCGCTGGACTGTTGCCCAGAGAGGAGCATCTGACCTGGCTGCTTCTTGTGGGAGAGGCTGGCATTTGGAAGTTCTGCCCCCTCCATGTCAGAGTTGTGGGCGGGGAAGAGGTTTGCCGGATGCAGTGACTCCACAGGGAAGAGGCTGTGCTCTGTGCATGCTGAAGGGGAGACCGCCGTTTACTCGTTTGGCAGGGATTGAGCGCTCCTGGCATTCAAAGCTGCTTTCCTTGGCTTAGGTGGGGTTAGAAAACTTTGCACTGTGTCGATGTGCATGTCCTTGAGCCCCCAGCTGGAAAGATTGGCGTTGGGAAGGACAGATTCCTCTCCCAACTCCCCCTTTCCACTTCCTCTTGGAAAAGGTACTTTGTTGGTGAGAAAAGTCTACCCTGTGTTACCAAGACTAGTTGCTGCAGGAGCTCAGTCGTATCCACTGCATACCTCAACTTATCAGCGATGATGTTGTACATTAACCCGGAGACCGTTTCCAGAGAGCTAATTTGAGCAGGAAGAGAACCAAAGGGATTGGGAGGGGGGAGGCTGATGCAAGTGGCAAAAGGGCAGAGCAGGCAGTGAAGGGCATGCTGAGGATGAGATCCAGGGCTCGCAATGTCCAGCCTGGAGGCAAAAGTGCTTTAACGGACCTCTTCCATTCAAAAGAGCAGGCTGTTCTGCCCCCACAGTCAAGAGGGCAGCAATGCTTCTGAATACCAGCTGCTAGAAACCACAGGAGGGGACGGTGCTCTCATGCTTGAATCCTGCTTCCAAGTTTCTCATGATGGGTATCTGGTTGGCCAGTGCGAGAAGAGGATGCTGCACTACTTGGGCCATTAGCCTGATCAGGCAGACTTTTCTTGTGATTCCCCCCACCCTCCCAGCACACATAAAAACATATTTTCAGAGGAGCTGTTTTTCAAAAGAATAAGATTTATTTATTTTTGTTTCGCATTGTTTTGTGTATCTGTATCATTTATAAACCATGATGGCAGAGAGGGCTATCGAGGGCCACTAACCATGATGGCTATGTTCTGCCTTCAGAAGCAGCAATGAATCCCAGTTGTTGGAAACCACAGGAAGGGCTCTTGCACCTGGGTCCTTTAGCGGGTTTTCCGCAGGCATCTGGCCGGCCATTGTGAGAACAGGATACTGGCCTAGATGAGCATTTGGCCTGATCCAGCTAGCTCTTCTTAGGGGTTGTTGGACTGGCTGGCAGGGCTGAATTCAACATTTAACATAAGGAATATTCACTCCAATAATGAGGTCAAGGGGCATCCCAGTGGTGTGGGGAAGGAAGGCGGCAATGGCGGCGGTGGCATGGTGTTCAGCATCTCCTTGTGAGTTTTGGCAGGGCACAAGAGCTTGCCCAGTGGATCTCCTCTGAGGTTTCCTCTGCCTTCGTGACACACAGGTCACGTGGGAACCTGAACACTGACCCTGTGAATTTTTGTATCTTTGCAGCCACGGGGACAAAGATGTCTTCTCCTGCCAGGGCATCTTTCTGGCGGTGAAGTGGTTCCTTGACCGAGGACACACAGACATCACTGTCTTTGTGCCATCCTGGAGGAAGGAGCAGCCGAGGCCTGATGTCCCAATCACAGGTATGTGTTGAGCACATGGCTTGAGATAGCCAGGGGAGTGTCTGTTTTCATTTGACATTGAGCTGATGACTGGATGCACTGGATGGGATAGATCATGGTTGACTCCTCTGCCTTGCCCACCCTCCACCCCACATACTTTGAAATGTCAGGTGAGGCTTGGCTGTCCCACCCAAATAGTCACCCCAGTTGCCTCTTGGGTTGCCCTGAATTGCCTCTACCTGACCAGAAGGATGTCGAGATGCACCAAGGTCAGAACTCCCCCTCCAGAAACACTCCAAAATCCCACTCTGAACATTTTCCTGAAGTGCTATCAGCTTTCCTTGCTATGGCAAGTTCTAATGGCAAAGATTCAGGAAAGGTAAAGGAAAAGAAAGTCTTTCACACAGAACTATGGAACTTGTTCTCCCAACCTCCTCTGAGGGCTCTTGTGCTCCAGTCCTTCTTGTGAGCTCCCCGTTGGGGCTTCTGGTTGGCCACTGTGAGAACAGGATGCCAGGCTAGATAGGCCATTGGCCTGATCCAGCAGGCTCACCATATGTTCTCACGTTAAAGGTTCGTGACTGTGGACATTTCATCTCTAAGACTTGCTTTAATTTGGGTTCCCATTTGCATGTCCCAAGAGGAGGGTTCAAGTCAAACAAATCGGTAGGGTGTGATATGGCATCTGAGTGAGAGAGAGAAGGAGGGAAAGCTCTCATTTGGGTAGGGATGGAACAAAATTGCTTGGGGGTGTGAGCAGCAGGCAGTGTTACCTAGGTCAGGCGCTGTCTCAGTTTCCGGCTCTAGAGAGTTGGCCTCCCCCAGCCTCCTGCCAGCTTGGCTTGCTCACGAATTGTTCTGCAAATGCCTGGCCCTTCCAAGAGCTGTCTTGGGCAGAGGGTGACCTTGGTGTGTCCTGTTGCAGACCAGCACATCCTCCGCGAGCTTGAGGAGAAGAGGATCCTTGTCTTCACGCCTTCCCGGCGCGTGGGGGGCAAGCGGGTGGTCTGCTACGACGACCGCTTCATCGTGAAGCTGGCCTATGAGTCGGATGGCATCGTGGTCTCCAACGACGTCTACCGAGACCTGCAGGCAGAGCGGCCTGAGTGGAAGAAGTTCATCGAGAAGCGTCTGCTGATGTACTCGTTCGTCAATGACAAGTAGGTCCCTTGGGCGCTCGAGGATATTGGACTGGGGGGACAATGTGGCTGGACACAGAATGGGAGAGATTTGCTGAGGAACTCTTGGGGGGTCCAGCCTACATGGCTGCCAAGATAAGCTTTATTTGGGGCGAGGACAGCAGCATGGCTGGTGGGGCCTTGGAAGCTAGACTTGGTCAGTGGAAAATTGGGTCTGAAGGTGTGCTGGGGGCCAGGAGTAGGACTCCAGTGCCCTATTCATCTCTGGGGACAGCAGAACCAAAATACACTGCCCCATCCGTGCAAAAGGTTTGGGTGGGCATGGCAAGGAGCTGGGCTTTCTCAGTGATTACTCCTGGGCACAAGCCCGGGGGGGGCAGGGGAAACACCTCCCCGAAGAAGTTGGAACTACAACCCTTTTTTTCTTTTCAGGGGCCATTTGGGTTTTCTGTCTGTCGCTGGCTGTGGTGGGAGGGGGAGAATCATGGCCTCTGGGAACGGCTGCTCTTGACCAAGGTGTGTGCTGCCTGCCTCCAGGTTCATGCTTCCCGATGATCCGCTTGGGCGTCATGGACCCAGCCTGGACAACTTTCTGAGGAAGAAGCCGGTGGTTCCTGAGCACAAGAAGCAGCAGTGCCCTTACGGTAAGGCTGGTTTATTTCCACTCTCCATTCACCCACCCCTGGCACCAAACTCTCTCCCTCTTTCTTTCTTTCTCTCTCTCTCTCTCTCTCTCTCTCTCTCTCTCTCTCTCTCTCTCTCTGTCTCTCTCTCTCTCTCTCTCTCTCTCTCTGGGCCAGGAGGGTTTTCCATTTTTCCTGTGGTACTTCTGCCCCACATTCAACCCCTTTTCCCTTCCCTTTTCAGGGAAGAAATGCACCTACGGCGTCAAGTGCAAGTTCTACCACCCGGAGCGCCTCAACCAGCTGCAGCGCTCCGTGGCCGACGAGCTCCGCGCCAACGCCAGGCTCTCCCCGACCAGGGGCGTGCCAACTTCCAAGGAGGAGAGGGGGAGCCGGCGGCCCTCCCAGGTGGAAGCCTTGGGCTCCCTGCCCCCCGAGAGTGAGAAGACCCCCTTTCAGAAGGCTTCCGTGGACAAGAAAAGCTCCACCCACAAAGCCAAGCACGGGGAAGGCCCCACACACCTCCTGCTCAAAGGGGCCCCTCATAAGAGCAGCGGCGGTGGCACCTACCGGCCTGCAGAG
Organism: Podarcis cretensis; assembly: GCF_951804945.1. NCBI lineage: Eukaryota > Metazoa > Chordata > Lepidosauria > Squamata > Lacertidae > Podarcis > Podarcis cretensis. Next base: position 36,775,946 of record NC_137177.1, read on the forward strand.
TGGTACCAGCCACCGCCTCCTGCCTCTCCCCACATGGACTCCCTCTCCTACGCGTCTCAGGAGCAGTTTGACTCTGGCATTGGCTCCCTGGAGAGCCAGCTGTCCGAGATGTGGCCCAGCCCCCCGGGCAGCCATAGCTCTCACCCCCACCACTGCAGGGGGCAGAGGCCCACCTACCCGCACCCCCTGGGCCCCGAGTCAAATAGCTACAACTGCTACCAGCCCCAGGGCTACCACAAGTCCGTTGCGGGCTCAGGCACCGGCTTCATGCCCTACAACCCAGAGGTGCCTTCCTCCTCTGCCAGGGCCCTCCCTCCCTCCCTGCCCGGGTACAGCCTGCCTGCTGACTCAAGGGCTTCTCTGGGGCCCAAGTACTGGTCTGAGCCCTACCAGCCAACAGCCCCCAGGGAGGGGCTGAGGGGCCACCAGCTGCCCTACGACAAGGCCTCCTGCCAGTGGGCCGCAACAGACCACTTTGCCAAGGAGCGGGCCAACGTTCACACCCGCCTGTGCGGGATCTTCCACCCTCACCTGGTGGACGCGGTCATGAGCCGCTTCCCGCAGCTTCTCGACCCCCAGCAGCTCGCTGCCGAAATCCTCACTTACAAGTCCCAAAACCCCGGGGTGTGAGGTGGAGGGAAAGCAGTGGTTCGGCCCTGGAGGGAGGAAGTCCTCTTCTTGTATTGCAGGGGGTTGGGCTAGATGACCCATAGAGTCCCTTCCGACTTTTATAATTCTGTGATTCCCCTGGGAAGGTCCTTCCCAAACACTAGCTGGAGCTTTGAGGCCTGAATGGGCCAGTGAGCAATTAGGATGAGGAGGGACAACCTGTCCCTCCCCTTCAAGCATTTGTTCAGAGGCAAGGCTTGTTCTTCACATAAGAGCAATGGCACGTCCGGGCAAGGGTGAAGTTGGCAAAAGGGGGATAACAGGCTCTCCCATAACATTGCTGTGATTAAAAAAAAAACAAAAAACTTCTGACAACTGGAAGCCGTGAGAGCACTGCCTGTGCTCTGACTGCCCTCCTGCCTTCTCCCAGCTTTCAAAGGGCACCCACACTCCCCTGACCTCCAGAACTGTAGAAGGAGGCATCTCTAGATATGGGGTGGAGAGTTCAGTGCTCGCTACTCCTCTAGCGGCTCAGTCTTGGTGACTGGCAAGTCCGATATTAACGGTTATAGATACTTTCGGTAATGAATATATAGCAATTGCTCCTGGTTCCTGCTTATATATTTTTTAAAAAATAAAGTGTGTGATTCACTTGCAGGCCAGGAGCAGTTGATCTGTTGATGCATATTGTATCCCTCTGTATACGTTATGTATTCTTCCGTGTGGTCCTTCTAGTGGTTGACGCTGAAGCCATCCCAGGTGGCGGCTGGCAGAAGGGAGAGAGCAGAGCACAAGACCCCCTGCCCCATGAGTGGGTTTTGGGGGGGGGGGATTGGGGTGCTGTGACCTGCTCCTTCCTTCTCCCACGTGCCAAAGGGATAGGTCAGCCAGGCTAGCACTGTGTGCTGCAAGAGCCACCTGGACCCAGAAAACCCCGTATGCCTGGTTATATTATGATACATCATGGAACAGTGGTGTTTCATGTTAGTAAGCAAAATGCTTTTTAACTATTGTTTGTAATCTTATAACTTTGCACATTTTGTAAATTACGTGAGAGTTTGGTTTTTAATGGGATGGGATTCCTGGATGATGCTGGTTTTCCTTCCTTCTAAGGTCGCTGTCCCATAATTAGGAGTGGGCTGTTTTAAAGTGCATGGAACAGTAAAAACACTTTGGAATGTCTTGTGATCTTTCTTCTTCTTCCTTTTCCTCTTCCTCCTCTTCTTCCTCCTCCTCCTTCTTTTCTCTCTCTCTCTCTCTCTCTCTCTCTCTCTCTCTCTCTCTCTCTCTCTGAAGCAATAACAACCGATTGTGATGCACAAATAAAAGGCCCTGGTTGTTCACATCACTCTCGTCCCCTTTATTTGTTGCAATTGTATATCCCACTTTTCCTCCCAAGGGGCTGAAGGCGACATACATGATTCTCCTCCCATTTTACCCTCACAGCAACCCTGTGAACTAGAAAGGCGGTGGCTGGTGGACGTTTACCCAGTGAGCTTCATAGCCAAGTGGGGATTTGAACCCCGGTCTCCCAGGTCCTGGTCCAACACTCTAACCACTACACCACACTGGCTGTCATCACACTGCTGCTGAAGCAGGGTGACTTCAGGTAGAAGCAGGAGGGTGAGAGGCAATTTCTGTGGCACCCTTCCTGACACACCAATGCTGCCCCTAGGGCTTGTTTCCTCTGTCATGGAAGAGGGAAGGGTGTGGCTGAGAAATCCTGGACTCCTGCATCCCAAGCGTGGTCCATGAAGCCCCTGTGAGGCCAGTGTGTGTGTGTGTGTGTGTGTTGCAAGATGCTAAGAAAGACATTCTCTCCATTTCAACCCCAAACTCTAGCAGCAGCTCTCGAGTCATAAAATGGAGCCCTGCCTCTCCTGCTTCAACTTAAACCATGGAACTCACTCCCACTGGAGGCACTGAGGGCTGCCAACTTGGATGGCTTTAAAAGAGGAATGGGTAAATTCATGTAAGAGTGTCAGTGGCTACTAGCCATGATGGCTACACTCTGCCCTCCACAATTGGAAGCAGCAATGCTTCTGAATCCCAGTTGCTGGAAAGAGGAAGAGGGCTCTTGTGCTTGGGTTCTGCTTGTGAGCTTCCCATGGGTGCATCTGGTTGGCCACTGGGAGGACAGGATGCTGAACCAGATGGGCCATGGGCCTGATCTAGCAAGCTCTTCTAAGGTTCTGACATAACAACTAAATGGCTTCAAAGTTCTCCAAAAGCACTTTTCTGAGTTTCTGCTGCGCATGCTGAGAAGGGTCCTGCCTCTGATGGGCTCGTCACCAAACTTCTGAGGTGCCCAGGACTCCTTGTGTGCCTCCTGCTCGGCTACAAACAGCAGAATTGGTTAATCAAGTTTTATCTGGACAAATATTTTCTGTCCCTCCTTACTTCATAAACAAACATAATTTAAATCCAAGAGGGAAACTGTGTGAGGTGTGCCCTAAGAGCAGAGGGTTGTTTTCAGCTGAGGAGAGGAGAGTTAATTCCCCTCCCCAGCTGGACCCCCAAGTGCCCCCTCACAAGTCTGAAAAAAGAATAGAAATAGGAAACTGCTTCCAAGCCTAATTTCAGTGCTGGGGGTGGGACTCTTTTTCCAGGCAAGGCCTCTTGAGGGACTGTGCGCCATGGTGCCATGTTGGTGACCCACGGCCTAGACGACGAAACGCTTCGCCTGTCAACGTCTCGTGAGGAGAGGTTGGCAAAAACTTGCAAGGGACAGCCACAGCACTGGTGGTCAGGCATGTGCTTCGTCTGCAGCTTGTCCCAGGTTCCAATCTCTGGCGCTTCCCATTACAGGAGCGGGTGGCAGAGAAGAGCCAACTTTGCCTGAGATGGCAGGAAACTCCTCCCAGTCAAAAGTGGGTACTGCTGGAGCTAAATGGAGCAACAGTCTGGCCCTGGTATGAAACAGCTCTCCCGGCGTTCTTTTGCTGCTGCTTCTGCTGCTACTAGTGGTAAAAACATAATTAAAAAATCACACTGTGGTTTTGGGGGCAGGAAGTAAGCTGCTCTCTGTCTTGAGGTGGGAGTTTCCTTGTTTGTGTCTCCGCTTCGTGCTCTGTACGCCGAGCTGAGCTTTGAACGTTGGACTTTCCTCATCATGGGATGTACCCAGTTTTGTTCAGTCTCGGGGGGGGGGGCACTGGGCTTTCCTGTGACTTCAGAGGAACTTCAGCTAAACTAAAACTAGCACACCTCCACCCAAGGCCTGTCAGAGGTTCAGCCAGAGGCTTTCAGGACTCCCGCCTGCCTGTCTGATGCATTTGAGCGAAAGACTCTGCATTTAATTCCTTCACCACCATCTCAAGCCCAACCACTGGCCCATCTACGCTCACAGTAGGAGGTGACATAAGTTTATAAAATTATGCATGATATGAAGAAAGTATACAAAGACATTCCCCCCCTCCCTTCTTATAACTCAGACATCCACCGAAGCTGAATGCTGGCAGATTAAGGACAGGTAAAAGAAAATCTTCTTGCAGCTCACTGATCTAGCAGGCTCCTCTTATGCTCTTAGGACCACAACTGATGGGAGTTGTGGTTCAAAACACCTGGAGGCTGCCAGGCTAGGGGAGCCTGCTCTGCAGGGAGTACTTTCCTAGCCCTGAAACCTGCGATCCCAGAGGTTGGAAACTTTTGCAGGCCAAGCAGGTGTTCTGCAATGCAAGACTAGCTAACATGCCATGTAGGGACAGGATGGGGTAGGGGAAAGATTCCTGCTACTCTTTACGGATGTAGAACATGGCAAAGTAAGGCCCGGGGGCTGGATCTGGCCCAATCGCCTTCTAAATCCGGCCTGCGGACGGTCTGGGAATCAGCGTGTTTTTACATGAGTAGAATGTGTCCTTTTATTTAAAATGCATCTCTGAGTTATTTGTGGGGCACAGGAATTCGTTCATTTTCCCAAAAAAAACATAGTCCGGCCGCCCACAAGGTCTGAGGGACAGTGGACCGGCCCCCTGCTGAAAAAGTTTACTGACACCTGATGTAGAATCTCCCTGCTCCCCTCCCCTGAGTCTAGGCTGGCTGGCTGGGTGCAGAGGCAATGAGCAAGGCTTTTTCCATCAGCAGATCCTGCCTGAGACTACAAGGGGTGGGGAAGGCTGCCTCCCTCTCCTCCTGGCTTCCCCCCACCCCACCCTCAGGCCTGTCTGGTGGCTCCCACCCTCCCAGAGGCCTCTCGGGCCTTCTCCTTTGGCGGTGCTGAGCTTTCCCTTGAACCCAGCCAGTTGCACTGTGAGGGGTTTTCCCAGCCCCAGAAATCACCTGACTTCCAAGCAACTTCCTGGAGCCTCTGTGCTGTTGCTCTTGCTGCGTGGGTGAGCAGCAGGGCAGGGCTTGTTGGGACTGGTTTCAGATTGTGTCCGTGGAGACGTGAGGCAGGGAGCTCAGCCCATCACTCAGCCTCTTGGCTTGGAGAAGCTCAGCGGGAAGGCAGAAGAAAAGGGCTTGCAAATACCTGCAATTTGGGCCTTTCTCGGTCTACCCATTGTGGGGGAAACCCCACACCTATTTCAGCCGGAGTTTATATAACCGCTCTGAAATGCATTTGTTTAATTTATTGGTTGCACTTTTGTACCACCCCTTTCCTCCAAGGAGCTCAAGGTGGTGTACATGGTTCCCCCCCCCTCATATAATGCGCACAACAACCCTGCAAGGTAGGTTAGACTAAGAGGCAGCGGCAGGCGCCAGGTCACCCAGAGAGCTTCATGGCTGAGGGTGGGGGAGGGATGTGAACCCTGGTTTCCCCGGTTCTAGTCCAACACACTAACCACTCTAGGAGCCAGTGTGGTGTGATAGGGTGTCAGTCTATGACCTGGGAGACCAGAGTTTGAATCTCCACTCGGCTATGAAGCTCACTGGGTGGGGCCAGTCCTCATCTCTTAGCCTAATCTACTCACAAGGTTGTTGTGAGGATGAAATGGTGAGGAGAACCAGGTACACCACCTTGAAATCCTTTGGAGATGAAGGTGGTATATAAATAATACTTTCTTTCTTTCTTTCTTTCTTTTTTTCTTTCTTTCTTTCTTTCTTTCTTTACATACATACATGCCACACTCAGTCAATCAGCTCCACAGGTCCAGCTGTATGGACAGCCATTGATCTGCTCCCTGGAGCTTTAAGGAGGGCAGCAGCCAAGTAGACATGAGTGACTCTGATGGCTTCCAGGCTCCCTAAGAAGCTGCCTTATACGAAGTCAGACCATTGGTCAATCTAGCTCAGTATTGTCTACACTAACTGGCAGCTGCTTTGCAGGACTTCAGGGGGGAGACATTCCCAGCCCTCCCTAGGGATTGAACCTGGGACCTTCTGCACGCAAGACAGATGCTCTACCCTTCACTGTGTGAGGGTTGTCACATTGAAGGCAACAGAGGAGGAATTGCAGCATTTAAAAATTCTGCTCTCACACCTGTCCATGGGGCGATAGCTCCTTCCATCTGCAGCCTTATCTTCTGCTCACCTCTCTCTGCCTTTCCAGATACAGCTCCCTGTAGAGACCAGGAAGACAGAGCAGCCTCACCCAGTCTGAGCCAAGGTGGAAGGGGAATCCCCTCCTTCCCTACCTCCCCACTCCCCCCACCCCACCGTGATTATAGATCAACAAGGAAAGAGTTTCCTCTGGCCGTGGGGACAGAGACTGGGCACTGCTGAGCTCCAAGCCCAACAGGAAACATAATCATAAATAGGCAAAGGTTGTCCGGCTTAGTTGGGTTCCTATGATATAGGGCTAGTGTGCTTTGTACTCCTTACCTTGGTTGACCTCTAAACAACTCAGAGTGCCGTTGTTCCCATTTTGCAGATGGGGAAATAGTTATTGGTGAAGACAGATTGTAGTGAGAACAGGATGCTGGGCTACATGTGCCTCTGGCCTGATGCAGCACCCAGGCTCTTCTTATGCAATAAGTTGAGATTTGAATGGATGTTCCCATCCCATCATTTGATTCTCTGGACTACAGTGATATGCGGGGGGCGGGGGGGTCCCCTCTCCTTCTGCTGCATAGAAGGACCCCAAGGAAGCAGGCGGGTTTTTCCAGAGGAGAGCAGCAGGACAAAGAAAGCACAGGGCAAGCTGAAAACTGCTCGGAGTCCCGTTCTTTCTAGGCACAGGGCAAGCAGAAGTCTGGACAAGCCCAAAGTCTTTCTTCACGTAGCGCATAGTTAAACTATTGGAACTCACTTCTACAGGGGACAGTGATGGCCACCAACTTGGATGGCTCTAAAAGAGGGTTGGACAAAATCATAAGGTTATTGATGGCTACGAGCCAGGATGGCTATGCTTTGCCTCCACAGTGTGGAAGCAACCATGCTTCTGAACGCCAGTACAGGATGCTGGACTAGACTGGCCACTGGCCTGAACCTGAAGGCACTTCTTACATTCCTATGTTCCTCCCTCCCTTGTGCTGCTCGTTGCCCCAGGCTGGCATGCTCACCTCCCTTCTGACATGGCATCCAGCTCATCCCCATTCCCAGCAGCCTTTCCACAGAACGAGATGCTTCCTACCCTCTCCTGCATGACTCATCCTGTGCCTGGGGAAGGCAGCTGCCATCGGGCTGCACCTTGCCTATCCTTTCCTCTGGAAGAGACCTGGGCGGGGAAATGCCCGTCAGAAGATCAGAAGCAAAGAGGAAACCTCTCCTCTGATGGGGTGTGGGAGCCAGTGGCTGAGCCCTGGGCAAGCTGGAATAATAAATCGTCATCCAGGGGACCATGTGTCTGAGCATGTTTCTTTCTCATCCCACCTATCACAGTGTCATGGTTAGAGTGCTGGCCTAGGGACCTGACAGACCAAATCCCTACTCAGTCATGAAGCTCACTGGGTAACCTTGTAAAGGTAAAGGGACCCCTGACCATTAGGTCCAGTCGTGACTGACTCTGGGGTTGCGTGCTCATCTCGCTCTATGGGCCGAGGTAGCCGGTGTTTGTCCGCAGACAGCTTCCGGGTCATGTGGCCAGCATGACTAAGCCGCTTCTGGTGAACCAGGGCAGCACACGGAAACACCATTTACCTTCCCGCCGGAGTGGTACCTATTTATCTACTTGCACTTTGACGTGCTTTCGAACTGCTAGGTTGGCAGGAGCTGGGATAGAGCAACGGGTGCTCACCCCGTCGCAGGGATTCGAACCGCCGACCTTCTGATCGGCAAGTCCTAGGCTCTGTGGTTTAACCCACAACGCCACCCGTGTCCCTAGGGTAACCTTGAGCGGTGACCAATCTCTTAGCCTTACCAACCTCAGGGTTGTAGTGAGGATGAAGAGTGAGAGACCATGCATGTCAGCTTGAGCTTCCAATCTGTGACAGCTATGACAGCAGGCAGTACCTTTAAAGTGGGGTTTTAAATTTACTTGAGAGAGTTTTTATCATGGCCTTAACCTGATTTCCTTTCCTGCTTTTTTACAAGTCCTTTGAATTTAGGTGCATGATCCACTACATTACTGGCTTGCTTTAATGCAAGAGTTAAGCACACATGCTTCTCTCCTTCTCACTGAAATGGGCAGGGCTAAGTTGCCCTTAGCTTGGCTAGGTGGCATCCCAAATTTGCAAGAGAGAGGTGTCCCTACCCCTGTGTACAAACAACAGCTCTGAGGGGAAATAATACTACAATTATAAGCAGATGGTGGAAGTTATTTCACAGCTGCTGCCTGTGATCTTTGAGAATTATCGGAAGGGGAGTGTTGTCCCTACCTTCAAAAGAGGAGGAAAGGTGGATCCAGGAAATGACAGACTAGTCAGGGCTGAACTCTGCAGCAGCACTACTAAGGGGTTGGTCTGTGAGTAGCAAGAAAAGAATGCATTGATTACTAGGAGCCAGGATGAGTTTACCAAGAATAAGTTGTGCCAGGGAAACTTTATCTCCTTTGTTGATTGAGTTACTAGGTCATTGGTGGGCAAGGCATGCAGACACTACATCTTGGTTTCAACCAAGCCATCCACAAGGGCTCCCACAATCTCCTTGTTGACAACATGGTAAAAACATGGGCTGGATAATAACACTGTTAGGTGGATCCACGGGTGGTTGAGCAACCATAGCCACCGAGAGCTCGCTGTGAATGGCTCTGCATCAGCCTGGAGGGAAATTTCAAGAGGACTGCAACAGGATTCATAGAATCATAGAACTGTAGAGTTGGAAGGGCCCCCCAAGGTTCATCTAGTCCAGCCCCCTGCAATGCAGGAATCACAGCTCTAGAATCCCTGACAGATGGCCACCCAACCTCTCTTTAAAAACCTGCAATGAAGGAGAGGCCACCATCTTCTGTCAAACAGGTCTTAGCACCAGAAAGTTCTTCGTAAGGTTCAGTCAGAATCTCCTTTGCTGTCATTTAAATCCATTGGTTCACATCCTTCCCTCTGGAGCAGCAGAAAACAATCTTGCTCCAACTTCCCTGTGACAGCCCTTCAGGTATTTGAAGTTGGGTATCATATCACCTTTCAGTTTTCTCCAGGCTAAACATCCCCAACTCCCTCAACCATTCCTTATAAGGCTTTGTTTCCAGACCCTTTATCACTTTGGTCTCCCTCTTCTGCACACATTCCAGTTTGCTGAAGAGTTTGGATTTGATATCCCGTCTTTCACTCCCTTTAAGGAGTCTCAAAGCGGCTAACATTCTCCTTTCCCTTCTTCCCCACAACAAACACTCTGTGAGGTGAGTGGGGCTGAGAGACTTCAGAGAAGTGGGATTGGCCCAAGGTCACCCAGCAGCTGCATGTGGAGGAGCGGAGACGCGAACCCAGTTCCCCAGATTATGAGACTACCGCTCTTAACCACTACACCACGCTGGCTATCACCACGTCAGAGACTATCTTGACCATGAGACTGACTGACTCCAGCTACAAAAGCTGAGGCTGCTGAACAGACTATTGCAATGCAGTATTATTTAGGGGGGTGTTGCAGGAGGCTGTACCTGTTACTGGTATTATTTTTGTGTGGAAATTGTTCAATTATTTCTATGTGAAAAAATTTCAAATTTGGAACTTTTTGATTTGGGGGGGTTATGTTTGTAATTATTTGATATGTTTGTAATTTCCACCTTGAGCATGTTTTGAACTATGGAAAGGTGGCATACAAATAAAATAATGTATCTACGTATGTATTTTGTCAATATGGTTGGAAAGTACAAAGCATTCTGCTGCTCATCAATTTTCTAAATGACTTGTCTGAGCGTGTAGAGAGGGTGCCTATCTAATCTGCAGGTTGAATGAAGCTGGGAGGAACAGCTTAAGCCACAGAAAGAAGAATCAAGTTTCAGAATGATATTGACAGGCTGGAATGCTGGACTGAAACCTACAAGATGAGATTCAGAAGAGATAAGCGTAAAGTCCTGCATTTAGGTACCAGGAATCAGGGACGCAAGTATTTTCTTCCTCTCTCACAACATCTCTCTTGATCTCCCACATCAAGTATGGAGATTAGGCTAGATCACGGCCTATAACCTCCACACCACACACCACCAGCTCTGACTCAATCCCTGTCACCCCATCCTTCCTCCAGAAGCTGGTCTCCATGCCCTTTAAATCTGAAAGCAGGGAGACCTTTTAGAATTAGCCAGCTAGCCAGCAAACAGAGAAGGCTATGGGTGCCACCTAGTGGCAGCACCCTCCATAGCACCAAAAGCACCACAGACCATGGTCAGAATGCAGGCAGAGAGAGGTGCCAACCCACCAGTCAAGGACACACACAAATGTTGTCTATCCCCCTGCCCCATTCCTGTTTGCATCCATCTGTTTACCTGTTGGAGACCCTTGGAGCTTTATCTGATCAAAGCCCCCATAGCCTGGAGTTTCTTTTGAATCTCAGGCAAGAAAATTCTCATGGAGGACAGAACTCCTAATGGGCCTAGTTACAGACCCTCCAAGTGTTCCTCTTTTCCAGGAACGTCCCTTATTTAGAGAAGCCGTCCCAGTTTCTGATTTGATCCCGGAATGTCCCACTTTTCCTTAGGATGTCCCTAATTTCATTGGAGAAATGTTGGACAGGTATGGAGTTATCTGACCGCCCCCCCCCCAAGCCACCTAAAGGCAACCCAGTATAGCCCAGAGGCCCCCTTGTCACAAAGGTTCTGGCTTTGGGATTAATTAGGGTTGCCATACATCCGGAATTTCCCAGACATCGCTGGGATCTGGCCATTGGAAGCAGTGTCCAGTGTCTCTGGACTGTCTGAACCACAATGCACAGGATGGCTGCCTTTCTCCACCCCTCTGCTTGCCACCTTCTGGGACACTGTTGCTTCCACATTTGAGGAATGCCAGAAAGGAAGCTCACAGCCTGCGGCGTCTACACTCTGGAACTCCCTGCCTATTGACATCAGGCAGAGGCCTTCATTGCACTCTTTTCCGGCACCTGCTTAAAAGCTCAACAACTTTTGTGTCCAGATTTTCACTTTTTGAAATATAGCAACCCCTAGATTATTTAATCCTGTTTATTTTATCAGTGAGCCTGTGCAATCCAGGAGGCTAGGGACAGAGATGTGGGTTCCAGTTCTCCTTCCACAAGGGGCTCTTTGTGCAATTTGAGCATGCCTCTCTTGTTTTCAGCCGGCTTCTGTTCGTAGTCTGTAAGACTAGGGAGAGGGAAGCTCTGAAAGGAAGCAGAAAAATATACAGGTGGTGAAACATATTGCAGGCTGAAACTCACATCAGCAAAGCCCATTTGGGAGAAACCAGCTTCTTGCCTACTTCCACCACCCCTCCTGCATCTCGCCACCCTGCAAGTTCTCCTCCTCTGCCACCTTGACCTGCCAAACCACCATATAGCTTCCCCTTCCATCACCAGCTTGAGATCCCCTGTCCTTTGGGCTCACTTGCCTGCTGCAGCCTGTGTCCTCTGGCCACCAGCCTCTGTGTAGCATCCCAGGGCCTCTTGGGCATCGCTCTTTCCTTCCATGTCCTGCAGCCACAGAGTCTGGTCCTGCCTTTGGAACTGCACCAAACAGAGGGCTTGATTCATTCATTTATTATTTTACTTCTTGCATTTATATATCACTTTTTTCCTTCAATGAGCTCAAGGTGGCCTATGCGGTTCTTCGCCCACCCCCTCCATTTTATCCTCACAACCACCCTGTGGGGTAGGTGGAGGCTGAGAGGCAGTGACTGACCCACAAGGTCACCCAGTGAGCTTCATGGCTAAGTGGTGATTCGAACCCAGGTGTTGGCCCTACACTCTTAACGCTACACCACATCGGCTTGGCTGACATTGATACTCTGCTGTGGAGCCCGTTCTGCTCAGGAGTGGCCTGCGTCTCCCACAGCAAAGCCATGAAGGGAGGTGGAGGAGAGATCAGCCAGCTGGGGAGGGGCTGGGCTGGCTGCTGCCAGTTGAGCGAGTGTCACTTCTGTTGCCATGGATGGACACCCAGCAGGGGCAGGGTAGACTGAGAGGTGGGAGACTGGACTCAGGGTTGTTGCAGAGGGAGAAGGGTGGGATATAAATTTCAACAAGAGATGATCTGTAGGGTGGGGGGACCAGTCTGAAGTTCTGCTGCCAAAGCCCATTAGCACAGCTTGAACGCAGCTCCATTCTCTCCCTTTGGTGGGGCTTCCCCAGAGGACCTTCCCGTTGGCATTCTCCAGCCTGTCCTCAGTTTGGGATGGCCTTAGCCCTTGGGATTTGCAAAATAATAATTGCAAAAATAAACCCTTGCCTTGGGGCACAGGTATGTGGAGGCCCTTCCATTAGGAGTAGCCCTCCAGATATAGAATCATAGAACTCTAGAGTTGGAAGGAACCTCAGGGGCCATCTAGTCCAACCCACTGCACTCCAGGAATCACAACTAAGGAATCCCTGTCCATCCACCCACAATGAAGGAGAGTCCATCACCTTCCTAGGTAGCCCATTCCACTGAGACTCCAATTCCCATTAGACCGAGAACAGCCAGGGAGAATAGCAAGAGCTGCAGGTCCTGACAGCTTTGGGAGCGGGGTACAGATTTGCCCCCCACCCCTGCCCTACCATCTTTCCAGCTGAAGAGGAGCCTTAAGGAAGTGACTCCTGGGAAACGGGGGGGTTCCGCTCCAGGCCCACCTGCACAAGCAGTTCTTGCTGCTCCCTGAGCAGCTCCAGGTAGCGGCTGCTCCACAGGAGCTTCTCAGCTCGCAGCTCCTGGCTAATGTGCTGCACCTCAGCCTCCAGACCCACCAGCTGCCCCAGCATGGTGCTGCTGGACTCCTGGAGCATCTGCACCATCTTCCCCAGTTTCTCAGCACCTGGAAACACCAAGATCATAGAATCGTAGAGAAGGAAGGGTTCAAAGGGTCATCTCTAGTTCAACCCCCTGTGATGCAGGATGTTAGATACCTTGCCCCAACTGCCTCTGCCTGTAAACTTCAGGCAACCCTCAGACAAGAAACCCAGAGGTTGGTGGCAATGGAGCCTTTGCAGAAGGTCCCAACCTCAGTCCCTGGCATCTTCTGTTAACACAATCCCAAATTGTAGGGAGAAAGACCCTTCTCTCGGCCTGAGAACCTGGAGAACCATTTGCTCCTAAGGTGGACAAAGCTGGTTTCCATGGACTAGTGGGGTGGAATGGAAGGAGATGCCATTGGATCTGGCCACACAGGGCCCCATCTAGCCCATCACCCTGTCTTCACAGTAGCCAACCAGATGTCCCCAAAGGGAAGCCCACAAGCAAGATGTAAGAGCAATGGCCATCTCTCACTCTTGCTCACCACCATTCCATGATTCTGTCTGTGGAAGTTCCATCTATGAACCATTAAAAAAAACAACTAAGAAGAGGCCTGCAGCAGCTGGATCAGGAGGCCCATCTAGTTCAACCCCTTCATCTCACTCCCCCCCCCAAAAAAAAATAAACCATGCCCATCATAAGTCTACAAACCTGCCTCTTGGGGCTCAGGGGTTGTTGGTGAGGAGAGGAGCCCATCTCCTTGGTGGGCTTCACTGATGTCCTCCAGCCATGAAGTCATTGACGAACAAGCCTAAGACAGCAGCAGAGGGTGAGAACATCAAACTCAAGGTTTTATTGTGGATTGGGGGGGTCAGTCTAGTCCCTTCCAATTCTTGGGGTCCTGTACCCAGTGAGGGTTAGTTAGTTTGCTAAACTAGTCAGACAAGTTTCTTTGTAAAACAATGACCTTAGCTGGCCACTTAAGTGTTTTCATCAGCATCCCCCAAAAATGAGCTAGGTAGCAAAAGCTACAGCTGAGTGATGGTTCCCACTGGGTTAATGGGCGGGGCTCACATCCACCACCATTCCTAGCTGCTGGGTAGGAGAACAGCAGCCAGAGTGAGCTGGAAGCTGGAGACACAGAGACATGCTTCCTCTATGCTGGATCCAAAGCTGTGACAAATGGAGAAGCAAGATCTGTTGGGGTGTTGACGTTGTGAGCCCCTCCATCTTCATCCTCAGGTTGTATATATGTGTAAATAAAACTATGTACTCTAAAGACACCACAGTCTTCTCTAACCTTCATTCCAAGAAAACCAAACCCTGGGTAAGTTCCTGGAACCCCAGGATGCTCTCACGATTTGGAGACTGGGGTTGCGTATAACAGTATTTTAGACCCCCAGCCTTTATAACACTCTGACACCCCGAAGGCTGAGGTGTCTATTTAGCTTGGATAGAGGTGGCATTGGGGTGGGGGGTTACTTGCAAGATTCAGGGCTGTTACCTCCTGCACAAGGTCAAAGGCGGCTTCCCAGCAGAGCTTGTAACAGAACAAGATAACCTGTGGAGGTGAAAAGAGAGCAGTTAGAAGGGCAAGGAAATCCCACCCACCCCCTTTCTCACCTGAGGGTGCATTACCTGACCTACCAAACTGCCTCACATTTACAGCATTATATCTGCCAAGGCTTCCCCAAAAGAATCCAGGGCATTGCAGTTTGGTGAAGTGCAAACCTCTGAACCACAATGCGCAGCATGGCTGCCTTTCTCCACCCTCTGCTTGTCACCCACATTTGAGGAATGTCAGAAAGGAAGCTCACAGCCTGCGGCGTCTACACTCTGGAACTCCCTGCCTATGGATATCAGGCAGGAACGTTCATTGCACTCTTTTCCGGCACCTGCTAAAAACATTTTTGTTTAGACAAGCCTATGCAGATGCTTAGAAAGCTGAAGCGGGTTTTAATCTATTTTATTGGTTTTATCTTTTGAATGTTTTGTGTGTGGTTTTTTTAAAGTTGTTTTTCTGATAAATTTATAGCTTTATTCTCTTTGTAAACCACTTTGAGGGTTGTTTTTTACAACCAAGCAGTAGATAGGTATTATGAAACAAATAAATAAGGAGTAGGAAGCAGAGAGTTTAAAAAACAAGACACAATTAACAAGGGAGTTTAAAACCCACACACAAACCTCACAGAACCTCCCCCAATTCACTCTAACCCGTACCCTCCAACATTTCTCCGATGAAAATAGAGACATCCTAAGGAAAAGTGGGACATGCTGGGATCAAATCAGAAATGGGGATGGCTCCTGTAAATCCAGGACTGTCCTTGGAAAATAGGGATGGTCTGCTAACCAACATGCAAACTTTTCAAAATTTAAAAGTGAAATGTATGTACATACTAACTCTTTCCCCACCAAACAATTTTAGAAGCCAGATGTTACTCTGGAAAAGCCATCACTAAATGGAATGTTGTTTCTTCTTGAAAAACGACAAACCCTGTCCATATTGCATCAAGGGGTCAGTTGCGAGCCCACAACACTGGCAGAGATGGGGGTGTAGCCGGTGCCTAAATGGTGCCATTTTATCCCTGCCTACGCCACTGCAAAAGTTCAGCAAGGTCCGTTTGTGCAAAGGCAAAACTCAGTGATCTCCTGAAAGGCTCCTCCCCTTTGGCTGACTGATCCCAGAGGGGAAAACATGAGCTATGTTTCACCCAGTCACAAGGCTACTCCCAGCCTGCTAATGAAGTCCTACACTACTCCACATATACTAACCCACACGGCTCGCCAGAGGAGAAGAAGCCCATCCAGGGCCTTTGGCACCAGCGCCAAAAGCAACTTGAAGCCAGCTCTGGGGTGGAGCAGCCTCTTGTAGGGCACCATGGCACCTCTGCAGAAGAAAGAGGAGAAACTGTGGGTCTCATAAACACCACCTTGGCAAAAAGGAAGGAAATGCCCAGGATCAGCTAATGACTACAGCACATCTTCTTTCCTGATATTTGTCATGGTTGACATTGCATCTCTCTCTCTCTCTCTCTCACACACACACACACACACACACAGAGAGAGAGAGAGAGAGAGAGAGAGAGAGAGAGAGAGAGATGCAATGAGAGACAGACAGACAGACAGACAGACAGAGGCATGTTGTGCAGAATTTGCCTCCTGTCCCCAGGATGCCTGCCTTGACCCACCCACCCACCCAGCAGAGTATCATCTTCACCTGCTCTCGCTCCACTGCTGCAAGCAAAACCAGGTGCCCAAGACAGAGACTGGGATTGTGGCTTCCCCTCTGGGATGTTGCCTTGGGAGGGATAAGCGCCTGCCTGACCCAAGAGGATCAGTGCAAGAGAGGAAGGGGGATTAGCCCTTTCATTAGGTCTTAATCTCGCCTCTCCTTGCCTCTCATTTTCAGACATTGCTGGTGCTCTGGGAACAGATTACCGGGCTCCCAAACCTCAGGTCCCAGCCACACCTGGAGGCCCACACAGCCACTTGCTTGCTGAAAGCTAAGCAGGGCTGGCCAGTGGCTGGCTAAGAGACCTCCCACGAGCCACACAGACACTGCCTGGGGCTCCAAGATAGAAGCAGTTCTTGCTGCTAATGCAGACTGAAGTTCTGCACAATTTGCAACTCTTAAGGGGCACAGAAGGGACGCGGGTGGCACTGTGGGTTAAATCACAGAGCCTAGGACTTGCCGATCAGAAGGTCAGCGGTTCGAATCCCCGCAACAGGGTGAGCTTCCGTTGCTCGGTCTCTGCTCCTGCCAACCTAGCAGTTCAAAAGCACGTCAAAGTGCAAGTAGATTAATAGGTACCGCTCCAGCGGGAAGGTAAGCAGCGTTTCCGTGCGCTGCTCTGGTTCGCCAGAAGCGGCTTAGTCATGCTGGCCACATGACCCGGAAGCTGTATGCCAGCTCCCTTGGCCAATAAAGTGAGATGAGTGCCACAACCCCAGAGTCGGCCATGACTGGACCTAATGGTCAGGGGTCCCTTTACCTTTAAGGGGCACAGAAGTACTCTCAGCAGGGCAGCAAATCTCCCTTTGGGCATCTCTGCAAAGGAAGCCTTCATGAGGGATGCTCACTGATATTACCGGTAGTTCTCTTTGGTGCAGATGCCTGACCTCAAGGAGAGCTAGCCAGGTTCATACCTCCCCACTGCAAATCCCAAACACGGTCACTCTACAAGGAGCCATGCAAGGAGGCCTGCCAGTTTTTTGGGGGGAGGGGGTGAAGTCTCCCCACCCTTGTCCCAGGAAGAAGATGCCTCCACTTCCTTGTAGAGGCAAGCAACAGCTCACCCAGGGTCAATATTTAAAAAGTTTAATACAGTAGTTCCCAAAGTAGGTGGTAGTTTTTATTGTTGTAAACAGCTTTGATATACTTTGGATAATATAGCGGTATACAAATATTTTTACAAATAAATAAGGATTGATCTTCCTCTTCCTGGCTGCAATAAAAAATGGCAGTAATAATAAATCAACTGAAAATATGCTGCCTTTACTTAACACCCAAGATATTTTGCCTATGTGGGCTGCCTTCCTCTGCACCTAATGTCAGGGCCCAGACATAGAAATTCCCAATACTTCCCTTGGGAACCCCAGGAACCCCCTTAGAAGTCTGGTGTCCCAGTGCATTTTGCCTAACTTGCTATCCTCCTTTCAATGGCTTTCTTGCCATCTTTACTGCAACATAAGTTTAAATGCTAAAGGGGTTCCAATGTGGCAAAGGGAGGTGACTTGTGATTTATCTTGGTGTTGGTGGGAGGTTTGGTTGTAGGGTCTGACTTTTAACATCTAGGTTGAAGGCACTCTTGGCTGGTTACTTCCTAGCTGGATTCCTCTGTCTGAGGTGCCTTTGTTTAAATGCTGATTTGGCAGGGGGAGGAGTGGCGAGAAAAGGGGATGAGCCAGAGGGGAGGCAAACAGCAGACCATGAAGGTGGTTGCACACATTTCCCACACCTGCCCAGGTGATGCTCCTGCATCTTCGGTCACAGAGATTTCTCCACCATTCCCATAATTTTGAATCCTTGAAATTCAGGGAGGTGTGACAACAGAGTGCAAAACTGGAACAGCCCAAATGATGAAAGCAGAACTGGGTGATTTTCAGGTGCTTGTTTTGGAAATCCATGTCTCTGGTTCCTTTGCTCCCTGCTAACAAGAAGGTGCCCAATCCTACGACCACCTGGCGTCCCCACGTCTCAGAAGGCCTCTCCCAAGTGCTTCAGGCTGGATACACGAACGGCCACAATCAGGTGAGCCGACAAAACTCGCCAGCACAGACATCAGAGAACTCCCTCCCAAGCCCCCCTCCCCAGCACTTGCCCAGGTGCTCCTGCTAGGGCCTGCTTGCCTCTCCCCAGAGCTCTTGGCTGCAAAAGGGCTTCCCTGTCTTGATGCAATGGTGCCTTGCAGACCACCACCAGCAGGATCTGGCCCTGACCCAGGCTGGCTGGCCAGCTAGGTCTCCCCCACCCCCACCCCCAGAATAAGACATGCCTCCTGCTCAGAAACAAGCTCAGTGAGATGGAAGTTTGATGGCTTTATTTACAAACAAAAGACAGAAGTGTTTTTTAAAAAGAGAGAGACTCTGCCCCCACCGCCTTTATCCCTCTCAAGCATCAGGAGAATTAAATAGTCACCTTCCTGCTCCAACCCACTGCCTCTTTGAAGTAGTTCCCCCAGCATCACCACAGTCAGGGAAGAGGACCTACATAGACAAGGGGGCAGCACAGCTGGACCATTTCTTTTCTTTCTTTTTTATAAAAAAGTTGTAATTTAAATATCAAGGTTTGTTGTTGTTGTTTTTTAAAAAAGCAACATCAAGAGGCAAAAAAGGGGGTTATAATCAACCAGAAGAAACAGAAGGAAACATCAACAAGAGCATTTCCTGATGGTTATTTTACACATGATGGAACAGCAGCAGTGAGGCTGGCCAATCCAAGGTGGGCGTCTGTTGCCGAACAGCTGAGAAGGAAGGAAGCAAAGAAGGAGCAGCTGCTGCTGCCGTCACAGATTGTCCCCATCAACATCATCTGAGCTGAGCTGAGCCAGGAGACCTGGGCAGTCTGGGGTGGGAAAGAGCTGGCCTTGTGCTTATTCAGTCTCCTGGGGCGGACTGGGATTTGGGGCAGGAGGCAGACAGGCTCTTGGAAGATTCAGCATGGAGGCATCTAGTAATCCTGTGGCAGGAAAGAATAAGGTGGCAGGGCATCAGTACAGCTGCTCCCACAAACTGCTGCTTCAGAATCCCACCCCACTCTTTGCATTCAGTGTGGGGAGAGGGAGGAAGATTTAGCTCAGCAGGGGCAATGCCAGAGAGAAAGGCAGATTTAAACACTGCCTTGGGTGAAAACACAAGAACGTAACTGCCTGCTGGTTCAGGCCAACGGCCCAACTAGTCCAGCATCCTCTTCTCACAATGGCCAACCAGATGTTGCAGTGGGAAACCAGCAAGCAGGACCCAGGCATAAAAGCAGTCTCCCCTCCAAGGGTTTCCAGCAACTGAGATTCAGAAGGTTTACTGCCTCCAATAGTGGAGGCAGAGCCCAGCCATCATGGCTAGCACAACCCTTTCCATGAATTTGTCTAATCTTTTAAAGCCGCCCAAGTTAGCTGTGTGAAGAAGCTTAACCACTTAGACACATTGCCCTCCATTCATTAAGTGGAGGATGAGTAGAGGAAGGATTCACCCCTTAGTGAAAAGATGGGATTTGTCTTAACTCCTCATCCACCCTCCCCATCCCAGAATTCTGTCACTGAAAGAAGAACTGGGTGGAGAGGGAGGGCAGGGGATTGAAGGTAGGGGGCGGAGAACAGCATTCCAAGGTCAGAGGATGATACTTACAGCTCGGGGCTTTTTGTTCAATTTGAGATCAATCCTGCAAGGAAAGAAAGAGAAAGGAGCTTTCAGATGAGATTCAGGGAAAAGTCAGATCCAAAAACCAAGCCACAGAACGTGGTTAATTTGTCCCCAGTTGCCAATTCAGCCAGGCCAAAGCAGAATCTGCCCCCACCCCAACAACATACCCCAACCCTGCACAGAAATGCAGTTTTCTACCCACACAATCAGAAGGAAAATGAATTAGAGAGTTAGCCAGCATCCATAGACTGAGTTAACATGTCATGCGCTATGTTAGCAGGTTAAAGAGTGCAGCTCTTTTGAGGAGAGAGCGGATGTCAGATTGAAAGAGGATTTGGCTACCCCAGCCAAATCAAGGCCTTGTGTTTCTCTGCAGCGGGGCAGAAAAAAGGCCAAGTCCAACATGGGCCATTGGCTTCAGAAAGCAAAGCAAGAATAATCAAGTTTTCAAAACCCCAACAGAAGTTTATCTGCTTTTTAAAATGATGTAAAGGAAGCGGAAGAAGGAAGCCGATTGAATATTGCCAAGGTTATTAAATAAAAAGTTACCTCCAATGCGCTTTTGTCTGTATTTTAAAAAACTTGCCAGCCTAACCTAATATACATACCTACAATTAAACAGATAAACTATGGGTTAGAATAGCTTTGACCAGGCATGGCGGGAGGGAGGAGTGGGGGGTGGGGGGGGGGAAGAGATGAAAGCAGGGGATGGGGGGTTGGTGTGGAGAAAGGTCTACGGACTATAAACACAGCACAATAACTAAGTCAAGTCAAACTTACTCAAAGTCATAATCAAACATGCCAGACGGGCTGAGGGGGCAGCATTTGAAAGGAAGAAAGCAACAGACATTAATATACTAAGGAATTAAAATTAATTAGTCGATTAGCCACCCTAGCAAGTTTATTCAAAAATAAAAACAGAGCCAGTGGCGATGATCCAAACTTCAGAATAGGGCATCTGATGACCAAGCACCGGCCTTTAAAATCCCTCCCTCTCCCCCCCCCCCCCGCCCCACTCCCAGCCTCTCAGCCTGGCACCCCACAGATTCCACCTCCCACCCCACAAGCTCTGTGGAGCATTCCTATGGGGCTCAAGGGGAGAAGAGCTGCAGGGGGAGGGAACAGGCAGGTGAGGAGGAAGAAGGATGATGGGGAGGGGGGCAAAGGCAGCTCTTAAGGGCAGAGTAGCAGTGGGTGGGAGGGAGCTGACACGGAAAGGTGGGAGAGCAAAGGCAGGAATAAGCAGCACCAGAACAGATTCAGTCCCAGACATTCACGCACATGCCAGCCTCACTCACAAACCCCGGTCTGGATTCTTGGGGGATTGGGATTTTCAACAGACCGGTCAAACACAGCATGGCTATGAGACTCCTGGTCCGGAGCACCCAGGAGGAAGGGAAAGCCTGAAGCGCCCCACAACATCAGTGGTTTTTAAACAGAGGTTGGAGGGCCATCATCTGTCGGGGATTCCTGAGCTGCAACTCCTACACTGCAGAGGGTTGGAATCCTGGAATCCTGTCCAGCTCTATCAACTCTGTAAATCTTTGATTCTACCCAGCTGCCAGATATTCTGAATGCCCACCTAGGATGTGAAACTGTGGCAGACTCCCATTTTCCACCCCTCGCCCCCCTTTCCCACCACTACTTTTTGCACTTTCCTAGATTGCACTTTCTCTATGGGGCAGGTCCCTGCCCTCTCACTGTTACAGAGCAGCCTGGACCCAGATGGGGCTATGCCAATAGCCATAACATGCTGCAGTTAGAGGTGACATTTCACCTGCATTTTCCATCTGACATCTGCTCAACGGAGGCCTCTTTCCTATTTGGAGTTGGGCCCTTGGCAAACCCCCACTAATTTAGGAGCATCCCTTGCTGTGGACCTGAACTGCACCCCTGGGGCGGCTTCCCCCCCCCCCCCCGCAACCCATAAATGGGTTTGCTCAAGAGGGTCAGCATGGAGCAGTGGTGAATCAAATGCCCGGCTCCAAACAGTGAGTCGCCGGGTGAACCATGCCTAACCTACTCCCAAGAGCTGCTGAGAGGATAAGAAAGAACCATAATTGTCACCCTGAGCTCCTTGGAATGAAGAATCAAAATTTACTAAAATAAAGCTACCTCCCTCTACATTATTGGTGGGGAACTTTTGGTCCACCAGGTGACCCACCATGGTGTTTTGGGTGCCATTCCAGCCGTGGGAGAGCTGAGAAGCAGAGAATGATTGGCTCTGCTGGGACAGACCAGCCCCATCGGGCCTCCTCTGCCCTCAACTGTCACCTGCAGGCAGCCATTCCCCCCAGGCTGCCTCTGTGGGAGAGGTGGGTACCAGCAAGGCTCATTTCATCAGCTTTGCTAGAGGCCTAGCTCCATCAGGCACCTCCTGCTCCTGAACTGTGCCAGCTGGTCAATAGAGGAACAGCTGTGCAGAAATCGGTACCCAAGTTTTTGTTTTCATTTTCCTCTTCCCTCCCTGTTCCGTTTCCCTTGCATTTCATGGCTTGTTTGTTTTTAACAGACTGTAAGCCTGCAGGTGGGGACTGTCTTGTCTTGATCATATGTACTCTAGTGGCCTAAATTGTGGAAACCTTTTCCTGCCTTTACCAGTCTGATTTTGCAGTGACTGAGTCTCCTTATACCTCTTCAAAAATTTAGAAATGCCACCTTTAGTTAAGTTTCCACCAATATTCTTCTAATTTCTTCATAACTGTAGCCTTGTTCATTTAACAGTACTATTTTACATCGCTTTCTGGGTTACCAGTCAACTCTTTGCACCACTTCTTTAATTTTATTATGTTTTACAAGCTCACTAAATGAAAGAACACAAAAAAACCAACCAACCTGATAGCAATCACCTAACACACTAACCAATGTCCTCCTCTCAGCTCCAGTACATAACATCAACAGCTGAATCCTACTGTGACCTGACTGGATCATTGCCAAAACAAGATGACACCTGATTGGCTCTCTAAACACTCATGCTCATTGGCTACATTCAAATGAAGGATAGGCATATCAGCATAAGGAAGTTGTGCTTCCCTTTTCTGGTTATTTAGGTATAACTTTTTACAGAATACAGGTAAGTGAACTTAATGTTGCATTCTTCATTAAATTATCTCTCCATTGATATAGTGGTGTTATGAGCCATCAAACCTCGGAAATACACCTTTTCCAAAAGGTTTCCACAATTTTGTCCACTAGTCTAAGCTGCTCTGGGAGTCTTTTGGGCTGAAGTGCGGGACGCAAATGCTCCAAACAAAACAAACAAAATAAACCACGCCTACCTTTCCCAGCCCTGATGGCAGGTGAATTAGATGTAAGAAAATTCAAGGTAAGGCTTGAGACCTCAAGCTGGAGCCCCCTCTAAGTGCTCTCACCCCGACTCTTCCTTTACAGGAAAAATGGGCTGCTTTTTAACGGAACATCTTCGTCTATTGCCCTGCACAGTAACAGGGAAAGGGCAGGATTTTGCCTGTAAAGGAAGAGTCAAGAAGGCACCTTCTCCTGCTTCCTCTTCCTCTGCAATCACACCTTGAACATCCTATGACCTGTCATGTATTTTTATTTATGTACAACAGTCCTACCCCACCTCCTTCCATCCAAGGAATTCAAGGTGGCATTGGCTGGTTCTCCCTCTGCCCATCTTATCGTCACAAGAACCCTGTGAGGTAGATTAGCCTGGAAACAGGGACAAGAGCCCCCAAGGTCACCCAGTGGGAGCTTCATGGCTGAGTGGGGATTTGAACTCTGGTCCCTCAGGTCTTAGTCAAACACTCCAACTCTGCGGTTCCCGAAGTAGTGCCCCTTGGGGGACAGTGTGATTCCTTAGGGGGGCACTAAGAGGCAAAGGGGTGGAGGGGGGAGGCCGCTAGAGGTGTAAATAACACCCAGACTTCGAAAAGCTGGTATCAATGTATCAAGTTCATCAGTTTTCTTGAAATAATTAAGCTAAATAGCGTTAACTGGATTTTGAATAAATGTGCAATTAACTGTTACTGTTTTGAATTCTAGTGTGTTATTATCTACCTTAACGGGTCATGCAAACCACTATTTTGAATAATGCTTTTTACAGAGTAGGGGGCACTGGGGATGAGGTTATGGAACCAAGGCAGCGGTGGCCTGAAAAAGTTTGGGAAGCACTGCTCTAACTGCTGCACTGCACTCTCCCTGTCCACCTGTCAAAGTGGCCCAAAAATCCAGTCCCCCAGCCCTGCTCTGTGCCATCAAGAGTCCTTTCAACACCCACCTCAAAAGAAAGATTTGGTAGGGTTAGACTCTCCTTCATGGGAGGTTTTTAACCAGAGGTTGGACGGCCATCCCGCAGGGGTTCTTTAGCTGTGATTCCTGCGGCACGGGGGCTGGACTAGATGCTCTTTGGGGGTCCCTCCAACTCTACAATTCTATGATTCCAAGATCAAAACATGTGCCAAGCCAGAGGGGGAAATCCTCTGGCAGGGTATTTGCCCTTCAAGAGAAGGTGCCCTCTAAACCCCCCAACTCCAGCTCAGCCCACACACCTGGCCCTCGCCCACCTCACCTGTGTCGATTTTTGTTCTTCCGTTTTTTGTGGCTACTGTGGTGGCTGCCCGAAGTGGAGGATGCCGCCTTCTGGGGCTTCACCCCTTGGACGGAGCCGTCCAGCTCTTCGGCTTCTTCTTGGCTCGGTTCGTTCTCCTGGTTGTGGAAGTCTGGGGAGGTGTCACTCTCCGTCCCGCTGCCAGGCTCCCCTGAAGGAGAAATCCAGGCGTGCCTCAGAGCTCGGAGAAACAGCTGTTCTCATTGGATCTGGTCAGAAGGTCAGCCCCCAGGGGTCAGGAAGGAAGCCCCCACAGCAGGGGGGAAATGTGCTTTTTGCAGCCACACCTGAATTATCAATTTACTTTTTTTTTTAATTAAAAAAAAAATCATTATATTTCTAACCTATTCTTATCTCAGAAAACTCAGAGCAGGATGGAAGAGTAAATAAGTGAGAAACATGGGCTGATTTGGGTGATGCAAGGGTTGCCCTTCTCCTTGATGCACTAGCTTTCCACATGAAAGGCCTAGTGTCAGCCAAATGTGCCGAATTAGTAGATATTCTCACTGGTCTGTTTGATTAGGCCTAATACTTACACAGAAGAAAGACCTGCACATGCAGACAATAGATTCTATGTGCTATGGTCATCTAAATGATATAAATCACAGCCTTGGCTTACATGAGGGAGTGTTCCATGGAAATCCTATGCAGATGGCACAACGTACCAGTGCAAATTACTGATGTGATGCCAGAATTGTTAGTGGGGATGTGGGGAAAGAAGCACCTTCCTCCACCCATGGTGGGACTGCCCACAGGCATTCAAATGCTGGACAATTGGTCAAGAAATGACCAAAATCCTCAAAAATCCCAACACAACTTCACTGCAGCTTTAATTACTAAATCTGTGGGAAGAGCAACTCAGTTTTCAGCTCTCAGGGAAAACCTTGCAGGACTTGTGACTTCTGCTTTGGTATAAAAATATGTGAAGTTTAGCATTAGCTGAAAAAATAACTCCTAAATTACTCGGTGGCAAAAGCTTAGAAGACCCTGAAAAAAATTACACTGTTTGGTGGGATATTATATTATACATAACAAGCACACGGGACTCTCTCTCCACAGCGTAATATGAAATTCAGCTTTCCTAATGGTCTTAAGTATTCTACCAGTCTAATATTGGGTCTCACCTAGATATACTGCACTTTTTTTGATATTTCTATTGTTTTTATTGTATTGGGTTTTTTATTTACAGTACTTCAATAAAATATTTAATTTTTTTTTTTAAGTTTTCCACGTGCAGGGAGCTTTTGGCATTCAATCCTGCTCTCTTCCAGAAGCGGGACAGTCCAACTCTGCACCTTCTGAGTTGGATTTCACAGCATCTGTGAAGTGAGCAGTGTGGAGACAAGATCACAAGAGAGGAAGGGGGCTCAGCAGGAAGGAAGGCCAACTTACGTTTTTCAATGAGCTGGTCCTGAACTCCTGCCAGTGCGCTGACCGCCTAGGAAACCGAAAGAGACCAGATTGAGGAGGATTGTGGGAACTTCTGGGAGACTCCACCCCATCGCCTCCTTCTCAGGCCACTCAAAGAGGTGCCACATTTGGCTGGACTTCCGAGATTGTGCCATAGGACAGGCACAGGTTGCAAATCCCACCCCACTCCAAGTACTTGCCCTACTTTCTATGCTTTGGCAGTATCTCCCTTGACAGGATCTCAGGCATCTAGTGATGGGGGAAAGCTTCCTCTGCCCCAGGAGGGCTGGCATTGGTCCTCCCTCAGTGCTCAGAGGACAAAGAACAAACTACACCTGAATAAGACAAGGTGGGAAGGAAGGAGACTGGGAGGACCCAAATGGTGTGTGTTGTGGGAGAGGGCTGGCCAAAACTGGGCAGGAATAACTCCAATGCTTTCAAAATAACAAATAAACACAGTTTGCTCAACCTGAAAGATGTCTAGAGAAGTTGAGGGATCAGTTCAGTGACTTCTTCCTGTCAATAGGAGAGGATACAGGGAGACTACCTAGAGGAGGACCAAAAGTTGGAGGCAGCAATGCTTCTGAGTACCTGTTACTGGAAATCATGCAATATGCTTTCCACGTGTTTGGGTGGAAGAAAGGACATAGGAGGGGGAGACGTCAGAGAAACAACACAGGCCTCGCCCCCAGGTTGCACTCACAGCAGCTGATGTGACTGAAGACTTGCTGAAAAGGCGCTCGGCTTCTTTGAACTTGCGGTTCCGTCGGTCATTCTTGCTGTTGGAGTTCCTGGAAGCAAGAGAGGAGAAAATAGATAGAAACAAGTTTTTCTCCCTGACTCAAAACACTAGAATTTGTGGACCTTCAACTGAATATTTAGGACAGCTACACAGCACATTGTTAAACTATGGAACTTGCTCCTGCAGGAAGCAGTGCTGGGCACCAACCAAGATGGCTTTGGAAGAGGATTAGGCCAATTCATGGAGGAGAAGGCTATCCACGGCTACTAGCCAGAATGGTTATGCTCTGCCTCCATGGTCAGAGAAGGTAAATACTACTGAATGCCAGTTGCTAGAAACTACAGGAGACGAGGGGGCTCTTGACCTTAGGTCCTGCTTGTGAGTTTCCCGTTGGGGCATCTGGTTGGCCACTGTGAGAACAGGATGCTGGACTAAAAGGGTCACTGGCCTGATCCAGCAGCCTTCCTATTGGCTGGTGTAAGTCAAGGGCAGACCTGTGAAATAGCATCTCCCCACAACCACCACCTCAAACGGGGAAACCACCCCTCTCTTCTCAAGAAGAAGTGGGAGGGAGTGCCCTTTTGCAGGCCGCCTTCTGGACTCTAGAATAAACTGTGGCTGCTGTATAACAACAGATTAAGGCCCAGGCCCAGTGGGTCACACACACACACACACACACACACCGGACCCCAGAGAGGTGGCTGTAGCCCCTGCCCCAAATCAGGGAAGGAGCACTGGTGAGGCAGGAGGTGGAGGGTGGGGGGAGGAGAAGGAAGGAGTAGCTCAAAGTGGAAGGGGGGCAGCAGGGAGTCACCCGCAGCAGTCCAGGCCATGGGACACCCCCCAGAAGAGAGCTATAGGGTTTATCACTTAGAGCAGGGTGGACCTGGCACAGTTGCAAAGCGCTTTGCTAGAGGTCTCCTGTTGCTACCCATGACGCCAGTCCTCTTTGAGGGCAGCTTTCCGTTTTGCACCCCGCCCTCCACTCACTTCTGGTTGGTCAGGTAGCGGTCCCAGCCTCGGATGATGTTGCCGTACATCTGGGTATCTTCCAGGTAGCTGCCCTCGAAGGCGTAGATCTGCCGCTCCAGGTTGGCCAGCGTCTCCTGCAAAAGGGCAGAAGGGAGAGAGGAAACATCGGGCGCGCGGTGGGGAAGGGCAGCGGGGAGCCTCGCGGTGGGTGGGGGCGTTTGGAGGAGCAGGGGCAGAGAAGACACCCCTCCCCGCGCCCGCCCACGCTGCCCGGGCCAGGGGCATCATCATCATCATCATCATCGCCCAGGCCTAGCCCTCCCCTCCCCTCCCCTGGCGTCGGGGGGGAGGCTCCTACTCACGGCCAGCTCCTGCTTGCGCTTGACCAGCTCGGCCAGCTCGCGACGGGTGTCCGGGATCTGCGGCGGGGCGCCGGCCTTGGTGGCCGCCCCGTGGAGCGCCGCCATCGCCCGCGAGAAGGAGGAGAGCGAGCGGCAGGAGGAGAGGCGAGAGGAAGGCCCGACCCAGGCAGGCGAGCGGGAGCGCGATGCCGGGCGGAGCCGCTGGGAGCAGCAGAGGCTGGAGCCTCCTCCTTCCCCGCCGTCGGGCCAGCCCTTGCGCGGAGGCGGAGGCGGAGGCAGCCAAGCGGCGGTTGGGCGGCCCGCAGGCGGCAGTCCCCGCCCTACCAGCTCCCTCCCTTTCGGCGGGGCTTCCACTCCGCCGAGCCGCTCTCGATAAGCAGCAGCAGGAAGGATGGAGGGGCCGGAAGGCTCCGCCCGCGCTTCCCTCTTGGATCTAGAAGCGCCCGCCGGTCCCAATCCCAGCCGATGGGTGGGCTGGGAAGGGTCGAGGAGCCGACGGACACAGGCCCACGGATTCCCGCCGCCCTTCCACCTGGGGAGGTCTTTCACCCCGCCAGGAAGCCAACTCACAGTTGGGCTCCCAAGCCTCTGCCTTTCTGACGTTACTCAGCAGAAGAGACGATGGAGAAGAGTTGCACTATCGCCTCCGTTCAAATATATTTAGGGAATGTCAACAGGCCAGGAGGAGTTCCTGGGATTCTTTCAACGGGGCAAAGGGTGCAAGATGAAGCAAATATTTGTTAGGAAACAGAAAGCAATTATATTTCGAACCAGGTGGCAGAGGCCCCTCTGTCTTAGGGAGTGAGTGATGTGTGACCTTATATCCCTTTTCCTCCAAGGAGTTCAAGGCAGTGCACATGGTTGCCCTTTTATTTTTGTTCTCACAGCAAACCGGTGAAGTAGGTTAGGCTGAGAGGCAGTGACTGGCCCTAGTTCACCCAGTGAGCTTCATGGCTGAGTGGGGATTCAAACCCTGGTCTCCCAGGCTGTAAACCAGCACTCTAATCACTGTATCACACTGGCTGTCTTTTATCTCCTCTGTGCCAGTAGCAGATCATCCAAACCTAAGCTCATGGTTTGTACACCCCAGACAAACTGTAAGCCGGAAACTGAGAACGCATTAGGACAACACATTAAGTGAAATAATTGCTAAGCTGACAGCAATTGTGATCTCCTTAGGGAGTCCACAGTTGGGTTTGGCATTATAAAGTGGGTCATTCAGTTGAATGTACATGGGCAGAGCCACAGAACACATTCACCTGCCCATCTGAGACTAGGTTGTCTAATATGTTCTTTCATGGATTGGTTAAGTCCATTCTTTGCTGCTCTTCCTTTTTAAAAATTGGGGCTGTATGTGTCATCCCAATTTTGTGATTTTGCTGCCTGCAGTGTTAGAAACTGAGATATGAAAGCTAGGAGCTAAATGGCACCTTAAACCTAGGTTATGGGAGCAACAACAGAATGTCTAGGTGCAATTTGTTACAACTTGAATACAAAGGCAAAAATGAATGAACTGCAGCTCAAATATTCTGTTCACTTTTCACATGGTCTAGTCCTTCCCCTGTTCACCCCCGCCCCAACATTCTTAAGAGGGTCACAATGGCACTGTATTGAAAATAAATATTTTGGTATTGGATTATGGGGCACAGGCTCTAAACAGCTTACAGCGTCACTCCTCAATAGTACAAGGTTGCAGTGATAGAATGGTTTGCCGTGCTTGCTGAATGCCATTTTTAAAAAATACACAGAGCTTTGTAAACTCTACTTTTGCTGCTTATCTGTAATATCACACCAACCCACCTGTTTTCATTTAAAAGTTAAGTAGGAAATAACATTATCAATTTGGAGAAAGGAATAAAAAAACCACAGCAATATAAACATGTTCAAGCTAAATTTACAAATCCTTTATTTAAAAAAGAAAATAGGGACTTCTGGGAAAGGCGATACTGCTGTCCAAAACCATCTCCATCACCTAAAAGCTTGAAAATCTGCATTTTGGCCCCATATTTACATGCTAAACTTTATCCTAATATTCTTCTAGACATGCACACAACCCTATGCACATGGTACATTTATGCAAACAGGAGGTGCTCTCAGAAAGTGTGGGGCAGTAGGAAAAGTTACTACCCCTACACACAGCAAGTTGTGTTTCCTTTATTGTAAGGCAGCTACACACAAAACTGCAGCTACAGAACCTGTGCACAAGTTTTCAGAGTGCAAAAGGGTTGTGGGTGAAGGTCTCTTCCACCTCCCTTCGTACAACACTAATACACCTCCTGCCTCTTGCTATCAGTAAGACAAAAATATAGTAGCATCCACATTGAAAGAAAGGAAATTAAACTTACTTAAATGTTTTTTGGAAACTATCCACCATGCTAAGTGCAAAATTATTCATGGGGTAATACAGGTGCCTGAGAAATGAACTTAATGCTCCCTTCCCCTCAGTGGTAAAGCCAGACAGAGGAGACAGAAAACTTCCTTTTCACTCCAGATTCAACTGCCACGGATCTGGAAAGTATATCCCTGAAAATGTATTTTGATGCACAATTTCCTACATGAATCTCAGAAATCTACACAATTTTTTGCAAGTTCTTTTACCTCAACACATTAATAAATCGAACTGCTAGAGACATTACAGAACATCCAACAGGCTTTAAATCAAAATTCTTTTTTTTCTTAAAAAAAAGTTGCATCTATCATTTTTTAAAAAAACTGTGTGCAAGCAAAAAAATAAAAGGGGTAGGGAGAAGCAAAATAACCTGTTTGTTTGGAAAAGGCAATTTTTGTACAGGGTGGTTTCTTGTTTCAGAGTCTTAAATTAAAAGATACATTGAGAAACTCTAGCAACACAGCTGCGATGTCAGCTGGGCATCAAAAGTGACCTCGCTTTCCTAACACCTTCTGATTAACCCAAACCATTTGAAAAGCAACAGTTGGCTCTACTTCAGTGCCCATAACCATCAACTGAGTGTGTGAGAAGTTCACAAATTAACATGACTAGCCATAGGCAGCAGATTTTAAGGCAGTGAGAGGCATCGGGGCAGCAATGCTTCAGTCCACACAAAGGATCTGAGGCTCAGCTGCAGAGAAAGTTTAAGTCCACCCCCTGATGGGCTGTCAAGTGGATTCTTCCTCCTCTTCCTCCTCCTCCTCCTCCTCTGCCTTCTGGTCCACCTCTGAGGTATCTGATGACTCATGGAGCAGAACATACTCCCTGCTACTGAACCCAAATTTCAGGACATCCTTCTCTTTCAGTTCATAGTAGCGCTGAGGCTCAATGCGCTGGTTGTTCAGAAATGTGCCATTGCCTGAGCCAAGGTCAATAATGTAGGGTTTTACCTTCCGGCCCACTGTGCCATCAGGGCGGGTGTATTCCACAAGCCTTGTAAGAAACAAGAGATTTGTACTGATTAACAGCATAATATATGGGAGCCCAACTTCGTTAAGATTTCTCCCAGCTTCCAGCATCCCACAACAACCCTGTGGAGCACATCTTAAAACATAAAACTCCTTTGAACATAACTGACAGCAGAGACCTGTGTGCTTATTCAGGAAGAAGAGCTATTTAGTTGTGACTGCCTTGCTCAAGGAGATCAGCTGTGGCCCTTTCCACCTTGAGAAATTTGTAGCTGCCCTAATCTTTAGTGGAACTATTGATAATGAACTTAAAGCCCCATAAGGTCTGCTCTGGTTTTAAACCTTCAATATGCCCCATAATTGCAATTTCTGATCACTCCCAGTCCTCACACTATTCAGCATATCAGGAATGGACCAGTGGACCAGATCCTTAGACAGGAATTCAAAGTCATGCTCTTACGACTGTTCTGTCAGCACAAATATTTCTGTTTGCCAAGTACAGCTTGGCAAGCCCCATGTCTCCTGGGTGCTGCTCTGGGGGTTCTCCTGACCCTTAAGAGATCTGGAGGAGGCATAGGGAGGGTAAGCTCTGTTGCACTGGCTTCCATTAGTTTACCAGGTTTGTCAAGGCTGGCCCTTAATTCCCCCACCCTCTGCCAACGTCATAATACTGCCAGATGACCGGCACATGCACATGTTGAAGTTCAAAGGAGCATGCCTTCAAAGGGACTTGCTGTAACCACTGATTGGCAGTCAGAGGGAGCTCCTTTGAAGTCATTCTCAAGAAAGTGGTTTGGGTTCAAGCTGCTTTCTCCATAAACAAAGCATTTCCCCCTCTGCAGAGAAAAAAAATTCTCTGTTCCAAGAAGGTTTGAATCCACACCCCTTCCTGCAAACAATGCAAGTCCCCTCAGCTATGCTAGGGAGTTCCTATCAGCACCAACAAAGAACCTGCGTGCAAAGGAACAATTGGGAGCTTAAGTTAAATTCTTTATTACCGTGTCTATACCTGCCCCACACTTCACATCCTCTATGTAAGGCCAAATGGGGAGCAGGTGACTGTAGTCTGTGGGGAACAGTTTCATGGACCAAACTGGGACCTGTGCCAGGCTTAATTAGGTCCTTGGGCTAGAAGCTCCCCGACACTTGCTTGAGACTTGTTGCTTGTTTGTCCCAAGGTGAAGGAATTAGAAAGGCTTTACTAGGAGACAAGGCTGACATCAAATTGCAGGCAAGGAACTTTAAAGCAAGGATACTTTCTCAATAGCGACATAGTGTACCAGGAAAGAGGAGCTACGGTCAAAACGACAGCAGATGAATGTATTTGGCATAAATTTGCTGGAGAGGGGTAGGACAACATGGAGGTAGCAATTACAGGGCGTATTTATCAATAAAATGATGTATCCAAAGTCCTTAACACTGTCTCTTGCTGTATAGATCCCAGCCAGTAAGAGGGGAGTATTAATAGCTAACTTGAAATTAACAGCTACTCATAGCTCATAGAGGCTCCTAAGCAGCTACATATCCACACCCACACCTGGGTCAAGACTTACCGGTACTGAAAGACAGCGTGTTGTTTTGAGCAGGAGGGGTGGTCAATAGGGATATCAGCAATGCGTCGGTGCCTGCCCAGCAGGTAGGCACTCTGCCTGTGAATGTACATAACTGGGAGAACCTCGTCGTTCTTGAAAGGATACAAACGCCACCGCTTCTTGGGGATCCGTGCTTCTGGGGGCTCGCTGTATTTGATCACGACACCACGGAACGTATTGGAATCCTCCAGAAGTGCACCAGACAGTTCAAAGCTTGGTTTCTCTTTATTCCCTGGCTCTTTGTCTGTGCTGTGTGACCCCTCTGCCCCTGGATTCTCTTCGTCACCGCTGGCTTCTGCCTGCTCCCGGCGCTCCCGACGTTGCTCATTATATAATTCCCTCTGTGCCTGCTGAACCTGGAAGCGATGACCGTCCCTCTCCCTTTCGTGGCCCCCAGGCTGATCCCGGTGGGGCTTCCTTCGGCCAGAATGGTCCCGATGTCTGTCTCGGTCATTGCTTCTTTCCTGCCTGTGGCCCGGCTCAGAGTGGTCTCGATGTGGACGCTCCTCATGCCCCCTCTGGGAGCGTTCTTCTCGCTCCTACATTAGGGCAATAGCAAAAGGCAAGTTTTTAAAAGTTCTGTTCATGAGTATAAATAAGTAAAATGGTTTCAGCTTTTCATATATTTTCTAAAACTGTAAAACTGTTATCACAGCATGCTGAATTTAATAGCCACACTACAAGGTCTGTTTGGAAAAATTAAGCTATTGCACAATCTAATGGCAGTGCTAGTGTTTGTTTAGCTTTTTTTTTTTTTTACACCAGTAACTTTTGTTTCCTCAAGTTGTCCATACTTGCTTTAATCCCAAGTGTACAATACAATACAAAGCTTCTGTCAGTTTTATCTGGTATGCCCAGTTACCTGCTTTACTTTAGGTATCACATGATGCGGACTTCGGCTTCTTTTCTCTCGGGGGGATTTGCTTTTTTTGTTTGAGGACTTGTTTTTTCTTTTTGACTGTGACCTTTTAAAGATATGAAACCAAGGTTAAGCACATGAATTCCCATCAGCAAAAAAAAGGCACATGCAAGTCAACACACTTGATCCACTGTGGTCTGGTATACAGCAATTCAGAGGTGAGAGTGGGGCATCAATAAGGAATATATACCCGACATTTGCAGAATCATACAAGGCAGCTTAAAAGGTAAAGGTACCCCTGCCTTTACGAGCCAGTCGTGTCCGACTCTAGGGTTGTGCGCCCATCTCACTTAAGAGGCCGGGGGCCAGCACTGTCCGGAGACACTTCCGGGTCACTTGGCCAGCGTGACAAAGCTGCTCTGGCGAGCCAGCACCAGCACAGCACATGGAAACGCCGTTTACCTTCCCGCTATAAAGCGGTACCTATTTATCTACTTGCACTTAGGGGTGCTTTCAAACTGCTAGGTGGGCAGGAGCTGGGACCGAAAGACGGGAGCTCACCCCGACGCAAGGATTCGAACCGCCGACCATACGATCGGCAAGTCCTAGGCACTGAAGTTTTACCCACAGCGCCACCCGCGTCCCACAAGGCAGCTTAAATAAAGTTAAATCAACAAAGTACAGAAGATAAAAACGCAACCAGGAAGCATAACAAAACAGCAAATAAAGCCAACAACTATTTAAAGAGACAGCAGGTGACACAAAAACAGGGGGCTGTGAGGGCTTCCTGTATCTTTCCACTGTCTGCAATTCCTCCTATGCTTAAGCAAGATCTGAGGTGAAGGCCAGTGGGATAAGGAGACTTTCACAGTTGAGGGGGCATACTGTACTTGCTGGGAGTTGCAGTGCAAAACATCTGGAGGGCACCACGCTGCCAAAGGCTAGTATATGTAGCACCACTCTCACAGTCAACAGGTGAAACTCAGTTTCCCTAATGTGTGTTATCTAATCAAAGCCCAATGCCACTACAGAAGCACTTAACCCACATTTCCCATAATTGTCATTCTGCCCTACCTCACCTTCTTGCAAAGCCAGTCAAGCCAGACTTGAATAGGAAAAAGTTGCCCGGAGACCATTGTATTATTCGTTGTCTTCATATCCCACCTTTTTTAGGCATGGAGATCAAGGTGGCAAACATGGTGCCAGCTACCCTGTGAGGCAACTTAGGTTGAGAGAAGGCAGTGGCTGGTCCCCAAGGTCACCCAGGGAGCTTCATGGCTGAGCGGGGGCCACATGATCTCCTGCAATGATTTTGCAAAGTTTTTTGCAGATAAAATCGCTCAGATTCGGGAAGAAGTAGACTCCACCGTGGGAGCAGGGCCAGGGCGGGAGAGTGCTAGAGTCCTGTCTAGTCAAGTTGTGTGGGATCAATTCCAATCTGTTACCTCCGAGGATGTGGACAGGCTGCTTGGACGAGTGAAGCCAACCACCTGTCTCCTTGCCCATCCTGGCTTATAAAAGCTAGCCGGGAAGGACTGGGCGATGGGCTTCGTGGGGTGGTGAATGCTCCGTGAGGGAGCCTTCCCAGACCCGCTGAAAGAGGCGGTTATTACACCCCTTCTTAAAAAACCATCTTTAGATGTGGCCACAATGGCCAATTATCGCCCAGTCTCAAATCTTCCATTCTTGGGCAAGGTGATTGAGCGAGTGGTTGCTGAACAACTCCAGGCACGCCTGGAAGAAGCGGACCATTTGGATCCCTTCCAGTCGGGATTCAGGCCTCATCATGGGACTGAAACTGCCTTGGTCGCACTGGTTGATGATCTCCGGCGGGCTAGGGACAAAGGTGAGAGCTGTTTCCTAGTTCTGCTGGATCTCTCAGTGGCGTTTGATACCATCGACCATAACATCCTTCTGGACCATCTTGAGGGGCTGGGAGCTGGGGACACTGTCATACAGTGGTTCTGCTCCTTCCTCCTGGGCCGTGTTCAGAAAGTGGTGGGGGGGGATGAGTGTTCAGACCCCTGGGCTCTCACTTGTGGAGTGCCTCAGGGTTCTGTCCTCTCCCCCATGCTTTTCAACATTTACATGCAGCCACTGGGAGAGATCATCAGGAGGTTTGGGCTGGGTGTTCATCAGTATGCGGATGATACCCAGCTCTACCTCTCTTTTAAATCAGAACCAGTGAAGACGGTGAAGGTCCTGTGTGAGTGTCTGGAGGCGGTTGGAGGATGGATGGCGGCTAACAGATTGAGGTTGAATCCTGACAAGACAGAAGTACTGTTTTGGGGGGACAGGAGGCGGGCAGGTGTGGAGGATTCCCTGGTCCTGAATGGGGTAACTGTGCCCCTGAAGGACCAGGTGCGCAGCCTGGGAGTCATTTTGGACTCACAGTTGTCCATGGAGGCACAGGTCAAATCTGTATCCAGGGCAGCTGTTTACCAGCTCCATCTGGTACATAGGCTGAGACCCTATGTGCCTGCGGACTGTCTCGCCAGAGTGGTGCACGCTCTGGTTATCTCCCGCTTGGACTACTGCAATGCACTCTACGTGGGGCTACCTTTGAAGGTGACTCGGAAACTACAACTAATCCAGAATGCGGCAGCTAGACTGGTGACTGGGGGCGGCCGCCGAGACCATATAACACCGGTCTTGAAAGACCTACATTGGCTCCCAATACGTTTCCAAGCACAATTCAAAGTGTTGGTGCTGACCTTTAAAGCCCTAAACGGCCTCGGTCCAGTATATCTGAAGGAGCGTCTCTCCCCCCCCCCATCGTTCTGCCCGGACACTGAGGTCCATCCCCGAGGGCCTTCTGGCGGTTCCCTCACTGCGAGAGGCCAAGTTACAGGGAACCAGGCAGAGGGCCTTCTCGGTAGTGGCGCCCGCCCTGTGGAACGCCCTCCCATCAGATGTCAAAGCGATAAACAACTACCTGACATTCAGAAGACATCTGAAGGCAGCCCTGTTCAGGGAAGTTTTTAATATGTGACATTTTAGTGTATTTTTCATCTTTGTTGGAAGCCGCCCAGAGTGGCTGGGGAAACCCAGCCAGATGGGCGGGGTACAAATAATAAATTATTATTATTATTGAACCCCGGTCTCTCCCGTGTCCGACACTCTTAACCAGTACAGCACACTGACTCTCGGTCCTTCAAGGCTCCTTTTTATAAGGCAAAGGGCAAATAAAGCGAGTCGGCCCACGGCCTCGCGTCCCCCCTTCCCCACGGAGCGCCAGTGGAGGAGGCGGCGGCGCTGGGCCGGGCCGGGCCCCTTCCCCTCACAAGACACAGGAGCTTCTGAGCCCATCCCCGCCACCCCCGGGCATCATCACCTGCCGGCCCCCGAGTTCCCCGGCGGCGGCGAGTGGCTTCCGCGCGGGCTCCGCTTCCGCCGACGCTGCGGCTCCTCCATAACACCGCCGGCCTCTTCTCTTTCTTCTTTTCCTCCCGCTTCCGCTTCCAGGTCGTCGCCGGGGTCACTATCGAGAAACACTTCCCATCCAGGCTCGATGCCGCTCTACTTACTGTGCGCTCTATGGTTTGTCCTGTGAGCGGAGTTGTCTGGCCTCGACTAGTCGTGGTCAGACGCCCCCTGGCGGCTACTGATAAGACATTTACTTAATCATGCAGTGATGGCCAAACTTGGCCCCCCAGCTGTTTTGGGACTACAGCTCCCATCATCCCTAGCTAACAGGACCAGTGGTCAGAGATGATGGGAATTGTAGTCCCAAAACAGCTGGAGGGCCAAGTTTCGTCTTCACTTAATGGGTTCATTTATTGCGTTTTCATAACAAACGAGAGAGAGAGAGAGAGAGAGAGAGAGCAGGAAGCTCCCCCCCACAAAGCCGTGTGTGAAGCGCTGAAGCGCTGCAGACGGAGGGAGGCGCGATAAATACGGAATCTATCACTGGGGGAAAGGAGATGCTTCTCAATCCTTTCCGAAACAGCTCTAGACGTGACCCAGAAGTGAGGCTCGCGACTGCGGGGCCACCACGTAGAATGCCCCGTCGCTTGTGCTCGCCAGCCGCGCCTAACTAAGCTCACAGACCTCCAGGCGCTTTCCATGATGGGCAGGGACAGTCGGGGGCGGGGGTTGAAAACAAGGACAGGCTCATCCTGAGCAGGTGACCGCTCCCCTCCTCTCTCTCCCCTTCTCCTCTCTTCCAGTCCCAGCCTCAGGGATTGTTGCTGCTAAGCTGCTTTGCAGGACAGTTTTCGTGTGCAAAGCAAAATAGCCAGAATACCCGCACTGGACTATGTTAAGAAGGATTCAAGCCAGAACAACCCCGTGCTTAGCCGAGAGCGGCTCTTCTCTGCTTGCCTCTCGGGAGGAACGGGGCAGCGGTCCACGGTACCCGGAAGTCGGCGCAGGCGGCGCTACTCTCACGAACCCTTCCGGCTCCTGCGTTTCTCTAGGCTGCCGTGTTGCAGATGGGACGGCCGCGGTGCTTTTCTGCGCAGGCGCGGGCTGGAGCGTGTCATGTGACTGGGCTTCCTGTCCGAGCCCGGTCGCCGTCGCTATGCCAACCTTAGCACAACAGGTCCCGGGGCGAAAGCCGGGCCCGTCCGGAAGAGGAGAGGAGCCGCCGCCGCCATCATGATCCCGCCCGCGGACTCCCTGCTCCGCTATGAGACGCCGGTGCTGGTCAGCCGCAACACTGATAAGCGCTCGCCCAAGGTACGTCCCGGGGGGGATGGCGGCTGGGTCTGAGCTCCGTGCACGGAGCCCCTCCGCTCACCCCAGCCAGCCCCGCTCCACTTGCCTCTGTCTCCGTCTTCTCCTCCTCCTCCTTCTCCGCAGGCGCGTCCGCTGAAGGCGAGCCCGCAGGTGGGGCCTCCGCCGGGGCCCGTCCCGACGCCGAAGGGCAAGACCCCGCCGCCCACTGTAGACGCCACCAAGCAGCCCGAGGAGATCCTCAACGCCATCCTGCCCCCCAGGTGAGATGCAGGCTCTGTGAGTGGGTTGGGTCCGAAACCAAGTGGCTCCTGGGCAGGGGCCCCTCGAGTCGCCCTCCTCCTGCTGGGGCCGGAGGGGCAGCTGAGCTACCAGTCCTGGAGGGCTCCCCACCACAGTAGAGGCCAGCAAGGAAGCTCTATTCCTTATTGGGGGGCAGGTCCCCGTTCATTCCAGGCATGGCAAGCACCCACTGCCCAGCTACCTCGCTCTGCATGAGAAGAAGTCTACATCTTCTCTATAGTGGCAACAGCAAAAAAAAACTTCCTCTGCAGATGCATGCTGAACTGGCAGCTTTAAAGGTAAAGGTAAAGGTACCCCTGCCTGTACGGGCCAGTCTTGACAGATTCTGGGGTTGTGCGCCCATCTCACTTAAGAGGCCAGGGGGCAGCGCTGTCCGGAGACACTTCCGGGTCACGTGGCCAGCGTGACATCACTGCTCTGGCGAGCCAGAGCCGCACACGGAAACGCCGGAGGGTTATAAACATCCACACCCACCCAAATACAGCTATACCTCATGTTACATCCACTTTATGTTATGTTCTTTCAGGTTACGTCCCGCAGCGACCCGGAAGTACCGGAAAGGGTTACTTCCAGGTTTCGCCGCATGCGCAGAAGCACAAAATGACATCATGCTCAGAAGCAGCGGATCACAACACACCCATGTGCAAATGCGCCGCTGCGGGTTGCAATCTTTTCATGTTGCTAACGGGCCTCCAGAACGGATCCCGTTCGCAACCAGAGGTACCACTGTACTGAGCTGCGGCTCCATCCTGCAGTTACAGGTCTACTCACAGTGCACTCAAATCCAAGCAGCTCAAGGAGTGGAGGCTACAGTGTTCTTAATGCCCTTGGACATGGAGCCATCCATTCCTCAGTTTAATGTGGATTATGAACCCCTCCCCCGTGCCCCCTTTAATTCCCCGTCCTCCACGGGCATAGCCAGGATTTCTATTAGGGGGGAAGGCTTTGTGTTGGGGGGACCTCAGTTAAGTATTTTTATTGATTTATGGGGTCAGCTGCCCCCCACTTGGCTATGCCCATGTCCTCCTCTACATGTTTTCTTCCAACTACTGCTGTCACTCACTTTCTCTTCCCTAAATCTGGAGTTTCCCTATACAACTGATGTAGCTCTTGTATTCAGATTTTCAAAGCATGGGAATCTCTATTTAGGGAGGACTAGGTATGGGGCCCCCGGGACGCGGGTGGCGCTGTGGGTAAAACCTCAGCGCCTAGGACTTGCCGATCGTCAGGTCGGCGGTTCGAATCCCCGCGGCGGGGTGCGCTCCCGTTGCTTGGTCCCAGCACCTGCCAACCTAGCAGTTCGAAAGCACCCTCGGGT
Source organism: Podarcis cretensis (assembly GCF_951804945.1). NCBI lineage: Eukaryota > Metazoa > Chordata > Lepidosauria > Squamata > Lacertidae > Podarcis > Podarcis cretensis. The sequence goes on from NC_137177.1 coordinate 36,815,705, forward strand.
GCAAGTAGATAAATAGGGACCGCTTACTAGCGGGAAGGTAAACAGCGTTTCCGTGTGCTGCGCTGGCTCGCCAGATGCAGCTTGTCATGCTGGCCACGTGACCCAGAAGTGTCTCCGGACAGCGCTGGCCCCTGGCCTCTTAAGTGAGATGGGCGCACAACCCCAGAGTCTGTCAAGACTGGCCCGTACGGGCAGGGGTACCTTTACCTTTAGGTATGGGACAGCAGTAGTTTGAAGAGGACACTTTAGGTTGGGAATGATGGAGGCACGAGGAATTCACAATTCATGATAAACTGAGGTCTGAACAGGCTTTGGGTTGCTGTCTCCTTTCTAAGATTTAGAAGCCACTGGAAATGTCTCTTTCATTACCAAAACATAAAGTGAGCCTGCTTGGTCTCCTTGAATCCTAGCCTCTCTCTGCTTGCTTTGGTGTAGAGAATGGGTGGAAGAGAACCAGCTATGGATCCAGCAGGTGTCGAGCACCCCCAGCACACGCATGGATGTGGTGCATCTGCAGGAACAGCTGGACCTCAAACTCCAGCAGCGCCAGGCCCGTGAGACAGGCATCTGCCCTGTGAGGCGAGAGCTGTACTCCCAGTGCTTTGGTGAGTGAGTGAACAGAGCCAGCCCTCTCCACATGCACAGTCTCATCCAGAAAATGAGGGCATGAGTCCCAGGTCCTCGTTTCAATGATTTGTCACATCCTCACCCCCAGTTCTAGTCCTACACCTCTTCCAATTAAAATACAGTAGCACCTCGGGTTACATTACCCTCGGGTAACGTAAACTTCAGGTTGCAAAAGTGGCAAACCTGGAAGTGTTTTGCCGCACACTCATACGCAGAAGCGGTCTACCGCCACGCGCATGCATATAACAGTGATCCTCGAGTTGCGAAAACCTCGGGATCTGGCCGGACCTCTGGAACAGATCCTGTTCGCAACCGGAGGTATGACTGTAACACACTACAGTGTTATTTCCCATCCCACCCTCACCCCCAAAATACACCACTTTCTGCTTATCCATTTCTTTTTAACCAGCCTCCTAAATAACTGTAGTTCATCTTCCTAGGAAAAGCCTCCCTGATCAACTTTGTTGCTGCTACAAGTACAGCTTTGAAACCTAAGTTAGAGCCATTAACTTGCTCGCAAGCTGGAACACCAAACACTGAAGAATTCTTGTCCTTTAAGGCAGTCATGAGTCCCTAGCTTCCAACCTCTGGAGGTGGGTGGGAGAAAGAGCATCAGCCCAGACTTTTCCCATGAAAAGGCTCATTTGTAACTCTTCCCTTGCAGATGAGCTGATCCGAGAGGTGACCATCAACTGTGCAGAGCGGGGGCTGCTGCTGTTGCGAGTGCGAGACGAGATCCGGATGACAATTGCTGCTTACCAGACCCTGTATGAGAGCAGTGTTGCCTTTGGCATGAGGAAGGCACTGCAGGCTGAGCAGGGCAAGTCTGATATGGAAAGGAGAGTAAGTGTGGAGGCCAACATCTCCCACCGCTGCACGATCTTAGTTGGGGAAAGAAAGGCAGAGTTGGTTTGGGCCTCAAAGCTTCTTGGCAAGCATGAAGTCTACCACTTGCTTATAGTTGTGCAGATGTGTGTGTGCAGTGCATCTTATTGCAACTTTGCGAAGGAGAATCGTCAGCTCCAAGGCTGAGCTGCCTAGGGTGAGCAAGCTGTGGAAACCACCTGAATAGTAATTACTGTCACACATCCTGCCTGCTTCTATTAAAGGTAAAGGTACCCCTGCCCGTACGGACCAGTCGTGTCCGACTCTAGGGTTGTGCGCCCATCTCACTTAAGAGCCCGGGGGCCAGCGCTGTCCGAAGACACTTCCGGGTCACGTGGCCAGCGTGACGAAGCTGCTCTGGCAAGCCAGCACCAGCGCAGCACACGGAAACGCCGTTTACCTTCCCGCTATAAAGCGGTACCTATTTATCTACTTGCACTTAGGGGTGCTTTCGAACTGCTAGGTGGGCAGGAGATGGGAACGAAAGACAGGAGCTCACCCCGCCGCGGGGATTCAAACCGCCGACCATACGATCGGCAAGTCCTAGGCACTGAGGTTTTACCCACAGCGCCACCCGTGTCCCTGCCTGCTTCTATTAGGTGACAGTAAAGACACTTCCAGGAGGCCTGGAGAAGTAACACTGCACTTCTTGTGGCCACTCATTAACCTGGTGGGTCTGTTTTTTGCTCCAAGATTGCAGACTTAGAGGATGAGAAGCGGGACTTGGAGAGGCAAGTGAATGAGCAGAAGGCCAAGTGTGATGCCATTGAGAAACGGGAACTTGAAAGGCGGCAGGTGGAAGAGAAGAAGCACACAGAAGAAGTGCAGTTCCTGAAACGAACAAATCAGCAGCTCAAGGTTGGTTAGAGGGGACAGGGGCTGGATTGGTGCATAAAGAAAGCACTCTTTCTTAGACATCCAAATTCTGTTGGACTCCCAGCTCCAGTCGGCGATGATGGAAGTTATAGTCCAGCAAATTCTACGCTCCTAACAGGATTCTGCGTTTAGACTTTAGGAGCCTTCCCGCCCCATCACCTATTGGTTTCTGACTTTGGGAGGGTTGCTACATCTTTCCTGCTCATCTGTTATACACAGGACACACCCAGGTTGATTTGGTCAGGCCAGTTTCTAGCTCCCAATTTACATGGCCTCCCAGTAATGTATGTTTTGTTAGAAAATACCAGAGCCTGGCTTTATGTAGGCATGTCCCTAGTTCTTAACCTGGTCTGGAAGGCCAGAGTCCTTAATTCTAATCTGTTAGCCATATGCTAACCAGCAGTGGTATTCTTAATCAGAGGACTTAAGACTTGCTGAGAGGATCAGCTATGTAGAAAGTTCAACATGTTTCACTAGTAGTGAGGTGCATTATTCAGGGTCCCAGAAGTGCAACTGTACTCTTTAATCTTAGTCCGTCTGATCAAAACCAGATCATACAGAGCTGAGCACGTCAGTTGACAGGGTGGGATATTTTACCAAGTTTCAAAGGGCTACTTATGGGAAATCGAGGCCTGTTTGAATGCTTCACAATGGGTATTGTGTGCTTAGAAGTCTTGTTTCCTTCCACCTGTCCCTTAGGTAATTTAGGGGTGTTATGATTGGGGTGGAGGGACAGAAAACACTTTCCTCTTACCAAAGATTTGCCTCCTTGGTGGAGCCTGCTTCTGGCATGCAGGGAAGAAAAACCAGCAAGAAAATTGGGTGTGGCCCCCAGTAACCCTTCCTTGTTCAGTGGCAGCCAGTGGTGTTTTTTTTTTTCTAATTGGGCATCAAGTTGCCTCTAGTCACTGTAGTGAGCCTGAGTCCCAGAAATGATGTTCATAGCACAGCCCTCAGACAGCCAAGGGCTTCACGGCCAGTCATGAAAGCAGAGAATGCAAACCACTGTTACAGCAACTTTGATTCAATTTCCTCTTTAGTACTTTTACATTATGAAATGAGACTTTTGTAGCCAGGAAACAGTGCCAACTCTCCACTTTCTTCTCATAAAGCAACAGATTTCCTTGCCAAGAATGAAAGAAACTTAATTTATAAAACATGGGATGAGGAATGCAAGAACAAACAACACCCCCCTCTCCACTCCAACTTGTTTCAGCCCCCAGCACTGCAGCAGCCTCCAAGTGAAGCAGTGGATTGTTAGATGTGCACCTTCTGGCAAAAGTGAGAGACTAATTAATTAGTCTGTATTTTTCTGCTTTTCAGGCGCAGCTTGAAGGCATCATTGCACCAAAGAAGTAGCGGACCTTTCCAACAGCCCAGGGCTGGAGGGGGGAGTGCCTCCTGAGTGGCAAACAAAAGAATATCTTCCAAGAGTTCTTTAAAAAAGGTTCCAGAATTAATTTGCACCCCCTCTCTCATTTGGAGCAGCTCCCCTTCTCTGCTTCTAGTGATTTCTCAGCTGGCTTGGGATTTGCCTCACCAGTTTACCCTAACTAGATTTTTTTAAAGTATTTTTTTATGTAGTAGTACTTCAGTTTGTTATTACCAGGCAAGCCTCTGCCCCGCAGCAGGACAAAGGCTCTACAAAGTCACATTAAACTAAACAATTCTGAAACTTGGTCTGTTTGCTTAATTGGCATGAGTTTCCTTGATATTTAAATATCCAGTCAGCCTCTTTAAGAACATAAAGATAAAGGTACCCCTGACAGTTAAGTCCCATTCACAAACGACTCGGGGGTTGCAGTGCTTGTCTCGCTCTACAGGCCGAGGGAGCTGGCGTTTGTCCACTTCCACAGAGAGTTTTTCCAGGTCATGTGGCCAGCATGACTAATCCGCTTCTGGCGAAGTGCATTGAAATGCTGTTTACCTTCCCACCGGAGTGGTACCTATTTATCTACTTGCACTGCGTGCTTTCGAACTGCTAGGTTGGCAGGAGCAGGGACCGAGCAACGGGAGCTCACGCTGTTGCGGGGATTCAAACCGCCCACCTTCCAAGTGGCACAGTGGTTTAAACCACAGCGCCACCAGCCTGCTAAATCAGGCCAGCATCCTGTTCTCATAGTAGCCACCCAGATGCCCCAGTGGAAACCCAGCAAGCAGGATTCCAGCACAAGAGCCCTCTCCCCTCCTGTGGCTTCCTGCAACTGGCATTCAGAAGCATTGCTGCCTTGAACAGTGGAAACAGAGCATAGCCACCATGGCTAGTAGCCACCAATAGCCCTCTCCTCCTCCATGCATTTGTCCAATCCTCTTTTAAACCCATCCAAGCTGGTGGCTATCACTGCTTTGTGTTTGGGTGAGTTCCATAGTTTAACTAGAGAAATGAGCAGTTTTACTTGCCGCTGCTTCATTAATTTCCTAGCCAGAGGTTTAACAAGGGTCAAACTCTTCCCACTGAAGCAGAGCTAACTGATCCCATCTCCTTTTATGGCAGGTTTATTTATTTACATGCAGGTATGTGCTCTATCAATGATTTGTAGCTCCAATTACAGGAGCATCTGCAAGTTCAAGGTTCTATATAAAAAATTCTCTATCTGCCAAAAACATACAGGAAACATATCTCTTAACATTAGACAACCTATAATTTGAGAGCACAGGAATACTGCATAGACGCAACTTATGCGGGCTAAAGCTGAATCCCTATTTTCAGTCAGAAAACTGGACAGAAAGGCGTCTAGATCAGAAAACTATTACTTGTGTTTATTTCTCTTAGTTTTTGATTTCTGTCCTGCTGAGTTGGGTTTCTTCTTGTTCCTGTTTTTGTTTTTGACATTATGTGTGTCATAGTATCGGACGCCGACTTTCTTTGAGTGCTGCTGCCGCTCTGCTCTTCTCCTCTGTGAAAGAAACAAAGAAAGTTTGTGCTACCCTCTTTGGCAATTTTTTTTTTAATTGGACAATCTCACCCATCAGATGCAGTGGGGACACAGGAGAACCTCTTTGCACAATGCAGAGGTCTTCCTGTGACTGGAAGAGGGAACATGCCTTGACCCCTCCCCACTTTAGTCAGTCAAAGGAAAGCATCACCACTGCTGCCAAAGCCCATGTCATTTTGCCATGTGCAAATGAATGGGCAAATTCTTGCTAAAGAGAACTAGAAACTTGTTATTTAAAAGGAACAAAAGGTGGGCTTACACAGTGAATATTTCCCCTTCCACGTAACATGCTGTACATATTTTTGTGCATAAGCTGCAAAAGCCCCCCTTGCCCTGAAACTGGGGGAGCTGCAGAAAGATTCTGTTGGCACCTACCTCTTTGGAACTCTGTTTCTTGCAAACCTTCACCGGACAGGCACCCTGGTCCTCTTCACCATCCTCTTGCCGTCCTCTTTTCTCAGCTTTCCTCGGGCTCCCTAAAAGCAGAATTTCAAGAACTGTGTGAGGCAAAATGCTCCAGAAACTTGTGGTTCTGCTCAGGCCGATGGCTGGAGCTTTTCCAAACTGCCAAGCACTGCAGGGTGATGAGTGGCTAGGGGTTCCCAAAGACGTAAGGCCTTCCTGCAACTACTTAGGCTGATGACAGCCCAATCCATAGAATATAAGAGGTCCAGAGGGTGGCAACACAAGAATGGACCTTTTCTGCTGTGGCTTCCCATCTGAGGAATGCTCTTCCCAGGGAGACTCGCCTAGAGCCTTCATTATAGATCTTTAGTCACCTGGTGAAAACATTCCTCTTCTCCCAAGCCTTTGACTAAAGAAATAATTTATGGCCTTATTAAATGGGAGTGGGTGGGTATTATTTTGTTTGTTGTTGCCTTTATACTGTAAAGCACCCTGTGATCCTTGGAAGAAGGGCAGTATATGAATTTAATAAATAATAATATTATTAATAATTGACCCCTCCCTTGATGTAGAGCTTTCAGGTGTGTTTCCCAGTCACTCAGGAATGCATGGTGGAAGAAGGAGCACAGCCCAGGACAGCTGGGAGCAGGCCATCCCCTCCCACCATGGGATTACAGGCAGGACGGGCCTCTTGTGGGTGAGCTCTCAGATGGAGACCTCCCAGTGCTGTCATAGAGCCAACCTACCTGCAGCTTCATCACGTGCAACTGCACCAGAGTCCAACTGTGATTTTGCAAATACTTTTTCACTCAGTCCTTTGGGGATTCTGCAAGGCAAGGAGATGGGCATTTAGGCTCTTGCAAAAGCCTGCGCACAGCTGGCATTCTGACACAGACACACACAGACCTTGCCATCTAAGCAGGCATAGCATCTGCGACAGTCACAATTTAGCAATACCATCCACCTCTGCAGGAGTCACACACATCACATACTTGGGGAGAGAGATACACTGAAGGTTGTGGCACAAGAGCACACTAGCCTTGTTGCAAATGCAATTTTGTCCCCAGAAGAGTACTCGCTGATGGAGCAAGACCATCTCCCCAAATCAAGGTGGGGGGGGCAAGCAATGCCTGGGACAGCACAAGCCTTCCTCTGCAGTATGTGGCTGGGCCAAGTCATCTCTGCTCATGGCATGTTGTGGCCAGCTGGACTGCCTCAGCTGCCGCTGGGTAGGAAAGGCAACGTAATGGCTGGACAGAAGCTTAGCCTCCACTTTTTGGACTTTTACACCCACATAACTATCAAGCTCAACCAAGCTCCATCCCACTCCCAGGGACAGCGCGAAAGGCACTACCTTATTGCCGAGAACCTCTTGGCCTTGGCCTTGTCCAAGAATTTCTTGTACTTGGCAATCTTCTCATCCAGGGACTTCAGCACTGCCTTTGGGTCCTGCCTGGTACTTTCCTTGCCGGAGGGCCTGTTATCCGTCTTGCCAAGCTGGGAGTGCCCTTCCTCCTCATCTTTCTCCTCCTCCTCCTCCTCTGGATCACTGTCCGTCCCATCAACATCAAGCACATCCACGGGGATCAGGTCCTCCTTCAAGAACTGAGGGGCCACGTGGAGCTTCCCAAAGTTCTGCCGCACATGGGACAAGGGCCATTTGGTTTCCTGCGGGGGGCCCTCCTCACCCCTGGGCTCTGCTGCAGCTGTCTCCGTCGCAACAAGGCTCTCCCCAGGGCTCTCACTCAGACTGGCAGCTGCGGGCACTTCCAAAGCAGCATCTGTGGGCTGGAAGATGAAGGGAAAGAAGCATCTCTGGGAGCCACAATTGCCAACACCCACATCCACATGCTAATGTGTCAGTTCCACTCCAGAACATCTTACTTCCCACTGCTGGGTCTATAATTGCACCTCAGCAGGGTCCAGCTTCAAAAACTGGTCAGAATGCAGATTAGATATGCTCTTTGATTTTCCTTCCACATTAAACACATACCAAGTGCTCCTCCCCCTACGTCTGTAGGATTAAGGGCCAGGGATTCCAGATTAGAGAGTTTATCTTGACCCAAATCTCCTTTTAGAACCCATCCCTTTATATTTGCAAAAATCACCTGAACTTATTTTATTGGGGGGGGGGGAGGTCTCCTGATTTTCTCCATGGTTTTGGTTTGCAGCAAAGAACTACTAGTAAACAAAACCGCAATGACTTCTGTTAGAATTAAAGAAAGCATCACCGTCTTCTGTGATTTTAGAAGTGGAAGTTGTTTGATGTAGGACCCCAAAACACTGAAACAGTGGGACTAGCCTGGTCTTAAGTGCCGTCTCATTTTCATTTGTCCTGTCCTTTTTACCGTGAGGGCAGATAGGAACGTTTTGCCCCCGCCCCCCTTTTGAATAAAATCACTTGGCCAGTAAGATCATCCTGTTTTCTGTCATGGCTGATGGACAAGGGTGATTTATTAGTCCAAGAGTTGCTTGCCATCCAAATGAGGACCAGGCAAAATCAATTCTGCTCCACTTGCTTAGATATTGCTCACCAGTTTACACTACATGTTCAAAATCAATTAATTTTTTGGAGGATTTATATCCCATCTTTTCTGTTTTCCAAAGAATTCCAGCCGCGACTGCACTGGGACTGAGAAATCAGATGGCACCTTTGCTCACCCACCTTAAACATGCAGCTCTTACCTGGGGACCCTGCTCCATATTTGGGGGCTTCACGAAGAAAGGAATGCGGCCTCTCTGCCAGTCATTCAGCACCATTTTGCTCACTGTGCTCACATCAGGCTCTCCTCCCTGAAATGGCAGTTGAACAGTTCTTTCAGACCCACAAAGCATAGACATTTGTGAAAAAAGGGGCCTCTCTGCTCAAACTCTCTAAAAGGAAAGGTGGAGTCTCATTATTGAGATCGCAAGAGGCAGGTTCTGGCTACATCAAGAAGGTGGGGATACTTATAGGGGATAGATTGCAACCCCATTTTCTCTAGAACCCCACAAGCATACCTTTCCCCATGTAGCCATCACCTGTCACTTGGATGAATGGATTCCTGGAACGAGACAAGTCACCAAAGAGTGCCTGCTTGCTCTTCTCACTTTTCCTCTGATGAAACACTTTCCTATTATTGACATTGCTTCCCAAGTATACGCCTGGCCTATTAATCACAAGAACCTAGGAAGGTGCCTTATATTCATTCTATCTAGCTCAGTACACTCTCAAACGGCTCTCCAGAGTTTGAGAGAGGACATCTTTCCCACGCCTACTTGGGAGATTCCATTGGGGATTGAACCTGGGATCTTCTTCTTGCAAGAAAGACGCTTTGCCACTGAGCTACAGGGTTTCCCAAATCAAATTGCAGTTCAGCAGCTAGCTAGCCCAAGCAAGTGACTTCCTCCATGACAGCCTGGCCATATAACCCTCCACCCACAATCCCCAGGAAGAAAAGGCAGGCTCTCATCCTTCACCTTGAGCAGCTTCCCCATCTGAAAAGCCAGCTTCTCAAGGAAGTCCTCTGCATTCTCCCAGAAGTCCACTTTGTACGTCTTGCTGATGTATTCCGGCTTGGCCCTTTCTAGCACGGCAGCGATGTGGTCTTCCGGGCACTTGATTTTTTCCACTTGAACCTGGAGATAAGAAAAGCAGCTCATTACCACGACATTGGGGCATTTGGGGCACAGCTGCAGCAGTGAGAACGATGGAGGGTGGCTCCAACAATCAAAGGCAGGGGTTCTGATGGGCCTGTCTGTCCCCTCCGCCAGATGTCGAAGAGCCAGGAAGCCTCTGCAAAGACAATTCAAGCATCCTAATCCTCAGCACCTTTTTGATAGTGAAATATGGTAGACAACAAATATGGAGAGTCAAGAGTACTGTAGTGGTTAGTGTTGCACTAGGACCTTGGGTGACCTTGATGGCCAGTCACTGCCTCTCACAGGGTTGTTGTAGAAATAAAATGAGGCGGGTGAAAGCCATATATATGCCACCTTTAGCTCTTTAGAGAAAAGGTGAGATATAAATTCAGAGAAATAAATAATAGACCAGGGCTGGGCTAGGAGAGAAGCACCTGCTCCTTTCAGCGCTTGTCCCTTCCACTACTCACCACTCCCTTCAGCACAATGTCCGTCTCTGTGTCCCCGGAGGGGTACACCACACCTGGGCAGTCAATGAGGAAGATGCGGCGCATCAAGGTGATGTACTGCCACACCTGTGGGAGGAAAGAATGGCATCAACTTGGCCCTCCTTACTCACCTGAAAATGAATGTGGTAGCAGCTACTTTAAACTGGGGCTGCTCAGCAGAGATTAATTAATGCACTCTCCCTCTCCCTCCCACCTCAGTACTGCTGGGGGAAGGAGAATCAAACACCTTCAGGGGTTGCTTCCTGGAAATTAAGAGGCAGCATTTCCTCCTCGATGACAGTAGGGATTGATTGGAGGAGGAGGAGGAGAGCTACCTTTAGCAACTCGCCCTTGCCTTTGCCTACTGGAGATTAAACATGAGCCCCCACCCCCACTTTTTGGGGATGATGATGAAGGCCACTTGCCTTTGTCTCACCAGCAATGGGTGCCACATTGCAGACCTTCTTGGAACGGAGTGTGTTGATCACAGAGCTCTTTCCCACATTGGGGTAGCCAATGAAGCCCACACTGATCTGCTTCTTGTCCACATGCAGCTGTTGGGAGAGAAGGACATGTGTGTGGGCATAGCATCCATTGAGTGTCCTCAAACAGGAAACGTCCAACCTGGAGAGGGCCACTGCTTTTCTGAACCAGCTGCTGGGGACAGCTGCTGCATGATCAAGCCAGTGGCCCATCTAGTCCAGCATCCTGTTCTAAACCAGGTGCCCCCAAGGGAAATCTGCTCTTCCCTCCTGTGGTTTCTAGCAACCAGTATTCAGAAGCATTGCTGCCTCTAATTGTAGGAGCAGAGCCTATCCACTGAGGCCAAACAGCTGCCACCTCCTTTGCTGCCGCCGCCGCCGCTCTCTTCCAGCAGAGAAGCAGCGCATCAGGTTCTTTGGGGCATCACTGCTTGTCTAATCACTGAAAGAAGGGGCGGCTGTCAGTATGGAACTAGCACAGAATCACAGAACTATAGAGTTGGAAGGCACCCCAAGAGTCATCTAGTTCAATCCCTGCAATGCAGGAACCAGAGCTAACGAATCCAACCTCTGTTCAAAAACCTCCTAGGAAAAGGAGTCCACCACTTTCGGTTCCACTGTCAAGCAGCTCTTACCACCTGAAAGTTCTTCCTCATGTTTCACAGGACCCTCCTTCCTTGTTCGTTTGAATTCACTGATTCAGGTCTACCCTCTGGAGCAGCAGAAAATAAGCTTGCTCCAGTGCAAGTGTGCAGGAACAGAGGCTTCTGGGCTTTTGGGCCGAGGGAAAGAGGTTCTCAATGACAATGGGCACACACAAACACCTACAGTCACCTGCTAGCCTAGCAGTTCAAGTAATCTACTTGCCCTACCAGCAGCAGCCACCATACCTATGCAATGCAGTCCCCAACAATTGAAGATGGTACCTCCTGGCATCTCTCATATGAAACTTGATGGCTTCCTCCTGGGGAGATGGAGGACGCTCCCAGGAAATCAGACTTCCTAGCACAGCAGGAACCAAGTCCCCCACCACCACCACCACCACCACAAACCCCACGGGGATTTCTGAAACTGTATCTCCTGCCGAGGACTGCATCTCAGCAACCCCTTCCCCCCCCAAAAAAAATGCAAGGCTCTTCACCAACAATGCACCAGTGGCGTGCAGTGAAATTTTTCATAGGGGAACAGTTAGGAACAGAGGTGCCAGCTTGCAAGGGAGATGGGGGCAGCGGCAATGTCATGCATGTGACGTGACGTCCTGATGTCGTGCATGTGAGCATTGTGCCTCCCTCCCTAAGCTAGTCAGAAAATTCCCAGGCTTTGCAAAAGAGGTACCAGGGCTCTGACAGGATCCTGGAGCCCTCCAGCCTCCTTTCAAAAACCAGATGGGCTTTGGGAAGATGGCAGAACGGATCTTGGACTCATCCGAGCCTCCTCGCACCTCCTTCCCTAAGCCAGGCAGAAGCTTTCCGGGCTTTGGGAAAGAGGCACCAGGGGAAAATTTAGGGGACTAGCCTAGTCTTAGTGACCGCACACCACTGCAATGCACCTTTGAAACAAAGATGTGCCTTACCTTTCCAAACTGTCTCAAGAGTTGAATGAAGGCCCCTTTTCCGAAGGGGTTTGTGAGGCTGGCGTGAAAGGCCAAAGTTGGGTACTCCTGGGAGAGAATAGCCACCCAGCGTTTCTAGGAGAAGGGAAGAGTTTGCCATTTAGCATCCCACCTCACGAAGCACAGCTGCTCATAGAATCACAGAAGTGTAGAGTTGGAAGGGACCCAAAGAGTCAACTAGTCCAACAGCCCTGCTACGCAGGGATCATAGCGAAAGACTCCCAGACATGAAAAGCCTGCTCTGCAGGTCTAGCACTTTGGAAAAGTCCAAATCCCACTTCCAAAATTGGTTTCCTTGCCAAGGAGCCCCCACCCAGGGGAGCTGTGGCCTAACCCTTCGCTCCGCTCCAAGGAACTCTTTCAGACCTAGCAGCTTCCAGGGGTTGACAAGGCCATTTTCAGGGGAATTTGGCAGGAAGCCATCAAAGGGCAGCCTTCTTTCCTGGCTCTGCCAGCAAGCACCCCTCCTTCACGAGACTCACCGTGGCCCATGTGGGCACAAGGTCACACTTGTTCAAGACAAAAATTAGGTGCTTCCAGGGCTTCTCCTTCTTGAGGTAAGTCTCTACATGTGGGGAGCGGGTTCCCAAGGGGTCTCTGGCATCCAGCACTTGCACTACGACATCTGATGAATCAATGACCTGGAAGGGCACAGAGAGGGCAAGGGACACACATTAGACTAGAAGGAAACTTTCCACAGAATCTCAGTGACTAGGGCTAGGCAATATCTGTTTTTCAACATCATGATATATCACCAGCTAAACATCATGATATCTCGACCTATCACAATATACACCTGCAGCGGTGGAGGGCCTTGCTGGGCCTCCCTTCAGCAGCAGAGGTTCCGCCATACCTCCATGCAGTGGCGGAGGGTGGGCTGTGGTTCCCTGTGACAGCAGAGGGCCTTAAAATGTAAGGAAGTGGTAGATTTAATAAAAATATTAAATGAACTTCCATATAATATATTCAATCTATTTTCAACTTATTTAAGAGTAGTCTAAGTGGTTTACTAGCTAAGTTACATCTGCTTCCCCAGTCAAAGGTCTAAGTGGAATCTATGCATGCATAAACCCTAGAGTTCAACTAAGGCCTGTTAAATGCAGTAGGGCTTGATTGTGAGTAGACATGCATTTGCTTGCACCGCTTATTGAAAAACACCCTCCTCCATCATTCTCACATAGTACCCAACCTCCCATTTCAGCATAAGGCAGCCAGCTAAATATTCTGCCTTTCATTCCCGCTCCCACAGGGCTCCCCCAAAAGCCCCCATCCCACCAATCTCTCCCGTTTTGTTATCAGAGGGAGGGAGAGAGGGCAAGCAAGCAAAGATAGTCTACTTTAAATATATATAAATATATATATATATATATATATATATATATATATAACACCATCATCTTTAATATGGAAGGCCCTTCCCAGAAGCAAATGGATGGAGAGCAACTGAAGGGACCTATTGGGTCACGTTCCGGCCGAGAGATGGGAACTGCCCTCCTTCCCACAGTTCCACAGAGCCTACCTTGTACAGTTCTCCCCAGATGCGCTTGGACTGCCCCTTCTTGTAGATTTCCTCTCGCGCCTCCTCCCTGCAAAGAAGCAGTTGAAGGTGTCATAACAAGCCTGTGAGGTAAGTTAGACTGAGAGGGTGTGACTGGCCTAAGGACACCCAGTGAGATGAATGGGGATCTGAACCCTGGTCTCTCAGGTCTTAGTCTGATGCTGTAACCACTAAACCACACAGGCTCTCAGCTAGTGAATTAGCTAGCCCGTTCTGAGGGAGTGATCCAGCCCAGTCCATGAGACAGGGAAAAAAAAACAGCTAGCCCTGCATTTGACAGGGTAAAAAGCTCCATTTCCTGTCTTGATAACTCAGCCAACAGGGCCCTTGAGGGGAGGGGGGGAAAGAATGAAAAAGAGAAGGGAGAGGGACCCCGTTCCCTAGGAAGATGCTCCAGGGCTCACCTCACTCCAGTATCTTCTGTCACCCGATCCCTGTCCTTTTCTTGGTCATAGCTGCTGGCTCCAGCTGTGGCATTTTCCACCAGGGACTGCACATCACTTGCCGAGAGGTTGGGCCGCTTCCTTTGTGCTTTGGGGCCAAATGTAGTTTCAAACGTTTCTGTGTCGAGAATGTGGACTTTGGAATTCTGAAAGGCAAGGGGGGGGGGAGGGAGAAGTCACACCTCATTTGCCCTTGCTCAGAACAAGACGCCCAAGTTAAGCTGATTTGGACAACATACTGCCCCTGTTCTGTTGTTGTTGGGGGGGGGGTCTGAGAGCAGCAGCCCAGCAGACCTGAGCCACAGCCCTGGGGCTTGCCAGAAAGACCTGCTCCATTTCTCTTATTATTAAGATTACCATTCGCTCAGTCCAACGCAATTAAAGCTACAAGGGTACAAATCCCACTGCTCCCTCTGCTCGGTTCCGTCAAAGAGGGCTCCAGATCCAGCCAGGGCCCAGATTTGTCAGGGAGAATCTGCCTCCCATTTTGCTTTGTTCTTTCAAAGTCCAGCTGCAAGGGCCAGCCCTTTTCTTGGAAGCGAGTCTCCTACAGAGAGCAAGGCTTGCTCATTTAAGTGATGTGCACTCAAGTTACAGAGAACTCTTTTCTTAATTTAGGATGTTTTCCTTTTATTGGAGACACATGGAAACTCGTGAGAAAACAAAATTGTCCTGCGAGAGCTCAGTATGCGTAGAAGAAAGAGCCCGGCTCATGGGCCAGAGCAGAGGGAATGTTGGGCTTGAGATGAAAGGCACAGGCTGTGGGGCGGACCTAAGAAGCCAGAGGACAGAGCCAAGCGGCCTCCTCTTCAGTGCCAGGCCTGGGCAATGGCCCGGAGTTGGGAATTGGCACATCTGGCTACCAGAGAAACACCACAGACCGCATACATGTTCCACATGAACACACCTGGCATGCAACAGAGGGCAGCAATGGCCTCCAACTTGGAGAGCTTTAAAAGAAGATTAGACAAATGCATGGAGGAGAGGGCAACTGGTGGCTACTAGCTATGATGGCTTTGCTCTGCCTCCACGGTTCAAGGCAGCAATGCTTCTAAATGCCAGTTGCATTTAAAGCCCTATGCAGCCTAGGAGGACCCACGTACCTACGGGACCGCCTCTCTTGGTATGCCTCGCGGAGGACCTTAAGGTCCACAAATGACAACATTTTGGAGGTCCCAGGTCGCAAGGTGGTTAGATTGGTCGCAACTAGGGCCAGGGTCTTTTCAGTACTGGACCCAGCTTGGTGGAACGCTCTGTCACAAGAGACTAGGGCCCTGCGGGACTTGACATCTTTCCACAGGGCCTGCAAGACAGAGCTGTTCTGCCTGGCCTTTGGTTTGGCCTCAGTCTGACCCTTATCTTTCCCTCCCCTTATGGTTTTGATCTATGGGCTACTTTTAAAATGAGGCTGCATTTTAAATTGCATTTTAACCTGTATTTTAAATTGGCCTTTCCCCCCCATTATGATTTTACTGTAATTTTATTGGTGTTAGTCGCCCTGAGCCCAGCTCTGGCTGGGGAGAGCAGGGTATAAATATTTATTATTATTATTATTATTATTATTATTATTATTATTATTATTATTGCACAGGAGGGGAGAGGGTTCCTGCAGCTTTCCTCTTTGGGCAACTGGAAGGCCAGTATAAGAACATGGTGCTGGAATAGCACCCGCCCCCCAAGTTTACTGAGCCCTTGCATGTTGGGCACATCCTGGCAAAGAGCGAGCAGCCATGCTACAGCTCAGTTTACATCTATAAGTTGCAAATGTAATCATATTCTGCAGGGCCCTCCTCCAGCCAATCAGGCTTGGAACCAAAGGAAGGCTCCTACTCCCTCGGAAGCAGCCCACAGGCACTGGGGAGTTTTGCGGGAAGGGAGAAAAGTCTAGAGGGGGGTTTACAGAGACAAGCAATTCAGCAGGTGTGAATCACAAAATGACACACCATTTACATGAATGGACTAAGATGAGGAGGGAAACGGACACTCAGGCAACAAAGCCTAACAAAGGCTGCTGCCCCCCTTCTCTCTCGGCATGTTGGCATCTGTGCACTGGTGGGCTAGAGAATAACCTTTACGTGGAGTTATTTTCCAAAGTCAATTTGCACACTTTCACTAGGCCTTTAATTGCATCTACTGCAATTGCACCTACTGGAATATGCTTTTCTCTGCGAATGCATGGGAAATGCAACCCAGAAGTCTTCCCCAGAGTCCAGCATGCATACAACCACACCCAAGAAAAGAACAAAATTGGGTCCCTGGATGCTGTGGGGAGAGAAGAGTCCCCACCACAAGGTGGTAAGAGGAGGACTTACATGAGGCTTAATTCGGTCATGGAGGAGAGAGAGTGGCAGTTTGGTTTGCTTCATGACAACTCTGTAGGGGTCCTTCATCACTGTCTCCATCTCCTCTTGGAACTTCTGGAGGGACGACTGCTTGATCACCCTTGTGTTTCCTGCATTGAGAGAACCATAAATGGGGGCACCCCAGGCCCAATGTGGTGCCTCCTACACCTTGGGCTTGATGAAATAAGCAGTTCTTTAGGAGCAGGTGCAAGGTGGCCTTTATTCAAACCCAGCTCTTTGACAAGGGTCCCTGCATGTCTGCCTTTCACCCAAGGAAGAAAGCCTAAGAAAAACTGTCACAGCACAGCCAAAAAACAGTCTCACCAAACCATTTGATGTTGGGCTCCACTCTTGCCACCGTGCCGGGTGCCACTGTGGACTGGAACTGCAGTGGCCGGATGACTTTCCCACGATTGTTCCTGCAGACAAAGAACAGCCATTGGAGAGCTGGCTTGTGCTTGATCCTGTCTGAGGGAAGCTAGTCCCTTTCAGCTTCCGTTTCTCCAACTCTGAATTGGAAACAGCAGTGGCAGTCCTCAGGGAGCCAAAGGCTCAGGAGCGGAGGACACACTTTGCATGAAAAAGGTCCCAGATTCCTTCCCTGCAAGAACTCCGATCAGCTGGTGCCAATTAGTGTGGACAATAAAGAGCTAGATGGACCACTCAGCCGACTCGCAGATTCCAATGTATTAAGAGGGCGAACACAGCTAAGATTGTAAAACGTGTTTGGAATTGGAGGACTGCAGAAAATGTACTTGACAGAAACAAAACCGTACCTATAAGGGCTCCCAGGGTCCCTCCATCCCGCCCCTGCTCCTTGGCTTGAAGGAAAGGGCAAACGCTCAAGCGAAACACAAGACGGAGCAGAAGGGAGCTGATTGTACGGCTCTAGGTGAACAACTGGAAGCAATAAGGGCTCCTTGGCTGCATGTCAGGCGGGAGGGCAGGAGGGTTACCGAGGTGGGGGCAAGAATGCCTGTTACCCAAGGCTGACACTTTTCCACAGGCCGCGCCAAGCAATGGAGCAGAGCCTCTGAAAAACACATCACTAAGAGGTTCCACATTTTGCCCTTGGCCCCCTTTCACAGGCAGAGATGTTTGGGGAGACACAGCAAGGCTGCTTCCATTTAGCACCTGCTCAGGGGTACAGAGCACATGCCGGCCGCACAACGGGGCATGAAATCGACTTGTTTACAGACAGTACAGAAGCAGGTGCCAAGTTTGAGGAAAACAGGAGGCAGCAGTGACTTCAGCCTCGCAGCTGAGGAAGGGCAGCTTCACCCAGATCTAGGTTTCTGGCAAAGCGGCTGTGACTCTCCTTGACAACACTGGCGTGATGCTTGTCTGCCAATCCCATATTTCATGGCAACAGGTGAGGGAGCAGAGGGGATGGCAAGAGGGTCTTGAGCCCTGTTTTTTAAGAACCTGTATCTGAATCAGCTTACAGAGAAAGGACTTTTGAAAACACTGGCTCCCTGGGCTCAGTGATGGCGGAAAGACCTGCATGTCATGTGGCCTCTTCTGAAGTGCTGAGTCAGCACGAAACCCTTTCCTGCCAAGTGCTGAGGTATTTGGATGGGCAACAATAGGTTAGTTGCTCTCAAGCTCAGCTCAGAAGCAGAAAAGCATGGGAACATGATATTGAGGGAAGAGCAAGTGAGACTGGCATTGAGTAAAGGTGGGTTAGCAAAAGTTGTGTCTCAACTAAGTGGGGTGGGGGAAGTGCCCTTTTAGCAGTGAATACCTGACCAAAGAAAAACACACGCCACAGTAACTAGCTTGAAGGAGAGAGAACCACAACCACTTCTGTTTACTAATATCTTGCTGCGACATGAAAAGGATGCTAATAAAAGCAAAGTCTGGGAATAACTATTAATGCTAATGGACCACTTTTCATTTTCACTTTAAGAAGAGAAGAAACAGATTGGGGGTCTCCAGCTATTCAGCAAGTTAAACAAAAAGTAGATTTATTACTTACAGAATTTAAATAAGAAAAACTAACAGACCAACAGTTGGGCAGAAAACTTCTTTTCATGGAATCATATAACCATAGAGTTGGAAAGTAAAAAAAAAGTCATCTAGTCCAACCTCCTGTAACAACAGCTCCCTGTGATGCACTGATGGGTGTTGTAAACTTACAGGCAGAGTCCATATGCTGAATATTTTCCTTGTTAAAAGTTTGAACAAATCTATAATCTTTTATCCTGAGTATGTATGTGCTCTTGCTTAAGAGGGCACAAGGATCTACCTAGAGCAGCAGCCTTTTAAAACACAAACACACAAAAAACAGGAATCCCAGCGGGAATAAGGCAGTCCACCCACAAATTGTGCTTTAGCTTATTGGATTTCTTATCAAAAAGTCAGCTGCCAGAAGTCTGCAGGAATTCAGACTGCAAGATGTGCAATTTGATGTGCACATGCAGCTGCTTGCTTTTATTTATTTGCATAACCAGCACTGCTTCTTCCAGGAGGCTTTCATAGGGGGCAAAACTGAAAAAATCACAGGGCTGCAACCCAGAAGAGAAGTGGAGGAATGGCAGGCTTTTTGCTTCCACAGATGGCAGTAAGGGAAACTTGTTTTGGAGTGGCCACTATTGTTCTCTCAAAATCAGGGAAGGACTTGGTTGTAAATATTTAACTTTTTTTGTTTCATCATTTGCTTTGTGCATTTATACTTTGTAACCTGCAAGACCTAATGAACAGCCTCACACGGTATGAGCAAACCATACATGGTATGACAAGATATTGCAATATTCTTATATTACAAAAAGCAACCCCATGGAAGAGACAATTTGGATCCTGCTCATGCTGCCAAAGGCAGGAAGCAACCTAACTCTCTGCCTCATGTCACAGCCCTGATCAAAATTCTATCCCAAACCAGAGCTTCTATTAACTATGGAGAAAAAGACTTAAGGCCTTCAGCTCTTAAGACTGTACTTTTTCCCTTATGCATGTTATAGCAGCTGGCAAGAGAAGATGATTTGGATCTAGGCCGCTGTACAGGGGCAAAGGATTAGAACTTCCTTCTTCCTGCACAGACCCAATCCAAACTGTTCCCTCCTGTGGCTGCCAACAAGTTTTTTTCCTTTCCTTCCCAGAAACCTCCATGGAATTTGCTTTGAAGATGTGACAGAAAACTCTAAAAACTCATTTTTTTCAATCAGGCTTTTGGTAAGAGGGGAGAGCTGAGCAAATACTTCATTAGCTACTAGTGCTGCTCTGCTGCAATCTTATCACTGCATTGATATTTGTTCTACTTTATGTTGTTAAAATAGCACTGCTTTATAGCTTGTTGATATGTGGCTGAGGTATAAATAAATAAATTATTATTATTGTTATTATTATTATTAAAAAAAACCTGCTCTGAGATCAATGGAACTGATGAAGTGTAGGATGTAAACTGAACCAACTAATAAATGACTCCCTTTCCTTTTACTGCCTAAAATGAATTTCTGCATCAAGCTTCCTCATGAAATATGATTGTGAAATATTTGCTGGTCTCAGGAAAAGTCCTCTTTAAATGCCATTTTACACAAGAACATATTCGAAGAGCCTGTTGGATCAGGCAAATGGCATCCTGTCCAGCACACTAGTTTCACAGTGGCCAAACAGATGCCACAAATGGGAAACCCATGAGCAGGACCAGAGCACAAGAGCATTCTCCCCTCCTGTGGTCTCCAGCAACTAGTATTCAGAAATATTGCTGCCTCTAGCTGTGGAAGCAGAGCAGAGCCATTATGGTCCTCTCCATGAATTTGTCATTTCAGGAACCGCAACGCCCTGACTAGGAAACCCTCCAGACAGTACTGTGTTTATTGCAGTTCATGGCATACACACACCCAGGCTCACCTGCGTTCCTTCTGCCTGTACATGTTGAGGCGCCGGATGGTTGCCCGGTCCCGCATGTTGTGGCCTCCAGCGCCATTTGGCCGATCTAACATGATGGGGATGAGGGAAAGAGAAAATGAAAGACATGGTGACTAAACCATGACCAAAAATTAAAAGAACCATCAGTCAGTTCTAGTGTAAGTGAGGAATTGTACAAATGAAGGAACCTCTGTCAGCTTGTGTGGACGCAAGTAACCAAAGATGAAGAAAAGGAACTGTTAAAAGAAAAACATTTTTCCCCTGTGACATCTATGCTACCATCTTCTGTCACCATGGACCTAAGCGGCTCCACAGAGTTTTTCAGTGTACTACTTCATCCACCTGGTGCCTTCCAGAAGTTTAAGGCTATAACTCCCACCCACCTCAGCTAACTGAGGCGGATGGGAGTTGTAGCCCCAACCTCTTGAGGGTACCAGGTTGGTTAAGGCCATACTATAAAAACTGGTAGTGCAATGCTCAGACACAGCCTGAACAGCTGTGTCAAGATCCATAAGAATAGCTTGCTGAATCAGGCCAAAAGGGTTCCAGCGAGACCAGGATCCTGTTCTTCTCACAGCAGCCAACCATACAGGTGCCTATGCAAAACCCAAAAGGAAGATTCAAGCACAAGAGCACCTCCCTTACTGTGGAATACTAGCAACTGGCATTCAGAAGCATTGCTACCGCCAACTGTGGAGGCACATCATAGCCATATTGGCTAGTAGTCATTGGTAGCCCACTTCTTCGTGAATTTGTCTAATCCTTTTTGAAAGCCATCCACGTTGGAGGCCATCACTGCCTCCTGTGATTGCGAGTTCCAGGGTTTAACTCCGTGCTTTAATAAATACTTCATTCTATGTGTCCCGAGTTATCCAACATTCAGCTTCTTTGGATGTCCATGAGCACTAGGTGTTATCAGACAGGAAGAAAACCTTTTCTCTATCCACCTTCTCCAGGCCATGTATACTATTGTTAACTTCTATCATGTCACCTCTTACTCACCTTTCCTAAAGTCCCAAATGCTGCAACCTTTCCTCTTGGGGAACTGCTTCATCCTCCTGATCATTTTGGTTGCCCTTTCTTTGAACCTTTTCCAGTTCTACAATATCCTTTCGGAGGTGAAGCAACCAGAACTGCTCACAGTATTCAATGTGAAGTAGCACCATAGTTTTGCATAATGGCATTATGAGATTGGCGGCGTCATTTCCAATTCCTTTTCTAACGACCCCTAGCATGGAATTTACCTTTTTCGACATCCTCATCGTGCTAGCCACTAGGACCCTGAGGCTCCTGCCTGGTCACTTCCCGCCAGTTCAGGAGAAATTAATGCCTCTCTCTTTTTTTTGTCCCCATATGCATCATGACGCATTCTTCCAAGTGCGGCCTCACCTGCAGCTCTGCTGCGGACCAGCGCCGAGGCCCAGCCCCCCGTGGGGAGAGCGCAGGATCCAGCCCGGAGGGGCTACCCCCGCCTGGCGACCTTCCCTCCTTTCCCTTGCCCGCCCACCCCACTCACTCACCGGGGTTGGTGCTGGCCCGCGAGGGGTTGATGCTGGCGCGGCCTTTGAATCCCGGCTTCACCATCGCGGCGTTTGCAGTTCCTGCTGCGGCTCAGGCCACGTTCCGACGGCCGGAAGAGACTCCGCAGCAACTTCCGGGAAAGGCGGTGACGCACTTCCGCCGCCGGTGACTCGAGCGCAAGCTCAATTTGTCAGTTCGCTGCCCTTCGCCAGCACCGCTCCGAAGCTGGCCGTGACGTCACGGCGAAAGGTTTGGTACGATTCCGCTCACCACACACAAACTCCCGCTCCTGGAAGTGACAGGCGGGAAGCGCTTGTTGGATGACGTCGGTAAAGCATGAAGGCGGCGTGGCTCGCCTCTGTCCACTCAGGAGTAAGTCCCCCCTGGTCCGTCCGTCCAATGGGCTTCCTCCTTGCCTAGCACGTGGGTAGCGCTTGAGGAAGGAGCGGGAGGGGATATGTGATTGGACTCCAATTCCCATAAGCCCCTGCAAGTACCATGGGCAAGTGTCGCGGCGGGATGGGGATGAGAACGTTTATGGGCAGAAGAGCCAGGGGATACAGGACTAGAAGGAGAAGGAGGAGATCTGGGTTCAAATCCTGTCTCTGCCCTGAAGCTCCCAAGGCAGCTTCGCTCCGCTTTCCATCATTCTAAGCCGAAGGCAGGGAAACAAACGTGATGCAAGCCGTAGTTCCTCTGTGCCCCCTTAAGACCCCCGTGGACAGTCAGCTCAACGTATTTTAGAATACAAAATAAAAAAATTCCTTCCAGTAGCACCTTAAAGACCAACTAAGTTAGTTCTTGGTATGAGCTTTCGTGTGCAGTCTGCATGCACACAAAAGCTCATACCAAGAACTAACTTAGTTGGTCTTTAAGGTGCTACTGGAAGGAATTTTTAAATTTTGTTTTGCACTCTCCCCACCCTCTTTGATGCCAGGTACAGGGTCATGGCTAATGCCAAACATTTTCACATTAGAGGAGAGAAGTGGTGCTCATGGTATTTGCTAAAAACATAGCACTCCTCAGACTTTGATCTCCAGGTGATGATGGAACTGCAACTCCCACCATCATTGACCAGTGGCCAAGTGCAGTAGGTTAGATTCCAGCCATGCAAGTTTCTACACACACACACTTTTCCATCCAAGCAAGCATTATCCTAGTTCAGGACTCCGTTGAATGCCTGGTAGAGTGGAAGGCAGAGAGACCAACAGGAGGTGGAGCCAAAGTTGTGGGAGGCAGAGACTTTTTAATTCTACTTTTATCCCCTTCCTCCTCCTCCTATAGAGCCAGTGTGGTGTAGTGGTTAAGAGCGGTAGTCACGTAATCTGGGGAACCGAGTTCGCGTCTCCGCTCCTCCACATGCAGCTGCTGGGTGACCTTGGGCCAGTCACACTCCTTTGAAGTCTCTCAGCCCCACTCACCTCACAGAGTGTTTGTTGTGGGGGAGGAAGGGAAAGGAGAATGTTAGCCGCTTTGAGACTCCTTAGGGTAGTGATAAAGCGGGATATCAAATCCAAACTCTTCTTCTTCTTCTCCTCTTCCTTACTCAGTTCTACAATAGCAACACTGAGACGAAGGGCAGTGGCATACGCTGGACTGGATGCAAGAAAGACAAACAGATGTGGGGTCTGGCTTGCTCTAATAAATCAGTGTGATGTAGTGGTTAGAGTATCAGACTAGGATCTGGTCAACTAGGGTTCAAATCCCTACGTGACCATGAAACTCACTGGGTGACTTTGGGTCAGTCATTGCCTCCCAGCCTAACCTACCTCCCAGGGTTGTTGGGATTAAATGAGAAGGGGGAGAACCATGTACGCCACCATGAGCTCCTTAGAGAAACATGTGGGATGAAAATTTAACAAATCAGTTATGGTTCAATGCGCCCAGGACTTCAGCTATAATATCCAAATGGATGTGTAGGAAAGACTCTGGAAGGTAGACATAAAATTCACTGCATGTTATAATCTGAAAGAAAATCTGATGAAAATGTTTTACAGATGGTAGCTGACCCCAGCCAAATTAGCCAAAATGTATTATTAAAAAAAAAAAATTGAGCGTTTGCTGGTGGTGGTACAATGCTACATATGTGGTGGAACTGTGTGAAAGTTAGAGAATTCTGGGACATTATATATAATGAACTTTAAAAAAATATTTAAATTTTCATTCCAAAAAACCAGAAACCTTCCTGTTGGGAATCATGTGCAATGAAATCCCGAAAAACTCTAAAAGAATTTTCATGTACGCAACAACGGTGGCTAGAATTTTTATAGCAAATAATTGGAAAGCAGAGGTGATATCCACCAAATTAGACTGGCAGGTGAAGATGATAGAATATATAGAACTAGCCAAAGTGACTGTAAGTTTAAGAGATGATTCAAAACAGAGATTAAATAAAGAATGGAATGTCTTTAAAGAATATTTACAGACACATTGTAAAAACTTAAACGCTTTGACAAGTCTAGACTGAACCTTGCAGGACAATAGGGAACACGAGTAAATTAAGTGATAATTAAAATTAAGAAGTGATAATACAAAGTGTGAAATTGAAAATGAAGCCTAGAAAACATAGTGGGATGAATGGAAGTCAAAAGAATATGTGGTGTTTTTTCTTGTTTGTTTGTTCTTTGATGCTGTTACTGCATTGTTTTGTTTTGTTTTGTTGTGTGTAGTGTTTTTTGTTTTGTTTTGTTTTTTGTTTGTTTGTAAAGTATTGTTTCAATAAAGTAATTTTTAAAAGAAAGAAAGAAAATTTAACAAATACGGTAAATAAACAAACTTTCCAGTTCAGGGACACATTCCAGCCAAGCAAAAATGGGGAGAGTCCTGGGGGTCTGGTGTGACCACCCTTTGCCTCTCGGTCCACACAGTGACTAGCAGCCACTCTTCAGGGTCTCAGGACTGTTGCCTCTCCAAACCCTTCCTGGCAATGTTAGGAACTGAACCCAGGATCTTCTGCATGCCTATTCTGTGTTCTACAACTACAAGCAACAGCCTCCGATCTCACTAGTGTACACCCTCTCTGGTCTGAAGTTGGTTTCAATTAGTGGGAGCTCAGTAGCAAAATGTAAGAGCTGCAATTTTCATTCTTTTTTGGAGTCTGTCTCCCCACCCCTTCCTTTTATCATGATAGATTTATCTGTGCGCAAAGCGCTCACTCCCCCAGTGGGATTTTTTAAAGATTCAAATTGCAGCTAATTATTTAAGCTCTTAGACTAGAGGCTTAGACAGAAGGCCTCTCCCAGCCTCGGTGTGGTTTCTATTAAAGGCGATATCCATCTGTCAAAGGGCTCTTTTGATTTCTGAACTCTCAGACTAAATAGTTGAGTAATACTTGCTCTCTTCACCCTGCGCTCTCTCTCCTTTTCCGTAGAAAAACACACTTTGTGTGTTGTTTAAGGGAAGGGGGGGAGAGAGAAACTTGGGATCTTCCCAGGAATCTGATGTCCAGGCTCTGCAAGAGCAGAAAAAGTTAGCTTCAGGAATGCAGCTCAAGCTGTGGCCAAACTGGCAAAGAGACTACACAGAGCAGGACATGTAAGATGACTGCAGCAGTCTGCTCCTGTGCTCTTTAACGCATAAGAAATAACAGGATAACTTGTTCCAGGGCAGAAGCACACACAGTGGGATGGAAGCAAAACTAATGATGAGGAGCAGGTAGAAGAACCAAGAAGTCCCTCTTGCTTTCTGAGCGGTGTTCTCCTTTGATGTTTTGTGTCCTTTTCCGTCTGTGCTCTCTATCTGCTTCTACTAATTTCCTTCTTACCCTGTCAGTGGGTACTGCACCCTCCCAGTCAGTTTACAAGTTCTCTCTGGGCAGAGTCCTCCTCTTTCTCCCCTGTGTGCCGCAAACCACCGGGGCAGAGTGCCATGGCCTCATCATGCCACATGTCTTAATCTGTGCTTTCCTTTTACAGCCCCCACAAGAGTTGTGAAATCATTTCCATAGAAGAAATGAGCATTTCTCAGCCAAATGGAAGCTCTTGAATGGATTTCCGTTCGGAGTTTTGCCCCTGCTGCTTTTTTGACAAAGCAGAGGCTGCCAAGGTGAAATGGAAAGCTTTGACCTTTTCCCCTTTCCCCCTCCTCTTCCTCTCCCCACTCACCTTGGCTGTGCCTGCCTGGCAGATACTGGGAAGGCATACCTGCAGTGACAGCCGCTAACCTGGACGACTTTAAAAGAGGACTAGACAAATTCATGGAGGAGAGGGCTATCGGTGGCCACCAGCCACAATGGCTGTGCTCTGCCTCTACAGCTGGAAGCAGGAAGCTTCTGAATACCAGTTGCCAGAAACCACAGGAGGTGAGAGTATTGCTATTGTGCTTGGTTCCTTCTTGCAGGCTTCCCACAGGCATTTGGTCGGCCACTGTGAGAACAGGACTAGGACTAGATGAGCCATTGGCTTAATCCAGTAGCATCTTCTTATGTCTTTATGATTTCCAGTGTTCTCTGGCAGCCACCACGTTTTTGCATTTGGGTTCTTTGTTGCTCTTGATGTATGTGCACTCCTCCCAGAATCGCCTCTGGCAACCAGATGGACATGCATTTGCATCATTTCCGTGCAATACAAGAGGCAATATGCACCTACACACACCATGGGAAGTAAAACCTATATCACAACAACCCTTTGGGTTCTTTTGAACCCTGTTCTCTCCCCCCCCCCTTCCTTCCCTTGAATGCCCCTCACCCACCTACCCTGCTTCTCCAACTGAGTATAGAGATCCCAGGCTGCAATATATTATACTGTGTATAAATACCATCAGAGTGATTAATCTGGGGTAGCTGCTTATATAAATCTGGAGTTTCTGATACCTCAAAGGAGAGCCTTAATAAAAAAAACACCCAAACCCACAATAGCAATGTTATGTTTTCTTGTTCTTTCGATTTCACAAAAACAGTCACTTCTGCAGCATTCTAGAGAAAGACCACAAAAGAATGAAGGGCGAAGGATGCCTCACACTTCTGAATGTATAAACTGGGATTTCTTCAGAGCAAAGAGTCATTTTAATGTAAACATTAACAAGCAAGGTATATACATTCTCGAGGTTGCTATGGAGGCAGAAGGCTAGTAAATTATTATTGGGGGGCTGCACATGAGCATGTTAAACTTGGCTTGCCAGGGAAGCTGGCAAAAGTTGGGATTTATATTAAACATGGGAGGGAGAAGATAATCCGTACAATTTGTCACTGTGGTGGGGGGGTATGCTGGACTTTCAGCTGAACTCTGGGTGGGTTTCTTTGGGAAGACAAGAGTGGGCAGAGAGACAGAGAGCCTGGCGTTGCATGTGATACAATATTTTTCTGGCAACTGCTGATTCTCCACCACTCAATTTTTTATCACTAACCTTGCTAAATATACCTGGGTATGACTGCTCCTCGTCCTTTCCTACTTATTTGCCATGTTTTTATTACTTAACTACTCTGCAGGGCCCTTTGTGCCTTGAGATCATGGCTCTGGGTCCCACAACAAGGGGCTGGTGTCTGGGTCCCCAAAAAGAGAGAACATGGGATGAGGTTGATTCCTGATCTTGGTTGAAGCAAAACTCTCTGGTTCTGCTGGGGCTTATCTCAGCTGCAAGTTACGGGGGCTTTCCGTTTGATGATGATGCCAAGGTACCAGCGAGGAAGGGCTGCAAGCAGCACCACTAACAACTCCCCCTCACAGCATATAGAACAATATTTCACCTATGAGATCACCTTACCCCGTATGTGCCCACTTGACCACTTCAGTCAGTGGAACTGGCAGTGTTAGAGGTGCCACATAATATCTGTTCCATATTTAGCGTGGCGACTGCTACACCGTGGAACTCCCTGCCTGTTGATATCGGGCAGGAGCTTTCACTATACTCTTTTTGGCACCTGCTAAAAACATTTATTTAAACAAACCCACCCAGAAGTTTAGAAAGGTGATACGAGTTGTCATCTGTTTTTTGGCCGTCATTATTAAACCTTTTTGAAAGTCTTAAATATTGTTAATTTTTTCTCAGTGATAATTTTATTTTATCTTTTTTTTTTTGTAAACAGCTTTGAGGGTTGTTTTTTAAAAAAGAAGGAGGAGGAAGACTTGCTTTTTTCTATCCTGAATCGTCCAGCGTTTAGCTTCATTGGACACCCATGAGTTCTAGTCCATGGGAGAAGGAGAAAAGCTTTTCTCTGTCCACTCTTATCAGTTGCAAAGGCACAGGGCAAGGGAGTGCTCTCCTAAGGTAATTGTTCCGACAGAGTCAGTCTCATAACAGAGCATCTTAGCAACTTGAGGCCCCACTCAGACAAAGGCCCTTCTTTTGCCAGGAAGCTTTCGGAGTTCTGGAGGGTCACGCGGCCCACTGCTGAGATGCTGCAGCAGAAACAAGCTGCTTATCTCTCACTCGCCGGAGGGGGGGGGGAGAAATTTTAGAAGGAGCCGAGAAGACCTCCTTCGGCTTTTGCCTCAACATAATCTCTGCGCGGTTCAAAGGCTGAGCCTGGAGGAGCTCTTGCCCACTTGTGGCCTGGTATGCTGCTCGTTTATCATCGCGCTGAAATGGAATCCCCTCCGAAAGATATAACGGCGCAGTGTTTACTTAAGTGCAAAGTGGATGATGGGCCTGGCAGCCCTGCTGTGAACAAGCAGTCCGGGAGAGCTCGGTACAGCTCTGGAATTGACACAACTATTCCGCTCCCACACCCCTGCTGGAGCCAGGAAGACAATCCGGTGAGCCTTCCCTAGAAACGTAACTGCCCAATCCCCTTGGCTGCAAACAGAAACCAGGGTGGAAATTCCTAGCAGGACAATGGAACTGCAAGAGGGAACTGGACTTGGCTGGTGTACACCCACAAGAGAAGCCTTGTGTTCCCATGCTGCAGGCCTGACGCTCGTCCCTCCAGGGCTCATTGCTCAACAGCCATGTCCAGTGCAGAATCATAAAATCATGGAATTGTAGAGTTTGAAGGGACCCCGAGGGTCATCTCAACCAACCCCCTGGAATGCAAGAATCACAGCCAAAGATTCCCTGACAGATGGCCATCCAACCTCTGTTGAAAAATCTCTGGTTTTCCAGCCACCTTCCAAGGAAGTCCGTTCCCTTGTCAAACAGCTCTTACTCTCAGGAAGTTCTTCATTGTTTTTTGCTGCTCCAGAGGGTAGGACCCAAACCAGTGGATTCAGGGTTTATCCACACTTAACTTTTCTCCACTATTTCCAGGTGCAGTCTGCACATTAAAGCTTCAGTTCCAGAGCTTTTTCTGTGAAAACCTGCTCTTTACAACTAAACTGGCACAAGCAGCAATCCGCTAAAAACCCAAATTAATGTTTTCTCTGATTGAGTGCTAAAGAGTGAGTTTTCATGGGGGCAGCTATGGGGCAAAACAAACAAACAAAACAACACTTGGGCACAGAGCTTTTAAGCACAGACTTGTGCCTGAAAAGAGCAGAGCAAAAGGTAAGCCTGGATAAGCTCTCAAATTACAGGAAAGGAGATTCCACCTAGGAAGAACTTTCTGACAGTAGTGTGACAGAGGAGGCCTCAGGATTGGGGGCCTCCAGTGTGGGCGATGTTTCGTGGGTGCAAACAGCGTTGAAAGCAAAATCACATAAAAATGCCATGGTGGCATCATAAGCACCAAACATCATGAATGCACAATAGAAATAATGTTTAAGCAGACCTTTTATGTACCCTGAAGGATGAGAATACTCATTTCGGAGATACTACTTTGAAGATGATCTGCAGACATAAGAATGGGACTATTTTTTGGGTTTTTTAATCTGAAATTTTGAAGCAGTATCAGGGCAAACACCCCTGGACGTTCATCACAGATATGCAACACATATTCTCAGTGATACAGGTTGAAACACAATGGAGAGGACTTGAAAGCAGCCTTTGTGCATTTCCAGATTTTGAGCAAACTCATTCCAGTCTTGTCCTTGGCATTGGGAACTGTCTCCTCTCATGCCGTCTGTCCATAGTGACTCTAGCTGGAGATGTTTGCTCAGTGGCCCTCCTTAAAGCACATGCCTTCTTCCCTCTCATCTTCCCAACATCAAGTCCTGGACACTCTGGTCAAGAGCACATTGTTGAGACAGTCCCCTTGCTAAGGAACCACGAGAAATTCCCATGTTTCTGATACACTACGCCGGATATAGGTGGGTCTGCATTTTTGTACATTTTGCCCATAGAAGGATCCTTCCATCTGTCCAGCCATGTCTTACATCATCGTGGTGCAGTGTTTTGGTTCAATAAAGCTTTCATATACATAGCAGCAATGGAGGTTTGTCATCGCACAGCTGTGGAGGGACAGCTACGGAGCAGAGGTCACAGGCACAACTGTTCCCCTGGGCTGGCCTTTCCTTCTCCTGACACGGCCGTCCTTGGCATCTTTCCGGCTTCTGTCCTCATTCGCGTTGTCTCGCTTTCCTTGCTCTTCCTTTTTCTTTTTCCATCCTGCAAACAAGCAAAAGGCCAAGAGTGAGACAGAGGAACAGATTGCCTGCTAGTTGAGAGGAGGTTGTACCCTAACCTGCTTCTGCTGTTCAGCAAGAGGACATTAGACACTCTGAAATGGCACATAAAGAGTCAACACCACATTCTACCTGTACATGGGAAGCTGTCTTATATGGAGACTGGCCATGGGTCCACCTAGCTCAACCTTATCTACTCTTGAGTCACAGCAACGACTCTCCAGGATCTCAGGCAGAAGCTTTTCACAGCCCTATGTAGAAATGCTGCAGGTTAGACCTGGGGCCATCTGCGCACAGAGCAGGTTTCCTACCTCTGGGCCTTCTCAACAGAGAGAGATCACCCTCATTCTTCAAGCTATAATGTTTGAGGGGCAAAAAAAGCTCATTCCGCCCAGATCAATTAACACAGGAAGCTGCCTTATACCAAGTCAGATCACTTGTCCATCTCACTATTGTCTACACTGACTTCTTGGCTTCTCCAGAATTTCAGACTGTGTTCTCTGTCCTCTGTACCTGGAGGTGCTGTCAGGGAATGAACCTGGGACCTTCTGCATCCAAACCAGATGCTCTGCTACTGAGCTATGGCCCTTCCACTGGATGCAAAGGCAGGGGATGGCTTTTCACCTAGCTTTTGAGATAGACATAGGGAGTGGAGTACAGGCTCCTGCAATGGCCTTGGATGAGTTGAAGAAGTGATGTTGCTGACCCTCAGAAGTTGTCGGTGAGGGAAAGTCAGCCTGGAGGACAGGCAGGAAGGGAATGGGGGGTCGCCCTGAGAAGTTTCTGCTGAACATGCTGAGAGTCCTGCTTCTGTCTCTCCACCAGGCCCAGGGCTTGGCCTGATAGACTACAAAAGGACTGCTGCTGCTGCCCAGCAGAGAGTACTGTTTACATTCTTTTAAACTGCTTTTTATTTTATTTTAATTAAAATGGTTCTTGACTTTTTATGTGTTTTGAGGGTGTTGATTGGCTCTTTCTGTTTTAATTATGCATTTTGTGTTTCTATATTGTAATTTTATATTGTGAACCACCCTGAGACGTACAGGTATAGGGCAGTATATAAATTTTAATAATAATAACAATAATAATATGCCTTGGTCCACGTCACAGTATTTTTATTCTAGGTGCCTCATAGGATGGAGTTGCACACAATGCAAACCTGTCTTTTCACAGGAAATGTAGTCTTATCCAAGGCAAACAGCACCACAAATCAACTGATAGCCTGATACATTTTGAAAACGGGGCTAAAGGGTCACAGCCCACATTCTTCCTCCCTGCACACCCAAGACAACAATGTTGAAAAATGAGGCAACAAGAGCGCAGTTGTTCCTTTTGACTTAGCTGGCCGGTTTTCAGCTTGAGCACCACCTGCCCCTGCGAGATACATCCCTAGCCGTGTGTTGCTTATGCAAATCAGAACTGCATCAGAATTGGAGAACTGCTGACTCTGAAAAGGGCATGGAAAATTCAGCCGGTCCAAAATGCAGCAATGAAAGTCCAGCAAAGCCTCCATTGGATTTACCAGCTAACCAGTTGAAGAGAACGCTTACATTTTGGGACATAAAGCAACCGTCTCTCTCATTCTTTGCCCTGTGCTTATGCCAACCAAGCAAAGGGGCTAAGTGGAACTCATAATCCATTCACCTTCTGGGCACGGGTTCTTCACCACTGTGCATCTCCGGAGCTCGGTGGTGGCTGGGCACACAGACACGTCCCCCAAGGAGGGCGCCTGAAGGACCTTTCGAGAGCGCTCCTCATTGCCTCTCCGGAAGCCGCAGAGCTTCTTTTTCTTGGAGCAAGGGCCCCATGGACCCCACTCGCTCATTTCACATTGTGCTATAAAAAAGCAGGGGGGTGGGGAGAGAGAGGGGGGTCTGTTTGTCACAGAGTCATAGACCTTGGGGGATTTTTTTTTGCCCGTTTCCATGGAAACCAAAATATACATCAAGGTGCTTCAGTGAATACAGCAAAGGCTGAATAATCCTGGGGAACATGGTGGCCTCTAACCAAAGTCCCCTCTTGCTCTGGAACCTCCAGGGCCCCCTGGGCCTGAGCTACTGGCTGCCCTGGGCAGGGCAGGCAAGCAGACCTCCTCCATCACCACCACCCCTCTTGACTGTCATGCTCACCAGGACTGCTGCATTCCATGGTGCCATTGGCAGCAGAATAACCCTCAGGGCAGGTGGTGTAACATCTTCCTTTGTGCAAGTACAGGCCTTCCTTGCACTTTGTGCAAAAGTTTCGGCTGAAACAGTCCTCACAGTTGTCGATTTTGCATTCTGTGTCCCGTGGTGGGAGAGAAAGAAAAATGACCAGCTAGAATTACCGCCTCAAATGGAAATCTCCTTCTCACCCCTTACCCAAGAGTCCTCCTGTGAGTGGATCCCAAATTAGGTGGCCAAGAGGGTCCCACATGGTTGGCCGGGGGGGGGGCAGGGATGGCAACAGAGCTGGCACTGAAGTAAGATGGAATTGGCACCTGCCACTAAAAGAAAACAACACACAGGAAACAGTTTGTGCCCTGCTAATGTGCTGGACCCTCATTGATCAGGGGCTTGCTAAGGAGAAAGAGAAGTGTCCATTATCTGCCTTGAGAACTGAACATGGCCCTGGTAAGTCCCCATCTGTCTGTCTAAAATTCGGGACAGCTAAAAGGAAGTCCTCCACAGAGCAAGTAGTTCAACTACGAAACTTGCTCCTAGAGGATGCTGTTATGACCTTCCAGCTGGATGGCTTTAAAAGAGGATTAGGCAAATGATCGAGGAAAGGGTTATCAATGGCACTGTCGGAGGCAGCAATGCTTTTGAAACCACAGGAGGGGAGAGTTGCTCTGCTCGAATCCTAGATGCAGGTTTCCTAAAGGCATACCGTGGCATGAAAGGGCAGCAAAGTGGTGTTGTTGCTATATTTTTACTCCCAGGGAGTGGTCCTGCTTGTGGGGTTACCTGCCTCAGGTGCCAAGGTAACCTGACTAGCCTTGGACGCTGTGCCTTTTGACTTGGTGAGTGGGGTCCCATTTGCTCTCCCACGTCAGGCAGCCAAAGGTATTGGGTCAGCCCTGACTTCACCTCCCTGCAGGTGTGATGTTCTGCATGCTTTCTCCTCTTTGTCCATACTTTCTAAGGGATCTTTCTGTGCACACTCATTCAGCCCTGGCATCAAAGGAGGCATGCTTTCTTCTGCCGCACTGTCCCCTTCCACAGGAATGCAACCAAGCTTGTAGCTTACAGAGCTGTTCTTGAGGAACCAATGAGTGCTCTGGGATCCCATCTACACTTTATTGATTGATTGCATTTATAGCCCATCCTTTGCTCCATGGAGCTCAAGGTGGCCTACATAGTTCTCCCTCTCAACCCAGTGAGATAGGTTAGGCTGAGAGGCAGCGACTGGTTTAAGGTCACCCAGTGAGCTTCATGGCTGAATGGGGATTCAAACCCTGGTCTCCCAGGTCCTAGTCCAACATGCCAACCACTGCATCACACTGGCTATGGGGACAGAGGGCTTTCTTCATCCATTCCACTGATGTACGCACTGAAATGAGCTCTTGGAAACCCATGATATTTTTCGTTCCAATGGAGTGCCAAAAACATTTGCCTTAGGTGAAAATGCATTTCATAAGTTAAGAACCTTCCTTATAGGAGTTTAGATGGCTGGCTCACACCTCAGATTACGTATCAGTTGTTCAAAAATCAGAAATCACACATAATATTACAAAGAGACCATTATATGGTGAGAAATGACATTCAAACATGGCTGAATTTCACAAGAAAATAATGCTGGGCTGCTCCCTCCCCCCACCCTATTCCCCCCCCAACCCCCATCCCAAAGACTCACTCATGCACTTGTTCATGTCTGGGTTCCGCACATCGAAGTAGCCCGGTGGGCAAGAGGGCAGGCAGATGCCAATTTGGCGAATGTCGTTCCTCTCCAGAAGGATGAAGAGTTTGGGGGAGCATTTGAGGCACCCGTTGAACTCAGAGCACAGGTCACATCCCTTCGCACAGCCTTGAGTCATCTCAGTACTGACTGGAAGGAGGGAGAGAGAAGTGAGCACCATAGAGCAAGATCACCTGCCTGCTTCTATGAAGGGTCATAGCTCAGTGCAAGCAGGAGGTCCCAGGAGTTGGGAGCAGAGACCCAAAGCATCTCCCAAACACCCTTTGGCATGTGGTTGCCCATCACTGCTAGCTAGGCCCTTGAGAAGCTGGAGATGTTCACAGAATGCACAATGGGCAAGTTGAAGCAATAAAGCAACTAAAACAACAATAATAGATTCTGCCTAAACCTTAGGAAGAACTTTCTGAGGGTAAGAGCTGTTTGACAGTGGAACGGACATCCTCAGAAGGAGGTGAGCGCTCCTTCCTTGGAGGCCTTTAAAGAGAGGTTGGGTGGCCATCTGTCAGGGATTCTTGAGCCGTGATTTCTGCATTGCATGGCGTTGCATTAGTTGACCCTTGGGATCTCTTCCAAGTCTACAATTCTATGATTTTTTGCTGTCAGAATCCCCTGGCATCTTAGGGATATGGGGCGTCACCACAGGGCCCTGGGACTGGTTTGCTTAAGTTTCTTGGGAATGGCTTCTGAAGTCGCTATTTCCACCATTGTCAACAACAGCTAGAGATGGAGGACCAGCTTCTTGTACCTTCCCATTAAAGCAGTTTGTGGTTGGGTGCAGAGGCCAGTCTCCCAGGCAGAGCAGAAGCCAGCCTTAGAGGGGCAAGGGAAATGACACGTCTGTCTATGTATGGCTATGGGCCTGGACCATTCAAGATTTAAACTGCACATGCCAGGCAGACTATGGCCTGACCCAGAAGAAGCTTTGCCGAATCATAGAATAATAGAATTGGAGAGCTGCAAGGTACCCCGTGTCAGCTAGCCCAACCTTCTGCAATGCAGGAATCACAAAATAAATAAATAAATCCCTGACAGATGACCATCCAACCTCTGCTTAAAAACCTCCAAGGAAGGAGAGTCCACCACCTCTGAGGTGGTCCGTTCCACCGCTCTTACCATAAGAAAGTTCTTCCTAATGTTTAGGCAGAATCTCCTTGTTATTTGAATCCATTGGTTCAGGTCTTTCCCTCTGGAGCAGCAGAAAGCAAGCTTGCTCCATCTTCCATGTGACAGCCCACCAGATCTTTGAAGACGGCTATCCTATTAGCTCTCAGCCTTCCCTTCTCCAGGGTAAACAGACTCAGCTCCCAAGAATGCTTTGGAATCGCTTCCTTCCCTCACTTAAATTCACACAACATTTTGAGAAGACTAAAGGTTTGCCCCAGCAGAACCTACAAGGAAAAGTCGAGGCTCCCACAGCTTTGTCTCTGCTCTGCTCTCCTCCAGGGAGACTTCCCTCTCTGAACTCGCTTGGATGGAAGCAGAAGTCCAGATCCGGAGAGGACAGAGACTCACTCCTCCTGGGCCCTCCTTGGCTCAGGCCAACAAAAACATCCCCTTTTATGTCTGTGCTGCTTTCTGGTATCAATTATCATGGACAACTCAGCCAGGTTTTTAAACAAATCGTCACAGGTTATTTATATTTATACTGGTTAATTATGCAAGCATTGGCTTTTGTTTATAGCAAGTCTACATCTTTTTTGACTTTATTTTAAACACATTATTTATTCTTCCTGCAAAGCAAGTGCTCTGACATTCCTGAGAGTCAAAGGCCCGGCTTCTCGGTGGTGGGGCGATAGGCAGAGGCTGCAAAGGCCTCCCGTCAGGCTGGGAGATTGCGGGAGAAGCAGCAGGACCAATTTGTCAACTCAGCCCCAACTGGATTTGCAGGGGGAAGCTGTTAGAAGTGGAGCCTGTCTTGAGAAATTGGGAGCCGATTCCTTCTCCGAAGTGAGTCCACTCCAACCACCATGCACCATCAGGTTTTCCCCCATCTTAATATATTAGAAGATTGAATTTAAGTCCCACTTATCACACTTGTGTCTCAGGCACAGTTTCATGGCCTCCAGCTTCAAATTGTAATAGTAATAATAATTTTTTTTTTATTTATACCCCACCCTTCCCGATTCAGAAAACCGGGCTCAGGGCGGCTAACAACAAATTTGAAACACTTAATTGTAGAAGCAGCATAAAATACAGTATAAAAACATGAATAACAATAAAATTCAAAGTTCAGAAATCAATTTGGGGAAATTCCATCTAATAAGCATTAGATAGTCACCAGGGCTAGCTGGCTGAATTAGTCCTACTTGAGCCAGCAAGGAGGCCAGCGGAGAATTAGCTGTGGGGTCTCAGAGCGGGTAATCTTTCTAAAAGGGGAGGGGGAGGGAAGAGAAGGGAAATAAAAGATCAGGCTGAATTCAAATTAAAAGCCAGGCGGAATAGCTCTGTCTTACAGGCCCAACGGAAGGAGGTTAAATCCTGAAGGGCCCTAGTCTCATGGGACAGAGCATTCCACCAGGTCGGAGCCGTCATTGAAAAGGCCCTGGCCCTAGTGGAGGATAGTCTGACTTCCTTATGGTCTGGGACCTCTAAACTATAGTTATTCATGGACCTTAAGGTCCTCTTCCAATTGTAGAGTTGGAAAGGGCCCTGGGGGTCATCTAGTCCAAGCTCCTGCACTGCAGGAATTGCACCTCTGTTTCCCTCTCACATCCTCTAGGGTCCACAGAGATGACTGCTGTTGTTTTGGCACAGTGATTTCTCTACTGTTTACAGGGACAGGGCAGGTGGGCTCCCATTTGCTCCCCTACTCTTTGTAAATGGCACACATAGGGACCCAGTGTGGATCTGGAATGCAGCAGACCCCAAGAAGTTAAGCCCCCCACTCCACCCCCACCCACTGCTGCCTGCCAGCCCTGACTGATGTACATCCCTTCTCCATGCTAGCCCCTTGACAAAAAAAAAAAAACCCCACCCCCTTCAGGGCAAACCATGCAATTAATTTTGCATGTAGTTTGATCTGCAAATATATATACACACACATCTCCCATATCTATTCTGGCAGAAGGTATATTGCAGTATGGTTATTGAAATGACACTTCTGGCAGCATAAAAGTGAGACATTCTTTAAAAGCACATTCACACCATACATTTAAAACACTATGGTGCTACTTTAAACAATCAGAGCTTCCCTAAGGAATCCTGGGAACTGTAGTTAAGGGTGCTGAGAGTTGTTGAGATACCCCTGTCCCTCTCACAGAATGATTTAACAGTCAATCCCTCTTCCTTGGGAACTCTGAGAGCTGTCACTCAGGGAGAAGAGTAAGGGTTTTCCAACAACTCTCGGTAGCAGATATGTCAGATAGCCAGAATGTGGAAATATGGAGTCCAGAATGAAAGGCCATGAAAGCTTATGGGGATGCTACAGATGCTGGACTAGATGAGCCTTGGGGTCCATTCCAACTTTACAATCCTAGGATTCTATGACACCCCACACTCTATGCAAATGAACAGGAAGGTGGCTAGAAGCTCAGTTTCCTTTGTTCCATAAGAACCACTCTCCAGCTAAGACACCTTTCAACCACACAGCATGCTGTTTCCTGAATCGAGGAAACATGGCATTTCTCACATCAATATTAAGGCCATCCTCCCACCCCAAAAGGGGTGAATGGCAAAAATATGGCAATACTAGGATTAGGAGAGGGGAGCTTGGCTTGAGTCTGGCAGGTGGAGGAGGGGCTGCTATTTTTTATAAAGAAGCTAAGAAGAGCCTGCTGGATCAGGCCAATGGCCCATTTAGTTTAGCATCCTCTTCTCACAGTGGCCAACCAATGGGAAACCTGCAAGCAGGATTTAAGCACAAGAGCCCTCTCCTCTCCTGTGTTTCCCAGCAACTGGCATTTAAAAGCATTGCTGCCTCCAACTGTGGAGGCAGAGCAGAGCCATCATCAGATCAAGGCCAGATCACCCTCTTAGAGAATTCCTGTAATGCCCAAGCCCTATGTTGCCTGAAAATGCAATGCAAGAAGAATCGGTCAATGACGCAGGTCTGCAACTTGCCATTTCAAAGGGCTTTCATACATACTTCGTCTTTGCCTCTTGCCCTTCAGTGCTTTGCTGCTGCTGCTGCTGCTGCTGCTGCTGTCTGCAAGATCCGCCAAGCTCAGAAAAACCACCACTGTGCACAGTCCAAGCTGCATAGTAACTTCCCAGCAGCTCAGACCCTTGAAGGCAGAGTGACTGGAAGGACTCCGGCCCACAACTGGGTCGCGGTGTGTGATGCTTTTTCCTAACGTGTTCGGGACTTGATCAGAACCACGAGTCTGTACACAACGCCCAGTAAAAGACCATCTTCACGAACCAAGGTCTTGACCCCGAAAGCATTAGGTTGCAGATAACATGATTCTGTTTCCAACCCCATAAGGAGCCTGAGAGGCAAGAGGCGGCAGTCCCATTGGGCACAGACAGCGAGGATGAGCTTGGGGTGACTTGAGTCGTCTGCTTGCACCAAGACACTGGAAGGAAGGGAGAAAGGTTAGTTAGCTAGTTTATTGCATTTACATCCCTCCCTTTCATCCAAGGAGCTCAAGGCGGCAAACATGGTCCTCCCCTTCCTCATTTAATCCCCACAACAGCCCTGTGAAGTAGGTTAGGTCACACCCAGTGAGCTTCATGGCTGAGTGGGAACTGGAAACCTGGTCTCCCAGGTGCTAGTCCGGCACTCTAACCACTACTCCCCACTGGCTCTCCAAGCCTTCCTTCTCAACTGCTCTAGATCCCTAGAAGGCTCCCAGCAGGCATCTTCTAACATTTTGCCTTTCTGAAAACAGTCAAGACTGTGACAGTTTCCAAATCTGCTACCACTTAAGGTTGTGACAGTCAGGTTCTGCATGCAA
Organism: Podarcis cretensis; assembly: GCF_951804945.1. Lineage (NCBI taxonomy): Eukaryota > Metazoa > Chordata > Lepidosauria > Squamata > Lacertidae > Podarcis > Podarcis cretensis. The sequence continues at coordinate 36,854,595 of NC_137177.1, forward strand.
CAGACAAAACAAGGAGCAGAGGTCAAGTAACAAAGGGGATATAGTATTTATGTACAGGTTGGACCACTTCCTTTATCATTCTGTGGAACCTCCCACCTCTGATAAAGCTGGAAAGGCCCGTAATTCAGAACCCATCTGTGGGCGCCTCTCCTGCTTGTAAGACCACTGTGGCAGGACTCCAGCGAAGAGGAGGAGAAAGGAGCTGAAAGATTCTTCTCAGCATTACACAGACCACAGGCTTGAACAGCACCACACATGCCACAGAAAGGGCAAATTCCACACTAGGGATCATTAGGAATGGAATTGAAAATAAAACTGCCAGTATCATAATGCCGTTACACAATTCTAGGGTGTGGCCATGTTTGGAATACTGCGTACAGTTATGGATGCCTCGTCTCAAAAAGGATATTGCACAGCTGGGAAAGGTTCAGAAAAGGGGAACCAATGGGATGGAGCGACTCCCCTATAAGGAATGGTTGCAGCATTTAGGACTTTAGTTTAGAGAAAAGGCAAGGAAGAGGTGACATGATAGAAGTTAATAAATGGAGAAAGTGGTTAGAGAAAAGGTTTTCTCCCTGTCTAGAACTAATAGACATCCAATGAAGCTGAATGTTGCAAGATTCAGGACACATCCAAGGATGCCTTAAACTTAGGACACATCCAAGGAAATACCTTCTTTACGCAGCACAGAATTAAACCATGGAACTCGCTTCCACAGGGCTTAAAATTCCTGGAGTACAGGGCTATCAGTGGCTACTAGCCAATATGGCTGTGCTCTGCCTCCCTGGTCGTAGACAGGAATGCTTCTGAATACCAGCTGCAAGTATTTCACAGGAGGGGAAAGGGCTCTTGCGCTTGAATCTTGCTTTGGGGTTTCCCACAGGCATCTGGTCGGCCCCTGTGAGAAAAGGTTGCTGGTCTAGATGAGCTGCTGCCCTGACCCAGCAGTCTCTTCTGATGTCCTTACGTTCTTATGCTCCGAGTCGAGTTTGGTAGTGGCATAGCTAATTGCAGGCCTAAGGAGCCAGGTCATTGTTGGCCTTGGCTGAGAGATGGAGCAACTGCAGTTCAAGCCCTTGAGCCAAACAGATGGAGCCAAACCTTCTCTCCACGCTTCTGCCGTCACTCTTCAGGTCGTTGCCAAGGCTGCCAGATTATCTTGGTGTCAAGCATGTGTTTGCACTTACGAGGGACACTGTATCATTAAACTTGTCTGCATTGTTCGTGTGTGTATGCCTGCGCACGTGCACGTAGATTTCAAATAAACAATTAGCTGCTTGTGTAAATCCTGCCTGCCTCTTGACTTGGAAGTCTGTCTGATGCACTTGGCATCATCTTTTAAGCTTCTCTGACCAAGCATGGTTTCATCTTTAGTGAGGGTGGGGGAGAGGGGGACTAGGAGCACCCAAAACTGTTTCCCAAGTAGTTGAGAATGAGAAACAGCCTTTGAGAAATCCATTCTGCTGAAAGGATCCTCCGTTAAACCCCAAACCACTGTTGAATGTGCAGGGAGTCTCTGTTGAATGTGATCCTAAGAGCCCTCCTGGATCCAGCCAAAGAGGGCCCATCTAGTCCAGCATTCTGTTTAGACAGTAGCCAACCAGAAGTCTATGGGAATCCCTATTTCTGCTGCTCAGCAACTGGAAGTCAGAGACATACTTCCTCTAAGAGCGGAGACAGAATATAGGCATCAACAGCCTTATCCTCCAGGAATCTGTGTAGCCATCACTGTATCCAGCGGGATCAAATTCCATAGTTTAACTGTGCACCATGTGAAGAAGCACTTTCTATTGTCTGTTCTGAAATCTTCTGGCATTCACCTTAATTGGCTGTCTTGAATCTGGACACCTCAGCTAGGGATGGAGGAGAAATCTGATTCAGTTTGCATTTAACCTTCCTGATTTGCACTTTTCAAGACAATTCCTGGACCGAAACCCAGCCAAATTTGCCCTTCTCCAAATTTTGCAATGCCAGCCTCCAGCCCACTAAGGTGTTCAAAAACGTTTATGCTGGTGTAAAGTGTGCATACAAATGCATATACTTATGGAAATGACTTGCAAATTTGCAAACAAAACTGTGTCGTATTAGGAGAAATTTGCACTAAAAATTTGCATGTGGATTTTCACAAAGATTTCTTTGTTTAAGAAATTTCAAAATGATGTGCAAGTTTTGAGAACTTAAGATTGGGGGGCGGGATAGAAACTGAGAGAAACAGAAATCAAAAATTTTGCCCATCCCTCACCCTACAAGGCAATATTGTTAATTGTGTGTATGTATGGAAAATGCTGCTTTGTCTACACTGGGAATGCCAAAGTGTGGCATAAGTGTGTTCTGTGTGTATGGTGTGGGTGTTGTCTAATGTGTGAGCAGAGCATTCAGAATGTACAGACCATGTGATCAAGAACAGAAATTTAGGCCACGGAGGCGAAAGGGAAAGCTGTGATTCCTCCATCGAAAGGGGTTGGACTAGATGACCCTTGGGATCCCTTTCAACTCTACAGTTCTATGATTCTAGGTAAAAATCATTTGGTAGTAGCAGGAGTAGTATTCCATCACTTACTAGATAAAATATTATTATTAATAATAATAATAATAATAATAATAATAATAATAATAATAATATATTATTTATAACCCACCCATTTGGCTGGGTTTCCCCAGCCACTCTGGGCGGCTTCCAACACAATATTAAAATCCAATAGTCTATTAAACATTAAAAGCTTCCCTAAAAGCTTCTTCTAAAAGTCTGGTAGTTGTTTTTCTCTTTGACATCTGGTGGGAGGGCGTTGCACAGGGTGGACGCCACTACCAAGAAGGCCCTCTGCCTGTTTCCCTGTAACTTGGCTTCTCGCAGGGAGGGAACAGTCAGAAGGCTCTCGGCACTGGACCACAGTGTCTGGGCAGAACGATGGGGGTGGAGACGCTCCTTCAGGTTTGCACCGGGCATTTGACATCACAGCACAAATTAGGAGTTCTGTCCATGTCCCACCCTCCTTCCCAGAGATGATTTTAGACCTGGTGTCATGGGTCTCCATTTCTTTCATTCTTTAGAACTTCAGCATTGCCTGAGGTTCTCTTGTTGGGGCAATTCAGGATTTCGTGGCTGCCCTTGGCAGTATGCAGTATGCGGATGATACCCAGCTCTACCTCTCTTTTAAATCAGAACCAGTGAAGGCGGTGAAGGTCGTGTGTGAGTGTCTGGAGGCGGTTGGAGGATGGATGGCGGCTTACAGATTGAGGGTGAATCCTGACAAGACAGAAGTACTGTTTTTGGGGGACAGGAGGCGGGCAGGTGTGGAGGATTCCCTGGTCCTGAATGGGGTAACTGTGCCCCTGAAGGACCAGGTGCGCAGCCTGGGAGTCATTTTGGACTCACAGCTGTCCATGGAGGCACAGGTCAAATCTGTGTCCAGGGCAGCTGTTTACCACCTCCATCTGGTACGTAGGCTGAGACCCTATCTGCCTGCGGATTGTCTCGCCAGAGTGGTGCATGCTCTGGTTATCTCCCGCTTGGACTACTGCAATGCACTCTACGTGGGGCTACCTTTGAAGGTGACTCGGAAACTACAACTAATCCAGAATGCGGCAGCTAGACTGGTGACTGGGGGCGGCCGCCAAGACCATATAACACCAGTCTTGAAAGACCTACATTGGCTCCCAGTACGTTTCTGAGCACAATTCAAAGTGTTGGTGCTGACCTTTAAAGCCCTAAACGGCCTCGGTCCAGTATACCTGAAGGAGCGTCTCCACCCCCATCATTCTGCCCGGACGCTGAGGTCCAGCGCCAAGGGCCTTCTGGCGGTTCCCTCATTGCGAGAAGCAAAGCTACAGGGAACCAGGCAGAGGGCCTTCTCGGTAGTGGCGCCCGCCCTGTGGAACGCCCTTCCAGCAGATGTCAAAGCGATAAACAACTACCTGACATTCAGAAGACATCTTAAGGCAGCCCTGTTCAGGGAAGTTTTTAACGTGTGATTTTACTGTATTTTTGGTTTCTATGGAAGCCACCCAGAGTGGCTGGGGAGGCCCAGCCAGATGGGCGGGGTATAAATAATAAATTATTATTATTATTATTATTATTATTATTATTATTATTGGCAACCTGGGAGCTCTCACAGAATGGCATATGTGGCAACAGGTGACCCATACAGTCTGACGGTGTGGCTTGGGTGAGGAGCTGGTGGTCCATGTTGGGTTGAGGTGTCAACAGGGCCTTCATCACTACCTCAAGGGGTTGACTCACAGAGTAACCTTCAGAGGTTGATGGTGTTCTGAATTTGGAGAATTTCCTGTTGACCTTGCTGGCTCACCTATCAAAGCCTGGTCAGTCTTAGTCCATAAGAACATGAGAAGAGGCTGCTGGATGAGGCCAATGGCCCATCTAGTGCTGCCTTCTGTTTTCACAGTGGCCAACCATACGCTTGTGGGAAACCTGCAAACAGGATTCGAGGACAAGAGCCCTGTCCCCTCCTGTGGTTTCCAGCAGCTGGTCTTTGGAAGCATTGCTGCCTCCATCTGTGGAGGCTCAAGTGACAATTGTGGCTTAAAGTGCTTCTTACTGATTTCATTTGACCCATGGAAAAAAGCAGGATCACTACAGTTATCCACGCTTTACTAAACCCAGATTAGAATATGCAGTAATTGTAGGGAAGCCTATGAATAAAAGGTTTGGAAACTGCAACTGGTCTAGGTTATTAACAGATGCTGGCCAGCTGGCCAGATTCTGCCAATGCTGAAACATCTTTTCTGGCTTCCAGTTTGTTTCTGTGCACAATATAAGGGATGTGACTTTTTCTCTTCCTGGGCTAGGCTGCACAGGGATGTTTCCAAGCAACTTTAATAATATCCTTTCGGCATCAGGGGAAAACTATTTCAATTACTAAGCCCTCAAATTATGGCCAGTCTTTTTTATGTCTTCTGCAAAGTGCAATTTTGGGATTTGCATAGTGGATTATTGGGGAGGGGGTGGGTTAGTTGAACTTTTTAGAGTTAAAACAACAAACTTTTACAAAAGAGGTCTTAGATGTGTGCGTGTGTGTGTAATATATAATCGGAAGAACTTTCTGATAGTAAGCTATGCAATCGTGGTACAGACCACATTGGATGGTGGCAGACTCTTCTTCCTTTGAAGTTTTTAATCAGGTTGGTAGCCATCTTTCTGTGATTCCTGGGGTGAAGGGGGATGGACTTGATGACCCTTGGGGGGCCCATCCAACTCTACATTTCTATGATTCCATATAGCAAATACTAGGGGCTCTGACTCTACTTGCTCCGTTCACCAATCTCACCTACTCCTTTGGAAACCCCCTTTTCGCCACATCGGACCAAACACCTCTCCCTTTACACCTCCCCACTCCTTAGACCCTATCCCTCCCAGCTCACCCCAGTCACTCCTTTTTAAGTGAGCCAGGGGAGGGGCATTTCACAGAGCAGCTAGCTATGTGGGTGAAGCCCCCCCTCCATTAAACCTCACTGCAGGTTCCTTTAGCATAGCAAGGGCAGGTACGTCAGCCAGAAGCTCACTATACCATTGAGTGAATGGCCTCTTCACTCTCCACCGAACCTCGCTGCAGGCACATTAAATGGGCTCATTATTCTCATGCTGCGGTTTATTATTTATTGCATTTATTTCTTGTGTTTATATCCCACCTTTCCTCAAAGGAGCCCAAGGTGGCAAACCTAGTTCTCCCTATTTTATCCTCACAACAAACCTGTGAGGTAGGTTAGGCTAAGAGACAGTGACTGGCCCAAGATCCCCCAGTGAGCTCCATGGCACAATGGTGATTTGAACCCTGGTCTCCCAGGTCCTAGACCAACACACTAACCGCTACACCACCTCTGGCTCCTATTGGTGGCCACACCAGCATGATGACATTATACCTTTTTATGTGTATAGGAAGATAGGTAGATGATCTATCTATCTATCTATCACCTATCTATCTATCTATCTATCTATCTATCTATCTATCTATCTAGTAAGCCAGTGTCTCTTCAGTGTTCTGTGTGTGTCCCAGGGATCTCCCATTGCCTTCACCAGGAAGAGGGGTGTGGTCTGCAAAGTGAGAACGTGCTCATGCTGCAGCCAACCTTTTTGGCTGCCACTTGAAGAGTGAGGATGGTGCAGCTGTTGAGCTGAATTGTGGGACATTTCCTGGTCTTGGGGCACCAGTGTTGCCACCCTTCTAGAGTCAGCCCCGACCTCAATTTAGCACGGGTCTTTATTTGTTTCACGGTCTATAAAACTACCCCCCCTCTGCTCCCCCCATTCTCTGCCAGGTTTTGCTGGTGAGTAACATGGCAGTGCATGCCAGCAGGCTGCCACCTTTCTTCTCCATCTTGCGCCTTGAGCACCCTGGTTTTCCTTCACCTGCCAGAGATCTTGCTTCCCATTAATTCTGCAAGTTTGGAGGGATTCCCTGGCACACGTTCAGGACCGCCTACCTCTGCCTCGGGGGAGTAGTGCTGCCATCCATCAGGATCCAATGCAGCAGCCAAAAACCAAGAGCAGACGAAACGGGCTCATCCCTGCCAGCAGGTGGGTGTTTCCTTTGGCTGCAGCTGAAGAACAAGATCAGGGAGCAATGGCAAGGCCTTCCTGCTTCACGATCCTGTCAACAGGGAAGAGGGTGCCTCTGGGAAGCCACCAAGCAGGCTAGGTGGCCATTCCACCACTGCCCCACAGCAGCAATTGTCATTTTTACTTTTACAGTGGAACCCCAGGTTAAGTACTTAATTCATTCCAGAGGTCCATTCTTAACCTGAAACTGTCCTTAACCTGAAGCACCACTTTAGCTAATGGGGCCTCCTGCTGCTGCTGCACCGCCGGAGCACAATTTCTGTTCTCATCCTGAAGCAAAGTTCTTAACCCGAGGTACTATTTCTGGGTTAGCGGAGTCTGTAACCTGAAGCATATGTAACCTGAAGCGTATGTAACCCGAGGTACCACTGTAGTTCTAGATTTAGAACCATACACTGTTGCAATGACTAGTAGCTACTGATAGCCTTACCCTCTGTGAATTTGTCTAACTTCCTGTTAAATGGTGGTGGTCACCATCACTGCATCATGTAGGAGCAAACCCCATATTTTAACACCGCGCTGCATGAAGAAGTCATTCCAGTCCTGAATCTTCAGCTTTGTTCGAGTTCAAGGTAGAGGCTACTGTTCTGTTGTTGTTTTTCCAGCAGATTGTGCTCTTGTGTCACATCACACAGCCAACTCCCCCATCTCTATGAAGCCAAAAGTATAAAACTGCTTTGGTATGAGGAAAAAATGCAGATCAGATCTTTGAACAGAAAAATGTTTAAGGTGCTTGAAAAAAAGCAAAACTCCAAAGTGGGCTTTGCAATGAGATGTTGGGTGCAAAAACTGCCTGTCCAAATGGGGACTGGAGGTAGGAGCAGAGCTCACCCAGCAGGAGAAAAGCCTTCAGGTACTCCTGCCTTCATCTCAATACTATACTTCTGTTGATTCAGCCTAGAATAGCATTAGCCTCTTTCACTGCTGTATCACACAGTTGATTCATGTTAAACTTGTGGTCTACCAAGACCTCTAGATCCTTTTCATATGTTCTACTAACAAGCCAGGTTTCCTACATCTTATGTTTGTGAAGCTTTTTATTCCTGTCTAAGTGCAGAACCTTACATTTACCTCTATTGAAGTTCATTTTGTAAGCTTTGCCCAGTTCTCCAATCTGTTAATGTCATCTTGAACCCCAATTCTGTCTTCTGCATCATTAGCAGCTACCCTTCCCAGTTTGGTGTCATCTGCCAATTTGATGAGCATCCCATCAATTCCTTCATCCAAATCGCTTATAAAGGCATTGAACAACAACGGGCCCAGGACACAATGCTGCAGGACTCCATTTGTCACTTTTTACAAGATGATGAAGAACCATTAATGAGCCCTTTTGGGGTTCAGTCAGTCAACCAGATACAAATCCACCTAAAGGTTACCTTGTCCAGCCCATATTTTACCAGCTTCTCCACAAGAATATCATGGGGGATTTTGTCAAAAGTCTTACTGAAATCAAGATACACTATGTCTACAGCATTCCCCTGATCCACAAAACTTGCAACTCTATCAAGAAAAGAAATGAGGTTCATCTGGCATGATTTGTTTTTGATAAACCTATGCTGACTTTTAGTAATCACAGCATCTTTTTCTAAGTGCTCACAGACTGACTTTAATTATCAGTTCTGTTATAAGAAAATAGATGGTCTAGATGCACCTTTGTTCTGATTAATCAGGACTCTTCTTATGGTCATACTGCCTTTGAACCTGGAGAAAGTTGCACCACTTTCCACTTTGTGATAGAGAATCCAAAGCCCACCAGACAAGCCCAGATGTACACACATGGCACAAGAGCAGCACACAGAGCTTAACCTACTATAGTCCTGGGAACTAGCATCAAGTTCCCCCAATAACAGCTGGCCTGACTCAATGGGCCTGCAGATGAGAGAAAACAGCAGTAGAGGAACAAGGAAGGAGAGGCTCCTATTGCCTGTAACTAAGAGTGCAAGGGTGGGCCAGAGAACGCATAAGAACATAAGATACTGCTGGATCAGACAAAGGTGGGGGTGGACATCTAGTCCAGCATCCTGTTCCTACAGTGGCCAACCAGATGCCTGTCAGAAACCAGCAAGCAGGATCTGAGCACGAGAGTACTCTCTCCCTCCTGTGTTTTTTAACAACTGGTATTCAGAAACATTACTTTCTCCAACTTTGGAGACAGAGCCCAGTCATCATGGGTAGTAGCCATCAATAGTCCTCACTTCAATGAATTTGTTTAATCCTCTTTCAAAGCCATCCAAGTCAGTGGCCATCACTGCCTCCTGTGGGAATGAATTCCATAGTTTAAGAGAGAGTTGGGGAGGGAGGCTCCATTGCCTCCATACAAGCCCAGATACTGACTTCTACCTGTCAGGCTGGGCTTCCAAACCTCTTGAGTTTCTTCTGTTCCCATCCATAAAAGATATTCCCTGGGGTCACTCTTGCAATGGGTTGACACCTCATAGTTTACTTAAGTGACAAGTGGTTTTAGGAGCCCTGGCCCCAAAGCCCATTCCAAAGCAACCCGGGGGCTGCTGCAATGCATAATGTCACATTGTACATCAAAAGTGATGAGGGCCTTTCCTGTCAGATTCCTTAGCAGTTACAATTGTGGGCCGATGAATCCTCCCAACCCGTTAAGTTTCTATTTGGCTCCACAACTGAGGTGCTTAACTCCTGCAGGCCTCATTGCCTAGAAAGTTGATTTGGTGCAGACGCGTGAACCTCCTCCAGCCAAAACAACCATGTCCTCAGCATCAATAAATAAATCTCCTTCATAAATAGAGATTTTAATAAATTCCTGCAAGCCAAACAAGGATTACGCCAGCTTCGCAGGGTGATTCATCCCCTGTTTACATCCTGTGATCTCCACTTTGCTGTGCTCTTCCCCCTAAGAGGGACGGCTCAGAGAGTCTCTTCGTTGGTATGGTTCACACAGACCAGTCAAAGGCTGGCTGGCTGGCTGGCTTGCAAGGGGTCTTGAGACCAGCAGGACTCCTTTGCCAGCACTACCAGCATCTACTGAAGTGCAGTTCCCACTCCTGGTGCCAGCGTGCATAGGAGTGGAGGGAAGACGGAAGCAGGTTGGGTGGCTGGTGGCAATCCTGACACTTAGGCATCTCTCACTCCACAACAATTGCAGTGGGGGGGGGCAGGGCATGCCAATATAGCTGGCCCTTGTAAGCCCTGTAGCAACCTCACATAGCCTGTGATAACTACTACCCAGGACTCTCGACTGTGGCCCTGGAGCCCCTTTCCATCCTGCTACATGTGAAGCAATAACAAAGCAGAAGATTAACCTGAGCATGTGCAGAGTGCTTTACCATCGCCACCATAACAGGATTGGGGGAAGAAAAAATCCAAGGCAAAAGGTGTGGAAGGCTGACTCGAGCAATGGCTGGTTCTCTGGCCCACCCACCCCTGCTGCTACCCCAGAAGTTTGCAAGATATGGATGGTTAGCTCATTCAGTAGAGTACAACACTCTTAATCTCAGGGTTAGGGGTTTGAGCCCCACGTCGGGCAAAAAAATTCCTACATTACAGGGAGTTGGACTAGATGTCCCTCGTACTCCCTTCCAACTCTACAATTCTAAGATCTAAGAAGGAAACACAGATCCGTTTGCCTTCTCTCACCTTCATGGAGGCATTCCCTGGCAGTGACCCTCTGCCTGACCCCTTCCCACCCCTCTGGCCCATCATCATTTCCTGCCTGCTCTGGGGGTCAACATCCTGCTTGGCACGCTGAGCAGGGAGAGAGCCGCACAGGACAGAACTGCCATCTCTCGCCTCCCGTGGTGCACAAGGTCACCGAAAGCAGAGAAAGATCCATGTGGCTGGCAGGGGGAGAGAGGGGGGCCGTCGCTGCTCTATCCCCACATGATGCTGAAAATGCACTTTGTTTTGCTTAATCCTCCAAGCCATAAAAACAGGCTGGGCTCTGTTGTGTTTCCTAACCAGAAGGTCAACATTTGGTTTTGATAGGAGTTTCTCTAATACTGAAATATAAACTGAAGGGCAAGGAAGCCATGGAAGAAGACCACTGAAGTATGCAGGAGCCTTCTCAAGATCTGTGTCCTCCTGCCCAACCCTGGCTCCTGCTCAGTACTCAGGTGGGCTCAGCTAACTGCAACCCTCTCCTCTCCCTCCCCCTGCTGCCTTCAGAAAGCCTCGTTTTGGCAGTCTCAGAAGCCTCAAGTACCATCTCTTGCCTGTGCATCCCTTGCAAAAGGTCCCATCAAACTAGAGGTTCTGTTTTAGTTTGTAAAATTATGCATGGCATGGAGAAAGCCTTTCTCCCTCTCTCATAACACTAGAACTCATGAACATCCAACAAAGCAATGTTGGAAGATTCAGGAGGAAGTCCTCCTTCACTCAGGGCATACTTAAACTATGTAACTCACTCCTGCAGCAGGCAGTGGGGGCCACCAACCTAAATGGCTTTAAAAGAGATTTCGAAAAAAACTGGTGGAGGAGGCTAAAGCTAACAGTGACTACTAGCCTGAATACTTCTGAATTCAGAATATTTCTGAATACTAGTTGCTGGAAACCACAGGAGGGGAGAGTGGTTTCTTCCCTGGATGGCCACTGTGAAAACAGGATGCTGGGCTGGATAGCCCATTAGCCTGATCCAGCAAGCCTTTCTGATGTTCTTATTCTTGCTTTCCCTGCTTCCTCACCAGTCCATTGGCCTACAGTATGCATTGCATGGAAGCATGGGAACAAGTACACTAGCAAAGCCATCAGGCTTTATACAGTAGCCAAAGGAAATGGAGCCATGATATTCATGCCAATGGCAGTAAACAATGACACCTTGAAGCTTTTCTAAAGCTCATCGCCAACGACTCACACAATGCCTCTTGGCATTAAGAACGTAAGAAGAGCCGGCTGGATCAGGCCAATGGCCTGTCTAGTGAAACATTTGGTTCTCACAGTGGGCAACAAGACGCCTATGAGAAGCCTGGAAGCAGGACCCGAGAGCAAGAGCCCTCTCCTCTCCTGCAGTTTCCAAAAATTGGTATTCAGAAGCATTGCTGCCTTGACTGTTGAGGCAGAGTGTAACCATCATGGTGAGATTAGCTGGTGTGGACTTCAAAAGGTTAGCTCTTTTGAGGTTGGGGTGAAGAGGTGTGGATGTTCTCACTGGCTGAGGGTTTTCAGTTCATCCCACTTCTGAGGCTCACTTGTGCTTGATCTTGTTTGGGCGAAGAGTCCTGAGGAAGGGTGCTGCCAAAGGGTCAGCAAAGGAAGGAAACGGGCTGTTGACAAACTCGCCTCCTTTAACATAATGTAATTGTGCCCAGATTTTACAGCTTCCCGTTATTTCTCAGGGAGGCATTGCTTTCAGAACAAAACAAAAACTCCTGGGTGCATTTCTTTCCTGCAAGAAGACGGTCATCACCAGCCTCCAGTCCTTTTTCTCTGTTTGTTTTTCTTCTTTTTTGGCATTCGGCATTCCCTGTTTCTTATGGACCCCGCCCTGAACCCCAACCCCAAGTGCAGTACCAGCCCTGCCTCATTCCAGGCAGATGGAGAATCCCTGGGGGATCATGCTTCCTGCTGTGATTTTGCCAGACGCCCCCAGATTCCAAGGTGCGGTTCTTTCAGGCATGGAGGAACTTGCTGCAGGGTTGGATTCTGTCCTCACTCATCATCCTCACCCAACAGGAGGGATCTGCTGGGTCTCCCTCAGGGGATAGGCTGCGCTGGTCCTTGAAGCCAGGTGCCTTCTTTCTCCAGCTTTGGTTCCAAAGGAGTGCCTCCTGCACAGCCCAGGAAATCATGCAGAAGAGCAGCAAATCATTGAACCACACAGGAAACTGTTGCCCAAAGGATCCATGTCAGAGGATTGTTATTTTGAGAATCTGAGAGGCTTTGTGGCCAGTGATGTGCTTATTTCAAAATCTCTTCAACCAGAGAAGCAGTGTGGCGTAATGGTGTGTCTGACTAGGACCTGGGTTGAAATCACCTCTTGGCCATGAAGCTCACAGGGTGACCTTGGGCCAGTCACTGCCTCTCCCAGCCTAGCCTACCTCACAGGGTTGTTGTGGGGATTAAATGAGGAGGGGTAGAATTATACAGGCCACCTTGAGCTCCTTGGAGGAAAAGGTAGGATATAAATCAGGCATTGGCAAACTCCGGCCCTCCAGATGTTTGGGACTACAATTCCCATCATCCCTAGCTAACAGGACCAGTGGTCAGGGATGATGCGAATTGTGGTCACAAATATCTGGAGGGCCAGAGTTTGCCTATGCCTGATATAAATGCAATTTTTAAAAATGGATGTATATCCCAGGGACAAAAGAAACACTTGTACATCACTGATCTTAGATGGCCATGCAAATCTCTCAAAAATGATGGTCCTCCAAACTAAAATAGTTGAAGGTGGTAAATGACAGTAGGACTATTGTTGCTCATTTGGAACATGCCTACCTTGCTAGAACTGCTGATCATGCAGTGTGGCCAGCTTAATCAGACACTGCAGCGGAGTGAATGGTGTGTGGGTGTGGGTGTACACTCCTACATGTACACCACAGGAAACAATGGCTCTAGCAGACCATCTTAAACTCTAAAAAAAACTACTGTTGATCTCCATACTTTGATGACAACCCTTTCAGCACAACCATATAGCATGTTAGCTCAGAGATAATTCCCGCTCAATAAGGTTTACTCCCATGTAAGCATGTATAGGATTCCAGTTTCTGCTCTTCAATTTGGAGAAATTTAAAACACCTTTCTAGAATGTCAGCCCAGGCTTTGGGGACCAACAAAGAGGATTTAATCAGATGCAATCCAACGTGTAATCACCACCACAGTTTCCCATCTGGTTGTTACCTGGAACCAGGCATCATGGGGCATTATGTAGAAGATTGCCAGGCTGAATGCCTCCTTAGGAAAGGTCTGGTCAGGAAGGACTATAGCAAAGAAACCAAATACAGCAGGGAGCCCTAGCCCCTATTCTTTATATTATTATTATTATTACATATTTTTATTAAAGATTTCTTGGTTTACAAAACTATGTGTGATGTCTCTTTTTTCAAGTCAAATTTTCTACATATCAGTTTCATTTGTTGAGATATTAGTGTTACATTAGGAAGAAAAAGGGGAAAGAGGTGGAGGGGGACATGGTGAGTGGGGATGTATACACAGTTGTCCTGAGATGGTTCCCTTGATCCGTCACCTAGGAACATGATCCATATTGCCAAACCATTTCCTAACACTGATCCAGAATCAGGCCAGGAAAACCCTGCCCCTGGTTTGAGAGTGGAAGCCCTCCAGGTTCTGTTCTCTGGCAATGCCAAAAAGTGTGATCCACCCGCATTACATTAGGTGTGCTGTTCTCAAGCAACCTGACATGCCCAGCAAATCAGCCCTTGCAACAGCCCCTTCCAAACAAGCGTGGGTTGCGAAATCCTTACCTCTGAGCTGTCAGTTGCTTGCTGCTGCCTGAAGAAACTCTCTCCGCTACTCTGGTTAGACTCCAATTTCAGCACTCATCACAATCATCCATTCCACCAGGGAAAAAAGTTTCCCCGCACAAGTTTTTCCCTCTGCCAGTTTTTGTACCTTCAGTTTGGATATTTTTTTAAAAAAAAACAACAACCCCAAATCCTTTCTTCTTCCAAAGCCAGGCACCAAATAGTTTTCCAAATTTCACAGAGGGAAGTGATTCCGTCTCCTCCACCGAGCCGAATTCCTGCTTGCGAAGATTGCCTGGGCTCGTTTGTATCCCACACGGCTCTCTGGATATGCTGAGCAAAAGAAGAATGTGATCATATCTAAGCAATTTGCACATTAATAAGTTCCTGTTTTTGATGTGGCAGACTCCAGCCCCTCTTCGCCCGGACGGCTTCCCCTGTATCACTGCTCTTCTCCTCCTGCCTACAAACGTAACGCATCCAGCTTTGCAAAGGCATGGAGTGTGCAAACTGCGGCAGGAGGGAATCCCACCCCACTCGTACCACCTCCTAAGACAATATCCTGCCAAAATATTGCGACTGTTGCAAAACCTGGACTGGAGCATGCAAAGTTCTGTCTAGAGCCAGCAGGAGCTCAGCAAATTGCCACGGTGGGTGGAAGATGGGACAAAGAGGCCCTTCTGTGTCTGGCTTCATTTAAAAGTCATGGAAGATGAGGGTGAGGATGACATTCCAGTAGTAACCAGCCTAAGGAGTCATCTATGGTCACTTTTGCATCTGTTAATAAACATGTCACATATTCGAAGCAGCTTGTTAGCCACTTGGAAGGAAGACAACTTTTTTCTAACAGGAGGCTGGCCTGGGAGCTGGACGCAAAGCCTGGGAGTGTAGCCTAGTGTAGCCAACTGAGGCTCAGTCCAAAGTCTGATTCAGCTAAACCTCACTTGTGTCCATTTGTGCCTGTATAATGCATTATTGTGCATTCACTGCTGTGAGGTTCATCTTCATGGAATAAAAAGCTATCAGACCAGTTTCACTCCATGCACCACCAGAGAACCCCATATTGGGGGAAAAACACCTCTGTGACTCCTTTTCCCTGAGTACACAAATGATATTGATTCACTACATTGCACTAAGTACATTGCACTAAAACTTCAGCCTGATGGATGAATGGTGAAGAAACCGAAATGAAATTTAAGAAAACCTCCACCCATCACAACCTTTCAGGTCATATTTAGGGCCAGTAGGAAAGAAAAACTGTGTTTGAATGTGGGCATTGGATGCATCTGGCAAAATGGGCTTGAGCCCATGGAAGCTAATGCCACCACTATGGCCTTTGAAGTGCCACAAGGCTCTTCAATTGTTTGGGACAGCTCAGGTGCCATTGTGGTTGCTAGATGCAGCTGCTTGGGGGTTTCTTGGAGGCACCTGGAGTCTGATTTGGGGGCATTGCAGTAAATTCTGGAATAAAGCCTTTGGCAACCGTTGGGCTGAGAGTCTGAATGCTGCAGGAGGAGCCAGGACACCTCTGTGTCTCCACAACATGCTCCACTTGGGGGAGGGGGGTCATCTGTGCTACTCAGTAGCGCAGATGATCCATAGCCTTGCCCTCACCCCCAGATAGCTGAAGCCTCCCTTGCTGTTGTGTTTCTACCTACTGCTGCAGACCTGCTGTCACATGTGATGTCATGCAGATGGGAGTGGTTTGGGGGAAATGGCCTCCCAGGCTCAAGAATGACCTGTGCTGGGTGGAATCAGCCCCACAGGCCAGAGGATCGCCACTCCTTTTGTAGTGCGTCAGCAAAGTGAATGTTAACGCTGAAATTTTTCAACAAACAAATGGGGTTTGCCAACCCTGATATACAAAAATGTTCCAGGCATTGTCCTATGCCTCGTTGCAAAGGTCTCACATTTTACATTTTGTGGTTGGGGGGAGTGAGAGAGGGGCTTTTTAACATCCACGCACACTGATTGTGTAGGAGTGTTTGCAGAAAATAGCTTATACCAGATCTCAGTTGAATCCACCACAGGAAAGATGCAACTTTGTTGCTAGTAAAAAAGGAAGGGCAAATGATGGAGTTTTCAAGGACTAGCAAATGAGGCAGAAGCAAGAAAGAAAATTGCACTAAAGTGGAAGGGAAACAGCAGCTCTGTAGGACCCCAGAGATTCCTATTGCCTGGTGTCCAATCAACTCACTTGTCTGTTACAGCTTTGACATCACTCATTGGCTAAAACCACAAACAAGGCTGAGAGGGGCCAGGCTGCCTTATCTCACAGAAGTCAATTAGAAGCTTTGCTTGGTAACATTCTTTCCAGGAAGGCTAGATACTTATTGTCAAATGAAATCTCAGAGTTTGGGGTCCCTGCTGGCTGCGGTGCCTGGTACATAAGTAACCCCATCCTTGCTTCTTGGCAGGCCTGCTCCCTCACTTCCAGCACCAGCACCTCCTGCTTCTAGAAAAGCAATTGCTCCCTGGACCCAAGATGTGCCCAAGGTGGAAGCAGCCCACCTCAGGCAACCAATTGCAGTGGGTCTTGTTCTCCAATGAGAGGAAGCCTCAGAACGTAGCATAGACCAGTGCCTGGTTCACTGACATGTAGCTAGTAAGTACAGCTCATTGTGATCCTCATCCCAGTGTGTATCTGTGTTCACACCCTAAGCAACAAGAATTTACACCAAACGAAAATGGAGGGAGGGGAAATGAATCCTTTCTTGGTTAGTGACAAAGGCTTTTCTGTGGTGGCCCCCCTGGGACACTCTTCCTAGGGAAACAGGCCTCCTTCTTGGTTGGTCTTTAGAAGAACTGTAAATATGTTCTTCATTCCAGGCTGCAGTTAGTTCACAATTTTTATGGTGTTCTGTTTTAGCAAATGTCATACATGGTTCTCCCCCCTCTCCATTTAATCCCCACATCAATCCTGTGAGGTAGGTTAGGTGGAGAGGCAGTGACTGGCCCAAGGTCACCCAGTGGGCTTCATTGCTGAGAAGAGATTTGAACCCTGGTCTCTCAGGTCCTAATCTGCCATTCTAACCACCACACCACACTGGCTCCCAATCTACTAGAGAGTAGTACTATGAAACTACTAAACTAGTAAATCTCTATAGTTGCTCTCTCTCTTTTGTTATTTTCTTCTCATTTTAATATTTATTGTATAATGATGATGTTTGAGGTTATAAACGCCTAAGGAGGGTAGGTACCCCAAAAGGTAGGCTAAAGAGCAGCTAATACATAAATAATACCCCACCTGCCAAGCAAACTCTGTCTCTATCATCTATGACTCCTCCATATATTATCCTTCATTCCTTGGCACCCAACTAGCTCCAAAACAGATTGTCAAAAACAAGCCAAACATCTAGTTTGAATAGGAATGAGGATTTGACCACGTACCACAACATCTGAGTTTGTGCCATCTAAACTGATAGGGATTTGGATGTGCGTCTCAGGTTGCTTGTTCTGGGAATAACAAGGCAGTTTTTGTGTTGGGACTCCTTGCCAGTGTTTGGCCAACAGACATGTTCCTGTCTGGATGTTGCTGCAGGGATGTTGTGGTATCATATTATTTATGAGGGAAAGCCCAGGAGGCCTTTCTGAAGGCGTCATGCGGTGTTATCTCTGTGGTATTTAATTGATGCCACCCTTGTTGCATGATGTGGAGGCTGATTGCCAGGATGTCTTGATTCTTCCTTCTCTGCCTGGCTCCCTCCCAAGACAGTGCCAAATATGCAGTTCAGCATATGCCTACTACGCTTTATCCTTTCTGCCTGTGAAGAGAGAGCAGGAGAACAAAATGGTAGAAGGGCCAGGAGTCGAGACTGATCAGGTGGCTCCAACAACATCTTGCCAGGAGTGGGGAGGAATCAATGCATGAAAGCTAGAGCTGGAGAGAGCAGGCTCTTGGTATGCTACACAAATTGCAGAGAGTGGGGAAGTGAGGTAAGAATACAGAACCACAGTGGGGCTGGTAGGAGGCTGGCATGGGATCCAGTGTCTGTAAGCACCACCCCACAGCTGAAGAAAAGGAGGAACTTCTTATGGTGGCTTAGGAGAGCCTTCACCAATGTGGTGCCTTCCATAAGCTTTGAACACAAGAATATCATAAAATAAGAACAGTCTGCTGGATCATGGCCAATGGCCCATCTAGTCAGCATCCTGTTCTCACAGTGGCCAACCAGATGCCCCAAAGGGAAACTCACAAGCAGGATTTGAGCACAAGACTACAACCTTCCCTAATCCTTGACAGTTGGCCATTTCTGGCTGCTGGGGCTACCTGGCTCCATCAACACCTGGAGAGTGCCTGGTTGAGGAAAGCTGACTTAGAGGAAAGCACTCTCCCCTCCTGCAGTTCCCAGCAACTGGTATTCTACGTATTCCTGCCTCCGACTGTGGCAGCAGAACACAGTTATCATGGATAGTAGATGTTGATAGCCTTCTCCTCCATGAATTTGTCCAATCTTCTTTTAAAGCTATCCACGTTAGTGGTCATCATTGCGTCCTCTGGGAACAAGTTCCACAGTTTAACTATGCACTGCATCTAGTAGGACTTTCTTTTATCAGTCCTGAATCTTCCAGCATTCAGCTTCATTGGCTGTCTATGAGTTCTAGTGTTATGAGAGAGGGAGGAGAACTTTTCTACATCCACTTTCTCCATGCCATGCTCTAAACCCTTCCCATGTTTTGTGGGTCCCAAATGGATACATTTGGAGAACCAGAATGGCCCCTAAGGAAGCCTATTTTCCAGCTGGAGCCTCTTTTCCCTTCCATTGACTACTGTTGTTCTCGTGATCTGCTCCAGATGGCTTCACTCTTCTCACATTGACATTTGAATTCGCCTGAACGCTTTTTGGAATTTATTTTAGGTGGAAGATCTACTTAAGCAGAAGCTATAATTCTTCTTTAATGAGCCACAGTCCATTTCTGCCTCGCTGAAGGACGTATTGGGGGCTGGTGACATATTGCTTAGGCCAAGCCTGGTGACTCATCCCCCTCCCACCCAAAAATCACTCTTTCAGGGAGATGGAATGAGGTTGGAAAACAAGAGAATCCGAGTCCATATCAAAGGAGAATCACACTCACTGCAGCATGAAGTGAGGAGGACGTTGGCAATTTCCATTCAGTTGCTTGCTCCAACCCACCTAATGACCAGGACTCAGACTTGAGGCTGTGGGGTCATAGCTGTCAGGGTGCTGGGCCCCTTTAGAAATAAAATCCATCCTGGCACTCCAGGCAGTGCCAGGCAGCTGTGTCCACCTGCCATTTAAATTTCCCACAACGTTCCAGGGTGACACTATATTTGGGGCAATCTGGGAAATTAAAATAGACCTAGAAACTGAAACTGAAACTGATGCTGCCACCAGGTGAGACCACCAGGGATACCATCAAAGGGCACTTTGCCAGGTCCCCCTTGAACCTGGAGTCAGGCTTTGCTGGTGGCAGTGAATTCAATGAACTGATTAGGTGTTGAACAATGAAGAGGTACCTTATTTTTGGATGTCCTGAGGCCAGGGCTGCAGCCCACCTGCCATTGGCCAAATAGGCAGGCAAGCTGTGATCCACTTCCTAGGCCAGGTGAAGGTGAAAAGGGTTCACCCAAGCCCAAGAAAACCCCTCACCTCCAGGGGATGCAAGTTTACAGACATTTTTTCCTTGTTTTTTCCTCTGTTGCCAATGTGCCTGTGTGACAGAACAGGGGAGGGGGAATTTTCTTTACTGACAGACCCCACCCTTTTGTATTGCTCCCCCCCCCCCGAAAAGAATTGTGATAGTTTGCCACCAGGTGGAGTGAAGATTCTGATGAAAATCTCCTTCCAAATGTTCAAATATAAAAGGAGGACAGATTCTTGGATTTTAGATAATTTTTCTCTTGAGTAGATGTTTCCATAATGACAATGAGTGGGGTTAAAGCCTCACATATTTATGGGAATCTGTAACCAGTAAATGATGGCCTTCTTCCTAAGATGGTTTGTTATTAAGCCAAGCAGAGAGATTAACTCCATTTCTGATGTCCGTTGTCTTCGTGGCAAAACAGAAATGTACTCAGGTGGCAGTTCCACCTTCTTAACAACTCTGTGCCTGCATAGTGGAAGAGCTAGCCAGTTCTAATTGGATGCAGCATTGTGAAAAAGAGCTTAACTCCTAGATATTTATTCAGAGACAAAGCACAGGATGTATCTTTATTCATGCTTCACGGCAGGAGTTCAAAATTCCCACATGCTCTAGGTGGCAGTGCTGAGCTATGTCAGAATATAAGGTTTCATCACAGCCTCAGAATCCTTCCTCTGAATCCATTACACAAAGACAAATTTCACTTCACTGCAGCCAACATTTACTTCTTCACACAACACTTATTTAAACAATGGAATTCACTCCCACAAGATGTAGTGATGGGCTCCTTTAGGAAGCAAGGCAGGATAAATAATAATAATAATAATAATAATAATAATAATAATAATAATAGACAGCGCTATTTTTCTAGTAAAAGAGGTACCAGAACTCACCATGAATGTCTCTCTTGTTCTCTTATAATGGCAATGGTGCCCACCTTAGAGGTGCCAGAATTGAGTTCTGTTAAGTTCCAGCTGAAAAAAAGCCCTGGCAATGGATGTTTTTTAAAAGGATGTTTTAAAAAAGGAATTTATTGCCCTCAGTTGTGGAGGCAGAGCATACAGTAGCCATTGTGGTTAGTAGTCTTTGATAGCTCTCTCCTATCAAAGACTACTAGCCACAACAGCTACTGTATGCTCTGCCTCCACAGCTCAAGGCAATAAATGCTTCTAGATACCAGTCGCTGGAAACCACAAGAGGGGAAAAGGCTCTTGCGCTTGAATCCTGCTTGTGGGCAGGACATCTGGTCAGCCACTGTGAGAACAGAATGCCGGACTAGATCGGCTCCCCTTTATCCCAAACTAGAAGCAGGGATTTTCTGGTGTTTTTATTTCATTACCTTTGACCACTATTTGCTTTGGTTAGCCAATAGCTCCTTGGCTTCAGCAGCTAAGGGTGCTTCTGCACCAAGTGTGTGGTTTCCCCCCCCCCTCCCCCAAATCACAAGTCTACAGATACGCAACATATATGGTACGTCATGCAAAATATAAAAAAAACACCATAACTTTATGCCATGAAAGTCTTGCTAACCCCAAAATTAAAGATGAATTGCTAGTGTATCTCTAGGCCCTTTTATTTACTTATAAAAAAAAGTTTTATATACTGCTTTGTCATGAAAATGTATCAAAGCGATCTACAGCAATAAAGGATAAAACAGTACAGTAAAGGACATAAAAAAGTTAAAAGCAGACATCAATTAACCATTTTGGAAGGATGCATTCTTAATTGCCAGCAGAGGCCTGGCAGAACAGAAAAGTTTTCAGCAGGCATTTCCTCTAAATGTGGAGTGGAGGGGGGGTTGTTTGTTGCAATTTCTTAAAAATATATAGCAAAATAATACTATAATATGGGTGAGGTCAATGCCTATGTCATTTGATCTTGATATGGTTGAGAGTTCCCTCCTCAGCTAGGCAAAACTGACCAGAATTATTCAGGAATTAATACACCATATACGCAAGTTGACTACATAATAACTTCAAACCAGTGCTATTTTTCTAGAAAAATAGGTGCTGGAGCTCACCCTTGTTTTCTTAGAATTGCAATGGCGCCCACCTGAGAGATGCCAGAGCTGAGCTCCTGTGTGAGCTCTGGCTGAAAAAAGCCCTGCCTCAAACTCTTAATATTCAAGAAACAGACATGGGCTTTAACAACCATTTCTGACCATGTTCCGGTCAAAACTGAATTAGACTATGCCTTTCACACAAAACAAACCCAATCCTGGCAATTAAACCCTTCACTTCTACAAAGCAGGTTTGCAACAGCAACAAAAACCCAATAGATGACATAAAACAGGGGTTGGGGTTTTTTTTTGTAATTCATCAGCTGGAGGCTTATTCCATTGATCTGGTATGGCATACACTGAGGGCAGTTTTGAGAGGTACCTTTATACAGGAATGGAGTTGAATTAAGAAGACAGGACAAGAACAGAAAGAGCTTTTATTCCAAGAAATTGAGAATTTAGAACTAAGACATAAAAAGGCTGGGAGCAACAGGGTATACCGAATACAGATAGGTAGCCGTGTTGGTCTGCCATAGTCAAAACAAAATAAAAAAATTCCTTCCAGTAGCACCTTAAAGACCAACTATGTTAGTTCTTGGTATGAGCTTTCGTGTGCATGCACACTTCTTCAGATACACTGAAACAGAAGTCACCAGACCCTTCTATTGCAGTCGTTAAGAGTCAACAGGCTCATCACAGCTATCTGCCAATCACCCAATCCCACCACCCTTCTGAGTAATACCCCTCCCCACCTTCTCACTATATAGAAGGGTCTGGTGACTTCTGTTTCAGTGTATCTGAAGAAGTGTGCATGCTTCTTCAGTGAAGAAGTGTGCATGCACACGAAAGCTCATACCAAGAACTAACTTAGTTGGTCTTTAAGCTGCTACTGGAAGGAATTTTTTTATTTTGTTTAGGGTATACCGAATACTAACTAGGAAAATAGCAGAACTAAATTCCTTAGAGGGAAATAGAATTGCAGGATCCCCCAGTATATTAATCAGTGGTGTTATTTTTTATTAATATTGATAAACTAATTAACTTAAAATATGTATAAGTATCGTTTTTAAAAACTGAAGTGGTTTCCAATAATATCTATATATAAAATTTTTAAAAACTCAGAGAACATCAACTAACTAATGGGCATAAATGCATTCTTAATTGCCTGCATAAGCTTGTCAACATAGAAACATATTCAGCAGGCTTTTAAAGACTTAAACAGAAGGTGCCTGCTTAATCTCTATCGGCACAGCATTCCGCAAGATTGGACCAAAGACACTAAGGGCTCTATTTCATGTTGATGGCAAATGAGCCTTGCCAATTCAAGGGCAACCAACACCACGCCTGCAGAGGATCTCAGTGACAGAGCCAGGATATAAGGGTTTGGGTGGTTGCTAAGGTATCCTGGAAACAAATTGTCCAGGGCTTTGTGAATTAATTCAAATACCTTGAGTCTGGCTCAGCAGTAGATGGGCAGCCAGTGCAGGTGTTATAGCAATGGTATCACATTTTGTGGGTCATGCCCTCCCCGCCCCACCAGCAATCTGGCTGCTGCATTCTACACCAGCTGGAGCTTGGGAGCAGACCAAAGGGCAGCCCCATGTAGAGAACCCTCCGATAATCCAGCCTTAGGCTCATCAATGCATGAACTACACTGGTCAGGCTGTGTCCCTGTCAATGAACGGTCTTAGCTACTAAACTAAAGCTGGAAAAGTCACAAACAGAATCAAAAACATGAAAGTCATAGTAGTAGTATTTAAAAAAAAAAAAAAAAGCCAGGAAGAGGCAATGTGCAGCAGGAGGAAAACATACTGGAACCTTTGGAGCAATTTTTTGGCTATGTTCTGTCTGCACAGTCGGAGGCAGCAATGCTTCCAAAAACCAGTTGCTGAAACCCACAGGGAAAGTGCTCTTGTGCCTGAATCCTGCTTGTGGGTTTTCCCCAGGCATCTGGTTGGCCGCTGTGAGAATGGGATGCTGGACTAGATGGGCCATTGGCCTGATCCAGCAGCCCCTTCTTGTGTTCCGAAGCTTTTGTGGGCTTGCTTCTTGGTGCCAGCCAATCAGTGGGTCATATAGACACCCCCCTGCCGAGAACGGAATGCTCAGAGGGGATGGAATGTTGGTTGCTCGTCTGCTAAACATTCTCACCATTTTGTTACCATTTATGAAGGGGTTGTGATGAGACGCATTGGCTAGAATGCTAAAATAAATAACTTTCCCAGACTATAAATATTTAAAAACCCTTTGTCTGAAAACAACTCGGCCTGTTCGGTCATCACACTTGCGTCAAAATGTCAAGCTCTCTCGTTTCCAGCTGCTTCCTTATGGGGAGGGCTCAGGAGCACAGCAGAAGATATTTGGTGCTGACTTGGACTGAGCCAAATGTGGATCCACAAATGCAGGTATGAGGAACCTGTAGCCCCGTCCCATCCCAATACCTGATGTGGTTGACCTACAACCCAACATCATCCCTGGCCATTGGCCATGTTGGCTGATAGCAGCTGACCAACATCTGAGGGCCTTCCCAGAAATAAGGGGTCAAGTCCCCTCCTTTCTTTCTTTTTTAACAACAATTGATTCTCTGGGTAGGCTTGAGGTCTCCTTCATCAGGCCCCAAGCAAGGATAGTTCATTTTGGCATTACAGAGGATTGCAGAGCAAAATACCCACATTGCTTGGGTAAGATTGATCACACTGACATCAGCAGTGAGTGGGGAGTTTGCCACAAGGGGAAAATCCTTTCCTAACCTCTCTCCTACTGCAATCTGCTTTGATAACTGATCTGGAAAGGGACATGCTTCATGGAGAAAGGCCATAATTCAGTGGTAGAGAACTTATCTTTCAAGCAGAAGTTTCCAGATTCAATCCCCGGGATCTCCAGTAAGAGGTGGGATTGTCCTCTGTCAGAAATTCTAGAGAGCTGCTGCCAGTCCATGTGAAAAATATTGAGCTAGAGGCATGGGCGTAGCCAGGGGTTTTGTTGGGAGGGGCAGAACCTTAGTTTGCTATGCATTTTTATTTAGTTTTATTGATAGGGGGCAGCTGCCCCTCCCTGCTCCCCCTTGGCTACGCCCATGGCTAGAGGGATCAATGGTCTTACCTGGTATAAGCCAACTTTCTATATCCTTCGCCCTTACACACACACACACACACACACACACACACACACACACCCTGCCCTGAATTATGTTGAATGGAAGAATTGTTGTTCACAGCTCTATATTGCAAAGTATATTTATATTTATCGAGTATGTTCCTTTCTTCTGCTTGGTAGAACCACATCCCAGAGCCAGAGATGGTCAGATGACCATAGAATCATAGAATTGTAGAATTGGAAGGGACCCAGAGTGTCATCTAATCCAACCCCCTGCAATGCAAGAATCACAGCACTCATTGGTTCCAGATCTCGGAGCCCTTCTGAACCCTTCCAGATTAGACCACCCAACAAACCAGGGCTCCCCTGCATTAACACCATGGACTGAATCCTCCTCAGATGTTGGCCTCTGCCTTTTCTTGCCTCACTCTTCAATGAACTAGGAGGTGAGGCTGAGCTGCCAGTCTCTTGAGGTTTGCCACCTGAAGTCTAGCTACTTAGGTCTAGTTTCTTACACAGTTTTGAAGGGGGGGGGGTTTGCCTCCATCAGGAGTAGGATCTACTGATAGATCACTAGGTGCTTTGCAGTGCATTGGCAAAGTTTCCTGACTCCAAAGTGCTTTAACAAGAACAATAAAGCCTTTTTCTCTCCCTCTCCTCTAAATTGAGCTGTTTGAATCCCTTGCCTGTAGTAGCTCCGAAGCAAATTTGTCCTTGCCTCTGCAGGCCACGCCAGAGTGTGGCTCATGGGGTGCAGTTAGTAATTGATGACACTGCCCGCCAGCTCCCCTCTCCCCACCTGGCTCTGGTTAGTAGGCCTTGGGGTTCTAGCACAACACAAAGAGTGGAGCCTGAAGGCTGCCCACACCTGTTTCAAATCACAAATCCGTCAGCTTGAATCAAGGAAGCAAATATTTTCTTTCCAGGACTTGTTGGTGTAGAGAATAGTTTGAAATAAAAGGGCAAGATAAGAAGACATGGATACTAAAACTGAATTTTAAAAAGATCAGACTTGATGCCAAATGTAGATCTCATGTTCTGAAGGGGCCATCACCTAATTCAAAAGGGGCTTGAGACATGTAGGGTGGGGGGCTGGCGGGCTGGCTTGGGTGACCTTGTAAATGGCCTCCACAGCAGCCTGCACAGCTACCAGAAACCATCTCACAAAGAAGGGCCTTCATGATGAAATAGCTAATGGTGTCATGTGAAATAAAAACGAAGACCCTGGGTACAATTACCATCTTTATTGTCACCATCCTTCTCATCCATAGGAGCTTGATCGTATTCCATAAATAAAAGGTCTTTTTAATACCTCTAAGAAGTTGTGTAACCTGGAATTTTTCAGCATGGACCAAACTCTTGGGAATCATTACCCCTAAATATTCTAAGGCAGCAAGTCAAAGTTTTGCATTTTACATTGTACCTCTGGCATGAAAGTCATGAGTAGTATTTTGGATTTACAGAAATTTATTTACAGTCCACCTACAGTGCCATATTTCCTGATTACATCATTTTATTATTCATTTATTAAAATGTATATACTGCTTGATTGTCAAACAAACAAACAAACAAACAAACCTCAAAATGGTTCACAAAAAGAATCGCTTCTGCAAGGGAAACTTCTTATCTCAACCACCTGCTTGGGTTCTTTAAGAGTGTCAACAAACATACAGATAGAGGAGATCTGGTTGACATGGTGTACTGGGACTTTCAAAAAAAATTCAACAAGTACCTCACCAAAGACTCCTAAGCTGAGCAGTCCAGGAATAAGAGGAGAGTGCTTGTTCTCCAAGTGGAGAGAAGTAGAAAGTGGAATTCCCCCAAGGATCAATATTGGGACATGTGCTTTTTAAGTTGCTTATAAACAATCTAGAATTAGGAGGAAGCAGAGAAATCAAATCAAGTGTGTGGGAATAAAATTAATTACTAACAACGAGTGGATAAATGAGGAACAGACAGCTTTTGAGTATGCACTCTGGCAGCAAGACAGAAGATGTCTCGACATAAACTTGATCTTGGGGGACTGGGGGTGGGACAGAAAGATGGTCCCTTACTCTGGACTTCTTCTCCCGTTATTCTGCCATGCTGCAGGGCAGGCAGGTTCTATCCACCCACCTGGGTTGAGGCCTCTCTGACTGAAGCAGAGAGGAAGAACCACCCCCTGCTAAACCTAAAAGCTTGTAATGAATTATGGGGCAGACCTTCCCCCATCTCTTTTAAGGGTTGGGCAGGACACACAGCAACCCTAAAAAGGGGACTCTGCTGCACTCTGAGGTACAGTTCTGCCTACCTGAAGGGTCTGCAAAAATTGCAGCACTTTGTTGTAGTCTTTGAGTGTGTGAGGGTTTTTTCCTCTCGATCATTTTCCCCTCAAGGATGTTGGGTTTTGATGTGAAAGCTTCATGTTTTCACATCAAAGCCATCGTTTTTAACTATAAAATTTCAAACCTTTCTGTGTCTGTTTCCTGAGGAGCAGCCCCACTTTCCTTGCCTGAGAAGTTTGATTTGTGAAATGTGGCAAGACGGAACGGAGGTTGGGAGGGAAAGGGTTTTATTTCCCAGGGCCCAAGATTGCTGCTTTCTGTCTTCCACTCCCCATGGAAGAGCTTAGGTTACACCAAACAAACCTCATTTGTTGTAGACAGCTTCCAATTTTTGTTCCTGACGAACACACATTAGATATTTTACTCCTTTGGGTCAGCTGGTGGTTTGTGAGGGAAAGGCTGAGTGTTCCAGGGGTTGGAATATCAGCTTGACTAACAGCCACCACAGGCATGAAGGCATTTTGGGGTGTCTCTCAGCATCGGGACTGTCTAGTTTTCAATTATGGCTCTACTGCTGCCCTCCCCGTGGCCTTCAAACTTCAGATGGAGACACAGCGGCTGTAGTCTTAACAGAAAACACACACCCGCATACAGCTCTCTGCCCTTTTGCTTGAGGATTTTTGCTTGTCTCAGGTTGTGAGACTTTCATGGTGAGCACAGCCTGCTGCTCCACAGGTGAACCTTTGCATGCTGCTAGGGAAAGGAGCAGGCCTGATCCTGGCATCTTCTGACCACTTCTCCTCCTTCATATTCTTTCCCCACAATGTCCCTATCGGTAAGAGCTGCCTGCTAGTTCCTTAACTCAAGCCATCAGGCAAGTTGTGAATTGAATTTCAGGGGGGAAATAAGATGCTGCAGATAAAGGATGGTTTTGCCTCACTCCAAATGTCAGCCATGTTGATCTTTTACCCCATATGGTGAAAATACTCAGAGGGCTGAGGAAGGGTGAGCAGTTGGGAGACCTGGGATAATTGAGAAGTTGGGAGACCTGGGATAATTCGGCAGTGACAGCTCATTGGCTT
The DNA here is from genome assembly GCF_951804945.1 of Podarcis cretensis. Classification (NCBI taxonomy): domain Eukaryota; kingdom Metazoa; phylum Chordata; class Lepidosauria; order Squamata; family Lacertidae; genus Podarcis; species Podarcis cretensis. The sequence goes on from NC_137177.1 coordinate 36,882,602, forward strand.
TGACTGGCCACTGTGAGCCTCAGACAAAGCTTGGGTGGGTGGGAGGGAAGGAGGCCCCCTTATGCCTCAGGTGTTTTCTCCCAGTCATGGGAAATGCAAATATCCCAAAGGGACATGCTTTTTGAAAGGAAGCTAACAAAAATGCAAACTGTCAAGTTTAATTCCTCATGATTTTCCTTACTCATTCTGCCATCATCACTATTAAAATCTGGAGATGTCTTGTTGTTGTTGTTGTTGTTGTTGTTAAATTTAGATACCGCCCTTCATCCAAAGATCACAACGAGGTTACAACATAAAACACAAAATAAAAACCACAAAATATGTAACAAAAACTACAACAGCATTAAAAAAAACACACACCCCAAAACACAAACACATTTAAAAGGCCATAGATTAATCAGCCAAAGACTGGTTGAAGACAAACGTTTTTGCCTAGTACCTAAAAATATATAATGTAGGTGCCAGGCGAGGCTTCCTTGGGAGAGCATTCCACAAATGGGGAAACACCACAGAAAAGGCCGGTTTTTGTGTTGCCACCCTCTGGACCTACTGTGAGCAGGGCATACAAAGAAGGGCCTCAGATGTTGATCTCAGGGTCTGCATCAATTCATATGGAGAGAAGCAGTCCTTGAGGTATTGCAGTCCTGAGCCATTTAAGGCTTTATAGGACAAAACCAGTACTTTGAATTGGGTGCAGAAACTAACTGGCAGTCAGTGAAGTTGGGCCAGGATTGGTGTTATATGCTTAAACCGTGCTGCCCTGGCTGCCAGATTCTGCACCAACGGAAGTTTCCAAACCATCTTCAGCGACAGCCCCACATATAACACATTGCAGTAATTTAACCTAGAGGTTAGACAACAGAAGCTAGGTTATCCCTGTGTAGAAAGCGCCTTTTTCCTTCATGGGGTGGGGTGGGGGGGCAGCCAGGGGCATGGCTGGCTGCTTCGGCACCCGGAGTGGCGGGGATGGGGCGAGCCTACCACGGGGGCGTGGCAGCAATCCATGCACGGGGGTGGAGCAGAGAGTCGCCCATGGAGTCCGCCTGGCAGATGCAATCCCCACACTGCCATTTTAGGCAGCGTGGGACCCCAAGCCACCACGTCACTCCCAGGAGAGCCGCATGGCTTGGTGCACTGCAGGCCAGGCCCCATGGTAAGTGCCGCCCTGCACAGTGCGCCATTTTGCTACCCCCTCAAGGATGACACCCGAGGAGGGTTGCACCCCCCCACACACCCCTTCGTACCCTGGGGGCAGCCACACTTTCTGTTTCTCTTTCTCTGGTGCTGAATGATGGGCCTCACTACTATCATTTCTCTGTGCTTGGCTTTGGACAGATACAATAGCCAACTTCAAATACAGTGGTACCTTGGGTTAAGAACTTAATTCGTTCTGGAGTGGTACCTTGGGTTAAGAACTTAATTCGTTCTTAACCTGAAACTGTTCTTAACCTGAGGTACCACTTTAGCTAATGGGGCCTTGTGCCGCCACTGCACAATTTCTCTTCTCATCCTGAAGCAAAGTTCTTAACCCGAGGTACTATTTCTGGGTTAGCGGAGTCTGTAACCTGAAGCGCCTGTAACCTGAAGTGTCTGTAACCCGAGGTACCACCGTACCTAAAAGACTGCTACTTCCTTCTTTGCTGCAGCTCCAGAAGGCAGGACTTGAACCAATGGATTCAAATGACAAGACAGAGACTCCGACAAAACGTTACAAAGAACTTTCTGAGCTGCTTGGCAGTGGAACGGACACCCTTGGAAGGTGGAAGTATTTAAACAGAAGTTGGATGGCCATCTGTCAGGGATTCTTTATCTGTGATTCCTGCACTGCAGGAGGTTGGACTAGATGGCTCTTGGGGTCCCTCCCAACTCTACAATTCTATGGTTTTATTATTTACGTGGTGGTACCTTTGTTTTGTGGGTGGACGCGGGTGGAGCTGTGGGTAAAACCTCAGTGCCTAGGACTTGCCGATCGTATGGTTGGTGGTTCGAATCCCCGCGGCGGGGTGAGCTCCCGTCTTTCGGTCCCAGCTCCTGCCCACCTAGCAGTTTGAAAGCACTCTTAAGTGCAAGTAGATAAATAGGTACCGCTTTATAGCGGGAAGGTAAACGGCGTTTCCGTGTGCTGCGCTGGTGCCGGCTCGCCAGAGCAGCTTCGTCACGCTGGCCACGTGACCCGGAAGTGTCTCCGGACAGCGCTGGCCCCCAGCCTCTTAAGTGAGATGGGTGTGCAACCCGAGTCGGACACGACTGGCCCGTACGGGCAGGGGTAGCTTTACCTTTACCTTTTTACCTTTGTTTCATTTGGGCCTGATTCGCAGATGCATCAACTGAATCTGGAGCAGAAAATAAGTGGATGTATTTTTTTAATAGATATATTTTCAAAAGGACACCTGCTTCCCATGCTTCTTCCTGACTAGGCCTATGTGTCAGCAAAGAGTTCTGGAAATTTCTGGTCCAGATTCTGGTCTCAGCTCCCCTCTGGTGGCTCCCAACCTGCCTAGCTACAGCCTATGATCCCAAATCCTTGCACGGTCCTGGAAGCCAACTCCTTGCTAGACTCAGGACCAGGTAGCCCCCTCCCCACTTGTTATCTTGTTTAGGGAAGAACATTCTTGTGGGCTAGACCCCTGATAAAGACCTCGAATATTTGCCGTCTGCAAAGAGAGATAATGTGAGATGGATATGGAAGGTTCCTGGGGTTAACTTAAGGAGGAGAAGGAGGGAATGTAAAGGCAGGGAACGGAATGTGTGGTCTCTTCCTCTCCCATCACCAGAAGTGAGGGGTGCTTGGTGGGGCAGGAAGGGAGGGGGCCTCTCTTACTGTGGGTGGCAAAGCGAGGGTGGCTTCATTTTTCTTACCTTCACAAACACTACAGACTTCATCGGCTCAGCTTCTACGGCAATAGAAAGAATTGGTGGCCCAGCCTCACCCAGGCCACCTATTCAGTGCTAATAATAATAATAATAATAATAATAATAATAATAATAATAATATATTACTTATACCCCACCCATCTGGCTGGGTTTCCCCAGCCACTCAGACGTAGCTGAACACACACACTTCCGAATTAGCTGGGACAATTAAGTTGTTGCGCTTTTTTTTCCCAAAAAAGTTTTTGAGCTATTTTTAGGGAAATTGATTTCCCCAGACATTTCAGTGATTTCCGCCCAGACACTGTTTCCAAAGGCCAAACCCTTAAATTGTGATGGATAGGTAAACAAAAGGGATCTTCCTTTCCTATGCTTGGATACAAAGTGACTGGATGTCACCAGCTCCTTATTAGGTGATGCCCCTCTGACATTTCATATAGCCATATAGTTGTAGAGTTGGAAGGTACCCCAAGGGTCATCTAGTCCAACCCCCCTGCAAGGCAGGAATCACAGCTGAAGAATCGCTGGCGCACGTCCATTCAATATCTGCCTAGAAACCTCCAATGGAGGAGAGCCCACCGCCTTCCAAGGGTCTCCGTTCTACTGTTGAACAGCTCTGTCAGAAAGTTCTTCCTAAGGTTTAGTCAGAATCTCCTTTCTTGCGATTTGAATCCACTGGTTCGGGTCCTCCCCTCTGGAGCAGCAGGAACAGGCTTACTCCATCTTCCACGTGACAGCCCTTCAGATATTTGAAGATGGCTCTCATATCACCTCTCAGTCTTCTTGGCCTCAAGTGCATCATTAGTTCATTCCCCTCCCCCCTCCAATCTAGTTATGCCAGTTTAAAAGTCTAAGCAATTTCCTTTGCCCCCCCCCCCCCCGGTTTTCCTACATTCTTGAGCTCCCTCATATGTTTCTTGCTTCTAGCAAATGGCTTGCGTCTTACTCCACAGTGGTAGCTCCTGTATTTGCTCACCATCCTCCCTTTCTCCTTTTTTTTTCACTTTCTTCCTGGCCCCCAGCCCCTCAAATTGCTTCTGCACAGCTTGATTTAGATGGTAAGCTCCCTGTGGGCAGGGGCCTGTCAGAATTGCCTCTGTGAAACTCCATAAGGTACATGGATGGATAGATTGATGCCCACATCTGTGGCTGGATTAAGACCTTTAGAGGCCCTAAACACTTAAAAGATTTTGCCCCCCCATATTTCTAATTCAAAATATAAACAATAATAAACAACATATCATTAATATTACTAGTTGTATTAATCCTGCCCTGCCCTCATCAACAGGCTGGGTTTTGCCAGTAGCAAAGTTAGTCCTGCTCCTTTCCACCAGGTACAGACTTCACTGCTTTGTTCCAGCATCTTACCATAAACACTACCCAGAAAAAGTCATGCTGTCTTTTGCAGGACAAACACAACATTTTCAAGGCACTTGCCTCAAGAATGGGTGAATGAAAAGTGCCCATCAGCCCACAAGGAAGTGTTCCCATTTGGCCAGCCCCGAAGCCCTCCCTGCCCTCTATGGCTTCTGTGGATACTGGCTGGTGCTTCTGGCGCCCTGCTGTCACCAGACAGCCCCACCTGGTCCTTCCAACCTTCTCCTGCTGCTCCCAGGGTGTCTCACAGCTGCCGCAAATGCTCCCTGCTCACATTCCCTTCCAAAGCTGCATGACAGAACTTCCGATCCTGGCTTCCCCCCTGCAGGAGGCTCATCAGCTGATTCCGCACATCGTTGGAATAATATAATAGGGGATCCGGCTGCTGCCCAGACATACTAATCCCACAGCAATTGTGTGGCCTTCCTAGTGGTGTTAGAAGCTCAATGCAGGCTCTGCAACCATAGCACAAATGGTAATCTGTGCAGAAGGAAACAAACCCAGTCCTCGGCTATTTCATCCCAAAGCATTTGCGATAGGTGGGATTGTGTTTAATAAATGTTCACAGGAAATATCCTCTTAAGATGGGCAATAAGCGACAGCCTCTCTCTGAGGGGTCTTTAAGGTGGCATAACCATGGGAGCTGGCCATAACCTCTGGCTCAGCAGGTGGATGCTTTCTAGCAGTTTGAAAGAAGAAACTGCAATACGGTTGGGAGGAGGGGTGATGGTTGCCTGGAACAAGGCTGTCTAACAAGGCTATTTCATCTCACTTATAACATCTCCATTATATTGTCTTACATAAAATTAAATTTAAAATCACATTTGCCTTTGAAGAGAATGTAATATGCTCTCATTTCCTCACTTTGCCTTGAAGTCGGCAAGTATCTCAGATTAAGACCCCAGAATTTCAAAATAGGGACGTCTTAAGAACTCAAACAATTCTTCTTTTTCTTCTTTGGCGATCACTTGTAGAATCATAGAATCATAGAACCATAGAGTTGGAAGAGACCACAAGGGCCATCGAGTCCAACCCCCTGCCAAGCAGGAAACACCATCCTGACATATGGTTGTCAAGCCTCTGCTTAAAGACCTCCAAAGAAGGAGACTCCACCACACTCCTTGGCAGCAAATTCCACTGTTGAACAGCTCTTACTGTCAGGAGTAGTAGTCGAGTAAGATTGTCTTCCGTGAACACGATCTTAACAGTGAGTCCATAAGTGACTGTGGAGGCCAGTTCTGGATCCACACATCCTTCCACAGTGGGGACATAGGTTTCCGGGCAGGAGTTGATCATGGTGAGGGTTTGCCAAACATGCCTTCCTCTTAGCTCGTTTCTCCCTTTTGTCCTAAGTCTGAACGTCTTCAAAGTCTATGACACCTTTGGTAAAGGCTGTTCTCAAATGGGAGCGCTCACAGGCCAGAGTTTCCCAATTGTCGGTGTTTATACTACATTTTTTAAGATTTGCCTTGAGAGAATCTTTAAACCTCTTTTGTTGACCACCAGCATTACACTTTCCATTTTTAAGTTTGGAATATAGTAGTTGCTTTGGAAGACGATAACCAGGCATCTGAACAACATGACCAGTCCAACAAAGTTGATGTTGAAGTCTCAAACAATAACAGGGTATGAAATCACAAGGCTGGATGGGGTCAGGGAGAGGGAATGTGCCGGGTTACCTACTCAGCATAAGAACCTTGTTGGACTAAGATTAGAGTGGGCACTGCTTATACATGATTTCTTATGCAATGAAAGTGTAGTGAAGACTTCAAAATGCAAGCTTGGTTCAAAAACATATAATTCACTGTGATAGGGAAGGACTGGCAAAATCCTATTTTTGCATATGGAACAGGGCAAATTGGGGAGGGATTTGGTCTAGATCAGGCTTCCTCAAACTCAGCCCCCCAGATTTTTTTGGCCTACAAATCCCATGATCCCTAGCTAGCAGAACCAGTGGTCAGGGATGGTAGGAACTGGTAGTCTCAAAACATCTGGAGGGCCGAGTTTGAAGAAACCTGGTTTAGATGCACAGTAGCAAGGTGAGGATTCACACACTCCTGGGACTGTGGTGGAACCTCATAGGACACGAAGTCAACTCCCCTGTCTCTGATTCCGCCCAATCATCCTGTCTTTTCTACTCACTCCCTTGGAGACTCTGGTGAGAAGGATGTTAAAACCCAGAATTGTCACACCTTGAGACCTGGGTAACAGCAGCCCTATTCCCCAGCAGAATCCAGGTAAAAAACTAGCACAGGATTGTTGACCACCATGCCAGAGTAAGGCCTGTATCACCTGGACCAAGTCTGCCTGGCTGCCAAGCCCTCCTGAGGATTCCAACAACTGATTTTCAGAAGCATCGTACTGCAGACAGTGGAGGTAGGATACAGCCACAAGGGTTCATAGCTACTGAGCATGCCTCTCTGTGCCAGTGGCTAGGGAGCAGGTATGGGAAAGAGCTTTGTCCTTCGTGCCCTCCTCCATGGGGAAATAAACCAATCAACTTATAGGGAACATGAAAGGAAGAAGAAGAGGTGATGACGCCATGGTGCTAAAGACACAGGGAACTGGCCTCCAGTTGACCCAGCTTTGTGCAGTATCCCATCAAACAGCATCTTAGGGGGAACATCGACAACCCCAAAGCCCCGCAGAGTGCCTGTCCTCAGGCTCCTCTCCCTGCTGAGCTGCGCATGAATGATACAAACCTGCCAGTTGTACTTAACTTTGACAAATAATGTAAACCACACAATCTGGTTTGAGGGAAACGACTTCACCACAATTTATTTTAGTGCTTTCAACCTCACGCCAAACTCTGTAGTGAATTGCTAAATTAATGCCGGGCTGCCTTCTAAATAGTCATCTTCAGATCACAAGCATGTTATGGGGGGAATGGTTTCCTTTGAAATGCTTCCCACCGCTTAAAGGCTGCGCGGAGAAAAAATGTGCCCAGGACTCAGCCTCTGCCAACATGTGGCTGCCACATTTTCCAGCTGCTGCTGCTGCTGCTGCTGCTGCTGCTGCTGCTGCTCCTGCTGCTGGCCTGTATGGGCAAGAAGGCCAAGGAGGCATCAGCCACGCGAGAGGGAGAGAATAATAGAAACATAGACTTGGAGAGTTGGAAGCGACCCAAAGTGTCATCTAGTCCAACCCCCTGCAGTGATAGAGTGAGGGAGATGGTCTAAAGATGGGGCTAGCACAGGGGCAAAGGCAGGGGCCCAAGTCAGTGTGAGAGCACTGCAGGTGATGAGAGACTGAGCTGGGAGATGGTCAGATCATGGTGTCTGTGCATGGACCCCCATAGCTGCCTATCTTGGGTCACAGTAATAGAGCAGCTGGCTGAACTGAAAAGGGATTCACTTCCAGGTCTTATTTGCTTGTGCCTATATATTTAAAAGATTTATAGCCTGCCTTTTTCTTCTACAGTTCAAGGTGGCTTTCAAAAACAATAAAATCCAATCTCAGTAGATGTGATTGCTTCCAGAGTTATATCCAATACGGTAAAGCTCATTAAAATCCATTAGCTCACTATCTGAAAGAGTATATTTCCCCATATTGTCCTACCTGGAATTTGAGGTCTGTTAGGGAGGCCATTCTGGTAGTGGCCAATGCTAGGTCAGGAGATCTATGAGTCATCAACAACCACGACCAACCCAAATTGTGGGGCAAGTTCCCCACCCAAGTCTGGATGGTGCCCACTTGGTCAATTTTCCAGCAACAGTTGAAGACCTCCTCTCCCCCCCCCCCACCTCCCATGGGCTTTCTGGCTACTTGGGGAAAATATGACAGGTAGATGCACTAAGGATGTGTTTAAAGAACTATGGTGTGTTTAAGAACTTTGAATACAGCTGGATTATCATTAGCTTAAAAATTATTGCAAATGCATTTAGTAGCCAGGGTGGAGGAACCCAGTAAAAATCACTGCATTCAACAGGGGAAAGGGCTTTGCAGGAAAGGATCTCTGAGAAAAAACCTGAAGTATCTCCATAGGCAACTGCAGCCTCAAAGCACCATCTATTTATGACCTCCAGAAGAGGGAGAAGCTAATACAGCCTTCTGCATTACTGAACACCCCTCCATCCCTAATAAATGATTTGTGGGGTGTTCTCCCCAGGGAGGCTCACCTGGTGCCTTTATTACACAGCTTTATAACCAGGACTTTGGCTGCTTCACAGTCTATGGCCTTTTAAATGTGTTTGTGGGGTGGAGGTTATTGGTTTGTCTTTGTTCTTGTTTTATTACATATTTTGTTTTCTCATTTGGTATTTTTATGTTGTGAACCACCCAGTGATCTTCAGATAAAGGGTGGCATACAAATTTAAATAATAAAAAAGGATGCCCAGGTATGACAACACCTCTTTTTCAACTTTGGATGCAAGGATTTAAAGTGCCAGGTGCTATACTTTTCTTGTCAGGTCATATGAACACTTAGTTTTCAGGTCTGGATTGCCATTACATTACATTTAATGGTTCCCGGTGATTTCAAACAAAGGCTTATGGTCCAAGGCTTCCTATGAAATCAATACTATCTCATCAGCTACTATAAACTTCAGAGCTTTGCAGGAAATGTCAGTTTCAAAAGAAAGGGCTGTTGTGGTCTTGCGTGGTCTACTTGCAAGAATGGAATTTAAATATACCAGCAGGAGTACATATTTAGGACCTCTTGAGCGGCTGTGTTAGTGATCTGTGTGAGATGACCTAGAGAATGCCTCCTGTGTTAGTGATCTGTGTGAGATGACCTAGAGAATGTGGGAAGTGTTGTGCTGAATCAGGCCAAGTGTCATAGACTGGATGAGTTGGGATGATGAGGACCCGAGCGAGGGCTGGGCTCATCCAGCCCATGACACCAAGCGTCCCGCCTTCCAGCCCAGCAACTAAATTCATGCCACTTGTTCTGAAAAGCCTTTCCCAGGTAGTTGTAAGGAAAGTGAGCTGGACAGGGTGAGGCCCTTTGGTTTCTCCTTCGCAGCCACAGAGAGGAAGCTTGGGGGGAAAGGCATTAGAGCTTTAGTGTGGCGTTGCCAAGTGGCCTCCTGCACCCACCAAGTCCCTTGCTGCTACCCTGAGCGGCAGGCAGCAAATGGAAAGCATTTATTTTCCCTGAGATGCTCCCTTCTTATCCCTGGAGCCAGGCTTCCGGGTTCAATCCAGCTTCCCAGAGACCAGCTGAAGAGGCCAGATCACACCACAGACTGGGCAGGCACTCCATGCCTCTGGGAATCCCTCAGACATTGCCGGTGGCTCCTGGCGCTGTCCACCACCAGCAGCCGGCTGCAAGCAGGTGGTTCTGCATCTTAGGCAAGCATATTCAGTGTCTCCCGTTAGTGCACACTGCGGGGGGGGGGGGTTGGAGCTGGTACAGACCCTTCTGTGCACTAGGGGATATTGGTGGGTTCGGGCAAACACCTCCATCCCTCCTTTCTGTTTCAATTCAATGCCTAGCAAGACAATTCACAAAATCCATTTAGGAAAACAACTTCCCCATTAGGCTCTTTTCCCTCTTTGATCTACCATAAGGTCCTGGTGCACTTTCATCCCCTGGCTCTTCTACCCCATTGCCATTGGGGATCAGAAGCATTCCCTATCGCTCACCTCTTAGGGATTCCGTCCCTCTTCTGCAGGTCTGGCTTGCCCCCAAATGTCCCTTGGGGCCTATACAACCCTTCCTGTTAGGGCCTTACCACCGGAATCTGACCTAGGCGCTTCCTGCAAACATGGGGGCTGGATTTTCCTTCAATGCCAGGGAGCCATTAATGTTGTAGAAGATGCAGAGTCTTATGTACTTCATACTGTATTTCATGGCCTGCCTTTGGTTTCAAAAGTATTGATTCCCATCACTAGGGATGGGGATAAGTGAAAAACATAACAGGGGTAAGAAATATTTTCAGATTGCATTTATTTATTTATTATTCCCAAGATTTGGGGCAGCTTAAATGTAAATTGTCAGTTCTACATTTTGAACAGGGTTAAGAACAAAGGGATAGATTTTTCTTAGGTAGATTCCATAAACACTCCCCAGGTCTGCTTTAGTAGTCAGTGAAAGAGAGAGAAAGACAGAGAAGATAGTTGTTTGGAAGAGGCTCTTTGTGGGATGGAGAAGGTATAAGCTCACAGCAGCTCTTAAACTGCAAAATATTGCCCACATTTTTTTTAAAAAAATGCACCTCCACTCCATTGATTGCAAGTTGTGGGTCTTTCAGCACAACCCCTGGCCATCATGATCAAAGTCGCACTTCAGAGGCATGAGTGGATCTCAGCTGGAATTTCTTCTGAGCTTCCAGACTCAGGAAGGATCAGTATAAGCCTGGAAGCCCAGCTCAAGCCAGAACAAAGTCCAGAGGTAAGCAGGGTGGTGCTGATGCCTTCCTCCAAGTCCTGGATGGGATGTTCCTGTTCCGGCAAAGTGCCCCTCCATATTTGCATTGCCTGCTGAGACAGTGACGGGGCAAAGCTTACCACCGCTCGAGGCCTCCCTCCCTCTGCGTGCTGTCCCCCCATCGACTGACAAAGTTAAAAAGAACAGAATGGTAACTTAATTGACTTCAGGTGCTTTGCCGAGGGCAGGGGGCCAAAGACCGAAGCCCCGTCTCACCCAACCAGTGCCAAGTTCCACAGCTGAGAAGCTCTGGATTCTGCAGGCCTGGCCGGCAGCCAGAGGCTTCTAAACAGAGAGAGAACAATTAGCAGCTACAGTTCCATTTACCTTCTCTATTTTAAGCTGCAATTCCAAGAAGGCTAGCATGAGTAAAGCAAATGCCAAGTGGCATTGGGGTGGTGGGCTTGGCTTCTTCTGCCTAAAGGATCCCAGCTCAAGTGGCCCTCCTCTTATCCAGACAGAGTGACACACCCACCCCTTTTCCTTCTTGTATTTGAAAACTACAATAAATGGAACAAATGCCATGTTAGATGATCAAGGTCTTAGTTTGGTAGAATTGTGCTGTTTGCCTGTTGCACCTGTTTAGGCTGTGTCCCAGTAATGGGTCCTGACCCACCAGTTATAGACCAGTGGTTCCCACAGTGGGTGCCCCCTGGGGGCAGTGGGATAGCATAGGGGGCACACAAAGACACATGGGAGTGGCAGGGAGTGCTGGAAGTGTAAATGGTTATCAGACTTTGAAAAGCTGGTATCACTGGATCAAGTTCACCAGTTTTGTTGAATTAATTAAACCAAACAGTTTTAATTAGATTTTGAATAAATGTGCAATTAACTTACTGCTTCAAATTCTATTGTGTTATTATCATCCTTAGTGGGTCATGCAAACCCCTGCTTTGAATAATGCTTTTTATAGGGTAAGGTAGGGGGTACTGGGGATAAGTTTAGGGAAACAATGGGGCAGTGGCCCCCAAAAGATTTGGGAAGTACTGACTGAGAGGCACGAAGAATCCACCATTCAGAAACAGTTTCCTTCTGCTCTTGTTCTGTTCCAAGAGCATTCCTCACCACCCCAGCCTCTGTAATCCATATTCTGACATGTTTGAAATTATGTCACTTGTGTAAATGAGCCTCTTAGTGGCTCTCTCTGCAGAAGTCACAACCCCTGCGGTGGTTACTCAAAAAACAATTTTGTGTTTGTGAATGTTTGTGTTAACAGAGTTTCTGAGCACATCAGCCTTGGCGCAACTTGAGGCTTTGAAGGAATCCCATTCCAACCACAGAGTCTTGGCTTGGGATTGGCAAGAGATAATGGGTTCTTAGATGGGGGGGACCCTATGAATTGGAAGTAGGTGCCACCTACCACCAGAACATGCCCCAGTGAGCAACCCGGCTGCTGCATTTGCAGCTTCCAAATACACCTAAAAGACAGCCAGACAGATTGAGGAGTATTTACTTCAAGTATTTGCATTAGGGCTCAGGTTATTTTGGTCTAAACCACAGAGCCTAGGGCTTGCCAATCAGAAGGTCAGCGGTTCGAATCCCTGTGACGGGGTGAGCTCCCGTTGCTCAGTCCCTGCTCCTGCCAACCTAGCAGTTCAAAAGCACACCAGTGCAAGTAGATAAATAGGTACCGCTCTGGTGGTAAGGTAAACGGTGTTTCTGTGTGCTGCTCTGGTTCGCCAGAAGCGGCTTAGTCATGCTGGCCACATGACCCGGAAGCTGTGCGCCGGCTCCCTCGGCCAATAAAGCGAGATGAGCGCTGCAACCCCAGAGTCCTCTGCGACTGGACTTAATGCTCAGGGGTCCCTTTACCTTTACCTTATTTTGGAGCAGCCCTGATCTGACGAGGGGCAAACCTGACCTGGATCCAGAATACATACCAATTCAGGGGCCTTCCACAAATATGGTTCCTGCATTGCAGGGGATGCACCTTCCAACTCTACAATGCTATGATTCTATGATAAAGATGTCTGGTGGTGCCAGGTGATTGGCTGGTGGGTTGTACTGAATCCTGAGCACTCCTATGCCAATATGGACCTCTTGGGGCCTGTCCATTTCCACCTAGGTAAAAAGGTAAAGGTACCCCTGCCCGTAAGGGCCAGTCTTGACAGACTCTGGGGTTGTGCGCCCATCTCACTTAAGAGGCCAGGGGCCAGCGCTGTCCGGAGACACTTCCAGGTCACGTGGCCAGCGTGACATCGCTGCTCTGGCGAGCCAGAGCCGCACACGGAAACGCCGTTTACCTTCCCGCTGGAAAGCGGTCCCTATTTACCTACTTGCACCATGGGGTGCTTTCGAACTGCTAGGTTGGCAGGCGCTGGGACCAAGCAACGGGAGCGCCCCCCCCCCCCCGCAGGGATTCGAACCGCCGACCTTTCGATCGGCAAGCCCTAGGCGCTGAGGCTTTAACCCACAGCGCCACCTGCGTCCCATTTCCACCTAGGGGCTTGCAATTTCTTAGACCTGCCCTTTCGGTGGTATAAGCTGGGCTGTGTTTTTGGGGGGCATGCACTGAGGATGGCAGGGGTTTGGACACTGCAGAACCATCCCTCTCACCCTGCCCTTGACACACCCATACTGGCCCTTTCTGCCCCTGCTGCTTCTACTTGGCTGGACTTCAATCTGCAGCAGTCTCCATCCACAGGTGGATGTTGATCTGCCAGTCCAGCCCCTCCAAACAAACATATCTGGGGTTTAGAATCGCTTTGTTCTGGTAGCTGTACTGCTAGCTGTCTTGAGCACAGACCTTTCCCAGTAAATAAGCCAACCCTGCAGCCCGACTTCTTGCAATTGCTCAAATACTCTGGATAGTCCTCAGCCATATGCAGCAAATTCCGAGAGAACGAGAAGACATAGACACTTTGAAGGCTTTAAAGTGGTGCATGGAAGACCGAGGAATGGTTGTAAAACATTCCACGGTAACAGTCTGGAAGTTCAAAGGGTGAATGCACCCTCGCCTCGGGAATCTGCGGGGGCCACAATTCCCCCCCCCCAACCAGGAATCAACTTCACTTATGAGGTCACGTTCCATTCAGAAGACTCCATTGCAAAGCCAAGATGTTCTCCTTTGAATTCATCAGCCAATAAGGTCTTGTGATATGTTACAAGTTAAAATGCATTCTCCATGTTAGTGATATTTAATGTTGATGAGTCTCGTGCCTGACACAAAACACATTTGAGTCTCTTCATTTGTTTTTATTACACCATATGTGGCTTTCTGCACACAGCCCCCCCCCCCCCAATCACTCCCTACACCATTCAATTAGCCTTTTTTATTGTCATATCATGGGATCAACCCAAACCCAAATGCTATTTTTAATTAACGACAGGAAAAGGGAAGTACAAAACTGGAACTACAAAACCAAATATTTGCATATGTGTCCCTTGGAAAAATAACTGGAAAATTGACCACAGCACCGATTGAAAGGTCGGCGGTTCGAATCCCTGCGGCGGGGTGCGCTCCCGCTGCTCGGTCCCAGCGCCTGCCAACCTAGCAGTTCGAAAGCACCTCCGGGTGCAAGTAGATAAATAGGGACCGCTTACCAGCGGGAAGGTAAACAGCGTTTCCGTGTGCAGCTCTGGCTCGCCAGATGCAGCTTTGTCACGCTGGCCACGTGACCCGGAAGTGTCTCCGGACAGCGCTGGCCCCTGGCCTCTTAAGTGAGATGGGCGCACAACCCCAGAGTCTGTCAAGACTGGCCCGTACGGGCAGGGGTACCTTTACCTTTACCTTTTACCCTTGGAAAAATAACTGGAAAATTGACCACAGCACCTTGAGGGGCTAATTTAGTTTCTTTGGTATCGGTTTTCAAAGAGGATGGTCAACCAGGGCAGACCCTAACACAGCCTGAGAAGGTGGCTAGGCTGGAAGGCCACCTGTCAGAGGACACCTCAGTATCACTGAGTGGCTTGTGGCATTACTGTGCTGCTTCTACAAGAGGCGAAAGCACACTAATAATGCAGCATTAGCTATAACTAGAACACTAAAAACGAAGAAGTGTTTGGAAATTTGGAAGACCTACTGTCACACATCCACCCATTGCCAAACACAATCCAATAAGGTGCAAGAGATAGTGGAACTCCCTGGCCCAACCCTGCCTGCCCTTGCTGGCATTGGGAGTTCTCAAGAAGACCCAGTTCTGCCCCCTGAGCTCCTTCTCTGGATGATGCAGGTGCCTGAGGCCACCACCTTGCTGAAGCTACCGTATTTTTCTGTGTATAAGACGCCCCCATGTATTAGACGACCCCTATTTTTTAAAACCAAAATTAAGAAATTAAGTTGTTTAGCTTTTGGGGGTAGGGGAGGTCACTTCTGCCAATCGCTCACCCGCCCGCTCACCACTGCAGATCGCTTGCCAACAGCCGATTGCCGCAGCCTCAACCAATCACCAGCAGGCCTTGTTGCAGCCACCAATCACCCACCCAATTGCCGCTGCCATTAATCACACGTCCCCCCTCTGCATTCACTATCCATGTATAAGATGACACCCAATTTTTGCCTATTTTCTTTTTAGCAAAAAGCATCGTCTTATACACGGAAAAATACAGTAAGTGCCTCTGGACCTGGATGGGGAAGGGCCTCCAGAGAACATGTAGGCCACCTTAAGTTTCAGGATGAAAGGAAGGTGGGATAGAAATGCCATAAAAGAAATAACTAATCCAAACACATGTTCTGCCCTCTGTAAAGTGTACTCTGCAGCAACTGGGTAGCAATGGAGGCAGTTTTGCATGGCCTGCTCCACGTGGCCTCCCTGGTTTCTCAACTAAGATGGAGGGGTGTGGCAACTGCAAGCATCAGTCATCATCTATGGCTAATGGGGCCACTTCATGAGAACACACAAACATTTCCCCCAGTTGGATCATGGTGGATCCCAATTCTGGTTCTTTGCCTCCAATTATCCAGACGATACAAGAGGGTGGCTTCCTCTTCCCTGACTGCTGGAGAGCCCAGGTGGGTCTCAGCTCAAATGCCAAAGGCAGCACGAACAGCAGGCATGTGCTTCATGAGAGCACCATCCAGGCACGTGAGCCTGCAAAGGTACACAGGCCCCTGCTGAGCTCCCTGACATGGAGGCACATCTCAGGTTCAGCTGCTATCCAGGCTGAACGGGGAATTGTTCGGGGGGGGGGGGGGCTGGCAAGCAGCAGCAAATGCTCTTTGACATCTGGATAGGCTTGGAGCAGAATTGAAACTTACTATTTCTGAAATTAGCAGTTCTGCAGATTCAAAACATTAAACGGAAATTTCTGGTTCTGCTTAACGTTTTTAAGGAAAGTTCTGAATTGATTTTAATTTTTTTTAAAGCAACAACACTTTTGTGGTCTTTTTGGTATTACTTTCATGAGAGATGTGATTAGCAGTTCAACCCCCCCCCCAAAAAAAAAAAAACCCAAGGAATTTTGGGAAACTTAAAAGGTCACTATTTCATCGCCTAACACAAACCAGAGTGTCACAACATCCTTCAAGGATCTGGTCTGGTTCTGGCAACCGGAGGCACATCTGGAATGTGGGGTTGGGAGAAGCAGCATGAGGCCATTTGTGCTCAATGCATTTAAACATGTTGGTGTTGCAACCATTTTGGTTTCTTCCGAGCCTTCTCTGGTTTTAAGGGGTGAGGGTTTGAGCAGCCTCCTTGAGCCAGACCCTTTCAGCAACCTGACTCCAAACATTGTCTTAAACACATAGACACACATACAGACGCCTGTGTCCCTGAAGTTCCTCAGGTCCCCTAAGTCACAGCTAATATCGGATCTCTGAAGGACACCATGAAGCCCCCTTCAGTGGTGGGTGTCGCCCAGCCTCTCAAGGGTTAAGGTTAATTGGAGTGGCTTCTCTTGTTTAGATTCTTTTCAGGTTTCGTGATTCCCGTTATTGCCACATGAAATCACTTGCAGGCGGCTCAGCGCTCTGCTGGAGGGGTGCTGGGGGCGGCACTGGAGCTGTAACAGATGTGAGCTAATTGGAAGCAAAGCAGCAGCTGCAACAAGTGCTGGGCTGGCTCAGGAGGGGGGCAGGAAGGGCAACCGCAAAGATGCCGTGAGGATGACGGTGTCCAAGCGGTGCCCTCTCCACCTGCAGGTGCAACGCGGGGAGAATGGGGGGGCTGAGCCCATGAAGGACGTCAAGTCCTTTAGCTGGGGGAATTCTGGCTGAGTGTATCAGGAGAGCCCAGCCATTTCTGCACTGCAAGCCCAACACTGTTGTTGGCCTTTGGACTCCCTAATGTTCCTGCCATGAGTCCCACCCGGGATTCCCTTCTCTGCACCCCATTTTTACTTTGAGATGGTTCTGGAACTGGATGAGAAAACCCATGAACTAAGTTCCCTCCTTCAGCTGGAAGTGACAGATCCCTCTGGCTAATCCTATGATGGTAGGAAACTGCTTTACTAAGGGGGGGGTGTCAGAAAATTTGTGGAGGAGAGGGCTAATAAAAATAATAATAATAATAATAATAATAATAATAATAATAATAATAATAATTTTTATTTATATCCTGCCCTCCCCAGCCGAAGCCGGGCTCAGAGGGGCTAACAACAGTAAAATATACAACATTCTAAAATCATTTCATTATAAAATCAGCTCAAATCAGATTAATGACAACCACTGGGCTAGAGTTCTGTGAAGATTGCCAAAGAAGGGGGTCAGTCTGTGTCCTGGCCAAAGGCCTGGTGGAACAGCTCTGTCTTGCAGGCCCTGTGGAAAGATGTCAAGTCCTGCAGGGCCCTATTCTCTTGTGACAGAGCGTTCCACCAGATTGGAGCCACAGCTGAAAAAGCCCTGGCTCTGGTTGAGGCCAGCCTAACCTCTCTGTGGCCCGGGACCTCCAAGATGTTTTTGTATGAGGACCGTAAGGTCCTCCGTGGGACATACCAGGCTACTAGCCATGATGGTTATGCTCTGCCTCCACAGTTGGAGGCAGCAATGCTTCTTAATACCAGTTGTGGGAAACTAAAGGAGGGGAGAAGGTTCATCTCATGGGTTTCCCACAGGCATCTGGTTGGCCACTGTGAGAAGAGGGTGCTGGACTAGATGGGCCATTGGCCTGATCCAGCTGTCTCTTCTCATGTCCTTATTGGTCCATCTAGCTCAGTATTGTCAACACAAACTGGTAGCAATAGCTCTCCAGGGTTTTGGGCAAGGAGTCTTCCCCAACCCTACCTGGAGATGAAATCTGAGACTGAACCCAGGGCCTTCTGCAGGCCAAGCGGATGCTCCACCACTAAGCCATTGCCCTTCTTCATAAGCTCCCATTAAGCATACTTGAGGCAAATATCCCAAATACTCAAGTCCAAAAGCATCCCTGCTTCTAGGTGCTAGAGTTTATCTCTGGGTCCCTCTGAGCACAATGGGAGTACAAGCCCAGTTGAAATTCTGGTGCTATGGGAGGGACGCAGATGACCGGCCAACCTTTCAGCTGGAAGGGAGGGCTGCTTGGAGCTGACCTGCTTGGCCTCTCCATGGCTGCTTTGAACTAACACGGGCTGTAAGATGCCTGGCCCTCGCTGTAGCTCACCTGTCCATTAGCAATAATAGACAACTTACTGGGATTAGAGAGAATGTCATAAGTCTCCAAGATAAACACATTTTTTCTTGCAAGTTAAGCCCTTTTTCTTTTCTTTTCTTTTCTTTTTTGATCCAACCAAGAACAGATGTCTGAACCAGCCAATGAATTGGAAACATCTGAAACAACTTGCCTCAATGAAGTACAATAAATATGCCTTTCATCACAGTCCTTGCAAGATACTTGAGCTGGGTGCTCTGGAGCAGGGCCCCTGGGGGACCAAGACAGAGTCCAGGAGTGAAGGAGGTCAATTGGCAAAGCCATCTCCCAACCCTGGTTTCGCTACAAGGCTTTAAGATCTTGGGAAGGGTCTCCTGCTTTTGACAGGCCTCTCACTCCCCACCCTCTTCTTTCCATTGAATCACAAAATTGTATAACTGGAAGGAGTCCCAAGGGTCATCTACTCCAACCACCAGCAATGCAAGGATCACAGCTAAGGAATCTCTGACAAATGGAAATTGGACCTCTGCTTAAATACCTACATTGAAATAGAATCCACCACCTTCCGAGGGAGTCCATTCCACTGTCAAACAGCTCTTACCATCAGAAAGTTCTTCCTAATGTTTAGTAGGAATCTCCTTTCTTATCATTTGACTCTGTTGGTTTGGGTCCTACTCTCATGAGCAGCAGAAAACATGGGACAGCCATTCAGATATTTGAAGATGACTATCCTATCACCTCTCAGTCTCCTCCTCTCCAAGCTAACATACCCAACTCCCTCAACCGTTCCTCATAAGGCTTAGTTTACAGACCCTTGGCCATCTTGGTCACCCTCTGGCACTGAGGCTATGGACCCATTAGCTGCTGAAAATACAGTGAGGTCTTCTCCTCCCACTATGTTTCAAGTCACATTTGCACATGGGGTTGTACACACCAGAGACAGGGGTGGGGAAGGAGATGTCTTCACTTGAATCACATGACTTGTTTAGTTTCCCTGCTCCTGAACCCACCAACTCCTATTCATGTAGCTGTTCTCTGCACTTGCATGATGGCTATTTGAACTGTATGCACTTCAGCTTAACCCCAGCCTACTTTTCCAAGTGGGGTGGAAGCAGGTTTGAGGGGAAAGACATTGAATAGAAGTATTCCTCAAGGAACTGCAGGATTGATACAGTTTGTGGTTCGTGTCACATGTGCACACCTTCCAACACCAGCAGTGGGAGTGCACCAGAGCCAGGGTAGGTGGCAGTGTGTCTAGAGCCCCCACTGTTAGTGATACTAGGAAGCCAGGGAGGAGTGGAAGGAAATAGGAATATCCATAGTGACATGTTAGATGAGACCAAGGTGGATCCTTTTAGTTCAACCAACAGTGACTGGACAGGAAGCACCAGGCAGCTTCCTATGTTCCTGAGTGTGACTGTTGGCCCTTCTAGCTCAGAACTACATCCCCACTGACTCTCCTGGGACTCAGGGAGCAGTCTTTCTTAGCCCTCCTGAACCTGGGACCTTCTGCATAGAAAGGAGATGGACTACCACTGAACTACACAGCTCCCAGATGCTTCTAGATCGCTTGCAAACCAATGTAGACAGCTGGGGGATAGAGAACTATCTGCCATTGTGTATCCCCAGCACCTGCCCCAGAACCTGCATTCAGACTGCCTCTGAACATGAAGGCTCTGTTGAGCCATCACTGCTAACACTTTCAAACACATCAATTTATCTAATCTTTCAAAACTGCCATGGGGAGTGGCTGTGGGCAAGACTGGTTCTCTAGATGAGGGATCCTCAAAAGCTCAGCTGGTGAGAAGAGTACCTGCTGTACTAGGTGGGCTTGCATGAGAAGAGGAGGTGGCTCCAAGCCTGGCCCACAGCCCATACCTGCAAAACTGCTGCTGTTCTAGCCCTGGGACTCGGAAGGCAGGATGCAGCTGATCTGAGCCCAGATGGAAGACAGACTGAGAGTCTCACGGAAGCTCTGTCTCACAAAAACAGAAAGAGGGAGACATATGGGGATCCTGGGGACCCCAAAGGGCCACCAGCTGCTCACATGCTTATCACACTACACTGTGCAGAGGGCTGGGTGTGGGGAGGCCCCATGGCCTCACTGCAGCTGCATCTCTCTCATTGCACCGGCCAAACTCCAGCTTTCACCTCCTTGCCTGTGCAGTCTCATTGGTTCCTCTCTGCTTGCTCAGCTGCCTTTGTAGAGATCATCTTCACAGAGCCTTCCTAGTGTTGCTTTTCCCCCAGTGCAGCTCCTGCCTAGTCTGGAATCAGACCTCCAAAGCTGGAGGGAAGATGTTGCTTCTGGAGTATTTTCCCTGCTCTCCCTAATCCTTCTGGTGAGTTGCTAATCCCACAAAAGCCTCTGGAGGAGGAAGGGCAGGACAGGGGGCTCTTTCATGTGGTCACTGCTCTCTGAGGCTTCTTGATCTGCATTCCCTCTGGGAGCTGCTACTGAGCTCCAGCAAGAGGGAAACATGGCGCCAAACCGCTCTAGGAGGCAGTGTGCATATTGGAGAGCAAGCCCCATTCAGCACAGTGGGACAAGCTTTGAGTAAACATGCATAGTATTGTACTGTCAGAGAAGTGATCTGGGACATTGGTCTAACTGCTTCTGTAGCTGTCAACTTGGCCAAGAATTGACTACTGCATCAACCTTTTTTAAAACAAAAAAGGTACCCTATTAAATGTTGCTGGATCATTTTTTCAGAAACATACTTGTCTTTGTATGATTTCTCTCCACTTCCCTCCTTTGAAAGGCCTTGAATGATGCTGGCAAGGGTGTGGGGGTGCATTGCTACTAAGGGGGATACATGCTGTAGAGAAAATCAATAGATGGCGTGAAGATGACTGTCATGGCACCAGGGTCTCTAGAAACACTGCCACAGCAGGGACTCTGCCAGCAACAACATTTCCCTGGGTACTTCCTTTAAGGGAGGTTTAGAGGGGGATGAAAAGGGTAAGAGCCTCTGGGCAAGTAGGTATGATTAAGAGCCATTTCCCTGAAATCGTACCCACCTGCCCTACTCCAATACCACATGAATTCAGATGCAAGGCCATTAAAGGCATGGCTGCCACCAGCTTGAAGTTCACCTGCAAGTGGTTTACACTGACACTACTTGCATAAGGACATAAGAACGTAAAAATAACCTTCTGGCTCATCTAGTCCAGAATCCTGTTCTCATGGTGAACAACCATATGCTTCAAAGGGAAACAGACAAGCAGGACCTGAGCACAAGAACACTCCCCTCCCGTTGTTTCCAGCAGCTGGCATTGAGAAGCATTGCTGTCTCCAATTGTGGAGGCAGAGCATAGCCATCATGGCTAGTGGCCATCAATCGCCGTTTCAACCATGACTTTGACACTCTTTTAAAGCCATTCAAATTGGTGGTCATCACTGCCTCCTGGAGGAGCTCCATAGTTTAACGATGTGCCGCGTTAAGAAGTCCTTTCTTTGATCTGTCCTGAAGCTTCCTGCAATCAGCTTCATTGGCTGTCCATAAGTTCTAGTTCCATGTTCCGCCTCATATGTACCTTTTCTCTAAACCCATGACTGGGCATTTTAATGGAAGGCCAATGCAGGGAGGTGTTCCTATTTCCCTGCCCACTTTGGATGCCCTGTTTTTAGTCCACCCCCACTTTTCTTTTTCTCACAAGCCCTTTCTCCAGCAAGTCCCAAGGTGGGGAGAGTGCAGCCTGTCTCCATGGCGTAGGCCCAGTCACACAGCAAAGATGCCCAGCTCTTTCCCACCTTTGGAGAGGTGAGACTAAACCCTGTGCCTCTGCCCTGCCATGCTGTGAGATAGCACTGGGATCATTTGCATCACAGCATCTTCCCCCTGCCTTCAGTGTTTTCTGTTTCAAGAACAGAGCCTGGCCCCTTCCAGAGGCAGCTGCCTGAGCCCAGATGGGGTCTGGAGCAACTTTCTCATTTAAAAGGAAATACTTTGGACGGCACCACTCTTTCTCCCCCTTGCCAGCACGTGTAGGGTTTCATAAAGGCTGAGTGGTAATAGGTTACAAATGTACCTATAATTTTTACATTTGTTTTCATTCAGGATTTTTGAGGTCTCCTCAGAATGTCAGCTGGGGCTTAGAGAAGGTCCCAAGTGTGAAACACACACACACACACACACACACACACACACGCACCACTTTGCTATTTTGCCATCCAGCAGGGGGGTGGGAAATGCCTGCAAATTGTTCTCCCCTCATCTAGACTGACTCGTGTGGCTAGTAAAATTGGACTTTGGGCAAGACCTGGGATTGATTTAGATGCTCTGCAATGCATGCTCATGGTGCTGCTGATGTAACAGTGTCTTCTCCCAGGCTGCCTGTCCTCCTCACAAGGGCAGGAGCAGCTCCGTGGAAAGATGCCCTTTGTGTGGCTGGGAGCTGCCTTCACCTCTAAAGATTGCCCACCGCCAAATTCAAGGCTCATCTGGGGACCTCCTTTTGGACTTGGGTTACTCCAGTGGTGGGTGCTGGGAGACAGTACCATCAGCTGCAACAAGAGGCAGGTTCAGCCCTCAAGCCGCAGGCCCTGGATGGCAGGAGCTGGGCGAGCTCCCTTGCCTCAAGCCCATGCCTCTCTATGGAAAGCTAACAAGTCCAATCAGGCCTTCTGATTAGGACTTCTTCAGGCAGTACAGAGTTGAACTATGGAACTCACTCCCACAGGAGGCAGTGATAGCCACCAACCTAGACAGCTTTAAAAGAGGATAAGACAAATCCACAGAGAGGGCTACTAGCCACAACGGCTGTGTGCTCCCTCCACAGTCGGAGTAGCAATGCTTCTGAATGCCAATTGTTGGAAAATTCAGGAGGGTCTTCTTGTGCTTGGGTTTGGCTTGCAGGTTTCCCATATGGGCATCTGGTTGGCCACTGTGAGACCAGGATACTAGACTAGGTGGACCATTAGCCTGAAGCAGCAGGCTCTTCTTATGGTCAACCTGTGGCTGGGGCACACATTACTGGTTTCAGATACAGCAAGGCTGCAATTTTTCTCAATTCACACCAAAGCTGGTTTGAGTGTAGGGGGAACTCATCAAAACACAGCCTTTCACAAGAAATCGTAGGCTAGATATGGAGTGCAGCCAACACCATGCACACAGCACTTCCCAAACCTGCGTTGGGGATGCACTGGATGCAACCAGAGCCTGAGAATCACCGCCTGTGCAGCTTCAAAGCAAAGAAGTCTCTGTCTAGGAAGTGACTGACCCACTGCCCTGAGTGCCTGCTTGTTCCATTGCCTGGAATATGGTGTGGAGCTCCAACCCCTAGAACCCTGCAAGTGCCAGGAGGCGGCAGATGAGGACCTGAAAGCATTGCTGCCCCCCTATCCCCATCTGCCACAGTGCCCCCCTTCCCCTGGCTCCACTGTGGGGCCTGCCTGCCTGCCAACTGGCTCATCCTTCCTTTCCACAGCTTGACACCCTGCGGGGAAGGCAGAACTTCTCACTCCTCAGCCAGACAGTGGTTTGGAGAGAGAGTGAAGAGCTGGTTCAAGGGATGTGGCTCCCCACAAGGGAGACATGGTGGAGACAGCTGTCAAGAAGAGTCAGCCACAGTGAACTGTGGGCACACCGACGCCCCACCCCCGCTGGCACCTTTCCCCCAACTCTGGCGTTCTTGTTGGCCATGAAGGGTATGAGGAGGGCCAGCTCAGGCTGAGCTTCTCAGAACTCAAAACTCAGTAGAGCAGCTGCTGAAAATGTCTCATCAGAAGGGGTCTCTAAGGCGCCAATGATGGTTGGCCCTTTTCCGTTCCTGTCAGGTAAACTGAAAGGGAGGGGTGGTCAGATGTGCTTCCACCAACACGCAGGATCGGGGAAGCCTAGAATCCTAGAACTGTAGAGTCGGACAGGACCAAGGGCATCATTCACTCCAACCCCCTGCAATGCAGGAAGCACAGCTAAAGAAAGCTATGGTATTAGTGTGTCACTTCAGCAAAGATCACCACCAGCTTTACACCTCTTATGGAAGCCTGCCACTGAGTGAAGCAGGAAAGAGGGGTTGACGAGGCGCCTCCTCCTCCCTTCTTGCCTCCTGCATATGGTTGGGCTTGGAGTAGATGCCTCCCCCCAAGGAAGCCCACACAGACATTCACGTCACCTTCTCAGGTCCTTGCCTGGCTGCCTCCAACAAAGGAGGTTTGGCAACAGGTAGCTAGCAAAAATGAAAGCCACCTGAAGCATCCCCATCCTTCAGAAAGGTTCACCTGACATCTCTGCTGTGGCTTTTTTGTGCCAGCTGAAGACCTTTTTATATTTATATTTTCTCAGGGCCTTTTAATCTTTTTAACGTTGACGTCTTTTATGACTCTGTGGTGTTCTGGAAGTTTTAAGACCTGCGAGTACTGCGGCCCTGCTGTGTTTGTTACATTTCTTTTCTCCTCTGATGAACGGCTTTTATGCTGTTCCGAGATTTTATGGCTACTGAGTAGTGTACAAAGGCAGCATATCAACCAACCAATCAATCAAAGCTGATGGCCCCAGAATCTGGGCTGGGCTGCATTTGGGAAAGGAAGGAGGCAGCCTGGAGTAGCCACAAGCCAAAGAACTGAGGGGGAGTTTTGCCCACTCCCAAGTCAGTAGCCACTGGCTGGTAGAAACTGACATCCCAGCCTGGCTTATGCTCACTTGCGCTTTCCCACTGATGCCTCCCTGTTGCTTCCTGGCTCTCTGCTGTGACTTGAGTGTCAGTAAGGGTGCTGGTGGCAGCAAGAGGATTCAACTTCACTGTCAGCCTCAACAAACCATGTTGGACTAAGACCTGGGAGGCCAGGCCTCAAACCTCCACTCAGCCATGAAGCTCACTGGGTGACCTTGGGGCCAGTCACAGTCTCTCAGCCTAACGTCCCTCATGGGGTTGTTGTGGGGAATAACTGAGGTGGGGGAAAACCATGTATGCCACTTTAAGCTCCTTGGGGAAGAAGGTGAGATATAAATTCAATAAATAAATTTTTGGCCTGGGCTTTTCGATCTCCACTCCTGCCATGCTGCCATATTCCCAAGAATCAAGAGTGCATCCCCATTTGTCAGGCCATCACTCACAACTGTGGGGAGGCGCTGACATGCCCCAGACATTTATTGTCATGCCTGGAAGTAGGGTTCTTTCCTTGGCCTCCTGCACCTGTTGCCCCCACAGCCCCCACCCCCTCTCTAAAGTGCTGGTGAGTCCATAAAACCTGCCATCTTCATCTGCTGACAACTGGGTGGGTAATTTATCACTCTGGAAAAATGCTTTGAGCCTATAAAAAGAGAGAAAGAAGCCCAAGCTGCCAAGTTCTGCAACATCTCAACAGATGCAGGTGTCTCCGCACCTGTTCTTCAGCCTTTGGAGCAGACAAAACAAGATTTGTTTCTCCTGGACACAAAGCAGAACAGGCCCTGAGGAAGAAGGGTGGGCAAGCTTCTTGGATGGCGTCATTGAGCACATCTTCCTGTGCTAGGCACGAAGATCACAAACCTCAGGGAAGGAGAGAGGAAGCCAAGCTCCACCTAGCAGACTTTGGGAGAGATTTGAGAGACGGGGCAGAACTGGGGGGGGGGGAGCCTCCAGGAACATCGGCTATCATCACAGACAAAGGCCACATCACAGTCCAAGGCTCTTCCTTCCTCCATGGCAGTCTCTGTCTTCCACAGAGCTCAGTACAGTCACTCACACAGGGTCATCACATTTTCTCCTCCCAACAAATCTGCGATGTGGTTTCCTTGAGAGATAATGACTTGCCCTAGGTCAGTCATGGTTGGGTGGGGATTTGGTCTCAATCACCCCTCCTGCCCCGCAGAAGAATTCAAAAAAAGGCACACCCATCGTCTTCCTTGCCCAGCCTGGTAAGGATGATGGCAAACCCAGAGAAGCTGTTGCATTCTTGGAAGAAGGTTGACTCTGTGACATCTGGGTGCAACATTTGGCCCTAGGGTGGAGCTCCATTTCTGCCTCCAGGCTGAGCAGCAGCGGGAGAAGTTGCAAAAGACAGATCCTTCGGAGAAATACCTTTGAGCCTTTTCCAAGAAGGCTGGTGAACGAAATGTGGAATGAATTAAGCATGTAAATGAGAGGTTGATTTATCTCCTCAGATGAAATCTTATTGCAGTGCCCCCAAATTATTGGATTATTTATACATTTTAAATCTTCCAAATTTGGAATGTGGAAATACATACACATAATTTTTTTTCAAAGAAAACATTGTAAGTTTAATGCAAGCCACGTTTTTCAAAAAGGAAAGCAAAGGGGGTGAATCTGTACAGGATGAGCTTCCCCTCCCCTCTGTGAGACTCCTCTGCAGGGATGTACAAAAGAGCATCACAGAAACCAGTCTCTTGCTTACACTCAGGCCTTGTGAGAACTGACATGGCAGAACCTCCGCACAGACAAATTGCTTTACTGTGCAATAAATGCAGTGTCTTTCCTTAGCGATTTCTTCCTCACATTTCTTCAGGTATTGCATTCACACAATATTTCGCCTGCTGGCTTCTGCACTTGTTGGCGTATGGACAGCAGCATCTATAGTAGTGGGCTGCACAAGCATCTGGTCAGTGAGCCCAGCGACATCACATAACAGAAGAGCCTGCTGGACCAGGCAAATGGCCCATCTAGTCCAGCATCCTGTTCTCAAAGTAACCAACCAGAGGCCTCTTTTGGAAAACCCACAAGCAGGATTCCGGCATAAGAGCACTCTCCCCAACTGTGGTTTCCAGCAACAGGTGATCGGAAGCCAGTGGCGGAGCGTCAAGCGCCAGCGGAGGGGCAGAGAGCAGGCAGGGGCGTGGCTGGCATGCACCCTGAGGGCATGGCGCACCAGCCACAGGGGTATGGCACATGTCCTGGGGGGTGTGGTGCACCGCCTGCAGGGACATGGTGCCCAGCGGGGGGGGGGGGGGAGCCGCGATGGCACCCCACCGGGATCATGCCTCCAGGGGCGATGCGCTTCCCCCGCACTCCTGTTCCTCCACCAGTGTCAGAAGCATTGCTGTTTCCAACTGTGGAAGCAGAGCATAATCATCATGGCTAGCAGCCACTGATAGCCCTCTTCTCCCTGAATTTCCTTAATCTTCTTGTAAAGCCATACAGGTTGATACCCATCACTGCCTCCCATGGAAGCGGATTCCATCAGCTACGTGAAGTACTTTCTTTTATCTGTCTTGAATTTCCAATATTCAACATCACTGGATGTCCACAAGTTCTACTGTTATGGGGGGACGACTTCTCTCTACCCGTTTCATCCATGCCACGCATAATTATATAAACTGCCATCCTGTCATGTCCTATTCACCTTTTCTCTAAAGTTCCTGGTGGCAGATACTGCAACCTTTCCTCACAAGGATGTTGCTCCATCTCTTTGATCATTTTTGTACCCTTTTCTGAACCTTTCCCAACTCTACAATATCCTTTTTGAGATGAGGCCACCACAAACGTACACAGTATTCCAAAAGTGGCTGCACCATAGTGTTGCGTAACAGCATTACACGCAGTTTTATATTAAATCATTTCCTAATTATCTCTAGCACAGAATTTGCCTTTTCCACAACTGCTACACACTGCCAACATCTTAACGGAGCTATCCACTATGACTCCTGGTAAGTCACATCCAGTTCAGATCCTAGAAGCGCATATATGAAATTAACATTTTTTTTGGCCCAACACACATCACTTTGCACTTCTTTACATTCAACTGCATTTGTCATTTTACCACCAATTCACTCAACTTGCAGAGGCTTTTGAGCACAGAATTTATTGCTTGTGTCCATAAAGCTGTCCAGAATCCATGGGTCTTTGCTTGGATATTCATGTTAAAATTATGTTCATTCTGTTAGATGAAAAAACCTTTAAATTTGGCAGTATCTGGGCTGCTCATGAGCTCACCACTTCATAAATAACATTTTGTAATCAGTCCAGGATTCCAAACCACACCCCCCCAACTCCAAAATGCCCCCTTCTTTCTCCCAGGCTTCTGGCTCAACTCTAACCCTCAGTCATGATGTCAGAGAAAGTAGCAGGCGCCAATCGCTACCACATGTTCGTTGCTTCATCAGCCCAGAAAAACAGCAACAGAAGAGGCAGCTGCCCAATGGACATGGTCCTCAAAGCGTTTTGAGAACGCTCTTTTGTTAAGGGAAATGTTGGATGCTTCTTGATAAAAACTGCTTGGGGAATTTTTTTCTACTCCAGCTCAACAAAACATGCTGCTTGAATGGTTTCCTCAAAAAATGTTGAGAACCATATCTATTTGCTGCTGTTCTTGGCTTTTTCTACAGCTGTTATTGATCTTCTCTACTTGTGCAACTGGCTTATTTCACCCGAGTCAAGAGAGTTGGCAGAGGTCCTCACAGCATCTTTCTGTCCTTGCCTGTAATCTGTTCTGGGGAATGAACAACACATCCCATTAAAGTCAGACCATGGCAACTACGAGATCCCTGATCACTCACACACCTACAGATGAGACAGTTATAGTGCCTGGACTCTTATGGGGAAAAGCCAATTGCCCCTTCATGCTGGTGGGTGGAAGGTCAGAGAAGAACAAAGGAGTGGCAATCCACGGGCAACACTGGAAGGAAGGAAAAATGTTTCCCTTTGATGTGCAAAAAGAAACAAATCTGCCTGGAAGTGCCAAATGTTCCGTCATCAACATCATAACTTATCTGTACACCACTTTTCCATAGTAAACTATGGCCAAGACAGTTTGCAAGGAAAAAATTACATAATTCACTGAGTTATGAAATGTAACAAAATTTAAGTGTTAAGGAAAGCATCTCAAAAAATATTCAATAAAATTAAATAAACCCCTTATAATAATGTCTTACAACAAAATACAAAAACAGAATCACAAAAACAGAAAAAAATAACATACAACCAAAGTTAAATCTTGGGTCTAATAGAAGCCCATAAAACATTACCACTACCACTACCACCCCCCACGATTGTCTCCAGGCGTCTTGAGCAGGATGTCTTGCAGCACCCACAGGTCAAGGGTCTCTTGGGTACTTTCCGCTGAAGCAGCTATGAGTGAGCCGGTCTTCTTGCTGGCCAGATGGAAAAAGACCAGCAGAGATGGAGGAGGAGAAGGGGATGGAGGAAGAAGACAACTCTGGAAGGGTCATTGCTGAGTGTGGCAGTAGACGAGTTCCTGGAGGTGATCTTCCCAGCAGCCACTGAAATTCTCATTCCCCGGTTGTAAACAGCTCCCCTTTGCATGCTTTCGAGTGCACACATACAGCACATATGTATGTGAGAAATACTGTATAGCTGATTATTTTATTTAAATATTTTTTAAATCTCACTCTTCGGCCAAAAAGGGTTCCCAGAGTGGCTTACAGATCGACAAACAAACACCAGTTCCTGTCCTTAAGGACACAACATAAGCAAAGGCGGAGGGAGAGAGGAAGAAAAGCAAAGTCAAGCACCAGTTCTCAGTTACGAAGTACTGACATGGACCAGCTGGGATAGGTCAGTTCAGAGACAGAAAAGTAGCCAAATCTCTTAAGTAGAACCAGTGGAGTGGCCTTGCTTCCCTTCGTTCCCTTTCTTCTGCAGCCTGGCAGAATGGCTGCCACTAGGCGATGAGGGAGAGCCAAAAGGCAGCTGTTCTCTCAGCAGAGCCAGCAAAGTAGCCCTGCTTCCCATCTCTCACACTGCGGCAACCTGACAGAGTAGATGCTATTGGGTAATGGCTGAGGAAGAGCCAGAGACCTAGTCTCTCAGCAGAGTCCGTGGAACAGCAGCCCTCCTTCCGTTCTCTCCCTCTGTCACAACCTAATGCAATGGCATCATTCACCCTTGAAAGTCATCTGCCCCCATTTGTGTGCCGGACTAAAGTTCTTAGTGAAAGACTTTTGGGATGTGAGAGGTACAGAATTGCCACAGAAGTGGGGAAAGGGGGAATCAGCAGTTCTTTATGAGCAGATCCTGGTTTGTGCAGCTCTTCTCCCTTGGGGCATTACAGAAGTGATACTAACTCTCCTCTCCCCTCCATCCCCAATGCGAATTTTGATTATTTGGACCCGGAAAGGGGCCAGATCTAAAGAAATACAAACCCGCCTTTTGCAGACCCGCAAATGGTTTGTTTTAACAGCTTGGGTTGAATCGCCTTCCCCTTTGGTATCTCCAGTCTGGCAGTAACGGGCTCGCTGAGTGTTTGCCTAATGGTTAACATCCTTTCCTTATTAAGCAAAACATTTGAAGTGATTATAGTTTATTTACAACCAAAGTGGGCTTAAATGAGATCTAATTCCTCTCCCTTCTCCGCTGTTGGGCCTTCAGCCAGCCCACATGCAGCTGCCTTTGGGCAAGGAGCAAAACTGCGAAGGAAGGAACAGCCAGGATGTCTCCACCTTGTGGCAGGCTGTGAGAAAGCACCTCGTGGGCATGCGTAGCATCAGAAATCCTGCACAAACCAAGGCTTCGTTCTCCGGCTCCCCCAATGGCTTTCTGGTGGGACTCAGTCAAACAAGGAACATCACCTATTTCAGTACTCTGGTGGGTTGGGCGCTCCTGCCAGGGAGGAAGGGGGAGAGATGGGCAGAACAAAAAGGAAGCTCAGCTCACCACACAGATGTCCCTGGTCAAAATGGCACCATTCTCCTCCTGCACACCAAGAATGCAAAGGACCTTCCCAGTCCAGAACCAGCAACTGCACTTAAAGAGAATCAATAGCAGGTGCTGGAAAAGGCCTCCCTCTGCCCAAGTCCTTGAGGGTCTGCTGCTGCCACCGCCAGAGTAAAGAAAACTAACCTAGATGGTCTTATTCACTGTAAAGTTTAATCTTCTCATTTATCCAAGAAGGTGGCTTAGAGTGGCTCTTTGGGGTTCCTTTATTCTGAGGCAGGCATCCCCAACCTGCACCCCTCCAGATGTTTTGGCTTACAACTCCCACGATCCCAAGCTGACAGGACTAGTGGTCAGGGATGATGGGAATTGCCCAAATTGCCTTTGGGCAAGGAGCAAAACTGCGAAGGAAGGAACAGCCAGGATGTCTCCACCTTGTGGCAGGCTGTGAGAAAGCACCTCGTGGGCATGCGTAGCATCAGAAATCCTGCACAAACCAAGGCTTCGTTCTCCGGCTCCCCCAATGGCTTTCTGGTGGGACTCAGTCAAACAAGGAACATCACCTATTTCAGTACTCTGGTGGGTTGGGCGCTCCTGCCAGGGAGGAAGGGGGAGAGATGGGCAGAACAAAAAGGAAGCTCAGCTCACCACACAGATGTCCCTGGTCAAAATGGCACCATTCTCCTCCTGCACACCAAGAATGCAAAGGACCTTCCCAGTCCAGAACCAGCAACTGCACTTAAAGAGAATCAATAGCAGGTGCTGGAAAAGGCCTCCCTCTGCCCAAGTCCTTGAGGGTCTGCTGCTGCCACCGCCAGAGTAAAGAAAACTAACCTAGATGGTCTTATTCACTGTAAAGTTTAATCTTCTCATTTATCCAAGAAGGTGGCTTAGAGTGGCTCTTTGGGGTTCCTTTATTCTGAGGCAGGCATCCCCAACCTGCACCCCTCCAGATGTTTTGGCTTACAACTCCCACGATCCCAAGCTGACAGGACTAGTGGTCAGGGATGATGGGAATTGTAGTCTAAAACATCTGGCGGGCCGAAGGTTGGGGATGCCTGTTCTGAAGGGTCCATTCAGAATCCCATCTTCCCAGCTGGCCCTTTTCAGCCACTCTGGAACAAACCACATTTTGGCATTTCCAGAAGGACAGAATAGTTGCGTCAGCCCATTGCTGCAAAAACCAACAAAGTGCCTTCTTACGGCATATAGAGGCTTACACCATAATTAATTAGCAAGTCTCTAAGGTGCCACAAGACTCTGTTGTTTTTATAAGATTCCATTTGTCTTGAATAAATTGACCTTCAACAAATGTCCCCTGATGGGATAATTCTATTAAGTTCTCTGATGTGAAGGGGTCGTACCAGCGGAACCTGGTTCTATTTCAGCGCCACAAGTTGTGTGTTTTGCTCTGTAACGAATTCCAACTGCTTCTCAACGTCCATCTCAGCCTAATGTGTGTGACGGTTTGGGGTTACTGCCTCGGAAAGGCACACCGCCCTGCCTAATTGGTTTCAGGTCCGCAGCTGGGTGCAGTCTGAGACGGGCTTGGCTTTTGCTCTGCTGGGGTGAGTGGCACCTCTCAGGCAACCTCCACTCCCCAAAAGGCCCTCCAGCAGAAATCACAAATGATTCCTTGGGTGACATCGCCCCAGAGCGATTGTGTGGGGTGGGGGTGGGGCGCGATCCAGAAATGTCAGCTGTGGGCTTGGCCCCAGAAATGTGACAAGGCTGCCATTTCCATGCACTGCTGGCAAGATGTGATAAACCCTGCCAGATCCACCAAAGCAAATGAGAAAGCAAGCTAAGCGTGTTCACTACTATGACACAGCCATGCTCACAACTGGCCTGAAGGACATATTTCTGCAGGATGCGTGAAGATGGACAGAAAGCATTTGGGACAGATACACAGAAAGAGAAGCCCCTTTTCCCTTTCTTTAACTCAGGGTTTCCCAAACTTGGCTCTCCAGCTGTTTTTGGACTACAGTTCCCATCACCCCTGACCACTGGTTCTGCTAGCTAGGGATGATGGGAGTTGTAGTCCAAAAACAGCTGGAGACCCAAGTTTGGGAAACCCTGCTCTAGCTTCAGAGTCTGTAGACCCTCCAACTTCAACAGCCACTTCTTGCATTCTTCAGCTTCTTGTTGCCTCTGCTGCAACAGGCTGCTCTTCTGACTGATTTATTTGGAGGCCACATGGAAGAGAGAAAGCTACAGCCAAGTGCAGACTCAGCAGGTGGAAGAGCTGATGCTCTGAGCACAAGAGGCAGAAACACAGCTCGTCCCTTCAACAGCCGCAACACCAAATGCAGGGAAGCTCCTTGCAGCAGCGGTGCAGGATGCTCTTGGGTGCCTTAATGTGTGTTGCCTCAAACCCATCCATCACCATTTCCAGCCAGAAACACTACATTAGTAGAGCCGTGCAATGTTAACAGGGACAGGTGTTTTGTGGGTAACAAGCACAAGCACCAGATGACCGTAGGAATGCACAGCTTTGACGCAGATTGCCCAGATGGGAGGGATCAAAGGCACCTGCTGGTCACGTGTCCTGCTGGAGCCCTGCGCTGCTCACTCCTGGATGCAGCAAGGGAGTGTTTGTGCGAGATGGTAAACCTTCTGCTGCCATCACCCACTCCAAGCTGCTTAGTGTATTTTAAGTATTACCATATGGGATGATAAAAATGCATTTGGTAAAAAGAAAAGAGATGGAAAATGCAGTAAAGGAGGACCAGGAGCTAAAAGCACTGGGCTATTTAATTTTAAGAAGTTTTTAGGAGCCTTTTAAGAAATGCAAAAAGAGAAACAAGCACAGAGGAGGTAGAATAAAACCAGGGTGAGTTTACAATGCTATTGTAATGTTACAATGCTATTGTAATGACTTTCATCCCAGCTTTCAAGACAACTCACAATAAAGTGTTATAAATAATAAAATAAACCAATTATATTTGAAGGCAAGCGATTTTTCCCGTTGCGCAGCGGTGGGATCTTCCTCTATCAGGTGCGCAGCAGGGCTGTTTAAAATACCAGAGTATGAAATGAGGAACAACCACTGACCTAATATGCCAAGTAAGAGAGGCAAAGGGTTTTGCTTCGCCCCAGCCGCTCCCTCTGTAGGAAGGTCTGCAAGCGCCCTCAAGTGGACACACAGCATGCAGGGAAGCAGTAAGAACTCAATCACATTTTGTTATACAGTCACAAACACTTTAAAAGCTGATTAGTTTCCTTCCATAGATACAGTGATGCCACAGGATAGAAACGGGAATATTACCAACCTTCTTCACAGGGCTGTCGGGACAGAACACTTTGCAATTTAACAGTACCACCGAAGTAATACAATCAAAACTGATTTACAGTAGCTGACTGCTCAAGGCTGCTTCTCAAGGGGAACGGCACTTCCACCAAAAGTGGGGGAAAGCTGTGGGAGGGATAAGGCACAACCCTTTTCATCTTTGCTCCTAACAACTCCTGCAAGGCAATTCCTAAAACTCTAAGAGGTCAAAGGGAGTTCATTCAGTCCAGCATCCTGTTCTCACAGTGACCAACCAGATGCCCACAGGAAGCGCCAAAGCAGGACCTGCATGCAATAGCACCCTTCCCACTTGTGATTCTAGCAACTGGTATTCAGAGCAATAGTGTGTCTGACAGTAGAGGTAAAACATAACCATCATGGCTAGGAGACATGAATTGTCTAATTCTCTTTTAAAGCTATCCAATTTGGTGTCCGTTACTACATCTTATAGCAATGAATTCCATAGTTTAACTATATGCTGTGTGAAGTACTTTCTTTTTCCATCCTGAATCTTCCAACATTCAGCTTTGTTGGATGGTCCCAAGTTCCCCCAGACCCCTTACTTGCCCTTTTTCCAAACTAAAATGCCCCAAATATTGTAACTGTTCCTCATAGGGCAGCTATTACATCCCCTTGATCATTATGGTAGCCTTTTTCTGAACCTTTTCCATTTCTGCCTTTCTGCATATGGTGCAACTGCACCATAGATTTGTATAACAGCATTGCTATATTGACCTTCTTCCAATTCCTTCTATCTTAGTCATTGTTCCCCATCTGTTGAATTTGATAGCACTGTGGTCACTGTTCCAAATCAGTTCACCAACACTTACATTTTACACCCATTTCTGAGCACCACTTAAATGATGCACATAACTTCTCCTCTGTTTGGTGCCACGACCAACTGTCATTAGAGTATGTAGAAATGTTGCCTCTTTGTTGTGGCTAAATACAAATTCAGCCAGGCTACATGCATCTATTCCTGGAAAAAGGGACATCTGGTTGATCTTCTGGAGAAACTACCCCACACACCCTCACCCAGGCTATGCTTCTTGCAGCTGTTCCACTCTGGACAGCTACAGGCACAACAGGAAAAGGGACATTTTGCACTCCAAGGGTGCGACATCAAGTTTAATTTACAAAGAGGCGCCTACCAGAAATGGTGGCATGTGGCTCAATAAGGAACAATCCCCAACTACTGGTTCACATACTCTTCATTTCAAATCTGAGGGCCAGCACCAGCCCAGGTCTTCACACAGAGCAGGATCCGGAATTTTGCATCTTCTGACTACGGGGCTGGGGAGCTCCATCCGAACAAAAAGCAGCCCTGTTTAAGGTCTGGGCCTCTTCACATGGTGGTGAGCTGTCCCAGGAAAGCTGGCCTCTCTTGGGAAGATGAGCAAGTTCCATGTCCTCACACGGCTTCCAGAAAGAAGGAGACCTTCAGCAACACTTCTGAGAGACAGATCAGAAGAGGACTCTTTGTGAGGAACAGGTCATGGGTAAAACTTCAAAGCAGGGATACTGCAGGTGCAAAGCATTGTCGTTTTCTATAGGCCAATATTGGTTCAGTTGTGCATCTGTTCACAGATGATGGGCCTGTTGGTGGCTATTTGCCAGTGACTAAGACTTTCCCGTCAAAATCTTACCTCTGCCATGAAACCTTGCCCTGCATCAGCACTAGCGCACTGCCTTATGTTGCAGGAATGGTGTAAGGATCACAACAAGGCAGTGTACGTGAAGGTGCACTGAACACTCTCCCAGTGTTAACATTTAAGATACCCAAACATGAAGCCTCCATATTCATGGTACTATACCTCTATCCAGCTACTAGAAGCTGAGGGTTTGTGTCTGCTACTGACCCCACCTCATCGCCAAAGACATGTTCCACATTGGTGTCATTACCTTCTGCTGTGTTTTGGAGGCCCTGCTGTAGCACCTGCTCCCAGGCCTTTGGAAGAGCTTGCATCTCCATCAGGTTCGTGTAGCTGACCTGAAGGAGGAGAAACTTGAGCCCCAAGTATCTTTTCAGGTGTTAAGGACAGATAAGCAGCCAGCTCAAAGTGGAATGACAGACTTCCGGGTCAGCGCCATCGCCGAATGGCGGACTCCCTCCGAGCTCCGGAGGGAGTCGGCTGGGTAGGGGTCGGGTCCTGCCGTGCCGGCGACGCGGGGACCCTCAAAAACCATGGGCGGAGATGCCCATGGACTTGGTGACTCGGCGGGCACCGTTTGCGCCCCCCCGACCCGCGAAGGAGCCTTTTTAAAGGCTGTGGAGCGGGTGACGGGGGGGGGGTGTGGTGCTGTGAGTCCAATGCTTCCCCTGCCCAGC
Organism: Podarcis cretensis; assembly: GCF_951804945.1. Lineage (NCBI taxonomy): Eukaryota > Metazoa > Chordata > Lepidosauria > Squamata > Lacertidae > Podarcis > Podarcis cretensis. The sequence continues at coordinate 36,918,892 of NC_137177.1, forward strand.
GAAGCCGCATGCCATTCGGCGGAGAGCAACGACTTCTTCTTTGAAAATTTCGGATTTGGACTAAAAGGAACAACCCGTGAGTAAATTGATTGGACTTAAAAGGGAAATTTGATCTTTGAATTTGGAGCGAGCGGGGGGAGTGCAAAAAGGAAGTCCGCCCCCCCCCTGTTGTAGATGGCTCAACGCAAGGATTTGACAACTAAGATCGAGAGATGAACTTGTTTACCTGAAAAAAATTTTTAACTTCACGAAGGGAAATTACAATAATTGTGCTGGAGGAGAAGACTGATTTGTGGGAACTAAAATGCAACCCCCCCCCCCGGGAACCGAGAACGATCCGCTATGAGAGACTGGTGAAGAGACACAGAAACTTTGACAGCTGTCAAAGCAGCTGTCAAAGCAGGAAAATAAAAGAGAACTTTGTTACGATGGCTTTGCTGGTTAGATTTGTTACAATTTGGACATAAATTATTGGAAATAAAGGCAACAAGTTATTTGACTTTTGGGTCTGATTTTGAAAGAAATTAAGTTACCATATTCCCTCTAGAGGGAGGCTGGGACATTGCAACAGTAGCAGCAAGTGGAAAAATACTATGAATTTGAGCAGGATCTGTTATCTCTTGGGAAAGCTGCAAAAACGAAGCATTATTTTGTCTACAGAGGTTTCTATACTAAAGGAGACAATGGATTTATCTATTGAAGAAAGAAAGGGACTTGACGCAAGTTATGTTCCTGAATAACAAAAGCCTCTGTGGAGAACAAGAAGTTTCTGAATTAGAAGGTTTCTGCAGCAGAACAGGAAAAAGCAACCTGAGGAATAAGAGCTGGACCAAATTTGAAGCCGGAGTATTTGGAACATCCAGACTTTAAAAGGACCAAGAAATAGAATTTAAGTTAGACTCTTAAACATAGAGGTCTGGATGGAAGAACAATGACTTTTTCTGAGAGTTTTTCGAGATTGGACTTTCTGAAATTAAAAGCTATCAAAAGACGGCAAACTGGAGTTGAGATATAGACGTGGATACACTAGGCTGGCAGTAGACAATGGATGAACTTTGGGGATTGGAACCGGGGAATGGGGGGGGGGAGATTTGGAATCCAAAGGCTGTAAAATTATATATTATTTCTTTCTTTTCTTTTTTCATGTTTGTTGTTTGAAAATAGGGGAATTCGTGGAAGGGAAATGGGGTCGATCTTAGGGAATTATATAAAATATAAGGAGAAATGGTTCATTAAGATAAATAAGATAAATTAATTTGGAATAAATGGGTTATTTAAAATTACAAATAAGGTTTTAAAATTTGGGGTAAGAATCTGTGGAATCAATTTAAGGGAAATGGAATACAAGAGGGGGGGGGGGAAGTCCGGGAAAGATGCCACTGAAACCAAGTGTAAATCATATTTGTTTTTTCTTTCTTGCTTGCTATCTTTCCTTTTTATTCTGGAAAATTTTTAATAAATATTATTAAAATATACAAAGTGGAATGACAGAGACTCATTTCAAGCTACACAAATCAGAGGGGCAAATGAGAGCAGTCCAGAACAGGATTATTTGGTAAATTTACATCTTGCCAGATGCTCTCAACAGGAGCTTTTCAGGAGCGATGAGAAGAGCTGAACTCCATGGAAGGAAAGGAGAGTGTTTCTGGGGGCAGAGGGCTTGAAACCTGCCTCCTCCACACTTGCACAGCTTGAAAAGTTGTGGGAGAATGGCCTTGGGGCTGGGGCCCTGCAACTCTCACAAGTGACAACTGAATCAACAGTGAGGCATCTTATCCAGAGCTGGAGGCAACAAGGATTCTGGTGTGCTAATGTTGTTTTCTTTTACTGGCTTGTGTTTCAGTGTTTATTGCTAAACTGAACTGTTAGCTATCTTGGGGGTCTTTTTCAAGGCAGACATAAAGGCTGCATAGATAAGTATTTTAATAAAGGTCTGTTTCTGGAGAACAGGAGGACCTTGCAGATGCAGAACTCTTTCAAAGGATACACACGGTGGTAAAATTCTTCAACATCCAGAAGCCACTCCAGCATGTCTGCCAATGAGGGGCATGATGCAGAGCGCTGGAAGGTCGTCTCCAGGCTTAGGCCATCTCCTGGCTGCTCACAGAGCCAGAAAACGCTGTCCACACGGACCCCAACAGTATCCCTCACCTTCTGGAGCTCCATTCTACACAAAACAAAGACCACTCATGTCACACTCTGGGGTGGTTTCCATAGAGATCAATCACCCAGAGAAACTACTGGTTCATTTTAAGTGTGCTAATACTGGCTTTCATCATACGTTGTTACATTCTCTCTTGTTTGCACTTCCGCCATATTGTCTGAAGGGCCTTGCACAAGTTTAAGACGGGGTGAGAATCTGGCCTGCGCATCTCTGCTGCCCAAGCTCAGGTTGGAGATGAGAAATTTTTGGCTGATTCTCTAAAACAGGCATAGGCAAACTCGGCCCTTCAGATGTTTTGGGACTACAACTCCCATAATCCCTAGCTAACAGGACCAGTGCTCAGGGATGATGGGAACTGCAGTTTCAAAACATTTGGAAGGCCGAATTTGCCTATGCCTGCTCTAAAAGCTGTGTAGACAACTTAAGCAAAAGGCAAACGTTGCTAATTTGAACAAAGGTCTTACCTAAATTCAACCTGTTGCAATGGGAATGGTGAGCTGAGCTTGGGCAGCTCACTAGGAACTGCCACAAAGCTCACTGGGTAGAGCCAAGGGAAGCCAGTCTGAGCTACCCCATGTGGGCTGCTGTTATGAAAATAAGTAAAAACATGAAACTACTTTTTTTAACTGCGAAAGTGCTACATAAATAACTAACTGGAGCTAGACAAAGTCAGCTGAACTTACTTATTTCAATGGGAATTAAGTTCAATTAACTTAAGATCTGACACCAACCCAAATAAATTTAGATGTACTTTTAAGATGCCACAGTTTTAAGTTATAGAGTAATAATATAGAATTGTTCATGCCTGCAAAAAACTGCCTCCTACCAAATAATTTTGACGTGAACTTTTTTCACACTGTGAATGACCCAGAGAGCAGCAATTCCCCCTCCCCTCTGCCCTACCCACAATGCAAAGCAGATGCCCTTACAGGTGGTCCTGCTGCAGCACCTCCAGCAAAGCCTCCATGGCACATTGCTGCTTGTGCCTCAGCCTCTCTGGCAGATCTGGGAAGTCTCGCAAGGGGGTGTTGGCAAAGGAGACCTTCTGGGAGGCCTGCATCTGCTCAGCCAGGTTGGCCAAGGAACTGAGAAGAGGTGTGCAGGCAGCTAGCACTCTCTTCCAAGCCTCATGTTGCTCCTGGAGGGCACGGAAACACTCCTGCAGGGCACTGTGAATGGTGTGCAGGGAACTGGAGTCCCCAGAAGCCATCCTGGAAACAAAACACAGAAGTCAGGTCAAGAAGCAGCCCAGGTAACAAGACTCCAGCAACACCAGGCTTGGTTCAACCTGCCCTTCCCCTCACTTGGCTTGTCACACATCTGCATCAAAAACAAAGCAGATATTTCCTTTTGCAGAACATCAAACATGTTTGCAGGACTCAAAACAAGTTAGTTAAGTCATAGCAGTAGGCTGAATCAAAACTGATTCAAAACCATACACATACAAACACACACACTACTGTGTATCATTTTTTAAAAAGAATACCTGGTTTAAAATGAAATCCTAGTTTAATACAACACCAGGAGGGTGCCAACTATGTCCCTCATCCCTCAGAGTTTAGGTAAAGCTTTGAGGAGAACAAACCCATCTTCCCTGCCTTTTTCTAGAAGGGCTGAAGGTTGCTAGCTGGGATTTCCTCATGCTATTAACCAAGTTAATAAACGGATTCTGATTTTTCATTTTTTTTAATTTCCTTCTCAAGTCCTATAGCCGAGTGGATTTCCTAGGTGAACTTCTCAGCCACAGTCCATCATGCCAGTCATTTACAATGTTTTTTAATACTATTTTCTGAAGCAATGCTAGCACAGCCTAACTGCTACAAGCAGATAATGCTCCATCACCAAGCTATCCTCATGGGTACTTTTCAGGGCCAGCTCTGGATTTCATGGCCTCCATGGAAAGTCTCACATTGCCATCTGCCCATCCCAACATACTCTTGATTTAGTGTTTACTCTTAAGCAGTGTTGGATGAGCTTCTGGAGCATTCAGTGTTTGCATGACACTCTGAGAATAAAGTTGCTCAGCTTTATAGCCTTGGATGCTTCAAGTGTCGCAGCCCCATGGTGCCCAATGCAGCACACTCCCAAATTAAGCAACTGATTTTCCCTTTATGCTATCCAGCAGAAACAGCAGGACCTTTTCCACAGTGGCTGCCAAGGCTTGAAACACTCTGCCCCGGAAGGTCCACACACAGAAGGTCCTCCTTCTTCCACAGGCTGGCAAAAGCCCCTCTGGTCCCTATCAGGCATTTGGGGGTGCAGCAGAGATGCCAGGCACCGCCCAGCAAGTGTCCAGAGAATTGCATCTTTAATGTTGCTCTGGTTTTATTTATTTTGAATCTCTGGTGCAAGTTCATGAAGCACTGCTTTTCTATTTTAACCGGTTTGCTCTCCTTTCTCCAGCAAGTCGGCAGCAAACTGCCACGTGTTTTCTCCTGCGCCCTAAACTGCTTTGAGGGTTTAGTTTTCTTTGCGATCAAATGGTGTATTAAATTTTATTTTTTTAAAAAAATATATTTCATATAATTCATTATTGTCAAGACTTCTGGGCATGTTATTCCTCACTAGCACCTGCCTAGAAAATTCTTACGAGGCTGATAGGATTTAAATACCGAAAATATTCGGCATTTTGTAGGTGAAGCTACCTACAAGCTCCCTCCGCCCCAAGGAAGTGCTTTGCCTTCCTTGGACGGAGGTGGTGGTGAGCAGGGACAATACAGCTTTCCTGACCTACCTGCTTCTCTCCGGCACAAAAGCCTATTTGCTGCCAGGTAAGGACCTACCTCAGCCCTTCCTCGCCGGCGCTACGCGAGTGCCGCTCGGGCCTTGGACTCCTCTGGGTGGGGTGTGTTGGGAAATGTAGTCCCTTCTCTCTTTCAATCTGCGCTTGCGCGCTTTGTCACCTCCCGCCGAGTTTCTATTGGTCCAACTCACTCTCCCGCGCTTCTGATTGGCTGGTTGCTCCGAAGGTGATGGGGAGGGGCTGGGCCGAACGGGCTTTTCGCGCGCCGCTTTCTTTCTCGGTTGCCATGGCGACACGGCAGCGGCGAGGTGACTGTTGCCTGGCGACGCAGACTACACTTCCTTGGAGCATGTGCAGAGCGCTCCTTTCCTCCCTCTTTCAAGGCCAGATTTGTGTAAACTGCTCGAAGTGAATAAATGGATCCAGCAGCAGCATCATCCCAGGCTATGATTCCTGCTCCTGCAATGGGACCCCCAAAGCAGGCGGCCCAGACTTGGTGATCTGCCCACAGCGCCTCCACCCGTTGCTAGGATTCAGAATCTACATATTGGGCCGCATTCAACCCACTACAAAGCTCAGGCCCGGAGCCAGGTTTTTCTGGGCCACTCCTGACACACAGATGCTGCAGAGAAACAGAGCTGGGCATCACTAGGGAACTCCTGCCCCTCGTTGTGAACATTCTCCATGTTTCTCGAGACTTGTGTACTGATGCAACAACAGAGCATTAGCAGCATCTTTATACTGGACCATCCACATGCCATTCTACGGTATTCTGTGTTTTGCAGTGCGTCCTCAAATGTTGCCATGTTATTACCCTCAGAACTGGGACTCTTGCACTATCACCCAACAAAAGTGGGGCATTCATAGTATAAAAAGTAATAGGATTTCAGCAAGAGATTACAGGACCAGCACTGACTGGGAACGAGGCAGTACATTCACCCTGAAAGGTCTGCAGGTGCAGTTTTGAAAGTGGGATTCTGTATAGCTGTCAGATACCATTATGAGCATGCCTTTGCTCTCATCCTCCTAATATCACAGCTCTGCATTCTTGTCAGTAAAGCCAAAGTCACCCTCCTCCCTCCCTTCATTCCACAGGGTGGGGAAGGATGAAATCCTCCTAATATCACAGCTCTGCATTCTTGTCGGTAAAGCCAAAGTCACCCTCCTCCCTCCCTTCATTCCACAGGGTGGGGAAGGATGAAATCTCATAGATTCAGAGTTCACATCTTTCTACCCAGATGAATTGTCCCAGGCACATCTAGAATAAGCCTGATCCCCCTGCCCTGCAGTCTTGATAACAGTCTTTGGGAGTCCAAAGAGCTGAGTCTGTTGTTCTAGATGTTAGTTCGTGGTGCAAATATAGCTGTGGACCATTGGCCCAACTAGTTCAGTCTTGTCTACACTATGTGGCAGCAGTTTTGACCAGCACTGTCAGGAAGCATTAAGGATTGAGTCTGGAACCTTCTGCATGAAGAGAAGCCAAAAGCCTTCCTTTGGCTCCAGAGTTTGCCTCCCTCTCCATTTCCATAATACTTGCATGTTGATAGCAGGAACAGCAAGAACCTGGAAGCCCAATTCCTGCTGCAGAATAAACAAGCATGTGGGTGAGCAAACTGATGAGGTGTGACTGTATCTAGACAACAGGAATATGATAATGTTATTAATGGAGGAAAATGCATCCAGCTAAACCCAATCTAGACTGTTTCCTTGCCATTCCAGTGTATAAGCAATGCATGCACTTTGCCATATGTCTTTTTGTGGCTCCGGAATTCATGATGGGAACTGAAACACTTAATCTTCCAAACATAATGAGAAAGATAAGGAGCTGTGGCTGACACTGAGCACCAAACAGCCACCTTCGGTAAGATAATGACTTCAATTGTTGCCTCTCTGCAGAGCACCGTGATGGATGTGTACATTGGCTGCAGAGCTATTTCGGATATGGCACAAAGTGAGCATTTATCATTGCAAGCAACTGTTGGGGCGGAGCAAGCAGCCTGCTGGAGCTTGTGCCATTAAGCACACTCCCAAGCAGCTGTTTCTTGTGAAGTGCTCAGAGCTTCTTCCCTCTGACCTGTTGAGGGGCCTTCGGAAAAGCTAACAAACACAGTTCATGAGAGAATTTAGTTCTGATCTTGTGCCAGGAGACTGTTTTCCAATGTGATCCGGGCTTCATTGCAAAGAACAGGCTGCTGTCAGTCTGATTAAAGCTAGTCCAGAGCTGGCACTTTTTAGCCAAAATATAAGACACCCAAGCTGGGTTAACATTCAGATCATTTAGTATTCAAGGAAGCAAAGGATATGATAGCAGAAACTTTCCATGAATTATTTTTATCGAGAAAAATACCACAAAGTAGCAATTAACAGTAAGCCAGGGAAGGCTTCCCAGGGAGAAAGAGGACTTGAGAGTGAGTCCATGGCACAGTTGCCCAGGATGACTTCACTGTAGCATAAACATTACCAACCTAAAACTCAGCAGGCTTGTTCTTTTTCTCAATTTGAATCTAAGCTGATTGCATCAAAACACAGTATTTTCTAAGATACAGGATAGCTATGGATTGTGACTAAAGTGTATACCCCACTTCCCAAACCAACGGTGGGAATGCACTGGATGCAGAGTAAGCAGGAGTGTGTACACGGCCTTAGAAAGGTAAGGAGAGAGGTTCAATGAGAAAGAAGGGAGAATTACTCCTTCTCTCATACATCCTTCCACTCTGTGTCAGGCACACCAGAGGAGGTGGTGATTCAAGAGAGTGCAAGGATGGACACCACCTGGGAGTTCAAGAATTCTAGGGAGGGAAAAGACGGAAGAAACTGGGGACGGGAGTTGAAGCCCAGGGGGGAACTGGCAGAGAGACAGAAGTGTTTTTAGGGCATGGGCAGACTCGGGGATTCTAGCATGCGAGGGCATATTAGACTTGGAGGGTGGGGGAGGCTTATTGCACAAAGGGAGGTGTCCTGGGAAAGCAATTTTGAGATATGCCCCAAAGGAGAGGCCTCTGTTTAATAAAATAAAAAGGGGTTTAGGCTACAGTGGGAGTTTTACAGGACTTGTTGCATATCACCCTTCTCAGCATTCCCAGTGATCAATCAGTGAGTGAAGATTTGATTAGAACTGGAGGAAGTTGTGCATTTGTGATCTCGGGAGGTCCCAAACAAGCTGACTAGAAGATGGGAGTTACTCCTCTCTCCATGGCAATAGAGAGTTTCCATAGGAAACTTGCAACTTGAGTTGCTCTGTGTAGTTAGATCCTTCCTAGCTCACCTTTACAGGTAAAAAATAAACTATGGAGACAAGGTGCTTGCTAGGGAACACATAAAATGGTGAAGGATTCTTGCTCTTGGGAAACACTGCATTAACAGCCATGCATGTGTCTTTCAGCTAATTCAAGCATACTGTATTTTATTTTATTTTATTATTGCATTTATATCCCACATTTCTTCCAAGGAGCTCAAGGTGGTGTGCAGAGTTCTCCGTCCCATATTATCCTCACAACAACCCTGTGAGGTAGGTTAGGTTGAGAGACAGTGACTGGCCCAAGGTCACCCAAACTCCCCATCTGGTGAGGTGAACAGGAATCAAGTGATTCAATTTCTTGCTCTAAAATATATTATTCTCTAGATCAAACAAAAAGATTCATGTTGCACAGTCTCAGAGAGATGGTGCCTCATAAAGGGAAGGTAGTCTTTCCACAGAGGATCTGGACCAACTGGCTGGCAAGGCAAGTGAGAGCCATCCACTTGTCTTTCAAGTCCAGCAGGCACTAATATTTTCAGTAGTCAAAAGTGGAGCCAATGATTAGGGCATGTACTTGGTTGGCTTGCCCAAAAGAGCAGGTCTTCTCCTTCCCAACGTTCATCAGCTCTTCCTGTATTCTTCCAGAACAAGGGACAGCTGTGAGTTTCTGCATTGCTCAGAGTTCTCACCTGCAGCTTCCCTTGAGTCTGAAGCCTCTATAGCTTGTGTGTATTGGGCTGAAGAGGTGGGCATCCTGAGGGAAGGAGGCCTTTTCTTCAAAGCACTGCTGGCATGGAAGGACTTGGATCTCCACAATCCCCACCACAAAGAAATGTCAGCTGCAGCTCACATGAGGTGCAGTGGTGCCATTCAGAGCAGCATGCCCACTGTCTGTGCTCCAGAGCTGGGAACACAGATGGGTGGAGCAAGAGAGCCCTTCCCTTTGGACTCCTTTCCCTTTCAAATCTGTCTGTCTCCAGTGATTATGGAGTTGTAAAAAACAACCACCATGTACACTGATAAGCATACAGTAAACTGCTGTGGACCCAAACAAAGGAGGATTGCAGAGGCCCACTTAAGTTAGTCTATCTAACAGCATAAATCTATTTGGCAAATGCCACACTGAGACAAAGAGGAGTGGGCAGTGAAGGGGAAAACCCACCAACATAGGAGGAGGAAGAGGAGTCTGGCTCTCCCAGGAGTACCTGCCGTGGCCTTCAAAATTGCATCAGGATACCTGCCTGGGTGCCCAGTGTGGCCTCTGAAGACTAGCCAGGGGGTTCCATCATGGCTCAAACAACCACCTGCTGGACAGCACACACAGATGCTTCTTATCTTGCTGCCTGCAACATATATTGTCTCCAACTCATGACCTGGGAAAGAACCCAATGTCCAGAAAGGAAAGGTCCCTGATCTAGGACAGCCTAGAGGCCTGCCTCTGCTTCCACCTCCCATCAGCTCTGTTCATTTGGTCCAGAGTTTGGGGAGATCTCCCCATCACCCAATGCAAGCTCCCAAGCCAATAAAGTCCTAGGAGCTATTATGGTCCAGGCCTCCAAGAGCGCAAGTAGGTATGCTAACCTGCAGCTTTGCTGTTGGCTGAGATCAGGAACGAGGGAAGGACTCCTGCATTCTGCTTGTCCTGCAGAGACCAGCTAAGTCAGCTGAAGCTTGTGATAATTTCTCTGCATCCTGCGAAGGCTGTTCTGCTTTGTGGAGTCAGGAGCAATGGGAGTCTGAGAGAGAGGTGTCTGTGGCTAATGACTTCAGGAAGAGATGCCATCAGAATTGACTGCTGCAAGCATTTGGCACTCAAGAGCTGAGCGGGCTGGAACTCAGCAGCATGTGAGGCAGGATTCCAGTGCCCACTGAGAAAGGATTTCCAGGGCAGGAGCCATCATCCTTCTACCCTTTAACCGATTTTCTTTCTGGCTGTGCACAGTCATATTGGACAAGGTTGGCATCAACATAGTACCATCAAAGTAGCCCATACTCTTGCAGTAAACCTGTTCCCAGTTGTGCATCTTCCTGCTCTTGCCCATGTAGCCTTCATTCCAGATAGAGGTGGAGTGTGCAGTCTTCCCATCTGCCCAAGAAGTCATGGAAGGAGGCTGGGAAAGGAGACTCACTGGAGAAACAGTCACTCTACTGCCCATTGAGGAAATTTCAATAATTGGCAGTTTCTCAGAAGATGCATTGCTCTGAGTTCAGACTCTCAAGGGGCTTAAGGGTCACCAGCAGACCCTCTTGCTCAGTCTCCTCTCCAAGGTGCCATTGGGGTAGATGGGGAAGAAAAAGACCAGCTCTTCAGCTGCTGCAGAGAGGTCGCTCTGGACCTCCCATGGAAGGGGGCAGTTGGTTCCCACTACCTTCCTGTGTCTCCGGGACATAGCTGCCAACATCATCTGCTCTCAGGTAAAGTCTCAGAGACGTGGCCTCACTAGGGCCAGTGGGCAGCTCAGGTTGGTTCTGCAGACACACACCGCTGCCCTGCTTTCACACCTGCACTCCGTGGCCATGCATCTGGATCACTTGAGCCCGGAGCGCTTGGATCCCACTTAGGAGGGTCTTTTGGTGTGCCACAGAGGTGATCCCCAAGCTCAGAACATCTCTGGAATAAAAAAAAAAGTGAGAAGCCCACTCCATACCAGAGTCAGTCTGAGCACAGCAGCTCACCTGGTCCCATCAAGCAACTAAGACAGGGAAATGGGGCTGATGGATGGTGAGGAGTGCCTCAGCAGTACCAGAGCCAGCAAGTGGGAACTGGGTGCAAAGCACAGCAGAACACCCCTGAGGAGAGTTCTGAGAGACCATAAGCCAAGTCAGTTGTTCAGGAGGCCCAGGAAGTGTGCGTCAGACTCCCAGCTGCCACCACTCAAAAGAGAAAGCCGCCCAAGGAGCAGCAGCAGCAGCTTTCTCAGGTTAGCCTGAAGCCAACCCCAGAGCCAGGTTGCCGCCCTGCTCTCTGGGCCCTTCCCTGTTACAAGGGGCCATAGTTGGGTGTAGCCAAGCCTATGTGTGGCTGGCTGGCAGCATCCTTCTAGAGGAGGGGAGATTCACTTACTGTACTGTCATCCTGGCCACTGAATCCAGGTAGCAATAGCCAGCAGCCACAAAGCTGTCCTTATACCTGCTCATCTCAATGGCTTCCAGCCACTCCCCAACAGAGCTGAAGTATGGGAAGGAAGAAAAGGGGCAGTCGGAGGGAGGGAGGGAGCAGCTGGCAGTCCTGGAAAGAAAGAGAGAGGAGCTATGTGGGGACATCACAGGAAGGAAGGTCTTATGCCCCAGAACCTTCCACCTCCCCCTAAGCTCAGATGTGTGCAAATACAGCCTCTCTCACTGCTGTTTTCTACATGGGCTTGAAGGTGGGAGGGTCGGGGATAATGCAGTCACCTGGCATAGGTGAAGATGCTGTTTCTCGATAGCTCTGGGGCCTGAAGCATGTTGCCAAGTGTGCTATGGACCTGGGAGAATTTTGGTCTCTCAGTACAGTCCTTCTGCCAGCAATCTAGCATCAGCTGGTGCAGAGCCAGTGGGCAGTTTGCAGGAGCAGGAAGCCGGAAGCCGTCTTCGATGGCTGTTATCACCTAGAAGCAATTGTTGGAGATAGAAGCCACACCCAGCAGGAACGTGGTAGGATGCTCTCGCTTGCAACCTTTACCAAAAGCACACCCACACCCACCACCAAGCACAACAGAGTGGTGGAGAGGCAGAGGCCCAGAGAGTCTTGGCCTGCCCATTTTCTGCTCCTCATCCACACCACCACCTCCAGCAGACTGGGGAGCCACTTACGTCCTGGTTCGACATGTCCCAGTAAGGCCTCTCTCCATAGGACATCACCTCCCACATGACAATGCCAAAGCTCCACATGTCACTGGCTGAACTGAAACGGTGGTACTGGGATGCTTCGGGGGCCAACCACAGCACCAAGCTTTTCCCACCCTGGGCACGCATAAAGAAAAGGCATTGAAGAAAGACCAGAAAATAAGTAACAATAGAAACAAAATTAATTGCAATAGGGACAAATATAAGGTTCTACACTTAGGTAGGAATAACCAGATGCATAAATATAAGCTGTGAGACACCTGACTTGCCAGCAGTACAGTACATGTGAAAAGGATCTGGGTCTTAGTAAGTCACAACCTTAACATGAGTCTCATGAGTCAACTGTGTGATGATGCAGCAAAAAAAAGCTAATGCAATCCTAGACTGCGTCAACAGATTTATAGTGATAGATTTATAGATCAAGGGACATTTTAGTACTACTTTATTTTGTTTTGATCAGATCCCACCTGGAGTTCTGTGTCAAGTTCTGGGCATCATAATTTAAGAAGTATATTGACAAGCTGAAGAATGTGGAAACCAAGCCCTATGAGGGACAGTTTGGGAGTTGGGCATGTTTAGCCTGGAGAAGAGAAGACTGAGAAGTGTTATGATAACTATCTTCAAATATCTAAAGGGTGGTCTCAAGGAAGCTGGAGCAGGCTTGTTTTCTGCTGCTCCAGACGGGAGGGCCTGAACCAAGAGATTCAAATGAGAAGAAAGGTGATTCCAACTAAACATTAGGAAGAACTTTCTGATGGTAAGAGTTGTTTGACAGTGGAACAGACTATCTTGGAAGGTTGTGAACTCTCCTTCTTTGGAGGTTTTTAAGCAGAGGTTGGATGGCCACCTGTCAGGGATTCTTTAGCTCTGTTTCCTGCTTTGCGAAGGGTTGAGCTAGATGACCCTTGGAATCCCTTCCAACTCTACAATTCTGTTGTTCTACAGAAAACACTACACACACACATCTGCCTCGTTATCATTATTATGTATTAAATCTGTATACTGTCCTTCATCCAAAGATCACAGGGTTGTTCACAGCATAAAAATACAAAAAGAGAAACAAAGTTCAGGTCTTTCCTGCTGCCAGATCCCCGTTTCCATTCTCTCTCTTCCCCACCTGCTACCGGAAAGCTGGCCTTTATACTGCACATGCAGCACAGCTGGATTGCTCAGGGGAAACTCTGTCCCAAATTCATTTAAAATGAGCTAGTTAACGTTCAAAGCAAGGTGTGTGTGTGTGTGTGTGTGTGTGTGTGTGTGTAGGGAAAGGAAGGGAAGTCCTGAAATATTCAGGCAATAGTTAAGTTCTCCTGCTAGATGGTTTACAATTAATATTTCATGAGGCAGCTTGTCGCTTGCCCAGCACAACCCATTTAATGTCTTTCATCAAGGAAGATCACAGCAGCAGCAGGAAGAGAAAGAACAGGGAAGCCAGGAGGGCTTCCCCATTCAAAGCACAGGAAGCACCAAGGGGTGATTCCAATGCCCCTTGCAGTGCTCCCCTTATGCCTCTGCACATACAGCTTACTGTATATCCGCTGCCTGCCTTCTCCTCTGCTTTCATCAAAATGCTCCAAAAATGCTCATCCTGGTGGCATCTGGAAGGTGTCATTCAAAGGCTTTGGTGTGTATTTTGATACTTAAAATGTTCACAGAATCATAAAGTTGGAAGGAAACCCAAAGGTCATATAGTCCAACTCCCTGCAATGCAGGAATCACAGCTGAAGCTTCCCTGACAGGTGGAAAACCACCACCATTGGCAGTGGAACAGACTACTTCAGAAGGCGGTCTTCCAAGACTCTCCCTTCCTTGCAGGTTTTTAAACAGAGTTTGGATTGCCACCTGCGAGGGATTCTTCAGCTGTGCTTCCTGCATTGCAAGGGGTTGGGCTAGATGATCCTTGGTGTCCCTTCCAAGGATCTATTATTCTTCCTGCCCCCTCCCAAATACATACCAGCGTGCTGAAAACTGTCTCCATCTTCTCCTCCTGGCCTACCCTGAAGCCAGAGATTTTGCAGACCAGCTCCCCATTCACCAGGATGTTATGCGCTGCCAGTTTCTTGTGGACGTAGCCCATCTCGGTCAGGTATTTCATCCCGGAGGCAATCCCCTGCAGCATGCCAATCAGCTGGGAAGCCATGAGCTGCCCCTCATGCCGCTGTGGGTGGGAGGAGAAAGATCCATGAGGCTGGCTGCAGGTAGATCAGCAAAAGACTCTGCCAGGCAGGTGGCTGGCATAAAGCTCATCCCACTATCGGGGAAAGGTCTTACTCACCCGCAGGAAGGAGTCCAGCACCCCATTCTCCATGTACTCCATCACAGTCATCATCGGGTTCCCTACACAGAGAAACAAGAATCCAGTCTCTCTCTCTGTCTGTCTGAAAACCAGCTGGATGAGACAGAGGGCTCTATCTGTGACATTAGGTCAGGAAGTTGTTAATCATGCGCTGGTAGCAACATCACATGCATGTTCACACAGAGGCAGTGTTGTAGTGCTGTACTTCCTGCACTAGTAACAAATTGGAGTAGATTACCTTTGAAGTGCCCTTGTGGGAGGAAGCAATTGCTTGGTCCCAGTAAGGCAGTTCCATAGAGCGATGCCACACAAGGAGCAATTGCCCACCTGCTTATGCTGTTGCTCTAAAACTCTCCTCTCTCTGGACTAGCCTGATGAATGAAGACCAGCTGCTCAATGAACCCTTTGCAGTGAGATTGGCTTCCCAGCTTATTAAATTAGCTACAGAATCCCTAAGCATCTTAATGTTGTGGGCTGGAACTGACACATAAATGAACCTTTGGCCTCCAGAGTGTGTAGTCCCAGCATTTCTGGATAATCGTCTTTCTAAACCACATTAACCACCACAGACTCCACTGCAAGCAATTAAGAAAACCATCAGTATTCTCTCCCTGCCTTCACACAGGACAGTCACTTTCCTGAGATGGCTTTTAAATCACCCAGGCAATTAGGCAGAACTGCATCTACACACACAAAAAAAAAAAAAACCCAAGCCAGGCAGCGGCTGCTTTCATTTTTGCTGGCCACAAGTAAGTGTGTAATTATTCCAGTCCCTTAATGACTGTTAAGGAGAGGAAGGGCATTGGGGCATTTGCCTGCCTGATCACACTTTTCCCTGATGTAAATTGTTCACAGAACTACCTAAACTGCCTCACAGTGTGAAGCCAGCATGCCCTTAAACACCAAACCTGGTGGCTCCTGCTGCTTTTCATGCATAGGACACCATGTTCCTAGAAGGAGCGCCATGTGCAGGAGGATCAGCAACCGCTGCCTCAATGCAAAGCCATCTTTTCTAAGAACATAAGCAGAGCCTGCTGGATCAGACCAATGGTCCATCTAGTAGGCCTCGATATTCCTTCAGTTTCATTGAATGTCCATGAGTTCTAGTGATATGGAAGAGAGAAAAATGTGTTCTTCACTCCCCATGGGAGAAAAAAGACAGCAGGTTCTCTCACTTGTAGGGCTGCATTCCCTCCTGGGTCTTGGGGCTGCACACTAGTAATGGGCTCGGCAATGAATGTGACCCTTATCCTTGTGCAGTAGGAATGGGCGTAGTCAAGGGGTGGCAGGGAGGGGCAGCTACTCCCCTTAATCAGTAAAAATTAATAAAAATACATAGCTAACAGATTCTGCCCCCCAAAAAAACAAAAGGCCTGTCCCCGCAAAAAAAATCCTGGCTACGCCCATGGCAATAGGATACATTCTATCCACACAAAAGGTAGACTTTTTTTATGCAAACACACCACACCTCCATTTTAGCAAAGGAGATTCCCAATGCCCTCAAGCAGGAACAGTTAGGGGCACTGCCTGGAAATAATCTCAAACCCCAGGTAGAGCAGCCTGAGGTTCCAGAATACAAATGCGGAAGAGAGCCCCCCCTCCTCTCTCTCTCTCTCTACACACACACACACACACACACACACACACAGAGTTGAAATGAAACTTGGGCATCTTCTCAACATACACTTGGCAATGGAGCAGAGGTCAGTGCCTGATACACAGTCTTGGGCCTCCCTTGAAGGTGTGCAACACAGGCGCTTCAAGGGGCTATGCAAGGAATGATTACCTAGCGTTCTGAAGGAAGCACCATCTTCTGGCATGCAAATGGGCAGAATCCATAAGTGCTTCTTACCTCTGGTAACAACTCCCTCCAAGCGGACAATGTTGGAGTGGTCAAACTGGCCCATGATGCTGGCCTCAGTGAGGAAGGTGTGGACCTGCTTTTCGGAGCAGCTGGCTTGCAGGGTCCGGATGGCCACAGGCAGCTCCCGCTTACTGGGGAGCTTCAGGCACCCCTGGCAGATGTCTCCAAATTCTCCTGCCCAGAAGAAGGACCTGGAGTTAGAACCAAACTCCCTCTCTGTGTAAGCAAGAAGTCCACATGCAACAGCACCCTCCCTCCAGACTCTGAAAGTGGAAAGGGAGCCACTGCCAAAATATGAGGCCCCCTCAGTCCCTCATGGCTTCCTACAGAGGGTTTTTTATTGGAAAAGTTCTAGCAGAGAGGAATGGCAGAGAAAGGCAAAAGCTGGCATGTGCCAGTTGAGAAAGGGAGGAAAGGGGTGGGGGTGGGGTGCTGCTGCAGCTCTGGGAGAAGACCCAATGCCATTGTTGTTGTTTCTCTTAAATTTCATCTAGTTTGTGCTATTGTGATGTTTTGGATTATCTATTGCCTTTCATGATTCAGGACCCATAACTGTTCTAACACAGTGGTTCTTGAACTTTTGGGGGCCGCTGCCCCCTTGGTTCCATAAATTCATCCCCAGTGCCCCCTTCCCTGTAAAAATTGTTATTCGGAGTAGCAGTTTGCATGACCCACTAAGGAAGATAATAAATAACACAATAAGATTGAAAACACTAACAATTAATTGCACATTTACTCAAAATCTAATTAACACTTTTTAATTAATTCAGCAGACCTGATTAACTTGATCCAGTGATACCAGATTTTCAAAGTCTAATTTAACTTGATTCAGTGATAGGAGCTTTTCAAAGTCAAATTCACACTCCAGTGCTCCCTTGCTGCTCCCCTGCTACCCCCCGCCCAAGGTAATCCCACTGCCCCCATTTGGGAATCATTGTTTTAATACCTAACCATATGCAATCAGTTCCTACAGTTTATCCTCAGGTTCCCTGGATTCTTCCCCTGCTTGAACAGATACCTTGTTCAACCCACATTTTACCAGCTTCCTCACAAGAATTTGTGAGGGACTTTGTCAAAAGCCTTACTGAAATCAAGATACACTATGTCCACAGCATTCCCCTGATCCACCAAGCTTTTAACTCCAAGAAAGAAAGAAAGAAAGAAAGAAAGAAAGAAAGAAAGAAAGAAAGAAAGGAGATTTGTCTGACCTGACTTATTTTTGAGAAACCCATGCTGGGTCTTAAGCAATCACAACATCCTTTTTCTCAGTGCTCATGGAAGGAAGGGACCGCCGGGCAGCTTGTCCCACAGGCCCACTGAAAAGCAAAGGGCCTGGATCCACAACACTCACCTGTCCCAAGCAGCTTTTCCATTTTGATGCTGGAGCTATCGAGTTCCTTGGCAAAGAGAGAGACAGCCTGTAGGGGGTCTTCACAGGTCTTGGGGTCAACATACATCCTCCGGGTTGGTATCTTGACTACAGTGGGGCATCAGAGATGGTGTTAAGGCCTTTTGCCAACATTGAGGTGCTGCAAATTTCCCCGACCTGGCAGAATCCAGCCAAGAAACAAATATTTTCCCCTGCTCCTGCCATCCTCCCCCCTCCCTATGTCTTCTCCATCATGGAAACTTGCCTTCCATGTCCATCTGTTTTTGTCACTGATCCAGAATAAAGTTACTTTTGAGGCTGGACCTGTAGAAAGAAACCCACTAATGTGGCAGTTAGACAACAAGCCAGGATCTCTCTCCTTACTGGAGGGAAAAGGGAAAACCAGTCTCATTTAACATCTTTCTAGGGAGTTAATACATAGCAACAGTTCCTTCCTGGCTGGAACACAGGCATCTCTGCACAGACCAGGTAGATATGTGTGTGAGCAATGCTGTAGTTTAACCACTTACTGAAAGTATCCTGTGACTGTATTAAAACTTGCAAGTTCATGAAGGAAATAAGTTTATATTTGATGCCTTGGCAAACTTAAGTATTTAACTTGCATTGGACACACTTTGAAGGAAGGTTTGGAAATGGTGAGAAAAGGTACCATTAGTCTCACCCACTGGTCTTGGTTGCCTTCGGCCTGGACCCTTCTGAGGGGGTCTGAAATTCATGAGCCCCACTGTTTGGTCTCCTGCTTTTCTATACAGCCAAGAAATTAGATGCTTTTGCTACTTGACTGTTGATGGCCTCTGTTCCATCTGGTCTGAAGGACCAAGCTGTAGCTTAACATCAGACCATAAGAAGAGTGTGCTGGATCATGCCAATGGCTCCTCCAGTCCAGCATCCTGGCCAACCAGATGCCCCTATGGGAAACATCCAAGCAGGACCTGCACACAAGAGCCCTTTCTTCTCCTGTGGTTTCCAGAAATTGGCATTCAGAAGCATTTACTGCCTTCAGCCATGGAGACAGAGCATAGCCACCATGATGAGTAGCCATCAATAGCCCTCTCCTCCATGAATTTGTCCAATCTTCTGTTAAAGGCATCCAAGTCGGTGGCCATTACTGCCTCCTGTGGGAGTTCTCTAGCTTAGCTATCTGCTGCATGGAGAAGTGCCGTATTTTATCTGCCCTGAGCTTTAGTATTGAATCCAGCATGCATTTCTGGTGCCTTCCTTCTACCACTCCAGTGCCACAGTTTGTGGAGCTCAGAGCAGTTGCTGAAGCCTAACCCAGAGCAGGATGTGCCCACTTGGCGAGCTGCAGCCGTTTTCGAGTACATGAAAACAAGAGCCTCACAAGGGCCTCATAAGGCCCTGGAGGCTTCCTTGCAGGAGCAGTTCCTTAGGGCATCTGCCTGGGCAGAATGAAGAGGGGGCCCTGCAAATGCACACTTCAGAGTCAGTCTAGAGAGGAGAGGAGGGAAGCCCAGGATGGCTGTCATGTTTGGAGTCTAAAACGGCACCACTGTAGTTCATCTCAGAAGCTGGACTCCAGGAGAGCCTCTTGCCACCCCTGCATCACTAGTAGCAGGAAACCTCCTGCCCTTTCTCCTCCCTCTGCCTTCAACTCACAGTGGAAGTACAGTTCCTCCTCTCCATCCCGGTAGGCCTTGCTGTAGTCACACTGCCTGCAAGGGGGAGAAGCAAAAGCCACATTATACCTTCTCAGCCAGGACCTACCCCAGAAGTGGCCTCAAGCAAAGCCCCAATATAAGCTGTGAAGAAAGGCGTCGAGTCCCAAAAAGAGCTGTGTCCTCAGCCCGACTCACTTGTCTTTTTTTAAGCTAGTATGATCATGCTCCAGCTGCCCTACTCAGAAACCTCTTAGCAGAGGAGTGGGAGGGAGTGGGCAACATGGGATGGTCATGTGCTCACCTCCTCCAGGTCAGGATGCCCAGGATCACAGAAACCAACACAATCAGCCCAGCAATCGCCACAATGACCACAAGGACTATGGGGCTCTGCTCATGGAAAGCGACAGCAGTGGCTGCAGGAAGAAGTTTGGGGGGGGGGGGGAGAGAAATAGAAGGAAATGGGAGTTAGACCCACAGAAGCCAAG
Organism: Podarcis cretensis; assembly: GCF_951804945.1. Taxonomy (NCBI): domain Eukaryota; kingdom Metazoa; phylum Chordata; class Lepidosauria; order Squamata; family Lacertidae; genus Podarcis; species Podarcis cretensis. Next base: position 36,938,519 of record NC_137177.1, read on the forward strand.
AGCGGCAGGGCCTGGCTTATCTTGAGCAACTGCCTGTTCAAGGGCCAAAAACAACCTCACTAGGACATTTGCTTTAATTGTGTGGTTGACTGGCAAGCAGCAAAGCTGGGAGACTTTAACAATACAGTCGTACCTTGGTTCTCGAACTTAATCTGTTCCAGAAGTCCATTCGACTTCTGAAAACGTTCAAAAACAAAGGCGTGGCTTCCGATTGGCTGCAGGAGCTTCCTGCACTCAATTGGAAGCCGCGTTGGACGTTCGGGTTCCAAAAAATGTTCGCAAACTGGAACACTCACTTCCAGGATTGCAGCGTTCAGGAGCCAAAACATTTGAGTCGCAAGGCATTCAAGAACCAAGGTAGGACTGTACAATTCTATGCCTAGGGCCACAGTTCTGCTTTTCTGTCCCTCTCCACTTGTAATCCTGACGGAAATACCCCGTGCCCTAGTTAGCTTTATGGTGAAAAGTTCCTATTGCCAAAGAGGCCATTTTTGTCAGGATCACAGCTGGGGGTGGAGGTGATAAAACGCCCCTCTCTGCATACTGCAGCCTTAATATAATTTTTTTTAATCTCCCAATGTTACTGCTAGTCCTGCAACAGAAGCCATATCTGGCCTGGTCCCAAGTCCCAAGAGGATGGAGATACAGAAACGGTCTGAGCTTTCAGCTCCCACTCTTTGTTGAAAGCTGTGACTGTTGGAGGTGTTGGAATACGTGGGAGAAATCAGAGAGTAAGTGGAACCTCCAGGCTTCCCAGACTGCCCCTTAACCTGTGCTGACCTTCCCTTGGTTACTAGACTAATACTCTCATACTTTCTTTCCTCATTTCCTTCTTCTTCCTTACCTTGGGAGAGGAGACATCTTCGTATGTTTCTCCTTCCGAGAACTTTCCTATTCTGCCAAGCCTATGCAGGCAGTTAAGAATACATCCTTTCATAATGGTTAGTTGATGTCTGCTTATAACTTTTTATAGTTTTTATCGTATGGTTTTGTTGCTGTGAACAGCTTTGATATATACTTTTATGGTACAGATATTTTTTATAAATAAAGATCAGGCATGTTGCCCCTGGAAACCAAGACCACTTCGCTGTAGTTGGTGGTCTAAGAAACAGAAGTTTCTCAGCAAGGGGCTTTTATGGCATTTAAAGGAGTGGGAAAGGAATCCAGTTGCCACCAAGGACTGACTTCTGGGCAAACTCACAGTGCGCAAAAGTCACTGGATGCATCAGGAAATCCAAGTCAGAGCCTTTTAGGACTTTGGAATTTAATGCTCCTACCTGCTTCTTTTTGATCCAGGCAGACTTATTTCCCTCTACCTCTGGAAACTCTCTTTGGCATAAACTAGTTAAGGTACTTATTGCTTCCTCTGCTATTTTCATTTAATTTCAAGAGTAAGTGACTTCATGAATGGGTCAAAGGGCAGTGCGAAAGCATTGTGGGCGAGCAGCCAGGAGCTTGTTTACATCCTCCCACCCCCTGCCTCATGGTCTGTTAGGCAGCATTAATGAAATATTCTTTAGAAGAGAGGCATTAAAATGTATGACTTACAAAGTGGTTTTACTTCAACACTTTAAGACTTGGCTTTCTGGCTTTTGCAAATGGCTACGTTCTATGAGAAATTTTTTATTCAATTCAGTTTGTTCCAAAAGCATCTTGTGTGGCAAATGGATGCAATTTAAAGCCCCATTAAACACAGCCTGTAGAATTCCTACTGGGTGCATCACCCCAGTGCTTTCATTTCCAGCTAGGCAGAGTTATTAAACTGAAACCTGGCCTTCTCGGCCCCCCTTCCCTGTTCACTGGGGGACTGAGGGGCTGCTAGGCCAGGTAAGAGCTGCAAAGAGTAAGCCAGTTGGAGACACAGAGGGTGCATGCCTCCCAAGTGGTTTTGTTGCAGCCTCTCCAGAGACACTTGCACACTCACTCTCCCCCAGCGTTTCCACCTCAATGCTGTGGCTGCAGTTCCCATGGTCCTGGAAAGCGGAAGACGTCTTCTGGACTTGGAAGACATAGAGTGTGCTGGGCTTCAGGTTGTCCACTGTCACAGCTGGGAAGGTGGTCTTCAGGGATGAGTAGCTCTGCTCTTTCTGACCCTGTGGGACCCCAGAGTTTCAGATTAGGTGAGACGCTGCTCCCCAGATCTAAGAGACTAGTTCATTCTTCTAGGCTTGGTATTTTGCTCCACTCTAGGTTGTTAAGAAGGGAGAAGGCACGTTTGGCTAGAAGCCAAACGTAAATCAAATCAGCAAGGAAAAGACACAGATGTCTGGTTTTGTTCAATTAAGGTCTAAGATTCTCAGCCAAGAGGCTGTATGTGGAGGCTCCAGCCACGGCAGGCCACAAAACGAAAGGGCTCTGTGTTCTGCCCTCCTACAGCTGCATTTTATTCTATATATAGTTGTGGGTTTGGGGGGTCAGTCTGAATGATGCCCTGAGTCCCTTCCAGTTCTTGGAGTCCTGTATCAAATGAGGGTTAAAATCTAATAGAAGATTCTATAGCTGAACTAGTCAGAAAAGTCTCTTTGGCCACTTAAGTGTCCTCAACAACATCCCGAAAGAATCAGCTAGGTTGTGTGAGAGCTGCAACTAAGTGATGGTGCCCTCCAGGCTAATGGGTGAGACTTTTCTCCACCCACCCACCCCAATGCAGCTGCTAGGTAGGGAAACAATAGCCAGAGGTTGTGTATGAGTTGAGCCAGAAGCAATCTGGAATCTGGAGACACAGTGAAATGTTTGCTCTGTGCTGGATCCAAAGCTGTGACTAATGGAGAAGCAAGATCTGTTGGTGTGTTGATGCTGAAAGCCCCTCCATCTTATGCTCAGGTTGTATATATGTGTAAATAAAACCACATATCCTAAAGACATTGTCTCTGCCAACCTTCATTCCAAGAAAATTCAACCTGGGTAAGAGCCTGGAACCCCCAGGGTCTTTCTCTGCTCGTAAATTGGGGTGGTGCACAGCTATATTTTCCTTTTTTTTTAATTAACATATTTACTGTGTATATTGCTGTGTCTTTTAATATGTACACAGCCTCAAGAATTTGGTAAAGAACCAGTACAGAAATGCTGTAAATAAATAAGAAACAAACCAGGAACTAACTTAAGTCAAGCAGAGATGGAGGTGCTGTACCTCTCCACCCTGCTGGTGTATGGATTCCATATTCTCTCTCACCATCCCTGAACTCTTATAAGCAGCAATGGTGGAAGTGCTGGGGGGTGGGGTGGGGAGAGACTATGCCCCAAAGAGCAGCTTCAGTGCAGAAAATGAGGGGATCTGCCTTTCAGAGTTGAAGACAACAGCACCCCTCCTGAAACAGTTACCTTTTCATAGAAGCTAATGTCATATTCTGTTTCATTGGCGCTCAAGGCACTGGCCTCTTGCCAGGACAAGGAGATGCTCTTCTGCTCAATTCTCTCAGCGCGGATGTCAGTGACGAGCCTCTGGGCTAAGAAAGCCAAAGAGAAGAAAGGCAGGTGGGTCGCCAGCAGCTTTGCCTGGGCATGACTGGCCCACAAGACCTTAGGCAGCCCCTGTAGGGCTCCTTATTTTTGCCATGAAGCTGTAGGACAGTTGTTCCCAAACTTTTTCACTGCATCCTTGGATCCATAAACTCCTCCCCCTATTCAACCCCATAAAAACCATTATTCAGAATGGCAATTTGCATAACCCACAAGCCTAGTCCAGTTTGCTATTCCTATAAATAAATCAAGTTTAGTGCCAGTCAAAGTTATTTGGGCCAGGATTGAGAGCAAAGGGCTGGAAGGCTCCAAAAGTCCAGTCTGAAAAGGAACATAATTTTCTGAAGAGAATCTAGAAAGCATGGGGTGGGGTGTATTAGGGGAGGGGTAGTATCTCTGGTGGGAGGCACATTGTGCTCCTTCTGGGGTAGTTTGTCCTCCTTTGGTCCCCACACTGCACTCAGCTCTCACCTGTGGCTCCTGGAAGTTGTCAGTATGTGACAGCGGCCAAACCCAAGGAATGGTTTTGGCTGGCTGGCTAAACCAGGTGAGGGTAGATGATGGGTTTAGGGACTTCCCCTGAGTGTGAAGACAAGCTGTGAAGGATTGAGCAGACAAGACCAATAGTAGCCCAATAATCAAGAAGGCTGTTTCTGCACATGCTGTAGAAGGAAGTGAGGGGGTAAGGGAACCCATCAACCTGGGAAGGTAGCCCTTCCAAGAGAAAAACTCTGGTCCTAAACCTCCATTGCCTTGTGGGACATCTTTGGGACAAGAAAAGGCTAAGCAGTAAACCCTACACAAATCCACAGTGGAGTCCCTAAGAGAGTTGGATGGCGCTTAGTATGCCTATTTCCGACAGCTCCTGCAGCCAAGCTGGTGCCAAACATATTGCTCTGCTTTCCTTTGAACCACATCAGCATGGCCAAGAGGGGAGACTTGTCGTCTGGGCAGCCCAGAGCCTCTATGCACACTGCCCAGGCTTGCGCCCCAGAGAGGTCACTTTGGGGCTGCTAACGCATCAGGTTTGACTTCACCCACAGAGGTGCACTCCACTATCTCTTGAGACAGACGTACACCAACAAGCTGGAAAGCAGAAAGCATGCAAGCTCTTTTAAAGAGGCTAAAACCACCACACAAGCTTTGATGCTGTGAACTACTGCTGTAAATACACTCTGTGCTCATTCATATTTCAGACACACACACCGCCCCACCACCACCACCACATTGCCCATATTCCGGAAAAGCAAACATTAAATTATTCACTACCCCATAGCTTGATTTGATCACTTTGGCTCCCTGGGACACCAATGCTCTCCTTAATTAAGAAGCCAACCAAGAGGGAGGAAAAGGACAGCATAGGAGCATGGATGGGAAAGGAAACAAACTAAGCAAGTGAGCCTAGCTTTGAGGGGTGGTGGAGAAAAATGATAAAATTTATTTTTTGTACCCTGCCCATCTGACTGGGTTGCCGCAGCCACTCTGGGCAGCTGCAGCCTTCAGGGTAGGCAAAGGACAGCCTATTTCAGCTTCTCATTCTTTCTCCACATGTCTACATCAGTTTGCAATTTATTAATGTCAAGCCTGAGCGTTTGTCAGCATTTCATTTCCCCAAGCAGAGGCACACTAATGAAAGGAATCTCTTCCAATGCGTATTTGCATAATGCTTTCACTAATATTGGACTTGAGATAGGTTTTGTAGCTATGCCGTTTTTAAATGTATGTTTTTATTGTGCTGTGAAATCACTTTAAGATGCTTCGCAGGAAGTGAGTCCAGCCTTTCTGTTGAAGATCGGCGTAGCAAGTTTTGAAAGGGAGCTGCAATTCAGTTCACATATTGTTCCAGGAAGTGCAAACCAAATCTCTCTCTCGCCACCCCCACTACTATCTAACAGGCTGAGAAAGCAGAGGTTGTGTCACAGGCTCTTTCAACTCTGATTTTGAACAGCTCCCCGCTGCTTTCTCATCCACTTTCCAATGAAGACTCTGATCTCTTGCTTTGCAGAGACCTGAAGAAATGTTTCATAAGGAGTTTGACCCTGCCTATGAACTGGTTTCACATAGGCCATAGGAGGATTCTGGCTCAGCAGTGGGGTGAGCCTCAGGGATGGGCCCCACTAAGCTGAAAAGAGGGCAATGAGCTCCACCACCCCCCATAATGCCCAACCCTGTCTATTAATACAGTGGTGCCTCGCAAGACGAAAAGAATCCGTTCCGCGAGTCTCTTCGTCTTGCGGTTTTTTCGTCTTGCGAAGCAACCCTATTAGTGGCTTAGCCGCTATTAGCGGCTTAATGGCTTAGCGGCTAAGCGGCTATTAGCAGCTTAGCGGCTTAGAAATAGGGAGAAAACGAAAAAAATCGCAAGACTCACAAGACGTTTTCGTCTTGCGAAGCAAGCCCATAGGGAAATTCGTCTTGCGAAGCGCCTCGAAAAACGGAAAACCCTTTCGTCTAGCGGGTTTTTCGTCTTGCGAGGCATTCGTCTTGCGGGGCACCACTGTAATCTATTATGACCTTGTTTTCCTGGCAGAGAGGAATTCAAGGCAACTCTGAACAGTTTTTTTCTCCCTTTCTCTTTCCTGCCCTGCTGTAGCCCTGCAAATAGGTATTGAGTGTAGGGCAAAAGAGGTGAGTGCCCTACAGAGGCCAGGTAGGTAAATCCAGGTTCAGCCTCTGATTTCCCTCCCCCACCCCCCACAAGATCAGTACTTAGTTTCTCAAGATAACTTGCAGCTACTTCTGAGGCCATCTCTCTCCCCTTCACCCACAAGCCGTCTTGAAAGCCAGTGTGGCGCAGTGTTTTGAGTGTCAAACTAGGACCTGGGAGAGACCAGGGTTTGAATCATCACTCAGCCATGAAGCTCACTGGGAGACCTTGGGGGCCAGGCACTGCTTCTCAGCCTCACCTACTTCACAAGGTTGTTGTGGGGAATAATGAGGAAGGAGGAAGAATCACGTGTGTCCCCTTAGGCTTCTCAAAGGAAAGATATAAATGCATTAAACACATAGATCATAAAATTTTTCGTAAGCAACAGGCTGAAAGGCAGGCACATCAAGCAGGGAGAATACCTCCCCCCACAAAACACCCCACCTGCTTTCCTACCTGTCACCCCGGTAAAGATGGTCATTTCTGCATATGGCTGCTCAGATGAGCTACCCAAGCCTGAGACGCCATTGACAGCCTCCACGCGGATGGTGTAGTTTGCCTGGGGCAGCAAGTTCATGAGGGTGGCTGTCCTGCCCACCAAGCCCCTCTGCTGGGGCACAAAGCTCACCCCATGGCCGCAGGGTGTGCACTGAGAGGAGGGGGAGCAGTGAAGGCACAGGAGGTTATAGGAGATGTCGCTGCGCCCCCCCAAGTCCACCGGGGGACTCCACTCAAGGACTAGGGTGGACTGCTTCAAGCGGTAGACGAGGTTCACAGGTGCCGATGGGGGTCCTGCAAACAAGACAGTGGTTAGGCATATCAGCGGCAAGGGGTGGGGATGTTGCATGGCAGCCTAACTTCAAAGGGCACTTAAAATGGTAGAGCCCTGTTTTTAAATAAGCAAAACAGGTGGCCATTCTGCCACTAGTTTTCTTGCTATTCCGCCTCTGGAGCTGTCATGCAATGCAATGCCATCATGGCGTGCTGCAACTCCAGGCCCAAGATTCAGAAAAGCCACACACCCATTGGTTACACACACACACACACACACACACACACACACACACACACACACACCTGCTTGCAAAGGTGCTTGTGTGATTGAGGATGCCTCTTAGCACCCCTCACTGATGGATGAGCCAACCTTGCAATCTCTACTACCAGAAAGAAAAGGATGCCTTACGGGTGCAGGGTGCAGACGGCAAGTCTGAAGGGGCCCGGGTGTAGGTCGCCTGGCAGAAGCAAAAGGTGGAACCTTCCTGCTGTGTAAAGCTGTGTGGAGGGCAGGGAGAGCAGCGCAGAATCCCAGCAGACCTCTTGTAATATCCAGGGGCGCAGGCTGAAAGGAGACAGCAAGAGGCAACAGAGCTGAGGCCAAGGGCAAGGGCAAAGCCATTTCTGGGGAAGGACCCAGCACAAAGCAGGCAACGAGTTGCAAAGAGGGGAATATATTTAAAAGGTGTATTGGGGAAAGTGTTGCTGCACCCAGAGAAATACATGAAGCTCATCGGTTCATCTCGCTCAGGACTGCTGGCAGCAGCTCTCGTGGATTCCAGGCAGAAGTCTTTTCCAGCCCTGCATGAAGACTGAACCCCACGGAGCAGTAGGTTATGGAAGAAATCAGGCAACCCTAACATAGACACATTACTCTCCACAGAGTTCTCAGCAAAATGTCAGGAGAGGAAGGTCACACACAAAATGCAACTTCTCCTTCTGCCTCTTCAAGTCATTGCATGCAATATGTAGCATGGCAGAGAAAATAGCAAGCTCTTGGCATGGATAGGTCTAATCCCCCGAAGAAAATCACCTACCAATTTTGTTCTCACTTGGTACCCACTACATTTACTCCCTGCGCTTGGGTAACAAATGGGTCCCCCCGAGGGCAGCCAAAGATTCCATTCGCTTGACAAGGATTGCACAAAACAAGTAGCAATGCTTGTAATTTTCAGAGTTGTCTCCTTGAAAATTAAGTGTCAGGGGGGAAATTGTGTGAGCCTCTGCTGTGATTTCCATACCCGTAATTATTTCAGACAGGCAATGTAATATGTGGCTCAGCACAATAATGAAGCAGGAGGCTTGAGGGACTCTATGAGAGGGAGGATGCGCCAAGGAGACAAAGAGGGAGAAAGTGGCAGGATCAGTGAGATGCTGCAAAAGCGAGCAGCAGGTCCCCGATTCCTCTGCTCTGGTATTACAGAGTTCTCGGGTGGCAGACGTCACTCATGCAATTCTGAGATGAGAAGCAGCTCTTTCAGCTGTTCTGAGTCCACAGTCTAGCTGCATGAGGCCTGAGCTGCAGCTCCTGTTGATCTTCCAGTGAACCACACAGTTGATACATCAGGCTAGACTTGCCATTGTCTGGACATGCAAGAAACTCCTCCATAAGGGACAGGCCACTGGTCTTTTGCAGGATCAGAGCAGCTATGTTTACATGCAGAGTTGTGGTTCACACAAACTGGCAGGGCCAATTCATGCATTGCCAAGTCCAGGAGGGAAAACGGGAAAGTTCCACAGTTGCAGGGGTGCCTTTCTTGCAACCATCTGGCAGACACAGAGACAGCAGACAGCTCTTCTTCTACTGTCTAATCTGCACACAAGCACAATTGTGAAGACAGAGGAAGCAGGTGCTTTGAATGGCTTTTTCTCCTAGAAGACAAGCTTCATGAACCTGACCAGGAAATCTGACCAGGAGAGCTGAGAGGAAGATGGGAGAGGGGCAGGAGATGGAATGATAGACAAATCACCACGGATTAGTCCAGATTCTGCCTTGAGCTTGAAAGTGGAAGGAATGACACAATGAGGGTCGTGTAGCCCAGAATAAATAGGGAGATTGTTAGAGATACCAGACTACTATAAATTACATGGTTTTTGTCATTCTACTATGCTCTGCTTTTTTTGCCCTGTAAACTGCCTTGATAGTCCTTTGAAAGACAAGGTAGTATACTGATAATTTTAACATATGACTTTTAAGTCTAAGGGCCCTCAGTTGCGAAAGCAGATTGTGGCTATTATGATATTTCAGAGCTACTGACTGCAGCCTTTGAGAATTGCCTGAGAAGTGGAGATGGGTGAATGTCCTCCACTCCCTAACTGCAAAAAAGAGAAAAGTGCAGAAACTACAGACCAGAGAGTTCAACATTGATACCTGGCAAACTTCTAGAGCAGACGAACCCTGGTTTGCCCCAGCAGGGCCTTTCAGCTACACCGGCTTCTGCAAGAGAGGATTATGCAGATACCAGACTGCTATCAGTTACTGAAGGTCAAATATGAGAAAGAAACAGAAGGGCCCAGACAGCAATTCACTCCATCTTGCCTAATTATTATTAACCCCAATTACACCATGCAGCTTAATTATGTTCCTGGACACTTCTGTAGAATCCACCAGCCAATTAAAGTTGTCCCCTGGTTTAATGGGCACAGGAGCCATTAAGAGGCAGGATCCTTCCTCCTCCTTCTCCCCTCTCCTCCAACTGTCTCGTGCCAAATTTAACAGCAGGCAGAACAAGATGAAGTCCTTCCTTTGTGAGCAGCAAGTCGACTTCTGTCTGTAATGACACAGGAGGGGCAAATCCTGCAAGCGCTTCCCACAGAGTAGGTGGACTTGATAGGCAGAACTCCTTTCCCTAACCCAAAGGAAAGAAATTAATTTCTGAGCCTCTTTCCAAGTCCACCCTGAAATGAGTTCAGGCACTTCCACTACCTTTGCTCAGAAGATTTTCAGAGGCCTGAGGCACAGCCAAAAAATTATCTCTTCATTTCTTGGCACAGGGCTGGCAATTGCCTCTGCAACAGAGGCTCCCTGCAAAGCGGCCACTTTCCTCAGCCACGCCTGCCTGCCACAAAGCCAGCAGAATATTAACACAGTACAGCCTCCCACCACTGCTGTCAAAGCCAGAGAGGAACATGCTGTAATAGAAATTCTCCTGCAGCACCAATTTATGCCTCTGTCAAGGAGAAGTGGCTGACAGTTATTTTTGGAACTGGATCTCCATCATATTAATTTGATGGCTGGTTGAAGTTGTCTCATTTGCAAGAAACCCAGCTGATAAATATTAACCTTGGACTTCGCTGGAAGTCTCCTTGCTGCTGCTGAGCGAAGGGTGTGAGAAAGATGGGCAGCGTTTGTAGGAGTTGTCAGCTGCTTCTTGTGCTGGAGGGCTCCAGATTCACAAAAATACGTGCCCAGCAGAATGCGAAAACATTTCTCGCCTTCTTCCTATAGCCAATGATGGAAGGCCCAGTGGGCTAGCTTGCTAACCATAGTTTGGCATGAGAATGACCCTATCCTATTCTGGGGCTTGTGTCCCTCCCCTCCAGCACAGGTGCAACAAGACTAGAAGACTTTGCTTATTGTTTTATATTAACTGCAGCTTAACAAATCATCCAGAGCCATGGTTAGTCTAAACCATGGCTAGTGTAAACCATGTATGATATGATCTTGGCTCCTTTGCGCCAGCCGTAGTTAAAATTATAATTAAGATTAACCACAGTTTATGAACTTCAGATGACAAGCTAAACCATAGGTAATCAATAAGTGAAGTTGAATCTTTCAGCTTCCTTGTGACTGCATCAGAGTCAAAGGGGAATTCAGAACTCGAAAGGGAGGGGAGGCTTCTCCTTCATCTACTGCATCATGAAGCTCCACTCACTGGAGTAACATCCAAGCCCAGCCAGTGACTTCAGCAGAGAGAGAGACCAGCAGATGAGCAGCCACAAAGCTAGGCAGGCTCATCGCCCCCTGCATTCCAAGGGAATCAGGGTGAGGTTTGAGACCCAAATAAGCACAGAGGAGCATTTGACTGCAAACACACAGTCACAGAGTTCCTCTTAAGTTTTTTTGGGGGGGAGTGGGGAATAAACTTGCCACATCCTTAAGGTGGCTGCTTTTGCCAACTGAGACAAGTTTTAAAACAGTAAACAGCTGAACCAATATCATGCAAACATTTCCACAAAAGGTTCTGTATGCCATTCTTTATAGAAAACTATGAAAATAGATGGACTGCAGGAAATTTTTTGGTCTGCTGAGCTAGTGGAGGAGCTGTCACCATCACGGCACCTAATGCCTGCTTTGCCAGTGTCCTCAGGATATGGACTTCACTTCATGATCAGGGGAACAGAATCACAGAATTGTACATTTGGAAGGGATCACAATAATTATTTAGTCCAGCCCCCTGTAAAGCAAGAATCAAGCTAAAGAATCCCTGACAGATGGCCATCTAAATTCTGCTTTAAACCTCCAATGGAGAGTCCATTACCTTCCAAGGGAACCCATTTCTCATCAAATAGTTCATGCCATCAGAAACTTCTTCCTGATGCTTGTTTGGAATCTCATTTCTTGTCATTTGATTCTATTGGTTTAGGTCCTACCCTCTGGAGCAGCTGAAAAAAAGCTTGCTCCATCTTCTATGGGACAGCCCTTCAGATATTTGAAGATGTCAAGTGTATCCCCTCTCGGTCTTTTCTTCTCCAGGCTAAATATGCCTCAACTATTCCTCACAAGGCTTGCTTTTCAGACCCTTGATCAACTTGGCCACCCTCTTCTGCATACATTCTAGCTTGTCAATATGCAGAACTGGACACCTCCCTCCCTTCTTCCAATCCCACCTCAAACCTCCTAGATATAGCCTCCAAAAAAAGGAAAGGAATAATGGGCCTCTCTTTCAGGGCTATTTTCATTCATTCATATTCAAATATATGCAGTTTTAATCAGTTAATCAACTTTCTTTAATCAGGAAATTGCCCTAGTTAGCATACATGTGTCAGGGGTGTTTGATTATGTCATTAGGGGGGAACTGCTGCATGGAGCAGGGGAGGCGAGGGGAGGGGGAGACACCCATCATCTCCACAAGGTCAAAGCAGGGCATGAAAACCAACCAGGAAACGGTCAATACTGCTGGTGCTTTGGGTTTTGCAAGCAGGCTCCCAAACTGGAAGAAGTCAAAATAAAAAGAGAGAAGAAAACTAAATGAGGAGTGTCTTCCCCCCAAGTAGCCAAATATGCAAAACTGAAAAATGCTTATTAAACACAGTTTTTCTGCAGACAAATCCAGGCCAGTCATGGAAAGAAATGAGGGGGGTGGGGTGGGCTGGCCAAGCCATTTTTAATTAAAATGCACAAAAGTCATATTACACTGAAAAAAAGGGATTGCTGCCAATTTGAGGGGAAGACTGTGTGCTTTTCTCAAGCCTTCCTGGCAACCCGTAAGAGTTGTGTCAAAGTTGTGTGTTAGAACTGGCTGTTGCCCAACACCTGCGAAGGACTTGGGGGGCCCTGAGGCCAGAATCACCACTTTGCCCTGGGTTAATTTAAGCTTCTCCAAAGATGTCATTGGAGTTAAGGTCTCATCTACAGTTGCCCAATGATAAGACTTGTGGAAACTCTCAACCAGTTAGAATAACTTTGAGGGACAACATCCCGTTTGCCCCTTCCCAACTCCACCCCCCTTAGCAAATGCTGCAAGTCCCCTAAACTGCCCTGCATCCCATGCCTCCACCTTCATTCTAGGCCAAATGTTGCTGGACTACAACTCCCATCATTGCCGATCACTGGCTGGGGCTGAATGGAGCTCAGCAGAAATCTGAGTCCAACCAACCACATCTGGAAGGGCAGAGTTGTCTTCCTGCCCAGGTTCTGGACCCACTTCCAAATGAAGAAAAGCAAGGAGAGCATCAAGTCAGAAGCAAAACTAAGCAGCCCACAAGCCTGGAGCATTGAGATCAACTGCGAGAAGAAGGACACCAGGCAGGGGTAAAAACCACCTTGCAAACCCTTCAGGTTTCTGGTCACCCTGACAGGAGGAGCTGGGCAGTTGATGGACAATGTGCCAGCCTCGCATGATGGACCTAGGGCAGTTGCCCTCAGAGCATGTGGGTAAATCAACAGAAGAGAGCAAAGACTGGAAGAAATCCACTTCCACTTCCTCTCTCTCTCTCTCTCTCAAAAAAAGTGTTTCTAAATTACTGTAATTTTAATTTAACCAAGCCCCTTGACAAGACTCTCCTGCTTTTGCTGATCCTGAAAATGATTACATCTGCAGGCTCATTAAGACTGCAGCGCATGAAATCATGTCCAGTCTCGTAATATTTTTAAGGATGGCTGTTAAATGATTCAGGGATTCCACAACTCAAGAGAGAAAAATCCAACAATGGGAGTATTGCTGTTGGCACGGAGAGGGGAGGAGAGGCTCCACAATCTCAGGTGCCTTTAGATGCCATCATATCTTAGCCCAAAGGCCCTGGGTGCACATACACAGTAAGGGCTGGTTGCAGCAAATGGTGAGTTCTACAAAACACATGATTTGCCCGTTAGAACCGGTGACAGGGTGGGTGGATGACGCAGCCTTGGTGTAAGGGAAAGGGTACAGACAGCCGTTCCTTTTACCTTGACACCTGCTGCCCTTTTCTTCAAAGCCAGCCCTGCAGGTGCACTTCCCAATGGGGACCAGCCACTCCCCCTCTGCGCTGCAGTGCATTCTGGGAGGGCCATCTGCCTCCACCTCGGAGTGGTTGACGCAGGCCCCCTTCACTTCCACCAGGGTGGCAAAGGCAGCTTCCGCCACCGTGTCGGGGAAGGTGGCCAAGTTCCGCACCGTGGAGAAGCACTTCTTGTAATAGACCCGCACGGACACCAGTGCCACGCAGGCGCCCACATCCTGGAAGCCCAGGTGGAAGCCCCTCTTGCTGAGGTGCCCAATCTCCCTCAGCTCCACATTGAGCTTCATCTTCCGCTCGCCCAGATCCCCCTGGGTGAAGCTCTCATCAGCAGCGATGGTGTCTATCTTGGCGTACTTCTGCTCGGTGACGTTGGGGCCCAGGCTGGAGTCAGACTCTGCGTAGTAGAGGTTGAAAGTCTCCTTGCAGGTGCCCCCCACCCCTGGGATGCTGTTGCAGTCCCTGAGGGTGAATTTCACCTCCACAAAGATCCTCTGGCCACCCTGCCGAGAAATCCACGTGGTCTGCAGCCAGTTGTTCTGGTTCGGCTCCATGACATTACAGATCTGGTATGTGCGAATGGACCGGTCCTTCTCGTCCACCCCACTGATCTCTTCCCACTGCAGAGGATACGAAAGGAGACACACCTGTTATTCCGTGGAAATGGCTACTTCGCAATGCTTGGGGTCCTCCCTGCAAAGGAGCCCGTCTGTCATTGGTGCCAATCAGGGCTTTTTTTTCTACTGGAACTCAGTTCTGTTACCTCTCAGGTAGGCTCCATTGCCATTATAAGAATTCCAGCACCTCTTTTTTCTAGAAAAATAGGACTGGTGCCCTGGTGTTTGTTTCATAGTCCATGAGAATTAGCAGAAAAAAGGAAGATATGTGATTAAATGAAGCGGATTATATACACATCTGTCAGGGGTTCAGGAGCAGAAGCACAGGGAAGAGGGGAGATGGAGAGCGAAGGGGAAGAATCTGAGGGCAGCATAGGAGAAGATGACAGTGGCCCGAGAGATTCCATGAGCCTCTCCAGCGAATCGGAAGATTCACAGAAGGGGGCGCCGGTGGCCAGGGCAAGGGGGGTCCCAAGGGGGACACCCCAGAAGCAAGGGGCCAGCGGGGACTCCCAGAGCAGCAGTTGGAAATCAGGACCAGCTTCCCCACCAGAGCATAGTGGGGGGGAAGAGTTACAGGTATCGGGAGTAGTGTCTCCCCCAGCAGGGAGAGGAGAGGAGTCAGGGCTGACCACGCCTCCATCGGAGAGTCAGACAATGGAGGGGAGGTCAGATCCGGCTAGCATCCCGGAAGAGGGAAGCAGTGACAGAAGTAGTGTAACGGTCAGGAGGAAGGTCACTGGGTTGGCGCGAGAGGCAAGTTCAAATGTACAGGAGCGTGGGACAGCAGAGAATGAGGATTGGGAACCGGGTCCTAAAGCCCGCCGGAGGCAGGGGGAGGAGCTAAGCGACTCAGCGTCGGAAGAGTCCAGAAAGGGCAATGCCCCAGCGGGCAGGAGGACCCAGAGGAGAAGAGAGCAGCGGAAAAGGTGGAGCAGGGCTAGGATCTTAAACTGGTGTAAGAGGGGAGGAGATTCAGACGGGACTTCGCCGATCTAGGGTTTAAGATGTAGGGCTGCGTGCTTCGGCTTTGAAATGGAAATTGAACTTCAATAAAGACTTTTGTACATTACGACAGCCTAGCGTTGGTCCTCTGTGAGCTGGGACCTAGAGGCAGCTCTGACAACATCTTTTGGAACTGTTCTCAAATACCAATATTCTAGAAATCTATTTAGGCCAATATCCTTGATATGCTAGGGTATCGTATACCCTTAGAACCTCAAAGATTTCTACTTGGTTATCTATAAGATGTTATTCCACAGAATGATTGAGGAATTGTGTTTAATCTTATAACTGCTGTTAGGATTATGGTAGCTAAAAATGGGGGGGGGTGTGGACATATTTCCTGCTACATCCAAATGGATTGCTAAAATTTGGGCTATAGTAACTAAAGCTAACTTATTACAAAAGAATACAAATAAACCAGCCTAACAGATTTATGGGGGAGAAATGAGTATATTATGTAATGTTTTGGAGCAATAAATTTAACTATAATGACTCTATGCTTTCACCCTGCTGTAATATTGTGAGTACTTCTTCTTCACACAATTTTTCTTTGGTTTATTTTACTTACTAATAACAAACTTTAAAAGTTTAGAAAGAAAAAAGAAAAAGCCTAGCAGGCTTCTGAGGCCACCTGGGGCTTCTCAAACCAGATTTCAACAGTTAAAGCCAATGGGGAGCCATCCTCTTGCAATTGCCTGGCCATTAGTAGAGTGAAACAGCTTGCCTACCCTGAGACACCATGAGTGCCCTTCTCTCTGCCACCAAAGTGACTTCAGGCAGCAGGCAGGGTCCTTGCTGAGGGAGACGCAAAGCAGCCATTCTCTTAATCAGTAAACAAAACTAACCTGGGGCGGGGGGGGGGGGGGGAGATCACCAGCTGGCCAAAGAGAAGACATGACATTGGGCCTGGGTGTCCTCAGCGGCTTTGCTGGTGGCAGCACCAGCACCACCACCACTCCCAAGCCGGCCTACTAGGCCAGGCTCAGTAAGTGTGTTTTAGAACCACAAATGCCCAGAACAGCCACTCACCCCATTGGAAGGGTGTGACGTCCAGCCCAGTTCAGCTTGCGATTCCTGAGAATCCAACAAAATGACTGAAAGAGAGAGAGAGAAACGTTAGAAGGAGACTATGCAGGGGAGCCTGTCCCTGAACTCTCCCTTACAGGCCCTCTTGGTTCACTCTGGTTGATCTTTAGGGAAGGAATCCAAATGGAAACTAGCAAATCTATGGCCTGACTGCTGCCTACCAGAGCTGGGCTTGAGGGCTCAGCTGCTGCCTGCCAGAGCTTCTGAGAACTGCTGGCTCCCAGGAGGCCTGTTCCTAATATCTGAGAGGTCCCCTCAGAGCTGGGAAGTACTTGAGGGAAGGCCCAGAACTTGGAAGGACTAGGCCACCCAGAGTCGGTTCTGTGGTGAGGCCCCAAACGGTTTAATCCTGCCTTTCTGCCAATTGCTCATTGCCCTGAAGCCCTGGCTGCCTTACATGCCCAGAGGTGCCAGTCATGTGATTTAACTGCTTCTGCTCTGTGACCCTGAACATGGACACTCCCACTTTGAACCAAGGCTCCTTTTCGCAATTCCCTCCGTCCCCCGGGGGCAGTTTTGCAGGGCAGAGACTGGTGGAGAGAGGTAAAGAGTCATCTCGATCTCATGACAGCTTCATTATCCTGCCCAGGCATCTCACAGAAGAAGCTGTTTGACCAAGAGATTCAGGGCACATCCTCCCCTTGACAAGCAAAGCAGCAGCAGCTGCCACAGTGACTATAATAAAGATTTCGTAGGACGCTCCTGCCAATCCAAGCCAGTTCATTCCCACAAGACCAAAGCAGTGCAATGTTCAAGCAGTGAATGCTTTCGTCTGCCAGGGACACTGCTCTTTGCAAGCCAGACAGCAGTTAGCGCAGGAACAGAAGCAGCGTGCTCTGGTTATTTCATTCCCTATTTGTAACACACTTCTTTCTTTAAATAATAATAAAAAGCATTTCAGCCAGGCCTTTGGCTGGTTAATATTTGTGGGGAGGGGATTGGGTTATTGTTTTAGTTTTATTTATTTAGTTGTGTTTTTATCTTGTATTTTATTCTGCAAACTGCCCTGCGATCTTGTGATTGAAAGGTGGGATTTAAATTTGATAAATAAAATTCTCAGGGCAAAAAACAAAAGGAAACAAAACACCAGCCTGTTTTATCAAAAGCAGTTCTAGAGCCAAACCGAACAGATGATAGCCATAGCAGGCAGCATATTTGCAGTCAAAAGCTCATCTGGAGGCAGCAGCAAAACCCACAGCTGACAGCAGGCAACAAAGGAGGAGAGGCTTTACCTGGCAGGAGGAACATCCTCTCCCCAGCAAGACTCAAAAGAGGCTCCATCCTCTTATGTACTTCTTGAAGGAAACCTTACTGGACCCTCTTGCTAGGAGCTGCCACTGAAACCACCCTGAGTTGAGGGCTGGCATCTCTGGACGCGGCCTCTCTTGGGCATGGGAGGTTCAGCTCTGTGCAGCAACCAGGACTGTCCCTGCCCGCGGGCAAAGACTGGGATTGGGGAAAGGGGGGTGTCGGAGGCAGCAGGAACAAGGAGCAAGGGAGAGCTGCTTGCCTGAGCCCGGGAGCTGTCGGGAGGGAAGCTTTCTAAACATCTGCGGGGGTGACAAGCCTAGCCCAGAAAGCCGTCGAGGTCGAGCCCCGTTGACGCTGCACGGTCCCGTCCCGTCCCGCCCCCCCCCCCGCCAAGCTGGCCAGCGGCGTCCCTGCCAGGGCCACTGGGCGAGAAGGGGCGCGCCGAGCCCATTGAGGAGAGATGGCGCTCCTCCGCAACCACTTTCCTGCCAGGGCCAGGAAGAGGGTTCCCAAAGCAAGCGAGCGACCTTAAGGACCCCCGACGACCGCTGAGTCTCCCGGCGGGCTCCCCGTTCTCAGCCGCCCCCCAAACACCCTCCGGAGGCGCTGGCGGCAACGTTCCCCGAAGGAGACGGACTTTCCGGCGGCGCAGCGCTCGGAGCAGAGCCAAAGGGAGCCTCCATGTGCCGCCGCAGTCTACCCCTCCGTCCCGTCTGGGCTCGCTCCCTGCAAGCACTCACCCGGCCCACGAAAACACCAAGAAAGGGTTGCGGGAGGCGAGGAAAGGAAGAGGGTGGGGTTTTCTTTGGTTGCTCAACCCCCTGGGGTACCCTGGCGGGGGTTGCGCTTTAGGAAAGCATCGCCCTCCCGCCCTACCCCTCCATGGGGGGGGGCTGATGACCCAGCAGAGCATCCATGCTCGTGGGCACTCTACCTCCGAGAGGTGGCTCTTCTCCAATGGGACTGCCTGGCCCTGGCGGAGGGCGGCGTCCCCTCGGTGGAGCCTCCCTGGCTAGGCGCAGTCCTCCCCCCTACCTTGCTCCGCGGAGGCAGCGCGCACGACCAGCCCGAGGAGGACGAGGCGCGGCAGTGCCATGGCCCCGCGCGCCGGCGAGGCTCCTCATGCTGCCAACACGCTCCAGCCGCCCGCTGCTGCCAGGCAACTGCCTCCGCGCGCCGCCACGCCCACCGACCAATAGGGGTCGGCGGGCGAAGGAGAGAGGCGGGGCGGGCGGGCGGGGTTGCCCGAGGGCGTGGTCAGTAGTTGGTCTACGTCAGTGTTTCCCCCTTTTAGCTAGTATAAAAATCCCATGCCCCCCGCCCCCACCTTGAAACCTGGCTCCCCTTATGTTAAACGACTGCAATACCGGGAGTTTTAATTACAAATCATAGAATTGCAGAGTTGGAAGGGACCCCCCGGGTCATCTAGCCCAGCCGCGCCACCTGCAATGCAGGAATCGTAACGAAAGAATCCGTGACAGATGGTCATCCAGCCTCTGTTGAAAAACCTCCGAGAGAGGAGAATTCGCCGCCTTCCAAAGTTTTGGGGTTTTAAAAATAACAATGAATCAAAGTGCTTACAATTTTTTTAAAAAATCAAAAACTTGACATGAACTTTTAATTTTCTGTTTTAATTATTATTAATCTGTGCACAGATGTTGCATGCTTATCAAATGTCTTTGTTTTAATAGCCATAAGAGCAGGAAGACCAAATTCACAAAGATATTTGGATCAAAACGTCCTTGACAGCTGAATCACACTTGATTCCCCCAAACTCCTCTTGGAGATGCTCTAGCAAGGACTGGAGCGCAGTGATGAAAGGCTTCCTCACAGGGTGCTGTGCAATTGGCAGGATGGTCTGCTCAGTTCCCTCTACCAGAACCATTGAGCTGGAAGGGACCTAGGGGGTCATCTAGTCCAATCCCCTGAAATGCAGGAATATGCAGCTGTCCCGTATGGGGATCAAACCTGCAACCTTGGTGTTATCAGCACCACACTCTAACCAACTGAGCTATCCATTGTGTGCAGAAAAAAGTTGCCAACCTAGGCTGCTTTCCCCAAGGGTTTCTATATGGTCTCAGTCCAGGTCTGGTGACTCCAAGAGGCCTGACTAGGAGATTGAGGCATTTGGTGAGCGAAGCCAAAAGGGATTGATAAATTAGCGTAGTATGAGTTTCCTGGATTGGCTTGCTAATGGAGCTCCTCTGTCTCTCATGCCCAGCTGAAGTGCCAGGGGAGGGAATTGTGAGTGTAGTACTCTTCTAAGAAAACAAAAAATTGTTTAGTTCAGGGCCCAACTACCTGTAGAAACAGAAAACCTATTAATTTTACATCTATAATAATATGCCACCATTGGCTGAGAAGGACCCTAGACCAGCTCTGTTTTGCATTGTCTGCAGAAGAAGGAACATGGGGTGCTAGAGAGGGCAATGATACAAAAACAGGAGGACTTGAAGAGTATTGAGAAGGATATGAGGGGAAAATGCCTGTCTGAAGGTGTAAGTGAAGCAAAGGCTGTTTTTCTGGCCCCAAAGAAAAAGGACACATATTATCATGGCTTCAGCAGTTTAACTCAGCAGAAACTAAGTTGATTTAATCATCTATAGCAGGCATGTCCAACACGTCAATCACGATCTACCGGTTGATTGCGGGGATGTTTGTGGTCGATCACGGTATCACTTATACTAGTGATCTCCTGGGTGATCGTTATTGGTCCCCCAAAAAACCTCAACAACTCTGCTCAATCCTTCCCCCCCAAAAAAGCTCACTGCCAGTTTTTCTATACTGGGAGTAGAGTAGATCGCAGTCTCTTGGGAGCTGGACGTGCCTGATCTATAGAACAATAGAACCATGGAGTTGGAAGTTGCCCAAAGGATCATCTAGTCCAGCTCCTGAAATGCCAGAATCACAGCTGTTGCCAGTTGTTGAAGTGCTTCCTAACTACATCCACCTGGCGTGTGTAATTTCCTCCCCACTTTTCCAGCTGCACAATTGTTGTTTCAACCACACACTAAAAATATCTCCCTTAACTCAAAGATAATTTTATAGGTAATAGCAATGGCATATATAGTATGTGTGAAATTCTCACAATTCACTGCAGCCTGCATGATGCACTACTGTGCTGTATATATTGTACATCACACCAACCGAGAGGTAATGCTGAACTCCTGTGCACCCATGATGGCATGCTGATCATGTAATAAGCGGCACGTGATCTTCACATACCACTTCACACTTTCATATTTTAATTTGGGTGGGTTTGGGTTTTTTTACTTATATTGTACATATTTTTTGGAAGCACTCATCCTCCCCTGCTGATCTTCATACATATACTCCCCTGGTTGAGAAACACTGGTTTTGGTACTCAGATACTGTCAATCAAATAAGCTCATCCATATATTTTTTAAAAAAACAAACAAACACAAAGATTATTTGATGAGGAGGATTAACAAATCTCTTAATGAAGGGACCCTGCCAAGGAGGGTTTTGAACTGTGCTGGATCCAGGAGTGAGCAGGAAGCCAGTGGAAGGATGCATTAAGCTTATATGGTCAGAGTCACAAGAGAGGTGAATCGTTCAGTGGGTTTTGCAGGCTGAAGCTGTACTGAGATAACATCACAAATAGGATGAAGCTTTGGAAAAGTTGCCGTTTAATCCATCCACCCTTGAAGTCATCACATACAAATTGATCCGTCTTTTTCCACTGAAGTAAACTCACATGACCTGCTCTTTGGGGATCTGGTCTTCACATCCACCATCTGCATAATCGTGTGTGCGAGTACAGAGTGCATTTCCATCTGAGTGAGTTAAAACACTTTCCACACATCCAGGGGATTTTGTGGAAGGACTCCCAGATCAGCAGGGAGGGAAAAGAAGGAAAGCAGCCCATCTGCTTCCAGGGGCTGAAGCTGGGGTGGGAGGGGTCAGTGTGGAGGCGAGCGTTGGGAGATCATGAGGGTCCAAGCCTTCCTCTCCATCTGTTCTCTGCTGGCCTTTGAAAGCATATCTTTTAAAACAAACATTTGATTCTGCTGCATCTTAATTTCATTTGAATCTATTTGTGGTTCGTTCTGCCTCTCAGGAGAGCTTTGTTTTATTGATGCTGTGGGGTTTTTTTTTGTGTAACTTCATTCAATTATGAGATAATGATGTTTGTTTTTAGGCTTCCTTTGCCTCTTTGAGCAACTTCTTTTTTTGAGGAGGCAGGAGTAATGATTATATTTCTATAAAATAAGCAACCCTGGTGCTGCAACTCTCACTTCAGGATCAAAAATTCAGTCCTCCTGCTGTGATGAACTGCCACTTCCAAATTAAATGGCTTATATGCCTCCTTTCATTGGGGCCCCATTTGATTAAACATTGAGTACCTGAAGGATACCTGCCTAGAAACCCATGCAGATGTCTGTGCAATGCTGTGGTTTGGACAGAAACCTCATTTTTGGATGGGCAAAAAAGATGCCCTTGGCTTGACACAGCAACTGCATGGCAGGGATGGATTTTTGTATCTCTCAGTTGCTGTGATATTCTCTAAGGTCAGTTCTTTGCATGAGAACAAAAGGGGCCTGCTGGGATAAGGCCCATCTGGTCCAACATCCTGTTCTTATGGTAGCTGACCTGTGGGAAATCAGAGAGCAGGACCCAAGCACATGAGCACCATTGCCTTCTGTGATTTCCAGCAACTGCTGTTCAGAAGCATTGCTGCCTCTGAACATGGAGGGGGAGCATAGCCATCATATATTGTTTATGATCACTTTGGTTATGTTTGTAATTACCGTATGTTGTTTTTCCATGTTGTGCTTGAGCAGGGTTTTTAATATGGAAAGGTGGCATACAGATAAAATGATGTATCAATCACGACGAGTAGCTGTCAATAGTTATAGCCTTATAAGATGGAGGCAGTAATGTTTCTGAATACCAGCTTCTGGAAAATCACAAGAGTGGAAAGGTACTTGAATCCTCCTTGAGGGTTTTCCACAGGCATCTGGTCAGCCATGATGAGATGAGGATGCTGGACTAGGACGGGTCATGGGCCGGATCCAGCACATTCTTCGTAATGTTCCTGTGTTCTTAAGAGGGTGTCAGGGAGACCCAAGGGACCAAGAGCAGCTCCTCTGCCCCCCCCCCCCAATAGGCACAGATTTTCTGAGCTGGTTCTGAAAGAGTGTTTGAAACAACTGTGAAAATAACACTCAGAAATCAATACCAACCCCTAGGAGACTTTAAGGACATAAATTCCAGAGACAGGAGCTGAAAGCCTCCATGGGAGAAGGGGGAAATTGAAGCCACGGGAGTACAGAACAAAACTGACTAGTTTTGCTGACAGATGACTTTTCCCCTAACAAGTGTAAGAGCTGCAAAATGAGTCAGCCAGGTAAAACAGCTGTAGAGGCCCGCCTTGAAGGAAGGAAGGGTACAAAGTGAGCTTGGTGATGGTGGGGCTATGGAGGAGCAGAAAATGGAGCTCAGACAGCCTGACACCCCCCAAATCTCCTCTAGGCTACATCATCATGGAGGCAGATGAGCACTTGTCTTTCCCTAGGGAGTACTGCATCATCATCATCATCATTATTATTATTATTACTATTATTATTATTATTATTATTACTACTACTACTACTGTTATTGGGGACGCGGGTGGCGCTGTGGGTAAAACCTCAGTGCCTAGGACTTGCCGATCGTATGGTCGGCGGTTCAAATCCCCGCGGCGGGGTGAGCTCCCGTCGTTCGGTCCCAGCTCCTGCCCACTTAGCAGTTCGAAAGCACTCTTAAGTGCAAGTAGATAAATAGGTACCGCTTTATAGCGGGAGGGTAAACGGTGTTTCCGTGCGCTGCGCTGGTGCTGGCTCGCCAGCTGCAGCTTCGTCACACTGGCCACGTGACCTGGAAGTGTCTTTGGACAGCGCCGGCTCACGGCCTCTAAAGCGAGATGAGCACGCAACCCCAGAGTCGGACACGACTGGCCCGTATGGGCAGGGGTACCTTTACCTTTACCTTTACTACTGTTATTATTATTATTAATACCCCACCCATCTGGCTAGGTTTCCCCAGCCACTGTGGGCGGCTTCCAACAAAATATTAAAAATACAATAAAGCATCAGACATTAAAAACTTCCCTAAATAGAGCTGCCTTCAGATGTCTTCTAAAAGTCAGTTGTTTTTTTCCTTGACATCTGATGGGAGGGCATTCCACAGGGCAGTCACCACAACCAAGAGGCCCTCTGCCTGGTTCCCTGTAACTTTGCTTCTCGCCATGAGGGAACTGCCAGAAGGCCCTCAGAGCTGGACCTCAGTGTCCGAGCTGAATGATGGGGGTAGAGACACTCCTTTAGGTATAAGACCAAGAGCTGAAGCAGAACAGGGAAGCCCCATTACTAAGCCTCAGAGAGATTCCCCCCCCCCCATCAATCCCAGGAGGCAGGATTTGACAGGCTTAATCCACTCTGGAGGTTCCTTGCCTGCAAATTTCACCCGCATATCTGAAAAGAAAAAAGGATGCAGGCATTTTTAGATCCCCTGTTACAATAAACACGGGTGAAATAGAGCCTCACCAGAACAAATTCAGACCAGAATAATGAATTAAATTGGGACAAGGCAGAGAGCATACAAAACATATTGGTAGGCCTCTCAATGCTACAGATACAAGCCTGGATTAAGCTTCCAGAGAGATCCAGATTTTTCTAGGAATTTGTGGTGTTTGTACCCTATTTTCACTTGCTAGGGAGTTGCCCCCTTTTCTCTACCTGTTGTAGCTGCATCCATCCCAAAATAAGACTCAGACTTTTTTCTCCCTGGGCAAATGACTGACTGGTGCTGCTTCTGTTGAGTCAGCGCCGATTGAAATGAAGAGAATGAACCTCTCTGGGGAGCTCTTTGTCCTATGAGACATGAGACAATGCAATCCCCAGACAGGTAATTGGTATCTGAGAGACAATTGACAGGGATTAGGGGTAAACAAAGGGAATCAATTATCTGATAAGAGGGTTTAGGTGCTGACACACAATGGAATCAAAATTATCTGTGTCATGGATCAAAGAGAGAATTCCATCCTTACCTGAGACAGCTCCTGCCCGCCCACTATTGCAGAAGGCAAGAGGAGGGAGTTATCTGTCAGAAACTGGTACCCTGACTGCTGCCATATGGGACAGACAAAATAAAGTCCTTCTTCATGCTGTGTGTGTAGTTAAACTATGGAACTCCCTCCCACAGGAGGTAGTGGTGGGCGCCAACCAAGATGGCTTGAAAAGAGAATTAGACCAATTCATGGAGGAGAGGGCTATCAATGGCTCCACAGTGTGAGACAGCAATGTTTCTGAATACCAGTTGCTGGAAACCACAGGAGGGGAGAGGGCTCTTGTGCATGGGTGCTGCTTGTGGGTTTCCCATTGGGGCATCGACTTAGCCGCTGTGAGAAGAGGGTGCTGGACTAGATGAGCATTGGCCTGAGCCCACAGGTGTAGCACCCTGCTTGTGGTTAACGCTTAGCTGGAATGAAATATTCAACGCAGCAATAGAGAAATTAAAATAATAATTTTTTTGTCAGACAAATAAATATGAGGCACAGTGGTATATGGTTACCAAGCTCTGGCCTGGCCTCCTGCCATTCTGGCCAGCACTTATATTTCCTTAATCCAGCCCCCTTGCTCCTCCTGTGGCTGCCTCTGTCCAATCAGCCTGGTTAAAATTCCTATTGGCTGTTTGCTAGAACCAATCACAAAAGATACACCCATTTCCTTCTGTCCTTTTATGGGAATCAAAAAGCCATATATTCTTCTATCTATAAATGACAAATAAGTAGTAATATATCTTACATGTGTCTCAACAAGGAACCTTAATTACCAGCTCACCTCTTGCCCTCCTTGCCCTATTGCCTTCCAAAACAGATGGTTAATCTTGAATTTTTATCTTAAACATATGTCAAGGATTTTGAGTTCACATCAACATTGAGAGATCTCCTTCATTTGAAGGTTTCTAAACAAAAGGCCTGACAACCATATATCAGGAGTGCTCGATGGCGTCTCCTGTCTAGCAGGAGGCTGGGCTGGTGGCTGACTTAATTTCAGGATAGTTACAACTCTTACAACTATATGAAATAAGAATCTAGCATTTCTTAAATCCTTTGCATAATTATATTTAAGCTAATATATTTAATACATAAATAACCTTTTAAAAGGAAAAGAAATCTTAAAAGGATCTTAGTTTAAGAAAGAAACAGCTTTAGAAAAGACTTCCCAAAAATGCTCTCTTTCTGCCAGCCAGACCAGTTGCTTTTCAATTTGTTCTTGGCCTTTTTAACCTTAGGAAGAAGATATGGCTCATTTTACTATTTATCAACCCTTAATTTGTAGGGTCAGTGTAACCTTGGCTCTCAGCCTGTAATTCCCTTTTTACGACTTTGAGAATTGTTTTCTGCTATAAATCAGGGGGGCCCCTTGTCTAGGAGAAAAACATTTTGCCAAGGTTCTTAGGCAGCTGGTCTTCTGCCTGGCATAAAACATTTGAAAATCTTTAAGCTCATTTTAAAATACAAGCCCTGATTAAACATATAAGCTTTAATAAAAATGCAGGCTTATGATTAGATGCCTCACAGGCTCGTCTTGTGTTCTTAGGACTAACACAATTTAGACAGGAGCTGGGGTTCTGGGCTACCGAACTCTCTCAATCTCTGTCTCTTTCTCTGTCTGTCTCTCTCTGCCGGCCTATAAAAGACACCTGTGTGGACCATAGCTTAAGAGGAATCTGCCCCACGTCCCTACAGCTAGTGACCTTAAGGGCCCCCCAAAAGCAGCTTACAGTATTACAGTTCTACATCTTATTGGTATAAGCCCGGCTTCGGCTTCGGCTGGGGAGCACAGGATATAAATAAATTTTTATTTTATTATTATTTATTATAACAATTTTAAGGGGCAGGGAGATCATGAAGCACAATTGCAATTGCTTTCTGGAGTTACCAGTTGATGGTTGTAAGGATTCCCCCCCCCCAAAAAAAAAAATCTCTTTCCAAAGTTCAGGTGAACCTAACCTGTTGATGTAATATGTCAAGGGATAGTGATGGGCATTCTCCACTGAACACTGGGGGTGCAGACAGTGCCTTAAACTGAACCAGGCCATTAGTCCATCCAGTGTAGTAATGTCTATTATTACTGGCAGCAGATCTCCAGGATTTCAGATGGAGCCATTCCCAGTCCTACCTTGGGGTGCCAGGGATTAAACAAGGGACCTTCTGCATACAGAACAGGTGAGATACGACAGCCCTTTCCCAGTTAAGCTTTCTCAGCATCTGAAAAGTCAGCCTGCGGCAGGCATTGCAACCTAGAGGGATGGGAGGGGGTCCCTAAGCAGCAGACAGCCCCAGTGGCTGCCTAATGAAGAGAAATAATTAGCACCAGCACTTCCTAGGTCTGGTGGCCCTTCCTCCCTTTCCTTCCAAGAGGCTGTATTTACACTGCCTTTGCATTCCTTTGAATCTTCCTTCCTGTATGTCTGTGAGTTAGGAAGCCTGTGGCAGGTTCTAATGGTGGTTTTGCAAATATAATGCTAATTGCTAGATTTTGCAATGAGAAGTGCAGTGCGCAGCAGTACTTCTGTGCCCAGCTGAGCTGCTTCCTACAGGACTCTCTTGCTGAAGCTGTAAACACTTGGAGCCTGAATGGTGTTTATTGGCACAAAAAGACCCAGGAGAGGGGTGCTGAGCACCATTGGCTTTGATAGCATCAGACAGAGCACAGCCCAGGCTGAAATAAAAGTCAGTGTTGGGGTAAATGAATGGGAGCAGCATAGGATGATGGGCCAGGGGGGGCATTTGATGTGTGCATATAAAACACATAAAGAAACAAAGACATCATGGCAAGAGCAGTAGTGCCAGAATTTATCCCAAGGTGAAAGCAAATGACAACAGCAGACCTAGAATGAGGGGAGGGCTCTGATTCCTCATGCCCTCATCCAGGTATCTCTCTAGGAATCAGCAGAGGGACCTTGGCAGGTCGGCAAGGGAGCCTGTCCCTGGGCAAGGACTTGCTTCTTTGCTATGGCTACAATTCCACCAGAAACAGTAGAAGGGTGACTTTAGGGAGATACAGTTTTCCTCCACCACCTATAGGCCTGGACGACCACCTGCAGCTGAAGCATGAAGCATCTGCCTGGAGTGACAACAGGACACAGGGCACCCAAGCAAACAGGCAGCTCCCTCTCTCTCTGAAACCTTCATAAGAACATAAGGAGAGCCTGCTGGATCAGGCCAATGACCCATCTAGTCCGGCATCCTCTCCTCACAGTGGCCAACCAGATGCCCATTATGGAAAACTCACAAGTGGGATCTGAACATAAGAGCAACTCTCCCCTCCTGTAGTTTCCAGCAACTGGCATTCAGAAGCACTGCTGTGGAGACAAAGAATAGCCATCATGGCTAGCAGCCATCAGTATCTCTCTCCTCCATGAATTCATCTAATCCTCTTTTAAAGCCATCTGAGTTTAGGGCCATCATTGCCTCCTGCAGGAGCAAGTTCCACACTCTCTGTTAACTCTCTGTTGCATGAAGAAGTCCTTTTTTTTATGTGTCCTGAATCTTCCAACATCCAGTTCACTGGATGTTCATGAGTTCTAGTGTTATGAGAAGGAGGGGAGAGGGACTTTTCTCTTTCCGCTTTCTCCATGCCATGACTAATTGTAGAAACATCTATCATGCTGCTTCTTAGTCACCTTTTCTCTAAAAGTTCCCAATGCTGCAACCTTTCTTCATAGGGGAGTCGCTCCACCCCCTTAATTGTTTGGGTCGCCCCTTTCTGAATCTTCTCCAACTCTACAATATCCTTCTTGAGGTGAGGAGACCAGAACTGTACACACTATTCCAAATACAGTCACACCCCATAGATTTGTAGAATAGCATTATGGCATTGGCAGTTTTATTTCCAATTCCTTCCCTAATGATCCCTAGCATGGATTTTGCTTTTTTCACATCCACTGCACACTGCATTAACGTCTTCACTGAACTATCCCCAATGACCTGAAGGTCTCCAGCTTCTTCATCCCCAGCTCCTTTCCTCACTTTCTCAAGCAGGCCTGTCTCACCAGAGAACTGCTGCTGCTGCCTACTCCTTCCTTCTCACCCGCAGCCACCTTTAGGCCGATGAAACCCTCAGGAGGGCAAAATCCAGAGAGACGCTCAGGCAGCTCTCTTCCTGCAGAAGTGACATGATCTAAGAGCTGAGCTTTTTTCTTTCTTCCTGCTTTGCCAACTGGGAGATGATCCAGTTTTTTAAGCCTGCAAAAGAGATAGTAATTAACAAGTCTCTTTCTTCACTCACAAAGGATGTCAAGGAGGTTGGAGGAAAAGCGGGCGTATTGGTGATGTTCTCCGCAGGAAGGCAAAGGTCAGGAGACGGGGCCAGGGAGCTGAGCTCTTCCTCCCCAAGAGGAACCATTTGCTCAGCTCTCTCCTTCAGAGATGAGAGGCTGAGTTTGACTTTCAACATCTGAAAGCCAAGCCAAGGGAGATGCTCCACATTAATGGATTAATTCCAGAGAAAGTTTTGCTGATCTGTGCACACTCTGGAGTTGAGCAATGTTGCTGTGGAGCCACAAGTCTGGGAGCTGATTTCTTAATTTAAACATTCATTGCCCTACCTTTCCTCAATGAACCCAAGGTGACTAGCTGCATACCTTAAAACGATCACTTTATCTTTCTAGCAACATGCTTCTCATTTTTTAAAAAGCATTCCTTACTATTTGTTTGCATGTGGGGTTTTTATGGGGGGGGGGTTGCCTGTTTGTGTGCCTTTTTGTTTTCCTGTTTGGGCCAGACTCCTATTTGTTTTTGGAAGGAAGCCTTCTTGCCTCTAATGACTTCTTTGACTGGTATCCTCATGGCTCTGGTTGTCCCCTTCCTGATCTGAGGTTTACATTCCAGCTGAGATTGTAATATTGTATGTATGTAGGGAGGGGCCAACATGGCGCCGAGGTAAGACGCGCTTACCGGTGCTCTTCGGACTTCTTTTAATCTTCTTTTAATCTTGTATATTTTATCTTAACTGACCCAGTCAGTTTTTGAAGTATTTTATAATTGCTGCAGCCGCATGCTATGGAAACTCTCTGAGAGATTTGGCCCTGCTCCAGACTGCTGCAGCCTGCTCTTTGTTTCTCTCTTATCAGCGAGCCGGCCTCAGCTGCTAAAAGAGTTGAGACATTATTTTAATTTATTTTAATCCTTCCCTATCCAGCCCCAGCAAAGCCCTTCTTGTTATCTAAATGTCCGGAGGGTTTACTCCCCACGCCGTCACTCTCCTCAAGTCTGTCCGATAATAAGGAAAACGGGTGACAGCTAATTTATTGCCAACTCCGTGTTATGCTCTGAACTATAAGCTATCAAATTACAAACAGCCACCCCAAATCTTGCCTCAATTTGGACTTCAGTCTACAGCTGGGTGGAGTTTTTTGACTTCCTAAGAGACATAGTTTCTGAAACAGGAAGAATAACCCCTGACTGGTAACAAAGATTTACAAATGGTACTTACTAGGAAGAAACGTAAGGACCTGGGGATAGCGACAAGTCCATTGTTCCAGGAGTGTTATGAGAAACAGAGTAAAATCACGCAATACTTTTCACATACAAGGGACAACGAGAATGGAAATGGAAACGAGCAAAAGATGGCTGAGATGATTGAGTCGAAGCAGGATGAGGCCCTTCTTTTTTCCTCTGCTGCTCAAGATCACTCAACCTTCTCTAGAGGAATACAGGACTCGGAGAATAACAACCAAAATAGAAATACAATGAGCCTGGCCCATGAAATAGTCTTGGCTGAGATATTATCCTCAGAGTTACAGGAAGAAACCCGAAACTCCCAGAAAACCCAGACTTCATCTATGGGCTCCCAGACGGAAAACAATGACTGCTATCCTCAGGACTGGCTGCTCTCTATAAATCTCGATCTGGCAGCTATGAAAAAATATTTAACAATAACAAATGGGCTGCTCCTGACACTAGTGGAAAATTATTCCCTCCAAGCTAAAGGCTCAGAATCTCATGGTGTTGACCCACCAACCATCCCTCAAGAGTCAGAATATACAAAGCAACCAGCAACCAGCAAGTGCACACAAGGATCATCAGTGGAAAATCATTTATACCAAGGAAAGGACATAGGGTTGTATGTCTCTGTCCCCAAAACTGAATCTCCTACCCAAGTAAATCAAAAGAAGCGAGGTATCAGTAAGAGATCCCATAAGAAGAAAGCTGAAACTAAAAAGAAAAGTAAGAACATAAAAACTACAAGGAAATCTGTCATAAACCGACGTGCATGTAAAGTATGTTGGAAAAGACTATATAAGCTGATTCCAACAAAATCAAAAACAAACTCTAACAAACCTGCTACACACGGCAGCAGAGAGAACAACAGTGTGGATCCAGGAAAAAAGATCCAGCTGAAGTCCTTGAAAGAAACACCATTGCTGCCCAACAAAATAAGTGAGGTAACGGAATCACTACCCGGGTGCTCTATGCTGAAACCTCAAGGACCCATAAATATTAAAGAAGACCCACCCCATACCATTAATTATGGCAGATCTCAAGATGAGCCAGTAGCAGGGCAAGATCTGTCCCAGGATAAAGGATGGAAACTGATACTGGCAGATAGGAAGTTGGCTTTTCTAAACTACCCGAAGCCAAAGGGCTTCCTCACACAGAAAGAACGCTCGGTGCATTTTGTGAATACTTTAGATGATATGCTGCCAGGGAAAATAAAATTAAATGACATTATCTCAGTAGATTTCATATTCTACAATGGATACTCCCTGCGAGTGATTGCCTCCTTCAAAGATCAAAACTTGGCTAAATATATATATAGATTAAGACATTTGCTGTTAAAGAAAAGGATAACGGTAACAAGATATTTTGAAAACAGCACATGTTTGAATTTGTTTTCTGATGATCTTACGACAGCTGAGATAAGATTTACTTGTAAAGCAAAGGAGGAGAGAGGACACTCAAAAGACAAACTGGAACATACTGAGCAAGGGTCCCTGAAACTAAGACAGGAGATGAGACTGCCTAATGAGGGGACTGATAACTTTTATCCAGAAGAAAAGGCATTAATAAATCAGTTTGGATTGTTGCCTTTCCTTGCCCAATCTGAGATCTTGGGAAGATTGGAGACCCTTAGAAATAAGCTAACAGAGATGAATGTTCAGGAAAAAGTAAGAGAGAAAGACCCGGCAACGGACCAATTAAAGAAAGAGAACCTCCTTGAAAAAGCCAAGACAGACCCCATGAAAGATTACTCCTATAATACCTCTGCAACTGCAGAGATAAACCTGTTAACAATAGATCTAACACAGAGCGCAAGGGACAACAACAAACTACCATCTAAGAAGGAAACCATCCCCATGGCAACCATGAAAGACTACCCTTACAATATCTCTGCAGCTGCAGAGATAAATCTGACAGCAACAGATCTAACACAGTGCGTAAGGGACAGCAACAAACTACCATCTAAGAAGGAAACCATCCCTATGACAACTACAACGCGCTCTTGGACTAGCATGAGATACCTGGATGAGGATGAACTTGGTATCAGACAAATAGAACACCCTAAGGTAGATTCGCCAAAAAAAGGAGTACTGATCACTAATGTTAGCACGCTGCACCCTTCAATCGATTCCATTGAGTATCTGGGTGATAATACATCTATGGACATTGCCAAAATGAACAAAATTCAACCAATAAATAAAAAGATAGGCCCTAAAAACCTTTTAAAGGCAAATTGACTAAGATCAACTTTTGGCAAGACAACGTGCAACCTTGCCCTGCTAACTTGGAATATTGCAGGTTGGCAAAAGAGGACTTCTGACCAATCCTTTGCTAAATATATTCAGAGACATGACATTGTGTTTCTCCAGGAGACCTGGAGCACAAGTGAAGTGGAGTTAAATGGCTTTTCTGCGTTCTCCCTCCCAGGTCTCTTAAGTACTAGAGGGGGGCGAGTTAAAGGTGGGTTAGTTACTTTAATCTCAACAAGGCTAAGGGCCATATTTAAAAAACTAGACCCACTAGCCCATCTGGCCACAGCTGTGCAAGTACAGTGGAGAACCCACAGCTTGCTGCTGATTAACGTATACCTACCCCCACAAAGAGAGAAAAGATTGATAAGAAATACCTGGGCTCAGTTAGAACAGTATCTTGACAAACTATCAAATCAATTTCCTGATGCCTCTGTAGTGGTGGCAGGCGACCTAAATGCCAGAACTGGACAATCTGATGAGGCCTTGTATGCCCATTTCCATGAAACAGCCCCCATTATAGAGGAAGCCTACTCAATACCAGCTAGAACCTCAAAGGATAAAGGCTGCAATTATGCCGGCTTATGCCTATTACACTTGGTCAACAAGTTGGACTTGGTTATACTGAATGGCCGTACTGAGGGGGAGAAGGTCGGAGAATTTACATTTATATCTAATAATGGCGCCTCCACAATTGATTATATAATCGTGTCGTATGATCTTCAAAACAAAGTTTTGGAATGCAAAGTGGAGGAGCGCTTAGACAGTGACCATCTGCCATTAAGTGCACTCGTAGTTGCGGGAAAGGATTTATCCTGCGCTGAGAAAATCGAACATTCGAGCCCTACAGCTTTGGAGCTCAGATATTCTCGTATCAGATGGACAGATGAACTGCATAAGGAAATTTCAAGTAGGCTGTGTTCAAAGGAATTCCTCATTAAGAGAGATAACCTTATAACTTCCTCAAGCCATGAATTAAAAATAAATTTATTTCAGGAGTTAATTTCACTCCTTCAAGATTCCCTGAAGGAAAAAAGGAACAGGTCAAGTAGGCAATCCTCAGTATATAAAAACTCCAAACCCTGGTTTGATCAAGAATGTCAGGACATGAAGCTAAACTTACTGAAAAAATACAAGAATTATAGATCTGCCAACCTACCCCAACTCCCCATGGTCTGGTTTGAAGATAAACGAAATTATAAAATCCTGATCAAAAACAAAAAACTCCTGGCACAGAAAAGAGAATGGAAATGCCTAATAGATGCATCCAGAGAGAGAGACTCGGCCACCTTCTGGAGAATGGTAGCAAATGGAGTGCGATCTACCTCCTCAGAAGTGGAGTATACTATACCTGCAGGGACATGGGAGGCATTTTTCCAATCTTCATATTCAGCTCTGCCTTTGACACAGCCACTAACACAGTGTGAGGCAGGTGACGAGTGGCCTCCGGTGTCGGTTGCGGAGGTCAGGAGGCTTATTCAGGCACTCAAACACAGAAAAGCCCCGGGAGCAGATAATATCTCTCCTGAGCTTCTTAAAGCCAATGTTGACTGGTGGGCCCCAGTCCTTGCCAGCCTATTCACCAGCATAGATCAAACAGCAATAATACCAGAGGACTGGGGATTGGCAATCATCGTTCCCATATTCAAGAAAGGCTGTAAACTTGATCCAGCCAATTACAGACCAATCAGTCTCTTAAGCATCATCAGCAAACTCTATGCAACTCACTTACGTGGAAAGTTTGCGGACTGGCTGGAACGGGAGCACATCCTTAAGGAAGCCCAGGCTGGTTTCAGGGCACATAGATCAACTCTAGACCAAGGACTGGTATTGCAACATCTAGTGGAGAAATACACCTCAAAGAAAGGAGGCTCCCTCTATGTAGCCTTTATAGACTTCAAATCAGCTTTCGATTTGATACCCCGGCACAGACTTTGGGAAAAATTAAATGCCACAAACATCGACAGACGTCTTTTGCTTCTCATCCGTAGATTACATGAAAATACTCGGATCCGTGTTAGATGCGACCGTTATGGGAACCTATCAAAGGAAATCCAAAGTTTCCATGGTGTCAAGCAAGGCTGTGTTCTTGCCCCTATTCTATTTAATTTCTATATAAACTCCTTAGTCGGAAAGATGGAGGAAGCAAGTACTCACCCCCCAAACCTAAATAATATACCAATTCCAGTCCTTTTGTACGCAGATGATGCGGCACTTATTTCCTTCTCTTGTGTGGGCCTAAGAAAACTTTTACGAGCTCTTACAGAGTATTGCGAAGCCGAAGACCTAATAATAAATTACACTAAATCAAAAATTATGGTGTTCTCCAAGAGAAAACTCCGACATAAATGGAAAATTAATAACCAACCTATTGAGCAAGTAACATCTTTTAGATACCTTGGAATAATCTTTGATGAGAAGGGATCCTGGTGCCATCAGATTAAGAATTCCATTGCAAATGCGCAAAGATCTTCTAGAGCTATCATAAGATTCTTCTACAGAAAAGGAGGTCAATATGTTCCTGCTGCCTCCCAGGTCTTTGTCGCAAAAATACTTCCACAACTGATGTATGGCACCCAGATATTCAATTGTCAAAAACTTAAGTCCCTGGAATCTGTACAAACTAAATTTTACCGCTCCCTACTAGGGCTACCTACCTGCGTTTCCAACGCAGCCATTAGGCTGGAGGTAGGTCAACTCTCTATAAATGCCAGGATATGGATCTTGAAGATTCACCTCTGGCTAAAACTTATATTTTTCCCAGTGGGAGTGGCTCCATTGACTCTATTAGACCCGTTCCAGTCTAAATGGAGAGTGTCGCTTTATGAAAAATTGAAGGGCCTGGGGCTTTCCTCACAAGAACTTATAGCCTCAGGTTTTGAAAAGGCTAAAAGGATGGTGAGCCAGCGAATAGGAGATGCAGAGCTTCAGGATCATATGAGCAAGATAGATAAATATCCAGCCATCCAAGATTATGGAAAAGGGTTTAATCTAACACCATATTTGCTGGATCTACAAATCGCAAAATACAGGCGGGCGTTTACCCTTACCAGATTTGATGTACTGCCATCTGCCTTACTAAAGGGCAGATACGAGGGCAAACCCTATGCTGAACGAGTTTGCCCATGTGGTCTGAAAGAGGTGGAAACGGCTTTACATGTGTTGCTACACTGCGACCTTTACGGGGATATTAGGTCACTGTTTATCTCCCCCATCGTTCAGAAATTTCCAGGTCGATCTGAACTTCAGCGGCTGAAAATCCTACTAGGAGATAAAAACCCAGAAGTAACACTGAAAGTGGCCAAATTTTCTGCGGCTGCGATCAAGCGGAGGGCATTAGCTGTAAAAAAGTAAAAGACTTGACCCCTGGACAAGCCCCCTTATCTTTTAAGCCTATACATGTATTGCAGTGCATAAATGTGCATATATGTGTGTGTGTGTGTGTGTGTGCATATGTGTTGCTTTTTATGTATAATTTTACAATTTTTTTTTTTTTTTTTTTTTTTTTTTTTTAAATTGACACCATTACTCCCTTTGTAAACTATTGTTGTTCCATGTTTCTCTGGTCTATGACCGTAATAAACTCATTTCCATTTTTGTATGTATGTATGTATGTATGTATTTTTAAAAAACCAACTCCCAGGCGCTTTTGAGTGATTTGACCCTCTTGACTTGGCCTTTCAGCTTCCTTTTCAGGAATCCACTCAGTTTTGAGAAACTTAGTTGTTTACAGCAGTGAATTGGAAAGCAATGCCTGAGTTATTTATTTTTACTATAAAAAGAGGTTCTGTAACAGTTAGTTAGTTAGTTAGTTAGTTAGTTAGTTAGTTAGTTAGTTAGTTAGTAACAGTATTTATGGCCCACTCTTAATTGTATGTATTCAATCCCAGGGTGGGGAGGAAAATAAAAAGATGAACAAACAGAGAATGTACAAAAATTACAAACTTGTATAAACAGGATTAAAAAACAGCAAAATGATTCTATCATATGCTAAGCAAGCAAAACTACAGCAGCAAAAAATAATATTTCCAATTTAACCAAATACCCACATAACAACAAAAAAGATCACGCAAATTGAAATAGATTAAACAACCCCATGGGTTTGGCAACTGTTCCTACTGGAGGATGTATTATTACTAGAGCAGTCAAGTACATCATTTTCCTGTTGCCTAGAATGGACACACAGGGGTCTGTGGCTCCAGACAGGGAGGACTTCCTGTCATACCTGCTCTGGAGCTTCCTCCCCTTTTTGGGACCAGGTAGATGGGCATGACCCTAGCTGACCAAATAAAAAGGCTAGCCATGCAACCATCTCTCTCCTGGTCTTGGACTCTTGCTCTCCTAGCTTCTAAACAGTGCATGGCTCAACCTTCACATAGGATGTAGCCCACAAGCAGAAAGTCTAAGATGTAGCTCAGACTTCTTTCCACTGTAACCACAAGATAAAGCCTGCCTTCAGATTACTGCTGTGAACTGAATGCAAGTAAAAATTTTATAACTTTATTCTTACTTTTAAAGAAGACTGTGTTGTGTTGTTACAGTATTATTTTAAGAGGGCAATAAAGGGGAAACTTGGGACGCAGGTGGCGCTGTGGGTTAAAGCCTCAGCGCCTAGGGCTTGCCGATCGAAAGGTCGGCGGTTCGAATCCCTGCGGCGGGGTGCGCTCCCGCTGCTCGGTCCCAGCGCCTGCCAACCTAGCAGTTCGAAAGCACCTCCGGGTGCAAGTAGATAAATAGGGACCGCTTACCAGCGGGAAGGTAAACGGCGTTTCCGTGTGCGGCTCTGGCTCGCCAGAGCAGCGATGTCACGCTGGCCACGTGACCCGGAAGTGTCTCCGGACAGCGCTGGCCCCCGGCCTCTTGAGTGAGATGGGCGCACAACCCCAGAGTCTGTCAAGACTGGCCCGTACGGGCAGGGGTACCTTTACCTTTACCTAAAGGGGAAACTTACCGGGAACAAGCCAGACTGGACAAGCCAGACCGGATTGCTTAATTACAAATCAACAACTTGCTTCCAATAAGTTGCAAAGGGAATGTGCTCTGCTGTTTACTCACTGGCATGAGTGATGAGGGATAATATCAAAACAATATATCCTCTCCTACCTTCCTTAACATTCCCACACCTAGCCCATATTTCACTTATGGCAGACAAAGTTCCTCCCTCTCAGTAGCAACAGAGCAAAAAACATATGCAAAGGAAAAGAGGGGCTGTCACGGGAAAGACAAAACTGAAAACCTTGCCCTTAGCTCCTTCTCTGTCTTTTTCTCTCTCCATAACATGGAACATTATTTTGTGGTGCCGAAAAAAAGAGCACCATCAGTCTCCTCCTCCAAATGAGAAAGCAAATAAGAAGGAATGGCTTTGTTCCAGGCAGCCTTTGGGGTGCCAAAACACCCCAAATCTATGCCAAAATGTGGGTTTAACTAATTTGTCCTGCGGCCCTTCTCTGCTCATTGCAGCCTTGGGGAAACAGCCATGACCCAGAGGGCTCTTCTTCTTGGCGCAGGGCAACAGAACCAGGTTGTGGCGTGGGGTGGGGGCATGTTAATCCATTTTGCTCTGCTCCCTTTCCTTTGCTAAGCTCTTAATCCCCTCCCTGGCTCTGCTACCTCTGATAGCTGCTCAAGATGCCAAGATGATGGAAAGTCACTCCCCTCTTGGGATCCCTGCCTAAGCCAGCACTGGCTGCTTTGCCCTTTGAATCTCCTGCCACTTGGAGGGGATTAGATGCAATGGCTCGCCAAGCCCTTTGGATATCCTTCCAGACTGAAGCTGGCAAACCCAGCAGCACCAGCACCAGCCCGGACAGGGAGAGTCCGCCGGTCCTTTCCCTGCTGCTGAAGGAGACATCAGGCAGCCTCTGCCTCGTGATCCCCACTTCA
Source organism: Podarcis cretensis (assembly GCF_951804945.1). Classification (NCBI taxonomy): domain Eukaryota; kingdom Metazoa; phylum Chordata; class Lepidosauria; order Squamata; family Lacertidae; genus Podarcis; species Podarcis cretensis. The sequence continues at coordinate 36,976,661 of NC_137177.1, forward strand.
GAGCAGTTGCCAGATAGGGGAGCTGAAGCAAAAGGCAGGAACGGGGGGGGGGGGAGGCCCTTCATAGCCAGCTTTTGCAGGGGACCAGAGAGGCATGATCAGAAGCAGAATATAGACAAAACCAGTGAGGAAAGCTTTTCCACACATGCCACTATGATATGAGAGCTCCAGGGCTACCGCATGGAAGATGGAGCAAGCTTGTTTTCTGCTGCTCCAGAGAGGAGGACCCGAACCCATGAATTCCAGTTACAAGAAAAGAGATTCAGACTAAACATCAGGAAGAACTTTCTGGTGGTAAGTTTGACAGTGGAGGTTTTTAAGCAGTGTTTGAATGGCTGTTGGCCAGGGATTCTTCAGATGCGATTCCTGTACTGCAAGGAATTGGGCTAGATGAATCTTGAAGGCCCTTTCCAACTATACAATTCTATGATTTTATGAGATGCAGAAAGAGGAGGAAACAGCCACTGTGGAATTCCTGCTTCTCTTTTTATTATCATCACTCAGATTTTTTTAAAATTATTTTTTTACACTGCGTTTTCAACCCAGAGGACTATTCTGACAGGTTACCATTAAAACACACACACTCACACACACCTGCAACAACAACATCTAGTCATTATAGAAAACAACTCAGCCTAATAAAACATTACATAGACCCATTTCAGTTTGTGTTCAGACGTGGTTTGTGAACCAAATCAGCCTTTGGGAGATCTTTATTGGGAGAGGGACAGGGGGAGGGGTGACTTTGCTGCTTCTGCTTGATATCTCCATGGTCAGGGACCCTCCAGGAATGGCTCATTTTCAGATGTCGGGTCCTGTTTTACAGTGGTCCCAGTCCTACCTGTAGTGTCAGTTCCAGACCGTAGCATTTGGAGATGTTCCTTGTCTCCCTGGCATTTCTGCCTAAATCTGCAGCTATACCATTTTATTCAGCATATGCAAATGTTGTGTAAATTTATCTCCTCTTTTTTTGGCAATGCATGGGAAGAAGCCAACCTGATCTCAGGAGGTGCTGGTCCCAGCATTCAAGGCCCTGATCCTGATTCCTGTGCTCCATGACAGTTCAGAGCTCAAACACCCTCTACCCAAAGGCATGAAGGCTCAGCAGAACTGGTCCCTTGCTGCTTCACACATCCTCTTCCTTCACCCCTCTAATGCCTGTCTTGTGTTACTAATGAATTGATTTCCCTTCTGCAATAATCCATTAACAGGCAACAGCTAAAAGTGAGGCTGGCAAGAATTATTGTTGTGCAAGAACAGCTCCAAAAGGGGCTTTGGGGAGCAGGAATTTTAATGGGGTATTGACTGAAAATATCCCACCTGATATGCCAAACTGGATCTGGAATGCCTCCATGATGACTCTCTCTCTCTCTCCCTCCCTCCCCCCCTCTCTCTCACACACACACTTGTTCCACCTTTATTAAAGAGAGCTGCAATTAACTGCTCAGCTGATCACTTTAGATTTCAATTAATTTCCATTAGGGGATATAATTGCTTCCCAGAGACAATAATGCCGCACAATACATTCTGCTTTTCCGTTACATTTAAACAGAAATGCTGCAGCCAATTGGAAGAGCCATCTCTTCCTTAGAATCACAGAGTTGGAAGGGACCCCAAGTCCAACCTTCCCCACTCAATTTGAAGCCATAGCTAGGTTAAACGTGCTAGCAGTTTTATTGCTGCACCACAAAGATCTTACTGTTTTGAACCCAATACATTAATGAATGTCATAATCTAGCTAATATTTGGGATATATTCAGAGTGGTAAACACAAAAGGAGATTGTGAGGAACTCCAAAAGGAGCTCTTCAAACGATGTAACTTATTTACTTATAGTTGATGTATAATAACCCCACCTGGTAGTCACTCAAGTAGAACTTCTGTGGCTTATCTTAGCACTTGGGCAGGCTCATACAGGTGATGTGGTTGCTCTGTGCTTCTGCAAAAAGTGCTATTGCTCGCACACACTCATGTGATAATTCTGATAGCAACAGGAAGCCCTGGAAATGTGCTGAGCTGGCAATTTGGACAACTGGGTCAGTCGGATGTAGACCTTTGAAGATCTTCACTGAGGACTTCATGATTCATTCATGAAGCTATGCAAAACCTGCTTCGTCCGTTCGGCAGCTCTTGCCGTTTTGCTGCATGTCTCCTCTGGAAGTCTGAATAATCCACTTGCCAGCACAATCCCTGCCCTATGTCTTCACCACCCAAACGTAAGAGACGCAGTCGCAACCTACACAGTGCATTACATAAGAACAGAGGAAGAGTCTGCTGGGACAGGCCAATGACCCATCTAGACCAGCATCCTACCCCCGCCACAAGATGCCCCAAAGAGATGTCCACCTGCAGGATTTCCATCAACTGGTATTCAGAAGCATTGCTGCTTCTAACTGTGGAAGCAGAGCACCACCATAATGGCTAGCAGCCATCGATAGCCCTCTTCTCCATGTGTAATCTCCGTGTGTATCTGAAGAAGTGTGCATGCACACGAAAGCTCATACCAAGAACTAACTTAGTTGGTCTTTAAGGTGCTACTGGAAGGATTTTTTTTATTTTGTTTTGACTATGGCAGACCAACACGGCTACCTCTCTGTAACCTCTTCTCCATGATTTGTCATTGCAAGCCACCTAGGTTGGTGGCCATCATGGCCTCCTCTGGGAACAAGTCCCATAGTTTAACCATGCACAGCCTGAGAACTGGTGAGCACGGCCTCCTGCGAGGCCTCACCCACCCTTCTGTTGCCCCATCACTTTCACCCAAGAAAACACTGTTTTTCACTGAATCAGAGCAAACGTCAATTGGATTTTCTCTGGATTTATGTTTGCTCTTATTTAGTACTAAATAATGGCTTTTCCAGAGGAAAGCATTGATAGCAAAGGCAAAACTGCTGAGACCCATGTCTAGAAAACATGGGGCAAGCATGCAACCACTCACACCCATGCGTGGGACAAGAGCTTTCAGTTTTCAGGGGCTCCATAAGGGAGAAGGAGACACCCCCTTACCCTCCTTTAGACTCCTCATCTCTCCTGACTGGTTGGGAGTATTATATGAATCGTTAATTCCTAATACCTTGAAAACTGTGCAACGGGCTTTGGATAAGAACAGCTTGATGTTTCAGAAGCAATTCATGATCTAAATTACCAAGTATAAATCACATCTCTGCGATGCTGACAGACTTTTAACAATGATCAACAGCCCTCAGAGGATTGCAGCAGACTTCTGGATTCATATGGAGGCTGAGGAAACTAGGCACAGTGCAGAGTACAGAGACCAATGGTGTGCTCACAGCCTACCTCCCAGCACCAGCGGACCCCACTACCTGCCACCTTAAAAGGACACAACAGCTGCCAGGCTGGGCAATTTACTACCACCACCAAACTTGGCTGCCTCATTGCTCATTCCTTACTCCAAATGGTTTGTGAACAAGCCGAAAAGCCCTGGTCCCAATACTGATCCTCCATCTCAAGGTTGCTTTTAGAGGTGTCCAAGGCTTGGGAGCAGAGCTTAACAGCCCTCTGGCCTACTGTCCAACTGTATCTGGAACTCCAGGGTTATAGTGAGGGCATAAATTATGCCTTCATGCTGCATTAAACTGAGTCCTTTGTCAGTACATTGGTACCTTGATTCTCAAATGTCTTGGTACTCAAACCCAAACACTGCAAACCTGGAAGTAATTGTTCCGGTTTGTGAACTTTTTTCGGAAACTGAACATGCTCTATTTTGAGTGTTACACTGAGTTCTGTCTATTTTTGCTATTTATCTTGCGTTTTTGTTTTTGCGGTTTTTTTGTTTTGTTTTTGTCACTGTGTGGAACCCAGTTCAGCTACTGATTAACTGATTGTATGACTGCAGTACATTGTTTATTGCTTTCATTTTATGGATCAATGGTCTCGTTACATAGTAAAATTCATGTTAAATTGCTGTTTTAGGGGTTGTTTTTAAAAGTTTGGAACGGATTAATCCATTTTGCATTACTTTCTATGGGAAAGCAGGCCTTGGATTTGGAACACTTTGGTTTTGGAACGGACCTCCGGAACGGATTAAGTTTGAGAACCAAGGTACCACTGTAATGGGCTGCCAGGTGCTCCTATGGAGTCTCCAAGAAGAGCAGAGCCATTCTCTGGTGCTTGCCTCCAGAGATGCAAAATCAGAGGTGCCTCTGAACAAGGAGTCCCATGTTGTCCTCATGGGTCATGGCTATTGGGAGCCCTATCCTGCATGAACAGATGTGGGGACTAGAAGCCATGAAGCCAGCCCTCACCTTGGCCCCAGAGCAGGCCTCCTTCAGATGTGAGCTGAAGGTGCTGTGAAAAAGAAACCCCATTTTCCTTTACCTGGGAGTGGGGCCCTTGCATGGCTCTGAAGAGCCACCTGGGCAAAAATGCCTGTTCCTAGCATCTCCAAACTGAGATTTCCAGAACTGTCCTCTGTTGAACCAGGCGTATAAACATTAATTAATTCTAGGGCAAGTAATTAAAAGATGCAAAATATGACCAACACAATTAGATTAGGTGCTCCTACCCCCCACCAGCTTCTAAAAATTAGATGACAGACCTGCCAGGCACAATCAGCAGCAGCCGAGGTCACGAGCCCGTTTCGATGCTTGTCCACCTTTGGCGAAAGTCCCAACCTGCTGGTTTTGCACTACTAATTGCTAATCAAGCAATTTCTCCAAGTTTCTTTTGGAAGAAAGTTCCTGCAGCAACTTAGCCTGGAACTCACAAGGGCCTCACGTGGTCAACAGTCAATTAGTTACAGGCTGTGATAGGTAGATGAAGACAGAGGCCTCCACTGAATGGAAAGTGATGCTTCCAACCATGTAGCATGCCAAAATGTGGGCCCAGGAACCCAGGAAGGGGTTTTCATAAGGCCTTTGGCTGTGGCCTCACTGAACTGAGTGAATGGGTGGTAAAATGGCAAAGGAGCCTCAACAGAAACAAGTGTGAAGTGATGCATGTTGGGGCAAGTAATAATAATAATAATAATAATAATAATAATAATAATAATTTCCCATATACCCTCATGAAAACTGAACTGGTGGTGGTAGATCAGAAACAAGGCCTTGGGGCTGTAGCGGGTAGCTTGTTAAAAGATGTTGAGCCAGTGTGCAGCAGCTGTGGCAAAGGCAGATTCCATGCTAGGGATCATTAGGAAAGGGGTTGAAAATTAAACTGCAGGTATCTAATGCCATTATAGAAATATGTGGTGTGACCACACATGGAATACTGTGTACAGTTCTGGTTGCCTCTGAAAGAGCTGGAAAAGGTTTAGCAACTAAAATGATCAGGTAGTTGGTGCAAGTCCCCTTAAAAGGAGATGAGACAACATTTGGGGGAGTTTTTAGTTTAGGGGGGGAAAGGAAATGAGAAGTTAGAGAACATGATGGAGGCACATTAAACTATAGATCATGTGGAGTCACTGGACCGAAAGAAGTTTTCCCTAGTCTTTTCACAATGCTGGAACTTGGGACCATGCAATGAAGCTGTATGTTGGCAGATCTAGGACAAAAGAAGGAACTTATTCACACGACAATGGAACTCTCTCCCACAGGAGGCAGTGATGGCCACCAACTTGGGTGGCTTTAAAAGAGGATTAGACAAATTCATGAAGGCCACTAGCCAGGATGGCTACATTCTCCCTTCATTGTCATGGTGCCTCTGAATACCGGTTATTTATTAAATTTCAGTTGCTGGGAGCTGTAAGAGATGTACTGAGGTCCTGCTTGCAGGCTTCTCTTTCGAGCATCTGTCTGGCCACTGTGAGACCAGGAAGCTGGACTAGATGGGGCCCCTTTGGCCTGTTTCTTATGTTCTTAATATAGATCACTGTGGAAAGCTTCATTCATCTCTGGTGTGCCTTTAGAAGAACATCTGACAAATGAAACTCAATTAACTACAGAGTAATTATGCTTCCATTGTGCCCGTGCTCATTCTTATCACTTGGCTAATAGCTTTGATCCCCATGCTGGAAGTGAGCATCCTTAGAGAGCTTGTTTGAGCCACTGAGCAGAGAGAGGAGGGGGAAGCAGCCTGGCCAAATTCAGGGAGGGGGAAGCAGGACACAGAGAAAAAGACATTCCATACCCTCCTCCTCTAGTGATGTGGCCTTTGCCACAACATCACTCCTGGATCAGTCTCATGCAGAGTTGGAGGGTACCTTGTAGGCCAGATGGAGAGCAATGCAGCTCACTGTTCAAGGTGGCTGTCCCTTCCCTCTTAGGAGCCCTCTAGACTAGAGAGAGAGGTCCGCACTAGGGAGGTAAGGATCTGTCATTTGTGGATCTCTTAAATTCAGCAACTATTTGCAGCTTTAAAAAAGATCCTCATGAAAATTATTCAGCATTTTGGTGTGGATTCTTCTTAGCAAGCTACCATCGGCAATACTACAGGGGAGATTCCATCCGCAGAGAGACTATGCCCCTGTGGACAGAGCCATATAGAATCAGTCTGACTCTAGCAGGTTCTTTTGCACAGCCCCTTGTATCAGACAATTTGATTACCGCAAGTTCATTGATCAGTTCTTTGTTAACAGGGAGTGACAGTCAGGTGAATGTAAGGTGGCCTTTCTAACATTTAACCGGGATGGGGATCTACAACACACAATGAGGATTTGTGAATGTTATGTACAGTACAACAGTATTTCAGTTGTTACATGCAGGTTTTGATTGCGGGATTTTATTGTACCGAACCTTTCAGGATTTTGTCTATATGCTGATCAAGGGTTGAGATTGGAATTGAAGTTCAGAAGGGCAAGTTGTGGGGCAAATGCTTGGATGGAGCATTTAAAGAGTGCTTCAAAAACATCAGTCCAAAATTTGGATGCCAGGGGGCACTCCCACCATAAGTGGGAAAATGTCCCCCCCTACTGTAACTGAGCTACAATGGGGGGGGGCTCTTTGATGTCATATGAGGCAGCTGCCCAGAATTGGAAAGCAATTTGTGAGCCCTCGAGGAGCAGGCAGGCAAGACATTTCCCATTAAAATGTAAATGCTGCTAAGTTGCCTTGGCTTCTCTTTCCCTCCACAGAAAAGAGAAAATGAGCAGGGAAGTGCTGGTTTCTCTCCAGCTCCCATCAATGCGATCTCCTTTCCTGTCCTGCGCTAACTAGCAAAGGCCACCTTGGAGGTGCCTCCTGACAATTAACCTCAGATTGATGCTGACAGTGGGATGGCTGAGCAGCCAGCTTAGTTAAGAGGAGTCATTTCCAAAAGGAGCAGAGCTGCCTCTGCCTCCAGCCCCAGGGCACTCCATCCCTGCCATTGCAAGGGATCAAAGCAAAGTGATTCCCAGGATTACTCCTCCTTCCTTGAGCTGCACCCAGCTGCTTGCTTACAGAATCTGGAGCCCACAGACACCAGCAGTCCCCGGAAGCACAGCAAGCGGTCCATGAAGCCCTCTTTGCTTGCCCACAGCCTTTTATTCCATCCCTATCAGGTGGGGCAGTCCAGCCTGCAGAGAAGAAAAGATGGCAAAGGAGTGGGGGCATTGAGGGGAGGGGAGATGGGCAGTGTGGTGCAGTGGTTAGAGTGTCAGACTAGGACCTGGGAGGCCAGGATTGAAAATTCCACTCAGCCATGAAGCTCACTGGGTAACCTTGGGCCAGTCTCTGCCTTTTGCCCTAGCCTACTTTACAGGGTTGTTGTAGGGATTAAATGGGGAAACAGAGATCCACATACAACACCTTGAGCTCCTTGAGGGAGGGAGAGGAGGGTATAAATGCAACAAATGAATAAATAATAATTTCCTGGAGTCGTAGGCTCCTCCAAGGTCTTCCTCCCATTCCTTCACTTTAAACAAAATGAAAAGAAACTCTAACCAAGTCTGACAAAGTGTTCTGTGCGATTCCAAAGTTCTAATTCACATAAGCCACTTTTAATGAAGTTACTACTTTACTTTCCCTACAGTCACCAAACAAAAGATGCAGAATTTCTGAGCTGTTGAAGAGGTCAGGCTCCCAGAAGTCAGCCAGATGTGAACCTGCCCTGCTCTTAAAGAAGGCAGAAGACCAAGCAAGAGAAGCCTCCTTCTCCCCCACACCCCCTCCTGCATCTGTCTACAATCACTGCAGAGAGAGCAAGCCATTGGGGTTAGGGGCTTGGTACCTCCAAATGAAGGCATTTGAGAGATTTGAGGTGAGGGGAATGGCAACTGAAGTGATCTGTGGACAGTTTGACATTCCTGTAATATATATATATATCTCATTGCATGTAAGTGCTCATGTTGCACGGCTATTATATTGTACTTGCAATGTAAAGTGCCCAGTAGCCTTTTCACAAAGGGGCATCTATACATGTCTTAATCGGTCATCAATTAAATGTGGTGCTGGGGGGGGGGAGGAGATCCAACAAGTCACACCTGGGCTGCTAGCTCCCCACCTTTGCTCCATGGGCCCAGTTTATACCTTCCTTATTCACAAAGGCCCATGGATGCCCTCCCACCTCATCTTTTGGTCATATAAGGACGAATGTAAGTCAAGCAGACTCCTAGTCAGAAATGAAATAAAATGTAGTCAACCTTAGCTTAGACAAGGGAAGGGAATGCGGCTTTTCACAAAAGGGAACAGGGGTCAAGCAGCTGCACATGCTGTGATTTCCTCCATAAAAGCAGGCAGAAGTGTTAACTCTTCCCAAATCCTAGATTAATTCTGTGGCAACCCCTTCCTCTGATGTGACCTTGATGAGCAAAGTGTCAGAGAAGAGTTGTGGGCTGGTTGCATGTAGGACAGCAAGCATGAATCTAGATTAATTTTCCTGTAGCTGACGGTTAAAAGTTGTTAAGTTGGGAGTGCATAATCACCCCCCCCCAATACACACACATTTGTGCTCCCCCATACTCTACACAATCACAATTTGACAAGCACTTTCTTGAGGAGAGGAGGGTGCCTGGGTGGCAGCTGACATTTCACTCACTCTGTGAGGCGAGCTAAGCTGAGCTGAAGAAGCAATGCACCTGCATTGAGGCACCGTGAAAGCTAGTATTTGCAGAATGGCCCAGTACCAGCTGGAGGATGCAGTGATTCATTAATCTGTGCATCTTTGGGGAACCATAGAATTGTAGATCAAATGCATCCATTCTTAAGGAAATTAGCCCTGAGTGCTCACTGGAAGGACAGATCGTGAAGGTGAGGCTCCAATACTTTGGCCACCTCATGAGAAGAGAAGACTCCCTGGAAAAGACCCTGATGTTGGGAAAGATTGAGGGCAGCACAAGGAGAAGGGGACGACAGAGGACGAGATGGTTGGACAGTGTTCTCGAAGCTACAAACATGAGTCTGACCAAACTGCGGGAGGCAGCGGAAGACAGAAGTGCCTGGCATGCTCTGGTCCATGGGGTCACAAAGAGTCGGACACATGTCCAGAGGAGGGCAACCAAAATGGTCAAAGGCCTGGAAACGATGCCTTATGAGGAATGGCTAAGGGAGCTGGGCATGTTTAGCCTGGAGAAGAGGAGGTTAAGGGGTGATATGATAGCCATGTTCAAATATATAAAAGGATGTGTAGCAGGAACCCCCTGTAGTAAAGTTAGTCTTATTTAGAAAATTATTCTTTGGTCAAGTAAGGTGAGTGAAGCCTTGTGGGAATTTCATCAGCCACAAGGACCCTGGGAAAGAAGTTGTGTATCTTTAAACTCTAGACTAGATGGCTCCTTAGCTGAAAGCTTTATTGGAACCAAGGAAGCCTCGATTTAATGAAAAGATCTAACACCTGAGTCTGAGGGTGTAAACATCCCCCCCTCAGTGATGCTATCTGTCCTTGAATTGCTTGGGGATGTGTCTCTGGCTAATTTCCACGGAAGGGAGGAACCCCTTTGATTTAAAGTTTGGATTTCAAATTGGCCCAGCTGTCAAGAAGTAAATTGATTGACCAGCAAGCCGGTCATTGGTGTATTCAAAAATAATTTGAGTCTTATGATTGGCTTGAAAGTTACGACGCTAAGTGCGAACTGTGAATAAAAGATCAGGGAATTGTCTTGATCTTTGCTCTTTGCTTTCGGTCTATGCCATCGCTCTGCAATTCGCAAAGATGCCCGGCTCTATTGTTCCATCCTAATAGCCGTCGTTTCGTCCTTTGAAATGGAGATCTTCAAAAGCCTTCAACTTGCAGAGTCCTAAAGATTTCAGCTATCCTATTGTGTGTTAGAGCTTGTGAGTATGTATAGCTAGTTATACTATGTACCTTTGTTATTTTCTTATCAGTAACGTTCAAAAGAGTGCCTGCTACTCTAGCATGTTTTTTATCTTATTTTTAAAATAAACCTTTTAAGAATGAAATTGTTTTAGTTTGTGTGCCTTTCCGGAGGGAATAGCTAAGTCCTAGCCTCACGCTTGGTTACACTCTACCGTAGAACTTCTGCCTGCAAGTCTGTGGATGCAGCTTGCGGAACAGGGGGACAGCCAGGTTAAACGGGTCACAGCCTTCTCCCTGGGTTGTGATTCTGGGTCCCCTGGACAAGAGGGAGTGGTGGCAGCCCTACCGGGTCGTGTTTGTTCTGTTTTGGAAAAAGTAATTAGCCCGCCAACCTTGCCCTGGGCGTCCTAGTCTGGCCGGAGAGCAGAGACAGGAGACGGGAGGGGCAAGCGGTTGGGGGTGAACATTACTACACCCCCCCCACCCCAATCATTCTGTTTGTACAAACTTCACACACACTCACACTCACGCACTGCATGCGCTATGCTTCTGTTATAAATTCATAGAAAATCAACCATACATTGGATTTGCACTGTTCCACTTTTATTTTGCTCCATGAGGGAAGGACTACAGAAGGGGGCAGGTTTGATACAGGGCAGCCATAATCCCTTCAGCGTCCCAGCACATACACAGGTGCCCTGCCCAGTTGCTATGCCAACCCTGATGGTCCCAGACAGAAGACAATCAAGATCACAAAGAACTTGCATATGGGAGTGGATTCAGCATGGACTGAAACAAAGGACACTGATCAGATCTTCCCTCAGGGGGCAGGAAACTGCAAACTCCCCTTTGTCTCCTGGAAGTTCCTGGAAGTGACTCATGGGGAGGGGGAAAGGAGGAACCAGCCAGGTGACAAGACACTCAGGTTACCACCAACTCCTCCCTCAACCCCTCCTTTCTGTAATGTATGCATGATGTTACCACCACAACTCTTCCCTCAACCCCTCCTTTCTGTAATGTATGCATGATGTTTCTGGGGGTGGGCTAGACCTAGAGGAGGGGAATTTCAAAAGTTTTTATAAGACCTTGCACACTATTCTTCTGGGTCTTTCCTCTCACCTGCAAGTGAGGGGAGCACCCTGTCGCGACAGTCTTTCTTCAGTAAAGACCAAGCCTACAGGCTGCTGATTTGCTCCAATTTACTCTGGTTGGTGTCTTTACTTTTTGTCCAAGGGAGCCCTCAGATTTTTCCGGTAACAGATGTCACATAGAGGAGGGAGAAAGGTTGTTTTCTGCTGCTCCAGAGAAGCGGACACGGAGCAATGGTTCCAAACTACAAGAAAGAAGATTCCACCTAAACATTAGGAAGAACTTCCTGACAGTAAGAGCTGTTCGACAGTGGAATTTGCTGCCAAGGAGTGTGGTGGAGTCTCCTTCTTTGGAGGTCTTTAAGCAGAGGCTTGACAACCATATGTCAGGAGTGCTCTGATGGTGTTTCCTGCTTGGCAGGGGGTTGGACTCGATGGCCCTTGTGGTCTCTTCCAACTCTATGATTCTATGATTCTATGACTAAACGACTAAACAACAGAATTGTAGAGTTGGAAGGTAGTCCCAACCCCCTGCAATGCAGGAATATGCAGGTGGCCCATATAGGGATTGAACCTGCAACCTTGGCATTATCAGCAACACGCTCTAACCAACTGAGCTAACAAGTTTCTCACTAGTCAGGAAAGTCTCAGGCTTGCCCCCTTCCTGCTTCCTGTTATGCAGCAAATGGAAAGGCCATATTCCGCTTCTAGAAAGAGTTGAACATTTTCTTGATGTGCCTCTTGCGGGACAGCACTGGATGGAGGGGCAGCAAGGCATTCCATGAGGCAAGCAGAATCCCTGGCACTTTGGGGAGGGGGGGGACTTGCTATTTCCTGTCTTCTCTCCCCACAGTGGTAAAGTGCCATCTGCTGCCCATCTACCAAACTGCATCCAACAGGAAGATACGCCTCCACCAGCATCTACTGTCTTTTGTCTAGTGCAGCGGCAAAGTGGGTTGCCTAAGGGGCTTTTAAGAGGAAGGGGATATTAAAGACTACTAGACTTTGAAAAGCTGGTATCACTGGATCAAGTTCATCAACTTCATTGAATTATTTAAACTAAATAGTTTTAATTGGATTTTGAATAAATGTGCAACTAATTGTTACGGCTTTAAACTTTGATTCCATTGTTGATTTCTTCAGCTTGTGCAAACCACTATTCTGAATGCTTTTATAGGGTAGGGTAGTAGGTACTGGGGGGGGGGGAATTATGGAACCAAGGAAGCAATAGCCTGGAAATGTTTGGGAACCACTAATCCGGTGAACTCTGCTTATCATGTAAACTGAGGTCCAGAACTAGAAGAACAATGGAGTAGGCAGAGGATGAGCAACAGCGCCACCCAGCAGGCATTCATCTGGCAGGGACTCCCTTGTGAGAACAGAACAGAGCCCCACCGCATACAGAATGGCAGTGGTAAGGCTCAGGTTTCCCTGGCCACCAGCCTCAAAGGGAGTGGCCGGTGAGAGAGACCTGTGCAGAAGATTCCCACTACAGCAGACCTGTATCACAAGATCTGGCAGAGGATGCTCTCTCCAATATCATGCAGGGAAACCGATAGGGTGTGACTCCCCCAGCAGTCCAACTCCAGTTGGCTTTCCTCCACTGGCATTTCCAGTTCTTTGCATGTAATGCAAGGCTGCCAGGGCACTCATTCAGCTGAGCCCAAGCACCACACCCTGTAATTCATCCCTGGAAAGACCCAGACTGATACCTTGCTCCTCCTCAGCCCAAGCAAGTCATATTTCTTCAGAGTATCTCATCACCCCTGGAGTACAGGGAACTCCTCCTTACACGAAGACACTCCCTTCTAGTCTCTTGTAGGGGCAACTAACGGGGGGAGGCAACTAGCAGCGCTCCTCAGTGACTGAACTGGGATATAAATGTTCCAGTGGTCCTCAAGCTCCTCTAAGCTGAAGAATAACCATGCAAAGAATTGGAACCTATGGGCAGACAGTGTTGATATTTTTGCAGAGGGGTCACACATGCTGTCAGTTGACTGCCCACCAGCAATCCAGCCACTGCATTCTGCACCAGCTAGAGCTTTAGGACCAGACTTCAGGTGGTGCCAGAAGGAACAGGCAGCGTCGGACCGTATGCCGGCACAACCCAGTGTGTGTGTGCGGGGCGCGCCCCCGAAGGGCGCGGAGGGCACCCTCCACGCGCCGCAGTTCAGGGTTAGGAGTAGGGCGGGGAGCTGCCAAGGTGGGTGGACGGCAGAATTGTCGCCGACTTTCCTGCTCTTCTCCCCCAGGTCAGGCCTGATCTGGGGGGCGGAGCTGCACCAGGCACAAGCGCCGCAGCCAAGGCGCAGCTCCTTCTGGCACGGAGCCAGGCTCCAATGAAGGAGCCTGTTGTGGGGGCGACTGTTTGCGCCCCCATTCAAAACTGCGCCTGGGGCCACGGCTCCCCCTTCCCCCACGCTACGCCTCTGGGAACAAGAGATTTGCTATCCTGCGGTCTGTCAATGCACTGTCCAAGGCAGAGGAGCTCTCCAGCTGAAGAATCGACTTGCAATCCTCCACTTGTGTTTTGCCCTCTTCTTGGGGCTATCATTTCCCCGCTTTTTTTTTTTTAAGCATGTACCCTCACACCGCCTGCTGTTCTTGAGAAGAGCAGGCTGCACCTCTCTCTCTCTCTCTCTCTCTCTCGCAGCGCACCCACGTGAATGCAGAAGACCCAAGTAGGGATAGGGAGCACCTGTCAGCCAGCACCACCAAGACTGAGCTAGATGGCTCAACGGCAGATAGAGGCTTGCTGGGCTCCTCTGGCGACTTAGGTCTGGGCACAGCAGCCCAATATGGCTTATACAGTTCTAACGGGTACCCTTCCTGGTGCAGGGGAGCTCTCTGTTCAACATTTCGGTCATCGCTGCAATAACTGCCATCAGCCCTTCTTTCCGCGGCTCGCCGCCTGCCCAGTCCTCTCCCTCGTGAGAAAAGACGCCCGTGCCTGGAATAGGAGCTGCCGTGCCTTGACCCAGGCCCAGCGCAGTCTGGCTGGACAATGAGAGGTTAACGCCGGCCTCCTCCCCCCGCCCCTATGCATGGACCGTACCATCCAACGGCCGGGAGCGGGGGAAGAGTGCGCGTCGCCCGGCCTGCAGCCCGTTGGGCTCTTCCGCCTGGGAGGGCAGGGCGGGAGGCAGACGGGCCCAAGTGCCGCGCCGGCGCCTCGCCTGGGCCGTTAGCGGGGAGGCTGCCCGCCCGGGCCGGCAGCAGCTGGGGCTCGGGGCCGGGATGGTGCGCCTGCGCCGCCGCGCCTGCCTGGCGCTCTTCCTCTGCGCGCTCTTCGTCCTGGGCGCCCTCCTGGCGCTGCGCACCCTCAAGCCCCCACCCGACGACCCCCGGCGCCGCCGCTTCCCGGGGCCCTGGCCCGAGGAGAAAGAGGCCAAGGAGGCCCCCGCCCGAGCCGACTCCCCCGCGCCCCCGCTCGGGGCGCAGCCCCCGCCCGACCGGGACGCCCCGTCCGTCTCCTCCTCGCTGCACGTCTTCTACTACACGTGGTATGGGACGCCGCGCTTCGACAGCCGCTACCTCCACTGGGACCACGTGATGGTGCCCCACTGGGACCCCAAAATCTCGGCCAGCTACCCGAAAGGCCGCCACAGCCCCCCCGAGGACATCGGAGCCAGCTTCTACCCGGCCCTTGGGCCCTACAGCTCCCGCGACCCGGCAGTCCTGGAGGAGCACATGCGCCAGCTCCGCGCCGCCGCCATCGGTCAGTGAGGGCGCGTCCCCAGCCGACCGCGGGGTAGGGGTGCGGAGAGGAAGGAGGCCGGGGGAGGGGTGGCAGACTGGCCGGGCTGGCGATCGAGAGGCCGAGCACCCTACAAGTCCCCGAGCCCCGCTCAGAAGCTGCCCCATAAAGCCCCTCGTCGCCCCTTGAATCAGCGGCTGCTGAAATCTCTGGGAGCATCCAAGGCCGCAAAATGTCCCTCATACCACAGAGGGGAAGCCCAGAGATGGATAACAGCCTCCCCTGCCAGCAACTCGTCTAGCTTTGGCGGGTGGGAGGGGGGGTTGGAAATGCCATCTGCGCTAGCGGCATCCAAAGCCAAAGACCTTTCTTTTTTTCCTCTGGGGTTTCCAGGCAACCCCAAGAGGCTGGAGTCTGAAATTTCAGCATCTGGACCTCAGATGAAATTTCAGCACTGGCTTGTCCTGGACAGCTCCTCCCCCATCACCACTTTTGCTGCAGAGGCCAGATGTCTTGCTATTGGCAGGCACGGAACAAGGGTTCAGGAAAGAGAGCCTACCGAGTCAGAGCCAAATATTCTGTTCTCACAAGAGCCAATCATATGCCTGTGGGAAACTGCAAGCAGGATCTGGGGGCAACTGCTATACAGGACAACCGCTATAAGCAAGCATAGCTTGCCTCCAGCTGTGATGCCTCCATGGTTAGCAATCAATAACCTTCTCCCTGAATTTGTCTCAACCTCTTTTAAAGCCATTCAAGTTGGTGGCCATCACTGCAGCCTGTGGGAGGGAGTTCCATAGTTTCTATGCATCAAGTGAAGAAGGGGCAGGTTAGTTCTTTGAGGGGTGGGGGCTGGTAGGTGCAATGGTTTCGACAATCTTTTTGGCCTAGCAGGCTTTCAGCACCCATATTTAAGGGGGGCATCATCATCTTCAGATTGTAAAGCAGCCAGATGCTGAAGGCAGTCTTAGCTCCTGCAGGTGGGCACAATCCTCTCTGTCTCTGCAGGAGTCATGGTTCTGTCCTGGTACCCCCCTGGCCTAGCAGATGACAACGGTGAACCCTCTGAGAGCCTGGTGCCCTTCATATTGGACGCCGCACACAGATACGCAATCCAGGTGCCTGTTGTTGCCACTGCTTGGGGCTATTAGGCGAGTTTTATGACAGCTGCTTCCAACTATGTGGCAGCCAGGGTTGGTGGGGGTTCCACTCATAAGTAGTCATCCACAGTGCAAAGGGGAACTACAGGGGGTCCCTGTTAATTGGTTAGCTTCTCCCTGCTTGAAGCCTTGTAACGGGGTGGCGAAATCTGGAAGTTCATGGAATAAAAATACAGTGGTACCTCGGGATGCGAACGGGATCCGTTCCGGAGCCCCATTCACATCCTGAATAGAACATAAGTCACAACGGCACGTCTGCGTGTGCGGTGTTTTGCCGCTTCTGCGCATGCGCGTGACATCATTTTGAGCGTCTGCGCATGCGCGAGCGGCAAAACCCGGAAGTAATGCGCTCTGTTACTTCCGGCTTGCTGCGGAGCGCAACCCGAAAGTGCTCAACCTGAAGCACATTCAACCCGAGGTATGACTGTAGTATTACAGAGCCATGCCTGCCTGTGACAGTTCAGTCTTTTCTCTCTCCACCCCCAAAACTGATTTTGATACATAAGAAGGAACAAAAATGGAGGGAAAGAATGAATCTTACATGGCAGGTGGCTGTCCAACTTCTGTTTAAAAACCTCCAGTGAAGGAGAGTCCACCACCTTCCTTTAACAACTTTTAACTGTTGTGGTGAAGGGATAGGACTAATGTAGGTGGGAGTGGGGGTGGGAGATTACTCCTGCAGTTGCTGCTGCCCACTGACTGTGTGGCTGGGGGTGCTGCACAACTGCTGCTGCCCCGTGTTCCTTTTCTGCAGGTCACCTTCCACATACAGCCATATAAAGGGCGCGACGACAACACTCTGCACAGCAATGTGAAATATATCATAGACAAGTAAGTACAGTACTCAGAGGCCCAAAGATGACAACAGCCAGAGTCCAAATGACAAGAAAGTGGCCAATTTGGAAAGCAAAGGGTTAAAAAGATAGGAGAGGCCATTCCTACCCTTGAGAGGCTTGGGTAGAACAAAGGGCCACTTTTGCCTGTGTGAAACCCAAGAACACAGGGCTGAAGGTGAGCGTTGCTTATTTAATAAATTAAGAGTGTTTAAACTGTAAGTTTTAAATGCTTATTGAATTTGTGGCAATCTGCTCTTTTGGCTGGAGAAAAATGGCCCGCATATGAAAACCTAAAAACCTTCAGATACTGGTGATGCAGTCAGCCTGCTGGGCTGGCTGGAAGGGGGAGAAGCTGGCTCTTTGCTCAGTATTTGCTCTTTGCTCCCTGTCAAAGGACCCCAGTGCTGGAGAGCTCAGCTTTCACTGGGTATCTGTTGGCAGACAGGGAATCAGAGAAACTGGAAGCGAAGAGTGTGCTGATGCAACATTCAGAGCAGGGAAAAACCAGGCAACCTGCCTTCTCTGCTAAGAGCAGGACCAAGTTTCTCTAGGCTGCTTGTGGACTTATAAGGCCAAATGTGGGGCATTAAACAGCCTATTATCTTGGCAGGTACGGAACACATGATGCTTTCTACAGATACAAGACCAGCACGGGCCGGAGGCTGCCTTTATTTTATATTTATGACTCGTACCTTACGCCACCCGAAGCATGGGCAAACCTGCTCACCCCTTCCGGCTCCCACTCTCTCCGCAACACCCCCTATGACGCCGTCTTCATCGCCCTGCTGGTGGAGGAGGGGCACAAGCATGACATCCTCTCCGCCGGCTACGACGGGCTCTACACCTACTTTGCCTCCAACGGCTTCTCCTACGGCTCCTCCCACCAGAACTGGAAAGCCATCAAGGCCTTCTGTGACTCCAACAACCTCCTCTTCATCCCCAGCGTGGGCCCTGGTTACATCGACACCAGCATCCGCCCCTGGAACAACCACAACACACGGAACAGGGTAAACGGCAAGTACTATGAGACGGCCCTGCAGGCCGCCCTCATGGTGCGCCCGGAGATAGTCTCCATCACGTCCTTCAATGAATGGCACGAAGGCACCCAGATCGAGAAGGCCACGCCGAAGAAGACCCTGACCCGGCTCTACTTGGACTACTTGCCCCACCAGCCGGACATGTACCTGGAACTAACCCGTAGGTGGGCAGAGCACTACAGCAAAGAAAAAGAGCAGTGGCTCATGTGAGAAAGCTGTGGAAGGTTGATTCTCCTGGGCACGAAGAGACCCAGAGAGAAGCTGGTAACCATTCAGGTGGAGGAAGCTGCTCTCAGAGCTGTAAGTTTCTGGAACCTGGGTGAAGAGGGATGAGCTGCGTTTCATGTTGAAATACCTCTTGAGAGGTTTGCTGTGCTCCTGCAGGGCAGCACACCGATATACGACTGTGCAAAACTCCGCAGATATAGTTGGGCTAGTGCTCTTGCAATCCTCCTCACTCCAAGCCCTCAGCTTTCCTTAAAAGAATAAATCTCTTTGCCTGCTGCAAGCCAAGAGGACAATTCATTTCAAATCTGAGTTCTGCAGGAGGTGCTAAACTAAACAGCACATCCCTGTTGCTATTCAGTTCCAGGGATATTTATTCCTTCTCTGCTGCCACTGCTACTTAGACCTCTACCCTGTTGCTGCTCCCAGCAAACATAACCTGATGGAGCCCTACCCTTATTAAAAAAACAAAACCTAGACAATTTGTGTTTGCAGGAAAGTTCTCAGAAACCACATGCTGTATTATGTCTTTGGAATTCCAATGATCAGAAATGCACCCAGTCTTGCAATAAAACAAGAACCTCACTGGTGTTGGCATTTATTCCTTCAAGACAGGCAGCAAGAACAGAAAAAGTGATGCTCCAGTGACCTAATGGGGCGTGGAGTTTTGGTGTTTGCTTCAAATGGAGACTGCTCCTTAATAGCTTGTTGCAGACTTTGTGGAGTGAGTTGTGCTGTACTCCATCCTATGAATAGTTTGGGGGCTGGGCTGGGCTGGGCTGGGCTGAAAAGACGAGCAAGTGTGTTGTTTGGGCCCCATGCCTGCAGTTCAGGCAAAGTTACTAAGTGAACTCTACAGTGGTTGCATGGGGAAAATGAGCTAGATTCTCATTTTACCATTAATCCTACACCACTAGGATTATCAATACTGCATGTCACCCTCCAATAGGTAATTTCCCCCCAGTCTTAGAATTCCCCACCTTCCGCATACTAAAGAACATGGAGGCTAACATGCATTAGGTTTCCATTTTAATGATATTGGTCAAAAACGCAGCCTGTTGCTTGCCTGTCAGTGGCTGGTCTGGTCTCTGTTTTCAGTAGAGCTGGGTTCAAGGCAGTTTGGTCCTCCCTGGTCACAGGCAAGCTCCACCTACCAGGGCCCCTCAGAATGCATCTTCCTGCTTTTCTATACACTCCATGATTGTCAGCTGCACTGTCTTGTTCAAATGCTTCAACCCCTCCAGGCCAAGTGTTCAAGGGATAGAGAGGACAGATTTCCTAAAAGGGAGGGATACTTAGGCACAAAAGTGTGTGCCCCTCCCTAAATCTGAAAGGAAATGCCAGGAAGGAGAAAATACTTCGCCCCCAGCAGGGCCAGATCCTTCTGGAGTCACAGATGTCAACTGGGAAAGGAGGGGAGGCTCCCTTTGCACCCAAGAAGGGCAGAGTTATACTTTCCAGGACAAGGCTCTTGTAAACAGCTTCCTGATATGTCACACATCATCTACTTGCCCAGAGACTGTGTGAGTTGACCACATATAGGCAGATCAGCTGTCAGGCCATACTTGACTGCCAGGATCTCAACGGTCTGAATAAGTGCACTGCAGAAAAGAAAAGAAGGAGTAAGATGCTGGGGACAAGATCTGCATTGTTTACAGCTTAATATTCTTGAAAGCTAATTTAGCATCATCCGTGTGTTAAATACAAAGTCAAAATAGGAGGTTTGACCCAATTCACAAGGCACTCCACCTGCAGGAGTAAGCAGGTGTGCTTCTTGGAATCATTTGCAGCAGGAGCCAGCCTCCTTTAGGACCACCACCACACACACCCCAAGGACCACTGTCCTAGGGCTAAATAGTTCCATCCTATTCAGAGGAAGACAACTCTGCAGCCTACAAATGCCACTCAGGTGGAGAGGAGGCTGTGTGAGGCTTACCATCCTCCCCGGATGATCTTGAACTTGCCAGGAACAGAAAGGTCAATCACGGTAGAGCCTAGGCGGGACTCTGGTCTATGGATGTCCCCAGTGGGGCCCCCATCAATTACAAGTGACAGGTGAGGCCAGAGTTCTTGGAACTCCTGAAATATAAAAGAAGAGCGTAAGAGCTTAGCAGGCTCCTGAGCCAGTGTGCACCACAAGATGCTAATAGCCAACAACCACAGAGAAAAGGGTACCATAAGCTCCTGCTTAGACACACAGTGGCTTTACCCTCTGAGAGGAGCAAGCCAATTAAAACAAAATGGAACATAATGCCCTTCCCTGGGGACTTGGAGAGCCCCCAGGCTTCCATTATCATCCCGTCCTACAGGTTTCAAGCAGCCCTTACCGTGACTGTGAGGGAGCTCGCCCCCTGACTGATGTTTGCGCTTGTTAAGGCCAGAGGGCCAGCACACTCCCTGGCCAGCTCCCTGATGAACCAGTGACTGGGGATGCGGACACCAACTAACTGTGACAAAAGCAGGGTGGGGGAGAGGAAGAGATGAATGAGTACCACTACTTACTTTTAGCTTTTATGTATATATAGTTTTAAAAGGCAAGATATTTATACATGCATGTATATGAAAGCATGCATACATATACAGTATATGCCCCACTTTCCACTGCACAACAGCATTCAGGATAGCTTACAGTGAAGTCCAACACAAGTTAAATTCAGTAAAAAAAAAAAGTAAGAGGGCAGGTGTAGCAAATAAGACAAGAAGTTCATCTACCAAAACACAGGAAACCCCTTAACACACTAAATTAAATGCCTGCTGGAATAAGAATATAAAAAGGCTAGGCAACAGAAAGGGGGATCAACAAATTTCCTAATGCACAGACACAGAGAAAATCCTAAGTAGTCAGGCCTCCACTACTACCACCAGGTCATGAAGAGCATCCCTAGCAGATCTTGTGGGCAGGTTGGTATGGAGATTTCCCCACTCTGCACTGTGAGAAGAACAACCCACATACACCCCTGCTCATTTGAATAGGACAGGAAGTAGGAATCTGTTGCACCTTTATCCCACCCATCTCAGAATGCAGCCACCCCTCCCAGGCCACATAACTAAGTGAAACTAAAACAGGAAAAGAAGTAGCCATGCTTAGCTTGAGACTTGCAGTCCAGCAATAGCTTTTAAAAAAATAATCCTGAGGAAAATTAAAATCTCCACTAATATTCCCAACCAATCAGATTTGCCTTTTAGCCTGGAATGGAGGAAGGTCCACTCTGATGTCAACCTAAGAGCACACCCAACTGGTAAGCACCCTATTGGGAAACTGGGAGCTCTCCAAAAGGTAAAAGGGTCTCTATAGAACTTGCTAGCCAAGACTCACTGGGGTGAAGGGGTTCAAGTCTTTGTTGAGGGTGTCTGAGCGCTCCAGGACCAGCGTCACTGGCCCAGGAAGGAGTTCCTGCAGCAGCTTGTCAGGCACGCAAACGTTACAGTACCTACAAAAGGGGAAGGAGAAAGTATGCACAAGGCGAGCCCATCCTCTGTCACGCAGCCAAAGGCAAGCAGAAGGGGCAGAAGCGGCCGGGGGCCCTATCCACCGACTTCCCTGCTTCGCCGAAGGAAGGAGGAGGAGAGGCGGAGGGAGGGCCACCCCCCCATTGCAAGACCCCCACCTCCTTCGCCGACCCCGCCGCACCTGTAGACGTGCTCGACGTCGGCGAGGCAGATAGCGAGGGGCTTACTGGCGGCGCGGCCCTTCAGGCGGTAAACGGCCCCCAGCGCCCGCGAGTCCTGCGCCAGGCAGGCCACGCCGTAGACCGTGTCGGTGGGCAGCGCCACCAGGCCGCCCTCGCGCAGCGCGGACGCCGCCGCCACCAGCGCCGACTGACGGTCCGGCCCGGAAGCCGGCAGAGGCATCGGCAGGGGGACCCTCGCCATGGCCGGCAGTCCAGGAACGGAAGGTGCGCCCTCCTCACAAGCAGCAGCCCCGCCGCCGCCGCCGCTCCAAGGTCTGACAGGGAAGGACGAGGAGCACCAGCAACGCCGGAGCCTCAGACGAAGCAGGAGAGGCGCTCTGTACATGCGCAGAAGGAAGGGCGAAGGCGAAGAGGTCCCTCTCTGGCCAGCGGCTCAGCCAGTCAAGCGAACACGACGACGCTCGCCGCTTCGCCGATCCCCTCCATCCGCCTGGCGCTGCTGCCTAGCACGGGGACACTTCCTGTGCCGCAAGCCTCTGCCATGACGCAACTTCTGCCCGGCGCCGGCTATCGGGGCGGAAGGAGTGGCAGCGCCGTCGCCCAGGACAAAGCCAAGAAAGGCGATAGTCCTAGAGAGTCCCGGGCAAGCACTGCTTCCGCTCCTTACAGGAAGTTTAGGCTCTGCGTGAGCCCCCGGACGCCAATTGCAGACCATAGACGTGTGAAGTGGTAGACTGACCTCTCCTTGGATTGCCCAGGGGACAGAGTCCGCCTATGTGTCTCGTTGCCCGAGGCGTGCTAAGAGGCTCGCCACTCTGCGGCTGCGCAGTTGCTTTCTTCCCCTGCTAGCCGGGTGGAGCTCCGAGAACCGGACTGGGTTGGGGGGCTGCGGAAGCACGACCCCTCCCCACACGCGC
This sequence comes from Podarcis cretensis, assembly GCF_951804945.1. Lineage (NCBI taxonomy): Eukaryota > Metazoa > Chordata > Lepidosauria > Squamata > Lacertidae > Podarcis > Podarcis cretensis. The sequence goes on from NC_137177.1 coordinate 36,999,383, forward strand.
CATCCTGGACAGAGGCGGGGGGGGGGGGGAGAGAGACATGGAACCGTCTGAGACACACACGCGCCGCAAGCGGCGGTTATAATTAGTAACATAATAGTTGCTATAAATAAAAGGTGGAGGTTGCTCGGTCGCAGCCTAACACCCCAACATTATTATTAATAGGTGCTAAGAATATAAGTACTATTATTTATTAATATTAGTACAAAGTTATTAATATAATTAGAAATGTCCAAAGGAGAGAGCAGCCAAGCACCATAAACAAGCAGCAACTGAGGCAGCTGAGAGAAGCGTTTGCCCCTTGGGCTCATCCTAGTGATTAGGCAAAGCGCCCCCCCCCCCCCGTTTCACCCAGGTTCCTCCTCAGCACTAGTCAACCAGGAGGGAGAGGGAGCATTCTCTAAATGGGGTGCCACCACAGAGAAGGCTCCACCCTGCCTCATCGACTGATCAGGTTTGCCCTCGGAGGACACACGGTGAAAATTAAGAGCCCATCTAGTCCAGCATCCTGTTCTCACAATGGCCAGCCAGGTGCCTGTGGGAGAAGCCCTCTACAATGCATTACAGTAGCTTAGTCAGCAGCTTTCCAGAGCATGGGGCATTGTGGATGCACTAACCCTGTCCACAAACTAAAGATGGAATACCTCACGGGGCAATTCTGGGTCTTGGGTCAGCTAATTATTGGATTAAATCCCCAGCTACCACTTCCTCCTAAACTTCAGCTCAGGCAGACTGGAGCACTGCATTCTTGCCTTCTTCAGGACATTGAAACACAAGCAGCTGCATTATCCCAAGTAATACTTTTGGTCCATTTAGCTCAATATTGTCTAAGTGGGTCTTCAGAATCTCAGGGAAGCCTTTACTTAATTTCACTTGAAAATACCAGAAATCGAACACCAGGGACCTTCTGCATACAAAGTGCATGCTCTGTCACTAAGCTGAAACCCGTTGAAAATAATTCCCCTCACCTCCAGAAATGATTCGTCCAAAGGCACCAGATTTAAATAAGCATTTAATTAGGATCCCTGTGGTATTAATATTGCTTTCAATTAAAAAATTAATTTCCACTTCCTTGCAGGTATTTCAAAGTACAATATTAATTTTATACAAAATGGAGCAGTTAAGCAAACACGGTTATTTCACATTTTACATTCTTCAAAAATACAAATTCATGTTTATGCTTCTGGGGTTTTGGAGAGGCTCTTCCTTTGGAAGTACTGTACCTGTAACTAACATCTTCACATCACTCAATGCAAGGACATTTGTTCCCATGTTTCAGTTAAATTAAATTTGTTTAAACACAAAACACATACTCCTGAGAGAAACTGGCAACTTCAAATGATCTCCGCTTCACTCCTTGCATAGCTCTGGAATGAAGCCATAGCAATGCCATGTGTTGTTGTGGAGGAAATCCGGGCTAGGAGGGGAGACCCAGAAAGGCACTTTGCAAAAGTTACCCGAGAGCCTTTGGGGGCCTCCAATTACACCACAATAGGGCACAAGCCCACACACCATGTGGGAAGGTGGCAGTTATGGGAAAGGGGCTTGAAATTCCCCCTTGTGCAAGGTTTTTCTCTCCCCCCCACCTCTATCTCACACATGCAGTCTTAACAGATGGTGACATCTCCCTACCCGCAGTGACTGGGAAAGAGGCAGCCTAAACCCTCTCTCAGGTACCTCAGGAACCTTAACTTCTGTCTCCACCAGAATGAATGGCAGCTCCTTCCCATTTCCCCACAAAAAAGAGCATTTGGAAAGACACAACACTGCAGAGCAAAGGAATGAGTCATTTCTATTAACAGATTGCAGAAGAAAAATTAAAATATCTGCCTGGGCTTTACCAGTGAAGTTCATATGAGGGGAACAAAAAGCCAAAACACCCATTTGTTAAGGAAAGTAGAAACTGCATTTCCTTGAAAGTGTCCACTGCATAGAAACCATTTTTGGCCAGCATGCATACAACTAAGAAGACAGTGTGGGCTACACACTGTTTCCACAAACAGACACACACACACCCTACATAAATATCCAGTTTCCTTGGCATTTCTCAGTGCAGAACCAGAGTCCAAACCTCCAAATGAAACAATGTAAGATGGAAAAAGCTGAAAGGTCAGCCCCCAACCCAGCTACATGGGATGCTTATTTAAACAACAAAAACCCAAAAGTGGAGACACAATTTCTAAAAGACATAAAGGAGAAATAATACTCGATAAAAAAAAGAAAAATCCAGAGTGTGTAATGTTAAAAAGAATAAGCTTTTCCTTTTGTGGTTTTGCAGAGGGTAGCTAGCAGGCAATGCAGCTGCCTCCTTCTGTGTCTCTTATTTCTCAAGAGTAGGTTCTCTCGTTGGCACCTTTAGCATTTTGAATAGCTCACTTCTACAGATCAGTCACTGGCAATGTGCTTGGAGAAGGTGCCAGAGGAAAATACCACTCCTTTTTGGGAAATGAAGGGTTTTTCCAGTTTTGCAGTAGAGACCCTTGCAGTGCAGTAAGGCAGGAATGTGACATCCACCCTAGAAGGTGCCGCATGCCAATGTAAGGACGGCTTGCATCTGCCTCCCTGCCCTCCACTTCCCTTTCTGGGGCATTCAGAAGACAAGGATGGCAGCTGTGACCCTATGAATGTATCCAACTGTAACCAAAGTCACCTCGGAATGAGTGAGTGACCCAACCTGATTCCATTCAGTTCAGGCTCCTAGTGGAAGTTTTGCATAGACTGGACATTTGCTTAAAACATGCATAAGTCTGAAGAAGGCAGAGCACACAGCTTAGCCAGTTCCCACATCAATTCTGTTAATCTCACACACACGCACATGGACACGCATTGGACGCACACACAGAGCGTACGAGGACGCCACGCCTAGCTACACATATTGCACAGAGGTTAAGTGCTCTTTTTGCGTAACCACATTTAACTTTTACTCAGAGGGGGTAAAGGGGAGAAAGAACCCTAATAACTTTGTGAAAAGTTATTTACAAAAGAAAATTGCAGCAGTCAGTTTAAAGAGAACTAAAGTGCATTTTAGAGCCCAGCATGTTAGTGTCATTGGAGGAGCCCCAGCAAAATGTTTCCTTCTCTAGAGTCCAGCAGCAGCAGCAGCTTCCAGCAAATGCAGCAGACTCCACCCCCAGTAGGGTCTTTATAGGGGTCAGTCCTCAGTTGCCCCCTGGTTCCTTCACCTGACCAAGCCACCCAACCCTGAGCCTCCCTGCAGGCCTGGAAGTCACAGACGGTCAGCAGCCCAGGGGTTGAACTGTGCAAAGCCCAGTTCTTGACTGCCCAGCCTGGCACCCTCCCCACGCCTGAATATGGGGTACCTTGGGCTCTGCAACCCTCATCAGCACAGGAAGAGGAGGAGAGGGATTCAAAAGGCTTCAGTCTGTATGGTCAATTTAACAACAACAACAACAACAACAATAACACAATAAATAAAGGAACAGAACCCCAAGGGCTGTCCTGTTCTCCACCACCGTGTGCAGCCCTCCCAGAGACACCGAAGCAGGGCAGCAATGCCAAATGAAGTTTGCCTAAAGCGGCCTGCAAGACAGGACAGGCTGCTGTCACAGGCAGCTCTCCAGGCTCTGCTCACCCAAGTCCTCAGCTGTTTGCTAAAGTGAGAAGTCCTGCAAAGAGTACCAGGTCCCGCCACACCTGGAGTTCTAGGACAAGCAATTGCCTATGCCCTATGGCAAAGAGGCAGCAGGCCAACCAACTGTTGCAGCCAAAAGATCTCCAGCCCAAGGACAGTCTCTGCCCTGCTACTGCCTAGGATATGAGAGCAGATGATCCTTCTGCTACCCATCGACACACATAAGCCTGCCCTTGAGGCTGGGAGGCCAGGTGGGCTGCTCACACACTTTCAACAGTTGTGGAGAAGAGGGGATTTCAGCAGAGGTAGCTTGTCACTGAAGCTAGACAAACACACACTCAAGTCCCTTCTCCTCCGCAACTCCTGTTGGTGTTCCTGTCAAGCCTGCCATCACCCCACAGCCTCTGTCTGCCAGGCAAATATTCTGCCTACATGATGAATGAAGTCTCCCTTAGAACACAAGGAGGTTGGCTACCAAACAGAAGAACACTATGAATGGCATCTATTTTTTAAAAGTAACAATGGCATATAAATAAAACATTTCCGAGGCTACATTGAAACCTTAGAGGCTTTTGGAGAGGGAGGGACAGTCCGTGTTAGGATTTTACCCTGAGTAAGTTAGAAGAAAGGATGCCCCTTCCAATGCACAGGCTGAGGGCGGGACTGGGAAGGCTGAACAGTGAAGAGGAAACCGGGGGGGGGGGGGGGACACTGGAGGGTTGGGGGAACTGGCCAGCTTAGCACCAGCACTTTCATGAAATGACGCAGCCATGAGACATTCAGGGAATGGGCTTTACCAGAACTAGTTGGGTGGGTCCTAAGTGGCAGAAGCAGCCCCTCCTCACTAGCTGAGTCATCTACAGGCACCTCTGCCAATCCACCTTTGCAAAGGCCTGACAAGCTTCCACAGGGGCATTTTTGGGCCCCAGAAGCTGCTGTGCTGGGTGACTGTTTCTGATCAAGCTGCATCAGTGCAAATCCTCTCAGCCCCTGAACTTGTGCAAACCCCCAAGCAGCCCACTTGGAAAGAGGTAGCAGCACTCGCCCTTCCAAGCAGGTAATCTGTCAAAAGATGTGGAAACCACAGGGCCCCTACTCTGGAGCAAGCCGACTGAGTTACATGTGCAAACTCTGGAGAGATGATGAAGATGATGATGATGTGCCTGGCCTGCATTTCAGCACTCGAGTCTCCCCGTCCACCACTTTGCCAAAGTGCAGCTGCCTCTACAACAAGAGATCGCCTCACAGTCTTGCTCCTCCCTCCCTCACAAACAAACAAACAAACATTTCTTCTCTCTCCCCCTCCCCCCATAATAGTGCACACTTAGTAGTAAAGGCACCCCCAAGGAGCTGTAACAAGAACCTCCCATGCCCCTGGCAAGGTGCAACCAGAGAGCAGCTGGCCCTCAAAACTCGCTCAGAGTGATGCTTGGGTTCATGTCACAACAAGCCAACGTAATAAAGAGACAGGACTGCCTTCGCCTTTTCACTTGAGGAAGCTGCCACCACGGCCTCCGCCCAGGGCAAGCTCCTCCTCCCCTTGTAGCAGGGCTTCAATTGGAATCAGTGGGGAGGAGGCGGAGGCGGAAGCCTCGGGGCTCTGGAGAGAGAGGAAGTCTGAGACATCCATGGCACTTAGGGAGTGGTTCTGTGAGTCTGAGGGGTTCCCTGCCAGACTACTTTGCTCGCAAGGAGGCAACGTGGAAGAGAGGGTGGTGGTGGCACCAACAGCAGCAGCAACAGCAGCAGAGGAGGTGCTGGCAGCCAAGTTGATGGGAAAGGGTTGAGGCGGAGGCGCTGGTGCTGCCGCAGGAGGCTCCCCTGATACCTTGGAGCCCTGTGAGGAGCAGTTCTGCTTCTTGCTGCTGGCTTTGTCCTTGGCTGAGTCCCGGCAGGCACACTGGCACTGACAGGCTTCCTCCTGCTTGATGATGATCACGGGCACACTCAGGCCAATCTGCTGCACAGAGCTCCCTGGGGACAAACAACAATCAGTTCAGAGGCACCAGCACTCCCCTGTGCCTGTCCATCTGTACCTCTCAGGGCTTCCCAACAGAAATGCTAATGGGAAGAAATGCACGTTTTGCCACCCACCACTGCTGCCAGCCTGTTCTCACATGACATGATTCCCCCACATTCCCTCTCTCCCTCTGCATGCCTGACACCAGGTGCAAAGCTTGGGTGCTGCTGGGATCAAGTTATGCCCATTCCTGGCCCGAGGCTGAGGAAACCAAACAGGGTGACACAGACTCTCTAGCAGCCGACCTGGCTGCAGGGTTGTGTCACCCAGTAACCATTTTCTGCTCAGAGAGGAATGAATCATTCTCTCTGGCTCAACTGTCAGTCCATAACCTGGGGTTAAAGTTCACATGGCCCAGTCGCTCATAGCTAAAAGGTGCTCTCACAATTTTTCTTCCAGGTTGACTGACTGCTGTGCCACCTAGCTATTGTACAGTATGGCAAGAGATTGTATCATCTCACTCCTCAGGCCACTGCATAAGCCACTAGGCCCAATTTAAGGGGTTAATATGAATATTTAGAACCAAGTAACTTTAAGAGTGGCCTCACCAGTGCCATCCAGTGATCTGGGGAAAGAGGCCCCTCACTAGGAGTAGCAGTGCAAAGGACGGGCACCTGAGACACAGGGAATTTTTGGTGGCACCTCCACAGCTATGGAACTCCCTCCCAAGGGAAATCAGGAAGCCCCCCGCCCCTTTACTTGCATTCAGGAAACATATAATTATTTTATTTATCCAGGCATTTGGCCAATAGTTTTATGAAGCTTGTACATGGCTGGTTTTATTTGCTTTCTGTAATATTTCAACAATGCTAACAATGTTTTTATGTCATTTTATTCTTGTGAGCTGGGCTGGGCTCCCTTTGGAATTTATACAATTTATTCATGAAGAATAAATAAATTTAAAATAATATGACAGAGGGACGCACACAGGTCAAATACATGGGAAGGTGATGTATTTCCTTTGATTTCACTCACTGAGAGAAGCGGAGGGAAGCAAATGCCCTGGGATGAGGATTTATCCCTCGCTGAGTGCTAATACACCCCAAAGAAGAAAGCTAATGGCAAGTTCCTCAATGGCCCCCTCCCAGGCCCCCTTGCCTGCCTGACATGACACAAGCTCCAGCCCATTCAGCATCTGCCCTTGTGAGTGTCAGTGATGAAAGACTGTCATCCCTGGATGTGTCACTTACCTGCATTACCAGCAACAGGAAGGGCAGTGGTAAAGAAGACCTTCTCCAGCACTGGAGCCTGTGGCTTTGGCATAAGGAAAGAAAAAAGACTTTTGAATGCAAGGGCCAAGTCCAGAAATCAACAAACAGTATATTAGTACCCCAGCCCACTCTGGAAACAGGGCAGTGCCAGCTCTACCCCACCTGCTAAAGCCCTCAATCCCTCTTCATAACACGTTCTGGGCTGAAGCATGGGATTCAGGTCACTCACCATTTGTTCTTGGTTCTGGGACGTCCTGCTGGCACCATTCAAAATCCACTGGAGGTTTTGCTCTCCCATGACAATGCTGGACTGAAGAATGGCTGCACTTTGTGATGGGGTGATGGTGATGGTTGGGCTGCCAGCCAGCACAGAGTTCCCTCCAACAGGCACAGTCTGAACCCCACTGGGGAGGACCTCAGCAACACTCGGTGCTGCTGCTGGGACAGGGGGATTCCCAACAGGCTGCGGAGATGCCTGAATGTGCTGTAGGAAGTCCTGGGGGTTGGGTGCAAAGAGTGTGCTATTAGGAGCAGGCACTTCTGGAGACTGGAGGACAGCGGCAGGGGTTCCGTAGGCTGCTTGCTGAGTGCCAGTGGAGGCAGGAAGCAGTGCTGGGGGAGAAGGCTCAGAGATGCCAAGCTGAAGAACAAGTGGCAGAGACAAAGGAGCAGCTTCTCCAAGGGGTGGCTGGGCAGCAGGGGCTGGGTCTGCATCACCACCAAAATCTTTAACCAAGGCGTCTGCCAAAAGAGAAGCATATGGTGAGAAAGCTCTAGTAGGATCCTGAAAAGCACTTCATGCAGGATCCCAGCTGTGGCCAGGATACGTCTGGATGGTAGCCCAGGCAGAAACAGCACCAGTTTTTATATCAAGAAGGCCCATGGGCATTTGCAAAAGGGAGACCCCACTGGCCATACACTGCTCTTGCTGTCTGAGATCTGGTGAGACTCGTGGAAGCCACAGACAGAAAACGTTACGTAGTCACTGCATTTTTATTCAGTGCAGTCCATCTCAGGCTTCCTCAAACAGGCTAATTCCCTTTGGACCCTTTTTCTCCCACCCAGGGCTACCAGAGAGTGTTTTTCTTCAACAGCTTTGCTCTGTGAATTATAGTATGATGCAGCACGTATAATTCCCACCAACCATACACACCTGCACACCTGACACCAAAAGCCTACCAAGACCTCCACTTGTTAAGCTTTTGGGGCAGTTCACTAAGTTCTCTGTGCTGTCCAAGATTAATAATGATCTATGGAGCAAATGAAAGAGAAAATGCAGACTTGTACCTGTGTGCTGAGCGTCTTCCTGATTTACAGGAGGCTCCGGACTCTGGAACATGGACTCAAAAATGCTTGCTGGTGAGATTGTACTCAGGTCTTGTCCATGCATCTGGGGAAAGGAGGGAGCAGTGAGGCATGCAAAGACCGCTGGTCTGTGGTTGAGCCTGGTGGCGAGGCCACCAATACACTCAGGCTGCATTGCTCAGAACAGACATCCCTGAAGCACCTGGCTCAGGGAGATACAAGAAGCCTGCTTGCTTCCAGCCACACCACAGAAGTCCACCACAGGAATGGCGGAAGGTGAGTTCTTTAAAAAATGGCAGAAGGCTGCTTCTATGACCCACACTGTCCACTGTGCTGTCAGAAGAGATACTTACTGGATTTGAATTATCCCGCAGTTCTGAATCTGTGGACATGAGGCTCAAGTCACTGAGACAGAGTGAGTGGTTTGTATCCTGCAGAGGTGGAGAGGAAGCCTACATTAAGCAATGCAGCAGTTGCAACTATGAGCTTGGGTTAGCCCTACAATGCCAGTCTCTTCAAGAGCACCAGTCCTTGACTTATCAACAGTGAGGGTGATCAGAGTCTTAGGCCCAAATACATTTTCTATCTCTTTCTAAAAAAAAATTATGTGAAATTTCACAGATCACTAACTGAGAAAGGCAGCTGGTAGCAGAAGGAAACTACAACAAATGCCATTTATCTCCAAGGATTCACAAAGGCCCTCACTATGGCTGTTGGGATGTCACAGGAAAAGAGGAAACTGCCTTGTACTGAGCCAGGCCTTGATCAATAGTTCAGCACTGTCTATGTGGCTAACACTGACTCTCTGGGATCACAGACAGGGGCTTTTCTGACACTGTTCCTACAAGACTGAGCTGCTTATCTGTGCCCATCTTTGATGACCTGCCCCTCCAATTTCTTAGACATGCCTTTTCATTTTTTTGAACTCCTTACAAAGATTGTTGTGCAGAAGCATTCATTTTCTTAGAGGTTTCCCATTTCTCTGTCTCACTGGGATTTTTTGTGATTCCACTGCGTTTCAGGAATTCTAACCCTTCTTGGGCTACTTTCCCCCATCAGTTTCTCTAGTCTGCATTTATATTCAGTTTCCCTATCTAGCATTTCTCTGAACCTAATAAATCAGCATTCCTGAAATCCATTACACATCTAACTAGGCTCATCTTTAGCCTTCCATAAGAACAAGAACACCAGCATTACGATTATAGCATTAGCATAAAAACATATTTTACAGATACAGACAGTGTTGCTCATATCAAGCCATCAATCTCTTTGAGTGGCAGAGAGTTCCACAGCACGATGCACTGTGTGAAAAAGCAGATTACCTTTCTGCATGCATGTGTAATTTCACCTGCAAAGGTCCCAAAGGAGCTGGATTTCCACAAGAGTTCTGGATACTGACAGGCACTCACCAAGGCACACCATGCTATCTAGTGCACCAATAACGACATTTTCTCTGAGAAAAAGGCACCCACCTCAGAGATGCTGTTGTTGGACAGCATAGCATAGGAGGGCCCCTTCTCGTGTCCCTTCATGTGACTCTTGAGGCTATATTGTGTGCTGAAAGTCTTCTCGCAGCCATCACTGGGACAGAAGAAAGGTCTTTCACCTACAATGGCAAAAATCTATGGATTTGTACACATCCAACACCCTCTCGGTTCCTTGTTGCTCAGCAGCTCCAGGATCGCTAATACTGAGCCAGAGACTAAATCACACTCCCATGCTCAGTGTGTGTAAGGGGTAAGGGGTGCCCAGGAGCCCATTGTACAAGATCCTGATGTAGCAGGCTTCAACACAAAATAATGTGGCCTGACTGTCACCTCAAAAAGTGCTCCCTTCTTCCAGATATCCTGGGCTGCTTTCAGCAAGGTTGAGTTTATTAAACTTTTAACTGGCCTTTTATTTTGAGTCAGCATCATCTAACCACTCAGACCTATCAGTCAAGCTGCGCCAAACATCTTCTCCATGAGGCCACATCTAGGCTGCAGCTGCTTAGCATTAAGGAAGCAGGAAAGAGATTCAATAGACCCAGCCTTACCAGTGTGGGTCCTGACATGCGTCTTCAGGTGGTGGCTTGCAGCAAAGGCTTTTCCACAGCCATCATGATCACACCTACAGGAGAGGGATGGAGAAATCAACAAGGAGCTTCATGCAGAAACCAGTTCCAATCACACCTCTTGCTTCCCAGCAGCCTCAGGCCATGCATTAATCTGCACACAGGGTAGTGGAAAGTTCTGCAGAAGCGAAGCCCTGCTCTTGAACATGGTATTATAACTTAGGGAAGACTTAAAGAGAGCAAGCAGAACATCCGCCAATGTAGTCTCACAATCCCACTGAGATGGAGCTCAGTGGTTGACCAGGGCACCATCAGCATGGGGCAGGGCTCCTGGGCCTTTGAGGACCTGCAATGAGAGAAAACTACTGCAGTACTGGGACTGCTGCTGAAATTCTCCCTCCTAAGCAGCAAAGTGGTGGGGACCCCCAGGTGTTGCTACATTACATTACAACTCTCCTCACCTGACCTTGGCAACACATGCTGGGACTGGTGGAAGTGGGAGTCCAACAACATCTAGAGGGCCACCAGTTCCCCACATGTGGACTACAACCACAGGGCAACAAAAATACTAGGTGGATGATGATGTATTTGAAAGGCTATATGGGTCCTGCCAGACACATAGGACATTCACTAGAGGTGGATCCAGGGCAAGAAAGCCTCAATACCAACACTTTGCAGGCCAGAGAGGAGTCAAAAGCCATGTGGCTCATGAGTAAGAGTCCAAACCACCCCATGTAGGGCCAGCCAGGAAGCTAGGAGAAACCAGGCCTGTTCTACAGCAGAAGGCTTGACAAAGGACCCAGGATTCATCAGGGCCTCCAGCCAGGTGGCTCACCTGAATGGCTTCTCTCCGGTGTGGGTCCGAATGTGTTTCCGCAGGTCACTGAGTGTGGTGAAGTACTTGCTGCAACCCTCTGATTCACAGTTAAATGTTTTTCCCGTGTGAAGCCTCTGATGGGCTTTTAACCTACAAGGAAAGAAGTGGGCTCCATTACCACAGGCCTCTTTCTTCTGAACTGAGCCTCACCAACAAGGGAGGCACAGGGAAACAGCAGCTTCTATCCGAGAAGCAAAATTGGGCGGCTCCCAATTGAGTGTTAAAAACAATACAGCATTAAATATTAAAAACTTCCCTAAACTGGGCTGCCTTCAGATGTCTTTTAAAAACAGGATAGCTGCTTATTTCCTTGACATCTGATAGGAGGGTGTTCCACAGGGCGGGTGCCACTACCGAGAAGGCCCTCTGCCTGGTTCCCTGTAACCTCACTTCTCGTAATGAGGGAACCACCAGAAGGCCCTCGGCATTGGACCTCAGTGTCTGGGCTGAACGAAGGGGGTGGAGACGCTCCTTCAGGTATACAGGACAGAAGCCGTTTAGGGCTTTAAAGGTCAGCACCAACACTTTGAATTGTGCTGAGAAACGTACTGGGAGCCAATGCAGATCTCTCAGGACCGGTGTTATGTGTTCCTGGCGGCCACTCCCAGTCACCATTCTAGCTGCCACATTCTGGATTAATTGCAGTTTCCAGGTCACCTTCAAAGGTAGCCCCACATAGAGTGCATTGCAGTAGTCCAAGCACCTTCCTAGCAGTCAAGTAGGCTCCTCTCCAAAACCCTTGCAGGCAGCTTAGAACAGCAGCCTATCAACTGGAAACTAGACTTTGAGAAATAAACTTCGGAGGAGCTAACAAGAACTGGTGTGTGAGAGACAGAGAAATTTCTGCAAGGAAAATAGTATTTCCCCCAGGAAAGATGTTTCACTTAATGCATGGGGGCTAACCTGTAGGTCCCTCTCTGGATGTTGCTAGGCTACAACTCTCATCATCCCTGAACTTTGGCCATGCTGGGGTTTACTTGGAGTTGGAGGTCCAACAACATTGGGAGAGCCACAACTTAGTTGCCCTTGGGCTTAACATTGTGGTTACATCTTTGACATTTCATTTGTGTGTGTATAATAAGGCACCGTCTTGAGAGACAGAGGAGGAAATGCTCCTGCTCTTACCTGTACAGTGTATTGAAGGCTTTTTCACAACCCTGGACATCACACTCAAAAGGTTTCTCCTTGGTGTGGACTCGAACATGGATTTTGAGACTATAGGATGTTAGGAAGGCCTTTCCACACCCCTCTTGGTTGCACACAAAAGTGTACTCCCCGCGGTGTGTCTTCTGGTGGGTGCGCAGGTTACCTGCGGTGCTGTAGGTCCGAGGGCAGCCCTCAAATGTGCACTGGTAACGCTTCACCTGCCAGAAACATTATGTACTTTAAGTCTCCATTCTTGATCAAAGAATCATAAAGGGTTCCACTGTTAACTTCAAGAGTTACCATAAAAACAGCTCTGCTAGATCAGGCCAAAGGCCCATCATGAATACTGGCTGCAAAAAAAAAAAAAAGACCCTGTAGGTAGGGAAAGGTTTTAAAGATGTTCCCTCTACAGGTAAAAAAAGAAAGCATGCAAAATGTATCAAAAATAAGAAAGAAAAGGAAAGCTAGTTAAAAGAAGAAAACAAATGAACATAAGGGATTATGTAGCCTGTGGGTTTGCACCTGCAAAATTTTGGAACCTAAAAAGACTCCTGAAATGGTTGCAGATGGTTAAAATTATTACAAGAAAGACTAGAGATTCCTGCCTAGTTTTGAGAGGCCTAAGGCAGAGAAGTGCATCCCCCAATTCCCTGCAAAGCACTCCCCAACTCCCTCTTCACAGATGTTGCTGCTACTCCTTCTGGTTGAGCTGCTATCACTCCCTTGTGGACTGTGCTGTTTCCAAGGAGAAAAGACCCTGCTGCTGCCACTGTTGTCCCTTTCTCAATGGACCCTGGATTGTCACCGGTGCTTTAGGCTCAGATATTTTATTCAGCTCTTCAGACTTTGCCCAGTTTGGTGCCACTTACAAACAGGCACAACCGCAGAATGTAATCTTTCTGGATACCTGAAGGGTCAGAGACCTTTTTTGGCAACTGATGCAACATTACTAATTTCAGTGGCTTAACTTAGTTTTTTGCCAAGGTTGCCATGTGCTGCTCCTGTACTCCCATTGCCAGCTGTGGGGTTGATGACCAGACTTTGTAGTTCTGGCCAGGTTCCCAAAGCAGTGAGCAGCACAACTTGCAAAGGAAGATCCCTTTGGCACAGGGTGCGCTTGTTCTCCATGTGCAGGTCTGAGTTGGTTGGCAACAGAATGTGCAATTAATTGTGCACACGACTCTTCTGTGCCACATGGGAGCACATGGGACTCTGACAAAGGGGCATATGCATCAAATCAAGTTTCCCATTGATACTAATTCATATATTTCCCAAACAGTGACTTCTAAGTTATGTTAATTTACAACTAAACAAAGTATTATTCACACCGGGGTGGGTGAAGAACACCTGTGTGCTGGACTATAATTTCCAGCAGCCAGCCTGCTCAATGGCCAGGGGTGACATGGGAGTTGGGAGTCTACCAGCATGGAGAAGGCCCTGTCATAATCATATGTGAACAGTAGTTTTCCTTCAGAATAAGTTATTAAATGCTGCCCCTTCTGTAATTATCAGACATACACAAATATGTATTCTTCTTCCATCGTTTCCCAAGCAGCTGCTTTCAATAATCATCTGAACATAAGGCAATAGACTAGAAGCTCCTGGCGGATTTTGTCCTCCATAAGAGCAGCAGAAAGAGATAGTTAATCTATTATACCTGAAGTTAAGTCAGTCTCAATATTCCTAATTTTTTTTAGAAGGCAAAAGGTATATCAAATGAACTTTCAGCCGTTCTCTAAATCTGCAGAAGTACTGGGCTTATATACGGCTGAAGTCATCAAACCAAACTGTGGCAGTCATATTGAAACCTAAAGAGCAGCTTTAAGATCTGCAGACTTAAAACTGCAACCTACGATTTCAAAGGGCCAGAAACAATCTGCTAGGCCCACTTTCTCAGGATTCTGTTTGTGCAAAGTTTCAATCTACTTCCTTATAAGAGAAGTTCTACTTCTCCTTTACATTTGTGGGTACAGCAGTGGATGTGCTGAACCAATGTCTTGCCTTGGTAATGGTCTTGATGAGAGCCAATAAACTGAAGCACAATTCAGATAAGACTGACGCACCATTAATGGGTGGTTCCCTTAACTGGATGTATGATAACTGATTTAAATGTCAGGCAAAAACAATTCTTTTTCGCTAGGACTTTGGTTCTTAATTATCTGTGGCTTTGAGTGGGTGTAACGTTAGGATTTTTCTGTTTTTTAAATCTTAAGCCAGTTTCAATGTATGTGCTTGCTTGTTTATAAATTGAACAAAAAAATAAAACACCCTTAAATTCAAGATAGATTAATTCATAAAAAATAAAGCTTGAGGAATTTTGTTCATTATCAGCACTCCAAAAACTAAAGGCCCTCTTCATTATTTTGTGAGTGATTCCAAGATTTAAGTCAAGAAGTATCTCTTAGCTGGCTCTCTAAAGCATACACTCTCCCGCTAATCCATAAATCAAAACTGACAGTTCGTAGTTTCTCTCCGTTATTGTCTGTTCTGTCTCACCTATGCACAGTGTTGACTATACATTATTACAGGATGTAGCACTCAGCGCAAACCTTAATAATGTATATTGGTCATAGATTTTTGTTTTTCTATCCTAGTGCAGAAACGTTTATTTAAAAAATCACACATGGCACACACAGCCCTAGCGATAATGTTCTACTATTGTGAAAACTCCCAAGGCAGGGTGTATAGCAAGGAAAAGTAGCAAAAGCTTCCCTTCAACCATGCACTGCTTAGTATGGAAAGTAGGCAAGTCTATATGCCTGCTATATAAGGGAAACCACTGCTCTCTCTCACCCCCAAAACCTGAGAAGCTCTGCTCACCCTTTTCCTAAAGATACTTGGAAGTGTAACAGTGCATTTTTGTATTATATAAACCTGACTTGAAGAGCAACATGTGAAAACATCCAGGATCAGCTTAGGCATGGCCTCTCTGACACAAGTATGGGAAAAGGCAAAACACTACAGAATCAGGAAATTTGTTTTCTTGGGCATTTTCGGATGATGACTTTTCCAGAACTGACCCTGTGAGTTTTAAATGCAACACAAAAAGCAATACAGGCTTCCATACAGTCATATGACAGGCCTCCCGATAGAGGAGCAGGATTAGATTAGAGTCTGCTACTTACTTCTTTCAGTTTCGTCTCAGGGCACTCTGACTGCAAAGTAAGGGTGGCTCCTTCAATGTTTCGTGGCATAGGAGTTGAGCCAGGATTGATCGTCAGATGAATCTGATCTGGAGAAATAATGTGCTGAACATAACCCTGGGACATTCCTTCATGGTCAGCTATCAAAGGAAATCTGTCCTCGTGACCATCAGGCAGAAAAGGCAAGTGATCCCCACACTGCCCTTCATCCTCCTCGTCCTCCAATGGCCCTCGGTCTTGTTCAATGAGGACTGTTGTTCTGTCATACACTGTCCTGGACGAGGATGGGACAAGGCCATTCTTGTCCACAAACCACAACAGTTTATCATCCTGGGCCAAGTCATCTTCCTCCACTTTGTAATAGATGACATTCTCAGGACTGTTTTCCCCCATGGTTTAGTGGCATTCCAGAAGGGTCACAGAATGAACATAAGACAGCTCACCTGTAAAAAGATCACGTAGAACAGAGCAGTCAGAACTCATGAACATTCAGTAAGTAGTACTGTTTTCCATTTGACACCCAATTTACTGTCTTAGGATTCCTTTATTGCACATAGTTGCTTCAGTTCTTCGTGCTTTACAAGGTTTTTAAAGTGCAGTGAAGCCAGCACCCTTATATTTTCTACAGATAACTCCCTGCAGAAGGCTCATTTGAGACAAAATGTGTCGTGCTAATGTTACAAAAAAACATGCATCTTTAAAGTCTTACTTCTCCCTCTCTTCCCGCCCCCCCCCCCGCCCTAGCATTGGAGACTTGCTGGGTTTTGCATGGCGCCTTCTGGCTTTTGAAGGAGACAAGCCAACGATATGCGTGTATATACATCGACTGCTTGTAAAATTCTGCAAATGTCCCAGCCGAAAGGCTACATTATTTGGGTGACTCTTTCGGTCACCAGGCTGGCTGACTAATTGCCCCTCCCCGCTTAATACTGAAAGAGTCGCAGCAGCAGCAGGAGGAGGAGGCTGAAAAGAGACTCAGCCGAAGGAGGGCTCTGTCGCCCCAACAAGCTCCGCTTCGACAATCCCAAGGAGCTGCCGCCGCGCCCGGTGGGGGAAA
Source organism: Podarcis cretensis (assembly GCF_951804945.1). Classification (NCBI taxonomy): domain Eukaryota; kingdom Metazoa; phylum Chordata; class Lepidosauria; order Squamata; family Lacertidae; genus Podarcis; species Podarcis cretensis. The sequence continues at coordinate 37,015,784 of NC_137177.1, forward strand.
GGAATTCGCGGCCCCGCTTCGCCGCCACCCCCGACAGTGACCCACGAGTCGCCGCGTGAGGGCGGCTCTCTGACAGGGAGGAGGACAGGGCCAGCCTCGGGGCAGCCCGAACTCCAGGCTCGCTTCGCTCCAGGGCCGCCTGTCCGCCCTGCGCGCATCTCACCGGCCGCGTCCAGCTCCAGCTCCAGTCCCAGCCCGGCCCGTGTCAGTGCCATGGCGCCTGCCCGGCTGCCACACGCAGCCCGAGCGCCAGCACTCGCTCGCTCGCTCGCTCGCCCGTCAGTCCGCTCGGCTCGCTCGGTCCGTCCGCCCGAGGTTTCCTCAGACATTCGCGCTTCCGCTTCCGAGCAGCGCGGGGCAGGCCGGGAAAGCACCTCTTCCGGCCACGCCCCCTCCTACCACAGATGGAGAGGGGCTAGAGCGGTGCGTCGGCGGTGTCTACTCGGGAGGGACGGATGCCTTCAAACCCGCGAGGAGTTGGAGCGTCGGCGAGGCGCGTCTTCATTGCAGGGCTGTTGTGAATCATCCGAGACCCTGGCAAGGCCGGCCTTGCAGCCTCCCTCCCCTTATGGAGAGCGAAAAGCCTCTTCTGGCACCGAGTCCAGGCTGCATCTGTTTTGCGGGAAGTGGACGGGAAGATGCCGGGGTGGGAGGCAGGACGCGGCGCGCAGCTGGAGTTGAAACGGTTTTTTTGCCCACCCGAAAAGGGCTCGAGCAGCTTGGAAAGCGGGCGAGGGAATGCACTGGAAAAGAGTGGCGTGGATGAATGATTGAGAGGTGCTTTAAAAGCCTGAAGAACGCAGGACGATTCGCTCCTTGGCATATCTATTTTATAGACCTCTATTTCATTTGAAAACAATAATAATGCCAAAGCAGTTTATAAAAGCACCCCAGGATGAGCAGGTACTATTGAAGTCAGGGAGAAGGCTCGATAATTTAGAGGCTTGCTAATTAAAAGGCTCGTTAATGAGCAGGTTGCCTGGAGGGGCCCCAAGTGAGCACAAGAGGGGGGGGGGTCTCCTGCCTGCCTACTCGACTCCCTATCACTCCAGTCTCAGTGTAGGTGGTAACCCAGTCAATCAAGGCTGCTCTTTGCTTGAAAGAACCTGGCAGGTGCCCCATCACCACACCAGGGGAGCAGGGCAGAAACAGGCAACCAAAATAATCAAGCAGTAGGCTTGCAACAATTGAAGACTTAAGAAAGAGGTAATGAAAGGGACACAATAGCTTAGTGTGTAGAAAATGGAGAGAAATGTTTCTCTCACTTCTTACGGGGCTTGCGCACACATCCTCAGAGCCCCACCACACACTTCCTTTCAATTTATGAAGGGTTGTGTGTTCCATTAACCCTCCACTGTGGTTGTTAGAGGGGCACAGGAAACTTTCTAGGCTAGGAGGCCCAGAGGGTAAGACCACTAAGAGGAGGAAGGCAGGACTGAAAAGGAGGAAGTGAGAACTTCCCCTGCAGTTACAGCATCAAACATTGTTGCCAGTCACCTTGTAAGAACACAAAATGTAATCACAGTCCTGGGCCTCCAACCCCATTCAGAGAATCAACAGACTCCCTCCAGTCTTGAACCAGGCTCCCAGCAAGTGCCATGAACTAGACATGAAGCCAGTGTGGCATTTGAATGGCCAGAGATTTAGCTTTAAGCCAGCTTTGTGCACACTCCTGATTTCTATCCAACAGAGGGCTATCGAAACCTACTAGCCATGATGGCTATGCTCATGATGGGCCATTGCCTGATGCAGCAGATTCTATGCTCTTATGTTAAGATCCCAAAGGCGCCCTTCAGGTGTTGCTGCTGCCAAGCCAGACACCTCCTTGGATTAAAAATGAGAGCAAGCAGCATGGACGTTAATAAGTTAAAATGTTTAATTATATTTATGTTACATTTTTTGCTTATAAAAGTAGCTGATTTAGGTTATCAAAGATTAAGCATTAAGGCAATGGCAGATAAAGGAGGACATTGTTTTGTCACAATTCATGACAAAATCTAGTGTGCAGACTGACTGCTGGTTTAATATAAAAACTCACTGTGCTTTATAGTGCTGCTAACACAGTAGCAGCTGCTTCTTCCCACCTGACCTGTGCTCCAGAATTAAAAAGTATGTACATGTCTTTACATTTTTTTAAAAAAAAACCACAATTACTGCAAAATCTAATTTTCTGAATATACAAAACTATTTTTTACACAAGCCCTGCCTATAGTTACTAGTCCTCGGCCTTCACAGTGTGATCTCTTCCCGCAAGAGGAACTGCTGGATGAATTGCTGAGATTTCCGCTTCTCGGCAATGCCTGGCTTGGTGTGACCAGGAGGGGGACGGAGCAGTAGCCCCCCAAATATGCTACCTGCACAGGAAACATGATAAAAAAAATCCATTAGTGTTTGCATACATAAATAGCATCTGAGTTCCATGTAAGGAGCTATCAAGGGGGATGACTGCCCTTCTCAAGGCCCACCGCACCAGCTGATAGTTTTTTGGCACGGTGTCCTGAATAATTAAATGCACAGGAGTTGAGATGCCAACTCACCACCTCCACTTGGCTCAACCTATGTTTTGAAACAAGCTGCTCTAGGGCATAGTTAAATGAGCTGCATTCCTGTCAGGTGTGTGACATGCTAAAACATTTAAATCAAAAAGGTCACGACCCCGTTTATCCCAGTTCACTCATCCTAGGATCATCCACCAAATCAAGGATCACTTCTTACCAAGAATATTCACATCCAAGTGGTTTTTCACAGAGTGCTGCAGTAGTTCCCGCAGAAATGCTATCAGATAACTGAAGACGTTTTTATGACACTTGGGCAGCGTGGAAACCACCTGGGAACAACAAAGAAGGAAGCTGTCGCAGGCATGCAAACACACTTCCCCCACCAAGGGACCAGGCAGCCTCTTGGCGTTACATGTCTCCCATTTTGGCAGCCGGCCTCTACTGGCTCACCTGATTGCTCAGCACATGGCTGTCAGCAGCCTCCAAGCACTTGTCGTACAGCGTGTAGCAGATGACCGGCTCAGGGAGACTCTCCAAGAAGAGCAGCAAAGCTTCCGCCACCGAGTGGTTGCTGCCATCTGGCCAGTGATGTTTAAGGAACAGGCAGTCGCCAAGATGAGGCCAGTGCCAGCTGCAATGCTGAGACACTGGGAAAGCCCACTCATCCATAAGGAGGCCCCAGCGTAGGGGGCCGCACAACCACAGAGGCAGTAAAAAAATGCAAGTTGACAACTAGCTGCAATAAGGTATTCACAGGGGGAGAAATGTTTGCCTCATCTGGCACAGAAACCCAGTTCATAGGTAGCTGGGGTGGGGATCGGGTTGGTTGAACTGCTAAGGGAGGGAGGGGGTAAACATGCAGTCATACCTTGGGTTGAAGTAGCTTCAGGTTGAGCGTTTTCAGGTTACGCTCCACGGCGACCCAGAAGTAACGGAACGCATTACTTCCAGGTTTTGCCGCTCGCGCAGACGCTCAAAATGACGTCACCTGGAAGCGGCGAATCGCAACCCATGCACACGCAGACGCACGTTGCGTTCGCTTCAGGATGCGAACGGGGCTCTGGAACGGATCCCGTTCGCATCCAGAGGTACCACTGTACTTTGCAGAGAGAATCAGCAGACTCCACAAGGGAATGCAGTACAATTGCCTCTTATGCAGGGGTTACGTTCCAGAAACACTAGAAGGCTTTCCCAGCGTGGCAAGAGCATTTAAGCCCTCTGCCTTGCTTGCATTTAGCTTGTAGAATTTCAACCAGCCTGCCTTCAACTGCATATGGTTGAAATCGTGCATAATATGCAGTTGTACTGTGCTGAATTACAAGGGGTGGGAGAGAGAAAGATAATGCCAGTCCCACTTTCAAACACACTTCCTCCAAGGATACTGAGCGTATCCATCATCCCTGTGTCCAGGCAATCACGGATCTGTTCAAACTCGACCCTCAGGCCCGGCTGCTGGAAGAGGTCCTCCTGCAAACGTGAGCAGCCACAGTAAAAGGCAAAGAAGGCAAAAAAAGAGATCAGTTTCACTTTGCTAGATCTGCTGGAAGTGCCTTCCTGTGGAGCTGCACCCATGAATACAATCACACATGCCAAGGGCACAATGAACCCAATGCAGCCAAACTCCAGGGCACAAACAGTGTAGAAGCCCCCTTGTTAGTTAGCAAGCACCATAGATACAGTTCGTTCCCCAGCATTTAATGAGCACTCCTGCCCCTGCTGGGCTTTGCCAAAGCTAAGCTCCTATCCTTCCCTCTTCCCATAACAAGGCCAAGCACACAAAAGGAAGTTCAGGTCCAGCGGCATCCTTCTAACCTGCTGGCAAGCATTGCGGTACAGGTGGTCAACCATCATCCACAACTCCTTAGGAATGTCCAAGGGCTTCTCGGGCCAGGAGGCATCATCATCACTTGACCACAATGGCAGCAGAACCTGGAAGGGAGCAACAGGGTTGGGGAAAGGCCATAATCCCAGTGGTAGAGCACCTGCTCTATATGCAGAAGACTCCAAAGCTCAATTCCCAATGGCATCTCCAGGTAGGACATGGAATGCCCCCCTGCCTGAAGAGCCATAGCCAGTCAGTGTCCTGGATTGGAAGGACTGTGTAGTCTAAGGCAGCATCCTCTGCAAAGCAGCATTGCACATGAAGCAGAGTTGGATGGTCCCCAAAGAGTCACCTAGTCTGCAATCCTTCTCCCAAGCCAACTCCCCCAAAATGTCTTTGGGATGAAGGGCAGCAGACTTGGTTGGCCATAAGAACTCACTAGCTTCCTGATGGCCTCTGGCGACATCTCTTGGATGGGCTCCCTCATGTGGCACAGGGTCTGCAGGGGGCACCCGAAGCAGCTGGGCAGGTAGTTCCCTGACACGGGCAAGAAGTAATCTTTGCCCCGGTCGAGGTGCAGCACCAGGATGTCCTCCAGCTGGTCCTCTCCAGAGTTCAAGCGCGTTGCTGTTGACTTGTTCACAAACAATTCCAACTCGACCGTCACCTCGGCATCTTCAGGGAGAAGGAAGATGGACAGTTTGACAACACCGAGCCTCAAAGCATCTCACAACCACATGTAGTTTGTGGGGTGGGGAGAAAGAGGAGGAAAGATGGATCCCTACAAGGAAGGTCCCTGATGGAAGATGAGCAAGCTTCTGTTGAAAGAAACATTCCAGAGCAAACCCACAAAATGCTCACCCAGCCCCACTGTCAACACACACCAGGATCCACAGAGTCAAAGGCATCAAAGGATAAACTGAGAGCTAGTGTGGTGTAGTGGTTAGAACGCTGGACTAGGACTTGGGAGAGACCAAGGTTTGACTCTCCACTTGGCCACCAATTTCACCCAGCGACCTTGAGCCAATCAGCCCAGCCCACCTCACAGGGTTGTTGCTGTGGGGATTAAATGAGGAAGGGGAGAAAACCATATACAGCACTCTAGAGCTCCTTGGAGAAAAAGGCGGGGTATAAATGCAAATAAATAAATGCAAACTGAGGGGCCTGGAGCTGCTCACTTGACAACATCTCCAAGAAAAGGGGAGAGGTGGCTGCTTTGTGAGTCCAAAGAGCTGCAGGCAGAAGACTGTCTGGATCCCTGGATGAGGCATTGACAGAGTCTGCTCATGGACACCCAGAGCCCTCCCTGCCCTGACAGCTGGTGAAATGCAAAAGGTACTTTGTGTCGCAATAAATCTGTCTTTAATTTTTTGCTGGACTTTTTCTGTTTTTGCTAAAAACATGGCTGTTCTCCAGATCAATGAAGTGATATTTTAATTTGTGAGCAACTGTGGCTATTTGTCTGAAGCTTGAATCAAACTGAGCATATTTGGAGGGCCTTGGATGGATCAGGTGCACACAGCCAGAGGATGCTGAAGCAGGTTGGGCTGGCCAAGAGCAATCTGTGGCTGTCACCCAGAGGGAAGATCAGGCCGGAAGAGTGGTAAAACCCAATGAAATGACAGTGACCTCCCAGCTCACCAGGTAACAGGAAGCCCTTGTTGGGGTTTGCCATCAGCCATGGCTTGCAGTAAGCCTCTTCATCCAGCTTGTTGATGAACTCAAACTGGCAAGGAACGGGCCCATTGTGGATGGTGAAGGATGCCATCTGGAGCTGCATGTACTTCACATCCTTGAAGAGGAACTGTGGGTGGGGAAAGAACCACAAACACAGAGGAGAAGGGTGGGAAGGGAAAGGGGAGTTGTGCATATGTAGCCTGGAGAAGAGACTGAGGGGAGATAGGAAAGCCTTCTTCAAATAACTGAAGAGCTGTCTCCGTGGAAGATGGAGCAAGCTTGTTTTCTCCTGCTCCAGAGGGGAGGACCTGAACCAATGGACTCAAGTGACAAGGAAGGGGATTCCAATTAGAGTTTAGGAAAATCTTTCTGAGGGTAAGAGCCATTCGGCAGTGCAACAGAGTCCTTCAGAAGGTGGTGCACTCTCCTTCATTGGGGGGTTTCCAACAGAGGTCAGACAGACAGCTGTCAGGGATTCTGTAGCTGTGATTCCTGCATGCCAGAGGTTGGACCCTAAATTACCCTTGAGGTCCCTTCAAACTCTACAATTATATGAACCAAGGGCTTGACTCCAAGCTCCACTGAACATCCAGGTCCCAGCGGCAAGCTTGGGAAAGAGGTCTGCTGGGAAGCTCGTTCTGTGGGATGCCACGAGCTTGCAGTACCCCATACGTGGCCTTGAGCCAGCAAGCCCAGTGGGGCTGTATCTCCAGAAGCAAGCCTCTTGATGCTGCCCACTGGCCAGGGCAGCAGCAGCAGCAGATCCTACCTCCCTCTTGGAGAGGGTGACCGACGGGATGCTGGCGTTCTCCATCTTGTCCAAGGAGCGCACTATGTCTTCGAAGGATCTGCGGTAGAGCTCCTTATCCACCACTTTCACCTGAATGGAACATGCAGCAGCAGAAGGGTCACTGGGGGGAGAAGTGGGGAGAGACAGAGGGGAGGAGGTTCCCCCTCCCAGGAGTCCTCAGCATCACCTGCCATATTAACTAAGCACCCAACACACAAGCTCCAGAGGAAGCTGGCTGTCAAACGCATCCCATGGGGCACCATGTGGTAGGTGCCCAGGAAAGACCTACAGAAAGGAGGCCCAAGATTTGATTTGATTTTTTGCAAGGGAGGGGTGAAGGTGGAAGATGCAGCATTTGCTTGTGCAGCACAGTGTCTGGCCAGCTTCAGAGCTAGCCAAGGTTGCTGGGATTCTGGGTTGGACTGGATGACCCTTGGAGTGCCCTTCCAACTCTATGATTCTGTAGAAGAGAAGGAGAGGGTGGCAAAACGGAGGGAGCCAGAGTGATGGGAGCCCTCCCCAGGCTCTCACACCAGCCGGGCTTGAAGGAGGCGGATACCTACCCCAATGTCAAAGATGGCACTGACTGGCTTGTGGTCGCTGCCCCTCAAGGCCATGTGGCTCCGGTAGCTCAGCTGAGAGATATTCTTCCCTCTCCACAGGATCCGGTCACACCAGGCTGGCGTGCGGCATTTCTCACTGCATGGGAGGCAAAGCAAGGAGAAGAACGGTCATTTCGGCTACCAGACTTGGCGCGGAAGCTCTTGTCCATTCTGCTGTTGCTCTGTCAGGAGGAGAGCACACGAAGACTGTGGAAACAGCAGACAGCGTCTGCAATACCCTGAGATATGGGAGACCTCAGTCACTCCATACCCAAAACCAAAGGAGTCCCTGCCAGAAGAAAACTAGCATATCAGACATGCTGGTTCCAGCTTAGCCTTCTCCCCAATAGGCTAGTTTTCTATGGAGTGGTGATCTATTATGTGGAGGAATGTTTTGCTCTGGGTGTACCAGCTGTTTTTAACCCAAGAACAAAGCCTTGCCATCTTCTGAGATGTAGGAGTCACTGGCATCCCACAATTGAAGTCTGCAGGGACGGTTTCTAGAGATGTCCTAGGAATGGTGGTCCACATTGCTCCATTAGCTTCCCCATACTACACATGGATGTTCCTGTTCTATTAATTCAGCTGCTCTGGAGAGTGTGAGTGGACTGGCCCCAGGCTTAAGAGCCACATGGGATGAGCCTGGAAAGAGAACAGTGCACCCGGTGGAAACCTCCCAAAAGGGAATTATGTAACTGCCAAATAAAATTACAAGGCTGCTGTAAACTGTATCAGGAGAGGTTAGCTTCCTAAGTCCAGGGACATTGTTGTTGTTGTTGTTTAATTTATTACCCACCCTTCACTCCAAAATCTCAGTGCGGACTGCAACAATTTAAAATACAACATTAAAAACTTTAAAAAAAACCTTAGTTTAAAAATACAACCACAAAAAATAACATCTCATAAAAATAACAGTAACATGTAATAAAAGGTAACCGAAAGTTCATAGTTGCTTATTTTTAGATCTGCAGTCTTTCTGCACTAGAAATCTCCAAGGCCTCTTTCTAAACAGAGATGACTTTTCCCACGTCGTGGGATGCATCCAGTAAAATACACCCTTTCATGCCATTTTGAAGTCCACCTACAGTGGTAGCTCGGGTTAAGAACTTAATTCGTTCTGGAGGTCTGTTCTTAACCTGAAACTGTTCTTAACCTGAAGCACCACTTTAGCTAATGGGGCCTCCCGCTGCCACAGCACCGCCACCGGCGCAATTTCTGTTCTCTTCCTAAAGCAAAGTTCTTAACCCAAGGTATTTTTTCTGGGTTAGCGGAGTCTGTAACATGAAGTGTCTGTAACCCAAGGTACCACTGTACTAACCAAAAGTGGCAGCTTTCAAAATGGTGGGAAGGGCTGCCACATCCCCTTCCTGGCATTAAGCCAAGAGGAACATTTTGCTTTGTGTTTCCCTCAGTTTGTAAGCCCTCTGAGGTGGGGCCATCACCAGCTTGCATATTTCAGGGGGTGTTTCTCCAAAGCAGCATTCTAAGAGCTACTAACTGGATGTTAAAAAACAAAAAAACCAAACAGAAGCTCACAGGTTAAAATGGCTTTGCACGCGTGTGGTTTTTTTGGTCTAGTCTTGTGCAGATGCTACAGAGAAGCATCTACACAAGAGAAGCCTCTGGCTGTTCTGGACCATCACCACTTCCCTGTTAGAGATGGTGACATGCAAAGAACAGAGCACCCAAAATGGCTGTGGCGCTCCTGACAAGCCTACCTGGTGTCCCAATCATCAGACCCAGTGTTGTATTTGTACGTTGGCTGGAAGGAAATCTCTCCCTCCAGGAAGCCTTCAAAGACTGCCTTGGCCTCCATCTGCTTTTTCAGCTGAGAAGGAAAGAGCGGAGAGGTGAAACTGAGCAGCAAAGCATCTTTCGAACCCAAGCCTCCCTCGGGAATTTCCACGCCTCCCTTCCTGCTTTCTTGCAGCAAATCCTGCCTCCTGATGCAGGCCAACCATATCCATTAGAACTCCTGACTTAGTAGAGCAAAATAGTTGATTGGTTATGCTACATGTCTTAAGGCTCCTTTGGAACTCACTGGGACTGTTTTCAGTCTTGATGGAATAACAGTCCAGTTGTGTTTTGTTAAATTTGCTTACAGATTTCTCAAAAATTGAATGAAAACATTTATTCAAAGGAGAAGTAATGGGACTCTTGTAGTTGAAAGATTCCCCAGCCATTCCTAGCCACTTTCTGGAACTAGCTGCAGCAACAGAGCAGCATTCCCCCAACACCTGCCCATGAATGCTGCAAGAGCTCTGCACTCTCTCTTTGGAAGGTTGACCCTTGTTGGAAGGCAGATCTCGCCTGCCTACCGAAAGCTCGCTCACATACTTGGTCATGCTGATAAAGGGTGGCGAAATCGTGGGCCTCCACCAGCTTCTTCACCTGCTCCACATCCTGCTCCTCCAGCCTGTAGTTCAAGTCTCCCAGCCACAAGACCACACTGCAAGGGAGGCGCTGGTGTAAGGAAATGGCTCCAGCACCCTTGAGGCTCTTCACAGCTCCTATTCCCAGCCACGTAACCCCAAGATGCACAGTGTCAACCCAGCAAATGAAGAGATGTTCCCAGCTCCTTGCCCACCCACAACCTTCCTAGTTCCTCCTACTAACTTGGAAGCAAATCAGTGACCACCAGAAGGTCTGGGAAACAGATGATCCTTCACACAAGTCCTAGACTTGAAGCCACCTCACATAGCTAGAAGGTGGAAGACAGGCAGCAGACTACAGTCCTGGCAAAGAGAGCTGCTTTGTAGCCCTCCAGTTGGATTCCAAATCCCACTAGTACAGCCAAGGTCAGGGATGATGGGAACTGTAGTCCAGAGGACTCCCATCACTGGCAAACTGTCTTGGCTGATGAAATAAGCAGAACAACCAAACTACACAGCAGATACATGCAACTGTCTCCTGGGGGAGGCTTTTTCCAAAAGCAAATGAGAAGCAACTATAGAAGTCTATGAGCACAAGGAGGGAGAGCTGCTGTTGCTGAATCCCTTTCCTTCCAGCTGTTTCTCCATCCAAAGTGCCCTCCTTCATGGGAGAAAGACACCATGCAAAATGAGGTGGGGTTGTACTTTGAAAAGGAAAATAGCAGGAAGGAATGGGGTTAAGCAGCCACTCCCCAAACTGCTTTTCATTTTTAAAAAAGAAAGAAACGGTAGGAAATAGAATCAAATTTACGTGAAGCCAAACAAATATTAAAAATTAGGGAAATGGGGTGAGTTGGGGGTGAAGAGAAGAGACAAGGCCCTGAGGAAACATACCATAAGACAACAACAAAATACACAGTTCAGATTGGTGGGGTACAAATAATAAAATTATTATTATTATTCTCAAACCCATAAAGCCAAGTCTCCATATTTGCTCCACAACTTCACAGAAGAGGCTGGATTCTTTCCCACTTGCTTCCCTCCCCCTGCCCCCACTTACTCATGCTTGCCAATGGTGAGGGGTGGGAGGCCTGGCTCTGGCGGGCAGAACTGCATGCGTCCACAGATATCACGGAAGTCCTGGTTCCGGCGCTCGTACTCCTCGGTGTGGGCTGCCAGGTGGGCATTCACGAAGCAGATGGTGGTGTTGTGGAACCGGAAGCGGATGGCCACTCCCCCCTTGTTGCCCTTCATTCGCAGCAGAAGAGAAGCCGGGAGAGAGAGTGAAGGTGGCGACTCTATTCCCTGCCTTCTATGGAAGGAGCAGGCAGAACAGACTCCAAAGCAACCAGCCAAGACCTCTCTGAAGCAAGCAGGAAGGTGCAAAGAGAGGGCCTACAAAGCAGGGGGTGGCTAACCTTTTGGGGGCCAAGGGGCTAAAGCGAAACTATGTAATAGTGGGCATGGCCAAGTTTTAATTAAAGGAGAAATTTTGGTGACTCACAAAAACTTTTGGGCATCACAGAATCATTGCAGAGGACCCACAGGAGCAGATAGTGCAGAGTGAGAGTGGTTATAGTGTCAGACTAGTATCAGGGAGAAACCAGGGTTTGAATCCCCGCTCAGCCACAAATTCTATTGGATGACTTTGGGCCAGTCACTGCCTCTCAGCCTAACCTACCTCACAGGGCTGTAAAAGAGAAGTGTACACACCACACTGAACTCTTTGCAGAAAAATGGTACAGTGGTACCTCAGGTTACAGACGCTTCAGGTTACAGACTCTGCTAACCCAGAAATAGTACCTCAGGTTAAGAACTTTGCTTCAGGATGAGAACAGAAATCGTGCTCCAGTGGTGTGGTGGCAGCAGGAGGACACATTAGCTAAAGTGGTGCTTCAGGTTAAGAACAGTTTCAGGTTAAGAACGGACCTCCAGAACGAATTAAGTTCTTAACCCGAGGTACCACTGTATAGTAAATGCAATAATAGTAACAACTTTTTAAAAAACGTTTTTTTAAAAAGTTTGGCAAAATGTGGGGGTGGGGTTGAGTTGGAACCTCTCAAAACCTTTTGAGGGTCCAGATGCAGCCCATGTTCTGCAGGGGAGCCTGGTACCCAGGCCAAACAAAGCCCAGAGGCCCCCTCATGTCCATCTCCTGCAAGAGTAGATGAGATGCTGGTGACGGCAGTAAAACCTGAATATTAACAGGCAGCCCACAGCAGCCTCATCACACCCCAGAAAGGATGAGGGGGCACCACCCTGCAAGGCTCTCAGAGAGAGAGGTCTGGGTGGCCCCAGAATGGCAACAGCAGACTCTCCCCTGCCCACCCCCAGTTTGAGGGTGATGAATACTCACCATCCTCCCCATGATGCCCGTGCCAACCGTCTCAGCCTCCACCTCAGAAACATGCACAGCGAGCTCAGTCCTGACGTAGAATAGCATCAGGATCCCAACAAGCCGAATAAGCTTTACCTGCATGTTAACCAGGGAAACAAAGACACAAAGGCTATAGAATAATAGGTCTGTAGAGAAATGACCTCTTGGAGCCATTTAGTTCACACCCCTGCAATGCAGGAATCACAGCTTAGGAATCCCCAGCAGATGGCCATTCAACTTCTGCTTTAAAACCTCCAATAAAGGAGACTCCACCACCTTACTATCAAAGTCCTTCCTAATGTTTAGTCGAAACCTCCTTTGTTGTTATTTGAGTCCACTGGTTCGTGTCCTACCCCCAGAGCAGCAGAAAACAAGTTTTCTCCATCCTCCATGTGACAGCCCTCCAGATATTTGAAGATGGCTCTTATATCACCTCCCAGTCTCCTCTTCTCCAGGTTAAACATCCTCAACTGTTCCTCATCAGGCTTGTTTTCCATGCCCTTTATTGGTTGCCCTCTGCTAACGTTCCAGCTTGCCAATATGCCAGGTGTGACCTCACTGGCTGCTGTCCACATTGCCCTGGAAGGAGAATGGAATTGCCTTCTCCCCCCCCTCCCCCCCCCCGTCCTTGCAGAAGGCCCCTTTTTCACAGGGAAGCAGAGTCCCCTTGTCTCCAACCCCTGCCATTAACCTCTTCTGCAGAACATCCCGCCCCCAAACACACACAGAGAGGGCTGCATGAAGGGGCAGAAGAGCCTCAGGGAGAAAGAGGGGGTCACTGGGCCCTCTCGGCAGCCGAAGCCAGCTCACCTTGGCATACTTGGCCTCCGGGTGAAGGCTCTCGGTCACAGCTTTGAACCATTCCTCTTCTTTTGGCGTGTCGTTGAAGAAAAAGGCCTCTTTGCTCAGGTCAAGCTCCTGGAAGCTGCATTCAAGAGAGCAAACCATGAGCTAGGGGCATACCCTCCCTCCATGGAGAAGAACCCAAGAAGGACCTGCTGGATCAGGTCAATGGCCCATAGAGTCCAGCATCCTCTTTTCACAGCGGCCAACCAGATGCCCTCATGGAAAGTCCTCAAGCAGGAATAGAGCACGAGAACAGCACTTTCTCCTCCTGTGGTTTCCAGCAAATGATATTCAGAAGCACTGCTGCGTCCAACTCTGGAGGCAGAGCATAGCCATTGTAAGCTAATAGCCATCGGTAACCCTCTCCATGAATTTGTCCAATCCTCTTTTAAAGCAGTCTAGGTTGGTGGCCAACACTGCCCCCTGTGGCCGTGAGGCACTGCAGGAGCAAGAGACCTCCTCTTCCTAGTGAAGCGGAAAGATGAAGGGTCAATTAAACCAGATGGCATCCAAGTGTTCAAGTGCTCACACACGTGTATCCAAGTGGGCAATGCTAATCAAGAGGAGGAGGAGGAGGAGGAGGAGGACCAGGGCAGGAGGGGATGGCAGGTGCAAATCCCTCCCACCCAGCTCACCGGGTGACCTGAGAGTGAGTCACTGCCTCTCAGGCTCGCCTACCTCGCATGGCTGATGTACAGACAGAATGAGGAGGGGATGACCCATGCATGTTACTTTCGCTCCTTGGAAGAGATAAGAGGTGGACGAGAAACATAACAATAAATGGATAAGAAGCACCCCACACGTACCCCACACAATAAATGTCTGGGGGCTCAGCATCGTGGCTCAGCCAGGGCTGGAGAGTCTCCTTGGGCGACTGGCCGTTCACGTTGTACGTGCCCACGAAAAACCTGCCAGGAAACACACAAAATCTTGCTCCGGGTCTTGCCAACCACCTCTGCCCCACCAGCACAGGAGGAGGAGGAACCCCATTGCCATTTCTACACCCAGGCCCACCCACCCAAGTGAGAGCCGGCATAGCGCAATGATTAAAGTGTTGTTCTAGTACCTGGGAAACCAGGGTTTGAATCCCCTCTCAGCTATGAAACTGAGACCTTGGGGGCCAGTCACTGCTTCTCAGCAAACCCTACCCCACAAGGTCATTGTGGGGATTAAATGAGGAAGGGGAGAAACATGCACCTATCCCACCTTGAGCTCACCGGAGAAAAAGGTGGAGTATGAATGCAATAAATAAATAAATCTAGTAGGCAAATAGCCAAGGGGCTTGTGCATTTGTGGTGGAAAAGGCTCAGCGTCATTCAAGGAATCCCCCTAGGGGAAGCGTGGAGCTGCCTTTGCCACACACACCTGGCATTGCTCTCAGAATCACCCTTACTTGAAGCCCTGGAGGTATGTGTACTCGTCCTCCTTCTGCAGGAGCTGAGACTTGATGATGGTGTCTCTCAGCCCAAAGGTCTGCATGGACAAGCCCCGCATCTCCTCTGACACCAGCACACTGGAGGACCGGACCATCTCGCTGGTGATGTCATTCTTGGGCTTGTTGGGCCTGGAAATGAGAGGAAAGGGCAGAGGGAAGGAGGAAGATTGGGGAAGGGGGCAGGGGGCAGGGGCTGGTTTATTTCAGGTGTTGTTGCTATTGGCAGAAAGCAAAGAGGAGCCAGGAGCCCCACGCTGGCACAAGGAGGGCCAGAGTGAGGCTGCAACACTAGCCCATATGCCTCCCCCTCACTGCCAAGTCAGTGCCAGAAGGAAAAGCCACTTTGTTCTACACTTACAAGTGTTGCATCCTCAAGACAGGACCACTGCCCCCCTTACAGGTCTGCAAGAGGACAGGTGAGGACTGCCCCATTAGATACAGGGTCTTATCTGGCACTTTGGAGTGGCCCAGCTCCAAATTTGGGAGCCTTGCACAAGCACACGGTAGGGGTTGTCCTTGGCTTCCAAATTGTTATAGTACGTGTCAGGCAGGTTACTCTTTAAAACAGTGGTGCCCTCTGAGGGGCTGTGGGATTCCCTGTATAGGGGGTACTAAGAGGCGGGGGGAGGAGGAGTGCTGCAGGTACAAATGACTATCAGACTTAGAAAAGTTGGTAACACTAGATCCAGTTCATTCATTTTGTTGAATTAAACCAATTAGTTCTACAGTGGTACCTCGGGTTAAGTACTTAATTCGTTCCAGAGGTCCGTTCTGAACCTGAAACTGTTCTTAACCTGAAGCACCACTTTAGCAAATGGGGCCTCCTGCTGCCGCCGTGCCGCTGGAGCACGATTTCTGTTCTCATCCTGAAGCAAAGTTCTTAACCCGAGGTACTATTTCTGGGTTAGCAGAGTCTGCAACTTGAAGCACCTGTAACCTGAAGCGTATGTAACCCGAGGTACCACTGTAATTGGATTATGAATAAATATGCAATTGTTACTGTGTGCTATTATTATGTTATTATCTTCCTTAGTGGGTCATGCAAACCACTATTCTGAATAATGCCTTTTATAGAACCAAGGGGCCAGTGGCCAGATAAGGTTTGGGAACCACTGCTATAAAGAGAGAGGGAAGGGATAGTAAAAGAAATTTCAGGGAGGTTCTGCTCCTGTTAACTTTTGGAAGTCTGCCTGAGAAAAAGACACTCTCTGAACTGCAATCCAAGCCCGGCAATCCTAGAAGCAAAAGGCACAGAGGCACTCTGACCCCATTACGTTACATGTTTCCAAGGCTGGCTGTGGCTGTCATGTTCAACTTACTTGGGGGCGGTGGCAGCAGGACTGGCACCACTTGTGCTGCCCATCTGGTTCATAGCTGGTGGCTGTTTCCCTTTCTGCTTTGGGTGCTCATTCCCAGCAACTCCTAGAAGCAAAAGGAAGCCCATGAAAGCTGTCTGTCTCTGACCAGTGCCTGGGAAATCTCAGCCTGCCCAAGGCTGACTCTCAGAGAAGGAGGAGGCTCCTCCTTATCTCGGCTACACCATTCCTTGGGGTGGGGGGAAGGGCAGGCTGCCAGAATGCTGCGCTCCTCACAGTTGGTCTCAGGGATGGCCAAGCGGAAAAAGATGAACATAGCAAGAGGGAGAACTTGGGAGGAAAGCAAGCAAGCAAGGAAGCTGTCTTTTAGCACAGATCAGAGCCATGGGCCACAATGAGAGCAGAAGCAGCGAGCCCTGTGGGCTAGGGAAGAGGATCCAGCATAGTCAATGGCAGCCTCCCAGATTCAAATTCCTTCTCCTGCCTTCTCCAAGGGATTAATGTTCTGGTCCTACACAAAAGCCACCTTTTCTCTCACCCCTTACTAGTCTGAAAAGCAGGCAGCAGGACAATCACGTGCCCCAGAGAAACGACAATGTCATCTGTGCTTCACGTTACTGGGTTTTTAGACTACTTAATTACAAGTGGTCTTTGACTTCACCTGCAAAAGCACACCCCTCCATCAGCTCCCGAGACAGACAGATGCCAACGGTGTTATTAGCAGATTATCCGAATGCCAATGGTGTTATTAGCAGTTTTTCACATTATGTTTCTTCCAGGCCAGAAGTAGAGTATTAAAATCACGGGGTGCAGGCAAAGCTGCCCATTTTGCAACCCTCTCTGCACCAGATAAGCCTGCCTGAGCAAAGCCAGAAACATCTAAAGTGATTCAGCAGCATGGGGGGGGGGAGGTTGAGTCCACAAATAGCACAAGGACACACCAACCACACACAATCTCTTACATTCCTAGAGACTGAGCTTTTGATGGTGCTGTATTTTTGTTTTTAAGTCATATTTCAAAGCTCAAGGAACCAATGGATCCACATACTGGGGAGGGGGGGCTCTTCCAGGGTACTGAAAAAGAAGTGCAACCAGTCACAATTTAGCTAACCTTAAAACTTCAGAAGTTTGAATATTTGAAACTGAGTTCTGATTAATGCTTTAGGAACCCTGAACATTTTTTAAATGCAGGCTAAGCTCCCTCCTAAATCCCAACATCCCAGTGTCCAAAATGAGGAATACTGTCTGTAAAGTATTTTCTTTCAGATAAGTGTTTGTGAGTAAGCTCCACTTTCAACATCTCTATATTCTTTTGGCTTAAACAGCAACATCCGCTCCTGTTGGTAATCCACTTTCTGCAGGATGACGAAAGGAAGAGGCACTGGGGTGGAGGGAGAGAAACCAGCCGAACTTCTCTGAGGCCAGAAGCAGCCCAACCGCTGCTGCCCTTGCAGACAAGCCCAAGCCAGGCAAGAGCATCGGGTGGGGTGGGGGATTGCACCACCCCCACCCACCAGGAAAGCCTGAAGCCAGCCGTGCCTGGGCCTGGGGAAAAGAGCCTTGAAATTGCAACATTGCAAAGAGCTTCCTGCCTCCACATGGAGCATCGCCAGGCAGCAGGTGGGGGCTGCTCGGGCAGAGAAGGAAAGTGTTGGAGGGGGGGAGACCCCTTAGCCCTGAAGCCCACCGCGCCCAGAGAGCATTTTCCCCGCAGGAAGAATGGGCTCCCAGCCAGGAAACCAGCAGGTGCTGCTGCTGCTGCTGCTGCAGGAGCAACCAGGGACCCGAGGCGGGCAGGCGGCTGTCTGCCGCCAAAGGATTTCCTGCCGCTGGGCCAACGGATCTCTCCCGACTCCTCCCTGCAGAGGAGCCCGGCTCTCTCCATCCCTCCAGGCAGGGCAAAAGCCGCTTTGGGTGTGTGGAAAATGCAGCCAATATACAAGGGTGAAATCCTCCTCCTCCTCCTGAGTAGTTGCCTGCGCGGAAGAAGCGCCAGCCGAGGAAAAGGCGGGCAGCCCGGAGCAGCAGGAAGAGGGCGCGCCTCGCGGCTGCCCCCGCCCAGCCAGCACCTGCAGGGCTGGCCTAGGGCTGCAGCGCGCGTCGGGGAAGGGGCCCAGCATCTTCCTTCCCTTAACCGGGCTCTAGTATGGGCGGGACCTGCTGCCGCCTCTCCAGGCGATGCAAGTGGCGGCGGCCCTGCCTCCCTCACAACGGCCCTGCGAGGTAGGGCACAGTCTGGAGAACCCCCGGCTCCAAGGAGCTTCCCGCCAGTAGGCTAGCCAGCCGGCCGGCCGGCCACCGCAAGCAACGGCGGGCCATCTCTTCCTCCCGAGTCGCGATCAAGCGCCTAGTCCTCAGCGCGCGCCTCTTCCTACCTGCGCGCAGCAGCCAAGAAGCGCACATCGCCCGGTCTGAATCCCAGGAGCGGCTGCCCACCAGGCCACACCCTTCGCTCGGCTCAGCCAATCACAGTGGGGTTCGCCTCCAGAAACGCCCCCGCCCGAGGGTGGAGCGGATCCAGATCAGCCCAGCGGAGCTCAGCAGCGCCCCCACAGGAGGATTGGCAAGATGCGGACTCCCTCGCCTCGCGCTGCCGCGGCTAAAAATGCCTTGATTCAATCGTTGATGGTCATGATCATCACAATGGGCATTGCAAGCGGACCGGCCCCCTCATGCTTTGGGAAGCTCCGTGTGCGCTGACGACCCGCCATACATAATACTGGTCGTGCCAGCAGCTCTACTCCCGCGTCTGTCCCGCTGGCGGAGCATTAAGGGGTGAGGGAAGAAAGGCTAAAAGAGTCCTATCAAGTGCGCTTGAGCTTCACCGCAGTTGGGAGTGACAAGGCTAAGGTTTTTGGGTAAGCAGGGGTGGGGGAGAGAGATTGATGGATGTGGGAGAGGAAAGTGGCAGCCCCTTGGACTTCTGGGCAGGAAAGGGGGCAGTCACTTAAGGCATAAGTTCAAGGTTAAGTTCAATGGGTTATTATTAGGATATAAGGTCCTTATCACCTTGGGACCAGTTTACCTATGAGATTGCCTTACCTCCTGTTCACCCAGTCAACTGCTCCAATCTGCAGAACTGGCACTATTACAGATGCCTCATAATAATACCCGTTCCACATTTGTAAGAATTCAGTATTTTAGTGTGGCAGCACCTACACTCTGGAACTCGCTGCCTATGGATATCAGGCAGGCGCCTTCACCCTACTATTTTCAGCACCTGCTAAAAACATTTCTGTTTAAACTAGTCTACCCAGATATTTATGAACCTGATGTGAGTTTGAATCTGTTTTTGTTTATAGTTATTTTTACTTCTATTAAGTCTTAAATTATTGTTCTTAATGCTTCCTATTTATAATATTATCCTGGGTTGTTGTTGTTTTTTGTAAACCGCTTTTAGGTTGTTTGCAATCAAGCAGTGTGTAAATTTTATGAAATTAATAAATTAGGTAGAAGGAGGACCCCATTAATGGAGGGAGGGGGGTAGAATGACCCACTGTGCTGCACTGGGATATATTTCGGAGGCTCTCTTTCTGGTTAGTCTTTCCACTCAACTACAACAGCACATAGGAAGAGTTTGGATTCTTCCTTCTTGTTGTCTTAAGTGTCTGCTGCTGTCTTATTGCCATCCTGACCTAGAGTGACACAGGAGAGGGGGTTTCGAGTCCAGTGGAGGCCCCATTGCACTAGCAAGTAAGCACCGGATCTGTCCCACCATGACAAATGCATCTTGCTCACTTGCTCTCTCCAGGTCATCCTCTCACAGGCAGAGGATTTAATTGTTTATTTTATATTTTGACTTATACTCCCCATGCAGGACCCATGGCAGCTCACAGCATAAATTAAAACAAATATGGTATAACTAAGCACAATCAATACAGAAATTAAAAACTAACCCTATTACAAACAGCACTGTAACCACTTAAAACCATTTAAAACCACACAACCACACACACACACACACCACCGCTCAGAAACCCTACCACAACAGCCAGTTAGTGGCCAAAGGCCTGTCAAAACAAAAAAGTTTTTGACTGCTGGCTAACGGAAAGCTAGCCTCTTGTGAAAGGGAGTTCCACTATCTGGGAGCAACCACTAAGAAGGCCCTCTCTCATGTCCTCACCAAGCATGCCTGTGAAAGTTGTGAGACTGAGAGAAAGGCTTTCCTAGGAGATCTCAAAGCGCAGGCAGGATAATTTGGGGAGAGTCAGTCCTCCAGATAGCCTGGACACAAGCCATATAGGGTTTTATGGTCACAACCTCCTTGCCAGCAGCAGGGACCAAGATACTTCCAGTTGTTCCTCAGTGGGTTGTTAGACTACTTGCACAACATAGGCTCCTCTAACCTTGCCAAACTCTGTGACCAAGGGAAGCCCAGGGCTTGGAATCCCAGACCATATTTCTTATCATGAAATGCAGCACTGGAACGCATCAGTGGCAATCAAGTACGGTATATGGTGGTTTGAAGCCTTTTAAAGAATTGGTCACTGTGGCAAGCTCCCATACAAGCCTCAGGATTTCAACACTGACCCCCACTCCAGTCCTTTGCAAAATCAAATGTAACCCAAACTTCGAGGCCCTCCCATCAGCAGCAGAGTCTGGTACCTGCTGGGCTGCAGCGCTTCCTGACCTCTGTCAAGAAAGTCTGTGTCTGGGAACCAAAAGGCAGCTGCACTAGCAAGTTGGTGTCACTTGAGATGATCTGGACAGTGACATCAGAGCCTATAGGAGAGAGAGGAGAGCAGCATGAACAACTTTGTGGGAGAAGCATTTCTGGAGAAAAAGCTGCAGGAGCACTCCTATTGCTGCCCCACCATGCAGCAGCATGGACAAACCTGGGCACAGCTAAAGCTACCCAGAAGCCAATGGCTGCATCATTCTCATTCCCCATAAGTGACCATGGAAATATCTGTATTGAAGGGCACCATGCACACTTATAAAATGAACAATATACATATGGATGCAGCAGTGGGGATCAGTGGCAGCAGCTTCAGGCAAAGCTCCACATGTGTGCCTAGTACACAAAAACAAGGCAAGTTTTAATCTTTCAAAAAGCAATATTTCAGCCCACATGGGTTACAGAGATTGGCTTTGAAGTGTGTGGCTGGTGAAGTTTCAGAATTCAGAGAGGGTGGGGCAGGAGGAGGAAGGCAGGAGGCGGGAAGGGAGAGAGAAATTAAATAAACAAAGACTTAGTGGAAGCAGAACGAAGCAAGCAGAGGAGCTCATCTCAGTGGGAACTGGCTGGCTTGGGCCTGCGTTTTGCCCAGTCAGTGAATGCTGTAGCATTTCCCAGGTACAACAGTATGGTTATTTGTGTAGTGTGGAGAACATGCTCACAGCTCTGCTTGCCAGGGAGTGAGTGAAGCAATCCAAGAAGTGAAGGGCAGGCACCATCACACTTCTGGGGAATCATTGTTTACAAGAACCACAGCAGAAGCTTACCTACAATGTGCAGGTCATTCTCCCCGGTGACTGTCAAAGGAGAAATTGTTTTTATTATTTTATTTATTTGTATCCTGCCTTCTTCCTAGCCCAGGACTCAAGGCGGCTTACACAAATTAAAGCAACGCAGATAAAATACAGAAAGCTAAAAACATACAAATGCCACCAAAGGGGTTCCCCTAAGCTCCCCCCATAAGGCCTGGTCAATTCATTATCTGGGGGTGGGGGTGGCCAAGGGACAGAAACACGGGTGACAACGTTCCCCAAAGAGTGCATCCACTACCTGGCTCTTTGGGGGATTATTCGTCCTGGATTCCTCCTACTCAAGTGGGAAAACGGGAATCATTTCATGTGCCCCGAGTCGCGGGGGTGGGGGTGGGGGTGGGGGGAGAGGAGGCAGCTGAGCCTTCCCTGCAGAGGAATGTGGCAAAGTCAATAAGGCAGGAAGGAGAGCTGCTCCTCACCTTCTTCCACGGCAAAGCCTTCCTGCAGGAGCAGGACCTTCTCCAGGCGCACGTCCTCGGCGGTGATGGCCATGCGCCGGTGGCTGTACAGGCAGATCCTGCGGAGACAGAACCGGGAGACCCCGCGCCCTCCCCATCAGAGACCAGGATCGTGGCCCCAGCACCTCGCCCACCACGTCTCAGCTCCCCGGAGATGCTGCTGTCCCTCTCCTCCCACTGCAGCCAACCTCCCCCGGCCCCCTCCTGGGATCCCCAGCGCCCCCTTCCGCTCGCTCCCGGGAACCTGCTCCTCTCCGGGGCCGCGCGAGACTGAGGAGCCGGGAAAGGAGGAGCAGCAGCCGCAGCCGCAGCCGCGCGGAGGGGCGGGGAGGAAGGAAGAGACCCGCCTCCTCCATTCCACGCCCAGCTCCTGCCCTCACCTGTCTCACCTGTCCCACCTGCCGGGCGCGGCGGACTTACATGGCTTTGCCGTGGCTCTCCACCAGGCCCAGCAGCCGGCTCTCCCCACCAGCCAGGAGCCCCTGCACTGCCTGCATCCGGAGGTCAAGGAAGGGGCCGGAAAGTGCCGGAGTGGCGAGCGACCCCCGCCCCACACTGCCCGCCCTCCCACTGGGTCCTTCCCGGGGCGGCCCCCAAAGGATACGACCAGGCAGGTCTCCCCCGCCGAGAGCGATTCCTGGATGGGCACCGACTGATCCATCCTGCGCGGACGGCGGAGCAGGCGGCACTCGCCGCTGCTGCTGCAGGAGGGAGAGGGTCGCCCGGACCCGGCCGGCAGCCCCCGCCGCAACCGGGGAGCGTCAGGAACCGAGCCGAGAAGGAAGCGGCGGCGCTGGAGCCTGCAGGCCTCTTTTTCCTTGAGCACGGCGGGGCGGGGGGAGAAGACGGGTCCCGCCTCCGGCCTGGCCGCGGCTGCCTTGGCGGCTCCGGCCTCCCGGGCGGGCGCAGGAAGGCGAGAGGAGGAGGCCGCCGACGCATGGGCGCTCCCAGGCCCCGACGAGGCGCAGGAAGGGCGGCTCCGGGCTCCTGCCACCGGCCTTCCTCCCCACGGAGCGGCTACTGCCCGGGCTGCAAACCCTTTCCTTGCTCGACAGAATCGCCGAAGCTAGACACCCACCCGCCCCGTCTGCTGCCAGTTGAGCAAGGCAGCGCAGCTTGCCAGGCTGCCTCTTCCATAAAATGATGCTGCCAGCCAGCTCCCCCTGGAAGATACAGCCCCCCCCCCCAGGACGTAGTGTGGCCGCCTGAGAAGGCCCAGGACGGCAGACGACCTCGGAAAAGCAAGGAGGCGCCCAGGGCCAGACCCCTTTGGGTCAACAGCCGCTGATTTTGGCAGTTACCTGTTGCAGTGATTGCAAACCTTGGGTGGGTTTTCTGCCTCTGTGAAGGAGACACGGTGCGGGCCCAGGGCAGAGACATGGACTTTAGATACACACACACACACACACACTGCTCATCTAGTTAAATAGATTTATTTGCAATTTTTAGGCAAGAGAAACATTTCTGATACTAGGAGTGGGGCGGTGGGTGCGGAAAGGCAGGCAGCTCAGCGAGAAAGTGGGTCCCTCATTTAAGGCAGCAGCTAAGATCAGCCATAGCAGCAAGGTCCTTTAGGGGGGATAAGCAAAGCTCCCCCCAGGTCCTCCCTTGGCCCATCACCCCTGCAGAGCCAGAAGGGGGTTCACAGAGCCAGCTAGCAGGAAGCCAGGAGAGAACAGGGTCACTCTAGTTTAAACACCCCCTTTCCTTCACCTCCCTATCCTGATAAGAGACTCCCTGTACAGCTCTTGAGACTCTGCCAAATAATAGAAGGCAACCTTCAGCTTTCTGCAAACCTGGACCGGCCTCCAAACAGTTAAATAGCTGCTCCTTGATAGATACCAACCAAGGACACACCCCCCCCCATTTAATCCAAAAGAGAATTCCTGTCGCTTCTGTCACTTGCCCCCAGGATCAGGCTTGTGACCTGCTGGCTCCAGCTCAGATCTCCTGCCATCTTTCAGACCAGGGCAGAGGGAAGGAAAGGGCTCTTGATTATGTAGGTCTGAGCTAAATTATTATTATTATTTATTCGATTTATATATCACCCTTTATTGCAAGCTCACACAGCCCAAAGGTTCATAAATCACTTGGCCCTGGAAGAAAAAGGAGAGAAGGGGGGGAAGGCATTTGCTGGCCTCATGAGAAAGGCCCAAACCAAGTGGATTCCCCAAGGCAGAGAGAGAGAGAGAGAGAGAAAGGAGAGTTGTTTTTTTGCCACCACCTAAGGACCCGAACAGGCCAGCTCAGCTTCAGTTGTGCCTGGCCTAGAACAGGAGAGCATAGTTCAGGCTGAGGATGGCTGCACACGCCAGCAGCTGGAGCAGGGGAGTGAAGGCTGCCATCTGCTTGGCCCCATTGAAGTGCACTTTGCCATCCAGCTTCAGGCAGCTGGTCTTGGGCATCGCCGGGCAGCACTCCTGGTAGCAGGGCACCTTGGAGCCCGCGGAGCAGGGTGGGCCAGCCGTTTTGCAGACTTTGCTGCATCCAGCCACAAAGTGGGGGCCGGTTTTCTTCATCTGGAAGGAGAGAAAGGAGCAGGTGTTGGCCCACACAAGTAGCAGACACAGGAACCAGCTTGGCTGCTGTTTCAGGCGTTGGTGCTGTGTGGGGGCCCAGGATCAAGCAGGGTGCCTGCAGAGGGCAGCTGGCACTCGGGGCTGCTGATGGGGATTTGGCGGGCCTCCCCCTTTCTTCTTCAGACTTCAGATCTCTCGTCCTAAAAAGCATACTTCCATTGGACGCTCCAGCACCCATTTAGCTAACTATTCTCATTTCAGAATCCTCACGACAGCCATCAGGGTGTACATTTGGCCACTGCCCACCCCCTTCCACTTTGCCTTGTGGTACCTGTTGCTCTCTTGAGGCACGCAGCTCCTGCTGGTTTGTAAGGAGCTTACAAGGCTCCAGCTGCATTCTAAGACACTGCAGCAACACCTCAGGCCCCTGCCCTGTGGAAGGGCTTCATTCAGAGGGCAGAACAAGAGCTTGGGCATTTGGAGGGGGGTGTTATCATTTCAGGAACGGTACCTCGCAAAAATCAAAGCCCACGATGCAGCCGGCCGCGTGCTTCTGTCCCTTGTAGCATCCTTCTCCGTGGCAGGTGAAGCTTGAGCACACTTTCCCCTACAGAGGGAGGGAGCGAGGGAGGAAAGAGAGGCAGGCCATTGAATTGTGGACACCAGGGCTGTGCACTGGATTCAGCCAAATCCCCAGACAAATCAGGACTGTTCAGAAGGACGCAGGCATTTGTCAAGTTGGGTTCAGACAGTCACACATCTCTGCAGGTTGGACTGGATGGCCTGGAGCCATCCATGGCTGTCAGGAAGGAAGGAGAGGCAGGCAAGGCAGACAAACCCCACAAAAAAGCCCAGACTCTTCTGGGAGGAGGTGGGCCCAACTTCTTTCCTGCTCCCAGGGATTTCCCCCTCTGCTTAACAGCTCATCAATTGAATGATTGATCCAATGTGTTGTGGGGTGGGTGGGTGTGCAGTCCGGGTGTTGGGCAGGAGGGAGGACATAGGAAAAGAACCATTTCCCACTCATCCACCCACCCACTCTGAGGATGCCACCTGCCCACTTGCCCCGCCAGCAAACAAGCCATCCCTGCCAGAACATGAAGTGACACCTACATTTTTGGGAGGTGCTTTGGTGGTGGTAGTGGTGGGCGCTGGCGTGGTGGTGGGTGGCAGATCACCTAGAAGAGACATGAGAGATGGAGGAGCTGGCTGAGGCCCCCAGGACCTCTTGACCGACGGGAGAAGCTGTCATGCCAGACTGGCAGGTCGGAGAGAGGCTGGCTGCAGGCTGAAATCCTGCCCTTCAGCTGCTCCAGGGACTGAGTCCCCAGAGCCAAGAAAGGCCTCTCTGCGAAGGCAGCCCAGAAGCCCCATAGGTCAGCTCAGCCTCCCCAGGGAGAGGGAATCCTGCCAAGCAGAGCATCCTAAGAGGCCTCCCATTGGGGGAGCTTACCGTAGGCTGTAGCGTTGAGGAGCAGGCAGTTTGGGGAGCTACAGCACTCCATCGAACACAAGTTCATTCTGATGGTGCCGTTCTGCATGCACATGTCGGTGCCGTTGATTCCCCCACACTCACTGCTGCACCGGGCTGAGTAGCTGGTAGTGTTGAGGCGGAAGAGCTGCAAGACCCACCAGAGGGTTAGCAGGGCAAGGCTGACAACTGACCATCGCTGCATTATGATCCATGCAGAGAAGCAGGAGTGGCTGGACCCCACAGCCCCACCTTAGCTGACCCCCCCCCACTTGTAAGGACACAGTCCAGGATGGAGGCCAAGGCCACCCACAGTCCTTTGCAGCCTCTTCGGGGGAGGGGGGCTTTATTTTATTATTATTATTGGTTTATATACTGTACCACCCTTCAAGATCTTATGGTGGTTCACAGGATAAAAATACAAGGTAAAAACACAAGTCAATAGTTAAAACAAAAACATCAGAACAATACCTCCCAAACACATTTTAAAAGGCTATAGAGTATTAATCAACTTTATAAAACCTAAAAAATATGAATACAAAATACAAATTGACATATAACACTTTAAAACTGTTTAAAACAACCCGCTCAAATAGGCAACACCTCTTGGCTCCCTACCTCGCAGTGTGTTGCGTTGTGGCAGGTCTCTGTGTTGTTCCCATGAGCTTCGTCATGGTAGCATCGCTCCCCGGAACACTGGAAGCTCTGGCATGTGAGCTGCAGAGGGAGATAGAGCTGAACCTTCATGGCAAGAGAACTAGACAGCTGCCTTGGCCTCCCAAGGCCAAGCATCCTCTGCCCTAGTAGCACCTCTCACCTGCGACCTGGACCTAACCTGCCACCTCCACTTGGGCCTCCCAATTGAATCATTTCCTGGTTCATCTCTCTCACATACAAACCTGCCCAATGAATACTTCCATCTGCGGGACGTCCCTTCTCACCAAAGGGCTGCAGCCAGCCAGGAGCAGACACTCCATGCCTGCCCCCCACCCACACATTCCCATTCCATCACCTCCAACTGGGAAATGCCCAACACACACACCCCACATACAGCAATGTCATGCTGGGTCAGTTTCTTACGTTCATCATGCCTGTGCTGTTCGCTGAGCTGCTGGGGACGAGGGGTGCTCCTGAAATGGGCCCAGGCTCTGAAAGAGGAAGCAAGAGGTTAGTAAATCTAATCTTCCTTGCTGTATTATACTGTATTGTTTTAATTACTGTTTTTATAGTTGTTCTGATTTTGAGTGGAGTGCCCTACCTGGGTGGATGGAGCAGCCAAGTAATTTCGTTGTCCCCGAGAGGGGGCAATGACAATAAAGATATTATTATTATTATTAAATCCCTTGGTGTGCAAGCCAAGGAGGTCTCTGCTCCAGATAATGGTTTCCTGAGTGGAGCAGAAGCCTTGACTGCAACTGAAGCCATGCTTATGTTTCAGGAGCTGCATATAGGAAAGTGGCAGGAAGTTCCAAGGATCCGCCTCTTCCTCAGCCTGTGCCCCAGGGGCTGTGCCCTACACAAAACCTTCCCGTTCCCAGCACATAGCCAGCCAGCCAGCCCTCTCACCTGCCAGTATACAAGAGTTCCAAGTGCTGAAGTGTAGAACAACCCAGAGGAGAAAGATGCCTGCAGATGGAAAAAACATGTTTGTTTGTTTCTTGAAAGGCAGAGAGAAAAGGCACCTCTTGTCACCCACAGCTCACTGTAGGGGACCATCAGACAATGTCCCATCAAGTCACTGATGGATCCCACTGCAGACCACTGTTCTTTAGGGCAGTGGCGGAGCTTCATGCTCCGGCACCGGGGGTGGAGAGCAGGCGGGGGCATGGCTGGCACATGTCCAGGGGGGCATGGCGCACTGCCTGCGGGGGTGGGCAGCCAGCACGGGGGGGGGGGCAGCAACGATGGCACCCCACCAGGATCGTGGTGCCGGGGGCGGTGCACTCCCCCCTGCCCCCTCTTCCTCCGTCCGTTCTTTAGGGTGGGGCTCTTGTTCTTTTACCAGATGGTTGGGCAAGCAGAAATCCAACAAACAGTCACTCCCCAATACTACCCTGGTTCCTCTGACTTGCTCAGGAGACACTCTGTGTCTTCCAAATATCACCTTCGCCATGGAGCGAGTCACATGTCAGGCTGTCACCTCTGCCAGAAATTCCACCACAATGAAGCCTCTTACCCTGGGCTGGGAGAATCCGGTGGTTGTTGGGACATGCCATCTCGAGACAAGGGGATCTAATCCTGTAGGTCCCTGCAGAGTGGGCAACAGGGAAGGAACATACAGTATGTATGCGTTTCTTAGATTTCTCAGCACGCACACCCCAAGCACAAGGAGGCAATGCAAGCAACCCCTAAACTCAAGACAAAAGCTGTAGAAAGGATCCTATACAAGGTCTTGGCAGGACCTATCTCAGTTCACTAGGAGCAATGGGTCGAATAAAGCAGGGCCCTTTGCACATTCCTCTGTTTTGGTCTTCTCATCCAGGTAATGAGGCTGTGCAATCACTGGCTAGGAATCTGATCAGGGTATCAGCTGTGCCCACAATAGTCAGGAAGGCGGTTGCCAGTGGACCCTTGAAAAGTGGCTCACTCAAGGAGAAAAGGCAGAAGGAGATGCTCTGGACTGCCAAGCCATTTTCTCCACCTGGTCAGTATAGTTGGAGCCAGCTGGTTCGCCCCAGTGCAGAGCATCTGGATCTGGTCACAGTCTGCAAGGACAGAACTTGAGCTGCCCCAAGTACTGTAACATCCACTGGAGGGAGTCTGAACAGAAGACATTACCCTGGCCTTCCTGGGGAAAGTCAGCTGGGTCTTTCTCTATGAGAGTGATTATGCACAGGCTGCTGTTCCCCTTCCCTCACAACAGCTTCACTGCCTCAGTCTGTTGCCATATCCCAGCCCTGCAGCACCTCCCGGAACAGATGCTGCCAATTTTGAGCCATGAAGTGCTAAACAAACCCAGCAAAAGGAGAAGACCCGCATGGAAGATCGTCCCCCTTCCCCATTATTTCTGTGTTTTGTCATCTGTGTGTCTGATGCTTTTACAGGAGGGTAGCACCTTCCCTTGATGAGCTTCCAGTCTTAAATATGACCACAAAGAGGAGAGCAAGCAAGCAAGCAAGCTGGATATGCCTCCGTTTTGGCTGCATGGCCTTGGGCTTCATTGCAGAAAGCCAGGGATGGGGTTTTGCAGGCAGGCATCCTGGGAGGCAGCTCCAGGCATGCAAGAGGAGCTGCTGGAGGGAGGAGACCTTGGGATGGCTGAAGGCTGTGGAAAGGTCACAGGCAGAGAGGCCTTTAGCTATGAGAGCAGCAAAGGAATAAGGCCATGCCAGGCTCTGCAGGGGGGTGCATCCTGGATTTGGAGCAGACAGGGAGCCAGTGTAGAGATGGGTGGAGTGTCACTTTCTGGTAGAGTGACATGGTGAATGTTTAGTTGGCAGTGTGCTAGAGACGAAGCGGGGACAAGATGAGAGTTGACAGTGGGGGGATACACCGCAGGAGTCATAGGAGCTGCAGAGAACCTGAATGAATTATTTGCAGCTCTCTTCACGGCAGACAGTGTAGGGCAGTTCCTGGTGCCTGAACTAACCTTTGCGGCAGGCAAGTCTAATAAACTAAGACAGATGGCGGTGATGAGATGACGATCTCTCCTCACAAAATGAAAACTGCTGGACTAGATGGGCCATTGGCCTAATCCAGCAGGCTCTTCTTATGTAGTTTTGCTATGTTTTAAAGGAAAAGGCATAGTTACCTCAACCTAAAGAGCTTTCTTGACAAAAGAAAGTAAGTGCCAATTTGGAGCATCAAGTTGTGCACATTGAGGTGCATTTTTAGTAACTGCCAAGCTTTCTTTGTTCAGAGACTCAGCAAAACCTAACACTGAGCAAGTCTTAGGGAAAGTCTGGCTGCTTTTGATTGCAAACTGATGGATGGGGGGGGGGGAGTGAGCAGCTTCAGCTCGGGATCACTTTATCTATTGCTGGGGGTTGGATTAGGTGACCCTTGAGGTCCTTCCAACTCTACATAGTTCTGATTCTATGATTCTCTTGTGTCTCCTACAATTAGTCTCATGCATCTTATTCCATGTGAAGTTTATTCCAGATTCCAAGAGGACAGGAAGTGCCATTATGGGTTGTTGCTGGTATAGCCTTTCCCTGCAGTGTTGGAAGACACGCCCCCCCCACCTCCTCCTTGGGAAATCTTGCAATGTTTTCTTAATTAAAGCAAGTCATTAAAACAGTTAATAGTGTAACTATTCTCAGGGGGCTTAGCAACAAATACAAAGGATTTAACAAGGAAACCCCAAGAAAAATAGAGGGGGGGGGGGAACCAGCAGGACAGAATACATACTTAATGCAAGAACATAGAAAAATCTAACAAGCACAGTCAGTAAGTCAAAGGCAGAATGAGAATGTCTCTGATCGGTGCAGAAAACACAACAGAGTCAGCCATGGGCAAGCCTCCTCCAGGGAGCACATTCCTGTAACCAGAAGTTGCCCCTGCCTCATCTCTGGGGCACCCCCATTATCTGCGCTGGGCATATTGGCAGGATTGCGCAGGCTAAATTCAAGGAGTCCATACCATCTGAAGCTTCACTGGTCCACTGTGGGACCTTGACTTGTGCCACCAAGAAGACTGACCACCAGTCAACATCCTTCAAAAGATTCCTACATTCCCGCATTGCAGGAGGTTGGATGAGATGACCCTTGAGGTCCCTTCCAACTCTACAATTCTATGATTCTATTATCTGTTCCCACCAGCAACAACAGCTCTCGCACTGAGCATTTGGCTGCTCTGTGTCTCATTCCCTGGTCAAATCTGCTTAGCCTTTAGCCTGATAACCCTCCAAGGCCTTGATCTCTTGTGGTGCTTCGTTAAGGCCATTAAAGCAGCTGCTGGTGAAGCGGTCAAAGGGGTAAGAGCACTTGCAGCAACAAGTACAAAGACCTATGAAGGCTGTGGGCTGAGTTCCAGGAACCCCTGCAGGTCCCCAAGCAGTGGCTGCCATGGAGACTGGAAAATGACACGCCCAGAGGCCCAGGGCTCCTCGCTAATGACATGTGCCGTTGGCCCAGCAACCCTGTGTTTGGTTGAGCCCCAGAGGAAAAATGGGAAAGCTGTAGACAGGCATCAAGGACAGAAACCCTCAAGAACAGAAGCCTATATCCTACCAGCACCTCCGGCCAGCCAACCTACACTCAACAGTCAGCAAAAAACCTCATCATCTCAGCCCTGGGTCATCCCCACCACTCTTGACAACCACTTTGGAAGCTTGGGGGACCAGCTGAGCCATTAGTTGAAAAAGCAGGGCCTGGGCTCTTCCCTAAAGGCACTGCATATCTGAGAAAGATACCAGTTTGGATGATGAAGTGCAGCCCATTCACTTTCCCAAAACAGAGGTCTGCCAGAAAGGAACTGAACACCAAAGCTCATGCCACGATGCTCTGTTCCTTTGCTTGGTTTCAACCCTCTTAGAACCTCCAGGAAGCGCTGCAAATTCAGGGGAGTCCTCAGGAACCAAAGCATTCAAGTTCTAATCCAGAAAAAATGTATAATCCACAGACCATCCTTCCAGCTAAGGAGCTGGAGCTTGGTACGGTTTGGGGAATGTCTTTTCTTTCAGAGGGCCTCCACCCCACCTGATCGCTGCTCGTTCAGGATCCCATCGTACGTTAAGGATGCAGGTTGAGGAACCAACTCTGCTTCATCCAGGGATAGATTGTCTCATTCAGAAGCCCAACTCAATACATTTAGAGGACCAGTCCCCTCTGTAGCAGGCAGGTCTCTCATACATACACACTCTCAAGCATGCACCCCCCTCCCGCCTTCCTTAGCTAGTCCCCCAAAGGAACCCACCAGCTGCGCTCACTTACCTCGCCCTAGAAGCCTGTCTGAGCAATGTCTTCCTCCTGTGCTGGCAGAAGAGGTGCCCCTTGGGGAGCCCTCCTCCCCGCCCAGGCAGAGATGGCACCAACCAGCAGGTAGAGTGGAGTGGTGGGAGAAAGGAGGTGTTTGCTTCCATGATGCTCTGGGCAACCGAGGGTTGCTCTCCCCACATGGGGCCCAGAACACATGGCAGGATGAGGCACAGTCACCAAGGCTGGCTTCAGGGAGTCTTTGAGTAAAGGCATCAGAGCACTTAAGATAATCCTCATAAAAGATGGGGAAAGGAGTTCCATCCTTCCCCCCAACAAAGACTGTATGCTGTTTACAATAAGGATCTGACAGTTCAATCTTTTCAGGCAGACCTCTGGTATCAGAAAGACCTGCATGTGCCGCTCAACAGCTGGAAGTTCCTCTCCACCTATGAAACATCTTGCAATGGGACAAAAGGTTAGGCTGCTGTGGAGAGGGGCACTACTTGGGGTGCAGGTCCACAATACTGATTGGCATAGACTGGTGTAGGTGTACAGAGATAAATTAAGGTGGTGGGTGATGGGGGGGTCTCACCAGCAATGCAACAAAACGAAAAGGACGGGGTGGAGTGAAGGGGCAGGAGACCTGGGGTACTTGGGACCACCACCCTCATACTACCCCTGGGGAGAGGGGGCTACCCTTTCTTTTTTTAAAAAGCTTGGAAGAGTCATTAAAGGTAAAAGGTAAAGGTACCCCTGCCCGTACGGGCCAGTCTTGACAGACTCTGGGGTTGTGCGCCCATCTCACTTAAGAGGCCAGGGGCCAGCGCTGTCCGGAGACACTTCCGGGTCACGTGGCCAGCGTGACATCGCTGCTCTGGCCAGAGCCAGAGCCAGAGCCAGAGCCAGAGCCGCACACGGAAACGCCGTTTACCTTCCCGCTGGTAAGCGGTCCCTATTTATCTACTTGCACCCGGAGGTGCTTTCGAACTGCTAGGTTGGCAGGCGCTGGGACCGAGCAGCGGGAGCACACCCCGCCGCAGGGATTCGAACCGCCGACCTTTCGATCGGCAAGCCCTAGGCGCTGAGGCTTTAACCCACAGCGCCACCTGCGTCCCTAGATGGAAGAGTCATTAGGAGGATTTTATATTGTTCTGAGAGAAATGGCCAGGGAAGGCATCTTTGGGATGGAAGCGGGGAGAGACTGCCAGCTTTGAGGATGGAGCAGCTGCCTTGCTGAAAGCCACAGCTAGGAGGCAAAACCTACCCCCCACCCTTTCCTAGAGACCTCCTCACCTGGGCGATGCATTGCAGAAACTTGGCAGAAATGAAGTCCTTGCCAGCCAAAGTGTAGTGGCCACTTTGGGGAGGATCGAGAGGGAGTTTCTCAAAGAAGAGAGTCTGGATGTGTGTCTAAATGCTGCCAATACAGTTTATGAAGAAAGGGAGTCTGTGTGACTGTATATAAATGCTGCTGTTCTATTACAAGTCTAGGGTTGTTCCTCAAGTGAGATGGAATAGGTTCTGAACTTAGCCCCCCCGCTCCCCATGGCAGAACACCCCAAATCTCCCCCAACCAGGGCACCCAAGAACACAGCTCAGCCAATTTGCCCTTCTCCCACTTCCAATCAGGCTGCAGCCACCCCCAGGTGCCCATCAGGGCCTCGCCTTCCTCAGGCAATTACAGCAACAAATCCATCCCAATTAGGGTAATTAGCCATGCTCTCTGTTCCCAGCAGGTCTCTGGGGTCCTTGGGTAGCAGCAGAGAAATAACAAGAAAAAGAGGAACTGAACCCAGGGAGAAGAGAAACCCAGAAAGCTGCCTTATACTGAATCAAGACCATTAGTCCATCTAGCTCAGTACTGTCTGCACTGACTGGCAGCAGCTCTCCAGGATTTCAGGTGGGAGTCTCTTCCAACACAACCGGAAGATGCTGCAGGAAACTGAACCTGGGATCATCTGCTTGCAAGGGAGATGCTCTAGAATTGAGGTGTGGTCCAGACTTCCGGGTCGGCACCATCGCCGAATGGCGGACTCCCTCCGAGCTCCGGAGGGAGCCTGCTGGGTAGGGGTTGGGTCCTGCCACGCCGGCGACGCGGGGACCCTCAAAAACCATGGGCGGTGATGCCCATGGACTTGGTGACTCGGCAGGCACCGTTTGCGCCCCCCCGACCCGCGAAGGAGCCTTTTTAAAGGCTGCGGAGCGGGTGACGGGGGGGGTGTGGTGCTATGTATGAGTCCACTGCTTCCCCTGCCTAGCGAAGCCGCATGCCATTCGACGGAGAGCAACGACTTCTTCTTTTGAAAATTTTGGATTAAAAAGAACAACCTGTGAGTAAATTTATCAGACTTAAAAGGAAAAATTTGATTTACGAATTCGGAGCGAGCGGGGGAGGTACAAAAAGGAAGTCCGCCCCCCCCCCGTTGTAGAAGTTTTAACGCAAGGATTTGACAACTAAGATCGAGAGATGAACTTGTTTATTTGAAAAAAGTTAATTTCACGAAGGGAAATTACAATTGTGCTGGAGGAGAAGATTGGTCTGTGAGAATTAAAATGCAACCCCCCGGGAACCGGGAGCGATCCGTCATGAGAGACTGGTGAAGAGACACAGAAACTTTGACAGCTGTCAAAGTAGCTGTCAAAGCAGGAAAATTAAAGAGAACTTTGTTACGATGGCTTTGCTGGTTAGATTTGTTACAATTTGGACATAAATTATTGGAAATAAAGGCAACAAGTTATTTGACTTTTGGGTCTGATCTGGAAAGAAACTAAGTTACCATATTCCCTCTAGAGGGAGTTCGGGACATTGCAACAGTGGCAGCAAGTGGAAAAATACTAGGAAATTGAGCAGGATTTGTTATCTCTTGGGAAAGCTGCAAAAACGAAGCATTATTTTTTCTACAGAGGTTTCTACACTAAAGGAGACAATGGATTTATCTATTGAAGAAAGGAAGGGACTTGACGTAAGTTTATGTTCCTGAATAAATAATGCCTCTGTAGAGGAACCAGAAGTTTCTGAATTAGAAGGTTTTTGCAGCAGAACAGGAAAAGAAACCTGAGGAATAAGAGCTGGACTAAATTTGAAGTTAGAACATTTGGGACATCCAGACTTTAAAAGGATCAAGAAACAGAATTTGAGTTATACTCTTAAACACAGAGGTCTGGATGGAAGAAGAATGATCTTTTCTGAGAGTTTCTCCGAGATTGGACTTTCTGAAATTAAAAGCTACCAAAAAGACGGCAAAGTGGAACTGAGAGAGATTTAGACATGGACGTGGGTTCTCCAGGCTGGCAGTAGACAGATGGATGAACTTTGGGGATCGAAACCGGGAAAGGGGGGAGGGAGATTTGGAACCCAAAGGCTGTAAAACTATATATTTTTTCTTTTCTTTTTTTCTTTTTTTCTTGTTTTATAAAAATAGGGGAATTCGTGGAAGGGAACTGGGGTCGATCTTAGGGAAGTATAAAAAATATAAAGAGAAATGGCTAAATAAGATAAATTAATTTTGAATAAATGGGCTAATTATAATTATAATAAGGTTTTAAAATTTGGGGTAAGAATTTGTGGAATTAATTTAATGAAAATGGAATACAAGAGGGGGAGGGGGGGGAGTCCTGGAAAGATGTCAATGAAATTAAGTGTAAAATGTATCCTTTTCTTTTTTCTTTCTTTCCTTTTTTATTCTGGAAACTTTAATAAATATTATTTTAAAAAAATAAAATAGAATTGAGGTGTGGTCCTTCCCCAAACAAGAGACTTCAGAAGATACAGATGTTACATGTGGTGGGTCGTTATGGTCTTCCCTTGTGGCTTGCCAGAGCAGCAGCTGCCGCCGCCACCACTGTAGCAACTTTGGATGGTTTTACTTCCTTTTCCAACTAGATTGCAACCCCCTTGTCCCATACACATGTGAAACCTGCAAGGGCATGCCTGTCTTTTCCACCCAGCAACTCCCTGCCTCAGAGCCACAATAGCTGTTTTCCAACGCAAATAGCCCTTAAGACAAATGTAAAGGCGCCTGTAGGCATTAGGACCCAGGAGCTGGAAGCAGTAGCAGGATATTTACCAGCAGCTGCTGAAGAAGCGGGTGGGTTTGGGGAAACCTAGTGAACACAATTGCCTGTCACAGCCAGGCCTTGAGTAGCTGCAAACAAAGGCACTTTCTTCTTTTCCTCCCCGCTCAACTGAAACAGAAACGGGCCTAGTGAACTACAAGGAGGTACAAAGGAACAACCCTAAAATCATAGACCAGTGGAGTTGGAAGGGACCCCAAAGGCTTGAGTTCAACCCCTGCAATGCAGGAATCGCAGCTAAATAATCCCTGGAAGATGGCCATCAAATCTCTTCTTAAATATACCCAATGAAAGAGTCCACCAGCTTCTGAGGGAGTATTTTCTGTATCTTTGGGAAGCGAAAGTTCAACTCTGGCTTAGTTCTCAGTGAGGGACTGAATCTGTGCCTTGTGTCCAACTTCTAGTGAACAAGGATGCATTACATGTGAAAGAAGCTGGAAGCCTGAACATGTCTATCAAATAAAGCTGAAGACCACACCAGGTGCCCATTCCTTCTGCCTTTAAAACTAAGGTTTATTTTTTATGAAAAAATTGTTACAGGAATCATCACCCTGTGAGCTGTAAGTGTCCTTGAAGCACCCGCTCCCATGGAGGAGGGAAGAACAGGCACAGACGCAACATGGGAGGTCTGGGGTGGGGTGCGTCGAGCCAACGTCTCCTCTGATCACAGCAGGCCTTGGCGCTTCAGATCTTCGTAGGTCTTCTTGTTGACCACGTTCCCACTGGAATCCTCGTATTCCTCCTAGGTTGACAGAGAAGCCCAAGTGTGGGGAAAACCAGGAAAGCAGTACCCGGGCCCTAAGGCGAAGGTCTCCCCCACCATGGAGACAGCAAAGCGCTGAAACCCAGAAGCTGCTGCCACAGGCAACAGAAGCCTCTGCAGGCACCCTGCCAGTCCTGCCACTGGGGGAGAAGTGGAGCGGCATCCACCTCAAGTGGCAAAATGGGATGCACTGCCTCTGCTGAGACTCTCTGAGGAGCCAATCTAGTCCAGCCTCCTTTGGCCAATCAGGTGCTTCTGGGAAGCCCTGAAGCAAGGCAGGAGAACAACAGAGAGCATTCCAGCACCCCTCTATGCTGCATCTGAATACGGAGGCTCCACTGAGCTGTCATGCCCTGTTTCTGACATTCAGCCCTGAGTGCTGTTGCTTATGTGGCTGAAACAGCCTCACCCAAGCACAAAAGAGAGGAATCAGTAGCCCAGGGACAAACCAATGCACAGAAACATGTTTAGACCAATGAAACCCCCCAGCCAGTTAACTACATGCTGGGAGTGGGGCAGGGACACACAACAGATGCCTGTGTAGGAGGGGAAATAGGGTGGACAGCTATGGAGGAAACAGCCAATCTGGACATGGAAGGAGCTCCTCTCCACCCTGGGACATTTCAGGGCAGGCTCCCCTGGTCACGTGACCAGTAACAACCAATAGTTTTTATCCCCCATGACTTCAGTGGGCTTTCCTAGCCAGCGCCAGCCTTTGCATTCCCTTTGCTATGCATTGGGGACCTCTGTAGAATTTGGCATGAGGACCGGAGCTGAAGGCACACACACCACTAATCCCTGGCCTGGTCCTCCCAGTCCCATTCCCAACAGACAACAGCAAGGGATGTCTCAACCCAGCTTACTTCTGTGTCCGGCTGCCACCTCTCCGAAGCCTTCTGTTGCTTCAGCTTTGCCCACACTGTAAACACACATGCACAAACTGTCAGAGGCGACTGTCAACTGCTAGCTCCCAGTCACAACCCAAGATGCCCAGGTGGAGGGATAGCTGCTACTCTGCTTGGGGAAGCACTAGAAGCCGTGCACCCCTGCCCAACCATGGGTAAAGGATCAGGCTCCTGCCACACCATGAGTTGCCCCTCTGAGAAGCTCCACCCACCCAGTCACTCTGCTGATCCTGGCACATCAGCAAAGAGGTAAACAAATCACAGAACAAGCCAGTAGCTGACAGAGCAGGTCCATCACTCTGACAGGATGGCCCCCACCCCCCACAATGTGAAACTGGCAGCCACAGGCAAACCCAGGGCCAGGAAGGCAACTTGTGGCCACTTACATGAAACAGCATCTTCAATCTGCGTGACGTTGGCAAAGTGAGCTGTGTTGGGGATTCCCAGGCATCGCATTCCATGGGCGTGGCGCCATTCCTATGGAACATAGAGGAGCATCAAGGCTTGGCCATGATGGAGCCAAAGTGCTCCAGAGGGAGGGGGGAAGGAGGGCAGAGAAGAGGCTGGCCTGTGCCACTGCCCTAAATGCAGAACTGCCACACAACCTGGGTCTCAAATAGAAGGCTAAGCTAAAAAGCAGCCAGTTGGGAAGGGTCCCCCTCCCCACTGCACAGTGGGGGCTCTGCAAGTGTTAGGATTCGAGGGCTGCTGCCTAGCAAGAGCCCTGAACCTTATGCAAACTGATAATTTGTTTTGAGGCCCAATCAAACACACACACTCCCCAAATAAATATTGTGGCACTTTCCAGTGTCCTACCGCAAAATGTCGTTGGAAAGCTTTGGGCCCACGGTAGGTGTAGTTCCCACAGATCTCACAATTGTAGTTGATGTTCAGGCCGTGGAGCTTATACAGCCAATAAGGGATGGGCTGGAAGGCAAGGAGGTGGGGGGGGGGAGGGAGAGAGAGAGAGTGAGCACACAAAGCAGTCGCTTCCTCCCATCCCCTGGGGTGTGCTGCGAGCCCCAAACTGAGCCGGGCTTACTTTGCCATCCCACCCAAGGGGCAAGTTCTTGGGGTTGTAGATGATTTCGTTCTCTTCGTCTTCACTCTCACTCTCGCTGATCTGTTCCTCCTCCTCCTCTTCGCGTTCCTCACCGGTCCGTGCCTGCTTGCGCTGCACATTTTCATGAGTCAGCTGCCGCTGCTCCTACAAGGGGGTGGGAAAGAGAGCCAGTGAGTACAGTAGGAGGCCTACTGAACCACAACAGAACTCCAATGGCTAGGAAGAAGGATGGGAGACAGAGCTTACCCCAAGAATCTCCACGTGCTCGTAGATCTGAGCCTCCAGGAAAGCCAAGTCCTTGTTCCTCTCAGTGTCCCTGTCAAGGAAACGGCTTGATGAAGGGATAAGGATACACACACCCCACCCCACTTGCAGCGCCAGGAGGACCCACATGGGTCGCACAGCTCAGGTTGCTAGTCAAAGCTAAGGCCAAGGACAGCATCTCTCCCACCCAGCCACTGACAGAGAAGGAAGGAAGGAAGGAGCTGCCCCTCTGCAGGAAGGTGATCTGAGCAGGACATGTTCAACTTCACCCCAGCCATGGGCCTCACCGCTTGCTCCCCTTTGTCTTTGGGTTCTTGGCAAAGAGAGAAGGGTCAAGGGCCTCCAGAGACTTGCCCTTGGTGCTGAACAGCCTCTGAGCACGTTCCTCTAGCGTCCTGGAGAGGAGGAAGAGAAGAAACGCATTATGTGCTTGTATCTCCAGATCTGGACAAACCCAGAGCTCATCCAAAAAACCAGACCTCTCACGTAAGAACATAAGAGCCTGCTGGATCCGGCCTGTGGCCCATCAAGTTCAACACCCTTTTCTCACAGTGGTCAACCAGATGCCCCAGTATGAAGATCACAGGCAGGAATTGAGTACAAGAGCACTCTCCTTTCCTGTGGTTTCCAGCAAAGGGTACTCAGAAGCATCACTGCCTCCAACTGTGGAAATAGAGCATAGCCATCAGGGCTAGTAGCCATCAAGTGTCCTCTCCTCCGTGAATTTATCTAACCCTATTTTAAAGCCACCTATGTTGGTGGCCATCACTGCCTCCTATGGAAGCAAGTTCCTTAGTTTAACTCTGTGCTGCATGAAGAAGTATTTTCTTTTAATTTCATTGGGTGTCATACACGGGGTCCAGTAGCAACAACACCCTCCCCCACAGCCAGCTCTAAACAAATCCTTTACTTACCCACCACATTTCAGACCCAAAGCCAGCAGTGCAGATTTCAGCCTGTCCAGTCCAAGGGAGGCCAATTCCTGTGGGAGAAGCACAAATGCACAGAGGTGACATGACTTGGCTGTAAGTTAACCATCTGCTTTCCCTCGTCTAGCTGGGCAATGGGTAGCAGGAGCCTGGCCAAAGTCCCCGCACAGCACAGAGAGCAAAGGCGGCGGCAACAGCAGCAGCAACTGTTCTGGAAAGCTCGGAAACTGCTTTATACAGAGGCAGACCACTGGTCCATCTAGCTCAGTATCGTCTACACTTACTAGCAGCAATGGTTCCCCAAGGTTTCAGCCCTAAACAGAGATGTCACTGGGGATCAAACTTGGCACCTTCTGCATGCAAAGTAGGTGTTCTGCCTCTGAGCCACAGCCCTTCCCCTCCTGCTCCCTTCCCAGCACCAACAAGACAGGCTCAAAAAGGCAAACAAACCTCCCAGGAAGAAAAGGCTGACAGGTCCAGGTGGGCCCCAGCATGGGTGAGGGCGCTGCTGGTCTCTTTCTGCCAAGAGACAACAAGAGGGTTAGTGGCTCAAGATCCCCCAAAACACAGTCCAAAGCTTTGGTGGCCAATTACTTAGAGCTCCTAAGGTGGTTCAAGGAGGCTGTCAGCAGAGACCTGCTCCATGAGACCATGATCTTGCCAAACCTCCAGCTCCCACCCCATCCTGGGCACTGCTCACCGGCCAACCAGGGAAAGTGCCGTTCTCCCACTTCTTCTCAAATTCTGCCTGGATTTTGCTAAACAGCTCGTTCTGGTCCAGCAATGGCTTCACTCGGTCTGTATAATCCTGCAGGTATTCTAGGAGCATCTCCAGATACCTGTATCAATCATCAAGGGAAGAGAGGGATGAGGTGACAGCCTCATACTCAAACAATGCTCCTCACCCCACTGCAAGGAGCCCGCCAACAGAGATCCTACACAGAAAGATGCCAAACAAGGTTTATGGTTCTTTCAGCTTGTTACTAAGCCCACGTGGGTGACAGAGAAAATCTGGTCACAATGGATTTTGGGGGGCATAAAACAACTTGAATGGCTTTAATAACCTTAGGAGCAGAACACAAAAAATAGTCCAGACTGATAAAGATACATTAGAGGCTTTGGAAGAGTTTAATGTCTGTTCTCTCCCCGCCCCCCAAAAAAGTTCTGAGTTCTCACCTCCTGTATTCAGCATTTTTCCTCTCCTTAGGAATGTCAAAAAGCTGGTCAAAAGTAGACAGGTATGTGATATAATCCAATTTCTGCAGAGGACAGGGAAAAAGAGATAATTAACTGTGACTTCATGCAAGATCCCAATGCAGGCACTGAATCGTTTCCTAGATAATCCCTACTCCCTGCCGCTCACCCCCTTAACTGCATTCCATTAGGTGGAAGAGGGAGACAGAAAGGCCAACTCTGTTGGTTCAGCTGGGACCACCTGCCTCCATTTTGCTCTTCCCAGAACTGTCTCCCTGGTTATTAAATATTTCTGAAGCTATTAAGAATTAGTGCTTGAACACCTGTTGCTTGTTCCTTCTCCATTCCTTTTTCCTTCTGTTTGCACTCTAATGCATGCTATACTTGGTGGGCAGGGCCATTTGGGTACAGAACAGAGGACAAGAAATGCTTCCAAATCCTAGACAACCTGGTTGGAAATCTCACCTCTGAGGACTTGAGGTTAATGTACTTGAGATAACAGTCATGCAGGTCCAAGTAGCGGCCATATCCTTCTTCATCAGTGAACTCCACAAGGTCTGCAGAAAACAAATAGAGACAGACAACTCAGAACTGGCATAATGAGGAAGAGAACTGAATCCCCAGGCCAAGAACAAAGAGCATTTCCTCTAGCTTGGCTACAGTGCAGATGAAGACAAGCAAGTAGCAATCTTGCAGCAATAGGTCCTCTGCCCATTTGTTCCAACTATCTGGAAAGTGTAATGGGCATCAGAATAGGAGGCCAAGCAAGGGGTTATGCCAGACAGGTTAGATTTAAAACTTACTCTGAGCCTCTTCACTGGGATTCTCCCGGGCCTT
Source organism: Podarcis cretensis (assembly GCF_951804945.1). Taxonomy (NCBI): domain Eukaryota; kingdom Metazoa; phylum Chordata; class Lepidosauria; order Squamata; family Lacertidae; genus Podarcis; species Podarcis cretensis. The sequence continues at coordinate 37,057,344 of NC_137177.1, forward strand.
CAAGAGCTCCTCAAACTCCACTGACATTGGCACACAAATCTACAAGGGACAGATTACTACAGGTGTTTATGATTAACAGGCCAGATAATGAACAGGTAATAAATGCAATGATACCTGATCCAAAATACATTAGACCTTATGCTAGTAGTTAGACAAGACATGAAGGAAAGAAATGTTTACAGGAGACAACAGAAGATTAAGGGAACAGACATATTACAACAGTGGTTCCCCAAGTGGGTGGTATCGCCTCCTGGGGTTGGGTGGGGTTACTTAGGGGCTGCTGCAGATGTGCTTCTACAAGGATAGAGCCTAGAATGAAACACTTTCTTCACTTCTTACTGCTTATTTCTTTTACTCTTATCACTTTTGAGGCAATTTCTGATTGATATCCTGCACTATTGACAATGGTTAAAAAGCTTCTTGTTACATTTCCAACATCATATTTGGTGGAATGTGATTTTGGTGTAGTCATCCAACTTCTCTCCAAGCAAAGAAATCAACTCTTACAAAGCATGGAGACTTAAGGCTCCTGCAAAGTGACTTTAAACCAGACATTGGGAAATGGATTTCACTTTATTAAGTCTGTCCATCACATTAAGAGTTTACTGAATAGTAAAGTAGATACTAAATGTGGTAATTAATAATCTTGCTAAATAACCATCAGACTTTGAAAAGCAAGTATTACTGGATCAAGTTCATCAATTCTGTTGAATTAATTAAGATAAATAGTTTAATTGGCTTTTGAATAAGTGTGCAATTAATTGTTACTGTTTTGCATTTTATTGTTATTATCTTTAGTGAGTTGTGCAAACAACTATTCTGAATAATGCTTTTAGTAGGGTAAGGAGGCACTGGAGGTGAATTTATGGAACCAAGGGGGAATTAGAATGAAAAAGTTTGGGAACCACTGCACTACCAAATTTTGGGAGGCAGACAAGGAGAGAAGTTGAACAACTGCCTAAAGGTTTTGGGAAGAAAAGCAATGTGTATTTGGTGCATAAAAGGACAGCATGAAAAGAGGTAGTGGAGATTGCTTCTAGTATGGAAAGATGCATACAGGAAGCAAAGTTCAAACTAGAAAATATAGCATATAGGCTACAGCACAGACAGTCAAGTTACTTTAGCAATACCAGAAGCAACCATGAAATCCCAGGGTCTTCAGACCAAGTAGGGCAACTAGTCAGTGGTGCTACTCCTTGAGGATTCATTACACACACAACCTCACCTCATTTGGGTGTTTCCGATGGAACTCTTTAATCTGCTTCAAACGATTGTAGAACTCAGCAAACTCATTGGGCCCTGAAATGGCACTGAGTTCTTCCTTCCGCAACCTATAGAAAACACGAGGAGGAAGCCTTTTCAGATCGGCTAGCAGGATTGCTTGCAGAAGGGGAAAGAAATGAGGGGTCTGGCCTGATTGGTGCTGCACATGAAACAAGGACAACAGCAGTGCATGCTTTCTGGATTTTAAGTGTTCCCCCTCCCTTCCAGTACCCATTCAACTGGAGGCCCCCACCAGGTCCTGCCAGCTCAAAGTCTGCTGCCCCCTCCTCAAAGAAACTGCCAGGTAACAAGACCCTTCTTACCCGTCTTTGTCGTCGTACAAGTCTCTCAAGTTGCCGCTCACCTCCATGTATCTCTGGAAGGAAAAGAGGGACAGGGCCCACGAGTCAGCCATAACAGCTTTGGTGGCAGCAGGAGGTGGCTCCCCAAGTTTGAAGGGGCTGGGCTTCATGGTAAAATGGCAGCAGAGCTCCCTGCCCACCTTGCACCATCAGCTGTCCCTTCTGCCTCTCTGGTTGTCTTGAGGCACTTACTGCTCCTGCATCTTGTGTCACTGAATTATGCCTCCTACTTGCTTTCCAAGCTTTCTTAGTGCCACCTATGCCAATGTAACCAATGCCAAATGCCAATCATTTGCTACACGGGAGAGTCTGCTCAAGAGGCACCAGCTTTCCCACCTGCCTTGTCCCCTCCCAGCCCCACCTGGAACCCTTATAAGGCAAAAATGATGACTTAAGCATTCTTATCTCTTCTTAAGGTTTGTTTTAGGGAATGCTCTTTGCCTTTTTGGCAGGAGTGTGGATATGTTCAGTTTTCAATCCTGCTGGAATCCTTCAGATATGTTATCATTTGCATTTGCGTTGTTTTGGACTTGCTTTCTTGCATTTGTATATACCCATTTATTCTGGGCAGCCGCCTTGGGAGCCTTCTTAGTTGAAAGGCGGCATATGAATAAACAGTAAGGTAAAGCCCCCCTCCCCACAAGACAAGGCCCGGCCTACTCACATCCTGCATGGCCCGCGTGCGGTGGTCCGAGTTGATCTGGTCTCGAAGCTGCTTAGAGGGAGAGAGAGACAAAGAGGGATGAGGGGGGTGCGGGTCAATCGCGGGTGTGGGGCGATGCGGGGCCGGCGCCCCCAGCCTCCCCTTCCCCCTCCTCACCGTGGACTTCCGCGTGAGCATCTCCTTGACCATGACGTCCATCAGCCGCTCGCGCTCCTCGTGGTAGCGGCGCTGCTGCTCCAGGATGGTCTCCATGGCGGCAGCGGCGGCGGCAGCGGAGGAGGAGGCCGGTATTACGACTCGAGTCCCGCTCGGCGGGACCGGAAGTGGCGAACCCTCAAAACCGGAAGCCACTCTTCCAGCGGTCCCTCGCAGTTCCTTCCCCGGCGCAGGAGAGTTCCGGCGGAAACACTATGGCTATAGCTATGGGGGTCGGCGCGGGATGTGCAGAGGCGGATGGGGCTGCTCGGGGTTGGCGAGGGTGGGGGACGAACCGTCGCACCACCCCTTCATCCGCGAGCGACATTAACCCTTGCAGAGCCGGGGGGGGGATGAAGGGACGAGGATCGTGCCCAGTTTTGTGACCATTCCGACACGCGAATGTCTCGTGGGGTTAGGGTTAGAGAGTCGCCCATTGTTTTTATTTTTAAAGAGATGGCTGTTTCGGCTCCTGCTGGCCCCGGAAGAAGCCCCCGTTGGGCCAGACGTGATAAAGGAGACACGTGTGTGTGTGTTTTGGGGGCGCCTGATTAAGTGATGAGACAGGAAGCTCTTTGTGGGGGTACCCCACTCCCCTACTTGCTGCGTGGCGATTGCTGGCGCCCAACAGGCCAGGAGCCTTTCAGGGCCACCCTGCCGGAGGACCTTCCCTTGCAGCAGGTGGGGATGGGGTGTGTCTCAAATCAAGCTGTGCCCCGTCCTGGGCTTGGTGGAACACGGAGGGAAGTAGCGCCTTGGATTCGGCTATTGCCTTCAGTGGGAAGTCCATGACTTTCCCCATCCCCAGCAGTGGGGCGAAGCTGCCCTGTCCATCGATGTAGCAACCCCTGGCGGAGGACGGGGATGCGCGCGAGCAATACAGAACTCGTGATCGCCCAAAGTTGCCCTCCAACTCTGTGCCACAGTAGCAGTGCCCTTTCTTCCTGATAACTTGTAAATGTCAGATACTTGCCTTATAGCAGGCACGTCCAACAGGTAGATCGTGATCTACTGGTAGATCACTAGACATCTGCGGTAGATCACTGGCACCCCCCAAAGAAGCTAAACAACTTTGTCTCCCTTCAAAAAAGCTCAACATTACTGCCTTGTGCCCCCCCAAAAGGGGCTTTCCTCCTCCCTAAAAAAACTTTGACCTGAACCCCAAAAAAGGGGGTAGGTCACTGCAAGTTTTTAACTCTGTGAGTAGATCGCAGTCTCTTAGGAGTTGGCCACCCCTGCCTTATAGCAAGGAACATTTTTTTATTTTATTTTTAGTCTGAGAGCTGCATATAACTGCCCCATTCCTGGGCACTTATTGCTCACCCATATTTCTTCAATGAGTTTGAAAGCAGCAGGGGGCATTTTGACTGTGAAGCTGAACTGGCTCATTCTCTGCCGCCACCCTGTACTCCACAAATTGGCAAATTGGTCCCTTCCCCCACCTGGGGTGTTTATGGAGAGGGGGCTCAGGGGGGCCAGGGCACATTCCCACACTTGTTTGTCCTGGAAGTTATAAATAGGGTTGACACATAAATTGTGTCCCATAAATAGGGACACAAAAACTTTTTTTGGGGGGGGGGGGACAAAGTTGTTGAGTGAGGGCAGGCCGTAAATTTGTACAATATTAATTATTAAATTCAAAAGGGATCCAAACCCTACAAAAAAAAGCCTTCTGAACATTTCATTAATATTATGGTGGGGGACTAGCTGGAAGATCACTGTTGAGGGATCAGAGGCTCCTGGACTTTCCACGGGAATTCTCTTTGCATAAGCTCTCTTCTCTTCACAATGGAGGCCAAACCACCCATCACTATAATGATAAAAAGCACAGTCACTCCCAATCATAACTCTCACCAACTTCCTGCTGAAACAAGGTGCTGTCTGCAGCAAACCAACAACCTACTCTTGTCCCCTCCCTTTGCTACATATGAGTAACAGTGTTAGAAACTGAGATAAGAAAGCTAGGAGCTGAATGGCACCTTAAACCTAGGTTACGGGCACACTTTTTATAACAAGAATACAAAGCTGAAAATGAATGAACTGCAGTTAAAATATTATGTTCATTTTTCACGTGGTGTAGTCCTTCCCTTGCCCATCCCCCTAATATTCTTAAGAGAGTCTCTCCTCCAGGATGATGCTGCCCAGCCATGAGAGTGACTGGCCAAACACACCTTTCAAGGATCACTCCCCCACCCCCGTAATTTGCAAGAGGACAGGGTGTGTGGGTACACACACAGTCACTGCCATCTCCCCTCCCCTCCTAGCTTGGGGTGGGAGTGGGAGAGGCTAAGTCATGAGCACAGCATTGTACCCAGGTGGCACAATCTCCCTTCTCTCCCACTTCACACACATTTAACAGTATGCTGGCTCAGGAACTGTGTGCTCCAGTTGAAATTCCTCCCTTCTGCGTGTCCAGCAGGGAGGTTCACCCCATTACCCGCAGAAGTGGCTGAGATGCTCCTGCATGGGGTTTACCTCTTTGCTCTGTCCTTGGCAAGCGCCATGAGAGTTAAGGCAACATGTTAAGACATTCCTAGTATTGTTTGTAGCGGGAACACATTAATCCACTGCCCCAGGCTCAGATGCTCTCCTGGGATTCCTGATTGGGGCTCAGCATCTTCATTCCTGTGTCTTTGCTGCTCAGAATCACCTCCATCCTGGATGCTGCTCAATAAAGGCTGTGAACTTACATATTTGTTAAAACAAAAAAATTCCTTCCAGTAGCACCTTAAAGACTAACTAAGTCAGTTCTTGGTATGAGCTTTCGTGTGCATGCACACTTCTTCAGATACACATCTGAAGAAGTGTGCATGCACACGAAAGCTCATACCAAGAACTGACTTAGTTGGTCTTTAAGGTGCTACTGGAAGGAATTTTTTTGTTTTGACTATGGCAGACCAACACGGCTACCTATCTGTAACTTACATATTTGTTGATAGGGCATGATAGAGAGGGATTGGAGTCTGAAGGGCTCAGGCACTGTTAGGGGGCAACGCCCCACCCCCACGACCCCATCTCTTGACCCATTCTCCTCCCTTTTAAAAACTTCATTTAAAAAACCCAAGTTTTCTTCCAGGGTGGCTGGGTGAATTGCAAAACACAATGCAGGTGAAACCACAACCATCCACCTTAATTTGCCCAGAGGCTGTGGCTGCAGAGATGGATGTGGAAGAGACATGTTTTGTTGCAGCTGGGGCAGATGAAGGTGTCCAGTTGTGCTGCTGCAGATGCACCATGGTGATATTCAAATGTGTGGGTGTAATGGGTCTGTACCCCAGTCCTTTAAATTCTATGGGTTACTTCCTGTTCTCCCCTCTCAGGTTCCCTGCAGGCTTCTCAAATCACTTGTGGGAAGCAATGAAGAGTCATGCTGAGATGCTGCCCAGCAGGGCAGGGCTGGCCAATAGGGCAGAAGAGAAAGTGGTCATAGGGTGGGGGGAGAGGGGGGGGGGCTAAATACAGGAGCCAGAAGGTTGGTCTAATGTTACAAAAGATGGCAGACTACCAAAGACCTTTTTTGAACTGACTGACAATATGGACTGGATTGACATTTGGAGAACGAAGAACCCCTTGGGAAAAGAAGGAACTTTCTTCTCTGAAGCTCAGCTGACTTGGACAAGAATCGACCAAATATGGATAACTAGAGGTCTGGCACCGAAGGTCAGAAAGGTGGAAATCTGCCCAAAAACCTGCTCCGACCATAATGCACTGAAAATGGATATGATACTATTACCAACTGGATCCTTTAGATGGAAGATGAATGACAACTTGTTCAGAGATCAGGAGATTATTAAGAAGGCCCAAAAAGCATTGAAGGACTACTTTGAGATAAATATGAACACTACGGTGGAAAAAAGAATTATTTGGGATGCAAGTAAGGCTGTGATGAGGGGGTTCTTGATACAACAGAATGCTGCAAGGAAGAGGACACAAAATGACAGAAAAGATAAGATTTTGGAGAAAATAAAAGAATTAGAGAAGAAGCTAAGATCAAACCCGAAGTCCCTGCCGATCTTGAGAGAAATCAAACTCTATCAAGTACAGTACTCTAAACTGATAAATCAGGAAATAGAGTGGAAGATCAAATTAATGAAACAAAAAACTTTTGAATCGGCAAATAAATGTGGGAAACTGCTAGCCTGGCAGTTGAAGAAGAGACAAAAATTGAATACAGTTACAAATTTGGAGATTGAAGGAAGAAATATTCAGAACTCCACGGAGATTAGAAAGTGTTTTTGGAAATATTTCAAAAAATTATACACCCAAGGGCCGCAGAATGAGGTCGAGATTAAACAATTTTTGGAAAAAAATGGACTCAAAAAGTTGTCACAAGAAAATAGATCTCTCCTGAACAGTAAAATAACATGCCAAGAAATTGAACAAGCCATTCAAAACATGAAATTGGGCAAATCTCCAGGGCCAGATGGGCTAACCTCCAAGTATTATAAGATATTAAAAGACCATTTGATACAACCATTGATGGAGGTTAGCAACGAAATTATGGAGGGGAGGAGGGCGCCGGAATCGTGGAAGGAAGCTTTCATCACATTGATACCAAAATCGGAAGCTGAAAAGACACAACTTAAGAACTACCGTCCCATCTCCCTTTTAAATGTGGATTACAAAATATTTGCAGACGTTTTGGCAAGTAGATTCAAAAAAGTTTTAAACGAAGTAATTCATAAAGACCAGGCAGGCTTTCTCCCAGGTAGACACATGTTTGCCAATACAAGGAACATTATTGACATTTTGGAGCTTTTGCAAACTGATATAAACACAAAAGCAGTGTTAATCTTTATAGATGCGGAGAAGGCCTTTGATAATATCTCTTGGAAATTTATGAAGGGAAATTTAAAAGAAATGGGAGTGGGTCGGGGTTTTGAGAATGGGATTGATGCAATATATTCAGAACAAAAGGCTAAATTGATAGTAAACAATGTGGTTACTGAAGAGTTTAAAATTGAAAAAGGAACACGACAAGGCTGCCCGATTTCCCCTTTGTTATTTATATCAGTTCTGGAGGTGCTCTTGAATATGATTAGAGGGGACCGGTTGGTGGAAGGGATTCAGGTCGGAGCGAAACAATATAAACTCAAAGCTTTTGCAGATGACCTAGTTCTGACCTTGCAGGAGCCAGAATCTAGTACAAAAAGAGTATTACAACTGATCCAAGATTTTGGTCGGGTGGCGGGATTTAAACTAAATAAACAGAAAACTAAGGTGTTGGGGAAAAATCTGACAGATGTAGAGTCGGAACAGTTTCAGAGAGAAACAGAACTAACTGTGGTCAAAAAAGTAAAGTACCTAGGGGTAAACATAACAGCGAAAAATCTGAGTCTATTTAAGGATAACTATGAAAAATGTTGGTTTGAAATTAAGAGAGATTTGGATAGTTGGACAAAATTGAAGCTTTCTTTGTTAGGCCGAATTGCTGCTGTTAAGATGAATGTATTGCCAAGGATGTTGTTTTTGTTTCAAACATTGCAGATTGTGGACAAAACAGAGTGCTTCCGGAAGTGGCAGAGAGATATATCTAAATTTGTCTGGCAGGGCAAAAAGCCCAGAATTAAGTTTAAGATACTAACTGATGCGAAAGAAAGAGGGGGCTTTGCCCTGCCGGACTTAAAGTTGTACTATGAAGCCGCAGCTTTTTGCTGGCTAAAAGACTGGCTACTTCTCGAAGACACTGACGTATTGGATTTGGAAGGGTTTAACAATGCTTTTGATTGGCATGCATATCTATGGTATGATAAGGTTAAGATCAATAAGGTCTTTAAGAACCATATTGTCAGGAAAGCAGTTTTTAATGTCTGGACAAAATACAAAGACTTACTGGAAAACAAAACTCCGAGGTGGCTTTCACCTCTGGAAGCTAAGGCCCGAAAAAGACCCAATATGGAGGCCAAATGGCCAAAATATTGGGAAATATTAGAAAAAGAAGGAGATAATTGGAAATTGCAGAGTTTGGAGAAAATGAAGGATAAAGTGCGAGACTGGCTACACTACGCTCAGATTAAAGAAGTCTTTAAAAATGACAAAAAGTTAGGGTTCCAGGTGGAGAAATCGAAGTTGGAAACAGAACTGTTAGAGCCTAAGACTAAGGTACTTTCAAGAATGTATAACTTGCTGTTAAAATGGAATACACAAGACGAAATGGTTAAATCGGTTATGATAAAGTGGGCTCAGGATATTGGGCATAACATTATGTTTGAGGATTGGGAAAGGTTGTGGACCATTGGGCTGAACTTCACTGCATGTAATGCTTTGAAGGAAAATGTAATGAAAATGATATATAGATGGTACATGACCCCAGTTAAGCTTGCCAAAATATACCATTTGTCTGATAATAAATGTTGGAAATGTAAAGAACACGAAGGAACATTCTTTCACCTCTGGTGGACTTGCCCTAGAGTGAAGGCCTTTTGGGAAATGATATATAATGAGTTGAAAAAGGTATTTAAGTATACCTTCATTAAGAAACCAGAGGCCTTCCTTCTGGGCATTGTCGGCCAGAAGGTGTTAAAGAAGGACCGAACATTTTTTATGTATGCAACAACGGCAGCAAGGATACTCATCGCTAAGAGCTGGAAAACTCAAGATCTACCCACACTGGAAGAGTGGCAGATGCAGCTGATGGACTATATGCAACTGGCCGAGATGACTGGCAGAATTCGAGACCTGGGAGAAGAGAGGGTTGAAGAAGACTGGAAGAAATTTAAGATCTATCTACAAAAGTATTGTAATTTGGTTGAATGCTAAGAAGGATGCTAGATCATAAATAATTGCCTATCATTGAATCAGATTTGAATTTGACGATAAACGAGACTGAGGGAAACACAAAATTTTTGGAGATTAGATTAAATTAACTGAACAAGATTTAAGAATATAAATAAGATGCTAAATTGCTGGAAAAAATTTATACTGATGTAAGTGGGAGTGGGAGACGTGAGGGAGTCCAAAGAAGTTTTGAAAAATGTGTTATGATCCATGTTATATTGTTTATTATTTTTGCATTTGGTATTTTTTTAAAAAAATCTCAATAAATATTATAAAAAAACAAAAAACAGAAGGTTGGTCTAAGCAATGCTCACCTGATGCGCATATGAATGAAGGGTGGGTGTCCTGGTGTGGGGTCATATCCTGCATGGGGACCTGTGACCCCTGCATGACAAACACGAGCTCTTCTACCTCTCCAGGGTGCCAGCCCTTCATAATCAGGAGTTAGGGCAGTGGGGCAAGGGGTGGAGTAGCAAAAGCCTCCTTCAGTGCCTGACTCCTGTGTGCTGCTGTGGCTGTTAGGAACCTGCCCTGTGGAGCTGCTGGTATTGTGGCCTTGATCTTTCTCTTTTGCCCCTGACTAGAGGTCCCCCCCCCCAAAGATATGCCAAAGGTGAGTAGGGGGCTCCATCTCCATCCCCAGCTCCCCAGACAAGTGCCCAACAGGAGGCATGCTACAGCTGCTGTTGTAGGGTCTCCTGTCCCTCCCATTGGCTCCTTGTCAAAAGACTTTGCTTCCCTGAGTGGGTCTTGAGCCCTTGGCCCAGAAGGGCTGTGGGATCCTTGTCCCTTGTCTCCTGTTCCCCCTATGTGTGGAGACAGACAGTAGCAGGTATCAGCTGTGAGGCGGGTCTCTCTGGCGTGGGTGGGTGTTCCCTATTGTGGTAAGTTCATGCTTGTGTGTTGGCGTCATCACCAGGACCATTCCAGGTTGCCATGCTTTGTTTCTAGGGATGCTGTGAACATTCTTGTCATTTTGTATTGAAAAGAGGACGAGCCCTTTTGGAAAAATGGAAGCGGAGTTGCAGAGACTCTAGTTCCAACTTGAATCGAAGCAACGAGGATTGGGGGTTGCTAAATCTTTCACGGTTTTTTGTTTGTTTTGTAAAGCAGGAAAGCCTGGCTCGAGGGAATTCAACCCAGAGCAACAAAGAGGAGGGAGGCAGCAGAGGTCTGATGCGACTTATCAGGCTAAGCCCGGGAAGAGCCCACATTCAGGGTTGACCCAGCAGCATCGGAGCGGGGAGGGCTTCTATTTACTATGTTAAGAGTCCACTGGAGTCGTCCTAATGGATGGGGCTGCCTTAAACGGGAAACGGATGTCTTAAATGGAACTTTACTTTTAGTATAATATAACCACGAGCAGTATAAGATCAAAGCCGCAATCCTGTGCACGCTTATTTGGACATGAGCCCCATTTAAATTCGAGGTATAGGGGGTCTCATTTCCAAGGAAACCCGCAGCGGAAGCCTCTTGCGCCTTTGATCTGAATTAGCGCACCGGGGCAGTGGAACTGCGGGCTCCGGGACCAGCGATGCCACCACTCGCAACCGCCTTGGGGCTGCTGTGCGCTATGCTGCGTTTGCTGCTGTTCCAGTACAGGGCAGGCACCGTCGGGCCAGCGGAGCCGCCTTGATCCAGTCCCGGGGCAGGATCAAGAGGACGGACGCCCGGCGAAGACTGCTGCTGTTGCCCCTCCAGTCGGCCGGCCGGGGGCAGCCTGCCCCGCGCCCAGGAAGAAGCCGGGCCTCTGGGTCGGCGGCAGGGGGCTCCTGCTGGGCGGGCCCTTTGGCGGCGACGGCGGCCCCCTCCCCTCCCTAGTGGGCAGCGGCGGCGGCTCCGGCTCCGCCCCGCGAGGGCAGGCCAGGGAAGCAGGCGCGGCCGCCGCCACTTCGACTCGGGCAGGCGGAGAGAGGGAGAAGCCGAGCGCCTCTGGCGAAGCCGCGGCTGGACAGGGCGCAGCAGGTGGGCGCGGCGGCGGCGGCTGGAGGGAGCGAGGCGGGGGGCGACGGGGTGGTGGCACCGCCTCGGCTTTGTTTCCCGGCGCTCTCACCCTGGCCGGCTCCGCGTGGCAAGCGCCTGGCATCGGGAGCAGCCGGAGTAGGACACGGCGAACCGGCGCGCGACTGACTCCTCGGCTGCCTGCGCGACTGAAGAAGGCGTCCTTTTTTTCGGGTGCGCGCGCGCAAAAAGAGCTCAGACCCGTTTCTACCTTCCCCACGCCGGGCGCGGGCTGAGACCCTTTTGACCCCCGGGCAAGCGGGTCCCCTCACCGGTCCCGGGAGGCAGCGAAAGTTTGCCCGCAAGGGAACGCGCCCTGGAACTTTCCTCCCCGACGGTTGCCGGGGGGCTTGAAAACCGAGCTTGGCGGAGGGAGGCGTCCCCTCCCTTCCCCGGCTTCGCGGTTAGAAGCGCGCTGTGCAGCCTCGCCCAGGTAGGGCAGAGGGGGTGGGAAGGACCTCCCCGTCCTGTGCAGCTTCCGACGCGCGGAGACAAAGCGCTCCGGCCCAGCAACGCCGGGGAGGGGGGGGGCAACAAAACAGGCCCAGGGGTCTCCACGTCTCCGGAAGGCCTTTTCCCACCTGCACTCTTCACGTCGGAAGCAAATGTGTGAATGAGCGCCGTGTGGGTCAGAGGATGCGGGAGAAATCTCGTGGCAGGAGAATTTGCGGAAAGTTGGAATAATACCTGGGGATTCCATGGCGCTTTGGTGGGGGGTGTCCCCCCGCTTAGGCCCTGAGTCAGGAAGCCCAAATGGCGCTGACTCGTCCCTGCCGATGGCTATCACAGAAAACTCCGACGACCACTAAGAGTTTTGTGCTAAACAGCTGGCCTGGGGGGTGGGCCCTGCAAAGGTTCCCCAAAATCTGCGCTTGGGACAGCCTGACCCTGTTTAAGGGTAGGGTATGCCTGCCCTCAACACTCTCCAAGGTTTTGAGAGTAAGACCAAGTTATAAAGAGAAGAAATCCCTTGCCTTCCCCCAAGACCCCTTCCATTCTGATCTGTTTTCCACTCCGTGTCTTGTGAGTGGCAAAGACCAGTTGAGAGCTGAGCTTGGGGGTCCGGGTTACACGCCCCCCCCGCCAGCTGCTGCATGTGGCTGTGTCCATCTTCAACACCAGCCCCATCTCGTTTGGATGTGTTACAGGATTTGCAGGGTGGGGGGAGCTCATACCCTCAGGTTCAGGTTGCTGCTTCGTGTGTTATGAATCTCCTCTCCCAAGAGAGAATTTTCTTCATGTGACTGTTGAACCCTCAACTGAGAGTTCTGGACGCTCAAAGAAATTTTGGAGAGGGGGATATATGTGGGAAATGAGCACAGCCAGATTTCCCTTCCATTTTGGACAGGATGACAGTTTTGGTCAATGAGACAGAATGATTCAGTCAGGTTCTCTTCCATCCCAGTGCAGACCCTGTCCCAAATGGTGTGTCCTAAATATGACCATGCTCTAATTGACAATCTTGGGAATGTAGGTGCTCCAATTACAGGGTTACAAAGAGGCAGCACAGCGAATATGGCAAATAAGTTTTGTGCAGGCAGGGGAGCCAGCTGTGGCCACAAGGGTCCCATGTGGCCACAAGGGTCCCACCCACCCACAACATTTGTAAATGGATTCATTCCAGCTCCTTTGTTTTTATGGCTACTGGCTTAAATGAACTCCCTGTGAACAGATGCTTTGTTCGTTATTGTTTTTTGAAAAAGTGTGCTGGGAATCAAGTTTCCAGGATTTCCAGATTGATTCCACTGCCACCATGCTCTTTTACCCTGCCTTCCATGTTTGCTTTTCCTGCGGAAAGGGGAAGCCTGCCCTCTCTTCCTGCTGCTGCTGCTGCGGGTGTCTCTGGGCTGTCCAGCTGTGGACAGTTCAGGGCTGGAGGAAAGGAAGGATGTGTTGTCGTTCACAAGGAAATCCACTTTTCTGAGTTTGTGTTGTGCCCCAAGGTGACTGGGCTCATCTCTGCAGCACATGGGGACACCTTTTCACCTTGAGTCAGCAGGGTGGCTGAGTAATATATTTCCTACATGGTTCTCTTAAATTAAAATATTTCATCCAAATGGCTTCCAACATAATTGAGAGAGAGAGAGAGAATATATATATATTCATACCAAATGCAATGCAGTAAAAGCAACTGCCTTTGCACAAACAAGAAACTGATAGGAAATATGAAGCCTTGAGCCCCTGGGCTGCCTCCTGACTTTAAATGTTCAGAGATTCAGACAAAAGGAAGTCCTTCCTTGCTCAGTGCATAGTTATATTATGGCATTCACTACCACAAGCTCTAGTGATGGTCACCAACTTGGATGGCTTTATAAGGTAATTAGATTAGTTCAGGGAGGATAAAGCTTTGTTCTCCCTTTGCTGTTGGAAGCTGTATGCCTCTGAAGTTGTTGGGAATTATAGGTGGGGAGAGTAGATGTTATGCTCAAGTCCTGCTTGTAGGCTTCCTATAGGTATCTGGTTAGTTTGCAGTGTTTCTCTAACTTGGGTTTCCAGATTTTGTTGGACTACAACTCCCATCATCCCTAGCTAGCAGGTCCAGTGATCAGGGATGATGGGAGTTGTAGTCCTACAACAGCTGGAGACCCAAGTTTGAGAAACACATTGAACCCCACCTTTCCTCCAAGGAGCTCAAGGTGCTGTAGTTCATGCTACTCTTTCTCCACATTTTGTCCTCACAACAATCTTGCAAGGTAGGTCAACCTGTGAGCTTCATGACCCAGTAGGGATTTGAAACCCAGTCTCTCAGGTCCTAGTCCAACACTTTGCACCGCACTGGCTCTCTAGTTGGCTGCTATGAGAACAAGATGCTGGACTAGTTGGGCCCTCAGCCTGAACCAGCTTTAGGGCCTTTCTCACGAGAAGCCACTGCTTTTAGCTTCACTCTTGCAAATGCTCCTTGGTGGATTATGACCTCCTTTCATCGAGGGATGCTTTCTATGCCTTTCAAAATCTACTTGAGGATCTCATTCTTGCTCTGCAGCAAAACATGGCAGGAGAAGATCTACCGGTACTTTAGTAAGGCAAGAAGTTTTCATTTGGGCTGCTTGGCCAAACTCCTCTTGTAGGGCTTCTGATAAGCTTCCAAAGAGCCTAATGTGATTTCACTCTGGTTCAACGCTTGGGTGGCAGGGGAATCTTCCTATGATGTGTGAATACTCTCATCCCTTGTTTGCTTAAAAGCAGCTGAAGCAAACTGTAAAATGGGTGTGCATGCCACCTAAGTTGCCCTCCCTTGGTCTAGAACTGGGGACCTTGCCCCGGACTCCTCTCTTGTTATAGCAGCACTGAGCGTAAGGGACAGGTCTGTTTAGCTAAATGGGCGGCGTTTTAAGGAGCTGACAAACATGGGTGTTGCTGGCTCAAACCTGGCCTGCCCCCACAGGCTTGTGCAACCTGCTGGGTGCTGGGCCTGCAGCTGGGAGCCAATGTGGTCTCTTTGCATAGATGCCTCATCATAGCTAGATTTTGACTCTCCTCTTTCAGTTAGGGGAGGCCAGCTGGGCCTGAACCCTTGACCATACCCAGCCGGCCTGCACTTTCTGCGCTGGAGGGCTCCTTGCCATTTTGGGCTAGGCTGGAGGCCAGGCTCCAAGGCTGCTGTTGCATCAGTATTCTGGGGGCAGCCTTGCCTTATCACACCAAGAGATCCTCAGACAAAGGAATCCACTGCAGACGATAGACTGACTAATCTATTTGAGACGGTGCCAGCATCATATTGGAGATACCAATCTGGCACCTCATCTGGTGACTCTTCCTCTGCTGCCAAGGCTGTGGGTGCCTTTCCTGGAAGAAGCATCTTTTTGCTTTGGGGCACTCAGAGCCTGCCTTGACCACAGGAGACCCAGCTTGCGGTGGCGGCGGCAGCATTTCATGCTCTCTCTCTTTTTTACTAGTATCACTTATCCAAAGACATATAACTGTGAGATAGATATTTGCACTCTGAAAGGAGAGGCATTTGGAATAAGGTGAAGCTGCAGATACTGCATTCACTCTGATGCTTAGGGAAATGAGAGATATGAACATATGAAGCTACCTTTTACCAGGTCAGACCATTGGTCCAGATAGTTCAGTATTGTTTACACTGACTGGCAGCAGTGGCTCTTCAAGCTTTCAGGCAGGGGTCTCCCAACCCTCCCTGGAAATGCCACTGGGGATTGAACCAGAGACCTTCTGCATGCAAAGCAGCTGATCAGCCCCAGGCTCTTAAAACTGGTGGCTCTCCAAGGCTGGGAGGCAAGAACTGCTGAGTTTAGGCACCTGGCTCCCAAAGGGGAACCTGATACACAGAGTTTCTGTGCTGAGATGCCCCTTCCCAAAGCAGGGTTTGGATTTTGGCAAGGGTGGCTCCTTCAGCGCTCAACCCTTCTTCATAGGGGGTTGAGTACCAGAGCTCCTGGGGGCTTCATGGTTGTGCTTATGCCTCATAGGGACCTCGGGGGCAGGATCCTGGGCCTTTCACACGTGCTTGTGGGGCAGTGTGGTTGCTGGACAACTACTGAAAGCACAGAAAGAGTACTGTATGTGCAAAAAGGAGGTGCTGTGTGGTATGGAGCACAGCTTAACTCTGGGGTGTCCCCAGAACGCCGTGTAGGCTTGGTGGTGGGATTGGTACACATTTCACTGTTTAGCTTTGGAGTGTCAGAATCTGGTGCCTCCGAATCCTATTGAAAACCATTTCTTAGCCGTGTGCTTCATTATTATCACAATTATGTCCCACCTTTGCTGCAAGGGTCCCAAGGTGGTGTACAAGGTTCTCCCCCTTCTCATGTCATCCGCACAACAACCCTGTGAAGTAGGTGAGGCTGAGAGGCAGTGACTGGCTCAAGATCACCTAGTGAGCTTCATGGCCAAATGGGGATCCTAAACCCTGATCTCACCCAGATTGTAGTCTGACACTCTCACCAATACACCATACACTTGACTTGGCTGTAGGAACACCTCTTGGCTGTCTATCATCTTTGTGAACACACTCCTTTTCTACTAAAGCACCACATTTGATTCCCTGCTTGAGACACTGGACCCTTTCAGTCCAGAATTCAAAAGATTCCTGTAAATAGAGGCTGAGAAGCAATGACTGGCCCAAGGGTCACCCAGTGACCTTCACGGCCAAGTGGGAATTTGAACTCTAGGCTTCCAGGGCCTAGTCTGACATTCTGACCACAACACCTTGTTTCACGGCGTTGCTTGCACCCAAAATGAGTGGGACACAGCGATTCTGCACAAGAAGTGGAGAGGGCCGTCCAGTTGAGGGGCATGGACAAGCTGCAGGTGGTTTTGGGGTTCTGCACCCTGCTTCTCCCCACATGGGAAGCCCTCCGCAAGGCTGCTGGAATAAGGTAGCGGATGTGGGGCTTCCTGTTGTGGGAAACGTGCGAGGTGGAAGAAGCAGAGTGCAGACCCAGCCTCTGTTGGCTTCCTCATTTTTACTAATATTTATTTGTTCAGCTCTTAAAGGGACTCGTGCTCAGTGACTCATTACAGAGGAGGCTGGAGGTGACGGGGAGGAAGGTCCATGCTCTGCTGGGCTGCTGCTGCTTGCAAGTATTCAAAGAGCAGCAAAGACCTCTTCACGTAACACACCAAGTTAAAGGATGCAATCTACTCCTACTTGTTGTGATGGACACTATTATGGATGGCTTTGGAAGAGGATTAGACAAAGGCTATTGATTCCCAGTTGCCACAATGGCTGTGCTCTGCCTCTGAATGCCAGTTGCTGGGAATCACAGGTCTCAGATCCTGCTTGTGGGCTTCCCATTGGCGCATCTGCTTGGCTGCTGCAAGAACCTGCTGATCTGTTATAGGGACCTTTGTTATGATGCAGCTGCAGGGCTTTTCTTAGGTTAAAGATAAACAAATGACTCGTTTTATTTATTCCTTTATTATTATTTTATTATTGCATTAATATCCCACCTTTTCCCCACTGAGCTTACCTGCTTTTCCTCCCCGTTCTTATTTAATCTCCACAACAGCCCTATGAGGTAGGCTAGGCTGAGAGCCTGTGACTGGTCCCCAAGGTCACCCAGTGACCTTCATGGCCAAGTGGGGATTCGAACCCTGGTGTCACCCGTCATAGGCCAACACCCTCACCACTGCACCACAGACTTGACTTGGCTGTAGGAACATCTCTTAGCTGTCTATCATCTTTGCAGGCACACTCATTTTCTACTAAAATACCATATTTGATTCCCTGCAGCAGGAGACACTGGACCCTTCCAGTCCAGAACCCAAAAAATTCCGGTCAGTGGTGTTTCTCCCCAGTAGCACTTGGGCAGGCCAGACAGACTTACTTCTTCTCGGTGCCCAGTGTTTTCTGAAAACCAGAACCAAGCCTGCACTCAGTGTGCCACAAACAAGCTCTCCCGTCTGCCTGCCACCCTTCTATGGCAAGAGGGGAAACTGCTTGCTGAATCAGCCCCCCAGCAAGAGGATGTGGCACAGGAAATGCAAGCAGCTTGGAATCCCAGCAGAGGGATCTGCAAAAACCTCCCCTCCCCACCCCAGCAGCCTGGCCTCTCTCCCCATGGAGTGCCCTTCATTGCCAATCTGGGGCCAAGCAGCTGCCTCTGATGACAGATTCAGTGGGGTTTCCATTGTTGCACAGCCAGGATTTTCCTCTCCCTTGGCTTTCATCGCTGCAAATATGTCCAGTCGCAGCAAGGATGGTAGTTCTCTCATTGCTAACCATCACCCTGCCTGTCTTTACAAGGCCAGCTGGCAGCGTGTCCCACCCCAGGAGCTTGGGATGACCATACTGCCCACTCTTTCCATGGGGCTCAGTCTCAGTGCCATATGTGTTCAGTGCCAGGGCCCAGCCTGCAAATGGGTGCTCTTGTGGGCATGCAGGACATCCTTTGTCTGGATTGCGCTCTATAACTTGTAGCGTAAACAATCCCCACATAATCCAGATTTCCAATAGGTGGTGGAATTCCCAGCCATAGGCAGGCTGGCTTGAGCCAACAGCACTCCGCACCTCCTTTAAAACTTAAGCAGGACCTCTGGGAGGTGGGCACACTTCAGACTTGTCAGATCTCCTTGTTCTTTTTACTAGAACTCCAAGATCTGCCAACCAGAGCCGGGTGCAAAGACACCGAATTAACACACTGGATTCCTCGGAGAACATTCTGAGCCCAGGAATTTGCTTTCAGTCCTAGAACTAAATTGAGCTCATTGTCCTTTCTTGGGTCTGTCTCTCTCACATACATCCAGCCCTGCCTACTCTAGGTAGTCTTCTCTTCACCAGGCTAAACAGTCCCAACTCCCTCAACTGTTCGTCTTCAGGCTTTAATTCCAAACCCTTGATTATCTTGGTCGCCCTCCTCTGCAAACACTCCACCGTGTCAATATCCTTGTGGTGCCCAGAACTGGACACAGGCCTCCAGGGGGGTGGGGGGTGGTCTGACCATGGCAGAAAAGCAGCTCTTTCCTTCTTTATTGGCTGCTCCTGCCTTGGTGGGAAGAAGCTGCCTTCCTTGTGGGCTGGGGAGACATCCGAAAGGGTTAAATGTCTCTGAGCACTAGGAAATCATTAACGAAGGTTGATCCAGGGGAGGGGGGGTTTCCTCTCTGGAGCTATGTGCCTGGCTGGGCTCACCCTGCCTGCACCTGAGTGATGATGGGGCCATAGGAGTCTTGCTGAGGACAGGCTCTGTCACTGTTTCTGGTGTGTTTCGGTGGAAGCTCTTCTGCTGAGAACACCTCCTTCTGGAGGAAAAAGGGCATGTTGGGGCAGCTCAGGACTGTCCCGGTCTGCTGTGCTGCCCCAGCATATTGCTGTCTTTGGGAAACGAGGCTCCGTAAGGTGGCTGGGGCTGGATCTCCCCTGTGCTCGCCTTTCAAGGTGATGGGCAGCTCTGCTGCAATCTGGAGGTCATGTAAGAGGCCATGCTAGCTGGTTTTTCTCTGCACCTGGGAAGGTCAAAGGTGCCTCCTGAAGGGCTGCATGAATTTATGTTCAGGGCTGAAACAGCCACTTTGGGAAATGACTTCAGTGTTCCTATTTGGCCATTGAACTTCATATGGAGGGTTCACAATGTCCCTAAGAGGAATAGTGGCCAGGATTTCTTGCAGGACCTGAAAAGCTTGGAGCATCTGTGACCCTGGACAGCTCCTCAAGCTGGCCCCAGCCTCAGGCCCATGGCCCTTAGGGAGCTCCTCCTGGCTTCACCCAGTGCATGCCCAGACCCACTCTGAGACCCCTAGGTTACCTTTGGCTGGCAATTATTCAGGCTAGTGAGGCAGCCACAACATCCACCCCTTTCTCCCCCCGCAGTTTGACTCAGCAGCCTGGAATGTTCCTTCTCCAGCTCTCCTCCAGGGAACCATCACTCCTCCTTCCTCCCAGGAGACATCCTGGGTTCACAGGGATGGGGCATCTTTCATCCGAAGAAAGTTCCTCGTTGGGAGGTCCCCATCTGGCCCCAGAGGGTTTCCTGGTACAGCAAGGCTGTTGCCGTTCTGTTTTTCTCCCGGAAACGGGGGCTGCTTTGGGGTTTTTCCAGCCAAGCCAGGAGCTGCAAGCATTGCCCTCTGCCCTGTTTCTATAGGCCATTCCACCCGTTCATCAGTTTTGGAAGCTCCTAAGCCCCTGAGAGAGCCCCTTCATGAGAGATCTGGTGGTGGAAGTCCAAATAGCTCTCTGGGCTGCTCCCAGCCTTTATTGCCTGGTCCCCTGATGGCAATTGGGGCTCAGCCCTGCCTGGGATTTGGACTTGTTCCAGGCATTTTCCATGCTGTGCAACAGAGGGGCCTGCTGGATGCCCTGGGTGAGGCGTGCTCTTTCTCTCTGCGTGTGACATCAGACACACCCTTTAGTGTTTGTGCGCACATGTCTGCAGAGCAGAGTTGAATTGCATGAAAACCCTTTTTGACTGTCACAGCAGCCCCTGGGAATCGTAGCTGTGTGAGGGTGCTGGGAATGTTTTTACTCAATCCCCAGCCTCTCTGCAGAACTGGGTATCCCCAGAAGGAAAGTTTTAAGAGGCTTCAAACAGATCCAAATCTGTACTTCTGAAAAAGAGAGGAAAAACCTCAGTATAGCTTGGAAAACCTTCATGCTGCTCTTGACAAAGTGTTTCTGGATGTTTGGACTGAGAGGTTCAAGGGACCTTTTTCATTGCATTGGTCCCTTGGGCTCCTTCACCCAACCCAGCACCCCTGCCCAGATACCCCTCTGGACCTGTGTCTTCTGCACCCATTTCTCAGCATGTCATGGGAAGGTTTGTGGTGGGAAATGGAGGCTTCTCCACTGCACAGAGGGTGCCTCTATACAGCTTGAGTGTAATGTGTTGGCAGCTGCTTTTTAGGGACCCGTCCTTCTAAAGCTGCCCAGGAAAGAAAGTTTTCTGGCCTCCCAACTGGGTGGCTTTACTTTCTGGGGCTGCAGCACCTCCTGTAAGCTCCACATTTCTCTGGGGCGACTGATCCATCTCATCACCTTCGCAGCCTGGCAGGTGGGTGTTGGTGGCATTAGCCCTCTCAGGACACCCTCCCTGCCACTCTGCTTTCTAGCTACAGCCTTGAGCCAAGAGCAGTTGCTGCCTCCAGGTCTCTAATCTCTCCCCCCCCCACACACACACTTTCACTGAATGTTTGGCATCTCCCAGACTAAAAATACAACTCCAGAACAGAGGCAGCTCTTGAAGAGGGGTCCCCCTTGTGCCCCGTCACGTGGCCGCACAAAATGTCAGAGGCAGCTGACCCCCTCTGTCTTGGTGCGTTCCCAATTTAAGAGCCTGCCCTTTCCCACCTGCTGCTTTCACCATCCTCGGGAGATGCCTCCCTATTCTTTTTTGAGCCTGGATCGTGCAGGGGCAAAAAATAGACCGGAGGATTTTCACATCTGCCTTCCTTGTCAACCTTCAGGCCCCTCCTGCCATCCCCGAGGTCTCTGCATGGTGTCTGGAGAGATGAGGGGCCAAACTCCAGGAGAAATGGGTGGTGTGCGGGGGGGGGGGAAGGTTGGAAGACCATCTCTGTTTGGTCTGATGTAGGGCTCAGGCACAGTTAGAGAGGCAAGGGGCCCCATTCTGAAGTGGGGGGGGTCTTTGGCATCAATGGTTTTCCTTCCCTGTCACTGCTTTCTTTTGCCCCCAGCTTTGTTTGTGATGTGTCACTTGCACCTCTCAGGCGCTGCTTGCTCACCTGCTGACATTGTCCACCTGCATGACCATTCTCTGGCGCAGCAACCTCCCCCTTGACAAACCCATCAGGACCCTTTTTAATGGGTTTCTTATAGTGCCTTTTGTTTTCAGATGGCCTGAATCTCATCACTTACTGGATATGAATGCCGTCTGCAGCAAAGGGCACTTGGGCATATTTTTCAGCACTTGGAAAGATACATGAGTGGGACTTGATGCTTCCCCAGTTGCCTGCTGCATATAACTTAAAAGCAGCAAACCGTGGAAAACAAACACATTCACACTTGGGACTGTGCGCACATGCAGTCATTTGCACACACAGACGCCCTAGCTTGGCATCCAGGGCACATAGAAGGAAGTCCTTCTTCAAGCAGGGCGTAGTTAAAATTATGGAACTTGCTCCTGAAGGAGGCAATGATGGCCACCAACTTGCATGGCTTAAAAGAGGATTCGACTGATTCATGGAGGAGGCCATCCATGGCTACTAGCCACAATGGCTACTCTCACTTCACAGTTGGAGGCAGCCATGCTTCCAAATACCATTTTCTGGAAACCAAAGGAGCCCTGTGAGTTCTTGTGCTTGCATCCTGCGTGTAGGTTTTCCAGTAGGGCATTAGTTGGCTACTGTGGGAAGAGGATGCTGGACTAGATGGGCCATTGACCTGATCCAGCAGCAGACTCTTCTTATGTTTCGGTGAGAATGCATTCAGAACGTGCATTTGGAGAGGGAGGACCATGTTCCTTGTCCCTCCTTGTGTCTCCCTCCCCCCAAAACAATGGGCTTTGCCTTGTTTGTGTGCCAAAGGGGAAATCCAGGCCCCAGGGAGTCCTCCTGCCCAGCTGCATGGAGAGGAGCGCTTCTGCTTCTTCTGCTTCTGCTTTGGGTTGCTGCCTGCCGCCTCTCGCCTGCTGTGTGTGTGTGTCTGTCTCTCTCACTAGCACCACCCAAACCTCCTGCAGCAATGCTCTTAAGCAATCCTAGCGGAGAGCAGGACCTGGCAGCTGGAGGATGCTTACCTCACCCGACAAAAATGCTCTGTTACTCAGAAAATGAAAACTGTCTGAACTTTCTGGGCTGGGAGGAATTGCTGGTGGTATCTGTTTGAACCGCACCACGGCAGAGGTTACAGAGCCTCCGCAAAGGGGTAATTTCGTAGCTTCTCGAGCGCCGCGGAGACTGTGAGCCAGCGACTCCTTGGCTGGGAGTCCGAAGGGACCTCGGCTCATGCTTCAGCCTGCTGCTCAGAGAGGTGCTAGAGGAAACCCAGAAAATGACTCACCAACTGTCAGGAGTCTGTGCTTGACTCGGGTTGCCTCCCAGATACGGGAGCTCCTTTCCAGTTGGAGAGAAGTTGCTTCTGATAGCTGCGTGGGCCAGAGGAACAGCGAAGGTCAAGGCCTTCCAGTGGAAAGCAGACACCACTATTATGAGCTTGACTGCCATTTGGATGTTGCCTGTGTCTGGGGTGTCATTGAGTGCTCTTGAGAAAAGGAGGGTTGAGTTGCCCAGGGGAAATACCATCCCCACTGGCAATGGGCCCCAACAGGGAATGCCTCCTTCCACATTGCCCTTGTGACAAGGGCATGTCGAGAGGCTTGCGTGTGCTGTGAAAAGGGCTGGTGCCAGTGCTGTGCCCTCTTAACACCTGGTGCAAAAAGCAGGGCATCTGCTAGGGAGGAAGCAAGGAAGCCCTCTTTGAAGCCAGCGGGCGACATGTCCTTTTCAGTTATTTTCATTTTTACGGGGCCTTCTGATTCACCTAACCTTGGCAGGCCAGAAAAAGTGCTTGTGTGCGCAGCGAATGGAAATTGTGACCAAACAGCATAGCATGTAGGAAGACAAACGTCTTCCTTCCAGTGTTGCAAGCTGTGCCTGTGTGGGTGGGTTGGAGATGCCACTGCTCTGAGTGTGTGTTTCCTTTCAGTTGAGCAAACAGTCGCTGGCTTGTCTCTCTGCAGGTGGGTGAGGCAAAGCGACTCACCTCCAGCCTCTTCGACCCACCTGGCCTGTGAGGCCCCTGTGCAGAATGTAGGCCCTTTGGTCCATGGCACTGCAGGGTGGGGGGCCCCTTATAGGCTCTTGGATCATGCCCACCACACCCCTGTAGCTCTTCCTGTGGGCGTGTGGTGGAATTTTTACCTTACCTGCCTGTTGCTAGCAATTGTTTCCGTCAGCCCTTTCACAGTGTCTGCCTCCATCAATTGCACACCCTACCCAAAATGTCACACATGGAGCTTGGGTGGAAGATTCTGTGTTGCATGTGTCAGCCTTCCTTTCCCACCAAGATTCGCCTGCCTGTAAGCAAACATTCCCTTTTCCAGTGGAAGAAGGCCTCCATGAGGTAGTGATGGCCACCTGCTGCTGACCTGGATGGCTTTAAAAGAGAATTGGACAAGTTCATGGAGGGTGATCAGGCTCACGATGGCTGGGGTCAGGGCCTGCCCGCCATCGCCACCACCAGAGAAGTGAGGAGAAGTGTTGGCGGCTTTCTGTAAGATCTCACAGAGCTCATGTGGGATCTCGCCAGAAGCTGCCACTACGCGATCCCAGTAAGCAGGGCTTTGGTGGGAGGGTTGCACCTTCTCATTTTCCCTCATGTGGGAAGATGGAACAGGTTGCCCCAGGCCATGGTCTTACCTGCCCTGCCAGAGGTAGGGTACCATGGGATGCTTGGAGTAGCAGGTGGGGATAGCCCTGCCATTGACCTGCTTGGTGGCTTTCCAGAAGAGAGGCATCTGTCTGGCCCCTGTGATAACAGAGTGCTGGACTAGACAGGCCCCCTTTGGCCTGATCCAGCAGCCAAGCTCTTCATGTGTTCAGTGGTCCTCAGTTCAAGAAACCCTCACCCATTTTAGCAGCACAAGATCCCATCTGGCTCTGCAACTTGGCAGAAATCCTCGCAGGGTTTTGAAAAAGCCAGCGAGGAAGCCGTGCCTGTTTGACTAATGCAGACGAGAAACCCCAAAGGGGGCCAAGCTGATGAGGTGGGTGCTTTGGGGTGTCAGGTGTGCAAAGGTAGCTTTTCCTCTCTTGTGCCTCGGCTGGGGAAGGCATCCTCTGGATCGTCTCTTTAAGGCAGTGAGGGCCAGCCACTGGGTCGCTTGTCTTCTCTGGAGGCCTTCCTTACGGAGGGATCTTGTCTTTTCTAGGCTATTTCCACCAGTTTCTGGACTTTCTGATCTCTCCTCCTAAGAAAGCAGAGGGAATTCCCTCAGCCTCGACCCTTCAGGCTGGGAGAAGCCAGACTTTTGCTCTCTGCAGTCTTGTCCAGTTGGTTTTGTAGGCAAGAGCCTGCTGTTTTCCACAGATCGTGTGGGCAGCACCCTTTAGCCTGGTCCTAAATGGATGGACTCAAGGCGGCCAGGTGTCCCATAGCACCTCCAGACATCTCCCAAGAGGATGGAATGTTTTGCTTCAAATTGGCATCTCGGAGCAAGCAACGGTTTGTTGTGGCACCAAAAAGTCGAAGTGCCTGTTGTTGAAAGAACACTCTGCTCCCCGCTCCAAGATCCCTTAATACCACCTGGTGCCCTGGCCAGCAGAGCCTGGAGCTGTGAGCCGCTTTCCTTCTGCAGGCTGCTCAGAGGAAGGAGTTGGCAAGGAAGGAGCCCTGGTCCCCATGGGGAGATTTTGCAATGGCAGAGACGGATTTGCAGTTAGCTCCGGCTTGTGCTGGGACTGTAATTGATACCAGATGATGTGCGCGCGCGCCCACTCTCACCAGGTCTGGAAAATCTCAGCTGTGCAGATGGAAATTCAATCCACCTCTGCTCTGATGGGGGAAGAGGAAAAGGTGCTCTGTGTTCCCCTCCTGCCTGCAGCATCACCCGCCCTTAAGTCACACTCTTGGAGACCCCTTTCCCATCCCCAAAGGGCTGCCATTTGCATCCCTGCCCACGGCAGATGGCCTGGATTCCTATGCCTGCATGAGGGATGGTAAACTGAGTGACTTCCTGCTCATTAGGGTCTGGTGCTATTCCAGATTTTGAAGGGCTTGCCTGGGGGGGGGCAGGGGGAGGACTATGGTTGTCTAATAGCCTGGAAAATGGATCAGGATTGGTCTTGGCTGCACACTCCCCCCCCCCTCCCTGCCATGGCTTCCCTTGAACTCTCACTGCGGTGATATTGGGCACAACAGGACAAACGTAGGAAAGCTGGCTGTGCTGCAGCCCAAGAGCTGCCACTGTGCCTTCACTTTTGGATACCTGATTTATGTCCCTCCCGCTGGAAATAACTCCCTCCTAAGCTGCAGCTCTCCAAACAAAGAGCCACAGCGAGAGGGACTGTTTTGACCAAATTTGGAGAAAACTTTCCTTCAGTTGTTGAGCAATATCAGCCTGTTGCCTCTGCCGGCCCCCCTCTTCTGCCACCAGGGAAACTCGGCTGCTCCTACAGCAGCAGCAGCAGCAGGACGCCGCCCTGTCCTGGGGGAGATCCTCAAAGATGGAGGCTCAGCGAGGGACAGTTGTGGCACTTGATTCCCCTTTGGGTGCTTAGTAAACGCAGCAGAGCCCTTGCCAGAGAGACCTGCCTACTGGGGGAGCACCCAACCGCTGGTGTCTCCCCCTTTGTGCAAGGCTGAGACAGGGTGCCTCTGTTTCCCTGGGAGGGCTCTGTTGCTTTGTGGGCAGCTGAGAAGCCCCCGTTTCTGTGTTGTGCCTTTTGTAAAATGCCTTGCAGCCTGTCCTGTTCTTTCCCCTCGTCCTGAAAGGCCACTTGCCACAATGCCTCTTGCTTCTTGGGTGGCCATATGCAAGTCCTGCAGGAATTCTGAACCCTGGAGCTCAGCTAACCTTCAGGGGTTTCCGAAGCAAAGTTGTCCAGCTGATACAAGCCTGGCGTGTGGGCCTTGGTTGCACACATTGCCTTGGGGTAGCACTGGCAACCCTCTTAGGTGAGCAAGAGGAGACAGACGGGGCTCTTCTAAATTCAGAAAGGAAGGTAGATCGGTGGTGTTGCCTGTGCTGGGCTTAATGCTGCCTTGGCAGTTGCAGAGAGAGAGTTTCAGCTGGCAAAGGGACTGGCCTCCTCTGGCACAGAGTTGCTCCTCCTGTATCCCGTATCCAGGAAGTCAATTCTCTTCCTCCTCCTCCTTCTTTGAAAATTGTGGCTGGCTTTGGGGCAAGGCCCCACAGCAAGAAGCTTCCTAAAGCAGCATGTCAGAGTTTGTGCTCTTTGGCTTTTATGTATGGCCAGGAGTGCATTTGCTTGAAAAAGAAAAGTTACTGTTTTTCCTTTTTCATTTCCAGACAGATACCATAAAGACAGAAAGATAACCAATAACAGAAAAGCATACAAATCTCCCTACAAAGGGGGTGGGGCTTGGTTAAAGAGATATAAATGCATAGGTCTGATAATTTCTCTAAAGGAAAGTTAGTGCAAAATCATATGCTATAAAAAAGCTATTTTGCATTAATTAATACACCTAATAAAAACACTTTAGTAAGCTAAACGTGACTTCCGGGTCACGTGGCCAGCGTGACATCGCTGCTCTGGCGAGCCAGAGCCGCACACGGAAACGCCGTTTACCTTCCCGCTGGTAAGCGGTCCCTATTTATCTACTTGCACCCGGAGGTGCTTTCGAACTGCTAGGTTGGCAGGCGCTGGGACCGAGCAGCGGGAGCGCACCCCGCCGCAGGGATTCGAACCGCCGACCTTTCGATCGGCAAGTCCTAGGCGCTGAGGCTTTAACCCACAGCGCCACCTGCGTCCCATCATTGCTGCTAGAGGCCCTTAATTACAATACCAATAATACTCCAGCGATGATAATACTTCCCTTTCAGTCTTCCCTGAGCTTTGCCAGAGCCAGGCAGCTGCCATCAGCAGACTGTTCACGAAAGCTTTGCTCAGATTTTGGTTTGTGAAGAGGTTCACGTGAGTCAATGGCAGGGTCCTGTTTGTGGGGAGGTGCGTAATTTTTCTCCAAAAACCAGGTTCCAAAACGACCGAGGCTGCGGGTAGAACCACCACCTAGAGCAGTAATTGCCAGGTTCTGTGCAGTCCTTCCGACATAAAGGCGTTAGGGCAAATTTGAGAAAACCTCCCAGGAGTCATGTCCCATCAATGCACACAAGCTTCAGCATGGCTTCTCTGACCTGGGTTGATACATGCCAGGTATTATTGCAGGAAGGGAATAGTCACCCAGCTTGCCGTGATCAAAGCCTTGCATTGTTCTCTTGCCCTGTTCTGTCTCCGGTCTAAGAAGGGAAGTATTTTTTCTTCTAAGGACATGTGCAGAATCTCTGGCTGCAACCTGCTTTTCCCACCACTGGTCTAGCCATGTCATTAAGAGCTTCACCTGGTGAATTTCTGCATGTCAGGCGGCTGTTAAGAGGCGCAGCTAATAGAACCAATTTTTTTGTAAACAGCTTTGAGGTTTTTCTGCAATCAAGCAGCAGAGGCAGTCTTGAGAAATTTGAGAGCCCAAAGTTCTCCACTGTAAGCAGTATATAATTTTTTTTTTACAAAACAAATAGTATAAAACTGAAAGGAGAAGTTGAGGATCCAAGATTGCAGTCCCAGTCTACTTTTACTGGAGAGCAAGTCCTGGTGCATTCATGAGCGTGCAGCATTGGATTGGGCCAGATGTGGTCAAGTATTGTAACCCTTTTCCTGAAGATAATACTTGCTTCTCTACAAGAATGATAGACTGTCACTACATAGAATCATCTGTTGCGAGTACTAACACAATCATGCGTATTTTACTCAAAAAGTAAACACCGCTGTGTTGGTGAGGCTTACTCTCACATAGGATTGCACCACCAACCATTGTGTTTCCTACCCTCCACCCCTATCCCATGGCCCGAAGGGAGCTCAGGCAGGGACTCCCATTTCAAAGCAGCATTGCAGGGGGGCCGTGAGATTTGCCTCCTCCTCCTCCCCTTTGTCTTTGGTTTGTTTTGAAAGGATTGAAATGTTGGAATTTCCTGGAGGCCAGGACTATGGCTCACCCTCCTCTGGTTCCAGGCCAGCTAGTCCAGGCACGCGGCAGAAGTTCCAATCTGGAGAGCAGCAGATGTCTGCCTTCCAAGGGTTCCTTGACCTCTTTGTTAGCACAGGGAACAAGCAGGAAGGGGCTGCAGGTTGCGGGGCTGGGGGAATGCAGTGATTCCTTGGAAGGGGACTTTGCTCCTCTTCTCCAGGAGGGTTAGCAGAGCCCCCCCCCCTCACTGCAAAAAGCTGGAGAGGCAACCTCGGTCCTCCTAAGCGCCTGATCTGCAGTGTATCAACCCAGGGCTCTCAGAACGTTTGCTGCTTCCAGAAAAGGGCAGCTGTAAGCGGGTCCTAAATGACAGGCCTTGGTGTGTGTGTGTGTGTGTGTGTGTGTGTGAGAGAGAGAGAGAGAGAGAGAGAGAGTGAGGGAGAGAGAGAGAGTGTAAGAGGTGACTGGATCTGTGAAACCAGAGTGGGACTTGGCACTCCCCTTTGCTACAGGGTTGAGTGGCTTCCGCATCCCTCCCCACCAGCTGAACACATGCTCAGGAACGGCCTTGGCTCAGCTTTCTGTCACTGCCAACTGGGACTTTAACCCTTGTCAGGGTTAGGAGCTGCTGAGGGAGGTGTGTGGAGCTGCACTGGAAATTTGGGTGCATGCAATTCAGTACTTTTGGAATTGTCCTTTCTACCAGCACCCCAAAGCAACAAGGGGTTGGAAGAAACGAGTTGAGTCTCTTTCAGTCCTGCCTGCAAGCGTTTGGGTGACCTTGCTAGTCTGCCAGCCAGCAAGGCAGCAGTCCTCTCCTACTCCCCCTCTTCTCTTCCGGGGCAAGGAGGCTAACAGCCGCTCTCTTCCCCCAGGACCCTTGTGCAGAGTCCTCGCCCGCAGCAGGATGACTGAAGGCTTTGACTGCGCCAGCTGCAAGGAGTCCCTCTACGGGCGCAAATACATCCAGGTGGATGAGGGGCCCTTCTGCATCCCCTGCTATGATACCCACTTTGCCAACACCTGTGATGAGTGCAAGGAGCCCATCGGGCACGACTGCAGGGTGAGGGGGCAAGGCGGGGGGGTGGCCTCTGCTCAACTGACCCTGGGGGCGGTGGCTGCTCCTTGTCTTCCTGGTGCCTTTGGCCCAGGTATGAGCTGGGATCCTCCAAGCACAGGGGATTTTTGCAGCGCCCCTCCTGCATGTCAAGCACCTTTAGAAGTAACAAGCAGTCCCATTGATTAAGCTGATCTTCCTCCCCTTTCCAAGCATGTGCTAAATGGATCCAGCAGGCAGCACCCCTAAGGGGAGTGGGGGGGTCCCCACTTGGTAGGTCCTTCTGGCAACTAAAGCGAGTTCTCTAGTTCGTGAGCAAGGGGGGGGGGTGTCTGGGCAGCCTCCTGAAAGGGACCAGCTGTGATACAAGGAAAGGACAGGCTAGGAAAGGAGGACCTTTTGCTCGTGGATAATGAGATGACCTGCCACCCGCCCCCCCCTGCTTGCTAGCCAGCAAGGTGAGCTGAACAATACCTCCTTGGGGAAGGCAAATGGCTCTCTTTAACTGCTAGGCAGCATGGGAAAGGGGGGCCACTGCCTCTGCCCTGCTTGGGGGCTTCCCATTGGAGCATCTTGGAAGAAGCTGCTGGGGCAGGTAGACCCACTTTGGCCTGACTGCACCCCCAAAATGGGTGGAAATGGGCCCACGCTTAGGGCTACTTCTGTATTTGCTCACTGGTGACCTTTGGGGAATCATAGAATTGGGAGGGACACCAGGGCCCATCTAGTCCAGCTCCCTATGATGCAGCAGTGCTTTGCTTCTTGGCCTCCTAGAGCCTCTTCCACAGAAAGATAGGTAAGGGAGAGCTCTGAATTCCTCCTCCTCAAAGGTGTGCGTTTGCCTCTTCCCTCCACCCCATGAGCATAGCGAAAGGGCATTGTTTTCTCAGACAAGCCCCCTCCCGCTCCCTGTCACTGCAATTGCCCCCTGACCTCTCCTCTCCAGAGAGCCAGTGTGGTGTAGTGGTTAAGAGCGGTAGACTCATAATCTGGTGAACTGGGTTCGCGTCTCCGCTCCTCCACATGCAGCTGCTGGGTGACCTTGGGCCAGTCACACTTCTTTGAAGTCTCTCAGCCCCACTCACCTCACAGAGTGTTTGTTGTGGGGGAGGAAGGGAAAGGAGAATGTTAGCCGCTTTGAGACTCCTGAAGGGGAGTGAAAGGCGGGATATCAAATCCAACTCTTCTTCTTCTTCTTCTTCTTCTTCTTCTTCTTCTTCTTCTTCTTCTTCTTCTTCTTCTTCTTCTTCCTCTGTTCCAACTCCAGGAGCTCTACTATGAGGACCGGCATTACCACGAGGGTTGCTTCCGGTGCTTCCGGTGCGACCGCTCCCTAGCTGACGAGCCCTTCACCTGCCAGGGTCAGGAGCTGCTCTGCAACGACTGCTATTGCCGGGAGTTCTCCTCCCAGTGTGTGGCCTGCCAGCAGGTGGTCATGCCAGGTGGGCTGCTTTGCCCCTTACCCCCCCCCCCCGGCCATGAGGGAGGGGGGCAAGGGGAGCCACCTCCGCAGCTGGGGTCACCATGGCTAGTGTGGGTTCCCTAGAATCATAGTGCTGTTGGTTTGGGAGGGACCCCCAAAGGTCATCCAGTCCAACCTCCTGCAATGCCCCACTACAGGTTCCCGGAAGCTGGAGTACAACGGCCAGACGTGGCATGAGCACTGCTTCCTCTGCAGCGGCTGCCAGGAGCCCATCGGGGCTCGCTCCTTCATCCCCGAGCAGAAGGACTACTACTGCGTCCCGTGCTACGAGAGCAAGTTCGCCCCCCGCTGCACCCACTGCAAGAAGGTGGGGCCCTGCCTGCTTTTTCAACTAGTGGGGGGGGGGAGGGGGACGGCTGGGCAGGGGGCACCTCAAGCCCTGCAGGCTTGGGTTGGGTGGGTGAATAGGGGGCTCTGTGCGTATTACTCCTGTTCTTCCGCCTGTGCAGTAAGAGGCAGCAATGCTTCTGGATATCAGTACAGTGGTACCTCAGCTTACATACGCTTCAGGTTACATACACCTCAGGTTAAAGACTTCGCTAACCCAGAAATATTACCTTGGGTTAAGTACTTTGCTTCAGGATGAGAACAGAAATCGTGCTCCAGCAGCACGGCAGCAGCAGGAGGCCCCATTAGCTAAAGTGGTGCTTCAGGTTAAGAACAGTTTCAGGTTAAGTATGGACCTCTGGAACGAATTAAGTACTTAACCTGAGGTACCACTGTAGCAGGAAGGGAGAGTGCTGCTCTCAGGCTCGAATTCTGCTTGTGGGTTTCCCACTGGAACAGGGGCAGATCTACTATGAAACTAATTAAGCTGAAGCTTCACAGCCCCTAATCCCAGAGGGCCCCCAGAAGCAATTTACACATTGCTTAACAATTTTGGTCTAGTAGACCCAACTGGAGTGATGCAACACAAATTTATTATTTTTGTTGTATATATTTCTACAATCCCAAAGTTTGACAGTCAGCAGCACAGACATTGTAAAGGTGTTGGGACAACCCTATTGAAGAAGCTAACGGTTGTGATCCAGACTTCATTACTGGTTGCATAGGAGCCCCCATGACAGTTCCAGCTTCAAAATGTAGTTGTTGTTTTTCTGCCATTGCACTGGAGGCATCCGATTGGCCAGTGTGAGGGCAAGATGCTGGACTGGACTTTTCTTCTGTTCTCCCGCTCAGTCGCTGACCAAGGGAGGCGTGACCTACCGGGATGAGCCCTGGCACAAGGAGTGCTTTGTCTGCACGAGCTGCCAGACCCCCCTGGCCGGGCAGCAGTTCACCTCTCAGGAAGACCAGCCCTACTGTGTCAAGTGCTTTGGGAGCCTCTACGCCAAGAAGTGCAGCGCCTGCACCAAGCCCATCACAGGTGAGATCGGGAGGTGGGCGGAGCCACGGAGGCCTCCTGCGGCCCCTGAGGATGGGGGCCAGGGAGGGGTGCCCTGTTGCAAGTCCCAGCCGTGCCCACATCCCATTCTCCATCCTCCTCTCTTTCTCCCCCCAGGCTTTGGAGGGGGCAAATACGTCTCCTTTGAGGACCGTCACTGGCACCACAACTGCTTCAGCTGCTCCCGCTGTGCCGCCTCCCTCGTGGGGAAGGGCTTCATCCCGGAGAACGACGAGATCCTCTGCCGCGACTGTGCTAGCGACCTCTGAGGCCGGGCCTGGTGCCGGTTGTCTTCCAGGCTTCCTGCATCCTGAAGCAGCAGCAGCAGTGGGGCAGAGAGGATTCTCCCTCCTTTCCCTGCCTCTCTGTGGCTGGGCCTCGGGGGCTGGATCCATATGCCCCCCTAACTTTGTCCCCAGAGGTTGTGCTGCGAGGTGGGAGGCCGCTCCCTTTCTCTGTCCCCTGTCTCCTGCTATTGCAGCCAAGCAAAGCCTGTCTATGCAAGACCATCCCAGCATGGGATGCAGGGGGGATGTATGTCTGAAGCAATTGCAGCCCCTTCAGCCCCCTGAGCCTCTAGGGTGGCATCTCCAGTTTCTGCGGCTAGCAGCTTCAAGCTCTCCCCCCCTGTCAAGAGTCCCCCCTTCTCCCTGCTTTTGAAGTGAGGGAGGTGGAAGCAGAGGCTGGAGGGAGGGCACCGCCCCACCCACCTCTTAGCAGCCTCTAAGGGCGGGTGCTGCTCCTTCCTGCCCCCCAGGGGTCCTGCCCCCACCCATCTTTCTCCCCCCAAGTGTTGTCTACAGTGGTAGGAGGGGAGGGTGAGTGGACCCGGGAGCAAACTTGTCAAAACAGGCAAGGCTCCAGCAGTGGGTCTCCCTTGCAGGGTGGGCGCTGAGGGTGCTCAGGACCCTTTGGGTGGGCCTTGGCACTCTCTCCATCCACAGTGACTTTGTGGCCTGCTCAGCGCCAGCTGCTCTGCCTAGCAGGATCTCCAGAATGATACCAAAGTGACCCCCCATCTTCTCCAGCTGCAGGAAGCCACTTCCGGCTCCTATTCTCTATATCCTAAACTTTCTTCCTGGCTCCTTCTCTCTCCCCTCTTCCAGGGAATATTTTGTCCCCATCCTGTTCATGTACTGTGTAGCCAGTTCCTTGGATATTTTGCAGTGGGGGAGTCAGTGTGTGTGTGTGTGTGTGTGTGTTTTTCTCTCTCTGCCTGTCGGAGGTGGTGGTGGGGGGGACTCCTCCTAGCCTTGCCCTTATCTGGCCAGTGTCTGCCCCCCCCCCGCCCCCCGCTTTCTGGCTTTATATAATAAACCATGTTACTGGACCATGGATGTCGTTCTTAGCAACTTGTGGGAGGGAGGGGGGAAATATTGCATTTGCCCCGTCAGGAATTTGCACTTGATTTCCCAATGATTTTCTCACATTGGGGGGGGGGGGGGGGGGAGGCAGCAGGGCAATCTGTGCCTGTCTCTCCTCCTCCCCCCCCCCCTCACCTCCCATTTGTGGCTTTCAGAGCAGGCTGAGAACATGCAAAACTTTGCCCTGTGGCTGCTTGGAAGGAAAATTGGATAATTCCACCCCTTCTGTGTTTGTCAGAAGGACGGACACACACACATTCTGGGATCCAAATCTGTGTGCATACAGCCTTCTTCGCAGCAGGGTGGGGGCTCCTTGGACTCTTGTAAACAGAAGACAAAATATTCTTGAAATTGCAACCCTGTCCCGCTCCCTGGACTTGCTGGGACATGGACCCAGGGCAGCTGATCTCTGCGCTGATGCAGTGGAACCCCTCCCGCTCTTGCAAACTTGGGCAATGAACTGTTGTGCATCTCTGGAAGAGCCTTTTTTCTTCTGAAAGCAGCTTCCCCCATCCAGCTCCGAGCGCGCGCGGGGGGGGGGGGCGCTCAGCCCTCCCCCCTCGCCCACAGATCCAGCTACCAGGCTTTTGTTACCTCTGGGCCCCTGGGATCCCCCTCGGCCTGGCGTTCCTCTCCAAAAAAGGAAATGGCCCAGCTGCCTGTGGCCGGCAACATCTGGATCCCATCCCAACATGAATGGGTCACGACTTGCTTTGCCTGCCTGATTTATTTGTGGGGAGGGAGTGGGAGGGTGGTGAGGTAATGGGGCAAGGCTGGAAGGCGACGGTGGGGGTGGAAATGGCCTTGGATGCAGGAGGCTCCTCTGGCTGGGGAACCACAGGGAGGGAAACTGCTGGGCTGTGTGACATGGGGGTGTGTGTGTTGTGGCTCAGGCAGGGAAGGAGGCTTTGCAAGGCGGTCTGTGAGGCCTGAGACCTTTGCTTTGCTCTTAGATGTGCCTCTCTCCCACCCCCACCCATTCATTTTTAGGAGTTGCAGCGCACTCCTCAATGCTGACTTCTACATTTCCTTCCCTGGAACCCCAGTGTGGGCCACTGAAGGGTTTAAGTTGCAAAGCAAAAGTGCACGCTCAGCAGTTCTTAAAGCCTTGGAAAAAGTGCCTTGCTGGATCAGGCAAAGGCCTGTGCTGCCAAGCAGAAGCTGCCCCCTGTGAGCCATGCTGGGCTTGCTTCACTGGGCTGGTTAGTTCTAGATGCCCACCGCCTGTTCTGTCCAGGGAAGTCTCTCCAGGAGAGATGAGCTGGTCACTTGTTGGCTTGTTTGGACCTGTTTTCACCGGTGTGTGCTGGGACAGGGGGCGGGTACCCACTCCTCCTTGGGCCCCTTCCTTTTGCCAGCTTCACAGTCTTGGAATGAGAAAATGCTTTGGAACAGTGAAAGGGGGAGAATCTTACACATACCCATGTGCCTTTTTCAGCCATGCAATTGCCTGCTCCCTCCCTCCCTCAGCACCTGGTCCTGTTTATCTAAGTCTGCATGCCTTTCCTTTCCAAAAATGCCCCTTTAGTGCTGTCCAGGGCAGAGACTCAAATCAGTTTCCACTGGCACTCTCCCATGTCCCAACAGGAAGAGCAGTTTTCCTATGCTCCTGCCTCTGGTTCAGCCACTTGCACCCTGGACAGGACTATGGCTTGAGGTCCTCAGTCCCCACCAGCAGCAGCCTGGTCTTCCCTGGGACAGTATCTAGTTTCAGAGGGAGGTGGGCTAGGCTCTCCCCAAGGGCTACTTGCAAAACCCACCCCACTGCCTTCTCCATGAGGGGAAAACTGGCATACTTCCAAGGAGCAAAACTGGGCCCTGGGACCTAAAATTTCTGCCGTGTTGGGAAAAGAGCTTCCTGGGTCAGGCCAGAGGGGGCCCATCTG
The DNA here is from genome assembly GCF_951804945.1 of Podarcis cretensis. Taxonomy (NCBI): domain Eukaryota; kingdom Metazoa; phylum Chordata; class Lepidosauria; order Squamata; family Lacertidae; genus Podarcis; species Podarcis cretensis. Next base: position 37,092,842 of record NC_137177.1, read on the forward strand.
GTCCAGCATTCTCACCATGGCTAACCATGTTCCTGTATTGGAAGTCCACAAGCAGGACTCGAGCACAAATAGCAACTGCCTCCACCCAGGGGTGCCAGCCATGGTCCTGAATGCCTCTGCAATTGCCTCCCACTGTGAGGAGGCTACTTTGATGATGGGAAGGGGAAACATGGACACCTTAAGATTTGTGCCCCACAGGTGGCTCTGCTGAGACAGGAAGCATGGCAAGATTGTAGAGAGATGTGCAAATCAAGGTGTGCTGAGTTATAGAGACACACACCACATTCTACCTGTCCGCTGGGAACCCCCAGCAAGAGGAACGAGGGCTTTGCTTCTTCCCAAAAGGGGCTTAGCCTGCCCAACTTGAAGGTGAGTGCTGGCCTAAGGTATGTAGCCTAGGCACTGATGAGCTCATAGGTCAACCTGACCCAAGGCTGTGAGTTGAATTCTCTAACCCCTGACAAATGGCTTTGAGTTTATATGTCTGCCTGCTAGCCCGTCAACGAATGGTGGTCGCCCTAAAGGTGGCCTTACAATTGGTATCTCCCTTAAACTTCGGGCTAAACTTTCACTAGTGCATGCATTCCCGCCTTATGCTATTACCGGACTGATCTCCGGTGGAAACTTCTCTTTATTGGTTACAAATGTCTACTTCCCTCCGGGAGGGTTAGCAGCTGACCTTACTTCTAGATGGGAATCCCTAGAGGATTTTTTACTCTCTTGTTATCTTAAATATCCCAATGTCCCCTCCATTACTGGAGGCAATTTTAACGCTCGGATAGCCTCAAATTGGGAGGCTCTTAAAAAGTCTAAGTGGTGGATTGACCCTGGCGCTCAAACTTACGATCTAGCATACACCCCCACTAGAATATCAAAGGATGTAAAAGTCAATAAGGCGGGAGTGATGCTTTATCAGATGACGCTACGCCTTAATTTAATTATATTAAATGGCAGGTGTCCTCCAGACATACCTGGAGAGTTCACCCACCTGGGGTTAAAATCAAACAGTGTTCTTGACTACGTTTTGGTTTCCCGGGATTTAGTTTTGAAAGTCACCTCTTTTAAAATTGATAATGCCCAATTTAGTGACCATCTTCCCCTGACAACCAAGTTATGTGTTGACTGGCAGTTGCTCGACCGCTCCCACCCAATCCCGGTGACTGTGGAGTCGTCCACTAAAATAAAGGGGACTAGATGGTCCCCTGCCCTTGCTCACAGATATATGGATTTTATCAGAGAAAAGTTTCCTGGTGACCAGCTGGATGTAGGAATAGTCCTGCGTGATCCTATTACCTGTATGAATTTTTTTCTTGCCTGATAGAAGTTTTAACTCGCTTTTTTACTTCTCCAACCCATGGAGTTAAAAACGATTATTTTAAATTTGGCGCCCCTTGGTTCAACTCTGCTTGCAAGCTAGCCAGACTCCATCTACATACAATATATAATGACTATAAACTTTCCGGCGCTCCGGCCTTACCTCCATCTTATTCCCTGGCTAAAAAAGCATACAAACAGGCCCAGAAATCGGCCAAACGGGAATGGCATTTAAATCGTTGGCAGACTATAATTTCTGCCTCAAAATCTCATAACTCCCGGAAATTTTGGTCCTTAATAAAGGGAAGAAACACGAAATATCCCTTAACGGTGATCCCGGCCCCTACATGGGAGCAGTTCCTGAGAAAATATTTCTCAGTGGTAGAAGCTCCGGCCACTCATTGGAGACCTTCTAATCCCCTTCCCGTCTGGCCTAATACCGACCCTGCTGAAATCCTAGAATTGATAGCCGAGCTGAAAACTGGTAAGGCCCCTGGGCCAGATTTGGTCCCTGTTGAGGCTATAAAGCTTCATTCGGCATGGTGGGCAGGGATTTTAGCTAAAACGTTCGATGCAATAAATGCCACGGGCTTAATTCCAGGAATGTGGAAGGAGGCCATTATAATTCCTATCTACAAAAAAGGCCCTCCCGGTGACCCAGGGAATTATCGGAACATCAGTCTGCTATCGTCCATTGGGAAAATATATGCCCGTTTTTTGCTGGCAAGGTTGATGAAGTGGTCAGTTGAGGCTGACCTGATTGGACATGAGCAAGCTGGATTTAGATTAAACCGATCCACAACAGACCAGGCAATTATTCTTTATCACCTAGCCCGGAAATACTCGACACCTGTTGTTGTTGTTTAGTCGTTTAGTCGTGTCCGACTCTTCGTGACCCCATGGACCAGAGAACGCCAGGCACTCCTGTCCTCCACTGCCCCCCGCAGCTTGGTCAGACTCATGCTGGTAACCTCGAAAACACTATCCAACCATCTCGTCCTCTGTCGCCCCCTTCTCCTTGTGCCCTCCATCTTTCCCAACATCAGGGTCTTCTCCAGGGAGTCTTCTCTTCTCATGAGGTGGCCAAAGTACTGGAGCCTCAGCTTCACAATCTGTCCTTCCAGTGAGCACTCAGGGCTGATTTCCTTCAGAATGGAGAGGTTTGATCTTCTTGCAGTCCATGGGACTCTCAAGAGTCTCCTCCAGCACCATAATTCAAAAGCATCATAATTCAAAAGCACGGGGCCAACTTTGCGCAGCTTTCATAGATTTGAAAGCTGCGTTTGATAGTATCCCGAGGAAATTACTATGGGATAAACTTGCCAGTTGGGGAATAGATAGAAGGCTCCTGTGGCTTATCTCCCAACTTCATGCTGGGTCCGTGGCCAGGGTGAGATTATCCCCTGCTGGAGACCTGACTAACCCAGTGCCAGTAAATAAGGGTGTACGCCAGGGTTATATTTTAGCGCCGCTTCTTTTTAACTTATTTATCAGTGATATGAGGAACCCATTAGCCGTCTCACATAAATTTATCCACTCCCCTCGTATAGCAGATTACCGTTGTCCTTTACTTCTCTACGCAGATGATGCTGTACTACTCTCTTACTCCAGAGTGGGTTTAAGGAGGGCACTAAAGATTTTTGCGACATATTGCCATTCTAATCATCTGTCTATTAACCACACCAAGTCCAAAGTACTGATATTTTCAAGGAGTCGAAAACTTTATTCATGGAAACTGGAGGGCACGAAAATTGAACAAGTACACAAATTTAAATATTTAGGAATTTATTTTCAATATAATTTAGGGTGAAAAGCGCATGTTGAATATCTTCAAAACAAGACAAAAGCCCTATCACACTCCCTCCTTCGTTTTTTCTACTCTGAGGGGGCCTTATTCATCCCTGCGGCCCTAAAAGTGTATAGCATCAAAGTGATGGCCACAATGGCCTATGCTGCACCTTTATGGGCTGCCTTTGCAAACCTCTCACCATTAGAGTCACTTCAAAGCCAATTCTTACGCCGACTTTTAAAATTACCAACATGCGTAAGTAACGCGGCTATTCGTTTAGAAATGAAGATCCCGTCAGTGGAGTTAGTTATATGGAGGAGAGTTTTGATCTATTGGATATCCCTATGGCATAAACTCCTGAACCACTATCTCATTCAATGCATGTGGCGAGATGACTTCACAAATTTGTGGTCAGGAAAAATCCTTGCCAAATTGCAGTACTATGAGATCTCACCCACTGAATTGCTCAAACTGGATCTAAATGTGGCAAAAAGGTGTATAAATCAAAGGCTGGATGATGCGGAGCTATACCAAAATTTTGTAGCTGGTGGTGGAGCCTGTTCGCCGTTAAATTTCGGCATAACCCCTATCTACCGCACTCCGTCCTACTTAACATCGCTTATGGCCGCGTCTCACTGATATGCCTTCATTAGAGCTAGGTTTAATGTCTTTCCAACAAACGTGCTGAGACATAGATTCACTAAGGGCCAAGTCCCTTCAACGTGTGCTTGTGAAATGAAAACATCTGAATCTCTATATCATGTTATGTTTATCTGCCCTTTGTACAGTTCAGCCCGTGCTAGCATACTAAACTCCATAATCCAGCCAATGGCTGACAAACCAGTAGACCTACAGCTTGCCTGGGTTCTTCAAGATGTGGATCCTTATATTACCCTACAGGTTGCTAAATTCCTAACAGCCGTCCTCTTGTACAAGAGACGGAATGGAATGTTAGCTGATTATTGATAGTTATAAGAATTTTCTATAACGACATCAGATACTGATTTTAGTGTAGTGCAAATTTTTTTAAATTTTAATCTTAATCTTAAACTTTTCTTATGAATGGCTGATATTTGTCCTTGTGAGTTGTAAACTGTGCTATACTACTTGTGGCTTGTACGAGTCCGCTGTTTTATTTGATTTGTTTTGTTGTGTTGTGTTTCATGATGGGCGTAAAGCCGAATAAACATTTTGATTTGATAACCCCTGACATGCCACCTGCTGGACTCAGCCATCCCCTCCCAACCACAACACGGCCTCAGCTCAAAGCCTCCAAGGAAAGGCTCTCTAGAACAGAGCCAGCCTCCCATCACCTTGCTCAAGGAGCTAGAGGCAAGTGCTTGGGATATGGGAAGGTGGTCAGCAACAGCAAGTCTGCACAAAGGAAGAGCCAGGGAAGGTGGAGCCTAAGTGGCAACTGTGGGGCTGTTGCGGAGACCACAGTGGTTTGGTTCACTAGTTCCAAGAGCAAAGATCCCCAGGCCCACGTTATTATTAATTTTATTTAGAGCATTTGGAAAGAAAGGCTCTCAGGGCAGCCTAGGTACAATCAAGACAAGACAGTCCCTACCCACAGGCTGACAATCTAAAGAAAACTCAAAACATGACACACAAGGGAAAAGAGACAGGCAGGGAAGAGGAAAACCAAATTCAGGCACCAGTTTCTGAACAGTTCCTATATTGGCCAGCTGGCTCAGTTCAGGGGCAGGAGGTGCCTGGTGGAGCTGGGCAAACTGATGAAATGAGCCTTCTGCTTCCCATCTCTGCCACTGGTGCAATGGCTGTCCCCAGGATGACATGGAAGGGAGAAGAGACCTGATGGAACTGGCCTGTCCCAGCAGAACTGATAATGGAGTGAGCTCTGCTTCCCAGCTCTCCCACTGCTGGAATGGCTGCCCCCAGTAAACTAGCAGCTAGCCTTGCCTTTCCCATAGACACAGCCGCCCTGTCACACACATTTCTGTCCCACAGCAGCAGTATAGGCCTCTCTGCTGTCCCAGCACAAGTCGGGGTGGTGGTGGTGGAGGGCATTTCCTAAACAGTGGACTCTATTCCCTGTCCCCACATCCCTGGTCCTCTTCTAGGCAGCTTCCTCATCCAGCCAGTGCCAGAAGCAGCTGTTTCAGGTCAACGGGAGAAGGGATAGATGGGTGAGGAGCGGGGTCCCCAGCTGCAGTGAGTTCTTCCTCTGCTGAGGGGAGCTTCTGCTCCATTGGGGGGCTGCCTCTCCACTGCCATCTTTCTCGCTGCCACCACCCAGAGACGGAGAGCTGATCTACACCTCAAAAGCAAAGTGAAGGTGGCAGAATTCTGGATTGTATCACTGAGAGGCAGTGACTGGCCCAAGGTGAGCTTCATGGCCAAGTAGTGGCCTGACACACTAGCTACTGTACTACACTGGCTTTCTACAAAGTGCAACTGCTGCTAAAGGTCTTCTTTTTCTCCCCTGCACCACTTTTCTACACTGCACTGCTGTAAGACGCTTCCTCCCTCACGGCAGGGAGCAGCCTAACCCTACCCTAACCCCACATCCAAGGGAAGCATTCAGCACAAACATGGAGTTAAGCTTCCTATTTGCAAAGGCCTGGAATCACTCTGGGAATCACAACCTGGACGTAGAGAGCAGGGAAAAGGGTAAGCATGGCCTTAGTCATAGAATATAATGGTAGAGCTGGAAGGGACTCCAGGGTCATCTAGTCCAACCCCCTGCAACGCAGGAATCACTGCTCAATAATCCCTGGCAGATGGCCATCCAACCTCTGCTTAAAAGCCTCCGGGGAAGGAGAGTGCACTATGGTCCTCCCAGGCTGAGGTACAAGTACTCAGGGGACACCCATCCCCTCTCCTCCCTCTGCCCCTTACAAACCTCTCCTATGCCCTCCGGTCTCTGCTAGGCGCTCCAGGCACTGACCATTGCTTGCAACTGTGTGCCTGTCTCCTACAGCGCTTCTCTCCTGAGCCCCTGCATCTACGTTCGGAACATTTAGGTTAAAATCTTGCATTAGAGGGTATTTCAATAACGCGAATACAACACAACGGAATGTATTATAAAAATTTCCTTTATAGCCGAAATATAAAATAAAGAATAAGAAACTAGGGCAGGGGAGCAACACCCTAAAAATATGCTTTGTTCCACCACAAATGAGAAGAGAATGAGGAACTGGGGGTGGGGCTCCTCTTACACCCTCGTCCCTCCCATCTGAACTAAATGGCAGCAGGGCTTGTACCACATTTAAACTTCACAGGATCCCCCAGGAGGGCACTGGATGGGTCGGGAGTCAGGACTCACTAATAGGTCCTAATCCAAGGTGGTTTGCGAGAAGCGCACTCCATCATGCAAATATATGATAAAAGAGTAAGAAATGGGTCCCCAAATGCCTGCTTGGGTTTGCACCGCAGGGGGTTGGACCAGGTGACCTATTTAGGGACCCCAAATGACCCCTACAGGTCAATGATTCTATAAAAAAGTGGGTCACGGGTCTGATAAGGTTGGAGATTCCTGATCCAGGGTATGGGGTGAATGGAAGGAGGGAGATGTATTTCCTCGCTTGGGACCAGGGCGAGCTCGAGTGAGGAATTCCGGCGAAGCCTCCTGAGCTCGCCCCGCGGCTGACGCTTCTCCCTCGTTCCATCCCAACGGGAGGCGTCGCTTCTCTTTCCATCCGTGTACGCGCTCTCCTCTGCACGTTCCTAGTTCTTCGGTCCCCGCCGAGCGGAAGTGGGCCAGATGGGGACCGGAAGTCGACGGCGCGGAAGTGCCTGGCTCTCGAAAGCATGTCGGCGGCGTTCAAGAAGGCGGGCAAGTCCCGCCAGCGGGAGCACCGCGAGCGGAGCCAGGTGGGCGGACCAGGCAGAGGCGCCGCGGGGAGCGGGACGGGCGGACGATCTCCGGTGGCGGCTTCTCCCTTCCTTCCCTCCCCCCCCCCGCCTCGGGTGTCGCTTCCAGGTTTGGGCTGGAAGGTCCAGGGACCCCCGCAGGGGCCTCGCCTGGTTTAGAGGCCGCTGCCCTGCGCCCTGGCTGGGTGGGGAAGAGGTTAGAGGTTGTGGCTAGGGCTGCCCCTCAAGAGCCGGGGCCGCGGAGTCTCTGGAGCTCCTCTCTCCGCCTTCGGGGGGTGTCGCTTCCGACGCCTCCCTGTTGTACGAGGAGCTGCATTAGGAGGGCACCCGAAGGTTTCCTCCTTCTTCCCCTACGGAAAGGCCCCTCTGCCCTCTGGGTCGCTGCGGACGGTCCAGAAGTTCAATAGAAATGCCCGGTTGGAACCCCACCCCAAGGGTTCATCTTGTCCTACCCCCTGCAGTGCAGGGATCACAGCAAAAGCGTCGCTGAGAGATGGCCTTCCGTCCTCTGCTTAAAAACCTCCAGTGGAGGAGAGTTCGCCACCTTCCAAGGTAGCTGGGTGTCAGACAACTGGGCCCACTTCGCTCAGTATGGTCTGCACTGACCGGCAGTGGTGGCCAGTCTCCAGGGTCCTGTTCCAGTTCTAATTGGAGATGCCGGCAAGGATTGGACCTGGGGCCTGCTGCATGGAAGCCAGGCACCCTGCCACTGACCTTACAGGCCTTTCCCCTGGTATTAATACATGTGCTATAAAACAAGCTTAAACTTCAGTAGTCTACTTGTTTGTTTTAAATAAGACACCTTGCACATATATCCACCTACTATGTTTATTGAGCACTTGTCCCCATGTGTGTTTGTTTCTCTTTCCCTGCTCCCCATCCCCCAGCCAGCTTCCCGAAAGAATCTTGGAATCCTTGAAAAGAAGAAGGACTACAAGCTCCGTGCCAAGTGAGTAATGTCCCTCACTCTCACAATATGCCTCCTGCAGCTGCTCACTATGACCTGCCAGTGTCTTGCACTGCAGCAATGTGATCATCATCATCATCATCATTTATTGCATTTATATCTCACCTTTTCCTCCAAGGAGCTCCAAGTGGTGTACATGGTTCTCCTCACTCTTCATTTAATACCCATCCCTCCTCATTTCATCCCCACAACAATCCTGTGAGGTAGATTAGGTTTAGAGGCAGTGACTGGCCCAAGGTCACCCAGTGAATGTCATGTCCAAGTGGGGATTCAACCCCTGGTCTCCCAGGTCCCTAGTCCAGCACTCTAGCCACTGCACCACACTCATGTGGCTGTGTCAAGTTTGTCTGACCCTTAAATGTGCTGACCCCAAAATGGTGTGCAGGAGGTCTCTGCTACTTCACCTGCTCAACACTTGATGAATGGGAAGGCTTTTCTTGCAGCAGGCAAGGAAATGGGGTCTCCGCCATGGGCATTGGCAGGTTTTTTGTTGGGGGGCAGGTGTTTGTTGGGGGGGGGCAGAACCTCAGTTAAGTATTTTTATTGATTATAATTGATCAATTCAATAAATTTTCTTGGGCCCAATTCTTGTGAGTAGCTAGAATTGGGCCCAAGAATGAATTGGCAACCAATGTAGTTGTTTTAAAATAAGGGTTGTGTGCCATCTAAATGGAGCCCCAGGCTGCAATGTGACGGCTGCAGCTTGAACAAATTGAGGTTTGAGTTGTCTTCATGAGCAGCACCATGTGGAGTGTGTTACAGGAAACTAATCTGGAACATTTGGAGGGTAAAGCATTCGCCTAATCATCTGTAGTACTTTTGTGTGTTCATGGCAGAGGCTTGCATTAGTTCCTGGTGAAATAGAAAAGCCATGCCACTGGATCAAACCAAACTAAAGGCCTCTTTAGTCCAGCATCCTAGTCTCACAGTGGAGAACCAAATCCCTGTGGGAAGCCTCCAAGCCGAAACTGAGTGCAACTGCACTTTCCTTATTTGTGATGCCTGGCAGCTGATATTCAGAAGCGTAAAGGAAGGAGCAACTCTTCCCTGCCTCCCTTTTCTAGCCCACTCGTAGCCTCTCTGTGGAGGAAACTCTTTGTGTGAAAAGGCTGTGCTAATGTGGATGCTTTGTTGCCTTTCAGTGACTACCATAAGAAGCGGAATGCGCTCCAGGCTCTTCGCAGGAAGGCCGAGGAGAAGAACCCGGATGAATTCTATTACAAAATGACCCGTGTGCAGCTCCAGGTGAGAGTCTCCCTTGGGAAGCATGGCTTCCTGCTTGTTTGTCCAAGAAGCAGATAGTGGATCAAATGGTCTTATTAGCCTTAGTAGAGAATAGGATGGGACTATTTTTGAAGGGTGTGTGTGTTCTGTGACCAACTTGAATAGCTTTAAAAGAGATTAGACAAATGCATAGACGATTAGGCTCTATTTTACCTCCACTGTCAGAAACAGTTTGATTCTGAATACCAGTTACTGCAGACTGGAACAATGGAAGAAAGAGAGAGTTTTCAGAATGAAACAGGCTTGGAAATAACAAAAAGGGTAAAATACCTGGGGGTAAACTTAACATCCAAGAATGTGAACTTATTTAAGGATAATTATGAAAAATGTTGGTCAGATGTAAAAAAGGATCTGGAAATATGGTCAAGGTTGAAACTTTCCTTGTTAGGCCGAATTGCTACTATTAAGATGAATGTATTGCCTAGAATGCTGTTTTTATTCCAGATGTTGCAGATTGTGGACAAGATGGACTGTTTCAAGAAGTGGCAGAAAGACATATCAAAATTTGTCTGGCAGGGCAAAAAGCCCAGAATTAAATTTAAGATTTTAACTGATGCAAAGGATAGAGGGGGGTTTGCCCTGCCGGACTTAAGACTTTATTATGAATCAGCAGCTTTCTGCTGGTTGAAACACTGGTTACTTCTTGAGAACACCAACATTTTGGATCTGGAAGGGTACGACAATAGTTTTGGTTGGCATGCATACTTATGGTATGACAAGGTAAAGGTGTATAAAAGCTTTAAAAACCATATTGTAAGGAAAGCATTGTATAACGTTTGGATTAGATACAAAGATTTGATGGAAAGTAAAACTCCTAGGTGGGTGTCACCAATGGAAGCTAGGGAAGTAAAAAAGCTTAATATGGATTCTAAATGGCCAAAATATCATGAGATTTTAGAATATGATGGCGAAAGGGTGAAACTTCAGAGTTATGAGAAACTAAAGCCTAAGGTTCGAGATTGGTTGCATTACCATCAGATAAATGAGACGTTTAAACAGGACAGGAAAATAGGATTTCAGAAAGAGAAGTCAAAACTAGAAACAGAATTGTTGGAACCCAATACTAAGAACTTATCAAAAATGTATAACTTGCTGTTAAAATGGAACACACAGGATGAAACGGTGAAATCAGCAATGATTAAATGGGCACAAGATATCGGTCATGATATTATGTTTGCTGACTGGGAACAGTTATGGACCACCGGTATTAAATTTACTGCATGTAATGCCTTAAAAGAAAATATTATGAAAATGATCTACCGGTGGTACATGACCCCAGTCAAGCTTGCAAAAATTTATCATTTGCCTAATAATAAGTGTTGGAAATGTAATGAGACTGAAGGCACTTTCTACCACCTTTGGTGGACCTGCCCAAAGGTGAAAGCTTTCTGGGAAATGATCTATAATGAAATTAAGAAGATCCTTAAGTGGACTTTTCCTAAGAAACCAGAGGCTTTCCTCTTGGGCATGGTGGGCCAAGTGGTGCTAAGGAAGGATAGGATTTTCTTTATGTATGCCACTACAGCAGCAAGAATTCTACTGGCAAAGTATTGGAAGACGCAAGAACTACCTACTCTGGAAGAATGGCAAACAAAGGTGATTGACTTTATGGGACTGGCCGAGATGACGGGCAGAATCCGGGACCAGGGGAAAGAGACAGTGGAAGAGGACTGGAAGAAATTCAAAATATATCTTAAAAATAATTGCAAAATTGAGGAATGTTAAGATGTCAGGGGGTAAGAAGTAAAGAATTGCAGCAGTAAACAAAAAAACTTAAGAAATTTTTATGAAAGGGAATTAAGACAATGGACCTAAGGGTTGCTAAAGAATTATTAAACAAGGATGCAGGGATGGGGAGGTATGGGGGAGTCAAAGAAAAAAGGGTATGAACTGATGAGTTTGAAGTCATACTGTTTTATACTGTTTTTATTATTTGTTTGGAAAATTAATAAAAATTATTATAAAAAAAAAAAATACTGCAGACTGGAAGTGGGGAGAGTGCTGTTGCATTCAAGTCCTCCTTATTGGCTTGCTGTTGGGCATTTGGTTGGCCACTGTAAGAAGAGAATTAGATAGGCCTTTGGCCTCATCCAGATGGATGGGCTTTTCTTATGTGGGGCTGCATTGGGGGAGAGACAGTAGATTCTATTGTTGACCTTCATGGCTTGACTGACTGGGTGGTTTTAGGGATAAATGCCCTTGTTTGCATCTGTATATTTGTCCGCTCCATCTTTCCTACATCTTGTGGAGCACAAGAAACCCCAGCCTTGCTATTTATGTCTTTGGAGTATTCCTGTTTAATTTTCCTGTTCTGTTTGCTTGTTTGTTTGCCAAAGGGAAAGGGGGGGGGTTTACTGGCTTGTTCTACAGTGCCTAACCAGTCAGATCTGTTGCAGAGATTGTTGTCATTTTAGGTTTCTGTTGCCCCAGTCCAATCTAAGCTCTTATGGCACCACTGACTGTGTCTGACCGGAAAGTATGTATGTTTTCTTACTGGCAGGATGGAGTTCACATAATTAAAAAGCAGGAAGAAGAAACCACGCTGGAGCAGCAGAAGCTGATGAAGACACAGGACTTGAAATACATTGAGATGAAGCGGGTAGCTGAAGTCAAGGTTAGAGCACATTCCCTTCACCCTCTGGGATTCCCACTGGAGCTAAAGGGAATTCACTTCCTGGCACTTACTGTGGGTGTGTGAAGGGTTAATAGTCACCCCTGTAAATGCTGCATCCTGGTCTACCACGTGTGGAGCTGGGAAGGAATAGTGGTTGTGTTTGGCTGTCCTATATGTGGTTTGGCTTGCTTGCAAGAGCCATGTGCTTCTGTTTTGTGTGAGGCACCCTGGTCTAGTTTTTGTTCGTGAATGATCGTGGAGAGCTGCCTGGCAGCTGGATGGCCATGCCTTGTGCTAGGAGGCTGCCCTAGACAGATGGCCTCAGGGAGCCTGGGGACCCTCCTTTCTATCAGGCCAGCCTATTGGTCCTGCTGGTTCTCTGTTGCCCACTCTGACTGGTGGTAACTCATCCCAGGCAGAGGAAGGCCTCTGCTTGTCAGGCAGAGGTGTTGGGGACTGTGCTTTTCACAGTCTGCATGCAAAGCCTGTGCTCTTGCCTGAGTTCAGGTCCTGCCCCACCACTTCCAGCTCGCCTGGTTCTGTGGCTCTCAGCAAAGATGAAGACTTGAGTCTCTTTTCTCCCTCAGAAAATTGAAAGGCTGAAGTCGGAGCTCCACCTGCTGGAAGCTGAGGGCAAGCAGCCGAACAAGCACACATTCTTTTTTGACACAAAGAAGGAAGGTAAGGGGGGCATGTACGGCGGGTGAGGGGGGCACTTGGCTGTTCTCTCCCCACCCTCCTCTTTCTTGTTTACTTTTCCTTCAGAGGAGCCTTCCTTCTCATCCTTCTCCTTTGACTCTAATGCACTTGTGCTGAAGAATGTTGTGGGGGTTGTGGGACAGAAGTTGGAAGAGGGGAAGGGAGGGAGCTGCCAGAGGCAGAAGAGCCTGCTGGATCAGGCCAAAGGGGGCCCATCTAGTCCAGCATTTTGCTCTCACAATGGCCAACAAGATGCCCATTATGGGAAACCTGCGAGTGCAGGATTTGAGCACAAGAGGCCTCCCTCCTCCTGTGCCCTCCAGCACCTGGTATTCAGAAGCCCCCAGGCTGCTTCCTGTTCTGCATGACCCTTCCTTAGGGCTCTTGAGTGTCTGGTGAGTGGTGTTTCTTGGCTGACTTTGCCAACCCCAGGGCCTTCTCTTTTTTCCAGTGCAAAGATTTGACATTGCCACCCATCTGAACACTGCACCGGAGCTGGTGGGCAGAGTGTACAACCGGCCGACCCTTGAAACTCTGCGGAAGGAAGCCGTTTGGGGGGCCACCACCCAGGCCCAGTTGAAGGTCTGTGCAGCTGCTGCTTATCAGCTCCCTAGAGTCTTCTGCTTGGGAGCTAAACTGAGGGTGTCAAAGTGGGAGGACCCACGTTCTCATCCTGGTTGCATACTTCGGCTTGTAGCCAGCTGAGTTCTGCTCATTTAAGTGGAGTTCTGCTCCACTTAAATGAATGGATCTCAGCTATTGATTTCAAGGGGTTTTTTATGGGTACTTTGCGTAATGCTAAATATTGCCCCAAGTGCCACAAGGACTAGCAGAGAGGTGCTGGAGTTCTCTCAGCGCCCTGCAGATACAAGGGTGACGTGTTCATCTAGGTAGGCAGATAAGAAGGAAAATATTTCTCAGCCCGGGGTTGGCGGCTGCTGATTTTATTTATAGTCCTCAGGCTTGCATGATTTGGGAAATGGGCCAGAGGGAGCCAGACGTCTGCTCAGTGTGTTTGAGAGTGGGGGAAGGGGATTCCCCCCTTTCTTCCTCCCCTTTCAGTTTGATTGGCTCCAGCCTATCAGGAAGCTCTGCAGAAGGTCACATGACTCCTGCCTGGGATACGGAGGAGGAAGAAGCCTAGAGGAGCAGAAACATTGGGCAATACCCGGCAGCCTGAGAGGAATGCAGAGGCCATCCAGAACTGCTAAGGCAGAGACAGCTGTGGCGGGAGATGGGAGATAAGGTCCCCACCCTCCTGTTGGCATATTGCTGAAGTCACTGTGCTAGTTCAGACTGGTGGGTTCTCTCCTCTTCCAGGAGAGCTGAGTCACCTTCTGAAGGTGCGACAAGTCTGGATCCGTCGTCCTCAATGGTGCTAATTAGCTCACACCTGCCGTGAGATGGCCTTGCTCGGGAAAGCTGGGTCTGGCAGCCTGGGGCCTGGGTGCCGTGGGGATCAGCAACATGCTCCCTGGAAATGGCATTGAGCCAGGCCTACAGGAGAGGCCTAAACTCCCTCTGTACCTGCTCTGGTGAGATGTGAGACCTCCAGGGTTCCCAGAGCAGCCTGCCTTCTTTTGTCAACCCACCCCAGGGTGTCTGTGGCTTCTCTTGAGAATCTGGCTGCAGGAGGCTGCTTTTTCACATGTTGAATGTTTAGCTATGAGATGGGCTCTGGTGAAGGTGCCCTTCCTCAGTTACAACTCACAGCAGCCAGCATGACTTCTTGTCAAGGATGATGATGGGAATTGTAGTCCAACAATACCTGGGGAGCATTGGAGTAGGGAAGGTTTGCCTGCAGGGTTGAAACTGGGGTATGCTGGGAACTTTCACTTAACCCTCCGAGAAAGAATTGGAGGCAGCCTTGGGCATGGTGTCTTCTCCTTAAGATCGGTTGGAGACACCTGGCATTTCAGGGAGGACTTGTTTCTGTCCATTGCCAAAAGCAATAAGTGCCTCTCTCTCTCTCTTTTGTCTTAAGAAATTAGCCCGCCAGAGGAAGAGTCAGTACAGCCTCCTGAAGCAGCGCATTGAGAGGGAGCGGAAGATGTTTGTCATCGCTCAGAAGCTCCAGACCCGGAAGGACCTTTTGGTGAGGGAGCAGACTGTGTCTCTGCCTTCCACCTACCATTGCTTCCCTTTGCTCTTGGCTCATGGCTGAGGTGGCAGTAACTTGCTACTGCCTTACTGTGGCTTCTCCTGCCTCTTTTCCAGGGAACATGGGAGGGGGGTCAATGTGTGTCTTCAGAGAGGATCAGTCAGCCCTTCCTGCTTCCCAAGGGTTATGTGGGCAGTTCCACAACCAGTTTGAGAGACTGAGAGATCTAAGATGGGTTGCTTGACTCCTTGCTGCTTCCCAGCCCCCTACCCTATGCCTGGCTTTTCTCTCTTGAGCCTTATGAGAAGGGTATGTTGCTTTAAGAAGCCCCACTTACTTCTCCCCCAATTTCAGGACAAAGCCCACAAAGTGAAGCTGAAGAAAGAGACCGTCAACCAGCCAGCTATTTACAAATTCCAGTTCAGGCGGAAGCGCTGACTGCCATGTGCTGTGGTGGGTATGATGAAGGACATCTTATTCCACGATAACTTAGAGGAGGTTCCCCCACCCCCACCCCCACCCCGGCAAGTGGCCTTTCTTGGTGGAGCCGTCTCATTGCACAAATTCATTTTCTCGTTTTCAGAATAAATGTTGTCTTGTATACCTTCTTTTCAAACAAATCAAGTGGGAGCAATTCTAATTTCTGTTGCTTGTGTGAAGGGGCTCATTGAACATGCAGAGATGGGGCCCTAAGGTGGCCTTGTCAACCCATCAGAACTGGGAAGAAAATGTCTCTTCCTCTCCACATTTTGAACTTCTGCATTGGAACACCTGGGTATGGAATGCAAGTGGGTGGATAATAATACATTCAAATCAAACCAAAATGAGAAGTGAGACTTGCATAAAGAAGGTACTTCTTTTCTTCACTCCATGTATTAAGTTATTTGGCAGTTGAGATTACAAGAATATTGACTTTCCCTGTCTGGGATGGGGCTTATTTTGGTTTCCTCTTGTGTAGGCAGAGAGCTAAGGGGAAGGATTGGCTGGGAGTCATAGCAGCCCCAGATTCCCCCACTCTGTGAGCTGTGCTGGTTGACTAGCTTGCCGTAGGCTGCTTTGCTTCTGAAGGATTCTGAAGGGGTTTGGCTGAGCCCCGCCTGGGATGTGGAGAGGGTAAAGTTCTCCCCACTTTCTGCTCTCCACAGGTACAATATATTGTGCTACTCAGATAGGGTAGCAGGGAGAGCCTTCCAGAGGAGCAGCCAGCTGACATTGCCCATCTGAGCTTCT
Source organism: Podarcis cretensis (assembly GCF_951804945.1). NCBI lineage: Eukaryota > Metazoa > Chordata > Lepidosauria > Squamata > Lacertidae > Podarcis > Podarcis cretensis. Next base: position 37,108,677 of record NC_137177.1, read on the forward strand.
TGGACTTTGCCTAGCAGTGGAGGCTTAGTGCGGAATGCCCAGCAGGTGGCAGTGCTGCTCTGTGGCTGCAGAGGACTGTGCTGGTTGGGGGAAAGCCAGCCAGAGCAGAAAGGGAGCTGCTGGAGTGCTCTTAACCACTCAGCCAGAGGTTGCTTGCCTTGACTCCCGTCTTAGATACCAAAGAACTGAGCCAATGTTGTTTGATGAAGTTGATGCTGATTCTGCTTTCAGCATGCAGACCCCTGTGGTGTGGCTCAGGTCTTTGTCTCCAGCAAGAGCAATTGGGGTTTCTGTTTACTTTTGTTCTTAATGTGTGTGGCTGAACTGCATTCTTGAGGTGGACTTTTGCAAATGGGTTTCTGCTGCCAGGAGAGGGAAGCCCAGCTGGGACACCCTCACCACAGGCTGCAGGCTCTCACCTTGATGAGTGCCCCTTTGGTCCCTCCCCCTTGTTCTCCAACCATATGAGAAGGCAAGAGAGTGAGGGGTATCCTGCATTCTTTCAAAGTGGGCCATTGCTGGTTTCCTCTGGGCTCCTGATGGTTGTATGTTAGGCAGCAGGCTTTGGTGATCCAGGCTGATGATGCTGTAGAGCCCTGTTTACTTGGTATGATGCACACCATCAGAATCCCCTGCATTCTCCACACCAGTATTATATGGCAGAAGGGGAAAGGAAGGATCTGAAATGCATTTTGGGGCAGACATCCCAGCTGCCTCTGTCCTGGAAGTGTGCCTGCCCACTTGTGGCAGGTGTTCAATCCCACCTACAACAAGAACGCTGTAGCTCAGCAACCCAGGATTAGGTGCAGGGAGGTTTGCTTCCTAGACAACGCTTGCAAAATCTTTGCTAAGGTTGGCCCCTCCTTTCCTCTTTTGGCCCTCAATCTTGCAGAGATTCGCCCTGCTCATCTCACACCTGGGGCAGTATTGTTTCCTGCATCCTCATCCAATCCCTGCAGGGTTTTGTGAAGGTGAAAGGCTGCAGATGAGCATGAGAAGAGCCTGGAGGCTGGATCTAACCAAAGGCTGCCCGTCTAGTCTTGCACTCTTATTTCACAAGGCCCAAATGAGCCCACAAGCAGGAGCTGAGTGCAAGAGCACTTCCCTGCCCCTTCTGATCCCCCAATAATTGGCATTCAGAAACATGCTCCCATCTCTGAGCCTGGAGATGATGCAGCCAGTGTGAGCAGTAGCATTTGGTAACATCCTCCTCCCTGAGTAGGCATTCTAAGAGCCATTTGTAGGAAGGTGATTCTCATGCCTCTGTCTCTAGCAGGTCAGCATGGAGCTTCCTGAGCCAAGGGGTTGCTGGAGGCTTGTTGCCAGGTTCTCCTTACCTCGTCAAAAAGGTGCTCAGCCCTACCACCACCAACCCAGTTTCTTTGGATTTGGGGTCATCTTGGCCAGCTCTGGCATCATTCATGCTTGGAATGTGGAAAAGGCTTCCATAAGGTCCTCCAGGCCCTTCCCGCTGCAGATGGAAGCCCAGAAAAGTGCCTTGATTGGCAACCAGGGCCGCTGTTCAGATCTCTCTTCTCTTCCAGTGTCCCTGGGACAATGCTCAGCCCCACGGAGTGCTGAGGCACCCATACAGCTCTTTTACTGCAGGACTTTCCTGTATTTCTCAACCCTGGTGAAGTCTGGAGTGGGAAGCATGGGGTGGGGTCTCTGAGCCCCCAGCGCCTGCCTGGAGGGATCTGTGGGGGAGAGAAGCAGCTCGGGATAATTATAGTAACAGGAACTGAACAGGCAGGTTTCTGGGAGCTGGGAGCTCCTTCCTCCCTCCTCCCCGTCTCCCTGCTGGGTGATGGTGCATCTGGGCTCCAGGTGACTCAGTGTGTGGCAAAGGGTGGTGGAGCCCTCTTGGGAAATAACCTACTTGCTTGTGCCACAGCCGGGCAGAGAGCCAGCTGTCCGCTTGCTGCCCTGAGCCTGGGCCGCTTGGAGGCCACTTGCCTGGGCTTCTGGGTGGCTGATCGGGGGAAGCCAAGAGTGTTTGCCTATCCCTGCTCTCTGAACTTGGCCTCCCTCAGAGGTGTGTGAGGATAGGTGTGTTTGTGGAGAAGAGAGCCCTGCAGGCTTCTTTTTAAATCCTCTCTGCAAGCCTGCAGATTGATCAAGAGTTTGTCCCAGAGCAGCAGCAGCCTTCTCTCTGTCAGATAGGAGGCAACTGAGCACCTTGGCCGCAATCCCACTGGGCTAATTCAGGCTGAAGCTTTCCTGCCTGCCTGCACCCTGCATAGAGTAGGGAGCTGTCCTAGACCACCATGCCAGCCCATCTCACTCAGCCTTGCTTTCACTGGGACTGGCTGCGAATCTCCATGGTTTCAGGCAATGTCTTGCTGAAAGGAAGGGGAGAGGTCAGGGTTTGAACTTGGGACTTTTTGCATGTAGTTTGATATATTCCAGAGTGGCTTCTGAGGAAGAGCAACCCAATTGCACTTTCGTGTCCATTGCCACTGCTAGGAGCAGCTAGCCTGCATCTTGGGCACAGCTGTCAACATGAGGCCTCCCGTGGCTTGAACATGGGCTGTCACTCCGTCACAGGAAGTCATGGCATTGGCATGGTTGGAGCCCCACTCTGGGTCCTTGGCAAGGGGCCTTTGGTGCCTTGTGCTTGAGGAGTCCTCAGAGAAGGAGGTAGTCCAAGGCAGCCTCTACTTCTATCCCAGGCAGGTCAGGGCAGTTAATAGCAGCTGCCACATTGTGCCAGGAACATATTGACAAGGCTTCCCTTGAACCAAAGCAGCCCCAGCAGCTTTGAAAGCCAGTCCCCGGCATGGAGCAGGAGAAGAACATAAGAGCCTGCTGAATCAGGCCAGTGGCCCATCAAGGCCAGCATCCTGTTCTCACAGTTCTTAACCAGATGTCTCAAAGGGAAACCAGCAAACAGGACTCTGAGCACAAGGGCAGTTTCTCCCCTCCTGAGGTTTCCAGCAGCTGGTATTCAGAAGCATTGCTGCCTCTCCTAACTATGGAGGCAGAGCATAGCCATCGCAGCTAGTAGTCATTGATAACCTCCGCCATGAATTTGTCTATAATCTTTTAAAGCCATTCAGGTTGGTGGTGATCACTGCCTCCTGTGGGAGCGAGTTCCATAGTTTAACTTGTGTGCTGCGAGAAGAAGCACGGGTCAGCCAAATCCAGCCTGGGGGCTTCTGTGGAGTTTCAGGGCAGAATGAATGAGCAGCCCAAAGAAGTGGCATGGGGTCCCCTCTGGGGAAATAATTTTGCTGGTGGAGAGGACCAAGCAGTCAAACCAGTCACACACACACACCTGCACTTGAAAGCTCCATGGATGGGCTGCCCTGGACACCCTGCCAGGAGCCCCCCCCAGCCCCCAGTCAGCCCTCTCCGCTGCTCTTCTGGGAGGGGCGAGCAGTTTCCTCATGCATTGTCATGAGCTGGGGGCAGGGGGACAGGCAGGCTTTCTTCTTAGTCAGAGCTGGAGCCGAGGTCTGTTTTGGCTGCTCATCAGCATCAGGGAACTGTGTCCCTGCGAGGTTTGATACAATTTAATTAACCTAATTAAAAGCTCTGATTGCAGAGATGATTGGGGTAGAGCCAGCAGCAACTGCATATTTATAATGAGCTGGAAGGTGTGGGACCTCCGCCAAGCGATATGCATCTCTAATGAGCTGCTGCTGGTGCGATCTGAGCGCGCCTTTGGAACGTGAACATTTATTTTTGGCAACGGCGGGCAGTTTATCGCCAAGACGCGGAGGGAGGGAGCCTCCTTCCTTCCCAGCTCCAGGCGTGGCTCTCCCACTCCCAGCCCCCTTGACAGACACAGGCGCAGCCTTGCCAAGGTGCAAAGGCAGGCAGGCAAGCAAACAAACACCCACCCTGCGTGCAAACCTGAGCCCAGAGAGAGAATCAGAGAGATGCACCCAGGCTCCTTCCCCCTCAGTCATTCATAAAACCCAGCACACACTCCATGCTCCTGGCCTCATGCAGCCCACCCTCTGAGCCCTGTTGGTACATGCAAGGTCTACACCCATCCACCCCAGCTGCCCAAATATCTTCCTACTGTCTAGTAGTCCCTCCATGCCCTTTTGGGGGCGCTCCCACAAGGCCTGGCTCTTTCTCCAGCCTTTGACCGAAAGAGACTCTCAGTCCACCGAGACCAGGATAGGCTTTGGAGAGCCACTGTGGTGTAGTGCTTAGAGTGTTAGACTAGGATCTGGGAGACCAGGGTTCAAATCCCCACCTGAGTTGTGAAACTCACTTGGGTGACCTTGGCAGCCAGTCAGTGCCTCTCAGCCTAACCTACCTCACAGGGTTGTTGTAGTAATTAGGTGAGAAGGAGGACCAAAGGGAATCTTGCCTGCCCCACTACCTGAGTGAGCTTTAACCTTCTCCATGCATAGCAGGAGCACCTTCCCACCAGTTTGGACCCAGAGCGGTGGCTGATCCATGCCAGGCTGCTGCAGGGAGGCAGAGGACAAGATGCAAGATGGTCAGTGAAGGAACACCTACATCCCCCTCCTTCCAAACTGCATTGGTTCCTCTGCACAGCAAGGAAGCTTCCTCGGAGACCCCACTGTGAGATCTGGTTCATCTGCAGTGGACAGGACAGGCCTGGCCTGGTCACAGGGGAGCGGGTCAGAAGATAAAATGAGGCAGAGGTGTGTAAAGGTGTGGGAGTCCTGCAGGGAGGTGGGGAGCTGTTTTGATGTTAACCACTATTTGTTGGCAGCTCCACTTCCAGGGATTCATCCTTCTGCAAGCACGGCACCATCTACTGGCACAGTCTCCAGGGATTTTCTTTCCCTTTCTTTAGTCCAAATGGGCCCTATGGTGGCTTGCAATCTTTAAAAATGTATCAGTAAAAAATAAAATGCAGAACTTGTTACACATTTTTTTTAAATGTTAAATTGGAGTTAACTAAAATAAATGCAGTGGAGGGGAGGAAAACACTCAGTGCTTGGTGAAATAAACATGTTTTTACAGTTTGCCCAAAGGGTCTTAAATGAATGGGCTCCTTTGGTTTCCTGGGTACTGCAACTGCAAAGACTCCTCTCGCCTCCTGTATCCCAGCTGAGTGAATCTCTAATGGAAACGTGACCTGGAGCAAGGCAAACACAGTGTGATATCAGCAGGTTCATGTTATATCAGTAAGTTCTTGTAATATGGCCCTTCACAAATCCTGGCCCCAAACTGTTAGGGCATTGAATCAGGCCCAGAAAGGAAATGGCAGTCTGTGCAGATTGTACAACTCTGGAAACAGCCCGGGTGAAGTTCTGGCAACTGCCTCTTGATTTCCAGACCTATTTCAAAGGCAGCCCCACAGAGAGCATCTTTCAGGTATTAATCTTGATAGGATGGTAGCATGTTTGACAGTGACCACCTCTTTTTCCAGGGAAAGCTGGAATTAATACACTTTGGAAATTGGGTAAAACCACTTGGAGCCACAGCTGCCCCCTGAGCATCCAAGAGTGCTCCTAAACCGTGGACCTCAACCTTCCAGGGTATGGAACCTCATTTAGGACAGGGAGGTCAACGAAGGCGCCAGGCAGACCTCTCTGGGGAGAGTATTCCATAGACAGGAAACTGTAACTCAAAAGGCCCTTGTGGTCATAGTGTTATGTATGCCCTACTTCCAAGGAGTTCGTAGCACAAATGCCCGTAGGGTAGCAATCCTCCCCCCACCTCCTGAATAAGGCCCCTTGCATCAGAAATAACCCTGCACCATCATTTCTCTGGGGGATTGGGGGTAAAAGGCCTGGTGGGACAGCAGTGGTGACTGAGCTACCCACTTCAGAAGAAGAAGTCATCACTGAGCCCACCACCTCATCTAAAGAGTATGAATTTGAACCCCTTGTCTGCCTGCCTGTGAAAGACAGCATCTGGTTTTACTGGCCATACAGGGAAATCAGAAGGTTGCCTTGGCTCAAAGAGGACCACCACCAGCAGCTGGTCACCAGCTCCACCTGGCTATCCCACCACAGCAGAACAGAGAGACAGGAGTCCGCACAGCTGCACATGGTGGGTGGCTGCCTGGCAGGGGTTCAGTGCATTGAAGAAGCCCAGTTTGAGCCCTGCTTGTGTTTATGCCCCCAAGTCTTTCCTAATCCCTCAACAAACAGGGTGGAGTACCAAGGAATGTGTTGGGGGTGGGTGGGAGGCATGTGCGTGTCCTCAAGTGACCGGCCCCCTCCTCTAAGGTGGCTCTAGCCTCCCACTGCATGGGGGTGGGAAACACTGTGGTTCCAGGAGTCACATTTTTGGAGTGGTCTCTCTGCTGCCCGAGCAAATAAATGTCCCAGCAGGCGGACAATTGTGTGCTTATGAGGGGCTCTGCCGGAAGATCAAGTGCCCTTTGTAGGGGACTTGTCAGCAGTGTGTGCTTTTGCTGAGTGTATGATGAGACCCCCTTTCTCCTCCCCGCAGAAGAAAAGGCTTTGCTGAATGCCCACACTGGGGACTTTGTTCCCCAGGGGCTTGAGGGCTCTGTGGCCTGTGCCAGCCTTGCGAAATGGGACTTGCAGACCTGCGTGGTGAGAGATAATGTTTCCTTCTTATCTACTGCTGCCCACCTACACGAGGGCCAGGGGATTGACCTTCCAAAACAAGCCTTGATTCTTCCGAGGATTGTTGGCACCCTCCCAGGCCCGCTCTGCTCACAGGGTGGCCCTTGTGCTCACTGCATGGAGGGACCCCGATCCATGGCTCAGCCCACGCAGGCTGAGGCTGCACAAAGGGAGCTCAGGCAGCCGCTCGGCCCCTCCCCGGGCATCTTCTGGGCAAGAATGTTCCCTTCGCTGCATATAATAATATAAATGCACACAAAGGGAGGTGGCTGCCTGCGTCAGGCCTTTCGCTTGCTCTCTTGGGAGCACAGTCTCGGCCCCCCAAAGGTGAAATCTCTCATCACAGCTGCCCATGAATCTTGGGCTGGCTCCATTCAGTTCCTATGGAGATCTGCAAATTTGATTTTAAAGGGGCCCAATTACCACAAACTCGGGGTACAATCCCAGTATATCTAGCCTTTTCAGATTCAGGATCCACTTTTAACCCAAACATGCATTTGGGGGACTTATTTCTTAATTTTTGTGCTGCAACTGCCCTTGGATCAGGCTGCAGCCCACCAGTCCAAGGCTAAGGAGGAGTCACACGGCTCAGTGGTAGAGCATTTGCCTTGCATGCAGAAGGTCCAAGGTTCAATCCCCACCATCATCAGGTAGGCTTGGGAGAAATCACTGAGAGCCACTCAATGTAGACAGTATTGAACAAGATGGACCAGTGGTCTGACTCTGGATAAGGCAGCTTCCAATGTTCCTATGAGTGGGTTAGCTGCTGGGCTGGTGCAGCTCCCCTGGGATGGCCGGCAGAAGCTCCATGAGGGCAGAAGCTCCTGCAGCAGAGCAGGCAACAATAGGGGAGGGCTGTGGGCCTGGCACTGTTTGGGCACATCCTCTGCCCCTTGGCTTGAAGGGCAACAAGGACATCTGGGGCTGGTGGAAGAGCAGTCAATGGAAAAGGGAAGATCAAAGTAAGAAAGTCCACTCCCCTCCCCAGAAATGACAGAGGGCAGGATGCAGTGCAGCTTAGCTCAGCAGCCAGGCACAGCAGCCCCCCTCAAGCAGTCAGTCAGCCCCCCTGCACAAAGTGTCCAGATCAAAGGATGCAGCTCTCCTCTGAAAAGGAAACACCTGCTTCCCAAAAGAGGCTTCTGAGCATGTGCCAAGCACCCTTTCGAAAGGGCTTCAAGGTGTGCCTGAACCCCATCACTCCCATCTCTTGGAAAAGTCACATCCCCACCCCTTTTTCTGCCTAGGTCAAGGGCAGAGTGTTCTGCTTTGGGATCATGGAGAGCCTTGTTAACAGAGCTGCCTGGCCTAGATCCTATCAGGGTGACAGGTGTGGGAATGGTGAGGATAGTAGGAGAAGATATCTTGATTAAATATTATCTTTCCTCACTTATGCTAGTGAGCTGGTAGCAGAGCACATTCCCCTGTATATTGCAAGAGGCTAGTTGGTAGATTCTTTAGAATCTCTTGAGTTAAGCAATCCAGTCTGGCTTGTCCAGATTGGATTTGTTCCTGGTAAATTCCCCTTTGATTCCCTCTTAAAAAGAATAAAGACACAACAGTGTTCTCTTAAAAGTAATAAGAAGTTTACTTACATTCAGTTCACAGTGTGATCCTGAAGGCAGGCTTTAGCTTGCAGTTACAGAAGAAAGTGTGGGTTCATCCCATATGGGGACTGAGCCCATGTGTTGCTGGCTGAGAGCCAGCAAACAGCAAAAGAACAACAAGATGGAACAAGGTGAAACAGCAAAAGGAGAAGGGAAGATGGCTGCGTGACCAGCCCTTTTATGGGTTCTCCCAGGGTCATGACCATCTACCTGGTCACACGCAGGGGGAGGATGCCCCAGACAGGTGTGACAGGAAGTCCTCTTGGCTGGAGTAACATCCCCATGTGTGTCCACTCTGGACTCTGGGCAAACAGGAAATGGTGTTCTTGACTGCTACAGTGATGTCACATCCCACAACAGGTGGTGGGAGCATGAAGGACCAGGCAAGAGGGGTCCCTTCAGTCCAGGCCACCACAGGGTTCATGGCTGCCAAAAGGTTCTTTGGCACTTTGGAACTCCCTGTCTATTGATACCAGGCGAGTGCCTTCACTGTACTCTTTCCAATGCCTTGCTTAGACAAGCCTACCCACAGATTCAGAAAGCGGATGCGAGTTTTTATCTCTTTTTACTCTATTTTACTCTCTTTTTGAAAGTCTTAAATTGTTATTAATTCTTCTTAGTGGTAATTGTGTAGTTTTTTCCTTTTTGTAAACCACTTTGAGATTATTGTTGTTGTTTTTTTAAAACCAATCAAGTGGCGTATAGATTTTATGAAATAAATAAATAGTAGTTAAAGTGGGCTGCTGGAATGTGCCCACTGCCCTTGGCACAGGGACAGCTGTGTTTGCCAGATGCAGACAGGCAAATGCCACCCATCTGGCTAGCCCTGTGCGTGGGATCGCTTTGGGAGCCTCTCTCCTTGCTGGAACAGTCAGGGGGGGGGCATTGCCTGCCTGCTGCACATCTGGGCAAAGTGCAGCGCCCTGCCCAGCCCCAGCTGAATGCACTCCGTGTTCCAGCTGCATTCCAGGACGAGAGAGCTGAACTCTGGCCAGGAGGCCTCGGGTGGACGGAAGCAGCAACCATCCCATCTATGCAGCTGCTTGCCAACTGTCGTCAGAAGGAAGGGATGCCCTGAGCCAGTGACGCGCGCTGGGCTGGCGTGGGGCTGAGGCCCTCCTGCACAACACTGGCCAGGCTGCCAAGAAGGGGGAGAGGAGCTGCTGTTGCAGCCACCGGATCCTGAACCTTCCTCCAGGGTCAGGCTTTAGTCAGGAGAATCGGAAACAGAGCCTACTGCTGGGTTGTTCCTGACCTCTCTGCCTATTTTAGCTGGCACAGAGCTGCCCGACTGATTTGGGAATGGAATGGAATGTCTTTGCTAATAGGATCTGGGCATTCTAAACATCATTTTTCAGAATGAACTGAGAACCGTAGGGTTGGAAAGGACCTCAAGGGTCTTCTAGTCTAACTCCCTGCGATGCAAGCATCACAGATGACTATCCAATCTCTGCTTAAGGAAGGAGAGTCCACCACCTTCCAACTTACACACTTAGGGCCAGGCTTGTGCAAAGGTGGGGAGTGGGCGCAGGGGGACAGCCAAGTACACTTGCCCCAATCCTCAGAGGGCTAAGCTGGGTGGTGTGGGGCGGGGAGCTGTCAGGGACCAGCTACTTTTTGGTTTGAGTTTATAACTTTATTCTAACAAGACTCCCACCTGGGTCTCAGACAAGCACTGCACAGGCCTTCTTAGAGCACCTGTGTGGAAATGGGTGCATGTTTTATTGTCTAGAACAGCTCACCTTGAGCTTAATAGTCTGGAACTCTTCCAAATCAGCTGAGAACAATCTGATCCATGCACCAAGTTCAGGAGAAAGGAGTGAAGCATCCTTAGAAGCAGTTGTGGAGGAAGGGGGTGGTGGGGGCCACAGGTGGCACTGGAGCTGCAGGGCGCCCTCCAGTGGATGGGCCCAGTGCTGCCTGAAAATGCAGCATGGGACATGTGTGGTGCGCGGCCTGCAGCGTGCTCCAGCTGCCTCCTTCCTGGCTGCGGCCGCACTGGTGGGTGAAGGGGGGTGCGGTGGGTGTGGTCCGCCCCGGGTGTCATCCCTGAAGGGGGTGTCATTGCCATCCCGCCCTCTGGGACACTAGCCCCACCCCCATGGGTGGCTAGCCCCACCCCCGGGTGCACAGCATGTGCGCCACTCCTGGTGCTGGAACAGCTAGCTTCATCTCAGCCGCCCTCTATCTGAGCGGGAGGTGGCCATCCCCATGGATGGCTAGCCCTGCCTCCTGTCCTAGCTACGCCGCTGCATAGAACCTGTGCCCCGCTGCATCAATCACATAAGTTAATACCCAGAGTTGCTCTGGCCTTTGCCTGCTCTCTCTCTCTCTCTCTCTCTCTCTCTCTCTCTCTCTCTGTGTGTGTGTGTGTGTGTGTGTGTGAGAGAGAGAGAGAGAGAGAGAGAGAGAGAGAGAATCTTTGTGGTGTTCCTCTGACTCTGTCCTCTCCAGTTCTTTAAGGTGTTAGCCAGAACTGGGCAGAGCACATTGGCCCTGACCTACCACTAGGGCAAACACAAGCACTACCCCCTGCTTGCAATTTTGGAATTATTGGTGCAACCCCAAATGACATTCCTTGCAGGTGATGCTTTAGCAAGATCCTTGTTGTCATGCTTCTTTACTTCGGTTGGGTCAGAGATCCCAGCAGCCTCTCCAACATTTTGGCTGAGAAGTGTTCCCTTTACTTTTATCTTTCTTGAACTTGTTCCTTATAGCAGGGGATTTTCAACTGAGGGTCATTCCAGATGGGGGCTTAGTGCTATCAATGGGTCTTCCAGACATTGCAGGTGGCTCACCTACCGTTTTGTTTTGACATAATATTTCCCCCAGAAAGGATAAATCCAGATTAAATTGTGTGTGCGTGTGTGGACGTGCAAGATGGCATTTTGATGCAATGATGCCATGTGAACCCTGTGAAAAACTTGCACAGATGAGAAGCATCTCCTACCCCCACAATAAACACTCACCTGGAAGCAGCCTGAAGGCATTTTGAATCTAAGTCCCATCCTCTGATCCTCTCATCTCACAGCCTCCCCATGAGTCTTATGCTCATTGCTGTGAGCAGCTCTTGTGGTTGCTGTGTGGAGAACGGAGGCAAACTCCCACTTTCCCCCTTCTTGCATCAGCAACAAATGTGAAGGGCAGGTTCCATCTGCCTCTACCCAGTACACTGGTGGAGACATCTCACACGCAGCAGAACCCAAGAGAAAATCCTGCTGCTCTGGAATGGGGTAATGTTGGTGGCACCTCGGCAAGCAAATCCCCTCCTTAAGGCTGCCCTGTTGCATGCCTCTGAGAGCCCCTTGCCTTTAGCCCAGTTTGTGAGCCACACAACTTGAGTCACTTGCTTCCGCCGCAGCTGGCTACCAGCCCACCAGTTTCTTCTCACTGTCCATCTGAAACCCCCCCCCCCTCGGTGGCTGATGGACCCAGCAGTTTCTGGTATGCAGCTTACAGAAGGAAGAACCAGACACTGCAAGGCCTGGCCTGGTGAGAGATCTGGGGCCCACCTTGGCCTCCGTAGCTGGAGCTCCACCACTCCTTCCATGACAGACAGGCAGGTCACTTGACAGGCCGCTCTGGGGTGCCCTGTGACCCCTGGTTATTTATGTGGCCTTGTGAAATTGATGTGCCTAGAGCCCTGGGACAGATAAGTGGAGGCTCCGTCATTAGTTTAAGCAGAGGTGAAAGGTGGTCAATAAAGAGGATTTCATGTCGCATTGATCATCCCTTGGCATTTCTTCCTGGCTCCCACCTCCCAGCCTCCAGGAAGAGCAATTAAAGGCAGAGCCAAAGCTCCACTGGGCAGCGCAGCAGAATTTCCAAGGGTGGCCCAGGGAGCAAGGTCCCTGCCCTTTGAGCCTGGCTTTGACTGCCAACGCAGGCAGGGCTCAAGGGCTGCCCTTGCCACAACCAGCCACTCACAGGCATGGAAACAGTTGACTCTGAGATCTGAGAGCTTTGCAGTTTGTTCCTTCAACACCTTCATCAAACAATGCAGAGGCCACCTCCCTCCTTTCTTCCCAGGACTCCAAAATAGTAGGAGAATTTCTCTGCCCATCAAAAAGCAGAAAGCCAGGTCTATGTTGAAGAGGGGAATTGGTTCAATGGGCAGTGGTTCAGTTTTGAATTGGTTCAGTTTTACTAGTTTTGTTTAAATAATGCTTTGCAGACCTGTTTTTATGTTCCAGTTGCTATTTTCTATCTCATTGTGTGTGTTTGCTGTTAACAGAACACCAGTGTGGTGAAATGGTTTTACTAGTGCTTGGGAAACCAGGGTTCAAATTTCCATTCAGGCATGAAGTTTGCTGGGTGTGACCTTAGGCCTGTCACTGTCTATTAGCTTCACAGTTTTGTTGTGAAAATAAAAAGGGGAGAGAGATCTGTGTATGCCACCTTGTGCTCCTTGGAGGAAAAAGGTGGGGTATAATAAATGCAACAAGCAAGCAAGCAAGCAAGCAAGCAAGCAAGCAAGCAAGCAAATAAACATTAAGCACCATTTAGTAGAAAGGAAGAACAAACATTCAACCAACAGCCAAAGCCCTTCTTCAAAGGTCCTTGGTGTTTTTCTTGCTTTTGCCCTTCTCTCTCTCCCCCCCCCCAATTTCTGCCATCCTTCCAGTTCTCTTGCATAAGATCATATTTGCTTCATGTGAGACCTAGATGCATAAAATTGGAAGGGACCCTGAGGATCATCTTATCCAACCTAAATATGCAGCTTCCCCATATAGGGATAGAACCTGCAACTTTGGCATTATCAGTACCACGCTCTAACCAACTGTGCATAAAAAGTCATTCATTGTGGATCTTGAATGCTTGCTAGGAGAAACCCCCCCCTACCCCATCCACCAGTAGTGATGTGTTTTATGCAAGCCCAAAGGCAACAAGGTTGGGGTGGGGTTAGGACTTTTCTCCCTTAGATCCTATCCATGCTTCAGAGGCTGCTGAGTGGCTCCTTACTTTGCCGGCTTGGCGGATCAATTGACCAGGCCATTTTTCATTTTTTTTCCAGTCCCTCCCCCGCCCTCCTTATGACTTCCTTAAGTCTGCTGCTCCCTTTGACTTCCTCCATCTTTTTGCCCATGGATTCTATTAGACCTTCTGGATGAGATGGGCAAGGTTGAGATCTGCCATGACCCCTCATCTGGCCTCCATCCCTCTTGGCTTTGGCACAAACAGGGCCCGTTGTTCTCACCCTTAGGATGTTGACAGCCAAGAACTTCTGGTGTGAAGGGAAAGAGTTATAACTGCTTGCCATTCCAGGCCTGTTTTTAATCTTCCTCCAGCAATATTTGTATTCTGCAGCAGACTGAGCTGATGGATTGAGAGTTGGGCAGAAAAGCTCACAGAGCTGGCAATTTGCAGCTCTTCCCCCCCTAGAGCGGAGCAAACTCTGGCGTGGAAAAGTCAAAGGAAAATTAAAACAAAATTGCCATCAGCTGCCAGATTGTTCCATGTTCCTGCCCGGGAGGTGGTGGAAGGATGAGCCTGGCTGTAGGATCAGACCAAAGGGCTTGCTGCTAGGCCAGCATCATTCTTCAGTGTCATCGGCCATTAGTATCATGGGCCCAACGCTGTGGAATACTCTGCCAATAGAGGTTCAGCAGTCGCCTTCTGTGCCAACTTTTAAATGAAAACTTTTCTATTCCACCAGGCATTTCGCAACGCACTCCTCCACAATGGTTAATTCATGGCTGTTTTTAATTTTATAGTTTTATGTTTTTATTGCTGTAAATTGCTTTGATTTTATATTTTTATAAAATGATACCGCAGTGTACATTTTTAAATAAATAAGTGATAAATAAATCCTGTTTCCACAGTGGCTAACCAGATGCCCCTCGGAAGCTGACAGGCAGTCCGTGGGGGAAAAGGCTCTTGTTCCCCATTGATCCACAGCATCTGGCCTTGAGGCATGGCTCTCTGCTCTTAGAGGCTGGAGGCAGACACCATGGCTTGGATTTGCCTGATCCTCCTTTAGGCCAAAGCCCCACAATGTGGCCAACACCACACTGTGTGGGAGCAACTCCCACAGCCTAATTGGGTGCTGTGTGAAGAAGCATCCTTCACCCCCCCCCCGAGTTCCTGTGCTATTATGAAAATGTTGGGGGTGAGAGAACTTCCATCTCTCCACTTCCTCTATGCGATGCACAATTTTACACCCCTCTATCATGTGTGTGCACCCCATTTCATATTACTTTTTACAAACTAAGATGTTCCAAACTTCACTGCGCGTTTTTATATAGGAAGGCAGGATTTAAAAAAACAAACAAACCCAGCAACCCACAACATTTGTTAAAAGCAAAATAGGTATGAACAAGAAACATTTCTGCATAAAGGTTCTCCCTAGAAACCTATTTGCAAAGACGATGCATTCTAGTTCTGTTTGACTTTGTTTATACTGGAGGAAATGGGGTGATAAACTTGCATGGAGGACACTCTGCCTGTCACCCTGGCCTGCCCCAACACAGCAAAGGAGAAGAAAACAGCCCTTTCCACAGGGACCCTTTGGGGCATCTTTCAGTGACAGACATTCGAAAACCTTCAGGGTGAAAAACAGAACACAATGAAGATGTTGTGAGGAATTTGGGCTTTAATCAAAGCTTGCCACCGCTGTCCAGTTCTTGTCCTTCAGCTCAGGCTTATAGAGTGCTTTGTGGGGGTGACTCCTCCCAAGTCAAAGAGAAAGGGCTGTAGCAGCCAAAGAGTTTGCACCTAAACCCCTCCATCAGAGACTTGCCACAGGACAAGAAGTGGGGGAGAGGCATTCCTCTTCTTTCTCCAAATGCATGGCCAGAATTGAGGACCTGAAATACCTGCCCCAAGGAACTACAGAGCTGCAAGTGGGCTCTGTGCAGCTTCACAAATCATTTAGAAACAGACTTAAATACATGTCCAAATAATTTAGAAATACATGTAGATTTAAATATATCCCCTTTCTGACCATTTTAAAATTAAAAACCTGGATTACAAGATTACAATTAAAATCCTTAAGAATAACAAGGAACTGTTTATGTTGTATCCATAAGAGCTCCTTGAATTTTAAACTCCATTTTAACAAATGAAATTAAAAGAGGGGAAAAAATGATTGTAATTCAAATAATTATACCATTTTTTCAAGTGTGGTGCATTTTTCCCCAGTTCTGTCAAGAATCCTTCAAAATGCTTAAGTTTTCTTTTGTGTGCAGTTTATAGCAACATTCATGGCAGTCCAGGCTAAGGCAAAGTTAAGCAAAGAATTTCAGATACTGACAACTCAGTTTAAGATCGAAGCATCATGAGAATTGTCCCCCTGCCCTCCAGCAGATGTCCTTTAAGTTATTACCTGGGGGGGGGGATTTGCTTTTGACTTTTCCAAATTCTAGTTTTTGCAAAAAGGCTTCCTGGTATTTAATTTATTTTAATCTTGTGTATCCAGTTATTTTATTTTATTTTAGTTCAAATGAACTATTATAAAATTATGCACACGTACATTTTAATTGAATTGAAACGTCCTAAGTGCAATTCACGATATCCTCATGAATAAATAAAACACATTTTCTAGTTCATTTCATGAAAACGCGGAGAATAATACTCCAATAATGGTTATGTTTAAAAGGTTACAGTTGTTTAAAACAAGTGAGAAATGCATCATTCCATGTAAAGGGCTACTGCTGGAAAAAGGGAAATTGAAAAACAACATTTTAACCATTGTGGCCTGAAGAGCACAATTTAATATAAAAATAAAAAGCTCATCATTAGAAGGAAATCCTATGTCTGCTCATTTAAATCTTTGCACTGGTGAACAGCATTCCACTACCCACAGAATGAGAAAGGGCCGCTGTCTGTTAGGAAGCAAAAGGGAGCTGAATGCTGGAGCTAAGCCTTTGGGCATTTCTGCACCGGTGACCAGAAATGTGACCCAGGAAAGCCCCTTTTTTTGTTCCACTTAAGGCCCAGAGCGAGGAGCAGCATCAGCCGCCGCCCCAGAGCCTGTCCTGCTGTTGGGGAAACACCTCCAGCAACCACAGACAATGATCCTGGGCTTTATGGGAAGCCACATCGGTTTAGGGCAACCCGGGAAAAGGGGACGTGATACCGAGTGGCATGAATTATGCAGGAGGCCTGATTTAACACGCGCATTATTCCTCCCCGCAAGCCGAGCCCGGCGCACTTTAATGCTGCCTTTGCAGCCTCCCAATTCCCCAGCCCTTCCTGCGATTACTCACAGCAACAAAGCCCGCTCTTATTAGATCTAATTGAAACTTTTGCAGATAGAGCTGATGTGAGTCACCGAGGAAAACACCTGATTAAGCTGCAGGCACCGTCTATTTATATTTGTGCAGTGGTGGCAGAAGCAGCAGCAGCGCGCCATTGGCGGAGGTGTGAGAGGACGGGACACGGTGCCAAGGCGGAGGCCAAGCTCTCTGCCCCTTCTTGGAGCCCCACTGAATCGGTGGTGCTTCCCAAGCCCCCGGCCCCGACTGCTCCATCCCCTTTGCTGCTCTCTGGGGTGATCCTGCGGGAGAGAGGAGGGACCCCCTACCTCGGGTTGTTACGACTGGGCCGCGTCTGGTGGCATCCACAAAGGCCAGTTTGGCTCACAGGGACACGGTTTGGCGCAGTGGGGCGTGGTGGGGGGTCGGAGAAGGGGGCTTAGTGCTCCCTTTTGGTTGCCACGGATTGAGCGCCCCTCCCTTCCCTCTCTGCCCTCTCCTCTCACAATGTAAAGATTTTGGAGCACATCTGAAATGAAAATGGCTCATGACAATGAAGGGGGGGGGGGGCTTGCTTAACAGCAGCCGGGCAAGAGCAAATGTCAGGAAGCCAGTGGCCTGAGCTACCCTGGATCTTCCCCATGCTCAGAAACAGCTGCCTAAGAAAAAGCCACGTCGCCGCCTCCCCTCCCACGGCATCTTATGTGTCCAGAATTCCATATCACTCCGAAACCTGCTTTCCGTCTCATCAACATTCGTGAGCTGATGGAACTTACCAACTCATTTATATTCTGCTTCCAGCAGAAGCACCCCCGCCCCCCGCAACGCCCCACAAATTGCCAGAGTGACCTAGTATTCTGCTGCGCTTCCTTTGCCAGGCGGTAGGGGGCACTCTGTCTTCACAGAAACGCCCCCCCCCCGCGACCCTGGGGGACAATGCACTTTCGCACACTCGAGGGGCCCTTTGGACAAGTCCATGAGACCCACCACAGCTGAGGTAGCTGCCGGCTCCATAAGTCATTCAGCTTACAGGGCAGGCACACAACTGGCCGACGAGGCGCATCTTCTCTGGAAAGGTGTCAATAAGGAAGCAGCCGGTTCTTTGCGCGCCTCAGTGGGGGGGTGGGGGGCAGCAGATGGGCGGGGACAGGGCTCAGTTCCACGATGGGCCAGAACGCGGGGGGGGGGGAGGATGGGGACAGGAAAGACCCTTTTCACTGGAAAAAAAGAAAATCGGGGTGTTGGGACTGTTGGGGAGACAAAGGGAGCCGCCCTCTGCTCTCGCATGGCCCCCATTTGCGTCAGAAGAAGCCTTCGGTATACAGAAGAGAGGGGGACCCCGATAATGAAGGGGCTGGAGCGGTCAGTTCTCCTCCCCAACAAAGGAGGATCCTGGGGAGGGAAACGGGGACGGCGTTTGGGGCTTCGAAAGGCTCCCCAAAGGGTTGGTTCGCCACCCCTGCTCCCCTCCACGACTCCATAGGCTGCGCCCACGTTCCCAAAGGGAAGAGGAGGCCGCTGCCTGGAAGCGAAGACTCCCGGCCTCCTTCTCCTCTGGCCCGCCCCAAGAAAACCCGCTCGCCTAAGCAGAGCGACCAAGACGTCCCTTCCCCTGACTTCTTAGCGGATAAAAGCGGGACGGAGTCCCCCTAGTCCCCCACCTCTTGCAAATGGCTTCTTTTTTCACGCAAGGAAAGGGGCCTCGTCTTTTTCTCGGGGAGGGGAGAAAGCAACCGGCGTGGTGGGGCTCAGCACCTTCCACTCCCTGCCACTAGCAAGCCCCATCCCGGCAGAGACAACTCTAGAAAGTGGCTCTGCCGAAGAGCCGCATCGAGGCGCGCTGCTGGTCCCCCCCAAAAGAGGGTCCCTTCAGCGCAGCTTTCTGGCAGCTTAGAGAAAAACCCAAGCCAAAGAAATAAAAATTAAAAAAGGACTCCCCCAGCAGCAGCAACCCTGGTCGAGTCGTGCCTTTCGCACGAAATGCCATTTCAGGGCTAAACAAAAGTTGTCTTAAAACGACCTTTGACAGCACAGAAAAGAGAGGAAAAGGGCTCCCTGGGTGGCCTCGAAAGACTGAAAGGCGGCGGGGCGGGGGTGCAGACTGAAGGACGGAGAAAGCAGCAGTGCCTGAGGCTGGCTTGAGGTGGGCGAGGGAGGGGCTTCCTGCCCCTTGCCGGCTTCTCTTGGGCTAATTCACAGCCGACTTTGCGGACTGCGGGTCCTCTGGTTTCCCCCTCGGATTCTGCATTTTCAATATGTGAATAGCGGGGAGAGGAGGAAGGCCATGCCACTGACTAACTCCAAAAAGACTTACCAATGATGCTCCTTAAACTCTTCCCCACTTGGGCTATCAGATTCCACCGCAAACTCTCCCTGACCTGGAGATACAGCAGCGAAACAAACACTTTGAATGAGTCTCCTTGACTTTTCTGGGGTTTTCTTTTCTTTCTTTCCGCCTGGGCATTTGCATTATCAAGAGGAAGACAAAAGCAATCCAGAGAGGGAAGCAGATTTCCAAATGCATGTTCTCTCCTCTACTCTGAAATGCGTTCATTTGCATCAAGCGCGGGCAGGCGGATTATGCCAGAAAGTGACCCCGGCAGCGGCGTCACCAGCAGACAATGGCGAATTTTGGAGCTGCGTGTGGCGCAGCAGAATTCAGGGGAACCAGCAGACAGATGGCCTAGGCTGGGGAGTAGGAGGTCTGTCTGCTTCCCTCCCCGCCCTCTGGGTCGCCCTTTCATTTCAGTGAGGCTCAGGCAAGGAGAACTTTCTCTTGGATCGGCCTCAGAACACCGAGGGCTCCTCGTTTTACAAGCGCCACCTTGCAGAGATGAGCGGATAAGGTGGCATAGAAGCGCATTCAGACGGCTGCGCTCCTACTTACCCTTCTCTTTGCCCATGCCTCACTGAACTCACGCAGGCATCTATAGCATTGTCCTAAATAAAATGAGCTAACCGCCAGTTTGAAAGTTCACCACCCAGTTTCAATTAGTTCACTGTATAATCTAAGAACTTTTTTCAAAGGCTGTTGTCTTAAAAGTGTTTGCTAGATTGTTTTTACTTGGTGAATTATTGCCCTGCAGGGATTCCAAATTGGTCCAGTCTCCTACATAACAAAAGATGCGGCCAGTGGGGGCAGGATTTCTCGCCCCCCCGCGGCAGCCGCTGAAAAGGGAGAGTTCAAAACCCTCCAGAAAGAAAGAACTTTTCCGCAATGACCACAAAGCTGGACCGAGAGATCCCAGCAGAAAAACAAAACAAAACAAAAAATGTCGCCTCGCATTCCACTGACTTTTTCGCAACCTGGTTGGCAAGCCTGAACTGAACTAGCCTTCCCCGGCCGGCTTCGTCCCGACAACCTCCTAATCTACTGGGAAGGGCTCTCTGCACCCGGGAGGAGCGCCTCGCTGCCACCCCGAAGCGCTTCGAGGACGGAGAAGGGGCCTCCGTGGGGAAGCGGAGACCAGGCAGGCAGGTGAGCCGCCCTGACCCGGCCAGCGAGCGCCTCTGTACGGTCCGGCTCTGCCCGCCCGAGCGGGACCGGCTAGAGATGCCCGCAGCCCATGGCTGCCTCCCAGGGAAGTTGAGGAACCCTCGGGGGCATTCAAAGAGCAGCGGGCCCTTTCTTCAGCAACCCTGGTGGCCCGGAGCATACCGTTTTCTGGGGAAACCGAGAGAGCCAAACGCACGGCCCGACTGGGGTCGCCGCCGCTTCCTGTAGGCCTGAGGGTGCCGGCGCTGGGTCTCAGCGGGGGCAGTGAAGAATTTTTCCACCGTTGGAGGGAGATTTAAGGCAGTGGGGGCGGGGGGGGGCAGGAAAGAAAACCTCTGGGGCTGCGGGAAGCAAGAGCCGTCTCAGGGGCCCCTGCGCCTTAATCCTGCCGGAGTCCAGATTCTCCGCCGCCGCCTTGGAAACTGCCTCGCGCCCTGTCCTGCCCTGCCCTACCTTCCTCCTCCTCTTTCCCGGCGCTTAATGGGGACAAAAAAGAAAAAGACACGAGGCGGGTTCCTGGATAAATGTTTTATGCGAGTAATAAAATATTGGCTGTAACATAAATAAAAACGGAGCAGGATGATACAGTGGCGGACCCGGCCCAACAGACGGGCGCCCGGCTCCGGGGCGGGCCTGGCGTGCGAGCAAAGGGAAGTCACAGCGGGCCAGGGCGGGAATCGGGTGCTGGCAGTTCGGACCCGGTCCCTCAACCTCCGCGCCTGCCGGATTCAAGGGGCAAAGTGGAAGCGAGCGCCGAGTCCCTTGTGGGTCGCTTTGGGGAGCCCAGGCGGCCTCTCCCAGACACCGCCCGGCTGGCAATAGAGGTTGCGCCCCTCCGCCCCCGCCCCCCGCAAGAAGAAACCGCACCCAGCTCAAACCTTGGGCCTCTCGCGTCTCTCCCGCCGGCCATAAGGCTGTTGCTGCTGCTCCAGGTTCGGTCGGTGGAGTTTCAAATAAATACAGAGACTTTAAATTAGAAAGAGAGTCGGTCGCCAGCAGGCGTAGGAATAAATTAACGCGCCTCTGCGCGCTCTGCTGCTGCTTGCCCGGTCCGGCGTCGTCGTCGTCGGGCGGGGCGGCTCGGCCATCTGTCTGTCCTAGGGCTGCGCCGGGGGCTCTCTCGGCCGGCCCCCGAGGGCGCAGTCCGTTGGCCCTGCGGGCAGGTCCCGCAGCCAGTCCCAAGCAGGCCAGTCCAGTCCTCGGGAGCCGTCCCCGCCCGGGCCGAGTCATTGCCCGGGGCTCTGCAGCGTGTGCGGGTGCTGGTGGTGGTGCTGGAGCGTCGGCGAGGCGTCGGCGCCCTGCGCGTAAAGGTCCTGGTCCATGGCGGGCGCGTGCGGTGCGGCGACGGGCGTCATGCGCTTCTCCTTCTGCCGCCGGTTGCAGAACCAGACGCGTACCACCTCCTTCTCCAGCTGGAGCGTGTCAGCCAGCGAGGTGATCTCGTGAGCCGAGGGCTTGGGGCATTTGAGGAAGTGGCTCTCGAGCGCGCCCTTGACGCCCACCTCGATGGAGGTGCGCTTCTTGCGCTTGCGGCCCTGCGCCGCGATCTTGTCCAGGCTGGCCGGGCTGCCCGTGCTGGAGTCGGTCTCCTCCAGCCACTTGTTGAGCAGCGGCTTCAGCTTGCACATGTTCTTGAAGCTCAGCTGCAGCGCCTCGAAGCGGCAGATGGTCGTCTGCGAGAAGACGTTGCCGTACAGGGTGCCCAGCGCCAGCCCCACGTCGGCCTGCGTGAAGCCCAGCTTGATGCGCCGCTGCTTAAACTGCTTGGCGAACTGCTCCAGGTCGTCCGAGCTGGGCGCCTCCTCGTCCGACGCCGTCGACCCCGGCTCGTGGCCCCCCGCGTGGCCCAGGTGCGGCGGGGAGCCCTCCAGGTGCGCCGCCTCCGCCTCCTCGTGCTGGTGCGGATGGTGCTGGTGGTGACCGCCGTGGGGCGCGTGGCCATGGGGCAGGTGCAAGGCCGGTGCCTGCGGGCCCAGCATCCCGTTAAGCCCCGGGTAGGCCGCCTGAGAGTAGAGCAGCGCCTGGTGCCCACCGGCGGCCGTCGGGGACATGGCCGAGGGGCAGCCGCCCAGGTGATGCGCGGGAGCCCCCTGCCCCCAGTGCGCTCCGCCGCCGCCTCCTCCGCCGCCCGCTTGCTGGTGCACCAGGTGTGAGCGCGAGTGGAAGCCGTCGAGGTCTCCTCGCGGGCCCGCGCCGCCCCCTTTGGCGTGCTCCAGGTGGGTCCCCCCGCCGCCGCCGCCCCAGTCTCCAGTGGCGCCTGGCAGCCACTGATGGTGCGGGAGGCTGCCGATGGGGTGCCCCGGCGTGGCGGCCAGGCCCTGTAGGTACTCGTGGTGCATCATCTTCTGCACCTCGCGGTACGTGGGGCCCTGGTGAAGGCGCTCGGCGTCCGGCGTGGGCACAGCCAGGAGGGGGCTGCCGCGCGGCAGGTACTGCGCCGTGGTGGTGGCCATGGCGGCAGCTGCTTCCGCGTGGGGTCGGGTCGTCGGCTGGCCCGCGCAGCGCGCCTCTCACTGGGGCCCCCTCGGCGGGGGGACGCGCTTTAGAATCCCGGCTCGGCCCCACGCGCGGCCACTCCCCCACGCGCGCCCCATTGGCTCCGCCACCCGCGACTGGCAGCCCGCACCGCACCTCCATAGGGCGCCCCCGGCGAAGGGAGACGCCCCCGCCCCGTCTGCCGGCGCCGGCCGTGATTGGAGCGGGAAGGCGCGCCGGGCGCGCCGCTCGGCCACTCAGCGCGTGGGGGGAGCGGCGCGGCCGCGGAGGCGGCAGCACCTGCTGGACGGGACGGGACGGGACGCGACGCGAGAGCCAGCCAGCCAGTCAGCGCAGGGTCGCCGGCGCCCTAGCAATCGCGCCGCGTCTGCGGAGCCTCCCGGAGCTCGGGCGCCGGTTCCCCCTGCTCCGCTGCTGCCCCGGTGAGTCTGCCGACTGGGGTTGGCACTAGGGGGTTTTTTTTGGGGGGGCGGGGGGAATACGCACTCCTGTCCCTCCAGACGGGTCATATCTCAGACTCGGGGCGGGGGGTTTCCTCGCGTCGTTGCCCAGTTTCTCTCTCCTTTTCGGGCCTGAGGGTCTCGTCTCGCGTGGGGGAAGGGGGGGAAGAGAATTTCGGGGGTGAAGAAGAGATCGGCTTGCTTTTGTGACGGCCCCTTAACAACTATAAGGCCCACGATTTGGCAAAACTACCGGGCGGAGCGGGGTGTACCTTCCTCTCCAATTTGGAGAGAACGTGCCTGCGAGAGGCTGAGAGCGCGCCTCTGCTCCGGAGCGAGGCCGAAGGCGAGCAAGCCGGCCCTTCTCCTCGCCCAACGCTCTCTTATGCCCTTCTCTCAGGCATGTTTGGGTCTCCGGGAATTGTCTCCGCAGTGGGACCTGGATGGACCTAGAGGGAGCGCCCTGAGGCCACAGCGCTGGGTGAGTGCCTAGTTTCGCCCCCTTGCCCGCATTCCTGATGCTGATGTCTGTTTCCACAGCTCTGCCGCGCACGGCTTCCTCTGAGAAGCAGAAGGAGTTTGAGCTTCCCAGAGCGGGTTTGGCCCTTACTCTCCAAAGCTTGCTGACAGAAGCGTAAATCCTAGGCGCTAGCAACCAATGGATTCAAATGACAAGAAAAGAGATTCCGACTTAACATTAAGAAGAACTTTCTGACGGCAAGAGATGCTCGGCAGAGGAACGGGCTCCTTCGTTGGAGGTTTGTAAGCAGAGGTCGGGTGGCCATCTCTCATAGAATCATTAGCTGCGATTCCTGCATTGCGGGGGTTGGACCCTTGCGGTTCCTTCCAACTCTACAATTCTCTCTCCTGTCATTTGTTTCTAGAAAGGGATGCCATAGTTGTCTGATGGTTCTGGGTTGGAGAAGATGGGATAAGGGGCTCGTGTGTTGCTGAGGTTCCCTTCCTCCCCCAACTCCCCTTGCAGAATGGGGGACGCCGTGGGGATGAGACGATCCTCCCAGCTGCTTTTATGAGGGTGTGCTGGGCTTCTGAGCCACTCCAAGTGCGCGCTCCGCATGCTGAGCGGGGCAGAGACTCACCTTAGACCACGTTGATGGAGCTCAGCCCTTCCTTCGCATCACTGCCACGCAGGAAGCTGGAAGGGGCACAACCGTTTCAGGTTTTATTCGACCCCCTCGTGAAGGCTTCGCTTTCCAGTGCCCACCTGCCAGATCCGGGTTCAGCACTCCGGGCTCCTCCGGGCATTTTCCATTGGGAACTTTATTGAGGAGTTGGCCCTGGGAGAGGGAAGAGGGGCGCTCCTGCCTGCAGGCCACCACATTGGGTCTTCCCAGCACGGAACGGGCAGCGCGGGAGAACTGAGTTCCAGCATCAAGGTGGCCCCCATCTAAAAACCGGGCAGTGTTGTGTAGTGGGTAGTGTCGGACTAGGACCTGGAAGAGACCAGGGTTAAAATCACTACTGGGCTATGAGGCTCACAGGGTGTCCTTGGCGGACCAGTCGCCACCTCTCAGCCTAACCTGCCTCACAGGGTTGTTGTTTTGGGGGATAAATGAGAAGGGGGGGGGAATGTGTTTGCCACCTTGAACTCCTTGGAGAGAAAAAATGTGGGATGTAAATGCAATAAATAAAAAATAAATAAAAATTAAAAGGGTTTTTTCCCCCTTCCCTGGCCACCCTTTCCTCAAGCAGTTTAGAGCAGCGCGCAGTCACCCCCCCTGCAACTTTCACACTCTTCCCAGAGGGCAGCAGCAGGACACAGGCGGAAATGCTTGTTGGGCAAAACTAGGCCAAGCGGTTGGAGAGGTGGGGGCGGGTGGGGGCTCCCATCATCTCAGAAGCTCCTCCAGAGCTGGGGGTCTAACTAGTTTTTGTTTCTTGCTCACAAGGAGAGTGGGATGAAATGCCCCCCGCGCCTTATCTTTGGCCCTTGAGCCCCAATCCCTCCGCGGCCTACAGCCACGTCAGGATGTGTTTATTGACCTTATGCAAATCATGTTTGTGCTGCTTCTCAGAGGGAACGGATGCGATGGAACCACCCTATCGCCTTAGGAGCCACGGAGGCCAATGACTCACAGGCTGTCCATCCTCACGGGCACAGGATGGCACGTGAGCCACTGGTGAGTTAATGAGCGGTTGTATGAATGAGACCTTCATTCTCTGGGTCACCAGCTGGCTTCCTGCAGCTTCGGAGTGAAAAGAGCCCCCCTCCCGCGTTAATAAAGAGCAATATATATATGCATTGGTGAATAAACTGTTTTCTTTCGAGAAGCTGAAGTCGTTGCATGTGCTCCTCCTTTTCCCTTTTCATCCTCACAGCAACCCTGCGGGGTAGGTTAAGCTGAAAGCTAGTGGCTGGCCAAAATACTTCACGGCTGCTGGGGCACCACTAGCCCACTCCCCCAGTGCCTCCCAGTCCTAGACTTTACAAGCTTGCAGACTGCCCACGCACGGCTAGGGCAAAAATTCTGTGCTGGGATTCCTGCTTAGCAGGGGGCTGGACAAGACGACCCTTTGAGTTCCTTCCAACTTTCTCGTTCTGTAGCTGTTTCCACGCCGGTGAAGAGGCAGAGGGCGATTGCTTGAGAGAGCCTAACAGAGATCGGGGGCAGAAACCACAGGGGTGGTGCTCAGCTCCTCTCTAACGCGGTTTATCCAGTGGACAAGGAGGGCAGCTGAGCTCGACCCCGCCATATTGGTCAGTTGGGGGCGGGACGGGGGCTTTAGCAGGCCTGCCTGCTCCGGCGGCTCCCAGGACTTCAGCGCCGCTCCTGCCGCCGCACTAGCCTGAGAATCGCCCCGGAGTGTCGCTCGCGCCGAGTCGCCTGGAAGGAGCGCCCGCGAGCGTCCCTTTCCGCCGCTCCGGAGCGTTTCTGGCAGCGCCGGCTCCGGTTCGACGCCAGATCTGCAGCCAGAAGGAAGAAGGCGAGGCGAACAAGAAGAGTGGACTCGAGCCATGAAGCTCGCTCCCTCTCGGTCTTAGCCTACCTCGCAGGTTTCTTCTGCGGATAAAATGTGGCCTGCGGAGGGGACAGGACGGCTTCTTCGCGCCAGCCTTCGCCTCTGGGCAAGGGCGCGAGGGGAGCGTTTGTCTCTCTCTGCAGAAGCGAATTCTTGCGGAGGTTAAAAGCAGGAGCACAAGCGCCAGTCAGCCCGCCTTCGGGGACGCAACTCCAGCCGGGCCGCGCTCGGCGGCTGCGGACAGGGCCTGGGGTGGCTCTCGGTTGTGCAGTGGTTGGCTAGTGGGCACTCTACATATGCTCAGAGGCTCTTTTGATCACTACTGGGACGCGAGTGCCGAAGAAGCGGCTTCTGTGTGTGTGGCGTGGGGGCTCAGGAATATAGCCTCTAAAGTGCAAGGAGGGAAAAGGCACGAGCAACCCAAAAGGTTTTGGGGGGGGGCGAGATCTGTCATTGCTTCCCGCAGGAGAGGCAAGAAGCAGGTTAGGCTGAGAGGCAGCATTGCTCAACAGCAAAACGAGCCTGGCTGCCGAGAGAGCGAGGCGAGCCTGGAGTGGAGGTTTGCGCCGCAGCCTTGTGAGCTGTCTTCAGTTCTGGGCACTCAGGCGAAGCTCCTGCCCTCGAGATGCTTTGACGCAAAGCATTTGTCTTTTGCACTTGGTTTAGGCCGATGAACAGATCTTGGGGTGCTTGCGGGAAACAAAGCAAAGATCCCACAAGCCAGGAATGGACTTTGGGATTTATTTATTTTCAAGGAAGTGCCCTGGACATCCCTGTAAACTCCTTCCTGAGATGGTCCTGGGATGGGTCTGGCAGTGCCCTTTTGTGTCCTTCCAGAAGTTGGTGCTGACGACCCGCTGCTCTGGCTTTGGCTGCTCTTGTCCCCAGGTGTTTTTGTTTTGTTTTACAAAAATATCTCCATGTGAACCCACTGCGGTGGGGAGGTCCTCTGGAGAACTGGGCTGAGCAATAGCTGGCTCTAGCTTTGTGTGTGTGTGTGTGTGTGTGTGTGTGTGTGTGTCTCCCCCTTGCTTTTAAAAATGGTTCAATTTCTGGGACGTTTTTTAGTATAGCTTTCAGAATTGGTGATTTTGCTGCTTCTGGCTTTGCATTGTTGTTTCCCTCTGAGCTGCCTAATATCTGTCTGTAAAGAAAGATGGGGTATAAATGTTAATTTAAGTAAAGAGTTCTGGGAGAGAGGAGAGGGGAAAGAGAGAAGGGGGTCTGCTAGAATGCAAAATGGTGGAGAATCTTTGAGGAAATGGGAGAATGGCAGACTTTTTAAAAGGACTACATAAGCACACAAGGGCTCCCCTTTTATTAAACCCTTTAAAAAGGGTTTAATAAAAGTTCAGAACCTGCATAGATCACCTGGAGGGTGAGAAGGGTGAAGAGTGGTGTCTCATCATCCATGATGTCCATGATGGGCTATCAGATGCCAAGGTCTGTCACACAAAGGTGTCCTCTCTCAGCAAAAGAGCCCTGAGCATGAGGTGTAAAATGCAAGGGAAAGGGGGGTATTGTTCTTGTTTGTTACTGTGTTGTGCATTTAAGTGTTTCTATATTGTAAACCACCCTGCGATCTTCAGGTGAAGGGCAGTATTTATATACATTTTTAAAGTCTAGGCCTCCTCTGATGAAGTCTGGTTGCCTTATGCAGCTTGCTCCAAATCCTTCAGGCACATTTCATTGGCTTAAAAGATCTAAGTTGGCGGCTGTTGCTTGCTCGGGAGTAAAGCACTCACTTGTGCTTGCTTCAAATTGCACTTCACTCACCTTCCACTGCCCAACCATTCTGAACATGGATAATTGGTTTGTCCATACAGTACATGCCACTGTGGAATTGGTCCTTTTCTTGATCATCTTACCAGCTGGATTCATGCAAGGATGTGTGTGTGTGTGTGTGTGTGTGTGTGTGTGTCACAGTAACAATTCACACAACCCTCTCTCTTTTATTCCTCCTAGGAAGCACAACTCAGATTTGTTGGGGGAACGGCAACAACGTCTTTGTCTTGCTCCTCACAGGGCCGTTGTGTGGAAGCTGAGTCAGGAGCATGATGAGCTGGGGGCTCAGGTGAACATCTCAGATCAACCACAAACTCCTTCTGTGGATTTGCGGGTAGTTTTCCCTTTGTACAGGTATGTGCAGACTCTCTCAAGAAGCCAAGCAGGCATCAAGCTGAGCAAACATTTGACCAAGCCAGGCTCATGGAGCTAGGATATCATACCTTCCTGTCTCAGAGGCTGCAGCTCTGTTGTTGTTGTTTTAAATTGTTTGCTGTATATAAGGACACCCTATTGTTGGATGGATTTAGATGAGTAGGAGAGGATATTTTATTTAGTAATTATACTTCCTCTTTCTCACTTGTGTGAGAATACAAATATCTATTTCAGCAGAGTTAAAATCATCATCCACGTGCAGCTTACCTCTGGATGCTATTAGGACAAGGTTGCATAACCTTCTGGAACAATTGTGATATCCAAGGATGCTTTAGGCAGACTTGGATTATCTTCTCCCTGTTTTATGTTTAACAAAAATGTCACTCTCAGACTGTTTAGTAAACAAAGTTTACTCACATCAAAGGTCTTGCCAGTATCCAACAGATGAAAACCAGGCAAGAAACAATCCTTAAAATGTTACAGATATCCACAGTCCAGTTCAAAATGGAGATTGCTGTCTGGAGGAAAACAAAGAGAAGTCTTCCTCCGTTGCAGGCAGGAAAAGAGTGAGTGCAGGAAGGAAGAGATAGGGGTTAATGCATTTTCTTTTTCCCGCCACCAGGTTTGCGGGTGTGACATCACAGAGTCCCCTCTATGTGTGGTCCCCTCCATGGTGTCATTGCCTCTGTTAGTGACCGTCTAACCATCATGTGTTTGTGATTTTGGCTGCACACCCTCCCACACCAATACCATTGTTCTCTGGGAACACCATTTTTTAAAAAATGATATATTAAGATAACCCTGCAGCCTATTTTTCAGTTCTGCTTGAGTGACCTGTACCTTTCAGGCTGTGGTCCCACATGGGGGACCCTTAAGTTCTGCAGGTCCACATGGCTGGGATCGTTGGGCACAATATATGGGGCTGAGAGGGAATAGAAACAGGGGATCCATCCTTGGGAAGGGACCACCAAGGTGTTACCTTCACTCCCTGCTATGCTCCAGCAGCTACATGGTTAAAAATGTTGATCCGTAGAGCAAGACTTGCGGGTTCCTCCAATCCCCTCATTCACTGATTTACTTACTGCATTTATATCCCACCTCCCCCTGCGCGCACTTGGCTCTGCCCCATCTCATTTAATTCCCACAACAACCCTGTGGCGTTGGTTAGGCTGAGAGACAGTAACTGGCCCAAAGTCACTCAGTGTTAAGGATTTGCTTCCCAAATGTCCAGCATTGTTATGTGTTTGGCTGTCAGATCCCTGGGAAATGGGTCTCTGCCTGTAAGAGGTGTCCCGCTTGCCTCTACTTTTTAACCCTCTGCTTGTCAATGTGCAAATAAAACACTTGCCTGAAAATTTTCTATTCTGCCAGGCCTATGCAGGCAATTTGGAACACATCCTTCCACAATGGTTAACTGAGGTTGGTTCTTAACTCTTTCAACCTTTTTATGGTTTTTAATGTATGGTTTTTACGGTTTATGCCTGTAAACTGTTTTGAGATAGATAGATAGATAGATAGATAGATAGATGATAGATTAGGGGTTTTTGGGGCATGGGCCGGTTCACGATCCTGCAGACACCACGGTGGGCCAGTGTGTGTGTTTGTGCACGCACACAAACACCATTTCCACTCCTTCCAGTGTGGAGGAGGCATTCGCAGCTTCCCATTGGCTGCAGGAGCTTCTTGCAGCCAATAGGAAGCTGGCCAGCATTGCAGAAGGTGGTCCCTGCTCTACTCCGCGCCAGTTTAGCACGGCACATGGGAGTCAACTGAGTGGGCAGCAGGGGTCCATGGGCCGGTTAAACAACCCACATGGGCCACTTCCGGCCCATGGGCCTTAGGTTGCCTATGCCTGTGATAGATAGATAGATAGATAGATAGATAGATAGATAGATGAGAGATAGATATGACATAGCAGCATATCAATCTTTTAAAATTAAAATAAAATAAAATAAATATAATGGTAGAAAGAGACAATTAAGTCACCAGGTGCCTTTGCATCCTCTTCATACAGTAGACCCTCAGGTTATGATACTCTCGAGTAATGTAAAGTTTGGGTTGTGAAAGCGGCAAACCCAGAAGTATTTTTCCAGGTTTCACCACTCGCACATGCGCAGAAGCACTCTATCACACCACACGCGTTCGCAGAAGCGGCACCTCTGTATGCAGATTTTTCAGGGTGCGCATGGACCCCCGGAATGAATTAAATTCGTATCCAGAGGGTCCACTGTATTTGGAGAGCACCTAACTGGATTCCACGTGGCTTAACTTAATAGGCACTTCGAAGGAATACGTGAAGGGAAACAAGAGGAGATTTCCCACTACAGATATGTGAATCTCAGTGCACACAGTGAAAAACAGTCACCCTTAGACACACGCACAAACACACATCCCACCTCATTTTGTGACGTGGCGGTTAATCACTTATGGGGTGGAAAAGTTGTGTCTGAGGCATCTGTCAGTGGCTTCTCGGAGGGTGTTGCCAGTGCTGTTTCCACGCCAGGATCCCAGCAGTTTCCCTCTGCTTCGTTCTGCCTCTGAGATGTGCGTGTTGCAAGGGCCTCCTTGGCAGAGGCCCAGGACTTCTCAAACCCGTCTTGCTGGAGCCGAGATCTGCTCCGCAACTCGTCTTTCTCATCCTGTGTTTCGCCAACAAACTCCCACTGCTGTCAAAGAGGCCCCGAGGAGGAACTGGCTTCTCTTCCAGCCTGAACTCGTCCGTGGTGCTGGTGGTGGAGGAGATGGTGCTGGTGATGATGCGCTACTTGGCTGCTCTTGCTGCAGCTCTTGAGCTTTTCATCCTCCTGGTGGCGGTGGCTGCCTGAGAGCCGTTTCCAGAGCTTAGTGGGAAGAGAGGAGTTGTGGCCTGGGAAAGTGGTGAGAGGTCTACAGGTATGGGTGGCTATGCTCTGCCCCTACAGCTGGAAGTAGCAATGCTTCAGAATGCCAGCTTCTGGAAACCACAGGAGGGGAGAGTGTTGGTCTTGTGCCTGAATCCTGCTCACGGGTTTCCTTTTTGGGGGCATCTGGTTGGCCACTGTGAGAACAGGATGCTGGACCAGATGGGCCATTAGGCTGATCCAGCAGGAACTTCTTGTGTTCTTATGATGGGAAGATGGGCCACTGCCCCCACCTCTCCTTGTTTCTGGTCACTGGGAAGACACAAGGCCACTGAGCAATGTCAACATGACACTGCTGTTCCCCTCCTGCTCCTTTCCCATGTCTCCTGGATTCTGAGGAGAGGCCATCATGGGCTAGTAGTTATTTGGAAAGGTATAGGAGTGGTGTTATTCTAGGCCAGAGGTGGAGAACCTGAGGTCCTCCGGACATTACAAGACTGCAACTCCCATGACCCCTGAGGAATGCTGGCTGGGGCAACCTCATGGAAAAACAATCACAGTGGGAGCCCAGTTACCCTGGTAGTTAACGCAGGAAAAGCTCATAGTTCTTCCTGTCCTCAAGGGATGGAGAGATGGCATGACTTTGTCTTCATGCTTCATAGAATCATAGAACCTGCAGAGTTTGAAGGGACATGTCGTCCACACCCTACCATACAGGAATCACAAGTACGATTCTGTGAGAAGTACGTAGGGCTGAACCACTGCCCCTTGCAGGCTGGCTCTGCAAGTATCTGGTGGCAAAAGTTGGCTCAAGTGGCCTGGTCCATAGTGCAGGGGCTGCGGTGCCTTCAGTTATTTCTCTGCTCCAGGACCCCTTCTCTGGAAATGCTGATGGAGCTCCCAGGCCTCACCCATCCTGCATTGCTTAACTGAGGTGCTCCCTCCTGCCTGAGTCTCTCCCCTAAAACTGCTGGCAGAGCAACCATCTCTATGAGGCAACATGCACAATTAATCTGATCTAGGGAGTGGGGGGAATCCTGGCTCTAGGGAGGATGAAAGCCCAAGGCTGTTGTGGTTCATTCTTTCGCCTGGGAAGCATTGGGGTGGGATCTGAGCAGCACAGAGAGGCTCCCTGTCTCGCTTACGATGTTATCATACCTACATCTACTTGCACTTGTGAAAGCCTGCCATCCTGCTTCACTTGCAACAGGAGCAACACCCCAGAGTTTCCTGTTAAATTCTTGCAACTTTTCAAACCGGAAGTGAAAATTGTTTCCTTTTTTTAAAAAAAGAAGCTTTATTGTGTTGTTTTGAACTTTTTTTAAAAAATGTTTTGAATATGTTTTTATTTTAATTGATTTTTTAAAAAAATCACAAACATGTTTGCCACCCTGGGCTCCTTTGGGCACAAGGTGGGATATAAATTTAATAAAAAGAAATAAAAAGAAATAAAAAAATGTTTTGGTGTATTTTTTGTCCCACTTTTGTGGGGTACCGTGCAAAAGGGCCTCTCTAGATGGCAATTGTGTGGGAACATTGTGGGGAACAACTAAGAACAACTAAGTGGGGAACATTGTGGGGAACATTGCAGAACAACTAAGAAAGCAGAATGAGGTGTGGGTGGCCCAGTATAAATCCAACATTAATGCACCATTATTGACTCATAGAATCATAGAGCACTGTAGAGTTGGAAGGAACCCTGAGGGCCATCTAGTCCAACCCCCTGAAATGCAGGAATCACAACTAAAGCATCCATGACAGATGATCATCCAAGCTCTGTTTAAAAACCTCCAATAAAGGAGAGTTAATCACTTTCCAAGGGAGTCTGTTCCACTGTCAAACAACGCTTAACCAAACTTCTTTTGGAAGTTTAGTCGGAAACTCATTTTTGTAAGTTTAATCCATTGGTTTAGGTCCTGTCTCCCAGAACATGGGGGGGGGGGGGAAGCTTGCTCCATATTCCATGTGACAGCCCTTTGGATATCTGAAGATGACTATCATTGCTCCTCTCAGTCTCCTCTTTACCAGAAAAAACAAACCCAGCTCCCCCAGCCATTCCTCATAAGGCTTGGTTTGTAGAAGAAGAGTTTGGATTTGATATCCTGCTTTATCCCTACCCGAAGGAGTCTCAAAGCAGCTAACAACCTCCTTTCCCTTCCTCCCCCACAACAAACACTCTGTGAGGTGAGTGAGGCTGAGAGACTTCAGAGATGTGTGACTAGCCCAAGGTCACCCAGCAGTTGCATGTGGAGGAGCGGAGACACGAACCCGGTTCACCAGATTACAAGTCTACCGCTCTTAACCCCTACACCACACTGTCTCTTTCGCACTGGTGACCCTTGATCACCTTGGTCACCCTCCCCTGCACATGCTCCAGCTTCATGACGGCAGGGGAGCTGTCACCCTTGATGCAGGACACGGGTATAACATCCTGAAAGCCCCCACCCACTAACCTCTGTGCCTCTCTTAGCTTTTTCAGGTCAGCCACCTCCAGGGAACAGACCCACCAGTAAGAGCAGTTCGACAGTGGAAGGGGTTCCCTTGGAAAGGAGGTGGACTTTCCTTCATTTGAGGTTCCTAAGCAGAGGTTGGAATGGCCATCCGTCAGGGATTCTTCAGTTGTGATTCCTGCACTGAAGATTTGGACTAGATGATGCTCTTGGGAATCCCTTGCAACCCTACACCTGAGCGGCAGCAGGTCACTGCCCTGAGCGCCTGGTCCAGCAGTCAGACAGTCATATCAGTGACATTCCATGCAAAGCCCTAGACAGTCCCGCTGGCTTCTCTTGGCACATTATTTTCTAAAAGCAATTTCTCGGAGCTTGCAGGTGCCCCCTTTCTGCCTGCACTCCGTGCGGTGATTCCGCGGCAGAGGGTGCCAGAGCACCCAGCCAGCAAGTGGCAGTCTCATGTATTATTAATGACAGCCAACCCCATGCCTGGCGTCACACTGATAACCCACCGGGGGTGAGGAGCGAATCCAGGTGGCAGAAGGTGCCAGAGAGCGGTTCGCACAGGTGGGTGCTGATGTTCCCCCAGCAGAAGGTCCCTGTTGCTTCCGGGGGTGGGGGCGGGGGCCGCACACTCTCTCTAGAGGGCTCCAGAGGCAATTGGATTCACTGGAGGGAGGCTGGCTCCGGGAAGATAATTTTGGTTCCCTGTTCAATCAACTCCCAGCAGCAGCTATTTGGACAAGGCTGAACCATACACAGCCAAGTCCTCAGTTCTGAGCTGGCAGCCCCAATGAGGCCTCCTGCCTCCTGCTTCTTCCAGTCACTAGGCTGTGCACCTCTGGCAGGATCTGCCCCATCTTCTGATGCTCATGCAAACTTTCAATGACAAAGAGGCTTTGGAGTGTGGAAGGGGGGGGGGCACCATCCTTGTCTCTGTCAGTGATGAGGCAAAATAGGCTATTCAGCTTGAGCTGCGTCCAGCAAAGGCATGTGGATGGTGGCAAAATTCTGCCTGTCCTCATACGGAAGTTGGACTTGACTTGGTAGGCACAAGATACCCTTTCCCCTCCTCCTTCCTCCTCACAGATGTGATTCTTAGCATCCATTGGTGTAATACTTTGTTAAGCAGCAGCAAGAATGAGCTAATGCACCCACGTCTGCCATATAATCCAATACCCATTTACTTTAGAGTAAGCCCCAAACACCTGAATAGAACAATTTTACAATTTTTAAAATATATTTTTCATTTTCACCTTTGCTAATTTGTTTATTTTTTTTAAAAAAATACAAAACATAAAATGTATTTTTTTTAAAGTAAAGAAAGAAAGAAAGAAAGACAGAAAGACAGAAAGAAAGGGTGTAGTATCTCACTATAACAATTGTTAACAGTTAACAATTACACTTTTAAGCCTACTGTATTTTGTATAAATGAGTTCCAAATTTCATTATATATGTGCATGCTAGTATAACGAGACATTTACAGAACTGTGCTGCTAACGTACCATTCCTTTACTTAAAAGATTTTATTCCCTTCCCAATACTTGACATAATTTCAAATGCAAATTGTAACAAGCTTTACACTTTTGGAAGTGCTCAAGAAATGGGAAACATCCCTAATCCTAAATTTCCAGAGGGACAATTGTTGCAACAAACATCAGTGTTGTAATAAATGCATTAGTCGTTCAGGCGACACAAAATTCTTTGTTGTCTTTGGTAAGCATCCGGCTGAGAGCATCTGTTCTCCTCCTTGAGATGTCGCTGGGCAGAGGGACAACCCCTCTACTTCCCCTCCTCTTAGAATATCTTCAGGATAAAAGTTGTGTGCCTTGAGTTCTAGAACTGCCTGAATTGTGCAGAAGTCCCACTGAATGCAGCCGAGACCCAAATGGGGGCTGGGTGGGACTGGGGTGCTGTATGTGTGCCTTTGATTGATCTCTGGGAAAAAAACCACCCTCTCCTCAGAGCCGCCAGCACGCAACCCCTTTGAACCTCCTCAGCTCATCACAAACACTCGACAGACTTGGAGTTTGCCAGTCCCTCTGCTATCAATTATTTGCCCTTTTTCTGTTTACCTCCAGGCAGCAAGTAATTATTTTTAAATATTAATTTAGTTGTGTCATGTACAGTTTGCGGCTCAGCCCTGAGATCTGAGATGCAGAAAAGCAAGCTGTGTCTCAGATTGCATCGCGCTGGTGGTGACACACTCCGAGCATCGCCAGCTATGCAAAGCCTGCAGTTGACGGTGAAGAGGGGGGAGAGACAGGGTGGGAGTTGGTACCCTGGATGCTTGCAGGGACCAGAGACTTGTGGAGGCAAAGATGCTGTTCTGGAGCAGAGAGGAGGCTGAAACCAGAAACTTCCCTCCAGCCTGAAGACTGCCACATCTCAGCGTGGAAAGCTCTCTGTGCTCCAGAAGGGTGAGGCTGGTTGTCATGGTCTTGCCAGGAAGCAGTTTACAAAGAGAACGAAACAATAAAGTTATCAGTAAAAACAACTATTGAAAACATTTTTTTTTAAAAAAGCAATAGACTAAAAACAGATTAGAACATGCGTCAACATTCTATATATTCTATATGTCTGGAAAGGCTGGCCTAAATAAAAGTGTTTTTAGTAAATTCCAAAAAGAGTAAAATGAAGGTGCCTGCCTGATGTCAATAGGCAGGGAGTTCCAAAGTGTAAGGTGCTGTAATGGTTGTAAGGGGGTTACTTGTGCATAAATTGCCTTCAGTTTAGTCCGTTTGTTTGCTCAACCATATTTAGGGTTGGAGCTCGCCCTCCGTGACCTGTTAGTCACTTGCAGAATCCGTCAGTGGGCGTTTCTTGAACCTCTTCCAGCATAAAAGCTGCTTGACCCCAAGTCTCCTCCTATGTTCCCTGCGCGGGATGCGTCTCCGCAAGTGAGGGGAAGGCAGGGGCGTGCCAGCGCTCTCTCCACTAGATTCGGGTGAAGGGTCTTGGAGCCCTGTCACCAATTCCTCCATCTCCCTCTCATCTCTATTGGTGTTACGCTGAATTCCTTCCCCCCTGCTGGTCCCCTCTCCGGCATCGCTCTGGAGCCCTGCCTCCGCCTCTCGCTCTGCTCGCTCTGATGTCAGTTCCCTGACATCCACCTCCCTCCCAGGACCCCCTCCACCCCTGGCCTGACCCTGTGACGTGATCTTGTCCGCTTCGTCAGCCGACGATGCAGGGAATCCCGAAAAGGAGCTACTGTCGTCGTCCGAGAACTCAAACCCCGCTTCCCACCCGTTCCGATTCCTCACGGGAGGGGCTTCCCAATCTGATTCTTCCTCTCCTGACGATTCTCCTCCTTCCTCTGGGGAAGCTGGAAAATCCACGAAATTCTCCTCCTCCTCATCGGTGGTGGCAAATTGCTCCTCCCAGAATCGCTCCAGGGGTTTGGGCTTCCTCGGATACCTGTTGTGGAACTCTTCCACCAGATATTCATCATCTATTTCCCCCGCGGGAACCCACGTGTTTTCTGACTCGGGTTCCCCCTCCCAAGCTACTAGGTACTCCACCTGCCGCCCCCGCCAGCGCGAATCCAGGATCTCCATTACCTGGTGTGAGCCCTTCCCCTCCTACCCCCCGGACCCTCCGCTCCCCCCTGTACGGTGAGAGCAGTGACCTATGAAATACCGGGTGGATTTTCATGCTGTCTGGCAACTTGAGCTGGAATGCCACCGGGTTCACTTGGTTTGTCACCTCAAATGGTCCCAGCCGTTTTGGCCTCAGCTTCTTACACCCGCCCTTGAAGGGTAAGCCTTGTGTGGATAACCACACCCGGTCCCCCACCCGAATGGTCTCCCCTTCACGGCGGCGTTTGTCTGCTTGTCTCTTGTACGCCTCCTTGGCCCTTTCCAGATTTATCTTAAGCTGCTGGTGCAGGGCTTCCATTTCTTCCACGAACTGCTCTGCGGCGGGCACGCTCCCCCCTTCCTCCCCCCTCCCGGGAAAGGCCCTGGGGTGACACCCATAATTAGCCAAGAACGGGCTCATCCCCATGGACACATGCTCCGCATTGTTATATGCAAACTCTGCCAGTGCTAGCTTTTCTACCCAATCGTTCTGTCTTTCGTTGATGTAACAGCGTAGATATTGCTGTAAAATGCTGTTCACCCTCTCTGCTTGCCCGTTAGTTTCCGGGTGCCTCGCCGTCGAGAATCCCACCTCCACCTGCGATAAGTTCATAAGCCTCCTCCAAAACCTCGAGGTAAATTGTTTCCCTCGGTCAGAGATAACCCTCGAAGGAGCTCCATGCAACCTGAAGATGTGATTCACGAACAACTGGGCGGTTTCCTCTGCAGTCACTGCATGAGAGCACGCTATGAAATGGCACATTTTGGTTAGCAGATCTACTACTACCATGACTGCTGTTTTCCCTCTGGATTTGGGTAAATCTGTCATGAAATCGATAGACACCACCTCCCAGGGTCTTCCCGGTGTGGGTAAGGGTTCCAGTAGCCCTGCCGGGGCTGCCCGCTCTCCCTTGGCCCTTTGGCAGCGGTCACACCCCCGTACATACTCTCGTACATCTTCCCTCACCCTTGGCCACCAAAACTCCCTGCTCCCTGGTGACCAGTAACATAGTCTTGTGTTGCCCAAAGTGCCCCGCTGTTGGGTTGTCGTGAAGCTGTTTGAGCACCCTTTCCCGCAAGGCCTCCCTGGGCACATACATTGCTCCCTTGTAATACAGCAGTCCTTCCCTTTCCTCAAAACCACCCTGGTCTCCCCCAGTTCCCCTGAGTTCCCTGATTCTGGTTTGGGCGAATTCGTCCTGGCGAATTAGCTTGGTTAGTTCTTGCTTCCCAACCAATGTCCCCCCACAAACCCATCGTTCCTCAGGGAACACGTGTCGAGCTTCCGGTGGTCCTTCTCCTTCCGTGTACTCCGGTTTCCGGGAAAGCGCGTCTGCTCTCACGTTCTCTTCTCCTGGCACGTACTTGATCTCAAAGAAGAACTTGGAGAACTCCTGTGCCCACCGAATCTGTCTCTGGTTGAGAACTCGCGCTGTTCTCCAGTATTCCAAGTTCTTGTGATCAGTGCAAACCTGAATCTTGTGCTGAGCCCCTATTAGGAGATGTCTCCACTGGCGAAATGCTGCCTAAATAGCTAACAGTTCGCGATCATACACTGTGTAGTTCTGTTCCGATTTATTCAGCTTCCTTGAGAAGAAGGCGCACGGCCTCCAGGTGTGTTGGCCCGGTCCCGGCTGGAGTAACACCGCTCCTATCGCTCTGTCCGATGCGTCGGTCTCTAGCCTCATCGGCTTCTGCAGATCCACGTGCAGGAGCTGTTCCTCCGAGGCGAACACCTTCTTTAGCTTTTCGAAGGATCGTTGGGCACTTTCCGTCCAGACGAACTTCTTTTTGCTACTGAGGCAATCCGTGATGGGCGCGGTCAAGTGGGCGAAGTTCTTGATGAACTTCCTGTAGAAGTTGCTGAACCCGAGGAACCTCTGCACATCCTTCCAGGTTTTGGGGGCCTTCCATTCCAGCACCGCCTGCACCTTGTCGGGGTCCATGGCTAGGCCTCTGTCTGACAACCTGTATCCCAGAAATTCCACTTCTTTGGCGTGAAACTGGCACTTTTCCAGCTTGACCCACAGCTGGTGCTCTTGTAGCCTTTTCAGCACTTCCCTGACGTCCTGGACATGCTGTTTTTCATTGTCCGAATAGATCAGGACGTTGTCCAGAAATGCTACGCAGTTCTTGTACAGCAGGGGACCCAGCACATGGTGCATGAAGCTTTGAAAACATGCTGAGCCCGACTGTAATCCAAATGGCATGACTAAGTACTGAAAGGCCCCTAGGGGGGGAACATGGTGGTTTTCCATTCGTCCCCCTCTCTCATTCTAATCAAGTTGTATGCTCCCCGAAGGTCCAGCTTGGTAAAAATCTTACCCTTCCTTACCCTAGTCAGAATATCATCAATTCTGGGCATTGGGAAGGTCACGGGTTCTGATACGAGGTTTAATCTTCGATAGTCCACAACTAGCCTCAGCTGATCCGTGTTTTTCTTATCCACAAAAAACACAGGGCTGCCCCCCACTGCCTTAGATTCTCTTATAACCCCCCTTTTCAGGTTCTTGTCTATAAAGTCTCGCAACTCCTGCATCTCTTGGTCCGACATGGCATACAGCTTACCCACCGGCAGCTGCGCCCCAGGGAGTAGGCTGATTTGGCAGTCGAAGGGCCTATGTGGCGGCAGCCTGTCCGCTTCCCTCTCGCTGAAGACCTCTTGTAAGTCCGCGTACTGTGGCGGCACTTCCGCTCTCTGCTTCAGTGTAGTTGCTGCCACACTGGCCAACCTCACTCTGGGCTTCACTCCCCCTAGACAGTGTTCCAAACAGTGCGCTGACCCGAAGGTGACTGTCCGTTGATGCCAAGCCACCACTGGATCATGTAGCACTAGCCAGCTCATGCCCAGGATTATAGGGGGTCCCGCCAGTGTGGCCATGTGAAAGGCAATGGTTTCTGTGTGCCTGGACACACTCATTCTCATTGGCGGGGTTTGATGCGTTACCTCCCCTCCCAGCAGCTCCCTGCCATCTATCGTGGTCACTTGGAGTGGGAAATCAAGTGGCAGCAGGTGGATCTGGTGCTCCATTGCAAACTCCTTACTAAAAAAATTACAGGAGCTGCCTGAGTCCAGCATTGCCTTCACCTTGACTGGGTGTCCATTTGGGAGCTCTAGCACCACCTCTATCGCTATAGAAACCTTGGGTGGGTCTGGTTGGGGCACTTCTGTTAGTTGTTCGCTTGGCTGCTGCACCCCCCTGTCGGCAGTCAAGCGCTGGCGTTTCCCTGCACCTTTTCCTCTGCTCCCTCCTCCTCATTTCCAGCGGCTCCCACCATCCCTTGCCAAGCCTTTCTTTGTGGACAGACCCTGGCAAAGTGTCCTGGCCGTTGGCAGAGGAAACATTTCTTGGTGCTTTTCCCAGCCCTTCCTTCCCTTTTGCCTCCTTGGTGGGCACTCGGAACCTCACGTGCACGCGCCCCATCAATTTCCATTGGCACCACATCATCGGAAGGCTGCTTTGGCATCTCAGGAATGCGGTAGTCAGGGCAACGCTCTCCTCTCCCTTCCCGCCTTTCCAAAGCGCGCGCTTCCTGGCGAGCGCCTATCGCCATTGCAGCCTTAGTCAGCTGATCCATAGTCTCTGGGTGGGGCGCACGGGAGAGCTCATCTTTAACGGTTGGGGACAACCCCTCCTCAAACAGCATCCGTATGGGGGGGCTATCTAGATCCCATTCGAGCCTGTGTATTAACATCGCAAAGCGGGACCAATAGTCTCTAACGGAAAGATCCCCCTGCCTGCATCTCATCAGCTCCCTCTGGGTCAGACTCTCCCCCAATTGGCTTGAATACATAGCGTCCATCGCCTGAAAAAACTTCCTGACGTCCTTCATGGCGGGGTTCTGCGCGGCCATTAGGGGTCTAACCCATTCCCTCGTGCTGCCCTCCAGGTGCCCCACAATATACGCCACTTGCGCTGCCTCGTCGGCAAAGTCATCCTGCTGCAGCTGCAAGGCGTACTCTATTTCTGTTCGGAATCCGTTATATTCCTGGGGCTTCCCCCCAAATTTGTGTACCAGTCCGGGCACCTTTTTTGCCACAGGGGTGGGTCTAACCTGCGCGTCCTGGGTGCGCCTCTCATCCAGCCGCGCCATCAGCAGTGCCACATGCCGTTCCAGCTCCTGGTTCCTCTTCACTAGGTCCTGCGCCCCCGCAGCTGGCTCCGCTGCCCCGGCACCTCCAGTCTCGCTCATGTTTCCACTGCTTGCGCACAAGTAACAGCAGGCACTGACGGATTGCTGTAATGGTTGTAAGGGGGTTACTTGTGCGTAAATTGTCTTCAGTTTAGTCCGTTTGTTTGCTCAACCATATTTAGGGTTGGAGCTCGCCCTCCGTGACCTGTTAGTCACTTGCAGAATCCGTCAGTGGGCGTTTCTTGAACCTCTTCCAGCATAAAAGCTGCTTGACCCCAAGTCTCCTCCTATGTTCCCTGCGCGGGACGCGTCTGCACAAGTGAGGGGAAGGCAGGGGCGTGCCAGCGCTCTCTCCACTAGATTCGGGTGAAGGGTCTTGGAGCCCTGTCACCAATTCCTCCATCTCCCTCTCATCTCTATTGGTGTTACGCTGAATTCCTTCCCCCCTGCTGGTCCCCTCTCCAGCATCGCTCTGGAGCCCTGCCTCCGCCTCTCGCTCTGCTCGCTCTGATGTCAGTTCCCTGACAGGTGCCCTCGCATTAAAAGATTGATTTCTTACAAATGTGGAATGGGTATTATGTGGCACCTGTAATAGTTCCAGTTCTGTCGATCAAAGTGGTCGAGTGGGCTGTCGGCATGTTTAGGGTAAGGTGATCTCACAGGTAAACTGGGGGCAGGGAGAGTTTTCCAATCCTTAAGCAGGTTTGGGGAACCTTTGACCATCCGGAGATGGCTGAATTACAACTCCCACCTGGCTCAACAAGCAGGGGCAGGGGGGATAGAAGTTATAGCTCCACAACTGCCCTAAAATGTGAAATCCAGGGGGAGACAGACCACAGTTTGTAACTGAAAAGATTTTGTTCATGAGACAATGGGAAACAAATAAAGATAAAACTATATTTACTGGTGAGAGCAGTGTTACTTACTTGTCATATGAGTGTTCTCATTTCAAAAGGAAAAATGCCTTCAGATGCCCTTGGCAGTTTCTTTCAAATATTATTTTGGCTTAATACGTATTAAAAAGAAACCAATTGTTCATCCAGAGAGGGGGCACCTGCAAATCTGGGGATCAGGATAGTCTTCTACTTGGGGGGGGGGGGACAAAGAGGAGTCAATGGCTCCCAACAAGTTGGAAAAGGCTCTTTCTAGTCTCCAATTTATGTCCTTATTATTGCCCACCAATCCAATTCTTATGGTGTTTTATTGAGCCCAGGACTGCAGATGGATTAAACTCTGCACTCCAAACTACGAGACAAGACTTTTGTGCATTTCTGACATGCCACTGTTATGGATATCCTCTACCAGTTTGCCTGCTCATAGTGTTCCACTGATCCAAGGTGGATCAGTGATCCATACGGAATGGATAGGACTTGCATACTCCAAAGTAAAGATGGAAAATGGCCTTCCTCTCTGAGACAGGCTTTCTCCAGAGTTCTGCAATCTTTGCATTGCTGCAGTGATGGTGGTGCTGATGGGGCCTTCAGCTACCCTGCACAATACTGAAGCTGTTATAGCCTCCACTTGATGAGAAGTCTTTGGGTAAAGTCAAGCTAATTGGTTCGAAGGGAACTAATTGATCCAGCACCATCATTAGAGACTCAGATGACCTCTGTGGCCTGAAGTGGCTTTTACCAGCTTTGGCTGAGATGCCAGCAGTGACCTTTCTTGGCTTGGTCACAGTGACCCAGGCTTTGGTCACCTTCTGTTGAAACTATTGCAGTGTCTTGCACTGTGCATGAGGCTGCCTTTTACAAATGTCCCAGAAATGGCTGTTTCTCCAGAACTATATCCTGATACCGAGCAGTTTGACCAGATTATGCCTCTTCCTTGTCACCCACACTGGCTTCTGAGCCTAATTTAAAGCCCTAGCAGCTTGGGACCAAGTTATTAGAAAAGCAACTTTCCCCCATGTTTACCTCTCTGAACCTTAAGACTTTCTTCAGAGGCTTTGCTCCAAGAGCCAAAGGAAGGGAGATGGGCCTTTTTTCTTTTTGCAGTGATGCAAAACCTTCTCAGTAAGGTTTGCCCCACCTCCCAGCCATCTTTATGATTTTTTCCAAAGTAGGGTAATACATTTCTGTTCAACCAGCTTCTTCAATGACATGCTTTGCAATCTGGCCTCTCAGCTTTAAACTGAGTTTTAGGTTTTGAAATCCAACCCTTTGTTTTAATTTATTTTGTATAAATCAATGACTTGTTCTGTGGCTTGTCCCTTTCCACTGTCTTCTTTCTTGAATGTTTGGAGGTAAATGAAGTGGCTCAACGAAAGAGTGGCTGGTGAGTTACAGATTTGAGTCCCCAGACATAGATTTTCTGGGATCTGCAGTAAACTCCACAGATTGGGTAGAGAAACAAGGGTGTGATCTGGGCTTTGAGCAAACCCAGTGTTTGTTTGCGGGCCTGACCACGTTCCTTCCAAGGGGAAGGCAATGATTCCTTGCCCCTTTCACCTTAAAAGATGCTGCCTTAAAATTTCTGCATAAAAAAACTTACAAACATTTTCAGGTTCTGGAGCAGAATCTTGGGACACGAGCAGGAGAAGAGGATGAACACAGTTCCTTGCCCCACCCCTGGAAGTGCCCAGGCTACTCTGGAATGGCTGGATTGTTGCCTCTTCCGAGTTGTCTCCATGGGATCTGGCCATGGTGCTGAAATCCAACCCAGCATAATTGATCCTTTGGGCTGCTGGTTGCTGGTGGCTTATTCACCTCAGGGGTCTACATGTTCTCCATTGGCATGTGGAAGGCAACAGTGGTTGGGTGGCTCAGAAGCTGGCCAATTTCTCTGGAAAGAAAAGACAATCCATGGGGAGATGACCTCTCCTTGGTGTTGTCTTGAAGATCTTTCTAGTCTCATTGGGTTGGTGGTGGTGGTGGAATCCAGGAAATGGTGACATGACAAAATGGCTGATCAAACTGCAATGGTGCATCTGTCAACATTGATTCCAAGCCTGAAGCTAGAGATGAGTGATGGGAACATCCAGCTTTTTAGAGCCAGGATGCTTTTGATGCCTCCTCCCTGAACCAAGTAAGATTTAGCTGGAGGGAAGTTAGCAATCAGTTAATTGACATTGAATTAACCATGAAATGCAGCATTAACTACTTTGCTTCTGAAGTACAATCCAACAATACTTTAACAAGGCTTTTAATTATTGATTATTGCTTATAACACTCAGGAGACTGCTCCTTATTTTTCAAGACTCTTGTCCTTCAGACACAACTGTGCCCTTCCCCTCGAGTTTCCCCTTTCCTATTTTGTAGAACCTTGGTTGTGCGAAAGCAGCTTCTCCAAGGTGCCTCAATGGCCAAGGTGGAACTGGAACCTAGACCCAGGCATAGATTAAGGGACTGAAAGGGGTGTCAGGGGGGCACGGTCTCAGGCAAATAGGACAGATGAGAAAAAGTACTACATGCTGATATTGCAGAAACAAATGGACAATAATATCATCAAACGAATGATCTGCAATCAGCCAATACATTCAAGTCACAGATCCTTGCAGGAGAATTCTGGATGGTGGCATCACTATCTCTGGGATGAGGCTGCAGCTAGAGAAGCCCCAGGAGGCTCTGCTCCTTTCCCCCAGGCACAGGAGGTTCCCAGGGGCTGGTTTTGCCCAAAATTTTCCCCTAACCTCAGAAGGAGCAACACACTAAACCTTAGGAAGAACTTTCTGATGTTAAGAACCATTCAGCAGTGGAACAGACTCCCTCAGAGGGTAGGGGAGGTTTTTAAGCAGAGGTTGGATGATGACCTGTCAGGGCTTCTTTAGCTGTGATACCTGCATTGCAGGAGATTGGACTACATGACCCTTGGGAATCCCTTC
Organism: Podarcis cretensis; assembly: GCF_951804945.1. Lineage (NCBI taxonomy): Eukaryota > Metazoa > Chordata > Lepidosauria > Squamata > Lacertidae > Podarcis > Podarcis cretensis. Next base: position 37,153,411 of record NC_137177.1, read on the forward strand.
AAAACCTACAACTCTATTATTCTTTGATGTTCAGTTAGGAGAGAGGGCACTCATTTCCAAGCTGCAGATGGCGTTTTTGCTGCCTTTCTTCAGCTGCCTCCTAATTTCGCCACCCTGTAGCATGCTGATGTGCATGAGGATGACTGATAGCCCTCGGCAACCAGGAGTTCTCAGGCCTTCTGGCTTAGGGAGGCCACCCTTCGTGGCTGAGCTGAGAAGCAGTTGGCCTATATGACATCAATCTAGCCCCACCCATGACTTACAGGACCACCTTTTGATCCAGTTAGATCCCCTGAACAACTCTTGCTGCTGCTTCTGTTCTAGCTGCAGGCCAAGGTCTCCTTCCCTGTCCCCCAAATGCCCTTTTGGGAGATTCACTTGGCAGCCACTTGGAGAACACACAGGCAGTGCTCTTCCAAACAGCCAGCGGTGCCTTTGAAGGAGTGAGAGAGAGGGAGAGAAGAGAGGGAGAGTTGGGTCACACCCAGCTCAGTCCTTCCTGCAGGCAGGTGCACAGATCCCATTCAGGTGCCCTCTGGGGAGATTCCAGGTGGCCTCCATCTCCTGCCACCCCTTTCCCATATTACTTTGGCTTGCTAGCTCTGCCATGACATGTTGGCAGCTGGAACAATTGGCTCTGGCTCCTTCATACAGCTCTGTGTGAAGCGCATGGGGTTGTCAGAGGAGCAGATCCAATGCCAGGGAGCAAAAGGCTCTTGCCTCCACTCCTCTGGGGTATGTGGCCTCCAACAGGCTCACCGAGGCAAAGGCTGGCATGGTTTGCTTCCTTTGATGCCACTACAAGGTATCCTGAAACTGGGAGCCTCAGTTATTGGGGTCAGGAGATGATCTGCAAGGGGGAGGTGCTCTCTAAGCGGCCCAGAGAGTCCCTAGTTTTATTAGTCCATTCCAAGTTCATAGCACTAGAACTCATGGCTATTCAGTGAGGTAGAACATTGGAAGATTCAGGAGAGATAAAAAAGGTAAAGGTGCCCGTTCGGGTCAGTCTTGCCAGACTCTAGGGTTGTGCGCTCATCTCACTCTATAGGCCGGGAGCCAGCGCTGTCCGCAGACACTTCCGGGTCACATGGCCAGCGTGACAAGCTGCATCTGGCGAGCCAGCGCAGCACACGGAACGCCGTTTACCTTCCCGCTGGTAAGCGGTCCCTATTTATCTACTTGCACCCGGAGGTGCTTTTGAACTGCTAGGTTGGCAGGCGCTGGGACCGAACGACGGGAGCGCACCCCGCCGCGGGGATTTGAACCACCATGCGATCGGCAAGTCCTAGGCGCTGAGGCTTTACCCACAGCACCAACCGCGTCCCCCAGGAGAGATAAAAGAAACCACTTAATCGGTAGAATGCACTGCTATAGGAGGCAGTGATGGTCACCAACTAAGATGCCTCTAAAGGAATAATAGACAAATTCATGGAGAAGAGGGCTATTGATAGCTACTTAGCCATGCTGCAAACCTACATGCAGGGCACAAGCACAAGCATTGCTGCCTCCACCCTTGTGAATTTGAAAGTGGACCTTTGAATCCTGCCTGTTTCATTCTGTGTTCTACCAAAAGCATCGTATGTTGGGTTAAATAGCTTAGGACAGCTGCTGTTTTCAGTTTTCAGTGGGTTTTTGTTTTAGTTTTTTTGAGCTGGGTTGCTTTATTTGCATTTTTAAAATTTGTGGCTTTCATCTTTTTTGTAAGCTGCCTTGGGAGTGCTTTGCCCTGAAATGTGGCACATATTTCAGAATGGATGAGCCACAGCAAGGCGATCCAGGGGCATCCAGCTGCCCCCACCTGCCATGGCAGCCCTCCTGCCCTTCCGTTCTTCACCTCCTGGAGTCTCTTGGGGCAGACACTGCCTGCTGGGAGAGGCTCCCTTGTTGATGTTCCATGCAGCCCAGGGTGCTCCAGCCCACCCCTGCATGATCTCGACAGGCCCGGGCTGGATGCGGAATGCGCTTGGAGGGCGGGTGCTGCTTCCAGAGCGCCTTTCCCCTCCTGGCAATGGATGAGGATACAAGCTCTGCCCTGCTGAATTCCACGTGTTCCCAGCCCCCACTTCACACCCCACACACCTCTGCAGTGATTGATGCCTTGCCATTCCCCCAGAGCAACCCCACGCCCTTCTCTGCCCTGACCCAGTGACCTGGCCCAGTTGTGGGTCCTTGAGCCAATTGAGGAGTGGTGGTGGGGAAACCCATAAAGAACCAGACCTTTTTAGAGCTGGAAGGTCCCCAGGCATCTGTCTTATTCCACCCTCTGCCCAGGGCAAGGATATTCCTGTCTGCAGGGCAGCCCCCACCCCCCAGGCTGCCAGGTGGGACGTGGGCCACCCTTCTGGCATAGTCCCTGGGTCAGATATATCCAGACTCTGGGGCCTCCATCCCTCCTACGAGAGCTAGGAAGGACCACAGAGAATTTGAAGGCCACCCAGAAGAGAACGTTGCTTTGTCAATGACCCCAATCTCTCTACACACGTTCGTCCCCATCTGTCCACTACCCACCCCAGGAAGGCTAGTTTCCCATATATAAAACCCAATTTGGAACAGAGAGTCCAATTAGGCAGCCTCCCCTCCCAATTGTCCCCTCTTCCTCCACCACCCACTTCTTTTCCAACCTTTGGAGAGGATCAACACTACCTGTATATCCTGCCCCTCCCCAACCAAAAGGCATCCATTCATTGCCTGTTGCAGTCTAAGGCTCTTCTGCTCTCCTGCTGCTGCCAGAAACCACAGAGGACAGGTCACAGCAACAGCTCAAGAACTCCCCTCCCGCTCCCTGAGGCATTTTTTTTTGGGGGGTCGACAGCTCCTAAAGTTCAATCCTGCTTGCATTAGCCTTTCCATTTGGAGGCTTAATGAACTGCCCTGGCGGGCCCGCTCCACGAGGATGCTAATTGGAGGTGGCAAAGCCCACTTACCTGGGTTGCTGCCGTGGCATCCAACTGCCGCCCATCCATATTTAATGCCCCGGCGGTTGTTTTGGTTCAAGAGTCACGTCTGATGGAGGAGATAAAGAGCTGCCTTTATTAATGAACCAAAGCCCATCCGTGGCCCACCACAGCAGAGGAGGCAGGGGGGGGGGCAGATGGAGGCATCCCCCTCCTCCTCCTTCTTAGGGACTTCTTGTCACCCAGGTCAGCATCATTGGAAAGGCGGGGTAGGGGGGAAGCCCATTTTTCAACATAAAGATGCACTTGTGTTTTAAATTATTTATCATTTACATTATTTTGTTACATGGGAGTGGGGAGGTGGACCCTGGCATTAATCTTGCAATGTGGCTGTGGTTAAATGTGCGGTGGAGGGAAGAGATGTAGCCTCCCTTGACTCTGGCTCAGAAAGAGGCTGTCTGAGGGAGGGAGGGAGGGAGGTGAGGGGGGATTCCATCTCATTGGTTGATTGATGTGGCAGAGCAGAGGGGAGGAGGAAGAGGAGGAGGAGGAGGGTCCTCTTTGAATCTCTCCCCCCCACCATTTGCTCGCCTCTGTGTGACTTAGGCTAGGGCAGGCTAGGCATAAGAAGATAAGATTCAGGCCACCTAGCCCAGGGGTCAGCAACCTTTTCAGTCGTGGGCCGGTCCATTATTCCTCAGACCATGTGGTTGGGCCAGACTATATTTTTTTTTGGGGGGGGGGATGAACGAATTCCTATGCCCCACAAATAACCCAGAGATGCATAAAAGCACACATTCTACTCATGTAAAAACACAAGGCAGGCCCCACAAATAACCCAGAGATGCATTTTAAATAAAAGGACATATTCTACTCATGTAAAAACACACTGATTCCTGGACCGTCCATGGGCCGGATTGAGAAGACAATTGGGTCGCATCCAGCCCACGGGCCTTAGGTTGCCTACCCCTGACCTAGTCCAACATCCTGTTCTCAGAGTGGCCAACCAGATGCCTTTTTAAAAACTACCCAGGTTGGAAGCCATCCTTGCCTCCTGCGGGAGTGAGTTCTCTAGTTTAATTAAGTGCTGCTTAAGCTTAGTTTGGTGACATGGGTGGCGCTGTGGTCTAAACTACTGAGCCTCTTGGGACTGCCAATCAGAAGGTCAGCGGTTCGAATCCCCATGACAGGGCGATCTCCCATTGCTCGGTCCCTGCTCCTGCCAACCAAGCAATTCAAAAGCACGCCAAAAAGTGCAAGTAGATAAATAGGTACCACTCCGGCGGGAAGGTAAATACCATTTCCATGCACTGCTCTGGTTTCAGTGTTCCATTGTGCCAGAAATGGCTTAGTCATGCTGGCCACGTGACCTGGAAACACTGTCTGTGGACAAATGCTGGCTCCCTCGGCCTGTAAAGCGAGATGAGCACCGCAACCCCAGAGTCATCTGCGACTGGACTTAATTGTCAGGGGTGCTTTACCTTTACCTTTTCAAGCTTAGTTTAAATAAGCATTGCCCATAGGAGACAGCTTAACATTTTAACATTGCCAGGATTCGGCACAAGTTTGAACCTCCTCCCCCCACCCCACCCCCACCAAAGGAGCCAAGGTTCCTACTCTTTCTAACTTGGCTCTTATTTAGAGTGAGGTGTTAAAAAAAAGAACATCTTCCTAATGGAGATCCCAAAGCAAAGGCATTTAATTGCCCCCCAAGTCAGTTTGAAAGGGGCTGCTGCTGGGTAAAGGGTGGCCTGTGACCTGCTGCCTCCTTAAGGCCCCATTTGAATAATGTAGGACACGTTCTGAGTGGTTCACGACAACCCTGCAATTTAGTTCATTGCTACACCCCTATTGCTTGCTAAGCGGCAGCAAGATTCCAGGGAGGTTCTTGTGGGATGTAAAACACAGGAGCAGTCAATGACAACATTCCTAGAGTGTACATGTTAGAACATGGGGAGGGATGTCTGTCCAGCAAGCAGGTAAACTTCCTGGGGACGGACTTCCTCCGCATGTGACCAGAGGTGGGTGTGGCCTCACCTGTGCAGGTAATGATAAAAGCACAGGGCAGGCAGCCATTCTCTCTTGCCTCTCTCTCTGCCATCTTCCTTCGATGAGGAAACATCTAAGGATGCTCTCTTGGCTCCCAGCCAAGAGAGGAGATAAGGACTATCTTGCTATAAGATAGATTCTAAGTGTATGTAACCTTTTTAAGCTGTCTGCCTTCTGGGATCATATTGTGAACAGAACGTGAGTAAACTCTTTTATACTTTTATAAAGACTGTGTTGTGTCTTGTATTTTAAGAGGGAACAAAGGGGAAATTACCAGAGTAATTACTATAGAGGTTCTAGCGAACCTGTGCAAGTGTTACCGTTGCGAACTTAAAGGGGAATGTCTATAAACTCTGCTGATATTTTGAGAACTTGTTAGCACAAGTTGGATTAGGATATAATCTCACAATATATCCTCTCCTGCACCCCTGAACATTCCCACAAAGGGTTATGGGTCCAGTATTGCATATTTCTGCGTATTTTTGAAGGATTGTGTTGGATTGTGATTTTGAGTTGAGTAGTATTTTTCTGAGAGAACTTCCTGGTAAGCACATGGTCCTTTGTTCCATTGTGCTGTGGGGATTAAGCAACCCCCCCTCCCTCAGAGTTCACAGTGACCCAAGGCAGTGAAGAATTGTTTTGTATTTTGAGATTTTTGAGATTTTAATTTTAAAATTTTGAGAAATTTTGAAATTTTGAAGAATTTTCAAATTTTTGGATTTTAAGATGGCTAGAGCAGCTTTTGATAGTGATGCAAAGCTAGGAATGCCTGTGCTGAATGAACACAATTTCATACACTGGAAGCAGCGCTTGATAGCATGTTTAGATTATAAGCACATTTTGGAAGCTTTAAACCCTCAACCTACGGGATCGTCTGAGGAAGCTTTAGCCAAGATAAGTGCTTGGAGACGCATGAACAGCGAAGCTAGACACATAATTTTGAGTGGACTTCGTGATGAGCAGCTATCATTAATAAATAGTACAGATGATGCATCTCAAATCTTAAGAGATATTGAGCGCGTCTATGTAGAATCTAGCATAAACTGCTTCAGAAACTTGGTGTGTAAATTAACCAGATTGAGGATGAATTCAAAAGAGGAATTCACAGAGCACATCAACAAGTTCACTGAGATTATTCAAAGAATTGATCTGACTCCCAAAGCTTTTGATGAAGATACAAAGATAGCATTTTTGTTATCATCACTTGGACCACGCTTTAGCGCATTTGTAAGTTTGATGGACCATAGACAAGGTCTGACTTTTAAAGACTTGATTGGTTATTTAAAAGAAGAATGCATAGATAGAGCTGAATCTCCAGTGAGAAATGCTGAAATCAAGGACAGCAGTTATGCATCTAGGCAATTTACAAAGTCCAAAGAGATGCCTAAGAAAGTGATTTGTTTCAATTGTAACAAAGAAGGACACATTGCAAAGAATTGCAGGGCTCCTAAAGCAAAGAAACCCCACCCCTTTCAGCCAAAAGGGGAAAAGAAGGGGAAATGTGAATGCACATGGTTACTGCAAGAAAGGAATTTAGCTGTCCAGAATCGTGAAAATAAACGTAATAAATGGATTTTAGATTCAGGTGCCAGTTCACATTTTTCATATAAAAAGGACTATTTTAATGAGATAAATGATGAAGAAGGATCTGAAATTGAGATTGCAGATGGCAACATTGTTAAAGCAAAAGGTGCATGTTCCATGAGTCTGAAATGCAATATAAACAATGAATGCATTGAGAACACAATCTCTAGAGTTTTGTACGTACCAGAGCTGAGCTGCAATTTAATCAGCGTGTCCACTTTGGACAAGAAAGGTTTCCAGATCACATTTGGAAATTGAGAATGCAAGGTGACTAAAAATGGCAAAGTGTCTGCTCAAGCAAAGCTAATCAATGGTGTATATGAGCTTGATCTTTCAGAGAACCAGTCTGCAAAAGTGTCACATTCCAGCCAGAAGCATGAGGCAGATCTGGACCTGTGGCACAGAAGGCTTGGACATAGAGACACCAACGTCATTCTGGATCTACAGAAAAGAGATCTTGTAAGAGGTTTGCAGGTAAAGCAGAGCAACAAAGCTCCAGCAAAGTGTGTAAGCTGTATTACTGAGAAGGCTGTAAAACCTTCATTTCCACGTTGTGCAGAACAAAGAAGCAACAAAGTGCTTGACATAGTGCACACTGACATATGTGGACCCATGAATGTTCCCTCACTGGGAAAGAATAGATATATTTTAATATTTCTGGATGACTTTTCAAGATTTTGTGTTGTATATTTCCTCAAAGAGAAGAGTGAGACAGTGGACAAGCTCAAGGAATACATTGCCATGGTCAAGAATAAATTCCAAAGTGCTCCAGCTGTGTTAATGAGCGACAATGGAGGTGAGTACTGCTCAAATGAAATGCAGGCTCTCCTGGCCAAGGAAGGAATTGCACACATAACCACAATTCCTTACACACCACAGCAGAATGCCATAGCTGAGAGAAAGTTTAGGTCCATTATGGACATGACAAGGTGCATGCTAAAGGATGCATGTTTGCCACAGAAGCTGTGGGCCGAAGGAGTATACACGTCGGTCTATTTGCAGAATAGACTGCCAACTAAAGGAGCAGAGCGCACACCATTTGAACTTTGGCATGGGAAAGCTCCCAATCTGTCTCACATACGTGTGTTTGGAAGTCCGTGTTACTTCCACATGCCCAAGGAACACAGACACAAGCTTGACTCCAGGGCAAAAGCAGGTATCCTGGTGGGATATGCCTCTGGAGGCAAAGGATACAGAATTATGGACTTACAAACTGGTAAGACAAATGCATACCATGCAGTTTATTTTGATGAATATGGAAAAGTAGACACTAAGAACACTGTTGTGGATTCTTCCGATGAGTCAGAAAGGACTCAAGAGTTTGTATATTTCCCTTTTGAGACCCCACAAAGTAATAATCTACCTTCGAGTGTTGCAGCGCCCCCTACAGGTGACGCACCAGAAGACGCACCAGTACCCTGGCGGCACCAGAGACGAAGAGGAGGACTCAGATGGGGACATGCCTGCGTTGGAGGAGGGTGAGGAAGCTGATGCGGTCACAGAACCAGAGGTCAGGCGCTCGTCCAGAACCAACAAAGGTGTCCCACCATTACGGTTGTCCTACTTTGCAGGGTCAGCGTTTCCACAGGAACCTTCCATTTGGGAAGAGATACAGGAGATGCCAGCTGCAGAAGCCAGTCTCTGGAGGAAGGCCGCGCAGGAAGAGATGGATGCACTGCATCAGAACAAGACCTGGACACTCACTGAGCTGCCTACCGGTAAGAAGGCCATTGGCAGTAAATGGGTTTTCAATGTTAAGAAGGGGTCAGAAGGAGAAGTGCAGCGCTACAAAGCTAGACTTGTAGCACAGGGATTTTCACAGCGTTTTGGTGAAGACTATGATGAAGTTTTTGCACCAACCGTGAGGTACAGCAGCGTAAGAATGCTTTTAAGCATTGCAGCCTCCAAGAAAATGAGAGTGAAACACATAGACATTGCTACCGCTTTTCTACATGGGCAGATTTCTGAGGAAATTTATATGAAACAGCCCAAAGGTTTTGTAAAACCACATGAGGCACATTTAGTGTGCAAACTCCAGAAAGGACTTTATGGACTTAAACAGGCTGCTAGAGCCTGGAACCAGAAGTTGCATAAAATGCTGACGCAACTTGGGTACAAGCAAGGTGACGCTGACAAGTGCTTGTACAGTAAGTCAAATAATGGACAATTCTCACATATCCTAGCATTTGTTGATGACCTGATTATTGCCACAGCAAGTGAGAAAGACTATACACAGATAGTAAAACACCTTAGCAAAGAGGTGGAGGTCAAGGAGCTAGGAGATGTCCAGTACTACCTTGGGATCCAGGTGGAAAGAGAAGAGGACGGCTCATTTCTTCTCAGCCAAAGACAGAAGATCCACGAGCTAATTGAGCACATGCAGATGCAAGACGCACATGCAGTTGCTACACCAATGGCTACTGACTTCCTGAAGAATCAGCAGTATTCGAAGCAGTTGCCAGACAACAACGACTACAGGTCGGCGATCGGTAAACTTTTGTATTTACCATATTTTTTGCTCTATTGGATGCACAGGACGCACCTAGTTTTTAGAGGGGGAAATCAAGGGAAAAAATATTATTCCCCCCCAGCCCCAAAGAGCAATGGACAGGCTGCGCGCTTCCTCTTTAGCCTTGAGCAGCATCTTTAGCCTTGCACAACGGGATGGATCGTGCCCGCTGTCCACCGGGGCTGGACTAGATGACTCCTGGGGTTCCCTTCCAACCCTGCAATTCTGTGACCTCGGAAGTTGTTGGGGGTCTCCACCACTGGAGGCTTTTAAGCAGCGGTTGGGGGACCATCTGCCTGGCGTTCTTTAGCTGTGATTCCTACATTGTGAGGAGGCTGGGCTTGATGACCCTCGGGTGGCCCTCCCAACTCTATACAGTCCTACACTTCTGCGGCAGGAGATCCACAGCCACATTGGAGAGACATGTGGCTTCACTGTCTAGGTAGGTACCCCCCTACCTGCCACTCTTCCCTTACCCCACTTAAGCCGAGGAAATTCCTGCCCAGAGAAGCTCCCAGGTTAGGCAAGGGTTAAGATCTACCTCTGGTAAATGGCTTTGTATCCTCCCTCTTTCCCTTTTCTCTTCTTCTTCTATGCTAGTTCCTTCTCTTGTGTTTTGTTTAATCTGTTTTTATTGTATACTAAAATAAAAGCTGCAAAGTTTCCTTTTTTATAATATTCCCCCCCCTCCAAACTAAAACGTTAATCTAGATAAAAACACTGAACCAGAGGAAAATAAGGGGGTGGAGAAAGGACGAAAAAAGAAAAAGAGGTAGAGATAGAGAGATTTTTAAAAAGTTGGCTTCTTTAGCCTTGTGCAGCCTCCCACGGCTGGAGAGGCGTCCCGCTCGCTGCCCGGGCTTCCTCTTTAGCCTTGCGCAGCCTCCCACGACTGGAGAGATTGCGCAAGGCTTTTCTAGAGGAGGGAGAAGGGACTGACTGGCCGCGTCAGTCCCTTCTCCTTCCTGGGGAAAAGCCCACAAGAGCCGCGCGAAGCTTGTGTGTGGCTCTTGGGGGCTTTTCCTGCTTGCCTCCCCCCCCCTGCATTCGCTCCATAGGACACACAGACTTTTCCCCTTAGTTTTTAAGACGGAAAAACTGCGTCCTATGGTGCGAAAAATACGGTAGTTACCACATGTAGACCTGACAGCTAATGCTGTAGGGATTCTTAGCAGAAAAGTGAATTCTCCCACTGAGCATGATTGGGCAGGTGTAAAGAGGGTGGTGTGATATTTGAAGGGTACCATGAATTGTAAATTAAGGTTACCAGCCGTCAGAGACCCTAAGTTGGTTGGGTACACTGATGCGGATTGGGCTGGGGATAATGCTGATTATAAATCAACAAGTGGTCATGTTTTTATGTTTGCGGATGGACCTGTTGCTTGGGGCAATTATAAACAGAGCTGTGTAGCATTATCTTCCACAGAATCAGAATACGTTGCAGCAACAGAAGCCTGCAGAGAGATCGCCTGGCTTGATCAACTCATAAAGGACTTTGGGTTGGTGAGAAAAGGGCCTGTCAGCTTGCTAGAGGACAATCAAAGTTGCCTGAAGCTGACGCAGAGTGAGAAGTTCCTGGCCAGAACAAAACACATTGGGGTTAAATACCACTATATACGCCAGATGATCCAGGATGGACTTGTGGAGCTATCCTACTGCAGCACCCAAGAGATGACTGCTGACATCCTGACGAAACCCCTACCAAGAGAGAGTTTCCAGAATCTACGTGTCAAGCTGGGACACGTTGGTGGCTGAATAAAGTTGTTTATATTTTGTGTATGTTGTATTGCCTGAGAAGGGGTATGTGGGATGTAAAACATAGGAGCAGTCAATGACAACATTCCTAGAGTGTACATGTTAGAACATGGGGAGGGATGTCTGTCCAGCAAGCAGGTAAACTTCCTGGGGACGGACTTCCTCCGCATGTGACCAGAGGTGGGTGTGGCCTCACCTGTGCAGGTAATGATAAAAGCACAGGGCAGGCAGAAATTCTCTCTCTTGCCTCTCTCTCTGCCATCTTCCTTCGATGAGGAAACATCTAAGGATGCTCTCTTGGCTCCCAGCCAAGAGAGGAGATAAGGACTATCTTGCTATAAGATAGATTCTAAGTGTATGTAACCCTTTTAAGCTGTCTGCCTTCTGGGATCATATTGTGAACAGAATGTGAGTAAACTCTTTTATAAAGACTGTGTCGTGTCTTGTATTTTAAGAGGGAACAAAGGGGAAATTACCAGAGTAATTACTATAGAGGTTCTAGCAAACCTGTGCAAGTGTTACCGTTGCGAACTTAAAGGGGAATGTCTATAAACTCTGCTGATATTTTGGGAACTTGTTAGCACAAGTTGGATTAGGATATAATCTCACAATATATCCTCTCCTGCACCCCTGAACATTCCCACAGTTCTGGCACTCAACCAGGTTGGGGTTCCATTGGGGAAATCAAGGCTCAGCAAAGACTAGTGTATTCTACACATATTTACACCTGGAAGCCTTAAGAACACTTCTCCACCTCTGGTTGCCCTCCTAATAGCTTCAGCAAGTTTGGGTCCAAAGGAGTGGCAGTCATGGCCCCTGATCTCTCAGGGAAGCCTCCTCCAGTCAGCGCCACATGGAGTTCTCCCCACTTCCTTCTTCTTCCCCAAAACCCCTGCTCCAAGCAATTCCTCCCCATTTATCTGCTTGCCCCACACAGCCTCTTTTTTTAAAGGACACTTTTCTTTCCTCTTGCTCCATTACCATGCCTCCTCCCAATTCTGCTATTTACCCAGAGCTCAGGCAGAGGGTCAATGACAGGATAGCCATTGTCCAGTAATTACACCTTGATGGCCCTTCTCCCCAGGAGATTTCCTGGTTTGGCCTGCATTTCAAATCTAAGGTCTGGCACCCAGGAATTGTAAGGGGATCCTTGCTCCCTGCAAACCCATAACAGTATAAATGTTGATAGTGAAAGACACTTTCAGGAAAGGCAAGACACCATTTGCTTAGGGACTAGTAACCTGTGGGATTCTTAGACCCAGTGCTGTTTCCACTTGCAGGCTTTGATCCATTGCTGGAGGAGCCTTAATATGCCTCGCCCAGTTTGGGCAGCTGCTTCCCAGGGCTGACTCTGTTTTTTGGGCCCTCCCCCACCTCAGCAGCTCTGAAAGCTTTTTGGCCCAAAAAGCTCAGGAGAGGGGTGGGATTTTTTTTTTTTTTGGGGGGGGGGACTGGAACCATCCCAATTTCATGCCTCAAAACAGGCACATCCCGCAGTCAATGAATTTCAAAGACACGCCAAAGCCGTCCAAATTGCTGCCGCTATCCATGGATCTGGAGAAGCTTTTATAAATGGCTGCATTACGGCGTACAAAGCCAATATTTCCATAATGTCTGTCTAATGTACAAGAGCGTTTTACATAGAGCAGAGCCTGTTTCATCTCAAAATGCTTTTTAATTAACTCAATTCATTAATACCGCTTGTCATGGCTAAACTCCTGAGACTTAGCAAAAACTTTACTTTCGCAGTTGTCAACACATTTCATTCAAACAGATGCTTCCGAATCCTTTCAGAGCAGGCTGTGGTTCCTCATATGCAGAGAGTGCACTACTTAGCTGTATTAAATCGGAAAGCCTGATCAGACTCCTTGCAAGGCTCTGGCAAGGCTGCCTCTGGGGGGCTGGACGGGGTGGGGGGAGGAGAGCAACCTCCAGCCCCCTCCGCAGGCACCTCCCCGCCCTCCCATCATCCCCAGTCAGGAGGTTCTTTCTCTCCCCAGCAGCCACAGTGACACTGGGAGGCCAGCTGCACAAGAGGCAGAGGCAGGAATCAGGCTCCTTCCCTCATTCTGGTGTGGGTTTCCCTCCATCATGCCTGCTCCTCCTGAGGTGGAAGGGGGGCTTCCACAAGGATGGGCCGGGGGGGGGGATTTCCCCAATGCCAAGGAAAGGCTGCAGCATCTGGGACTTGTTAGTTTAGAGAAAAGGCAATTAGGAAGTGTCATAACAGAAGTTAATAAAATTCTGCATGGCCTGGAGAAAGTGGATAGAGAAAAGGTTTTCTCCCTCTTTCATAATACTCGAACTCATGGACCTCCAATGATGCTGAATGTTGGGAGATTCAGGGCAGATAAAAGAAAGTTGTTTCTCCTGCAGGTGCATAGTTACAAATGATGGGACTCATTCCCACAGGAGACAGTGATGACCACCAACCTGGATGGCTTTAAAAGAGGACAGGACAATTTCATGGAGGAAGAGAGGACTATTGATGGCTACTAGCCACAATGGCTATGCTCTGCCTCCATGATTAGAGACAGGAATCCTTGGAATATCCATTGCTGGAAACCACAGGAAGAGAGAGAGCTCTTATGCTCAGGTCCTGCATGTGGGTCTCCCCTTGGGGTATCTGGTTGGCCACTGTGAGAGCAGGATGCTGGATTAGATGGCTTCCCAATGGCCTTTTATAGCGGGGGTCTTCTTATGTTCTTACAAATGATGTTCCCCTAGCACAGCTGGCTCACTCCAAGGGCCACCCACCCCTTCAGAGGAGGTATCCTAACTGCTTGGTCTTGTGCAAAGTCTGGGCGTGGCCCACATTGCATTTAACTTCTTGCGACTTGACTCAGCAACTGCTCCACAATTTCATTTTTTAGGGGAAACTCTTCACAAGCTTTCAGGGTTGCTGTCTCCTAGCTGGATGCTTCGGTGTGGCCAGCAACACTTCCTGCCTCAAAGGCCCCAGTCCTCATGAGGAACCCATCCTTCTTGCTATCATTTTTATCAGGCTGCACTGCATGATCTCTTTCTGTAGCAGCATCCTGATGCCACTAGGAACCTTCAGGTCTACAAAATATGTCACAAAAGCATAGCTAGGGAGCTCTTAGAAAAACAATGAATGCCTATCCCAAATGGGTGGGTGTGCTTCTGTGTGTGTACAGAAGGCTGGGCATGTCTGGCTTTATCAAACCTTGGGGCAGTCACTGCCTCTCAGCCTAACCTACCTCAAAGGCTTGTTGTGGGGATTGAATGAGGAACAGGGGAGAACCCTGTATGCCACCTTGAACTCCTTAGATAAAAAGGTGGGATATAAATGCAACAAGCAAATAAGCAAGCAAAACAAAAGAGGAAGTGGCGGCTTCCTGGTGTGATTTAGCCAGCGAGTTCCCCTCAAAAGCAGAGTAGAGTTTTGAGTGTTGGCTTTTCACAAGCTGCCACCGTCAGGGTTGTGAGAAAAGGGGAAAGGGAGGGTCTGGGTGTTGCATCGCCACCTGCCCCTGGCCTCTCCTGACTGTCATGCATTTGGGCACAGACACGGAGGACCCAGAGAATGCAGCTGCTGGTGCTGGTGGCAGAACAAAAGGCCCAGCCCTGCAGAAAAGGAGGGGAGGCCCCCAGAGGCCCCTCGTTTCCAGGCTGCCCCCTGAGATGCTGACAGGCTAGGCAGGAAAGAAAGCCATCAATCCTGCATCTTTTGTCCTCCACAGCCAACCGTGGAACTGACTTGAAGAATCCGCAGCCACATCACAGCATCAACCGCAGCACGGCTTAGATGCAGAAGAAACGGAGGAGGACATCTCTCTTTCTCCATTTCTTTAGGCCAATTTCTCCAGAAATGACTCCAGTTCAAAACTGACTATCCTGCAGATCCTGGTTTAAACCTCACCAAAATGAATCATCCATGTTTACTGAGAAGGGTCTATTCCACCAAGACATGATTCAAAGAATTACTCTGTGGAAAGCTGGATACGAATGATCAAAAGAATATTGTGTGTGTGTGTGTGTGTGTGAACAAACTATACTTCCTGGGACTCTTTGGAGGAAGCCATGACAGTTAAAGTGGTTGAAGAGTGCCTGTAGGCCATGTAAACAACATACCTTTAAAGCACATCATTTATTTCAAACAATTCTGAGCACTGTAGTCTGCAAATGGCTGCTAGGAATTGTAACTGTGAGAATGGTCTTTAAAGGTGTAGTGACGGTAGGGGTGTGAGCTCAGTTGCATGTCTAATTTTGCCATATAGTTAAAGGGAGGTGCAAGTTGGCATATCATACTGATTTATTTATTTGTTTGATACTGCATATATACCAAAATTACTTCTAAGCGCTTGTCCTAGCTTGCAGAATATATACACACATTTTTGCATAAGGGCTCATCTGTACTTGGTGCAAATAAACTGATATAACTAAAGAAAGAAAAGAAGAAGAAGAAGAAAGAAGAATATTCTCTGTGTAGGGGGGAAAAAAACCCCATCAGAAGGCAAAGTGGTGTCAAGCCCTCCTTCTAAATGGTCAGATGCTGTGACCCCCACCTGGCCTTCAAGTCAGCAGCCTAGCAAGTTGTATCTACTGGTTTTCCCTTTTCCCTTCAAAAGGATTTTTTGATAAGCCAATGACTGAACATCTAAAGGGGGAAATATATCTCTTTTTAGTTCTGGATAATTGTCCCCAGAAAAGAAAACAACAAACCTTTAATTACAACTTGCATGAAGAAAGCTTGATTTGTGCTTTCTGCCGAAATGCTGAGGAGTCGGATGTAAAATATTTGTAATATTTAGGGAACCCAGAGTTTTACATAAAAGTAAACAGCATGGCCTGGAGGCACAATTTCCAGCAACACAATAAAATGTGCAGTGAATTTATGGCGGCCATCCATTAGCTCTTACCAAGGCAACGTCGCCCATATCTGTCGTCCATCATTATAATAGAGGGTTAATGCACTGAATTTACATAAAAAAGTCATATTGTCGGCATGAATTATTTACACTCTCAGCTGTTTTTACAGCTTGGTTTCAAGCTGGATTCTGGGAGAGATTCTGCTAGTAAATTACTCAGTGGAGACCTGGCAGGAGAGCAGCAAGCGGAGGAACGAAGGGAAGGGAAGAAGAGGGGAAGAAGGAGCAGGAGCCTGAGCCCCGGCAGCCATAAGAACATAAGAAGAGCCTTGCTGGATCAGGCCAGTGGCCCATTTTAGTCCAGCATTGTCCTCTCACAGTGGCTAACGAGATAACTCAATGGAAAACTTGCCAGTAGGACCCAAGCACAAGACTCCTCTCTTGCAGTTTCCAACAACTGGTATTCAGAAGCATTGCTGCCTCCAACTGTGGAGGCAGAGCACAGCCATTGTGGCTAGTAGCCATCAATAGCCCTCTCCTCCTCCATGAATTTGTCTGATCCTCTTTTAAAGCTGTTTAGGTTTGTGGCCATCACTGCCTTCTGTGGGAGGGAGTTCCACAATTTAATTCCACGGTCCGTTCATTCCTCTATCCGACGTTCGGCTTCATTGCATGCCACTGTTTTGCAGGTGGGATTCAAGCACATTCTGGAACTTTCCACAGTTTAACTATCCTCTTCCATGGTGAGCTACTTTCTTAAGAGCCAGTGAGGCAAAGGACAGAGGCGAGAGGGAGAGCCAGGAAGGGAGGAGGGACCCCGGAATGGGAAAAGAGTCGGCCGCCTGGGAAGGGTTGGCCTGCCTTGTCTTGATCCCAGCTGGGCTCTGCACAGCCCCTCACAGGAGAGGGAGATGGCCATTTCATTCCTTGGCACCATGTTGAGAGTAAGGGTGGACCATTTAGAACTCCAAAAGTTTCTAAATATAAACTGTGCATGGGTGGTGAATTTATTCTGCTGAAATAGGTATTTGCATTCTTACATAAGGAAGAAGAGGACGGATAAGTAATAAATAAAATACCCTCTCCTACTCATCTAACTCCTTCCAACATAGTACTCAATTCATTTTGCTTATCATAGGATTTTTTTTATCCCACTTTTCCACTCTGTATTTAAGGCAGCTCACCTCTGTTGAAAAACAAGACATATTATTTACTTTATTTCATAAACAACAACCTCAAAATGGTTTACACAAAAGATAAGACAATAGAATTATCAATAAGAGAAAATAGCAACAATAATCCAATCCAACACTTTCAAAAAGTTAACACAACACTAAACTAAAACCAGATTAAAACTTTTGTCAGCTTTCTACATATCCGGGTTGTTGGCTTCCATCTGTCTTGAGAGAAAATGGAAGCATGCACCCTCAGAGGTAAAGTCAAACCATTGGAGAGTTACAGAGCCTGCTGTAACTGTAGAGACCAATATAGGAGAGACATGTTTTATTGCAGCTGGGGCAGGTGAAGGCATCTGGTTTTACTGCTACAGATGCACCATAGCATTTCTTCTCTCTGTGCTCCTCTCATTGGCCAATTTTCTTCTGGTCACTGCTGTGGATACACAACCCGGCCTGGCAAGACTTGCCTAAACAAACATGTTCTTAACAGGCATGGAAAAGAGTACAGTGAAGGTGCCTGTCTGATATCAATAGGCAGGGAGTTCCGGAGTGTAGGGGCTGACACTGTTATGTATACAGTGGTCTGTGTTTGCCTGAGCTTGAGACTGGACTAAGGATTCTGAGCCCCTGTGTTCTGATTCAATACATGATATCCAATCACAGAACATTTCAGGATTTGGGCCTCTGCCATTGGCCCTTAAATTCTGAGTCATGATTTGCAGCTTGGAAGTTTAGACAGCCAATCATGTTGGGAGTGGGAGTGGCCCAGACCTTCAGAAATGTATATAAGCAGTTGCGTGGCCCCTGTTGTCCAGTTCTGTAGTTCAATACAGGTTCTTGCTGTTATCACTACATATTGCCTCGTGGGAACCCATCTACACTTCAGATACACTAAAAGATTGATTTCTTGCAGATGCAGAATCGGTATTATGTGGCACCTGTAACCAGGGCTGGCCCACCCATCAGGCAAGGTGAGGAGACCACCTTGAGCAGCAGGATCCACAGGGGCAGCAAATCCAGCCTCCAAGGAACGCATCAGCCGCTGCCACTGCTGCAATGGCGGTGGCAGCTGTGGCATATTCCTTGGCAGCCCCCTGCCCCACCTAGCAATGCTGCTTCTACAGAGGCCTGTTGGCAGTTAGGAGGCACTGCTGGCCTCTTCCCACCCTTGTTCCCAATGTAGATCTTTATTCCGCTTTTGTTCCTGATGTAGATCTTTACGCCTTCTTCCCTGGTTGGGAGGGTGGGATCTCAGGTGCCAAAATTTCTTGGGCTGGCCTTGGCTGTAACCATGCCAATTCCACAAATCAAAGCAGTCAAGTGTGCATATATAGGGTAAGACTGTATTGAAAACTGTCCTAACATCTGAACAATTAAAACACAGCAGCAGCAATAGGACCAGACTCTGAAGGAGGTGTGTGTGTGTGTGTGTGTGTGTGTGTGTGTGTGTGTGTATAAGGCCAAAGTTTGGCCAAACAAGCCTATGGTCAAGAATTCTTGGGTCATGGAGGAGCCCTGTGTCTTAGCCCCTGCAATGCATCTTCCTACCTCCTGTGTCCCGACAGTGACAGACAGGATATGCTGTGAGGTGGGTGCTCTCTTCTCAAGCTGATCTTGATCAATGGGCAGAATCACCCGGGAAGAGACTCTCCTTTGACTCTCCTGGCCCCAGGTCAGTTGAGTCAGTTCTTTTCCTTGCCCCCTGACCTAACCCAAGACAAATGTAGGCATTTAAGAGCCATGCAGCCAAGCACCCACTGCAAATGTTCATTCATTCCCTGCAGCTGAGTTCCGTTGAGCTGAGGGCTCAGGGCTTCCTTTGCAGCTCTTCCTTGCTCTGTGGACAGGGAATGTAGGAAAAACCTCAGAATCCACAGGGGAAAAGCACAGGGGAGTGAGGGCTGCAGCTATTACTCAACACAGGCCCAAATGCATTATAATGCGCTATTGGCTGCAAGACGGAAAATTATTCCCCTTTGAAATGGTATTCATCCAGCTCCAGAGGCATACATTGTAAAATAATCATAATAAGTAACACAAGTTTCCCTGGGGGGTTATACCTTGGTGTGATTTAATCCTTAAATTTGTTTTGCTTTTATCCCCAGGAGGAAAGAGATTTCAGCTGCAAAGTATTCCTCCCAGAAATGTCAGGCAACATGGCACATTGGCTGCTTGCACCTGGGTATCTACTTGCAAAGGTCTGGTCAGGTGGCAGGCATTGGTGGGAGGCACCAGGAAGTCACATCCCAAGGGAGACTGGCAGCCCAGTCAAGGGGCCTCAAGGCTGCCTAGCACACAAGCAGAGGGCTCACAACAGTGCCTCCCACAACCTGCTTCCAGACAGAGAACATGAAGGATAAAGAAGCAATGGCTGGGCCATTTGAGGGGAAAAGGCTAGGGCCAAGGATTTGGCCAAGCATCCTGGGGTCACTCTTGATCCCTGCAGCACGGAGCAGAGATAGCCTGCAATCCCCATTATGTGAGGATTCAGGCTGTGGGCACACAGCCCACAGACCCCAGCCCACAGACCCTCCAAGTGTCCCTATTTTCCAGGGACGTCACTGATTTTGAGAAGCCATCCCGGTTTCTGATCTGATCCCAGAATGTCCCACTTTTCCTTAAGATGTCCCTATTTTGATTGGAGAAATGTTGGAGGGTATGAGCTCAATCACTGAGACCATCTGCAGGAGCATTGCTGGTTGTTCCCCAAGTTGGCGAGGCTCGTTTGACAACAAGAAGAAATTGAGCCTTTAGTGTCATTGGCCCAGTCCCACGCAGTGTCCCCCCCCCCGGGGTACTCAAGGGTAACGCAGTACCACATACCCTCCAAAATTTCTCCGATGAAAATAGGGACATTCCATTCCATAATGATAATTTTACTATTTATACCTCACACATCTTACTGGGTTGCCCCAGCTACTCTGGGCAGCTGTCAGCATAAATAGAAACATAATAAAACATTAAACATTAAAAGAACATTCCCTATACAGGATTGCCTTCAGATGGCTCGGGGGTCAGATAACTCCATACGCTCCAACATTTCTCCAGTGAAAATAGGGACTTCCTAAGGAAAAGTGGGACATTCTGGGATCAAATCAGAAACTGTGATGGCTTCTCTAAATCAGGGATGTCCCTGGAAAATAGGGACACTTGGAGGGTCTGGCACCAGCGTTACAGCGAGGGAAAACCAAGCATGAAATGTACACCAAATGAAGCCCCTCCCCAGTGTGCACAACCTGTAAATGCACCTTTTTCAAGACTCAAAGCAGCTTACACAAATTAAAACTACACAGATAAAATAGAAAAAGCTAAAAACATATAAATGGTAAGTTAAAAAGCAATTAAACCCTAGTAGAATTAAAACAACATTAAAAAACTCCCAACTCTATTAAAACACAATAGTTCAAAACAGCACAACACACTTAAAAACTGTTTCAAAACAATCAGTTCCCAATGGCCTGTTGGAATAAGACAGTCTTCACCTGCCAGTCGAAGAACAACAAGGAGCGAACCAGTCTAACTTTGGAAGGAAGGGAGCAGCTACTGAGAAGGCCCTGTTGGAAAACGAAGAGAATATCTGACTGTCTCAAACTGAAGAGAAACCAAAGAGCAGCAAAGGATGTTGATAGCACAAAAGGCACTGTTACAATATCCTGCCTTCACCCAGCAAGAAAAGGGTGGGGGGAGGAACCTGATTGCACATGTGGTGGGGAGAAGGAGATGGAGGCTGCCTGCCTGAACATCTCCTTCTCCCCACTTCTGCTTGCCACCCGACTCCCTCACTTCCCTCATTGCAAGGGGAAATTGTGGGGGGGATAATTGCGCAAGAGCTCTAATCAACTTCAGTTGCACCACCTGATGTGATCGAATCCCACCCAAGAAGAATGACAGTCTGGAAGTGCCCTGAGGCAGGTGTTAGGGGGCAGCAGCGGGTGAGGTTTTTGAGCAGAACTAAAAGAAGGAATGTCCGACCAACAACAAGGGCAATGCCAGCTTAATCAGGAGCAAGACCAATTGGAAAAGGGCTTCCGGTAGCCTCACCCTCACCCTAACTCTGGGCCAAGGCGAGTTTAAGCATGGTTCAAGTTATTCTCACCTTGCCTGCAGCAGGTGAGGGCAGCTGCTGAGAAGTCAGCCAGGGGAGCAGGACATGCAGGGAGGCCCAGCCTGCCCCATCATGCCAGCCAGCTGCCAGTGGGGTTTTGTAGAAGGTGAAATGCTTCGCACCCAATCTCCAGGCTGTTCCTCACACAGAAGGAAGAGAAGGAGGAGGTTCTCCATTCAGCAGCCCCTGGTGCCAGGAGCTGGCAGCTGTCTGGCCCAAGGCCAGTGGCCTAGTCCTTGAGGAAGACTCTGTGCAGTGGCCACTCCCTGGTACCTGAGAGCCAGTGTGGTGTAGGGGTTAAGAGCGCTAGACTCGTAATCTGGGGAACTGGGTTCGCGTCTCCGCTCCTCCACATGCAGCTGCTGGGTGACCTTCGGCCAGTCACACTTCTTTGAAGTCTCTCAGCCCCACTCACCTCACAGAGTGTTTGTTGTGGGGGAGGAAGGGAATGTTAGCTGCTTTGAGACTCCTTCGGGTAGTGATAAAGTGGAATATCAAATCCAAACTCCTCCTCCTCCTCCTCTTCTTCTTCTTCTTCTTCTTCTTCTACCTCCTCAAGAGGAGATGATATAAAATCCAGTTGCTTCTTGCATTTCAAAGCATCTGTGTCTTCTGCAGCTCATCCCTAGACGCAAATATCTCAGCAGGTATTGCAGAACAGAATATCGGCTCACGATCAGGAGAAGAGGATTTATGGCCTGCTAAAGTCCATTTTGACCAGAAGCTGGAGGCTTCATCAGCAATCTACATTCAAGGTCTTCTTATACCATAATAAGCAGACATGGTTTCGCCCAAAGGATCTTGGGAACTGTAGTTTGCTATGGGGGCTAAGAGACCCCTGTTCCCCTCACAGAGCTACAAAGCAACCCCTCTTTCCAGGGAACTCTGGGAAGGAATCAGGGACTCCTAACAACTCTCAGCACTTTCAGCTACAAGCAGCATCAGAGCTGTGAGCCTGAAGGTGTTGCCACGCCCTAGAGCAAGTGTGTATGCATGGAACTTTTGGCCCTCCAGCTGAACTACAACTCCCATCAGCCACAACAAGCAAGAGACAGTGGGAGCTGTTATTCAGCGACATCCAGAAGACAAAGGTTCCTCATATCCAGCCTTAGAGCATGGCCCACAGGGAATGGCGTTGTGTCATGGTGACAAGATGACAACGTATTGAAAAGAGCTCTCTGGCTCCATGGCCTGCTCCTCTGCCTTGCCTTGAAATGGCCAGAAAATGATAAGCTGTTTCAGACAGAAGGAGCAGGGCCCCTGCTGCCAGTACCCCATCCAACACAAATAGCTCGTGCAAGGAGAAACCACCTGGGCCTTGGTCAGGTTTTGGACTGATGGCCTCAGCCAGTCTCTCAGTTTCCTAATATGTTCGGTGAGATGGAGGAGCAGGAGATTTAATTAGGGCCAGGTGAGATATTTATTTATTTATTAAAATAATTTCTATACCCCTATATTAGAAAACAAATATCAAAGTGGTTTACAGCAATAAAACTGTACAATAAAATCATTAAAATGTGAAAACAGTTTAATATACCTAAAGAAGTTTTAAAAAGATATCAGTTGTGTTGGCTAGATTTGGATGAGTAGGAGAGGATATTTTATTTATTAATTATCCTTCCTCTTCTTGCTTGTGTAAGAATGCAGATAACTATTTTAGCAGAGAAAATTCACCACCCATGTGCAGTTTATCTCTGGAAGCTTTTAGAGACAAGGTTATGTAACCTTCTAGAACAATTATGATATCCTAGGATGCTTAGGCAGACTTGGACCATCTCACTTCTATGTTTCCCTCTTACCAAATAAATGTCTCTGAGACTGTTTAAGTAAACAAACAAACAAAATATTTATAAGGTTTACTCACATCAAAAGATTTGCCAGGATTCAACAGATACAGTGATGAAAATCAGGCAGGCAATACTGTAATCCTTAAAAGTTACAAAAGTCCAGAGTCCTGTTCAAAATGGTGTGTGCTCTCTGACAATCTACTCCATTGTGGGTAAGAAAAAGAGTGTGCAGTGACAGGAAGAAGATCCCGCCACAAATGTTTAGATGATATGACATCATAGAGTCTCCTGTTTGCGACTCTAGCAATCATGCACCTGTGATTTGGCTGCAGATCCTTCCACAAATTAACCGTTGCAGAAGGCCATGTTCTTTATTGCCCACCTAGACCTGGTGGAATAGAAAAGTTTTCAGCATGTGTTTGCACAGAAGGTGCCCACTGAATCTCCAGTGGCAGAGAGTTGCACAGGACTGAGCCAATGGCACTAAAGGCTTGGCTTGTTGCCAAATCAGCCTCAACCAACTCGGGGAATGGCCAGCGATGCTCCTGCAGGTGATCTCAGTGACTGAACTGAGATACAAGGTGATTCCTGAGATTCCCTGGACCTAAGTTGTTAAGGGTTTTGTAAATTAATACAAGGACTTTGAACCTGGCTCAGTGGTAAGCGGGCAGCAAGTGCAGCCAGGGATGCTTAGATTTTGATGCAGCCACATCATGTATGTGTTGCCACCTTCTTCTGCAGACACAGAGACCCAACTGGGCCACCCAGAGGTTCTTCCATGGACCCAACCTCTTCTTGGCATTGTGGAATCCTGAGCAGCAGCAGCAGCCACCACTGCCTCATTTCTCACCACAGAAGTCCTTATTACTTGCATCTCTTCATGGAACATAAATTAGGGGCACGGGCTGAAAGGGAGATGCAGCCTGGCTGCCTGGCTTAATCAGCGCCGGCATCTCCAACTCCTTCCCGCTACCCTGGCAAGGCGGCCGAGGGAGGCAGCAGCTGCCAGGAGGAATCTGCTCAAGATCAGAGGCAAAGCTTTGTATTAAACTGTATTTCTTCCAGTCAGATGCTCCCTGCGCATAACTCAGCTTGGCACATAACTCAGCGTGCTCCGTGTCAAATTCCTGCATTCGTCCCAGGATCCCAACCAACACTGTCAGCTACCATTCGTGAAAACGCGAGCAGACAATAAGGGATGCTGAAAAGGAATTTGAGGAGCATATTGATAGAAACATAAAGACCACCACCAAAGTTCTTTAAATGCATTAGGAGCAGGAGATCATCTAGGGAGGTGGTCGAGCCCTTGGATGACAAAGGAGTCAAAGGTGTGCTAAAGGAGGATATGGAGATTAAAGAGAAGCTGAATGAATTATGTCAGGGAACTGCCATCGGAAAGGCAGGAGGTGGAGGGTCTCTCAGAAGTCAGGAGAGACTCAGCAGCAGAGGAGGGCACCAGCAGGGGGAGAGTGGGAGATCAGAGAGAGAGAGAAACGAAGGAATGGCTCAGGGAGTCTTCCAGCGATAACAGCGGAGAAGTCTCAGGTCCTCCCATGGGTACACCCACTCCTCGCCGGAAACTGTCGCGCCGAGAATCCAGACGACGCGTTTCCGTCAAGGAGCTTTTATGCTGGAGTAGATTCCGTAAACGCCCACTGTCGGATTCTGCCAGCGATTGAAGGAGCCACGCTTAAGGGCTCCGCTAAAGACAGAGTCTTGCTAAGCTGAGCAAACTCTGAGGGACTAAGCTTTTACGCACAAGCAGCTCATCATCCCATCACAGCAATCCGACAGTCTCTGAAAGCCGCTTGTGCAAGGAGAGGCATCATGAGCAACCCAGCCGGAGCCGGAGACGCAGGAGGAGCTGGAGCTGGTCCAAGCCTGGAAGAAAGGTACAGGATGTTGGAGGTCCAGCTAGCGCTGCAAACGGCTAGGCTCGAGGAGAGGAGGGCTCAGGATGCAGAAAAGGGGAAAGCCACCCCACTCACGAGGAAGGTGCCAGGATTGGTGCAGAAGTTTGGGGGGGGGGATCCCAGGAACTATCAAGCCTTTAGAACAGAGATGCAATATGCCCTCAATCTGCAATTTGATGACTTTCCTGATGAGGAATCGAGGGTAGCGTTTGTGATTGGCCATCTCGAAGGAGGGGCGAAGGACTGGGTGAGACCCCTGATGGCAGCTAATAATGACGCCCTAAAGGACTTGAGGAAGTTTTTTCGCGCCATGGATCTGATGTTTTCCAGCGAGATTGAACAGGGAGTGGTGCGCAGACAGTTAATGGGGTGTAAACAGGGGAGCCGATCTGTACGTGAGTACTGGACTGAGTTCACCATGTTGATCCGTAAATTGGGATGGGAATTGTCGGCGGAACCCATACAAATGCTCTTCGAAGGGCTATCTTCGGCGGTGAAGGACGAACTTTCCCGGGTGCCCAGGGCGGAGTCTATGGACCAGCTGACTAAATCAGCGCTGGCCATAGGAGCACGCCAGGAGGCGAGAGCTTTGGAGAAGCGGGAAGGGAAGGGGGAACATTGGAGGGATTTCCGCATTCCAGAGATTCCCGAGCAGCATTCTCCGCCAGTAGAGCCGATGGAAATTGGAACAGCGCGCGCGCAGTTTCAAACCCTAGTGAAGGGCGGAAGAAGGAGGGAAAGAGCGCCAAGAAATGTTTTCTCTGCCAACAGCCAGGTCACTTTGCCAGAGTCTGCCCACAAAGAAAGGAATGGCAAGGGATGGCGGGAGCTGTTGGGGGGGAGGAGGAGGGAGTTAAGGAGCAAGTAAAAGCCAACGCCTGGCTGCCACCATCGGGGCACAGCAGCCAGGCCAAAGAGCAGTGAATGTGCCCACGCCGGAACCACCAAGACCAGCGCTTGTAATAGAGGTGTCGCTAGAGCTGCCAAATGGACACCCACTAAACATAAAGGCGCTATTGGACTCAGGCAGCTCCTGTAATTTTATGAGTAAGGAGTTTGCAGCCGAACACCAGATACAGACTATCCCTTTAAGTAACCCTTTGCAGGTGACCACGATTGATGGGAGGGCGCTGTTGGGAGGGGAAGTTAACCAGCAGACTGTCCCAATGATAATGAGGGTGGCAAGACACACAGAACTGATAGCGTTTAATGTGGCCACCTTGGGAGGAGCACCCATTATTTTGGGAATGAGCTGGCTAGCACTGCATGATCCGCTAGTGGGATGGCACCAGCGGGTAGTTTCCTTTGGGTCAGCGCATTGCCTGGCACACTGCAAGGAAGGGGAAGCCCAAGTAAAAACCCAGGCTACGCTAGCAGGGATGGAAATAACAGATAAAGGGGAGGTACCACGACAATACGCCGACCTGATTAACGTCTTCAGCGAAAGAGAAGCAGATAAACTGCCCCCGCACAGACCCTTTGACTGTCAAATTAACTTACTCCCAGGAGCACAATTGCCAGTGGGCAAGCTGTATGCAATGTCAGACAGGGAGATGCAGGAGTTAAGGGAGTTCATTGACAAGAATCTCAAGTGAGGTTTCATCAGAGAGTCACGAGCGGTGGGGGGCAGCCCAGTGTTCTTTGTGGACAAAAAAAATACTAATAAACCCAGATTGGTCGTGGACTTCCGGGCCCTAAATGCAGTGTCAGAACCAGTGACTTTCCCCATGCCCAGAATCGATGACATTTTGACCCGGGTGAGGAAAGGGAAAATTTTTACCAAGCTGGACCTAAGGGGGGCGTATAACCTGATACGTATGAGAAAGGGAGATGAGTGGAAAACCACTATGTTCACCCCCTTGGGAGCCTTTGAGTACCTCGTTATGCCCTTCGGTCTACAGGTGGGCTCGGCCTGTTTTCAATCGTTCATGAATCATGTCCTGGGACCATTGCTCTACAAGAACTGTGTAGCGTTCTTAGATGACGTCCTGGTGTACTCAGAGAATTAGGAGCAGCATGTGCGAGACGTAAGAGAGGTACTGAGCAGACTGCAAGAAAACCAGCTGTGGGTGAAGCTGGAGAAATGTCAGTTTCATACCAGAGAGGTGGAATTCCTGGGGTACCGGTTGTCAGACAAGGGATTGGCCATGGATCCTAGCAAGGTTCAAGCGGTACTGGAATGGAAGACACCGAAAACTAAGAAGGACGTGCAAAGGTTCCTGGGCTTCGGAAACTTCTATCGGAAGTTCATCAAGAACTTTTCCCACTTAACGGCGCCCATCACTGATTGTCTCAGCAGCAAGAAGAAATTTGTCTGGACGGAAGAGGCGCAGCGAGCGTTCGAAAGGTTAAAGAAGGCGTTTGCGTCGGAAGAACAACTTTTGCACGTGGATCTACAGCAACCAATGAGAGTGGAGACTGACGCCTCAGACCGAGCGGTGGGGGCCGTGCTTCTACAGCCGGGAAAAGATACGTCGGAATGGAGACCGTGTGCCTTCTTCTCGCGGAAGTTGAACAAATCCGAGAGGAACTACACCGTATACGACCGAGAACTGCTCGCCATTCATGAAGCGTTTTGGAGATGGCGACACTTGCTGATTGGGGCGCAGCACAAGGTCCAAGTGCGGACCGACCACAAAAATCTGGAATACTGGAGAACTGCCCGAGTACTGAACCAGAGACAAGTGAGATGGGCCCAGGAGTTCTCCAAATTTCATTTTGAAATTCGTTACGTACCAGGACCGGAGAACGTCAGGGCGGACGCTCTCTCTCGAAAACCTGAGTATTTAGAGGGGGAGGGAGTGCCTGAGGAAAGGCATATCATCCCCGAGGACCACTGGGTGTGTGGGGCGGCATTGGTGGGGCAAAGAGAACTGGTAGAGGGTACCGAGAACGATGAATACGCCCAAGAGAAACTCAGAGAACTCAGGGGGACAGGGGAGAACACAAGGGGGTTTGAGGAAAAGAACGGGGCGTTGTATTACAAAGGGGCACTGTACATACCCGATGGGGAACTGAGGGGCAGAGTGCTCAAGCAGTTAAACGACAGCCCCACAGCGGGGCACTTCGGGCAGCACAAAACCATGTGGTTGGTTACCAGGGAGTTTTGGTGGCCCAAGGTGAGGGAAGACGTACGGGAATATGTTAGGGGGTGCGACAGGTGCCAGCGAGCGAAAGGGGAGAGGCTGGCACCAGCGGGGCTATTGGAACCCTTACCCACACCGGAAAGGCCATGGGAGGCAGTATCCATAGATTTTATGACGGATCTGCCCAAATCCAAAGGGAAAACAGCTGTCATGGTGGTGGTGGACCTATTAACTAAGATGTGCCATTTTATAGCCTGTTCACACGCGGTCACAGCGGAAGAAACCGCCAAGTTGTTTGTAAAGCATATTTTCAGGTTTCATGGCGCCCCCTTGAGGGTGGTCTCCGACAGAGGGAAACAATTTACTTCCAGGTTCTGGAGGAAGCTCATGAGCTTACTGCATGTAGAAGTCAATTTTTCAACTGCCCGGCACCCAGAAACAAATGGGCAGGCGGAAAGGGCAAACGGGATTTTACAACAATACCTGAGGTGTTATGTAAATGACAGAGAAAATGATTGGGTAGATAAGTTGGCCCTGGCAGAATTTGCCTACAACAACGCAGAGAATGTGTCCACAGGGATAAGTCCCTTCCTGGCCAATTATGGGTGTCATCCCAGGGCATTTCCAGGAGAAGGAGGGGAGAGATGGAGTGTCCCGGCTGCGGAACACTTTGTTGAAGAGATGGAAGCGATCCACCGGCAACTCCAACTTAACTTAGAGAGGGCCAAGGAAGAATACAAGAAGCAAGCAGACAGAAGCAGAAGGGAAGGTGAAACCATAAGGGTGGGGGACAGGGTGTGGCTATCCACCCAAGGACTGCCGTTCAAGGGAGGGTGTAAGAAATTGAGACCCAAACGGATGGGACCCTTTGAGGTCATACAACAGGTCAACCCGGTAGCATTCAAACTCAGATTGCCCAACCACATGAAACTGCACCCAGTATTTCACAGGTCTCTACTGTCGCCATACCGAGAGGGGCGAGAGTGCGGGGAACGTGAGAGGGGGGTTACTCAAACACCGGTCATAGAAGAAAGGGAAAGCAACATGCATGTGGCAGAAATCATTGATTCCAGGTGGAAAGGGAATCAGGTGGAGTATTTGGTAGAATGGGAAGGGGAAGCGGAGTTGGAAAACACATGGGTGCCGGCAGAGGAGGTCAATGACGAGGTTTTAATAGAAACGTTTCATCAACGGTTTCCAAGGAAACCTCAGCCCGTGGGACGGTTCAGGAGGGAACACTTCGGCACCACCGATGAGGAAGAGGAGTTTGAAGGGTTCCCAGAATCAGGGCTGGAAGAGGGAATAGACTCCGATGAGGAAGAGGACACAGGGAGAAGAGACGGGAGGCAGTGGAGAGAAGTGTTTGAGTCCTCTGATGATGAGGAGTGTTCTTTCCAGGGTTTTCCATCCTCACCGCCAGCAGGGGAAGGGGCGGGAGGGGGTGAAGGGGGCCCTGGAGGGGAGGTGGATGTCAGGGAACTGCCATCGGAAAGGCAGGAGGTGGAGGGTCTCTCAGAAGTCAGGAGAGACTCAGCAGCGGAGGAGGGCACCAGCAGGGGGAGAGTGGGAGATCAGAGAGAGAGAGAAACGAAGGAATGGCTCAGGGAGTCTTCCAGCGATAACAGCGGAGAAGTCTCAGGTCCTCCCATGGGTACACCCACTCCTCGCCGGAAACTGTCGCGCCGAGAATCCAGACGACGCGTTTCCGTCAAGGAGCTTTTATGCTGGAGTAGATTCCGTAAACGCCCACTGTCGGATTCTGCCAGCGATTGAAGGAGCCACGCTTAAGGGCTCCGCTAAAGACAGAGTCTTGCTAAGCTGAGCAAACTCTGAGGGACTAAGCTTTTACGCACAAGCAGCTCATCATCCCATCACAAATTATTTGCCCCTGTCTTCACAGTGGAAGAGGTAAAGGAGAACCCTGTTTTTGAACGGACTTTTGCAGAAAGGGAGTCTGAGGAACTGAGGCAGATACTGGTGACAAGAAAAGACGTTCTAAGCCTTACTGATGAATTAAAAACTGAAAAAATCACTGGGTCCTGATGACATCATTCCCAGAGAACTCAATGTGAAATTGCTGGTCTGCTAACAGAAAATATGTAACTTGTCTCTAAGATCAGCCTCCATACTGAGGAACTTGAAAATGGTCAGTGAAATACACATTTTATAAAATGGTTACAGGAGGGATCTGTGCATTTATAGGCCAGTTAGCTTAATGGCTGTCCAAGGAAAGCCTGTGGGAAGCATTGCCACTGAATCTTCTAGATGTCTTTGAGAGTGTCAACAGACATATACACGGGTAGAGATCCAGTTGACATTGTGTACTTGGACCTTCAAAAGGCTTTTGATAGAGTACCTCACCAAAGACCCCTGAATAAGTGTAGCAGCCATGGAATAAAATGAGAGGCCCTCATAAAATGAATAAAATGAGCAGAGTATCAGTTCTCCCAAAACAGGGAAATAGGAAGTAGAGATCCAATTCCTTTGGGACATCTAGTTGGCTGCTGTGAAGACAAGATGGTGGACCGGAACGTATTCAGAGAGGGTGACCAAGATGATCAAGGGTCTGGAAACTAAGCTGTATGAGGAATGGTTGAGGGAGTTGGGGATTTTGCCTGTAGAAGACTAAGAATGGGTATGATAGCCATCTTTAAATATCTAAAGGGCTGTCCCATGGAAGATGAAGCAAGCTTTTTTCTGCTGCTCCAGCGGGTAGGACCTGAATCAATGGATTCAAATACAATAAAGGTGATTCCAATTGAACATTAGGAAGAACTTTCTGATGGTAAGAGCTGTTTGACAGTGAAACGGACTCTCTTGAAGTCCCTCGGTGGACTCTCTTTCATGGGAGGTTTTCAAACAGAAGATGGATGGCCATCTGTCAGATATTCTTTAGCTGTGATTCCTGCATTGCAGGGGGTTGGAGTAGATGACCCTTGGGATACCATCCACAATTCTACAAATCTATTACACACACAAAAAAACTCTTATTAAAATATCTACTTGCTGTGCTAGGAGGTGGTCTGAGGACCGATTCAAAAGCCTTGTTCTCCTTCTCCTTCTCCTGCCCTGTGGGGGCAGCCGTCATTTTGTCTGGTCCAAGTCCTTGGGACAGACATACCCAGGGGCATTTGCAGTCCCATTTTGGACACGTATAGGGGAGGGAGGGGGTTGTGGAGACTACCACTCTCCACTTGCTTGGAGCAGCTCTCCCTTGAAAAACAAGAAGGGTTATTTGTTGAAGGCAGCCCTCAGACCACCTCCTAACACTGTACATTTCCAGAGAAGTGTGAAATCTGAAAGGGAACTACATACTAATATGCACATCACTCCAGGAGGTACAGATTAGACCGGCGAGATTCAGAACATGCACACATTGAATTCCCGGAGCATCCCTAGTTTATGAAGAATAACTCACGCCAGATGAACTTCATCACCCTTTTTGTTTTTACTTGGCTGCATTCTTTTTCCTTCCTGTCAAATCTGCAGATGACACGAAGCTGGGAGGGATAGCTCAGGCCACGGAAGGCAGAATCAAGATTCAAAACAATATTGACAGGCTGGAATATTGTAGCAAAAACCAACCAGATGAAATTCAGCAGAGATAAATCCTGTAAAGTCCTGCGTTTAGGTGCCAAGAATCAAAGGCACAAGTATAGGATGAGGAAGGAGCAGCAGCAGCAGCAGGAGCACATGTGAAAAGGTAATCTGAGTGCTTTTGTGGACCACAAGCTGAAAATGAGCCAACGCTACAATGTGATACAGCTGTAAAGGAGGAGGAAAAAAAGGCTAATGTCATCTTGGGTTACGTGAACAGAAACAGGAGGAAATCAATGTTGTTTTCTTCTGATCAGTCTCAGCACAAGCATTTATTCTTGCCAGATGGGATGATTTGTCCTGCTTCTCTTCCTATGGATTCTTCTGAACCTCCAGAGCAGATCTTGGGGAGGCTTGGAGGGGAGCCGAGGGTGAGAAAGCCTTGCTGCAGTAATGGGAGTCCTTGCACTCTCTTTTTATTTTTGGACTGCTCTTTTGTGCAAGCATGGTAGATCACAAAAGGTGTATGTGCACATGTAAACAACTACCCATGGATCTCAGCTTTCCTGACTTGGAGCAACACACACACACAAATCTGCTGTTTTGTGCAAATCTGGTAGATTGAGAAATTTGTATTTTTTTAAAAAATAAATAAACAAAGGTGGATGCTTACAGGTAAACAAATAGGTGATTTCCTGCTGATTTCCTGCAAGATCTTGCAAGATCTCATCAAAGTCTTGCTAGATGTCTAGGAGAGCAAAATACCTATTGAGATTTGGGAGAGATCTTGCAAGCTCTTTGAGGGACCAGTGCCAGCATTGCTGCAATGCCACTGGCAGGTGGCTAAGTGGTGGTGAGTGTCCCACTGGTAGTGTTGTTGTGTGGTAGAGCAGGGTGGTACTTCCTGTTTTGCCTCAAGTGGCAAAATGGGACGTACCAGCCCTGACCTCAGGATTCCAGAACTAATAGCTGTCAATCTAAAGGGAAGGAAGGCAAGGACCCACAGTCCAGGTGGGGCTTGCTAGCTTGGGGAGGAGTTGCCTGATTCCTCAGCAGGAGTAGGCTCAGGGCAGGTGAAGCTCACATGCCTCGCCAACCCCAGAAGCTATAACAGAAAAGCCGTCCTGGCCAGGCCTGCATCCAATCATGGCTTTCTTCCTTTGGTAATTTAATCAGGGGATGCAACTCTTTAAATGGTATAATAGAGTTGCTGAATCATGAACTCTGTACATGCACAGAGGCTATACCCCTGAGTGAGTCCCACAGTTTACACTTCTTCATGAAATGTTGACTCTTCCAACGTTTTATTTCATTGGATGGTCACAAGTTCCAATGTTATGGGTGGGCACTTTTTTCTGTCCACTTTCTCCCTGCCATGTATAATTTTATAAACTTCTATCATGCTGCCTATTACTCACTTTTTCTCTAAATGAGAAAGTATCAGATGCTGGAACCTTCCTTCTTAAGGGAGTCAGTCCATTCCCTTGATCATTCTGCTTGACCTTTTAGGCCCCTTTCCCCTCTACAATTCTATGGCTCTATGGTTCCATAGGAGCAAAGACAGGAGCACTCCTGGTTCACTGGGTTCCACCATGGCTATGGAAGCAGCTTTGCATGTGAGGGAGAAAGGATATTTGTTTTGTCCCTGGACTGGCACAGATGCCCAAAGCTGCTTGCTGTGGCATCAGCCATCCAAACCTGGGGGCATCCATCTACTCCTCATTGGACCATATTGGCAAAGGTGTCAAGCAGGGCGTTGCGGGGGGGGGGGGGGGAGTCATGAAGCTAACTCTGGCTTCCCTTCTTGCTTCACTAATGAATATTCATGACTGAGGCAATCTGTACTAGCCAGACTCTCTCCTCGCCCTTCCCTCTCACCCTCCCCCTGACGTGAAGTATTAGTTCTGTGTGATGCTATATTTAATGTAGATCTGTTTTAGCAAATTGACTTTAAATGTGTATTGAGAGAGAGAGAAAGAGAGAGAGAAAGCTCAAGGAGAGAGGCAGAAGGCTGTGTAAGGTAGCACATGCAAAAGCCATGTGGGGTGGGGGTGGGGGCAGGAAAAACAGCTCCCCCTTCTCACTAGTGTCCCTGTTATCTCGCAGCAGAGCGGGTGAGTATTGCACATGGCACCGCTCTGCAAGGGAGACCAGCTCAGCCAGGAAATAAGCATTCTCACAAAAACACCTGCCCCCCACCCCAGTTTACAATGGCAGAAAGACCCCTTTGAAAATCAAACAAACAGCTCACATTCAAAATCCCTTAGGAGTCTAAATTCTAACTTCAAACGTGTCGAAATCTCTTTGTCTCTCAAGGAAGGTTTGTTCTGCTGTCTGAAGGGGTAGTGGGTTCAATTCCAGGGTGAAGCAAATTCTTCAAGGGGTTTGCTGCAGTGGTTCATCACAGACAATCATACAATGGTACAGTTGGAAAGGATCATGAGGACATCTAGTCCAACCCGGGCTAAACATACCCAACTCCCTCAACTGTTCCTCATAAGGCTTGGTTTCCAGTCCCATGCTCACCTTCCTCTGCACATTTTCCAGCTTGTTGATATCCTTCTTAAACTGTGGTGCCCAGAACTGGACAAGGACTTCAGGTGGGGTCTGCCCAAGGGGAAAATAGAGTGGGACTGTTTCTTCTCCTCCATGAACTTGTCCAGTCCTCTTTTAAAGTCATCCAGTCTGATGATCAGCACTGCCTCCTGTGGGATAGAGTTCCAGAGTTTAACTGTGCACTGCTAGTGGATCCCCTCCCGTTCCCTCTCTGGTGAATGGCTGGCAGAGCCTATCAAAGGCTGTGCTTCAGATCTGTGTCCACCCAGGTTCCTTTCACCAGTCCACCAAGGGAGCTGTTCCAGAAACTGAGCCATTGGCATGAGACAGAGACCTGAGGAAATGGCTCTAGGCCTGCTGAACGGTGCCATGTCCCGAGTGACACCCCCGAGTGACACCCCCTCCGTTGCTGCCTGGGGCTGGGCCAGGCGGCCACCCAGACTGTGGTGGGGCAGCCTGCTGCATTCCCCGCTGGCAGGCTGGCTGCCTCCACCAGTTTGCCAGGCAGGCGCTGCCAGACACCCACTCTGCTCCTTCCCTTCTCCTGCTGCTCTATGACAAGCTGCTCAAAGCCCCATGGAGAGGAAACACTCCTCATTTACAAATATGTAAATGGTTTTTTCTCTTTTCTGTTATGCAAATGGAAGAAATCATAGGCTGCTAATTAGGGTCAAAGGAATGGTACATGCAAATTAGAGAAACTGATCTCCCCCCCCCCCCATTCCCTGTTCTTGGAGGACTGCTGGCCTCTTGGGTCTCCCTTCCACAGTGCAGCTCTAGCTGTTTCCTAGGAGGGCATACCTGTCTGTGGGCCTCCCTGATGGCTGGATCCAAGGGTCCAGGACCTTTCTAACCCTGGTTCACTAAGTGACCAATCAGCAGCCCACAAGCAGGGAAAGCCCCTCCCTCTCCCGCTTGCTGCTCACCAGCAAACAGCTTCTTGTGTGGAGGGGTGTTTCTCATCAGTGCCCCCTGCCTCAGGTGCACGTTTTGCCAATAAAAGGCAGCAAAACCTCCCCCCACTGCGAAGTTCAGAGCAACCAGAGAGCAAATGGAGCTCTTTTTTTTTTTTTTTTTTTGCCAGAGGTTCCCCGCATACTTTCCAATCAATATATCTGTCACAAACAGGGCAGCCCTCAATATGTGGAATTTGACGATTCTGCAAAAATATCTATGATCCAATTAAATCACATTATTAAAAAGATGCTTTCTATTCCACAGGTATCGAGCCTTTTTTGACTGTACAGCAAAGCATGACTGTTTGTAACATCACCACAAGACGTGCTCTCCTGTAGAACTAGGAACCAGGTGGTATTTTCCATTTCATGAGCTGATCTGTCTCCTCAAGGAGGGGCAAAACAGTGACCTTCTGGGCAACCTCAAGATGGGACAAAGAGTTGTATTGGGATTTTCCTTTCCTGCTTCTGTTTTGATGCCTGTGTTTTCCCTTATGTTAATCTGCTGCCTACCTGGGAGGGGTCAGTGGAAGTGATGCTTCTTTCCCAGAGGAATGGGGCCAACATGGAGGAACTGCCAGTCTGTGGGTCCAGTTGGGCTAGCTAGGCCTCCGCTTTTGGCCAGCCACAGACAATCCAGGGGCTCTTGTAGTTCTTGAATTGCGGGGGTGGACTAGATCACCCCTGGGGTGCCTTCCAACTCTTCAATTCTATTATCCCTGCTCTCGTCCTCCCTTTGCAGATCCCTCTTCTCCCCAGCCGTCCGTGCCCCCCACAGTCAACATCTTGCTGCTTTAGAAGAAACATAGCATGCCACTGAATTCGCTCTTGCCAATTTCAAAAAATAAACAGATGACAGGCTTTTTGTATAAATAAATATTCCTTTACGATAAGCACAGTGTTAAAAGTAGGGGGCAATAAACTTCCAGGAGCCCCTTCTCCTGCTGGCATCTGCTCTGAGAGACAATGGCTTCAATACAAAGGAAGGTTTTGGCAGCTTAATTTATGATGGCATAAGTGTCCCCTAATAATAAATTGATTCAAAATGTAAACATAGCAGGAATATTTGAGGTCAGCAGCACCCACTGTTCTCATCCAGACACCCTTTTATATTGTATTTCTAGGCACAGGTCCACACTTTAAAGCTCCATGTTCCAGTGCTTTTGTTTTGTTTTTGTTTTTTTGCCCCAGTGCTTTCCCACGAAAACCTGCTCTTTACCACTGAATCGGAGCAAAAAAGCAAGCCAAGGAAAACCAGAATTTCCATTTGTTCTGATTCAGTGTTAAAGAGTGGGTTTTCCTGGAGAAAGTGGTGGGGCAAACAACAACAACAGGCTTGAAAGAGTGGAGGACTTCCGGGTTAGCGCGATCGGATAATGGCGGATTCCCTCCGAGCTCCGGAGGGAATCGGCTCTGCTGCAGACGGGTCTCATCGCGACGGCGACGCGGGGACCCTTAGAAACCGCAGGCGCGGAAGCCTGCAGACTTGGTGACTCGGTGGGCACCTCAAGTGCCCCCCGACCCACGAAGAGCCTTTTTAAAGGCTACGGAGAGGGTACGGAGAGTGGCGTGGTGCTGTGAGTAGACCGCTACTGCAGTGGAGCGAAGCCGCGAGCCATGGCCGGAGAGCGCTGACTTTTTTCCCTGAAATTTGGACTTGAAATAACCCGTGAGTAGAATGGAATTTGGACTCTAAAATTTTTATCTGTAAATTCGGTACGACTGGGGGATGTGCTAAAGGGAAGTCCGCACCCCCTCTATTTACAAAAGATTTAAAGCAAGGATCGGAGAACTAAGGTGGAGAGATCTTTTTTTTTTTTTTTTTGGTACGAGTTAAAAGACATTAATTCCACGAATTTGACAGAAGAAGATTTGTGCTGGAGAGTAAGAGTTGAACTTTAGAAGCTTTTGTCTAACCCCCCCCCCCGACCCGGGAGTGCCCCTGTGTGTGAGCTGGAGGAAAAGGAACAAGGAGTTTGACAGCTGTCAAAGGAGCTGTCAAATGGGCAGTTAAAGTTAAAAAATTTTATTGTTTAACATCTCTCTGGACTAAATTTGCTATATTTGAATTAAAGTGCTTGGGAACAAAGTAGTTACAAATAACAAAGCAACAGATTGTTGGGAAAGGACTATTAAGTAACTAGAATCCCCCTAGGGGAAACTTTGAAACATTACAATGGCTACAGATGGAAAATTACAGGCAGAGATAGAAAGAATGTTTCTTCTCGTGGGAATACTGCAAGAGCAAAGCATGGCTATGAACAAACAACTTATAACCTTGAACTCTAAAACAAGCAACCCTGCTGAATGCATAAAGGATCTGACTGAAACAAAATCTGCAGCTGAACCAGAGGAGACTTTTTTGGAACTGGAGGAGAGGGAAGAAGGAGTTAAGAAACTACAGGAGAGTACCAATCTGAAGCCTACACTGCTAGAACATAAAGAAGAAGATCTTGGGATTACCAATCTGCGAAAGATGCGAAAGTGGAAAGAGGAAGCCCATGGAACACTTGGAATACTGGAACTTAAAAGAAACAAGAAATATGATTGGGGCTTCCTCTTTGCGTATGGGAGATCAGTTGGCTTGTTGCAGCAGCTGTTACCAAGTATTTTGGATGGAAGAAAATCTGATGAGACTGTGCCAGAGCTCCTTCAAGAACTGAGGACCAACAAAGAGGGCTACCAACAAAACCGGCAGAGAGAGACTGACAGAGATTTGAAGGCCTCTGATGTGAGGAATCCAGGCTAAGAACTGTTTTGTGGACATTTATTTTGGGAAGGGACAGAAACCGGGGTAGGGAGGGAGGGGAGAACAGAATTTTAAAACTTTTATGACTTTTGTGTTTGGCTATTATGACCTACATTCAATATAAAAAGGGGGAAATTCGTGGAAGGGAATTTGGGTCGACCTTAGAAAAGGACTTAATATTTATAAGAAAATTGGACAAGTAAAATTTGGCCAAGTAATAAGAATTAATTTTGAAAATAACAATAATATGTTAAAGAAGAGAGATAAGAACCTGCTGAGCTAATTATTGGATTTGGGATGTATGAAGGGGGGGTGGGGGGAAGTCAGGGAGTGGGGTTAAGAAAGTAAGGTTATGAAATTATACATGTTTTGTTTTTGTTTTCATCTGTGTGTGTTTTTAAAATGTGAAAACCCAATAAAAATTACTTTTAAAAAAAAACAGGCTTGAAAGAGTGAACCTGTGCCTGCAAAACACAGGGCAAATGTTAAGTGTGGATGAGCTCTGCTAATATTTTGAAATAAAAACTGTCCAGGCTTTCTTACATTAGTTACGTTGCAGCTGGGGAAACCCCTCTCCCAATTCATGGGATCTCCTCGAATGACACCTGTCCTCTCTCAAACTCCCAGGCTGTGAAGAAGAGGGAGGGGGCAAATAAACAGAGAAGGGGCTCCCATGGGTCCCCTTCCCCACTTTTTTGACCTGGTCTACTAAAAGGTTCTGTGAGAGGCAGGCCCCTGGATCTCCCTCCCTAGAGAAGTCAGAATGGCTCCCTCTTTGTTATCCTTCTGCCCACAGGTGAGGACTGCTTTATTCTGACACACCTTTGGGAACTCATTTTCTTTTCTTTTAAGGAAAGGACATTTAATAGTTCTATTATCTGTTTTCTAATATATTAGGTTTTTTATTGTTTTGATTTTACTAGAGTTTAATTCCTTTTTAATGCTGATCTTTTCTATGTTTTTAGCTTTTTTTGTATTTTATTTATGTTGTTTTTAATTTGCGCAAGCCACCTCTAGTCTCTGGGGCTCTCCTTTTCCTTTCTCATCCTGCCCATGAAAGACGGAAAGGGGAAGATCTCTGCTCCAAGGTGACACAGAGGGCAACCCAAATATCAGGGAAGCCAGCTTCCTCCTCGCCCAATTGCATGGCTGCCTGTAAGCCACTCCTGGCTTCTCCATTTCTGAGAGGAGAAGGGATGTGTGTTGCTGTGTGACCACTATTACAGAGTCTCCTCCTCCGCCGCCTCCTCCCTGGAGACAAGGAGCAAGAAGGCCCGAGTAGGTTCTGGTTCTTTCCCCAACAGGCTGCCCTTTGACCTCTTGCCATTGAGGAGGGATCTCTCCTTTGTGGCAGTGCAACAGCTGGTTCATTTCGCATGCTAGGCGAGGGGAGGAGGCGTTGGGATGGCAAGCAGCTTGGAGGTGGGCCGATTCCATAAAGTCTGCCCCCCTCGGGAGGAAGGACGATGATCAGCCTTTCATGAGCAAATCATGAAATTAAGGATTCCAGGCACAACCTCTGTCCTGCCTACGGAGTGGTGAGGGGTCTGTGTGTGTGTATTTGTGTGCTTACAGATGGGCAAAGAGCAGCAGGGGCTTGAAGAGGGGGTCTCTCTGGGTCTCACTTGTCTGGTTACCTCCAATGAATCATGCAATTGTATAGCTGAAAGAGACCACGAGGGCCACTGAGTCCAACACTCTGCAACACAAGAATAACAGCTAAAGAATCTCTGTTTAAAGACCTCCAGGGAAGGTTAGTCCACCATCTTCCAAGGAAGTTCTATCAACATTTGAGGTCTTGTTTCAAGACTTTGTAGCTGTGGGGCTCTGGCACATTTTTTGTCTGGAATCTGTAACTCAAAGGGCTACCTTGGAGGTGGCTTCTTCTCCCTGCAGTGGATAAGAATTCGTCAGGGCCGGTAGTTCCACAGGTGTAGGTGGGCACTACCCAACAAGGTGTCCAAACAAAGAGGACAGTGCTACTAGAAGGCTACTGGATCCACAGGACATCTGCCCTGAGAGCTGTAGTACCCCCTCCAGCCACCTACTGTGGTGGTGCTGCAGAGCCCCAGAGATCAGGCCAGCAGCTCTGTATGCTTGCAAGGGACCCCAGGCTCTTCTCCCTCCTCAGTGAATTTTTCTGAGTGGCTGTCCTCCCACCCCCAAGGTTTAGCTAGTCCCTGGTTGAAGGGTTAAGAAGTGGATGCTGAGAGAGAAGGCCTTTGGGTGGGGGTAGGAGGCACCCAAATTTTGGAAGGGGGGGCTCCAGGCAAAGACCTTTTAATTTTTATCCCAGGCTTTTAAAAAGTGGTTTTAAAAAGTATTTAATGGTCTGAATTAATTCACAATAATTGCATCTTAATCTTTGCATCTCACTGTGATTTGAACGTGTGTCTTAGCTCTACTTGATGTTTTATGACTCTCTGTGCTATATTATTAGACTGTGGCTTAAGTTGGATGAGCTCTGCCCTGAGATGGCTGTTCGTAGGATTGTTATGCTGTTTATTGAAGCTCAATGGATTTGTGATTATAATTTGTTTCTTCAACTTTTAATCGCCCAGATAACTTTTTTGATGGGACATCTGACAAGTGCAAATATGTAAAGAAATATATGTCTCACCTATCTCCCACAGAGTTTGCGGCAGCCTGCCTGGCTCATCTTCTTCCCTGTTTTCTCTTCACAGGTGAGGCAGGTGAAGCTGAGAGAGAAAGAAGAAAGAAAGAAAGAAAGAAAGAAAGAAAGAAAGAAAGAAAGAAAGAAAGAAAGGCAGAGACAGAGATAGAGAGACGCCCTCAAAAGGGACAAACATGCCTAATTTTTTTTTATAAAATTCTGTCCATTAAAAAAAACCACACAAATGGTAAGAGCACTCAGCACTAAATCTCCTGGACCTCTATGCTTGCAACTTGACAGAGGTTAACCGGTATGATGGGGCTACCCTGTGAATGCAAATTTTATTCACATCTGCTAAAATGCAGAGTGGGGGGGGAGTTAATAGATTTTTAAAAATTCCCAATAGCTAATGTGGGTGGGTAGATATAACAAAGCAAACTCAGATGCACCTCATCCCATCAAGCAGCCTATGAATTGCTTTGGAGTGAGATGGGCTGTTTTCTGAAGCACTGAATTGGAGTCTGGATATAAAAGATGAAGAGGGATTTGTGTTGTGTACATTGAGGCAAAGGCCAGCTGTGTCCCTGAGCTCTGCCCTTTCTGGTAGCAGAGAGAACTTTGCAGCTGGAAAGGCCAGCTAAGATTAGCAGCACTGCCTGGGTGAAGAGACTTTGGTTCTACCCCTACGTCTTTTTCAAAGGATGAGACTAGGCGGTTGTTGTGGCCTGCCCTCTTTCCCCCCAAAATGGTTGCATGCTGGTTTAGATCCCAACTCTCAGCGAGCCTGACCCAAGTGTATGTTAGGTAAGCTGCTTTGTTAAATAACATTATCTGATTTCTAGTGGTGCGTCTGATGGAAAACAACATGGTAATTTTGGGATGCTGCTGATTAGATGAAAATGATATTGCATCAAAGTTGCTGCTGATTTATTATGGAAAAACGGCAAGCGGAGCGCAATTCTCCAC
Source organism: Podarcis cretensis (assembly GCF_951804945.1). Taxonomy (NCBI): domain Eukaryota; kingdom Metazoa; phylum Chordata; class Lepidosauria; order Squamata; family Lacertidae; genus Podarcis; species Podarcis cretensis. The sequence goes on from NC_137177.1 coordinate 37,194,481, forward strand.
TAGGATGCTTAATTAAAGCTCCCTCCATAAAAAAACCCCTGTATCCTCCAAGGCCCTGTATCTTTGCCGGGTGTGAAAAGAACAAAGGGTGATGGGTATCTTCTTTGTCAAAGTGCCACACGACATGTTTATTGCAGCCCATTCTCAACCCCTCAGTGCAAAAGCAGCTGCCCCACCACACACCCTCAAGGCTGTCCAGAGTGGACCAAGAGGACCTGGCAGCTGCACTGAGGGCATTTAGAGGGGGATGATGATGGGCTGCATGCCTTTATTGGTTCAAATGAGGAGATCCGGGAGGAGACTTGTCTGGGAAGAATAGGAAGCTGATGGGGGCCAGCATTTTTGTCAAGGGCTGCCAAACCATCACTTTGGGGTGTGTCACTCTCGTCACCTGCTCCCAAAGAAGCTGAGTCTCTTGGCAATAATTCATCTGAAATAGAAAAACAGGGGAATTTGAAATGTCCCTGTGTGGTGAAGAAGGGGATTCTGAGAATCTGCAAGAAGGGCTCCTTAAAAGCTACCCTGGGCAAGCAGAGAAGTTGCCTCCAGCTTGCAGAACTTACTGAGATGATGGCAAGACTGGTGATTTGGCACAGTGGCATAGTTGGCTGTCCACTTGAATATTACCATTGAACACAACCTTCTATTTTTATACAAAAAGTGTGTATGTATGCTTATATTGTGCACTACTCAAATACAATAGCTTGCTTGGACTGTGCTGCAGCTGCAACCCTGTCCTCCTTGGTGAGTACTTTGGAGAAGGTTTGCGTCTTCTGTATCTGGGATACCCCCTGTAGCCCCTGAGGGCATTCCCTGGATGGAATGCAACAGAGACCACTATCTCTACTACTCTGAAATTTGGCAGGCTTCATCCCCTATAATTGTTTGTGATTTGCATCCAACTCAGCCAGAAAATGAAAAAGTTCTGGATTTCCCCTTTGTTTTTAAAAATAAAACTTTATAAGGCGCTCCGCATGAAAATCTCTAGATCTATCTCATTTCAGCCTTAATCTACCCCAAAGGGGCTGAGATGCCTGCTAATATAATCCACTTCTTTGAAAAAAGAGGAAAAACCACGTTATAGCTGTTTTTTATTTCCTCATTGTAGTGAATGGGAGGGGGAGAGATTCGTTTTTAACAGATCTAATTCAGTCCTGAATAACGAGTCAAATTGGAATGACACAGAGCAGTCATGAAACAGACTGGGCTGCTTTCCAAAGGTACAGGTACAAGTTGGATCTTGTGGCTGATGCACACACCTCTGCTGTGCACCTTGGGATGCATATCTTAGCTACCATCTGCAAGCTGATAACTAGTTCTCAGTCAGTCTCCAACACTATATTCTCAAACAGCACAATCCCATACACATTTATGTAGAAATCCATCCTATGTGGCTAACTCACAGGGAAAGCCTAATTAAGATAATAACGGTTGCAATCCTTTGGTCCCTGGGAGGATGTCCCAGTGGCCATATCACATACTGGATCTCCCTCTCCAGTGTTGGAGAGAGAGAGAGAGCGCACACTGGTGTTGCTACACATTTGAATCAAGTTAGGCATGGCTTTGACAAGGTAAATATGTACAAGGTATGGTCTTCCTTTAATGCTTCTAGTCAGGCTTCTAAGTACAAACGCTGTTATCTCTCCATTATAAATTGCCTTTACATTATTGCAATGTCGTCCTCAAATGCTATGTCATTAATGCAATGTCGTCCACACTTTAATGCCCTCAGTGTAATATGAATCAGTTATGAGTAGGTCTAGTTACCGGTAGGTAGCCGTGTTGGCCTGCCATAGTCGAAACAAAATAAAAAAAAATCCTTCCAGTAGCACCTTAGAGACCAACTAAGTTTGTTATTGGTATGAGCTTTCATGTGCATGGTATCTGAAGAAGTGTGCATGCACACAAAAGCTCATACCAATAACAAACTTTCTAGTTGGTCTCTAAGGTGCTCCTGGAAGGAATTTTTTTAGTTATTGTCAGGGGTTCAGGAGCAGAGGCACAGGGAGGAGAGGACATGGAGAGCGAAGGGGAGGAATCCGAGGGGAGCGTAGGAGAAGAGGACAGTGGACCGAGGGATTCCATGAGCCTCTCCAGCGAATCGGAAGATTCACAGAAGGGGCCGCCAGTGGCCAGGGGTAGGGGGTTCCCAAGGGGAACGCCCCAGGAGCAAGGGGGCAGCAGGGATTCCCAGAGCAGTAGTTGGAAATCAGGACCAGCTTTCCCACCAGAGCAGAGTGGGGGGGAAGAGTCCCAAGGATCGGGGCCAGTGCATTCCCCACCAGGGAGAGAAGATAAGGCAGGGCTGACCACACCTCCATCGGAGAGTCAGACAACGGAGGGGAGGTCAGATCCGGCCAGTATCCCGGAAGAGGGAAGCAGTGACAGAAGTAGTGTAACGGTCAGGAGGAAGGTCACTGGGTTGGCGTGAGAGGCAAGTTCAAATGTACAGGAGCGCGGGACAGCAGAGAATGAGGATTGGGAACCGGGTCCTAAAGCCCGCCGGAGGGAGGGGGAGGAGCTAAGCGACTCAGCGTCGGAGGAGTCCAGAAAGGGCAATGCCCCAGCGGGCAGGAGGACCCAGAGGAGGAGAGAGCAGCGTAAAAGGTGGAGCAGGGCTAGGATCTTAAACTGGTGTCATAGGGGAGGAGACTCAGACGGTACTTCGCCGGTCTAGGGTTAAGACGTAGAGCTGCGCGCTGCGGCTTTGAAATGGAAACTGAACCTCAATAAAGACTTGTACATAATGACAGCCTAGCGTTGGTCCTCTGTGAGCTGGGACCTAGGGGCAGCTCTGACAGTTATGAATAGGGTGAGTGAAGACTGTATACTGAGCTCAGAGAAGGACAACTCTGCTCCCAGGAAAGAAGCCACAGACCGTGTTCATCTCATCACAAAATTTGGAATTCCATCAATGCAAAACTGGGCAAAGATGCAGGTCAAAGTCTCAGACACCTAATCTCCTCCAAACCATAAGGAATGGCACTCAGCCTTGCAGTTTCTTGAAACTGGCATTCAGAAGCATCACTGCCTTGTTCTACATACTGCTGTCCCTAAACACGAGGCAGGAACCATTGGGAGAGGGGCTGTCCTTGCACAGAGGTTGACTGATGGGTGTGCATGCTCTACTGGGAGAGCAGGAGGGGGCAGGCATGCTGAGGCTCACAGACACCCAAGAGCTCTGGAGGTGCCACCTGGTCAGGGAAAGTGAGCCTGGCTGGATCAAGATTCAGGACAGACTCTTTTGTCTGTCCTTCTTCATGTGGTGCATTGTTCAGCTAGGGAACTCACACCCACAGGAGGCAGTGATGGCCAACAACAAAAGAGGATTGGGCAGATTCATGGAGGAGAGGGCTATCAATTGTTATTAGTCGTGATGGCTCTGCTCTGCCTCCATAGTCAGAGGCAGCAGTTCCCCTGAACACCAGTTGCTGGAAACCACAGTAGGGGAGAGGACTTTTGTGCTCAGGTCCTGCTTGCAGGTTTCCCACCATGGGCATGTGGTAGACCACTGTGAGAAGAGGGTGCTGGACTAGATGGACCCCCTTTGGCCTGATCCAGCAGGCTCTTCTGATGGTCTTGAGTTAAGGCTACCCTCACTTTGTTCCAGAAAACTCGCCTACTTGCTTCAGGCAGGAGAAGGAACTTCACAACTTACTGTGGGATTCAGATCTGGGGAGGGGAAAAATAATATTTTCTTTATTTTGAATGCCATGTTTTCTTTCTTTTGTTTTTTGTGTGCGAAGAGAACAGTTGAAAGGGCAAGCAGGCTACCATATTTGAGGCTCCCCATGAAATTTATTTTCTGTTGTTGTTGGATTAATCCAAATTTGCTTTCAGCTTTTTTGCTTCTGCCTCAAAGATAGGTGGCCATTGAGGGAGGTTTGTGTGCTCAAAGCCCAGTCCCCCCCCCCACAGTGGCTTGTGCTCCCCCCCTCCCCCCAGCTCTAGTGACGCGGTGATCAAAGCATCAACATTCACACAATGCAACCCGGCTCCCTTTTTTAGACCAAACGAAAATACACACACCAGACACTTCGCTTGAGTGTGACTGCATGTTCTTATCACTTTGCTTAACAGGAAAGCTCTTGCAAGGGGAGGGGGGGTATGAAGAACAGCTGAGGCAGCAGCAGGGCCCTTCAGAGCCATGGGGAGGGGGAGCAGAGGCCCTGCTGGGGCTTCCCTGCAGGGGGGCCATATGCAGGAGCTGTGCCTTAGGGGAGATAAGAAAGCTTGTGCCCCCTCTAAGCCTCAGGGACTCTCCAGGGTAGTTCAGGCTGGACAGACCCAGGTAGAAATTGCTTCATCCCTAAACCCAGCAGGAGGTGCAGAGAGGAGAGAGCCTGGCAGGTGCTTGGGGAGCTCCTGGGGATCCCTGTTTTTCTTACTGACCAAATACAGCTGAACCTCGGTTTTCAAACGTAATCCGTTCTGGAAGACCGTTCGACTTCTGAAACGTTCAAAAAACGAGGCGCAAAGGGTTGTCAGCAAATTCAACTGAGAAAATCGAAAAACACACAGTGGAAGCCGTTTGACTTCCAAGGTGCATTTGAAAATGGAAGTGCTTACTTCCAGGTTTTCGGCGTTTGGGTTCCGAAATGTTCTTCAATGGAGACATTCGAGAACTGAGGTTCTACTGTATTCCTGTTTGTGAGTAAGAAGGAAATAAAATTGGAACAGAGGAACAGCACAATGGATGGGATATTGTGCGTTTCCAGAGATGCCTCCTTAAAATAGTACAGAGTGAGGTTGAGGACCCAGAATCCTGGCCAAAACGTGTGGTGGTACCAATCTGCACGGCAACAAGCAGAATAAAACACAATACATCTGTCCCTTGAAGAAAATGATAAGTCTGTGGTGGGGATTACCAAGGTAATGTGTTTGAATAAGTTCTACAGAGATGGAACTTCTTGCTTGTTTTAGCTGAAATAACTCATGACACCCAGTTCTGGCACTTTCTGAGCAACTGCCAAGACCAGAAAGTGATCTAACAGGACCGCAAAATGTTGGGGAAAGGATTTGGGTGATCATATTGATCCCATGAAATGGGAATGAATATGGAACAAGGTGACTATGAAATCAGTCTCAGCACAGATTCAGAACCAACTCTGAAAATAATATTTAGGTAGTGCTACACACCAGGGATTTTATTAACCCCAGTCTGTCCTCAAAATGCTGGTGCTTGAAAAAACATAAAGCCACTCCTTTCCACTTATGGTGGGAGTGTCACCCAGGCAGCTTTTGGGGAGATGGCATTCCTGGAAATCAATTTAATTACAACACAATAATAGATACCAATTTCTTCATTAGCTTTACTGGGGCTGTGGGCTGAGCCAAGTGATGATGGCTTGTATAAAGTATTGATTCTATATTTACTGATAGCTGCCAGGAAGGTTATCACAAGAAAATGGAAATATTTAGGGGAATTTATGATATCATACAATATAATAAAAAGGATTTATGATATCACGAAATCTGGCCCGTGGCTATTTCAGAAAAGTTAACTCAAAATTTAAGGTATGCTAGAGGACCAAAAAAGAAAAAAGAAAAAAAAGATTCATTTTCAACCACATGACATCAATTTATTTTCTAATTGAATGATGATTAAAATGTTCAAATGCCTCCTGTGAAATATGCTGAGATTTGGAATTCTACCCCCCTCCAAAACACCAATAATAATGATAACATTTCCCAGGGATTGTGTATTTAAAAACCAAATGACTCAGTTCAATTCAATTGTATTGTACTTTTTTCTAGTATGCTATTGAATAATATGTTCTTGCAAATATAAATAAACAAGAATAACAAGAATAAAAATAAACTCCAGGTCCCATCTGGAGTTTTGTGTCCAGTTCTGGGCACCACAGTTTCAGAAGGGTATAGACAAGCTTGAATGTGTGCAGAGGAGGGCGACCAAGATGATCAAGGGTCTGGAAAGCAAACCTTTTGAGGAACGGCTAAGGAAGTTGGGGATGTCATAGGACAGCTGTCTTGAAATATTTGAAGGGCTGTCCCATGGAAGACGGAGCAAGCTTGTGTTCTGCTGCTCCAGAGGGTAGGATCTGAACCAATGAACTCAAAAGACAAGAGAGAAGATTCCAACTAAATAAACATTAGGAAGAACTTTCTGATTATAAGAGCTGTTCAACCTTGGAATGGACAAGCTGGGAAAGTGGTGGACTCTTATTCATTGGAAGTTTTTTAAAACAGAGGTTGGGTGGCCACCAATCAGCGATTCTTTACCTGTGATCCCTGAATTGCAAGGGGTTGGACTAGGTAACCCTTGCAGTCCCTTTCCAACTCTATAATTCTATGATTCTAAGAAAGGAACAAACAGGAGCAGGCTGTTGCAGATGCCTTTCAAGTCCAGGAGCCAAGGCCAAGTGGCTGAGGGTGAACAGGAACAAAAGCTTTGCAAGCTTCCAATCAAATACGTGAAGCACAGAGGGTGGGCCTGGCCCCTGGAAGCAAGAACCCTGCTTTCACCCAGCTCCAAGAAACAGTCTTGGACTTCGAAAGGGCCTTCCCAGCCCCACTGTGCCCCTGTGCGTGGCTCCAAGGGGGGCCTTGTTCCCCAAGGCGCTTGCATTTTCAAGCAGTGTAAAAATCTCTCTGCTGTGATTGCAGAGACGGGTTGGATCTTTCTCTCTCATCACTGCGAAGGGCTCCCTGCTGGGTGCAATCAGGAGCATCAGCCGGCAGCACTGCAAGTCCTGGGATTCAGGAGGAGCCACTTGCCTCGCTGAGACTAAATTCAGACACAAGTTTGTTATCAACTGCAGGCAGTATCACAAACACGCCCCATTTCAAAGCCTTTGCAAAGCATTGCAGGTTCTCATCTTGCTAACATAGCAGGGATTTTGCAGAGCCCCGGCAGAGAGGCATTAAAGTTTAAGCATCTAAAATGAGGTCCAGAGCTGGCCAATTCTCTGCTGGCATTCTTATAAATGTGACAGTTTCCAGGGTCTTGTCTTTCTTGGAGATTTTTCTCTCTGTGATTTCATTCCCACATTTGAAGAACATATGCCTTCTTCAAATGGGTAGATGGTGGGCATAAATTTTTTGGGGGGAAGTGCTTAGGCCTTAATGTGTGCACAGACAATGATGATGTGTCCTCCACACTTTGATGTGATGTGCTAACATCCTCTTAGGGAAAAGTTGTGTAAGATTCCCCCGCATGCCTCTGAAGGAAACACAATTTCTCATGATGCTTCACTGAAACTTGGCCAGCTCTGATAAGGGTGTGTGTGTGTGTGTGTGTAGCAAAGTACAGAATACACTTTGTATTCTTACAGATCTGGGGTAACAGAGTTTGGGGGTACAAGGGCACCCATAATAACTGCTAGAGTTTGGGAATGCTAGAAATCAATACAGTGGTACCTCGGTTTAAGAACAGCCCTGTTTACGAACTGTTCAGTCTAAGAACTCTGCAAAACTGGAAGTGGTGCCCCGGTTTGTGAACTTTACCTCGGTCTAAGAACGGAAGCCAAATGATGGAAGGGCACCAGCGGTGGGAGGCCTCATTAGAGAAAGCACGCCTCGGTTTAAGAATGGTTTTGGTTTAAGAATGGACTTCCGGAATGGATTAAGTACGTAAACCGAGGTACCACTGTAGATGGTAGAATTTAGATAACATTTGGAGTATTGAAGGGAAGTTGCCAGAGGTTAGCTTTAAAATGCAGACTAGACTTCCGGGTCAGCGCCATCGGCTAATGGCGGATTCCCTCCGAGCTCCGGAGGGAATCGGCTCCACAGGATCGGGTCTTGTCCGCGGCGGCGACGCGGGGACCCTTAAAAATCACAGGCGCGGATGCCTGTGAATGTGGTGACTCGGCGGGCGCCATTTACGCCCCCCAAGCTGTGAAGGAGCCTTTTTAAAGGCTCCGGAACGGGGATGGGGTGCGGCGCGGTGCTGTGAGTAAACTGATCCTTCTGCGGAGTGAAGCCGCAAGCCATTGTCGGAGAGCGCTGAATTTTTCCTTGAACAATTGGACTCTAAAGTAACAACCCGTGAGTAATATGGAATTTGGAATTTAAAGAAAACTCTTGTTGAATCAGGACGAGCGGGGAAGGGTTAAAAAGGAAGTCCGCCCCCCCCTTTGTAAATAATTTAAAGCAAAGAACCTGCTATCTAAGGTCGAGAGAAACCTTTTTTTTCTTTTTCTAAAGACTTTAACCTTCATGGTTTGACACTATAAGAAATTTTACTGGAGGATAAAAGATTAACGTTGGGGAAGTTTCACCCCCCGGACCCAGGAGCGTCCCACGGGAGAGCCTGTTGATGAAGTTTTGAAGAGTTTGACAGCTGTCAAATTGGCTGTCAGAAGGAAAAAGAGAACTTTGTTTCTGTTGTTTCTGCTGGTTATATTTGTTACAATTTGTTGAAAATAAGGAAGGGCTGATACAAACTAACTTGATTATTGGATTTGAGCTGAAAGACATTAAGGAACTAAAATCCCCCTAGAGGGGGTTTAGGGACATTACAAGAATGGCTGGAGGAGGGAAAATTCAGACTGAATTGGAAAGAACATTTGTTCTCTTGGGAAAGTTACAAGGTGAAATCAATGTTTTGGCTACAAGCGTCACAACTCTGGTCTTAACAGCAAACAATATTGTTGAAGTTGATAAGGACCTGAAGCAGGAAGCTTATACAATTGGACAGATAGAGAAACTTGAGAGCCATGAGAATATGGAGAAGGAGACATATGTTGAAGAAAAGGAAGGAGGAGCTGTAACTTCGCAGATTTTAAAGGAGTGCTGCAACTTGTGGCCTGACATGAAGGAGAATAAAAATTTGAGGTGGAAAGTCTGGCCTGAATTGGAGAGTGCAAAATTGAGAGACCCTCTTATGTGGGGATCTGAAGACCGAAGGATTATAAATTTGACCAAGGTGGAAGCTGGAGCCATGGGGACATTTGGACTTGAAAGGAGCATGAAACAAGATTTGGAGTACCCCATAGGCTTTACCTTTAAGCATGGAGGACTGTTTGGAAAAAATATGGATCCTGTTGGGCTGGATCCTGTTGGGGTCTAACATTAAGGACTATCAAAAAGGCCGGCAGAGAGGAATTGAAAGAGATTTAAGAGCCTCGGACGTGAGATCTCCAGGCTAAACAGTACATTAGACTGATGAACATTTGTTGGGGACTGAAACCGGGAAAGGAGCGGGTGGAGTCTGGGAATCCAAAGGGTACATAACTATAATTTGCTTTGTTCTTATTTTGTTTTGCTATTTGTATGGAATTTGGGAAAGCCGTGGAAGGGAAATTTTGGTCGACTTTAGGAAAAATGTTTAAGAATGAGCAATGAGGTATAAGTATTGAGGTTTAAGTTTGGATATAAGGATTTGCTGAATTAATAATTTAAATTGGAATACAGGAAGGGGAGGTGTGAGGAGGTCTGAGAAACAAGTTAAATGAAAATAAGTAATTGAAATTTTATGTGTTTTTTCTTTTAATTGTCTTTTTAAGTTTTGGATTTTTGTATTTCTGTTATTTTTTGTTTAATTTTTGTTTTTGTATGGTTTTTTGAAAATCTTAATAAACATTTATTAAAAATAAATAAATAAAAAAAATGCAGACTAAACCAGAAAATCCCCTGAGGAGAAGGGCCATCAAGGTATAATTACTGGACAGTGGCCGGTCATTGACCCTCTGCCTGAATTCTGGGTAAATATGGTGGTACCTCGGTTTCTGAGTGTCTCAGAAGCCGATGTTTTGGGACCCAAACACCAAAAACCTGGAGGTAATTGTTTCCGTTTTTGAATGCGCCTTGAAAGTCAAAAGGCTTCCACTGAATGTTTTTCTTTTTTCTCCTTTAACTTTGACAACCACCCTTGCTCCTTGGTTTTTGAATGTTTCGGAAGTCGAAAGGTCTTCTGGAATGGATTATGTTTGACAACCGAGGTACCACTGTAGCAGGTTACTGAAAGTGTGATGTCACATAGGAAAAAGGTGTTCTTTTGAAATTTATAGGTTGGAGAAGAAGGGGGAAGACTGAATAAGCAGCCGTGAAGGCCAGAATCTTCTTGGCAAGCAGGCAGAGTGGGAGAGGGGCATGGAGATATCTGGAAATCCAGTGCTGGGCTGCTGTGAAAGATGGGCTCCTCCAGAGATGTGAATGCTGTGAAATCTCTCTCCATTGAAAGCTCCCAGTCTAAATATGTGTAAATAAATCATATTTCAAAGACACAGCAGACTCCACTGCACCTCATTTCCACCCAAAGGAACACAAACCCTGGTTGAGTGCCAGGACCCCTTGTAATCTCATGCACTGCTCAACAGAAATTGGAGTGGCCAGTAAGAATGTGTTAAAGGCTAATGTTCATGCAGTGCATAGTTAAACTATGGAACTCCGTCCCACCGGAGGCAGTGATGGCCACCAACCTAGATGGCCTTAGAAGAGGGTTCAACAAATTCATGGAGGGGGAAAGAGCTGTCAATGGCTACTAGCCATGATGGCCGTGCTCTGCCTCCACGGTCAGAGGCACCATGCCAGTTGCTGGAAACCACAGAAGGGGAGAGTTGCTCTGGTTCTCGAATCCTGTTTGTGGGTTTCCCACAGGCATCTGGTTGGGCACTGTGAGGACAGGATGCTGGACCAGATGGGTCATTGGCCTGATCCAGCAGAAAGCCCAATTGAACACAAAGGGACTTAGATATGAGCAGACATGCACTAGAAGTACTGAGATGGTTTAGAAAATTCATATGGATTCCTGCATCTAGGAAGGGAGCCCCCCCTCACCAGTGCTGCTCTCTCACACCCACGTGGTGAAATTGCACCCTGCAAACAGTTAAAGAGCCCTCCTACCCAAGCTAATTAAGACCCCTCCTACGTTAAGATAGCAAAACAGTTGGCGAGCTGAAAATGCAAAGATATTTTAAATGGTCTGTTCTATTTTTGGAGGGGGAGATGGGATTGCATTTCACTCCTCTTTTGCTAACCAGCAGCAAATTGAGGCCCCATCACCCCTTTGGTTGCTGTACCTCAGTATTAAGCTATGCAAGGTGGTCTATTTATTGACGTGTAGCTTCTGAAGGCTATATGGAAGCTGTAAAAACCAAGCAAGCCCAAGAAGCCATCTTCTGAGCAGAAGCAAAAGGGGGTTGCTTCAAATGGGCTCAACTGGAGTTCCCTCTCCTCCTGTAATTCATATGCTCTTCAGGCCTGCAGTCTTGAAACTATAAAAATCTTATTTCTATAAGGGCTTTATTGTTGCCCAGATAGTCAATAGTGTCATTTCTATTCAGATCGTTTGGTGGGGAAGTTGGAGGAAATGAGCCAGACAGGGGAGGGCTATAAATAAGGCTCACTTGTGTGGCTGCTGGCCCAACGGCTGGCTTTTGAAAGTGGCGGCAGGAGCAGAGATGTCACTTTGAGAAGAGCTTGGCTCGCTGTCATTTGGGCCATGGCTAGTGTGTCCCCCGTGAATGAGGGGTGCATTTGCTTAGAGTTCAGGCCACAGCAAAACCAGAACTCATGCTTTGGAAAGTGGAGGGGGGCGGGGAGAGAAAGAATCAGACATCTCAATTGTACACAGAAAGTAGCACTCCAGATAGGGAGACAAATCACCCAAGATGCTTGACCCAGAGCTGGAAGGTGTGAAGAGGAGGGCAACCACAATGACCAAGGGTCAGGAAACCAAGCCTTATGAAGCGGAGTGGTTGAGAAAGTTGGGTCTGTTTAGCCTGGAGAAGAGAAGACTGAGAAGGGTATGACAGCCACCTTTAAAGATCTGAAGGGCTGTCTCATGGAGGATGGAGCAAGCTTGTTCTCGGCTGCTGCAGAGGAGAGGATCCCAACCAATGGATTCAAATGACAAGAAAGGAAATTCTGACAAACTTTCGGATGGTAAGAGCTGTTCAAGAGTGGAACAGATTCCCTTGGAAGGTGGTGGACTCTCCTTCCTTAGAGGTTTTAAAGCAGAGGTTGGATGGCCATCTGTCAGGGTTGTTGTTGTTTTTAGTTGTGATTCCTTCATTGCAGGGGGTTAGACTAAATGACAGTCCCTTCAGTCCCTTCCGACTCTACAATTCCATGATTCTTTGATTGTCTGGCATGACCCAGCAAACTCCTTGCAAAACATTGGCATTGAACCCACCAGTTCTTCAGCCAACAGAACATACCTTCATAGGTGAGCCATTGGCTTGATCCAGCAAGCTCTTCTTGTGTTCTTATCTGGATTGAGCTCTGCTTGTTCACCTTTATTCCTCCCCCAAATGACTTCTAGTCACTTGTTCAAGACTTCCACAGCCCTGGGATGAGTGGGTGGAGAAAGAACTGTGTGTGCCATCTGCATATGGATGACCACAAGTCCTCTGAAGGATGTTTCCTAGCTGCCTCATGTAGTTTTTGAATGGCGGAGTGGATAAGAAGGAACCTTGAAACACCTTGTGGGCCAAAGTCCACAGGCTGGCACAGAAGGCCACACTCAGACCCTTATGTCACCAGCAGCCCCTTGTGGGAGATCAACAGCTAAGGAAGGCTGGAGGCAATGCAATACTATGTCTACCCCCCACCCAAAGCCCAATTCAGCCAGTTGGCCCTGAAGGATACCATGACTGATGGTATCCAAAGCCTCTAAGAACCAGTAAGGAAGCCCCATCTCCCCTCCCCAGCCATTCTTTGACCTAAGTGACTGCCATACAGCCATGGTTGTTCCTATCCCAAACCCAGGCCTGAGGTCAGGTTGAAATGGACCCAAATCACCACCATCTAGTGCTCCCTGGAGTTGAGAAGGTATATCTATACTAGTCCAGTAATACTGGATTTCTCAGCCAGCTTAGTTACAGGCTGCATTTCCACAGAAGTCTAAACTCAGCCATACAATAATTAGAATGCATAATTGAAATCCTAATATGGCTATAGCACTAACGTTCAACAATTAACAATACGTTTAAAATATAAGAAATGAAATTAAGGGTGAATAAAGCTTCCCCAAAGGCCAGTTAAGACCCCAATGTAATCCTCAAGCTAATGGCATTTGTAACTAGCAACCCCCTTCTCACTTGACCTGGACCCCAAAGGTGGGGAACCCATCACAGTTCTTCCTAGCTTCCTGTTCCCTTGCAGAGGCCCTGAGGAAAGGATATGTGTGAAAGCAGCCACTTCCCACCCCCATGGGAAACACCCCCATGGGAAACACACAAGTCTCCCCTCCCCTTATTGGAACCTGCTTTGCAGGAACCATTTGCATGGGGTGGGGTGTGTGTACACAAATAAATAAATTAATGAGTGAGGTGCCTCTCTGGGGCAACGACCCCACTTCCCTGACAAAACCCACATTGGTGTGAGGAGAGATCACCTGCCGGAAGGCGTCTGTTGGGCCTGGTTATTTGGGCAATGCCAAGTTTCAGATGGCCCCAGAAATGCCCACCTGTGATTTCCTCCCAAACTTGTGCTTTCATTTTCCTTCTGAAGCAGGAGACAGTTGTGCAATACAGTGAATAATTACAAAGGCCTCTAATTGCTTAACTGGGGTGTTAATTGTCTGCACAGCAACCCTCCATCTCACAAGCTCTTCCCTGCTCAGCACTTGAGGACTTGCAGTGAGTGGGCCACCCTTCCCCACTCCTGCAGGTGAAACTGAAAGGCAGGGAGGGGATTTTGGACATCCAACATGTACATACCCTTCAGCCTTCCTCAGATGAAAATTGGGGCATTTCTCTCCCCCTCACAACTGACCCTCCTCGACCTCTCATTTTTGTCCTCCACAGGAGAGCATTTCCTATCTGAAGAAGGGAGAGTGCCGCCACCACTTCACTAATGGGACCCAGCGCACACACACTCCACTGTCCTGAGAAAACCCCTGAATCCTGATCTTATTTTATTTTATTATTTGGTAGAAATTTCAAAAGGAAAAACACACACCAATAAATAAATTTTAGAAAGGGGCAAGATTAGACCTGGATGCACAAAGCACTTAAAAATAAATAAATCAAGACTCCTTGTGCTCTGATCCACTTCCTCTTTCTTCCCACCCAGGGCAGCCCTGCTCTCTGCCTGCACCTCAGAGCTGATGTGCCATAGGATACTGGGCCTCGGTGGCAGCGGCAGCCTCTCCGCCTCCTTGCTTGCTCTCCAGCACCACTTAAGTGTCCTTGTCAGCCTCCCAAAATAATGAACTAGGTTGCAAGACATACAGTGGTACCACAGGTTAAGAACTTAATTCGTTCCAGAGGTCTGTTCTTAACACGAAACTGTTCTTAACCTGAGGTACCACTTTAGTTAATGGGGCCTCCTGCTGCCACCAGCGCAAGATTTCTGTTCTCATCCTGAGGTAAAGTTCTTAACCTGAGGTACTACTTCTGGGTTAGTGGAGTCTGTAACCCGAAGTGTTGGTAACCCAAGGTGTTTGTAACCCAAGATACCACTGTACTACTACTGTAAGTGATGGTGTTCTCCAAGCTAGTGGGTGTGCCTTTCCTCAACCCCATCACCTACCTGCTAGGTAGGAGAACAATAGTCAGTGTGGTGTGTCTGAACTGGAAGCAAGCTGGAAGTTGGAGGCACAGAGCCATGCTTGATCTGTGCTGGATCCAAAGCTGTGATTAATGGAGACACAAGATCCTCTGGGGTGTCAATGCTGTCAGCCCCCCCCCCATCTTCTTCTCAGGTTGTGTATATCTTTGCATGTATCCTAAAGACACCACAGTCTCCACTGACTTTCATTCCAAGGAAACCGAACCAGAGTAGGTGTGTGGTACCCCTGAAGTCTCACACAGCTGGAGAGTGGGGTAGAATGTAACAATATCTACCCCAGAATGGGTCCATGGAACCCTTCATCTTTTTTTTTTATTTTAATAGCCGTAGGGGGGAATTTCTTCCTTATTGATTGCTTTTTGTAATCAAGTCTAACAAATGGAACTTCTCTTCAGTGATTTTTCCAGCTAACCTGATAGAAAGCTAACCTTGTTATATTTATTGACAGAACATTGAAATAAATATTATAGGTCTAGAGGGAATGTTTCATCTCATTGATTTTTTTTTTTAAAGAAACAAATGGAGCGCCTTCCTCTTGGCATTTTATGCTAAGAATCATCTGAAAAACTGCTCAGCTTGATCAAATGCAAGACCCCAAACATCTCCTGCCAACTCCCAAACTCATCTGGCAGTGACCAACTTCAGTAGTTTCTAGGATTCTTTCCTTTTATCTTTCCAGGACACTGAAAGGAGAGGGGTCTTTGCTTCTTTGACCGTGGGGGGGAAGGGAAGAATGGGGGCTGAAGCCTTTGCTGGCTACATGTGAGAGGTTTCCACCTTCCAGGTGGAGGAGCAGGAGAGCATTTTGCCCATCTTTCTGGTGTTCCTGGCTCCACAATATCCTCTGAGCCTTTCCTGCTAGGGAGGGCAAATGAACCTTTTGCATGGGGTAGAGTTTTGAGGAATGGCATGGAAAGATCTCGGGAAGAATGCAGGCCGAGAGCCTCATCTAGGTAAATGGCCAGTAGGTGGGAGATGCACAAGCTCAGTTCCCTGATTCAGCAACACCAACAAAAGGCATCTCTGCTTCCCTCTGGTCAGAAACTCATTGTCTCAGGGCACAGAGAAGCCCCGGGTGATTTTCCCAGCCTGGATGTCCACCTTGGTTTCGCACAGCAAGGACAAGCTGGAGCTGATTCTCCTCCTCCTCCTTGGTTGAGGGTGACTTTCCCCTGCTTGCTGTCTCTGGCTGCAGCCTGGCCTGATTGGCAGGGCATCACCCGGCTAATCAGCCCTTGACGAGAGGGTGCCTGGTGCTTGGACGCTGTGCTGCTGCAGTGCCCTGAAGATGGGAACTTGCTGGAGAGAGGGGCTGACAAGCTACAACAAAAACAGAGGGGGGAGGGGAGAGGAGGAGGAGGAGGAGAGAAATCCATTTTTAAAGATAACCTGGAGGCAAATATAATATTTATACTTGCAGCTCCCTTATAAACCCCCAAACATGTCTAATGAGGTGCAATTGCAAAATGGCTGAGTCCTGTGCGGTGGCCTCCTAGGCAGTCAACACGGATCTTGAATTTTCAACTATCCAAGTGCTGCAGGCTAAACTCCTCGGATGCGCCTGGGAAGCGTGGCAGGCGGCCCTCCCTCCCAGTGGGATTCAGCCACAGAAATGCCAGTCCAGGGGAAATGAGGAGGAGGTTGACACAAAGAATTGCTTGGGCAATTAATGGGCTCATGGCCTCCTTGCTCCTCGGTGTATCATGTGGGTCATAAGAACATGAGAAGAAGAGCACAGCTGCTGGGTCAGGCCAAAGGCCCATCTAGTCCAGCACGTTGTCCTCACAGGGGCCAACCAGATGCCTGTGGGAAACCCTCAAGTAGGGCCATAGCAGAAAAGCAACAGTCTCTTCCTGTAGTTTTTCAGCAAATGGTCCTCAGAATCATGACTGCCTCTAACAGTGGTGGCAGAGCATAGATGGCTAGTAGCCATGGATAGCTTTATCCTCCTCCACGAATCTTTCCAATCCTCCTTTAAAGCCGAGGTTTCAAAGGACAGCGGAAAGTTGCCTGCAACCTGCTGACAGAGCTGTGTGTAAGATGTACAATTCCCCACTGAAATCTGATCCTCACCAGGGGAGTGTCCTGTGTAGGACCACAAGGGTGGAGACGTGGAATGAAAGTGCCAATCAAATTCCAGGGGCGGTTCTCAGGGCCTTGATGAGAGAGCCTTTCTTGTTGTCAGTCACTAGAAATCTTCACCTCTATTTGGAATGCAAAGATCAAAATAGAAAGTGGCTGTAGACTCCCCCCCCTCCCCCAGCTGCAATCTGGGGATATAGCCAGTATATGACATTCCAAAGTTGTAATGCCATTTACACCCACTATTCATTTCAAATAGTATTCCTATGACACCTTTCGTAAAACAAGATGGCAGTCTGCAAAGGAAATCAAACAATATTAAATAATTAAAAGTTGAATCCCCCTCCCCATGCACATGGAAATGCTAATATGGACCCTTTCTTAGAGGAGGAAGGGAGGGGGCATTCAGATGAGCCAGGGCTGACCTCTCCAGATATCGGATCCAGCAGGCAGAGTCCTTTTGCTAGTCTGAAACATATTCTCCTCCCCACTCCCCAGCCCACCGGGGTGGAAACGCCCAAGTCCCAGGACCACCTTTGCCTCCAGCCCCCGCAGGTGGTGTAGGGGGGGAGAGGCGTCGGTGCTGCCCCACCGGCTCACTGCAGCAAATATTAATAAAGCTGTGCTATGAATAATTAACTGTCATTTAAATATTCATATGTTGTTGGGGCAAGGCCTTTTTACCAGGCATTTGAGGATATATTAGTGAAACATGATGTATTTCACCAAGGTTGATGTTATCCTAAAAGAGCTCCCCTCCTGTACGGAGCAGTGAGAAGGGAGAGGGAATGGCCAGTTGACAGGTTGCAAATATATAACTCTAATATCCCCCTGCAATTTCATAAACGGCTGCTGCGTATGAGCAAACCTAGAACAATATTGGAAGCATTAATTTCATTCGGCTAATGCTTATTTATATTTCATACATTGAAGCCTTCCTTAAAAGGAGCCCCTTTGGAAGGCACGGGGGGGGGGAGGTGGCTGGGCAGCCCAAGGGTCTGTGCTCCTCCTCCCCACCTTGAAGACAATGGATGCTACAGGGCTTTGCACCCACAGAATCACAGAACTGTAGAGTTGGAAGGGACCCCACAGGTCATGTAACACTCCATGTCAGAGAGTTAGCAGCATTCTGCAAGGGATCCTCTACAACCACCAGCAAATTGCAGGCCACTTCTATAGTCCACATGCAGGCTCTGGGATTTCCACAGGTGATTTTGTTTTAATTTAATTTTGTTAGATGCTGTTTTCCCACAGGAAACCATGTCCCGAGGGGCTCCCCATAAACACCCGGTAATTATAAGAACACAGCAGCCTCGCATTTGGCACAGCTCAGGAATTCTAAGGACACCCCCCCATTTTTATTTTTTTTAAAATCAGGGGTTTTGAAAAGTTCATCCCTCCGTCACAATTCAAAATGGAATCCAGCTGTATGGAAAGACAGGCAAAAACCTGCTCCTTGATCTCAGGAACCACCATGCAAAATCTGGTTACGATAGCATGTGAGGTGTGCAAAGGTCAGAAAAGCTTTCCAAAATGTAGATGCAATGTATTTTTTCCCCTTATTATTATTTTTAAGCAATCAACTTTATTTAATCAATAAAAAACCAGCAATTCCAGGAGTCGAATATCAAAGTATTTTTTGCATCGTATGTTCAGGAAAAGGGTCCATCAAGGTAAACCAAATTTCCTTCATTGGTGCAGGTTGAGAATTTGTACCTAAAGTGTAAGAAATGAAGTTCCACCGTATAACGAAGAAAAAAAATTAAAAAATTTCCAGGTCTCCTAGTTCATTGAAGACCTTTAAATGGTGGGTCGTGTTCTTCAAAATTGCCAGTGTCCACACAAACACCACATTTCTCAACATTCTCCTTCACTTCGGAGTTTTCTTTAGAGTTTTGTCAGAACACTCTCAGCATATGGTGAATTTAGTAGTATTTTGTATGTTGCAAATGTCATGGAATGTCTGTTTTCATCTTGTTTTAAAACTGCATTATGGCTTATTTGTTGGTGCATATTTTGTAAGCCACTTTGTGGAGTCTTCTGTTCGAAAAGCAGCCTATTAAAAAAGCAAAAGCAAAAAGATGTATAAATTATATTCAAACAGGTGATAACCATTGTTAGACATACTCATTGTAGACTCATTGAAATGAACGTGCCCACATCTTAAAGGCGACAGTCTTCCTGATAGCAAACAGGTGTAGTTGTGGCAGCAGATTACTTTGGAATAAATGTTCCTGGAGAGCAAGGAGAACATTTCTGAGTTCAGGTGTTGTGCGCATTTGCAATGCTTCGCTACTCTCCCTCCTAAAATACTAATGATTTAAGGAATTTCAAAATTCAGCACACATAGTGAAATCTGCCCTAAGCAAATTGCAGGATTCGGGTCCCAAGCAAGTCGGACCGTTCTGTTGTCCCAGCCAATTAAGAATAATTGGCAGACAAGTGCCGAGTGCGGATTTCGTGCATGAATGCAGCTGGGATAAGCACTTTCCCTGTTAAACAGCCAGTGGGTCCTCCCTCTCACCTGACTGCATCAGAATTATGGAAATCAAAATCTGAAGGAGAACCATATCAGGTAAATGCAAACTCTAAAGATGTGCTGATGAGGGGGGAAACCAAACACCCTTGGTAGCTCTCATGGGGGCTGGGCTCAGTCAGGACAGGAGGGCTCACTCAGTTGCCTGCATCCCCTTGCCAGAAAGCCCGTCCATCTGTCCACTCACCCACCCTTCCTGCTTGTGGAAAGGAACTGGGCTGAGCCTCACCAGGAGCAGAACGCTGGGCTGTGACTGATCCCCACATTTCCCTGCTTCTGCAGGCAGCCTCAGATCCAAACTTGGTACTTTAAAACATGCAAAACTCACCAATGAGCCAGCTGCCGTCTATGTACAAGCACCAGCGGGATGTGAAATTGCTGCATCACTGTGGACTCTAAATGACAATAAACCTTACACCTCTTATAAATTAAGCAGGCTTTCAAAAAAATGATATTTGCTCCTGCAACTTTTTATGGCTGTTTGGTAACTTTAATCATTTTGCAAAATGCAATTCCTGGCCATAAATCCTCAGCCAAGTACAGATTTAAGGAGATCTAGAGGACTGCAGTGGGCTGAGAGGTAGGTTTTAATCTGACAAGGCCAAAAAGTCTATTAGATTTATACCAATGCAGCAGCTATGCTGTAATTGCAATAGGGCAGGCTGAACCAAAATTTGGGACACCAGGAAGGGAAATTGCAAGATGGAGAAGGGGGCAGGGGAGCATTACTTAACCTGATCTATGCAATTTATGGGGAGCAGCCTCCATCAAAAGACCCAGGACTTACTTGAAACACAGGGTCTTTCCTGCTTAGGAGACTGGTAGCCAGCAACAAGGGTGGTCCAACCCATTTCGCCGCCCTAGGCAAAATGGGAAGGTGACCCCTGGCTCCTTCCCCCTGCCCTCCACCCCCACATTGAAGCCTTGCTTTTCAGGGTCACACAGTGATCATGGGATCTCAAGAAGCTTTTCTTATCCTTTCTTCTCCAGTGGTGGCAGCAGGGGCAGGCGGGTTGCCTACAGGGGCACTGTCCCATGGGATTCTGCCACCTGAGGCAGCTGCCTCAGTCTGCCTCATAGGCAGGCCGGCCCTGGCCAGCAAAACTGCAGTCTGAACTTTTGTGCATGAGGATCAATCTCAAGCCATTCCCACCCACTGCCCAAGGCAGTGGTGGAGGGCCTGCAATTTCCCAGCTCAGCCACAAAGGGGGGACATTGGGCCAGTCAGTCTGTCTTAGGGCCCCTCCAGACAACCTGTTAATTGATCCATCATCCTGATTTGCTGGCAGCAGACTGACAAAGAGGTGAGGTTATAGCTATTTGCCTTGATAGGTTTGTGGGAGCAGGGGGAGCCTTTGTTCTGCATCCATCCCCAGCTTGCTTGCAAGGAGTTTATTAATCACCAGTTCATCCCACACAACTGAATGCCTTTCCCCATTGCTTTCCAAACAGCAGAAAGCCTGATTCTTTTTCATAGAGTCATAGTTGGAAGGAACCCCAAGGATCAAATAGCCCAACCCTTGCAATGCAGGAATCACAGCTCAAGAATCTCTGGCAGATGGCCATCCAAGCTCTGCTTCAAAACCTCCAATGAAGGAAAGTCCACCACCTTCTGAGGTTTTCTGTTCCGCTGTCAAACAGCTCTTATTTTCAATGTGGATTTGTTGTGCTGGTGCAATTGGATCACTCCCACAAATTAATTACACCCAGAGCAGGCAGGAGACGCTTAGCCCTGTTTTAGCACCACTGGCTTGTCATTGTGAAAATAGGGGTGAGGAAGGGAAAGTCGTGTGTGTGTGTGCGTGTGTGTGTGTGTGTGCATGTGTGTTTGTATATGTGTGCACATGTCACGTTGAAACCCTTGGAGGAATTTAATGTCAGGCCATTTATGGAGAAAAGAGAGAGAGGCTCAATAAGGCATTTTAAAGGCAGCTGGGTGGCTTGTGAGGCCAAACTGAGAGCCAGCATGGTGTAATGTCAGGCCAGGACCTGGGAGAGACCAGGGTTCAAATCCACACTTGGCCAGTATGCTCACTGGGTGACCGTGGGCCTGTCATTGCCTCTCAGCCTAACCTCATAGGGTCATTGTGGGGATTAAATGAGTAGGGGGAGAACCATGTACACCACCTTGAGGTCCTTGGAGAAAATGTAGAAATGCAATAAATAAAACAACCAACTGGATAGCTCAGGTGGTGCTGATAACACCAAGGCTGCAGGTTTGATTCTCTTATGGGACAGCTTCATATTCCTGCATTGCAGGGGGTTGGACTAGACGATCCTCAGTATTTTCTATTTCCACATGGGGTTGTGTGTGTGTTTTATTTTTAAAAGTCCTCATGAAAATTCATCAGCATTTTAGTGTGAACTTCTCCTAAGATTCACAATTTTGTATGCCATTGTGCCTAGCATACACATGTCTTACAAAGTGATTTCCCCTTATACAGTGTATTTTTGGAAGTTATTTTCATGCATCTGTGCCTTTTTAACACACGTTTTATCCTACTACATACCTTTCTATAAACATTCCCTGGTTGGAGAAACTACATTTGCAAAATTCAGAGAAGAGAGAATTTCAAAGAACAGCTGTGTTGCTGTCCACATATTTACTGAGAAGGTGGGAATTAGGTGTCGGAACTCTACTCCACCCGGTCGAGTCTTTGGAATCTCCTCCGACGGTGATTAACGACCTAAGCATTTAATGAGGCTTCAGGCACGTTCCCATTTTGCAGAGTATCCAAACAGCAGCAGAAGAGCGAGAAATATGAGCTACATCGCTACGTTTTATTTCTAACTACACAGGACAGAAAAGAATATGCATCTGCTCTCTGTGAAAGACAGAGAACCAACTGGAACAAAGAAATAGGAAACCAGTAACATCAACATCCGTCTCCCGTGAGACTTCCAAAAGTCTGGAATGTAAACAGAATCTTGTGACTCCAAGCACTGCACAGTGGCATAACAGAAACCTAACATTAGGGCAGTTCACGCAAAGTGGATCAAATTTCTCTCCCCTCCCCATCTTTTGTCCTGCCACTTCCAGACATGGTTCTCCAAAATATTTCTCTGCCTCTGTTAGTCCTACAGGACCTTTCCCTGAGTGAGTATGTCCAGGGATGGCAGTAATGGGGTTCCCTGGAATTCTGTGCCCAGGTTTGGGGCACTTCAAAAATACATGGGGGGTTGGAATCAATGTTGCCCCATGGCAGAAGCCCCATGGAATGCAGAATGGCATTAAGACCAGGGGGAGCCATTTCCTTGCAACTGCAGCCACCCTGCCTTTCTGCCTTTCCCATCCTTCACCTTGGCAGCATTTGCATTCCAAAAGAGTTTGGCCCTGTGAGGGCCTGTCTGCAGGGTGAGTGATGCAAGCATCGGTTTTCTTCCTCCTCCCCACAGAATATAAATATAAGATAATTAACACAGAGAATGCTTAAGTGTCTAATCAATAGGAATACAAGGCATTTCCATATGTCAGGGCCTGCTGGAAAGAGGCAGCCACAGGCAGTCCCTGGGAAAGGAGATTGCACTGCCAGGCTGTTTGGAAGGGATCGAAGGCTGCCAACTCAGTCACCGCCCCCCCCCCCCCCGAAAATAGACGCAGAGCTTTTGCAAAGCCAAGTATTCAGGCTCTGTTTAATCACCCCTCCCCCAGTCAGCAGGGGCTGCCCTCTGGAAATTACCACCCGGGGGTCCCTGACTGACTGGCTTTTGGGAGGGGAGTCCTGGAGGCAGGCAGAGGCACCCACTCTGTGTCCTGCCCCCAGCAGCATCACCAAAGGCAGAAGGAACGGCACCCCAAGAACTGACCATGGTATAAGAAGATAAGAGGAACAGGAGAAGACCCCACCTGGTCTAGCATCTTGTTCTCACAGATGTCTGTGGAAAACCCACAATCAGGACCTGAGCACAAGAGCACTCTCCTTTCCCGTGGTTCCCAGCATCTGGTATTCAAAAGCATGACTGTAGGGGCAACGAATAGCCATCATGGCTAGTAGCCATCGATAGCCCTCTCCTCCTCCATGAATTTGTCTAATCGTCAGTCACTAGAAATTAATCGTCAGTCACTAGATTGGTGGCCATCGCTGCCTCCTGTGGGAGTGAGTTCCATAGTTTAACTCTGTGCTGTGTGACGAATCCTTCTTTTTATCTGTCCTGAATCTTCCAGCATACAGCTTCATTGGACTCCCATGAGTGCTAGTCTTATGAGAGGAGGGGAGAGACACGGCTTCCCCAAGCTGGTGTTCCCCATCAAGGATGCCAGAGCCCTCCTCCCAGCTGAAAGCACTCCTTCTTCAAGCAGGAGTCGAAGAAGTCAGGGGATTCTCCATCTGCATCTTTTCTTTCCTTTGAAATCCAGCAAGTCCTCTTGGAGTGACACCAGCTGTTGTGGCAATTCCACAAGGCATCTGCTCATGAACTGACAGGTTCTCTGCTCAAGTGGTTTATTATGTAAATGTTGCTCACCATAAAAATCAATGCTGTGGGTTTTTTTTGGTTTTTTTTTTTTTTGCTAAGTGGCCAATATTTATTTGGCTCAAGTGTTGTTTAATTTGATGCATTTATTAGGGGACAGTCAAATGCCCGAGCTGGTCCTTAAGCTGCTTCGTACTGCTCCCTCCATGCCTTGAAGCCTCCTGCGCTTTTGTCCCCGTGCATAACTCAAGGACGGGAGTAATTGATATGAAACTTTTAGAAATTAATTTTGCTGCATCTACCCCAAAGAGGGAGTGAGAGACTGTGGGATCATTTATAACATCACAGTTATTGGCCCTGACAAAACAATACCTTAAAAACGCAGCAAAGTAAATTATGGCGCACGCAAATGGCTCGGGCCAGCCATGGCCCTGAATTGGACGATGGCCAGGCAAGCGAAAACAAAGTAAATATGCTTTTGATATTAATAATACAGACAATATTGATCCACCAGCCAGTGTCACTTGTCTGCTCCGCGAGGAGATTGCTTCAGGCATTTTGCCCCCCACCCTTGGGGAGCCTCCCTCCTTGCAGGCCATTTAATTCCGCCAGTCTCTAATTGTATCAGACAAACCCAAGTCAAAGGAAGGGACCCCTGCTTGCCAAGGTGGGCTGTTAGTCAGAAAGTTGTCAGAAACAAAGATAACTCAATTCCTGGGTCTCGGACGCCGTTGTCTTTCTAAATGTTTATCAGATCAACATCTCCTTTGGCTCGGAGCCTGCTGTGACTGAGGGGATGTGAACTCCAATTACAGTGTCGTAATTTTTAAAAGGACCTGAGCAAATGCTTTTTGTATAATAAAGTAATAACTCCAAGAGTACTGATCTTCCTCACTGAAGGTGGGCAATGGAAGGAAACAGAAGGGGGGTATCTTGGGTTTGGTCAGTCAACCAGCAACAAATCCACCCAACAGTTAACTTTTCCAGTCCACGTTTTACCAGCTTCGGGACGCGGGTGGCACTGTGGGTTAAACCACAGAGCCTAGGACTTGCTGATCAGAAGGTCGGCGGTTCGAATCCCCGTGATGGGGTGAGCTCCCGTTGCTTGGTCCCTGCTCCTGCCAACCTAGCAGTTCGAAAGCATGTCAAAGTGCAAGTAGATAAATAGGTACCGCTCCGGCGGGAAGGTAAATGGCGTTTTCAGTGCGCTGCTCTGGTTCAACAGAAGTGGCTTAGTCATGCTGGCCACATCGGCTCCCTTGGCCAATAAAGTGAGATGAGCGCCGCAACCCCACAGTCGGTCACGACTGGACCTAATGGTCAGGGGTCCCTTTACCTTTACCTTTACCACAGGAATATCATGATGGGGGAGTTTGTCAAAAACCTTACTGAAATCAAGATACACTAGGTCCACAGCTTTCTCCTGATCCACCAAGCTTGTAACTCTATCCCAAAAAAAGAAAAGAAAAGAAAAATGAGATTCGCCTCGCATGACATATTTTTGAGAAACTCATACTGGGTCTTAGTAATCACAACATCCTTTTCTAAGTGCTCACAGACTGGCTGTTCTAGAACCTTTCCTGGCATTGATTTGGCAGACACCCACAGTAAGGCCACTGTTGTTTCCCTATCTTCCAATTTGTACATATATATTCAATCTGCCTCCCATTCTTCAGGTCATGGATCTCTTCACAAGTGTACACATCATTTACACATAATGCTCCCCCTACTCATTTTCTATTTAGTCTATTCCTTTTGAACAGGTTATAACCCTTAATTTCTATATTCCATGAGTCTCATCCCACCAGGTTTCAGTAATACTTATTACTGTATTACAGTAATCCTTATTAGGTGGTGTTTGCCATCCTATATTAAGAGCTCAAATTTGTCTTGCTTGTCTTCCATACTCTGTATATTAGTATAGAGACAACTGAAACCATGAGTCATTCCCTCTAGCTCCGTCCTCCTTGTACTTTCCTGTCCTTTAGCAAGTTTCTGGAGCACCATATCAGTTTCCTGTACATCAGTGAAGCTATTGTCCCGAGTACCAGGTATTCCTCTGTTATCTGTAATATTGTCTCCCTCACCCTCAGGATTTCGCTTAAAGCTCTTCTGATCAGGTTCACAAGACTCTTAGCAAACACATTTTTGCCAACTACAGTGAGGTGCGACCCATCGCTTGCCAGAAATCCTTCCTCGAGGAATACGGTAGCACCATAGATTTGTAGGATGGCATTAGGATATTACCTTCCTGTGGTTTCATTGCTCAACTCAGGAGCAAACCATTTCCTTGCTGAATTTTACATGATCCTTGACACAATTCTGTCGTTGTTGTATTTCCTAGAAATGGCCCTGAAGCTAACCTCCATAGTCTGAGACAAGTCTCCTTGTCTTTATGCCAATATCTTTTATGTATAAATAGGAGCCTTTGCTTCATTTCTCTATAGTTTGTTCTTAGAAAAAAAAGTATTTCCCTAGACTCATCCCTCAGCTGCATACTCCATGCATAACTGCCTGGCTTTGCCTACTGAAGCACACTTTAAACAATGCTCAAATACATTTTTCTGGCTTATTTTCAGCTTTCACTATTGTGAAGAAGATGGTGCAGGCATTTCAGTAAAAGCTCTTGTGATCTCCTCCATTGCAGTTTTTTTTCAAAGAATACTTTCCTTCCAGAGTTCAGTAGCACACCAACTTTTCTGCTATGAAAAGACCTTTGAAGGACTGGATGCACTTTGGTTTTGATGTAGTTCCATTTCTTAAAAACAAAGTTTGCAGAAGGCTGGCTTTCAATTATCCAAGTGATTAAAAGACAAAGGACAATCCAATCCAACCCTTTCCTCCATTTTAATTTGGTGGTCTGCTCTGGGTCTGAATGTACACTTTAGCAACCCATGGGGTAGGTGATAAAAGACCACAGACTCAAGACTGTAATTGAAATGAATCAATCAGTTTATTGATACACAGTGCTTCATTCAGAGATTAATTTACCCTCTCCCCACAATCAACAACGGCCCTCTTTACTTGCACTTGTTCTAACTTTTGGATTAAAAAGAACAAAGAGTTAACTTGCTTTGGGCATTAAATATTTACATATAAATGTTATGAAGGTGTGTGTAAATTATAAATAATGTAAGGCGGGACTTTGTGGTTAGAGCTAAGAGACCCAAATTGTATCATCATAATACATTATTCACAAATGATGCATCTCTTCTCCTCCATTAGCGCGACTAGAAAAAGCCCTTGAGTGCTTAACTTGGATTTGGAGGTGGGTAATAAATGCGAGATAAACAAATAGCAGTGGGGGAGGAAGCTGTAGTTAAACAAGCGCAAATTGGTGCGACTCCGACTAATTTTGCCAAACCACACCTTGCCCAGGAAACGCACAGCGAGGGCTCTGCAGGCAAGAGACATGGCAATAAATCCAAATTACCTGAATTAATTTAACCCAGAAGAAGCACCCATCAAAAGTGTCAGTCTCACAATGAGAGGTGGTTAGATTAAAATCACATCAGGACATCTCTGGATGTCCATGCAGTGTTAGCGACAGTGCAGATGCCTTTCGGATTCCAGGTGATGCCTTTTCACAGCCACTCAGTAGTGATGATTATTGCTCAGGCACTTAAGATGTGTGTGTGTTTTTTTTTTGTGTGTGTGCATCTGGGCCTTGCACAGATTCTTCTTTGGGGCCAGCAGTCCTGAGACCAGCTGTTGATTTCCACAACTCTTTCTTGGATTGGAAGCGCAGGCATAGAATAAATATATTTTTCTACAGGATTTAAATTGTGTGCTCAAAGGAGGAGGGGTGCCTGTGGCAGGAGAAAGAAGGGGCTGATGTGCATGTAGGGAGAGGAACAGCACCAACAACTTAAATGTATCTTATGCACCTAGTTGTTGGGCATGTGAGTGGGGCAGAGATCTTGCATTTGTTGCTTGTGCGGTGGGTGGGTGGGGGATACGGCTTGCAAATCTTACTGCCGTGGTTCATTTGCCTGAGGTGTGGGTCCAGCTGCTGTTCTGGTTGGAGTGCCCCAAAGGAGACCCCCAAGAGTCAAGGAGAGCTGTGGAAATGCCACTGGAGGCAGCAGCTAAGAGTTTGCCCAGTTCCAACACTAAAAGTCACAAGGCTAAGTATGTAGCTGTTTTGACTGGAGTGGCTGTGTGGGCATGAAGCATAGCAGGAGAAGGACTTGAATATCCAGCAGGACTAGCAAAGAACATGGGACAGACAAGAACAAGGTGATATGTTCTTGCAATATCCCTCCCACAAAGCACATTTGAAGAGCCCTGGAAGCTACACTGGGTTTATGTATTTTTATTGTAAACCACTTTGAGATCTTTTATGAAAGGTAAATAAATATTTTCTATATATAAATAGATACACGATTTCCTTAAGAAGCCCACTTTGTAACTGGGAAATTGTTAACAGCTCTCTCCTAGCTGCAAATATATCCCCTTTGGCGGCAAGGTGCTGGCTTTGCAAGTTCAGGCATGGCTAGGTGAATCATTTCCAGCAAGGTTCTCTGTTAGGGTTTGGCACTGAAGCCATCTTGGTTGCCCTGAGGGATGATCAGAGAAGAGATGGGGAGTATGATCCTGTTGGTTCTCATGGACCTGCCAATGGCTTTTGAAACCATTAGCTGTGGCATGCTGCTGGACTGACTCCATGGGCTGGAAGTTCAGGAGGTCACGCAGTGCCCTCTTTGCTACTGGCAGGATAAATTTCAGAAGGTAGCACTGATAGCTCCTGCTTGGCTCCACAGCAATTGTGCTGTGGAGCCTCATAAGGTTTTTTCTTGTCCCCTCAGTGTTCTTTAATGGTGTTAGAGATTTGGGGTAAACCCTAGAAATTAAGAAATGCCAGGGTTTTGATTAATTGGGGAATGGATTAAGACATAAACTGCAGGGCTGTGCCAGACTGGGAATTCCTGGGCTGGGTTATGCAAACCAACCTGGCCAAGCTAGGGGAACAATAGAGAGCCATGGAGCGCCCATTGAAGGTAGTTGCCAGTGCAAGAGAACTGGCCTGAGATGTGAACAGGGACAAGGGTTTGAAAGGTTGCCAGGGTAACTGCTTGGGGGAGAGCAAGGTGCTTCTGGGAAGAAGAAAGAGGAAGAAGGGGGAGGTCCATCTTGGTGAGGCAGAAGGAAGCCTGCAGTGCTTTGGGCGATGCTGTAAGATCTGAACCCCCTCCATGCAGATGGAAGGTGCAAACAGGCAAATAAATCCTATTCCTTAAAGCACAACAGCCTCCACTGTGTCTTCTGTGTCTTCTAAAGGTACACAGACTTCATGTGGATGCCTGAGATCCCATGCACTCTTGCCATGGCCACTGGTGGAGGAACGGGGGGAGCAGGGGAGTGCACTGCTCCCAGCACCATCGAGGAGGGGGGTACCATTGTGGCTGTCCTCCCGGACACGTTCCGTGCACCTCCCCTACTGCGTTGGGCACCACACCCCCAGGGCACACACCACGCCCCCAGGACGCGCACCAGCCAAACCCCCGCTTGCTCTCTGCCCCTGGTGCTGGAGCACGCAGCTTCGCCACTGGCCATGGCTTGGCAGAGAGAGGGACAGGCGCTGGGCTTTTGTAACAATACCTTTATGACACTGCCAGGGGAAGCCATTAGAGGGTTTAAAGTGAGGTTTGTTTATTTATTGAGTTTCAATCCCTCCTTTTCCTCCACAGGGTTTAAGGTGGCATATATGTTTCTCCCACTCCTAATTAAATCCCCACAATGAGCTTGTGAGGTATGTTAGGCTGAGAGGCAGTAACTGGCCCCCAAGGTCACTCAGTGAGCTTATGGTTGAATGGGGATTTGAATCCTGGTCTCCTAGGTCTTAGTTGCCTGTTCAATAATCACCAGTTCAATTGGTAAACGCCAAGAGGTGTGGTCATACACTCAAGCAGGAGCTTAGCTCTGGTCCCACTGGGGAGCACCAGGGTGGTGTGGGGCAGGGCAGGACAGTCACATACCTTTCAATGTATATAAAAGAGGGCAAAGTTTTGTGTTGGCTTCTTTCCCCTCAGAATATGGAAGAGGGGGTGAAAGAGGAGGAAGCCACTGGGGAAAAGGGATTAAAATTGCCCAGCAGGTTCCTCTGCCATATCACATTTTGCCAGAGGACACAGAGTGGTTTCACAACAGATCAGGATATCATTTAACTCAATGATTACAAATCCATGAACATCAGCAGCAGCAGGAGGAGGAGGAGGAGGAAGATGGTGTCAGGAATTCCCTCTCTCAACCATCCTGTGAGAGATAAGCATCAGCGTTTGATTAACTGGCGCTTGAGGGGTGATTTATCAGCTTTCAAGCAATTTACAGGTGTGCAAAATGGCTGCGTTTGATGAGGCTCACCTGGTCCCTGGAGTGGTTCTGCCAGGTGTGTCTCCCTCTGCCTTGAGCCAGGCAGATTCCTGCTCAGACTGGATTGAGTTCTCCATTCATTCCCCTTCTCTCCTGCCCCACCAGCAAAATAAATTAGCTAATGAAACACCTTTTCCCCTTTTAGTTTTTTACTTCTATCCCACCCACCCCATCCCCGTTGTGGCCATCATGGAACAGCAGCCTGTGCTGACATGAACACAATCTTAGACCCATTTCACTTTTTGTGTTTATTTAGATGACTTATATGCTGACACCCCCACTTTCAAGGCAGTTTCATATAAATAGCAGAAGCTTGCAAATAATTTACAGAGCACAGGGCTGTCCCATCCTTCAAGAGAGCTTTGGTGTGGCTTAGCTGACAGACCCATTGTTGCTGATGCCCCACCACCATTATGCCTCCCACTGCTACTGGACCCCCACCCTCTTCTTCACCCCTCCACCTTGCTCTTCTGCGCTACCACCTCTGTGGTGGTGGACTCTTCTTCACTGAAGGTTTTTAAACAGAGTTTGGATGGCCACCTGTTGGGGATTGTTTAGCTGTGATTCCTCCATTGCAGGGGGTGGAGTAGATGACCCTTTCAGCCCCACCTGAATTTTAGGGGTCTCTGCTTCTTAGTCATTCTCAGCCTGGTTAACATAAGTGTTGATCTGGTAGATAAAATCCACATGACTTTCTGGGAAGTGGCTGCCATTCTTTCCTTCCATTTATTTATTTCCTGTTCTTTTAATGCACTTGGTGGATTTGTAAGTTTCAGCAACATGACATGCTGTTGCCCCTAACACTACATGGAAAAATGCAGAGAGTTCTGCCCCATAGCCCAGAAACTTAGACTGCCTCTACCCCAGCAGAAATTCCAAGTGCCTACAAAAGTAAGTGAAATAAGTTTTGGGAGAAATCAGTTTTAAGAAATGAGCCATTCATCCAATGAGATATGGCAATGAGAAAGCAGGGCGGGGGGGAAGAGTTCAGATCAAGAACTGCACAGCTGCAGATCATCAGCATAAAGATGGCATTGAAAATGAAATGAATGAATAATGGGGCAAAAGTGAGGGGATAGGAAGAGCAATCCTTTTTCAGAAACTCCTACAGAAAATGGGAAAGTTGAAGAAATGGGACCATTGAAAGAGACTTCAGGGTAATGAGAAAGTTATAATGGAAACCATGATGAAACCTTATGCAGAAAACCATGATAATGAAGAGAAGAAAGGCGAAGGGAGTGGACAGCTGTGTCAAAGGCCAAAGAAACATCCAGAAGCATGGAAAACAAACCCTTCAGTTTTGCTGCAAGAAGCTAATTGGAAGGGCAAGTTGGAGCATGTCTCAGTCGAACGGAAAGAGAGCAAAACCTCTACAACTCAGGTTCAAGAAGGGAATTGGTAGAAATGAAAGGAAAATAAAGAGACAGAAAATATTCTAGAGACCTCTGGAAATGATATGTAAAAATGGAGGATCAGAGCAGTTTTTTTTAAAAAAATATAAGAGGGCAGACTTCATAGTGCAAAAGAACCAGGAGACAAAGTAAATAAAGAATAAAGAAGAAAATATTTATCGGGTAATTAATTCCAAAGGAGGAGGAGGAGGAACTAGATTGAGAAGACAGACAGTAACATAAGAAGGGAAGGAGAGAGGACAGACCTTCTAGAGTCACCCTAGAACAACAAGGGAAGAAACTTCTGTCCCAGGCCCAGCTTCAAACAGGGAACCTGGCACAGATTCAGAAGGAGGCAGCCTGAGCTGTGGCACAGGAGACTCAGGAACTTTGGGGTCTTGTCTCCCAGAGCCCCTTAAGTGTGACCTTCAATAGTCAGAGTCCCCTGAAGAGCTGGAAATCTGCTGAGGAGCCCCTTCCCTGTCCCCCTAGGACCTCCTGATATCCACCAGGTTGGGAGCTGTCCAAGGTACTGCCACTCCAGGCATAAGAAGAGCCCTGCTGCCTCAGGCTACAGGGGGCCCATCTAGTCTAGCATCCTGTTCTCACAGTGACTGACCAGATGCCTATGGGAAGGCTGCAAGCAGGACTCAAGCGCAAAAGCACTTTCCCCACTTGTGATTCCCAGCAACTGGGACAGTGGAGGTAGAACATAGCCATTCTGGCTAGTAGCCATTGTTAGCCTCCATCAACTAGTCTAATCTTCTTTTAAAGCTAAGTTGGTGGCCGTCACAACTTTATTGTATTTTTTTTTAAAAATAATATTTATTAGCAGTTTAAAGATTACAAAAGAAAAGAAAAAGAATTATACAAGACAATACAATACAAAAACAAAACACCACACAACCCAAACCCTAAAACATTGAATCAACCAAACAAAACAAAAACAATTAAAAACACATCCAATAATTTCGATATCATAACTTTCGTTCACTTGTTTCAGTGACCTCCTCACACCTCCCTTTTTGTAATCCACTTCAATTAACTGTTTCAGCAATTCCTTTCCATCTTCCTCTGTTTTCTGTCCTGTAATTTATCTTAACATATTCTAACCTCGTTTTTTCCCTTTAATACATTTACAATCTGTCTGTACCTAATTCCTTATAACATTTCTGCTAAAGCCATATAACTTCATTCCATCATTTTTCTAACATTCATTAATTTTACAATATTTCTGTAAATAATCTTTAAACTTTTTTCCAGTCTTCTTCCACCGACTCTTCTCCCTGGTCTCGGATTCTGCCAGTCATTTCCGCCAGTTCCATATAGTCCATCAACTTCATCTGCCATTCTTCCCAGGTGGGTAAATCTTGTGTCTTCCAATACTTCGCAATGAGTATTCTTGCTGCTGTTGTTGCATACATAAAGAAAGTTCTGTCCTTCTTTGGCACCAATTGGCCGACCATGCCCAGGAGAAAGGCCTCTGGTTTCTTCAGGAAGGTATATTTGAATACCTTTTTCATTTCATTATAAATCATCTCCCAGAATGTCTTAATCCTTGGGCATGTCCACCAAAGGTGAAAGAATGTACCTTCAATCTCATTACATTTCCAACATTTATTGTCGGGCAAATGGTAAGTTTTTGCAAGCTTGACTGGTGTCATGTACCACCTATAAATCATTTTCATTAAATTCTCTCTTAGGGCATTACATGCCGTAAATTTCATACCTGTGGTCCATAACTGTTCCCAGTCAGCCATCATAATGTTATGTCCAACATCTTGTGCCCATTTAATCATAGCAGATTTCACCGTTTCATCCTGAGTGTTCCATTTCAACAGCAAGTTATACATTCTTGACAAATTCTTAATTTTGGGATCTAGCAATTCTGTTTCCAATTTTGATTTTTCCACCTGGAAGCCAACTTTTTTGTCCAAATTATATGCCTCCATTATTTGGTAATAATGAAGCCAATCTCGCACTTTGTTTTTTAATTTTTCAAAGCTCTGCAGTTTTTCTCTGTCTCCATCTTGTTCCAAAATTTCCCAATATTTCGGCCATTTGGCCTCCATATTGAGTTTTTTCTGTGCCTTCGCTTCCATTGGTGACAACCATCTTGGGGTTTTATTTTCTAACAAATCCTTATATCTTATCCAAACATTAAACAGTGCTTTTCTAACAATGTGGTTTTTAAACGCTTTATGTGCTTTTACTTTATCATACCACAAATATGCATGCCAACCAAATACATTGTTAAAACCTTCTAAATCCAGCACATCAGTGTTTTCAAGAAGCAGCCATTCTTTCAGCCAGCAAAAAGCAGCTGATTCATAGTAAAGTTTAAGGTCTGGCAGGGCAAATCCACCTCTTTCTTTAGCATCAGTTAATATCTTAAATTTTATTCGAGGCTTCTCTCCCTTCTTGCTCTGCCACTTCTTGAAACAATCCATCTTGTCTATAATTTGCAATGTTTGAAACAAGAACAACATCCTTGGCAATACATTCATTTTTATCGCAGCAATTCGACCTAGCAATGATAGCTTCAAATTTGACCATATTTCTAAGTCCTTTTTCACTTCAATCCAACATTTTTCATAATTATCCTTAAACAGGTTCACATTCTTGGCAGTCATGTTAACCCCTAAATATTTCACTTTCTTGACCAATGTTAATCCTGTCTCCTCCTGGAACTTCTCTCTCTCATTCACAGTTAATTTTTTTAAAAAAAATAATATTTAATTAGATTTTAGAGATAAAAAATTCAGAAAAATGCAAAAAGTCAAAAATACAAAAATAGAAAATCACAGAATACAAAAATACAGACATTAAAGCATAAAAAAGAGAAAAAAGAAATAAAAAAGAAATAAAAAACAAAAATCTCTCTTTTTTAAAAATCTCTCATGTTTGATTAACTTATTTTCCTGACTTCCTCACATCTCCCTTTTTTGTATCCCTTTTGAAATTTTATTCAGCAAATTCATCAACACTATTTAATTTATCTATTTATCTATTACGAGTCCACCTTTAACCTTGTTACTAGAACCCCTTCAATTCAAATCAATGCCATCAACATTCAAAAATTTTACAATGTTTCTGTAAATAAATTTTAAATTTCCTCCAATCTTCTTCCACCAATTCTTCTCCCTGGTCTCGGATTCTGCCAGTCATCTCCGCCAGTTCCATATAGTCCATCAATTGCGTCTGCCATTCTTCCAGTGTGGGTAGGTCTTGTGTCTTCCAATACCTTTTTTATTTCATTATAGATCATCTCCCAGAAAGCCTTAATCCTTGGGCACGTCCACCAAAGGTGAAAGAACGTACCTTCAGTTTCTTTGCATTTCCAACATTTATTATCGGGCAAATGATATATTTTTGCAAGCTTGACTGGGGTCATGTACCACCTGTACATCATTTTCATAATATTCTCTCTTAGGGCATTGCATGCCATGAATTTAATCCCAGTGGCACAGTTAAATTTTTCTCTAAGACCTTAGTTTTCATTTTATTCAACTTGAAGCCTGCTACCTGTCCAAATTCTTGAATCAGTTCCAGTACCCTTTTGGTACTAGATTCTGGCTCCTGTAAAGTCAATACTAAGTCATCAGCAAATGCTTTCAGTTTGTACTGTTTAGCTCCCACTTGTATACCTTTAACCTCCTGGTCCTTTCTAATCATATTTAACAATACCTCCAGGACCGATATGAAAAGCAATGGAGAGATTGGGCAGCCTTGTCGTGTTTCTTTCTCAATCTTAAACTCTTCTGTCACTACATTGTTCACAATTAATTTTGCCTTTTGTTCTGAATAAATTGCACCTATACCATTTTCAAAGCCTTGACCTACCCCCAACCACTGTAGATTCTTCTTCCATCACAACTTTATTGTAAGAACAAATTCCAAAGTTTAACAAAGCACTATGTGAAAAGGTGCTTTATTTTATCTGTCCTGAATCTTCCAAAATGCAGCTCCGCTGGATGGCCCCAAGTTCTAGTGTTATGAAAGATGGAGAAAAAATACTTCTCTATCCACTTTATCCCTGCCATGCATCATTATATTCACCTCCATCATATCTCCTTTTCCTTACCTTTTATCTAAACCAAAAAGCCCTGAATATTGCTTTCTCTGGCCCAGGTGTGGGGAACCTTTGGTCTTGCAGATGCTTCTGAGCTACAACTCGCAACGACCCTGGCCAATGCGGTCAATGGCCAGGGATGATGGGAGCCATCGTTCAGCAACATCTGGAGGACCAGAGGTTCCGCAGTATTTCAAATGTGATTGCACCATCAATTTATATAATGGCATTATGATACTGGTCATTTTATTCCAATTCCTTTCCTAAGTATCCCTACTGCCCTGATTCCCTCTAAGTCAGGGGTCAGCAAACTTTTTCAGCAGGGGGCTGGTCCACTGTCCCTCAGACCTTGTGGGGGGCTGGACTATATTTTGAAGGGGGGGGAATGAACAAATTCCTATGCCCCACAAATAACCCAGAGGTGCATTTTAAATAAAAGGACACATTCTACTCATGTAAAAACACACTGATTCCTGGACCATCCGCGGGCCGGATTTAGAAGGCTATTGGGCTGGATCCGGCCCCTGGGCCTTAGTTTGCCTACCCATGCTCTAATTACTCTGATTTAGACTAGGAGTGGGAGGTACTTGAGAAAGAGGGCTCTGAAGGAGAGGGAGCAGGAATGAGACAACAGAGGAGAGACCTCTTGTTGACTACCCTCCCACCTTATGGAATCATAGAATTGTGGAGTTGGAAGGGGCCCAAAACCCCCTGCAATGCAGTAATCACAGCTAAAGAATCACTGGCAGGTGGCCATCCAACCTGTGCTTAAAAACCTCCAGTGAAGGAGACTCCACAACCTTCCAATATACAGTGGTACCTCGGGTTACATATGCTTCAGGTTACAGCCTCAGCTAACCCAGAAATATTACATCAGGTTAAGAACTTTGCTTCAGGATGAGAACAGAAATCATGCTCCGGTGGCGCAGCAGCAGCAGGAGGCCCCATTAGCTAAAGTGGTGCTTCAGGTTAAGAACAGTTTCAGGTTAAGAACAGACCTTCAGAACAACTTAAGTTCTTAACCCGAGGTACCACTATAGTTCATTCCCCTTAATACTTATTCCTCATAGGTACCGCTGCAAATACTAAGGGTAAGTAAATCCCATCTTTCCCAATCAAGAGATATATCTGTCATCAATCTATGTCAATTCACTTTAATCATTTGAGAAATGTTTCTAGGAACCAAAATGCCTAAACATTTTATAACCTCTGGGCACCAACAAAATTGGCCACTTTCCAGTCCTGAGGCACAGAGGCTGATCTTAAGGGAAAGTTGCATATTTTTGTAAGAAGATCAGCAATTTCACATTTGAGTTCTTTCCAAATTATCAAGTGGACCTAGTGATTTGTCAGTTTTTCTTTTGTCAATAAGACCTGGAACTTCCTCTCTCATCACCATGATTTGTCTCTGTTCCTCAGACTCTTCCTGCGAAAATGAGTTCAGCCACAAGGATCTGTGTGCTATGTCTCCTACTATAAAGGCTTATGCATAGAATTCAGTCAGCTTCTCTGCAGTCTCCTTAGCTTTTCTTAGACTTCCTTGTTCAAAGTGACACCCATCTCCCTGGCCAGCCAGTCTCCTGCTACAAATTAAGATAAAGAAAACTTTGTTGATAGTATTTGTTTTTAGCAATGTGCTCCTTAAATTCTTTTTTAGCATCCTTTATTGCCTGCTTGCATTTCTTTTGCCAAAGTTTGCCACTTTGGCATCCATTTTAGACTTCTTTCTGTATCTTCACAACAGCCATGTGAGGTAGGAACAATGACGAGTTTAAAATATTGAACTGCTTGGCATGGTTTTGCTGACATTGATCCATATGGGCAAACTGGATTGTATTTGTCTTTTGCCTTAAAGATCAGGAGCGACAGGAGCTATCCAAACATGGAGAGACAGCAAGGAGGCACTCAGTGGCCTAGCTTTGAGGGTGTCTTTTAGAGTATCTCATCATCTCACAATGACTGATGCTCATTCTCACTTTTAAAAATTTTAAAAGATATGATCATGTTGCCCCAATGTTACTTTTGTTTTCTTTTTCCCGGTAACTTTTTTGTTTCTGTTTTTGCATGGATTAATATTGGCATTGGGGTAGAGCCTTTAATGACTGTGTGAAAGGCCGTAATCCAACAGGGCAAGCATTTTCTAGTATGTAAACACCATTAAGGGGAAAACGTCATCTGTTGACATTCTGTCCGTCAGACATCTTATTCCTTGTGTGTGGCCCCTGATTTATGAAGAAAGGGCATGAATTTGCCTATGACAACATAGATGCAAATTTGTACCTTCTTTTGCCAGTGCAGCAGAAGGCCCAATCTATATCCTGTGAACTGGGCCTAGAAAATTATCCTTGGTGGCATCCCTGCCTTATTGGTGCTTTCCCCCTGGTCCTCCCTTCGCCAGGAACCTCCTCATTCACAGCTTCTCCCTTATAGTCATAGCAGAACAGGTGAGAAGAAATAGCAATAAAATGTAAGGTAGAAGAGAAAGGAAGGGGGAAATTGGAGAAAACATATCCCATAAGAATTCACCAAAAGCCTTTAGAGAAGAGGAATCATTCAAGTTAGAACAGGAGATGAGGGATTATTGTGAAGAAAGAAAATAAAATTGCTTAGCTGGAAAAAATAAGAAGGCACAAACCCTGTAAGTCATTGGGTGCTGGTAATTGTAGCTCTGTGTGGCTTTAAAGGCGGACTAAATCTGAATTCTCCTCATCCCAAGCTCCAGCCTAGGGGATGTGGGTGACCCTCTTCCTTTGTTCAACCTGCATAACTTTAGGGTAAAAGAGTAGCCATGTTAGGGACTCTCCCCGCCCCCCGCCCCTCCACAGACTGGAATTGACATGCAACAAGGTTCGTGCTTAGTCTAAACCCCCATCTCGGCCTCTGAAAGGACACATTATACAAATCTTCCCGCGGTCTTGAAATCCCCTAAAACGTGATTGTGTCAGACATTCTTCTGTGCCAAGGCATCTTTTCCTCCCTCCCTTATTCAGAATTCCAGTATCAGAGAGTATAACCTTGGAAAAGTATTCACTGGGGAGCACACACAGAGTCAATAATTCATGCTGCTTCTGCTGGGCGGCGGGGGGGGGGGCAGGGGGGCGTTTGGCTGGCCTCCGATATGATATACAGAATAATGCATTAATGACTGCCCCTCCACCACGCTGTAGAGAGATTTTTACACCTTCCTTCTGCCCCCTCCCCATTAAAAACCCCAAAGTTATTTAAAAGGCAACTCTGACCACATGTGCAGAAATCTGCATGGGATTGTTTTGAATTGTTTCCTTGTTGGTGTGGGAGAGAGCAGCCTCCTCCCTCCCTAAGCTGGTCCGGAACTGGAGGAAAGTCAGACCCACAAGCCTCTAATTCTCTTAATATTAATCCAACAATCGATATGCTTTGGGCCCATTGGAGTTTTGATGGACAGAAATAAATAAAGCGTTGCCACCTAACTAAGCTCAGTAGGTATGATGTTTTCCTGATGTCATATATCTGCCTTAAAGACGATCACTTCTTCATTAAAGACCCCAAATAAGAACAACCTCTAATGCGGTTTGGGGCCCACAGCTTTCCCACCTGCAGTTTAAATGCAAAAGATTTAATGATTTAGAAACCAGAAGAATAACTAAAGAGCCCAACAGTCATTATCTCAAATAATGAGACTTTTTAATGCAAAATCAATGTTTGTTATAATGAAAATAGATTCAGCAGTTCCTGCAGGCCCAGATGTACAAATCTTCCTGGCTGGGGAATAAAATGTGGCTCCATATTTCCACCACCCTGCTGGAGATTTTTTATCCAGGAGTAAAAATAAAATGTCAGACGTTATTTACTGCTATCAACTGTTTGTTCTCAGTCAGAAGTTTTAGCTGAGACAGGATTCATACAGAAAACAATCCTGAGTGAATAGTTAAGGGTGGAAATGGGGACAGAACTGCCCCCACCCCACAATGACCCCTCTTCCCATAAATCCCCGTTTTAGCTGCACAATGAGTGTTGGCAGTGGATGCGCAGAAGCTTTAAGAAGGCAGCATCCTGTGGAGGGGAAACCTGCAACAGTGAAAATCGCGACATACCTTTACATTTATATCTGTTGAAATCCATTCTGTTTGTTTGTTTCTCTCTATTGGGATAAGGTAAAGGTACCCCTGCCCGTCAGGGCCAGTCATGACCAACTCTAGGGTTGCGCGCTCATCTCGCTCAAGAGGCCGGGAGCCGGCATTGTCCGGAGACACTTCCGGGTCATGTGGCCAGCGTGACGAAGCTGCATCTGGCAAGCCAGCACCAACGCAGCACACGGAAACGCCATTTACCTTCCCGCTAGAAAGCGGTCCCTATTTATCTACTTGCACTTAGGGGTGCTTTCGAACTGCTAGGACGGGAGCTCACCCCACTGTGGGGATTCGAACTGCTGACCTTTCGATCAGCAAGTCCTAGGCTCTGTGGTTTAACCCACAGCACCACCCACGTCCCTCAGTTGACTCAATTACCTATTGAAACCCTTTAGTATGCAAAGCATGCAGCATGTCACCAGTCAATCTTAGGTACAGAGTAGACTTTACCTGTTGCAACCACACACTGAAAGAAATGCTTGTGGGGAAGAAAATAATAAAATTATTTATTGTAGGGAATTCATAACTTGGATAGAAAATGTTCCTGGTTCTAGCCTAATTTGCTAATCTAGAAAAGAACAAGGTGGCTATGCTGGCTCCTTTGTTCTGTAAGTGAATAGTTAAGGGCAACTTGCTTTCCCTTTTTTTTTTAAGGAGGATAAGAACACGCGCACACACAAACACATGAAGATATATGCCAAGTTCATTTACTGAATGCTCCTAAAATTGACTGAGCGAGGGATCCAGCAGGTCCTGTCCCTCAGCTCCCTGCTCTGATCCTGGAAAACCTGGGCTGAATCTGCACATTTATAAACAACACTGTGACAATGCTTTTTAAAGAAACGTTTTAAAATATATATGGAATTTCACATTAGCTTAACTGTGCCATCTAGTGTAACATTTGTATAATGCACTTAAAACTCACTTAAAATGTTCTATTTGCAGCAATATAGCTGAGTCCCTGGATGCAACATGGATGTTCAGCAAATCCTTGCCTCGCGGTGCCTTGCCAACATCATCTGGCCAAAAATATCCAGCTCTTTGCACTAACTTCCCTCATGGTTCATTTTCTAGACTATTGTGTGAAGGGCAGGCAGGAGGGAGTATGTTTTAAGCAGCTCTATATACTGCAAACCCCCCCCCTTTACAGGTGTATTTGCAAGCTCCGCAATGAACTGGGCCAATCAGCCGTGCCCTCAGGTGCCCAGTCCTGTCTGGGACAGAGCGCAGAGGAGGATTGCTTTGGACTGCTCATGCAATCAGGGTGTTTCAGATGGCAAAATGTGGTCATTTTTGACAACTCTGTGGCAAGCTTAATTTCAGGCCAAAACGGCTGCTGCAATATTCGAAGACACAGTGAGATAATTTCACATGTAAAAGTGCGGGGAGGACGTCATGTAAATTAGTCACAAAAATCTAAAGATACTTTGTTCCCTCTCCCTTCTGGGAGAAAAATCAGGTTCTATTAAGACTGAAATAACCATTGCAGAAAAAGCCCACAGACCATTCACACAGAATATCTATTTTAAACTCAGTCCAAAACTTTTCTGGAGGGAAAAATACCCTGAGACTGAGATACAGCAAGAAGCACAATTTGCATTTCAACGCAAATCATTCCAAAGGTGCAGACAGGAATGCAACTGAGGGCTTTGCCATGCATGGCACTCTGCGGAGGGGGTTGTAGGCCCAGAAATTGCATATTCATATCCCTGAAGAGACTGGGGGCTAGTCAGTCCTGCCTCTTCTCAAGAGTCCTTTGTGTGAATATTATTTGGTGGCAGCTGGGACTGGTGTTCCCGTCTCCCCTCCCCACAAGACTGCTACAGTCTCCATGAGGTGTGATCACCATATGATAGAAGGATGAACTGCTTCTTCACACAGCGCTCAGATGTACTGTGGTATTTGTCACCAGCATAGATGGCTTTAAGAGAGGTTGAGGCAGATTTGTGGAGGCTGGGGCTATGAATGGATCCTAGATGCAATCATGAAGGAGCGTCTCCACCCCCATCGTTCAGCCCAGACACTGAGATCCAGCGCCGAGGGCCTTCTGGTGGTTCCCTCATTGCGAGAAGTAAGGTTACAGGGAACCAGGCAGAGGGTCTTCTCGGTAGTGGCGCCTGCCCTGTGGAATGCCCTCCCAGCAGATGTCAAAGCAATAAACAACTATTTTACTTTTAAAAGACAACTGAAGGCAGCCCTCTTTAGGGAAGTTTTTAATGTCTGATGCTGTACTGTTTTTAATATTCAGTTGGAAGCCGCCCAGAGTGGCTGGGGAAACCCAGCCAGGTGGGCGGGGTATAAATAATAAATTATTATTATTATTATTATTATTATTATTATTATTATTATTATTAGATGGCTGTTTACCACCTTCTTCACCAGAAGTTGTGTGAAAGGGTCCTCGCCTTCAAGAACCCCCCTTGGGGACTTTCCATGGGCAGATGGAGGGGGCTCAGCAAGAAGAAGAGAAGAAGAAGAAGAAGAGTTTGGATTTGGTATCCTACTTTTTCACTACCCGAAGGAGTCTCAAAGTGGCTAACATTCTCCTTTCCCTTCCTCCCCTAAAACAAAAACCCTGTGAGGTGAGTGGGGCTGAGAGACTTCAGAGAAGTGTGACTGGCCCAAGGTCACCCAGCACCTGCATGTGGAGGAGCGGAGACACGAACCCAGTGCCCCAGATTACAAGTCTACCGCTCTTAACCACTACACCACACTGGCCTTTGGCCACTTCTTATGTTCTTAAGCCCCCATAGACTGTTGTGTACCCTCCTACATCTACCCCAGATGTGCAGGGATCTCTTAGGTTGTTCCATGGCCAAGCAGCAGAGCTCTGCTGAAGGCACACCCAGCCTGTTGTCAGAGGTGTGCACAGGAAGCAAGAGAGGATGGCATAAAGGGAACCAGCTGGATCAGGCCCAAAGAAGCCCATCTAATTCAGCATCCAGTTCTCACAATGTCCAACCAGATGCCCCAATGAGACGCCAACAAAACCCTTCACTGGCGGTTTTAAAGCAGAGGTTGAGTGGCCACCTGTCATGGATGCTTTAGTTGAGATTTCTGCATTGCAGGGGGTTGGACTAGATGACCCTCGGGATCCCTTCCAACTGTACAATTCTATGATTCTATAATTTTATGAGTGAAGAGCCTTGGGCAAATGTGGTAGCCTCTGCTTAAGATGTTAAGTCCTTCCCTGCCCCACTTGACCCAGCTTTGCCTTCCCAGTTGTGGTTGGTTTATGTCCCAGGCAGAAACACACACAGCTCCTCACCTGGATCTCAGGTAACAGCCAGCTTCACCTGACATCTTCGAAGTTATCCTCGTGATGCCCAATTTTCTTAGGTTTTTCTTGTGTTGCCACTATTTCTATCCACCTTAAAAGGCAGCAATACTTCCAAAGTAGATAGAAATAGTGGCAACAGAAGAAAAACATAAGAAAATTGGTCATCACGAGGATAACTTCGAAGATGTCAGGTGAAGAATAATTGAACTCAATAGTATTTAGTGCTCCAGAAAACAATTGCGGCCAGGCAGCCCCTCCCCCCATCTGATTCATGTCTAGTTCATGTTTAACAAAACAAGGCTAAGGGTCATGCAGTCTGGAGTCCCATAAATAACCCGCTAATGGGATTTCCAAACAAGCTGTCCCCCAAAATGGTTTTCCGTCTCACAGAGAGAATATTAAAATGCAAATGGATGCGGGCCATGTCCTCATAAACAACCATGTTCATTTAACCCCTGACCTCGCCATTTAGCTGCCCATCCTGGCAATTTGTATGGTGTTGGCTATTGCATGTCACTCCAAAGTGTGAGCTGGGAAGAGCAATGTGCCCAGGGAAGCCGTTACCAGCCGCACAGCTCCGTTTATCATGCTGGGGGGAAGGGGAACTAGCCCTTCCGGAGGCAGGCAGCTGTCCTTTGAAAGCTGCTCTCCCCAGCATCCCTCTTCCATTATCCCTACTTAACTGATGACATTTTTCAGCTGAGCGGAAAGCAAACTCAGGCAAGAGCCAAGGCAAGTGTGTCTGGAGAAACTTATTTACTCCTCGCCTCAATTTTGCCTCTGCCTGCTGGCAACACAGAGATGTGGAGCTGTCTTCCAGCTGAGCTCCCCTGAGTGATGTTACCCTGCTCTCTCGAGTGCCCGTACTTCTTGCAAGCTCCAGCTGGTGGGAATTGGCTGGGTCATTCCATGGGGTGGCTAACACCTCGCTACAGGAGGGGTGGGGCAATCCACAATATAGGTGCACCCCCTTCTTAAGATGACCTCCCTGCAACCAGGAGATTGCAAAAACTCCTGCCCGGTTGCAAACATCAGTATCGGTATCAAGCTTTACTTCAGTTACAGAGCAGCATAAGATAAAACATACGGATAAACTAAACACATAAGACTTAAAGCAGGAAAGGAATAAAAACTAGTAATTATAAGGTGATTATATCATACATACTTAAAAAGATAGAAACAGCGACAAACAGTTAAAAGCAGCTATAAGGGAGGAAGCGTGAAGGAGCACAGTTCTTGCATTCTGGGCCTTGTTTGTGGCACAAACCAACCTTCGACAAATATCCATCATGGCGGCGCAGAATTTAGCAACTGAGTATGTAACGTCTGGGTTTTCACCTTGAAGTAGCAGGGAGGTATAGAGTTGTTCTGTGCTACCTGGGAATTTATGCAGTATAGGAAAGATGAACCTGGCTCTTATATCTGTATAGTATCAGCAGTGAAAAGAGACATGTCCTGTTGTTTCCAGTTGCCCAGAGCGACACAGGCATTTCCTCTCCTTTTATGATGTCTTCCTAAAGTGGCCTTCCTGGATGGCTGAAGGGAGGGACTGGCAGTGGGCCAGAGTAAAAGCCCTTCACTGTTTTGGAATTTCAAGGTTGGTTATATATGGCATCTTTTGGTCTTTTGGTTTCATTGATTAAAAATTTCAGGGACCTGGCTAGATCTGCTTGGGGTTCGATATCTTCCACGCTCAGTTTGATGGATTTTTTTTGGCTTGTTCATCCCCATTGAGTAGGAACTGTGGGGTGAAGCCTAGAGGTGTTATTATGTTTATCACTGCACGTTTCCATGTTGTTTGGAAACCA
Organism: Podarcis cretensis; assembly: GCF_951804945.1. Classification (NCBI taxonomy): domain Eukaryota; kingdom Metazoa; phylum Chordata; class Lepidosauria; order Squamata; family Lacertidae; genus Podarcis; species Podarcis cretensis. Next base: position 37,239,025 of record NC_137177.1, read on the forward strand.
TCCTTAATAAAGGGAGCAAGGCCATTCAGGAGGAAGGGTAGTCTCAGCCAGTAATTTAGTGTGGCGAGCCATACTCTAACTTTGATTCTTACAAATCCAGTTTCGAGACGTATGGTAGCATTGGAGATGTGTTTAGGCACCTGTAGGGCTGATCTTAAGAATTTAGATTGTACCAGTTCTAATGGTGTAAAATTGGCAAGGGGACTTAACTGGGCACCATATACAAGCTGCACAATGGATTTGAGGGCTGCAGATGTATATTGTCTGCCTTTAGCTCTGAGGTACCTGAGTATTGCATTTACGCTTCTCTGGGCATTTCCTGCAACATAATCCCCGTGGGCTTTTCTTCTTCCCAAGGAATGAGGGATTAAACCCAAATATTTAAAGAAGGTGACCTGCTCAATCTTATGGCCATCAATGTACCATGAGCAAGGTTTGGGCCTTTTGGCAAAGACCACGATTTTGGTTTTCTGATAATTTAGTTCTAGTTTGCTCTCCTTGCAAGGTGCTTGAGAGGATGGTGGCTTTGGAACTTCAAGGGTGCTTGAAGGACTCTCATGATCTCGATTCATTTCAGTCCAGCTTCAGGCCAGGTTTTATCACAGTCGAGCAGCCACAAGCACCCCATGACATATCCTAGGGCTCCTTGCAGATGGTAAGCAGTTAAATCCTTCCAGGTCATCAATGAAGGCAGACTACACATAACACTTCTTTTGCCCGGCATGCACACAAGGCTACCCAGAGAAGCCAGGAGATGCACTGTGATCAGAACAACCCGCCGTTCTCTGCAGCTCAAACAGGAAGTCCCAGACATGGGGAGAATCCTCAGTTTGACATCCAACTTTTGGAACAAGGCCAGGATGGAGCTCTGAGAGAGCCTCCAATTCATACCACATCATGGCGGCCAAGCATTCCTGGCACTCTTTTCCTGGCATTGTGGGTCTTCATTTCTTTCTTTTGCAGCTCCTCACATCCATCTTTTGCTATACACCTCTTTAGCTTCTCTTGTTTGCTAACCCTTGCTTGCTTGCTTCATCCTTTCTTCATTCCTTCATCCACAAAAGCCCTGCTGTTAGTTTTAGATCATTCATCAGTCACATGAGTGGCTGTCCCCTCAGACTTTTGACATTGTACACTCGCCATACTAACACTGCTTTATTTCATCGGCCTGAGTCATCTCTTGCCGCATGTCCTGCTTATGTCCATGTTAACAACCCTTTCCACTACATCCCTAACTTTTGATCTTTGTTGTATCCAATTTTTAGTTTTTCTATCTTTTAATGATATTCCTAGCACTGCACATTCCATGGCGTGTTGTATTGTTCTTAAGCTTTTCATATTTCTCTGTATCATGGTCCAGTTCTTCGCTCCATAAAACACCACAGGCAATATACACATATTGAATACTTTAGCTTTCAAATCTAAGCATCATGGCTAGGCCAGTATAAACACTAGACTGGCACAACTGAGATATCATACCGGTCCAACATATCTTAAGGACTGGTCTGTATAGCAATACTCCTGGTGCAAAAATTATATTAAAGTGGCCTAGACATGTCCATTTAGTCGGCTCCACGATACTAAGCTTCAGAATACTGTGGCTTCTGCAAATGTCACCTACAGAGTGAATAACTTAAAACTTGGCAGACATTATGTACCTGATGAGGACTGTGAATGTGCCAAATTTCAAACTGATTTCCACAGCTACAGCCAGCTAACAAGTGCAAAAATAAACTGAGCACATTTACCGAGTTCAATATTTATATCATATCATACCCTTCTTTCCAATTTCAGTGAAAACTATTGATGTCCTTTGGATTCAGTCTTGTCAAGGATGGGACTCTTTCATTGATTTGGTGATATTCTGGGCAGCAGCTCAAAAGTTACTAAGCTTCTTCCTGCCCAATTAAAGCCTATGGTAGTAACTACTGGCATAATAATACAGTGCACACATTCTCCAGTTTTGAAGTGAGAATTCTGCCAGTATGCCAGTGTTTGGAGATGGAGTCACCTAGTGGATGCTATATGCAGTGATAATTCCTTTAGTTATGGGATATGACAGTGCTATGCAGTGGTCACCCATCTTTTTGATCCAGTGGGCACATTTGGAAGCCCAAGAGTCTGAATTAGTATGTAGTACCTCCATCATGGGGACGCAGGTGGCGCTGTGGGTAAAAGCCTCAGCGCCTAGGGCTTGCCGATCGAAAGGTCGGCGGTTCAAATCCCTGCGGGGGGGTGCGCTCCCGCTGCTCGGTCCCAGCGCCTGCCAACCTAGCAGTTCGAAAGCACCTCCGGGTGCAAGTAGATAAATAGGGACCGCTTACCAGCGGGAAGGTAAACGGCGTTTCCGTGTGCGGCTCTGGCTCGCCAGATGCAGCTTTGTCACGCTGGCCACGTGACCCGGAAGTGTCTCCGGACAGCGCTGGCTCCTGGCCTCTTAAGTGAGATGGGCGCACAACCCCAGAGTCTGTCAAGACTGGCCCGTACGGGCAGGGGTACCTTTACCTTTTTACCTTTACCTCCATCATGAGGCAGGATGTCTCTCAATTCCAGTTGCTGGGACTCACAAGTGGGTAGTGTGCTCATGCTGGCTTTCCCGTAATTGGAAAACAGAATGGTGAGCTAGATGGGTTTTCAGTCTGATTCAGACTCTTCTAATGTTTTTATGCCATAGTTAACACCCACACCCACACACCTTGGGGTATGTGACATGTGTCTCTCCTGGGAGTGACGGGATGGCTTGGGTGCCCACAGGCTCCATGCTGCCCCAAATAGTCCGCCCACTGCCTCCCCCTCAGCTGCAGGGCAGCTGAGTGGGAGGAGGCAGGCAGACTCCTCAGAGGCCCCACAGAGTGTCCTGCCCCGCCTGGCTCTGTTCCAACAGCCAGCTGGCCCCACCCCTGGGTACAGGGCACGCACACCGCCCCAGGCACCCGATCGGCTTGCTCCATTGCTGGGAATAGGTTTCTTCATTATTCATATTCCAGTGCCTTTCATTTCATGTATTTCTTTTATTTCAGGCCTTTGCTTCTCCCCCCTCCAAAAGGTGTTCATTAGGACTTACACAGAATATCAAGTTAAACATCTGAGCTCAAAAACATTACCTCGCGTATCTTTTTTGTTCCATGTGTGTGTGTGTGAAGCCAAGATGTGATGTAATGGAAGAGGGTGATGAACCCTTCCACTTATTTGTTTTATTAAAACCTTGAACTTGGCCTGGTAACAAATCAACAGCTGGTGCAATAATATGCTGCTTGGATGCATGGTGCACTAACTGCAGTTTCTGGAATATGACCACAAGCATCGCAGCAACACAGTCTTGAAGACACCAAGCCCTGGACTGCTGTGGTCAAGCTCCTCCAGCCCAGGAACAGTTGCAGCTGCCACATTAGACAAAGCTGGTAAAATATGTTCCCAGCCATCAAGGCCACCTGGGCCTCCAGTGACAAACCTGCATCCAGGATCATCCCCAGACTGCTCACCTGCTCCTGCAGAGGGAGTGTAACCTACCTGGGGTAGAGTATTTGAAGATGGCTATTTTGCCACCTCTCAGTCTTCTCTTCTCCAAGTGAAACATGCCCAACTCTGTCAAGCATTCCTTGCAAGGCTTGGTTTCCAGACCCTTGATAATCTGGTCACCTTCCTCTGCACACATTCCAGCTTGTCAATATCCTTCTGAAATTGTGGTGCCCACAAGCCCAGCAAGATACACCTTAGCACCATCCCGTGACAAAACCACATGCAGTGCAGGAGTTTAGAGGCAAAGATGGTCAACTAGGGCCAAAATGTGGTAAGCACATCTTTCGCCCTTCCTCCAAAAGCAGCTCAGTGACAATACAATTTAAACATCTACAGACAATTCCAATACAGGTACAAGCTGGGAATGATTTCTACCCAAAAGGCTTGTTGGAAGGTCTTCAGTAGTAGTAGTAGAGCTGACACCTTTATCATATTTAAAGAAGGGGGATTCTAAAGGGCAGCTCCCACAACACTAAAGCCAGTTTCTTACATTGTGATGAATGGAAATCCTCATAAGATGGTATCTGCAGGGCACCCTCACCTTCAGAGCACAGTGATCAACTGGGAATATAAGCAGTGAGATGATCTTTAAGGTACCTTGGTCTCTAGCTGTATAGGGCTTTATATCCCCAAACCAGCCCCTTAAACTTCATCTCTGTTCATTTGATTGTTGACACTCTCAAAGTGTCCATAGGACACTTCCATAGGAAGTTAGTGAGATAGGACTTAACCTTGCAGAAGCCATGCTGAAGCCACCAAAACTTGTTCTTCTAGTTTATTAAATGTTTTCCACTTATTTCGCTGCTTACAAATGCTAATGGGTCAGTGGTATATAGAGACTGTTCTTAAGGGAAAGTCACACATTTTTAAAAACAATTTCACATTTGAGTTATTTAAGATTATTGGGTGGATGTTACCCAGACCCAGCAATTTGTCTGTATTTATTTTGTTTATTAGGCCTGCAACTTTCTCTCTTGCTCCCACTATTTGTCTCCCAAGCATTTTGACTTTGCCTTTCAACTTTATCTCATTTATGGCCTCATTTTTTGGGGTGGTGGAATTCCCTCTTTCGAAATCAAATGTGACTCTTCCTGCTCTATAATTCTGCCTCATGACAATTTTTCAGTACATATGGGAGAATGGAAACGAGTTAATCCATGGTCGTTCTCTCTCTCTCCCTCTCTCTCTCTCTCTCTCTCTCTCTCTCACCACAACCTGCTGCTTTTGAAAAGTCTTGTCATTCCCACTTTTGACCCCAAAGGGAGTCACTGCCTTTCCTGGCTACCTGGAAAGCCAAGGAGCCATGGACACATTGTTGGCTTCGGGTGACATTCCTGCCATTTGCGGGGGGGGGGGGGTGCCAGCATCAAACGAACATTTTATTTTTATTTTTATTTTTTGGTCACCGCAGAACAGAGATGGAAACTTGGTCCGAACTCCTGAAAGCAGAGGCATTAAGGTTGCCATTGGGTGAATCCAGTGCATTTGTCGCTGCTAATTATTATGGACAAGCTGCTTTATTGAACCACATCCTCTTATCGACATTAGGATGCATGAGCTGAAGCTGTTGTTTTAAACGCACTCATTAACCACACAAATCTGCCCTGTTGACAGAGCACTTTTGAATTAAGCCCCAGACTGTAGTCATTGGACAAGGAGCAATTTATAATGCCATTAGCAACACTTGCGAAGGTTACAGGCATCAAAAATTGTTCAGCCATAATTATTCTTAATGGATACAAGGAAGAAACTGACGCAGGACAGCTTTTTCATTAGCTTTCAATCAAGGCTGATGGCTCCGAGAAATGTACAGTAAGTGCGTTTTGGGGAGAAATAATGATGTTGCAACACCTTTCACTGGAAAATGCTCTCAGTACAGAACTTAACTTTTAATAACCTTAATTTAATATAATTTATTTTTTTTAAAAAATAACCCTTTAATTTTGCTTTGGAGATCTTTCAGCAAATTGTTTGGCCTGCAGATTAACTCTTGGAATGCCACGAAAGAAAACTGGCACCCCTGGCCAGATGTCTCCTCAGCCCAACAAAGCTGGGTGCTCTGAAGAGCCTTCTTCTTAACAGCCCCAGCTCCTATCCAAGTACTGGGCTTCCTCCCATCTGTTCCCAGGTCTCATGCAATAGGAAACTCCGTCCCTGACAAACTGGATGGTGTGCAGAGGAGTGTGACCAAGATGCTCACAGGTCTGGAAACCAAGCTTTAGGAGAAATGGCTGAGGGAATATTAGCCCCTCTGCCTTGCTCTGGTGGATAGAGGCTGTGATAAATTTGTGGCAAATAAACAAGTTTTCCTCACCTCCACCACCTCAAGGAGGTGCTACTGCCAGAAACTGTCTGGCCTGAGTCAAAGACCTCCCCCCAATCTGCATGATACTGTCCCCCTCTCATGGTGAACCCCTGAGACTCCCAGCTGGCTTGTCACTTAAGCAGTAAACGGTTCCTGGGCTTTGGACTGACTCCACTAACCCACCTAAGCTGGTTGCTGAGTTTCCCTGGCAAGCTGTTTCCCCTGTTCAAAGGCATTGCTGTACCTCATTGCCACTGAAAATATTTATCCTTGTGGGCACTTTTCAATAGCCTACACATTTGCATTCCCATTATTCAGCTTGAGAGCTGCATTGCAAAATTCAGGCAAGTGCAAATTTCAAGGGGTGCTTTCTGTTCAGGAATTGTTTTGTAAGGTGTGAATTAAAGGTGAACCTTTGGGAGAGCATTTGCAACCCAGAAAAAACTGCAGTGGGTTCCACACCCAGCTAAGCACACTTTGCAGCATGTTCTATTGACACCACAGGGGAGACTTCTGCAAGCACACACACACCCCTTGGGCACCACGTTGGCACCAAATCCTCAGATTTGTCTTTAAAAGCAAAGGATAATGGAGTCCACTAAAAAAGATTTTTAAAAAATCCTGTTGGGGGTCTTAACAAGTTTTGTTTTGTGCTCGTGCACTGATTTTACACAGGCTTTCTTTCCCCCCTTTCACGTCAATACACCTGTGTAAATTAGGATTGTTTTGAACCTCCTGACAAGTCATTAATGGAATTGTGTTGGAGGATGTTGTGGAAATGAGGCCCCTAGAGTGAGAGGGTGGGGAAAGGGGGGAATGGAAGGTTCAGCTCTCATGTCTGTACATTTTAAATTCAGGAGTCAAAACTCCTATGCTTCTTGTTCATTTCTGACTTAGGATGGGCTGTGTGGCTGAAGTTGCGCTAGTTTGCTCCATGTTTGCACCAATAAAGGTCCAGTAACCTGCATGGCATGCTTGGATAACATGTAAACATCATTATACATTGTTGGTTTGTGTAAGTGATAAGAGAGTTAATAGCAAGCGTTGTGATATTGTATATTAGCCTTATTGCTAGATGCAGGAGCAATGAACAGTGGAGTATAGCATGGCTGCAGTCCTGTGTACCCTCACATGAAAGCCAGCTCCACAGAACACAGTGAGACTTACTTCTGAGTAAAAATGTGTATGGTTTTTTGTTAGCAATTGCAGCTAAGTCACACCATCAGTATACTTAATCATTACATATCATGGCAAAATACATCACTCCAACAGAGAAGGCAGCAAATATTACCTTCAGGAATGAAGTTGTCGCATTGAGCCCATTCCAATGCTTATTTACTTGGAAGCAAGTAAGCCCTGCTGAATGCAGTTGGATTTACTCCCAAGAAAGCATCTATTGGATGGCAGTCTTGGGATTCTCCACTTTTCCTACTGGTTCTGTCACCAGCTTCAGCTTGATATGAAGAAATGAAGCTAGGCATCAGTATTAAGGAAAGCAGCTTTGAGCCTGAGCTTCTGTACACCTGCTTAGAAAGAGATTTATTCCCCGAAGTGGATTTTTCAATGGGAATGGCTTGGATTTCCCTCTTTTTCTGGAGAGTCACGAGGTGGGGGTGGGCCACAGCAGAACAGCCAACAGCATGAGTCTAGAATTATAATCTAGTATGGGAGGAAATTAGAGAGGAACAGGTGCTGTAAGATGCTGCCAGCCTCACAGTTTGGGTACAAGGCGGTGATAGCTGCCTCCACTCTCTGCACCATCTAAGAGATTGCCAAGATTTTGGACTTAATTTTGCAAAGGGTCTCCATTCCCTCTGCTACTTCCTGGGTGGTCGCAGAAACATATAGATATTATCTCATAATTAGCTTTATTTGGGGTTCAGTGAGTATAGAGCTGCATTTTGTTTACTGAACTGATTTATTGTTTATTGAACTGATATTGTTTCTTTTTCTTTCTTTATTTTATTTAAAAAACTGAAATACAACAGAACAGTAGAACTTGTGCTCCAATGCATTTGGGTCATAAGAAATGTAGTTGGTGTGTGTCCTGGAGAGAGTTTTGAACCTGGGAGACTAGAGTTCACACACCCACACCCACGCCCACACCCACACACACCCCATTCACAAAGAATAACATAAAAGGACCTTGGAGGCAAGAGGGGGAAAATACATGCAAGGTCTGGAAATGATGGTCCAGCGACTGAGCACTTCAACCGACAGCCAAGGCTGCAAATTTCCTTGACATCCAGGCTCAATCCCTAAAGGGAAATATTTAGTGTAATTACGCCACTGGTCTTCTTAATACTTATCACTGAGGGTAGAAATTTATTTATTCTCTGCTCAAAAAATGAATAGGAAGAATCTCTTTTTCTTTCTCTTTCCTTCCCTCTCTCTGCCACCTTGACAAATGCTTAGAAGGAGTCTTGCAGCATTAACCCAAGTCAGGAGCATCAAGATTTCACCATGAAAAAGCAGCAGATTTAAGCAAAATGTTGCCGGCAACTCAGGAATTACCTCTGCAACTCATTGTTTCTTCCAGCCCATTAACACGTCAGATCCTGGTGGCGCTTTGACATCTAAACATGCCTTGGAGGGCTGCAACTCAATTTAAGACTCTCTTCCTTTATATAGGCCAACCTGCAGATATTCACCAAACCGGAGTGGAAGTCTCAGGACACCCTTTGATCATGCTGTTTCTTAAATTAAAAACAAAATTGTAAGTGTTAAACATCTTTAACAAGTCATTAAACCACAGCCATAATCTGGGAAGGCTCCCTTAATGATTCACAGCATATGTTGGGAAGGCCCTTATCCGCTCACTGCTCCTGGCTGGCAAGAGAAGTTATGGGATGGAATAGCACCACAGTGTTCAAAAGGGATGCATCATTCTTAATGAGAGGATAATTTGACACTACTCTTCAAAGGACCCTGGAGGAGTTGTCTTCATTAAGCTTGACTCCAAGAAGTTGTGGTAGCCCAAGCACCTCCCCCCTTGTTGGAAGATTCAAGACACATAAAAAGCAGCCCTTCTTTACCCAGCACTATCATTAAACTATGGAACTCACTCCCTCAGGAGGCAGCGATGGCCACCAACTTGGATGGCTTTAAAAGAGGATAGGACAGGAAGAGAGGGTTGCCATGACAGCTATGGTCTGCTTCCACAGTTGGAAGCAGCAATGCTTCTGAATACCAGTTGCTGGAAACCGCAGGAGGGGAGAGGGCTCTTGTGCTTGAGTCCTGCTTGAGTGTTTCCCACAGGCATCTCAGTTGGCCACCATGAGAACAGGATGCTGGACGAGATGGGCCATGGGTCTGATCCAGCAGGGTCTTGTGTTCTTATGCAGCCAGTAGCAGGAGAAAGAGTAGGGAGGAGCCAGGAGAAGGGTGGTCAATGGGCAGGACTCTTCTCAGCCACCGGAAGAAGTTTCCAGAAGCTGAGAGTGGATGGCTTCTTATTCCATCTGTTGAACTCCACACTGGAAAGAGTCTGAGCAAGAAGAACGCCACGGTTTTCAGAGAAGCTTCAGAGGCCCACTTATCCACTCACCTTTAAGAGCAGCCAGAGGTGTACCTAAGCTCCCTTGCGCCCTTGGCAAGGAGCTGTATTGCCCACCCCCACTCCCTTGTGCCCTTGGCAAGGAGCTAATAGCACTGCTGGCCAACTGGGATGGGGTCCTGCTAGGCTGCTGTGATGGAGCCAGAGTGGAGAGGCATGATTTTTGTGCCCCCTGCTGGGCCTGCTCCCTTGGCGAGGGCCAACCTAACCAAATCCTAAGTACGGCCCTGAGAGCAGTTAGGCTGGCAGCAACTAGAGACTAGTTCATCTCAGTGGTGATTCCCAACCAATGGGGAGCTCTTTCGAGAAATATATGGCAGGGTCCTTTAGTTCAGATTTTTAAGGAACTGTCAAAAACTCATTTGCTTCCCTTGAGACATTTTATTATTTAGGTTGTTGCTTTTGGGGTTATTGTATTTTGTATTACTGGACATATTTAATCTGGCTGGGTTTTTTATTGCAGGGATGGCTGTATATTGAGCTTCTTTATGATTTGTTTATGGGGAGATTAGATGAAGTTGCATCAAGCAACCACCACTCCACAATTTCCAGTGTATCTGTTTTAGATTCTTTTGGAGGATGTCCAACATAAGCACAAATGCCTGAGTATGGACACAGCCCTGAGCATCACTCCCTCCCAGAGCTTAGCGGTTTGGGGCTTAAGCACTCACAAGGGCAGGGAAAGGCAGGAAGAGAAAACAGTCTTTGTTCGGGCAGACACCACAAGCCCATGTTACTATGACAGCAGCAACAACCATTTCCTCTCCTCTGAGCCAGTGCCTCAGTGTGCCTGGATTGGAGCCCCTGGGAATCCTCCGCCTGCCTTTGGGTTTGCATATGGAAGTTCAGATATCAATTGTGATGCAATAATAGGCCCATCGAAAGAAAACCATGACATGGAAGAGTCAAAATCCATTCCCAAACAGCTGCTTGCATAGAAAGATCCACAGAAGAAACAAGCTCTTGATTTAGTTTAGTTTCCTCTCTCCTCTTCCCACCACACCTCTGCAGTGTATGAATGAAATTTCTGAATGAAAGAAGGTTTGGGACACTGAGAAGGGGACCTGGAGCCCTCCTGTAAAGGCATTTGTGGCTAGCTGGTGAGAGGAGGAGAGCTCTGGAGAAAGACTGTCTGCCAGTTGGTTCTTGCTCGGAGCCTGTTTAGCTTTATTTATTTATTTCCCACGTTTTTCTCCAAGGAGCTCAAAATGGCACAACATGGTTCTCCCCATTTTCATTTATTCCCCACAACAACCCTGTGAGGTGGGTTAGCCCAAGAACCCAGTGAGTTTCATGGCTGAGTAGGGATTTGAACCCTGGTCTCCCAGTTTCTAGTCTGACAGTCTACCCATTACAGCATACTGACTCTCCTTAGTGTTACGGTTGAACTTCTAGGGCAGTTCAATTTTTTTTAAAAAAGTATTTTACTTCCAAACTGCAGCAGTCAAGAACAAATCCCAGTTAAGGGTGGCAGGAGAAATTAAAGCCAGAGGGCATCAGAAGCATTGCAGACTCTTAATATTCACTTGTGGGGTCTGCTGCTTTGAAAACCACTGCTTTTAAAAAAAATAGGTTGTATTTCTGTCTTACTTTTGTACTCTGTTGGTTTTGTGTGAACTGCCTTGTGTGCTTCTGTAGGCACACTAATTATTTTTCTAGATATGTGGTGATGAGAACAGTTTTATATGTATTGAATCGTTGTGATAACTGCATTGAACCAAGGAAAGGCCATATGCAAAATGAAAAGCAAGGAAGGTTTGAGATGAAAAAACTCAGTCCTTGGATGCAAAACTGTCCTTGGTGATGGCCTGTGGGGGCCTTTCCTGCTCTCCTTTGCAAGAGGTTTTGTTTTCTGTGTTCTGATCTTATGAGGCAGGAACTGAGGATGCGTGTGGAAGAGAATTTCCAGCAGCAGCTCCTGGACAGGATTAGTGCAGAAGCTGCCAGCTGATGAATCAGGTCCCTCCTTGAATGGTTGATCACCCAGATACAGCTGAAAGGGAGCCGTCATCATCCAGCAGCATCTTTGATGTGCCAGAGGGATCCACTTTGACACATGAGAGGCAGCAATACTAGTGATCATGTGCAGAGTGCTCTGCTTGCTTAGTGGCTTCTTGACAGTTTTGAGACTTGCATCTGTGTTACGGTAAAATCTGGGTGCGAGGCTGCTCTGCCACCCAGCTCGTTGGACTAAGTCCGCGGGTCCCTGCGGAGGAAAATGAGCTCAGCCAGAGACAGGAGCAAGCTGCAGAAGATCCAACTTTATTGCGCAACAGGTTCAAGGCGAGATTGAACAGCGAGAAAGGGGTGACATGAACTTTTGAAACTTCCCTCCATGTCCCAGAATACAGTGCAAAATACATCCCAGTTACATCATGAATACATTAAAAAGAGGTTGGGTTACACAGGTTACATCATGAATACATTAAGAAGAGGTTGGGTTACACAGGATTAACATATGGAGGAGGGAGGGAGGAATATGCAGAGTTGGAGATATGCGCAGATAAACACTTCCTGAGTACCGGTGATGAGAAGACAATGGTTCAAATATGTATAGTCTGCCACCTGGCATTGCCCGGAGGAAAGGCTGGGCAGAGCGATTTGACCAGATTAGGGTCTTCCTGAGTACGTGACACCTCGCTCGGGGGATCATGGAGGCAGGGGAGGTGTCATGGAGTCCTAGAGAAATTGAGCAAATTGGCACGTTGAGTTTCTATGAATTTTATAGATTTTAGTCCCTTTTGACATTGACAATTGGAAATAAATGGATATATTGTAGCGAAGAAGAAGGTAAAGAAGACATGCCCCCCCTTCCGTATCAATCTGGCACTCTGTTCTCCACTAGTTCCTTTTCTCCTCCTTTCTTTCTTTTTCTTCAACATCTCCAGTGTGCATAATTACCCTCTCATACCCTGTGGGCCAACCCATGTAATGCAAAGTGTAATGTTTGCGAAACAATTTTAGATACAGTTAAGGCAACTTTGTGAAGGGCCTTCTCAGTGAGTGAGTTCTGCATTTATTAGATAAATAGATAAAAGATTGGGCAACAGCCTCAAGAAGACCCATGGTGAGGACTATATTGTTTCATTGGCTTAAACTATATAATGCTTATGTTAAAAAAAACCCTCTAAGCAGCGTAAAGCACAGATTAAGACATTTTACATTGGGGGGGAAATGCAAAAAGTACCCCAGAGAATTTCCACACCCTACAAGGAACAATTAACAATGGGGGAAAAAAAAAACTTTCTCCTCTTTAGAGTTGAAATGAACATGACATAGAAAACACAAGGAAAACCTCACGGAAAATGGTGAAACAGAATATCCTCTAAACATCAGGAAATAGAATATTACAAGTGAAAACCAACCAAAAAGTATCAGTTCATGTTTTTAAATATTATGATAACTAATTAGGCAAAAAAAGAGTCCGCTCTCTCTTCCCATCCACCCAATGAAACCAACCAACTCAGTTAGATCCCCAGCCGCCTATTCAAAAATAAACACAAATTTAACTACAACTAGAAACACATCCCATTCAGTTCATTTCCAGCACACCCTTAAATGATCAACAAGGAAGCATAATAGAATAGCAGAGTTGGAAGGGACCCTGAGGGTCATCTGGTCCAACCCTCTGCAGTGCAGCAATCTCAACTAAAGCACTCGGGACAGATGACCATCCAACTGCTGCTTAAAAACCTCCAATGAAGCAGGTGTTTCATCAATGAAACACACATAAACACCCTCAACTGGTCCACTCATTTCTCACACACTTGCCAGCCACATTCTCCATGCTCTGCAACCACTCCCATAATTTAACAGTCCATCCCATCTTGTGGAATGGCCACACATTCAATCTAATACATCTATGGCTTAGAGATGTGAGTTATTTACACTAGAGATTGATTTATCCATTTGATAATTAGTAACCTTCAATACTTACAAAAAACCTTTTAGCAATCAGTTGGCATTTAATTAACACACAATAACTGTCTTATTAAATCTGCAATAAATGCCTGTTGGAGTTAATTAAAGCTCAGACCTTGGGGTGGGTGAACCCACCACCCACCAGGTGATTCTTGGGGGAGAGTTCTTGGTTGGAACTCTCAGCACAGGAGCTATCAATATCTCCTGCTTAAGCTTGCATTGTGAATGGACAAGAGGTTGCTCTGGTGCATGGCCAATCTGCCGCACGGAATATCCTAAGCACTGGAACTTAAGATTCAGAACAGGCACAATTAAATTTTGGAATTTGCTACCACTAGATGAAGCTAGCTTGGCTAGCTTTAAAAGAGAATTGGGTCCATTCATGGAAAATGAATCTGCCAAAGTCATGATGATGTCTACATGCAATCTCCAGGTTCAGAGACTGCAGGCCTTTAACTTCCAGCCATTGGGGAGCAACAACAAGGCTTGGTCATGGCTCCCAAAGTGGGTGGTACCCAGGGGCTGCTATCAAAGTGATTGGCTGGCTCCCCTGTCACTCTATTTCACCACCACCACCCCATCCTAATCCCACTAGGATTGCACACTTCCATGTTTCCACAGCCAAAATAGCGGCGCCAAAGATGTCCATTTGCACGAGGGGAATTAAAGTGTGTAGATGTGGTAGGCGGGGGTAGGGAGAAGGGTTTCTGCTTTAGGAAAAGGAAAATATGCCTGGACATTCAACCACAGATCGACGTTCAGTGCTCCTTGGCCCTTGCTCACTGATCTGCTGCCAGCCCATAGATAGCTGGAACATGAACCTTACTGTGGTGTACAGTATTAGCAAATTTGAATGCAGCCAAGCTCTGAGCCATTGATGAAATTGCACTTCGGTTCACAGCATCCTCAAGGGTGGGGCTGCAGAGGCCATCAAGCCCAGCCTCCTGCTCAAAGCAGGGACCCCAGAGACTCAGCCACAGAGGTACCAGCCCAGCTTCTGCTCAACGGCCTCCACCAGCCCTTGAAGTCTTTGGCTCCTACTCAGAAAGCATCTCATGATGCTCAGCCAAAGCCTATCATCCTGTCACTTAAGACGACGACATCCAGCCCTGCCCTCTTCTGTGTGGAGACAGCACTTCAGAGCGTCATCAAGGCTCCCTGTGCCCCCCCCCCAGTTACCCAGTGATGGATATACAATAGCCAGGACATGAGGATTGCTATCTAAGTACAATGTTGCCCATTGAAGGAAATAAACGCAGGGTATTAAATGTTAAAAACTGTGTTAAATTAGATAAGAAAATCCCATGTAGACTTTGCTAATGATTCATAATCAGCTAATAAGCTCATCTCTAGGAGAATAATGATCCACAGACCTGTGAGCTCATTTATCACGATGTTTTACAACACTGGCAAAGAAACTAATTAAATCCCAGCATCGTTACATAGAATTCCTTTTAATAGAGATACAATGATGCACTGGAGGCTACAGATTACGCGGCTGCAAATTGTACCCAGAGACTTCGGACAGCAGGTTTTAATTAACATGTTGGTGCGATGCCACTCGGTGGAAGGAGTAACTAACCAGGAAGCAGCTGCACTTGGAAAATTAGGCAGCTGGGGGGGGGTGTGGTTGTGGGAAGAAGGAGGATGGAGAGGAAAGAGGGACTGTGCTGGAATCTGCCACCCTGCCAGGGCTGGGGAAGGACTGTGGGTCTAGAGACTCTAGAGAGCAATTGCTGCCAGTCAGTGTAGACAATACTGAACTATATGGACCCAATGGTCTCACTCAGTGTAAGGCAGCTTCCTATGTACCAGGAGGGGATCTGAGGCTGTTGCCCAGGTAAATGAGGCAGCAGGAAGCCTCCCAGACCTCTCAATGCTTTTCCTTTTTACAGAGATTGTTTTGGTCCAGCTGACAGAGAAGGAGAGAAAGGCCATCCAGCAATGGACTTCCTTCCTCCCAGAGTTGTTTTCCTATCTGAAAATGGGCCTTTTCTCATAAGGACATAAGAAGAGCCTGCTGGATCAGGTCAGTGGCCCATCTAGTCCAGCATCCTGTTCTCACAGTGGCCACCCAGATGCCCTAAAGGGCAGCCAGTAAGCAGGATTCAAGCACAACAGTCCTCTCCCCTCTTGTGGCTTCCAGCAATTGACATTCAGAAGCATTGCTGCCTCCAGTTGTGGAGGCACATCATCGCCATTGTGGCTAGTAGCTATCAGTAGACCTCTCCTGCATGAATTTGTCTAATCCTCTTTTACAGCCATCTTAGTTGGAGACTGAAATATACTCGGAGTCGAGAGTGGATTTCATGCTCTTTATTCAGCTCATAGTGGTGAGGAGGAATGGAAGTTCCCCCAGAATGTCTGCTTTATATACATTATTTACACAATAGGCCCCACGTGATTGGCTAATTCCAGGATTCTCCTGTAGGCCAATCAGGTTGTGGATTCACTTCCACCTGGAGCTGGATTGGGTGGCTCCTGTGGACCAATCAGACTGCTGCATTCTGGATCCTATTGTTCTAGGACCAATCAGACTGCTGCATTTTGGATCCTCTTCAACTCAGTACATAACAGAGAACATTACTGCCTCCTGAGGGAGTGAGTTCCACAGTTAAACTCTGTGCTGCATTGAAGAAGTCCTTTCTTTCATCTGTCCTGAATCTTCCAGCATTCAGCTTCAATGGATGTCCATGAGGATCTGAGTGTGTGCCTGAATGTCATGTTGCAATTCCTGGTGAGGATGCCTCCAGTCAGACAAGATGGGTCGCAAAGGGGGAAGTTCTGCTTGCCTTTCTGGCAAAGTTCATGGGTTCAAGGCCAGGCCAGGGAAAGTGGGCAGAGGCCGGCCTCAGGCTTCCTAGTACTGGGTGCTTGAAGGACCACTGGCCTTCAGACCCTGCTTTGCACCTCTCTCAAGGCAGAGGACAAGCAAGCAAGGCGCTGCCCTGGCTTTCCCCAGCATCCTCCAAGGTCAAAAAGGAAAGACAAGCTCCCCCATGCTCCCATTGTGGGAATGTTCAGGGGTGCAGGAGAGGATGTATTGTGAGATTATATCCTAATCCAACTTGTGCTAACAAGTTCCCAAAATATCAGCAGAGTTTATGACATTCCCCTTTAAGTTCGCAACGGTAACGTCTGCACAGGTTCGCCAGAACCTCTATAATAATTACTCTGGTAATTTCCCCTTTTGTTCCCTCTTAAAATACAAGATACGACACAGTCTTTATAAAAGTATAAAAGAGTTACTCACGTTCTGTTCACAATGTGATCCCAGAAGGCAGACAGCTTTAAAAAGGTTACATACACTTAGAATCTATCTTATAGGAAGATAGTACTGTCCTCTCTTGGCTGAGAGCCAAGAGGGCATGTTGCTCCTTCAGAAGATGAAGATGAGAGAGAGAGATATGGCTGCCTGCCCTGTGCTTTTATCATTTACCTGCACAGGTGAGGCCACACCCACCTCTGGTCCCATGCGGAGGAAGTCCGTCCCCAGGAAGTTTACCTACTTGCTAGACAGACATCCCTCCCCATGTTCTAACATGTACACTCTAGGAATGTTGCCATTGACTGCTCCTGTGTTTACATCCCACACCCATTCCCCGACTTCCATCCAGCTGTGCTCTGCTTCTCAGGCTAGCATACTGAGCAAACCCCTCCCCAGCTTCATTTGATGTTGCCTCAGTTGTCTGGCCTCATTCGGCTGGAAAAGTCCAGATAGAGCGCTCTATGTCCTCCTCTTCCTTGCGAGGATTGGGCAACCTCAAAGTGTGTTAACATGGCCAAAGCTGGGACACCTGCCAAGACGGGGGAGGGGGTCAAGGAGAAGGACTGATCCTGTATCCCAGAAAGCTATCGGTGTAGTCACATTTGCTTTTTGCCCCATGCTTCCTAGGCACAGGTCCGCACTTTAAAGCTTCGTGTCCAAGCACTTTTTTTTTTTAACCTGTAGCCTTCCCCAGGAAAACCCAATCTTTAATGCTGAATCAGAAAATCAAAGTCCTTTTTCCTTTTTCCTTCTTCTCTTTTTCTCTTTCTTTTCTCCTATTTTTTGGTTTTCCTTTGGTGCTTTTGTTTCTCTTTCGCTCTGTTTTTCTTCTTATTTAGATTATATTCTTTTATCTTATTGTATTATGGAAAAACTTAAGTATATGTACATGTACAGTGGTACCTCTGGTTGCAAATGGGATCTGTTCCGGAGGCCCATTCGCAACATGAGCAGAACACAACCCACGTCTGCACAGGTCACGATTCGCTGCTTCTGTGCATCCATGTGACATCATTTTGAGCATCTGCGCATGTCCGAGCGCAGTAACCCTTTCTGCTACTTCCAGGTCGCCACAGGATGCAACCTGAATATTCTCAACCTTAAGCAAATGGAACGTGAGGTATGACTGTATATGTATATGTATGTATGTATATATAAACAGCAATACAATTTTTCCGTGTATTGCTGTTTGCTCCAATTCCAAGCTAAGGAGTGGGTTTTTGTGGGGAAATCATTGGGGGGTGGGGAGTACTCAGACAGGGAGCTTTAACATAGAGACCTGGGTCTAAACATGCCGTCCAAAAGGAAGTGTGGATGAGCCCATAGATACAAGGTGGGTATGAAGGGGAAAGTGGCCTTTAATTTCTCAGGGCCCCCACTCGCTGAAGATGGGATTTCTCCCAGGTGAGAAGGGTGAGGCAGGGAGCCAGCCTTGGGCTCTGGGGTGGCACGAGGGCTCCTCCTTCCCCCCACGTGGACCCATCTTGGCTTGCAGCCAGGCAATTCAAGTCTCCTCCGATGATGCCAATTAGTATCCTCAAGGGCCCGAGCCTGGTGCTCAGACACAATCGCAGGGTGTGCAGCAGCAAGGCTGGAAGCGTCCATTAGCCATTACAGCTCTCATTAGTCCTTGAAAAACAACTCATTAGTGTCCTTAGAACTGACAGGTAAATACAACTAATGGGGCAAATCTATCAATAAATTCATTGTATGGAGAAACCTGGCTTTCTGTCATTGCACAGCCACTGTGTGCCAATGTTTCCTCTTCCTCCTCCTCCTTCAGAAGGTTAAGTGCTGCTCCTTTAGCAAAACTCTGGCTAAGCGGCCCAGCACTTAAACTGGAGAGAGAGAGAGAGAGAGAGAGAGAGAGAGAGCAGGGAAGGAGGGTGATGAGGATGACACCAAAGGACTTCGTTTCTGCAGAGGAGGAGGAGGGCAGGTTCACAGGGAGTTAAGGTTGCTCCCGACTGTCACAGCTGCAGAGGCAAAATGAAACTCTAGACAGTATTGATTTGCTTTAATTTAATTGCTTATAACAGTGCCTAAGGAGCAGGATGAGCAGGATGGAGAAATGCTGGCCAAGCCTGGCAGCAGGACCGAGAACACCAGGGCCTCCTGATCCTCCTTAGCTGCGATTTCTGCACTGCAGAGGGTTGGACTAGATGACCCTTGGGGGTCCCTTCCGATTCTAACATTCTAGGATCCTCCTTCCTGTTTCTGGACCAGCAGAACTACAGCCATTTTTAAATGTCTGGCAACTCCCAGGCAAACATATGGTCACCTACAGGCACTGCTCTCTATCAGGGAAAACTTTTACTTGCTTCATCTCAAATTTGAAGCAAGGAACCTTGCTATTAAAAGGCAACAAGGAGAGAATAGTTTGTTAATTAAAAGCTGAATTGGGAATAGATTTACTGCTGCTACTGCCACCCTTCCCAGCCTAGAAGGGGCAGACTCTTTCCAGACCAATTAGTACCACAAGGAAATACCGGTAGATGTGAAGAAGTATTTAATGGTTACAGAGAGAGAGAGAGAGAGAGAGAGAGAGAGAGAGAGAGAGAGAGAGAGCGCACTCCTGGAGATCTTCTCTTGGAGCACTTCTCTTCTGACCAAATGTTGAGAGATGCCATGGGTGCTTGAAGCTGAAAGCGTTAATTTCCTAAGGCAGGTCAGTGGATTTCCTTTCTGCAAAGTAGGGATGCTGATTTCTACAAATCAAAACGGCAGGTGCCTATCTTGCAATTGTCACCAGCTGCATTTGGAATCATATCAGCAGAGTAAATATTTAGGTTTGGAAAATGCAAAGTATTTAAAATATTAACCATAGTTGACACCACTGGAACCCCACACTCCACAATACATATAAGCTCCTAGGCTAGAGAGGCCATCAGTAAGGGGGGGGGGCTATAACTTTGGTGGCATCCTGGGGAAGCTCACTATCCTGTCCACACGAGGTTAGAGAGTAACATACATAGTAATTTGTAACTGTTCACTCTCCTTTTTAAGAAACATAACGAAACAGGCCTAGCAGGCATTTCAGGTTCTCCATATTCCAATACAATTCTGATTTATGCCCCACCATAATGATTCACATAGGAATGGGGGGATGCGGGTGGAGCTGTGGTCTAAACCACTGAGCCTCTTGGACTCACCGATAGAAAGGTCGGTGTTTCAAATCCCTGTGACAGGGTGAGCTCCTGTTGTTCTGTCCCAGCTTCTGCCAACCTAGCAGTTCAAAAGCATGAAAGTGCAAGTAGATAAATGGGTACTGCTGTGGCGGGAAGGTAAACTGTGTTTCCGTGCGCTGCTCTGGCTTCTGTCACGGTGTTCCGTTGCTCCAGAAGTGGTTTAGTCATGCTGGCCAAAAAGCTGTCTGTGGACAATCGCCGGCTCCCTCGGCCTGAAAGCGAGATAAGTGATGCACCCCTTAGTCACCTTTGACTGGACCTAACCATCCAGGAGTCCTTTACCTTTACCTTTTACATAGGAACATAAGAAGAGCCTGCTGGTTCAGGCCAGTAGTCCATCTAGTCCATCATTCTGCTCTCACAGGGGCCAATCAGCGAGGGAAACAAGCAAGCACAAGAGCACTCTCCTCTCCAGCGGTTCTCAACAGCTGGTACTCTCTTGCAGACGTCAGGCTAGGTGGCAGGTAGATAAAAATTAATGCATTGTTACAAGTTTGTGGGGCTCAGTCTGGATTATGCCTTCCAAATTTTAGGATCCTGCATCTGTGGAGGTAGCAGACATGAAAGCAAGCTTGCCAAACCAGTCCCTTTCTCTGATGAAATGGTTTTGGCTGACTAGTTAAGCACCATGTTTAGCATAACCAAAGGAGTTGCTCTGTGCCACAGAACAAATGGGTGGGCCTCTGCCTTCCCCCCATGTAGCTAATAGGTAGAAGAACAATAGCCTGAGGTTTGGGGTGCGAGCTGAGCTGAAAACAGGCTAGAAGCTGGAGACACGGAGACCAGCTTGCTCTGTGCTAGATCCAAAGCTGTGACTAAAGGAGAAGCAAAATCTCCATTAATGCTGTGTTAATGCTGTGAGCCCCTCCATCTTATGCTCAGGATGTATATATGTGTAAATAAAACTATATATCCCAAAGACACCATAGTCTCCAATAACCTTCATTCCAAGGAAACTGAACTAAATGCTGGAACCCCCAGAATCTCTTATTGCTTGGAGATTGTGGTGACGTGTAACAGTATCCCTCTTGAAGAGAGAGGAAAGAGAGGCAAAGGAAGGAAGGAAGGAAGGAAGGAAGGAAGGAAGGAAGGAAGGAAGTTTTGCATTTTCTGCAGCATCTCGTCCTCTCCTGCCTAGTCTTTGTGGGACATCCCTCCTCGTCCCCTCCTTCCCAGTAAGCCAGGGTTTCTACACCCATCTCATTGATGCTCCTGCTTTGCTTCCTAATCCACCATGTGTGATCTCCACCCCAGTCCATTTCTCCCAGGAGGAGATTACATTGAAGCTGGAGGAGGGAGACCCAGCCGGGACTTCAGCCAGGCAAGGAGGCAAACACCTTTCAGCCAAAACTGGGAGGGGGCCTGGGCTGAGATTCTGAGGAGGAGAGATGGATTCTAGAGGAATTGCTAGAGTGACTCTCCAGAGGATTTTCCTGATGCAAAGCTAACAAGACACAGCGATAATTTCATTGGAACTGGCCTCATTCCAAGTTGAGTTTTAAATATGGCTTATAAAACAAACACCATCCCCCACAAGCATTAAAGGAGAGGAAAATAACAGAATGGGGGCTGCAGAAATGGGCTCTATTGTGGGACCAAAACTGTCAATCATGCACGTTGACAGGCATCTCAGATTGACAGACAGGCTCTCTCTCTTGACTTCAGTTATCTAGGGGGAATGGAGAAAGTGTCTGCAAGAACATGTTAAATTGCCAAAGTCATTACCAGTCACCAATTACCAAAGAAAAGATAACAAGGTGTATTTTAGAAAAATCGATGCAACAACATGCATTTCAATAAAGCAAGTTTTCAGAACTTTACAAAACAAAATGAACTATTTAGGGAATACAGCATGTTTTTCAATGAATATGAAGGACACCTCCCCACTAGCGAGCTGTACCAATTCATAGCTCTCCTGTTTAGATGTTAGTTGCCACTGCTGCCCACCAGGGTCAGTCTCACAAGAGCTCTTGGCTTTGTTCTGCTTTTTCTTAAAACAACTTAGAAACAACAGGGAGAGGTTTGCATCCCAACTTTCTAACCAGGGACAGGTGCTACAAAGCTATTTCCTTCCCTAATAAGTGCCACTTTGAGGTGAAACCATCTTGGGAGAAAGGAGGAGGGCCAGAAATTCTGGGACATTGCAGGAGCATTAAACAAGGGCATGTATTTAAATAATTTTCTGTTGTTGGCCTTGGCACTAGAGAAATTTCTTTTCTTTTTTTTAAATTGAAGCTTACCCTGAGTAAGATGTTGCACTTCTTTTTTCCTTTCAGTTGAAAACCCAAGTGATCTGGAAGGACAATTGTGATGCAGCAGACCCCTGCAATGCAGGAATCTTAAGGCAGCCCTGTTCAGGGAAGTTTTTAACGTGTGATTTTACTGTATTTTTGGTTTTTATGGAAGCCGCCCAGAGTGGCTGGGAAGGCCCAGCCAGATGGGCGGGATATAAATAATAAATTATTATTATTATTATTATCACACCCAGCCCCCAAATAAGGAGAATCCACGACCTTCTGAGGGAGTCCATTCCACTACTGAATAGCTCTTACCACCAGAAAGTTCTTCCTGATGTTTAGTCAGAATCTCCTTTCTTGTAATTTGAGCCCTTTAGTTCAGGTTCTACCTCTTGGAGAAGCGGAAAACAAGCTCGCTCCATCTTCCATGTGAGAGGCCTCCGAACCCTTTAGGTATTTGAAGAGAGTTATCATATCTCCTCTCAGTCTCCTCTTTTCCCAGCTAAACATACCTCAACCATTCCTCACAAGGCTTGTTTTGCAGACCTTTGATAATCCTGGTCGCCCTGCTCTGCATACATTCCAGCTTCTCCATTTACTTCTTAAACTGTGATGCCTAGAACTGGACACAGGATTCCAGGTGTGGTCTGACCAAGGCAGAATGGAGCAGGACTATTACTTCCCTTGATCAAGACCAGGCATAGGCAAACTCAGCCCCCCAGATGTTTTGGGACTACAACTCCCATCATCCCTAGCTAACAGGACCAGTGGTCAGGGATGATGGGAATTGTAGTCTCAAAACATCTGGAGGGCTGAGTTTGCCTATGCCTGATCAGGACACTACACTTCTCTTTATGCAATATAGAATTGCATTAGCTTAAGGAGGGTGAAGCATCTTGGCCAGGGAGGGGCATAGCTTGGAGCAATGGGGGCGTGGTCTGCTGGTTGGAGGCCCACACGTCCCGCTGTTGGACCTGAGGCTTTTCTACCCTTAGATATAGGATCATTTATTATTATTCATTTTATTTAAAAGCATTTATTAACCAATTAACATTTCAAAAACCTCTAAGTGGTGTACAATGTAAAAACAAATGGTACTATTGAAACAAAAATACAACAAAAAGAAGTTCTATAAAAGCAAATAAAAGGGGAAAATCCAAGGAATAAAAAGAGGGTCCACATGGGTCAAGGAAAATTTGGGCAAAAAGGGCAGCCTTCACTAGGCACATCTGAAGTAGCTGAGGGTGGCTGCTTAATGGATGGCAGGGAAAGAGAGGGAAGGGAAGCCACAGTGGTGATGCTATAAGGTGAGTTTTTCTGGCGGGTCAAAGCAATCTTGCTGGTCCACGCAGGGCCAAGTGTTCTGTTAGTTCATCAAGTCCTGAGGTGTTCATTATATGTGAACAAGACCTTGACCATGGCTCAGTCGCTAATGTTCATCCAGTCCATAACCCTCGGCACAGGTGTAATATGTGAGCACCCAGGTGTTGACCAAAGTGTTCTGCACCAGCTGCAGCTTCTAGGCCAGTCCCAAGGCAAGCCTCACACAGAGCACATCACAGCAGCCCAACCAAGACATGACTCACAGTGGGCAAGCTATCCCTGTCCAGCAAAGGGCACAGCTGGCAAAACCAAGCTGGTAACAGGCGCTTCTTTGAAGCCACAGGAGCCTCCAGTGACAAAGGCAGATCCTGGAGCATCCTCAAATAACATCCCTGTTCCTCTAGAGGGAATGCAACCCAATCCAGACCTGGTGAACTCCCCAACCCCTGGACCAGGGGACAGCTCAATCACATCATCACAGAAACCCCAGGACATTTTGAGGCTGTGGTGAACCTTGGAGAAGCTCTGCCCACAGCCAGCCCCCCCCCTCCCCTGCTGGCCTCTTCCATTTGCCTTCCCTCTGGTCACTAAAAACTGATGTTATCACATCAAACTGTTTTCCAGACAATTATGAAACATAACAGGTTTGTTGCGGGGGGGGGGGGAGTGGGGGAAACCTACAGAGCAGCTCAAAGCTAATTAATTTCTATTACTAGTGAATGAAGAACCACTTAACATGTCTTTTCTTATTTAAATTACCATTGATGACACCTGCTTTTTTATTCTTGGGAAATCCTGCTACAATACCGCTAAATTATGTAAGCGTTGAATTTATGAAGAGGAGGCAATTAGCATTACAAAAACATTTCGGGCTACAATTTATTATGGAAAGAAAAGAGTTATGATGCTCCGTTAAATGGTCCAGAGATGAATTACATATTTAGTTAAGCCTTGTTGGGGTTGTGAAAACTTGCAAAGCTAAATGGTGTCATTACACTCTGTAATTATTTGGTTGCTTTTGGTGGGTGGGCACTTCAGCCTCGTGCGAATCTCCAGGGATGAGCTAGGTCTGTAGGTTACCATGGACTGATTCCCGCTCACACTGTTTGCCAATGGTGAGAACAGAGTGCTGGGCTCAGTGGGTCTTTGCTCTGATGCAG
Organism: Podarcis cretensis; assembly: GCF_951804945.1. NCBI lineage: Eukaryota > Metazoa > Chordata > Lepidosauria > Squamata > Lacertidae > Podarcis > Podarcis cretensis. Next base: position 37,263,502 of record NC_137177.1, read on the forward strand.
CAGCAAGGCTCACCGCCCCCCTCTCTCTCTGTGTGTGTGTGTGCTCAGAGGTTTCTTTTCCAGTTCTTTGCAAGGACAATCTCCTTCCCCACCAGCAACTAAAGCTCTGTGTGGGAGAGAAAACAACGGAGGAAACTTTATTTGCAATCAGCAATATCTGTCAGCTTTCCCCAAAGGACATTTTAGGGAGAGATTGAAGCTGACAGTTCTTGTCTCTCCAGAACTGTCTTGTGTTTGGGACAAAAAAGTGCAAGCAAGGAAGGAACTTTTCCCTCTTGGAGGCTCTGGGAAGAGGCCGTTAATGTGGATACAATGAGTCAAGGATTCTTGAGTTGTGGGTTGGACTAGAACACTCTCTGGGGTCCCTTTCAATTCAATAATTGTATGATTTGATGAGTCTGAAACGAGAGGGGAGGGAAGGAGGAGAATCTCCAAGCAGATTGCAGCACAATCCCGTGTGTCACTCTGAAGGAAGTCCCACTGAGTTCAAAGGGGCTTACTCACAGGTAAGTGGGCACAGGGTTGTAGGCTTAATGGTACAGTATTAGTAAATTCAATCTTATCAAAGATTTCTGATGCTGAGAGGTCAAGGGACTTTTTCCTTAATTTTAATAAGTTTTGCAAATGCAACAAACAAAACATCAAACTAGAATACATAATAAAAATAGGCATGAAGGCAAGAGGAGTAAAAATGCAAGATATAAATAAAATAAAATAAAATAAAATAAAGCTTTAAAAAAGAATGAATAGCATAAAATATATTCCATGGTGAGATACAAGGTTCATATTTATACAAAACATATCACATACTCATAAATGTTGCCAAATAAAATCATATTTAGGAGGAATGTGCCAACCATGAGATTGTTTGGTCATATAAATCACAAACAGCCCACACACAGATGCAAAGTCGGAGAGACTTTTATTCTTAAAGTGAGGTCCAAACTCATTCATTTTTTGGTGGTGCCATCCACACCACTAGCCATGGTCTCAATGACAAATTGTAGGCTTGGGGAGAGGGGACTGATCCAGACCGGGAGCTCGGCAGAGGAACTGAGACTGCTGTGGTCCCAGTCAGGATCAACTCCCCCATGCCTGCTATTACTCAGGAAAGAAGCTCTCGCTTAAGCCCTGGCACACCAAGGTTGAAACTTGGAGTAAGGAACCTCGGAGGAGGAGGTAGATCAGCTCTTGGGAATTGCTGGCTTCTTGTGTGCTGTTGTTTTTTGTTTTGTTTTTAATAAAATTTTTTATTAAATTTTCACATTTTATAAAGACAAACATACACACATATAGACAAAGACAACACATATGAAGTTTCATATCCTTACATTCCTAACCCCAGTTCTTGACCTCCCCGCACCCCCCCCTTCATACATCCTAATTCAATTAAATTAACTCAGCAAGTTCATATCTCTCATCCTTTACATATTATTATTGTATATATATATATTTTAAAAAACCTTTTACTTGGCCAGATTTTACTTATCCAGTTTTCTTATAAATATTAAAACCTTTTCTAAGGTCAACTCGAGTTCCTTCCACGAATTTCCCTTTTATCTTAAAAATAGGTCATAATAATCAAACACAAAAGTCATAAACATTTTTTTAAAAAAATTCTTTTTCTTCCCCCCCCCAGCCCCGGTTTCTGTCCCTTCCCAATGTCCCCATGTCCACAAAAACAGTTTTTAGCCTGGGTTCCTCACATCTAAGGCCTTTAAGTCCCTGTCAGTCTCTCTTCGCCGATTTTGTTGGTAGCCCTCTTTGTTGGTCCTCGGGTCTCGAGGAAGTTCTAGCTCAGTCTCATCAGAATTTCTTCCATCCAAAGTACTTGATACCAGCTGCTGTGGAAGGTCAGCTGATCCATACTCAAAGAGGAAGCCCCAGTCATATTTCTTGTTTTTTTTAAAATTCAAATATTCCAAATGTTCCAGGGGCTTCCTCCCTCCTCTTTCACATCTTTCGCAGATTTGTAATCCACGGGTCTTCTTCTTTGTATTCTGACAATGTAAGCTTGTGGTTGGTACTCTCCATCTGTACTGGCCCTTGTTCACTCTCCCCCTGTTCCGAAGTTATCTCTTCTGGTTCAGCTGCAGGTTTTTTCCCAGTCAAGTCCATTGTGCCTTCAGCAGAGTCACTTATTTTAGAGTTCAAGGTTATAAGTTGTTTACTCATAGCCGTAGTCTGCTCCTGCAGCTTTCCCACAAGAAAAAACATTCTTTCTATCTCTGCCTGTAATTTTCCATCTGCAGCCATTGTAGTATTTCAATGTTTCCCCTAGGGGGATTCTGGTTACTTATTAGTCTTTTCCCAATAGTCCGTTACCTTGTTATTTCCCTACTTTGTTTCCAACCACTTTAGTTCAAATATAGCAAATTAAGTCCAGAAAGGTGTTAAATAATAAGGTTTTTAACTTTCGCTGCCCGTTTGACAGTTCCTTTGACAGCTGTCAAACTCCTCGTTCCTTTTTCTCCAGCTCACATAGAGGACACTCCCGGGTCTGGGGAGGTTTAAACAAAAGCTTCTAAAATTCCACTCTTACTCTCCAGCACAAATCTTCTTCTGTCAAATTCATGCAAGTATTATCTTTTACAAAACACCAAAGAAAGAACTCTCCACCTTAGTTCTCCGATCCTTGCTTTAACTTTTCTGTAAGCAGGGGGGTGCAGACTTCCCTTTAGCACATCCCCCGATCGTGCCGAATTCAAGGATAAAAATTTTAAAGTCCAAATTCCAATCTACTCACGGATTAATTAAAGTCCGAATTTCAGGGAAGAAAGTCAGCGGTCTCCGGCCATGGCTCGCGGCTTCGCTCCACTGCAGTAGCGGTCTACTCACAGCACCACGCCACTCCCCGTACCCTCTCCGCAGCCTTTAAAAAGGCTCTTCGTGGGTCGGGGGGGCGCTTTAGGTGCCCGCCGAGTCACCAAGTCCGCAGGCTTCCGCGCCTGCGGTTTCTGAGGGTCCCCGCGTCGCCGTCGCGGTGGACCCGTCTGCAACAGAGCCGATTCCCTCCGGAGCTCGGAGGGAATCCGCCATTAACCGGATCACGCTAACCCGGAAGTGGCTTCTTGTGTGCTGTTGGGGCAGGGCAATGAGCATCAATAACACCTTTGTTATTTCAGCTACATTGGTTGCTGGTGCATTTCCGGGCCCAGCTTAAAGCTGCAAATAGATTCGGCTCAAGCTACTTGTTGGCTTGCTTGCCCCGAACCATCCTGGCTGTATAGGAAGGTCTGCTTTGGAAACCCGCAGGTGTGCCCATTCCTGAGGTCAGTCAAGTAGGTGGCCATAAGGGAGAAGGCCTCCTCTGTGGTGGCCCCCTGGTGTCTCTGAAACTCCCTTCCATCACTCCACAGCAGGGTTTCCAGAAGGCCTCAAAGGCCTCCCTACTCCAACTGGCCTTTGAGGCTGAGCTAACCCACACATGAGGCAAGGTGGGGCAGCCGATCCCAATGTCAACAACCCTGGGAGGCTGAGCGGACTGACCCAAGGTCATAGACAGTGAGCTTCATGGTTGAATGGGGATTTGAAGCCTGGTCTCCAGGGTCCTAGTCCGACACTCTAACCACTACACCACATTGGCTGTCATGGTGGTGACTGTCCTGCTCTGGATTCTTGAAGAGAGGGTGCTTTGCCTCCCAGGTGAAGCAGGCCTTGGGCTCCAGCTTTGTCTTCTCTTCAAGCAAGCAAGCCTAGCAAGCAAGCAAACAAACAAGAAGACCCAGGAGGAGTTCTTTGGGACAGAGAGCACTGCCAATGTAAAAATTCATGCACAGGAGCCTGGGCAGAGACCCAGCCTGGCAAAGTCCCACCCCCTGGCATTGTCCATGCATGCCACCCCTGGCCCCTGACCCCTCTGCCCAGTAGCAGTGGAAGGGTTAAGCGGCAAAGGGAGAGACGTCCCTGTCCTTGCCGAAGTGACTGGCTGGGATTAAACTGACAGCCCACCTTAGTGATGGTGGAATAATTGGTTGTTCAGCTCCGTCCTTGTCACTGTGCTGACAGTTGTGCAGATGTCCTGCTTGGCTCTCCAAAGGTTACCCTCAGCCAGAGCGGGCGCTCATTAATCATCGTGGTCTGACAGGGCTCCCAGCAGCACCGCCTGCCTGTCCACCTCAGTCCCTCGCACCCCCATCTCCGGAGCAGCAACAGAGGGGGGTGAGAGAGGCAATTGGGGGCCAGGCCAAAGAGCTCCCTGGCCCCAGAGGGCAGCCAGAGAGCATGCAGGGAAACACCTCTGGCAGGGAGGCAATGAAATTGTAACACAACTCAAACTGTTGTCACTGATGAAACATTTGTTGTGGAAATGTAGCTTTTGAAAACTGCCCAATCTCTCCCCCCCCCCCAATAAATCACCACACTCCACACAGGCAGTCAGGACATCCCCTAAGTCAGAGTCAGGCTTATCCAGCTCAGTATTATCTATTTCCCCCCACCCCAGTCTAGCTGCCCGAGATCCTTCGGCTGGCGACGCTGGCTGGGGAATGAGCTTGGGGTCTTCTGTGCCCAAAGAGGGCATGTGTTTCTGCCACTGAGCTGCAGCCCCTCTTTCACAGCACCAAAAGAACAGCTGCCCTGGCAACGGGAAGCAACCTAGGCCTTGGACAAGCTCAAGAAGTGGAGATCTGCTGATGATCAATGAGGATGTGGTCGTTCTGCCCGGACGCTGAGGTCCAGCGCTGAGGGCCTGCTGGTGGTTCCCTCACTGCGAGAAGCAAAGCTACAGGGAACCAGGCAGAGGGCCTTCTCGGTAGTGGTGCCCGCCCTGTGGAACACCCTCCCATCAGATGTCAAAGAGATAAACAACTACCTGACATTTAGAAGACATCTGAAGGCAGCTCTGTTCAGGGAAGTTTTTAATGTGTGACATTTTAATGTATTTTTAATCTTTGTTGGAAGCTGCCCAGAGTGGCTGGGGAAACCCAGCCAGATGGGCGGGGTACAAATAAATTATTATTATTATTATTATTATTATTAGGAATCTCTGAGGTGTGTGGTCCACATTTTGTGATTTTTGTAGGACTGAGGAGACTTTGCTGAACCAAAGAGTCACCCTGCAAGCAGAACACCCAAAGACAAACCTTTTTTGTGTTCCTAATAAGAGCCATTCAACAGTGGAACAGACAATCTTGGAAGGTTGCTGACCCTTCTACATTGGAGGTTTTTAATCAGGGTGTGGATGGCCATCTGTTGGGCTTTAATTAATTAATTTGTATACCACCCTTCATCCAAAGACCCCAGGATGGTTCACGACAGAAAAATACAAATTGAGAATATAAAATATGTAATTAAACAGAAACAACTAATAACTCCTCTCTCACCAAAACATTTAAAAAGCCATAGAAAGTTAATCAGCCAAAGGCCTCATTGAAGAGAAATCTTTTCGCCTGGCACCTAAAGATAGGTAATGAAGATGCCAGGAGAGCCTCCTTGAAGCTGTGATTCCTGCATTGAAGGGGGTTGGACTAGATGACCCTTGGGATCCCTTCCAACGCTACAGTTCTATGATTCTAGTAGATGTCAAAAACACAAGTGGAAGTTAATGAAAGAGCTCCCTGCACTTGTTGCTGCTGAGCCCTCTTCGGAGCATTCAGAACACAGAGCAGCATTTACCCACACCACTACCAACTAACTGGCAGCTTGCAAAAAAGAAAGATTAAAAGCCCACAATTTTCCACCCTAGCCTGGGCAGGCCTTTATCTCCTTCTCAAACTCTTGTCTCAGACTGTCGAGTTGAACCTGTCTTTCCTTTGCTCGAGCCTATTCCACATGTTCTGTGCTGGGGAAGTCAGTGCCGGGCCTGATGGGGTTTCATTCCTCTCCACGTGGGGCAGGGTTTAATTGGGGACAAGCACCTTTGCCCAGGCTTTTCTGGAAAGAAGGGCATTGCATTACCTGTCTTTCAGAGTTTGGAAACAGCAGAGCAAGTGACACGATCAGAAAATGCTCCTTCTAGGAGAAACTGGGACCTTGAAGGAGAAACATGTAGGGCAAGGAGTAGTCACAACAACAGCTGTATCTCAAAGGAAAGGGGAATGGAAGCCTTTAACAGCAGTTGAAAAATCAGGGAAGCTGATTGGCTGGTATCTGTGGGGTGGGTAGCAGTTCTGTCCTCCTGCTGCGCAGGTAGGACACTGAAGCCAACAGCATCTATAGGAAGAACTTTCTGACAGCAATAGCCATTCAACAATGGAACAGACAACCTCAGAAGGTGGTGGGCTCTCCATTGCTGAAGGTTTTAAAGCAGAGGTTGGATGGCCACCTGGCCGGGATTCTTTAGCTATGATTCCTGGATTGCAGGGGTTGGACTAGATGGTCCTTTGGGTCTCTTGCAACTCTACACATTACGTGATTCTATGATTCTAAGATGCAGTTCCGGTCAGGCTGGAGTCGAGCACTCCCCAGACAATAGGTTTAGAGGTCACACATTCCAGGCCTACACTATCTCCACCCTGTCCCCAAAGGAGTGCCAATCTATCTCATGCTTCCACAGCACTCTGATAGCTTGCACTCCAGTGATGTACAGTGATGTTTGCAGCAGAGAATAAACCTTTGCTTTCTTCTTTGTGGCAGCCGTTCAGGTATCTGATGATGACAAGATGGGTTATCATGTGTACCTCCCAACACCCCATTCCCATCTTTCTCTTCTCCAGGCTAAACCTGCCCACTTTCCTCAGCCTTTCCTCAGAGGTCCTGCTTTCCATCTCCCTGAGCATCTTGGCTGCCTTCCTCTGAAACCCAGTAAGTCCTCCTTCTGGTCCTCATCCCACTATTGCTTTCTCCAATAGTTTTATCTAGCCAATTCCACATCCTACTTGGTGTTTCTCCAAGCTTACGGAAATCAATTCCAACGAACTTGTTTGACTAGGCTCACCTTTGGCTTTACAGAAGATCAGGACTTACAGAATCGCATGGTCACTTTCCCTCAAATTTCCTGCTATTTCAATTTCATTGACAAACTCTTCTTTTTTGTTTACAATCAAGTCAGGAGTAGTCAATACTGTCAAGAGCCCCCTTCCTCCATCTTCTGAAGGAGGAGAAAGTTATCTGCACGGCATGCCAGAAATTTGTTAGGAGATTTCATGCTTGGTGGAGTTTGCCTCCCAGCAGATAGAAGGATAGCAGAAGGTCCCCATTACCATTAACTCTTGCTTCCCTGGAACATCCATGCTTTGTTCCAGGAAAGCATTCCACCCATAATCTTATCCTTGGCTCAGGAGCTTTTACATTTCTTTCTGCATTGTCCAGTTCCTCTCTAGAGAATCCTGTCTGCTTCACTCTCTTGAATTTCTGTGTATTTCTTTTACATATCTTGCTGCTCCCCGCTTCCTTCCTGTGCTATTATTTATTATCATCATTATTTATTCAATTTCTTACTCACCCTTCACCCTAAGGAGCCAGGGCAGGTTGCAGGAATTTAAAAATACAATATTCGAACCAGTCGAAAGCAAATTGCATTCAAAAGCAATAGGGTCAGTCCTAAAAAATTATTTCTCAGGTGTCGAAGGCCAGAGTAAGGAAGATGACAGAGGCTGGATAAGGAGGGTGCCGGGCACATCTCTGTGGGTAGAGAATTCCAAAACTTAGGGCAGGAGCAGACTTGGGCACCCTGAGCTAGCCCAAAAATTGTTGTGCCCCCACAAGCCCTCACTCAGTGAAAGGCTTGAAGGAAGGAGGCCCGAAGGCTCCAGCAGGGTCCAAGAGGTTCCCCTCTTGCTGGTATCAGAAGCCCTTGGATATTCAGCTCCTGTTTTTCTCCTACAAATATAGTGTGGAGCTCACTAAGTGAACATTAGAAATTAGGCAGAGAATTGTAGAATTGTAGAGTTGGAAGGGACCACCAAGGGCCATCTAGCCCAACCCCCAGCAATTCTGGAATCACAGCTAAAGAATTCCTTACAGGTGGCTATCCAGTCTCTGCTTAAAAACCTCTAATGAAGGGGAGTCCACCCAGGGATGGAGGAAGGGGTGTGTGGTGGGGGCGGGCCACCCCAGGTGTCACTCACTGTGGGGCCTTCAGCATGCCTGAGCCATTCTGGGAGTGACGTGGAGGCTTGGACATCTACAGGCTCCGCGCTGCCCCAAATGGTCTGCCTCACCCCCAGCTGTAGGTCGGCTGAGTGGAAGAAGACAGGAAGACTCCTCAGAGGCCCCACAGAGCCTCCTGCCCCGGCTCGCCCCACCCTGCCCTGCAGGTGGGTGGGTGGGTGGCCCCGCCCCCACAGGTGGCTGGCCCCACCCCCAGGCACAGGGCATGCGCCCCGCCCCAGGTGCCCAATCAGCTTGCTCTGCAGCTGAGTCCACCACCTTTCAGAGGAGTCCACTCCACTGTCAAATAGCTCTTACAGAGGAACAGAATCAGATCACAGTGACTTCCCACCTACCAGATCCAGCTCCCTCCTCCTCCTCCCATACAATAAGACCCAGTGGGCAAAGTTGGATGAAATCCCCTCCTCCTTCTTTGCCTGACCAGGGTGCGCAACAGCTCAGAATGCTCATCAAGCATCAAATCCTGGATTTCAGAGCCCTTATCATTTACTGACCAGGCAATTGGCAGCATCTCGGCTGCTGCCGCCAGAACACCAGGAATATGTGGGAAACCAGGAGGAGGAGGAGAATCTCCGCAACCTCCTCCCGTCTCCAGCCCCACACCTCCCCCTGCTGGACAGACGCAGCCTAGAGAACAGGACCCACCACACGTTACAGGTTTGGCCTCTCCATCGAACCTGCCTTGCCTCCATCACCAAGAAGACTTGCAGCAAACCACAGCAGAGACTCAGGAGGGACAACAGGAAACTGAGGCCAAGCGGATGCAGGAATGTCTCTATCCCAGCCCTCCTTTGCAGAAGTAGGCCCCTCTGAGCTCCATGTGCCTTTCAAGGGCTGCAGCCTCAGGCTGCTGCTGTTAAAGGTTTAAATTTGACTGACAGTCTAGAAAGTAGAAAAGGGACCAAGCCAGTGCTCAATGTTTTCCCTCACATTTTGCATCTTCCACCCATTTCATGTCACATTCTTTGCTGTGTGGATGGACAACCAGGCACACAACCTTTTTCTAACCAGCATCCAAAACCCCCCTATTTTAACAGCAAACGAGGTGTGTGTTTCATCGTTGGCAAGGAATGAAAAAAGTGAAATGACGACAGGCCACAAGGTCAGACCACTTGGTGATCTTCCTTAATTTATACATAGTTTATTTGGTGAACTTCCTTAGAGGCTAACATCTCCCACTTGACCACCTCAGCCAAAGGAGCAGTGAATATTCGTGTTGGATTTTGCTGTGTTTTAGTCTGAAATGTCAGCATCCTGGCCATGCAGTAATGCCATTTTTTCTTGCTAATTTTTAAAAATACATTTTCCTTCCCTCCCATCTTCTACCTTTTGCCCTTTGAAGGCAAATGATGCAATCTTTACCTCAGATTAAGCCCTTCGAACCCTATGGGAATTTCTTCTGAGTAGAATTGTAAATAATTTTGCTGCATGCCTCTTCCAGAGCCCTGCCTCCCTCTCCACAAGGCCGCAGACATCTCTCCTCCCATTGAAATGGGAACGTTGCCTCCACTCAGCGGGGGGTGGGGGTGGGGCGCTTTGGCCCTGTGGCTGCCACCCGTCTGTGGCCCTAGACAGATGATCCTTGGGGAATGCAGCTCCCAACAGGACAGCAGTTCCCTCGCCCCTGCCCTAAGGGCTCTGGAAGTCCTCACTGACTAAACATTGTCACTCGAGGGTCACAGAATATGGTCAATGGTAACTAATCCTCTCCAACAACATGCCTTTCTCTGCTCTGTAAGGTCCTGTCATTTCCCCAGAGTCAACATAGGGGCATCTTTTGAGGCAGAACGTTATTCTGACCCCACAAGCCCCGGGGCCAAAGTGAGTCCTGGATCCTCCTGAGACAATGCAGCCCAATGCAATACCTGCCTGCCTGCTTCCCTCTTGCTTGAGCAGAATCTTGAACATAGGATGCTGTTTTATCCTGAATCTGACCACTGGTTCATCTAGCTCAATATTGTCTACACCAACTGGCAGCAGCTGCCCTGTGTTTCAGGCCCTACCTGGAGATGCCAGAGGGGATTGAACCTGAGACCTTTTGCAAACCAAGCAGGTGCTCTACCTCTGAGCTACAGCCCTTCCCCTACGTGCCAGGTAAAGAGAGCTGAAGAGCCCCTTCCAGCCACCAAACTTGAGGTTCTCTACCCATTAGGCCTGGGGGACAGAGTCACTCTATGAAATTCCTGACTTCTAGAGGAACCTGGGCTGGGATGAGCCTGGTGGCCGGACTCCTCCGACACTCTCTGGGGTTCCTTCCCTCCCTCCCGCCTCCCTCCTGTTCGTGTGAGCAGTTGAATTGGCTGGAGTTGCCCGTAATTGCTGTTGACATCTTTTGGCCCCTTGCCTCGCAGCCAGGGACAAGCCTCTCATTCATGAAGAATTGCTGCTCATTAGGCAGGCCCTAGACTACAAACCTGCTTAATTAACTTGTGGAAAGTGGCTTCACTTCGCTGGGAAATTTGCACACAAAGGCCTGGTGTCTGGCCCTCCCCATTGTGTCTCCCTCCAAAACAGTTTCCCAACAAAACAAAGCTGCATCTCCTACCCTCCCTGCCTGCCCCCCAACACACATACGGCGGGAGAGTGCTGAAAGCCAAGGGTGACCCTCATTAAAAGCCCCGCTGGCCGTGGGGATGTTTTCCCAGTGATTCACTCCCCGGCCCTCTCCTCGCTTGCAATCAAGGGGGTGTGAGTGGGGCGGAAATACTCAGCGGAGGCTGGTTGCTGGGGCAGCACAAAAGGAAAGTGCGTAAACAGGTACAGGAGAGAAAAGCCTCTTGGAGCCATTATATAAACATTTCCATCGCTGTTTGCAAAGCTGAGGAGGCTGCCTGTTTTGTCCCATTATGTTCACACAAACTTGGCTGCTTCCCTCTGCCAAGGGATCCTGCGGTGGTGGCTGAACACCAGGACTGACGGCCTGGACTAGGCAGAGAGAAAAGGACTCACTTTGGCAGCTGTGAGCTGCATCCCTGGCTGTGCTAAAGAATCACTGAATTGTAGAGTTGTAAGGGACCCTGAGGTTCATCAAGCCCAACTGCCTACAATGCAGGAATTTCAACACACAGTCCCCCATCCAATCTGAAACCATTCTGGACCTTGCTTAGCTTTGCAAATGTGCCAGCGGCTTTCTTGTGGCAACACTAGGACTAGCTGGCTGCATGGGCTCTCTTTCTCCACATCTCTCCTGACTTTCAGCAAGGCACCCTGGCTTCATTTGGAGGTCTAGCAGCCCTTAGAATCATACAATGATAGAGTTGAGAAGTGAGCAAAGGGTCCTCTAGACCAACCCCCTGCAATGAAGTAATCCCAGCCAAAGAATTCCTGACAGGTGGCCATCCCCTGTTGCTTAAAAAAACCCCCATGAAGGAGAGCCCACCATTTTCCAAGGGAGTCCATTACACTGTTGAACAGCAATTACTATCAGAAAGTTCTTCCTGATGTTTAACTGGAATCTCCTTTCTTGTAACCTGAAGTGATTGGTTTGGGTCTGCCCCTCCAGAGCAGGAGAAAACAAGTTTGCTCCATCTTCCATTTGACAGCCCTTTAGATATTTGAAGAGTCATACTATTAGTTCTCTTTATTGGGACACTATACTTCTGTTGATGCAGCCAGGAATAGCATCAGCTTCTTTTGCTGCTGCATCACACTATTGACTCATGTGAAGCTTGTGGTCCACCAAGACCCCTAGATTCTTTCACATGTACTACTGGAAATCCATTGTATATTTGTGCAGCTGGTTCTTCCTGCCTAAGTGTAGAACTTTACATTTGTCCCTATTGAAATTCATTTTCTTGGTCTTGGCCCAAATCTCCAATCTGTTGAGGTCATATTGGATCCTGATTCTGTCTTCTGTGGCATTAGCTACTCCTCTCAGTTTGGTGTCATCTAGTTGACCTTGGGCCAGCCACTGCCTCTCAGCCTAACCTACCTCACAGGGTTGTTGTGAGGAGGAAATGGGGTGCAGAAGAGCCACGTAAGCCACCTTGAGCTCCTTGGAGGAAAGGTGGTATATAAATGCAAAAATGGAATAAAAAAACCCCTCAGTGGTCCATTCCAGACACAAACACAGGCGAGAGCTGTGAGAAGTCAGATTTCTCAGCTGTAAGAGGAGGAAGACTATCCTACGAAGGAAGCAAAACTGGTCACTGTTTTGCCAGAGAAAGATGAAACAGTGGTTTTGCAGCACCTCCCAGTGCCCGTGAAGACCACATTGCTGCTCTTCCAACCACTGTCAGTGTGAACCTTGGAGCTTGTGCAGGCAAATGCTTTCAAAGACAGGGCACACAAAGCCTCCTGCCTTCTGGTTTGGCACAGTGTAGGCAGGAGCCCATCTACTCCCACCACCAGGGTCAGTCTGAGACATTTTGGCCCCTGAGGAGAACCACAAAATGGCAGCTCCCTCACCAGGGCAGAAGGGGGGGGGAGTGAAAATCCATTTGGGATCGAGGGGGGGGGAATAAAGGTCTACATCAGAAACAAGAGGGAGAATCAAATCAGTCTTACCTGATGAGTGAAGTTGGAATCAAAGGCCATCACAGGGGAGAAGGAGCCTGCCCTGAATCATGCCAGGCAGGTGCAGACCCCAGGAGACCCCAGAGGGCAGTCCTGCCATTTCCTGCCTAGGGGTGAAAAGAGACCAGCTGTGCCTCCTATTCACCAAGAGGCTGTGGCAGGGGCGGCATTGTAAAGGTAAAGGACCCCTGGATGGTTAAGTCCAGTCCCAGGCGACAATGGGGTTGCGGTGCTCATCTTGCTTTCAGGCCGAGGGAGCTGGTGTTTGTCCACAGACAGCTTTCCAGGTCATGTGGCCAGCAGGACTAAACTGCTTCTGGTGCAATGGAACACTGTGACGGAAGCCAGAGCGCACGGAAATGCCATTTACCTTCCTGCCGCAGCAGTACCTATTTTCTACTTGCACTGGCGTGCTTTCAAACTGCTAGGTTGGCAGGAGCTAGGACAGAGCAAAGGGAGCTCACCCCATTGTGGGGATTTGAACCACCAACCTTCTGATTTGCAAGCCCAAGAGGCTCAGTGGTTTAGACCACAGGCATTGTGGGAGCTACCAAGAAGGAGGAAGACCCAGCCCTCAAGGAGTGTGCCACAGCTGTCACTGCTACCACAACAGTGGCAGCAGGGAATGCATTCCTTGGAGGACAGAACTGCTGCCCCTGTAGAACCTACCACCCAAAGTGGTTGCATCACCTTGCCTCCTGGGTAGGCCAGCCCAGCCCACCACTTGAAATTTGTGTCTCCAGGGAGGTCCCTGTGAAAGCCATCGCCTTCAGGACACCAACCTGCTCCAGGTGTGCATGTCATTGGGTGATGATCACAGGCAGTTCTCAGGTTATGCCTGTAGCATCCCTGACAGGGAAACAGATATTCTCCCTCCTTCCCCCTCTCTCTTAACCCCACAACCCAGGCCCATTAAGCTATTCAGCTTTTTTTAAAAAGGGGACTCTCATGGGTAACCCTTTAAAGAGAAAACAAAGCATCTCAAGTCAGCATTTCCCCCACCCACCTGCACCAGGGCCTCAGCACTTCAAAAACCTCTTCTTCTTTTTCTTTGAGGAAAACAGGCTCTTGCTGTTGCTTTGTTGCAATGATGCTCGACTACAGCAAGCCTAAGCCACACACCCCATGACAACTGTACCGTATGTCAGTATATGGAAACATCACCGCTGCAGACAGCCAGAAACACAGGAGTGTTTCAGCAGTAAGGCCAGGATCACCACTGCTACCATCATCCTAAGAAGGGATTCTGTCCCATCGCTCTGATAAAGCCTCATCCCAACCCCACTCCTCACTCATTTCATGACTGCTACTCAGGGGACACCTGGATGGCTGGAGATCACCTGGCAGCAGATGCCACATTGGATGGGTTGGAAGCCAAAGAGCACTTAGAAACATGGACTAGCGGGCCCTTGTGAGAGACGTGACTAGGGCAGGGCACCTTTCCGGGCAGAGGAGGAAGGCATTCGCCTCAGGAATCTGGCATTTTGTCTTATTGTCATAACTTTGGTCAATTGTGAAGTATTCCTTCTTCCCATTGTGGCACCTACTTAGTCCGTGTGAGAATAGGATACTAGACTTTATGGGCTCCCTTTGGCCTCACCCAGCAGACACTTCTGATGTTCATATGTTTCACAGGGATGCCCACAGCTAGTCTGGACAAAAAAGGTGAAGGGATGGTGGCAGAGGAAGAAGGTCCTAGAAGGACAACAGGAGTGGCCTTTGACGCCATCTTGGCTGTGAGTCCTGGCAGACCTGTTCCCTGCTTTGCAGGCCTTTTCCCACCTGGCCTGGGAGGACAGAGCCCCGACTGACTCCAGCTACAAAAACTGAGGTTGCTGAACAGATTCTTTGGCTGGGTATTGTTTGGGGAAGAGGGATTGCTGTTGTTGCTGTTAGTTTTTTGTATCTTTATCTTGAAAGTTATGATTTATGTGTAAATCATTTGATTTGGTTATATGTTTTTGAAGTTTTGTTTCTTGTTCATGACTACCTTCGTTATGTTTGTAGCGATGTGCTTTTTTTTTTAGCATGTTGCAAGCCGCCTTGACTATGGCTTTAACTTTGGATAGGTGGCATACAAATAAAATGATGGATTGTTTGAGAAGCTGCCTGCTAACAACCGCCAGGAATCCTACACAGATACAAAAGCTGGAAACAAAACTATACATAGCCACCAAGAAATAAGGCAATGGATAACAAAACAAATGGATCTGATACCTATTCTGAAGCAATTATTAAATCAAGACAGGAAGAGACAGCAAAAGTGGGATCCTCTTTCAACTGGGACTGATGGGCGCTTGCATAGATTTGATGCTTTCATCCAAGAATTAACCTGAGCAGTGAACTGGCAGGTGGATCAATGGAACCTATCCAGTTAAAGGGACCCTGTTCTCTTGTGGCAAGTGGGCAGGGGGCACTGCACTCCCCTCTAGGCCACCTTGTAAGGGTCACATGCCAGCAGTGCACGGGGACAGGAGCAGAAATGGGTGGAGCAGCAAACGTGAATTGACTCCACGTAGGCAAGCAAGAAGTACTATCCAAATTAAATGACATGCTCTAGCCAGGCAAAAGCACCAAGGGAGGGTGCAGAGCAGGGCCTGTGGGGTGCATGGGTTGGAGATAGGAGGGTAAGACCTGGGAAAGTATCAAGGACCAGATAGAAATGCCTGGAGGGCCACATTTGCCCCCCCCACCTGATGTTCTCCATTCTACCCTAGCCTGACAAGCATCAAAAAAAGAATATCCACTGTATGTGAAAACACAAACACTTATATATTTTAATTTCCTTATACTGTATACACACACAGCTGCCTTACCTGCTGAGGTCTTTGAGGGCAGTCCTCTCCTGCTTTGTGTCCAGCCACCATCAGAGGCCCAATTGGGGAGACTTCCGGGTTAGCGCCTCTGGTAATGGCGGAATTCCTCTGATCGGGAGGAATTTGCTTCGTGGGAATCTGGGTCTGACCGCCACGGCGAAGGCGGAGACCCACTAGAAATCACAGGCAGGTGAAGCCTGTGAATGTGGGATTCAGCTGGCACCTTTTGCGCCTCCCCTACTCACGGGGAGACCCTGTTTCGGGGATCCGGAGCGACGTGGGGTGAGTGGCGCGGTGCTTCGAATTGACTGCTTCTTCCACAGAGTGAAGCTGCATAGCTGTTGCCAGAGAGCGCTGACTTTTTCCTGTGGACAATTTAATCTTAAAGCAACTACCCATGAGTAGAGCGGAGAATTGGATTTTTAAACGTCTTAATTTGGTGCTGAAACGGGGAGGTTTCAAACAGGAAGTCCGCCTTCCCCTTTTGTAAATAGATTGAAGCAATGAGGATGCAAGCTGAAGTCTCGGAAAGCCTATTGTAAAGGACTAAATTTCCATCAGTAAAAAATACTAAACCCCCCTTGGTGGCAGGAGAAGAGGGGGGAAAGTTTTGGACTGAGTATACCTGCAGGAGAGAGCGAACAGAGTTAATATACCACCACTCCGATCCTGGAAACTGGCTGCCAACTGGACTGACATGTTCTGCAAGGCTCATTGACTGTGATTAGAACGTTCACTGACAGTTAGTTAAATAAGAGGAATACGTTGTTTCCACTGTCTCCGTCTGCGTTTAAAAAGGAGTAAAAGTAACAGAAAATTGAGACTAACTTTATTGTTTGAATTGAGTTTAAAAGGACTAATACAAATAGAAACTGTTTCCCTCTAGAGGAACTGTTTCCCTCTAGAGGAAGCCTTTGAAACTGTCACAAGAGTTGAGCTGGGGGAATTTCCAGCTGCAAGATAAAAACCTGTGAGATTCTGGGGACCTTGAATCGGTTAAGAATGTTGACAGAAGAGGCCTTAGTGGATGTATTATGTAAGATAAGTGACTCATTGGAACAGTTTCACAAAAAGGTGGATGTGGTAATTACCAAAATCGACAATCTGGGACAAAAAGTGAACACCAATACAGAAACTATTCAGAAACTGACACAGGAATCTACTTTGACATGGCAAACTGCGGAGAAGGCTAGGGAGAAAGTTATTGCCGTTGAACCTAAAGTAACACAATTGGAGAGAGAGAGAGTCCCAGCCTTACAGATGCAATTTGATGACCATAAGTTGATGCCTGCTATGATTGAGTTTAAAGAAAATCAGATTTCGAGGATCAGAGCCCTACCTGAACTGGAGAAGGAAAGTTTGATAGATTTCCTCACACAGGAATTTGATGATTTTTGGGGACCGGGACTTGGGTCAAGAAGAGATTAAAACTGTGAGGGCCTTCGGACTTGGAAGAGGAGGGAAAAAAGAGAGACTGTTGGAACTTACCAGAAGAACCTAGAAGAACAACAGTCAATAGTGGAAATTTTGAAAGACGTCCCGAAATATCTTTTGGATTTTGGGTTTAACTACGGAGATTTGGTTGCCCTGTTGAGAAGGAACAAAATCATCTCTAGGTGGGAGTTTCCCCGAGATCTACTCTTCAGCCTCAAAGGAAGGAAAATGAAAATAAGATCAGTGGAAGATAAAGTAAAGCTCATGTATAAATATGAAGAAGACTCGCAGAAGGGACTTGGAAAAGAGTTAAGAGCATCGGACAGAAGATCACCAGGTTGATGGACTATAGGGAATTGGCGGATATGATTGGCAGAATTCGGGACCAGGGAGAAGAGTCGGTGGAAGAAGATTGGAAAAAGTTTAAAGATTATTTATAAAAATATTGTAAAATTAATGAGTGTTAGAAAAATGTTGGAAAGGAGTTATATGGCTTTAGTAGAAATGTTACAAGGAATTAAGTACAAATAGATAAATTAGAGTATTAAAGGGAAAATAAGGTTAAAATATGTTAAGACAATTATATATTAAAGGGAAAAATAAGGTTAGAATATATTAAGATAAATTACAGGACAGAAAACAGAGGAAGATGGAAAGGAATTGCTGAAACAGTTAATTAAAGTGGAATACAAAAAGGGAGGTGTGAGGAGGTCGTTGAAACAAGTAAATGAAAGTTAAGATATTGAACTTATTAGATGTGTTTTAAATTGTGTTTGGTTTTGTTAATTTAATGTTATGGGGTTGGTGTTGTGTGGTGTTTTTGTTTTTGTATTGTATTGTATTGTTTTGTTTAATTCTTTTTCTTTCTTTTGTAGTCTTTAAAATGTTAATAAATATTATTTAAAAAAACAAAAAAACAAAGGCCCAGTTGGGGAGCCTCCACATGGTTGGTGGCTGGCCTCCTCCAGGAGCTTTCTTGGGCTCCTTCCTTCTTGATTTTCTGGCATTTGGCAAAGACCATCTCACCCAGGCATCCCCAAACTCGGCCCTCCAGATGTTTTGGGACTACAATTCCCATCATCCCTGACCACTGGTCCTGTTATCTAGGGATGATGGGAGTTGTAGTCCCAAAATATCTGGAGGGCCGAGTTTGGGGATGCCTGATCTCACCTAATGGTCCCCTCCACCCCCCCCCCGCCACCACCACCTTGGATGCTCTTTGATGTTGCTTCTGCTCTTAGCTTGGGTTTTCTCATTTATCTTACCATTTTTATTATGTAATTTCCCATTTAAATTGTTTCATTATTTTAAATGCATGCATATTTTAACACTGTGTTTCAATTATTTTGCTCTAAGCTGATTTGAGGGCCTTTTTTTCTGGAGTGGGAAAAGTTATTTATTCACGTATCCAATGCTGTTTTTCTAGAAAAAGAGGTGCCAGAACTTGCCATAAATGCCCCCCTTATTCTCTTATAATGGCAATGGCAGCCACCTGAGAGGTGCTGGAACTGAGTTCCGGTGAGTCCCTGCAGGGAAAAAAGCCTTGCACGTCTCAAGATTCTTGGAGTCATTGACTGCAATAATTCAGGAGGACCAGACAACCTGACCAGAAATGTGCTCCACCTTCAGGAATCCCAACTTGTTACCATATACAATTAAGGCAGAATTTGCAGGTCAGCATCAAAAGCATCCAATTAGTGCCTTAAACTTTCCCCCAGTGCAAATGCGAAGGATTCTTGTCCCTCGCCTTAGAACTGAGCAGTCCAGCACAGAAGCTTTGATGTTGATGTCATCCTTGATGTCTAGGGCTCTCCTGCTTGGAATTGGGGTCTTTCTGGCTTCCCGGTGATTCTTGAGCCTCTCAGGCAGAAGAGCCCTTTGTGGCTTGGATTTTGCAATTTGGTTGTTGCAACCACCAGTCATATCCACTGCTTGGCAGTCATAGGCCTGCTCCAGCCCTTCTCAATGTCAGCCCTGCCTGATTAATAACCGCGGCAGCCATGGCATGCATGAGGTTGCTGTTTGACACATCAATCAGGGTCACTACAATGCAAACAAGCAGTTTGGAACACCTTGCTTATGCTCGTAATTGTTCCAGGGATGTTGCAAAATTGGATTTAGAGTCCCTGCCAGTCTTTCACATGAGGCAAGATCCTCCACAAGATTGCTCTGAGCTTAGCCTCAAGCTGCCTTGGTGGTGACCATGAGCAGCTTGGCTATAAGGAATAAATCGTCTCCTCCCCAGGTGCATTATACAGCAGCAGCTGTCTCCCTAAGGAGGGCTGGGCCCTGTCAGGGTCTGGGTGAGAGGTACTGCCTGGGAGCCAGGAAGAAGCAAAGGAAGGAAGCGTACATAATAAGGGGAAATAAAAAAAGGAAAACCTCCAAAATCCATTCCATTGACATAAGAACAGATAGACATCCAATGAAACTGAAACTGAAAATTCAAGACGGATAAAAGAACGCCTTGGTATTCAGACATTTTGGCTCCCAAACGCCACAAACCTGGAAGTGACTGTTCCAGCTTGTGAACATTCTTTGGAACCCGAACATCCGACAGGGCTCCCGCGGCTTCCAATTGGCTGCAGGAGCTTCCTGCAGCCAACCACAAGCCACGCTTTGGTTTCTGAATGTTTTGGAAGTCAAAGGGACTTCCGGAACGGATTCCGTTTGACTTCCGAGGTTCTTAACACAGCACATAGTTAAACTATGGAACTCACTTCAGCAGGAGGAAGTGGTGGCCACCAACCTGGATGGCTTTAAAAGAAGATTGGACAAATCCACAGAGCAAAAGATCAGTGACTACTAGCTGCGATGGGGTCAGAGGCAACAATGCTTCTGAATACCAAGTGCTGGAAACCGCAGGAGGGGAGAGGACTTTTGTGCTTGAAACCTGCTTGTGGCTGGGCACTATAAGAAGAGGATGCTAGACTGCATGGGCCATTGGCCTGGTGCAGCAGGCTCTTGTTAGGTTCTCCAGGGTGACTGAAACCAGTGGGAATTGCATGTAAAAGTGTTTCTTTGGAGTGTTTGGCTTGTGACTCATAGGTCATCCACCAAGCTTCTTCACACAGCACCACGTTGATTGACTGCAGTTGTATCTGTAGGAAACAGCTTCCAGCAGTATACTCCTCCTACCATTGGTCTGCCTGGCTGAGTATTGTACACAGACTGGAAGCCCCTCTGGCCAGGAGTCTTTCCAGGAGATGCTGGCAGGGACTGGACCAGGACTTCCATCAGACCCAGCTGAACCACTGAACTACAGCCCCTCCTTTGAGCAGTGGGGCGGATAGTCCCACAGGGTACTCTTGCCCAGTGGAGAAAGCTGCTTTCTGGTGTGCGACAGAGGCCTGTGTAGCTCCCATCCCCAGTGCCTTGGAAGATGCCTGATCACCTCCTCTTCCTCCTCTGAGAGATCATCTTGCAGGACCACCCCCTAGCCAGGATGTGATGCTCTTCTTCCTTTGCAAAACTCCCAAGAACTGGACCTCAATCCATCCTCAAAAAGGCATTGACTGGTGATGGTGGTGGAGGAGGACCACTTCCAGCAGATGCTCTTGCCTTCAGAGGACACAACAACACAAAACATCCCTCCTCCCCTTATGACACGAAAGGAAGAGATATTGACAAGGGCCCTTAACAATATGGTAATTTATTTTAATCAGATACAGTCCTGAAAGTGACCCACTTAAAAATATTAAAGACACATGGTGTTTGTTTTTTCCTGTCCATAAAGCAGGCACTGGCTTATGAATATGCAAATGGGTTGGGTGCAATTAGCATGATTGGCTCCACTGCAATACCGGCTTATATGTTTAGATGCAGGAACTAATGAGGTCATGTTAATAGGCTTGTGAATGAAGCTTCAGCTGTCAGGACAGCTGATGACAATGTCTGCAGTAACCCCCTGTTTATGTAAAAGGGGAGAAAAATGTGCAAATGCCAAAAAAGAGAGAATCTCTTGATTGGGCTGGAAATCAAGATGTGTGAAATCTAGCAGGGAGAAACATGGCCACTCAGGGAATTGGCATTGTGGCATTTAATTATCTGGAAGTTTTCAACAAGTGTTTCCAGACCTCCCTGGAAATGCTTCCCCTCTCTCTGTAATCTCCACTCCTTATCATAGTTAAGACTGCAAGCTCCTTGTGGCAGGGACATTTTTTGTCCAGGGACCAGTAGCACCTCTGGAAACTCTGGCCCCCGCTCCAGTCAATGAGGCTATGGCCAGCTCTGCTTGTGCAATTGAGCTCAGTTTGCAGTGACAAAACTCCATATGCCCTTGATTTTTTTCACAGAAATGCACACCAGCACTTTTTGACTCAAAGGTGAGCCTGGAGATAGCAGAGCAATTTGGGAATCCATCCTCTCTTGTTGTCCTCCTCTTCCTCCTTCTCCTCCTCCTCCTCTTCCTCCTCCTCTTTTTATTATTTTTATACTTTTTAGAAATGTAGAGTTGGAAGGGACTCTGAGGGTCATCTAGTCTAACCCTTGCAATGCAGGAACCACAGCTAAAGAATCCTTGACAGATGACCATCCAACCTCTGTTTAAAAACCTCCAAGGAAGGAGAGCCTCTTCCCCTGTCAAATAGCTCTTACCATCCGAAAATTCTTCTTAGGTCTAGTCAGAATCTCCTTTCTTGTCATTTGAATCCATTCAATCAGAATAGAAAAGTGGAAGTTAACAAAACCCAACACAAATAAAATACATAGGAGAAATAATAAAAGAGATGTGAAAAGGAAAGGAGAAGAATTTACATGACGGTATTTTAGAGGATAAAGAAGTATAGGAAGGGGGAAAGCAGTATATGGAGAGATGTTATCTGTGACTTTTTTTGTTCCAAAATTGAATAAACAAGGCCTAACTTTCAATAAATTATCTTGCTGCTTCATTCTTGATGTTTCCCTCTGGCAGGTTAGCTTTGTCACTGAGGCTGCTTCCCAGATTTCTCTCAACCAATCTGTTGAAATGGGTGGGAGAGATTTTATTTTTCCCGTTGTTGGGCACTGCACTGTTTTGCTACTAGTTTAATAGACTTGTTGCCAACTGATGAGTCTCCTTCATTGGACATTATTAAACAGAAGTTGGATGACTACCTGCCACGGACACTTTAGCTATAGTTCCTGCATTGTAGGGGGTTGGACTAGATGGCCCTTGGAGCCCCTTCCAATTCTACAATTCTAGGGTAGTTACTTCTGATTGTAAAATATGAAGGAGCCATTGCCCTCCTCTTGAATTTGACTCCCTTTTCAGTTTTAAACCATTGTTGTTGTTTTTACAAGAATAAGCTGCATAGCTTTCAGTGTGATCAGATTGCAGCTGCTTCTGCTTGAGACCACAGCCCACAGGTGATTTCTTATTTACCGTACTTTTCTGTATATAAGACTAGGGTTTTGTTTTTTTACTAAAAAGTTATTTTTTACTAAAAAAAACCTGGGGGGGTGTCTTATACACGGATAGTGAATGGTGGGGACATGGGATTGGTTGGTGCCGCGAGGTGGAGATTGTCAGCGGCTATTGGGCGTGTCATAGTTAGCTGTGGCAAGGGCTGGTGTTGATTGGCTCTTGCTGCATCAAATGGGCGGGCAATTTGCAGCTCCTGCTGTTGACACAATCCCCCCTAAAAAAAACAACTCAACAACTCTGGGCAATCCTCCCCCCCCCCCCCAAAAAAAGCTACACAACTCTGAGCAATTTCCCCCCTATTTTCTTAATTTGGAGTCCCTAAAAATAGGGGGCATCTTATACACGGGGGCATGTTATACATGGAAAAATATGGTAATTATAGCATTTATGATCACAAGATTTTACCCAGAGTAGGGTGACCACAACATAACTGAAGGAGTCACTGTGTTGTGACCTCGGAGTCCCAAAGCCACCTGTCCAACCTAGCATACAATTCTGCAGCTTTCCTGGGCAAGAAAAGGGAATCTCGCTTCTCTCCTAACACAAGAAAAGCCCTTCCCCTCCCCTCCCCTCAGGCCTTCCACTTTTGTGGTGGGAGAAGAGTGACACCCAGTGACGGCATGACATGAAGAGAGCGGATAGAGAAGTTTTCCTCCTTCTCTTGGAACACTAGAACCCGTGGACAAACAGCGAAGCTGAACGTTGGCAGATTCAGGATAGATAAGAGACTTTCTCCATGCAGCACATAGTTAGCCTACGGAACTCACTCCCACAAGAGGCAGTGATTGCAACCATCTTGGGGGGATTAAAAGAGGATTGCAGAAATTCATGGAGGAGGAGAGGGCTATTGATGGATGCTATTGATGGACACGGGTGGTGCTGTGGGTTAAACCACAGAGCCTAGGACTTGCCGATCAGAAGGTTGGCGGTTCGAATCCCCAAGACGGGGTGAGCTCCCGTTGCTTGGTCCCTGCTCCTGCCAACCTAGCAGTTCGAAAGCACGTCATAGTGCAAGTAGATAAATAGGTACCGCTCCTGCAGGAAGGTAAACAGCATTTTTGGGCGCTGCTCTGGTTCACCAGAAGTGGCTTAGTCATGCTGGCCACATGTCCCGGAAGCTGTACGCCGGCTCCCTCGGCCAATAAAGCGAGATGAGCGCCGCAACCCCAGAGTCGGTCACGACTGGACCTAATGGTCAGGGGTCCCTTTACCTTTACCTTTTTAACCACGACGGCTGTGCTCTGCCTCCACAATTGAAGGAAGCAGTGCTTCTGAATACCAGTTGCTGGAAGCCACAAGAGAGGAGAGGGATGCTCTTGTGCTCATATCCTGCTTGCTGGTCTCACACAGGTATCTGCTCTGGAACTGTGAGAACAGGATGCTGGACTGGAGGGACCATTGGCCTGATCCAGCAGGCTCTTCTTACTCTCTCATGCTACATTACGGTGACCAGATTTCAACTTCAATGGATTTTGTAATGGGACTGATTTGTAAATCCAGGGACTGTCCCCGGGAAACAGGGATGTCTGCTAACCTTATGCTATATGCCTATGCAATAGGGAAGCCGGAATTCCTGTCCGTCCTCTCCCACCTCCCTGAACGAGCCAAAATCCTTTGGGTTTGCTTTTCACCAGCAAAACCTGTGCTATTTGTCTGCTGAGGCCAGACCAGTGGGGCAGCAAAGCCCCCAGATCTTTGCTTCCCTTCCAGGAGTGCCAAATCCCTGACCTCGGGCTGCCTGCCTCTCCTTCGGTCCCTCCCAGCCTTGTGCTGACTGGGCTGTCACAGCCCAAGCAGTAAATAATCCGCCCACCCAGCACATTGATTAAACATCCTAGGAACACTTAATACACTTTGCATAAATCATGCAAATGAGGTGAGATAAACTAAAGATTCTCTCCATGCAGCCAAGACAAATGGAGACAGTTTGTAGCCAGAGAAGGGAATGCCAAGCAATTCCGCCATGAGCTCTGGGGTGGTGGCATGAGGACAACAGCTCCCTCTGCTGATAGCCCACCCTGGGGGCTTTGCAAGAGAGCCCTCACCACAGCCTGGGGCTGCCTGGGGCAATGACTACTGCCAAGACTGTAGAGCAGTGGTTCTCATTGTTTTTTGGCGGCCTGCCCCCTTGTTTCCATAAATTCATCCCCAGTGTCCTCCCTATAAAAAGCATTATTCAGAGTAGCGGTTTGCACGACCCACTAAGGAAGAGAATAATACAATTCAAAGCAGTGACATTTAATTGCACATTTATTCAAAACCCAATTAATACTATTTGGTTTAATACATTTCACAACCCTGATTAACATGATCTAGAGATACCAGCTTTTCAAATTCTGATAGTCATTTTTCCTGCTAGCACCCACCTCCAGGTAATCCTGCCGCAGCCCAGGGGTGCTACTGCTCATTTTGGAGGGCACTGCTGCAGAGTCTTGGCAGTGCCACTGCCTCTTCCCTCCACCCCACACACTCTGGTGCCATTGGAAATATGCCCAGTGCACTGAAAAGCATTTCTGAGCAGCCAATGGATTAGGCTGGAAATGCACCAGAGAGGAAACCCCTATCTTTTTGTTCCAAATTATTAAGGGTCAGCATTCGAACCAGTGGTTAAATGGGGGGGGGGGTATTAAATCCACAAACCGACTTGAATCTTGCAATCATCATCCAAAGCCCAAAGAGGTCTGTAGGGTGGCAACAGGCCTTTTTTGTGGTGGCTCCTCCATTTGTGGAATGTTCTCCCCAGAGAAGCTCACCTGGTGCCTTCCTTACATATCTTTAAGTGACAAGCAGACATTCCTCTTCAACCAGGCCTTTGGCATATTAAACAACACATGACCTTTTAAGTATGTTGGGGTTTTGGTTTTTTGGGGGGTTGTTTTGTTATTATGAAGGGTGTCTTTTCATTTCGTATTTTATGTTGCAACCTGCCCTGTGATTTTTGAATGAAAGGTGGTACAGAAATTTAATTAATAATAATAAGCCCCACCTCCCAAACCCCATCATAAAATACTAGCTAGGTGGGTTGTGACAAAAGGTAAGGAGCTATTGCCCCTCCTGCACCCATCCTGCAATTCAGGCACGACTGAAATGGGCAATGCAGTGATTTGGCCAAGAGAGAGCTCTTGTGCCTTATTTTTTTGCAGTAGGGGCTCTGGGGGAGCCATCTCTGCCCAGCCAGAGGCCAGCTGACAGACAGGGCCCCAGTGTAATTTTTAAAGAGTGGCAAAGAGTGCTCTCAAGGTATATCTGGCAGGGTAAGAAGCCGAGAATTAAATTTAAGTTATTAAGGGATGCAAAGGAAAGAGGCGGCTTTGCACTGCCGGACTTGAAACTATACTACGAAGCAGCATGTCTTTGCTGGTTGAAAGAATGGATAAAATTAGAGAATAAGGAGTTATTAGATTTAGAAGGATTTGATAACAGATTTGGATGGCACGCGTATTTATGGTGTGAAAAGAATAAAATTCATAAAGGTTTTGGGAACCACATATTTCGGAGCTCATTAATAGAAATATAGGATAGGTACAAAAACCTATTAGAACCCAGAGTTCCACACTGGTTGTCTCCATTAGAGGTTATGAGCGTAAAGAAAATAAATATGAGAGGTAATTGGATTACATATGGTCAACTGATAATCAAAGAAGGAGGAAAATGGAAACTAAAGCCATACGAACAAGTTAGAGAACATGTTTATGACTGGTTGCATTACTTTCAGGTCAATGAAATGTTTAAAAAAGATATTAAAGTAAAGGGTTATGTAGAAAAAGATTCAAAGTTCCAGACAGAAGTGATAAATAATGATTCTAAAATTCTGTCAAAAATGTACAAAATATTGTTGGAATGGAATATGAAAGCTGAGGAAGTTAAATTGGTAATGGTACAATGGGCCAAAGATTTTGGTTTTAATATACAGTTTGAGGATTGGGGGAAACTGTGGAAGGAGAACTTAAGTTTCACTGCTTGTATGACACTAAAAGAAAATGTTATGAAAATGTTTTACAGATGGTATATCACACCGGTAAAATTAGCAAAAATGCATAAGACGTGTAATAAATGTTGGAAATGTAAGGAAACAGAAGGAACGTTTTATCACATGTGGTGGGAATGTAAGAAAGTGAAGGGATTTTGGGAGATGATATACAATGAAATGAAAAGATGTTAAAATGTACATTTGCAAAGAAACCAGAGATATTTCTTTTAGGGATTACAGGAAAGGAAATAAGAAGAAAGGACTTTAAACTTTTCCAATATGCAGTTACAGCAGCAAGAATCCTATTGGCCCAGAATTGGAAACAAGAGGAAATACCGACGGTAGAAGAATGGAGACTGAAGCTGACAGACTATGCAGAACTGGACAGACTAACTGGGAAAATCAGATATCTTCGAGACCAAAAGTTCATCGAGGACTGGGGGAAATTTGTTGAATATCTGAAAAGAACATGTGATGTGCAAACAACGCTAGTGGGGTTCCAAGAAGCACTGTGAAAGTTGAGATATATTGTTTGAACAGAAATAGAAGTGGGAGGGAAGGTTAATGGCAATATAAACAGATGAAATGCGTAACTGGGAGGCAAATATGGATGATTGTCAGAGAAGCTGAAGGAAGTCCAAATAGAGTTAAATTTGTGGAAATTCTGATATGATTGTTTATTTGTGTTGGAAAATTAATAAAAATTATTATGAAAAGACAGACAGGGCCCCAGTGGCCCCAGGCTAAGAGCTGGCAGAGATCATCATCATCGTCATCATCATTTTTTATTTGTATGCAACCTTTCCACAGTTAAAAAAACAATGCTCAAGGTGGCTTACAGCATAACAAGATTTAAATAATTACAAAAGTCATAAACAATAAATAAACTACATCAAAAAATACACAACCAAATGGGAAACAATTTCCACATAAATCAAAATCTAAAACTAAGAATACAGCATTAATATTACATTTTAAAATGACATGGGTAAAAAATAATAGCAATTTAAACAAAAAACAAAATCAAAACGGAGCCCTCTCTGACCAGAAGCAGCAGTGGCAGCAGTCCTTTATAGAGCCCACCAGGCCCTGCCCTAGGCCAGGTGGTGAGTGGCAGGACTGGGGCCCTCAAGCCCTGAGCAGGGGAGTCCTCCTGGGTGGTAGCCCAGGACTGAGCCTGGCTAACTTCTGCTGCTGCTTGAGGGGTGGGGGTACCTTTGCACAATGTGTCCCCCTGAAACTTCTCCCTTTGCCCACATTATCTGCTGCCAGTGGTTCCTCCCTGCACGGATGACTCAAGTGCCTTTGACTATGCAGAGGGCTGTGGAATAAACGCCTCATTGATCCTGGCTCGCTTATAGATGCGTCTACTCAGAAGTAATTCCCATTGAGCTCAACCAAGCTGACTCTCACGAAGATATGTACAGCAGGGATGGAGAACCGAACACCTAGCAGAACAATGTGGCCCTCCAAGCCCCTCTTATCAGGCCCTTAGGATTTTCCCCAGGCCACACACACACACCCCACTGGTCCTGCTTCACATTCTCCTTCAGGACTTTCGCCCGGCTGGAACACCTCCTTCCACTCAGCTGGATTTGAAATGGTTGTGCGTGTGTGAAATAGCTTTGTTTTTATATATTACGTCATTTTAATCAAGTCTCTTGGTAACGCTTTATTGTTCAATTGCTTCAAAATATTTTTTTTTAAAAGCAATTCATAAAGGGAATAAAACAAATAAACAAATATGTTTATTTTGGCTTGCCTGGATGGAGGAAAAAGAGGAGTGTGGGGGTGTATGTGCAACAGCCACACTGCTTTTATAGAGGCGCAATTTACATGGGCTACCCTGCCCACGTCTTCCTCTGTCCCTGCCCACCAATGGCAATGTAGCACTTGGAAAGCTGCTGAGGAGGAAATGTGGCCCTCAGGCTGAAAAACAATTGCCACATAAAATGGGAAATTTCAGGACAGGTGCATGGGCAGAGGAGGAGGAGGAGGAAGAGGAAGATGCTGGCCAACTGGGAGCCATTTTACTCCATTTCCTGTTGTGTTCCAAGCACTGGGTGGTGGATCCCCAGGCTGGCTTGGCCTGCTCTCTGCTTCATCTTGAGACGTTTCTGTCATTCTCTGGAAGTCAAAGACTGATCATCACATAGGCCTGCCAGACTCTTATAAACAGGAAAATGACAGGGACCAGGACTGGTGCCCATTGCAAGAACCATCAAAGCAAACCAGGACAAAGCCCAATTGCAGCTTCACCATTTCCCAGCCACATATTCTAACATGGGAGGAGCATATTTCCAGGAATGTACCGTATTTTTCCGTCTATAAGACGCCCCCATGTATAAGACGCCTCCTATTTTGGGGGACTCAGATTTAAGAAAATGGGGGGGAGATGTATCCGTGTATAAGACGCCTCCTAATTTTTGACATTATTTTTTAGGGAAAAAACCTAGTCTTATAGATGGAAAAATATGGTAATTTGTTTCTAAACAGATATTGCAAATGTAGAGCTTCCTATGAATGGGTTTATAAAGATGGGGACCAGCTGCTGCTACAGTGGTTAAGTGTCACCTTCTCATTCAGATCTTAAAGGCAGAGAACGCCAGAAATGTAGGGTGGGAAGCGGGGAGACACTGCTAGGCAAAGGCTCAGTTGGCTGGAGGAGTCTGCAGCCCCCTCTGCAAAGAACTTTGGGGTCTGTGGCACTTGGACCTTGCAACTGTTCTTCAAATTCAGCTGGTAGTTAACTGCTAAGAGTGAAAACTCCTTTTCTCCCTTGCCTCCAGTGGCTTTGCCTGCCCAGAAGTTGAACCTCATCCTTTTCTTTTTTCCAAAACAATTTTTATTAAAGATTCTCTTGGGTTACGAAAGTATGTGCACTGTCTCTGTTTTCAGGTCATGGAGTCTTTTCTACTGATTGGTTACATTAAATGTGAAACATTACAGAACCTCGTTCTTTCAAGTCAGCCCTGCCCCCTCTACCTCTTCAAGTGCCTCATTCAAGTGCTGAATGAGGCAAGTCTGCCTGATGCCTCAGTGATGCTGAGATTCTCGTTGGCCTCTCGCCATCACTGTTCAGCTACCCTCCTTATCCTGAGAGGGAGGGAAGGAGGAAATAAGAAAGGAAGGACCCCAAAATGTTTAGTTAGTTGTTTTAAGCATTAGCCGTGTACAACAGGGATACAGGAGCGATACAGCATGAAATCAGTTAAAATTTACCATAAAATTAGAAAATGCTATACTTAAAATGCCTGCTGAAATAATACAAATATGAATAATCCCTCTTCACCAAGCATTGGAAGTGCAACTGTTGAGGGACCTGCCTGGCTACAGTTGACAGTGCCACAGAATTGGACTCACAACAACACAAGCTTCCTGGGGCCACAAGCTGTGTGCCAAATTATGGTGGACCACTAACTATTTTTTCAAATGTATTAATAAGTCAACCAGATATGGGTTGTAGTCAAACAGAAACCTGTGAGCATCAGTTACATGTAAGAACTATACAGTGGTACCTTGGTAGTCGAACGGCTTGGCTCCCAAACAAATCGGCTCCTGAATGCCACAAACTCGGAATCCAAACATCCAACATGGCTTCTGCGGCTTCCGATTGAGTGCAGGAAGCTCCTGCAGCCTATCAGAAGCCGCGCCTTGGTTTTTGAACTGTTTTGGGAGTCAAACGAATTCCCAGAACAGATTAAATGTGAGAACCAAGGTACCACAGTACACAAAAATAAACACTTGACCTATACGATAAATAAAACATCTGAGATCCTGAGGGAGGCCATATCTAAGCTGTGTGGCCTTCACTCCAAATTTAGAAGTTTGAAACATTACAGACCTGCCCGCACTGGACCACAGATATTTAAGAAGAGCTCTGTAGCTGGATCAGGCCAAAGGGGCCCATTGATTCCAGAAATCCGTTCTCACGGTGGCCAACCTGATGCCTGTGGGAAACCCACAAGCAAGACCTGAGCCCATGAGCAGCACCCTCCCCACTTGTGATTCCAAGCAACTGGCACTCAAGAGGAACATTGCAATGAGGACCCTCACTTGGCTTCTGTCCTGCAAGTGGAGAATCACCATACATGTTCCCTACAGACCCTGGAAAGCCCCACCCCTGCTGGCTTCCTCGCTGTGTAACTGCATGCCGACAACCTCTTCTCTGCTCCTGCCACTCGTGCATCGCAGGGGGCGGAGAATGATCCTTGCAGGAAATTATTATCTGGGCCGATTCTCTCCAAATGCAACCTGCAAAAGGAAACAGCCTGTCCTGCATTGTGTCTGGGGCTGACCGGTTCCTTTGCTCCCCACCCCCCACCCCACTGCACCCAGAGTCCTCAGATCCTCCTCCTTCTTCCAGGGAGCTGCGCCTGCTGCTCATTCCTCCCTGACAGGGATTTTTCTCCCAATATGTGACTGTGGCCGTCTCCTCTTCCTCCCCTTCTCCCCGCGTCTTGCATTGGCTCCCTGCGTTGGCTTTGTTTTCTCTGCCTGCTCTGGAGCTGAGGGGCCTCCAGGCACAACTGAAGAATAAATAACTCGACGTTGCATTATTCATTAGCCAGGCAGGCTCATCCAGGGCCCACAAGGCAGCCGAGCCTCTCCCTGGCAGCAGCGCAAGGCACGCGGGGGGGGGGGCGGGCGCTAATGCAACCTGGCAACAGAGTTCACACAACTACCAAGGGGAGCCTTTCTCTCTCTCTCTCTCTCTCTCCAAGTGCATTTACATTTTTGAACATAACCGTGGGCTCAGCCACAGCCGTGCCCCCCACCCGACAAAGAGTCGGAGATTATCCTCGACACCGCAACAGCCCTTCTTCTTACGCATAAGCGCGTTTGCACACTTGCCTCCCGGCCACATTCATCCGAAGGATCATCCACACTGACTGGCAGCAGATTCTCTCTGGGGTTTCAGCCTTTCCCTGCCTGGAGACGTTGCCAGGGATATCGCACCTCGGAGGGGCCTTCTGCACTCAAAGCAGATGTCCCACCACAGAGCTACCAGTGCCGAATTACCAGATAAGCAGAGTAAGCACTGGCCTAGGGGCCCCACGCCTTGTAGGGGTCCCAAAGCAACAGATCAAAATTGGTTTGTTGAAATTGTTGGCTGGTAAAATTAAAAAAAGTATTAAGAGATCATTTGAGAGGGGGCCTCCGAGATTTTGACTGCCACGAGGCCTCCACAGGATTTAATCCGGCACCAATTAGTCCTTTCCCAAGTGCATGAGTGGGGTTTTATTGCTGTCATGTTTTTCCCCTATAAGGATATAAAGTCTCTTTGGAGACTATGTAAATGCGGCAGAATTATTGCCACCTCCCATGGCCTGATGGCTCAACGAGGCTGTGAGAGGGGGCTTATTTTTAACCCCCCAATCCCCCCTGCAGCTCCAATGGAAAGGAATTTATTGGGTCAGCTCTGAGGCTGGTTTAACTCTGGGCCCATGGGAAATATGGCCATCCCAACATCCCCATTCCTGGAGGGTGGAAATCTATGGAACCCTATGACCCCTTAGCCACCCCGCCCTGGGATTCATGTCTAATTTAAATTGATGCAAATTTATGTGTCAAGCCTAACAAGGGCTCCGCCCCTCACCCGCCTCCCTCAAGATTCAGCACCTGAGAAGGTCTGCTGCCCCAAAGAGCGAGGAAGGTGAGGCAGGGGCCTCCGGGGATCGAGAGGGGCCATTTCTCGCCACCTTATGGAAAATTTACCACGCAGTGATAGGAATTAGAAGCTCAATGGCCTTGCAAATCTTGGATGAGTCTAGCTTCAGCAATTGTCCTGAGCATTAAATGCAGGAGAGAAGGAAACTGAATGAGATGCACATTTTCATCAATAAAATAAAGAGTAGCCACGAGTTGAGGACAACCCTGTTTCGTTTTTATCCAGCGTGGCGCTGCATACAGTGGTACCTCGGGTTAAGTACTTAATTCGTTCCGGAGGTCCATACTTAACCTGAAACTGTTCTTAACCTGAAGCACCACTTTAGCTAATGGGGCCTCCTGCTGCCGCCGGAGCACAATCTCTGTTCTCATCCTGAAGCAAAGTCCTTAACCCGAGGTACTATTTCTGGGTTAGCGGAGTCTGTAACCTGAAGCATCTGTAACCTGAAGCGTATGTAACCCGAGGTACCACTGTATATAGAATCACATGGAGTTGGAGGCGAACCCCCAAGGGGCATCTAAACCAACCCCGAGCATTGCAGGAATCTCAGCTATCTCCGCGCGCGAGCAGCTCAAGGTCTCACGGGCTCCTCCGTCACAAGCACGGCCGAAGCCACACACTCACACCTCTCGGAAGGGGATGCTGCTGGGAGAGCTTCGCATCGCCGCGCCTGGACGTGCAAGAAGCCATGCTCAGAAGACCCCTCGCAAGCCAAGGGGCACGGAAACCGGGAGAGGCCAGAATGGGTGGGCACCTGAGGCCCCCTCCAGGGACAAGTCCTTGACTTCCCGCAACCCTCGGCGATACCTTTATGCAGTCCGGGAGTGCCCACGCCCCCTTGAGCGGGGGGGGGGGAGCCTTTCAAGCCCCCCGCCCCCCACATCCCTTTCCAGCCACAATCTGACTTTATGCACTTAAGATTCACCCCGCCGCCGCCGCCGCCGCCAAGAGTCCTGGGAACTGTAGTTTGTTAAGGGCTCTGTTTGTTCCGAAACTGCGGTTCCCAGGATTTATTGGGAGAAAGAAATGGGTGACGGGACGGCAGGGGTGGCTGCGAGGGGCCGTCGGGGGTCCTTCGGCCGGCGAGCGAGCGAGCGAGCCGGCGTGGGCTGCTGCGGCTCCACCTCCTCCTTCTCTTGCAGCAGCAGCAGCGGCAGCAGCAGGGGATTCGGCAGCCGTGCCGCCCCGAGGCTTGCAGAGGCGGCGGCGGCGGCGGCGGCAGGCCGTGAACTCAACTCAGCAGTCTGCTCGAGGCCTGGGAAAGGGTGCGCGGAGCTGAGCCGAGCGGGGGCGGAGGGCCGGCGGGCTGCGCCAGGCCGCCTTTCCCGCGCAGGCAGCACAATCCGCGGGCGCCGCTGACGGCGGGCCCGAAACTGCTGTGCCTGCGCGAGGAAAAGGGAGGGAGGCTGGGCCAGGAGGCGGCGGAGGGCCTGTCGCTGTCCCCGGGGCCAGGCTTGGAGGCAGGACGCAGTTATCGCGGCCACCGATAGCTCTTTCCTCCATCCTCCTTTTAGTACTAGATTCTGGCTCCTGTAACGTCAATACTAAGTCATCTGCAAATGCTCTCAATTTGTACTGTTTGACTCCGACCTGTATACCTTCAACCAACCGGTCCCTTCTAATCATGTTCAGCAAAACCTCTAGGACCGACATAAAAAGCAATGGGGAAATTGGGCACCCCTGTCGTGTCCCTTTTTCTATCTGTATACACTTTCTTCTTGCCATGCACCATTTCCTACACTTCTATAATGTCACCTCTTACTCACCTTTTCTCTAAAGTAAAAAGTCCCAAATGCTGCAATTTTTTTTATTTTTTTGTAGGGGCATTATTTCATCCCCTTGATCATTTGGTCTGCCTTTTTCAGAACCTTTTCCAAGTTGACAATATCCTTTTTGAGATGAGGCGACCAGAACAGTATTCCAGATGTGTTCGCACCATAGATTTGTAGAATGGCATTATGATATTGGCACTATTCCATTCCTAATGATCTCTAGTGTAGAATGTGACTTTTTCACGACTGCCATGCACTGGGTTGACATCTTTATTGAGCAGTCTAGTGTGACCCCGAGGTCTCATTCCTGGTCAATCACCGCCCATTCTATGAGCATATAATATGTGAAATTTAGATTCTTTCACCCCAACATGCATCACTTCAATTTGAATCACATTTGTCATTTACAGCCCATGCACTCAGTTCAGAGGAGACATTTTCAAACACTCTGCAATTTCTTTGTTTTAAGAACCCTGAACAATTTAGTATCATCAGCAAGCTTGGCCACCTCACTGCTCACTCCTAACTCTATATGAAGAAGTTAAAAAGCACAGATCCCAATCCATGGGGGACTCCACTTTCTACTTCACTTAAAGAACTGTTTATTCCTACTCTTTGCTTTCTGCAACTAAACCAATTCCTGATCCACAACAGCCCATCTCCTTTTCTTCTTTGACTGCTAAACTTACTCAGGAGCCTTTGGTGAGGTTATTTGTCAAAAGCTTTTTGAAAGTCCAAGTACACGATGTTGATCAGATCACCTGGGTCTATATGCTTGTTGACACTCTCAGAGAATTCTAATCGGTTTGTGAGTCAGAACTTTCCCTTACAGAAGCCATGCTGGCTCTGCTTCATTATAATCTACTATTATAAAACACACAAACCACCCCAAATGGAACACCACAGTATAAATTAGGCGAAAGAGCTGGACCCTCCCCCCCAATAACTGTCAAAGGACAGGATATAGAGATTTAGTTGACTGGCTCTAAAACATGGGTAGGCAGCCTAAGGCCCATGGGCCACAAGCGGCCCACAGGGGTCGTTTAACCAGTCCATGAGCTGCCCCCAAACTGAGCTCCCCAGTTGGCAAGTCCCCATGTGCTGCGCTAAACTGGCGCAGCGCGGCGCGGGGACTCGCTCCTGCGATGCTAGAAATTGTGTCTGCGCATGCTCAGACGCCGAAAATCGCATCTGCGCAGACGCCAGAAATCATATCTGCACAGACACAGATGCCGGAAATTGTGGCTGCAATCCAGTCTATGGAGGGATCTCTGCTGGAGTGAACTGGCCCAGGCGAGGTAAACCTTGCCAACCCCTGCTCTAACAGAACCCGCTTCTTCCACTAGCATGGGCCCTCCAAATGTTCCTTAACTCCCCCAGCCCCACCTAGACTGGCCAGTGGTGAAAGATGATAGGAGATGTCATTCAGCAACATCAGGAGAGACCAGAAAGGTTCTGCAGCCCAGTCCTGGATCACCAACAACCTTGCAAAATACTCAGTGAGGAATAATAAAATCCATTTATACAAGATAGAAGGAAGAAAAGAAACTGGGGGGAAGGGGGTTGGAATCTTGTGACCCTCGAGATGTTGTGGGTCTCTTCAACTCCCATGAGCCCCACCTCGTCTGGTTCTGGGATGAGACATGACTCCCTCATCCCTCCTTCCTTTTTGGTGACTCCCTGCACTCCCTCCTGCCAAAAAAGCCCTTCTGGAATGTTTGGGGGCTCTCAAGAACATTGAGGGTGTGTGTTTGTAGGAATCTCTGGAAATTGGGCAGAGTCCAAGACACTTCTGTGTGTGGCAGGTGCTCAGAAAAATTTTAGCATTTCCTTCCAGCCAGGAAAATGCATACTTGGCCCTCAGGATTAATCATAAAACCAAACCTTGGCTCCAGGGAGACAATATGGGAAGGAACAGAGGCCTAGCCTGACTCTGAAGACCAGGAAAGGAAATTGCCAGCCTTGTCATAAAGAGCCCAGGGGGCATTTTCCTCTCAACATCTCTGAGGTAGACTGGAATTAGGGTTGGTGACTGGCCCAAGGTCCACCTAGTGAGTCGCCTGACACCCTTCACACCCCACTGGCTCCCTTTAAGCTTCGTTTAGAGACTGTGAGAAACACACCTGATGCAACTGAAATTAATATTACTTTGCAACTAATAATCTCACGAAGAAGTCTTGGGTGGAAAGTGCTGTGCACACATGAAACTCTTTACAAATATTAATTAAAAGCTTGACAACATCCGCATAGTTGGATGTTCCTTTCCTCTTCTCACAGATCTGGAGCTCGAGTTACCTGGTGATTTAGGACTGCTAACGCAGGAGTCTTCCAGTCCGCCTTTCCTGTCTGGTGGGGAGATGACTCAAGTGCTCTCCTTACGAAGGAGAAGGAGGAAGATGAGGCCTGTCTCCTGCACATGGAGCCACAGCTCAGGGTGGGGTGGGGGAGGCGAAGGCAGCCCGGAGTTCAAAGGAGCAAAGGCTTCCAGCTGTCATTAAGGTATTACCAAACACTTAAAAAAAAACCCAAGTATAATTGACAGCCTGACTTTCTATTAAAATATACCCAGGAAAGTTTACAAATGTCAAACGTCTAGTACAGGCATAGGCAAACTCGGCCCTCCAGATGTTTTGAGACTACAATTCCCATCATCCATGACCACTGGTCCTGTTAGCTAGGGATGGTGGGAGTTGTAGTCCCAAAACATCTGGAGCGCCAAGTTTGCCTATGCCTGATCTAGTATAAAGAAACAGACCAAGAGCCATGGCTGGTGAGTTGACCTGCAACACCTGTACCATGTTTGTCTTCCTGCCTGAAAAGGGGGAAAACTACACCTGCAGCAGGTGAAAGCTGGTTGCCTTGCTGTAAACGAAGATTCAGCAACCTGAGGCCTGCCTATCCACGCTCAAGCTACAGTGGACGCTCAGGTTGTGAACGTGATCTGTGCGGGGGGCACATTCACAATGTCTGCGCACATGCGGGTCACGATTCAGTGCTTCTACGCATGCGCAAGTGCCGAAACCCGGAAATAACCATTCAGGTACTTCTGGGTTCAGCATGGTGGACAACACAAAATCACACAATCCGAAGTGTCTGTAACCCGAGGTATGACTGTACTGGGCAAGATGAGGAATTTCTCGCTAGAGCAGAGCGGGCTGACCTGGAACAGCGACACAGGCAAGAGTGCCCCTAGGGAGGAGGGAGATCACCCATTGCAGGAGACAAACCCCTGGATGAACATGACTCACAGAAGCAGAACTGTCATGAGCTATGCTGTGTCACTGTAGCTGCAAAGTCAATGCCATGCTCTCACCTCTGACACCAATTCTGGGCCAGAGGAGCAAGGACAACAGCTGCAGACTTCAGAACACACTGAGGTACCCGAGGAAGGTACAAAGTACAGAATTATTTCTTCCCAGAGGAGGAAGAGACATGCAGTGGTGGTAAGTAACTCCCTACTGAGGGGAACAGAGGCAGCAGTGTGCAGAAGTAACACAATGTCCTGGGTGGTGTGCTCTTCTTCGAGGTGCAAAGATTCACAATGTGACAGGGAAGTTGCCAACTCTTATAAAGCCCCTTCCTTCTCGTTCATGTGGGTGCAAACGATACTGCCAGACACATAGAAGGTGGAGCAAGTTAGTTTTCTCCTGCTCTGGAGGGTAGGGCCCAAACCAATGGCTTCAAGTTACAAGAAAGGAGATTCCAACTAAACATCAGGAAGAACTTTCTGACAGTAAGAGCTGTTTGACAGTGGAGCAGAAGGTGGTGGAGTCTCCTCCATTGGAGGTTTTCAAGCAGAGGTTGGATGGTCATCTGTCATGGATGCTTTAGCTGAGATTCCTGCATTGCAAGATGTTGAACTTGATGCCCCTTGGGGTCCCTTCCAACTCTACAATTCTATGACTCTATGAAAAGCAGCAATAGATTAAAGTAACATTAAAATGAAATTCCAAGAAACTGGATCTTGAAAATGCCTTTGAGAATAAAACTGTTTCCAAGGCCTGTTTGAAGGCTAGCAACAAAGGGATGGAAGGTGAAGAAGGCATTTCATATTCTGGGCACCACAGCCAAAAAGATATTTATTAATTATTTATTGCATTTATACCCCACCTTTCTTCCTCCAGAAAGCTCAAGGTAGTGTCCATGGGTCTCCTTGCTCCTCATTTAATCCCCACAACCCTGTGTAGTAGGTTAGGCTGGGAGGCAAGGACTGGCCCCCAGTCTCACACAATGAGCTTCCTGGTTGTGTGTGTGGCAGATTTGAACCCTGCTCTCCCAGGTCCTAATCTGACACTCTAACCACCACACCACTCTGCTTCTGTACACCAATATTCCCAGACAGTTGCAGAATGGGACCATAATGAAGAACAATGGCCATGCATCATTTGTAGCAAAGCTTTCCTTCCTTCCTTCCTTCCTTCCTTCCTTCCTTCCTTCCTTTCTTTCTCTCTTTCTTTCTTTCTTTCTTTCTTTCTTTCTTTCTTTCTACAGCACCCTCCGTGTGCCTGGTGCTTTAAGGAGTACTAGAGGGTAGGCCCCTGTCCAAAATCCAAAATATGACTGGGGAAACACTGGAGGGAGGTGTGAAAATTGTGTGTGTTGGGGAGGGTCAGTAGGGAACCTCTACTTGTGTGCAGAGGTCAAGCAAGTTGAAACTAGGAATCAGGGTCCAGTACATAGCTGTCAACCTTCTCTTTTTTTGCAGGAAATTCCCTTATTCCAGCACCGTTTCCGGCTGCCTCCCGCTGCTATCCCGGATTGTTAGATATCCCATAGACTGTCCCCGGGACAGGTGAGGCTGCTGATCCCTTATTTTCAAATCTGAAAGTTGACAGCTATGGCCCAGCATTAAGCACCCAAACCCTGAAGAAATGCTGCTGCAGCTCCCTCCCCCTTTGCCTTTCTGTTCAGGATAGTGCCTGCTATAAGGAGATATAGACAAAGAGCAAAATAATCCTTAAACCCACACAGGTCTGCTTGCAAAGGTGGGATCCAGAGGCATAATGTGACTTTGGGGGTCAGCCTAAATTCAGGGTCAACACGTTCACCCTCTGCGCACCAGTAGCACACTTCAGTTCCAGGTGCTCAGGTCTTCCTTGCAGGCTCTGTGACTCTTCTCTTTTCAAGCATGTTGCAATCTCCAGTAATAAAAGGAGCAGAAGTCTGGTTCCATTCTAGGAATCTTTTTGCTGACTTCTGGAAAAATAAGGTTTCGTAAGAAGCGGTGCAGCTTCCTCAGTAAGGATCAGGAAAGAGCTTGCTTGCACAAAGGTCATAGGCATAGAGTCTGGTTCCTTAGGAAGACAGCCAGAAGCCCCTGTAGGGTCAGAAAGGATGCTTCTTAACGCCAGCTAAACTGTTGTAAAGCAGTGAAGAAGCTTCTCCTTCAAGCTATATGTTAAGCATTAAGGTGGGGGGGGGAGGGAGTAGACTGTACCAAACGCAGGTGTCAGGTAGCCGCAGGGAGAGCCTCTGAGACCAAGAAAAAGCAGTTGTTCCCACCACTCCCACCCTCACATCCCAAAGGCAGTGTAGAATCTAGCAATTACTGGAATTTTTCTCTAGCAGAACACCTGTGAAGCAGAGCCACCTCGGAAGCAAAGATGAGGATGTAGCCTGGGTACCAGTAATCGTGACCTGGGCAAAGCATCAATGGAAGCCAAACTAGTGCTGTCAGAAAAGCATGTAATACCCCCCCCCCCCACACACACACACAAAAAAAAGAGCTAAGGCACATCATACGTAGTTGGTAGAAGATTGTCTTACATTGGTTTTTAGGATCTCTCTCCTGCATGATGTAATTTAGTATTCTCCAAAACACAAAAAACTTGTAGGTGGCTGTTGTCTAGAATAGAAACCTTAAAGGCATAGAATTAGGACCCGGAGAGCAGAAAGCCCCTGAGTCCCTTAGAACTCTTCCTCAGGCTGGGTGTTAAGCAAAACAATCTCTTCCTCCACCCATCTAACTAGGATGCTCAGATTTTATTCTCTCTTTTTTTGGTGTTATGCTTAACCTGTAGAGTTCCAGAGGTGTGTTCACAGCTTAGTTGGCCTTCATAAAAGTATCCATGTCAACCAGCCTTCTGAATTACTTCTTGTGGTGTTATGGTTGTCAAAATGGAGGGTCATCAACAGTGCCATTAATAAAAGCACACCCACAGACTTCTGGGTTGGCGCCTCCGGCAATGGCGGAATTCCTCTGATCGGGAGGAATTCGCTCCGTGAAAATTAGGGTCTGGCTGCCACAGCGAAGGCGGAGACCCACTAAAATCACAGGCGGGAGAAGCCTGTGAACGTGGGATTCGGCTGGCACCTTTTGCACCTCCCCTACTCGCGGGGAGACCCGGTTTCGGGGATCCGGAGCGACGTGGGGTGAGCGGCATGGTGCTTCAAATTGATTGCTTTTTTCACAGAGTGAAGCTGCATTGCTGTTGCCGGAGAGCGCTGACTTTTTCCTGTGGACAATTTGACTCTAAACAACTACCCGTGAGTAGAACAGAAAATTGGATTTTTAAACGTCTTAATTTGGCATCGAAACGGGGAGCCTCTAAACAGGAAGTCCGCCTCCCCTTTTGTAAATAGATTGAAGCAAAGAGCTTGCAAGCTAAAGTCTTGGAAAGTCCTCTGTAAAGGATTAAACTTCCATCGGCTAAAATCATTAAACCCCCCTTGGAAGCAGAAGAAGAGGGGGGAAATTTTGGATCGCGTAAGCCTGCAGGAGAGAGTGAAGAAAGTTAAATTATCACCGCTCTGAACCTGGAAACGGGCTGCTAGCAAGACCGACGTTTTGGGAAAATTCATTGACTGTGAATTAAACGTTTGTTGACAGCTAGTTAAATAAGAGAAATACATTGTTTCCATTGTCTCCTTCTGCGTTTAAAAAGGAGTAAAAGTAACTGAAAATTGAAACTAATTTTATTGCTTGAACTGTGCTTAAAAGGATTGATACAAATAGAAATTGTTTCCCTCTAGAGGGAGCCTTTGAAGCTGTTACAGGAGTTGAGCTGGGGGGATTCCCAGCTGCAAGATAAAAAATCGTGAGAACCAGGGATTGACCTTGGATTGGTTAAGAATGTTGACAGAAGAAGCCTTAGTGATTGCATTCTGTAAGATAAGTGATTCATTGGAACAGCTCCACAAGAAGATGGATGTGATGACTACCAAAATTGATAACTTGGGACAAAAAGTGACTAATTTTGGACAAAAAGTGAATATCTATACAGAAACTATTCAGGAATCGACACAGGAATCTACTTTGATATGGCAAACTGTGGAGAACACAAGGGAGAAAGTTGTTGTTGTTTAACCTAAAGCAATACAAGTGGAGAGGGAGAGAGCCCCAGCCTTACAGAGGCAATTTGATGACTATAAGTTGTTGCCTTCTACGACTGAATTCAGAGAAAGTCAGATTTTGAGGATTGGAGCCCCGCTTGGACTGGAGAAGGAAAGTTGGATAGATCCCCTCATGCAGGGATTTACTGACCTCTGGGACCTGGACCTGGGTCAGGAGGAGATTGGAGTTGTGGGGACCCTCAAATTTCGAGGAATTTTGAAACACGTCCTGAAATATCTTTTGGATTTTAGTTTTAACTACGGAGATTTGGCTGACCTGTCGAGAAGGAATAAAAACATTGCTAGGTTGGAGCTTCCCCAAGATCTACTCTTCAGCATCAAAGGAAGGAAATTAAGAACAAGATCAGCAGAAGACAAAGTAAAGTGCATGTATAAATATGAAGAAGACCTGCAGAAGGGACTTGGAAAAGAGTTAAGAGCCTCGGACAGAAGATCACCAGGTTGATGGACTATATGGAATTGACGGAAATGACTGGCAGAATCCAAGACCAGGGAGACGAGACGGTGGAAAAAGATTAGAAAAAGTTTAAAGTCTATTTATAGAAATACTGTAAAATTAATGAGTGTTAGAAAAATGTTGGAATGAAATTATATGGCTTTAGTAGAAATGTTATAAGGAGTTAAGCATAAATAAGTATTATAGTATTAATGGAAAATAAGGTTAAAATAAGTTAAGATAATTATAAGACAGAAAATAGAGAAAAATGGAAAGGAATTGTTGAAACAATTAATAGAAGTGGAATACAAAAAGGGAGGTGAGAGGAGGTCGAGGAAACAAGGGAATGAAGGATAAGGCATTGAAATAGTATGATGTATGTTTTTAAATTGTTTTTCTTCTGTTTTGTTTAGTTTAATATGTTAATGTTAATGTTGCATTGTGTATATTGTAATGTATTGTTTTTCCTTTCTTTTGCTTTTTTTTCTTTTCTTTTTTCTTCTTCTTTTTTGTAAGGTTTAAAAGTAATAAATATTATTTTAAAAAAATAAATTAAAGCACACCCACCCCGAGGAGTTGCTGGTGAATGAATGAAAGGAGAAGCAGGTGGAACTACCTTTGTTCACTTCTGCCCAGGGCCAGATCTGCTGTTACTGCAGTAGTGAACCTTTTGAGAGTAGTTTGCAGTCAGACAAGGAAGAGGGAAATCCTTCTGTGGGAAAAGGTTGGTGCGGGAAGACAGCAGGATTTGAGACAGATTTGGATTTGAAGGGGTGAAGGTTGGTGCAAGCACAGTGGTTGAGAGCCTGGCTGTGAGCAAGGAATAAGCTCACTGGGTTGCCTAAATGAGCCCCTCTCTTCAGCTTGCTATTAGGAAGAAATTGCTCTGGGATTCCTTATCCCCCCTGTTTCTGCCCCATTCTTCCTGACTGGTAGACTATCCATGGTTTACCATGACATCTGAAGAAAAGGCTCCTCTGAAACAGAACTGGAAACCACAGTTTGAAGTGTATTTCCAAGTCTTTGTAGGAAAACTAGTTTGCATTAGTCATTGTTTACTCCCAACTCATGACTAACTATGGTTACCATCAACCGCAATTATTCAAGGGGCCAAGTGCTATAG
Organism: Podarcis cretensis; assembly: GCF_951804945.1. NCBI lineage: Eukaryota > Metazoa > Chordata > Lepidosauria > Squamata > Lacertidae > Podarcis > Podarcis cretensis. The sequence goes on from NC_137177.1 coordinate 37,306,048, forward strand.
GGATGGAGCACAGGAGCCTGAAGGATCTTCTCAAGATGGTTTGGCCTTGATAACTTCTGAACTGAGCCACTGCCTCAATCCTCGAGGTGTTGGTTCTTTCATTTATGCATCACTTCCCATGAGACATCCAATAATAGTTTACAAAGTAATATATTATGGGGCAAATATTACCAACTTGCCTTACTGCAGTGAGGAGAACCCTATGGCTGGACTACAATTCTCATAATCATCATAATTGACCACAGGCCATGCTGGATGGAGCTGGAGTCAACACAAGAAGAGCCAGTGACCCATCTAGTCCTCTTCTCACAGTGGCGAACCAGATGCAACTTTAGGAAAACCCTCAAGCAGGCTCTGAGCACAAGAGCACTCTCCCCTCCTCTGTTTTCCAGCAACTGGTATTCGGAAACATTGCTGCCTCCATCAGTGGAGGCAGAACATAGCTCTTGTGGCTAGTAGCCTTTGACAGACATAATAGAGTTAAGCGCCCCAACCATTTCCACAGTATCATAGAACATTCCCCCATTACAGGAGTACTGTAAGGAAGATGGAGGCCCAATCAATCTTACCAAAGCAATATGGAGAGGCAGAGGAAGGGCTGTAGTTCACTGGTAGCACATCCGCCTTGCATGCAGAAGGTTCCAAGTTCAACCCCCACTGGCATCTCCAGGTAAGGCTGAAGAGAGATTCTCTGCCTGAAATCCTGTAGAGCTGCTGCTACAATACTGAGCTAGATGAACCCAATGGTCTGACTCAGTATAAGGCAGCTTCCTATGTTCCTATGCAGGGGAAGAAAATCCCCAAGGTTTGACACCAAACTCTATTGGCTACACATACAAAATCTACCTGCACGGTTGCCCAGAGGTTTTGTCCACCCCACAGGATCTACCAGGGTTCTCTTGAAGCAGGCTGGGCATTTTAAGAGCTCGGCCATAATCCCTGCTATTCCAACTGCTGCCTGCCTAACACTCGTCCTCAAAGTGGAGAGAATTGCTTATTTTGGGAGCCCATCTCCTTTTCCCTTGGGTGGGCCTGGCAGAATACAGACCCTTCCCAGAGGTAGGAAATGTTCCCTCCCTTTTAGGGCTTCATTGGACGGAGCCCAGGAGCCACTTGTGAGACATCCAAGGCCACCATCCCTCACCATCTGTTCACACAGCAATCCAAGGTCAAGGCTAATTGCTGGCAAATTAAATCCTACGGAAGAGAAATGCTGCGTTAGATGTTGCCTGCTTGTACTTCATTCATAGATTGCAGAGGTGGCAGGAACGTCTGCCTAATGAGATGTAAAAATAATGCATTGTGAACACAACAGGAAGGAATGGTCTGTGGGGCCCATCCTGAGTTGCTGCCTCTGCACCTGGAACAAGATCCTGCTCACCTACAAAGGCCCCACAGCGCCACCAACATCTTGGACTCCTTCCTCTGCCAACCATGCTGTGCTTCATGGAGATTCTCAAAGGTCACTCCAGAAAGTTGGGCTGCTTTCTTGAAACTGAAGGAGCTCATTTAGGTCAACATCTTCTCTGTATCCCAAAGGACCTTGAGTTTCTGATCACCCCACAATCTGCCTAAGATCTAAGAAATCATTACCTTACATCCAGGGTGAGAAAGTCTTTTCAGCCCAGAAGGCAATCTTCTGGGAGCCCCTTGCCAGTGGCTGGTGGGTTCAGCGGCAAACATGGGGTGCACTAAGCCCAAAGCAAGAGATGGAACTCTTGACTTTGTAGGCTATAGTCCACCTGCCATCTAGGCAAGCATGAAGCATTACTGGGTCTGTGGCTCTTGTGGAACCCTCTCCATCACCACCTGTGGCAAACTCACTGAGAGGTCCCTTTTGCCTTTAAAATGTTTCCAGCTTGGATGAGCTGAAGGAAACCAAAAGCACTGGGATGCACAACATGTGAAGACTGAATGAGGCCACAGCATATCATGGTGTGTTGGAAGGTATTTGTGCAACAGTATTACCCCTAACCAACAACCTTCCATTTTGCCTGTCATGGAGCCCTAGGTGGGGAGTGCCTGGTGCTGTCTGGGAATTCAGAGAAACAAAAAAAAAAAAGTGGTTTTTAAATGGATAGCATAATTTGTGAGGTTTGACCTGTCATGCCAAAAAACAAGCTAAATCACATTTTGGTCTACCATCTTGATTCAAAATGGTGGCTAGCAGTGCTTTTTGATTGTTTTCTGGTACTCACCATGAAGTCATTACAGTAAGTGCCACACTTTTAATATTTGGGGGGGAAAGGTGCTGGTACTGTGCACCCTTGAGTAACCCCAGAAAAAAGCACTGGTGGCTAGCATCACAACATAAATGAAGACCACAGCCCTCACCCCAGGAATCCTTGTGCCAAGTTTGGCAGTGATATCTCAAGAGGCAGCCAAACCCATGGAGAACACATGGACAGACAGGTGAAGCATTTTCTAAACTCCTAAATGCTGATGGGAATTGAGAGGCAATGTGAGTTTTGGGACACCCTTCTTGCCAGAACAGGGCAGGAAGTGCTTGTTTCTTGTCATGAGGAGGGAAGCCCTGCCTGAACTTGTTTCGCTGCTATTTAAAGCCTGGCACCAGAGTAAGCAATTCCAGGCCTTGCAGCACTTATCTTTTACAGCTTCTCAATAAAGAGGGAACAAAGTGCAGAAGCAGACCTGCCGTGCCTCCTATCCAGCTGGCAGGTGTCGTGTCCCCTCGGAGCAACCCTTTCTCCTGGCTGAAGGGAGTTCCTGACAGCTTCCTCACTGTATGAGAGCAACAGCAGAGCAGGCATCCCTGAATGCCATAAAAAGGAGAAGAAACTTTGCTGCCAGAGAAGCAACACCAACAGGCTTGTTTCTGCTTTGCCTTGAAGAGGAAAGACCTTTCGGAGCCTGACTTCTGCTGTGCTGTTGTCTGTTACAAATCACTCTTGCACCTTCATAGACATGATAGAACCGCATCCTCATTAATCACACTAATTTATCCAGCTACAAACAGCCTTTCAACAGTTGGAAGAAATATGATGAGGTAGAAACGTATCATCTTGCATTCCTCCTCAAAAGCAACGTTGGCGGAGCTAAAACCCAGTCAGTGCATCAGTTCTGGGAGCATGTCATAGACTGAACAGGCCAATTGACAGGGATTAATCTCAGCATGGATCCTGTGACCATTTCAGTCCACTCTCTTCAAGCTTGTTTAAGACTTCGTCCTTTACAGGATAGATAAAAGAAAGTCCTGCACACGGTGCATAGTTAAAACTATGGAACTCATTCCTACAGGAGACAGTGGCCACCAGCTTGTAGGGCTTTAAAAGAGGATCAGACAAATTTATGGAAGTGAAGGCTATCAATGGCTACGAGCTATGATGACTATGTTGTACCTCCATAGTTGAGGGCACCAATGCTTTTGAATACCACTTTCTGGGAACTGCAGGAGGGGTGAATGCTCTTGTGCTTGGGTCCTGCTTGCTGGTTTCCAACAGACATTTGGTTGGCCATTGTAAGAGTAACATGCTTCCTTTGCCTGATCGAGCATGGCTTTCGCTTTCTTACTTTTAACTTATTACTGACTTCTAAGATAGAGCTTCTGACTATATACTGGAAGACCCTATCAGAGTCCAGCCTCCTGTTCTCACAGTGGCAAACCAGCAGCCCTACTCAGTGGGAATCCCATAATGAGGACACGGCCACAAAACACTCCCATGCCTGTGTTATAAACAGATATGTGGGCAATCTTTATCAGGTGCTGGAGTTAACACTGCAACATTATTTCTTGGAACTAAACGTTGCTCTTGTGGTGATTATGCTGGGTTTAAGGCTGTGTGTGTGCATATACATAGACCTACAAAGCAAGGCAGGTCCCTGTCCCATGAGTTCTGTGCCCCTTTGCCTGGCAGTTTCTATCTATGGGCCTGAAATGGAATAGCCCTCCTTCAGATCTCTGCCTGCTAGTCTCACTGGTCCCTTGGTATTATGTAGAAAGGGAGGGAGGGTCGGTTTCTCACTTTGACCAATTCAGCACAGAAGTCAGACCCAGAGTACCTCTCCAGTGTCCCCTCACCCAATTGTCATTAGCTGCAGAGGAAGGAAAAGCCAGTGCCGGCCAGCCCCCCCCTTTCCCCAGTGGCTCATTTCAGCTTCCAGATGGGGGTGGTTAAGACATGGAAGTAGTATGAGGAAAAACGTTAACCCAGCAGTGCCATAACCAGTGGCAGTGCAAGCTGATTGGCCAACTGGGGTGGTGCGCGTGACCTGTGCCCAGGGGTTGGACCAGCCGCACACAGGGGTGGGACGCTCCATGCGGCCTCCGAGGAGTCTGCCTGCCTCCTCCCACTCAGCCACCCTACAGCTGAGGGGGAGGCGGCGGGCGGACCACTTGGGGCAGCGGAGCCTGCGGGCGTCCAAGCCACTGCATCACTCCCAGGAGAGACGCGTGGCTCAGGTGCGCTGCAGGCCCTGCAGTGAGTGGCGCCTGGCATTTTGTCACCCCCCTCAGTGGAGACACCCGGGGCAGCCCCCCGCACCCCCTTCCTCCACCCCTGGCCATAACCCTCCCTCCCCTAACTCCTTCTCATTCTGGGATGGTCTCTCCTGTCGCCAGTAAAGGAAGGCACAGTGACCCTCCCTCGCTCCTGCCTCTGGCATAAAGCATGCACTGTGCCTAGATTAATTTCATGATTGCAGTTAATTGCTCCTCGCTTTCCTTCTGAAGCTGTGGATCTCCTTGAGCCCCGTCATCCTCCGAGACGGGATGCCGCTTCTGTGAGCCTCTTTGTTCCCTGCTGATCTCTCTCTGGGATCTTGCAGAGTCAGGCAACCTCACCGTGCCCAGGCCACGCCTGTTCCCACAAAATAGATCCACCTGCAACAAGCAGGCATATGAGGTGCCTGGCAGGAAGGTTTTCTTTCACCTGGTACTTTGGCTTCGCAAAGTGCTTCCCACACTTTTTGTGTGTGTTTTTGCAATCACCTGTTCCCATTGCATATAGACAGGAGTGTGATACCATTCACTATCAGGGAGAAAGCAAACTCCAATGATGAAGTTGTCCTTGACCTCGAAGATGTTTGCGCTGGGTGCAAATTGCATGGGTATGTCCATGGAGTCAGGCCTGGGTAAAACAGAGCATTGCAAGCAGGAGAAGCCAGATCTCAGCCGCTGAGTCATTCCTGACAGTTCCTCATCCCACGCTGCATTATCCAAACTCACCGGTAATGGAATTGTCCTGAAATCAGTTTTTTTGGGGGAAGTGGAGGACTGACAGCTGCTTATATTTGTGTGTATGTATTAATTATGGAGTCTAATGAGTTCTCTTGTTACACCAAAGCAGCTCAGCACCTCTCGATTTTTCACAGATATCCTCATGAATATTTCTCACTACATACTGGATGTCATTATTCTATTAGAATCAATTAGCCCAAATGTTGTTATGACATATATATATATATATATATATATATATATATATATATATATATACACACACACACACACACACACACACACACACACACACACTGAAATGTATGTTCTCTCTCTTTCAAGACGCTCATCAGCAAAATCATGAGAACCAAACACAGATCTGCAGGCAAAGGTGACAGGGGGGGTTTTTTGTAAGAGAAGAGACTGAAACACACACTTTTCTCAAGGAACTAGAAAACCTTAACTTGAAAGCACAAGCGGGAGGAACTATTCCAACAACCCCCTCCCTTCTTTGCTCCCTTGCACTTCCAGGAAATCCTGTATTGATTTCCTTCGCCAGAACACAGCAATGTAATCCGAAGTGGTGGAGCCACAGAGCCAGCCTGAGCCAAAGGGATGCTGGCATCAAGGCCTCCTGGCTCACTAATCCCTTCATTTGTTTTATCATTTCATTGTCTCCTGAGGTGCTTTACAAGCTGCAGACAACCTATTAACATAAAAAGTCTCAGCGATAAACCTGTTAATATAATACTGAGTTTCAAACTCTGCTTGCCAGCTAAAAACCGAGTTGTTTAAAATAGTGTTTTTGGTGGTGGGGAGCCAGGCTGGGGCTGTAAAGTCATGTTTCAAGAGCAATGTCAGGCCCCCTCCAGACTGGCTTTTGTTGTTGCTGCTGTGAGTGGGTGGGTGGATATTGTAGAAAAAGGGTGCTGGTACTTGCTCTGAAGTTGTTCCAGTAAATGCCACACTTTTAAGCACTGTTTTTCTTCTAGAAACAGCGTTTCCGTGCGCTGCTCTGGTTTGCCAGAAGCGGCTTGGTCCTGCTGGCCACATGACCCAGAAGCCGTATGCTGGCTCCCTTGGCCAATAAAGCGAGATGAGCGCTGCAACGCCAGAGTCGTCCACGACTGGACCTAATGGTCAGGGATACCTTTACCTTTACCTTTTCTTCTAGAAAAAAGGTGCCAGTACTGCATACACTTGAGTACCCCCAGACACTGGCACAATAAGAGTGCATTAGTGCTAAAGCAATACTGGAGCCTTCACAAATCATTCCCCTTTATGGTCTGTGATGCTTCCCAAATGTGACTGCATCACAGCTGCCTGGACGATGGAGGATCTCTTGTACTATAGTGGGGCAACCTCTGCCTCCCCTCCCCTCCCCACCACCCCACCAACACCATCCTGGAGCATTTGTAGCATGAAAAGTTACCGGATTTTAGCAGGAAATTACAGGATGTGCAGCTCTTGCAAACAAAGCAGGATGGACAACCCCCGTCTGGCATTTGTGGGTGCAAATGGTACTGCAAGTGGAGTCACACAGTCTCATGTCATGAGCACAAATTGTTATCAATTCTCAAGAAAAAAGGAGGCTTGTGGGGGCAGAATATCACCTCCTTAAATGAATCAAAACAGGTGTGGTATTTCCTGGGAACATCCCCTCATCACCATTGCCAGGCCCTGAATTTCAGGCATTGGTCCTCAAGTAGGGGGATTACATGGGGTGCAAGGGAATCACCACCACGATTCTCTTCTCTTCTCTTCTCTTCTCTTCTCTTCTCTTCTCTTCTCTTCTCTTCTCTTCTCTCTCTCTCTCTGGATGGGTGTGGATGGGTGAGTGGGTGGGTTTTAAAAAAGGGAGAGAGACTGGGAGAAAGGGACTGGAGCACTTCCACACACACCCACCAGAAAAAGAAGGTTGTGTTGCAATAATGCCCAACAGGTTTCCCTGCCTTGAGAGCAGTCAGATATGCAAGAAACCCAGAACCAGATATAGGCCTCCATGGCTGGAGAAGATACACCAGGGTGACTCTAGGCTGCATCAACAGAAGTCTAGCGTACAGAACAATGGAGGTCATAGTAGCACTCCAGTGGCCAGACCCCACTTGGAGTTCTGTGTCCACTTCTGGGCACCACAGTTTAAGAAGGGTATTGACAAGCTGGAAGGTGTGCAGAGGAGGGTGATCAGGATGATAAAGGTTCTGCCTTATGAAGAACAGTTGAGGCATTGGGGTATGTTTAGCCTGAGAGGTGGCATAACAGCCACCTTCAAATCTCTGAAGGGCTGTCACATGGAAGGTGGAGCAAACTTGTTTCCTGCTGTCCAGAGGGTAGGACGCGAACCAATGGATTTCAAATTATAGGATTCTGACTAAACATTAGGAAGAACGTTCTGATGGTAAGATCTGTTTGACAGTGGAACATGCCATTTTCACACAGAGCTGTGGCCTCTCTCTGGATGATGTGTTTCCTCTTTGCTTGCAACACGTAAGTGACCACCTGACTCCCACAGGTAGCCTTGGCCTCAGAAGGTGCCTGCAAGCACGGTGGCCCAATGGCATGCAGAGCAATGGCCCAAGTCTGGGTGCCTGCTGATTTCCTGCGCTTACTGAAAAAGGAGCAGGAGGCAGGCTTCATAGCACGGCAAGATCGATTTCATTGGTGAGAGTTATTTTTAAAAGCGGAGCAGCTGGAACCCTGTCACTGCTCAGCAAATAAAACAAAACAGCACCCGTTTGGCTCATGTGATGCCAATAAAATCACTGTGTGCTCATAACAAGTGGGGCTGAAAATGTGTCACTTATATCCCCCCCCCAACATACTGTGGAAATGATCACCCCCCCTCCCCTCACACAATGGTGCAGCTATAGACCAGGGATAGAAGTTGTTTGCTTTCCAGCTGAGCCAATTAACAAACTTCCCCAAACCATCCAGGGCCCAATGAGGCAGGAATGAAGAACCCGGCACAGCCAGACTCACTGCTTGCTTCCCCCACCCCTGCCAACCACCCCTGCCCTGCCCTGACGAAGGGGGAAGAGGAGAGAACCACCACTTCTTTCATTTGCATACAAGTGGTGGTGAGAGTGGCCTGTCCACACGTGTTGGGACTCATGCACTGGAGGAAAAAGGTGGCTTCAAGAAGCAGCACCTGATTCTTTGCTCTTCAACCCTGTGCCCACATGAGCTGTGACCTGGGGGATATTAGGAGTGATCCTGCCTGTCCGCCGCTACACAACTTCCAGGCTGGGAGATGCTGCTTGACCCTTCTCCTGGAGCTGCATCTGATCCTGAGCACTTGCCTGTCAGGAGTTCAGCCTACACTCGAGTAGGACCCTGGTAGAGATGCATGCCCGACTGGCATGTTCTCTCCCTCCTGGTCAATCATTCAGGAGCTTCAAAAGCTTTCTTCATCCCAAATATCACAGCGACCGATGCCAACAGACATTGGCACACTTAGGGACCTGCAGTTTGCACAGTTGCATAACAGAACCCCAGCAACTCAGCATTTTGGCTAATCTACTTTATTTACATATAAACACACACAGAGCACTGCAACATGGCTCCCTGTCTCTCTCTAGCATCAGACAGCAAAGAGAAAAAGAACAAAGGACAATAGTCCCACTTCACAGAACACAGTAACACAAGCATCCTGTTTCTGTCACTTCCCACTCTGTGGAGTCAAAACATATACTGTCACGTGAAAGACGAAAATCCCATGACTGCAATCACGGATCAGGAATTCTAACATTGCGGTCTGGCATAGACCTCTGCCATGTGCTTCCAGGATGCATTATCAGAAGCATCTAGGGGGGTTGCCCCCATGCTAGAGAGACTGGTTTTTCACAGTTAGTTGAAGGCAGAATTGAAACAGTGCCCCCACCCCCACCCCCACCCCCTGCTTAAGAGAGCCACTTTGCCCACCCATCTCCTTTCTCGTGGCCAAGATGCTCTACTCAGCAAAGACCCTGTTCAGTGTTAATGTCATAGGAGCCAACTCCAGGGGGCCATGGGTGCTTAGGCACCCACAACAATATAATTGTGGGGGCTGGGCACCCACAAAATCAATGAAAAAAGCTGGCAGATGGCAGCAGTGCTGCCTCCAAGAGAGAAGCTCCAACCTCCGCAGCCAGCCAGTGAGGCACCCTTTTCTGGGTGGGTTGGGGCTCAGATGCGGAGGCAGTCTCTCTGGCTGCAGATAGGAGGAGGAAGAAGAGTCACCGCCACTGACCACCACCATGTGGACGTGTGATGTGACATGCACCCGCCTGCCCACAATGCATGTGACATCACACACACAAAAGTGCAGGCGTGTGCATGTGATGTTGCAAGTCTGCCTTGCAGTGGTGGGCACCCACGATCCTCAGGGCATGATAGTACCCCTGGTTAATGTCACATGTGCAGGCTCCATTTATCAGGGTTGAAAGGTCAGGGTGGCTGAGTGCCCTTGATCAGCTGTTCTCAATTGCATCAGATCTATTTTTCTTGCTGCAGCAGGGTCAGTTCCTTTTCAAGTAGGTTTTGCTTTCCCCCTCCCAAGGCGAACAGAAATGGACACTGGAGCAGTTAAAAGAGGCTGCCATGCCCCTCAACCCCCAGGGCTCCTGGAGGAAGACTCAGGTGAATATGAGGTCCTACAGGCTGTTCCACCCAGCAGGGGACTTTTGGGTGCCATCATCCCAGCCAGATGATGTGACACTGAGCATTAATGGGCCTAAGTTAGTCATGTTCATTCATTTCAATGAGTCTACTCTGAGTAGGACTAACATTGGCTACACCTCTGCACCACTATCCTGGGACTCAGAGTCCCCAGCAATGCCTCCGCCTCTCCAGTTTCACTGAAGTCAAGGAAGGATCTGATAATTAGCACAGCCAGCTGCTCTATGGAGGGTCATCCAGGTGAATAGCAGGCAAGCCTAGTCCACCTTGATAGGACCTCAGGTGGCATCAGCTCTTGGCTAAGGCAACATCAAACCCTGACGCTATGCATCTCGACCCTCTCAGCTAAGAGCAACAGGAAGGAATACAATGTGTCAGGCATCAAGCAGGAGGCTTCTCATTAAAGTCTCCAGGGCTCAGCCTATCAGCCCTGAATAGGCTATTGCTACAATTGCATCAGATTGCCAAACAATTACTACACTAATCTGATATAAGGGGGGCAGACGGAGAGGGAAGGAGAGAGCAAACAATGACAACAGAGGAGGACCACATAAAAATTACTGGGATGTCTGTCCCCGAGAATAACATATCTAGAATCTTTGTTAAAAGTTAATTGAGATAGGATGACAATTTGTTAGGAAAGAGATGGAAACAGTCAGGCAAGAAAAGGAGAATTAATGTTGCTCCAGCTGAGGCTGCCTGTTGTCAAGGGAGACTGCTCTGCCCCACAGATGGGGCACTGAGTTCGCAAAAAGACAGGGCTGTCTCAAGTCCCTCCATCAAGTCCCTCCATCTTGGGGAGCACCTGGGGACAGCTGGCAAGAAGCAACAGGGGGGTTACACTGGGCATAGGGGGTGCGCCAAGGGCCACACTGCCAGTTGCCTCTGCAGCGTGGGTCTCAGGAGACACCCTGGGAGACTCATTTCCCATCAGCATTTGAGCTTGCTGTGCCAATATTTGGCACTGTCTGTGTGCCAGTCATGCTGGCCAGGCAACTTTCCCAAAAGTAGAATGCCCTCTCCTGTCCTGCTGCTGCCTCTGCCTCTCACAAGAGCACCTGCTGTGGCTGTGGCACGCGGGGGCAAGTGAGAGGTGCTCAGCCCTGCCTGGAACTGCGTTACCAAGAGTAGCCTGCAGACTGTCTCGCCAGAGTGGTGCATGCTCTAGTTATCTCTCACTTGGACTACCGCAATGTGCTCTACGTGGGGCTACCTTTGAAGGTGACCCCGAAACTGCAACTAATCAAGAATGCGGCAGCTAGACTGGTGACTGGGAGTGGCTGCCAAGACCATATAACACCAGTCCTGAAAGACCTACCTTGGCTCGTAGTATGTTTCTGGGCACAATTAAAAATCCTAAATGGCTTCAGCCCATCTCCACTGCCATCATTCAGCCCAGACACTGAGATCCAGCTTTGAGGGCCTTCTGGTGGTTCCCTCCCTGCTAGAGGCGAGGTTACAGGGAACCAAGCAGAAGGCCTTCTCGGTAGTGGCACCCGCCCTGTGGAACACCCTCCCACCAGATGTCAAGGAAATAAACAACTATCTGACTTTTAGAAGACATCTGAAGGCAGCCCTGTTTAGGGAAGTTTTTAATGTTTGATGTTTTATCGTGTTTTTAATATTCTGTTGGGAGCCGCCCAGAGTGGCTGGGGAAACCCAGACAGATGGGCAGGGTATAAATAATAAATTACTGTTATTGTTATTGTTATTGTTATTATGTGTATCTGAGGCTGAGTTTCAAAGCAGAGGGGCAGAGGTGCAGGGGTTGGGGGAGGGAGGATCTTACTTAAACAGAAGAAATGATGGCAGGGAAGTGGGGAGCTGCATGATTTAAGCAAGAGGAAGCTTGGCTAAACTGGCCCTGATCCAAGTGGGAACTCCAGCCAGGGACCCCTTAGTTCATTAATGCCAGGAGCAACAGCAGAGGCCTCCTATGCAGCCTGCCTGAGCGGAGGGGGAAATCTCCTGGCTGGGCTCCCTCTCCTTTCAAGGGTGTCCTGGTGGTGTCTCAAAAGGAACAAAGTGACCTCGAGGGCTGCTGCAGAGTCTTGGAGGTCCTTTGTTTCCACGTCAGCTTTGTTGTATGTTAAACAGTGTCACCGGAGTCAGGTGGCATGACACCCAGCACAGACGGGATAATTTATGGGAGATCAGATGATCTGGGAAGGGGAGGCTGTGAAGAAGCCAGTCTCTCTCCTCCTTCGGTAAGAAATCAGCAGCAAACTCACCGGCTGGGGGTGGGGTGGACACCAGGAGACTGCAGAGAGAGAAGGGAAAGGAGATGGCCTTTGGAAAATGTCCACCCCTTAACAATTCAACAACAGCTTGAACTGACACCCCACAAATGGAAGACAGGGGGCTGGGTTTGAAATTGGCAACAAGAGGCATTAGAAAAATCCTAAAGGATTTACAAATGGCCAAAACTGTTAAGTGCACTGGATGAAAGCAGTGAGAGCTCCTATGAATCTGGGGCATGGCATCCTCAGCCCCAGATTTCTTGGGTGAGCCCCCATGGCTCACAGCCTCAAAGCAGGCAACTCCTTCCTTCTAGACCTTTCTTTTCAGCACTGCTCCTGTACAGCAGGGCTCCTGTACCTGACCCTCGACCTTGGGGCACTGGTCGGTAGGTGTGAGGAAGCACCCCTTCATCTCCCAGAAGGTGCTTCAAGGTGCTCACCAGTTTTCCCTTCCACTCCTATTTCACCACACCTGCACTCTATCTGCCATGGAGAGGGGACTGACCTCTGCCCCATAACGGAGCAAAACAATGCAGAATGCCATGTTGCAGATTTCCCAAGAAAATACCATAGGCTTCATCAGAAAGGTGCATGTCATCACTCCAGTGTGTGTTATGTTGGAGGTTCCTCAAAAACAGGGCTTTTTTTCCAGCCAGAACTCACCAGAACTCAGTCCCAGCACCTCTCATGCCATTGCCATTATAAGAAAACAAGGGAGGAGTTCGTGGTGAGTTCTGGCACCTCTTTTTCTAGAAAAATAGCACTGCTCAAAAGTACCCAATAGGAGCTCTACAGCCCTAGCAGGATTGGAGTCTTGGAACAAGGAGCACCTCTAATGTCCTGCTAGGGAGGGAGCAAATCAGTTAAATGTGGATGCCAGCCCCAGCATATTACAGACCCTCCAAGGGTCTCTATCTTCCAGGGACAGTCCCGGATTTGCAGAAGCCGTCCCGGTTTCTGGTTTGATGCCAGAATGTCCCACTTTTCCTGAGGATGTCCCTATTTTCATCAGAGAGGTGTTGTAGGGAACCCTGAGCCTGCCCCCGCTCCAAGTGACACAGCTTTGCTTGCAACTGAAGCTCTATACTGATGCAGCAGCAGGGAGAGAGATGCCTCCTTCTATTTCCCTATGCAAGGAAGAAGAGTATTTTCTTCAGGACGTGCCCTTCCATAGCATTAAAACAAAGTTCACTTAAGCTGTCTCCACACGAGATCTTTAACAACTTGTATTATGGTTCTGTATTTAAAGCAGAAACCTTCCAAAAAGACTTTCCAGGCCCAATTGTGTTAGAAAAGGGAGAATAAATAAACCAGGTTTAAATGCTGTACGAGTTGCTTTTCATTTCCAAACCGTACAGCATCCCCCTTTGCCAAGGAGAACACCTGATATTGTAGGCAACAAAGCGGCCCTCATATTTCACCCTCCTCTTCATCATCCTCCAATTCTTTTGTGAAAAGGTCGCCCTTGTTGTGCTCCATTTTGGATTTTGTGTGGATGTTTCATTCGGAGCTGGGATTATCCTGCAAGGTTCCTTTAAGTCTTTGTTGTTTAAATGACAGTTACAAACCAAAGCTAATTTGAATAACTGAACCATAGGAAAAATACCCTCTAACCATGAAAAATGAATATTCAACATTCCCACCTTATCTTATTTTCTTTGTAGCACTGTTTTCTCCGCTGCATACTAAGTGGCCTCCGGAAGCTCTGGAAGAGAGGAATTGCCTGCTCTGGAACGGGAAGGTGCTGAGCGCAGAACAAAAATATTCCTCCATTGTGGCATGTCAGTGATTTGAGCAGAAGACAAAACGGGTCCCTCCTTGCCATGCCTCCCTGGCCACAGAATCACAGAGCTGGGACGGCGGCAGCGTGTGTGCGAGGGGGGAGCCTCATAGGCCACTTGGTCCTGGAATGGTGGGGGCAGAGGAGGCTAATGCCCCCTCAGTATTAGCAAGGAGCTAATCCCCCTCCCAAACAAATAAAGATAGCAGACAAGTCGACTACTGTAGTGAAGGCTGGGGCAGGAGGTTACAACAGTCCTCTGAAGTAGATAAGGTGGGTGAGTTTTATCAGCTGATGAGGTTCACAAAAACACATGCTCTATAATTTCTACATTGATTCATTCCTAGTTCTCAGACTTCCCCCTCTTATTATAGTAGGTAATGTGTAATTTATTTCAACAATAATTAATGTGATATTTGCCCATTAACAAAGCAGATGTCAAAAAATGCACGTGAAGAGTTGGCAATATTAATCATATCCTGACTGCTTGGAGCACCCAGGCACACCCTTAAAAACATGTCCAGAGTCCCTAACCTAGCCCAAGCTCTCAATAATTCAACCCACACAAGGGCTAGGTCCCCAGCCACTGCTTGATAACCCTCCTTCCACAACACACAGCAAAGGAGATTCACCTACCCAGGCAATTCCTCCCATTATTGATCTGCTCTTCCCTTCACTAAGTTTCTCCTAATGTGCAAACACAATTTGCCTTTCTCCTGGGCTGCCGCTGGGGCAGCAGCAGAGAAGACATCTCTCCCGTCTTCTCTTCTATCATTGCCCCCTCCAGGCTGAACCCCTCTTCTGACCATCTCTACTGCCCTCCTCTGAACCTGCTTCCATTGATGTCCATCTGCCATAAATTAAAATCCACAGTCAATAAAACACATAATTAAAAAAGGATCAAAGAGCAGAGAGAGAGAGAGAGAGAGAGAAGCTTCAGCCTAAAACCAAAAGGTCTTCTTCACTCAGCACCAGAATAATGAAGGGAGCAGGGGGCTGTCAGGAAGCCTCCTGGAGGAGGGGATTCTACAGCTATGGGGCTGGAAAGGCCACACCTTACTTAGCAGAGACACCCAGAGAAGAGGTTCCTGTGCAGATCTCAAGGTCCAGGTAGGTGCACCTGAAGAGAGATCCCCAAGCTCTGAAGGGCTTTCGTGGTCCATAGAAGTTATTTGGCGTGGTCCCATAAAAGGACTTTGTGGTGGGACGTGTGTGTGTGTGTGTGTGTGTGTGTGTGTGTGAACATATGTCCTCTCACCCAAGGCTAGTAGTAGGTGGGGCAGCTTGTCTGAATGCTACAGAAGGCTGGTCCACTTTTGCCATTGTAAAAATCGCAACCGTCATAGAGTCCACTCAGTACTGGAAAACTAGTGGAAATCCACCTCTCTTCAGTTCTGAGGGGGCAATGAACTATTTTTAGCAGCCCCTGAAAAGCCTCAAATATTGAAACTTCCCTAGAGGAAACCATGTAGTCAACCAGCCCACATCCTCTGACTCCTTACAAAGTGGAAGGAAGCCATTGAGAAGTTGGACGGAGTTTCTCTGACCAACTTCTTTCAGGAAGAAGAAATTATATGCATGTAGCCTGAAGAGGGAACAGTTCCACAAGGGCCAAAAGGAACATCAAGACGTATTCACACTCAGAAGGAGACATGGGGGAAAGGGGGGGGGTAGAAGGAGGAGATGCCATTTCCCTACAGAGACAAGGAGAACTGAAATGGCCAGAGCTTTAAAGTTGCAGCTTAAGGTCAGTCTGAAGCAAAAGAGGAGACAGGTGGAATGCTAACACGAGATGAAGAGGTGAGGCCACCTGCCCAGTTTGGGTTTCGAGGCAAAAGGTTGTTGCTTTGTTTGTTTTCCCCTTGAGAAACCTCCTGTAACATCCCTTGGTCCCTATTTTTAACCTGATGAAATGAAGGGGGAGCTCTTGCAGTGGAATGATCTGTTCTGATCACAGACTCCAGCTAGATCATCTTCCTGCAGCGTCAGAGGCATTGTCTGAACCTCCTGCCTCACAACCGGGGTGGTCACTGGGTGCCGCCGAGTGTGAGCCACTCGACTGGAGACTTCAGGATGTGTCTGTCACAACTCATCTGTTTTGATGTCTGTTACAAAACCCTCCTGGGGTAAAATAATCCACAGATACAAGGCCGCTTCACCTCCATTGGAAGGATTTAAAAAATGAAATTGGACAAGTTTTTTTGAGGCAAAATCTTCCACAGCTCAAGCACTCCCTGGTTCCGCACATCGTCTCCCAGAGTCTCCGTGGCCAAAGGAGTCCCCTGGAAACCATTTCCTGTCATCTCTTCAGAACTGTCAGCTCACATTGGGGCCCTTGTGCAGCCCTCCTTGTCCTAGATTGAAAGAAGTGGAAACAAACAAACTGTCTACCTCTGCTGCATCCTGCACATCCCCACCTCCCCAGCTGGCTGACCAGCACTCAGGCACTGGGCTGGCTTGGCTGCCCACATCAGGTTACCCTTGCTAGAAAAAGAGGCCCTGTGTAGCTTTCCTTTAAGAGTAGATCAAGGGTTTTTGGAGGTGGTGATCTTTCTCTTGGCTCAAGAACTTTCCTGTTTTGACCATTTTTTCCAGGAGGAAAGAGGTTCCATGGAGCGTGACCCTGCTGATTTCCCCATACCACAAAAGCTGTCACTGTGGTCCTTCCTGGATGGTCTGTCTGGACTGGGAATATACAGCTCTTACCATCCGAAAGTTATTCCTGATGTATAGTCAGAATCTCATTTGAAGTTATTTGGGGTCCTACAATGTGACAGCCCTTTAGATAGTTGAAGATGGCTATCATATCTCCTCTCAGGCTCTTCTTTTCCAGGCTAATACCCAACTGCCTCTACCATTCCTCATAAGGCTTGCTTCCCAGACCCCTGATCATCTTGGTCACCCTCCTCTGCGTACATTCCAACTTGTCAATATCCTTTGTAAATTGTGGTGTCTATAACTGGACACAGTACTCCAGGTGTGGTCTGACAAAGGCAGAATAGAGCAGGACTATTACTTCCCTTGATCTGAACACTATACCTCTGTTGACGCAGTTCCACATTCTCTCCTACGCACAAGTATGATTGGCATGGAGGCACACCTGGTGCTCAGAAACAGGTGGATGTCTACCAGAGAGACAGCAGAAGTATTTCCTCAGCTCTCATCTGAAGTTCAGGGACCCCCGCACTGAAGGGTCATGAGCTGGTCGCTAACATCCCTTGACGCATGTTACAGATCTTGTTACATTAATGAAGCTGCTGCCCTTTGATCCACTTACAATCTTGTGCCTTTATTCCTGATTAGAGAGGTGGCTCCTTTCCTTATACAGACACCCATTGCTTAACCCTCAGTTTCAAAGGCAATATAAGAATAAACCCCCAGCAGTCGGGTGTGTGCAACCCTCCTGCTCCATCCCTGCACGTTGCTCAAATCTTTCCCCCTTTGCTCCATGGCACACTCAGAAGTAAGATTTCATCTGAACCTTTTCCTTCCTGTGCCAGGAATTAGACTTTGTGGATTGTGCTTGCTGGAAACCACAGGAGGAGAGAAGTGCAGCTAATTCAGTAGGCTCACCTAGTATTTTTAAGGCCATGCTGTGTTCATTAGGATGCAGTGGAAGAGGAGACTCAAAGGGATGGCTGAACCTCCCTTGGTTAGTCAGCTGAGCCTAAAGTATGAAAGATTAGTATGGCCAGGAATCTCAAGTTACCTGGGCAAGGAGCACTTGACAGTCTTTATGGCTAAAGTGCCAGTATGAAACCAAATACATCCGGCCCGACTTTAGGCCCATTTTAAAACCATGACTGATTGCAGCAGAGTCAAGGCAGGATGGGAGATGTACCCCAAGTCAGTGGCGTAGCGTGGGTTGTCAGCACCCGGGGCAAGGCAAGTAATTTGCGCCCCCTAACCCGTGGATTTGCGCCCCCCAACCCGTGGATTTGCCCTAACCCCAGATGTTGCGCCCGGTGCGGCCGGCCCCCCCTGTACCCCCCACGCTACGCCACTGCCTCAAGTGGCCTGCTTTGTGGCCTGGAAGGAGTGATGTCGGAACGCATGGATTTCTGTTCCTGGCTCTGTTCACTGTCCACAGTACTGTTTCTGTTGCGCTACAGTTCGGCTTCTGACAAAATGACGTTATTCTCTTTGCCATCTGCTATGGCACAATTTTATGTAATTCAGTTATCATTATGTTATTTCAAAGCAATGCAAAGGAAACAAAATGCAAATGGGGGCAGCGTAAGGCACTGATTACATTTTCTTTTTAAAAGAATTTTTATTAGTTTCATTAAACGTTGCAAAGAACAAATATAACCACGCACAATTCTTTTAAATTTAAATTTTAAATTTAAATTTAAAACATTTTTATTGGATTTTAATGTTACAGAAAGAAAAGGAAATACATAGATAGACAAAAATAAATTACTATTTACACAAACAAAAATCATTCCCACCCCCATGACTACCCATCACCACGCCCCACCGCTTCCCTCCACCACACCTCAACTACCATATATTTTGAGTTTGGAATAAAACATTGCAATCTTTTAAGTTTTATATTTTGATCTCTTTATGACATGACTTATTAATAGTTTCTGTTCCACTTTGCTCCTTTAATCTAAGCATATCTTTTTTGAACAGTGTTTATCCATATATTCTTCAAAACATTGCCATTCTAAGTTTTTGATTTAACTGCATTCTTATATTTGCAAGACAAAATAAAAAAAAAATCCTTCCAGTAGCACCTTAAAGACCAACTAAGTTAGTTCTAGGTATGAGCTTTCGTGTGCATGCACACTTCATGCACACGAAAGCTCATACCTAGAACTAACTTAGTTGGTCTTTTTAAGGTGCTACTGGAAGGAATTTTTTTTATTTTGTCTTGACTATGGCAGACCAACACGGCTACCTATCTGTAACTTATATTTGCAGTTAGCTTTGCCATTTCTATAAATTCACTTAATTTGTGAAGTCAGTCATCTTTTGTAGGTATTGTCTCGCTCTCCCATTTGATGGTGAACACACACAATTCTTTCAGTTACAAGCTGATACAAAGCAAAGCACAGTGCAGAAGCAAGGAAAGTATCCACCAGTGAACTCTGCTCTCATGCCTTTGGAGATTCATCCTAATGTGAGATGATTCATCCTAATGCCCCATGCATTACCACACTTTCCGTGAGCCCCACATAGGAGCTTGAGAGACTGCTGGTTATCAAGGATGTTGTCCCTTATATATAGAAGAGAAGAACAAAAACCAAATCTCCCCAAACCTCTTTCTCTGTGTAAGACAATCCAAGAGTCAAGAGTTACTTATTAATGATTGAAAACAACAGCAACTGTGAAAACTGGTTGTATTCTCTCCATTCTGGACATGGGATGAATGAGTGACCATCAACAATTTCCACACATACCCAGTCCTGCCTTCATCGGAATTTTCCAACATCCCTGCATGGGAGAGCCAAGGGTCAGTTATTCAGGCTGACTGCTCAGGCCATTCAGATGGGAATGGAGCATTAAACTCTTGTGGAAAGAAACTTCCACAACTTCCTTCCCCTCTGAGGTATTCTCCCTTCCTCTAGTCTCAAGCAGGCTCTGCTTTCCTTGAGCCTGATCAGAGCCCTCAGAATGGGCATCTGGGTCTGAATCCACAGCACAAGAGTTTTGCTCGCCCTCATCTCTCCCCTGCCTTGCTACCCTGTGGGCTGCATGGTCAGGCTGGCAGAGCCCCAGAGGAGCAGAGGCAGCTCCTGCGATGGGGCCCAGCTGTTCTCCCAGCAGCCACTTCTGCCACTTCTGCCACAAATCTCCACCAGCCAAAGGATGGAAACTGCCAATTTCATTTCTGGGTTGCGGTGACCTTTGCTTGGCGGGGGGGAAACACAGCTACACCTTCTAAAGAGAAAAGTGTTTGCATTTCAGCTGAGAGCCCACAATTAACCTGAACCCACAGTGGGATTGCTGGAAGCTTCCGTTGCCATGCAGAAGTGATAATTACTCTTGACCCAAGTTGAGCTGAAGCTCCCTTCGGGGCTTCCTCTGCAGCCCTTCCTGGGCTCTCCTGTCTGATCCCTGCAGAGAGTCCCTGCTGCGCACTTTGCCTGCAAAAACCAAAGCATTTTGTAACTTGATGCTAAAGTTTTGTTCCTTTTTTTGTCTTTGTGTGGGGGAGAAAGGGCCTTATCCTCAAGAGTGTGGACTTCCCAGCAGCTCTAGAAGACAAATGGGTGTCGTTCCCACGACAGAAATTCCTGAGAGCTGGGGCTTTTGTGAATCTAGAATAATATAGAACTTTTAGGCTTCTTATTTTGACTTTCAAGGCTGTACAATGTAAAAAATATATGAAGGCTTTTAACTGGGGGGGGGGGGCATACAGAGACAGCCCAAAATGAAGTTTATAAGATGTTTAGATCTCCTTAACCTTTGTGGCTCACCCAGCCATGGAGTTGCACCCAGAAGGGCCAGCTTCATTATGAGGATGCTTGAGGGTTGCTTCACTCCTGCAACAAACTTGTGCAAAAGGCCCTTGGTGTGGTGACCGCAAGGCTCTTACGCAAAGGGTGAGGCTGATAACAGAGCATTGAAACGTGAGGTATGTCCCCCAAGGTTGCAGGAAATGAGCAACTGGGAAGAACTTGCTTGCTGTGCTGCACCAAAGCCATAACTTTCCTGTCAATGAAACTTTCCTGCCAAGCCTTTACTCGGGTGGAGGAAGGTAGCCAAAGGAATCCAGATGCAAATGTCCTCAAGGCTTCTTTGAAGAGCATCTCTCCAGTCATTCAACCCAGTGGGTAACCTTCCAGGTGAGAGCAAGGGGTATCTGCTGCAGTAAAATAAACAAGCAAGTCAAACAAACAAACAAACAAACACAAAAAGCCAACATATTCAGGTACATGAAGTTGGCCTATATGCACCATTTACTCCTGCCAGAGCTGGCATACCACTGAGGTGAGGCATCTGCCTCAGGCGGCAGGATCCACAGGGGCAACAGATCCCAGTGCAGATCTTTATCCCCCCCCCCCCCGCGTTCCTGATGCAGATTTTACTCACCCCTTCTTCCCTCACAAGGAGAGAGATGCCATTTTGTGTTTCACCTCAGGTGCCAAAGTGTATTGGGCCAGCCCTGACTCCTTGTGTGCCTCGATTGAATGAAGTTAACAGCTAAGCCCACATGGAGACTGCTCCATGTGGATAAGGAGGGCATAGAGGCACCCAGTGGGGACTAGGAGGGTATTTGGGGAATCTGCTTGGTGCCATCAGCTGAGCCCCAGAGGAGGTGAATGAGGGAAGGTGCCTCCTTGAGGAACCAGGGCTTTGCAGGCCCAACAGGGCCTCGCACTCCCTGCGCTTGGTGTCTTTCAACAAATGCCACACAGGGCAGAGGCTGCTTGGAATGTCACGGGTTTTATGAACCAACCCCCTGCCCTCATGTGCCTGTGTCCCCATCATCTGAATGTGAAGGCCACAGTGTCACTCTTTGCAGCTGGAAGCATTTCCTGAGTGCTGCTGCGGCTGCTGCTGCTGCTGCTGTGATTCATGCTGAGTTTGATCTGAGGCCAGTTTGGCCAGAGGCCATTTGGAGTCAAGAAATGATGCTGTCATGTCCCGCTGAGAATAATGAAGAGTGGCAGCTTGAATGATAGAAAATAGCCACTCAATTCGTTGGGCAGATCCTCCCCCTCCCCCTCCCCCCTCCCCAACCACATCCAACCCTCTTGTGTCTCTTTAATTCCCTGTTTTGAAGGATGCTTTTTAAAACTTTTTGCAACCAAACCCATGTTTGTCCAGTTTCTTGATTTGACTGTAAAGGGCAGTTTCAGTTCACTTCTGCTTGAGCTACACTAGGGCAGGGGCTGCATCCCACCAACGGGACCCACACTGACCTACACTGGAAGTACAACTCCCAGTAACAACAACATTCCACCTACTTATCAGCACAAGGAGAGCATGTGTAGCACCCTGCTTGTGGTTAACGCTTAGCTGGAATGAAATATTCAACGCAGCAATAGAGAAATTAAAATAATAATTTATTTGTCAGACAAATAAATATGAGGCACAGTGGTATATGGTTACCAAGCTCTGGCCTGGCCTCCTGCCATTCTGGCCAGCACTTATATTTCCTTAATCCAGCCCCCTTGCTCCTCCTGTGGCTGCCTCTGTCCAATCAGCCTGGTTAAAATTCCTATTGGCTGTTTGCTAGAACCAATCACAAAAGATACACCCATTTCCTCTTGCCCTTTTATGGGAATCAGAAAGCTATATATTCTTCTATCTATAAATGACAAATAAGTAGTAATATATCTTACATGTGTCTCAACAAGAAATCTTAATTACCAGCTCACCTCTTGCCCTCCTTGCCCTATTGCCTTCCAAAACAGATGGTTAATCTTGAATTTTTATCTTAAACATATGTCAAGGATTTTGAGTTCACATCAACATTGAGAGATCTCCTTCATTTGAAGGTTTCTAAACAAAAGGCCTGACAACCATATATCAGGAGTGCTTGATGGCGTCTCCTGTCTGACAGGAGGCCGGGCTGGTGGCTGACTTAATTTCAGGATAGTTACAACTCTTACAACTATATGAAATAAGAATCTAGCATTTCTTAAATCCTTTGCATAATTATATTTAAGCTAATATATTTAATACATAAATAACCTTTTAAAAGGAAAAGAAATCTTAAAAGGATCTTAGTTTAAGAAAGAAACAGCTTTAGAAAAGACTTCCCAAAAATGCTCCCTTTCTGCCAGCTAGACCAGTTGCTTTTCACTGCTCTTGACCTTTTTAACCTTAGGAAGAAGATATGGCTCATTTTACTATTTATCCACCCTTAATTTGTAGGGTCAGTGTAACCTTGGCTGTCAGCCTGTAATTCCCTTTTTACGACTTTGAGAATTGTTTTCTGCTATAAATCAGGGGGGCCCCTTGTCTAGGAGTAAAACATTGCCAAGGTTCTTAGGCAGCTGGTCTTCTGCCTGGCATGAAACATTTGAAAATCTTTAAGCTCATTTTAAAATACAAGCCCTGATTAAACATATAAGCTTTAATAAAAATGCAAGCTTATGATTAGATGCCTCACATGGAGATGCAGCCGGACAAGGACAGTATTCCAAACGCAACTATACTACAGATTTGTATATCGGCAATATAATACTTTCACCTTTGTTTTCAATTCCTTTCCTAACAAACTGTAGTTTTTTAATGGTGCTGGGAACTCTAGCTCTGTGAGAGGTGAACTTCAGTTCTCAGAATTCTTTGGGGGAAAGAAATGTGCTTTAAATGTACCACCTTTGTGTTGTAAACCATCCTGATTTTGAAAAAATAATAATAATGAAAGATGTAATAGAAGTCTTTCATTCAGAAATGACTCCTTGCAGTGCTTCATCTGGACAAGTTTGGCGAGGAAAGCTCTCCTTCTTCCTCCTTTTCCCTTGCCACATTCAGGGGAGGATATGGGGTATCTCCACAAAGTGGAGTCACTTCTCTTCCCTGTGAAGCAGAAGGAACACTTTGGCTTCATTTAATAAGCTTCGGATCTCTTTTACAAGAGGAAGGCAGAATGCGTATTAATAAATTGATACAAACAAATATGGTGATTAGAGCTTGCATATTTGGGGGCAAGCAATTGCTGGAATGATTTTAGTTTGAGTTATTGGGGCGCTGGCTATTGTGGGGTGGGGTGGGGTGGAGAAGGGGCTGCATTATGCAAGTCCCCATTTGTTAGCTCTACCAATTATTTTGCTAAGGAAGAGTCTAATCCTTGGGGAACACGACACAGAATCCCTCTCCGCAGGGCCCAAGTCTTTTTTGTGCAGCCACAGAGGTGTTGTTTCCTCCAAAATAAGAACATTTCTCAAACCCAGATTTTTTCCTCCACTGAAAATGAGGGGTGGTGAATCATACTTGGAGGCAGTCAATCTGCTAAAAATAAGCCGGAGTCCTACTTTTGAAAGTCAACTTTGCGACTTGCTGGTGCTGAGCTCCTTTTCCCTGGGCTTCTGGTGGCTATTCCACATGAGGAAAAGACTGCCAGGGGAACCAGCAGCAGACACTCGGATGGCTTCTTAGAGATTAATTAGACATTCCATTCCCCTCCTTGAATAAGTTTGAATATTCAATAAAGGGCCCTCTCTCCATCCGCAGAAGCCATCCGAGCAACTGCTGACTTCAGGGCAGAGACGAGAACTGAGGCGGGAAGCAGGCAGGAAGGCAGGAGTCACAGCCCAGGCAGGCTGGGAATGAAACCTCCACCTCCTTGCGCTTGTCCTGAGGAGGGCCAAGACACCTCCGTCCCTCAGACAGGCCCCACCTGCCCCTGGGACAGTCAGAGCAAATTCTACCTGACAGGTGCAAAAGGCCTTAATACCAGAGTCCTTGTGGTGGTGGGGGAGCTCAAAAGGGAGATGCCTGTCTGTGTGAATCTCCATAGCCACCACATAAGGAGGGAGAGAGGGAGGGAGGGAATGGGGTGTTGGATGGATGAAGGAGGAGGCTTGCAATGGAGCTGCTATCTATTAGGGCAGCTGCTTCACCTGTACAGTGAAAGGGCCATACTACTTCAGTGGTATATCTTATTTGCATGCAGAAGAACATTAGAACATAAGACGACCCTGCTAGAACAGACCAATGGCCCTTCTAGTCTAGCATCCCCTTCTCACAGATGCTGACCAGATGAGAAGGATCTGAGCACAAGAGCACTCTCTCCTCTTGTGGTTTCCAGCAACTGGGATTCAGAAGCAATGCTGCCTCTAACTGTGGCTATAAAGAGGCATCTCCAAACAGCCCTCCAGATGTCTTGGGACTACAACTCCCATCATCCCTAGCTAACAGGACCAGTGGTCAGGGGTGATGGGAATTGTAGTCCCAAAACATCTGGAGGGCCAAGTTTGGGGATGCCTGATGGAGAACATAGCCATCATGGTCTGTAGCCATCAATAGCCCTCTTTGCCATGAATCTGTCTGATCCTCTTTTCAAGCCATTCAAGTTGGTAGCCGTCACTGCCTCCTGTGGGAGCAAGTGCCATCGTTTAACTACATAATGAAGTACCTCCTTTTAGCTATCATTAATGCCAGGTTCAGCCCCAGCGGCATTTCCAGGGAGAACTGGCAAAGACCAAAGAGCCACTGGCAGTCAGTGTAGACAATTCTGAGCTACATGGACAAATGGTCTGACTCAGTATAAGGCCACTTCCTACATCCCTGGGAACCCTCCTCAGAACAACAGCAAATAACAGCATAGCATCACTTGTCCTCCTGAGGATTTTGGGGAGGAAGCTGGAGGGGTGGCTACTTGGAGCCTCTCTTCAGGGAGGAGAGACCAGCGTCCCTGAGACCTGATGTCATCTGTCTAGTAAACCTCCTTTGGCTTCAACTCAAAGCACAATTAAGGACAAAGCTTCATTTTATAAGAACAATGCATGTGGTAACTAGCTAAATGTTAACTGTCTGTATTATCACCAACAAGCATTGCATTTATTCATACAGAACTACCAATTTGTAAACAAAGACAGCAAGACACTGTACACCAGGAAAAAGTTACAAGAGAAACATCCATAAATACTGGTTGGTTAAAAGGAAATTCATGTTTCAAAGGTCTGTGTAAATATCTTTTGCGATTGGTCACTGTTAATTATGTAACTATAAAGGTACTTTCTGTACTTCATTTCCTTCTGACCTTACTGTTCACAATCAATACAACCCCCAACATAAAAAATCCATGTGTAATCCTTGTAATGTATTGTGCACCTAATGAATTCCATGAAAGCTTCTCCCACAAGAAATCTGTTGATCCTGATGGTGCCGTTGCAAGAGGATATTTCTCTGAAAAATACATTAATAACCGGGATGCTGCAGACTTTCAAACAAATGTCAATGGTCAAGGCCAGGCTAGCAGACCTTTCCGTTGACACAAGGAGATGATGGCTTGTTCTTTTACAGTGAACTCTGGCTAACAAATGGACTCTCTGGACTTGTATGGAGCCACCTTTGTAAGGAACTCTCCTCCCTTGAAGGAGCTGTGAATGGATGAATTAATGGCTTTCACAACTGGACAATTGACAGTGTTTGAACTGTGTGGAGCATCTGCTCTGCTAACCTTGCGAAATAAGCAAACTAAGAGCAAATGGCCTCAGCCATAGCAGACTCTGACAGCAGGAGAACCACGATGAGCAGAATATGCATGACTGGTGGGTTCAAAGTGAATGAGGAAAAGGAACAGGAGTTTGGGGAATGAAGCAAAAGATGCAAGACACTTTTAAGAGGTGATATCTGGGAATTACAAGAGCAAACATACTCTTTATAGGTATTTTGATACTTTGATAAAATAATGGTGGGAATTATTTTGCTCCTTTTCAGGAAGAATTTCCATGATTAAAATGGGACTGTTGCCAAAACTTAACTCTCTGTTTCATACTTTACCAATTAAAATTTTTTAAAAAACAGTAAAATAAGAAGCAGTAGCAGCTCATGTTGAAATATACCCATAATAAGACCAAGCCAAGGGTTAAAGCAAAAGTCCTGCAGGATGCAGAAGGGAGGGGAGGCCTGGCAGGCCCCAAAGCAGAATCTGTATCACATCGCAAATGGTCTAAATGGGTTGGTGGTCCTGCACAAGCTGGATCCTGACTCTGCCTATAGTAGTTTGAGAGAGTCTTGGTAAGATCTCAGTTACATAAATTACTTTGCAGAAAAAGTACTGATAGGGTTTTGTTTTTTTACTGACTTTGTCCTATCTAATCTCAAATTGGCTAAAGATATGGCATTGTTATGAACTATTACTAAGCCCAATATATTCCGCTTTACATCTGTACTGCAGCATTTAGATTCTGATCAAGCCTTTAGAATGTGGAGAAAGAATAAACTGCTCAGATATAAAAACTTTATTAAAAGAAATAATAGGATTGTGTATTCTGAAATTAGAAAATAGATGTACTCAGAAAATTCACCATGGTTTGAATATTTCCAGATAAGGGTATTAGTATATACATTTCTGAGAGCTAATCCTATGAGAGAATTAACAGAATTCAAGAGATAAAACCTAAGGTGTGTTTATTATCTGGAATTTATCATCTGCCTTTGAAATGTAATGCAATATTTCTGGGGGCCCCTGGGCACAGGCTATCTTTCAGGGGGCCCTGGTCCCCTCCCTCTTCTCCTCCTCCAATCACATGCTGTCTCCTCCTTCTTGGCCTCATCAGATGATGCTCACTGTTTGTCTGGGGGCAAGGGAAGGGAAAGCATTCCCCTTTTTTCTTTTTGCATTTCTTTTCTGCCTTTCAGCCCCCGCCACTTAATGGATCCAAATGGTTTCCAGAGAGTGGTAGGGGATGCTTTATCCCATGTTGATGGCCTTTCAGCCGATTCCCTGGTGGCCCGCTGGAATGTGGAGTTAACCAGGGCTATTGACTGTTTGGCTCCGAAGCGCCCTCTCCGATTGCATGGAGCCCGGAGAGCCCCGTGGTTTTCCACGGATCTGAGGGCAATGAAACAATCGTTGAGACGGCTAGAGCGCCGGTGGCGGATAACCCATTCTGAATCTGACCGGACACAGGTTAGAGCTCAACGTCGAGCCTACCAAGTGGCGATAGCGGCGGCGAAGAAGACTTTCTTCACCGCCTCTATTGCATCTGCAGAAAACAGCAGCAGGAGACTCTTTCAGGTGGTTCACAATTTAGCGGAACCACCTGTAACATCGGGGCCCAGTACGGGCCACATGTTCTCCTGCAATGATTTTGCAAATTTGTTTGCAGATAAAATCGCTCAGATTCGGGAAGAAGTAGACTCCACCGTGGGAGCAGGGCCAGGGTGGGAGAGTGCTAGAGTCCTGTCTGGTCAAGTTGTGTGGGATCAATTCCAATCTGTTACCTCCGAGGATGTGGACAGGCTGCTTGGACGAGTGAAGCCAACCACCTGTCTCCTGGATCCTTGCCCATCCTGGCTTATAAAAGCTAGCCGGGAAGGACTGGGCGATGGGCTTCGTGGGGTGGTGAATGCTTCCCTCCGTGAGGGAGCCTTCCCAGACCCGCTGAAAGAGGCGGTTATTAAACCGCTTCTTAAAAAACCATCTCTAGATGCGGCCATGATGGCCAATTATCGCCCAGTCTCAAACCTTCCATTCTTGGGCAAGGTGATTGAGCGAGTGGTTGCTCAACAACTCCAGGCACGCCTGGAAGAAGCGGACCATTTGGATCCCTTCCAGTCGGGATTCAGGCCTCATCATGGGACTGAAACTGCCTTGGTCGCACTGGTTGATGATCTCCGGCGGGCTAGGGACAAAGGTGAGAGCTGTTTCCTAGTTCTGCTGGATCTCTCAGCGGCGTTTGATACCATCGACCATGACATCCTTCTGGACCGTCTTGAGGGGCTGGGAGCTGGGGGCACTGTCATACAGTGGTTCCGCTCCTTCCTCCTGGGCCGTGTTCAGAAAGTGGTGGTGGGGGATGAGTGTTCAGACCCCTGGGCTCTCACTTGTGGGGTGCCTCAGGGTTCTGTCCTCTCCCCCATGCTTTTCAACATCTACATGCAGCCGCTGGGAGGGATCATCAGGAGGTTTGGGCTGGGTGTTCATCAGTATGCAGATGATACCCAGCTCTACCTCTCTTTTAAATCAGAACCAGTGAAGGCGGTAAAGGTCCTGTGTGAGTGTCTGGAAGCGGTTGGAGGATGGATGGCGGCTAACAGATTGAGGTTGAATCCTGACAAGACAGAAGTACTGTTTTTGGGGGACAGGAGGCGGGCAGGTGTGGAGGATTCCCTGGTCCTGAATGGGGTAACTGTGCCCCTGAAGGACCAGGTGCGCAGCCTGGGAGTCATTTTGGACTCACAGCTGTCCATGGAGGCACAGGTCAAATCTGTATCCAGGGCAGCTGTTTACCAGCTCCATCTGGTACGTAGGCTGAGACCCTATCTGCCTGCAGACTGTCTCGCCAGAGTGGTACATGCTCTGGTTATCTCCCGCTTGGACTACTGCAATGCGCTCTACGTGGGGCTACCTTTGAAGGTGACCCGGAAACTACAACTAATCCAGAATGCGGCAGCTAGACTGGTGACTGGGAGCGGCCGCCGAGACCATATAACACCGGTCTTGAAAGACCTACATTGGCTCCCAGTACGTTTCCGAGCACAATTCAAAGTGTTGGTGCTGACCTTTAAAGCCCTAAATGGCCTCGGTCCAGTATATCTGAAGGAGCGTCTCCTCCCCCATCGGTCTGCCCGGACACTGAGGTCCAGCTCCAAGGGCCTTCTGGCGGTTCCCTCACTGCGAGAGGCCAAGTTGCAGGGAACCAGGCAGAGGGCCTTCTCAGTGGTGGCGCCCGCCCTGTGGAATGCCCTCCCATTGGATGTCAAGGCGATGGACAACTACCTGACATTCAGAAAACATCTGAAGGCAGCCCTGTTCAGGGAAGTTTTTAATATGTGATATTTTAGTGTATTTTTTATCTCTGTTGGAAGCCACCCAGAGTGGCTGGGGAAACCCAGCCAGATGGGCGGGGTATAAATAATAAATTATTATTATTATTATTATTATTATTATTATTATTATTATTATATATATATATATAGAGAGAGAGAGAGAGAGAGAGAAAGAAAGAGAGAGAGAGAGAGAGAGAGAGAGAGAGAGAGAGAGAGAGAGAGAGAGGCAGCCCATCACCCTATCAGTATTTCAATGAGATTTTCTTCAAAAATAATTATATTCTGAAGGTAAACTTACAGCAGCAGGTCTAATGACCAAGAGCTCTTCTTTCTTCTTTGACGACCACTCGTAGCCAAGTAAGATTGTCTTCCATGAACACGGTTGGAACAGTGAGTCTGTAAGTGACTGTGGAGGCCAACTCTGGATCCACACGTCCTTCCACAGTGGGGACATAGGTTTCTGGGCGGGAGTTGATCACATTGAGTGTGTGCCAAAAGTGCCTTTCTCTTAGCTCATTTCTCCTTTTCTCCCTGCGTTCATGCTTCTTCAAAGTCCATGACACCTTTGGTAAAGGCTGTTCTCCAGTTCGAAGATGATAATCAGGCATCCACACAACATGACCACCAATCCAACTAAGTTGATGTTGAAGAATCAATGTTTCAACACTGGTAATCTTTGTTTCTTCCCATACACTAGCATTAGTTCGCCTGTCTTCCCAAGTGATGTGTAAAAATTTTCGGAGACACAGTTGATGGACTCTTTTGAGGAGGTGGAGATGGTGTTTATAAGTGGTCCATGTTTCATGATCATACAGTAAATTTGGTAGTACAATAGCTTTGTAAACAAGCATTTGGTTTCCTTGCAAATGTCCTTGTGCTCAAACACTCTGCATTTCAATCAGGAGAAAGCTGCACTCGCAGAGATCAGGCGATGCTGGATTTTGGCATCAATGTTGGCCCTTGTGGAAAAATAACTGCCCAGGTAGGAAAAGTGATTGACACTTTCCAATGTTACACCATTAAGTTGTGGCACTGCAGAGGGGTTGTTTTGTGCTTGTGGGTGCAACACTTTATTTTTTTTATATTAAGCAGCACTGGGTTCTTTATCTGAAACTGCAACAATTGCAGAGTCACGGTCACTCAGAAGTCATGACTTTGCCCTCGAATCTTCAGGTCTATGAATGTGTCAGAGGCCTGTCCCCACAGGGGGGGGTTCATAACCTCTGAACTGTCTGAAATAACTCTGCCGGCTGGCTACTAGAGGATGCAATGCAAGCTGCAAAATGAGCCTTCTTCTCAGCTGCCACTGCCACATGGCCATGATGACATCACATGATTGACACCTCCTTTCAAGATGTACATTCAGTGCCAATCAGCTGGCCTTCAAAAAGGCAGGTTACAGGGAGTCGCTTTGAAGTCTCTGCAGAAGAGAAAATTCTACTAAAACCAGAGTGTTTTCTCCTCGGCAGAGATTACAGTTTGCATTCAAAGCACTTCTTTTCATGCATTCTCAGAAAATGCTCAAAATGCTGGAGGGAGCATACATGGCATACAGTAACATGCTGCTTCATCTGGTCCTGCAGAGCTAACTCCAGCTGACTGACAGGGCTTTGGATGTGCAGGGCTCTCTTCAAGCACCAGCTATCAGCTGATCCTCAGTGCATGCAGAAAGCCATGGGCTGTGCTTTGATGCCCTGACAATCAGGTGACAGTCGGGGCTTCAAGATCTCTTGCAAAGGGCCCCACAGGCTCTATTTTTGGCCTGACCACAACTTTACCTGCCACACAGGTGCGCATGTCTTGGCCAAGATGGCCTGGTGAGCCTAGTTAGGCTGGGGGCCCAAAGGTTCCCCACCCCTGTTCTTGAAGATCCCTTGGGATCTTCAGGGTTCCGCACAGGTTCTGTTCTTTGGCTTCACATAAATGTTAAGCATCATGGGAGATGTCACCCAGAGACGTGGTCTGCAGTGTCACCAGTACATGGATGACACCCAGCTTTATCCCTCTTTTCTCCAGCTGTGGCTGTCCTGAACTAGTGCAGTGGAAGAAGGTGAACAAACTGAGACTCAATTCAGACAAGATGGAGGTATTGTTGGGCTGATGGTCTACCCCCCCCCCCAGATGGACAAGGTTAGGCCTGTTCAGGTGCACTCTGGTTGCCACTGCTTTCCAGGGAGGTTCACCTGGTACCAATCTTGTGGTATTTGGGGCACCAAGAGAAGACGACTCCAGCTGGCTTCTTATACTTATCAGGATCAGACACAGATTCTAACATGTTCATCTTTATGCATCATTGTGCCTGATGGACTCCATTAGTGAACTTGTATTTATAGTTTGCAGGGAAGCTCACATATGAGGGCTCTTCAAAATATGACTTCATTATTCAGCTTGGCAACTTTATGATTCTGGGAAGCTAATTAAAAATTCACTGGTGATCACCTTAGAAATGTCACCTCCTTCTCTAAAAGAGTGAAGAAGATCCAGGTTAACTGCTTCACTTCAGGTCTAGGCATGCCAAGAGAGACAGGGTTCAACTACAAAGCCCTGGCAGAAAGTTGTAAAATTCCACTTTATGTTTCGACTAATGGAGGTTGAAATCAGAACGGGCATAAGCAGCCCCTTGGCAAGGGCTTTACATTGCTGAGAGGGGCCAACTTTAGCACTTTCTCGTATATTCACGTTTTGCTGGCCAAGCCAAACTATTTCACTCCTTTCCTGTACCTGCCAAATCTCCTGTCCTCTCCCATTTGTTTTTGTTGTGCTTTTTAATGTATTATTCTAATCAAAATGCATTTAAAAATAAAATTAAATAGCACCAATCCTTCCCTCTGGGAGAATGCAGCTCTTCTGCCCCTGTTCCAGTTACCATAATAATTCTAAGATTGTGAATGTTGGGCAGTTGCATAACTGTTACAGCACCAATTGTGTTGATGGTAGTGCACGGCAAGGCTTCCTAGCATGCTTGCCTGCTGCTTGTTTGTTTGTTAAACTTTTCAAATATCTTTGAAGTGACAGATTCCACAATTAGCCGGGTTAGGCTTCAGGACACCATAGCACTCATAGTTGTGTTGGTTCTCAAGTACTGTTTCCCTTCTTTGGGATCTGAGTGCTCCATCACAATATCTATGAATATCTACTAATCTGGAGGCCAACATGGTGTGTCTGGAGGCCCCCACAGCCCTTCCCCAGACTCCAGTTAGTCCTGCAGGATTTGAAGACCATGGCAATCTGGGAGGCTTCAAGTCACAAAGCAGGCTTCCGGTTGCTAAATCTTGTAAATTTATGCTTGTTTTGAAGATGAGCCTGTGGAGCTTCTGAATCCTAAGAAAGGGAAGGGGCCAAGATTGGGTTTATGAGCTGCGTCTGAGGCACACACAGGCTGCCGCTGCCAATGACCATCTTCCCTGCATTATCTCCAAAGGCATCTGAGTGAAAGGGCAAACAGAAATCTGAAAGAGATGATTGCTTCCTCCAAGGGGGATAAGAGAACCCACTGAGACAGGAACATATATGAATTCTGATTTGCAATCATTTCCCCTAGTTATGAGGTCGCTGGACTTACTCCTGCTGTGCTCAATTTAGGAAGGGCTTTGGCTGTATCAGCTGAGGGACTATTACAATCACAGTGATTTGGTGATGCCGCAAGATAGCAATGCGGCAAGAGACTGGAAACCGCAAGCATCCCAGCAACTCTGGAATTGCAGGGCTCCAGAGAGGATGGAGGACTCACAACAATGAAGGGCCTGGAAAGAAATCTCAGATACCCCATGCCAGGGAACTGCTATCAGGGCCGGAGGGAGAGAGCGGGCTCTGGAGGGGTCCCAGAGAGCGTCCCGGGATGGGGAGAGGCAGCCCATCTGCTGGGGAAGAGAATCAGCATAGCACCAGTGGAGAAGGGGGGCAGATGGGGGAATCGGCGAGGCGGTCCCATGACTCCTTGCCAGGGACCAGCGGGGAGAGTAAGGGTCCTCTGCTGCCTACACCCTCCTTGCGCAGAAGGCTTCTGCGCAGGGAGAGTAGGAGGAGACTAGGCGTCAAAGAGCTTCTTTGCTGGAAGAAGTTCAAGAAACACCCACTGACGGATTCTGCCAGCGATTGAGACAGCCACGGGTGAGTGGCTGTCCGGATAGAAAAGGTTCACTCAGGCAACCCAGCCAGGTGTTGCACCGGTTTACGCACGAGCAACCCCTGGAACCATTACACCCCACTTCAGGACTCAGTGCATGTTTCCCCTTTCTGCTCTGGACTTGCTTCTCCATCCCAGGTTTGATGCTGGGCCAACAATGTGGTTGCTGGTGGGAAGTTTCTGATCGTGCATCTATCATTAAATTCCTTGCATCGAAAAAAGGTGTGTGCACATGCAAGCATGTGTCTGTGTGTGCTAGAGGGCTTTTCCCCTCACTCTCTTCTTTCAGATTTAATTTCACATTTTTCACTGGAGGTTTGATGGCATCTTGTTGTTGTTGTTTAGTCATTTAGTCGTGTCCGACTCTTCATGACCCCATGGACCAGAGAACGCCAGGCACTTCTGTCTTCCACTGCCTCCCACAGTTTGGTCAAACTCATGCTGGTAGCTTCGAGAACACCATCCAACCATCTCGTCCTCTGTCGTCCCCTTCTCCTTGTGCCCTCCATCTTTCCCAACATCAGGGTCTTTTCCAGGGAGTCTTCTCTTCTCATCAGGTGGCCAAAGTATTGGAGCCTCAGCTTCACGATCTGTCCTTCCAGTGAGCACTCAGGGCTGATTTCCTTAAGAATGGATAGGTTTGATCTTCTTGCAGTCCATGGGACTCTCAAGAGTCTCCTCCAGCACCATAATTCAAAAGCATCAATTCTTCGGCGATCAGCCTTCTTTATGGTCCAGCTTTCACTTCCATACATCACTACTGGGAAAACCATAGCTTTTACTATATGGACCTTTGTTGGCAAGGTGATGTCTCTACTTTTTAAGATGCTGTCTAGGTTTGTCATTGCTTTTCTCCCAAGAAGCAGGCGTCTTTTAATTTCGTGGCTGCTGTCACCATCTGCAGTGATCATGGAGCCCAAGAAAGTAAAATCTCTCACTACCTCCATTTCTTCCCCTTCTATTTGCCAGGAGGTGATGGGACCAGTGGCCATGATCTTCGTTTTTTTGATGTTGAGCTTCAGACCATATTTTGCGCTCTGCTCTTTCACCCTCAATTACAGGTTCTTTAATTCCTCCTCACTTTCTGCCATCAAGGTTGAGTCATCCTTATATCTGAGGTTGCTGATATTTCTTCCAGCAATCTTAATTCCGGCTAGGGATTCATCCAGCTCAGCCTTTCACATGATGAATTCTGCATATAAGTTAAATAAGCAGGGAGACAATATACAGCCTTGTCGTACTCCTTTCCCAATTTTGAACCAATCAGTTGTTCCATATCCAGTTCTAACTGTAGCATCTTGTCCCACATAGAGATTTCTCAGCAGACAGATGAGGTGATCAGGCACTCCCATTTCTTTAAGAACTTGCCATAGCTTGCTGTGGTCGACACAGTCAAAGGCTTTTGCATAGTCAATGAAGCAGAAGTAGATGTCTTTCTGGAACTCTCTAGCTTTCTCCATAATCCAGCGCATGTTTGCAATTTGGTCTCTGGTTCCTCTGCCTCTTCTAAATCCAGCTTGCACTTCTGGGAGTTCTCGGTCCACATACTGCTTGAGCCTTCCTTGTAGAATTTTAAGCATAACCTTGCTAGTGTGTGAAATGAGTGCAATTGTGCGGTAGTTGGAGCATTCTTTGGCACTGCCCTTCTTTGGGATTGGGATGTAGACTGATCTTCTCCAATCCTCTGGCCACTGCTGAGTTTTCCAAACTTGCTGGCATATTGAGTGTAACACCTTAACAGCATCATCTTTTAAAATTTTAAATAGTTCAGCTGGAATACCATCACTTCCACTGGCCTTGTTATTTGCAGTGCTTTCTAAGGCCCATTTGACTTCACTCTCCAGGATGTCTGGCTCAAGGTCAGCAACCACACTACCTGGGGTGTACGAGCCATCCATATCTTTCTGGTATAATTCCTCTGTGTATTCTTGCCACCTCTTCTTGATGTCTTCTGCTTCTGTTAGGTCCTTACCACTTTTGTCCTTTATTATGGTAATCTTTGTACGAAATGTTCCTTTCATATCTCCACTTTTTTTGAACAGATCTCTGGTTCTTCCCATTCTGTTGTTTTCCTCTATTTCTTTGCATTGCTCGTTTAAGAAGGCCTTCTTGTCTCTCCTTGCTATTTTTTGGAAATCTGCATTCAATTTCCTGTATCTTACACTATCTCCCTCGCATTTTGCTTGCCTTCTCTCCCCCGCTATTTGTAAGGCCTCGTTGGACAGCCACTTTGCTTTCTTGCATTTCCTTTTCATTGGGATGGTTTTCGTTGCTGCCTCCTGTATAATGTTGCGAGCCTCCATCCATAGTTCTTCAGGCACTCTGTCCAGCAAATCTAAATCCTTAAACCTGTTCCTCACTTCCACTGTGTATTCATAAGGGATTTGGTTTAGATTGTATCTTATCGGCCCAGTGGTTTTTCCTACTTTCTTCAGTTTAAGCTTGAATTTTGCTATAAGAAGCTGATGATCTGAGCCACAGTCAGCTCCAGGTCTTGTTTTTGCTGACTGTATAGAGCTTCTCCATCTTTGGCTGCAGAGAATATAATCAATCTGATTTCGATGCTGCCCATCTGGTATGTCCATGTGTAGAGTCGTCTCTTGTGTTGTTGGAAAAGCGTGTTTGTGATCTACCGGTGGTACATGACCCCAGTCAAGCTTGCAAAAATTTATCATTTGCCTAATAATAAGTGTTGGAAATGTAATGAGACTGAAGGCACTTTCTACCACCTTTGGTGGACCTGCCCAAAGGTTAAAGCTTTCTGGGAAATGATCTATAATGAAATTAAGAAGGTTCTTAAGTGGACTTTTTCTAAGAAACCAGAGGCTTTCCTCTTGGGTATGGTGGGCCAAGTGGTGTTAAGGAAGGATAGGACATTCTTTATGTATGCCACTACAGCAGCAAGAATTCTACTGGCAAAGTATTGGAAGACGCAAGAACTACCTACTCTGGAAGAATGGCAAACAAAGGTGATTGACTTTATGGGACTGGCTGAGATGACGGGCAGAATCCGGGACCAGGGGAAAGAGACAGTGGAAGAGGACTGGAAGAACTTCAAGATATATCTTAAAAATAATTGTAAAATTGAGGAATGTTAAGATGTCAGGGGGTAAGAAGTAAAGAATTGCAGCAGTAAACAAAAAAACTTAAGAAATATTTTTGAAAAAGAACTAAGACAATGGACTTAAGGGTTGCTAAAGAATTTTAAACAAGGATGCAGGGATTGGGAGGTATGGGGAAGTCAAAGTATGAACCGATGATTATGAAGTAATACTGTGTTACATTGTTCTTCATTTTATGTGTGGAAAATTAATAAAAATCATTATAAAAAAAAAAAACAAAATTGCAATTGGAAAAAAAAAAAAAAAAAAAAAAAGAAAAGCGTGTTTGTGACGACCAGCTTGTTCTCTTGACAGAACTCTATTAGTCTTTGCCCTGCTTCGTTTTGATCTCCAAGGCCAAACTTGCCAATTGTTCCTTTTATCTCTTGATTCCCTACTTTAGCATTCCAATCCCCTATAATGAGAAGAACATCCTTCTTTGGTGTCACTTCTATAAGGTCTTGTAAGTCTTCATAGAATTGGTCAATTTCAGTTTCTTCAGCACCAGTAGTTGGTGCATAAACTTGGATTACTGTGATGTTAAAAGGTCTGCCTTGGATTCGTATCGAGATCATTCTATCATTTTTGAGACTGCATCCCAGTACAGCTTTCGCCACTCTTTTGTTGACTATGAGGGCCACTCCATTTCTTTTACGGGTTTCTTGCCCAAAGTAGTAGATATGATAGTCATCCGAACTGAATTTGCCCATTCCCGTCCATTTTAGTTCACTGATGCCCAGGATATCAATATTCTTTTTTATATATATATATAAATTTTTTATTAAGAGTTTTGATAATACAATAAAGAAAAAAAGACAGAATAAACAGAAAACAACCAAAGAATAAAACAAACATAAAATTTTACATCTTGTAATAACCATCTTTTCTTCATTTTTTCCTTTTGGACTTCCTCACGTCTCTCGCTCCTACATTCCAAGTTAATAAATCTTTAGCCAGCAACTTATCACCTTATTTTCATTCTTATTGTACACAATTCCAATATATTATCCCTAACTTTGAATATTTTTATCAAAATTCTGAATACCTAATTTTAACATGATATTCATTCAAAATTTATCTTTCTCATGAAATTCACTCATTCTCAATCTTTTCAGCTAACTTTATGGTGCCCTGTTGTTTTCAAATCTCTCATCCTTCTTAACACTCATATAATTTACAGTGTTTTTGAAGATAGTCCTTAAATTTATTCCAATCCTCCTCCACTGCTTCTTCTCCCAGGTCTCGGATTCTGCCGGTCATTTCTGCTAACTCCATGTAGACCATCAGTTGCATCTGCCATTCTTCCAACGTGGGCAAATCTTGAGTTTTCCAATGTTTGGCAACAAGTATCCTTGCTGCTGTTGTTGCATACATAAATAATGTTTGGTCCTTCTTTAACACCCTCTGGCCAACAATGCCCAAAAGGAAGGCCTCTGGTTTCTTAGGAAAGGTATACTTAAATACCTTTTTCAGCTTATTATATATCATTTCCCAGAAGGCCTTAAACCTAGGGCAAGTCCACCAGAGGTGAGAGAATGTTCCTTCAGTTTCCTTACATTTCCAACACTTGTTATCTGGCAGGTGATATATTTTAGCTAGCTTGACTGGGGTCATGTACCACCTATATATAGGATATCAATATTTATTCTTGCCATCTCATTTTTGACCACATCCAACTTACCCAGGTTCATGGTTCTTACATTCCAGGTTCCTATGCAATATTTTTCTTTACAGCATTGGACTTTCCTTTCGCTTCCTTTTCCTTTGATGGCATCTAGAAGCCCAAATATTTTTGCCTTCCATCCCCACAGAGGACGATATGGTGGTGAGTGACCCAGAATCATAGAATTGTAAGGTCGGAAGGAATCACAAGAGTCATTCGAGTATGGCTCTGAATGGCAGTGGCAATGTGTGCTCCCGGCTCTAGTGCAGGATTGGCTTCTCAGAGACCAGCAGAGTCTCAGGAACAACCTCCAGCCCCAGACACTTCCAGCCAACAAATTACCCTTGGCTACCAGGGAAGGGATTGGACATGGGTGGCGCTGTGCTCTAAACCACAGAGCCTAAGGCTTGTCAATCAGAAGGTCGGTGGTTCGAATCCCCATGATGGGGTGAGCTCCCATTGTTCGGTCCCTGCTCCTGCCAACCTAGCAGTTCAAAAGCACGTCAAAGTGCAAGTGGATAAATAGGTACCGCTCCGGTGGGAAGGTAAATGGCGTTTCTATGCGCTGCTCTGGTTCGCCAGAAGCGGCTTAGTCATGCTGGCCACATGACCCAGAAGCTGTCTGAGGACAAAAGCAGGCTCCCTTGGCCAATAAAGCAAGATGAGCACCGCAACCCCAGAGTCATTCGCGACTGGACTTAGTGGTCCCTTTACCTTTACCAGGGAAGGGAGGAATGTCACTGGGTGAGCAGGTCTGTGCCTGCTTGGAATCCCATTGCTCATTGCTGCTGCCCAGGTGTCTTTATTCCATGAACACACAGGAGGGATAGGTTAAATATCTGGCCGACGGTGTGAAGCCTGTGGTCTCCTGAGCTCCTGTCTCTGGTTGCTTTGCAAAGAGCAACAATGAGACCTTTCCTTGATGCCTCTATTTCCTGGTCTTTCTTCCACTGGGGGTGAGTAAAAATGGTTCCTTCCCCTGAGTGCCCTTTGGGCATAGGGAGTTTGAACCAGCAGCCTCCTAACCAGAGTGCCTGTTTTGACAGGTTCTCCTCCATGGGAATGTCCCTCTGCCTGCTGCTGCTCCTGTCTCCTTGCCTGTGTCTTTTGCCTGTTGGGGGCCTAGCAGTCTGGCAGGCATGGGCTGGCCTCCTCTATATCTGCAGTCGAGGTAGGTAGGGGTCATCCGGGGAGGAGGAGGAGGAGGACAGCCACAATCTGTCCTGTCACCCTTTTGCATTTGTTTATCTAGGGACAGGGTTATATATAATTTCTAAGTTGCTTTGAGAACTGCAGCTGAATGGAAAGGTGAAATTTAATGTTGAAAATGCAAATATATGTACAGTGAAGGCCCCTTGGTTTTAAGTTTTTTTTCTTTCAAAATTTAAGACTCAAAATACGACCTCTAACAACATTCAATGTAGATTCCCCCCCCCCCCCTGGTAATAAAAAAGTGCGTATTCCATGCAACACCTGTTTGTTTGTTGCATTTATATTCCATCTTTTCTCCAAGGGAGCTCAAGGTGACATGCATGGTTTCCCCCCTCCTCATTTAACCCCCACAACAACCCTGTGAGGTAGGTTAGGCTGAGAGGCAATGAATAGCTCAATGTCACCCAGTGAGCTTCATGGCTGAGTGAGGTTTTGAACTCTGGTCTCCCAGGTGTTAGTCTGACACTTTTCACCACTGCACCACACTAGGTCTCTCTCTCTCTCTGTCTGTCTCACTCAGGATCTATAGCCAAGCTCAGAATTTTTTGTGCAGGTGGCAGGTTGTGGGGACTCCACTTTATTTTCCACTTTATTTTCGAGCGCCTGCAACTGTCCCCCTCCCTCCTTCCCCTTCTCATGTGGGGTGTGGCCACTTGCTGGAGGGTTGGCAAGAGCCCATCCATCATCACCTGGATCCAAATGCTCCTTGTAAGGCTGTTTGCTTTTCCTTCCCTTGCAAAGCTCTTTGGTTTCATTATAGATAAGTATTTATTTTATTTGTGCTTGGGAAAAAGAAAGGAGCATCTGAAGCCATGCGTGAAAGAGGCCTGAGTTAGATGAAGCAGGGGCTAATGTGGTTTCTCCCCTTGGAAAACCAGCCTTTAGGGGGAAAACATTCCCATAATTTCGTTTCGCCCAGGCAAGATCATCCCTGAAGTCAAAATGCAGCTGCTGCTATTTTTTCTCCCCCTGATGTTTTTGGCACCAGCCCGCTGAGTTTCACGGCATCCGCTGCTCCCGAGCCAGCGAGGCTCCACTTGGTAGAGTCGTAATATGCCTTAATATTTTCATTTTGATGTAATTTGCGGCCCCAGCTTTTTAAATATCCGCTCTGTAATAATGTTTAATTTCAGGGGTCACTCCGCCAAGGAGTATATTAAAGCTTATAAAACTCATTTCCAAAGCTCAAATATCAAGCTGTGATCAGGTTAGGAGGGCAGCATCTGTGAATATTTCATCTTTTATCATGCTGATAATAAGGAGATGACAGAAGCGCATTATTACAATGAGAGAGCTGCTCATTTCAGCCCAGGCTGCGGGAAGCTGG
Organism: Podarcis cretensis; assembly: GCF_951804945.1. Classification (NCBI taxonomy): domain Eukaryota; kingdom Metazoa; phylum Chordata; class Lepidosauria; order Squamata; family Lacertidae; genus Podarcis; species Podarcis cretensis. Next base: position 37,346,737 of record NC_137177.1, read on the forward strand.
GGGGCTCCAGTGTGTGTTACTCAATAAAAGCAATTCTGATATGAAAAGCAAGTTTATGGAGCCACCACTGTGTCATATTTGATTGTAATGAATAATATATGGAGCTGGAGCTGGAGCAGCTGGTGGGGGCAAGGGGAGCGCGGGGAGCAGGCTCGAGTTTTTAGTGGGCGAAATGCAATGAGGGACCCTCTCCTAGCAGGATCAGCATCTAGGCAGGGATGCCGTTCGTCCTGCTAGCGATGGTCATGCAGATTCTAGCTGGCCACGATCCCTTGGAAGCAAAGGCAGTGGGTTCCTTTGTGTGTTGCAACAAGTCATGGTCCAAGCTGTGTTTGCCTGTGTTTAAAGACCTTTGCTCCCTCCTAAACCCAATGGGGTTGCTCTCTCCCTCTCTCCCTCCCATCTAGAGCAGGTATCCTTGGGAAGGACTATTTGTATGTGGGCTCTGAGACAAATGTCCTGGTCTCGACTCTGACCTGAGAGTTCTGCTTCCAGGGGCCAGGATTCCTTGGTGCTGGGCATTTGGGGTGGTATTTGAGATGCCACATGGCCAAACAACCTTTTGAGCCCCTCTGTGTGCAATGTCCTCTCAACCCCAAATATTGGCAGGAGTTCTGCACCTCCATCATGACGTCAATGGATCTTAGCAGGGGATTTCACATACCTTCCTTGTAGAACCTGGAATGCATGAAAGAGATGGCCAGCTGGAAGGATGGATCCAGCTCATACTCTAGAGATTCGGCTGGGACATGCTCCATCAGCATACATGTGCGCACACATCACACACAGGGATGCGGGTGGCACTGTGGTCTAAACCACTGAGCCTCTTGGGTTTGCCGATCAGAAGGTCGGCAGTTCGAATCCCTGTGACAGGGTGAGCTCCTGTTGCTCTATCCCAGCTCCTGCCAACCTAGCAACTCGAAAGCACACCAGTGCAAGTAGATAAATAGGTACCACTGCGGCGGGAAGGTAAACACCATTTCTGTGTGCTCTGGTTTCTGTCACAGTGTCCCGTTTTGCCAGAAGCAGTTTAGTCATGCTGGCTACATGACCTGGAAAGCTGTCTGTGGTCAAACACTTGCTTCCTCAGCCTGAAAGCAAGATGAGCACCACACCCCATAGTCGCCTTTGACTGGACTTAACTATCCAGGGGTCCTTTACCTTTACCTTTTACCTTTACCCCCCCCCACACACACACATGTGTCCATGCCATTCAAACTCACCTGATTAATTTCTCACTATAAATAAGGCTTTGGGCCTGCTCACGGAGAGAAGTTGTAGCTTGTTATCAGGGCTGGTGTCTTATCCATTCCCTTGAAGTGTCAGGAAATGCTTTGCGCAGGGAATCTGGAAAGTGGCAAAGAGTCTCTGAATGCTGCCTCTGATAAGGATGCTGAATACACCTCCCCCTTCATCTTCCTTTTGGCACCCATTAAGCTCTGTTATATTGGGACATGGTGAGATTTTCTACCCTAATGGGCCCCTTTGACCATTGGAAAGAAGAAGCTGGTAAGACGTCATCCACACCAGTTCCATTTATCACCTTCCAAAACCGCACAAAAGCTCCCTTGGAATGCCCTCCCCCTCCCACCCTTCCTCTGGTGGCCCCACACAGAACTGTCATCTCCATTAATGGACGCAAGTGTACTTTTTAACAAGTAAGTAACCTTTGGCAGTTGCTAAAAAGTGCTGTTTTGCCCATTAACAGAAATCATTATTAAGCCAGTAGCTTTTAAAGTCTTCCTCAAATTGAGATGTTCCTTATAAATCAAAATGTTATGAACATAAATCAGCAAAAAGTGCTTATTCAGCAGTTCCATCACACTTAGGAGCGGGTTTTGCCTCTTTAAAGGAAAAGAAATATTCCTGTTCAGTGCTTGTAATGATCTTGTTAATGGAATATTAACTACCTGTATGCTTTGAATAGGATGTAATGGAGAGAGGGAAGGCCGATTCCTCCTCAAGCTGGGTGGTGCTCAGCAAAGGAGTTTTCCCCTAAAGCACTGACTTTCTCGCTAAGCCTTAAGAACAGCTTTGAAGGCCACAGGTTGGGGACATGAAGGAACAGTCCTGTCCCGCGGCCACCTCCCACTTCAATATATCAACCTCTGATGGGTGATTTAGAAGGATTGGGTCCGGCATCACCTCCACTGTGCATGCAATCCAGTATCCATACTCAGGCAGAGTTACATCTCAATGCAGCTCCTTCCTTGGAAGTGTCTTTGGGGTTGAAGGAACACACAGTTGGTAATAAACACTCATGGATGCCATAAAGATTCAGTCAAGTGCAGAAGTTTACTTGACAGGCATAAAAGCATATCGGTAGCAAATATATACAGACGTTCACCACTGCGGTGGTCAATGCATGCTTAGAGTCCAACAAGAGTCCAAGACACTCTCTCTGCTTCTCTTGTCGCAAGAGACACACAACAAGTTTCACAGAACTGTTATCAGTACTTCCTGTCACAATGCACATGTCCAAAAAGCAGTTCCCACAGAAAATGCCCTTGCAAAACAATCTCAGCTTTCTGCTGCTGCTTGAAACTTCTTCTCTGTTTCTGGAATAAATGATTCTCACACACTGAGAGAGAGAATATCCAACACGACTGGCAAAACAGAGGTTTCATTTAGAGAGGCTTTTCCTCCATCAGCTCCATGGGTTTGCCTGCTCCTCTTCTAAAGTCATCTCAGTATTAGTGGTCATCACAGCCACTGCCATTCCCTTAGGACAGTGATTTCTGTTACACATCATACAAATTATTTTCTCTCTTCTGAAGCTTGAGGGGTAGTCTCCTTACATATCAGGCATCATTTTATAAACCTTTGGCACATGCCCCCACTCTATATTCACTTTTTTCTTTAAACTAAACCAAAGGCTCTGAAGAATGTAACCTTTCCTTGAATCAAAGGGCCTCCAAAACACAGCCATCCTTTGGGTTGCCATTTCCTGCCCCTTTCCAGCTTTAGGACAGTCTTTTTAAGAGGAGGTGCCCAGAATGCAAAACGTGGCTGCGATAGAGATTAACATAAAGGGCATTATGAAACCAGCAATTTTATTTCTGCATCGTCAAACTTAGCTTAGCATTTGTCCCTATTTTTAAAAACAGCTTTTATGTTTCAATTGAGCTGTTATTGGCCCCAGAATCTCTACCTGATTAGCCACCACCAGTTCATACCTTGTCAACGTAGATCATAGAATCATAGAATTGTAGAGTTGGAAGGGACCCCAAGGGGCATCTAGTCTAACCCCCTGCGATGCAAGAATCCTTCCCACATCCATCCCTGGGTAGGTTCAAACCACCAACCTGGTTAACAGCCAGGCACACTGGCCCATTGGGATTTGTAAAATGGGATATATTAGGGATAATGTAAGTCAAACACTCAGCTAACCACTCAACTCACATTCTCCTTAACATAATATTTGTGTTTTTAGTGGGGTGGGGTTCATAAGAATGAAACTTGCAGAGCTCAAAGTCTGCACAACTGATCTTGCTCTAAAGGTAGTCAAGTTCTGGATCTGCATGAATATTGCACTGAAACAGACAACTTCAAGTCTGAAGCATTATCCTTATTTGTGATCACCATCCCTCTCTTCTCCATCTAATTCATGAATGTTCTAAAATATAATAATAATAGCATACAAAATAGTTATTATTTTATATTTATCCAGGCAGGGAGTTCCAGAGTGTCTAGTGTGTTGGCTAATCAGTTAAATAAGGCAATGGGTAAATACATTTCAAGATATCAAACACAACTTCTTAGGGGACAATGTATCTCAACAAACATAGAGACTGCTGCATCTAATTTATTTTACAAATCACACTAAAGAGCCAGCAAGATTTTATTTATAGTCACAGAAAAAGCATTTGACTGCATTGAATACAAATATTTATATAATGCTTTCGTGGGTGAGAGGGAATGAGTTTGGGGAATAATCTGTATTGTGAATAAATGTTCTGTACCAAAACCCTACAGTTCATAATCTAGGAATATGCATAACTCCATATTTAGAAGACTTAACACAATGTTGCTTGTTAAAATGAATGTACTGCCTAAAATTCCATTTCTGTTATTTAATATACCATTGGAGGTACCCATCTTAATTACGAAGACCTGGCAAAAATTAATAATTGGTTCTGCATGGAGAGGAAATAGAGCACAAGGAGCGCAAGCACATTGTCTAAAGAAGTAAATGAAGGAGGATTGACATTTCTCAATATATTGCCTTATTATAAAGCAGCAATGCTAAATCATAGAGAATGTGGTTTGATCACCCAGAAGATATAATAGAACAGATGACCATTTCAGGGTTTTAAAGACACACTTTGCAGCATATATTTAGAAAGTACCAGGGCTTTGTTCAGCTGGAACTCACTGGAACTCAGTTCCAGCACCTTGTATATGGGCGTCATTGCCATTATAAGAGAACAAGAGCCCACTCACAACACAAAGAACTCATAACCCACCTACTCTCAGCAGCCAGAAACATCATAACCAGACACTGGAGAGGCCTGTCAGGATTAAGCATGGACCTATGGTACCAAATAGTATGGGAAACAGCCTTACTAGAAAAATTAACCAATAAACTGAAACTGACATGGAAACAAATAGAAGAAGACACCTTCACCCCAGTATGGTTCCCTTTTATCACATACACAGCTCAACAAGACAACAACAAGAATCCACCAACAGCATACAAATCAATATGGCTAACCTGATCCAAAACACCCACCCACCCCACTCACACATGAAAACAAAGTTAACCACAGCCAATCACAAACAAACAACCTAGGCCAACCCCAACCTCTCTCACCACCAAAGGAACACAAGCAAACAGCAAAGAGAACCCGCACAAGCGACGCTGACACAAAACCCCACACATACATTAAGTAAAATAGAAACATTGCCACCTGACCCCACCCCCACTCACCCCTCACCCCTCCACCTCTTCCCCCCCTTTTCATCCTAATGTAACACTAATGTCTAAACAAACGAAACTGATCTGTAGAAAATGCAACTTGAAAAAAGAGACATTGCACATACTTTTGTAAACCAAGAAATCTTTAATAAAAATACATTTAAAAAAAATAAGAGAACAAGCCAGGCATTCACGGTGAGTTCTGGCACTTCTTTTTCTAGAAAAATAGCACTGGAAAGTACCAATGTCAAGTGAAAGCAATTCTATGTTTAACATCAAGTCTGGCAAAAGCTAAAATATAAATTATCACCAGAACTGTCCACTTATACGGCAATATATTACAACAGTGAAGCACAAAACATACAGGACTTGGTAAAACTGAAATATCAAAAGGAGAACAACATGGTAGAAATGAGAAATCTGGTAAGCCAGGAATAGACACTGATCTAGAGATCTCAAATCAGTTCATGCAAGGCTAGCCACCTTGTGATCAATATTTTCAGATGTAATATTTGGGGAACACAACACAGTGGTACCTCTGGTTGCAAACGGATCCATTCCGGAGTCCCATTCGCAATGTGAAAAGCCTGCAACCTGAAGCACCATATCTGCACATGTGTGCGGCACGAATTGGCGCTTGTGCGCATGCGCGAGCGGCGAAACCCAGAAGTAACCCTTTCTGGTACTTCCAGGTCACCGCGGGAGGCAACCTGAAAAAATGTAACATGAAGCGGACGTAACATGAGGTATGACTCTAATTAGTATAAAGGACCTGGGAGAGAATCCACTCATTGTGAGAGGTCATCATCACACCAGGAGCAGAGGCACTCTGGGGAAATTATATAAAATAATGGTGAGATTTGACTAGTTCTAATTCTTACGAACACAGTATGCATGGTATTGTAAAAAATTACCAATAAGAAGGGGTAGATAAGAATGTACTCCTTTGTGGAAAGGCAGGGTTTATTGCATTTTGGATCATTATATGATTTATGATCTGTTAGGTATAGTCAACATCACTGTTTCCTAATCTGTGGGTCAAAATCCGCATGTGAGTTGTGAAGCCTGTGCACGTGGGACATGGGCTTTATAACTCAACCCCAAAGAATTATTGCTTTAAATCCTTAACAGGTATGATGATGTCTCTTACACTATGGAATATCTGTGTAACCCCTGGAACCTTAGAACACTAGGTAGCTTTGTTTGGCTTCTTTTCTTTCTGTGCAATCGAGACCACTATTGTGAAGAGATTATTTAACGCCTAGTCCACATTTGTAGGAACCTGATCTTTTAGTGTGGCAGCAGCAGCAGCTATGCTTTCGAACTCCCTGCCTAACTCTTCTTGGCACCTGCTAAAGACTTTTTTGGTTAGGCAAGCCTACATAGATGTTTTTAAGGTTAATGTGAGTTTTAATCTGTTTTTAGGCTATTGCTATTTTAACTTTTTGAAAGTCTTGCTGATGGTTGCTAATTTTTCTTATTGATAATGTCACACACACACACACACACACATCTTTAGGGGGGTTTACAATCAAGCAGTGTATAAAAAAATGAAAAATAAATAAATTATTGCTTCCACTTGCTTGATTAGCTGTTTGAGAAACAAATACTTGAAACATATCTAAGGTGAAATGCTTCATGCGACAGAAACAGCTATGGATCCATCTCAATTAATCCCTCTAAGATGCTCCTGCAGGTGACCCTTTGTACCCACAGAGCATCCCACAACAAGCTGTTGTTCAGTTTCCAAGAGGAGCTGTTGGTCATCCAACCTTGTGACTGAATTGTTAGACTAGCAAAGGAATAATCGGACCAGGTGACGATGGCTTATTGAAAACCTGAAGCCAAGGACTAGGAGGTGAAAATCATAGCAGCCCTGTGAGATGACCTATGTTATGATGAATAAAAGATATACTCTCTTGCAACCTTGTCTGATAAGCACAAAGCATTAACTTTGGAAGCTGTAGAGAGCTTTGTTTTTCTTGTATTGACGTTGCTTTTGGTTCTATGATTTTATGCTTCATCTTGTGTTTAACTTGTGTTTTGTTTTTTGCTATTTATTGTCGGTCACCCAGATGACTTTATGAGATAAGCGTACAGATGCTGTGAATAAATGAATACATACAGACACACGATTCTTTATGAATCCAGATTGCTGTCATTATTGACGGTTGAGATTCTATCCCTTGCCCAATTCAACACTGCATCAAGCCACCAGCTAGAATCTTCTACAGCTCTGTAACTTTCCAGAGTCAGGAACATGTTCTTAAAGAAGTCAGGCTGGCCATTATTTGGGGCATATATATCGATCCCAGAGAATTGGAACTGTGCCACATCCCTTTTAAGAAACAGATGTCTCCCGTGGGTATCACAGAGAGAATCAGTGCCTTGAATTATAGCCACAACCCTGCTGCTGGAATCCTCAGCACCACAATATCCTCATCTCCAAACCACAGAGCTCTTGTTGGTTTATAAAGCTCCCCCAGCATGGCTACTGTTGGAAAGTCCACCACTAACATTTGTGTAACTTTTGAGTGGAGTGTTCAGTTCACTGTCACTTTACTTTGCATCAAAATAAAAATAGAGCTCAATAATTATTCAATAAATATATTGAATTTATATCCTGCCTTTTCTCCTGAAGGAGCCCAGGGCAGCAAAGGCATCCCGTTTAGGTTGTAGCATTCTAAAACAATTAAAAGCTCAATTTCAACCAGTGATCTCAGGGTTGTTATTTACTGTAGGGCTTTATTTGGTGATACTAACACATTGAATTGGGCCCACCAGCTCACAGACAGTCAGTGCAGTACTTTCAGGACTGCTGGTGCTTGGTCCCATTGGGTTAACCTAGGAGCTGCATTCTGTATTAGCTGCAGCCTCTGGTCTTCAAGGTCAGCCCCACACACAGCACATGACAGTAGTCCAAGCAGAGGCCAGGCTATCCCAAACCAGAAACAGTCATAACTGGTGAACCAGCCTAAGCTGCACATAAGTGCTCCTAGCCACAGAAGCCACTTGATGCTCCAACAATGTTCACTCAAAGGAGATTGTATGCACCATGGAAGCAGAGAGAAAATGGGGTGATGAAACCTGCTCTTCCTTTGTGTCACAGGTTTCTCCTGTGCCAGCTGCTACCTCTCTTTCTTCTTTTAGTCTCCCCCGCACTACCCAGCTTGTCCATAGGCAAAGATCAATTTACAGGGGGGTTGAGGGTGTTTCCAGGCCTCAAAACAGACTGGAATGGAACTTGCCCAAACTGACAAATGTAGGGCTGAATAGTAACTCTCAGGAACCAAACCTGAGCATCCAAATTTAGTTTCTTCAGCAACAGGCTCACTGCTGCTTCTTTCAAAGGAGTGGAGATCGTGTGGAGAAGAGGCATCAGTTACATCTGGGACCCAAACATCCTGTTCAGTCCATGGGGATTTTATAAGCCAAAATGGGCAAGGAGCAAGTTGTGGCCCTCAAGCAGCTTGTCTGCGTCTTCAAGCTGAAAGGTACCCATAAAACATGATTAGATAGCACATAGACATAGACTCTGTCACAATGCCATCCAAGTAAGGATGGATATGTGAGTGGCTTTATCTGCAAATTTGTCACAGTGGGCCTTTGATGGTTCAAACTCTTGCACCAAGCAGCCATTTACCATCCCAAAGAGCCTGCTGCTGTAGTGCTCAGCACCACTGTATGCTCATCTCCAAACACTGAGCAGGCTGATGAAGACAGATCTCTTCACTGCTGTCACCAGTGGGATTTGTACAGCTGCTGTGCTTAAGTGTCCACAGTATCTTTGCAAAGGAGGAGGATGGGGGAGGGGAACAGAACAATTTGTCCACAACCCCGCTGATCTCATTGGGCAGTCCTCTGTGTCCTCGCGGAAGCTCCAGCAGTTCCAATGACACTCAGGCATAAGTAATGTCAGCCCAGAGGACTATGTGCCTCTGTCTCCTCGCCCCCGTCAACACCACTTTAAGGGGTTATGGTTTGCATACTAGGAGAGACAAATAAAGACAAGACAAACCATAGTTCTTGGTTATTGATGCATTCAGGGTTCATCTGAGCCATCTCAAGCGCTGTGGCTTTCAGGTCCATTCATTCAGCCTGGCTAGATGGTGCAATCAGGAGCACCATTCTGAGCATCTTGAAGGCAACGGCCTGCCACCCCTCCAAGCCTGCCTTCTCCCTGAACTGGCTGCAATGAAACTCCCTCATAAAAGCTGCTGCTTGCTGTCTGAATATTGAAATAAATTTCAGCATCACTCTTGAAAGCGTATGCTTAGCTAACAGCTTCCTGTTAGCTGAGCAATTCACTATGTTAAAAACAAATTCTTTTAAATGCTAACAGCCATTGTTTTCTCCCGCGATAAGTTTTTTAAAAAATGTCACAGGGGGTTAGATGATTGTAAAGATTTAATTGAGGCAAAAAAAGGGAACCAAATGGATTTAATTTAATATCTTGAAGAAAGGGAGCTGTTGTGCGTGTTTTCCTAATAGAGCTGAGATGGACCCTCTTACCCCTTGCGTGTAGCAAGATGTCCTGCAACAATAGAGCTGTGATTTGATGAAATTAAAATGCTATTATGCTGAAATTAGGGCTTCAATATTTTTAGCAGCTTTAATAGGCCTTGAATTTTACAGGACATCTGATAATAGACAATTAAACTTCATCTCACAGAAGCTCACTTGTTTTCTGGGAAACCTTTTTTCTTGCTTCCACAGAGGTTAGCACAAAGGCATCCTTAGCAGCAACAGCAGCCGGGCCTCCTCTAGGTTCCTCATTCAGCTTGGGGGAAAGGCATTAGCATATAAATGTCCCTTCCTGGCTGCAGGAGTCAACACATAGTGAGGCATCAAAAGGCACTTAGGAACTGAAGGTATGGGACTGATGGGCAACCCTCAGGAGGAGGGCAAGTGGGAGGCCACGAAAGGCCAGCCTGAGTCCTCTTTTCCCCTCTCATTTGGCATGCAGTAGCCTCACTGCAGACCTCGGTGGGCATATTGAGCCTCAGCTGCAGGACTCAGGCCTGTGTTCTGCTTGCCCTGTTTTGCTGCCAGTCAGAGCCATGTTGCAGAGCTCATGTGAAATGCACAGCAATTATATCCAGCTTATAGGTTATCAGTACTTCCCCCAGGGCCAGCACAAGACACTCTGACACCTGAGGCGAACGACAAATTGGTGCTCTCCCCTCCAACCAAGGAAGAAGGAGTGAGTGAAGATAGACCACTGTAGATGTGGCACTGGGGATGTAGGCTGCCAAGGAGGTGGCAGATCTGACTTCCAGAGAGCACGCTGCAGCTGTTGCCAAGCCACATCTCCCTCAATCAGGGTTCAAATTTGCTCAACACCCTAATGAGAAAGGAAGCAAAGCCTTCCCACGGGGAGACCCTCCCAGGCTTGAGACAGTGACGGAAACAAATCCATCTATTCATTGATGTGCGCAGCATGATGGCATTATGAATGTGGACAGGAGTGGGGGGGGGGGTTAACAGAAAAGAGAACAAATTGTGAGTCGTGAAAGCAGTTTAAAGCAACATGATGGAAATTGCTTAAGCTAATTCATGGTTTAATGATGGCATAAACTAATAAATAACATTGACAAAGCAATCAATCTGAGCCAATAATGTAATCTCCCACCTTCCTCCCGCCCATCTAGTTGTAAAATGCAAGTTCCCTAGCATAGTAGATCAATGAGATTCATAGCCAAGGGCTTGTGGCCTTCTCAGCTGAGCAAAGCAAAAGGAGCGCTCTTCTTTTCATAACATTCCCACCCCTACAGCTCCCGCTTGTGAGATTTGAGCATGAGCAACAGGAAGCCGCCCCAACCACTAAGCCACCCCCATATCTGAGCCGCATTCTGCCTTGGGGTGGTGGTTCTGTATGCTGGCCTTGAGCTACACACTACATCCTCTGCTCTGCAGCAGCAACAGAGCAGACCATGACCTGGTGCTGAGAGGTGACATTGTTGTGCCCCAGTGGGGTCCTGCCAGTAGGCAAGTCCTCCTGTCAGGGCAGCTCCACCTCTCTCTGCTAGTCGCGTGGAATGTGCGCTGCAGCTTCCTGAGGTCCCTCAGCCACTGAATCTTCATTATAGAATTGGGTCCTTAGATTCCAATTACTGTTGCCACTTCACTGTGAATCCATCAGAGGACGAAATGTAAATCCCCAGGGGATAAAGGAAGAGGGATTTTCAGCCATGAATAACCTCTTAATTGCCCCGTTTGTCTTCATTACAAAGTGCAATATGTAAAGATTCCTTTCCAGTGTGTAGATCTGTTTCACTGTAAGGCAGGGGTCAGCAACCTTTTCCAGCCATGGGCCGGTTCACCATTCCTCAGACCATGTGGTGAGCCATACTATATTTTGGGGGGGGGAAATATGAATTAATTCCTATACCCCACAAATAACCCAGAGATGCATTTTAAATAAAAGCACACATTCTACTCATGTAAAAACACCAGGCAGGCTCCACAAATAACCCAGAGATGCATTTTAAATAAAAGTACACATTCTACTCATGTAGAAACATGCTGATTCCTGGACCGTCCATGGGCTGGATTGAGAAGGCAATTGGGCCGCATCTGGCCCCCAGGTCAGGTTGCCTACCCCTGTTGCAAGAATAGCAGGTGACCAGATCCCAAGAAAAAACCACCCATTTAACCCCTGCAAGTTTCATCTAATGTGCCTTGTGTGTTATTATTAACAGTCCCTTCAAGTGTCCCTATTTTCCAGGGACATCCCTGATTTAGAGAAACCATCCCAGTTTCTGATTTGATTTTGGAATGTCCTACTTTTCCTTAGGATGTCCCTATTTTCACTGGAGAAATGTTGGAGGGTATGGAATTATCTGCCATCTAAAGGCAATCCTGTATAGGGAAGTTGGTTTTTTTAATGTTTAATGTTTCATTGTTTATATATATATATATATATGTTGGAAGCTGCCCAGAGTGGTTGGGATAACCCAGGAAGATGTGTGGGGTATAAATAGTAAAATTATCATTATGGAATGGGATGTCCCCATTTTCATCAGAGAAATGTTGTAGGGTATGATGTAATTTTTGTTTATCTGAAATATCTTAGTAGTAATAATAATAATAAACCATCACAATGTATTAACAGGAAAAGGGTATACATTTCCCAAGAAATGTAAATTTAGACTTTATCTATTTACCACAGGAAAAGTCTTCCCCAGAGTTTATTAATATTTGAAGAAGGATGTGGAGGGGAGGACTTGCATTAGATGCAGCCAATATTCCATGCGCTAACTAGGCATGTACTCATGTTATTACTGCTGTAGTGAGGAAATTCCAGGTAGTGTAGGAGAAGATATCTTGCAGAAGTCACTGGGACTTCCTTTAAATGGAAAAGGCTCTGCCTTGCCAAAAAGTTTTTTAAAAACAGACAGATTTTACTATCTGGGCCCAGTTGCTTAATGACGTATAACTCTATGTCTGTATAACAGTTACACAAGTGCATACTTACTGTTTAATAAAGTTCATGGAGGCTTGAAATGATGCTAAGTCAGCTATGAAGCAATACAAGTGTTCAGATCACTGTATATCATGCATTTTGAGAACAAGTGAGGATTCTTTTATATTATTGTGAATCACAATAATATTAAATTTTGACTTTTTGTGAAAATAATAATGAGTAAGTGATATGAAAGTGGTGCTAGTAAACGAAGTGACAAAAAGAACAGAAGGGAATACTCAAAACGTTTAAAGCCAATCACGTCATATGGTCTTGTACAGCAGATGGGAACAGCCCTACATAGTCCCTCAGATACAGAACATTCATGTTTGCAAACAGAAGAAAGTCAAGTGGATTACAATGAGCAGCCTGAACAACCAGTTTATATGTAGAACACAGCCTCCAAAGAACTTCAAGGAGAACCGTTATCAGTAACGACCACTACAAGTGCAGAAACTTTTGGGGAATGTGACGATGAAGTGACAGGGCCTACAACCAAAGAATTACACAAGGTGCTGAAGGAACATGTCATGAGATAGTTACACCACAAGAAGCAGTTCAAGCTCATTACCGTCTTAAAGAACTAGAAAACCAAGCAAATGATCTCAGTGAAAACCCTAGCATTACAGACAAAAAAATACCAGCTGTTCATGCTACTAGTGCTTTCAGAGACAGTACTTACATTAATGACAGTAATGAATAATACCATTCTGGACTGAGAAAGGTCCATCAGAATGTCAGCACTGGGACCACTTTGAAGTGAACATACAAAAAACAAGCCCGGTTCTGCTTAAAGATTTTATTCTATTCCACCAAGGTAAATGGGGAAGACTACCCTTGAGAATGACTATTGTATTCTCCCACAAAAGGAAAAGTCTACTGTTTCGTGTGTTAACTACCAAACTACCTCAGCCACAGCTTTAACATCTACTGGATTCGATGTTTGGCATCACGTTTATCTTGTTGAAACCTATGGAAACTCTCAAAATATGAACTCTATGCTAAATTACTTCACTGGCAGAGGAACAGGGGGTGGGGGAGCGCATCACCCCCGGCACCATCGGGGAGGGGGGTACCATCGTGGCTGCCCCCCGGACACATACCACCCCCCCCCACTGCGCCAGGTGCCACGCCCCCGTGGGCAGTGTGTCACACCCCCATGGCGGCATGCCAAACCCCCAGGACGCGCACCAGCCAACCCCTCACCTGCTCTCCGCCCCCAGTGCCAGAGCATGCAGCTTTGCCACTGACATACTTAAAAAGAAAGTGTGGTCAAACGTTCACATCAAAACTTGAAGAGTAAATCAAAGCAGGATTACTGGATGCAAATATTGACAACTCACTATTGTAGTTTGTATCAAACACTTAGCTAAATATGAACAGCAAGCAAAATTTACTCTATTGGATGTGAAGTACAAAACTGTCAAATGAAGGCAGAGAGTAACCTACCCCCCCTCAGAAAAAGAGGATGGGACAGCCCCCAAAGCCTTAGACAACTTTCTCCAAGAGACAAGTTTAGGGTAAATTCATTTATCCCTGTCATGGATGCTCTTGAAGCCAACCTGTTGAGGCCACTGCTGTAACATTAGGTGGAAGTCTATGCTTCTGTTTTTCGCTTTTATCATTGCTATTCCATCATGCAGCCACTAAGTTTGGGGTTTGCAGTGTGGGGGACAAGGGAGGGAGGGAGATTTGCTCACATTTTCCTGGATGGAGCAAAAGCAGCTCAGATTGGATTTTTACACACACACCCCCCACTGAAAAATGAGATGAGAGGCAAAAGTTGAGAAGCCCCTCCCCACCAGCAGAATTTTCATTCCAAATTTCAGCAAATGGTGTGGTTTAAAAAACAAAACAAAACCTACAACCTGGACATCTGCTTTGAGAAGTTGCTGTCACTTTCTTGTGCTCTCAAGGTCCCAGGAGCAGGAGCAGCAGAGATGCGGGTTAAAGGAATCCTCGTGCCCATAAGCCAGGCAGTCTCACCAAAAAAGACTTTCCACCTCCTCCCCGATAACTGCAGTAAATGTTCTGAACACACCTGCTAGTCACTGAACTGCATCACCCAGCAGGACACAAGAAGAACAGGGAGCTTAATCAAATCAACTATGGTAGAGCAACCTACAGGGGCCTGCTAGCCCCACCTCAAAGTGCTGCCTTGTGGGAAAATGCAAAAGAGAGAGAGAGAGCAATAAATGTGCATTTATTGCATGAAAATCACCAGCCACCCAGTCTAATCATGATGGCAAAACTTTAGCAATTCAAATATTCATGAGTGTTTCTTTGTGTCAGAATGTTTTGCCTGTTTTTGCTTTAGTTATTCAGAGGCCCATAAATAATGCATTTTCCATGTGTTGGCATTCAAACACCTCCTCCTGAGCAGAGGGGCTTGTCTGAGCAAATGCTGCAGATTAATTTCTGGGGAGGAGAAGGGTGGTTTCCTCGTGGGTCAGAGCAAGGGCACATTCCTTTCAGAAGCCCATTCCAGGACTACTAGAGAGGCCTCCTTGCTTGGTCAAGATCACGTGTGCACCCTTCACGTCTGGCAGTGGGCTTCTTCGCACTATCACACAGAATTGGGAGCTCACCCTGCAATTCAGTTTTGCAGATCAAATGCAGGCCTTCCACTTCATCATTATCGAAGTCCCATTTATTGGACGTGTATAAGTGTAGGAAGTTCTGCATCGCCCCATCACGGTAAAGAGCAGCATCCCATAATACCATCCATTTATTTAAACACAGTTTATTTCAAATCATAGGTGCATATTTTATTCGGCTGTAGAATCTATCAACCTTTCCGCTCTTTAAATGAAATGAAATCAGGATAATGTTTTCATTTGATCAGAAAGAGGAAAACAAAAACCAATTGTTTTTCTCAACACATGATTCAAATGAACGTATTAAAAAATCACCCTTCTGGTGGGCTCCTTTTCTCCCTGTGAGATGAAAGGAACAAAGCCATGGTAATAGACGATAATGCTCCCACTGATGAATCACATCAAAGACACTTCTCCCATTGTTCGCTTCTCTTGTCCAGGGGAAATTGGCTCATTAAAAGTGTGTTGTTTACATTAGAATGGCCTGATGGATGGCAGAGGAGGACCTGCCATATTTCTCCCACCAGGAGTTTTGCTGCTGCACCTCCAGAGCTTTGAAAGCTCAACCAGGCAATGGCCCTGCTCACTTTTTACTCTGCCTTCACTAATTAGCTCGTCAAATGAATAACCTCGAGAAGTTCAAGCATGAAACTGCAAAGCAGCAAGAGACACAGAGTGACAGACCAGCTGCATTTGGCACTGAGGTCCTTCTCAGACACACCTGACTCTTTGGGGGTGCTGGGATCCCCAAAATGACTGGAGATGGTTTCATCAAAGCTTTTACCCCACTGAAGAACCAGGTTCACTTTCTGGGGCATTCCTGTGCCTGCCTCTGTACCCAGCTTAGGCTGAATCACCAGCTGTACCTGACAAACTAAGCAACTAGACAGGGTTGCTGTAGTGTGCCTTACATTTTAGGGAAAAGGCTGTCACCTGTGAAGCCTTCTGAGCCCTCTCTTGCAAGGCTTGCACTGGTTACCAGCCAGCTCCCAGGCACAGTTCAAAGTTTAATGCCCTAGATGGCTTGAGTCCAGGGTCTTTGAAGGCAGCCCTTCTATGCATCCCATCCAGAGGGGATGGGACAAGTGCAGGGGCGGGGCTCTCTCCTGGACCACACCAGGACTGGGGAAACAGCTCACCCCAGGAGGGCCAAGCCAGGGCAGAGGGCTTCCTTTCTAACTGGCAGCTGGTGGGTACTTTTTCTTATTTCAACAGGTTTTCGATTTGTCGTGTTGAAGGCTGGTTTTACTGAATATGGTTTAATCTGCCATGTCTGTCTCTGCTGCTTTTATCGTTGCTGTATTTTACTGTTGTGATTTTAATTTCTGTAGGTCACCTTGAGCAATGCATGTACTTTGGAAAAGGAGGGTCTAAATCCTTAAAGTAAAGCTGTGCTGGTCCCGGGGGAAAGGTACCGTGATCGTAGTCAGAGTTCACGAGATGAGAGGCGAGGTCCGAAACAGGGAGCCAGGCGGGGAACAGGAACGCTGGGAGGTCAGAAGCAGAAGGCTGGGCAGGGAACAGGAGCGCTGGAAGATCAGAAGCAGGAGGCCAGGCAGGGAGCAGGAACGCTGGAAGGTCAGGAACAGGAGACCGAGCAGGGAACAGGAACACTGGAAGGTCTGAAGCCAACAACGACGTTGCTCCCGCAACCTGGGACCGGGCTGACTGACCTTTATCTTCTTCTAAGGCCAGGGGCGGTCCCGGCCCCCAGGAGCCCCGCCTTCTCTGGCCTTAAGGCGAGCACTCCTCCTGGGAGCAACCAGTTCCCTTCGCCTCTCTGCCCTAAGCCTCTGTAGTTCAGGAGAGGCCAAAGGGTTACTGGGCCCCGGAGGAGGCTCACCTGTAGCCATTGAGTCCTCAAGCACCTCTGGGGCCAGAAGGGTTTCACCTGGTGCCTGCTCTTGAGGATCTGACACAGGTGCAGGCTCCTCAGAATCTAGGCCTTGCCCCAGTTCAGCCGGCCCTGGAGGTGGGGACTCCTGTGCAGGCTGGGATTCCTCTGGTTCAGCCTCTGAATCGGAATCCCAGGCCATCACAAAAGCTTGTGCACCATTTGTTTTTGGTAAACAGAGCCTTGCTTTTGTCGCAAGTTTGCAGCCAGGTTCAGAGGGAGACTCAGGGGCTGCCTTTGCCCTCACTTGCCTGGGCAGTGATCTCGCCCTTTGGCTCCACCTTCAGCGTCTCCAAGATCCAGGACAATCCTTGTTCAACCTGGAAACCAAATTCTGCAATCCTGTGTCACATATCTCACCACCACCACCTGGCTTGCTTTGCTCATACGATGTATTGATGACATTTTCCATGTTCCTGGAAGCAGCCTTCAATTACAGAGGCAATCTGTAGCAGGAAAATGTGCCCCAGTGATGCACCACAGCCAGTGTGGTGTAGTGGTTAAGAGTGGTAGACTCATAATCTGGGGAACCGGGTTCGCATCTCCGCTCCTCCACAAGCAGCTGCTGGGTGACCTGGGCTAGTCACACTTCTTTGAAGTCTCTCAGCCCCACTCACCTCACAGACAAAACAAAAAAAAATTCCTTCCAGTAGCACCTTAAAGACCAACTAAGTTAGTTCTTGGTATGAGCTTTCGTGTGCATGCACACTTCTTCAGATACCTCACAGACTGTTTGTTGTGGGGGAGGAAGGGAAAGGAGAATGTTAGCCGCTTTGAGACTCCTTCGGGTAGTGATAAAGCGGGATATCAAATCCAAACTACTACTACTACTACTACTACTACTATTCTTCTTCTTCTTCTTCTTCTTCTTCTTCTTCTTCTTCTTCTTCTTCTTCTTCTTCTTCTTCCTGCCTTCAGCTTTTGCTTTGCATCAAAACCAAAGTAGCTTGCTTAATGCTCATTGAGGCAACAGTTGCAAGGCCATGTAGAGGTTTGGTTGAGAAGGGGGAATTCTCTTGGTTACTACTCTGCTTTTGAATAAAGAGTAAACCTGTAGGCTGACCACTCCACACCCTCACCTGGCAGCATCCTTGAGCAGAGTGGGCCTTTCCACCGAGCAGCCATGCCTAGCCTGCCACGATTAATAAAGACCCCAGCTATGCGTTTTATTAGTATCTTGGACTTCCCTCCTCCCTGCTCTAACCACAATGCAAAGGTCAAGGAGATTAAATGGCCTGTTTCAAAATGGTAATGGAACATTTCATGCAAATGTTGCAGCTAATTCAGATATTTAGCAATTTGAAAATTTCAGCTAATATGGAAAAACGGAGCAGAGTCTGTGTTGGAAGATTAAGGTCTTTGACCCTGTTTTGGATTCACTGATCAGCTGAAGTGAGATGATAATTTTGAAATGGTTTGGGACTCTGCTCCTTTATTTTTCCAACAAATTCTATTTATAATTAAAGAATGCAGGTTTTAAGTGAACTGCTGCACTTTGCTCTTAGTGTGTGTTGGGGGGGGGAGGGTTCCCAGGAGAGAAAGGTCTAGATTTTTATACATTTTCATGCATCTACATGAATGACTAAATATACTGTACCCTGGAAACTTTCAGAGATTGTCACAATGCAACCCCAGCCCCACCCAAGGAATGCATGGGGCTTCTTCATACAAAAATGCTTGCCACTAGATATACTACATTCAGAAAAGCAACATGGTTAATGCTGCAGGGCACATGTGTCCTCACAGGACAGGATGTGAGCCTAAATGTTTTGTGCCTATATGTGAGCCTACATGTGTTGTGCCTGTCCATCAACAAGGCCGGATGTTGGAGGCTCTCCTTTCCACAGGGAAAGCAGCCGGTGCTGCTCATGTTGTTATTCTCGGAGTCTCCAGCATATCTCAACCCATGCAGGGAGGGGCGGGGAGAGACTGCAACCATGTTCCCCTCTTTTTGTATATAAGTCATTCCTTTCTGAAAAGGCTCTTTCTGTCTTCACCATAGGAAGATCGCAATCAAATTCCCATCTTCTGCCTTTGCTCATAGATCTTTCCAGGGGACAGTCATACTTTTTTCATTTTCAATCCCAAACTCTCCATGTATTCTCTTCCACGAGTATCATTGGGGTGGGGTGGGGGGGACACCCCCAATTCCGAGGAACCCGTTGTGTCACAAGAGGCTCCAGCTGCATGAGACATTGAATGGGTTCTATCTGGTTCATATTCAGGACCCTGGTCAGAGCACAGAGCACAGGCTCCCACCTACCCCCCCCCACCTGCCACACACACACACACACACACACACACACTTCTGCCACAGTTACTCTGCACTGCCTTTCTTCATTTCCATATTAGGCACACAGACAGACATGTAAAACATAAACCAGATGCAACTCCTTGATCCTGAGAAAGCATATCTGGGTATACGTTGGGATTTGAGATACACAAACCACTTCAATAATGTTGAGCAGAGTCAGTATAGTTGAAATCCTGCAAGCATAAATGGGGACCTGGGAGATTTATCCCACTTGCAAGCTGGCATCGTTGGCAAGCATTTTTTAAAATAGAAATGCATTCAGGGTGGCAGCAGCGCTATTTTAAATCCCATCCTCCAAATCCCAAGGAACTCATTTTTGGAGGGAAATCCCCCCCCCAATTTATTCTGGTCTTCTTTGTACTTCCCTCCAGTCTTCTGTTCAATAACTCACACATTTGGTCCATTCTCAGTGTCTTAATCTGTTGGCAAAGATGACACTTTTACTTCCAGGCTCTTGTGGGCATCAAACACGAGAAAGACCAAGAGTGAACCATTGGAGGGTGGGAAGCTTCAAGGTCTCCAATGCCGTTCTCTACCCCAGCCTGTATTTTGAGTCCCATTGATGATCTAGACATAAGAACCTCTCCCCCAGGGGCTCATCTAACTGAGCAGCCTGTTGTGGAAGGTGTTTGTTAATACTCAGATTTTGCTATTATTATTATTATTATTATTATTATTATTATTATTATTATTATTAGCTCAGGGTGGCTAACACCAAATTTAAAAACAATTGATTAGAATACAGCTTAAAAAACAAGATTAAAATACATTAAAACATTAAAATGCAGCCTCATTTCAGTGGAACTCAATCAAAAACTTTTTTGGGGATAAAAACGTCAAGTCTTCACCAAGGCTAACTATTTCTGGTCCTACATGGGCCAGAAAAAAGCCAGGGAAGTCCTATGAGGGTCCTAGGCTGTGAAGGGGTGTGGAGAGAAACAGGAGCAAGCAGGGTAGAAGTTTGTGGAACAGAAGAAGAAATGTCCTGCCTGGCACAAGAGCAGCTCAGAACTAAGTCAGGGGGCTCCTGGCAGCTTCCTGGACCTGTTGTAGCTACCATGAGCCGAATGTATCAGGGAAAGGATTAACTGTCCCCGAATGAGCAACTATCTGCAGAGGGAAAACCTGCCATCAATGGCAAGGAACAGCCCAGCAGGCAGCTTCACGGGAGGCCAGGTCTTTTTGGCAAGTGCTCCTTTTCTTGGCCTCTTAGCAGAACTGCAAGCAACAGATGACAATTCTAGACTGGGAAGCTTCGAATTTGAATTTCAGTTTGGAAATGCAAAGAACTACTGCCTGTGCATTAACTATGGAAATGGAGAGAACTTCAGCGTCACTTTCCAAAACAGCCTCTAACTGCAGCTGCATCTCTCTGGCAAGTGCCATACAGCTCCCAAGGCAGGGAGGCCAAAGAGCCAAGCAGCCGCCCTGCGAATATGCATCAGGGCAGGTTGTGTGGGGTATGCAGAGTTCACATCCACCTCTTGACACTTGCCAGGAGCCTGACCTTCGCCTGGCTGTGGACAGAGCCCCGTTGTTTGCCGCGCAGAGAGAAGCAGCCTGCCCCATTCGTGGGCTCTGCGAGGCTTCCCCTTCCAATCCTCTCGCTGTTCTTGCAGGGGCAGAAAGGCACATTCAGCTCCGCGGAACCTATAAAAACCTGTCACTTTGAATTGCCAGGATAAAGCCTAACGTGGCGAGATCTGTTCAGCTTTCTAATGCCTTAAGAATATTGTGTTCAGTGTATGGTTATCACACACTCATTTCTGCGAGGCACGCTGCCTCTTGTACATGTCAGCCAAGCCGACAGGAGCTCCACTCAAAGACAGCTGATGCGGTTCCTGCTGTGTGAGCAAACAGACACTCAACAAGACTTGACTTTCCCTGCTAACAGGAACAGACATGGGATCCTGTGTCTGTAGGAGGGGAGGGAGAGAGGGGTGGCCTCAGACTGAAAGCCCCCTCAGACTTCAAACTGCCAGGGAGGATGGCTTCTGTTAGCCACTGACTTTCCAGACATTCATTAAAAAAAAAAGAAACGGAGGGGCAACTTTTTGGAACACCATCAAAAAGGCTCCTCCTCCCAGAGAGGGATTCCAAAGCCAGATGTTCTTCCTTTCTGTTTGCGGGGGGGGGGGGGTGAGATGGATTTGCTGCTCAAGGAACAGCCAAATTTAAACCAGGTGGGGAGAGCTGGGGAGAAGGGGAAATGGTGCCGAGGGGCATTGAAATCAGCAGAATGAGGGAAGGGGCAGAGGCAGATCTAGGGGTATGTGATGGGTTTGTCGCACTGGGCACTGAGCTTTGGGAACACCACAACTACGATTTAGAAAGGAATGAGAGAGGCAGGGGCACTGAATTTGGGCATTGCACAGGGTGCCTCTGGGCAAGGATAAAGCAGGCAAGTGGAAGAGGAGAAGGCCACCAGTGCTGGCATGTGGGCCACAATGGACTACTTCCCAAGGGAATGGGTCTTCCAACAGAAAAAGGTCCTCCCCCTTTCTGCCCTTTTGATGAGGCTACAAGGATATTTTATGCTGCAAGGAGAGCCAGGCTTGGCTACCTCTGGAATTTGGCACTGCCCCTTCTGCCACATCAGATTTCCTCGTGGGACCTGGAAAGCCTCAGGGCCTGTATAACATAATTCTCCTCAGTGGTGACTAATGGCAGTAAATAACCCCCAGCCCCATAAATCCTTTTACTTTGCAGGTTGTATCTACAGACGAACCTTTTTCAGTGAGGACTTTCATAAGAACACTGACCTGCTATCAGATTTTAGAGTTATTTAAAGCCCTGCCAAGAGAGAAAGGGAAACCTGGTAATTTTAAAAACCAGTGCAGATCTTTTGCTGTGGTCAGTGATATCCATTTCTCCAAAGCTTTCTTAAAATCTGTACATGCTTGTTCAAAACAGTAAATATCTCATTCACATTCCTCTTTGAATATTTTCAAGCTTGGGTTTTCTAGCTAATTTTAAACATTACCAAATCACAAACCCCAAGCCTTTTCCCTATATTGCAGAAGTAGTTTAGACAACATGTTCAACATTTGGTGCCCACCATCACCCTCAGAGGCCCAGTAGGGCTTCGCCTGCAGCCCAGCGCAAGGCGGAAGAGGAGGGCAGACTTTTCACAAATATTCTTTCCCCTCTTCACCTGGATCCTTGTAGCACCCAGATTCCAATCTTAAATCTATTCTGTAATTATTTCAGTATTTAAAGAACCAGTCTTTTCAAGAATTTAAGTTACCAATTCAATGAAATCTTGAAGTTACATTGTACTTTCCTCTCAAGTACTCAGAAAGGATGATAAAAGTTTCAATGCCATCTGAAAATCTGCACTTGAATTTAATGTAATTAAAATACAGTTTTTTACCAAAAAAAAAAAAGCAACTGAAAAGAAATCAGGAACGAGATAAGCGATATTATCTGTGACAGGAAGAATCTACGCAGTTCTGTACAAGAAAGTCCTGCGTATTTTTAAAGCATTCAGACACTGATGGGTTTTATTTTCGTTTTTTATTTCTCTGCAGATTGACTGCCCGGCTTTCCTCTGGAATGACATTGGGGAAGGTAATGTATTTACATATCCTGGAGGAGCTTGTGCAGCTGATGCAAGGAAATCGCTCAGCAAGCTTCTCTTTCTTTCCTTTCCTGGGCATGCAGAAAAGCTGACACTGGACTTCGAGCCAATGAAATCTTGCCTCCTTGTCACCATTGGAAGGCCGAGTAGCCCCAAGCAATCTCAGGAACAGGACCTGCTGCAAAGGTGTGGGGAAACCCTGGCCCCTCAGACTTGCATCGGCCACAGTCGGTTCCAGTTTGGGAACCTACAACCTTCCCCAAAGCTCAGAATTCTTCAATGACCCACTCTATGCTCATCTGTAGCATTGGCACAATTTGGTTAATGTGACACAGCATTAAAGCATACCCTCCGATGTTTTTCCAATGAAAATAGGGACATCCTGTTCAATAATAATAAGAAGAATAACAATAACCAGGCAGAGGGCCTTCTTGGTAGTGGCACCCGCCTTGTGGAACACCCTCCCATCAGATGTCAAGGCAATAAGCAACTATCTTACTTTTAAAAGACATCTGAGGGCAGCCCTGTTTAAGGAAGTTTTTAATGTTTGATGCTGTACTGTGTTTTTAATATTCAGTTGGGTGGGGTATAAAAATTATTATTATTATTATTATTATTATTATTATTATTATTATTATTATTCCTTCCAGTGGCACCTTAGAGACCAACTAAGTTTGTTATTGGTATGAGCTTTCGTGCACATGCACACTTCTTCAGATTCTTGGTATCTGAAGAAGTGTGCATGCACATGAAAGTTCATACCAATAACAAACTTAGTTGGTCTCTAATGTGCTGCTGGAAGGAATCTTTTTATTTTGTTTCAACTACGGCAGACCAACACAGCTACCTACCTGTAACTATTATTGTTGTTGTTATTATTATTACAGTAACAATAATAATAATACCCAGCCCATCTGGCTCGATTGCCCCAGCCACTCTGCGGCTTCCAACATAATCAAACATTAAACTAAACTGCCTTCAGATGTCTTTTAAAGTTGTAAAGTTACTTAACTCCTTGGCTCAGGGGTCACATAACTCCATACTCCCCAACATTTCTCCAATGAAAATAGAGATGTCCTAAGCGAAAGGACGCAGGTGGCGCTGTGGGTTAAAGCCTCAGCGCCTAGGACTTGCCGATCGAAAGGTCGGCGGTTCGAATCCCTGCGGCGGGGTGCGCTCCCGCTGCTCGGTCCCAGCGCCTGCCAACCTAGCAGTTTGAAAGCACCTGAGGGTGCAAGTAGATAAATAGGGACCGCTTACCAGCGGGAAGGTAAACGGCGTTTCCGTGTGCAGCTCTGGCTCGCCAGAGCAGCGATGTCACGCTGGCCACGTGACCCGGAAGTGTCTCCGGACAGCGCTGGCCCTTGGCCTCTTAAGTGAGATGGGCGCACAACCCCAGAGTCTGTCAAGACTGGCCCGTACGGGCAGGGGTACCTTTACCTTTACCTTTAAGCGAAAGGAGGACATTCTGGGATCAAATCAGAAACTAGGACTATCCCTGGAAAATAGGGAAACTTGGAGGGTCTGTGTTTATCTGTAGTCTCAAGCACAATTTAGTTAATGTGACACAGCATTACAATCTGAATTAAAGGAAGTGTTTCTTGGTAAGACCCAGCCTGGACCCCCTAACGATAGGAGGGAACCAAAGCTGCAAGGACAGCTCAGTTTGGCAAAGCCAGTTTGGCCCTTATCTCAGGGATCCATTTGCATTTGAAGAAACTGGAGGGAAATACAGGAAAGCCTGGCTTAGAGAAATTGGGGGCAGGGGAGGCAGGAGACCAAGGCCCTTCTTTACTCACACCGCCTTCTCACTGAGAATCCATTTGGGACCAAAAATCAATCAGGGCTTAAAACACCAAAGTGAGGACCTTGAACTGGATCAGGCTGTGCAGCTATTCCAAAATAGACCGAGTGCTTTATTTTTTGCTTTTTAAAAAATAGTCACTATATATAAAGAATACAAAAACAAAACAGAATAGTGTTTCATCTTGCAATTGCCTAACAAACAGAAATGTGTTTAAGATAGCTTTCCTCTCCTTGGGTCGGTCCATGGGCTTTTGCTGGCTGCAGTTCTGCATCTTTCCTTACAGAAAACTGTGCACATGATGCTATGCCTCAGCCACGGAGGTAAAGTTCCTCAGCCAGTGCTTAAGCCAGACTGTGTGGCTGGCCAGGCTCAGTTGCACAAGTGGAAGGAGATGCTCCCCATGTTTCTCCTTCAGCCTCTGCTCAGCAGGCTGCTCTGTGTGTGCATGTCGTGCCAAGGGACTCGATCCGTAGGGTGCCCTTCAGGATGGCAGTTCACAGGGCCAGTTGCGTCGGGTTCTCCCTCTCCTGAGAGAAGGACTAATTAGCCCAGTCCAGGTGGGCTGACATCTTCTGCCCTGTCTGTGGCCAGAAAGTGGCGAGGCAGCCACCCCGTTAGGATATGAATGTGCCTAATTTAGCATGCGAAAAAGCCTGCAGTTAAAATACAGGCTACCCAGTAATATATTTAAACCCATTCCTGACATGATAAATGAAATGGAATAAATGTATACAGCCAGCCAGATTTCCATGAAACACCCGGAGACTTCAGTGCTTTTCCTGACAGTGAATGCGCTGTCAGCGGCCCGTCTCTCTCCGAGGCAGCTGTCAATCATGGGCCATCTTCCTCTCCCACAGGATTTCATTGTGCCCACAGACAGTCGTGGGAGAAATGCTTCCAGGCATCAGAGCAGCAGATGGAGTGTATCTGTCAATCATTGTCACTAATTATTAACTTCTGTCACTCAGAGCAAGGCAACATCTTTCTGCCTGATCCTCTGTGATTTGATCTGCTCCACCGCCTTTCAGGGAGGCAGCGCAACCTTTCATTCCATGTCACACGCTCAGCGCTTGGCAGGGTCAGCCCCTGCAACTCCATGCGCAGCAGACTGAAGTTTGCCTTCGCCACAGGATGTTGCGGGGAGGAGGCCGGCTTGAGAGGCGATGGAGGAGTAGGAGGCTCTGTCCTCTCCGGTGATCAAAAGCGGCGGTGGTCAGTCACTGCTGGGCTCCAGAAGCATTTGGCAAAAGAGAGGCATGGCGGGGGGGGGGGAGGGCCTGCCTGTTGGCAAAAGCGAGCAGAGATTCACTGACACACAGCCACCTCGACCATCTTGAGGAAGAAGTCCTGAGGTGAAATACAGATATCGATCAATAAAAGGAGGACTAGGCACTCTCTAGTCAAAAAGCAGCATCAGTCCATGGTCTGTAGCGGCTCCTGGCCATCTTATGTGGCCCAAGGACACAGACATGACAGCCACTCAGAGAGAAGAGCAAGGAACTCGCTCGCAGGGCTGTTTCTGGGCAGCGACAGCATTTCTCACCCCCGTCACTGAAGTGCTGGGAGCAGCACCCATGGCCTTCTCCACCTCCTCCTTCCATATCTGCCCAGTTCCTGTTTCCAAAACAGTTATGGTTTCTCCTCCTTCATCCAATTCAGGTCCATCCAAGCACAAGCCGAAAGGAAACAGCATTTCCCTTGAAAGAGGGAGGTCCCCTGGCCCAAGAGAGGAGCTCCAGTGACAGAGGCCAGCTGGGAGGCACCAAGACCAAACATGGCACTTAAAGAGTTCCCCATCCCAGAATCCTCTGGGTGCACCAGAGCCCACACATTGGATGCTGCTTCTGAGGTCTTCACCAAACCAGCTTTACCTTTTTCCGCTCAGCATCTCCAAAAGGAGATGGCTTTCCCGTGCCAAACAAATGGACTTTGCAAGAGGAAATGGACAATTTGCAAATATCCTAGCTAATGTAATTATTTAGAAGCATCCCTACACACTCATTCTTGAGTATTTGATTCTTGATTCTGAAGGAAGGCCAGACGTGGGGATATTGGCACATGGTTATGTCTGTGTCGTGGCAATGCCAGCATAACTCTGCTCATGCAAATCACATTAGCAAGTGGTGTAAATGAAAGCCCTCCTATTGAAGTCAGTAGAGGACCCACTAGGCAACTCTGCCTGACTCAGGGCTGGATTAACCATTAAGCAAAGTAAGCATGTGCTTAGGGCATCAAGGGAAGGTGGGCACAACAGAAATTTTCCATTGCCAGGTTTTCAACATTAATGGTCACAAGTTGCTCAGCTGAGCATTCATTTTCTCAGTTGAAGTATACAGTATTTAAAAAATCCCAGCAGAACAACTGTTCAAGAAGGCAGGCAGGATGCCTTATGTCTACTAAGTGTAGAAGCAGATGTGTTATGTAAGATTAGTTTTGAGGATCCGATCAAAGAGTTTGCAGTTAGAAAAAATAGAATATTTTTTTTTCAAATATAAATAAAGTATACAAAAATAAACATTATTTTCCATCTTACTGTAGGCTTTGTTTCATTTTGAAAACTAAAATTTTATTTTATGGTTTATTATTGTTTATATTTTGAATTAGATATATATGGGGGCACCAAAATCTTCTAAGTACTTAGAGTCCCTAAGGGTGTTAATACAGCCCTGGCCTGGCCTCCAGTTCTGCTCCCACAGCTATGGTGGGGAACAGGATAATGATTGATTCTGGAACCTGTTCTTACATGTGGCCACTATATAACCCCATCACAACAACCACAGCACCCATATCAGAGAGCAGCAATGTTGGGGTGGGGAAAACAATGCAAGTAAATATGCCCTGCAGAAAGGAGATGTTTTGCAACCCCAACATAGAAGTATTTCTGGGTATATTACATAACCCAGTGGTTGACTCTCCAAATGCAGGTACTGGGCAGTGGGTATCCCTAGTGTAGGAGAGGGGCTCAGCCCAGGGTCCTGGAAGAAGGAGGGTTCTAGCTCCATGGGGAGCTGGTGTTTTATATGGGAAAATGTATTTGCATGGAAAAGACACTGGGATACTGGAGATCCATTGCCAGCCCATGTAGACAATGTTGAGCTAGATGAAGCAATGGTCTGACTCAGTGCAGCTTCCAAGGTTCCCAAGAGCACGGAGGTGGTGGCAAATTCTCATCCCCCTCTCCTGGTGAACACTTAAGACAGCTGTTGGCAAGCACACAGGCTTGGGTTCTCCGTGCATAACTTGGCAGCTCCCCAAAAGGTGCGGAGGAAAAATGGTTCTCTTGTGCAATGCCCTGCAGACTGTAGCTGAGGAGGCCGTCAGCAAGGCCAGGGCTGACCAGGATGGATTCAACAGGTCCTGCTCTCTGCTTGGCTCCTGTTTTTGTGAAAGCGGCTTGATGGACGAGGATGTGGCAGAACCTGGCAGAAGGATGCAGGAAGAAGGAGGCCCCTGCCAATCACTCCTCTGCCTTATAGCTTGCGTAGGAGATCAAGAAATCTGGCATGCGCCAAGTCCCTGGATTGCTTTCAAGCTCAAGGCCAAATTGGAAGAGGTTGTGGGGCTGCTCTCCCTACTACTTAGTCATTTGCCATTTGTCAATTTTTTATACGACAGTGCCTCAAAGTGACTTGCAATGAAAAAGAGAAAGAACAAGCAGCTGCCTCTGAGGTACCATTCTCATCTGGAAAAGGTGGAGGGGGCAGCTAAAGTTGTAGAGCTTCTTTTGGGAAATCACGGGTAAAAACACCCCGTGAATAGGACATTGCTGGGAGGGCAGAACCTCAGATAATTGAGTACTTTCAATACTTTTCAGCAATATTTGTAGATCTAGGGGAGCTGGCAACTGTCCACACTGCAGGGTTCATGGACAGAGCTGCCCATGTTGTTGTCGTTTAGTCGTTTAGTCGTGTCTGACTGTTCATGACCCAATGGACAAGAGTCAGGCACTCCTGTCTTCTGCCTCCTGCAGTTTGGTCAAACTCATGCTAGTAGCTTTGAGAACACTGTCCAACCAACTCATTAAGAAGTGGCTTTGCAGAGAGAGAGAGAGAGAGAGAGAGAGAGAGAGAGAGAGAGGTTCTGCATACCTGATATCATCAATGTTGTTGCTGGCCAGAGAGTCCAAAGGAACATTTTGTCTTCTCCTAGAAGCCTGCTCAACACACCATGGTGGAATATGTAGGTTTGGGTCTGTAGGAAAGGGCCGCATGATTGATGGTGGCCATGATCAGTGCGGGAGCCTGCATTAACGCTGGTTGAAAGGGGCATTGCTTTGTTGTATAACCTTTGCTCCTTGAAGAATGTATGGCTATGGTAACATTACCCCCAACGGTACAGCAATCCATGGCAGCCGTCACCCATAGCAGACTTGCCTGGCCTTTAGTGAAAGAGAGAGAGGATGAGCAGATGAAGAAAAGGCAGCTGCCAACTTACAATGTCCTCCATACCTCATACCTTCAGCTTTCACACTTAAGCTCAAGAAGGAGTTGCAACTGCAAGGGAGCTTTTCTATGAGGGAGGAAAACCTGGGCAGTGCATGAGCAAGAAGAAGACAGCCTCTCTCCAGTGCTGCCTCTATTCAGCGCTTGACATCCTGCGTCATTCCAGCAAGATCCAGGCTGTTGTGTTTTTAATAGCCTTTGGCAAATAGAATCCCTAGCCGTATATTTTTGCTGGAGAAACTTTTATAAAATATTGCAATCAATTCAATTGCATTAAGACACTTGAACCTCTGGGTTCAACACAGTGGAAAACGCAATACTTCTTCATTACATCAGCTGCCCGGATACATCAATGTCATCGGTGATGACTCCCAAAAAGACTGTGCGCATGCCGTACCCCCAGAACTCAGAGCGAAAGGGATTATCTGGCAGCGTGAAATGAAGCGTGATGGCTCACTGAAAAGTTTGAGCAGCGAGATTAAGGAAACTTGGCCAACGTGAAGGAATGGATTTCACCTTGCCAGATGTATCTCTCTGGGATTTCTTCATCAACTACACAAGGACCAATTTGGCATTTTAACATGCAGAGGAATTCTACCGCTCGGCCGTCTTCATATATGTAAAAAGAAAATTGAAGCTTAGGTTTGTAAACATTTCTCTACTGCACTTGAGCACGGGTGCCTCCCACTATAAACAGAGGATGGAACCAGTCTATTTAGAGAATCTGAAGGGACAACCACAACCAGGTTTTTTTTTCAGCCAGAGCTCACACAGGAGCTCAGCTCTGG
The DNA here is from genome assembly GCF_951804945.1 of Podarcis cretensis. Lineage (NCBI taxonomy): Eukaryota > Metazoa > Chordata > Lepidosauria > Squamata > Lacertidae > Podarcis > Podarcis cretensis. Next base: position 37,376,542 of record NC_137177.1, read on the forward strand.
CACCTCTCAGGTGGGTGCCATTGCCATTCTAAGAGAACAAGGGAGAAGTTCATCGTGAGCTTCGGCACCTCTTTTTCTAGAAAAATAGCACTGTTGTGTGAAGTGGTAAATTAGTCTACTAAACTAAATTTTGGCATCTACTGTTTCTGCCTGCAAATGAAAACACTTCTGTTTGCAAACGCTTTTGCCTCTCCCTCTCTTCATTTGCCAACAGGGCTGAAATGTGCCTTACTGCTGTTTATTTTGTTGTTATATGATCCTCACTTTAGATTCTCCTGAGTGCCTGGGCCTCCAAAGGTACTTTCAAAATTCAATAGATAAGCTCCACGTGGAACAAGGTGGCCAAATCTGAAAAGGCAGCAATTCCTCACAGAGCCACTTTTGGCCACAGATGGACCGCCAGGAGAAGCCACTCCCACTTGCTGTTTGCAACTCCCACTTCAACGCACCAGATGGGGGTTCCAGCTGCAAAGGAGGAGCTTCTGTCTCAGTGGATGGGAGCTAGGCATGCCCTCAATTCTACCCTTGGAAGAGGGAAATGTCACTCAGAGAAATGAACCATGGATGTGGTACAGCCAACCCCAAAGGCCTGATCCTCAACATTGTTCCATCATCCTGCCCGGGAGAAGTGGAGGCCTGCTTCAGTTGCTCCAGCTGTGGCTGGCCAATTAGCCACCTAGTCACTCCAGTGAGCTCTCAGCCTGCATGAGAGGTCCCAGTGCTACGCCTCCCCTGCCTTTTAATGCAAAGAGTGGTCCTTGTGAGTCACACAGCACTGCGATGGCAGAGGAGGAAGCTGTGCTGCTGCTCCTGCTCCTAGGAGCTGCTCACGGAGAGAGATGGCAGCCTCCCATGTGACCATTTGCTTTTCTGGAACACCATCCTCCCTCAAAGCATCTGAAGTAGAGTATTTAGTCAAGCCACTAGGGCAGGTGCCCCACCACATCATCATCACCACCACAGTGGTTGCTCCCTCCATTGAGGCCCCGTGGTGAAAAAAGAAAAGAATCCAGCCTTTAGCCTCCAGGCAAAAGGAAGGCATGGTGACACACAGATGTTCAAGGATTACGGCTGCGCTGAAAGGCAAGGATGTGCCAGGCATTTCTTCATGGCGCCTTTGGTGGATCAGCACAAGCCAGGCTACACTTTGCAAGCACTCCCTGAGGACAAGTCCCTAGTCCTCATGGGGAAACAGTTCCATTTCCAAATGCCAGCCTGCTAAATTTTTATGCCACCCTTCCTCCAACACTTCCTCTTGTGGCTGAGAACCAGCCTAGTACAGTGGGGGTTTGGGGGCTGTTTCTTTCAACTGCTGTCTGTCTTAAGGTTCCCAGTGATTAGCATTTCATATCCCAGGGGCTTCTGACTACTGATTTAATGTGATGTGCTCTGGTTGTTCTTGGGTGAATTTCTTGCAAGTCCAAGAGCAGAAGAGCAGGTGAGGGTGGTTATTATTGCACGTTGGTCCTCAACTCCGAAAGGGGTTTTTTGGGAGGGGGAAATGGGGGCAGATGGAGAAGATGCTGAGGGACATGCAGAGAGAGAAAACAAGGGAAAGAGAAGCTTGAGAGAGAGAAAGATTAAGAAAGAAGCCTCCTGACTCAAGTGCTTCTCCCATTACCTGGTCTTCTTGGCTTGATAAAATGACGACGTGGTGCTCTGGGATTTTGAGCGATGCTCTCTGGCGCACGGAGGATACTGACCCCTAGAGGGCCACCTGCACAAAACAAGCAGCTGCCCCCCCATCAAATAAAACAATAGAAATACTTAACTAACTGACCAATCATGTGGGTCCTGCCCCCCACCCCACTCCCGCTAACAAAAATCCTGACTACACCCATGTTGGCAGTCATGGGAAAAGAGGATAAGTCGTTTTATGGATCAGTTGCTGATTAAGAAACAGGAAACAAGAATAAATTGACAGTCCTCCAAGGATCGGTAATGGGACTCATGCTTTTTAAGTTGTTTGTCAATGATCTAGAGCAGGGGGTGAGCAGTGAGGTGGTAAAGATTGCTGATGATACTGAATTGTTCAGGGTTGTTAAAATAAAACAATAATAATAATAATACTACGGAGGAGCTCCAGAAGGACCTCTCCAAACTGAATTAATAGATGGTGAAATAGCCAATGCAATTCACTAAAGCGATTCAGCTCACCCAGCAAGAGGAAATGGCCGTTCTGTGTTGCTGATTATTTACCTGAGGGAACACCAACCAACCTGCCTGTACAGTGAGGTGATCTCCAGAGGACCTCCCTCCAAGTGCTCCAGCCATCAGAGATCAGGAAGGCAGGCAGTGTTGGCCAGAGTCTTCCTATTTGTGAAATTCCCTTCCTAAGGAGGCCCACCTGGCACCAACACTGTATTTTCAGCATCAGGCAAAAGTGTTTGTCTCAGGCTTTTTGATGCAGCATGATGTAGCTTTTTAAAAAAATAAAATAAAAATCAAAGCAACATGCTATCAAGGTTCTTGGAAACTGTCCCAGAAACATTGTTGAAGGGTGCTGTATTTATTATAACACTCAAATTCCATGTATTTATTATAAATGTGTTTTTTTAATGGAACTTGACTGTTAAACACTGCTGCATACTGCAGTGATGTTTTGATAAGTTCTTTTTCCTGGCAAATAACCGAAGAGTCCCTATCCCTGTCTATGCAATGCTAGGAATGCAGAAGTTGCCTTATGCTGAATGAGACTAATTGGTACTGTCTGCATTGACTGGTGGCGGCTGCAGCGGCAGCTCCCCAAGGTTTCAGCCCTACCTAGAGGCACCTGAGCCCTTTTGCATGCAAAGCAGGTGCTCTGCCACTGAGCTGCAATGGTCCTTCCCAGAGCCAAGAAAATGCCAAGAGTTTTTGCCCGGCTGTCATTTTGCTACCATTTCACCTACACTAGAGCTCCCTGAGGAGCTCAGGTTTTGCCTCTACTGAGGCCTGCTCACCCCCAAACCCAGATCACTTATGAGCAAATTAAGTCCTAAAACGAACTGCTGGGCTCTCTTGTGAGTCATGCCCATTTGCTCCGAGCTGCTGCTGCTGCTGCTGCTTCCTAAGGACTGAGCCATGAGGTCAAGTGGCTGCCACACCATATCTTCTCTGTACACAGGAGGCCTCAAGGCAGCATCTGACTGCCCCCTTGGGTTAAAGAGGCAGCTCTTGCTTGGGGCTTTCTCTGTGGCAGCAGCCGCTGCCAGTAAGAAACAGGGGAATCTCCCAGGATGTTAATGCAGCTGCGACTGGGCCCCTGCTGATCCAGAAACAAAAGAGAGGAGACAAGGGTCCATGCTCTTTCTAACTTAGGGGCTCATTTACTTTTAAAACGCCCTGTCACTCAAGGCAAAGTCCATCATATTCTCTCTCTGTGTGTGTTTCTGTAGCTTCCCTCATCAGCCCTGCCAAGTCAGTCCTGGTTGTCTGAGGGTGGGACAGAGAATCATGCGTGCTGAGCCTGGAGGAAGGCACAGCCCCATCCTCTGTGATCCAGGATGGTGGTAGGCAGGGGGGCACAGGGGGTGGGGGACAGGGAGATGCAAAGGTGATCCCGAGAGGAGTGCTAGAGGGAACAAATCATTCCTTCTTTTCACACCTCTCCAGGAAAATAAATTATGGGGAGTCTTGTGAATGGGGGTACCATTTTAACCACAAAAAGCAACCCAAAGGGAAAGCATTCAACCACCCCTCTCCCACTGTTAGAATCACCTCCACAGTCTCCCCCACCCCTCACCCCCTATGTGTAATTTTAACCTGAGGAGTGTTAAGTGGTGTAGAGAGCCAGTGTGGTATAGTGGTTAAGAGCCACTCGTAATCTGGTGAACCGCGTTCACATCTCCGCTCCTCCACATGCAGCTGCTGGGTGACCTTGGGCTAGTCACACTTCTCTGAAGTCTCTCAGCCCCACTCACCTCACAGAGTGTTTGTTGTGGGGGAGGAAGGGAAAAGAGAATGTTAGCCGCTTTGAGACTCCTTCGAGTAGCGATAAAGCGGGATATCAAATCCAAACTCTTCTTCTTCTTCTTAAGCAATGCTTTAAAAGAAGAGAGCCATTTCCCCTTGGTTTCTGTCCATGGCTGGTTTGGATTTCCAGCCCAAGACACAGAACACCCCTCAGGATCACAGCAAACATCAGTCTTCTTCCCAGGGCCCCTTAGCTGCATTAAAAAGAGGCACCTGCTCCATGGTCCTGCAGGAAGGCAAAGTGCAGTATTGACGGTTTAAAAACTCAAAAATCACACACAGACTTAAGTAATATTTGCAAGATCAGCAAACAATTTAAAGTGTACACAAATCAGGCTGCCCAGATTCGGAGAACGGATGAAAAACCTATCAGCAAGAAGGGCAAGTTCATGGTTCTTTGGCATTCTCCTTAGGCAAGTGGATCCACCCCCTTTGTCCTCTTTTGCTGTTCAGTGGCGCCATCCCTTGGGTCCTCTGAGCCATTTGCATGGGGTGGAGGCAGGGGTGTCAAGGGAAGGGAAGTAGCAGCAACACAAGTGAGCAGAGACACCCAGCGAGCAAGAGGGATGAAGCTCCAGCATGCGGGTTAATGGAAATCTGACAGTCACCACACATTTCATTTAATTGGTTTTGCTGTTGAGGCAGTCCTCGGTTTCGCCGTCCTAAGGTAGAACCATGTAAAATCTCTATGGCGCAAGCAGAATCAGGCCCCTCCTTTGGATTCCCAGCCTGCCTTGGCTACAGCTAGCCTGATGCCCTACCTGAATCCCAGAACTGAGTGCAGGAAGCAGAGGGCGAGGCAGAAATCCAGTTTGCTCTCGCTTGGATTTATAACTTAGCACACTTAAAACAACTTGGGAGTTAAAGCAGCAGCAGTCAGCTTCAGAAGGTGCCCGGCCACTGATGGCAAGTGCTCTACAGAGATGGTCCACCATAACTGTAATAAACCCTAAGGAAGCCCCTTCCAGCAGTCTGCATTTCTAAACATATTTAGCAATAATTCATTTGTTTGGCTTTTTAATGGAACCAATATTTCCTCTCCAAGATCAATACTGTCATAACTATATTGGAAAATTAAATTATAGCAACTTCATTTACATTTTTTAAAGCACCATGAAAATTATTCCAAGGCAGGACCTAATCAATGTTATGGACTTGAAATGTGCCACTCTGCATGAAGCTATAAAAAAAGATTAATGTACATTTTTACAAGAAATTAGTAGCTTAATGAAGTGGATAAAAACTCTGTCACAATTTTTATTGGATCTAAATTGCATTGTAGTGGAGGTACAGTAAGTGCCTAACACGTAATGACAGGATGACTCATGGCAAGAAATGGAAGGGTAATTTGCCCTCAACTGACACAAAACCAGGGCATTAACATCACAGCCGTTTTGAGCCAAGGGAAGTTGCCTGCTTTCATTGCACAGCAGGGGCAGAGCTTTAAACAAGAACTGTTAACTTGAGAATTATCGATCGCTCCTTCTGTGAAATGATGAAATTGGGGTGTTTAAAAAAAGTACATCTCAACTAACTGTTGGCACCACAACAGAGGCCAATGGGCAGAACCGACTCAGCATGCAGAGACATACCAGAAAGCTACCATCCGGCTAGGCTTGGATTTGCAGCCAACCTGCAAGGCGACAGAGAAGGACTGAAGCAGACACAATCCCACCTAAGTTTGGAAGAGCAGCACCCTAAGCCAGTGGCGTAGCGTGGGTTGTCAGCACCCGGGGCAAGGCAAGTAATTTGCGCCCCCTAACCCCTGGATTTTAGCACTCGAGTGCGAGCGAGCGCCCCCCAGATGTTGCGGCCGCCCCCCCCTGCACCCCCCCACGCTACGCCACTGGGGCTGGGGGCGAGCGAAGGAGCCAAGGACCCCCCCCCCTTAAGGGTCAGCAGGAATTTATTAAATTTATTATTTGCGGAGGCCCCGCGGGCCGAGGCAGCCGAAGCCCCCTCCCCTCGGGCGCCTCCCCGCCCCCTCCTCTCCTTGGGCTGTAGGTGGAGCCCGCGCTCCGAGGCGCTCCAGATCCGGGCTTGGCGAGCGCCTCTCCTCCCCCCGGCCTGGTCCGGGGGCTTCCAGCCGCGCTCCGTCCTCGCCCGACCCCACCCCGCGGCTGAGACTTGCACTGAGAGCCAGAGCCAGCGGCGCCCCCTTCCGCCGGGAGACCCTCGCCCGCCCGCCGGCTTCCTCTCGGAGGGTTTTGGGGAGAGCAGGGCGTGGCGAGGCCCCTCGGAGCTCTCCTCTCTCCCAGTCGGCAGAAGCAGCTGCCGCCTGTGGCTGGGCCGAGGGGATGGCGTCGGCGTCGGGGTGCGGAGGCTGCCCGTGCCCGGCCAGGCGTTGGTGGCGGTGCCGGCGCTGCTGCAGCGGCTGCTCCTCCTGCGAGCAGTGAGTGGAGCGCAGCCGCAGCGGCGGCGGCGAGGGGCGCGCGCGCGCTAGGGCGCAAGGCTGGCGGTGGCGGCGGGGAGCCCGGCGGAGGAAGGAACTTGTCCCTTCCCTCTGGACTCGCGCCCCCCCAGATGTTGCGCCCGGTGCGGCTGGCACCCCTGGCACCCCCCTCGCTACGCCACTGCCCTAAGCAAGAGAAACCCTCAGCAGGAGGCAATCAAAGCAGGAGGTGTTTAAAAATAAACACACTCCCAAAATCAATATTTTCAACAACTTGTGATCTTTACCCAACTCTGGAAAGACCCACACATTTCAAACATGGCAATGAGTCTTGCTGCTCAAATGCCTTCCAAGCAGAAGAGGCAAGCCAAGGACCTCTCCTGCAAAACAAGAGCCAAGGTCAAGGATGCTCAGAGGGAGAGTTCTAGCATTGAGCCATGAGCAGCGGCCAGAAGGGAGCAGGGAGCAGCTAGAGAATCACCCCAGGAACACACTCAGGGCACCCACAGTCTGCCTCAATGATTAAGGAAGGTCAAGAAGCCCAAAGGGCTCCTGCAGTAGATTCTATTATGGGCGGACCCCAAGAGCCCGAAACACTACAGTAGAGAGCAAAACACTGGAGAATTCAGACCAAGTGCCAAAGTGGTCCTGCTGCCTTGGGCTTTGCTACCTAAATAATCTCCCCATGAAGGGACCATGTAACTTTGCAAAGCTGCCCTTTGCCTCAGCCACCAGCATTTATCTTACTAAGCCGATGCCAACAATGTATGTAAATGTGAAGCATTTGCCTGGGCCAAAGTGACCCTAGAAGATTTCTGCTGAGTGCAGCTAAAAGAAAGCCTTGTTGACATGTGGGCAACCCCTTGGGCAATTTCTGGGATGGTGGGAGGGTGAAAGCTCTGGACTCTCTCTGCCTGCAGAGCCACCCTAGCCAGGCCTGAGCACTTTTGTTCTGAGGAAAACCCCACCTCTGCTTGTGCTTCCAGAAAGATTGAAACCTAACGCTTCACACCAACTTGACAAAAGAGCCACTCATATCCGTCAATTGGCTTTGTTACCCATTCCTGGCCTGTCGTGGAACCCTTTCCAGCTATCCCTTAGCCTTTTTATGCCACTAGAGTGAGTCAGGTCTCACGCAAATGGGAACCCACCCCACGTAGGATGTTGCCAGGCCCACAGGCGTTCCAGGCACAAGACGGAATGGAACCCCCGAACAGGTGCCAAAAGTGAAGGGGCAGGCAAGCACCTCTCCCAGAACAGCAAGCAGAGCAGCCTCCGGTGTAACCCTCCAATCAAGGCTTTGATCATCAGCAGTTGAGCAAAGGACGACCAGGAAAAGCTCCTTTCTGCCTTGGAATGAGCCTGTCGGCTCAAGACACATACGCGGAGCAGCATTGCCACCTTGTGGGTGAATGGCAGAAACAAGATTTCTTCCTCACCCTGGCAGCCACCCAGATTTAGGTGGTTCCCGAAATATACCGGACTAAGTTGGTCACATTTATTTACTGCATACAGAAGAATCATAGAATTGTAGAGTTGGAAGGGACAACAAAGGTCATCTAATCCAACCCCCTGAAATGCAGGAATCTTTTGCCCAATGTGGGGCTTGAACCCACAACCTTGAGAATTAAGAGTCTTATGCTCTGCTCACTGAGCTATAGCCAGAGCCAACCCATCTCAGAGATGCTTACAAAAAGAAACAAAAAATACGATATAAAATAAAAACCACCAATTAACACACAAAACAGTGTTTGAAAGGCCCAGACAGAAGTTGAAAAAGAAGTTGTTGAAAAAGGCCTGGGTGACTAGAAAGGTCACATTGGAAGTGTGGGGCCCAAGTGCTAGATCTAACCAACTGCCTGCAAAAGTTATTGGGAAAGGAGTTGATTATTGGGGCGAGCCCCAGAGCAACCTCTGGTTCGGAAACTTTGCCTTGTGCCAACCTCACCAGACCACTCTGCAGCCCAGAGACCCAAGGGGGCTCTATCAAGATCAGTCCCAGCTGCTGCTGCTGCAAAGGCACCACTCTTGTCCAACTCTTTGCTGAAGTGAAATCCAGGCCATTGATTGATTGAGACTTGAGTGATTGAGAGTGGCACGTTTGTATGGGTGGTTTGTGTGAGACACACAGAGAGAGATCTGTCTCTGCATGTGAGAGAAATGTAGATGTATATGAGGGGTGGGGGAGAAGAGATGCACTTGGGCAGAGATGCACACATCTGTGCTGTGTGTAAAAGAAAGAGAAAATGTGGTGTGAGAGAAGGCGAGATGTATGTGTGTAGTTGTGTATATGTGAAGGATATGGGGAGGGGGAAATATGCATGAGTTTCTATGGAGTGTCTGCATATGGTGATTGCAATTATCTATTTATTAAAATATTATCATAAAAATATATCAAAATGGTTCACAGCAATAAAAACTCATATAAACCATACCATAAGCTGAATGTAGGACAGCATTCTTACTGTTTTTCTGTAGTGTGTATTTTATCTTATGGAACATTAAACTTTTACAGTGGTACCTCAGGTTAAGTACTTAATTTGTTCTGGAGGTCTGTTCTTGAACCTGAAACTGTTCAGATATGTAACCCGAGGTACCACTGTGTGCTTCTTTTCGAGCCCTGTGGCATTTCATGGGAGCATTAAGGTAAAATCCTCAATTACTGAGTTTACAAACATAAATATACAGTGGTATCTCAGGTTACATACACTTCAGGTTACATACGCTTCAGGTTACAGACTCCGCTAACCCAGAAATATTACCTCAGGTTAAGAACTTTGCTTCAGAATGAGAACAGAAATCGTGCAGCGGCAGCGCAGCAGCAGCTGGAGGCCCCATTAGCTAAAGTGGTGCTTCAGGTTAAGAACAGTTTCAGGTTAAGAACAGACCTCCAGAACGAATTAAGTTCTTAACCCGAGGTACCACTGTATTTAGGAGGGCAGCCAATCTTACAAGTGCCAAGTCAGGGGGAGAGAGTACGTGCTTGCTGGGCTATGCCAGCTTCCCACCAAGTTCTTCCTAATCATGGGATGCCACAAACATGCCTCTTCCCACAACGACCTTTCAGCAAACCCTACACCCAGTTTCCTTGAATGGGGAAATCCATTTCCCAACACGCTTACCTTCCAGCCTTATATCACTCAAATCTCTGGGACCCAAACGCACCCTGCACACACCTGTCCGACAGGTGGCAAAGTCTCTTTTTGCTAAGCTGCCTCTAAGGCCTGCAATAATGCAATAACCTCACTTAAAGAGGTTGCAGACTTTTGGCAGAATACTTCCCATTCACCATTCCTGTCCCCAGAGAAAGGTGGTGGGGTATCCAATAACAAGGTTGTGCTCTTCCACAGGAAGTGGATTCTTCTGCTTGCCTAAATGATGTCCTTCCCTTACACTGTGTAGTGCAAGGAAGGTGTCAGGTGCTTGCAGGACAAACAGGTCTCTTCCCCTCCTGCAAGCATGGAAGCAGTAGGGACTGCTTGAGTTGGAGGCCCACCTGCAGAACAGATGTGTGCCATCAAGGTCCCTGCTTGGGGTAACTGGAAAGCTCACAAGCCGGGATGGATAACCATTTCCTGTTTAGCCCAAGCACCTGGGACATGAGGGCATATGCCCATCACAGAATTGTAGAGTTGGAAGAGATCCCAAGGGTCATCTAGTCCAATCCCCTGCAATGCAGGAATCGCTGCTCAATAATCCCTGACGGATGGCCATCCAACTCTGCTTAAAACCCTCCAAGGAAGGAGAATCCACCACCTTCCAAGGGAGACAGTTCCACTGTCAAACAGCTCTTCACAATATATCTATACTGCTCTTCATCCAAGGGCTATCACTACAGTATATGGCAGTTCCACCATGGCTATTAGCTATTTCAGTACAATGAGTTCATCTAATTCCGCTTAGGTCAGTCCTCAAAGATCTAGTTTTTACTTTCTGTGTACCACAAGCTGCTTTGAGCACATTTTATTTTGTGGAAAGGTGAATACAAATTAGAGGCTAATCTAAAGTGATGTGATCCAGAGAATCTTTAGGAAAACAGAGCTTGCAGAAATGCTTAAGTGTTTAAGTGATTTCTATTCTAAATAAAATACTTGCTTGGCTTTAAACACGTCTGTATAAAATAGTGTGCTATGGAGATAAACCTATCATGTGAACCACACAATCAGCCATCTGTGTGGTGGGCTCAGGACAGAGCAGAGTCCTTTCTTCCTTGCCACCTAATTCACTTGTTGCCAGCTTACTGGGGTTTTTCTCAGGAAGGATCATGAAGGAGAGTGCTATTAATCCTACTGGTCAAAAGAGAAGCCTCATGCTTGCGAGTACCAAGCAGAATGGAGGCAAATCTCAGGGGATAGCTTACACTGCAGTAGTAAAGCAGATGAGCCTGGGTCTGACCAAGCAAAGACCATTATGCAGTTGCTCAAGGCCTCTAAATTCTCTTTCTCCTGATCAGCACCACACCTCCTGCCTTTCCGCTGAGTTCTTTGAGACTTCCAAGCTCTAAAAGCGCAAAAAACTGTTCAGAAAATCACTGTACTCTCTTATAGTGTTCAAATTTCAAAACATCCAGAGTGTGGTTGAAGTTACACAGTATTAATGGGGGAACAACCAATTGCCAGCTTTTTTTCACATGGAGCACACTTGCAAGTGTTGCAAAGCAGAAGGCATAGCTTCTGCAGGGCATCCGTCGGCAGCTACAACTACCCAATTAATTCATCAGGAATAGCGTATGAACCTGCAATGCCCTGTCCATGCATGGGCACCAAAACCAACAATTCACACATGCACTTAACTGAGAAAACAGCTGTCAAGATAAAATGCATTTTATTAATGCGGACTACTGAGAAGTGAATCCCACAAGAGCCACCCGCCTCCCGAACAGTGCAAGGACACAGTCGGCTGCTGGCAACACCAGCCACCCTGTTAAAACTTTGGCGCGTCCACATTGACATCTGAGGAAAGAAAAGGTTCCATGGCTTGGGAATATACAAGCGTTGTCTGATGTGCACGAGGCCACAAGGGAAAGTCCACACACGAGTTGGAAGGGAGCTTCCATCCAATGGAATATGTGCAGAATATGGAGTTCAGGGAGGCCTTTGTATCTTCCTGACCTTGAGGTAAAGGCACTTCCTTGCCTGGTGAGCAGCTACAGAGAATTCTAGCAACCAGAGTTCAGTTGCACACCATATTTTACAAAAACAAACCTGTTATGCAATTGAAGCATAGCTTCAAAAAATGGAAAACGCACTTAAATCCAAACACATTAGCCACAACTGGGCAGAATTTGAATCATTTACTACAAAAAGCATCTTCAAGGACAAGTACAGGAACTGCTGCAGCAAATTGTTAAGTGGCCTGCCAACAAGCTTGAGAATGCAAGACGAGCATATTCTAAACCAGTTTCGAGCGATGAAGTTAAGGTTGCCAATTCTTGTCTTTTATCCTGTTCTCCAATAAAAAGAGAGCTTTGCGCTCAGTGGGTCTGCAGAGGGAAATGGCACCACTTGGCATCACATTCATTTCACAGAAGATGGAATTTTTTAAAGGGGTTAACCGCAATAGGATATGATAAAACTCAAAGGATGGAATGTTTGAAATTGCGCTAAACTAAACTACAAGCTGTCATGTTTGAGTTTACGAACGCCAATTTCTTTGAAACGCAAATGCACTAACACTACGCATGTTTAAAAAAACACAAGGAATGCCGAGTGTCAAAACAGCTCAGTTCCGGAATCATCACGCCCTGTTTTGTATCAAGGGAGATGTCGAAGCGGGGGAGGGAGCAGCCCCACTTCCAGGCCATTTCAGTTGTGCCACGCCTGCCACGATTGCAGCTCCACAAGGCAAAGTCCCGTCTCTTCCAGAATGCGCACACAGGAATGTATGGAGCCAGTTCTCTGTGCTGTCCATCCCCAACACACGGACACGGAGCAGGGAACACTTGGCTACCCGCCTTGGGTCCCCTCCGCTAGACGACATTTCTAGGAGTGCCGTTATGAGTCACTGCTTTTAGACCAGGGATGCTTGCTTGATGGTTGCAGGATCGGTGGGAGGAAATGCCTACTTCAAAGACCTCGTGGATGGCCTTGCGGAAGCAGTGGAAATTGTAGTCTATTAAACCTGGGGGAGCAAGAGAAACAAACCACAGGTGACAATCGAGAGAAGGCAAAGCACATCCTCATCTGGGAGCCTGACTTACCAGAAGACCCTCAGCACCCTCTGCCATTCATTCTGGGTGTAAAGCCCTTGACCCAGCTGTTCTGCACAGCAGCAGACAGAAGCTCTACAGCTGCATCACAGTTACTGCCAAATGCATTCCAAAACACAGTTGACTAAACATGCCTGTTCTTGTTTTAACATGCCTGACAGTATCCAGGCATGTTAGAAAGGGGCCCTGCTCTTCCAGCATCTCAGACTGCCTATCTGGTCGAGACACAAATAGCTACAACAACACAAAACACAACTCAACAACCCAAGAGGATGAGCAACTTTACATGCTCAGGCAAACACTCGTGCTGCTTCAGGGTTTGGATCCAAGCAGCAAACATTGTTCGGCAAATAAAGATTCAGTTGGATCGAAGCCCAAACCTGAGCTTCTTCAGTAAGAATAACTGGGACAGGGTAAATGTAGAAACGGGCCCTGATCTGCAACACAGTTTTAGAAGTGGGGAGGCCATCCAAAATGGATTTTGGAGTCAGCCAGCCTGGAAAAATGATTGAATATAGGTTGAGTCTAGGGCAGAGTATGTGACTCCAGAGGCCCTGGAGCACTAGGCAGAGATGAGGGCAGCACTAAGGAGGGCATCAAATAGCACAAGCTATTTGATGCAAGGGACACACACACACAAAACCAGCCTCTTATAGAGTTTTACATTGCACTGAAAACACATCATGCAGAAGGAACTTTTCCGGAATGCTACCATAAGGAGGCTCTCAGCACCCTCCTAGGCTTGCTGCCCTTTGCTTGACTCTTTGCAGCCCTTTTACCCTTCTTCCAGGCTGGCACCACAACCCAGGCACACACTGCTTAGCTCCCACTTGAGGAGTGACACCATAAAACTTTTGCCTGTGTACATTATGATAAATTGTTTAGCTGTTTATTGATTCTCCTTATATAATTTTGTATATTGTTTCTCTTTATTTTTATTTCCTTGTACTTCACTCTGAAGGACGCGGGTGGCGCAGTGGTCTAAACCACTGAGCCTCTTGGGCTTGCTGATCAGAAGGTCGGCAGTTCGAATCCCTGTGACAGGGTGAGCTCCTGTTGCTCGGTCCCAGCTCCTGCCAACCTAGCAGTTCAAAAGCATATCAAAGTGCAAGTAGATAAATAGGTACCACTCCGGCGGGAAGGTAAACAGCGTTCACATGTGCTGCTCTGGTTCACCAAAAGCGGCTTAATCATGCTGGCCACATGACCCAGAAGCTGTATGCCAGCTCCTTTGGCCAGTAAAGCGAGATGGGCGCCACAACCCCAGAGTCGTTAGCAACTGGACCTAAAGGTCAGGGGTCCCTTTACCTTTTTTACCCCACTCTAGGCTATAAAGATCAAACCTCTCCATTCTGAAGGAAATCAGCCCTGAGTGCTCACTGGAAGGACAGATTGTGAAGCTGAGGCTCCAGTACTTTGGCCACCTCAAGAGAAGAGAAGACTCCCTGGAGAAGACCCTGATGTTGGGAAAGATGGAGGGCACAAGGAGAAGGGGGCGACAGAGGACGAGATGGTTGGATAGTGTTTTCGAGGTTACCAGCATGAGTCTGACCAAGCTGCGGGGGGCAGTGGAGGACAGGAGTGCCTGGCGTTCTCTGGTCCATGGGGTCACGAAGAGTCGGACACGACTAAACGACTAAACAACAACAACAAGGCTATAAATACTGTAAATAAACAAAGTTGTAGAAGTCTAATGAGAAGATTTGAAAACTTGCCCCAAGGGGATTTTGGTGAGTGCAGCTCACAGAGGATCAACTCTTCACAAATTGCAATTACCAGATTTGTGCAACCCCATAGAAGCTGGAGCCCAGGCACTCAATCGCGGGACACACCAATCTTCTTCCTCACCTTTGCGTTCAAAGCTTTCTTCTCTAAGGATGCACACCAAGGCCAGAAACTTGGTCACTTCTTTTAAATACAGCACGGTTGTGTTGTTGAGCTTGATGATGGCCATGGACTCCTTGTCGTAGGCACTGCCGCTCCCATCCTCCTTGAGCCTATGGTTGTTTGAGACAGAAGGGACTATTCAGGGCACATAATTAGCTAAGGACTTTGAGGCAGCATTTTAAAAGTAATTGAATACTGGACGGAGGCATTAAGCAGCAATGAGGATTGTGAGAATCTTGTGGACACCGTTTATCTTGAGTTCAGCAAAGCATTTAACAATGTACCAGGATATTCTGATGAAGAAGCTAGCTAAATGCAGGACTGAAGATTCACAGCTGAGGGATTCACAGCTGGTTGTAAAACTAGCCAAAAAGAAAATGCTCACCAACAGCTCCTCATCAAACTGGAGAGAAGTTTTGGAATGGGGTAGTGTAGGCCCCCACCCTGGGTCTGGTCCTCTCCACTGAATTAGATGGAGGGTGAAAGGAATTCTGATCAGATTTGCAAACTATACAAGACTGGGAGGACAGCTAACACCTCCAAAGGTCAGAAGAAAATTGAAAGCAACCTTGATAAAAGGGCCAAAACAAAATGAAGTTCAACAGGGGAGGGGGGGAGTTCCATATTTAGGCAAATAAGATGCATAGGTATGGGACTGGGGTGTGGGTGGGTGTGGAATAGTAGATTTAGCAATAGTACGGAAAAGAGTTGGAGCTGATTGTAAGATGCATAATGTGAATGGGCAGCATACAAAAGGTTTTCCTCATTATTTGGTACAAATGAATATATTAAAATGTCTCAGTATCATAAATACAGAAAAATATTTACACATGAATCCATCCAAACACCTTCCTACTTTACATCACTCGCTCAAAACAGACACTGCAATTTCTAGTACCCCTCCTTACTAGCAACAAAATCATACAGAAAATGTGTTTTAGTTTCACACCCAATATTCCAAGAGCCAGGGCTTCCTCAATGCTAGGTTTTCATTTTCTCATGACATTTGACAACGGATTTCCCTCTAAGCTACTTCAAGATTCTCTGAAATGCCAAAGAAGCACCACATGGTACTTACCCATATATACAAGAAACATCAATGACGACATCTATCATGTCGCAACAGAGCTCGTATGACTGCATATCAACAGGCGAACTATCCGTTGCAATATAGATCTTGCTGACGACATCAAAGAGAAAAGCTTTTTCAATACCAGAATTCTAAAAGAAGAAAAAACAAGTTAAAATAGTTGTCTAACATACTGAACTATTCCTCAGCCTACTGGCGACTCTTGTTTTACTTTTTTACTGAAGGCAGATGGTCAGACAGGAAGGGGCCTTTCATCGCCACTCTAAGAACGCAAGGAAGAAGAGCTCAGCTGCTGGATCAGGCCCAGCATCCTGTTCTCCACAGTGGTTAACTAGATGCCCCAAGGGGAAGCCCAAAGGCAAGAGCAGCAATACTCTTCCCAATTGAGACTCTCAGCAACTGCCTTCCAGAGGCAAACTACCTCCAATGGTAGAGGCAGAGCACAGACATCCAGAAATTTGTCTGATCTCCTTTCAAAGCCACCCAAGCAACCACCACTATCTCTTGCAGGAAATGAAGATGGTGGCCTCACATTAGCCAAACCTACCTCAAAGACACCACCACCAGTGTTTCAAATAGCACACTGTGCCAGTTGCAAAACTGACAGCCATACCACCAGTTTGGTTTTCAAACTGGTGGTAGTGATGGGGCAACTGCTGTCCATTTTGCAGTCTGAAATGAAGGCACCCGAAACAACTAAGCACGCTCAGAAGGTAATAAATAACTGGCTATCTTTTTATAAAGCGACAAGCAAGACTCTCTAGTAGTGGATTCTGCTTTAAGGAATGTCTTGTCCACATTTGCTGCCATCTCCGAAGATATCAGTCAACTATTTAGGAAAACGTCTGTGCACTTTAGGAGGCCTACTAAATCCCACCCCACCCCCCAAGCCTATTATGCTGCACAAGTGCTTGCTTTATTTCACTGGTGTTTTATTATACACATTGTGGGGGGATGTAAGTAGGTTGGATAAAAACTTGCTGATAACTACACACGTTTTTGAAGAAAAAGCCTTACTTCCAAGGGGTATGCCAGTTACTCATTATTTCTTAACCAAGTATGCCAGTTACTCATTATTTCTTAGCAATATGTCTTCCAAAGGAGAGCTTCTAAGCAAGTTCATACGCTTACCGGCCCAACTAAACATTACTGCAACGTTTAAAAACAAGTCATTGCATTCATTGCCTAATCTTCACTAAACGTTCCCAGGGCAGGGTAAAAAAACATGACAATTAAAGTACATGTACAACACCTACTTACTGATATAAAGATATTTAGCAGGTTTTCCAAAGTTGGCAACTGTGGAATGAGCTTCTGTACCACCTTGCTGAAGGCTTCAAATATAGAATGATCATAGATGCTGGTCAAATAAAAACTACAAAGCAGAACACTGTTATTAGCTATCAGAACAGTTCCAGGTATAATTAGCTGCTTTGGCATACTGAAAGCAAAACTGAAGCATCAAGGAGGCCCACACTGAACAGCTTCAAGTACATTTAACATACTCTGGAAATTCTTGTTTTTCTCTTTGTTCCCCTCAGTGATGAGATCATTGCTTCCAAAGATACCTTTCAACGTGAAGACTAATTTGCATCTCAAAGAAATCGTGAGGGGGGAGATAACAAAGAACAAAAGCAGTTTAAATATTTTTGCAGTCTCTCCTTATTGCACACAATAAGGAGCAACCCTTTTTCTAAACATTTCTCTTGAAATACAGAATATAATCAAGGGGCCAGACATGCCTCAGGGGGGAAGGAATGCTGCAGGGCCACTACTGGAAAGAGCCTTCCCCCCATAGGGACCAGTAGGAGGGCCTCATCTGCAGATCTCATGGCATGGATAGGTCTACACATGAGAGTGGGTATTCTCGTGGATATTTAGGGCCCAAGCCATCAAGGGCATTAAACCTAAGTGTGAGTACCATATTTAGGCCCAGAACAACATCTGCAGACAATGTTAACTGTTGTAAAATGGGAATTAGAGGTGCTTGACCCACTACCCTATCAGCACCCTAGCTAATACGTTTTGCACAAGTTGTAATTTCCATAATGTCTGGTTAAATTGAACGTACACTTTTTAAGAAGACGCCAACAATAAATCAACAGAGACTAATGATTTTTAAACACAACTATTCACAAAACCCACAAATGATTAGTAACATCTTGGAATACATATTCCTCCTTTTCGTATGGAAGAGAAAATACCTCTTCTAACATTATGCAAATGCCCCCCCCTTCAGAACTACCTCTTTATTCATGTGTAGATTAAGACTCATATTATAAGTCAAGTAACAGCTGACTCCTTCTTGACCAATAGACTCACTATTGGTCTTGGCCGCTCAGAGCCAGTATTTGCATGCAGGGAAAGTCCCTAATTCACTGAGGATTTGAGACCCATAGGCTACCCTCACTTGGTTTAGCCAGCCAGTTAAAAGTTGTTCCTGGGATGTGGCTGCTGTTGCATGCTAACAGCTTCTAGGGGCCACAGGTGAGAGCTGAGTGCAGGGTGAGAACCAAAGGTGGACAAACTACCCCAGAAGGAGCATGACATACACAGCTCCAGAGGTACTACCCCTCCCCTAACACCACATACACCCTGCATGTGCTGTAGAGGGAAGTGAGGGGCAGATGGGGCTCATCAACCTGGGAAGGTAGCCCATCTAGGAGAAGGGAAATTCTGATCTTAATCCTCCACTGCCTTGAGGGAGAAGAAAAGTCTAAGGAATAAAGCCTACATAAATCCAAAGTGGAGTTAGACGACACCTTGCAACTCTTGCACCCAAGCTGGTGCCAAACATCCTGTTCTGCTTTTCTTTGGACAACATCAGCAACATGGGTGGGGGGTCGGGGTTCTGTCATCTGTGCAGCCCACCACCTCCACACACACTGCCCAAGCTTGCACAGTGGTTTGACTTCATCCCCGTAGGCACACTTCATTGTCTCGAGACAAGCAAATACCAACAACAACAACTGATTGCTCAGGTGATGGTCCCAGCATTAAACAAGCCCTCGAAAATGCAGCTTCTCCAGATTTGGTCTCAAATGGGAGAAAATTGTGTCCAAATGAAGTCCACTTACCTAAGGTGAAGTTTTTCTAGCCCAGCATCGCCAAGATCATCATTGGCTCTCTGATGAATATCTCTCTGAGTTTCTATTTTATGATCATCTGACAAACCATCAACTTTATGAATAAAAACCTCAAAGTTCATTTCTGGATTAATTTTGTAAGCTTTTGAGACTGTAATGTGCAACCTGGTTAATGCTTCCATGTAGTCATCCTGTAAGCAAATAATATGCATTCTTCAGTCAGAATTAAATGTACAGGCCATACATTACTAAGAAACATAATGATGTCTGCTTGTTGATATTTACAATTTACAATTACTATAATAGAAACAGACCTTGTGAGAATCCCAAGGATAATTCAGAATCAAAATAGTTCTATTCTTGACCAGATCTCATCCCAAAGCCTAAAAATACTGTTACAGAAACTGATAAATTCAACCACAAACTGGTCTCTAAAAGCTGGATTGTTTGCTTGACACTGCCTAAATTACTCAGTAGTATTCCTATCTAATATGGTAATGCCTCTGCACAATGTCATTCCTACTGTTACCAGTATTTTAAAGGTTGTAATCTACTCTGAGCTGTGACCTGTTTAAAAGATAACAACAGACAGACTACAGCTACTTCAACACTTGATATTTATGTTCAGGATCATTGCTTGCAACATCCCCAATACATCCTCCCCACCACTCACAGAGCAACCGACTCTGCTCCCCAAAGTCAAGCTTCATAATGACCTGTGCATCAATAACATAGATGAGGGCTCCAGTTCCCCTGAAGATCATCTCATAATCGAACGTTGGATCAAAAAAATCCATTTGTCCAGGAAAATCCCATATTTGGAAGTTCACAAAGGAGCTATTTGAAATATCATCTTTATAGATTTTATTGGTACTCTCCAAGAATAAGGTTTCATTAGGAGACATTTTGTGGAACACCACCTGTTTGCAATAAAGAGAATACAACCATTATTTACTTTTTTGCTGTTTTACATTTCTACCCTTCCTTCCACTAAGGAACTCAATAATCCTTGTTCTCTCCTCCACCCATCCATTTTATCTCCAAAATAACGAAGCACAACTCCCCCCTCCTCAGTGAGGATCAGAACTGAGAACCTGAAGCTGCATCTTTCTCCCAAGTCTCTTGCCTGAACCGCCAACTATGATGCTACCTTGAGGAGGAGCCAGTAAAGAAATGTCAGACATCTTGATGTGGAATGACAGGTTGAATGGTGGCATGAAGAAATTAGAGATCTTGCTTATATCCCTGCAGGCTCCCTCCACCCGATTTGTCCCCCTGCCCTCCCCAATCATGAGTGATTATTATTGTTAATAATAATACACCCAATTATATCCCACCATTCTTCTAAAGATTTCAAGGTGGGGCATATGATTCCCCCTCCCCATTTTATCCCCACAACAACCCTGTGAAGTAGGTTGCGCTGAGTGACAATGGCTGGCCCCCCAAGATCACTCAGGGAGTTTGAACCCTGGTTTCCTCTCAGGTCCTAGTCGAAACCTAAACTTCGATCTCCTCCCTCGTCGCTATCCCGAAGCCCCCGCGATGCTCCGGACACGACCCCACGCCAGGGAGGAGGGGGCGGGAGGCCCTGCACACCTTCTGGATCGACGATTTCCCGCTGCGGCGCAGCCCCATAAGCAAGATCCGAGGCTGCTTGGAGGAGTCGCCGCCCGCTCCGCCGCCCGAGCCGAGCCCGCAGTTGCTGCCCCCGCCGCCTCCTACGCCGCCGCTCCCGCCAGGACCCCCGATGATTCCTCCGCCGCCGCCGCCCAGCTCGGCCCCGCCATCGATGTCCTCTTCGTCATCCTCCTCGTCGTCGTCGTCCTCCGCGCCGTAGCCGAAGTCCTTCGGGAAGGAATCCGCCGCCGCCGCCGCCGCCGCCCCGAGGCTCCCGCCGGGCAGAGCCCCCGCCGCTGGCTCCTCGACCGCACCAGGACCCGCCGCCGCCCCGAATTGCAGGGCCGCCATCACGAGCTGCCAAAGGCGCCCCCCACTCCGACAGCTCCTGAGCCCGCCCCCACCTCCCAACACCTCGCGCACCGATTGGCCTGCAGGAGCAAGAGGCATTCCCATTGGCCGAAAATGAGACGGCAGCGCGGCGCGTGACCGGAGGGGGGCGCGCGGGGGCCGAGCTTTCAGCTACCTGTCCGGTAAGGAAGGGGCGCCCTTTGATGACATCCGATGGCAGGCCTCGCCTCGCCCAATGGCGCGTCTTCTTCTTCTAGTCCCACCCCCACCTGGGATCCGCCTTCCGGGCGACTTCCTGGTTTTGTCAAGGGAGCAGAAACAGTGGCGGCCTTGCATTGTGTTGTGTCACCTGCGGCGGCAGCAGCAAATTCATCGACCGTTTAGGATGTCCTTGTTTCGGCGTCGCGAACCGCCCTGGAATCGCGCGGAAGCCTTGCGGCGGGGGGCGGCCTCCACCCATTCGAAAGTTCTCCTGAGAAAGTGCGCTACGGCCGTGGAAGCCAATAAACTGACACCCTCAAGCCCTCCCACTCCTTCCCCCTTTCCATGGACTCACTAAAACAGCATGACCGGGAATTTTCTATGGAGGAATAGCTGAAACTTCCAGCATCCCACTTGCGACCTTAATCTCATGGTCTCCTTGCACTGGGCTACAATTACTACATGTTGATTCTTTCACTGGCCAAAAAGAATTAAGATTACAGTTCTAAGCAGTCTTAATTGAGAATTGCAGGAGGATCTTGGGTTGCTGCTCCTGTTCTAAGGGAAGTTAGCTTCACCCTAGGAATATTAAGTGGCATTCAAGTCCAAGTCATTGGAAGTTTTTAAACAGAGGTTGAATGACTATTTGTCATGGTTGTTTGTTGAGATTCCTGCATTGCAGGGGGTTGGACTAGATAACCCTTGGGGTCTCTTCCAACCTGACAGTTCTATGACTCGCCACACCAATGTCTGTACCCTTATTTGTCTTTCATAAAAGCTTTCAACCCTCCAACAAAAAAAAATAGAAAGATTGCCCTGCTGTACAATGGATCCACTTTTAAACAGTGCTTTTCTATTTAATGTTCTCTATTTTTTCAAGACAAGGTATTGAAAGATAATAGTCACCATGTTGACAAAAGCATATGAAGGAGACTTATTACTGCAAGAGTCAGGAACACTAGATTTGTGTGCTTCAGGGTCTTTTATTCAAGTAATACAAAAGGATCTTATTCCCCACGCTTCTCTTCTTGAGGTGGTTCATACTGAGCAAGCTGCAAAGAGAAAAACCCTGATTAAGTCTCAGATCATTTTTGTTGTGTCAAAAAAGTATGCTATGGGTTGACACTCTTGTTAGTGTGAATACATTAGCAGTGCATAATAGTCCTTTGGCTTGCTTGCCAAACAAGTTACTAAGCTACCTTTATAAAGAAATTGTGATTTTAAAAGTATAGACCTGATTGACTTTTGTATCAGTTGCTAGATTTCAACAAGATGACAATAAAGATTACATTGTGAATAAGGGGACAATAAAGATGTACATTGGGAACAAGGGTGGAAGGAGACCAGCAGCACCTCTTATTTGCCAAGAAGCTGCTGCAGAGGTGGCACTGGGGAGGGCTGCCAAGAAGACAGTAGATCCAGCCTCCAAGGAGCATGGAGCAGCTATTAATGCTCTCACAGTGATGGTGGTGGCGGCAGCAACAAACAATGCCTTCCCTGGAGGCTGGATCTGCCCCTGTGGGTCCTGCTGCCTGAGATGGTCACTTCACCTTGCATTATGGGTGAGGTGGCCCTGGGTCAGCAGCAGGAAACTGCCTGGAGGAGCTCTGCACTCAATAAACACTGAACGCTTTACCTTTGCTTTTAGTTTCTTATTTTCTTCCAACATGGCTTCATACTTCTCTTTCATCTCTGCCACTTCCAAGCGAAGGGCTTCCACTTCAGGATTTTCTGGAGCAGTAGCTCCTAAATGATGTTTCATAAAGCTTTTAACCAAAAGTTAAGTTATTTGCTTGCTTGGATGATACTTCACTGTGCACCTGATGAGCTGCAGGCTGTGCTACTCACCAAATTCTAAACTATGCCAGTTAACTCAGGTGCTGCCATCTGTCGGCACATCTACTTTTGTTTTTAGGATTACAGCCCACCAAAGTCAGGATTACTCCTGAAAATAGTGAGTCATGCTGAGCTGAAAGGAGCCCTTTAGTGAGCCTCGTAATTGGGGCCACAGCACTTTATCCTATGAGAACCAGGGACTCAGGGCTAGCTCAGGGCTGTACTCAGCTGCTGTGGGAATCCATTTCCCTAGCTCGGCAGGGCTCCCCTCCCCCCCCCCCCATTATTCTCATCCCCATCAAGTAGGCCAGGCAAGTGAAGGATACTCCAAGGCACAACTGGGTTTCTCCGGTTCTTCATATAAGGCCACCAGGACTGCGGGAGGAGAAAAGAGAGAGAGGGAGGAAAGGAGAGAGGAGGCTGAGTGGCTCTCTCTGCCCCCTGGGAACATAGGCAACAGCTGCCTTATACTGAGCTAGACCACTCGTCCGTCTAGCACAGCATAGTCAGCACAGACTGGCAGTGGCAGCTCTCCAGCGTTTCAGGCAAGACTGGAGCTGGGACCTTCTGCATGCCAGGCAGGCGCTCTGCCTACTGAGCTCCGTCCCTGCCCTCCTCCTCCTCTTCGTCTTCCTCCTGCCCGGCTTACCTTTGGTGAGGCTGTCCATGACGCCGGACTTCTCCAGGTAGCGGCGGAACTGCTCCCTCTTGGAGTCGGCGGGCTGTAAGGGAGAGAATGAGGAAGTCAGGGGCTCGAGGGGGCTCCCGCGCTCCCTTGCCCGCCCCTCCTTCCATCTCTCCCTCCCTCCTTCCCCCTCCGCGGACTCCCCACCTTGTAATTCGCCATGGGGTCCGCCGCCTGAGCCGGAAGTCAGACTGCGCCTGCGCTCCGCACCCTTTGTAAGCGACGCGGCGTCCGCGCGTCGCCATGGAGATCGGCGCTCCTCTTGCCGACGCCTTCATAAACTTAGACGGGTAGACGTACACGCTCCACGTTCAGTGTGGCTCCGCTGCACCCTTCTCGCACGTTGTCCTGGAGGTGGCGCCCGCCACGGGAGAAAAAGGGTGTGTGGAGGCGAAGGTCGAACGCGGCCGAGGAGATCCCCTCTCCCCGCAACAGGGGAGAAGAAAGAGCAAGAGGGCACTCTATTTTTTCCTACCTCTATGGTTGTGCTGCCTCTCCCCGCAGATCCCGCCCCTCCCTGGAGGGGGAAGACGAAGGCCTCAAGGCGGCCCCGCCCTCCAGGAGCAGCGCTCAGACGCGGAGGTCCGTGGGCGCCCGCCTGTGGCTGCCCGCGCCGGCCGAGGCCTCCTTCCGGGGCGGGGGGAGTCCTGGGCCGCCGCTCCTGCCGCTCCTCCTCGCCTTGCCGCCGCCGCCGCCCTTGTAGGGAGCCGAGCCTCCCGGCTGACTCCCCTCGGCGGCGGCGGCGCGAGTCCGGCCTTGGCCGGGCTGGAAGCTCCCTTCCTGGGGGCTCTGCTGTCCCCGCTCGCTGCCGGTGCTGGAGGGCGGGGAGCCGGCCGTGCTCGGCGCCGCCGTGGCCGAGGAGACGGCGCTGCCCGAGTCCCCGCCGCTGCAGGAGCCGCGCCGGGCACCGTTGGCGGGCGGCGGCGAGCGGGACGAGGAAGAGGAGCCGGCCGTCGCCTGGGCTGCGGCGGCGCCGGGGCCGCTCTCCTTGGTGCTGCTGCTGCTGCTGCTGCTGCTCCGCGACGGGCTGCGAGGGCCGGGCGGCGGGTGGGCTTCATGGGCGGCGGCGGCGGGTGGGCCCTGGGCGAGGCGGTCGTCCGGGCGGGGTCCCCAGGGTGCGGGGTTTGGCTGCTGGCCCAGCAGGGCGGAGCGCGGGCTGCCCCCGAGGGCCGAGGACGAAGCGCCGTAGGAGCCCGCCCGGCAGCGCTTGCAGGCCAGGTGGGCGACTTCCAAGCCGTTGAGGGCCAGCGACACGACGGCGATGGCTTGCATGAAGAGCAGGAAGACGGTCTTCTCGGTGGGCCGGGAGACGAAGCAGTCGACCACGTTGGGGCACGGCTGCTGGCGGCACTGGTAGAGCGGCTCCAGCTGGAAGCCGTAGAGCATGTACTGGCCCATCATGAAGGCCACCTCCAGGGCAGAGCGCATCAGGATGTGGGCCAGGTAGGTGCACATCAGGGAGCCCCTCAAGGGCGCTTTGCTCAGACGCTTCTGCTCCAGCTGCCGCAGCTCCTTCTCCAGTCTCCGGCGATCCTCCGCCTTCTCTGGGGCTGTCGCCTCCAGCTCAGCCCTCACCTGGGCCTTCTTCTTCTGCCGCTCCTTCTCCAGGGTCCTCAGCCTGTACAAGGCGTGGCCCATGTAGACCAAGGAGGGCGAAGAGACAAAGATCACCTGCAGGACCCAGTACCTGATGAGGGAGATGGGAAAGGCCTGGTCATAGCAGACATTCCTGCAGCCGGGCTGCTCCGTGTTGCAAATGAAGTCTGCTTGCTCGTCGTCCCACACGTCTTCAGCCGCCACGCCAAGGACCAGCATCCGGAAGATGAAGAGGATGGTCAGCCAGATCTTGCCAATCGTGGTAGAGTGGATGTGGACTTCCTCCAAAATCCCACCCAGGAAATTCCAGTCTCCCATGGCTATGCTGCCATTCTGACCCTAGAAGCCAGAGCAGAAGAAGAAATGGAAAATGGTCGTGTTTGGTGGGCAAAGTTGTCCCTTATCAACCAATTCCAGATGAACCTCTTCTGTCTACTCTGAATGGTTGATACTCCAGTCAGCTCTAAATAAATAGGGTCTATAAAACGCAGGTGGCGCTGTGGGTTAAAGCCTCAGCGCCTAGGGCTTGCCGATCGAAAGGTCGGCGGTTCGAATCCCTGCGGCGGGGTGCGCTCCCGCTGCTCGGTCCCAGCGCCTGCCAACCTAACAGTTCGAAAGCACCTCCGGGTGCAAGTAGATAAATAGGGACCGCTTACCAGCGGGAAGGTAAACGGCGTTTCCGTGTGCGGCTCTGGCTCGCCAGAGCAGCGATGTCACGCTGGCCACGTGACCCGGAAGTGTCTCCGGACAGCGCTGGCCCCTGGCCTCTTAAGTGAGATGGGCGCACAACCCCAGAGTCTGTCAAGACTGGCCCGTACGGGCAGGGGTACCTTCACCTTCACCTTCATAAAAGGATAAACACATATACCCATCCATTTTCTTATACCATGCATATTTTTATACGCCACTATTGTGTCTCTTCTTACTTGCCTTTTCTTTAAAAATGAAAAAGGCCCAAATGTTGCAATGATCCCCTTGATAATTTTGGTTGCCTCTTTCCAACTGTATAAAATCCATTTTGAGATGAGCAACCAAAACTGTACACAGTATTTCAAGTGTGTTTGCACCACAGATTTGCATTACAACATGATATGGATAATTTATTTTCAATTCTTTCCTAATGATTCCAAACATGAAATTTATATTTTTCGCTGCTGCTGCACACTGAGTCAACATCTTTTTAATTGACTACGACTCCAGGGCTTTGTTCCTGGTTAGTCCCTGCCAGTTCAGGGCCCCACAGGCATATGTGCAGTTAGGAATTTTTTGCCCTGGTGTGTATCACTTTACATTTGTTTACATTGAATTTCATTTTCCATTTTACTGCCCATTCACCCAGTTTGGAAAAATTATTTTGGAGCTTCTTTACATCGACCCCGTCGAAACCGGGCCCCTTGGTTTACTGAGGAGCTCTGGAAAATGAAGCGGGATCTCAGACGGCTAGAGCGAGTATGGCGACGGACTCGTGACGGAGCCTCAAGAACATCTTATAGGACACTTATGAAAGCCTATGAGACGGCTATGAAAGCTGCTAAGAAATCTTACTTTGCAGCTTCCATTGCATCCGCTAGCTCTCGCCCGGCACAACTTTTTAGAATAATTAGGTCAATAACGTCCTTAGGAGGACAACCAAATTTAAGCACAAATTTGACCCACAGCTGTGAGGCATTCACGAGTTTTTTTGCGGAGAAAGTCCTGTTGCTCCGCCGTGACCTCCCTGCCAATTTAGATACAGTGACTGAACTGGAGGCCCCTCGACTGACTTCAGGTCCAGTGTTGGACCATTTCGATCGGATACTCCCTACTGATGTGGATAGATTCCTCCAAGTTGGTAGGCCCACCACCTGCCTCCTCGATCCGTGCCCGTCTTGGCTGATTAGGGAGTGTCCAGATGTTGTGCGGACCCCCCTGGTTGAAATTATCAATTTGTCCCTTGACACGGGGACATTCCCAGGGGAACTGAAGGAAGCAGTGGTGTGTCCACTCTTAAAAAAAAAAAAACTTCATTAGATCCCTTAGACCTATCCAATTACTGCCCAGTTTCAAATCTTCCATACCTGGGTAAGGTAATTGAGAGAGCGGTTGCTGAACAGCTTGGTAGGTTTCTGGAGGAAACATCGGCATTGGATCCATTTCAGTTTGGTTTCCGTCCTGGTTTTGGGACGGAGACGGCTCTGGTTGCCCTAACAGATGATCTCCGTAGACAACTGGATCGAGGCGGGTCAGGACTGCTGATCCTTTTAGATTTGTCAGCAGCCTTTGACATGGTCGATCATGATCTTCTGGACCACTGCCTCGCAGACGGGATACAGGGCATAGCCCGTAACTGGTTGTGCTCTTTTATCTCTGGTCGGCGACAGAGGGTGGCACTAGGGAGGGAAATGTCGTCGCGCCACTCCTTGGTGTGTGGAGTGCCGCAGGGCGCAATTCTCTCCCCAATGCTTTTTAACGTCTTTATGCGCCCCCTTGCCCAGATTATCCGGAGCTTTGGGCTGGGCTGTCACCAATATGCTGATGACACTCAGCTCTATCTGCTGATGTATGGCCACACCGACTCGACCCCGAACACACTGACCAGATGCTTGGAAGCTGTGGCTGGATGGTTTCGTGGGAGCCGATTGAAACTAAATCCTTCGAAGACAGAGGTCCTATGGCTAGGTAGGGGTGGCATGGGGATGAGGAACCAACTCCCTTCTCTTGCGGGGGCCCAATTAGTGCCATTGCCTTCCGTTAAGAGTTTGGGTGTAATCCTTGACGCTTCCCTTTCCATGGAGGCGCAGGTTACAGCAACAGCCAAGGCAACATTTTTCCACCTTCGCCGCATCAAGCAGTTGGTCCCTTACCTTTCCCGCCCCGACTTGGCCACAGTGATCCATGCGACGGTCATCTCCAGGCTTGACTACTGTAATTCGCTCTATGCGGGGCTGCCCTTGAAGCTGTCCCAGAAACTCCAGCGGGTACAGAATGCTGCAGCGAGGCTCCTCACGGGGTCTCTGCCAAGGGAGCATATTCACCCAGTGCTTTTCAAGCTGCACTGGCTCCCGGTGGAGTACAGGGTCAGATTTAAGGTGCTGCTTTTGACCTTTAAAGCCCTTCACAGCCTAGGACCCTCGTACCTAGGGGACCGCCTCTCCCGGTATGCCCCACAGAGAGCCTCAAGGTCCATAAATAGCAACACCCTAGTGGTCCCAGGCCCTAAGGAAGTTAGATTGGCTTCAACCAGAGCCAGGGCCTTTTCAACTCTGGCTCCGGCCTGGTGGAACGCTCTGCCTCATGAGACCAGGGCCCTGCAGGATCTGATTTCTTTCCGCAGGGCCTGTAAGACCCTTTGGCTTGGAGCCAATTTGATTCCCTCCCTCCCTCCCTCTCTCTCTCTCTCTTTTTTCTTTTCCTTCTCCTCCTGCGATGAGGCTACATTTTAATATTTTAATGTTCCATTATTTTAATGTATTTTATTTTTGTTTTTAAGTTGTAATCATTCTTCTTGTTTTTATTATTGTTTGTAAGCCGCTCTGAGCCCGGCCTTGGCTGGGGAGGGTATAAATAAAAAATTATTATTACATCCATTACTGTTTCTAACCACTCTGAATAATTGGGTATCATCGACAAACTTTGCTACCTCACTGTTCATCTCTAACACCAGGTGATTTAGGAACAAGTTAAAAAACTGTGGTCCCAATACTGATCTTTCGGGATGCTTTCTACATCCCTCCATTGGGAGCCTTAAAATTCCATTTTGAAAAGTAGAATACTTTGAGCCTCCAACTTTCTAACAAAGATTGAAATATATCTCTACTTGTACAAAAACTACATGAGTCTCTATCAATATCTTCAGTCATTTGCAAGAGGTAGTTGCATATAATGCACTATACATTAATTTGCATCTTGACCACAATTCAGATTTTCAGATTTTGCAAGCTTTGCTCCCTGGAAGAAGCTGGTGGCTTCTTGTATTTTGTTTCACTATTTTAATAGTGCACATACCTTTTCAGCTGAAAACAAATTCTGAAAGCCCAGTGGATTCTTGCAACTAGTTCACCTTCTGCATATTCCATAGGCATTACAAAACGGTACGGGTTTTTTTCTCTTCTTGGGAAAAAATGGAATGCGAGGACATAAATCAATCAGCCCTTTGCAGCCACAGTTGCTTTTCAAAATTTCATTAGAAGCAAAATGATAATCAAGCTGTAAAAGCAAAAACCCCAGAATTGAAGAGATCAACCCTTGTGCCTTTGTGCAGTTTATTTTTCTTCTTGGATTTTCTGGTCCATCACAATTGCCATAGGCAAAAGGAAATAATCATCCAGGCTATGTTCAAATAACTGACCTCCACTCCCAGTTCTGGATAACAGGCTGGCAGGCTGCATCTCTTACCACCTTATTGGTACCAAGGTTGGTGTGAGCCATGGCTCTTCTTTTTATTCCATATCCAGAAACAGGTAGCAAGAAACCCATAATCCACGTTAAGGCCATATATTAGGCCAACCGGCATGTCACAAAATTGTGCGCGATCCTATTGAGCTCTCCGGAACTCTTCATCACATGAGATGGTGAACAAAACAAGAGGCGGGAAACAGCTGGCAGGCACTGAAACCATGGGGTGGAGCCTGCATTTTGTCACAGGGTGGAAAGTGGGCAGGGGAAAGAGATGTTCGCATGAGGCTCTGCAGAGTTCATGTTGCCTTTGCTGTAGGAAAAAGGTTTCCCTGTGCCCTGCAGCAAAAGCTGTTGAATAATGATGGCTGGAATGGTATATAGAGAGGAAGATATTCTGGCAGGACCAAATGTGGGCCAAGGAGACCAGTTTCAAATATTATCTTCTCCAAATAACAAGGTGGGGGTGCATCTTGGACTCATCAAGGATTTTTGAATCTTTAAATAGTTGAACTGCTTTTACTGATAATTTCATAGTTTTGTTGTAAACTGCTTTAGGGTTTTTTGTTGTTTTTTTTGCAATCAAACTATATAAATTTTATGAAATAAATAAGTAGTGTGAGCATCTTCAGTTGAGCCCAAAAATGAACTGGCAGCCCTTTTGGACCAGTTGAAGTTTCCTAGTTGTCTTCAAGGGCAGCCATACATTACAGTAATCCAATCTGGAGGTAACCAGAGCATGGAGTATTGTGGCGAAGTCATCTCTGTCCGAAAGGAGCCATAGCTGGTGAACCAGCTGTAGATGGGAACCAGCACTCCTAGTCATCAAGGCAGTCTGCACTTTGAGGGACAATGTAGAATAATAATGTTTCTATAGTGCTTTAAAGTGTCTAAAAAACTCCACATGCTTCAAATCCTTCCAGTTCTCAGAAGATCTGAGCATTGGGGGGTGGAGAAAACTTTGTTCCAGGCCCAAAAGGCACTACATACTGCTGTAAGCCTGCAGCTGTGTTACCCTAAGCCCCTGGAAAGAAAGGGAAATTATGCTGTCTCTGTTTCTTTCCAGGCAGGTTCCCACAAAGTTACCTGGGAATAAAATGCAGTCTCAAACACACATACACCCATGCCCTGCCTGCAGCCTCTGGGAACAGTTTGTGTTTGCTGCATCACTGCGGGCACAGCAAGGAGTAGCCTGCAAAGGCAGATCAGCTGCTGGCTGATTTGTCCTTGGCTGCCTCTATCAGGTACCCCACTCACCTTCCACAGAAGAAAGGCCCATCACCTGAAAGGAACAACAAACCCCATTTGTTTTAATTGGGAGTGATTATTGATTAATAGGGTAATTAATTGAAGTACCAATTGATGTTGTGAAATTGATGTTCAATTCACAGCAGAAAACTCTGGGACCAAAGGAGTGGGGTTTTTTTACATTGGGTCTCAGGTGGGCTAGCCTGCCTGGTTCTTATGCAAGGTTTGCCTTCAGTGAAATGGGTTCTTGCCAATAGTTTACTTTGTTTAGAGCAGGCATCACCCCTCCAGCTGTTTTGGGACTACAATTCCCATCATCCCTGACCACTGGTCCTGTTAGCTAGGGATGATGGGAGTTGTAGCCCCAAAACAGCTGGAGGCCAAGTTTGGGGATGCCTGGTTTAGAGCATGCCAATAGAGTTAAGGGCTTAGTCCCATGAGACACCATGGCAGCCTCCTCAGAGGGTAGGCTCCTATACTGTACAAGGCTAGCCTAGCTTGGCAGACTTATCCCACCATTTATTGCTCGTTTCTTCACATGGCAGATAACTGAGGCAGTGTATTTTTTTTCACCCTCTGGAGTCCTCTCTCCTTGGAGCCTGTGCATTCTTTTCTTTGAAACAGGAGGCAAGCAATATGCATCTATGCAGCTTCTAAATGGGCAGGGCCCAAAGTGCAAGCAAGAAGGCTGTTGCTTTCTGGAAGAGAACAATAACTAAACACATTGCCAATATTTAAATCAGTTTGTTAGCTTGCTTCTTTTCACTGGTATTGAACAGTCCTGGGCGATCAGAATTAGACAGGCACACACACAATAATGGCATACAAAAATAATTAGCTGGTTTCCAATTACTAGCAAGCCATGAGCACCTGTATTTCCTCCCACCTTATTTATTTGCACAATTTAAGGAACATATTGCAGAGGACAAGCAAACAACCAGATGGAGAGAGCTCCCAGCAGTGGATCAATATGTTCTGGCACTGAGTAGCAATCAATCGGTCACGTCCGATTTCATAGTTAAATGAAACGAGGCCCCAGCACAGTCAAATCCTCTGTGCCAGCCTCTACTTCACCACAGGCCTTTCAGCAACTGATTTCTCCCGTTTTTTAAATGCAACTTCAGTAACTGAAGTTAGTCCATTGAATGACTCTCTTCCCCCACCCCATTCCTTGAATTACCTACTTCTATTATGTTTGCTGAATAATTCTACTGGATCTGGCCTCTCCTTGTTATTGCAGGAAACAGATGTTCCCTGTTTTAGTATCTGTGTTTGCAGAGAGTCAGGAACCACTTTTTGAGGTACGGTGAGGGACAGTCATAGCTCGGGGGTATGCAGAGGGCCCAGGTTCAGTCCCTAATACCTCCAGCCTGAGATTAACCTTACTGGCCAAGAACAGCTCAGGAGACAGAGCTGAATGCATTTTAAAAAGAACCTCAGGATAGTTGCTTCATGAAATGGCTGGCTGGGGCAAAGGGGTTACTCCCAAAGTCCTCAAGTGTCTTCTGAATAGCCCTGCAGGAACCCTGTTTGCTTAGAGTCTGCTGCCCTTTCCCTCCTGACTCTATAAAAGGACATGAGTCATTTATCCTTGCTCTGGCCAGGACCCCCTGACGGACAACTTGTAATTATCATATCCATTCCCCACATGAAAATGGCAGTGGCACAACCGCTGAGGCTATTCCTGCAAACAACCAATCTTCCAGAATGCATTTTGTAACACACCCAGTTTTCTTCCTAAATATGCACCAACTTATGCACAAGGAGTTAGCAAAATGTTCCAAAGTTTACCATTTTGTGCCTGCAATTCACAAAGAAAGCCTGGTTAAAAGAGCCTAGCTTATTCATTAGTTGCAAGATCCAACGGCAAAAAAGCTTTTCTTACCTAAAGTTGGCTTAACTTGCAGTGTTTTTATATTAAACTGGCTGTCTAAACATTGCAAGGAACACACAATGTAAAAGCCAGTGGATTAATCTTGACATTGGTTCAGTTAACTCAAGACCCCAACTACTTGTCGCCTCTAATCTCCTGCTACTTAGGGGGACAACAACTGAACCAGAACGAAGAACAGGACACCTCTCCTGTTGCTGGGAAGTTTTGGCAAGTAATTAGAATAATTTGAAGGCCGGGATTTTCCTCATTCAACAGCAGAGATTCTGTAACATTAACAGTTGTGAAGAAGGGGAATTTTGTTGTTCTCTAGTGCTGTTCTCTAGTGGGAACCTTAAAGTGTCAACAAAGCCACTATAATAACAGTGCAACCCCACCCCCAACCCAACAGAGTTGTTTCAGGAGGATACTGTGGTCAGTGGTATAGAAAACCACTGAAAGGCTGGGAAGAATCCACAGGGAAGAACTCGCCTACCCCCTCTCAAAAACCAATGAGAGCAACAGGAGCTTTTGCAGGCCTAAAGCCAAACTGAAATGGGTCTAAAAATCTGCTTCATCCCCACCCCACTGCCTTCCCTCAAAAATTCTATTTCTCTTGTATCTGTAGTCAGAACATGGCAGACTGGACAGAATCAGGCAAAACTGATCTCTTTGATCTCAAGGAGGAAAGACATGATCACATGCAGGAGCTCTTGTGTGCAGAGATCAACAAGCTCATATATGAACGAAATATCATCATATTGTGCATATGCTATGGCACAGCAAAATAATTCTAAACATAAGAAGTAATGAAAATGCTTGCAGTTTAATATTAAAATACAAAAAAAATATTTCCAGAGCATTGAAGTGCAACATTTGACTTTGGCAAGATAGTGATTAAAAAAACAAAAAACAATGAAAACCACTGTTGCAATGAAATATCACCCATAGAAAAGAAAATCACTTCATATTGTCCTTTAAAGCTTTGCATAGTCATTGTCAGGTGACGTGTTCTACTGGTTTGCTGGTGAAAAAAACACATTGAACAATACAGCAAACACTACAAAGGCCAAGTAAGCAACTATGCAGACCCAGAATCGAGGATCTTTAATGAAATTCTTATCAAAACAGCTGAATATGACATAGCCTATTGACATCCCAGCAAGGCCTCCGGCAATGTGGGCTACAAAGGAAACCTTAAGAGGAAAAACAAACACAGAGAGACACTTAGCAGGTGTTCCACTTTAGGATGGAGGATCAAGCAGCGATCATGACACAGAGGCTGCGAGTATAGTGCAAGGGAAAGTCAGAGCAGAATTGCCAGCAAGTGTCCAGAAGGACTTCAGCACAGTCTGTACTGTGGAAGGCGGGGGCTGCAAGCAGGAACAATGGCCCAAGTCAAGGACTTTGCAAGAAGAGCTTCCAAGAGCTCTAACAACCCTGCCAACGTGCAGCAGGCAGGAAAAACAAGGGGTTAACCCAGCACGTTATCCAGTGTAATAGGGCTCCCACCTTCTCTTCCCCCTTCCCCAAATCCATTCTGGAGGATTGGGAGAAACCCCAAGACATCATGGGGGGTCCGTTCCACCTGGCAAGGAGAAATGCTTGCACTGATGCAACAGGGGGATATTGAATTCCTACCGGCGAATCCACAAAAAAGGGGAACCGGCTGGAGACTGCAAGGGTGGGGCAGCAGGACCCCACAACAACTGCTAGAGGGACGCACCCACCTCAGAGTGAGCCACACATGCTCCGCACCCACCCCCTAGTGGAAACTGCTTTTGGTTGTCTTGGTTGCTGCTGGAAGCCAGGTCTCCCTTCCTAGGCAGCTTGTCTGACTCCAGCTACAGAAACCACCCCCCTACAATTGGGGACCCCCTTTCTGCTCTGCATGGACCAAGAGAACATGCTGATTTCCTTCCAACACATTGCCAGGCTGACTCAAGACCAATGGTCCCTTCCCACAGAGCATTCGGCCCTATCTTCATGTAGGAACCGTTCATGGACTCTCTTTCCACATGCAGCCACTTCTCTTCAGGCTTCCTCGCCCACCCACTTTCCTCTGCAACCTGCAGCATGCAAAGTGCCCCTCAGCTTCCTTTCAGTGTTATTTGAAGCTCCAACGCAGCCACTGAGCTGGACCCGCAGAACAGGCCTTTCTTCATTCTAACCCTGCGTAAGGTGCCAGAGAGGAAAAAGAGAGAGCAAGAAGGCCGCAGGTAAATCATACAGTCCCAAAGGCCAACAGCATGAAGAGCGGAAGGATTCAGCCCTTGAAGGAAGGAGGAGCATCTGGTGAAGGGAAATAAGAGAATGCCAAGTTAGTTTCCCAAAGCAGAAAGCTGAGAGAGCCCAATGAAACTCTGCTGCAGGAAACACGCTTACCTGAGGCGCAGAATTATCGGGAATAAATCTTCTGTACAAAGCAAATCCCACATCAGTTCCAACTAGGAAAACAAGACAAGTGGTCAGAAGAAAACTGGGCAAGGCCTCAAACACTTCTGAGCAGCCTCCCTGTCTGGGAACCACTGACAGGACAAGTAAGCACAAGGGCCACATTGACCCACTGGGTCAAGTCCTTAAGGGCCAAAATGTAGAAATGGGCACCACCATTTCTTAAAAAGGGGAAGGTCTGGGAAGGTCACAACAACCTTTCGGCCTCACAGAATCACAGCAGGGGCCCCCTAGGAATGGTAAGTAAATGAGTATTTTTTTAAAAAAACAAATTTGTGGGTGTAAAAAACTCCAAACCTTTGGCATCACAGTATCACCCATGGAAGCAGACATTGAAAGTAAATCTAAAACTAAATTTATAAAGAAGTTAAAAGGGACAAATTTGGGAGGCCATAAAAATACTTTGCTATCACAGCAAGGGTGGGGGTGGATGGGAGAAGATGGGTGGGGGGGGAATAAATTTGTGATTATGGCATCACAAGTGAGGAAGTACATAAGAGCAATCTTTTTATATATAAATGACAAATTTTGGAAGTTGGTAGTGGCGGTGAAGACCATTGTAGATATAAGAAGAGCCTGAATTGTATGGCTCAGTCGTAATTGCTACGCCTTAAAATGATTTTTACAACCAAGTTAAGCAAGGGTCACCTTCTTTGAAAAGAAAACAGTCCACCAGACTTTGTTCTGCTTCCAAACTGTGGATGATAACATTGAATTATTACTATTATTTTATGACTGTATTAAATTGTTTTCCATTAGACACTCTGCTTTTTTGGGATAAAAGGCATGATATTAAACAAATAAGGAGCTATGTAAATAAACTGTCACATAAAAGAAGAACTGTAGGTATGCCTGAGTGAGCACGGGACAGAAAAAGGAGGCTGGCTTAGTAAATGGGTTTACAGATAGACAGAGAGATTAAATCAGAATGGGACACATTAAAAAATACCTATGCTGAGTATGAAGAGTAATCTGACAACTCCAAACAGTGGAATCATTTCTCGGAAGTTCTGTAAAGAACAAAAACATTAAGAAAATTTTGAACAACCCCATACCTCTTAAGGGTGCTGTTGGATGGCCATCTGTCATGGCAGCTTCAGCTGAGATTCCTGCACTGCAGGGGGTTGGACTAGATGACCCCTAAGTCTCTTCCAACTCTTTGTTTCTATGATTCAGATGTTACCTCACCACCACCACCAAAACACATATTTTATAAAGGGGAGAGAAGGTATGGGACTCCTGTATCTTTGAAACATTTGGGTGAGTCTTAGAGATGGGTTCTGGAGGTATCTTACATTTTCATACAATCATATTATTGGAAGGGATTTTGAAGGTGATTTAGTCAAGTCCTCTGCTCAGGGCAGAGTCTGCAATGGGGGGTCTGCTACTACAAATGGCCCATCACCTCCTGGGACAGCCTCTTCATCAGTTGACAACCCGTTGCCATTCAGACATTTCTCCTGATTGCTCCCCTGCCATCTTTATCCCCCAAAGTTCTAGTCTCGTCCTCATGGAGCAAAAGAGAATGAGAGTCTCCTCCACCTTCTGCTTGATGGACCTTCAAATTGTTTGAGAGCTGCTCTCCTTAATCTTCCCTTTTCCAGGTTAAACACGTCCAGCTCTTTCAACTGTTCCTTGCAGGGCTTTGGTTTGTGGAACTAAGTGCCTAAAATAATTGTTTCTCCATAGAGCAAAGAGAGTTAGGATTAAGCTTCGCACCCACAACAATACAGGTATATTCTACCTTTGAGTAGTTATATCTTTACTGATACCAACCCCAATTGCAAACAACTTCACTTGAATCCTGAGCAACCTCCTTACCACTAGAATATTCATGAAGTATCCTCCTATGAGAGCATAGACTCCTCCTGATGCTCCGACCAGGCCCTGGAGAGGATCACAGACTGAGCTTGCCAAGGAACCTGCAGCAATGGTGGGGAGAAGAGGATTGTGGCAGGTTAATTACTGTATTGGCCCAAATATAAACCACACCTTTAAATTTTTTTTTTGGGGGGGGGGAGAAAAAAAGACAATATCCAAATATAAGCTGCTCCCTTAAAATTGGGCTATAGGCTGAAAATTGCTGTGGTTGGTAGAATTGTAACTCCAGCCAATTTAAGCCTTTGATCTTGCAAGCCCTCAAAAGTTACAGTACAATCGCTAAAATCGCAAATCGCTATTCAATTGCTACAATTCCGCAGGCATTCACACCTGTAAATGGCAAATGAACAGTCTCAAGCTCGCAAATTGGCAAGAAAACATTTTTTTGTTCCATTTTACCGTATGTCTGTTTCAGCAGCGCTATTGTAAAAGCCAATTTTTATAAGGTCGCAAATTTAAGCTGCACTTTAACTTTTCACTGTCGGAATTTGGGGGAAAAGTGAGGCTTATATTCAGACCAATATGGTAAAGCTTCCCATAGAAAGAGGCATGACTGTGCTGCCTGTTTTCCAATCTCTTCTCTTCCTACTCACCTGCAAGCACTCCTGCAATATAGACCAACCCAACTCTGTGACCTTTGTGAACCAGTTCTAGGGGGATCCCCAAGAGAAGCTGCAGAAAGAGGTTTCCTAAGATATGTTCAATGCTGCAGAGGAAAAGAGCACAGGGAGAAGACGAAGCAGCACTTATGTTTATATTGATTAAGACAAAAACAAAATCTGCATTCAAGTGCTGGAGATAGATAGATAGATAGATAAATTTATTGTCATTGTCCGTATATACACAGTATACACAACAACGAAAATCAAACACCCAAGACCGGATTCACATACACATTTGCACGTATCTCCAACACTCTCATCCTATTCAGACATAATCTATTAAAACATACATAATCCAGAATATAACACAACCTATTAGAAGCATAGCATAACCTAAAACCTATCTCATTCCTTACTACTCACTGCTTGCTATTTCTTACAACTGGCCCTGAGATCATTGTTTAGTGCAATCAGAGCTCTTGGATAGAAACTATTCAGAAGGCGTGTAGTTCGTGTTTTCATTGTCCTATATCTTCTGCCCGAAGGCAACAGTTCAAAGAGGTTGTGAGCAGGATGGGTGGGATCTCTCAGGATATTGTGTGACTTCTTCAAGCTGCGAGACGTGAAGATCTCATCCAGGGTTGGTAGTTGGAGCCCAATAACATTCTGGGCAATTTTAATTATTCTCTGTAAGGCTTTTTTATCCATTTCAGAGCTGCTCCCATACCACTAACTACAGGTGCTGACACACATAGGCCACTTACTACTCTCTTAGCCCTGGGCCATAAGGCGGTTTAGATCCAGATTGAAACTGAGACAAGGTCTCCAGCAAAGGAAAGACTTTGGGGACCCTGCTTCTTTGTGGGGCACTCAACAAGTCACCCACTCAGTCACTTGTGCCAGAGAGCCAACATGGCTGTGGTTGAATAGGTGCTGCTCTAAAGGCCAAGCCTCACGAAACTGAAAATCTTAATCACATCATAGAAGGTGCACTGCTGTCTTGAGGCTTAGCCAGAAAATCACCGTTTTAGAAGAAGGGGGTGACCACCAAAGAATAATCCATAACTCATCCCAGCTTCATTGAGGGGGAGACACTCATATAGCTTAACAAGTCTGGGATGATTCAGGTAGGTAGCCGTGTTGGTCTGACACAGTCAAAATAAAAAAATAAAAGACCATCTTTTAGAGACCAT
Organism: Podarcis cretensis; assembly: GCF_951804945.1. Lineage (NCBI taxonomy): Eukaryota > Metazoa > Chordata > Lepidosauria > Squamata > Lacertidae > Podarcis > Podarcis cretensis. The sequence continues at coordinate 37,415,067 of NC_137177.1, forward strand.
CTAAGACCATCTAAGGGACGCAGGTGGCGCTGTGGGTTAAAGCCTCAGCGCCTAGGGCTTGCCGATCGAAAGGTCGGCGGTTCGAATCCCTGCGGCGGGGTGCGCTCCCGCTGCTCGGTCCCAGCGCCTGCCAACCTAGCAGTTCGAAAGCACCTCCGGGTGCAAGTAGATAAATAGGGACCACTTACTGGTGGGAAGGTAAATGGCGTTTCCGTGTGCGGCTCTGGCTCGCCAGAGCAGCGATGTCACGCTGGCCACGTGACCCGGAAGTGTCTCCGGACAGCGCTGGCCCCTGGCCTCTTAAGTGAGATGGGCGCACAACCCCAGAGTCTGTCAAGACTGGCCCGTACGGGCAGGGGTACCTTTACCTTTACCTTTAAGTTTGTTCTGGGTATAAGCTTTTGTGTACATGCACACTTCTTCAGATACACTTCTTCAGAACTATATTCGTTCCAGAGGTCCATTCTTAACCTGAAACTGTTCTTAACCTGAAGCACCACTTTAGCTAATGGAGCCTCCCACTGCCGCCGTGCCGCCGGAGCACAATTTCTGTTCTCACCCTGAAGCAAAGTTCTTAACCCGAGGTAATATTTCTGGGTTAGCGGAGTCTGTAACCTGAAGCGTATGTAACCTGAAGCGTCTGTAACCCGAGGTACCACTGTACCCAGAACAAACTTAGATGGTCTCTAAGGCGCTACTGGATTTTTTTATTATTATTTAATTATTTATTAGGTCTGGGATGCACATTCCAATCCAAACTCTTTGAGATGGGAATCATTTCTTAACTCCAGGAGGTTAAAAGCCTGTTAGTTTCCGTTGCGCTTTCCAAAGTTAACCCAGGCATTGATCCCATAGACCAGGATTTTTGTTTTATTTTAAACAGGCCAAGTCTTCTTCCCATCAATCAATGCAACGGGTTGCTTACCCAGCATGCACCAGCATGTAAGACAAGAATCTCCAGGCTTCCTTCCTTTTGTCAGGCCTGTAAATGAAAGGACTGTTCTGGTTGCTTTCCCAGTCTAGGGTGAGCCACTGACTCTGGGGCTTTGAAACTGCGTAATAAATGAACACGGCCACCTAGAAAGAAACACACAGAGAGTTGCAGTCGGACTCAGACTGGCTCAGGGAAACAACGAAAGGGCAGAGCAGCTATTGCTGCCACCTATCTCTCGCCCATATCTCAGAGTCGCCAGAACCTGGTGCATCTGAAAGTTTAGGAGCACAGGAAGTCTGCACCGAGGGCAAAAGGATAGAGGAGTCTTCCTTTATTTATTGCCTCTTTAATTATTTTTATTGATTTGTTACAAAAAGAAAAGTGCAAACCTAACAAAAAGAAAGAAAACAAAGAATAAAAAAATGTAACCCATGAAGCACCACAGCCTGTAAGGACAAAAGTCCAATCATCCAGCTCAGCTCCAAAGGGATAATGAAGTGTTAACTCATGCAAATATTCCCTTTGCAAATATTAAATGTTTATAAAAATAAAAGTATTCTTCACCTGTGAGTTTCATTATTATTTGGAATAAATGTTCTATGTTGTCTTAACGGAGCCAGACATTTGCATAGACTAGTGGCACTGTGTGACCACATGCCTCAATATTTGTTCTCCTTTATGGCAGGCTCAGCGGCAGCGCACTTGCTGCACATGCATTGGGAACCTGGTTCAATCCCCAGAGAGGGATAGGGAAAAACTCCCCGTCTGAACCCCTGGAGAGCCACTGCTGCCAGTCAGTGCAGGTACTACTGAGCTAGATGGGACTATCATTATTTGGTATAAGGCAACTGCTGCCAGTGTTCTCCTATGAAATCTCTGAGTATGTGTTTCAAAGGAGCCTTGCTAAGCAGCCTTAGACAATATAACATTTCTATACACACACAATACTTTCTGTGGACCAGAGGAACCCTGGCGGTCATGATTTCTGAGCTCTTTTCCAAAGCAGACTGGAAAGAACCCTGCAATCCCTCAGCAGCAGTAGCTTTTCAGATGGGTATGTGTCTTTTCAGACCCTCATTGGACCATTTCTAGTTTAAATACAGTCACACAATTCATCCAAAGTCATGCAAAGCAAAATGTTTACTCCCCATTTAGAGGCAGTAGTATTTCTATTGTCAATTAACTGACACTTAACTTGAAATGAACTTCATATGCTCAGAAAAGAGCATGTAAATATGCACATAGGAAGAAAGTAAGAATCCCTGCACACAGAATAGTAGCAGTCATTTTTACTGAGGAGGATGGACTGCTTTTCCTTGACACACTAGCTTTTCCCTGCGCAAGGTTCCTGACAAGGCAAAGAATTCATTTCAGCCATTCCACCCTTGCATTCTGAAATCATATAATCCCATGAAGGCTGCACCATGGCATGGGGTTTTTTTGTTGTTTTTTTTTAAAATGACAGCTAGGTGGAGCCCCAAGTAACTGAATAGGAACACTTTACTCATGGAGGCAAATGAGACCACAGATTCAAACTGTCACACGCACAGGGAAGAGGGCATCCTGGACTATTACATTGTCTGTCATCCTAAATTGTGAAAAATATGTTGGGATTTTAGGCGGGCGTCGGGTAGTAAGGAAGAGTTTTGAACATTTCCTGGGAGAGCTCTCTACCTCAGCCACGCTGATGCCCAGGATGAAGATGGGTGGCGGGATGCAGTTGGCTCTCTCCAGATAGGTGGCCCGGGAATCCTCCGGGAGCATCCACTTGGACACCGTGTTGTGGAGGCTATCGCAGCTCAGGCAGGCCGCACGGTTCCGACCTTCCTCCTCGCCCTCCTGGGACCGGGTTGCCCGCTCCTCCTCGGCGCTCAGCCTCTCCAGCTCCATCGCGCCCGCCGCAGCCTGCTCCTGCCGAACAAGGAAGAAGAGGCGGGTATCGTCAGGGAAGCCCCGGCTCTCCGCCAGCAGCCTCGCCCTACGCAGCCCAACCCCAAGCCCGCCCCGTCCAAATCACGGATCGGCGCTGGGCTCGCAGAGCGCGCCGTGGCCAGAGCGCACGGGGCTGCGCGCCGCCAGGCTGCGGGAACGGCGAGCGCGGGGACCCCGTCGGAAGCAGTCACCTCCGCCTCTCGCAGAAGCCCGGGGCGTGGCTGTCTGATCGCCCACCGCCGCTGCCGTCGCGAAGGAAGGGCGCGCGGCTGGCGGGATCCCCCAGAGGGCGCTCCGAGGCTGGACGGAAGGTGTCTCCGGAGGAGGCGGGCAGGGCAGCAGTCCACCACCACCGGCGGCGGCCCCGACGAGCGCCCACCTGGAGTCGGGCGCGGTGCGGAAGCAGCACGAAGGGGCGGGCCGCGAAGGCGGAGAGGAAGCAGCCGCGCTCGCTCGCCCTCGAAGCCGAGGAGTCGCGATCGGGGCCAGGCGGAGCGAAGGCAGGCAGGCGAAGCGGGCTCCGCCCTAGGGGGTTCCAGCCAGGCAGAAAGGGAGCGTCTGCGAGTCCCTCCCTAGGGAAGTTAGACGGGTTTCCTCCTTACAGTCCTTCCGCCCGCAGGTGAAGACAAGCTTTGGGGAACTGACTGGTGGTGGTGCCCTGCTATTTTTGTTGTGATTGGGCTTGTCCCCGCCCCACCGCCCGTTTTAAGCACTTCTTGCTTTATCTGTAAGCTGCTTCGAGTCCCTGCTTGGGGGGAAAAGTGGGGCATAAATAAATATTACTATAGCACACTGGGGTGGGAGTCGTGAATCATGGCGCAAGGCAGGGACCCTCTGGGTATTTAGATAGAAGGAATGACAAACGGCAACAGCAGCAGCAACAAAAGTGCGTATCAGTACCTTTATATTATCAACATGCAGGGCTGCCACTGATCTTTATGGACTTATGGATTTTTACAGTGGGTTCCCTCTAAAGTGACTCAAATCACAGATCACATCATTACAATGAATTGCAGCTCAGAAGCCATGGATCCCGCAATGTGTCGTGTCACGTGTCATGGACGCTCAGAAATTTTATACGGGATACTCCTGGAAGTCATCATGCGCACAAACTGAGCAATAAAACCCATTACATGGTGCTGCCATAGTGCAAAAGAGTGAATCCAGATCATGGATCCTCTGGAATTTTTATAGGGAAATCCTACAAAACAACTGTCCACTCCTTAACACACCTAGATCAGAATATTGCAGCACAAAACCCCACCACAGATTTAGGGATTCACTGCCCTGCAAAACATAAATCCAAGCCATAGATCCTTGTGAATTTATGTGATTTTTACATGTTTTCCCCCCAAACCATGATGAAATCAGAGATTCTATCCACATACTAAACAGCTGCTATGGAGCAGAGAACTATGGGAGGTATCTACTGTAGTAATAAGTACGTAGCTTGTTTCAGTAATGGAAGGATTTATTCTGAGGCAACTGAACTTCCACCCCTTTTCCCCCTGAATCTGTTTGAAGGCTCCCCACCCTCTGGAACAGAACTAGGATAGGCATGCTGCAAAGGGATGAGGAATGAAAGGGAGAAATTCTATTGCTTAAGTGTGAATCCTTGCACTAATGGAACCGCTTTGAGGTTTTTTCTACAAGTGGCATATAAATTTTATGAAATAAAAAAATGCACTCACTGAGTAGCTCATTTGCAATTGAGTTAAAATTTCCTTTCCCTTCTCATTTTCTCTGTATTCAATTCCAGATTTTGGGCAGGCAGTTAATGTAACAAAAAAATTCAAAAATGGTGTATTTTAAACTCATTGGGCATTACTCAGTGCAAATTAAAATATTTAGGCACATATATATTCAGAAATATGAAGTTTATTTTGAAACAACAATAAACCTGTTTGGCAAAACATTAATAAATAGGTGGAAATGAGAGAATTATACTATATTGGACATTTTGGCTATTACTAAAACGATCATTCTTCCTAAATTAACAGATCCCCCTTGCTGCTACACGCAAGAGGTAAGGCATGTCAACTTACAGAATCACTTCTATGACAACAAATAATGGGTACCAGATTGCCCCTCAAGGAGGGATTTTTACTTTGCTTCAGCATTCATCAAAGAAAGCAAGAATGCCCTCTAGTGAGCATTTACAACAGCACAACTCATCAGCATCCTTAAAAGAACCAAGGGACCATTCAGGACACACTTATGGATGTGACCTGCCCTTGTCTAACTCACAATATCAGTAAAAGAATCAGAGAATCCTGGAGTTAAAAGCAACCAGCAGCCCTCCTGCCCCTCCACACTCCCAAATTCTTATCAGGATGGTCCCCCATCCCTGCAGAGCTAATTTGAGGGTAAAGGGAGAGGAGGGGAAAGTACCTCTTCTCCCTTGTCCTCCTGGTCCATAACCCTCGTCTGAGGGTTAGGGTTCTTTAAACCATACTGCAACCATTCTGAAGCCTGGGGTCTTCTCATCTGAGATTCCCAACCTTCACATTTCATTACACATTTTCATAGGGGTGTTTTAGTGTTTGGGAGGAAGGGCAGGATAAAGATGGCGCAAGCAATGGAAGTCTATTATGCACCCACAGAGTCATTCCCACTTCGCAAATAGAAAGGGAATGGGGAAGAGAAGGGCGTGTAAATTCTTGTTAAGTTTTAACAAGAATGCTCATCATTTTCCCAGCTTCCTTATGTTCTGCAACAGGGCTAGAACCATGTTGTTTTTCTAAAACTTTTGCTCAAGCTACTAAATTCCTGCATTAGAAGTTACAGTTTTATGTTCTGAGCTTTGCTTTCCAGACCTCCCTGGTCATAAAAACTGCTGAAAGGGAAATTGTCAGAGCGACAGTCTGCAACCTTCATTAATTTAATGTTGGCTGGAAAGAAATCAGCACTTTGACATCTCCTTCCCAAGGCATCAGACAAGCTTTCACACATGGTTAAGCAAGGGGGAAAGGATTTTTTTTAATTCCAAAAAGTAATAAATGCAAATGCTATCAAACAACAGTTGCGTAACCTGTACATCTGCTAGGCAGGGGAAGTTTGCTTCAAAAGCCCAGGCAGGGCAAGAACAGAAGGCAACCTGTGCTGTTGGGAGGAAGAGAGCGGGGGAGGGCCTAGTTCTTTGTAAGGAAAATGGCAAGCATCAGCCTTCCCCCCAGCTTGGTGCCCTCCAGCTGTTTTGGACTACAACTCCCATCATCCCCGACCATCAGTTATGCTGGCTGGGGCTGATGGAAGTTGCAGACCAAAGCAACAGGAGACACATCAACAGACATAATCTTCCTCAGAGGCTGTCTCCATGCTAACAATCTCCTGACTAACACTGCAAGAGTCTCAGGAATTGGTGCTACTCTGGGGGACGGAGAAGACTCAGTTTATGGTCAGCACGTCACTCTGGATCTCGTGGCTCAGCTGGGTTTGGAGATCGCTCAGTTTCTTCTTCAAGCCAGACAATGCAGAGAGGACGATGGTCTCAGGACGCAGGGAGCCACAGGACTCTACGTTGTAGTAAAACCTGAGAGGATAAAGAGGCCAGAGAGGTTTTCAGAGAGAGATGCTCTTTGCTCAAGCCCCAGCACACAGTAAGGAAAACTCAAGAGAACTATCTTCATGACACTGCTTATTAAAAGGATGCACTGTAACTCAGTTGTTTGTGAATGTCTAAAAGTGCTTCAGTTTTCCATGGAGGCTGAGGACACTCACCAGGGAAGAAATGCTCTGGATTATGCTGGGAATGTATACACAGACCACTAGTCCCAGCTCAACATAGTCCAAAATAGACTGGAAGCAGCTCTCCAGGATTTAAGATAAAGGACATTCCAAGTCCTAGCTAGGGGTGAACCTGGGACCTTTTGCATGCTAATTAGGTTCTCCACCACTGAGCTATGGCTATAACACAATATTCAACATACAGATCATAGAAATATGTAGAGAAAGTGGATAGAGAAAAACTTTACTCCCTCTCTTGTAACAACAGAACTTGGGGACATCCAACAAAGCCGAATTTTGGGAAGATTCAGGATAGAAGGAAATACTTCTTCACACAGCGCTTACTTAAACTGGAATTTGCTGTTACAAGATGGTGGGGGGCAAAATAAAGTCACACATACACACATCCCGGCACTGGTAAGATATCAAACTCCTCACCTCTCTGGCTTTCCATTGGGATCATATGGAGCCTGGGCTTCATCTTCATCAATTTCAGAGTATTCACTCTTTGGCCTAGAATAGAGACACAACATTTCCAGAAATTTTGAATCCATAGGGAGAAAACAAATTACCCCTCATCCCATAAATATTTGGGGGGGGGGAATGCAATACTCAATTTGTTCAGCACATTTTACAGATTTTATTGATTTAACCTTGCATTTATCTCTCACCTTGATTGCAAACAGAAAATGACAGATCAGGGCAACCAGCAGGACAGCCCCCCACCCCCATTTTGGGGCATCTTTGTGTGAATGTGTAAAAATTTAATCCACAGGGCTTGCCAATCTCTGTTCCTTCCGCATAATGTTAGATGTAAAGTTCGCAATATACCCTAAACAGTTTGCTTTCATTTGAACTAGAGATACAGTGGGGTGGAAGAGTTTGATTTGTGTTTTAACATGAACTTGTTACTGCCTACAACAGTTTGAGAACTGAATCACGAAAAAAAATTGCACCTCTCCAAATTTTGTGATGCAGTTCTTGAACCAAAATCCATGTACAGTAATGCATTTATTAGCATAAAGTGTGCAGAAAAATGCACATTAGTACAGTGGTCCCTAAACTTCCCCCACCCCCTCACAGACAACTTGAAAACTGCTGAAGGTCTTGGCAGACCACTCAATGATCTTCCTGCCTGTTTTAGCAATTGTAATGTGCTGCGCCAGATAATGTATGATATTTAATTGTATCTTTACAAACACTTTATGAACCACCTGAATGAGGTGGTCCCAGTTTGAGAAACTGGCACATAGCCTGGGAAAAGATGTGAAATAGATGTTAAAATGCTGGCGAACATTCTTCAGAACTTTTTTTTAATAAACAATGTAGAAATCTGGTCAACTGAATTTAAGAGTGGAAAAACGAGAAATAGAAGTTGACAACTTTGTGTCTTCCCCACTTGAACCACCTCTTTATGGAAACCCACCATTCCTCTGGTTTTGGGTAGACAGTGTGTCGCAGGGCGTTATCTGGGTCGTACTCAAAGGCCACTCCTGCTGTGGGGTTCCACTTGGCGTGCTCCTTGCCAAACCCCTTCTTGGCATACGCTCGCAGCCTCAGCTCCTGGCCTTTCCGTAACTTGACAATGAGGATGTCTAGAAGAAGAACACACACAGAGATACACTGGTGAAGAGGTGTAAAACAGCTGTGATGCTTTGTACCTTCAAAATCACCTCTCACCAGAAGCCCAAACGGGGGTGTATTATCATGGGGCTGCTGGGGCAGGGATCTTGGCATCTAGTTCAAGGACACTCCCTCAATACCAACAGTTGTGCTGCTCACACAAAGGTGGGCAGGGACCAACATGGACCATCTCTCATCCCATGTTGAGTAACGTGTATTAATGCCTATAGAGCCCTTGGGCCTCAAAGGGTATGTTATTGGATACAATTCAGGAAGAATTAAACAAAGAAGTCTAGTTTGATCAGAGAATCCAGCTCTGTTCAGGCATGATTCCTGGACAGGGTATCCCATCTTCATGTTTCCCATCTCATATATGTGCATATGGATGCTGGGAATGGAGCTCCCCCACCTTACACATGTTGCTTCTCATGTAACAGACCTTCTCTTAAACTGAGTTTTCCATAATGGGCAGATGAATATGACTAAAGAAAACAAACACAACAGATGAAGATGTCTAAAGAAAACATACACAATTGTACCTGCAACCCTTTGGGAGGCTAGGGGCTCAATCCTGCCATCTAAAGACAACTCTCACCAGAAGCCAAAATATGGGTGCATTGTGGTGAACTTCTGATAGGTATCCATACATATTACACAGCCTGGTAAAGCATCAGTTGCATCAAATGATGGCTCCTCCATAGAGATAAAATACAATCACATGGCTAACTCTGCCTGTAGATTGCCTTTGGCTTGGGTACCTACCATCCTGTTCAACATAGTCATTAGGGTCATTATCTCTGCTCCTGGACGTCACCTGTGTGGAGCCAAGAGAGAAGAGATCACAGGAAGACAGTTTGCATCTTCTGAATTTAAAAACTGAGTTCCTCACTTAAACACAAGTTGGATCAGAATACCACTTGATCCCAATCTGCTTTTCTCCCACCCTGACTTAGGAGCATAGGAAGCTTCCTTATAATGAGGGAGACTATTGGTCACTCTAACTCAATATTGTCTACACTGACTGGCAGCAGCTCTCCAGGCTTTCAGACCTCTCCAGGGTTCTTTCCTAGCCCTACCTAGAGATACCGCTGGGGGTTGAACCAGGGGCCTTCTGCAAGCAAAGCAGGTGCTCTACCACTGAGTTACAGCCCTGGTGTATAAGGCATCAGGCGTCATATATATGCAGGTCCTGCTGTCCACCTGCTCTGCAAAAACTCACTTATCTGCACATAAAGAATTATGCCCAAAGCTCACTAAAAACAGCAGATTCAGATATCTGAACACCGGGAGTTTGCTTGCTTCCTTATTTCCTTGCATATTTGTGCTTTGCTGGTGGGTGGCAGCCATTTTGGGGTAGAAACCATGCAGGCAGGCAGGGAGGGAGGAAGTAAGCAAGATCAAATGAATCAGAAAGCAGGAGACATTGGACAAATCAGTTTTTTTTCCTTTGTTGGTTGGCTGCAGCCATTTCAGGAAGAAACCATTGAAAAATGGAGAGAGATTGGAAAAAATCCAGATTAGAAATATTGACATAGGAAATAATGGAAATCATGGGCTAGTTGTGCAAATAGCCTCCAAATGAATGGAAACAGCATGTACAGTATTTGGGGGTACCTTTGAGGCATTGTCCTCTCTTATTCCTGCACTGGAGCTGTCCTACATTTCTTCACTTTTATTTGTACAAAAAATATAATTAAGAGACTTTGCAGAGATAGAGCAGGACTGACCGGTATAACTCGGGGGTTGTTGGAGATGAGGTCACGTGATGTGACATGGCGGGTCTGGTCTTCATTGCATCGGACATCGAGCGTGAACTCCACCGAGCACTCAGGACAAAATTCATCACAGGTGCAATCCTGAAGGGATGGGAAGAAAAGCAGGACAGGATGGTCCAACTGCAACTTGAAACATCTCCCATTAAATCAGTGATGCTGCTGCTCTCCCACCCCAAAAACTAGAACACAGGACCCTGAAGTGGATCAGAGCCAACGGCCCATCTAGTCCAGCATCGTATTCCTACTATGGCTGACCAGATGTTTATGGGAAGATGCAAGCTGCCCAAGAAGGCAACAGACCTCTCTTGTTCACGATTCCCAGAAAATGATCATTCAGCAAAATGGGAAATGGGCAGAACCATGTGCACCAGTTTCCTTGCAGGAAAGTTGGGATGTAAATGTACTACTAATAATAAGAAAAATGGCGTGGAAATGAACTGTCAGATATAATGATTGCTTGACACAACATGGTCTAATTTCTCCACAAACTAATCAACCAATGGCCAAGATAATCTAATCTTGCTGCAAATTTTGTGCAAGCAAATCAGAATGACTGTTTGATATACTAGTTGTCTGCAAGTAAGCAAGGAATTACAAACAAGACACTCCTGGATCCTTTCTGGCTTCCTGAAGGATACTATGCTCCGGTGGCCAACACAGGAGCAAAAGAGATGTGAAGGAAGTGGTCCATGAGAGGCCCCTTTGAAGAGGTGAGGGAGGCCTTTGGCCCTCTGTCTCCAACTCCCTTTCTACAGTGATCCTCCAAGAAATCTAGTTTGCCGACTAGGGTCAAGACTCACCCGAGAATACTGCAGTTTATCAACAACATCATCACTGGTAAGTGGGATCAAACCTAAGAAGGAAATGAGTGAAAACAGCCATGTGAGCGCTGGAAGGCAGCCAGCCAGTCAGCATCAATAAACAGAGTTCCCTGTTCAAATTTCAGACACTAGAATAACTTTTGTGGCTCACAGTATCCCAGAGGTAAAAAAAGAAATAGCCCCAAAGACTGGAGTGGGTGGGGAAACAAACCTCAACAAGGTACTGAAAAAACATCAGATGGAACTTAATAAAATAGTGAAATGTCCAATACATCTCATTATTTTATTAAACTTTGGGGCTTGTCTCTTTTTGGCGAAATATCACAGTATCCAAAGGGGGGGGGGGTTGGCGGGGAGAGGATAGAAGAGAAAAAACCCCCACAAAGATGCATGAGAAACTTAAGAGCCCATTTAGCTGTATGGAAAAACAGGCACACCAAACCAGCCCTTCCAAACCCTGCACTCATTCCTCTCATTTTTCACTCTTAATTGTATAATAATGACAGGCTGGTGGTATTCTAAAATTGGGAATCTGTTGGCTTATATGGATGAAAGATTTCTATGAAAATATGAGCTATTAACAGGGCTTGAGCTACAAGCAAATCTACAGAAATTACGTACAGCCTGATCAATATATGTCAGGTCTTATTCATATACCACCTGAAACCTTGGGGAAGGCAAGCTGCTCAACCCTTAATTTGATGACTAACGGCCACTCAAATCAGTATAGCAAGATATTGGAGATCCCTAAAGACTGCTTTTATGGAGATTTGATCAACAACTTTGGGAATGAGCACTTATGAAAAAATTCAAGTCATGCAAGAGAAAAAGGAAAACGATCTGATAACTTTTATGCATTTTGGTTTAAATGTATTGTTTTTGCAACAATTAAAATGCACAGGGATTTATGGAGGGACACTTTTAATTCCTTTTGCTGAAGTATTGTTATGATTTCTAAATAACAAAACATCGTGCCTCTCTTCCTTGTTTCTTTATGTACCTTATTGTATCTCATTGATTATATGTGGAAAATAGTTTTTTTTAAAAAGATGCAAGAGAAAGAGGCAATGGGATGATGAGAGTTCAGTTCAACATTTGGAGGGCATCACGTTGGTGAACTGTGCAACTGCTGTACAATGTTTAAAAAGTCTGGGTGCTTTATAAGTGATAAGTAAAAAACAACAGGTACATGAATCTCATGAAGTGGACTCTGGACCGCAAAAGCTTCTACCATAATACACTTGCTAGTCTTTAAGACACTACAAGACTTGCTGCACCACAGGCTAATGCTGCCCCTCTTTAAAGAGTAATGAGGGGTTGTATTTTTTGTTTTCCTTCATTCCATCTTCTACGTACTCACCCAGCCTGTGTGCAATGAACTCATCATGGAGTACAGAGGAGTTGGCGTCTATCTGGACCCAGTCTATGGCTGCAAACAAGACAGTAAGAACCCAAAATGAGAAAATACTTTTTCACCCATCAACGGTAAGAGAATGTGGGCTCTGAGGCACATCTACACTTCAAACTAGGCTTCTCCCCTGGTGCTCTCCGTATGTTTCGGATTACAATTTCTGTCAGCTCCAGACAGTACAGCTACATGATGCTGGGGCTGATGGGAGTTGTGTGGTCTATGACAAACCTAAATTGGTTTGGTTGTAAAGAGTGGCCCCCAAGTTCCTTTGAGAACTGCAGACTGGGGCGATGCTGAAAATTTTCTGCTAGAGACCTGGAATTTCCTTAGAGGACTACAGTTCTGGAGGGCCTTGAGAGAAGCCTTGGCAGTCCACTTTAGCATAGAGCTGAAAACTTCAACGCTATTAGAGAAGCATGCAAAAGTACAACTTTTTCTAAGTAATACATTCAAATCTAGGTTACTGACCAGGATGAATAATATTTTTTCTTCTTTCCTTGCAAGAGAGCTTGAAAATTGGGGTCTTGGTGGACCACTTAAATCCCCCCTTCAGAGCCAGCATAATCAAAAACAGTGCTGTGTTTTGAAGACCACTAAGAGGCCCCAAAGGGACGCAGGTGGCGCTAAGGGACGCAGGTGGCGCTGTGGGTTAAAGCCTCAGCGCCTAGGGCTTGCCGATCGAAAGGTCGGCGGTTCGAATCCCTGCGGCAGGGTGCGCTCCCGCTCCTCGGTCCCAGCGCCTGCCAACCTAGCAGTTCGAAAGCACCTCCGGGTGCAAGTAGATAAATAGGGACCGCTTACCAGCGGGAAGGTAAACGGCGTTTCCGTGTGCGGCTCTGGCTCACCAGAGCAGCGATGTCACGCTGGCCACGTGACCCGGAAGTGTTTCCGGACAGCACTGGCCCCTGGCCTCTTGAGTGAGATGGGCGCACAACCCCAGGGTCTGTCAAGACTGGCCCGTGCGGGCAGGGGTACCTTTACCTTTACCTTAAGAGGCCCCAGACCAAGCTCTGGAAAAGAACCCCTTTTAATTGTATTCTTTGGGGTGGGGGAGTTAATTAGCACACTGCACCAGTGCCATAATGTGAAAATCATGGTCCCTAAGCCAGGACTTTGCTAGCCTGTTTAATAAATCCAACCCTGGGGAAAACTGCCTCAATCTCCAGTGTCAGGGAAGGGGGAAATCAAGTGCAAGGAAGGCCCAGTTCAGATATCTCAACCTTTCTGAGGACTACCTGAGCGCAGCTTGTGGACTACAATATCTGAAATAGGACAAAACAAAATAAAAAAATTCCTTCCAGTAGCACCTTAAAGACCAACTAAGTTAGTTCTTGGTATGAGCTTTCGTGTGCATGCACACTTCTTCAGATACACAGATACATTCTGTGTATCTGAAGAAGTGTGCATGCACACGAAAGCTTCTTCAGATACACAGAAAGCTTCTTCAGATACACAGATACATTCTGTGTATCTGAAGAAGTGTGCATGCACACGAAAGCTCATACCAAGAACTAACTTAGTTGGTCTTTAAGGTGCTACTGGAAGGAATTTTTTTATTTTGTTTTGACTATGGCAGACCAACACGGCTACCTATCTGTAACTGAAATAGGACAGAAACATATTGTGTGTGTATGATGCATATGCATTCGCACCAGCATCTTTGATCAGCCTAGCAATATAATTATCTTGCAAGAAGAGACAAAATATAAAATGGGGAAATACCTATGATGGGAACTTCAGCAATGAAGACTCTCCTGATGGAATTTGCTACTCTAGAATAGAAAAAAACAACAGTTTTTATACAATCTGAATTGTATTTCTGAACCACGTGTGTGAAGTTATGAGCCCCCTTCTCAGCTCGTGCTTTGAGAACTATTTCTGAAGTGCCTTGGGTGCAATCTCCCTCTAAAACTCTGCTATGGATCAGAGCCCTGAGACAAGGCAGCCAGGGCAAAGGAACCACAACCAGGCCATGGAGGGGATCTTGCAAGAGACTCACATTTCAATGCAACAGAGCAGAGGGTGGGGGCAGTTTGAAGAGAAAAACCACAAGTTGTGTTGAGGAAAACAGGTCTTTTAAGAGTCAGTGGCACAGTGTAGACTTAATGGGAAATGACTGGGCCAGTTTCAGAGGAAACCAATAGTCCTTTCCTGCTTGGTATTTTAGGGATGTGTGCATGTGTTTCTAAGTGTTATCTGCCCAAAGTGCTACCCTCCAGAGTCTTCCTCATCCAGGGCTTATGCATGCATATGATCACTAATGTGCCCAATAGTACAGACTTTGCTATGTTACACATAGCAGCTGCTGACAGATTCATTCTGAACTGTTTTTAATATTCTATAGAACAATTACATAGAGAGAGTTAGAGTTAGAGTTGTTATAGTTCCTACAGATATTGTTAGCATCTCTTTAACCAGAAGAACAAGCACTTGCATTGCCAAACATCCTGTTCTCAGTGGCCAACCAGATGCCCCAAACAGAAACCCGCAAACAGGACCAGAACACAACAGCCCTCTCCCCTCCTGTAGTTTCCAGCAACTGGTATTCAGAAGCATTGCTGCAGAGCATAGCCACTGCAGGTAGCAGCCATCAACAACCCTATCCTCTACAAATCTATCTTCTTTGAAAGTCATCCAAGTTGCTGGCCATTGCTGCCTCCTGTGGGAGTTTAACTATGCGCTTGCATGAAGGACTTTCCTTCATCCGTCCTGAAACGTCCAACATTCAGCATCACTGAATGTCCACAAGTTCTAGTATTATGTGGAGGAGGGATCTCTCTCTACGGCATATATAACTTTATAAACTTCCATCATGTCCTGGCCTTCCTCACCTTTTCTCTAACCTAAAAAGCCCCATAGTGCTGTAACCTGTTGAATGTGGGATGACTTCAGGGCAGATAAATGACTTTTTCACACAGCACAGTTAATCAGTGGCATTCTCTCCCACAAGACGTGGTGAGGGCCAGCAACTTGGATGGCTTTAAAATTAATGGGGTCTATGACTAGGGCCGGATTTAGGTTTGATGAGGCCCTAAGCTACTGAAGGTAATGGGGCCCTTTATATTTCCAGCTGTCCTTTGTCAACAACAAAGTGTCGCTGTTTTTGTGTGTTGAATACATGCTATTTGCTAATTTATGGACCTAATAGGTATCTAAAGCCATTTGCACATAACAAAATATGTATTTTATCAAAGTACACTCAGTTTTTCCCCTTTAATTCTTTGGGGGGGGGGCCAAGAGAGTGGGGCCCTAAGCTATAGCTTGTTTAGCTTATACGTATATCCGGCACTGTGAATCCACGGCTACTACCCCCCAACATCCACGCGCTGCCCCCCCCCGCCCCCGTGGGAGGCCAGAGCCCCCTGAATCCTGAACATCCCCAGGCGGAGAAGAGTGCTGTCTCTGGCCCTGCTCTCGGGCTTCCCACTGGGGGATGTGGCTGCTAGATTAGCTGCGCCCCCCTGCGTTTTGAGCCCCCAAAGCTCTTCTCTCTTCGATGTGCATGCAGTGAGTTAAGAGCGGGGGGTTCAAGGCGCGCGGCGGCCGGTAGTAGCGCGGCCCGAGAGGAACCCGCCCGGGGGAGGCTTGCGAAGGCCCCGACCCCACGCCCGTAGCGCCCCCCCCCCCCCCGTCCTCACGCCAGGTCGGTGTTCTCGATGATGAACTTGACGTTCTCGTCGCTGAGCTCCGTGATGCGCACCGTCGGTTGGTTGGCGTAAGGCATGGCGGGACCGCCCGGCAGAAGCACCAGGACCTGGAGGAGGAGCGGGGACAATTCCTCCGCGCCTCCTGCCTGGGAGAGGCGCAGCCCAGCGCCGGCTCACGGTTCCTTGCTCGCCCCCCAGCGACCCGGAGGACCCGGCCTAGGCGGCTGCCTCGTGGTCGCTGCTCTCTGCTTCCCTCTGTGGCTCTGGTGGGCCTTGGTCTGATCTTTGCTCTCCGCCGCAAGCCGGGGGATGTTTCCCTTGCCTGGGTACGTGGGGCTGTGGTTGTTCCTGCTGCTTCTCCTCCTTCATCTGCACATAGGACACAAACTCTGTCAATAATCACGTCGGCTGCGTATTTATAAGGACCTTGGAGTGCTTCAGTTGTTGTTGTCCTCATGTTTATATCCCACCTTTCCTCCCAGTGCGGCTTGCATTAAAAGCATCACACAACAAAACACAATTTCGGTAACAAAGCATAGTGCACAACTTTGCTATCATTTTGTTTCCTCCAGATACTATACCACAATGTGTAGAAGGACCCAAGACCTTGTGACTGGTCTAAGCACTTGTTGCATTTCATAGCTAGAAAGCTTCAAAGGGTATCTTGTGCATCCTATTTATTCAACAAAGAATGGAGGTGGTTTTACCACGATGAAGTAGACTGCGGCCTTGAAACCATAATGAATTTGTTTCACTGCAATCCTATATTCTGAGTCTACAGTACTCAGAAGTAAGCCCCAGTAAGGTTACTTTACTTTGCCTGTATACAGGATACACTCCAAAGTCCACAGTTGGGCATCTTTCTTAGGACCAGCCTAATATAAAAATTGATAAAATATATGCGCTTAATATTGCAGCCTTAATATTCGAGATGCCGCTGCAAGAATGGATGCAATAAATCCTTGCTCTATGCGGTGGGGTGCTGAGCCTTCCGATAAAAAACATTTCAATATATTTTACTGCTTTTTCTTTATCATTCTGGTTTATTTTGTACATTTTAATGCTAAGGGCATTCCTTGATTTGTTACTACTCTTTTTATATCACCTGTTTGAAAGGTAGCTTATCATAAATCTATAAAATAAAACATTTCCGTTTTAAGCTCGTATTTGATTGATGAATACAGCAGGAGCATCTTAATGGGGGAGGGAAAATAACTGCTCTCCTCCCCAAATCTCCAGGTTGTAGTAAGAGATACGAAGCTCTTGGGGCCTCCTGTCTCCATAGCAACGAAGCCCGGCTGGTAGTGATTGCAACGGGCGGGAGCGTGGCTGCCTCGCCTTCGCTCACATCCGGGTATTTTCGAAAGCCGCTGACCCTCCCTCCACCTCCCGCTGTCGTGAAATGAAGAGGGTGCTTTCCGGACCTACTCTAAGCAGTGGGACAAGTCTTACGCCCCCGAGCTATTTATTTAACAAACAAAAAAATTGGTCCGCTGTTCTTAGTGCTTTATTATATTTAGCGTGGAAATAAGGCGGCCGCGGTGGCTGCTGGGAGAAGCCGGGCTCTCCTCCAATCAGAGCGCGCGGCGCGGAGCAGAACAGCGTTGACGTGACGGGCTCGCGGCGGACCGAGGAAGCGGAGCGAGAACGGTAAGAAGCCCTTTGGCTGTGGAATGGCGGGGAGCGGACGCAGCTGAGGGGAGCTTTAAACCTTAGCCTTCCACACACGTGTTTCGGCCCGGCACGCGTTTACAGCCCCTTCTTTCCTTCCTCAGCCGTAGGCCCTAGTACCCGGATGTGCCGCCTTCCACCCTTCCCGCCCCGCTTTAAGGTGCCAAACACCATTAACGCCAGGGCAGAAGGGGCCTCTTGACCCAGCGTCCTGCTTCCAAACAGCGGCCGCTCACTAGATAGCGGGGGGTGAGGGTCTCCCCTTCCTGCTTATCCCCAACACCATGGAGAAACTGTGGGGAGCCAGACTGCCTCTGCACCTGGAGGCTCTATTTTGAAATCATTGGCTAATGATTCCTGCTCCTCTTCTTCCTGCTCTGTGGATTTGTCACCCAAACCACTTAGGCTGCAGACCTACACACCTTTAACTGGAAGTACGGCCTATTGAGCTTACTTCTGAGTAGACATGCAAAGGACTGTGCAGCCACCGGTATCCGTCGCCTTGGATTTTTCTAAACCTCTCCTAAAGCTGCCAGTTCTGCCCGTAAAAGGTTCCATGTTTAATCAACGTTCCAGATAAAGTAGGTTATGGAGGAGGCCTCACCTGAGATCATGATGAGCCACTACCAGCACGAAGCTTGATAAGCCCAATGATCTTGAGTCTGGATGAGTGAGATTTTGTATGTTCACATGGCTATAGTTAGATACAACAAATTCTTTAAAACAGAAGTTGTCTTTGTCTTGTCTTTCCTAAATCTACTGTGGATCAGTTGGTGATCCCCAAGTTCTAATATTAAGAGAAGGCAATATATTTATTTTCTATCCATCCATATCACATCACTCATAGCGTTATCAACCTCTAGCATATTCTTCCAGAACACTTAAACAAAATAATAGAGGGGTTGTTCGCTTTCTTGAGGAAAGGTTTTTCTTTTTCTGCATCTGTCCAACTCTACTGTAGCCTTCTTCAGGTGTGTTAATAAAGTTAATGTTAATTAAGTGTGGTGGGGAGGAGCTCCAGGGACAGTCCTGTTAGCACTGCTTCCCACCACAATTGTGATTGCACTCTGCACAATTGGGAGAATGACAGCAGGCAGAGCTAGCAAACTTGTCTAAAAGGGGCCCCCCATATTTTTGGTTAGCATATGCAAAAACATGTGTCATTGAGCTAGCCATCTAGAACCCATAAGGACAGGAAACAGGGATATGAACTTACAGACTTACCTCTTTTAACGAACATCTAGACTTGCACTCTCAGAAACAAGGATATGAACATGAGGATGAGACTGAGAGGGAATATGTTGCCTACAGCTGCTCAATGAATCTAGATGAGTTTACAACTCAAGTCTCTTAGCTATTTTGTTACACTGCTATTTATCATAATAAATTTGTTAGTCATTGAACTGCCATAAGACTCTGCTTTGCTTTAGCTCTCTGAGATAATACAATTTAAATCCTTGCCTCACTTTAGCAGACTTCTGGTTGTTGTTGCTGGGTAGTGTCAAAGCTCTGTGTACAATGGAGGAATAAAGCCCATTGAGCATACTGGGACTTTCTTCTGAGCAAGTCTGCAGAAAGTGGTGGAAACTCAAAGGTGAGGGGGCAGTTGAATGCCACACAGGAAAATCTCCACAGCTGGGATGCAGCCATAGAAAAGGCCCTCTTGCATGTGCCAACAAACATATCATCACCCTGTGTCATGATATAGAGAAGGGCCTCTCCATCTTGTGTATGGGAGAAGGAATTCCTTTAGGTTCCCTGGACTCCAAGCCATTTGGGGTTTATAAAGGTAATCTCCAGAACTTTAATTGCACCTGGAAATGTATTGCTAACTAGAGCAGTTGTCCTTAAGCGACCACAATATTTTCCCGCATTCCCCCAAGCCACATTGTGGACCAGTTACAAGCTTCCAGAGGTTCTTTTCATAGGTAGCCTCATGTAGTACATTGCAGTAGTACAGTCTTTATGTAACCAAGACGTGTTACTGTGGCTAGATACAGAAATGATCATAGTTGGTGAACCAGCCTAAACTGGGCAAATGTCCTCTGGCCACAGCTACTTCCTTGGTA
The DNA here is from genome assembly GCF_951804945.1 of Podarcis cretensis. NCBI lineage: Eukaryota > Metazoa > Chordata > Lepidosauria > Squamata > Lacertidae > Podarcis > Podarcis cretensis. The sequence continues at coordinate 37,434,676 of NC_137177.1, forward strand.
TTCAGAAGGTGGGTGGGCCCAGGAGAAGTCCCAAACTATGCACCTTTATTTTTCAAGATGTCTGCTACTTTCTTTAGAAAAGGCTGAACACTGCACATCCTGCTATTCACCAGGATTATGTAAAGCTGCATTAACTCTTCATTACTAACTAATTAACATAGCATGAAAACAACACGGAAACTACCTTGCCAAAATGATTAGTCCTGTTCCTTTCTTGCGACGAATCTCACAAAGGTCCTTGACACAGAAGTGATATTGCAGCTATGAAATCTTGCTCTAGTTAGTGGGCATATAAAAATTATTTTGCAGTGTTGTGCTGGAGCACCCCAGAGGCATGCCTGTGTGTGTGTGTGATGTAGTGTTGAATCTTGCACTATTAATTGGAATGCTTTTAGCACTCTCTTTAGAGCTGGATGTGTCTGAACTCTCTTGGACTTAGGAGGAGGAATTTTAAATACACTACTAAAAGCAGACTATAGGATTGGTGTGAACTCAGCTCTCGTAATATGGGAAGTTCTTGATGTTCAGCAACAGAGTTCTTAACTGGAAATTGTGTACAAAGCAATGTGACTTGTTTTGTCCCTGTCTGCAGAGTGGGCTGTGCATTGAAATAACACATTGTCATTTTCTTTACTACACAAGATTGTTTTACATTGCAAATGTGCATTGTCCATTGGTGTTGTATGTGTTTTATCAAGTGAACCTGCATTGCAGGGCTAGAGCTATCGTAATGGAACAGAGTCTCTGTATGAATCCTAAATTGTCTGGCTTTGTGAAATGTTTCTTAGGACTTCTCCTGAATCTCTCATTATACATTCTCTTTTCTTTCTCAGTCATTTTAGAGTGGTTAATCTTGAAGACAGCCTATCAGCATGCATCTTCTCTAATTTTGTGCTCCAGTTTTATTTTCTTCAAGATGGACCTTACCTTTTAATATTCAATCCACCAGGAATGCCTCCTCAACATTGTTTAAATGAGTGGGACTTGGGGAATGGCACACAAATATATTGTCTTGTCTCTTGTTTGGGTCCGCAACACCTTTTGGTATGACTGTGGCATGAACACTGAACAGGTAACACCCAGACACAATTTCCACCTCACACTTTTACTCTACCTATGCAGGCAGAGTAACAGGAGACTATCTGGCATGTATGTGGAGTTGTGTGTGTGTGTGAGAGAGAACTAAATTTTGTTGCCTTTAGTTCTTAGTGGATGCAAAGGAAAGAAACTCTGTTTCCCTGCCTAGCGACCAAAAATCCTTTTTGTATTTGCTTGAGTAATGATTCCCCAACATAGTGATTGTCAGTTACTTTATTAAAAAAGGATGGTGGAGGAGGAGAGACTCTGTGTAAGCCTCTTCCAGGATAAGGAATCCAGCTGAAGAAGGATCAGCTGGTGGCAACAGCCTTGATTTGAAGTGGATGAGAATCAGGGAGAAGGAATAGAAGAGGGTCTAAAAAATGGTTTAGAGCATTAGAGACTAACCTTTCGGTCCAGTGTGCTGCAACTTATCAGAGGTATGAGAGAGGCAAACTGGAGTAGCAAGTGAAGCCCCGTCTGCAATGCAGGTATAGTTGTAGGCTGCATAGCTGAGAAGCAGACAGCAGTGTTGGAGAAGCAAGCACAGGCCTCATTCTCTGCCTTAGCCAGCCCTGGGGACCTCCTACTCTACTGCAGTCAAGCCAGAAATTTCTACTTTCAATCTGTCACTGAAAAAAGTGCTGTAGCAGCAGTGGGGAACCCCAGGCTGCTACCTTCCAGATTTCCTTTGGCATTCTGCCCAGGGCACACCTCTCACCAGTTTGAGTGCTTTTGCCGGACTTGAATGTGCCATAGAACTCAGATAATGCCTCTTGCATACTTGTGTGGAGGATACAGAGTGGGGTGTTAGTGTGTGTGCAGAAACTAGTGTACTGTACAAAGGTTTAATTTATGTTCATTGCTGTGCCTACTTTTGCCTCTGGCCCTACTCCCCCCTGACATATGACCCCCAGAAGGGAATGTGGCCCTTAGGTTGAAAAAAGTTCCTATTCTGGAACAAGAGCCCTTTATAAATGGATACATAATCAACGTGAATGAGTTGTGCGCACACACATATGCACACACATTGTATATTGGCAAGAGTTGCATTGACCAACTAGAGGAAAATGAATGGCCCAGCATTCCATTTAATTGACCCATCCAGCCATGTGCAGTTGCTGGAAAGCCCAGCAGGGGAGAGCGGTGTTGCCCTCAGGCACTGTTTGATATTTCTGACCACCGTTAGAACAGGATGTTGGCCTAATCTGTAGGCCCTTATGTTTCACCAAGTGATAAATTGTAGACTGGTTATTTTTCTGTTAGAAGTTGGCTATTTCTCTGTTCTGTTTTCCAAATATTATAGTTTCATTTTAATGGAGGTTGTTGTTTCAGAGCACAGATATTGGCTTAATGCAGCAGGAACTATTGACAGATCTTCAATCTTGATTTTGATGAGTTTTGCTCTACCTGGCTTTTGGACTAATATTTGATTCAGAGAACTTAGTTTACTACCTTCTGCCAGATCCACCTCTTTGAGGTCTCAGTTGTTGCTTTTTCCTCAGCCAGATGTGATGATTCTGGCATCATTCCGCTCATGACTGTGCTATTGCTTTCCATACTGAGCAACCACATTAAGAGTCTGACTGCAGTCCCTTGAATGCAGTAAAATTCTATCCATGTAAAGGCTATAACTTCTGTGCACCAATGGTCTGGAAAATATTGAATCCTGTCATTTGGGAAGAAAGCCCCCTATTTCTTGGCTGGTCCAGGGCTAAATAGCCATTGAACAACAAGAGCACTTAAGTATCTCGCCCCCACCCCTGCCCCTTCTGCTGTCTTCATTCAAAATTCGCCATAATCAGACATAGCCTTCTATTGTTGGACCCTGCCTCCTGAATTCACTCCCCACAGACTGTAAATCCAAGGGATATAAGGGAGGCTTCAGCTGAGGCAGCACTTTCCCATTTTGCTTCAATGAAACAGGATGTCTTTCCCCCAGTATTTAGCAATGTGTTTTTAAAATTCTTTCCTAGCATCCATTACTGTCTGCTCGTACTTTGTTTTTTGGGGGGGCAAAGTTTTAAGGTGCATTTTATGAATGAGACTAGTTTCTGCTGTTTTTAAGATGAACAGAGCTGAAACTTTCACATACAAAACTGCTTAACCATTTTAACCTAGGAAAACTGAGCTTTCTATTTGTTTTTAAACCTACCATTTTAAAATCAAATCTGACTCTCACTAGCTAGATTTATATTGTGTGGAACTATGTACAGTATATTGGAGTTTTCTTTTTACCCATTCAAGCTTCCCTGCTAGGGTTGTGCTGAAAGCTAGGTTTCTATAGGCTTCCTACACCTGTAGTTTAGTTCCTGACTCATAATTTGGTGCTGTGGAACAGAGATGTATAAAGAGGCTCCAGTTACAGGGATGTTTATTATATTGTTGTTAAGGCTTTTATTAAAACCTTCACTTTTAGAAAATGTAAAGAATGCCAAGGCTTTGATTCAAATGCAGTTTTATCTGGAGATTTGTGGGGCAAGCTTTCCTTGGTACAAATACCAGCCTTTGTAGGTACGCTGCTGACATTTTGCACTAGAGTTCCCATCAGTCTTGGCCAGCATAACTCTGCTGGCTAGGGCTGATGGGAGTTGTAGTCCAAAGATCAGGACGGCATCAGTTTGGGGATGGCTGGTCGAGGCTAACCCAGGTTCTGAATCACATTTTGTGATCCAGTGCTGCCTTCTAGCCTTACCAATGCTTTTTGCACAGTTCAGTTTAAAAGTACTATTTTTAAATAAAAATACTATTTTATTTTTTTAAAAAAGGTAACAGTACCTTTTTACATTTCTAATAATTTTCAGTGAGGTTGGTTTGAGAGATGCCTGATCCTCACTCCAATTTTCTCCACCTACTGCCCTTCCCACCCCACTCTTGCTGTTTGGATAGAAGAAAGGCCAGATGTGGGTTAAATCTAGCAATATTCTCAGGATCATTCCAGCATTTTTACAGATTTGCATGTGTGTTTTATACTGATTTATGGTTGCTTCCCTGTGTGCCGTTCAAAAGCGAGAGCAGGGAAATGCATCATCGGAAGCAGCCCATGGAGTGTGCTTTGCTTTACATACTTATTGGCTTCATTGTCGTCGCAGAAGTTTGCTGGTGCTCTTGGTGTCGTCTTACCGACGATGTAGTTAATGAAAAAGAGAAGTGAACCGGATCAAAGTGGAGCGTGTGCTGTTCCTTCTGTCAGTACCAGACGCACTGCTGCACCTTCTGGAACCGGCAGTGGCAGCCTTAACTGGGTGGGAGGGCAACTGCTTCGGTCACTGTCTGCCAGCAGAGGCTTTTCTGTCAGCGGTGCACAGTCATTCTCTGCCAAAGGGGAAGCAGCTTGCAAGGAGATGCTGAGGCGACATCCTGTACTGCATTGCAGGGCATGAAATTGCCTTTTCTCTGTGACCTGGCTCTCTCCCTGGCTTCCATGGCCACCGCCTGTGCTATTTATTGGATTATTGAAGTCTGATGGCCATTTACGTTAGCAAAGAGCCCAGGGCCTGGCGATAGGGGAGGTTCACATGGTCTCCATTGTCTGGGCCAGCCTGATTATTTGCATTTTTTGGCATTTGCATGAATTCTGGGATTAGCTTTTCTTCTTCAGGAGCAAAGCCTTGTAAGGATGGGTAGGTCATATCTTGGGAAAAGGCATATACACTCTCTGCGCCTTGGGTTCCAGGGTGCACACTGCACACTTCCATGTAGGGACAAGCATATTCTAGACCCCAGCTACTGAAGCCTGTTTTCACCTACATAGCTCTATCCTGTATTCTGCTTCTTGGTCACCCTTAAGTGTCATGGCATGAGGGGAAGTGGCTTTATTTGTATCAGGGGTGGGGGACCTTAGACCCAGAAGCCAAATGCAGCCCTCCAGGCCTCTTTCACTGGGCACTGGGGCTTTGCTCAGGCCACACACCCCTCCCTAGGTTACAGTCCTCTGATCAGCCCTGTTCCATACACTCCTCAAATGTGGTTTGTTTTTGCATTCTGGAAGTGTAATAATGACTTTTGATTGCCTGGATGGAGAAATGGAAGTGTGCATAGAAACATCTAACTGAACATAGCCTACTATGCAAAGGGTATAATCATATACGTTCCTGTGCCTACTTTCCTGTAGGGCCCTGCCCAGCAGAGGCATGTGACACCCAGAAATTTGCCCATGAGGGAATTGCAGCCCTTAGGCTAAGAAAGATTTCCACCCCATTTTATACTGATACCTATTATCAGTTTGTCTGAACCATCAAGTATTGCTTCTATTTCTATCCTAATAGTGAAATGTTGCCTTAAACAGAGTGTAGGATGGGCTGATTCAGATGCTTTGGGAATTCCACAAAAGGTTAGATCGGACAGATCAACAAACTTCACATAAGAAGAGAAATAAACTACCACAGGCAGATCAATGCAAACAGAAGTGAAAAGTAAGACTATGGAGTGGGGTTGGCACAGTGAAAATCAAGCTTTATAAATTCTGGCTTTTAAAGCACTTAACAGATTGCAGCCTGTTTTGGCATAACTTATTCCTCCCTGAGAGTTCTTTGAAATGACTCCTACGCGGGAATACATGTGAAAAGTGTTAATGTCGGATGGGAGCCCCTTGTGGGTTTTCTGGAAGATAACTGTGATTAGGATATCAGATTCCTGCCAGCTGCTGCTGGTAAGTCTTTCCTCTGAAATCTGCAAGGGTTTCAGCTACAACACTGAGCTAGCTTCTATAGGAGGTCTGAAACTTCAGAAGCAGGGCCCAAAGCACAGCCCTTCTCTACAGCAATATTTTCTAGATTTCTAGCTTTTCCCTGGACCTCACGCTTGAAATATATAGAAGAAAGTGCAAAGCACCCACTTGGGATCAAAGCTTAAATTGAATGACCAGATCCCACTCCTGTAATTTGTTTTAAGACTAGCTCATTTGAAAGACCACATGGTATTTCTATTTATCTGTTAGTTTTTATCTGAGTTGGTTTCTATTTTATTTGTTAAACTTGCTGTACACAGCTTAGAGACAATTGTCACTAAGCAGAATATAAATTGTCAACAAACATAAATTTCAGAGACTTGAAGTTGAGGAGCTTTCAAGGAAAGGGGAGTATCACTGATGCTTCAGGGCCTTTTGGTCATAATAATACAAATAACTTATATAACATTTAATTCAAAAAATTCTAACTTCATGTTTAGCTGACTCATCCTTATAACAGCCCTGTAAGATAGGCATGTATTAAGATAATAAAAATCATAATCAATATCCCCATAATATATCTGGACTAGGGCTTGTCTGAGGCCACTTTGTGAGCCAGTGATCAGAGCTTAAATTTAGAAGCAGAGACTGCTTGGCTCACAGCTCATAGTTATCTTTGTGGTCTGTGGCAGTCAGCCTGTGTCACTTATGGCAATGGCCCTGGCGTCCATTGCTTCCAGGTCTTTCAGGTGACATAGCTGTGCAACTAAGCCTCTGTGGTAGAGCAGTGTTGGTTCCTGGCTCTCCCTTTCTTGCTTTAGCACAGGCCTGGGGACCCAAATGAGGCCTTTATCTGGCCCTTTGAAAAGCCCACAAGCTGTACAGGAGGGTTCTAGTGCTCTCCTGCTGTTGTTCCCATGCTACTCTTCTTCCAGGTCTGGAAGTAGAATACAGCCATCATGACATTGATAGCCTTATCAGCCATCATTTTTTCTAGTTCCTCTTAAAGTTACCTAAGATGATAAGTGAAGGCTTTAATAAGCTTACATTCAGATATCATTTTTACATGGAAAAAACAAGTCATGACAAGTTTGGTAAGAAAGACTTACCTATGCTACCCCTGTTCTGTACATTTATTGTAGTATGGATGCTAAGCTATCCTTGCAGTTAACCCTTTGTTGGAGTTGAGTAACAATGCCTTTTGTGCGATGAGCTTACCATACCACCTCTCCAGTGATAGATAGAAATTTCTATAAGCCACCAGCCATTACAAGCCCATAAAATGCTGAATCAAATTAAAAATTATACAATTTAAAACTCTGAGACCATCACTGAGACCTTTCTTTTAATGACAGTCACTAGAAATTTTACAGTCTTTACCTCTTTATGCTCAAGTGATGTGTAGGTGATGGACTGGCAAATATTTTGCTTTTATCCATAAAACTGACCACAGCAAGCTTCAGTCTATTATTTTTTCACACAGGTTAATTGGAGGCTGACATTGTTGTCAGTAGCCTTTTCAGGTTGTCATGATTGTACATTCCATTCTTTCTGATGTGACTTTTCATACCCATTTCCCTCAGGTCAGTCCACGCAGTGAGCAGCCTCCCAAATGGATGGGGAAGGGTTTGGGGAGCTCCTGCAGCAGGCAGAGCAGCTTGCAGCAGAAACAGAGGGCATCGCTGAGCTTCCTCATGTCGAACGCAACCTCCAAGAGATCCAGCAAGCAGGAGAGCGCCTGCGCTCCCGGACACTGACCCGCACTTCCCAGGAGACGGCAGATGTCAAGGCGTAAGTTCCTGGTTTGCTTGAAGCTTTTGGTCTTGTTGGTAAGATGCTTATAGCAGCAGACCTAACTAGGGAGTAAACCCCAATAAACCCCTTGGGACTGAATTCTGAGCGATATGCTTAGGGTTGCACTGTAGTTCATTCTTTTTATATTCTCTGTGGAATGTGTTATGATGTATTTTTAAATTGCTTTTATGTAATTTTATTGTGGACTGTCCTAGACACCATTTGGGGAGTAAGGGTGGATTATTATCTGTACCCATTCCAACCTGGGTTCAGGAATGAATCTTCCTTGATTACCCTGGTGGATGACCTCTATTGAGAGGGGAGATTGTGAACCTGTTTCTCTTAGTAAATCCTATTGACAGTGGTATCCTCCTGGACTGTCTACAAGAGATGGGTATCAGGGGCACAGTTTCACAGTGGGTCCAGTTTTTTCTCTAGGGGCAAAATGTAGCACTGGATTATTGCTTCTCAGCCCTTTGCTTTTGATCTACTGGTGCTGCAGAGCACTATATTGTCTCTGATGCCATTTAACACTTACATGAAGTTGTTGGGAGTGGTCATCAGTGTTGGGAGTCTGAGGTGAGATGCCCATGTAGTGGAAGTTGCCCCCAGTTCCAATCACCACACAGAGGCAGTTTAAGGTCCAAACTAGCTTACTTCTGCGGAAAATAAAGCTTCAGTGATGCAGTTTTGGATGTTGATAAATACATACAGCTTGTAGGCTTTGCAGATACAGATACAAATACAAAGCTGCTCCAGCAATTAAATACATGGAGTGATTTGTGTCCTTGAAGGAAATGAATCTCTTCCCCAGGAGCTTTTGAGCAAAGTCTCATCAGTACACCAATGATACCCAGCTCTGTTTCTTTGTAACATCTGAACTGGGAGTGGCTGAAAAGGCCTTGAACCAGTGTCTGGATGCAGTGGTGGGCTGGGTGAAGACTAATAAACTGAGTCTGAATCCTGGGAAGATGGAGGCTCTGTGAGTGTGTCTGGAAGTCAGTAAGTTGCCTGCCCTGGATGGCGTTGCTACTCTCCCTGAAGGATCAAGTGCATAATTTTGGAGTCCTTCTGGATCCCGCTCTGTCATTGTGAAAGTATTTGTAGTCTCATCCCCCTGCCTTTTCATGTCTCTTATAGATCAGTTCTCCTTGGGTCCAGAGGTCTTGACATCTCCCACATCTCCCAGCGGTTGGAGAGTCTTAGTGCTGTAACAACATTTGAGCCTCTAGAGCCTGTAAAGGACACAGATATACAGGTAAGGGTCTTTGTGTAATGAAGTGTGAACAGTATCAGAATCAGCAGTGAACAGTAATGGGTTACTGCCAGCTTTTGGGGGAAGCAAGTGTTTGAGCTGCACTGATTGCAACACTTTTAAGTACTAGGATAGTTTCCCCACATTTTCCTATCAGCAGGGATATGTTCTATGAAGTTAATTGTGAATTTCCCAGAGTTCTTTTCTTACCTCCCCTCCTTCACCGATGACAAATTCTACCTTCAATATCTACATGTTTCAAATATTCATGCTTTAAATATTAGGATCAAAAGTTTTAGTATGAGACAGTCAGGTTGGAAAAATGATTCTGCACATAGATTGCGTAAACCTCCCTGAAGTTGCTGTGATTTCATCAGCATGAACTATGTGCTGCATTCAAGACCCATCTTTGCAAAAAGCCACCAATTCCAGAAGGCAGAATTCTGTGTTTGCCTCCCTTGTTGCATCTGTTTTCTCTTTAGGGAAAGAGCTGTAGCTCAGTGGTAGAGCTCATGCTTTGTGCGCGTAAGGTCTCAGGTTCAGCCCCCAGATTCCCCAGGTAAGGCTGGGGAGTGGGGAGACTCTTATCTGAATCTCTGGTGAGCAGCTTCAAGTGATTGTAGATAATACTGATGCACAATCTATTTTCAGTACAGAATTTGGGTTTTCTTGTACTGAATTTGAAGTGTAAGTACAATCTGTCCTCTTTTCAACATTATTCCTTTCTTTACTGAATCAGCTGCCTCTTCATCTCCCCACCACCCCACCCCATTGTGTTGTAGTGGGTGGCACTGGCAGATTCATTAGGATTCCAGACTTTCAAATAAAGGCAGACAGAACTTCAGCTACTACATCCTTGTAAACTTCTGTTTTCCTTTCAATCAAGGCTTTAGCCGGAATGGATGTCTATAAAATTTATGCTTTGAATGGCTTAGTAGTATTATTTGGCCCAAGGTCTTAGCCCATCAGCCTCCCTGCCCTCTTCTGTTAATCAATTGAGTGTCTTGCTGATCTGAACTTGTTTCTTAAACCATATTTTTTTACTGTTGATTGGGGAGAGGAATGCCAAATTGCATCTTGGTTAATTATGTGAATTATTTAGCAGTAATAAACTTAGATGGCTGAAAAAGAAAAAGAGGGTAGTTTCGGAAATGGCTCCCATTAGAGTAATTGATGAGGAATCTTGTAGTAGATTCCTGTCACTTGAGAGTGGGGTGAGTTTTTTCTTGGGTGGATGAGTCTTTGTATTTTGGAGGGACTTCATTTTCATATCCATTTTGAAGGCAGACAGTGTAGCACTGAAGGTATGCATGCCTTCATAGGTTACTCTTGAGCTCATGGGGTGCAACATCCAGTGAACCACTGGGGTTCCTTTGGACCCTCCCAATATGGTTAAAAAAAACAGGAGAGTCCTTAAGGGAGAACACATGGCTTCCTTCCTGTTGCACTGCTCTGAGGAAAGGCAGGATTCAGGCTGTGCTAGAGGAACACAAAGTTCTGGTGTTGCTTCAGCAACAAACAACCTGAGCCTGAGCCCTTATTACTAAAATGAGAATACTAAATCCATTTGAAGGCCCTAACCAATCAGATACCGAAGCTTATGTCATGGTTTGTGTAGATCATGGAGGAGGAGCTGACCAAGAATTTAGTAGGTTTTGATCAAAATAGGATTTTCATTCCATGATTGGAGTGGGGTCCCATCAATCAGGAAGGCACATCAGCTTGCTTAGTGTTGATCTGTAACTGCTTAACCTTTACCCTTTGTTAGGGAATAAATTTCCTTACAAATAAAATTCTATTCTTTTGATCTATTTTTGTTGTTTTCTGGTCTTGTTTAAATCGCTGACGTACCCCAACAATCTTAAATCTGAGCAGTAGCTAGAGGACCACTTGCAATCAGATGTTGTAATTAAATTAGGACCAGGCCTTCAGAGAAATTCCATACACCTAAATTTATTCTTCCACCATGACAGAAAATGGTTGGATGTTGGGTTTGTTGAAAGGCATGTCATCATAAGGTGAGGAAGAAGCCTAATTGCCTTTTCACATCATAAAGAGTGATCGACTCTTTCCACCAGTTGAAGACTTGGGAGAAAGCTGCAGCTGGTCCTACCTCCCAGTGAATGTAAGTCACAGTGATCTTGGGCTTACATCCTCCTCTGTCTTCCTCTGGTTGTGGGTACAGGAGGAGGTTAGAAGCTTTAATTTTCATTTTCGGTTAACCACAGGTGGTTGTGATGGTTCAAACTGGATAGACTATGGTTAAACTTAGCTATGGTTTGTTGAAACACATCAACTTCAAACCGTGCTTAACGAGATTTTCTTATTTCAGCAAATCCTAGTGAAAATTAACCACAGTTTGGGGGGTCATATGACAGCAGTTAATTGAAAATGAAAGCAGAAGCATGTGGTTGTGCCAGAGGAAGAAGAGGGAATGCATAAGTCCAAGACTGGCTATGGCTCCACCTCATCACACTAAACCCTAGTTATAACATTATATTCTAACATAGCCTAAGGGGGGTGTGTGTGCAAACTCATGCCTATTGCCTTCGCACATTATGCTTTAACTGTACTTTTAAAACACCTAAGATGCATACCTCAGAACTAGTGTGGGAAAAGCAGCCCAAAGTGCAGAACAAAGAGGCCCTGTTCTCAAGCAGCTGTTTTCTCTCATGCAATATTTCATTTGATTTTGTATTGACATCACTTCTACATTTCAGGTATTAGTCTGTGCTCAGTGCAATTCCCACTTAATCTGCCTGGAATTAAGGATGACACATCCCATAAATATGAAATGCATTTGTAATAATAGGCACAGTGATGTTTACTGGGGCTCCTTTAGTGTTACGGTGAATCCGCAATCTCTTCAGCTTTTAAATCTTTGGCTTCAGAATTGCCAGTAAGATGACAGGCTTAATGGCATTATGCAAAATCTGTTATACTGAGCTGTACGCTTTGGGTTATTTCCCTGTGGTTAAATCTGCAAGGAATCCATTCTACTTTTTAGCTGTTCAAAAAGTACCTTTTTAAAAAATCATATCGAGTATAGGTAGCTTACTTTACTTATGCAGTCACAGCTTTTCACAGGTGGGTGGGGAAGGAAGGAAGGAAGGAACCAACTCTCCATTTATTTGTTCCTCCTCCCCTCCCAGACCTGTGCAAAAAATGTGATTGTGAGATTAGCCAACATTGGGAAGGAAGCACAAGGACTCTGGAACCCTTGTGCCTCCTTCCCAAAGCTTAGCAAGTACTTAGGCTTTGAGAATGTGACAGGGGCATTGCCAGAGCCCTCATGCTGCCTTTCTGAAGCCAGGTTCGCAGCCCTTCACCTTGTGATAGGTGCTTGTGCCTGATATCCTCTTGCTGGTAACAATGGATGCTTTGCCACTGTCCCCAACAGTCTAGTGGTTCTACTTCTGAATGCCAGGTCAGTCCATAACAGAACCGTGCTGATCCACAATTCTGTTGTGGATGAGGAGGTTGGCTTAGTGCATTACTGAGACCTGGGTGTGGGAGGTGGGTGGGCTAACTTTGACTCCACTCTGGTTGCCCATGTATTCAAGCTTGCCTCTGTTGTTGGGCCAAAGAGACTGGCTAGGGATGCTGTAGTTGTTACCGCCCACCCTACTGCTAATCAGCCTCCCTGACTGTGCTGGCCAAGGTTGAATTGGGTGTGATGTTAGAGGAAACAAGAACTGTCTTTTAGGGTGACTTCAGCATCCACAGTGGGGATGCCTCAGATCTAGCTCAGGAGTTCATGGACTTCATGGCAACCATTGGGCTATTTCAAATGATCATCAGTCCAATGAACACAGCAGGACATACTCTTGGTTTAGTCTTTGCTCTATGTGGGGAGGGTGGTGGTCTGGAAATATAGGGGTTGAGGTTTGGACTTTCAGCAACAATTCTCCCTTGCAAGAATTGACAGTGCATCCTAAAAAATATGGTCCACCGGAATATTGCTCTTTTGCTTAAAACACAGCAACACTGTTTGCTTAGTTTGCTTATTGACTTACTGAATCATTCAAGGGATAAATTAAATTTTCAACTCTTGAATGTTCAGACAGATTCATTCAAAGGCAGATTTGTTCGGTTTGTTTGGTCCAAACTGGTGTGTGTATTAATGCATTAGCCAGATCTTATTTAAATGCCACTCTTATTTGGTCCCAGGGTTAGCAGACATGCCAGTTGATTGAGTTAGGGCATCAAAGAGTGCTGCTGTATTTACAGTAAAGAAATATTAAAACAAAAGAAACTGCAGGAGTGTGTGTAAAACTACCTATTGTGTAAAGATAGCATGTGCATTTGTTTTGCATTTGTTGCTGTGCTACTTTTGTCTCTGGCCCCACCCGCAACAGGCATGTGCCCCACTTAAGAAGAATACTCAGAAGCTAATGCTGCCCTTGGGCTGAAAAAGACTCCACAGCCCTGCATTAGAGTTACCAGTGGTCTAATAAAATCAGAAGAAAGTGGGAAGATGGCAGGTGTGTCCCATGCTGTCTCTCGTTGCCTCATATATCTGCAATCCTTATTGGCTGAGCAACAGGGATGAGCTGAGCAAGAGTGAAAGTGTTCCTTCTTTGTGAAGACTCTGCCCACCCCAATACTGTTGAAATGCAGCCAGGCTTTAGTGGTCTCTGAAGTGCTGGATTGTGCCTGGATTCCATGCCTGTCCGAAATGTAGGCTCTAGTGCGCTAATGCACTTTGTGAATATTTCATTTGGTATTCTTGGTTCAGAACGTAGCCTGTTGTTTCCGAAAGCTGTTGGAGAAGTGTACTGGGTTTTGTTGTGCCGAAACCTCTGCAAAGAATAAGAGCTTTCCATTTGGTGGCAATCAGAATATGCTGGACAGTAGTTTGTTTGTTTGTTTGCTTGTTTGCATGCTTGTGTTCTGCTCTATGTCACCAGAAACAAATGGATAAATCTTAAGGGCTGAAACCTCATACCTTCAATGCTGACTGAAGAGTCTGCTCCAGAGTATCAGCACCAGAAGGAATACTACATGAGTGCCGGTTGCATTTGTTTCTAATTTATAAGTTCTAAGCTGAAGATGTTCAACATTCTGCAGCAACAGCTCTTTAGAGTCCATCATATGCTGTAAAATAATCATGAGATTACTACTTACTAGACCTCAGTGGGTTAAAGAATGCTCTGTCAGAGCAAATGCTTTATCATTTCAGAAACAGATGAGACATCTCTTTTCCTAATTCCTTTTACGAAATGTTGCATGGCTGTATTCATTTTGACTTGGGTAGAAAATGGTTTATGAAGTTGGCATGTTTTTGTAAAAAAATAAATTTTTAAAAGGTAAATGCCCCTGACAGTTAAGTCCAGTCACAGATGACTCTGGGGTTGTGGCGCTTATCTCGCTTTACAAGCCGAGGGAGCCGACATTTGTCCGCAGACAGTTTTTCTGGGTCATGTGGCCAGCATGACTAAGTCGCTTCTGGCGCAACAGAACACCAAAACCAGAGCAGCACACGGAAACACCGTTTACCTTCCTGCCAAAGCAGTACCTATTTATCTACTTGCACATTTTGGCGTGCTTTCGAACTGCTAGGTTGGCAGGAGCTGGGACCGAGCAACAGGAGCTCACCCCGTCACGGGGATTTGAACCACCAACCTTCTGATCAGCAAGCCTAAGAGGCTCAGTGGTTTCTACCACTGCATCACCCGCATCCCTTGTAAAATGTAGATAAAGCTAAATACATTGTGGCCAAGTTTGGATATAACATGAAACAATGGTTAGTTTGTAACAGAAGCAAGAGCATCCAGTCTCCTCCTTTTGGCTAAGCTCCAAACTATGCCACTGTGCCCATTGTACACATAAATGAGTAATTACTCCCCATTGCCGTACTTTACTTCCCTTGATCTGGACACTAGACTTCTGTTGATGCAACCTAGAGTAGCATTCACTTTTTTGCTGCTTCATCACACTATTGACTCATGCTGAGCTTGAGGGTCTACTAAGACCCCTAAACCATTTCTACTTGTACTACTGGCAAGCTAAATGTCCCCATTATATTTGTGCTGCTGGTTCTTCCTACCTAAATGCAGAGCATTACATTTGTCCCTATTAAAATTCATTTTGTTAGTTTGGGCTCAGTTCTCCAATCTGTTAAGGTCATAGTGAATCCCAATTCTGTATTATGCAGCATTAGCTACCCCTCCCAGTTTCATGTCACCTGCCAATTTGATGTGCATCCCCTCAATACCTTTATCCAAGTGGTTTATAAAGATGCTGAACAACAACAGGCCCAGGACAGAACCCTGTGGCACCCCCTTATCACTTTTCCCCAGGATAACGAGGAATTGTTAGTGAACACTCTTTGGGTGTGAGGCATGATGTTGCAACACAACCACATATCTTGTGCAAGCAGCGTCCCATCTGGGCTTGCAGTTTGCCAGACACCATAACAGCTGGGGTGGCAAAATGTTTTTGTACTGCTCCCCTGGAAAAAAGAGAGGTTTTACTAAGAGTAGCCCTGTTGAAATTACTAGACATGGTTAAGTTAGGCCTCCTAATTTCAGTGGATCTACTCTGAGTAGAATGTAGCTGGCTACAACCCACAGCTCCATGTTTTATCTGCAGATTTCCGTACTATCTTAATTGGAGGAGGTTGTAGGACTGATGAAAGTACCAGATGCTCTCAGGGCTGTGTTTGAACCTCAATCAGCCTTCACTAATAGTTGACGGGCTGATGAGAGTTGTAGTGCAATACATTTGCAGGGCAGCAGAATGGTAAAGGTTGAACTAAATACCTAAGCAGTTTGTCTCTCTCTTTTTTTTGTCTATCTGCTGATCTGCCTTTTTTATTTACAGTTTAAAGTGCTGCATTTTATAAAATTTTATACCTTAGGGTGACCACAGGATATAGGATAAAAAATTACTCTGCAGTACTAAAATACTGCATGGGCCAGGAAGGTAAATCTGTTCTGATAGCTGTGATAACAAATTGGGTTTCATTCCTACCTTAAGATTTCAGCTGTTGTGCTTACAGCTGAGGTTAGGCTTTTACTGGAGAGTGAGTTTCAAAGGGTGTATCACATATTTACGGTAATATTGAAGCATTGATTGTTGACTTATTTGTAGACATTAATACAGAACTATTTCCTTGCTTGGTGCCTTGGAACGTCCATTAAGCTTTTGGCTTTGGGCCAGGATAGGTTGCAGTTCTGCAGTTTATAATGCACATTGGCCATCTGTCCTTAGAGTACTAATGTGAGTTTAATTTTAAAAGCACATGAAGCCTGCAGTTTCTTTTGTTTTAATATTTATTATCTTGCCAATACTAGGAAGGATGGCTCTTTAATGCACATTACTCAGGTTTGTCTTATTTAAAAAAGCATAGCATAGAAAAGACATGAACGTCATTATGTTTTGTGTATTATATTGTACTATCATTTCAGTCTGGTCACATCACATCTTGGGATTACCTTTAGAAGTAGCATTGTTCATTTGGGTGCAGTAAATATGTAAACAAATAAATGATATATATTTTTTGTAAGAAGCCTGAATTATTCAGCTTCTTGAATTGGTGGTGGTTTGGGTATTATTGGTGATGATATGATCGGAAACAGCACTTTGATTTCTTCTCTGAAATAAATATGGAAGTATTTTGCCTTATAGTGGTTAAAAAAAATATTCCCTTGCTTTCTGTGTGGAGCATCACTCTGGATTTTTGCAGATGTTTTCAGCCAGCAGGTCCAGATCAGAGTTCATCCATGGTGCCTAGTGACAACCCCATAGAACGCAATATAGGCAAGACTTGCTGGCTCAAGTGGGAGTGATCTTATGTTGGTAATGTTTAAGCTGTCCCTGATGAGGAGGTGCTGGTGATCTTGTGGGCAAAGTGAAATCCAGAACAGCAATGTCTTGGCCTATCTTCCCCACTACTCTTGAGTGACGTTGGCATATTTTCAGTATCAACAATCTTGGGCTTTATGATTGGCAGTGGAGGCCCTGTTGGTGGTGACACCACTGTTGTGTGCTGCCTTGCCAGTACTGGGTAATTGAAAGACATTGTTTCTGGCATCTTTGACATTATTAGTTAGTTGTGAGGCATCTGGTTTGTTTTTAAATGCTTGTATTGCTTGTATTGCTTTGTTGTCTGCTGTCCCAGTCTCTCTTGGGAGGAAGGGTGGATGAAAAGCAAATAATAAATAATAATAAGCAATGATAATAAAAATAAAAATTAGGTAATCTCTCACAATGTGTAAGCTAGAATGCTCTCATTTTGTTGTTTCAATACGTATAGGATATAGAATACTTTGTTACATTGGGTAGTTCAAGGCTGATTTTGTATGAACATTAGAAAATTTTATATATATTGCAGTCAGTATTTACGCTAACAAAAAAGGCATGTAAACACATGGTTTTTCAGCTACTAAGCAGGTGTGATTAATAAGGTCTGCATATTTGAATTGCTCTATTGATCATATTGTATCATATTATGTGCCAACATACTTCAGCACAGCCAGAAAGAGGGCATTACCATATAGCATTTTAATTTATGCAGTGACAATGACTATTTATAGGCTTAAATAATTACAATGCCAATTTGGGTCACTCTGCTCTACTTCTTTAGTTACTTGCTGCTGCAAGAGATAATAAACTATCTGCAGGAGGGTGAATTAATAGGTGTCTCGGTAGACCTGAAAGGGCAAGAATTTGATTGCATTCTTTAAACCCTTTTTCTAATTAAAAACATTTTCTATTACAGAGGTGGGCATTCTGTCTTAACCCTTGGGCGTAACCCTCTCCCCCTCCCCTTTATATGAATTGGTGCAGGCCATATCTGTTGTGAATCATAGGTTTCTAAGCGGGTAGTTTTCACATTTTCATCATGGATGTAGTGGTTAGCATGGAAAAAATAAATGCCAACTATGAGTCATACAGTTCCAGGGCCAGGCTTGAGTGATCTAAATCTAGTTTTGGCATGACCGTTCTCCAGTTCAGGATCATTGTCAATGTTATTTCCTGGTTGTTCTGCTGCAATTAAAGCCAGGATCCCTGTGTTCATGCCACGTAGGATTTCATAGAGACAAAAGGGTCAGAGCTGGGGTCAGGTAACAGGGAGGAGGAGAATATATCCCAGGGTGCACATGGCTTGTACCAGGCCCCAATCCACTGAAATGATTTAGGTTCTGGTGCCATGTGCCATCATTACACTGGAGATCTTGATAGTCAAGTGGTGGAACCTAGACCTGGTGGGGCACCTAGGAGGTCACATGGATGATGCCTAGGTCCCCATCCTCCTCAATTGAAAAAGGAACAGTAGTCACTTACAGATAGGTAGCCGTGTTGGTCTGCCATAGTCAAAACAAAATAAAAAAATTCCTTCCAGTAGCACCTTAAAGACCAACTAAGTTAGTTCTTGGTATGAGCTTTCGTGTGCATGCACACTTCTTCAGATACACTGAAACAGAAGTTTCCAGACCCTTCTATATAGTGAGAAGGTGGGGAGGGGTATTACTCAGAAGGGTGGTGGGAATGGGTGATTGGCAGATAGCTGTGATGAGCCTGTTGACGACTCTTAACGACTGCAATAGGTCTTACAGGAAAAAGCAAGGGGTGAGAAGGTGAAAAATGGCTTTGTCATGTATAATGAGATAAGAATCCAAGGTCTTTGTTCAGACCAGGACTCTCCATGGTTTTAAGTTTGGTGATAAGTTGCAATTCAGCAGCTTCTCTTTCCAGTCTATTTCTGAAATTCCTTTGTAGTAAAACAGCTACTTTGAGATCTTGTATAGAATGTCCTGGGAGATTGAAGTGTTCTCCTACTGGTTTCTCTGTCTTGTGATTCCTGATGTCTGATTTATGTCCGTTTATTCTTTGGCGTAAGGTCTGGCCTGTTTGTCCAATATAGAGAGCTGAAGGACACTGTTGGCATTTGATTGCATACACAATGTTAGACGATGAGCAATTAAATAGTCCCGAGATGGTATGTGTGATGTTGTTGGGGCCAGTAATGGTGTTGTCCGGGTGTATGTGGCAGCAAAGTTGGCATCTGGGTTTATTGCAGGCTCTGGTGCCAGTGTCCGTGTTAGGTCTGGTTGTAGTATTATTGTGGGTTAGGAGTTGTTTAAGATTGGGTGGCTGTCTGTAGGCAATGAAAGGTCTTCCTTTCATTGCCTACAGTAGTCACTTAAGCAGTATATTTGTACAAGTACTTAGCACCTAAAGTGTTGCCTTTGCATCTGAGAACAAAAGGTGGTGTGAGATGTTGGTCTAAGCTCTGAGAGTGCTGAAACTCACTTCAGTTAATATTTTGGAAACTATAGATGTAAAATTTCCAGAAACGTTGAAGCCATGAGAAAAAACGGCTGTTTTTTCCTGGGTGGGGTATGGGGAAAACTATTTTACACCATTTCTCAATGTACTCACCAGGTGCATTCACATTCTGCTATAGACAGACAAATCTATTGATTTTGTTGTGTATCCTTTTTCCATTTTACAGTCTTAGGTTCCGTTCACCACCTTTCTGCATCACTTTGTAATTAAAAAAAAAATCTTCATGAAGTTTTGCAACAATGTAATGTACCCACCAAGGTATGGATTTTAACAATTCCCCCCAATATGCACCTTTTTGCATGAACAGTGTTTGATTGGAGAATTGTATTGTAAGATTCTTAGAAGGATGCATTTCAAAAGACAGCTGTGTTTTAGTTTATGTATTGTTTTGGGAAGTGTGAATTAAACCAAATTTATCCTCCAGGCCTACATTCTATAATGTAGGGTATAAATAATTTCAATAATTAATTAATAAATAAATAAATTTCAATAATTTGGAGCAGCCCTTTCTTGGGACCATTTGTGGGGTGAAATGGCCCTAAGAGAAAGAGAAATAGCTGGATTTAATTGCTTTCTGCATGGTTAGTGCAGAAGGATTACAATTACTGGTAGCTTGAAGCTTTATTTCCACTGAAGTGAATGCATTGTTGGACTGTATTGAAGAGATTTTTCTCAATCTCTAGTAGTGGATTAAGACCATTAATTACCAAGCTCTTGCTATGAGTCAGTAAAATGGAAAGGTGGGTGCCTGTCCGTTCCGTGGGGGGGGGGTGTACATACCTACCCACACCCATAATGACTCCTGCTGCTTTCTTGCTGGCTCTACCTGGCAAGTAATTTGTGGTCAGCACCAAGGCAGTTCTTTCTAACCCCATTTGTCAGGCTCTCCTCTCTGCTTCCCTTTGTTAATCAGGCTGCCAGTGAGATGCGCTTGCAGCTGCCTATAATTATTAGATTTGGTAAAGCTGACTTTTAAAAGCAGAAGGGAGGTGGGGGAAGGATCTGAAAAACGGTTACAAACTTTAACCAGTCCTCTGAATGCAGCTGCTAAGATTTTGTTTTAAGGCCAGCAAGATCAAATTAGCTGTCTAAAGGTCAGTGCAGTCATTTAAATTCATATTAAAGTGGAGTAATATTCATTTGTGCTGACTTGTCCTACAATTGGAGGGTGGTGGTATATCCATTCTCTTTTTCTAGGAAGAGAACTCAAGAGACTTTATTAAACCAGACAGTTGATGTACCTTTTAAGGGGCTTGGAACTAAAAACTGGGACCGTGTGCAAGGCACTTTGTTGCCCATGTGAAAGGGATAGCATAGCTAAACATTGGAGGCATGGGGAGGATTAGGTTGGTTTGGGGTTTAGTATTTTCAACCCAATATATCTAAATGTTTGCTCAAAGCAGTGGTGGGGACCCTGTGGCTCTCTCAATATTGTTGGACTACAACTCCTATCAGCCTTAGCCAGGATGTCCAGTGGGCAGGGAAAAGGGGAGTTGTAATCTAAATATCTGGAGGGCCACAGATTTCCCACCTTAAGTGCAGGTGTTATGGGTTCTTTTTGACATTATTAAAGACCCCAAGATTAGGCTAACAGAAGCAGTTGGCCTGCTGCTTATATGCTTTGGTGATGGGCATCTTGGGAATTTCACATCTCTGGAGATTCTGATCCTAGACAGGATGTTGATAATAAAAATGCTGTTAACTCAAAAGTGGTATATGTGTGTGAATGAGAGGGAGAGGGGGAGCTAAAAAAGCATTGGTTTACCATGGCAAAAGCCTTGTATTCAGTTTAAACAGTCTGACTGAGAGCCATTTTAATGTAGCTTTCGTTTGACTTCTACAGGGCAGTGCCTTGTAATATGAGGGATTTCAGTTTGGCTTGCCTCTGCTCTTGCAGTTGCCTGGTGGAAAGATGTTGGCCAGGTCAGGGTTCTGAATTAAAAACCCAGAGTTGTGTGTTTGTCTTTGTACATGATTTGCAGAAGGATTAATACGCAGTGCAAAACATAAGACTTGCTGCTTGATCGTACGCACTCCTGTAGCTGTTGCAACACAAGCAGAGACTTCTACTGCAGCATCCTGTGCAAGGAAAGCTGAGCAGACCAGCTCTATCCTACCTTGCTTCCTTCTGGAATCAGACGAGCACCACTTTGCCTGTTTCACCTTTTGCCGGCTCTGAGCCTCTGTGGCACAAGGAAATTTCCCCTCCCTCAAATAAAAGAAGCAGCAACTTCTTCAGCTGGGAAAGAGGTAGGGGTGGATCTGCCTGCTTGCATGGGAGAAGGAGCCAGAGCCCTTGACCCCTGCTGTGCCTCATGTGCAACAGAGCCTGGGATCAAGCCCTTAGTCCTCCTTGGCCCTTTCAAAGCCATCAAAGTTGCACTTTGTCAAGCCAACCACCTTAACATTGAGTTGATGTTCTTAAAATGATTCTTGTTTTTCTTTGTCTGTGCAGAGGCTGAAAAAGTTTTGAATATTCACCCCTCTTCTTTATTTGGGAAGAAAACCCCTCCCCATACAAACAGGCCAACAAATTCCTCTTAGACCAAACCTTCAACAACGCAGTCCTTTGGATAATGGACACTTGTTACTCTTTGTTTGATTACATCTCAATTATCACTTGATGGCAAGAGCACAATTAATACCCTAGGTTGTTTGTTAAAAAACTCCTAATTAAAACCGATTCCTGCTTTTTCCTTGTGTGTGTATAAAAGCCAGCATTCTGTCAGGCTGCTGAATTGTGAGCGAGCTCTCCATTCAGCCGGGCAAAAGACACCATTAATTGGTGAGTGGGATTTTCATGGCAGAATCAGCACAGCCCATCTGAGTGCCAATCTTTACTGCCACTTAAAGGAGGAAACTCCTCACCTTCCCTCCCAGACCGTTGCGGGAAGGGTATCACTCTCTGCTGTATAGGACATATCTACACTGCAGTCCACTGCGCCACACGCTTGCAAGGCAGTGGTTTGCAGAACTGTCATCGCCTTTAGACCTGATCATTATCCCTTGTAACTTCTGCCAAATTCAAAGGGGAAATGCTCTATTCTGTTTATGCAGCAGTGGGCTAAGCTTTGCCAGGAAAGTCTGGCTTCAGGCATCAGTGCTGGTGGCTGCTTGAGATTTTTTGGTTTGGTTTGGTTTTTCTGCTGCCTGCTAGATTAAGGATTGGGACAACCCTGCAAACCAAGTGCATAAAAATTTCTATCTCACAACATTATTTTTGTTTCAGTCTGCTTGACCATACATCATTCATTCATTTGAATGTACCACTCTGATTGTATTTACAGTTGCTTGTCCTGAGATGTGTTGTGTTTTATAGTAGCCGTGTTTGTACATAATAATGCTAATATATAAAGCAAGTTTCGTAAGCCATATTGTAAATATGTTGCAAGCTAGTGTTCATAGCTCAAATATTTTCACTTTGTGGCCCCATTTGCACAAGCAGGTAAAGAAGCATGATGTCTGAATCTAGGTTGGGACACCATAAGAAGCTCTTCGTTTTATTAATTATTTATTATTCATTTCATTTCTCTACTAGTTTATATTTTTAAGAAAGCACTACAACCTACCCTAAAACATCAAATAAAAACAATCCAAAATAAAACACTGCAGAAGAAAGTCAAATATAAAGTATACATTCAAATCAATATTACCTGAAAAATTTCAAAATAAAACATTGCAAAAGAAGTCAGTTCCAGAATGCATATTTAACGCAGCAAAGTTAACAAAAAAATATTTATTTCAAAAGAAAACATTACTAAACAAAGTCAAATATATAATGCACATTTAAAATATAATTAGCAAGAGAATAAAATATTAAGCATAGAACATACCTACTGCTGTTACTGCCAGTGGTGATTCATGGCAGGTGGCAGCTGTGGAAGCTCAGTCACCTGAGTCTGCAAACATGGCCTTCGGCGCTTTTGTAGCTGGAGTCAGTCAGGGCCTCACCCAGGCTAGAACGGAAAAGGCCTGCAAGAAAAAGGGAGCAGGTCTTCCAGGACTCACAGCCAGGATATCATGGTTGGAATACCCACTTGTATAGTGGGAATGTTTTCACAGCTTATTTTTACTGTTGTTAGCTGCTCTGAGCCCGGCTTTGGCTGGGAAGGGTGGGATATAAATAAATAAATAAATGATGATGATGATGATGATGATGATGAAACCAAGCTCTATGCCTTCAGTTATCTATAGAAAGTTGTATAATTGTTATCTCTTAGATGGGAGGGCATTCCACAAGGTGGGCACCACTCCCAAGAAGGCCTTCTGCTTGGTTCCCGGTACCTTCTTCTCACAATGAGGGAACCGCCGGAAGGCCCTCAGAACTGGACCTTAGTGCCTGGGCTGAACGATGGGGGTGGGGATGCTCCTTCAGGTATACAGGGCTGAAGCTGTTTGGTGCTTTGAAGGTCAACACCAACACTTTGAATTGTACTCAGAAATGCACTGGGAAACAATGTAGATCTTTTAGGACTGGTGTTATATGGTCTCTGGTGGCTGCTCCCAGTCATCAGTCTGGTGGTCACATTCTGGGTTGATTGTAGTTTCTGAGTCACCTTCAAAGGTAACCCCATGTAGAGTGTATTGACCTGCACCACCATGGACAGCTGAGAGTCTAGAAAGACCCCAAGACTGTGAACTTGGTTCTTTAGGGGTACAGTTACCCCATTCAGGACCAGGAAGTCCCCCAGACCTGCCTGACCCCTGTCCCTCAGAAACAGTACTTCTATCTTGTTGAGATTCAACCTCGATCCAACCTCCAACTGCATCCAGACCCTCACACAGGATGTTCACTGTCTTCACTAGTTGTGATTTAAATGAAAGGTAGAGTTGGGTATCATCTGCATACTGGTGAACACTCAGCCCTGTCTCCCTGATGATCTCTCCCAGTGGTTTCATATAGAAATAACAGTTGGTCTGTCAAGTTGTTTGCTGTTTATTCTGATTGGTAGTGGCTCTCCAAGGTCCCAGGAGGAGGAAATTCCTGGCCCTGATATATGAAATCTTTTAACTGGATTGGCCAGGGTTTGAACTTGGGACCTTCTGCATTCAAATCATGTGCTCTGCCTCTAATAGGCAGTGCTCATCCCATGGAGTTCATTTAATTTTAGTCTATGTGCTTCTTCATAGGGGCCTCTTTTCCATCTCCACTTCCCATCTGCCCAGAGTACCCTGTGCACCTGACCCATGGTCTCCTCTCCTTTTCTATTCCTGGCCCCAGCAGTCTTGTGGGTGGCCTTGAGAAAAATCAGAATAAATTATGCAGAAAATACGGATTTGCTTTGTTTGCATAGTGGATTTGGTTACAGAATTTGGTGTTGTGTTTATTGCATACAGAAACTAGATCACCCCTCTTTTGTTCAGGATATCTGCAGTCCTGCGTATGAATTGCAAAAACATTTGCCATTGTAGAAGACTTGTGCGCTAACTGAACCCCTTAGAATAAAAAAGATAAACACTTGAGTTAGATCTTTTTAAAGGAGATGGTCTTCTTCCTGTCTCTGTTTCACCTGAAACTAGACAGCTTTTCCTGAAATGGCTTCTAGTTGGATTCCTCTTTGAGAATCTCTGTGTAAGAGATACCCAACTCTCACCCCTGAGACTGCTGGTACAAGGTTCCAGCTTCTGAGTACAGCATCTGTTTGATCTGAAACAAGGAGGGTTTGGCTTCTTGCAGTGATAAAGGAACTGCTCCCCTAGGATTATTCCTTGTCGCAGCAAAGTGAGCCAGCACTCAGGTGTTGCTAATTTCAAAGGACAAAAGTGCAGCAATGAAGAGACCACTTGGATGCTTGTGTAGCCTGAGAACCAGTCTCAGACAGGCAGTCCCTACTTGGCCTTTGACATTGAAATGCCCGAATTACTAAGCACATATTGTAACTTTATGGCAACCAGGAAACATAACATTTATAATTCTATATTTCACTTAACTTCACAAGGCTTTTTCTACTGTTTGCCACTCATGAAGCCTTGCCAGTTGTTGCAGCCCACCCCAATATCTCATAATTCAGTTCCAAAGTGGAAGCCAGACACTCAGTCTGAAAGTCAGATTTTAAATTGGTCTCTGGCTTGTGTGTGCGCGCTCTCTCTCTCTCTCTCTCCTCTATCATTCTCTCTCTGTGTGTGCTTAGGTGATAGTATGTTATTCTATTTCTCCCCCTTTCCTTCAAGCACACACTCACATCTACAAAACTGCAACTGAGAGGGAATCGGTCACTCGAAACCACAAGCCTGCAACCTAGCTGGAATTTGAACTTGGTTATCCAAGTTTGCCATTCTTCCTGCTGAACTATACTATAATTTATTCTTTTCTTACAGAGTATGATTGTGGAAAAAGAACAAATCTTTAGGACTCTTAACACCTACCTTCCAATGGCAATTGCTCCCTGGTGGATTATTTCTCCCATCCACACTAACTTCATTTCATTAATAGGGCACAATTTGAGATGCTAGCTTTGACCCACAAAGCCCAAAATGGTTTTGGACCCTGCCTATCTCAGACTTGATTTTCTTCATCTGATAGAGCCCTCATTAAATATGCAATACAGTATGTTGAACAAATTCAAAACCACATAGAAATGTTTTCTGTGGGTGAACATATGTGAGGGCTACATTAGGAGTATATCTTTAAAATGTCTATGGTTTGGGGTATTGTTTTGTGATCTTTTATGGTTTACTGTTGTATTTCATAAAGTACGTTCCCTAAACCAATGTGGATGGGGCAGAATTTAAATCCAATAAACAAAGAAAATGTTTTATCAGGTATTGCCAGTTTGTAGTGGTTTGGCACAATTGATACACCATTGAATGCAATTTTAATGTACAGCTGTATTTTTTTATTTTTTAAAAACCCTTTAGTTCAGCTTATGAAGTTCACTAGCTGCATTGATAAAGAATATCATGTGCATTAATGGAGGGCTCTGGGCCATTAGCTGTGCTTTGTAAAATGCTTTATCGTGGCCTTGTACCCTGCGCATTTGCAATTGCGTCTGTTAATGCTCTTTATTTTTCTTTATGATGAGGGTTGGGTGAGGCAAGATGGAGAGGAGGAGGAAACACCCACTTCTCGATTCTTCTCTGGATTTCTGCACTGTAATGATGGCACCATCACCTGACTCTCAGGAAAGGCTGGCCTGCCTTAAATTGTGGGGTGACTGGCTCTTTCAGCATGCTTTAATCTTGGTTTTGTTGCATCCCCCACGTTCCTGATTTTAATTGTGTAGCTGCTGCCGTATAGCATTTCCTATGCCGACGATGACCGACATATGTTAAACATACCACGCCCAGCCTTATCGCTTGCTGAAACATTTGTTTGGCTTTTGAAACCTTTTTCTGCATGGCATATTTTCTCCCTTTTGTAGCCAGCCACAATCACTAGTTTGAGGTTAAATACACGCTGCAGAATAATAATGTTATTATATCGCGTATGGATTTGTGCACTACGTGTGACTGCAAGGCATGTGAGTGTGTGAATTAGAAAATACATACATAGGTACATCTCAGACAGTGTATATTATTTGGCTTCTTAGTGAACCCCAGTAGCACCCAGATCTAACCTCGTCAAGAATGCAAGCAACATATTTTAGTGAACAAAGGTGCCAATCAGTCCGCCAGCCATCAGTGTGTAAATAAGAATGCAGACATTGTTCCAGAGTCTTCTGTGAGTCTTAAGATGGCAGAATCACATTTCTATATAATAATGATGATCTGGCTGTCCCTTATTGCAGCCTCGTGTTTTGTGCAAATTCATGGCGGCTTGTGAAGAGAATAGCTTTACAAGCTGGTGTTGCAATGTGTAGCCACAGCCCTGCACCTCCAGTGCAGGAAATGCATTTTCCACATTAACCAAACATGACAGCTGAAACGGTTATTAACCATGCAAGATGTCGGAAGTCATCAAAAATTCACATTGGAGTAATTACAGTGGCTTGGGGGTGGGGGTGGGAAAAATAAACCCTTGTTAAATCTTTCACTGCTTGCATCTCATCTTTTCCTTCCCTTCTCTCCTCCCCGCTCTTAAATCTTACATGGTACATTCCATTAACAATAAAGTATCCTTCTGTAACCTATAAACGCTCCCTTCAGTAACTGGTTTCACACCAGTGCTGCCTATCCTTGGTGAAGGACAGCCCTGAGCAAATGCCACCGCTGCTTTGCTGGCAGTGGTGTTCCACTGTGGGAACAGCTGCTTTCTCATTGTCTTGCTGGACTCTTCACTGTCTCAGCCATAGCAGAGCTTGCAGGGGGTTTCCCACCCTTGAGAAGAAAAACTGTGAGCTCTGATACAGGAAGATTTGAGGTGCCTGGAACCAAATGCCAGGCATTTAAAGTATTGCAACTCACCCCGACAAGGTTTGTAACTTCTCAGTTCTGTAGCCCACAAATAGGAATGCATTTTACACGTTGTTTGTTTGTTTAAATGCATGTATATTTAAAACACAAAGAACTCAATCTTGAACAGTTTCTTTTCTGTAGTAATGAAAGATACAAATGTGGATTATTTTTAAATATGTAGAAATTGGGAGTTAATTTAGAAAAATAACTGTGATAATTTTAAAATAAAATATTGGATTTTTGCTTCTGTTAATTCCCCTTCTCCCTTTGAAACAGTTGTAAGGGAGGGGCGTCTGTTGTCTGCTTTTAAAATATATCCATTTATTCACCTCCTTAGAATCCTTTGCTGCTTATTTTCTTAAAATGTAGGCAAAAGTCAGGAATGCTACGTTTTTAAGGTGTAGCCTGCTGATTTCATTGAAGATATTACCATCCTTGGGTGGTAGATTTTTCAAAGAGAAATATCTGTAAATTGGATTTATGATATAACTGGTGGAAATCTGTATATGTTCCAGTTTGTATAGACGCTTGCTTTATATTCTTAGAAATTCAGTTGTGAAATATATAGATGAAGCCCTAATTTTAAGGGAGGGTGTCAATAAATAAGGAGTTATTATTTATTTCCTGGTTCTGAAGTATATTCTCTCCCCCACTGAAAGTGGTTTGAATTAAGTATAATTGATAGTCAGTCACTTTTTACCTTGTTAGGTTTTGGGCATGAGTCAGTACTCTGAACTTAGAATTTCTTAGCCATGTAAAACAACGGAGAGAGAGAGCGCACATATTTCTGTGGAGTGGCTGATTTGGTTTTGTCTGTAACATAGTATTCTACCTTCATTGGGGAAGCTAAGCTAAAGAAAGGTTTCTATTTTATATATCTTTTGATGTGGTACAGGCAGTTAAGGATTCATCCAACCAGTTTAGAGGTTGTACTTTAAAATCATTAAGGTGTAGACTGGACGGTTGCCTGGTCCCTTTTCCTTGTTCCATGAGAAATGCGACAACTAGCTTGGCACACAGATGTTGCTGTGTGGCAACATTCTTTGACCAAACAGTTGTGTGTTAAGCCTGGTTTAAAAGGGAGCATTGCTACAGAGACAGCCTGGCAATCCCATATGTGTGTGTGTGTGTATATATATATATATATATATATATGGATGAATGAGAGAAGAGAGACAATGAGATGTTCATGCAAAGATGGAGCTTGCCACTGTCCCTAAGTGGGAGATGCCTCAGTTATTCTTGCAGTTTTGCACTGTCTTATAGCAAATTATTTTCCTTTGTCTGAAGAGGGTGGGAACCAGAGTTCAAATATGAGCTCTGTAAATCAACGTATGGGGAGGTGGGAGGGGGAGACACCTAAATCCCCATCTAGAATCCCTAGGTCCAGCTTGCTTCTTTTAAAACCATGCTCTGGGTGTTTTTGGGTTGCAGTTGTCTTTTGTGTTTGTGATTAAAATGTTTAGCTTTCATGTCTTTTTAACATATCACATACATTCTATAGAAAAGAGTATGCATTTTATTTTTTATTTAAAAAAATGAGGGTGTGGATATGCATACTGTTGAATGAGGGAAAATGGAAACCTTTTGTCTTCTGTGTGTCTTTACCACATTGGTCTCATGGTCATAAGTGTGAAAAAGTTTAAAATGGGGAATGTATTGTAGAAGCATTGTTTCTTCATCAAGCCTACAATAATTAATGGACATAAATCACGTATTATAGCAGGAATTGATAAAATACATGGTTATTATTAAATAAGTTTTGTAGATTGTGTTAAATAATGTTTCATACATCAAATTTCTATACACATTTAATTTGTATAACGTGTTTAGGAACTATATCCATTTTTAATTATGTACCATTTTTATAAGGCCAAATGTTTTAACAGAAATGAAATTAATTCCAGCCTTAACACCACCTATTTAAAACTTTTTTTTTGCTCAAGACAGATTCCTTCTCTCCCCCCCCCCATCTGCTGTCAGAGGAGGAATAGTATTTGTTTCTCAGTCTAATCATCTGTTTTAACAAATTATTCGTTAATTTCCAATGGTATTGTTGCAATTTGTCTTATTTGAATTTAAGATTCATGGGTGACTGTCTTGGTGCAATGTATGAGATAACTATTTAAAGTAGACACCTGAAGTCTCAGATCTGTTGATCCTTCCAAATTGCCTCACCCCACCCCACCCTAATGTATTAATATTGAGTATGGTATTTTTATGCTTGCTGCCCCTTTGTTGTAATCTTATACGCATTGATCATACCAGTCTGGGAAAAATAGGTTGTAGCTTTGAAAGTTTGATTGTGACAAAGTTCTTCCAACCCTTCAAATGCTCAGAAAGAAAATTATTAAATGACATTTTCAAAAGTGTCGCAGTGAGTGAACGTGTCCATCTCCTGGTTCTGCATTTTGCATCTCCATTTAACTTGGTTATCATATTTCAGTGCTTGCAATATACCGAGGAGTCTCTTTCGAACCAGGCGTTGCCCAGCAAGTGGGCGTTGGTGTGTGCAGATGCTGAACACTTGGTAGATGGAAGGTGGGGTAGTGGGGAAGCTTGTAACTCTTGGCTTTTTTACAGAAACTGCAAGATCTTTAGTGTTTCCAAGGAAAAGAATCATAAGCAGGTACATGGGATTGTCTCAGGGCAGGAAAAATGAAGTGATTAAAATCAGTTGTATTTTAGGTCTGGGGAAGCTTTCAAGCTTAAAGAAACAAAGCTAAAATGAACCAAAGAGTGTGAAATGTGGGCAGCAAAGAAGCTTTAAAAAAATGTGTTTGAGCACATGCACTACATTTTAATGTAGTTGTTGTGAAGCGTATAGCTCCATTTGCAGTAGTACAAGAATATATGTGTCGGTAAAAATCCATCTATGGAAATGCTTCTGAAAAGCTGCAGATGAAGCATTTCTGACAGGGAGCCAGAGGGCTGACTGTTGAAAAAAAGGAGAGATATCATGTGAACAGGAGTAACATGGTGAAGACAGAGGAGTTGCCTTTTCAGCCTAAGAAACTCAGTAGGACAGAGGATCAGTGATAGTGTTAATTGCTGGGTGGTTTTCTTATATATTTTAGAGGGGCTATTGGTTTTGGTTTTGGTTTTCGGATGGCGTTCCAGGGAAGCTGTTCATTGATATAATTCATTTGAAGCCAATGATTCTACACCAATGGTGAGATTTTTAATCAGCTAATTTATGATGGCTTTTAAAGTGTTTCTAATATGATGAATGTTAAAATCAGGCTTCTTTGCAATGGCAAAAGTGCAGTGTTGTGTCCAGGTAGACACTGGAGTTAGATGGGGTATGTGTGTGTGTTACTTTTTCTTTTTTTCAAAAAATAAACTTCTCTTTGGGTAACAAGTTTATGCATGGCTACTCAGAAGTAAGCCCTGTTGAGTACAGTTGGGGCTTACTCCCAGGTAAGCGAGTATAGGATTGTAACCCAAGTCCCTATGGCTCATGGAGCTTCTCTTTGTCTTTATATTGGGAAACAGACTCCCCTACCTCTTGTATTCCCAAAGAAAGCCTCTTTCCATTGATTTTTCATAATTTCCTAACCCTGCTTGAATGCATTGAATGCTGAGAGCTAAGGCGGGGTCCTGGAGTAGCAGAATTGTGCTTTTCTGCCCCTTGTACCTGAGGACAGTGCAATAGCAGAAACTACAGCTACATAAAAGAAGGAAGGGTAAAAAGACACATCTAGATTATTTTGAGGTTGTTTGAGAAAGAAAGCTTTAATGTTGCTTCCTTGAAAAATAAAAGGCATATGTGTAACTTCAGTACTAAAATGGCAGCAAAAAGCAATAAAATGGCGTCACGAGGAAAAATTAGTTAACTAGCCTGATTTCAGGGCGTTCCCCTTGCTCATTCTGAGGAAGATGATTCTTTTCAGTTCTGGTTGCTGCCAGTTATGACCATAATTTTTCAGTTTCCATTCTAGAACCAGAAATAGCTCCTTTTTCCTTTTCTATACCTTTGCATCCAGTTTTGAGCAAGTGTATATGGGAGCCCCTTTAATGGAAAATTATATTTGAAATTATCTTTTTCTTATTACGGCATTTCTCTATTCTGAGAATAAACTATCATTTAAAAGGACTCTCTGTGTGTGCCTCAGAAGATTAACCTTTCTTTCAGATAACCATGCTTGGCTCCTTAGAAGCATCATATGAGTTCCTGCAACTTAATGCGAGGGGACAGGACATCAGTGGAAATGGTCAATTTGTGGTTTAGAACAGGTGTTCTATCGGGGTGCCATACACAGTAGCATATATCCAGCTATAAGTATAATGGTGTGCCAATGCTCAAGATGGCTTGTCATAGCATTTGAAGCACTGCAATTTCACTAGGTATAGTTCAGCCAGCACATAGAATGTGGAGTTACAAGAGCTTGCAGAACTACTTACAGAACTGACTTTGTGAAGTCTGTATATTGCTGAGCCCAGAGGAAGGCTGAAAGCCGAATGTATACTTTTAATGTAAAAATTAGTTTAATTTTTCTGTCATCACCATTATTGGTTATAATAATCTCTGGTCCAAAAAACACAACAACTGTCACAGAATTACTGTCCGGAAATCTGTGACATAGCTTAGTAGTAGTGAAACCAAATAAGACAGGGTTTAATTTCTTTGTTTGATAGTAAACAAATATTCATTGACCCCAAATTTAGGTCCAGGCTATCAAATGGGACACAGACCTTCAAATGGTGATAAGCTTCCAGTAGGTGGTAAGAGAGGTCTTTTCCTGTCCCTTCTGCAAATTCTCAGCTATTAACTAAATTATTTTGTCAAAAATAATGGTCATCAAGAACTGAGAAGAATATTGTTGGAACCTTGGAGCAGTAAGGACCCTCTGCTGATAGTGAAATATTAGGTGAAAGAAAAAACAAATGCACTAATTTTATTTTTATTTTTTTCTATGTATTTATGTAGCTCAAACTTTGAAGTAGTATTACATGGATTTATAATTACTCTCTTTAACAGATTATTAACTCAAAGTAGATTTACTGCCTGGTGGAGGTGGAATTGACTCCTAGAGACAGCTCAAAACTGAACCTTGCCATGCACTCATATGCCCCATTCATATTGCATGCATTTTTAAAGCTTAACAAGTGTCTGGTGCCAAGTATGAAATGTCAGCGTTAATATACATTTCAACAGAAATAAATTACAAGCAGAATTAGATTAAATCATGATCGACTAATGGTACCCATCCTAATGCTTTGAGTTAGAAATTTCAATTTAAAAAACAAACAAACTGATGAAGTTATTTCAGAATTTGAAGGTTAAAATGGCTGCCGGCACCATTGCTGCTGCTGTTGTCAGAAGCACCCTCATAAAAATGGAGGTCAATGACAGTAAGATTAGTCCCGCCTCCTCCTCCTCCTCCTTTTTCTTCTTCATGTTTGCATGCTTTCTGCATACTTACTGGCGAAATTGCCATTCCAAATGGCATTGTCTCATATACCAAACTTATTCAGGGTGGTTAGCTCAGTTTGCTTTGGATATCCAAACCCTTCAGCTGGCATCCAAATATTAAATGCGGAGCCCTTGTCAGATTTCCAGTTGTAATTGAACTTCTCTTTTAAACATCCCTGTGTTGGGTCTGATCCATCCTTCAGGGCCGCAGCTTTAATTTCATTGTGGGCTGTATGTATCTCAGTCTGAGCTTTCCTGAAATGAATGGAGATGACCCAGCAGTCGTGTTTGATGGTTGCGTCCATTGTCTGCAGCAATGCAGCTATTTGAAGCCTTGTGTGAGGACTGTGATTCCTTCTCTATGCACATGTTGGAGTTTTACTGGGGTGTACTAAATTCCGAGACCTCCTCACCTGTCAGTCTTGTTCTAAACTTGATTTAAAATTCCCTTTCTACTTTGCACATCATTTAGTTTCAAACAAAAGAAACGATCACACTTTTATATATAGTTGCTAAAACACATTTATGAACCTTGATACCACATGTGGTATATCATTTTGCTGTCAAGTTAGGGAGAGCTGCTGCATTTGCTTTTTTATTTAAGGGTATTCTAGATGCTCACAAGTCTGCAGTGCAGCGCAGTGCAATAACTCATAGTGAGCTGGTTCAGGTGTAATGCCAAACCATGGTTTGGTGTGATAAGAGCAAGCCCTCAGGGAAGTTGAGGCCATGCTCCCTGCCTTTTCCTCCCACCCTCTATGCTGTAATTCCTTCTCTACTTCACCAAGCATTTATTAGGCACTACAAATACAGGCCATCATAAAACATCCATATATAAAATGTTAAAATATATCCAAAAACAGCCTTGTAAAATATGTAATAACGAGGGTTTTCGTTGGAGTTTCTTCCCGCTAAATAGTACCATTCACTACTCTTAAGAGACACTATTGACAAAAACTCAGCTACGCTTGCAGTTACTTCTGAGTCAGACAGATAGAATCTGTGCGGTGATGTTAGACTACCCAAAAAAGGGGATAGTACACGTTTGTGTAACTGATTGTAGAATGGACAGTAGAAAATAATATGTTCTACAGTGTCTGGTACATTCAATGTCTATTGTTTATGGGGATGTTTAAATATCTATCCTTGACAAAAGCTATGGGGAAAATGTTCAGTCGGGCTAACATGAAGGCCCTGTGTTGGAATAGAATTATTAATTTTGAAATATAAGTGCCCCTGTTATCTGTTGTAGTTAAACTATAGAACTTGGGGGAGCAATATTTTTTTACACCTGACAAAACTTACAGTTTTGTTTTTCAATGTCCCTTAATTGTGATAAATATATTGCTCATAATTCCCTCTCTCTATTCCTAGTTTGAGGCAAGCTATAGTTCACCCTAACCCAACAAACCTAATATTTACGTTTGCCCTGCAAACCAGGGTTGCAATCCATAACCAAATCACAATTTGCTAGTTTAGACCGAACAGCAAGTGGGTTCCCTCAAACTAGGAGATGGATTACATTGGGGTCGTGTTTCAGAAACCCAAGATTCCTTCACAGTTTATTGTAGTCTCAAATCATAATTTGGTGTTATATCTGAACAAGCTCAACATCTAACCCTTCACAGTTTTGTTACCTTAAGAAAACTCTGGAAGAAGGTCTTAGGTGATATGTACTTGGTAGGGCTGGTCCTAGTCGTTTTGCCCTGCATGATTCACAGATTGCAGCCTAGGATCCCTTGCAATGCTGCAAACAATCTTGGGCCTGCCTCTGAGTTGTCTTCTACTTCTTTTGGTGGCCCTGAAAATAATGCCATACCAAACAACTGTGTTGTTAGTGCAGATGGGCTGTCTCTAACAGAATGCCTGGTTTTTTTGCTTGGTTTAACGCCCTGTCCACGGCTTCCTGCTCACCATCTTTTCTGCTCTATAATCAGCATGTTCAACTTTCCTTGTAAAGAATCCTCATACAGAATTGTCTCTTCCCACCATTGCCAAATTAACCTGAATGCTTTAAGAACCAGAATGATGTTGTCAGAGTCTGTAATCTAATTATGATTTGGCATATGTAATGAGAACAGCCCTGAAGCTAAGTTGGCATACCCTGCAGGTGCCTTCTCTTCAATGTAAGTGCCTTGATTATTGGTTCCTATTTTTTATTTGGAATATGGTTGCCTATCATATTGTATTGTTTACATTTCAAATGTTACAGCTCTGATACTAAATATTCCCCAGAAAGACACATTTTCCCCAATTTCTCCGTGGCATAGAAGAGACATCAATTTGTCTACATTTTCAGTAATGTTCCATGAAGTTCTGATGGAGCCAAAAAAAGGAGAACAAAATTGGAGCTAAACAAAATTGGAGCTGTTTGTGCTCTGGCTCCTTGACCTTCACTAACAAGGACTGTCCCTGTTCATCATCTGCTGGCAGGAACTGTGCCGTCTAGCAGTAACGTCCTTATTTTGCAAGCATCGCCTAAGTGACTGGCATGGCCTGTTTGCAGGTAGTATATGTTAGATGGGCTCCTAAAGCATTTCCGATGGAAAAAACCAATCTTCCCTGCCTCTCACTCCTCTGGTGGTGCCCTGTCTTTACGTGTGCTCTTTTTAAAAGCAGCTTTTCAAACTATGTTTGTTCTTGTTCAAACACATGCATCTAAGTGTGCAAAAGTGACGTCGGAAGGAGTGAAAACCAGAGTTTCATTATAGGATCTCTCCTAGTCATTCCTGAAGATGACTAGGATTGAACCTGGGACCGTTTGTATGCAAAGCATGTGTTCTGCCCATGCATTCTGCCCCTTTCTCCTAATCATAGCCACTGGAAGGAACCAGAAAGTGATAAACTGGGCATAATTAAAAACTGCAGCCATGTAGTCATAAACTGTTTATGCCACAGCCAAATGATCTATAATTGTCACCTTGGCTTTTCAGTGGTCCTGCTTGTTTACTTTGTATCAAAGTTGTATAAGGTATCTAACTACCTTTCTTTTAATTTATTAAACAGGAAGGACTGAACTCTGCCTGTTTCTTAACTGGTCTTGGCCATTCTGATTTTGTTCTTAATCTTCTCTCTTGCATCTTCCATGTAATAGTCTTTATTAATCAAACACACATTCTGTGTGATGTGCCAATTTTTCCCGCTCCCACTTTAATACTTTATTTCAGGATCACTTCACGCAAATCATTTTCAGTTGACATGTGACACCAGTCAGATGTGAAGTGCTCATGCATGCACTTTTTGCAGCTTCTCTTTTTCAAAATTCAAGCAAATTGGAGCCTAATCCTTTCCCCAATTGTTATTTGTACCTAAATTGTGAGAATAACATGAAAAGGAGAAAATGGTCAAAGCTGATGTGGGATGTACTTGTGCAAGGAAGAGAGCATTTGCCCTTTAGCATGAGAGCTGTTGTAGGCATTCCTTGGGTCTTTTCTAGAATACATGAGCAACTGTGCAGGCTAGAAATTGGCTTTTGAAAATGCTGATCTACTTGGAAGTCTGTAATAGGTGTCAAATCAAAGACTACATTCGGTGCCACAGTCTACATGTGTGGAGTTAGAGAATACAAAAGGCTTTGAATTTAAGCAGTTGGAAATTCATGAAGCCGGTTGCTAAATGGTAGGGACAGTCATTTAAAACAGCAAGCTGTGTAATGAATATTGGAGAGATTTAAAGGGGGGGGGGGGTTGCATGTCTGAATGCTTTGCACTTGTTGGACTTTAGGGTGTGATCCTGGTTGGTGAGGGCCAGGCCACCCAGTGTCAAGG
The DNA here is from genome assembly GCF_951804945.1 of Podarcis cretensis. Classification (NCBI taxonomy): domain Eukaryota; kingdom Metazoa; phylum Chordata; class Lepidosauria; order Squamata; family Lacertidae; genus Podarcis; species Podarcis cretensis. The sequence goes on from NC_137177.1 coordinate 37,471,284, forward strand.
GTGGAAGATAGCTTTTTAACCTAACTGCAGGTGTCCCTAGGACAATTGCGTCCTGGTTCACTCATAGAAACTGAATTACAACCCGACGCTTTCCAGAAGCTTCCAATTCCTGGGGAAGATCAGTTGCAATGGGCAAGCTGTCTTTCAGGAGCACTCTGCCATTACTGTGCTGCTGATTTTTCTAATTGAGGAATCTCCAAGAAGCTGGAATCCTCTGGACAGAGGTTGAAACCCACTGTTAATTTATGGGACGATGGGGAATCTTTGGCCTTCCAAATGCTGTTGGACTCCCATAATCCCTAACCAACCATTGGCCCTGCTAGAAGTTCGATCCCAGTGTCTTCAGGAGAGCCACAGGCCTGATATATAAGCTACTTATTGAACTTTGTTAAGCTTGTGGGTAAATGTTTTAAAAAGCAAATTACATAAATCTAAATTTGAGGCTCCATTTAAATCTTTGTCATTTTTTCCTATTGCAGTTTCTGTTATTCGGAATTGCTTTTTGCTTTCTTGACCCCCCTCTTGTTCTGCCTTTTACCTATTCCTATGATGGTGCCTCATTTCCCCAAGTTGTTTGTTCATGTTTGATGGGAATGTGACTGGGTATAAAGCCAGGATTTAAAAAGCAAAATAGATGCACACAGCAAATAAAAGAGTAGCTGTTTTTGCTGTTCTGGATTGATGGTTGGTCTGGCTGGCTGCCTGCTTGGGTATGTTCCCCTGTGAATAAATAAAGTGGAAAGCAGTGTGTGTTAAATCAATGACAGGTTGTTAAGCCTTGCCCAGAGAATTGGCTGAGGGCTTGGGCTACGCTAAACTCTTCCAAAATAATGTGATAGATAAATAATACAAGCAAAAATACAATAGCTTTGGAGTTCAGCTATTCTCATGCTTTAGCTGGATAAGTGAAAGGATAAGCAGTTATTTTTGGCTTCTGCCATTCAGTCAACTTGTCCTTTTTGGAGTTATTTGTATGTTTTCAGGGACTGGCCTGGAGCTTGTAGAACCAGACCATCACTTTTTAACTCTTCCTTGTGATCAGGCAAGCTTAATGTCTCTTCACTGGCATCCAGAGCTTTTCATTCTGGTTCTCACAAACCGGAAGAGAGGCAGCAGGTGCTGCAGTGCGGAGCCGAGAGAGAACAGAAGCAGGGCACTTTGTAAAGAGTTAATGCAGATATATATTGAAAGGGAAGTGTTCAACCTCTTTCATTTTAACATGGAGCTTCTTGAACATCTTCCTCTTTCCCCTCTCAAGTTGAATAATCTTGCTGTTGTAGCAATTTGCAGAGAATATTGTTAAGTTTAGTCTTAAAACTTAAGCCAGCTGTGTATGTAAGGCAGCCTTCCATCACTCCTGTAGTGCATGCTGGCTGGGGCTGGTGGGAATTATAGACCAAAACCTCTGGAGGGCACCAGGTTGGTAAAGGTTGGTGTAGTACCAAATGTGTCTGAATTTAAATGTCAAGCCAATTTATGAATCTGTACTTTTTCTTTCAACAGGGATTCTTAAAAAATGAAAAAGATAATGCTTTGCTGTCTGCCATTGAAGAGTCCAGGAAACGGGTAAGTTGGAGAAGGGCATATGAAAATGTCCTGAAATTGAAACACCTCTTCAGTAGAGAGGCTGAATCTCAGAGAATTCTGCATTCTAATTGGCATTGCAACATGACAGATTTGTGGTTATACTATTCTTCATAGCATGAGTAGCTAGTGTGGTTCCTCCTGAGGTTGTTGGACTCCAAATCCCATCAGTTCAATAGAGAATGACATTGTTGCCTGCTTTTGCTCTACAAGTGCAAGAGCTCTCTCCCATGCCTAGTTTTAAATGACTTCACACCTTGGAATTGAATAAACTGTATAGACAAATACTTTTCTGTAATAAACCCAAAGTGAGTGGAGGAGTGGGATTGCTGCTCCTGAGTTGATTGGCTCTTGTGCCATATGCATGGGCTCTGTACAGAAGAGTCAGTGGAAAGTTTGTGTCTGGCCCTAATACCACAGTCTCCCACTCTCATCCATGGTGTACAGTATTCCTTATTTGGCTACATGAGTAGGGCTAAGATTACATGCATTCAGCTGAGAGTTATACATTACTACACTGTGAACATGAGTTAAGCTCTTGCTTATTTTACTGGTTTGCCTCTGAAATAGCCTGTAATAATAATAGTGAGAAACCACAAAATGAAGATTTGAAATCACTGTGATTAAGTTCATGTGTAATGGCCTCTGATTATTATTTTTAATGCTATGTTTTTCTTGAAGATGTGGAAGCATTGGTTTTTCTCAATTTATTTCCGGGACTGGCCAACAGCATGCTTCTGTAACGTACAATATCCAGCCTACCCTAAGTCTGGTGCCATTGGCATCAATTTGGCACATAGGCAAACCAAAGCCTATATTAAGAAAAGTTTGACCGGTACTAATACTAATCAAGCTTATTTGTCTAACTTCTCTCATTTGTGTGTAATTATTGCATGTGTCTACTTTAATACATTTTCCTACTGCTTTACATATTTTTTTGGGGTTTTTTTGTTATTTAATTCATTTGTTGACTACCCTCATCCATTTAGTATCACAGGACAGTTCATAATGCAATAATAAAACAATAAAAATGTTTTACATAAAAATAGTAACTACTAAACTAATGTTAACAACTCCCATATTGGTACAGTATGAGAAAAACAGTAACGATGGTTCAACCAAAACATCAGTATTACTGAAACATCTGGGTGGTTAGGTGAGACTGATTGATTCATCTCCAGATTGGAGGAGGGAGCTGTTTCTGTAAATGGGGTGACACCACAGAAAAGTCCCTGTTTTGAATCACCTTATGATGGGTAAGACCACAAGAGCCTCCCCTCCTGTTTGTAAGGCCCCAAACTGGCACATATAGAAAGAGGTGCTCTTTTTTCAAGTATGTGGGCACCAGTTTATTCAGGGCTTTAGAAATGAGCATCAGGATCTTGAATTGTGCCTGAAGAAGTGAGAAAATAGTGAGGATTGTAGAGCCCCACAAACTTCAGACATTTCAGCCAGCATTGTGTGCACACTCCCAAGCATAACTTTTCAGTCCCAAGAACTGGAAGCTTTTAAAAAAAAGAAAGCTGAGAATTCTCAGCTGCATTTTGCCTCCAACACCACACTCTGAACTTTATCTACACAATGTTGGCTGACATCCAGCACTGAGCATCATCTCCTGAAAGGGCAGGGTGCATGTGAAAGAAAAAGCTGTATGTTTCTGTTGTCGAAAAATGAAATGAAATCAGTTGCATAACTGATTTTGCCAGCATTAGTAGTAATTAGCCAAAATAGATCAGGCCCCAGCTAATGCTGGCATTTGGTCTTCTACCTGCTCAGCATGCTAAGCAGATCACAGTGCCAGGAATTTAGCAAGCCATCAGCAAGGCTCTCTTGGCCAACTGGGGGCTCCTGTTCCACCACTTGGAAATTGTAGCTTTCCTTGTAATTGTTTGTAACCATGAATAAATGATAAAGTATCGTCAGACCATAAGAGATTTATTAATCTATTTATTCCATTTATAACTCCTCCTTCAATCTGAATGTTCCAAGGGAAGTATACAGCCAAAGTCAGTATGAATTAAAAAACAAATAAATAAAATATGGCATTACATAAAACCAATAAACATCATAAAACAGCCACAGAACAGCAGAACAAAACCACTTCATCTCAAATCTTCCCCAGATGCCTGTAGGAAAAGATGTGTCTTAAATATTAGTTGAGGTGGTGTCTTAAAATATTACTGGCTCCACTCTTCTAGTTGAGCGCCAGTGGCGTAGCGTGGGTTGTCAGCACCCAGGGCAAGGCAAGTAATTTGTGCCCCCTAACCCGTGGATTTGCGCCCCCTAACTCGTGGATTTGCGCCCCCTAACCCTAACCCCCAGATGTTGCGCCCGGTGCGGTCGGCCCCCCCTGCACCCCCCACGCTACGCCACTGTTGAGCGCTATATTCAGGGCATTAATTTGACAGCAAAATAAACCCCTGTGTTGACTTCCTGTAATTTCTGTTTTAAGACAAATCAGAAGTCAGCTGAACAGCAAAAAATGTGTTCTTTGACCTTCTCTTTTTGCATTTGTATGTGAGTAAAACACATACTCAAATCCTATTCTGCATTTTAATCTTTTTTAGCAAAGCCTGATTCTCCATAGCTATCACTACCACTACAGATATGCAGGGCTCCAAACACCCCAAAACAAACCCAAACCATGGGGACAAGCTGACTTTTGGACTGGGATACGGACACACACACATACACCTGTTTGTCCCAGCCAAGGTTACTCATCTGTCTTGCTCATCTTGGTGTAATGTCCCATTCTAGAGAGAATGTAAACCAATTCAGGCAGTCTCCGGAGTAACAGGTTGAAAACACTTGCACCAGGGTCACTTGTTGTAGAGAAGAAGCACCAGGTAACCACACTTGTGCTGGGAAGCAAATGTCTTATCACTTAAGAGTGATAACACGAGAGAGCCCATATGGCGTAAGGTCAGGTTGATATGCAACCCCCACACATAGACACGCTCCTGGTGAGTGAGGCAAAATTAAACAAAGGCAATGCCACATAAATGCAGGTCTGACTGCCTTAGAATGGAGTTTTGCTCTTTTAAAATGGAGGGACAGTAATGTCCAGCTAACCAGCCCTTGTAAATGTGTGGCCAGTATGAATCAGCCTTTTTACAAGCTACTATCCTATTATAGACATAAAGAATGCCCAACTTGGTTGCTGGGAGAACAGCTGCAGCCTGCAATGAAAGTGTAGCAATAATAAAATAAAGAGGAGGGCATGATGCTTCAGTTATATATGGGCATACAGACAAAACATATTTGTCAAACACGGCTGCCTGTTTAGAAAGACATATTTAATGTTGTATTGCAGTTGACAGTGTCATAGTTTACTGTAACACAATGAACAAAAGCAATGCAAGCAATCAAAATATTTAGTTTCAAGACATTTGGTAAATCACTAACCATTTGGAGCTTGCAAATAATTCACCGTGAACTGGTGTATGTGGACACTGATTCACAACTAAAACGTCAAGTCATCAAGAATGTAGTTCTTAACAAGATGGTCAGGACGCAGACGTGGCTTAGATTATAATAAATAATTTTAATAAATCTATGGTAACTATTTTGAGAGTGCAAGACAAGATGACACAAAGTGATTCTGTAGCTTGTCGTGTCTGCAAGTCTTTGTTTCTGATTAAATTTGGATTCACTCGGAACGATCAAATATTCTTCACTTAAACCAAGAGTAGCCATATTGTTTTGCATTTGATTTATCCCAAAATGAAAGATATTTAGAAACAACTTCATTTTTTGATAGTACCAGAATGGAGAGAATGACAGAGTGATAGAGTTTAATCTGGTTCTTCAAAACTTTGTTCTGATTCAGTGCATACCTTTAGAAAGGGCCTTCTTTCTGATCACACCCAGTCCTCAGAAGTAAACTTTTGTAAAGCTAAATGTTCACATAAAATGTTGATTAAAAGATCCAAATTTCAGCACTATACATTTGTTCTAGTTCTTTCTCCTATAAATAACAAATTTTCTCAGTGCAGACATTTAAACCTTAATTTTCCCAAGAATATTTACTTGCCAATGCATCAGCTCCATTTCTCTTTCTTTGTCCCCAAAGCCTTTCAGTTCCCAGTTTTAATGCTTCCCCACTTTTAGAACAAATATTTCAAATTAATTAGAAACTAGTTACAGGAAGATGAATAAAATAATAATTACATAATTCTGGTTGCAATAATTTAGAGATTGGGGATGAGTGAGTAGAGTATGTAGACCCTTGGTCGTAAGGCATCATTTTCAGCAGGATGGGGGGCAGTTTTAGTAAAAAAAAAAGTAGTAGTAGTTGGTTCTTGACATGAATGTTGCTTGTCCTGTTCTGGGTGGGTTTGATGCAGCTTCTGCCACCCTGGTGTCCTCTGGGCAAAGTCATGCAGCCGGCGCTGATGGGAGCTGGAGTCCAGAACATCTGGAAAGCACCAGGTTGCTGAAGGGTGGTCTCTTGGGTCGGTGTTTTCTGCATTAATCTTGCTTTTCCTAGACCTTTGCTATGGCTGAGGAGTATCACCGAGAATCAATGCTGGTCGAATGGGAACAGGTGAAGCAAAGGATCCTTCACACACTGCTGGCTTCAGGAGAAGATGCCTTGGACTTCACTCAAGAGAATGAGGTATCTCTTGGGCTCTATTGCAGCTGCTGCATCATCATCATCATCATTTATTCTCTCTGGCTTTTGAGATTTCACTCTCTTCCTGTCTCAAGCATATCTTCACAGTCATGGTGTCAAGGAACTCGCTTTTAAAATGAAATCTAAGCTTGCTCACTACTACCTCCTGCGTCTCTCTCCCCCCCCCCCCAGTGCTTTCACATAATTGCAGTCTTCAGTGTCTGTAGTTTAAAAAAATAATTTTGATCCTCCTCAAACTTTTCACTTCCTAATTGCATCTAAAAGTGTTCTTCACTGTAGAAACGTGTGGAGCCCTGAAGTTCATTTTCCAAATTGCTCATGTTAATTGGCTATGCTTCATATTGTGATCTGGAAATGATGCTGGGATCTCTTTTTCTTAAGCCTGTGCTAATCACAGAAGCATTTTCTTTATGGAAATACCCTGTGGAAGATGTTTTACTGACAACTTATTAAACTCAGTGGGCTATCAAATTTTTCAGTTGTGGGGGATGCAGACAAAATATGTTGGAAACTGGGTGATCACTCACTGCTCTTCAGTAGCAGAGCCTTGCAGACTTAGCAGGTTGTTCAGGAAGCATTCAACAGCTTCTGGGGGTTTATGTGAAATTGAGTTTACCTTTATTGGGAACATCTTTTGAACAGGTAACAGTGGGTACAAAGGATGACTAGCTTAGAGTTAAGTGGTAGACTGCCCTTATCACAAATGTTGAAATCTCAAAGGAAGAAAAAACATAATCCATCTAATACACTTCACAAATCAGTTAAAAGACAGGATGTGATTTATCGCTCTGTAATGCTCTTCTCTCTCCTGCAGAGCCTATATAATACTGGTGTGTCGCTGCGAGAGCATTTGAAACCCTTGATGCGATGTTTTGCCCCCAGCCTTGAAGTCAAAGGCCTGGGAGGTTTGCCAAGCATCTGCTGCGTTAAAAGCCAGTTGCTTAACTTTCCCAATTCATGCTGCACTTAAATCCTATTTCAGAAAAATTGTGAGCGAGCAAGAGGCAGACCCCCATCCTTAGAATATAATAGAGAGTTAATTGATACCTCTGGATATGCAGAATCAGCTGAAAGGCACAGACCCACACAGCAGGAAGCAGGTCAGCTGGGGAGCTATATTTCAAGCTTTGGGCTTGTGAAAAATACAGACATGTTGCTTCTGGAAAGAAGACCAATTAGTCAGTGATGTTTTACGGTTCAAAGAAAGCTGAACACACATTCTCTTTTAGAGGTTTCCACAGTTCCCTGAAGGGCATATGGTGTCTGGTCAAAGGAAACACAGTATGGATCATGTTTGGCTTAGCTGTGTATTCCAGGAGTGCTCAGGCCAAGGTTCTAGTTCAAATGGGATCTTCTGCTCTCCCTCATCCCCACACCCTTTGGCCATCTTGCTGTTTTTTCTGAATCTCCCCACCCCCATCTTTTTATTTTAAAGTGCAGCTGTCACACAACCTGTTTCTATGCCATCTGAAGTGCATGGCTGCTCTGTCAGAGTTCCGATATCCCCAGTTCTCTAAACTCCTGTATCTCTTCAGGTTTTCTGGATTCGAGATAGAGCCAAGATGGCAAGTGTACTGGCAGCATTGCAGTCCCCCCTTCCCCCCCCCCAGTGTTGCAGCGGATGGCCAAGTCTTTTGAAGCTTTGCCAAAATGGCTGCCAAGGTTTTTGCTTTGGAATGCGTGTATGAATAATGCAGATTTTGGGTGCCTGCAGTTTGCAACAAATGAAGCTAAATGCAGAAGGGCTAGAGGCACAATTGAGTACAGTGGTAGCTCGGGTTAAGAACTTAATTCGTTCCGGAGGTCCATTCTTAACCTGAAACCGTTCTTAACCTGAGGTACCATTTTAGCTTATGGGGCCTCCCGCTGTTGCTGCCGTGCAATTTCTGTTCTCATCCTGAAGTAAACTTCTTAACCCAAGGTACTATTTCTGAGTTAGCGGAGACTGTAACCTGAAGCATCTGTAACCTAAAGCGTCTGTAACCCAAGGTACCACTGTAATAGCTTTCTGTGCTGCTGAGCTGTTTGTAAAGGTGGAGAAGCCATTGGGAATTAGAAGGGCATGTTTTATTTTCCTGCATTGAAATCCAAAAAGTGGGCCTGCTCATGACACTTGACAAAAAAGCCTGACTGTGCTTTCCAAGCTTGTTGTACTTTTCTTTGGGACTCATGCAAACAGAAGACAATTATTTTAAATGCTTTGATCACACCAAATGGCTAGTTGCAGATGTTGCCTGCTTTCATACTTATTGATTACACAAAATAAAAACAGGTTTTTTCACACACCAAGCTGATTTTTCCTTCTTTGGGTCATGCAAGGGTTGAAGTTGCATAGTCTTGAATGCTGAAATGAATGCCAGAGAAACCAGGGTCTTCTCATCAAAAGAAAATGTTCTCCTGACTGAGTTTGGTGATCCCAGCACTGCCAAACAGGCAAACTGAACCAGGGAAGTCATGCTGATAGGGATTTCTCTTAGCAACATAGCAGGAAGCTGCCTTTGTGGAAACTTTGCTGAGTAGGAGGCAGCTATCCCTTAATTGATTTATTTTCCAGCACCTCTAAGTATTACAAAACCTAAATCTGACTCTAAACTTGACATTATTCATTGTCATACCATCTCTCTTTGTGTATGTACCATTATTTTAAAGCAATAAAGACTGGCAGTTATGAATTTGAAAGCTTTCTTGTTAAGAGACAAGAGTGGGGGAAGAGCGGATCGAACATTTTTTATGTATGCAACAACAGCAGCAAGGATACTCGTTGCCAAGCATTGGAAAACTCAAGATCTACCCACACTGGAAGAATGGCAGATGCAACTGATGGACTATATGGAACTGGCCGAGATGACGGGCAGAATCCAAGACCTGGGAGAGGAAACGGTGGAAGAAGATTGGAGAAAATTTAAGATTTATTTGCAAAAGTATTGTAAATTGTATGAATGTTAAGCAGGATGTTTGATCATAAACAATTGGGCACCATGGAAACAAATGAAGTGAATTATGAAGATAAGTTAAATTTATGAAAAAACTAAATTTTAGATAATTATTGGGTTAATCTTAATGCACTGAAGAGGAAATAAACATATCTAAAATTTAAGATATAACATTGTAAAAAGGGATTTTAAGGTGGGGATAAGGTGAGAAATTGCTGGTTTAATTTTTATAAATTTGGAACGTAGGAGCGGGAGATGTGAGGAAGTCCAAGGAGGATCAGAAAATATGTTATAACACATGACATTTCTGTATGTTTTATTTTGTTTGTTGTATTTAAAAAATCTTTAATAAAAATTATAAAAAAAAAAAGGGTGGGGGAAGAGCATTGGGGAAGGGTGTTGGTAGTGGCATATTTCAAGATTTTGATATTGAAGGACATACGTCTTTCCAAGGGTTCTTTTCACGCCCACAGGCCACTTAGCCAGTTGGTGCTTATGGCACTGCAATAAAATACCTCGCTGTGGCAGGGCGACCAGAAGTGGGTCCTGTAAATGTGTCCCCAGGTTGCTTCTAAAGGGTTGCAGGGAGATAAAGAACAGGGAGAGAGAGATGGATTCACAGCTGTGGGGAATTTGCTACAGCAAAAGCCTCTTGCCCAGCAGCTTCATGCTCTGGTGGGATTCTTGAAGTTTTGGTATTGGCACAAAAGTGCCACCCAATTGCTAAATGAATTTGTGTCAAATACTCTGACCTGCATTTTCATTTTCTTCCAACAGCCCAGTTACATCAGTGAGCTACCACCACCAGTTCGTAGTTCTTTGGACAACATTGAGATGGCCTATGCTCGACAAGTGAGTAAATTGGAAACTTCAGTATCTCAGCTATATTACCTGAAACTCCCAGTTAGGCCCACAGTCAGGCTTAGAGGCCAGCTCCTCAGAGGCTGACCCTTTTGAGTGACATCGGCATGAAACAAACACAGACATTTAAAAAATGGAATTTGACACCAGATATAAAAGCAGTGGTGTGAAGCAGATCGGATTTGAGTGGATCAGACCAAGAGAACCAAAAGACATACTGACTGCTGCAACACATTGGTTTACCAGAAAGTACAGTACATAGAAAACAGAATTATAGGAAACAGAATCGGACACCTGTCCATGAAGCTCAGTGTTGTCTCCACTGACTGGCAGTGGCTCTCCAGGGCTTCAGACTTTCCTCAGCCGTCCCTGAAGGTGCCAGGGATTGAACCTGGGAACTTCTGCCTCCAAGGCAAGCGCTCTGCCACTGAGCTACAGCCCTTGCATTCTTCCACACATGAGGAGTGTAGTGGGAGCAATCAAGCATCATGTAGCAGCACAAAGCTTGTTCCACATGAACCACACTAAGTCAGCAACCTGGACTTATGCAGATATGGCCATTGTGTCACCATGTGAGCATGTACTTAAAAACCCCTTACATACCTGCCAGCATTTGATCCTCTTATGTTGTCCTTAGAGATATGCCATGTGGAACAGTGAGAAATCCTGGCTCGCTCCCAACCCTGAGGCCTGCCTGGGGCTTTAGAGTAAATGTGGCAGAACATTTTGTATTCCTCTGTATCCCCTGATGCACCATTGCTGCAAGGCAATGAAATGGGGGCACTTGCTGGCAGGAGCACTCCCCCAAGACCATGTGATCTGGAGGCTTGTTTCAGATTCTTCTGTGGTTAGCAGGGAGGGAAGGGGTTGGAGGGAGAAAGCAATGGGGGAAGGGGTACTTGTGCTAGGAAGCTGCTTACTCTGTTTGTTTTCAGATATATGTTTATAACGAGAAGATTGTGAATGGATACCTGCAGCCCAACTTGGTGGACCTTTGTGCTTCTGTAGCAGAGTTGGATGATAAGGTACTGCCTGTGAAGTGAGCATAAGGAGATGCTCTGCTTGTGCTCAACTGAGCTGAGCAGCCTGCTGACGGAGGAAACACTGGCTGCTTCTTCCATATGCCCATAGATTGCTGCATACAGGCATTTTTGCGTACAGCAGTGGTTGGTGGCAGTAGACATCTTGCTCCAAATTCAAGTAACCTGGTATACTAGCAGAAGCCAGCAAAGGACTGCCCCCAGCACCACAGTGCTTGCTGCCATGCCTCTTCCCAAAATCTTCTCTGGAGGTTCAGGAGAACCCCCAGAACAGCACAAGGGGTGGGGGATATCATTCATCCAGGCAAGCAGAAATGCTTACACTGATGGAATGATCATGTCAGCACAACATTGGACTCCATCCCTTGTTTTGGGGGACACTGAACAGACTCTAGTGTCATATGGTCTACTAATCACTCTGTAACTTATGAAACGATGGACACTACATATAACACTTGGCTTTCTGGAAGCTGCATGTCCATCCCATGGTAGAGAAACCTTTTCCATCAATATATATATATATATATAGAGAGAGAGAGAGAGAGAGAGAGAGAATATTCCCTGGGGTATGGGCCATAAGAGTACAACTTAATTTCAGCTGCTTTAAAGCCTTTATTAAAGTCTTTATTTAAAGTCTTTATTTAAGTTGTAGCCTTGGGGCATTGGTCTTCAACTCATGGGTGAGGGCCCACTACCAGGTTGTGGCCTGATCTAAGGTGGGTCACATCACTACCACTAGCATCGTATGTACAGACATGGCAACAATAAAGCAATATGTGAGGACATATTGCTTTATTGTTGCCATGTCTGTACATATGATGCTAGTGGTGAAAACATTGAAGACTACTATCTTAGAAAAGTGAGGATAGTTAGTACTGTCAGCAACAGTGTTCCTGTGAACCGTTACCATGTATCCTGTCCATTTAAAATGCCATTCTCATGAAGATAAGGATGCAGCTTCTTTTAGTGGTAGCTTCTTCTAGTCATTTGACCTGTTTGTTTGGTTGGTTGGTTGTTTTGCAGAACATTTCTGACTTGTGGGCTATGGTGAAGCAAATGACTGATGTTTTGCTGGTTCCTGCAAGTGATGCGCTGAAGGTCCGGACAAGCATGGAAGTGCAGATGGAGTTTGTCAAGCAGGCCCTCCAGTACCTCGAGCAAAGGTAGTGCAGCAAAATAGTTAGAACTCAGGAGCTTTCATTTGTTGTTACAGATGCCTATAGATGTAATAGTGCTTCCGAAAGATCTACCACCCATTCATATATTAACTGAAAATGCAATGCAAGGAAGATGTAACTGTTTTTTCTGATCTGTCCTTCACATGTTGTGCTTTCATACCCAAGTGTCCTCTATAAGCGTTGCCACCTCAGTACCAAAGAAAGCAGACTTGGAACATCGTTGCAATATCTGATCCTGGGTGGGTGGGTGGTGGAATCTTCCAGCATGCAAGGAGGCTGACTGGAACTGGGATCCCTTTAATGGGTGGAAGGGATGAACCTTTCACTCATGTCCTTCCCCCAACAGCCAGGCTGGGTAAACTATAGCCGTGCTCAATGCACTCACGTAGCTGTCACCACACTCATTTGTCACTCTCTGACTCCAGAGAAGAGTGACCTCTGGAGACCCCAAAGAAATAACCACAGCGGGGAGCAGGGGATAGCATCTCATGTACCTCTCTATTCGCCAAGACCAGGGTGGCATACTTTTCAGAACAGAACATTGAAACAAAAGAAACAGTTCAATCCAATTGTAGCTAGCCTATTTTAGCTGCTTATAAAAAGGCTTCTGGAAACCTCAAATACAGTGGTGCCTCGCAAGACGAAAAACCCGCTAGACGAAAGGGTTTTCCGTTTTTCGAGGCGCTTCGCAAGACGAATTTCCCTATGGGCTTGCTTTGCAAGACGAAAACGTCTTGCGAGTCTTGCGATTTGTTTCGCTTTTTTCTCCCTTTTTCTAAGCCGCTAATAGCGCTAATCCGCTAATAGGGTTGCTTCGCAAGACGAAAAAACCGCTAGACGAAGAGAATTGCAGAACGGATTCTTTTCGTCTTGCGAGGCACCACTGTATGGAATAATCTCATTGCTGGGCTGGTGTGGTTAGGGTCACAGGATTGTGTAACAACAGCCTGCTTTTAGGAGTTTAACCATCAGGATTAACCAGGAGATCCCAATGCAGTCCCAGGACAGAGATGGGAAACACTCAAGATGGCCATAAACTGGAAATAAGCCACCCTGGTGAAAAGAGCAACATTATTCAAACTCTGGGACATGACTGTTTCATTTGCAGAAAATGGAGGGCTAGGGAGAGAGAACACTCTTAAAGGAACAGGTTGGGGACATCCAAGTTGTGCAGCACAATCCCCTCTCAAATGCTATTCCTGTGGGTTGTATACTCACCATAAAGCTGAGTGGAATCCATCACCTGGCGTAGCTCATTAAGGTGGGAATTGTAAGCATATATTTAAATACTTCTTTAAAACTATGTTAAGTAAACATGCAACTGTGTGAGATGTATTATGAATCAGAAATGGATGGTTCCTTGCAGTTACAAGAACTACACGTTAGTGACAGTCTTTGGAAACTTGCACCAAGCCCAACTGGGAGGGGTACCTGGAACCTACCAACTAGTCCGCAGTTTCCTGAACATCAAACTCCCAGTATCTGTCCCAGGACTCCAGGTAGGTATCTCCACAGCCAAGGTGTTCTGCCATGGCTGTATTTACCCATTCAGATCATTCTGGATCTCTTAACCCATGCATAAATTTGGGGGTTGAGTAGGGGGTTGTCATGTATGCCAAGAACAGAGCATGAGAAAGGTATCTCTTTGCAGTTGCTTATGGGGCAGGGCTGTGGGTAGTCTAATCTTTAAAAAAAGAAAATATTATGGGTTGTATTCAGTGGTGTTCTCCTGTGAACAGCAAGGATATCTGAATCTAGCAGAAGTTTCAGTGAGTGGGAGAGGCAATTTTCACTGCTTCCTTCTGCAGCTCCCTTAGCCATCTTCCAGACTGTTCCACAGCATCCCCCAGCCCTCCAGAACAGATTGTGTGTCTGTTGTGACGGGTGTGTATGTATGTGCAAGGGTAGCCATCATGGTTTCCTCCAGGTATTTTGGATTCCAAATTCCCTCATCCCTCACTATTGACATATCTGGAGGGCACCATGTCAGCTACACCTTGTGTACAGAGGGACCTAAAATCTGCTAAAATTCCCTCCCTGCCATTCCTGGTCGGCTCAGTTAAATTAAAGATGCTTCCCATATATTACATTAATCCCTAAAAAAGATGTAGATGCTTTAGAAGTAAAGAACAAAGACCGATTTCGTTATTAAATAACAATTATAAGCTGTTCGCAGATGTGATGGCAGAAAGATTAAAAAAGGTCTTGAACAACAGAATTCACAAAGATCAAACGGGCTTCCTCCCAGGGAGACAACTGAGGGATAACGTAAGAAACGTAATAGACATTATTGAATACCTAGATACCAGAATAGACGTTCAGGCCGCCCTGGTATTCATAGATGCCGAAAAGGCATTTGATAATGTTTCATGGGACTTCCTGAAGAAAAGTCTGACAGCGATGGGGATGGGAGAAAGATTTAGAAAAGGTATAGAAGCTATTTACTATGAACAAAAGGCAAAACTTGTAATAAATAACACAGCATCAGAATTTTTTAATATACACAAAGGAACTAGACAAGGCTGCCCTTTATCTCCCCTACTATTTATAACAGTACTGGAAATATTTAATAAAAGATTGAGGGAAACAACAGAAGCTAAAGGAATCAAGGTAGGATTGAATGAATATAAAATCAAAGCCTTCGCCGATGATATTGTACTAACTCTTCAAGATCCAAAGCATAGCGTAAAAGAAGCTCTACAAAAATTTGAAGAATTTAGCACCGTATCAGGACTTAAGGTTAATAAGAACAAAACTAAGATGTTGGTTAAAAATTTAACCAAGGAAGAAACGGTAGACCTAGAGCAAAGGGTGGGAATAATGACGGTAAAAAAGGTAAAATACCTTGGGGTATGGATTACGGCTAAAAATATTAACCTGTTTAAAGATAATTACGAGATCACCTGGAAAAACATTAAGAAAGATTTGGAAATTTGGGACAGAATGAGACTATCCTTCTTAGGAAGGATAGCAGTTGTAAAAATGAATGTTTTACCCAGAATGTTGTTTCTATTTCAAACTATCCCGGTACTCAAAGGTCTAAAGCAATGCCAAGAATGGCAGAGAACCTTGGCGAAATACATCTGGCAGGGAAAAAGACCACGAATTAAAATGAAAATATTAGTAGATAAAAAGGAAAGAGGGGGCTTTTCCCTACCAGATTTGAGTCTATACTATGAAGCGGCATGTTTATTGTGGTTAAAAGATTGGATAAGATTGGAAAATAGAGAATTACTAGATCTGGAGGGCTTCGATAATAGGTTCGGGTGGCACTCATACCTGTGGTACGGAAAGGTGAAGGCACACAGGGGCTTCCTAAACCATATTTTTAGGGGTCCAATACTCCAGGTATGGGAGAGGAACAAAAATCTTTTGGAAAGGAAGACTCCTTGGTGGATTTCACCAATAGAGGTGTTGACTATTAAGAAAACCAATATGGAAGAGAAGAATGCCACTTATGAAGAACTTATAACTAAATCAGAACAAGGCTTGAAACTTAGACCTTACGAGGAGATAAAAAAATTTTTCACAAGTTGGTTACAATACCACCAGGTGAATGGTCTGTTAACTGAAGACAAAAAGAAATTAGGATTTGAAGATAAAAAAATCTAGGTTTAATGTGGAGGTAATAGAGGGAAAGAGTAAAGCACTGTCTAGGATATACGACATACTACTGGAGTGGTACACTAAAGATGAGGAGGTGAAGGAGGCAATGACAAAGTGGGCGATAGACGTGGGCTATAACATCGATTTTGAAAGGTGGTTAGAATTATGGAATAATAATACAAAGTTTACGGCGTGTATGGCATTGAGGGAAAATATGTGGAAGATGATATATAGGTGGTATCATACACCGGTGAAATTAGCTAAAATCTATAGGTTAAAGAACAAAAGATGCTGGAAATGTGGGGAAGCAGAAGGCGATTTCTACCACATGTGGTGGCTATGTAATAAAGTGAAAAAAATTTGGGAACTAATATATAATGAACTTAAAAAAATTCTCAAATATACTTTTCCCAAAAAACCTGAAGCCTTTCTGCTAGGAATGTTGGGTAAAGAGATTAAAAAAGAAGACAAGAATATATTCCTCTACGCCACCACAGCCGCAAGAATTATGCTGGCACAAAACTGGAAAACGGAAACCATACCTAGTATAAGTGACTGGCAGGTTAAAATGGTGGAATACGCCGAACTTGCTAGACTAACGGCTAGAATACGAGACCAAGATGAGCAAATATTTCATAAAAATTGGGGTAAATACTGGAAATATATTGAAAATAAATTGTAGAAGACACTGGTGGGCCTGGATTAACTCTAACAGAGAATAACTAATATTTAAAACTAAGAGAAAATACGTGAATGTAGGATTATTTGATACTTACCAATAGGGTGGAGGGAAGTCCAGGACTAAACAAAGTCCAAAGGCGTCTTTTTTTTTTTTCTTTGTATATCTATATGTATGCTTATAAGTTTAGTGATATGATGATCTGTATAGTGTATATCTATATAGACATGTGTATTTCTAAAATTTGAATAAAAAATATATAAAAAATAAATAAATAAATAAAGATGCTTCCATGAATGTACAAAAGAAAATCTTGCATGTAGAAATCTAGCATGTTAGGAATGAAGCAAGGCTACCCAGTTCTCCATGCACAGGGAATTGTTTTGTGTGGAAGAGCATTCAGTCATTACCTGCAGCCTGAAGCAGGACACCCCAAACATAGGTTTCTCACCTGTAGGAACTGGACCATAATCACAACATCAAGAAAGGTTTCCTCTCTGTTTTTACCATTTATCTGTTTTCTTTAGGATGGGGAAGTAGAAGGTCACCCTGTTTGGGCAATAATTTACTACTGCATGCGATGTGGCGACTTAATGGCAGCCTTGCAAGTGGTGAATCGAGCTCAGCACCAGTTGGGAGAATTTAAAAGTTGGTTCCAGGAATACATGCACAGCAAAGATAGAAGGTACTGGGATGTCTCAAAAAGAGGCCAAGAAAATGTGTGGGATGGGTCAAGGAGTCTACTTTGAAGTGCATCATAGAATTGCAAGGGAGCTGGGAGCTTATCAATCTATCCTCCTAAGGTTTTTGCTTGAACTAGTAAACCCTTATGAATTGACACATGTCTTCTTGGCTGGAAAGGCTGATGTTAACATTGCCCATTTTTAGTTGCACGTGGCAAGTTCGGTTCTTTAAGTTAATGGAAACAAAGCTGTTGCTTTTGTTGCTCTGCTGGGCTCCTTACACCTACACTGCTTGCTGCATGCACACAGTGTTGGATGTTGTGAGCAACACACGCAGAGCCAGTGTGGGTCAATCAACTGGCGCACTGGTAGGAGGGGCCTGTCTTATTGTGGGCTGTAAGCTGGACCACAGCTCCATTTAATAACTTGCCTTTCTTTTATTGTAGATTGTCTCCTGCCACCGAGAACAAAGTTCGCCTCCACTACAGACGAGCCCTGAGAAACAACACTGATCCTTACAAAAGAGCGGTTTACTGTATCATAGGACGCTGCGACATTGCCGATAACCACAGTGAAGTTGCTGATAAAACAGAAGATTATCTTTGGCTAAAGGTAACGGTGGCTTCCCTTCAAAGTTTTAGAGATAGCACTGCTCACTATACTTCCAATTCCCCCCTCATTTGAACACTGCCTTCCTCTGGAGAATACCCTCTTATGTATCCCAGCTCCCACCAGTGAGTTGCAAAGGATTTTGAGAAATGTGGCCTGCTGTGTTGCCAGGTCTCCAGGGGAGTCTTCTTCACTCTGTGCATTTGGGCAGCAGGTCAAAACAGCCTTGTTTAGGTGTGCTTTTTCTGACTTCTGATGTGCTTCTTTCCGAATTTTGATATTTTTTGTTCACTTTGAGGGTTTTTCTTTCCTTCTGCTGAAGTTTATTTGTTGATAAATTGTGTTAGATTTTACTTTCTACTTAGATGTGTTGTATTAGGTCAGGCATAGGCAAACTCGGCCCTCCAGAGGTTTTGGGACTACAACTCCCATCATCACTAGCTAACAGGACCAGTGGTCAGGGATGATGGGAGTTGTAGTCTCAAAACATCTGGAAGGCCAAGTTTGACTATGCCTGTATTAGGTGTTCAGAGGGTCCGATTTACGCTGGAAGAATCAGGATACAAACAGATCTATAAAGAAAAGAACTGGTGAAGATCCAGTCCCGGGCTAAAGTGTTTCCAGATATGATCTGTAAGGTATTAACACAATCTTCCTGGGCAAAATAGTGGTGCCATTGTCATTTTCAAAATAAAGGCTTTCAACATCAGACCAAGTGTCTTGTTCCAGCTGGATGTGAGACTCAGGGAGGAAGCACAGGACCTTTCAAATTAGGGTCTCATCAGGCAAAGGCAGAGTCATATCAGGAATGTGGACAGAGGATTATTGGGAGAGTTTCCCTGTATAGCAGGGATGGGGAATCTGTGCCCCCCCCTCCCCACACCCAAGATGATGTTGGACTCCAACTCCCATCAGCCTTAGCCAGCATGGCCAATAATCAGGGGTTATGGGAATTGTAGTCCAGCAACATTTGGGTGGCCACAGGTTCCCCATCCCTGCTTAGAACACTGTTGTCTCAGCAGAAGCCTAAAAAAGGCTGGCCTGTCTAGTCATCTTGTTAGGATGTGGAAAACTGAGGCTGAGAGAGAAGTAACTTGCCCAAAGCTATCTTGCGAACCCATGGATGAGGTAGAATATGTCGCTGTGCCTCTCGGATTCAGGATCACTTGCCCGTTTATAAGAGCACATTTTGTTCGCATAGATGGTTTACCTGATTTTATTTTGATTGGTGGCAACCTTTGTTTGCTTTTCACTTGTTTGACTTTTGAAGAGAAGCTTTTTGTTGCATGCAAGGAAAGCCTTAGCATCACTTTCTCCCTCTTGTGTGTAGCTGAACCAGGTGTGCTTTGATGATGATGGCTCCAACTCTCCCCAAGACAGGCTGACATTGTCTCAGTTCCAGAAGCAATTGCTTGAAGATTATGGTAAGTTAACCCAGAGACTGCGAGTGAGTGATATTTGGAGTTCTGTATATGTATGCATGCCTGGTAGTTTTTGTAAAATAAAGGTAGTGTAAAAAGTCGAGACCTTGAGTTAGAACTCCCATCATCCCTGACCACTGGTCCTGCTGGCTAGGGATGATGGGAGATATAGTCCAACAACAGCTGGAGACCCAAGTTTGAGAAACATTGAGTTATAACCATTTAAAAGGTGGACAAGCCAACTTAGTTACGGGTGCCTGAGAAATTGGTAATTCATGACTTGAATTACTGGCATGTGAATCTGACATTACTAGTATTGTTTTAATAAATGTTTATAATTTTATAAATGGTCAACCACCTTGAACATTTTCAGGCGGGGGGTGGGGGTTAAGCAATAGATAATATTGCTTCCTCTGCTACTTTACTTTTTATTTTAACTTTTCTCTAAATAATCATAGGTCGATTTTGTGCAATGCAAACAGTGTTTGATTTTGTGACTAGTTTCCTTCATCTTCCCCTGATTAAAGCACGCCAGTGTGCTGTGTCAGGCGCCATCCTGTTTCAGGCACGATCAGGCTAGCTGTGAAAATACCTAACCCTTCATTCTTGTGTCTTTCTTCAGGCGAGTCGCATTTTGCAGTGAACCAGCAGCCATTTCTCTACTTCCAAGTGTTGTTTCTGACGGCCCAGTTTGAAGCTGCCATCGCTTTCCTCTTCCGCACAGAGCGCCTGCGCTGCCACGCCGTTCATGTTGCCTTGGTCCTTTTTGAACTAAAGCTGCTCCTGAAATCTTCTGGGCAGAGCGCACAGCTTTGTGAGTCTGGATTGTGTTTATCCTGTCCTTTCCCCATCACATTTGTATCCTGCACAGAATATAAAAGAAACCATCAGAGCAGGAGACTACAATAGGGCAGAAGTTTGTAAAAAAAATAAAAATATGTTAGCTTTTAAAAAATGGATTAATTGCTTGATTGTAAATGAGAAATTGTGCCCAGATCAATGAAATGAAGATCTTTTGGACCTAACCTGGTTAGAGAAGGAACATAGCTCAGTTCTCTCAGTGACCAACCAGACAAATGCTTCAGGGAAACCTACAATCAGGATATGTGCGCAACAGCAGTTTCCACACATAATCCCCAGCAGCCATTATTCAGAGGCATTTACTGCCTTTGGCACTGGCATTAGAACACAGCAGTCATGACTACTAGCCATTGGTAGCTTTATTCTACATGCATTTATCTAATCCCTTGCTAAAACTGTCCAGGTTGCTGGCCATCACTACGTCATATGGCAGCAAGTTCCAAATGCTCTGGGTGAAGAAATGCTTCCTTTTACCTGTTACAAGTCTTCCAATATTCAGCTTTATTGGATCATCTGTCCACTTTCTCTACCCCCTTTATGATGTTATGCTCCATTATCATGTCCCCTACCCAGCCCCTCCTCACCATTTTTCTATGCCAAAACCCACCAAATACAGCAACCTTTCCTCATAGGAGTATTGTTCCAAGGTAAAGGTAAACGGCGTTTCCGTGCTGTCTGGCACTTCTCACAGTGTCCCATTGCACTAGAAGTCATTTAGTCATGCTGGCCACATGACCCGGAAAGCTGTCTGCGAACAAACATTGGCTCCTTTGGCCTGAAGTGAGATGAGCGCTGCACCCCATAGTCAAGTTTGACTGGACTCAACCGTCCAGGGGTCCTTTACTTTTATCCTTTACCTTATTGTTCCAACCCTGCAGTGATTTTTGGTTGTCCTCTTCAGAACATTTTCCAGCTCTACAATTCTTGCCCTTGGTGGTCCAGCCCTTTGATAAAGTTCCTTTATTCAAAGTGCTTGCCTGTGGTTAATCCCTGCAGACATAATGAACATCTTTCATATGAATGCTGCCTTGCTTGGGGGAAAAGAGAGATTCATCTTTCTGTCCCTTAACTTTTTAGTAAGCCACGAGGCAGGTGACCCTCCGGCCATCAGGCGCTTGAATTTTGTCCGCCTGCTGATGCTCTACACCCGCAAGTTTGAGTCCACTGACCCTCGAGAAGCCCTGCAGTACTTCTACTTTCTCAGGTGGGCTCCTGTAGCAACAGCTTGAAGGCTGGGGTGTTATTTTAACAGCTGCTGTGTTAAAAGCAAAGCACGAAGCAGTCAAACTGCAGTGCTTTTCTTCCTTTCTGCTCTTCTTTTGCAGGAATGAGAAGGACAGCCAAGGGGACAACATGTTCTTGCGCTGTGTGAGCGAACTAGTGATTGAGAGCAGAGAGGTATGCCAGGTTCCAGTTGCACCTTTTCCTTCCTTAGTTTAGGGTGGAAATCACCCTTCTTTAAAAGGAGCTTCCAGTGCAGCAGTGGAACCCCATCACCAGGGGTGTTAAATCCTTAAATCACAATATTGCAGTCATCCCCCAGAGTGTTAGCACACCCTCCTAACTTTATTTTCTTTTTCTTTTTCATGGGTAGTTTGATATGATTCTTGGAAAGCTGGAGAATGATGGCAGTAGAAAAGTAAGTTCATACATAATTTTTCGCCACCCCACCCCCACTACTATTTGATTGCTGGCTGTAATTATTGTTTTTGCAGGTTCCCTGTTGGTTTTTCAGTATTGAAATTAATTTCTCAAACTTAAACACGGTTAGGGTAAACCAGGGTTCTTCTTAACCCACGTTCTAAACTACAGTTTCAAATCTGTCCCGGTTAACCTCAACAGCAGTTACAGTGGGTGTCATAATTCCCAAACTTTTCAAGGCCTACAGTCTGTGCTGGTCTTTAGCCACCCAAATAAGCAGCTTCTTGTGCCTCAAATACGCAGGAGATTATTCAGACAGTTCAGCATTACAGGATGATAGAAAGAAACAATTAGCACAGGTTAGGGAACTAAACCCAGAAAAAGGACAGGTGTGTTCCTTCAGCCTTTTCAGATACCCCTCCACTTCCTATTAGTGAAGGGCAAAGAAAACTAGTATGAAGGGGCAGATCAAGAGAAAGCCCTTTCTCCTCAATCTTCTGATATCCCACCAGGGAAAAATGTGAGGTGGGTGGGTGGGTGTGGGTGTGGGTGTGTATTATGGTTCCCAGCTATGGTTCTCCTAACCTTAGAGACTTACTCAAAGGGCCTGACGGTAACTTAAATCAAATAGTGCCAACATATTCTGTCCCTACAATGCCCATAATTCCACCTTGCCCTGTAGCCCCCGCAGGCAGAGACCAAAGAGTGATTTTAGAATCAGAAAGGAAGGAAAGGCAATGGCATTTGCTTTCTGATACTGAGAAACCCGCCGCCACAAGATTATTAACAGATTTAGATTACAATCTGAATCTAGGCACAAAATTGTGTATTTATATGTACCTTTAAAATCCATAAATAAGAATAAAAGGGGGGGAGCATGGAAGGCAAGGGGTGAGGAAGGAATCTCTATATTTTCCCAGAGATAATTTACAAATAAAATTAGCCATAATCTTGCATACAAAAATGTTGTTGCCAGTTGATAAGACTCATCTAAAAGTTTATAGTATTTCTGTTGTCCAAGTATTTTATCTCCCTTCTTTATTTGTATTCTTTCATCAGCCTGGAGTGATTGATAAGTTTACTAGAGACACCAAACCACTTATTAATAAAGTTGCTTCAGTGGCAGAAAGTAAAGGTCTCTTTGAAGAAGCTGCCAAACTTTATGACCTTGCCAAGGTAAGCAGGTTTTCATCACTGCTGGCCAAGAAGCTCGTTTAATTTTTAGATCAGTAGGGATTAGCTAGGAGGCATTGTGGACTCTGGAAATGTGACCTGAATTTACAACACTAGGGCCAGCTGCAGCCTCTGAATCAAAGTATGCTTATTTTTTTTTCTTTAGTTATCTGGCCCTGTATGTTTCTGGCCTTTGTTTTATCTGGCTTTTCAGGATTCTTTCTGTGCACCACTCTGAATAGTTAATCTTTGTAGAAAGGTTCACAGGATTGGACCACCAGATAGTCATATCTGGTTAGTAATGGCAATGTGTAAGTTATCAACTAATTAGCAGTTTAGCCATGTCAGATTGAAGAATAGTGGAGCAACACACAACAGTTATCTGAGCACTACAGGAAAATTATTGGAACAGTGTCAGCTCAAAGGGGTTTTATTTAGATCTGTTTTTCCTCCAACATCGGCACCCCTCCCAATTTCATACGCCAAACTGCCTTTGAAGCTGGATTAGCTGCTCAATGGAAAGAAGGTCAAAAGTGCCATTGGGTTAGTAGAAGTCCCTTGGGTGAGCCAAAGCAGCTCTTTGCACTCCAGCCTCAACTGTGTGCTAAAATTAAAACAAAATTTTGCACAATCTACATGCTGTGCAAACATGAGCTGGAGTTTGTGATCTGTATCAGTTGTGCAGGTTGAACACATCTGGGTAATTTCTCAGATTTTTCCTATGCTGTTTTGGCATAATTATTTTTGGTTTTGCTTGAGATGAGAGGGACAAGGGCACTGAAGCCCGAACCAATGAAATTCCCACTCAGCTGCTTCTCTGTTTTCTGAGCCCTAGGATGAGAAAAGGACAAGAAACCACATTTGTTTGTTTATTTTTTAGTGAAAGTGGAGGCTCTCAGGGAGCAGAGCAGTACTACTACTCCTGTGCTATTCCTCCACTCCCTCCAAAGGATGATGCCATAAATCAGGAGCCAAGAACCCTTTTTTTCCTAATGAAAGTTGCATTCCCTCAGGGCTAATCTATTGGGAGTCACATGCTGTCATTGGGGCAGAGGGAGGACTGGAATCCAAAATAGACAGAGGGCCGTCATTTCTCTCTTCCATTTCTATCACACACATGCACATACACACACATTTTCCTCTCCACCACAGAAGGACTGCAGGTCCCACCCCTACTACAACCCAAATGTCTTTCTTAAGACTTCTTCCATGTTCTCATACATTGCTTTTACTGCTGAAGATGTCAGTTTTTCTTGGGAGTTTCTACATTTTATTAAAAAAAAATCTCCCCTTGCCCCCTACCCTGGACTCCGTTGGTTGTGTGTCATTGAAATGCATCTTCTTGTCTCTGGGCTCTGCAGTTCTTCTCTTCCCTGTTTGCACTTTCCTTAGAATCCAGACAAAGTGCTTGAGTTGATGAACAAGTTGCTGAGTCCCGTGGTCCCTCAGATCAGTGCTCCTCAGTCAAACAAGGAGAGGCTGAAGAATATGGCACATTCCATTGCGGAGAGGTGAGAGAACAGCCTCCAGGAGGGGAACTGAGTTTCATGACCATGGTCACTGTAGCTTGAGAAATACCTTTAATGATGAGTTTGTTGAAAAGACACATGGCTTGGATGTGTCCCACACTGCTTTTTGTTGCTGTGCATTTTCAGCATTCAATCCTGCACACTTGCCATGTGTGTGTGTGTAAATGTGTTATATGTGTGTGTAAATTTATGCCATTACCAAAACTGGAGAGGAGAAAGTCCACAGGAGAGTGAATCTAGAAATATAATCTGAACAGTTTTATACTGAACTTAATTCAGTAATTCTCCAACTCCATTCTGGAATGAATGAATGAATGACTTTTGTCAGTCCATAGAACCTACGCACAGAGGAGGAGGTTCCCACACAAGCTGCGGAAACCTGTATTCTCCTTCAGTGTCCTGGCTCCTCCCATTTATTTCACCAACAGACATGCAAGCTAAGTTTCACCCCTTCTGGTGAGAGGAGCTCCCTGTCAAGTTCTGATCCTGCCTGCTCCCCATAGAGTTGCTGTGCCCCTCTGTCCCCTTGCCCACTCCATTGCCATCAGCTCAGAGCAGCAGCAGTCCAAAGTTATCTTCCACACGTGTTGCATGCAGTAGATCACAAATTCTAACATTTCCAGCTTTAAAAAAAAGTCAGAAAGCAGGTGATGTGAAAGAGTCAGTACCAAGATAGACCTGGCATAAAGTAACTTCATGTGTTTCTCCCTCCCTTGGATCAGCTGGGTAGGGTGGCAACTCTAGTTTTCTTCACCATGGTTGTGCAGTCCCCAAGCAGGTCACTCACTGAGCAAGGGTGGTGCAGAAGGGTGTGTGCATGACACAGCTCCAGCCTAGGGCCAGTGAATCCAGCAGCAGAGAGACTAGAACTCCGTGGCCCTCCTGTCAGCTTGAAGCCATGCAGTCACTGGTTGGCCCCTGGGCAGTTCTGTTATTTCAACCTCAGTTCCTCCCTCCAGGCTGCAGTATGGAGAGAACAAGATTAACCATCCTTACAGGGTTGCTGGACAAATTGCTGAGAGAATGTGTGGGAAGCAGTTTGAAGCACTATGTAAATGTGAAATATACTCATTCTAGGGGAAATGTCCTTTCCTGAAAGTTCAGCTGCCTGCAATTAGCAAGTGTTGCACACATATAGTACTGCAGCCTTTTCTCAGATAAAATGTGACTTGTTTTGGTTTGGTTTTTTCAGATATAAAGCACAGGGAATAAGTACAAAGAAACCCATTGACTCCACATTCTACCTCCTGTTAGACCTCATCACCTTCTTTGATGAATATCATGCCGGTCACATTGACAGGGCCTTCGATGTAAGTTTCAAGTTTTTTGTTTGAGAAGATAAAGCTACAGGGATCTGCAGTTTGACGAGCTCAACAAGGAACATGTAAATAGCCTTGGACACTCACAAACAAGGCATGATGGAGATGGCACTGCCTCCTGATTGCTTTTCTTGTGGTCCTGTGCTTATGTAGCCCAAGAAAGCTGGTGTAGTAGAAATAAAGGGGTATGAGAATCCAGGACTGGGACCTCTGGGAAAATCCAGTGAGCATGAAGCAGGCAAGAGAGCAAGCCCTTAAGGCATGTTGTGGGGAATCTGTTGCTGGACTTCATCTCCCATCAGCCCTGACCATTGGCCATGCCAGTTGGGGCTGGTGGGAGTTGGAGTCCCCATCCATGCCTTACAAGCATAGAGCCAATGCTGGCAAATGTCCTTATGGCTGATGGTTGTGAAGCCTGACCTGAAAGTTGTTAAAATGCTACCAGGTCAGAGGTAACCAATGAGCTACCTGGATGGATGGACTCTCTCCAGCGTCTGAGGAGGCATCATAGCCCACAGATCCTTCTGAACTATAGTCTCAGGTGTCAGCACTGATCTGAATGCTCCTGGTTCTAGTCCTTTCCACTCCTAACAATCTCTGGTGCTTTATATACCAAGGTATATACTTTCTTGAAATATGGAAGTTCTGTTTTTGGCTGTCATATCTAGCTCCTTTTAAAGACATAGTCTTCCATGAATTTGGTTTAATCCTTTAAAAAAAAAAGCTGTCTGGTTATCACAAACAGTAGTCAAGTAGGTAAAGCTGATCTGGGTCTGTTCAACTTCAGATAGCAGGTGGAATTGAAGGTGACACGTATTTTAAAGCTTTTTCTATATTGAAAACAAGAATCAAACTCCTAGCCGAGCAAAAGATGGATTCCATCTCTTCCCCTTTCTGCATAGTGTGCTAGTTTGCTCTGTGCTACAGGAAATGGTTTTTCATGATGGAGTGTTTCAATCTTCCGATTCCCCTGAAGTGGTTCAGACTGTTAGTGCCTTTCAGGTGTTTTGGACTGCAGCTCCTATCAGCTTCAGCCAGCCTGGCCATTGGGGAAGGCTGCTTTATCGCTGGATAAAATGATCACTGTTCAGTACTCCACCTTGCGCTATGAACGCTCTTTGTTATGCATTTGGGGGGTGGGGAATCCTCAGGCATTTCCTTGAACACCTTTTAAAGATTAACAATGCATTGATGTGGCAACAGTGCAAGCACTATAAAGATGCTGCTTTTCTGATGACCACCAGGAACTTAAATGAGAGAATTTTCCTGATCTTAGGCCCAATAAAGAGGACAACTAAGTGGTCCTTAGCACAGTATTTCTGGTGGTAGATTTGCATAGTTTAAAGTCCTGTTATATGCTAAAACTTGCCAATTAGTATGCGCTCACAAGGTATATACTAGGGTACATACAGAAGTTTGGTTCAGAGCTTAAACTGTATGCACTCAGTGCAAAAGGATAGTGTGTGTGTGTGTGTGTGTGTGTGTGTGTTAGGAAAAGTGTCTGAACACAGAAGAAGATATTGCACACACAAACTGCCTGCAAATTGTCATCTCCCTTCTCGACATTCCATTGTTACTCCTGTGCTTTCATTACAGATCATGGAGCAGCTGAAATTGGTTCCCCTGAGTCAAGAATATGTGGAGGAAAGAGTAGCAGCCTTCAGGAATTTCAGTGATGAAGTAAGCAAGCCACAGCTGTTTGGTCCTTCCCCTTTTCTTCCATGAGTTGCACACATCCAGGCACCTCTGCCATGGGGACCTGCAGATCCTATTCTCAGGATGTATCTGCCTGCACTTGCTCCCCCAGTGCCACTGACAAGGACAAGTGTGCAATCAAACAGACGCTGCATAGTTCTTGGCACTGAGGATCAGCGAATGTCAGGTGGGGGCTTCACCCATGCCTGTGTCATTTTCTGTGATCCTCCTTGTGTGCTGCCACACCTGACAGGAAGCTGCTGCAGGTCCCAAAACATGATTCCAAATTGAAGCTCAGATGTATTTAGCTGGAAGTAGGAAAAACTCTTCTGGAGATGCTGTAACTTAGCTTCTTCTGCCACCTTGAGAGAGGTGGCATCATTCCCCTCCAAAACATAATTGCTGTGTTCCATAGTGGCCGTAGGTCTTGCTGTTGTGAGGTCCCAGACACATAGTGACTCACCCAAGCAAGGAATGGGTTCCCCCTTTCCCCTTCAGTGCCGTGAAATGCTCTGCATGCTGATCCCCATTTCCCAGCACCAAAGAGAGAAAAGGGAAGAGCTGCCTTACTTGTGTACTTACTTTCACGCCAGAGCATTTGTTTTGTGTCAAAGATGTGAACAAGCTCTGTTTGCACTCTGTGTTTATGTTTAAAATCTGATATCCCAGCATGATACTGGGTTGGGGAAACTGGTCAGTCCCCATATATTGATTCTGTTCCTGTGTCAATTTATTATGGAATTCTTTTTTTTTAAAGGGAAATATTTGTTTTGTTGTCAGGTTGAGCCCCCTGCAAAACACAGCCTAAAGGGGACTGATAACATCCTGATGCCTTTCTGTCAATAGTAATATTGTTGGGGTGGGTGGCAAATCTCTTCCTCTTGCTTAAAGAGGTGGAATCGAAAGTTACCTCCAATCTTTCAAACACATCTTAAAGAGGGCTTGTCGATAAGGTAATTGGTTCATGCTGCAAAGTGAACTTGGAAATCAAAAGACTGGATGGATGAATGGCAGCCAGGGGAAGTGGAGAGGGGTTGTTTTGTTTTTGGCTTCTAGCCTCAGAACATATTGATTTCCTGAGTCATCCATTTTGTCAGCTTTCAGCCAAAAGCTGCTTATCATTCATCAGTTGCCTCTGGGCTGCTTGGTCACAAAAACCAACACAGCAATTTGGCATTGTGGGACTCGGCTCTTGATCAGTACACTAATCCTGGCTCAAAACTCTTACCCTTCAGTGAAAAGATTAATTTCCTGCTTCTCATTCCTTGATGCTTAGTGAGTGAATGAAGTGTGCTTTCTTCTTGACCTTTTTTAAAAAAGAAAAAGAAAGATGAACACATCCAATTTTACCCCAGCTTTATTTAATCCAAGGTTTAATTCTGGAACCCTATAGTATCAGCACTTGATTTCTATCATCTACTTGTGCAGCAATTCTTTGTTTACAAGAATGCTTTAAAATTCTTATTCCTTAGTTTATCATTTATCTTCTTCAGACTGCGCTCCAGGGAACCCCAGGATTTCCCAGAAGCTTGTCTGGGGTTCCCCAATGCGAAGTTCAGGGATGATAGATAAGATTCCCTAAAATACATCTTGCCCCTCCCTGCCAGTCTCCCCATGCAAGATGAAGCATGTTCAGTTCACCCTTGGTGTGTTAACTGGAAAGGATCTACAGAGGGCAGAAGTGAGCTGCAATAGACCCACCCAGTACCCGACATGTACTGCATCTGCACCCCAGCATGTCCCAGATCTTTTGCAATTTGCAAAGGGAAAGCTGGGAAACTGTCCATTAATGACATAAGTATATTCCTGTGTGTCTAGTTTTCTCAAGCCTTGTTGGTTGAATGTGTTGTATCAAGAAAGTGCAATACCCAGTTTGACTACCTGTGGGGCACAAATTGACCCTTGGCTCCCTGCCTTGTCTTTCATTCCTTTTTGCATTTTATTTTCCCTTGTTTTCGCAGATCAGACACAATCTGTCAGAGGTCCTCCTTGCAACAATGAATATTTTGTTTACCCAGTACAAGAGGTTGAAAGGCACCAGCTCAGCCACCCCTGCCAGACCCCCTCGTGTCATGGAGGACCGAGATTTGGTAAGCTTCTCTTCCCTCAATCCCATAAGACGCTGTTTAGGTCAGGGATGGAGAACCTGTGCTCCACCTGATGTTGTTTGACTCCGGCTCCCATCAGCCCCAGCCAGCTTGACCCAGTAGTCAAGGACGATAGGAGCCATAGTCCAGCAACATTTACCTGGAGAGCCACATGATCCCCATTCTTGCTGTAGGCAGGTGAAAACAAGACTAATCATGATAGGCCATGTTGCAGGCCCAGAGTGTTAGTAATGGCATTTATAATAACAGTAATAATTATATTTTATTACTGCTTCACGGAGAGCGAACTGAGAAATTACAACTATCTTAGCAAGGCACACGAAAAGATCCCTGCTCCGAATCTAATCCTATCCTTGGACCACACTGGCACATGTGAATGCTAAGAAAGCTTCCTGAGCTTAGATGCCTGTCTTGAAATACAAGCCCACCTTATTGTTTTTGGGGCCAGGATAAGCCTGCTTTCCTTTTACTGGGGAGGCAGACCAAAAAAGCGAATTGGCAAAGGTCATGCCATGAGTGCATCTGAAGTTTGCACCTTTGGCAGCACTAGAAGAGTCCTCTCTTTGGAAACTCCCATTCACAGCAGGGTTTGGGCCCATGGAAAGGTCCCCTCCTCTGGGCATGTGGATTATTGTTTCATAGCATACCCTTGTGTTCACACAACTTCACTCCCTTCCTTTCTTTGGAAACTCCATTTCAACTGATTTAGAGATGGGGACCCAAAGGAGGTGTTTTCCTTTCCCATATGCCCACATTGTGCCCAAACCTTACAAGTTTGGAAGTTTGGAAACACCACCTTATCCACACTTGACTCTTTTTCTGCCTGTTAAGTCTTGAATCAAATGGAAATCCGTAAAAGGTAGTACTAAGAGAATACAAATCCAGCCATTTCAGTGTCATTGCAGGTCATAACAACTGTGTTTATTTGCTTTGGGATTTTTACTGGCACCAAGGGGCATTCTCATGCCCCCTTGAGAAAGGAAAGGGAAAGTAATTGGCACTGAAGGCATTTGGGTGGCTCCTGCTTTTGATTAAATAATTTATAACAAATAGAACACCTGCACCTCCAGGCCTCCTTTAACCTCGGTAGAGAGGGCAACAGCAATTCAATTCTAAATTGTTTTCCACAAACAAGGACGGGAAGAAAGGGGCTACACCAGCCGTGCCAATCTGTCCCCGAAGGCCTTTGAGGGCAATGGTATTTTCAGTTTCCAAACAGAGCTGCATCATCATAATCTTCTACTGCTTATTTGTCTAGAAGTTGCTCATAACATATTATTTTATTTCATAAAATTTATATAGCACTTGCTTTAAATTTTTTTAAAGCCTTCAGATTCAAAGATTACAGAGAAATAGTGCTGATGGTCATCAGCATTCTGATGGCACCTTACACTGAAATGCCTGATGGCAACTCCCAGTGGCATGTAGATATTAAACAGCACTGGGGGCAGAGTAGTGCCCTGTGGCACCCTATATCATAACTGCCAAGGGGCCTAAAATAATTCTGCCGATGCTACTCTCTAGATTTGGTTCCTTAGGTAGGACCAGAGCCACAGTGAAACAGGGCCCCAAATTGTCATTCTATAGAAAAACCGCAGAGACACAAGCAGGAGCAAGGTCACCCTCCCCCTGTGTAAAGTTAATCCATCAGGGTGACCAAGGCCAACTCAGTCCCAGGCCTGAACCCACATTATTCCAAACTCAATAATCTGTGTCATCCAGGAATGCTCACAGCTAGCTCACTGCAACCCTCTCCACCACCTACCCCGCCCCTCCCAAAAAGGCGTATTTGTAACTGGCCTTTCCAGTTCAAGGGGTCCAGGGCTGATTTTTTTTAAGGAGCTGCCTGCACCACCACATTTCAAGGCAATAAGGATTGTCCCCTCATGCAATGAAGCATGAACCACATTCTGGATCCAACCAGCCAGCCCCCCTCTTTTTAGATTTAATAAGCCAAAAGGGACAGGGATCAAGAGGGCACAGGGTCAGACATATTTCCGCCAGTACCAATCAACTGCCTGCATTAGCTGATACTGATCCCACAACCCATCTGGCATTGGGTACTTCATCAGGAAGTGCAACACTTGCACAGTCAAGATTTCTCCGGTCAAGTGACTTTATCCTCAAAGTGCATAGCTAGTCAGTCTCAGCAAGGGTCCTTGGGTGCTCCAGAGGTCCCTCCCCCACCGCAGGAGTCAGTAACTGCAAGACCTTCCAAAATAACTGCCGGCTGGGTGTTAGAGGATAAGGAGTTTTTGTGAGGCGATACTTCAGTTAATTCTGAACTATTTCTGAAAGCATATGGTCACTTGAACGACATATTTCAACTCTGATGGAAACAGAGCCCAACTCATATTTCTTTGATGTTTTTCTAACCTAACTCAAGATATCAGGGGTTGATCCTAGACTTTCTACATGCATAGAAGGTCCTCTGCCAACAATTGTGCTCTGTGACCTTTGCTCTTCCTCTAAGCTCAATATTACCCAGCCCCCACAGATTACTCCTGGTTGCACTAAACACATACATCTATTTCTGGGAAGGAAAGTGTCAGCCACACAAGCTGATGGTCATGTTGCTTGGTGGTCTACAGCTTCATTTTAGTTGACGTACTTTGAATTTAGATCTGTCCACCCACCCTTTTCATTCTAAGAAGAGTCTCTCACCCAACATCCATCTCCAGTTAAAATATAAGTCAAAGCATTCTGTTTCTGTGCTTTGTAGAAACTCCGATCTCAAGCTCGGGCGCTGATCACCTTTGCCGGCATGATCCCCTACCGAACCTCAGGAGACACCAACGCTCGGCTGGTGCAGATGGAGGTCCTCATGAACTAGGCATCTTGGGAAACCTGCCAGATGCTGTTGGTACCCTCAGTGGGCGGCCCAGTTTAAGTTGGGGTTTTTTGCTTTTTGTATTATGTACTTTGTCAACCACAATAAATTTTTTTGATTTATATTTGTTTTGACATTTTGCTTTACTTTTGCCATTATTTATGTTCACTGATTCATTTATTTTGCTTTTTACAATATTTCTTTCTTTTGAGAGGTGGGGGAAGGGGAAAGCTCATTTTAACAAAGGAGCAGGATCTATGGAGGCAGACACTGTGTCTTTTATTTTAATTCCTTAGGCAGGGGTCATCGACATTTTGGATTTTTAAGCAAGTGCCATAGGTATACCCCGTCCCTGGACATTTCTCTCCCTGCATCAACCTCCCCTCCCCCTGCCCAATCCCCGAGGAGAGACAGAAAAAGAGAAAGTGCAAACACACACACACACACACACACACACACACACACACACTTTCCCAAGTGATCTGGGTAAAAGTTTGAACTAGCAAAACTAATCCGAGCCTCTGAAAGGGGAAGCGGGAAAGTGTCACTCAGTTTTCTCTTTCAGTTCTATGTCCTTCTCAAGGAGAAACGGGTTACCATTCTCACCACCTCATGAACAGGGGGTGGGCAGTAAGATAAGGCTTATCTTAGATTTTGTGGGTGTCAGGGGAAAACCTCAAGGGTACTGTTGCGCTTATGGTCACCATGTTGGCAATTCTTTTCCTAGGAAATTGATGAAGCTTAATTTTCTACTGCTATGAGATGCGAGAGATGTGTTGGTCGTAAATTATATCATATAATTAACTCTTACCTGCACTGGCTGCAGGATATTTGAACCCCAAAGTGCTCTTGCACAAATGACATATCCACTAGCTGAAGCCCACCCCCTTCTTGCAGCAACCCCCCCCCCAACCTGTGCATCTCTGGTGGATCTTCTAGCCCTCAAGGGTGGCTTTTCAGGGGGTACAGAGGATGGCAGTGTGGAGAGGGGCAGGCAGGGACTCCTTGTTGCATGAGTAGAGTCCCATTCATGCATCCTTGGGTTCAAGCCATCCTGCTGCTTACGTTCTGCAGCATTCCCTCACATGCAATGGCATCTACTCCTTTGGAAAGCAGGGAGGTGCAGTTGAATATTTCTAGAGCATGGGTAGGCAAAATAAGGCCCAGGGGCCTGATCTGGCCCAATCACCCTCTAAATCCGGCTGGCAGGCAGTCCAGGAATCAGTGTGTTTTTGCATGAGTAGAATGTGTCCTTTTATTTAACATGCATCTCTGGGTTATTTGTGGGGCATAGGAATTCGTTCATTTTTCCCCCTTCAAAATATAGTCTGGCCCCCCACAAGGTCTGAGGGACAGTGGACTGGCCCCCTGCTGAAAAAGTTTGCTGACCCCTGTTCTAGAGGCTGTTTAGGCCCATGATTCTCGAACAGTGAGGTCAGCGTCTCCAATTTCAGTGTGGGAGGCAGCATCCTCCCTGCCTCCTCATAGTCTAGACCTTGTGTCTAGACTTCAGTGCTTCTGTAGATCAGGAAGGTGTGGAGTGAAACTATAAGAACTGCCATTGAAAACATCGGCATCTGGGGTTCCATTCTTCCCCTCCATAAGATACAGTACAACTGGTCCTGGTAGCATTTCATGCCAAGCATTTCTCCACTTCTGCTAGTGATGACTAGTGATCCTTAGCAGGGAGGAATGCTCATCGCCATGACATTAGGACACAAGGTAAGTTACCAACTTAGTGCCCCCTGAATGTTTAGTAGGTGGAAACTGTAGTCTGAAACATCCAGAGGGCACCAGATTAGCAAAGGCTGTTCTACCTATTATGGAGGGAAGGGAGGGAATTTGAGGTGGGGCTGCCATAAAAAAAGCAGGAGCCCCACTTCATACAGAGTTGGCTTCTCCCTTCTTTGTGGGTGTTCATGGGAAACCCAGAATCAACAATCAGAATATGATTAAGCAAATCAGCCTCAATTTCTCTGTTGGTTTTGTTTATTTAAAATATATCTTAACCACCTTCATTAAATGATTCCAGGGTAAAACACAAGTCGGAACATACAAATAGATTTTAAAACCAACTAACTTAGCAAAATGCAACGAGTCAAAAGCAAACAGAAATCCAACAAAGCCAAAGAGTGGAATAGGGCCAACAAAAATCATCACTAATCTACAGCATGATTTGCTAATCAGCTGCTTTGACATGGCTTATTCCAAAAGTGATTTTTTAAAAAGTCAATAACTGGGAAAACATAAAGAAAAGGGGGAGGGATGAGATTAAGAGCTGGAGAGAATATGATAGGAATTCCTGAAGGGAGATCTGTGTGAGTGCTGTGGGTGCCAGTCACAGAAAGTTGTGTATGGAATGACATAATACAAAATGGCTACCACACCTAAAAGAGCAGAAAAAGGGACAAGTGTGCCACCTGAATAAATGGGGGAGGGAGAGATGTGAATGCCAGCCTCTGCCACTCTCACAAACAAACAATTTCCTTTTTTCAGAAGGCGGGGGGCGGGGAGCATCCCTGGCATCCAGTGATATGAAAGCATGTTTAAGGGAGCATGTTCAATGCAGGAGAAGTTGAGATAGGGCAAACAGCCTCTTTGGCAGTGTGGATTTTGGAGGATATATTTACTGAGACCTTTTTGCAGATGCCAAGAGCTGCTGGTGAGCACATTGGTACCCATGGGCACCATGTTGGTGACCCTTGGCCAAGAAGTCATGGCTGTGTGGCAAGTGACAGTAAGTTGATAAACCCCATCCACATGTACGTACATACATACATGGGGAACCCAGGTGCACAAGAAGTTGCCTGGAGTAGCGCCATGTTTCAGATGATCCTTGGGCACAGCTCTTGGGATAATACGATACAGGCCCATGCAGTGTCAGGTGTCTTGGGTCAGCCTTGCACATGCACACCCCAAACCACATTACATTTTTACAGTAAAACCACCATTCTTTAAAGGTGGACTAGTTTATTGAGACATGAACTAGGCAACAGCCTACGTAGGTGCACTGGGGTGGGTGGTGAAGATGCTGGACAGATAGATACCCACACAGGTCAAGGTGGGCAGGTAAGGTGAGATGAAAACCCGACTGCAGTACCTGTGAGTCAATCAGCTGCTCAGAGCTTGAATCACAAAGGATCAATAAACCCCATAGCTGGGGTCAGTTGAGGATTAATTTCCATGACGCCTTCACGTGTGAGATGATGGGTCTTTGTAGGAGAAGACAGGCCAAAACCATGATTTAAGTCCTGATAAAATTGAGTTGGATCTGTCAATGAGCCCAGTGTGTTGAAAACTCATATTTGTGCCATTTCTACTGTCAGGAAAAGCGCAGCATAAAAGCCTGGGGTTGGAGCTGGATATTCTGAGCCAGTAATTTATTGCAGTCCCGCTCCCATTGGGTTTTAGCAAAGGCTTTGAAATAATGGCTGCTTATGTTCCATAAAAATGATTCAAAAAGCATTTAAGATAAATACAGAGCTAAACCAACTTTGGGTATCTCATAATAACTTGTTTGCCTGGTGAAATAATGCAGGGTGACATCTGGCTAAATCATTGTCAAATTGACCTGTTGAAAGCAATGGATTTAAGTTACTTGACTAATAGGCTCTTTATAGGTCCTTCTGCAAACAGAAAAGCACAATTAGACACACACACACACACACACACACACACACACATATATAAACTGCTAGAATACAAACCAAAATTAAAATACACAATGGCAAACTGTTCAGTGAAAGAAAGAAATGTTTACTTCCAATCAATCAACAAGCAACTATCTCAAATCTCAGTCTGCAAATCTACCCATTCTTCTCTATTGACTGGAAAATATTAGGATTACTCCATCCAGTAACTCAGTACCAGTATAAAGGGAACAAAGGGAGGGTGTTAACTTATTATTTGCATCTTCCATGTTTAAGCCAGAACCCCTGCAGGCCTTTCCCCCTCACACACACACACACACATGAAGCTACGGTAATTCTTAGCTAATAATGATTTAGCAATAATGTACATGTGTTCCTTTCAACCCTGCGTGAACTACAGCTAGCTCCCAACCACCTGATTTCAGTAAAAACTGGCACGCAGCACTGGTGTGGCCCCTGTCCATTGAGACATCACAGGGCAGGACCAGTTAGTGTGGATTGAACTAGTCAGCTCAGCTTTGCACAGCCTGCTACTCTCCAGATGTTGTCAGACTGGAACTCCCATCATCTCCCACCAGGCACTTTCATTGCATGCTCATGACAGAAACTTCCCTCCTGATGCCAAAAAAATGAATAATGCTTCTTTAATTTCAAAGATGTATGAAACGTTCTGCTGAAAGAAGAAATGGTCATTCACAGTCTGTCCTCTAAAATGTTTTCTGTGCATTTTTCAGGGAATGGGCACCATGTTCCTAAGGTCTTCTAGTAAATTTATTTTGGCACAACATCTCCACGGTGGCTGGAAGCGGATTTGTGTCACCTGACCGTTCTCATTGGAGTTGGGAAGAATTTGGTTCTTCCTTTGGCAAAAGGGAATTGGGAGGGTCATTTATCCCACGGTAGCTTAAAGCAGGCAGGATGTAGCATCCATTTTCTTTATTTCAACCATTCTAAGTTTAATTTTAACCATATTGAGGCTAATAGCCGTAAAACTTGCTTCATTCTGAGAAATTAAGAGACATCCCTGCTTTAGGTAACAATCCTGTGCATTTGGTGGACTGGGCACAATCCACTCATGACTGAAGCCCTTTTCGGGTCCGTTGATTTCAGTGGGAATCTTAAATGTGTGCATAAATCCCTCCCATTGAAAACAATGCAGTGCCAAAGTGCCTAATTCTGAGTGGGTTGTGCCCTTTTCTCTGGGATAAACCTTACAAATATCAATAGGTTCAAATAAATGTTCATAGAATTAGGCTGGATATTGATGGAGGTCAGTATAATCACCAGCAAAGGAAAGTTGGTGGGTTCGGAAAAGGAAATATTAAAGATTGCTTCCTCCTTCAAAAGGTAAAAGTATGGAGATTTGGTAGTGTTGTTAAAAACAAACACATATACTGAATAAATGGTAAAAGGTGGATGATCTCAAAAGGAATTGACAGTTTTAAACATATTGTTGTTTTTATCATTCACTGTTTTTTCCAACTTCTTTACATGATAATGCAGCTGTGTGGCTCACTTTGCAAAGGACAGTCTTTTGCTGCTGTTATTAACCATTTTTTAAACTTGACTTTTCCAAAATCAAAAACAATTACAACAATATACATTAAATCATAATAGTAGATGTAAGGGAGTAGAATAGCTGGAGGTCCAGCCCAGTGCCCAGACAGTCAAGCAAATAGAGCTGTACTATATCAGAGAATTTCCCATTTTTCTTGTGGTTATGGTCACCTTCTCATTTGCTGCCGGGTGGCGCTGTGGGTTAAACCACTGAGCCTAGGACTTGCCGATCAGAAGGTTGGCGGTTCGAATCCCCATGACAGGGTGAGCTCCCGTTGCTCAGTCCCAGCTCCTGCCAACCTAGCAGTTCTAAAACACATCAAAGTGCAAGTAGATAAATAGGTATCGCTCCGGTGGGAAGGTAAACGGTGTTTCCATGCGCTGCTCTGGTTCTCCAGAAGCGGCTTGGTCCTGCTGGCCACATGACCTGGAAGCTATACGCTGGCTCCCTTGGCCAATCAAGCAAGATGAGCGCCGCAACCCCAGAGTCAGTCATGACTGGACCTAATGGTCAGGGGTCCCTTTTACCTCTATGTCCTCTGTCTACTGTATGATTGGGAGGGATAGACATCTGATTCCAATATTGAAGTATTAGTGGTTTAGCCACCATGAGTACCCTTAGAAGCCAGCTAAATTGTCCCTCTGTCAGGTTCCAAAGGATTGGTACGTAATTCAACAGAACATTAGTATCCATAAATCTCATGGTGGTGTCCAAAACCATATTCATGGGGCTGATGACTTCTGACCTAAAGGACATTGCTCTCCTTGAAGGGCCTTCCCCATTCCAAGTCCAGTTTAAAGATAAGAAAGGAAAGCTAGAGGAACCTTGAAGGTGCCCATCAGCAATTTAACTCCCTGACAGACTGATCAGCTACATCTGGCCTGTCTTCCCCACTATGATGAATGACATGGATTTTGTTCCTGTTTAAAGACAGTGGGCTGTATCCAATTAAATTGTATTCAGGTCAAGCCCACTAAAATTAATTAAATTACTTAGGTGTAGAATTAATCTATTTGACTTCTTCTTGGTTGTCATCATTTACCTGTTGCTTGCATTAGATCCTGTGATGTGCCTTGGGGTTTGAATGAATGAAATTGTCTAAGAAGAAGAGTAAAAAAAATGCAAGTGTGGGTTTTTTTTAAGAAAAAAAAGTAGTGTGATTTGTTCTTGAAACGAGACATCGGCAAGCTGTTTTCCAAGGTGGATCAGGAGCCTGGCAGCCCCCAGCCTAGAGTCACGGTATTGTTGCTGCAGCTGGTGTTGTGAATCAGGCCGACACAAAGCGCATCTTACTATCCGGCTATTTCACTACACCAGGGTTGCATCATACCACTTGCCTTCCCTACGCATCCAGCATCGGAGAGGCTGCAGATTCACTCCAGTGTCATTTCCGTTGACTCTCTTCTGTTCCTCTTCTCTTTTGCCGCAGACTCTCTTCCCTATGCAGCTGGGATGTGAGTTTTAAAAATAAAGCTGCTTCAACGGCAAATGTGTGCGTATTTATATGTGTGTTGCTTCCATGATATTCTGAGTGTGAAAACCATGGACTACTCTATATCCAGGCTTTGGAGAGCCGCTGGGCAAGGGTGGTCGTAGTCCTCTCTATGAAGGCCTGCCTGATAAACATCTGGTTTAGATATTGCTAAGGAGAGAGAGCAGGACCAAAAGCTGCAAACTCTGCTGGCGCTTGCATCACCTGGTCAAAGCCCTCCACACTAGGGGGAGATGGGCTGTATCTCTGTTTAGAGTAATTATTGCCCATTGCGTGTCTATGCTCTTTAAATTAGTAAAGACACCTTTTAGGCACATCTTTCTCCATTTTGAGGAGGTGGTGGCAGTGGTTATGGTGATGTGCAAGTAATTCCTGACTCCCTGGCTTTGCTGTTCCACTGTTTCCCCGCTGTGCTGTGAGCACCTTTCAGCTGGCAGGCGCATGCCACACCAGAAAGTAGAGAGAGTTCTTCAGGGAATAGACCACAGCTCAGAGGCAGAGCCCAGACACTGTACACAGGAGGTTCCAGGTTCAATCTTTAGCATCTCTGCTTTAAAAAAGGACAATTCAACAAGTAATGGGGAAGACTTCTCTTGGCCTGAAACCTTTGCAGTGGGAGGAGTTAGTACCAACCATCCTGGCTATGCACCACCTCCATAGCTATGTTCTACCTCCAATGTCAGAAGCAGTGTGCTGGGAATCAGAAGTGGGGGGAGAGCTGGGGAGCTTGCAGGCTTCCAGATGGCATCTGGTGGACCACTGTGAAAACAGAATGCATGGGGCTTTGGCCTGATCCAGCAGCCAGGCTCTTCTCACATTCTTGTGAGTGTGTTTTCCACCAAAGCCCTAAATGAGAACAGCCTGGCATTACTTTGGATTTCTCCCCCTGCCTCTCCAATTGGTATCTAAAAGCCGAGTCCCAAAGCTGAATTGGCCCACCCTCTGAAGCCAGCTGTAATTTGCAAAGGCCATTTCCATCTGTGAGAGCAGCCTTGGCTTCTCAGTGGTTATCTAAGTGCCCCTGGAGACATGAAAAATTCAGCCATGGAGCCATGCAGTTGTAGCAGTTCTCATGATGGTGGTTACTGGCGTGGGGAGAGGCTGTGTTTGTGAGCTGGTTCTTTGGTGTCATGGGAAGTACTGTAGTTCAGTGGCAGAGCCCCTGCTTTGTATGCAGAATGTCCAAGGTTCAATACCCAATGGCCTCTTCAGGTAGGGCTGGACCGGTGGTCTAAGGCAAGGGTGAAACAGCAATACAATCAGTAACCCCAAGTAGGAGCTTGCTAACACAACAATCAGGACTCCTTAATAAAAACTTGCAGAACACAGTAGCTAAAATATATCCTGTTTTTTAAAAAAATAAAATAAACATAAAGCCTACTGCATTCGACAAACACCCCAGAGGAACAGCAGAAAACATTTTCCCATTAACCTGACGAAATGAGTCACAGTGCTGATTTTCAAGTGGCTTTTCCAGAGCCAGAACTGAGCTTTATGGCTGGGCTTTGACTGGCTGTCTCTCGAGATCCTTATCTGCCACTGCTTTTAAATTGCCATGTGACTTTGGAACTCAGGCCTCCCAGTGCAATGGGCAACAGCAATCTCGCTTTGCATATTTTCCTGGCAAATTTTCTTAACTAGGAATGCTCATGATAGGCTATCCAGTATGCTCTGGAAATGAAACATTTTCAACATTGCTGTTTATACTTCTAAAAGTGGTTGAGAATTGGTGGAGGAAGAAGAAGAGGAGGATATTATTATTATTATTAATTGCATTAATATCTCACCTTTCCTCCAAGAAGCTGAAGGCAATATACATGGTGTCTGCTCCTTCCCCATATCATCCTTACAAGAGGCCTATGAGGTTGGTTAGGCTGAGAGAGACTGGCCTGTGCTCACCCCATGCCTGAGAGCAGGATTTGAGCCTGGGCCTCCCCATTCCTGGCAGCGCCACACTGGCCTTAGAATGGAATGAGGGAGGGTATGAATCTAGAGCCAAAACAATTTTGCTTCCATAAATTCTCAGTATTCTCCACCATAAATTTTGATGCAAAATATTTCCCAGCTGTACTCTAAATACTGAACATTTTGTTGAATGTTTGACATCTTGATTTGAAATTGCAGGGTACTTGATTTTAAACTAGGCAAGTTGGCCTGTGCTTAGGCCTTTAAGATCTGAAAGCTGACCTGCAATGGCAAGTGATGCTTTCCAGGGGAATTAATTCAGAGGTGATTTTTTGTGAGAATGGGGTTGTTGTTTTTTGCAGAGAAGGATTAATCCCTCTTCCCGCAAAGTGTGGTCCCATTCAGGATTAGTTCCCTCAATGACTTAAACATGGGAGGAAAAACAAGAGAAGCACGTTTGGCTTTTAAACTGTAGCACAGAAAATGCACTTGTTATATTTCCTTTCATATCTGCTGTTTATTTCAATTCTCTTTTTAAAATCCATTGTTAGATGTAAAAGGGGGGCATTTGAAAATTGTAATTTGTTTTATTTATTATATTTTCCTACCATTTCTTGAAGGAACTGAGCACAGTGTGTATGCATTTAATCCCTTGTATCTTCACAAGAGCCCTGTGAGGTAAATTAGGCTGAGAAACGGTAGCCAGTACAAGGTCACCCAGCGTACTTCATGGCTGAGTTGGGATCTGAACCCAGGTCTCTCCACTCCAGGCCCAATCCACCAGGCAACAATGAAACTGAGTTTTCTAGCTCACTTGTTCTTTATTAGAGTTAATCATATCACAATATTAAAATGTTGCTGGAACTTTTCATGTTAATTGTGTTTTTATTAAACATTTCAATAGCGAACAAATAAAGAGCATTTGCTTGTTCATTGTTTCTTTCCTTCCATTAATCTTTTCTTATATTAATGTTGCAAGATCCTTTGGTAAGAATGATTGCATGGCTGTTCTGATCTCATCTGCCTTATGACACTTCCTTTCCATCTGCAGTCCAATAATTTGCGATGAAATGGGTCCGTGACTCTTATATCTGTGGCATAAAGTGAATTTAAGAGCTTTGCCACAACAACCCCTTTTAAAAACAGACATTTGTGATTAGGAAAGTGATGGGGAAATGCCCCCCCCCCCAAAAAAAGTGAGATAATGGTCCATTGACAGGAAGACATATAACCTTCATGGAAAGAAATCAGGATAAGTGTCCATTGCTGTATAACTTCCCTGCAAACAAATCAGGGCAAATGCTTTATAAGCCTCCATGGTAAGCTTTGTGCAAGCAAATCAGGATGAACACTCAGCCAGGAGGTCAACTGGAAGAGACCCTCTTCTCCTTCCTCCAAGGACATGCCTTGCCTGACCCAATTATAAAGGAAACACAATGTACCCAAACAGAACGAATCAGAAAAGTATCTCCATTCCAGCGTCCCACCAATACTGTATTTTTAGCTGATATGTCCTCAGGACTTAATTCAAAATCTGTTATCATAGACTTGATCTAGAACGCGAGTTGGCGAGCAAGTCTTTAGCAATCCCTCCAGGCTACTCTTTTCAACAACCAGCTCAGGATGGTTTGCGCCAATTACTTCCCTCTGTTAAGAGTTAACTGAGCAGGAGGTCGGCCAGTTTTTTCTGGTTTTGCGGGGTATAAAGTTTCCATGCCCCCCTAGATGTTGCAGTAGATGCTCAAAATCTGTGCCATCCCTTGCCTGTGAGTTGAAGGAGAGGCAAAACGAAGAGCAGAGGGCCATGAAATGGCTGAATCGCAGGTGATGGAACGGACTGCCGACCCAGCAAATTCCAATGGCAGGTTCACCATCAGCACCCTGATCAGCACCGAGGACAGAGGCAGGCCTCACTATGGCCAGGGGGACACGGTTGCCTACGACGCTGCCCAAGCCAACCACCTCACCCACAACAACACTTTCTACATGCGGACCTTTGGCTACAACACCATCGAAGTTGTCCCCACTTACGAAAACTATGCCAACACAAAAGTCTCCGGTGAAGCCAAGAAGACCAGACCTACCTTGTCCGATCTACACTCATTCCTCAAGGTAAATTGAAGCCAGTTTGGTTCACAGAATGTCTGTTGCACAGAGTCACGAACATAGGAAGCTGCCTTATAATCATTAGTGTATCTATCTTAGTATATCCAGCTCAGTCAGGGGTCTCTCCTGCCACCAGGGATTCCTCTTGGGACCTTTTGCATGCAAAGCAGGTGCTCTAACTACTGTTCTTTACAGGTCTGTCCCTGCCTGATCACAATCTGCATTAGGTCTTGAGCCAGGGGGACAAAGCATTGAATCTTGCCCCACATTCTTTCCCAGCTGGAAGAAAACCTCATTGGTCTTTGGGCACTTTTCCTGATCTGCATTACTTGGATCACAGAATCATTGAATTGTAGAGTTGGGAGGTATCCCAAGGTTCATCTAGTCCAAGCTCTGCCATGTAGGAATATGCAGGTGGCCCATATGGGGATGGAACCCACAATGTTGTTATCAGCTCCACACTCTAACCAATTGAGCTAACCTCAACAGTGGGTGAGGATGGGTAGCTCAGAATGTTTTTTCTCTGGGGGACTCTTTCTTGAGGTCTTTAGCAACTCTGATTTCTTTTTTCTGCCTTTCCCCACAAGCTCTTATGTAAATAAGCAAAACTGGCCAAGAGCCATGGATAATATTTTTTAAAAATAATAATAATAATTTCATAGAGCTATTTTGCTCATTGCATTTTAAAAAATGCATATAGAGAAGTGGCATGAAAATAGCCCCATCTTTGTGCCCTTTTGACATCTGCATGCTTGGATCGAGTTTTCCACCTGACAATCTGATCACACATTCATTTGAGAAGGTGGGAAAGGAGGGTTCTCAGGGCACAGATCCAACTACTTCTATTTTCTTTTTCTTCAAACAAAGTTTTTTAAAAATATAAAAGCAACAGCATAAACAAAAAATAATCAGTTACAAAACAGAGGAGCAGGAGGCTGCATTACCCAAATAAACAGAGAACAGATAATTAGAAAAAAATAAAAGCAGAAAAACGCATCAAGAAAGCCAGATTTCGCAATTTGGTTGGGGAAGAGAGTTTTGTATACCTGAATTTGACACATAAGCAATCAGATCCTGCCAAACAGTGTAGAAATGTTCTGCATCTTCCTTATCCTTAGAAATGCATAATGTGTGTGTTATTTTC
Source organism: Podarcis cretensis (assembly GCF_951804945.1). Classification (NCBI taxonomy): domain Eukaryota; kingdom Metazoa; phylum Chordata; class Lepidosauria; order Squamata; family Lacertidae; genus Podarcis; species Podarcis cretensis. The sequence continues at coordinate 37,515,525 of NC_137177.1, forward strand.
TCTGCTGCAGCCAGAATATCCATATTCCTGTGCCACAACAAGAGGTTTAAGTCCTAAAGGTCTTTGGCTCTGGGTCAAAGTATTCATGTAAGACCTTCCATAGATTGGGAAATTACTTTTTGATCATCCCATAAATTCAAAAGAGCAGGATTGTGGAGAATCCTTGACATCTGTTTTCAATATCAGATTAAATCTGTGCACATGAGAAAGAAGATGATGCCTCTGAGCATGTGCAGAGAACTTTCCTCCCCCAGTGCCAATATGTATTTTTCATGACTAACCTTCTAGAGGTGCAGTGGATGTCCCAGAGCCTTGTGACCCCTTAAAAGACTAGATGGTTTAATGTGGCATCATATTTTCTATGCCAGCCTTCTCCAGCCTGGCACCCTTAATATGTTTTGGACCACAGATGCTCTGGCAGGAGCTGAGAGGAGCCATAGCTAAGAAGAGTTGGGGCCACCAGGCAGGGCCGAGACTTGTGGGAGGTTTTAACATGCTTTCAGGCAGGTGCAAGAAACTGAACCAGCTTTTTTAACCAGGGTGAGTGTCAGCATTAAGTCTGGTGTCCTGAGCAGGACCAGGTGGCTGGTCTAGTAAAATAACAACAATAATAATTTCCCACAATGGCCAGGAGAAGTTCCACATCAGGGGCATTGTGGGAAATAAAAATGGTGGCTACATTCAGCTGCCAAGGTCTGCTTGGAACCCTGCTGTACACCATCACCACAGCCTACCAGGGTTCACTAATGTAGGACAGGGCTGGAGAACTTCATGCTGAGGGGACAAATGTGGCCCTCCAGGCCTCTCTACCTGGCCCTTGGAACATTCCCCAGGCCATGTCCCTCACTGGCCCTGTATCACATCCTAAGCTGGACTCTAATAATGCCTTCTCACTTGTCTGGATGGTGGTTAGATAAAGGTTTGTAGAACCAACCTGTGGCACAAAGAGAAAAGTTTCATTTGTTGTTCCGCCCACTTTCCCCTTTGAACCTGCCCACCAATGGCCCTCAGAAGGTTACCCAGGAAGGAACATGGCCCTCAGGCTGAAAGGTTTCCCCGGCCCTAATGTAGGAGAGGGAACCCAGAGAAGGTCATTTTCCCAGGTCCCCCTCAACCCTGGAGTGGGCCTCATTCTGCACCAGCAGGGCAAAGCCAGTTCATGCAGCAGCCATTTGGGTTCTGGACACAACCAGGTCATGGCCAGACTGTCCACTATGTCCCAATAGAGCCATACTCCTCAGCCACCCAGTTCTGATGACCTCTGCATTGTCCTTGCTGCCTGAGACAGGATGTTCTGTACCTCAGATGTCTCTTTATCCCATAACTTTTCTCGCTTTCCTCCTGCCCCCAGTTTTGCAGTTTGATTGCCATCAGTTGTTGTTGTTTTGTTCCAGCAAGAAAGTAGCCATCTCCACCCGCCAGCGTACGAGCTCCACAGGGACATCATATTCCCCGAAGAAGGAACTGAGGAGGAGGCTGGTGAGGGGGATGCGAAGCCTCAGGAGGAACCTGTCCGTTTTGGGTGGGTTAAGGGGGTGATGGTGAGTACCGTTACTTAGTTCCCCACTCCTGGCTTAAAGGATGTCCTGGACCAGGGCCTTTTCTGTAGTGGCTCCATCCCTTTGGAATTCTCTTCCCAGGGAGATATGTATGGCCCCCTCGCTACTGGTTTTTAAGGGAACCCCATTTTATTTCAGCCAGCTTCTGAGTGATCATGCCCCTGAGTTGTCTGGATGGAGGAGAGAGAGAAGCATATGAGTGTGGAGAAGCTAGGCTACTATACCAAGGTAGAAAGTGCATTTGTTGCTCTGCCTGCATTTGCCTCTGGCCCCGCCCACCAATGACAGGTGGCCCCTTGGAAGGCTGCGCAGGTAGGAGTATGGCCCTCAGTCTGAAAAAAGCCTTGCTACTCCTTGCTATAAATCATGGTATCAACATATCACTCAAGAGTTCTCTTGGGTGAATTGCAAAGGGGGTTCATGAAATCACAGAACTGTAGAGTTGGAAGGGACCCCAAGGTTCACCTAGAGCAACTGCCTAAGGATGGAGGAGTCACAGCTGAATTGCCAGGCCACAGACTGCGATGGAGAGACAAGGCAAGGTGCAGGGAACTGTCTTCCTTCCAGACACCCCTTGTGACATCTTCCTTTACCAGACAGATCTCGTCGCTTATGCCAGGGGTCCCAGTGCTCCTTTTCTGACTAGTGCACTTCAGGCACTAGGTATCTTTTAAAAGAAGGAAATGTTTAAACATGTGCATCCACCTGCACATGCACACCCTTCAGTCTGAAATGGTACAGTCCAGGGAAGACTTGACCATATTGTTCTTCCGATGCTATAAGCAGACCCAGAGGTGTCAGGGCACTGGCTCACAGGTTTTAAATGACTAGGTCTCTGGTCCTCTTCACCAGCTCTGAGGTGCCTACATGCTTCAGTTATTCTCAGTTACCAATTGCTGCTCCCATAACTTTCCAGATCCGTTGCATGCTTAATATCTGGGGTGTGATTCTGTACCTGCGGCTGCCTTGGATCACTGCACAAGCTGGAATAGGTAAGTCCTGTTGAATCTAACTGCATGGTTGAGGCAAACATATCTTGGTATATACATGACGGCTTATCCACACTTCCAGCCTCAGCAGTTGGAGAGGTGGCAGCCCAATAGAGGACATTTTCATTGAGAGCTCCCAAGTTGTGGAACCCCTCTGTGGGAATCCAACCATGGCCTTAATGTCTAAGCAGTATAATTCAATACAACTGCTTTTCTTCACAGCACTGACTTGGGTGATCATCCTGCTTTCTGTGACAGTGACCACCGTCACAGGGCTGTCAATCTCAGCCATCTCCACCAATGGCAAAGTTAAATCAGGTAGTGTTTTGCATATCACCTGTAGAAATATTGACAAAGTTGCACGGGTTGGGTTGGCAAGTGTGTGTGTACACATTGAACCTCTACTTCACATAGACAAGTCTCATCATTTTTTAAAACAAACAGACAATGTCCCACCAGCTTCATCTATCAGAACCAGATGAGACTTCCTCAAGGGGGGCGGGCAGACCCATTGCTGGCATGGCTGAGGCTCAGGAGGAGTGGGAGGCATTTGCAGAGGTGGACAAAATGACTTTGCCACCTAGGAAGGTTCTCCACTCAAGAGACTGACAGATCCAGGGGATCCACCATTTTTTGCCATTTCTCATCGGCCAGCTTCAAATCCCACCAAACCGCTCCCAGGAGGAGGGATCTGAGCAGGGGCCCAGAACTAGATGACCATTTGGGTCCCTTCCAACTCTACAATTCTATGATTCTATGCCTGCCCAATTCCTGGGTACCAGTGTGGTGCAGTAGTTAGGATGCTGGACTAGGTCATGAGAGACTAGGGTTCAAATTCCCACTTGGTCCATGAAGGTCACTGAGTGACCTTGAGCCAGTCAGCCTCACCTACCTCACAGGGTTGTTGTGGGGATTATATGAGGAAGAGGAGAACCAGCTTGCATGCCACCTTGAGATTCTTGGAGGGGAAAGTGGGATAGCAATGCAATAAGATCAAATATATAATTTGCAGTAGGTGAGCTATACTAGCCTTTGTGATGATCCTTGTGTTCCTATATCTCAGGTGGGACTTACTTCCTTATTTCACGAAGCCTTGGGCCGGAGCTGGGAGGCTCCATTGGCCTCATCTTTGCCTTTGCCAACGCGGTGGCTGTGGCCATGCACACGGTGGGCTTTGCAGAGACTGTGCGGGACCTGATGCAGGTAAGCCGGGGCAACTGCTGCCACCAGGCTATGGGGAAATCTCTGCAATCTTTGAACCACATCAAGGACAGCAAGAGGAAGCCTGGTGCAGTGGTCAGAGTGTTGGAGCAGGACCTGGGACACCAGAGCTTAAATCCTCACTCAGCCATGAAGCCCACTGGGTGACTTACCACACAGGGTTGTTGTGAAGATTAAAAATGAGGAGGGGGAGAACCATGTTGGAAAGGCGCAGTTTAAACGCAATAATAAAATAAATAAATAAGGATAGCTCCACATAGAGCAGAATCCCATAGTCTAAGGCTCTAAGCAATAGGTTACTGGCCCATAGATCTGTGTGAGCAGGCTGCCCCAGGAACATCCAGAGCTGAAAACAGGCACTGTGCGTCACTGAAGCCACCAGGGCTCCCAGCAGCAGTAGAGTCTAGGAGTTTCCCCAGACCATGAAAGGTTGGCATCAGAATTTATAGGCTGAATCAGAACAGCCCAGGAGATTCTACCTATTTTTACATTAAAATGGTCCTCAAATAATAACTTCTTTAACTGTGTCCAGACATTGCAGCTAAAAAGGATTGATTTTCAGGCCAAGGATTCAAATCCCACTCTGACCCAATTATTGGGGGCAAAATGACACAGCTGTGTGAAGTCTTGAGCACTCTTACATTTTGGGGTAGATTAGTCAGCACTGATCTTTTAACCAAAGATCTTCCTATTCTAAATGCAAGCTTTTCTCTGCAGATGGGAAGCTGTCATATCACAACTCCTTTCATCTCCAACCATTGCCTGTGCTGACTGGGGCTGATGGGAGTTGGGGTCCAGCAGTTTGTGTTTTTAAAAAAACACATTAAAAAATAATAATAACCGGTTGAACGAAAAGGTCTTCACTTCACTTGGCACAGAAAATACCATAAAGAAGGTGCCAAGCTAGCCTCTCTCAGGTGGACATTCCGCAACCAGGTCACCACCACTAAGAAGGCATAAGTATATAATTGAGCCATGTTCCTTCTGCTCTGGCATTAGGTGACATTTAGTTATTTACTTTAAACGATTTCTAAATGACTTAATATCGAGAAAACAGGATTCCGAAAACAGAGGTGCAATATACAAGTGAAACAGTAGCATAAATACGTATAATGGCAGGAATCCAGTAATAACAGTTTCTGATCTTATGGGTCAAGGAAAGCCTGGGCAAAAAGGTATGTCTTTGCAAGACGTCTGGAGCAAGTGATGGATGGTGCTTCATGCATGGCAGAGGGAAGGGCATCCCGAAATGGAGATGCCAGAGATTGAATCTAGAGCCTTCTGCCTACAAAGTATCTTTTCTGCTGCTGAACTACGGCCCATTTCCAACCCTGTGGACTTCTCTGCATCACCCCCTTTCCCAGATTGTGCCTTGAGTCCCCAGTGCACTCATTCTGATGCACCCTGTGAGCACTGACTGTTGGTGTTTTTTTTCTGCCCAAGGAGCACAACTCTACCATGGTCGATCCCACAAATGACATTCGCATCATTGGGGTCATCACAGTGACTATATTGCTTGGCATTTCTTTGGCTGGGATGGAGTGGGAAGCCAAGGTAAGAGCTTTGTTATGTACGTGTTTGTTTTTTTAGAAGGCCTGGGGCAGGGGCAGGTGCAGCTAATGGGGAGAGAGCCCTATTCTGGTCATGAGGAGCAACCCATGGGGCAAGGCAGGTCAGTGATCCCAGCACTACGGAGAGCTCCAAGGGGCTGGGAGTAGACTGGCAGGCTGGGAGGTTTCTGCCTCCAGCCTGCCTCTATTAGGCTCCTCCCCTTTTGGAGAACCATGGTCTCTTAAAAGACCAAACACACGGCCTGAAGATGGTCTCCAACATGAGGTGCTCCTTGTGTTGAAAGGTACCTAGTACAGGGACACTCAGTTCCCAGTAGGGTTGTCATTGTCACAATGGATTTGCTTGGTCTTTGCAGGCACAGGTTCTTTTCTTCTTTGTCATCATGATCTCCTTTGTAAACTACCTTGTGGGAACCATCATTCCAGCCAGTGAGGAGAAACAAGCCAAAGGATTCTTCGGTTACAGGGGTAAGGTGCTGGCATGAGTGGCTGAGGGAAGAGAGGACTGTTCATGAACTGAAGTACTCCAGAAGAATTAAGTTGGTGTAAGGAAGCAGTGGCGGTTGGAAATGATGCCGAAGGGCCATAACCCAGCATGAGGGCATCTGTTTTACATGTGGAAAGTCCTGAGTTCCATCCCCAGTGGCATCTCCAGGTGGTCCTGGGAAAGACTGCCTGCCTGAAATCCTGGAGAGACCCTGCTAGTCCGTGTAGACAACATTGACCTAGATGGACCAATGGTCCAACTCAGTGTAAGAGGGCTCCCTGTTCTGGTGTTTAAACAGCATGTAAAGTAGCTCTAAATAAATAAATGGGCTGAAGTTGTGTTTGTGACTAGCAAGTCAACAAGCTAAACTAGATTTGTTTTAAATAATAACAGCAGGAACATTTGAGTTTGGTTCTCTTGCTCAAGGAGTGCATTCAATCCTCAAAACATAAGACGAGCCCAGCTGGGTCAAATTAAAGTTCTGGTAGCTGTGGTAGAATAACAATAATAAATAAGTTGAGATGGTGTTGGAGTGATCAGACAGGTTTACATCTCTCCACCCAGTCCAGTGCCCTGAGGGAGATGGAAATTGCCCTCTCCCAACTCATTGGATTGATCATCAGGTGTAAAGTTTGCATACACAAACACACACGTGACAAAACCTTCTCTTTTCCAGCGGACATCTTCGCGCAGAACTTTGTGCCAAACTGGCGTGGGCCTGATGGCAGTTTCTTTGGTTTGTTTTCCATCTTTTTCCCATCAGCCACTGGCATCTTGGCAGGAGCCAACATTTCAGGTGATTTGAAGGTAGGCGGGTCTGGCTGCTGAAGCCCAGGGGGCCAGGAGGTGGGGTGCTGGAGTCAGCAGCCTCCTTTTGGAAACATGGCCCAGGGCAATAGTTGGTGTGAGAAATTCTGGGTATTGGGACAGAGGGTTTGGTGGGTCCCATTCCAGACTCTTTCTACATATAGCCTGTTGTGGATGCAGAGGGACAAGTCTTTGATTACATATATTTCTCTCTCTCTCTTTCAGTGAGGGGTGACTTAATACAGCTAAGCATGAAAAGTTGCATATGCTTTCCCCACCGCCAACCTCCAAACCAGGTCGGGTTTGGAGGCTGCTATACGCAAGCCTTGGGAGCCCGGCGGGAACTCTCACCGGGCTCCCAAGGCTTGCGGATAGCTTCATGAAACCTGGAGAGCGAGAGGGGTCGGTGCGCACCGACCCCTCTTGCTCTCCAGTCTTCAGCGAAAGCCTGCATTCGCTGCATAGGACACACACACATTTCCCCTTCATTTTTGGAGAGGGAAAAGTGCGTCCTATAGAGCGAAAAATACGGTAAGTTGAATCTACTTTCCTTCCACCCATGTTTCATTTGGGAGAAGCCAAAGCCCATGCAGTTCTATGCAAAACTGTGTGTGTTTGTGTGTGTTCCTATATACATAGAAATGTAAGGTTTCATAACACTGCAGTTTACCAAACACAAACTCCAGCATGACAACAGAACATCAGGCAAGCAAGTGAGTAAGGAGGGGGAGTTGCTTCAGAGAGAAGTTTGGCAAACCAATCTCTGGGGTGCCTTCCCACTTCCATGAAACCTCACTGCAACCACAGGCAAGCAGGAGGAGCAAGTGAGGAGGCAGGCAGAGTGGGGACTCATCCACACTTAGCTTTTGCCTCGCACTTTCCAGGCAAGGTCCGCACTTTAAAGTCGTAGTGCCCCTTTTTTTTCACCCTGAAGCACAACAAACAGTGATTTTCTGCAGATTGCCATTTGCTCCTGTTCAGTGTTAAAAGAGCAGGTTTTCACCGGGAAAGCTCCAAAGCAAAAGAAGAAGAAAACGAGTGCTTGGGAAATGGAGCTTTGAAGCATGGGCTCTGCCTGGAAAGCACAGAGGAAAGGTAAAGTCTGGGTAGGCCTTAAGTGAGTGAGCCAGTGGCCCAGGCAGGCAGGTGAGTGATGGAGAGGCACAGGTGAGCAAAAGGGAGAAGTTGAAGGAGCTGGGTGTGTGTGAGAGAGAAAGGTTTGGGTGAGGTGTAAAAGGGTTGGCAAGAGGGGAGGGCAGGCGAGGTTGGTGAGCCCTTAGTAGTATCACAATTACTGGTTAATGCGGTGGTCCTATGGAAGGCATTTTCCTAAAACTCATTTATTCCGTTGGGTAGGATCCTGCTGTGGCAATTCCTAAAGGGACCCTCATGGCTATTTTCTGGACGACTGTGTCATATCTGATTATATCTGCGACTATTGGTAGGTAATGGTCAGGCATTAATCGTAATCAGCAAGGTAAATGTAATACGTTTCCAGGCACAATTCCAAGTGTTGGTGCTGACCTTTAAAGCCCTAAACGGCCTCAGTCCAGTATACCTGAAGGAGTGTCTCCACGCTTATCGTTCTGCCCGGACACTGTGGTCCAGCGCCAAGGGCCTTCTGGTGGTTCCCTCACTGTGAGAAGCCAAGTTACAGGGAACCAGGCAGAGGGCCTTCTTGGTAGTGGCACCCGCCCTGTGGAACGCCCTCCCACCAGATGTCAAAGAGAAAAACAACTACCAGGTTTTCAGAAGACATCTGAAGGCAGCCCTGTTTAGGGAAGCTTTTAATGTTTGACAGACTATTGTATTTTAATATTTTGTTGGAAGCCACCCAGAGTGGCTGGGGAAACCCAGCCAGATGGGTGGGGTATAAATATATTATTATTATTATTATTATTATTATTATTATTATTATTATTAATCAAGAGAAGCAGGGAAAGCCAATATGCTTTCCCCCTGGATGTTTTTGGACTGAGCATGGGCTCAGGAGCATTATGTCATAATTCAAGGTGTATTTCCTGAGCTACTGCTGTCCACCTGATTCTGGTTGGTGGGCTTTACCTATTTATTCTGTAGGATTTGTAAAGCATTTAATTGTCAAGACCAGTGAGCAGTTTACAAGGGGTCCTGGGAGTCCTGCTCAGAGTAAACCTACTAAAGTTCAAGTTGTTTTTAATGTTTGGTGTGTTATCGTGTTATTAATATTCTGCTGGGAGCCTCCGAGAGTGGCTGGGTAAACCCAGCCAGGTGTGTGGGGTATAAATAAATTATTATTATTATTATTATTATTATTATTATTATTATTATTATTATTCAGAATTAACTAATTTCAATGGGTCTGTTCTGGATAGAACTTAGCTGGATATGTGAAAATTTCAAACATTTCAAAATATAATCAGCAGCTTTAAAAATATACATGATAAAATAAAATTGCATATTAAAATGCATGTCAAATTTACATATCTGAGTAGGCTTGGTTAAAGAAAAAGAAAAATTTCAGCCATTGTCAAAAAGAGAGCAGCGAAGGCACATGCCCAGTACCAAAGGGCAGAGAATTCCAAAGTGTAGGCACAGATAGCCTGAAGGACTGAATCCTTGCCAATGTGGAATGAACATTATATGGTTTATTTAACAGGATTTATACATGGCTTAATTTCCCAAGGTCTCTAACTGGTTTGGGGCTCTGGTGAGAAAAACAAAGTAGATCCAAGCAGCCTGAATTTTGCCCCCCTCTGCTTAGAGTGGCTCATGGGTCTTTGAAATTAAGAGCCCACGTTGTGGAGGAAAACTGTCAGAAATGATGCTAAATTATCATGGTCCCTTTCTTAGGGGCATGTGTGGTCCGGGATGCCTCTGGAAGCGTGAATGACACCATCTCTGTTGGCTCTGTGGGCTGTGAAGGGATCGCTTGCAACTTGGGCTGGAACTTCACGGAGTGTGCTCAGAGCCACACCTGTAACTTTGGGCTTATCAATTTCTACCAGGTATTATCAGCCGTACTGCCATGGGGAAGGATGTTTTTTATTTGACACCTGGGCCTTGAGGATACTTGGAAGGGGGACAAAGACACTGCCATCTTCCATTTAAATCTATTGCAGCCCAGGATCCAACCCTACCAGATGGGTTGCAATCTCTCATCAACCATGGGCATGATGGCTGGATCCATCACTTAGCTATGATTCCTGCATTGCAGGATTTGGACTAGATGATGGTTTGGGTCCCTTCCAACTCTACAGTTTTATGATTCCATGACTACTGGTGGCTTCTCTGCTGTGAATAGATCTCCAGACTGGGTTGGGGACAAAGCCAGCTGCCTTTGACAATGGGGAGGCACAATGCAGGGAGACTGGTTTAGTGCCTAGACCCAGCAGGAATCCCTGAATAATCCATCAATCTGCCTTATATTAGCTCACGAAGCTTAGTATTCGATAACCTAGTGGCCATGAGCATCTGAGCTCCCTAACTTCAGATTTGGGAAGAGGCTTGTGGAAGTTGCCCTCTCTGATTGGCTCTTCCTCATTCCACCAGTGCCCATCCCTTTCCCCACTTCCCATGGGTCCAGGCTGAACTCCTGAGAGGTTGTGGAAAGTGGGGGATGCTTCTCCTCCTTGCTCTGATCAGGGCCCGCATGTAGGGAGAAGAACCCTAGAATCACAGAACTGCAGAGATGGAAGAGACCCCAAGGGCATCTATTCCAACCCTCTGCAATCCAGGAACCATATTCAGAGAATCCTTGACAGATGGCCATCCGAACTGTGTTTAATAACTTCCAATGGCAAGGCAACAACAGCAAAGAGGCTCAAGAGCGGGACCCCTGATTGGGTGGGGGCCATGACAAGTGTCAAGTGGTACACACACACACACACACACACACACACACACACACACCCATGCTGGCCTGTGAGAAGAAGCCAAGGTGTCCTCTCCTGGTTTTGACAGAGCCCATGGGGGACCACACAGGTTGGTAGTTGCAGCACCAAGGACAGTTCCAAGCGAGAGCCCTTGCTCTGATCACATTGGCGAATGAACCAGTGGTGGGTTTTGTGTTTCTGGGGGCCGGATCTGAAGGTTTGAAAGAGGCTAGTCTTGGACTGGAGTATCCTCCTTTCTAATAAGTCCTTTTGTGTGCATCACATGCACTGATATGGTGAGCTGGGAACATGGGTCACTGGTGTGGAGGGGATTGGTTCCTCGGGGTGGTGTAGGCTTAGAGGAGACAGGCTTCAGGGGCTTCAGGGGCTGCTCTGGGGTGTCTTGGACTCCAGAGGCCATGACCTAGGTTTGGGCTGTGCCTCAGGGCTGGCTGTAACCCTGGAGCCTGGGCTGCTGTACAGATAGATTGGACTGGTCTCTCTGAGTTTTTGAAGTCCAGTCTGCTGCTCTGCATCATGCACAGTGCATATGTGATCCGTTGTGTTTCCTTGCAGAGTATGAGCATGGTGTCTGGCTTTGCACCACTAATCACAGCTGGGATCTTTGGGGCCACCCTCTCCTCTGCTCTGGCCTGCCTTGTGTCAGCCCCCAAAGTCTTCCAGGTGAGAGACAGGGCAGCTAACCAGGAAATTTGGATTCCCCTCCCAACCAAAAGCTAGACCACAGTGCTAGGATCTGATTGCTTTGGGGCTGAGCTTGAACCTGCAGGAATGTGCTCTGAATCTGAATACAAATGACCACAACTGTCCACAAAGTGTGAAAAACCACCAGCCTTACTGTATTTCCCCCATCAGTAAAAGAAGATGACTCCACATCTTCTTTGGGATGCTCTGAAGTTGACTGTGAGATTAGATTGTGATATGTCAAGCTGTGATACATCAAGCATTTCATTGGGTAAAACTGCTCTAAAAATGATGATGAGTTTGAGCATGTTAATGAAATACAGAGCCCAGTCCTTTTATAAATGACAGGCAGTGGGTCATGATCCATTTGAACAGTTAAACTCCATATAGAGGCTGATATGCCTGTTGTAAATGTATTTTATCTTCTACAAAGATAGATTTTATGTGGACTATTGACACTTGTATCAAATAAAATTTATTTAGAGAAGAAAAATAATTAGAAAGAAAACAGCAGCAGGGCCCCCCAAAATGGACATATACCAAACCAGCAGCTACTCAAACAAAATGAAAGCTAAATTTCATGAAAAGTCTGAGAGAACAGCAATTATTTCACCTGATAACTAAAAGACATTGATGAGTGTGCCAGGTACATGTGTTTAGGAATGGAATTCCATAATTCCAGTGCCACCACTGAGAAGCCCCCTTATCCAGTCATCTCCCCACTAACCTCAGGATGTTAAGGACACAGAGAACTGCCTCCAGTTTAAACCTTGACATTTCTGGGCATGTTCCTGATGGCTCAAAACCTTGTCATGAATAGCCATTTTGCATCTCCCCAACAGTGCCTTTGTAAGGACCAGCTCTACCCCGCCATTGGCTTTTTTGGGAAGGGTTATGGAAAAAACAACGAACCTATCAGGGGTTACATGCTGACGTACGTCATTGCAATTTGCTTCATTCTTATTGGTAAGTAATTCAGGGGGTCATGAAGTGGGGGAGGGGCAGAGTCTGATTTGACTCAGGGTGGAGCAAACAATGGCAATAGGATGGTCTTTAATTCTGTGTTGAAAGTCCCCAATGTTATGATTTAATAAATAACAACTACCCTACAAACACCTGATTCTGCACTTTGAATAATTTGCACAAATGAACGGAACCTCCCTCCTTCTCTCTCCTATCCCTGCAGCTGAACTGAATGCCATTGCCCCCATCATCTCCAATTTCTTCTTGTGTTCCTATGCACTCATAAACTTCAGCTGCTTCCATGCGTCCATTACCAACTCCCCAGGTAAGGGATGCTATTTATTCATTTATTCATTGACTCTATATCCATCATGTTCTCCAAGGAGTTCAAGGTGACACACATGGTTCTCCTCATCACAACCCTGTGAGGTAGGTCAGACTGAGAGGCAATGACTGGCCCAAGATTACCCAGTGAGCTTCATGGCTGAGTGGGGATTTGAACCCAGCTCTCCCAGGTCCTAGTCGGACACTCTCACCACCATACTACCACTGGCTCACGGTGCTTAGCATCAAAAGTAGTGCACCAGGTCAGGTCCTAGGCCACTTCCAGAGCCTCACTGTCCTGAAGCTGGGAGGCTGTTCCTAGCAGATCGAAACAGGTTTGTGGGCCATGCACCTGGAAGCAGGATCTGAGCCCTTCAGTTGGTATATGGCCTCATTGTCAGCCACAGCATCCAGGATGGTGTAGTGATGAGCAAGCAGGGCTGCAAAATCTGAACGTTGGGAAGCCTTATTTGGTTCATCCCTATAGCCTAGCTGCCTTTCCATATTGGGGTGTTTCTCCCCCTCCCCATTTAAATTTTATTACATGTTTACATTAAGCTAACATAATTTATCCAGCAGTGTCCTAAATAGTAGATACAGTGGTACCTCGGGTTACAGAAGCTTCAGGTTAGAGACTCCGCTAACCCAGAAATAGTACCTTGGGTTAAGAACTTTGCTTCGGGATGAGAACAGAAATCGCATGGCAGCAGTGGGAGGCCCCAGTAGCTAAAGTGGTACCTCAGGTTAAGAACAGTTTCAGGTTAAGAACGGACCTCCAGAACGAATTAAGTTCTTAACCCAAGGTATTGTGCATCAGATATATGTGGCTGAATGGATAGATTGAGAAATTGATCTGCATCAGCTACCCGCCATTGAAATTTGTGTATGAAGTACAATAATAAAAAATCAGGTTGCACTCATATCCTGCCATTGTGAGAACAGGATGCTGGACTAAATGGGCCCTCTTGAGCCTGATCCAGCAGGATCTTCTTATGTTCTTAACACAACTGAGCAAATAAAATGGCCAAACTAAATTAAAAATTAGCAATTTAAAACTAAGAGAGCATCTCTGGGCCTTTATTTTAATGACAGTCACTAGAAACTTTCCATTCTTTGCTATCACCAGCTGATCCAAGATCCTCATGGAGAAAAACGATATAATAATCAGCTGGATGCCCTGGATGAGATAATAATAATGTGAATGTGTGGGTAATCTAGGCTCATGACAGGTATTTAGGTTCTTTGCCCTATTTTACAAAATTACTCCAACGGCAAAGAAATAGTTCCCATGTTTCCCCTAATATAAGATCCATTGATCTTTGGGGATGGCAGATCAGTATTATCTGCAAGGCAGTCAGTGGCGTAGCGTGGGGGGTGCAGGGGGGGCCGGCCGCACCGGGCACAACATCTGGGGGTTAGGGTTAGGGGGTGCGAATCCATGGGTTAGGGGGCGCAAATCCACGGGTTAGTGGGCGCAAATTACTTGCCTTGCCCTGGGTGCTGACAACCCACGCTACGCCACTGAAGGCAGTTGCACAAGAAGATAGTGTGTGCGCAGTGATTTGATTGCCAATTATTCTGGTTCTCTTTCATTGTCACATCCACCCAGGTTGGAGGCCCTCCTTCAATTATTACAGCAAGTGGGTGGCTCTCTTTGGAGCCATTGTGTCCGTGGTCATCATGTTCCTGCTGACCTGGTGGGCTGCCCTCATTGCCATTGGAATTGTGGTCTTCCTGCTCGGATATGTTCTCTATAAGAAGCCAGGTATGTAACTGGGGAACCTCAGGCCTGGCGGCGATGGGCAAACGTCTCTTCATCTGGCCCTCAGAACTCTTCCTGCAACACGCCCCCTCCCAGCCAAAGCCCCTTTCTCTCTTTTAATGTCCTGCACACTTTTGCCTCTGGCCCTACCCACCACTGACATGTGGCCCAGAAGGGAATGTGTACAATGCAGGAGGTTGGACTAGATGGTGCTTCGGGTTCCTTCTGACTCTGCTGTGATTCTGTGAACACCAGCTACCATTAAGCAAAAATAAATGCTCTGATCCTGCTTGGCTGTTTCTCTCTAGGGGTGAACTGGGGCTCATCCGTGCAAGCCAGTTCCTATAACATGGCCCTGAACTATTCTGTGGGACTCAACGAGGTGGATGACCACATTAAGAATTATAGGTGAGGAAGTGTACAGTGCTTTCTTCTTGGTGCTTATTGAAGACCCTCCTTATCCAAGAAGCCTTTTAGGTCAATATTTTTTTATCTTCGTCTGTGGGCATGCAGTAAAGCTGAATGTCAGGCAATTCAGGACTGCTTCTTCATGCAGTGCAGAGTTAAACCAGCAGGCTCTTCTGATACACTTATGTTCTGTATTGGACTTGAAATTATTTTTAATGTGCTTTTTTAGTAATGTTTTTATTGTTACATTATTTTGGGATTTTTTTATGGGAAGCAATTCAAAATAAATGATGTCAGCAGTCAGGGAATGCAGTTGGGTAAACAGGGAGCTCTTCATCTGCCTGAGAAAGCGCCCCACTGTTGGTTCTTGTCTGAACTCCACAGGGAGCTCATTCCACACAGTGGGAAGAGCAACAGAGGAGGCTTCAGCCGGCACAGTCAAACCAATCACATCGACTTTGGAGGACTAGATGGGAATAGGCCTTCCGAGAGATAATCTGGTCCCAAGTGCAGCCTATGACTTCTCATTGTTTCTCCCTCAGACCTCAATGCCTGGTGCTGACTGGCCCTCCCAATTTCCGCCCAGCCCTGGTGGACTTTGTGGGCACCTTCACCAAAAACTTGAGCCTGATGATTTGTGGGAATGTGTTGATTGTGAGTATTTATCACCATAGGAGAATCAACTTTGCAGATTGTGGACATCTATCTGCCTGCCTGCCTGCCTGCCTGCCTGTCTATTGTATACTTCTGAAGGCCCCAGGCTAGGAATGGTTTCATCTAGGAGCTCTTTTGGAGACAGTTGATTCTCTATGAATCCACCACCTACAGTGAACCCATGAGGTGTGAAGGCTAGCATACAGAACCCATGGTTTCAAAGTAGGGACCTTGGTGACAAGATTGGGCCACTTCAGACCTCCAGGTCAGTTTGTAAGCTAGTTGGGCTGATCTCAACTGTGCTACAGCACTGTAGGTGGTACTGCAGATTCTGGCTCAGCAGGGATCAGGAGGCCCCAAAAGCCAATAGAATCCCAGCATGAGCCTGTCAAAATGATGGCTCTGGCTTCCTCAGTTCGATTTACTTACTGCTGGACCACACAATCTACCTGTGGAACCTGCTGCTTACTTATGCACAACCAGCCCCACCAGGCAGATGCCTAGAACACCCAAATGGCCCCCAATGGGAAGCTGGCAGTAACCCCCACCCCTCAGCTCCCATCTTCAGATGTTTAGGAGAGACTGGAGCACTTGCCTTCTTTACACATTGTGTTCGCAGCAGAAGACAACTGTGTTCACGCTGGAGTGGCCGCAGCAAATCTGGTTTCCCCATGAAAAGCATAATGAAAGCTGCATTTGATTCTGTTTGTTCCCCCTGGAAGGATAGTCAGCTAATTAAGCAGGACTGAATGATAGGCTCGGAAGATATGGAAGGCAATCACTTCCAGCTGCAGCTTAATTGCCAAGGCAAAGATCAGAAGCTGCTTTTTGAAAGCAGGGCACATTAATCACAGGATGGCATTCTGCTTCCAGATTACCTCTTATTCTCTGCCTGAGGTGCAGCAATTGCAGATGTGGTGGCTGATCAATGGGGAAATGATTGGCCCCTTTGCATTATTAAGCTGGCCAAGTGCCAAATTTGAAAACAACAACACAGAGGTACCCCTTAGCTCAAACTTCCTGGGCTCTGAAGGCCTTTCTTCAAACTGCAGACATGAGGAAGTGGCATGTATAGGTATAGGAAGGAGCCCCTGTGCATGCTCAGGGGGATGACTTACACCTTTTGTGATTGAAATAGGATTCTAGGTGCAGGTGGCACCCATGAGACAAGCCCAGGGATGGGATCTGATCATAGGCTCTGTGTCCAGCTTGGACTTTAACTCCCATCAGCCCCATTCAGCACAACCAACAGTTAGATATGGTGGGAGTTGTAGTCCTAAACATCTGGAGGGTGCTACATTAGTGAAGTGCAATTTGGATAACTTGATGGTCACACGAGTCAGGAAGGATGTGCCTGTTTTAAGCCAGCCGCCCTTGGGTCACCCACTGTTTTCTTCTGCTTTCTCACAGGGGCCAGGCAAACAGATGATGTCTGAGTTCCGTCTTGCTTCCAGAGGCCACGTCAAGTGGCTGACCAAGCGCAAAATCAAGTCTTTCTATACTGATGTCTTAGCTGAGGACCTGAGAACTGGAGTTCAGATTCTTATGCAGGTAAAAATCAAACAAAAAGAAAGAAATCTTGAAATGCTGAAGGTAAGTAGGCAGCCCATGTCTACAACGACTGCTACATTGAAGAATCCTTAAAACGATTTGTTATGTACTGAGTCAAATAGGATCCAAACTGCAGCAGTCTGATTGGTCCTAGAACAATAGGATCCAAAAGGCAGCAGTCTGATTGGTCCTAGAACAATAGGATTCAGAATGCAGCAGTCTGATTGGTCCTAGAACAATGCAGCAGTATGATTGGTTGGCAGGAACCACCCAATCATGCTCCAGATTGAAGTGAATCCACAACCTGATTGGCTTACAGTAGAATTCCGGAGTTAGCCAATCATGTGCAGCCCATTGTGTAAATAATGTATATAAAGCAGATACTTTGAGGGGACATTCATTCCTCCTCACCACTATGAGCTGAATAAAGAGCATGAAATCACTTTGCGACTCTGAGTATATTTCACTGGCGACGAAGGTGGGATCCCGCTGAGCTGACTGCCACACACAGCACCGCAGCACCGCCACCTGCCGCACCGCTGCCTCGCACCGTGTATCCAGGCTTCAGCTCCGGGACACAAGGAACTCAGAATGGCAACCGACAGCAGCTTCTCACCGTTCAACCCAGCATCCGGAGACTGGGAAGCGTACGCCTCCCGTTTCACCTTCCTCCTAGAAGCCAAAGGGGTCACCGATGAAGAAGACGCCAAGAAGAGGGCAATATTCTTCAGCGTTTGCGGAGAGGAGACATTTGAAATCGCCCGGGCTCTCCTTGCGCCTGAAGACGTTGCTACTGTTCCATACAAAACAATAATGGAACAGCTGAAGGGGCACTTTTCGCCACAGCCCTCAGTGGTGGCTCGTCGAAATGCCTTCTATGCAAAGCGGCAAGCCCCTGGGGAAACCATAACTGGGTTTGTGACCTCTCTCCGCCAAGCCGCCCGGTTCTGCAACTTCTCAGAGCTGGAGAACATGCTTCGTGACCGCCTCGTCGGTGGCCTGAGGGATGAGAAGCTGCAACGACGCCTCTACGCTAAGAAGAACCTAACGTTCCAGGTCGCTCTGGAGGAGGCCCTGGCAACGGAAGCTGCCGAGAGGTCGACGCAAGAGGCACGGCCGAGCCAGCCGTCCCAACCGAGGGTCCACCACGAAGACCTCACCGACGACTCAGGATCTGACAGGGAGGAGGTGCACCGAGTACAGCAGCGCACTCAAGCAGCCCACATACCACAGCTGCCTCGACGAGAAGGAGGGAACTGCACAAGCTGTGGAGAAAGTCACGAGAGGAGGACCTGCCGTTTCCGCAACGCAGTGTGCAGGCAGTGCAGAAAAGTGGGACACATCGCCCGGGTGTGTCGGGCTCGGCCCACCCGATGCCAGGCATCAGATGACCAATCCAAGAACCCCAGGTCCCGGGGCCCAACGCACCAAGGCAACTCGACGGAGCTCACGGACTTCCAGGTATACCAGTTGCCCCACCCCAACGTAGAGAAAATTTATGTAGAGGTACAGATAGAGGGGGCCCCATGCCGCATGGAGCTTGACACGGGTTCAACTCTATCCATAATCTCGGCAAGGACCTTAAGGAAACTGTGTCCTAGTGGGGGTCCCAAACTCAGGCCGGCCCCATTCACCCTCCGGGACTTCCAGAAACGTAAGGTCCCCACAATGGGGGTGGGGACCTTCAGGGTGCAATACCGAGGGCGGACGCGGCAACTGGACTTACTTGTGGTCAAGGGCCCCTACATTAGCCTACTGGGATTGGCATGGTTTGGACCACTGGGGCTAGCTGTCACCGGGGTGAACCACACTAGCTTACAAGTGGACGTGGACGCCATATGCAAGGAATTTCCGGGGGTTTTCGATGGGAAATTGGGACAGTATACCGGCCCCCCCATTGCTCTACAGCTTGACCCCGCAGTACGACCGGTCAGGCTCAAGGCCCGCCGGGTCCCGTTCGCCCTGAAACCCCGTATAGACGAGGAATTGGACCGGCTCATGGAGCAAGGAGTGCTGGAACCAGTGCCTAATGCCCCCTGGGAAACCCCAATCGTCACACCTGTCAAGCCTAATGGTTCAGTCCGCATCTGCGCAGACTACAAATGTACCATAAACAAGGCCCTCACGGCCCATGCATACCCAGTGCCAGTGGTCAGCCATGTCCTTGCCACCCTGGCTGGGTCGAAAATTTTTGGCAAGCTGGACTTGGCCCAAGCATATCAACAGCTGCCAGTAGATGAGACCACAGCAGAGGCACAGACGATTGTGACGCACAGAGGAGCATTCAGGGTAAAGCGGCTGCAATTCGGTGTCAGCGTGGCACCAGGCATATTCCAGAATCTAATGGACTCTCTCCTTAAAGGGATTCCTGGCGTCACCCCCTTCTTCGATGATGTGTTGATTGCCGGGCCCACACCAGAGGAGTTTGAGGACCGCCTCCGCACCGTTCTGCACCGTTTCCAGACAGCGGGTCTCAAGGTGAAGCGGGAAAAATGTCTACTAGGAGTGCCCCAGGTGGACTTTCTGGGATTTATGGTGGATGCAGAAGGGGTCCACCCGACTGGGGACAAGGTACGGGCCATTTGTGATGCCCCAGCGCCCAAGAACAAGACTGAACTTCAGGCCTTCTTGGGACTATTGAACTTTTACCATTCCTTCCTTCCCCACAAGGCGGCGGTAGCGGAGCCCCTACACAGACTCCTGGACAAGCGGGCCCCTTGGGTGTGGG
The DNA here is from genome assembly GCF_951804945.1 of Podarcis cretensis. Classification (NCBI taxonomy): domain Eukaryota; kingdom Metazoa; phylum Chordata; class Lepidosauria; order Squamata; family Lacertidae; genus Podarcis; species Podarcis cretensis. The sequence goes on from NC_137177.1 coordinate 37,535,108, forward strand.
GCCAGCGCCAGGAGGCCGCATTCCAGGCAGTCAAGGACTTGCTTGTCTCAAACTCGGTCTTGGCACACTTCGACGAGAGGCTGCCGGTGGTGCTAGCATGCGACGCCTCGCCCTATGGCATTGGCGCTGTCCTGGGACACCAACTCCCAGATGGAAGAGAGGTACCGGTGGCATACTTTTCCCAGACACTCAACGCAACTGAGCGGAACTACTCACAAATCGACAAGGAGGGTCTGGCAATCGTGAAGGGAGTTAAAAAATTCCATGATTTCTTGTACGGGCGGCCCTTCACCGTGGTGACTGACCACAAACCGTTGCTTGGCTTGTTTGCCCCCGAAAAGCAGACCCCCCAAGTGCTGTCTCCTCGCGTCCTCAGGTGGTCAATTTTCCTTGCCAGCTACCAGTATGCACTGATTCACCGCCCTGGGAAGGCGATGGGCCATGCGGACGCCCTCAGCAGGCTGCCACTACCGGAAACAGGCCCTGACCCAGCACCTGCACAAGAGGTTATGAGCCTGGAGCTGCTTCCTGACCGCCCCATTCAGGCACAAGAAGTTGCACACCATTCCAAGAAAGATAGGGTCATCTCCCGGGTCCTGGACTGGGTGTGGAGGGGATGGCCCAGCAGCAGCCCCGGGCCAGAATTCGCCGGCTACACAACCCGCAAACATGAACTGTCGGCCCACAAGGGGTGCCTGTTATGGGGAAGCAGGGTCGTTGTTCCCCAGCCCCTCCGAAAAAGGGTCCTCACAGCCCTACACGAGACACACCCAGGGGTAGTAAGAATGAAGGCCCTTGCCAGGAGTTATGTGTGGTGGCCGGGGATCGACGGAGAGATAGAGGCCTGGGTCAAACACTGCCAGGCCTGCCAAGAATCCCGCCCGGATCCCCCAAGGGCCCCAGTCCAGTCCTGGGAGTCCGCCCGAGCACCATGGTCACGACTGCATGTGGACTTCGCTGGCCCCTTTCAGGGGAAAACATTCTTCATAGTGGTGGACTCCTATACCAAATGGCTGGAAGTCGCACTGGTACCGTCCACTTCTACGTCCGCAGCCATCCGGGTACTACGCAGGCTGTTTGCTACCCACGGGCTCCCTGACACTCTCGTCTCAGACAACGGGACTGCATTTACGTCAGGAGAATTCCAAACCTTCACAGCGCAGAACGCCATCCGCCACATCCGTTCGGCGCCATTCCACCCGGCCACCAATGGCCAAGCAGAACGCATGGTGCGGACCACCAAGGAAACCCTTCACCGCATGACGCAAGGGGATTGGGAGTACCGCCTTGCCACATTCCTTCTAGCACAGCACAGCACCCCCAGCTCAACGACTGGCAGGAGCCCCGCTGAACTACTAATGGGTCGGCGCCTTGCAATCAGATTGGACCGCCTTCACCCTGATAGAGCTCAGGATGAGGTAGTGGTGGGGGAAGGCAGGAACCCCCGGACCTTCGAGGCCCAGGACCCAGTGTACGCAAAGAATTTTGGGGCAGGCCCTGCATGGGTACCCGCCACAGTCACCAGGGTCACTGGCCCCGTGTCGTACGAGGTGCTAACAGATGGGGGGCAATGCTGGCGCCGCCACTGCGACCAGATACGCCGACGATTCCTGGGAGAAAACCAGGAGGAGGAGGACAGGTCAGAGGAGTCCCAAGGGAACAGTGGGGCAGTGAGGCCCATAGAGCAGCAGGGGCCAGCAGGAGAGGCAGAATCAGTAAATACAGAGAGGACCCGTGAGGCCGAAAGGACACCGGAACCAGAACCACGACTGAGCGAGCCGGTTGCGCCAGACCAAACAGCCCCATCACAGCCAGCATCCTTGGAACACGAGCCAGAACCTGAACCCCGGACCAGGGAACACCCCAGGCCGCAACGCACACGTAGGCCGCCAGCGTACCTTGAGGACTATGAATGCGACCTCCCGGGCAGGACTGGAACTTAGAGGGGAGGGGTGTTATGTACTGAGTCAAATAGGATCCAAACTGCAGCAGTCTGATTGGTCCTAGAACAATAGGATCCAAAAGGCAGCAGTCTGATTGGTCCTAGAACAATAGGATTCAGAATGCAGCAGTCTGATTGGTCCTAGAACAATGCAGCAGTATGATTGGTTGGCAGGAACCACCCAATCATGCTCCAGATTGAAGTGAATCCACAACCTGATTGGCTTACAGTAGAATTCCGGAGTTAGCCAATCATGTGCAGCCCATTGTGTAAATAATGTATATAAAGCAGATACTTTGAGGGGACATTCATTCCTCCTCACCACTATGAGCTGAATAAAGAGCATGAAATCACTTTGCGACTCTGAGTATATTTCACGATTATTGTGAAAGTTCAGTATTCATTGGACAAATTAACTGTTGTTTCTTACTGTCTGTTTTCAGCAGCCGTACTTTGTGGCAGATTGCAGCATGCTGGTGGCATTACTGAGGGCATTGTCCTGCTGCTTCCTCCTGGGGAAAACTGCTCTTTAGCACTCAATCAGAACAAATGGCAATTTGAGTTTTCTCTGGCTTGATGTTTCCTTTGATTTAGCACTAAAGAGCAGGTTATCCCTGGGAAAAGAGTGGAGGAAGGGGGGAACCATTCAGACCCGTGGTTTCTAGGAAAAGGACAAGTGTGGATGAGCCCTGAGTTAAGTTTAAGAGAAAAGGCGAGTAGGAGGTGACAAGATAGAAATTTATAAAATTACGCATGGCATGGAGAACTTGGCTAGAAAATCCCCACCCCCGCCCAGTTGTTTCCACCCAAGTTCTTAGTTCAGCCCCTTGAGGAATGAGGAGGGAGTGTCAGTGTGGTCTATAATGATACCCCCTTGTTCTCTGCTTTGATAAAGGCTTCTGGTCTTGGGAGAATGAAGCCCAATGTCCTTGTGATTGGTTACAAGAAGAATTGGCAGGCTGCCCATCCACAGACGTTGGAAGAATACATTGGGATTCTGCAGTAAGTTGGGTCATGGCATGAGATCCATTTAAATGATTTAGCGGCTGCAGCTGTCTGTGGACACCATTAGCACCAGGGATGGGCAGATGTGTCTGTTTATGACTTGGGCAAATTTTTCATATGTTCATTTATAAATTGGTTCCCGTCTTGACCAACACTGAGGCTAAGGAAGAGGAGGAGGCTGACAGGCAGAGCCATGCTGTGAGCTGCTTGTAAGTAAGAAGGCAGGTGGGGGGTTGGCTGCAGGGCAGATGTGGGTTGGTGAGCAGTGCCCCATTTGCCTTCATGGAGACCAGCCTCTGCTGATTCCAACCAGGACTTCTGAGATTTGTCTTACATTGACTCTGGCAGCCCTTTGGTTTTGTCTTCCAGTGATGCTTTTGACTTCAAGTATGGCGTGTGCATGATGCGGATGAAGGAGGGGCTCAACATCTCCAGGGTTGTGCAGTCTCACAGTGAGTTCCTCCACCACATCCTGTCTGGGCCAGAGGCTTCCTAAAGTTCAGTTGATTTGCCTAAAAGGATGCAATTAGGAACAGATAATAATAATAATAATAATAATAATAATAATAATAATAATAATAATTTATTATTTATACCCCGCTCATCTGGCTGAGTTTCCCCAGCCACTCATGAGGAAGGTAGGCCCTTCCCGGATGATTTGCTGCACTCAGCATTAGACAGTGGCTCATCACAAGCCACTGTTCAGTGTTAGGCACCAGGCCAAGAGGCGAGGCAAACAAACACAAAAATCAAATAAATCTGATCTTGCTTCTTTTGGTCCTTCTCACTAGTGTAAGGAGGAAATGAATTACAATCCTTGTTACCATCCAACTGCTAAGGGGGTGTTCTTTTGCTCCAAGCCAACTTCCAGAGCAGCTTTTCCAAACTTGATGCCCTCGTGATGTTTTGGACTACAGCTCCCATCAGCCCCAGCCATGGCTGTGTTAGCTAAAGCTGGCAGGAGATGTAGTCCTGGGCAGCTGGAGGACACCAGGCTGAGGAAGAGTGCTCCATTGTGTTCATTGCATATTCTCTTTCCTCTAGTTAACCCCGTGTTTGACCCAGCAGAAGATCCACAGAAGAACATTGAAGAGCCGCCTGTGATAAGTACATGTCAGTTCCCAGCAGGTTCATTTCTGTGACCTCTAGTGCTTGTCTTTCTGTTAAGACTGTCTTACCTGTGGGGAAAGTGACTGACTTGGGCCACAGATGGAAGGCCTTTGAAATCAGAGTGTGCCGACTCAGTGGTTTGATTTCTTCTCCTATAGCACAGGAAGAGAAACCTGCCATCTTGGGCCCTGTCTTGACCATTCTCCTGTCAGGTCCTGCTTGTGACCGTTCCTCATTGATCTGGTTTGGCCACTGTGAGAACAGGATGCTGGACTGGATAGGCCTTAAAAGGATCTAGGGCAGTAGCCAGAGTAGCCAACATGGTGCCTTCCAGATGTTGTTGAACTACAGCTCTCATCATTCCTGCCCATTGTCCCTTTTGACTGGGGCTGATGGGAGTTGGAGTTCAACATCTGGAGGATTACAAAGTGGTTATGCTTACTCCTAGGATTTATGATTTCTGCCCTAGCTTTGCAAATGAGATGCAAATAAAAAACAATCCCACATTCATTTTGCCCCCCTGTCCAATTTGGTTACTCTCTGAGTCAGGACCACATCAGCCCCATGTAAACATCAGTTCCAAGTTGCCATCATGTTCTACTGTCTCCTACAAGGCCTATGCCAAAATTATTGAAACACATTTTACCATGTGATAAGAGCTGCCTGTGAGACTAGGGATGGCATTCTCTGAAAACTTCCATGCTCTGTTTCCCAGCACATATTTCCCCCCCAGTTCCCATCTGGCTCCTAGATTTCAAGAAGAAATGAGTTGTTTATTTACCAGTCACACTAAAAATACAAACTATTCTCAGATTATATATGTACCATCATAGTATAGTATGTATAATTATATTGCATATGCATTATATATATATATATATATATTTTCCAGGTTTCCTAAACTAAGCAGCACATAAGCTGATGCATACAGCAATGCATATAACTATATAAAAATACATACATATTAATACTTGTAAAAAAATGTTGCAGAAATACATGGCAGCATGGGACTTGGCTCTTTTATACATAGTTACAGATAGGTAGCCGTGTTGGTCTGCCATAGTCAAAACAAAATAAAAAAAATTCTTCCAGTAGGTGTTACTGGAAGGATTTTTTTTATTTTCTTTTATACATAGTTAGTCCCACTCAGAGGAGACCCACCAAAACTGATGGCCTAACTTAGGTACATCAGTTCTGACGAGTCTATTCTAAGTAGAATGTAGCTGGATACAACTCAATATATATTTTACATATTTTTGCATATAATTAGATGGTTTTTTTAAAAAAAGTTTCCTAATGAACAGAATGGGAAGTAGAGCATCTCAAGAGGGATTTCATAAGCTTGCAAATTCACTTGGTGAGTGGCGTTTGAAATCCTGGGCACTCTCTTACTCATGCAGTGGGGATCCTTTTTATTATTCTTCCTAGTGGATCCTGATGCCTTGGTAGCAGAACAGCAAGCAAGCACTGCCTTCCAGATAGAGCAGGGCAAGAAAACCATTGACATCTACTGGCTCTTCGATGATGGAGGTAATTTCAGCATCCTTCTACCACATAGGTAAGGATTTGTGGTACCAAAGGAGCGTTGCACCTTCTGGTCCAAACCTCTGCTTGGACCCATCACTGCCATTTTTGCTTTGGGGCTTCTGGGTCAGTGGCGTCCCTTTTTCATAGGGCCACAGGCACCAGCTTATGAGGATGATGGAAGGGGAAACATCACACGCACAATGTCCCAATATTGCACACGTGAGCATTGTGCCTCCCTCAATAAACTGGGTAGAAGCTTCCCAAGCTTTGGGAAGGAGGCAACACGCTTTAATACTTTAATATTCTAATTTACCAGGAACATTTAGGGGACTAGCCTACTCCCCTAAGGCCTGAACCAATGGATTCAAAGTACGAATAACAAAAAAGGAGATTCCAACTAAACATTAAGATGAATTTTCTGATGGTCATAGCAGTTCAACAGTGGAATGGACAACCTCAGAAGATGGTGGACTCTCTTTCATTGGAGGTTTTAAAACAGGTTGGATGGCCATCTGTCAAGGATTCTTTAGCTGTGATTGTTGCATTGCAGAGGGGTGGACCAGATGACTCCTGAGGTCCCTCCTCACTCTACAGTTCTACGATTCTTTGGTCCCAGGGGCTGATCTGAGGCACATGATGCAGCAACCTTGCTAAAGCTAAGCTGGCTTGGGTTTGGCCACTCCTTGGATGAAAGGCCACCTGAGAACCTTGCCTATAGCCACCACAGGCTCCATCTTGGAAGTACAGTGTGATATAAATCAGTATTTGCCAACCTGGGGCCCTGGAAATGATGGGAGTTGTAGTCCAAATCATCTCTAGGGCACCAAGTTGAAAAAGACTGAAATAAACGAAGGATTCCCAGACTCCATTTTCTCCAGGGTTATAGCTATTTGATGAAGAGCCATTCTGTGTTCTTACTTGGCAGGCCTGACGCTCCTCATCCCTTACCTCCTTGGGCGCAAGAAGAGGTGGGGGAAGTGCAAGATCCGGGTGTTTGTCGGAGGGCAGATCAACAGGATGGATGAAGAACGCAAGGCGTAAGTCTAGGACTGCTTGTGCCCTTCTTGTGAGCTTCCCATTGGGGCATCTAAAAGGCTATGGTTACAAAAGTAATTAGGCTATCTATAGAATTAAAACAATGCAAAAAAAATGTATCTATTAAAATGCAGATTGTGGGAGAAATGATAGGAGGGTGTCAGGTTGAGGAAGGCTGGTCCAAGATGCATAGCAAAATTCCTAACATGAAGAGAGGTTATCGCATTTTAGTTATCCTCAGAATGTAAAGAATCAATGTGTGCACTGGGCATAGGAAAACATAAAAACGAAACCGCTGCCCCCTGCAAAAGGTACTACTGGTCTCTTTCTCCTCTTGCAGGATCATCTCCTTGTTAAGCAAGTTCCGACTTGGGTTTCACGAGGTCCATATTCTTCCCGACATCAACCAGAAACCCCGACCTGAACAGTAAATCAAGACTAACTGTAGCTTCATGCTCATCCAGTTTAATAATCTGCAGTTGTCTTTTTTATTGTTATTTTGTTTATTTAAACTTTGATGGGTGGTGTTTTTTTGTGTTTTTTTTTTACTTATTCCTTAAATTTTAAGGTTTGTTATATAAATAATAATAATACAGTATGACTATGTTAAATGCATAACACGACCTCCTGTTTTTTGCAGTGGTTATGCATATACATTAAAGATTGTGTAATAATTTGTATCAGAAGCACCTAACATTTTACATTAGAAAAATTAGCTATAAATATGACTTTTTAAACTATGTGGAAATGTGGTGAAATTAAGGCTTTGATGGAGGATAGAGCTGTCAGTGGTTACTAGGCACAATGACTAGGTTTCTCCCTCCAAACTGTTGGAGGCAGTTTGCCTCTGAATCCCAGTTGCTGGAAACTAGAGGGGAGGGCAGGGGGCTCTCGTGCTCAGGTCCTGCTTGTAGGCTTCTCTCAGGCATCAGGTTAGCCACCGTGAGAACAGGATGCTGGCCTAGATGTGCCACTGGCTTGATCCACCAGGGCTCTTCTAATGTTCTCAAGGCTAGAAAAACAAGAAACTGCAACTGAGATTTGTCCCCAGCTTGGTATTACAGACCTGTATGGGTCCCCACAGCTGACAGTTTCATGTTGGATGCTGGAATGTTCTGGGGAAGAGAGGTCCTAGATGGTCTCTTTGGTTCAGGCAGAAACAATACCACCTGGTCACTTACAAGATCTCCATGGTTTTGTTGACAGTGTGAAGAGATTTGACGACTTAATCGCCCCATTCAGACTGAACGATGGCTTCAAAGATGAGGCAATGGTGAACGAAATGAGGCACGGCTGCCCATGGAAGATTTCCGATGAGGAAGTCATGAAAAATAAAGCTAAGGTCTGAGGGTCTCACTGGCCATGTGGAGAGTGGGCTTTGCCACCACAAAAAGTGAAAAATAATTGCTGTCTCCTCTCAATGGGTCCCAAGGCCTTTAATGCAGGGGTGGCTGACCTGTGGCCTTCGAGATGGCACTGGACTTCTACATTGTTGTAGCATGCCCTTCTTCCCTCTCCCATTCACGAAGCATCACCCATCAATTGCTTCAGGCAACTCAGAAAGGCATCTCTTTTTGCCCTGACTTTCCTTGACCCACAACACTGGAATATCTTATTACTGAATTCCTCCTGTTGTTGTTTTTTAATAACACTCTTTTGTTGGTTTTCAAATTGTATCTCTGTTTTTTATATTTTCATTGTTTCTATGTTGCATTTTTGAATACAGTGGGCCTGCAAATTACATGGGGCGGGGGGCGGTCATCCATGAGCAAAGGCAAAGCTGTGTAGAGTCAGCATACCCCTGGAATCTCCCTCCCAGCTGCGCAACCATCCCTACCTATCTGGAGTGGGTATTGCCCTCTATCTCCTTTTCCAGGCTCTGGTAAGGTCATGCGACCTTCCCAGTACCCAGTAAGCAAGGCAGAGGGCCCAAAAGCTCTACAGTGGGAAATAACTTTTTAAGCCCCCCTGTCTTGCTTATTGGGTTCTGGGAAGGTTGTGCAAGATCTTGGGTTGCTCCTTCTGACTCCTCACTCCCAGTTTCCAGTTATTTATTTCCCCCACACAAAGCTGCAATGATGTAAGTAAATTACATGTAAATTGTGGGACCACTGTACCGTCGAGAGATTTTTTTAGTGGTTTACAATGCTTTTAAATAAAAAGAAACAATAATAAACCCCAGTTGGCATGGCCAACAGTCAGGGGAAGTATAAGTTCAGCAACATCTGGGCTTTAAAGCACCTTCGTAGCATATTCATTCCCTCAAAAAACTCTGGGCACTGTAGTTTACGCCTCACAGTTACAATTCCCAGCAACACTTAACAAACCACATTGTTCAGAGTGGTTTTACAGCCGGCCCCTCTTCCCAAGGAACACTGGGAAATGTAGCTCTGTGAGAGGTAACAGGAGTGTCCGAACGAATCTCAGCACGCTTAACAAACCACAGCTTCCAGGAACCTTTGAGGGAAACCATGACAGTTTAAAGTGCTTTCAAAGCTTTAAATTCATGGTGTAAATGTGGCCTTAATCTCTGCATTTACTGTATATTCTCTCTTCCGCCCTTCAGTCACTTCGACAAGTACGGATGAACGAAATCTTGCTGGATTACTCGCGAGATGCAGCTCTCATCTTCATGTAAGTAAGACAAGCCACCAACCAACTGACCAACCTGAGTTTTTGCATGTGCTTTGTGAAATGTTGACCTTACAAAGAAGTATGGCTGGAAATGCATTGATATGGGCTAGGCCTGCACAACCCAGCAAGCTGAAGCAACCATGCATGGTGGCCTCCAAGGGCCTTGGCTGTTGTGGAGGTGGGGGGAGGATTAACAAAATCAATCCTTAATAATAAAGAAAACTGTAACAAAACATGAGACACTAAATACAACAACAGGAGGCAACACGCAATGAAGGGAGGGGTTGATTTTAGAGCAAAACACACAAGCCCCGCCCACCAGATAACAAGCACTATACTATTCAAATTAGGCCCCAGTGTTTTTCTTACATTGACAACTCTCCTGGGACTGCAGTCCCGGCAGGCAGGATTTGCAAGTCTCAGGAGGGTTGCCATGCGTAGCAAGGGTGGGCTGCATTCAGCAAAGCACAGCAGATGTTGTGCAGGCCAGATTTAGATTGAGCAGCTGCATCCCCAGCCTGGTAAACCTCTAGATGTTCTGGGCTATAGCTTCCGTCAGCTCTTGCCACCCAGCTACTACAGGTCTCTGGCCGTGCCATAAAAATAAGAAACCAGCTGTATTTACAACAAACAAACCCAAGCTGTTCTCTGCTTTCTCCACCTTTTTTTTCTAGAACGCTGCCAATAGGCCGAAAGGGAAGATGTCCTAGCAGCCTCTATATGGCTTGGCTGGAAACCCTCTCGCAGGACCTGAGACCCCCCGTCATCCTGACCAGGGGCAACCAGGAGAATGTCTTGACCTTTTATTGCCAGTGATTCTTGGGCAGCTGAATCAAGATGAAGTTGTTCCAGGCCAGATCCTGCTCTTAGGACTTGGGCCTTCTGGAGGGCTTGTTTCTGGTGGTGGAAGGTCCACAATAAAAGACTTGTGGTGTGAATGATGAATATTCCTGAGCTGTGGTGTGAATGATGGATATTCCGCCCTGCCACAAGTTGTTAAGAGGAATAATCTGACCAATGGTCTCTGGTAGATTTTGATGGATTGCTGAGGGGATGTGGTTCGCCATGTGTCCTGCTGTACAGAGGAGAGTCCTTGAGTTGAAAGCATCCTCTACTTCAGGTGTGGTGGTATTTCCTGCCCCCCATATGTTGCTGAACTACAACTACCATCACCCCCTGGGCATGTTTGCTGGGGCTGGTGATGGGGGTTGTAGTTCAGCAACATCTATAGGGCCAAAACTTCCCAGTTTAATGGTTGCTCAGTCTAAGTTAAATAGGGTTGCCATATTTCAAAAAGTAAAAATTCCTGACATCTGCAAAGTTGGGTGTGTTTTTTTTTGGGGGGGGTAGTGATTTTAATCTTCTGGAGCTGTTCCTGCTGTTTTCCATGACATTTTCCCTGATGCCACTTTTACACCTGAAAACCAGGACGTGTCAGGAATTTTCCTGATGTATGGCAAACCTAAAGTTAAAGACTAATAAAATTATGGGTGGGGGCGGGGCTTGCAGTAGTCCATCATTAATTAGAACCCGGATGGCAGATTGAGCAAGTATAGAGGTTGACACCTTCCCCACTATGGTGAAATGGATTGTATTTCTATTCAAACTGTAGCAATTCTTTCCAAATTTGCATCTATACCTATAAAATATCACATGCACTGTTCACGCAAATCTGCGTCCTCTTTTTTGCTAATGCACTAGTGACCACCCTATGAGCAGGAGGGAAGAGCCTGCCCTCAAAATGTTGCATAATTGGTTGCCCCCCCCCCCCATTCCCTCAAAAAGCTTCAGAGTCGTCAAGGCAACCAACCTGCATCAAGTAGGTCCATCTCCTGACTATCCCACTGGGCACTTGTCATGGAGAGGGGCTCTAGGCAAAAGGCCCTCTGGTGGGAGTCCCCTGTTCCAACCCTTGGTTGGCTTAAACCTGATTGGGTGGGAGGGCCTTGCTTCAGCGCATGGGACACATTCTCTTCTGGGCTACCTTCCACAGGGCAGCTATGTGTGGGGCAAGAAGCAATGAATGTAAAATTTTGCCTTCTGTATGGTGAGCTATTTTCTACACCCACACACTCCTCAATCCCCCTTAAAAGGAGCAGGAGGCACAACCAGAGAGGCCTGGAGGGACATATCCAGTGCCTAGGCTTAAGGTTCCCTACCACCAGCTTACCTGGTGCCTACAGTGGGTGGCAGTGGTAGCAGCAGTGGTAATGAGCAATGCCAGGGGGCTGGGTCTTGTTGCCACTTTACTTCCACACAATAACCCTCCACACTGTATCATCCTAGAGCATTGTGGGAAATTCAAATGGTAGTTACATCCAGCTAATCCAAAATGCGGCAGCCAGACTGGTGACTGGGAGTAGCTGCCAAGGCCATATTACACCAGCCCTGAAAGACCTACATTGGTTCCCAGTACGTTTCCGAGCACAATTCAAAGTGTTGGTGCTGACATTTAAAGCCCTAAACGGCCTCGGCCCAGTATACCTGAAGGAGCGTCTCCATCCCCATCGTTCTGCCCGGGCACTGAGGTCCAGCGCCAAGGGTCTTCTGGCGATTCCCTCCCTGCGAAAAGTGAGGTTACAGGGAACCAGGCAGAGAGCCTTCTTGGTAGTGGCGCCTGCCCTGTGGAACGCCCTCCCATCAGATGTCAAGGAAATTAAGAACTATCTGACTTTTAGAAGACATCTGAAGGCAGCCCTGTTTAGGGAAGTTTTTAATGTTTTAAGTTTTATTCTGTTTTTAGTCCTCTGTTGGGAGTCACCCAGAGTGGCTGGGGAAACCCAGTCAAATGGGCGGGGTATACCATAAATAATAAAATTATTAAATTATTACCGGTATTATTATTAACTATCTGGTGCTGCAGTTTAGACTCTGGGATCTATTTGGAGACCTTCTTGCTCATTCTGCTGAGTGGGGTGGGGCCATGCAGTGGCGTAGCGTGGGGGTGCAGGGGGGGCCGGCCGCACCGGGCGCAACATCTGGGGGTTAGGGTTAGGGGCGCAAATCCACGGGTTAGGGGGTGCAAATCCATGGGTTAGGGGGCGCAAATTACTTGCCTTGCCCCAGGTGCTGACAACCCACGCTACGCCACTGGGGCCATGGATTGTTGTCCCAAAGCTCTGCCCTGATGGGGCAAAGTCTCCAGGATTATTATTTTTTTAATGGTGTGTGTGTATTAAATAGAGTAGGCATCTCAAGGGCACAGAGTTCTGGGATGGGGCTCAGGATGATAAGATCCTGGACACCGAAGAGTGCTAAAATGTCAAGGGGAAGGAAGATGCAGAATTGCAGCTGAAAATGTTATTTAAGGTGAAATTGAGAAAGATAACAAATTTAAATTTAACTGGCTAAAAGGGTTGCTGAAAAACTGTAAAATAAGGATGCAAAAAAGGTGAGGTATGGGGAAGTCCGAGAAAGGAGGCTTATGAAAATGAGGTTAAGAATTTATATTTGTGTGTTTGTTTGTATTGGTGGATGTTTTTATGTCGTTGTTATTGTTTTGTTTTAAAATTGGAAAACTAATAAAAATTATTATAAAAAAATAAAAAAAAAAAGATAAGATCCTGGACACCAGTTTGGAAGGTGACTTGGAAGTCTTTGTGATGAAGAAGAGCAAAAGATTATTCACAACCTAGAGCCCACCAGTCCATCTCATATCTGCTGAGAGCTCCACAGAGCCCCTGTGACTCTTCTGGGTATGAGAAGGGCAGGCCTTCCTGCAAGCAGAGATTCCCCTTGGCCTAGAGCCAACACCTACAATCCCACAAGGAGATCAGTGTGACATTTTGGCAATGAACTCATGTACAGCCCCAGGGCGACATGTGGGGCCTGCCAGAGAAAACACAAGGACCAAACAGCAGTGGGGAAAACAATTGCCATGGTCAAGGAAATAAAACAGCTGTCTCTTTTTTTTAACCACATCCTGGCTTAGACCCAACCAAGCAGTAGCTCTTCTCCCTATTTTCCAGTGGCAGATCACTGGGGGGAAATGATCGTTGTCCCAATGCACTCTTGCATCATTTCACATGTGTTGACAGTGGCAACTCTCTCTGCCTTATTCTGCCCACCTGTGCCTGTCTGTCTTCCCTGTTGACTTGCAAAATCCCAACCAGTTAATCACATCCATACCATACAGCTGAACCACATGGTTCTCCCGCCAAAAAAAATCCTGAGAGCTATAGGTTCTTAAAGGTGCTAGGAATTGTAGTTCTGTGAGCTATAGCTCCCACAATTTTTTTTCTGGGTGGGGGAGGGGGAGCTATGTAGTTTAAATGTGTGGTGTGGATGTGATCTGAGATTTACAACAAAATGTTGTTGTGTAGAGCCAGCCTGTCATGCCCTTTTCCAGGACACTCCATTCCCTCTCCCTTTATTATTATCAGTTGTTGTTGTTATATTTGTTTGCTTTTTACAAAACATCTCCAAGCAACTTACAAAATATTAAAATACAGCACTGCCTCCTGTGGGAGCAAATTCCATATTTTAGATTATGCACCATGGAAAGAAGACTTTCTTTGGTCTGTCCCGAATCCTCTAACATTCAGCTTCCTTGGATGTCCACCAGTTCTAATGTTATGAGAGGAGATTTTATTCTCTACCCACATTCTCCATGCCATGCATAATTTCATAAACTTCTATCATGCCACCTCTTACATTTATGTAAACTGAAAAGCTCCAAATATTGTAAGCTTTTCACATAGTGGAATTGCTTCTTTCCCTTGAATATGCTGGCTACCCTGTGAGTTTCATTAGGGCAATCAAACATTTCAAATGTTTTTTGCTCAGAAAACAAATGTTTTAATGCTTGGTCACAATCATCAGTTTGTTGGCCAAGATTCAGACTTTTATTTTTCAGTTACTATGATTTCCTTTAGGGTGTATTCACAAACATTGAACACTGTACATCTCCACCCTTTGTCAGCATAGTGTGTTTGTGTGTTCATGTACTATTTATGTGTGTTCCTATATCTTTGTAAATAGTTTCAGGATTGCATCAGCCATTTTAACCTGTGGTGGAGGGTAGGGGAGCATATCCATTATTGAACAGTGTGAAACAAACAGCTGCTCACAAAGTTCTGTGCGGGTTTCCAGGACACTTGCTTTGGAGATTGCTGGCAATGGGCTGCGCTCAGCATGTAGATAAGCAGGTGTCAGCTTTCCCCTCAAGTGCACCCATTTAACAGGTATGACACACCTGAATGTCCACTGGGTGTTCTCAGACAAAGTGGAACAGCACACAATGGATGCTCACTGTCCAAGCATTGTCCCTACAAGTGCAGTCAATGCTGGCAAGTGAAAGCAGCAGTTTTGAGGCCATAGGGAGATGCCTTCTGCTACACCTGTCTTAAATCTATCCAGCTCAGCATTCTCCACACTGAAAGGTTCCAGACATGGTTTCCAGGGTTTCAGAACGACACCTACCTGGAGATGCTGGGGATTGAACCTGGGACCTTCTGCATGCAAAACATGAGCTACCGCCAGCATGATGGCTCCCCAGTACACCACTGGACTTTCCACTCCCTAGCACTTAATTAATCTATACCTATGCCTTTGCGGGACGTGGTGGCGCTGTGGGTTAAACCTCAGAGCCTAGGACTTGCCGATCAGAAGGTCGGCGGTTCGAATCTCCGCAACGGGGTGAGCTCCCATTGCTCGGTCCCTGCTCCTGCCAACCTAGCAGTTCAAAAGCACGTCAAAGTGCAAGTAGATAAATAGGTAAACGGCGGGAAGGTAAATGGCGTATCCGTGAGCTGCTCTGTTTCACCAGAAGCGGCTTAGTCATGCTGGCCACATGACCCGGAAGCTGTACGCCGGCTCCCTCGGCCAATAAAGCGAGATGAGTGCCGCAACCCCAGAGTCGTCCGTGACTGGACCTAATGGTCAGGGGTCCCTTTACCTTTATGCCTCTTGCTCACACCATTTTGAACCAGGAAATCATTCTCCCCTCTTCTCAAAACCTATTTGCTCATATGCTCCAAAGCATAAGAATATAAGAAGACCCCACTGGATCAATCCAATGGACCACCCAGTCCAACATCCTGTTCTCACAGTGGCTGAGCAGATTTCTGTGGGAAACCAGCAAGCAGGATTTGCGCACAAGAGCCCTCTCCCCCAGGCGTGTAGCACTGAGGGGGGGGGGCTGCCAGGACAATCATCCCAGGAGGCCACTCATGCCATCCTCCCTGAGCCAGCCCTGCGCCACTTTGAGAGGCTGGGGAGGGCAGTGTAAGAAGGAGGCAACAGCCTTGCGCCCTTTGATCCCAACCCCTTGAGCTAGATGGACTAATAGTATAAGGCAGCTTACTATGTTCTTGGGGAGGGCTGTAGCACAGCATCTGCTTTGCATGCAGAAGGTCTCAGGTTCGATCCCCACCATCTGCAGATAAGGTTGGAAATGCACCCTGTCTGAAACCCTGGAGACCATTACTAGCCAGTGTAGTCACTACTGACCTTGATGGACCAATGGTGAAAGGCAACTTCTGCGATGCTTATTTAAAAATCAGCCCCCCTTCATTTTAGAATCATGAGGACTAGAAACTTACAGTATTTTTAGGTCCAAGCCCATAGCTCAGAGGTAGAGCATGAATAAGATCGCTAGTTCAACCCCCAATGGCAGCATCTCCAGGCAGGCCTGGGAGAGACACCCTGACTGAAACCCTTGGAGAGCCGCTGCCGGTCAGTGTAGACAATACTAGATGCACGTAAGGTTCTGACTCAGTAGAAAGCAGCTTCTTACGATCCCACGGCAAAACAAGGCATCACGTGACATGTAAATATAGAAAACTGCAGGTCCCGGCCGAGTTTGTTTCCTTCCCCCTTTTGGCCACGCCTCTCCCTTTGGCCACGCCCAGATAGGCCTGGCTCTCTTTCCTACCCCTCCATCTGCCTCCGGACAGACAGGCGGCTTCTGATAGGCCCACGTTTCGAGCCGGCGGCCAATCCGTGGAGGCCACAGCGGCGCCGCGAGGAGGGCGAGGCTATATAAGGAGGGGGCCGCGGATGAGGAAGTGAAGCGTAGCTGTTGGAGTGGTGGAAGCGAGAATTAGAAGCGGAGACTCGATGGCGGAAGCCCCGGTAGGGCCCGGCCGGATTCCGGGAGGCGAGGCCGAAGGGGAGGAGGTCTCGCTCGTGGTCAAGAGCCCCGCGCAGCGGCACCCCGACCTTCGCCTGACCGCCCAGCGCTCGTGGAGCGTCCGTCGCCTCAAGGCTGAGCTCCGCCGCCGCCACCCGGATGCCCCGGTGAGTCTGCGAAGACTCGCTCTCCTCCTCGTCCTCCTCCTCATACGGCACTTCTCCACCTCTCCCTTCCTTCCTTCCTTCCTTCCTTCCTTCCTTCCTTCCTTCCTTCCTAATTAATTAATTATCTGTTACGGGCTACACTGCTCCTGGGCGGGGAGGCTCTGTTTGAGAAAACACTCTCCTATGGAGCCTCCAAATTCAGACGCAGCCTAAATCGGAAGCTGCCAGGGTGGGACAGGCTGGGGTTTTTCTGCCTTTGTGCTCGGCTATTGCTGGCGACTTGGGGGTTGAAATTGGGAGATGTGAACTTTTAAAGGGGCGAGAGTAATGTCTGAGGGATGTTGATAGTGATGACTGGGCGGGGGCCAGAGGCTGAAGGCATGGACGGACGTAAAAAATACCATTAAGCCAGCCTTCCAGATTTTGGGGCTACAACTCCTAACGCCCCCCCCCCCCGGGAGCGCTGGCTGTGGCTGTTGGGAGCTGTAGTCCAACAATATCTAGAGGGCTGCATGTTTGTTTATTTGCATTTATGCCCCAGCATCTTCTCCAAAGATCTCAAGGTGGTACATATGATTCTTCCTCTCCTCATTTAATCCACATAACAACCCTGTGAGGTAGGTTGAGTGAGTGACTGGCTCCCAAGGTCACACACGGTAAGAGCTTCATGGCCAAGTGGCGATTTGAACCCTGATCTTCCAGGCCCCACTCTATTCACTACACTGTATGAAGCAGAGCAGGAGATTGATTTTTAATCTCTTCCCACAACCCTCCTTTTTGAAAATTTAGGACTCTGAAACCAAATATGGCCTTGAATGACAGCCTTCCTGGATCACATCTGTCGCCCTTCTAGCCCAGCTTTCCGCCACCTACAGTGGCCAACAAGTTGTTTCATGGAAGGCATGAAGGCAGAAGTTTTTTCCTGCAGTTGCTCTCCTGAGACTGGTATTCAGTGGCATACTGCCTCTGCACCTGGAGGTTCTATGTTGCTGTGGAGTGGCTGGTGATAAACCTGGTTGTTGTCTAAGATCTTCCCTCTGTCATGGAATATTAGTTGCTGGGGAGACTTATGGAGTTGCGCTTTTATTCCACTTAAATGATTTCCCATAGGCATCTAGCTGGTTACTGTCAGAAGAGAGTGGACTTGAAGGGCCTTCAATCTGATGTAGCAGCACTCTTAACACTATGAAAAGATTAAGCTTGCTCTTGTATTACTCATTTTTATTCATTTCATGAAATTTATACAACACTTGATTGCGGGAGAACGCTTCAAAGTGGTTTGCATGGTACCTGCCACCATATTCACCATAGTTCCTTTCTTTCAACTCTTCCCCCAGTCACTGATTTTTGAAGCCTTTATCTCTCTTACGTGCAAAGGCCTTTTTCTGTTTTCTGTTTGCTTTTTTATGTATCCATTATGTACCTTGGCTTTTCTCCAGTGATCTGAGTACATGGTGATATCTGCTCTTTCAACCTGCAGGTAGGTTAGGTTGTGTGGTGGAGAATGGCTCAAGGTGCCTCTATGACCTTCATGGCCAAGGAGAGGTTTGTCTCCGTGGTCCAGTGTTCGTTCGCTGCATTGGCTGTTCTTCCCCCAGTTCTACCTCTCACCTTATTTCTTTTTCCTCATCCACTTTCCCCCTCCTTTCATAGTTGTTCTTTCTGCTTAGGCTGGTATCTCCGGTTTCTGCAGCCTTCTTCCTGTTCATGTTCTCTCCAGGCATCTTGGCCTGTACTTACTCTCTAAACAGGCCTTTATATAGCAGCAGTTGGAATCTTAACATTTCTCACCAAGGACTAGGAAGCTGCCAGTAGTGTTTTAACAGACTTTGGAGCATAAAATGCCTGCAAGTGCAATGTGGTGATTTTGATTAAAGTCATCATTGTGATCATATTGGCCTTTGTCCCCCCTTGCTGTTTATCCGCTTAGTACTGGGGTGATGTATTGCTTTTGCCAAGTGTGATTTTTTTCCATCACCCATGCCCAGAGCAAAAGGCTCCCTCCACATCAGCAAGCAGTGTTACATAACCACACAGTCTGGGCACTTCTTGGCAGCTGGTCATTCTGTTCTGGGAGCTTAAGCTTCTTTGAACAGGGTTTTTTTTCACTCTTTTGCCAAACAGATGATGCAATAGGGCTTAGGTCTTACTCACTTGTCGCTCTTGATTTATTACATTTGGATGTCAAATGCTGAAATTGCTGAATTCATGGCCAAGGCAAATGACTTCATCATTTTGTGGCTTACAATAAATGATCAGAGATCCTCTGTCTGAAGAAGCTTAAAGCAGCAAAAATCCCCTTATGAACATATGGGGTTATTTTTGTTCCATTCTATTTTTCAAATTAAGAAGCAGCAGTACTTTGTCACTTTCTTTGCAATGCAAATAACCCAGCTGGTAGACCAGTTTGCTATTTTGGCAAGGATGATTTGAAAAACTAAAAAAGGGTCATTAGTGCTGCTTTTCTCTAGTACAGCTAGTAGCAAATGCTGTGTTTGAATTCAAAACAGATTGGGACAGCCACGTAAACGTTATGAAACTAACTCTTCCCTTTTGGTCTGATACTGACACTACTTCACAATGATTTAGTTTGTTAGCAACAAGAAAAGATGGATCCAGCTAGT
Source organism: Podarcis cretensis (assembly GCF_951804945.1). NCBI lineage: Eukaryota > Metazoa > Chordata > Lepidosauria > Squamata > Lacertidae > Podarcis > Podarcis cretensis. The sequence continues at coordinate 37,554,224 of NC_137177.1, forward strand.
AAGTCTAGTTTATTTTATTCTTCATTCAGTTTACAAGAATGACATGACCAGCGTTTGATCCTCCCATTGTGCTAGGCACATTTTGCGACAAGAATTTCATTAGCACGAGCAGTTTCTGAGCTCTGGGTGCAGTACTGCGCCTAAGATTTCAGATTAAAACTGCAGAGTGGAAGGAAAGGAGGACTTTTTTCTGTCTCCCCACTTCCAGCCACTCTCTGAAGACTGGAGAAGAGACCCTCTTAAGAACGTTAGGGGGGCAGGCAGGGGAAGCATGGCTTTGTTTTTTGCAGTCTTCAGATGAGGACTAGACCATGTGAAAAATGAACATAAGACTTTAGCTGCAGTTCATTCATTTTCAGCTTTGTATTGTTATATTAAAAAAGTATGCCTAGACTTTCCGTTGTTGTGCCCATAACCTAGGTTTAAGGTGCCATTTAGCTCCTAGCTCTCATATCTCAGTTTCTAACACTGAACATGAGTGATACATTTTGGCACAGCAGTTAAAATATGGTATGTTAAAATAAAAATTTAAATACGCTAATTCCCAGATTAGGTACTGGGACATGCTAGTGTACATCAAAATTAAATTAAATGCTCCTGTGCATTGAGTACCCACCCCCAGAAGATGCCACCCACTCTATCTTATAGATAAGTAAAACTTACCTTGTTATTTTCTAACAATGAAAACGGATTTGTCTTCACATCCATTCCCTCTGCTAGCATGGCTGCAGGGGTGGGGGTTCCTACTGTGGAATTCATACTCAACCCTCCAGCAAGTAAATTTGTCTCTCATAACACTTCAGTCAGGCCATTTTGAAATTTCCAGTAATGCTGCAGTGTCAAATTACTTCACAAGAACTTCAATTTCAAAGAAGTGTGGCACAGTTAATTTCACTTAAGAGCAAAATAGGGAGTTACCGGTAATTCTGAGATTGAAATAGTCCTACAGAAACCCCATTTGCAATTAGAGAAAAGAGTTATAATAAGGTTCCTAACTAGAGATAGTGATTGATACTGGCTTCTGTCAACTTGGCCAAGGTTTCTCATAGTTAACTGGAGGTAGAGCTTTGGTCAAAGTGCACATTCTTGTCTGATTTTGCAAGTGGCTGACCATTTCACTTGTCCAAAACACAAAATGCTTGTCCATTGCACTTGTCCAAAACACAAAACACTTGTCCAAAACACAAAATGCACAAAGCTAGGGCTAAAAGAAATGAATTAAAGGCTTGCTGATGGTGGGCGCCTTGTCTATCAACATCAGTATCTTGGCTTATATTAGAGGGTTGCACTTTGTGCCCCATAATAATAATAATAATAATAATAATAATAATAATTTTTTATTTATACCCCGCCCTCCCCAGCCAGAGCGGCTTACAAGCAATAATAAAAACAAGATGAATGATTACAACTTAAAAACAAAAATAAAATACAACATTAAAATAATGGAACATTAAAATATTAAAATGTAGCCTCATCGCAGGAGGAGAAGGAAAAGAAAAAAGAAAGGGAGGGAGGGAATCAAATTGGCTCCAAGCCAAAGGCCAGGCAGAACAACTCTGTCTTACAGGCCCTGCGGAAAGAAATCAGATCCTGCAGGGCCCTGGTCTCATGAGGCAGAGCGTTCCACCAGGCCGGAGCCAGAGTTGAAAAGGCCCTGGCTCTGGTTGAAGCCAATCTAACTTCCTTAGGGCCTGGGACCACTAGGGTGTTGCTATTTATGTACCTTGAGGCTCTCCGTGGGGCATACCAGGAGAGGCGGTCCCGTAGGTATGAGGGTCCTAGGCCGTGAAGGGCTTTAAAGGTCAAAAGCAGCACCTTAAATCTGACCCTGTACTCCACCGGGAGCCAGTGCAGCTTGAAAAGCACTGGGTGAATATGCTCCCATAGCAGAGACCCCGTGAGGAGCCTCGCTGCAGCATTCTGTACCTGCTGGAGTTTCTGGGACAGCTTCAAGGGCAGCCCCGCGTAGAGCGAATTACAGTAGTCAAGCCTGGAGATGACCGTTGTATGGATCACTGTGGCCAGGTTGGGGCGGGAAAGGTAAGGGACCAACTGCTTGATGCAGCGAAGGTGGAAAAATGTCGCCTTGGCTGTTGCTGTAACTTGCGCCTCCATGGAAAGGGAGGCGTCAAGGATTACACCCAAACTCTTAACGGAAGGCAATGGCACTAATTGGGCCCCCGCAAGAGAAGGGAGTTGGTCCCTCATCCCCATGCCATCCCGACCTAGCCATAAAGTAAGTCCAGTCTTATTTTTCACTCTCACTCAGTCACCAGGTTGATGAAACAGGTGTGGACTTCTTAGATGTGGGTACGTCTGAAACTACATCTTCCTTTTTGGGAATATGTATCCCAAAAAGGTCTTCTCTGACCTGACAGCATGCATCTGTTCTGCCTCCTAGAAGTCCAGCAAGCAAATCCAAAGTAGTTTCCAAGCATTACTATAATTGAGGATCTCAGAAATGCTGAAATGCATAACTTGTTCATGCAGTAGCTTTGTATTACAAATAAGTTTGCTACAAGGAGGATGGAATGTAAATACTCCAAATCAGACAATTGTGGGTTTTTTTGTTTTTGTGTTGTTTGCAAAGGTACTTTGTTAAGATGGAAGTTGCATAAATAAATATTGCACATGTTAAGTTCTGCATGGCTGTTCTGCATACTTCAACAGAATGGGTCCTGACCATTGTGTTCTCTTCCTCTTAAAGCCTGAAGACGTTCAGAGACTGATTTATTCTGGGAAGCTGTTACAGGACCATCTTTACCTGCGAGATGTGCTTGCCAAGGTACTTGGATGCTGCATGCTACTAGCATTGCTTTTGTTAACTCTAGTGGATCAGCAAGTAAATGCAATAAACTGAACTCTTGTTTGAAACTTATTTTGGTTTATATTTCAGCAGGATATGGTGCATGCTCTCCACCTGGTGTGCAACTCAAAACTGCAAGAAACAGACGTGAAGGTATTTATAAACTGATAAGGTGTTCAGATTCCTACCTTATATTTATCCACAATTTAGTTATAGTTCCCCTTGGAGCTGTTACTACAGCCTTGTAAGAGCATGAATATTGCATTACTCTGTAAACCATAGCAGGTCCACCACTTGCATCTGTTAGAGTCCTGGGAAGCTCACTATTAGGCCACAAGAGAGGTAACCACTCCCAGAGGTTTGGTGCCTTTGGTGCAGCTTTGTTTTTAGCTGTCATGCTATTGACACACCCAATCCTCAAAGACTTTGGAGCTTCAGTTTGAAAACCATCTAAATTAGTAGCCATCTCTGAAACTTGTGGCCTTCAGAAATAAGCTGTAATGGTTCTCTCCCTTACCTGGCGGAAAGGAGAGAACCAGTGGGATATGGGTTAGCTCTGGATATAAACTCTATAGGAAGGACAGAGAAGGGTGATGCTTTCAACTTGCTGGTTTCACTTTTATCCGTGTGATGGTTATATTTGTCACAATGTTGAAATAAAGCTGTTGCTGGGGTGTGAACAGAAGCTCTGTGTGTATGTGTGGTATATTGCACCCCTCAGTTGATTCTACTTGCATAGTTGTTACCATGCTTGCTATGGACATTTGCATCTGCACACCTGAAACTTACTTCTTTGTGTTTGGGAAATAGGCCCTCAGGGAACATGACTGATGAGGGGATTTCATTTGGATGCCAGGGGGACTTCTCCCCGGCTGTATTCTGCTATTCTGTCGTCAGTCTGGTAGAACTGTCCCAGAAACCAGCACACTTACGATACAAAACAGGAGCAACTTATGCGTAGCACTTAGTAACTTTAGGTAGCAGAGTGCCCTCATAAGGTGCTTTGGTGGGACCAGTAGAGATTCAAGCAGAACTTTTCCAGAAAAAGAGTTGTTATTGAAAAACTGAGGTAAATTACTAAAGTCTTGTCACAGAAGGTGGTGTGGGGAGGGAGAAATGAGGTGAAGGCAAGCCAAGAGTGGTTGTGTGGTGGTGTTTGGGGGAAGAAGGAACAGGGTTGAAACCATGGGGGGAACAAGTTATACCTCTCCTTCCTCGCAATTTGTCTGAAAATCCTCTCAAAAGGGAGGGAGAAGCTCCCATGCAGACACATTCTTAAGTTTCAGCTGATCAATGTTTTCCTCAGGTTGTTGAAGCCAAGCATCAGCCAGCAGCCTTTAGCCAAGCCCCGCCTTTGCTTCCTTCAGTTCATGCTTTGAGTCAGACGGACATCCTCGGCAACCAGCCCCTTGCAGCAGAGAATGCTGGCTATAGGTAAGTGTGGTGTGAGTGGCTCGGTTCTGCCTGTTGGGTACCTACCTGTTGCCTGCTTGTTCAGACAACTTGCTGTTGAATCTGTGTACCCTTGAGATGGCATCTATGTACTCTCTTGGCAGCAGCTGGTGCCACTGGCCTACTACTGGAATGGGTGCTTAGCAGTGCACCCTAACTCCACATGTGAGGTACCACTTTGGGGAAAGCAAAGAACAACTGTGCAAATGAGAGAAATGCCTGTCTCTCCTTCAAGCCTTTGGCTTTGGTTTTGACCTTCTCCAGCACCCAGCGCAAATACAGTGGTACCTCGGGTTAAGAACTTAACTCGTTCTGGAGGTCCGCTCTTAACCTGGAACTGTTCTTCACCTGAAGCACCACTTTAGCCAATGGGGCCTCCCGCTGCTGCGCAATTTCTGTTCTCATCCTGAAGCAAAGTTCTTAACCCGAGGTTCTATTTCTGGGTTAGTGGAGTCTATAACCTGAAGTGTATGTAACCCAAGATACCACTGTAAATAAATGCCTGCCTTCTCCTTGCAAGCCTGCTTGGCATGTGAGAGGCCTTGGGGAGGAGAGAGAGAGAGTTGGTGGTGAGCATAACTAGCAGCTGGCTACCAAGCCAAACCAAAGACTCCTGAGCCCCAGAAGTTGGGCTACAGCTCATGCATCCCTGATCATTGGTCATTCTTCTTGAGGGTGATGCGAGTTGTGGTTCAGCAACATGAGGCCCAGTACGTCAGCATGTTTTCCCCAATGGAACTTTGACTGCAGCACAGTTTAATTCTTCCTTCTGATTCGTTGGTGATGCATTTTATTTAAAATGTTACAATCTAAAAGGCCTGACACACAAGGATCGGGGAAGAAGGGAGGGCGAGGAAGGACACCCAGGGACGAGTTCCTTGTTGTAAGGACTATGTAACCAACAGCTGGAATGGAAAGAGCTTAGAGAGAGGAGCCACAAATAGTTAGTCTTTTACCAGAGCAGAGATTCAGAAACCCTGCCGGTCCATTCTCTTTTCCACTTCAATAGCCTGAAGATTAAATGCTGATAAAAAATCCTTGGCCTGGAGGGTACAGCATTACAAAATCCTTGCCATATAATTTTCATTGAGGGCAAGGGAGAAAAAATAGTATGCCTGTCCTGATTAAGCATATTTTCTTCTCCTCTGCATCAGATCTGCACCGGCGCAGCACTGCTTTCAAGGCTATTCATCCTATACAACATACCGCATGCTGCAGTTCTGGTTCCATCAGTTTTATGCAAGACAATACTACATGCAATAGTAAGTTGCTGTCTTCGTTGTGATCTATTTCTACAAGGAGCTAAATCCCAAGCATTTTGACAAATTTGTATACTGGTGTAATGTGGCTGAAAAGCTAGGGCTCTCGCCTGTATGTATTCAGTGTTAGCTTATATCAAACCCCTGGCACAAATAAGCTACGGTGGTCCTTGGTGATTCACTGAATCAAATACACCCTTGAAGTGCTCCTGTTGTTGGCTTGCTATTTTGAGGCTGCCAATTTGTTTCATGCACACCAAAGTTGAGCAAGCTCTCACCAGCTTTCTAACTGAGCTCATGACTTATCTTGCATCTAGCATGGCTGCCAGTGCTGTTTCTGGTGACGTATCCTCTACACGAAGTACGCAGGAGATCCCAGTTGCAGCCCCGGTTGCGGCCCCAGCTCCTCTTTCTGGTCCTTTTCCTGCTGAAAACCAGGCCGGAAATCAAAATGTTCCCCCTCAGGTAAACCCAGGGGTGAACCAGAACCTTCGCATGAATGCCCAGGGAGGGGCTTTGATGGAAGAAGAAGAAGAAGGCGGCAATCGGGATTGGCTGGACTGGCTCTACTCAGCAACCCTCTTCTACGTCTTCATCAACATTGTGTATTTCTACTCCAGTATGAGCAGGCTTCTCATGGTGATGGTGGGCACCCTGCTGATGTACCTGTAAGTTTCTGCGGCCTCATCTCTCTCACTTTTTACCACTAATCTTGGTGCACATTATTTTAAAATAAGTGTCTGCTGGGGGAGATTAGTGGCCAAGTGTGGACATGATGTCAAACTGTGATCAAGGCTTCGGGGTTGCACAGTTGCTCAGCCTGGCCATGAGAAGATAGCGAGAACGTACCACCTAAGAACACAGGAAGCTACCTTATATATGAGCCAGACCCTGTCAGTCTAGCTCAGTATTGTCTTACCTTGGCTGGCAGTCATTTGCCAGTATTTCAGGCAGGGCTGAAAGCCTGCCCTACCAGGAGATGCCATTGGGGACCTACATGCAAAGCAACAGCCTCCAACCTATGGTTGGTTGACAAAATATCATTAACATCCAAAGTGGAGGGCAGGGCAGCTTAGTTTTAACCACAACTTGTTAACATGTTGGGATCATAAACCACAATTTAATTTGCTCCATTAAGCTTATTTCTTGGTAGGCTTTGGTACAGAAAACCATGGTTTACAACAAGAAGTGAAAATTTCCTATTATGGCTGGCAGGGAGCATATGTGAGCAGGCCTCTGTATATAAAGCTAAACTGTGGTTTTCTGTTTTATCTGAGCTGGCCCACAAACTCCCCTGGACATATTTCTGCAGCTCCCTTTAAATAGTTGTAAGGAGGCTAGTACTTCAAACATCTACTAAAATACCACTTGTGAGGGTTTAAAAGGAAACATGCACCACAGGTAAAAAATATCTTGTTTTGCAACCTGTCGTTCATTTTCACTGTTGCACATACAAGAACTGTAGGCTAAACACTGACGTCTGAATTTGTCCTAGTAAACTGTCCTCTCCTTTGTATGCATTTCTCACCTGTGGGACTGTAGCACAGAGAGCTCTTTACTGAATGCAGTTTTAATACATTAGCAACAGTAAAAGCTCCTCAGCTTTTGCAGTTTGTTGGTAAACTTGGGTAGACAGCCATTCAGTTTATGTTGGCAGCCCTTTAAAGGGACACTGATTTGAACAAAATAACTGTCTTTGGTCTTTTTTTATTTAGCAAAATTTATAAGCTGCTTGATTGTTTAAAAAAAGGAAAACCTCTTCAGCAGTTTACAAAAATATAAAAAACTAATAAAATTACTGATAAAACAATTAAAACCTATTAAACATTTTCAAAAGATGATTGCAATCAGCTGCTAAAAAGAAATGAAACGTAACTTCCACATGTCTGGATAGGCCTGATATCAATAGGCAGGGAGTTCCAAAGTGTACTTGTAAGAAAATGGTATTTTAGTGTGGCTACAAGTATTATAATAATAATAATATAATAATTTATTATTTATACCCCATCCATCTGGCTGGGTTTCCCCAGCCACTCTGGGTGGCTCCCATCCGAACATTAAAAACACCTGTGCCAGTTATGCAGATGGAAGCAGTTGAGTGGGCATATATGGGATAAGGTGATTCAGCAAATAACATTTCCCACCTTGAAAGTCACATTACGGATGTCATGCAGTGCACAGAACTCTGAGCTGTCTTCTATGAAATAACTGGAAAGGCTTGTACAGCAGGGGCTAAGTCAGTTGCTCTCCTCCTGTCCTTGAATATTGAATGGAGACTCCCACGCCAGATGGGTTATCCTGACAGAGGGTTTTTTCAGACTTCCTTTTGGCATTCTGTCTTATACCTCACTGGTTTTGTCTTCTCAGGCACCAGGTTGGATGGTTTCCTTTCAGGAGGAGGCCAGCTCAGCCTGCTGAGAACAATATTCCTCTCCAAGCAGCTGTTAACCAAGACCAAAACAATAATTTACAGGTAAGTTCCTAACAGGATATAATTTCATTCATAAGCACAATTTTGAATGGTCTGATGAACTTTCCAGCCCAAACCTAAGCAGCTCAGAATGAATGCCACTCGTTCAGAGGGACTTGCTTCCTGGATAATTAAGCTTGTTTAGGGTTTCAGCATTGCCTCAGTACTGTTTCTAAAAGACCTCTGTATATTCTGTCCACATATCTTAAGTGGCTTGGCGCTTATGTACTATAAATTGTTCTGTGTGACAAAATAATTTAGGATGCAAAGTGTGCATTCGGTATTGGCTTCCACTTAGCACAGTTGACGTGCTAAAATTATGTTGTAGAACTTGAGATGAATCAAGATGTTGAATCATTTGTCGAGCATTTTCCTGATTTGGTGGTGCTGGTTCTACTGTACCACATAATGCGCTCCATGCTTTGTATGTGAGACCCAGTGCTGGGCAGCACCAAATGTTTTGGTCCTTCTGGGGTGGGGCATTCCTTTTTTCAGGCAGCTAAACCATCTCCAGCTCCTGGCTCTTCCTGTTAACTGAAGGCTTTGGAGACCTGATGATGGAAAATGTCCATCTCCCAGGCCCTAGATGTCACTGCTAACGTTAAATGTGTTGTAATGTGTTGAATTAATGCAGCAACTGTGTGCTATCTCAGAAATGGTTTTTGTATCCTGCATGTTGTTAATACATGCTTGGAGAGCAGGTTGCTCCCAGCTTCTAATGAGGTCCTTGCATGAAGTGCTCTCCCTTCACAGAGTCTGCCTAGCCAAATATATCTAGTTCATGTGACTTATGGCAAAGTAAACCTACAACTGGTAATATTTGCCAGTGTCGAATCTAAAGCTACCCAGGAAGAAAGCTGTAGCACTGCAGGAGAAGGTCGGTTGATGATCCTGTCAGGGAATTATTACATCTTTCTCTTTCCTTGGTTTAGCAGGAGGAAAATGCGGGGGGTCAGGGTGAAATGGAGGCACCTGACACCACACCAGAGAGTCAACCAGCACCGTCTTCGTTCATGAGCACTGCCTGGCTTTTCTTCAAGACTTTCTTTGCATCCCTCCTGCCTGAGGGACCCCCAGCTGTGGCCAATTAGCTGGCTGCTTAGCCACACAAATAGCCAGTAAACTGCAGCTGTCTGTTTGCTGTGAGACCTTTGGCTGAGCGAGGACTGGACTGGACACCAGTTTGAATGCTGGAAGTGGACTGGTACCAATGGACGAAAAGGAATTACTCTGCTTTCAGAAGCGAAAGACAGAGATTGCAGCAGCCATAAGACCAAAGTACAGAGTGCCAGTGAATTGTATGGGAAACATTGAGTGAAGGCCTACAGCAGTGTGCAATTCTGTACTGAATGCAAGTAAGGCTGTTGATGGACCAAGAGTGAGAGAAGCACATTGCTTCTGCTGGTGTAACTTGATTCCTGTTGGAATGTATTTCATGCTTTAATTACACTGAGTGTAGTATCTTGCGCAACCAGTGAATTGCTAGATGTGTATTATAAGAGTTTTACAGGGAAGATTTATGCCAAAAATAATTAAAAGCTGTGCTTGCGCTCAATAAATGTAGGGAGCTGTTTGCATAAATAGCTTCCTACTGAAGATTCAGTTGAGCTTTTTATACTAAACAGTATAGCAAGAGCAACCAACCCACATGTACAGGTTCATGTCAAGAACTATCACCCAGTTTTATCGGTTGGAGTGATCATGTAGATCCAAGCATTCTTTCCCTTGATAAAATCTTCCAGGCTGCTTTCTGTTAGGACTTCTGATAAGCATCTAATCAAAAATATTGTCAGCTGTTTTTGCCACCACCTTACAAACTCAAGATATCTGCAAACTAGAGTCTTTTGCAAGCAAGGCTTAGAAAGACGATGGCCCATCTGTCTGTTCCTGAATTTCAGCGGCGGAATATTTCTCTGCATTCTGTTTTTTGTGCATTGTATTAAATGGGTTTTTTTAAAAAAAGTCTTCCAGAAGAAGTTCTCTAAAACATGCATTATGTTACTAGCTTAATTTCTAGTGGTTTGTATTTTAAAATAAGCATGCAACTATGCAAGTATAAAGAAGACCTGGGAAAGGAAATAGGTATTGAAAATGTCATATTCACATTTTAAAGCTTGTGCTTTTAAAGGGTAAATTGCTTAAGAGCAATATATTTTGTGCCTTTGGGATCTGGAGATGCTTTTCCTTTGCTCCTTATACTTTAGGAGGCATTCCTGATACCTCCATTTCTGTTAATCTTTGGCTTGCATCTCCTAGAACTTAATGAATTTGCATTGAGAATCTTTTCAGCTCAGGGATAATTTTTCTTAGATTATCTTAACACACAGGGCCATTATCCTGCGTATACATTGTGAATATCAAATGATGCTGAATTTATATTTTCACTATTGCAGATTGTAAGCCTTCAGTTCATATCAACTTCATCTGTACAGCTGACCACCTTCTCTTGTATAATATCTGTTGAACAAAGTTTAACACGCAATGACTTAATTTTATTAAACTTAGATATTGCTGTCTAGCCGTTCATTTGTCGGTCACTGCACAGGTAAAACTGCACAGGTATAATAATAATAATAATAATAATAATAATAATAATTTATTATTTGTACCCCGCCCATCTGGCTGGGTTTCCCCAGCCACTCTGGGCGGCTTCCAACAGAGATGAAAAATACACTAAAATGTCACATATTTAAAAACTTCCCTGAACAGGGCTGCCTTCAGATGTTTTCTGAATGTTAGGTAGTTGTCCATCGCCTTGACATCCGATGGGAGGGCATTCCACAGGGCGGGTGCCACCACCGAGAAGGCCCTCTGCCTGGTTCCCTGCAACTTGGCCTCTCGCAGTGAGGGAACCGCCAGAAGGCCCTCGGAGCTGGACCTCAGTGTCCGGGCAGACCGATGGGGGAGGAGACGCTCCTTCAGATATACTGGACCGAGGCCATTTAGGGCTTTAAAGGTCAGCACCAACACTTTGAATTGTGCTCGGAAACGTACTGGGAGCCAATGTAGGTCTTTCAAGACCGGTGTTATATGGTCTCGGCGGCCACTCCCAGTCATCAGTCTAGCTGCCGCATTCTGGATTAGTTGTAGTTTCCGGGTCACCTTCAAAGGTAGCCCCACGTAGAGCGCATTGCAGTAGTCCAAGCGGGAGATAACCAGAGCATGTACCACTCTGGCGAGACAGTCTGCAGGCAGATAGGGTCTCAGCCTACGTACCAGATGGAGCTGGTAAACAGCTGCCCTGGATACAGATTTGACCTGTGCCTCCATGGACAGCTGTGAGTCCAAAATGACTCCCAGGCTGCGCACCTGGTCCTTCAGGGGCACAGTTACCCCATTCAGGACCAGGGAATCCTCCACACCTGCCCGCCTCCTGTCCCCCAAAAACAGTACTTCTGTCTTGTCAGGATTCAACCTCAATCTGTTAGCCGCCATCCATCCTCCAACCGCTTCCAGACACTCACACAGGACCTTTACCGCCTTCACTGGTTCTGATTTAAAAGAGAGGTAGAGCTGGGTATCATCTGCATACTGATGAACACCCAGCCCAAACCTCCTGATGATCCCTCCCAGCGGCTGCATGTAGATGTTGAAAAGCATGGGGGAGAGGACAGAACCCTGAGGCACCCCACAAGTGAGAGCCCAGGGGTCTGAACACTCATCCCCCACCACCACTTTCTGAACACGGCCCAGGAGGAAGGAGCGGAACCACTGTATGACAGTGCCCCCAGCTCCCAGCCCCTCAAGACGGTCCAGAAGGATGTCATGGTCGATGGTATCAAACGCCGCTGAGAGATCCAGCAGAACTAGGAAACAGCTCTCACCTTTGTCCCTAGCCCGCCGGAGATCATCAACCAGTGCGACCAAGGCAGTTTCAGTCCCATGATGAGGCCTGAATCCCGACTGGAAGGGATCCAAATGGTCCGCTTCTTCCAGGCGTGCCTGGAGTTGTTCAGCAACCACTCGCTCAATCACCTTGCCCAAGAATGGAAGGTTTGAGACTGGGCGATAATTGGCCATCGTGGCCGCATCTAGAGATGGTTTTTTAAGAAGCGGTTTGATAACCGCCTCTTTCAGCGGGTCTGGGAAGGCTCCCTCACGGAGGGAAGCATTCACCACCTCACGAAGCCCATCGCCCAGTCCTTCCCGGCTAGCTTTTATAAGCCAGGATGGGCAAGGATCCAGGAGACAGGTGGTTGGCTTCACTCGTCCAAGCAGCCTGTCCACATCCTCGGAGGTAAGAAAAACTGTCCAGTCAGGCATTAAGGACAAATGGTATAACTGAGTGGCTGAGAATCTGAACTCCTTTCCCTGTACTTCTCATTACCTGGCTCGATTATCTGGCAGTCTGTTCCAACTTTACTCCAGGTCTGCGATGCTGAAGGCTATCATCAGTACTTCATCATAAGATGAATAAGACAAGAAGAGTCCTGCTGAATCACACTCCAGCATTACGTTCTGGGCAGTGCTGCCGGCAAGGCTGTTGAGAACTGTGCTGCTAAGACGACAAAAGCTCCCGTCCTTCACTTGTAAGGATAGAGAAAACACCAGTCTCTGGGAAACAATTGAGGAAATAAAGTGCATGTCGTACATACAAACAAACCCTCAATCAGTAGTGGCAAAATGCTGGATATATTTTGTGAGATGCAGCCATGAAATTCGCTACTTGCCTTGGGAAGGTAGTGGATGCAGGCAAGTAGCTATGCGGCAAAATCTTCCACTGTTCCTCCTTTGCCCCCTCCCCAAGTTGGTACGGTCTGTGCAGCGGTAGGTGCATATGCAGCTCAAGTTCCCCGGATGGTGGAATCTGCAGGGGGTGGGTTTTCAGCTGCTTTCTGGGCTGCTCACAGTAAACAGATGGTGACCCTTTGCAACAAAAGTGTTTTGCATCAAAATTGTGAAATAAACATATACAAATAATTACAATGGAGCATTTCATTTTCAAAACAGAGCCTGAGTCTGCAATTGAAGAAAACTCTCTAAATGAAAAGGCAGCTGCTGATTTTTGGGGTGTCCTGAATTTTGTTGGTGTATTTCTTGTGGGAATTTTCTGCTCAGGTATAAATATAACTTGGCCAGCCTTGGCAACCCTAGCAGCTGGACTTGGTTGGTTGAGGTGATGCCATTTGCTAATTACCCTCCAGGCTGCAAGGAGCTTGGGCAGGGTAGCTGTGTCTGAGTCAAAAGCACAGGCATTTATTCTGAAGACTTCTCAAACTCGTGATTGACTGACCACAAGGTGGCAGATTGAGTAAAGACCTGAAAGCAGCCTTGCTGAGCTGCTGCTGTCCTTGCCTTCAAGTAATTTAGGATTGTGATAAGTTTCACCATTTTACCTCCCCTTTTTGGGCAAGGTCTTTGAGCGGGTGCTCATGGCCAGATTCAGGCTCTTTGATAAAACTTGATTTCCTAGATCCCTTTCCATCTGGGTTTAGGCACTGAAACTGCCTTGGTTGCACTGTTATGATGAGCTCTGTTGGCAGAAAGAAATGGAAGCATGTCCTTATTAATTCTTGATCTTTACTGCAGTTTCCAATACCATTGACCGTGCTCTTCTGCTGGAGTGGCTGTCCAAGTTGGGGATGGGTGGCACAGCACTGCAGGGGGTTCCAGTCCTACTTGGATGATCGTTCTCAGGGGAGGGTGCATTGCTCAGCCGTGTGAAGCCTGCAGTGTGCAGAGTTTAATCCCCCTCCCCCATGTTGTTCAACATCTACATGAAACTGCTGAGGGGGGTAATAATGAGCTTTAAGGGCAGGGCAGGGGCTGGCACTTCCTAGGTCTCCCTGTCCCAATACCAGAAATCTAATAACTATCATGCTTGGCCTTCCAGGGACCCAAAAAATGTATGTAATGGTACCCTGCCCCCCAAAAAAACCTATTTTAAAATAAAGCCATGGGGAAATAAAATGTGAGAGGGAACACATAGCAACTGAAAAGCCATGGTGTTGGTGGGAGCAAGCAGGTAGAGAAAGGGTTAAGTGTCCCCATGCATCCCAATCACCTAAATCCAGCCCATGGATGGTCTGAGAATCAAAGTGTGTTTACATGAGTAGAATGTGTGCTTTTATTTAAAATGCATCTCTGGGTTATTTGTGGGGCATAAGAATTCGGTCATTTTTATTTTTATTTTCAAAATATAGTCTGCCCCCCCACAAGGTCTGAGGGACAGTGGACTGGCCCCCTGCTGAAAAAGTTTGCTGACCCCTGGTCTTAAGCATAGAATATGTTAGACCCTTGATCTTCCTGCTGCCAGCATCCTCTGAAGGAATTGGTGTTTGAAACTTACCTCCTTGTTGAGACCTCTCCAACCAGCCTTGCCAAGGGAGCTTTGTGGATGAAGGAAGCTCCCTTATGCGGCCTCAGACACTGGGCCACTTAGCTCAGTATTGTCCACACTGACAGTGGCTCTCCAGGGGTTCAGGCAGGCTTCTTAGCCAGTCTTAGCAGGAGACACCAGGGCTTGAACTCAAGACCCTCTGCATGCAAAGTTGGATACTCTACCGGTGAGCTATGGTCCTACCCCGTGAGCAGTTAGGATATTACATAGTGTGGATAATAGGGAATTACTCTTGTCCCAAAGCCCTCCAAGTGGAGCTGATTAGGGGACCTGGGCAAAAGTGTTGGCTTATAAGAAAAAAATGCCAAAAATAGGGCAGTTCCTCTGTTGGGGCCAACCAGAAAGTCATCAAGCAGTGAGCATGTTTTTGAGTTCTTCCGAGCTCTTCATCAGGTTGCACAGTGAACCTCCCTGGGAGGGCTTGACAGGGGCATTTTGCAGGCTGAATTTACTTTCAGAAAAGGGTTCATGGATGGTGGCTGAAAAGCAGATGGAGGCCACATGAAGAGAGAGGGCACTTTCCTTCTTCGGATAAAAGGACTTTATTTTATGTGCCATCCTTTGGGCCTGCTGGCATGGCTCTCCAAATCTTGGACAGATAACAATGCGGCTTCCACATTCCCACTCAAGGGGACTTGCTTCTCTTGCTTCCAGCCGGATGGCCTTCTGCACACCTACTCAGGAGGCTTCTTCACTTACTTTTAGGCCCAGTGGCTTCCTGCATCGCCACCCAAGGGTGCTTGCTTCCCTTGCTTCTATGAGCACTGGCCTTCTGGATCCCAGCCCAGGATGTGTAATTTCTTGCTACTACATTGATTACTAGAAGGACTAATAAGGGAAACAATTTACTTTCCATAAAGATTTGATGAACAGAGGTGAGGGGTGGTGGAAGGGCAGATGGACACCTCTTATACCACAATTGAGAAAGGTAAGAAGTCTATTTTCCTACTCCCAGGCACTCTGGTCTCCTGCACCACCTCTGCCATGGGTCTCTTCCCTTCCTTACATTCCCACCAGTCTTCTGGATCCCAGCCCAAGATGTTTCATTTCTTGCTGCTACTTTGATTTTGATTTTTCTTCTATGTAATAGAAAGTCTCTCTCTCTCTCTCTCTCTCTCTCTCTCTCTCTCTCTCTCTCTGTGTGTGTGTGTGTGTGAAGTCTACCTCACAGGATTGTGGGGAGCATAAAATTGTGGGAAACAACACTCCACAAGCAAACTACCCTGAGCTCATGGTAGAAGGGTGAAGTCTAAATAGGAGTGAGAGGCAGAAATAAATACCGTATTTTTTGCTCTATAAGACTCACTTTTTCCCTCCTAAAAAGTAAGGGGAAATGTGTGTGCGTCTTATGGAGCGAATGCAGGCTGTGCAGCTATCACAGAAGCCAGAACAGCAAGAGGGATTGCTGCTTTCACTGCGTAGCAATCCCTCTTGCTGTTCTGGCTTCTGAGATTCAGGGTAGTTGTATGGCATCGCTGGGCTCACTGAAGTAGGAACCCAAGGAAGCTGGCATTGGGATATGCTGTATAAAGCGATGCCATAATGAGGGTATGTACCTCAAATCCCTTCAACAGTGCAGTGGATTGTGACATGCATGAGGAAGGCTTTCTCAGCACCCTTTGAGATGTGGTCGGGGATCCTGGCCTGTACCTTTTGGGGTCATTTGGTGTGGCAAAGTGTCTCAGGGCTGGCCCTGATTTGTGTGTTCCCTCTTGTACCACTGCAAAATACAATAGAGCTTATTCTGCAGTACCTGGAAATAAATAAAAAATCTATCTCAGGAAACAGATGCTCAGCAACAATGACTTATTGGCCTAACTTCCAGTGATTTAGATTAGTGGACAGGGAGAAGCTTTTATTGTCATTGAGGGGAACTGCATGGCTGGCCTTTGAGCAGAAAAACAAACCCAGGGATTGATAACTCCCAGTTGGGGACCTACAAGGAGGTCTGTGTGACCCGTGTCTAGTCATCCTGACATAGTGGAACAAGTTGTACCTGTTACAACTTGTACCAAAGGGCACAAGCCATCTAAAGTCAATACTCATTAATATTTGTCAGCATTCCCAGTATAAACATTCTTGCGAGGAGTTTTCTCTGAGATGATGCACCTTTGTATGGCATTTTCAATAATATAGGCACCTTTATCTAAACTTTCCCCTACTATATGTATTTTTTGAATGCATGTTTTGGTTATACAGCTGCATTGCAAAATTTGGAGAAAAGCAGATTCTGAATGATAGCTGTGCTTTGGTTTGTGTAAGGTTTTTTGGAAGTGCAAATTAGGTGAACTTGCATCAGAACGCAAACCAAAGCATCACCCTTATCCCTATATGAAATCCCAACGGTTTTGAAAGGAGATATTTAAGCCAATGGGATATTTCCCCCCCTCCTAAGGATCATTGTTGCAGGGGCTGAGGCATAGTGGTCTGGGGTCACAGGGAGTTGAAAACCTGCTACTGTTTTTGCACCAGGGTCCTAGTGCCACCCAGTCAGCATGAAGGCACTGAGATGCTTTCTTACCCTTCATGCAGATTAAAGCCAATCAAAGAGTCAGCCACTGATGTTGGGCTCCTAGGTTCACTCTGGAGAAGTTGTGTGGGGAAAACACCGAGGAGTTGCTGCTCTGTATGCTCCGAAGTTAAGCTTTTGCTAACACTAAAAACACAAGAGGCTTTCATTTCAAGAGAACGGTGTGCAACAAGGAAAGCACAACTTAAGTCACTCTGAAAGGAGATATTGGCGCACTCCAGATCATTTACCCATGTATGTACACAGCAAACTAGTATGTGTTGCCTGAAAGGGAACACATGGGGAACTGCACTGATTGTTGCAATGCATCCCCAGTTATTAGTATGTTTAATTAGAAGATCATACAGTAATATTAGTAGGTTTCATAAACTTAGAAGGGGGTGCGGTTGTGATGATCATGAAGGGACCTTGCACTTAAGAATTTGCCATTGTACTAATGCGCACAGCTGCAGAAGGCAGGCTGAAGGATCTCCTTGTGGGCCTGATGAAAATCAGTCACCCTCCCAATGCACCTAGTATATTAATTTATATTAAAAAACCCGTGGTGTGGTTACTCACCCCACACAATTGTTGGGTAGCTTGTCACCCACTGAAATCAGTGGACCTCCAAATGTTTGGCTATGTGGGTGTACAATATGAGAAATCTTACCCTCCAGCCCTTTCTTCTGTAACTATACATATACATACACATATACATATACATATACATAGTGTGTATGTGTGTGTGTGTGTGTGTGTGTGTGTGTATGAAATAAATGTAATCCGTAACAGAATTTGCTGCATTGAATAAAATAAACTGCCCTGGGATTATAAGAACCATGTGTAAACCCTGTTCTTCAAACCTCCAAATTCAGTGAAAGATCAGGTCCCCACTTTAGTGATGTGAATGTCCAGCAGTAACCCTTGAAAAGGGTATCTGAGGCCATTCACTCTTTCAACTCAGGATGTCTGCTTCCAGAAGCAGAACAAAAAGGATAATGCTGGAAAGCATTATTGCTATTTTTAAAGCTGCAAACTTTATAGCCAGTGGCTGGATTCCAGCTAAAGTTACTCAAGGTGAAGATACATCAGTGGGAGAAGTCACTTGCTGTGACCATCTTACAACCATCTTCTACAGAACCTGTAGCAAAATCCTATGCATGTTTACTTAGAAGTCTATCATAACCAAAGAAATGAGCATAGGAAAACAGCCTTTGGCTTCCTCTATATGGTCTGTTTACTGAGCACTCATCCTGATTTCATTGCCCAAAGCTTATGTGGTGTTTAGATTAAACCTCCTCTTTATGGAGCATTCATTTAGATTTGTTTGCAAAGAGTTTGTCCAGCAATGAGTGCTCATCCCAAATTTACGCCAGTTTGCATTGGGATGGGATTATGAGACTTCTCAGTAATCATTCACTCATTACACACTTTTTGGTGACGTTCCTGTAACTTTTCTAACTGCAAAAAGTCAATATTGAGTCCGAGGTGCCTTTAGTTGTGTCTCTGATGGCTCATCCACACTTCCATGTTTCATTGCCCTTGTCCCATGCTTTCTCGGCATAGGTCAGAGAGGTTTCTCTTCTGTCGCTTTCCCCAGGCAAACTTACTGTTTACCACTGAATCGGAATAAATGTCAATCTGCAAAAACTCGATGGACTTTGTTCTGATTCAGCGGTAAATTTCATGTTTCCCGAGGGGAAGCGACGGGGCAAATGAAAAAGCTAGAAAGCACAGAACAAGCAGAACAAATGTGGATGAGCCCTAACTTTTCTTTGACTTGGACCCAAGGGTTAGCTTATTAGCATGGATTAGTGCATCAGTCCCCAAACTCTGTCCCAGGAAAGACCTGCATATCTACAGTGAGATATTCAGTTAAATACAGTGGTACCTTGGGTTATGAACTTAATTCATTCCGGAGGTCCGTTCTTAACCCAAAACCGTTCTTAACATGAGGTACTCTTTCACTAATGGGGTCTCCTGCTGCCACCGCGCGACTTCCGCTTGCATCCTGGGGCAAAGTTCGCAACCAGGAGCATCTACTTCCGGGTTAGCGGAGCTCGTAACCCGAAGCATTGGTAAGGAGGACTGTACGTTACCTGAGGTTTCACTGTACTGTACTTCAATTTCATTCAGGGCAAGGTTATATTACCATTTCAGTCCAGGCTCTGGGCATCTTTTCCTCCACCCTTTGCTAAGCCTGAGGGAGCCAGTTTCTCCAGTAAAAGGTTGCCAGGAGTCATTCACCTCTTTTGGCTCAGGATATCTTAGCAGAACACAGCAACAATTGGAGCTGGATCTGCATGGAGAGCTCGTACACCCTGGACTCCACGGACAATGGAAAGGCTTTGCAGGAAGATAGTGGCAAATTTATAAACACCAAGCAGGGACAATCTGAAACTCTCAGTCAATTTAGCAGTCAAGAAGCCATTGATGGCAGGAAGAGAGATAAGGCTATTCTTGTGCAGGCCTTTTTCTGTTGGAACTGAAAGTGCTTTTTTCAAATCACGTTGCTGTAATTCCTGGAAGTTCCCAATTGAATTTTTTCCAAGAAAGAAATGCTAGACAATCCACATGGTGTGTCATTTATTTAGTGTGCTGCTTTCCATCAGAAGTGACCCCAAAACAGTTTGCATACAACAATAAAACACCACCAACAAAATACATAAAATACAATTAAAAATAGTAAGAAAATAATAACAATCTGTATAAGGGTGTAAAGAAGGGTGAAACTGAACTAGGTTTTGCCTCCAACACTTGAGAAACAGGTGAGCCTTCACCCTTTGAGGGAAGCCTGTTAGTATTATAAACATTAGTGTTGTAGTCAAGGGAATCCCACAGCTGGGGTGCTGCCACAGAAAAGGTCCTGTTCCACCAAAAAAAGTGCAAGTAAATAAATAGGTAGCACTCCGGCGGGAAGGTAAATGGCGTTTCTGTGCGCTGCTTTGGTGTTGGTGTTCAGCTGCACCAGAAGCGGCTTAGTCATGCTGGCCACATGACCTGGAAAAACTGTCTGAGTGGGAAAGTCAATTCACCTGACGTTGAATTGGGATGTGAATTTTTGGAGAGCTGTGTTCATGTTGAAAGCATAGTTGCAGCTCACGAAATATGATTGCTGGGTATCTGCTGATTTTGTCATTGTTTGTTATTTTGATTCATTTATTCTATACATTGAACTTTTGTGTATTTTACTTTTGTTTTAATATGTTGTCCATGACTTTGTGGGCCTTTGGACCAGAAAGCAGTAAATAAATAAACCATAGCATAACATGCACAAACGGATGTTACACAAACCACAATTTAAGAAGGAAATTGACAACCTTTGTGCCTGTTTTAGGGGCTTCCCATTGAGAGATCTGGTTGGCCACTGAGAGAACAGAGTGTTTGGCTTCCCCAACATGATGCCCTCCAGATGTTTGGGACTATAACTCCCATCAGCAGAAGCAGCCAGCATGTTGGGCGGAGGGGAGTTGACATCCAAAACATCTGGAGCCTACTGTAGAGACTTGGAGAAGATCCATATCGCACCTTTTAAGTACAACACTTAAGTACAAAGAATCCTGGGAGCTGTAGTTCCCTTCTACAGAGCTATCATTCCTAGCACCCTTAACAAACTACCTTGCCAGGATTCTTTGGGGGAAGTCACATGCTCTCGGTGTGTGTTGGATGTGCACAGATTTTAGTTACCGGTAATTCATATTCAGCTCCAGATGTTTCTGGACAGGCAAAGTCATGGTTCTGCAGGGGTTAAGTGGGCTGCAAGAACGTGAGGAAAACAAAGAAGCTGGCCTTAAGCAAGGAAGTGGGTCATGTCCTGCCTGAGGAGGAGTAGAGAGCCATGGGGAGTACAAGGGAGGCAGCTACCTTTCTGGTGGGGACAGTGGAAGGCGGTTGCTCCTGGGATTTGCAGCTCGAGGGCATTCTGCCTTTGGCAAGTATCAGAAAAGGATGGCAAGGATCCTGATTATGTTAGTGAGTCTGCTCAGCAGCTCATTGGCTTGCAGTGCTGAGCCAGCATCTTACAGCGACGTGGGTGTTGTCTTCCGAATGACGAAGCCAGCTGTACTAGTGCGTAAGTCGTCACAGCTCTCTCACTCTCTCCCGGTGTGTGTTTATAATATCAGTTACCTTTGCTCTTGCTGTCCCCAATCTGGTGCCGTCCAGATGTTTTGACCAATGACTCTCACTGGCCCTAGCCATCTCTGGAGGCACCGTGTTGGCATGCTGGTGCTGAATTGTGGGGTGAATTCAGTTCTGCTGATAGCACCCTTGTCCCTCACAGCTGTGATCACATTCTCTCTTGGCAGTCAATGAGAAAACTGCTCATGTCATACAGACAGCCTTCCAGCATGCAGACTACCCAGACATCAAGGGGGAGAAGTCTGTCCGGTTTCTTGGGAAGATTGCCTATGGATTGAAAAAGTAAGTGTGGCTCTACTTAAGCTCCCTTATTTATATCTCTCCCATCGCAAACCTGTTTAGCTCTGTTTTGCTGAGTTTCTCATTTTCCTAGTCTCAAGTTCGGTTCTCCACATAGCTGCATATGTATGCCATTAAACAAAAAAAGTCCTTATGATTATTTGTCAACATTTTAGTATGATTCTCTTAAAACAAACATTTTATACACACTTTTGCCTAGCATATATATTTTACAAATATTTTTTCCAAATACTGTATAATTTATTTATAGAAATGATTTAAATAATAGAATCATAGAATTGTAGATTTGGAAGGGACCCTGGGGTCATCTAGTCCAACCCCTGCAATGCTGGGATCTTAACTAGATCATACAATACATACTATCCAGCCTCTGCTTAGAAACATCCAAGGAAGGAGAGTTCACCACCTCTCATCGGAGTCTGTTCCACTGTCAAACAGCTCTTACTGTCAAAAAGTTCTTCCTGATGTTTAGTCAGTATCACTTTTCTTGTGACTTGAATCCATTGGTTTGTGTCCTGCCTTCCAGAACAGGAGAAAACAAGCTTGTTCCATCTTCCATGTGACAGCTCTTAAGATATTTGAAGATGGCTATCATATCTCCTCTGAGTCTCCTCTTTCCCAGGCTAAACATGCCCAGCTCCCTCAACCATTCCTCATGAGGCTAAGTTTCCAGACCCATGATCATCTTGGTCACCTCCTCTGCACATGTTCCAGCTTCTAATATCCTTCTTAAATTGTGGTGCCCAGACGTGGACGCAGTACTCCAGGTGTGGTGTGACCAAGACAGAATACCACTATTTTGGGGGTGGGGACAGAGCTATTTATAACAATTACAGTGGTACCTCAGGTTAAGTACTTAATTCGTTCTGGAGGTCTGTTCTGAACCTGAAACTGTTCTTAACCTGGAGCACCACTTTAGCTAATGGGGCCTCCCGCTGCTGCTGTGCCGCCAGAGCACGATTTCTGTTTTCATCCTGAAGCAAAGTTCTTAACCCAAGGTAATATTTCTCGGTTAGTGGAGTCTGTAACCTGAAGCATATGTAACCTGAAGCTTATGTAACCCGAGGAACCACTGTATATGTAAAATAATACCATGAACACCATTTAAAATGTTAAAATCAGAAATCAGCTCTTATGCATTTTATCATGCACTTTTATATTAAAATGCATTTTTTGTACGTTATTTTCACTAACGTTTTTGTGTTTGTGTTTGCATTTTTGCTCTCACTATTTGTTTGGAGAACTGTATTGCAAAATTCGTAAAACTGCAAATTCTGAAGGATGGGTCTGGTTTTGGTTTGCATCTTGTTTCAGAAAGTGCACATTTGGTAGATTTGCCTTTAAATATGAACTAGGTCCAATTTCTTTGCCAACCTTCACCTTGCCTTAAAATAGGGCTCTTAAAAAGTTGCTGCACCATATCCCAGGTCAGACTATTTGCCAGATAACGGTGCTGTATATTCCAACTGGCAGAAGCCCTCCAGTTCCTCAAGCAGAGGCCTACCCCATCTGCTCCTCGTTGGTCTTCAGCTACTAGGTTTGAGCCCATGCTTTGGATCACAACAGCAGCAGCACCTCATAGAAATGGATAGTAAAAAAAGAGAAAGAAGTGGGTCCCCAATCTCCTTCATGCACAAATACCTGGTAGCATTTTACTAGCTGCTGAAGGATGGGAATTGCTGCGAGATGGAAAACTGTTCAGGTCTGCCTTTACAAATTGGCTTGCTATGATTTGGGAGGTAGCTTTAACAGAATGTTTAACACAGCATGACATAATGGTAAGAGATCAAGCTACCACAAAACAAAACAAAATAACCTTTTGGTGCTACCTGGTTTTTGTTCATTTCCTATGCCAATAAATCTGCATTCCCAATTAAACCACCTGCAACACAACTACTGTACTCATATGGAGAGATTTTGTCTCTTTATTTTAGTACTGCATACTGAAAATATGTCTGTTATGTGGTTGAATGATGGTACTCCACATTTTGTTTGCCCTTAATATATGTTTACTGAAATTCAGTGCAACACATATGTTTTTTTAAAAAAAGGGAGAGAGAAAAGAAATGTGCCAAGTGTGAGCTGGGTGCTTTGCTGGAAGAGAAGGTGTAATAGTTTCAGCCCCACCTATCCACATTTTGACTTATCTGATTATTAATTTCTGGATTGAGCAGAGCAGCCTGTCCTGGAAGAGTGACATGGGGGGGGTGTCTCTAGGGAAGAGGAAGCTCACCAAATGCAGGAGGCAAACACTTGGAGGAATGTGATACTCGGAAGCAGAAGCGCTTCTTTGCTAGCTGGGGCTGATGGGAGCTGCAGTCGAAAACATCTGGAAGCTCAGGGAAGGCTGGTGCCAAAGGCTATGATAAGATGTGCAGGACTTTAGACCATGACTGTGTCACTTCCATATATGATGTGTTGTGCGTGACCCACAACTAAAGCTACCATGCAGGATTACACTAGCAATGGGAGGGCTTGGATGTGGTCAGTGAGTGCATCTGATCCCAAGGGGACCTGGGGGTGTCTATGTGCCTCTTCCAGTGAAAGAGCCCAGCCCGCTTCAATTGTACTAAGCCAGCCATTCTTTGCTTCCCTTTTGCAGCATCCATATTGGAGAACTGACGATAGAAAACACCACAGTTGACCTCAAGGAGGACGACGCCATCGACATCAGAATTCAGAATGTTTCTGCTTCCTTCCAAGGAACCCTCAGCTATGGCTACGTGGGTGGCTGGCTGTGAGTATTTCCAGAGAAGTCCGCACCTGCCAGTTTGGTCCTGTTGTGGGGGGAGGTGATGAGGGTGTGAAAATGGAAACATCAGCTTTGCATTTACCACACAACCCCCGACTGCATCACATCCGAACAGCACAACATTGGCTGGCACAGAGCCTAATGTGTGCAGCAGTGCATGTGCTCTGTTCCAAAAATGCCATCCTTCCTGGTTAATTCTACCTGTGTTCCACATGTTCCCAAAATATCACACTGACATTCTATCTGAGAGCACCTCTGCAGCAGATGTTGTTGTTTGGTGATTATCATTGTTAAAAATATTGTCACAGGGTGAAGCTCATCCATTCTATTGACTTCGAAATTGAGTCATCCATTGATCTGCAGATAAACGTTAAATTGTGTAAGTAGTTGCGGAATATCCTTGGCTATTGAGACTGGTTAGAACAAGGGCTTAATATACGCAAGAGGCAGCGGGTGGGTGTCTCCTTGAGATGAGATTCAGGGGGAGGGGTTAAGGAAAGCCAGTTTCCCCTGTGGTGTAAAGTCTGGTTTATTATCTCTGGTTTATTACCCCCTTCCTGGAAAACTGGGGAAAACTATTGGAAGGGAGTACCCACCTGACTCCTGGTTCCTAATAACTTGAGGCATTTGCTTCTCTATTGGACAGTGTCAGATGACGGGCGTGTGATAGTGGACACCTCGGACTGTTACCTGACTTTCCACAAGCTGACCCTGCATCTACAAGGAGACAAAGAGTATGCTTCATTATTTGAAATCCACACCAGGGTTTAGTAGTGTCTGACTTTCATTTAAGGACTCCCATATTCATCAGGCTAGAAACATAAGAAACTGTCTTATACTGAGCCAGAACATTGGTCCATCAAGCTCAGTGCTGTCCACATTGACCAGCAGCTCTCAAGGGTTCCAAGCAGAGTTCTCTCCCAGCCCTACCCTGGGGATTGAATCTGGGGCCTTCTGGTGTGCTCTATCACCAAGCTACAGTCTTACCTTGTGTAGTCTTATATAGCTGCTTTGCCACTATCAACCTCTCATTTTGCTGATCCATGAAATCAGAAGCCTAAAAGCCAAACTTCCCATAAGGCACACCATTGGCAGTTAGTTTCAATTAATAACCTGTGCAGAGGCGTGGGGATGTTGTGGACAATAGGAGAGGATATATTGATTAAATATTATCCTTTCTCACTCACGCTAGTGAGTCAGTAGCAGAGTACATTCCTCAGTATATTGCAGGAAGCTAGTTGGTGGATTCATTTGAATCTCTTTACTTAAGCAATCCAGTCTGGCTTGTCCAGATTGGGTTTATTCCTGACTTCTGGAGGCGGCGCGAACGGCAATGGCTGCCCTTTCCTAGCTGGGGAAGGGAAGCTCCGCCGAAAAAGGGTCTCCCGCTGCGGCGAAGCGGAGACCCATTCTGGAAAACCACAGGCAGCAGAAGCCTGTGGTCTTGGGATCCGGCGGGCGCCAGGAGCAGCCCCCAAAACGTTGAAGGAACCCCGTAAGGGGCTCCGGATCGCGGAGGGGGTTGCGGCGCTGTGGATCGTTCCGCAATCGGCGGAGTGAAGCCGCGTTGCTGCTGCCGGTGAGCGCTGACCTTTCTTCCTAAACTACAGATTCGGAAAACAACAACCCGTGAGTAAAAGGACTTTACAAAGTTTTGGGACTTAAAGTACTTAAAGTACTGAATTTGGCTGAAAGCGGAGTGACGAAAAATAGGAAGTCCGTCTTCCGCTGTCATTGAATCTCTAAGCAAAGAGCCGGAGGAGTGGAGGCAAAGAGTGAACTTTTAATCTAACTGATCTGGACACCAGTGGAAATTATTTTTAAGCAGAATAAGGACTTTAAGTAACTGATTATATGACTTTTATTTGGACTGTGATACCTTTCTTCTATTTGGATTACAATCTAAGCAAGAAATCCAGGTGCTGGAACTGCCTGAGCAACTGAGCAGTCAGCTTGCAGGGTTGGATACTTTGAACTTAAACTTTGAAACAATCTGAGGGAGTTTGAACTGGCTACTTTGAAGCATCTTTTGGAATACCAGTAAGCACTGTCTGAAACACTGTGGCTTTTTAAATACTAACTCTGCTAAAAGTTATCTTATTGAAGGTTCCCGGACATTAAATGGGATTATATTATTTTTATTGGAATTGTCTTCTTCCCTAAAGACATTTTAAGCTCCCCCTAGAGGATTTGGGATTAATAGCAGTGACATTGTTTTACTTTCCTTTTCCCGGCCTCCTGTGTGACTATTACCATCTGGGCCGTTGCTTTCTCATGGGAACAACTCAGCTTGACCTTGAATTTTAGATAACTCTGGAATGAGTGGCGCAAGAAAAAAGGGACCGAGAACCAGACAAACAACTCTAACCACAGTCTCCCAGGCACGCAGATCATCTGTGCCTACTGTGCTTACTTTGCCTACTCTGACTTCTGAGAAAGAAGCTGCTTCTCTGCCACGGGCAGAAACTGAGGAATTTCAATCGGAAGAGATGGCCTCAGGAGAAATTAGTTCTACTTTAGAGAAAATTCTTGAAAAACTGGAATCTTTGGATAAAAAAGTTGATCAGCAAACAGCTAAAATTGATCATAATACTGAATGTTTAAATAGACTAACTGGACAAGTTGCACAGAATGTGCAAGCAATTGGAGAACTGAAGGAGACTGCAGGTGAAAATCGGAAATTGGCTGAAGATACCAGCCAAAGATTGGGAAATTTAGAGAAAGAGGTAAGACCACTCAGCAAACAAGTAGGTGAACATCAGACCTATCTTTCTATGATAGAACTACAGAATAGACAGACCAATTTAAGGATAAGGTCGGTACCAGAGGTGGAAGAAGGTAACCTAGCTGAGTTCCTGACTAAAGAATTTTCCAAGTTTTGGAACTTAGAGGAAAAAGATTTTAAAATCATATCAGCCTTCAGACTTGGAAGACTTATAAAGAGAGAGAAGCCCAGAGACTGTTTAATAATACTGAGATCAAAGGAGGAAAGGGACAAGATTTTGGGATTACATTACGGAAAGTCACTGGATATTTTGGACAAAAGAATTGAAATTTTCAAGGATATTCCTAAACAACTGTTGGACCTTAGATCTGACTACTTGGAACTAGCAAGATTGTTAAGGAGCAACGCAATTATCTTCAGGTGGGATTTTCCTCAAGGATTATCTTTTACTTTTAGAGGGAAGAAGATTAAAATCAGATCACTGGAAGATAGAGACAAATTTCTGACTGCGCACGGAGAGGACCTCCAAAAAGGACTTGAATTACCCTCGGGGCCTGCAGTACCAGGGGTGCCTGCACCCTCGGATCCTGAAGACCCAGCGAACAAGGTACCACCCCTAGAAAAATAACCAGATTTACCCAGGATGTCTCTGCAACTTTTGAGTTGGAATATAAATGGCTGTAACATTCCGGAAAAAAGAAGGAAAATTTTTCATATATTGAAAAAGGAACAACTGGACATTATTTGCTTACAAGAAACACATGTGACTAGGCTCCACAGGAAAGTACTAATAAACAAAAGACTTGGTCAGGAATTTATATCTTCAGACAAAGTAAAGAAGAGAGGCGTGGTGATATATGCAAAAGAGAGCCTGTCACCTAAATTTTTATTTAAAGATGAACATGGAATAATTTTGGCAATCGAAATACAACATCAAGGAGAAAAGATTTTGATATTAGGAATTTATGCACCAAATGAAGGGAAGTCGGAATTTTTCAAGAAGTTGCATGAGACTATGCTGGAATATCTGGATTATGACAACATCATCATGATGGGAGACATGAATGGGGTCGTATCAACCAACATGGATAAGTCACAAAGCCAGAATATTACAAAAGATGGCAGACTACCAAAGACCTTTTTTGAACTGACTGACAATATGGACTGGATTGATATCTGGAGAACGAAGAACCCCTTGAGAAAAGAAGGAACATTCTTCTCTGAAGCTCAGCTGACTTGGACAAGAATCGACCAAATATGGATAACTAGAGGTCTGGCACCCAAGGTCAGAAAGGTGGAAATCTGCCCAAAAACCTGCTCCGACCATAATGCACTGAAAATGGATATGATACTATTACCAACTGGCTCCTTTAGATGGAAGATGAATGACAATTTGTTCAGAGATCAGGAGATTATTAAGAAGGCCCAGAAAGCATTGAAGGACTATTTTGAGATAAATATGAACACTACGGTGGAAAAAAGAATTATTTGGGATGCAAGTAAAGCTGTGATGAGGGGGTTCTTGATACAACAGAATGCTGCAAGGAAGAGGACACAAAATAACAGAAAAGATAAGATTTTGGAGAAAACAAAAGAATTAGAGAAGAAGCTAAGATCAAACCCGAAGTCCCTGCCGATCTTGAGAGAAATCAAACTCTATCAAGCACAATATTCTAAACTGATAAATCAGGAAATAGAGTGGAAGATTAAATTAATGAAACAAAAAACCTTTGAATCGGCAAACAAATGTGGGAAACTGCTAGCTTGGCAGTTGAAGAAGAGACAAAAATTGAATACAGTTACAAATTTGGAAATTGAAGGAAGAAACATTCAGAACCCCATGGAGATTAGAAAGTGTTTCCAGAAATACTTCAAAAAATTATATACCCAAGGGCCGCAGAATGAGGTCGAGATTAAACAATTTTTGGAGAAAAATGGACTTAAAAAGTTGTCACAAGAAAATAGATCTCTCCTGAACAGTAAAATAACATGTCAAGAAATTGAACAAGCCATTCAAAACATGAAACTGGGCAAATCTCCAGGGCCAGACGGGCTAACCTCCAAGTATTATAAGATATTAAAAGACCATTTGATACAACCACTGATGGAGGTTAGCAATGAAATTATGGAGGGGAGGAGGGCGCCGGAATCGTGGAAGGAAGCTTTCATCACATTGATACCAAAATCGGAAGCTGAAAAGACACAACTTAAGAACTACCGTCCCATCTCCCTTTTAAATGTGGATTACAAAATATTTGCAGATGTTTTGGCAAGTAGACTTAAAAAAGTTTTAAACGAAGTAATTCATAAAGACCAGGCAGGCTTTCTCCCAGGTAGACATATGTTTGCTAATACAAGGAACATTATTGACATCTTGGAACTTTTGCAAACTGATATAAACACAAAAGCAGTCCTAATCTTTATAGATGCGGAGAAGGCCTTGATAATATCTCTTGGAAATTTATGAAGGGAAATTTAAAAGAAATGGGAGTGGGTCGGGGTTTTGAGAATGGGATTGATGCAATATATTCAGAACAAAAGGCTAAACTGATAGTAAACAATGTGGTTACTGAAGAGTTTAAAATTGAAAAAGGAACACGACAAGGCTGCCCGATTTCCCCTTTGTTATTTATATCAGTTCTGGAGGTGCTCTTGAATATGATTAGAGGGGACCGGTTGGTGGAAGGGATTCAGGTCGGAGAGAAACAATATAAACTTAAAGCTTTTGCAGATGACCTAGTTCTGACCCTGCAGGAGCCAGAATCTAGTACAAAAAGAGTATTACAACTGATCCAAGATTTTGGTCGGGTGGCGGGATTTAAACTAAATAAACAGAAAACTAAGGTGTTGGGGAAAAACCTGACAGATGCAGAGTCGGAACAGTTTCAGAGAGAAACAGAACTAACTGTGGTTAAAAAAGTAAAGTACCTAGGGGTAAACATAACAGCAAAAAATCTGAGTCTATTTAAGGATAACTATGAAAAATGTTGGTTTGAAATTAAGAGAGATTTGGATAGTTGGACAAAATTGAAGCTTTCTTTGTTAGGCCGAATTGCTGCTGTTAAGATGAATGTATTGCCAAAGATGTTGTTTTTGTTTCAAACATTGCAGATTGTGGATAAGACAGAGTGCTTCCGGAAGTGGCAGAGAGATATATCTAAATTTGTCTGGCAGGGCAAAAAGCCCAGAATTAAGTTTAAGATACTAACTGATGCGAAAGAAAGAGGGGGCTTTGCCCTGCCGGACCTAAAGTTGTACTATGAAGCCGCAGCCTTTTGCTGGCTAAAAGACTGGCTACTTCTTGAAGACACTGACGTATTGGATTTGGAAGGGTTTAACAATGCTTTTGGTTGGCATGCATAC
The DNA here is from genome assembly GCF_951804945.1 of Podarcis cretensis. NCBI lineage: Eukaryota > Metazoa > Chordata > Lepidosauria > Squamata > Lacertidae > Podarcis > Podarcis cretensis. The sequence goes on from NC_137177.1 coordinate 37,584,340, forward strand.
CTATGGTACGATAAGGTTAAGATCAATAAGGTCTTCAAGAACCATATTGTCAGAAAAGCAGTTTTTAATGTCTGGACAAAATACAAAGACTTATTGGAAAACAAAACTCCGAGGTGGCTTTCACCTCTGGAAGCTAAGGCCCGAAAAAGACCCAATATGGAGGCCAAATGGCCAAAATATTGGGAAATATTAGAAAAAGACGGAGACAATTGGAAATTGCAGAGTTTGGAGAAAATGAAGGATAAAGTGCGAGACTGGTTACATTACGCTCAGATTAAAGAAGTTTTTAAAAATGATAAAAAGGTAGGGTTCCAGGTGGAGAAATCGAAGTTGGAAACAGAATTGTTAGAACCAAAAACTAAGGTATTATCAAGAATGTATAACTTGCTGCTGAAATGGAATACACAAGACGAAATGGTTAAATCGGTTATGATAAAGTAGGCTCAGGATATTGGGCATAATATCATGTTTGAGGACTGGGAAAGGTTGTGGACCACTGGGCTGAACTTCACTGCATGTAATGCTTTGAAGGAAAATGTAATGAAAATGATATATAGATGGTACATGACCCCAGTTAAACTTGCCAAAATATACCATTTGTCTGATAACAAATGTTGGAAATGTAAAGAACATGAAGGAACATTCTTTCACCTCTGGTGGACTTGCCCTAGAGTGAAGGCCTTCTGGGAAATGATATATAATGAGTTGAAAAAGGTATTTAAGTATACCTTCACTAAGAAACCAGAGGCCTTCCTTCTGGGCATTGTCGGCCAGAAGGTGTTAAAGAAGGACCGAACATTTTTTATGTATGCAACAACGGCAGCAAGGATACTTATCGCTAAGAGTTGGAAAACTCAAGATCTACCCACACTGGAAGAGTGGCAGATGCAGCTGATGGACTATATGCAACTGGCCGAGATGACTGGTAGAATTCGAGACCTGGGAGAAGAGAGGGTTGAAGAAGACTGGAAGAAATTCAAGATTTATTTACAAAAGTATTGTAATTTGGTCGAATGCTAAGAAGGATGCTAGATCATAAATAATTGCCTACCATTGAATTAGATTTGAATTTGACGATAAGTGAGATTGAGGAAAACATAAAACTTTTGGAGATTAGATTAAATTAATTGAACAAGATTTAAGAATATAAATAAGATGATAAATTGCTGGAAAAAATTTACAATGATGTAAGTGGGAGTGGGAGACGTGAGGGAGTCCAAAGAAGTTTTGAAAAATGTGTTATGATATATGTTATATTGTTTATTATTTTTGCATTTTGTATTTAAAAAAATCTCAATAAATATTTATTAAAAAAAAAAAAAAACAGATTGGGTTTATTCCTGGTAAATCCCCTGTGTTCCGCTTTAAAAGAATAAAGACACAACACTCTTTTCTTAAAAATAATGATAAGAAGTTTACTTACATTCAGTTCACAGTAGGTTCCCTGAAGGTTGACTTTAACTTGAAGTTACAGAAGAGAGTTTGAGTTCATCCCATATGGGAATGAACCCATGCGCTGCTGGCTGAGAGCCAGCACAGAGCAAAATAGCATCAGTATCAGAAGAGAGCAGCAAAAGAGGAAGGTGGCTGCGTGACTGGCCCTTTTACAGGGTCACGACCATCTACCTGGTCACATGCAGGGGCGGGGGGATGCTCCAGACAGGTGTGACAGGAAGTCCTCCTGGCTGGAGTAACATCCCCCTGTGTGTCCACTCTGGGCAAACAGGAAATGTTATATTTGACTGCTACAGTGATGCCACATCCCACAAGAAGGGCATTTTCTTCATGATCCTGTTGCATGGGAAGGGGAGGTTTCACACTTACAGGCTGGTCCTGACTGAAATTCTGCCTCAGAATTGAGGGTTCCACATCTGCTGCTTGAAAACAAAAACAGAGAGACATTCTAATTTTTTTGTGTTTAGCAGTACCTCAAGTCTGGCCTTGAGCATCTTTTAAGATAAACCTTATTAAGAAGGACAGCCCAATACATTTTTCTGCCCAGAGCAAAGTACAAGATGGCAGCCCCTCCCAATCCCACACCCAGAAGTCCACTAGACTGACAGCTGAATCTGACCTCAACACTACTGATGGGCCTGCATACACCACCACACCTGAGGCAGCAGGCTAGTTAAGTGGGGCAGGCCAGGTTGTGACTGATGGGCAGTGGAATGGTATGGCTTATGAGGAACAGTCAAGAGTCTGCCACCCCAGCCCCACAGCTTCTGTTATCTGAGGCAGGCGCCTCACTTTGCCTAATGGTAGAGCAGGCAGTGCTCTGCAAGGCTTACTTGCTTGCCCTGACTTCCAATCTCCAGGGTGAATTAGACTTTGGAAGCTTTAAGATGAAAGGTGCTCTTGATAGTTAGCATTTTGATCATCTTTGCATTTGGATTTTATGTTTAGATTTTCTCTTTATGTTGTAGCTCACTTATAGCCCATTAGATAGTGTAGGACAAAAAAATCCAAATCTAAATGTGTTGTAATAATGAACTTCTTGAGCTCACATCCAGTCTTTCTCCATGCAGCCCAGGATGGCTAAAACAGCTTTTTACAAACTTCATCTCGTTTACCTTGAAGCTCGTTCTCAAAAACCAGGTAAGAGACATGATGGAAAGGTAATTGACACAGGGCTGATGTCTGTTAAATGTCATGCATGCTGGGCAATTGATTAATCAGGCTGCACTTTGGCAAATGAAGATATGGAAAGACCTAATTTACATGAGCTTAATGAAACAATCATTTATCTGGCTTTCCTTTTAAAAAGTGACTCAGGATTTAGCTGTCAAGTCCTTGGGAAACAACAACAAAAGTGCTGTTTCCTTGCAGACTGCAATCTCTGCCTCAATCTCCTTTTAAACTAGGGGCGTATTTCCAGGTGATTTTCACAAAAATATGCATTTTGCCCTAGCATTGCATTTTTTGTACACATTGATTGGAGAACTGCATTGCAAAGTCTTGAGAAGTGTGAATTTTGGAGGCTGTTTGTGTTTCATTTTGCATGTTGTTTTGGAAAGCGTGAATTCATAAATTTGTGTTTAGATGTGAACTGAATTTAATTCTTCCTCTGTCCCAACTCACACAATACTATTCAATGGTGCTGCTTCACACATCCATCTGTCAGTCATCTAGGAAACTGCCTTATACTGAGCTAGACCATCTAGTTTAGTATCTAGCTTAGTACTACTTACACTGACTGGCAGCAGCTCTCCAGGATTTCAGATAGGGGTCTCTCCCAGCCCTAGCAAGAGATGCCAGAGACTGTACCTGGGATCATCTGCTTGTTGCTCCAATAATGAGCTACAGCCTTTCCCCAAACATGTGTTTGAACATCTCTTTTCCTCTTTTACAGGTGTGTAAAGAAATTAACTATATTTCTCAGCTACTGGCAGATTATGTGCATGAGACGTCAGGTAAATCTCCGACCACTTTTGTTGCTGTTCCATTTCTAAAAATTCTTATTAAAAGCTCTTACTCCTCCATTTATATAACAGTCTCACATGGTCTATATAGTGTGCTGCTATAGTCTTCAGGGCTACACTTCAGTCCACACACTTTGCATCTGCACCCAACTGGATTTCAAATGTCCTTAGCTAGAAACTAGAAACAAGTAAAGTAGCAGGGTTGGCTGGGACAGATCCTGCTGCCTGCCGAATCTCCCTGGAGTCCTAATTTTAAGGCCCACTGGCCATGTGAGGGATGGAGTATTCTATTCTAAAAGACTTGTGGGAGTATCCTGCAGGGGATAAGATGCATTTGGGTCATGCTTTGCTTGAACACGAGGAAATGCCCTCACCAAAAACAACCCCATGGCTCCAAAACATGGCCAAAAGCATAACGTTTAGGTCAAAATGACCAGGGGATGGAGCAACTTCCCTAGGAAGGAATGTTGCAGCATTTGGGACTTTTTAATTTAGAGAAGAGGCAACATGATAGAAGTTTATGAAATTATGTATGACATGGGAAAAGTGGCTAGGGAAAAGTTTTTCTCCCTATCTCATAACACTGGAATTTGGGGGCATCAAATGCAGCTGATTCAGGACAGATAAAAGGAAGACTTCTTCATGCAGCTCAGCATAGTTAAACTGTGGAATTTGCTCCTTCAGGAGGCAGTGATAGCAACCAACTTGGATGACTTTAAAAGAGGATTAGACAAATTCATGGAGGAAGAGGCTATCAATGGCTTCTAGTTAAGATGGCTGTGCTCTGGCTCCACAGCTTTCAAATTTCAGTTGCTGGAAACCACAGGAGGAGTGGAGAGGGCTCTTGTGCTTGGGACCTGCTTGCGGGTTTCCAACAGGCATCTGGTTGGCCACTGTGAGAACAGGATGCTGGACTAGAAGGGCCATGGCTCTAACTTAGTAGGCTCCTCAACATGTTCTAAAAGCACACTCTTTAATTTTCTGGTAGCCAACTTCCTTAAAGATGGGGATATCGGAGTAGATATTTCTGTGACCACATCTCCGGCAATCAAAGCAAATTACATAGAATCGTACCACAAGGTAAGACAATTCCCACAAAATAAACTTCCGTGTGTGAAGGAAAGGGCAATTGTTGATGACGCAAACCCTGCCTCTTTATAGTTGCTGCAGGTGAGAGCCAGGTCACCTCCACACAATGGCTTCCCTCAAGAACCCCGAGAAGAGTAGTTAAGAGTGCTGGGAAGTGTAGTTCTGAGGGATAAAATGACAGTTCCCATAAAAGTAGGTGAAGCAATGTACAGTGGTACCTCAGGTTACAAACGCTTCAGGTTACATACACTTCAGGTTACAGACTCCGCTAACCCAGAAATAGTACCTCGGATTAAGAACTTTGCTTTAGGATGAGAACACAAATCGTGCAGCGGTGGCGCAGCAGCAGCAGGAGGCCCCATTAGATAAAGTGGTGCTTCAGGTTAAGAACAGTTTCAGGTTAAGAACAGACCTCTGGAACGAATTAAGTACTTAACCCGAGGTACCACTGTATATCAGAGGTTTCTACACATACACCTCTCTGCCCTCCATCGAGGCAAGCAAGAGGGAGGATTGCAGCGGAAAGGCACATCCTGGCGAGGCAGAAGTCCTGGAGGAGAGCCAGTGAGGGTGTGGCTTAGCAGAGACCTCCCCACCAGGCCAGACAGAGAAGCCTAGAGGGCCACATTTGTCCTCTAGGACTGTGATACCCACCAGTGGTCTAATATGCCTATAGCTTTCTTCTCAGTCACAAAAATACAGGAGTTCCATGCAATTCCTGTGGAAGGTGGATGATTCCATCCTACGATTCTGAACTCATCATTCTCCCAGTGCCCTTCTGTGCACAATGTCCCATTCAGCAGAAGTCTTGGTGTTTCTACCAACCAGGGCTGGCCCACCCATGGGACCAGGTGAGTCAACTGCCTCGGGTGGCAGGGTCCATAGGGGCAGCAGATACTGATCTAGATATTTCTTTCCCTCTTGTTCCTGGTGTTGATACTCAACTCAACTCACCCCTTCTTCCCTGGCCAGGGGGAAGACCATTTTGTGGTTTGCCTCAGGTGCCAAAATATATTGGGCTGGTCCTGTCACCAACCAATATGACAACAACAGCAAAGTTTCTTTAAAACAAACATACTTATTATGACGCAAACTTTTCCGGACTATTGTCTGCTACTTCATCACTTGCAGGAGGCATCATCCCTGGGGCCTCTAACTACATGGGATGTTAATGAGGTGATTAGCGATCATGCTATGTGATTTTTCTAAATTAAATACCAGGTGAAGAGGGAACAGTTGTTGCCGAGATTGCCCACAGGCTGTGATGAAAGGGAGGGTTTGTACTTTGTGTATGCTTAATTTCAGTTTGCGTTTACTTCTGCTGTTTTTCTTTATATTTTTGTTCTTGCGTGGTATTGAAGTGTCTTGTTTAAAAAATTTTAAACACAAGCAAATGTGTTGGATGCATTTTCCTACAAGGAGATTGTTGGTCCCTCTAGACATTGAGGTGTTTATGTGTGACTCCCACATTTCAATAACCCTTTCGCACTTACAAATGTTTTTTGGGGAATACCAATTCAGTGCCTGTCCCATCACTTTCTGCTGAAATCACAAAACTTTTCGTACTGCAAATGTTGTGGGTTGTGTGTGTGTGTCCCGTTTTTGTTGCTCTATAGCACTGGAGTCACCCTTCCAGATGTCAATGATGCTGTTACACTGGGGAAGTATCGCAGAAGACCGAATACAGCAAAATGATGTGTGGAGGGTCCAGAATGAATCCACTGCTAATGCACTACAATGAATCCACTGCTAATGCACTACTGTTGTGTCAGTGAAATGTTGCAGAGAACCTCCAGTCTGGAGGAGCCCTGCCTCTCTGCAAGAAGCAGCCCCCTGTCCTCAGAGGTACACAAGGAACATCTGCAGTTCATAAAGCCACTCACATTTTCTTCTCTTGAAAGGGCCTCGTCGTGTACCAGAACCATTCAGGCATCTTCCATGACTCTGCCTTCACACCGTCTCTGCTGACTGATTCCAAAATGGTCTATTTCTGGTATTCAGACCAAATCCTCAATTCTGTGGCCTTGGCAGCTTTTCTAGATAAGCGCCTGGAGTTAACACTCACAGGGGAAAAATTAAAGGTAATTTTTGCAGGTGGCCATTTGACTTGGCTTCACTTGTGGGGTTTGGATGGCAAGGCGTGGTCATCTGCTGCTAGCCAGAAGCACCAGTTTCACCCAGTTGGTTGGGCCTGTGAGCTTCGTACATTTTACTTCTTCATCTTTTGCGTCTTTTTTTAAAGGAAATGTTTGAAATTGAAGAGCTGAAAACTCAACAGGAGATTGTGCAAAAGGTAACTTTTGACCAAATCCCAACCTATCATTTGACGAGTAGGTAGCACATGGTATTGCCTGGATATTGCCTGAACTATTTTCAAGTCTGATTCTGATTCTGATTCTGATTCTTCTTCTTCTTCTTCTTCTTCTTCTTCTTCTTCTTCTTCTTCTTCTCCTTCTTCTTAAAATCAAGCTCTGTTGCTTCGCATTAGCAGCCACACTATGTCTGTCTTTATGCCCCCCAGATTGTTCGGGGTGCCTCCTACAACGACTCCCTGGCTAAGGTGTGGAGCCTTGACCCTCCTCAGATTATCCTCCAGCCCGAAGGAACCATTGTGAAGTCATCTGTGGCTGTGGAACTCATTGTTCCTCTGCAAGGCGAAGGTCCCCCCTCTGTAGCTTTGTATTTCGAAAAGGTAAGTGAATTTGCAGTTTGCATTTTGGAGACAGGAGCCAAAGGCCCACTGGTCACAAATCAGCCACCATTTGCAAGCGCATGTGATGTGGAACAAAGCAGGCATCATGGAACATAGGAAGCTGCCTTATCCAGAGCCAAAGCCTTGGTCTGTCCAGCTCAGTATTGTCCACACTGGTTAGCTGGGGCTCTTTGGGGTTTCTGGAAAAATCTCCTTCAGTCTTACTTGGAGGTGCTGTAAATTGAATCTGGGACTTTCTGGGTGCAAAGCAGATGCTCTTGCATGGAGCTATGGCCTTACAATTCTGTTAGGATGCAGGTGGGCTCAGAGAATCAGGAAGAGAGCACTGCTGGATCAGTCAGCTCAGGAGCTCTGCCATAAAGAGAACATCTCACCTGGGAGAGGGACAGTGGGAAAGGTGTCCCTGTGAATTCTCATTGATTTCTCAGCTGCTTTCAACTTTTATTACTCCAGCATGTAATTAAAAACCCTAAATTCTTCAATAAATGAGCTGTTGGATTGTCTGACGTGTTCTAACTTAATAGGTCAGTTTTTAAATATCTCCTGTAAATCTGTAATCATCCATTCATCAAGAGACGTGATTTATTTCCTGTCCCACACACAGTTCTTATTAATAAACATAAGAGCAGCTATTAATAAATTTACCATCATTTCTCTGTCCTCTTATAAAGCAATTTCTTTAATGGAACCAAAGTAACTAATAAAGTCATGATTTCTAATGCATTCTATGTTTTTTTAAATGCACTCACAAACCTTTCCGTTCTGCCTTTCCCTCCCTGCAGGAAGTCACTGTCACAGTCCAAGCTTCGTATATGCAAAAAAACCTATACCTGCATCACTCCGAGGCCATGTACGTATTGCGCTTCCATTGTGCAGAGAGAGGATGGGGGCTTCCAGGTGGTCACTGTTTTGAGGTGGGATTCAATCACATACTGGCAACCTCAGGTGCCACAATTAAAGTTGGTTTTGGCACCCCCAAAAGCAGACTTTTTGTGATGAGAGAAGTGCCAGGGAAATGCCCTGGGAAGCCTGGAATAACAACTGCTTGGCACAAGGATGCTGAATAAACAAGCCACCTGGAAGCATCCGAGATCCACACCATGCATTTAAAGTATACCCAATGCACATTTAAAACATGTGACGCCCCCCCCCCCCAATCCTGCGAACTGTGGTTTGTTAAGGGTACTGGGAACTGTGGGTCCAGGGCTACTGTAGTTCTCTGGATTCTTTGGGAAAGTCATGTGCTTTAAATGAATGGGTGTGGCTTTGCCACTAGAATTCCTGGGTATGCAAAAAGGGCTGGGAAAGGTGCCTGCTCACAATTGCTTACACACTTGGCTTCTTATTTCCCTACAGGATAGAAATCAAAAAGCTTAAACGTGCCGCGGATATAGCTGTGGTGAGTATCCAGCATTCATGCTTCTGTGCTTAAAGTGTTGAGCTGAAACTAATCTCCCCCCTCCCACAAAGCTAATTTTTGCTCCACAAATTTCCTGTCAAATATTCTCTGGATGTACCAGTAAATCTATCAACCAAAGATGTTGCAGTAGCATCAGTACTAAGATAAATACCGAAAGAGTATCCAACCTGGCAGGGTTGTTGTGAGAATTGCTGAAAGAATATATGGGAAGGGTTTTAGCATTTCAAAGCAAAGCACATGCCAAGTGTCACAATTCTTCTGCCTTCTGCTGCTGGGAAAATTGGACAGGGGTTCACTCAAGATAAGCCCAGCTTGGCACCATAAAACAGTCTTCTGCTTTAACAACCAAATTTGTCCAGGGATTGAAGCATTGGGAGGTTTTTGCATCCCCCATAGCACAAAGCCTTTTGCAGAAGCACAAATCATATTTTGTTTCAGTTACTGTATTATGTTTTGTTTGTATAATTAACAGAAAACTTCATTAAGGATATGCTTATACCTATATTTTAAAAAGCATAGAGTTGCACTGTCCACTATCTATCTACAATCAATTGTTGATCCGCCCTTCCCCAATCTGTACCCAAAATATTTTGGGGTACAGCTTCCTTCAGCCTCAGGAAGCATGTTGTAAAATGCATGTTGTACATCAACGGCAGGGGTAGAAATAATGAACTAGTAATAACAATAAAGACTTCTGCAATTAATGACTTTGCTTGCAATGTTTTAATTTCAGAATGATGAAACTCTAAAGCACATTTTGGAGAAAATCGTCTCAGTTGCCGGGATCCCAGAAGTGGTATCAAGTGAGTTGATTTTCTACGTGTCAGTGTAGCAGCTCTGAGTCCTGAGTGGGAGGAAAGCAAATCAAGTGTGTTGGTGAGGGAATTCACTTCAGTGGAGCTTGGCTCAGAAATGACTTCCCAGGGCTCTTTTTAAAAAACCCCAAGTTGCAGGCCTTTGAGCCAACAACATACCCCTGTTGCTGGGTTTCTGAGATCTCCTGCGTGAACACAGATGGCTTCTCCACACTTCCTCTTGTCTTGTTGCTTTCCCCTGGGGGAAACTGCTCTTTAGTGCTCAATCAAAGCAAATGGTAATTTGGGTTTTCTCCGGATGGATGTTTGCTCTGATTTAACACTAAAGAGCAGGTTTTCCCTGGGAAAGAGGGGCAGGCTCTTCTCATGGCCTATCTGGCGATGTCAGGGACTGAATCTAGAACCTTGTGCACACAAAGTACTGGTATGTGCCCTTCCCCCAGTGACAGACCTACATTTGTGGGTCCCTGAAGCTTGACCTGTTACCAGCAGTGAGGTCTAGGAAACTATTGTTCTCTTCTTTGGTAGGGTTGTTTACCACAACCTCTTCAACATCTGTGCTACTGACTCTCAAACTTTGGGATTGTTGAAATATATACAACAACAAAAACAATCCATTTGAGTCATGTGACTCAAATTGTGTCTTCCAGACCCATTTTATTTTTATATATATATATATATATATATATATATATATATATATATATATATATATATCAATGTGGTCTAAAGTCACTTCTGGGAGGCCCCCTGAAGATTAAGTTTACTTAGTTTCATAGTAGATCCCTGCCTTCCACTCAGTTATGACCCTGAAAACAGATGAAGCTTCCTTATACAGTGTCAGATCAACTGGCCCATCTAGCTCAGAACTGTCCACAATGACTTGCAGCAGCTCTCCACAGTTTCAGGAACAGAGTCTTTCCCAGCCCTACCAGGAGATGCCAGGGATTGAACCCGGAGCCTTCTGCATGCCAAGCAGAGGCTCTACCTCTGAGCTATAGCCTTCCCCAAGAGGGACTCCGCTACTGTAAAACCGGATGGTGGTGGTGGTAATTCCATTTCTTGCCCACCTTTCACCATGAGATCCTAGGGCAGCAATTTAAAAATACAATCTTAAAATTAATTTATTTTATAACAAATTACAATAAAAAGACAGGGTGGGGCCTAAATTATATACATCTCAGCAGAGCATGACTTTTTGCCTCATTATGTTGCACAAGCTTCATGGGAGGCAGGTGCAATGTAATAAATGTTAGCATCAGTCCCATAAAACTTCCCTGCCCAAAACCACCACCACTACTTACTTACCCATTGCTGCAAACCACGGTTATTACTGTGACATCAGACAAATCTGGTTCAATTTGGTTTCACAGGATTTGAGAGGAACATAAGTTCCCTGTTGAGCAGCAAAGGACTCAACCATTTCGACATCATTGATCCTGAGATAGTAACCAAAAAGGCAAGTACAGTTTGATGTATTGGGGCTTATATATCACCCAGCACTATGTCAGTGACCAAACAGCAAAAATATTTTGTGCTTGGCCCTTCCATAGCAGTGGAAAATCCAGGGCACCCATAAAAGGGTTGATTTTATATAGAAGACAGATTCCTGAGCCAATAGTACAGCAGGGTACAGAACCAAGCACACTGGCTGTACCAGATTCATAGTCGAAGTGTGTCAAAAGTGTCTTGGCCCATTATACCTGAAGGAGCGTCTCCACCTCCATCATTCAGCCTGGACACTGAGGTCCAGCTCCGAGGGCCTTCTGGCGGTTCCCTCACTGCGAGAAGTGGGGTTACAGGGAACCAGGCAGAGGGCCTTCTCAATAGTGGCACCTGCCTTGTGGAACGCCCTCCCTTCAGATGTGAAGGAAATAAGCAGCTATCTGACTTTTAGAAGACATCTGAAGACAGCCCTGTTTAGGGAAGTTTTTAATGTTTGATGTTTTCTTGTGTGTTTAATATTCTGTTGGGAGTCGCTCAGAGATGGGTGGGGTATAAATGATTTGTTGTTGTTCTTGTTATGATATGTCCTGGGCTGCATGTGTCAACTGTAGGGCCGGCCCTGGATGTTTTGCCATTAGAGGCAGAACAAAAATTGCTGCCCCTGCCTCCTCCGCTGCACACCCATTGCCATGTGCCCAGCTGCCCCACACCCACGGTTATTTGCGCACATGCCCCCAGGCCCACAGCACAGGAAAGAGCAGGAGGCTGATAAGCACAGCAGGTGATAAGCAACACACTCCTTGGAGACTGGATCTGCTGCCCCTCCCAGCCATCCAAAGCCTGCCCCCCTGAGGCAGCTGCCTCACCTTGCCTCATGGGGTGGCCGGCCCTGGCCAACTGGCTTAGAAATGTTTCTTTGGTGCTTCTGCACTACACTGAGTTTGACACTTTTGATGTCCACAGCATTCCCTGCCTGAAAACTGGGCTGGATGTGTCTGTTGTTCTATCAGTTGTTGTCCTGTCTGCAGGCAAAGGTGTGTCCTACCACCCTGTGCATTTTCCATTGCAATTCAGTTTGCCCACTTCATCCTGCACTTTTCCCCCCCACCTAGGGACACTTAATTCTCCAGATGGACTTTGGCTTCCCACACCATTTGCTTGTAGAGTTTCTGAAGACTACTTTGTAGAAGGAAGAGGAGAAAGAAAAATAAAGGTGATCCAGGTGTATGAGCAATCTGGATGCCCAAGAGAGCTGGTGATCCATTTATTTCCATCTCCTTCCCTGTGATCCCAGATGGATTTCCTGCCAGGACTGAGGCTCTGTCTGCGAGTTTTCTCCTTGACTGTCTCCTGCAGGATAAACTCTCTTGGAAAAGCTCTGGGAATCCCTGGCTCTTAGTGTGACAAGAAGCTGAGTCGCCACAGCTGGAGCACAGTGCCTCAAAAAGGGATTGACACCCTCCCTACAGTGTTTAGCCCATCTATAGTGGATGTGTGATGGCTTTGATCAGCTTTCTCCAACCAGGAAAACAGCTGCCACAGGGGGAAAGCATGAGCCTGGCTTGCTGGCTTCCATTTTCATGACGCCCCCAAACCCCATTTGAGAGTCAGTTTATGTGCATTGCTTAACTGCCACAATGACAACAAGCTTTAGGAAATGGCCTCAAGAATCTTCTCACTATGCAGCTAAGTGTCTTGCTCTCTCAGACCACTCTGGGTCAGAGAAAGGACACCTTTCCACCAAATTCTGGAAAACTTTTTCTTTTTTCATTTGAATGCCATGTGCTTCTTTTGTTTCCTAAAAATAAACCTGGTTTTCTATTTTACTGCATTGCTGTGCCTGTTGTTGTCTAAACCTACTTGTATACTTAAAACCTTCTGTAATCCATCATACTTACTAGGGAAATTTAGGTACACTTCCAAAGGCCTAAAGGGCTGTTAGTAAAGTCCTGATTTTCAGGGGGTTTGACTAGGTGAACTTTTGGGTCCCTTGCAACTCTACAGTTCTGTGATTCTATGAGGGCAGGGTCATTACAGTTTTGGAGAGCTTTGGAGTTTTTTATGGGAACTGGTTGAAGATACAAGAGGAGAAAGCTAACTGCAAAAACAAAACAAAAGCACCCGGCTACCCTGTGTAGTTCTGACTTCCACTACCAATATACAGTGGTACCTCAGGTTACATACGCTTCAGGTTACATATGCTTCAGGTTACACACTCGGCTAACCCAGAAATAGTGCTTCAGGTTAAGAACTTTGCTTCAGGATGAGAACAGAAATCGTGCTCCGGCAGCGCGGCAGCAGCAGGAGGCCCCATTAGCTAAAGTGGTGCTTCAGGTTAAGAACAGTTTCAGGTTAAGAACAGACCTCCGGAACGAATTAAGTACTTAACCCGAGGTACCACTGTATCCTGCTTCAGAAAAGAAAGATCATTGTTAAATAGTGGGTAGACATAGCAGACGACACAGTGATTTCTCCAAAGCAGCTCTTTACTTGTAAGCTGGACAGAACTGAACAGCAAACAGCTCAGCCAGCCTGCTTTTATAGGCAGCCAGCTGTCAACATTGTAGCAACAACAACCCAGGGTTTCCCGCCTAAAGTAACTGACGTGGACCTGAGTGAAAACTACATACACAATACTCCTGGTGGCCAGGGTGAGAACTTCAATACATAACAATCATCAGGTTTCCTTTTTCACATTTCTCCTCCACAAATAAAAAATACCTCAGTCCTTGGTCTTAAAAAGGTCCTGCTCCAGGGAATACTTCTAGATCCCCCTACAATTTGAGAAACCCAAACTAGTATTATTTAATACGTTTCTAGATAGAAATTTTAATATCATTCCTAAAGATCTAAGTCTTCACACTGTTGAGTCATTTCCTTCTGATTGCATGAATGGGTGCAGCTCAGAAGTGGAAGTTGCTTCAGAACATAAATATTGACCAGAGGTACCAAAAGATTTGGCAATGTGATCTTTTAGAGAAATCAACACAAATACTAAGGGGTAACCAGGGGGCAAAAGATAATGGAGCCATTCAAGAAAATATGGAAGGCGCTCATTGCTTACACAAGTATAAAGGATGATGTCTGCCTTCTGCCTCAATGTAACTCTTGATTATGGAACTTTAAAGTTATTTTCTGTATTCATCTACAAATATCAAAAAGAAAATTTGAAGCAGAAAGAAAGTGTTAAGATTATCAGTAAGTAGAGATACCGTGCTGTTTTAAGCCTGTCATGTTAATACTCACCCTTTGCATGTTTCCTTTAACCTGTCTCTTTTCTTTTTTTTAAAAAAAATGTATATGCCCAACCTCAGGAAGGTGTGCTGATGCATGCCTGGATAAGCCTGCACTGATCCAGCTGGGCAAAGTTGGTGCGCATTGGCTGGGCTTGCCTTAAATCATTCAGAGCTGCTGAGCTGCAGGCAGCCTGGTCTGCCTTACAAACACATGATTTCCTAGCAATGCCTTGCCTATTTCTGGCTAGGCCTTTCAACAGTAGCCCCAGTCAAGTTTCACTTTCGGATTCAATGCTGCTCTTGCTGCCAGGCTGACATGCAGCTGGGGCTGGCCGCTTGGCAGCTGCGTTGCACTTGCCGCGCCGAGACATGGGAGTAAACTAGGGAGAGAAAGTGGGTTGCTGGCCGCTCCGAAGGAGAATGACTGTCTTCCTACTGCCGAAGGTATGTAGGAGCTTCAGAGAGAGCGAAGTAAGCGGACTGAGTTTCTGGTTTTTCCTGCAGTGGTGGGATTTCTCTGGCCACGAGATGGCGCTTTTGTCTGATTTCCACTCGCAGGGCTCCCTGGCGGCTTTGCCTTTTCTTCTGAGTGTATTGGAAAATGGCAAAGGAAAGGAGGCGCGCGGGCTCAAACCTGAAAAGTCCTGTCTGAGGAGTTTAATGCGAGAAATGCAGCGGTGCAAAGGCTACTTACTGGGAAGTCCTACCGACGCATGAGGATTTTAATTTGTAGAAAGAGCAAAAGGTGGTTGCGTGCCTTGAAATCTTGAAACCTCTAATCCTAGCTATGCAAGTCTTGTACTGAGGGAAGCGTGCACGTGGTCTGTACACGCTATTGAAATCGGCTTTCCCAAACATCCAGGTGTTTCCAAGTATCCTGCTAGGGCTGATGGTGATGGAAGCACAGTTGTGCTGCCTGGGACTGAGGAGAACAGCGATGGGGTGGTTCGGAGCCATGGCGGGGGCGCACGAAGACCCCTTACTTTTTCTGCTGCCTGCAAGGTCTCTCGCTTTCCAGTCCTAGGGCCGCCCAAGAAGCAGGGAACAGGAGCTTTTAACCGCTGTGCATGCTCCAGAAGCTAAGAGCTGTTCGACAGTGGAACAGGCTCCCTCAGGAGGTTGTGGACTTCCCTTCCTTGGAGGTTTTTAAGCAGAGGTTGGATGGCCATCTGCCATGGATACTTTAATGGAGATTCCTGCACTGCAGGGGGTTGGACTAGATGATTCTATTCAATGATAGGCTGTCATCCTCTAAAGCCAGCTAGTTCTCTTTATTTTCTAGGTGAAGGGATTTTTTTCCTCTTGGTATGAACACTAGACAGGAAGTGACAGACACCCACCACTGTCTGAGGTGACATAGTCTCCAAACAAAGGCAGACATCCTCAGTAAAACTGACGCCTCAGTGCCTTGGTTACTGCATCTGCTGCATCGCTCTCACGGGGACTCCCTGCTGTTATAGCACTTTGCACATGCCTTGGAACGTAACCATCAGAGTTCTCTGCTGTCCTTAATAATAGTAATCAACATCATCATCATCATCATCATCAATAATAATTTATTATTTATACCCCGCCCATCTGGCTGGGTTTCTCCAGACACTCTGGGCAACTCCCAACAGAATATTAAAAACACGATAAAACATCAAACATTAAAAACTTCCCTAAACAGGGCTGCCTTCACATGTATAACTATTTTCGGGGCAAGTCATAAGACTGTTTTCAAAATGCTGAAATCAGTGCTGGGCCTGCCCAACATCGTGATCTTGTAGGCAAACGGAATGAAGTGTGTGTCCGAACTGGTTTAACCCGGAGAGGGAGGTGGCCCTCCAGACCTCTCTACCTGGTCTCAAGATTCTCACTAAGGTCACACCTGTCACATGCTCTTTGGTGCGCCCTCCTCCAGTGCTTTCCTTTGGCTGGAATGTCTCCCAGAACTCTTCTGATGCCTCCAGCCTGCCTGGATGGAGGAGAGGAAGATATGGACATGGTGTGATGAGAAGGTGCATAGAAACCTTGGACTTCTCTGTGACTGTCTAGTGTACACAGATTTCTTTACCAGTGGCTGTCTCCCTGAAAGGTAGGAAACAAAGTCCAGTTACAGAGTCTAGCCTCCAAGATTGCTTTGTTTTGTATTTTTTTTTTTGGGGGGGGCTGTTTGGGGGATTTCCAACCTTTCTGTATTGCTTTGAGGGTTTAGCTGAAAAGCAGCAAATGGATAAATAGAAATGTAATGCAACATAAAGAATCTGTTTGACTATTGAGTTAATAATTATCTTAAATAACATAAATAAATTCCTTCCAGTAGCACCTTAAAGACCAACTAAGTTAGTTCTTGGTATGAGCTTTCGTGTGCATGCACACGAAAGCTCATACCAAGAACTAACTTAGTTGGTCTTTAAGGTGCTACTGGAAGGAATTTTTTTTATTTTGTTTTGACTATGGCAGACCAACACGGCTACCTATCTGTAACTATAAATAAATTTACCAATTGCAAAGGCCCTATGAATGCATAAGTATGAAAGTGACAGTTTTCGTTAATTAAGAGTTGAACAAAACTACCTGTCTCAGGAAGAGCCGGCTTTAGTATTTTATTATTCCTCAGATTTGCGAGTATGGGATATTTCTTACTATACTATCAAAATGAGAGTAGCATGCATAGGAATGGGGATGGGTGAAATTCAATTCAGTTCACATTTAAAGGCGATCCCACCAAGTCCACACTTTCCAGAACAATACACAACTTGAAGCACAGCCACACTTTTAAAATGCATGTTCCGGGATGTGCATAGAAATGCAATATATGTTAAGGAAAATAAGATGCTGAATGCATTATATTACATTAGACAAAACTGCTTTGCAAAAATGTGTAAATTAGGCAAGCTTGCATGCAAAAACTTGTACATTAGAAGAAATTCACTGATGAGTTTTATGAGGACTTTAAAAATAAATCAAAAACTGATATAGAAATGGGAAGAGCTGAATCCATTGGAAAAATGAGAAACTGAGAGAAACCAAAATTGACAGATTGCGCCATCCTTACATTTGAAATGTATAGAGTTTCAATACTGGAACATGCCCAGTTTCAAATTATGGGTTAACAGTGATAGGAAAACAGGAAGGAGAAAGGACATTTTCATTGTTTTCAGTCAGATGGGACTCAAGGTGACAGGAGCTGGTCTCTCCTTGAACGTACTGAAGGGTATGTGTTTGTTTGTTTGTTTGTTTCATGAATTTTATACACCACTTTTTTTGTTTAAAAAAATACCCTCAAGTTTATAAAAGCTAGAACAATAAAACCAGGGAAAATTTACAACCCTACTCTAAAACATACAAACATTAAAAATTCTAAACTAGATTGAAATTACCTCAACTTTCTAAGAATCTGGGTAGGCTTGTCTAAACAGGAACGTTTTTTGCAGGGGCCGAAAAGGGCACGTGTTTGAATATTGTGCAGCAAAGAGATAAAATGGAGGGTGGAAGGATCAGTCTTGAACTGCAGTTGAAGAAGCTTCTGTGTTAGTCGATCAGTTGCATTAATCTGATCTTGCAAGATGTTTGTTTCCTTGATGGGGAACCGGACTCTCCTCCCCAGAGGAAGAGGGTTTGAATTGTAGCTGGATCTGCAACACAGGTGAACAGGTGGGATTTTAAGGCGAAATGATGCCCCTGGGCAAAGATGGTGGTGGCTTCAGAGGTTCCTGGGGCATCGCTGGCACTGACCCTTGCATTGCCTGCTCCTTTGTGAGCTCATTTTGCTCGATTACTTCAGTCTCCCTGCAGTTTGTGGCAGTTGGTCTTTGCACAACTTTCTGTAATGAGATCGGATGTGGCGTTTATGTTCCTGTGTGGGGGAAGGAGTTAACACACTGCCTGGCTAAAAAAAATTGCTCCCCTGGTTAGAAATTACCTAAAATTGCCAAGTTAGCTGTGGTGCAATGCAGCAGGACAAAGTTTTATTTAATCTCCCATCTGTTACCCATTTCAGTCCGATAAAGTTGTTAACTTTGTGCCGTAGAGTTTGGGGAATTCCGGGCACTTTTACTTTCACTTAGTGCCAGTCTCTTGGCACAGGCAGGCATGGGGAACATTTCATTGCCATGTTTCAGAAGCTTCAAACAGAAAAAGATGAAAGAGGCAAGAATCAGCTCTCCTTCTCTCGTTTCCTCTCGTTTCCGTGCTTTTGCTCTTTAATGTCTGCAGATTTCTGGTAGGTACCCAGTTCTTTGTTTCTTTGGCTATCTTTGTTTAACAAGGTTTTATGTCCTACATGACAAAGCAGAAATCTTCCACTATACGTCTCAGCAGGAACATGAGCGAAATTTTGCCAGTTGGACCTTTGTAGTACAGTGGTACCTCAGGTTACAGACGCTTCAGGTTACAGACACTTCAGGTTACAGACTCCACTAACCCAGAAATAGTACCTCGGGTTAAGAACTTTGCTTCAGGATGAGAACAGAAATCGCTTGGCAGCAGTGCGGTGGCAGCGGGAGGCCCCATTAGCTAAAGTGGTACCTCAGGTTAAGAACAGTTTCAGGTTAAGAACGGACCTCCAGAACGAATTAAGTTCTTAACCCGAGGTACCACTGTAGTCTTTTGATCGCTTCCCTGCTCAACTGGTTTTACATAACTGCAGCACTGGCATGTTGCAGTGTTCAGTGCCCCTGTTCAGGATCTCAGCCAGCCACGTTTTCTTCTGGGATATTCCATTCAACTGCCTCCCCCCACCCGCCCCCGGTTTTCTGCCTACCCAGCCACAAGAGACACTCAGTATTGTGTAGCCACTGACCACACTCAGTCCTCATTGGGTCTAGATTCAGGTAGGTAGCCATGTTGGTCTGATGCAGTCGAAATATATATAAAAAATTGTCCAGTAGCACCTTAGAGACCAACTCAGTTTGTTCTTGATATAAGCTTTCATGTGCATGCACACTTCTTCAGATACCTTCAGTGTGCATTGCTGTGATAAAAATGAGTGTATTGCCAAGGATGCTGTTTTTGTTCCAAACATTGCAAATTTTGGATAAAATGGAATGTTTCAAGAAGTGGCAGAGAGATATTTCTAGATTTGTCAGGCAGGGCAAGAAGCCTCGTATAAAATTTAAGATATTAACTGATGCCAAAGAAAGAGCTGGATTTGCCCTGCCAGACCTTAAGCTTTATTATGAATCAGCCGCATTTTGTTGGCTGAGAGAATGGCTGCTTCTTGAAAATACTGACATTCTGGATTTAGAAGGTTTTAATAACGTATTTGGGTGGCATGCATATTTGTGGTATGATAAGGTCAAAGTACATAAAGCGTTTAAAAACCATATTGTCAGGAAAGCACTGTTTAATGTCTGGATAAGATATAAGGACTTGCTTGAAAACAAAACTCCAAGGTGGTTGTCAACAATGGAAGCGAAGGCTCAGAAAAAGCTCAATATGGAGGCCAAATGGCCGAAATATTGGGAAATTTTGGAACAAGAGGGAGATAGATCAAAACTGCAGAGTTTTGAAAAACTAAAAAAACAAAGTGCGAGACTGGCTTCATTATTATCAAATAATGGAGGCTTACAATTTGGACAAGAAAATTGGCTTCCAGGTGGAAAAATCAAAATTGGAAACGGAATTGTTAGATCCTAAAATTAAGAACTTGTCAAGAATGTATAACTTGCTATTGAAATGGAACACTCAGGATGAAACGGTGAAATCTGCTATGATTAAATGGGCACAAGATGTTGGACATAACATTATGATGGCTGACTGGGAACAGTTATGGACCACAGGTATGAAATTTACGGCATGTAATGCCCTAAGAGAAAACTTAATGAAAATGATCTACAGGTGGTACATGACACCAGTCAAGCTTGCAAAAATTTACCATTTGCCCGATAATAAATGTTGGAAATGTAAAGAGACCGAAGGCACATTCTTTCACCTTTGGTGGACATGCCCAAGGATTAAGACTTTCTGGGAAATGATTTATAATGAAATGAAAAAGGTATTTAAATATACTTTTTTGAAGAAACCAGAGGCCTTTCTCCTGGGCATGGTCGGCCAATTGGTGCCAAAGAAGGATAGAACTTTCTTTATGTATGCTACAACAGCAGCAAGAATACTTATTGCAAAGTACTGGAAGACACAAGATCTACCCACCCGGGAAGAATGGCAGATGAAGGTGATGGACTACATGGAACTGGCGGAAATGACTGGCAGAATCCGAGACCAGGGAGAAGAGTCGGTGGAAGAAGATTGGAAGAAATTTAAAAATTATCTACAGAAATATTGTAAAATTAATGAATGTTAGAAAGATGTTGGAATGAAGTTACATGGCTTTAGCAGAAATGTTATAAAGAATTAAGTATAATAGATTATAATTGGATTAAAGGAAAAAATAATGTTAGAATTTGTTAAGTTAAATGATAGGACAGAAGTTTGAGGAAGATGGAAAGGATTTGCTGAAACAAATAATCGAAGTGGAATACAAAAAAGGGAGGTGTGAGGAGGTCGCTGAAACAAGCAAAAGAAAGTTAATAACATTGAAAGTATTGGTTGTGTTTCTTTTTTCTTTCTTTTTTTAAACTGTTTTTGTTTTATTTTTGTTATGTATATGTAATATTTTTGTTTTTGGGTTGTATTGTATGGTTTTGTTATGTTTAATTCTTTTTCTTTTTTCTTTCTGTAACTTTCAAAACTTTAATAAATATTATTTTTTAAAAAACCAAAAAACAGATACCTTCAGTGTGCATGCACACGAAAGCTTATGCCAAGAACAAACTTATATGATATAATATAATATAATTTCCTCATTGGGTGGTTTGGGTGGGTCTCCCCTCTTGTAGGCTGTTTTTCTTGCCAAATATGTTTTAAAATGTTTATGATGCATGTTCAGCGACAACCACTATAACAAGGCAGTCCAACTTTTCATATTGAGTGGGCTGCAAGAGTACTTCAACGCAGAACCCACATGCCACACACTGAATAAAATTTCCATATCACAAATTAAAGTGCTCACTATATATTTAATATTATTTAAAATGCTCAATTAATATATTTAATTAGGTATGTATAATTAAATAAACAATTAATAGATTTAATATATTTAATTATTCAACAAATCTAATTCACAGATGAATGCACTCTTGATAACAACGCATGATGTAAAAAATAATTGTTTAAGGGTTTATGATTTTTTTTCTTGAATGCTGCTGAGGGCTGCCAAAAAAGACCTTATGGGCCACATGTGGTCTGTGGGCTGCGGATTGCACCACCCTGAACTATATCATTTACAGAGGTGAATGCATTATACATTAAACTAAATAATAGGTAATATCAGTGCTTTCCCCCCCTAAAAGAACTGTTTAGGGATACTCTCATTTTGACTCACGAATATCAAATCGGGAAAAATAAATACAGTAAATGGACAAAAGTACAAAGATTCACAAAACGTTTAGGGGTATGCATACCACTGTGTCCCCGGAGAAAAAAAGTGCTGGGTAGTATCCCCAAAACTTTGGAGTGGAGGGTGGCGACCAAGAGTAGTCCCAACAAGGCATGTGGATTTATGTTTTCATGCATTGTGTTGCACTTAGTGCACAACAAAAAGATCCATTTTTAAACAGTTTGATCATAATCCCGCCTGTCATCTCTTACTCAAATCCTATTGGTCGGTTTGCCCATACATGCAAATACTTTTTTTATGGACTAAGGCAGAGGTTTTTTTTTTATTATTATTGTTACCGTTCACATTAACATACCATACAGAAAAAGAAAATAAATTCCATCACCACCAAAGAACAAAAGAGAATTAATACATCAACTAATAACCTTCAAAAACAGGGACCCGGGTGGCGCTGTGGGTTAAACCACAGAGCCTAGGACTTGCTGATCAGAAGGTCGGTGGTTCGAATCCCCGTGACGGGGTGAGCTCCAGTTACTCGGTCCCTGCTCCTGCCAACCTAGCAGTTCGAAAGCACGTCAAAGTGCAAGTAGATAAATAGGTACCGCTCTGGTGGGAAGGCGCTGCTCTGGTTCACCAGAAGCGGCTTAGTCATGGTGGCTGTACGCCGGCTCCCTCGGCCAATAAAGCGAGATGAGCGCCGCAACCCCAGAGTCGGCCACGTCTGGACATAATGGTCAGGGGTCCCTTTACCTTTTAATAACCTTCAAAACATAAAATACAAGTGGTCTTTTTCTATGCACCATACTTCCCATCTATTCCTTATTACAGACTATATTAATTGTTCGCTGCCATTACATAATGAGTTTTGTTCAATTTCAATATCCCTTAATCTGTTCATTGGTTTTACCACATTTTAAACACTGCTACTGAAATTATTTGAACACTGCGTATGACCTTAAACTACTATTATTATTTTTCATGTATATTTTAAAAACTTCCCATTTTGAGATAAATACCTGTTTTGGTTTATTTTTTTATCTTTTCTGACATGCTATCTAATTCTGTGTATTCAGCCATCTTTTGAATCCATTCTAATCTTGACGGGACTTTATCGCTTTTCCAATTTGCCGCAATGAGAACTCTTGCTGCGACCGTATCGTGTAAGAAGATCTCTTTAGCATTTTTAGGAATATCTGAGTCTGTGATTCCCAAAATGAAAGCTTCCGGTTTCCTATTAAAAGATATTTTAAACATTTTTCCCAATTCTATGTGTATATCCTCCACTTTTGGGAGGACATGCAAGCAAATACTTTAACCAGCCAGTCATCTAATGTTGGCAATCAATTCCTACCCACCCCCTGTAATGAGCAATAGATATACAGGCTGCACCCAGTAAGTATCAAACCATCTCCCTCTTGTCTTTTGGAACTGACTCTCTTCCTTTTCATCCCCAGGAGGTTTCAGCTGGCAAAACATCTCTCTGCAAATGGCAAACATCACTCTCTGACACAGATAATATGAAGCCCACGATGTAACATTCCCCCTGAGCCCGGAATAAGCACTCCAACAGAGTCGCTTTGGCAGAATGACGACGGTAGGAGGGGCCAGCTAAAAATTGGCCACTGTTTCTTTAATGCTAAAAGAACTAAGTCAACATGAGTCAGCGGCCTACAATGACTCATGCAACCTTTCACCAAATTGTACCTGTATACAATGGTACCTCGGGATGCGAACGGGATCTGTTCTGGAGCCCCGTTCGCATCCTGAACGCAACATAAGATGCGATGGCGCGTCTGTGTGTGCATGGGTCGCGTTTTGCCGCTCCCGCGCATGCGCGTGACGTCATTTTGAGCATCTGCGCATGTGCGAGCGGCGAAACCCAGAAGTAAATCACAGTTGAAGAATCCCTGACAGATGGCCACCCAACCTCTGCTTCAAAACCTCCAGTGAGGGAGAGTCCACAACCCTCTGAGGGAGTTCATTCCATGGCCAAACAGCTCTTACTGTCATATCAGTTTTCTGATATACGTATTTGCATGAATTGTTAGCTGCCTTAGATGAGCATAAATCCAATTATTTAATTACAGTTATTCAAACCTACATTCACAGTGTTAACAAGTGATATATTTCCACAAGAGGTTTTTTTTTATAAACTAGAGGTTCTTTCAATTTTATTTTTATTTGTTAAAGCAAACACTTTTGTTTATTGCCTTGGGGTGCATTTGAAGGAAGGGTGGGATTGACATTTATGGTGTTATGAGTTTGTGGGGGCCCTGATCCTCATAAATTTCTGGGTCTAATAAAAGTTAGAATTAATCAGTGCTTGGAGGGTTAAACTGAAAGTTAGACTTTAAATAGCTGGACTCAGCCTTCCCTCTCCAGCAAACCGTCTGACAGAGGAGCCATTAAAAGACTATTAAAAGATAATAAGGAATGGCTGAGTCATTGACCAAAAACAGAAAGGTGCCTTCAGCAAGTCTAAAACTATATGCCCCAGCCTGCTCTCTGACATTCAGTGAGTGAACAGTCTGTGTACACTCAGACTAGTTGATCTGTGCAAATCAAGAAGTGGTTTTCACACAAATCTTTCACTCAACTCATTTCTGTGCAGAGATAGCTTGTGTTCAGTGTAATGTGTGAACAAGCCTTTCATTTTGGGCCTTAAAATCCTGGCAGGGCTTATGTACTAATATTTGCTTCAGCCATTTGCAACCATTTCATCTTTCTTCTCTTTTCCTTCCAGCCTCCATTCTGGATGGATGATGCAGACGTCCAGAAGGCCATCAGGAATGCTTGGCCGCAGCTGGTGCACTTCCTCAGTCACCATCCAGAGTGGGTCCTGAGAAAAGCCAAGCAGCTTCTCCCAGGGGTGGCCTTGAATGAGATTGAGGGGACAGCCAGTTCCCATGAGAAGGTCTCACTGGTCCTGGACATGTTTCTGAAGGCTGCAGATGTTGATGCTCCCATCTTCAAAGCCTTCGTACAGAGTGTCTGCATGGAATGCAACCTCCCCATGCATCTGGAAATAGTCTTCATGAGTGTGTCAGGAGAAGGTCAGAGGAGGGGTTGTGTCTCAGTGATGCTTTGCATGCTTTGTATTACAGAAAGCCCCGGGTTCAATTCCTGGTGGCCTCATGTGCCTTCAGGCCAAGCTTTTCAAGCTTTATCCCTGGGCATTAGACCTAACAAATCAGTCATTTTTTTTATCCCCACAAAAACAAATGAATGAAAAACAAATGAATTTTTGTTCAGAACCAATGTGTCTGAATTCCCATTCATTCATTTCTTTTACATATGTTTTTAAAGCCAGTACACACACCCCGCATGAGATGTGATGCAGGAGATGTGCAGAGTTTCTCCTCCCAGCTTTTAGTTTAAATTTAAAGCAGCTGAGAAGAAGTCTGGGCCAGTGGGGTAGTGGTCTGGGATCATGGAGAGTCAAATCCCCATTACTTTTTTTGCATCAAGGTTTATGTCTCCAGCTTCCTGGTGCCACCCAGTCAGTGTAGAAGGGGAGCTTTTTAGCCCCTGTATGCTGGAAAACAAAGCATTTAGGGACATGGAAGACACAAGGAGCTTCAGTTTCAAGTCAGTGGGGTGCAGGTTCTGTTACATCCAATGCAAATTCATGGAAAACGCAGGTTACTGTATTTTTTGCTCCATGAGACTCACTTTTTTCTTCCTAAAAAGTATGGGAAATGTATGTGCATCTTATGGAGCGAATGCGTGGTCCCTGGAGCTGAATTGCCCAGGGGCAAAATGCAGATCATGCTTTTTGTTGTTGTTGAAACAAAGCCACTGATTGTTTGCCGATCGGGGAGAGAGATAAGGAACGCTAGAGATAAAGGAGGCTGCCTGGGAGAGGGGAGGTAAAGACAGCAAACTTGTAAAGGAATACTAAAGCAATAAGGAGAGAAATTAGAAGAAAAGGAGGAGCAAAAAACTGCTCCAGCTAAGGAAAAGACACTAAGGCAAACAAGAGGGAAGGGAGTGTTGAAAGGAAGCAGCTGATCGGTGGGATCGGGAGAGAGATAAGGGACACTAGTGGAGGCTGCCTGGGAAGGGAGAGGTAAAAGTCCATGGATCCTCAGAATTTTTACATTGGGTCACCCAAAATTCACCATCAGATCACATAGCATGTCCATGGCTACAGCCTGCACCAAAAAAATCACGCATCCACTGTTTCCTGGGGCTGCAATGGTGCAAAAATGTGGTTACAAAGCACAGATCCACATGGATCCTCAGGATTTTTGCATTGGGTCACCCGAAATTCACCATCAGATCACATGGCTGCAGCATGAACCACAAAAATCATACATCCACTGTTTCATTCAGAATATTTTTTTCTTGTTTTCCTCCTCTAAAAACTGGGTGCGTCTTAAGACGGACCTGACGTCTTATGGAGCGAAAAATACGATAAGTAAAACTGCCACAAGATATTGAAGCGCTCCAAATCATTGTCTCTGGGACCTGCACCAAAAATAGTAGATCTTGTTCAAGGTGCTTTTCTCAGTTAAAAAAACCACAGGGTTCCCAGATCTTGAAAAGTACTACAGTAGTGAAAATGCCTTCTGGTTCATGCCCTACACTGAGCAGAGAGTTGGCTGGAAGACCTCCCATGTCCCTTCGATCAGCTCTCAAAATGCTTATACTTCTATATGCTGTTTTTAATTGCAACTGAAAGAGAATTCATGCTGGTCATTGGGCTCATGGTAGAGTCCAGCTGTGCCAGACAAGGAATGACTACCCTTTATATAAGCAATCCATTATCAGGTGTTGCGCTGGTATGGTGACTCCAGTGGTGTCTGGTGTTCATTGGTGCTGGCAGGGCGGAAGGCATGGAGCCCAACCATAGGTGGCGTCAGAGCCAGTGATGGGCAGATAATTGGGCAGGACTGAGGTTGGTTGGGCAGCGTTTCCTTTGCCCTAATGGGCCAGCCTCTACATAAATCTGGTACTAATGCATACAGACACATGTGCACAAATATACAGAATGCACTTTGTTATGAAATACTTCCTCTTGCGCTGATTTAAATTGATGATTCCAGGTCAAGGACGAGAGGATTTGAAAGGAGCTTCAGCTTCCTTCCCGTCGACATCAACAAGTAAGATTGCTCTTGGTGAAATGCAATTGGTGGTTTGAGCTAGGAGAGCTGTCTTGGGAAGGGCCCAAGTCAACCTTGGAGCAGAATGCTTTGACTCAGTTTCCATTGAGGCTCCAGGCCCACTTCATTCCTCTGGCAGTGTTGGACTCCTGCTAAGGACCCTTTCGTTTTTGTGTTCCTTGAGAAAAGCAACTGTTCCTGGTCAAGAAACAACCACACAATGCACCCCAGTGTATTTTATTTTATTTATTTCATTGATGGAGGGGGGAACCCTCAACTGAGGGTTCCTCCCCTGCTACAGATTAGGGAATGAGACAGAGACAGTAATTAATTTGGGAAAACAGGGGCCTTCTCAGGGGCTGATCCAAGCCTTTGAAACTCCCTTCCTAGAGAAGTTAGACTGGCTTCCCTTTGTGTCCTTCGGCCAGCAGGTAAAGACTTCCCTGTTCCAAAAGGCTTTTGGGAACTGACAGTTTTTAAGGAAAGGACTGGTGCTCTGATGTTTTTATTGTAATTATCTGTATTCTTAATAGATCTTTTGTGTGTGTGTGTTTAATTGCTTTTAAATTATTGTCTTTTCTATGTTTTTAGCTGTTTCTATTTTATCTGTAAGACACATTGAGTTATGGTCTATGAAAAATGCAGAATATAAATAAATTGTGTGTGTGGATGCCCAATGATTACTTAGTTACAAATCAATCTGGCTTCTAAGGCTGCATACACACCCTACCCCCAAGAATCCTGGGAACTATAGTTTATTTATAGCACTATAATTCCCAACACTCTTACAAAGTAGAGTTCCCAGGATTCTTTGTGGGAGGGTGTGTGTGCTTTAAATGTGTGCTGTGGATACATGTGCTGTCCCTTTGCACAATGATGATGTCAATGTGTTTTGCTAAAATTGTGATCGGGGGCATGAGCCAGAGATAAAGTCTCTTGCTGAAGCCCAATTCCTACGAAAGGGAGCTGGTCTCGGGCCCCTGCCATCTCCAAAGAGGTGATGCCGCCGTAATGTCACTGTTGCCTTTGTTGCCCTACAGGACTTGAAAGACGCCGTCCATGGAGCAGCCCTGCCAGCAACAACAACAACGGCAAACAGTCCAAACAGCAGCGGCTAGGCAAGTTGTTATTTATCATCATCATCATCATCATCATCATCATTTAATAAATTTATAAGTCACTTTTTCTTGCTAGGGCAACCCAAATTGACTTACACAAAAACCCCAACCCCAACCAACCAACCCTCCACATACATACTTTAAAACGGGGGGTGGGGGACAGAAAGCATTAAGAAGTGTGCATTTTATGAAAGAAGTATGCACAAAATGTTTACTCTCAGGCAAAATGGGGTAGAACAGAACTCTGACAGAATGCCAGCAAGGCTTAAACAAGATGAAATTGGCTGCTCAGCCCACCCTTAACTCTTTGTAGGTTTTGCTCTAATTCCCAACATTATTTGGCAGAAGCCATAGGAACAAAATTAGTTTTCATGCAGTGTGGATCTATATTTGCTCCTTTCCCCCCTCCTCCATGTTTTATCAGATTCTGCTGAAAGATATCGACAGCTCATCACCACCTCGATGCTTCAGAGATACGGAATGAGCAGATCAGCAGAAGCAACTGAACTCAAAGCTCAGCCGTCGCCTTTCAGCCAAACCTTCGTCAACCTGGTGATTCGTCAGAGCAAAGGTGGTCGGATGAGGGAAAGGGGGGAGATAGCTCTGCATGATACAGAGGAGCACAGGAACACCACCCTGAGACTGTCTGAGCTTTTTGAAAGTGTCCACATGGGGACCACCAAGGTTGTCCTTCTTCTGGGAAAACCAGGGATGGGGAAGACAAGGCTCATGCACCAGATCTGCCAGCAGTGGGCAGAGGGAGGCCTCCCACAATTCCAACTGATATTCTTCTTTGAGTTCCGACAGCTGAACCTGATCAGCAGAAAACTTTCTCTCCAAGAACTTCTCTTCGACTTCTTCCTCAGGCCAGAAGATTGTCCGGATGCTGTGTTTGAACACATCCTAGAAGACGCCCAGCGCACGCTGGTTATATTTGATGGGCTGGACGAGTTTGTGGAGAACGTCCAGCTCCCAGGTCCTCCTCACGCTATCTTTCCGGATCCTCTCAACCCTCTCTCCATATCAGACCTTTTTGCAAGTCTTTGCCTTGGGAAATTCTTGCCAGGCTCGACCGTGCTAGTCACGACCCGTCCAAAGATAGTCCCAGATGCTTTATTGAAAACGGACACCCTCCTGGCAGAAATCTGGGGCTTTGACCGTGAAAAGGTGGAGGAATACGTTGGCTATTTTTTCCACCAGCATTCCCTCAAGGAGAAAGCCATCGCTCACCTGAAAAGCAATTGCAAACTCCTGAGCATGTGTTATATCCCTGCCTTGTGTAACATTGCCTGCATTTGCCTGGAGTATCTGCTCCTCCACGATGCAGGAAGAGTCCAGCTCCCTCAAACCATGACCCAGTTCTACATCAAGATGCTCCTCACCTTCATAGGAAAGGATCAGAAGCTAAGGGCTTTGAGCGAAGAAGTTGACTTGAGTCAACACAAAGCGACTCTCGCAGGCCTCTCTGAGTTGGCCTTCAAGGGCCTGGAAGGAAATAAGATGTTGTTTTATGCTGATGAGGTCCCAGAAGACGTGAAGGATTTTGCTTGCCTATATGGGCTCCTGGTGTCCTTTGAGGTAAAGACCAGCAGTGGACACACACAGGCTGGCTACACTTTTGTCCACTTCAGCCTGCAAGAGTTCTTTGCGGCCCTCTTCCTGCTGACAAGCAAAGCAGTTGATGGCAACTTCCTGAAGCAGAACTTCTTCCTGAGGTCTAAGTGGATGATGAAGAGGGAAGCAAGGGTGCCCTTCACAGAGAACTGCCACGTCTTCCTGTCTGGCCTCTCGTCTCGCGGGTGCCAGAAGTTCCTCAGCTCTTTAGCCGGGCAGTGCGATGCCCAGGTCCAGGAACGTCAAGCCATCATTGTGCAGATGCTGAAGAAACTGGGGGATGCTTCTCTCACAGGGCCTAGGATAGCAGAGCTGTGCCACTGTGTGCACGAGACACAAGACCAGGAACTGGCCCGGCATGTCGGGAAGCAGCTAAACTTCAGGTATCAGTTCAGAAACTTCCGGCTGATGCCGCTGGACATGGCTGCCCTGGCTTTTGTCATCAGCAGCAGCCACCCTCACTTGGTATGCCTGGACTTTGTGGGATGCCCCATGGAAGTGGACTATCTGGATGTCTTTGGCAGCTGTGAAAATATAAAGAGCCTGAGGTAAGAAGCACAGGCCACCCTGACACGTCAGGCTCAAAAGAGGATGAGGGACCAGGGCCCCTCCAAATATTGCTGGACGGCAGTTCCCAGCATCCCTGACCATCAGCCACGTTGGCTGGGGCTGTTGGGAGTTGAAGTCCAGCATCTGGAGGCCAACAGATTCTCCATCCTTGCACAGATGAATAGGTGCACACTAGTCGTCGTCATCGTCGTCGTCGTCCTCCTCCTCCTCCACCTCCTCCTCCTCCACCTCACTTTTACTTTGTATACTGCCTTTCTCTATTACTATACACATGGTGGTTTACAGCTGGAAGAAACAAAATAGACAGCAAAGATTTCTTCCCCACCCACCAACACAAGCTCCCAGAGTGAGTTACGTTTTAACAGTGTAAAAACGCAATGCTAAAAATCAGTTAAAAACAATTTAATAGGACGAAGTGTTCTTGCACTCATGTCCTCCTAGCAGGTTTCCCATTGGTGCATCTGGTCAGCCACTGATTGAACAGGATGCTGGACAAGGTGAGCCATTGGGCTGATCCAACAGGCTCTTCTTACGTTCTTATGGATACAACTCATTAAGTCATTTGAAGCGAGTCATTAATATGGAGCAACCATGGGGAAAGATGCTAGCCGCCTGCTGCAAGAATCAGGTGCTGAGCTCCTTATCCAGCTAGGCTGGAAGGGAAGACTGGTTGCTCTTTTACTAACCACAGTTGCTTTTTGCTTTTATTCTTAGCTTTAGGAGCAGGAGATGTGGGAATGAGTTTGCTGCTGTCCTGTCCAAGACCCTGCCGAAGATCAAATGCCTGACAACTTTCCAGTAAGCATTGCCCCAATGTCACATGCCCTGTTTTGAATCTTTTAGTGCAGTTTTTAATTCAAACCATCTACATTTTGGGCAATAGCGTCTGCAATGTAGAAGTGAAACTTCAGTGGCCCTCCGTAAGCTTTAGATTGGCTCATCCAACATGTGTTGTTTCAGCAACAGCCAGCTCTAGATTGAGCTTTATATAGGAGTGACAGCTTCCTTTCAGTTGCCAGCTCCGCCTTTGGTGGGAGGAGCCTCTCCATTTGAAAGAGCCCCAGCCTGCATAAGCCAGCATAGACTCTAAAAATGGTTGCTCCTCAAGGAACCTTCATATTAGCTAATTGTAAATGAGAGGGGGTGGCTATTTCTGATTTTTTCCTATGCTCCTTCCCCACAGAAGAGCTATTATTATTATTATTATTATTATTATTATTATTATTCCTCTCAGAGGAGCCCAGGGTAGTGAACTTGAAAATGCAGCACAATGAAAACAGCACTTTTTTCTTTAACTATTTAAAAAACCATATAAAAATATTTTGAACATCCAGGGATGGTGAAGTTTTCAGACTAGGACCTAGGAGACCTGGGTTCAAATCCCAGCTGAGCCATGAAGCTCACTGGGTGACAGACGCCCATTTGTGAGGGAGATGGGGGGGGTGATATTGCCACCGACTGGGGGCTGCTCCCCCCCTTCCCCTCTATGGTAGGAAGAGAAGGAGACACTAGTCATTGAAACCACACTGTTGCCGCATTCCTGACTCCTCTGATTTAGAATCATAGAATCATAGAGTTGGAAGAGACCACAAGGGCCATCGAGTCCAACCCCCTGCCAAGCAGGAAACACCATCAGAGCACTCCTGACATATGGTTGTCAAGCCTCTGCTTTCATGACATGTTTAACATGGGGGGGAGGCTGCCACCTTCAAACAAATAAGGGGGGGGGAGGGTTCAGCCCCCAGGAGTTCGCATCCCTGCTCGTGACCTTGCAAGCCAGTAACAGGCTCTTAGCGGGACCTACCTCACAAAGTTGTTGTGGGGATTAAATTGAGGAGGGAGGGGAGAACCGTGTAGGCCACCTTAAGTTCCTTGGCTGGGGGGGGGGAGGTGAAATACAAATGCAGTAAGTAAGTGAATAAATAAATTTAAATGGACATGCACCCTCACAGTTGTTAATTTCTTGGTTGCCACAGCCAATTCCTATCAGCCATCAAACAGGAATCTTTCTAAATTTCTCATGAAAGTCAAAGTGAGGGAAATTGATGCACCTGACTAGCGAGAGTGCTCCACAAATGGGGAACCACCACTGAAAAGGCCTTGTCATGGCTCAGTGCCAACTGGGCAGTACCTGGGTGGGACCACCAATGACAGGACCTCCCCTTCCAATAATGGGGCCTGAGGGGGTTGATACTGGGGGAGGCGCTCTGTTAGGTATCTCTCAAACTGTTTGTTGACATTACTACAGTGATGTCACATTTGGTTTTTCAGGTTAGCCGGTGGAAATATTTCAACCCCAGGACTTGAAGATCTGATGCGAGCTTTTCCAAACTGCCATCAGCTGGAAGACATAAAGTAATTTCACCTGTTTTGCCAAGAAGAAAGGTGGCTTGGTGGCCTGTTTTATTAATCAGATGAATATTTGGGAGGCATATTAACCAGTTGCTGCATTTTAGCTTGCAGGACAACAGACTGAAGAGGCAGGAAATGATCAAAACTACAGAAATATTTTCCACCGTGGATAAGCTCAAAAAGCTTGAGTAAGTATATAATAAAAAAGGAAAGGGGAAAAATGATTCTAAAAAGGAAGTTTCAAGTAATAGTAATACTGATAACAGATTAGATCAACAGAACTAGAAAACAAGTAGACCTTATAAAATTACACGTCTGGCTGGGCATCCCAACCAGTACAGTGAAGACACCTGCCATATGTCAATAGACAGGGAGTTCCAGAGCACAGGAGCTGCCAGTCTAAAAGACTGATGCTGTAAGAGGCTTAGTGGATGTGAAAAATCATCGCACCCATTGCAGACCATCTGGGTTTTAATCTCTGTGGCGGGGATGGAGGGAGGGAGGAAGAGTAGGAAACCTGTATGCCTGCATAAAAGACCTTGCTGAGGCATAGCAACAACAACATTTTATTTTCTCTCAAACAGCTTAAGCTACAACGAGCTTTCGGTGAGCACCGTCCTCGCTTTTTCCAGAGCTGCTGCCATTTGTCCAAATGTGACCAAGCTCCATATCAGGTACTGGCTGCCAAGCGCTACAGAAGAGATTTTTTCTCATTTCCACCTTTTCAGTTGCTCCTTTTCACTTCTTCAACATTGAAGATAATCTGTTAATACTCTGCTGTAATCTGTAGAACCTATGGCTAAGAAGTGAATAATCTTGGCCCGTTTCAGTCTGGCTTCAGGCCCAGTTTTGACCCCCAAGAACCTTAGCTGACTTGGTTGATGGACTTTATTGGGAGGGAGGGAGGGAGGG
The DNA here is from genome assembly GCF_951804945.1 of Podarcis cretensis. NCBI lineage: Eukaryota > Metazoa > Chordata > Lepidosauria > Squamata > Lacertidae > Podarcis > Podarcis cretensis. Next base: position 37,617,530 of record NC_137177.1, read on the forward strand.
AGAGAGAGAGAGAGAGAGCGAGAGAGAGAAGGGAGAGTGTGACCCTCCTGTTTTCCCTTAGTCTCTCAGCAATTTTGGACACCACTGATTAGGGTATTCTCCTGGAGCAGTATAGTGGGTTGCGGGAAAGAGGAACATAGTGAAATGGTGATTCCATTCCTACCTAACACATGAACCAACTTGTAACTTCCAACATGTAGCATTTTAAATGCTAACTGGTTTCCACCTCATGAAAGCATGGGGGGGGGTATAAGCCATCTATTACTTTCCATTTTTTCCTGCTCTCGTCTCCTTCCACATGCTGTCCAAAACTGCTCCTCAGTAGGAGTGGTGGAAGACTGATTCAGTTTGCATTTCACAGAATCATAAAATCTTAAGAGTTGGAAGGGACCCCAAGGGTCATCAAGTCCAGCCCCCTGCAATGCAGGAATCTCTAAAGCATCCATGACAGATGGTCATCCAACCTCTGTTTAAAAAACTCCAAGGAAGGAGAGTCCACCACCTCTTCCACTGCTGAACAGCTCTTACTGTCAAAGAGTTTTTTTCCGAATGTTTAATCGGAATCTCCTTTCTTGCAACTTGTAGCTATTGGTTCTAGTTCTACCCTCCAGAGCAGGAGAAAACAAGCATGCTCCCTCCTCTATGTGACAGCCCTTCAGATATTTGAAGATGGCTATCGTATTTACTCTCAGTCTCCTTTTTTTCAGGCTAAACATACCCAGCTCCTTCAAGCACTTCTCATAAGGCAGCGGTTCTCAACCTGTGGTTCCCCAGATGTTGTTGGACTACAATTCCCATCACCCCTAGCTAGCAAGTCCAGAGCTCGGGGATGAGGGGAGTTGTAGTCCAACAACATCTGGGGACACACTGGATCATCTTGGTTGCCCTCCTCTGCACATGTTCCAGCTTTCAACATCCTTCTTATATTGTGGTGCTCAGAATTGGACACAGTATTCCAAGTGTGGTCTGACTAGGCAGAATAGAATGGTGCTATTACTTCCCTTGATGTGGACACTATACTTCTGTTGATGCAGCCTAGAATAGCATTCTGTTTTGCACTTTTCAAAACATTATGAGGATTGAAACATAGCCATCCTTCAAAATTCACATTTCTCCAAATTTTCCAAAGCAGTTCTGCAGCCAACTAAATCTGTACAAAAATGTAGATAGCAAAATGTGCACAAAATGTATATATTACTGGAAAAAGTAGGTTTGTAAGAACTAATTTATATGCATTCTAAAGCAGATGGAAAATATAAATATTAGGGGAAATGTGCTTTGTAAAAATGGTCATATTAGGAGAAACTCCCACTAAAACACTGATGACTTTTCATGAGGTCTTTGCAGTCAGTTACAGCAGTAAAAATGAGAAACGGTGAGGAACTGAAATTGACAGAATCACCCACTGCTACTCCTGAGAGTTAGAAGCTCCTCCAGAATGACAAGTGATTTGGCACAGGGGCTATATTTTCAGGGGATGGAGAGGGGGAAGGAGTTGATGAAAGCAAAGATTGCAGTCAGAACTTGCACAGTCCAGAGCTGTGTTCTATTGGGGAAGGATGCTGTAGGAGAGCTTGAGTCACTGGCAGAGAAACTGCACATTTTGGCATTGTGGTCAACCCAATATTAACTAGGGATGGAAGGATCTGTCCATTTCAGTTCTCCTGGCTTCTCATTTTTTCAGCTTTAAATTCAGCTCTCCACGTTTTGGAGCAGTTGGTTGTTTTTTTAAAGTCTTCATGAAAATTCATCAGCATTTTATTGTGAAGTTACCTTAACAAGGACGTTTTCTTGTGCAGTCTTGACTAATGTGCACATTTTTGCAAGCTATTTCTCTTAATATATTGCTGTATGTTATTTTCAGTCATATTTTCCATTTTATTCACACTTTCCCCTAACACATGCATTTTTGTGAATATTGTTTGGCCTCAGAACTGCATCACAAAATTCAGATAAGTGCAAATTTCGAACGATGGCTCAATTTCGGATTGCATATTTTTTTCCAGAAATTCTGAATTTGATAGTTTGGCTTTGAATTGATTTTCTCCTCCAACACTATAATAACGTTACTGCTTTCATCTATTTTATTTGAGAGAGTTTCAATTTTCCATTTATTCACTATTTGTTTACAGGAAGGATGTTTTGACAGTCTTCTTCACCGGGCAACCCAGTAAAAGTCAAAGGTGAGAGAAGTGGCTTTTCAGGTGTTCCCAGAACATTCTCAGTCATGCAGTGGAATTGGTTTTAGGGAAAGTTTGACTGGGATGAACATTGCAAAGGCACAAATGAAGAGGAGACAAGAACTACTGTGTGGGTTGCTCTGGAGACTGGAACAAGGTCAGTGGCAGGAGTCTCAGAAGAAGGAAGAAGAGAAAGTACTGAAACCTGGGTGAAAGAAGTTGCAAACGACCCAGAAAGGTCCAAATGACATTAAATATGCCTTTGAATAAAGTTCTGGTTTTTCTGCAATGCAAATTGCATCACGGGGGGAGGGGGGCAACTAATGGGGATCAGAGCAGATGTGGGGCACAGGAAAACTGAAGAACATAAAAAGAGACATGCTTTGAATTTAAATCAGGCTTCCTCAACCTTGGCCCTCCAGATGTTTTGAGACTACAATTCCCATCATCCCTGACCACTGGTCCTGCTAGCTAGGGATCATGGAAGTTGTAGGCCAAAAAACATATTAAGGGCCGAGGTTGAGGAAGCCTGATTTAACCCTTCCTTCCTCTGCTGTGGTCCTCAGGAAAAATAGTTCCTCTGCAGATGGTATTTGCTTTGTGTTGGGGTTGGGGGTGTGTGAGTAACCAATTGACACCACTGGTGGGGGGGTTTCCAGCAGTGCAGCTTACCTAATTCAAGTCCACCTTTTATCGATCACCACCATTGTTGTTTTGACATTCTGGTGCATGAAAGACCAGGAAAACAAAATTATAAATGTGTTCTCGCTTTCAGATTGAAAAAAGAGGGAATAAAAGAAGAGGGAGATGTGCCTAAGCCTAGTACTTTAATATTACGGTAAGTAAGTAGGTAAATAAATAAATTTAAGTTTGTGAGGAGCAACTGATATACATTGCAAAATAGAAGAAGGGAGCCTGTGGCCCTCCAGATGTTGCTGAATTATTGTTATTGTTATTTATTAAATTTCTATATTGCCCTTCATCTGAAGATCACAGGGCAGTTTGCAATACGAAACACAACGATACATGACATAATAGCAAATGAAAACAACAACCCTCCACCCCAGTATAAAAAGCCATAGATTGCTTAATTAGCTGAAGGCTTGGGAGAAGAGGAATGTTTTTGTCTGGCGCCTACAGATATGTAACGAAGGGGCCTGGGGAGAGCGTTCCAACAATTGGGAAGCCACCACAGAAAAGGCTCATTTTCATGTTGCTGCCCTCTGGACCTCTCATGGAGGAGGCACACGAAGAAAGGCTTCAGATGATGACTGCAAGGTCTCATTCATTTCATATGGGGAGAAGTGGTCTTCAGGTACAGTCCCTACAACTCCCATCAGCCAATGTGTGTTGGGAGTTCAGGAATGTCTGGAGGGCCAAAGGTAACCCATACCCATATTAATGGATGTCTTATATCCATATATACAGATTGCAGGATTGCCAGTTCGATTCCCAGTGGGTACAGGAGCTGGCTGAGGTTCTCCAGAGGTGTTCCCACCTTTCCGAAATTGAGTAAGTTCCCTCTTCCTCCCAACTGCCTGCTAATTGAGTGAGACCTTTGGATCAACCATGTTATTAAACTGTGGAAAACAAATGTCAGTTTGTCAGGTAACCGACTCGGTGATGAAGGATGCAGGAAGCTGATGAAGATGGTGCCCAGAATGTGCATTTCTGGCCCTCTGAAGTAAGTGTTTCCTGAGAGTTTGCTTGCACCAGGTTGGGAAAGGCTGCCTTCGGCATACAAAGTGTGTGTCCTGTGAAAAATATTGAATGTAGCAAACTGCCTTAAAGCAGGTCAGATTGTTTGCCACTAACCCTTCAAGTAGGCTGGGTCTGTTGTGTCAGCTTGCACTAAGAATGCCATCTCTGTGTCCTTGGTGAGGGAAGTGACATGACTGGCCCATTGTCTGGTCTACCCCCTGGCACCCCCCCCCCCCCAGAGAGAGAGAGAGGATTCCTAATATCTGATCAGAGAAGTGCTGGAGACGCAAAGAGGTGGAGGGAACGTTCTTTCATATGTGGTGGACTTGTAAAAGGGTGAAAGAGTATCGGGAAATGATCTATAACGAATTGAAAAAAATGTTTAAAATTACTTTCCCAAAAAACCCCAGAGTCCTTTCTGTTGGGGATAATTCAGACTGAAATTCCCAGGTGTCAAAAAAGGTTACTTATGCATGCTATTACTGTGGCCCATGTTTCGTTAGCCCAGAAATGGAAAACGAGTGAGGTCCCAACCAAAGAAGAATGGCAACATAAGTTGACAGAATGTGCGCAGCTTGCAGACTTAACATATGGAATAAGAGAACAAGAAGAACATGCGTTTAGAGAAGATTGGAAAATGTTTATTGAATATATGGGATATAATTGTGTACAGCTGAAAATTCTGGCAGCATTAAGATAAATTCAACAGTGTCAATAAGTTTTGATGGATGCAGTAATGGAATACTGAATGGTATAGTTTTTGTATAATATGCAGGGATTTATTATATGTAAAATGAACCATGGAAAGAGAGGAAGGGAAGTCCTTGGTATCTTAAGGATGTAAGAATGAGTATTTTCAATTGTAAAACAGAAAATTTAATAAAAATTATATACGAGAGAAAGAGAGGGGATTCCTTTGACAGTCCACTCAGTGCCTCCTCTGTCCCCTCCCAGCTTACTAGGCCTCTCCCTGGAATCCAATTCCTCCAGTTCCACATTCTTATCCCAATCCTGCTCCCCTTCTTACCAGCCCTGCTAAGATGTCTTCACAGGACTCATCACAACTGAGACCTTCTGCATTCAAAGCATGTGCTCTGCCTCTAAGCTATGGAGACTCCCTAGAGCAGATGAAGCTGCATTGTATTGCCTCAAACCATTGGTTTGTCTTCCACTCCAATTGAGAGAAACTTTCCAGGGTCACCAGCAGAGGTCCTTTAAGGCAGCAGCAGCAGCTCTGCTGCATGCAATTATTTTAAAGTAGAAATTCAAGAGATTTAATCTAAGAACATATAGCATATTCTACCTTTATGTTATTAAAACCTCCAGTAATGTGGTATTCATTGCTGCAGGACTTTCCTGAAGCTAATGTGTTTGGGGGTCTTTTTGGGGTGGTTTTATTTCCTGCAGTTTAAACAACAACCAGCTGTCTCTGAACAGCATCTTCTATCTCCTGGAGTCAATGAGTCTTTGTCCAAATATAGTGAAGCTTAACGCCAGGTAAGCATACATTCAATCAAGAAAAGGTGCTCATCTCTTACTGACAACACAATCTCTCTCCCTCTTTCCCGCACCAAGTCATTGTGATATTCCATGGCATGTAGAAGCAACTTTTAGGAGGCAGGGTGTAACAGCTCTCTTCATTTCTCTCTTTTCCACTACATGATATGTAAAATTCTGCCAGCCTGGGTCTGTCCATTTAAAGCTCAGGCCCACACACTGAATGTACTTTTGCCTGGAAGGAAAGTGCCCTTCTCCTTAAACAGATAGTTGCCTTTAACCTTGAATAAACCACTACACCACACTGGCTCTCCTACTGGCTAGTTGACTGCTGGGGTGGAGAGATCTTTAGGGAGATGGGGACTTTCCTAACAGTCTCGACAAGACCAGGGATGCTTGGTTTGCTTAAGGAGGCTGCAGTGCCTTTAATGAAGCCAAGAAAACACAGGGAATTGGGGGGGGGGGCAGAATTTATGTTTGGTCCCTCGCCTTCCACCAACATCCACTGGCTATACCCTCTGCTCATTCTGAATGATCACGGGGTATTTCCACATGGTTGAAATTAGGGCTGTCATTCAGTTTAAAGCAATCCTGATTGATTTTATCCATTTTAGTTATTTGATATATTACAGTGCAGTCCTTACCATGTCTCCTCAGAAGTAACTCCCATGGAATTTGGTGGGGTTAAACTTCCAGATGAGTGATGTTAGGACTGCAACCTTAATTAATCCTAGAATCATATGTCACCATAAAAGCATGGGACTTGTCCATGTTGAAGGGAACAGGGGCAGCAGCAGGCATGATCCCAAACTATATTCCATGCAGACATCCCACCCCGATCCAAACTTTGCCCAGGGCTAGGAAAAGAAACAACAGCCCTGGTTTTACAGTCTCTTCAGCCTCCTGTTCAGCAAGCAGATTTTGGGTTTGTGGACAATTAAACCAGGTGTGGCATTATGGAAATCTCTCTCCTATCTTTAGTGTTCATCACCAAGCTGCAATCTTGACCCTTGTTGGCAAAGACATTGCTGGCGGTGCTCAGCCCAGGTACGTCATCATAAACCTTGCTTGTAGCTTTCTGGAGTGAGAAGGATCACAAGCCCAAGTTCAGGTAGTCCAGTAAGCCAAGCCAAGGCTTTGCACACAGCAAAGCAGGAAAAGGTCTGGAGGAAGGACAAAGCCTCATTGATCTCTTCTCTTGCTCGCTCATTTGCAATAAACCAAGGTTTGGCTTAGCCACACTTACAAACTTGGTCAGTTGTGCGTGTTCATATTGCTACTGCTATACAGTTATGACCCATCACAAACCTGTATATTTCCTTCCTTCCCCTTCCCCTTCCCTATCCCCCTTTAGTAATGCTTTCCCATTTTGTCCTTGCTGCAGAAGTTCCTCATTTAACACTGACCTATCAAGCACAGGTGGACATCTCTTGGCGGCAGCAGCGAGGAAAATATGGTACGGTGACCTCAGTTACTTCTGCTTACAGTTTATTTCTTAGTCGTATAATGGCTCACTGCATGTTAACATGGTTGCAAGGCAGGCTCTGGGGGTCTTATATCAGGGACATTGGCAGAGGGATCCAGAAGCTTTTTTCCTCTGCCTCAGCATAGTGGCTTTTCCTGACTTCAGCACCACCACTGAGGATGGCCAGAAGGTGGTTTTGCAGTTCTCGGTTCAGTAGAGGCCAGGTGGTGCAAAGGGCCACGGTGGTTTTACCTGGCCTTATAAACTCTTGGCTGTGATCCAACTCCTTGGTCATTCAGGCACAGAACACCTGAGACTGCCCATCTCTGCCTGCTGGTCTGTCAGTAGGGATGGAGAGATCAGTTTATTTCTGGGTCCATGTCCATATTGCATGTGTTCACTCATAGGTCTGTTTCATTAATGTACAATTTTTAAAAAATCAATATTAAAGTCCACATGTTTCTTTTCTTTATTTCTTTTATTTAAATAATTTCAGTGCCACTTTACCTCTCCAAATAATTGTTGTTTACAGCCTATCTTAATACATCAGAACATCTGTGGGATTCTGTCCCCAGGCCTATAGCCAACTTTGAAAATTATTCAGCATTTAGTGTGAAATTCTCCCAATGAGTATATTTTTGTGTATGGTTTTGACTTATGCACACATTTTTCCAAGCAGTTTCTCTTAATATAATGCATTTTGTATGTTGCTTTTCACTAACTTATTTGCTTCTATGCACCCTTTCCTCCTAATACCTACCTTTTTGTAAACACTGGTTGGTTGGAGAGCTGCATTGCAAAATGTGGATAATTGTGAATTTGGAAAGAAGGCTGTGTTTTGGTCTTTGTAGAGATTTGGAAAGTGTAAATTTGATAGGTTTGGCTTTAAATGGAATCATTTTTCACCCACATCCCTAAGCAGGGCCAGTAGTTAAGGTGTGGTGGGAGCTGATCTCTAACAACCTGTGGAGGGAAACCAAGTTAGGCAGGGAATGTCCCCTGCCTTAAATCCTGGAGAGCAGCTGCTGGTCAGTGTCAACAATACTAAGCTGGAGGACCAAACACTCTGACTCTGAGTCAGCTTTCTGTGTCCCTGGTGAAAACACACCTGGTTTTTGAGCATCTGGAGAATGATTTGCCTTCTTTTGCAGCTTGACAGACAATAATTTTCAGGATGGAGATCTGAAGAACTTGTGCTTCGCCTTGAGGAGGTGCACTGGTGTAACTGAGTTAGAGTAAGTTCCTTTTTATTTTCATACTTATGCCTAGCACTGAATAACCAGGCTTTGGTGAATGTTGACATTCACACGCCAACACAAACAATTCCATGTAAATGTCATGAATGTCTGAAAAGAGTGTACAGGCACCCCTACTTTTTGGGTTCGTTGATGTTCCCCTTACTGTGTATCATTCCGTCTTCCATGAGGAAGAATGGAAATGAAAATAAATTGTACCTAATATAATTCATTCTGCCAGAAAAGCTATATGATAATGTATAAATACAAAGTGGAAAAGTAATTTTGCCTTCCTTTCAATTGTAGCTTGTCCAGTAATTCTCTGGGCGACGCAGGTGTCTTGAAGGTGGCTGAGCTCCTTCCTCATCTGAACGCATTACGTTCTTTAACGTAAGTGAAAGTCCAGGTTCTCTGTATTTAATTGACTGACAGGAGACAAATTGATGCAAGAGGAAAAGGGCCTTTTTGGTGGCTGCCCCCAAACTGTGGAACTCCTTGATCTGATTTATTAGATTCATATATTGCTTTATACTAAAAGAAGTCTGATATCAGTTTCCAATGTTTATAAGACAATAAAAATACTAAATAGTAACAACTTATTAAACAACACACAACTTCAGTACAATAACACTTGTAAAAAGACGTTCAGTCAAGTCTAGATTGAGTAGCTGTAACCATTCAATCAACGCTGCCCATATCTCTGGGATAATAAAGCCATTATTACCTGGTGCTGAAATTATAGTCCAGCTGGTGCCAAGGGTGTATTCCTGGGGAGAGCGTCCCACAGATGGGTAGAGCTTTTGTGGAGGAGTCCTCAGGAAGCTCAGCTGGCCCTCATTCTTGCTATTTTTCAGCAGATGGTGAAGACTTTTTAAAAAGTCCTGGTAGGCTTTTGTTCTGAGTACATAATGTTACTATCTCATGATTCTGTCTCATCTGCTGAGCCTGTCTGTTTTCTTTGACATTTTATATTTGATGGAGTGTATTATATTACTGTATTGTTACTGACATAATGGTTGGTGGAGGCAGTGTGTGCCCATACAATTCCCTGCACATAGAAATGAAGCATTTCAAGGGGAGAAGGCAAGGCTGTGAGCCTTCTCTTTGAACTGCTACTTTTCTCCCTGTGGGGTATAATTTATTTGGTATGGAGGACCTTTCAGTCATGTGCAACCCAAACGTCCAGGCTGAAGTGGGATAGCCCAAATTATTGCCACCTCAGTGAGAATCAGGACTCCAGGGGTACATGTAGGATTTTCATAAGGATGGCAATGGGAACTCTCCTACCATTGGATGATATCCCAGGTTTGCCACACTCTGAATAGTTCTAGAGCGCTGAGTACGATTAATTGGACATCACTTGTTGTGAATTGCAGGCATAGGGGGATTTTGATTGGGGTTGTAGCCGGGGCGAAGTTAGTTAGTTTCTTGCATTTATATCTCACCTTTTTCTCCATGAAGCTCAAGGTGGCTTACATGTTGCATTTATACTCGCAACAGCCCTGTTGGGGAAAGCAAGAGCTTATCAAATAAATCCCTGCCTTTATCCAAGCTACAGCTTATGTAACAAAACCAACAGCACCCCGATTTAACATTCCCAAGAAAACGAGAAACCGTAGCTCATTTTGGAAATGCATCCCTTAGAACAACCTTTCTCAACCTTAATGGGTCTCCAGATGTTTTCATCCCTGCTGGTCTTAATGGGAACATGCCAGCACCGAGTGAATCTCCAGCCACTAACAGGAGTGCCGTTGTGGAGAACTCAGCTACCCTGGACCAGGGGCCTTGTAACAACATTTGGGGTCGCAGTACAGTGGTGCCTCGCAAGACGAAAAGAATCCGTTCTGCGAGTCTCTTTGTTTAGCGGTTTCTTCGTCTTGCGAAGCAAGCCCATTGACGGCTTAGCGGATTAGCGCTATTAGCGTCTTTTAGCAGCTTTTAGCGGCTTTTAGCGGCTTATCGGCTTAGCGGATAAGCAGATAAGCGGCTTAGCGTCTTAGAAAAAGGGGGGGAAAGGAAAAAATACCCGCAGGAACTCGCAAGACATTTTCGTCTTGCGAAGCAAGCCCATAGTGTTAAGTTGTGGGTTGACATAGCAGACGACACAGCGATTTCTCCAAAGCAGCTCTTTATTTTGTAAGCTGGAATAGAACTGACTAGCAAACAGCTCAGCCGGCCTGCTTTTATAGGCAGCCGGCTGTCAACATTGTAGCAACAACAACCCAGAGTTTCCCACCTAAAATAACTAACGTGGACCTGAGTGAAAACTATCTACAGACCTGAGTGAAAACTATCTACAGTATCCCCCTGCTGGCCCAGGGTGAAACTTCACTACATAACACATAGGAAATTCGTTTTGCGAAGCACCTCCAAAACGGAAAACTCTTTCGTCTAGCGAGTTTTCCATCTTGCGAGGCATTCGCCTTGCGGGGCACCACTGTACTACCAACCTCTGATCTGAGCACTTTCTATATAGCAGTTTTCTTCCTCTGCAGACTTGGGTCTCCTTCATGCTTTCTAGGCTTGATCATAACAACATGTCTATGGATGGGGCCTTTCACTTGGTGCAATGCTTCGCTGACTTGGAACATATGACGTCCATGGAGCTATGGTAGGTCCAGCAGCTGTTTCTCCTGCCAGAGCAGTCTGAAAAATAACATTCCTGCATTTGGTCACAGTTTTGCTCATTTGACCCTTCTTTTTTTTTTAAAAAAAAAAAAAAAGAAGGGTCAAATGAGCAAAACTCATTAAAAAAGAATATTTTTATTAAATTTGTAGTAAAAAATACAAATGCAGATAAGCAGAACAAGCAAGAACCATAAGCAAGAACAACCACAACAATTGTAAGACTACCCCTCCCATCGGTACCCATTTTTCCTTCATATCTTCCCAACAGCTTATAAAATATCTCCAGTAACATTAAAACATTTATATATCATTTTAGAAAAAGGCACTATCGAATGTACCTAATTGTTGACTAAAATGAAAAATGATTATATCTGTGGTACAAAATAGTAAAACTGAATCCATCTTTAAAAAAGAAGACTACAATACAGGGGTTCCTAGGGAAATATTGTTTGCAAAGATTATGGGGAAAAGGTAACTTATTAAAAACAACAGCAACTGTATATCTAATTTACCAAGGTATTCTAACGCATGTAGTTAAAACAGATTCCATCAAATTCATGAATTCCAAATTGATATTCTAATCTCTTTCTCATTACAGTTTGGGAAGCACCCAGAAAGTTCACTTAACATTTGAGGAAAGAATAAGGTAAAGGTATTTCCTGTTGGTATACTTTGGGGTGGAAGACCATTGACCAGTGTGGTGCCACAGGATTCTGTCCACGGCCTAGCACTGTCCACCATCTTTATAAATGACTTGGATGAGGGAAGGAATAGAGGGGCTGCTAATCACATTTGCAGGTGACACCAAACTGGGAAGGGTAGCTAACACCATAGAAGATGGAATCAGGATTCAAGATGACCTTAACAGATTGGAGAACTGGGGCAAAACTAACAAAATGAATTTCAGTTGGGACAAATGAAAGGTTCTCCACTTAGGCAGGAATAATCAGGTATACAAATATAGGATTGGGGGGCACATGGCTTGGCAGCTATACGTGTAAAAATGGTCCAAGGGACTAAGCAGACGACGAACTTAACGTGAGTCAACAGTGTGATGTAGCAGCAAAAAAAGCTCATGATATTCTAGGCTGCATCAATGAAAACATAGTGTCCTGATCAAGGGAAGTGATAGTACTGCCCTATTTTGCTTTGGCCAAACCCCACTTGGAGTCCTGCATTCAGTTCTGGGCACCACAATTTAAGAAGGGTATTGACAAGCTGGAACATGGGCAGAGGAGGATGACCAAGATGATAAAGGGTCTCGAAACCAAGCCTTAGGCCTGGTGTGTAGCCTGGTGATATGGGAGCTATTTTTCAAATATCTAAAGGGCTGTCACATGGAAGATGGAGCAAGCTTGTTTTCTGCTCCCCCAGAGAGTAGGACCCCACCAAATGAATTCAAACTACAAGGAATGAGATTCCTAATCAACGTTAGGAAGAACTTTCTGTGGGTAGATGATATTGTACAAAAACCAGTGACTGAAAATGGAGTGATGGAGAAGAATGGAGGGGATTCATAATGCACTGGTTTTTCACTCCAGAAAAAAAAGACAAGGGTGCTCAGATTTCCAGTCTTCCCCAGGGTAGAAATCCAAATGAGGAGAATATTGGAATCATAATCCAAATGTCCCTTCAAGTTGACTAACTTGGTAGATTTTCTTTTCAGTCCCCAAATGCTCCGTGTGACTAGTGAGCATCAAAGGGAGCTGCTGGATTCGGTACCTAACTCAATCTATGACCGCTGCTTTTGGTAAGGTGCTTCTCTCTGTGTGTGTTTGTGTGTCTCTCTGTCTCTCTCCCTGCACCTGTGTTAGGAGTAAAGCAGCAATGTAGTGTCTGCTTGATGGATTACTTCTATTGCATGCCATCTCTCAGAGGTGAGATACTCCAGGGGATCCGAGTGCTAATCCTGGCTTCTGTTTCCTTGGAATGAAGTATTTTTAGGATATAGGGCTTTATTTACATATATACACAACCTGAGCATTGGATGGAGGGGCTCAAGGGTGCAAATGAGCACCCTTGCAAGGCAGCAGATCAGATCCCCAGAGATCCCTCCTGCAGCAATCAGCATTTAGCCAGCTGCCTCCCCTTCTTCCTTCTCTATTGCAAAACTGTTAACATGGTGCACATTAGCAGTAAAGGTGTCACCTCCCCCAAGCTCTACTGGATATCTCATTTGGAAACAAGGGGGAGTCCCAGCTACAAGAAGACCATCTCATAACCACTGGTTCTCATTGGTTCCCACTAGACTATTGCCAGGAACCTGACAAAGGAATAGTCAGCTAGCGGCCATAACAGGATCTCCCAAATGTTCTTTTATACTTTCAAAAATATTGATATTTGTGTTCTGCTTTTTTCACAATAATCACAGTAGCATTTAAAAACAACAACACAACACTGCAATTACTGTAATATCATTTAGATGCAGTAGCATCTAAATAAAGCAAACAAACAATATTCATTTTCTTCCATTGTTGGAATCCTGCACAGACTTACAGAAAATACCTTTTTGTGTTTTTAACAAAAATAAAAAATGATGCTTGGACTTCAGAAGTTAGCCTGGATCTTAGTGAAAATGATATTGTTTCAGCATTTTTTTTAATTTTTACTTTATTATAAGTATTTTATATTGCTTCAACATTTTGTTACTACTACTAATAACAACAATAATTATTAATTTGTTTCAACATCCCCCCCCACAAAATATAATTACATTTTACTGATGTTATAGGTTCCTGAATAAAGGACATGCACAATCCCTCAGTTTAACTCATCTCTTTCTCCAGTAGACCCATCAAATAGAACTAAAGCTGTGCTAAACTTTGATTTAAATATTCGAAGTGCTAATCAGGCTCTGTGTTTCAGTCTCACGGAAAGTATGATGGACCTAAAGGATGTTGACCGATTGTTTAAACGTCTAAGTACATGTTCTGGACTGACCAAGATCAAGTAAGTGATCAAGGTCAAGTAGGCATTGTGTGAATGAACCAATCTTATTCATTTAAAGCCTATAGACCTGCTCAGTTTATGTAGCCAGATTAATACAATAAGAACGCAAAACTAAATTCCTATTGGTATCCAGTGTTTTAATGCATAATCCTCCCATAATGCAATTTGGGAATAGGCTGCTCTTTGGTAGGAAAAAATAATGCAAATGAATATAGAATGAGCCTTCGTAAGTCCTCAGATTTTCTGGAGAGGTCCTTCTTGCAGCTCTGTCAATTCTAAGGCTCATTTGGGAGGGACATGAGGCAGGGCCTTCACAAAGGCTGCACCCAAAGTCTTGAATTCCTTCCCTAGGAAGGCCCACCTAGCCCCTTTTATGAAGCTATTGGGCATGGCTTTCCCCCATCATACTTGTCCATAGTAGACTTCCTTCTTCCAACAAGTTTGTAGAACATGTGGCGTAGTGGTTAGAGTGTTGGCATAGGACCTGGGAGACCAGGGCTCAAGTCTCTACTCAGCCCATGTAGCTGACTGAGTGACAATTGGTCAGTTGTAGTCTCTCAGCCTGGCCTACCTCACATGGTTGTTGTGAGGATCAAATGGAGAAGGGGAAAACCATGTACTCCACAATGAGTTAGGCAAAGGAAAGGTGGATATAAATGTTTTGGTAATAATAATGTTTTGAATTTTCCACCCTGGCTGTGTAGCTTGTCTGGCAACTCGCTGAATGATCAAAGTGTTGAACGACTTCTGAAATTCCTGCCCTACTTCAACAGTGTGGAGCTCTTAAGGTGAGTCTGGGAGCCTCTGCTGGAGAACTGCTACCAGTCAGAATGGACATTGTTGGGCTAGGTGGCCCAGCAGTCTCACTCAGCCCAAGGAAGCTTCACGTGCCAGATCCCCAGGGATGACCCAAATATGATTATTTCTGTTTCCCCCTCTCACAGTCCAAGGCTGCCAGAGGCAAATAAACCCACAAACATCTTTCCTATTCCCTGGCAATAAAAATAAAATTGGTAATAATAAAAATACATGAGAAGATTCACAATTCATTGCTCTTTCATGACACGCAAATGCAGCTTGCTTCTGAGGAGGCCACTGCACTTTGTCAAAGTTTAAGTTGGTGGGTTAGGGGAAGGATGAGGACCTGTGCCTTGGAATGAGGGGTGGGGGAGAATTGGGGCAATGAGAAACTGAGGGAAACTGAAGTTGACAGATTCACCCATCCCTACTTGGTTGGGACTGATGGGAATTGTGGTCCAATTGTAGTCCACTTGGAGGACACCACATTGGTCAAGATTGCCCAGGTTTGCTACATTATATTCTCAATACTGGGAAACACTTAAGTATGGGCTGATTCACTCAAACCATTTTTACATGGAATTTTCCGTGGTCAACCCTAACATGTTGACCCCCTTTTTTGGTACACTGTCTCGTTCAGTGAGTGTTCAGTTCTTTGAGAGAGAATCACTGCAACTCAGCCAACATTTGCAAAAAGCATCTTGAAGATGTTGAGATGCCACCTTGGTGTGTCTTCTTGACACACTCACAAAACACACCAAGAAGTAAATATGTTTTTAATTTGAATTTGGTATCATGCATGCTTTCAGAATTATAAGTCACTTTGAGACCTATTTGTAGTAAGTAATAAATAAATGTAACAAATAGTAATAGAAATAATGAATTACTGACCTTGCTGATTAACTGCCATATTTGCAATGGCTCCATAGGCACAGTTGATCTATTGACAGTTGGGATCCACAGACTTATTTTCAACTCAGCATTTGGACATTTCTGCTTCTTCCCACCTCTCTCCTACAGCATCACAGAGAGCAAGTTTTCATCACATTGTGTTTGCTTGCTGGCCAACTCAGTTAACCAGTGTAAGAGAATCTGCAGAGTGGAAGTCAGGTAAGAGGGTCATGACTCCAGGAATATCAGGACATGGAGAACTTCTGACCTCCTCTCCCCTTCCAACTTGATCCCCAAGAGTCAAAAGAACAGAGCCTTCACTCCTGCTGCAATTCTAGGTGAAGAAGCTCCATAATATTAATCCTTAGATCAGTGCATGGCTACCAGCCACAATGGCTATGTTCTGCCTCCAGTGTCGGCAGCATCCTGCCTCTGAATACTAGAGAGGAGAGCACTGCTGTCGTGCTCAGGTCCAGGCTTCCCATACACATCTCATTGGCCACTGTGAGAACAAGATGCTAAACTAGACAGGCCATTGGCCTCCTCCAGCAGGACTCTTCTTAAGTTATTATGTTCTTAATTCCATCCCTTTATTTCTACAGTTTTCCTTTTCATTGCACCCAACAGCTGCAGAAATTCAGTAGAGTTGACTAGAATACACAAAACAGCAGATGTTCTCCTGTGCTTTCTTTGGGATGGGCAATTGGATGTGCATCCTCCTTGTTTAGCACCACCCCACCCCCCGAAAGTGAAGTGGGTGGAAATCAGAGATGGGGGAGGCAGGGATCTGGAATAACCTCAACTTTAATCCAATCAGCCTCAGCCACAATAGCCAGTCATCTGGGAGGATGTGGGTTGTAGTGCAATAACGTCTGGTTGAAGGCTGCCTCAGTTCCTAGTCAAGGTATTTCCTTGTGTGTTTATAGATCAAGTGAAAATGCTTTTCTGCATTTTGTGAAAAGTAAAGAAAGCCAAGAAATATGCTGCAGGTATGTGCAAACCGATAATCCTTATTTCATGACAATTTTGTTTTTTTTTGTTTTTTTTAATAAATTTTTATTAGTTTTCCAATTTTTAACAAACACAACAAAAACAACATACAAACAAACACATAAATTCATAATTTCTTAACCTTATTTCCATAAGCCTCTTTTCTCGGACTTCCCCATACCTTCCCCTTTTTGCATCCTTTTATTTTTAACAATTATTCAACAACCCTTTTAGCCAATTAAATATAAATTCATTCTCCTTTTCAATTTCACCCTAAATCAAACAAAATTTACCGCTGTAATTCTACGTCTTCCTCTCCCTTAGCATTTTAGCACTCCTCAATTTTATAGTAGCTCTTAAGATATATTTTAAACTTCTTCCAGTCTTCTTCCACAGTCTCTTTCTCTTGGTCGCGGATTCTGCCGGTCATTTCTGCCAGTCCCATAAAGTCGATCACTTTCGCCTGCCATTCCTCCAGCGTGGGTAGCTCTTGTGTCTTCCAATACTTTGCTAGAAGAATACTTGCTGCCGTAGTAGCGTACAAAAAGAAGATTTTATCCTTCCTCGGCACCAGCTGGCCGACCATACCCAAGAGAAATGCCTCTGGTTTCTTATGAAAGGTGCATTTAAGTACTTTCTTAATCTCATTATAAATCATTTCCCAGAAGGCCTTAATCTTTGGGCAGGTCCACCAAAGGTGGAAGAAGGTACCTTCAGTCTCTTTACATTTCCAACATTTGTTATTGGGCAAATGATAAATCTTCGCAAGCTTGACTGGAGTCATGTACCACCTGTAAATCATTTTCATAATGTTTTCTCGTAAGGCATTACATGCCGTGAATTTAATACCTGTGGTCCATAACTGCTCCCAGTCAGCAAACATAATGTCATGACCTATGTCCTGTGCCCATCTAATCATAGCTGGCTTCACTGTCTCATCTATTGTATTCCACTTCAACAGCAAGTTATACATTCTTGATAAATTCTTAGTATTGGGTTCTAACAGTTCTGTTTCTAATTTCGATTTCTCCACCTGGAAACCGATTTTCCTGTCTTGTTTGTAGGCCTCCATTATTTGAAAATAATGGAGCCATTCCCGTACCTTGGACTTTATTTTCTCAAAACTTTGTAGTTTAAATTCACCACCTTCTTGTTCTAAAATTTCAGAATATTTTGGCCAATTAGTTCTCATATTAAGTTTCTTTACCTCCTTAGCCTCCATTGGTGAAAGCCACCTGGGAGTTTTATTTTCCAGTAAATCTTTATACCGAATCCAAACATTGTATAGTGCTTTCCTAACAATATGATTTTTAAAACCCTTATACACTTTAACCTTGTCATACCAAATATATGCATGCCAACCGAAGCTGTTATCAAATCCTTCCAAGTCTAGAATGTCTGCATTTTCAAGAAGTAGCCAGTCTTTTAGCCAGCAAAAAGCTGCCGATTCATAATACAGTCTTAAGTCCGGCAGGGCAAACCCCCCTCTTTCTTTGGAATCAGTAAGTATCTTAAACTTTATTCTGGGCTTTTTGCCCTGCCAGACAAATTTAGATATATCTTTCTGCCACTTCTTGAAACAGTCCAGTTTATCAACAATTTGTAATGTCTGAAACAAAAATAACATTCTAGGCAATACATTCATTTTAATTACTGCAATTCGACCTAACAAGGAAAGCTTCAGGTTCGACCATATTTCTAAATCTTTCTTTATCTCTGTCCAGCACTTATCGTAATTATCCTTAAATAAGTTTACGTTCTTAGATGTCATGTTAATCCCCAGGTATTTTACACTCTTTGCCACCTATTTCATGACAATTTTGCTTCTTTCAAACATGCTGGGTTTTCCCTCCTGGCTCTTTGGAAATCCTCTTGGATCGTTGGCTTTGCGCATGTTGTTCTCAGTCCACCTAAATAAATTTAGAAATGCTCATGCTCTTGAAGGATGGGATAAACTTCACCAGCCTTTATTGTTTTCCTTTTACATTTCCATCACATCTTTCATCATTTTTATTTTTATTATTATTAATTTTTAAAAGACTAACCTCTAACTTTCTTACTTGTCTGCCCTCTAACAGACTAACTGATTGTGGCATTGGCAAGTGCGAGATCGTAGAGCTGTGCCCCATCTTTGAGAAGTGTGACCGTCTTGCAGAACTGGAGTAAGTGTCATCTCCATTGCGACTATGAATGCATCAACCATGATGAGCCAGGATCATGCCACACCTTTGCTGGAGGCTTTTGAACCAAGGTTGGGTGGCCATCTGTCAGGAATTATTTAGCTGCGATTCCTGTATTGCAAGTGGTTGGACTAGTTAACCCTTGGGGTCCCTTCCAACTCTACAATTCAATGATTCTATTATTCGGGCATTGCTGGGACACTAACTTTGACTCACCATAGAAATGTATAATGGACTGTTGTGGTGGTTTCTGTATACAAATCCAGGAGAGCTCTGTCTGCTTATTTCCTTTTCAGTCTTTCTGGAAACCATATTGGCAATGAAGGACTAAGTTGCCTCTTAGAACATTTGCCCAGGACCCACATTCCCTGCCTGATGAAGTAAGTAAGTGGGTGCAAGACGGATAGCTATGGGATTGGGGGTGGGAGGTGCCCTAAGCCCACTTCTGGCTCTTTAACTTGCACATACACAATAACAGCTACTGACATTCTCAAATCATCCCATAAAGTGCTTTCCATCATCTGGAACAAACTTTGAGCTAACAATAAATCTTGGGAAACACCTTCAAGAGAGAGCACAGTACTTGGAAAGCTTTGCGCTTGTTTTCCATAGGTTTGTATCTCTAAGGAACATCCAGCCTGTGAGGTAAAGGGTTGCACTGTAACATGTAGTCGCCTCCTATGTTTCAGCCACACCCCAATTTTCTGGTATCCTATCCCCGGTGGAACATCATTCCAATGTTCAGGCTGTGAGTGCCGTTCCATATGCAGCCAAAATGGCTGTGCCATTTAGGGGGAGGTGTCTGCAGGCTTGAAGGAATAACAAGGTTCTCAGAAGCATATGAAATATTTAAGGGGGAGCCCTAACCCGAGGGAACCCCCAAAACAACCTAAGGAGGAATCAGTGTGTTCAAGAGCCTGGAACACTTTGCAAGGTGAAAATAAGCAGCGTTTGTGTGTCAGTGAGGAAGGGGGTCTAAGTATATTAAAGACCCTCCATCTTCCTGTCAAGATTGAGTACCTGAATGCCATTAGGTTAATGACTGGCACCCAGGAGTCACGGGACCATTGCCTGATCAGGGGTTAGGATGGTGGATATAATCCCAGAAAGGTTATGGAAAGACCGTTTACATTCTGCTACCTTGTCCCCCTTTCCTTCTGGTATCCCTCTTGATCTGCTTCACAATGGACAATGGACAAAGCAGCTTTTGCCTTGGGTGGGAGGTCCAGGCTGTTGAGCAGGTTTCTGACCAGTCTTAGGAATGGAATGGAAAAAACTGCACACACTGTTGTAGACCACACTGAAAAATAATCTGAAACATTTTCCTCTTCCCCCTTCTGCATAGAATCAACCACAACGGGGTCTCACAAGATGGCATTCTCCATCTCGCTCATGTCTTTGCCACGTGCCAAAATGTGGCTGAAGTTCACGTGAGGTATAATTGCTTGTAATTTCTCTTCCCCAAGCCCAACACATACAGTTTGTCCCTTGGAACTAAACAGGAGTTGGAGTGTGTGTGTGTGTGTGTGTGTGTGTGTGTGTAAATAATTTCTTATTTTTACCCCACCCATCTGGCTGGGTTTCCCCAGCCACTCTGGGCAGCTTCCAACAAAGATTAAAAATACATTAAAATGTCACACATTAAAAACTTCCCTGAACAGAGCTGCCTTCAGATGTCTTCTAAATGTCAGGTAGTTGTTTATCTCTTTGACATCTGATGGGAGGGCGTTCCACAGGGCGGGTGCCACTACCGAGAAGGCCCTCTGCCTGGTTCCCTGTAGCTTTGCTTCTCGCAGTGAGGGAACTGCCAGAAGGCCTTCGGCGCTGGACCTCATATATATGGTTGGGGGATAACTTAATACGAAAGGGTTTTTAATGTGGATTCAGAAAGGGCTGAACTTTCAGATATGGAGGCAAAGTTTACAATTGCACCTAATGGGAGCATAGCAGAAAGCATAAAGAAATGGGTGGGAGATAGAGGGAGTGGCTTGATTGACTGCCGTGCATGTGTGGAATGAAGAGACTGGGCCCTTTGAGGGCTGGGGCTCCCACCATAAGCTCCTCCCTTCAAAGGCCACATTCATACCATGCATTTAAAGCATTGTGATACCGCCTAAAGTAATCATGGCTCACCTCAAAGAATTAAGGGAGATGTAGTTTGTGAAGGGTGCCGGGATTTGCTAGGAGACTCCCATTCCCTTCACAGAGCTACAATTCCCAGTGTGGTTTAACGGCCAGTCCCTCTTCTCAGGGAACCCTGGGAATTGTAGTTCTGTGATGGGAATCTGGGGGCCTCCTGATAGCTCTCAGCACTCATAACAGACTACAGTTCCCAGAATTCTTTTGGGGGAAGAAGCCATGACTGTTTAAAGTGGTGCCATAGTGTTTTAAATGTATTGTGTGACTGTGGCCTCACACCTTTCTCTAATCAAAAGCAATGGGTAGGCTTCAAATGTGTTTTCTGATATGCAGTCTAAGGTACTATTTTATTCAGTCAGCTTTGCTATCGATAGTTGTCCCAGTGCACATTTATGTTGCAAATGCCTCTGCTGTTCTGCATGAACATGGTTACAGTAAATAGTGTCAGAGATTAAAACATCAGTCATAAAAAACTTCCCTAAACAGGGCTGCCTTCAGATGTCTTCTAAACATCAGATAGTTGTTTATTTCTTTGACATCTGATGGGAGGAAAGACTCAAGAAAGACTGGTGTGGAAAGCTACTCAGAGGTATTGCAGAAAGGGAAGTGTTGGAATAATAGAGAGGGGAGTAAGATTGTTTCAAAAGGATGTTGAAATATCAGAGAGTAAACACTGGTGGAACAACATTTAAAGCTGCCTCCCACCTGTTTTTGTTTTTCTAAAAATGTGTGTCTTTCTCTTTGCAGTTTGTGCTCTGAGGCAACACTGCTGATCACCCTAGTGAGAGAAGATAAACCTCAAAAGATCCTGAGGTAATTATTTGAACATTATTCTACTCCCCTTGTGAAATGGAGCAGGACAGTCTTTACAGCAGGGGTGTGGAGAATCTTTTTCAGCCCAAAGTCTATATTCTATGGAGAGCTTTTCAGGGGCCACATGTCAGTGGTGGTCAGGGGCCAGAGGCATGACTGAACTGCTAGCCTGCAGTGAAAAGTAAGTTAATGAACTCCCGTAAGCCCAAAGCATCCATGGAAGAGGGAGCATGCTGCTTCTCTGCGTGGTTTGCTTGTTTTGCCTTCCTTCCTACCAATGAAGTTCTGCTTTGGTTGAGTAATTGACTGTATCCTTGCATCAGATGTGTTTCAATAACCCAGTCACTTCTGATGCAGACACACAGTGGAGGTTAACTCAGATGAGGTTGCCTGTTGCCACCCTCTGTGAGTTGCTTCTCTCAGCTTTCTGCCTTACTAGCAGCAGTCGTGCTCAGAAAAGAAACATGACTGACAGACAAACCAGCAAAAACAAGGGTGGGGGAGGCTTCTCTGAAGGCAGACCATGCTAACTCTTACACACATAATAACAGAGCATGAATCCAATTTTATTTTTATTTATAAATGCTGCCCTCACCTGTCAGGTGCACTGTGCTATGAAGTAAAGAATCTACCATAGAAGGGAAAGGGCTAGCTAATGCTAGATATAGAACCTGGAACTAAGGGTGGGAGGACCTGCCTATTTTGGTTCTCTCTGTTTCTCATTTTTCCAATCTTAAATTCAGTTCTTCAAATTTATGAAGCAATCTGCAAATTATTATTATTATTTTAAATAATGAAAATTCTTCAGCATTTATGGGCAATTTTTTCCTAATACAGAGGTACTTCAAGTTACAAACGCCTCAGGTTATAAACGCTTCAGGTTACAAACTCTGCTAACCTGGAAGAGTTACCTCGAGTTGAGAACTTTGCCCCAGGATGAGAACGGAAATCGTGTGCTGGCAGCGCAGCAGCAGCAAGAGGCCCCATTAGCGAAAGCATGCCTCTAGTTAAGAACAGTTTCAGGTTAAGAACGGACCTCCGGAACTTCTCAAAGCAATTTCTCCTGATAAAGTGCATATCTGTATATTTCCACCAATATATTCATTTTTGTTCACCCCCCATGCATTTTTGCAAACATTGTTTGATTGGAGAAGTACATAGCAAAATTAGGCCAAGTGCAAATTTTCAAACGTGGCAGGATCAATTTGCTTTTAAGTGTGAATTGGATTTCTCCCCTTCCCATGCCTAGGACCTTCTGTACGCAAAGCAGATAGCAAAAGGAAGAACAAAGAAACAGTGGGGTCACTCAGAGGAGAAGATGGTGAAATGCAAACAGGGGACACAGAAAGGGCTGAACTCCTCAATGCCTTCTTTGCCTCAGTCTTCTCCGATAAAGAAAACAATGCCCGACCTGAAGAATCTGGAGCAAATGATTCAGCAGAGGAAACACAGCCCAGAATAACTAAGGAGATAGTACAAGAATACTTGGCTAGTTTAGATGTATTCAAGTCTCCAGGGCCAGATGAACTGCATCCAAGAGTATTAAAAGAACTGGCAGATGTGATCTCAGAACCACTGGCAGTCATCTTTGAGAATTCCTGGAGAACAGGCGAAGTCCCGGCAGACTGGAGGAGGGCAAATGCTATCCCTATTTTCAAAAAGGGGAAAAGAGAGGACCCAAATAATTACCGCCCAGTCAGTCTGACATCAATACCAGGGAAGATTCTGGAGCAGATCATTAAGCAAACAGTTTGTGAGCACCTAGAAAGGAATACTGTGATCACCAATAGTCAGCATGGATTTCTGAAAAATAAGTCGTGTCAGACTAACCTGATCTCGTTTTTTGACAGAATTACAAGCCTGGTAGATGAAGGGAACACAGTGGATGTAGCCTACCTTGATTTCAGCAAGGCATTTGACAAGGTGCCCCATGATATTCTTGTAAAGAAGCTGGTAAAATGCGGTCTTGACTATGCTACCACTCAGTGGATTTGTAACTGGCTGACTGACCGAACCCAAAGGGTGCTCATCAATGGTTCCTCTTCATCCTGGAGAAGAGTGACTAGTGGGGTGCCACAGGGTTCTGTCTTGGGCCCGGTCTTATTCAACATCTTTATCAACGACTTGGATGATGGACTCAAGGGCATCCTGATCAAATTTGCAGATGACACCAAACTGGGAGGGGTGGCTAACACCCCAGAGGACAGGATCACACTTCAAAACAACCTTGACAGATTAGAGAACTGGGCCAAAACAAACAAGATGAATTTTAATAGGGAGAAATGTAAAGTATTGCACTTGGGCAAAAAAAATGAGAGGCACAAATACAAGATGGGTGACACCTGGCTTGAGAGCAGTACATGTGAAAAGGATCTAGGAGTCTTGGTTGACCACAAACTTGACATGAGCCAACAGTGTGACGCGGCAGCTAAAAAAGCCAATGCAATTCTGGCTGCATCAATAGGAGTATTGCATCTAGATCAAGGGAAGTAATAGTGCCACTGTATTCTGCTCTGGTCAGACCTCACCTGGAGTACTGTGTCCAGTTCTGGGCACCACAGTTCAAGAAGGACACTGACAAACTGGAACGTGTCCAGAGGAGGGCAACCAAAATGGTCAAAGGCCTGGAAACGACGCCTTATGTAGAACGGCTAAGGGAGCTGGGCATGTTTAGCCTGGAGAAGAGGAGGTTAAAGGGTGATATGATAGCCATGTTCAAATATATAAAAGGATGTCACATAGAGGAGGGAGAAAGGTTGTTTTCTGCTGCCCCCGAGAAGCGGACACGGAGCAATGGTTCCAAACTACAAGAAAAAAGATTCCACCTAAACATTAGGAAGAACTTCCTGACAGTAAGAGCTGTTCGACAGTGGAATTTGCTGCCAAGGTGTGTGGTGGAGTCTCCTTCTTTGGAGGTCTTTAAGCAGAGGCTTGACAACCATATGTCAGGAGTGCTCTGATGGTGTTTCCTGCTTGGCAGGGGGTTGGACTCGATGGCCCTTGTGGTCTGTTCCAACTCTATGATTCTATGATTCTACTCTGTTAGTGAGCTTTGACCCTCCTTCCAAGTCATCTAGAGGATCTCTGCAGAAACATTGTGTTTCTAAAGATGGACTGCCTTTAGAAATCACTGTAGTTCTTGACCTACCCCAAAGCAGCTCACTTGACTTGATTCCTCCTTTCTTCCAGCATGAAGCAGTGCTGTTTCCAAGCAAAACATCTGGCGGTGCTATCCTCTTCTCTGGGCAAGTGCCTTGCTCTGAGCAACTTCACGTGAGTTTTGCTACTTCTGTCATAAACACTAGTCCCATTCTGATTGACGTGAAACGCTACTCTGGTTCCTTTAAGAACAGAGTAATAATAAGACACCCTCAAAAGATTTGCTCTCTTTGCTCTTAGGTCAGCTAATAATGGCATGATGCTCAGCAGTGCAGAAGATCTACTCAGAGCCTTAAGGAAATCGGAGGGCATGCTAAGAATAGGGTAAGCATTTCTCTTCTGTCATCCAGTTGAATTCAAGCTGTCAGAGATTCCACTCTGCTTCTATTCTTTTGCTTAGGGTGTATCTAACAGTTACATGGGGGTGCACAGCCACTGCAGCCCCTTGTCTCCCTAGTAACCTCTTGAAAACATGTTCTAAGATGTTGTATTTGGAATTTCTGTTGCTCTTGCAAATGTGGGTCATAAAAATGTCCTGCTACATCCTATAATTCAGCAAACACAGGTTCCCCTCAGCAGATCAGCAGACACAGTCCATTCCTCTGCATGTATTCTTAAAAGAATTCCCATTCAGTGGGATTTGCTCCCGTGCAGCTGTACGGACACCAGAAGAACCTGCTGGATCAGGCCAAGGGCCCATCTGGTCCAGCATCTTGTTCTCACAGTGACCAACCAGATGCCCATGGGAAGTCCATGAGGGGAAGCCTGAGCGCAACAGCATTCTGCCCACCTGGTATTTAGAACCACTACTGCCTTTGACAGGGAAGACGGAATGTAGCTGTAGTAATTGGTAGCCATTGATAGCTTTTTTCCTTCCATGGATTTCTCTAGTGCACTTTTAAAGCCACCAAGCTGGTGGGTGTCACTGCATCTTGTGTTTGTCTGGGCAATTGTCTTGGAGACCTAACTCAAATCTTAGCTGGGGGCCAAATTCCACATTATGGGTGGGGATGAAGCACCCACCAAAACCAGGTTGCTTTTGCCTTTCTCCACATCTATTGTCACATCTGAGACTAAACTTCCCAGTACTTGCCTGGGAATAAGAATGGTCAGGTCAATCTCTTTCCAGCCTTCAACGTTCACATTATTTTTGTATGAGTATTTCCCACAAAACACACACTTTTATATGCATTTTAACCTAATTATGCCATTAAATATGCCTTGTTGTACATTTTTAGGGCCAAGAACTATATTGCAAAATTAAGAAAATGGAAGGAAAGCTGGTTTTGGTCCATTTATTAGTTTGGGTAGTGCAAACCTAGTTGGTTTTGCTTCTAAATGCATATAAAACAAAACCCTCTGGCATCCCTGCTTGGGAATAAGCCCCACCAAACTCAGCAGGATTCAGTTCCGAGTAAGTGTACATAGAACTTTGCACTGTATTTAAACAAAAAACAGGCAAACAAAACCAGGTGAGGGCTCACATGGGCCAATCTTCTAACAAAGCAACATATGTGTGTCCTTTGCATTGCAGCATTGAAGAGCCTTGGGTGAAAGATGAAAGCATCATTATCCTTCTGAAGTTGGCTGCAGAAGTCCAGGGAAACATCACAGCCATCACGTAATTAGTTCCTCTGTGTGCCTGCCTCCTTGAGTTGTTCTTTGAGGAATAAAATACATGGTTGGCAGAAAAAGATGGTGAACAAATCCTGTGAAAACCTTAAAGGGAGATAATTTTCTCCCTAAGAACATGTTTCTGTATTTCAACAGAGCTGGCCATGGATCTCAGAGCAAAGTCTGGATCAGGGATGGGGAACATGTGGCTCCCCAGATCTGGCTGGACTCTTAACACTGACCATGTTGACTGAGGCTGATGGGTGCTGTGGTCCAAAACAGGTTAGGCTGAGGTGGGAAACTTGTCGGCTGGGGCTGATGAGAGTCCAACAACATCTGGAGGGTCCTCAGGCTCCCTGTTACTTTGCTAGGTGCAGCCACTGTGGCATACGCTCCTCGGTGGTTGTGGTTGTGCTGGCTGGGCTCTATAGTTCAAAACCTCTGGAGATGCCTGGCTGTCCTATGGGAAATGAATCCAGATCAAAAGGCCACAAAGTGTGTTGAAAAGATCTCCCTGGAGAAGATGGAGCTGGGTCATACCTATTGTCTTACCTCTGTCTTTGCCAGTGATTCCTGGATTGCAGGGGTTGGGATAGATGGCCCTTGGAGCCCCTTCCAACTATACATTTCTGTGATTCATTGCATTCAAGCCCACACAATGCAAAGATGTCAGAGGGAGGGGCAACGTATCCAACGTTGGAGGAGGGGTGAAGGTCCCCATTCCACTTTCTCCACACGTTTCCACTTTCTTCTGTCATACCCACAAGTAAAGCATGAATAGCACTTTGTTCTTCAGTTTCTGTTGGGCAGCCTCTACAAGGCAGGGCAAACTTGTTTCAGCTTTCCTGATTTTTTCCTTCCATTTTTGGCTAGGCTAAGGAGAGACCAGGCCCTCTTCGTAGTGGAACAGGAATTTCCTCGTCAGGAGGAGAAAGTGGAGTCCGTGGTCAGCCGGTGAGGAAGTCATTGTTCTTTGGCTGGTGTGATGGTTGTCCATTGTACTATACCATGATCCCAGCGCTCATGACATAGTTAAACTTTCATTCATTCCAATGCACTAAAGTGGCCAAAGGACTACAAAGAAACCCTACATGAGGGTGGCGGTGGTGGAAATCAATTTTCAGCTTAATTTGAAAATCAGGGGTCCTCCTGGTTTCCACGCCCTTTGTCCATGCATAGGCAACTTCTGCTTAAGCTGCCCTTCTGTGTTCTCTTTGTGTGTTATGTGTGTGTGAGGCCTGCAGGTTGCATCAGTGTGAACTGGAAGCCAAAGGAGTCTGCTTTCTACCCAAGCTCATTGAGAAATGTAGACAACTCTGGGCATTAAAGTGAGTGTGTGGAGGGGAGGGGGTGTCTCTCCCACAGTGGGGTTTGTTTGCTTTTTGTTTTGATCACAGAGAGCTGCTTGCTGTGCTGCTGGCTGCAGCCGGACTTGAAATCATCAGACATTGGAAGTCTCCATGGGGTCTCTCTAGGGATGGGTGGCATGGGAGGGTGTGAGGCATTGCCTTGCCTTAGCACTTAACCCCTCACAGGAGAGCTTTAAAGGGGTGACGAAATGAGACCATTTTGATGTTGTATGGCTTCCCTTTATATGGCTTCCCACTTTAAAAATATTGTTCTACGTAGGCCCCCAATGACACATGCCTTTATGTAACAAGGCTGCCTTATTGATATATAGCTTTCTGCTTTCCCCAGCGACTACTTGTGAATGTATCACACCTGTCCTTTTGTCATTCCAGCTGGTCTCAGGTACAGTTCACTGATGCTGAAGCAGAAACCATCTCTGACACACTGCCACATTTTCCATCACTGAAGAAACTTGGGTAGGTGTGAATCACTGTGTGCTCTGGATTGTGTATCTGTTGTGTGTCTCTGAGTGGCACCTTCCAGGATTTGAACCTCTCTAGCGTCACACGCATCCCCTCTTTATTGTGAAATGGTTTCATTTTCCACGCTGGGCTTCTTATACACAACTCTCTTGTGTGATCGAGAAACACTTGAATACAGGTTTTTAGAGTTAAATACTAGTAGTGTAAATTTTTGCAAAGTCTCTCCAGCTTGGCAATTTAAAACGGGTGGAGTTCTGTATTATTATGACTTTAAAACTATCCTGTAGGCACTAAATAATATATGTAAACAGAAACCTATTTATGAAAAATGGTTCAGTGTCTCTAAGGGAGGGGAATGACACAAGTCCAAAACAGTGGGTGTAATTTACTATGCACATGCTAACCTTTGCAGCATATCTTAAAGTTTAGCAGATTTATCAGCACCCTCATCAAACTACGTTTCCCAATATTCTTTTGGTGAAGCCATGACTGTTAAACTGATATAAAACTGGTTTAATCCAGACTCAGAGAATGAATGAGTTTCTAATAGTATATAGGAGGGGGCTTGGAACTTACGACTCACAAGCGTGGGGCAGATAAATCTGTTCAGTTTGTATTTTAATGTAAACCAGTCATAATGTGAACCAAAATACAGCTCTCCAATTTGTGCAGGGGTTGCATTCCTCGCACCTGCACATGCCAACAGAGCATGCATAAGCCCACCCTGCCCCACCCCTGTTCCGCCCTCTTCCAGGTGGAAAGCGACCCATGCATTGGTGGCCGCACGTCAGTTGGACGTGCACAAAATGGTCACCGCCTGTACTCTGCATTAAGATTGAGTGTTTATGTTTGTTTATGCCATGGCCTCTTGACATTTTATAGCCACATGGTGACATCTTACATATATGTCTCATTTGCCACCCTGTGGTTGCAAATGACTGGGCCAGGTTACATTCAGTGGACAGAAAGCTGCTGACTACCCTAAACCTGCAATGGTTTTGAATTTCCAGGTTAACCTGTTGCAGTTTCCTTCCCCCCGGAATGGAGCACCTGGCTGAAGCATTGCATCAGTGCCACACGATTGAAGACATTGAGTAAGTTTGATATCCAGTATGTGAGTGACTGTGATGGGCATCTCTTTTTACCCCGGGTAAAATAAATCACAGGCCTTCTGAACACCGTCTCTGGAAAGACGGTGGCAGAGGGGTCAACAAGCAGGCTAACACACCCACACCCATAAAATGAAGGTACAAAATCAGTTTTGATAACACCTGGGCAACCACGGAAATCTTAACCTGATACCAAAAAGATGGCAATGTCAGTGTCAGATGCATCTCCTTAAAGAGGCCAGGCCAAAGTCAGGACACCACCATAGAAAAGGCCTTCCCCTTGGTGCCTACATTAACCTGCCCCTGCTTCTAAAGGGGCTTGGAGAATGGCCTCTACAGAAGCCCTTGATCCACCGGAAGACTGGTATCTGGGCCTCAGGCTCTTATTGCATTACTTTGGGTTGCCATTTCCTCTCCCTCCTGCACAGTTAGCTGCAAACTGAATATGTAACTCTGCTCCTTTCTAGCTTTTCCAAAAGTGAACTTGGCATGGATATCGGTGCTCTGATGAACGCTCTGGAGGGGAAACTTCACCTGAAGAGCATAAAGTAAGTGGCCTTAGGTTAGGACTAGAAGTGATGTGTAATGTGATCCTGTATTCTCTGGGGATCTGGAGCTCTCCCCAGACCCAGCCTCCTTCAGTAGTTTTGCATAGCTGGAGTGGGGTCTTGAACTCTGGTTGAAGGATAGCGAGGGGCGTGTGTAGAAACTAGCCTGTTCTACCAAGGTAAAATGGCTTTGCCTACTTTTGCCTTTAGCTCAGCCCACCAGTTGCACATGGCTCTCAGAAGGCTGCCCAGGTGGGACTGTATCCTTCATTCTCCACTTCATTGGGGTATCCTACTTGCATATGAGTTACAGTGTGGCATAAAGCCACGTGGATAGATAAAAGTTTTTCTCCCTCTCTTATAACACCTGGAACTCATGGACATCCAATGAAGCTGAATATTGGAAGAATCAGGCCAGATAAAAGGAAGTCCTTCTTCACACAGTAGAGAGTTAAATTACAGAACTCACTCCTACAGGATGGCCATCAACCTTGATGACTTTAAAAGAGGATTAGACAAATTCAGGGAGGAGAGGGTTGTCCATGGCTACTAACCATGATGACTATACTCTGCCTGCATGGTTGGAGGCAGTAATGCTTCTGAAGATCAGTTGCTGGGAACCACGGGAAAGGAGAGTGCTCTCGTGCTCAAATCCTGCTTCCCGGTTTCCCAGAGGCACCTGTTCTGCCACTGTGGAATATGTGGGCCATTGGCCTGATCCAGCAGGCTCGTCTTATATTCTTAATGTTCATGGAGTAAAAGGTCCAGGCATAAACTGGAATAGAAGGCAAGTTCTGGACCTTGAACAAAGACCAGGGTGTAGATTCAGGACCACGGACAGTGGTCCAGCAGGTGAGGCAGAAAATCTCACAGCAGTGCTTTGGAGCAACTTTATAGCCTGGGCTGGGTAGTCAAGATGGAAGCTCTGCCCTCTGAGTGCTGCACCTGGCCAGATAAAGAGCCAGTACTCCTTTTCTGCTGCCATTGGATTTTTCTTGGCATTGAGGATCCAAGGATCTGAGTGACTGTAGCTACAAGAGGGCTGCCAGAGGGTCCAGAAGCCACCTTAGATGTGGGTCCTTGTAGGACCTGCTGCTCAGGATGCCTAGAGACTCTTGGGCTGGGGTTTTGTTTAGAAGTTTATATTGCAGTCAAGATTTAACTGTGGATGTGCTCGGTTTTTGCTGCTGTTGGTATTATGCTTTTGCATTTTTATTAGGCATTATGTGGAGGTTCTTTTATTGTATGCTTATTGAGATGTTTTCATTTCTTGTTTGTAACTTCTTGAGTTTTGTTAAGTTTTTGTAATTATGAAAGTTTTTTTGAGCATGGTTTGAGTATGAAAAGGTGGCCTACAAATAAATAATTTGCAGCATTTGTATCAACAGGGACTGGCCACAAAGGCTATGTTCCACCTCCACAGTCGGATGCATTATGCAATATCAGTTGCTGGGAACTTTAGGTGGGCAGAGTTCTATTGCTCTTCTGTCCTGCTTGTGGGCCTTGCAGAGGCACCTTGCTGGCCACTGGGAGAACCAGATGCT
Organism: Podarcis cretensis; assembly: GCF_951804945.1. Classification (NCBI taxonomy): domain Eukaryota; kingdom Metazoa; phylum Chordata; class Lepidosauria; order Squamata; family Lacertidae; genus Podarcis; species Podarcis cretensis. The sequence goes on from NC_137177.1 coordinate 37,648,802, forward strand.
GGACTAGACGGGCCATTGGGCTGATTCATGGGGCTGTTCTAATGTTCTGACAATGATATTCTTATTTATCTCTTAGCCTTGGCTCTCTGAATCTCAGTGATGCAGACATCCTCAATCTGACCTCCAGACTCTCAGCAATGCCTCTCCTGAAAAGACTTATGTAAGTATGTCTATGGGTAGAGGTTTGATGCAACAACAAAAGATATTTATTTTGTTCAGACCTGCCAGTTTCAGTGGCTGGCAATATGCAAGAGAATTTTAATTTGCCCAGGCCAAGGAATCGGGTAGCGTCTTACCTGAAGTTGGAGCGAGTGCTGGGCCAGAATCCATCGTCCAATTTTTCAAAAGTTTTCTTCCCCTGTGAAATGGGCTTCTGTTTACCGGCCTCATTCTTAGGGTGCTTTAGAATTTATTTAGATTAAAACATAATAATTTTGGAAGGCATGGGGTTGGGCTAAGGAATGAACACAGAAGAAATTGATGTGGATAGGACATTGATGTGCACCCGTCCATTCCCGCTGTGAAGGCCACTGTTACCCAGCATAAAACAAGTGTTCTGAGAAGCTTTCGCCTTTTGGGACCATTCAGAATAATTGACTCATGTTTCATATTTCATGACTGTTTTCCAGTTTGAATAAAAACCGTCTTGGTGGCGAGTCCTGTTCACACCTTGCACAAGTTTTGAAGAATGCCATTCACATGGAAAAGATTGAGTAAGTTCATGTTTTCCACTCATGTCTGCCACTTTAACACATCCCCTCCCAACGTCCAGCTTCATTGTCAGAATTAATAATGAAAGGAGAACATGTCTTAATTAATTTTCTCTCTTTTTTCAAAAGCAGTGGTGGCAGAGGGGCACTGGGATTACCTAGGCAGCTGCTAAGAGGCATGGGGGGGGCAGTGGGGCACTGTAGGCGTAAGTAACTATCCGATGTCGAAAAGCAGGTATCGCTAGATCATGTTACTCAATTTTATTGCACTAGTTAAACTAAATAGATTTAATTGGGTTTTGAAACAGTGAAATGTTCTCTGAAGCTCAACATACATGAGCCAGAACATAATGTCATGAACGTGGGGGATGTTTTCTTTAATCTTATGAGTTGTCGGGTTTCTTTCAAAGTTTGAGCCACAACAAGATTGATGATGCTGGCATAAAAGAAATCGCTATGGCCATTCCAGAAATGCAGAGCGTGAAGCAAATCGAGTGAGTTTCATGTGTCTTTATCAACCCAGTGAGGGACTACAGATTGTAGTCTGGGCGGAGGAGGAATTCCTGGTCCTCTGCCCACCCCACCAAATCCAGCTATCACAGATTAGCTACAGTTCTGTGATATGAAGCGGCTTCCTCTGTTGTTGTTCCTCTTTCAGCCTGTCTAGCAACAGCATTGGCTCTGCCGGTGGACAGTGTTTCGTGGAGGCTCTGAAGAACAGCGAGAACCTGGAGGTGCTCAAGTAAGCACAGACCTTCTCCTGGGGATTTCATCAATTCCCTTTCAAAATAACCAGGTTCCTCTGAAAAGCGTTTCCCCAGGCTGTTCATATGGGGGGCTGGCTGTTGAAGAATCCACGCCCACACCCATGAATATTCTGTGAAATGGCGCGTTCCTTTCTCCTACGAATGCAGCTGGTGCCACCTCCAGGTTTGTGGGATGGATTTGGGCAAGGAGCCCTCAGTGGGCTCCCTCCTCCTCTTCCTCCCACCCATCCCCAGCTCATGTGTGCTGTCTTCCTCTGGACCGGAGTGCCTGAACCCCAGCGATGGTGCGCAGAAGAGCTTGCAGGACCAGAAACTGCACTATCAAAATGTTTCCTCAGTCTGATAATCTGATAATCCTCAATTTGATAATCTGATAATGCTGATATTCTTTAATTGGACTTGGGTTTTTTTAAAACCCATGTGCAACTGTTACTCATGCTACGTGGCTATTTTATAGTTCAGTTTCAGTTTTTCAACTTTTAATTTTAATATCATTGTTCATTGTTATCATTGTTCTCTCTGTTTCATATACATTATACAACTAAATTATTATTTTTTTAAAAAAAATTCTCAATAATGTTTCACATTGCACTTCCTTTCAGACTATCTGGGAACAATATTGGAAACGAGACGCTGGAAAAACTGGCTCCGGTTCTGCCCAACTTGCACTGCCTGAAGGTCCTTCAGTAAGTATCCTGGTTCAGGATGGACAGATGGGTCCAGTTTTCACCTGTGTCAGAGTTAAGTGAGTTTTTTCCTGCCTTCCCTCATTTGGTCTGCTCCATCCAGGATGTTCTCCACACTCATCATTCAGCAAATGTACAACCTGTGAGCCTGTGTACACAAATAGTTGAGCTGTACAAATCAACATGTGTTCACTCTTTTCGCACAAACGCTAGGCAAGGGACCTCCCCACTTAACCATCCTCTTCTTTCCTCAGCCTGGCATCCTGTGGCTTTGACTCAGAGGGAGTGGTTTGTTTGGCCAGAGTCCTCTTCCATTGTCCACAAATAGAGGAAATCAGGTGAGTGCAGCTTGTAGGGAAGGAAATTAAAACAGGAAGGAAAAACCAGTCACACATGGGCTCTTAACATAGAATCATAGAACTGTAGAATTGGAAGGGATTCCCAAGAGTCATCTAGTCCAAGCCTCCTGCGATGCAGGACTCCTAGCTAAAGGATCCGTGACAGACGGCTGTCCAACATCTGTTTTTAAAACTTCCAAAGATGTCCCTTCCAAGGGAGTCCATTCATTCCACTGTCAAACAGCTCTTACTGTCACAAAACATTTCCTAATTTTTGGTTGGGATCTCCTTCTTTGTTGTTTGAATCCATTGGTTCGGATCCTGCCCTCCAGAGCAGCAGAAAACAAGCTTTCTTTGTCTCCCATGTGACATGTTTTGGAAGTCATCTGCCAGTCAAAAAGCAATTGTGAATGTTATCTTCCAAGTATTATGTTCTTAAAACAAACAGCGTGATTTTAAAATAAAAATAATAAAATAGTTCAATCTGATCACCTTTCCTGTTTTTTACCTTGCAGTTTGTCCGAAAACAGCATTGGGCACAAGGGTGCCATGGCACTCGCAGAACACCTGCCACAGCCCTCCTCACAACTCAGGAAGATTGAGTAGGTTCACACCTGTTTTCATTTGGCTTAAATCTAACTAAGCCATCTGCATTGTGTTTGTGTGTGTGTTTAAGCTTTTTGTACACTATAGTTTTGTGGGTCTTTGGCTGAAAAGCAACAGATAAATAAATAGCACCATAGTGAAGGAAGCTGACTTTATATCAGGTTAGGCCATTTATCCATCTAGCCGAGTAGTATATATTCTAAGAAGCCCCTCACCCAAGCCTTTTAACTGGAGATGCTGCCAGGGATTAAACCAGAGGCCAGGGATTGAACAAGAGTGCCCCGTTTTCTATCCAGGTTTCAAATCCATCTTTAATATGTCCTGTTTTTTCTTTCTTTCTAAATCTTTATTGACTTTTCTTGCCAAGTATACAAAAAATAAAATATAAAAACCAATCAGAACACTCATAGTCCACCAAGCCAAATCAAAATGTAGATTGGGTGTCTCCCCACAAACTCTGGCATTACAACAAAAGGAAGAGAGTTGGACATCATTTTTGAGACTCAAAATAAAAATTAGTAGCACCGTCAAAGTTTAATGTGCTGTTTTTGCCTCGGCGTTTATAGTTTTCAAGCTGGCAACAAACAATGCTTGGGGATCGTATCCAGCCGCATAGATTTCTGAGAGGCAGGTGGATCACAAAAGTTATGAGAGGGCACCATCAAAAGTACTTTTCAGTCTGACTCCCCTCAAATGTCTGGTTCCCCCCCCCCCAGTTAACTTTCGTGCTACAGCCAAACTTTGGTCCACCTGCGTTTCAAAGAAGCTGCCCTGTTTATGAATACAAAGTTGTGTTCAGTGTGAACTGAGGAGCAAGGCTAATCTGTTTTAAAATAATAAGGAAGGGTGGACCCTAAGAGAAGTTTCCCCCTCTCACAAATCTGCTCTTTTGAGCATTTCACCTGGGAAAGCCACAACTCTAAAATTAGTGTGAGAACTGGTTTCCATTATGCAATGTGTTCTTTCTAGACTGAAGGTCTGCGGCCTCATCGACTGCACTTCTAAGAGTCTCGCCCTTGGTGTCAGCCAGTGCCCCCTTCTGGAAGAGATTATGTGAGTACTAGGGGCTGCTGCCCCTGCTTCCTCCACTTACAAGCCACACCTGCCCTCCAATCCCTTTGCCAGCCCTCTTTCCCCCACACCTGGCCAAGCCCTCCTCCCTTTGCACCTCACCCTGTTTGCCTATCCCCTCCCAGGTTGTCCCAAGCTCCTCTTCATCCCTTGCAGCTTGCCACAACCACCCCTTTTTAAAAGAGGGGGGAGGTGCTTCAGATAATGGTTTTCTGAAGTGTCTCCTCCTTTGTTAAATCTCCCTGCAACCACATTAAAAAGATACTTAGCGTCTCCCCCCTGCCATCTCAGCCCACGTGGGCCATCTGCCACAGTGTCGTTGTACTGGAATTGTTGTGCCCACCTATCTACAACCATGCAAACTGCAGTGTGACAACAGCCTTACCTTTTTTTGTATATAGAAAGATAAACGGACTTGTGGCTATGGCTCGTGGCCTAGAGCTAATCTGCCCATTGCTGACATGGATGCTCCTTTCCATGTTCAGTAGCATCTAGATCAGGCGTGAAGAACCCCAGGCCATGCCTGAATTAAACCCAAACAGATCCACCTCTGGAGGACTTCATTCACTGCTTCTCTTTGTGCCCCCTAATTGCCTAATTGATATTCACCAGGAATATCACAAAGAAAGCATTTGTTTGACACAGTCTTGCCAAAACAATCAGAGAACTTATTAAACAAATGCGCTTGATTCAGGCCTTGTCTAGAGAAGAAAATATTCAACCAAATGATTAAAATTACATGTTTCAATTTAAAAATGCATCAGAAATTGATATGAGGCACAGGCAGAGCAGTGGCTCATGCAGAGACAAAAAGGCAGCTACCTCTGTGGGTAGATTATTCTCCTGTGCTTTGGGAGTGGTAGAATGATCTGGCCACACCCAATTCAGACACATGGCAGAATGACCCACTTCTAGCAGGAGCTGACTAAAATAAGGCAAAGATCAGAGCAGTAAATCATGCAGAGAAGCAGCAGGCAACTCTGTGATTCAGTGAACTCACGGAGAGCCTGTGTTTACTTTATTTCTCTTGCAGTGTGCTCATGTGCTGCTGCTGCATCTTCAGTGTGCTTGATCTTCAGGTCCCCACTGACTCAAACACCTGTTGAATTCATGCCTAGTTGGGTTTTCAGCCATTAATCATTTTCCTCATCTTTAGCCTGTCCTGGAACAAACTTGGTGATGAAAGTGCTTTGGAGCTGGCCAAGGTTCTCCCTCGGATGGCAAAGTTGAAAGTACTGGAGTGAGTACAAGGAAACATCAACCCAGAGTCCTTCACCAAAAACCAATTAGAGCCTAGCTGAGCTTTCTTTCTTTTGTGGGGGGGATGTTGATAATGGGATGAAAGCTTAGGAGGAGAGATTTTCCCAGGGGGCAGGAAGAAAATATTGGGTGTGGCAGTGTTCTCCAGGAGAGCAGTAGTATTCTTTTTTCTTTCTCTTGAAAGTTTTTTCTTTAACTCAGTTGCTCTGCTCTCACCTGCCAGAGGCAGAACAGCACGTGCAAGAAATCTTTTAGCATGACAGTAAATAATCTCAGGAACTCCCTGCCCCTTGATAGTTTGTTGGATAGTTTTTGACATCTGCTGGAAATGTTTTTGTATGTGCAGGTCTATCCAGATGTGTACTTTTATTATGTGCATTTGTTTTTAAAATTCATGGATTTTATCTACATTCTGATCATTTTTATTGTCTGCTGTTTAAAATATTTTTTACTGTTTTTTATTTTAAAAAATCAAATATTTTCTCGAAATCACTTAGAGATTCTTTCAGTTGAGCAGTATATAAATATTGCTAAATAAGGAAATAAATGGTGCCCATTCCTCCACCAGTCAAAGCACTTAGTCCCTAAGCGCATTCCAGATACTTTGGTACCTTAGGCACCCCCCAAAAAAAAACCATTGTCCTCTTCCCTGGCAGTAAAATACAACAATAATAAATGAAACAACTCACACTTGGCTGCCTTTTCATGGCACCCCAAATCTACTTCCTGGTGCAGCTGCCTCACTCCGCCCTATGAGAGTGACCTGCTGTTTTCCTGGTAAACTGAGAATGAGCTTTATTAACCACCAACCCCCAAATTTGGGATCCTCTCCAAACTGGTATCAAAGTTTTGTGCCATGTACTCATTTTGTGCCATTTTGTACTGCAAACCCTCCATTTTGTACCACCCGCCCCCCCAAACTGAGTGATCAATACTTACAAATCTAACATGTTGGATTTGGGGGTATTACCAGGGTTCATAGTTAACACTCAAAAATCCAACATTGTCAGATTCATAAAGCTCTGAGAATGGGCACCTGGTTGACTCGAGTGCTGGACCAGATGGACCTTTGGCCTGATCCAGCTACAGGCCTCTTCCTATGGAGGAGGAGGAGGAAAGAGAAAGAACACCCTTTTGGTCCTGAAAGATGGGGATGTGCCTTGAGGTATATACTTTGTATAGGACAATGGCTTGAATGTTTTTTTCCAAGCCAAATTGCTGGAGATGGAGAGAGTGAGCGTGTGTGTGTATATATGTGTGGGGTTCTGAGTCGGTGGCACACCCACTTTGACCACGCCCACTTTGGTCTCGGCCATCCCAGGAATTGGCCAAGAGTAAGGATGGTGAACCTGTGGCGCTCAGGATGTTGTTGGATTCCAGCTCCCACCATCCCTGACCACTGGGAATGCTGACAGAGTCTAACAATGTCTGGAGAGCCAAAGGTTCCCCAAATCTGGCTAAGAAGGGATACAGGCATTGGGCCCAGAGGGGTTCCCCATCCCTGCCCTTAGGTAAAGGTAAAGGTACCCCTGCCCATACGGGCCAGTCTTGACAGACTCTGGGGTTGTGCGCCCATCTCACTTAAGAGGCCAGGGGCCAGCGCTGTCCGGAGACACTTCCGGGTCACGTGGCCAGCGTGACATCGCTGCTCTGGCGAGCCAGAGCCGCACACGGAAACGCCGTTTACCTTCCCGCTGGTAAGCGGTCCCTATTTATCTACTTGCACCCGGAGGTGCTTTCGAACTGCTAGGTTGGCAGGCGCTGGGACCGAGCAGCGGGAGCGCACCCCGCCGCAGGGATTCAAACCGCCGACCTTTCGATCGGCAAGCCCTAGGCGCTGAGGCTTTAACCCACAGCGCCACCTGCGTCCCAGTATCCCTGCCCTTAAGCGGCACTAAATGAATTTTTTGTTCTGTTCAGGAGAGGCAGCGATCAGTTTTGCATAATACCTAGCCTAGTTATATATTTGCTTTTCTTTGGCTTCTTTTAAACAGTCTGGACAACAACTACATCACTGCTTGTGGGGCCAGAAGGCTCACAAAGGCACTTGCACAGTGTCGAGGAATCCAGATAATACGGTGAGTCCTCTGTGAAAGTTACATCAGTTTCCTAACCACTAGGAGGTGCCGTGTTTATTTATGGTGAGCAAGACTAGTAGGCTCCCTGGATTAACTACTTAAAGCTCATAGTTGGACCTGGAGACCCACCATTAGTCCAAACAGGATTATTACTAGTGCTAGTATTGTTTTGATTTATTATCCACCTTCACCCTAAGGTGTCAGGGGAGGGGGCAATGATTTATCTCACTGGAAAGCTGCCGGAAATTGGAGAAGTGTCCAACTTTTTATTAAGTAACATTTTTATTTAACAGAATTTATCTACGTGTTAGGGAAAGACCTCTAAGCAGTTTACAACACTAAAATATTTGTTAAAGATACAAATAAAAACAAACATTAAAAAACCAACTACATTTAAAAAAAATAAGTGGAAATGCTAAAATTCCATGTTGGTAGGGCAGCTTGCTGAAACAAAAAAGCTTTTATCAGGTGCCAACAGCATTCCAGCAAAGGTGCCTGCCTCCTGTCAATACTTTCTCTCTCTTTGTCTTTTCTAGTCTGTGGCACAATCGGATACCGAGCGATGTTGAACAAAAGCTGAGGAAGGAAGAGCCGCGGCTGCATTTTGCCTTCTTTTGATGAACCAACAGGAAGGGAATCTGGCTCCTGCCAGGCATGGTTTTGCTGCTGGCCAAGGAAAAGAAGGAAACTGAGCAGGATTCTGGGCTAGCACATAGGTACTGCAACTTCTAAAGAGAAACAGAAGCTGCATGATTATACTTCATCCTCGTGGCCAGAAATGAGCAGCCGAGTAAAATTGTCTTCCATGAGCACGGTGAGTCCGTAAGTGACTGTGGAGGCCAAGTCAGGATCCACACATCCTTCCACCGTGGGGACATAGGTTTCCAGGCGGGAGTTGGTCATGGTGAGGGTTTGCCAAATGTAAGCAACAGATTACAAAAGAGTAGAACTCTCACTTGGAGAAGCAGGATCTTTGCCTTGGCCTTGGGAGCATCTTGCAAGAAATCCCAATGTTCATCTGTGGCAACGCTGAGTCTGGGCTATGCTTGTTTGGCAGTCTTCCATCAAGGTGAATACTGATTAAGAAAAACTGGATCCTGCAACATGTATTGTGGACTCTTGTTTGTTTTTGCCTTATTTATTTTACTGATTTTTATTTTGCTTGCATGGAAGAAAGCTGTGCAAGGGGGGGGGGCTGCACCTTCAACCAACCTTCTGACTTTGGTGACTTCACCAGGATGAACCCAGTTTGATGACTGCTGTCACAAACAAAAGGAATAGAAACTTGCAGGGCATTTAAAAAATGAAAATAAAAGCAGAGATCGCCAGGAAGCTGGATTCTGTACCTAGTATCACCTTTTACCTTTTCCTGCACGTGTGTAGAATTCCACGCCTTCTTAGTTTTCAGGACAAATAGGGAAGAAATTCAATTCTCTGCATTTTGCAATGCAGTTCTCCAGCCAAGCAAGTTGTACGGAAATGAATATGATTGGGGTAAAGTGTGCATGAAAATGCATATATTGGTGACAATGCATTTTTGCTTTGCAAAATTGTGTATATTAGGCAAAATTGTGTATGAACATGTATGTTAGGGAGAAACTGTTGATGAATTTTCATGAAGACTTTTAAAAAAAAAAATGCAAATGGCTTTAGAAATGTGGAGAACCAAATTTAATATTGGAAAACTGAGAGAAACCAGGATGGACAGATATGCCCATCCTTAGTTTTCACATATCACAACCATGAGCATTCATTACTATGGTTCTTCAACCGCTTGGCTTGGATACAGTAAAATCTCGGAATGGACACCTTCCTGTTTTAAACATCTTGCAAGCGGGGTTCATGGTGAGCAGAAATCTACAGATTCCTTCACTTTCTTGACTGATTAACTAGATATTCCCACTAGAGGGCACTGTGTCCTTATGGAAATGCCAGTTTTTCCAGTTTAAAGGTAGGTGTGGTCTAGAGAAGAAAACCTCAGAACTTGATGCAGTCTCACTCAAAATCAGCGCTGATGCTGGTGTCACTTCTTCTCAGGCAGTGGAGGTGGGAGGGCAGGTGGGGGCAACAATAAGGCAGCACTTCCTGTTTCGCCTCAAATGGCAAAACGGGACACACCGCCCCTGATTCCGGTGGGTTTTAGTTCATTTCCAGCCTATCAGGTTTTGTCTGTAGTGCCTTATCTGATGTGAGCCCACCCACAGCAGGTTACGTGAACCTCAGGTGCTCTAAAACAGGGGTGGCTAACCTGTGGCTCTCTAGATGTTGTTGGACTCCAACCCACCTGCCCCAGTGGTCAAGGATGGTGGCAGGAGCTGTGGTCCGCCAGTGTCTGAAAAGCCACAGCTTTCCCACCCTGCTCTAAAACCTTTGACATGCAGGTTTCCTATAGATGCAGCTTGGGATGTGTGAGAAAACCCTAAATTCCCAGCAATGCGATTGAATCCCTGTTGCGAAATGCCAACAGCCAATAGGTGTCAGATGTATCCTGTGCCTTCTTTCCTTTTCCCTTTCAACTGGCTACTGAGCTACAATTCTGTACCAGTTGCTATTCTTAGTCTCCACTTTTGCCCTTTTCCTACACAAAAATCAAACACAGGCTGGATGCTTGGACATTGCCTACAGACAGGCAAAGAGCATTGTAGGTTCTGGCCTTTTAGCCTCTGTTTTGTTACTGATTTGCTTAGGCAAATGCTGGAACTGAACTTTGCAATACAAAGAGTTGGAGCACTGTTAGAAGATGCGGCTACTTGAGGTAGGCAGGCAGGCACCAAGGACATGGCAGGTGGAAGTATCATCTCTCTCTCTCTTTGTTGAGCTGGGAGCTGGGAAATTACATTACAAACCCTTGTTTGCATTTGTGGCTAGGATGGTGCTGCTTCTGTTCAAATGTTTCGTGCCAAAGAAAGTGGTAATCAGCACTAGAATTTTGTGCCACAATTCCCTGCAAGAATTTCCAGATAACTCTATTGCTTTGAATAGGTTTGGTGGAAAGATAAAAGGAGGAAATGCACCACCCTCTGGAAAGTTTACAAAGAACTGAGCTAATGCATTTGCTGAACAAATAGTCAAACCTTGGTTCTCAAACAGCTCCATTTTCGAAAGTTTCGGCTCCTGGATGCCGAAAACCTGGAAGTAAATGATCTGGTTTTTGAACTGTTTTTCAGACCCTGAACGTCTGACGCTGCTTCTGCTTGAGTGCAAGAAGCTCTTGCAACTAATCGGAAGCCATGTCTTGGTTGTTGAATGTTTTGGAAGTCAAACTGTCTTCCTGAACGGATTATGTTTGACAACTGAGGTTTGATGGTAGACATCTTTGGTGGGACTCGCTTGCTGCTGTTGTTTGCATCTATCTTGAGAGACAATGGAGTGTGCCTCAGGGTGGGGAGTGAAGTTAAACTGCTGCGTTAACAGCACTGAAGTGACCTCCCTGGGGCACAAACCTGGGCAGTTTGCATGGAGGTCCTGGGCTGCCCAGATGACCTGACCCCACTCTGGGACTCTATGACATAGTCCAAAAGAAGGCAGAGCAATACGTTTGCCATCAGCTTGGCTACAGGAGTTGCCGGAAGCTGCCATCCAACCACGTTAGGGACTCCACTCTGGATTTGTGTAGCGTTTACTCCTTAGAATTTTCTTCTCCCAAAGATATCCCGCAAGGCAGCAGAAGTTTAGGATCAGAGTTTTCCTTCTCCTGTACGGGCTGCCTTCCCAGGTTGACAAGCCCCATCTGCCCCTCACTTCTCTCTACAGCATGTGCAGAAAAAGCCTTCTTGACCCCACTGTTGGTCCCACTGGAGCCTGTCTTCGCATGCAGGATAAGTCCCTAACTTACTGAGAGTTTGAGACCCTCATCTGGTTTAGCAGTTTCCTGGGATGAAGCCTGAAACTCAATGAATTGAACTGATGGAGCCTGAAACTCAACGAATCTTAAAGGGAGTCAGTGTGCTATTGTGGAAAAAGACCAGGACGAGGGAGAAACCAGGGAAAGAGGTCCTGAGGGCAAGAGCAACTCTTCCTTCCTGTGTTTCCCAGCTATTGGTATTTAGACGCATTCCTCGACAGCCCCCTCCACCACTAATTTGTTTAGCCCTCTAAGTTGGCGGCCATCGCCGCCTCCTGTGGGAGGGAGTTCCGCTGCTTAACCGCATAGTTAAGCAAAGCAGGGGGGCTCTGCGCCGAAGCTCCGCGGCCTTCTGTACTCGGGAAAAGTCCACGTCTGCTGCGCCATCAGAGGAGACGTCCCGCTCCGCTAGGGAGGAAGCCTCCCCCCGCCGGACTTTCCTTCCGAGTCCCGTTCCAGTCGGGCTCCGGCTGGTGACTACGAGCTTTCCTTGCGCCGCCCCGAGGGGCTGCCTGCCTGGGGCCTTGATCGGCGCAGAAGGGGAGTATCCCGAGCGGCGGAGGGAGGCGGGACGGGCGGCCCGAGATTCCGGAGATTTTGGCGCCTCCGCCCCCCGGGAGGGGCCGAGCTCCCGCCCGCCCGCCAGCCCGCCCCTTGCTCGCCCGCCCGCCCGCCTGCTTTCCGGGTGGGCGCCGTCGACGCACTCGGGGCTGGCCGGAGCGCAGCGCATGCACAGGGACGCGCCTCCACCTCCTCCCGCTGTTGCTGCTCGCCGACGGCTCTTTCCCGAGGGCTCCTCCGCCCAGGCGAGGCTGGGCGAGGCGGGAGCCCAGCTGGGAGGAGCCGCCGATTCCGCTGTTGCTGCTGGTGGTTGGCGCTCGGAGAAGACGACAGGCAGCGGGCGAGGGAGCGATCTGCCGGGCAGCGGCGCTGCTCTCCGTCGGGAGACTCCGCTGAAGCGCGCTCGGCTCCCTGCGCCGAGGCAAACGGCCGCTTGGGCTCGCCCTGCCCGCGGTGAGGAGCGCCCGAGCGGTGAGTACGAGGCGAGGGACGAGGGGTGCGTGTGGGACTGGGGACCCCCTCCCTGTGCCATTGCGCCGGGATCCCTTCCCAAGGCTTGGATTTTGCGCGCGCGCGTTCCAGCTTGCAGGCTGCCTCTTTTTGCTTCTGGGAGTTCTGTTCACACGTGCCGCCGTATCAGACGCGAGTTTGCCACAGAACGGGCGCTCGTGGAGCCCCCTCCCCATTCCATACCTAGCTGACACACGTGTTCGGCGAACACAAGTTTGCCCCCACCTGTTGGTCTCGTGTTTCCAAGGCCAGTGTTTTAAAACACAGCTTACTGGGCTCGTTTATTTTCTGAAGAACGGGTTGCGTGTGCGCCGAGACTCGAGAGCCGCCTGTTTTGGTTCGGGGTGAGCCTGCAGTTCTGCGTGCTTCTGCCTTGGGGGATGCTGATGAGAATGGCTGAAAAATGGGAGACAAACGTTGGAGACAACGAAGCAGAACCCTGGAGCAGAGACACTTTGGAGACAAGGAGGCAGGAATCCCAAAAAGGGTATTTCTGTGTGAGTGCAGAGTGCCTTAAACACAGCCAGCCCACACATCGCTGGGGTCAGGGGGAATGGGCTTCCAGGTTAAAGAGAAGCAAGCAGACTGAGGAGCTGGCATCTGCCATTTTTAAAGTGGGATTTTGGGTGACCCCCCCTCCCCTTCTCAAGCACATCTGGTTGGTGGGTTTATTTTTGCAGGGAAGGGGGTGCTCTCTTGGCAGACTGTGGAAGGCTGCAGTGTCTTGGGGAAACGAAAGGCAGGATAGAAATGCAATAAATACTTCGAAGAAAAATATTTCAATAATTTGTATGCCACTTAGTTACAGTACTAATTAATTACAGCAGTTAAAAACAGCCTTCTAAAAAGCAATTAAAAACTCCCAGAAGCAATTGCCCACTCTCAAACAGTTTCAGTGTTGCTGCCAGAATGCAGGAGCACCCCGCAATGTCCCGGATGTGGGGACCACCAGCCCCTAGTACCGTATTTTTCGCCCCATAGGGCACACTGGCCCATAGGGCGCACCTAGTTTTTTGGGGGGGAATTAAAGAAAAAAAATTATTCCCCCCCCCCCGGCACAGGGCTGGGGCGGGGGAAGCACCGACCCCTCTCGCTCTCCAGGCTTCAGCCTGCATTCGCCCCATAAGACGCACACACATTTCCCCTTCATTTTTGGAGGGGGAAAAGTGCGTCCTATGGGGCAAAAAATACGGTATTTTCTTTCTTTCCAGGGTTGAAGCTCAGTCTAACCCAAGCCTATGGCTTCAGGCGTTGTCGCTGGACTCCTATCATCCCCACGCAGGATGGCCTGTTGTTAGGGATGATAGGATTTGGTTCCAACAGTGCATGGAAGGCCACAGGTTTGCCCCTTCCCACTTTACGACCTGATGTTGTGGCACCCTGAAGCACCTGTGCACAGTTTGCTCGTTCACACCTGTTAACAGGTCTCCAATCAGTCTGCCCCCATCTAGTTTTCTCTGCATGTTTTCAACTACAACTCACATCAGTCCCTGTAGCCAGCATCACCAGTGGTCAGAGATTATGGGAATTGTAGTCCAACAGCACCCAAAGGACCGCAGGTTCCCCACCTCTGGCCTAACCCAAAAAGGTTGTTGGGCAACCCTAAAATGCACTTTTCCTCCACTTCCCTAGGCCCTCTCACTACAAGAACAACGGCAGCTGGCCTGGGGCCCCTCTTCCACTGGGTTTTCAGTGGGCTTTTATTGGTATGGTGTCCTGTCTATGGGATATAGTCACCAGGGCCACTTGTGATTCCCCCCTTAAAAAAAAAAAGATACTCCCCACACCTGTGCCAGCAGGTGGTTGTCAATATTTAGAACTATATCTGCTGTTGCCCATTGCTCTTTGGTTTTGTAGTATTGGGGGTTTGAAAACTAACTTTAGAGAGACTTTGCATTGTGGGGTAAAAAAAATTATATAAAGTGGCTTACATAAGGCAAGATAGCTCTTTTAAAATAAGGAATATACAATTCAGTGTTCACTGCTTCATTGAGTAACTGCAGCCGAAATATAAATGGAAACTAGTGTTAAATCACACATTTCAACCTCCCAATGGCTGCAGTTGTTACTTGCTTGTGTGAAAGTGTTCTAATTCATCTCCTTAGAGCACTACTTCATCTTTTCCTTCGCTGGAGGTTTATTATTGAAGGTCTATTATTATTATTTTTCAATGGTACGATAGCAAATATAGCAACTCTGTACATCCCAAAATGTCCCAATCGGGGAGCTTTGCACAGGTGTCTGGTGGGCCACAGTGAGAACAGATGCTGGGTGAGAAGAGACTCCTGTGTCCTGACCCGGCAAGTCTCTTTTTGTAGGTTCTTATGAAGAGCGAAATATATTCCTTTAAAAAGGGGGAAAGATTGGGGTGGCAGGGGAGTGTAGAAACAGTACCACAAATAAACAAAAGCAGGGAGAGGAGGTCTACATGAGAGGAGGGGGAAAAATATCATAGTGTATAAAGATAAATGGTGTTCCGTTTTAATTAATTAGTTAACTGAATTATTAGGAAGAACTTTCTGGCAGTAAGAGCTGTTTGACAGTGGAGCAGACTCCCTCCAAAGGTGGTGGACTCTTCTCCATTGGAGGTTTTTCAACAGAGGTTGGGATGCGCCTCTGTCAGGGATGCTTTAGTTGTGATTCCTGCCTTGCAGGGAATTGGGCTAGATAATGCTTAGGGACCTTTCCAAATGTACGTGGAATGTTTGTCCCACCCTAACTACTAAAGGAGCCCAGGGTGGCAAAAAGATGGAATTAAATATAAAATGAAAACAACTTGAAATATTTAAAGCAACAAAAAGAAATTTCAAACCATTAAGAGCACCCAAAAACACTTAAGAACAGTCCCATATCCCCATTATCCTATGGCGTGCTGGCCTGGGCTGACGGGAGTTTTAGTCGCAAACACCCAGAGGGCACCAGACTTGGGAAGGCTGTTCTCAGCCAATAATATCCAACCTGTGTGCCTTGGAAGAGCTGCCCATGTGCTTTGGTACAGTAGGTGAAACTCCAGTGAACTCCAAAGAGTTCATCCATAAATGAGGATTGCCACTGCATTTCTGCATAAGACATTGCCCTGGTAGTTTTGCTGCATCTCGGAAGAGGTTTTTTCTGTGTGTGTCGCTGCATGAACTCCTGTTTGGGGCTTGTCTCCTTTAAATGAAGAGGCCCAGCCAAATCAGCAGTCCCAACAGAAGCACAATAGCATGGGACTCCTCTGAGCATACAGAGCCGCCACATACCAAGGCAGTTCATTGCACTTGTCTGCACTGGTTTCAGAGTTTGAAGCCAGAGTGGTAGCCAGGGATTGAGCCTTCTGCCTGCAGAACAGATGCTCTACCACCTTCCCTGATGGCTTCTCAGAGGACCTGTGACTTACACCTTTGGAAACATGAAGGTGAACCATAGCTATCAGAGGTTGGGACATGCTGTTGCAGAGGTTGTGGTCCCAGTCTTCCTTGGCAGTTGGCTTGATTCTGGGAAGTCCACACACACACTGTTCTCCTCTGTGAGAACTCCCCCTGCTTTGTTCTTCTTGTTAAGCTCTGCCTGATACTGCATTGATGTTTTGCCTGTATAAACTCAAGTTCCCATCTTAACCTGTTCTGGGTGTGTGTGTGTGTGGGAATCTCCTTTCAACCTTCGCAAAGGCCATAGCAAGGAAATGGAGGCTGGCTTTGTTTGCAGCAGGTTATGCCCTGGTGCAACTCAGTGGCACTTGCGCTATCGAATCAGGGTCTAAATGAGATCTCGTAACCCCATTAATCCATCCCAATTTTGCATTTGGTTCTGGAAAATTGCTGTAATTACTGTGTCCTACTTGTTTCACTCTCTCTCTCCCCCTCTCTCTCTCTCCTGCTATTGAATAGATGGTGACTCGCTCTCTGCAGCAGTTATCTGAACAATATATTGGCACTTCCCCAAGATAAGTGGCTGGATCTCTGAAAATGTAGCTGTATAGAGAAAGTTCATTGCTTACAGTTGAGCTGCCTGTTCCTTTTTCTTTTTCATGCCTCCATTCAAATCAGATTCCATCCTCCCTGTCAGAATGCACTTGATCTCTACCAGCTTCTGTGGCTTGCACAAATTCACAAAACACCTGAGCATAGACTCAGTTTGTTTCACCTCTGTGAGCCAAGTGGATTATTTTGAGTACTTAATTGTGCATCTGTGGGTTGCTATTAACTTTAGATCCAAAAATTGTTTACATTAATGTATGAGTTTGTATTAATGTATATATGCATATCATCTGAACATGGATTAAATTTGTTTTATTTTTGCTGTGCCATATGGGTCACTTTAAGAAAGATATTCTGTATCTGTGGATTGCCAACACCTGTAACCCAATCAGTAGACTCTGTGAAAGGATTTTGTGGAACTGTAACAAACTTTCATGTGGGTTGTTTGGACTTTATGAACAGACAGGTGGAATAGACCCCATTACACAGATGGACCTTATGCATGAACTGACTAGAGAATGATCTGATCCACTGGGTCTTCTGCTTTGTTTGTTTGTTGAACTTTATGAATTACTTCTGTTGAAATTTGATATCTAAGAACACAGCCAGTTATGTCTCGTGTGTTTATTGAGACGATGTTTGGGCAGATCTGACATTCTGTTGCTTCCATGTTTTGGGGAGGCTATAAAAGTTGTTATATGCTCAAGATTCTCTTGGCCCCTGAGAGATCTGGTAGGGGTATGACAGGCTCCAAACCAACTCAGAACTACAGCTCGCTCCTCTGGAACTTCTGGGCTTCTGTGGTTGCATTAGGAATGCATTCAGAATGCAGTGCAAAAGGCCTTGGAGCAACTGGTAGTTCCCGGTTCCTCCACTGTGCTCTCTGTCTTTCGAGAATGAGTAAGCTCTCCACTTTTAAAAGCTGTTTTTGGCTGGTTGCCCTCAATTCTTGTGGGTGAGGTTGTTGTTGTTATCTTTTTACAGCAGTAAGCAGACTTCTTCCAAATGTCAGAAGTTGTCAGGCTGCTTATCCCTCCAACCTGGCAGAAGCTTTTGAGGGCTGGTCAAAGAGGAGAGCCTCTCCCGCCCTCTGATCCTTTTAACTAGAGACCCTGAGGATTGACTCTGGGACCTTTGCATGCCAAGCAGGTGCCCTGCCACTGAACCTGAGATGTTTGCCAAGGCGCAAAAGATGAATCCTTATTAAATGATGTCTGATAAAGGTTGCTAGAGCCTCTAAGGCTCAGACCATGAGACAGGTGAAATACAGCTAGGTGGGTCTGTCTGTGCTTGGTGGCTGAGGGGGTGGAGCTTGAGCTGGGGGCGGAGCTAATAGCAAAAGCTCTCAAACTAAGCGGAACACAGCCTGCTGTGTGTAAACAAACAATCATTTCCCAGCAGGAAATAGTCTTCAGCTTATTTGGCAATAATGTGGGTCAGGAAGGCGTAACACCTTTCTAGCAAATGGATCTGTTGAACAGAGAGAAAGGCCTCACCTCAGATCTGCATACCAACCTCTTATGCCCAAGTGCTGCAAGACAACTCAGTTGGACAGAAGCTCTCTCTCCTGGGGACTGACCGGGCTGGGCACATGTTTGCTGCCTTCTTTTTTTACTGGCAGGCTGTTAAACATGGCCCTGCAAGCAGAAATCTAGCAGGAAAGGCTTCTTCCATCACTGTGTGATGCCAGTAAGAAGCTTTGCTTGCACTCCCAGGGACATGCATGGATGGTGTAGATTTGGCTGAGGCTCCTGGATGTGCCTGAGGCATGTTGTCAGGCACCCACGTGACTCTCAATCATTATAGGGGAGACCCATGTTGAAAACACAGGATGGTTTCCCCTTCCCTTTCTTTGGCTGCCTCGTGTGATGCAGCACTGCCCTCTCTCCTCAAGCCATAGGCTATGTTCTTAATGTTGGAATTGGATTTGTTTGTGAGCTGGATTGGATTTTGCACTCACGGCTGTAATTATAAAGGTTGCCTGCTGCCACAGGAGAGCGAAGTGGGCGTGCTTGTGTATGTTTCATTCATTGATGCCCATTGAGTATTAGAGGATACACAAAGGTACAGCTGATTGCCACTGCCAAACGATGTTGTGAGCTGCGTGAGAACAGTGGTGCCATGTTGGAGGGGGGTGTCTTTCAGCACGGCCAATCATGTATTGCTAGTCAGACATAATGGGTTATACTTCCATTCCTGGGGGGTCTTTTCAAGTAAGGATCAAAAGCGCCTTGCAGAAAAAAACCTTGTTGGAGGGATAAAATGGCACCATAGAGATCTGGATACCAATTCTGGGGAAGAGGATGGCGCATCGGATACTGCCTTCTGTGCTAGACCATTGATTGTCCAAGTCAGTATTGGCAGTGACTCTTCAGGGTCTCTGGCAGGAATCTCTCCCAACACTACCTGCCAGGACCTTCTGCATGCAAGGCTGAGGCTCTGCCATTGAGCTACAGCCCTTCCTGTAGTTGATCCATTATTTAGGATTATCCCATGTTCTGGAAAGACAAGATGGCGCCTTCTCAGTTCCAGGCACAGAAGCCAACCAAGACTGGCAGCCGAATCTGACTCCAGCAAGGAGAGTGCTGGCGAGGGGACAGGCCCAGAGTGGTTTAACTGCCCATTCCTCTTCCAGGGAACATTGGGAATTGCAGCTGTGGGAGGGGAATAGGGATCTCCTGACAACTCTCAGTGCCGTTAACAAACTACATCTCTCAGAATTCTTTGGGGGAAAGTCTTTGATGGTTTCAAGTGGCATCGTGGTTCTTTAAATGTATGGTGTAAATGTGGCCTTGGATAATTTACTCTTTGTTAAGAGAACTTTGGTCTCTTTCATTCATTGAAAAGTGTAGGCAACTGGAACTCACTTCCAGGGTGGCTGGTAGCATTAGCAGCGCTTTAGTAGTCATTTTAAAATGATTATTTAAGGTTCAAGAAGACTTTTTATCAGAGTAGATGAGCCATGCCAGGACACTTTTTTCCTGCCCCCCCCCCACTAATCTGAGCTGTTTGACAGGCCTGGCTGTGCATTTAAGCTCTGAGCAGGATTTATTTTAGTTGTATGTTAATATTTTAATACATTTTAAAATGCATTGGCATCTTTCTTGAGGTTCCAGGGATGGGAATAGCAATAAGTTTGATAAATCGTCATGCATCCTCTTCATTTTGCGGTCCACCCCATTGGCTCATAGCAGATAACACGTTTGCTGCAAAACTCCATATTGCCTTGCTTAAACCCAGCTTGCTTTTTCCATGGCCACCAAAAGTCAGTATGAATTGTGGTCAAAGTTTGCTTTGTTTCTGGAAGAATCCTGTCCTTGTTCAAGGCATGCTTTGGAATAAGCCGGCAGAGTCCTGACCGCACCACTTGACACTGGACTGCACCACCTCAGAATGCAGATGAGCAGGGGGGGTCACATTTTTAAAGCACTATCGGTGAACACCCCTCTGTGAATATCACCCCTGTGCCACAGGTCCAAAACAAAGACCTCCTTCCTAGTCTGCTAAAAAACAAACAAACCCTCCAAACTCCTTGCAAATAGAAAATAGTGCAACAAAGGTCTGGGATGGATCCCCCCCCCCCCCTATTTTACTTTCAGGGAATCATGGCTGATTTTTTGTTTTGTTTTAAGCATCGGAGAACTGTATTTCCCAGTCTGCAGTGGTAACATTCATTCTGCTGCTGCAAGACTCTCCCATCTGACTCTCCTGCCTCAAAGCCTCGCATGGGCTGTCCCCATCATCTGCATGTTGCTTGTGACAGGACCCTCTTGTGCACTGGATCTCCAAAAGAATGGGGACTCTGGGATCGCGCAGAGCCTGTATGTGTAGATTCCGCCTTTCACCTGTCTCACTGAATGCGAAGATCTCGGAGGTAGGGCTCATAGAGGCTGGGGGAGGTGGTTCTCTTGTCCTCTCCATGCACTGTATGTTCACAGGGAGTGGCCCAAGTAAACATCCTTCTAGAACTTGTGCTTCAATGAGTTTCCAGGTAATGCCCTCCTGTATCCCCTTGAGGCCCTGGTTTGAAGCACCAGTTACAATCATGACCAGGAGCGGTCTCTTAATCTCCACTGTCATGAGCTGACATAACGATGGAGGCAATCTCTTAGATTTGCTGGGTCCAGGGTTTGTATGTTGTGTGTGTTTGTGCTTGTGTGTTTGTTTGTGTATACACATACAATCTCTGTAATGCGTACATCAATAAGAGACTGGAGCCTGCTCTGGCTGGTCAGTGTCCTTTTCCCACTTTCTCTGGTCCCATCTGCCACAAACTGCCTTGTGGACGGGAACATCGAAGGTTGACCCCTCTTCCAGGAGGTCTGGCTGCTTGATCTTCCTTTTCAGTGTGTAACTTTGGTATATCCATTGTATCTTATCAATGTTTTGGCATCAAGCCAACAAACAAGATGCAGAATGGCTAAATATATGACACAGGTAAAATATTTATTTTTATTTATTTTTCATGTATTTGCACATATGAATGGTGTCACCATCTTTCCTCCAAGCAGCTTGTGGCAGCCTGCCCCCCCCCCCACTTCATTCTTTCCCCTCCCAACATCCCTGGGTGGTTGGTTAGGCTGAGACCAAAATCACCTAGTGAGCATCATGGCAGAGTATAAATTTGGAGCCAGGTCTCCCTGGCCCTCCTGCGGTGTTCTAGCCCATTGGGGTGGGGAGCTGGTGCTCATCAAATGCTATTGGGTTCCCAACTCCCATCAGCCCCACAAGCATGGCCAGTGGACTCAGGGATGATGGGAGTTGTAGTCCTCCAGCAACATGCGGAGGGCTAGAGGTCCCTTTGCCCTATGCAAGTCCTGACCCCAGTCCTGGCTCTATAGTAGACCTGGAGCTCTTTTGTCTTCAATGCTGGCTCCAGGGGATCTTTGGCAGGGTGCCCTCAAAGGATTCCTTCCACCGCCATTGGTGCCAGCTGTTGCTTGCTAGGCAGAGCCAAGGAAGAAGCAGACGGTGAGCCTGCCCCTCTTTCTTGACACTCCTGCTGCTGTTTTCTTGCTCTTCCCTTCTGGGCCAGAGGGAGAAGGTTGCAGTCTTGAAGGGGAGGAGGAGGAGAAGCTGGTCCAGGGGGCTTAGGTCAATGGGCCCCTCTGCTGGCCCATTGACAGATGCCTGAGCATGCCAGCCCTTGGCACCAGCACTTTTCACCTTGACCAAACGAGCATCAAATTCACTCTGGGCATCCGCCCTATGGCAGCGCCTTGTTGCAGTTTTGTGAAGTGGGCTTCTTAAGGCCTTTGCTGGGTTCCCTCCTTGCTTTAGATTGAGGCTGTTCTTAATTAGCTTTACTCATTAGCTTTGTTTGGCTTGCTGCCTTGCATAATGGCAAGGTGGAAAGGAGCGGTCCAAGAAGCATCCCCGTAGAACGAGATTCCCGTCCGCGCTCCAATCGCCTGCTGACGATGGGGTGAAAATCGAGGGAGATGCTTTTTTTAATGGATCCCTTTAAGAAACAACTTGAAGCTCTTCACTTTGGTCTGGCTTTCATGAGCTGGGCTCTCTTTTTCCTGTTCTCAGACCCTTTTGTACAGACCGTGTGAAGCAAGCTTGTTTTCTGCTGGGGAGGACCTGAACCAGTGGCCTCCAATGACAAGATAGGAGAGAACAACTAAAGGTTAGGAAGAACTTTCTGAGGCTAAGAGCTGTTTGTGGACTGGACTGCCTCGGAAGGTGGTGGAGTCTCCTTCATTTGAGGCTTTTAAGCAGGGGTTGCGTGGCCATCTGCCAGGGGTTCTCACAAGCAGTGATAGCGAAGGCTCCATCTTCCAAGAACTAGGGAGCTTCACAGGTATCTTTTGCTCAGTAACTAAGTGTGACCCGTCAGCTCTTCACCACTTGACTGGTGGTTGGGTCATGGTCAACAACTGAGGCAGATGCTCCATGATTCTGATTCTGTGCCCTCTAGTAAAACTTGAAGTGGCACTTTCAGCTCTTCTCAACTGCAGCTTGATCAATGACCTCTGGAGGTTACCTGCAGCTGCCAGTGAGATCGGCAAGTGGCATTAATTGTGGGAATCAGAGGTGTGAGGTCCTTCCTATAGAGATCACAGTGTCCCACTGGGTTTCTCCATTCCACCAGTATTCCACTATGCTCCCTGTATCAATGCCATCCTCTTGAGTCAAAGCACTCCAGTTCGCCATATTGTCTAGCATTGGTGTATAAACACTTGTACACCATCTCTCTCGATTGCTGTCCCATGCGCCTGTAGCCAAAACGCCTAGTTCTCCTCCATCCCCATTTAATTTAACCATCTTCATTTATACCTGGGGGAGAGATTCATTCTGAACCTGATCCTCCTCAGCTCCTGATACTAAAGCAATCAGCCCTGCGTCCCTTCCTTCCTACCTCCCCTGCCTTGTGGAAATGTCCAGCCAGTTTGAATGCATGCTGTGATGTCATTGCAGCTCCTTTACTCCACATCACCGGTTGCCGTTTGGAATTGGGGGTGGGAAGCACAAACTTTTGACACAATGATGTAGGCGGCAACCCTTTGATCTTCATAAAAAACAACCAAGTGTCTTTTCGGCCTTTAAAGATCAAGAGATTTATTGTGGCATAACCTTTTCTGGGCTAGAGGCCACTTCCTCAGGCCCATGCCAGAACAAATCTACCGGGCTTTTTTGCCGCCACAAGACTGTGCTTGCTACCCTCTATAAATAGTTACCACTCTGCATGTAGCATCTCATCTTTGCCTTAGCGAATCATCTCTGCCTGACCTTTGCTAAAGGAAGCATCTCTATGGAGGCGAGTAAGTGTGCTCAATGCACCTCTCTCTGCTGAGAAGAGATTCACTTCTCTTAGATGAGCAAGTTCCTTATTCCCAACTGTGAATAAACTCTCCAGCACACAGATAGGAATTAGCAACAGGGCAGTCCACATGCGGCTGGCTTGTGTGAGCTGGCAGTGGAGCCAGGAAAACTCTTACTAGCTGTTGCTTCTCACTGCAGAAAGCACCTGTCTCCCTTGTGGTATATTAAATTGAGTGAGAGAATTTGCAAAAGTGCTTGTAAGCATGGCATGCGGGGGATGGGAAATGGTCAGAGGTTCTGGATGAGTTCAGACATAACAGGAAGCTGTCATTTCCTACAGGGTGTGCCTTAGGCTTATGTGTTTTATACCCTGGAAGGTGGTATAGATGGATACGTGCTTCATAACCTTCATCTATGGCCGTTCCTCATGTGCCCCATCCAACGGAGGTATGGGTGTGGGTGGGTGTGTGATGTGAGAGTGAGGCCTTTTCAGTGGTAGCTCCCCATTTGTCAAATTCTCTCTCCAGACCTCTTGAAATTAACACAAGAAGAGCCTGCTGGATCAGGTCAGTGGCCCATCGAGTCAATTTCTCACTGGGGCCACCCAGATACTTCTGGGAAACCAGCAAGCAGGGTTTGTCCACAAGAGGACTCCCCTCTTGCGGCTTCCAGCAACTATTAATCAGAAGCACTCCTGCCTCTGTCTAGTTAGTACAGTGGTACCTCGGGTTAAGTACTTAATTCGTTCTGGAGGTCCGTTCTTAACCTGAAACTGTTCTTAACCTGAAGCACCACTTTAGCTAATGGGGCCTGCTGCTGCCACTGTGCCGCTGGAGCACGATTTTTGTTCTCATCCTGAAGCAAAGTTCTTAACCCGAGGTACTATTTCTGGGTTAGTGGAGTCTGTAACCTGAAGTGTATGTAACCCGAGATACCACTGTAGTCATTGACGGCCTTCTCCTCTGTGAATTTGTCTAATCCTGTTTTGAAGTTGTCTAGGTTGGTGGCCATCGCTGCCTCCTTTGGGAGCAAGTGCCATAGTTTTATCTCTGCACTGTGTAGACTTTAATGGACCTAACTTAGCCATAATAAATTCATCAGGTCTACTCTGAGTAAAACATAGTTGAGAACACCCCCTCATTTTTAATTTGGAGGGTTGCCAGTGCCTTTTCTTGCACTCCTTGTTCAAGCTGGGTGAGCAGGACATGCTGTTCTAAAATATATTGTCAGATGAGTGTCTTAGTCTAAGTTAAAGATAAAAAAACCATGGGAAGGTAGGTGGGAGCCTTGAAGTTTTCACCAGCACCCAGTGAGCAGACCCACAGGTCACCTGGTTGCAGCCTCCCATACGATCCTGAGATGCCCTGTAATTATAGCAATTGTTTCTAAATTTGGTTCTACACATATATGAATCAGCTTATGCAAATTTTATACAAATCTCTGTCCTCATTTGTCCTTTTTTATTTTGTGTGCATGTGGGTTTTTTTCTTTACGGCACTAAGATACAAACTTTGACAGAGGTTTGTATATTAACCCAGGCAGCTGAATATAGCACAGTCCTAACTGTGCGACATGGGACGCAGGTGGCGCTGTGGGTTAAAGCCTCAGCGCCTAGGGCTTGCCGATCGAAAGGTCGGCGGTTCGAATCCCTGCGGTGGGATGCGCTCCCGCTGCTCAGTCCCAGCGCCTGCCAACCTAGCAGTTCGAAAGCACCTCCGGGTGCAAGTAGATAAATAGGGACCGCTTACCAGCGGGAAGGTAAACGGCGTTTCCGTGTGCGGCTCTGGCTCTGGCTCTGGCTCTGGCCAGAGCAGCGATGTCACGCTGGCCACGTGACCCGGAAGTGTCTCCGGACAGCGCTGGCCCCTGGCCTCTTAAGTGAGATGGGCGCACAACCCCAGAGTCTGTCAAGACTGGCCCGTACGGGCAGGGGTACCTTTACCTTTACCTAACTGTGCGACAGTGCCCAAGGCATCTCTGATTAGAAGCACAATTTCTTTCCCAAAGGTGATGCTCTTACAGACTTCAAAGGGAAAGTACTCTCCTGTGCATCCATGTATTTAAGGTATTGTCTATCAAAGTTGGTGAAGCTATTGGTCACCTACAGCAGGGAAAAGCCAATGTGGCTCTCCGGGGTCTCTCTATTTAGAGCTTGATGAATTTCAAATCCTGCTGGAAAGTGTCCTGGAACTCTGACCATGCCTCTTGCTTGTATGGGTGGTGGATAAAGACAGGCATGTGTGTAGAGGTAAAAGGAACATTTGTTGCTCTGCCCACCTTTCCTTCTAGCTCTGCCCCCTACTTGCCCATGGCCTTCTGAAAATTGCCCAGGTAGGAATGCAGCTCCTTGGGCTGGGGAAAGTTCATTTCCGCTGACCTGCAGGAATCCTGCTTCCAAGCCCTTCTCCAGCAGCTTGAAGTGGTGCAGCCCAAGGAACGCTTTCCATTTGACCCTGCCGGTGGTCATGCGAACTGGCCCCAAGTGCACTACGGTTGCATCTCATGTTGGGGTTCTGTTCCAAGGGTTCTCCGTCTACGTGGAAATTGTGTCTATCCAACAGCCTCATGGCTAGCAGGTAAGGGAGAGAGAAAGAACTCTCCTGTACTCCCAGGACCCATATGCTGAGTGGGCCTCGTTCCCCTACCCCCCCCCCCCACAAGCAAGGCAGGGAGCTTAAAATCTCGGCACTGAAAAACCTTAAAAAGATCTGGCACAAAGAGAGCTTTTAAGCTCTCTGTCTTTCTATGTTTAAGTGGTACATTTTCAACCGGCCAGCCTTCAACCACGTAAGTTTGAGATCACACAGGCTAAATGAGCATAAGATGCAATTGTACTGTAGTTGCAGGTAAATCTCAGCACCCCCTCCCTGCATTGCTGCTGGATCCAGCTGAGCACATGACTTCTGGATATCCCCCCCCCCCCAAAAAAAACACAAAAATCTGTCTTTAACCCTACGGTGTGTTATTAGTACAGTTGGAAACTCTGTGTTGCCCGCCCGCAAGTGGTGATTATCTACTAGAGCTCTGCAACTCAGCGTTTCCACTCAGTGAGACTCACTTTTCTTTTAATTGCACCTTTTGAATTGTCCTGCGAGTCTCCTTCCTCTTATCTTTCTGCCAGGCTCCTTAGCTTTGTGTTAGCCAGGCCTGGTGTCTCTTGCATTCCACCGATTCTCTTTCCGTTTTGTCGGCGTAAACTGACCGAAAGAATCCCCACGCTTGCAGACGCATGTAAGATCACGATGTGTTCCATCTTTAGCTTGCAGAAGTCTATTGAGATTGAAGGTGAGTACTTGGGAGTCCCTTTGATTCTCTGCTCTGTCTCCAGATCTGCCCACCTCCCCCCCCCCCGCTAGCTCAGGCTTCTTTTTTTTAAAAAAAAACCCACCTTATATCTTCCATCCAGAGGCAGACACCAAGGACTCAGTTCAAATCCCTGGTTAAGTCTACAGGTTTGTCTTTCTACAAAGCGGACACTGTGGAACTTTTTCTGTGAGTCCGCTGTGCAATTTGATGTTATTTTTTGTTGGTGCATCTTTGTTTTTATCACTGGTGATGATGGTGTGGAAAATGCTTGGTATTTAAGATGCTTTTGAAAACTGCTTTGGAGAACTGTGCACCTTCCCTTTGAAACAGCATTGCTAAAGCCAGGGCTGTCTTAAGTATGTGTGGCACTGGGATGTAAAGATCCGCCTGGCACCCCCCCCCCCCAGGTTGCCCAGTCCCAGGCGTGCAGGAGGGCGGAGCCGGCCGGCCGGCCACCTCAGCATCTCGCTGGCTTGGTCGCCCCCAAACTCAAGGCGCAGAGCCGTCCACAGCAGAAGAGGCCACTGTGGTGCTCCGACTGATGGGTGGGCTCTTCCCCGGACTCAACTCTTGGGCCCCAGACTCTTGGCCTGGTGCCCCTGAGAGCCCAACGCCTGGGTGTCCCGCACCCCTAGTGCCTATGGGTAAGACGGCCCTGGCTAAAGTCCTGCTTGATATCATTGTACATGACAAATCTTTGCTGGAAGATACAGTGGTACCTTGGTTTGCAGCCGCTTTGAATTACAACCGTTTTGGATTACAACCATGTCAATCCCAGAAGTGTGTGTCCCTTTTTTTTGGATTACAGTGGTACCTCGGGTTACAGACGCTTCAGGTTACAGACTCCGCTAACCCAGAAATAGTACCTCGGGTTAAGAAATTTGCTTCAGGATGAAAACAGAAATCGTGCTCCGGCGGCACAGCAGCAGCAGGAGGCCCCATTAGCTAAAGTGGTGCTTCAGGTTAAGAACAGTTTCAGGTTAGGAACGGACCTCTGGAACGAATTAAGTACTTAACCCAAGGTACCACTGTACAACCCTTTTTTTCTTTATTACAACCCATTTTGGGGGGAGGCCCCATTGGCGAAAGCGTGTCTTTGGTTACAACCTGTTTTGGTTTACAACCGAACCTCTGGAACGGATTATGGTTGTAAACCAAGGTACCACTGTTCTAGAGAATCCACTCTGGTCAGTGACCGACATCAATTCATTCTTGCTAGAGAATCTCCACTGGTAGGAACTTAACCCCTCTCATGTATATGAAGCTTCTTCTCATGGAGTCTAACCATTGGTTCCTCTAGAATAGACCTTCCCTATCCAGGTGCCTCCAGATCTTTTAGACTGCAACTCCCATCATTTCAAGCGGGCAAAGCTGAGGCTGTTGGGAGTTTTGTAGCCAAAATATATGAAGGGTAGCTGGATGCTTTGCCACCTGACAACTTCAGTCCTTTTTGTCCCTCGCAGGGTTCTGTACGTAGTTGTGCTGTAAACCTAGAGTGGGGAACATGCATCCATCTATGTGTTTTTGGACTACAACTCCCATCATCCCTGACCATTGGCCATACTCATTGAGGCTGATAAGAGCTGCAGTCCATGAGTAAGCCACCTTTGTGTTAGGATTGTAGGCCCTTAAAATTGGGACATGTTTGGTGTTGGCCCCCCACCTGGCAGGTGCTGCTGGGTAGGGGGAATATTGTTGGCCTGAACTATGGATGAGGGAGAAATTCAATTTAGTATCCATTTAAAGATGAATTTAGCAAATGTGTGTTTTCCAAAACAATAAAGCCGGGGTTGTTTTGGAAAGCTATGTAAGCTGGGATAGCTCAGTCAGTAGCGGGTGAGACTCTTAATCTCAGAGTCGTGGGTTTGAGCCCCACAATGGGTGAAAGATTCCTGCACTGCAGGGGTTAGGACTAAATGATCCTCGTACTCCCTTCCAACTCTACGGTTTTGTGATTCTGCTATTCTGATTCTGTGGTAGAGTGCTCTTGTGTTTGAATCCTGCTTGCTGGTTTCCTACAATTCTATGAGAACACTGTCATCCTTTGCAATTTGTGCTTATCTAAATTTGCAATGCACTTCTACAACCCAAATGCATATGTTAGGGGGAAAGTGTACAGAAGAATTAATTTATTGGTGAAATTAACATTTTATTAGGAGAAACTACTTACAAAAATGTTTTCATTAGCCAACATGGCATACAAAAAAAAAATCAATAAAATACAGAAGACTTTTCATTAAAAAAATTTAATAGCGAATTGTTGTTACTGAATGTCAGCTTGGAAAAAGAAGAGTACCAAAATTGGCAAGGTCCTTACTTTTTACAATAATTTTTATTAATTTTCAATTACAATCCAATAATAGCCTCATTATAACAATACCAAATTATAATACAATTGCTAATACCAATCATTCAAATACCGAATTTTATAATTTACGTGGCCACCCGCTTGCTAGATTTGATGGTTTTCTTTATTTCTGCATTCCAAAATCTTATTAATTTCAATTACATTCTGGTCAAAATAATAATCCCTTATACAACAACTGCAATATTAATAACTTCTATTTGTGTTGACACATTAAATGATTTATAGAACTACAAGTGAAGCACTCAGACTATATCCTTGTTCTTCCTGTGTGTGGCAGTTATTCTGTCTGTGGTGTTTCTTCCTGTCCTTGTAAAATGTTATGTCTATCTTTTCCCGGTTGTTGCTGTTATCCGTCATGCCTTGGGTGGAGCTGAAATCCCAGGCAAGGTCCATTCTTCCCTGATTCTACAAGTAACTCATAAGGAGGGATGGGAGTCCAGTAGGAGAGCAGGTGTTTGTATGCAGAAAGTCCCACTATAAATTGGCAGGATAGAAATGTGGTTCCTAAACTTTTTCACACCCCTGCCTTCTTGATTCCACAAACTCATCACCTTTCCACACCACCCTATAAAAAACATTATTCACACTTGCGGTTTGCACCACCCACTAAGGAAGATAATGGCACAATAAAATTCAAAAGAAGCAAAAATTAATTTCACAATATTTATTCAAAATCCAATTAAAATTATTTCATTCAATCAGTCCAACAAAACTGATAAACTTGATCCAGTGATGCTAGTTTTTCAAAGTCTGCTAGTCATTTAGCAAGAACCTTAGATGCCATGTTTAGTAAATACACTTCACTGTTCAAGTAAATACTTCATGCGATGTTTGGGCTTGAAGAAGTGATGCCAGTCTCCAAATTTCTGGCTTGAAGCCACTTAGCAGCAGTCTTAATGCACCACTTTTAGTGCCTCCCTTCCTCTTAGCACCCTCTAGGTAATTCCCCCTGCCATGTGTGATACTGCCCCCTTTGGGAATGGCAGGAATAGATCAGCACATTGAGACTCTGGAGAGCCTCTGCCAGGCAGTGTGTGGATCTGAGGTGTGAAACCTTAGGCCTGGGGGGCTGTGTGTGGCTTTCCTGGCCTTTTCTATCCAGTCCTGAAGACCCACCCTGACCCACACCCCCTGCCTTGCCTCCACCCAGCTCATGGCTGTATTGTGTCCTCAGACTCTGAACATGCTGTTATTTATTTACTGCATTTACCATATATTCCACCTTTTTGTCCTCCAAGGAGACCAAGGTGACGTACATGGTTCCTCTGCTCTCTCATTTTATCCTCACAACAACCCTGTAAAATAGGTTAGGCTGAGAGACAGTGACTGGCCCAAGGTCACCCAATGAGCTTCATGCCTGCGTGGGGATTTGAACCCTGGCCTCTTCCAGGTCCTGGTTTGACAGACTAACCCCACTAGGATAGAGGGGTGTATGTGTGTTGAAATTAGCCTACTGTGCAAAGGTAAAATATTTATACTTTGCTCCCTGCGTTTTTGCTTCTGGCCCTTCCCATCTCTAGCATGTGGCCCCCAGAAACTTCCCAAGGGACAAATGTGGCCCACCTATTTCTGGTGAAGGCACTGCTGGGTTTGATGGAGAAGATGGTCTGACTTTGCACTTCCTGTTTTCCCTGCGTACATCCAGAGAGCTATTTTTAAGTGTGCCTGGCGGACTCGCAGGCACCCAGCAAGACTTCCACAGCCGGCCTTCATGTGAAGCGTCACTGAATCAGTTGCTGCAGAGAATATACTCCAGATGGGGTTGGTCGCATTTCTCCATAGTACTCAAAAATAACACAAATGAAGTAAAAAAAAAATAGCAGCACTGGGCTGCCTGTGGAGGGGGCTGTTTTTGTTCCTTGTGCAAGATGGTCTCATGCTAGTATGGCCCAGGGAGGCTTCTTATTATCATTATTATCTTCTTATATATATGTCACCCCTCTGACTGGGTTGCCCCAGCCAGTCTGGGTGGCTCCCAACAGAATATTAAAACCACAATAAAACATCAAACATTGAAAGCTGACCTCTCTTTCTCTCTCTCTGCCCCCCGTCCACAAACAACAGAGCCCAACTGCTTTTGAAACTTCTTGGCCTGCCATGCCTGGCCCTGGAGAATGCTGCAAGGCTTAAAGCCTTAGTGGCCTTGTGCAACTTGGAGTTTGGCTCATTGTGCCTACAGAGAAAGGACATTAAATAAAGTAACACAATGAGCTCATCTTTCTCCCATCAGAGCAGCGGGGTGGTTGGGGCCATGTGCGTGACTAATGGCAAGGGGCAAACCAGCAAGCTGCAAGTCTGTCATTAAAACCAGGTGCGAGTTGGAGAACCCGTCAAGCTGTGAATGGGGAAAACACTCTGCCTTGTTGTTAAAAAAAGATGATGAAGGAGCAGCGCAGAAGCTTCCTGTGGCTTGCTCCTGGAAATCTGGGTGCCCCTTGAGCACCCCTGAGCAAACCCAATGCAGATGGATGCAGGAACGAGTGTGGGTATTGGTGCAAAACCCACGGGTCTGGTGGGCACTGGAGACCTTGCTGAAATGTGCAGAATTGCAGTGGAAATGTAACGAGAATAGCATGGAACAGTGTAGATGAAGAAAGAGAAAGGGATCTAGGAATCTGCGTCCTGCATACTGGAAAAAATGACTTTGGGCCAGGCCAGTGAACATTCCGTTTCAGCCATATTTGGAACTGGCCTCCTAGCTTGGGAGCAATCAGTGTTATAGTTCAGGCTGCATTGCTAGTTTCCTGCACTAGTACTCATGGGGCTGTTGTGGAGTGACACATGCCTACCTTATCACCCTCCTGGTGTAAGGGTGAACTGCCTATGGATGTGCCTCCTCTGCAGCCAGTGTCTAAATGTCTGCAGTCTGTACTTGATCCTGCAGGTACATACAGGTTGAGCCATTCATTCATTTTATTTGTACAGCACTTTTCCAGAAAAGAAATTGTGCTCCAAGCAGCTTAAAACAAAAGGAGTACATTGCAAACGAAAGCAATTTCATAATAACACCGCAAAATAACATAGCAACAGTTTCACAAAAATAGCAGGACAATAACATAGTAACTGTTTCATAATAAGATTTGCAAATTAATAGCAAATCTAATAGTACACACACAAAAAAGATCTCAGTGCTGTAAATATAACAAGATTACATAAATAACATGCAGCATCCTCTAGCAAAAATAACAAGGGAGCTTCACGGTTTGACCATGGCCCTAGGAACACCCCTCCCATGATGTTGCTCACAGTCCCTTTCCTGCAGCAGCTTCTTATAAGGCTTCCAAGAGCAAGGGGTGGGGTAGTGTTTCAGGTGTACATCTTGCAGGTCCAATGCCTGATGCAAGAGCATAGGGCCTGAAGGTTTATCCTAGCTTGTGTGCTCTGCTTGATTTTAAAATGCCAAGATGTCAGTATCTGTTTTTACAGAAACGCTCAGAATGTGCAGGTGTGCCAATGGCATTATTTAGCTGTGATTCCTGCACAGCAGCTGGGTTGGGGTTCCTGCCAACTCTACATGATTCTAACTTAAACACTATTTTAAAGGCTTGTTGGTGCTGATCTTTAAAACCCTAAACTGCCTCGGTTCAGTATACCTGAAGGAGCGCCTCCACCCCCATCGTTCTGCCCGGACACTGAGGTCCAGTGCCAAGGGCCTTCTGGCGGTTCCCTCGCTGTGATAAGCCAAGTTACAGGGAACCAGGCAGAGGGCCTTCTCGGTAGTGGCACCCGCCCTGTGGAATGCCCTCCCACCAGATGTCAAAGAGAAAAACAACTACCAGACTTTTAGAAGACATCTGAAAGCAGCCCTGTTTAGGGATGCTTTTAATGTTTAATAGATTACTGTATTTTAATATTCTGTTGAAAGCTGCCCAGAGTGGCTGGGGAAACTCAGCCAGATGGGCAGGGTATAAATAATAAATTATTATTGTTGTTGTTGTTTTCCCTCTGCCAGGCTTAGGCCATCTCAGCCAGCAGTAGCCCCACTCCTGAGCGGAGTTTGGATCTGGCGTAACTTTACACAGGTTTAATTTACTTCAGCTTCTTTCTTCCCCAGTGGATGGGCCTTTGAATCTAACTTGCATTTTCTTCCCTCCTAGTCTATCCCTTCAGAGCTAAGGCCGGTGGCAACACAACCATTGTGAATTTGGTTTTGGTGTGGGAAAATGATATAAATAGAACAAGCCTGCTTATTTTAAGGCTTTGGTTGCTTGAAAAGTGTATTTAAAAAAATAATAATGGTAGGTGGAAACACTTCATTCTAGTCTGGACTTATTCTCTCTCTCTTTTTTAAAGGTTTTTTAACAGGCCTGTAAAAACAGAGTTCTGATGGTTTATCTAAATTGGAGGGAAGTGGATGGTTAATAACCCTGAAGTCTATGACCTCAGGACTTTCCCCCTTCCTGTAGACTTCCCTATATAGCTAGTTTATGTTTGCTCCAAGTCACACTCTTTACAAACCAAAACACCTTGCAGCATGGAAAAATGTGAGGCTGGACTCTAAGACTGCCTATGCCCTAGATCTTGAAGTGCATTCTCCACATGCACACCCCACTGATTTTGCATTATAACAATTCAAAACATGTATGCAGTGCAACAAATAAACATTAGTTAACCTGAAATAACCATAATGTCTGCTTATATACAGTGGTACCTCAGGTTACAGACACTTCAGGTTACAGACTCCACTAACCAGAAATCGTGCAGTGGCAGCGGGAGGCCCCATTAGCTAAAGTGGTAGTGGTACCTCAGGTTAAGTACAGTTTCAGGTTAAGAACAGACCTCCAGAACAAATTAAGTTCTTAACCTGAGGTACTACTGTATACACCTTTAAAGCACATTTGAAGTACCTCAAAGAATTATAGGTATAATAATAATAATAATAATAATAATAATAATAATAATAATTTATTTATACCCCGCCCATCTAGCTGGGTTTCCCCAGCCACTCTGGGCAGCTTCCAACTGAGTAGTAAAAACACAATACAGCATCAAACATTAAAAACTTCCCTAAACAAGGCTGCCGTCAGATATCTTTTAAAAGTAAGTTTGCTATAGTTTACTCCTCACAGAGTTACAATTCACAGCAACCCTTCACAAACTACAGTGCCCAGAATTCTTTGAGGGAAAGAATGTGCTTTAAAGGTATAGCATGTTCACAGCTTAAGGCTCAAGATATTAAGCCTTGGGTATTGGTATAATAGGGCCTGAGGCCTATGTTGTGATAGATTTCCATTCCCCTCCCTCCAACCTCTCCCTCTCTCCTCCTTGGGCACTCACATTTAGCCTAAGTGTTCTGCATAGCTCTGAGCCTCCTGGGTAGTTTCCTGCTTAATGCTTGTTTACTAGTATAGAAACCATAGCATCATTAAAATGATGTCCATTACTCTAACAGAGCTGTAGTTATACTAATGTGGAAACACCCAATTCATGCAAGCAGCTAAGATGAAGAATCGGCCTACCAAAGCACAGGCATTAAAATAAAACATCCGCCATCAGAGCAATCCCACTAAAACATTAAAATATAAACACCCAAAGTTAAAATGGAATTGTAAACGTAACTGGAAACCGTCATGTAACAGGAAATATAAATACTTACAAATGTGAACCTTGGCACAGGTAACCCACAGGGATCTGGTTGGCCAGTGTGAGAACATGATGCTGAACCAGGTGGGCCATTGACCTGATCCGTCAGGCTCTTCTATTGTGACTGCTGTCTATACAGGGCCTTGTGAGCTGTGGCCCCAGAGTTGTGAAATTCGATTCCAGAGGACATCAGACTAGCCCCATCACTTGTGGATTTTGAACAGGTCTTAAAGACCTACTTCTTTAACACTGCCTTTAGCAACTACAGTGGAAGCTCGTGTTACATACTGTCCTCCTTGCAAACACTGTGAGTTACGAGCTCTGCTAACCTGGAAGTAGATGCCCCTTGTTGCAAACTTTGCCCTGGGATGTGAGTGGAAGTCGCGCGGTGGCAGCAGTGGGAGGCGCCATTAGTGAAAGCGTACCTCATGTTATGAGCGGTTTCGGGTTACAAATGGACCTCCGGAACGGATTAAGTTCATAACTGGTGGTACCACTGTAATTGGATCAGAGTTGTAGAACTCCTCAGTTTCCAGTTGGTTTTGTTTATTATAGGTGAGATTGGGGTTGTTCCTTTTGGATTTCTAGTAACATTTTACAATATAGTTTTGATATGTTTTGCAGTCTTTTAATTGCATTTTACTGTATGCTGTATATTTGGCTTAGGAAGTATATTTCTTGAAAAAGCTGTATGCACGTTTATAAAATAATATCAAAGGATAATGCAGCACTGGGTGACTAGATAATGGTGTTTTTTAAATTAGTGTCATCGTCACCATTTAATTTCTAGTGTTTTATTATTTTTATATAATATGAATCGCTTCCTGTGAAACATCTCAAAGGAGTTTAACAAAAAAAATAAAACAATTTCAGATATTAAAAATCATATATAAAAACAATTATAACAATTTCAGATATAAAAACAATTTCAAATCCAATACAGATACAAGTGAGAATAAAAAAATCTCCCTTCAAAAGGTTTGTTGAAAAAGGAAGGTATTGAATAGGTGCTGAAAAGACAGCAGAGATAGTACCTGTCTCATGTATATTAGTATTTATGTAGTCAGTTTCAAAGTACTTAACACACATGATCTTAAACTACAGTCCTAAATACTTACTGAAGCATAAGCTCCACTCTGTGCAGTAAGACACACTTCAGAGCAAACATGCATATGATTGTGCTATTAATCTTTATGACAGTTCTGCAAGGCAGGATAGTATTAACTCCATGTTAAAGTTGGGAATAAAGTTGACTGTTCTTAGACCTCCTGGAAGGGAATCTGTGGCTCGGGCAACATTTGGATGATAGATTTTCTCCTACTCCTCCTATTTTGCCCAAAACCCTTTTGAAATTGTGGTTCGGTTTCATGACGGGGATGAACATGAGGTATGGATGCTTTCCTACAAAAACGAAGTACAGTGCTACGTCGGGTTACAGACGCTTCAGGTTACAGACTCCGCTAACCCAGAAATAGTACCTCAGGTTAAGAACTTTGCTTCAGGATAAGAACAGAAATTGTGCTCTGGTGGCGCAGCAGCAGTGGGAGGCCGCATTAGCTAAAATGGTACCTCAGGTTAAGAACAGTTTCGGGTTAAGAATGGACCTCCAGAACGAATTAAGTTCTTAACCGGAGGTACCACTGTATGTCTTTTTTTGTCTTTCAGAACTATTGTTTTTCTTAACACGCAGTTTCATTTCAGTGTAATTGACTACCCCTTAATCTATAACTAAGCCAACAAAGATTTTTTTAACAGCCTGACCCTTATTTAAACAACTACAATTACTGCCTGAGCATGACACACGAGGGGCTGCAAGATTTCTCCCGCCTGTCCTTCAGAGAAATTCAAAAGACTCTAGTTGTTTTTGCTGCAGCGAATGGAGTAACAAAGCTACCTGAAAAGTAATTTGCTCTAAAAGCCCTTGTTTTGCACTGGCTTCCAAAGCAGGGCATGTTAGCAAATGAATCACTATTTCCCCCTTCCCCAGTAATAATAAAGAATATTTAGTGAAATGCTTGGGTTGGTTGGTGCAGCTGATTGTATTTGCAGCTGCAACTCAAAGAGAAAGTTTATTTGGGAGGGGGTACATGTTTGTGTGCAGCAAGAGTTTTCATCTGTGTACACGGGCCTTGATGCATGTTCAGTAAAGTCAGGATGCATCTACCACCCGATACGTGCTTGCGCACCCACACACTCTTAATTCCCAGTAGTAGTAGTAGTAGTAATAATAATAATAATAATAATAATAATAATAATAATAATATTTATACCCTGCCCATCTGGCTAGGTTTTCTCAGCCACTCTGGGTGGCTTCCAACAAAATATTAAAAATACATTAAAACATCAGTCATTAAAAACTTCCCTAAACTTCAGATGTCTTCTAAAAGTCAGATGTTCCACACACCCTCCCTTCAGGTGTCAAGGGGATTAAGAATTACACAACTTTTAGAAGACATCTGGAGGTAGCCCTGTATCTGG
Source organism: Podarcis cretensis (assembly GCF_951804945.1). Lineage (NCBI taxonomy): Eukaryota > Metazoa > Chordata > Lepidosauria > Squamata > Lacertidae > Podarcis > Podarcis cretensis. Next base: position 37,685,695 of record NC_137177.1, read on the forward strand.
AGGTTTTTAATGCTTGATGTGTTTATTATGTTTTTAGATATGCTGTAAGCTGCCCAGAGTGGCTGAGGAAACCTAGCCAGATGGGCAGGGAATTATTATTATTATTATTATTATTATTATTATTATTATTATATTTTCCCTCCCAACTTTTCACCTCAAAGTTTAAAATCAGGGCAAAATGGAGACTGCGGGAAATAGGAACTGCATAGGAATGTATGCATGTATATCTGAAGGAGCGTCTCCACCCCCATCGTTCTGCCCAGACACTGAGGTCCAGCTTCGAGGGCCTTCTGGTGGTTCCCTCACTGTGAGAAGCCAAGTTACAGGGAACCAGGCAGAGGGCCTTCTCGGTAGTGGCACCCGCCCTGTGGAATGCCCTCCCACCGGATGTCAAAGCGATAAACAACTACCTGACATTCAGAAGACATCTTAAGGCAGCGCTGTTCAGGGAAGTTTTTAATGTGTGACATTTTAGTGTATTTTTGGTCTCTGTGGAAGCCGCCCAGAGTGGCTGGGGAAACTCAGCCAGATGGGCGGGGTATAAATAATAAATTATTATTATTATTATTATTATTATTATTATTATTATTAACACACCCTAATACCTGGTGCCCTCCAGATGTTTTGGACTACAGCTTCCATCTGCTCCAACCAGCATGGCTTTTGGGGGGGAAACTCCTTAGAGAGATTCTGTTTCTGTAGCTGGTGTCATTGATTCTCTCTGCATCTGCAAGCAACTTGGAGTAGAGGGGCCCCCTGAGCATGTGCAGAGCTCTTCCCAGCCAGCTGCTATGCCTCTGTATTCAGGAGCAGCGGCTGTAGAGCAAGCCGTCTTTCTGCAGATTGAGCCCTCCCTCCTAACCTGGCTGATGTTGTTCTGCCTCTCTTACGGACATGGCTGGCCTGCCACCTTCTGCCCAGGACTTGAAACTGTCAAGAAGATGTGACATCTCTGTTGGCGGAGAAATTGAAATGCAGCTGAAAGGGCCTGGGGCCGGGGGAGCTTGGAGAGATGGCTGACCCTGAACAGGATGAAGAGCACAGCTGTCAGCAGCTGCCCACAGGAAGAGACAGCAGAGCCGTCATCCGTGGGCAGTCATGCCTTTTGTGAATTAAATAAGAGAGGGCTGTGAATCAGGTTTTAATGCTCTCCCATAGGGAAGCAGATGCGGTCCACCGAACTGGGCAGAGGATGCTGAAGGTTTTGAGCTGGAGGGAGTGGCAGTTCCAAGGATGTTCACCTGGGTGGCCCTTGTTTCAGAGACGGAGATGTTGAAAGCAGCATGCCAGTTGGGGTTGGTCACTTGTCTGTCCAGATAGCTGCACAGCCAGGGCGGGAAAGTCTGTTCAGTCCAGGCATTAGGAACCTTCTGGGCACAAGAAGGAGCCAAGGATGGGACATAACCTTTGTACAGCTGGCTGCATTGCAAAAGCCAGTTGTATCTACACACATTTATCTCCACTGCATTATAGAATTGTATAGTTGGAAGGAACCCAAAGGGTCACGTAGCCTGGTGTGTGTGTGTGTGTGTGTGTGTGTGTGTGTACTAGAGGCATTATCATAGTTCAGTGCCATGTTCCAGTTAGAACAAAGCACTCAAGGAAGGTGTGAAGCCAGTGATGGGGTGCCTTGGGGAAGGTTCTGAGAGCTGGATATAGATGCTTAGAGGGCCACATTTGTCGTCCTGTGTCATTGTGAGAGTCACACCCATTGTTCTGGCCACTTTTGACTCTGGCAACAGCCACTGTTTCTCTCTCACCTCACCTGCCAGTGGCACATGGCCCCTGGAAGACTCTGCATCTGTCATATAGATTCCATCAGGCAGACAGAAAAATCGCAATAGAGCAAGCCAATAAAAATATTCAAAATAATAGAGAAGCAATAAGAGAAGCAATGAAATAGGGAATTAAGAGCAATGTGTGAATTAAGAGCAATAGAAAAAGCAGTGAAATAGCAGCAAAACGTATTAGCAATAAATAGCAACATCCAACTTGGCACCGTATCATTGTACTGAATGAAATAACTCATCGCTAGATCAATGAACAGCAGTGAAATATACTTGCCAAGGGAAACCAATTTGGAGCAACCTGTCTTAAATGTTTGTTTGAAGGGGCTTATGGTCCCCACTTGGAAATGAGTTCCATCAATGTGCATCTTGACACATCACCTTATTTTATTTTGTATTTTATTATACTTCATGTTGAATTTCTGAAATTATAGAAAAAACAAAACTTCAGTATCATTTTCACAATGACCCAAATTGGGGACACAATGAAAATGCCAAGCATAAGCGATATTAATTCGAGCTTTCAGTGGTAAGGAAAATAAAGCAAAGACCCAAAACTACACCTCTGTTAGTTTGATGGAAGAATAAAGTTGTTACAAGTTGCAGTCTTAACCATAAACACAACAAAGTTAAAACTAAAAGCAATGGGGAAGGCAGCTGAAGCTGAGAAGAGGGAATCTGCAAGGGAGTGAGTACACAGGATTAATATGACATTTGAACTCAGAACTTAGCTCACGTGTTTGGCCACTATGTTACATGGGTGGTCATAGCACCAGCAAGGCTCCTCTCCTTGTAGCAAATGCCTTTTTTATGGGGAATTTATGAATGTCATCCCTCCTCTTGTACTAATAAACCTTTCTACCCTTGCAGATTGTCAGGAATTGTTGCTGCCTGAGCTGATGGCGTACACATCCAGCTCCAGCCCTTCCGTGCCTGTGGGGCCCCAGTACTGCGTTTGCAAAGTCGAACTGTCTGTGTGTGGCCAAAATCTTCTGGACAGAGATGTCACCTCTAAATCTGACCCCTTCTGTGTCTTATTTATGGAAATCAATGGCAAGTGGACAGAGGTAAGGCCCAAAATGTTGCCCTGTGTCAGGAATGGCCAGTGGGTGCGAGTTACAAAATGGCTGCCACAGGAGCATGGCATAACACAAAATGGTGGTTGTGGCAGAGTGGTATAATGGATTCTGTGTTGGAGAGGCTGAGACAGATGATCAGTTAACAAGAATTTTGTCATGGACTGGTTGGATGCAGAAGAGTGATGGGAGTCACCGGCTGTGGAACCCCCAAGGGAAAAAGGCTCAGAGCCAGGGGATTGGTGGTGGGACGACACCGAGTGGTTGGAGAGAGAAGAGGGAGCAGACTGGGAGGAGGTGATGTCAGAAGCTGAGGAGGCAAGAGGGTTTAGTTAGCAGGAAGAGTCTGTGGCAGAGAAGTCCAGAATCAGCGGCAGAAAAGGAGGCTGGAGAGGAGAGGGGCCAAGAGGCAATATGCTCCTGGCAATGATAAGAATATTAAAGTTCATTTAGATAGAGAACCAGATTTGACACACATACAAGCATTTACAAACCTAATCCCGGGTAAGACATTCAAAAGGGTGAGGGCTGGTCAGCTACAGGCATGCTTGGAGGATACGGATTCTCTATTTAAATAATAACAATAATAATAATAATAATAATAATAATAATAATAATAATAATAATAAATAGGTTTTCATATAATACATCTTCGGAACACGATATATTACAATTCTTATTTTTCTGTGACTTCCCATTTCACTCGATAATATGTTATATCGCCACTCTCTGAACTGCCCATTTGTGAGGATGTGGATTCTCTCTATCCATCACAATCTGGCTTGAGGTCTGGGTATTGCTCTGAGGCTGCCTAGGATGGCCTGAAGGACATCCTTTCTTGGGGAAGAAACAGAGGGAGTGCAGCACCGTTGAATCTCTCCACCATTCAAGCAGCGTTACGAGTTATAATCCAATATTTGTAAGCTGACCCATTGGCTTTTTTGTGTGATTCCCTCACCCTGGAAATAGTAGATTCTTGCAGTCCTGGGTGTGGTGGAAGGTGGTGGACTCTCCTTCATTGGAGGTTTTTAAGCAGAGGTTGGATGGCCAGGGATTCTCTAGCCGTGATTCCCGCATTGCAGGGGGTTGGTCTAGATGACTCTTTGGGTCCCTTCCAACTCCACAGTTCTATGATTCTATGAAAGTCTGTGAATCTGTGGCCCAGGAATCAGTTATTCTCTGGGCAGAAACCTCAGTGGCCTCCTGCTTGCTTTGGTCATACATTTCTGTTATCTCCTCTTTGCAGATGCCTGTTTTGATTAAATCTGCTGGCAAATTGTTCCCTTTCATAGACTTCTTAAAACGTTGTTATAGCTTTATCAGGAAGTCCAAAGAGCAAGCAGTTAACCCAAGGAGCAACGGTGAGCAATCACTCTGCAGGGATTCCTTGTTGTCTGTTCCGCTTACCGGCAGTAGATTGTCCGCCACCCTCTTCTTGACTTGTGCCAACTTCCCACAAGCTCCTCCAAAAGGAGGAGGCTGCGGGCCAACAAGCCTGTGCATGAACCCTGCTGCCTCTGTCTCCATCCCTGGACAACCACTAGGTTCTAACCAGTGTCAGTCCTCCTCAGAGCAGACCCATGGGAAATAATCATTCTAATCAGCCTACTCTGAGTATTTCTTGGATACAACCCATTAAGTCCAGAGTCTAAAACCACCCAACTGCCCCACTGTTAAGCAAGGTTTTCTATAGCAGTTGTTCACTCTCCAAACAGATACTACTGTTGGCTTTCTTTGACAAGAAAACCGCATGCTGTGAGAAATGGAGTATGGACACACACACACACACACACACACACACACACACTGACTTAAAAGATGGTTCTTCTCTTCTTCGCTAATATATTCAGAGAGAAGACACATCGTACTGCCCAGCAGCTGGGATTTGCATGCTCTTGGGTTTATTTTGTGAATAACATTTTTTGCCCATAAGGAAGAATCAGCCCTGGTTTCTCAAAGCGGACGGCGTTGTTGCTTTGGATGATACGGGGGGAGGTGGAAGGGTAACAACTCTGTTGTGATGAGAGGCAGATGGACACAGGAAAACAACTGTGTTGTAGAACTGCTCAAGGAAGGAATTGGAAGCTTGTTTACACAGCTTTGTTTACATGGTCAGAAGCTGCCAGAAGGTTCTGCTCTTTCCCCTTGTAGTCTGCACTGGAGTCATTTACTCTGCAATCACTCCTTCTGCCAAAATGGTATCTGCCCTTTGGATGAAACCGTGTGGTAAGACAAAAGCAAATCCACTGTGATGTCCGTGTGTATGCATTTACATGCATGCAAAACCAGATTGATCAACCCCTATGGAAGGGAACATAACTTATTTTGGCTGTGTACACATCATACATCTAAAGTACATGCCCCCCCCACAAGAATAATGGGAACTGTAGTTTGCTAAGGGTGCTGGGAATTGTAGCTCTGTGAAAGGCTAAACTACAGTTCCCAGGATTTTATTTTGGGATGGGTGGGTGGGTCGGGGAGGGGTGTTGTGTGCTTTGCATATATGGTGTTTTACGCAGCATGTTGAAGCGGTGAACTCTGAAGAATGGCAACTCTGCCGACCTAGTCTGAGCAAATTTTGAGAAGGCAAAAGGGGGAGATAGTGAATTTACCAAGAACCAGAAAATACAGTGCCTGTTTGGTGAAGGAGCAGATAGTACTGTAACTCGTTAACTGATGTCAGTTTGCTATGTTCATGCTTGATGCAACCAAGCGGATTGTCTGGAGTTGAAGGGGGAGCCAAATACAGTATATTTGTGGTTCCATGTTTATTTTCAGCTGCAGGGGGACAGCTTGGTACAATTTCATGGTGAAGACTTTAGGTGCAGAAGGTTCCAGGTTCAGTCTGCAACATCTCCAGGTGGGCTGGAAAAAGACCCTGGAGAGCCATTCCTGCCAGTCACTGTAGACATACTGAGCTGGCTGGCGCAGTGATTTGACTTGGTATAAAGCAGCTTCCTATGTTATTATGTTCTTCCAATGAACAGTATTGCGAGGCTCAGACTGCAGGGCAGGGAGGAAGGCAGATGGGAGTAAGAGAAGGGTTGGGGCAACTGATTTTGAAGCTAAGGAAACAGGGATGGCAAACCATGCTTAGTAACATAGGCAGTTTCAGGGCTGGGACTGACGGGAGTTGTAGTTCAAAACGTCTGGAGGGGACCAGGCTGGTGAAGGTTGGTGTAATAGGAAGTTTGTTCCTGAATGAGAAAGATTCCCTTTCCTCCTTTTTGTATTATGAAGTGCCATTTTTCACTGTCCTGTTGCTCCGAGCTCCTTCTCTGTTCAGGGTTTTCATCAGAACTGAAGTGTATGTGTTTCTTTCTCTCCCTCCCTCTCTCTCTGTAATGCCAACTTTTCAGATGTGTGGTTTTTATTTCGCCTGGGTTATTTTTGGACTGTTGCTTCAGAAAAACATGCGGTGCGGAATGTGAGAGAGAGGAGTCTTCAATGGGCAGTCTGTGAGACACACAGGCTGTTGCTTGCTGCTCTGATTCTGAAGGGAGGTCAGAGGATTGTCTGAGCTGGCAGCAGGTGTGGAAAAGGGGGAGAGGGCATATTTTCAGCCTTCCCACCAGAACCTGGGCAGCCTCCAGAAAGATGTGAAACAAAGAACAGACACTGACCCCTCCTGAATGTAAAAGTCTCCAGGGGGAAAGGCTTGCTGGCACCAAGAAATCATAATCGAGGCTGCATTTTTAAGTGTCGCTTGAAAAGTCCCCTTTCATTGGTCAGATAACAGTGGTTTGGGGGCAGAATCTGGCCCACTAGGGAGCAAGAAGGAGGTAACAGCTTTCTGAGTGGGGACCCCCAAGGTTTCTGAAAGTACAAAAAACATCTACCTGCTACAAAGCCCTCATAGGGATAACTGTGCTTGGTAGCAGTGGAAAGCTGGGTGTCAGCTGGGAAACAAAAATAGAAAACTGAGATGGGGTGTGGAATGGAGTTTCTGAGGTGCTTTGAGCAGAAACACTTCTGTTAGGAGATGGGAATATATTGCAAAACTCTGTTGCAGATCCCACTTGTTTGTGATCTGCAAGGAAAATATCACAACTTTTCACTCTCTCTCTTTTCCACATTCCTTTGCATTCCATACCATGGATGGTTCTATGAATCTATAAAGAATGCAGTAAAAATGTTGTTAGGCAATAATTTCTTATTACTTTTTTTGCAGATGTGTATAAAGCAGCCTTTTATGGGGCAGGACACACAAATGTGTGTGGATAAAAATGGGTTGTGGGTTTGTTTTTGCAACTTGCTACCTTTTCTTTTCTTTTTATATAATGAAACATCAAACATTAAAAACTTCCTTTGGATGCCTTTGGATGTCTTCAAAAAGTCAGATAGTTGTTTATTGCCTTGACCTCTGATGGGAGGGTGTACCACAGGGCGGGTGCCACTACCAAGAAGGCCCTCTGCCTGGTTCCCTGTAACCTCACTTTTCACAGGGAGGGAATCGCCAGAAGGCCCTCAGCGCTGGAGCTTAGTGTCTGGGCTGAACGATGGAGTTGGAGACACTCCTTCAGGTATACTGGGCTGAGGCCATTTAGGGCTTTAAAGGTCAGCACCAACACTTTGTATTGTGCTTGGAAACATACTGAGAACCAATGTAGATCTTTCAGGACCAGTGTTATGGTTTGAGCAGCCACTTCCATCCATGGTGGTCAGCCACCATTTTTATTTACTCAAGATGCATGGCCCTGAATATAACAAACATTGTTCCTTGACCTTCCTTGGAGCACTTTGTGCCGTATTTGGATCTGCAGTGCCAGCCTTTTTGTGGGTAATGACTAAAAGCTGGAACAAGAAGCAATTAACTCTGTAGCTATGCAAAGGATGTTCAATGAATTCCCTCTAGTTAATCAGTGTTGGTGTGTACAAATTAACTAGACATTTTTCAAAAAGATTAAAAAGATCTGCTGAAATCTGCAGTTTCCCTTAAATCTCAGCCGGGCAGGGGGGTTGGGGAGTCGCATGGAAAATGAGCTTGGATCCTGGGTTTGAATCAGACCGAAGCCAAGAAATCAGATCTTAGATGGGTGAATCATTCCCAGCCATACAGTCAAATAGACTTATTTGTACAGCCTGCAGTTAAATGGGGTTAGTAGTACAGCTGCCTGTCGTGATTTAGCAGAAACGTAGGTATAAATGCAACTAAAATATAAAATAAATTTACAAATGAAACAAAAAATAAAATGTGAAGCTGCAGCATACAGTGCCACAGTGAAACATATCATTCAGTGCAGAGAGAAACCACAATCTACAATCAGTTTCAGAGTTTCAAGGTTGTGCTATGTAATTACTACTAATACGTAGCTGATTATTTGATTGCCATCCTCCCAAAAGATCGTGTAGGAAGCTGTTTTGAGAAGATAATATTCCTTTTCTGCTCTCTCTCCCCCCTACACCCCCGACAGCTGGTCCACAGTAACTCGCTGTTCCATTTCCCTTCCAACCTCCCCTTGTATTTTTAGCAAAATTACCATATTGTTGATGTGCATTTCCAAACATTTCTCCCATTTTTAAAAATACATTTCAGCAGAGCTTCTTTCCCTTTTTCCCTCTCCCACCCCGCTCACCATTTTTGACTCTCCCCCAACACACACGTTTCGTACCTATTTCTAGCTTTCAAATGTTCACAGGTTTTGTTCATATCCTTTTCCTGTTTGACTCTGGCAGCTATGCGCATTGGCAGGGTGGAATGGTGGTGTGCCTAAACGAAACATGAGGAGTGATGGTGGTCAGTAATTTAGATACCTCTAAAAGGAAATTCAGAAAAATCTATGGTAAAGAAGTCTATCAATGGATACTAGTCATGATAGCCATATTATGAAGCTTAGGGTTGTGCAGGAGAGTGCCTACTCTGTGGCAGCCCCAGAATCGTGGAATCCCTTCCCTTCACCTTCATGATACAGCTTTGCTGAAGTTGCACCTTTTAAGACCCTGGCCGTTTGAAACTTCTATGTTCATTTATTCATTTATTTATTACATTTCTATACCACCCTCCATCCATAGATCTCAGGGCAGCTGACAACATAAAATTACAATATAAAAAAAGCAGAATACAGAATAAAAATAAGAACAAAAACAAAGCCCTCCCAGTTGAGAGAGATTTTAGGAGTTACTGTGTTCTTGTGGTTGTACAGTGGTACCTCTGGTTACAAACTTAATTTGTTCCGGAGGGCCGTTCTTAACCTGAAACTGTTCTTAACCTGAAGCACCACTTTAGCTAATGGGGCCTCCCGCTGCTGCTGCGCTGCCGCCGCATGATTTCTGTTCTCATCCTGAAGCAAAGTTCTTAACCTGAAGCACTATTTCTGGGTTAGCGGAGTCTGTAACCTGAAGCGTCTGTAACCTGAAGCGTATGTAACCTGAGGTACTGTAGCCTTATGAGGCTTTGCCCTCGGGTGGGAAAAATATTACGCCTGGGAAAGGGAAATGGGAGTCAACAGACACTCAAGGAATAGTTTCGGAGAAAAAGCTTTATTTCTACCATCCATGAACTGGTAGAAGGAGCAAGTGTGATAGTTCACAAAAAGCATGCACGGGTTCACAGTCATGTGCACAAGCATATATACCCCTTTCCAGTTCCCTCCCCCTTTTCTCCTCCTCCTTGAAGAGTCCTGCCCATGAGTTCCTCTGAGCATGAACAGAAAGCTGTCTTGGGACTATTAGACTCTTCCCAGGAAAGGGGGGGGTGAGAAGCCTTGCATTCAGCTTGTTCAGATGTGTTGCAACTGGAATGAGATAAGATTCGTTTCTCAGGCCTGAGTATTCTTGGCAATGACAGAGCCTATTCATTAGCCTTTAAAAGTAACATTTTGCCTATGCACAGCATCTTGTGAGAATAAGCAGAGACAAGCAGAAAAAAGCTGTTTTGGATTTTTAGAAGACAAAAGGAATTTTGGATAGTTTTGAGGCCTGGGGTGATTATTGAAGCCTGGGGTGATTTCAGACAGGATTTGGGTATCCTGTCCCTTCATTCCCCCCTGTTTGTTTTTGGACAGCCGCCAGGCCTGTCCCAAATGGACCACTATCCTTTCTTGAAGCCACTGATGCTTGCCCCAAGTTTGGGAGCTGGGAGCTGCCTGCAACTGTTGCTAGGTCAGCCGAGCATCTCCTTTGATGGGGTGCAGTGGCCACCTGCTCAGGAATCCACATGGTAGGAATTAGGTAAGCTGGGAAGCACACTCCATACCATCCCTGTGGGTGGATATGAGAAGCTTGCCTTCCATAAGCCTGCCTGACACACGTCTGTGAGCAGAGACACTACCTTCCCCTTCTGAAGGCCACACCAAGCCAGAAAGAGTTCCTCAGGTGTAACGGTTTGGGCTGGGAACGTACATGTCAGATTGTCACTGGCGCTCTTTGATTTATTGACACAAAGCCAGCCAGTAATTCGGTGAACCTAGCCTTATCTGTGCCATTCGTGCACAGGGTTATTACCAAGTCGGTGCTGTGGTTCAAGGGGGCTTTAGTTAAGTTCTGGAGGCCCTGGGTGGAGCTCTGCCAGGTGGAAGCGGGCTGGGGCATCATTTCCCTGATTAAACGTCCCACACAAATACCCTTCTCTGCAGGGGTGTTGTAAGGCTATCCAGGGGCCCTGCAACCTTCTATAAAGTTCAGTTACGCAAAAGGAAAGGAAAGAAAATGAGAAAAGGTCCTTTTTCAATCCATGCTGGATTCTTGAGCCGTGCAAAGCGTCCAGGGGTGATGCAGGAAGGCAGGGTGGTCATCTCACGGGCGTCGGGCCGTCTGGTGGGCGTTGGGCATCTTGGGTCTCTTCCAACAATGCTGGAGCGATGTCTGGGCGTCTGGGTCCAATCTGGGTCCTCATCAGCTGGTTCATAGTCATGCAGAGGCTGTTTTGGATTTTTAGAAGACAAAATGAATTTTGGATAGTTTTGAGGCCTGGGGTGATTATTGAAGCCTGGGGTGATTTCAGACAGGATTTGGGTATCCTGTCCCTTCAGTACCACTGTAGTTTGCTTTGTAATGTTTTTATTGTTGTATTTTAAATTGTTGTGACAATTTAACCCTGATGATGAAAGGTGAGGGAAGAGAGCAGCAACAACAACATAAAAAGCCTGCTGAATCAGACCAATGGCTCATCTGGCCTAGCATCCTGTTCCCACAGTGCCCATTATGGGAAGCCAGCAAAGCAGGATTTGAGTTTAAGAGCACCTCCCCTCCTGCGATTCCTAGCAGCTGGTATTCAGAGGCATAATGTCTCCAACCAGGGAGGTAGAACATAGCCATTGTGACTAGAAGTTGTGGATAGCCTTATCCTCCATGAAAAGGCAGGTAAAAAGTGGTAATAATAATAATAATAATAATAATAATAAATTTTATTTATACCCCGCCCGCCCTGGCCAGAACCAGGCTCAGGGCGGCTAACGCCAATAAAATTACAGTAAAAACATAATAGGAAAAAAACCCCCAATTTAAAATACAGGTTAAAATGCAATTTAAAATGCCTCCTCATTTTAAAAGTAGCCCATAGATCAAAACCATAAGGGGAGGGAAACATAAGGGTCAGACTGAGTCTAAACCAAAGGCCAGGCAGAACAACTCTGTCTTGCAGGCCCTGTGGAAAGATGTCAAGTCCCGCAGGGCCCTAGTCTCTTGCGGCAGAGCTTTCCATCAAGTCGGGGCCAGTACTGAAAAGGCCCTGGGCCTAGTTGATAAATAAATAAAAGCATCCCCACTTGTGTGCGATCGACACGTGTGCGACTGTGTATATGTGCAGCGCCGGGAAATAAGTAAGATATTGAATTCATACCCAGAAATGGAGGGAGAATGCTGGAGAGTCCTTGTGGCTTGTGAGGAAACCCTCCCCGGAACCCAAAGAAGACTTTGGTGAGGGCAGAGAGGAGACTGGAGGTGCAGCAGGGCTTTGTTTAGGCTGCTCAGCCTCCCTGGCTAACAGCTGGTATGTGGGGTAGCACAGCCAACACTTTTTCTGCCCGTCCTGCAGCCTCCTGTCAGCCCCAGAGCTTCAATACTAGTTGTGTATTTTTTTGGTACAGTATTTTTGATTTTTGGAGAGGAGTATTTTGAAGAGAGAGTATGGTAGAGAGGGCATTTATGTGATTTTCACTTTTGCTTGTGGGGCACTGGAACTTAAACCACACACATAACTGGGGAGTTGCTTGCAGTCCGGAACAGGTTGGCAAATGCTAATATAAGTTCTCACCATCAGAGTTTATTGTGTGCAAACAAGTTAGTTTAATCTTCAATTTTTTTATGTAGAAACAATTTTTTATTGTTCTTATTAGTTGTTGTAGTTGCAGCAGCAGTGATTAACACCTTTCTGCCCAACTAGTGATACAAAATATAAAATATATACAATATTAAAAACAACAATATGGATAAAAACAATGGTTGAAGCAGAACAAAGCTGTTACCGGGGGGAAGCGGAATGAAATTTAAAGCCCATCAAAAATCAGGCAGAGATTTTACTAATGGCATGCCAAAATGTTCCGCTGTGTTTTCATCGAACATTGCGCTTTGATTGATGAGAAAAGGAACTGTGTCTGAGAACTTTCAAATAGGAGAGAAATGTTTACTGGAAAGAAAAATAGACATAAGAACATAAGAAGAGCCTGCTGGATTAGGCCAAAGGGGGCTCATTCTGTTATCACAAGGGCCAAACAAATGCTCCGGTGGGAAACCAGCAAGTAGGATTTGAGCGTAAGAGCAACTCTCCCCGTCCTGTGGTTTCCAGCAACTGGTATTCAGAATCATTGCTGCCTCCAACTGCGGAGGCACAAAGCCCAGCCATCGTGGCTAGTAGCCATCGATAGCCCTCTCCTCCATGAATTGGTCTAATCCTCTTTTTAAGCCATCTGGGTTGGTGTCCTCACTACCTGCTGTGAGAGTGAGTTCCATAGTAAAACCATGCACTGTGTCCTCTGCAACCTGACAACAATGGAGTCGGCTCAAAACCTCACACCCACCGAAACACTCAAGGAATTCTCAGGTACCCTGACAAATAGACGAGGTAAATGGAAGACCCTTTCGTAGGGGAAGCAAACTTCCACGAAACCATGCTGGTTTTCAGAGCCGTCTTTTCCATAGGGCTTAGTGGTGCGTCATGCCAGGGCGCTGGCCTCTCAGGGGTGTCCCAGCAAGTGGGGGAGCTGCGTGGCTTTGACGGTAGCCTCCCCTTTCCCTGCATGCCCTCCAGATGCACCCCACCAACTTTAAGGCTGGCGAGCATGCAGCTTCCCTCCCATGCCTCCTTGGGAGGAGAGCGATCCCCGCAGAGGCTTGGGAAGCTTGGGAGGGAAGCTGCACGCCCGCCAGCCATATGGTTGGCGGGGCACAGCTTCCATCCTAAGCCTCTGTGGGGATCGCTCTCCTCCTGAGGAGGCTTGGGAGGGGAACAACTTCACCCCCAAGCCTCTGTGGGGATCGCTGTCTCGCAGACGCATAGGGGAGAGTTTCACCCCCCCCCCATGGCTGGCAGTGCACAGCTATGGCCACCCCAACACTATCTGTGGTAATTTAGGGGCACTGGGCAGATTTTTCCCCCCGTGCGCCACATTTGCTAAAGATGGCCCTGCTAGTTTTATTCCTTCTAAGGTTTGGTAAATATAGGGCCAACTGACCTCCTTAGCGAGGAAGGCCTACAATTGGGACTCCTGTGAGGAGGTTTCTAGGTGAGGAAGGGCACCTGAGGTGACTGTGGCGGTCTGGTGAAAGGGCAGCCTCCTTGCCCCAAACCCCTTTCTGAGTTTCTGTTCTGACAGTCCCAACATTGTTTGTTGCTGGAGGCAAACTGATAGGTACAGAAGGGAAATTGTAGAGGAGGGGAGTTCTTCTTCTGGGAGGCGAGGTATGCATTTAAGGGCTTGCACTTTCTCTCTCAGGAGTATAATTTTGCGGGAATGTGTTGCCAGGACAGCAGGCACCTCACGCCCGCCTGATTTCCATAATCCCTAACAGAAGCCCCTTTCAGAGTTAAGGAGGCATTAGCACATAAATGCTCCATTTGAGGTCGAGTGAGCCTCAGAAGTGTCAGCGTTTTCCAGGGCCTGTGGCCAAGAAAAGCGTGTCAGGGCTGGAGCCGGGCCCTGCGCACGTGCGGGCCCTGGGTTTCGGCTCCAAAGGCAGCGCCTTTAATCTGAGAAACATTGCAGGACACGCTGTGCGCCACTTGGCAGTGAATTCTCCCAAGACAACTTGTCTCTCTTCAGGTGGCTTTTAATGCTTGATACAATCACTCCTGCAATTTTGAGTGATTTTAAAGAGCTTTATCTTGGGATAATTGGAGCTGTGTGGAAACAGGGCCTTTCTGCGTCATTTTTCCCCTCGGAGCTTTTTCTCTGTCTTTCCCCCTCCTCCTTTTCCATGTAATTCAACAACAAGGCATGGAATCCAGGCTTCATTTGTAATTAGAAAGGTGGTGGGAAGTTGTGTTCCTCATTGAGAGCTGTGCTCTTGGACCAAAAAGCACTGTGACTTAGGAGCAAAACCTCCCCCAGTGGTGGTATAGTGGTTAGAGTGTTAGACTTGGACCTGGGAGACCAGGGTTCAAATCCCCACTGGGCCATGGAGCTCCCAGGTGACCTTGAGCCATTCATTCACTCTCAGCCTAACCTACCTCACAGAGTTGTTATGAGGATTAAATGGAGCAGAGGAGAACTATGTAGGCCACCTTGCGCTCCCTGGGGGAAAGGTGAAGAATAAATAAATAAATGGGCTGATAATTCGGAGATTCTCATCATTTCCCCTATTTCCAATGTGCAGGTACTGAGTGTCATAGACATCCCCACCCAGGTACAAGAGGAAAGTATCAGCCGGTTTGAGGAAAACACGAAAGTTTGCAGAAGTAGAGGAATGTTCAGCAGTGGGGAGGGAGAGCTCAGCAACAGCCCCATGCTCTGTAGCCACTGAATTTGGACTTACTGTTGGGGATGGGCCGGGGAGGTGGGGACAGACCAAAAACCGTAAGAGGAATGTAAGAAGCTTCCTGATATTGCGTCAGGCCATTGGGTCCATCTAGCTCAGTATTGGGGTCTCCCCCAGCCCTCCCTTGTGTCATGGCCCTGTCAAGCAAGGAAAGTTGAGAGTGAATAATTAACTCTTTGTTGTCAAAAGTACACTTACAAGTTCAGAAAAGGCATGCCCATCAGTCCTGTATTTCTCAGCTGCTCCCAGGTGTGAACCCAATGAGGCAGTGAACCCAACAGAGAGGCCCTGTCTCCCGCTTATGTATCTCCCCAACCTGAGCTGTGCACAGGCAGGTGAAAACTACACCTGTGTGTAACCTGTTTCCTCCTCCCACTTCAATCCTCCTGGTCCAGGGAGACAGTGGAGCAAGATAGGTGGGGACACGAGGAGGAGGAGGTGTGGAAGCCTGTGACTCTACATCAGCCTGACCTGCCTCTCCCTCCTGCCTCACCTGTTCCTCTCCGATCCTGCAGCTTCTCTTGCCTCTCACTCTCATCTCCTGGTTGTCACAGGCTCCCCCAGTTCACTGATTCCTTCTTCCAAGTCACTCTCCAATCCCACTTCTCCCCCCACCCAGTCCCTAACTCCTCAGTGTCCAGCCAGTCCCTGGCCCCTGGAGATGCTGAAGATTGAACCTGGGACCCCCCCCCCCCTTTCGGCCCTAAAGCAGGTGTACTGCTTCCTAGCTTCCCAGGTTGCTTATGGGAGTGAATATATCTTTGTACTACAGTCGTAGTTCAGGAGACTGTTTGGATTCTTTGTGAGATAAAGGGAGAATAGAAAGGGGAGGGGGAATTCGGTGAAGAGGCTCTTCTCTCGGGGTGTGGGCAGGGAGTTCACTTTCTGCTTCAGTGTGGCTACTGTTTTTTCTGTCAACTTTCTGCACCCACACCCACAGATGTGGCCTTTTTTGAGGGGGCGTGGCCTGGGAGAGTTCTGAGGGCCAGATAGTGTGCCCTGCAGGGCCACATTCAGTACTGTAGGCCTGGCATTCTACACCAATTTTGACTAGTGCTGTTGGTGATCTGGAACAGGACCGGGAAGCGGCATGTGCCCTAGAGAGTGTCCTGAGGGCCAAACAGAGAGCTCTGCAGGGCCATATTCAGCCTGCATGTCTGAGGCTCCCAACTCCCATGAAGGGTACCATTTTATGTGCACTTGCAGAGTCTTCTGATTATCTGCCCCAGGCTTCTTGCAGCTGTCTAAACTCAGGTTCCGATTTTCCCTTCCCTCTGTCGTGCATTATGCCTTGAAGGCCTGCATTGGCACAGGAAGCACAGCCGAGAGAGCCAAAAACCTGCCATTCTCCTCACTTGGGCTTTTTCTAGGAATGCAGATTTCATTAAAGAGCACAGCCAATTATGTGAAAGTGAAAACTTCACTGCCGCTTCCTTCACCCCTCATAAGCCTTGCGAGTTTGAATGGCTGCCAGCGAGGCAGATGGAGTAAGTTACATTGGTACCAGTCCCTAGGAAGGAGGAAAAGAGGCCCTGCTATTGATCCCTGCAAAATATGTTGCCATTTCAACATGGCAAGATGTGGGAGGTGTGAGGGAGTCTTTGCTCCTTCTCTTGCATCGGTTCAATTTAAAAGTGAGCATGCAAAAAAAAAAAAGAGAGAGAGAGCGGAAGAATTTAGTCTCTTTACTGAAGCAAAAAGAACTGATTTGTGTTGAAGCACGTATATTGGCACCCAAAGCAGTGCTGGTACACCCACCCCCAAAACTGGGGAGCCTTTTTCAGCTTGAGGGCCACATTCTCTTCACGGGCAACTTTCTGGGGGCCACAGACCAGTGGAGGGTATGGCAGAAGTAGATGCGCGCTCTCTCTCTCCACAATCTCAATTTCATCAAGGCAAGTGAGAGTAATTATCGTAGATCAAGGACACATCCAGCCGCGTAAAATCACCAGCAGAGGCCACAAAGCAAGGCCAGGGAAGGCTGTGGCTTAGGTGTGTGTGGCCTAAGCAGTCTCAAGGGCCTGAGATTCTTCTACTCCTGTAGTGGATTATCTTGATGAATTCTGAGCTGAATTTTGTAATTGTGGGCTCTACGCTGGCCCCAAAAACCTACAAAACTGCAGCACAATGCAGTGAAACAATAGGACCCCCAAAACATGGAAGTGCACAGCAGTCACTATTATTGTATATTAAATTTTTATACCACCCTTTTTCTGTAGATCTCATAATGTTTTGGCTGCTGCATAAGCAGGTCAGCACTGCTGTGCTCCGAGTCTTGCTTGTCCTCGATGTTCTAGGTCGATAGGCCACAACAACTGAGTGGCCCCCGAATAAGGAGTCCCAGACTTCAGGCAGTGTTCTGTTGCCTACACTGGTGTAAATCCATGTAGTTCCTCTTCACAGAAGTTGCTCCGTAACTGTATGGAGTGCACCTTTCATTTTTCCCTTCGAGACCGGTTGATATTTTGTGGGTTGGTAGGGGGAGAGCTCTTCCCTGTGCAACATGAATTTACCCATGGAAATCCTCTGGATTTTGCATTTTAAATATCAGGCACTGCCTTTTTAAGGGAACTGATGTGTTGCACACTTCCTGGTCTAATCAGAGAGCATAATAATATTTTGGATGTTTCAATTCTTTGAAATTTATGTTACAGAACATGGGCTTAAAAATGTACCATATGCATTAAAATACACATTTTCTGATTAAATATGTTTAGAGATGCATAAACATATTGAGTAAAATATGTACTAAATATTATTTTGTATTAAAATGCATATTTAAATATGTGTGCCATATTTTTATTTTTTTAATGGCAGAATGGGTTGAAAACAGAATGTAGCAGTATTATGGATAAACACATGTGAAATTGATATGGGATTGCATCTGATGTTAGTTATACCCAGAGAAATGGACCTATGTTGGTCATGGCCATTAATTTCAATTGGTCTCCTTGTGACTATGGCTAACATTGGATACGGCAGATTGGCTGCAAATAGATGGATACCACCATCAACATTATGACCTTTCTCAAACCATTTTTGGAATGATTTTCTTTTCATTTTTTTAGTGCAAAACTGCCCTGGATAGTAGAGGGTGGCAACATCTCAGGCTCTTGCCTGTCAGTGCTGTTCATAGGCTGCTTCTGCTGCAGCCTTGCAGAATTGCCTTTGTGTTCAGAACTCAACCATGGAGAGGAAATATATATGTCTGGACTGAACATAGCAAGAGCACTTTCAGATTGCCCCCAACACCCTAAAAATGTCCCACCTGTCTTCACCATTATTTTTCAACAAAAAACTGTACTACTGTCTAAAAGTTGATTGGCTCGTTGATCTAAACTCGTTGATCGGCTCACTTGTTCAACCTAATTCTTTATTTGTAGATCGACAGGACAGAAACAGCTGTGAACAACCTCAATCCAGCCTTCTCCAAGAAGTTTGTCATAGATTATCGCTTTGAGGAGGTTCAGAAGCTGAAATTTGCCTTGTTTGACCAAGACAAGTCAAGCATGCAGCTGTACGAACATGACTTCTTGGGAGAATTTTCCTGCACCCTGGGAACAGTGAGTGTTACTACCTGCTTAGTAGAGTCCCTAAGTTTCTGCTTCCAAAGTATTGCCGATCATTGGCAAATTGTTGCTAGTTCTTCAGGCAGTGAAAGAGATTAGAAGGCAGGACAGCGAACAGGAGCTTAAGCAGGACCCTCCTGAATTAGATCATAGCTCTGTCCCCTTTCCCCTTGATGGAAAGCCCGCATCAAGACATTAAAGGTAACAGCGCTCCACTGTTGTTTATTCCCATCTATTCTAGTTTACCACCATTGTATGTGAATGTTCTGTTTCACTATCAAGCCTATTCTCCATTTAATAGACCAATCATCTGTGCACTGACTTATCTAATGCTTTTAAAAAAACTCACCTAAGCTGGTGACCATTAGAACATCTCGTTGCCTAAATTACGTGCTCTGTAGAGCAGTGCCAGTCGTTGTTTACCGTGTCAATATCTGAACCGCTAGGTGACCCCCCTCCCCAAAAAGCCTCTGTAGGCATCTTCCAAAGAATTCCCCAAACAGTTATGAGGTTGCCTTTCAGATATAGGCAACTTCACAAAGCAATTTACACTTAACATTACAGCAAAACATCAGGGCAGCATTGAAACTAGGTGGTTAGACTAAAGAACTGAGAATTAGGATGGTGGGGGGGAATCTGCCCCACAGAAAGTGTGACGAATTTGTCAGCCTTGCATAACCATGGGAAGAATTGCATTTCAGGAACAAATGTCCCAAGAACCATAGAGAAGCCATTTTGGGGTGACTGTGGTTTCTTGCTCTCAGTCATCTCTTGGATCCTCTTTCTTTTCTTCTTCTTCTTTCTCTCCTCTAGATGAAGATTCTTTCCATCACCTGCTCCAGTTAAAGCTAGTGATGCAAAGGGAGACCGGCACTCACAACAGGCCCCACTTTGAGTGCAGATCCCAGCTGGCTTTCTGTGAGCCTCACTCAGCCACTTAGTACTTAGCAGGAAGCCTGCTGGAATGTCCTCAAAGTCTTCTCCTGGGCCCAGCTTTTTATCCAAAGGCACGAGCAGCCCATGAATAGCCTTGGGAAGGAGCTGCCTGAATAGCTTCTGAGAATGCCATTCTCTCTCTTTAATTTCACTTTTACGTCAGGCTTCTGCTAGCTTAGTTTGGCTAGACTGTTGCAATGCACCTGATGAACCCTGTGGTTAGATTGAATGGAAAGACTCCTTCTCTTTGTCACCCCCTAGCAACCTTGCTGGCCACGTCAACTTGAAAACCAAGGAGATAAATCCCTTGGTTTTAGGCATGAGGTGCATGCATGCTGAGATCAGGAACACAAGTCAGGTCCGCCTGCTGAGCCACTCTCAGCAAATGCCCTCTCCTGTTGTGCTTCCGTCTCTTTCTCTCCTCAGCAGTGCTGAGTGTTTTCCGCAGGTCCAAGGCAGGATGTGAGCAAATATGAAAAGTCACCATTCAGCACGTTGTGCAAGTGCATGTTTGAACAGGGATCTTAACTCTGTCCAGTATTGGGTTTTTGGTTTTAGTTTGTTTTGGGGTGAATATTTTTTATTTCATTTTATAATATGTATAAAATGGAGAGAACAGTTATAACAACAGATGGAAATTAAAATAGGAAAAACAAACTATAAAATAGGCACGTAGAATGAGTAGTGTCACACATGGGTTATAAGTCCAAGTATTAGCGTTATCTGATTATCAGCATTATTCCAGATCTGTCCAGGCCTGTGACAAGGGTTGCCTTGAAAATGATGGTTCTGTTGTATATGTAAAAAGGAATGCCAAATCATATAAAACGTATCTGGAGCTTTTGGTCCCTGTCAGAATCTCAAATTATGCATCCTTTTCTCCATTTTGGCTAGATTCCAGAATGAGTGGTACCAAGCGCCCAGTGTAAGGTTTTGGGCTGTTTTCCAATGAGTTTGCAATTAATGTTCCAAATGCCAAGATAATAAATGAGGCCGATTCTTTTGGCAAGTTGGCATCATCAAAAACATTAATTTTGGGCAACAAACAATAGTTTCTTTAGTAATTTGTCAAAATTAGTATCTGTCAAAATTAAATCCCTCAAAGCTTGCAACAACTTAACATTGCCACCATAAATAATAATGACCACATCCAGGATTGTACTCTGTCGGATCATTGCTACAGGCCTCCCTTTGTTTTCTGTTCTTCTCCCTTAGATTGTCTCAAGCAAGAAGATGACAAGAGCACTCCTCCTGGGGAACGGGAAGCCAGCTGGAAAAGGAATGATAATGGTATGGGGCACATGAAAGCAGGGGTATAAAGAGGGCGGGGACTTGGATTCTGAACTTAAATCCCAGTTTGTTTTAAGCTCTTGGTTTTTTAATGACTGCTGTGGGAGCCACCCCAGCTGGTCACTTCACTCCCCAAGATCTACACACTCCCCGCCCCAAGAACACACACACACACACGCACACACGCGCACATACACATAGTGCACTTTTCTAAGGAACTGGAGTAAAAGGTTGCTCCAGTAGAATTGATCTGACCTCTGAAAAGAACATAGAACTGAAAGAAGTGGCAAATGGAGCCACTCTTCCAGATTCCTTCTTCAGCTCTTTATACTTTTCAAGAGAGAGAGAAAGTTAACCAGCCTCTCATTTAAAACAAATTCCTCTTCCATCCCTCTGTTTTACCCTATTTTTTAATTAGAAGAGCAAAAACAACAACCAAAGGGACCAGAGCAGCCAAACTTCCAAGTCCTGATTCATTCATTTCCATAGCAAAGCTTAAGCAGAAATTTCAGTGCGTGCTTAAACCTCTCACCCTGGAAACAAAGCTTCACTTGGACTGGGTGGCATCCAGGTTTTAAAAAAATGTTCAGACTTATGTCCATATGAAACTATTTGGATAAAAATGCATATGCCATGCACTCCTTTATTTCTTCTGCAAATTTGTGCGCAGTCTGTAAACCCATAAGCGACATGCAAGATAAAAGGTTTGGTTTATGGGGATGAGTAGTGTTAGTGGTAAGAGGAACAGGGCTTACTACTTAGCAACAGGTTTCTTAGCAACAGTTTTTCCTCTCTTGCACACTTGTGCACACAGAGCAGTGCCTTTCCCATTGTAGACATGTCTGGCTAGTTTTGCAAATGAAAGGAAGTGATATTGGCTTGCATTAAAAGCGCGCGCACACCTCCCTCCAATCCTTCTCATCTATAATTATCAATTGGAATGAACTGTTTGCTGCACTCTTGATGCCTATACATCATCATGATATATCAAATGCACCATGAGCCATGCTGTGCATATTAGCTCACTGGTCCTTACGCTGCAGCCTCAGGTTCACCGTTGCTGCTTCCAGCTATGCTTTCAATGCCTTCAACCACTGTAAACCCACTACATATTGGTGTGTGTGTGGTTGCATTCCAAGGAGTGCGTCTGAAGCCAAAACTGAGTATAGTCAAAACCCATTTGGTTCAATGGCAAGTGGAATTGCCAAAATCATTTTTCCTGGAACCATTTTTCCCTTTCCACCCACTTTCTGCCCCTTTTAATTTTTAAAAAAATGTTTTGCCACATGCGGAAAGCTGAATGTGCAGAAGTTAAATGTGCATAAGTTGTGGACTTATTGTATGATTCCATTTTGGAAACAGGAGAGAGAAATGGCAAAGAGCCAGGTGTTTTTGAAGGGTTTTTTCCAACTTACATTTTAAATGTAACCTGAAAAGTGGCTCCCTCTACAATAGAAACCCACAAATTCTGTGCATGTTTCTTATCCCAGGAACCTTGTTCCTGCTGAGCAAAGTTGAATCTAAAGGGAACAATGGTGTTGCTTGAATTGCCTTCACTGCAGTAATCTTGGTGTATTGTCACCAGCTTGCTGAGATGCGTGGGCAGAGGAGGCTGGTCTATGAGGTCACATGGGGAATTGCCCTAAACAACCTCAGTCTGCCCACAGCCAGTCCCTGGATACCTGCCTCCTTCCTTACAACCAGTCCAAGCTGGAGCTAAACAAGAACAATCGCACAAATTGCCCATGAATATATGGGAGAACATAAGAAGGTGCCTTCTACCAAATCAGACCATTGGTGGTCTGTTCATGGTACTGTTCGTGGTGACTGGCACCGGTTCTCTGGGGTTGCAGACAGATGCTTCTCCTAACCTTACCTGGGGGGATGCAAAGGGGTCAACTTGGGCCCTTCTGCATGCAAAACAGATGCCCTGTCACTGAGGAGTCTATAGCTGTGATTCCTGCATTGCAGGGGATCAGTCTAGATGGCCCTTGGGGTCCCTTCCAATTCCACAGTTCTATGATTTCATGCATGTTGACCAAGAAGGCACCCACCAGAGAATATTTTCATCTTGAAATGGAAAGAGCAGGATGCTCAGTTGTTGTGCTTCCTGAGCTTTGATGTATGCAATTGTGCATACATTTTTCTAGTGCAGGAGAAGCCACACTACGAAAGGAAGAGCTTGGATAGGATTGGCCCAGCACACTTCGTTGCTTGAGGCAAAGGGCAAGATCACACACACAAACACATTCCACACACAAAAGCTAACTGGGCTAGCATTTGACTCTTATTTCAGCACTGGTGATGGGACAGCGTCCAAGTGAGGACAGCAGGCTAGTTCAAGAGGGTGCATGTGGTCCACACAAACTCTGCCTTCCAAGCCCTCACTGCCACTCAGGATGTGCCACCTGAGGCAGCTGTCGCACTCAGCCCAATGGTAAGGCTGGCCCTGAGTTTGGCTGCTAAATCCCTGCATGGCAAAAATTGTGAGCAGGAATCCACATAATTAAGGCCCCATTAATATTGTCTGTCCAACAGAGATAGGAAACAGGCGTCGTCCAGCTCCTTCAAATTAAAACAGCCAGATGGACCATCATTAAAATGGAGAAAAAATAAAAATATTGCTATTTCCTGTGTTACAGGCTGCTTTAAGCATACTCATTGATGTGGGTGGTTCCCCCCCACCACCATAGGAACAAATATATATATATTTACATAGCTTGGCAAAATAGTTATAGGAGAAGATGCTGGACTAAATGGGCCACTGGCCTGATCCAGCAGGCTCATCTTATGTTCTTAGGAGCATTTGGCCATTCAGTTCCCACTGGTGTGGATGAGGTACATTGGATATCTGTACATGAAACTCAGAAATATCTAAAAGATGCCACACCAGCCCAGATTCTGATTAAAGTGGAGTGAGAAGGAAAAGGTATTGGCAGCAGGCTTCCGTGTGGAGGCACCCTCCAGCCCAGCACCCTGGAGAGAGATCTCTAAGGACTTCCTAATTGTGAGACATTGACGCCCATTGATAAAATGTCTACCAGCTATCCTGGCCCATGAGTCAGGAGCCTGTGGCCCTGCAGATGTTGATGGACTGCAACTCCCTTCAGCCTCAGCCAGCGGTCAGCAATGGTAGGAACTGTAGTCCAACAATATCTGGAGG
Source organism: Podarcis cretensis (assembly GCF_951804945.1). Lineage (NCBI taxonomy): Eukaryota > Metazoa > Chordata > Lepidosauria > Squamata > Lacertidae > Podarcis > Podarcis cretensis. The sequence continues at coordinate 37,709,429 of NC_137177.1, forward strand.
GCATCAAGTTGGAGAAGGGTGTTCCTAGCACTCAAAACTGCCGTGGAGAAAGAGGGTGAGCCTCTTCAGTTTGATGGGCTGGTGACAGCAGCTGCTTTATGATGCAAATTGCAGTCTCCCCTGATTTGGCTGCACCATGGTGGGCTTTCATCTCCCTCTGCTGATCAGGTGTGCTTGATTTTAATGCCATGGGATCTGCTGAAGGCATCTTCATCTGTGCTTGCCCTCCCCATGCACTCAATAATCAAGCAGGAAATGTATGCAAGGAAACTGACAGTGGATTTAGAGAGGGGAACGGTGTACCTTGAACACTCCGTGTTCAAAACTGGCTGCTCACAGGGCTGTTGTGAGGATAAAACAGGGAGGAAGAAAACTATCCACACCACTTTGAGCTCTTTTGGGGGAAAGGTGGGATATAAATGCAATGAACAAATAAATAAAATTGTTGTAAATGGTGCTTTGCGAGGAATTAAAAGGACAGGCCTCCAAGGGGCATACTAACTAGACACAGACCCAATATCTGTACCAGGCAGACTAGATTTTACAGGAAATGTGAGGGATACAGCTGAGACCTACACAGAAGGCAGGAGGATGCAGCTGGGTCCCATTGGGCTGGTGGTTTGGTGCTGCTGTGCCAGGAGAAAAGGTGGAGGGGGGGGTTAACCATTCGAGGGCAGCGAAATGGCAAACTCCCTGGAGACGCTCCATGCTGGAACGAGGCAGTGAGGCTGACCGACTGCCAGCACGTGTAGGTGGCTCGAGTTGTGCATGAAGCAAGCGTCGCCGAGGCCAGTCGGATGAGGCTGGCAAGGCAGCCCCCTCCTCCTCCAGTGCAGGATGCGCTTTCTGTGCTGGCAGCCGCTTGCCTCTGCTCAGAGGGAGCTGTCTTCCTCCCACAGAATGAGAAACATAGTCTTTCTTTCTCTGTGCCAGGGGAGAAGGGGAGCCTGAGGCCTGAATGTGGGCCCTCCTGGCCTTAAGGGAGGCTCTTCCTCAGGCACTGCCCCTTCTCCCCAGCCCTGCCCTGCCCTCTTCCTGAGTGCTTTTCATAGAATCATAGAATCATAGATTTGGAAGAGACCACAAGGGCCATCGAGTCCAACCCCCTGCCAAGCAGGAAACACCATCAGAGCACTCCTGACATATGGTTGTCAAGCCTCTGCTTAAAGACCTCCAAAGAAGGAGACTCCACCACACTCCTTGGCAGCAAATTCCACTATCGAACAGCTCTTACTGTCAGGAAGTTCTTCCTAATGTTTAGGTGGAATCTTCTTTCTTGTAGTTTGGATCCATTGCTCCATGTCCGCTTCTCTGGAGCAGCAGAAAACAACCTTTCTCCCTCCTCTATGTGACATCCTTTTATATATTTGAACATGGCTATCATATCACCCCTTCTTCTCCAGGCTAAACATGCCCAGCTCCCTTAGCCGTTCCTCATAAGGCATCGTTTCCAGGCCTTTGACCATTTTGGTTGCCCTCCCCTGGACACGTTCCAGTTTGCCAGTGTCCTCCTTGAACTGTGGTGCCCAGAACTGGACACAGTACTCCAGGTGAGGTCTGACCAGAGCAGAATACAGTGGCACTATTACTTCCCTTGATCTAGATGCAATACTCCTATTGATGCAGCCCAGAATTGCATTGGCTTTTTTAGCTGCCGCGTCACACTGTTGGCTCATGTCAAGTTTGTGGTCAACCAAGACTCCTAGATCCTTTTCACATGTACTGCTCTCAAGCTAGGTGTCACCCATCTTGTATTTGTGCCTCTCATTTTTTTTGCCCAAGTGCAATACTTTACATTTCTCCCTATTAAAATTCATCTTGTTTGTTTTGGCCCAGTTCTCTAATCTGTCAAGGTCATTTTGAAGTGTGATCCTGTCCTCTGGGGTGTTAGCCACCCCTCCCAGTTTGGTGTCATCTACAAACTTGATCAGGATGCCCTTGAGTCCATCATCCAAGTCGTTGACAAAGATGTTGAATAAGACCGGGCCCAAGACAGAACCCTGTGGCACATCCAGCTTTTGCCCAGCTGGACTGTGTGCTTGATCTGGGGATGATGCTTCTTGCCTGCCTAGATGGAGAATGTGTGTGTGTGTGTGTGTGTGTGTGTGTGTTCACATAGAAACCTGTGAATTTTGTGTGTCCGGAACACAGAGCTGCAGCTATTGCTCTCCCCATTTTTGCCACTTCCATAAACCTGGAAGAGGAAAGTGACACTCTTTCCCACTTTCCTCTCTTGACTCCATGTGCTTTTCCAAGGTGCTTTTCCTGCACTGCAGGGGATTGGACTCCATGTCCCTTGGGGTCCCTTCCAACTCTACAAGTCTTCTATTATCTCACATTTTTTCACTTTGCGGTTGGACCTGTGTTCCCAGAATTCTGTGCTCTAGCCTAGGCTAAATCTACTGAATTCCTGGACCAGAAATGCCAGTGATGGAAGCTATAATCCAGAACATGTGGAGGGCACCTGGTTTGATGAAATCCGTGTTGCTGGGCCCTCAGCCCTTACTCAGTTGAGAATAAGGCTCCTGTGTGGAAAAATTAAAATGCTGGACTCAACCTCTGTTCTGGCTGCAAGCACTGACATCCAGCCATTGTGCTCAGGAGGAGAGAGAGAGAGAGAAAGAGTATGAAGAACATTTGCAAAAAAAGAAAAAGAAAAAGCAGCCTTGGCATCATCTTCTCTTCCACCCACAGTGCCTGGAACCGCCTCTCACTCCTATGTTCCTTTCAGCACCTGTTCATGCAAAATATACCCCAAAGCAGAGCAGCCGCAAGGAGGCCAGTGACAGACATCTCTCAGCACCAGGCTCTGAGACAGGGATCCCCACTCGTCGCACATGGGCACCCTATTGCTCTGATTAGCAGAGCTGCTGGCTGGAGGATGGAACTGCAGGCAGTTCAAACCAGGATGCTCAACACTAGATCACAGTCCCGGGAATCTGGTGACTCTGGAAAGCCAGTCCCATGCCATTGACAGCAAGGCAGTTGGGCAACCCTGTTGCTCAACTTCAAAGCTACGTACATTTGGATTTTTGAGCAAGTGCTGCGGTCACTTCTCTGCTGGCTCTCCTGGACCAGCCTGCCAAAGATGCAGAAAGCACACACACACAGTGCGCTTTCCCAAGAGTTGGGGTAAAAGCTGGACCGCATAGAATCATAGAATTGCAACTACAGAATCCTTGACAGATGGTCATCCAATCCCCATTTAAAAACCTCCAATGAAGGAGAGTCCTCCACCTTCTGAGGGAGTCCGTTCCATTGTCAAACAGCTCTTACTGATGGAAGGACGTTCCTAATGTTTAATCGGAATCCCCTTTCTTGCCATTTGAATCCATTTGTTGGGGTCCTACCCTCTGGAGCGCCAGAAAACAATCTTGCTCCATCTTCCATGGGACAGCTCTTTAGATATTTAAAGTTGACCATCACATCACTGCTAAGTCTTCTCTTCTCCAGGCTTAACATCCCCATCTCTCTCAGCCGTTCCTCAAAGGGGACCTTGAGGTCCTTGATCATCTTGGTCACCTTGCTCTGCATGCATCAGTAGAAGACCAAGTTAAGATTCAAAGAGTCTGTAGACTTAGTCCTATCATATACTCCGGCCCCTTGCAGCTTTGCTTTTTCACTTCGGGGCCTGCATCCGCATGACACTAATGAGGAAAGAAGAGGCGCAATTAACCAACTCGTCTTGTGCTCTCTCCACCAACAAAGGCTCAGTCTGACTCACTGCTTTTTATTCAGATCATGCTGGAGAGTAAACAGCAGCCCAAAGGGAAGAGCTATTTCCAGTTGTGGTCAATGTCATTCCCCCCCTAAGCAAGATCTGAGTGGGGGGACCAGAGGAGAGACACCCCCACTGACATGAGCAGCTGCAAGGGGGGAGCAGTTGCCCCTCCTTGGATAATCACCAGGTCCCCAGTTTTCTTTCTTTCTTTTTTAAAAGTGCATTTCTAACATTTGTAGACCCTAGGGAAGCAAAATGTGCAAGCGCTATTTTCTTTCTCTCTTTTTTCAGAATCTACCCTCCAGATGTTTTGAACAGTAGTTGGCATCAGCCTTTGCCAACATGGCCAATGGTTAGGGCTGATGGGAATTCTAATCCAAAGTGTCTGCAGGGCACCAGTTTGTTCTGTTCCATTTCTCCTGCCATCCAGTTTTCCAGGGTTTTTCTGCAGCAGTCTTCCAGCATCCTGTGGACACTGAGCAAACTCACTCCACCTTAGACTGTTTTTGGATTCACAACCCCCCAAAAGTGTTTTTTCCCCCTTTCAAATAAAAGAGGTTTTAGCTTTGGTTCCCTCAATCCTGTCAGATACCTCTCTGCTCTGTATGGCTGTTGTTGTTTTTGCTACATAGGCAGCAGCAGCACTCACACCTGAACATTGGGAGTAGATGGAATGATTATTTAATTAAAGCATTTCCACCATGCTCTTCAGCCAGAAAAAAGAGACTCTCAGAGCAGCTTGCAAATTCCGGTGATAAGACAGTCCCTATCCTCAGATTTAGAACCCAAAACATATGACATGAAAAGAAAAGGGATTGGGAGAGAGGAGGAAAGAAAAAAACTCAGGCATGATTTCTTGGTTACAAAGATCCTATGATGAGCAGCTGGAATGGGGGGAATTATAAGGAACAGAAGAGCCAAAGTGTGCTGGTATTTCAGCAGAGCAAATGGAGTTCTGCCATCCCATCCCTCTCCCTTCCCTGTAGCTGTGTTTTTCCACAAGCTATGTTTTTCTTCATCTTTGGGGGCTCAAACATATAATGTGTGAAGAATGACTGGAATTTTCTCTTGTCTTCCAGATAGCAGCTCAAGAGCTGTCAGACAACCGTGTGATCACTCTTAGCATGGCAGGCAGGAAGCTGGATAAAAAGGTGCGTGTTTGGGGTCCTGCTTCTCCCCCCACCCAAATATGGATGCAACATGTAGCCATGTTGTAGGTGATGCTACAAATGCTTGTTTTGACATTGCACTGCACAGTGTTGAATGCAAGGCAGGAGCCTGGTCTTCCAGTGTTGTGCAGCAGAGACCACACACAGACACGAAAGGGCTTTTCAGCCAATGCTGAACAGTTGGCAACTGTGCTTGGGATGCAACAGAGGTAGGGGAAAGGAGTGTAGGAGCCAGCAATTTTAATAAGGCACACAAATTCTCCCCTTACCCAGACCTGTTCATTTACCTTCTAACTGTCTACCCTGCCTGCATACCATGAGGTCTAGAAACTTGCCAAAGGAAATGGAAGCAAAGAGTCTGAAATAGCCTTTTCCTTTCTCTTGGGAGGGCACAAATCCTCCTTTAGTTGATTAGCCTCTGGTTCCTACCCAGTTCTACTTTCAGTTGCCAGAAACAGCCTTTTATTTTCCTGAGCTTTACTGATGCAACTTTAATCCTGCTGACTGTTTTATGTTGCCGGTATGATTTCATAGCTTTTATTGTACATTTTTTTAAAAAAAAGGTATTTGCTTTTTAGGGTTTTATTTTTGTAAGCCTCCCTCAGATTGTGAGTGAAGGATGATATAAAAAAGACTTTGAATTAATGCATAAACGAAATAATCGGTCCCTGTACCAATAGAGATTCACACCCTGCATGGACTTCTGAGAAACCCCTGTGCATCTATAAATAAAGTATGTAAACGGACTGAAAACAAGCAGCCCTTGAAGAGGCAAAGCTCTGAAAGGCCTGTTGAAAGAGAGAGAGCCCTAGAACTCTGAGGAGAGACAGTTTGTTTTCAGGGTGGTGTGAGTCAAGGTCGATGGCTCCTTCCATAAGCGTACTGCCTGGTGCTTTTTTTGATCTGCTATTGCATATTTTTTTCCTCTGAGATGCCTCTGCTCTTCATGTATTCCCCCACCCTCTAGTTCCCTAGGAATTATCTTGTGAATGCTCATCGGTTCAAGAACACATGTCCAACTGAAGGCTGCCTGGGATGGCATTGCAGTTTCCCACAGACAATAGTAGCAAAGGAAAAGGGTTTAATAGACCCTCTTGCCTGCTGCTCTTCTATTCCTGACAGCAGCCTCCATTGCTGCTTTTCAGCAGCTTAAACTCTAAGAGATTAGTTATGTTCTCTCTAGTATCATTTAGTTTGGGCCATGGCTGTTGGGGAGCCCTTTAAATACAGGACTGGTTCCAAGAGTTGGCCTGGTTGGGCATCTGCTGGGGTGTGTCCACACCCCAGTTGGGGAGCCCACTGACAAAACCCACTACAGTGAGGAGGTAGAGAGTGCAAGTCCAACCGCTACAGTCCCTGGCAACCCTGCCAAAGTTGTTGAGGATTTGCATTCTGGTGTGAGCACCAAGAGACCGTTTTGAGCCAATAATATTTGTTGCTTTGGGGAAATCAGACCATCTGTGGATGCTACTGTTTACCCTGTGCTTAGATGTTTTAAGATTTACAGGCCTTCATTTCTTATTCATTCAAATTGTAGCACTTGGAGGACCCTGCAAGACACATTGGGTGCCTCTGATTTATAGCCTAAGGGGAAAGACTTCCTCTCTCCTCCTAATGCTACATTACCTGGTGCTGATTTGAGGCAGCTGAGCTGGGGTAATTGTATAACCGCTGTCATTATTTTTTCCTCTTTCATCCCCCTTGCAGGACTTGTTTGGAAAATCAGACCCATTTTTAGAGTTTTATAAACCAGGAGATGATGGGAAATGGATGCTAGTCCATAGGACAGAGGTAAGCAGGATCATCTGTTAGCATCAATGAACTCCCCCTTTGAGAGATGCAAATATCAGTGTTTTGCAGCAAGATCACACTCTGTCCGTGTCCCATGCTGCCAAGGACCAGATATTTTGGGTGATGTTTTTGAACAAAGTGAAGCTGAGGTGTCCCCCAAACACCTCGAAAACCTTGAGTGGGTGTGTCTGTGTTGCAAGGGATAACAGCTGGCTTTTGTGAGTTTTAAAAGCAGTTTCAAGGCAGAACTGGGGAACCATTATCAACCAGAGGGCCACATTCTCTTCTGGGCAACATTCTGAGGGCCATGTGCCAGAGGTGGTTGGGGGGAGAGACCAAAAATAAGTGGAACATTGAATGTAAATGTTGTACTGTAGCCTAGTTTCTGCACACAAACACACTTCAGCCCTTGATAATGGACTAGCATCCAGTTCAAGGGCACCTTCCAGCCCAGCAAAATGTGGGGTACAGAGCAGGGCTGGTGGGGGATGTGGCTGGGGTGACTTCTGAGGGCCAGATAGGGAGGTTTGGATTGCCGCATTTGGCCCCTAGCTTGAGGTTCCCGTCCCCAATGCAGAATGAGTTGCATTGCAAAGGCAAAAAAGCAATATGGCCCAAGAAGAATTATGCAGCACTCTTCATACTGCAACAATTACATCTAAATGAATAATGTAGAAACCCATGTTCCAAATCCTTCTAAGGGGACATGGGGGAATCCAGCCATCCTCCTCCAGAGAATGGGGACTCTTTGCACTGGCTTTTGGTAACTGTGTCCAGGTAGTTATCTTGACTGTTTAAAAAAAACACTACACCACTAAAACATCAGCAATCAGTTCCTGGAGTGCCTCTCCAGTTTTGGGAGCTGCTGGAAAAGGCATAAATCATAAATGTTTTGGGAGTTTTTTGGTGAGAACTGGAGGTCTTTGCCCCCCCCCCCATGGCCTAGCAGGACAGAATCCATGGGCTTCAGACCTTACAGCTGAACTGCTATTGTCATTAGTATTAACATTCCTGGCTGAATCCCTCCTGAGACTTTCCAGGACACATCTTGCTTTCAAGTGCCTTTGGGAGCAATGGAAAAAACCTCTGTCCTCAAGTTTCAAAGTAAATGTCTTGGGTGCTCATTGACAGGCCCATTCAGATATTAGTTTTTGAATGCCGCAAAAACCTGGTTTGCCCACCCCTAAGCAAATTTTTCTCCCTCCAAGATCTCACTGATGTTGGTAGTGACAAAAAGAAAAAGACCCAAAGCAGACACAGTTCCTGTGTTGGACAGAGCAGGCAGAAAGCAGTTTCTTAAAAAATATAGCTCAGTCGGTAAACAATGAGACTCTTAATCTCAGGGGTGTGGGTTAGAGTCCCACACTGGGCAAAAGATTCCTGCATTGTAGGGGTTGGACTGGATGATCCTCGGGTTCTTTGATTCTACCCAAGCCCGAGCTTTTACAAACCACTGTGCCTTCCTCTTTTGCAGGCCAGAAAAGAGACAGACACTCTCCAAGGAGACAATTATCAATACATTTGTTTTCTTCTTCTGTGCCAATCCTAAATACATTACGAAGAAACCAGTGTCATTGATTTATGAGTTCCTTAATGTTGATTTCCCTTCTTATATGATCCTTGAAATATTAAAGAGCTCTTGGCATGAAGGCAGAAAATGGCTCATTTTGGATATAATGCACCATTTAGCATTACATAAGTGACCATAAACTAGCCTTGGGCTCACATATTCCCTGCTCCCCCTCCCCTTCTCTGGAGGGTCCACAAGGAAGAAATGGGAAGCTTTCACTTTCTGCAGGTTTTTGCTACATCTGAAATAGGGGTGGAGGAGGGAGGGAATCAGGTCGCCTTAAAGCACAGTTTCTTGACACAAGCCAGGACCAGCATTAGAAGTGTTGCACGGTGTGGGGTTCAAAAGTCCACTTTGCACCAGTGGTGGTGCAGGGAGGGACAGTGTTGTGTGGGAGAGCCCTATCCTTCCCAGTTGATTTGTGTTATTGTTGACTGACACATTGTGTGATTTTTCTCCCATGCTGGGTTGTAAGTATGCATCCTTTGAGACTCCCACACAGTGCTCCAGTGTCTGACAGTTCTGCACAGGGAAGTCTCAGTTTTACATCGCAGTTTCTCTTTGATCCTTTCCACTCCTTTGCAGGGAAGCGTTTACAATCATTTTAACATTAACACAAAGGGACGCAGGTGGCGCTGTGGGTTAAAGCCTCAGCGCCTAGGGCTTGCCGATCGAAAGGTCGGCGGTTCGAATCCCTGCAGCGGGGTGTGCTCCCGCTGCTCGGTCCCAGCGCCTGCCAACCTAGCAGTTCGAAAGCACCTCCGGGTGCAAGTAGATAAATAGGGACCGCTTACCAGCGGGAAGGTAAACGGCGTTTCCGTGTGCGGCTCTGGCTCTGGTTCTGGCTCTGGCCAGAGCAGTGATGTCACGCTGGCCACATGACCCGGAAGTGTCTCCGGACAGCGCTGGCCCCTGGCCTCTTAAATGAGATGGGCGCACAACCCCAGAGTCTGTCAAGACTGGCCCGTACGGGCAGGGGTACCTTTACCTTTACCTTTAACATTAACACTTAATCCATGCTCTAACTGGCAATGCCTTGCTCTTGACAAGAGGCCAATCCTGCCTCACTCTTCAATGCAAAGCCGATCCTCTCTTACAGATGTGAGTTCAGAGACAAGGCTACCTTTTTTTTACATCAAAAAGGCAATTATATTTGTAAATCATTTAGGCTTTGCAGATTGAATGGGGAGCATGTTGCAGTCATTGCAGGGGTAGGAATACGGGAAAGTAGAATAAATGCATTTGTAAGCAAACCTATTTCTGGTACACATTTTGAATAACCCATGCTGGTGGGGTGGTAGTCTCCTCCACCTGATGAGGGGCAATAGGACAAAGCAAGGGTCCCGAGACTTGGGAGGAAGGCCCAGGAACTGCTGCTTCCCACTGGCATCTACCACCTTGAGGCCGTTGCCTTGCTCTGCCCAATAGTAGGGCCGGCCCTGGTGTCTAGCTTGGCCCTTGGTGTGTTGGCCTTGATTGTGAAATGATCTCCCCCTATGCTTCTCCCGTCTCTCCAAATTGCAGGTGATTAAATACACGCTGGATCCTGTGTGGAAGCCGTTCACTGTGCCTTTAATATCTCTGTGTGACGGAGACGTCGAAAGGCAGATAAAGGTACCAAGGGCCCAAGTCTCCCTCTGTTTCAGTGGTTGCCAACAGTTTGGGGGTGCAGGAGGGCATTTTGGAATTTTGAGATAGTGCCGAAGGTACCAGCCATAGAATGGCTGCTTCCAGGCTTGTAAACTAGCAGAAAATGTTAGGTCTTTTTGTTTGAAAACCTTCCTTTGTTTCCAGACATTGTGAAGTTGGGTATGCACAGCATGTTCTGGTGATTATGAAATCATGGACTCCACTCCTCCACAGAGTAATTTACAACATTTTAAAAATCATTTTCTTTTTCTTTTAAGGTCTTCAAATGGGAATTTCTTGGAAGTTTCTGGAAATAGCAATATTTGTTACCATAACCTTCATCTTTATCCATTAATTGAATCTGTTCCTCTGTAATTACTATTTCTAGACAGCATCTCATTATTTCTGACACCTAGTTCTAATTCTTGGAAAAAAATTAATGATCCCATTTCCGAGAAAGATGAGTTTCTTTGTCACAAAAAATGTGCAGCTCAATTTCAGGCTTCTTTAATGGGCAGCCCAGCAATAGGCAACATGAGACATCTGTTTGCTTCTTTAAAGAAAACAAAAAACCCCACTCACTGCTCTGCTTCTCCCTTTTCTCCCACCAGATCATATGTCATGATTACGACAACGACGGAGGCCACGATTTCATCGGGGAGTTCCAGACTTCCGTTGCCAAGATGTGCGAAGCCCAAGATGCCTTTTCGGTAAGCTCTAGAGAACCACTTTGGATGTGAAGAATAGGAAAACGCTCTGGCCTGAAGGCATTGTAGCTGCAGGTAGGGCTGGGAGAGATTCCCTGCCTGAAACCTTGCAGAACTGCTACCAGTGTGGTGTAGTGGTTAAGAGTGGTAGTCTCGTAATCTGGGGAACCGGGTTCGTGTCTCCGCTCCTCCACATGCAGCTGCTGGGTGACCTTGGGCTAGTCACACTTCTCTGAAGTCTCTCAGCCCCACTCACCTCACAGAGTGTTTGTTGTAGGGGAGGAAGGGAAAGGAGAATGTTAACCGCTTTGAGACTCCTTCGGGTAGTGATAAAGCAGGATATCAAATCCAAACTCTTCTTCTTCTTCTTCACTCAGTGTAGACAAGACTGAGCTAGACAGAAATTACAAGGCAGATTCTTAAATTCACCTTGCTAAGCAGATTTGGGGCTTGTCAGTCCCTGCATGGGAGACCACCTGAGAATTACATGTTGGGTTCTGTGATGTAAGAAACATGGCGGGATATATGTGTTGTAATAGTAGTAATAAGAAGAAGGAGGACAATAGAAGAAGTCTCTTTATGCTGAGCCATTGGTCCACCTAGCACAGTAATGGCTTGTCTGGAAGTGGTTTTCTGATGTGTAAGCAGAGAGTCCTCTCCTAGAAGGACCGCCTCTCCCCATATAAACCAACCTGGATGCTGCCTTCATCATCCAAGGCCTTCCTTTGTGTGCCTCCTCCCAGCCAGGCTGATGGAGGTGACCTTGCTCTCTCCCTGCTCAGAGGCAGGGTGGTGGTTGTGCAGGCCTGCAGCAAGGTTTCGGGAAGGGCCATAGCGCAGTGATGGAGCATACATGCTGTCAGAGCTGCCTCTAGGTCCCAGCTCACAGAGGACCAACGATAGGCTGTAGTTATGTACAAAAGTCTTTATTGAGGTTCAGTTTCCATTTTAAAGCCGCAGCGCGCAGCTCAACGTCTCGACCTTAGACCGGCGAAGTCCCGTCTGAGTCTCCGCCCCTTCCACACCAGTTTAACACTCTCGCTTTGCTCCACCTCTTCCTAAGTTCCTTTCTCCTCTGGGCCCTCCTGCCCGCTAGGGTTTCATCCTTTCTGGACTCCTCTGACGCTGACCCTGATGATTCTTCCCCCTCCTTCCGGCGGGCTTTAGGACCTGGTTCCCTATCCGGGCTACCTTCTGTGCCGCTCGCCTGTACATTTGAACTTGGCGCGCGCGCCCAGCCTGCAACTTTCCTCTTGACCGTTCCCTCGCTCTCCGATGGAGGCGTGGCCAACCCTGACTCATCTTCTCTCGCTGGTGGTGCATATGTGGGCTCTGATACCTGGGACTCCTCCCCCCCCACTACGCTCTGGTGGGGAAGCTGGTCCTGATTTCCAACTGCTGCTCTGGGAGTCCCCGCTGGCCCCTTGCTTCTGGGGTGTCCCCCTTGGGTCCCCCCTTGCCCTGCCCATCGGCACCCCCTTCTGTGAATCTTCCGATTCGCTGGAGAGGCTCATGGAATCTATCGGGCTGCTGTCATCTTCTCCTACGCTGCCCTCGGATTGCTCCCCCTCGCTCTCCATCTCCTCTCCTCCCTGCGCTCCCGCTGAGTCCCTGACATCCATCCCCCCCTCGAAGCCCCCCCTTCCCCCCTCCCCCTCTTCTGGCGTGGGTTCCGGGTGCTCCAATGCTGTGGGGGTGCATGCCGGATACAGTTCTTCCCCCCTGGCATGCTGCCAGTCCGTGACGGGTACATCGACGTCGCTCTCCTCCGCTTCCATCTCGTTGCCGGTGTGCTCGAACCCAGGGTCCTCCCCCAACCCGTCCATGCCCCCTTGTTCCCCCATTTCCTCTGGGGAGTCTGCGTGCCAGGGCCCTCTGAGCAGTCTCCTGCGCTACTCCTCCTCGGGTTGAGTGTCCCACCAATAAGAGCGTTCCGCACCCAAGTCTGAGATCGACCCCTCCGGTGAGGTAGTCTCTGGAGCCGTCTCCTCAGCCGAGGAGAACCCCTGAAACGTACTGGCTGAGAGTGTGGGGGTGAAAAGATATTCGTCAAAATAATCCTCCGGCATGGGCCTGTGTGGGAAGAGTGCGTGGAACTCGTCTTTGAGGTAGTGCTCCTCCACCGCATAGTACGGCACCCAGCTGTTGGCGCTGGCCGGGGCACCTTCCCTTGCGATGAGATATTCGACCCCCTCTTCCCCCCATCTTGAGTCCAAAATCTCCGTTACCTCATTGAGTGGCTCCGCCCTCGGCGACCCCCCTGTCATGGGTGCGTCTCTAAGCGGACTGGGAGCTGTCCCTGGCTCCTGAAACCTGTGAGGTGCCTTGTAGGGCGTTAGCACCGATCTATGAAAGACCGGGTGCATTCTGGAACCCTCCGGTAGTGTCAAACGGAAGGCCACTGGGTTGATCTCTGCCTCGACTAGGTAAGGGCCTAACTGCTTGTGTCCTAGCTTCTTCTTAGCTAAGGATCTGGCCGGCACTGCCTGGGCCGCTAACCAGACCCAGTCCCCTACCCGTATGTCCTCCCCCACTCTTCTGTGTTTGTCTGCTTGCATCTTGTATACGTGTTTTGCTAGGTCTAACTGCCTACGGAGCTGTTCATGGACCTCCTGTAACTCCTCTGCCAATGCCTCTGCTCCCTGCGGCTCCCCCTCCCCCTCTTTCTCTAAGCCCGGGAAGGTCCTGGGATGTCGCCCGTTGTTGGCGAAAAACGGTGTCACCCCCGTGGACACGTGTTGTGTGTTGTTGTAGGCAAACTCGGCCAGGGGCAGGTAGTCCACCCAGGTCGAGGGCTGCTGGTTGGCGTAGCATCTCAGGTACTGCTGCATGATGGCGTTGACCCTCTCCGCTTGTCCGTTGGTCTGCGGGTGTCTTGCCGACGCTAGGTTGACCTTGACGTTCAGGATCCCCATCAGCTTCTGCCAGAAACTTGAGATGAACTGGCGCCCCCGGTCGGACAGGATAGACCGTGGCAGGCCATGCACCTTGAACACGTGGTCTATGAACAGCTTGGCTGTCTGTTCCGCTGTGGCCACCTTCGCGCAAGGAATGAAGTGCGCCATCTTGGTGAACATGTCGACTACCACGAGTACTGCTGTTTTGCCCCTCGAGCTGGGCAGGTCAGTGACAAAGTCCAAGGCCACCCTCTCCCACGGTTCGGACGGGGTCTGTAGCGGTTCTAACAGTCCCGCCGGCGGTCTGTGTACTGGCTTGGCCCTTTGGCATGTGTCGCACCTCGTGACGTAATCCGCGACTTCTCCCCGCATCTTGGGCCACCAAAAGTCTCTGGCTACTAATTCCACCGTCTTGTCCTTGCCGAAATGTCCGGCGCTGGGTGCGTCGTGTAGCTGTTGCAGTACTGTCGCGCGGAGTTCATCTCCCGGCACGTAGATGGCCCCCTTGCGGAGGAGCAGTCCGTCGCGTATCTGGAACTCGTCGTCCTTCGCCGTGCCGCTGCGCACCTCCTCCATCTTGGATCGTGCGAAGGAATCTGTTCGCAGCTCGCGCCGTATTGCTTCCAGGTCTACGGTGGCCGAAGCGCATGCCCACGCCTTGGGTGCGAAAATGTGTTTGGCCGCTACCGGTGCTGCTTCCTCCAGATACTGCGGCTTCCTGGATAGCGCATCAGCCATGATGTTGTTGTCTCCGGGGATATATTCTATCCTGAAGTCGAAATCCGCAAAGAACTCCGCCCAGCGGATGTGTCTCTGGTTCAGGAACCGCGCCGTGCGCCAGTACTCCAGGTTCTTATGGTCCGTGCGAACTTGCACCGTGTGTTTGGCTCCGATGAGGAAGTGCCGCCACGCCTTGAAGGCTGCATGAATGGCCAGCAACTCTCTGTCCCAGATGGTGTAGTTCTGCTCCGACTTGCTGAGTTTCCTGGAGTAGAAAGCACACGGCCTCCAATCCCCTTGCGGGTCTTGCTGCAATAGGACTGCCCCCACGGCTCTGTCGGAGGCATCTGTCTCCACCCTCATGGGTCTGCTGGGGTTCACATGCAGCAGTTGTTCCTCGGAAGCGAAAAGACGCTTGAGTTTCTGAAAGGACTGCTCCGCCTGCTCCGTCCAGATGAACTTCTTCTTCTTGGAGCTGAGGGTGTCCGTGATGGCCGCCGTCTGCATAGCGAAACCCTTGATGAACTTGCGATAAAAGTTAGCAAAGCCGACAAACCTCTGGACCTCCTTCCGATTGCGCGGGCTTTTCCAGTCCAGTACTGATCGTACCTTGGCGCTGTCCATGGCGATTCCCTTGTCGGACAGCTTGTAGCCCAGGAAATCCACCTCCGTCATGTCGAACTGGCACTTCTCCAGTTTGGCGTAAAACCTGTGCTCCCGTAGTCTTTGCAGGACTTCCTTGACATCTCTCTCGTGAGCCTCCTGCGATTCCGAGAAGATCAGAATGTCGTCCAGGAAGCAGACGCACTTCTTGTAGAGGAGCCCCGCTAACACGTGATGCATGAAGGCTTGGAAGCAGTGGGAGCCATTTTGTAAACCGAAGGGCATAACCCTATACTCATAGGTGCCCAAGGGCGTGAACATGGCCGTCTTCCACTCGTCGCCCTCCCGCATGCGTATAAGATTGTACGCCCCTCGTAGATCCAACTTGGTGAAGATGCGTCCCTTCCTCACCGTCGCGAGCAAGTCGTCGATCTTGGGCATCGGGAAAGCCGTGGGCTTGGTTTTCGAGTTTAAGATTCTGAAATCAACTACCAGCCTCTTTTGGGGCGTGTCTTTTTTCTTCACAAAGAACACAGGACTGCCCCCCACTGCTTTGGATTCTCGGATGAATCCCCGCTTCAAATTGTGATCTATGAACTCCCTGAGCTCTTGCAGTTCGTCTTCAGACATGGAGTACAGTTTTCCGGTCGGCAGCGTTGCCCCCGGCAGGAGGTCAATCTTGCAGTCGTAGGGTCTGTGGGGAGGCAGCTTGTCCGCTTCCTTCTCGCCGAAGACCTCCAAAAACGCCTTGTACTTGTCGGGTACCGCTTGCAGCATGCCCAGTTGTAGCTGTGGGTCATCCTCTTGCCCCTCGTCCTCCTGGTTAGTCATGATGCAATGTTCTGCGCAGTAGGAGGAGCAGAAGGTCAATTTACGCTGGTACCATGCCAATGCCGGGCTGTGCCTGTCCAACCAGCTCATGCCCAACACTATGGGCGTGTCTGACAGTTGGGTGACATTGAAGCTGATGACTTCGCGGTGATTTCCAATTCGCATCACCATTGGCGGCGTTTGCTGTACCACCTGTCCCCCCAGCAATTCTCTTCCATCGACTGTCACTACTTTCAGGGGCATCGTGGCAGGCAGGAGCGCTATGCTATGTTGCTTGATGAAATCCACTCCTATAAAGTCTGCATTGCTACCAGAGTCAATGGTAATAGGGACTTCCATGGTGAGCCCATTGGGAAGCTGGAGTGTTGCGGTGAGCTGCACCACTGGTTTGGGCGGGAGGGGGTCTGTGGGCTGTAAGATTCCTGGGGACTGCTTCACTGATTCGTCTGGCTGGGCCCCAGTGGCTCTGCTTCCAGCCAGACTTCGTCATTTCCCTGCTGTGGTTCTCTCTGCTGAACTGCTTCTGTTACTTTTGCTGAGGCTGCATTGTGCTTGTGGAGCCTCTGGGGGCACTCTTTTGCCATATGCTGAGCACTGTCACAGATGTAACACTTCCTGTTCCCTCTAGGAGGCTTCACTTTGGCTGCTCCCGGTGTTGGGGCTCTGGTCGCTGACTGAGCCTTGGCACCACCTATCTCCATCGGCTCCTCTCCCCCTCCCAGTGGAGGCGTGGATTGAGCACGCGCTGAGTCTCTGGGAAAGAAAGGAGGTGCCCTTGCTGGCGTGCGTCCCCAACGCCCTTCATCTTTGCTCCAGGGACGTTCTTCTAGCCGCACACCAATCGTCAGCGCCTTCTGGACCACTTCTTGAGTGCTCCGTGGTCTCTCCCCCCTTGCGATTTCGTCTTTCACAGCCCCGTTCAGCCCCTCCCAGAACAGGTCCCTGACGGACGCTGACTCTTTTTCCCATCCCAGCGCGTTGACCAATGCAAAAAAGCGGGAATGATATTGCCTTACAGTGGCTCTGCCTTGTTTCAAACCGTGAATCTCTTTTCTAGCGACATCCACATCTATCTCCGATAAAAAACAATCGTCCATTGCCTTAATGAAGGCTTTTGCGTTTTGGAGGGCTGGATCATTATCTCTCCACAGATTGCGCAACCACGCTTTAGCTTCTCCATGGAGATGCGTTAGTATGAAGCCTACTTTCTCCTGCTCATCTCTAAAGTCCTTCTCCAGTAACTTTAGCGCAAAAACCACGTCTGCTCTGAAGTTAGGATATTGCTGCAGACTCCCATCGAAATGCGACACAAGGCTCCCCCCTCTCTTCCCGAGCCCAATCCCCTCTGATTTGGCTCCCGGTGGCCCCTGTTTAGTCAACATTTCCAACCTGGTTTGCAGATCCTTGCAGACAGCATCTGATTCCTCTTCTCTCCTCCTTGCCGCTAGTATTTCTGCGTTAAGTTGTGCCACGGCGTCTTGCAAAGCTGCCAGTCGTTCTTCTGTAGTCATCTTGTGCTGCTTTTGTGAGCTCGCGAAGCACCAATCTTCGCCCCTCGCTGCGTCCTCTCACGTTGCGAGGTTCTTTGAAAGAGACGGGACTTACTGTCAGAGCTGCCTCCAGGTCCCAGCTCACAGAGGACCAACGATAGGCTGTAGTTATGTACAAAGGTCTTTATTGAGGTTCAGTTTCCATTTTAAAGCCGCAGCGCGCAGCTCAACGTCTCGACCTTAGACCGGCGAAGTCCCGTCTGAGTCTCCGCCCCTTCCACACCAGTTTAACACTCTCGCTTTGCTCCACCTCTTCCTAAGTTCCTTTCTCCTCTGGGCCCTCCTGCCCGCTAGGGTTTCATCCTTTCTGGACTCCTCTGACGCTGACCCTGATGATTCTTCCCCCTCCTTCCGGCGGGCTTTAGGACCTGGTTCCCTATCCGGGCTACCTTCTGTGCCGCTCGCCTGTACATTTGAACTTGGCGCGCGCGCCCAGCCTGCAACTTTCCTCTTGACCATTCCCTCGCTCTCCGATGGAGGCGTGGCCAACCCTGACTCATCTTCTCTCGCTGGTGGTGCATATGTGGGCTCTGATACCTGGGACTCCTCCCCCCCCACTACGCTCTGGTGGGGAAGCTGGTCCTGATTTCCAACTGCTGCTCTGGGAGTCCCCGCTGGCCCCTTGCTTCTGGGGTGTCCCCCTTGGGTCCCCCCTTGCCCTGCCCATCGGCGCCCCCTTCTGTGAATCTTCCGATTCGCTGGAGAGGCTCATGGAATCTATCGGGCTGCTGTCATCTTCTCCTACGCTGCCCTCGGATTGCTCCCCCTCGCTCTCCATCTCCTCTCCTCCCTGCGCTCCCGCTGAGTCCCTGACACATGCGCACACAATTTACTTGTATGGCACTTTTCCATGGTTCAAACCATGCACAATGCGGTTTACAGCATGAACAAAGGTACATCATTACAAATGGAACGAAAGTAGCCATAAACAGTAAGTAAAACACATCAAAAAGTGCACAACCAAATAGCCAAAAATATCACTAACAGCACCCCCCCTCCAACAACAACAGCCCTCCCCTCCTAGGCCAGGTGGATAAAGGCCTGCAAGGCAAGAAGCAGGTCTTCCAGGATTCACAGCCTTCACATGCAAAAGACTCCATCTCCAGGCAGGTGCCTGAAACTCTGGAGAGCCACTGCTGCCCGTCACATGTAGCCGGTACTGAGCTAGATGCAATGGTTTGACTCAGTATAAGGCCACTCCCCCCCCTTTTTTTGTTTTGTACTGCTATCTGTGTGGATGCATAGCAAAAATCCAACTGGATCATTGAAAAACAAAATAAAACCTGTTGCTGCCTCCATAACTCATGTTCCCCTACACTGCTGCATTGCCAGGGGGGTTGGATTAGACGACCCTTTGGGTCCCTTTGGGTTCTATGGTTCCATGTCTAGATCGATGTGCCATCTTCGTTCCTTTACTTGCATTCTCTTGGTTTGTTATTTTCAGTTCTCTCCAACCTCTCACTCATTAGCAAGCGTTTACATTGACAGTCAAAGAAAGTACTTTTCTTTTCACACAGTCATTTGATTAATGGAATATGCTTCCACGTGAGGTAGTGTTGGGCACCCATGTGGATTGTTTTAAAAGAGGATTAATGGAGGAGCAGGCTATCAATGGCTATGCCAGTATGCACCTGAATAGTAGTCACTAGGAATCACAAGTGGGGTGCCCAGGGCCTGCTCGGGGGCTCCCCATCAGGCCATCTGGTTGGCCACTGTGAGAACAGGATGCTGGGCTCTACTATTATAATTTCTCCTGCCTATGGCACACCCAGTTATATAAGGGATTGGATGGATGTTAAACTAAGAACAGTTTTTTTTTTCTAAGGCCCAAATATTTTACCCTTTGCAGAATGGGAGAGCCAGATTAAAGGGTATCCCTAGAAGTCAAGCTGGATTTTGTAATTCTCAGACCCTTGAAGGTCTTATTCACTTGATATGTGAATGTGAAGTGCATGCAGATTTCAATTTTTAAAAAAACCTACCCACTGCTTCTTTTGAAGATGGATTTTCCGAGATAAGTTGCTCTTCCTGTCAGAGACACTGATAAATATGCTACATTTAGAACAGCAAAAATTCTCACTCAGGCACCGCATGATCGATGGAAATTCTACTGATTATCATAGGGATGGCAGCTTTCTTCTGCATCAGACTGTGATATTTTAAAAGGTTGTTTTTTTAAAAAAATTGTATCAGTCTCTGAAATGTTATTAAATGCGTAAGGTTTGCTTAGTTGATACCTGGCCAAATGTTTGTAATGGCAAGTAATTATATTACAGTTTTGTTTTTTTTAAAAAAAACACCTCATCTGACCTGTTTATCAACCTTGTGGGATTTATTCAAATGTTTGTGAACATTCTCATAGCTCAGAGCACGTTTTGCATGGGAAAAGTGCCTTGTTCAATCACTGGCAGGTTCAGGCAGGGTCTGAGAAAGCCCTTAAGCCCTGGAGAGCTGCTGCCAGACAGTGTAGACAGTACTGAGTTAGATGGATCAATTGTCTGTCCTGGCATAAAGCAACTTTTCAGATCTCAGAGGAAGTCCATAAAAGGCCAATAAAGTGCCAGTTTTTCCCTATTATGTTCAGAGACCTTTTATATTGAAGGATGATAGAGAATTCTCTTCTGTTTCAGGTAGATCAGACTACCGTATTTTTTGCTCTATGAGACGCATTGGACCATAAGACGCACCTAGTTTTAGAGGGGAAGAACAAGAAAAAAAATATTCTCTCTCTCTCTCTGTGCAGCGCCCCTTCAGTGAAGTGGCAGAAGAAACGGAGCCCCTTCCATTTCTCCTCCCGCTTCGCTGAAGGGGCGCTGTGCAGAGAGGGAAAACTGCAGCGCCTCTCCAGCGAAGCCAGGAGAGCAAGAGGGATTGGTGCGCAACGACCCCTCTTGCTCTCCTGGCTCCAGCGAAAGCAACACGAGTGGGAACACTCCCGCTGCGCTCCGCATTGCTTTCACTGAAGCCATGGAGCCTGCATTCGCTCCAAAAGACGCACACACATTTCCCCTTACTTTTTAGGAGGGGAAAAGTGTGTCTTATAGAGCGAAAAATATGGTATCTAGTGGTCTAAAGGTTATGTCATTGGTGTTACCCAGAGCAAAGTAAGCAGTAGAGGTTGATCTGTGAATTGATAAAGTCCCAGTAGGTCAGGTTCACAATTGTTCACAATCGTTACATATTGACTTCAGACCTTCCTTTTTGCCTCCTACGAATGTGTGCATTTTTATCGACATGCTCCAGGTGGAAAGAAAAGGTTCTTTCAAAGAGACAGCTGGGGTGCTTCTACATAAAAGCTTAAAAATAAAATGGGAACACACGTTTGTTTACTTAATGAGTAATCAACATCCTTCACCCCCAAAAAAACACACACACATAAAAAAGGACTTGGAATACTGCTGTGTTCATCTGCCATTTCCGCTTTTGTTTCTGTCAAGTGCTGAGTGCTTCTAAATGGAATTACCTGCTGTCAGTAACCCAGGCAGCTCTTTCATTCAAAACACCAGGCTCTAAAGACCAGAAGGGAATGGCTTTCTCAGCTCCATCGTCTGGGTGCATCCATAGCTAACGATGGTTGAGAAATTTGATTAAGGGAGCATTTTAATGCAGAACCTACTAGGAGAGACTTCCTTGCCCTAAATCCTGGAGAGTTGCTGCCATTCAAGGTAGACAATGCTGAACTAGGTGGATCAGTGGTCGGTCTCGGGCAGCGTCCCGTGTTCCAATGTAGTTTGCAGTTTCCAAACTGGCAAGCAGACCCAGATGCAGCTAACCTTCCAAAGGTGCACTTTTCTGTGTTGAGTGGTGCAGTTCCCCAACCTAACAAATTGTGGCTGATTGTGGCATTTTGCTGGCATTGAGAGAATGAGAACCGGCTGTGTGCAGGATTTCTGCATGGCAGGGACCCTTGTGGTCCCTTCCAACTCTACAGTTCTATAATTCTATGATTCAGGATCTCTTGTGTTTATTGTGACCTGTCTTCCTTCCGTTTCATTTTTAAATAGGTAGAATTTGAATGCATTAACCCCAAAAAACAGAAGAAGAAAAGGAGCTACAAGAACTCAGGAATCATCATTGTGAAATCCTGCAAAGTGAGTACTTCACACAAGGCATCTGCCACCAACCATGGTGTCCTCCAGATGTTTTGGACTACAACTCCCATTGCCCCCCACTGAGACTGAAGGGAGAGGTATCCTATGGGCACCCCCAGACTGTTGCTTTTGTGGGGGTAGGATTCTATCACATACCAGCAAATCCGGGTCTTGCAGTTGTAACAGACTGGGAGGTCATGTGCAACAAACCCACTTTCTCAAGAAGATCAGTTTTCCCCCAATAAGGCATGTGACCGGGAGGGATGGGAAAAAATATTGGAAAACTTTGGACAGCGCTTTGATACAGCGTTGTCCAGCCTCCCTCAAGCAAATCAGGGAAAGGCTCATTAAACAGGTAATCTGGAAGCGATTCCAAACATCTGGAGGGCACTGGGTAGGGTGAGGCTGTTGTGAAATGTGTTGCTGCTCAAAAAACATGCATGAAAACTCTTGCAGCTGCTTCTTGGAAGGAAAAGCCGGTGGCATTATTTTCTTCAGAGGCGGTGAATTGGAATGGTGGTGGTTCTTTTCTCCCACAGATTTGTAAGCAAGGCAGGGGGAAGATTAAGCTCTCCTCCCCCCCCCCCCCGGTGCTTTTCCCTAGAAGAAATGTATTATTGTATAATCTTTAAAGTTGCAGTTATGGTTAGTTCATCCTAACTTTAAAAACAACCGTTACTGGATTTGCATAATGTTGTGACCTCAGGAAAGGGAAGCTATCAACGCTGAGCTTGAAGGGGAGTAGAAGGGATGAGAGAGGACGGGGAGGAGGGAAGACATTGAGATTCCTGTGAGGTTCTGGAGATGCTACAAAAAAGGGAACCAGATGATTGGTGCTTCTAGTTCAGCATTGTCTACACTGACTGCCAACAACTCTCCAGGGTTTCAGGAAGTGGGACATTCTTAGCCTGGCTTAGAGAGTGAACCCGTGACCTTCTGTATGTAAAACAAATGCTCTAATATGACTCCCTCCCCTTCCGTCCGGTAGGAATGCCCAACGTGGTGCCCTCTAGGCATTGTAGGACTACAATTCTCTTCATCCTTAACTATTTGCCATGCTCGCTGGGGCTGATGGGAGTTGTAGTTTTACAGCAACAAGTGGACATCCCCTTGGCACCCTCTTCTGTAGGTTGCTATTGGCCATGGCTTCTGGTGGATGCATCTTTGCTTCACACTGTGTGCTGCTTCAGGTATTCTATGGAAATGTTATCATAGAAGCAGCAAACATTCTTGTCAGGACGGTCCTGATGCAGGAGGTGTGGTGTATATATGCATACATGCTCAGTATTCTTGATGACTGCAGTGTTCAGCAATCTTTTGCATTTCTAATTGGACTCCCCACAGATAGAACTTTGAACGCAATGGAGCTAGTTTTTGCTGTGCACACATGGGCAGTTTCTCTTTGATACTTACTACCAGCCATCATATTGCTTCTGAAATTTTGATGGTCAACAGGACCTTAGTTCCATAGAGACAAACGGTCAAAAGTGCCTTATAATAAGTTTTTCTTTCTGCTTACAAATGTTTAGGGATTTCTGAAAATGCACTTATATTGCCTCCCTTCCTCCCCCCCTTCCTAACCATTTGAATTCCCTTTTCAGATCACCAGAGATTACACCTTCCTGGACTATATCCTTGGGGGCTGCCAGCTAATGTTTACGGTAAGGATCTTTGCCTCTTTGTGCACAAAGCGCTCTAATAAGCATGAGGTGAAGTGAATTCGTTTGGGAACATGCCATTCTGCATCCTCTCCTCACTTGGACTTAATCAAATGACAGGCCAAAAAAGATCCCGGGAGATCAGGGTAGCCTTGAGGAATCTCCGACTCCAATGTAATCGCTGTGGATCTGAGAGCAAGCTGCCTGTATCAGCCCCTGGCTGCGATCGCAAACGAGGCATGAGGTACAGCAGAATGAATGGCATCAATCCAGCTCAGTGGGGCAGAAGGAAAGCAACATTGCAAAGCAATGAACACATTTCATTTGGCCAAAAACCCCCAATGCCGGGTGAATTTTGCAGCACACGTCATCAGTTTTTGCCTCAGTTAGAATCTGTATTGGATCTGAAGTTGTTACTGCTGATTCTTTTTTTTTAAAAAAATGGTTGATCGCTTCAAGATGTCTTCATGGGAAGAGATTCAAAAATTCAATTTAATTAATCATCAATTTCCCCATGAATCCAAGTTCATTTAGGGCCACTTTCTGCCTGGGCTCATTTTGCAGGCTTGCTTACTAACCTCATTTCTTAATCAAATGAAGACTGATGCCTCAGTCAGACAGGTCTGACCCAAGACATATTGCCTCCATAGGCAGGCTATCTGAAATCTCAGTTTAAATACATGCATCTGCACACAGATATTCATTAATGTTGGCCACAATCTCCCAGGAAGGTCATCAAAATGTCTAGGAGCTGCCTTTCAATGTGGATCGCACAGAGCGACCCCCTGGTCAAGCCCATAGCCAGAAAGCTTCTGCTAATTGGGCCAAAACTAGGGCTGAGCCAAATTCACCACCCGTATTCACAGATTATTGTTATTATTTTGCTGAAGGAGGGGGATTTGGGAGTTGAAATTACTCAAATGGATTGGGGGCGTATTGTGCTACTGGTCTCTTCCTCTCTTTTTCTTATAAACTGTTTATAAATCTTTCTAAAAGAAATGATTAAAAATAAACAACTTACACATAACTCTAAGCAGCGTACACTCTAAAATTGTCAATAAAGCACAGCTAAGATGAACCAAAAAACCCCACAACCATAATGTAGTCATAGATAAAAACACAGCTAAAACCAGTAAAACCTTTAGAGCAAGCCTAGAAAGCTGAATCATATGTTTGCTGGAATAAAAATACGTTTCTAGCAGACCCAGAAAAAAATGAAGTGAGGGTCCCTGCCCATTGGTGAGTTGGATTTTTTAAACCTCATGCTCTGCTGGCAGTGGCTGTAGAACAGCTCCATCTTTTCCGCCCAGGATGCCCCTGGGCTATTGTACCAATTAGCATCTGGGCTCAGTTCCAAGTGTTGGTTTTGTTCTATAAAACCTTATGCTGCTCAAGACCACCCCAGTACCTCAAAGGCCACCTCATCCTACATTAGCCTGTTAGCAAAATGCATGTATAAGCTGCAAATTTGTGCAAATGTCTCTATTGGCACACTTGAAGATTTGGCAGATGTAGCTTTGGGCATGCCAAATGACAGAATCAGAGAATTGTAGAGTTGGAAGGGACCCAGAGGGTAATCTAGTCCAACCCCTCCACTGCAGGGAATATCAACTAGATCAAATGGCCACCCAACCTCTGCAACGAAAGGAGAGTCCACCACCTCCCAAGGGAGTCCATTCCACTGTTGAACAGCTCTTACTCTCAGAAAGTCCTTCCTGATGTTTCGTTGGCATCTCCTTTCTTGTAACTTGAATTGCTACTTGCTTTAATCCAAGAAGCAGATCCTAGCTTTGGTTTATTATCTAGCAGAATTTCCAATGCTTTCCCCCTGTTCTGACCTGTATCAATGTTCTTGAGACCTCTGGGTTAAATGTTCTGTGTTTCTTCACCTTAGATATTGGCTGTTGTATATGCAATGAGAGATTTTTCATTCATTTGCGCAGGTGCGTTTGTGGAATCTTTACTTCAGGAAGAGTGCAGGGCCTTTAAATTCCACTGTTGTTTCATCTAATGTATTGAACACATATCCCCGCCCCCTGCTGCTTCAAACTTATTTTTTCGAGTACAGTGTCCAAGAATGTTGTGTCTATGGACACAAACACACAAATGCAAGCTATATTCTTTTTCCCCATATTTGTTGTTTTGGTCTAAAGAGACATAAAGAGGAAGGGAGGAGGCGTTGCCATAGGAACGGGAATGAGTACAAGCATGTTACGCACACAGCTGAACTATTGCATAAAGGTTTGCTGGCACAAAGGAGGAAATGGTTCATTTGGAAGCAAATAAACCATCACAGAGGGCTGGACTCATCTGTTCAGAACTTGACTAGCTGGATGGACTTCTGGATTTCTCCTGATGCTCGTCTAGCAGGTCTTGAGTTGTGGAATGGTACCGTCAGGATCCACTGAGTAACTGATTGCCTTCCATTGGATGCCATGGCCAGCGATTGGTTGTTATTCAGATAGTGCCACCAATTCACACGGTGCTTTGCAAAGTAGTAGCAGAGAGGTCTGTGCCCCAATGATCTTACAATTTAAAATGCAGCACAGTGGAGACAACAGAGGAAGCTGAGGGAGGCAGAGGAGAGGATGGATGGGGAGAATGTGGCCTTGTTCAGATGTAACGCTAAATCATGAGGATTTTGGGGTCTCGGAAGCTTCATATCAGGAGAGGCATTCCAGAAGGTATTGGGGGACCTGTGCGATGAAGAACCAATACTAAGAAATAGTATTGAAAAAGTCCACTTTTTGCCTTGACCAGTTAGTTGTGGGTGGACCCAAAAGCCCTTTGAGGAAGAGATGGCCACTCTGTTGAAGTGGAGCCAAGCCACAACTTAGGCTTTCCAGGTGTGGTGAACCAGTGGCCCTCCAGATGTTGTTGGATTCCAACTCCCATCAGCCCCAGTCAGCGTGGACAGTGGTCAGGGATTCTGGGGGTTGGAGTCCAGAAACATTGGGAGAGCCCCAGTTTCCCTGTTGTAGAAAAGGGGGGATAAATAACTCTTGCCCCCAGGGAAACCACTTTCCTGGTCTGTTTTTTGGAACCCATGGAGAAGAGCAGCCTTGTCCAGCCCTTGTGGCATTGCTATAGTAAAGGTGGTGCTGATCTTTCCTTGCAGGTCGGGATTGATTTCACAGCCTCCAACGGGAATCCTCGGGACCCCACGTCTTTGCACTACATCAACCCCATGGGAACAAATGAATACCTCTCAGCTATTTGGGCAGTGGGGCAGATAATACAAGATTATGACACGTAAGTGCCGCTTCCCTCATGAGGCTCTGTCTGGAAGGGATGATCTAAATATTTCTTCAGATGTTTTATGTATTTTAAAACAAAATTCATGGAGAATAAATCAATCAAGAGCTGTTAGCCATAACAGCTAGGTGGAACCTCCAGCTACAGAAGCAGTACACCTGGGAAACGCAACCAGATGGGTGGGGTATAAATAATAAATTATTATTATTATTATTATTATTATTATTATTAGCCAAAAGATGCACACAGGGGGAAAACAGCAGAGGTCTATCAACACAAGGGCCACCAGTCAGTGGTAGAGCAACTGTTTTGCATGCAAGGGGTCCCTGGTTCAAATTCCAATGGCAGGTAAAATACTTTTTGAGTATGCAATAATGACAGCGAGAATGCTACTAGCCCAGAGATGGAAGGAAGAAGAAATACCAACAAAAGAAGAATGGCAGATGAAACTGATGAAATATGCGGAAATGGCGGAACTGATTGGAAAGATCCAAAACCATGAAGATCAAGTATTTTCTAAAGACTGGAATAAATTCATAATTTACTTAAAAGACCACTGTAAACAGTTAAAATCTTTGGCAGGGATGTAAAGACACTTGTAATGTGGAATTGATTTAATGATAATTATGGTTATATAATAGCTAGATAAGGGTAAAAGATGCAGTAAATTTAATCTTAAAGATGGAAGGAGGTCTAAGAGTTTGAAAGAACTCTGTATTTTAATGTTTGAAATTGCTATGTTTTATATGTATAATTTTTTTTAAAAAAACTACGCACGTGTGCGCGCGCACACACACACACACACACACGAATACCAACAGCAACTCCACATAGGGCTATGCAAGACTCTGCCTGAAACCCCAAAGAGCCACTGGCAGTAAGTGCAGACATTAGTGAGCTAGACAAACCAATATAACTTAACTCGACAAAAGGCAGCTTTTTACAGCCCTATCTTACTGTGCCACCTTCATGCCTTGCTTGTGATCTTCCAGATTCCCCTGGCTGGCCATTTGGGAAATGGGATGTTGGATTAGATCAACCTCGCCCCACCTCGAGGCTTTCGAGATGTTTTAGATTATGGCTCTCAGCAGCCCAAAGCATCTGGATGGTGACAGGATATGGAAGACGGGACGGGGAGCTTGCTTTGAATCATCCTGGCTCTTCTTAAATTCCCCCTGGAATTCTGCAGATTGTCTCAAGTCAGGGACAGATTGCCAGTGTGGGGCAAAGTGCCCTTTCCAAAACAATGTGTTTCTTGGCTTATGTATTTATATTCCACTTATTAGGCATGTTTGGCTCCCAAAGGAGCTAACAATTTAAAATTGTTTAAAAGGGAAGAGGATTAACACCTGCATGTGTCCCTTCCATGTGGTTTGTGTAATTCTCTAAAGTTTGTAGTCCTCATGATGGTAGAGAAACACATTGATCTGGCAGTGAAGTTTGACCACACGCGTCTTACAAAGCTGGTTGTGAGGCCTTGCAAACACATCACCTTCTGGAACTCTTTGCATAGGGCTTTGCAGGCTGATCAGCAGTGCCTGCAACCTCCCCCTTTGACTGAGCCAGGTTTTTACCTGCCCTACACCTTGGCAGATGTGTGTGGCTTGGCCAAATGGGGTGGCCTGGTAGGCCTAATTTGGCCCATAAGCAGGAGGTTCCCCTCCACTCCTGATTAACGGAAAGGCATATAACCACTGCAGAAAGGATGGGTGCTCCTTGTTGTATAACTTCCCAGCAAACAAATCGGAAGGAATGCTCAATAAAAGACTGAATATAGTCTCACCTCTGCATAAGCTTTATGTGAATAAATCAGGGTGAGTACTCAGGGAGCAGGAATCTCTCCTAAGTAGTTTTCTGCATATCTTGTTGAACCAATATCATTTATGTGGGTTACAGAACCGTGCTGGAGATTTGCAGCCTTGCCTAAGTCCATACTTACTTTCTCCCTTGCTTCCCCCTCCCCCCCTTCTTCTGATTATTTTGCAGAGATAAAATGTTTCCTGCTTTGGGATTTGGTGCCCAGCTCCCCCCAGACTGGAAGGTAAACCTGCTCCTGTTGTTGTAGACGTTTCCATGCTTACAGTGTGTGTATATATCATTAGGTAGAACAAAGCTTTCAGGGTTTCCTTCTTGATTCAAACAGTGCAGTTCTATATTTAGAAGTACATCCCATTGAGTTCAGTGGGGCAGACTCCTACATAAGCGTAGGAATGGAGCCTCAGTCAAACAGCTGGCCCCGTGGCAAGCATTCAGAGCATCCTGGGGAACAGAGTCTGAAATGGGGATTCTAAGGCAGGAATGAAAAGAGTGAAAAGATAAGGAGAGAGGAACGTGTGTCTGCTTGTTCAGAGGTTTAGGCTAGGCTAGAGAATCCATCTGATGCGTGTCGAAACTCCGCAGCCACCCCCTCATTGGGAAATAACTCACACCAGGACACAGATATTAGGTTTATGTTATTGGGCAAATTTTGGCCACAACTTTATTGAATTACAGAATGTGAGCAGTATTGGCTTAGGCATTGATTGGACCTGACTGTATCTGACTCCTGCCCACTATGCAGGAAGTCCAGAAAGGGTAAGCCCCCGGTAGGGGGAGCCCTGTCGATGCGAACCAACTCAAACTCCCCCTGGTGTTCCCGTTGGGGTCATGTCAAGGCCCTAGTCCCCAGCCGGGCTTCGGACAAAATCAACACCCCCGGATTCCTTTAATGGAATACCCTTAAGAATGGAGGGGCAGGTGATGGTCACACCTCCCCTTCCCCACACAAGGTCAAACAATGCCTAACCGCAACCCTAACAAAGTTGTGACAATTGCTACGAGGTAGGTGAAAACCAAGTGGTCAGTGCCAATTTGCCAAATGGAAAAATTCCTACAAGGCCCCTCGGACAACGAAGGTGACCAACCACAGTCCATAGCAAGGCCAGTGCCTAACCTGCAAATAGGGTTGGAGGGCGGGTGATTGAGGAAGCGAGCCAAAGAGGAAGTCCTCTGGCTCGCTCCTCAGTTTAAACTGCCCCGGCCACACACCCCGCCCCCCGGCCAGCGGATTGGCTGGCTGGGTTCTGACATGGCCGGGATCCCCCAGGCAACAGGGGACATTGTCCCCTGGCCCTGGTGGGGAGTGGGTGGCCATGCGGTCCACCGCAACTCCTCCCCACTGGGAAGTGGAGCAGATCTAAAACTACAATTCTGCCTCAGCCCTCCAAGCTAGGATGGCTAATATCCAGAGTTTCTGCAAGATTTCCCTTTTTCTCATCTCTCCCCTGTAGCTCCTGACACCTTCCCCACTTGCACCTGATGGACCCCCCAACCTTTTGAAACATATTTGAGGGTATTCCCAGGGGGTGGGGAAGAAGAATCCCATTACATGAATAAAAGACCATTCTGCTAGCAGATGGCACAACTGGGTGTCACTCATGTGGTTGGGAATGACTGCAATGGCTGTCAAACATTAGGAGTCACTGCCAACCCTAATAAGAAGGGCATGAGTGTCCCGGTTGTCCACACAACAACTCCAAAGACAGAGAATGTAATCCAAGACCAGCCAAAAAGGAAACCTGTGCCATAAAATGTGGGTTAGGAACCAAAATCTTTTCTCTGAAAGCCAGACTACAAAATGTTAAAGACTGTAAGAGCAGTAATAGCGCGCTTTGCTTTATAAGATGCTTTGAGGGCATGTTATTGCTGGAAAGTAAAAATAGATTAATGAAATAAATACATGGCTAAATAAATGTTATGACAGTGCTATTAGAGGTTTGTGTATATGGATATTTGTTGTGTGGAATCTAATATATTTACCCGCAATATTGATAAACGGGAATCTGCCCTGCCCATAGAGGCATCTATGCTGCACTTCCACAGTTGGTGTGAATCCTGCATGCCCTGTTGGTGCCCAGGCATGGTTGCTGACTCTTGGAGCCTATTCACTTGGTCTCAAGTGCTACCTTAATGATTAAATACTCCAGTAACTCTCCCACTGTGCACATTATTCTTGCTATTAATACAGTGGTGCACACTCTGTATCAAGGTGCCAGTGACATTAAGTGCAGGATCAGGCACTCAATGTGCTGCTTGAGAGTGAGTCATCCCCCTTCTTCACCATTAAACATTACATTTGTCTGTCATTTCCCCCATTACAATGAATGCAGTAAACATCTTTCGGTTCTGAAGGTGACCAATTTGTTGTTCCTGAGAGCAGGAGGAGGAATCAAATGATGACATTTTAGTGGGAGGAATTAGGATGGGTGACGTGCAACTTTGCTTCTGAGATGAATTTTTTTTTAGATGAAGTAAGTTAAAGTGGCAGTCCAAAGGTTTGCATTTTGAGGTGGTTGTTTTTTCACCCCTGAGCAGAGTGTTGGGTGAGTCTCTACTTTCTAGGACTGCAAGCTTCAGTATTATGTCTGAATAATCACTGAAAGCTTTAATAAACATTTGCCAGCCATTTAACTGGAGAGACTGAAAATAAAAACGCCAGGTCTCTGAACACTCAAAAGGTCCACCGCTGTGATGAATACATGAGTGGGCAGCTTCCTTTGTCTTGCACCACATCACATGTGGGATCTGTTGTCTAATGATTTAGAAAAATGGAAAGTGATCTGTTGGAACCCAATTAATGAAGTAAAATAAGAAGTAAACAGTCTAGCAGACATAAAATTTATTTCAGTACAAAAAACTCCATCCTTAAATATCTAAATTCATAGTAGCATATAACTAGACTATGTCTTTGGTAAAAGCCAAAACACCTTTGCAGACACTTGCTTTGGTTTTTGCATTACAGTGGTACCTCAGGTTAAGTACTTAATTCATTCCGGAGGTCCGTTCTTAACCTGAAACTGTTCTTAACCTGAAGCACCACTTTAGCTAATGGGGCCTCCTGCTGCTGCCGTGCCGCCGGAGCCCAATTTCTGTTCTTATCCTGAAGCAAAGTTCTTAACCTGAAGCACTATTTCTGGGTTAGCAGAGTGTGTAACCTGAAGCGTATGTAACCTGAAGTGTATGTAACCCGAGGTATCACTGTATTCAGTGTTCTAAGGACTGACTAAATGTAACAACAACAAAAACAATATGTCACCCATTGAGTGGGTTGCCCCAGCCACTCTGTGCAGCTTACAGCAAAATATAAGCACCCCAGGCTGTGGGGTCCCAGATCTGTGCTCTGTGATGTGGCCTGAATGGAGCCACTGGAAACATTAATTGACAGGCCTAATTGTCATCTATTTGGATATTGCAGTTAAAACTCCCAACCCTGCATATTAGATCTGGCAAGCGCAGTAGCTCTGTGAAACTAGGCCTAAAATTTATGCTCAGAACCTGTCAATAGGACACATAACTTCCATTTGTTCCTCATGTTTCAGGTCAGTCCAGTGATTGATACACTTTTCTAGGTTTTTCCCACCCACCAAACAAAAAACAACACCTGTTTGCTTTTCAGAGAGGCAGGTCTATTTTATCTAAATAGCCTATAAGCCTGATTTAGTTTCCAGCCAAAGAACAGGATGACTCAATACCTTTTCCATGCAGGAAACCGGACCACCATTCAGGAGGTTTAGGTTTATTTTAGCTTCAGAAATCTCTCACATATAACAACGCTTGTGACTTTGTGGGGGATCTGGCCAGGAATGGGGGAGAAGTGTGTAAACCTACCTCACAATACACAAACTGAAATACAGCTACATTGCAGAGTTCACATTTCTCAAAATTTTGCATTGCAGTTCTCTTAGCCAAGTAACATGTGCAGAAATACATAGGCTGATGTGAAGTGTGCATAGAAACACATGTATTAGTGAAAAGAACATACCAAAAAAATAGATACATGTTGGCTGCTTTTGAGAATGCCTGCTCTTAATTTCCACCATATCTATAACCTCGTGGATGGCTATCTGCATTTTCCATGGACTGCAAATAACAAATTACAAACATGGCTATTGTTACAGTGAGGACCAGAGCAGGAAGCAGAGATGACTATCAAAGATAAGAGACATAGAAATCATGCTTTGTTCTCCCGATGCTCTTGTTGCCATGGTGCCTCAGGATGCTTTCAAAGGACTGATATGAATAAGATATTCAACACATGAAAAAAAACCATGTTGGAAATGTCAGAGAACATCTTGAAATGCAAAGGCCTTTGCGAAGGGGACCTCAAGAAGTCGTCTCTGTAGGGGCTGTGAGAGGGAACGAATTCAAATTCCAAAGCACTCGGGGGGGGGGGGTACCCAGGAGGCTGTGGCTGCAGCCATCTGTCAAAGTCCCTCCCATGTGCAAACTTTTGGTGGTGGTGGGAAGACTATGTCAAATTATTCATTGTTTGCTCGTGGGGAGAAAGGGTCCTGAGCTTGCAAGTCTGGGAAAAGAAAGTGTCGTCTATGGAAATCATGAGGCTTTGTATTGTGTCACCTGAGGACGGGATCTCTATGCTGTTGACTGGGACTTGCAAGGTGAGGGGGAAGCAAAAAGAACACTTTTTGGGTTGTTGTTTACACATTCCTGAAGCTTTTTTCCTACTATGCTATATGGCAAAAAAGGGGGCTCAGTCCTAGACTTCCGGGTTGGTGCCTCCGGCAATGGCGGAGTTCCTCCGATCGGGAGGAATTTGCTCCGTGGAAATCAGGGTCTGACCGCCACAGTGAAGGCGGAGACCCACTAAAAATCACAGGCGGGAGAAGCCTGTGAACGTGGGATTCGGCTGGCACCTTTTGCGCCTCCCCTACTCGTGGGGAGACCCGGTTTCGGGTATCCGGAGCGATGTGGGGTGAGTGGCGCGGTGCTTCGAATTGACTGCTTTTTTCACGGAGTGAAGCCGCATTGCTGTTGCCGGAGAGCGCTGACTTTTTCCTGTAGACAATTTGACTTTAAACAACTACCCGTGAGTAGAACGGAAAATTGGATCTACAAAAGTCTTAATTTGGTACCGAAAGGGGAAGGTTTCAAATAGGAAGTCCGCCTTCCCCTTTTGTAAATAGATTGAAGCAAAGAAGCTGCAAGCTAAGGTCTTGGAAAGCCTTATGTAAAGAATTAAACTTCCATCGATTAAAATCATTAAACCCCCCTTGGAAGCAGGAGAAGAGGGGGGAAATTTTGGATCGTGTAAGCCTGCAGGAGAGAGTGATAAAAATTAAATTACCACTGCTCTGAACCTGGAAACGGGCTGCCAGTAGATTGACATTTTGGGAGAGTTCATTGACTGTGAATAAAACATGTTGACAATTAGTTAAATAAGAAAAATATATTGTTTCCATTGTCCTCTTCTGCATTTAAAAAGGAGGAAAAGTAACTGAAAATTGAAACTAACTTTACTTTTTGAACAGTGCTTGAAAGGATTGATACAAGTGGAGACTGTTTCCCTCTAGAGGGAGTTTTGGAAACTGTTACAAGAGTGGAGCTGGGGAATCTCCAGCTACAGGATAAGAACTGTGAGAATCAGGGATTGACCTTGGACCATTTAAGAATGTCGACAGGAGAAGCCTTAGTGACTGTATTATGTAAGATAAGCTATTTGTTGGAACAGCTTCACAAGAAGACCGATGTTATGACTACTAAAATTGATTAACTTGGGACAAAAAGCGATTAATTTGGGACAAAAAGTGAGCACCAATACAGAAATTATTCAGGATTTGGTACAGGAATCTACTTCAGCAGAACAAATTGTGGAGAAGGAGGAGAAGGAGAAGGAGAAGGAGAAGGAGAAGGAGAAGGAGAAGGAGAAAGTTGTTGTTGTCAAACCTAAAGTAATACAAGTGGGAGCATCAGCCTTACAGAGGCAGATTGAGGACTATAAGTTGAGGCCTTTTATGATTGAATCTAGAAAAAGTCAGATTTTGAGGATCGGAGCCCGGCCTGGATTGGAGAAGGAAAGCTGGAAAGATCCCTCCATGCAGGGATTAACTGAATTTTAGGACATGGACTTGGGTCAGGAGGAGACTGGAGTTCTGGGGGCCTTTGGATTTGGAGGAATTTTGAAACATGTCCTGAAATACTTTATGGATCTTAGCTTTAACTATGGAAATCTGGCTGACCTGTCAAGGAGGAATAAAAATATTGTTAAGTCGGAGTTTTCCCAAGATCTGCTCTAGAGCAGTGTTTCCCAACCTTGTGCCTCCAGCTGTTTTTGAACTACAACTCCCATCATCCCTGACTAGCAAGACCAGTGGCAAAGGATGATGGGAATTGTAGTCCAAAAACAGCTGGAGGCACAAGGTTGGGAAACACTGCTCTAGAGCATCAAAGAATATGAAGAAGACCTGCAGAAGGGACTTGGAAAAGAGTTAAGAGCCTCGGACATAAGATCTCCAGGTTGATGGACTGTATGGAGTTGACGGAAGTGACTGGCAGAGTCCGAGACCGGGGAGAGGAGATGGTGGAAGAGGATTGGAAAATTTAAAGTCTGTATATAGAAATACTGTAAAATTAATGAGTGATAGAAAAATGTTGGAATGAAATTTTATGGCCTTAGTAGAAATGTTATAAGGAGTTAAGCTTAAATATGTATATTAGTTTTAATGGAAATAAGATTAAAAATATGTTAAGACATTTATATGACAGAAAATAGAGAAAGATGGAAATGAATTGCTGAAACAATTAACAGAAGTGGAATACAAAAAGGGAGGTGAGAGGAGGTTGATGAAACAAGGGAATGAAAGATAGAGTATGGAAAAGGTATGATGTATGTTTTTAAATTGGTTTTGTTTTGTTTTGTTTATTGTGTTTAGTTTAATGTGTTAAGGTTGTGTTTTGTATTGTTTATATATTGTATTGTATTGTTTATATATTGTACTGTATTGTTTTTTCTCTTTTTTGTTTTCTTTCTCCTGTCTTTTTTCCTTTCTTTTTTGTAAGCTTTAAAAGTAATAATTATTATTATTATTATTATTTTAAAAAGGGGGCTCAGTCCTGAGACCTTTTTTTTGCTATATGTAGGGGGGCGGTTCTAGAGAGTGGGGAAGGGGGTGATTCCCCCCCCCCTTGAAAAAAAACCCCTCTGTACATTGTTGGAATGGGTGTTTTTAACTTAATGGGTCATATCTCCTTGGCCCCAATGCCCACTCTTAGGATACAGCTTTAATAAATGCTCAAAGACAGACATTAAAACTTCAATACTGTTTGTTTGTTTGTTTGTTTGTTTGTTTGTTTGTTTGTTTGTTTGTTTGTTTGTTTGTTTTAGAGTTACCGATATATCTGTCTTCCCCAAAATTGGGAGCCAAGCACAGTGCATGGTCTACTTAAAAAAGTAATCACAAAGTAACCTTCACAGCATAATTTCCATTGTCGGAGACAGTGATGCTTCTGAATGCCAGTCGCTGGGAATCTCAAGTGGGGAGAGTTGCTACTGTTTCTCTTACACTGTGAGAACAGGATGCCTGGCTGGATGGGCCCCCTTGGGCCTGATCCAGCAGGGCTTTTCTTGCGTCCTTACAACCAAAGAATGAAAAGACACAAGCCCTGCAATTGCCTTCTCTTTTCTCTTCCTTTCTTTAGCACTGACCCACTCAGTGCTCAACTGCCCTCCACATTCCATAGATGCCACAAAGGGACAAATTTGTGCCTATTTGGTTTGTTTGCTCATTCATTCATTCATTCATTCATTCATTCATTCATTTCCTTCTCATTCATAAACTAGTCTTCTGGATACCCGAGAAGCCCCCTGAGTATGCAGGAACCAGACCTTGCTTTGGGGTGGCCCATTTTACTTCCAAACAGAGAGGCACAGGACCATGCGAGTTTGGCATGGGAGGGAACGGCAATGATGGTTACGGGCCGAAATGTAATGCAGTGCAATGTGATGAGAGCTGCCTTTGGGGGACAGTGCAGGGGTAATTGCGTGGCAGCTTTTGCCACCTTCAGTCTGACACTAAAGTTTAGTCCCATGAAAAAGAAAGGTGATGCATTTATTTGGAGCAATTGTGCCTTCCTGCTCTTCAGCCAGAAAGGTTCCCAGAGCAGTTTGTGTGCAGTTGAACCAGGCATTCCCTGCCCTGCAGGCTCGCAATCGAAAAGACATGATGATGACACAAAAGGGACAGGGAGGGGAAAGTGGGAAACAAAGGCCAGGTGCTTAAAGTTTTTGGTCCTTTCAGTGACTCGCTGGAATGGAAGCTGCTCAAGGGCTGGAGGCCCAGCCTGATGGAGCTGGTCTTCCGTCAGGGCTGATGGAAGGAGCTCCTCTTCTCACCTCTCCCACTGAAGCGAAAGAAGAGGCTTCGTGGAGCTAGCCCTGGGTTACATGAATTGCTTGCTAGCTCCATCATTACATACATTCAGTGGACAAGCAGATGTGCAAAAATGGGTGTGGTGCCCTTGTGCCACAAGGCAGTCTTTGGGGAAGGGTGGAGAGAATGGGCTCCCCTAATTTTAATGCTCAGGTGAATCTTGGAGGAAACACATCCTGAAACTTGGGTATCAGCTACATTTTGCAATATGTTTGGGTGGAAAGAGGAGTAAAATTAATCCCCACTGCTTCTTTTTCAACCTTCGTCTTCCAGGTTTCGCACGAATTTGCCATTAACTTCAATCCTACAAACCCCTTTTGCCTCGGTAAGTGCACAGTTCATTTTATTTCTGCTGTCTTTAATTCATTGGCTTTTAAATTTTAATGCTGTTTTAAAATCTGTACTATGTTTTATATTTTATTTCTCTACACTGCTGAGGCATTTTCTGCATGTAGAGCAATATACACATTCTGTCTTAAATGCAGGGGGTGCAAAGCTGAGAGGGGTTTTTTTTGGGGGGGTGGCACACCTTCTGAAAAGACACAAAAACTTCCTCTAAGTAGCTTCCACCACAGAAGTATCCAGACTAAAATAGCACTATATGTGGGGTGTACAAAATGTTTAAAGAAGAGCCCCAGTTCAAATATTTTAATGATATAAGGCCCTGGCTGGCTGGGGCTGATGGGAGTTGTAGTCCAACAACTTCTGGAGGACACCAGGGGAAGCTGCCTTAGGTCTTCCAACTAGGCTAGGGGGGGTGGAAGAGATTTGATTCTGTTTGCATTTCACTAAGAAGCCACCCAATTTGCACTTCCCGAAACAATATGCATATCCAAACATAACTATCCATCAAAATGCACTCCCCTCAAAATTCTGTGAGGCCATTGACCAACCAAATAATGTGTACCAAAATGCATATATTAGTGAAAATTACATACAGAATGCATTATGGTAGGGAAAGTTGCTTGCAAAATGTGTGTATATTAGTAAAAAAAATGTATATATTAGGAGAAATCCATGTTAAATATTGACACATTTTCACTGGGAACAAATCACTGCAAACTGGAAAAATGAGAAAGGGAAATCGACAGATTCCTTCCTCTCTAGTTCCAATTGCCTTTTTGGATTAGTGTGAAGCTTCCTGCTTCCGATACCAACTAGCCAGATGCTGCATCTGAACTTATGCTGCCTCTGAGCATAGAGGTTTGGTTCTAGTTAGCAGCACTTGTTGGGAGTCGTCTGTGAATTCTCTGGGAAATGCAACCAAAGCAGCCTCCACCTCTCACAGAGACATGAAGCAGCCTGGGAGCGTTAGTAGGTGTTTGTACATGTTGCTTGAGTGATAGGTTAAAGGGTCACCTGAGTTAACGGGGCGAGGAATAAATAGCTGGGATGCAGAGACAGAAAACCCCACACACTTTTGGATGGAGCCGAGCAGGAGGCCCCCTGCAAACAGCTTGACAAGAAGCTTGAAAAGGTTGTTTCTTTTATAAGATTATTTCCCACCGCCACCCAACAATGATGAGGAGACTGTCTCAAGTCATTAATTAATTACCTATATTTAGGGCTACCCCCCAATTAGAGAAGTCTTCGTCATTTGGGTGAGTTTTAGGCCAGGATCCTTTATGCACTTACCTGGGGATGAATTCCAACTGGACTTTCTTCTGAGTAGACACATGCATGATGGGATTGTGCTGCAAGGCTATTTCAGGAACACAAAGGTTGCAAAATCAAAACTTTGGGACAGGAGTTGGGGCTCACACCTGGATTTGTGTGCATTTGGGGGCCTGCAGCACTGACCACCCATTCTCTTACTTTGCTCTAAAGGTGTAGAAGGCATCGTCCAAGCCTACTCCACCTGCCTGCCTCACATACGCTTCTATGGACCAACTAACTTCTCCCCCATCATCAACCACGTGGCTCGCTTTGCAGCCCAGGCCACCCAGCAACAGTCTGCGACTGTGAGTTCAGGCACCTTTGCCATTTGTCTTTGGATAAAGTGTGTTTGGTGGGGGCACTGCTAGATCTGCACGAGGGCAGAGGCTGCAAGGAGAACTATTAGATCAGTGGTTCCCAAACTTTTCAGGCCACCACATTCTTGGTTCCATTAACCCGTCCCCAGTGCCTCCTACCCTATAGAAAGCAGGACCCACTACGGAAGAAAATAACACAATAAAACTTAAAAGAGTAACAATCAATTGCACCTTTATTTAAAATCCAGTTAAAACTATTTCAATTAATTAACTGATGAACTTGATTGATACCAGCTTTTTGAAGGCCGAGAGTCATTTACACCTCTAGTGCCCCTTGCCACCCCCACTGTCTCCTAGCACCCCCTTAGGTAATCCCACTGCCCCCAGGGGGTCATAGAGCATACCTTTACCTTTTTACCCTGGATCGTAGAATTGGAAGGGACCAGGAGAGTCATCCAGTCCAATCCCCTGCAATGCAGGAATCTTTTGCCCAACATGGAGTTTGAACCCACAACCCTGAGATTAAGTGTCTCATGCTCTACCGACTGGTACTGCCCACTTTGGGAACCACTGCATTAGATCCTGCAAGTACATGATAATGCTACTGCAGAATTGAGCCCCTGGATGACGTCCAATGCACTGCTAGCTCACTCTGCTCTGAAAGCTCATGGATTGGATCACCCGCCATTAAAGACTTGCAGAAATAAATGTGTGCTTCAGAATGTTTGTGTTGCTATTTTGGTTCCACAGTCTGAGCTGCAGAACAGGAGAAGGATTAATTTTATAACTCCAGTGTGTTGGTTGGAAATTCACGGGAAGAGATGTACCCCAACTGTCCTCATATACCAGGAACATTTGGTAGGGGTAGCCAATCTGGTGCTACTCTCTGGATGGTGTTGGATTCTAACTCCCATCATCCCCAGCCAGTGTGGACAATGGTCAGGATGATGGAAATTGTAGTCCAGTAACCTCAAACGTCTACCCCTTCCATCCCCTGCTGTGGTCCTAATGAAAATCGCCCTGCAAACCCTCACACCCCAGAAAAAGTTTCCATTGATATTATTTCTTAATGTAGATAGGCCCTCTTTTAGGAAAATGTTGAGAACTCCGATGGGGGCTTAGCACAAACTTCTCCTTCTCCTGCACTATTCGGTTGAGACGCCCTCCTGTATTAAAATATTTCCTAAGGCGGTGTTGTCCTGCACCTTGTCTGAGGACAAGGGACCATCCTGCAGGTTTCACCAAGGACCAAGGAGTGCTAATCAGGTGTCAGTTGTGTCTGTCCTTTGGCACTAATCACCAGAAAATTTTAATAGATAACATGCCAGAAGAGAATAGATATTCCATGAGGAAGCCTAAACTAGAGCCGGTCACATTCTCCAATCTAGTTTCTCCTGGTTTGGGGAGGGAGCAGGGTGCCCTTTGGATGTGAGCCATCTCCATCTTCCCCCGCCAACCCACTGAATCACCACAACACACATTTCACACAAGGATCTAGGAGTCTTGGTTGACCACAAACTTGACATGAGCCAACAGTGTGACGCGGCAGCTAAAAAAGCCAATGCAATTCTGGGCTGCATCAATAGGAGTATTGCATCTAGATCAAGGGAAGTAATAGTGCCACTGTATTCTGCTCTGGTCAGACCTCACCTGGAGTACTGTGTCCAGTTCTGGGCACCACAGTTCAAGAAGGACACTGACAAACTGGAACGTGTCCAGAGGAGGGCAACCAAAATGGTCAAAGGCCTGGAAACGATGCCTTATGAAGAACGGCTAAGGGAGCTGGGCATGTTTAGCCTGGAGAAGAGGAGGTTAAGGGGTGATATGATAGCCATGTTCAAATATATAAAAGGATGTCACATAGAGGAGGGAGAAAGGTTGTTTTCTGCTGCCCCAGAGAAGCGGACACGGAGCAATGGTTCCAAACTACAAGAAAAAAGATTCCACCTAAACATTAGGAAGAACTTCCTGACAGTAAGAGCTGTTCGACAGTGGAATTTGCTGCCAAGGTGTGTGGTGGAGTCTCCTTCTTTGGAGGTCTTTAAGCAGAGGCTTGACAACCATATGTCAGGAGTGCTCTGATGGTGTTTCCTGCTTGGCAGGGGGTTGGACTCGATGGCCCTTGTGGTCTCTTCCAACTCTATGATTCTATGATTCTTTTGGCCTTACTGACACCAGTGTTCCAGTTTCAGGCCAGGTGCCCCTCCCTCCTTGCAGCTGAGCAGGACTGTCCCATCCCCTGGCTCATCATCTCAAACTGCCCATGCTCCACCCATGTCCCCATACCCTGGAACTTGTCTGACTTTTCGATTTTTCGCCCTGCTTCTTCAGCAATACTTCATCCTCTTGATCATCACCGACGGCGTCATCAGTGACATGGACGAGACGCGGCATGCCGTTGTGCAAGCCTCCAAGCTGCCCATGTCCATCATCATCGTGGGAGTGGGGAACGCGGACTTCGCAGCCATGGAGTTCCTGGATGGAGACAGCCGCGTGGTCCGATCTTACACGGGAGAGGAGGCTGTGCGTGACATCGTCCAGTTTGTGCCCTTCCGGGAATTCCGTAGTGTGAGTGTGAAAGGCTTTGCCAGCCCTAAGTGCTATTCTTTTTATTTGTTACCCGCCCTTCACCATAAGCTGTGGACTTTGTGGGATGCTGGCTTAGGTTAACATTTGTTTCAGTCCAGAAAAGCTTGTCTTCTGTTCTTAAATCACCACTGAGACATACTGCTTGTCTTAGGGTCACTAAACGGATATATGAAGCTGCTTTCTGCTCAGTCAGACCAACGTTTTGGACTGCAACTCCCATATCGGTCAGGGTTGATGGGAATTGTGGTCCAAAACATCTGGAAGGCTGGCCTAACCCTACCAACTCCACTGACCACGACTCCGTGGTGGATGCCTTCAGGATACAGAAAACAGGCATAGTTATACGTTGCTTTGATATCGCGGCAGCGGCTGAATGTGTGAAGTGGCTTCAATGAAAAGCCTGAAACTGTATCTACTTACCGTATTTTTCGCTCTATAGGACGCACTTTTCCCCCTCAAAAAATTAAGGGGAAATGTGTGTGCGTCCTATGGAGCGAATGCAGGCTTCTTGGCTTCAGCGATAGCAACACGAAGCCCGCTCACTGTCTTGGCTTCTTTGCTCTTTGGGGGGGGGGGTAAGATTTTTTTCTTGATTCCCCCCCCCCAAAAAAAAAAGCTAGGCGTGCCTTTTGGTCCGGTGTGCCTTGTGGAGCGAAAAATACAGTATTTATTTTATTTCATGGTGGAGAAACTTGAACTGCACTGGCTTTCTTCTTTCAGGCACCGAAGGAAACCCTGGCCAAAGCTGTCCTGGCGGAGCTGCCGCAACAAGTGGTACAGTACTTCAAGCACCAGAACTTGCCGCCCATCAACTCAGAACCTGCCTAGGGCCCAGCCTACAAACTGTTCTTTGCCTGCATGTGCCCCAAACGTGTCAATGGCAGACGGTTGCATGTCTTATGTGGTTTCAAACAATTTGTACTTTTTGATTTAAGATGATTTAATTTAAGAGACGCAACAAAGAGCCCTGACCACCCCAAAAGTGCAACATGGGAAGCCACCAGGCCTGAGATTCCTGGGCCAAGGAAACTGTTGTCAATGCAGGACATTTTCCCTTCCCAGCCCTGAGAATCAACTTTTAAGTATTTGAATGTACTTTGTATGATTTTTTTTTGTGGAATGAGAGGAAAATTTTTACGCCCAGAACTTTCCAAGCCGTGAAGTTCTTGATATCCCATTGCCCAAAGAAATGTGGACAGTTCATGGATGTGTCATACTTCTCATGCTCAATGTTCATTTTTATACTGTGTACATGTTATATTTGTTATACTCAGGTTAATAAACAACCATGGACTCTTTGCAGCTTCATGAAACCCTGGTATGGTCGGTTTGGAGCTCTGCAACTCAGGTTTGACAGGTGAGACAGCAATAGGAACCTGTAGCCAGTGGCCTAGAACAGGGATGGCAAACTCGAGGACCATAACCTCTTGGCCAGTCCTTGTGTGTGTATGCTAGTGGCAAGTGTGGCCAGTATGTGCATAGCACACACAGGCATATACATACACACACTTAATTTTTTCAAACCTCCCTGCTTCCTGGAAGCAACTTCTGCTTCATCCCACACCATTCCTGGGCTTTGCTGCTTGCTTCCTCCTCCTCCACTTTCTCTCTGGCTCTACACCATTCTGCTCTCTGTCATTTTAAGTGGTATATAACAAAAATCCACAATATCCGAATCTCAAATTTGCCACAGCACAAGCTTCCCATATTATATAATCCTGTGTTTAGGCAGAATCTTCACTTTCTTAACTGCTCATAGCAACAGTGAGGAAAAAGTAGTGGGGAAAATAAAGTGTGATGGAGTCATGATTCTAAGCCCAAGCACACAGCATTGGCAGGTAGCAGCTTTTAATTCTATTCTCCATCATTTCCTTGAATGATGGCTTAGGTTCAAGTTGCTGACACCCTGCAGTATCCCATAAAATACATGCAATTTGCAGAAATTGAGTACAGTCAAGCTTCCAAGTTTGCTCAAGTGCTTTTGCCAACCTGGTGCCCTGGCTTACAGCTCCCAACACTGATGTGAGCTGTGGTTGAAAGCATATGGCGGGCACTAGGTTGGCAAAGGCTGCCCTGAAGATGCCCACACACATACTGCTTGACAAGGAATTTGGGCACCTGAGATACACCTGGCCAGGAGCCTGCACTGAAGAGAAAACAGCTAAGTAAGGCATAAGAAGTGAATAGAGATGGCAAGCTCCAAGGTAAAAATAATAATGCATTGAGGAGTTCTTTAATCAGATGCAACACTAAAACGTCGTTACAGTGTCATGACAATCCACATTACCATCTGCTCGATTTTGCACTCTCCCCACAACAAAACCAATACTTAAAAACTAAAGAGAGAGAGCCAGCCAACCCATATGTCAGCACCTGCCAGACAGCTACACCCTAAAAATGCTTCTTTGTAAAACCAACTTGGAACACACCCCCAGCAAACAACCTTTTCATTCATGGAATCTTTTTAAAAATACAAGGAATTTCCTGTCCTCATCTGTAAACCTCAGAAGCCTCAAGTCTTTTGTTGCTGTTGGTACAATGGATGCTTTTCTGGATATTGAAGATGTGTGTCTCCCCCAATCTGTACTCCCTTCCCAAACTGAACACAAGTCTTAGAGTGGAGAGAAGGACAGGGGATATGAAGAGAGACACGCACAAAGACTGATTCAGTACATTATTTTGGTATTCTCTGGAAAATAAGAGACAGGAGAACAGAAGTTGCAAGTCTAGGGGATGGTTGGGATGGAAACAGAGAAATGACGAGCATCCCTACCCATGCTTCTAAGGGGCTGGGGAGACACCTACAGCGGAGCATCAAAGAAGTTGCTTCCCCGAAACACGGAGGAGACGATCTTCCCGGTGGAGTTGATGGTCCCTTCGCTGTCCGAGCTGGACTCTGAGTCGCTGCTCCCAGAGTAGGCCCCAAGGCCCGGCAGGATCCCAATGCAGACGGCAGCCGAGGGACAGTGGAGGCCAGAGCCGCTCATGGAGCCGCTGCTCAGAGGAACACAGGGTGGCTTTTCTGGAAGAGAGCCGTGGAGGGGGGTTGGGAGAGGAAGATTGGAAAATAAAGCTGCCAATACAGATCTATGGAGCGACCACATTTGGAATACTGTGTATGGTATTGGTCTCCTCACCTCAAAAGGTTCAGAAAAGGGCAACCAAAACGACCACAGGGATGTAGAGATTCCACTATGGGGAAGGGCTTTTGGAACTTCTTAGATTAGAGGAAAGGTGAGTAAGAGGCGGCATGATAGAAGTTTATAAAGTTATGCATGGCATGGAAAGTGTGGCCAGAGGAAAGGTTTTCAGGACAGATTTTAAAAAGCACTTATTCACAGTGTATAGTTAAATTATGGCACTCACTTTCACAATGAAACTAACAGGAAGCAGAATAAACCGCCATGTGAATACAGCCTCGGTGAGCAAAGCTGATGCTGCTGGCCTTTCAGCTACAGATCTGCTTCATTACTTTCCTTCAGTTACCTTCAAACATTACAGACCAAGGACCCCCATCAGAACAGAAGAGCCCTGCTGGTCAGACCAAAGTCCCTGTTAATCCAACATCCTGTTCCCATAGCTACTACCCAGCTGTGGATGGGAAGCCAGCAAGCGGGACAGGGGTGCAGTTTCATTATCTTGCTTGTATTCCCCCACAACTGAGGTTCAGAGGGAAGTGAGTGTCCCAGATACTGGAGATGATTCCCAGCCATCATGACCAGTTGCCACTGAGAG
Organism: Podarcis cretensis; assembly: GCF_951804945.1. Lineage (NCBI taxonomy): Eukaryota > Metazoa > Chordata > Lepidosauria > Squamata > Lacertidae > Podarcis > Podarcis cretensis. The sequence goes on from NC_137177.1 coordinate 37,754,123, forward strand.
CCTTCTGAATTTGTCATAGCCCCATGAAGATATATGCCCTTTAACCCAAGCCCTCACAACATGGGGCTGAGCTTTCATTTACATACATATACATCTGCTACCCATGAGGTGTCCAGACACAATTCACTTGCGAGCCTGAACCTGTCAGCTTAAGACCATTGCTCTAGGACAGAGGTCACTGAATTATCAGCTCATGACATCACCATTGCTTTGAGAAGACAAGTGATATGCATTCCACAGTCAGAGATGGTAATGCTTACAAGCATCTGGTTGGCCACTGTGAGAATGGGATGCTGAACGGGATGGGCCACTGGCCTGATCCAGCAGGCTCGTCTTAGGTTCACTGCAATATCACTTTTCCCCAGGAAAGCCGCCTCATGGGTTTTGCCCAATATTCTGCAACAGGATGCATCCCTTCCTTCACTCCCCCCACAATTGACTGATCAGCTGTTCATGAAGGCAACATGACCAATGCACAGCAGGCGATACGAGGCCTAGCGTAACCCACCATGCAAACACACCTACCTGGAGTCTTGTCATGGTCAGGATCTGGATCGAGTTTCAGTCTTTTCACGCTGTTGGCACCTTCTGAACTGAAAGGAAACAATGCAAAGTCAAAAAAGAGGACTGGAACCACGGGGGGGGGGCACTGCAAGTTGTTCTGTAGGTCACTGAGTTACGATGGCAAAAAAGCACTAATATCATATTTACTCGAGTCTAATGCGCCACTGAATCTAAAGCACCACAATTTTCAAAACCCTGAAACCATTTGCTGGCAAATGTAAATGTGCCATAGAATCTTATGCACACCTTGATTTTCGCAATGTAAATTGGCCAAAAAAGGTGAGCATTGGATTCGAGTAAATACAGTAAATTTAAAAAATAACAATGGGCTTTACATCTCCTATTCAGATGGGAAAGCCTGGTATATTTCTGCCTGGGAGATTTTAAACTCTAGAATCTACCCCACTTCACACCCCACATTGCGATGGTCAATTTTAAGCCTCAAAAGGTTAGCTTGTTTACTTTCCATCAACAAGGGCCCTTCATTCATCTGGGAACTTACCTCCGATGTTTCACAGCTCCAGCCAACAGCTTTGCCTGTGAGAACTTGCTCTTGTTTTCTGCTGATTTCGCCGGCAGTTTCTTGTCTGCTTCCTTCTTCAGGTCGGCACTGACCCCCACCTTTGACAAAGTGCTGTGGACTCAAAGGTTAAGGATCAAGTGGAATCTGAGGACTGACGGGTGTGCAGGAAATCCAGAGCAGCCAAACTCGCCCTTACATTGGCGCCTGTAGTCCCAGTCCTGCCAGGCTGCAGGGGTACCAGTAACCCCAATACCTTAGAAGAGGCAGTGTGTGTACACTTATTAAAACCTGCACAAGAGGAGAAGGAAACCAATCTTTGTGGATTTGTTTTCCATCAGGACTCTAAACCTTTCCATCAGGAACACCAGTGAATTAAACATTTGAATTACTTGAGTAATTATTTACTCAAATAAAATCAGTTATCAAATGCATTAAGCACCAGTGGATTTTATAGTAATTGGCATCATTCAGCTGCCCAGATAAAAATCTAACCACCCCGTCACATTCCTGAAGCACCTTCCCCGCATTTACATAGGGCCACGCTAGATGTGACATCCAATGCATCCAATCCGAGTCCTACTCAGAGTAGACCCACTGAAGTTAATGGACTTTAAGAACTTGCACTTCCCAGTTTCAATGTTTACTCTGAGTAGAACTTTGTTGGATACAACTTTCCATTTAAAATGTATGCTTTTTAAAGTGCAGATAATAATCTCCCTCCAAACAAGCTAATGCTATCTATATTTTTTAAAATATGTATATTACTGGCTTTGTTGTTTTTTTGAGATGCTCAACAGTACTGCTAAAGGAAGCTCTCTGTCACCATCTGGTGGAGAGCCTCAAATACCAAACATGCCTCTTGAAATATTAGGTGAGTGGGTGGGTGAGCAAACCCCACCCTATTCCAACAGGGCTTGGGGTGAAATTCACACCATTCAAGCACAGAATGAGTCACTCTGACCAACTTTACCCATTAAAGAACTCAGTAAAAGTTACAAACTGGTAGTTCATGCTTAGCAGCACACAATTTGAAAGGTTCAATTTCCAGCATCTCCAGGTGGGGCTGGGGAAGGACCCGCAGCTGAGGCCTTGGAAAGCCCCTGTCTGCCAGTGTGGGGAATACTGAGCTAGGTGGGTCACTGGCTTCACTCCGCGTAAGGCAGTGCAGTCAACATTTGAGTTTCTGAGATGGTTCCCAGGTCAAGACCAGAGAAGCTCAGTGAAGAAACTGATGGGTTCAAATGTGGAGGGGAGTGCTGGGAAAGATATGGAAGAAAGGGGTGGTGTGAGGGAAGACTCTGGAGCAGAGCCTGGGGAAAGTACTATGGACAGGGCAACACACAGATCAGCAAGGCCTAGAGCCTCCCAGGCTATCAGCCCAAGCCAGCACAGCCAGTGGCAAGGGATGATGGGAGTTGTAGTCCCTAGCCCCTGGAGGCTGCCCACCCCTGATATCCACACTTAGAAGAATCGGCCCAGCTACCAGAGCCACAAGAGCTTCAAGCCCAGATGAAATATTCTGTTCCAAAAGTCTACAAATCTGGTCACCAGCAATGCTTACCCATTCCCTGGATGCCAAGCACAAAAAGATTTCTTTCTGATCTGTGAATAAACTCACAAAAGGGATGTGGAGGGGTCAGGTGACCCCAAATAATGGTAGACCACCAAAACAAATGTTGGGGGGGCCCTGGTGCTAGTCACCAACCTGTTGCCACATCTCCAAGAGTCCTCTTGTTTTCATTCACAGCCAGATCAAATTATTGAAGTTTAACACATCCTGAATAACAAACCCACAAGCTCCGTTCTCAAATTCATCCATAGCAAAGCGAGAATACAGCTCTAGTAAAAAAAAAAATGAAATGGGCTTTGGAAATTAAGCTCCAGCTCTTCAGATCGCCACGACACCCCAAACTGCACCTGAGTGCTAAACAAGCCACCTGCCCCTTCTTACTTCCAACTTTACAATAGGAAGTGCTTCAATGCAAAGGATATTCTGTACTCATTCAGCTCTTTGAGATCCTCTTCTCGCCGCTGCTTCTCTATTAGCGCTTGCTGCCGAGAAACCTCATCGAGGAACTTGGTCTCCTCTTCGTCTAGGCCTCTGACCATGTTTTCTGAAAGAGGAGGCGACAGGAGAACAGACTTGAATAAGCCATTTAGCTGCAAAGCCAGCACCATCTTGCCCTTCCTCTGCAGCATGTTCCTATTCTGATCCACATGACACTGCAGTGCTTTAACAGGAGGTCTTTCTGCCCCAAACTCTGGAGCTGGGAACACATGATCTCTTATAGCCTCTAGAGACAAGTGCAGAGATAGGCAGCCATGCTAGCAATGGCTCAGCTATGTTACGGGAACCAGGATTTCCCCTCTTCTGCCAGTACTTTGGCAGACAGGCTCCTGTTCCTTCTCCTTGTCCCCCAGAAATTGTCATGTTCTCAGAATTCTTCAAGGAGCTCAGAGATATAGGGGCCTGCTTTGCTCAGGACAGGATTTTCACAAAAAGTACTGAAGCCGTTCAGTGCGGCTCCCCTGTGTCAGGATTCACAAAGATGCTTACTGGAACTTACTGAACTTGAACTGCTCCTCAAACTCCTGCTGCTTCTTGTCCTTCTGCTCCTGGAGCCTTTCGTAGAGCGAGCGGGGGTCGTACACCTCCTCGGGGCATTCTGGGAGATGGAGAAGAAAGAAGCTGTACAGGTGGCCACTATGAAATAAAACTTGCTCCCAGTACAGTCTCTGACAGCCTTGCCAATAATCGCAGAGACATTCCAGGTCTACTAGCCTTGATGCTACCTGCTAGCCGCTTTTGGACTAAAAGGAAACGAGAAGCAACTTCTGTGAAGATCCATTTGATCGTCACCTGAAAGGGATTCTGACTATAGGCAATAGGCAAGTGGCTCTTTACAAGCCAGGTTTATCAGACTTTGCTGATAGTTTCATCAACAGTTTATTTGTTTGACTCTCATGGTAAGCCATGCTCAAGGTGGCTCCAACTTCAGAAAAATTTATACAATAAAATACAGCAAAGTAACTCACAAACAATTACAAGACATAACAAAATTTCTGTAATCATACAAATAAGGGTAAGGAAAACATCGTATAAATATGAATGCAGATTAAACAACACATTCATAGCAAGGCCAACAATATAAATACAAAAGCTTAACCCAAAAGGGAGTAACAATAATGTATCTTCTCCAAATCAAAATGTTGCCCCAAGAACAAATACTCAACAAGAACTTGCCCTGATGAACTTTTCCTGAATCACAGGGGGAGCAAAATGCAGCCACTTCTCCATCCTTTATGCTCTGCTGTTTTCAAGAGATTGCTTTGTGCAAGGCTGCCCCTCTCAGCATATCCAACCGATTTTGCCTCCTTATTAGCACAGAAGCCTAGGAAGCTATCAGACCATTGGCCCATCAGCTCAGTATTGTCAACACTGACTGGCTGTTGCTCTCCAGGATTTCAAGAAGGGGCTGTTGTGAGTCCTATGTGGAAATGCCTCTAGAAGTTGAACCAGGGACCTTCTGCTTGTGAAATAGATGCTCTAACCACAGAACCTCCAAAACATTGCTCCCTAACACCCCAGCAAGCTGCTGCAGTAACGTGACTGTGAAGCTGAACAGCAGAGCAAGAACCCTGGATTAAAATCTCACATCTGCTATGAACTCACTTGGTGGCTTTAGGCTATGGAAGCTTAAACAAAAAGCAGCCAGGAAGGGGCATATACTGGAGGTGGGACCCACCACCACCTAAACCCACCACCACCTAACACCACTCCCCCTTCCTTCCCTGCAATCTCAGTGAAGGTCCGTCTCATATTGCTACAACACTTTTCCTCAAATTAAATCGCAGTGTCCAAGATTGCCATTGGAATGAGGGAGTGGGAAAGTAAACCCAACCACCCCTCCCTGATACTACCCATCTGATTGGTGGAGAAGAGAGGGCAGCCGTGCTACTTCCACCACTCCCCATTGCTCTAATGCTCCTGCCAATCAGGAATGCAACAGATCTCTTCAGCCAAAGGAGGAGGGGAGGAACTTGGAGAAGGGGGTCAGGCTAGATGGAAAGGCAACCTATGGCTCCCTATCCCTGCTTCAGGCAAATGGCTCTTAACCAGTTTCAATGTCCCATTCCACCACCCCCGCTGCATTAATAAAATAGTGCTGACCTGCTTCACAGAGCTGTTCCTTTAATATTTACATAACAAAATATTAAATGCTTCAAAAATTGCAACACATTCCTCATCATTACTGTGCTAAAAAGTAACAACTGAGTGTTTGAATCATGCCTAAACAGTCTTTAGTCTCTGTTTGATCCTACTCTGTCCCACTAAGTCCTTAGAAGCTCTTGCAATTTGTTTTTGTACAAGCTTCAGGTGACAGACTCCGCTAACCCAGAAATAGTACCTCGTGTTAACAATTTTGCTTCAGGATGAGAACAGAAAAGTGTGGTGGCGGCGCGCCAGGCCCCATTAGCTAAAGTTGTACCTCAGGTTAAGAACAGTTTCAGGTTAAGAATGAAACTCCAGAATGAATTAAGTTCTTAACCCAAGGTACAGGGGTACCTTGCTTCTCAAACTTAATCCGTTCCAGAAGTCCATTCAAAAACCAAGGCACACTTTCCCATAGAAAGTAATGCAAAATGGATTAATCCATTCCAGACTTTTAAAAACAACCCCTAAAACAGCAATTTAACATGAATTTTACTATCTAACAAGACCATTGATCCATATAATGAAAGCAATAAACAATGTACTACAGTCACACAATCAATCAATTAGTAGTTGAACTGGGTTTCACACAGTCCCAAAAACAAAACAAAAAAGTCCCAAAAACAAAAACGCAAAATAGCAAAAACAGGCAGACCTCAGCGTAACACTCAAAGTGGAAGTGTGGCATTCAAATCAGAAGCGTAACACTCAAAACAGAGCACGTTTGGCTTCCGAAAAAGGTTTGCAAACCAGAACACTTACTTCCAGGTTTGCAGTGTTTGGGTTCCAAGTTGTTTAAGTACCAAGGCGTTTGAGAACCAAGGTACCACTGTACTACAGACTGTTGAAAAAGGTCTGTCTCCCAGAAGCCAAGGATGTTCGGGCCCCATTTCACTAGAGGTAAAATATCCTACGGCAACAGATAAGCTACCTGTGGCTAGATAGGAAAAAGTGAATACAGTGGTGCCCCGCAAGACGAATGCCTCGCTAAACGAAAAACCCGCAAGACGAAAGGGTTTTCCGATTTTTTAGCGGCTTCGCAAGACGAATTTCCCTATGGGCTTGCTTCGCAAGACGAAAGCCCATAGGGAAATCTCCGGGGACAGCGGGGAAGCGCAGCACCTGTCCTGAAGGCTTGCGGTGGGAGGTCCGGGAACAGAGGAGAAGGCGCGCAGCGATTCTCCTCTGTTCCCGGGGCTTGCGGTGGGAGGAGGGTTTTTCCTCCCCACCGCCAACCTTCAGAACAGCCTTCTGAATGTTGGCGGTGGGGAGGAAAGCCCTCCTCCCACCACAAGCCTTCAGGACAGGTCCGGGAAAAGAGGAGAAGGCGCGCAGCGATTCTCCTCTGTTCCCGGGGCTTGCGGTGGGAGGAAGGTTTCCTCCCCACCGCCAACATTCAGAAGGCTGTTCTGAAGGCTGGTGGTGGGAAGAAAAGCCCTTCTCCCGCCTCCAGCCGAGTTCCCCGCAGGGCTCCCCAAGCTGTGAATGTCTGCCCCGCGCGAGGGGCGCTCTGCTTAAGAGCGCCCCTCGTGCGGGGCAGCAGGCTGCTATCCGCAGCCTAGGCAGCCCTGCAGGAACTCTTCTGAAGGCTGGCGGCGGGAGAAGGGCTTTTCTTCCCACCGCCAGCCTTCAGAAGGCTGTTCTGAAGGCTGGCGGTGGGGAGAAAAGTCCTTCTCCCCCCGCCAGCCTTCAGAAGAGGTCCGGGGACAGACTGTCCCCGGATCTGGTCTGAAGGCGGTCTCCCTAGGAACGCATTAATTGATTTTCAATGCATTCCTATGGGAAACCGTGCTTCACAAGACGAAAAACTCGCAAGAAGAAAAAACTTGCGGAACGAATTAATTTCGTCTTGCGAGGCACCACTGTATGGATAACTTCCAACAATCTCTCATGTGGAGGAGTTTCAGGTAGAGCAGGCTTTGAGGGATTGATCGGTATTGTAACGGTAGTCTGAGCTCTCCTACTACCTCTCTCTTCAGCAATTCCCCAATCAACAGTCAAATACCTTCAGGGTCTTCAGGTTTCCGAACCTTCTCCCATTCTTCCTGCCTTCGCTTGCGCCGTTCTTCTATCTCCGCTTCAGACACAAACCTTTTGTTAATCACGAGGTCGGCACTACCTTCTCCTCCATCCATTGTGGAGCAGCCTGTGCAGAGAAGAGAGTTAGGAGCAGGACAGTGTCTATTCCCTACATATAGAGACACACTGAACTCTCTGGCATAGAACTGGCCATGCAGTGCACTGCCATGCAAATAATTCTTAACCCAATCCACGCATATAGGAAACCAGTTTTCAGGTAGAAGGCTAGGCTAGATCTCCTTGACACACAGTTTTCTAGAGGGAGGTACATTTCACACAGAAGTATTCAGTAAGGTAAATTCCCAACCTGCAATGGTGCAGTCTAAATACACTGTGTGTAGACCATCTCAGTGAGAAATAAATTAGAGTCAGAAGCATGCCTACAATATCCCTGCCTACATCTACTATGCTGTACCACCGCTAATTCCCCCTACCTCAGAAGACCAGAGGCAAAGCACAATGAATTGCAGGAAGGAGGCAGTTTATGCCCTATAGCAAGCACTAAAGTGGTACTGTCTCCTACTTGGACTTGACATGTGGAGCATTTGCCACAAATGGATTGTGGAAGAAGTGACCCCACAATGCTGCTAAGTTTCCAGACATCTGCTGCCTTTAATAGATATGGAAAAGAGAATGTGTCCTGGGGGAAGTTTTGTAGAGTACCTGATAGATTCCCTCTCTGTTCTATGGACTGAAATGTTAAATTCAGTCTCCCACTTTCCCCATTAATCAGAAACAGGAGTTCCTTCTTAACAGAAAAGTCAGGGCTATCACCTGTAAAATTCCACCATTTGCTGTACACAGCAACAAAACAGGACGACATGTTTGTCAAAAACAGATATCATTTAGTCTCTTACAGGGTCTGCATAGTAGCCATCTCCATGCCATTTTTTTTATGCATATTATATGAATTGCATTAAAAAGCCTTGCAATATAAGACTAAAGTCATATCTAGTCCAGCATCCCATCGTCCACAATGGCCAACACGACGATGGCCTCTGGAAAGTCAATAAGCAGGATATTGGAACAAATGCTATCTCCTGCTGTTGCTCCCCAGTAACCGTTGAGAGACACACCCATCACAAATCTTGGCAGCAGTATATAGTCATGACTTGTTGTTATTGACAAACCTCATGTTTTCTACTGAATTGTCTAATCCCCTTTTTAAAAAGTGGCCTTCACCTCTCACTTTCATGAGTAGCAATAGAATTTTATTCTCCATTATGCAAAAATGGAAGCTGAGCTAAATTACACATATATTGAACAAAACAGCACTGCTTACATCATTTATTTTTCAGTGCAGAATTTATTTTATCTTACATAGACCTTGGAGTTTCAGCAATGGATCTGCAGGTGTTGCACACAGGATAAAACAGCTTTGTAATGAAAGGAAGAAGCTGAGCCAGCATGCAGTTTTTAATGTCAGGATGCAGCTGCTCTGAGCAAGCAGGTGACTCCAATCATGAATTAAGTCAACCAGTGCTTGCACCTGAGAAAAGGCTGGCCTATTGTCTCCTTACAGATCCCTCAGCTAGAATACCTCTCATCAATGTGAATTATTTCATTCAGATTCCTTCACACTTAAAAAGGTTCCTCCAGTTAGAAAAAAAAGACTGCAATGAGTGCAATTACTTGCCCCCTTACCGTTTACAACCTGAGGAAGGTACAGATGTCACAACCGTTCCCTCTTAAACAAACAAGGTGCCTCACATATATAACACTCCTTGCTTGCAAGCTTTAAAAACCTTTTTATATCAATCTGCTTTTAACTGAAATTAGAAGCTGGATTTTAAACTACTCCCCATCTGAAATAGTAATATGACTTTTTACAGGAGTGCAAAAGGCTTTAAAGTTAAATCCTGTTTTTAAGTTGAAAATAACTGCAGATGTTGCTTCTTAAATGCATATCCCATTAACTAGAGGCCACCTTGAGAAAACTTATTTTTAAAGAAATTTTATATATTGCTTTAAATAAATTTTTAAAGTACGGTCGTAGCTTTAATAAACAATGGCATTGCTATCAACAGCATTTCATCGGTATTATATCAATAATATTCATCCTCATTGTGTGGGTCCAGACATTCGATTTTAAGAAAACTGTAAGGACGAGGGTCCATCCATAAGTTGCTTTTAAATTGTGTTTTAACGCTGTAACCCGCCTTGTGGCCTAAGGGTGAGTGGCGGGCAATAAATAAATAACAGCACTACTACTATTACTACTACTAGGATAGAATATCTTGTTAATAACTTATTTTAATTATCATTCATTATTAATAAATAATTTCGCTATTCCAGTTACCATCCCCGCACTCCCCCCAGTCTCAACGGCCTCCTAGAGCCGGAGGGCGGCCCGCGACACCCACCTCTCCGCCATGGACCCCTCCAGCGGGGCCTTCCTTCCTCTTCCTCCCGAGCCCACCTTTGTGGACGGAGTCCCGGCCGCACCAATGACAGCCCCGCCCCCTTTACCCCCACGGTCTCCCCGCCTCTTCCGCCTCCGAGTCACCCAATCGGACGCCGCGTTCCTTTTCCTCACCCATCGATCCAGCCAACCGAGGCTTCCGTCGCAAACAAACCAGCGAGTCCTGAAAGCGGCGACTGCGACTGGGTTGGTTAAAAAAATAATAGGGGTGGGAAGGGACAGGCGGGCGCTTAGGATTGGCCAGTCTCCCTTCCGAGCGGCGTGGGCGGAGCTTCGCTTCTAGCAATTTGAGAATGGGCCGCGTGAGTGGAAAGCGACGAAGAGGAGGGGGCGTGGCTAGTTGCCTTGGGGATACGGAGCGAGGAGCGGCGGCGGCCTGGCGGGGAGGTGGGCGGAGCCGCGGCGCGCTCGCTCACGGAACGGGGAGGGTCCGCGGAGGCCTCTTGCTCCGCCGCCGCCGCCGCTGCCGCCGCCTTTCCTTCCCGCCGCTGGCTGAGGAGAAATAGGCGCGCGGTGGCACAAAGAGGCCGCCCCGCCACTGCCCGCCGCCAGCACGGCGCTTCTTCTCTGGCCTTGACGGGCTGAATGGAAGGCGGCAGCCAGCGTGGAGCGGCTGAGGTGAGTTGAGAGGAGGGGCGCCTGGCGGGGCAGGAGAGGCAGGGGAGGGGGCCGGGGGAGGAAGTGGAGGGGCGGGGGGAGGGCAGGGCCTGATCCTGATCTTGAAGTAGGAGCGAAGAAAGGGCCCTGCGGGTGGATGGGCGAGTGGGGAGAAGCCCAGCGCACAGGGGGATGATAAATTCTCTTAATTTTTAATAGTGTCTTAACGCTGTAACCCGCCCCAAGCTTTAATTCATTAATTGTGACAATGATGAAAGTCCTGGCAGTGGGGCTGAGGGTGGGAAGGAGCCTGCATGTGTACAATGCCTTTGTGCGTGTGTGATCTATTCAATCTCTCTCTCTCTCTCTATGATAAGAAATGTGCATAACTGATCCACACATATGTACGTATGCATATACATATATACACAGGTGATAGTGACACAAGTGTGTGTATACATATACATATGCATGGTCTTACATCATTTTAGTATCTAATACATGGCTTGCATTATGGGTGGCTAGCCCTCAGATTGGGGGCCTGATCTGCTCTCCCCACCACCACCACACTCAGCAGTTTTTTCTCTCCCTTCCCTCCCCACAAGATTTTGCTAATTTGGGTGGTGACAGCAAAAAGAAAATTGGAACTAAAGTAGATGCAGCACTAAAGTTGGTTGAGCCTGGTGTGCCTGCAAGTCCTCAGAGTTTTCCTTAGATGTCAGATTGATGGGTGTAGAAATGGACAGTTGTTTGGTATGGATTACCTGAGGTGTGGCTGTGTGTGTGAAGAGTGCACACACTTAAAAGAGTGTGGGGTGGCCACACCCACCACTGCCATGCAGCCCTCAGAGGGTTGGCCGAGGGTGAATGTGGCCCTCAGTCCAAGAAAGTTGAGCCACATCTGACTTCCATGATAACCCACATGCATGCAATTAATACACAGTATTGTTGTTATTGCTTACATTAGCATAACAGCTTTCTGAAGGGTAGTGGTGTTGGACCGTTGCAGAAAGAAAAGAGCCTTGTGGTACCTTTAAAGACTAACAAATAGTGTTGCTGCAGCACAGTGCTACCCTCTAAGGTGTCATTTGCGATGATAACGGTAATCATAATTATGTCATTAATAACAGTGACGAAAGCTACTCTTTTAAGTGCAGCTCTTCAGGGCACTTTGCATGCATTTCTCTCAGTAGGCAGGTAGCATTTGACAGCTCAGAGACCTCCAGGATAGCAGCCCAGAAGGTTAGAAATGCTGGCATTGACACAGCTGTTATTTAACAGCACCCAGATAAATGTTTTGAGGGAGGGCGAGTCCCCTTTCAAAGAATGCATTGAAATTTGGTCTTTGGGGGGCAGGGTATAACACACAGGGTAAAATATCTCTTACAAATATACTCCCTTCTGTTAAATATGGCTTTCTATTGCATACACATTCATACTCTTTATCCTAGCACATTTACCTGGGTTCTGCTTCATAGTAGCAGTGTTAATACTAGCATTTCTTGCCTCTGGGTTGCTGTGGTATAGGATTGTGAGCTGCCCAGTTTCCTCCTTGTGAAGGACTGCCTACTTTGCTTTGCTAAGAAAAAATTATGTGAAGTGGTTTGAATGCTCTAAAGCATTAAAGTAGCAGCATTGTAATGATGTAGCTATGGACATTGGTGCTGCTTATTTAGGCAATGATAATGGTCTTTGTCCTTTTTGTGCCTGAGGTTTAAGAAACCAGAATCTTTGAATGTGTAGTATCTGCCATGGGAGGGTATGAAGCAATGTCTTCCAGCACGATGTAGCTGCGGCTTACCCTTTGCTAGTTCAGCACACCTGCTTACTTCTCCTTTCATGCATGTGGAAGAAGCAAACCATGAACCCAGGCTGCATGGTTTGTTTCACTCACAGCAAATCGCCATCTGTAGCCAAGGTTTGTTCTTGGCTTGCTTGGTATGTTTTGTTGGAGCAAAGTAAATCACAGTGATAACTGTTTTTTTATGTAATACTAAACCAGGGATCATGGTATAGTTCCTCTGCATGCTGGCAGGAAGAAGATAAACAACATTCCACATGGACCTGCTCTTTATTATGGTCGGTGAGCTGGGCCAAGCTTAAATCTGTGGTGATTACAATTTTCTTCTCAGTTTCTTCCTCCAGTATGAAACAATACTAAGCTCACTTTCACCACTCCTCTGTCCTAGTGATAGGTGCAGCTAAATGAGTGAGGCTGATTGTTGCTCCTCAAGGAATAACTACTCCGGCGACTTTTCTGTTGCCAAACATAATAGTGTGTTGAGTACGGAGGGGGAAATAGCTTGACTTTTACTAGCCCTTAACCCTCTTTGCTAATATTGATTTGTTTGTTTGTTCACTTGCTGAGCTGTATTTTTAAAGTTTTAATTATGGTTTTAAATTTGTTGCATTCTTTTGGAAGTGCTTTAAAATAGAGGGTTTTGTTTGTAATCATGTTGAATGGTGACTTTAAATTTGAATGAATGAATACATGGATTGGTAACATAGTGTGTAACAAGGATGGGAGAGTATGTGGTCCTCCAACCATTTGCCTTGCTGGCTAGAGCTGATGGGTGTTGGCAGCCACCATAATCTGGAGGGCCACAGGTTCCCTATCCCTGCTATATAATCTTGAATACGTCTTGTCTAGAAATGAGATTTCCTTAGAGTTTAAAATAGTAGGTTGGAGACCTGGGGATGTACTGGCGATGAGTAAGAGATTCCTGGGGACTAGGGCAAACTTGAAATGAAATGAGGAATGGCATATGAGAAAGCCTGAGGACAAGAATCTTCCTGTGGAGATAAGATGGTACTGGTAAGCTATGTGGAGGTTGTCTGCTAAAATAGGGATGAGGGAGGACGACAGGCACTTCAGGTTGGAGTGAGTGTTCTGCTGTGTGATGAGCCAGGCAGTTTCTAGGGGAGACTAGCAGCTGATTTCCTCTTGCTTTTAAGATTAGTAATTCCCAAATTGTATGTGTTCTTTCATAATTATAGAAACCTTTTTGAGAGCCCAGAGTGCCCGCCCACAGAAGGCAGTCTGCATGATCCATTGAAGGGAGGCCTCTGGCTTTCTTTTTTCCACCTTCTATGGAGGTGGGTAATTCTGCCTTGTCTTTGTTTGGATCATTCAGCCATTTCTGACGCTACAGAATTATCTACCTCCAAGGATTGCAGGAAGAGGTTGCCTGTTGCATCCCTCCACCAGTCAGTGCCCTGGGTTTTCCGCCTGACAAAAAGCAAGCCCAGAGGCACAATTCTTGCAGGAATATGCTGGGCTACAGGTAGTGTAATTCTTACTCTTGCACGCTCTAAACTTTTTGAAGTTTGACGAAGTGCGTTTCTTCATTTTAAACTCAGTAAAAAAATGTACTTCTATCATCAAGAGTTTAGAAATTCATACTTTAGATGCGCAAGGCTATTTCTGAGGGAGATTAGTGGCTGGCTGCCTAGATGGTAGGGGCAGAACTGTGTTCTGCTCCCACATTTTATGAGACGGAAGACATGCTGCTCAGAGTTTTGAATGGTGCCTCACTCTGCACATGATGCTAAGCTTCATGCTAAACCATGGCTTTACATCAATGCATGGGTTCCCAGGGTGCTCTGCCTCTAGTGCTACTGTGAGCTAAGCCATGTTTTGGCTTGGCAAGTCATCTGAACTGGGATGGTGGTTTGTCTTATTCCAAACAAAATAGTTGAGTGAGATTTGTTCTTAGTTTATCTAGAGCCTGCCTTCTGCCCCTCACGTTGGGTGTCCTGTTCCTTGTACGCAGGAACCCCCTCATTCAAGTGTGATGTGTGAACAGACTATGCAGAGAGACACTGCATCCTTCCTCATGGATTCTTCAACTATTCACATCCTTGCTCCAAACACACTTTTCACCTATAGTGATATATCATGGGAAAACATCATCTTTGTTAATTAGTCTGAGGGATGCTCTCTGCTGATGGTTATGAATAAAGTGGGGTGGGGTTGGTAGTACAGTGGGGAGAGTCCAGGATATAGGCGCAAATGAGCAATATTTGTATAAATAAGGTTTCCAGTCTGTATGCTCTTGAGTCACAGGAACAACTTTTTAGTCATGCCTGCTAGTTTGTGTGACTAAATCCAACACACAGTTTGGTTTGGTTATTTGACCAAGAATTTTTGTACAGTACTGTGGGGCAGAAGCGTTAGGGCTTCCCCTGCCATTACTTGAATAAATAAGAACTTAACAATTGCTCAGACAGAAGCATTTTTGCCATAGGGACTGGGTGGTCCATTGGCGTGGGCACAATTGATCAGTATGCAAATAGATTCGTAACCCATGACGCTCACACTGTGTAGTTGGTTTTGTAGCCTGTGGAGCTACTACACCTTAAATGAATAGGGGGAAGGGTAGGAAATCCATCTTCCTGCCCCAACCAGGATTAGCATTGAACAAAGCTGTAGTGGTGAAGCTTGGCCTCCTTGGCTGCTGCCTGTACCTCGTGAGTCTAGCCTTTGCCCAAGTGAGTCAGTCACTTGGCTAGAACCTCTCGCTTACATTGAGGAGGCTATCACCTGAACTCTCTTTCCTGGTCTGTTTCAGCTCCTAGCAGTTGGTGCAGTGCAGGAGATTGTGTGCTCTACCCCTTTGTATCAGCTGCCGACATTGAGGATAAGTAAGGTAACTTATTTTTCACCAATGCATCGCTTCTTTCTAGTCAACTTTCCAGCACCATTCAGATACATAGAAGGGTGTGGTGACCCATAACAGACCAGTGCTTGGAGGCTAGATGTGGACCAGTAAATTGAAGGTGAATCCTGAGACGACAAAGATGTTGTGTGTTCTGAATTGCTGAGTCTAGGAGGTTGGAGATTATCTGTTCTGGATGCGGCTGCACTCCCCTGGAAGTAGCCGATTCATAGCTTGACGGTGCTCCTAGATCCACTACTGCCCCTGGAGGTTTAGGAAGCCTTGGTGACCTGAAGTGCCTTTTTTTCCAGCTATGGCCCCTTTTGGAGAGAGACGACCAGTGTACTCTACGCCCTGATACTGTTCAGACTGGACTATTGCATTGTGCTCTGTGTGTGGAATCCCTTGAAGACTATTTGCAATACTTCCACTGGTCAGAAATGCAGGTCCAGAAGAGGGCTCTCTCTGTGGCAGGCCCTAAATTATGGAGTTTCCTCCCTGCAGAAATGTGTCTGGAATATTTATTGTACAGGTGAAGATTCACCTCTTAAACCAAAGTTTTAATTCTGCTTTGTGGGACCCACCTCTTTTGTTGAATTTATATCATTCTGCCCTGTTTTTTAAAAAATGGTTTTACTAGTTTTATAATTATAGCAATTTTATCCATTTTTATAATTGTATATTACCAGTATATTGTTTTAACTCTCCCTGAGACCTTATGGTGAAGACTAGGTAAGAAATTAAATCAATCAATTAATTAATTTCCCCACCTTTTCTTAAAAGTATGTCATATGATTGTGAACCAAACTTGAGAATTGGCTTCCATAGGAGATTTAATGAAATTATAATCTTCTAAACCTTTTAGCTCAGTTTCATGTTAATGTGTGCCTGGTAATGTGGAATGATTTGCATAAGAAAATTTTCTAATGCCCTAGACTAGAGATTGTAACTCTCTTGCTTATTTGACTTCATTTAGAAAACAAAGTTGAAGAAATAGCCAAGCTTTCTTTGCATTGTGTTTGCTGTACTTGTACTTCCCACTTCCAAGCCAAGCACTGCAGAAATATTTCTCCGTTTAAGAAACACCTCTGCAGTTATGACCTACACGTCAGCAAATCCTAAGTTTGGATTGTGGATAAAACTGATGTCAATCATACATGAAAAATGATTTGCAATGTTTGCTTACCATATGTGCCCCATTTCTAGGAAGTAGGATTTGAAGAGAGTAACCCCAAATATAATCTAAGATTTAGACTGCACCATTCTTGGTCATAAAGCAAATGAATAGTTGTTTTGTTAGTATGGCTAATTTTTGTTTTAAATGGAGGGTCTGGGGAAGCTTGTACATGGGGACCATTGATTCTCCAAAACAGAAACTTCTCAGGTGCCAATTGCAAATTTACACTTAGAAAACCAAAAATAAGGTTCTTATAATTGCATATTACTGTTTGGTTTTTAAACAGTAATTTTTACACTTCAGAAAATTGCCAAGCTCTTTCTGATTCAGGCAAGTTTAATAACAGAATGCGAAAAAATTTCTGGCATAGTATGATAGGGAGGTTTAACCAGACCCAAAATCCAGTTTGCACATGGGCATTCTTGTTTTCTTTGCAGAAACAGTCAAGCCACATTTTCTCTCTTTGAAATGCAAACAGTATCTCTGTGTTAACTTTTTGTGAGTTGATTCTCTTAGAGCTGTGGGTTTTATGTATTTACGATGGGTGAGGGGAAAATCCAGCTATTACTGAGTTAAGACTGGAAACTGAAAGGTTGAAGTCATCCCTGTATTCAACTTTGGCTTCTTGGCAAGAATTCAGAGTGGGCAGGGTTTTTCCACAATGAGGTGATTATGGTTGAGTGTAAGGAAACACTTGAGGCTGTGAATCATTGATTCCTTCCCTCCTTACTCTAGAGGCGCCTGCGCTCAAAACCATTTCCAGCCAAGTTCTTAGCTGACCACTTCTGCTGAGTTGTTTGGACCAGGAAAATTTGGTGGGATGATCATATAGATGTCGTACGTTACATTGGATAACATGTTAAAATTACGAGCGTGGATGTCTTTTTATTGGAGACCTTCCCATAGAAATAGTGCCTGTGGAGCAAGCCTGTTCAGCTTTTTGTTTCAGGCAGTGCACAAGGGGAAATGTGCATTCTACAGTTAGAATTGTTCAGTAAATTAAGGAACCAAATTTGCATGCTTCATATTCTGTTGCAAGTGGTATACCCCTGTGTTTGCAGAAGCTAGATTTATGCACTTTTTAATATTACGAATTGGAATATAGGGGGAGGAGACCAGCTTTTTTCACAAAGGGTGGCAGTTCATTCCTAGAGTTTCTGAGAAATTAAGTATTGTGTAGAAAAATCAAGTAGTAGGCATTCTCTGTGTGTGTGTGTGTGTGTTGTGTGTACGCGCTAAGAAAAGGAGAGTATCAGGTGTCAAAAGGTATTCATTTCTAGTGTGCCTAGAGCCCACAAAAATAGAACTCTTGCTGGAAGAATTTGTGTCTGATGCAATCAGTTGGCAAACATGTTGCTAAAAATACATGTACTGTAGTAGTTAACAGAGAGCAGCTGAAAGAGGCTGGTATTTGGGAGTCCTCGTGCTGCTTCCTTGATTCACTGAACTAGCAGTAGCCAAGTCTAGTTTTCATCAGTACTGTATTAGCACTTCCCAATGTGTGTGTTCCAAAAGCGTGCTGGCTATTTGAAGGGAGTTCTTGAACTGTCTGACAGGCAGACCACGCAAGGCCTGCTGATAGTAGGGCCAAAAACCCTTGCTTGGAAGTTGTTGTTTTTCTAAGTTGTATTGTGCAATGCTTTCCAGACCTGTGAATGATACCCTTGGTTCCCAATGCATTTCTTGGCCACTAACACACTGGTTTGTGCATACAGCAAGTTACTGCAACTTTGTAGGGCTGTGAATTTTATTGGATGGTGGTTTGGAAATTATTTGTTTGAGCAAAATTAAAGCTGCTATATTTCAAAATTTCATAAATATATAGTACAGCACAATTTTATGTGGTAAGTTATACATAATGGGTTGTATCCATCATAGCACTACATGAACAAAATGCATTGGATGGACGGTGTTTAACTACCTTGTCTCATCAGTGCAAGGATTTCTGCTTGCGCAACAGAACATTATGCCCCCCTCCTTCCACTATGTGTCACCTAAGTCTGTTCTAGGGTTTCCCCTAACACTCCTGAGCAGATTTGGCAAAGGCACAGAGCACACGAGGGGGAGGAGGCGGGGAAGTCATGTTATGCAAACAGAAATCCTTGTGGTAATCAGACAAGGTAGTTGAACTTCATGCTATGCATTTTGTTCTCTTACAGAGGTAGAGTAAGTTGAGAGCTGATAAGGAAAGGTGTGGCATACACTTCAGTTTCTCCCCCTGCTCCCCATGTCTTTTCACAAGGGATTGACTCATTGCTTCCACATTGCCAGAAATGTTCTGTCTCTGTTAGGGGTAGAGGGGTATGTGGCATATGTGAGACAAAGCTTAAACAAACGAGAAGCTAGAAATTGGCTGGCAGTGTTTTTTATAGGTTGATGTACTTAAGTGAAAAATATAGGAAAAATACAGACTTCAATCAAATTAGCTGTTATGTTGTTGTTGTTTAGTCGTTTAGTCGTGTCCGACTCTTCGTGACCCCATGGACCAGAGAACGCCAGGCACTCCTGTCCTCTACTGCCCCCCGCAGCTTGGTCAGACTCATGCTGGTAACCTCAAAAACACTATCCAACCATCTCGTCCTCTGTCGCCCCCTTCTCCTTGTGCCCTCCATCTTTCCCAACATCAGGGTCTTCTCCAGGGAGTCTTCTCTTCTCATGAGGTGGCCAAAGTACCGGAGCCTCAGCTTCACAATCTGTCCTTCCAGTGAGCACTCAGGGCTGATTTCCTTCAGAATGGAGAGGTTTGATCTTCTTGCAGTCCATGGGACTCTCAAGAGTCTCCTCCAGCACCATAATTCAAAAAGCTGTTATACCTGTATATATCTAAAGTGCATTAAGGTGGGGTGGCAGCTGAGGGTTACATAGACTGTTTACTGTGAGCTGTAAGATGGCTGGTGCACAGATAACTTGTTTATGTATTGAGTGCCCAACAGAGCAGTTTTACTTTCTGTAAGGGCTACTTAACTTCACATTTGCAGCTCATCTTTGTCTTTGCAGCATGTGTAGAACTTCTTTTTCAGGAAACTGGCAAACTGAGGAGAGTAATAAGTTCCCCCTTGTTAGTTGAGAGTCTCCATCCCAAGTACTGTGCTAATTCACTGGTTTTACACCATGGGTTGGCTCATGATTTTAAGAGAAACTTGGACATTGTGCTTTGAAACCAAATTATGCGTGCTGTTATATAGCCTGTATCAGTTTAGGAAAAAATAAGGCAGAGGAACAACTTAAATAGGTTTGCATCAGTGTACCTTAATCCTAGGTGCACAGTCATTTCATGGGTTGTTGTAAGTTACGACGTTTCAAGATGATTGACTTGATGCTTCAGCCTCTAGGAATCTGTGAAACTGAGTTCCTCCCCTTCTTCTGCCTTACACACTGATGTGCTGGATGATCTAAATATACTGACTTTCAGGCTGTGTGATTATATATATATCAGTCATACATGGTATATCTCATGTATGATGGATCAATATGACTAATAATGACGAATAACATCACTTACTTTCTATATTTAATCAGTAGAGCACTTATTTTCTCCCAATAGAGAGTGGTAGAAATTCTAACTGTAATCAACAAGTGAAAAATTAGTTCTCATTCTCGTTTAGAAACAAGTTATTCTAAGAGTCTTAGATTTTATTTGCCAGGTCCAAATCACTCACAGTAATTCCTTAATAATTTGATATTAGAATAGCTTTACAGGTGGACAAAACAACAAGACGGGCGTTGAACCTGCTGTCACATGTGTGTATTGTCAACAGGGCTGTGGCATGCAAAAGATCTCAGGTTCACTTCCCAGCATCTCCAGGTATCGCTGGGCGAGATCTTATCAGAAATTGTGAAGAGCTGCTGCCAGTTAATGTAAGCAATACTGAGCTATATGGACCAATGGTCTGACTTGGAATAAGACAGTTTCCTGTGGAAAGCTTGGGTTTTAGTCATCACTGGGCTAAATGTGAGTTTTCACATAGATTAGTACTTCCTACACCTTACTCAGGCTGGTTCAGGTAGGATTTTGGGTTGATAATCATCCAGGTAAATTGTACCTTGTTCCATTAAATTGTAGTTTTCATATTATGACTAAGCTTTTATAAGTGGTGGTTTCACAAAAGCAGGTTATTTTGATAGTTACAGCTATGCCACTCTCAATATAATGGTGTGAATTGGTCTAAAGGAAGGAAGGACCAACCTATAAAGTTCAGCTCTCAGTATCACTCTTCCCTATTGTTGTTTTTTAAAGATTTACAAGCATCTTGCATTTTTTTAAATTAAGCCAGTTGATGCATTCCAGTCATTCACTGTGGAGGGCCATGTGTCATGAAGTCATGAAGTTACATCTCTTCCTCCTTTCTCCTTTTGCCACCCCGTGCTCAGAAGAGCTTTATGGTTACCCAAATATGGCAGCCAACTTAGTGCCAGTGCCAGCATCTGGCTTGCTTTTGGGAGGCAAGTTCTGAGCCCTCCACCATCCCCATCACTCTCCTCCCTCCACTGGCCTGGTCTTATTTAAGGTATTTCTATGCTGGTTTTCAGACAGACATCACAAAGCAGTTTATATAAACATTATTACAATAATAAGAACTGATTTTTTAAAAACAACAACAACAACCAATGCAAAAGGCAACTGTTTGTTTAGAAGAAGCTGTGATGGTAACTTCTTTTCTGCTCTGCTGCAGAGTGGGTGGTTCTGCAAAGATTTCCTGGGTGACAGCTAGAGGAGGAAGGGGCCACCACTGGCAGCTGGACCTGGGCAGCTTACTAGGCTGTGGGTTTCGTTTCCACTCTCTTCAGAGCAAGATAATTCTTCATAGACCTTTATGTGCCATTTCCTCCACCAGTTGACAAGTTGCCATTTGTTTTGGGGCATAATGCTAATGGAAATTGACTGGGCAACTTGAATTGTGTGGGGTTCTTTACCCTGCTTTTTGATAGTCAGATAACATTTTTATTCTTGGTAAGCTGGCTGGAATATCAGAATACACTTATTTTCAAATAAAGCATAGTAGAAGAGGCATCATGGTATATGGAGGGCTAGGCTGAAATCCATAGGTGTCTGGCTCCTTGATTTTTATTTTTATTTTAAATGCCCACCACTTAGTAAACTGATCTTTTTTTTCAACTTGAGGCTGGCTCCTGGAGAAACAGAAATATTTTTCAAGCTCTATACTGGCTGCACACTCTACCTGCATTTCCCAGTGACCCAACTCCCTTGCTGCTGGTTTTGGACTCACACAAAGGAGTGGGAAGGACTTTACTACTGGCTGCCTCAAGAAACCTCACATTGATCATTTGTTTTAGGATGGCGGGGATCTGGATGCAGTTTGAGCCTCCCCCAGGAACTGTGTATACGTGCATTTCCCTCTCCCGCTTCAGTTTACTTTGAGAACAGCATGTTAGAATGCTTCAGGGTGGGGATAAATTGGAGGGAATTGCGGTTGATTAGCATTTTTGTAGCCCTGGGTATCTGAACGGGACAGAATTGCAGGACTGGGCGCCTTAGCAGATTTGAGGATAAGAAGCAAGTTTTTCCTCTTTGTAGCATCAGCTGTTGGGTTTAAGGCAGGGTTGGGGAACTGGGCTGGGACTGATGGGAGTCCACCAGCATCTGGAGGGTACAGGTTCCCTTTCTGGTGCAGGGCACAAAGGTATGCCAAAGGGGAAATTAGGATTGTTTGCCTGCTTGCAAAGGAACTTGTTTGCTAGTCACATTATTTTACAATTTCAATCCAAGTTGATGGGCTTGTATTTTTTCTTACCCTCCAGGCCTCCTTTTGGATGACCAATGTGTATCTTCAGTGATGATGTCAGACACTTACCCAGCCATTCCCTGCCCATTCCAGTTGTTACAGACTCATATGATGCAAAAGCTGCAATTCAGGATCCCAAAAACATTGCTTTTAAAACTGTCTAGATGATTGTCGTTGCTTTGGTTGTGTTCTATGCGAGCAGGAGCCTTCTCCAAGGTTTACGGCTGACCCTTGAACAGCACATTCCCTGTTTGCTGCAAACCTTGGGGGCTAGCAGCATGGGCAACTCCTGTGTTTGTCGGGAAGACAGTGGGGTAGAAGACAATGCAGAATCCAGAAGTCGCCAGACAGAGAACAGCAGAGTGCCTGTATCGGACTCCAGGAGCCACCCGAGGGACCCAGTGAGGCCCCCCCGGCGGGGACGGGGGCCACATGAACCAAGAAGGAAAAAACATAATGTGGATGGATTAGTACTTGACACGCTAGCAGTAATTCGGACGTTGGTAGACAAGTAAGTACTTCCTGAAGAGAAATATTGCCATGGATGTACCTTTCTTCTCTTGTAAATTGCTGTGCTGCAATCTGAGGAGACTGCTCTAATGTCCCCCTCCAGTGGCATAAAAGTGGACAACTTTATGTTGGAATTGGAAATGTCTACAGATGTTTCAGGAACAATCCATGAATAAGATAGTAGATTCATCTTGGCTTCTCCTCGCAACACTTACGCTTTTTGAATACCCCTCCAGCAGTTCATTTTGACGTCCAAAGTTTGTTTCAGTGAAATCCTACTCGGCCCTGTAACCTTACACTGCCTGATTCCGTTGAGTGGCAGCCACTGTAATGCCTACACCAGTCGTGGGAGGAGAGCCAAATGGCAAACTGTCTTTGTGTCATGTTGAGACTTCTACAGTTTCAACAGACACAAAAGCAATATACAAGATGCTGCCTAAGGTCTTTGGAGGCCAGAGGTAGTTCTGCCACCTTTGATGGCAGAAGAAAGGTTTCCTTTGGGACAGAAGGGGACACTCTGATAGTGCTAGTAAGTGCTGTTGGGATTTGTTAGCCAGTTTGACTTCCTCAAACCAAATTCCCTTTGTGTGTTTGCAGTGCATTGTAAGATTGGGCGGCACATGCTAAGGAGGCAGTTATTTAGGGAAGCTTTCCTCTGACCCCTTTCCTAACTCAGCAGTTGAAGATGTCTTCGTGGATAGGTGGGGGGCAGCAACTTGTGCTTGTCCCCTGTCTTTGAGTTGACTTGCTTCTGCAGAAGCATGTATTGGAGTGGTCTGTTGGTCTGCCCCTTCTAAAACTCCAGATTGAAAGGAGTTAAAGGAGGAATAGACATGAAGAGCAGTATAGAAATTTAATTATTGTTAATAATAATAATATTAATAATAGATAATAAGGCTCCCAGGGGCTACCAGTCATGATGATACTTTCAGAATCAAATAAAGCCCATTGCTTGGAATAATAGCCAGAAATGACTGATTGCCTTATCCTGCTTGTGGACTTTCCATAAGCATCTGGCTGAGCACTTTGGGAAACAGGAATCTGGGCTTGGTCTGGTCCAGCAGGGCTGCTCCGGTGATATATGTGTTGTGCCAATTCTTACAAATGTTTACATAATGGTTAATGATAAGTGGAAAGATTCTGAGTAGGGTAAAGCAATAAAGCCACTTTCAAAGAAGTAATGCCTGGGTGCGTTCTCTGGTGGCACAGCTTGTGATGTTTGAATTGGATCTGAATAACCCTGTTGAACCATGAGCACATTGGGAGTGGTTGGGGACCGGGGGCTACAGACAGGCAAAGGAAGGAATATCCCAGGCAAGCAAAGTTTATGTGAGGAGGGAGAGAGACATGATCACACCCTTCCAATGGCAGAGGAGCTACTGCTACATATCATAGCAACAGCACCAACAAAATTGTCCTTAATGCTTCCTTTCCTGATTAAAATTGTCATTATTCGTTGTCAGTTTGAGTTATCTTTGTAGTATCTTAAACATCAACAAGGGTGTTGACAGTTTCCTTCCTGCTTTATTATCTGAGCTGCTGTCAAAAATGCTCTTTCATAACTCCTTAAATAATCACTTCATTCTTTGCTACCTGCCAGCTCCAAGTGTCTGAGGCCCTTTCTGGCACAGACTGGAGCTTCTGTTTGTCCTAGGCCACAGTCTGAAGGCACGTGATGCCCCCACCTTGTTGAAGCAAAGAGGGTCTGGGTCTGATTAGGGTTTGACTTCAAGACTGCCTGGGAATCCTTTGTGAACAGCCTTGCGTTTTGTGGTGGAGGGAAAGACTGGGTATAAATGTAATAAACAGAAGCTTCTGGGCACAATGGAATGCATTTCTACCTCTCTTCTCAAGCATTATAGTTTACTTGGATTGAACCTCAGCAGTACAATGCTTCTCCTATGCCACTTCTTTCAAGTTAATGACGTCTGTTTTCACCCGCCTTGTGCTGAGAACAAAATGAATGACTCTCCCACTTGCGCAGAATACAACAGTGTGGGGCAGTGGGATGGGTTCAGTTGCTTTCAGGACTATCTTGTTCAAGCATTATTGGCTATAAACATTGTATTGCTTTAACTTGGGGGAGGGGGTGTGCTGACCTGAATAAACTAACAGACAGTTTTCTACAAAAAGAGTAGGTTGTTTTGGGGGATTTTCTAGCAATAGTAAAAATTCATCCTGCTTGGATCCTATTTTTCCTTTAAGGGGCTCAAAGTAGCATCCAGGGGTTATCAACTGGCCCAAGGCTACCCAGTGTGCTCAATGGCTGGGCAGGGTTTTGAACCCAGGTCTCTCTAGGCTTAAGTCCCAAACTCTGTTTCTACTCCCTCACCTGGGCACTGGAAGGGACATGTCTACTAACAAGTTACTAGGGAAAGCACTCAGTAGAATTCTTAGCCAGTGGGAATTCAGTCCTGTGATAGAACATATTGCCAAGCACAAATGGTCACATTATAAGTGGAAAATAGTTTTGTGATTCTCCTCCCCAGCCCAACCCCCCAAGATTGGATCGCAAGCGTTCTGTTGCTTCCTTCCATGCCCTCTGTCATTCAGCACTCCACAACTTCCATTCCCTTTCATGTTGTGTTCCGTTAACACTTGGTGTGTAGCAGCTGGCCTTGAGCCAGAGGTGCTCTGTCTTCTGTTCTGAATGGAGGACTCTGCCCCTCTTCCCTCTTGTACCTTTAATGGTCTTGCCTTTTATATTTTAGACCTTGGGTGTGGACCTCTGTGTTTTTATACTTTCATAAAAGCACTTGGTATACTTTTAGGAACTGTGGCAATAATGAAAAGATTCTACATTAATGTGTTGACACTGTCTCATTATCCTAAGAATTTGGATTATTGCAGTATCCTCTGAGGCAGTGAGAGTGTGAGCGGATGCTCATCAAATTTTCACAACAGCTGATTGCACTGGTTGCCAGTTTATTTCCAGGCAGAAATCAGTGTGCTGATGATTACCTTTAAATCCCTAAATTGTTTGGGCTCAGTCACTTTCCTTAGAAACCTGCCTGCTCCATTATATTTGCTGGGGAGGTTGTTTTTCTTCTTCCAAGGGTGGCTGAGATGCAGCTGGCTGGGATGTGGCTTTTTCTATGGATAACGGAATTCCCCATCTTGGGAGGTCCATTTGGCCTCTATATTTTCCACCACATGACCAAGAATGTTGTTCGTTCCAGTAGATGTTTGGCCTGCCAGGTTCTAGTTTTAATGGCAAACCTCCATATCAGCTTTCTTGTTTCTTCTAATAGGCAAAGGAGTGCCTTTTGCTGGAAGGCTTCCAACAGTCTCTTAAATTAATGATACAAATGAAGGTATCTGGCCATTGAATCCTGGGGTATGGTGCTGATTATGGCAATTGTCTAGAGAATCCCTGTTGTGTGCAATAAGAGTTTTTGTATGCCAAGTCAGGGTCTTTGTTTTCATGTTCACTCTAGATGACTGCACCACCACAAAGCCATTGTGTTCCCCACATTGGATAAAATTCTACTTCCAGTTTGTTGTAGGGCTGATAAATATCCTTCAGGCACATCTGTACGTGTAGATCCCTGGATTTCATTCCCATGGTTCTGTACTTGATGATGTGACTGTGGCCTAGGAAACATTTCTGCTACACCAGTATGGGGAAGTAGTGAAGAGAGAAGGTTCAAAGTCCTTATCAGCCACGGTTTGGCTCAGGGTTACCATGACAATCACTGGCTCTCTTTTTTAAAAAAATAATATTTATTACTTTTAAACCTTACAAACAAGAAGAAAAAGGAGAGAAAAAAAAGAAGAAAAAACAAAAGAAAGAAAAAACAGTACAATACAATATATAAACAATAAACAATACACCACACAACATTAACGCATTAAACTAAACAAAACAGAACAAAAACAATTTAAAAACATACATCATACCATTTCAATGCCTTATCTTTCATTCCCTTATTTCATCGACTTCCTCTCACCTCCCTTTTTGTATTCCACTTCTATTAATTGTTTCAACAAATCCTTTCCATCTTTCACTATTTTCTGTCATATAAATATCTTAACTTATTTTAACCTTATTTTCCATTAATACTATAATACTTATTTATGCTTAACTCCTTATAACATTTCTGCTAAAGCCATATAATTTCATTCCAACATTTTTCTAACACTCATTAATTTTACCATATTTCTATAAATAGACTTTAAACTTTTTCCAATCTTCCCTGGTCTCGGATTCTGACAGTCATTTCCGTCAATTCCATATAGTCCATCAACCTGGTGCTCTTCTGTCCGAGGCTCTTAACTCTTTTCCAGGTCCCTTCTGCAAGTCTTCTTCGCATTTATACATACACTTTACTTTGTCTTCTGCTGATCTTGTTCTTAATTTCCTTTCTTTAATGCTGAAGAGTAGGTCTCGAGGGAGCTCCAACCTAACAATGTTTTTATTCCTTCTCGACATGTCATCCACATCTCTGTGGTTAAAACTAAAATCCAAAAGATATTTCAGGACGTGTTTCAAAGTCCCTCCAAATCTGCAGGTCCCCACAACTCCAATTTCCTCCTGAACCAGGTCCAGATCCCAAAGGTCAGTAAATCCCTGCATGAGGTGATCTATCCAACTTTCCTTCTCCAGTCCAAGCAGGGTTCCAATCTGACTTTCTCTGAATTCAGTCATAGAGGGCAAGAACTTGTAATCATCAAGTTGCCTCTGTAAGGCTGGGGCTCTCTCCCTCTCCACTTGTATTACTTTAGGTTCAACAACCACAACTTTCTCCCTCGCTTTCTCCACCATTTGGCATGTCAAAGTAGATTCCTGTATTGGTTCCTGAATAGTTTCTGTGTAGATGTTCACTTTTTGTCCCAAATTAGTCGCTTTTTGTCCCAAAATATCAATTTTAATATTCATCACGTCCATCTTTTTATGGAGCTGTTCCAATGACTCACTTATCTTGCATAGTGCAATCACTAAGGCTTCTTCTGTCGACATTCTCAAGCAATCCAAGGTCAATCTCACGGTTTTCTCTTGCAGCTGGAGATTCCACCAGCCCAACTCTTGTAACAATTTCAAAGGCTCCCTCTAGAGGGAAACAATTTCTGTTTGTATCCTTTTAAGCACAGTTCAAGCAGTAAAATTAGTTTCAATTTTCAGCTACTTTTACTCCTTTTTAAACGCAGAAGGAGACAATGAAAGCAATGTATTTCTCTTATTTAACTAGCTGTCAACAAACGTTTAATTCACAGTCAATGAATTTTCCCAAAACGTCGGTCTTGCTAGCAGCCCGTTTCCAGGTTCAGAGCGGTGGTAATTTAACTTTCTTCACTCTCTCCTGCAGGCTTACGCGATCCAAAATTTCCCCCCTCTTCTCCTGCCTCCAAGGGGGGTTTAATGATTTTAGCCGTTGGAAGTTTAATCCTTTACATAGGACTTTCCAAGACTTTAGCTTGCAAATTCTTTGCTTCAATCTATTTACAAAAGGGGAAGGCGGACTTCCTGTTTGAAACCTCCCCGTTTCGGTGCCAAATTAAGACGTTTAAAAATCCAATTTTCTGTTCTACTCACGGGTAGTGGTTTAGAATCAAATTGTCCACAGGAAAAAGTCAGCGCTCTCCGGCAACAGCAATGCGGCTTCACTCCGTGAAAGAAGCAGTCAATTCGAAGCACCGCGCCGCTCACCCCACATCGCTCCGGATACCCGAAACTGGGTCTCCCCGCGAGTAGGGGAGGCGCAAAAGGTGCCAGCCGAATCCCACGTTCACAGGCTTCTCCCACCTGCGATTTTTAGTGGGTCTCCGCCTTCGCCGTGGAGGCCAGACCCTAAATTCCACGGAGCAAGTTCCTCCCGATCAGAGGAACTCAGCCATTGCCGGAGGCGCTAACCCGGAAGTCCGACAATCACTGGCTCTCAGCCTAACCTGCCTCACAAGGTTGTTAAGAAGATAAACAGGTGGCCATGTATGCCCCTCTGAGTTCCTTAGAGGAAGGGTGGCATAAAAACCTATTCAGTAAACAAATATGATAGTTATTCTTCTTCATTATAGATATGAGACTATATCCAACCAGATTCTACTCAGAATAGACTTATTGAATTTCATGGACCTGTTAGTCATTTCATTGGTTCTACTCTGAATAAAATTAACATTGGATAGGAACCATGGAACTTAGCTGGCTGTTAAACAGTCATGGATCTTCTGCATTGCTCTTCATTGTAAGCTGGTATGAGTGTGCCAACTTTGATAATGATTAACGTAACCTTTTTGTCTTGTGTTTTCTTCCAGTGATCAGGAACCTCCTTATTCAATGATGACTTTGCATGAAATGGCTGAAACAGGTACCTCCCTGCTCTAGTGTGGCATTCCAGTTGCAATCTACTAAGAAACCGTTTAGCTCTGTAAAGAAGCTTAAGAGTCGCACTGCATGTTTATTTCCAAGGGTTGAGGCAATTTTACAGTGATTACCTAAATAATACTGCTACTTGACAATGAGCTTGGTAAATTTGTAATTAGCTTAATATGTGTACCTGTCTAATCTGGCTAAATTTATGAGGTATGCTGTTGCGAAATCAGCCTGCCAGCTGCCACGAGGCTCAAGCTAACAGGCTTATTTTGGTTTTACATTGAGCTAGTAAACAGGCCTTGGAGTAACTAGGGGAATAGTTTGCTTCCAAATTAAAAGGAAAATGTTAATTAAATACTGAGGAACCTTGCAGGATATGGGAAGAATGTCCCCAAATGTGTGTTGATATCTCTAGACCAGTCTTCACCAACCTAGTGCCCTCCAGATATTTTGGGCTAAAGTTCCTGTCATCCCCTTTCAGCATACTAGGTGGGCGAAGTTGGCTCCGGACCACTATACCTTTTAAGCATTTTTGCCTGGAGCAACTGTAGATGTCTGAATTCCTCGGTTCTGGAGCTGCTTAAAATACCACACCTGCTCATGCAGCTGTGGTTTTAAGGAGCACAATTCCTAAAGATGTAACTGAAGACTTGAGAGTAGCTCTTTGGAACAGCTAGAGGCAGATCAATTTCACGTCTGATGCAGTGGATTTCCATGACACAAACAGTTTATCATCCTTTATTTCCTCATAAAAAAATTATACCCCTTTATCGCTAAAAAGGACTCGAAATACATTTCCCCTCCTTTAAATTCAGTGTCCAAAGTCCTTTGGACTTTATTACATGTAATTCTTCTAAATTGGTGCTGTACTTAACATATGGAAAACGAAAAAAGCATCTAGAGAGTAATGCCAATTGTGGCTCTGACAATGCCTTGCTCTGCAATGCAGCCTTTAGGCCTCAGTCACTTTGACTTTCCCCTTCTTCCTTGGTGAGGTACTTGAAGAAAATGAGCCAGGGTAAGACAATGTCACTAACTGATCAATTAAAACGTTCTTCAAGAACAGAAACGTGAGAGTTCAGATTTTCCTGTTTCATTAGCAAGTTATAGATTATCTTCTTTATACATAAATGATAGGAAATATAACAGCCTATTCACAAATTCCTCTCTGTGTCCTGCTGTTGGAGAAGGAGACTGCTGGGAACCGGTTTGGGAAAGGCAGTGTGTTACCTTTGTTGCACTCTTATCTCCTGTGTGCCTTTCTTAAACTTAAACCATAGTTTGAGAAGGAAGGGTGGTGTGTTTCTGATCTTTTGCCTCTTATAAAATAACTCTGGAGCTGGCTTTCCAAGAGATAATGTATTAGACCTCGTAGTATTCAGGGAATCCTTCCTAATTCACTAATCATTACCTATAGAAGCCAGTTCCTACATTCTGTTACAAATCACTGTTCATACCAAGGGATGGAGATTATGCAGAGATGGATCTGGTTCAGTCATTAGTGGCTCCCATTAACTTAGTGGGACATAGTAAAGGAACTTCAGAGAGGGAGCAAAATCTCACCTTATTTCTATGCTGTAGAAACTCATGGCATTGATTGTGCATAAGCATCATGTTACAAAATGCAGCTGAATTTGTGACTTGCCTTCACTGAGAAGTGTTAATGCTCAGTGTTGGTGGTGGTATTATTATTAATAATATTACTACTACTATTACTATTTATTGTACTTATGAGTCATCACTAGGTATTGCAGTTGAGTAAGAAATATGCATGTGTGAACTTGTCCTAACATTAATCCCTGGAGCTATGAATATTTGCTCTATCTCCAGGAGCTGAGTTTGTCCTGCTATTGCAGTCTAGATTAGCAGCTGCTTGTTAACTGTGATGTGTTGTTCAGATGAATTGTTAAAATGCTATTGAAATCATACTTGTGATTCGTGTATGATTATTGTCTCCATCTATTGTTACCAGTCTAAGACAGTTGCCTCTGTTTTGTGATTGACAGATGAAGGCTGGCTGGAAGTTGTCCAGTCCTTAATTAGAGTTATTCCATTAGAAGATCCCTTGGGACCAGCTGTTATAACTTTGCTTTTGGATGAGTGTCCATTGCCAACGAAAGTAAGTAAAATAAATGCATGCAGACTTGGTAACCTTATTACAATAGCATGTAGCATCCCCTACTGTCGAACTGATTCTGACCAAACTTTTTAACAATGCACATCTTAAGAAACAATATTACAATGTGTCATTTTCACATCAACAATTTCCTGAACAAAAGTTTCAAAACACAACTGAAAGTCATTGGACGGAAAGCTTGTCCTGGTGAGCACACACAGAGACACATGCATAGAGTTGTATAAACTCTCTGTTATCTGAATCTGCTAATTGCTTGTCCAAACTGAGAATTAGGCTGTTGATGCCTTCAGAATTCATGTATGCTCCACCATTTTGTAAAGATACTGAATATATAGACTTCGTGCCCATAAATCTTTCTGTATGAACTATGAAATGCATTAGGATATCTATCACATGACTAGAGAAGTCAGTAAGAATTCTTTTCCCCCCTAGTGCGCATTGCTTAGTCAACTTTGTATAAGTGTACCACGAGACCAAAAACACTGCAAAACCCAGGCACTTTTAAGATTTCTCTTGGGCCTTCTCTCCTTCCAAAAATATGATTCATTGAGTCTCCTCTCATCATATGACTAAAGAAAGAGTTGAAGGGAAACAACACTTTGCAGAATGGCTGGTGTGCTTTGCTTTGGCCAAGGTTCTTAAATAGCTTATGCTGGATTTATCCCACAGGCTTCAGTGGCACAACTCCAGAGTGAGAGATTTTAGGATTGCAGCTATATATTGTTTTACAGTGAATTACTTTTTAAGAAGGAAGAAGTATTTCCTAACTTCTTAAAAACCTGTGACTACTAATTTAGTGTCTTGATAGTCCTTGCAGTTTTGTGGATGCGAGTTGCTGTTTTTCTAACAGAAGCTGTTAAACAAGAGGTTTTGCATATGCAAAAATAGGGAGCGTATGTTTTGTTCCCCAGTGGTTGCAAAGTACCGTGGAGATAATTGGAGTATCTTCTGGTTCTGTCTGGAGCTGATATAAAGAGAAGGGACTGTGTCTCTCAGTGTTCTACTATTCAGTAGCATTTTAACTTGTTTTGTTTAGGATGCATTGCAGAAGTTAACGGAAATATTAAGTTTAAGTGGAGCTGTTGCTTGCCAGGATGCCTGTCATCCTGCCAAACACCGGAACACAACAGCAGTACTAGGCTGTTTGGCAGAAAAACTTGCAGGTAAGAAGGATTTTTAATGTTTTTATGTAACTGTGGGGGTTATTAACAGGCACCCTGCTTTGTTTTGCTCTAGATTCTCCCCTCCAGTCTCTCTGCTCAGGCCACAGGTGATCTGGTGTAAATATGTTGCATGTAACTCCCATCATTATCAAGAGTACGCCCTCAATATCCTGGGGCAGTGCTTAGAACATTAACTCCCTAATTAAAATCAACGAGTCTTTAAAATGTTTTGTTCAGCTGCACCCAGGCACCCACAGCTGTGGTCTCCAAATCATCAATGATGCCCAGCAGGGTGTCTCCAATGTATTCCTCTACAGTAGGCAACATCTTTTTTAAAAAATAATGCTGGCAACACCAGAAAGCAAAGGGTTCCTCTTTGAAAGTAGTTTCAGGCTGTGTTGTTTTGCTATAATGCACACTTACTGTTATCGGTTACAGTGGGAGGTAGGTTGCAATACACCTTCTGCTCCTCCATTTGAATGCCCCTTAATTAGGGGCAGTAAATACAAGAGGGGTGTACATACTTTGTGTAGCTGGGTCTGGGAAGTGTCCAGTAGGAACAATACTTGGCTGTCACACCTAGCAAAAATTTGTGGGCTCCTGCCTGCATCCAATATACAGCTGACTGCTGGAGGTTAATACTAAAAACAAGGGGATGGATATTACCCTCATGCCATCTTGTGAACTTATCTGTGGAGTCTAACTTTCTGAGATCCTTTTAAGCACAGTATGATTGTATGCTTACCCAAACCCTTGGAACTGCCCCTGTACAATCATCCCTTGCCTTCTGGAGCCAGCACACTGAGTAGGCTTTGCCACCTTTGGTTAAAATTGCACAAGTTACATGTGCTTAAGATGCAATATTACTGTATTTAAAAAAACATTGGCTTTTCCTGCTTAATTTTTTTTTTAAAGCTAAACTAAATATACTTGATTTCTTTCTTTCTTGCACAATGCCTTATGCCTTTAGAGCACAAGATATCAGGGAGGGCAGAGTTGTACATTAAGCTCTTTGGAATTGACTTTTAAAAAACGTAATGCAGCAGCTTCGATGCACGTGTTTCATTTTTAGTGTTCTTGCAGGCCCTGCAAGTGTAGGTTTACTCAGCCAAGGGATCTTGGAATACTTGCTGCAGAGCTTGGTGAGTATCACAATTTAATCCTCCTCTAATGTTGTTCCTCTTTAAATGCTATGTCTTGTGTGTGTGAACATCAGAGGGATCAGGGCCTTGCATTTCATCCTGTTAAGTTTTGGGAGGAAACAGCTCCCAACATGGGGTCAAGCCTTCATCATTGCTGCTGCTGCTGCCACCATCCTCCTTTTTCAGTAGTGAGTGTGTGTTGAGGGGATGCATAGAAATGGGGAGGGGGCATTGCTGAGAGGTAGAGCACATGCCTTGAATGCAGAAGCCCCCCATATCAGAAGGCACAAGTCAGCTTCAGAAGTTGTTCATGTGGCGAAGAGTCATGTGCTCACCTGCACATTTTTTCCTCTGGGCAAGCAGTGAAGAGTAATGTTCCCATCCCACCATCTGTAGGTGGTGGTGTGGATTTGCCCCTCTAGGAGCATTTATAAACTTACAGGCAACTTATTTCTGTTTTTCAAGAAAAAAAGCAATGTATAAAAAGTCTTAAACTAAAACCAACATTGTAAAATAATTACATTGTTCTTTAGTACAATGGAAATTAATTAATTAATGAAAGAATAGAATTTAGAGGCCTCAGATTTGTCTGGAAAGCTTTGAAAGGTTAAAAGAAAGCTTTTTATAATGTGTTGACAGAAATGATAGGAGGTAGAACACGGCCTCCCCTGCCAGACTTAATAGGTGAGAAGAAATTGCTTAGAAATTTCATCCCCTATGTGGCCCGGTTTCAGATGCCACAGTCCTCCAAGCCATGGTTTGGAAGATCAGCAATACATCATCAGCTCCACTCTCCTCAAGTCTCTCACACTCATTTCTTGCTGTGCTTTGGCCTCTAGTTATAGTTTGTTCAGATTCCTGAATCAAGCAGTCCATGATCAGCAGTAGCCTCCAAGCCACAGTTGCCAGATTTGAACATTACAGCAAACTACAGTTAGAGGAAGCCTGAAATTGAAGGAGGCAGTTTGTGGGAGTCAGTGGCTTGTTTTCCGATCCTCTGAGCTGAGCCATGGATATTTCCGTAATCCAGAACAGCTTCCTTCTTCCTTCTGCGTAGGACTTTGTCTTGGTGCTTGGGTCTCTAAAAAAAGCCCTGTAATTAGACCGTTCCTCTTATGACAAGACATGAATGCTTTTGTCTTGAAAGTGCAATGTTTTCCCCTGTATTTGACAAATCGGCTAAAGTTTGTTGTTTTCAGAGGGAATACTGTATCCTTTAATTCTCTTGTTTATCTTAGGAGTTCCAGTCCCACCCAACCGTAATGCTTTTTGCACTAATAGCCCTGGAAAAGTTTGCACAAACAAGTAAGTGAGTTAGCTCAAAATCTATGGGGAAAACACAAGATGGTTCCTAGTAGTCTCTGTGTTGGACTCCCCCCCCCCCATACACACACTTTGTTCATAAGCATGCATGTGGCACTGACAAGATGGCTTAGGCTTGCTCCAAGTGCTATGGAGTTCTTTATTGTGAACCTTCAGAGCCTGACAGCTGTTCTCCCTCCTCTGCTCTCAGGCTCCACCTGAGAATTGGAGGGTATTCTTAGTTGCCTGGAAGCAGCTGAGCATCATGTCTGTTGCAGCTTCCTCTAAAGAGAACACCAAATGACTGTGTGGTGTGGCAGGACTGTTTAGTTGTGCCTGTGGTTTTGCATATCTGTGCATGGTGCTGCCTACAGTCCCAATATCCTGACAAGAGTTGCCTTGTTTTTAATGGATGAACAGGCCCAAGTGGTGCCCAACCAAAGGGCAGAGGGAGATCAAAAATGTTTAGCCTTCAAACAGAGCCCTTTAGTGCTATAAAGTAGGGGTGGGGAGCCTCGGGCCTGGTGGCCAAATACAGTTCTCCAAGCCTCTCTATGTAGCCCTCGGGCCTCTCCCCAGACCACACCCCTTTTCTCCAGCCCTGCTTTCCACCCTCCTTGAGTGCTTTTGCTTGCCTGGGATGCATCTTTGAATTCTGATAAAGCCTGGGTGGAGAATGGAGAGGGGTGTGAGTGTGTAGGATGTTGCCTTCTTGGGCTGAAAAAGTTACCCACCCCTGCCAGATAGTAAGGGTGTGGTGTCAGGAGGGCAGAGAAGAAGAAATGGTGTCTGCAAAGGCCCTCTTGGATGCTTGGAAAGGTGCTTTGCTTAGCTAATCATCACATGGCCAGTGACGTAAGTTCTTCTTTGAGAAAGAGAGAAGAGAAACTAATACTGCTTTTGGATGCTTAGAAAATGATATGTTTAAGCATGAACAAGCTTTGTTTCCGGTGAAGGTTTTTTGACAATCATCACTTTGTGTTACCATTTTAGGTGAAAATAAAATGACAGTTTCTGAAACGTGCA
The DNA here is from genome assembly GCF_951804945.1 of Podarcis cretensis. NCBI lineage: Eukaryota > Metazoa > Chordata > Lepidosauria > Squamata > Lacertidae > Podarcis > Podarcis cretensis. The sequence continues at coordinate 37,789,687 of NC_137177.1, forward strand.
TCAGTGACCAGCTAGTCTTGTTAGAGAAATGGACAGATAATTCAGACTACTTAAAACGCCAAGTTGGATTCTGTGCCCAGTGGAGTTTAGACAATCTATGTAAGTAAGAATTTATCTGTGAGATGGGGGTGTTGCTGGTGACATGCTCTGCATTAAAAAATGCAATGTTTTATTTGGTATTTAAGCAAACTTTGACTGCTATGGTGTAATGTAGCTTTCAGAATCCGAAAGTGAAAACTTCCTTGATAAAACCAGCAGTGTTATGTGCATGTACTGCTACTGAATTCGGGTCACTTAACCCAGAGGCAGGATAACTCAAACGTGGAGGAAATTTGGGAAATGTCTTGGGGTAGCTGCCTAACCCTTTAGGGGACCTTTGAACACTCAGAGAACTGATTCTGCCTGCACTTCACAGTGTAGCAGTTTTGTACATTTTAGCCTTGAGGTCAGACAAGTCTGTCAGAGCAATTTTCACAGAGGGAGCTAAGTGAGGTGTACAATTATTATGGGTGTAACTAGTCGTGACTTGCTGTGGAGAGTTTATGGCTCCAAGCAAACATCTGCCTTGCATTGTCCTCCTTCCAGCAGGAAGTGCACTGGTGAAAACCTTGTGCCCAGACACTTTTTAAATCAGTTTAATTTAGCCATCCCTATAGAAAAGTAGTGGGAGACTGTGGCCCACTTCACAAGTTGACCTGAATGTGCTGTTATGCAGCTCACCTTAAGCTCATGGGTGGAAGTTGCAGAGGCCACCAGGAGTGATCTGGAAGCATCCACAAGACAGCAGTAACCACATTGCTGTGGGTAATATATGAAAGAAATCCATGGTGATTATAGGCTTCTGCTTCTGCCACCATTGTGTTCTCTTTGGGTTGCAACTTCCCTTGAGTCTAGAATCTAGTCTCTGGCAAAAGCTTGGTTGCTGTTCAAAGTCTAAAAATAGGAATGTCTTTAAGGGGGGAAAGTCCTTAAAATTTGGACTCATTTGGCCTTGATGCAGCAGCCCACTTGTTAGTGGGAGTAAGTCACAGGTAACATTTGAATACTTGTGCTCATGAAAGAGCTACACTGACTTTCAGTAAGTTCCTGCGTTCAATCTAAAGGCCTGGTTATAACCTTTTAAAGGTCTAAATCAGGGGTGGGAAATCATTTTTGACTCCATAGGCCAGACCCTAATCAGGATCTGACTTGCAGGCCAAATTTGACAGGTGGGCAGGGCCTTTTACAAGTCTCTTTCTCTAAGCCCCCAATTGCAGGGGCTTAAAAGGGGAATAGGAAGAGGCTTGGAAAATGCAGGAGCTGTTTCAGAGCCTTTGCAAAAAGGCTCTTTGAAGTAGTGTGTAAGCAGGGCTTGCTATAAGTGTTGAGCAGCTCACTGGTGTTTGCAGCAAGCCCCAGTTTGCGCAGGGATTGGCTACAGTACAGTGTTCCCAATGTGGAATTTCACCAGTGCTTGCTGTCACCATTGATCAGCGCAGATAGCAAGGCTCGCTTGTCAGGGAAGAGTCAGGAGCACCCTTTGAGGCTCCCAATTGTTCATTTGCAGCTGCATATCAACCTGCTCCCCAGCTGACATCATAAGCGACATCAGATGTGAAAAGGGTGGGCATGGTTCGAGGAAAACTGCCTTTCAGGCCAAATTGGATCCAGCCTTATTTGGGCCTTGCACCCAATCTTTCACATGCCTGTACTAGAGGGTGGTCTGTCGGATAGTCCCTTTAATGAAGAAGTTCCCATTTCCTGCCCATCACCCCTCCTCAGTGTTCTGAGAATTTCAATATCCCATCTTTGACAAGTGTAGCAAAAATTCCATTTAATGAATGAAATATAGTGACAATTTAATTTATTATTTGTATAAATTTAACTTTATTCTAACTGGTAACGTATCTAATGTGTTCCCTGATTGGGGGCTTCCTTCTCGGTCAAATTCCAGACCATTTGATCAAATTGGGTAACTAACACTCTGCAGTAAGAGTCGCATCAGGTGAGCAGATACATTTGATTGCCAGGTCCATGTTTTGCAATATTGGGACTTCTACTACAGTTACAACTTCTAAATATGTAATTTTGCAGTTTTGAAAGAAGGCAGGCAGTTTACATACGAGAAAGTTGACTTGACCAACATAAATGCCATGCTGAATAGTAATGATGTCAGTGAATACCTTAAGATTTCACCACGTGGGTTGGAGGTAAGTTTTGGTGCTTAATTCCATCATATTTTTATGTCTTCTACACTTCCCCAAACAGTAAGAAGTTTCAGAATAGCACTATTTGGGTTTCATTTCCCTTTGGAAGAGAGGACACTAGAGGCTTCACTCTCTTTGAGATAATAATATAGGCCGTAAGTCAAACCAAGCCATTTTTATATGTGGGGTTTTTTTTAATAAACCTAGCTGAAATAGCAGAAAGAGAGGAAGTTTAGCAAGACGTTTTAATCAATGATTAATAAGGTTGTGAGATCAAAGGGGATACAGTAAGACTTACAAATCCTGTTTCAGAATGTAGCTATTGGTGATCCTGGTGAACTTATTAAAATGGACTACAAAGCCTGCATTCAGGATCTGGAATATACATATCACAACCCTGTATCACTTGCTATCAATTTGAGAAATAATTACTGGTTTGCATTATTTGCAAATATGCAAACAAAGCATAAGGGAGGGAAAGCAGGAGCCCCTCCTGCAAGGCAGCATTGGATTCCCAGAGAGTCATGTGCATAGCACACTCAAGGCTCCACCTGACTTTGTTGCAGACTCCAGACATAAATTTTCAGCTCTCTGTGTTTGCAGAACAAAACAACAAAACAAAAGCAAGGCTTTTTCAGACCACACCTGCAGGGCACTTAGTCTCACATCTTCACCCCTGCAGGTGAGTTACCTATTCAGTATTAAATGTAGAATCGGTTTCTTCTGAAATATGAGCCTGCTGCCTTAAAATGGAGCTGAGAACTTACAAGGATTTAAATTCCTCCTGCTAGGGCCAGGTAGCTTTGGAAGGCAAGCATTTATTTATTTTTCTTTTGGTTTGTTCATTAGGCCCGATGTGATGCGTCGTCTTTTGAAAGTGTTCGATGTACTTTCTGTGTGGATTCTGGAGTTTGGTACTATGAAGTCACAGCCATTACTTCTGGGGTGATGCAGATAGGATGGGCTACCAAAGACAGCAAATTCCTCAATCATGTAAGTGCCACTTTCTGCCATAGGAACCTACTCATTAAGTTGGATCAGCCTTGGAGTCTCTTTTCTGGGTCCCTTTCACCTTTGGAAGAGAGGCAGATGGAAACCAGATAGAAGGCCTTCATTGGGGCACTAAACTTGTGGAACTAACCTGCTTGGAGATGTTAACTTGGTTCCAGCACTGACATCTTTGCAGAAGCCATGTGAAGATTCTGATTTTTCTTGCAACTTTTGGTTTAAATGGGCCCTCCAGATGTTTTGGGCTGCAGCTCCCATCAGCCCCAATCAGCACAGGTTGGCAAAAGTTGCAGTATACAATTACAGGGAAGGTGTTTCACTGAAGTAAAAATGTTGTATAGGGTTAGATGCAAATACCTTGATATGGTGGGGAGAGTTGGCATTGCTGGAGAAGAAGGTAGATGAGAGCCTTTCTTCACCTTCCCCAGCAGCACAACTGTACATTTAACTGTATTTTAGTTATCAGTTATTGCACAGCACTTTGATGCCAAAATGTGCACTGGTGTTTGGTGCAATGAATGGTGTGGATGGGATTTTCTTAATCTTAAGCAGGAGAGCCAGAATATCCCACCTGTTTGCATGCTCCCTCCTCTTCTCTCCTGCACAAATCCAGCATAAATTCAGTTGTAGCATTGCATTTGCACCAAATTTAGCTTTTGACTAGGTTTTAAAGGTGATTTTGCAATTTCAGAAAGTGTCAGAGAGCTATACACAACAAGGAAGCCATAGCCTATGGATCTTTCCCCTTCTGGAATTCACCCAGTGTATGATCACACAGCAGGAAGCAACTCTGGGTGAGAGAAGCCCTGAGTCTGTACTTGCAAGAGGGCATAAATGTGCCCAGTGTAGTCCAACAGTGGACCACATATTCCAACCTGCATTCAGATCTCACCCTTGTTAAGAAAAAACATATTGATACCCCCCATGTGCCCATAGCTATGCAAAATGGTTGAGAAGCTTTAAAAACAAGATTCCCACAAGTATTGTCATGTCTCAAGAAAAATAAATGCTGTATTTTATCTTCCCTGAAGGAAGGTTACGGTATCGGGGACGATGAGTACTCCTGTGCATACGATGGCTGCCGGCAGCTGATCTGGTATAATGCCAGAAGTAAACCACATTCCCACCCGTGCTGGAAGGAAGGTACTCCACCCAACTTGTTGCAGTTGTTGCTGTTGTCGTCTTCATTTGCTGGGAAATTGTTCTAGCACTCCCCAGAGGAGAGCAAATCTGCCAATTTAGTAGCCTAGAATCCCTTCTACTTTGTCTTCTACCATTGTAGGTCACTGTAAGTGAAGAGTCATTTTCATCCCTTCGCAGCAGCCTTCTGAGGGCCATATGCCATTGGTCGGTGGGACCAGAAGCAAAAGTGGACAGAGCCTACCTTTGTGCAGTAGGCTAGCTTCTACACACACACTTCTCTCTGTCGTCCATCCGGGCAGGCCAGAGTCCAAGGTTCACCAGAGTTCAAGGACACATTCCAGCTAGGCAGAAACACTAGGAGAGCATGGAACAAAGCCAGTGAGGGCCATGGCCTAGGGAAAGGAAGGTATGGCTGGCACATGTATGTGGCCTGCAAAGAGTCCCGAGTGTCATGGAAGAGGGTCACATTTGGGCCTCCCAGGCATGAGGTCTCCTGTCAGATTGGTAAAGCTAGGCTGCACACTTTTTTCAGTCCTCACTACATGCAGGAATGGTTTTGTATGGGAGGAGCATTCAACTGTCCAGTTCTCCACCTATAACCTGAAGTGGGGCAATCTAGGAAAAGGCTTTTGTTGTTGGATTCCGCTGAACTAGTTCTAAGTTGGGATCCTTCCATGCCACTGAAGGAGAAACAAGTGTAACCAGGAAAGGATCATGACTGAAATTGAATTTTTGGACAATGGAACAGATGGCCCAGGGATCCAAGGGGTCTCTTTCCCAGGTGGTTCTTTCGGGACATATCCATACATCAGCTTCCTGTGCTTTTAGCTCAGTGCTTTAGCAGTAAACTAGAAGCACAGGAAGCCTTTCCTGGAAAAACCAAATGTCCCCTCTCCCTTCAAATGTCCCCACAGACCCCACACAGACATTCTTATTGCTACTCTCACTGCCAGTCATGCAAATTACACATCCAGTATGGAGATCAACATGCTATCTGGGGTGAAGACTGCAGAGGAGCAGCATGATATGTACATGTTGGTGCCTGCACTGCAAACTCAAGGCACAACTGCATTTTTCAGAGCATATTTACAACATGTTTACTTTTGTTTCTGATGTGCATCCAGTCCCTGCGGTCAATGTTTTAATGTGCTTCTGTTCATCTTGATCTTCTCTGCATTATGTGGAATCTATGCAGCATCAATTCATCCTGCATTTGGGGGGAAAGGAGCACAAAGTTTCCTTCCTCCTTCCAGTTACAAACTCTTACCTAGCTTCCTAATTACTTAAATTTGAGAAAATGCTGAAGATGATTCTGAGCAGGCGTAACGCTGGCTCCCTGCAAAATGTATTGCATTTGTAAATCAGGAGTCAGCCTCCAGAACATATTTATTTTTTATTTCATAAAATGTTTACAAAACAAAAACTCAAAGTAGTTTACAAAAAGATTTTTTTAAAACCCAGTAACAAGTTGCAACAATAGTTTAAAACTTACGAAAAGTTCAAATACTAATGTCTGCTTCTTTTCCCTCTTGTGTGAATTCTCCCCTCTACAGCTTTAATCATAGTTTAGAGCAGGGGTCAGCAAACTTTTTCAGCAGGGGGCCAGTCCACTGTCCCTCAGACCTTGTGGGGGGCCAGATTATATTTTGGAGAAAAAATGAACAAATTCTATGCCCCACAAATATCCCAGAGATGCATTTTAAATAAAAGCACACATACTACTCATGTAAAAACAAGCTGATTCCCAGACCGTCCACAGGCCAGATTTAGAAGGCAGTTGGACCAAATCTGGCCCCCGGGCCTTAGTTTGCCTGCCCATGGTTTAGAGTTACAGGTGTTATAACCCTACTTGGTGCTAACCAGAGTTCTCTTCTTAACCATGGTTTGAAGACAGTTTACCAGCCCTGGTTAAGATTGAGCTTGGTTTTTTTAACCATTGTTATTGTAAACTGTAAACCATAGTTAAAGCTACTGAGGGAAGTGACATGGGATTCATGTCAGGGAGAAGCCTCCATTCCCAAAGTTGGTTTTCAGTTTGCAAACCACAGTGTGCAGAAATCAGTGCTATATCCTCATCAGGCCTTTGAATACTTTCTGCAAGGTTTCAGGATTAAAGACAACATAAAGGAGGAGAGGAGGCATTTAAACAAGGGTTGGATGGCCCTCTGTCAGGGATTCTTTAGCTGTGATTCCTGCATTGCAGGCAGTTGCACTAGATGACCCTTGGTGTACCTTCTAACTCTACAATTATATGAAAAGGGACTGGTATAAGTTTACTCACATGTAGAGGTTGTTCCCCACCCACTGCATATACCAAGTCACTATTGTGGGGTGGGTTGTTAAACAGATCTCCAACAACCCTGTGTTTTTTCTTATATATGACTTCAGGTGATACAATAGGATTTTTGCTGGACCTACAAGACAAGAAAATGATCTTTTATTTAAATGGGAACCAGCTTCCTGCTGAGAAGCAAGTCTTTTCTTCTGCTGTGTAAGTATGTGGCCCTTGTGAAAGCAGTGAAAAATTAATAGCAAGCTTTTAAGACCCAGATAACAATAAAATTAAGTCAAAAAGGCCAGGGGAACATAAAACCACACTTGCCAGATGCCATAAGAACAACAGAATAGGGTTCCAGATGGACCTCTTTGTGGAGAGCATTCCATAACTGAGGTGCCACCATTGAGAAGACTTTCTCTCTGGGAGGCACCTGCCTCACCTAAGATATGGGGTACCTGGGGAAGGCCCTCAACAAAACATATACCGTATTTTTCGCACCATAGCCCCGCGCGCGCTCTCCCGGGTGGAGAGGTGGCGCGTGGCTATAGAGGCTCCTGCCATAGCTGCGTGTCACCTCTCCAGCCGGGAGAGAGTCGCGGGGGCTTCTTTAGCCCCGCGCGCGCTCTCCCAGCGGCTGGAGAGATGGTGCGCGGCTAAAGAGGCTGCTGCAATAGCTGCGTGTCACTTCTCCAGCCGGGAGAGGGTAAGCGGGGCTTCTTTAGCCCGAGCGCGCTCTCCCGGCTAGAGAGGTGGCGCATGGCTATAGAGGCTCCTGCCCTAGCCGCGCGTCACCTCTCCAGCCGGCAGAGGGTCGCGGGGCTATGCTGTCTTCGCTCCATAGGACGCACACACATTCCCCCTTCATTTTTGAAGGGGAAAAAGTGTGTCCTATGGTGCGAAAAATACAGTAGATTAGATACAGAGACAGGTGGCTCTTCATATACCCTGGTATTAAGCCATAAACAGTTTTAAAGGTCAAAGCCAACATGTTGACTCAACGACTGGATGCCAGTTCAACTAGTGCAACACCTGTATAATATGATTGTAATGCCAGTTTCAGTTAGTAATCTTGCTGTCAATAGAACTTAGCATTTACTTATTGCTTTTATATCCCACCTTTCCTCTAAGAAGCTTGTAGTGGCTTACACACGCCTCCCACTTCCATTTTATCATCACAACAACTCTGAGGTAGGTTAGGCTGAGACAGAGTGACTGACTCAAGGTTGCCCAGTGCGCTTCATGGCTAAATTGAATATGAAAACTGGTCAATCACATCCTAGTCTAGTACTCTAACCACTACACTACTCTGGCTCCAGCATTGTTTCCAAAAAGTCTTCAAAGGCAGCGCTACATGGAATGGGTTACAGTAGTCTTAAATTGTAGATTGCCAGAACATGGCTCATAGATGCTTTGCTATCTCTGTCCAGGTACAGCAGGCCCACCAGCCTAAGCTGATAAAAGCCACTCGGTGCCACAGGAGCAAACTCGTGGATCTCAAGCAACCTCCCCAAGCTGTCTAACCCTGTTGCTTCAGGGGGAGCACAGTCCTGTGTATTACAAGATGAACATTGCTTCCCTGAATTGATATGATTTGATAATAGACTGTTTGAAACTATACCTCTTCCCTTCCCCCAAGCATTGTTGAACTGCTATAACCTTGGAGAATGCCCACAAACATTCTAATTGCTCAGGAGGAATGCGTTGACAAATCTGCAGTGGTAGATTGACCATGCTGGAGACTAGAGTAAATCCCAGAAGCTGGATAGTTGAAAGAGTAGGGACAGAGTGAGCAGTGTGCTCATAAGCAGAGTCGTTATGTAAAGAGGTTTGAGAGGCAAATTACTCAGTGGACCAAGAAGTGGAAATCTGAGTGAGCTAAGAGTGGAATTCAGGCTGGGTATTGGAGGCAGGCAGGGAACAGATATGCAAGGGGCCTGTTTGAAGTGGCATGTTAAGGATCCAAGCAAACCTGGGAAGGGGGGCGTTCTTTAGTCTGCAACCCATCTACTTGGGCTAGCCAGCCCTTCCTATCCCTAACTAGAAAACAAGCCATGACTTGTAGTAAAGACAGCATGGTGTTGTGGTTAGTGTGTTGGACTAGGACCTTGGAGACAAGGCTTCAAATCCCCACTTGGCCATGAAGCTCACTGGGTGACCTTGGACCAATCCGTTCTGCACACCTGGATGATTCTACAAGTCATGGGTATTTCTCAGTCTAATACAAAGTGGCACTGTGTGTCAGATGCTTTGCATGGTGGTGTTCTAATAATATTCTCCCTTGACTTTGCAGGTCTGGCTTCTTCCCTGCAGCTAGTTTCATGTCTTATCAACAGTGTGAGTTCAACTTTGGAGCAAAACCTTTCAAATATCCACCATCAGCTAAATTTAGCACCTTTAATGACTATGCCTTCTTGACAGCAGAAGAGAAAATCATTTTACCAAGGTAATATTTTCTACTTGTCAGTGCATGGAACTGAAAGCCGAGATTACAGTCTTGTTCTTTGTAGGTTTTGACCCATCTGGATATGATAAATAAAGGGTATCCTGTGAAGTTTTATCAAAAGCCTGTAGTTTCACACACTGCGGCCTTTCACAATGGAAGAACCACTTAACCTCGGGACTGTTTTGTGTGTTGATTGTAGAAAATGCAGCTTGAAAATGTAATGTGGGAAATGCTGGATACCTGTCATTCTGAGAGTTGTATCCAGGGCAAACTTAGGTGCAGATTATTCCATGAGAATGAATCATGTAAACAAAAGCCAACTTTCATAGATTAGATTAGTTCTGTGCAATTTATCCAGTTTCTGTGATTCAGGTTTTTGAATAACATCTGAAGTTTTGTTGATTGGTTTATCAGGGGAATGAGAGAAAGGCTAGTTGGGAGGGGGAGCTTTCCAACTATAAGGAGTAACAACTTCTTCCAGCGGTGGTAGCTTTAAATGAGAAGTTTAGATCTTCCAGATGCCCAATTTCATGCTTAGTATCAAATCTGTGTGCTTGTTTGATAAACTAGTGGATATGCAGAGCATTAATTCTGCAGAGGCCTTACTTAACAGAATTAAATGAATTGTTAATTGAATTTGTTGTTGTTTCCATTGCTGCACATACTAATTCACAGATATTAAGCTGAGATTCATTGTCATGTAAGGTGATCATGTCCCTAGCCAAATACATTTGATATGAGCAGGATCCCTTGAAATTGTTTCTTTGAACTGAATATATAAATAGTATTTTTCTCCTGCTGATTTTTCCTCTTCAGACATAGACGACTGGCCTTGCTAAAACAAGTGAGCATTCGAGAGAATTGCTGCACTCTTTGCTGCGATGAAATAGCAGACACAGAACTCAGGCCATGTGGTCACAGGTATGGTGGATAATTATTCCTTTTATCATGGTTTTGTAGCTTCCCCTGTCTTACATGCCCTAGTATGATAAGCTGTAATTGGTCTTGGAGGGATTATTTATTTATTTATTAAATTTGTATACTGCCCTTCATCCAAGGTATACAGGGCGGATCACAACATAAAAATTTAAAATGGGAAGACAAAATATACAATAAAACAAAAACCAATAAACGCCCCCTCTCACAAACACATTTAAAAGACTATACAGGTTATATATTCTAAAAGGTGAATTAAAAATACTATTATTAATTATTTATAACATTATTATTGTTGTTGTTGTTGTTGTTGATGATTTTCTATTGTGTAAAGCTTTGCAATCCAGGTTAGACCTGGTCTGCATATGTAGTAGGATGAGGTGGTAGAAGGGATTCTGCCAGTTCAGGCTGCAGGTGAGGAATGTCACTTTTGTTTTTTCTTCATCATCAAGAGGGGAAGCCAGCAAAGAACAACAAGCACAGCAAGGAGGAGATGTTCCAGATCAGCCTGTTTCCTGCTGTACTAGGTTTCTACTTGCAGGGATTTTGTTGTTGTTACTGCTGCTATACCTGCAGTATGACGTGGTACTGTCCAAGCTTCTCCCTCAAGATTCTACTACCCACCTTATTCCCCCACTGCTTCATGTGTACATAAACCCTATAAGTCTTGAGGCAACAAAGATGATGGATTTTACTGCTTAGAATATGTGCATTGTCTCTGTACTATTAACTGTCTACAACAAAATTAGCATTGGCAAATCATGCGAGTTGTGACACACCCACCTGCCCATTCAGTGTTCCTGTGGAGAACTACATGACATAAGTTGCATCCATGCTCAGAGTGGTCCCATGAAATAAATAGGCACGACTAGCTTTGTTCCATTATTTTCATAATAATAATAATAATAATAATAATTTTATTATTTATACCCCGCCCATCTGGCTGGGCTTCCCCAGCCACTCTGGGCGGCTTCCAAAAAAATATTAAAATACTATAACACATCAAACATTAAAAGCTTCCCTAAACAGGACTGCCTTCAGATGTCTTCTAAAAGTCTGGTAGTTGTTGTTCTCTTTGACATCTGGTGGGTCTACCTGGATTAAAAGCTATTTGGATACATCTCCATTCCCACAACAAAAATGAATTGTTTGTTTGTTTTTTAAAAAGTGCAAATACATTTCTGTTGTTCCTGATGAAGAGTTCTGTGTAACTTAAATGTTTGCATACTATTGCCTGGACAGAAGTTGCTCTAGTAACCCATCTTATATCGTTGTCCTTCTTTTAGTGACTTGTGCATGGAGTGTGCCTTGCAACTAGAGACCTGCCCTTTGTGTCGGCAAGAAATACAGACTCGGGTCCGACAGATCGCTCACATTTCATGACACGTGGGGAACTGTATCTCGTGAACTTCCCTCTGATCCATTCCATTCAGTGCTAGAAGGGAGAAAGGCAGCTCTGACCGAGCCACACACGAGCTGAGAGCCCGAACTGTGGCCCACTTTCATGCTGAACAGTAGACGGAAACCTGTTAAGTCGCCCTGCTGCCTCAGAGCTGTGGAATGTTCTTTTAGCAGAAATGAAAGTTGGTGGTGAGACTTGAGCTACCTGTTGGTTTGTCTCCGACCAAGGTGGCTGGAGAGTCTGCCTCTTAAGTTTGTCCCCTGTCCACTCTTCCCATTTCCTTTCTTCCGCTGCTCCTTCCACTTGCCCATCACATGTCAACAGTTTTGCACTGGAAACACAAGGCTCATAATCTCCTCTAATGGGGGCATATCTGTCTTCTAAAGCCTTTATTTCAGCAGCCGTCACACATTTAAAAACAACACCAATATTTCTTGGTCAATGTAGCTTCCTGCTGGTCAGAGACCCTCTGTATTTTGGACTGTTGACCTGAAAATGTTCAGACTTGAATTCTACATGAAGAAACTGATTTGTAAAGGAGGTGTTGAGATTCTAGAAGAATCCAAATTTTTTTTGATAACTCTGTGATTCCAAAGAACATTGATTCTTCCACTACCACCACCTTTTTTTTAAACTGCAGAAAACTGCATTTTCATTCATAGTGTTTCTAGTTCCTTCAATTTCAGTACCTACATTGTTGTCAAAAAAGAAGTGATTTTTCAGGAGGGATTCTTATAACTACAGTGCCAGACTGAAGATAGCTTGTTATTCTGGGTATTTTAAAAGGTACCATTGATTTCTCTCTCTCTCTTTTTAAATTCAGTATTTGTTCTTGCAAGTTCTGTACGTTTTGAAAGTATTGAGCTATAGAACTCAAGATCGGGAAAGAAAATGTGGAGAAACTCTGTTAATATTGTTTTGAAAGAAATACATGTTGTTTGAATAGCAAGTCAGCCTAGGTTGACTAAACTACCATTTCATTTACATAGGCTCTAACAAACTTAGTCTGCCAAGCTCATGCCTATCCACTTGGCAAAATGTGGGAAGGAGGAACACACAGTGAAACTAGGGTTGCACAAACCAATATCCAAAAGCTCATGGGGCAATGTGCATATTGTTCCTCTGTGCAAGTGCAGAAAAATCACTGAAATCAGCTGTGTGAGAATCTCAGCCTTAAAAGAAAGTAAGTTTTTAGTTATGGTTGCAAGGTACCTTTGAAAGGGTATGTGAATAATGTCTGTTGAATTCTTAAGATGTCTAGACATTGTTGAATCACATTTCCAGTGGTTCAGGATGGGGCTTCAGTTTCCCATCTTAATTTATAGAGTGCTGAATCCAGCTTTTCTTGATTCATTAAAAACAAAAAGCAGTTGCAACAATTATTTATTTTATTAAAATTTGCTACCCGCTTTTCTTTATAAAGGAGTTCCAAAGCTGGGTACAATACCAATGAATAAAACCATAAACTGGGATAGCTCAATTGGTCAAGCTTGAGACTCTTCTCAGGGCTGTGGGTTTGCGCCCCATGTTGAGCAAAAGATTCCTGCATTGCACAGGGTCGGACTAGATGATCCTCATGGTCCCTTCCAGCTCTAAAATTCTTTGCTCAAACAAACAATAAAACAGTAACGTCAACTGAGAGCACATAGGTGGTTTAATAATACCTATTTACAAAGTGTAGCAACACAGATACCCCAAAACCTGGGTGAACAGTAGCTCTTCAGTAGTCACTGAAAGCTGACAACTCAGTGCCAGACAAGTCCACACAGCCTTATCCATGGCCTTGCCCAGTTTTCAATTAGTAATTTGTACCCCTAAATATGTTTCTTTAGAAAGGAACCTTCAGTTGAACTTTCAGCTAATAGACTGGCCTTGCAAGTGGTTCTGTCTTCTCAGATGGGTTTTGGTCTTTCACCTTCCTGAACTGAAACGCTTCTCATTAGGTATCAAAATACTATTGAACCTGCAAGGAGTTTTAAAAGCTATGACAGGAAATGCCAAGTTCTGATCTGTATTTTCCTGATGGACCATGACCATGAGGTGAGGAAGCGTAATTTCCTGAGCCCTGTGGAAGATTGCGTTCACCTTAGGCAAGAAGTCAGGGTTGGGTCATAGGACCATATTGCCCAGGTGGCAGATAGAGAGTTCCTTCCAGACCAAGAGGACCCTGAGTTTCTCCACTTTTGTTGCTGAGCTCTCGGCAGTAGATGAAGTGCAGTGGTTTGAAGGGTGAGGCCACAACAGCCTTGAAAACGCGGATAAGTTCAGCTCTGGAACCCAGGCGAAAGATGAGCAGAGCCTCTTGGAGGAAACATGCAACCTTTTAGTGTTTGGCCTGCAAGGAGCTTCCATGTGTTGCAATAACACTACCCAGAATGGTGCCTGCTGCTTGAGTCCATTGGGGGCCAGGCCCTGGTCTAACCTGTAGGAATTCAAGAACACTGGGTGCGCATGCATCAGCAGAGTGGACTTGCTCTTGCATCAACTTGTTGAAGACTTTCTATGGCATCTTGTAAATTTGATTGGTAGAAACCTTTGAGAGGCAAAGGGTTTCACCCAGGGGAGAGCCACAGCTTAGCAGTACAGCATCTGCTTTGCATTCAGAGGGTTCCAGGCTCAATCCCTGACATCTCAAGGTAGATGTCACCTGTCTGAAACCTGGGGAGCCGCCGCCACTCAGTGTAGACAGTACTGAGTTAGAGGGACCAATGGTTTAGCCTGGCATAAGGCAGCTCCTTATATACCTTACCCAAGTATCCTCCATGTCTTGGCATGTGCCACTCGGCATCCAGATCCAGCATTTTCATCTTGATATTTATCCAGGAAAGTACCTCCAGGTGTATTGGGGCGGGGGGTTGTTGCCCATGATAACCCTTCATTGGGCTACCGGCCTGACAGGCTTTGTTTGGACTGATGTCCCTGATTCAAGACCACTCTCCTTAACCCCTGCCCAAGCCCTCTGTTCTCCCTCTTCTCACATTAGCAGGATGCAAAATGGTGCCCTTTCAGAATCACTGCCTCCAACGTGGTTCCTGCAGAGATACCCTCATAGTCATCCTTGGAAGAGGAGATAAGATGGTTGTACAAAGTTCAGGGCTTTAGGATCTGGTCTCATCTGAAAGGGCAAGGAAGGTGTATGAATCATCTAGTTGCCTCTTTCCCCAGCACTGTGGATCATTCATCACATCTTATGGTCGTGCATCTTCTGCTGGCTTACTGGGGCTTGGGACCGTAAGCCTGCAAAGTATTCTACTGCTTTGTGTTTGAGGATGTGTTGCTGCCTTTCACTCTTCTTGCCAAACAAAGATGCTGTGCAATGTATAGGCAGTTTCATAGGTGGGTGACAATTCCCTGCTGATCAAGACAAGCTGTACCTCCCACCCAGGGGTTTATTAGGTTGGCTATAGTCAAAGGTAGCGGGGGGCGGGGGGGTTACGCACAAAATTCAGAGCTCTCCACTCTGGCTAAGAGCTGGGCTGCTGCTCCACTCCTCTGGGTGCAGAGGAGGCAAGGTGCAGAGGCTCCTCTGGGTGCCTTGGTGGAGTAATTCAGGTGCTGGTGTGGGCCATCACAGCAGCCCTGTGGGACCCCCTCCCCAGTCACATTACTATACAAAAAGCAAACTTTGAGTTTCTTGTCCATTGTCTCACTGGCTTCAGAAGCACTGATACAGCCCCTTACCAAGGACACAAGGGACAGGGGGCACTGATGCAGCTCCTTGCCACTTGCCCTGGCTATGGTCTTAGTGCCAAGAAGAGTTGGGCAGTGCCCCTTGAATAATGGGTGTGTAGGGGGCTGCTGGGCTGAGGGTGGGTCAGAAAATCTTCCTTCTATGTGATCTTTCTTAAATCAACTTGTTAACTCATTTTGAGTTATTTCCACCTGTTCTTAAGGATACCTTTGCACAGGGGAATGGAGGGGAGTGGCAAAGTTTTATCTTGCAATTCAAGTAAGCACTAAAGTCAGGATGCTGTCATATTAGCAAATCAACCAGAGATCAACAGCAATCTAATGGTTAAGTGTTAAAAGCAAGCCTTCCTCGCTGACCCTACCATAAAAATCACATGATTTTGTGTTATGCTTGTGTAACAAGCATATTATTGTGGGTCCTCAGCCTGTAACTACTAAGTCAACAATGTCAGCTGACATGTTTATTATGCTTCTGTCCTAGCTTGGCATGTGGCTCCTGACAGATGGGTGGGTGGGTGTGAATGTTTTGCAAACAGGCAAGAAAGCCCTTCAATGTAAGAGACGTGTGTCATCCCATTTCACTGGAGAGCATGAAAGCAAACAAGAATCTAGTCAGGATGACCCTCTCCCAACAGATTGTGATCTCAAGCAAGATAAATAGTATACACATACACCCACAATCTGAAAACTGCTTTCTGGAGGGATTCGTCATTATACAACACCATTGCCCATGTTTGGTCAACCACGAAGCTCACTGGGTGGCCACTGCCTCTCAGTCTAACCTACAGCACAGGGTTGTTGGAAATTAAATGTCATGGGATAAAAAGGTGGGATGTAATTGCAATAAACGAAAGAAGAATCCACTGGTTTGGCCACTGACAGCAGGATGCTGGGCAAGCGGAGTCTTTAGCCTGCTCCGGTAGACAGGCCCGCCTGT
Source organism: Podarcis cretensis (assembly GCF_951804945.1). Lineage (NCBI taxonomy): Eukaryota > Metazoa > Chordata > Lepidosauria > Squamata > Lacertidae > Podarcis > Podarcis cretensis. The sequence continues at coordinate 37,805,710 of NC_137177.1, forward strand.
GTGAAGACACACTTCAGATACAGGGACCGAGATCAGCGACTTTTAAACTCGGCGCGTAGTTAAACACTGAAACTTTCGCAGGAGGCAAGATGGCCACCAACCTTGATACCTTTAAAAGAAGATTGAATAAATTAACAGAGGAGGGGGCTACTATGCACAATGGCTATGGCATGCTCTGCCTCCACTGTCAGAGGCAGCAATGCCTTCTGAATACCAGCTGCAGGAAACCACAAGAGGGTGAGAGGGTTAATATGCTCAAATCCTGCATGGAGACTCCCCACAGGCGTGGGTCGGCCACTGCAAAAATTATGCTGGACTAAGTGGGTCCCCTTTAGCAAGTTCCAGGAAGGATCTTAGTTGCTGCTGCTGCTGCTGCGGCCGCCGCCGCCGCCGCCGCCGCCTACTTTGCTCGGCTCAATCAAACTTGGCACCGCCACGTGGTCGGTGAGGCTGGAAGGCAGAGAACCCCCCTCGCTTCCTCTGATTGGCTCTCTCCTTTTACGTTTCCTATTGGTCGGAAGAGAAGTCCCGCCTGGCTTCCTGTGACTGGCTCAGTTCGTTCAGCCTCCCAATGATTGGTCAGATAGGTGTGCGTTGCCGGAAGAGGCCGTTTCCTAGGCAGCAGCAGCAGGAGGAGGAATAAGAATAAAGAAAGAAGCGACGGCGGCGTTTGCAACGAACTCTATGGGGGAGGCCGAGGCCTTCGTCCCGCTCGTCGGTCTGCGGAGTGACGAGCTGGCACTGCCTGGAGGACGACAGGTAGGAGCCAAGGCGGAAGGGGGTGGCCTTGACTAGGGTTCCTGGGTCCTCTGTGGCCCTGAGAGGAGCCCTGCTAGGTAGGCCGGGGGTCCTGGCTCGCCCCCAGTAAGCTCCTGGCCTTCAAAGGTAGACTGAGTCAGTATGTGGAGGCTCTATCTCCTGGCTAGGAACTTGGAACAGCTCTGCCAGGTCAGGCCGACCTTGGGTCCAGTAGCGCCCCAGTCCTCCCCGCCCCACGCAATGGCAAACCAGAACCCCAGAAGCAGGTTATTTGATTGATTGTATTTATATCCGACTTTTTTCTCCAGTAAGCTCAATGTGGCATGTAAGTAGTTCTCTTTTATGCTCCACAACAACCTTGTGAAGTAGGTTGGGCAGAAGTGAGAGAGTGGCCTCCAAGGTCACAGTGAGCTTCATGGCCAAGATTTGAACCCAGCTGTCTCCCAGGTACTGGTGCTTACGGCTTGGTCTGGGCATGCAGCAGAATTGTTGTTGTTTAGTCGTTTAGTCGTGCCCGACTCTTCGTGACCCCATGGACCAGAGCACGCCAGGCACTCCTGTCTTCCACTGCCTCCCGCAGTTTGGTCAAACTTATGCTGGTAGCTTCAAGAACACTGTCCAACCATCTCGTCCTCTGTCGTCCCCTAATTAGGTGGTAGTAAAATGAACTGTCCCAACTGCTGCTGGAGGATTACATTTTTTAAAATAATTTTCATTGACAAAAAAACTCCCTGCAACAGGAAAGCTAGTACAGCAGAGAGTGGACTGATCTAGAACTTTCCCCCCTCACATTCAAGAGAAACCAAAAGCTCCTGGACCGTATAACAGAGGCCCTTGGTAATTGCAAACATGCAAGACTTCTTGTACGTCTGGCAAACCCTAGTTGTGATAAGCAGCACCCACAATGTATTTGTGAGTCTATAAATTCTGTGGATTTCTGCTGCCCCTTTCCAAATCCAAACTCTTGGGATTCCATACCTTCAGATCCACCAAATCGCCAGTGCAATGGGATAAGTTGCTTTTGTTTCAGGCAAACCTATTCTGCTGCTTACTTGTATGTATAGTTCATTTGTTGCCCACTGTTTTCCAGGAAATAGAAAGCACGTCATAATCAATGGTTATTTCTAGATGTAGGGGTGGTGTAATATTTTCAGATGGGCTTGAGACCTGACATTGAAGACAGGATGACTGACAGCCAAGTATTACACCCTGAGGATTAAAGTATTTAAAGGTTTACATTATAAAACAGGTGACAAAGCCACGATGGAAACTTTAGAAGAAGAAAACTTTGGTGTGTCCATGTAAGTATATTTCTGTTTCTGCACTTCCTTTTAAAAAACAAATCCACAGAACTTCATTTGAAATGTTAAAGCCAATAGGAAGTTTTAACAGTTAGGAGAAGATAGTTTTTTTTTAATGGTCTTTGCTTTTGTGGACTTGAGCCTAGGTGATAGAATAGGCTCTCTAGTCCACAAAAGCTTATGATGCAATATTTCTGGTACTTTTTAAGGTGGGGACATTGCTTGGTGATAATGCTATTTTCTAACTTTATTAATAGTTGGTTTCAGTGTTAATTTTTAAACTACAATCAAGACTGACTCATAAAGATTTTTCTTTCTCATGGATATAGATCAGTAATGGATCAATGATAGATCAATACCTTCCAAATATTGTTACACTATAGCTTCCATCATTCCTGGCCAAATCTGTAGGGCCGTAGGTTGCTCACCCCAGGAATTGATTTCCATCCTCCTTTTTAAAAGTCATCTAAGCTAGTGGCCATCACCACATCTTGAGGTGGTAAATTCCACAAGTTAATGAAGCATTGTGTGTTGATTAAGTTAAGTGCTGTATATAGAAGTAATTTATTTGTCTGTTACAAATTTCCTGTCAGTTAAGTTCAGTGGATAACCCCAGCTCTTTTATGGACCCTGACTTTTAATATAATGCCTGAGTCAAGCCAAAGCGATTCTGCTTTTGAATTGCAAAAACAACTATATTCTGATCTGGGGGATTGCTGTTATCCCTTCTGTATGTGGCTAGATGGCAGCAAGTAGCAACAGTGTCTCCTCCACCAGGCTTGGGTTAGGAACAGCCTCTTCCTTGCTTCCATTAGGACAGGGATGTCCAACAGGTTGATCGCGATCTACTGGTAGATCCCCAGGAGGTTTTGGTAGATCCCCAGGAGGTTTTGGTAGATCGCGGTCAATTCCTGGGTCCCTTTGCTTAGCATTGGTAAAATAGAATCAAGCCCCGCCCTCCATTGTTGCATGATCTGCAGAACGGAAGACGGAGTTTACTCAGTGAGGCTGTTTGTCTCCCCAGCGATCTGTTGGTGAGTGGCTGTTTCCCTTTCTCCCTAAAAATGGCCAACAGCTTAGCTTTGAACTCCCCAAAAATGGGGCTTTCCTCCATAAAAAAAGTTCAACAATTGAGATCACTGCCATTTTTTAATTCCATGAGTAGATCACAGTCTCTTGGGAGTTGGCCACCCCTGCATTAGAACATCAGCTGTTAGGCACATCACTCTTATTCCTACTTAGTGATGAGGGAGAAGAAACTGAAGGATGATGCCTTATCCAAAACCTTGCCTAGTTTCTTCATGGCTAAGGTACAGGTTGAACCCAGTCCAAGTCTGAGATCAGACTTGACTGAGGCAAGGCAAGGAACTGCTTCTCATCAGGGTGACTGTCCTTGGTTAAATCTTGTCTGCAATGCAGAAGAACGTCACCATAAAATAATTCTTTGAGTAACTTGTGTTTGAACAAACAACAGCTTCTCTCTGAATGTAGTGGAATCTGGGGAGGAGGACTCAGTTCAGGTAGAACAAAGCCATTACTGCAGCAGCTTAGAGACTTAAAGCTATAAGCCAGGAAGTCTCTGGTATGAAATCTCACTTTGACAGCAAATGCACTTAAGATAGCCATAGGCAAATGGTTCTTTCTCTTAGTTTGAAGTTATTCTCTGCAACAGGGGGGTGATAGTGTACCTCCACTTTACAGGACTGATGAAAACATTACTGAGTAATATGTGTGCTGGAAGTATTTTGTATGCTCGTGTGCCATAAAGGCACTATGCATTATTCTGTGTGTCCTGGATTGTTAAGTTTATGTGTATTTCACCTTCCATAGTAACCTGAATGCAACTTGGCTGTCTCTCATTTTAGCTCTTCACCATCGGATGCTGAGTTCGATGCTGTTGTTGGCTATTTAGAAGATATAATAATGGGTATGTTTTTCTTAAGGTAGCACTGCTCAAAAGGGACATCTCTTCTTATTGTTATTTGTGAATACACTGGAATATTTTAGAGGAATTGTTCTGATATTATTTTCAGTTCTGTGTCTGGGATGGATTTTGTCGGCACTGGTTTTTATACAAATACATCATGATCTAGACCAGACCTTCTCCCAACCTGAGATACGAACTATCTAAAAAGCACTAGGTTGAGGGGAAGTCGATCTAGATGATATTGTTGTTTATGTATTTTGCAAGTCGCTTTGAGGGCTCCTGAGGTGCCAAAGGAAGAGTTAGCGAACTAATAAATAAATACCCACCACTCTCCTCTTTGTGCAGTGTCGGCACGTGGGAAAGTGTTCAGTGGTTGGCATTTGTGCCTGGCTGAAGGTGGAACTTGTATTCTTTACCTAGGACATGGAAGCAGAGTTCTCATGTAATTTTTCTTCTTATTCTGCCTGCTTTTCCTTTCTTGCCTCCACCTACTGCGTCAAGTTCTGAACAAGGTTCCTGCTCCTAAACAGCTGGACCCCATGATGAGAGCTCCTGTTGAGGGCTGGGGATGCACCACAATGTTTTATTGTGGGTCCACACTTGTTGATAGATACTTGCCTTTCAATGAAACACTCAATAAATCGGTGGTGCCTGAGGTACTGCCCAGTAGGTGGCTTGAAACAACCAAACAATCCCTTTCATGGAGAAGTGCTTGACAGCCGTGTTGCAATTACAGCGGCAAAATTTATGCCTGATTAATTGATTCTGGATGAAGGATTGGAACTTTGTGTATGCTGACTTCCCCAGGGAACTGATGTTGCCTCATATGTTCGCTATCCAGCTCTGTTCCCTGGGTGAAACTTGCCAAAAGTCTTTTAATCAGGCTCTGCCTTGTTTGTGTCAGTGAGAGAAACTCTTCATCCTGCCAGAGGCTTAGCGAGCTAGCAAGATAGAGAAGCTACTGCATGGATTGGGCCTCCGTCAGCTGCAGCTGTGCTGTCGTTGCAGCTATGAGGTTCACCATGTACTGGATCCCAAGCTGAGGACAGCACACCAATGAATGTAGTCACTGTCTTTTGACTGAATGCAACTGTGTTGTGATTTCAGATGATGACTTCCAGCTTATACAAAGGAACTTCATGGACAAATACTACCAAGAGTTTGATGATACGGAGGAAAATAAGCTCATCTACACTCCTATTTTTAATGAATATGTGAGTGCATATGTCCTGTTTTGATCGTTATCTCTTGCATATGATGGTGGGCTTTGTCTTTTGAACATTTGCCACCCTGTGAAAGAAATTGGATTCTGTGTGTTTCAGCAGCAAGTGTGACCTGTGGACCATAAGAAAGAGAGAGCAGCCCTGCTTCAGGATGTTGAGGCTTCTCTCACGCCCTCAGAGGGACCTGAGACCTCAGTGCAGGTGCTGAAGGCTAGCCTTCATCAACCTGGTGCCCCTTCACTGTTTGTTTGTTTGTTTGTTTGTTTGTTTGTTTGTTTGTTTGTTTTAAACTATAACTCCCAAAAGCCCTGGGCAGCATGGATGTGAGTTGTAGTCCAAAACATCTGGAGGGCACTAAGTTGCTTAAGGGTGCTGCTGGCCATCCAGTGTGCTTCTCTGGGCTGTACCATCACTTTGTTCACTGTGCCAGGAAGCTTTTCCTGCTACAAAGTTTGCTCAGTGACTGGAGGGGAGGGGCCCAGGCTGGTTGCTGTCCTAACATGGCATCTTTTGTAACAGTTTAGCTTCTTGTGAAAGTTTTCATAATTGTTGCAGATTAAAGGGTTGTTAAGGGCACAGCTGCAAGAGCTGGTTTAAAAGCTGGCAACACTGATTACTGCTGAGGCACATGTGGTTTCTGAAAGATCCTTATGATAGCTTGCAAGTCTCTAGTTGGGTTCTGAAATTTGGGGGTTATATCCAGTGCTAGTCAGGGTACTCCCATCATTAGTCGTGCTCATTGATTTCAGACGTATAGTAATTTTGGTGGGTCTACCCAGAGTAAGGACCCATAGTGTTCTTATAACTTAAGGATAATGAACAGAACAAATTACTTCCTCAAGGCAGAGACTCAGCTCTACATATTTTAACTGGTTGTATCCTGTTGCTACCTGTAACATCTCTCATATTTGGATCCAAAATGTGGTCCAGCCATTGACAGGTCTAGTAAGCTGCACCTGATCTGTCTAGATCAAAACACCTCTTTGTGAGATGGTAAGCTACAATATTTGCTCCCTGTCATCCTCAGCTGGAAAATAATAATACAGTGCTTCTCACTTCAGATATGCTTAGTTGAAAAATACATTGAAGAAAAGCTCTTGGACAGGATTCCTGGTTTCAGCATGTCTGCCTTCACCTTGTCATTACAGTAAGTTGGATCCTTTGCTTTCCATTTCTTTTTCATCTTCATTGCATTAACTTGTTCTTAAGGCTCCTTATTGAGTAGGGTTGGGCTTTGAATTTTGAGAGCATCTTCTCTCAGATGTGAATCCACGTATTTTAAGCTCTGCTGCAGACTCCTTGCCCCAGGGTCTGTCCTTACTCTGAAATGCAGTCATGTGGTCCTCAGAGCAGGGAGCTCTCTATAATGTCAGTACAGCTGTGAAATAGCATCCCCTAAGAGTGCCCACCAGACCTTACCCCCTTTTTCCCATTTAGATACCATGTAAAACAACAAGAAGACCGCTGTACATCATTCATATATGTCATGCGCTGAGGCCCTAATGTTCATGATATGCACAAATGTAAACAATGGGCTATTAAGTCACTTCCACGAAAAGAGAAGACTGTTCTATGCTTAGCCAGTGATAACCATACCAGCCTCCTTTGCAGATCAAGGCCCATGCAATCCCATGCCATTTATAGAAACCTTCTTGAAGATTTCATATTGTTGATCATTCCTGAGGGCTGCATAATGAAAACTGATGTTAAATGGATATTCTGCTGCTTAGCGAGCAGATCCATCCCTTTGTTTAGTAACAGCTTAAAGCCTGTTTGCCCAGTATTCCCTTGATCACCACCCTTGGGCACACACAGCTGAGGAAAAGCTGTAAATCAGACATCCATGAATACAGTTGGCAGAAGTGGCTGTGATTGCAGCAACAGCATTCCCACCCCGCTTCAGATTCTGAAGCTGCAGAAATTTCTGTGGGCTGCTGTCTGTGCTTTTTCAAAGGGGGGGGGGACGATGACAGAAGCACACCCCCTGATGCAAGACAGAATAATGATTAAGCTTAAAATCTAAGATGTGTACAACTTTGAACCACATTTTCTTTGGATAATTGCATAATTTTTAATAAATTAATGGGCTTGTTATTGGTGGTGTTGGTAGTGGTTATTTGCCTTCCTTGGTGGGTGTAGCCCTCATTTCACTTTCTCAGTATATGTATTATGATCAGACAGGTACTTGCTTGGTGACAGTGTGTGAAGCACCCCTTAGTCCCATTATTTTCAGTACAAATTACTTTGTGCAAGTGGCTAATTTAAAGAGAAAATGCAACTTTTTTTGATAGGCATTTTCCTCTTTAGCTATTGTAATGCATCTTTTCTCAATGCCTTTTAAAATCTAGAATGTCTTGCTGTTTTAATGATGAATCTAAATCCTTCACTTACAGGCAGCACAAGGATGAAATTGCAGGGGATATTTTTGACATGCTTCTCACATTTACTGACTTCCTTGCATTTAAAGAAATGTTCCTGGATTACAGAGCTGTAAGTACTTCAAAGCTCAGAAAGCGCACACTGAATGGCCAGGCAAGTTGGTTTAATTGGAAGTGACTGTTGGGCATATTGAGCAGAGAGAGATCACTTTCCCAGTTCTGCTTCCTAAGAGCCTTTTAACTGAGGAAGTGAAAAACTGATTTTGGGGCTTTATGCATGCAAAGTAATTGGGGCTCCTTCCCAGCTTCTGCATTCTGGGAGTGAGAAAGAGAACCTCAGTTCAGGAAGAGAGGCTTGGCCCTGGTTTTCAGTTTGGCCAAACTATAGCACTCTGGATGGGGCAGAGTGGTTTTCAAATGTAACTTAGGGTGGTGGTTCTTTTTTTATCAGTGGGGAAACTGAGACTAAAAGTATTGTGCCCAAAAAGTTGCTCAGTGACAGTTTGATAAGACATGAATCTTGATAGCTATGCAAATTAACAAAAATGGTGTCTTAAGTTGGTATGGGAGTTCTTTTACGGGTTTTGGGGGGGGTGTCTAAAAATGTTTTTAGTGAATCTCAGTGGTTAAATGTGTGTCCACTGCACAAGTTTCGCTCCAGAAATTTTTTTTTGGAAAATACTGGAAACCTGTGGTCCAAAACAAGTCAGTTTGATGTAACGCATGTGAAACCCCAAAACCAGTTGCATTTAACAATTCAGAACTGTTATTATTCTGAAATCTTAAACACTGATCTTTTAATATTTAGTCTTGATAAGGAGGGTTTGAAATAGCAAAGGGGCCAGTTTCAAAAGGTTGGTTAAGGCAGAAATTTTAAGGGAAAGAATACATTCCAGGCCAGCTGCAAAAATAATTCTTACTTATTTTGGTAGTGGGGGTGTTCACTGCAGATGCACAGAATCTGAAACCCAACAAGGGAAAACATTGTGTATATTGCTCTAGGAAAAATGTGTGCATATACACATAATGTGTGTATGTTTATATGGAGATGGTGTGTAAATTTTTATATATGGCTATCTGTGCCCATGGTTCTCATGAGGGTTTGCAAAGGCCAGAGTGGCAGAGGGCAAGATGGCAAGTGGAGTGCATGGATTACTAAGGTTACTTGGCATGGCAATAGAGGCTAGGTAGCATGGAGTAATGGTCAAAGGAGGTCTGGCAGCTGTAACAAGGATCAGAACTTGCCCAGATCAGTAGAAACCCTGCCCAGTCTCCTCTGACTTCACCCATGGCTACTGTCAGCAACCAAAAAGCTCGGGGGGGGGGGATCATTGCTTATTGATGATGAAAGTTACGATTCTCAGTTTCCACAGCAGGTGCCAGATTCCATGTGGAATTTCTTGCCCACAGCCTTGCAGAAAATAAAAGCCCTGTGTTTCATTACAAACATGCTTCCTTTTCTGGCTGAAAGCCTGCCATTTAGAAATGCCACCAAACTGAAGTATTTTTGGCATTTCCATTCTAGGAAAAAGAAGGCCGAGGCCTGGACTTAAGCAGCGGATTCGTGGTGACACCCTTGAGCAAGTCCTCCATGTCGCCTTCCACAAACAGTCTACGACACTAGCTCTTGCCTCCAAAAGAGAGCTGTCTCCACCTGGGGTGCCCTGAATGCAAAAGCCAGCAGAAGAGATTAGTGTGATGCTGAGGCGTGCAACCCTTATTCCCTCTTGGCAGGCCAATTTTTCGTCTTAGCTGCTCGTTTGAATTGGGCATTTCCACATGATCAGTGACTCCAGCCCTGTCTTAGCACTTGCATTTGTTGCTGTGCCAGCCAAAGGGGACTTTATGCCATGGAGGTCAGTTAGTGTCATGGTCTGTTTGAGGGCTGCTGATTTCTTGGAAGGAAAACAAGCACTTCTTCATTGGACAGCAGTGATGGAAAATGAGTGTCAAATGTGGGATGGTTCTAACTGCACAACCTTTTTTGAAGTTCACAACCACAACAAATCGGGGAAAACATGTTTAGCGTAGTTCTAAATGCCACATTTTTTACTTTCGACAGTAGCACGTGTGTGTTTGATGTGAATATATATATATTTAGCATGAAACTGTTATTTGTCAGTTCTCTAGTAATTGTGAATTTGTATCCTTTCCCATTCAGCAGACTTAGTGGTGTTGCTCTTGTAAGGCCCCCACTTCAGCTGCAAAAGGAACCAGAAAACTTGGGATTTCCAAAGTAACCTCTCTCCTAAGAAAAAATCACACCCTGTTTCATTACTACCAGCAGTATGTGCTCTAGCACGGACAAAGCTTTCTGCAATGTCTTCGTGGGGGATGGGGACTGTAAACCCAAATCCAAACTTGTATGGCTTTCAAGGAACTTTGGGAATTACAGTTCTGTGAGGTGCTGCAGTTCTTTAAAAACAAAAACAAAAGAGCTAAAGTTCCCCAGGTTCTGCAATATTAATTAGTTAAGCTGGTTTTAACTATAATGACTTCCCTCACAGCGAAGCTCAGGAAATGGTCTGAGAAGTCTAGGACTGACTCTACCAGGTGTTTTTTTATCACAGCCCCCCACCCCCAAAATAAAATTACCAAGCTTCTTTCAGGAAAGCAATGACAGTTAAACTCTCTTTTAAAGTGGAGTGAATGTGTCCCGAGTGGCTTGATTATACCTGCAAGCTTTGGGATTTCATCAGTGTTGTGTTTTACCAAGGTTCAAAAAAGAAAATAGCATGGATAACATTGCCTGAGCCGTTGTCTGTCTGCATCTTTGCTAGACACCTGGGAAGCCTCATGTGTGGTTCATGCTGATGGTTTCCTTCCTCCATCCTGGCTTAGTCACATCAGCTAGTATGTGCCAGTAGTGTTGGATCTGCTCTGCTTGCCCCAACCACATCTCTGTTTCTGCCTTACTTCCACATGGATCTGTGGAACTCTTGCTGAGAAAGGTGTAGCTGCTGTTGCCATCTTGACTTGTGGAGGACTAGGCAACAGGAGCAGGGAATTCAAAACCCAAAAATTCCAGTTGTTCCCACTTTCCATACATTGTCCGCCTTTACTCTTGGTTGGTAATTCAGTGCTCAAGGACTTGGATGTACCATCCATGTGCTGCTGTCACTCTGAGGCTTCTTCCAAAGTCACATAATGGAAGAAAGGCCAGGATGACTGGCTGAGCCCTGGAAATTTACTATTGGAGCCTTTCAGGCTTCAAATCCTTTTTGTCCAAGCAGGGGTAAGTGATTCTTGTAATGAGGCTGATCACAAACATCTTACATGTTTCAGTTTTGGGTGACATATGGCACAGCACAGTACTTGCTTAGCTAAATCTTGGGAGATTGAGAAGGGGGTAACATGGTATCTTTACATCAGCAAACTTTTGCTTTCACAGTGTTTTCTTTTACATATGTTTCCCTTTCAGGGTTGTGTTCTGTAATGTGTTTAGGCTGTACACTGATCTGAAACTTGATTGGCAAGATCCAGAAGCAAAATCTGCATTGTAAAGGATGTTTTTTGTAACTTGTTTTGGTAAGGTCCCATGTGTGTAAACAAGGAATACTCTTATCCCCATACTTTGAAGGTAATGCTCTGTTGGTATTTGAAATGTGCAAGAAGTGCATTTACAAACAGTCACGGCAAGGCATATTGACAATATTAATGACAGTATTTATCTTGGTGCAGTTTGCTTTTAAAAGTCCAGTCTTGGTCAGCAAATGGGTAACACGGACTGGAATGCAGGATCAGATTCAAAGTTGGAAGTTTCTTGTTTCTCTCTTGCCATTTCAAAGACATTGTCTTTCAGTGCCCAATTTGTCAGAACTATGAGGAGAGACAAAAGTAAATGAATCTTCATTTTCTAATCTCACCCAAAACCGCTGAGGTACATGGGATTGATTTTTTGGTAAGGCTGAATGGAATTTTAGAAGATGTCATTACAGTATTGGATAGTCTAAGAAATCCTTGGAGGAGGGCTCTGAAGGAAATGTGTGCAATCGCTGGAGGAACACCTTCCATCAAGAGCTTCTCTTGGCATTTTTCAATGGTGTGTTAACAGTTTGCCTGCTTCCTGTTGAAGTTCACTTCATACCAAGAATCAATTTGTGTGCTGTTGGCAAACTAAGACTATATTGTTTTGTGTTTGATTAAACAACCAAGTAAATGATTATTCTCTCTGGGTATGTAAATCTGGGACACTGGGAGAAGCAAGTATGCGATACTATTTACTGGAGCAGAAATAAGGCCAATAATGTAACATTTAATTACCCTTAGCAAAATTGCACACCTGATTGTGTGTGTGTGTGTGTGTGTGTGTGTGTTTGTATTGTTTAGATTCCAAAATAACTGCACCTTTTGACTGTTCCCCTGGTCACTTTTCAGATAACTGCTCAGTCTTGTCTGTATGCTGTTGCTTCTGGGTGGAAGGGAGGACAGAGATTTAAGTAGCAGCTACGCTCTCATTTTTTAAATAAAACCTATCTACCCAACCATAAAAACAAAGGCAGAAGGAATGTTGGTAGGTATAGCTGCAGGAGAGAGCAAAACTGTCCATGGTGAAATGCCCCTTTCTCCGCAGCTATCAAAGGTGCAGTCATCCTGTCCCTTCTTTGCTTCCAGTAGACATTGGAAATGGCCCTTGTCATTGTCTTAAAGGGTAAGGTAGAGGGAGGAGAAGCAAGAGGGCATGATCATAACTCCAAACTCATGGAACAGTTAGGGTGATGCCCTGGTGCCTATTGCAGAGCATTGAGAGCTTGCTGTGGAAGTTAAGGAAGCCCAGGCCTAGTTTTCTGGATGGGAGATTGCCTGGAAAATCCATCAAGGAAGAAAGAAAGAGAGTCTCTAATAGAAGGTGAAAAGCTAGCTGAACCTGGTGTGCTTGGAACTCTTGGTCACAAAGCCCAACTCTGCCTTTTGGAATTTCTTCTGGCCCCCACTTCATAAGGACTGGAAACTTTTTTGCTTTTTGCTTAGCCATACAGTGAAAGAGTTTATCAGGCTGCTGTGCTTGCATAATGCAGTCCAACACAGGACACCCACATGCCTTCCTGAATTGTCTAGACTATATCTGGCAACTAAATAAGTGTTTAACAAGTAAAGACAGGCAGAGCCATTCCCCGTGGACTTGTACTACTGAAGGAAGCGAATTAGGTGCCTCTCCAAGCAAATTCGGTGCTGGAAAGCCCTCATTTGACAAAGGTGAAATATTTATTTACTTTATTTAAAACAAAACCTTTTTTTAGAAATAAAATACCTGTGGTCTTGTACCAGAAGCATCCTTGCTGCTATGGATTAATAATTATACATTATTTACATAATGGCTGAAAGTGGCTGGCATAAAGGGAGGCTGCTGGGTTTGCTTTTTTAGTGGGTTTAGTTTTTGGTGAGACGTGCTGGCTTGGCCGTCCCTGGAGATGGGCATCCTCTGGGCTGCTTCACAGGAGCGTGTCCATCCCTTGATGACAGTGGGGCTCAGTGGACCATCTTCCCACTTCAGAGCACTTTGATGACCCTTTGAACCTGATGCTTGCTCAGTGTAGTCAGTTGACACATTCAGCTGCCGGTCATCAAGTGATGGCAAATACCTGTGTGCACCAGGCTTGTGCAGTGTCAAATCGCCGGCACAGATCTGACCCTGCAATTTTGAATGGTCACCACATGCAGTGGCCTTTAGCAATAAGATCACATGCAGCCAAGGTACGGAAAGGCAGGTTCCCCCTTAATTTCAACCACTTGATTTCTGTTTGTACAGGGCAGTCCCTGCAGAAGCATTGGGTCAAAAGTGGCATAAAATGCTGAGATTACTAAATGGGGTGTTACCTGTGCTGACTCACTGCAAGCCACAAGTCGTGTGTGTGTGTGTGTGTGTGTGTGTGTGTGTGTGAGAGAGAGAGAGAGAGAGAGAGAGAGAGAGAGAGAGAGAACCAGCCCTTGGGTTGTCTCTTGCTGGCTTTGCTCCATTGATTCAGCTGGCCCTTGACCAGTCTGAGGATAATAATTAGTGCAAAGTATGGGGTGGGATGCTTTAACCAGCTATAGATGGCGTTAGAAACACATACAGCATACTTGGCAAAGGCCATGCTAAAGCTGGGACTGGGAATAGCATTCAGAGTACTAGGTCTGGAAGGGAAAGGGGCAGAGGGAAGACACCAAACACCCAAAGGCCCCAGTAGCCACTGTCACCCAGTCAAGTTGTGTTGATTAAAAATGGCCCACAGTTTTCAGGCGTGATTAGAAACGGTTGCTTGGCTGGTTGCTGTGTTACTCCCATATCCCCTCCAGGCTCGAATGCTGAGGCAGGCACTGACCCCGTAGCCAATCATCACCAGGCAAGCAAAAAACTGCAAAAGACAGGAGACGGGGGCATTAATGTCCCAGGAGCTTAGGTGAGTAAGCTGTAGGTCCATCCTGGGTCCCAAGTCATCGTATGATGATTAGATTGTAAATGTGCAGGCAAAGATTGCAGTGGTGGTTGTTTCTACTGAGTTTATGTAAGCCTCTGGGAGCCTTTTTGGCTGAAGAGGAATAAAAAAGCTTCAGTAGGAAAATGCTGATGAACCCAACATTTGCTGTGAAGATCCCCACTGCTTGCAGTAGAAACAATACACTTTTCTGCTTAAAATCTCAATTAAAAGTAGCTTGCCTCTTCTGGCAGCTAGAGTAGCAGTTTTAAAGGGAGAGATGGGAACTGGTCTTGTGCACAAATCTGCTGGGCATTTATTGGATCATATGGACAAAGGCCAAATGCAGAAGCTGAGTTTCAGCACTGAAGCCTTTCAAAACATCCACTCTGGTGGCTGTTAATAACATAAGAAAAAGTAGCTTCCAGCCAAGGACTATGTCAATACTCAGCACAACATTCAAGAACTCCACGGCCTTGAGTTCTTAAAAATAAGAATGAGTAAGTGAGATGCAAAGAAGGATCTCCCTCTGAGCTGTTAAATCCGTTTAGGACTGAGGTTTTAACATAAATATGTCCATTTCAGCCTGCAGTGGATTTCAGTAAAAGCACAGTACAAAATGATAACCTGGAAATTGAGGGTGGTGTGCCAGCGTGCCCTTGCCTAGCCAAAACTGGTTAACACAGCATTACACATCACCCGTCATGCTGGTGGCTGGCACTGGACTAAGGAGCTGAGTTACTCCAGGGGGGAGGACAGAACACATTATGTAGTTTCAGCTGGATTCCCAGTTACTGAACGTTACCTCATTGCTGGCACTGCAAGCTCTGGATGAGTACACAAAATGATGTACTAGCAAGCTAACACCATATATTTACAGATGGCATTGCAGGGGATGGGGGGGGGCTGAGTACTGTGGGGGCAATTGGGGTCATATAACTATGTAGGCATGGTAAAAGGAAAAGGGGTTGCTCAGAGTCATCTGGAGGCTCCCTTCATATTCTGATGGGCAGGGATAGGTGAAGCTGTCAATTTTGGGTTCTCTCAGATTCTCACTTTCCCCCTCATTCAGTTCTCCACATTTTCACACCATTGTGTTCTTTTAAACAAAAAGTCCTCATGAAAACTCAACATTTTAGTGCAACTTTTCTGTAAGTTACACATTTTTCTATGCGATTCCATCTTTTTGGCAAAGCAGTTTTCCCTAAAGAAATTTTGTATGTTGTTTTCACCAACGTGTGCACTCTTAGGCACCCTTTACCTTAGCATATGCGTTTCTGTGCACTCAGCTTCGCTGGATTGCGAAATTCAGCAAACCGCATATTTCAGATGACGGCGTTTCTTCCCCCCTCCCCGCCCCCCGGCAACAAGTGCAACGGGGATGCAAGTGCAAAGGGTTAACTCACCGAGGCAGAGGCTCTTCTGTTGTAGTCTGGTGAGTGCGGCCAGGAGTACGGCTCAACAGAAGCCGCGCTTGTGATGAAAGCTGTTGCATACAAGACGGACGCAGCAACATTGAATACCACTAGCTGGAAGAAAAAGAAGACAGTCTTGGAGGACATTCCATGAGGTCTAAAGGCGAAGACCTACAGAACATTGGGGAAGGGCTGCAACTCAAAGAAAAGCATCTCCCTATGTTCCTAACATTCTTGACAATTCTCACAGCAGATTGTTCAACTGCAGGTGACCTGGATGCCATGACCTGCCTTATGCATATGAGCTGAATCTTGCTCTTGCCTCTCGCCCTCATGCTTCAGGTGGGGACTGACTGCATCTTTATAATGTGTGCTTTTTCCTTTTTTCTTACAAAAAGAAACTCCGCACAAACATTTTAAATAAGTTGCAAAGCTGCTACAGGAACTGAAGCCTGTATGATCTCACAGGTGTTAGCCAATAAGATGCCCATTTTCTCCCCCGCACGAGGTTGTTCCGGGAGATGAAAATGGGCATGTGTTTCCAATCACCTCTCCCACACCCAGTCTTCCTCCTAACCAGCCAGGTGCATGAGTTTGCTGCCATGGCACTGCCCTCAGCGTTCCTCCAAGAATGAAGAGATTTTACTTGTAGCATCCTTTGCTCAAGGAGAATGCAAACAAACTAGCACACTGGTGAAAATTCTAGGGTACAAATCCACAGAGATTGGATACAATAGTTTTGCTTATCTTAGTGAAAAGGATTCTGAGGATTGTTCTGATTCAGATATATAACACTAGGCAAATAATAGTGTTTATTGGGTAATAATTTTAGTTATGGGCTGGAAGCAGCTTTACTGTGTTTGGTTACAAACCTGAGCTAGACCACTGGTCCATCTAGACCAGGCACCCCCAAACTCAGCCCTCCAGCTCTTTTGGGACTACAACTCCCACCATCCCTAGCTAACAGGACCAGTGGTCAGGGCTGATGGGAATTGTAGTCCCCAAACAGCTGGAGGGCCAAGTTTGGGGATGCCTGATCTAGACCATTCATCTGTACTCTGAATGGCAGCAGCTTTCCTCAGGATCAGGTAGAGACTTTTCTCCATCACCTGCTACTTGATTCTTTTATGTGAAAATGGAAATTGAGCCTGGGTCTCCTGCATGCAATGTGTGTGTTTCACCAATGAGCTATAGCCTCTCCCCTGTACAGCAATCATACATTTTTTTTCAAGCTCTAGAAAAAAAATCCTCTGGTTATGCAACTTTGCAGCAGAAGTCAAATGTCATCAGTACTGAATGGCTAGCGCCTGCGACCTCATGAATGCACATTCCCCTGAACAGTTCTGTGTTTTTTTAACAAGCAAGCAAACCAACTTTCCTTTTTTAAAAAAAAAAAAACAAGCTGAATAATGGTTCTTTAACCATGGTAATTAAAATTAATTTTAGAAAAGACAAGCAGTCCACTTGAAGCACTGGCAGACAAGCAAGAGTAGCCTCCAGTTTGCTGGTATGCACCGTTCAAACTGTGAAGCTAGAAGCATTCAACATGTTGCACCAGCCTTAATATTTATGTCTGGCTTCATCTTAGATGAAAAAAGCACATGCAATTCTCTGTAAGTGAGCTGTGTGGAGGGGACCCTTTCGTGGATCTGTTCCTGACTGATAAAGGTCACTTGGACTAGGATGTTCTGTGGCCAAAACAAGTGCGCACTTCGCTGATTTGCACAGGACCAACTGCAAGAGTCGCCCATTCAGTTTTGGAATTTTGGCAACAGTTTCTGCTTAGATGGCTGTAGGAATTCTAGTCATACTGGTTATGAAAGTGTAACAATGAGAGCACTGTTCCTTTCCTGTCTCTGCCTTCTGGACTGGCAGAATGGGGAGGTGGCACTTTGCTGTTCCACAGAAGAAGAGAAGGGACTTGCTGAACTGCTGCAGAAGTGGAGACTGTTAACTGTTTCCTGCAGGACTCAACTAAGCTGATGTCCCTGGTGCCAGGGGCAATCTTCACCTGCTGCTGTTAGAATGCTGTAAATTCCGTATCACCTCCCTAAGGCCCATTTTGCATTTTTTAATAAAATTAAAAAAATCAACCCACAATACTTCTATTTAAACACAAGGTGAAATAAAGTAAAGGTAAAGGTAGAGGTAAAGGTACCCCTGCCCGTACGGGCCAGTCTTGACAGACTCTGGGGTTGTGCGCCCATCTCACTTAAGAGGCCAGGGGCCAGCGCTGTCCGGAGACACTTCCGGGTCACGTGGCCAACGTGACATCGCTGCTCTGGCGAGCCAGAGCCGCACACGGAAACGCCGTTTACCTTCCCGCTGGTAAGCGGTCCCTATTTATCTACTTGCACCCGGAGGTGCTTTCGAACTGCTAGGTTGGCAGGCGCTGGGACCGAGCAGTGGGAGTGCACCCCGCCACAGGGATTCGAACCGCCGACCTTTCGATCGGCAAGTCCTAGGCGCTGAGGCTTTAACCCACAGCGCCACCTGCGTCCCTATCATTTAATTCTACTAGCTCAGCTGGTCCTGTGACCATCAGAACCTATCCCGAGCAAAAAGGCTTATATGCCTTACAAATGTCTTTTCTCTTTCCTGTGAAAGCTGCACGAATTACAATCGGGCATTAACAGCAGAAGAGAGGCACAAAGGCTGCTCTCTAAAGTATGTGCTCCCTAAAGTTCATATGTTGGTAACCTTGAGGCTGGTTTACTGCGATGCACCCTATGGGGGGCTGCCCTGGGCCTCGCCCAAATGCTCCAACTGGGGCAGCATGTAGCAGCCAAACTGCTGATGGGGGCACATAGCTGCCAACATGTGACACCCTGGTTAAGACAGTTGCACTGTCTACTACTGAGCCAGCTTTTAAGCCCTTGTGTCAATTTACAAAGCAATTTTTGCCCTTTACACGGCTTTCTGCCATTTTGATCGATTGATTTCCTGGCGCCTCGTGTACATACGCTTGTGCATGAGCCAAATTGCATAAACGGAGAGTTGCCTATTGTTGCAAACTGCTTTGATTTTTTTATGATGCAGCAGTGCATACATTAAAAAATAAATAAATTGATAAATAGGGAGGTAGCTAGGCTTCCAGAACTTAACAGGAAAGGCCAGACTTCCTGCCACCCCCACTGCCCTCCTGGTGGTTTGATCTACAGTTCCCATCAGCCCTCAGGCAGGCACAGCTGAAAGCTGTAGCCCAAACCATCTGGAGGACAGTGGGGGGAGGGGGAGAGGGCTTGGGGTAGGGTGTGCCAGAGCACCTGGAAGCTGTAGTTCAAAACAACTGAAGGGCCCCAGGCTGAGGAAGGGTATTGGGTACTCACCACAATAGGCCAAGGAATCATGTAGAGCTTCGCCTGGAGTTGGAAGAGGTACATCCCAAAAAGGATGACTGTTACCAGCCAGAAGAAGATAGCGACAAACATCACCCACCCGTAGGAAGGGTACGGTTGGTAATATGTGTCGGCAATGAGGGCCCACACCAGGCATCCCAGCACCTGCACAACAGAAAAAAGGACATTGACAACTTTTGCTAGTGAAGGATATTTTGCAGAATTGGAGTTGGAAGGAACCCCAAGGGTCATCTAGTCCAACCCCCTGAAATGCAGGAATCAAAGCTAAAGCTTCCATGACAGATGACCATCCAAGCTCTGCTGAAAAACCTCCAGTGAAAGTCCACCAGCTGCCAGACATCTTTTTCTGTCAGAAAGTGCCTCCTGATCTTTAGTCAGAATCTCCTTTCTTGTCATTTCAATTCTTCAGTTCAGGTCCTACCTTCAGGAGCAGCATTAAACAAACTTGCTCTATCTTCCATGTGACAGCCTTTTAGATACAGTGGTATCTCGGGTTACAGATGCTTCAGGTTACAGACACTTCAGGTTACAGACTGCTAACCCAGAAATAGTACCTCGGGTTAAGAACTTTGCTTCAGGATGAAAACAGAAATTGTGCAGTATTGGCAGCGGGAGCCCCATTAGCTAAAGTGGTACCTCAGGTTAAGAACAGTTTCAGGTTAAGAACAGACCTCCGGAACGAATTAAGTTCTTAACCCGAGGTACCACTGTATTTGCAGAGAGCTATCATTTCACCTCTCCATCTCCTCCAGGCCCAACTCCCTCAACCATTCCTCATAAATAAGGCTTAGTTTCCAGACTCTTTCTCATCCTAGTCATCGTCCTCTGCCCACTTTTCAGCTTGTCAATACCCTTCTTAAACTGTGGTGCATGTCATCTGAAAGAGGCGGTAGGTAAGCTCCAACCCCACCACACTACTGTACTTCACTCCCAGGGCAAACAGGCATTGCCGCAATATAGTACATTTCACTGTGGCACACAGTTCCACTGAATTTATTCCTAATGACACAGATGTGCAGAATAAAGGCACCTGGCAACTTTGGCGCAAGCTCTTCATTCTCTCTCAAGCACCAATGCAATATACTTCAGGTGCCTGCAAACCGCCTCATGGTGTCTGTGTCCATGGTTACGTAGGCACACTCTTGGCTTCTGCTCAGTCACTGGAAGCAACGTTATACCTCCCTAGGGGCTTGTTGCCCATTGTCTCTTTCCTGGCTCTGGGGCTAGTGGGGCACAGCTCCTGTCTGCTCCTGCTGCCGCCTTGGCTAAGTCATCCAGCCCCTTGGCTGCTGGAGAGTAAACAAGCAAGCAATTTTCTGCCCACAACGCACTTGCAACCATAGAAAAAATTAAAAAACAAGAAGCAAACATGCACATTGAAAACGTTGTCATAAATAAGATTAACAATAGGAAATGACTGTGCAGACTCCCAGCTTGCAGGGACTGGTTGATTTCTGCACCCACAAAGAGAACATCGAGTTCACCAGCTGGAGGCAAGTAGCTTAGAAAGTGGAGGCATCAGGTTAAGGAAGAGGACACCTCACATCATCTCCAAAGTATTACTATCCCTCTGACAGGGAGGAGGTAGAGGAGGAGGAGAATGATGCAGTTAAAGCAGCTGGCCAGGGGCTTGATTTACCGCCGGTGACTCCACAAAAGTCTTTCATTGCTGGTGGCCATGAAAGAGGCGCTATGTGGCCAAAGAGACATTGTCTCCGGCATAAACACTCTGGCTCTCTCCTGTTGCTTTGGTCTGGACAATGCCTTCTCTTTCAGGCTTCTCCTTCCCTGCCTCCACAATAGCTATTAAGAAAAGAAATATATTGATGATGATGTTGCGGTTGGTACAGGAGGCCGAATGCACAGCTGAAATTCTGCTCTGGGCTTGACTAGAGGTGGCCAGCAACAAATTTGGCATGTAATTGATGGCAAGTGAGGGGAAGGGGGTTCTGCTTTCAAGGAGGGAGGAGAAAGGAGATATTCCCATGGCAGCCAATTGCCTGCAGCAGCCTGGCTGCCGCTGACTTCCGTCGTTAGTCCTGCTTTATTAACTTTAGCAAAAGGATAAAGCTGTTTTCAAATCCAGCTTGATAGTTATCAGATTGCCCATTCCTTGGGGCATCAAGCACAGCCATGCACGATCCAGCACAAAAGGCTATTGAAAGGCTGGCACTGGCAAGGCACTCTGTAGGACCCACATCAGGCTGACTGCAAACCGAAGTGTGGAGGAGAGGACAACAGGGGTGGGCTAGGGGGGGCCAATAAATCAACTTTGGCTTCTCTCAGCTTCTCTCTTCTTCTTTTTATCTGAAGTTTAGTTCTCTGAATGTCCATATCAGTTTGTAAAAAAAAAAAAGACAGGATGAAAGTCCGCATGAAAATTCATCAACTGCTTAGTGCAAATTTATCCTAATATATTTGCAAAGCAATTTCCCATAATAAAATGTGGTTTTTATAATATTGTCATCAATACATGCACGTTTGTGCACATTAAATGGCTGAAGAAATTACACTTCAAAATTTAGAGAAGTGTACATTTCAAAGGATGACTACTTTAGTTCACACTCTGTTTTGAAAAGTTAAAAGTAGGTAAGTCTGCCTTTAAAGAACAACACAATCAACTTTCCCCCCCATCTCTGGCTGGACGAAGCCCTGTTCAGCCCTGCAGGTTTGCAAACAAGTAGGAAAGTAATTGGTCTCTCACAGCCTTGCAGGCGGGGCGGTTATCAGAGGCAGTGGCAGCTGGGCATTGAGACCCCTCAGGCATCCTCCTCTGTTGTGTGCATCATATCTACAAGCATGGTGCAGCAGCAGTAAAGGATAATGCAATTATAACCTGCATCAACAGAAGTCTAGTGTCCAGATCAAGGGAAGTATGTAATAGTACCACTCTATTCTGGGACGCAGGTGGCGCTGTGGGTTAAAGCCTCAGTGCCTAGGACTTGCCGATCGAAAGGTCGGCGGTTCAAATCCCTGCGGCGGGGTGCGCTCCCGCTGCTCGGTCCCAGCGCCTGCCAACCTAGCAGTTCGAAAGCACCTCCGGGTGCAAGTAGATAAATAGGGACCGCTTACCAGCGGGAAGGTAAACGGCGTTTCCGTGTGCGGCTCTGGCTCGCCAGAGCAGCGATGTCACGCTGGCCATGTGACCCGGAAGTGTCTCCGGACAGCGCTGGCCCCTGGCCTCTTAAGTGAGATGGGCGCACAACCCCAGAGTCTGTCAAGACTGGCCCGTACGGGCAGGGGTACCTTTACCTTTACCTTTTATTCTGCCTTAGTCAGACCCTTGGTCAGTCCTGTGTCCATTTGTGGACTCCATGGTTTAAGAAGACTATTGACAAGCTGCAGTGTGCACAGAGGAGGGGTGACCAAGATGATACAGGTTCTGGAAATCAAGTCTTATGAGGATCAGTTTAAGGACTTGGGAATGTTCAGCCTGGAGAAGAGGAGACTGAGAGGAGAAATGATAGCCATCTTCAAATATCTGAAGGGCTGTCCCTGGGTAGATGGTGCAAGCTTGTTTTCCACTCCTCCTGAGGGGAGGACCTGAACTGATGGATTCGAGTAACAAGACAGAAGATTCTAACTAAACATTAGGAAGAACCTTCTGACAATAAAAGCCATTTGACAGTGGAACAGACTCCTTTGGAAGGTGGTGGACTCTCCCTTCCCTGGAGGTTTTTAAACAGAAGTTGGATGGCCATTTGTCAGGAATTCTTGAGCAGTGATTCCTGCATCTCAGGGGGTTGGGCTAGATTACCCAAGGGGTCTCTCACAACTCTGATTCTATGAAGATTCATACCCATAATACTATCAGGGTGGTCATAGGCTTTCAGTAGTTTTTACATATGGAAAAGTTTGGGGGCAGATGTACTGCATGTCCAGTTAGTGCATGCCCCTGAAACTATATATGTTCTGGTTTGCCTGTTTTTTGTCTCACTTTCATTGCCCTCTAGTCCAGACGGCAATAATGCAATGACATTGGGGAAGTGTCACAGAACATTTCCATTCACTGCCTCCTTCCCCACCCCCACCCCTCCTCTCTACCTACTGATCCAGCTCCCTTTGTTTCCTTCATGGATACATTCCAAAGAAGCAAAAAACAAAACAAAAAGCAAACAAATGGTGGGCACGGCAGCTAATACCAGCCGTTTTCATTGTGCAGAGGAGAGGAGGATAGCTTGGGTGCCTGGTCAGTTGGGGAGGGCTTTAGGATATGAATATTTTTACAACTGTCACTTTGGGCAGAGATGGGTGAATCCCAGCTGTTTTCTCCCACCTTTGCCATGTCACTGTTTGCTCTTCTGTGCCATGCAGAGCTGGTCCTATCATTGAGCAGAGTGAGGCAACTGTTTCAGGTGTTCGGTTTGGCGCCACATAAAAAGGCACCCTTATTAACTATAAAAAACACAACTATTAAAGTGTCCAGAAACTGCTCAGGAGGAGGGAAAATGAGAGCAACTTAGCAATGAAATATAGCATGATAGAACTGGGGTGATGGCATGGATGGCATGTTTGGATTCCACCCTCAAACATAGAAGGAACGAGTCAGACCAGTCTGTTAAGTGGCCCTAGCCAAGTCCATTAAGCATCTTTTTACATGACTAAAGAGTTGGCCCAGGACAGGTGTGTTGTCATAGAAATTACTGGCTAGTGATGCTTCCAGAAGAAGGGGCCAGACCAGGGGTCTGCAACCCGCGGCTCTGGAGCCGCATGTGGCTCTTTTACACCTTTGCCGCGGCTCCGGAGCGGATACTAGTGAGGGGAGGAGGCGCATTGTGCGCCCCGACACTCCCCACTGTGGCAGGCGCTGTACTGGCTGTGACGTCGCATGGGGGTGGTGCGTGCGTTACTCACGCATCGTCCCGACGTCACCTTCCCGCCCGCTGTCAGATTGCGGCTCCAGAGATATGTTTGTTTTAAATGTTGCAATGGTTTTGCGGCTCCCAGATTTTTTTTCCTTTGGAAACGGGTCCAAGTGGCTATTTCTGTCTTAAAGGTTGCAGACCCCTGGGCCAGACTTTCCTCCCTCACCTGATTGGAGGCAATGTCATTCTGGGGGTAGGAGAAGAGTAGGCCAGTCTTTTCTAGTCTTGTCTGAAGCTGGGAAGACACAGGTGTGCACTAGCACCTCTGAAGTCTCCCATTACTTGGGGAGTGGGGTGCATGTAACAATACGAATTAAGGACAGGGCAGGATAATGGAGCCTGCCTCTGTGGTGTGCAACCACAGCAAACCTAAGCTGAAAGACGTGTTCTTAACCCCCTGGAGTTGTGTTTTTACCACACACATTCCACGCACATGCTTAAAACAAAACAACGTGATATTGTGGAATATGATCAGAGAAATCTGAGAGACTACTCAACTATGAAGGCTCACCTTCTTGAGATAGTTTGTCAGTCTTTGGTTTCTCTCTCTCTTCTTAACCCCACAGAATTATTGTGAAAATAAAATGGGGATGAGAGAAACAGCCACATGCGCTCTCCTGAGTTCCTTGGAGGAAGAGGCAGCGGCAAAGGTAAACATGAAAGAACAACAGCTGAAACTCCCACTAGGAGATAATGAAAGGGGCATCTGAGGGGGTACAAACTTACCCCAGAGCCCCACTCCTCCCCCCACATGCCTCTAAGGGCCAACCTGGGTGGTATTTTTTTGAGGAAGCATGAAGTCAGAAGAAGTATCCTCCTCAATAGGTGCGGGCTGACCTTCACCTTGCCAGATCTACCTTATTCTTCACTAGGACCCTGAGGCCCAACAGCTGGGACCAGATGCAAAATCGTTGGGCTGCTGGCTGGGGTGTGGCAGTTGGGTGCTTATTTGGAGTATTGAAGAGAAGATTGCAGGACAGTGGAAAAATACAGGCTAAGGTTCCTTTCCAAGCCACAGCTTTACCTGGGATAGAGGCTTTAACATGACAACAGGTGTTGACACCGCATCAAAGAGGAATTTTGGGTCTAGACAGCATTAGTGCCAACTCCCTGGAACCCTGGGTGCCCAAGCACCCACCAAATTCTCCTGGGTGCCAGGCACTCAAATTTTGGTTACAGGGCCATGCACACTTCATGGCACCCACGGCCCTGGACATTCATGATCGCAGGGCCAGTTGGCACTCCTGCTGGGCAGACAGAAGGTTGCCAGGGTCACTGGGTGGAAAGTGACAGGAAAAGAGTGTCTTAAGCAAGGTGTGCTAGGAAAAAGAAGGGAGAGGCTGGCTGAAGGCTGGCTGGGAGATGCCCAGGTTTGACTCCAGGGTTCAGTGGCGTAGCATGGGGGGTGCAGGGGGGGCCGGCCGCACCGGGCGCAACATCTGGGGGTTAGGGTTAGGGGGCGCAAATCCACGGGTTAGGGCGCGCAAATTACTTGCCTTGCCCCGGGTGCTGACAACCCACGCTACGCCGCTGCCAGGGTTGCACTGCTGTGAGGAACAAGCCCATCTTGAAATGACCATGCTTTAAGTTCTGGATTCTCTCCATGTAAGCTGAAGATGTAAATAAACTATATTTCTTAAAGCTATGACAGTCTCTGCTGCATCATTTCTACTAATCATGGGTGAATGCCTGGAACCCTGCTCAGCAGAGAGTGGGGGTGGCACCCAACTTTTGTAACAATAGCTTTATTCACTCTTTTTAATATGTAAAGCCAAAAGCAGATGCTTTTGGTTCACACCTGATGTAACTTGTATTTTTTCCACATTAAAAGTTCAGTAAAATAATGGGAGGGGGAATGGAACAGGCAGAAGATCCTTAACGAGCTACTCATGAAGCCTTATGAAACAGCACCCACAGTTTCAGCTCTTGTTAGAAACTGTTCTTCTCTGTCTGCTCAGACTCCTCGTTAGCCCAGCCTGTGCTGCTTTCTGCAGAGCACTGACCTCAGACTCTGCTGCTGCTGCTGCAGGTGGGTTGCCAAGTCAGAAAATCATCCACAAAAGTTCTTTTGTCCGTCCCCAAGCTTCTGTGGTGGTGCCACCAGGGCAGGACTTGGGGGCAGAGTTCTGGGGCCCAAGTCAGCAGATCAAGCTGGGGGCAGGGGGGCAAAATGCAGAAGGGCAGATGCTCCACTTATTTCAAGAATGTGGCACAACACACATCACCATCTAAAATACCTCCCACCCCAGTAGGATCAGGAAGTCTAGAGCATGGAATTACATAACTGTACAAATATCGCACATTTCCAGTGACTGAACTGGGCAAAGTCCAGAGGCCCAGTTTGCAAATAATATGAAGCTAAACAATGACTTTTTAAATTATGGTGCTGGAGGAGACTCTTGACAGTCCCATGGACTGCAAGAAGATCAAACCTATCCATTCTGAAGGAAATCAGCCCTGAGTGCTCACTGGAAGGACAGATCCTGAAGCTGAGGCTCCAATACTTTGGCCACCTCATGAGAAGAGAAGACTCCCTGGAAAAGACCCTGATGTTGGGAAAGATGGAGGGCACAAGGAGAAGGGGACGACAGAGGACAAGATGGCTGGACAGTGTTCTCGAAGCTACAAACATGAATCTGACCAAACTGCGGGAGGCAGTGGAAGACAGGAGTCCTGGTGTGCTCTGGTCCATGGGGTCATGAAGAGTCGGACATGACTAAACGACTAAACAACAATAACAAACGATGACTAAGTGTGAAGACACAGGAGTGTGGGGACTTAGCAAATACAATGCTGCTTCATTACCCCCACTCCACCCCCGCTGTTGTACCATGGTTTAGCGTTACATCCCAACCCTGGTTCATGGTTCATCTCCCCCAGCCAAACCACAAGCAACAAGCCAAGAAGAAAACTTCCCCACAGATCATGGCTTGCATGCAGAGAGACACCAAAGCACCAACCTGGGTTTGGACACAACGCTAAGCCAAACCATGGCTCAGATCTAGTTAGCGCAGCAGGAGGAGGAAGAGCAAGGTAGATTACGAACAGCCCAGCAGGTGGTACAGGGCGTCAGCTTCCTTCTCCTCTGACTCAGTGCTGCCATTAACAAATTCAACAGGGAGGAGGCAGAGACCAAACCAGAATTAGTTGGCACCACCACTTACTAGCTCTGGCGCCACCTACTGTTGTCCTCCCACCCTTCGCCTCACCTTAGCTGCCACTGGGTTTGGCTTGGCGTTATTTCTGTAGGCTGTGATAATTACAAGAAAGGAGATTCTGAATCAACATTAGGAAGACCTTTCTGACTGTAAGAGCCATTTGACAAGGAAACTGACTCCCTCAGAAGGGGCCAATACTCCTTCATTGGAGTTTTTAAAGCAGAGGTTGGGTGGTCATCTGTCAGGGATTATTGCGCTGTGATTCCTGCACTGCAGGGCGTAGGATTCGGTGACCCATGTGGTCCCTTCCAATACTACAATTCTACAATTTCATGATTTCTCTCTGCTTCTGGAGAGACCTTTACACCAGGCAACTGCCCTTTTCCACTCAAGAGGTAGATGCCGCTATGCTGAAATCAAGTGAACCTTAGGTGCACACAGATAATCGCACCTTTTAGCAGCCTGGAAGAAATGAACATACTCCTATTCTGTAGTCAAATTCATAGAATTGTAGAGTTGGAAGGGAGCCAAAGGGCCATCTAGTCGAACCCCCTGCAATCCAACTCAACAGGCATGTTTTACAACTCTCCAACCCAGCTGTGGACAATAGTTAATTTATTGAGGGGAAAGGAAAGAACAACCCCTTTATCCCCCTGACGTTTGCTATGACGCCCATTAAGGCTGAATCTCTCTACATCCACCTTTGCCTACCTGTGCTCTCCATCCCTTTGGGGCCACAGGCCCCATCAGCCCCGGTCAGGAGAGTTGGGCTCCAAAACATCTGGATGGGTGCCAGACTGGCAAAGACTGGTCTACACACACACACACACACACCAGAACTAATTTGTGAATCTCCTCTTGCAAATTTCAAGGCAATTTAAAATAATGCAAGGAAAACAACTAAAATAGGTTTTAAAGGAACACAACACCCCCCCCCCAACCATTAAAGGTAGGTTTAAAAACAATACAAAGACTCACATCACACACACTGCAGCTGGGGCAAAAATGTTTCCAATTGTTCCCAGAGAGCACAAATAGCAGGAACTTCTTGTATCTTAGCCAGCAGCCATGCCGTTCCTCAAAAGAGAATGAGGCTAGGGGGTCCAGAGGTGGTACAGGACCACCTTAACCACAGGAGGCAGAAGAAACAATTCTTCAAGGCTTCCCTTTTGCAAAAACAAACCATACCAAAACATCCTATCCAAGTCCTTTGTTCTCAGGCCATTTTGGAGGGTGATGAATAGAGGCTTTGCCCCACCCCCATCACCTTCCAAGACATGGATGGATAGATTGTCTGTAGAAAACCCTACATGATCTGCACTGGAGGTGTGTTGTGCTGGGTGGGTGGGTGGGTGATGATTTTATTATTTATACCCCGCCCATCTGGCTGGGTTTCCTGCCTGCCTACCTGCCCCCACCACCCCAATGAACCCCTCCTTTTCTGACACATATCTGTGCCCTGTGAAGCTGGGGAAAGGGAGACAAATTCTACCCAGCAGCCTTCCCCAACCTGGTGCCCTCCAGATGCTTAGGATGGCAATTCTGACATTCTATTCATTTAGGAAATTTCTTACATTGCTTCATACTAAAAAAAAAAAAAAAAACCACCCTCAAAGGAATATACAAACAAAAGTTATATGCAATGCATTCCTAACATGGGTGTAGCCAAAAGGAGGCAGGGAGGGGGAGCAGCCCTCCCTAAATCAATAAAAATAGCATAGCTAACTAAGGTTCTGCCCACCCCCCACAAAAATCCTGGCTACACCCATGAATCCTAATCAGACACACTCTCATTGTGCTGTCCCCAGAAAAATGGTGGCCAGGATTCGGTTATTCTTCTGAGAAGACAGTTTGCAATTAAAATACATCTTCCAAAGTGTCGTTGCCTGTTGAATATCCACCATAACAAGGAAAAGGTACTTTGCACATTCTTAGAAACACTTCTTGCTTTACATGTCTGCTATGGCTGCAAATATTGGTCCAAAACATCAGGACAACACCAGTTAGAAAAACCTACTGTACATTTTTAGAGTGTGGGGTGGGTTGCCTCTTATGACACAAGTTTGGGGGAAAGTTTGTCCCTCTTCTGGAGTCATTCCCATTTGGGTACTCTGTGGGACAGCCAGCCAGCCAGCCAGCCAGCCACAAACTTGGGGGGAATTAAATAAACCCTCAGTCACCTTCTATCAGAACCAGAAGTCTCCTGAAAATGTGTAGAAGTTGCCTCTCCTGCCCCGCCTCCCCCAAACCCAGCTCTGGTATTCCAAAGCAGTGTTTGACCCACCCACAGCCCCCCAAACAATAGAGTCTGTGCTAGTTTTAATGAATCTTCTGTGTGTGGTTTTAGGAGAGGCTGGAGATGGTTTATTAGTGTGCACACACACAGAGTGCCAATGTGCATAGCACTTTACAAAGAAGGAGATACCCTGTTCCAAGGGGCTTACAGTGAATAGTTAGAAAACAGAAGCAATGGAATCATAGAACTGCAGAGTTAGAAGGGACCGCAAGCGTCATCTAGTCCAATCCCCTGCCATGCAGGAATCACGGGTGTCCTACTCTGTTCCTCTGTAAAGGTAAGAGCTGGCTTAGAGCCACAATCTGGAAATGTTTGCACACAAACAAGAGACCTGCGTGCACAACAGCTCTGAGCGCAGGTGTCTGCAAAGTCCCTTGTGAAATCAATGGCTATTATTGGAAGAAGGGAGCCCAGAAAATGAAATCATTTGGAAAGCCTAGAATTCAAAAAAGTCTGAGATGACGCTAGTATATGCGGAGCGGAAAGCTCTCCTCCATCTCTTGGCTGGGAACTTGGCAGGGATGTTATTGTTACACAGGAGATAACTCCAGAATTCAGTTCTCCCACCTGTAGCCCAAAATTACGCAGGCGAAAAGGTATGCTGTACATACCGGTACTTACGAGCACTCTTTGCTTTCCTGGCCCAAAGTATTTTCACAGCAAGCGCCAAGACATTGAGGTGGAAGCCCGTTACCCCTACTCACCCTCCAATTTTTCGCAGGTAAAATTATCTGCATTGGAGCAAGAACCAGTCCTACCTCCCTGGGGCACCCTGCACAGCCAGTTCAAGGTGCTAGTCCCCGTTTTCAAGCCCTTTGCCGCTTGGTGCAAAGCAGAAGAGGGCAAAGCAAAGCAGCAAGCAGGTGCAATTGACACTGCTCTGCCCGACTTCATTCTGCATCTCGCTATCATCCCTCCACGCTGCCCACGATTCTTCTGCCCTGGGGTCAACCCACAAACCCCCAGCCTGGAGAGGGGGCTTCTTCCGGGAGTCTTTTCCAGCCCTCCTTGGAATCACAGAATCATAGGACATGGAAGGGACCCCCCCGCCAAGAGTCATTAGTCCAACCAGCAGCAATGCATCACAGCCAAGGAATCCAACCTCTGCTTAAAAACCACCTGCTGAAGACCTTCTGCATGCCAAGCAGCTGCTCTGCTGCTGAGATAGCGCCAATTCCCCAACCCCTTATGCCGCAGGGGGGACAAACAGACAAGCGATCTGCCTTAAGGGAAAGTCCCACCCCACTCCGTCCTCATAATAGTGCGGTTGGGCAGCTCAACTGGACTTCTGGAAGCCCTCTTTCGACGGTAAGGGTTGTTATCAGATGACTTCCCTCCTTTCCGAAGTGGGGAGCCAGTTCTGCCGGATTTGGACCCCCCTCCATGTTCCGACGCCCCTCCCCGCGCTCAAGCCAACGAGCGAGGGAAAGAGATCCTAGCCTGACGCGCCTGGCCGCTACGGAGCCACTAGGCTAGGACGGCACTCTGCACACGCTCAGAGACACCCTCTTCTCGGAAGACGCCTCTCTCGGCCGCAGGACCCGGGAGGAGGGATGGGAAACGGAAAGAGCTTGGGGCGGGGGTCGACTCACGATTTCCACGATCATCAGGACCCCGAAGAGGGAGCGGAGGAATTCGAGGTCCACCGAGGAGGAGCGCAGCAGCCCGCCGCCCTGAGCCCCGGCGGGGGTGCTGGTCCGGGTGCTGACTTTGGCCGGGAACTCGGGCATCCTGAGGCTGCGGTCGGCGCCCCCCGGAGGGGGATCGGGCCACGAGAGGGGCCGGCGGAGTAGGGAGCCGGGCTGCTGCTGCTGCTGGGGCTGCCTCGGCACGCTGGTCCCGGTGCCTCGAAGGCGCGTCCGCCGAGCACAAGCAGCAGGAGGAGGAGGCAGGCAAGGCAGGGCAGGGCCGCCGCCGCCGAGAGCCCAAGCCCCCGGAGGGCGAGCCCAGCCGCCGCCAGGCAGCCGGCTTAACCCTTTCCCGCCCTCGGGTTGCCACCTTCCTGGAACAAGCCCTGCGCCGCAGCTTTGGAGACCGCAGCTTTCTCAGCAGGGGATTCTTTCCTTGGCATCAGGACGTCGGTCTTATCATAGACTCGCAGAATCATTGAATTGCATAGCTGGAAGGGATCCCCAAAGGTCATCCAGTCCAACCCCCTGCAGCGCAGGAAGCACAGCTAAAGAATCCCAGGCAGACAGGAGTGCCAACTTGGTCCCGCGACCGTGGGTGCCCGGGGCCATGGGTCCCATACAGTGTGCATGGCCCTGGCACCAAAATTTGTGGGTGCCCGGCCCCTTCATGCGGAATTTTGTGAGCCCCAAGGAGTTGGCTCCCATGCTGGCAGATGGCCTTCCGACCTCAGTTTAAAAAATTCCAGTGAATCGCAGAATCATTGTCTAATTATAGAGTTGGAAGGCCCAAATCAACACAGGAGTCACCTTTTCTTTCTCTGCCAAGGACCTTTACTTTGTGCCACTCCTCAAAAGCCTCCCTTCTCCTCCTGACATAGCAAAGTGGGGGGGGGGGGCAGGGAGGAAGCTGAGTCCCCGGAGATCCTTACTCAGGAGGAAACGCCTTTAACCGCATGGGCCTTACTCCTGAATGGCAAATTATGTTAATTATTGACATAGGAAGCTGCACTGTAATGGATCCAACTGATGGTCCATCTAGGTTAGTATTGTCAACACAGACTGGCAGCAGCTGTCCAGGGTTTCAGGCAAGAGACATTCCCAGCCTGACCTGGAGATGTTGCCCAGGATCAAACCTGAGACCTTCTGCATGCAAGGCAGATGTTCTAGCCACTGAGCTACCCAGCCTCCCAAGGATGCCTGCTCCTTCATTCTTTTTGATAATGACGTTCACCTTAGTAGAATATTCATGTATTTGTGTTGGTTGTCAATCCAGCCCTCTCTACCTGCAGGAAGGGCATGAAAGGAGCATAGAAATGCCCCTGCCTCACCTTTGACCTTTTCCCTGCTTCTGAAGAACCACCTGCCACATGAGCAAGGAAGGATGGAACCCTAAGCACACTTTCTGCAGAGCATGTCCTGCTGAACTCAGTGAGATTTACTGAGGAAACATCTAGAGTCAGGTGTAGCTAAACTTTTCCAGCCTGGGGGCTGCATCCCACTTCTCAAGCCCCCCAGTCAAGTTCCTTTGTAAGGCAATGATCTTAGCTGACCACTTCAGTGTCCTCATCAACATCCCAAAAGAATAAGCCAGGCTGCAAGAGCTACAACCAAGTACTGGTGCTTTCCAGGCTAATGTATGGGCCTTCCCACCCCCACCCCTAGCTGTTGGGTAAGAGAACAATAGCCAGAGCTTGTGTGTGAGCTGAGCTGGAAGCAGGCTGGCAGCTGGAGACAGAGACATGCTTGCTCTGTGCTGCATCCAAAGATGAGACTAATGGAGATGCAAGATCTGATGGGGCGTTCATGCTGTGAGCCCCACTATCTTGCGCTCAGGTTGTGTATATGTGTAAAGAAAACCATATATCCTAAAGCAAGGGTCAGCAAACTTTTTCAGCAGGGGGGCGGTCCACTATCCCTCAGACCTTGGGGGGGGCGGACTATTTTTTTGGGGGGGGGGAATGAATGGATTCCTATGCCCCACAAATAACCCAGAGATGCATTTTAAATAAAAGGACACATTAATCTAAAAAAACCAAAAACTGATTTGGACTCCTTGGCAGGTTTTGAATAAACATCCACAAATTTATTAGTAGAATATATGACAGATAAGGCAATGATATGTACAATTTTACAATATGCAGAGAATAATATATGCAAACAAATCAGGGAGGGGAGCTGAGGGAAGTCCTTAGTGGGTGGAAGAGAGAGGAATGGGGGGGGGGGAATAAAAAAAAGGGGGGAATGTAATTGGTTATATTGATTGATAATTTGTTCTGTTAAAATTGTTTAATAAAAATATACTTTAAAAAACAAACAAAAGGGACACATTCTACTCATGTAAAAACACGCTGATTCCTGGACCGTCTGCGGGCCAGATTTAGAAGGCGATTGGGCCGGATCCAGTCCACGGGCCTTTGTTTGCCTACCCATGTCCTAAAGATACCATAGCCTCTACCAACCTTTATTCTAAGGAAATCAAACTCTGGTCAAGCAGTGGAACCTCTGGATTTTCTCAGCACTTGGAGATTGGGGTGGTGAGTGTCCTAGTCTCATAGCTGAGCAACAACATGCAGAGCTCAGTGGAGTGGAAGACCAGCCAACCAGAAGAGTCTCTGAGGTGCACTTACCTGGAGGCAGAGTCAGCATCCAAAGTCAGGGTCAGGCAAACAGCAATCCATGTGGTCAGATAGTTCAGGGGTCAGGGAATCCAATGATCAAGGCTCACGACGAGCAAGAAGGAGCAAAGCAGAACCAGGAACTACAAGGATTGCTTCCCACATCTGACAACTGCTGGAAGCTCTGCTTAAGAAGCCTGAAGCCAACTGATTCTCATCAGTGCCTTCTCCTCTGTGTCCTTGAAGGCTGATCAGCTGCAGGTGGAGTCATTCCACCTTCTTCCCCTTCAGGCTGGTGAAGCTGACTCCTGGCCCATGGCAGCAAGCAACAATATCTGCCAGAGGGTAGCCACAGGGATTATTTTATTCCATCATGTGAGCTGCTGTGCTTTTTGTGGTTGGACAAGGAAAATTAAGTGACCTTACGTTTCTCTATTTGCATTGACTGCCCAGGAAATTAAGAGCCAAAGTTGTGGATGTCATTTTTTTCTTTGTTATGACTTACAAATAAAATTGTTACTACTTCTACTTTGAGACAGGTTCCCATAAATGGTGGGTGTGGTGTCACCCTTATAGCAGAGTCTATCCCTTCCACTCATAAGGAAGCTGGCTTGTGCCAGCTATCAAATCTCAAAGCAGACCTGGAAAGTACGCTCTGCCCAGGGAACACCGAAACCATTGGAGCTTCATGCTGGAGACAAATAATTTTCAACAGAGCAGAAAATGGCCTGAGAAACACACCACTCTGTCCGGCATACACAAACATTTCCTTTGTCCCAGGTTGCCTATGATCAAACGGGTTTGGCAGGTCTCAGAAAACTATGCAACCCCCACTCCTTTAAAAGTACAACAGAGCCTTTTCTGATGATAGACTGCACTAGTCTGATGCCCTCGAGAGCAGGCATCCCCAGACTCGGCCCTCCAGATGTTTTGTCCCAACATCCCTGACCACTGGTCCTGTTAGCTAGGGATGGTGGGAGTTGTAGTCCCAAAACATCTGGAGGGCTGAGTTTGGGGGTGCCTGCTCTAGAGGTTTTGGGGTACCCAGTCCCAGTCAGCTTAGCACCATGTTGGGGAAGGCTCCTGTAGACCCTTGCCTTTCCCTTTGTTGAAATATATAAAAAAATTAACAAAAATTGTCCACTAGCACCTTAGAGACCAACTAAGTTTGTTCTTGGTATAAGCTTTTGTGTGCATGCACACTTCTTCAGAGACCTTCAGATACTTTCCCTTTGTGACAGAGTTAGGGTGTGGTCCAAGCCCCCAGAAAATGCTGTAGTGTGTGGTGTAATGGTTAGAGTGTCTGACTATGGTCTGGTAGAGACCAGGGTTCAAATCTCCCAGCTCGGCCATAAAGCTCACTGGGTGACCTTGCAGGGCAGTCTCTCCCTCTCTGCCTAACCTACCTCACAGGGTTGTTGTGGAGATTAAATGATGATGAGGAGAAGAACCATTTATGTCACCTTGAGCTCCTTGGGCTATAAATACAATACAGTACATAAATAATAAATAAAACTGGGGGTGCAGATAATACCCAGCTTGGCCATTCCTGGAATGCTGGATTTGAACCAGGCTTACAATAGTTTCAAATCCTCCCTGGGAGGCAGAGGAGATCTGTGACTAGATGATTTTATAGTTGTTATTATTATAATTTGAAAGTACAGAGGGTGCTCCGCATTTGATCAAGGATGGAGAAGAGGGTGTTCAATGTTTCCCCCCTTTATTATTTTATTAATTCATTAAAATACCACTCCAGCCATACATTAATTAATTAATTAAAATACTTACAACCGTAGCCCTATATTAAACTGATATCGGGCAGGATATGAGAATACATTTGAAATTAATAAAACAAACAAATGAAAAGCAGATAAAATAGTTACTATAAGTGCCGATACAGTGCAGTGGTTAGCTTAGGACCGGAGAGACCAGGGTTCAAATCCTGACTCAGCCATGGAGCTCACTGGGTGACCTTGGTCAGTCACTGCCTCTCAGTCTTATAGGGTTGTTATGAGGATATTAAACATTATTTTATTTCAACAACTAGAATAACATTAATAATAATTTATGCGGCACCATTTTCATAAGTCCCAAGGCAATTGACAAATTGACAATAAAAGCAACTAAAAATTGTGGGATGAGGATATACATGTAAATGCAATAAAAGAAGAAGAAGAAGAAGAAGAAGAAGAAGAAGAAGAAGAAGAAGAAGAAGAAGAAGAAGAAGTATCTAAACGAAATTGCTGACTTTGTATAGACAGGGCAGTGACATCTTCCAGCTACCAGCTGATTGATGATGGATATTTGTCTGACTTGATCTGCCAATTCTGCTGGGTTAGTTTAGCCGATAGAGTATGAGACTATTAATCTCAGTGTTCTAGGTTCGAGTCCCACGTTGGGCAGAAGTCTCCTGCAATGCAGAGGGTTGAACTAAATGACCCTCGTTGTTCCTTCCAACTCTACAATTCTATGAATCAATGATCTGATCCCATCAGCAACCTTGCTGCGTTTCCTTTTTCCAGTGCCTCTGCTAGCATTACTCGGTGCCTTCCACTAGGGGGCAGACTTCTGCTTCCACCCGCTGTTTGCTGCAGTGCTCACAACAACCCTGTGAAGTAAATCGAAATTATTATTGGTGTTTAAAGTATTGAACAAGTTCGGATCTGCATTCCTGATGGAGGGTCTTTCCCTATACCAGACAGCTCCAGCTCTGGGATTGACGCGGGCGGTCATTACTTTCAATTCCACACCCTTTTAAAACATGAAGAGTGATGGAGGCTTTAAAAGATGCGCGCTAAGAGGAATCAGAGATTCAGGAATTCTGCATCAAGAGTTCTTTGCAAAATAATATTGCACCCCTACATATTTCTTCGCAAAATAACATTGCACTCCTACAACTATCTGCACAAAAGTCGGAAGTGGTCAAAGACAAAGAGCTCCCTTCCTGTGTTCCAGGAATTTTAAAGTCTCTGCGTTAGAATTCAGATCGAGGGGACGTTTACACAGGGCGGTGGTAATTCAGAGTCAAATAACACCTCCTGTTTAGAGAACAGTTAAGCATGGCTCCACGCTGCTGAATCTCCGTTGTGATTTACTTAAGGCAGACTTTGTTTGCAGGGGCAACGAGGTTAAATAATGTAAGTAATCGTATTAAAATGATTTTTTTAAAAGGAAAAAAAATATTGGAGCTCTTTGTCAGAAGTGGGATTCGAACCCACGCCTCCAGGGGAGACTGCGACCTGAACGCAGCGCCTTAGACCGCTCGGCCATCCTGACAAGCTGCCTGAAAGGCGCTCCCTCCCCTGGAAGAGATTTCGAAAGAGGATTGGTGCGCGTACTGCTCCGCTACCCACAGGCTTGCGCAGGCGCAGTTGGACTGCCTTTGATACCGCTTCCGTGTTGCCTTTCGCTCCTGATTCTCGCTTTCCTTTGTCAAGATCAAAGGCAGGATTGATTCCCGCAGGAAGGGGCCTTGCTGGCTGCGCTCTGAGTCTTCGAGTCCTCTGTTTCTCAGAGGCGGAGGGAGCTAGAGAGGGGGTAATGGGTTTCAGAATCGCCGTCCCCCTTTTGTAAGCGCGAGGGGAGCGAGCCACCACCAACCCGGGCAGGCGCTGGAAAGGGGGGTAGCAGAGAGGATCGGGCCCCTGAAATGCTGCAAGTCGGTTTCTGTGCAGCCTCTGATTCCAAGCGGGCTTCCTCCTCAAGTATGCACAGTCTCTATCCCAGCTCTTGGGCATGTTGACTCCTGTTGGGAAGCTGCTTGAAAAACATCCGGTGCAGGGAAGGCCATCACCGTCCGAGGGAGCCCGTTCCACTGTTGAACAACTGTCGGAAAGTGCTTCCTAGTTTCCATAAGACGAACCCCACTGGATCAGGACAGGCCCTATCTCCTCCAGCATCCCACTCAATGCTGCATTTACCCACGTATAAGCTAAACAAGTTATAACTTAAGGCCCCACTCTTTTGGGGGGCCCCCAAAAATGTAAAGGGGAGAAAACCTGGATGTACATTTCCAAAATATAAGATAAAAAACAAAATAAAGTCTACATACAGAAACAGTGTTTTATGTTGTGTAGGCTCCTATGATGTAAGTAAATACATACAGTGGTACCTCGGGTTACATACGCTTCAGGTTACATACGCTTCAGGTTACAGACTCTGCTAACCCAGAAATATTACCTCGGGTTAAGAACTTTGCTTCAGGATGAGAACAGAAATTGTGCTCCGGCGGCAGCAGGAGGCCCCATTAGCTAAAGTGGTGCTTCAGGTTAAGAACAGTTTCAGGTTAAGAACGGACTTCCAGAATAAATTAAGTACTTAACCCGAGGTACCACTGTATTTTGTTATGTGTGAATGGATTTAGATACCTATTAGGTCCATAAATTACCATATAGCATATACTCAACACAAAAAGCAGTGACAATTTGTTGTTGACAAAGGACAGCTGGATATATAAAGGGTCCCGTTACCTTCAGTAGCTTAGGGCCCCATCAAACCTAAATCTGGCCCTGATCCCGCTTCTTACTGTGGTCCGTGGGTTGGCTCTGGGAAGCTCCCAACTTTCACCCCTCATGCTGCCCAGTGTCCAGAAGGGGCTCCATTTCATGGCTAATAGCTGTCAGTAGCTCTGCCTGACAGAAGACTCCCTGGAAAAGACTCTGATGCTGGGAAAGATTGAGGGCACAAGGAGAAGGGGACGACAGAGGACGAGGTGGTTGGACAGTGTTCTCGAAGCTACTAACATGAGTCTGACCATACTGCGGGAGGCAGTGGAAGACAAAAGTGCCTGGTGTGTTCTAGTCCATGTGGTCACGAAGAGTCAGACACGACTTAGCGACTAAACAACAACAAGCTCTGCCTACTGTTAACCAATATAAAAGAGAACCTTAGTATTGAGTGCCGATGGCTGGACAGGAGCATTTCTTTATCGGCCGGCCCTCCAGAGGTTTTGGGCTTAAAGTTCCCATCAGCCCCAGCCAGCTGACACAGTGGCCTGAAGACTGATTTAGTGGGTGAGGGGCAGGGTCCTGGCCTTGGCAGCCCACCAGCTGCATCCCAGGCTCATTGCCAAGCTGTGACCACTGACAGAAGGACAAAGGCCCCACTGAGCATCCCTCTCTCCCCTTGGCTCTTTCCATGACTGGACGTACACATAGGCTTAAGAGGACGGCATCTCGTCTGGTCAAAACAGATTGGGTGAGAGTGCCAAGCAGAGTTTCTCTCATGCAGCTGGCATTCAGCTGCCCAAATGCAGAAGGACTGCAGGCAGGCGTTGCCAAATGATGAGGGAGGAAGAGCAAGAGCCATCATGGCTAGTAGCCATCGATAGCCTGCTCCTCCATGAATTTGTCGAATCCTCTTTGAAAGCCATCTTTAAAGCCTGTAGTTTAACTCGGTGCTGTGTGAAGAAGGACTTTCTGATTTCTCTCCTGAGCCCACCAACATTCAGCTCGTGGCACTCCAGATGTTGCAGGACTCATAACGCCCATCAGCCCCAACTAGCTTGCCCAACAGTCGGGCAGGAGAAGCTGCAGTCCTGCAACATCCAGAGGGCCACAGGTTGCCCACCCTTTGTCAGGAGTACGTGCAGGAGCCAGGCCCTGTGACCAGTAGGACTTTGCAGGACTGGGGCCTTCCTAAGTTTGTCCTGAAGAGGCAAGGCGCGGCCACACAGGTGAGGCCGCTTGGTAACTCACAGCACCTGGTGGTAAGATACGGGAAGGGATATAATGTCTGTATTTCCCTTCGGCTCTTTGCCACAGCAACACGTTTCCTGCCTTGCTGTGTTTGGCTCCTTGATCCTTGGACCCTTGACTTTGTGACTCCTTGCTTTCTGACCCTCGGACCCTTGATTTCCTGACTCCTGGACTCCCAGACTCCCGGACTCCCGTTCCTGTTCCCACCCTGCCATCTTGCCCTGATGTCCCCAGCCAGGACTTGGATCACCCGTGACACCCTTGCTGCAGGGGGTAGGTTCTGCTTCACTCTAACACCAGATCTTTGAGGGTAAAAGAGCACTCTAGGGAGCAAGCTCTAACAGCTTCCTGGCACCAAAAAGACCCAGACCATAGTTTTGCTGTTCCAAGATGACTGTAGCAACCCTCTCCTGCAGCCTTCACCAGATCATTTAGATTTCAATTTCTTTCAGCCCCAGCTGGAACAGCCATTGTGGTCCACATGTCTGGAGGTCACCAAGCTGACCAAAGTCTGCTCCTCTTGAAGCAGCTGAAAAAACTAACTCTTTGACCTTTGTATTTCCTCCTCCTCAAAAAATGGGGAAACATCTTTACTTAGAAAGAACATTTAGCGAAATGTTCCATCCTTTCACTTCCTTTTCTTACTTGATCTTTTGACCTTCCTTTATTTACACCTCCCAATTCACTGAAGTGTCTATAGGAACGCAAGAAGAGCCTGGATCAGGCCAAAGGGGGCACATCTAGTCCAGCATCCTGTTCTCACAGTGGCCAAATGGAGGTGCCATTATGGGGAGCCCATTAATGGGACCCAAGTGCACCAGCAAGCTTCCCCACTTGTTAGTCCCAGCATGCTGCCTCTGACAGTGGAAGCAGAACATGGCCATCTCAGCCAGACCATTTTTAAAGCCATTCAAGTTGGTGGCTGTCAATCTTGTGGAAGTGAGTTCCACAGTTCAGCTATGCCCTGCGTTAAGTGCAGTACTTTCTTTTGTCTGCCCTTCTGAATCTTCCAGCATTCAACTTCATTGAGTCCCCCAACCTCTAGTATTATATGAAAGAAAAACATATCCCTATGCAATTTTCCAACACCATGATTTTATATCTTTCTATCATGTCACCTCCTTGCCTTTTCTCTAAACTAAGAAGTCCCAGATGTTGTAATCTTTTTTTCACAGGGGACTTTATCCAATCCCTTGATTATTCTGGTTGCCCTTTTCTGACCCTTTCCCAGCTGCATAGTATCTCACCCAGGCAACCACTTCCTGCATCAGAAGCTGTGATCAGGTGCAGCCAACCCGATAAACTGCTGTTCGGCCTTATTCTGAAAGCACTTGCTTCTCTGCTCCGGTGTGGATTTTGTAGGTTGTGCTGACTTTGGGGAGACAAGAAACAAATACTATCAGTTTGATGTATCAGTCGGCTGTCCTAACTGTTTGTCACACCCCACAGTGCTCAAGGAATGGGATGATATAACTTGACCCCCCCCACACACTTTTTTTTTTTAGTTTAAAAGTTATAAGTGCAAAACATTTCAAGTGCTGCTCTTTGTGTCCTGGGAGAATGTGCAGGAAGGGCCCAAAGTGGAATGTGAGTGGGCAAGACACACAGAGATATATTGGTTATGGTCCTGATTGGCAGAGACTGGCCCTGTTGAAACTGGTAGCCAGACTCTGAGGCTGAGACCCTGACAGCTTGCAGGCAAATCCTTTGAACACAGCAGCTGACCTTTTCATTTGCCACCACAAATGGGAGGAAGCCCCACCTGAAAAAGCATCAAGGTGAGTAAAGCCGATGTGCAAGGAGGGGGTAATTATTAATTATCAAATGAAAACATCTCCAATGAATAATTCTTCTTCTTCTTCTTCTTCTTCTTCTTCTTCTTCTTCTTCTTCTTCTTCTTCTTCTTCTTCTTCTATGCCACCTTTTTCTCCAAAGAGTTCATGGAAGTGTACATGCCCCCCCCCAATTTAATCCCCACAATAAATTCAATTCATTGGCCTTGTGCAACAAACCTGCTTGTCCATTCAAACTGGACTTTTTGCAATAAGGAAAGTGGGGGGGGGGATGCCGTGAACAGTGTGAAGTAACAATTGTTTGATATGGAGTTGTCCAGTCTCCATACAAACAAATCGGAATGAATGCTTAATACGTAGCCAGTGTCATCTAGGCTCCCTGCAAAGAAATCTGGATGGATGTTCATTGAACAGGTCTTTTGTCTCTCAATGAACCTGCACCTAACACTGAGAATCTTCTCTTCTTCTTTGGCGATCACTCGTAGCCGAGTAAGATTGTCTTCCATAAACACGCTTTTAACAATGAGTCCG
Source organism: Podarcis cretensis (assembly GCF_951804945.1). Lineage (NCBI taxonomy): Eukaryota > Metazoa > Chordata > Lepidosauria > Squamata > Lacertidae > Podarcis > Podarcis cretensis. The sequence goes on from NC_137177.1 coordinate 37,847,055, forward strand.
TAAGTGACTGTGGAGGCCAGTTCTGGATCCACATGTCCTTCCACAGTGGGGCATTGGTTTTCGGGCAGGAGTTGATCACGTTGTGGATTTGGCAAGCGTGCCTTCCTCTTGGCACATTTCTCCCTTGCGTCCTGAGTTTGAGCATCTTCAAAGCCCATGGCACCTTTGGTAAAGGCTGTTCTCCAATTGGAGCTCTCGCAGGCAAGTGTTCCCCAATTCTTGTTGTTTAAACTACGTTTTTAAAAATTTGCCTTCAGACAGTCTGTAAACACCTCTTTTGTTGGCCACTAGCATTACGCTTTCCATTTTTAAGTTCGGAATAGAGAAGTTGCCTTGGAAGACAATAATCAGGCATCCAAACAACATGACCAGTCCAACGAAGTTGATGTTGAAGAATCATTGCTTCGACACTGGTGATCTTTGTTTCTTCCAGTACACTGGTATTAATTAGTTCGCCTGTCTTCCCAAGTGATGTGTCAAATTTTTCGGAGACATCGACTGAGAATATAGGAATGACCACAGGGGGGGAGTAGTTAAGCTCAACAGGAACTAGAGACTGATTTTCTGCTCCTCCTTCACATAAAGGGCCCTGCTCATTACCACCTATGATATTTTATTTTGCCCTTTGAGGAGCTGTAGCAGCAGCAAACCAAGCGTTCGTGCTGCCATTTTTTCCCTAGGCTTGGCAGCTTTTGAAGCAGTCTTGCAGCTGTGAGTTTATGTCTTTTGATATGCAATAGCTAGTTTGCAAGTTTGGAGATTTGATCTGCTCCAATACTGACTTGTCCCTAAGATCTGCTGCGGGTGGTGGGGGCTTTGCTGGTGGTCCTCACTGGGATTCATATTTTGGGAACACACCACAGGGCTTTCTCTGTGGTGACACCCTGATTTTGGCGCCTCTTCCTGAAGTTACGGACATCCCTCTTGCTTTTTACATTCCACCATCAGTTGAAGATGCTTTAGTTTAACCCGACCTCTGGATTAAAACAACAAAACAGCAGTGCCCAAGAGGTGTGAGTGATGTATGTGTTTCAATTATTTCGTTACTTCAGAGTCATTTATGGTTATTTGCATGTGTTTTATTTCAATTATTCATCTTATCATTTCATCTTTTACTGTATCTCACCCTTGTCTCCCTTTGGAGGAAGGGCAGTTCATAAATGCAATCAAATAACAATGAAAAATAAATTAGCAAGTCATCATGCCATGAAAACCTTCAGCTCAGGCCCTGTAGCCCAAAGTTTTCTGGTGAAGGGGCTAGGGAAGAGAAGAGTTCATTGCCACTCGGCCAATGCATGAATGCAGGTATCTTTAGAATGTTTATACTGTACTGCTCATTTAGTTCATTCATTTATATCTTGCCCTTCAGTGTAAGAAACATTTCTGGGGTGGCACGTAAAGTAAAACTGAAATGATCTCCAATAAAAGCAGGAATACTGAAAGAAGTCTAAATGACACAGGATGAAACCAGTTCACCTAAGACTCACAATTTCAAGTTAAAAAAAACTGGGGATATTAAAAGCCTTTTGCCTGGCATTGAAAAGACAATGGGATAAGTGCTAGGGAGCATCTCTGAGTGGCGGTGGCAGGGGTGGGGGTAGGGTGGGGACATTCTATAAAGCAGGTGCCACAACCAAAAAAGCCCTGTCCCAGGTGGCTGGGAAACTTGGAGAAGAGTCTCTGAAGATGACCTAAGTTTGTGTGGGTAGGTGGGTACACTGAATTGTGTGAAGGGTAAGGATTCTCAATATGTGTTGTATGAATAGTAAGTGTACACACACATGAGTGAGTGTTAGTCATTTGGGCCACACCCGTTGCTGCCATGCCCCACCCTGGGAGGTTGGCTAACCCTCATTGTGCCCCTTGGGTAAAAGAGGGTTAAACACTCCTGGTGCCCAGGGGACACCAATAATGGACCAAGCACTGTGCAGCTCAGTGGGCAACTGGGTAGGATCTGGCCTACATACTTCTCCTATATACTTCACCACTCCGTCTACATACTTCGGCATTATTGAAAAGTATGAAGAGTTAATTTTTAAAATAAAAACCTGAACATTCATGGGGGGGCTGGGAGTATATCTGGCAGGCAGTGTCACATGGAAGCAGCCCATCTTGACTTGCTGATCTTGACCAAAGTCACAGTAGCAAGGCAGGCAATGTGCATGTTTGTGTGTGCATTTGGCCAGTTGAAAAACCAGCTTCTTCCATGTATGCATTTAGGGATTGGGGAGCAATTTGATCCAGTTTGCAATTAAAGGCCAACCTACCAAATTTGAACTTTCTAAAGCAATATGCAAACTGAAACATATTAATCCCTCACATTTCAAACTTCTCTCCATTTTGCAATGCAGTTTTCCAGCCAACTGATGGCAAAAATGCATATACAATACTAGGATAAAGCACAAAAACACACATAATAGTGAAAATAATAAAAAGAAAATGCATTATATTAGAAGGAAGTGCTTTGCAGAAACGTGTGTATTAGGCAAAAGAGCATGCAAACAGGTATAGTAGGAGGAATTCACACAAAAATGCTGGCGAATTTTCATGAGGACTTTTTAAAAAAATGCAAACTGGTGTAGAAATGTGAAGAGCAGAGAGAGAAAAACAAACCAGGCAGATTCACCAATCTAGCAGGGAGCAAGATGGGAAGCTGGCAGGAACTGGACTGTGTGCCAAGAATTTCCAGTTTCCCCTACAAATGTTTTGTCATAGTTGTGAGGTGCAGCCAAGCCATTATTTTTCCCCTGGGATTTTCCCACTGAAGGCTATTCTTTGACATTTTAGTGAAAAAGGAAATTTGTGAGCTAGACAAAACTCCAAGCTGGATGTTGTTGGTTTTTCATCCAAAAAAAGCCATCGCATCTGTGCCTGGAGAAAGGCCACAGAAAACCACACTCCCCACAGAAAGTGGCATCTACGAAATGTTTCTGTGTGTCAGGTTCCTGTTAAAAGCACAAAAACAAGGACAATTAAAAGGGAGAGTGAGAGAAGCGCCTCTTTGATTTCAGACCCACAAGGCACAATCCTCAATGAGAGGTTTCTACAGGGAAAGGAAGGCATATTGATTGATCATTTGAATTTATAGCCTGCTCTTCCTTCACATGAAACCCAGGATGGCAAACAGAAACATGGTTCAAAAACAAAGAAAACATATTCTAAAAGATGTCAAAACATTCCAAAAACAATTACAATGAGACCTTTCTAAAAGCTGTTTACAGCTAAAAACATTCTTTCATCGAATGGCCTCAGGGTTGCTAGGAACAATATTCATCAGCCACCAAATACACCTAGGTGGCTTTCTAATTTCTCATGAAAGTGCTTTCTATGTTCTCGTGAAAGCTAAGAATGATGAAGATGGGCACATCTCGCTAGGGAGAGCATTCCACAACTGGGGAACCAACACTTAAAAGGCCCTGTCCCTTGTCAGTGTCAACCAGGAGGTTGTGGACTCTCCTTCATTGGAGGTTTTTAAGCAGAGGTTGAATCTGTCATGGATGCTTTAGTTCTTGCATGGCAGGGGGTTGGACTGGATGACCCTTGAAATCCCTTCCAGCTCCACAGTTCTATGATTCTGTGATTCAACACCTGCATGACCCCAGACCATGACACCTCTGCTTGTGGGAGTGCCAAATAAAAAAGATGCTGCAGTCATTGCAGTTCTTCACCTGCATCCTGACGTGGTGCACTCTAGGGAAAGCATTACTACTTGATTTGGCAGATGGCAGCTCAACTGCCCTAAAGAGCCACTAAACCCATGTGCTTCAGCCTTGAGTCCCCACAACTCCCATCACCCCTGACCATTGGTGGTTAGTGTCCAAGAAGATGTGGGGACACAAGGTTGAGGAACTGTGCACGAAAGTTAGGAAAGTTTACTTCTGGTTATGCAGTGCACATAGTATCAGGTTTTCAGCAGCATTGGTATGTTTGACTTTTCAACCCCCCTCGCTTTGTGGAATTAGTATTCTGCTAAGACTACCACAAATGTGCCATTCTACTTCCAAACATGAAATACACAGTTATCTGTGCAGGTCCAAACACCTCTGAGATGCAGGAGCCAAAAGTGGCTGTCCCCACCAGCCTCCGCCCCACAACGTCACCTCTCCTGTTTGTGGTTTCTTCTGTTTCAGGTGAAATGTTTATCAGGGCGTTATGCAACCCATTCCCTTCTCATTCTTCTCTCTAGGCACTTTTCTTCTACCATTTGAGGAGGCAATTACGTAACTTCTCTCGACAAGACACTTCATGCCCAGTATAATCTGAGCACTGGGCTTATGGAGGATCAGCCAGGAGGAGGAAACTCAGCAAATTGCATTTTCCAAGGACAGGCAGACAACTAGCGGGTGGTGCTGTTCAGAGCCCTGTTGCGTCATCAGACCAAAGGCCCATCTAGGTCGCTGCCATGTTTGTGGCCCATTCATCTTGATTAGTCCATGGGGAGATTAGCTGGCTTGGGTACTCTTGAGCATTCATTCCAGTTGGTTTGCAGGGAAGTGTCAGACAACCTTGCGCCAAGTAAATATTCCATACTTTCCAGTCCATTTGCCTATTATTCTTAATCACAAAGAGTTCGATTTTGAGGGTTGGGCAGGCGGGTTGTTGAGCAAGAACTCCCAATCTGCTTTAACTGCGCAAACTGGATTTGCCAGTATGTGACTGAATCTCATCCCAAAATAGCAAGAACATGGAAGCACCCCTAAGTCCAGCATCATCTTGTCTACAGGGACCAACCGATGGGGAACTCACAGACAAGACACGGATGTAATAGCATTCTCTTGCTCTTTCACTGCACAATCCCATGCAAGATGACTTAGAATCATGGAATCATACAGAGTTGGAAGGGGCCACAAGGGTCATCTTGTCTAACCCCCACAGTGCAAGAATCTTCTTGGTGCAATTCTCACAGTGTTCAAGTGGACTTCCCCACTGTGGTTAGCGGGTTTAGGATTGTTGAGAAGGCTGAGGTTAGGGTGTTTTTTTCTGTCTTCTTTGGAGTGTTTGTGTAAATTAATTCTTAATTGGAATTCTGCTGTGTTTAACCACACAGAGACATTATGCACCTCTTAGTTTTTTGATCTCTGCATGAGTCACTTCGGGAGCTTTTTCGTGGAAGAGAAGGGAAGATGGGCACAGGGGTGGAGGAAGGGGGTGCAGTGGGGGCAGGTCACCCTGGGTGTCACAACTGAGCGGGGTGACAAAATGCCGCGTGGCACTCACCACAGGGCCTGCAGCATGCCTGAGCCATGCGTCTGCCCCAAATGGTCTGCCCACCGCCTCCCCCTCAGCTGTAGGGCGGCTGAGTAGGAGGAGGTAGGCAGACTCCTCGGAGACCCCACAGAGTGTCCTGCCCCGGCTGACCCTGCCCCTGGGCACAGGGCATGTGCACTGCCCCAAGTTCCTGATCGGCTTGCTCCGCTGCTGGATGGGCAGGGCTGTCCCAAGACGTTTTGCTGCCTGAGGCTGAGCACTAAAAGACACACTCACCCACCCCCTTGCCTCAAGGCACACAGCACCGAAGGCTGCTCAAGCAGAAAACCCCACAAGTGCCTCTCCTTGTTCCCAGACAGTAAATCAACAACAATAAAAAATTAAATAATGTAACCATTTTTTGCTGTTTCATGAGGACAACCAAAATCAGTCACTCAATGTGGCCACCTCAATCTTCTTGACCGTACAGCTGGCCTGGGGGTATAAGTGTGTGTGTTTGTGTGTAGTCATATATATATATATATATATATATATATATATATATATATATGAGACCACACACACTTACACACACACACACACACACACACACAGAGTGGTACCTTGGGTTAAGAACTTACCGTATTTTTCGCTCTATAACACGCACCCGACCATAACACGCACGTAGTTTTTAGAGGAGGAAAATCCGTAGGCATGCCACCCATAGGCATTCCCTCCATAACACGCACAGACATTTCCCCTTACTTTCTAGGAGGAAAAAAGTGAGTGTTATGGTGCAAAAAATACGGTAATTCGTTCTGGAGGTCCATTCTTAACCTGAAGCACCACTTCAGCTAATGGGGGCTCTTGCTGCCGCCGCACCGCCGGAACACGATTTCTGTTCTCATCCTGAAGCAAAGTTCTTTACCCGAGGTACTATTTCTGGGTTAGCGGAATCTGTAACCTGAAGTGTCTGTAACCTGAGGTACCACTGTATATGGAACAAGCAGAGGAAACGCTTGGATTCAGTCCCTTTTCTGCTCCCCTTCTTATTGCCCAACTTCTTACGCAGGGTCTGAGGTAGGCATTTGAATGGCCTAAGTGCCTCAGGTGAGCCCTGCTGGGTCAGATGAGAGGTCCACTCAGTTCAGTTTCCCATTCCCATCCATGGCCCACCAGATGCTTCTGGTTTAAGCAAACCAAGCTTTTTTTTTAATTGTCTGGGCTGGCAGCCAACAGAGGATTGGCCATGGTTTAAATCGTTTTTGTTATTGAAAGAGCTAATGATCAACCCATGAGCAAGTCAGGGAGAGATGAAGGAAGTGCAGAAGGGTGTTTTCTCTCTCCTGATTCTGTAGAATTCCAGAGACTTTGCATGTGCAAGATGTCTTGGGCAATGTGTTCTGAACTCAGAACAAGCTTCATAGAAGAAATCAGCACAATAACTAAACAGGTACTAGAAGTCATCCCAGAACTGGCCCTACTGAACCTCTTCCACGATAACAATGGCTACTCACAGTATAAAGAGCTCATAACCCACCTACTCTCAGCAGCCAGAAACATCATAGCCAGACACTGGAGGGACCTGTAAGGAGTAAATGTGGACCACTGGTATCAAGTAGTATGGGAAACAACCTTACTAGAAAAGCTAACCAATAGACTGAAACTGACACCGGGACAAACAGAAGAGGGCGCCTTCACAATGGCATGGTGTAGTGGTTAAGAGTGGTGGACCCATAATCTGATGAACCGGGTTCACGTCTCCGCTCCTCCACATGCAGCTGCTGGGTGACCTGGGGCCAGTCACACTTCTCTGAAGTCTCTCAGCCTCACTCACCTCACAGAGTGTTTGTTGTAGGGGAGGAAGGAAAAGGAGAATGTTAGCCGCTTTGAGACTCCTTCGGGTAGTGATAAAGCGGGATATCAAATCCAAACTCCTCTTCTTCTTCTTCTTCTTCATCATCATCATCATCATCACATACACAGCCCAACAAGACAACAACACGAACCCACTAGTAGCATACAGTTCAATATGGCTAACTTAACCCAACAACCCCCCACCCCACTCACAAACAAACCCCACTGGAGCCAACCAAAGACAATCAACCACATCCTAGGCCACCCCAACCTGTCTCCCCACTAAGAAAACATAACAAGTGAATAGAAAGAAAACCTACCCAAGTGACGCTGACCCCAAAACCCCACACATACACTAAGTAGAAGAACACAAACTTTACCACCCCACCCACTCTCTCCTGTCCCCCCCTTTTGTTTCCAACTCTATACTGCATATCAGTGCTTCCCTCCCCCCCCAAAAAATGTTTAGGGGTATTCTCATTTTCCTATTCATATTGAAATACTGCCCCTCAATGAGGCCAAACAAAATGTTTAGGGGTATGCGTACCCCTGCGTACCCCCAGAAAAAAGCACTGCTGCATATAACAACGTCTCACAACAAATGTAACTGATCTGTAGAAAACACAACCTGAAGAAAGAGACAATGCATGTGTTTTTGTAAACGAGGAAAATCTTTAATGCAAATTATTTAAAAAACAAAACAAAATGCCTGGGGCAGTGGGGCAGTTGTTAACTTGGAAGCAGCTAAAAATATATTTCTTTTTACTTTTCCCTGCCCTCCTGCAGGAGTTTTTAAACTTAGAGGTTGTAATAAGCATCCTATGCCTTGCTTGACCCTTTGAACTCCCTTTGTAATAAAATATAGGTGATATTGATCTGTGGCTATCCATCTGCACTATGCATTTAAAGCAGTGTAGTGCTACTTTAAACAGTCAGGGATTCCACCAAGGAATCCTGGAGTCTGTAGCTTGTTAAGAGCTGTTGGAAAACCCCTATTTCTCCACTCAAAGCTGTAATTCTCAGTGTGGCACAACAGTCAACCCCTGTTCTTACTAGGGAGCTCTGAGAACTGTAGCTCTGTGAGAGGAATAAGGGCAGGCATAGGCAAACTCGGCCTTCCAGATGTTTTGGGACTACAACTCCCATCATCCCTAGCTAACAGGACCAGTGGTCAGGGATGATGGGAACTGTAGTCTCAAAACATCTGGAGGGCTGAGTTTGCCTATGCCTGAATAAGGGTCTCCTAACAACTCTCAGCCCCCTTAACTAACTTCAGTTCCCAGAATCCTTTGGGGAAACCATAACTATTTAAAGTGAAATGATACTGCATTAGATATAGAGTGTTTAGAGTGCCTAAGCCAGTAAGTCATACTCAGAGTAGACAAGTCTGGTTCAGCCATCTCACAGAAGTGCAAGGTTGCTTGCCCCATCTGAGGACCAGAACTGTTTGTCACACTAAGTTGTGCCCATCCCTTTTCCTTATAATCGGGCTGCAGGGGGCATGTCACTATTGGATCAATGTCCTTGCTTGTGTCGCAATGATCAGAGCACTAAACCAGGCATAGGCAAACTTTGGCCCTCCAGATGTTTTGGCCTACAACTCCCATGATCCCTAACTAACAGGACCAGTGGTCAGGGATGATGGGAATTGTAGTCCAAAACATCTGGAGGGCTGAAGTTTGCTTATGCCTGCACTAAACCTTTGGGTAGAAGCCACCAACCGAGTTTGAGCCAGGACAGGCACAGCCGTTGTTGCTTGTGACCGTTGCCTTGTTTGTCTCGATGGCTGAGCCGCCCCCGCTTACAGGAAGCTCAGGTGTCAAGGGTTTCTGGCTGAACAGGTGACACACCTAGCAGAATCCAGGAAAGAGAAAGCTGACCTTTTTGATGTTTTTGCCAGTGTGGTTATGACTCAGCCAGCCACACTGTGCAACAGGATGTTAAAATGTATAGTAAAAGTGGTGGGTGGCATAGAGAACTCATAATACTGTACTTTGACAAGCTCAAGTCATTGTCGTCCCCATCAGTGTTTCTGTTTATTTGAAAAGCTTGCACCTATCTTTGGACATAAAACAGCTCACGTTGTGAAGTTTAAAAATGAAATTAAAGTAAAAACCACATACACCTAGAATAAGAACCATGCAAGGCAGAAATGGAGAACCTGTGGCCCTCCAGAGAGGCCGTTGGACTACAACTCCCATCATCCCTGGGCTGTTCTGGCTGGGACTGATGTGAGATGGAGTCCAACTGAGGCATCTAATCATAAGCCTGCATTTTTATTAAAGCTTATATGTTTAATCAGGGCCTGTATCTTAAAAGACCAGTCTTAGAAGACCAGTTGCCTAAAAACCTTGACAAGATATTTTTACTCCTAGACAAGGGGCCCCCCCTGATTTATAGCAGAAAACAATTCTCAAAGTCGTAAAAAGGGAATTACAGGCTGACAGCCAAGGTTACACTGACCCTACAAATTAAGGGTGGATAAATAGTAAAATGAGCCATATCTTCTTCCTAAGGTTAAAGAAGGTCAAGAGCAGTGAAAAAGCATCTAGCTGGTAGAAACAGAACATTTTCTGGGAAGACTTTTCAAAAGCTGTTTGTTTCTTAAACTAAGATCCTTTTAAGATTTCTTTTCCTTTTAAAAGGTTATTTATGTATTAAATATATTAGTTTAAATATAATTATGCAAAGGATTTAAGAAATGCTAGATTCTTATTTCATATAGTTGTAAGAGTTGTAACTATCCTGAAATTAAGTCAGGCACCAGCCCCCCCTTGCCAGACAGAAGACGCCAATCGAGCGCTCCTAGTATATGGTTGTCAGGCCTTTTGTTTAGAAACCTTCAAATGAAGGAGATCTCAATGTTGATGTGAACTCAATCTTTGACATATGCATAAGATAAAAATTTAAGATTAATTATCTGTTTTGGAAGGCAATAGGGCAAGGAGGGTAAGAGGTGAGCTGGTAATTAAGATTCCTTGTTGAGACACATGTAAGATATATTACTACTTATTTGTCATTTATAGATAGAAGAATATATAGCTTTTTATTTTCCATAAAAGGGCAAGAAGGAAATGGGTGTATCTTTTGTGATTGGCTCTAGCAAACAGCCAATAGGAATTTCAACCAGGCTGATTGGACAGAGGCAGCCACAGGAGGAGCAAGGGGGCTGGATTAAGGAAATATAAGTGCTGGCCAGAATGGCAAGAGGCAGGCCAGAGCTTGGTAACCATATACCACTGTGCCTCATATTTATTTGTCTGACAAATAAATTACTATTTTAATTTCTCTATTGCTGCGTTGAATATTTCATTCCAGCTAAGCGTTAACCACAAGCAGGGTGCTACATTTTATGGTGCCTCTGTGACTCGGATAAGTGGTCTGCTGGAACGCAGCCCCTTCGCCCTACTGGGCAGGGTACAAGAGAGAGGACCTCTAAACTGCTTACCCAGCGCGCACTGGGAAATTTTTCCAGGGGAACGCAGAAGACTCGTCTGTCTGATACCCTGCTCACTGGCGGCGACGGACCGGGGGGAACCAGCCAAGGGTAAGTGCACAAAGGGGTTTTGGCCCTCCAATTAATTGGGAGGAAGAGAAGTCTTGATCAAACTTCTGCGTCTCAGTAAGGGGGAACTGAGTACGCTAGGTGGCTGGGTACATCAGATGGTGATCTGGTGTAGGGAAAGGTTGGGAGGTAGAGTGTGGTGAAGTATCCAGCGCATTGTATGTGTGAGAAAGTACAGAGCAATTTGTAGCTGACCTGAGTGTGGAGTGAGTAGTACTTCGGTTCCCAGTGAGGCGACTCCATCTGGGCAAGGAATCTCACAAAGCGTGTGTATGTGTGACTGAGTGGATACTTCACAGGGCCATACAATGGGAGTTGGGGGTTCAAAGGGGGGAAATACACCTCTTGAATGTATGTTAAATAATTTTAAGAAAGCCTTCTCAGGGGCATATGGAGTCAAAATGACGCCAGAGCGCTTGAGAACGTTATGTGAATTAGAATGGCCGAAATACAATACTGGATGGCCATCTCAGGGAACCTTTGATATAAATTTAGTAAGCAAACTTTGGTCTGATATCACCAAAGAAACTGGAGGGTGCCCAGAACAATTTTCATATATAGATTCTTGGCTGAGCACATTAAATAAAAATCCTCCATGGATAAGGGAATGCAAAGTCAAACGATGCAAATTATTGGCTGTAAAAGCCGAAGCTAGGAAAGGAATCTTGCCAAATAAACTCAAACCCATTTTTGAGGGACCAGAGGAAGAGGTGCTTCCACCTCCACCCTATGCTCCACATCGAAGGGAGCCTAATCCAAACACTCCACCAGTTGTAACCCCAAGGCAAGAAACTGGAATGAATAATGGGGGTGGAGTCACAGAGCTTGATTCCTTGATAGATTATGATAAATATCTTCAGGAGGCATTGGAGTCCTATAATAAAGCCCAAGCAGAAGTGGTTATTCCACCTGTGACTCCTAATAGACCTCCATCTACAGTCTCCTTTAGTGGAACAACTGATTGCCTACCCCAAACCCCTGTACATCCAAGTCCTAGAGAAATATTACAGAAGTTACAGGGAGACCTTGATCGGTCAGCAAGCAATACAGCCAGGCGTATAAAGCTGCTAAAAGAACGCCTTGGGACAAATACTATCCCCTATGATTTGAGGCCCCTAGAGCAAAGTGAAGAAAAAGGTCACGTAGTAGCCCCTCTTAGAAGAGTATTTGATGCACTTGAGGAGCCTGTGCTGGTTAACGGGCAACCCGGACCACGGCCACCTCGAACTTCGACCCTGCAATATATTCCATTCACGACTACGGATCTGATGAATTGGAAAACACACACCCCATCTTTCGCAGAAAAACCTCAGGCTATGATGGACTTGGTGACTTCAATAGTAAATACTCATAGTCCTACTTGGACAGATTGTCGCCAGCTCCTAAATACTCTTTTCACCACTGAGGAAAGGAGAGACATAATTGAAAAGGCACAGATATATTTGCGTGAGCAGGCCAGAGTGGGAAATATTTTTAATATTGATCGTCATCTTCAGGACAACTTTCCCTTGGAAGATCCTAACTGGGATCCAAACAATGCAATTCACCTGGCCAGACTTACCACCTACCGCCAGACACTTGTGCAAGGTATCCGCAGGGCATGCCAGAAGCCCACTAATATGTCTAAAGTCTCAGAAGTAGAACAGAAACCAAATGAGAGTCCGGGAGACTTTTTAGAGAGGCTGCAGGAAGCCTATCGTATATGGACTCCTTTTGACCCTGAAGCCCCTGAAAACAGCAGAATGATTACTGCTACATTTGTGGCCCAGTGCGCTTCTGACATTCGTAAGAAAATTCAGAAATCAGAAGGATGGGAAGGGATGCTGATGAGCCAAATTATGGCCATTGCACGCCGAGTTTATCGGAATAGGGATGAGGCTGAGAAACAAGAGAAGAAGAAGTGGCAGAAGGAAAAGATGGTAATGCTAGCCACAGCAGTGAAGCAAGATTACCGCCCTTTAAATGGAGGGAGAGGACGGGGAAAGAATCCACCACTGGGAAGGAATCAATGTGCAAATTGCAAGAAGGAGGGTCACTGGAAGCGGGAGTGTCCTGAACCCTTGAGGTTGGAAGAAGTACGCCCAGGTCCAGGCCCAGGCCCAGGCTCCGGCCCAAGAAACCAGGGACGGGGACGGGGAATGATCCGAGATGGAAGATATCAGAGACCTGGACAAGGACGGAGTAGAGACAATTTCATTGGACTGGCAGAAGAGGATTTTACCCAAGACTAGGAACGACCGGACTCCATAAAGTTAGGCTTCCAGGAGCCCACGGTCACGATTCAATTAGGGAGCCATTTAATAGACTTTATGATTGATACTGGGGCTGAATACTCAGTACTCCCAGAACTATTGCAGAAAAAGGCATCCAAAAGTGTAGTCATTAAAAGTGCCACTGGACAGTCAGCTAAGAGATCTTTCCTCCAACCTTTGGAATGCCAGATTGGGGGACATCGTTTAACCCATCAGTTTTTGTATATACCTGAGTGTCCAATACCTCTCTTAGGCAGAGATATGCTGTCCAAATTGCAGGCCCAAATCACCTTCACTCCTCGAGGTCCAGAAATGAAACTGCCATCAAAAGCAGCAGGAATAATTACCCTCTCAGTACCTAAGGAACAATCATGGCGCCTAATGTCAGCCTTGCAAGTCCAACCCACATTAGATACAGAATTAAACAAGCTCCTCCGAACTCTACAGGTGCCACCAGGAGTATGGGCCGAAAATAGCCCACCAGGAATGGCTAAGAATATAGCTCCAATTGTAGTAACCCTAAAACCTATGGCTACCCCTGTATCTGTAAAGCAATATCCCTTACCCCGGCGAGCAGCAGAGGGCATCCAGAAACATTTGGACCGCCTATTAAAATATGGTCTGCTTAAGCCCTGCCAATCAGAATGGAACACACCCCTTTTGCCTGTTCGAAAACCTGGGACAGATGAATACAGGCCAGTACAGGACTTGAGGCTCGTAAACCAGGCTATCGAGACCTTGCACCCAAATGTACCAAACCCATATACCTTGCTGAGTTTGATCCCACCAGAAGCAACATTTTTTACTGTATTGGACTTGAAAGATGCATTCTTCTGTTGCCGGCTGGCACCAGAGAGCCAACCTATATTTGCCTTCCAGTGGGAAGACCCTTTGACAGGAACAAAAGGCCAGCTAACCTGGACAAGATTGCCCCAGGGATTCAAAAATTCCCCAACTTTATTTGGCACTGCCTTGGCGAAGGATCTAACAAGTTACCCCTCAATACCGGGAGAAAAGGTGGTTCTGCAATATGTGGATGATCTTATACTAGCGGCAAAGGATTTTGATACCTGTAAAGAAGGGACAGAGGAACTGCTCCACTTGCTCTGGGAAGCTGGCTACCGAGTTTCCCAGAAAAAGGCACAGTTATGTTTAGAAAAGGTCAAATATTTGGGCTTTGACATCTCACACCAACAACGAGCATTGAGACCAGAGAGGAAAGAAGCTATTTGCCTTATCAAAGAACCTACCACAAGAAAACAACTTAGAGGATTCCTGGGAACAGCAGGGTTTTGTAGACTATGGATACCTGATTTCAGCAGTCTGGCCAAGCCCTTACATGAAAGCACTCGAGGTGCAGAAAAGGACCCATTTGTATGGGGACCTGAGCAGAAACAAGCCTTTTTAGTTATCAAACAACGACTTATGGAGGCCCCAGCCCTTGGATTGCCTAATTCGGAAAAACCCTTTCAGCTGTATGTACATGAACAGAATGGGATTGCAGCGGCAGTCCTGACCCAGAGATTAGGAAGTTGGAACCGTCCAGTAGCTTATTTGTCTAAACAATTGGACTCAGTAGCAAAAGGATGGCCTCCATGCCTAAGGGCAGTAGCGGCCACTGCAAGCCTTGTCAAAGAAGCTGATAAATTTACCTTTGGCCAGACGATGTATGTGAATGTACCTCATGCTGTTCTGACACTCATGGAATATAAGGGTAGTTATTGGCTAACGAACCCAAGGATGGCTAGATACCAAGGCCTATTGTGTGAAAATCCCAGGATTCATCTACGAGTAGTGAATATGCTCAATCCAGCGACTTTGCTGCCCCTACCAGAGGTAGATGATGAAGAATCACATGATTGTCTCCAAATAATGGATGAAGTTTATTCCAGTAGACCCGATCTGAAAGATGAGCCATTGAAAAATCCAGATGTTGTATATTATACTGATGGTAGCAGTTACCTGCATGAAGGTGCCAGACGAGCAGGATATGCTGTGGTCACTAATGAGGAAGTTGTGGAAGCTGAAGCTTTGCCTGCTGGCACCTCAGCACAAAAAGCTGAACTTATAGGTTTAACTAGAGCTCTGCAATTGGCAGCTGGATGTAAGGCAAACATCTATACTGATTCTAAATATGCCTTCTTAACCCTGCATGCACATGGAGCTCTATGGAAAGAAAGAGGTCTAATCGGAGCCCACGGGAAGGCCTTGAAATATGGACCTGAAGTAGAAATCCTGTTGGAAGCAGTATGGGCTCCAGAACAGATTGCTGTAATGCACTGCAAAGGTCATGGACGAGGAAGGGATCCAATAACCAGAGGAAATCATGCTGCTGACAAAGCAGCCCGAGAGGCAGCCCAAAAGCCTGTGGGAGGATTTATAGCAGCCCTTATACCAGAGGTAGTTCCAGAAGAAGTTAAACCTCACTATACCCCAGAAGAGAGGAAGTGGGCTGAACAGGAAGGAGCGGTTGTGAAGGACGGTTGGATGATCCTGCCGGATAATAGGATTTATGTACCTCATCATCTAGCAGGCACAATTGTAAGAAATTATCATGAATCTACTCACCTTGGCGGTACTGCAACCAGAGAGAGTCTCAGTCGGAAGTTGTATATTATTAATCTATCACAATTAGCAACTTGCATTTCACAGAAATGTGTTCTTTGTGCTAAAAACAATCCCAGGCAGGGACCGGTACAACCTCCTGGAATTCAGCATGTGGGATACGTCCCCATGGAAAGCCTAATTGTGGACTTCACAGAGTTGGTCCCTTCTAAGGGATTCAAGTATCTCCTTGTGTTTGTAGATACTTTTACCGGATGGGTTGAAGCTTTTCCCACCCGAACTGAAAAGGCACGAGAGGTAACTAAGAGACTCCTCACTGAATTGATCCCGAGGTTTGGATTACCTAGATGCATTGGAAGTGATAATGGGCCAGCATTCATTGATCAAGTAGTACAAGAAGTATGTCGAGTCCTACAAGTGAAATGGAGACTGCATGCAGCATATAGGCCTCAGAGTTCAGGGAAAACTGAAAGAATGAATCGGACTCTGAAAACCCAATTGGCAAAATTAACCCAGGAAACGGGATTGGGATGGGTAGATGTGTTACCCATAACACTGTTTCGTGTTCGGTGTGCACCCACAAAAAGACTTAAGTTGTCACCTTTTGAGCTCCTGTATGGGAGGCCACCCTCCTTTGTTCAGGATATTCCAGCTGACCTTAAACAAATAGGAGACCATGTGACACAGGAACAAGTGCAATCTCTCTCCCGTGTTTTTGTTTCTCTTAACAGGTGGGCCCTCGAGCGCACGCTGTGCAGCATTGCCGAGCCGATTCATCAGTTCCAGGCTGGCGATAGCGTATGGGTGAAAGAGTGGAAACGCGATCCACTTGCACCTAAGTGGCGTGGACCTTACACCGTCTTGCTCTCTACTCCAACAGCGGTGAAGGTAGCTGAGGTGACCCCCTGGATTCATCACTCTCGTTTGAAGAAGTCAGAAGGCAGTTGGACGTGCAAAGGTGACCCCTCTAATCCTTTAAAACTGACTCTCTCCAAAAACCCCTGTATCTAGCCCTACCGGGAACGGGCTAGGTCACGGGCAACATTTAGACGACCGGCCTGCTGCAGCCACAACCTGGAAGCTGGCTGACCTGCGCACGCCTGAAGCTTGAGGAGCGTCTGAACCAGTGACTGTGAATGGAAAGATTCTCTTATACAATTGATTGACTGCCCCCTTGTGGAACAATTATAAGGGATATTACTCATTGGGGATCCTCGGGATATATGTTTTGGTCTTGGTGGTTCCCCATTTCTGTCACTGGGGGAATTATATTGGGGCTAATATTTATTTGCTGTCACAATAAGGTAATCTTTTGTGGAAGGAATGCATATGCTAGACATCAACATGATTTTATTATTAATCCTGATCCCTTGGGAAGGGGAAGGGTCCTTGAATCTGACCAAATTTGCTAAATATGGATTCCGCCATGACCACAATATGTGGGTAGGCTTAGCTGAGATGGTAGCCAATGTTGCAAATAGGACTAATTGCCTTGTTTGCTCTCTTGGGCCAGATGATTCAGAGGGAGGTATGCCCTTATTACCGATACCATTAAATGCCATTGGTATGGTAAGCGAAATGCCACACCAAACAGAAGTACAGAATTTCCCCGGATGGAACTCAACTAAACCAATAAGAGTTATACCTGTGCAAGGGGAATTCTGTGTGCATAAATCATCAGATGCAGCTGATCCTACCATGATAGGTTCTTCTCATTGCCACTATACTTGGGATTATATTAAGAATAGTCAAACCTGGGCAAACGGTACTACGTATCGAACTCGGAATACCTTGCCCTGTGCACCTCCTTTTATTCATGCATGGAAAATGGTATGGAACATAACTGTGACAGAAGAAGGCAATCTAACATACTGCACTGTGAACTCTCTACCCCTTTTGATATTTCGCCTTCTGCACTCCACGTACCAAAAACCTCAGACCCGATGGTTGTGGTGGATATGTGGAGAATGGGCATACAAGAAACTCCCTTCCAAATGGAGTGGGACTTGTTTCTTGGGATGGGTATTACCACCAATGTGGATTATGCCCACTAGTTCGGCCAAGCGTACACGAAGAAACGCTGACATTTCTCATATAGCAGGAGGAAGTACCCAAAGTTGGAGCGGTACTGATGATTGGCCACCAGAGCGCATTATAGCCTATTATGATCCTGCCTCCTGGAATCCTGGTGAGCTCATACAAGGGGCACGGGATCCTATTTATAATCTAAACAGAATAATTCGATTGCAAGCAGTAGTGGAACTTGTAACCAATGCAACGGCCCAGAGTTTGAGACTTATTGCACAACAGTTGGATGAAAGTAGAGCCGCCATTTTGCAGCTGAAAATGGGAATGGATTATGTACTTGCCAGGCAGGGAGGCCTATGTGGAGTCTTGAACTTGACAGGGAATGCCTGTTGCTTTAACATTTCTGATAATGGTGAGGCAATCCGTGTGTTGGCCACAAAGATGGAGAATATAGCACATGTCCCAGTACAAACATGGGAAGGATGGGATATGGGATGGCTCACCAATTGGTTACCTAATGTCGCAGGACTCAAAGGGATACTATTGTCTTGCTTGTTTTTCTTGACAGTAGTAATAATGGTTTTATGTATGGTGCCATGTATCATTTCATGTTTTAGAAGTACAATTAGCAAGATGATTTCAAATGAAACTCTACCTCATATCATGGCCCTATACAGAGCTTTACCTCAGGAATATGATGAAGGTCAAGCTATCAAGGACACTTGGGATGAAGGTCCTTGAGCTTGAAAGGGGGGAATGAGGCATCTAATCATAAGCCTGCATTTTTATTAAAGCTTATATGTTTAATCAGGGCCTGTATCTTAAAAGACCAGTCTTAGAAGACCAGTTGCCTAAAAACCTTGACAAGATATTTTTACTCCTAGACAAGGGGCCCCCCCTGATTTATAGCAGAAAACAATTCTCAAAGTCGTAAAAAGGGAATTACAGGCTGACAGCCAAGGTTACACTGAACCTACAAATTAAGGGTGGATAAATAGTAAAATGAGCCATATCTTCTTCCTAAGGTTAAAGAAGGTCAAGAGCAGTGAAAAAGCATCTAACTGGTAGAAACAGAACATTTTCTGGGAAGACTTTTCAAAAGCTGTTTGTTTCTTAAACTAAGATCCTTTTAAGATTTCTTTTCCTTTTAAAAGGTTATTTATGTATTAAATATATTAGTTTAAATATAATTATGCAAAGGATTTAAGAAATGCTAGATTCTTATTTCATATAGTTGTAAGAGTTGTAACTATCCTGAAATTAAGTCAGGCACCAGCCCCCCCTTGCCAGACAGAAGACGCCAATCGAGCGCTCCTAATATATGGTTGTCAGGCCTTTTGTTTAGAAACCTTCAAATGAAGGAGATCTCAATGTTGATGTGAACTCAATCTTTGACATATGCATAAGATAAAAATTTAAGATTAATTATCTGTTTTGGAAGGCAATAGGGCAAGGAGGGTAAGAGGTGAGCTGGTAATTAAGATTCCTTGTTGAGACACATGTAAGATATATTACTACTTATTTGTCATTTATAGATAGAAGAATATATAGCTTTTTATTTTCCATAAAAGGGCAAGAAGGAAATGGGTGTATCTTTTGTGATTGGCTCTAGCAAACAGCCAATAGGAATTTCAACCAGGCTGATTGGACAGAGGCAGCCACAGGAGGAGCAAGGGGGCTGGATTAAGGAAATATAAGTGCTGGCCAGAATGGCAAGAGGCAGGCCAGAGCTTGGTAACCATATACCACTGTGCCTCATATTTATTTGTCTGACAAATAAATTACTATTTTAATTTCTCTATTGCTGCGTTGAATATTTCATTCCAGCTAAGCGTTAACCACAAGCAGGGTGCTACACAACAACATCTGGAGGGCACCATATGGGCAAAGTCTATTTATATACCCCCTTTCAACTGCTTAGATTTCATGGGAGTTTAAGATAGATTACAAACATAATATTGTACAACAAAACTACTTTTACTCAGCACCATTACACATGTATTGCTCAAAAGAATAATTTTTAAGGGACTTTTTGAAGGGTGTGGCTAGAGGGGAGTCGTGAATTTACCATGTTCCCCAGCCACAGACTTCGTCTGAATCTGGAGACCCCATATCCCCTACATATCCCCATCAGCCCCAGCCACCATGGAGGGCACCAGAAAGGCTGCCTTAAACTCCACTAGTAACCCAGGCCCATCCCCTTGCTTGGTTTTAATCTCTGATCAGCTGCCACGGTGAGAGGAGCCAGGGAGCTAGGGTGGGCTTACCCACATTTTGAGGAATTTCTCTTCCAAGAAGTCTGTCGTCTGGCTCTTATTTGGGATTCTCAGTGCTGAGCTAAGCTTCACTTCCCCCTTGCCGCTTCTTTGAACTGTGAAGCGGCGTCTTCCAATGAAAATGTGTGGTCTGGTGTTTTCTGAATTGTGTGGCTGACCTTTATTTTTTTCATCTGTTTTTGCTGTCCCCTGTAATTTATAATTTTTCCACTAAATGGCCATGATGAAGGCTTTCTCACTTTTAATGTCTACCATTTCTTTTAGCTCTGCCCTTGTATGGCTGATATGAAGACTATAAGATTTTTGATGACTCCGGAAAGGTCCCTGGCCTAATCCCCAGAGCTCTGGGAAGGGCTGGGAAAGCCTGGTCAGTTGCTGCCAGCCAGTGCAGACAATATTGAGCTAGAAGAATCCATGGTTGGTATAAGTAAAGCTACCTTTGTACATGGGGTAGGTGGGTGTCAGTGTCTCCCTGCTTGCTCTGCTCGCCAGTCCTCCCTCCTCCTCCTCCTCCTCCTCCTCCTCCTCTTCTTCTTCTTCTTCTTCTTCTTCTTCTTCTTCTTCTTCTTCTTCTTCTATTATTATTTATTAAATTTGTATACCACCCTTCACCTGAAGATCTCAGGGTGGTTTACAGCATAAAAATACAAGATAAAAACACAAAACACAAAATACTTAACCCCATTCCCCCACCTCCTCCCACAGACACATTTAAAGTAGCACATAGTGCTAGTTTGGATACAAAGCCATGTCTCCTCAGAAATAAATATTATTGCATTCAGTGTGACTTATTCCCAGGTGAGTGGGTTTAGGAGTGCAGGTTTAACTACCTGCCTTGGAAATACATTAAGATAGAAATTCAAACAAACATACATGCTACCAGTGCATGGAAATGGATGGGGACAGGGAGAAGAGGCAATACTTTGTCAGTAAGAGGAAAGTGAACAAGGGAAATGAACTCCTAAATATTAGGCAACCGCTGCATTTAACATTTTATGGTAGAAAATTGTAACAGTGTTGGATGAAAGGTTTTCAATCTCTTCAGTAATCTTTTATCACTCTAGGATGAAACATGCTGTAAGAAGCAGTAGAATTGGCAGTAATGAAACTGTGAGGGTCTAAATCACTACTGCTAAATGTTGTTTTAAATCAATGTTTTAAACTCCCAGCCAATTAACTAAGAGTGGTATATGTTCTGCACCTTATTTAGTCTGAATACTGCAAGCTTCTGAAACAGTACAAATACTTAAGCGAGGTACTACTGAATTGTGATTCTGACCATGACACAGAAATGTTATCGTTCACAGGAAGCTATGACAACTGCCACAAGAAGACTTTCTGAAAGTCTTTCCCACTTAGACCTTCCTTGTTACGCCTCCCCCTTTCCTCTCCCCCTTTTCTTCTTCCTTTAGTCCTGTCTCCCATCATTAAAAAGGTAAAGGGACCCTTGACCATTAGGTCCAGTCGTGACCGACTCTGGGGTTGCGGTGCTCATCTTGCTTTACTGGCCAAGGGAGCTTCTGGGTCATGTGGCCAGCATGACTAAGCCGCTTCTGGCAAACCAGAGCTGCGCACGGAAAACGCCATTTACCTTTCCACCATAGTGGTACCTATTTATCTACTTGCACTTTGACGTGCTTTCGAACTGCTAGGTGGGCAGGAGCAGGGACCGAGCAATGGGAGCTCACCCCATCGCAGAGATTCAAACCACCAACCTTCTGATAGGCAAGTCCTAGGCTCTGTGGTTTAACCCACAGCGCCACCTGCGTCCCTTTGTTTCCCATCATTAAGGGATACTTTATCTGTGCTTGCAGGGAGTTGGACTAAATGGCCACTTGGGTCCCTTCCAACTGTACAATTCTATGATTCGACGATTTACTGCAGATGCAACCTGCCTCCAGGACCCCCCTCCCTCCCAATCAGCTGCAGTTGTGCAACCTGAATTTTCTGCTATGAATTCCACTCAAAAGAAGTGAGAGTCTGGAAGTGTCAGGCATCTTGATCTCCTATAGCTTATAGTGTATTGGAGAAAGGCATGGTTAGTTTGCTGGACCCCTAAACAGGAGTACTCCTGCTTTATTCCCGCATTTAGGGCCCTCTCCCGCTCTTGGGGATTTTCTGGATAATCCGCAACACTCTATCATTACATATTACAGCACATTCAGTACATGGGGCATTAGTCATAGCGATTCAGAAATCTGGATTGAGGCCCTTATCTATTGTGTTCAGCAGAGCCATGACTTAATGCCCCAAAATGCCTCTTGAATGGGTTGGATCTGTTTGCTTTTCAGAGAACAGAGGGATCAGTCAGGGGAGTGGTACTAGTCCTTCTGGGAAGAAAGCTGGATGGGAGGAATATGAATGAACTTGAATGCCACTCAGCGGTAAAGCACAAGATTGGAATGCAGAATATCCCAGGTTCAATCCCTGGCATTTCCAGCTAGAGCTGGGAAAGACCCTTGTCCAAAAGCCAGAGAGCTCTGGCCAGCCAGATGGACCAGTGGCCTGACTCACCAGAAGGCATCTGCCTGAGCTCCTAAGTTTGCTTATTAGATGCTAGAAAGCATTTCTCCATGTGTGTTTTCAGGACCCACCTAATTCCCGTGACTGTCATTTGTTTTAACTGTTTTTAATTTGAAATTGTTGTAACCTGTCCTGGGACTTAATATAATAATAGGGTGGAATCCAACATCATAATAATACAGTTGTTCCATCAGCACAGATATTTCTCCTTGCTAGACAGAACAATCTCTCCCCTGCCCTCTGTGCTGTCCTGGGGGTTCCACCCCCAGAGCCAATTGAGGGGTGCACAGCGCATGCAGGAAGAGGAGAAAGGGGGAAAGCCCCATTGCTCTAGAAGGCTAGCACAATTATTTAGCTGAGTCTGGCCCAAGATGATGATGATGATTTCCCAGTCACTTGCCGCCTGTGTGAGATGCTGTTATCTTTCAATTTAGCTTGACAAAACAGAACCCACAAACTTTTATACTCCAACTTCCACGTTGGTCTAGGCTTCATTTACTTTGTGTTACTGTAATGGCTGATGAAGGATCAGGTCCTAGATTTTGAGTCCAACTTAATTATGCTGAGATTACACCCACTGAAATCAATTTAAATTAGTGATCATTACTGTAGCTTAATTTGCCTTGACTTAAATGGGTTTACTCTACAAATCAGTAGGGTTGCAATGTTAACCCCACTTATATGAAAGTAAGCTCCATGAAAATCAATAGGATGTATTTCTAACTTGATGTGGTTAGGATTGAGCTGTGAGTCTGGATCCAACCTATCTGGTATCTCGAAAACAGAGGTTGCCAACATAGTGCCTTCCGGATAATTTGGACTGCAAATCCCACTACCCCCAGCCAGCATGGCCACTGGTCAAGGATGATGGGAGTTGTAATGCAAAAACATCCAGTGGATTGACTATCCCTGCTCCAAAGAGTTACTTAAATCCTCAATAACAGCCATGGATTATTAAGAGGGATTTGTGAAGTGATGTGAGGATATGTTGATGAAGATATATGGGGATTTTATAGCACAGAAGATTTAGAAGATTAAGGCTGGGTATATCCTAAATTCCTTATTGGTTCAGATCTTATGTGTTGACCATTGTCCTGAGCTGGTTTTAAGCTATGGGAGATTCTAACTAAGCCTTAGTAAGACCTTTCTGATGGTAAGAGCTGTTTGACCGTAGAACAGACTCCCTCGGAAGGTGGTAGACTCTCCTTCACTGGAGGTTTTTAAGCAGAGGTTGTGAGGCCAACTGTCAAGGATTCTCCAGCTATGATTCCTGCACTGAGAGGGGTTGCACTGATGACTCTTGGGGTCCCTTCGAACTCTATGATTCTTTGATGGGGCATGGACACAGACATGAGCAGCACTGACTCCATAATAAACTGCCATTTGACAATGGTTAAGACCTGTCAAACCTGTCCCAGTATAATTCTTCAAAGACTAACCCCTGTCTACTATAGCACCTCAATTCCTCTGCCTAATAGTTTTATCAGACCAGAGAATTGGAAGGAAATTCCATGCAGCATCTGGTTTGTGTGAGGCTTTTAATAGTCATTTGTAGGAAATGGCATTCAATGCCTTGTGGGTGTGTTTACCCCATCCCTTCCCTATATAAACAAAGCTGGGGAATGAATATTCAAAAACATATCCCACCAAAGAAGGCCACCTCTGCCACAGAATTTCCAACAATTCTGCTATAAATCGGGTCCAAAGTATGAGGAAGTTGGGGCTGAATTCTTGCTGGGCCTTTAGTGCCTGGAGCCTTTGCATATAACTCCATGGCTCAGCTCTGGAATGTGTGTGAAGCAAGGACCAATGAGGGGATTCTGCAGGAAGTAGAGAGAGAATTCTCCACTTCCCCCACCAAATGCACTGAGTCATCATAAGCACCGAAAGTTGTCTGATCTCAGGGATTATGGTGAATGAAGGTGGGGAGGAGGTGGAACAGGAAATGGGTGCAGCTTGGAGTGCTACCAACTTGGAGAAGGAGGAGGAGGCAACCACCGTTGGAGGCAGCAATGCTTCTGAATAACAGTTGCTGGGAGTCTCTTGTGCTTGAGTCCCGCTTATAGGCTTCTTTTTGGAGCATCTGTTTGGCCACTGCTCAGTTGGTTAGATAACATCAAGGTTGCAGGTTCAATCCCCATATGGGGCAGCTGCATATTCCTGCATTGCAGGGGGTGGACTAGATTATCCTAGGGGTCTCTTCCAACTATGATTCTAAGATGCTGGACTAGATGGGACATTGGCCTGATCCAACAGGCTCTTCTTATGATCTTCTTTCTTCTGAGGCAGACAGTTAGGATAAGAACGTCTACTGGCAGCGAGTTCCACAGGACATGGCCTTGCTACGTGAAAGGCTTGGCCAGCAAACCTCAGGGGCATGTGATTCTTGCGAAGATTTTAAAAAGCAGGGGGAGACCTTTCTATGCATGCCACCCTGAGCAGCTTGGAGGAAAATGTGGACCAGAAATGTATTAAATAAATAAATCTCTAAAGGGGGAGGAGCTCAAAACAGCACATTGAGGACTGAGCATGCTTGGTGAGTACAGAATGCTGACATGTGGGAGGAAAACACAGAGGCTGTGTACACACTGTGCCCAAAGAATTCTGGGTATTGTAATTTGTGAACTCTAACTCTGGGTACTACAGTACCCAGAATTCTTTGAGGGAAATAATGTGCTTCAAATGTGCTTTAATGGTATAGTGTGGGGACAGACTTTGGTCTTTCAAATTTCAGCAAGAATAGAAGAACAATTGAGGACAAAACGAAAATTCAAGTGTTCACTTCAGAAATATCAGTATACCTCCAAAAATCAAACCAAAAGAAAACAAGGATGTATTACAAAGACAACCAGTTCCGTCACACAGCATAACACTTCAGTATTTCTATTTTCATGTTGAATTAATTTCTTTTAGTATTCCAAGCTTTGAGAGATGCTGCCAGCAGCTGCTGTTGCAAATCAGTACATAATAACATGCCCCCAAAGTGCATGGAAGGCATTTGGTGTCTCTATACCTTGTAAGGTTCTCAAGGGAGGTTGGCAATATTTCAGAAGTTTTTGTACCAAAGAGAAAGTTCCAGGTCCTGTAGAGCTTTCTGTTTCTGTACAATTGACAGTCTCACAGCAGTTCATAAAAATGTTGGAAGGTCCTAGGGCTTAAGATTCACGTTTGTATCCACATCAGAAATATGCAAAGGAGAAAGCGTCTCAAAAAGCTAAAATTCTGAAAAGCTTTTTCCATACAAAAAGTTGCAATCACATACTGTCAGCCCTTGAAGTGTTTAAAGCTAAATCCCAGCACAGTTATTATATGGGGCTCAGATTTGGACGGGCCCTCACCTTAGATCTACAGAAGCTGTTCAATCTAAGTTCCTAAGGCAATTTTTTTCCTGTTCCATCCTGTGTTCCAAATGCTTCATTGCACTTGGAAGCTAATATCCCCTCTGTTGAATGACAGATTTGGTGTAGGACATTTTATTATTGGCTTTGGCTAAATTTAAACCCCATCAGTCTACTACTCTTAGTATCACAAGATTGTCATGACTAAAATTGTCATCCAAAAGCTTTACTTTCCTGGTTTATCACCACAACAGTTATTAACACTGGGCTTCAGTAAAGCAAATAATTTAATTAGACAGCACCTATATGATATCAAGCGACAGAATAATTTGGCCACAATAAATAAATCTTGTCCATGGTATTATTATTTTCCACCTCGTCATTTTGATACGTTGACACCCTATTTGCAAAATTTAACAATTCCTAAATACAGATGTGCTTTCACGTACACAAGATTAAATATACTGCCTTCAGCTGTACTTGAGGGTCGATTTCAAAAAATTCTGCTGGGAAAATGGTTATGTCCATGTGGAGATGGCAGTATTGAGTCAGTGGCTCATGTGCTTCTAGCTTGCACTCTTTATAAAGGTATGAGGTTATTTCCCCTCTACTAATGTCCATATCGGGTTGCTCAACCATTGCTACTGTGTCCTTTCTTCTACAAGATCAAGATGACCAGGTGACAGCAAAAACTGCAATTTTTTTAGCAGGGACCAGTAGAATAAGATCTATTATTTGATTATGGATGTAAACCTCCAGAATGTATTTTGTATAGTTAAGTTTTTACCTCTACCTTCCATACACTGTATTTTATTTTATTGCTATGGCTAGTGGCTGATGCAAATAAAGATTTTTTTCTGATTCTGATTCATGTTCACATCTTCAGACACTTCACTTCAAACACCCAACACTTCAAACACACATGTTGGGAATTTCTTGAAACACAGTAGGCCAAAACTCCTTTCAGGTGGAGATCCCCACCCTGGGTGCTGGTATGTAAAAGGTAAAAGGCAAAGGACCTATGAAGGGTTAAGTCTGGTCAAAGGTAACTATGGGGTTGCAGCACTCATCTCGCTTTCAGGGCAAGGGAGCCCGCGTTTGTCCACAGACAACTTTCCAGGTCATGTGGCCAAGAATGACTAAACCGCTTCTGGTGCAACGGGACACCATGACGGAAACCAGAGCGCACGGAAATGCTGTTTGCCTTCCCACCACAGCCGTACCTATTTATCTACTTGCACTGGCGTGCTTTCAAACTGCTAGGTTGGCAGGAGCTGGGACAGAGCAAAGGGAGCTCACTCTGTCGTGGGGATTTGAACCACCAACCTTTTGATGACAAGCAGAAGAGGCTCAGTGTTTAGACCACAGCGCCACGACTTGAGGCCATGCATGGTAATTGAATCCAGGTCTGTGCCACCTGTGATAGATTTTATATAAACGGAAATTGACTCTGTTGGTTTACTGCAATGGAGCCCCAGGCCACGAGAGAGGGCATGATTGGCTGAAACACTAAACAGGAGCACTTAACAAAACAACATCATGTTAGGGGACGGGTCCCGTTTGTCTCAAAGCATTGCTGTTTCTGGATCCTTATGAACACACGTACCTACATTTAGATTTTGATGGATCTATCTGGTTCTATTCCAAACCCTTTCTAGCTAGCAAGGTTTCTGTCGCGCGCGCCCCTAACTTGGACACGTCTTTGCAAAAAGTACCAGGGCAAACCCCGAAGAGGTGGCGAGGGGCCAAGCAGGGAGCGTGACTGCCGTTGCTGCCGCCAACCCAATCAACCATCCCCGAGAGAATCGCCTGGATTTTCCCAGAGGTCGGACTTGGGCTGCCAAGGGAGGCGTGCCGCCCTCGGGAAGGGGGAGGGGAAGGAGGAAGGAGGCGCAGAATCAGGGAATGGCGCTGCTGCTGCTGGTTCTGCGAGGTGCCCATCGGGCTTAGGAGCGCCCGCCTCAGCCGCCGGGGCAGGAGCATGCGGGACCCTCTGCTGGTGGCGCTGGGCTGGGTGGTGGCGGCAGCGGCCATCGCTTCGACGTGGCACGTCCAGGTGGCAGGTGAGACCCCAACGGGGAGAGAGCGAGAGAAACAGAGTCCCCAGCAACCTGGGCAGGGCGTCCCATGGAACACATGGGGGTTTCCTCTCGAGGAAGTGGGCAAGAGGGTGGCTTTTTCACTGCTCACACGGGATCCGTTTTAACTGTTGGTTATTCAGTTCATGAAATGTGTATTCCGCTTGATCGTAAGGAAAAGCCTCCAGCGGTTTACCAAAACACGTTTTAGATCGGCTGCTTTTAATCGATTGGCTGGTTGTTTGGTGCTGAGCTTACTTTTCTTCTTATTCAATGGACCCGTTGCTTTGTTTTGTAAAATAAAACTGTAAAAGCCGCCCTAATAGTTGAGTAGAACAGGGCAGCGATTGGAGAGGGGCATTTGGTGATTTGCTCTTTTACCTGGCTTTGAGTGACTGCGCACTCTGTTGCTTGTGTGGGTGTGTTATGTATTAATCTTCTGTCCAGCACATTGAGGGGCCAAAAAGTGATATACAAATAAACCGTTGTTGTTGTTATGCCCCCAAAGTGATATCTATTTTATTGCATAAAATTTATACGCTGCTTGATAGTAAAAGAAACAAAGAAAGCTCAAAATAGTTTTCAGAAAAAGATAGAATAATTAAATTATCAATAAGAAAAATTAACAACAGTGATTTAAACCTTTAGAAAAGTCTATATAACAGTAGACTAAAGACGGATTAAAACTCGCAGAAATTCAACTTTCTAAACATCTGGGTAGGCTCACCTAAAGTCGAATTTTTTTAGAATATTTTCAAAACAAGAACGATATAAGAATACATGATAACAAATAATAATAATAATAATAATAATAATAATAATAATAATAATAATAGTAATATAACAGTGATGAGGGGCTCCAGCCTGTGTTGAGAACCACTGGCAGCTCTTGCCAACCTGCTGCCTTCCAGGTGTTTGGGAGCTGCTGATGGGAGTTGTAGGGCAACATGGGGAAGGGTCACTACCACCCAACCCAGCCCCCAGCATTGCTCCTCTCTCTTTAACAGTGGTCCACTGCTGAAGTTTTCACACCACCTCTTCTTATTTCCCTATCAGGAAAATCACCACCTGCTGAATTTCTGTTGAATTTGCTTTTTAAGGCACAGGAGCAATGGCAATTAAAAAGGTGGCAATCCTGAGTTACCTTTAAGGTGCTTGGGACCATGGTAACTGAACCACCAGCAGATCAATTTATTAATTTTTAGAAAGGGCCATACACGTGTGAGTCACCCCACTGCTTTTGTACTTGCCAGCCATCAAGGCGAAGGGTGCCTGAGTGTGTTTTGTTTCTGTTTCCCTTTCTCTAACTGCATATTTCCAAACGGGCCGGGGGAAAGCAGATGCAGTGGGCTCAGCTATGTTCACCCCACTCCATTCAAGTGCAAGGGTTTGAGATTTTTTAGTTTAGAGAAAAGGCAAGCGATGGGCAACATGATAGAAGTTTATAACATGGCACTTTGAAGGTGCACAGAGAAAAGTTTTCCCCCCTCTCTCATAACGCTCAAATTGGTGGATGTACAATGAAGCTGAATGTTGGGAGATTCTGGATAAACAAAAGAAATTCCTTCTTCAACCAGAGCATATTTAAGCTATGGAGACAATGATGGCTACCAATTTGGATGGCTTTAAAAGAGGATTGGACAAATTCATGGAGGGCAAGGCTATTAGAGGCTACTAGACATGATGGTTAAGCTCTACCCCAGAGGCTTCATGCTTCTGAACATTAGCTCCTGGGAATCTCAGGTGAGCAGAGTGCTGTTGCGCTTATGTCCAGTTTGCAGGCTTCCAACAAGGATCTGATTGGTCACTGTGCGGAGAGGTGGGTCATTGGCCTGATCCAGCAAACTTGTCTGATGCTCTTATGTTCTTATGTCAAGGTGATGGGTGGGATGCTAGATTTTGTAAATTAAAAAGGTGGGGGGACATTGTTAGCTCACATTAAAAATAAGAAAAATCCATTAATCCCAATGATATCCAAATGAGACTAATGATTATAAAGGTATATGCTCAGATGTAGAAAGGGCAATGCGATCTCCAAACCATTGAGTAATGGATGGTGGGTGTTTTTCCTTTTGGTCTGTTTGGGACTTGCCAGATCCCCTTTCGTTGTTCATCCATTAGCCCCCACCTCAGAGGGACATAATTTAAAAGTGTGTGAACGTCTGCAAACACTAAGCATTTTGATTTTAGCATAGGAAGAGGTGCTTGGGAGAGGGGTGCTGAACCCTCTCTCACACCTTTGCACCCTTTGTTCCATCGCCTCAGGTGCTTTTCTCGCAGCCACCTCTGATTCTGGAAATGGGCTGGACTGAGGAGAAAAGTGCCTGAGCTGATGTAGCAAGAGGAGCCCTGGTGGGGGAAGGGGAGAGGGCCCAGCTTCCCTTATCCTGTATTGTAGGGGTAAGAGCAGCTTTTGCCAGCCTGTTGCTTTACAGGTGTTTTGTATTACACTTCCCAGGAGCTGCAGCCAGTGCAGCTATGGTACCATTAACTCCAGCATCTGAGAGCCCAGCTGACTGAGGCTGATGGGAATTGTAGTTAGGAATGGGAGAGGATTTTGGTTTGCTCCAGAATTGAAAGCAAACTTCTCTGGTCTTCATCCGATGGCTCACATTGGATCACATGTCTAGATTGGATTGCATGTATGTGAACCTCTCAGGTTGTGGTTTGTTTGTGCTAACATCCTGGTTTTAGTTTCTTTTCTATACAAGGTGGTTTGGGGGCTTTCTAGCTCTTTTTGCCTTTCTGTTCAAAAATCATTTCTAGCTGCTTGAAAGATACAGTATCTGTATTGGAGTTTTTAAAAAGATGTTATTAAGGTGTTTTTATTGCTTTATTGTTGTTTGTCACTCTGGGCTCCTTTGGGAGGAAGGGCAGTATAGAAATTGAATAAATTAAAAATAAATTAAAATTAAGTGTGTGTATGTCAAAATTGCTTAAACTATCCACATGGTTATAAGATGGAACAGACTTGCTGATCCACTTGTGTTCAAGGGACACAAACCAGATGAGGGCTGCATTCACAACATAGTACATTTCAACTGCAATGATACCACTTTAACCAGGCATGGCTTCCACCAAAGAATTATGGGAGCTGTAGTTTGTTAAGGATGCTGAGAGTTTTTAGGAGACCCATATTCCCTTCACAGAGCTACCATTCCCAGAGTTTCCTGGGAAGAGGGATTGATTATTAAACTACTCTAATGAAATAATAACAGGGCAGATAAATCTATCAGAGACCCTGATTCACCGGACCATTTGGTAGGATGGGTCCTTTTTGAAGTGCGGTTGGTCTAGAAGACCCTTGGGGGTCCCTTCCAACTCTATGATTCTAAGTGTAGCCACATGGTGAGGCTTCCCTCTGAGGGCAGCTGTTCACATCTAGCACCCTTGAGACCTGATTCAATGGCTTTTAACATGCCACCAGAACTCACCCACGGTGCTTTGTGGTAGGCTAGCCAAAACCACAGGATGAAGAATGGTGCCTCCAGAATGTCACTATTTTGCACAACAAACCCACTTTCTTAAAGTGAAATAAAAAGCCCCCCCCCGACTTTTAGTGGTTAGGAAAGTGACAGGAGAGTAACAGGGAACTGTACTGAAAAGTGTGGGGTGAACTAATGATAAATGGGAAGATATGTCAGCACCACCACCCCACGCCAATTGGAATGAATGCTCATTGTCTTGTAACTGCCCCATAATAATATTTGTTAACAAATGCTCAATACATAGTCTAGCCTCTGTGTAAGCTTTGTGCAAGCAGATCAGGATGCTGAATAGCAAAGAGTCCTCAGTGTGATTTAATTTAAAGCGTCTGCTATGCTACCATTTGTCTGCATGAACTGGGATGAAGGGCCTTCCACTTTCTAGTGCATATCTTAAAAGTATTTGTGTGCATGTTTGACCGTATGTGTATTTGCAGAAACATGGATTGTTCAGGGACATTGTGAGTTGGGATTGGACCTCGGACTGGATATTCAGCCTATTTGTTTGCTGCTGTGTGTGACTGTGTGAAGCAGACGCAAATGAGTGAAAGATGCTTTCATCAAAAACACTTGAGTTCGCCAGCAAACGATGCCAGCTGTCAGGTCTTGGTTACTCTGTGCATATTGAGCGAGGCATCTCTTGCAAAATAAATAAAAAACTTAGCAAAATTAAAAGTTTTGAAATATGGGTTTGGCCTCTGTTCTCCACCCTGCATCAAAATATAACTTTAAATAGTGAGAAACAATTGGCAGCCTTTATTGATGCGTTCTTCCTGCCATCGCCGCCACTGCAGGATGCTACTTCTCACAGAGAACAGCAGGGATTTGTCTTGGGCTGGGAAGGATTAAGAACAGGCAATTAATCCGAACCAGCATTGCTCAACCATCCACATTCCTGCCTGTCATGCCTCATCTGGAGGAGTCCACAATCAGAGGCCAATGTGGAGCTCCCACTACTTAGTGAAGTCCAGGACCCAACGAGATCTGTGGACAAGGACAAGTTAGGACTCCGGGACAAGGGTGCTAGGTGGGCATCCCGTGGAGACTTCCCCTTTGACAACAACTAATGGGATTCGCCTGGGTGTGGTTCCAGCAAGCTCCAGCTGAAAAGCCCCAGCATCAGGTGGGAAGAGCTGCTTTTTGCCTTGTACCTGGTCGTCTACCTGCGTGGAATGAGACCTTGGACTGTCCCTCGACTCGCATCTTTCCTGAGCCCTTGCTTGAACCACTGTTTACCTGGGACTGGACCTCGGACTGGCCTTGGGTGTTGCTCGTCTCTGCGTCCATGGCAGCTCTGTTTATATGGATGTTCCTCTGCAGCTCAGGACCCAGCTAGGACAGGACATTCCCCTCCCCACATTTTATTCAGCTGTAGCCAAGGGTCAGGCTAGGGCCTAGGCAGAGAAAGGGGGTGTCCCTCTTATGCCCATTACAGTGAATCCAATTTCTCCTCTGTTGTTCTTTGGAATGCAGAGGCACCCCTTGAGGTCAGACCCCCAGGCCCTTTCAAATTCTGCAAGGCCTTGCTGTTGCAATTCAAGGAGGGGAGGTAAGCTGAGCCCTTTCCCCCCTCCCCCCTACTTTCCTCCTCACTTCCATCAGGCTCACTGCTCAACTCCTGTTCTCATCCTAACTGGCTAAAGATGCTGGCTGAGTTTATTTTAGGTGTGCTCAGGAAACCCAGCTGGCGCCTTTGTGGGGAAGGGACTTGTCCAGGGATAAACACATCTTTCCAGGGCCCAGATAAGATAATATTTGTCTCTGCTGGCACTTCAGCGTGCCAGTTGGTGTCACAATTATGTTGGTTCTTTTTTTTACTCTGCTGCTTGTAAAACATGATAATTTTCTGGATAAAAATATAGTTTAAAGAACCCAACTTTTTTCAAATGTGTGTGTTGGGGGAGGGTTTCCTAGGATATTGTTATTCAAATGGATTTTTTTATTTAAATATTTACAAAACACAATTTTCAAGCGTATCAAGGTGGCTTACCGAACAAACAAAATGTAATAAAATTGCCTGTAAAACTTAATTTAAGACATTAGTAGATGCCAGGGCTGTCAGACAGGCAGTACCACCCACAAATGTCAAAATGAAGACTTCCTGTGTTCACTCAAGCCAGCTGCTTCTACCACCTATCAGCTTGTCCCCTCCTCAGACCTGTCCTCAGTGTCCCACCACCTGTGTTGTGGGTCTAAGTCTTCTTCCTCTGTGTCATCCCTGGGGATTTTTGGGCTGGCGTCTCCCACTGCTCTTCACCAACCAGTCAGTCTCTGACAGTAAATTGGTTAGAAAGGGAAGCTCATATTGCAAAGGCTTGCCTAAAGAGTAGAGTTTTCAGAAGAGGACTGAAAGAAGGCAGGGATTAATGCTGCCAAAGACAGTTCCACAGGGCAGGGCCTTCCACACTAAATACTCAGTCCCTACTAAAGGCCAACCAAACTTCAAGGCATGGAGATTCATCCAAAGAGCCCCATCAGATGATTTCAGTGATTGACACACAAGGGAACAGACAGTTTTTCAGGTGTTTCAGGCCCAGGGCTTTGTGGATTAACACAAGAACTTTCGAACTGTTGCCTGCAGTCTGCTCCTGTGAGCAGCCTGGCCACTGCCGGAATCAAGTCTTGAGGCTACCAGTGCACGGACCACTGTATGGTCAGGCTGTGTGGTCCAGGAATGGTTTCAGTTGGCATACCATCTAGAGCTGGTAAAAAAAAAAAAGCACTCTTGGGCATTTTTTAGGCATCC
This sequence comes from Podarcis cretensis, assembly GCF_951804945.1. NCBI lineage: Eukaryota > Metazoa > Chordata > Lepidosauria > Squamata > Lacertidae > Podarcis > Podarcis cretensis. The sequence continues at coordinate 37,880,955 of NC_137177.1, forward strand.
CTCTGTTTTGATATGGTTTGGGCAGTTTGAGTATGGAAATTGAGTTCATCTCATTTATGTACATATTGTCGCTGACATTGCCTGTCATTTAAGTCCTTAAATGCACCTAGTGTGTCCAATTGTCCAAGAGGATTGGTGGATAAATTCATGGTGGATAAAGCACTATCACTGGCTACTAGGCATGATGGCTGTGCTCTGCCTCCGTGGTCAGAAGCATCAATGCTTTTGAATACCAGTTGCTGGAAGCCACAGGAGTGGTACATGCTCTTGTGTTTGGGGTTGTGGGTTTCCCAAAGGCATCTGGTTGGCCACTGTGAGAACAGGATGTGGGCCACCGGCTGGATCCAGCAGCGCTCTATGTATATTCTCTTGGGTTGGTGTGCTAATTTTAAAAGGGGGGGGGGGCTCAGTTTCACTTTTTCCCTGTGCTTTCACCCATTTAGATTGTGATCTCCTCTGAGAGCTGTTGTTTAAGCGCTTCTGTGAGCATTATATAAATAACAATAAATTATCCATTCCATATGGGCTGGATATCACACAGTCGTCCTTGAATGGGGCCCTAAACAACTGTTGTGCAAAAGCCAAATCTAGCTGGGATCACTGATTGCTGAGTAAATCCCTTGAAGGCAGAGGCCAGATTCCACAAGGGTGAATCTGCAGAATATTCATGCCTCCAGCTATTCAAAATCCCACTGCAGGCACTTTGTGTTGTGGGGAAATTAGCATCCTACACTCAGTTTGCATTTAGGTTAAAGCAATACAGTATCTCCCAAGATCAAGGTGGGGCAATCTTGGCTGTTCTTGCCTATCTCCCCTTGTGCAATTCTCCAGAGCCATAGGTGAATATTTCCCAAGTAGCTGAAACTCTTTCGGAGAGGTGTATGTTCCAGATTAATCGATAACCCAGAAGCTCAGTCCTACCTGGCCAGTCCAGGAGCTACAGACGAAGACCCTGATAAAGCACCCCAGCCTCCAGATGGCAAACAGTCCTGCTCTTCCTTTCAACCTCTGCCTTGCGACAATACCTGCACTGTTCCAGATGAACATGATCAGCTTATTGCTGTTATTATTTCATAAACTGTGAATCACTTTGTGTAGCTCTCTCCCAAGATGATTTGCAGCCACATTCTTAAAAACAGCTAAGAGAATATTGTAAGCAGTAGGAAAACAGCTGAGTACGGTATATATTTAAAAACAGCACAGAATGAACACCTAAGGCAGATTCGTCTTCACCCAGTTGAAACAAAAAATACCTTCAATTGTTTCTGGAGAATACAGATATCAGTTGCCCGTTGTATCTCAACAGGAATGCTGCCCCTCCAGAGGACATCATAACCTAGGGTGCATGAATCCACTCTCCTAGTCACAGAGGGATGCAATTTCTCCAACTAACCCCATTTTATGGTGGCTTAAGGTGCAGGAGGGGGGTGCGTCTCCTGCAGCAGGATAAATGTTGCTAATCAATGGCTAAAAACCAAGCTGCTGTCAGCTGCAATCCAGGACATGGTTGAAAAACTGGCAACCCTGATCTCACAGTGAGTGCCAGCTCTTAGATCTGTACTACTAATTCTTGAAGCGGATTAGGGGTGGCTGTTCTTGCCTCAGAATTCCATTGAAAATGTGTCTGTGCTGGGCAATCTTACCTTTTATCTCTCTGTGTGTGCCAACCTGTTGACACTCTGCAGCCATAAGCTGCCTTGCTTTCTGTAAAATGGGTGAAAACAGTTTCACCAAAGGTGTGTCCTAGGCAACAATGGGTCCTTGGAGATGTGACTGCAAAGTTAGTTTATTCCTTTGTCAAGCTTGTTTGACCTCAGTACTCTTTGAGGACCTGTCCCTGAACATTTTACTATGAAAACATGTTAACATTGTTTGGGGTAATGAAAACACCCTAATGGCAAAATTTGGTGCATTTCAGGGACATTTTCTGCCTCAGGTGGTGTTTTGTTTGTTTGTTTGTTTCCAGAAGAAAAACTGAAAGTGATAGGTAGCTAAAATGTGGGGACCTTGTATGGGTGACAACTTGTGACAATGTCCTAGAATGACTTCCTGGTAGGTTTGTTTCTATGTGAATTGCACAATGATAAGGGTGCTGAGGGGACACTTGGGTACCCACAAAATTGGAAGAAGGTTAAGAAGAGGCTGGAGGGGGGCTGCATTCTGCATTATAGACACTGCCTTGAGACACTGTGGTACTCCAGCACCACCCTGAGTGTCTCCCATCCCCACTGCCAGAGACAGTGGAGAAGCAGCGACAGGAGCTCAGAGTCCCCTGCCTTCTGCTTCTTGTTTCTGCAGCAGCGGGCAGCATGGTGTGGCAGTAGGCAGGCACAGGGGCAGGATTTGCTGTCTCAAGATTCCACATCCACCTAAGGCAGCTGCCTCAGTTTGCCTAATCATAAGGCTGTCTCTGTCTCTAAGCTCCCTTCCAGCTCTTTATGTGATGCAATAAATCATCTGCAAATCTGCAGAATCATTTCCTCCCAGTGTGCCCTGAGAGAGGAAAAGGTTGAATTGAGCACTATGATAAGGTTACCAGATTTTTTTCAATGAATCCGGGGACACTTCAAATAAATAAATAAATAAATACTACACGTTTGTGACGTTGATGCTGCAGCGATGGCAGTGGCAGAGGGGCGGCCACTGCCTTGACCTCAACCGCCACATTTCCCCTTCCTTTGAGGCTTCTATCTCCTTTCTCCATGAATCTGGGCAGCCCCTGAGTTGTTGGTTCTTCAGTGGTGGTGGTGGGGAAGCAGTGTGCAGTGGGTCAGGCATGGAAGGCAGAGAAGGAGGGCCGAGAGTGGTGGCGGCGAGGCTCGGGCAGCGCAATGCCTTCCTTCCCATCGTAGCAGCCCCAATCCCATTCCTACTTGCTTGCAAGCAGGAGGGGGTGGGGATCCCTCAGCTGGGAAGGGAGGCTTCCCGTTGCCTAACTGAGGAATCCCTGCCCCCTCCTGCTTGCACGCAAGCTCTGATAGGCAGCGTGAAGCCTCCCTTCAAAGCTGAGAGATCGCTGCCCCACTCCTGCTTGCACACAAGTAGGAGTTGGGAGCCTACTCCGATGGGAAGGAAGGCATTGTGCTGCCTGAGAGATCCCTGCCCCCTCCTGCTTGCACGCAGGCAGCATGAAGCCTCCCTTCACAGCTTAGTTGCTGGGGTCAGGGAAGGTGGAGGCAGCCCGGAAGCTGCATCTTCAAGCCCCTGCACCACCATCATATGGAGACTTCTTAGCAGCTCCTGTTGCCAGCCAGAGCTAACTGCTCCAGGCTGCTGAGATGCCACCCCTGCGTTTCCCGGGGACATTAGATGAAATCTGGGGACATTCCAGGGATGCAATTTGTCTGGGGACTTATTCACAAATCCAGGGACTGTCCCTGGGAAACGGGGATGTCTGGTAACCCTACACTATTGAGGCATCTAATCATAAGCCTGAATTTTTATTAAAGCTTATATGTTTAATCAGGGCTTGTATTTTAAAAATGAGCTTAAAGATCTTCAAATGTTTCATGCCAGGCAGAAGACCAGCTGCCTAAGAACCTTGGCAATGTTTTTACTCCTAGACAAGGGGCCCCCCTGATTTATAGCAGAAAACAATTCTCAAAGTCGTAAAAAGGGAATTACAGGCTGAGAGCCAAGGTTACACTGACCCTACAAATTAAGGGTGGATAAATAGTAAAATGAGCCATATCTTCTTCCTAAGGTTAAAAAGGTCAAGAGCAGTGAAAAAGCAACTGGTCTGGCTGGCAGAAACAGAGCATTTTTGGGAAGTCTTTTCTAAAGCTGTTTCTTTCTTAAACTAAGATCCTTTTAAGATTTCTTTTCCTTTTAAAAGGTTATTTATGTATTAAATATATTAGTTTAAATATAATTATGCAAAGGATTTAAGAAATGCTAGATTCTTATTTCATATAGTTGGAAGAGATCACAGGGGCCATCAGCCACCAGCCCCCCCTTGCCAGACAGGAGACGCCATCGAGCACTCCTGATATATGGTTGTCAGGCCTTTTGTTTAGAAACCTTCAAATGAAGGAGATCTCTCAATGTTGATGTGAACTCAAAATCCTTGACATATGCTTAAGATAAAAATTCAAGATTAACCATCTGTTTTGGAAGGCAATAGGGCAAGGAGGGCAAGAGGTGAGCTGGTAATTAAGATTCCTTGTTGAGACACATGTAAGATATATTACTACTTATTTGTCATTTATAGATAGAAGAATATATAGCTTTTTGATTCCCATAAAAGGACAAGAGGAAATGGGTGTATCTTTTGTGATTGGTTCTAGCAAATAGCCAATAGGAATTTCAACCAGGCTGATTGGACAGAGGCAGCCACAGGAGGAGCAAGGGGGCTGGATTAAGGAAATATAAGTGCTGGCCAGAATGGCAAGAGGCCAGGCCAGAGCTTGGTAACCATATACCACTGTGCCTCATATTTATTTGTCTGACAAATAAATTACTATTTTAATTTCTCTATTGCTGCATTGAATATTTCATTCCAGCTAAGCGTTAACCACAAGCAGGGTGCTACACTATGAGGGCACTTTGAAACTCCTTCCCCCATTATGAGAACACGATGCTGGCTCTACTCTCACAGAGAGTCTGTGAACAGGGCAAACCTCAGCCAGGTGCCTCTAAATATCATAGAAATAGCAAGCACAGTTTCCTGCTTCTGCTCCATAGGGGCACAAGAGTCCTCTGCTAGGTTAGCTGCTGATGTGTATCTCGGAAGTCACGGCCATTTCTTTTGTTAGCCTGACATTTGAGTTGGCTCAGTGGTGTTAACAGGCACAGCTACTCCGTTTCAAAAATAAAATAATGAGATTGCTCATCAAAGAGGAAAGAGTTGGGCAATCACAGTCTATGCTGGCAAATCTTTCTCACATGATCCTTTTTCCTAATGCAACCAGAATTCAAGGCACATTTTCTGCAACAAGAATTCAAGAGAGTTGTGCAACCTGCAGTTGTTTTGAATATGGAAATGATTTTATATAATCGTTCTCTGGTTTGAAATTGGAAATGTGTCATAGCAAAGTATAGTCTGGCCATCTGAAGCCTTGGGCTTGTGTGCTTCCTAAACTTTATTTATCGTTCTGACAATTTGTATAACACTTAACAACAGTTGCCTCTAAGCAGTGTACAAGAAACTCAATGCAATGAAACTAAAAATGAGCTAAAAGGTTAAAATTAACTGTAAAAATGTTCTCTTGTCATCCATACTGATTTCCTCCTTCACTTTCTAGTTTGATCAGGCCATAGTTTACTACTACAGCTGAATTAAGCATGCTAGAACTTTAAGCAATAGACCACATAGATGTGTGAGCATCCTGCCCTGAAAGCAGTGGAGCCTTTGAAAACATTCATTCATTCATTTTATTTATAAATCCCATGACAGCCAGTGTTGCATAGTGGTTAGAGTGTCTGACCAGGACCTGGGAGGCCAGGGTTTAGCCATGAAATGCACTGGGTGACCAGTTGCTGCATCTGAGCCTAACCTACCTCACAGGGTTGTTGTAAGAATAAAATGAGGAGGGGGAGAGCCAGGTACACCACCTTGAGTTATTTGCAGGAAAGGGGAGGGTATAAATATAATATATAAAGCATTCAAAAGCAATTTAACAATGAAGGCATCAACAATAAAAATGTACACAAAAACACTTCCATTACTGATTCAGAGTGGGATAAAATCTCTATTTAAAAGGCTTGTTGTAAAGGGAAGATATTCAACAGGGGTCAGAAAGACAATACTGTAGAGACAACAAGTGACTGATATGTAATGGGAGTCTGTTCCAAAGCGTAAAGGCCTGATTCTGACACCATGCAGAATGGACCCCTTGATGAACTGCTGTTGGTTATGGTCCCTGATATGAGTGCAGTGATTTGTTAGGTAAATGCACAGCAAGATGATATTTTAGGTATCGTGGTCCCAAGCTGTATAGATTACCAGTACCAGCATCTCAGATATAGCCTAGTGGCTGCTTGGTGGCAATTCAAATCAGTGCAGATGTTTGCAAAAGTCTCAGAAGGTGCTCACTGCTGCCTCCCCCTGTTCCCCAAAGACCAAGTGATTTATCTGAGACAAGGCAAGGCCCTGGAGAGAGGGGTGCACGCCAGGTCCCGGCTGTCTTTTCCTGCCTTGCCACAGCTAAGTCCCTGGGCTTAATGGCAATAACTACACATACTTGGTACTCTGAATCAGACTCAAAGTTTGGCATGCTACTAGTCGGGAGAGTGTTGTTGCAATCAGATCCTGATTTTGGGCTTCTCATAGGTTTTATCTGGCCGCTGTGACAACAGGATGCTGGACTAGATTGACCGGCTTTGACTTGATCCAGCAGGGCTTTTCCTATGTTCTATTTTGTATTTTTTTATTTTCTCTTCTATTTAGTATCAGGCATTTTATTAGGCTAGCTTATTTGCATACAGTGTTCTTTAGTCTATGCTGTTAAATTAGGTTTGCTCATTTATATTGTTTTGCACAACATTGTATGGACTGATGCCTTTTTTCTATTTATTGACATTGTGACTTACAAACCGTTCTAATGTTTTTGAACAGTAATGCTTATTGTTCGTTTGATATGTTGTGAGCCTTTTGGGACACAGTTTTCTGGGAAAGTGGCATACAAATAAACACGCAGTGATCAATGTGCTGTTTTCTTGCTGCAGGACAACCGGAAGTAGGAAAAGGCTGTGCAAACGAATGCATTCAACACTTATCCAGGCCGATTCAACAGACCAAACTTCAAAATTATACGAAAAGGACATGTGGGACGAAGACTTCGGTGATGTAAGTTCCTTGTGCCGTTAATGCTATGCCAGTTATTATACAATCCAGTTTTCTTCTCATCAGAAGAGATGGAAGTTAAATGCAGTTGTCACAGGAGACGTGTGTCTTCCAGTTTTCTTTCTACCTATCCAAAGCTCTTTAAGGAGGTCATAAATGATTAAACTGATTTCAGGAACAAAAAAGGGTGGGAACAGGCTTAAAATACATTGATGTTGTTATTATGGCTAAAAGCAATGGCTGTAGTGATGCTGTCTTTTGTGTGACCTTTCCCTCCCTGACTTCTATAGGGTGAGTGTGTGAATTCATTTATTACTATGACTATATTATATATAGTACTATCAATTTGCATGGTGCCCCAGACATTAGCAATGAGAAGACAGGGCTCCACCTCATACAGTATATAATATAAAACACAACACAAGCTGAGACCACAGAGGGAAGAGAGGGAAGGAGAGGGAACAGTAAAGCAGGGAGGACGGTGGCTTCTTAGGGTGCAGAGGTGACAGGGTGCCAAGCTTCACTGCAACTCTTTGGTTTATTTCTGCTACTCTGCAACACAATGTTGATGAATATTTGCAAGGTCTTTTTTTGTTAAATGGAAATGGATGTGGAAAGATATTTAAGAATATCTTAACTAAGCAATGCTAAAGGATGTGCTTAAATCTGTCCCGTTGAAGATCACTGAGTTTTAAAGCTGCTTAACTGAGCTGGATTGTGTCCCTTTTAACTGTTGTTTCCCATCTCTGTCCAGATTGATCACTAAGATGAATCGGAAATTCTGTGCAAGACCAGAGGAAGTCTGGGTGCAGGAGGCTATGAGGCAGCTGGATGCAATGAACGCTCCTACAGAAGTGACAGCTGGGTTTGACAAACAAGTGGGCAATACTGTCTCCATATCAGTTCACCCTGCGGGTCCACCTGACACCACTGTCACATTTAGCACAGCTACTTACACTCCCAAACCAGCAGTGATGGTGACTGGAACGACCCTTCATCCCCAAACCCTTGCAAGTGGCACTATGGTTTTCCAAACCTCTGTTGGATCAAAGAGATATGAGGGAAGTCTCACAACTGTTGGGAAAGGCCTGGAAGAGTTTCCTGGATCAACTCATGATTTGGTGGCATCTCCATCCAGCTCCCCCATAAGCAATTTTATTATTGCAGATTCCACGGCAAAAGGCATGAAGCCGACCACAGCATCTGCCACTCCCCTAGCTTCCTCCGAACAACTGACTCCAGTTCTGAGCGGCTCCAGCACAGGTACCGGAAGGCAGTCAATTGTGGGGCTCCCAACTGCTGAAGCAAACATACACACTTCTACCAAATCAGAAGGTACTTTGTCAACGTCAGGCTTTCACCAGGAGAACGGAACCGGGAAAAGCAGAGCACAGCCAACCACAAGCACTCCTGAGGTTGCCTTCTCTCCCAGTGCTTTGGCTGGACCCCGAAGTCACATAATCTTCTTGGCTTCCATGGGGACTTTTACGTGTCTCACCATTGTTGTTGCTGCTGTGTGGGCATGCACTAGGCCCAGAACACCACCTAAGGAACTGGTCCAAGGCTTGCTCTTCACTTCCTCTGACTCTCAGTCTGACGCCTTGGCCATGGAAGTTCTTTAACTTGCCTGTGACTTTGTCTAAGAATGCTTCTTTCACGCCAGGGTTTTAACCAAGGCCATTGAATAAAAGAGGGGGAGCAAGTCCTGCATGTTCAGTCACAAGATGCAGTGCACACACATCAGATGAATGGCAATGCCCATAAACTGGGGGGGGGGGAGAGGCTGGCCCCCTCAAATATGTTATTAGTTCTAAGGCATATGTTCTGGTATATGTTCTAAGGCAAGGCAGATGGTGTGAGCTTCCCCCACAAGAGTGGGACCTGTGACATTAGCTGCTCTAGGGAAGCAGGATGTACCAAACACATTGCCCAAGGGTAGTGAGAGAGGCCTTATCCTGCAGGAATATGAACTCAGGTCACTTCAAAGTGGGAGGCAGGACTTCTCACCAAATCCCTCTGCTAGGGGAACAGAGAGCGGCTCCTTCCTTAGCCATTCAAGCCAAGTTGGTTGGAAGCAGAGCTGGAGCAGTGCCAAGGCAATTGTATATTGACCTGAGACCAAGGTCAAAGGCTCACCGGGGACATATAATCAAGCATCCTTGGATGGGACTCCTCCTAAAGTTGTTTGCTTGATCTTCCTTTATTTGTCAAAGTAGGCAAGTGTTGAATCTGTTGGTGTCTCCGTAGTCCACCAAGATTCAAATCTCACGAGGTCGCTTAGACCCTGTAGACCAGGGTAGACCAGGGCCACATTCTGCCAAGGGCCACATTCCCATCAGGGTAATCTGATGGGGGCCACATGTCAGTGGGGGGGGGAGCCTCTCACCTCCCTCCCTCTCTCCCTGCCCACTGGGCTGCAGGCAGAAGGGCAGATCGCTCTTGTCAGAGGTCTGAACTGCTTGCTTGGGGTGGTGTTCCCCTCCCTCCTTCCATTTTGCCTTCCTCCTCCCCCTGCTCTGTCTTTCCTTCCAAGCTTTTGCCCCCCCTCAAGCAGGAAATTAGGCAGGGGGCTCCAAGTAACCTGCTGGCTACAGACTCTCCACTTCTGCAACCTGCACCTGCTGGTATCTGTGACCAAGTACTTAGCACATAGGAATTACCATTTCACGTATGGGAGAGAAGTGGGAAAGCATTACGTATGTTGAAATTTGCACTAAACGCCCAAGACCAAAAACCAGGTCATTTAGCCAAGCTCAAGGTGTACAGTAGTTTTTTATCCTTATCCATAGAATGGGTATTTTCTGGGTTTTCTATATGGTGTTTTGTATTTTCTTTAAGTAAATAAATAAAACTCTAATTCCATGTAGTGTGTCGTCTTTCACAAATGCGAGGTGGAATAAAAAAAGAGGGTCGTCCAAGTGAACCAAAGTACCTTGTTACGGAACCACTAACAGATTACAGATGTAGGGTCATCACTTTGCTTTATTTACACCGTGCCTTTCAATTTTATAAATGCCTAAAGTGGTTTAAAATTGAACAAGGAATGGTACTGAAAAATCAAAACTGTTTAAGCAGCAAGGGAAAAAGTCAAAGCACTAAAATCAGGCAGTAGCAAGAGTTTTTTGTTTGTTTTCGTTTTAACAATTTTTATTGGTTTCTAAGCAAATTCAGATACAAGAACCATTAAACACTTATCAAGCAGTACATCTAATGGTGTTTGTTTTAGCTAGACTGGTGACTGGGAGTGGCTGCCAAGACCATATAACACCGGTCCTGAAAGACCTACATTGGCTCCCAGTACATTTGTGAGCACAATTCAAAGTGTTGGCGCTGACCTTTAAAGCCCTAAATGGCCTCGGCCCAGTATACCTGAAAGAGCATCTCCACTCCCATTGTTCTGCCCAGACACTGAGGTCCAGCTCCGAGGGCCTTCTGGCAGTTCCCTCACAGCAAGAAGTGAGGTTACAGGGAACCAGGCAGAGGGCCTTGTTGGTAGTGGCGCCCACCCTGTGGAATGCCCTCCTATCAGATGTCAAGGAAATAAACAAATAAACAACAATCTGACTTTTAGAAGACATCTGAAGGGAGCCCTGTATCGGAAAATTTTTAGCTGGAAGAGGTTTTCCAGCCCTGGATTAAGGACTGGGTGAGAAGAAAGCTTGGAGGCAAGATTAGGACAGGAGGGAGTTTCCTCCACATCAGCTGCTGAGTAGATTAGATGGGAGCACTGAGTCCCACAGGAAGGAATTTAGTGGGGGGAATTTGCTGGGATTATAATATGCATTATGAATATCATTCATTTCGGTGTTTTACTTTCTTTATTGAGCCCTTGTCCTTAGAGTCTGCCCCCTGTTTACAATTGCACAAATGCCGGAGTTCTTCCACTTGATAGTGACTTCCTCTGTAACATTGATTCTTATCAGCAAAACCAAAAGAAAGTATGGCATGTTTCAGTTTAACGCATCATCATCTGCCTCTATATCGAAAACAATTGCAAACCCTTCCGCTTAAGTGATTTATTCTGCTTCTAACTACTCCTTTTATGGCAAAGTGGGAGCAACACTTGTGGACCTCCTAGTCAGGCATCCTCCCAGCCCAAAGCACAGGCCTGATGGAGAAACTCTTCCAGTCTCATGAGATACAGTGGCACACAAGATGGAACAATGCTGTCACTTCACATAAGGCAGCATCGTATGGACAGACTACCCAGGAAACCGGGACGCGTATCATTGTGGCTGTGCTCCCATGAGATCACAGAGCCCAATATATGCACTGGAGGAGGGGCTTTCACATGAGAGCACAGCATGCAAAAAATCTGCATTTTGGGGCACCACACAAGATCGTGGCTCTGGAAAAAGCACTTTTTTTTGGGGGGGGAGAGATTGTGGCACGACATCGCAGCCCAAAATTGCCACCATGCTCTCACATGAACAAACGGGATGTCCCGGTTTTACCGGGGCACTCGCAGGGTATGCAAATATGGCCCTCCAAGCTTCTCTGCTTGGCTCTTGAGATTCCCTCAAAGGACAATCCCACTCCCCAGACCACACCTCCTCTCCCCAAACCATATCCTTCATCAACCCTGCTCTGTACTCTCTTCCATTGCTTTTGCCTGTGTCCTTGGAATCAGGCTCATGCAGAGTTTGTCTGAGGCCCGGGGGTCAAGTCTTGTTCTTGGCATGACAGTGTAACTTCAGCCAGCCACTGGCAGGGGCCCCCAGTCAGCTCAGCCCTCTGAGGCCTGGAGCAAGTGTACCCAGCTCCCCCCTCCTGGCTTGGAACTGTGATCATGTCACAGAGGATGAAGAGGCTGGGTGGGTGGAGGAGGAGAATCCTCTGACTTCTGCTTGGCTGGAATGTACCCTATTGTGCAACAAATAAGAGCCACCCACACCTATTGTTCTGCCCACTTTCCCCCCTGCACTTTAGAACGGAATGTAGCCAGAACGCTCAGCCTGAAAAAGGTTCCCCCACACCCCTACTGTAGGACCACAAGCTGTTTGGGACTCGTCCAGCTCACCCAAACTCTCTGTTCCTCACCCCACACAATTTTCTCTGTATTTTCACTTCCTTTTCCATCCTCCTTTCCTTCCGACTGTGTCATCCAGTTTCATTCTGGACTTCCTCCACCTACAGCCCATACTGTCTTTAAATATACCATATTTTTCTGTGTATAACACGCCTCCGTGTATAAAACACCCCCTATTTGGGGGGATGCAAAATTAAGAAAATGGGGGGAGATTGCCAAGTCTTGTTGAGCTTTTTTTTGGGGGGGGGGGGAATTGACGAAAATCGCTCAACCACACACTTCGCAAAAGCCACCCATCGTATGTCCCCATGCCAATTGCCCATCCTAGTGCCGCAGTGACAGCCAGTCAACAACAGCCCTTGCCGCAGCCACCAATAACACGCCAAATAGCCGATGACAATCTTCACATCGTGGCAGCAACCAATCCCACGTCCCCCTATGCAGTATCTGTGTATAAGATGACCTCCAATTTTTAGCATAATTTCTTAATAAATAAACCTCGTCTTATACATGAAAAAGTACGGTATATCATGCATACCAAGAAAAGAAAAAAACCTCCAGGATAAAATGATTTTGTACCATCTGTACCTAGAAAACATTAATCCAAAGCCAGAATATTTTCAACACAGCATCTGAATCTATAGACATTTGCCCATAATGGATGCATCTCTATTTCAATGCCTATCCCAATTATTTGCAGAGGATGAGAATTGTAAGTTTGGGAAGGGGAGGAGGAGAATATTTCTTCCCTGATCAGAGTTTTGGGATAGCAGAGAACCCTCAGCTGATCTCTGCCATGGAAATAAGGCTCTTAGTGGCTACCAGCCATGATTGCCAATTTCTCCCTCCAGCCACCGGAGGCAGGATGCATTTGAATACAGGCGTCCCCGTCACTTATGTGCAATTGACTTGCATGCAACCACATGTATGCACAGCGCCAGAAAATAATTAAATAATCCAATTCAAACCTGGAAATGATGGGAGAAAGCTGGAGAGTCCTTGTGGCTTGCGAGGAGACCCTTCCTAGAGCCCAAAGACGATGTCAGTGAGGGCTGAAGAAGCTCTGAAGAGACTGGAGATGCAGTGGGGCTTTGTTTACGCTGCTCAGCCTCCCCGCCTAACAGCTGGTGTGTGGGGTAGCACAGCAGTAGCAACCACCATTTTTCCACATGTCTTCCAGAATCCTGCTGGCCCCAGAGCTTCTATTCTAGTTGCGGGTCATTTTTGGATCCGGTGTTTTTTTGTCTGGATTGAAGAGAGAGGAAAGTCCCAGGTTCAGTCCCTGGCATCTCCAGACAGGACTGAGAATGTACCATTTGAAATTTTGGAGTGTCCCCATGGGTCAATATTGTACAATATTGAGCTAGATGGACCAGCAGCTGGACTCAGTATAACAGAGAGGAAATATGCTCCAGTCCAACAGACAAAAAAACTCCTGCAAACATGTTGGGATCTGAACATCAGAATTTGACAAAATAGAATACTGTACCATGCAATAAAAAATAACAATAATAATTTTATTTTTTTATACCCTGCCCCTCTGGATGGATTTCCCCAGACACTCTGGGTGGCTTACAGCATATATAAAACACAGCAAAATATCAAACATTAAAAATTTCCCGATACAGGGCTGCCTTCAGATGTTTTCTGAAAGTTATGTAGTTCTTTATCTCCTTGACATCTGAAAGGAGGGTTTTCCACAGGGAGGGTGCAATAGTTATGTAAAACAACTTTGTATCATGAATATGAACCAAGTATGGAGAATATTGAACTGGTGCATTCTTTGTGTATGTTACACATTGTATAGATTGCTTATAATAGCTCACTGAAGGAGACCCATGGACAAAATGCATTGGGTTTAGTTATATTTAGGTTGATTGTGTCAATTAAAATTTGTTTGCAGGGTTGGTGTTTTTACATAGGCAGCTTCCTATGTCGAGAATCATAGTCCATAACCTCTGGAGGCCTTGGCCTCTGCTGCATAAGTGCATCCTTCTATCTGTGGCAACAGGCAGGCAGGAGTTGCTTCTCCTCCTCCAAAATTTGCACCTGAAAAGGTGAGATTTGATTCTCTCCACTTCTCCTCAAAGGCCTCCATCTCCCCCTCCTGTTTCCCGCTGGGAACTACATCTCCAGGTTTGCTGGAGCACACAAGGACTGCCCTCTACTTGCTCAGTAGTAGAGATGTGGGTAGGGGATTCAGTTCACATTTAAAGCCAGATCTATCACATGCACACTTTCCAAAACAATGAGAAATGAAACACCGTCATCTTTTGAAATCCATTCTTACCTGAATTTTACAATGCAATTCTCCAGCCAGGCAGTGTTTACAAAAATGCATAGCCATGGCAAAAGCGTGCATAAAAATGAATATATAAGTGAAAATATCAATCAGAAATGCATTATATTAGGAGACATTGCTTGCACACATTTGTACATCAGTCAAAACTGCATGCGAAAATCTGTTAGGCAAATTTGTACTAAAACGCTGAAGAATTTTCGGGAGTTTTTAAACACACCTACAAATTGCTGCAAAAGTGTGCAGAGCTGAACTTAAAGTTGGAAAAATGAGAAACTGAGAGAACCAAAATGGATGGATCCTTCTATCCCTGTTCAGGAGGACTAGTCCTGATGGCATCAGCTCACCAAGGTCTGAGGGAAGAGATCTGGTTTTTGGCTATTTGGTTTTTAAACTGGGTATGGGGATGCCTGGGACTGCCTGCATGTGAAAGCATGGCTTTGACCCCTGTGGTGGCAGGAGCAAATGAACATTTCTGAACTCATGTTTTCCATGGTAACATTGAATGGGGGGGGGGGGAGAGTATTCTCATTGTGCAAGAAGATGGGCAGGTGGGAAGGAGTGTTTAGCTCTTTATTCTCCTTCTTCCCTGCAAATGGGCTCTAGCCTAGTGGATACAGTATCTGCTTTACATGCAAAAGGTGCCTGGTTCAATCCCCAGCAACTCCAGGTACGGCTGGGAATGGCCCTGTTATAAAATCCTGGAAAGCCCCTGCTGTTCAGTGTAGGCAATACTGAGCTACAGGGACCAGTGGTCTGACTCTGTACAAGACAGCTTCCTATCCAGCCTTGTCATTCGTGCCCCATCCTCTGGTCAGGCTTCTATCTGGTCCCTGGAGCTGGTCAGGAAACTAGTAAAGAAAGGCCGGGGGTGAGGCATGAAGGTATGTGGAGGAAGGTGGAGGGTGTAGGGAAGAGGGCATATACTTAAAGACTATACTGAAAAAGCAAAAGGAGCCCCAGTGGCTCAAAAACCTGACAGCTTCTAAATTATTCACTAACATGGTGTTCCTAAAGGTAAAGGTAAAGGGACCCCTGACCATTAGGTCCAGTCGTGACCGACTCTGGGGTTGTGGCGCTCATCTCACTTTATTGGCCGAGGGAGCTGGCGTTCAACTTCTGGGTCATGTGGCCAGCATGCAGTGGCGTAGCGTGGGTTGTCAGCACCCCGGGCAAGGCAAGTAATTTGTGCCCCCTAACCCGTGGATTTTAGCACTCGAGTGCAAGCCCCCCCCCCAGATGTTGCGCCCGGTGCCGCCGGCCCCCCTGCACCCCCCACGCTACGCCACTGCCATCATGACTAAGCCGCTTCTGGTGAACCAGAGCAGCACACGGAAACACCGTTTACTTCCCGCCGGAGCGGTACCTATTTATCTACTTGCACTTTGATGTGCTTTCGAACTGCTAGGTTGGCAGGAGCAGGGACCGAGCAGCGGGAGCTCACCCCATCGCGGGGATTCGAACCTCCGACCTTCTGATCGACAAGTCCTAGGCTCTGTGGTTTAACCCACAGTGCCACTGACTCTTAAATAAGCCGTGAGGATGGTCTGCTTCCTGACGAACAGTAAGTCACAATTTGGACCCCCAATGGCTGCAAATGATAGCTCGGTTTTTAAAGACTTTCTCACATGTGCTCATGTTTCAGTGAACAAACAGACTTCTCTTGAAATAAGCATCAAAGTAGGGGCCATTTGCTGCTTCCATCATTACTGCTGCAAAATTCAGTCAGTTAAATATTTGTGCCCCATTCACAAATATTTCACTGCATCGTCTGTGTGTTCATGTCTTGCTTGTGGGCTTCCAATAGGCATCTGGTTGGCCACTCTGAAAACTGGATTCTGGGCTAATCGGCCTTTGGTCTGATCCAGCCTTGTCTACTGTCTTTCGCCAGTTAAGCCAAGGTGCTTTTGCACCCAACTTCAAAAAAAAAAAAAGCATACAGTTCCTTAAAATGCACTCCAAAAACCTCTATTATGACTGAAATACGTAAACATGAGCAAATCCATCAATCAGGTGAAAGCCAATCATTGGACAACCAGAATTGCTATGTGGTAGCAATACTGGTGGATTGTTGTTTTGTTCTTTAACCAGAAAGGGGGGGGGACTCCCCCATTGCTTTTAAATGTATGCAGTGCTACTGCAGTGTAGGATAGTGTGGATTATTTAGCATTATCTAGCAATTCATTATAATCCGGGAGTTATGGCAGTGATGGTTGTTATGAATACAGGGGCATTATAAAGCATGTCCCTATTTTCATCTATGAAATGTTATTAAAAGGTATGGTATATCTGCTTAGCCTGCTAGATATGACGCCAGCCTCTTGTTTAGCAACGGGAATCACAGGAAGCTGCTCTGTACAGAGTTAGACCATTAGTCTATCCTGCTCAGTACTGCCTGCATGGACTGGCAGTGGCTCTCCAGGATTTCAGATAGCAGTCCTATCTGGGGATTGAACATGGGACTCTCTGTGTGAAAAGCAGATGCTCTGTGGCTGATCTATGGCCTTTCCCCTGCAGTTCCCCCAGCCTGCCTTCTCTGACCTGGTCCACCGCACTGAGTAGCAAACAAATTCCAGATCCCCCTCTTCTGAAGTAAAGATGTGCCGGTCTGGTTTCACTTCTGCAAACTGAAGCTTTAGTCGTGCGTCGCAAATGCTTGGATTTGAGCTGTGGGCGCCTTTTCTCTCGAAAGGAGAAGTGAGACCCATCTCTCATGGAATTACGCTTGACATTTTGCGAGCTTCTCTGGAAAGAAATGTGGGTGGAAATACATGGGTAGAATCCTAGGGAAATCCACACTGGGGATGGAAGTGTATATATTCACACAGCTTCGTCCCCAAGGACACACTCTCCAGCTTCTAGAAAGGCAGCAAGACAGAAGAAAGCTCTAGACCTTGAGAAGAAGCCAACCATGGGCAGTCTGAAGACCGCATTCCTGATCGCCCTCATCCTGACTCTCTCTTATCAATACACAGAAGGTGAGCACGTGGCACTTTCCTCTTATTATGTATATGTGTGTGCTTTTTATAATATTTAAGAACTATAAAGCCCCAGAGTGTCTTGCACTGGGAAAACCCAGCAGATCGCAGGCTGAGGTCCTGGCATCTCCAGATAAAGAATCTCAGCTATCAGATTCTTGGCAAGCTGGTGTTGAACGGTGGCTTAGTGCTCATACATTGGTGTGCATGAGTGCTAGAGAAGGGGAAGGGACCTCTGTCTCATAGAGCTGCAGTGAGCGAGAGAGTAGACCATGCCCCAGCTAGGGTCAAACATGCAAGTGGTGTTTGCCAACTGATTAGAGGCAGAAGGGATCAGTGCATTGCTAACAGCAGCTCAGTGGGAAGATGGAGCTATTCACAGCATGGAGGTGAACATGGTCACCTGCCGTCAAGTGTCCATGAAGCACCTGTTAAATTTTAGCACAGCGACAGGGACTGCAAAGCCAGCAACCCCAAGTGTAACTGAATCAGCGTTCCTCCTAACGGCTTCCTCTCCAAGGTGCTGTGTGTATAGAAAATGCCTTTGGGAGGTTTGCTTTGGTAGCTCACAGCATGCCTGTTTCATCTTGCACTTCCTGCTTAACATTCCAGCAGGGTATCAAAGTGACTCTGCTACCAGACAGCTATCCTCTGTCCTTAGGAGGAAAGCACCTCTGAATATGCAAAGGAGCATCACTGAGTAGACATGCGTGAGATCAGGCTACGTGCCTCAATGACAGTAAATATGAGTGTTGTGTCATAATAATGGCCATAATAATGTTCCTCTCTTCTCTCCTCTTCCCCCACCACCTTCAGCACTGCGTCCTCGGATTCCGTCAGACTGTTGTGAGGGATATAGGATGGGAGGACACATTCCCCGCAACAGAGTGCAGAATTACTACAGGACTCCCAGTGATTGCCGCTTGGATGCTGTTGTGTGAGTACAGAATGCCACTCCTCAATTATGTGTTCTCCTAACTTTCAAATAAGGACACCTAGGTGGCCTTGACTGGGGTGAGGGTGTCAGAAAAATCATTTCATGACATTTCATGGCATTTCATGAAGTTTCTCAAATTTGTGTTGAGCTGCAGTCGGAGCATTTGTTGAACCATTTGTGATGAGACCAGGCAAGTGGAGATTTTGGGGGAAATAACAAGTAAAAAGAAGCCTCTGAGAGTTCCAGAGGTTCCTCTGAGCTGCTTTTCTAGGACTTCATGGGAAGAGTTGGACCCAGGGAAGGGATGGACAAATGTGTCAATTTCAGAGAGAGAGAGAGAGAGAGAGAGAGATATCAACAAGGGTTTGGGGGCAGGGGAGAAGGTAAGAGTTGGAGAGGAAGAACAGCCAAAACACAGAGAAAAGGAGGATAAGCATTGCTGCCCCTGCAACAGATAAAAGTGGGACCACCTGCCTCCATATGTGCCCCTCTGTCAACTATTGCAAGGATGAGGAACCTCAACCCAAGCTTCAAGTGCAACCCTCCAGGCCTCTTTCTCCAGCCCTCAGGACATTTCCTAGACCAAGGCCCTCTCCAGCCCCATTTTGCATCTTCTTTGCATCTGGAATGAACTTGCCATTGAACAGGGACCATGCTTCTTGATTGCCTGGATAGAGGATGTGACCATGTGTGGAAATCTCTGGCTGTGGAGAAAGAGCCTTCTCAGTGGTGGGGTTGGTGGCTTCCCCCAGGAAAGTGCCTGTTTTTGTGTCATTTCAATGCTGGCAAATACCTTTGGGGTGTTTCTTTTAAAAAGATTTCCCAGGCTTTTAAATCATTTGCTTCAGTTTCTTTTTCAGTACTGCTCTTTTACGTTCTGCTGCTGTTAGTATCACGCTGGCCTGCTTTAATTGTGTCCTCCAGCTATCCCACTGTGTTGCCACCTGCCCTGCCCTGTCACTGTGCCCCCTGATCTGGCCCGCTGCTTCAGGTGTCATGGAAGATACTATCCCTTTGTGTTCAAATAGGATTCAACTGTAATGAAAAAACACAGTTTGTTCTGTTATGTAAATTGATGTTGCTTTGTTCTGTTGTTTATATATGTCATTTTGTTATTATATAAAAATGACAAAAAATACATGGATTAAACAGCGGCCAGTCAGTGGGGAACAGGTGACATTTTGCGTACTTCAGGAAGTGAAATCACATCTAGGGCTGGCCCTGTGGATTCCTGCACTTCCAACAGCTAGTAGATCTTCTACACAAGAGGAAGGGAAATATGATTACAGGAGGCATATGCCAAGAGATCGTTTCTAAACCAAGTTATTTTGCCTTTTCTCTACAGGTTTGTTACCAAGATCGGTAGGCGTGTCTGTGCTAATCCCAGGATGTCATGGGTGAAAAAATTAATGTCACAGCTGAGAGAAATTAAACCATAATTTTGGAGAACCAAAGAAAGAACCTCCGCTGAACAGGAAGGAAGACAAAGAGCCGCTATCCTTCTTTCCAGTATCTCTGCTTCCTTCTGCTTTTTTGCCACTCACAAGCAAACATCTATAAGCATTTAAACAGCACTGAAAACAGTGTAGCTGTGGCCACTTATGCACTGTCAGAAATGCAACATCAAAGAAGAGGATACCAATTTGCATAAGGAATATGTATACATGTAAATTAAGATATAACTGTTATAGTTTAACTAGAAATACAATGCATCTCACCATTGTGGGGCAGGCTGTGATTTGGTGGTAATTGGGGATGGGCAACTACAAGGCCTCTGCTCCTTTCTTTTTTAAAGGTTCTTTTAGAGTCTTCTGAGGAAGGGTAGTATATAAATGTAATAAATAATAATAATAATCTTTAACTGGAATAGGTTTAAGGAGATGTATCTCCTCCGACAACCCTTCAAATATAGAAGGGTCCATCAGATTACGTATATAGGCTAGTTAATGCTATATGTTTCCTGATTTCCTCCCAAAAATCTGGGAATTGTAGTTTATGGCCTACTAAGAAATGCCTCACTCTTTATTCAGTGACATTTCCCAGAATTGCTTGGGCTGGAAACCACAATCATTAGACCATGGTCAACACTGCTTTAAAACTGAAGTGTGGACACAGACATGGTCATGGAAGGAGCAGAATAATGGCAGAGTCTTTGAGGGTTCCTTCTCCACCGTTTGCACTGTGGCCTTTCTGAATTCATTCATAAAATTAGCTAACACCAGATTATGTATGAAACCATCAATAGCAACTGGCAAGCAAGCTGTATTTATGACTGTCATATATACTCAATGCCACTGCCATCGCTGGGCTATTGATGGCTCCTTGCTTCCTTGGCCCTTCCTGGCTTCCTCCCTCCCCCCCATTTCTTCCCTGCAAGAACCCGAACTGTCCAAAGCAGCTGTCAAAGGGGGTCTTTCCCCCCCTCCTCCTCCTCCTCCTGCTGCTACAGAAATTAAGCTGAAGACTTCTTGGAGCAGGACCTTTTCCATGCTTGGCAAAGTCCCTCCTGAAGGAAGCCTGGCAACAGCCTCAGTCAAGAAGACCTTTTGTTCTGTTAGGCTGCAATTCTTCCTGCTGACTGACATTAGCTTAAACTTTCCTATGTTTATGGAAGTTTTAAAGAAGAAAGATGGAATATAAGCTTAAAATAATAAAGTTTTTTTTAATTTATTTGATTCATTCATTCATTCATTCATTCATTCATTCATTTACTCACTAACAGCATTTGTAGGCTGCCCCTTAACAAAAAGTTCTCTGGGTGGCCTTCAGTAAATGGCATTCACGATCCTTGGTGTCATCCCTTCGAGCTTGCCCAATTCTTCTTTTTTTTAAGCACAGAAGGCACCTACAAAATTTTAAGTGCCCAGAGTCTTCTGAACACTTACTTTGGTGTCACGCCCATAGATAAAGGTAAAGGTGAAGGGACCCCTGACCATTAGGTCCAGTCTTGAACGACTCTGGGGTTGCGGCGCTCATCTTGCTTTATTGGCCGAGGGAGCCAGCGTACAGCTTCCGGGTCATGTGGCCAGCATGACTAAGCTGCTTCTGGCGAACCAGAGCAGTGCACGGAAACGCCAGTTACGTTCCCGCCGGAGCGGTACCTATTTATCTTCTTGCACTCTGATGTGTTTTCAAACTGCTAGGTGGGCAGGAGCAGGGACCGAGCAACAGGAGCTCACCCCGTCGCAGGCATTCGAACCGCCGACCTTCTGATTGGCAAGTCCTAGGCTCAGTGGTTTAACCCACAGTGCCACCCACGTCCCATAGATAATGCATGGCTTACTTACTTCACAGGCACAGGAAAAAAAGCCCTGTTGGTTCAGATCAGAGGCTCGTCTAGTCCAGCATCCTGTTCTCACAGTAACCAACCTCACGCATCTTGGGAAATCCACATGCAAGACAAAAGCGCTTTCACCAATAGAATTCTTTAGAAACTGGTATTCAGAGGCATGTTGTCCCCAGTAAGGGAGACAGAACATAGGTATTGTGACTAGCAGCTATTGATAGCCCTCCCCTCCATGAATTTATTTAATCCCTTTAAAAATCCATCCAAGTTGGTGGCCATCACTGCCTCTTGTGGAAGTGAATTCCATAGTTTAACCATGGGGCGTATGAAGAAATCCTTCCCTTTTTTCTCTTCTAAATCTCTCAACATTCAGCTTCACTGGATGGCCCTGAGTTCTAGTGCTATGGGAGAGGGAGAGAAACTCCTCTCGGTCCATTTTCTCCACACCATACATAATTGTATAGATCTCTAAGATGTCCTCCTCACTCACCTTATTTTTTAAACTAAAAAGCCCCAAATGTGATAACCCTTCTTCATGGGGAAGGGGTGTGCCCTAGCCCTTTGATAATTTGGGGGTTTTGAACCTTTTCTAGTAATGCAATGTTCTCTCTGCTGTCTGAGCATCATTTTCCTCTCTCTTCTCCCTTACTCCAACTTGCAGTGAACCTGAGAGTTTGCTAAGCTTCCCTTCATGCCACCCAAATCCAAACTGTAAATGCCACTAAACTTCTTTGAGTTGCATCCCTTCTATAAATTGTATGGCTGGATCTGTAATTTGACAAAGTAAGAGGAGGGGGGCATCTCTTCCAAGGGAATGAAAGGAAGTGATGATCAATTGGATGACCGTGGTCATGACTACCAAGCCTAGGAGGGAACTTGGCAGAGACATGTACAAATGCTATCCATTAGATGGCACCAAACGTCAGGCTACAAAGCACAACTTGAGGGAAATATGCTAGCAATAATCTTGCATGTTTGTTTCCCTGTTGAGATATTGGGTGCAATCGGTACTGGAAGACACAAGATTTACCCACCCGGGAAGAATGGCAGATGAAGGTGATGGACTATATGGAACTGGCGGAAATGACTGGCAGAATCTGAGACCAAGGAGAAGAGTTGGTGGAAGAAGATTGGAAGAAATTTAAAGTTTATCTACAGAAACATTGTAAAATTAAGGAATGTTAGAAGGATGTTGGAATGAAGTAATGTGGCTCTAGCAGAAATGATATAAAGGATTAAGTAAAACTGGATTGTTAATTGGTGAAAGAACAGAATGTAAAATTATAGTATATTAAGATAAATCATCAGGATAGAAATAAAGATGGAAAGGATTTGTTGAAATATCTAATTGAATTAGAATACAAAAAAGGGAGGTGTGAGGAGGTCAAGGAAATAAGTAAAGGAAAGAAAGTTATGTAAAGGATTGATTTGTTTTTCCCCCCTCTTTAATTAGCTGCATCTTTTTTCTGCCCCCCCCCTTTGTTTTTGTATTGTTCTGTATTTTTATTTTCTTTTTTCTGTTTAAATGTGTTCTTTATTTTTTCTTCTTGTAACCTTTAAAATCTCAATAAAAATCTATTGAAAAAAAAGAGATATTGGGTGCAATCGGATGGTGATTCAACCCATATTCTCCTGGTTTTTCATGGTGATTTCAGATGATGCTGTCGTTTCCTGGTTTGGGGCCTCATGGAGCAAATTGCTTTTGTCTTTAGCGCTAATTTAGTACTTAGGTTCCACCTGCCACTAACCCTTGGGGGCAGCCCTTGGGTCTGGTTTGGAAGCTCCAACTGGGGCCAGACTGCTGAGGAGGCATCTCCAGCATTGGAGAACAAATAATAAAGTAGAACAGAACAAAGCCACCACTGATACACTAGGATTGTGTCAAGAACATGTTGCAGAATATATCTGCAGTAAGTACTTCAGTGTGGAGGTGCTCAAAGCAGCACAAGGAGCTGCTTCTCCCTTGAGAAAGCTTGCTCTTGCATCTATGCTTTTTAGCAAATGCAGTATTGGAACCGCATATCTCCAGAAAGAATAT
Source organism: Podarcis cretensis (assembly GCF_951804945.1). Taxonomy (NCBI): domain Eukaryota; kingdom Metazoa; phylum Chordata; class Lepidosauria; order Squamata; family Lacertidae; genus Podarcis; species Podarcis cretensis. The sequence goes on from NC_137177.1 coordinate 37,904,306, forward strand.
GCATCTCCATCCTAGGAGTGAGAAATGATGGCCTTTCTGAACTGGAGAAAATAGGGAGAAAACAGTGAAGTCTCTGTTTAGACAATCTGCAGCGGGATCTTCTTCTGATCTATAGCGAAGGTCACAACATGCTAAATATGAATTGAATAATCTATATTCTGCAAGAGATGAATTCAAATTGGCATATTTGCAGCAGTCATAATTGCAGCAGAGCTATTAGGAGAGAGGTTGGGTATAAATTTGGCTTACTGCTTATAGTAAAAAAAAGAAAAGATGATTTTTATTCCCTTGATTAATGATGAACGTAATATGGTATACAGTAAAAGGTAAAGGTAAAGGTACCCCTGCCCGTACGGGCCAGTCTTGACAGACTCTGGGGTTGTGCGCCCATCTCACTTAAGAGGCCAGGGGCCAGCGCTGTCCGGAGACACTTCCGGGTCACGTGGCCAGCATGACATCGCTGCTCTGGCGAGCCAGAGCCGCACACGGAAATGCCGTTTACCTTCCCGCTGGTAAGCGGTCCCTATTTATCTACTTGCACCCGGAGGTGCTTTCGAACTGCTAGGTTGGCAGGCGCTGGGACCAAGCAGCGGGAGCGCACCCCGCCGCAGGGATTCGAACCGCCGACCTTTCGATCGGCAAGTCCTAGGCGCTGAGGCTTTAACCCACAGCGCCACCTGCGTCCCTTATGGTATACAGTATACAACACCAAAAGAAATAAAATTAGAATGTTAAATGATACAGGAAGCCTAAGGATCCTATCAGGTGTGAGTGTGAAAAAACATTTCTTGAAGCTGGTTCTCCTGCACCTAGGAAACCCTTCTAAAACCACTGTAGTTAAGCCCGCTATAGAAGAATTGCTGATAAAATTATTGGATCTGGCTGAGATGGCAAAGTTAACATGTTTAATTAGAGAATTGTCATTACTGGCATTTGTTAAGGATGTGACATTTCATATGAACTGGTAATGAAAATGAACTGGTAATGTCAGGATTTGAATATTGAAAGAATACTGGTTTATAGAAGATGGAATGGTTGGATTTTAAGTTGTTATAGCAGAAGCCACCGAAGCCACTGCCTGCTGCTTCTGGCTTTTCAGGCAAATGAAGTGCTTTGAGTCTGCTGGTAGCACTCTAGCAAAGGAAGTGGATTGAACAGGTGGCATTGCTCTATGCAAAGAGGCGGTTCCTCTGAACTCTCCACTAGAGCAGTTATTTTTTCTCTGGAAATTGCTCCGCTTGTTTCCTCGAAGCCCTGGAGTGAATCAAAAGACAGTCAACAACCCCAGGCAGAGTTAGGAGTTCAGTTCTTAAGGGGAGGAATTGGATGGGCACCAGGGTTAGGCAAATCTGTCAAGTTCACTTTTTTTAAAAAAAAATCCTCATAGGAATTCTTCAGCATTTTAGTGCAAATTTCTTCCAATAAATGTATTATTTGTTACTATTTATTTATTGAATTTCTATACTGCCCTTCACCCAAGAAGCATGGGGAAATTTACAATATACAAACACAAAAATGCATAGCATAGCATATAGGGCTGCCATACATCTGGATTTTCCCAGACATTATTGGGATCTCAAAGGCGAAATTGACGTCCTGGAAGGATTTCTGAAAGGCGGCGCTTTGTCCTGGAATCTTAGGCAAGTCAATAGAAAAACCACAGGGTTTGGGGTTTTTTTTTTTGCATTTTTCTAAGAGAAAGCTCAACAACTTTCAGGGTGTCCTGGTTTTTACTTTTTGAAATATTGCAACACTAGTATAGTAACAAACAAAATCAATACCCCCCCCAATAGTTTAAAAGGCCATACTGTAGATTAATTGGCCAAAGGCCTGGGGGAAGAGAAAGGCTTTTGCCTGGTGCATAAAGATTTGAAATGAAGGCACCAGGTGAGCCTCCCTGGGGAGAGCATTACACAAGCAGGGAGCCACCACAGAAAAGGCCCGTTCTCATGTTGCTGTCCTCCACACCTCCTGTGGAGAAGGCACATGAAGAAGGGCCTCAGATGATGATTGAGGGTCAGCTCATAAAGTATTGTGGTCCTCAGCCATTTGATATACACATTTTTGTAAGCGATTTCTCTCAGTACAATGAAATGTCGTGTGCTACTTTTCACTAGCATATTTACACTTACCCACTAATATGCATTTTCGTATACACTGTTCAGTTTGAGAACTGCATTGCAAAATTCACATGTGTGAATTTTGACGGATGACTACATTTGGATCTTGCATTGTTTTGGAAAGTGTGAATTTGATTGATTTGACCTCCAATGTGAACTGAATCAAATTTCTCCCCCCATCCCTAGCCTCACATACCTGAAAGACTGAGTACTCTCATATAGACCAAACTGGGAGGTAGAGAGCCTCTGCTGCCCCCAGAGGCTGGAGGGGTGGTTATCCATAGCAGAGACTTCTAACTGGTGCCCCCCCAAGCTCTGCAACTCTCTCCCTCTGGATGTGAGTCTGAAGAGCATGTGCCTTTCCACCCATGCATTTGGGGACTGGTGAATGTGAGTTTGTTCTTTTGTGTATCTAGGGCTGCATTGTTTTGTTTGAATAGAGATTTATGCTTTTAAGTTTTGTATTCTTATTCTTACTGCACCCTTTTGTGTAGGGCAGGTAACAAGCCACATTCTGCAGTGGAGATTGTGGTAGCAATGGTGAATTACTGTTTACGTATCTGAGCTCTCTAGGACACCTGATTCTGGATGCAATGCTGAAATCCGTCTCCTGAGAGTTGGCAGCAACCCTTCCCATTTCAAAAGGCTAAGAACATAAAACACTTGTATTTACCTTCCTCAGACAACTATAGCCTTAGTTCCCTTTTCTTCTAGACTGACTTCTCCACAAACCTGTTTCTGACCACCATTATGCCCTTCCTCAGCCTCATTGCCTGTCGTTTCAAAATATTTAACTTCCCAGTTCCTTTCAGACAAGCTGAGTCGCTTTACATTTCCCAGCACCCCTTCCCGGGGGGGGGGGGTCCCTGACCCTTCTCAGGGCTCATCTCTAATGTTGCTTAATGTGGGTGGTGAGCTTCCTGCACCTCCATTGATTCTCTGTTGTCCATATGAAGTCCTCCTCCAAATCACCACATTCCCATGCTTCTAGTTCCTTTTCCAAGTATCCCTGGTATTAGGCAATCCAGATTGAGGGAGGGGAAAGTGTGGGAAGGCAGTGATTTGGGGGAGAACACCATATTGTTTTGTGCCACCCCAATTTCCAAGCGATGAGAGACCCCTGGGGTTCCAGGCCCTGGCCCTGGTTCAGGTTCCTTGGAATGAAGGTCAGCCGAGACTGTGCTGTCTTTAGGATAGATGGTTTTATTCACAAATATACACAACCTGAGCATAAGATGGAGGGGCTCACAGCATTAACAACCCAGCAGATCTTGTTTCCCCATCAGTCACAGCTTTGGATCCAGCACAGATCAAGCATGGCTCTATGTCTCCAGCTTCTAGCCTGCTTCCAGCTCACACACCACACTGGATATTGTTCTCCTACCTAGCAGTTAGGTGTTGGGGTTGAGGAAAGGCCCATCCAATAGCCTAGTGGACGCCATCACTTAGCTATAGCTCGTGCACCCTAATTTGTTATTTTGCGGTTGCTTCTTTTGAGGAAATGCAACCTTTCCCCACCCCTGCAGAGCAAGCCCATCAGATTGATTTAGGGCAGCAGCAAAATAATGTAGGCTACCTCACTGCCCCAGACTCTACAGCTTTTGGAGCATTTTCTTTTGCCTTCTGGTGCAAAATCAACTTTCACCCTCACTTCCTTGCTTTCCTTCCCTCATAATTCCCACAGACTGTGTGTGTGTGTGTGTGTGTGTGTGTGTGTGTGTGCGTGCGTAATGGGGGTGACCCTGACAGCCCCCTCCCTTCCACAGGCCAGCCTGTGCCCCTCCCTTCCAAGTCAAAGTGCATTGTCCCCAAGGCCAGTCAAGTTATTTTGGCCAGAATAACCTTTCCCTCCCATGGCTTCTTTGGGCAGGATATAAATTCAGTTATTAGCCTTGCACTCAAAGGCCCATTCCCAGTTTTCATTTTAACAGCCTGATATAGTTGGGGAAAAGGCATTTCACTGCAGCTATGAAACAAATGGGAGTCAGAAACTCTTGCTGACCTTGCTGATCTACTGCAAATTGCTCTACTTACTGCTTACCCCTCATGCATGGTGAAGCTTAAGGCTGTCTGCAAACCCATTTACTTGGGGTGTCAAAGCTGCATTGGACAAAGTGAGACTTACTTCCCAGTCCACATATGTAAGACTGGGCTGTAGGATTGGCAGCCCCACCCTTGGCTGTGTAGGTTAGCAAACAGCAGATCTGCAAGGCGGAATGAGGAAGACAAGTTCAGATGTGGTGCTGGTGTAAACAGAACCATCAAAGTCAGATGGGTCTGCAGGCTACACCATGCTTTGTTTTGGCCCACAGAGATTTCAAGGCTGAATAGGGGAGCTTTTCTCAGCTGGAAGGCTGGACAGCAACCTCATGCCAGCTCATGGTTGCTAGGAACCAGAGACAAAGGAAGGGGACACAAGGCATCTTTGTTGGTTCCCCTATTCTTGAGGCATCCGGGTAGACCCACAGAGCTTGCTCAGAACTGAATGCAGAGCAGCAACACGTCAGACAGAGATTTCCAGAAAAACCTCAGAGCCTAATGCAAAAACACACAAATACCGCTGACAGGCAAAAAAAGGGAAAATGTCTATTTTTGATGCAGAACAGGCTCACGCTTTTAAGAACAGGTTTTGCTTATTGAGTTTTCAGACATAACAACATACAAGCAGAAGAAACGGTAAGGAAACAAAGAATAGCAACTATTTGGGGAATAGCAACAATATTGCAGTCGGGATAAAACAGAGCAGAAGGTTTGGTACACTTTTGCAGACATTGTAATGAAAGAGTCCATGAAGGGACGTTTCACTTCCAAAATGTCCCTTGATGGACTTTGTTTCATTACTATGTCTGCAAAAGTGTACCAATATCATATCAAGTGCACCAATATCAACATATCAGTAAGGCAGCCTCACAGTACACAGAGACCTGTGTCGTTGGGGGCTTCTGCCACACTCTGTTTTTATTGATAAAGGATATAATCAGAAACCATACAATGTTTGGATCTAGGTTTGATTCTGCTATCCCTGCATGGATTTTTCCTAATTTCCCCAGGTGGCGTAATTTATTTTTAGATGTCCAGATGAGTCAACTTTCCCCCTGCTTTGTGCCTGTGGTCTGCCAGGGAGCAGCTGTTGATGCCAGGAGACAGGCAAAGAACATGCCACCTGCTAGCATTTGCTGCCTGAGTAACGGTGAATCTAAGGAGCCCAATGCACTTGTGGCTGTGGTGTTGTGCTGACACAAGGTGCTGGATGGGTGTATCATAACATGCATGGCTAACATATGCAAGCATACTTAAGGTTAGGTTTCTCTTGAGATATCACTTCCTACCCTGCCTTTGCCAAGACTCCAGTTATGGGGGGAGACATCAGCTGGGATGGAGTCACAGGGAGGAATCCCTTCACCTGCCTGTGGATTCTATCCTGCACAATAGTGGCTGGTGCCTGCTGGGACTGGCAGAACAGAAGACAGGGTGCCAGGGAGAGCTACTTGCTGACCACAGGGTTGGCCCAGGATGCTTTGCTACATGAGGGAAACCCCTGCTGCTACCTCGCGTTCTCTGCCTCCTCCTGGAGGCAGCCTGGCAAAGCCCTAGCTTGCTGAAGATAGTGAAAGGGAAAAAAGGAGGCAGGCAGCTGTCTTTGTTTGCAGTATCCAATGCTGAATAATTGCTGAAGCTAAGCCAGAGATGAGAGTAACTGGGCCATGGTTCAAATTCTTTCATTTATAGCTGTTTGAGTTGCCATCTCTATGGTTCTCAGGGTCTTTTCAGTGATGACCCCAAAATTATGAAATGCTTGGAGAAATGGCAGATGTCTTGTTTTAATTTTTGTGTGTGTGTTTTCTTGGGTTTTTTTTAAAAAGTTGCTGCTGAATCCTAACCATGTCTGCTCAGAAGTATGCCCTATTAAACTCAATGGTTATTTCTGCTGAATATACTCATCAGACCTGGGTTCTATTTCTGCCTTGTTTCTGCCTTCCAATTTGTGTCTCACGTGACCGGACGGTGCTAGCCATGATCCTTGTGACATCAATGTGGTTCTGAGGTTGTTAGAGCTATTGTTTCGGTTCTGCTGCTATGGTTTTGGCAATGTCTATTCAGGGAGATGCTTTGTAGCTCTGCTTGAATGTTGGTCTCTATGCTCTGTCTACTATGACAAGAACATGAAAGGATAAGAATAGCTGGTAGGATCAGGCCAATGGCCCATCTAGTCCAGCATTCTGGTCTCACAGTACCTGTGGGAAACCAGCAAGCAGGACCTGAGCACAAGAGCAATCTCGTCTTCTGCAGCTTCCAGCAACTGTGAAGGCAGAGCACAGCTATCATGGTTAGTAACAGGTTGATGAGTTGACAATGAATGCACATATCCAAGTTGGTTTCCACAAACAACAGGTGTTTCTGAACTAGACTGGATTAGACTCCAGGTGGGGACAAATAAGGCTGTTATTCCATGAAATGAAATAAAAATCTGGTCTAGCTTTCCCCCACCAACCTAGCTTTGTGTGCACGTGAAGCATTAAATTATGCAAGGCCCCACCTGCACTCTGAAGTACCCAGATATAGGACTGGATCCAACTAGCCCCACTGAAATTAACAAACCTAACCGAGGCCACATGCACACCACACATATAAAACACTACAATACTACTTTAAACAGTTGTGCTTCCCAACAAATTATGGGAGCTACAGTCTGTGAAGGGTGCTGAGACTTTTGAGGAGACCTCTATTGCCCTCACTGAGCTACCATTCTCAGAGTGGTTCAACAATCAAGCCCTCTTCTTCCCAGGAAACTCTTGGAATTGTGTCTCTGTGAGGGGAATAGGGACAACTCATAGCACCCTTAACAAATTAAACTTCCCAATATTTTCTAGGGGAAGTCATGTCTGTTTAAAGTGGTCACATGGCGCTTTAAAGGTATGGTGTGAATGGGGCCTTGGTCATGCTCATTAATTTCAGTGGGGCTACTCTAAGTAGGAGTAGCATTGGATACAACCCATAGCTTTTGACCTTGAAGGGGAATTAAGCCTGCAAGTCAAGCCAGACATGCAGTTTCCAGGGTAAGGTCCGAAGGACCATGAAACCACTGCCTAGCTGATGGGTTTGGTCAACATCTGTAAGTGCATCTGCTTACGCCATTGATAGCCTTCTGCTTCAGGAGTAAGCTGAAATAAATCCCTTTTAAACCTGGAAGTGAGAGCTGGACCATAAAGAAGGCTGATCGCCGAAGAATTGATGCTTTTGAATTATGGTGCTGGAGGAGACTCTTGAGAGTCCCATGGACTGCAAGAAGATCAAACCTCTCCTTTCTTAAGGAAATCAGCCTTGAGTGCTCACTGGAAGGGGAGATCGTGAAGCTGAGGCTCCAATACTTTGGCCACCTCATGAGAAGAGAAGACTCCCTGGAAAAGACCCTGATGTTGGGAAAGATTGAGGGCACAAGGAGAAGGGGACGACAGAGGACGAGATGGTTGGACAGTGTTCTTGAAGCTACCAACATGAGTTTGACCAAACTGTGGGAAGCAGTGGAAGACAGGAGTGCCTGGTGTGCTCTGGTCCATGGGGTCATGAAGAGTCAGACACGACTAAACGATTAAACAACAATAAGTTGGGGGCTATCACTACAGCTTACGGTAGCGAATTACAGGGTTTAATAAGTATAGGTAGTAAAGCCACTGTGGGGTCAACATACTGCTCAGTACATTTCCAGTACAGTAACTGCAGAGTTTTGACAAATGTGCAAATTCATGCAAGCAGTTTTCATGCGCAACTTACATCAGTGTATGCACTTGAACCTAACGTATACTTTCTCTTTTTGTACACATCATTTGGTTGGAGAACAGCATTACAAAATTCAGGGAAGTGCAGATTTCTAAGGAGAGCTGCATTTAGTTCAACAAGTGCAAATCAGGTAGTTTCACATCCACCGTCCCTGCATAGCACCCACAGACATAAGTTACTCAACTGACAACTCTTTTGTCTTCAGACCAGATCTTCCCATTATTTCCTCATTAAGAGTGACAGATGCTCATGGGAGAAAGTCCGTACTTCAATGGTGCAATGATTTGGTATCTTGTTCTCTTTCTCTTTCTCTTTCTCTCCTCCTTCCTCCCCTCTCATCCTTTCCCATGGAAAAAGAAGAACCAAAGACAGAAGTTTGCACTCATTCAAGCTCAGGTCTTTGTGGGGGAAATGTGATGCATTTGGCAGCATGCTTTAAAATGGTTTTTGGAAAGAATACTTCCTGCACAGGAAAGGGGAAAAAAATAAGCTGCCCCATATTAAACAAGCTGTACCTTCACTGTATGCAGATAGTGAGGGGAGAGCAAAACCTGAGATGAGAATGGAGGACAACAACCCTGTAATGTAGGCCAGGCTTATGTCTGCCACACTGTAGGGGGGCTGGAGATGTAAAATAATAAAGGCAAACTTTTTCAGCAGGGGGCCGGTCCACTGTCCCTCAGACCCTGTGGGGGGCCGGACTATATTTTTTTGGGGGGTGGGGAAATGAACAAATTCCTATGCGCCACAAATAACCCAGAGATGCATTTTAAATAAAAGGACACAATCTATTAATGTAAAAACATGCTGATCCCCGGACTGTCCGCAGGCCAGATTTAGAAGGCGATTGGGCCGGATCCAGCCCCCGGGCCTTAGTTTGCCTACCCATGGCTTATGACAACCTTGCAGTGCTGTTCACTGTTATTATCCCATATATTGTAGTGGTGACAGGGGGAGGAGGGAGGGCTAGAGCTGAGGGAGAGTGACTCATAATGACAACTGCATAATGTGCTGCAGTATAGACCACCATTAACAACCTCCATATTGCAGGTTGTAGGTGTGAAGCATCTTACACATGGGTCCATCTAGCTCAGGATTGCGTACACTGACTGGCAGCAGCTCTCCAGGGTTTCAAGCCAGGGTCTCCCCAAGGCTTACCTGGAGATTCCACAGGGGCCATCAGCATGTATAGCAGCTGCTTGGTGGGATGGGGCAGACAATGAGAGACAGCGGCTTGTGGTGGTGGCTAGGGTTGGTGGCAAAATTCAAATCACAACCACAGCAACAGCCCTCCTCCAAACAACACCTCAGCCCAAGAGTGTGTTCAGCAGCCTCAACTTTTGTAGTTGGAGTCACGTCACCTCCCAAGTCAGGTGGGAAAAGACCTGCAAGGCAGGGAACACGTCTTCCAGGACTCGCAGCCAAGATTCTCTTGCAGGTCAAGGTTGCCCACTGAGCGTGCCTCATTTGAGCAATGTCAGAGACAGCAGTGGCAATGATGCAGCTATTTGGCTCCTCCTTCCTCTGGTCCCTGGCACAGTTGCTCCCCTTGATCTTTCTCCATGTGGACTTGACCCTCAAGCATCGTAATCAGAGGCACAAAGGTCCAATTGTACTCAGAGTGGACTTGAAAAGCCATCATGTTGCATTCGTCAGTCTGTTTCCTCATTAGGCCATCTGTTCAAAGGAAGATGCATTATCCACGGTCAAGCTCCATTTCTGGGTGGGGATGTGTGTGTTCTTTCGGTCATGTTCCTTCAGCCGCCGTGTTCTCCAAATCTGGCCTCAAGAAATCTTAGCAGGGACTGGTTCTTTTTTCCCGTGGGAACAGAAGCATTAAGTTGGCACTAAGCAAGCAGCACTGCCAGACCTCAGCTCGAGGCAGGCAGGTGTAGGGGACTCCCTGGTCCTGAATGGGGTAACTGTGCCCCTGAAGGACCAGGAGCACAGTCTGGCAGTCATTTTGGACTCACAGCTGTCCATGGAGGCACAGATCAATTCTGTGTCCAGGGCAGCTGTTTATCAGCTCCATCTGGTACACAGGTTGAGACCCTACCTGCCCGCAGACTGTCTCGCCAGAGTGGTGCATGCTCTAGTTATCTCTCGCTTGGACTACTGCAATGCACTCTATGTGGGGCTACCTTTGAAGGTGACCTGGAAACTACAACTAATTCAGAATACGGCAGCTAGACTGCTGATTGGGAGTGGCCACCGAGACCATATAACACCGGTCTTGAAAGACCTACATTGGCTCCCAGTATGTTTCCGAGCACAATTCAAAGTGTTGGTGCTGACCTTTAAAGCCCTAAATGGCCTCAGTCCAGTATACCTGAAGAAGCATCTCCACCCCCATCATTCTGCCTGGACACTGAGGTCCAGTGCCGAGGGCCTTCTGGCAGTTCCCTCGCTGTAAGAAGCCAGGTTACAGGGAACCAGGCAGAGGGCCTTCTCGGTAGTGGCACCCTCCCTGTGGAACGCCCTCCCACCGGATGTCAAAGAGAAAAACAACTACCAGACTTTTAGAAGACATCTGAAGGCAGTCCTGTTTAGGGAAGCTTTTAATGTTTAATACACTATTGTATTTTAATATTCTGTTGGAAGCCGCCCAGAGTGGCTGGGGAAACCCAGCCAGATGGGTGGGGTATAAATAATACATAATTATTATGATGATGATGATTGGGGGGACTTATTCTGTATTTTGTGTTTTTATACTGTAAACAGACCCATGATCTTCAGATGAAGGGACATAAATAAATTTTAACAACAACAGATGGGATAAAGTCTCCTTAGTGCTAGAACCCCACACTTTTACTTGTGTTCTTCTGTAAAACGGCATGTGTACTGATGTGGCAATTTCAAAATGCTTTGCAGCTTCCTGGAGTGTTTTTGCCCCATTGCAATGCATCTTTTTAACGCTGATAATGCCTCTGGTTTGCTTTAATGGAGGGCTAGAGAAGTGTGTGTGCATGTATGTTGTAGAAGCTAGCCTGCTGCAAAAAGGTAAAAAGGCACATTTATTGCTCCACCCATTTTTGCCTCTGGCACTGCCACCCACTGGCGTGTGGCCCTGGGAGGTTGCTCTGGACTGGGAATCTGGCCTTCAGGCTGAAAAAGGTCCCCAGGCCCTACTTTAGAAATGAAAAGGTGAGGTTTTTTGTGTAGAGTTCACATTTGGTGCTTGGCTCCGTGGAGAACCACCTGCTCTGCTGCTGGTGGGAAAACTCAGAGCAACCTCCAAAGACTGTTGAGGCAAACTGTGTGGCTTCAGGCAACAGGTACTTGCAGGTGTGATATCAAAGGCTGTTCAGTAGACCAGTGTGAGCAACTCAAACAGGCATCCTGCAAAACAGCTGCACTGAGCAGTGAAGGCCGCAGGCGCCCAACTGTAAAACAATGGAACCCTACACATGCATTTTGGGAAGCAAGTCCCATTGAGTTTAGCGGGTCTTATTCACAGATGACTTGGCATAGGATTGTAACCTCAGCATATCTCACTGCATTTGCCTGCTTTCATCTTTGCCAGCAAGAGCTGAAATTTGTGGTGCCAACCTGGTGCCCTCCAGATGTTTTGGACGGTCCCATCAGCATCTGTAGGGCACCAGGTTGGTGAAGGCTGATCTAGCAGAGTCACTTGTTAGAAGGATTAAGAATATGAGAAGTCCCTCCATATTAGCTGCTACTGTAAGGATCTGGTGTGAAATTGAAAGCCGGATATATGTGGGTCTATTACCTTTAACTTCCCCATTTTATAATGAATTTCTAAATCTGGAATCAACAATAATGGCAAATTTCCAGCAACGGCAAAATACTGGTTTAGAAAGCATAAAAATGATTCCACAGGGTCAAGTCATGGAAAGAAGGAAGCCTCCACTCTTCCAATATTTTCAAAATAGAGGTACAACCTCCTCTCTTACACAAATATATGGGGAGGTCAGGAAAGTGAACAAATAGTTACCGTAAACTTGGATGCATATCTGAGAAAATGGGTGTGAGATTTGGATCAAAGAATAACCAGGGAAAAATGGACTTGGATTTGGGACAAGTTCCATTCTAATATAATCTCAGCAGACCTAAATGATAACTACTTTATAACCATTTATCAATGGCATTTAATGCCTTATAAACTGAATTGGATAAATGTTGGAGATGTGGTTTAAATAAAGCAGAGTGCATACATATCTTTTGGAATTGTTCTCCAATAGAGATATTCTAGAAACCCATTCAGGCTTGGATATGTTAGGATATCATATATCCCTGGAACCTAAAATATTTCTGCTTGCTTATCTAAAAGTCGTTATTCTGGAAAATGATCAATAAATAGTGTTCAACCTTATAACTACTGCTAATATTATAATAGTTAAAAATGGGAGGAGCATATCTCCTACTACATCTGAATGGACTGAGAAAATTTAGTTCACAATAACTATGATTAAACTAATTTATTACAAAATATACATATAAGCTAGTCTAACAGGTTTATGGAAAAACGGGTATATTTGTAGTATTTTGGAACAAGAAGATCAGTGATAATGTCCAAAGTTATGCTGCTTTCAACCAGCTGTAACAGTATTTCTTTATGCTCTTTATCTTTCATTTATTTTGTTTATTATACAGACATGGGTGGCGTTGTGGTCTAAACCACTGAGCCTAGGGCTTGCTGATCAGAAGGTCGCGATTCGAATCCCCGCAATGGGGTGAGCTCCCATTGCTCGGTCCCTGCTCCTGCCAACCTAGCAGTTCGAAAGCACGTCAAGTGCAAGTAGATAAATAGGTACCACTCCGGTGGGGAGGTAAACGGCGTTTCCGTGCACTGCTCTGGTTCGTCAGAAGTGGCTTAGTCATGCTGGCCACATGACCTGGAAGCTGTACGCCGGCTCCCTCGGCCAATAAAGTGAGATGAGCGCCGCAACCCCAGAGTCGTCCGCAACTGGACCTAACGGTCAGGGGTCCCTTCACCTTTACTATTTTGTTTATTAATACAATAAAATATATTTAAAAAAAAAAATGGGGGTGGGGAGAACACGAGAAGCATCCTGCTGAAACAGGCCAATGGCCCATCTAGTCCAGCATCCTATTCTCATAGTGGCCAGCCAGATTCCTATGGGAAGCCTGCAAGCAGGAAACATGGACCACACAGAGAGAAATCTCCTACTCACAATCCCTCAACAGCTGGTATTCAAAGGCACACCGCCTCCAGTATTCGCCTTCCATAAATTTGTCTAATTCCCTTTTAAAGTTGTCCAGTTTGTTGGTTACCGCTACATCTGGGTAACTGTTTAAAGAAGTACTTAGTTCTGTCTGTCTTGATTCTCTCACCAATCAGCTTCTTTGAGGTTTATCCAATGTGCATTGTGCATTTTATATCCCTCTGCCTCACCCTTGACTGATCTAAACACCCCCTCAAACATTGCCACCTTATATTGGTAATTATTGAGTCCTCACAATCACAGGACAAAACCAAAACATTCTCACCTTAATCTATTCAGAACAATTTCATCAATTAAGGAGGTGTCTCCAGTCATACAGGCAGCAGGTTGGTATATATATATATATATATATATATACACTCAATGTATTTATGTTTTTAATATGAGTACTTGTCAAACCATTTTAGAGAAGGAATCTTCTCTCAGATAATTTTTATGTTGCTAGTTGGGCATCACATGTACTTGAGAAACCATGCTTCCCTCCCCTATCAGAAATGTAGGGTTTTTTCCCCCACATACAGTTTTATTCATATTAAAACAAGTCATTAGTTGTTGTTTTTTTAAAAAAATTCCCTCACACAATTCATTAAATACTGTATGTGTGTTCTCTGAAAGTGGGTCATTCCCCTGCTTTGCTTAACCCCTTCTCCCTCTGTCTTGTCGTTCTTCACTGCAGAAATTAAAACTGTAAACTCTTTGGGGCAGGGACCTGCCTGTTTGGGGTGAGGTTGTTTATGAAACTTTGCAAAGTGCTTTGTTCACTGATTGCGCAAGGAATGCATTAAACGTTCCAGCCAGCCAAGGATGTTCACTTGGGCAGATCTTGCAGAAAGAAACCCCTTCACTGAACCTCATCCCTGTTGTGCGACGGGGAGGGAAATGCACTCTGCACATGCTTTGGGAGCATGGATCTATTCTCATTTAAAGCACGGAACCGTTGTCAGTCTGCACTGAACATGCCTTGCGTTGGCTGAGCATCGAACATGAATTTATTCCCACTAGATGCGTGGGAGGGCGGAGAACGCAGCGCACCCTGCCCTGGTTCCAGAGCAATTCACATAGATTCTTACATTCAAGGAGTCGGAGGGCTGACAGAGCCAGCACCCGGGGGTCATTTTAGATCCTGTAATCTTACGGGGAAAGGGATTGGGGGCTCTTCCCTTCCTCCGGCACTTGAGGGCCTCCTCTCTCAATCTCCTTTCGTGAAGCTCCCAAACCCTGCTGGCCCCACTGCACTCTGCACATGCTCGGCATTCGGCGCTCTCCTTTCGCAAGTCTGAAAAAGCCCGATCAGTGACGAGCGAGCACGTGCGGGGATCGAGTGCCCCCGGAGGGGGAAACACCCACCCAGACGCCGCCGCTGCCACCTCCGCGGCCGCCGACGAGTCATCCTTTCCCCAGCAGCGAGGGACCTTGTTCCACTCCCTGCAGACGAGAAGAAGCGCGTAAGAGGAAAGTCCAGCCCCGGGACGCGCGGAGAAGCAGCAGCAGCAGCAGCAGCCGCCCTAGCGCAAGGAGACGCGCCAGAGCAGGTGGGCCGCGGCTCTCTCTCTCCGAAGGGGCGGGCAGGCGGGCGGCTTCCCCACGCCGAAGAGCGCCGCGCCCAGCGTCTTCTCCGCCTCCTCCGCGCAGCCTTTGCGAGGCGCGTCGCTGGCGGGCAGCAGGTGAGCCGGGGAAAGGGGGCGCGCGCTTGACGTCGGGGACGGGCTGGGTGCGCGCTTACTCGCTGGGGTTCCGCGCTCGCCTTCTGTCAGGCTTAGGATCGGGCTGCCCGGTGCATCTGTTTCAGTGGGGTAAGTGCGCGCGAGCCCCTGTTTACAGGACGCTAATTGCGTGCATTGCAGTTAATTATTCTCAACCCACCCCCCCTTTTAAATGGAAATGGCAATCGCGGAGCAAACCGAGCAGGGGAGGGGGGGTTTGGCGTGCTTGGTTCGCCCCCACGCCACCCCACGCCACCGCTGTGCTTTGCAGCCGAAGGGAAGCCTTCAAATCCCGGTGGAAACGGAGAAAGGGGGGTGGCATGTTGAATTTCTCTCCAGGTCACCCCCACCTTGCCCTTGCCCGTGCTTGCATAAGAAAAGCCGTTCAGTTTAATTGCACGCAGCCGTGTAATGATTAAGCCGTGCCCAGTCTGTTTTGATCCCAGAGCACCTTTCGCCAGGCGAAACCTGGGGAATTGTTCTCTAAGAGGCTGCGCTATGCTTTGAGCGGCCTGATCCTGTGCTTATTGTCTTGGGTTCCGTCGGGTTTGATCCCCAAGTCAGCGTGGATTAGGATGTCAGCCTCGCCACTGCGACCATAAAGTCGCTGGGATTTGGGTTAATTTCTGGCTTACCTCCGGGTAAGGGTGGCAGGCATCTTGGAATGTCGTGGGCAGGATCCAACCAAAGTAGGGCTTTGAAAGCCTCTTTTGGGAGTTGAAGAGGTGTGAGTGTTTTAAACGTTGAAGTCCTAGGCATGCTTTAGTTCATAGAATTATATAGAGTTGGAAAGGGACCCCCAAAGGACATCTAGTGCAACCCGCTGCAATGCAGGAATCACAGCTCAAGAAGCCCTGACAGATGGCCAGCCAGCCTTGGAAAATGTCCAGTGAAGGAGAGTTCACCTTTTGAGGGAGTCTGTTTTGCTGTCAAACAGCTCTTACCACCAGACAGTTCTTCCCATTGTTGGGAGTCTGCCACACTGAATACTCTGGGGATTATTGCAGAGTGAAAATGCATAGGATTATGGTGCATTTCTCGCCCTTCAAAAAGAAATGTCGTTTCAAAATGTTTAAATACTTGGGGTGGACCATGTCCTTATCAGTATTCACCAGCCAGACAAGGAATGCAAACTGGTTTCCATAGCTACACTAGGGAAGGACCAATCACCTTGTGATGTGGTGATCAGAACAGGAACTCATTCATGCCTCAGCCTAAAGACTGTAAGTAGCCTCATGGCCAATTTCATTGTGAAATCTGTAGTCTATTTTTATATTTTAGTGGGTATGTTAGGGACTTTCTTTTCTTCGTTTTATACAGTTGCGGCATCTCCTGTTTTGTACCGTTCTAATCCTTTGTAAACTGCTTTGGGTCTTTTTAACAACAGCAGCAGCAAATTAATCGGGATTCAAACAAATAGTAATAACTTAAGACAGCCCTCAAGGTGGAGCAGGGTGAAATTCTAAATTAGATAAGTAAAATAAATGGGGGTGGGAACCTAAATAGGATTATTCAGTCCTATGGAGGTAGTTGCTTCAATTGCAGCTCAGAACTGCTCTTTGTTTGGGTGTGTGAGAATCCAGTCATGGCATTATGAAGCAGGGAGATGAAAGGACCCCCCCATGGACCCCCCTCAATGTACACACTTGCTCTCCTCAGTTGATTAATGCAAAATTCATGTTTGTGAGCCCCCCCCACTCCAATTTTCAATTCTTAATCATTAGCACGGCATACAATCCCCACTGGGCTCATAACCTGCATTGTGCAGCTGAGGTCCGGGCGTTCTCCGCCAAAGCGCCGGCAATTGTTCATACGGTGCCGGGAAGTGAGCTAAAGAGAGATATTTGACTGTTTTACTTTAGCACTGGGGAAAGTGACTGATGATATGCGTAATAAAGGGAGACTAAATGGGGGGGGGTGCGGCGGGGGGGGGGAGAGGTAGGAAGACCCTGAATCCAGATCAGAGACCCTGGGTAACCAATTGCTACAGTTACAGGTAGGTAGCCATGTTGGTCTGCTGTAGTCAAAACAAAATTTAAAAAATCCTTCCAGTAGCACCTTAGAGACCAATTAAGTTTGTTATTGGTATGAGCTTTCGTGTGCATACACACTTCTTCAGATACCATGCACACGAAAGCTCATACCGATAGCAAACTTAGTTGGTCTCTAAGGCGCTACTGGAAGGAATTGCTACAGTATATGCCTCCCAAAGGACAACCCCCCCCCCAATCTGGTGGTCTATCCAACATGTAACATTTGCTGTGCTGGGCTGTGTTTGCTTCTTACATTCAAAATATGTACCGTATTTTTTGCTCTATAAGACACACTTTTTCCCTCCTAAAAAGTAAGAGGAAATGTGTGTGCGTCTTATGGAGCAAATGCAGGCTGCGCAGCTATCCCAGAAGCCAGAACAGCAAGAGGGATCGCTGCGCAACGATCCCACTTGTTGTTCTAGCTTCGCCGTGCGAAGCCTCTTCAGGGCAGCAGGGAGCCTTCATCCTCCTGCCCTGAAGAGGCTTCGTGCGGCTATCCCAGAAGCCAGAACAGTGAGAGGGATCAATCCCTCTTGCTGTTCTGGCTTCTGGGATTCAGAATATTTTTTTTTCTTGTTTTCCTCCTCCAAAAAGTCTTATGGTCTGCTGCTTCTTATAGAGCGAAAAATATGGTATCTTGGGAACTGTAGTTTACCCTTCACACAGTTGCAGTTCCCAGTGCCCTTCGCAAACTACAGCTCCCAAGATTCTTTGGGGGAAATCATGTGCTTTAAATGTATGTTGTGCGTGCAGCCTTAGATATATAGTACAGTAATTTGCAAAATCAGAATTGCAGAGTTGGGAGGGATCCCAAACTTCATCTAGTCCAACCCTCTGCAGTGCTAGAATCATAGGTAAGGAATCTCTGACAGATGGCCACCCAGCGTCTGCTTAAAAACCTCCAATTCCAACCAGCTGTCTTGGCAAGAGGGCCACATCTCAAGTGCAGAGTCTGAGACCATGCTGTTCTGGTTAGCTGGTGCAGTGTAGTGTATTGGTTAGAGTCTTGGACTACTGCATCCACACACTTAGGGCTGCGTACACACCATACATTTAAAACCCATTACTTCCCACAAACAATCCCGGGAACTGTAGTTCACCTCTCACAGAGCTATACTTCCTAGCACCCATAGCAAACTACATTTCCCAGGATTCTTTGGGGGGAATTAAATGTGCTTTAAGTGTTTGCACGCAGCCTTAGATACAGGTTATGCTGCATGATCAGAGTGTGGTGAATGTTGACATTTGTGTCTTGTGAGTCCTAGATGAACTCTAGAAGTTCTTCAGATACACAGGTGGTTCCTTGCTGCTCGATCATAACAGTGACTTTAAGCTGACAATATTTAGGTCACCTGAGTATCTATGAGTTTTCAAACATTTTCAAAGACTGTTTTGTGGCTGTCAGTTTTCACCACCATGTGTGAGAGAGACAAGTACACACACACTAAGTGTGGTGCATTCTAAGGACTGGATTAGAAGCGATGAGAGCAGACCCCTGAGTTAGAATTTAGTCAATTCTTTTTGAAGGGGGTGGGGTGGGTGGGGGCTTGCAAAGCACAGCTTGGTTGAACGCAAGGGCAGCTGAACTCCTTGCCTGCATCACCCCCTCCCTCAAAAAATCTGGTTTCCACCTGGTTGAGCTCCATAATTGAAAATAATGTTTAGGTGGCGAAAAGTTATTTCAGCTCAGCTCGACTCTTCCCTCCCCCTTTCATCCACTGGTGCTGTGCTTAAAGTCCCTCTTTCCCTTCTACTTTTATAGGTATTTGCCATAACCGAGCTGGGTCATGCTCCCAGCACCTCTAGTTATGCCCTCTTTCATACATTACATTGGGCAAACTATGTTTCCCCAAATGTGTACCTGCCGCTTGATACTTGAGCTCATTTGGCATCCTCCGTTATGTCTATTGCATGTGTGATGTGGACCTCAGTTATGGCACTGTTAAAATGTGCAATTCTGTGTACCAACTAGGGGCTGTGCCCCTGCTCCCTTCCCTCATCAACTCCTCTACCCCCACTTGCCACCCCTCCTAACCTTTGCTCCCCCTTCCCTCTCCCTTCCACTGTAACTCATTGACCTTCCTCATCTCACCTCATGCTGCTGCTGCCGCCACTACCACCATGGATTTCAAGGCAGCTGCCTGATGCAGGAGTGAGAAAGCCACCAAATCAAGTGCCTCTGAGCATTAACAGATTGCAGGAAGGAACGGCTTGAAAGGCACAAAAGATAGATAGAAGCCTTCTTCCTCTTAGACCTTCTGCGATGTGGTGGCAGGAAGTCCAGGTGAGCTGCAGAGAAGCCCCCTCCCCACTCCTTTTAGATCTTTTCCTGTGGGAAGGAGGAAAGTGGGACAGCCCAGGTGAGCTGTGCAGAGCCCCACCCCTTTAAACCTTCTCCTGTGAGGAAGATGCAAGCAGACCAGGTGAGCTGCGGAGGAAGAGGTAGGGTCAGCTCCTCAGTAGCCATCCAGATCATATAAAGGTAAAGGACCCCTGACAGTTAAATCCAGTTGCGAACGACTCTGGGGTTGCGGTGCTCATCTCGCTCTATAGGCTGAGGGAGCCGGTGTTTGTCCACAGACAGTTTTTCTGGGTCATGTGACCAGCATGACTAAGCCGCTACTGGTGAAACCAGAGCATTGCACGGAAACGCCATTTACCTTCCCACCGGAGTGGTACCTATTTATCTACTTGCACTTTGTCATGCTTTCGAACTGCTAGGTAGGCAGGAGCTGGGACCGAGCAATGGGAGCTCACCCCATTGCAGGGATTCGAACCGCCGACCTTCTGATCGGCAAGCCCTAGGCTCAGTGGTTTAGACCACAGTGCTACCCACATCCTTATCCTGATCATAGGAGAGGGCTAAAATGATGGTGTCAGTGATCTGGCCACTGCCCTCCAACAATGGCCCAGCAACTCTTTGAAGGTTGTCATCATGCTGCAATTCACAGTGCCACCTATCTGTGGCCAAGCAAACTGCAGCATGATGACACTCTTACATTTTTTATTATATAGTAAGAGAAGATAGTCAACTACCAAGCTTTATAGGAAGGAGAGAAGCTTTTAGCCTTTCTGAGTTTGTCAAGCTGGGCCTGGATTGTACCACTTCAGGCTGCAGGTGGGGCAGGTACATGATGACGTGCACCTCGGTACAAAAAGCATTCACTTCATGTAGAAAATTGGCACCTTCTCTCTGCCATCTTATTCCCTTTTGTGCAGGGAGGCGGGAGGGAGGGAGGAGGAGCATTCTTAGAGTTGGCCACCTCACTGAGAACTGGAACATAGCTTGACTGCATCACTGAGAGCTATAATTTATGAAACGTGGGCCAGTGTGTCCCTCTTGTTGCAGAGGGATGAGATCCTCCAGCGGGAGACCTGACTGTTTGATGTTGGGCCTTTCCTGTTCCTGTCATGAGGAGTTTCAGTACCTTCCCTAACTTTGTGCCCTCTAGATGGCACTGGGTCATGCTGGCTGGGGCTTCTAGGAATTGTTGTCCAAAACAACTGGGAAATACAGCTGGCAACTGGCAGCCCATGAACTCAGTCTGGCCCCTTGAGAGATATTTCATTGATGTGCATCTTCAAACACAGCAGGTGGAGGAAGAGGTAGACAGGAGTGGACAAGAAGAGGGACTTTCTGCCCCATCTTCCTTAACCCAAGTCTGTTTCCTTGCTGACTTGTACTTCAGGGTTTCCCTTCTTCACTGTGACCAGTGGGTTGAGTGGCTGACCTTTGCCTTTTCCAAGCAGCAGACGTTGACCATACTGGGTGCCAGCCACATTGTCTGTGTGACACAAGGCATGATGTCAGCCTCATCCTCCCACACAATGTTATGTTCCGCTCCTCAGGAATGTCTCCTGAAGTTCTGGTTTTACAAGTCCAGCACTGCACTTGGCTCATGAGAAGCTCCTACACAAGTGTGCCCTGAAGTGGCTGACATGGAGTGGGAAATGGAGCAGGGTCCATCAGCCTCCCCTTTCATTGCCTTTAGATAGGACGAGAAATGTGGTCTGTGATCCTTTGGAAGAAGAATAGTCCCATTTGCTCCCAGAAATTGGACATTGAAGTTGGTCTCCTCCTTCAGTTCTGGAGTTGGTTCCTGTGTGTCTCCCTGCAGTTTTAACCCTCTGTTTGTAGTTATTGCCTCTGCTTTTGGCAAGAGCCTGCTTTACTTTTTTTGTTCATTTTGCTATTCTCAGACAGCGTGCTAGCAAGAGCATTCTTCATGCAGCTGAGATGTGGCTTCCTTCTAATGCAAGATGGTTCAATGCGCTTTGTTTCCGACTCCTAGATGCTTTCACGAGAGTGACATGTTGGGCTTGGTGACACGGCATTTCTGTGATGTTTTTCTGTGACGCTAACAGAAAGTGTCACTTTGTTTCCTAGCAGAACAATTTGTCACCCCAAACAAGGAGTCCATTCACCTCAGCACTGGGATAGTGATTCATTGGCAAGGCAAAAGGTTGCCAAAATATTAAAGGATTAGCATAATAATTTCCCAGCAGCATGTTGGACAAGATTTGCTAGTGCATTGTGAGAACCAAATTTAATTAATAGATCATATCCACCCAAATTCCCCACACCCAGAAGAGGCTGCCAACTGCACCCCTGTATGGTTTGTTGTTCTGGCTTTGCCTCCTCCCATTCAGCACTCACCAGGTGCCAAGTGTGACTTGGAGCATTCAGTAACGGCCACAAAGAGGCAGCAGAATTAGTCCTCGGAGGCTGCCTCCTGCATCTCTGAGAACCGCTGTTCCGATCTTACTCCAGTTGAAGGAGATACTTCTTTTGAGTTGCAAATAAACACAGGTCCTTGGCTCTGCCGAAAGCAGGCAGCCATTATATTTTAAAAGTTAGAACTTTTTGGGTGTCTGAGTGAAGCCTGTCTGCAACTGCAATTAAATAGCAGAAGTGTACTCTCTGCTATTTAAAAGTTTGGCAAAGACTCGGTCATGGCTTGATCAGCCTGGGATGGGATCCAGTACCATGTCTGAGATGTGCGGTATCCACTGTGCGGTATTACTGATCTAAGCAGCTTCTTTCAGCATGGACCAGCCCTTCCCCAGCTGTTACCTTCCAGATGTTTTGGACTACAACTTCCATGCTGGGGGCTGATGGGAGTTGTAGTCCAAAACATTTGGAAGGTATCTGCTTGGAGAAGTCTGCTGTTACTGGTAGAAATAATTTCAGCAAGAATTAGCACTTATTAGTATCTAACAAAGGGACGCAGGTGGCGCTGTGGGTTAAAGCCTCAGCGCCTAGGACTTGCCGATCGAAAGGTCGGCGGTTCGAATCCCTGCGGCGGGGTGCGCTCCCGCTGCTCGGTCCCAGCGCCTGCCAACCTAGCAGTTCGAAAGCACCTCCGGGTGCAAGTAGATAAATAGGGACCGCTTACCAGCGGGAAGGTAAACGGCGTTTCCGTGTGCGGCTCTGGCTCGCCAGATGCAGCTTTGTCACGCTGGCCACGTGACCCGGAAGTGTCTCCGGACAGCGCTGGCCCCCGGCCTCTTGAGTGAGATGGGCGCACAACCCCAGAGTCTGTCAAGACTGGCCCGTACGGGCAGGGGTACCTTTACCTTTACCTTTAGTATCTAACAAATTGTGTTGCCCCTTGCTGTGAGCCTTCATTGTGGGCTGAATATTATAATTATGTCAGTTGTCTGTGGCAAATAAATAAATAACCATAATCAGATATAATCAGATGCAGCAGAAAGGCCCTGCTGGATAAGGGCAAAGGGACCCCATCCTGTTCTCACAGTGTGGACAACCAGACACTCCAAAGGAGAAGCCTGTGAGCAGGACTTGAGGGCAACAGCTTGTGAAGCCCAGCCACTGGCATTCATAAGCAGTGGAGGGAGAACATTGCCATGGCAGCCAGTAGCTGCTGGTTGCCTTATCCTCCATGAAGTGAGCTGGCCCCCTAGAATTCCTGCCTTGCAGGGGGTTGGACTGGATGACCCTTTGGGTCCCTTCCAACTCTACAATTCTATGATTACATGCTGTGCAAGTAACCCCGCTTCTGTCTTGGTGCCTGGCAGGAAGAAAAGGGCAGTGCTCAGTTGGAGATTGCGCCAATAAGTTCCTTTCTCCCAGCTCCAGTGGAGCCCTTCTGTCTGTCATGTCTGCAGTTTCATTCTTCCTCTCTCTTCTTTGTGAGAAAAGGGGGGGGGGTGCTTGCAGAGAGAGGAGCTAAGGAGCGGACCGCAGTGACAGGCCTCCTGTTCATTTGCAGTTACTCTGAAGAGGGGATTTTCCTCTGGGCGTTCAGTTGAGGTGAGGGAAGCAGTTCCTGCTGGGATTCCCTTTCCTGCTCCCCCCCCCACTGCCGCCACCACCACTTTTCCTTTGTATCTGGTCTCCCAAGAGGGCATCCTGCCTGAGGCACTTGAGCACTTCCTTGCTGCTGCTTCCCTTCCAAAGGCTGTCAGAGAGGGCAAGTTGAAAGGAGTCCAAGAGCTGCACATGCAGCCTTCCTCAGCTTGCAGCTGCTGGGCAGCCACCCGTGCAGCGTGGTTTGGAGTGGGACCAGGAGCAGTGACTGCTGATCAAGCCAGCTGGGGAATACTGTGTGGTTGTTTTCTAAAATAGCTCTTCACCTAGAACCCAAACATCGAAAAACCACTTGTTCAAAAAACAAACACAGCTGCAACTTTGACACGAGAGGAAGGCACAGTCTCATATCTGTTTAGCACAGGGCTGGATGTGGCCCTCCAGGAATCTCTCTCTGGCCCTTGGGATTCTCTGTAGGCCAGACTTTGCTTTGCACCCTCCTTGAGTGCTTTTGCAGCCATAAAGGTGTCCCCTCTAGTTTTTGTCTGCATTCAGGTAGTCTCCTCACATCTCTCTCCCTGTCTCCCCCAGCTCCCCAATTTATTCTCCCCCCCCCCCATGTGCATGCACACACTAGCACAGGCAGGCCCCACAGCTCTTGCACAGAACAGGCTGTGGCTGCAAAATGTTACATATTTGGTTGTGATCCAGGTTTTCAGCGAGCGCTTTGAAGGGAGAGGAGGGGGCTGGGAGGTTGAGATGCAGCAAGGCTGCAAACAGCCATAGGGTGGGAGGGTCGCAAGAAGCCTCTCCTCCACACAGTCCTGCTAAAGTGTGTGGGGATTTAAACCCAAGTCTCCCAGGTCCTAGTCCAATACTCTAACCACTACACCACCACTGGCCTTCTGTTCCATTTCAGTTTTCTGTGAATCTCACGGGTGGGGGGATCCCATTCTCTTCCACATGCCTGGGGGGTAAACCTGGATGCACATCTTTTGGGGCTGCATTCTTGGGCAAGTCATGTGACTTGCACGAGAGCATGGTGCCCCAAAACACGTATCTTTCAGGGCCATGCTCTTGTGGGAGCCAAAACAGGACATCCCAGGAGCCAACTGGAAGCCAGGGTGTCTTCTGTAATTTCTAGGATGTTTTGTTTAAAATGGGCCAGTTGAGGGGTATGAGATCCTCAGGTCCAAATGCCACCTTCCAGACCTCTCTGTCAGAATTCCACCCAGAATTCTACACACCTCACCAGCCCTACTTCACTGCCTCCCACCTAGTCTTTGCCTGGCTGGAATATGTCCCTGAATTCTGACGATGCTTCTTGCTTGGCCTGGAAGGAGGAGAGGAAGAGCTCTCTCTCTCTCTCTCTCTCTCTCTCTCTCTCTCTCTGTAGGTGTGTGTAGAAACTAACTACTACACAAGGGTAGAATTAACAGTAATTGCTCCAACCGCTTCTGTGTCTGCCTCCACCTGCCTCTGGCATGTGGCCCTCAGAATGTTGCCCAGAAGAGAGTGCGGCTCTCTGGCTGAGAAAGGATTCCCAATCCTTGGCTTTATCTCTCGCCCTCTCTCCTAAAAGGGTGCCTGGAGCATTCCCCAGGTGGGTATTTCCACGAGGAATGGCCACTCAGGATGCAGTTGCCAGCTTCCCAGCTGCCCCTCAGAGCAGCTGTCATGTGGCAAGAGCCTTTGACTGTGGTCACCCAGCAAGATGAGCAACATTTGGCAGGGAGGGTGGCCCAAGTCCTGCTTGCCTTGTGGGCAAACCAGTTGTGGCCACTCCTTGGTGCAAATTGCACACAGGTGTCTTCAAAAGTTCACAGTCTTCTATTATAACGCTGTGTGTGCGAATCGGTTTATCCTGAAGGAGGAGTGAAGGCCGAAACAGGCGGAAAATCAAGTGAATGGCAGAAGGTAGGGACTCCCCCCCCCCCCGCGCCTTTTCTTCAGAAGCAGAATTTCACACTGAATATGGTATGGATTGCAAAGCGTGCTGTGGGGTCCTGAGACCCGTGGCTTTAATTTACAGCAGAAGAACTGCTGGAGAAGTTCGGAAGAACAGGCAGAGCATTCATGCCAAATTCCATTAATTCTTTGTGCTTTTGTGACTGCCCTGCAGCTGAAGAAGAACGATGGAGAGCCAAAAGTATGGCGGGCAGCCTCACTTTTTATCTTGCAACACAGAATCTCCCATTTAAATTGAACCTCTGAATTTTTCATTAGGAGGGAAGCTGCCCTGCCCTCATTCTTCTTACAGCAGGATTTTGTCAGTACGGAAAGTTATTTGGCTAAGGAGAGGAGTTAAGTTGTCTTCAAGCTGGGTACGGGTGTGCGGGAGGTTCCTTGACATACGTTTTCTTTTATAAAGAGATTTTCAAGGTGGGTAAGGGAGGAAATGCAGTTGGAAACGGGATGGTGGGAGTTGCAGACCAGAATATCTGGCGGGCAGCAGGGTGGGGAAGGCTGCATTCATGGGCTCCTCCTTCAGCGATGGGCACTTCACTTTATTTCATTTGTTGGATTTGTCTTCTGCTGTTCAACCTCAAGGCAGTATATAATATAAAGGCACAAAATAGTACCAAAAAAATTCCACAAAGCCAGCAATCTCAAACAAATACCAGAAAGCAAAATACTGAATTATCAAATTGCTCTCTGTTAGATGAAGGAGAGCAAGGGGAAATCTGACAGAGACAGGCTTGTTGTGCTTCAGCACTAAGAGATGAGGAGAAGCTGTATTTGCCCCAAATTCCTGAGGGTTCTGGGTACTGGCATGTCTGCGGAAGCTGATCCCCTCTGGTTTTGTAACAGAGGATTGCTGGGTTGATCCTCTTGTAATGGATGTCATTGATCCTACAGATTTGCCCATTCCTGGTGCCTGTCCAGCTCCTCCATGTAACTCTGCCTGGGATCACACAGCAGAGAGCAATTTGATAGTTTGATGCCCCATGCAAGCAGACAGTTCCTCTGACCACCTCTCCACTGGGACAGTTCTATTTTCTCTGGAAATTGCAGCACTTATAGCCCCAAACCCTAGAAGCGAATCAAAAGAGAATTGCGGGGAGGAATGAGTGGGGGACCAGGGATGGGCAAACTTGTCCATTTTGGTTCTCTCTGTTTCCTAATATTAAGCCCAGTTCTCCACATTTCTGCAGCAGTTTGCTTGTTTTTTAAATCATGAAAATTCACCACCCTTTTAGTGCTACTTTAGCCTAATAAACACATATTTGTAAGCAGTCTTTCCCTAATATAATGCATTTTTGTATGCTATTTTCACTGATATGTGTGTTTTCATGCACATCTCCCCTAACGCTTGCATTGCAATATTATTAGACATTTGAATTTCCAAGGATAGTTGCATTTCCGTTCAAATTAGGTGGTTCCTAGTTTAAATGCGGGACGCAGGTGGCGCTGTAGGTTAAAGCCTCAGCGCCTAGGACTTGCCGATCGAAAGGTCGGCGGTTCGAATCCCTGCGGCGGGGTGCGCTCCCGCTGCTCGGTCCCAGCGCCTGCCAACCTAGCAGTTTGAAAGCACCTCCGGGTGCAAGTAGATAAATAGGGACCGCTTACCAGCGGGAAGGTAAACGGCGTTTCCGTGTGCGGCTCTGGCTCGCCAGAGCAGCGATGTCACGCTGGCCACGTGACCCGGAAGTGTCTCCGGACAGCGCTGGCCCCTGGCCTCTTAAGTGAGATGGGCGCACAACCCCAGAGTCTGTCAAGACTGGCCCGTACGGGCAGGGGTACCTTTACCTTTACCTTTAGTTTAAATGCAAGCACGGTCAGATTCCTCCTCCCACCCTCATGGGCATCCTGGCCGGCCCCTGGGGCTTCCTGGGGCTTTACCTGCTGTTTCCAGAGTATTACATCACGGGAGGACAGCTCATAGTGACAGGAACATTCCCCTTGCTTATCTAATCCCCTGGGGAGCACTCAGTTCTCTCTCTGACCAAGCAGAGACTTCTTTTTATAATGTCCTATTGTTCTCTTTAGCACAGCCCGTTGAAGTAAGGGGCTGGCTGGTGTGCCTTCTAAATATACCCCAAGGCCTGCTTGGAACAGCCTGCTTAGGGTGGAGATAAGGCTGTTTGTTCTGCGTCCGTTCCAGGATGTGTGGCTGCAGAAAATAAAGAAATGGCCAAGGAGGAAGCCAAGCCTGACCTTCTGAGATAAGACTGCTCCCGCCACAAGTGTGTGCCTGCGCTTCTGCTGCCAGGGTGCATTTTGACACACATTGGTCTGGATGCTGTTTGGTTTCTAAGAACAGGAAAGCTTCTAGAAACCACAGCTAACCGGCTGGCACAAGATACGATGTCCTCTATGACAGCTGGCAATGGTCTAGCTTGCGTGGTATGGCCCCAGAGGAGAGTGGCACTGGAGCCAATCTGCTGGCTGCCAGAAGGAGCCTGTTCCAAGAGCTTGGGTATACACAATTTTCATATACAGTGGTACCTCTGGTTATGTACTTGATTCGTTCTGGAGGTCTGCTCTTAACCTGAAACTGTTCTTAACCTGAAGCACCACTTTAGCTAATGGGGCTCCTGCTGCCACTGCGCTGCTGGAGCACGATTTCTGTTCTCATCCTGAAGCAAAGTTCTTAACCCGAGGTACTATTTCTGGGTTAGCGGAGTCTGTAACCTGCAGTGTGTGTAACCCGAGGTACCACTGTACATGCAGAACACTTGGAACCGGACCCCTGTGTAAGATGTGGCCATATTATGCTTCCTCCTGCTGTCCTACCAGGAGCAGTGAGCATGTTTTGACTCTCTTTCTGTGGCTTTGTCCCATTGATGCAGGAGGTTAACTACTTCCCTGCCTTGGTGACCACAAGGATGGAGCCTTCCTCTCCCTGCCCATCTCAGGCCAGAGTTCTCTTCCACACACACCCTGCCCCTGTGGGTTGTTTCTTGTGGTTCTCACCCATTGCGCCTTGCCCACAGACTCCCTCCTGAGCATGGTTGGCCCAGGACACTTGGCTACCTGAAGGGGAGCCACGAGGAAGACCACCCACTCAGCTCAGGCTGGTGCTTTGAATGGCCTTGCTTGGTTCCTCCCCTTGTTTCCTGCTGCATCTCAGAACCAGCTGTCTTGGAAGCCTGGCTTGGTTTTTGCACCCATCATGGATACACATTGCCTCCCACAGCCCTCCCCAACTTGATGACATTCAGATACTGTTGGACTATGGATCCAATCAGTGCTGGCTGTGGCTGGTGGGAGTTGTAGTCCACAACCTCTGGAGGGCATCAGATTTGGGAAGGCAAGCATACTTCAGCAGGGCAACTATAAAAGAAAGAAAAAAGTTGTTACAGGAATGATAGACCCTGCATGAAATTATGACACTTGAAAAGAGTCTAATTGAGTTTGGCTGGCAGGCAGTGCCCTGATTGCAGAGATCGACTCAAGTCCTCTTTTATGACGACTAAACTGCAAGGACTAGTTTGTGCAGAAAAGTCCTCTTATCTGCCGAACTCTTGCCTCTTCTCCCCACCCACCTCTTTTCTCTCTTCATTTGACATTTCTGTCTCTGAATTTATGCTTTTCTGCTGGGTGAGGAGGAGCTGTTTGCTCCAGTTTCAACAGGAGTTGCTGGCTTGGGCCTTATTTGGAAGGCCAGGAATGCAGAAGGGATTAACACTGAGTCTTTGCACCATGAGCTCAGCTAGGTAGGTGCAAGCAGAGTGAATGCAAGGCTGGTTGGAGATAGGCAGAGGCAGAGGGTGGGGGAGAAGAGAAGCTTCTTAGCCAGAACTTCACTTACCTGCACTAATGAGCGTCATCCACCCCAACCTGCTTCTCTTTTTCACCATGTTGAAGGAGAAGTAAAACTGGGTACTCCGCACACCACCTGAACTCCTGTAGGATGCACAGCCCAAAAGATTATTTTCCAGCTCTTCTGGGGCTTGAGCTTTTGGGTGTCTCCCCAGATTCTTAACCATTTTCTCTCATTGCTCATACATTCCACCTTCCATTGAAGTAGACCCTCAGTTGTTCTTCTGGAAAGGACTATGCCGACTTCTGAAACATTGTGGGATGGGCAACCGGTGGCCTTCCTGGTGTTGCTGGACTCCCAGCAGCCTTCATGACCAGTGATCAAGGATGACAGGAGTTGGTAGGCCTTCTGGAGGGCCTCAGGATCCTCATCTCTGCTGAACTTGGTGCAGGGCCAGTATCACTACTGCCGGTGTTGTGGTCATGTGGCTTGCTCTCAGCCACCGATTTTACCTTGCTGGGGTGTAAATAGGAGCAGAAGAAGCTGCTTCCTCCAGAGTTGTACAGAGCATTGGCCTGTCTGCAAGAGAGGGGTGCTTTGTTTCACAGAGCTGTGGCTTTCTACTACTTCTTCTTCTGAAAGCTGAGTAATGCAGTCCTGCATGCTGACTCCTGGGGAGAGTCACCGCTACATTGGCAAAAGCACTCAAGCTGCTGATGCCATTTCTTGCATGAAGCTCTTCCTTCCCATGGAGATTCACTAGAGTTCAGGGGTGCCAACTTGAATGAAATATTGCGGGGGCCCGGGTAAGCCTCGCCCTGCATAATTGATTACATGATACAGGGCACACACCATTTGAATGGGAATGCCGATCAACTTTGTGGGGGCCGAGCCCCCTCAGATATTTTATTGCGGGGGCCAAAGTCCCCATGGCCCCTGGTGGTTGGCTCCTATGCTAGAGTTCAAACCTTTCTCTCTTCAGGAAGCTCTGAGAGAAGACCTTCTCTTTAGTCCTAGCTAGGAGTAGTTGCCCCACTTGAATATAAGAAATCTGATTTATGCTTAGTCAGTCTTTTGGTCCATCTGACTCAATGTTGTCTATACCAGGGGTGGGAAACCTGTGGTTCTCCAAGCATTCTGGGGCTCCCAACTCCCACCTGCCCCAGCCAGCATGGCCAGTGGTTAGCGATGATGGAGGTTGTGGTCCAGGAGCATCAGGAGGACCATAGGTTTCCCATCCCTGGTCCAGAAGAACATTGTTTTTTGGCCTGTTTCTTCAGCCGTGCTCCCTTGGTTTCTATTTCAGGTCACTTACAGGAAAAAGGGCTGAGATAGCTGTCAAGGGGTACATGCCAAAATTCTGTGTCCAGAGTTTGCAATTCCAGGACTTACCTTAGAACAAGAAGTTCGTAAACATTCTCCTCTGGAGTCGCCCAATCGCCTGCTGATAACAAGATCTCTTCTCCTGAGATAGGAGAAGAGAATCACTTGCAAGGAGAGCAGCAGTGGGGCAGGCATCCAGCCCTCCTCATGTGTTTGCAGTATTGGCACACATCCTGCAACTGTGAGGGATCACTTAAGTGGCCTTCTTGTATGTGCATTTTGAGCAATTTAGGGGGGGGGCACATGTAGTAATGTATGTAGCAATTATGCCTGGTTGTTTTAAATCATCACTCAGTGCTTAATGCCACAGATGTGCCTACAGGGTCCCCTGGATTAAATTGTCGCAGTTTTGGTTAATTCTTCTTGATTTTTATTTATATTATTTTGTTATGCTCAGTTAATTAGTTAACTAATTAAACAGAATCTGTGTACGACTGAATGGTGAAAAACCTCTAAGCAGTTTATATAAAATGAAATATACATTAAAATTATCAATAAAAGTTAATGGCAAGTTAATCTCCCCCCAAGAAATATCAGTGATGATGATGATATAATATAATTTTATTATTTATACCCACCACTCTGGGCAACTTACAGCATATCTAAAAACATAATAAAAACATCAAGCCTTAAAAACTTCCCTCAACAGGGCTGCCTTCAGATGTCTTCTAAAAGTTAGATAGTTGTTTCTTTCCTTGACATCTGATGAGAGGGCATTCCACAAGGAGGGCGCCACTACCAAGAAGGCTCTCCACCTGGTTCTCTGTAACTTCACTTCTCACAGTGAGGGAACCAGCAGAAGACCCTTGGAGGAGAACCTCAGTGTCTGGGCTGAACGATGGGGGTGGAGACGCTCCTTCAGGTATACTGGGCCGAGGCCATTTAGGGCTTTAAAGGCCAGCACCAAATAAAATCAAAAGTTTAAAAATATTCATTATAAAATAATACATGAAAATATATGCCAACTTTACTTATCTCTAGGTGTGCTTGCCTAAACCAAAATAGTTTTTAGTCAGGGTGAAAGCTGCACAGCCTTTTCCACCCCATTTGTCGCCTGCAAAAGTCTAATTTGTTTGCCCCCTCTTTAGTGCTGATGGGGAAACCCCAGTTTCTTTTTGATGTGGTTTTCACTTGTTGAAATCTGACTCTTGAGATCATTACATTGCTGGAAAGCCCTGAGAGGGGACTCCTGTTCTTCCTCAGCACCCTTCTTCCTTCCAGCCTTTGGGTTTTGTGATCCATCATGGGGCATTTAGCATGTGCCCCAAATTCAAATGGCAAGTGAGCCCATGTGATTTAGCAGTGCTCTAGAAAGCCGTGGGAAAGTAGTGGGGGAAATGGGGAAACCAGCCTCGTGACTGAAGCGTTATCGCCTGCAACCCATTTGTGGGCACCTTTTTGACAGGGCAGCACTTGCAAGTGAGAAGAAGGATTTCCAAACAACAGCATGAAGAGAGGGCATGTGAGTTCTGACAGTTAAGCGAGTGGTTTCCCAACAGCAGCAAGAAGTGAGGGCACCTGACTTCTTGCTTGTGGAATCCTATGAACTTGAATGGATCCCCACTTGTTAAAATAAGTCGTTCCTGTTGGCTAATCTTTCCATACATAATTTTGTCAACGTATGCTCAGTATCTTTATTTCTTATTTATGGCACAGTGTTTCTAGAGTGAAACATAATCGAAAGAGCAGGGTCTCTGCCACACAGGTGCTACAGTCTGAGGTTTTGAGTGAGGAAGAGGCCAAGAAAGAGAGGTCAACAGACTCTGAGGTTATCAGTGGAAGAACACAGTTGCATAAGTGGATAGAAATCAAAGATGAACCCAAAAACCTCTAAAGAGGAGCGAAGGGAAGCAGACAGTTGGGTCCAAGCTGGTGATCCACACAAGTTTGCTATTTATGGCTCTGTGAGGAATTGAGGGGCCTGTGCTTACAAACTGATGCTTAAGCAGACATCAGGATAGACAGGATGCAGTACCGAGGGAGGCAGGGATGAGACTGTGAAATCCCGCTACAGTCAAACCTTGGTTGTCAAACATAATCTGTTCTGGAAGCCTGTTCGGCTTCCAAAATGTTCGACAACCGAGGTTCGGCTTCCAATTGATTGCAGGAGCTTCCTGCACTGAAGCAGAAGCTGCATCGTACGTTCGGTTTCCAAAAAATGTTCAAAAATCAGAGCATTTACTTCCGGGTTATCAGTGTTTGGGAGCCTAAACGTTCCAAAACGGAGGTGTATTTCGGGTTGTTGGGTTCTTAATGTCTTAAGTAGAGAAGAAAGTGCTGTTGACTTTTCAGAAAGCCATGTGCACACCTAATAACTGGCAAGTTGAGGAAACTTCTATTTTAGTCTTGATCAGAGAAAGTGAAGAGCCCAACCAAGAAGCTGGCAAGTGATATGGGTTTGCATTAACCATGGTTTCCATTGGTGCACGTGTGACATGAGATTAATTTTGCAAAGGGAGCTGGGTTCACTTCGGGGACGGGAGGGAGCGCACATCTCCATGACTGACTCCCAGTTTGCTGATGCGCTTGGCAAGGTGCCAGCATTGCACCTCCACTGGTCCCACAAATGAACTACATCTGGGTGGGAACAGTGCTCCAGGATGATTAGAAGATATACAATGAGCTTCTGATATGTTGCATGAGTGAACAGTTAAAAGACCAAGTTTTGCTTAGCAAAAAAGTGATGGTGCATTCTGAGTCGCTAATGTCTAAAGTTTCACTGACATGCTTTCATATCAAATGATTTGCATTGGGAAATTCCTGTTGCCAACATTGCAGCAGCAATAAAATTTCCCACACCCACAAATACTCTATTTTTATGTGCCAATCAAAGTGAGAATGTCTTCTGAAATTTATGAAAAATGTGAAGTTTCATTCTGATACTGGGGTAGGGAAAGCAAGCAAGAGGCTGCATTCATTACTAACATCTAGCCAATTTCTATACAGGCTCTATCACCTTGTGAAACAATGTTATGTATGATCTGCTTTTAGTTTTGCCCACAAACACCATTTTGAAGGTAGCTGTATTGAACAATGCCCCTGTTTCTCATCAAGTCAGTATTGCAAGGAGTTTATTATTCTGACGAAGTTATCTTGGCCTTAATGAATGAGAAAGCAATCCAGCCAGATTGCTTTATGATGTGCAGGGGGTTGGACTTAATGGCCCTTGGGGGACGTTTTCAACTCCATAATTCTATGATTCCCTACCAGGGATCTCAAGAAATCAAAGCTGTTGCAGTCCAGCAGACACAGATAATACAGAGAGGGATTCTTGTGGCTTCATCCTCCATCTCTAAAGCATCCTTCTTCTGAATATCTGTCAAGAAATTATGAAAGCTTTTCTCCCGGTTGTTGACAATTACATGCAGAATAATCCTTATGGAATGGTTTCATCAACTCCTTAGCGAGCATATTTGCACATGACGTACTTATTGATGCACGGACACAGTGTGAGATGGTCACACATCCAAGATATGTGATGAATAAATAGAAAGAATCGAGTGGATCCAAACTCTTGCACCAATTTAAATTCCCATGCTAGCACCAGGGGGGCCAAAGACTGGGTGAAATGGAAGGTTAGAGAACAGAGGACATCACACACCTCATGCAAACATTCGTCCGCACTGTTCCAAACCTGTGCTGGAAATCTAGTATTGACCAAGTCTAGTACTACTGAATGCAGTTGTTTGTTTATTTCAGGGAATGTGTGTTTTCCCCAAGTGTCAAATTGAAACATCACGTTTCCCATCAAACTGGGTACACATTTTTGCTTTAGTTATCTTCTGTGACATAATCTGTAAACCTTGGGATGGCTCAACCGTTGGTTACATAACATTTCCCAGACCTGCACACCCCCTTTGGTTGATTCCCACAGGAAACTGGAAGCTTTCCAGCAAGGAGCTGAATCTTAATCTCAGATGATGGTGGATTTGGTTTGGATTTGCATTTTAATGTGAATCTAATTTGCACTTCCTGAAACAATTCAGAAACCAAAACACTGCAATGTTTCATATTTACACTTCTTTGAATTTTGTGGCGCAGGCCTCCAGCCAAAAGTGTGTACAAGAATGCATGTATTGATGCATTATATTAGGCAAAACTGTATATAAAAATCAATTTTAGGAGAAATGTGATGTAAGATGCTGACAAACTTTTGTGAAGACTTATTTTTTATAACAGCAACAACAACATATTTATTCCCCACCCATCTGGCTGGGTTTCCCCAGCCACTCTGGGCGGCTCCCAATAGAATATTAAAAACACGATAAATACATCAAACATTAAAAACTTCCCTAAACAGAGCTGCCTTCAGATGTTTTCTAAAAGTCAGGTAGTTGTTTATTTCATTGACATCTGTTGGGAGGGCGTTCCACAGGGCGGGTGCCACTACCGAGAAGGCCCTCTGCCTGGTTTCCTGTAACCTCACTTTTCGCAGAAGGCCCTCGGCGCTGGACCTCAGTGTCCGGGCTGAATGATGGGGGTGGTGACACTTCTTCAGGTATACCGGGCCAAGGCTGTTTAGGGCTTTAAAAAGCACAAACTGCTGCAGAAATGTAGAGAGCTGAATTTGAGGTTGGAAACATAAGCAACTGCACGAAAGCTGGTTTGACAGATCTGTCCATCTTAACTCTCAGCATGTTAACCACTGCTGTATATTTGCACCCCAGGAAGCCGTAGAGTCTTTGATCACACCTGTCTGCATTGCAAACGGGGTCAGGGTGGAGATTGTGGGGCCAGAATAGGAGGGGGAGGCAGCCCCAAGGAAGAGTGTACAAATCTCGTTCCCATTGCACTGATGTTGTCATTCCATGCACAGTCTGTATGGTTGACTCAGACTGGAACCAGACAGATTTCTATTTATTTATAAAAGCTGCCTACAGCTTCCGTAAACTTACTGCTGGTGTCTGGTGGGGCTAATGGAAGGATGCCCTTTGACAGTGGGTGGGGAATTGAAATGTGGGCTCCTGGTTCCAAGTTATTCCAAGACTGGGCATGGTTGACATGTTATGAAAGAAGCTGAAGTGTGTTTTTGGAAGGGAAAAACTCACCTCTTGGATGCATCCCTCAACCTGAGGTTCTCAGCATGAGGACTACCCTGATGGAGCAGAGTTGAGGAGCCTCCAGCCCTATGAACTGAAGGGAGCCCCTGGGAGCAGTATGGGACTGTGCCAGAATTTCCAACCTGGTGATTTCCAGATGTTTTGAACTACAGCTCCCAGTAACCCCCACCCAGCACAGCTGTGCTAGCTGAGGCTGACAGGAATTGTAGTCCAAAACATCTGGAGGGAACTGGGTTGGGGAAGGCTAAACTATACTGAGAGCGTAATTCTTTATATGCCTCCTCAGAAGCAAAGTTCTGCTGAAGTTCAGTGAGAGGAAAGTTGGTGTACTTGAGGAAAAGCCCTGTGGAACTCAGTGGACCCCATTTCTGTGGTGACATGTTTAGGATTTCAGGGTCAATTCATAAAATTAACCCTCTGCATGCGTTAAACACGCATCTATATTATAGTGCCACACACCCCTGCTTCCATGGAAAGGTTAAGCACCCAATGTCGGTGGGGATTGAAAGCACTTAACTGCATATTGTGCCAATGAAGCTACCAAGAGCATCATTTTAAAAGGGTGTAGGTAATTCCAGAACCCAGAACTCTTTACAATGTTCCCTTCCCTTTGCAGACTCGGGGCAATGAGTTTTTAACTTCCATGATTGCTGGCACTCCCAGCTGGGCTGAGGAAGACAAGAGTGTTCATGGGGCCGCATGGAGAAGCTTGAGGGGAGCCCTCTGTCGTTGTAAGACCTTGACTGTGAAATAAGCTCTTCAGAATCGCTCAGAATGCTGTTCTTCTTGTTGCCTCTCCTCTTCCAGTCCCAAGGTAATACACACGTCTTGTTACCACTATTCATGGAACAATCAGGCCTCACCCCCTGTCTTCACAGTGAAATGGTTCCCTGCATTTACCATCTTGTGTCAGGGTTCCTCCTGGGATTCTGAGGCTTCTTCCAATGCTGCTATTTTGGAGGTGGGGGGTTCAATCGCATCCCAGCAAATTCAGGTTGTGTCAGTTAAAAATAGATATGGGACTGGTGCAACAAACTTGCTCCCTCCACCAAATCAGGTGTGGTTTTTTGTGATCAGGAAATGCACTGGAAAGTGCTTAATGCAACATCATACAACCTCTGCTTTAATAAAAAATCAGAAGGAATGCTGAAAAAAATATCTGACATTTTCTAACCTCCCCACAAACTTGGTGCAAAGAAATCAGGATGAAGGCTCGATAAACAGGTCGTCCAGAAGTATCCTAAATTGCTAATGCAGAAAGTCCTCTCCAGAGTGCTGCTGGTTGATGTAACTGTGTAGCTGAGGGCTCATCCAGACTTCTTTTTCCTGCTGTGTTTCTAGGCACAGTTCTGTGCTTTAAAGTGCCATGTCCAAGTGTCCCCCACCCCACCCCTGGTGCTTTCCCCATAAAAACTCACTCTTTACTGATGAATCTGAGCAAACGGCATTCCACAGAAAACCCAAATTGCCGTTTGTTCCAATTCAGCGTCAAAGAGTGGCTTTTGTGGAGCAACAACAAAACACTTGGACTTGGGGCTTTAAATCATGGACCTATACCTAGAAAGTGCTGGGGAGAAGCTAACTGTAGATGAGCCCTAAGAATCCCTTGTAGGGCTGGTCGATATCTGGCTTTCAGCATCGTCATATGTCACTGGCTAAACATCACAATATACTGATATATCATGATGTCTGGAATAAGGATGTAGACGCATTGACTGGCCTCACAGTCTTTCCCACATTGTAATTTTTGCATAGCATACACACACATCATGATTCATGATAAGCTACCAGGTCAAAAATTATGAAACTGATATCATGATACGGACTTCAAACTGGTTTTGGATGATATACCGATATATTGTCCAGCCCTAATCCCTTCCACATTCCTATATAACCTAAGACTTCTGTTTTAATAATACAGTCAGTGCAAATACTTCTGGGTGTTTCTCTCATGTCCTGATACAATGCCTTGTGTTGTTTTGGGGGTGTCTGTGATGCAGGTATTTGTGGGATCAGCAGCGATGAAGGAGACTTCCAGTTTTGTGCAACCAGGAATCAAACAAAGAAAAGCAATATCAGCTATGAAATCCAGAGCGACGGCATCAGCATTATAAACAGTGCAGAGAAACTGATCCTAAGGGCACCTTTCACTCCAGAAATTAAGTGTGGACATTTTACAGGATCCAAGGAGTGTCCTCTGCCGCAACAATTGGGGCCTTATCGCATCTGTTTGCACTGGTTTCGGCATGACAGACTTTTGAAGATCACCTATGGGAAGTCCCAAACAAATTTCAACCTGACTAGCCAGGCATATACCTTGTACTGTCCCATTACAACTGAAAATTCTTCTCAATATGGCCCAAATGTGCTTTATAGGGTCTCCTATGCCTTTAATAGGGGTGTCCACAACACATCCCTTCCGGACATGTCTGCATATCATTTCTACTTCACAGGTAAGCTTGCTTCTTTTTAGAAGATGTAATTGTGGAACCCAAAGGTCCAGCGGTCCCAGGCCCATTCTTGCATGGCAGCACCCCCTCCCCAGAAAACCAACTTTGCAGCCCAGAGCACAGTGGGCCACAAACTGGTGTGCAGCTGAAAATTTCTTGGTGTCTCCAGACTGTCAATATTCTCTGGGAGGGATTCCAAGTATTGGAACTTCAGGTTTGCACAGTTAAAATGGATTATCCCTAGTGTAACAAGCCACTTAAAAAAACAACAACAATTTTTTGTTGTTTGGAAAGTAATTCATTGAAAAGTGAGGAATGAAGGGGTGATTAACTGGGAAACTTCTAAACAGCCTTACAAGCAAATTGGGATGAATTCAGGATGAATGCTCATTGTCGTATAACTGCATCATGAACAAATAATAATAATAATAATAATTTATTTGTACCCCGCCCATCTGGCTGGGTTTCCCCAGCCACTCTGGGCAGCTTCCACAAAGACCAAAAATACACTAATATGTCATACATTAAAAACTTCCCTGAACAGGGCTGCCTTAAGATGTCTTCTGAAGGTCAGGTAGTTGTTTATCTCTTTGACATCTGATGGGAGGGAGAATGCTCAGTGAAGACCAGATATAGTCTCACTGTCACATAAGCTTTGTATAATCAAATTGGGGTGAATGCTGAATAAGCCAGCCATCTAGAGGAACCCACCAATAAGCAATCTGGGTTATATAGCCATATTTCATAGAGCCACCTGGTCACCAATTCCTCGCTTTGCCAAAGCCTTGGCTATAAGCTAGCCCATCCATGTCTGGAGAGCAGGAGGGCATGGAGACCTGAAAGATCTTGTATGGGGAATCATAGGTGGAAGTACTCATTTCCCCTAATTCAAATTCCTCCCCCGCCCCACTCCCTCTATCATCTCATGGTCCAGCGGCTTCTCCTCTGGGTATACCAGGCCTGTGCGTGGAATGAACGCTGAGGGCAGGTGGTGGGCTGTTGTATGCACCTAGAGGGGGGAGAGAGGAGGAAAGAGGTGGGTGCATGTGCAGGGACGTGCATTGAGCAGTCCTATGGCAGGAAGTGGAAGGGGAAGAAGGCAAACCAAATACGACAAAATGATGAGTTTGTTAACCAAGGAGAAGTGGCGGCGGAGGTTTGTCTTAAGACACACAATGATCAAAGCTGTCTAATGAGCTACTATAACCAAGGCTATATGCACTGCAAAAAGAAAATCAGCATGCCCTTTCCCCAAAGAAAATAACCATTCCCAATTATCCAGAGAAATCCAGCTAAAGTATGGATAATTTATTCTGTGGACAGAGAGCTGTGCAGGACATTGAGGCCCTGCCTCCCTTGACCACTGGAAACCTTCCTGGACCCCTTTGCCAGCTCCTGAGAGTTTGTGAGGCTCAGGTTATGTTTCTGGACATATGTTTACATATGAAAGCTGGGACCTTATTTTTAAAAAACTAAACCTGAGTTTATCTGGATGCAGAATCTGTGCCTTTTCTGCTGCTTTCACAGTGTGAGTAAGGAGTCCTGTAGCCTGGAATGTAGTCCCTAATGAGGCTGTTCCTTTTTTGCTTCCTTTTTTATGTTTGATTATGGGAAAGGTGATCAAGGAAAGATGCCTGTTCGAGTATGCGATATGGAAGGAAAAGTTAGGAGCGTAGAAGAAAAGCTGAAGACTCTGGAAAAAGGTGGGAAGCTTGGCAAGAGTGGCAGGAACGGCCTTCGGCCAAACCCATTTGAGTAAGTATTCATGAGCCAGTCAACATTCTCTGCTGGTGAACTATTTATTTAATAAATCTGTATGCCATCCTTTGTCAAAAAGCTCCAGGGCAGTTTACAGTGTCACAGCATAATAAACAACGTAACATACATACACCGCACAATAGCCATAAATTACAAAATAATATAAAACAACAGTGTCAGATTATTCGCTATGTCAACCCAGCAATAAACTTCACAGCTCAATCCCTGGGAAATGCAACAGTCTAGAAACCTGTTATCATCTACTCCTGTCAGGTGCAACTATAAAAAAATTCTGTGTGACTCTGTGAATCCCCGCTATGGCTTCTCTGTGGCAAAGTGGGGGTGGTGGGGGAACAATGTGTACAAGCCACAGGAAGTGTATGTGTGTGTCTGTGTCACTCTTCCCACACTTGAGGAGGCTTTGTATTGTCTGCATTTTTAAGCAAGCAGACCCTGATTCACACAGAGCAAAATGCCATTCTCCTTAGCTTTTGCACATCTCCAAATGTTGTGATACCAATGCTCATTTCTGAAAATTCACAAAATGTGTATTTTTAGGTTAAAATGCCTACACAAATACACATGTAGAAAAATGCAGTTCCAATACTTTCAAAAAATAATGTATTTTTCAAAAAATAATAAATATTGGATTGATGCACAAATGGGGGCTAACACACCAAACTCTGAACTAAGGCAACCAAAACTGACCTGGACAGGAAATAACCACCTGTCACTCCTGTTGCTCACTGTGGCTCCCTCCCCATGCCCAACATAGAAGATGTACACCTGGGAATTCCAGGTGCAGGGAAAGGCTAAGCAATCTCCACCTGCTGCTCCTCTTCAGGAATGGTCCCTCTTCTCCTTATGCCCAGCTGCTTTGCAGGGAGAATTGGTGAAGACTGGATTCCAATTTGTGTGTTTGCCACCGAATGCAGAGATCCACTTTGAGTGAATCCCATTCCCCAGCTCAGCACACTTTCCCAGCAGGTCACTGTAGCTGTGTCCCACCCTCCCCATGATCTTCATCAGATGCCCCTCACCCACTGTTCACACTGGAAGCACAGCTTTACCTTGGAGCTTTTCATCTGATACGCATAGCAAGTGCAAGGCCCCAGACTGTGATTTGTGCAATATGGAAAAGGGTTACTGCCCCCTACTCCCTGGCAGGATCTGGCTCAGTGAGCGACAGGTGTGATGTAGCAATATTACAACCAGACCTCAAAGTAGCACCTGCAAATATTGGAAATGTGCCAGCATTGCATAGGCAGTCTGCTCTCTACTGCTGCGTCATCTTGTTCAATATTGCTTATGTTTATGTTCACCTTCACTAATCTGGCGCTGTCCAAATGTTTGGGACTACAGCCCTCATCATCCCCGACCAGCTTGGTGATGGCTGGGTTTCCTGTATGGGTTTTTCCACCTATCTAAAGGAGCCAAAGACTGAACCTGGGGACCTTTTGCATACGCAGATCCTGACTATGCCCAGATACTCTGAATATTGTGGCTTGCCAACTATGAAACATATCAGTGACTCAATACAGTTCCATGCCGCCAATCGGGTACAGTCAATTCTGAAACAGTGTCGCATGCCATTATGCAAATATCGAAACCACACCTTACCAGCTTTCATTCACTGACACCAAATATTAGCTGAATATTAATCAAAATGCAAACATTCAGAAAAATAGCCTGTGATTATTTGACATCAGCCTTTGACAAGGCTTCTCGGGAGCAAATTTGTTTTCAACTCTAAAAGCAAAAGTCCACAATACCAAACAGACTTGAAGGCTAATAAATGACCAAGTTGTATCAGCTATTTTCCTTGGCACATATAGTTACCCAGGAAGTAGCTGTGTGGACCCTGGTATCTCCAGCCATACTCAGTTAACCTTTTCCCGACAGGTTGCTCCAGCGTTTGGAGTCAGAGTTGGGAGAAGCAGAATTCCAAGGGAAGAACAAGACTTTTGGGAAGGGAGCACTGCTACATGCAAGCATCTGGAATTTCCA
The DNA here is from genome assembly GCF_951804945.1 of Podarcis cretensis. NCBI lineage: Eukaryota > Metazoa > Chordata > Lepidosauria > Squamata > Lacertidae > Podarcis > Podarcis cretensis. The sequence continues at coordinate 37,945,783 of NC_137177.1, forward strand.
GTCCTTGAGTCATCAGAATATAACTTTTGGACCCAAGCTGGAGGTGAGTAAAGGGAGAAAGGGCCATTTTAAATTACCTGCCGTACAAATTATTGTTCCATCCTTACCAGGGCAAAGTGTTCATAAAAATGTCTATCTTAGTGAAAATAGCACATGCCAACATATTGCGGAAATTGCTTTGCAGTAAGTTCACATTAAGCAAAAATGCATACAAATGTGTACATCGGGATAAATTAGCACTAAAATTCTGATTAGTTTTCATTATTATTTTTTAAAATTGTAAATTGGAAGGTGGAGAACAGAACTTAAAGCTGGGAAAATGAGAAGCTGAGAGAAACCCAAATGGAACTGGACCACCCCATTTTCCTCTTCTACAAAGCATTTTATTTTCTTTTTGCAGGAGGACAAAGAGGCTCATGGCTTTGAAGTGATGCTGCCTAAAGCGGCCCTGGACAAAATTGTTCTTGCAAAACCCAAACTCGGGCGCAGGCCTGCTACACCGAGGGCAGTGCTGCTGGTGGTTTCAAGCTCCACCCTCTTTCAGGTAAGGATGTGCAGAGAGGCTGCGGGTACGTTCTCCAGGGAAACTCACCTATCAGGCACAGAGATGTGAAGCTCCTTCAGGGATGAGTTTCTGCAGCAAGAGCACCAGATGCTTCAGCACCATTTGGCAAAACAATCCCTGCCCAACTTATTGAGGTCTTTCGTGAACTAGATGGTGGCATCTTTAAACTATAGGGTTTCTTTTTGGGGTGGGGGGAATCAGTCTCTGTGATGCCCTGAATGCCTTCCAATTCTTTGGTTTTTGTGAGGGTAGACAGTATGGGAACAAGTCTGCCAAACCAGCCCCTTTCTCTAGGAAACTGTAAGACAATGGCCGTAGCTGACTGCTTAAGCATCATAATTAGCATAACCAATGAAGTCACCTTGTGCCAAAGGGCAAATGGGTGGGCCTTTCCCCTCAGCTGCCTGGTACTTAGAAACCAGGGGAGTTGTGCGAGAGCTGAGCAGCAAGAAAGCAGGCTGAGGAGCTGGACACAGACCCATGCTTGATTTGTGCTTGAATCCAAGGCAGTAACGAAGGGAGAAGCAAATTCTGTTAGGGTGTAAATATGCTTCCATTTTAGGCTCAGGCTGTATATATGTGTAAATAAACCATATATCCAGTGCTTTTTTTCAGAGGGTACTCAAGGGTACACAGTACTGGCACCTCTCTTTTTGTTGTTGTTAAAAAGTGTGGCCATTACTGTAACAACTTCATGGTGAGTACCGGCACCTATTTTTCTAGAAAAAAAAGCACTTCATATATCCTAAAGGCACTACAAATCTCAACCAACCCTCACTCAAAGGAAACCAAAACTGGGTAAGTGCCTGGAACCCCAGGAGTCTCTCACTGCTCAGAGATAGGGGTGGCGTGGAACACAATGAAATTTCATCCCCTTCTTGTTCTCTTATATCTCATCCTGGTCCTCCAGATTACTATTGCAAATTATCTGCTGGTGCGACAAGGAAAGCAGTTGCTGCTTTGAGATTCTGCATGATGCCCATGCTTATCTATGTGGGGCTTTTGTCTGCTTGGTTGGTTGTAAGTCGCTCTGGGTTGTCTTGGGCTTGATAAAATGACTAACAAATTTAATAAATAATAACAAATAATAATAATATGTTGAGAGGGAAGGATATTCTGGAGTATTTTTAAATGGCTGTTTATGCACTTGTGGCCAGGGAGAGGCAGAGAGCGATTTTTTTCACCAGGTATTATAGTATTCGCTGTATAATCCCCCTAGGGGGAATATAGACATTCTCCAGACAGTTTCTCTTTTTTGAACAGTAGGCTGAAAATCTGTTGCCTAATGGTTGATAGGGCTAAATATGTTGCATATAAGGTTTCTGTGACCTGATTTGCGCAACACAGTAAGCCAGTCTATGGCTTAGCAAGACCACACAAACCTGCAAGCTATCAGGGACAAGTTCACAGCCACTTTGTTGCTTTCTAGTCTTTTTTTACTGTTGCACTGCACTGAACTAATAGCATGTTGTCCAATTTGGGATTCTCCTTGCTAGCCAGGAGCTGTATCCAGAAACGTGTCCTGCTTGCCTTGAAGTCTCTAGGCCCCATCCCCAGCTGATTTCCCTTGGGTCTAGCTTGTATGCTCCTGGATGAAATATGGAGCACAGGAAGCTCCAGACTAGAAGGGAACAGACTGGTCCTGCCAATAAAGCATCACTTAACTGAAAACTGAGCAAATTAGCTTCCTCCTTTAGGGCATCAACTGAAACGTCTTCCAAGCCAGGGATAAATTCCACACTTGCAGAAACATCAGCTGCATTCCAACAAGCTCAGGTCGTGGCATGAAGTTCTTGGGTTCTGCTGCTGTTGGGAGAAAGAGACTCAAATTCTGCATGTGATGGTAGTGACTGTGTACAGGCAGGATCAGGTCCGCATGGAGAGAAGGTTGGGCAGAACCAGGTTTCATGAAGCAATACTGCCCCAAGAGGAGAGACATGCAGGTGGACTTTGGAATATCTTCGTATGCACAGACTACACAAATGGGCTGTAAAAATGAGGTGACTTGGGTGGTCTCAAATGCTCTGATCTTTATTTCCTGCAGGACCAAAATTCTTCTGACCAGATCCTGGGTGGGAAAGTGATTGGCCTCTCCATCTGGAACACTTCAGTCCATGGCCTGCTCAGAGAGGAACGGGTGGCACTCACTTTCTGGCACAACAGTCTTCCGGTAGGCCCTGAAAACCTTCATTCCACTCAGAAGATCACAGCATCTGCTGGTGTCCCTTCTGATGTGGCTAAATTCTCCCTAAAGCTGGGCTGTTTTCCAGTATGAATTTACAACTCAAGTTTTAGCATTGCATGTGGAACCTTCTGAAAATCTTGGCCTGGTCACTTTTTCAAAGAGAAAAACACCACCAAGTGACAACTTCCTGTGCTGAAATTATTCTATGGATGCTTGTTCTTGGAACCGAACCCCTATTTCCAATCTCCTCTCTACAGTCAGGATTCTGTGCCCACTAAGCATCCCGAGTCCTCACAGAGCTATTTTTACTCCTCACCCTAAATATTTCTTGCACTCTTGCAAAAACTGTGCTTCCTGCAATGTAGGGAGTTGGACTAGTTTGGTCCTTTCCAACTCTTTGATTCTGCAAAAACCTTCTGCACTTCTGTAACCTGCCAATTCCTCCCTCCTGTGCAAATTTTGCCATGTGCTTCCATAAGGTTGCACACAGAACTGAGGTTGCTATCACTAGGAACATAGGGGGCTGCCTTATACTGAGTTAGATCATTGATCTATTTAGTTCAGTGTTTCCTACACTGACTGGCAGCAGCTGTCTATGTTTTCAGGCAGGAGTCTCTCCCAACCCTACCTGGAGATGATGATAATGATGATAATGATGATGATGATGATGATGATGATGATGATGATGATATTATATAATTTCTACCCTGCCCATCTGGCTGGGTTTCCCCAGCCGCTCTGGGCAGCTCCCAACAATAAAAACACGATAAAATATCAAACATTAAAAACTTCCCATGGGGGACTGAAACTAAGACTTTCTGCATGCAAAGCAGATGCTCTTACTGCCTGTTTCCCCCATGTATATTGCTCCTGTCTTTCTATCTCTGCTTCACTGGGTGGAAGTATATTTAAGAGAATGTGTAGTTGTGAGGAAGCTGTAGGGACATCTCACTGAACAGCCATGTTTCCCTGTTTTTGGCTTTTAAATTAAATCACCTGTGTTAAATTCACCCTCTGATATTTGTCCTTTCAGTCGAACGTGACTCCCCAGTGTGTGTTCTGGGACACTGGCTCTGAAGGTAAGTTCCTACAGTAGCTGGGGTGGGTGAGATGTTTGGAAGGAATTCCCCTGAGCCCTCCTCCCACATTCCCTGTATTTGGTTGCTCCCTGAGAGCATGCGAAACCAGGTGTGCAAATCACACCCTCTCCCTGCAGTAGCCCACATTAAGGATGGACTATTTGGACCAGAGCGTTCCAAATTTCTGAGAGCTGAAGCAGACTTTTCTCTGTGTTAAAAATTGGAGGGGGCCTTTTTCCACCTGAAATGATGTACCTTGGCAGCATGTATGAATTATCACTGTCTGGATTCTGCATGAGTCACAGTTCTGGATGTACCTCTTGGTTGGAAACAGGTTGGGACAAAAGCAGTTCAAGTTTCAGAGGCCTGCCTGAATAAAAAAAAAAACTTTTTGGGAGACATCTAGGAGCAGGCAGGGACGATTCCTAAGAAGCCTCCACTGACACGAGTTCCACAGGACAGCAGTCCTGCCCACAAAACCCTCATTCCCTAGTAAAGGCCGACTGAATCTTACAGGTGCAGAGAACTTTCTGTCTGGATTAGCAGAACCCAACAGACCTCTCCCACACTGTATATGTTGTAGAACCATAGAACTGTAGAGTTGTAAACGACCCAAAGGATCCTCTAGCTCAACCCCTTGCAGTGTATGTCCTTGCTCACTTCCTTTACATGGGGGCACCGCCTGCAGTGAAGCTTCTCCTTTTCACCCCTAGCTGGCCACCCAGGCAAATGGAATTCGTCTGGCTGTGAAGCAGAACGAGGAGTGGACCGAACCATCTGCCGCTGTGACCATCTCACCTTTTTTGCTGTGCTAATGGTGAGTACTGGTGGCTCCCATGCCAGGTAGACCTGTGCAAAGATTTTCCTACCCCACCCCCCATTCTCTGCCCTTTTTAAACCATCTCCTTCCATCTTCAGGTGTCCTCCCCAGAAATCGACCGCAGCCACCAGGTCTACCTGACCTTGATCACTTACATTGGGTGTATTGTTTCGGCTGTGGCATCGTTCTTCACCATCTTCTTCTTCCTCTGCACAAAGTAAGGCAGATAAAAAAATTTGCTCCAAATAGGGCAGAAGTCCTGGGGGATTGGAGAGACAGCCCAGGAGGAAGACTTGCTGGATCCTAGAAGGAGATCCAAAAGGGAATCATGGACTGGGGGGGGGGCAAGAATAATCAACAGAGGATGGAGGAGAGATGCAGATAAGGTGAAAAGTCAGAACAGGCTTCCACAACCTGGTTCCCTCCAGATGTTTTGCACTGCAACTCCCAACAGCCCCACAGTTCAAGGAACCATGGCTTTGTGTTATGTGTGAACCAGGCCATTGTCTCACAAGTGAGCTCGGTTGTGTTTTTTACTGTACTGATCTCAAGCCACCAAAATAGAAGCATGGAAGAGGAGTATCCCAGGAAAAGGCGAGTGGATCTTTCCTTGGGAATACTTAGCTTATGGCAGTCTTATTCTGGCCACCAGCTGCGGCATCTGTGGAGCGGAACACCATGGAGAAAAGCCTATGGATTGCTGGAGCCAGGTGTGCATGTGACAGACATGTGTGGCTTGTATTGAGAAAGAGTAAGGCACTGATTATCAAAACATTGATTGAAGCCATATCCTAGGAGACTTAGTGTATGGTTTGACTGAAGCTTGGGGTGGGGATCCCACACACACACAATTGGGAAAGAAATATCACACTCTCTTTCCTCCCCAGGAGAAAGCAAGGGGACAACATTGTCTACGTTCACATGAACCTCCTCTGGGCCATCTTCCTCCTCGACATGAGCTTCCTTATCGCAGTGCCTCTGGCCCCTACTGGTGGTGACGTAGTTTGCAAATCTGGTGCCATGTTTCTGCATTTCGGGGTGCTGGCCTGCCTGACCTGGATGGGTATCGAGGGCTACAGCCTGTACCTCCTTGTGATCAGAGTCTTCAATTCCAACATCAAGCACATGCTCCTTAAGCTTTGCCTGGTGGGCTGGGGTGAGTGGCCAGGGGTTGCTGGGAGTGGTGCAGGTCTCTTGTGGACATAGCCAAAGAAGTTTGTGACTAGGTCCATTAGGAAGCTGGGCTGCAAGAGAAGAAGACCCATATGCGGAAAGAAAGCATCTGATGCAGTGGAGTGGCTCAGAGTGTGGCCAGATTGCTGGGAAGCCCCCAGTTCAAATCTGGCCTCTATCACAAAAGGAGGCTACTTTATGCCAAGTCAAACAGCTGGTCCATTTGGCTCAGCATTGTCTATGCTGACTGGGTGTGGGTCTCCAGGGTATTCAGCTGAGTCCTACCCAGAGTAAATCCACTGAAGGGAATGCTGGCCATTAACTTTAGTGGGTCTATTCTGAGCAGGACTAATGTTAAATACCACTCAGGGTCTTCCCTATCTCTACCTGGGGATGCCTTTCTGTGTTGAACCTGGGACCTGATCCAGCCATTGGCCTAATCCAGCAGGACTCGTCTTAGGTCAATTGACAGGAAGTAGCTCTTTTTTTTTTTTTACATAGGGGAGTATTCAGAAGTGGTATCCTCTCCCTCTGCTTTGAACTGGAAACTTTTATCTATGGTAAAAAAAATAAATAAATTCAGGTATAGTGAAAAGTGCTCAGAGCCAGAAATGTGCATTTTGCCTTTCTGCAATCTGCTGGCTTCCACGCACAGACCTCCCTTTCCTCCATTCAGTCTAGCAGAGTTGAAGGACACATCTCAGCCAGGCCAAGCCTCTCAGGAAGGGTGTGGCCTGGGGAGAGCCCTGAGGGCCAGTTAAGAGAGGCTTAAAGGGCAACATTTGGCCCCCGAGAAGACTGAGGCTTCCCTTACCTCTTCTTAAGCTTGGGGAGCAGCTGCTGCCCCTTTTCCTTGCTCCACCCCAAGATACGTTTCTGAGTTGTGGGACAAGGGAGGGCATTCTGCCTTTCCAACTCTGTTCCTGTCGACCACTCACAAAAAGAACATTTGGCCCCCTTCAGAACCCCTTGGGTCCAACAGGAGGGCAGAATCCATCCTCATTTTGGATCCACTCATTTTCCTGTCTACTGTTCAGAGCGATTTCATTCTGCTGCTTGTGGTTGTGTTCCTTTTTTTGCTTTTTTACTGGTTTGAAATTTTTATCTAGCATAGTTCACTTTTGCCTGCTTTGGAGATTTTTGTACGTGACTTGCAAATACTTAGAAGTAAAATGCATGTGTGCATGGGGAGGCGGGGGGGGGATGCAGGTGCCAAGGACCACCCAAGGAAGTGGGGTAGAAACATTAATGCATATTGTCCTCTGCCTTGCAGGTCTTCCCATATTCATTGTTCTGCTGATCTGCGTGATCAACCAGTCACATTATGGACCTTTCACCATTAAAGTGTATGAATCCTCTGGGGAATATACTAATGCAACAATGTAAGTGGCTTTGGGGGTGTGTGCATGTCCTCTCACAGCTAAGTTGATTCAGGTAGCTCCATTCACAGTTTAGCCATAAACTAGAAGTATAGAAGCCTTTTCCTGGTAGTGGGCTGGGCAGAGACAGAAGTGGGCTTCTCCTCTGTTCCTATTTCTCCATATTTCCAACCCCTGCGTGCTCTGCTCCTGATGGTTCCTCTTCAAGCACAATGTGCATTCAGCCCATTTAAATTTAGTGCTGCTTGGGCCCGGGGTGGGATCCACCTATCAGATGTGGCCCATGGAGGGTTGGCCACCATTTGATCTGGCCCCAGGTGGTTTTCCTACTCCTGCCATCCATGTTCCTGCTCCACACAGGTTCCACACCAGCAAGGTACCAGCAAGCACCAGGCAGTTTTGTCCCTAAGGCGTGTCAGGTAGTTGGGCTGCCTGCAGCTCTCTTCCCAGTGGCAGCACTGGGTGGGTGGGCGGGCGGAGAGGGTGTAAAATGGGCTTTCTTCTGCCCTGAGATGTTCAGTGAACTTTGAAAGTCCCACAATGGATTGACAAAAGGACATCCTTTTGTTGTGTCCCTCACCCAAATGGATGTCTCCAGAGCGCTACAGTCTGGTCCCCAAAATGTTCTGACAAACACACCTCACTCAAATTTTTGATTAGCAACCTTCCAAAATGCAAGCATGGGTGCCCCTATTTCAGTCATTTCTGATCTCAGAAGAAGGGGGAAAGAACCTTCTAAAGTTCCTAAGCTTGTTTCTCTGGACTTGATGTTTCTGGTTGGCCACTGCGAGGTCAGGATGCTGAAGTAGATGGGCCATTGGCCTGATCCAACAGGGATCTTTATATGTTCTTATGAACATGCTTTGGGACACTGTGCCACATCCCTCATGCCTGCTCCCTCCCTCTTCTTTTCCAGCTGCTGGATCACCAAAAAAGAGATCAACAACTTCCTGAATCTGGGCTTTCTAAGCCTGGTGCTCTTCTTCAACACCATCATGCTGGGCGCGATGGTGCAAGCGATCCTCAAGCTGCGATGTCAGTGGGGATATGCCGTGATGCTCCTGGGGCTGAGCTGTGTGCTGGGCATCCCTTGGGGGCTGGCCTTCTTCTCCTTCTCCTCTGGGACCTTCAAGCTGGTGTCCGTGTACCTTTTCACCATCATCAACTCACTCCAAGGTCAGTGGGTGGCAGCTGTTTCCTCCCTTCATTTATTTGGGTTGCCGTTTTGTCACTGTTTCTTCTCTCCACTGGAATTTGGTCTATTAGGGTGAACAGGGCACTGCCCCACCAACCTTAGTCTCTACCTGGCTGCCGCCTTCATTACAACCAGTCCAAGGTTGGCTCTCCTTGTTGTTGGCTCTAGCACCACCTACTGTTGACCTCCTTGCCTATTGCCCTACCAGTCCCAAAGGGGAACCAGCCGTCATCAGTGCCGGATTTACATATAAGCTAAACAAGCAATAGTTTAGGGCCACACTCTCTTGGCCCCCCCAAAAAAATTTCACAATATACTACTTCTTAATTGTATTTCAGTTCAACAATTACTTTGATAAAATACATATTTTGTCATGTGCAAATGGCTTTAGATACCTATTAGATCCATAAATTACCATATAGCATAGATTCACCACAAAAAAACAGTGACAATTTGTTGTTGACAAAGGACGGTTGGACATATAAAGGGCCCCATTACCTTCAGTAGCTTAGGGCCTCATCAAACCTAAATCCGGCCCTGGCTGCCATTGAAATCACATTCTTCGGCTTGCAGTTTATTTATCACAAGGGCAGCATCTTCAGAATCAGCCCCAGGGCCAAACTACATGTGACATTAGTCAATAGGGTTGTGGATTTTGTTTTGGTTTTTTGACATGGGGCAGGGAGACAGATCCTAATATGGAGGCTTGGGGGTTTTAGCCCTTTTTCTCCCTTGCTACAGTACTGATGCAGACTGGGGCTTTCGCGCTTGCAGCTTGTACTGCAAAAAAGAAAAAAGTCCCCTTCATTTCTGTGGGATCGTGTTTGACCACAGGGGAGAGAGAGAGAGAGAGAGAGAGAGAGAGAGAGAGAGAGAACACAATCCAAAGCAACTCCACCTTGGAAGCAGAGGGCTTCTTAAAGTCCCCTCTACCCTCCATGTTAGGGTTCACATTAGTAGGAGCAGAGGAAGCTGCCTCATTCTGAGCCCTAGAGCATTGCTCCAACTACCACAGCATCATCAGCACTGACTGGCAGAGGCTGCCCAGGTTTTCAGGCAGGGACTTATTCTCAGCCCTACCTGAAGATGCCATCAGCGATTGAACCTGGGACATTTTGCATGCAAAGCGGTCCATTAGCCCAGTGTTTCCCAACCTTGTGCCTCCAGCAGTTTTTGGACTACAATTCCCATCATCCCTTGCCACTGGTCTTGCTAGTCAGGGATGATGGGAGTTGTAGTTCAAAAACAGCTGGAGGCACAAGGTTGGGAAACACTGCATTAGCCCACCTCTGCTCCACACTGATTGGCAGTGGCTCTTGGGGGCTCTCCAACACAGAGTCTTTCTCAGCCCTACATGGACCTTGCACCTGGGACCTTTTGCCCTCTGGTGGCTGGTCCATTGTGGTGCATGGGGCTCCCTTGGAAGGTGGTGGACAATCCTTCCTTTGAGGTTTTTAAGCAGAGGTTGGGTGTTGCTGAAGTTGTGATTCCTGCATTGCAGGGGGTTGGGCTAGATGCCCCTTGGGGTCCCTCCCAACTTTATCATTCTATGTTTCTAACCTTAGTGTTCCCCTAACTTGTCTGCACTCTTGTAACCAGTTGTCTCCACCCCTTGCTGGCCTCCCTGCCTCTCACGCAGCAGTCTCTAGGAACATCACCCACTGCTGCTTTTGCATGCAGAGTGTGGGCTCTGTTGCTGAGCTGTGTTCTTCCCTGACACTGCCACAGGGGAGGTGCACACAGGAGGACAAGTCTTGCTATGCTCTCCAACTCCTCCTTTCACATTTCCCTCTCCTCCTTCTCTTCCCACAGGGTTCCTCATCTTCCTTTGGTACTTGGCAAAAACCCTCCAGTCCCGCAGGTCTTCCTCCTATTTCTACAGCACAAATTCCAGCAGCATCAAGCTACAGCCAAGCAGCACCAGCATATGACCCAGTGAGGGGTCACATTCTGCTTGGATGTCCTGCCTTGCCTCCTGTGGAACCGAAGGCCTCTTCCCTACCTGCTTCGGAAATCCAGACTTTTGGGAATCACTTTGTCCTTGCACTGCTCATAGCTGAGTGGTTGGCGTACAGGCTATTTTAAAACCTGGAACCCTCCATGCCTGTCTCTCCCCTATTTATCAGGGGTACCCTCACCTCTAACCTCCGTCTCCGTGGAAAGCGCTCATACCTGTTGAGCACATGCGAGGGAACTGTTGCAAAGAGGAAACCACGTCCACAAATGGTTTAAATGCAGTATTTCTTTCTGTATATATTTATGTAATTTTTTAAAAGGGGAACTCTTTTTGTGACTCCTTTTCCTAACAAAAAAGGACCGCTCTCCTGCTCTGCCATCGGTTATGAGGCATGTCGGGGTATGTGATGGCCCCCCAAAAAATTGGATAGGTATTGAGAGCATGGATAAAAAAACACCCTGCAGAAATACAATGGAAACAAGTTAGAAATTATTCTGTTGCACGCCAGCCCAATCTCCGAGCAGTGCTAGGTTCCAGGCACTTAACCCAGGATTCGTGTTTCCTTTACATTGGGCCACAGCGGAGACTGTGGTGTCTTTGTGATATACGGTTTATTTACACACATATATACAATCTGAGCCCATGATGGAAGTGCTCACAGCATTAACATCCCAAAAGGATCTTGGATTCAAAAAGACATCAAACATTGCTCTCTGCCCCTCTTCTAGTTTACATCATAGCCCCCAAACTCTACTCCAGACTCTGGCATTTGTCCATCTCACTATCTGCAAGTTGGAGAAGGAGCCCTGCCTGTTTGTTGTCTCGCACAGAGCTTCAGTCTCTTAATCTGGAAGCCTAATCTAGAAACTAGCCTGGCATATATTTTAACACATGCTGGATCCAGGCGTTAGAGGGGTCTGGTACCTCCGAACTCATAACAATACTATAATTTGCAGAAAAAGCATTGTTTCAAAGGATTTTATTTTTAACTCTCACTAACAAAGCAGAAGTGGCCAAGCTCACTGCCAGACTTGCAAATAGGATCAAAGGACCTAGCAGGAGGCGTGGAAAACTGGAAGGAGTGAAAACCACCACTTTGGAAAAACAAAAGCAAGAAGGCCACAGGACTCCTGAGTGGGCTGACTCTCTTTGGATTTTCCTGAGCATAGAGAAAGTCTAGAGTTATGGAGGAGAAAGTGTGGGACAAAAGGAGCTGAAGGAGAATGTTGCATGGACAAGGCGGACTTAAATGGATCAGAAGGGGTGCAAAATCCACATTCTGCCAAGGTGTGGACAGACCCCGAACAGTCCTTTCTGTGTGTATAAGAACAACAGCCCTGTGGTGTATCCAACCATACAGCATTTTCATCCTGAAACAATAGCTGCAATAGCTCTTTCTCTCTCTTTTTTTAAACTATAGTGTGGAAAGCTGATAAAACTCTTTTTGTAATTCAAAATGCATTTGTTAGAAATCCTTTGCGGCAGATGCTTTGCTTGACTTCACCTGGATCAAGTAACTCTTTCAAGGGTGGGGTCCCTCCGATGCATTCCTCCCTGGGGGCTGCTCTTTGAAAACACCAGCTGCTGCAGAACTAGCCCAGCAACACGCCCCCCCCCCCCCGCCGTTCCCTTACTGGCTGTGCCCCACCCAGAGCAAGTCCCAGCAGCACACTCTCACCAGCTTGCAGGCTTCCTGTTCCCTTCTGGGCACAATTCAGAGAACAATAAAGCCATTTTCTTCGGGATCAGAGAGTACTGACCAAAAATAATCGTCGTTCCGTGCCATTTGGCAGGATAAAGGAGGAGAGGTGGGGAAAGCAGGCATCAACTTACGTCACAGGACTCCAGAATGATCACACTTGTTTTTAGTACCAACATCACACAATATTTGGGGGGGGGGCACCCTTCATTTGTGCTTTCTCCCAGCCTTCCCCAACCAGGTGCCCTCCAGTTGTTTTGAACTACAACTCCCATCAGCCCCAATGAGGGGCTGATGGGAGTTGTAGTCCAGAACAGCTGGAAGGCACCAGATTGGAGATGGCTGCGTTTACCAGAATATAATGTAGTAGCCCAATAGGCTTTTCTTTAAAAGTAGGCCATACATTTTGACAGCTTCATTGGGAGAGAACAGCTTCTCAACTAAGTCCCAGTACATTTCTGAGCACAATTCAAAGTGTTGGTGCTGGCCTTTAAAGCCCTAAATGGTCTCGGCCCAATATACCTGAAGAAATGTCTCCATCCCCATCATTCTGAGGTCTTCCTCTGAGGGTCTTCTCCATGCAAGAAGTGTGGTTACAGGGAACCAGGCAGAGGGCCTTCCCTGTTGATGTCAAGGAAATAAACTACTATCTGACTTTTAGAAAACATCTGAAAGCAGCCCTGTTTAGGGAAGTTTTTAGTGTTTGATCTTTTATCGTGTTTTTAATATTCTGTTGGGAGCCACCCAGAGTGGCTGGGGAAACCCAGTCAGATGGGCAGGGTATAAATAATAAATTATTATTATTATTACTGTACTAAGAAAATAGAATTGAATGCATTGGTAAGGAAGACTCCAGCATGAAACAGTTGAACTAGACCATTATTTATATGCTGTTGGAAAATTAGACTTGCAGGAGCAAACCAGAGTCTACAACCAAATTTATGCCACAAAAATGTAAGCACATAGCAAACCCAAGAGGAGTCTTGGGGCAAAACTCATACAGCTGCCCTGCTGGACAGTTTTGTTTTTTAACATACAAAAATTATATTTATTGACCCATTTATAACTAGGGGCTGTGCCCCAGCTGGCACCACCTGCCAGCCCCCAGCCATTTTCCTCACAGATTGACCCACTAGATCTTCCCACCCCATTTCTGGAGCTACTTTTCTATTCTGCACCCCCATGCACTAGCCTCCCCCTCCCCCCTTTTGTGAAACTGCACCTTGCACACAAACCACCCCATGGTAAGTTGTATCTCCCCCGCCCTTAGAATAATAGAATTGTAAGTTGTAAGAAAATCAGAGGGTCATCTAGTCCACCTCCCTGCAATGCACAAATCCTGCCCATAGCTGTCCCTGGGTGGGCTCCAACCATCAACCTTCTGGTTAACAGTGACCCATTGCACCAGCAACCAAGCATCCTTTTCACCTTCTGCCCAGTTTTGAAGGCACCACCTCTCCTGTTCTTTTGTCCATGCTTTCATCTTCAACCCCATTTCCATGCCTCCTACTCCTTTCTTTTTAGCCCTCTTCAAGCCCTCAATTCCCCCCATTACTTTTCTCAACTCTTCCTTGCACACAGACCCTCCCCCTCATTCCCATGCTTCTTTTTCTCCAATTCCACAGCCCCTTTTTCACGCTCACAAATTCCCCCATGCTGATACATGCTACTGTATCTTTAAGACAAATAGACTCTTAGGAGCAAGCTTGTTAGTGTGTTCAATTACAGAAGGTTAAGTTCAGTTAGATGACTGGTGTACACCTATGGATGCTTGGTTGTTAAAAAAAGAAAAGTATTAACAACTGTTTTGATTGTTTATGAATTTTTTTTTCACACAAAAAACTAACAAGTTGGTAAGGCACTGAGTATCTGAAAGGGGCCATTAGGGCCAGCAAACCATATAGGTCCATACAGTTTCATAAGGGGTATTCAAAGTGTGTACGACGACTCCTAAATAAGCAGGACCAGCCTGTTGTACGACAGTGCAGAAGGCGAGAGGAGCTATTGCCCCCTGTTAGCACCTTGTATGAGAGGCTGCCGAGACTCAATAAAGCTATCCACCTGGACGATTCCTTGACAAAAGTCTATTTTGTTGTGTCAGTTTCTCTGAAAGAACCAAAGACCATGATCACTAACCACCTAGTGTGAAAAGCGAGTTGTGTTTCCCGTGGTGTAAAAAGAAAGAGTAGAAGTGATATGTGGGTTAACTGTGGCAGGTCTTATGGGAAAATAGATATTGTAGCTAATTGAGGAGAACGTGGAAAATCCTGGTCCAAAATGATGGTACAACTGGACATAGCCACCAGCACATACTATATGATAGACAGCCCCAACCAAACAGCACCCCCAGCAGCAGTCGTTGGATTGGGAAGGTTCCCTGTGTCCTAGTTTAAGAAGCTTCAAGTCCCACCCTTGGCCCTCTTTCAGCACAGATTCCAGCAGGGGATGAGCTCAAGCTCAATTCTCAGGCTGCCATGTTGCTCCAGGAGTCACATCTGTGCTCTAACCTTGCGTTGCTGCAGCACTGCACATGCATAGCAAGTGATGGGGAGAAACTGGGCAACCTGATGGCTTCCCCCACCACCTGTATTTGCCCCGCTCCCCTTTCAGACATTAATGGAGCAACGTGCCAGGATCAAAGGACAGGCACCTATGCCGCTATTACAGTGCATAAGCCAGGCTGCAACGTGGAAAGGTTGGGTGTGTTTGTGAGATCTGCTTCCACTTGCATTACAATACTGCAGGGCCTATGCAGCCCTTACTTGTTGGATTTGTAATCCATCAGCTCCAGCCAGCATCACCAATGGTCAGGAAGGCTGAGAGTCATGGTCCCAACAACATATGGGGACCCAGGTTGATGCTAATTGGATGGAGGGTAGCATATACATGGATCGAGTAAATAAATACGATGGTAAAATCACAAAATACCTGGTAGTGGCGTATCTACATAGTGAACTGGCCAAAAGATGGTCTGATTTATTTAAACTATGCTGTCTCACTTAACCTTAAGCTAGGAATGTCTCATTACCTTTCACCGCAAGCCTGTCGGACCAACCTCTCTTGCTATGTTGGCTGGAAGGCATCTGGGTCCCTGAAGCTCCCTTCTTGGCCCTGCACAGCCTCCTGCCACCCAGGAGATAGTCCCACAGTAGTATCTCAACCCAAAGAAGTTCCTTCACTGCTTGCTTTGTGTGTTTAATGGGGCAGCAGAGCTGAGAACAAAACAGTTCCATCATACATCGTATCTCTCACCCCTAAATTGACTCCCAGAGTAAAGCAAGCTAGTGAGTGAGACACCACATCTATCTGCAATTGTATTTATTTGGAATTCTGCTGCTGCCGCTGTTTATTTTTACAGCTTGCTCATTTCTTCATGGCTTTTGCAACAGCAATCAAAATGATGATGACAGCAATACTTGCTGAAACCACTGCACCAGGGATCCACAGCTGCATTTCTGAGGGGAGGTAAGAGAGAGTCAGGCAGGTTAGTGTAACTGAGGATGGGGGTTGTGGCAAGAGAGAATGACCAAGACTGGCTGGGGATGATGGGAGATGGAGTCCAGCAGGGGTCTAAGGCTGAACACCAGTGGCCCAGATCAACCTTCCCCAAACTGGTGGTGCCTTCCAGATGTTTCAGACTACAACTCCCATCACCCCTGACCATTGACTGTGCCAGCTAGGACTGAGTGAAACTGTGGTCCAAAGTATCTGGAGGGCACCAGGTTGGGAAAGGCTGATCTGGGCTGTTCATGACCTGTCCAGGAAGATAGGTACATACTCCAGATGAGCTGTTGGTCCTCAGCATCCCGCACTTCCAAGTGTGATGAGGCCAGGAAACGGATGGGACCATAGGAGATGATCTTCTGGTAGTCATCAGCCAGCTCCCTCTTGCTTCTTTGCTTGCTGGGACACTGCTGCAGTCAAGATCAAGAGGGAAAAGGCATGAGTCTTACTCTACTACTGAATGTGTACAAAGATGCATCATCTTATATAACACAATAATTATAGCCACATAACGAGCCATCTCTGCAAGCCCATCAACCTGTTGTTTTCAATTTAAATAAATTAAAATGGATCTCCTCTTCCCTCCCAAGAGCCACAAGGAAGGATACAATACACAAGCATCTCATTTGATCTTTTGCAACAAGACTTGGGAAAGGGAAGAATCTAAAAAAAATGTTGTGCTGGATCAGCGCATGGGTTACTGTAGTCCAACATTTCAGTTTCCAACAGTAGACATATCAGCCAAGCTCTGCTCTGGGTCACTTTCACATGTTCAATCATTAGTCTGTTCTGCCCTGTTTGTGCATTAATCTGTATTATAAATGACTGTGCAGATTTTTTTTTTAAGGTAAGGTTTAAAGAAAGATTATGTACACATCACACATTTAAAGCACAAGACTTCCCTGCTGCAAGAATCCTGGGAGCTGTAGTTTGCCAAGGATGCTAAGAATTGTAGCTCTATGAGGGGGTAAATCACAGTTTCCAGGAATCTTGGGAGGGTTGGGTGCTTTAAATGTACGGCATACCTGCAGCCAAAGTACGTTTAAATGTTTATTATTAAATTCCTATTTTTGTTTAATTGCCATTTTTCAGATCATTAGTCTCACAAAGCGGTTTACAAGCGCTAAAATATATCAAAAATGATTGTTAAAATCTATTTTCCTCCCCCCCAAAACAGTTGTTTGTTGGGCTATTAATATCTTAAAAATTGATTATTTTATTACTTAACTAGTGCATAAAACATAAGAACATAAGAAGAGTCTGCTGGATCAAGCTAATGGCCCAAGAAGTTTCCTTTTCACAGTAGCCAACCAGATGCCCATTATGGGAAACCCACAAGCAGAAGCTGAGCACAACATCACCCCCCACCTTTGCAGTTTCCAGCAACTGGGATTCAGAAACATTACTGCCTCTGACCATTGTAGTTAATAGCCACTGATAGCCTTCTCCTCTATGAATTTGCCTAGCCTCTTTTAAAGCCATCCTAGTTGGTGGCTATTACTGCCTCATGCACGAGAGAGTTCCATATACTTTAACTTTGCAGTGTGTGAAGAAGCCCTTTATTTTATCTGTCTGGAATCTTCCAACATTCAGCTTCACTGGATGTCATCATTCCACTCCACCACCACCACCCCGCCCTGCAACCTTGACCTTAGTATTTAGCTTTGCATGTACACCCATGCTCCTAAATCCAGTCCTTCTCAATCCAGGAGTTTAAATTCCCAGCCCTTTCTTTTCTCATCCTTCCTACCCTTCTACAAAATTGTTTGTTGTTCTTTAATAGTTAAGTAAAAGGTAAAAAAAGAAAAAGTAAAGGACTTCTGGATGGTTTCGTCCAATCAAAAGTGACTATGGGGTTGTGGCGCTCATCTCGCTTTCAGGCCGAGGGAGCCGGCGTTTGTCCACAGACAGCTTTCCGGGTTATGTGTCCAGCCGGACTAAACCACTTCTGGCACAATGGAACACCGTGACTCCGTTTACCTTCCCGCCGCAGCGGTACCAATTTATCTACTTGCACTGGTGTGCTTTCGAACTGCTAGGTTGGCAGGAGCTGGGACAGAGCAATGGGAGCTCATTCCATCATGCGGATTTGAACCGCCAAGCTTCTGATCAGCAACCCCAAGGGGCTCAGTGGTTTAGACCACAGCGCCACCTGTGTCCCTATTAGTTAAGTACAATACCCTTGTCCCCACCCATCAAGGAGCATTAGCTGTCTTCTTTTCTCTGAAGCAGTGGCTGAGTTTTATATCGTCGCCTCTCCATCCTTTCATAATATTTTGCTAATTTATATAAAATTTGTGTATCTACTTTAGCATACACCTCTGCTGCATCAGTGGCACATCCTTGTAGCTGTTTGGTCACTACTGTACTGGGCATCAACAGCAGCTTCATAGCTTACAGATTTATTTTTAATTTCCCGTCACTGGTAAGCAAATATCTCACCTCTAGCAGCCTCACCCTTGCCAGTGGGTTTGCTCTGCTTCTCCCCACTAAGCAAGTGCATTTCAGAATTTCCAA
Organism: Podarcis cretensis; assembly: GCF_951804945.1. Classification (NCBI taxonomy): domain Eukaryota; kingdom Metazoa; phylum Chordata; class Lepidosauria; order Squamata; family Lacertidae; genus Podarcis; species Podarcis cretensis. Next base: position 37,963,856 of record NC_137177.1, read on the forward strand.
CCACTCTATCTCACCTTTGCACCAGCAACCCCACCCTGACAATGGTTTTCTATACTTCTATATACAGCTGCTGCAGCAGCAACCACCAATTAGTGGGTACAGTTATATTTTTTACAATACCTCATCCTTAAGAGTTGCACCCTTATATGCATATATTTTTTGCTATACTTCTGGGCATTAGCTGCAGCCTAGTGGACAAATGTTTGTTTTTAATTCCCCAACAACTAGATCTCTCAAATTTAGTAAGCCACCAGCAATTATTCCTTTATTATCAAAATTGTGGAGTCAGACCACAACCCCTGCAATACAGGATTATTACTCGCTTGCTATACTTTTATATACCGGGCATAGCAGCAGCCTAGCAGATTACACAGTTCTATTTTTAAATTACAGTGTTTCAAGTTTTGTACACCAGTAGCAATACCCTTATTCCAGTTTGCAATCCTTTGTTTTGCTCTTCTACATTTCTTTGGTGTGATTGTACACACACATACACATCATTATAAAAGAGAGGCACTCATTATAAAACAATTACACTGGTGGCGGGGGGCGGGGAGCCTTCCATTGACTAAGGAATATATTTTTCAGCACAAGATTGGGGAAGGTCAATGGGATCCTGCTAGCATCTGAGGATACATGCAAGCCCAGGAGCACCACAGTGGTGACCTACACCCTACAGAGATGCAGAAGAGTGCCCAATATCCTAAAGACACACAGAGAGAGGTTACCTTGGCGCAGGGCTCTTTGTTCTCTGGTACACAAAGGCGCACTTGGCAGTGCAGGAACACCTCCTGGAAGTTTTTGAACTGGAACATCTGAAAGCTAAACTTTGCCACAGTGCTGTTACCAACGGCATTGAGGAAAGTCAGTGTCTTGTCGTGAGGGCACCTAGAAGAGACCAAGCACAAGCTTAAATGTCCAGGCTCCCAACTTAACCCAGGCTGTAAGCATTCAGTCCTGGAACACAATAATTTTTTTAAAAAAGTGTGTTTGATAATGTGCAAGTGCCTTTCACCCCACTGGTAACCACAGGCAGCTTTAGGAGCATCGTTGGTCATACCCTGCATTGGCAAGGCTCATTTGACAATGGTGAGAAACCGAGCCTCCAGTGTCATCGGCTCAGTCCAGTGGAACTCTCTGCCAATGGAGATTCAATAGGCGCTTCCTGTGCTTGCTTTTATTTTTATTTTTTATAAATGATTTTTATTGGTTTTACATATAATCACATTACACAACATCGTATCCTCTGTTTTATCTCTTTGGATCGACTGAGCCTAACGATTTCCCTCCCTCCCATTTGATGGTTTACAAAATTAAACTTTACATCTTTACATTTCACTTCAATTCCTATCCTTATTGTATCATTACCTAAAATATTATATTACTCATCCTGAATAGGTAGCAATTTCACCTTACAAATCCTCAGATAATTCTGTGCCAGCTTTTAAATGGCTACCGGAAACATTTTTCCTCCACCAGGCCTATGCAGGCAGTTAAGAATACATCTTTCCCCAATAGTTAACTGATGCCTGCTTTTAATTTTTTTTATTGTATGGTTTTATGTTTTCATTGCTGTAAACCATTTTGATATTCTTGTTTATGATATAGTGGTATGAAAATATTTTTTTTATAAATAAATAATGGGGGGGGGGAGTTTACTTGTAAAGCCCGCAACTCACTTGCAGAGGCTTTGCAACCCACAAGTTGGGGAAAGCGGATATACAGGATCAAACCCCTCAACAAATGCCATGCCAGACTCTCACCCCTTCATGATCAGGAAGTGCTTTGTGCTGTCCAGAGGGTCACCTGTCGGAGTGCCCCAGCAGTCCTCCATGCCGAGGAAGAAGTACTTCGCCTGATCCTGCCCTTCTATTTTCACGAGGACGTAGAGCATGTCTGTTACGAGGAATGTCAGTTGTGACTTGGGATAGGCACGCACATAGCTGGCGTTTTCATACAGCTGCATGTTGACTCTGAAGTCCCCTTCCTTGACCGTAAACTGGACAATCCTAGGAAAAGAGGCAGCCACACACAAATCCCGCCAGAGTCAGTCAGGGATTCACATGGACAAACCTAACCCACCTGCCCATGCTTATCCGCTCTCCCACAATCACCACCTTTCCCCACCCAATTCTGGAGTCCCAGGACAAGATACAAGGAAGTTAAATAAGTATATCTAATAGCAAACTCAGGTGATGGATGCCAGAAGAAGTGAAGACAAAATGAGAAGAGGGAGATTCCAGCATGCCTAGGGAGAACCCATTTTCGGAAGTACCAAATCAGACTATTGGTCCATCTAATTGGCCCACTTCCAGACCGGATTGTCACAATAATCTCTATGTGGGACTGCCCTTAAAGACTGCTTGGAAACTTCAACTAGTCCAAAATTCAGTGGCCAGATTACAACTGGGGTTCCATTTAGATCTCATATAATCTGGTACACTGGCTTCCAGGCCCAATTCAACATCAGTTTAAAGCCCTAAACAACTCAGGTCCCAAATACCTGAAAGACCCCCTCCTTCCCTACAGACCCCCTCAGGCATTAAGATCCAATTCACTTCCAGCAGGGTTTAAAATATCCTCATGAAAATTCACAGCATTTTAGTATGATTTTCTAATATACATGTATGGAATTGTGTCTCATATACACATTGTTTTCGAAAACATTTTCTCACGATGTACTTTTGTTTCATATTTTCACTTTCCATTTCTACGTGCACTTTACCCTAGTGCATGCATTTTTGTAAATGCATTACAAAAATTACTCGGCTGGAGAACTGCATTGCAAAATTCGGAGAAGTGTGAATTTTGGGGGACGGCTGTGCTTTGGTTTGCGTCTTGCTTCAGGAAGTGAAAATTAGATGGGTTTGCCTTTAAACTGAACCAAAGTTCTCCCCCATCCCTCTTGGCCAGCCCTGCAACACATGCCACAGTGGAGCAAGGATGGGGCAGCAGCCCAAAGGCTGTGGCCATCAGAGGGAAGCCCCTGGTCAGAGTCGTCACAACAACAACAACAACAACAACAACAACAACAACAACAACCTACTTGTCCACAGGCCTGAGTCCATAGCTCAGGCCAACCACATGCTTGTAGGCATAGATGCAGGAGAAGTGCAAGCGGATCTGGACACTCCTGGTGATGATACTCTGGTCGTTGTCACTGCCAGACTCAATCACATTGGCGTAGGACACATGAGTCTCATTGATCTGAAAATGGACCAGAAACTGGATTAGGGGGTTCAAAACCACATGTGGATAAAGAGGGCAATAATATTGAAATATACTCAGAGTCAAGAGTGGATTTCATGCTCTTTATTCAGCTCATAGTGGTGAGGAGGAATGAAAGTTTCCCCAAAGTATCTGCTTTATATACATTATTTACACAATGGGTCGCACGTGATTGGCTAATTCCGGAATTCTCCTGTAGGCCAATTACGTTGTGGATTCACAACCATCTGGAGCTGCATTGGGTGGCTCCTGCAGACCAATCATACTGCTGCATTGTTCTAGGACCAATCAGACTGATGCATTTTGGATCCTATTGTTCTAGAACCAATCAGACTGCTGCATTTTGGATCTTATTCAACTCAGTACATAACAAATATAAAATCTGGCCACATTACCTCATGCATTGGTTACTTCAAGATTGAATTTCTGTAATGTAATGGATGGGAGGAGGAAGAGGTAAAAGAACACAAAGAAGAAGAGAAGGAGGAAGGCTATCAATGGCAGTGAGCATGTCTATATATTTTTTGTCAAATTGCTCCAGATTTGTACATAAAATAAAAATAAGTAGTTGCATCTTGTGCAGATCTTCTTTACGAGCTGCTCCAGAGCACTTACATTAATGGTGGAGCCACAGGTGGTGTGGTTCTCCCCAGTCAGCTTTGCACCAAAGTAACTGACTCCGTCTTGCCATTGTTCGGAGACCAGGCAGGTACGGCTACTCAGGTGGAGAGAGGCCAGGGGGATCTTCAGCATTTCAAATGCTTCCTTCCTCACCAGCATCCTCATGAACTCTTCCATGCATTCCAGTTTCACCACCATTTCTGGGGGAGAAAATCCATCAATTAGAGCAAGGGGGGAACCTCCCTACCTCTGAGCAGTGCATGCCATGGTGGATGGGTGCTTGTGGGTGCATGCCAGTGGGCGTGGCCAATGCTGGAGATAGGAGGGGCCTTTAAGACCCCATCCACACTATACATTTAAACCAGTATAATACCACTTTAATCCTAATGGCTTCCCCCAGAGAATCATGGGAACTGTAGTTGTTCGGAGCTAAAATTCTCAGGTAAATCCCTTTTTGCAGGGAACTATGGGTACCTCTCTAAGGGGAATATGGTGTCTCCTAACAACTCTCAGCACACTGAACAAACAACAATTCCCAGAATTCTTTGGGTGAAAGTGGTTCAAAGTGGTTCAAAGTGATATGAAACCATGGTGTGCTGTAATTTTATAGTGCAGATGGGGCCTAACACACACACACACACACACACACACACACACACACACACACACTGTTTTATCAGGTTGCTAGGGTGGGAGGTTAAGCACTCCACTGCCTCACAGACAATTCCAATGCAGCCCAAATTGCTGTCCTGTTGTTGCAGGGAACTATCTAGAGTAGCAGGGTTCTGTATGTGCACATCTGTGGGCTGAAAATGTTTGGGTGCATGAAAGAGTGTGGACAGAGCCCTGTCCTACTGCAGCTCTGGCCCCTCCCACTACTGGCATGTGGCCCCACAGAAGTCTGGTTTTAAGCAACCGTGGCCCTCAGACTGAAAAAGGTTCCTCACCTCTGCTTCAGAAATACCCCGGAATCCTTCGTAATGTAAAATCCTTCAGGGTTTTTTTTTTGGCAAAGTGCTGTGAAAGGAAGGAACTTTGAAAGCCTACCTCAGAAGGCAGTGGACTCTCCTTCACTGGAAGCTTTTAAGCAGAGGTTGGGTGGCCATCTGTCAGGGATTCTCTAGTTGCAATTTCCGCGTTGCAGGGGGTTGGACTAGATTGCCTTTGGGACCCTTTCCAACTCTACCATTCTATAATTGGGATCAACCACACCGAGGGATGGAAGGGGGATGGGGAGAGAAAGACATCCACTTCCCCACAGCACAGCAGACCTGTGTTACCTTTACAGTGCAAGCCAGTGAACCCTGGCTTACAAGAGCAGCTGGCATTGTTCCCAACTGCAGTGCAGTCTCCCTGGTTCCAGCATGGGTTTGGGAAGCAAGGCTCTCCCAGATTCCTCCGAGGACGTGGGGCAGCTTCTCCTCCTGCACTGGGAAGCTCCATCAGATGACCTACAGCAGAGGAAAGCCGTCATTCTGTTGGCCAGTGGAGGGGTGGGAGGTCAGGTACCCTACTTTTCAGAGGACAGTCCTCAATTGGATGGGCTGCCCAGTCCCAAGTCTGGTCCTGAATGGGGTAACTGTGCCCCTGAAGGACCAGGTGCGCAGCCTGGGAGTAATTTTGTACTCATAGCTGTCCATGGAGGCACAGGTCAATTCTGTGTCCAGGGCAGCTGTCTACCAGCTCCATCTGGTATGCATATCCTGCGCCGTGGTTCAATGATCCCTCTGGTGCCCCCCCCCCCTTTCCCAGAATTGCCGACCTTTCCCCAAGCCTCTGTGGGGATCACTCTCCTCCCACGAAGGCCTGGGAAGGAAGCTGCATGCCTGCCAGCCATATAGTTGGTAGGGCACAACTTCCATCCTAAGCATCTGCGAGGATCGCTCACCTCCTGTGGAGGCTTGGGAGGCAAGCTGTATGCCCACCAGCCATATCGTTGATGGGGCACAGTTGGCAAACTGTAAACTCAGTTTTAAATGACACTTCTATGGCCATCTTATCTATTGCCCTGATGACATTCTATCAGCCTCTTTGTTTTCCAGGAAGGCCATCAGGAAACTTACTGTGATAAGTTGTCTCAGTAGCAGGCAGGAGGAGTACCAGAACTAGGAGCAACAAGCACTTCATGGCCATTTCTGGGGGGCAAAGAGAGAGAGAGAGAGACCTTGGAGTCATAGGCGATATTGCGAATATGTCAACCCAGTGTGCAGTGACCATGAAAAAAAAAAAAGCAAATTCCATACTAGAAATCATTAGAAAATGAATTGAAAATAAAACTGCCAGTATCATACTGCCATTATGCAAATATATGGTGCGACTGCATTTGGAATATTTTGTGTGGTTCTGGACGTCACTTCAAAATAGATATTGTGTAGTTGTGAAAGGTTTAGAAGGCAGCCCTGTTCAGGGAAGTTTTTAATGTTTGAAGTTTTATTCTGTTTTTAGTGTTCTGTTGGGAGCCGCCCAGAGTCAGGGGCATAGCAAGGGGGGTGCAGTAGAGTGTCCCACTGAGGGGGGTGACAAAATGGTGGGCAGCACTCACCACGGGGCCTGCAGCATGCCTGAGCCACATGTCTCTCCAAGGAGTGACACGGTGGCTTGGGCACCCACAGGCTCCTCACTGCCCCAAACGGTCCACCCGCCACCTCACCCACAGCGGTAGGGTGGCTGAGTGGGAAGAGGTAGGCAGATGCCTTGGAGGCCCCGCTGTGCCCCCGTGGGTGGCTGGCCCAGTCCCTGGGTGCAGGGCAGGCGCGCCACCCCAGGCGCCTGATCGGCTTGCTCCGCCACTGCCCAGAGTGGCAAAGGAAACCCAGCCAGATGGGCGGATTATAAAATATAAAATATAAAATATAAAATATAAAATATAAAATATAAAATATAAAATATAAAATATAAAATATAAAATATAAAATATAAAATATAAAATATAAAATATAAAATATAAAATATAAAATATAAAATATAAAATATAAAATATAAAATATAAAATATAAAATATAAAATATAAAATATAATGAAAAGGGCAAACCAAATGGAGCAAATCCCCTATGAAAAAAGGCTGCAATGTATGAGACTTTTTACTTTAAAGGTGAGGAAGAGGCAACATTATAAAAGGGTATAAAATTATGCATAGCATTGAGAAAGTGGACAGAGAAAATAAAAATAAGATCAGTGGAAGACAAAGTAAAGTTCAAGTATAAATATGAAGAAGACTCGCAGAAGGGACTTGGAAAAGAGTTAAGAGTGGACAGAAGATCACCAGGTTGATGGACTATATGGAATTGGCAGATATGACTGGCAGAATCCGAGACCAGGGAGAAGAGTCGGTGGAAGAAGATTGGAAAAAGTTTAAAGACTATTTATAAAAATATTGTAAAATTAATGAGTGTTAGAAAAATGTTGGAAAGGAGTTATATGGCTTTAGTAGAAATGTTATAAGGAATTAAGTACAAATAGATTATTAGAGTATTAAAGGGAAAATAAGGTTAAAATATGTTAAGACAATTATATATTAAAGGGAAAAAATAAGGTTAGAATATGTTAAGATAAATTATAGGGCAGAAAACAGAGGAAGATGGAAAGGAATTGCTGAAACAGTCAATTAAAGTGGAATACAAAAAGGGAGGTGTGAGGAGGTCGTTGAAACAAGGGAATGAAAGACAAGATAATGAAATTATTGGATGTGTTTTAAATTGTGTTTATTTTGTTTTGTTAATTTAATATTATGGTGTTGGTGTTGTGTGGTGTTTTTGTTTTTGTATTGTATTGTTTTGTTTAACTCTTTTTCTTTCTTTTGTAGCCTTTAAAATGTTAATATATATTATTATTATTATTATTTTAAAAAAGAGAAAGTGGACAGAGAAATATTTATCTCCCTCTCTTATAGCACTGGAACTCAGGTACACCGACGAAGCTGAATGTTGGAAGATTCAGGAGAGATAAAAGAAAGGACTTGTTCACACAGTGCAGAGTTAAACCCTGGAATGCTACACCTTGATGGGGCTTGTTGCATTTTTAAGGTTGGCTGTTATCATGCTGAACAGGTGTGAGCAGAAGGATTTAAAAAAACATTGGCTAATTTTAAAGTCAGCCAATGACCAGGGATGATGATTGCAGTCCAACGAGGTCTGAGGAACTGAAGCTGAAGATGGAAGGGCTGTTCAGTGTGGTAGAAAGTCTGGTTCAAAAATAAGGAATCCTAAGGAGGAAAGTATGGATGGAGGGGGGCGGGTCTTGAAATAGCCAACCAGCTGTGAGCAACAGGACCCGAGCAGGTACTCAGGTCAAGAGTCTTCCCCTCTATGGTTAGATATATGCATTTCTATTTAAAATATAGTAAATATTTCTAAATTTGAAAACATTATGGAATTCTATGTCCCCTTTTGTCCCCATTTCTGATGACACCTCTCCTGGTTTGGCAATGTGTGCATGCCCCCCCCCAAAAAAAATCTACCCACCAACAAACTGCAGCAGCTTGTTGTAGCAATTGTGATGTGCAGTGCTAGGTGCTGTGCTAGGTGCTGTATGATTTCAATGGCACTTTATCTATGCTTCTATTTCTCGCACATTGCATTTTATTCCATTCAGTAGAATTTATAACACAATATATAAGGAGTAAAGGAGACACATTAAAATACTATTAAAAAATGAATATGCTATGGATGTGCCATCTTCCATCTTCAACCACAGATCCAAAGACACCATGCAGATAACCTGAATGAAGCTAGGGGAAGACAGTTTGGGAACCCCTGGGAAATATTAATGGGTGGTGAGTGGGAAGCAATGGAGGAGCTCTCCAATACTGAGGGGCTGTAGAGTTGGAGAAAGTGCCACACAGGTACCAGAATATTTCTTTTTTAGATCAGAAAGCCAAAATGGCATTGAGGGATGGATGGTGGGCTGTCTTAAGGGTAGCAAGAAAGAATTGTAGTAAATAATACAATAGGGTTATCCACAGAACTGGTTCTACAATTATTATTATTTAAAAAAAATGATTAGCCAAGCAGTTAAACTTCCACAGTCTCCATATTATAAAGGGGGAAACAGACTGTTTTGCCTAGCAGTGAATAGAACCTTTACCCAATTGTTTGCAAAATTAGCATCTTCAGAGAACTTGAGGTTCTAGCTTAGATAGGATTGCCAGCTTTTTTTTGCAGGTAAGATACCTATGCCTTTAAGAGCTGCATCTCACAGGCCGATGTTGGGTGGATCTAACTTTCTCAGCTAAAATGTGTTTCAGGCACCTGTTAAGGCATTGGATCCCCGACAGAAAAAAAAAAAATGCAAGCAGACATGGGAACAATTATATTCAACATTTAGAATGTCAGTTTCCAAAATCGTATCACCCTGGCATACTTTGGGGGGAAAGCAAAACAAATAGCTATCAGTATCACCATTTAAACACCAGCATCTCAAAGACAATTACCAAGCCCTTTAACTGCTCATTGCTTAGGAATACATATTAGGGTTGTCATATGTCCAGAATTTCCCAGACATAGCAGGAATAAGGCAGTCAGAAGCAGCGTCCAGGTGGAAACTGCTGAAACGTCTGGGAAAATACGGAAGTATGGCAACCCATGTCAGAAGTCAACAACTTTGTCCCCCACAGAAAACCTCAACAAACTCACATTTTGAAATACAGCAACTCTCATATATATTTATATGACATTGCTTTCTAACATTGCAGCTTGAGAGAAAAGAAAAGAGAATTAGGACTTTTTTCCAAAGGGAGCACTTGAAGACAGAGATAGGATACTGCCAAAACTAGTTAGAGCTCTGTGCAGTCAGCCTAAAATGACAAAACAATGATTATACAACGCATCCCTTTCCAAAGCTTTTAAGGGTACAAGCCATTGCACACTTACTTGGAAGTAGGCCCCTTTGGCTAGAGATGGATAAAGGAGACCAGGCTGCATCCACAACTTCGCTGCTCAGTCTCTTACTCGCTTCAGCCAGCTTCTTGCAACCTTGCAGCTCCTCCTCAGCTGCCACACAGACCTCCCTTTCACCCACCCAGCTCCTTATATTATCTCTCAGCAGCTGACCCTCTTCCAATCCCACCAAGGCTTCCCTAGAGATTGTTTTTGTGCCATTTCGAGGTCTTCTCATTGCAGCTGCCAACAGAAAGTTTCATCTTCCTGCTTTTAATTTCAGGTCTCCATCAACCGTCACCCAAGGTCCAAAACAACTGTCCGGTTTTTCTCTTTATGTTATTTTATTATTTTCTGCTACTCATTTAGAGAATTATTGGTATCCTCCCTCTCCTCAACTGTGCTTTGAGAAAAGTGCTTTCTTTGGGGGGGGGTGTTCCAGATGTTCCTCATAACGATCATTGAATGGAAACATTGCAGGTGTTTAACTACATCTCTGCTTTTATATCTAAAGGGCAGAAGCAGACACAGATAAGATTTCTGCATGAGTTTTCCTCCCCAAAGCAGTCAGAAAAATCTCACGCTTGTACTGAACTGGGGGAAGAGGCAAGAGAAAGGTTCCTCATGAAACTGATTCCAAGGGCAGCAGTTGCCCATTATCTTTATTAAGACCAACTGGAAATCTCAAAACAGTTAGTTACCTTTCATTCTGCACACCTGTGGTCCCCAGTAAAGGTATTCAGTAGCAGAGGAGGCTGGTGGAAGTTCCACAGGGCTGTGGTTCAGTAGTAGAGCACATGACCATTGGGAGAAGCGCAGAAAGAAGATTTGCCATGGTATATCCAGGGGCGCAGGAAGAGGGCGGTGGGGGCAGACGGCCCCAGGTGTCAGCCGAGGGGAGGTGACAAAATGCCCCTAGGTGAATCGCTGCTGTGCCAATCGCCGCCCCCCAGTGCATCGCCACCACGCCGATCGGCCCCCTGGGCGGATTGCTGCGGTGCCCCTGTGCGTGAATCGCCGCAGTACCCCCATGGGCAGATCGCCCTGCCCCTGCTGCTCCGGGTGCCGGAACAGCAAGCTACACCCCTGGGTGTATCTGTAGCAGCACAATCAGATGCCTTCATCTGCCCCAGCTGCAGCAAAACATCTCTCTCCTGCATTGGTCTCTACAGTCACAGCAGGCGCTGCAACTGTCCAACTGCTTGACCTCACCCGCAAAGGCACACTCCTCCATTGTCTCCCAAGACAGATGGATGCCAACCTTTCCATGTTTTGCATGTAGCAAGACCCAGGTACAACCCCTGATTCCCTGGCACCTGCAGATAGACATGGGAACATCTCCTGCCTGATATCCTGGTATTCAGTGCTAGTTCTACTACTCAGAGTAGTTCCACTGAGATCCATTGACATGACTAACTTGTGTTCATTAATTTCAGTGGGTCTACTTTGAGTCAAATACCACCCACACTCTTCAGCTTCATCGTGGCTTCCGTTTTCTAATTGGATGAAGACTGGTTTGAGGGGAAGCAAATAAAACTGGAGTGTTTCTTAAGAAGCTGGAGGATACCAGTGGACTGTGGCTAACATCACTGGTACTCGGCTTCAAATACCAGAGGTGGGAGCTAGGGATGGGGAAGAAGTTCGGCTTACATTTAAAGCCTAATTTATCAAATTCACACTTTCCAAAATAATGAGAAAACGAAACACAGCAAAATTCACACTTATCTAAATTTTGTTATGCTGTTCTCCAACCAAATAGTATTTACAAAAATGCATAAGATATACATAAAATGAATATATTAATGAAAACACAAAAATGCACATTATTAGGAATTCCTTGCCAAACAAATATGTTTAATAGGAGAAATTTGCACTAAAATGCTGAAGAAGTTTCACAAGGAAGCTAGAATAAGTGGTAATGTGTGCACAGTCCAGCTTCCCACAATACTGCAACTGGCTTCTGCATGTTCCTTGGGAAAAGGTGCCATCTTGTCTTGCACCTCAGGCAGCAAAATATACTGAGCTGGCCCTGCTCCTGCTTGACTCTTAATGATAATTAACACCACTTGAAATAATAACAGCAGCTTTCCATTGAAAAGCACCCAGTACAGATTATGTGACCGGCAGAAATTCAATTTATAAGGTATCAGGATCAAGAGTGTTACAGTTTTGTAGGAGCAAGGAGTGTTTAGAGTAGCTGGTTTGCATTGATCATGTTTGTATCTGTGAAATGAACTTGTAACTTTTCTTCAGGAAACAATAAAAGTTATTAACCAGAAAAAAAATGAAAATCAAACCAATATCACTTTTCCCCACGAGTGCATCTCTGTTTTGGGCATGCTGTATTTATTCATTTATTTAACAAAGTTTGCTTGATGGAAAGAAAACCTCAAAGCTGTTTACAGAAATATGAAAGAAAACATTATTTTTTAAAATATATATAGAGAGAGTTTTACAAAACATATTTAAATTCAAACAAAACATCTGCCTCATCATTTAGGATTCCCTGAATCCTTTGACTCCCCTCTGCCCTTCCATGGTTACCATTATCAATCTCTCCCCCCCCCCCCAACTGCTTCCCTTATTTTCTTTTTCTTCTTTTTTAAGAAAAACAATATTTTTACCATAGTTTTTCGTACATTACAAGCATTACTCAAATCCTGCCAAAGTTTTTAGCTGTTTACAGTGTTCTCTTAAATACATTATAAATTTTCCTCATTCCTTCTTAAAATTATTCTCTTCCTGATTTCTGATTTTCCCAATCAATTTCGCCATTTCGGCATAGTCCATCATCTTCATCAGCCATTTATCTCTCATCAGAACTTTGTCTTCTTTCCATGTCTGGGCCAGTAGTATCTGTGCTGCTGTTGTCGCGTACATCAATAAAAACAGGTATTTAAAATATGGGAAAGTTGATGAAAAACAACAGTAGCTAAAAAGAGATTAAACACCTGTTATATTCTGCATGTCTGGATAGGCTGGCCTAAAGAAAAATGTTTTAGGTGCTGAAAGGGATAAGGTGAAGATGCCTGCCTGCAGGGAGTTCCTAGAGCTGGAATTGTGGGATGAAGTGGCCGGGGGAGGGGGCTTCAATGTAATCAAAAAGCCCCACTGCCTGACTTTCCCCAGTTGTAGCTTAATCTTAAAAATAAAAACGCAGCTAAGGGAACCATCAGGCCCCCCAATAAATTACGCACTGGGACAGCTGCACCAGCTGGGTTTCTGCCTGTTAGGTTTTGCATTCTTCCAGAAATGAAAAACATGGTTCCCACCGGAAGCTAAATTGTTGGGGTGGCATTGCCCGTCGCAAATGTGCTCTTTCTTTGCAAACTTGGGAAGAGAAGACAACTCAGACCTCGTTTGTGGACGAGAAAATGGACACACACGACTACAACTCCCAGAAGCCTCAGCTTCCCAGGAGGTGGTTGCCATGGAGACAGAAATCAACAGACCCAGGAGAACCTGGCGAGGTGAGTAAGTGGGAAGGGCGACCGGTCTGTGCGGCTGCTGCGTGTGCAGCTTCAGAAAGGGAAGAGAAAGAAAGTGTGCGCACAAAAGCTCATCTACACAAACAGGACGTTTTGGTAGATATTCTATCCCTGGCTTAGCTCCCCAAAGAGGCCGGGGTGTGTGGGTAGGTGTGTGTGGGGAAATGTTAGCTTGAATTCTGTGCGTAATGCGCACTCTAAACCTCCTCTCCTGGGCTCCCCTTCAACTGCTTTTCCAGTGTCATTTACATTTGGCAGCCAGGGCAAAGCACCAAAGCAGTGGAGCAGATCGTTTAATGGCTGTTCAGTGGATAGAACACATAAGTGACTTGAAATGAAACCACTTCCGATCTTAACCACCTGGCCAGCAGTGTTTCGTTGGGCCAAGATTGTGCCATTGTTTCTAACTCAGCTGCCCAGAGCCACTGGGTTTACCCTGGAAAGGTAAATCATCTGAAATAAAAATGAGGTGAAATGAAGTTAAATGGGGCAGGTTTCAAAATGCTGAGTGTTCAGTTGGGATCTAGGTTTGTATGATGGAGAGGAGGTTCAAGCGGAACGCAGTCATGAAATCAGAAACCATTATGTGACATTGCAGATGTGTGTGTGTGTGTGTGAGAGAGAGAGAGAGAGAGAGCGCACTACATTACCATTTCTTGGTCAGATGATGGTGTCCACAAAGCACAAACCTTTGCCTGTTACATACTTTTTATATTTTCTGGCAGTATTTAAACTTTGTTTGTTTGTTTAAATTCACGCTAATTTCTATTAAATTGTCAAACTTTTATATAATCAATGTTCATCAAGCAAATATCTTGCTGTTGGTTAACTTCTATTTTGTCAAGACCATGTTAATCAAGTAAATAAATTCTGCAGCCATTAAAAAAAAAAAAATTGCCAGTTCTTTGGCTCAGTTCTGAGCAATACAAGATGTCCTCCACCTACCCACACAAAGCATTTCAGGGGGCAATAATCCAGATGGCCTTCTGTCTTGGTAGGGCTTGGTTGAAGGAATGAACACTGACATGTCCTTGCATTTATCTGTATGCATAATTCTCATTCTTTCCCCCAAAACAAGTGGAAGTAAAGGGGATGTACAAGGTCCTATTGTCATCTGCTTATCTCTGCCGAGCACAAAAACAAAATCAGAGAGCAGTTTGCCTTGTCAGCCCTTCTTTCTCTTCTGCTCATTACCCATTTTGTTTACATTCTTGGAATTGCCTCTCTAATAAGAATAATTTTTTTTTTTTGGATAATGGTGACAGGGGCAGGGGGATCAGCATTCACATAGTTCCAGGGCTGAAAAAGTGTCTTTTCAACTCAGTTTCTAATTTAGGGCTGAGGAATTTCCATTTCACAATCTGTCCAGGGATGTTTGGGAAAGGATATGGGGAACATCCCCCTTCTCCCCGATTGTAGGCCATGCATGATGGAGCCCCTCTGATCCTGGCCAGCTCATCAGTGCAATTCATGATGGTTTGAAACAATTAAATGGACCAAGGTAAAGCAGAAACTCCATTGACCTCTGTTGACAACCTTCTCATGTTGCACTGTAAAGATGTATGAAAGCAACCACAGCAGATGTTCATAAACGAATGCACTCTGTTCACAGTGCAATCATATGAAGTCTACTCAGAAGCAAGTCCCATTAATTTCAATTGGGTACATTCCTAGGTAAGCAGGTATAGGATTCCAGCAGATGTCACCAACCTTTTGGAGCACATTTGTGGACCAGAGAAATTGTTGTGGACCTCACACACACAAGCACACCCTGTAATATCTTCTATTGGCTACATCAGAATGCTTCTTTCCAGCCCAGTTTCAGCAGGAGTGTGTGCCAGAGGACCCAAAGAAGGCCTCTGTGGGAGTATGTGTGCCACAGCTCACTGGCAGAGGAACAGGGGTGCAGGGGGAGCGCACTGCCCCTGGCGGCACGATCTCGGTGGGGCGCCACACCCC
Organism: Podarcis cretensis; assembly: GCF_951804945.1. Lineage (NCBI taxonomy): Eukaryota > Metazoa > Chordata > Lepidosauria > Squamata > Lacertidae > Podarcis > Podarcis cretensis. The sequence goes on from NC_137177.1 coordinate 37,979,025, forward strand.
CAAGATGCACACCAGGCCCCTGTGGGCGGCGCATCATTTACCCAGGACGCATGCCACGCCCCTGCGGGCAGCATGCCACACCCCAGGACTCGCACCAGCCATGCCCCTGCCTGCTCTCCACCCCACCCCCGCCGGAGCTCGAAGCTCCACCACTGCCACAGCTGCCACGTTGATGACCCCTGGTGCAGAACATGCTGAGCTAGATGAACCCATGACATAGCCCTGGGTAAAGAGAGCATTCATCAGGCCATGCCAGCTTGAAGCTCTGATGTCGTTCAGTGGGTCTTACACAGGACAAGTCTAATGGGCTGCACTCATTGGATGGAATCCAAATGAAGTTGGACTTGTCCAGACAAGTCAGCAAGACTTGTCTAAGGCTAAGTTAAGCCCTGTGGATTTCACTGCAGTGTTAACCCCACTGATCCTCAATTCAATAGGATTGACTTCTGACTAGACATGGTTAGGCTTGGAGTCTAAAGCAGCACTAAGAACCTCTCGATCCAGCGTGTTGGCCTGCAGACATTTTGTATTAAGTGGCAGATAATTAGAAATAATATCGGTAATAATGCAAGAGGTAAATTATTTTTAAACACTTCCCTTCATTACTGCCCTAGGTCTTCTAAACGCCGACGTGTGCAGCTTCTAGGAGCAGGATGGAGAGCAGTGAGGGGAGCTACGTCTCATCAGGAGAGGAGGAGGAGGAAGAGCTCTCCTCCTTCCAGCTCAGCGATGAACTTCAAGATCTAGAGAAGCAGCTGTCCCACATCCAAGTCCATATTCCTGAAGTTGTATTGTAAGGCGGGTCTTAAAGTCCATCTCTGTGTGAACATGGAAACACCAGCTTCATCCACACCTTCCTGGCTTAGTCTTTGCTACAGAAACCCCAGCCCAAAGCAAAAGATTTTGCATTCTTCTAAAACAGATGGGGAGCCTGTGGTCCTCTAAATGTTGATGGACTCCAACTTCCATCATACCCAGGCATTTGGCTGGGACTGATGGGAGTTGTAGTCCAGCAACATCTGGAGGGCACCAGGTTGGGTAGGACTGGAATATGTAGACAATAACTGAGCTAGATGGTTCAGTGGTCTGGCACAGTGTAATTCAGCTTCCTATGTTCTTAAAGCAGGAGAGGGGAACCTCTCACTATCTGGCCCTTAGGACTCACTCCAGGCCACACACCCTCTCCACCCACACCTCTCACCAGCCTTCTTTCACATCCTCCGTGTGTGATTTTGCCTGGCTGGGATGTGTCCTTGTGGGTGAATGACTAAGGGACTTGGGAACAGTTGAGGGAACTGGCTGTGTTTAGCCTGGAGGAGAGGAGACTAAGAGGTGATATGACAGCCACCTTCAATTATCTGAAGGGCTGCCACATGGAAGATGGAGCAAGCTTGTCTACTCCTGCTCTAGAGGCAGGGGCCTGAGCTGTGGATTCAAGTGGCGAGAAAGGAGATTCCAACAAAATGTTAGGAAGAATTTTCTGAGGGTAAGAGTTCAACAGCAGAATGGACTCTCTTGGAGGTTTGATGGCCATCTGTCAGGGATTCTTTACCTATGGTTCCTGCATATCGGGGTTGGACTAGATGACCCTTGGCGTTCCTTCCAACTCTGCAGTTCTATGATTCTATGAACTCCTATGATGCCTCTTGCTTGCCTGATGAAAGGATAGAGAGGGGTGTGCCAGTGTGTGTGAAACTAGAGTACTGTAGAAAGGAAAAATGTTCACTCTTGCTTCTCACCCCACCTGCCCACCCCACCCCCCCACCCCAAAGTTGCCCAGGAGGGAACATGGCCCATGAGCTGAAAAATATTCCCTGCCTTTGTCCTAAAAGAAGGAGCTTGCATGTACAGTGGTACCTCTGGTTACGAACTTAATTCGTTCTGGAGGCCTGTTCTTAACCTGAAACCATTCTTAACCTCAAGTACCACCTTAGTTAATGGGGCCTCCTGCTGCCACCGCACCACCGGCGCACGATTTCTGTTCTCATCGTGAGGTAAAGTTCTTAACCCGAGATACTACTTCTGGGTTAGTGGAGTCTGTAACCCTAAGTGTTTGTAACCCGAGGTGTTTGTAACCCGAGGTACCACTATATTGAATGCTGCAAGGATGGTGCTAACCCATTGCTCTACAAATGGCCCATTTATCCACTTGTTCTTCTGCATACAGTGAATTTGACTGGAGTTCCGTTGACACCAGCAACCTACCCGAGTCCTACAAGACAAACTCTCCCAAGGAGCAAATGCTGTTGCAGGTGGCTGACAATTTTCACCGACAGTATGCGCATCTCTGCCCAGACCGCGAGCCTCTCTTCCTCCACCCTATAAACGAATGCCGTGTGGAAGTAAGTGGAAGGGCTGGGATTGGTCCAAGAGTTTTACTCAGCTTACAATTACAATTGCATGGACAGAGTTTTGCATGAGGTGAGGCTCACCATGCCTTAGCTAGCAAGCTCTTTTCAGAACCAGGCTCAGACTCTACAATATATAGAGAGAAAATCAAGGAGCCCCTCTGAGCATGTGCAGTGCCATTCACTTACCACATACTTCACTGGGTGGCCTTCCAGATCTGGGACAAGGTTACTTTGCATTGTTTCTGCCTACATCCTCCCTGTGTAGAAAATAAAACTCTGTTTAGACATTTTGAGTTCTCACAAGGAGTCCTGGGAAATGCAGTGTAGTGAGTTTCCCAAGCACCCGCCTTCACCAATTACTCCAGGAAGAAGGACTCATAAGCCAGTTTAATACTGTAATGGAGATATGCACATATTTGTGCTATACCTAGTGCTGGTGCCAGGCAAATTTGCACCCTAGGCAAAGCTAACTACTTGCACACAGGCTCAAAGATTGCTTGCTTCAATTTTCAGAAATGTATATCTTGTATAAAAAATGAAAAGGACATAACTTGAAACTGCTAAATTTATTTTCAATTGCAAGAATAAGTAAAACAACAATCTTTGATTGTCTTTCTAAAATACAAAAAAAAAAAATGTAGCATGCAAATCATTTTGAATAATCCTGTAGATTGTGATGTTAAAATTTAAGGCTCTTAAAAGTCTCAGTTTCAGGCACATCAAAATCTCACTTTATGTGCCTTTTCATATCCAAATTTTGTCACCAATTCCTTCAGGTCGAGTGCTGATACTTGGGCATGTTCATTTGATATACAGGTGACTCCCCACTTCTGTGGGGGCTACATTCCAAGCCCCCCCCCATATAAGCGAAATCGTATAAAGTGGGGAGCACCCTCTATACACCCTTTAAATGCCCTCTTCCACTCTCTCTTCAATCCATACCAAAAATACTGTGTCCAAAAATATCCACAACTAGAATTGAAGCCCTGGAGCTGGCAAAATGCTGGAAGACATAAAGGTAGGCTGCTACTACTGCTGTGCTACCCCCCACACCAGCTGTTAGGCAGGGAGGCTGGGCAGCATAAACAAAGCCCTGCTGCATCTCTTTGGGGCTTCCTCTGCCCCCAGTGGCATCCTCTTCAGGCTCCACAAGGACTTGCAAGCCACAAGGACTCTCCAGCTCTCTCCTACCATTTCCAGGTTTGAATTGAAGTATTTCATTGTTTTCCGGCGCTGCGCATATATGCAGTCGCGTGCGAGTCAATTGCACGTAAGTGGGGGAACATCAGTAGCTGCTAAGTCAACTAGTCCCTTTTGCAGCCTTGTTGAGCGTATGTAAGTTATTCATAAATTTCAGCTTTGAGAAACTGTGTTCACCACTCGACACTGACAGTGGAAATGTGAGAAGGATCCTTACAGAAACAGAAAATAAAGGCACATTATCCAGGAGTTTTTGTACTTGTAGTGGCATAGACTTTGGAAGTCTTTGAGCTACTGCTATAAGTTCACACCATCAATATGTTTTGTTTCCACTGTGCATCAGTGATTTTTCCAATTTCTTGCAGGCCTTTAGTACATCTTCAGTAGATGTTTTGTTGATAGTGTATATATCATACAGGAAGCCAAACAGGGAATTGTGTTGTAGCAGTTGGAATCTCTCTTCAACAGATTGTATAGCCATGATCTAAGATAGCATAGTAGAAACCTACTTCGGATTTCTACTTTGAATTTCAGCCATAGCTCACTAGAATAATGAATACATTTTCTAAATTAAATTAAGATGTGATAGTAAGATTTAAAATTAAATGAATTTTCACTTTTTATATGTGTGTGTGTGTGTGTGTGTGTATGTGTGTGTGTGTGTGTGAGAGAGAGAGAGAGAGAGAGAGAGAGAATAAAGTTCTGTGCAATACATAGTGCAACAGTTGCACTAGCAGAAACTTGTTGTGCATAATCTGCATATCATTTGCACAAACGGCGCAAATCCCAAACAGCAGTTGTTGAGTATATGTTTGCTTTGCCAGAGGGTCATTCGGAAATTATTGATCCAAATGGGGAATTCCTCAAATTAGTCTTCCCCCCCCCTTTTTTTGCTTTTAAATGATTGATTTATGTATTTATTATTTAAAGGGCTTAATTGTTTTGCAGAGTGTGTTGTTTGTCATACCAACCACAAATGAAGAGAATATATTTTACTGAAATCAACATGCTTAGGTCTAGAATATAGAAACATTTTTTAAGTGAAAGCTATGATTTTCACATGTGCAAAAGCAGCCACGCAGCTGTGCTTCCAGGGCCATAAGTAGCCCTCCGCGGGGAGCGGGGTTTGAATGTATTGCTCTCTGCTGAAGCCCAGACTCCTTCCTTGTGATCAACTTTTCTCCTTCCCTGATACATCCACAAACCGGTGCTATTTTCTTGCAGAAATTTGTGAGCACCACTGTGCGCCCAACTCTGCTTCCTTACTCAGAGTTGTACAACTGGGATGGCTGTGCCCGCTTTGTGGCAGACTATCTCACCATGGAGCCCCTTCCGTCTCCTATCGCACCGGTAAGAAACAGGGCCTTTTTGCATTATTTTCTTCGCTCAGATTCTTTTAGGCAATGTTAGCCAACAACACTAGGGGGTGTGGGTTCCGCCGGGGCATTTCTCAAGGTCAGAGCAATGCAAAGGACAATTCCGGGTGCTGGTTTTGACTTGGGATCAAGTGAGACAGGATGCTAAGCATGTCATTAACAACCACACCTGCTTCTTCTGGAAAATTAATAGCAGGTATGGGGTGGGTGGGTGATTTTCACCAAGGCTGCAAAAAGAAGGAATGTTTAATCCTTTCCTCCAATGCTACAACCCCTTGCCAGCTTATATGAGCCCCAGGTAGCAGGAGGAATGGAAGAATCTGTCAGTTTCTCTCTGTTTCCCATTTCTTCCAGTCTTAAATTTAGTTCTACACATTTCTCCAGCAATTTGCATTTTTGAAAATATTCTCATGAAAATTCACCAGCATTTTAGCGTGAATTTATCCCCATGAACACATTTCATATGCAGTTTTGCTTCACATGCTCACTTTTGCAAAGCAACATCTCCTGATAGAATGGGTTTCTGTATGTTATTTTCATGAATCAATGCATTGTTATATGTACTTTCCCCCTCGTATATTGCATTTTTTGGTAGTCACTGTAGGATTGGCAAGCTGCATTCAAAAATTTGAAGAAGAGAGTTTCAAATGATATCTATGTTTCGGTTCTCACTTTGTTTCAGAAAGTGTGAATTTGACAAATTCAGCTTTAAATGTGAACCAAAAGACACTCCCTCCATTCCTGTTCAGTATAAGGCAGCTTCCAACAACAACTTGTTGCTTGTAACCTGCCCATCTGACTGGGATGCCCCAGCTACTCTGGACAGCTTCCAACAGAATATAAAAGAACACATAACACATCCTGTGTCCCTAACCCTTTCCATGACTATTTGGGCTGCAAGAATAATGCAGGGCACTATTCCATTGAAAACATGGTCTTTTGTCTACACAGCCCAGCTACCTGTACTCCCCGACTACGATCCTGCGCTACCAGCGGGGGAACTGCTTTGACTTCAGCATCCTGCTGTGCTCTCTGCTAATTGGCGCAGGTTATGATGCCTACTGCGTCAATGGCTATGCCACCCGGGAAATATGCATGATGGATGAGTCCAGGGAAGTGTGCCCACTCTTGAAGAAACCAGAAGAGGTGAGAGCTGTGGGTGTTTTCAGAGCCAAGCAGTGTGTGAGGGGCTTTAATTAGGACCAGGGGGTGGGATTTGAAGGGCAAAACATCAGTTGACTCCTTGGCCCTGGCTCAAGAAAGCTTTGCTAACTCTGTTCTGCTGATACTCTCCCAGCAGATGGCAACAGGAGCCACTAGGAGGCAGCAGAGGCATAATTTTAATGGGCATCAGAAAGATTTTATTTCTCTCTCTCTTGTATATGTTGATTACTTCTCTATTTTTCTTTTTTCTTTTTTCAAATTTATAAATTTTCTTTAATCATCCATATACATCCCTGTATTTCAACTGCATATTCTTAGACATATCTAAGGTATCATACCACATTTATATGCTTATATAGAAACATGTAATTTGCACATGGTCTTTAGTATATTCCGTGCATAAATACCACATGCTACTTACACATTTCATCGGTACGTTTGCTATACTATGAAATGCTATTTGAAGAGGTATAAAGGCTGAATATTGTGTATTATATAATAATATGTAAAGACTACATGCATGCATGCATGTTATGTATTAACTGTGGCATAATTAAGAAAGATCAATAAATAAACAAATGAATAGTGTATCAATGTTCATGTAAGAGCACACAAAATCATACTCATCTTATAATAACGTTAAGTCAACCCCAATCCCACAAAGTTTAAACTCGTTTTTTTATATTGGTGTCTTGCCAAATGCAAGGGGGTTCTTTTAATGAGATTCAGAAGCAATACAAACAAAAGTGAGTGAGAAGATTAAAGATTTTATTCTAAACAGTAAGCAAGATATACATTACCAAGCAAGCACTTCGATCTGCCAGTGGGAAGCCCTCAAGAAGTGGCGAGGTGACCCCCAGGTAGCCTCAGGTTGCACGAACCTGCAATCGATCAGTCCATCCATGAGCTTCTCAGAACTATGCCCCAAAACCATCCGATTTAGAGATAGCTAACTTGTTAGCCTACATGCATTGCCCAACTAGCTAGCGCAGATTATTAATGGGCTATCCTCCTCTTCCAATACCACTCATTCCTCCAAACAATGTCTAACAGAATGTACCCTGCATTATCACTGGCCTAAGAAGGTCAGAATGTACCCTGCGTTATCACTTCCTTCCAACAAATTAATTAAAGGCTGTTCTCAGCCATCAAAGAGCAGAACCAAGAGATAAAGAGGGGAAGTAAACAGAGGCAGGAAGAAATGACCATTTCAGATCACTAAATTCCTCGAAATACAAATATCTTCCGGAAAAGATTGCCCCTACAATCGGTCCAATGACTGGAGCAATTCTGGGAGCTTCTGTGGGTGAGGACCCTTCTCCTTGTGGAATGGAAGTGGTTTCATTTTTCCAGGGGTGGGTTGGCCACCCCTTCCCCCAACGTTTTAGTCCCATAGGTTCCTACATCAGCTGATGAGAAGCAATTTTCATCTTGGGATTCTAAGCATCTGCTTGCTTGCTTCTTCTGCTTCCCTTTTAAACATACCTCTGCCTTTCCTCCAAAGAACTCATGGCAGCATACATGGTCCTTCTTTCCCATTGGCCTTCCAGCAGCCCTGCAAGATAGGTGAGGCTGAACAATTCTAGCAGGGTTGCCCAGATGAGCAAAGATTTAAACCCAGATCTCTCCAGACTAAGTCGAACATTCCCTTTCCAGCACACCACATTGGCTTATACAGCAAGATATTTGCTCATAGTATGGCAAGTCCCATTCCTATCCACCCCCACTTCTGGCTCATTCATGAACTGTAATAAGCCCACACTCTTCACACTGCCAGAGGCTGCCAAAGAAACACACACAACCTTGCCCAACTGCATACAGGCACCCTCTGCTTAATGGCAGTTCATTTAATCTGAAGGTAGACAGAATGTGATTGTAATATTCTGGCAGATGAAAGGCAGTGTAAATGAATGAATGAATGAATGAATGAATGATGTAGCAGCTCAGTGGAGGCTGCTGTGATTGGGACGGGTAGGAGGGAAGGCAAGGGAGTCCAACAGTAGGTAGTGCCAGAGCCAATGATAGACAGAGACAACTAATTCTGGTCTTGTCCCCATCCTCCTCCCTGCTGAGATCTATAAGGGCAACACAGACTGAGGAGGAGGAAGTGCTTTCATCAGAACTCAATGCAATAAGAAGGCAAGGAGTGTGGGGCTGGCCAGGAGGAGGGTCAACATGGAGGGTCAGCACCCTACTTAACTGAAAGGACTTGCCTCCACTGGAACAGCTTCCTTTTTGATTTATGGCTACAGGTCGCAGTAGAGGCTACAAAACAGAAGCCCAAGAAGTATGCCATCAAGCCCCCCCGGGATTTAAGCAGCAAATTTGAGCTGCGCCAGGAAGCCAAGCAGGAGGCAATTGTGCAGGCTGCTCTGGAGAAGAAGCGGAAGGAGGAAGAGGAAAAGAGACTGGTGAGCAAGGCTTGCAGAATTCTGTCTTGCTGCAGGCACACAGCCTGGATGCGGAGAAGAACACCCACCCACCCCCTGGGAAGAATCCTGGGAGCTGAAACATAGTTCCCCCCAAATGTTTTCATTTGTGCAAAAACCACTCTGCACACACACACACACACACACACACACACATTTGTGCATTCATTAGGATTGCCCTTCACTTGATCTTACTCAAAATTGCCTTCAGTGACATAATCCTCATTTAGCAACAGCATGGTTTGTCTGAGCATCTGACCTCAGCCCAGCCAGCTAACCATGGTTAGTTTTCTGACAGTAAACCATGATGTGAAGCCATGGGGTTGTTGTTTTTTTGCCAACTTACAAACCATGCCTAAGTTTACCCAACAGCCCAACAGCCTTGTTCAGATGTGATGATTTCTTTGGCCACCTCAAACATTCATCAGACTGCGGTGGCACAAAGCAAGAACAGCTACAAAATAAACCAGGTTTTGGAGAAACAAACAATGGCTTGTTTTTTCATCACAAACCATGATTAAAGTAAACCATGGCTCAGTGATGTGCACAAAGGGGAAGAACAATTGCTTTTAGTTGTATTATAGTCATTGCTCTTCTTTGTTTCTGTGTGGCAGGAAGCTGAGAAGCCCCCGCCAGACAATCTGTATGGTCTCCGGGTCCATGGCTGGGTTCTGGTTCTTTCAGGCAAGCGTGAAGTGCCAGAGAGTTTCTTTATCGACCCATTTACAGGGAAAAGCTACAGTACCACAGACGATTACTTCCTTGGTATTGAGAGTGTCTGGAACCACCGGAATTACTGGGTCAATATGCAGGACTGTTGGAATGCCTGTAGGGTAAGCCAACGGAATGACTGGCTGGGTCTGAGTGTGGAACAATTAATTGACTTCTGGCTAGAGGGGAAATGTTTCTCTTCACCAGATCTAGCCTGAGTGATACCCTCTAGTTGTTGTTAGACTACAACTCCCATCAGGCTCAGCCCACATGAGTGATGGCCAAGGATGATGGGAGTTGTAGTCCAATAGCATCTGGATTTGTAGTGGTTGGCTATGTAAGCTTGGGGCCACTGACAAATGGGAGCTATCATGCAGTCTAGGAGTGTTGAGTAGTGGGATGGGGAACCCTGCAGGCTCTCCAGATGTTGTTGGACTCCAACTCCCAACAGCCACAGCCAGCAGACCAATGGTTGGAGATGATGGGATGCGTAGCTCCTGGAGCCCTCTTTGGATCCATCACAAGGCACATGCCTCTCCAACATAGTCCTGCCTTCGGCACACTCTTCCCATTCTAAATCAGGGATGGCCAAATCGTGGGTTGTGAACATCGCCAAATGCAATTTGACCATGACACACAGGTGGCTGCCCTCTCTTTCCACCCTGGCAAAACAGAAGGGGTGTTCACACATTACATCCAATGATTGTACAATCCATTGAGCTGCACCCCCTTGCAGTGATTCGTTCAACAAGTGTTCCGTCTGCGTAACTGTGAGCATGATAGCGGAGCTGCCCAAATCAGAATGCGTCCATGCATAGAAACAGCTTATTATACCTGTCTTTGGTGCAATGTGTGAAGGAGCCTCCAGGGAAGGAAAGGGACAGAGGTGGGAAAGAGCAAATGGAGGACAGGGTGGGGGCACAGCGGCAGCGTCTCCAAATGATCTGGACTCAGAGCATCCCTTGCAAAGTTCCTGAGATCTGATTCCTTTGGCAACTGATTGTTTTTCCAGGATCTCCAGTTTGACCTCGGGGACCCCGTGCGGTGGGAATTCATGTTGCTCGGCACTGACAAGCCCCTCCTGTCACTGCCAGAAATGGAGGAGGAAGAGGACCTTGCGGAGGACGAGGTGGATGACATGGTGAGCCATCCTGCCTTCTTCCTTCTTCCTTGCAGTGCCAGAAGATTCTGTGCTGTGCACTAGCTCTTCCTGAGGATGGGCTCATGCCTTCCAGCAGCTTCCCCAACCTGGTAGCCTCCATATGTTTTGGACTACAAAGACCATCAGCTCCAGTTAGCTGACTGGGGCTAATGGGAGCTGTAGTCTATTGACATGATGTCACCTATTTACATAGGATCAGAAGTCACTTGAGCAGCAAAAGATCCTAAGAATGCCCTCAACACCCCCCCCCCCAGTTCGTTGTCCCCATGACATGGACTCAGCTTATCACCGAACTTTCATCATCCCAGTTTCCAAGAGCTGACACTCCTGGCCTGACCAGAACTAAATGGGGTGGCAGGTTGGACCTGAAGTGATGTTACATAGCTGTGGTTGATCCCAGGAAATGTTATTTCCTTCCTTGTTGGACCAGACAGCAGGTGGGTGGCAAAGGGGAAAGAAGAGAACCTGAAAGAGCATTTGGCGTTCAGCAGCAGAGAATCAAATAGAGCAATGCAGGAGATCAGGAAGAGGCTGGCTGACTCAGTGGCAAGTCAAGACAGTGATTCCTTGCCATATCAGATATGGAAAGTAGATGGGGTTTGCCCAGATGAATATGGGGGCAGGTGTTTTGGGCAGAGCAGGATTCAGCCTCCTAACGGCTTCTTCTCCTGGGTCTTCTTGATAGATGAAGGAAGAGGAAGCAAAGGGCTTTGACATGCCTGCATCTTGGGTGGAGCAGATCCAGATATCTCCAAGAGGTATTCTTCTCCCCACTATCACCACCTTGACTGTGTTGTGAGTGGCCAAAGTGTAGATCACTGATGCAGCTCCTTGGTGCTTCAGGGATTGCTTCTGGAGAATTTAAGAGTGAGGCCATTCAAAACTGTATTGTCCTCTTCCTCCTCCCTATTCTTCCTGGGGCTGAGAGAGCTTGGGAGAAGACAAAGGTCAATGTCAATAAAGACCTTCCTTGGATGCTTTTAAACAGAGGTTGGATGGCCACCTGTCAGGGATTTTTTTAGTTGTGATTCCTTCATTGCAAGGGGTTAGACAGATTTTGGGTTCCTTCCAGCTCTATGATTATGTAGGTCGTGTTGGCCTCAGTGACCAGTTGGGAGCTCATGGGTTGGGGAAGGAAAAGAGCAGGAGGTTCAGTTGTGGATCAGGAAGCAACAAAGGATGAAAGGACTATAGAAGGCTAAGACCAGGCAGAGTACAGCAGGCACTTCAGGCAGCAGATGAAGGGGCCGAGGAGCAGCAGCAAAACATTGGAGGATGAAGCTGTGTATATCCATGGCCTGACACCCCTCCCCGCTCAAAGACAGCTGCTTGCTCTGTAGTCAGGCGCAGCTGCCTGTTCATTTGGCTTCTGTACATGGAATGGGAGGGCCGCCACCTTTGCTTCAGGCAGCAGAATGTCTTGGGCTGGCCCTGTGAGGGGGCTGCGAGGAGCCACAGCAATGTCTAGGCTAGTCTCTGGTGAGCAAGTGAAGATGTGAAATCCATGGAAGTTGATCAGCTGACTGTTGAGGCCTCCGTAGCACCTTGAATGGAACATAATAATAATAATAATAATAATAATTTATTATTTATACCCCGCCCATCTGGCTGAGTTTCCCCAGCCACTCTGGGCGGCTCCCAATCAGTGTTAAAAACAATACAGCATTACATATTAAAAACTTTAAATTAAAAACATTAGAATTAGAGAATTGCAGAGATGGAAGGGACCCCAAGGGACCCTGTAATGCAGGCAGAACTAAAAGACTTCAGAACTTTAACACCAGCTCTTGGGCCACCTAATGTAACACTACAGATAGCGTATTCCAGCGAGAAGTTTAAATGGGGATTTGTTTATTTATTTAGAGCATTTGTGCCTCGCTTTTCAGCCCCAAAAGGCTCCCAGAGTGGTTTACAGACCTTCAGTTAATACTAGACAGTCCCTGCCCCTTCAGGCTTACAATCTAAATGACATCCAAGGAGAAAGGGGGGGGGAGAGACAAGCTCAGGTGCCAGTTCTTAAATACTGTACTTGTTCTTATGATGACTGGTTTGCAGAGCATTTTGTACCATTAAAATGCATGCTCCATGGCCAATGGTCATCTTTGTTCGTCTTCTTGCTCCTAGAATTCGAGACACGTTGTCCCCAAGGCAAGAAGGTGATTCAGTACAAGAACGCCAAGCTGGAGAAATGGGCACCGTATCTGAATAGCAACGGACTGGTCACCCGCCTCACCCTCTTTGAAGATCCAGACCGTGAGCCAGCTCTCTGGGGTTCTGGACAGGGGTCTCTCCCAAGCCCACCTAGAGATGCTTCTAGCAATTGCACCTGCTGGGGGACATGCAAAGCAGATGCTCTACCCACTGAGCCACCATCTCGGCATTGCCGAAAGTTGCCCGAGTTTATGGGGCTGATAGGAATTGCAGCCCAACACCACCTGGAGGGCATCATGCTGGGGAAAGCTGGTTTTCACAATGTAATCATTTACACCAATCTTTCATTGGGTTCTCATTTACTGTAGTCAAGGTCTGATTGCTCTCAACACCCTTCTAGCAAAGTCCACAAATGAGTGGAGGGGTTCATTTATTATTGCACTTATATCCCGCCTTTCTCAAGCAGCAAAACATCCAGGGCCACCCCCATGTGTCTAGCTTGTTTGTAAGCCGCCATTGCCATGGATTGTTCTCTTCTCCTCCTAAGGCACCAAAGTGCTGGAAGTGAAGGAATGGTACAAGAACCGGGAAGACGTGTTGGATACAAGAGAGCTGAATAAGCAAACGGAAGTGACGAAGGAGTTCTTCATGCCTGGGCATGTGCAAGGCCTCAAAGGTGTGTGTTTTTATATTGTAATGTTATGTTGTGAACTGTCCTAAGATCTATGGGTATACGGCACCATACAAATTTGAATGACAACAATAACAATGGTAGCCAAGCCTTTTCTCAATGTCCTGGTTCAGGCACTGAAGTTTGGGGCTGTTTCTCCAGCAGCGTCTCATTCCTGGGTCTCGGCTTCTTTGGTTCTCTGCCAGTCCCTGATCCAGGCAGGCACTTTCACAACCTTCTCCGTGGAGAGTTACTGAGATGGGGCATTTGCAGTGGAACTATAATAATAATTTATTATTTATACCATGCCCATCTGGTGGCTTCCAACAAAAGATTAAAATACAATAGCCCTTCAGATATTAAAAGCTTCCCTAAACAGGGCTGCCTTCATGTCTTCTAAAACTCTGGTAATTGTTTTTTCCATTGACATCTGGTGGGAGGGTGTTCCACAGGGCAGGCACCACTACCAAGAAGGCCCTCCATCCCCAGATGTGTTTTGCTGGTGCCTTCTCTCTGCTATCCTTTAGGCTGTAGGAGAAAATTACCCCATCCTTTAATCAGATCATCTGTTGCTTCTCAATTGGGCTCTTAATTGCAGGTTTTATTATGCATAGAATTGTAGAGTTGGTAGGGAACCTAAGGACCATCTTGTCCAACCGCCAACAATGCAGGAATCACAGCTCAAGAACCCCTGACAGATGGCCATCTGACCTCTGTTTAGAATTCTCCTATGAAGGAAAGAGTCCACCACCTTCCAAGGTTCCACTGTGGAATGGCTTATATTGTCAGAAAATTCTTACTAATGTTTAATCGGGATCTCCTTTCTTTTAACTTAAGTTCATTGGTTTGGGACCTCTCCTCTAGAGCTGGAACAAGAGAAGTACGCTTGCTCCATCTTCCATCCGACATGCCTATGAATGTGACCATCATATCATCTCACCTACCTTGTATTTTGCAGGATATAAATGTAACACATCAAATAAATAAAAATAACACACCTTCTTTACCTGGCAATTCACCCTATTGGGCTTCTGTTTTGGGTTCCTAGCGCACGACTACATGACGATGGACCCCGAAACAGATCGCACCATGGAGTTTTATAGTGAGACACGGGTGGACGGCCTTCAGAAACGGGTTGAAACTCCCAATGAAATGGAGGAGTATTTTGAAGGACGGTCGGATTTCCTGTATTACCGGCACGCTGAGTTTGGCAAAAGAATAAAGAAACCAGGCAATGCTGCAGCTATCACTGAAAGCAATGCCCGACCTATACTGGTAAGTGGAGCACAGAGGCTCCGAGAAACAGAGCTGCAGATCAGGAAGCCCTTGATTGGCTCTGGTGCCACCTACTGTTGGTCTCCTTGCCTTCTTCCCTAATAGTCCCAGTGGGCACCAGCCACCACTACACACAGGTTGGCCCTCCCAGCTCTTTGCCATTGCTCCCAGCATCCACTGACTCACTTTGTCTAATGCTAGAGCCAGCTCAATGTGTGGCATAACATCGCCAACTGCTGCTGTGCCAAAAACTTGAATCTCCTCCTCTCCCTCGCTCTCTCTCCCTCCACCAACCAACTCCCTCCTGTTAACTTGGTGGCTAGGAGTTTGATTCCGGCTGACACCCTTTTTCTCTCCACACGCTCTTCCCAGAAAATCACTGAGAGGTTCCACAGGAACCCACAGAAACCAGCTGACGAAGATGTGGCAGAGCGCATCTTTTCAATAGTGGAGGAGAAGATTTTCTTGACCTACCACTGCAAGGAGAACTACATCACCCCCTCGAAGAGGGACTTCAACAAGCGGGCAGATGTGGACAGCATGGGGAATAAGATCATCATGACCCCTGAGATGTGCATCAGCTACCAGGTAAAAAATAGATGGGAAGATCTGCATGTTGCAGAGAGCAACTGCAGGAGCAGCTGAGATGGGGCCGAGAACTTAATGGGTCGTGGCTGGCAAGGAAGCCACTGGCAACAAACCTCAAGAGCTGGTCTTGTTTTTATCATAGAATTGAATTCAGTGTGTGCATTTGGGGACATGCATTTTAACAGATTTCTTTTTTAAAAAATATGGCAGCTAATTAGCTCATTAAGAGCCACGTGGACTACCACTCACCATACCTAACAGCAGGGCTGGCCTTGGTCCTCACATGCTTCTTCCTCCCCTTCCTTAATGCACTGTGATTCCCTCCCTCTTTCCTCATATGAGGCAATCCATGGTTTGGTGTTGCATTCAAATAAGGGAAACAATGGTTTGTGATCATTATTATGATTACTTTGATTTCTTACCCCTTGTTTGCCAGAAGACCCCAGGGCAGGTTTCAACCATTTAAAATGCAATATTAACAGTTCAAAACAAGTGACAGCCACAGGAATAGAGTGAGTCCTGAAAATAGGTCGCCCTGAACATCAAGATTGGAAATCATGGTTGGGTCGTGGTTTGCAACTGATAGTTTGTCAGCTTGGGACGTGTGTGTGGCAATCTCAGGTTTTTCTCAAAACAAGAAGCAGAGGAAGAGAGAAGAAATCAGTGTGTGAGGGGAGGTGTGAGCTTGAGGCTCCTGGCAAGTTTATGCTCTTAGTGCCCAGCTGTGGTTTGGTGGTGTATCTCAGTGGTGTATCTCAGCTGAACTTGTGTGCTTTAGCAGATTGCCTGTTGAATGGCTGCCGGCTGGGCTATGAAATCCCAGGTGGGTTATGAAGCCCTACAAGTGAGCTTAGGCCAGCCAACCATTTCTCAGCCCATCCTGCCTTACAGGGTTGTTGTGGGGAGAAAATGAAGGTGACCCTCCGTCCCCCACAGCTACTGCAGCTTCTTGAAGGAAGGGCACTGTGGAAAACTAAGTAGTAATAGGAGTATATTTTAATGCTGCCACTGGCTCACCTTTTTTGTATGGTTATCAATGACTAACTTTTAGGTTAACTTTAAGCTCGTTAGCATCCTGTTCTTACAGTGGCGAACCAGACGCCCCAAAGGGAAGCCCGCAAAGAGCTCCTGAGTGCAACAGCACCCTCTTTACTTGTGAGTCTCACAACTGGTATTCTGAGGCATACTGCCTCCGACAGTGGAGGGAGAACATAGACATCATGACCAGTCACCAGGAAATTGTCTGATCCTCTTTCAAAACCAGTGAAGCTGCCTTTTTGAGGATCCTGGACATATGTGCGGGTTGATGTGCAATGCCAGAATCATATGCCTTCAATGCCTCTAAGAGTGACCCTACACTGTTTTGAGGTGGGGGGGAGGTTTACAGTCAAGTGGTCTATACATTTTATGAAAGAAATAACTCTGAAATTAGCTGCGATTCCTTCATTGTGGGGGCAGGAGGCCAGATGTTGTGTTGGGTCTCTTCCATCGCTGTGGTTCTGTGATTCTGTGTGCCATCTACACCTCTGAGAGTGACCCTCCCTTAAACCCAAGATGTCTTATGTGTTTTGGAAGGGCTGGCCATTCCTCCCCCTCCTCCTCCCCCTTCCTCACAGGCTCCTTTGCCTTTAGGCAGGGTCCACGGAGAAGGAAAAGAAGCTGTTCCACCTGTATGAAATGATGATGCACCTGATAGAGGATGAGAAGAAATCCCGGCACCTAGTGTGGGAGTCAGAGATGGAGGTAATGGGAAAGGAGTAGAAGGCGGGTCATAGCTTAATAGTGGCCAAAGGCTTTGTCTACAAGCAAAATAGCTTGCAGAGCAGATTTGGGAAAGACCCCTTCCTGAGGCCCTGCTAAGCTGCTGCTAGTTTGAGGAGGCAGAGTTGAGTTTTTAATGCATTGCATTCTGTCAGGGAACTGCCATCAGTACTGGAGGGGGAGAGCAAAAGCCAGAGGGATTCCAGAGAGCGTCCAGGGATCGGGAGGAGCAGCCCATCTTCTGGGGAAGAGAATCAGCGTAGCACCAGTGGAGAAGGGGGGCAGCTGGGGGAAGTGGCGAGGCGGTCTCATGACTCCTTGCCTGGGACCAGCGGGGAGACTAGGGGTCCTCCGTTGCCCACGCCCTCCCTGCGCAGAAGGCTTCCGCACAGAGAGGGTAGGCGGAGACTAGGCGTCAAAGAACTTCTTTGCTGGAAAAAGTTTAAGAAATGCCCACTCACGGATTCTACCAGCGATTGACTCAGCCACGGGTGAGTGGCTGTCCAGACAGAAAAAGGTTCACTTTGGCAACCCAGCCAGGTGTTTGCACCCAGCCGGGGAGATAGGTACCTGCTTACGCATGAGCAACCCCTAGAACCATTACACATTCATTGCTCTACTCACCACTGGCATATGGCCCTCAAATATTGCCTAGAAGGAAATGTGGCCCTCAGGATGAAAAAGACTCTCCCCGCCTCTATTCCAAAATATAATGTGTGCCATTAACTATCACATTCGCTAAACACAAAACCACCTACTCTCCTTTTTTCAGATATGGTGGATCTTTTGGTTTTTTGGGAATTTTTAAGTTTTCCGAGTCTTTCTAAGCTTCAGCGATCTCTCATGCGCAGAGTGTGCTATATGCACTGGCCGAAGAGGTGTGTTGGCAACAAGGTTATTGCTAACATTTCTATCCCATCAAAGGTCCTGGATATTCTGAGGATTCGGGAGGAAGAAGAAGCAGCCAGCAAGTTGACTGTGTCTATTTATGATACCGAGAGAAATGAGAAGAGCAAGGAACAGCGAGAGGCAATGGTAGGTGATGAGGGTCATTTTTAAACTCAGGAACATTTATTAATTCATTCATTCTTTACATTTATATCCCACCTTCCCTACAAGGAGCTCAAGGTGGTGTACAAAGTTCTCCCCATTTTATTCTCACAACAACCCTGTGAGGTAGTTTAGGCTGAGAGGCAATGACTGGCTCAAGGTCGCCCAATGAGCTTCATGGCCAAGAGAGGATTTGAATTCTGGTCTCCCAGGTCCTGGTCTGGCATTCTTAACCACTGCATTCCCTCTTCCCAGGGAACCCTCCCTCTGCTAGTGGTGGGTGGGGCCAGAGGCCAAAGTGGGTGGAGCAATGGATGCTGCTGTGCTAGGCTCATTCTGGCCATGCAAAAGTAAAAGATTTCTGCACACACAAACCCAGACAAGCAATTTTGACAGTTCCTGCTGGCCAAAGCACTCAAGGTGGTTGTGGAGCAGGGCTGGGGCAGTGGGCTTGGGGAGGATCCAAGGGCCAGAAAGAGAGCTCTGAATGCTTGAATTCTGCCCCCAGGCCCCTGACATGGAACATACAAAAGGCCCTACTGAACCAGGTCTTGTTCTCAGGGTAGCTGTGAGAATCAAACTCATAAGAAAATAAAAGAGCTTCCTGTGTCAGGCCAGTGGGCCATCTACTCCAGCATCCTGTTCTCACAGTGGGAAACCAGCAAGCAGGGTTCAAGCACAGGGGCCCTCTCCCCGTCCTGCAGTTTCCAGCAACTGGTGGCAGCAAGTGTAGTAGCCACGGGCTCTCTCTTTTTATCCCCTCCTCCAGGAGCGCCAGCTGCAAGAGGAGCGCCAGCGGCAAGTGGAGCAGGATCTGGACTACCTGGCGCCTTTCCTGATCCAGATTGGTGGCATCGAGAAGATGACCAAGTGGCTGGCTTTGCGCCTGAAAGAGGACTGCCTCAGCGATTTCAAGCACCGTCTCGTTGACAAGGCCAACCTCATCCAAGCACGTTTCGAGAAGGTGCCTCCTCTTTCCTCTACCCTTTGGCTTTCTAGGCAGGAGGGCCAAAGCATGATGAGCTTTTTCTGCCTTTGGGGGGGCAGAGAAATTCAACTCGGTTCACTTTAAAAGGTGAAGGTAGGTAATCCACAAGTTCCGAAACAACCTTATTATGGACCACACCTCAGCTTTTGGTCCAAATGGATTGACAGCCAGCTCCTTCTCCTCCAGACCTAAGCTGCCCAGTGCCTGGCCCTTGCTAAGCCCTGCTACAATGCCCCTCCTTTCCCTCTCTCCACAATTTATTTCCTGCCTCTCTCTCCCTGCGCAGGAAACCCAGGAGCTCCAGAAGAAGCAGCAATGGTACCAGCAGAACCAGCTCAACATGACCCTAGAGGATGAGGATGCCTACCTGACCTACTGCTCAGATGCCATGTTCCGCATACGCATCCTGGAGCTCCGCCTCAGCAGGTACAGCAAGCAGATCTTTATAGACGAGTTGTATGAACCTGCCCAATGGTTAAGGTCTGCCTCAGAGTCCCTGCAGGTGTGCCTGCCTGCTAGCTCTATGCTGTTGGCAGGCACAAGGGTTGGGGGCTTTTCTGTGGTGGCTCCCAGGCCTGTAGAACTCCCTCCCTGGAGATGGGTGCATGGCTCTGATGCTGCAGGCTTTAAATCAGGCACAGCATCCCAAAGAACATAAATGTCTGCAGTGTAGAGGATATGCCTCTATTTTCCTCGTCATCTTCTTCTTCTTCTTCCCTTCTCAGGCACAAAGAGAGAGCTCCGCTAAAATACATAGCGTTGGAAGAAAAACTATGCAAAGACCCTCGCCTGTCTGAGCATCTCAGATTTTATATGTGACTTTGCTCCAAATTTGCACAACCGTAGCTGGGAATGACCGCTTGGTAACTCTTGACGGCTTCCTTGATCTGCCAGTGCAAAGTATAATGACCAAAGAAGAATTTTGTTCTATATTGTTTACCATTGGCCTTCCTCTTCCTCCTCTTCCTCCTCCTCTTCCTCCTCTCACTCTCTTACTCTTTCCCTTTCTCCCTCTCTCTCCAGAAAACACTGGGAGCTTCCAGACATGCAAACACCCAGTGAACTGTTTTTTTTTTCTTTGGGTGGAACTACAACTATCAATTCTCAGTTTGGAGTGGGCAGCAGCACTCACCTGACGAATCAACCAGTGACAGGTCAGGTGAACACAGCTGCCCCTCCATGCCAATCACCGCTGACCACAGCTTACAGGCCCATGTCTGTCGCAAAAGCCCACTAGCTGCAGTCTAGCTCTTCTTACATCTGTATTCATGTGAAGTGTCTTTAGGCCCCTTCATGCCTGTTTCATTTGCCAAATGTGCTCCCAGTAAATGTTTTCCTCTGGCACCTTTTGTTCTGCATCATAGAATTGTAGAGTTGGAAGGGGACGCTGAGGGCCATCTAGCCCAGCCTCCTGCAATGCAGGAATCTAAAAGACCATATGGTACTGTTGTTTGAAGGTTTCACAACTCTTTGCTGAACCCCTAGTTGAGGGCTCAGGGTGCTGGTTTCAGCTCCGCTTTGCAACCCTCAGGACCCATCTACGTATTGCAGTCCAGAAGACCTCATAGTGGTGAGCAGAAACTTCAGAGCAACAGGAATCTCCTCTCTGCCCTCCAGATGCCTCCAACTCACACAGAAGAGATAAGTAAGAAAGTGGTCAGGGCCAATGACAAGAAGGCAATGCATGGGCATATTTGTGTTGTATATAGGACAGTTGTAGGAAGCCTGAGCAGCCTTGGAACCAGAGCAAGGAGGAGAAGAGTGGAGAGGGGTGGGGAAATTTCTTTGTCCACCTGCCAGTAAAAACAACCTCTCAGAAGCTCCTATTTGCATTTCAAGAGAAGCCTCAGTTACCACCACTGGAGAGGCTTTCCTCCAAATGCAAATAGCAGCCTGTGAGAGGCAATTTTTACTGGCAGGGAGTTAAATTTTCCCACCTCACTCTCCACAGCTGCTCTATAACTAACAACAGTCATGCATAGTAATTGCATTCAAGCAATTAACATCACAGCAACTTCGACCCTGAGTCTCCCTCTTGGCTGCAAATTATCCTGCCCTTCTACTTGTCCGTATCATTGAACCAAATTTAAAGGTCCTTGGGTTGATGGCATTATGGGGGCATTGCAGTAGATGAAGAGTACAGGCAGGTTGCTTAAACCAGACAGAATAAAATCAGTCAGACCTGAGCAGCCAGACAGTGCAAAGGATGTGTGGCTCTGTGGCTTGATCAAGCTAGCTTCTAGGGCTGCATGTGTCATTCCTCTCCTCTTGTTTGAACAGCCAGGGCTGCACCAGGTTCACAAACCTTGAAAGAGAGCACTCAGCTGTGCAAGAGGGCTTCCTCCACTTACCCTGTCTCACCCCCCTCCCTCGTTTCCTGCCAAGAAGTTGATGCGTGAAGCATCTGTGCACACAATCTCAGCTACTCCAAATGAACCTGGATAGGTGGGAGTCATGGAGTGCAGATTATCTATATGGGGGGTCCAAAAGAAGGCAAAAAGGATCTCCTGGACTGGGTGGTGCAATTGGGTGTAATTTCAGACTATGGACTAGGTGGGGGTTTTTTTCTTTTTGGGGGGGGGGTGGGGATCTTAATAGGGTGCTACTTCAAATGTGTTGAGCCAGCCTTGCTACATTTGAAGACCCTGCTTCTCATTCTGCTCTGCAGGCCCTGGATGTCTGCCTCAAAACTCTGCCCTGAAGGCACCATGGTCTGGGGGAGGGGGGGCAGGCAGGGTGTTGTCAAATATTTGAATACTCCCCTCTGGAAAATACTGTACAGTGGTACCTCAGGTTACATATGCTTCAGGTTACAGACTCCGCTAACCCAGAAATAGTACCTTGGGTTAAGAACTTTGCTTCAGATCTGACACCTTTGGAAATAGATGGGTTTCAGAAAGAGACAGAGTTAAATGTTGTTAAAAAGGTAAAATACCTAGGGGTAAACTTGTCTGCCAAAAATTTGAATCTATTTAAAGATAATTATGAAAAATGCTGGTCAGAAATTAAGAAAGATTTAGAGATCTGGTCAAGATTGAAACTTTCCTTGTTGGGTCGAATTGCAGCTATAAAGATGAATGTATTGCCGAAGATGTTATTTTTGTTTCAGACCCTACAGATCGTGGACAGAGTGGAGTGTTTTGGGAAGTGGCAGAAAGATATTTCTAGGTTTGTCTGGCAGGGCAAAAACCCCCGAATAAAATTTAAAATATTAACGGATGCAAAAGAGAGAGGGGGGTTTGCCCTGCCAGATTTAAGGTTATATTATGAAGCTGCGGCTTTCTGCTGGATGAAAGATTGGTTACTCCTTGAGAACACTGACGTCCTAGATCTGGAAGGGTATAATAATGTTTTTGGATGGCATGCATATTTGTGGTACGATAAGGTAAAGGTTCATAAAATGTTTAAAAACCATATTGTCAGGAAAGCTATATTTATGGTCTGGACAAAATACAAAGACTTATTGGAAGGTAAGACCCCGAGGTGGTTATCACCAGCGGAGGCCAAGGTTCGAAAAAAACCCAATATGGAGGCCGGATGGCCGAAATACTGGGAAATAATAGAAAAAATTGGAGATAATTGGAGGCTGCAGAGCTTTGAAAAATTAAAGAATAGGGTGCAAGACTGGTTTCATTATGCTCAAATTCAAGAGGTTTTTAAGTCAGACAAAAAAATAGGATTCCAGGTGGAAAAATCGAAATTAGAGACAGAACTGTTAGAACCTAAGACCAAGGCGCTTTCGAGAATGTATAACTTGCTGCTTAAATGGAACACCCAGGATGAGATAGTCAAATCAGCCATGATAAAATGGGCTCAGGATATTGGGTACAACATTATGTTAGAAGACTGGGAAAGGTTATGGACCACTGGAATGAAATTCACGGCATGTAATGCCCTGAAGGAAAATATTATGAAAATGATATATAGGTGGTACATGACCCCAGTCAAACTTGCAAAAATATATCATCGGTCTGATAATAAATGTTGGAAATGTAAGGAGGCGGCTGAAGGGACATTCTTTCATCTCTGGTGGACTTGTCCAAAAGTGAAGGCCTTCTGGGAAATGATCTATAATGAGTTAAAAAAGGTGTTTAGATACACCTTCCCTAAGAAACCAGAGGCCTTCCGCCTGGGCATTGTGGACCAAAAGGTGTTAAAGAAGGATAGAACTTTTTTTATGTATGCAACTACAGCAGCAAGAATACTCATTGCAAAATATTGGAAGATACAAGACCTTCCCACGCTGGAAGAATGGCAGACGCAGTTGATGGACTATATGGAACTGGCTGAAATGACTGGCAGAATCCGAGATCTGGGAGAAGAGACAATGGAAGAGGACTGGAAGAAATTTAAGGATTATTTACAAAAACATTATAAGTTGTATGAATGTTAAGAATCTGCATGACTTGGAAATTTTAGCTCCTGCAATTAGATTAGGAAAATAGAAAGTTAAGTTATAAGTAAGAAAAAGTTGAAATTTAAAGTTATTTTATGTATTATCTCAAGGTATAAATATCTGACAAAAGGTACTTTAAATTTAGAAGTAAAACACTCTGAAAGATATAAATAAGATACGAAACAAGGTAATAATTTGCTGATATGTTTATTGTAAAGAACGCAGGGTGAGGGAGATGTGGGGAAGTCCAGTTAGTAACCTAAAAATGTATTTTGAAAGTTGGATTGTTTTTCTTTCTTTTTTCTGGTTTGTTCTTCTTTTTCTTTTCTGTAAACTGAAAATGTAAAAAAATGTAAAAAAAAAGAACTTTGCTTCAGGATGAGAACAGAAATTGTTCAGCGGCTGCGGCAGCAGCAGCAGCAGCAGGAGGCCCCATTAGCGAAAGTGGTGCTTCAGGTTAAGAACAGTTTCAGGTTAAGAACGGACCTTTGGAATGACCTAAGTACTTAACCCGAGGTACCACTGTATGTACATTAAAAGACTGGATGAGGCTGAAGCATACCCTGGCCTTGACACACTATGTGTGAGGAAGGGTCGCTGTTGGTTTCCTAACATGAGGAAGCAATGAAACATGGTTTTCCCCAGCTGCAGTCTTCAGTGTTTACAGTCCTATGAATTCTGGTTAATGTACAGTTACTGTGGCATGAATCTGTACAATATATTATGACAGCAGAAGGGCTTCTTCTGAACCAAGGTAAGACACTTAAGTGCTCAGCATTAATAAAACTGCAGCATTTAAACACTTTCTTTGCAAATGAAGAGGACAGGGAGAGAACTGGACAAGTGGAGGCCACACAACTTGCATCCCAGCAGAGAAGCAATTGTGCCCCTTCTGAACCAAAGGAAAACATGTTTCAGTTTAGTTAGGTGCTAACGATCTGTAAAACAGCAATGCTTAAGTGTCCATAATATCTTTGCAAGAGAGGGAGATGGGGAGCACACCAGAACTTGGCCATGGCCATGACCTCTAGGTGGCAACACCCCATGACTTTGTAGCCCTACTAGATCCAATAAGCGCCAGCTGCCACTGGCTGTACCACAAAGTTATCCATTGTCTGAATGTGTACTTCAGTAAATGGCTCTGGCAAATGAGAAGCAGAGAGCTGGTAGAATCATACAAGTGTTGAATTAGAAGGCACCCCAAGGGCCATCGAGTCCTGGGCAAGACAAGGAATCGTTGCTCCTCATTTGACATGACCCACAAATCCAAGCCTCTTCTAGCTGATTGCTCCCTGGCCTTGGGGATGGAAGCTCTTGAGAGCAAGAGGGGAAAGATTATATACGGAGAATTTCAGCCGAGATCTCCACTTGCTTGACAAAGGCTCCTGTCGCACACATTCATAACAGCATTGCAGCCACTTCTCTGCAACCAGATCAGATGCATGGTCAATTGGCCCCCTCCCAGATGGTAAATGTATTCACAAATCCACGCTGCAGCCATGTGGGGAAGTGGCTTCTCAACAGCCGCAGGTGGGAATGAAGGAAAGCCAGCAGCTCTTGGAAGCAAGTGCATGCATTCCAAATGTTGGCTCTGGAGGACACCCAGCCAAGGGACCTCTCCCTAGTCAAGTCATCCTCTTTGCAGCAGCAGCCACCACACGCTTCCTACACCTGCTCCTTTGGAAGGAGGGAGATGGCTGAGATGGCGAGGGCCAATGATGGCTTCAGCAGCATCCCAAGAGGCAGACATCATGACCATAGATTCAGGCTGCCCAGCAAAAGATGAGGAAGAAAGGGGGATGAGGGCGTCAGCAAATCTTCCAGAGTGCGGGTCTTCAAGGCAACAGCTCCGGTTTTTCTGAAGGGACCAGGAACAGTGTCATAGAGAATGGGGGTCCAAGGGCTTTTGAAAGGCTGTTCGTGCCTCGCTCCCATCCTGTTTCATTTCCTCTAGTGCAAGTGGCTGGTTTGGAGGCTAGATCTGGCTGTTGCCAGCTCGCTGTTTCGGTTTTGTTCGCACTTCTGCATAGATCACCCCAGCATCTGGTTCCACTTCCTTTTTGTTGAAACGAAGACTGGCATAGGTCAACTCTTTCTGCCGGCTGGTTAAAGGAAGATGCTGTTAAGAGAAAGAGAGAGGACGGGGAACAGAAAGTTTGTTTCATTCTGTCTGTGGTGGTCTTGAAAGCATATTGTTTGCAGGTGGCAAAAGAAACTGCAGTAATAAATATATACATCGGGAGCTTTGGAGCAGGCAATAGGGGAAATGGATATAGTAAGTAAACTTTTGACAACCTGGTGCCCTCTGGATGTTGTTGGACTGCAACATCTGGAAGGTACCAGGTTGGCAAAGGCTGCAAGAGACACGATCCAACCCTTCCTCAAAGAAATAGAGAAAATTTCACCATCCTAGGGAGGCAACACCACAACAGGTGTATCACCATTTTAAAAAGGTAAAGGGACCCCTGACCATTAGGTCCAGTCGTGGCCGACTCGGGTTGCGGCGCTCATCTCGCTTTATTGGCCGAGGGAGCCGGCATACAGCTTCCGGGTCATGTGGCCAGCATAACTAAGCCGCTTCTGGCGAACCAGAGCAGCACACGGAAACGCCGTTTACCTTCCCGCCGGAGCAGTACCTATTTATCTACTTGCACTTTGACATGCTTTCAAACTGCTAGGTTGGCAGGAGCAGGGACCGAACAATGGGAGCTCACCCCGTTGTGGGGATTCAAACCGCCGACCTTCTGATCAGCAAGTCCTAGACTCTGTGGTTTAACCCACAGCGCCACCCGCATTACTCCCCCTCTAATAGTGAATTTTTGTGATAAGTGCAAACAGAACTAGAATCAAAACCAGGCTCTTCCGGTTGAGCCCAAACCCAGCGCAAGCGGGGATTTCTCCGTCTGGGGAATCCCGAGCTTTCCGAAGGGAAAAGGGGGTGCTACAGGGCGCAGTAGCCCCCGAAAATACTCGCTGGTGGATGTCCAGGAGTTCTGGTTCCCGCGGATGCCGAAACGCTAATCGTCCGGCAGTCAGGCAACTCCTTTTGGAGCGAAGAGAACGGCGGGCAGGGAAGCGGGCTGAAGGGAAGCCATTGCTACCTTCGGAAAGCGAAGCCCCGAGCTTGCAGGGAAAGTGCTCAATTCTCAAAATAAAAGAAATTCGGACCCTAATTGTTCAATTGAAAGGATTAATTTGGCTATGGAAGGACCCGGAGTAAGAAGTGAAAATTTATGGAGGTCAGCCGCCTCTGAAATCAGCTTTGACGCAGAACTGTAAGCAGAGCTGGAAACGGAAAGTAAGTTGCCGCTAGCGGCTTTGATCTCTCCCCACCCCCTGCGGAACTCCTTTAAATTCCTTTAAAAATAGCTTGCAACAAAGTTAAAAGGAGGGGAAGAAAATCGGAACTGGGAAAGTCCTTGAAGATACAAATATAGAGTTGGGGAGTCTGTGCTTAACATATTTTTCACTTTCGGAGTATCTGCGCAACGAAGCTCTGGATTCCATTGTTACTATTTTTAACGGAAGTTTCTGCGGGTGAACTAAGAGAACTGAAAGTGATACATTGAATGCAATTTTGGCTGGACTATTTTTACTGTTCTCCCTTTTTTTTGAAGAAGGTTGGCAAATTGGCAGTTTATACACACTTTTATCATTTGGTAAAAAGGAAATTCCAAAGTAATAACGTTAAAAAAAATTTCGGAGGTTATAAACGTATATCTGAGACTAAAACCCCTGTGGTCAGCAGGGGAACTACAATTTGTTTTTCTTCTCTGCCTGGATTTTCTAGCGGTTGTTTTGGTGATGGGACTATAGACTACGAACTTATATGTTTACTGAAATTCTTTCTATTTTTTGCCTAATCTTCACCTAATTTCTGTGGAAGTTTTGCTCCTAATTTTTATTTGAAAATCTCTGGACTGGAATTGGTAAGAATCCCTAGGGATATCTGGATAATAGTAAACCGCAGCTGTTTTCTCTTTACAAAAGGAATACTTTTTTCCCCTCTATTTTTGACGTTCCTATCCTGAACTATTTTTGGGATTTGGTTTTTGCTAATCTCTGTTATTGGAATAGCCTAATTGGTGGCAGAAGACGACTAAGGATTAGCCAAATTGGTGGCAAGAAGGTATATAATCTGTGTTATTGCCTCCCTGGTGGCACCCTTTGGTGGAGACCAATTTTGAAACAACTTTTTCCTGGTGTCACCCCCTGTTGTAATTTGGAATTAACTTTAAAAGACTTCTATCCACTTCTAGCTGATTAGGACTCTGCCCTTCTGGACTGGGGGAGGGCGTTAAGGATTGGGATTTGTTATTATTAAATGGTTGATTGTGATATTAGATATTTGTAAGTGTAAGATAATTAAATTGAAAAATGAAGAAAACAGGTGAAGGCACACCAGCAGACAGGAAAGGGTCAAAACAAGAGTCAGATTTTAAAGCGGAAATTTTGAAAATGTTTGCTGAGATCAAACAAAGTGAAAAGAATTTAGAGACTAAATTAGAATAGGTGGATAGTAGAATTGGTAAAATGGATAAAAAAATTGATGAAACAGTAAACGAACTTAAAGGTCAAATTAAAGAGGTATCAAAAAGAACCCAAAAACTAGAGGAAGGGTGGAAGAAAACTAAAAATGAAATGAAGGAAATGAAAAAAGAGGAAGACAAAATGAAATCAGGTATGTTAGAGATGAATAAAACTCAGGAGGAGGTCTTGGATGCGATTGCAATGAATGAATTGAGACAGAGGGAAACCAATCTGAGGCTGAGAGCTATACCAGAGACACAGGGGGAGAATATCAAGGAGAAACTGATTAAAGAGTTGGCGCAATGGTTAGAGATGGAACCAGACGAGGTTGCAAAAACAATTCAAAATGCATTTAGAATGAGAGTAAAATCAGCTAAAACACGAAAATTACCTGGAGACTGTTTAATAACATTCAGAGACAGAGACATGAGGAATATGATATTGCAGAAGAATAGAGAAAAAAGACTGAATATTGATGGAAATTACATTATCATCTTTAAAGACATACCAATAAGATTGCTGAAATGAAGAGACCCCTATAAATCATTTGTTCAAATTCTCAAGAGAAACAACATTGAATTTAGATGGGAGTTTCCCGAAGGAATCTCTTTTTTTTACAAAAGCAAGAAACATCGACTGACAAGTCCAGAGGAGACAAGTAAGTTTCTGAGGAAATACAAGGAATTAAGAACAGAGGAGGAAGAAGAAAGAGGAGCTGTGGGAGGAGCAGCCATCGGAGGAGTAGACCCAAAGGATGTTGGTGACGAGAATGGGGAAAAATCGGAAGAAGAAGAAGAAGAGGAGCAGGAAGAAGAAGAAGAAGAAGAAGAAGAAGAAGAAGAAGAAGAAGAAGAGAAATAAATATTTAAAAATATATATTTAATTTGGAGCTACAATGGCATTAAAAATTTTGAATTGGAATATTAATGGGATGAATGATAGGAAGAAAAGGAATAAAATTGAACAATGTTTAAAAAGGAAGAATTTGGATATAATTTGTTTGCAAGAAACACATGTGGCAAGAAAACACAGGAAAATTTTAATCAACAAAAGACTAGGAAATGAATTTATATCTTCCGACAAAAGTAAGAAGAGAGGGGTTGTACTGTACATAAAGAACAAAATTGAAGCTCAACAAATTTTCAAAGATGAAGAAGGAAGAATTATTGCAGTCCAGATCAAATGGCAAGGGGAAAAAATAATAATTGTCGGGATCTATGCACCTAATGGAAATAAAGCAGATTTTTTTAAGAATTTGGAGGAAAAACTGTTCGATTATGCAGATCAAAAGATCATCATAATGGGGGATTTCAACGGTGTGGTGTCAATGGAAATGGACAGACTAAGAGCAGTTGGGATTAGCAAAGAAGGAAAATTACCAAAGACGTTTTTTATGATGGTAAAAACTGCAATTTAATGGATATCTGGAGACTGAGACACCCACTGGAAAAACAATTTACATTTTATTCTGAACCGAATCAATCAATGTCAAGAATAGACCAAACATGGGTCTCAAATGAACTAACCCCAAGAATCAGACAAATAGAAATCCAACCGAGAACAATTTCAGATCACAGTTCAATAGAATTTGAGTTACAAGGATATGAAGAAAGAACCTTTAGATGGAGAATGAATGATTACCTCCTAGATGACCAGAAAATTGTGGAGAAAGCACAAAAGAATTTGATGGACTATTTTGTAAACAACTCCAATAAAGGTATAAAAATGAGTACAGTATGGGATGCCAGCAAAGCGGTTATGAGACGATTCTTCATTCAACAAAATGCAATCAAGAACAAAAATAGAGAAAAAGGAAAAAAGGAAATATTAAGACAAATAATGGACAATGAGCAGAAACTAGTGAAGAAACCGAATAATGTGAAAGCAAAACAGAATATAAAGGCCCTACAATCTCAATTTGCAATGATAATTAACAGAGAAGTGGAATGGAACATAAAGAAAATGAGACAAAGGAATTTTGAATCGGCTAACAAGTCAGGGAAACTGCTAGCATGGCAGATCAAAAAGAGGAAGGAACAGAACACTATCAATAAAATCATCGTGGAGGGACAAGAGATAGATAACCCAAAAGGTATCAGAAAAGGATTTTTGGATTTCTACAGACATTTGTACAAAAGAACAGAAAGGAACAACATGAGGAAGATAGAAAGATACTTGAAAGAAAAAAAGGTGCAGAAGATCCCGACAGAAAAAAAAGAAAAGCTGAATGCCCCAATAGAAATTAGTGAAATAAAAGAAGTGATAAAAGAACTTAAAAGAGGGAAGGCTCCGGGACCTGATGGATTTACAGCACGTTACTACAAAGAAATGAAACACATCATGTCAGTACCTTTGAAAGAAGTTATGGATAATATTCTTAAAGAGAAAGAAATCCCTGAAACATGGAAGGAAGCATTTATTACCTTTATTCCAAAACAAGATTTGAATTTGACACAAGTAAAAAATTATAGGCCAATTTCACTGTTAAATACAGATTATAAAATCTCTGCAAGCATTTTAGCGAGGAGAATTAAAACAATACTACAAGAAGTTATCCATAAAGATCAAGCAGGTTTCCTACCTGGCAGACAGATGAAAGATAATGTAAGGAATATAATTAATATTTTGGAATATCTGACTGCCAGGAATGAGAAACAAGCGATGTTGATATTTGTGGATGCGGAAAAGGCCTTTGATAATATATCATGGGATTTTATGTTAAAAAATTTGGAATATATGGAGACGGGGAAGGAATTCCTCAATGGAATAGAGGCAATATATACTGAACAAAGAGCAAAGTTAATTGTAAATAATGTCACTACGGAAGAAATAGGGATAAGCAAAGGTACGCGACAGGGGTGTCCACTTTCGCCACTGTTATTCATCATGGTCCTAGAAGTCCTTCTGAATACTATAAGAGAGAACAAGGAAATAAAAGGGGTAGAATTAGGCCGAAATGAGTATAAGGTTAAAGCCTTTGCCGACGATCTGGTTTTAACGGTAGAAGAACCTCTAGAGAGTACCAAAAATATTCTTAAAGAGGTGGAGAGATTTGGCCAAGTGGCAGGTTTTAAATTAAGTAAGAGAAAGACCAAAATAATTGCTAAGAATATGGATCAAGAAACAATAGAGTTAATGCAACAGCAAATAGGAATAGAAATAGTGAAGAAGGTGAAATATCTTGGTGTTTGGTTAACCCCAAAGAGTATTGATTTATATCAGAATAATTATATACCAGTGTGGAATGGAATAAAGAAAGATCTGGAGGTGTGGGGACGAATGAAATTATCAATGTGGGGAAGGATGTCAACGATAAAGATGAGCATGCTGCCAAAACTACTGTTTCTGTTTCAAACAATTCCAGTAATCAGAGGGATGGCTATTTTTAAGGAATGGCAAAGAACAATTTCAAGGTATATTTGGCAGGGCAAGAAGCCTAGAATTCAATTTAAGTTACTAACAGATGCGAAAGAAAGAGGAGGCTTCGCCCTGCCAGACCTGAAATTATATTATGAAGCAGCTTGTCTCTGCTGGTTAAAGGAATGGATAAAACTAGATAATATGGAGTTGCTAGACTTAGAAGGATTTGATAATAGATTTGGGTGGCACGCATATCTATGGTCTGGAAAGAAGAAAGGCCATGTAGGCTTTGAGAACCACATTTTCCGAAGATTGTTGAAAGAAGTTTGGGATAGGTATAAAAACCTACTCGAGACAAAAACTCCACACTGGTTGTCTCCATTAGAGGTTATGAGTGTTAAAAAAACTAATATGAGGAAAAATTGGGCTACATATGGAGAGTTAATTGTCAAGGAAGGGGGGAGATGGAAAATGAAACCTTATGAAGAGGTAAAAGAGTATGTGTATGACTGGTTGCATTACCTACAAACAAATGAAATGTTTAAGAAGGATCTTAAGGAGTACGGGTATGCAGAGAAAGAGTAGAAATTTCAAACAGAAATAATAGATACTGAATTTAAGATATTATCTAAAATGTATAAAATTTTGTTGGAATGGCATACCAAAGATGAAGAAGTTAAATCGGTTATGATAAAATGGGCCAGGGATTTTGGATATAATATACAAATGGATGATTGGATTAAATTATGGAATGAAAACATGAAATTTACTGCATGTACAGCGTTAAAAGAGAATATAATGAAAATGATGTATAGATGGTATATTACACCGGTAAAACTTGCAAAAATGTATAAAACATGTAAGAAATGTTGGAAATGTAAAGAAAAGGATGGCACTTTTTATCATATGTGGTGGGAATGTAAAAAAGTGAAGAGCTTCTGGGAACTGATATATAATGAACTGAAGAAGATGTTGAAATATACATTTGTTAAGAAACCAGAGGCTTTTCTTCTAGGAATTACAGGAAATGAAATAAATAGAAAGGATTGCAAACTTTTCCAATATGCAGTAACAGCGGCGAGAATATTACTGGCCCAGAACTGGAAACAAGAACAAGTTCCAACAATAGAGGAGTGGAGAACAAAGTTGATGGACTATGCAGAACTGGACAAATTGACAGGGAAGATTAGATATTTACGAGATCAAAAGTTTATCGAGGACTGGAAAAAGTGGGTGGACTATTGGGAAGGTATAAGTGACAGAGAAATAACGTTAGTGGCATTTAAAGAAGCTCTGTAAAAGTCAAAGAAATATTGCAAAAAAAAAAAACAGGTCTCAAATGGTTTTCGAAAGGCAATAGCGAATTTAAGAACTGTGTATTTAAAAATCAAATTTGGGTGATTGTCAGAGAGGCTGAGGGAAGTCCAAAATTGGAAAATCTGTTAAAGTTGAAATTGTGATGTGTTATATATTCTTTTTGTGGAAATTAATAAAAAATTATATTAAAAAAAATAGAATCAAAACCAGGCCACTAAGAAACAAGAGGGGAGGGGAAAGGTATCAATCAGCATGTTTGGGGGAAGCCCAAGGTTTTCAGAAATACATTTCGGGGTAATGTATCAACACCCTAAGGGAGATGCAGATATAGCTATAGCTATAGCTGTAGATATAGATATAGATATAGATATAGATATAGATATATATTTAAAAGACAACACAAATCACAGTCCAGTGATGACTAACCACAGTGGGTTTTGGGAGGTTTTTAAAAAATGAGTTGCCAGTACTCATATCTTGATTAAAGTGCCATGGGTAACAACTTAAAATGGCTGCCCTGGGCAGGAAAAAAAAAGTGACGGTACTCCATAGTAGTGAGTAATGTCACCAAAAGAAAACACTGACTAAAAATATTCAGTAGCTACAGAACACTGAATCTTAATTGAGAGAGAAAAATGAAAGGAGGGGTAATAGAATGGTGAGGTTGAGGACAGCATGAATGGGCTGATGAGCTCTCTGCTGGAAGAAGGAGACTCAGTGGCCAGCCAGATGCCTGTGGGAAAACTGAAAGCAGGATTTAAGCAGTTTCCCCTCCTGCAGTTTCCAGCAGCTGGTACTCAGACGTTATTAACTCCAGCTCTGTAGGTAGCATAGGCGCCAACTCCCTGGGGCCCTGGGTGCCTGAGCACCCACAAAATTCCCCGTGAAGGGCCCGGGCACCCACAAATTTCAGTGCAAGGGCCAGTCATGCTTCATGTCACCCATGGCCCTGGGCACCCACGGTTGCGGGACCAAGTTCGCACTTCTGGTAGGCAGAGCATTTATCATGGCTAGTAGTCATTGATAGCCATCTTCATTGATAGTCATTGATAGCGAAATCTAACAATGCGTATTATTGTTAGTTAGCATGTGAAGGGGTTAAGACCACAGAGCTGTACTGCTGATAGGCAGACCCAGGCCATAAAAATGTAATTGATAGAGAGGGCTTAGTGTGATGTCATTTCCCTGCCTCTCTTGAGTAGGAAGGAGAATAGAGTATTTCCTGTTCCTTTCTCTCCCTCCTTTTCTCTTTGACCAATGGTGGAAGCAGATGGATATCCAATTGCTCCAGTTGAGGCACATACATGAGGCTGCTTTTACTGTAAATTCAGTATTTTGCCTGCATTTATTTTACTGCTGTTGCTGCTGAGAACAAATGTGTGACTATGAGTGAGTAAATCATATTTTAAACTTACTTCTCAGTCTGTTTTCTGATTATTTGCTAAGTGGGGTAAGAAAGGGGTGCCAGCTTATTTTGCAGCTGAATTTAAATAAAAGAAGGCTTCACAGCCTAATTCCTATGCTTCATTTTTCTTCTTCTACGGATGGGGCTGCATTTTAAACAAAGCAGTAAGCTGATCTCTTTGTATGTCCAACCCACCCATGTGAGCACCTAAACTGCAATTATTATGTCTTCTCCTACCTATTTAAACCATCCAGAGTTCTAGAGTTTAGCTATCTCCCAGTTTGGAAGTGATAGGATGGTAGGGAAATGCAGGAGTAAATAAAGATGAGCAGGGGTGAAACAGACTTGTCCAGGAGTGGGATGAACCAATTCTATTCCAACCAAACTCTAGAGTGGATAGCAACATGTGGAAGAGATCCTATGATCCCTTTTAGGGATGTTAGGCTGCCCTGCACAAGAAAGTGATGCCTAGTGCTCCCCACTGTGAACAGAAGGCCATTTGGGCAGACAAGATGACACTCAGGGTGGACCAGAGTGGACATCCCAATGCACCAGATACCTCGGAGCAGATGTGGGGAGAAGCCTAGAGTGGCCCCGGCAAAGCCTAGCACAGCCTGGGAATTTATAGGAGCAGGATATGTGTGTTCATTATGTAACATTAATCCCTCTTACCGTTCCTGCTTCTTTGGTTGAAGCAGCTTCTGTCTCTGTTGTGCTTTCTGGAATGGAATGATGAGGAGAAATTCGAAAGTGGTTATGTTTGAATAAGCATTAAAGAATCCCAAGAATGAATGAGTCAAGAACACATGTGATTGATGACACATTCCACAGAAATTCCTTGTTAACCATCCTGGGTGAAGATGGGCACTAATTTGCATTTCTGAGACTTTCTGGGGGCACGCAGGGGTACGCATACCCCTAAACATTTTGAGAATCTAAGTTTGGCTACTGTCCTTCATCATAAGATCTCAGGGCAGTTCACTCGATGAAGGACTCCATCTGTGGAACATTGTAACTTATGGTCATTTATTTTTTCCTCCTCCCAAGCTATCCCTTTTTTGTGTTGTGTCTTTTAGAATGTAGGTCTAAAGGCAGGGGCAGTCTTATTTCTGATCTTTGTAAGCTGGTCTGGGAGGCTAGTAAATGTTCTAGGTATATAAATGAATAACAAAATATACATACTTCAAATCTTTAAAAGTGGGAGGCTCATATAAATAATTTTTACCTCATATAAATAATTCTAAATATTGTTTTCTCTAATATATGCATTTCTATGTACCCTAGGACATGCATTTTGGGGCATGTTACTTGGTTGGGTGACAACATTGCACATTTCAGAGAAGCACATTTGGAAGGATGGTTGTATTTCAAATCAGAGATTGTTTCCAAAAATGTGAATTCGGAAAGTTTGCATCAAATCAAATGAACTGAATTGCAGTTCTTTCCCATCACAGTTTGCAACACCCTCTCCCTGGCATGCCCAGGGAAGCATTTGCAAATGCACATTGTGTGAGTTAATCCGTTTACCTCCCATATGACCTCTCCAAGGTGCTGTCAGGGGAGAGAGACTTACCTTTAGCCCTCTTCTTGCATCTCCATGCTAAGACACTGAGCAGCAACAAGAGGAGGAAGATTCCTGCTGCAGCTCCGGCTCCAGCTCCAATTTCAGCTCCAATTCCAGCTCCAGGACTTCCACTGTCAGTTTCTAGCTGCTTGTCTCGTTCTGGTTGAGAAGGAATAAGAAAAGAAGACCCCCTTGGTGGTCTGTGGAATGAAGCAGGCAGGCAAGATTCTGCTGCTCCACAGGGCTCCATTTGAGGGTATGGCTGACACCTCAAACTTTTGCTCATGCCCAGATTCCAATTTCAGGAAAATTAGCATGGATATAGGACCAGTGGGTAGTGGATCATTAAGTTGTTTTGATAACTGGTCATTAAGTTGTTTTGTATTTTATGGCTTTGCTAGCCACTTTGAGACTTGTGGGAAATGATGTAGGTTTAATACCTAGAAAGTGGAAGTGGGATCAGTGGAGACACATTCACTGTCCTCCAGTCTTTCAAAACATCCATCAGCTCATCAGCGATAACAGAGCTGTATCCCCAGGAACAGCTATTTATTTGTTATGTATCAAACTGAAAACAGAACTTGCAACCTGCTGAGAAATGTTCTCCGCTCCCCCACAACAGTGGGGACTTTGAACAAGAAGGGGGAGGGCAGAGGATGGAGCAATTGGAAGCTCTTAACGTCTGGTTTGGGTCAAAAGTGACCCAGAATTTCTATCTTTCTACAACTGGAAAATTTCTTTTCATTTTCTTTTATACCCCTGTACATTTCACACCTATCAGTTCCAAACACCTTTGCATCTCATTCCCTGTAGAAAGGAAATCAGGGGGAAAAAATGATTCTGTTTACCAGAGATTGTCACCATGGTCCCATTTCCTCGGCCATTACTACCGACAGCACATCGGTACATTCCAGAGTCATTCCTTTGGACACTGGGCAGAATGAGAGAAGCCAGGCCTGTGGTTGCGCTCAGAGTCCTGCCTGCACCTGTCACCTCCTCCTCATGTCCATCAGTGCCATTTTTATACCAGGTGACACTGTACGGGAGGAGTCGCACATTCTTGGCAACTGCAACGCTACAGTTTATAATGAGTGTTTGCCCTTCCATTCCTTGGATGAAAGCAGGTGACTGGATAACTGACAGATTAGCCGCTGTGGAAAGAGCAGAAAAAGCATTTGACAACTTCAGTGTGCAACCTTCAAATTGCCAGAGGAGATAAAGTCTGCATCTGTGAGACTGGACAAATAATGCCAGATTTTGTGACTTTGAGTTAAATACGCAGCCATGGAACTTGAGCATGGAACAATTGACTTCTTTGAAGTTTGCGTTTTTGGCTTTTCTCTGGATCTTTGTTAGGCTGAGCACTGAGGGTGCTAAATGGCTTTAGGAGTGGCTGTGAATGCAGCCTTCAGTGTGGGCCAGGGAACAGCCCTCCAGTTGTTTAGGACTACAATTTCCATCATCCCCAGCTAGCATGGCTGCATATCATTGGAGCTGATGGGAGTACAGTTGCGCAGGCTGGGGTTCCCGAGAGTTGTAGTCCAAAAGTTGTAGTCTGATGGTGTTTCCTGCTTGGCAGGGGGTTGGACTCGATGGCCCTTGTGGTCTCTTCCAACTCTATGATTCTATGATTCTATGAAAACATAATGGAGGTCAGCAGGTAGACAAATGGAGAATGGACCTGTTGCAGTGCTATTGCTGAAGTCTGAAGCTACATGAGGCAGACAGAGAGAGATTCAGATCTGTTTCGTCACAACTGAATGCAAACCACATTTGCACTTCCCCCAAATATATACAAACCCATATGCAGCTACCTGTTGAAATTCACACGTCCCCAAATTTGGCAAAGCAGTGGTCTAGCCATATAGTGTCTACAAAAATGTGAACATTAAGGGAGAAGTGTGTACAAAGATGCATATATGTGTGAAAATAGCATACAAAAACTCATTAGGATAAATTGGCACTAACATACTGACAATTTTCGTGAGGACTTAAAAAAAAAGTAAACTGGTGTGGAGATGTGGTGAATTGAACTTAAGACTGAAAAAATGAAACACAAAAAGAAACTGAAATTGACAGATCCTCCTGCCTTTAGCACAGGGCAGATGATTTGATGGCCTGTGGTGGGCCAAAGAAGATCCAGCCTGTGCCTGATGACTGAGAAGTGTCAGCCTGCCAAACATAGGGTGGAGCTAAAAGCAAACACTCTATGGTCCACATGCTGCATTTAAAGCACACGGGGGTCCGCCATCACCCCCAGAACCTTGGGAAGTGTAGTTTGTTAAGGGTGCTGGGAATTGTAGTTGTGCAAGGGGTAAACTACAATTTCCATTATTCTTTGGGGAAAGTCATGTGCTTTAAATGCATAGTGTGGCTGTGACCTATATGCTTCCCCCTTAAATCTGGACATTTACCCTGTGATTTTAATTTTATCCCAGGAGACCATGTGAAAGGGATTGAATGACTGAAAAATTGTGTCAGCTTCTGACACCTCAGGCTGTAAAAGGTTTCCTACCTCTGCGTTATGGAGCAGAAATATAGACTTGGGTCCAAGGACCTCTGAGAAGCTTCAAATGGAGAGTTACTATCCTCTGGGGTGCATTCCTATAACCTTCTCTGCTCATTGTTTAATAACCAAATAGAAAGTTCCCAGCACTTACTCGTGATGACAACATGAGATGCAATTCCTGATGATTTTGATTGATTTCTTGGTTCTCTCCCAACGTTACAGGTGTACAACCCTGAATCGCTCGCAGTAGCATTTGTGAGGGTGAGAGAAGCAAATCCTGCTCTCAGGTTCTGAGTGATCCTGTAGGAGCCTGTCTTGTTAGCCTGCTCAACCGCAAGTCCATCTTTGTCCCAACTGACATACATGCTGCTGTTCCTGCCGACTGTCCTGAAGCGACACTCGATGGTGACATCCGCCCCTTCCACTTCATGGATGGATCCAGAAGTCTGGTTCACCTCAAAGTCAGTAATTTCTGCAGGAAAGAGATGTCATAATCTGCACCCCTACTGAAAGCATTGGACACTGAGAAGGTAGCTAGAGTGGAAGAAGGGGGATTGACGCATTCAGAAAAAGCACCTTGGACAGTCCTAGGACTGGACTGCTTTGAGGAAGAGATGGATATCTGTGTGTGTGTGTGTGTGTGTGTGTTTAATTAATTATCTTTTTTAATTAAGATAAAATAGCTATGTACAGTCAGAGAATCATCTCTGAATACTCCAAAGAACTTGGCTAAGTATATATGCTAAAATCATCACAATCTTAACAAACACAACATTATACATAATAACCTCCATTGCTTGGACTATTGCCCACAATTAAAAAGATATATAGTATCAGCAGCAGTCCTAGTCTGCAGAGTTTATATACAAAGGCAGGAGGGGAAAATAAAAGATGTGCTTCATGAATGCCAAACTGTGCTGTAGACCATAGGCACCGTTCTGCTATATGTATCATTGTATGATCCATAAAGTTGCCTCAGATTGCATAAAAGTTATCATAGTTCCTCTAACCTCTTGCTGTCTTCAATTTCCATGTCAGTTTTTCCAATAATGCTACCTGCCAGATTGCACTATACCACTGGTCCATGGTCAATAATTGCAATGATTTCCATGCCCTGGCAATGGCCGTTCTTGCAGTGGTTAACAGAGGAGTTATGAGTTCTTTGTTCCAAATTCATGGTGTAACCTAACAGGTTAAGCAGAGCCTGTCCTGGGGTCATGGGTACCATCTGACTTGTGATCAAAGATATCTCTGTAAAAACATTTCCCCAGAACTTTTCAATTTTTGGACATGCCCACCACGTGTGTCAGTATGTCCTTATAGCGGGACACCCTCTCCAGCATATGGGAGAACTGGTTTATAAAGGCTAATCAGCTAGGTGTTAAGTACCAACCATGTATGGTTTTAATGGATCTTTCTCTGTTTGTTGCTAATATAGATTTAGGTGTCTATGTGTTTGTGTGCTCTGCAACATAAGAGAGGCAATGGGAGAAAAGAGGCCTTTGCATCAGTTCTGCTGAAAACTGGCAACTTTTGACTGCTTTTCTCATTTTAAATAATCACAGTAAACAAGTTTATGGACCACAGTGCAGCACAAAATGATCAAAGCAGTGAGCACAGCAAAAACAGGATAAAACACAGGCATACGAGCTCTAAGAAAAATAAAATGAATTTATGAGAATGGGTATCAGATGAGTGAAAGTGTGGCAAGGCTGTGGCTCTGACCTTACCCCACACTTTGTGTCAGAAGACTTTTTACTCACATGGCGACCCCTCAAATGTAATGTGTGGAGGACACTTTCATTTTGCACATTTCAGAAGAAAAATGGACCCCATAGATCAGTTACTGGAACATCCATGGTGCTCCCATTAGACTAGAGAGGCACTGAGTTTTATCTAAACTATTGTCTTACTTTGGAAAGCTAATGTGGGTTTTCTGAAAAGTGTTGAGCAGCCTCAAATCCCCACAAACATTCTCCAATCCACAAACTATACAAGTGTTAAAGGACTGAAGCTACCCTGTTAAAACAGATTTTGGAAAGAATTCAAGTATTTACCAATGATGGTCACCTTTGTCCCATTACCGAGAGGTTGAAAACTCTCATCGATGACAACGTTACACAGATAAGTTCCAGTATCCTTCAAATCCACAGATTTCAAAGTGAAATTACTTAATTTGTCTTTTAGATGTGTAAATATGTGAATTAGGCTTGAGTTAAGCAATTCCATCTGTTCATTGCCTTTAACTTTATACCATTTAATAGACCATTTGGTGATGTCTCCATTGAACCTGCACTGCATATTCAGTGTTGATCCTTCCTTCACAGTCACAGTGGCAGGTGTTTGAATCACTGAAGAATGTGGAGTAGCATTCATAATAGACCCTAAAATGGCAAGGAGAAAAACGGTGTAACAATATGAAAGATTAACCTAAAAGCACAATATCTGTCACTGAGCCACAAACTTCCCAATGCAATTGCATCCTGAAAATTGCATGCATGCAACTGCAAAGTGTATGTATGCATTCTGCATATTTGCAAGGAACACAAGTCTCTCTCCTGAGACATGTTCCCTTCTGCTTTGATCTTCTTGCAACATCACATGGTTGAGCTAAATTTAAAATTCAAAATTGCAAACAGTTAAAACAAAATACCATCACAGGAATAGGGCAGTCCCTGAAATACACCTTCCAACTCTATGAGCCTATGAATACTGGAAATGGGCTGCTGAGGGGAACGTCCTTAAAGTAATGGAAAGTGGCAAGATAAGGTTGGAGAGAAATGAGGGTTCCCTACTTTCCACATTAGGTGTCACTAATGGAATCTGTGATTATTCCTTCACTCCTCATTTGAGCAAGATTTGTATTTTTAAGGGGAGTTTTCTTGCCTTTTATAGCCGCCTTGGCTAGGCTTGTTAGCCACACTGGCATGTTCTTGGACACTAGATACATTTAAGCTCAGCTTCTATAATTCTAGTTTTAAATAACCTCCAACCACCCTGAAGAGACCTGACTTTTCCAACTCCCTCTCAACTCCCTCCTAATGACTTCCTTGAAATTTGTTGAGATTTTTCAGCATTTGCTCTTGTGAAATAAACATGACCTTGCTGAACTTCCTGAGGAACCTGCCACATGAAGAATTGGTTAACATGAGGAGAACTGTGGCCACTGGTCCTGAAAGGTCAAAATGACTTACAACTTTCACAGGATCCTGGACACCACTTCAAGATTAGGTACATTTTTTGTGTGGGTTTTTTCCCCCCACTGGGGAGATACCACAGAGGGGAGAGTTTGGTTTATTGGATCTGGCTTGTGACAAAGAGGTTGTTACAGGCACACATGACAGGGGTGAAGAAGAATAGACAAAGGGCAGGCTGATCAACTTTCAACATAAAACAGGACAGGGGATTAGGTACAAAGTTGTACCTGATTAAGAAGAATGGGCAGAATTAAGAAGAATGGGTGGGCAGAATGTCCTTGGCCAATCACTGTCTGGTTTGCAGTACAATGGAAATGATTCCCATCCAGTCATTTGCTGAGCATTCAGCTCTATGGATGAACAGTGTGTGGAGCCAGATATACTGGCCTCGGTCCAGTATATCTGAAGGAGATTCTCCACCCCCATCGTTCTGCCCGGACACTGAGGTCCAGCTCCGAGGGCCTTCTGCTGGTTCCCTCACTGTGAGAAGCCAAGTTACAGAGAACCAGGCAGAGGGCCTTCTCGGTAGTGGCACCCTCCCTGTGGAACACCCTCCCACCAGATGTCAAAGAGAACAACAACTACCAGACTTTTAGAAGACACCTGAAGGCAGCCCTTTTAATGTTTGATGTATTACGGTATTTTAATATTTTTTTGGAAGCCGCCCAGAGTGGCTGGGGAAGCCCAGCCAGATGGGCGGAGTATAAATAATAAATTATTATTATTATTATTTTTAAAAAATCCGTCATTACTATGCATATGACTGTTCCCCCCCCCCTATTTTCTTATTCTATTATCTATTTATGAAAAAAAATTTATTAACCCCTCCCCTTCCCCCAGCTCCCTTCACTAAAAACTCCTGGTCAGTGAACAAAAGTGTCAGAGGCACCAACTTGTGCCAAAGATTCTCCTTCTCCTTCATTTTGTGGGCTTGCTTAACAGCCTAGGCCACACTGTCCTGGGCAGCTGGAGCTCTGGAAAGCCCTCCCCAAGAGGCTGCACAGGACAATTCCCCCTTCATGGGCTGGTTTCTGCTATGCCAAGAAGGCACTCTTTCCAATTACTTATGGACTCCTCTAGAATCATTCCAAAATGTTGCCCACACATTCTGTGTGGGAAAGGTCTCTCGGGGGGGGGGAACTTGCCCATACACAATAAAAGCTATCTTGTGTACTTTTGTACTGCTGTTTCTACTACTAATATCACAAATGGCAGTAAGTTTTTGACCTGCTAGAGCAGCCTTTCCCAACCTTGGGTCCCCAAAGGTTGTTGGACTACAACTCCCATCATCCATAGCTAGCAGTCAGGGATGGTGAGAGTAGTAGTCCAACAACTTCTGGGAACCCAGAGCTGGGAAAGGCTGAGCTAGAGACTCTTGTGGCCTACACCTTATCTGTCTACCTACCTGTCTATCTATTTTATTCCCTTTCTTCCAAGGAGCTCAAGGTGGCATAGCCAGTTCTCCCTCATTTTATCCTCTCAAGCATGTTAGGCTGACAGGCAGTGACAGGCATAAGGTGAGTCCTGGTGGTGATTAAAACTCTGGTCTCCCAGGTTCTAGCCCGACATTTTAATCACTACACCACTCTGACTCCAAGCTAGCTATCGAAGAAGTCTTGTACCTGGCATTGCCAACAACACACGAGTCATTGTAGCACCATTTATTCATGAGTCACCAAGGCAATGTGAATATCCACTCTGCAAGCCAGGTGGCAGAGAATGGGGAGGTGGTCTGAACCCAGCCAGTCCCCTTTCAGATTGTAGGGAGAGGAATCATATTTCTGCCACTGGAAAAGTTGGCAGGTCTGAGAGGGAATATTCAGCATTGTTCTCTGCTGCTAGCTTGCTACAGAAAGGGATTTATATGAATATATATTTACATGGAGGTAGCATCTACCACTATGGTTCCCCCCCCCCCCCATTACGATATGAAGAAAGCACAGCCCAGAATTCTACAACCTCAGTCAACTGCATCTTATTCTGCATAATGTGCCAATAGGCTGTTAGAGGACCCAGGTTTTCTGAAAGCAGGAGAAGACATCTCTTGGAAAGGAAACTCACCCACATGCAGGAAAAGCAAAAACAGCAAGCATGGAAGCCACATTTTGCCCTGCTGGAGACTCCTCTTCTTGCAATATATCTTTCCAACCGGAGCTCCAACTGCTAACTCCACAATGCCAGGAATCCACCATGTGTAGTTGGCCAGTGGTGATTTCCTCTCAGTCAGACCCACCCTGTAGGGAAAGAGAGACTGCTGGATTGCTGAATAACCAGGTCTTTTTTTCCTCTTTCTACTGCACCACTCCCACCCTCTGAACATAGTTCCTCTTTATTCTCTCTCTCTTTCGCTTTCTCTGTCTCCATTCCATCCATTTTGCAAACTGGTATCTGTTCCCTTTTACATTTGCCATTTGTTCAGGAACAAGATACCTACACAGAGGAGGCGTGTTTAATAATAATAATACCTTTATTGTCAATGTACAACCTGTGTACAACTTCCTTAGGGAAGTTTTTAATGTTTGCTGTTTTGTTGTGTT
Source organism: Podarcis cretensis (assembly GCF_951804945.1). Taxonomy (NCBI): domain Eukaryota; kingdom Metazoa; phylum Chordata; class Lepidosauria; order Squamata; family Lacertidae; genus Podarcis; species Podarcis cretensis. The sequence continues at coordinate 38,022,716 of NC_137177.1, forward strand.
TTTAATATTCTGTTGGGAGCCGCCCAGAGTGGCTGGGGAAACCAAGCCAGACAGGCAGGGTATAAATAATTTGTTGTTGTTGTTGTTGTTGTTGTTGTTACTGGGTTGATATTTTTCAGGGACCTCCCTGAAATAACCTCATGATGGAGAAGATGGGGGCATTATCTTCCATACTTAGTAGTTTCATGCAGATTTTTGCTGATGCTTTTGAAAATCAAACCAGATGTGCACCGTTGCCTCGGGTTTGATTGACACACAACAATCTACTTGCAGGCCTCCAACAGATCTTTGTTTGGCCACAGTGAGAACAGGATACTGGAGTCAATTTGCTCCCTTTGGCCTGATCCAGCAGAGATGCTCTTATGTTCTTACAAGTCTGAGGAAAATCAATGAGAAGATTAGGGGAAAGAGGGAGGGAGATGACTCTTCAAAAGCAAGAGGCAATAAAAGTTGACTGCTCCTGACAGCACTAATAAAGCAGACAAGAAATCAAGGGCTCATCCAGATTTCCTTTTGTGTCACATTCCTAGGCACAGATCTGCATTTTAAAGCTCTGTGTCTGAGCTAAAAAGTTGTAACATCACTTGGGAATTCAAAATATATTTTTATTAAATCAATATAATTTTTTATTGCTTGGTAAATAACATTTGTGTAAAATTGCATAGAAATAATTAAAAATGATTGCCAAGTACTTGCAGTTATATTATATATTAAGATTCTACACACACACAAACAGTGCTTTTTTCTATTAAAAATGTTTAGGGGTACTCTCGTTTTCCTACTCATATTGAAATACTGCCCCTCGATGAAGCCAAACATAGATTCACAAAATGTTTAGGGGTATGCGTACCCCTGCATCCCCCCAGAAAAAAGCTATCTATCTATCATCTATCTATCATCTATCTATCTATCTAATACTTTGATTACCTGACACTTTTAGAAGGCAAAATTAAAATTCTTCGGTTTTCTGAGAGTAATTTATTTGCTTCGTAATTAAAAAAAGACTTACCAAGGTAAATGTTTTCCAATCACAAAAAAGCAGATTTGAATTCCTCACTCCCAAAAACATATTCTTAAGACCCCTCATTGAAGAAATTTGCAAAAATTAAGTTTCATCCTCTAAAATGACACACCCTAGTGGATGAGTTCTAAAGGAAGTCAAGTCGGATACACAAGTAAACAAAGATAAGAAAAATTGTTGAGCTCAAATTAGACACAGGAGTTGAAGTCCTCTCTACATATTCTTATATCCTCTTTTTTGATGTTGCATTTGTGACAAAGCATAAGTGGCTACAGTTATATTGTTTCAAGCACTGTTTAAATGTTTCTGTGAGTGGTGGGGGAAAAAACATAAAAAGCAGGGGAAATGGAAAGGAAGATCTGGAAAGAGCAGGGAGTGGTTCACTGTCTCCCTTCATGTCCAGTGGAGGCTTTTCTCTCAGTCTTCAAAATTGTTTCAACTATGATATTAAGTTTTACAGCACAGAGAGCAGCACGGATACATCTGCCACTCTGCAAAGCAAATCTGTAGAGAAAAGCTCATTTCTAAACCAAGTTCCCTTATATCTTAGTATAAAGGTAAAGGGACCCCTGACCATTAGGTCCAGTCGTGACCGACTCTGGGGTTGCGGCGCTCATCTCACTTTACTGGCTGAGGGAGCTGGCGTACAGCTTCCAGGTCATGTGGCCAGCATGACTAAGCCGCTTCTGGTGAACCAGAGCAACACACAGAAATGCCATTTCCCTTCCCGCCAGAGCGGTACTTATTTATCTACTTGCACTTTGATGTGCTTTCAAACTGCTAGGTTGACAGGAGCAGGGACCGAGCAACAGGAGCTCACCCCGTCGCAGGGATTCGAACCGCTGACCTTCTGATCGGCAAGTCCTAGGCTCTGTGGTTTAACCCACAGCGCCACCCGCGTTCCTCTATATCTTAGTATAGGACTCCTGTAAATAAATTTCCCCTGCATACTGAGGAAATGGGTGGAGTGTGGGTTGTGCTGGAGACCCCACAGGATTCTCAGATTCAAATCTGCCATAAATGGTGGTAGTTCCATGAGTTCCTGGGGAAACCCAGCCAGGTGATGATGATGATGATGATGATGATGATATCTCTTCTGGGGTTCTCTCACCAAAGAGTACTTGCCCCAAACTTGGAGCTTGGCATCCGGGTATTTTCCTTTTTATATCTATTTTTATTCCTGCACCAACAGAAAGTTCTCCTTAGAAGGGAACTGAATTGCAATTCTCCCCCATCTCTGTTCGCAATGCCCTCTCACTTGGCATGCCTAGAGCAGTGTTTCCCAACCTTGGGCCTCCAGCTGTTTTTGAACTACAATTCCCATCATCCCTGACCACTGGTCTTGCTAGCTAAGGATGATGGGAGTTGTAGTCCAAAAACAGCTGGAGGCCCAAGGTTGGGAAACACTGGCCTAGAGAACTGTTTGCCAATCCATATTGAGTGAGCTAATCCATTTACCTGCCATGTGAACTCTCCAAAGTACTTGGCTTAGTTTTGTCAAGGGAGAGATAGCTTTACCTTGGGCTATCTTCTTAATCTCCACACTAAGACACTGAGCAGCAACAAGAGGACAGGGATTCCTGATCTGGCTCCATTTCTGGCTCTGGGACATCCACTGTCAGTTTATGGCTGCTTGTCACGTTCTGGCTGAGAAGTGAAAGGACATGCAAGACAAGACCAAAGAGGAGTTATATTTACCCACTTAGTGGTCTGTGGAATGAGGCAGGCAAGTAAGATTCTGCTACTGGACAGGGCTTCATCTGAAGGTACGGCTGAGATCCCAGACTTTTGCTCAGGCCAGACTTCCATTTTCAGGAAAATTAGCATGGATTTAAGACCAGTGGGTAGTGGGTCATCAAATTGTTTTGATAACTGATCTTTAAGTTGCTTTGTATTTTATGGCTTTGTTAGCTGCTTTGAGACATCTTCTTGTGGGAAATGATGAATAAATGTGAAGGATGATAATGATAACAACACAGAGAGAGCAAACTTCTGGGACTTCCTTTTCAGAGGAAGAGTCATTATACTGCCACGCTGATTGGGGGAGCTGATGGGAGCACAGCTGGGCTGGCTGGGGGCTGGGGGGGGAGTTTAAGTCCAAAACATTTGGCGGGCACCAAGCTGGAGAAAGCTGCCGTAGTGAATGCCTGGCACAATGAAATCACACTCAGCTTCTCTCTGCCCACTGCAAATAACAGCCTGGAAAGTGGAGTAAGAAAGTGCTCAGTGGGTCTGAGTTCCAGGGAGTGGAATGGATGTGTAGTCCAAGCATGGCAGCCACATTTTGCCCTGCCAGAGACTTCTCTTCTTCTTTCTGATGGGAGCCCCAGCTGCTAACTCCACAATTCCAAGAATCCACTATGTGTAGTTGGCAGGTGGTGGTTTCCTCTCAGTCAAAAGTGAGTTGCCCAACCCACCCTCCCTGTGGGGGACAGAGAGAGTGGTGGATCACTGAATAACCAGGTCTTTCCCCCTCTTTCTACCTGACCACTCCCATCCTCTGAACATACTGTACAGCCTCTTTTTATTCTTCCTTCCTTCCTTCCTTTCTCTCTTTCTCTCTCTCTCTCTCTCTCTCTCTCTCTCTCTCTCTCTTTCTTTCTTTCTTTCTTTCTTTCTCTCTTTCTCTCTTTCTCCATTCTATCCATCTTGCAAACTGAATTTTTTTTCCTTTTACATTTTGCTATGTGTTAAGCTTTGGTAATATTGTGGAAATCAGAACACAAAATAATCATTTGAAACATATGCCAGCGGCATCACTTTATTTTTCTAAAATGCATATCAGGAGAGTCACCTTGAACATCTGTGCCATTGGTGCTCTGAACATTGTACAAAGTGCAAAACATTTATACAATAGTTGGCACACAATGAGCATGAGAGTTACTTCCTCAAATATACTGGAAGATTACAAAAATTGTAAGAAGATTTCAAGAAGTTACTAAAATAGGTTTGTCCTTTTAAATCAGCTTACATAGCAATTGTTTTGCTTTACTGGAAGTTTGAAGTGAGAACATTTTTGCTGATATCACTAATAGAGCAGACAAAGAACGAAAGGAAGTCAAGTCAGATATAAAAGTAAGCAGAGATAAGAAAACTGTCCAAAGTAGGCACAGGAGTTGAAGTCTACACATTATCTGCAGTGCAGCCTTCAGCTGGATGGTTTACTTTTTGGCAATCATGGCAAATCTTTCCTATAGGAACATGGGAATCTGCCTTATACAGAGTCAGACCAGGCTCTCCAGGCTGCAAATGAGGATGTCCTTCATTCAGATCTCACCTTTGCTGTGAACTCCCAAGGTGGCCTCAGGCTTGCCACCCTCTCCAGTCCTATAGAAGGATGCTGCCTGCCTGCAAATCCTATGTACAGGTAGGACAAAGAGAGAGAAGCATGCTACAAGTTGGAGGGTGGAAGTCTGATGTGGTGAGTACAATATGGGATTCAGCAAACAAACACATTGTTTTTTCTGTGTTGACCATTTTCCAGTAGCACCCTATACCAGGTTGCAGAGTATCGGCCTTCGGAATCTCGTCCTTCTGCCATTTGACATTTCCTGCTAGCTCACTGGAGCATGTATTCAACAATGTCATTGGGTAAGAAATTTACAGGAAGGAGCTCTGAGGATAGGAAATGCTTCAGTGACTGATGCATCTTGCCTGAGCAATGGCACAAACTCTGCTGGAAAAGATGACATTTGTGCATAGGTTCATTGCAGTTCAGAGCAGGGTGAAGAGGAGAAAGGTCATGAAGCAGAGATGGGGTGCCTCCAGATGGGTGTCTTATGACAGCTGTATGCAATGACCATCCTTTTACTCTCACAGTGTGGATGGGGATGGATTTGTACCTGGCCCTCCGCTGCTCCATCCACTAAACCGGAGATGTGTCATTTCTGCCCCATGGGCTCAAGCCACCTGGAGGAATGCCTGTTTGCTTGCCTGGTCTTGAGACTCCACCTGTTTGCCATGCTAAAGACTGTGCCCACCCCATCCTTCAAAAACTTGGGGCAGGGGCCATGTCACTTGTTGGATCAACACCTTAAGCATGTGCATAGCCATATTTCTAATCCTTTTGCATACCTACTGTACCTTTCAACTGTTGCCTTGATTTTGTACCACCCTGATTTAAGTTTCTTTGGTTGAAACCAAGCTTTGAGTCTGAATTCTTCAGCTGACAGTGAGGGCCAAGACAAGATTCCCCTGCAGCTATGTAGGATTTAGATCAGGGATTGAGAAACTGTGACCCTCCAGGTATTTATCGATTGATTGATTATGTATTTATCTCACCTTTCCTGCAAGAAGTTCAAGGTCGTGCACTTACTTCTCCTCCCCATTTTCTTCTCACAACAACCCTGTGAGGTAGGCTAAGCCCACGGTCACCCACTGAGTGGAGATTTGAACCCCGGTTCTCCCAGGTCCTTGTCCAGCACACTGACCACTACACCACTCTGGCTCTCTGTTTCTGGGCTACAAGTTCCATCATCCTTGACATTGGCCATGCTGGCTGAGGCTCATGGGAGTTGGAGTCCAACAACATCTAGAGGGCGACAGATTCCCAATCCCTGATTTAGGCCACATGCATATACTTGCCTTCCTTCCTCCTCCTATGAAGATTCCCTTTTGGAAGGCAACACCCACTAAATTTCCAGAATTTGGGCATCCTTTTGTCCCAAGGCTTCGCCAGTCATGCAATGCTGCAGTCACTGAGATGAACGAGATAAACGAGAGCCCGTTGAGATGTTGTCCTGCGAATGGGACCTCAAGGTGCAGTACCAGAGGCAGATGAAAAGCCCTGTGAGCAAAGAGAGCAACTTCAGTAGGCTTGGAGGGGCTGCAAATTGGGAAGCGTTAAAGGAGAGAAGCATTGGCTCCCAGCAACATGCTGAGCTCACAAACCTTGAAGTGAGTTGAGGACAGTGAACAGGAAGATCTGTGGGACCGAGAGCACCCCGAAGGAGAAGAAAACTGATGCCCAGGTGGCACCCAGGAGGCATGTCAGCCCAAGAACTGTCACCATGTCCTTACAGGAATGCTCTTTCCGCTGCCGAGGACTGGCTCGGAGCTGCCTGAGCCTCCAAACCACCAAGGTCAAGACAGCCATATTGAAGACTATGGTGCCACTGCAGTAAATCAGGTTGAAGTAATGCACTGTGGGAGAAGTGATCCAGCACCTGCAGGAGGAGAGAACTCAGTGAGACACTTCCAGATTCTCTTTCTTCTTTTCATATGGGTGGGGGGGGAGAATACAAGAGGATATTAGCCCCAACGCTTCCCACAGCCCTCACAGGAGGAGGCCACAGTGCAGAAGGTCCTGTGTTCAAACCCCAGTATCTCCAGGTAGGGCTGAGAAGAAGCAGATTTAGGGGGGTGCAGCCGTTTCAGTCACAACTGGGCACAGAGCCTCAGGGGCACCATAAGGGATGCCGCAACAATGTTGTAGAATGGAAGATGGGGGGAGGCTCCATATTTTCAGTAGTTAGCTGGCTATCATGGCTCTCCTAGTTCGAATTAGGATCTTTATTCAGCGCACACAAGGAACAAACACACACATGCTTAAGGACAGGTATCCTCTTCTCTCTCTTGCTCACTCTCTCTACACACACACACACACACACACACACAAACAAACAAAACAAAACAAAACACTATTGCTTAACTTACTATTAGTATGGGTTCTCTGGCAAAATTGCCAGGCCCACATTGAAAATGGTTAGGGATTTTTCCACTCTTTAGATCAAGGTATGTGCATGTTGCTGTGCAATCTGCTGCCTGCTTAAATTGCAATTTTGCCATCACAAGCAGCACTTATGTATTCTGTTACTTTCATTCATTCTTTCTTTATTCCTTTGTTTGTAAGACCTTCTTGTGGGCATAGAGTCAACGGCAGACACATATTCATAAAAGGATGGACGTCATAACTCCAGCAAAAGACCCCAAACCTCTTGGGGGGGGTGATTACACAGAAGTGCTTGGGCACCCAAGTGGGTTCAGACACATATTGCAACAACAGCACAACTGTGGTAGGTGCTGAGAGAGGCTCTAAAGTGCAGATGAGCTCCAGCCCTCCTCCTGAACCAGGAGTTTTGGAGGGGGGGCAGAGCAGCAGGGGAGGGACACCACAGAGGCACTGGAAGTGAAACTAAGCGAAGTGCCCATAACTGCATTTCCCCACTAGATATGTGGCTGGGACTGATAGCAGCCTAAACATCTGGAAACCCCCAAGTAGGATAAGACTGCTAAAAGTGAATTCCATCACTTTTGCTTCTCCCTTCCCTCTCCTCATCGCTTCCTCTCAGATTGTAAGCTTTGTGAGGCAGAAGCCTGATGTTACTAAATAAAGCATGGGTAGGCAAACTAAGGCCCAGGGGCTGAATCTGGCCCAATCACCTTCTAAATCCAGCCCGTGGACGGTCAGGGAATCAGCGTGTTTTTACATGAGTGGAATGTGCCCTTTTATTTAAAATGCACCTCTGCGTTATTTGTGGGGCCTGCCTGGTGTTTTTACATGAGAAGAATAAAAGGTAAAGGTAAAGGTACCCCTGCCCGTACAGACTCTGGGGTTGTGCGCCCATCTCACTTAAGAGGCCAGGGGCCAGCGCTGTCCGGAGACACTTCTGGGTCATGTGGCCAGCGTGACATCGCTGCTCTGGCCAGAGCCAGAGCCGCACACGGAAACGCCGTTTACCTTCCCGCTGGTAAGCGGTCCCTATTTATCTACTTGCACCCGGAGGTGCTTTCGAACTGCTAGGTTGGCAGGCGCTGGGACCGAGCAGCGGGAGCGCACCCCGCCGCAGGGATTCGAACCGCCGACCTTTCGATCGGCAAGCCCTAGGCACTGAGGCTTTAACCCACAGCGCCACCTGCGTCCCAATGAGAAGAATATGTGCTTTTATTTAAAATGCATCTCTGGGTTATTTGTGGGGCATAGGAATTCGTTCATATATTCTTTTCAAAATATAGTCTGCCCCCCCCCACAAGGTCTGAGGGACAGTGGACCAGCCCCCTGCAGAAAAAGTTTGCTGACCCCTGAAATAAAGCGTCCCACTCACTGATGGCACTACATAAATCAACAATACCCACATGATGAAATAATTTGCTACCAAGACCATTGGTCCGCCCCCCCCCCCCGAAACTCACATGGTACTGTTGCGGTGAGCAGAGCTGGTTTTGATACCATAACGGCCATAAATTTGGCTGTTGCTCAGGAAGATGATCACCACTGCTAAGCCAGGGAACCCTGTTGGATCCAAGAATGCGCAGTGGTAAAGGCACAAAGAAGATTCACGAGCATTGCGGTCCTAAGCACAACCACACATACAAGATAAAAGGTACACTCATTGCATGTTCTACAGAGCTCAAACCTATCCAGATCGCCTGACACACAGCCTACGTCCAGAATAAATAATGTCATTTCAATGTCTGAAGCCACAAAAGATGCTCAAGGCCAATGTAAGTTAAATCAGCCTAAAGTTGCACCAGATCCAAACTGTGCTCAGCAGCAGGGCTAACGCTGGGTGGAGGAAACAAGCCTTGAAAATAGTGTTTGGGTTACACCACCCTTTCTGCTGGTTTAACTTACATGGGGTTGCCAGGTCATGTGGCCAAGATGAATGGGCTTAGGATCCAGCCTAAGTCTCCCACCCCCCTGGTCAGGCCCCTGCTACACCCACAGAATGCTTATGCCGGCTCAGTCAATCAAATATTTATTATGGTCATAGACCTGCATAAGTAGGGTGGGATACAGTCATTTAGAATCTGTCAAATGTCAAATCTGTAAAACAGAGATCCAGCGCTGAGGGCCTTCTGGCAGTTCCCTCACTGCGAGAACTGAGATTACAGGGAACCAGACAGAGGGCCTTCTCGGTAGTGGTGCCCGCGCTGTGGAACGCCCTCCCTTCAGATGTGAAGGAAAGAAGCAGCTATCTTCTCTTTAAAAGACATTTGAAGGCAGCCCTGTTTAGGGACATTTTTAATATTTAATGCTGTATTTTTTTAACACTCAATTGGAAGCCGCCCAGAGTGGCTGGGGAGGCTCAGTCGGATGGGCGGGGTATAAATAATAAATTATTATTATTATTATTATGGAAAGCTAAAAAGTATTAAAACAGAAGGTATATATAAAAGACGATAAGAATCTAAAAGAAACTAAAAGAATCTAAAAGAAGGGTTAGGAGCATTAAACAGATGTGGAAGAACATGAAAGGTTAGTATATAAAAGACTACAGCTATCAATTTAGAGAGCACTTTGATGTGAGTGTTCACTAAATCTAGTCTATGGCTCAGGTCATCATCTGACGAATTTTGAACACTGCTGTGGAGAATCTGGCAACATTGTACGTTGTAGCAGGGTTGGAAATTGTTCCGGCTTAAGATCTGCTAGGCTCAGCTTAGCCAGCTGGGTGCCAGCTAAGTCAGGATGGAGGAGTTATATGCCAGAGTATCTCTGGATAAACCAAGAATGACGGAGTTAACTCAGCCAACCTGATCCACACTTTCCAGACTAATACACAGTTATCCCTCAGTTTTCACACTTCTCTGAATTTTATTAGGCAGTTCTTGGCTCAAACAATACACCAAAATTCATACTTGAGGTTAAAATGTGGTTGTTGTTTTCTCTCTTTTTAAGTGTGTTTTAGGATAAAAGGCATTCAAAAAGTGTATTCTAAGGTAAAATGCTGAATCTTCCTTGTAGGTGTGGCATAGATTTCCATCCTCAAGCTGCCAGCTTAAACAAGAAAGGGGCTGCCTAGTGCAGGCCTAGACACTTCAGTCGAATGCAAAGCAGAAGGTCATGCCCACATTTTACCTTCAGGGAAGCACAGGGAAGAAATTCATAGGTTCTCATTTTTCTGTAAACCTACCTAATTCACACTTCCTGAAGCAATGCACAAGCTGAAACACAGCAAGACTTTGAAATTTGCACTTCTTTGAATTTTGTGATCCAGTTCTCCAACCAAAGTAGGCAAATACAAGTGTGTATATCAGGCTTCCTCAACCTCAGCCCTCCAGATGTTTTTGTCCTACAACTCCCATGATCCCTAGCTAGCAGGACCAGTGGTTAGGGATGATGTGAATTATAGTCTCAAAACATCTGGAGGGTTGAGGAAGCCTGGTGTATATTATGGGGGAAGTCTGCACACATTGCTGTTTTAATGTTTCGTTTGCTATTGTAAGCATACCAGAGATGGTTATTAAAAAGATATAACGGGGGGAAATCATATTGATCCTCACCCCAGCCAACTGAACACAGTTTAAGGAGGTAGCGCATGATGTATGAGTTGTAGACTCGGATCACGAGCAGGTAGAGGTGGAAGCCTTCGATGGCCATCCAGGTCAGGCAGCAGAGCAGAGAGTAATGGAGGAAAGCGGCTGCGGCTGTGCACAACCATGAAGAGCTAGCTGATGCTGGGAAACTGCTGCCCAGAAAGGAAACATTGAGAAGGAAGAGGGCTCCCAGAAGGTTCATGTGGATCTTTGTTGTGGAATCATGCTGGATTTTCCTGCAAAAGGTATTAAAATGGAGAGTTTTGCTGACTCAGTAAAAGACAGGGCAGACACTGTGCTGGTATACTCTTTCTAGTACTTAATGGGATCTCAAGGCTGTGGAAGTGGCTTTAGGCATGAGATCTTTGCATCCTTTACAGCAGAACGTGATGTGTATCTCCTGAGGAGCAAATCCCATTGAGTTCAATGAGACCGACTCTCGGGTACGTGTGCATATGATTGGGTTGCAGTCTTAAAATTGTAAGGATTTCAGTTTTTTAAAAAAGGTCAAGTTACTAGATCTCATGGGGTGAGTTAAATACAGAAGGGGGAATCTGCAGACCAGGTCTTGATCAAGGTGTCCTTCCTTTGGGAGGAAGGGTGGGATATAAATGTAATAAACAAAAACTTTAAAAAGAGAGTGTTTGCATGTATATGAGGGGAACCACCTACACAAATCTAGAGTGGAGTCCCTAAGACAGTTGGATGGCGCCTTGTATGTCTCCTTCCAGCAACTCCTGCAACCAAGCTGGTGCCAAATGTATTGCTCTTCTTTCCTTTGGACTGCATCAACTGTCATCTGGGCAGCCCAGGCCCTCCATACACATTGCCTGGGCTTGTGCCCCAGGGAGAACACTTCAGTGCTGCTAACTCAGCAGTTTGACTTCACTTCCAGAGGCGCACTCCACTGACTCTGGAGACAGACCGATGCCAACAACAAATTGTGTGTACTGTACAATGTTATGCAAATGCTTTCAACGGAGCAACATCTACCCCTAGTGGCCAGCAGAGGCTGGGAGAATATTTTCAAAGAGAAATCACGTTTCCATAAATTTGCTTACAGAATCGTTTAATGAAGAGATGCTGAAGTTTTCAAAACAGCTTGGAAATCCCACACTACCAAAACCGGCATGGAAGAACCCCAAACAACTATCATTTTATTCTTCATAGTCTGGGGCTGGAAGCAGGCAAAAGTTTTTCAGAGACTTGAAGGAGCGACCATTACTCATGGTCCGCACAGTCATCCCCTCTTGCATCAGGTCAGGCAGGTGCTGCAGGTATTTGCAATGTTTCAAAAACCTGCACTACATATTTGACAGAAGCGTTTATACCACAGGAACCAAAATGCACTCCGAAACCACTATCAGATCTTATTTTTTAAAAAATATTGCCTGCCTTTAATGCAGGAAGCAAGTTTCTTAGGTATTGACTGAAGGAGCACTGTACTTACCGGGATAAAATGTAGAAAAAGATAGTGAGCAGGCATGCAAAAGCAGAGATACTGCAGCCTATGTTGGTGATGTAGGTCAGAGGAGCCAGCAGAGATTCATCCAGAGTGGTTGGGGAGATTTGCTAAATGAGCAGAGAAGGAAGAGGATGCAAAGATGAAAACAGAAGGAATTCAGATGAAATGGATATGTATTCTCCCCAACAGGCTAGTTTTCTAGGTGCAAGACACATTTTTTCATGGAGGAAAGTTCAGTCCTAGGAGCCTGTCTCTGCTCCCCCACCAACCCCACATCAGCTGCCTGAAGTGTTGCAGCCCAGAGAGAGGATGTGGACCCTGAGAGAGGACCTGGGCCACAAGGGAGCCCCACACTTACCACAAGGACAGCAAAGTAGGTGAGGTGGTTGCACTGGCACAGAACCATGCCCTCCCAGCTGATGTTAGTTGTGCAGCCTTCCTGGCTCCAGTTCCCCATGCTGCCCTCTTCTGCCAAAGGGGAGATACCCAACCACACTCAGAAAGCAGCAGGAACAAGGGCCAAACTAGACAAGGGGCCACTGACACAACAAGCAATTGCATGCATACTTTTTTTTTAAAGCAGGCAGCGAAGGAGGGGCACATGTGTGTAGGATCCATAGAAGGACCCTAGCAGAAAGGAGAGGAGGGCTTTGTCCCCTACTGTGGTCCTAATTCAGAGGTCAGGCACCCCATGCCTGCTATTTGCATTGGGGAAAGAGGGTGTTTCCATTGGCACAAATGAGAGGTTTCCTTCCAAAACAATTGGGGGGGGGTTAAATCCAAATCAGGGTCAGTGCAAGGGGCAAAGGATTAAAGTGCCCCACCTTCATCTCCCCATGTTGTTTTTTTAAAAAAACATTCACACATTGGCTAATTGTGTGAACGAAGTCTCCTCTAATTTGGTCCTAATTAAGGCTGATGCCTCTAGTCCTGTGAACTGTTACATTCAGGATTCTCACAGCAACAGTATCACAGCTTATTTTTTAAAAAATACTTGCATTTGTTCCTTTCCCTTGCTTATATGCTGCTTTTGTTAGTTTGTAAACCACTGGCGTGGAAATAGGAAGGGAAGAGGATGAATAAGAGGCAAATTCTGGCCTTACCTGTTCCTTCCAGCCAAAAAACACAGGCCACACTGGCATTGGCCTAGAATGAAACAGAGACAAGTTGATGAAAACGCTTTCCTACCTCTAGGGCAGAATTCCTTCAGTGCAACAGAAGAGTGCTTGTCAGGCAGATGGTGATGCCCAGCAACACAATCCCTGCCCTTCTCAGTCAGACAGTGCTAATGATGATGATGATGATGATGATGCTTGCCCCCACCACATCTAAAATATAGGGATGCACAACCATGGCCTGTGCTTTGCACAGCAACTGACTTAAGTTTCCTCCTGTGTCCCTCGTGTCCTGCATTGGAATGTAAAAAGGGAGAAACCAGAAGCATGTGCCTCCCTCTGCAGTAGGGCTTCCTCTGCAAAACTGCCCCTCCTCAAAAAATATAAGGACTAGAGGATTTACAGAAATACAACACTAATGGTGAAGCGCAACTGGAGATCATGGCTTGATCATCCAGGTAAATGAACACTGGAACATAAGGAGCCTGCTGGATCAGGCCAGTAGCCCATCTAGTCCAGCACCCTGTTCTTATAGTGATGAACCAGGTGCCTAGAAGAAGTCCACAAGCAGGACCTGAGAACAAGAGCAGTTTCCAGCCTCTGGAATCCAGAGTCAGCTGCCTCTGACTGTGGGCGCAGAATATAGCTACATCTCCCTGAATTAGCCTGTCTTGTATGGTGGAACAAGGTAGCTTTGGGGGTCAGGCATGTTATGCTGTGCACAGGGCTTTGCAGCCCCCCCCCCCCCCAGTTGTTGGTGCCTTCAAATCCCCCTTTTAGGCCAGCCACATCTTTAGCTGCCCCACATTTGATGTCAGGTACAGGGTAAGTGGGCATGGCAGGGTCAAAACAGCCTCACAGGCCAAGTGGGGAAGCCTGGCTGAAGGTTCCCCTCTGCTTTGCTGCAGTGTTGGAGCTGCAGCCTCACTGCCCTCCCAACTGCTTTTTGCAGAAAAGCTTTGCTTTATTCTCTCAGGAACTTGTAAGAGGAAGGCAGGGGCAGCTAATAGAGTGTCTCCCATGCACTGTTGGCCTAAAATTCTCATCATACCTGCCGATTGGCTATTGGGACTGATGGGAGGCGGAGTCTGACAAATGTGATTCCTGCATTGCCGGGAGTTGTTGTTGTTGTTGTTAATTTATTTATAACCCACCTTTTCCCCTGACAGGGATTCAAGGCAGCTCACAGATAAATAAGAATAGCAAAAAAAAAAAAATAAAAAAAATACCCCACCCTTTTTATCATTAAAAACAAATAAACATTAATAGAATTAAAAACACCATATGTGTTTTATTAAAAACATACACATACAATAAACACAGCATAGTGCCAGCTGGACTGTGATTCCAAAACCTGGAGGGCACCACGCTGACTAGTCTGGCACAGAACAAACGCTTATTGGGTGACCACTGTGGCTGCAGCACAACTCACCAGTGTGCGGTTGTGCCAAAACCTGATCTCCACTGGTTGACTGAGTTGAGTAACACTGATATTCCCAAAGGTGGCCCCTAAGATGTCATCATTCAGCAAGGAGTGGTTCTTTCTGTCCTACAAGATAAAAAGCAAAAAAGACTTGGCATGGGATCACTGGGGAGGGAGTCTTTAAGCAACCCTCCTCACAATTCCCCCCCTGTTCAGCCAGTAGAGCTGATCAGCAGCAGCAGCAGAGCAGTCCACTCCATTGGGAACAACTGCTTTAAGTTACTCCAGGCACCTCAAGGTGGTTGCTGCCAACAGACCTGGATTTTCCCACCCCTGTCCTTTACAGATGGAAAAGATGAAAAGGGAGGGAAGCCGCTGGGAATCTGTGTCAGGGAGACAACAAAGGAAGTGTGAGGAAATCAATGCAGTGGGGAACAGGGGGGCTCATTTGTGATGGCTGCCATGGTATTCAAGTAAACCTAGGCTTTGTACTTACGCTCATGAGGCCACCCATTCTGCCCTCTTCCAGGTCCAAAAGGACCCACATATTGGTGGTTGAGTGTCAATTGGAGGTGCATAAAACAGTCACTGTCTGTAAACCTTTAAAGCACATTCTTTTCCCTCAGAGAATTCTGGGCACTGCAGCTTGTTAGAAGGGTTAACTACAGTGCCCAGAATTCTCTGAGGGAAGAGAATGTGCTTTGAATATGCTGTGAAGGTACAATGAATATGCCACCTTAGTCACAGCAAGGCATGGCGACAGTAGTTGCACCCAAGTTTCTGTGGGAAGGGGGCTTTTGAGAAGAGATGTAAAGGATTAAAAAAGAGAGAGAGTTGACATTGTGTAAGAGCCAGCAAGGGAGAAAGGATGGAGTCAACAGGGAAGCCCTCCCCAACACACTCGGGACCACAGCTGTGTTGACGGGTGCTGATAGGATTTGTAGGGCGCCAGAGAATACAGTGACAGAGCAGGTGATCTTCAGATGCCGAGGGTAGACAAGGAGAGGTCAGAGGCAAGGATATGTAAGATAAGAGAGTCATTAAAATGAGCCAGAAAGAGTCACATGAATTGGCTTACCTTTCCTCCACTCTTTGTAGGCACCGTCTGAGCTGAAAAGTTCCATGTTTCAGCAGAGCTTTATTGCCCCAGAGTTTCCCCCATGAAAATCCACTTTTTAAAGCTCAATCAGCTCTCACGAGCTTTAAAGAGTGGGTTTTTGAGGGAAAAGCTGGGGGCGAAACAAAAAACAAGAAAACCCTGCTCAGACACAGAGTTTTTAAGCACGAACCTGTGCCTGGAAAGAGCAGGGCAAACGATAAGTGTGGATGTCCGCAGTGTAGCACAAATTAGGCTGGCTTTCCCATGACTCTACGTGGCCACTGTCTTGGCCCAGTCTCCACCTCCATCACCCCATTAACCAAACCTCAAGTTCCAGGGAGTGCCTACCTGGAAGAAGCAAGAGGTTTTCAGGTAAATACAGGTGAGCCGCATCTCCTTTGCAGCTGTGCCCTGGGCTCTCTTCGCTAGCTCAGCGGGGAAATGCATGGCATGTCGGGTTTGGTTCTTCGCCGAGGTACTGCGCTGCTCAGAGCAAAACAGACATGTACACATTGGAAGGCGTTGTTTTTCATTCAAAAGCATTTATATGCCACCCTCCATTTAAAAAATAATAATAATGGCAAAACAGTTTGCAATAAATAGTAAGAACAATGAAAACAGAAATTTGTAACTACAGGAACTGGGGCTTGTTAGAACTAGCACGGAAGACCAAGGAATGCCTGGGCAAATAAGGGCTCAATAACTGGTAGAAACCCATCACAACTGATAGAATCATAAAACTGCAGAGTTGGAAGGTGCCCTGAGGGTCATCTAGGGTCATCTAACCCCCTGCAATACAGGAATCACAGCTAAAGAATTCCTGACATGTGGCCATCCAACCTCTGTTTAAAAACTTCCAATGAAGGAGAGTCCACTACCTCCCAAGGTATATCTATGGATAAAATAAAATTTAAAAAGCAGCCAACTGTTTTTCTTGTTGCATGTTGCTGTGAGGATCATGTAATGAGGCCCCTTTCCATTAATTAATTGCAAACTGAGGCTATTTGTCCACATTCTTGAACCTGATCTGCAGGACACAAATACCCAGGACTGCATTCTGGGGGCCAGGTTAATGAAAAAGTGACAGAGCAGTCATACAGGAGGGTCATCAACCAATGAGCAAGGAACGTACGTGAAGGGAAGCTGTGAAATAATAGGAACACATCACCGGGTTCTCATTTCACTTCCAAAAGGAGCATTTGAAGAAAAGCCCAGAGCAAATCACTTGCTCAGATATTCTTAAAAGCAATCTGTTTGGAGGCTGTCAAAGCCAGACAATGTTCTCCGCGGTTGGGAATGGCATCCAACTGAAAGCAAACAGGGCCACCTTTGACCTTTCACTGAAGTTCTTCTCTGCATGGTTTTGTGAACATATTCGCATTCCTGGCATACCAAGAGCCATGCAGAAAGGAAGCCAGCCAGGACAATGGAAAATAATGTAGGAGAATATTAATAGAGCAGAATCATAGAAATGTAGAGTTGGAAGGAAGGAAGGAAGGAAGGAAGGAAGGAAGGAAGGAAGGAAGGAAGGAAGGAGCGGTGGTGTAGCAAGGGGGGCACAGGAGTGGTTGCTCCAGGCACAAAATTGTTAAGGGGGTCAAAATGTCAACCCCCGGGAGCTGCCTCAATACAGCTGTGCGCTTCCATCACTAGGCTCTGTTGAAAACGACTTCTCCATGCAAACCAGGAAGTGACCTTTCCAGACAATGGAATGTCTCTTCTTTTCTTATCTATGTGGCTGTGATCTCTTAGGTCATGCGGACACCGTTAGGCAGTTGAATGCACATGAGTACTCTGTCCAATTCCCTCCAAGGAAGGAGAGTCCATCACCTTCCAATGCATTTTTTAAAAAATTGCATTTACATCCCACATTTTTCTCCCACACACTGTCCCCACCTCTGCACAGCCTTGGGGGCTGGCAACCCATGCTACACCACTGGGAGTGAGTAGAGGAGGAGGCCACTGCTGTCCATGAGCATGCTGCCAGAGTCGAGGAGCAGAAAGTGAGCAGCAGTGTTGAGCACCCAGCAGTGGTAGCAAGGAGCAGGAGGTGGGGGACTGTGCAGGGGCTTTTGCCTCTAGCAGCAAAATGTCCTGGGCTAGTCCTGACACCACCTCTTTCCTTAAAATCAGTCATTTGAACACAAATATAGGTGGTTCCAGCAATGGGAGCCCATCCACACCTGCCCAGAGACATTGTAGACATATACCAAGATCGCAATCGCCACTTCCTTCTTCCTTCTCCGCCTGGGGGATGTGCAGGGAGGGAAAGACAGGGACAACCTAACCAAGGGGAGGATTTTCAAGCATGTATCACATAACCACACCTAGCACTGTGGGAAGAAGGATTGCACACTGAGGGTGAGCATGCTTGAGTCTGGATTGAGGAAAAACTGTGTCTTTGCGCTACAGGTGGGTTAGTGGGTTCATAGTCCCGGTCAAAACTTGGTGCATTTTCAAAGCATGTCTACCACTCTGTGTGTCTCTGCTGGGTATTCATTCTAGGTAGCAAGAATCAGCAGCAGGGTGTGAAGATAGTGGGGAAATACTAACCATTAAGCTGTCGCTGCTGATATTCAGTCCTCTGAAATCGCTAAGATTTATCCTGAATATTAATGTTTGAATATTGTCATGCACAACAGTGAGATTCTCTGTCAGCAGACTGGTTTGCAGCAGGGTCTTCTCCAAATTTTCTTTGGCTCTGAAAGTGGAAAATTGTTGAGAGAAAGCGTGTAAATGCTTAAGGGTTGCACTTGGAAACACAGAGCTGCCAAAGGCCTCAATGGATTCTGGCACAGATTGGGAGGATTATTTACATACTTATCTCATTACATTCCTCTCACACCTTTCCTCAAAAGAGTTTAAGGTGCTGGTCATGTTTTCCCTCCTCCTCAGAGTTGTTTAACCCCCAACCCCATTTCTTCTCAGGGCACTTTGGAAATTGTAGCTGTCTGAGAGGAATAGAGATGGCCTAATATGGGACGCAGGTGGCGCTGTGGGTTAAACCACAGAGCCTAGGACTTGCTGATCAGAAGGTCGGTGGTTCGAATCCCCGCAACGGGGTGAGCTCCCATTCGTCGGTCCCTGCTCCTGCCAACCTAGCAGTTCGAAAGCACGTCAAAGTGCAAGTAGATAAGTAGGTACCGCTCCAGCAGGAAGGTAAACGGCGTTTCCGTGCACTGCTCTGGTTTTTCAGAAGCAGCTTAGTCATGCTGGCCACATGACTCGGAAGCTGTACACCGGCTCCCTCGGCCAATAAAGCGAGATGAGTGCCGCAACCCCCGAGTCGGCCACGACTGGACCTAATGGTCAGGGGTCCCTTTACCTTTAACATTCTCAGCATTCTTAACAAACTACAATACCCAGGATTCTCTGGGGGGAGTCATGACTGTGGTACAATACTGCTTTTAATGTATCATGCAGATGGGGCCTGAACTGTGCCTGGGTAGAGTTAGGACCTTCCCACTGCGGAATCTAATGTTCAGGTACAGCATTTGCTGAGGGAAAGAAACATCTGTATCTGAGATCAGAACTTACCTCCTCAGCTCCTTCCTTTCAGAGACACATCCTTCTTTCTGGTGCCTCTCAAATATTCTCATGGCTTTCTCCACATCACTCTTCGCGCCAAGATCCAAGGGTAGCCTGGTTGTTTTCCCACTGGGTGCTGCCCCTTAGCAACAGTGAGGGAAAGACAGGCCATCAGTTTAGAGGAAACAGCACGTACTCCCACCATGAACATCACCTCCACATCACCTCCAGAAACAACACAAATGAGTCCTACACCATGCACAGGGAGAAGGGACACATAAATGTGGACCTTGGAAAATTTAGGATTCCATAAGGACATAAGAAGAACCTGCTGGATCAGGCCAGTGGCCCACTTAGTCCAGCATCCTGTTCTCACAGTGGCCAACCAGATGCCTGTGGAAAACCTGTACGCAGGATTTGAGCACAAGAGCCCTCTCTCCTCCTGTGGTTTCCAGAAACTGCTATTCAGAGGCAGAGCATAGCCATCATGGCTAGTAGCCATTGATAGGCTTCTCCATTAATTTGTCTCATCCTCTTTTAAAGCTAGCCAAATTTGTGGCCATCCCTGCATCCTCTTTAACTATGCACTATGCGAAGGAGTTCCTTTTCTGTGTCCTGACTCTTTCAACAATCAGCTTCATTGGATGTCCACAGGTGGAAGCGTGGTGAGAGAGGGAGGGAAAACTTCCCACTCTCCCCTTTCTCTATGCATCATCTTATACACTCCTATCATGTTGCCTCTCACTCCCCTTTTCTCTGAACTTAAAAGTCCCCAAAGCTATAACCTTTCCTCATGGGAGAACCACGAGGAAAATACAGAAGTATGTTAATTTGATGGCTATGCCATATGGAAAAAATGAAGTGTGGCACCCCTGGGTCTCCCTGGCGCACAACTCCCTCTTAAGAAATCAGGATCGCCCACCTCCTCGCCCCTAATAAGACATCTTTCCTACCTGGTATCTGGTCCATAAAAGCTGCACATGCAAAGAGAAAAAGGCAAAATCCTGTGCCCATCTCTGTATTGCCGGAAATGTAGCGCAGGTCCCCAAACGCCACAAATGTCTGGGAGCTGTTTACAATGTGAAGAAGAAACTGAAATGAGGTAGAGTAAAGTTACGGGCACATTTGTGTATTTGGAAGCTGCAAGACAAAAAGAAGAAGAAACCCTCTTTCCAGACTCATCTGGACTGCATTTAAAACAGGATAAAATGTGACAAATAACATTTTGTTGATGCACCCAGCAAAAAGCCGCTTTGACTCCTGCTGCTGGAGCTACCTGCTATGTCTGAATTTGCTCTCAGCCATGAACCAGTAGCGTTCTTTGCTCCCACAACTGATCCAAGGAACCTCATGGGGGAGCAGAAATACCACCCTTCAAATATATGGCGAAAAAATTAAAAACTGGGTCTGCAAATGCATGTTTGGGCTACCAGTGGGCCCCGCATCAGAAAAGTTTAAAGGCTGCTGCTGGAGTTAAAAAGCGACCTTCAACAAATACACTTGCCATGGCGAGGATGGTGCCGTCACCTAGTAAGAGGGGAAAGTGGCTAACCTTCCTCCTGACTCTGAAGCCACAGAGGAGAGCAGGATCATTCAAGCAGCTGCTTGGCAAATCCCTTCCCCGCCTCCAGCTCTGAAGCTGGAAGGAAGGATGGGGGCTGTTTGGCAGCTGCATGGCAAATATGGAAAGCCCTAGCCACACATGGCTAAACTGGCAACCTTCCTCTCTACTGGTCTTGCCTCTTCAGAGTGCTGGACACTTCCTGCCTGAGAGCATCCTGTGCACCTTAAGGGGATGGTGCCCAACATAGGCCACTCCTAGCCTCTCAGGTCTTCCCCTCAGGAAAAGCTGGGTGACTTGGCAACCTGGATGTTGGTGACTTTATTTTTTGGCTTGGCCAAGAAGGCCAGCTGGAAACTGTAGATCCTGGGTGAAAAGAAGAAGAGTCACTGTCCGTCAAATTAAACCATTCAGAGGAAACCCAAATTGCAAGGGACCTGAAAAAAGGCATTTGAAGCCGGTTTGGGCAGGATAAAGAAAACGAAAGAAGAAAGCTTATAAATGTGTGAAAACCAAATTGGGGCCTTCGGATAGAGCAGCCTATAAGCCTAATACTTAAACAATCAAGCACATATTGCACCTGGGCATGCAGTTATGCTAAGAGGGTGGGAGGTAAGCAATCTACACAATGGAATTTTTGTGCCCCTGTGTGGGCAGTGGTGTGCCTATGTTCTAGCATCAATGTGCCCACAAACATGACATGAGGAAGGCAACAGTAGAGTGGTGCAGGGACTTGGGCTCAAAAGGGACATTGTGGCATTTGATAAGTTCCAGAACTTGCTTTTATCCACAGTAGATCAAATTGTGACACACATTCTCAGCTCAGAACTGCAAATCTAAGCAAATAAGAGATGCAATCTATTTTTTAAAAAAACACACTTTTTTTTTGTTAACTGATACAGATTTTGTCATATGCTTAACCTCAACTGTGACGCTGTACGAAAGCGAGCTTTCCTCATTAATTACTGCATTTCACAGAAAAAAGACTTGAAATGCATTTGTTAAAAAAAAAGAAAAGAATTATGACTCACTTTTTCCTTTATATCTTTTTGTGTGTGTGCCTTATTTCGCCTTAATGTGCCTTCAATTTTCTGTGGCTGCATTTATTATGGCTAGGGGCCTCAAAAGCCAGAAGTGGTCCAGACCTCCAAAAACCTGAGATGCAAAGAAAGTAGAATTTGTGGAGGCCTATGTGGAAAGGTTGGAGGAGTTGGTTATGCTTAACCTGGTGAAGAGGCAATTAAGAGGCAAAATGAGAACCATCTTCACACATCTGAAGGGTTCTTGCCAACATGATGAAGCAAATTTGTTGCTCCAAAGAATAATAAGACCAGAACCAACTAGAAAAGAGGAGATTGAGAGGTGATATGATTGCCATCTTCAACTATCTGAAGGGATGTCACATGGAAGATGGAGCAAACTTCTTTTCTTCTGCTCCAGAGGGGAGGGTCTGAACCATGGATTCAAATGACAAGAAAGGAGATTCTGACTAAACATCAGGAAGAGTTTTCTGATAGTAAGAGCCATTCAACAGAGGAATGGATTACCTCAGAAGGTGGTAGGCTCTCTTTCTTTCTTTCTTTCTTTTTAAATAATTTTTTAAGATTTTAAAGATTACAGAAAAAAAGAGATAAAAGTAATAACAATTAAAGAAAAAGAAAAAACAGTACATATATATATATAAAAACATCAAAAACCATAAAACAGAAAAAAAGATTAAAAAAACCAGTCAAACCTGTACATCACTTGCTTACATTCACTTGTTTCCTTGACCTCCTCACACCTCCCATTTTTGTATTCTAATTCAATTTGTTATTTCAGCAAATCCTTCCAACCTTATTTTTATCTTAATAATTTGTCTTAATATACTATAATTTTACATTCTCTCTTTCACCAACTCATTTTTACTTAATCCTTTATGTCATTTCTACTAAAACCACATAATTTTCTTTTCCCAACATCTTTCTAACAATCCTTAATTTTGCAATATTTTTGAAGATAAACTTTGAATTTTTTCCAATCTTCTTCCACCGACTCTTCTCCTTGGTCCCGGATTCTGCCAGTCATCTCAGCCAGTTCCATGTACTCCATCACCTACATCTGCCATTCTTCCCGGGTGGGTAGATCTTGTGTCTTCCAATACTTTGCGATGAGTATTCTTGCTGCTGTTGTGGCGTACATAAAAAAAGTTCTATCCTCCTTTCGCACCAATTGGCTGACCATGCCCAGGAGAAAGGCCTCTGGTTTCTTCTGGAAGGTATATTTAAATACCTTTTTCATTTCATTATAGATCATCTCCCAGAAGGTCTTAATCTTTGGGCACGTCCACCAAAGGTGAAAGAATGTACCTTCAACCTCTTTACATTTCCAACATTTATTATCGGGCAAATGATAGATTTTTGCAAGCTTGACTGGTGTCATGTACCACCTGTATATCATTTTCATAATATTTTCTCTTAAGGCATTACATGCCGTAAACTTCATACCTGTGGTCCATAACTGTTCCCAGTCAGCCATCATAATGTTATGTCCAACATCTTGTGCCCATTTAATCATAACAGATATAACCATTTCATCCTGAGTGTTCCATTTCAACAGCAAGTTATACATACTTGACAAATTCTTAGTTTTGGGATCTAACAATTCTGCTTCCAATTTTGATTTTTCCACCTGAAAACCAAATTTCTTGTCCAAATTGTAAGCCTCCATTATTTGATAATAATGAAGCCAATCTCGTACTTTGTTTTTTAGTTTATCAAAACTCTGCAGTTTTAATCTGTCTCCTTCTTGCTCCAAAATTTCCCAATATTTCGGCCAATTTGCCTCCATATTAAGTTTTTTTCAGAGCCTTAGCCTCCATTGGTGACAACCACCTTGGCGTTTTACTTTCAAACAAGTCTTTATATCTTATCCAAACATTAAACAGTGCTTTCCTGACAATATGGTTTTTAAACGCTTTGTGTGCTTTGACCTTATCATACCAAAATATGCATGCCACCCAAACACATTATTGAAACCTTCTAAATCCAAAATATCTGTGTTTTCAAGAAGCAGCCATTCTTTCAGCCAGCAAAAAGCGGCTGATTCATAATAAAGCTTCAAGTCTGGCAGGGCAAATCCACCTCTTTCTTTAGCATCAGTTAAAATCTTAAATTTTATTCGAGGTTTCTTGCCCTGCCAGACAAATCTAGAGATATCTCTCTGCCATTTCTTGAAACAGTCCATCTTATCCAAAATTTGCAATGTTTGAAACAAATATAACATCCTTGGCAATACATTCATCTTTATCGCAGCAATTCGGCCTAGTAATGATAACATCAAATTTGACCATATTTCTAGATCTTTTTTCACTTCCATCCAACATTTTTCATAATTATCTTTAAATAAATTCACATTCTTAGCAGTCATATTAACCCCCAGGTATTTCACTTTCTTAACCAATGTTAATCCTGTCTCCTTCTGAAACCTCTCTTTCTCAATCACTGTTAGATTTTTCTCTAACACCTTAGTTTTCAGCTTGTTCAACTTAAAACCCGCAACCTGACCAAATTCTTGAATTAGTTGCAATACTCTTTTAGTGCTGGATTCTGGCTCCTGTAATGTCAAAACTAAATCATCGGCAAAAGCTTTCAATTTATACTGTTCGGCTCCGAGTTGTATACCTTTAACCAATTGGTCCTTTCTAATTGGTGGTAGGCTCTCTTTCATTGGAGGTTTCATTCGAGATTGGATGGCCATCTGTCAGGGATGCTTAAGATGGATTGCTGCATCACAGGGGTTAGACTAGATGACCCTGAGGATCCATCCCAACTCTACAATTCTATGATTCTATGGAACAAACTACAAGAAAGAGTATTTGGGCTAAACATTAAGAAGATGTTCAAGAGTGGGAAATACTGCCTCCAGATGTTAGGGATTTTTAAAGGAGAAGCTGGATAGCCACCTATAACATTTGGAATCCCTTTCAACTCTGTGAATCAAAGATGCATGCACACACACTCAACCTCAGGGGGTTAACTCCAGACCGGGAACAAGGCTGAAACCTGAAATATTCTGGTATATGCCAGGACACTCAAACACAACTTTTAAAAGAGAACCTGAACATATTCCCCGAAAGCAAAAATAGGAAAATGGATTTACTAGGGACCAGTATTAGTACATTAGGGGTTTCCAACTATTTTGGACCAGGGGGCACTTCTTAAATTTTGAGAGAGTTTGGGGTGGCACACCAGTCACAAAATGACTGCCATGGGAGGATGACATAATGCAAAATCAGAGAGAATACAGTCATGGTGAAGTTTTTCCCATGATTGTATTTTCACACGATAATTCTGCCTAGAAAATAAGGCAGAAGCAGGAAAAGTGCATTAAAGGGGATGGCGAAACAGCAGAACCAAACATCAAATTTATCAATCACAGCTCTGACTTCACTTGTTTGCTACAAACAGAGGGGAGAGTAGGCTGGCCTGTTCATTTCACAGAAATGACTTAAAAGGGTACCTGCACATTTTGTTTCATAACTTTCTTTCTAAGGGGGCCGAGGACTTGCTTTAAAAAGAAAGAAAGTGCAGTGCCTAGGGTGTAGAAAGACACCCAGAGAATATGATGGCCATGGTAAAGCACTTACGTCTAACCGAGTCCTCAAGGAGAGTTTGGTCCCACCACGATGATTTTAATTTGTTTCTTTTCTGTGGCGTTCTTCTCCCATGTCAGCCTCACTGTAAGGTGCATTAGCATGTCATTAAAAAAAACAAAAAAACATTTCCTGGCCTATACAGATGGCTTCCTGAAGCAGGAAAAGGAAATTCTACATCAAACACTTGATCAAAATACACATCACTATGCAAAAAGACTCAAATCTATCAGAGCTGAAAATGGGTGTGGAGGGCAAACGTTGACAACTCACCCGCACTCTGTGGAGTGTGCTGCTGCTTTCAGATGTTCAGACCACTGGAAAATGCACGTGGCTTGTTTCCTCTGCTAGCTTGTAAGCAAGTGAAGGCGGAGGCCTCGGATGCGATTTAGCAGCAGCAAATTTTGGACAAGCCACTCCCCTTGGGCTATAACTTCACCAGCTCCAGGACCTTGCAGAGAGATGTGAGCTGAGGTCCATTCCCAGAATGCAAACCACAGACAAGCAAAGTCTGCGAAAGGGGGAAGGAAGAGGATGGAGATGACCGAGATATCCGTGAAAGGACTGCAGAGCTAAGGAGAAGTTCAGTTGAGGAAGTTGAGGAAATGCAGCAAACAGGCAGAGCAAAGAACGCATCTGAAAGCAGCACCTGCACAGGGAGATCTTTGTCAAACAGAAAATAAAGGCTTTTTCTCTCTCCCTGATCTGTAATGGCTTTATAACCTCTCAAGAGGAATGTAATGGGATGTTTCTGATATTAGGGAACAGATTAACTGGTTTTAATATTGCATGTGTACATTGTTGCTTAACTAGAGATGAGGGTGGGGAGGATCTGCCAAACTCAGATTTACCTGATTCAGTCTGGGCAGTGGCGTAGCGTGGGTTATCAGCACCCGGGGCAAGGCAAGTAATTTGCGCCCCCTAACCCGTGGATTTGCGCCCCCTAACCCGTGGATTTCCCTAACCCCCAGATGTTGCGCCCGGTGCGGCCGGCCCCCCCCTGCACCCCCCACGCTACGCCACTGAGTCTGGGCACAACATGACTCTGAATTGGATCCAGAGCCCACCTCTTAGAAGTGCCCGCAGCCTAAAGCAGCTAGGAATTACACTTGGAATTACAATGGAGCAAGTCCCCTTGGGAATGACAGGAGCTGAGTATGTTCTGTCACTCTCAGCAAGAATTGTTTGAGGAGGAAACATGGGAAAAGGTAAAAAGCAATGATGGTAGCTCCAGGGGGCTGGCTAAGCTATTTTTGCAGCTTTTGAAAAAGCAACTGTGCATTAGAGTGTGCAATGAGTGCAATGACACACTATGGATTACAGTTTCTGATTCTTTCTTTTCTTTCTTTTTGTTAACTTTGCATTTTTCTTTTTAAACAATCAATAAAATATGCAATATATATTTTAAAAGGTAATTCTAAATAAACCATATATCATAAAGACACCGCAGGTTTCACTGTCCCTAAGTTTTCGTAAATGATAAATCGGAGAACCTGCCTGGGAATGGAGATGACACAGAAGGGAGGGGGCTGAGGAAAGAGAAAATGGCCTATTGTGGCTCTTTTTTGGTTCTTTTGAAAACCACTATCATCTGAGAAACCCAAGTCACACGTTGTGAAATATTGCCTGCATCCAGGGAAGCAAAGGATGCCTCCTCCATTGTGCAAAGAGTTACTGCACGTCCAATAAACACGGCTTGGAGGCAGAGGCATAAAGGAACATCTGCCAGCAGCTGGAGAGCTCCTCCCAACTTGGCCCACAGACATATCTTCACTTCTCTGAGCCTTCCCTTGAAAAGAATAGCAGGAATATCACACAAGGCAACCAGGAGGTATTGTTCACTTCTGAATTTTGAGTTGTTACACTGACCTCAGCTCCCGCTGCCCTGCCAGGCCATGGGAGAGAGCAGAGCTTGGAGGCAGAACAAGATGGTCCCAGATTTAGACACTGGAAGCATCTCCCATAAGGAGGAGGAGTTGGCAGGCAGGTGATGGAAAAGACCTGACCCTGGAGGGTTGCTGCTGCTGATCACAGAAGGCAATATTGGACTACATAAAGAATACTAGTCACCCTCTTCTGCATCCCCTGATCAGCCAAGCCTGCCATACCTTGCCACCACAAAACACCATTCCTGTGGAAGAAGAAAAGGTGAGGAAAGGAGGCATTCCTGCACAAACATGCCTGGCACTTGGTGCAGAGGCCAAATCTGCTCTGGGGTTGTTCCAGATCATTGGGCTCTCTGGGATGCTGCTCTAGGACCTGAGCTCTGTGGGTTTTGCACTGGACAGCCAAGCTGAGGACGGCTGCCTCTGTGCTGGCTTCATACTGTTCAGCAGCACTACCTCATAAGTTGCTGGACAGTTATCCTGGTTTACAACTAGTGGAGGCCCATTGGGCAGAAGGCAGGGAGACTAACACTAGGGTGGAATCTACACACATATAAAAGCCATGCTGAAAATGCTTTTTTTTTTAAATGCATTGAATTTTCCATAAGGCTCACCATCGCCATCTAGTGTCACATTGTATATTGCACTTAAAACACACTGAAAAGGTTTTATTTGCAGCTGTATAGCTGAGTCCCAGATGGGATGTGGGTGGCACTGTCGGTTAAACCACAGAGCCTAGGATTTGCTGATCATAAGGTCGGCAGTTCGAATCCCCGTGACGGGGTGAGCTCCCATTGCTCGGTCCCTGCTCCTGCCAACCTAGCAGTTCAAAAACACGTCAAAGTGCAAGTAGATAAATAGGTACCGCTCTGGCGGGAAGGGAAATGAATGGCGTTTCCGTGCGCTGCTCTGGTTCGCCAGAAGCAGCTTAGTCATGCTGGCCACATGACCCGGAAGCTGTACGCCAGCTCCCTTGACCAATAAAGCGAGATGAGCGCCGCAACCCCAAAGTCGGCCACGACTGGACCTAATGGTCAGGGGTCCCTTTACCTTTACTAGCTGAGTCCCTGGGTGGAACTAGAACCAATGCCTGACAGAGCTAACTAAAGTAGCATTCAAACACCCGTTCCCTATGCACACACTGCATTTCCAGCGCTATTTTGTAATCTGTGTTCACATAATGGTATTCAAGATGCATTTGTAGCTGTACTTTGTTATAAAATACTACAGATCAATACACACACTGTGGTCTTTCAGCAGTTCCTAACTGATCTCTAGCCAAGGTTTGAAAGCTTTATATAAGGTAAATACATCCCCACCAATGCCGAACCTCCCCGCAAACCAGTCAGAATCAGCACTCCAGAAGTAGCTGTTGCTGTCTAACTGGCCACAAGCCTTATGCAACCAGGACAAATGTTCAATAAGTGACTGAAGACTGTTGCCAAAAGTAGGAGAAACTTAAGAGATGAATTTGTTGTTGTTGTTGTTTAGTCGTTTAGTCGTGTCCGACTCTTCGTGACCCCATGGACCAGAGAACGCCAGGCACTCCTGTCCTCCACTGCCCCCCGCAGCTTGGTCAGACTCATGCTGGTAATCTCGAAAACACTATCCAACCATCTCGTCCTCTGTCGCCCCCTTCTCCTTGTGCCCTCCATCTTTCCCAACATCAGGGTCTTCTCCAGGGAATCTTCTCTTCTCATGAGGTGGCCAAAGTACTGGAGCCTCAGCTTCACAATCTGTCCTTCCAGTGAGCACTCAGGGCTGATTTGAGTCGGCCACAACTGGACCTAATGGCCAGGGTCCCTTTACCTTTAACTACAGCAAAACAGAGCACTGTCGTCTTGCAAACTATGGGTGACACTATTAAAATGGGGGGGAGCAGCCGGCCCCCACTTGCCTGCCTTGGTACTTACTCTCTCGCGGGATGCCCCCAGGTTCGGGGGGGGGGTGAAACTTTAACTCCTAACGTTACGTTTATCCTCCGGTAAAATTCTATAGCGTCAAGCCGTGAAGGCTTTTTTTAAAAAAAAAGAAAAAAGAAAAAATTCTCTCGACCTTTAATTGCAAACTCTTTGCTTTAAAGTATCTACAAAGAGGGGGGGGGGCGACTTCCTTTTTGACCCTTCCCCGCTCGTTTCCAATTCAACAGAAATTTGTTTAAATTCTGAATTTCACGGGTTCCTCCTTAGTCTCTGCCTTTGTAAAACTCAGCAGGGAAAAGGGGATAAAGCAAATTTAGTTGGCTCTGCCTGTCACTGACCCCGGCTCCCTCATCTGTTGGTCTCCCTGCTTTCCACCCCACCAGCCCAAATGGGCACCAGTCATCACTGCTTGGAAGTAGACAGCTGGGCAGGTAGTTTTTCCTCGGAAAAGTCATATGGGTTTTCTCTTAGTCCAACCCACTGCTCAGCACAGGAACCTTACAATTACAGCCCCAGGACAAGTGGCCGTCCAACTTCTACTCAAATGTTTCCAGTGAAGGGCAGCCCATCACTTCCCAAAACGCACAGGCATAGGACTGTTCCACTTTCAACCAACCCTCATGGTTGGGACATTTCTCTGCAAGTTTAACTACAACCTGCTTTCCCTGGCCATTTCCACCCATTGGTTCTAGCCCAGCTCTATAGAGAAGCAGCCCGCTCCATTGTTTGCGTGAGAAAAGCCCTCCAGATATTTAAAGGCTGCTACCATGTCTCCCTCTTAATCCCCTCTCCTCCAGGCTAAACATACTCGGCTCTTTCAACTGTTCCATATAGGAGTTTTGTTTCCATAATGGCATTCCAGAAAAATGCTATAACTGCAGCGTACACACACAATCCCTAGAACGCTGCCAAATACAGTTCATAAATCTTCTCTTGTTAATGACAAAAGCATCGCTCTCTTGGAATGATGTTGCCTGGCCAAGCAGCTGATAGACATACAATGTGTGTGTGTGTGTGTGTAACACACACACACACACACACACACACATATATATATGAATGAGAAATAGAGAGTGCTACATTGTGTATTATTGGCACGATCCAGCAAAACTGGGGCAGCCTGTGAGGGTGCAAATCACACCTGGGGTCCCATGGACAAGAGCCCCCTGGACCTGCCCCTTCTTGTAACCTTGATGGCTATGCTCTGCCTTCACATTTGGAGGCAGCAATGCTTCTGAATCCCAGTTGCTGCAAAGCCCAGGAGGCGAGAATCCTCTTGTGCTTGGGTCCTGCTTGAGGTTTCCCACAGGCACCTGGTCGCTGTGATGCTGGTTGGATGTTGAACAAACTAGAGGAGCCACTGGCCTGACCCACCAGGCTCCTCTTACGTTCTCTTCCCCCATTGCGACCTGTCTTGCCCAAAGACCCTCCAAAACCTAGAGCAGAAACTGAAAACATAGCTATGCAGATGGTTAAACCATGTCCCAACGGTATCAGTAGTGGCTGGACATTACCCAAATAAATATTTGTTTTTACATTTATATCCTGGGACCCATAGTTTACCCTCACAGAGATAGTGCTATCACAAGAGATAGCACCCTTAGCAAAGTCCCCAGGATTATTTGGGGGAAGCCATGGTTTTTAACTGTATGATGTGCACACAGCTGTTGCTTCAATGCAATATATTTACCTGAAGCCATCCCCATTTGAAGTCAATGGTGCTTACTCCTGAGCAGGCATGCCTGAGATTGCTTTCAGCTTGGCTTAAGCATCTGGTGTGCCACAAGTCCCTGCAGCTTGGTCCCACACACAGGTTACCCAGAAGTGACTCCTCTTCCACACCATCAGGGCTCCCTCTTAAGTGATGGTGGCAGAAGTAGGAGCCATGCAGCCCAATTCCAACCACAAGTGCTTGGGAATAGCATTCCAAGGTGCAGAAGATTTAGATCACTCTTTTTACCTCCTCTGACTTTGTTATCTAAGTATCTTTGGCTCTCCTCACATAGTGAGATGGTCACTATGGGCATAGCAAATATTTTGGGGGGGGGGGCAGAACCAATGTGATTGGTCAGTTAGTTAAGTACTTCTATTGTTTTACTTGATTGGGGAGGCAGCTGATCCCCCCCATGCCCAGGGTCATACATGTAAGAAGTCTTTAATTTGAACAGCATTTGGACAGGAAGATGTGTAAAGGAAGAAATAGAATGAAACAAACACTATGCAAATATATTTTGAAGTGTATTTAATTCCCCACCAAACTTTTTTTTAAAAAACCAGTTTAACATATAACAGGTCCACAGTTAATTTCCATAGTCAACGTCCTTCTACTTTTTTCCAATTATTTTGCACGTTTCAGTTGACAGTCCTCTCATATTTCCGTAATAGCAAGGAAATTTCTTGTCCGAAGTTGTTTTTAAAAAACATTTTCTTTTACACAAACTCCCCTGAGCATGGCCTTCATCACGTCCCAGATAGTTTGGTGTTATAAACTGGTTGCTAAGATATCCGAAATGAGAAGACTACCCCCAAGAGGCTGGCAATCTTGTCGGCACTTTGAAAAATCTCCAGACCTGAGGAGCACCCATTCTACAATACTGTAAATACCCGCCAGCGAAGCACCAGGGAAGTAAAAAGAAAAGAAAAGAAACGGTTGCCAACGACCTATTTGCAAAGTCAGTCCCTCTCCCTACCCCAAAAAATTAATCTGGAAGCCCCCTCGTTTATTTAAGCAGAAGAACTCGACCCTTTGTAAAACTCATGTGCGAAGGCGCCCCTTCCTTCGCCTTCTACCTGCTCCTGGTTCAGCCTTCCCAGACAACGCCAAGCCCCCCTCCATCTCCCCCCGTGTTTCCTTCAACTCTGAAGGGGAGGAGACTAAAAAGTTCTCCCTCTCCTCGAGCCGCGACGGCAGCGGCAATCCGAGCCACGGCAGCAAGGCGGACGGAAAGCGCGCGCCCGAGCCGAGGCGCCATCGGGGGCCGCCGAGGTGAGAGACAAGTCGGGGATCGGAATGGGGCGCCCGAAAGCGGGGCGGGGAGGATAGGCACCCCCACTTTCCTCGTCCTGGCGGGAAGGGAGGTGGGGAGGGAAGGCGCGGTCATCCTCCATATGCATCCCCGGCAAGTCTCGATGCTGCGCTCGCGGGTGGGCTCTTGCGGAGGGGTCGCTTCTCGCCCTCCCCCCAGAAAAAGTAGGCCCCCCCCCGGATTTTATCTGCCCGGTGTCTGCAGCGGGGCGGTGGGGGAGGGAGTCCGGGAAGAGCCGCCCGCGCGCTTGGAGAGGTTTCCAAGGCGCAGCGATTGGGGAGGGCGAGGAAGCGCCGTCGCCTGTCCGGGCCGGCCCAGCTATGCGGGGAGGGGGGCGTTTGGAATGCCGGGAGGGCTGGCGGCGCTTCTCAATGGGGAGAAGCGCCCTAGGTGGTCACTCTCCTCGGCCAATGGTCGGGCGGGAGGACGGCGCCGGCCAATGAGAGGTTGGCGCCTGGGAACGAATGTAGCCAAAGAAGGCGCTCTCGGCCAATGGGAGAGCCGACGGGCAAGGCCGGGGGAGTGTGAATGGGTGAGTGGCAGCGGCGCTTGCAGCCTTGTCCCTGCAGCTGAGCCGAAGATAGGGGCTCATGGGGTTTGTTGTGTAATCGGCCCACAGCCCTGGAGAGGGACTTTTCTTTTTGGAAAGTTCAAGTCGGAGGGAAAGGGGTGACTCATGTGTGGCTTTGGTGGGGAGGCTGAAGCAGATGCTGAAGTCCCGGTATTTTTGCAACTCTGGTTCCAAATGCTTGAGAGTGTTAGACAGACGTGGGAGCTGATGTTTTGCATTCCTGAAGGTCCCAGGTTCACTGCGAGAGAAGGTCCCAGGTTCAGTGTTTGGAGCTGCTGCCAGTTTGTTTGTTTATATTTATATATACCACTATATCACCAAAATGTATCAAAGTGGTTTACAACAGTAAAAGTAAGATAAAACCATATAATAAAAGCACGAAAAGTTGAAAACAACAAAGCTAGAAGCTAAGATCAGTAGACCATTGTGG
Organism: Podarcis cretensis; assembly: GCF_951804945.1. Lineage (NCBI taxonomy): Eukaryota > Metazoa > Chordata > Lepidosauria > Squamata > Lacertidae > Podarcis > Podarcis cretensis. Next base: position 38,055,654 of record NC_137177.1, read on the forward strand.
GGGGTGTACTCTTAATTGCCTACATAGACCTGGCAGGCTAAAAAAGTTTTCAGCAAGTGTTTAAAAGTTGGCGCAGAAGATGTCTGCTGAATCTCCCTTGGCAGAGAGTTCCACAGGACAGGGTTTGGTTTCTTCTTGTTGTCAAACGAGCCTCACCAACTCTAAGAAGGACCAGAAATGCTCCTGCAGGTGATCTCAGTGGTCAAGCTGAGATATAAGGGTTTAGGCAGTCCATGAGTGTCAACAGTATTGAGCTGAATGAACTAATGGTCTGACTTGGTGTAAATGTGTTGGTGGACCAGATGCATCTTTGGTCACAGATTTAGCTGAGTGGTAGAGAATCTGGTTTGCGTTCAGAAGGCCCCAGATTCAATTCTCAGCATCTCCATGTAAGGCTGGGAGAAACCCATGTTCGAAATCCTGGAAAGCAGCTGCCATTCAGGGTAGACAAGGCTGAGCTGGTTGGACCAATGATCTGATGTGGTATAAGGCAGCTTCCTATGTTCCTAAATTCAGGTTGTACAAGCAGCATTGATTGGGAGGCCTTATGCAACAGAGTCACCTCCCCAAAAGTTTGGACTTTATGTGACAAGAAATGTGACATGAAGATGCACTGGACGGTGAACATAAGAATAGCCAATGGGCCCTTCTAGTCCAGCATCCTATTCTCACAGTGGCCAACCAGATACCTGTGGGAAAGTGTGGGATGACCCCGATGCAACATCATTTAGCCTCCCCACATATATATGTGGATGCAAACTCAATAAGCAGCTTGTCATTTATTCAACTCTTGACATTCTATTTTTATTGCCATTTTTCTGCCCATTTCAAGACTCCAGTGCAGCGTTTTCATGCATACTTTGTCCCTATCACATAAGACAATAAATTTGTGTGCTGGTAGTTCGTGACAGGCACTTTCTAAACCCAGCACCTCAGACAATCACATTCAAATTTATTAATAAGGCAACTCAAATGCAAGCTGTAGCAAAACAAAAACACATGAGCATAAATTATACATAAGGACAAAAAACCCTGACCTATACAATAGATAAGGCATACATAAAAAAAGAATCCCTTGGGGCACCTGCCACTAGATCAGCCTCTGAATGAGGACTCCTGTAAATGCTATTTATAGCTGTGCCAGAGAAGAAATTGCAGGAGGTGCTGGTCTTTGTTCCTGTGTGCTACAAGCTGTGGCTCTCCAAATTCCTTCTGGAACATTGTGCTGTATTTATTTGGGAATACTTGTATGCAGTTCTGTGGTCCAAGGGCTCCCAAAATGCTATACATAAAATGTTGCAATAACAGTTGGTCCATAAAAAACACAATGAAAAATAAAAACGGCAAGAACATAAAAAGAGCCTATTGCACCAGCTCATTGCCCATGGCCTATCTAGTCCAGCATCCTGTTCTCACAGTGGCCAACCCAGTGCCCCAGGGGGACACCCACAACCAGGACCTGAGAAGAACAGCAGCATCTAGCATCCCTCCCTAGTATCACAGACCTCCGATATAGCAGGTCTCAAGAGCATCATCACGGCAGCCATGTCCAACAGCAGGTTCCTGCCTCCTTGATTCCTGTTCGTTGCGGTACATACATTGGGTTTAGGCAATTAGGCTGCCTTGACAGCAGTGGGCTGACCATCCTCCATGCCTTGTACTTATCCAATTAAGACTCTCCAGCACCCTCCCATTAAGGTTTCCTGGAGACTTTTCGAGCTTGGCAGAGCTGTTGGCTGCTCCACTCTGGTTGCAAATCCTTCAGGAGCTTGAGTTAATTTCAGCTCTTGGAAGCAAGAGGCGCTCTGCAGAGGGGAGCCTATGAAATGCACAGAAGCCCCTGCAGAAGCCTGCTGAGCATGGCTTGGGTTCTTCCACTGGCAGGGAGACCCACAAATCAGTTTCTTGGCTAGTAACTAGAATTCTGTGCCACAAAAAGCTGCATTTTGTGACCTTTATAAATTATGCAGATTTGTTTTCTGATTTCTCCCTTCATTGTTGCTAGTCAGGGGATGAGAAAGAGCCCTGCAGAGCATATACAGGGATTCCTCTGGCTGCTTGGCTTTTCCTAGGCATTGACCACAAACTTTCAGGCAGCTGTAAGGAGTAGAAGCTTTCCTTGAAAACAAAACAGAATCTGCTTAGGAAAATGAATTCTATAGTTAATGCCTTTTTAAAATAGCTATTCTGTGCTTCACCAACCTTCCCTACAGACCCACTTGTGTGTTAAGATCAACAGAGGGGCCCTCATGGTATTTCTGCTGCCTCAGACTATTGGCAGATGAAGACCAGGAAAGGGCATTATCTGGCTGCCCCTACGCTAAGCTGTGAAATTCCATCCCCACAGAGGTATGGCTGGTACCTTATAGTTTCCGTCATATGCTGAAGGAGTACCTCTTTACTCTGGCCTTTGGCATCTGAAATATATATAAATATTAGGACCCCTTGGCATCTGAAATATATATAAATATTAGGACCCAACCTATTATTCTTATTGTACATTGTTTAAATTAACTGATTTTAATATTGTTGTAACCTACCCTGGGACTGGGACACGGGTGGCGCTGTGGGTTAAACCACAGAGCCTAGGACTTGCCGATCAGAAGGTTGGCGGTTCGAATCCCCGTGACAGGGTGAGCGCCCATTGCTCGGTCCCTGCTCCTGCCAACCTAGCAGTTCAAAAGCACGTCAAAGTGCAAGTAGATAAAGTGCAAGTACCTTCCAGCGGGAAGGTGAACGGCGTTTCTGTGTGGTGCTCTGGTTCGCCAGAAGAGGCTTAGTCATGCTGGCCACATGACCTGGAAGCTGTACTGTTGTTCCTTAGCTCCCTCGGCCAATAAAGCGAGATGAGCACCACAACCCCAAAGTCGGTCATGACTGGACCTAATGGTCAGGGGTTCCTTTACCTTTTACCCTGGGACTATATGGAGAAAGAGAAGTAAGATATCAAATAAATGAATAACCTGGTGCCCTCCAGATGCCTTGGACTACAACTCTCATCAGCCCCAGGTGTGTTGGCTGGGCTTGATGGGAGTTGTAGTCCAAAACATCTGGAGGGCACCAGGCTGGCATAAGGCATATATGATGCCACAATAATAGGGTGGCCAGGTACTATATTATGAGAGGACTGGCCAACTCTTATCTTTGATAACTATATAAAAAAATGATATTTCAGTAGCTGCATATTTTCTGAGTCCTAAGCAGAGCAGAGTAGGGGGCTGGGGAGACCTTTGCTACTGCTGTTCCTTAGCTTTTAAGAACATAAGAAGATCCTGCTGGATCAGACCCATGGCCAATCTAGTCCAGCATCCTGTTCTCACAGCAGCCAACCAGATACCCCAGTGGGAAACCTGCAAAGCAGACCTAAATGCTAAAGCACTCTCCCCTCTGCAGTTTCCAGCAACTGACATTCAGAAGCGTAACTGGTTGTGAAGCCAGAGCATAGCCATCATGGTTAGTAGCCAATTCTAACACTGCCGCCACCCCAATCCTTGTGTGTTAAACACACCAGTTTCAGCCCTTGTGTGTTAGTCTCTTGTCTGCCTGTTGTGATATTGCAAAGGCTAGAGAATCTTCAGGAGTTTCCACCATCTCTACTACCCCACTATCTTGCTTGCATCTTGGACAAAGGAATAAGCAAAAGGGGCTGCCAAGCCTGGGCTGGTTGAGGGGGAGGGGGGTAGCTGTGGAAAAGGACTCCTTCCTTGTAGGAAAAGGTGCTTTGTTCGCACAGCTGGTTTAGCCATTATGCGCTTGGGCACCAGCCAAACCAGGGTCCCTCTTGCGCTGCAGTTGTCTGCCACATGGTGCCTCCCTTTTTTCCTTCCTGCATTTGTCTCTTGATCCCATGGCAGAGAAGCATCCCACCCCGTATCTCTTGGGGAAAGGTAGTGGCATTGAGGTCTTTGGCTAGGTTTGATTTCCGGAATGGATCTTGTTCTTCTGCTATTGTCGGCAATGATACTTATGGCTCATTTGCTTTTTGCTGGGCAGGAAAATAATCAGCAGCTAGGTGTGCAAAGTCCCATCTATCCAAAAACCATGTGTGCATCGGAATGCAGAACCAAGTGCTGTTATCTATCAGTATTGCTCATTCAATAGCAGACCCGCATCTTTGGCTGTGCACAGCAACCAGAGAGTGACATAGAAAGCTGGGTCAGATCATTTGACCATGTAGTTCAGTATTGTCTACACTGACCAGCAGCAGCTCTTCAGGGAGTCTTTCTCAACTGTCCTTCAATATGGCAGGAATTGAAATTGGGACTTTATGCATGCAAGGCAGATGCTCCACCACTAAGCTACAGCCCTTGCCTTAAAAATAAAGTAAGATTCCAATTATAGAATCATAGAGTTTTGGATCTGGAACTTGGATCCCTGAGGATAATCTAGTACAATCTCCTGCAATGCTGTCCCATAGGGGGATTGAACCTGCAACCTTGGTGTTATCGGCACCGTCCTTATGGTTCCAAACAGTGGGCTGATTTAAATAGGAGCCATGGAAGTTGCCTTATACCAAGCCAGACCATTGGTCCATCCCACTCTGTATTGTAAACACTGACTGGCAGCACCAATGGGTCTTTCCCAGCCCTACCTGAAGATGCCTGGAATTGAACCTATGACTTCTGCAGGCCAAGCAGATGCTCTGCTACTGAGCGATGGCCCAACACATCAACTGGGAACACATTAATGGGCCTTGCATCTCTGGAATCTTGCAGCGCTGCAGAAATGCATAGAAACCCCAAAATACTTCCCTCTCACGTTCCCTTTGGACAGGAACAGCTGGCATTGTGGAGTTTGGTGGAGGCAGTCTGGGGGCCTCTGAAGGGCTCAGTGGAAAACGAGCAGACATCCCGCCCCTGAAACTGAGTAGACCCCTGCCGTCCTCCTCCTCCCTCCTGCAATGTCTGCTTGGTGTCTGGCTGCTAGCACTGGGGTCCTTTCATGTGGGCAAAGCTCTCTGCAGATGGGCATGCCTGCAAACAATTAGGACGAGCTGTGGGCGGCGCAATTTCTGTGGCTCTGGTGGATCCTTTCCAAAAGGCAAAAAGACACACACACACCCTCCCCCAAATGGAGCAGAAACACTAATATGTAGAGGTGAGGAGATTTGGGGCATATTTTTTGTTGCCTCAGGCAAAATACCCCCCCCCCCAACATTATTATTATTAGTATGCGTATTATTAGTATTATTATTATACCCCACCAATCTGGCTGAGTTTCCCCAGCCACTTTGGGCAGCTTACAGAACATATAAAAACATACTAAACCTTGTCTTGTAGGACGTTGAGTGATCAAGAGTGGTCAAAGATCTGATTTTTCTGCCTCTTCCTCCTCTTTGAGCTGGTGACAATCAATAATAATAATAATAATAATAATTTATTATTTATACCCCGCCCATCTGGCTGGGCCTCCCCAGCCACTCTGGGCGGCTTCCATAGAAAGCAAAAATACAATAAAATATCACACGTTAGGCTCTGGATTGTGTCCCCTAGAATGCAGAGGATATCGCTAGATTAATACTAGTCCTTATCCTTTTCAGACCCATGTTCCACCTGTTTCCCAGACATGCCTTTCAGGATCCACATCTTAATATATATCTTTTTGCCATTTATTTTTCTGATAGTGATTCCTGCCTTGCAAGGGGTTGGAGCAGATGCTCCTTTGGGTCCCTTCCAACTCTGCAGGTCTATGATTCTACAGTAAAGATGCTGTTACAACCCACTTACATTAGGCAGCAACTGAGTGGTGCAGGACAGGGGAACGTTTTGCCCATGAGGGCCATGTGCGGTGATAGGTGGGCAGTCTGGGGCCACATGCCAGTGGGCATCATCCAAGCCAGTGATGGGCAGAGTGGGCTGGGCTGCTAGTGAGAGAAGGGATGCAGAGCCACTCCATCAATGCATCTGGGGCATGAAACAGCTTTGCCTTCTCTTTTGAACTTCACCTTTTTTCCAAATTAAAAAGACCCAAATATTGTGGAGTTAAAAATAACTGTAATGCAAGGCACACCTGCTGGAATTCCAGCTTCCAGACAGCAAATAACATCACAGAAGCCTTGCCTTCTTCTCCAACTGACCATCCTAGGCAAGGGGGTGCAGCCCCTGGTTATACTGCACTTACATTTCCATACTAAAGATTACCCCCCTGATCCTGGCTCAGTTTCTTCAACGTCTTTTATGTAAACGAGAGCAACTGCCATCCCTGCCACTCAGAACCAAATACTTACTCCCTTCTGCTGCATACTTCTCCCCCTAGAAAGTCCTAAAAGGATTAAGCAGCTCAGCCCTTCCCAGGCATTCCCAGAGCAGACTTACCAATATGTCAGCATCTCCTGTCCTGTTTGATTTATTTAACCAGCTTAAACCATCATGCCTTTAGGCAGGCAGTGAGTTGGTGCTTAACAAGGAAGCAACCGGCACAAGCTGGGTGTGCCTGGATTTGCAAAGCCCCTCTTGAGACATCTTCAGCTCACCTCTCCCTGCCCTGAGCTTCCCCTCTCTTTAAAAGGGCAGGAGGGGGAAGCAATGTCTGCTCTCCGAACCAGTGGGATAAGGGGGTGCTATCCTGGCTAAAATGTGTCTGTCAACTCCCATAATCCCTCTTGCTTCTCTGGATGGAGGTCTTTGTGTGTGTGTGTTTGTAAAAACTAGACAACTGTGGCGGGGGGTTACATTTATAGCTCTGCCCACTTCTACCTCAGGCCCTGCCCACCATTGGCACATAGCTCTTGGACCCGCCACCCCCAGGTCCAGAAATATTATTGAAAAGCATTGAACTCAAGGTTCTGCCCCCCCCCCAGTAGAAGCCTTCAAGTTCTCTCTATTGGGTTCTGCCCCCTCCCACAAAATTCCTGGATGCGCCCATGCTAACATTTACATTGTCTTTTTTGTAAAGGATTATACAGTATCTGTGTCTGCGGGGTGGGGGTGGGGACAGCAATCTTAAGTGCTACAAAAATGCTACCTTAAGAGAAAAGGCCTTGGTCCTATTCCAAAAATGAGTGACAGTTGTGCACTTATTAAATGAAAAGGTCCTGTATTTCTGTGGAAAGGAGAGCATGGTCTGTAAAGAAAATGCCATGCTTTGTAAGGTGATTTTGCCATCCAGCTGGCATTAACTTTACTCAGGAAAGTCCTACAGGATCTTGAGAGGTTTGGGGAAATGCCCACTTGTGGCTCCCTTTCAGCACTTAAAAACTGCGTCCATTTGCTTTGATTAACGGATGCAAACAAGCAATGGTGGGCTCTCATCTCCCCCACTCTCACTTCTGGCACACGTCTGCCCATGTGGCAGCTCCACCACAGCTCAGCCTCATGGAGTGTGTTTGCTTTGTGCATGGGAAACCTTGACAGCCTTGGGAATGTTGTACTCTTCTCAGCCTTACCTACCTGACATAAATAAGATGAGAGTTCCAGAGCACTTTGTGTACTGAATAACGGTTCAGGAATGGCTAGCAGTGGCCTGCTTAATGTGAAATGTTGAAACCTACTAAACAGCAGAGCATGTGTGTTTCGGCAGGGAGGGAGGTGCTTGCAAGATCGTTGGGCTGTGGTGGCCCCTCTTAGCTGCAGGAGCCCTGAGTGGGAGGGCAAAGGTCAGGCATGTTTATCTAGGCTTGCTCAGGGGACAAAGGCAGGGAGCCCCCGGCAGCTGTTCTCCAACATGGAGAAGGAAGATTTCGGGTGTTTGAAGATTAGAAGGAACAGATTAGTCATTTATCAGAACTGCTGGGACTGGGAAAAGATCACTCTGTTGGCAGTCATAGTATACGCACCAGGAGCCCACGTTCTGTAATTTTGCACAGAGGAGCCCCCAATTCCATTGTTCATAACCTACCAAATATGATAAATCTGGCAAGGGTGCTGTGTAGGCCCCCTCAAAACTCATGGGGACTGTGCAGAAGTACTGTCGTGTTCTATGCACGAGAGCCCTCTCTGCTCCTGTGGTTTCCAGCAACTGGTATTCAGGAGCGTTACTGTGGAGGCAGAACATAGGCACCATGGCTAGCAGCCATTGATAGCCCTCTCCTCCATGAATTATTTGACTAATTCTATTTTAAAGCCATCTAAGTTGAGTTCCACAGGTTAACTGCACTGCGTGAAGAAGTACTTTCTTTTCCTCTGTCCTGAAACATCCAACATTCAGCTTTATTGGATTTCTACAAGTTCTAAGGACGCGGGGGGCGCTGTGGTCTAAACCACTGAACCTTGGGCTTGCCAATCAGAAGGTCAGCGGTTCGAATCCCCACGATGGGGTGAGCTCCCGTTGCTTGGTCCCTGCTCCTGCCAACCTAGCAGTTTGAAAGCACGTCAAAGTGCAAGTAGATAAATAGGTACCGCTCCAGTGGGAAGGTAAATGACATTTCTGTGCGCTGCTCTGGTTTGCCAGAAGCGGCTTAGTCATGTTGGCCACATGACACGGAAGCTGTCTGCGGACAAACGCCAGCTCCCTCGGCCTATAGAGTAAGATGAGCGTTGCAACCCCAGTCATCCATGACTGGACCTAATGGTCAGGGGTCCTTTTACCTTTACAAGTTCTAGCATTATGAAAGAGTGGTGAAAACTTTTCTCTATCCACTTTCTCCATGTCATGTATAATATCATAAGCTTCTATCATGTCGCCTCTTCCTTGCCTTTTCTGTAAACTAAAAATGCTGCAACCTTTCCTCATAGGAGAGTCACGCTATCCCGTTTCTGAACATGGTCACAGGGAGGAGGGGGTCGCTTATTAATGATGATGTACATCCCAGAATCCTTTGCACCCTTGCAAGTGTTTCGCTTGGGCAAAACTCCCCCATTGCACTGATGAGCCGATGGTCTTGGGTCAACTAGCCTTGAAGCAGACCCTCTTGGCAACATCTTCAAGCCTTCCTGGTCTGCCAGTGTGTCTCTCTGTGGCCATCTGCCATGTCCTGAATGGCTTCCATTCCCCCCGACTGCTCCCCCTTCTTGGCCATGTCTCCTCCATGACTTACACACCTCTCTGTCCTTTTAACAGGCATCCTCTTTCTTAGGAGCCCTTTCCTTTTTTTTTTTTAAGGGTATAAAGATGTGAGAGAGTGGGGAGGAGCATACTAGGTAGCAATGGGTGGGGGATGTTGAACATCCTGGATGAATTTTGTGAACACCCCAATTTTTTCCCCTATATTTCCCCCCTTCTCCTTATGCAATTGTTATAAGAAAAAAATGTGCCTTTTCCCTTATGGGGTACCCAAGAGCCCATATAGAGTCCTTTTGTAGGTTCCCTATCGGTAGGAGAAAATAGCAGAGGTCAACCAGAGAATATTGAGAAGCAAAGCAGCTAGTAAGCCTGATTTTTATTAACTGTTGCAACAGGGTGCTCACAACCACACGCAGGAGGCAGGAGGGACCCTGAACAGTGGCGCGCAAGCCCTTATATAGACTTTTGAAATTGTCCATCCTGAAGCCCAAGACCACCAGCCCCCCATACATCATACATACATCAGAGAATGAGCAGTCTAGAACAGAATCCTGTCTGGCAGGAAACCTGTTGATGGGTTTACCTGGCTGTTAATGAGTTTACCTGGACAGCCTGGTTATTCTTTTGTGATGATAAATACTTAATTCCTGAGTCCAGGTCACAAGCTCGCCCTATTCATATCTTAAATGTGTCCTTAAGGCAGGATTTGTGAGCAAACAAACAATGGGGAGGTTTTTCCTCATTTCTTCCCTCCTTGCAGAGAAACATTTCAGGTCCATTTGGGGGAGACAAAGTGGTTTCAGGACTTTTTCCTGTACTGTTTCAGACTTACGGTTTATATATTTATGTATGTGTTTGCTTGGTACATTTCTTTTATATCTTAGACCTCATAATTCTCATAACACAACTAATAATGCTAGCAATCACATGTAGCTGATGCTCATAGGTGAATCTCCAACTTTTTAGACGTTCACAACATTAGATTACCAGCTGTTTTATACCAGTGCCGACTGCTGCTCTATTTCGGACATTCACTTTTAATGTATATCAAGTACAAATTGGGGTAGAGAAATCTGTGGCCTTCCAAATGCTGTGGGAATCCCATCAGCCCTGCCTAACATTGCCAGGAACAATTGGAGATGTAGTCAAGATGGAGGGCCACATCTGCTTGTTGCTGTGGAGGACCACGGCTTGTGTAAAAGCCAATTGCTTTTCAGCAGTCTTGGAACATATATGCAGGAAATCAGCTGGGTTCGCAGTCTGATGCACCTTTGCTGGCAAATGCAAGGCTTGCTGTCTCCCTGTGTCTCTGTCAGGCTGCCCTTACATCCATTCCACCATGAGCACCTCTCGAGCCAGGATTGAAAGCTCGCAGATCTCAGTCCAAGTACACGTGGAACCTCCAAATTGGCCCTTTCTCACATGGTTTTAGAGCTGGGCCCAGAAAATACTGTGAATTGATGGAAACCATCTGGGGCAGTAGGGGGCAAGGCAGGAGGAACAGGGCATGGGTTTGGAAGATCTCACAGATCTCTGCCTATTTGCCAGCCTCTTGAGACTGGGAAGGGTCTCCTGTCATCATTTAGGGGGCTTCTGCCTCCAGCTGCTTGTCTGCTAAGTAACTAGAGAGCAGCAGACTTCTGGACTGGGACTGGGGGAAGGAGAAAGGCAGCCAAGGAATTTGGGTTGGAAAGATGTGTCTGGAAGAGGCTCCATCTTTCCTTGTTTTATTTTTTGGTTTCTTGTGGGTGGATGTAAACGCAAGCCAGACTTCCTGTGAGAGGGAGGAAAGGGGCCCGGGATTTCTCTGGATCATCTTTAGGCAGCCAAGAGAGTGGAGCAGTCAAAGCAGTAGAGGGTGAGAAAGTGGTAGAGTTGGAATAGGTTTGAGGCAAATGCGGCGAATGCTGAGGGTGGGAGCAGGGCAAGGTGCCACCATCTCTGAGACAAGCTTCACTATTGCATGCATATATGAATGATTTAAACACACAGTCCCTCCTAACTAGGAGATTTGTGTACATAATAATAGATTCCCAACAAAAAACCACTTTTAAAAGTGACAACAATATCACACAACACTCCCTGCCTAAACTGCCCCATCCCAAGGCATCACCCCTGGTTAATGCTGGCAGGAAAACATCACTTGTTTCTGTCATCCCAGGGACCAATTTTTTGTATTGAATTCATACCCCAAGGACCACAGAGCAGCAAGCAAACACTAACTCAAAAACAAAAAGCAAACACCTTCAGAACAGTTTATAGCACTGGTGTCCAAACTTTTTTCAAAGATGAAGTGAACATGCGTGAGCGCTGGACAAAGTTGTTGAGCTTCTTTTAGGATTGCTCCCCACAGAAATTGTTGGGTTTAACTTACATTTACGTGTTGAGGAGACAGAAGAGAACAGTGACTGTGGTCAAACTTCAATGAAACAAGCTCTCCATTATTATTGACATCTCCTTTCCAGGGCTTTAACTCCTGAGACTCTACAGCAGCCTTTGTCAACATGTTGCCCCAGATGATGGAGACTACAACATGCAGCAGCAACAGCAACAGCAACAGATAGCATGAGAGCTGAGGCATGATTTGTTTTTTTTTTAAAAAAAAAATTATTAACTGGCCAATCACATCAAATTAAATCACATCATATAAATTCCGAATTACAAAGCCAAATCTTTAAATTTTGCTGGGGGAACCCATACTTTAAGATCCAAAGGGGAATTCAGATCATCTTCTTATTACTGCGTTAATGTCCAAATCAGTCCCAATCAGTCCAAACAAAGTTCATAATTCTATCCAGTCTTATCTTGGTGTTGCCACATCATATCTTGTTCGTATAATTTCTCTTTTTCCTTTACGATCTCTTCTGTTAGTCTCCTTAAGCCAATAGCAAGTATAATAGAGGCATGATTTGATGAAGTGAACATGCGCGAGGCCCGACCATTTTGCCTGACCTTAGAATCATTAAAATCGAATGCAAATTTTATGCAACGATTTTATGCTAAGTTTATTGCAAATGGCATACTTTTCATTTCGTCACATGGATGACAAATCTATACAGGTGTTAAATCACTCTGCCTTTCATATCTGAAGGCCAGATGAAAAATAAATCCAGAAAGTTGAAATATATGTCAGGAATATTGTAAAGTACATTACACAGTAATAAAGGTTGTCTGTCAACTTTTAAGTTCACAACATATGAACAGGAACATAACACCAGGTCTACTTGTTGTGTCCAAATATATTTATACCTGATTTAGACCAACTGATATTAACTGAGATTTTACAATGTATTCATCTCAATTGGGGGGGGGATGCCTGCACAAACGCGAAGGGTGAAACTGAGATCTTCTGGACTGCAGCTGAGGGATCCCCGCCCCCTCCTGCTTGCACATAAGTAGGAGTAGGATCAGAGCTGCTCTGAAGGGATCCCTGTCCTCTCCTGCTTGCACGCAAGTTGGAGTTGGGATGGGGCTGCTCCGATGGGAAGGGAGGCACCGCGCTGCCCAAGCCTCGCTGCCACTGCTGCTCTCAACCCTCCTCCGCCTTCCATGCCTGACCCACCATGCACCGAAGAACCAACAACTCAGGGGCTGCCCAGGCTCATGGAGAAAGGAGATAGAAGCCTCAGAGGAAGGGGAAACATGGCAGTTGAAGTCAAGGTGGCCGCCGCCCCTCTGCCACCGCCATCGCTGCAGCATCAACGTCCTGAACGTGTACTGTAGTATTTATTTATTTAGCCACATCCTCCCCCCGCCCCCGGATGACCAGATTAGTTGACCCAAGGAGTCACACAGCCGGGGACTCCCTAATGGCCACTCCCCCTGTGCAGAGGGGAAAGCTCATGACAAGCCCACAAAAAGGAAATGGCTTCGGTGGGCAGGCGCTTAGGGGCCGCAAGAGATTGTTTTTTCAAAATTGCTGGGGGGGCATTTGAAACCAGCCCAGGGGCCACAAGTGGCCCCTGGGCCGGACTTTAGACATGCCTGGTTTATAGTGTTTTAAAAAACAATTGCGATCATAAACAGTCCAAAACAGTTACAGTTAAAAGCATTCTTCCATCCAGTAATCTCAGGGTTGCCAGGAACAGTATCCTTCACCCACCAAATGCGCCTAGGCAAGCTGAATATTCACTTCCTTCTTACAAGCTGCTCTGTTCATCAGCATTCTATTGTTGACACATTTCCCCTCAGCAGCTAGAATGTCCACGAACATCCCATAGCATCACAGGAACTCACGTCAATGGCTAACTTGGTGCCTCATATGCAGAAAGATGTTTTAGCCTATGTAAAATGTGACTCTACAAGACTCCTGTTTTGCCGTACTGTATCTGACTGGGAGTGAACATTTTTGCCTCCCAGGTAGGAAAAATGGTTCTTTCAAGAGCCGGTTCACTTCTCTGCCTAATGCTTCCTGCCTCATTTTTAAGCACAGGCCAAGGGCAAGTGATCCATTTTATCTTTGGCCAGTGGAGAAACTGTGTGGGTATTGCTTAATGACAGTCTCTTGGCAGGCCCGCTGGCCTCAGTCTGTGCCTTTGTGGTTTTCAATTTCCGTTGCATGTATGTTTCTTTCTGTGTGTTTGTATCAGTCTGAATGCAATTATCCTCCTTGCTTTTGTTTGTTCCCTTTCTTCCAGGCTAAAAATTTATTCCTCCGCTCCCCCATCCACCCGCTCCCTCCAATTTTGTCCGTCTCCTTCCTACAATTTCCAGGCCAGGTTCCAAAAGGAGTTGAAAATGACATGACGTCACCTTGTGCCCTGCTGCTGCTGCCCCCGGCATTACGTTCCTCTGAGAAAGGGGTAGATCCCTTTCCAGGCTCTGTTGCCAAAGCACAAAGTGAACCCCTTTGCATTAATTTAAACAAGGAATGATCGTGTGCTTTTGCAGTTTGGGATATACATTTTCAAGCTGCTCTTGGAGACCATCCTTTCAAACCATTTTAGCATGTGTGGGGAGGCAGGGGGATGTTGATTTGATCAAGTAAGATTTAGTAGCTCTGGCTTCCAGACAGGGACTATTGCACACGGGTCCGTTAGAACTTATTTTTCTGTGTGTGCATTTGGGACATTATCATGCACACATGCCTGGTTTTTTGGCCCTGGACTTCAGTTGCTATTCTGCTGCTTGTCATCCACGTCAGTGGGAGGAACTTGATGGGAATGTATCTTGGATGTGCTTTCTGTCTCTCTCCTTAGTCGCTCCTCTCCCGTTCCACTACTTTTTTTTCCCATTCTGCCCATTTCTATATGCATACAAACATTTTTATTTTAAAAAGCGAAATCGCAGAAATTTTACAATATCTTAAGAGTGCAAATATCACCAACCTAATCTTGCAAGTACATTTGACAAAAGACAAAATAGAGGCTTGTGCTTTTGGATGTGGAGGGTCAATATCAGTTTCCATTTTGGGGTGGGGATAATACTGAGGGTTATAAAGCTCTCTTGCTTAAGACCTCCATATTATTGTTATTTTTAAAAACCTACTGTGATTAAAATCTCCACACATTTCTGTGTGCAAATCTTGAGATACTTTTTATTTATTTCATAAAATTTCTACACCACTTGATTGTAAAATAAATTTTAAAAAATCTCTGAGCTTTTTACAAATGATAATATGTCCTCTTAACTAGACATTAGGCAATCAGCACAAATACCGGTAGGTTTATTTCCTTTGTCGTTGGGGCTGCCAGAAACAAGAGGGCTAAACTGTGCTCATTGAAGAGCACTTCATCATGTACAGTGGTACCTCGGGTTACAGACGCTTCAGGTTACAGACGCTAACCCAGAAATAGTACCTCGGGTTAATAACTTTGCTTCAGGATGAGAACAGAAATTGTGTGGTGGCAGCAGTGGGAGGCCCCATTAACTAAAGTGGTACCTCAGGTTAAGAACAATTTCAGGTGAAGAATGGACCTCTCGAACGAATTAAGTTCTTAACCCGAGGTACCACTGTAAAGGAATTTGCCTGTTACATCCCAAGCTAGCAACATGAAAGGCCGTTAATCCAATGAGCTCAAGGTAGCGGACGTGCTTCCCTCTTCCTTCCCATTTTAACCTCACAACAACCCTGTGAGGCTGGTTAGGCTGAGAGGCAGTGACTGGCACCCAAGGTCACCCAGTGAGCATCATGGCTGAGCAGGGATTTGAACCTGACCACGCACGCAAAGGACTTTGAGCACCTGAAAAGCGTTGTGCAAATCATAAGTTTCTATTCTTTCCTGTGCACGCACCTCATTCCCTCATCCATTGTGATGGAAGACGGTAATGAAAACCAGAGCTAAGGATGTCACATGCAGCCATGCGCAAGCTCCACAGACCCAATGGTCTGACTCAGTATAGGAACATGTTCCTATGTTCCTGCGGATTTGTAACATTTTTTCCTCCCTTAAAAAAGCAGAAGAAATAACAAATGGTGAAAGGCTGCAACTGAGAATTGCTGGTGTTTTGGGCCACAATAGTAGATTTGGTTTTAATTCCTTCTTCTTATTTATTCAGGTCTCTCTATCTGCTGGTTTCCACAGCGACACTGGACTCACTGAGAGGGAGCCAGAGTTGTGTTTCGGCCCAGAAGCACCAATAACATTCTCTTTGGATGTCTGCCTCCAACATGCTTGGCTTTCAATGAGGTAATTTTTGGAGAGGAAAGGTGGTGCGGCCTCAGTCATGCTGGCCTGAGTGTGTACAGTTGAAGAATTCCTTGGGGCAAAGAAGAAAACAACTCCTGCTGGGGAGCAAAATGGCGGCTTCTGCTCCCACGCCATATGCCTCTTGAACAGGCCGGGTGACTGCCATTAACCTGAGACCACGTCCCGGACACGAAATGAGCCAGAACGCCAACTCCCACTTGGCCGATTCACCCCAGCTCTCCAAGAGCAGCCTGCTCAATATCCTAGGCAGTCCTCAGCCCGAAAGGATGAGCCTCTCCGATTCCCTGCCCGCCACCCCAAAGAGTGGCACCCCTTCGCCCGGCCCCCCACCACAGCTCCCCTTGCTGGGCGCTGGCTGCCTGGACGGTGACTGGGAGAGCCGGGAGGAGCTGCGCTTGCGAGAGCTGGAGGAAGCACGGGCCAGAGCCGCCCAGATGGAGAAGACGATGCGCTGGTGGTCAGACTGCACCGCCAACTGGCGGGAGAAGTGGAGCAAGGTGCGCGCCGAGCGCAACAAGGCTCGAGAGGAGGTGCGCCAGCTGCGCCAGAAACTGGAGACCCTGACCAAGGAGCTGACCGGCCTGAGGCGGGAGAGGCAGGAGGTGCTGAATGAGAACGAGCAGCTGGGCAAAGAGGTGGCCCGGCTGAAGGGAGAGGGCAAAGGGGAGAAGGAGAAGGAGCTGGACAACCGAGTCGTGTCTGAGAAGGAGAGCGAGGCCTCCCCAGAGCAGGAGCCCGTGCGGGATGTGGGCTCTGAGAGGCTGCCGAAAAACAAGGTAAGTAGGGGCATCGGGGCACGAGTGGCCTGCTTCATACGGAGAACTCGTAGGGATAGAGGAAGCTGCCTCATAACAATCCATTTGGTCCATCTCGTACAATATTATCCACACTCTGGGATTTCAAGTGAGAGCGTCTCCCAGCCCTGACTGGGGGTTGAACCTGGGACCTCTTGCACATGGCGCAAGATGCTCTGTCCCTGAACTGCAGCCCTTCCACTGAAAACAAATCAAGGTTCCAGACCTCATGGTTCTGAAGAAAGAGATGGCTTATATACTTATAGGGGAGAATGGCCATTGTAGAGTTGGCTAGGGGAAAGGCCTGTGTGTTTATCTCGTGCCCCAGTAATTGTACCAAGCAAGTGCAAAGTTTCAACTGCACAACCTTGCCAAAGTTCCTTGTGAGCAATTCTCAGTAAATAAGAGCAGCCTGGAATTCAGAACTTGAACAGGTGGAGCTTTTCGCACCAGTTATTTCAGTGCCAGGAACAGCTTCAGTTAACTCCACTCTGCATATTTAAGGTGCAAGGGCTGTTTTAAAAGGTGGCAATCTTCTCCATGCATGACAGGGAGGCCTTGAGGAGGTCGCGTGGAAAGTGGGGCCAGCCAGGATAATTGTCAGCAGTCATTTAACCTGTCAGTTTACTTCCTCTTGTTTAGCACAACAACCCACACCAATTTCTGGTATCCACATACTTTTCCTGTTTTATATCTTGATTTACTGAAATACAAGCAAGTGGAGCAAGACATTTTTGTGGGTGTACAAATTTCTTTGGGGGTTCTAAAAACCCTGCATCTTCACAGAAAGCCAGAGAAAGGTTTTTGCAGACCCTCATTTGTTTTTTGCTTTTGTCAATCCTTTGGATTGCCTTGAATTGCTTGCCTTGAACGTCTCTCTGGCCTTTTTGTTTCCCCTCCCAAAAAACTGAATATTTTGGTGGGGATGAGGAGGTTTTTACAAAGCAACCGAAATGCAAAATAATGAGGCGTTTTGCTGTGAGAAAGTGCAGGGATGGGAATTTTGGCTCCCATAAAGAGCCAGCTGGTGCACATCAAAAGGAAATTGCTTGGACTCAAAGGCAGAGGCCGATGGGAACTGATGGCTGAGAAGATAATTTTACATATGCAGAATATAGAGGGTAGAGCAATTCGTCGTCTTCAGAGTAGTTACAATTTGCTAAACTCCTCCCTGTTGCCTGTGCTCTAAGACGATGGAATTGCTCTATGGTGTCTTGGCTTTACTGGCCAACCGCAGCACTGTGGGCAGAGAGTTGCAATCAGGGCTAATGGGCAACTCATTCACCTTGACATTTCATTATATTTATACTAAACACTCTTAGACAACAATTTGGCAGGTTTCATTGAGTACCAGTAAATTGCCTAGTTCAGGCAATCCTCCAGTCATTGTGTGAAATACCAGAAATGATCCTTAGGTTCTCTCTCTTCTTGCATAGCTTCACTCACCATTGTTCTGTTCCAATTGCCATGATGTCCAAATCTGTAACTATCAGTTGCACTTGCAAACCTGAATTGCAAACCATGGTTTGAGGTGGGATTTCAATTCCAGTTTGGAGGACATTGGAAACCATGGTTGATTCAGATGCAGGGACACAGGAAGCTTATGTAGGAAGCTTATTTTGCCTTATACAGTCAAAACGATTGATCTGTCTAGCTCAGTGTTGACTACACAGACTGGCAGGAGCTCTCTACAGTTTAAGGCAGGGGTCTCTCCCAGCCTTCCCTGGAGATAACCAAGGATTGAACCTGGAACCTTCTGCATGCAAAGCAGATGTTCTGCTACTGAGCTTCAGACATTCTCCATGGCAAATTATGTTTTATGATAAATTGAAAATGAAGGTGTGATGGAGAGAGAGGAAATAGGCGCAAGGAAGGCTGTGGCTCATTTCCTGTCCTTGAAACCATGGTTTGGAGTTGCCATCCCATCCCAACATGTGTCTGCGAGTCTTGAATAGAGCTTCTCCCTTCCCCCTCCTCCTCTCAGTCCCCTATGCAGCACATAGATTCTGTGTTAAGTTTTCCCTCCTAGCAAACTTTTATTCCTTTACAGAATTTCAGCACTTTCAAGTTCAATGATTCCTTCTTTGCAGATAGAATGTTCATGAATATTCTGTGACATCACAGCAGTTCAGCCAATAGCACAGGAGCAGCTGCTTGCAAGCAAATGCTTTTTGTGTGTTTTACACGAGAAATTGATGATAATTAATGGCCCCTGATCTGATCGGCATTGTCAGTTTGTTTGTATGTATGCCACTTTCCAACAATAAACATATACCTAAATAATACACTGCAGCATGTAGAACATGCTAGAATAACCTTTGCCAACCTGGTGTCTTATAGTTCTTTTGGCAGAGCTGACTGGGGCTGATGGCAACTGTAGTCCAAAACATCTGGAGGGCAACATTCACTAGAAAAATCATAATAGCCCCCTCCAGTTTCTCCCATGCACATTGTTTTGCTTTGTTTATAAACCACCAACTAAGTAAAAGCCATTATAAGATCATGAAGCAATCATTAATATCTGCCCATATCCTGTTTTACTTGTGTGTTTCACCTTGCTGTGCATGTCTAGAGCAGAAATCCTGCTATGCAAGCCTCGCTTTTCCAGAATGCATCGATTTGGAGGACTAAAACAAGTTCCGCTCACTCATAGACACTTCTCAGAGAGGTGGAAGCAGCTTTTCCCTCAGGAGAGCGAGCTCTGATGTTCCAGCCCTGGAGTTAGTGGTGCATTCCTGGCCAGGGTTGCCGCTAAGCCACCCACAGGCTTAGCCGTAATCCAGGGTTGTCCTCAGGGTAAGGTGAGAGTGGGAGTCGAAACCTGCACTCTGGTAATCAGCTGTCAAGCCCTGCATGACTTTGTCATTTCAAAAAAGCATTTTATTGCTTTTTCACATATAATAAACATAATTTAAAATGCAAAAAACAATTGCAGCTACTCTCTCATCTTTATTGGAAAAAAGCGCAACATTTTAGAGCCTGTTTATAATACATGTTACAGTCTCCGATCCAGTAGGTCTCTGCTTCCGTGGGTCTGAGGAGGTTGTTTCTATTGACCATCACGTCTCATATGGGGAATGAACAGAGTGGATTTGATTTAAATCAAATTGATTTAAATCATGATTTAAGTCACTAGTCAGTAAGACTTGATTTAAATCTTTTTTTTACGGAAAGACTCATTCTTGCTGGTATAATCTTAATATTTACAACCAGATGAAGGTTTTATTTTTGGAATAATAAATTTTCAGAGTAGTTTTTGCAGTTATGTCAAAAATTACTGATTTGGTTATACTGTTAGAAATACATAGACAGATAATTATGAAATTATTGTGAGGTTTAATAAGTTAACTGTTTACATTTGGACAGCTTTTCTGCTGCACCTTATTGGAAGGAAATATAATCATTTCTGTAATAACAATTTAAACAATTTTTTTAACTAAAACAAAAACATTATTGCATATGTACCCATGTTTGTTAACTGATGTGGTTAAACATAAAAAAAAACTTGGAATGAGTATTAGTACATATGAAAAACTTAAAACAAATAATTATTTACTGATGAATAGCCTTTGGACTATAAGGTAACTTAAATAGAAAACTATCTTTAGAAAGATTTTTCCTTCAAAAGCATTTTATTTTTAAAACCCATTGTAAATTTTAAAAATCCAATTTTGTTGTTGTACTTGCCTTGCCTCTGGCTGCCCTGACCTGGCAAGTCAATTTCTCGGCCAGAACAACGGACCACACCTGAGCATACCATGAGTCTGTAGACAGGCCTGACTTTGGCATTTGTGACCTCTTCTTATCCACAGTCGCTGCAGGAGTTTGAGCTGATGGAGAACCTCCTGAAGAGCAAACAAGAAGGGCAGGAGTGCTGGGACCAGCGGAGCACGGTCAGCGTCCGCTCATCTTTCGCCCGGCAGGAGAGGAGCCGGCTGCTCTGGGAGGACGTCTCCGTCATCGAGGAGGACGCCACCAAGATCACAGCCCTGAAGCTGAGGCTGGACGAGTCCCAGAAAGTGCTGCTCAAGGAGCGGGAGTGAGTGCTGCCTGTGCCACCCCCCTCGCTTGCTGAGGAAGCGCCCAGAGTGCGGCCCTCAGCCTTGCCCTTTGTGTTGTTGTTGTCTCTTTCAGGGACAAGCTGTCCCTCAGCAAGAACATCGAGAAGCTGGAAGGGGAGCTGAGCCAGTGGAAGGTCAAGTATGAGGAGCTGAACAAGAACAAGCAGGAGGTGTTGAAGCAGGTGGGCAAGATCTGTAGCAGAAGGCCCCAGGTTCAGACCTCAGTGGCATCTTTAGGTGGGGCTGGCACAGTCCCCTGCAGGAAACTCATAGCTAAACAGGAATTGCATTGCTACAGCAGCTGGCAGCAGCTACACTGGTGACTGGGAGTTACCACTGAGACCACATAACACCGGTTCTGAAAGACCAACATTGGCTCCCAGTACATTTCCAAGCACAATTCAAAGTGTTGGTGCTGACCTTTAAAGCCCTAAACGGCCTCGGCCCAGTATAGCTGAAGAAGCATCTCCACCCCCCATAGTTCAGCCCGGATACTGAGGTCCAGTGCCAAGGGCCTTCTGGTGGTTCCCTCACTGCGAGAAGTGAGGTTACAGGGAACCAGACAGAGGGCCTTCTCGGTAGTGGCACCCGTCCTGCGGAACGCCCTCCCATCAGATGTCAAGGAAATAAACAACTGTCTGACTTTTAGAAGTGTTTTTAATATTCTGTTGGGAGCCACCCAGAGTGGCTGGGGAAACCCAGCCAGATGAGCAGGGTATTTTTTTTTTTAATTATTATTATTATTATTATTATTATTACAAGAGACAGTGATGGTCACGAAGCACCCACTTGGATGGCTATAAAAGAGGATCAAACAAATTCACAGAGAAGAAGTCTATTGATATGACTGTGCTCTGCCTCCATGTGTCTGAATACTAGTTTCTGGAAAGCATAGGAGTGGAGAATGATGATGATGATGATGATGATGATGATGATGACGACAATAATAAAATAATAATAATAATAATAATAATAATAATAATAATAATAATAATATATGCCACCCATCTGACTGCCACTCCAGGTGTAGATCAAGATAGAGTAGCTTTCTGTGTTCTGTACTTCTGAGTTAAAGACTGCCTGACTGCGCAATTGCATCTGGCTGCTTGGAGTGGGGTGCTTTCATTGATGACAATGAAGCAAGTTGCAGCCCAGGGATTCTTGGGGCACAGCTTTTCAACAGGGCAGTGAGGGTGGTAAGATGTCTCAAGCCGCTATCTGAGCCCTAGATTTTGGGTGTTAGACAGGTATGTCCCCAAGCTTGCAGAGAATTCCCCAAAGCCCCTCTTGTTGGACTGTGTTGTTGGACTCCGGTTCTCGTCAGTCCCAACCCCAGGCAGTGGTGAGGGGTGATGGGGGATGGAGTTGAACATCCGGAGAGCCACAGACTCCCCATTCCTGCTGCAATGGCTAGAACAGCCACCAACCCACCAACCCCAGGTTTTCACTTTCCAAGCACTTTGGACTACTTTGGGCTGGTGGGAATTGCAATCCCAAACATCTTTCAAGTCGGTCAGTGGTGATTTTTTACTATCATCCTCTCCTGAGTCAACATTCTTGAGAAAGTGCCCTCATGCAGCCACTCCTGCAAATCTACATTTTAAAGCAAATTCTTTTTAAAATGTGGGGAAAAAATTATAAATATGAGCACAGGGGGGTTCTGAAACATCGGAGAACGGCAGGATATTTTCTTATCAACACAGCAGCTCTCTGCATCCCCCTGCTCTTATTGTGGCTCTTTAAAGTGCTGCTATTGATTTTGCCCACAGACACCAGAGGTAATTTCCAACTTCTCTTTTCAATCTGTCTACAGCTGAACATTCTCAAGGAGATCCACCAAGACGAGTTGGGGCGCATCTCTGAGGATCTGGAAGACGAACTGGGGGCTCGATCAAGTATGGACAAGAAATTAGCTGAGTTGCGATCAGAGGTGAGAATTAGGGGGAAGTTGACCTGGAAACCTGCAAGAACAGCGGTGTCCTTTGTGTTTCCCCATTGCTCACTTAGTTGCCCCCCTAAAGTGTGGTGTGGTGTAGTGCTTAGAGTGTCGGACTAGAGCATGGGAGACCAGGGTTCAGATCCCTACTCAGCCATGAAGTTCACTGGGTATGACCTTGGGCGGGCCAGTCAGTGCCTCTCAGCCTGCCTAACCTACCTCACAGGGTTGTTGTGAAGAGAAAATAGGAAAGGGAGAGGACCATGTACACCACCTTGAACTCTTTTGAGGAAAAGGCATCATATAAATGTAATAAATAAATAAATAAACTGAGCTCTAAACATTTCTTTTGTGGCTCTGCTAGTACAAAAGCTTTCAAACTTGTTCCTTTTGACATTTGGAGATGTGAGTTCAAATTCTGAGGCAGACTTGATGATTTGTTTGTTTGTTTGTTTGCTCTGGTGTTTGACTTCAGCCTTGGTTGCAGGCAGCCAATGTTAAGTTGCCTTTTTGGTCCACACACAGCTTGGAAGAGATGTCACTGAGACATTGGGCTGCCACAAATGGCAAAGTCGCAGAAAGGGTGGTGGAGGAGCATCCTTTGTAGACAGAAGGTCCCAGGTTAACTTCCTGGCACCTCCGCTTCAGAAGATTTCTGATTGCTCAGCTGGAAAAGATCTTGGCAGCAGCTCTCTAAGCCAGCATTGGCCTAGGTAGAACCAAAGTCTCCACCCTTGGAAAGCTTCCTGTGTCCATCCCAGTAACCCTTGCAGCATCACAGATTTGCACATCACACATGGCTTTATTGGATTATATATAGAATTATAGCCTCTTTGGTATGTGTTCTGTTCAGGCAGTGAAAGTACAGACCTTTTCACTGGTGGCCCCTTGGCTGTGGAATATTCTTGCCAAGGAGGCCCACCTAATGCCAGCATTGTCCAGGCATCTGGAGACATCAGGCAGCATGTTCAGCTTGCTCTTTTGAACTGGCTACTAATGCCCCATGGGTAGTCTAATGAACTGACCAGGACCTTGCAGTCGTCATCTGAAGAAGCCCTTCTTCATGTGCCCCCTCCACAGAAGGCTGGAAGGTGGCAACATGAGGAACGGGCCTTTTGAGTGGTGACTTCCCGTTTGTGGAATGCTCTGTCCAGCAAGTCTCTCTTGGCGCCATTGTTACATGTCTTCAGGCACCGTGAGAAAACATTCCTTTTTAACCAGGCCTTTGGCTTTTAATTATCTATGTCCTCTTAGAATGGGTGGGATTTTTCTAATGTATTTTTCTCCTTGGTTTTAATGTTACGTATGTTTAGTTCGTTTTGTGCATCTCGTTGAGTCACCATAGCGAAAAAAGAAAAAGAGTGACTAGCAAATTTAATAATGGGGAAGCTGGTTCCCACAGACATCTTTCCAGCAGCAAGACTGATCCCCTTACACCCTCCTTTCCCCAAAGATGGAGCGGCTCCAGGCCGAGAACGCGGCGGAATGGGGCAAGCGTGAGCGCCTGGAGACAGAGAAGCTTAATCTGGAGCGAGAGAACAAGAAGCTGCGGGCGCAGATTGAGGATGTGGAGGAGGTTCTGGCCCGGAAGAGGAGGCAGACGGTCAGCGCCCTCGACACCGATTTCAAGACCATCCAAGCGGAGCTGTTTGAGAAGAACAAGGTGACATAAGCTTAAGGGAGGGCGATCACCCTGGGGGCGGAAGGTGGTATTTCAGACCTCAGGGAACCTCACTTGTCAAAGCTGACCTTTGGACACTGCAAAAAGCTGATCTCACTGCTGCTTTACTCAGCTGTGACATTCCTAAATAAATAACTGGGACCCACTCCAAAGCACTGCAGCAGGGAGCTCTCCTGTTCTTGTGTTCCAGCCCGTCAGCTATGTGTTCTTCCAGGATACTCCAATCCGTTCTATTTCACACGCAAGTCAGTATTCTGCTGCCACCTGAGCATGCTGGACAGCTCACTGGGCTGTTTTTATTTCCTTCTCCATGCCAGGTATTTTTTCTAAAGAGTTTTGTACTTCTACACACACACACACACACACACACACATTTCTGTTCTCCGTCCAGACAAGGAAGAATATTATCGGAGTTCGGAGACATATTTCAGCCAGGCAGAAACACTCAAAGAGGGGCCAAGCCAAGTAGAGCATGAGACTCTTAATCTCAGAGTTGTGGATTCGAGTCCCACACTGGGCAAAAAGATTCCTGCATTGCAGGGGGATTGGACTAGATGACCCTTGTGGTCTCTTCCAACTCTACAATTCTATGGTTCTATGAAGGCTGATGGGGTTTATTTTAAGAGGCGCATCAAAGGTTGCTTTCTGACAGTCAACACCAGGGGGCAGCCAACCCTTTCCATTTGCAGAGATAAGAGATAGAAGACCAATTCAAAGTAATTTCCACAGGGCTGCTGCCTTACTCTGTTGCAGCAAAAACAATATAGAGCAGCCTTCCCCAGGCCTCAGCCCTCCGGAGATGCTTTGCACTAAAATTCCCATCCGTAGCACTGAATGAGACCGATGGGAGTTGCAACACTAAACATCTCTGGAGAAAAGCTGACACAAGAGTCTTGTGGCATAAACAGGTGCCTCATTAAATCTGTTCATCTTTTAAGTTGCCGCAGACTTTGGTTGTTGTTTTCTGTGCAGAATAGGAACTGGTAAGAGACACTCAGGACTCCTCCAGATGACCTGTTTATTGAGCATTTGTCCAGATTTAATTTCACAAACTTGCACAGAGGTTTATACAGTGGTACCTCGGGTTAAGAACTTAATTCGTTCTGCAGGTCCGTTCTTAACATGAAACTGTTCTTAACCTGAGGTACCACTTTAGCTAATGGGGCCTCCCGCTGCTGCTGCGCCGCCGCCGTGCAATCTCTGTTCTCATCCTGAAGCAAAGTTCTTAACCCAAGGTACTATTTCTGGGTTACTGGAGTCTGTAACCTGAAGCGTCTGTAACCTGAAACATTTGTAACCCGAGGTACCACTATACAATATTGGCACTTTTGGTTGAATTTGTTTGCAGAAAGGTTACACCTCTTCTAATCAATCGATGGTTATCCCATGCTTTTTAATGCATTTCCTCATCACTTCCCTAACTGCAAAAACAAACTCGTATTTCCAGTATGCAATTAAATTCCTCTTGCAAAATACTGATAGTTTGGGGGGTGATGCTCAGAGATCCTTAAGAATGAAACACACAAATTGCACATCCTCTTTGAAGGTGGCACAAGAGTAGAAACCACCACTTTTCCCTTTAAAATACAGGGTGGGGGTGGGGGACTAGGCAAAGTGGCGCTATTTTTTGTAGCACATGCAAAACACACCCTAAGCAGCAGGCTTCCTTTCTCGGAGAAGGTTGAGTACTCCCTCACCGCCGTTCCCTCCACAGGAACTGGCAGATCTGAAGCATGTCCATGCCAAGCTGAAGAAACAGTGCCAGGAAAAGATGGCCGAGCTGGCCCACGCGAACCGCCGGGTGGAGCAGCACGAGGGCGAGGTGAAGAAGCTGCGCCTGCGAGTCGAGGAGCTTAAGAAGGAGCTGGCCCAAGCGGAGGACGAGGTAACCCTTTGCACCTTCCACACTTGTGTCTCCTTTCCCTGACCTTGCAGCAGCTTCTACTCTGGGGAACAGGTGCTCACTGTTCCAGGATGGTTTGGGACCTGCTTCTGTCCCTTCACTCAACTCCCCACCCACCTCCTCCTCCAGCTGTTGTCCCTATATGATGACAGCACAGGCTGTTTCATCTGGACAGGCCCGCATATTTCAACAGTAACACAGCAGCATCAGTTCCTCCTTGCTCAAATATGGGTACCATTCAGGGCATGGCTTTTGAAACTCTAAATTTCTATGGAGCCTGGCATATTTAAGATAATGTCTATTACCTCATGAGCCCAGGGAAGTGATTTGCTTAGGGTTACCCTCAATTTGGGTAGCTGGATTGGTAGAAATCATCCTTCCCCAGCCTGGGTGTCCCCTCCAGATGTTCTGTATTACAGCTTTCGAAATGATGCAGTTATGTGCCTTTGTATGCCACATTTTGCATGATCTGTGTGGAGAAGGGCTTGGCTCAGTGGTAGAGCGTGTGCTTTTGCATGTGAAAGGTCCCAGGTTCAATCCCTGACGTCTCCAGCTATGGCTGGGGAAGGGTCCTCTGTCTGAGATCTCAGGGTTAGGGCTACAAGCCAGAGCAAAAATATACCAGTGATCGGACTCAGTATATGCCCAATTGTGAAAAGTCATATGAGAGTCAAAAACAATTCTTGGATTTTCCTACTGCCCATTTGTCTGCATGGCTGTTTTATCGCAAGCTGGGCTTTGCCCAGCTTGGTGACCCACAACTAATCCAAACACAGCCTCGCAGCCTCGCAGTTTGGTAATCCCTTCTGCTTTTTGCTGGCTGCCTGGAACTGCAAGGATGATGGGAGGGGAGGATATCAAGGAACCGGCAGGCTGGCAGATGTGGCTTCAGGGTTCTGCATTCTGCTTGGTACTAGCCTTGTTGCAAGGTATGGAGATAAGTGAAGATGGATTGGACCTTTCCCGGAACCCCAGTCCCCCAAAAAACAATGTACTTGTGTTAGAGGACACTGTGTGTTGAGCCCAAAATTCATTTGAATTACCCGTGCACGAGCTACCGCTTCTGAAGAGGCAAGCAGTATTTCAAAACCAAACAGCTGATTGCCTCTTTGGGAGCGAGAGCTGTGTCAGAGCAAGATCAAACTGCACACAAGGTGTGTATAAATTACCACTATGGCTTGTGTGCTGCTGATTCTAGCATCCAACTTAAGACTTGGCTGCTGGTGTCTGGCTAACAATAAGGCAAAAAGCGTGTTGGTGGTGAGGGTTCAACTCCACCTTCCCTGACTGGGTTGCTGCCCTCACTTGTCTTGTGTTTCTGTCTGCTCTGCAGCTTGACGAGGCCCACAACCAGGCACGGAAATTGCAGAGGTCGCTTGATGAGCAAACAGAGCAAAGTGAGAACCTCCAAGTTCAGCTGGAGCACCTGCAGTCCAGGTAGGGGGAAGCAAAGATCAGGCTAGAGAAGGTGAGAGATGAGCTCAGGGATGGAGGAAAAGGGACTCGGATGATGTGGTGGGCATGATAAAGCAAGCGGTGGATCTACAGTACTTGGGGATTGATGTATTAAGAGGCAGAGTATTTGGGGCGGGGGAATGAAATTCCATCCCTGCAAAGTTGTCTTCCGCTTTTGCAGGGTGGGCTGTTTATTTTACACATACACATTCGTTGTTTGATGACTGTGACATCAGGTGGCACAACTGGTTGCAAAACCCAAAGTATTCATCCGTGCACAAGTAAAGGTGCTGCGTACGCAGCCAGTTTTTCTTTTGAGGTTTTCTCTGCAGCAGCTCTTGAAGAGGCATGCCACTTTTCAGTGTTTTAGAAAGGCTTGCCTCTTTAGGAAGCTGCTGCAGAGACAAGTCAAAATAATTTATTGCCAGACATGCATCACATCTTCTTCATTTGGGTATGCCCAGGGTAGAGAAAGTGAGTGGCGCCTTCTTCCTGTGTGCCTGAAGGCACACAGCAGCATCTAGCTTGGCTCACTTACTTGAGTGGTCTTTGGCTATTTGTTCTCCCTCCACTTTTCTCTCTGCTCTCTGATGCGCTTGCTCTCTGTTCGTTGCATGCTGTTGTTCAGATTGCATAATCCAGGGCTGGTAACAGGGTGATTCATAAAGGCAGAATGAATGGACAACAGAAACACAGACTTCCTGGATTAGCAAACTGCTTTAGGTGGCTACAAGTACAATCCTAACCTCAGTCAGGCACACTGAGCAGACCCCAGTACAACCTCTTGCTCACTGAACCAGTTTAGGTTCCAGTGGATCCGTGGCTGTCTCAGCTCTGCTCTCTCCTTGCCTTGGATGACTTTACACAGCTTTCTCTAACCAGGTGCCCTCCAGATGTTTTGGACTACATCAGCTGGCTGGAGTTGATGGGAGCTGCAGTCCAAAGCATCTGAAGGACAGGCTGTTGCAGATGGCTGTGTTATTATTACTTACATTTTTATCCCACCTTCTTTCCTCCAAAGATCTCACAGTTCTTCTCCTCTGCATTTCAACCTCACAACAACCCCGTGAGGTAGGTTAGGCTGAGAGCACATGACTGGCCCAAGGCAACCCAGTGAATTTCATGGCCAAGTGGGGATTTGAACCCAGATCCTAGTCCGAAACTTTAACAACCACACTAGCATCCTTCGCCTTTTAACTCCCTTCCTGGATTTGTTCCACGCATCCTCCAGTTCCTAATTTGAAGTTGAAATCTTTGCCTTCTTTAAAAAAGCATCCTCCTGAACCAACTCCGGGTAGTTTGCGAGCACAAGAGAACATGCAAATCAGCTGTGGGTTAATTTAGACTGCAAACGAGAGTGAGTGCTGGGGCGTTAGCTCTTAAGCGCTGTTCGAAGACTAATTGGACGAACTGTTGTCTCCCTGGAGGCTTTGCAGAAGCGAGAGTCCTTTCCAGGAAAGGAAGGTTGCATCAAAGGGTTGAAAGGGGGTGGGGAGGGGAGCCAGGTGGGAGAATGATCTCATTGATAAATTGGAGGAGAGCATCAAGGGGAACTCTTCAAATTGCAGCCATCCGTTTCTCAGCAGCTTACCTGTCAGCCGCGGGCTGCGGATGAGAGGGTGGGAGCGGGGAAGGAATGTCGTGCCTGATCAGCAGAGAACAGTGATGGATGCTACAGAGCCTGGAGGGTGGCTTTCGGTCACCCTCACCCCATTTCTCTCTGTCATGTTCGCTGGAGGCAGGTTGGGAGGTTAAATGTGGGGGGAACTCAATCCTTTAACCCATGTGGTTAGGGCCTTGTCAAATGCACTGAGTCAGTTCCAACCCCGGGGTCCCTTGCAATCTCCCTGTGGATACTAGGGTGTGCCGATTCCCCAGTGCCCTTAAAAACATTCCCCCGGCACCACCGCCCTCAATGACAGCTGCAGCCGCTTCTGCAATCAGCTTGGCCCTGCCAGTGGTTGTGAAACAAAACATACGTGACTAAAGGCAGGGGAAAGCTGCTTGATTTTTAGGTGCTCGTATTTCGCCCCACTTAAAAGGGGGAACAAACGTGAGCAGGGCTTGTTTGCAGGTGCAAGCCTAGAAGTCTGGGGCTGGCTCTAGAGGCTGGCAGGCATGAGCATTTTCCTGTGCCCCCGAGACTGATAAAGGGCTCACAGACGCAGCATTGCTCATCAGTTTTACTTTGCATAGAAGAAATAATAGACTGGCTGGACGCAGCGGAATGGTGGGAAGAACCAGCTGAGGAAACTCCAAGGGAAGAAGGCTCAGAGCCCAGGGGGGGACAAGGACGAGTGGTCAGAGGGAGAGGAGGGAGCAGAATGAATTGGACAAGATGACGCTCAGGGACCCTTTGGCCTGATCCTGCAGGTTTTCTTTGTTGTTGTTGTTGTTTAGTTGTTTAGTCGTGTCCGACTCTTCATGACCCCATGGACCAGAGCACGCCAGGCACTCCTGTCTTCCACTGCCTCCCGCAGTTTGGTCAAACTCATGCTGGTAGCTTCGAGAACACTATCCAACCATCTCGTCCTCTGTCGTCCCCTTCTCCTTGTGCCCTCCATCTTTCCCAACATCAGGGTCTTTTCCAGGGAGTCTTCTCTTCTCATGAGGTGTCCAAAGTATTGGAGCCTCAGCTTCACGATCTGTCCTTCCAGTGAGCACTCAGGGCTGATTTCTTTAAGAATGGATAGGTTTGATCTTCTTGCAGTCCATGGGACTCTCAAGAGTCTCCTCCAGCACCATAATTAAAAGGCATCAATTCTTCTGTGATCAGCCTTCTTTATGGTCCAGCTCTCACTTCCATACATCACTACTGGGAAAACCATAGCTTTAACTATACGGACCTTGGTCAGCAAGGTGATATCTCTGCTTTTTAAGATGCTGTCTAGGTTTGCCATCGCCTTTCTCCCAAGGAGCAGGCGTCTTTTAATTTTGTGGCTGCTGTCACCATCTGCAGTGATCATGGAGCCCAAGAAAGTAGAACCTCTCACTGCCTCCATTTCTTCCCCTTCTATTTGCCAGGAGGTGATGGGACCAGTGGCCATGATCTTCGTTTTTTTGATGTTGAGCTTCAGTCCATATTTTGTGCTCTCCTCTTTCACCCTCATTAAAAGGTTCTTTACTTCCTCCTCACTTTCTGCTATCAAGGTTGTGTCATCTCTTACAAAGGCAAAAATGAGCTCCTGTCTTCTGAATTGCAGGGATCTCATTCCTTCCAAGTGCCCGGGGGGGGGGGGGACAGGACAGCCCATTTTTTCATGCAAGATCTTGACAGCCATTTCAGGTGCCGTGATCTCGCACTGTGCTCTTGCCCCGAAAACGTGCATTTTCCAGGGCTGCAAGAGATCTTGCCCCCCCAAAGTGCTTTGGGGGTGGGAAAGATGAGAGTGAGATCCGGGTCAAGTGACTCACCCAGCAGCACATCCCGGAAGACCCAGTTTTGCGTTAGAAAAAGTTGGATGGTATGGAATCTGTGGGGTTCTCAACAAGATCTTTTTTAAAAAAATGGGTTAGGTAGAGCGAGCGGAGATACAGTAAATGATCAAAGAGTTGGAGCTCCTTCCCTCAAGAGGTTAGGCAATGAAGGAGACTTGATCGTTTACAAGAGTGGAATGTTGCCAAGGAACTGGAAACACTGGACCAGCAGGAGTCGGAAGGTGAGTGGCAGAGGCCCCTTGCACATGCTCTCCTCTTCCACTAGAGGGCGTGGAGGGCCTTGCGTGGGAATGATGAACAGCAAGAGGGAGAGAAAGGGGTCTCAAGGGTGCCTCCCACTTCCTCAAGGAGATCTAGAAACATGGAAGGATGAGGGTCAGAGGGCCCATGGCATGCTAAGTGAAGCACCTTTAAGAGATACTTTCATTTTATTGCCTTTAAAAAGTTTTTTTTTTTTTTTTTATAAAATGCATGCATGTTTCTCTAGCAATAAAACACTGGGTTGCCTGCCAGACAAATCGATTCTGCTCGATCCAAAGAGCTTTTGAGGAGGCAGCTGAGCTCTAAAAGAAAGAAAGGAAAGAAAGCGATGATTTTTATCTCCTCCTTTTTATTGGGGAGGTTGGCATTAAATCATACGAGAATAATGGAGCCTTCCCTCCCCCTCCCCCTCCCTCGCCGAGCCCACCACCCTCTTTCCTTAAATAATTCATGCCTTTTTCCAGTAAAAAGCAACTGGAGTCAGAGGCTGCCGCACCTAGAGAATTATCGGAGTGGCGTCCTCCTTGCGAGCTCCTGCGTGGCTTCAGATGGGAAATCCAGCACATAAATTTCCATGGGTGGAATTTAATGCTGGGATGATCAGGGAGCTGACAGTGCTGAGAATGCCTCACTGGCGAGGCTGAAGGGTAACAAGGCCCCCTATGAAGGGAGCAGAGGGGCTGAGACGCTGCTCTGCTGTCTAGGAACCGGCTACAGTCTCCGGGAGCTGTGGGCTCCTCCAAAACCAGTCCCAGCAATTGCTCATAGCAGCAAACATTTTCCGCGCTCCCACCAAAGCAGAGCCTTGGGACCCCTCTGCAGTGTCATGAGTCTGCCTGCCTCTTAGCTCCCAAGCCAGGCTCAAGGCCTTCCTGTTGACATGAAAAGCCCTAAGCAGTTTGAAACTGGGATACCCAATACAGGGAGTGTCTCCCCAAATGCAGACCAGACCGCGGTTTAAAATCCGCTGGTTGTTAGTGGGCCTTCTCAGTGGTAGCACCACCACTGGCCCCTTAGGAATGCCCTCCCCTGGGTGGTTCGAGGGGCAGAGGCAGGCGTGAGTATTAGATGCATCTTAAAGACCTCTATGTTTCCTTCAAGACTCTTGATTCCTGTTTTTAAAACTCTACTGTCATGCAATTTGACCTAGGTTATACAGCAGGCACAGAGGCCCTCTGGCCTGCGGGCAAATTAGGCCTCACCAAGCTTCTAATCTGGCCCACAAGGCTGTTTCCCAGCCCCATGGCCATGACTACCTGTCACTCATCCGATACCATGTGTGGGGCAGGTGAATCCTCAGCTGCAAAGGCACAAGCCTATACCCTCGTCTACAACAACCAGGTTTGGGAATCTCCACAGGCTGCTGCCAGGCAGGATCCTGAACATTCAGTGTCTGGAACAGGAAATTCCACATTGGCGGAGGGTGACAGGACTGGCTAGAGGGGCACATCTACCCAGTCCAACACCAGACCAGCACAAAGAGGTTTTGGATTACAGCCGAAGACAGAGGGAAGGCAACCTGCCCAGAGCTACCCAGTGAATTCGTGGCAGAGGCAGAATTCGAACAAGGGGCTCCCTGATTCATAACTCACCACACTACCTTTCGTGAACCTCCCCAGATTCACTGTATATACACAGGTGCTGCACCTAATGTGTTCTTAATACCCACTTGTTAACACCAGTCTTTCCTCCACCACTGTCTCATCTGTCTAAAAAGGACATCTGGGTAATTGCTTCTCTCTTTGGTTTACAACCTACCACACCACCAGTATTAAACAGCCATGATTTGTAGCAGAAGGGGGTTTTTTGGAGGGCGAAGGCGGGTGCAGGATTAGCAACAGTTCTAACAGAGAGGTTTTCTTTCCCTATTGTGTTGTAAAATGGGAAGGGTCACAGTTCTCTTCTACGCAGACACAAAGAATAAGAATTGTACAAATATAAACAATTCTCACATAAAGCCCTAATTACGTGAGACAACTAATTGCTGGTGGTGTTTATATTATTAGCGTATTATTGGACTACTGAATACAGGGGTGTTAGATGTCGTAGTTCAGCCCGCAGGCCCCCATGTCTGCCTTCCCACTCCTTGATAAAAGCTTCCAGACAATAATGTGCTGTTGGTTAAGCACCCTGAATCTGAAAAGGGTTTCGAGTGAACTTTGCTTGCTTTAATCAAAAGTCTATTAAGTGCTGCTTGGAACCACTGAGGGACGGTCGTCCAGATCTGCCTTTATCAGCATGTAACACCCACTTAGCTGGATGAAGTTTAAACATGAAGCAGTAGCTGGGGGTGGGGGAATAGATTTATTTATATCTCATAGACCTTAATGGGAAAGGTTAGTTTTTTGCTGAATATCTAAGCTAAAACAAAAGGAGGGGTTGGAAATCGATGAATTATTCAGTCTCCTCCACAGCCTTCCCCAGTCTCTGAATGCCTCTGACCACAGTTTGCTGGGAATCGCAGGAGAAGAGAGTTGCTCTCACGCTTGGGTCCTACTTGCAGGTGTCCCATTGGGGCACCTGGTTGGCCACTGTGCAAACAGGATTCTGGGCTAGGTCGGCCTGATCCAGCAGGCTCGACTTGTGTTCTTAACCTGCTGCCCTCCAGATATTTTGGACTGCAGCTTCCATCTGCCGGCATGGGAGCTGATCTGCACATGCAGGAAAAAGAAGTCAAACGTGCGCTATCACTTCAGACTGCAGGGGGTGAGGGGGCAGGGCTCACATATTTCTATACTATGTACAGCGTTCTTTTATATTAAAAATGCCCTGCAAATCAAAAATGAGCACAACAGGAATGGTTCTATCCTGGCCTTTTGCCAGCTATACTGTTTTGCTACTTGCAGAGGATTTTTAACGGGGAAACATTAAAAATGTGATTCCCCTACTTGTAGTTCAAAGCCATGCAATCTGTTGTAAGGTAAAGGTAAAGGAACCCCTGACCATTAGGTCCAGTCGTGACCGACTCTGGGGTTGCGGCGCTCATCTCTCTTTACTGGCAGAGGGAGCCGGCGTACAGCTTCTGGGTCATGCAGCCAGCATGACTAAGCAGCTTCTGGTGAATCAGAGCAGCACACGGAAACGCCGTTTACCTTCCCGCTGGAGCAGTACCTATTTATCTGCTTGCACTTTGAAGTGCTTTTGAACTGCTAGGTTGGCAGGAGCAGGGACCGAGCAACGGGAGCTCACCCTGTCGCGGGGATTCCAACCACCAACCTTCTGATCGGCAAGTCTTAGGCTCTGTGGTTTAACCCACAGCGCCACCCATTCTGCCACTTCATTCAATGTATAGGGCAGACCAAGGTTTATTCCCTGGGAGCTTAAAAAAGGTACTCCTTGAATCAAGCTGTTGAGTTACACAGAATTCCTCTTTGGGAACGTACCTTAAATTCAGAACAAAGATGATGTTACATTCCTTGGCAGGAGTCATCCTGCACTTGTATATATACTGTGGAACAGAGAAGCATGCACAGAGGGCTCCCCCTGGGAGCGCATTCCATGAACATGGTTGCAGCATAGCACCAGTGCAAGGGATGCATGGCCCAATAGCCCATATAGGGCTATCTTCAAACATTCCTGTTTACCCCGGCATTTGATAGCTGAAATATGCTGTCGCTGTTCTGTTTTATTGACTGTATCACATTGAAGGCCACTAGGTGATGGTGATGGGAATGAAGGACACAAATGCAACACGACCACCAATAATAATAATAATAATTGTTTAATAATAATAGCCAAAAATCTCGTTTCTCCTGGGACAGGCTTCGCCGTCAGCAGAACATCCCCCTTTTTGGGAAGATTCGCGGTTCACGCTTTGGCCCTGACAACCCTGGCGATGGCAACAGCGACCTGGATGAAGACGAAGACCTGCAGATCCAAGTTCCTTAGCAGCTGCCACTGGAGAGACACTCCAGGCTATGACAGAGACACCAGATGCTGGTGGAGCTGGGCATGGCCTGTGGGCT
Source organism: Podarcis cretensis (assembly GCF_951804945.1). NCBI lineage: Eukaryota > Metazoa > Chordata > Lepidosauria > Squamata > Lacertidae > Podarcis > Podarcis cretensis. Next base: position 38,090,738 of record NC_137177.1, read on the forward strand.
TAGGACAAGTGACTGGAGCGGCAGAATGGTCTTTGGCCTCTTCTTTTGCCAACCCCAGGGAGAACGAATGTGAAGCTGTGAGGAAGACTTTGGGAAAGGGGAAGCCAGGCCTCCAGCAAGAAGGTTTGGTGACTAGGATGGGGGCTAAATAGAGGCCCTGGGGAGATTTCATGGAGGGAGTTGCTAAACTTTATGGAAGGCTCGCTTTCTCTACAGCTCCAGTCCATAAATCATTGCTGATACTTTAAAAAAAAGCAAGAATCATTTAGACCTGAGGGATAGCTCAGTCAGTAGAGCACGAGACTCTTAATCTCAGGGCTGTGGGTTCAAGCCCCACATTGGGCAAAAGAATCCTTCATTGCAGAGGATTGGACTAGATTTTTGTTCAAACCCTTCCATTGCTCTGGCCTTAATTCCTGTCCAGCTAATGCCTCTCCACAGCTGACCAACACGGTTTCCGCAAACACAGCACTCCTCTGGAAGTTAACCACAATACCTCTGACCTCAACCCAGATAGATGGATATAATGAGGGATACAGAGCGGGGAATCAACACATTGGAGGGAGGAATCTCATTGTTGAAATCTCTTAGGTCCATCCGCCAAAGTGGTTCTTCCATGTCTCAGGAGTTGAACTGATGATTGAATAAAAGATCTAGTGGGAAGGTGATGGAAGAGACCGATGGTATAGGGAGAGACACCCCTGAAGATGCATCTCATCCTCTCAGACTGCCCAGTGTGTGTGTGTGTGTGTGTGTGTGTGTGTGTGTGTGCGTGCGTTTATGTATTTGTATATGATTTGTATTATAAAACTTGAGATAGCCATGGAATCCCAGCCAGCACTGCAATTATTGGTCTCGCTTCCATGCCTTCCTGGTGTCACAAAAAGAAACAACAAGAAGCTGGAAGGTCCCCAGTCCAAATTTACAACAACCTCTACCACAAACCTGCAGGCTTCCAATTCTCTTATTCTATGCAACGACTACAATATGGAGATGATAACACTCACATGCCTTTTGGGGTTGCAAGGATTGCGAGATAATACAGTGGTACCTCTAGTTAAGAACTTAATTCGTTCTGGAGGTCCGTTCTTAACCTGAAATTGTTCTTAACCTGAGGTACCACTTTAGCTAATGGGGCATCCTGCTGCTGCCGCGTCGCCGGAGCACGATTTCTGTTCTTATCCTGAAGCACTATTTCTGGGTCAGCAGAGTCTGTAACCTGAAGCGTATGTAACCCGAGGTACCTCTGTAGACCTGTAAAATCACTTAGATCATCTGGGGAAAGTTCACTCATAGAACCGCACCCTACAAATTATCACACCAATGACTCAAAAACAGCCTTTAATGCCATTGCCCCTTCCCACTTCCATATATTACTGTTGGTGCAAAGTTCTTAACCTGAGGTACTATTTCTGGGTTAGTGGAGTCTGTAACCTGAAGCATCTGTAACCTGAAGTGTCTGTAACCTGAGGTACCACTGTATATGTGAAGCGCTTTTTAGGACTTGAAAGCTCTATATGAAGGCTAATTAATATTAGTATTGCAGTAACAGCCCCTCACCCTATTTCTGAGTAGTTCCTGCCTAATGCCCTCTGCCAGTTCATGTGCATTCTGCTCCTGGGTATGTGGAGTTAAACTATGCAATTTGCTCCCACAGGAAATGCAGTGATGGCCACCAACTTGGTTGGCTTTAAAAGAGGATTAGACAAATTGGTGGAGGAGATGGCTATCAATGGCTATGCTCTGCCTCCATGGTTGGATGCAGCAATACTTCTGAATGCCAGTTACTGGGAACCACAGGAGGGGAGAGGGCTCATGTGCTCAGGTCCCCGCTTTCAAGTTTACCACTCAGGCATCTGGTTGGCCACTGTGAGAACCAGACTAGATGACCCAATAAAGCAGGCACTTCTTGGGTTTTTATGAGTTCAAATCGTGAGATGGTTGCTTATAAAAGGTAGCACAACCCAACAGAAGACCATCCATCAGTCATGTGTGATGGTCAGGGAGATGCTTGACAACCCACCTGTTTGTGTATCAGAACCAGGAGTACATTGAGCCCCTGGTGGGTGTCCACACATGGGCTGATGGGATGCGCTCAGCCTGGTAACTCACAGGTTCTGCAGGCCCCTTGCCATAGCATTGTGGACTGCAATAATGGGGGAGCCTGCTCACCCCCCACCTGCTGAAATTTTGCCTTCTCTGCAATTCTGAAAGAGGTGGGGACCATCTCAGCTTCTAGGCCCGGAGATCTGCTGGATAGTAATGCCTTCGTGGAATTGGACATCTGGTGTCAAATTTCCCATGTAACTCCATCTGTTCCCCCACCCACCCTTTAAACAAACTCTTGGGGCTGCATTTGGCAAACTCAGGGCAGAAAAGGACTGAGGGGGACTTGTGGGACTGGGCTTTACCTGTATGGGTCCCATTTCTTGGCTCCCTCCTTCCCAGCCTGTAAATCTCTGGACCCTTCCTGTGTTCCCTCATCCCATGCTCGAGAATTCCAAATACTTTGTGGTTGCAACACTGACTCCTAGAATCCAACGATCAAGAGCATGGAACTGCCCGTGGTTTGCATTAGGAATTCAGGCTGGTGGGTTTGGGTTTCTAAATCAGACATCCTTAATGCAGAATTTGGATTTGTTTGGTGCAGAGTGTGAGTGGCCCTTCATTTAACTGAGCTGATCCCGATGTGATGAGAGGGGGCCGGGCGAGGCTCAGGGGGCCACAGCTGCCTCTGACAGGTATCATTTATAAACAGCACGGCAACCGTTCAGTCAACCTTTTGTAATAATAAAACAGAGTTTATACTAAATGCCTGTACGAGGTGTAGTTCAGTGGGAGAGTTGGATATTGGAGAATAAAAGGGTGTGTGTGTGCATGTGCTGCCATCTCTCAAAGCAGGGTTCCCGGCAACTAGACCCCAGAACTTCCATGGAGCCCCAGGACTATGTTTTTTTCACAAGGAGGCTGGACTGTGTCCCTCAATGGCGTCATTTGGCTGCTGCAGGCTGCCAAACAAGCCTCTCCGCCTGACTCAGTGCTGTCAGCCGACCTTGAGTACCAATTATGAGGCACCACCAAACCTCATAAAACCCCAACCTCTGAGTTTGCTTTGCAACTCTGAGCAATTTGCCCTAATGGAGGGGACCACTTCAGGTCATTGGCACATGCAACCTAATCCTTGCCCTTTCTCATCTTGACACATTAGGAAGAACTTTGTGGCAATAAGAGCTGTTTGACAGTGGAGCGGAGCTTGTATGGCCATTTGTCAGGGATGTTCCAGCTGTGATTCCTGCATTGCAGGGGCTTGGTCCAGATGACCTGGGGTCCCTTCCAGCTCTACAATTCTATGATCCCTCTCTAGGTGTGGTATTTAGTTAAGCATCTGGGGCAGTAGAAGCTGTAGAATGGAGAAGATGAGCAGTTCACTCCATTTTGCTTCATCTGGCAAGTATCTTCTTCCAAGTCGAACATCATCTCCTGCACCCCTTGGACAGAAAGGTCTCTGGTGAAGAAAAAGCATTTGGGTGCCCTCTGCATTCATTTAGCAGCACCCTTCTGAGATCTGCTTTTGCGGGGGGGAAACAGGGGTCTCCATTTGACAGCCTTTCAATCAATGTTCTGACAAAATCAAATCCCCTCTTTCTCCCCCCACTTCTGTGTGTGCACAAAGGATCTTTTCCATGAGTTGCTCCATGAATAAAACATCATTGCTTGCAATTACCAGGCTCACCGAAGCTCGTTTGGCTTTACGGCTAATATGGTTCTTGGAGATGAGCCTAAAACAATGGTTAAAAATTAAGCAATAATGGCCCGTGATAACAGTTTTATAGCAAATGTGAGGTTTATATTTCCATCATTGCCGAGTGATGTAATTGGCGTGAGCTCACTTCCTCCACACACAGAGACACACAGTCGCTCAGAGGCTCCCACCAATCATGCAGGAAACCTAACAGGGTGGAAAAATAACAGAGTCTTGCGGCACCTTAAAAGACGAACAAATTTATTACGGCAGAAGCTTTCAAAGGCTAGTCCTCCATGGGAGTTTGCTCCGTCCCAACATTGTGCCTTGCCAAGAAGGGGCACTTTAAGGGAGTGGAACAGGGGATGCTGACATCTACACTGGCCCCTGCATCTCCTGTCCAAAATCCTGATTTAATGGTGATCAGGCCCTTGTAAAAGCACAGATGGGCCCTGAGGGGAAAATTTACTTTCCCCTTAAGAGGATCCAAGGTTTGATTCACATAGTATAGTGGCAGGGCGGGAGTTGATTCTGTCTGATCAGATCCTGCATTGCAGGGGGCTGAACTAGATGAACCTTGGGATCCCTTCCGAAAAATACTGCTGCTTTCCCCATCGCTTCCGATATTGGACAGCTTTAGTATGCTCAGGAATCATGTTTTGTGTCTCTTTAGTAGGAAATGGGTGTGTGTGTGTGTGTGTTATGCATTCTGTGATTTCCATTTTTGACACTGCTGGGAAAGAACCATTGCTTTAATTTTGTTAATTTTTTGCATTTATAGCTCACCTTTTTCCTCTAAGGAGCTCAAGGTGGTGTGCGTGATTCTTCCCCTCCTCATTCTATCACAACAATCCTGTGAGGTAGGTTAGGTTGAAAGGCAATAACTGGCCCAAGGTCACCCAGTGGGCTTCATGGCCGAGTAGGGGATTTGAACCTTCATCTTCTAGGTCCTAATCCATCACTCTATCCACTACACCACACTGGTTCTCATTTAGAAAACAGGAAGCTGCCTTATACAAAGTCAAACCATTGGTCTATCTAGCCCAATACTGTCTACACTGACTGGCAGCAGCTCTCCAGGGTTTCAGGTAGGGGTCTCTTCCTGCCCTCCCAGGAGATGCCAGGATTGAACCTGGGACCTTCTGCATGAAAAGCACATGCTTTGCCAGTGAGTTACAGCTTGTGGGAGCTCCTGTTCCTGCCATGTTTGAACTGCCATATATAAAATCTTTGCCCATCTGCTTCTGATTACCCCCACCTGTAACAGCTGATAATGTAGAACCACACCTGTGACAGGCAGGTGGGCAGTTCAGGCTGCCATTGCAGATGCATCTCAGAACAACTGCAGTCGCACAAACCGAGTGGGCCACAGGGAGGCATTGCACACAGTGCAGTGGTGACAGTCCCAAGTAAGCTTTAAATAGGGGTGATGAGGCCTAGGGACAAATATGCCCCCCCCCCGACTCTATCCAGACACATCAGGGATAAATGCTTATTAAATCCCACAATCAAGCAACATGGCTCCCCTAAAATAAAGAGACTCGTTTGCAGACTCAAGGTGGCGGCGGGACTCAGAGCTTAATGCTAAAATAAATAGGCTGTTAAGTTCCTTTCTGTTCGAAGGCTTTGGGAGGAAGAGAGAGAGAGAGAGATAAATACAGTGGTACCTCGGGTTACATACGCTTCAGGTTACAGACTCCGCTAACCCAGAAATAGTACCTCGGGTTAAGAATTTTGCTTCAGGATGAGAACAGAAATTGTGCAGTGGCGGCACGGCAGCAGCAGCGGGAGGCCCCATTAGCTAAAGTGGTTCTTCAGGTTAAGAACAGTTTCAGGTTAAGAATAGACCTCCAGAACGAATTAAGTACTTAACCTGAGGTACCACTTTAAGTGTTTCTGCACATTTTCCCTAAGCTAAGATGTCCCAAAAGCTGAAACCTTTACTCATCAGGTAGTCACTTCATCCCCCTGATCATTTTGGTTGCCCTTTTCTGAACCCTTCAGTGTTGAGTGTTTGGAGGTGAGGTAAAAAGCCTTGCTCCTCCCAGTGGTGGCTGGTGCCCATCAGGCCTGATAGGGCAGAAGGCAGGGAGACCAACAGTAGGTGGCGCCACAGCCAATGACAGGCAGACAACAACAGGTACAATCAGCTAATTCTAGATGTGTTGCCCGCCTCCTCCCTGCAAGTCCTACAAGAGCAATATTGAGACTAAGGAGGAGGAAACTGACAGACAGAGTTGCTTCCTGAACCAGTTCTATGTAAAAACACAGGCAGGTGGGTGCTGGCTGAGGGCACACTGAGGTTGGCAGGGCAGTGATCCATATGCCCTCTGAGACCAGCCTCCACTGGTTCCTTCCTGCCGAAAGGATAGTCAAGATGAAAGCAGGAGGTTTTATGGGTCCGCAGAGGGAGAGCAAAGCAATCCTTCTTTGGCAGGCTCATTTCAAACCCATTTTGCCTGGAAGGAGGAGGTCTCCTCATGTTTATGCCATGCAAAAGTGACAGAGAGGAAGAGAGAGCCACAGAGCCCTTCTCGAACCAAGGGCCGAGAGGAAGCAGGGAATGCAACAGTATTAAAAATTGATATTTCAATGAGATAATTCTGCTTGCTCTGGCTTTTAATTGATTGCCTAAAAGGAAGCGCCCTTGCTTGTTGTTCTTTTTTATAATACAAAAAAATTGTGGCAAACATTAATAAATTTTATAGCCAAGTAAATCAAGCCCAGAGTGGATGAGGTGTCCCCACAAATCATAAGCACCAGCTAAGACAGCTGCACATAGCAAAGGTTGGGAGGACAGTTTTCATGAGGTAAGCTGGTCTTGGTCAGGATGGGGCTCAGATTCCTTGTCCGTTTGCTGTGGAAGCAGTTCCACAGATGAGGAAGGGCCATAGCTCAGCAGCGGAGGAGGTCTTCTTCACAGAGGAGATCCGAGGTCCAATCACCAGTGAAGCAATGAGCTTAGCAGCCATTTTGACTTCCATTGCAGGAGTAGCAGAGAGTTGAGTAAAGTTTGTGCCTCAAGCTTATGTTCTGGCTTCAGGCACCAGGCCCACTGGCAGACCAACTCTGTGTCACAAAGATGTCTGCAACCGTGACATGAACACTGGCAACATCCATCCCTTGCAGATGACGACAGCACCTGGAGACAGTCAGGTGGCGTAGCTACAGCAGTGACCAGAGGAGAAATGAGCATTGGGAGGAGTGCAGAAAGAAGAAATAACCTGGTGCATCTGCAACAGCATAACCGGACGTGTTTACCTGCCCCACCTATAATAAAACATGTCTCTCCCATATTTGTCTCTACAGCAACAGCTGCACAGGCTCTATAACGCTCTAACGGTTTGACTTCACCCCCAAAGGGCACTCCTCCATTGCATAGCTGTCAACGTTTCCCTTTTTTTAAGGGAAATTCCCTTATTCCGAATAGGATTCCTCGCAAGAAAAGGGAAAAGTTGACAGCTATGCTCCATTGTATCCCGAAACAGATGCCAACCATTTGTGCCTTGCAGTATTTGCAAGGCTTGCAACAGCAAAAATTACAGGTATGGTTCCTTATGACTCTATGCCCGTGCACGCACGCGCGCACACACACAGTATAAAATATACAGGCAATGCCCATAAACATGACTACACCTCCAGGTTTCCATGGGCACGGCTATGTTTGTTTGCACATGGTAGCCAGTGTAAACATGGCAACTGAGAGTGAGGTCTCAGCAGACACCTGTGGCAACAGCAGATAGATATGCAGTGAGTGTGCCACCCACTGCCAACAAGTTAGTGGGCGGGGCTAGCCTGATGGTCACTTTAAATCAGGTGTGGACAACCCTTGGCCCTCCAGATGTTGCTGAACTACAGTTGCCACCATTCCTATCCACTGGCCATACTTTCTGGGGCTGATTTATTGGGACGCTTTACATCGTGGGTGCAAATGGGAGGCAGCTGAAATTTAAGTGCAATTTTCTGCTGCGCATGTGACCATACTTTCAAACAAGGTCCATGGGGCCAATTGGGCCCAGTGGACCTCCCCATTGGGCTGGCGAGGCTGTCTGGTCAAGCCAAAGCCATCCACCCTACACCTACCGTTGCATATGATGCCAGGCATGGGGCAGATAAAGGGGCTTTTCTATCTGAAAATAGAGGTGGTAGAATCTACCATCAGTAATTTGGGGGGGGGGGGTTGTAACTGAACAACTGCATTTGCTGATGGCTTTTTAGTGCTCTTGTCACTCTATGTATATTACTGTTTTCCAATATGATGTTTGACTCAATTGTCTCCCTTTAAGGGCAATATCTAATGTCAGTCACACTCAGTCTCAATGAGCAACAGTAACTTAAGCCTATTGGCTACAGTGGACCTACTGCCTTATGACTTAGCTGGAGACCACCCTGAGCCTTTCAACATTTCAATGCCAAGCGGGGTTTCCTTCTCTCCTCCTCCGTTTTCCTGTATCTCACATACGGGATTGTGTGAGGAGGCCTCAGTTTCCGAGAACATGCAGAGGGGATGCCACACCTACGAACTGTGTCCAAAGGCTACCATTTGATAGCGGCCTTTCCCCATTCCTCAGGCGCATAATTCTGGGTGGGGAATCTATTCTCTGTGCTGTGCTGAAAAATTATCTTATGGTGGTTTTTGTCTTTTGGCCATTTGCCAACAGATAATAAGAAAATAAATGACAATCTAAAGTTATTAACAAAGAGGAAACATTTTAGTGAAATTCCGATGGGTTTTTGTTGGCACTCACCTTGCTTTTGTGCTGCCAGAGAGGGGTGTTTGTGAACATTCCTTTCTTTCATTCTGAAATTCATCCCACCAACGCTGTGGGCTCTGTAGCCTTCCTGGCTGCCTACACTTCAGTTAAAGCCCAGGGTAAGATGAGAGCCAGACTGGTGTAGCAGTTAGTGTGTTAGACTGGGACTTGGGGGATGAGGGTTTGACTCCCCACTCAGCCATGAAGTTTATTGGGTGGCTTTGGGGAGCCAGCCACTGACTCTCAACTTAACGTACCTCCCAGGTCCTTGGAGATGCCACTAGGCTATGCCCCTCCCCCAGGGGTGTATCTCAACAGATAAACTTGAGCTGCCTTAAAAAAAAAAGACATTAAGTATAACAGTCACCCTACTTTCAAGTTTACTCTGGGGCAAAGCAGTCAATTCCAGAGCTGCCAGTGGGCTGCCCCCAACTCCAGATGCTGGATGGCATGCGAGGGGTTAAGGGGAAAAATGCTTAGCCCAGTCTGCCTGTCACTCATTCTGGCCAGGCCTGTTTCTTTTCTCCCTGCACCCCCATCTGTCTGCATTAAAGTGACAGGCTCTTTCAACCCTGGGAATCTGACACACCCCCTCCCCAGTGAGCTGGGGGAAGTAGTCAACTCTCCAATAGAGCCAGGCTTGAGGTTTCTGATGAAGGTCTTTCCCTTGATCCTATGCCTCCTTTTCCTCTGCTTCCTCCGCAGCAGCATTCCATAACATGGTGACCCCTCCAGAGGTTTTGGCCTACATAGCCACCATGGTGTTGTGTAGAGCCCATGTGGTGTAGTGGTTAGAGGGTCTGACTAAGACCTGGGAGACGAGGGTTCAAATCCCTGCTGAGGCATGGAGCTCTCTGGGTGGCACTTGGGCCAGTGACAGTCTCTCAACCTAAGCTGCCTCGTGAGGATAAATTGGGTAGAACCAAGCACGCCACCTTGAGTTCCTTGGAGGAAAGGAGAAATGAAACAGATAAATGAATACAACTCCCATCAGGCCCAGCCAGCATGACAATGTAATAAAGATTATGTCATGTTTAAAGGGAAGACATATAAACATCCTGAAAGCAAATTAATGCTACATGTTGTAATGGTAAAAAAAAAAGGTAAAGGATGATTAAGTCCAGTCCAAGGTGACTATGGGGTTGCGGAACTCATCCCGCTTTTCAGGCCCAGGGAGCCGGCGTTTGCCCACAGACAGCTTTCCGGGTCATGTGGCCAGCATGACTAAACCACATTTACCTTCCTGTCACAGCCAGCGGTACCTATTCTTAGCACATCCAAGCGGTACTTGCACTGGCGTGCTTTCAAACTGCTAGGTTTACAGGAGCTAGGACAGGGCAACAGGAGCTCACCCTGTCGCAGGGATTCAAACCGCCGACCTTCTGATAGGCAAGCCCAAGGGGGTCAGTGGTTTAGACCAGTTGTACAGCCAGTCCATAAGCCAATCTGGAAAAATCCTCAATAATCAGGTCTTTCGGAGATGCCCAGAGTAAACAGTTGCATGATTTCCAAAATGGTGGATTTGCCTCACACTGCCTAAGGGTATGGTTGCTGGCCAGGACACAGAACAACTTCTTCTTCTTCTTCTTCTTCTTCTTCTTCTTCTTCTTCTTCTACTACTACTACTACTACTACTACTACTACTTCTACTTCTACTTCTTCTTCAACACCACCAAAAATCCCTTGTGAAAGCCTTCAAGACGAGGCTGTATGTCAGTTCCTCCTTCCTCTGCTTCCTATTGAAAAGGTTTTCCAGGATGTCACAAGCTGTTGGTGCTTTTCCTTTTGGTTCCTTACAGGATGTTGCCAGAAATAAATGTTTCAGGAAGCATCTCCATGCTCAGTAGGGAGCCTGGGGAAGGGGAGGGGTCACCAAAACAAAACAAAACAAAACAAAACAAAACAAAACAAAACAAAACAAGCTTCCCAAGTTTCTGTCCCTGAGAGAGCTCTTCTGCTGTTAAGGCCTGCATAGAAGACAAGAGTTTTACAAAGTTAAGGCTTCCTTTATCAGTGGCCACAGAAGATACCACAAGAAACTGGCAATGTTATAAAATTAAACATTTTTAATTTTTTAGTGCTCAAGACATAGTGGGTTTGCAATGCGCAGCATCAAGATACCAGCAAATGATAATCTTGGCAGATCCTCCCCTTCTTATATATTTGCAGCCATCCACTTTTCCATGTTCCAGAAACGACATAATTAAAGCTGTACAAGAAACCACAGGATGCTGTGATATCAAAGAGAAAGCAGAATAAAGAGTAACAATTAAAAAGAGGGATTGAAGGAGAGAACGCCTGGTCGGCGTGAAATGGCAGAGGAGTCAAATTTCAGTCAGCCATCCCAAAACCATTCCAGAAACGATTCCATATACTACAACAGAGGTCAACCAGACTCTATTTTTAAAATGGATTCTCTACTGTTTGGCTACTAAACACCAAACAAACAAACAAAACCCAAAACCTCTATTAAAGGTACAGGAGTAGCCTCAGGCCCTGGGTCTGACAGCCCCAATTAAAGGGGGTGGGGAAAGCAAGTTCTTGGCAACTTGTGATTTCACCAGCATGGCGTAGTGGTTGAGAGCACATATTCCTTTGTGGGCAAACTTCTGGAAGCCGCATGTCAGTGGTAGGTGGGGCTTGAGGCAAAAGTGGGTGGGGCAATATTTATTTATTTATTGCACTGCACACATTATTCTGTATGACTTTTATCTGTGTACAGTTGGGTACACATTGGACATGCAAAACCCAAAGGGTTAATACACACTCATTCAGCATGTTTTTATCCTCCATCAAGATGTATTATTACAGTTCAAGGACACAGCCCAGCCATGCAAAAGCACTTCGAAAGGACACCAAGCAGGACCAGTTACTGGGTGTCTAGTCTGGGAACAGGGACGCGGGTGGCGCTGTAGTCTAAACCACAGAGCCTAGGGCTTGCCGATCAGAAGGTCGGCGGTTCGAATCCCCGCGATGGGGTGAGCTCCCGTTGCTCGGTCCCTGCTCCTGCCAACCTAGCAGTTCAAAGGAACATCACAGTGCAAGTAGATAAATAGGTACTGCTCTGGCAGGAAGGTAAACAGCGTTTCTGTGTGCTGCTCTGGTTCACCAGAAGTGCCTTAGTCATGCTGGCCACATGACCCAGAAGCTGTACACCAGCTCCCTCGGCCAGTAAAGCGAGATGAGCGTCGTCCGTGACTGGACTTAATGGTCAGGGGTCCCTTTACCTTTAGTCTGGGAACGGTCCCAAGGACTGGATAGAAAAGCCTGGGTAGCTTTGTTTGGCCTCTGGAACAGAAGATCCTCTATACTTGGGTTAGAAAACTGATTCAAAACTGGTCATGGACATGAAGCTCACTGGGCGACCTCGGGCCACTTACTATCTCTCCGTCTAACCTACCCCGCAGGGTTGTTGTGAGGATCAAATGGGTGGAGACAAAACCATGTATGCTGCCCTTAGCTTATTTATACTTAATAAACAAGTAGCTGGTTTAGGTGAGGTTTTGACTAGAGAGAGCAGAGTGTCTTGACAGATTGTGGGAAGTCGGGGCCACAGCCTGCTGGATTTTGATGTGTCTCAGGAGGTAAACCTGGTGAATCAAGGTGTGTGGGGAGGGGATTAACAAACAAATTCAGAACTCCACAGCTCAAATACCTGATTAAGCAAAATATCTTAAAGCAGATAAAATATCCAGGTATTTAACCAACCCTGGACCAAGCTGGAGGTCTACAGGGGCTGGTGCTGACACAACATCCTCCTCCACCTTCTTTTCAAGATAAGTTTTCTAGTCCAGAGATGGAGGCCAAGCAGGTATGTCCTTACTGATAAGCAGGTAGGGTTGCGATGTGTCCTCTTTTTCCAGGACACACCCTCTTTTTCAGGGGTAAGGTTTGAGACAAATTGCATTTATTTGCTTTGAATAGCCACCATAGTGTCCTCTTTTTTTGCTCTTCAAAATATGGTATGTTGCCTTGTGGGTGCTCGTATTCTCCTTATTTTTTATTGTGAAATCATTTTCAGATGCTTCAAAGGAAGGGGTTCATAAACAAATGTATGCATGAAGCAAAACAGTGCTGATTCCCAAATGCATGTGCTTACATGGAGGTAGAAGCAAATTCAACGCCAACTCTCCCAACTGTGATGATTTCACTGAGTTTAAAATGTGAAGCTGCACATGATCAGAGCTTACCCCTCCCATATCTTGATTGCCAAACCGATTTTTAAAATTATTATTATTTTGCCCTAACATACCAGGAAGGCGAGAGCAGTTGTGGCACAACAGTTGGAAGGTGGGTGGGGAGACGAAGCAGAGAAACGTTTAGTGGGGGCTTTGCCACTGAAGTCCTCCCCGTGGTCGTCTCAAAGCCGGTATCTCTCTGTGTGTGGCTAATAAGGCCAGGAGATTCAGGGCCTAAAAAGATCGGACCCTGGGCCAATTTCTGCAAGCTGCGCAGCCCGTGCAGCATTGCAAAGCCTCGAGGGACGGTGCAAGAGGCCCTTCCAGCGATGCCCCTGCCAGCCCACTCCCTGATGCCCCCGGACTGCTCCCTGTTCAGAGAATCCTGCCCGAGCTCGGCTGGGCACCCCCTTCCCCGCTGTGGGTGCCCAGGGCAAGCGCCCCCCTTCCTCCTTCCCTCTCCTTTGGCGCAGGCTTTGGAGAGCACAGGAGGCGCGGCGAGGCCAGGCGAGGGGCCCTCCCTTCTCCTCCGGGGCTGAGTCTCGACGTGTCTGGGACAGATTAGAGGCGAGCTGCGGAGCCGGGCGAGGCGGCGGCGGCGTCTGCAGGCGGCGGAGACCCACAAGCAGCAGCGAGCGCACGCGCTGGCGCCGGGCTCGGCCGCTGCCCGCGCCCCTGAGCCAGGCCGGGCTTGCCACGCCGCGCGGGAGGAGGAGAGGCGCCCCGACTGCGCGCTCCGACGCCAGGGCGCACCACTGCAGGGACCGACTCCTGGAGCAGGGGCGCAGGTAAGCGCGGAGCTGCGGCTGGCCAGCCTTTTTCCCCGCAAGGAAAGGTAAGGAGGGGGCCCGGGGTCTCCTCCCCGTCGCCGTCTTGCCCCCTCTCCAAAGGATGCTTTCCAGAGTCTTCACGGAAAGATGGGGTGCTGTATTCTCGGGGGTGCATCCCGCCCTCGCAGCCCGGATCCGGGACCTTCTAGCTCAGCTGCAAGCGATCGGAGGGACCGGTGATCCCCGAAGGGCTGGCAGGAGAGCCGCTCTACCTGGAAACCGCGCGCATGGATGCGCGTAATTCTCAGAAATCCTCCGTGCCGGGCGCTCTGTCTGTGTTTTGACAGGACTATAAAAAACTGGTCACCCCCCAGCCATAAAGCATAACATGCACCCCACCTCTCCATGCCTTGCTTTTCTATCTCTGAACCCCTTGTTTCCTCCAAGCAGATCAGAGCGACAGTCTAGCTTCAGAACAACCCTGTGAGGTGGGCCAGGCAGTGCCATGAATACCCAGCATGGTTCCCGCCCCCCGCGTAGACAATGTCACTTTCCGAGTCCTATCATTTGTGAAAAGGGTATCCTGGCAACATTAGTAGCATTGTTTGTTTGTTTCTTGTTTCATTTATTTGAAAGCATTTCTAAACTGCTTGATATTTTTTTTGAAATCTTGTAAGTGATGTACAGAATGCAACATAAAAACAATATACATCTCTTTTTAAAAAACAATACAGTATGATAAAAAACAGCTGGGGGAAATAAGAATTCAGGATTAGTTTATGGGTTTGGAGAAGGCTGGGCAAAAATTTCTTTTTACAAGCTGTCTGAAGACATTTGAGGTGTAGAGTTTTGACACTTGAAATCTGTATTGTTAGGACCCACTTTATTTTTGTGGTTGTTGTTTTAAACTGTTTTTGAATTTGTGTTGTAACCTGCCCTGGGACCTTAGGGTGAAGGGCAGGTAATAAAAATAATAACAACACCAACAGTAATGTATGGAAGTGGGAAGGGGCAATGGCATTAAAGGCTGTTTTTGAGTCATTGGTGTGATAATTTGTAGGGTGCGGTTCTATGAGTGAACTTTCCCCAGATGATCTAAGTGATTTTACAGGTCTACAGAGGTACCTCGGGTTACATACGCTTCAGGTTACAGACTCTGCTGACCCAGAAATAGTGCTTCAGGTTAAGAACTTTGCTTCAGGATAAGAACAGAAATCTTGCTCCGGCGGTGCGGCAGCAGCAGGAGGCCCCATTAGCTAAAGTGATGCTTCAGGTTAAGAACAGTTTCAGGTTAAGAACAGACCTCCGGAACGAATTAAGTACTTAACCCGAGGTACCACTGTACTGTCTTTCCTTGTTGCAGAGGGGTGAAATAGGCCACTTTGCTGAACTAGGGACACAATGTAGATCCCCAAAGGGATCAAGTAACAAGAAATGAACAGGAGTTAGGAAATAATGCTAAACCACATAGTGTTTTCTTTTCAGTATTGAATAAATATGTTTTCAAGGTGGGCAGATGAACAGCCAAGTATCCATTTGCCCAGAGGCTTAGTATGGGCAGTAGACAAGACAGTTCAGCGCTGCTGCAATTTCTCATTATTTATTTAAAATATTTTTATATTGCCCTTTGTCCAATAGATTCCAGGGCGGTGAGCAACACAATAAAATATGCAATAAAACCATAGCATGAGCAATGTAATGTGAGACTACAGTTAAAAAATACAACAGACAAAGCCATTATACATATTAAAATGTCTGAGAAGACGGTACTAACTTGGTACTTAAAATATAATAATATAGGTGGCAGGCAGGTTGGACACTTCTAATAAGCAAAGGACACAATAAGAAAGGCGATTGGAGAAGGGCTTCAGCAGAATATCTCATGACACAGGCAGGCTCATTGGTCATGGGCCTGAGGCCTAACACAGCAGAGCACATTTGGCTTATTTGTTGCCAGTGAAGGAGAAAACAGGAGTGGTAGGAATTCGCTTTGCTTTGAGTGTTTCTAGATGGGGGCTTAATTTGGAAACGGGACATTGGCAGCCTTAAAAAAAGGGTGCTGTTTTTTTCCTGGAAATGGTAAATCTGAATGAAAGAAAGAAAGAAATATGGACTGACATTTTAATGCCAACGACAACATGCAAAAATCTTGCTTGCATGAGGAGCACCAATGGCTCAATGCACACTTCTATAGGTGTCCTTCGTTTTTTCAGTATAGTTGCAGTCACATTCAGATTTATTAGCAAGGTAAGCAAATACAGGCTGTAGCCAAACAGAAACACGGGAACATAACTGATACATATGAATCATACATAAAGATAAAAACGTGACCTATACAATAAATAAAACATACTTTTTTTGAGGGGGTCTTATATCACAAAGGAGGCCACATGGCCTTTGTCTGAGCAGCTTTCACTGCAAATTTAGATGTATTAGACATTACCTGTCAGAAGCGGACAACAGATATTTAATCTTATCACCATCACTGCGGGTAGCAACCACCACTAAAAAGATCTCTAAATATTTTTGCCAGGGTGGTGTATACAGCTTACATTATAGGATATAGTGGATGGTGTCTTCTACAGTGGTACCTCGGGTTAAGAACTTAATTCGTTCCAGAGGTCCGTTCTTAACCTGAAACTGTTCTTAACCTGAGGTACCACTTTAGCTAATAGGGCCTCCTGCTGCTGCCGTGCCACCGCCGCACGATTTCTGTTCTCATCCTGAAGCAAAGTTCTTAACCCGAGGTACTATTTCTGGGTTAGCAGAGTCTGTAATCTGAAGCGTATGTAACCTGAAGCGTATATAACCCGAGGTACCACTGTATTGTATATGCAAAAGCGCTGGTCCCTGGGAATTTCCTTGAACTGCTTCCAGAAAATTTAACTATAGTCTGAAAACAATAGTACAGTAGTAGGCCATCTGAGTAGTGAGAACTGGAAGGTCTGCTTTTGCTTAAATCAATTTTATTTATTGGGTTGTATCCAGAGTAATTCATACTCAGAATAGTCCCACTGCAATTAATGGAGATGACTAACATAGGTCTATTCATGTTGGGCTGTCTACTCTGAGTAAAAGTTAGAATCGCTGAATCATAGAATTGTCGAGTTGGAAAGGGACACATCTAGTCCAACCCTCTTCAAAGCAGGAACCGCAACTAAAGAATCCCTGACAACATTTACCCCCCTGGGGCTCTTCACATGCTTTGGAGGGCAACTCCTATGCTGGAAGAAGATTCAGGACCAATAAAGGGCAATGCAATGCATAGTTATATGGAACTCACTCCCGCAGGCGGCAGTGATGGCCACTAACTTGGATGGCTTTAAAGGAGGATTGGAAAGGTTCATGGAGATTCATGGAGAAGAGGGCTATTGATGGCTACTAGCCATGATGGACGCAGGTGGCGCTGTGGTCTAAACCACTGAGCTTAGGGCTTGCCGATCAGAAGGTCGGCGGTTCGAATCCCGCAACGGGGTGAGCTCCCGTTGTTTGGTCCCTGCTTCTGCCAACCTAGCAGTTTGAAAGCACATCAAAGTGCAAGTAGATAAATAGGTACCGCTCCAGCAGGAAGGTAAACAGCGTTTCCGTGCGCTGCTCTGGTTCTCCAGAAGCGGCTTAGTCATGCTGGCCACATGACCTGGCAAAACTGTCTGCAGACAAACATCAGCTCCCTCGGCCAGTAAAGCGAGATGAGCGCGCAATCCCAGAGTCGTCCGCGACTGGACCTTAAGGTCAGGGCTTCCTTTACCTTTACCTTAGCCATGATGGATATGCTCTGCCTTCAGGATCAGAAGCAGCAATGCTGCAAACAACAGTGCCAGGGGGTGGGGAGGGCTCTTGTGCTCAAATCCTGCTTGCGGGCTTCTAGTCGAGCCATCTGGTTGGCCACTGTGAGAGCAGGATGTTGGACTGGATGGGCCATTGGCCTGATCCAGCAGGCTCTTCTTAGGTTCCCTCCTGACTCTGTGGGTCAGTTCAAAACACCAGGAGGGCATCATGTTGGAGAAGGCTGGCTTGCCGATTTCTGAAAACAGTTTTAAGAACTGCTATTCAGTGTTACATTTTACCACCACCACCAGTATTGCTTGCCCAAGATTGGCAAGAGCTGTAGGTTTGAGAAAATGCTGAAAGTTCTGCTTGGGGATCCCCGGCTGCTTCATTGAACTTCCGTTCCTGGGGAAGGTTCCTTGGGGAAAGTCTTGGCAGATGAAATTGAGTAGACTTGTGTTATAGACATGTTAATTGTCACTAATTGTTGCATCCTCTGCAAAGCAAGCCAGGAAATCAGTGGCTCCGGCTACCTTGCTTTTTGCTCTGGATCAGGCCAATGTTTTATTGTTCTCTGTTTTGTGTTTGTTTGATTTTAGTGGCTTTAATGGTGTGTTATATCTTTTTTGCCTTGTTGTTGGTACCATGGTGTACCAACAGGAGGCGACTGCCTTGCTGAACTTAAGCAGGTCTGGGTCTGGTCAGTGCCTGGGAATGCCTTGGGTTCCCTGATGGAAGAAAGGCCGGATATAAATGTAACTAAATAAATAATTTTAAGGCACCTTGAAGACGAATAATGGGAAGTCAGTATATTGGTTTTTAGAACAAACAGTGGATCTGTGAAGCATCCCATATCAGCCGAAAAATAAGCCAATGGGCACCCATATTGCCCCAGGGCACCTCAGAATCTGTGTTATGAAAAGCTGAATTCTTTGACTTGCACGATTTCTAGAAATTGAGTACTGTATATTTGCCAATTTTTCTCTTACTTTTTTATAATTCTGCTGGGAAATCCTTTGAGATCTCCCGAGTGGCGGAATCCATGTGTTTAGAAGAGGAGGGAAATGTAATTGTCCTTAAAGGGCTGCTATCAAAATTGCAGGCTTCTGTGTTTCCTTCAGTCTTGATTCTTTCCATCTACTGTGTGTGTGTGTGTGTGTGTGTGTGTGTGTGAGAGAGAGAGAGAGAGAGAGAGAGAGAGAGAGAGAGAGAGAGAGAGAGAAACGAAAAAAGATCCTTGTTTCAAAGCAAGCCCTAGAAGGACATAGATTAAATTCCTTTCCACTTTGGGAGCTGTTCATTCTATCTAAGGATCGTTCTGAAGAGATGGAGTCCGGGGGGGGGGGGCGGGCGGCCTTCCGGAGTCCTACGGCTGTCTATTTTTCACCCCCAAAACACCGATAAGATCCCACTGGCATGGCAGGCTGGGGCTTTGCATCTGGGAGACAACGAAGTGGGTGTGCGGTGGTAGCTCAGATAAGACTGACAGAGCTGCTCTAGGAAAGGGAACAGGAGATCTGCTGGCTTTTACTATCCCAAAGATAACATCGCAGGGGAGTAAGGAAGAGGAATGTGCTGCCCTCCAGCAGAGATAGCAGGGCTGCTGGTGGGGAGCAGATAAGATAACCTCCTCCTCCTTCTTTGCTTTGTCTTACAGAGTTATTTGTTAACCCCGCAGGGCGTCTCTGCGAGAGTGCTTGTTCTGAAAACAATGTAAGAATGTGTGTGTACATACAAACAAAGGGACCTGTGGCTGCTTTTAGCTACAGGTGAAGAGGAAGCTCAGGTGGAGTCGAAGGCATCACATCCTCCTGCTCCTAGCAGAATATTTGGGGCTGGTTTTTACCCCCCACCCCAGCTCATCTGCATTTTATTGCACAGTTAAACGTGTAAGCCACCCTCTAGACATGTTGGTCCAAAGGGCAGAGTGATAAATCTTGCAATTTCTAACCTTTTTGGTTTATACTTTAAAATCAAAGTAATGTGAATAACATTGTGTTTTAATTGTTGTAACCCTCCCTGGGGAGCTTAGGGTGGAGGGCAAGTAATTAATCATAATTATAATAGGTTTGAGCAATGCCCCCCAATATCTTCCACCCCAAATCACCAGCTATCGGGCTTTCGTTACACATGCATTTATGTGTCATGTAGGTATGTCCTTGTAATTAGAATGCCCTGGACTAGTTTTGGACCAAATTTCTGAGTGGTGCAAAACTAGCTTTATCATTGGTTGGGGGGCATTCAATGTGCCCCTGTTTCGGGGAAAGATGTACAAATGCCCAGTGCTTTGGGTTACATATGCTTCAGGTTATGTAGTAACCTGAAATAGTACCTTGGGTTAAGAACTTTGCTGCAGGGTGAGAACAGAAATCATGCTATGGTGGTGCGGCAGCAGTGGGAGGCCCCATTAGCTAAAGTGGTGCTTCAGGTTAAGAACAGTTTCAGGTTAAGAACGGACCTCCGGAACGAATTAAGTACGTAACCAGAGGTACCACTGTAATGTGAGTGTCTTGGACAACATATGTACCTACTAATTTCAAGGCTCCAATAACTATGGCATAGTTATTTGTGGCTGTGACACTCTCCCCTTTCTCCAAGGGAAGCCGCTTGCCTGAGCCAGAGCAGAGCATATGCAGAGCCAATCCTGCTTATCTTTGGCTGGAGAAGTGCTTCATGCGCCCTCAGAGCATTCTCCCTGGGATATGTTTTTGCCAACTGGCTGTGAGACCATCGTGCGATGGCACGCAAGGGGGAAAGAGCCCTTCGGACCAGTGGCGTAGCGTGGGTTGTCAGCACCAGGGGCAAGGCAAGTAATTTGTGCCCCTGCCAAGTAGGGGCAGAGAGCTGCGAGTGCAAGCGCCCCCCCCCCCCGAGATGTTGCGCCCGGTGCGGCCGGCCCCCCCTGCACCCCCCACGCTACGCCACTGCTTCGGACGGGGATCTTTTCCCGGATAGGCAGTGATGTAGCTGTAGCCTCTGCTTGCTGGGTTTGAGAAGGGCACTGTGGCCTGTGGGGGACCACCTGGGCAGTGTTTGAAGGGATGGGTTGGTTGCTGGGCATCAAGAGCACATAGTTAAACTACGGAACTCCCTCCCACAGGAGGGGGTGATGGCCACCAACTGTAGTGGCTTTAAAAGAGGGTTGACAAATTCATGGAGGAGACGGCTATCATTGGCTACTAGCTATGATGGCTATGCTCTGCCTCCACAACTGGAAGCAGCTTCTGAGTACTAGTTGCTAGAAACTGCAGGAAGGAATTGTGCATTTGTGTTCAGGTTCTGTTTGCTGGTTTCCTGCAGGCCTCTGGGTCACCAGTGTGAGACCAGGATGCTCAACTAGATGGGCCTCTGGCCTAATCCAGCAGCCTCTTTTTGTGTTCTTATGTTAAGAGCTGATAGAACAGTTGCGGGCAAAATATATATTTAATTTACACAAACTACAGTGGTACTTCTGGTTGCGAACGGGATCCGTTCCGGAGCCCCGTTTGCAACATGAGCAGAACGCAACCCGCGTCTGTCCGTGCACTGCTTCTGCGCATGCGTGTGACATCATTTTGCGCGTCTGCATATGCGTGAGCGGCGAAACCCGGAAGTAACCCTTTCCGGTACTTCCGGGTTGCCGCAGGACGCAACCTGAAAAGACGTAACCTGAACCGAACGTAACAAGAGGGATGACTGTAACATTGTTAGTTTAGCAGCACAACTACTTTGAACCATTGTCCCAGTTGAAATCAGGCGGGCACCTACAATTGTGATATTTCCTTGACTGCTGAAAATATTTTACCAAGCATTTTCAGAGAATTAATTTGATTCACTGTTGGTCCTTTTGTTCTGTCTATTGTGGTTTTATAATTTTATGATGCTCTCTTGATTTTATTATACACCACCATGAAATTGTTTTGTTGTTTTTGAGTTTGTTGTTTATAAACCTGTCCATTTGTAGAAGTATATAGTACTGGGTGCTGTCCCGGAGCATCAAATTTCCTGGTGCTCTGGCCTCATCTAGGCACCTTTCTTGGAGCAAGAGAGATGCTACTTCAACTTCTGGGTACCTTTTTTAATCACATGGGTTATGGCCACAAACGTAAGTGATGGTTGTTGAGATAATGCTGGTACTCTGGACTGCTGCTCCTCTTGGCTGGTAAACACTAACAGGGAGGAAACAACTGGCTGAGCCAGGGGGGTGGTTCCTCAGGGTTCGTTTTTTATCCCCCGTGCTGTTTAACATCTACAAGAAACCACTGAGTGGGGTCACCCAGAGTTTTGGAGTTTGTTTTCTTGCCTCAGTAATGGACTGGGTAAGAGCCAATAAACTGAATCTCAATCCAGATAAGACTGAGACACTGTTAGTGGGTGGTTCCCTAGACTGGATGGCTGGGAGGTTGCCTGCTTTTGATGGGGCTACACTTTCTCTGAAGGAGCGGATACAGAGCTTGGGGAAACTCCTGGATCCTTTGCTGTCTCTTGAGGCTTAGGTGGTCTTGGTGGTGCTGAGTGCCTTCCACCAGCTTCAGCTGGTGGCCCACCTGAATGGACATATTTATGGAGGATGGGGCTATCAGTAGCTACTAGTGATGATGAACTCAAAGATCAAAGACTGCTGCGCAGGGTGTGTTTGTGTGGTGTGCAGGTAAACAGCAGGAGGGATTGCACAGAGAACTGGTTGGACGCTAGTAGCAGGATGCTAGGCCAGGAGGAAATTTTGGAGGTGGTTTCCAAATGCAAGAAAATGAGGGTCCATGGAAAAGAGATTGCAACCACTGTGCTCCTCCCCAGCTCTGCTGCTGCTAAGAGCTATGGTTTGGCTTAGTGTGTCACTTGAACCCACGCTCATGGTTTGTTTCCTCCAGACAAACTCCATGAGGTGTAAACTCAAGAACAAACCTTGGTTACAGCTCAACAGTTTTGACTGTAGGCAGACAGACCACGAGCTGAGTTCAGAGGGCATGCTAAGCCAAACCATGGGTTTAGCTCACCTTAGTGCAGCGGAAGCAGTAAGGGGCAGGAGGAAAGCAGCCACAGTCTCCTCCTCAAGAACTTTCATGCTCAGCACATTCAGGGCTAGCCTACCCATGAGGTTTGGTGAGGTGGTTGTCTCTAGTGGCAAATGTCTCGGGCTGCCCCTGTAAACCATACAGGGTTTACTATTACATGACTGCCAGCCATGTGTCTGATCCGACAGGGCTTATGTCTTACATGCGCTTATAAGTGACCTGAGTTTCCAATTTATATATAAGCAAAGCAGCCTAAGAATCAGGGAGCAGGTAGTTTTAGCTAACATGGAGCACGATAGTGTGAAGTTAATGTAAAGTCCTAAAATAAAAAAGAAAATGGTATTCCAGATTATTTATTTAATAGACCATTGTTATGCCTGTTCAGCATATGATAAGACATGGAAGTGGGAGCACAATGGTTCCTTCGGCTGGAGAAGCAGAGCATATAGTATATAGATATAGATTATATAAATAAATCTTGGTCTAGCCCGAGGAGAAGGTGACCCTTAGAAGGTACACCTGACACTTTGTATAACTCCTGTTCCTTCCTAATTAATTTTGCGCTGTTCCCGACACAGCATCAGATTACAGAACTGTACACAAAACGTGTTCCAAAGCTGGATTTTTGCACCCCTTGCGGGGAATGTAGTTTTAAGGGAGACCCGAGAATCCCAGCCATGACCCTGAGGTCAACCTAGGACAGACATCTCTAGATGCAGGCTTAGAGGGAGGCCTGATATTTGTGTGTGTGTGTGTTGTGTCTGTGTATTTTGTCCTGGAGTCTGCAGGCAAAGAGAGGAGTGTTTGGCTTTGGAGTGAATCTGTTAGTTTTTGTACGATTATCGCCGCATGAATTATTTAACTTGGAGACTCTGCAACTCATTGTACAAAAAGAGGCTCCAGCTGGGCTGACGCCTTTGGTGTGTTGATGGAGGCGGCATAGAAAATCACACAAGGGGGCGGAGAGGTGATTGTTTTCAGGCAGGGTGTGTGGAATTGCTCTCTGACTCCTAAAGAGACTTTGGTTCAGAGAAGATCAGAGCAGCGTGGGGAGGGTGAAGCAGCGGGATGGAGGGAGCCTGAGTTTGTTCTCAGAATGCATCAATTCAAGGTCATCTGCTGGAACTGAGAGGCAGCGGGTTTCTCCAAGGGAGCCCTTGGCTGGAGTCTCTGGGATTTGCGAGGGGAAGCTTCGTGCTTCTGAGGCTGGGATTTGATCTAGTGATCTCCTCGGGAGAGACTTGAGTTCTTATAGATTCATAGAATTGTGGAGTTGGGAGGGACTTCAAGAGCCATCTAGTCCAACCTTCTTCAGTGTTTTCAGTCTTCTGCCAGCCAGCCAGCTGTGCCCTTTTCCAAGATGCTCCATTACATTATCCCCCCACCCCCACCCCCAGCTTTCAGTTCCTGCACTCAGCGATCTGTTTCCTCTGAGCATACAGTATCCTCACTGGCCTGTTTTATGGCCTCTTTAGGTTTGTTTCCTGAAGGGATATTTTAAATTTTATTTAATGCATGCAAATCTTGGGGCATCCCCAGAGCATGTTGATACCTCCCTCTTGGTTCTCAGTAGCCCTATTTTGGCTACAGTTCTGTCTGCACTCAGCCCTGAAGTTTGCTATTAAAAGGCAAACATCATCCCCTGTGATTGGCAGGTAGTTTCAGCCCTCTGGATTGGCTGTGCTTGGTCGAACTACTGGGAGTCTGCCTTTCTACCTCCTTCTAGTTGCTGCACTTGATATTCATGTTCAAGCCTTTGTCTCGGGCCTTTCATTTTCATGCATCACCCTTGGGTGGCTGCCATTGCTCCAGAACCATAGGAGGGCCCACCAGTGTGGGCAGATGACTTGGGGTTCCCCAAAGCAGGTACATCAGTTTGTGAGCCGCTGCCTTTTTAATTCCCTACAATGCCCCCAAAGCAGGAGTCCATGGGGCCCCCTTCTCTAGTACCTCCTGCGGAGTTGCCTGTGAAAGATCACAGCAAACATCCCCTCCAAAATCCAGATGCGCAAAAAAGGGTTTGCTTTTTCTGCTCAGTTTCTGTTTGCTTGGAGAGTTCAAAGGGCTTCCCGTATCCTGTGTCTGTGAATCCCAACAACCTTGTAAGACAGTTTAGTCTTATTAGTATCCTGCTTCTGACTGACGGGGGGGCGGGTATCTTGCCTGTGGAGTGATTTCAGGACAAATATGAGATATAAATGGAAAAGAAGAAGATCCTGGCTGTTGGCTCAGGCTGAAGTCCCAGCCGGTCCAGCATCTTGTTCTCACAGTGGCCCAACATGTTTGGTGTTTAAAGTCCTTTAGGACTCAGGCCCCAAATAACTGAAAGACCACCACCTTCCCTACAGGCCCTCTAAGGGGCTGAGATTGGCAGATGGGGTGCTCTTGGTAGTTCCTCTGCCCTTGGAGGCTTGGGGGGGCAGTGGTCCAGGGGGAGAGGGCCTTCTCTGTGGTGGTCCCTAAAGCTGAGGAACTCCCTACAGAGGTGCATCTGGTGCCTTCATTGTACAGCTTCCAGAGGATGCTGAAGATGCTCCTCTTTACAGATGCACCTTTTGACACTTGAGGTGTGTGTTTTTAGGACCCACCTTGTTTTTATGGTAGTTTAGATTAGTAAGTTGTTTAGATTGGTTTTTAATGCTGTAACCTGCCCTGGGATCTTAGGTTGAAGGGCGGAGGGTAATAAATGAATAAATAATAACAGTCTCAACAACAACTCCCACTGGGAAGCCCACGAGCAGGACCTGAGTGCAACAGTGCTCTTCTGCTTGTGATTCCCAGTAACCGGACATACTGCCTCCAACAGGGGAAGTAGCACACATCCTTCACAACTCTGTCCAGTCACTGATATAGTCTTATCCTCTCTGAAATTGTCTAATCCTTCTTTACAGCTGTCAAAGTTGGCCGTAGCAGATTCCATTGTGTGTGTGTGTGTTTGTGTATGTGCGCATGACAAAGGCCTTCCTTTTCTCTGTCCTGAATCCTCCAACTAGGGATGTTCTGACTGAATAAGGCTCCTCACGCCGCCCCTCCAACGCCTGGATGACTTTTCGTTTCTGGGCCTGGTGATTTGGCTCTCTGCAGGCATTCCATCTGGCAAGGCAAATCCTTTTTTTTTTTTTTTTCTTTAGAGGGCGAGTTTCCAACCACAAGTGTCCTTAGTTTCCCGAACGCTGTGTGGGGCCCTGGCTGCTCACTACTAGACACTGCTGTTTTGGACGGCTGCCGGTGGTTCTTGCAAGAGATGCCTTTCCAGCATTCCTCCTCTCTGGAGCCGAACAATGAAATCAGGAGCTCTGACCTCATTGCTTTCCTGCTCACTTTTGGATCAGTGCAAGTTGGTTTGGGGGAGGCCAGTGTCAGAAAATGCCCCTTTTTGAGGCATTGCCCTGTGATAATTTGTAGGATGTTGTGCTATGAATATTTTATTTTATCAATTGATTGCATTTATATCCCAAAGGGCTTAAGGTGGCATACATGGTTTTTCCCCCCTCCTCATTTAATCCCCACAACAACCCTGTGAGGTAGGTTAGGCTGTGAGACAGTAACTGGTCCCAAGATCACACCCACTTAGTGGCCAAGTGGGGATTTGAACCCATATCTCTCCCACGTCCCAGTCTGACACTTTAACCACTACACCACAATGGCTGTCTCATGAGTAAAGTTTCCCCACATATGATCCAAGTGATCTTACAGGTATACTGTACAGTGACAGGCAGTCTTTCAGGTAACCTGGTGACCATTATGGTGGATCAATGAATGGGTGAAGGGCTGATTCTGACAAGCGCTTGCACTCCACTTTCTCTGCATATGGTTCTGCTAAGCGTGATTTAATGAGTCTAGGATCCAGCTCACAAGACCACCCAGACAAATGCTGGAAGGAGAAAACACATTATGACATTAACATTGCTGTGTGCATACTTGCAGAAACCAGGCAGGAAAAGTCATTGCACAAATATGAACCATTCCACGGGAGCCTGAGGGATTCCAGTCAGGGGGGATTGACTGGAAAGAGAGCTGGAGTAGCCTTTGCACTGGCAGGGCTGATGGGAGTTGTAGTCTGTAAAATCTGGAATGACACTGTTTGGGGGGAAACTGGATGAGAGTGATGGAAGAGCACTCCTTTCCGCTTGACAAGAGCCCCCCATTTTATCTATCTCCCTGGGTCCCACCCCATAGCTACCCAAATTGATTGCCACTTTTAAAAGAGTACAACCTGGATGCTGGGAAAAATTAAGTTCTAGGCACCAGCAACAACTAGCATAGGAGTCATCTTGGAGTCAGATTTCTTTAGAGTTCAGCCCGGACAGAGCTGAGGAAATCTTTCGCTGTTAGGTTCCAGCATAAGATCTTAAGAAGTTCTGCCACAGAGTCCGAAAAGTCCACTGTGGTTTTCATCTGATTTCTCAAAAAGAGCTTTTGGTTATGGCTAAAGCTGTGGTTTGCTGGCATGCAGGGCTCAGGATGCTTTCAGAGAAGTGATCATTGGGACCTTCTTGTTCCTCTCTGCCATCTCTTCCCTTTTCGCCTTGCCTGTACCTCCACGATCACACTGTCCCTGCTCCGCATTTCTCACATCCTGCCATCTCTGCGCTGCTGCTGCACCTTTGGTGTAGACACCCAGCTGCTTCTGTGTAGTACCTGCTGGGTTCCAGCTCCTATGTACATGGTTGGAATTAAGGAGCAGGATGTTGCTCTGCACCACAGAGCCGCACCCAGACCTGCACAATTAGGGTTTGCGGTGTTATTGCAGGAACTGATGGAAGTGGTCTCTTGACCTATGATTTGGGTCCAAACATATTTTGGGCTGGCAAACTATCTATCTATCTGTCATCTATCTATCGCATTTATAGCCCACCTTTCTCACCAAGGAGCTCAAGGTGGTGTACATGGTTCTCCCCCTCCTATTCAACCCCCACAACAACTTTGTGAGGTAGGTGAGGCTGAGAGGCAGCGACTGGCCCAGGGTCACCCAGGGAGCTCCATAGCCAAGTGGGGATCTAATCCCTGGTTTCCCAGATCCTAATCTGTCACTCTAACCACTACACCACACTGATTCTCATTATAAATCAGGCTGTATTTGCACCTTTTGAGTTTTGAACGAGG
This sequence comes from Podarcis cretensis, assembly GCF_951804945.1. Classification (NCBI taxonomy): domain Eukaryota; kingdom Metazoa; phylum Chordata; class Lepidosauria; order Squamata; family Lacertidae; genus Podarcis; species Podarcis cretensis. Next base: position 38,118,050 of record NC_137177.1, read on the forward strand.
GGCAGCAAATAAGGAGCTAGGAGCCTGCATCAACCTTGTCTGCTTGCAGGGGTATAACGAAATTCTTCCCTTCCATTTCTACACCCCTCCTCCATTGGCAGAGAATTTTGCTAACAAATCAGAGCCAGGAGCAAACTCCCCTCCTCCCCTCCGCTAATGTTCTTGGTGCTCTTGTCAAATAGGTGTGCAATCTTGCTGTGTGACTGTCAGAGACACCTGCGGTGCTTGCAACTTCACTCTTGACACCAGACAAACTCCCCCTAATGCTGTTTCTCCTCCTCTTCTTTTGTTAAATTAATCTGTCCTGTTTGTTTTCTTTCTATAAAGAGTTATTGCCCATTTATAAGGAGCCCCTCATTTAGTTGCCAGTGGCTAGTGAGAATCACCTTCAGGGAAGTGTGGAGATGTTTTAATTTCCTTTTCTTCTTTTAAAAAGTGGTTTAACAACCAATCCCTCTTAAAAAGAACTTTGGGAATTGTAGCCCTGGGAGGGGGAGGGGAGTCTCCTCACAATTCTCAGCATCCTTAATAAATCACCTCTCCCAAAATTCTTTGGGGGAAGCCATGCCTGTTGGAAGTGGTATTGTAGCACTCTAAATGTCTGGTGTGGTTGTGGTCTAAGACAGGGAAGACAGTTCAGTTCCTCACTCTGGGATGAAACGGACCTTGAGCCAGTTACTCTCTCCTAACCTCAAGGCTGTACCAACCATTACGCAGAGTGAGGCAGACACCACAGGGGCCTGTATGGTGCAGTGATTAGAATGTCTTGTGGACAAGGGAGACCCGGGTTCAAATCCCTTTGAGCTGCTTGGAGAAAAAGAGAGCATATAAATGCAATGAATAAATAATAAAAAATAAATGGTGTGAGGCAAAGCAGCAGCGACTTTCCCCATACATATGGATCACAGCCATGCCCTCAGTTGGAGGTCAAAGCTGTGCCTACCTCACCTTACACCCCCTAAGCTAGCTGGCTACTCTTGGATCATGTCCTGTCACCACAAGTTTGAAGTAAGTTTTAAGATTTTGTCTTCGAAATGCATCTGGATACCATTTTATCTTTTGCCTCAGGCATCAAAATATCCTGGTTGGACCAGCCCAGTCTAGTGTACCTTGTAAGGTTGTTCTGGGGGATAAAATGGGGTAGATGGGGGCGGGGGAGAACTGTGTATGCCAGCCTTGAAGGAGGTGGTGGCATATAAGTGTGATAAATAAGGCCGCCACCATCCACACTGCCGTTTCTGCTCTAGACTGGTTTGGGTTTCCACACTTAACTTCCAGTGCAGACTAGGCTTTCTCTAGGAGAGATTTGAATGACTCCTTTCATGGAGAAGCTTGACCACTAATCGCTCTCCATTTTTAGCAGGGATTTCAGGCTGTGTGGGTCTCTGGGCATTTCCTATCTCTGTGGCTTTGTGTGGCAATCAGTTTTTATCACAACACGACTGTGCTAGCTGGACCCCCTCTTTGTAAACTGGCCTTCCGCAGCCTAGTGCCTTTCCCTACGTTTTGAACTACAGCTCCCACCAGGTTGCAGGGAGGCCTTTTTAAATAAGAGGAGGGTGTTTGTTTGTTGTATGTGCAAGAGAACATATTGCTGTGTTCGTTTTTTAAGCTAAGAGAGCGAATCAGGCAGGTTTTTCCACCGAACAATTTTCTTCCCATCCTGTGTATGGAGTGAGGAGTGGATAAGTCAATTCATGGAATCATCGAGTTGGAAGGGACCCCCAAAGGTAATCCAGTCCAACTCGCTGTTATGCAGGAATCACTGACAGGTGGTCATCCAACCTCTGTTTAAAAACCTCTAAGGAAGGAGAGTCCGCCACTTTCCAAGGTCATTTGTTCCATTGTTGACAGCTCTTCCCATCAGAAACTCCATCCAAAGGTTTAAATTTACTCCCCGGGAGGGATCCTTTTAGCAAGTGCATATTTTACTCCTCTTCAGCTTTTAAGCAGACAGTGGAAGGGGGTAGAGGCAAGGGGACAAAGCTACCAGGGAGCAGGACTGGACTATTTTATTTATTTTTACTTGTTGCTGAGTTGGCCCTCATCTACAGTGGTAAAGGTAAAGGTACCCCTGCCCGTACGGGCCAGTCGTGACCGACTCTGGGGTTGTGCGCTCATCTCACTTAAGAGGCCGGGAGCCAGCGCTGTCCGGAGACACTTCCGGGTCACGTGGCCAGCGTGATGAAGCTGCTCTGGCGAGCCAGCACCAGCGCAGCGCACGGAAACGCCGTTTACCTTCCCGCTATAAGCGGTACCTATTTATCTACTTGCACTTAGGGGTGCTTTCGAACTGCTAGGTGGGCAGGAGCTGGGACCGAAAGACAGGAACTCACCCCGCTGTGGGGATTCAAACCGCCGACCATGCGATCGGCAAGTCCTAGGCACTGAGGTTTTACCCACAGCGCCACCTGCGTCCCCTTCATCTACAGTGGTACCTCTGGTTAAGTACTTAATTCGTTCCGGAGGTCCGTTCTTAACCTGAAACTGTTCTTAACTTGAGGTACCAATTTAGCTAATGGGGCCTGCCACTGCCGCCACACCGCCAAAGCACAATTTCTGTTCTCATCCTGAAGCAAAGTTATTAACCTGAGGTACTATTTCTGGGTTAGTGGAGTCTGTAACCTGAAGCGTATGTAACCCGAGGTACCACTGTATTCCACATTAGGGACCTGGGTCCTCTGAGATGGAAAAGAATGCTGTCAACAAGGGTGGCGAGGGAATAGGGTGGCGCTGGCATGGAAACCACCATCCCTGCCCTCGCAACAGGAACCCCCATGTGGCTGGAAGGAGGCCCTGACACTACTGTGTTCCCTCTTAATGGCCTGAGATGGCTAAGAATATTTGGGTGCTTCCAGATTGTGTTTGGATTTGCAAAGGAGACTGAGATGTTGCAAGCGGGCAAATTTGCAACAGGTGTTTGTTTGTTTCCCCCCAGAAAGGATTTGTCGGGATTAAGCAGGTGGGGGATACAGGCTGGCATTTTGATGCCAACAATGTTGTCTGGACGTTGTAAAACACTTCCATGCATTTAGAGCTCCCTTCCCACAAGAAGCACGCTTTATGGTTATGACTGCCCAGAACTGGAAGAGCAGAGTGGCGTTCTTGTCCCTTTCATTCCATCCTCCCTCTAAGCCTAAACCCTTTGAAACAGACCCTGCCTGGTAAGCTACAGGGGGGTGGGGGTGAGGGTTAGGGTTAGGCAGTAAGTTCTTCCCATATGGAAGGAGTGGTACTGCCTTGTTATTATTGTTTGGTTGGTTTTGTTAATTATAAAAATATATTTTCAAAAATGGAGAGTAAATATAAGGAAAGGAAATGATATATGGAACAACATAGCAAAGCAAAACAAGCAAAATACAAAAAACCCTCTATAGTACAATGAATAAATTAAAGAGAAAATATTGCCATTTACATTGTTATTACAGAAATGTAAAAATAAGACCTACCTCCCAGTAAGTTTGTTTTCCCCATTGCTAAGTGTTGCATTGCTCTCATTTGTAAGTTTTATCATTAAGACAATTAAATGTATTTTAACAGTGTGCCTGAACATAGCCAGGTGAATTTTGCCTGTTTTCTTGTTTGTTTGCAGCGGAGGGGGGTATTGGTTTCTCAGGAGGTGGCATGCTGCCTGTTTTTTTTTGGGGGGGGGGAGGGTTGTCTAAACTGTTTTGCCTTTTTGTGGATAGTTTGTGGATAGTTTTACTCAATACCATGAGCAAGCTTTTGTCTTTGTGACTTGGGAGGCCCCCACAGTCTCCATTTTGTGCTGGTGCCCAGGGCGGTTTCTGCTTTTGCCAAATGTGCACCCCAGAAACAATGGGGAACCCATGGCATATTCTGTTACATGCCCTTGTCATGCTAAAGGCTGAGAGTTCCTGCCGTTTGCTTAAAGTGATGCTAGAGGAATTGCCAGATGATTTTGCAAACATCCTCTCTGTTTCTTTCCCCTTCCATCTTGGTATATTTTTATCAGGCTGTTGCAGTGGAAGGGTGCAGGGCCAATAGTCCATTGATGCAGTTGAAACACGTGCAGGTTTTGTTTCCTCTTCTCTTTGAACTGTTTCCATCCTGCTAAATGAACTTGTAACTCAGAACTGGTGCCTGAGCTTGCACATTTCCTCCTCCCTCCTATTCCATTTTCCTTCTATGATGTGTCTCTTTGGAATATAAGCCTGAGTACAGGAAACTTCTTGTTTTATTGAGCTGTAAGTCACTGTAGAAGTGGCTAAAGAGTGGGGTAAAAGTTCTTTAAATAATTAGTAGGATAAGGTGGCCTGCTTTTCCCTTCCGTTTGCAATAAGGAGGTGTGATTTCAAGGGTTCCCGGAGGGTGGAATGAAGCAGCTGTGCAAACTGGGTGGGGATTCTGTGCAGCCACTGAGGAGATGGTTGTTATCCATAGAATAAACCTTGTTGTTTCGCATTTATGCTGTCTTCTGCTCGCAAATGGCAATATTTCAGGAGTGGTTTGCCTAAGGCCACTCAGTGACTGTTTCATGGCTGAGATGAGATTGGCAAGAAGGCCCTGGCAGATCCTTGAAAAGGTCAGCAGGCCTAGAGAGGAAGCGGAGGCATCTCAGCTCCTTCTGGTGGAGCCCTAAGGTCCTTGCTGCCTCCTGGTGTAAATTTGCATTCTTAAAAAACAAACCCAAATCAGCCAGGGAGCCACCCTGCATGTTGCTCAATTACAGTTCTTAGTCGCTGGCCCTGCTGTCCAGGGCTGATGGGAGTTCAGAGTCCAACAGCATCTAGAAGGCTCCAGGTTAGCCACCGCTGCCTTGTAGGTTCACTGTTAGGACAAACAAGAAACAGCAGTGCTGAATGCTCTGAGCTGGGGGTGGGTGGGCTCAGGCCAGGAAATAAATCTAATATCAAGCACAATCCGCACAGATCTGCCCACACATCCTTGGCGTCCAGGACTGTGTCTGTACTGGAGCCAGCAATAAAATTCCAGCACCCAGCGCGACATCCTGGGGCTTAGCGATTCAGGGTGGTCATTGTGGTCTCTCTGTGTGTTTGTGTGTGACCTCAGAGCTCCACCTTTCTGAGTGGCCAGCAATGTTTCCGTTGCTTATCAGACGGGAATCCTAACATGTCTGTGCGATGTGCCTGTCCATGAAATGGGAAGGCTGACTCAGCAAGCCGGCGAGTCCTGCGCATTTCCTGCCTAAGGCTTAGCTGCCGACTCAGCTGTAGGTTGAGCGGTTTGGAAACAAAGAGCAGCAACAAAGTGCAAAGGTTTTGCTGGAGTTTGCTGGTCAGAGGAGAAGGTATGCGGTGGAATTGGAGATCAGACGAAAGGCCCATTTAGTCCAGTATTCTTTCTCACAGTGCCTGACCAGATGCCCATTAAGGGAAACCTGCAAGTAGGATTCGAGCACATAAGCATCCTGGGATTTAGTTGATAGGCCTGGTAAAAGTAGTGGGAGTTTCAACTTTCAATTGTAAAGCCTTCTAATGCCCTGATTATAAAGGTAAAGGTAAAGGGACCCCTGACCATTAGGTCCAGTCGTGCCCAACTCTGGGGTTGCGGCGCTCATCTCACTTTATTGGCTGAGGGAGCTGGCGTACGGCTTCCGGGTCATGTGGCCAGCATGACTAAGCCGCTTCTGGCGAACCAGAGCAGCGCACAGAAACGCCGTTTACCTTCCCTCCGGAGTGGTACCTATTTATCTACTTGCACTTTGACATGCTTTTGAACTGCTAGGTTGGCAGGAGCAGGGACCGAGCAACAGGAGCTCACCCCATCGCAGGGATTCGAACCGCCGACCTTCTGATCGGCAAGTCCTAGGCTCAGTGGTTTAACCCACAATGCCACCCGTGTCCCTGCTTATAACCTGCTTCAAATTGGGTCTATCCCATACCAGGGATGGGGAACCTGTGGCCCCCCAGGTGTTGCTAGACTCTAACACTCACCCATTAGCCTGGACCAGCAAAACCAATGGTAAGGAAGGATGGGAGTTGTAGTCCAACAGCATCTGGAATTCTGGATTTTTTTAATGGTATAATTTGGGGCAGGGGGGCACTTGGGAGTACTTCACCCCAACTGACAGCTCAGACGGGTGAGAACTGAGCAGTGTCTCTGCTTCAGATTGCTGTTGGCAACCTGGCCATTGGAGACCTGGGTCCCAGGAGAGTAGAAAGCAGCAGTGGAACAAGCAAAATAGGTTTGCCCCTGCGAAGCAGCTGTCTTGTGTGAATGTGGCTACAGAAGACAGCAGCATTCTGCTGGAACCTGGCTTCCCAATTCACATTCAAAGGCCCGTCTGGTCAGGCAGAATTAAAAACTCAAAACAAGTAGAAGAATCCCTTTTAATTGCACCTTTTGAAATTATAGACTTCTCTCTCTCTCTCTCTCTCTCTCTCTCTCTCTCTCTCTCTCTCTCTCTCAGAAAATGCATTCTTGCCTGATTCCCAAGCTCAGTGCAAGGATCTCCTTTGTGAATTTAGGATCAAAGTATCTCGTGGGTTAAAAGCTGGACCATTCCAATTTTTTTTTCTCAATTGACTGCACAAGCCACCTTGGATTCTCCTGAATGGTTTAGCCGAGGTGGGGAGGGGGGAGGAGGGGAGAGGGCAGGAAAGAGGGAGGGGGGAAGCGGAGCAAGAGAAAGATGTCACAATCTCTAATCTATCTGTCATTTTTATTTTTCAGCAGCCGGAGAGGAGCTCCCGACTAGAACAATGCTGGAGAGGAAGGGAGGGGAGAGGGCCGGAGTGGCAGCCAAAGTCTGAAAACAGGTGAACAGCAGTGGCAGCAGCAGCAGCGGAGGAAGAGTGGAGGGGAAGGAAGAGATTTGTCAGCGCTGCTGCGGGGGAGGCGAGCCAGCCCCACCGGGAAGAGCCTCCTCCTCCTCCTCCTCTCGGCTGCGCGGAGGTGGATCCTGGCTGGGCAGCAGCTGAGCCATGGCTACGAATTTCAACGACATTGTCAAACAGGGATACGTGAAAATGAAGAGTAGGAAATTGGGGGTAAGTGCCGGCAGATGCCGCCTTGTTGTTTCTGAGTGGGCTCTGGCGTCCTTTGTAGGCATGCGGGCAGGTGCAAATTGCGCAAAAAAACCCCGGTGCTTTTGTGTGGAAGAATTCTGGCTAGAGCAGCATAGCTCTCTCTCTCTGCCTCTCCTCTAGGCATCCCTCCTGCATGGACCTTCCTCCCCACTGGCTCTGCCTGAGTCCTGGCAACAGAGGTGCCAATTGCTGGTCAATTCTGGCGTTGCCTTGGTGGACGTGGCATCCCCAGAGTTGATGGATTGGGTGGGTTTTGCAAGGGTTTGGGTGGGTGGTGGTCTGCATTTTGTGCCATGGGGATTTCCTTTCCAGCTTGACAGCTGGTTGCAGATCTTGAAGCCGATAAAAGAAACAGCAACTCTTTGCCTTTGTGTGCGTGTGAATATAGTACGGATTGACTCTGCCTGGCTACAGTGGACAGGTTGTGTTCTCCTGTTTCAGATGCTTCTGTGGCACTCCCTTCCCCAGAGACTCCTCTGAGCCTGTGGCTGAGCAGCTTATGCAAGTGCAGTTAGAATTCTTTTTCTCTCAGCTGGGTTTTGGTCGCTGGGCAAAATCAGCACAATCAGCAGCAGGGCTTCGTTATTTTTTGTTTGCTTTGTTTTTGGTGTTGATTTTTTTAAAAAGCTGTGTTATTTTAGCTGACAATTTCACACACATTTTTAACCATTTCACTCATGCCTTTGGAAAGAGGAGGGCTAGGATTCAGCAGGGGTGGGGTGACGGTGGGGAGAGGGAAATTGTTGGAAAGAGGCACTGAGGTTTTCCTCGTTCCATCTGGACTGCTTAGCTGCAGAGTCATGTTGTGGATACTTTCTCCGTGAGCACCTCTGGCCCATATGAGGAGGACCAACTCGGACACTGGGTCTGGCTCTTCCTTTGAGCACAGCCACCCCCAGCAAGATTTCTCTCCCCTTCTCTCAAGGGTTCTTACTGCAGACTTGCTCCAGGCACAGTTGCATCTATGGATCTTGGCTTCTAGGGTGTGTCTTTCCTGGGCCTCTGAGATATCCCTGATATCCCTGCTTGCAACAGGGGCATCTTGAACACAGAACAAGCATTGATCACCCCTCTCTCTTTTCCAGCCATCTTCTATCGGCAGGGTGACTAAACTCCATGCTAGAGATTTCTGGATTGCACATAAAAGAAATCCACATTTCCTCCTCGGAATAAATATTTTCTGAAGGGGCATTGAACTGATCCTCTGTATGCAACATGAAGGGATTTCTTTACTTGGATTTTGAAATATGGTTACGAGAAGGATTCTTTTGAAGCACCTTTCTCTAGCCTTGGGTCCCCAGATGTTGTGCGCATCCTCTCATCCCTGACCGCTGGCATGATGGGAGTTGGTACCCAACAACATCTGTAGAGACCAAGGCTGGGGAGAAGACTGCAAGGATGCAGAAAGCCTGGGAGTGGATTTCCAAAGGACAGAAGTTTTCGGACAGGAGGCACCTGGGTTCGGTGGCCTTGGGCAAGCCTCTCTGTTTCAAGTTTTCCATCTCTCATTTCGGTAGCCTACAACTGAAGGTTATTGTGAGGGTTAATAGTAGTTGTTGCCTGCTGTGAGCCTTGGAGGATAATGATCCACTTATGGGTGTGTTTCTGTTTAATGACAGGATTGCTGTGTAGGCCTCCACTGGGTGTCCTGGCCAGTCCCAGCTATTGCATCACAATCTCTCCCAGGGAGCATCTTGGGGCTGAACCTGTGAAACTTTGATGTGCATGTACATGTGTGTGTGTAAATGTTTTGCTTCCACAAAGCTTTTAAAACACGTGGGGTAGGCATGTACCTTCAGATGTTGTAGAACTTGCATCATCTCTGACCATTGTCCATGCTCACCATGAGAGCCAGTGTGGTGTAGTGGTGCTGGACTATGACCTAGGAGACCGGGGTTCAAATTCTCACTCAGCCATGAAGCTCACCAGTTGTGATCGTGGGCCGGTCATCATCTCTTAGCCTAACCTGCCTCACAGGACTGTTGTGAAGATACCACGGTGGTGGTGGTGAATTGTGTATGCCACCTTGAGCTCCTTAGAGGAACGTTGGGGTAGAAATGTAAAAATAAATAAAACATGGCTGATGGGAATTGGGAGTCCCTCAGACCTGCTTCTCCATCCTTGCTTTAAAACATGCTGTTGTCATCTCATTGATACCCTCCTCCTGTTCTTCATTTGCCTTTATTGTGCATGCTGTTGTGGTAAAAGAACCAGGATGGGTGTGTATCCTGAGTCTTATGACTCTGTTCCATTGGAGTAACTGATTCTTGGAATGGACTGGGTCCCTTAAAATAAAGAGGCACCTTTCAGTAAAGGCAGAAAGAACAGATTTGAGACTGAGCTGCTGCTCCAAATAGAAGACTCTGCCTAAGGCTAATCATTGCAGAAGCAACATGAGAGCCCTGTTCTTTTGTAGCACCCGTGGAGAGCCTTGCCTTGAATAAGGTCAGCACTTGCATCATAAGGACACAAGACAAGCCTGCTGGATCAGGCCCATCTCTTCCAGCATCCTCTTCTCACAATGGCCAACCAGATGCCTGTGGGAAGCTTGCAGGCCGGACATGAGTACAATGGCACTCTGCCCTCCTGCAGTTCCCAGCAACTGGTAGTCACAGGCACAGTGCCTCCAACAGCGGAGGTTGAACTTAGCCATTGTGGCTCATAGCCATCGATAGCCTTCTCCTACATGTATCTGCCCAATCCTCTTTTAAAACCATCTAAGTTTGTGGCCATCACTGCCTCTCATGGGGGTGAATTCCATGGTTTAGCTCTGCGCTGTGTGAAGGGCTTTCTTTTATGTGCCCTGAATCTTCCAGCATTCAGCTTCATTGGATATCTATCAACGCTAACCTCCCCTGTATTGAGTGGGAAAGGTCTGTTTGGGGCTTTCCTTGAGTTTGCTTGAATGCAAGCAATCAGATGGGAGATCCATGATAAAGCTGGGCTGCCAGTCCCATGGCGGGGTCCGCTTGCATTCAGCCACAGTGAGTAAAACGTCCTCTGCAGACCTTCCCTGTGCAACACATGGAAAAGTCTATGACTGATGGGGGGCTGAGGCTGTGAGGGCTGTGCATGTGTCCCTGCCCCTCTCCACACTTGGAACATTTTCATGCATTGCAGGAGAGCTGTGTTTAGAAATTATTTGTTGCCATGTAGGTGCAAGGAGAGCGGGGAAGGTGTCATGCAAACTGGGCACCAGACTCAAGGAGGCCAACAAAGCCTTCATGTACATGCCCATCTCGGCTTAAGCCCATGTGTGATTCCACACTCAACCCCTTCCCAAATTTAAGATATATTCATAGAATTGTGGAGTTGGAAGGGACCACAAGTGTCATCTAGCCCAACCTCCTGCAGGGCAGCCTCCTTTTGTCCAACGTGGGGCTCACACCCACCACCCTGTTTTAAGAGTCTCAAGCTCTACTGACTGAGCTATTCTATATTGCTGCCTCCTGTGTTCTTACTGGCTTTAAAAGGGGCTTAGAAAAATTTGTGACTACCTGCCATGGTGGCTGCGTTCTAGCTCTGCTGTCAGGGGCAGGATGCTGGGAATAGCAAGTGGGTCCTCAGGGTCTGCTTGTGAGCTTCCCATAAGCATCCGGTTGGCCACTGTGATTATGCTGGACCAGATAAGCCTTTAGCCGAATCCAACAGGGCTCTTCTTGTGTTCTCAGATGGCCTGATAACAGTGGTGGCGAAACTATGGCATGTGTGCCAGAGGGGACACTCAGAGCCCTTTCTGTGGGCACGTGTGCCGTTGCCCCAGCTCAGAGCCAGCAGAAGGCGAGGGTGGCACATTGAGTTCTCAGCTTAACTTGGGCAGCCGGAGAGCCATGTGAGTGGCAGGTCAGTGCAGGAAACTGTGAGGCCGGAGCAGGATGCAAGGTTGAGGCTTTACACACCCTCCGGCCGGGGCCAATGGAAGGTGCAGGCAGGGGAGGATGGCATCATTGGTTCCAGCGCCAGGTATCCAGGCAGAGCTGCCTCTGCCCCATCCTCATCGCCCCTCACTGGCACTGGGGCTCCGGACCCCACCATCCTCGCCGTGCCATGGTTGCTGAAGTATTTCTTCACCAAACTCAACCACCGCCAAGTGCAGCGGGACACCCTGTGCTAGCACGTGGGGCAGCCCCCAGGGCCTTTTCAGGGAATGGCGGCATGATGGGGGAGGCGCCTCTCTGCACATATTCAGAGGGCCACGCCGAGAACGTTTGCTTGCCCGGGCTGGAGTTTAAAAGCAGGGAATTCCCGTCGACGCGGAGATCTTGTGAAAATCAAAATGAAATCCTTAAAGTGTGGAATTCTCTGCCAAATAATTTTAAATCAGTGAAAGTGCTTGGGATTGCTTCCTTGTATCATTGAAAGCTCTGTTATTTTGTTTTTCTTTTAAGACAAAATATGTTAATGTAAGAGTTGTTTTTTCTAAACTAAAACCTCAGTATTCAGGTTAAATTGCTGTGTTGGCTCTTTGCGATAAATAAGTGGGTTTTGGGTTGCAGTTTGGACACTCGGTCTCTAAAAGGTTTGCCATCACTGCCCTATAAGGACCTTCTCAGTGGCTGCTCCTAGATTATGGAGCACCTTGCCTTGTGGAGTCTAGTTCTCCTCGCCTCCATGCCAAGTTTTTTGTTGGCCACAAAGGACACTTTTATTCTGGTAGATTTTTGTAGCATGTGGCACATCAGGTTTTTGTGTTCAGGTCCTGATACTGCCTCCTTGGCTGCTTTGTTTTATATCGGTGGTGGTGATGTGTTTATATGTTTTAATAAAACTGCAACTCAAATGTTGTAAGCTGCCCTGAGTGGTGGCTTTGCCATGAGAAGAGCAGGACAAAAATATTTTAAGAAAGAAATAGAGTAAAATAGCCAGCTTAGTGGAGGGAGGAAGATCTGCTGATGGTTGTATTCAACCTCCAGGTTCGGAAGCCTCTTAGTACCTGCTGCCATGAACCAGCAAAAGGAGAAGGATGTTGCCTTCAGACCTTGTGTGGGGGCTTCCTGCAGGTGTCTGGCTGGCCACTCTAGGGGAGACTGGCCCATTAGAACACCCCACCAACCACAGTTAGCTCCCACCTGCTTGCTGTCTCATTTACAACCAGTTTGAGAGGTGGCAGTGCCTGCCAACTTCTTCCTTCTCCTCCATCTTTGTGGGTGATAAAACTAGAATCAGTTGCATCCGGCACCACCTACTTTTGGCCTCCCTGCCTTCTGCCCTATCAGTCCCACCATTGGACTTAGATGGACCTTTGGGTCTGGTTCCACACAGCTTCTCTTGCCTCCATCTGTTTTCCTGCTTTGGCGAGGCTTTCTGGAGAGCACCTGCTCTGGAAGAGCGTCTGTGGACCAGTGTACTTGTGCTTGGACATCCCTCCTCTCCCCACCCTTGCTTGAAGGATGCCAAGTTGGCCAGGACTCTGTTTGCCTACCAGCTGGAAGTGGCTACGCTAGGCTCACTTGGCATCGGAGCGCAGCGTTTTCCATCACAGCCCAGCTCCGGTTTGCGCAGCTACTCTCCGGGGAGCCCGTTGAAAACGGTGGCATGGCCCAGGGCCCTGTTGCCAAAGCAGCACCCTCCCTCCTCCCTGACTCTTACATGACTTCTCCGAAAGCCCCGCTCTGCTCCAGCAGCCTCCGTGCCCCTGAGGGCTCTGCTCCAATTTGAGGACATTTAAATTGGAGCTCTGGCTTCAGGCAGAGGACGTGGAAGTTTGTTGACTGCACAGAGAGGGAAGGAGGTTTCTCTGCCTCTACTTTTCGCGGCTGTAGCGGCTTCTTTTTCCTTATTAAATAGGGAGGTGGGGGCTGTAGGAGAGTTCACAGCCTAGAACTAATGAGTGGGTCAGTGGGGAGTGGGGGAATTTCTGATAATGACCGGGTATTGCTGTAGGTCTAGAGTATCTATCTTTGTCTTGAAGGTGACTGGGAGTAGCCGCAGAGACCACATAACACCGATTCTGAAAGACCTACATTGGCTCCTTGTACATTTCCGAGCACGATTCAAAGTATTGTTGCTGACCTTGAAAGCCCTGAATGGCTTCAGCCTAGTGTACCAGAAGGAACATCTCCACCCCCATCGTTCAGCCCGGACACTGAGGTCTAGCACCGTGGGCCTTCTGATGGTTCCCTCACTGTGAGAAGTGAGGTTACAAGGAACCAGGCAGAGGGCCTTATTGGTAGTGGCGCCCTCCCTGTGGAACGCCCTCCCATCAGTTGTCAAGGAAATAAACAACTATCTGACTTTTAGAAGACATCTGAAGGCAGCCCTGTTTAGGGAAGCTTTCTGTGTCTAATGTTTTATCGCTTTATTGTTATTATTATCGTTAATTCTGTTGCGAGCTGCCCAGAGTGGCTGGGGAAACCCAGCCAGATGGGCGGGGTAAAGGTAAAGGGACCCCTGACCAATAGGTCCAGTCGTGATTGACTCTGGGGTTGCGGTGCTCATCTCGTTTTATTGGCCGAGGGAGCCAGAGTACAGCTTCCAGGTCATGTGGCCAGCATGACTAAGCCGCTTCTGGCAAACCAGAGCAGCACACGGAAACGCCGTTTACCTTCCCGCCAGAGTGGTACCTATTTATCTACTTGCACTTTGACATGCTTTTGAACTGCTAGGTTGGCAGGAGCAGAGACCGAGCAACGGGAGCTCACCCTGTCATGGGGATTCGAACTGCCAACCTTCTGATTGGCAAGTCCTAGGCTCTGTGGTTTAACCCACAGCGCCACCTGTGTCTATTATTATTATTATTATTATTATTATTATTATTATTAATTAAGGACCTCTGTGTTCAACCCTCTGAGAGAGCTGCATGCTGCCAGTCTCTCTCTCTCTCTCTCTCTCTCTCTCTGTCTGTCTGTCTCTCTCATATGTACTTTCCACACATGTAGACAACACACATGTATGCAGGCACGCATCAAACAGGCTCTCTCTCCTCCTCAATCTCACCCCACCATCATCATTTGTATGCCGCTTTCCAACGAATTAATAAAGCACTATAAATCATATATATAATCAATCCATACAACAGCTGCAGCAAAACATGTCTCTCCCACATCGGTCTCTACAAGCCACAGCAGGCCATGCACAGCCTTCTAACCACTTGCCCTCACCCCCAAAGGCACACTCCTCTATTGTCTCCCGAGACAAGACAGATGCCAACCAACCAACCTAACAACATTGTGTAAAGCCGTACAAAAAAGCTAACCTAATTTATAAGCTTAAAATTAAATAGGAGAGAGAATAATGTCCAACAAAGAAATAAAATGATATTAAAATCACTGTTCAGAAATAATCCACATAACCTCACAGCAGTTAGCTTGCACGCATTGCATGGTAGCCACGCACCTTACTGGTGGCAGCCTTCCCGACACACTTGGCACACACAAAATCATTGAATCGTGGAGTTGGAAGGATCCCAAGGAGTCATCTAGTCCAGTCCTCTGCAGTGCAGGAGTCACAACTAAAGATTCCCTGACAGGAAACCTTCCAACCTCTCTCTCTCTTTTTTTTACCTCCAGTAAAGGAGAGTCCATCACCTTGTGAGAGAGCCTGTTCCACTGTCAGTTTATTCTGTCAGAAAGTTATTCCATACAACATGCACACCGGCTACACATGCAAGCCATGTGCACAGGCACACACTCACTCATAAATAACACACCCCACACGCAGGCATGCGCCACCTCTCCTCTCAGTGCTGTGAAGTGGTGCTTAGCTGTGTGGAGAGGTTTAAATCTTTGCTTTCAGGCCATCACCATGATGAGGAGACTCTAGTGTAATGGATAGCCTTGCTGGAGTTTCACACACATCCCACAGTATCTGTTATTGTTGTTGTTGTCTGAGAGTGGAGCCTCTGAAACACAGAAAAATATATATTAAAACTAAAATAAGCATTTAATAAATTCCTTAAATATTCACCTGTGATGTTACAAGTGCTGACTAGGAGGTCTGTCTTCCAACATTGCATTTCTCAGTAACAGTAAAGAGAAAAAAAAGTTTTTCTTAGGAAAAACATTTATATTGGCTGCCAGAACTTAATAAGAATGATGCATGATAAAAAAGATTGTCTGGAAGTCTTCCACTTTGCTGATCACTGAAAAGTTCTTCAGAAACGATGCATGAAAATGTCAAGGCCTGAAACTCACAGCCATATTAGTTCAGGGCTTTTCTTCTTCTTCTCTGCAGACCTGTGAGTTGGCCTGACTTGCCCAAGGCAACCTTCATGGATGAGCAAGTATTTGACCCTCGTGTGCTGGCTGCCTGGGGCCGATGGGAATTGTTGTTTCAAATAGCTAGTGGGCACCAGGTTGGTGAAGGCTGCACTAGCCCTTAAGATCCACTGCAATATCTACTTTATTTCTTATTACAGCCTTTTGGTTTACCTGCCAGAGCCCTGGTGGGTGGAATCCTTGTTGAGGAGCAAATCCAGACGGAAAATGGTGGCTTATGACTTGGAGCCAAATACTTAAGCGCACCTCTTGAACTATTCCTTCATATACAAGTACACATCCATATCTGAGTCACTGCAGATCAGGGTTTCTAACATAGAGAGCTAAAACTGGCCAGGTTTGGCCAGAAAGCTGGTCAGCAGCTTCCATTTAACATTCATGTGAGGAACCGGGGAGACCAAGAGGAAAGCCATTCGTACAAAGCTGGCCATAGCGGAGAATTTATTTTTGTTGCTGCTGTTGTTGTTGTCACTTTTTTCTTGCCATGGCAACTCTAGAGGAAGTTACCACCCCCAGCCCCAACCCCCACATACATACATTAAAAACAAGTGAGGGGAAATATATTAAAAACATACCACCCATTCTAAAAGCCCAATTTTATCCACTAATTTCAAAACTGCACTGGTTTTGGGGGTGGGGGCGTTCTGGGAATCCCTAAGCAATGCCAGCTATGAGGCTGCTAATTAGTTCATAAGTTCACTGGTAACAATGAATGGATACCAGCTGGAAATACGGTAACGGGCAAACTTTGCGGTCTCAAAGCTTTTAGCTGTGTTTACTAAATACAAGTAAAGCAAAGAAAGCTAAATTAGATTGCTCTCAAGGGCTTCAGAAAGTTTTCCAGTGTAGATTGAAAATTTTCCTATGCAGATTGTCATATAAAAATTTCTCAAACTTGCATAGGGAAATTCAATTCCCCCCCCTAAAAAAATCTGCATTGCTGCCTTTGAGGGAATGTATGGAGACTGTTATGCAAATATCTACATAATGTCTTTTGTTGGGGGTTTGAAATCTGGCATCTCCCCCCCCACCCCCAATTCCTCCGTGCAACTTTTTGTCAGCAAATATGGCTGTGGAAAAAAGGCTGGGATTCATTAAAAGAAAATGTGTGCATGTACATATGGATTGGGGGGGGGGGGACAGAACAGGCATGCATGGACAGCAAGATAGGAACGGAGGCCCTCACCATGCCTGCTCTTCGGTCTGGTTATTGCAATCCATATCTGTGTAGGCCATAGCTGGCCCCAGGCATTTTTCTGCCTGAGACAAAGGGCATGATGCCTCTCTGCCCCACTTTCCACATACAGAAGCCCACTGGCCAGGCTGTTAAATCTTATTTATTTCAATTAAGTTTGTATTAGTTTTCAAAAAGTTCAGTTGCAGCATATTATCAAACAAGCAAGCAAACGGTAATAATAAAAATAACCAGATCAGATACTCTGTATCGTGCCAAGGGAAATTTGTCACAGCATTCAGCTTACAATTCCATCTCTAAATAGCCCCATTTGTTCATAAACAGGAGGAGATTCTTGACCGTATTGCTCCTTACCTGAGAAAGAGATATTAAAAGTCGGATCAAAATCATCCTTCTTACTTAGGCCCTCCTGGTGATTCACATCTCTGGTGGGGGATGTGCTGAAGCACAATTTTGGCCTGTAGATTTTAGGGAACTAAAGCAAAATCTTAATGTTGTTCCAACCTCCCAATTGGCACTTTTTTGATGGGGACACGGGTGGCGCTGTGGGTTAAACCACTGAGCCTAGGACTTGCTGATCAGAAGGTCGGCGGTTCGAATCCCCACGACGGGATGAGCTCCCGTTGCTCGGTCCCTGCTCCTGCCAACCTAGCAGTTCGAAAGCACATCAAAGTGCAAGTAGATAAATAGGCACCGCTCTGGCAGGAAGCTAAATGGTGTTTCCGTGTGCTGCTCTGGTTCGCCAGAAGTGGCTTAGTCATGCTGACCACATGACCGGGAAGCTGTACCGGCGCCGGCTCCCTCGGCCAATAAAGCAAGATGAGCGCCGCAAAACCAGAATCAGTCACAACTGGACCTAATGGTCAGGGGTCCCTTTACCTAACCTAAACTTGATTATACAATTATTATTGATGGCAGCTAGAATGACTTGTGCACTTTAAAATTTAATTTCAGCACTAGTGAAGGGACTTGGATGGTCATACTTACAAACATAATTGCACCTGTATGCCTCACTTGTGCATTGGCCAAAAAAGAGGAAATAATTTTCTGCAAAAGAGGGCATAATGGGAATCAGATTTACATAACATTTGCATATGTTGACTTGCATGCACAGATTAATAGCGGATGGCGTGGAGGGGCAGCTTGACCTCGCTTGACCTCTGGGTGGTTGTGTCGCTGCTGCTTCCTGGGAGGTAGAAGGGGGAGGCAAGCACTTCCCTTCCTCTACCTCCTCTTAAGCAGCAGCGACACGGCCACCCAGAGGTCAGGTGACATAGATACACATTTAGGAATAATGTCTATAATTTAAATAGTAATGCAGTACATCTCACTGTAGTGTAGAAGACACTGACCCAGTGTCCAATGTGTCTGATGTCCAGGGAATGATTGTATAGTAGGACACATGGCCACCCTCAAAGGAACAGACTCCTCCACTGTACAGGGGACAGCAGATACATTGGTACCTCTGGTTAAGAACTTAATTTGTTCTGGAGGTCCATTCTTAACCTGAAACTGTTCTTAACCTGAGGTACCACTTTAGCTAATGGGGCCTCCTGCTGCCGCCGCACCGCCGCTGCACAATTTCTGTTCTCACCCTGAAACAAAGTTCCTAACCCGAGGTACTATTTCTGGAGTCTGTAACCTGAAGCGTATGTAACCTGAAGCGTCTGTAACCCGAGGTACCACTGTATAGCTTAGGAGCTACAGTAGGGCAGGCTATGTTGCGCACACAGCTGCACCCTCCAGGAGAGGAGACCAACAAGGGGGCTCAGGAGGAATGGCCAGTAAATGGTCACTCTTCCCCCTGACCTCCTAGCATTGGCTGACTTAAGTTACCACAGCCAGTGTGGTGTAGTGGTTAAGAGCAGTAGACTCGTAATCTGGTGAACCGCGTTCGTGTCTCCGCTCCTCCACATGCAGCTGCTGGGTGACCTTGGGCTAGTCACACTTCTTGAAGTCTCTCAGCCCCACTCACTTCACAGAGTGTTTATTGTGGGGGAGGAAGGGAAAGGAGAATGTTAGCCGCTTTGAGACTCCTTCGGGTAGTGATAAAGCGAGATATCAAATCCAAACTCTTCTTCTTCTTTTTACCAACGGTAAGGCTGGCCCTGATCACAAATGAATGCATCAGTGTTTTCTTTTTGCAAGGCATCATTTGGCAGAGATAGCTATTTGCATCCAGCTCTTTTTTTTTAGGGGAAGGAAACCTAACATGGGGCTCCAGCCCCGCATTATCCTCTTCTGCCCACCTAGCAGACAAGAAAATAGCCCTTGGTGTTCCAAACTTTATCTCTTGCTGCAACCCTCAAAAACTGTATTTCTTTATGAATAGCAGTCCAATCAAGTATTTTTTTTTAAATTTAATCTCATTGGTTTCAACAAGACAGAGAGCTAAGCATGTGCTGTTTTACAGGAGGGATTCAGCTGCATAATGGGAATTTAGGTTTGCACAATTAAAGGGGATTAAAGCTTCCTGATGGAACAAATCCACTTAAGAAGAAGAAGAAAATGGGCAGGGGAAAACACTTAAAAAAAGCTGCAGGGGGAGATAATTATGGACATGGGAAGACGTCTGATGTCCCTGCAAACAAATTGGAACAAATGCTCCAGAAAGAGTGGGCATCATATTGTTGTTGCTGCTGCTGCTGTTGTTAATAATAATAATAATAATAATAATTGTAATAATAATAATAATTTATTGAATTTATATACCGCTCTATACCCTCAGGGCAGTTCACAGGATAAGGATGGTTCTATGATGGTAGGGAAGAGAGAGAGCAGAGTCTGATTTTGGACCACCCTCCACATTAGCTTTATTTAGATAACCGGTGAAAAGGAACCACTAGCACCGTGAACACCTCCCTCGTTCTCTTAGAATGGCAAATGGTGCCCAACTGAGAGGTGACAGAACTGAGTTTCCAGTGAGTTCCGGCTGAAAAAAAGCCCTGCTTGCAACATTGTGGTGGGGATTAAGTGAGGAGCAGGGAGAACCATGTATGGCACCTCGAGTTCCTTGCAGAAAACAGTGGGTCGGGAATGCGATAAATACCGTATTTTTCACCCTATAGGACGCACTTTTTCCCCTCCAAAAATGAAGGGGAAATGTGTGTGCGTCCTATGGGGTGCGACGGGCTCCCGCTGCTTGCGCAGAGTTGCCTGCATTTTGAAGCCTGGGTGCGCTGAGCTCAGTGCGTCCAGGCTTCGCGGACATCTCCGCAAACAGCGGGAGCCCGTCGCTGGGCTCCCGCCGCTTGTGGAGAGTTGCCTGCATTTTGAAGCCTGGGCGCGCTGAGCTCAGTGCGTCCAGGCTTCGTGCACCTCTCCGCAAGCAGCGGGAGCCGGCGCTGGGCTCCCACGGCTTGCAGAGAGCTGCCTGTTTGGGGGCTGGGGTTGGGGGAAGCTCGGGCTTCCCCCACCCCAGCCCCGCGCCTGGGTGGGAAATAATTTTTTCCCCCTTTATTTCCCCCCCTAAAAACTAGTTGCGCCTTATGGGATGGTGCGTCCTATAGGGCGAAAAATACGGTAAATACTAAATAAATAAATATTAAACTGCGAACCTGCCCGGGAGGCTGAGTGTGAGAGTCTTGCATTCTGAGGTGAGAAAGACCAGGAAATAGCCAGAGCTGCTCAGCTTCCTGCATGGCCCTGTCCACATCATGCTCCTTTGTGGTGATGACCTGTGGGGGGGGTGGGGACTTTGCCTGTAGCCCCTCCAAGCCTCACAGGCGGCGAGTGCTATAGGCTTTGAAGCCCCTGTCTGGGCCTGCCTCCCTTAGGCCGCTCCGTGGTGGAGACGCTTCCTTTGAAGAGCAGGCCCTCCTTTGAAAGCGTCAGGGATGTGCTGGAGGTGGGCCGCATGGAACGTGCATTCAGGAAGCCATGCTACGTGCCGAGCAGGCGCTGGGCTCCCAGGGGGCTCGTTAGGTATCTTCCAGAACAGCAGAGGAGCATTGCTCTCCCCTCTTCAAGGCAGCCCATCGAATGCAGCCATTTTGCACAGGGCTTCCTCCCCGAAGACGCCTTTGGCTCACATCTGCCATGGTCCCCCTGCTCCGGAATGTTTTGCGGGAGGAACAACGACCCTTGTGGGCTGGGCTAGCTGGTCAGCCAAAATGTCTACAGCTCCACTGCGGAGAGTAGTTGGGGCGGAGGCGTTTTCCTTGTCAAGAATCCAGGCCAGCCAATGTGAGGTGGTGCATAATTAATGTATGGAATTAATTGCCTCAAGTATTAGCCTCTGCCTGAGGGCCAGTCCAAGCATTGTGAGGCTCTCTCATCTGCACTGCAAAAAGGTAGTACAGTCATACCTCGGGTTGAAGTTGTTTCAGGTTGAGCACTTTCAGGTTGCGCTCCATGGTGACCTGGAAGTAACGGAACACGTTACTTCTGGGTTTCGCCGCTCGCACATGCACAGATGGTCAAAATGACGTCACGCGCATGCGCAGATGCAACGCATCGCGACCCATGCACACACAGACGTGGGGTGCGTTCGCTTCTGGATGCGAGCGGGGCTCCGGAACAGATCCCGCTCATATCCAGAGGTACCACTGTAATGTTACTTTTCTGGGAGAAAATGCTTCTTCACGAGGCGCATCATTAAACTACGGAACTCCCTCCCACTGGAGGCAGTGATTGCCACCAGCCTAGATGGCTTTGAGGATCAGAAGAATTCATGAAGGAGAGGGCTATCGATAACTACTAGCCACAATGGCTGTGCTCTGCCTCCACAGTCAGAGACGGCAGTGCTTCTGAATGCCAGTTGCTGGAAGCTGCAGGCAGGGAGAGGGCTCTTGTGCTCAGATCCTTCTGGCAGGTTTCTCACAGGCATCTGTTTGGCCACCGTGAGAGCAAGATACTGGACTTTGTGGGCCATTGGTCTGATTCAGCAGGCTCTTCTTATGTTCTCAGTGTAGAGATCACCGAGCCTAATGCATTTGCTTGGTTTAAAGCAGGGTACGAGCTTCATTCCTTTTCCTCCCCCTCCACCCCCTTTTGCCTGGACGTTGCTGTTGCTGAAGGAGACAGATCCCCATTAGCCTGCCTCTTAAACTGCAGGAGAGCTGGGGCTGTGCACTGTATAAATTCATGCTAATAACACAAGAGAAGGAAGGTGGGAGGTGGGAGAAAAGAGGCCAGCACTGAGCAAGGAGGCGGGCAAGGCCAGACTGCCTTTCCCACCATGCAAATCGTGTGGTGAGTTGAGTCTGGGCAGGATCAGGTGTGCAGCAAAGGGCCCTGGAACCACCCAGGGCAGGTGACCCGCTAGATGGAAATGGGAAAGGGGGTGGGTGAGGCCCTCTGAGGTGCCCACACCACTGCTGCAGCCCATCACTGCTCCTTCTGCTGGTAATTAAGTGGCGGCGCTGTAATTAACACTGGCGTTGTGACAAGTAGGGGAGTCCCAAGGGAGGCAGGAGGGCAGGAAGGGAGCTGTTAGGCAGGAGCTGTTTTTCCTTCTCTGCCCCCCCCCCCCGCCAGCTGCTGGGAAGGACTTGCTCATTTGGAGGCAGCCCCTTCCTCTCTGTCTCTCCCAGAAGAGCAGCAGCATTGCTGTGCTGGTGCAGAGAGAAAATGGGATTCGTCGTCGGCACAGCAGCGATTTCCCCAGTGTTCGGATACGCTGCTGCAGAGTTGGAAAGGGCTTCTTGCTCTGGTTGCATCCCTGGCTCCCATTAGCTGATGGGGATGATGGTGCAGGAGGCCAATTTGGGGGACTTCACCTGCTTGTAGGGCCTCTCAAACACGCTGGATCATTGGCCGGCCACTCTCCTTCCCTGGCTGCATGCTCTGGGCCGCATCACTGCTCTGTGGAATGATATCTGAGGTGTAAAGTGCAGCAGAGCCCACAAATGCTCTGCCCAGGAATACTCAGAGTCATAACAGTAATTAAAATAGCAGGCAACACACCTTTGAGAGCCTTTCTCTTAACCTTGAGCGACTGCAACCAACCCCACAGTCCCAGGGCTCTGGTTGTTGGTTCACTGGGGAGATGGGCCCCTGGCATCCCTTGTTAGAAATTGACCACTGATCATACTGCTATCTCTGTGGTGTGGACTGACAAGCAGGCAAAGGCCCTGTCCAGGATAGAGTTGCTAGTACAGGCTGTCATCCTTCCCCTGGAGGGCAGCCATTTACTCAAAGATGGCATCATTTGCTGTTCAGTATGACTCTTGCCATGCAGGTTAACTTGCTTGACTTCGTGGTGTCGGTTCCAGAAAAAGTCATGTGTGAGTAGAGGCCAAACAGTGATACTTGAGCTGCTCCAGAGTCTCTGCCCAGGGCTGTAGGTTTACCTTAGCTTGGAAAAATTGCACATAATAAATGCAGAATGGGATGGTGGCCACTGAATTCTACTAACCAATAATTTCAAGCCACCTCCCACCATTGGAAGCTATTTTGGCATACATACATACATACATACATGCATGCATGCATACGTACTATTATTATTATTATTACTACTACTAGTAGTAGTATTTAGTGATGTCATGGCATGCTTTTCCCAACCTCGATGCTTCCAGATGTTGTTCTAATACAGGTCCCATCAGCCGCAGCCAGCATGACTGTGGTGGCTGGGACTGATGGGAGTTGTGGTCCAAAACATCTGGAGGCCACCAGGCTGGGGGAGGCTAAATTAGATGGTCCAAGGAAGACATTGAGGGAGGAAAGACAGCACTGGGAGGTCTGAACATCTGGTGATGTCTACATCCACACTTAACCAGGAGTCTGATCTTAGAGAGGCATTTTTAGTGAATGCTGGTGTCCCAAGACATGCACTTTACATGGGGGCTGCCTTTGAAGGAAGTGGAAACATATTTGGGGGCAAAGTGTGGCTGCCAGAGGTGCTGGCTATAGCAAGTTGATCAAATCACATTATGATTCCAGTCTTATTCCTGACCAGCTACAATAAATTGAGCCTGGGAAACAAATTAATAGCCAATGTGTTCTTGTTGTTTTGAAAATGCTTTCCCATTTAAAACAAAAAACACCCTGAAACACCCCAGGTTGCTTACATCCTATAGGCTTGGACTTTATTGTATGTCTCCCTCCATGCGAAGTCCACTTCAGGGGCCCCTTTCGGATGTGAAGTGGGTCTTTCACAGTGGTGGTGTTCATAGTTTGAACAGCTTTCATAGGGCTTCTTGCCTGACTCTGTTGTGGCTTTTTGCATTTTGAGAGCAAGCAAATATTATCTGATTTCAGCCTCTGCTGGGCACTGCTTCTGCTTTGTTTAATTTTACAATTTTACTGAATATTCATTTATTGCATGTTTCAAAGGTGACCCTGACTCCGTATTTAAAAGAAGTATAAATGCTATGACTAAATTCACAAAGTCTGCTGCAGCCACCTCAGTATATCTCTGCGAGGAATCTTTGCAGACGCACACAGTTTTGGTAGGACAGCTCTCCAGAGCTGTGCCTCTCAGTCTTCTCTCTGCTGAGTCCAGCTCCTTGCTGTTGTCTCGTGTGTGGGATGACTGTTCCCTTTATTCCTTCCTCCGGCTCCTAGGCCCCAGTCTAATTAGTCTGCATCTGCCATCTGCTGACTTGGAGACCTGAACCACTGGCAATCTGTATCCAGCCATCGTTCACCGGGGTTGTCCTTTGTTGTGAGCTCTGCCTCAGGGTCTGCTGTCCCCCAGGACAAACCTTCAGAGCCCCTTCCTGTTGGGAATGAGGCTTCTCCTGGGCTCATGGCTTCCTCCAGAGCCTTTGTTGTCTTCCGTCTTCTTCCACGCTGGCTGGCCTTCTCCACACTCGCCCAGCCTGAGCATCACCTCTTCCTCCCTCACCCACCTTGCCTCTGAAACATCTGTCCTTCCCCTTTGTCCAGATGGACAATAATGCTTCCAGTGCAGGCATCAGAGGCTTAGGCTGCATGTGCACCAATTAGGTAAAGCACTATGATACCACTTTAAACCATCATGCCCCCCCCCCCAGAATTCTGGGAAGTGTAGTTTGTTAAGCGGCTGAGAGTTCTTAAAGGTAAAGGTACCCCTGCCCGTACGGGCCAGTCTTGACAGACTCTGGGGTTGGTGCGCCCATCTCACTCAAGAGGCCGGGGGCCAGCGCTGTCCGGAGACACTTCCGGGTCACGTGGCCAGCGTGACATCGCTGCTCTGGCGAGCCAGAGTCGCACACGGAAACGCCGTTTACCTTCCCGCTGGTAAGCGGTCCCTATTTATCTACTTGCACCCGGGGGTGCTTTCGAACTGCTAGGTTGGCAGGCGCTGGGACCGAGCAGCGGGAGCGCACCCCGCCGCGGGGATTCGAACCGCCGACCTTCCGATCGGCAAGCCCTAGGCGCTGAGGCTTTTACCCACAGCGCCACCCGCGTCCCTTAACCCGCGTTCTTAGGAGATCCTTATTCCTTTTCTAGAGCAACAATTCCTAGAGTTTCCTGGGAAGAAGACGTATTGGTTATTAAACCATTCTGAGTACTGTAGCTTTGTGGAAAGGAATAGGGGTCTCCTAAGGATTCTGGGAGCTGTCATTTGTTAAGGGTGCTGAAAATTGTTGGGAAACCTTTG
This sequence comes from Podarcis cretensis, assembly GCF_951804945.1. NCBI lineage: Eukaryota > Metazoa > Chordata > Lepidosauria > Squamata > Lacertidae > Podarcis > Podarcis cretensis. The sequence continues at coordinate 38,143,004 of NC_137177.1, forward strand.
TTTCCCTCCCAAAGTTACAATTCCCAAAGTTTCCTAGGAAAACTGTTAAACCACTCTGAACATTATTTTCAGGAGAGGTTAAATTCCAGAGTCCACTAGAGGATGGTGCAGTGCACTGTGTTGTTTTGTTTTTTTGGCAGGGTGTGTGGAAGATTTGGTGATATTCATTCTCCGTGCATTGTCACTTCATATATTTGACAGCTTTTGGAAATATTTGACTGATCAGTGAACTAGTTTTAATCTAACAAATGCCAGCACTGATTTTGGGTGCCTTCAGGCTGTCACAATGCCTTCAACAATAAACCAGCTCTGTTTGTTACAGGAACAATCTGCAGCAGAGAGGTGGTCGGTCATAAAATGTATTGTCTGTATCTTCTGCAGTCTGCGACTAGTTCCTCATTATGGTGTTAACTAGTACTAGATGCAATTACAACAATATTCACGTTATTGGGTATCAATGGATTGCATGGGACCCCCAAAGGCATCTTTTTATTGCACATTCATGATGATTTGTGCTCATGATGCTATCAGGGCAGTCACATGTGACTCCACTTTCAATACTCTTTGCTCCAGCAAATGTTTTGGGGCAAAGATCCTGCTTCATTTCCAATCAGAGCATATGCTGTATTTTCCTGTTGAAATCCCATAATCGTTTGGACCAGAGAGGTTCTTGGTTTGCGGGTGGGGGTTGTCCTGCTTTTGTTCTGCTGTAGCCCCTCAGGGTGGCAATAATGCAGTGGCACTGGGAAAGTATCGCAGAACGTCTACAGAGGAGAATAAATGCACCACATGCCCTATTATTGTGTTGATAATATGTTGCTGAACACAACCACAATAAAACTCTAACGATACTTTGGAGGTAAAATGGAGGGGAGGCTGATGCCTCTTCCTCCCTATTTTATCCTCACCACAAGCCTGTGAGGTAGGTTAGCTGAGGGCTGAGAGACTGTCATTGGTCCAAGATCACCCAGTGAGCTTCCTGACTGCACAGGGAGGGTTGGGCTGATTCACTTGTGTTCTTTGTAGGTGGGTGTTTAATTCTTTGGGTGAGCAGGCCCCCTTCCCCTGGTGTTTACTTTCCTTCCTTCCTTCTCCCTCTCAGATTTACCGGCGTTGTTGGCTCGTCTTCCGCAAATCTTCCAGCAAAGGCCCTCAGCGTCTGGAGAAATATCCGGACGAGAAGTCGGTGTGTTTGCGAGGATGTCCAAAGGTTAGCCCCAGTTCCTGATGTGATGGTGCTGTTGCTGCTCCGTGGGGGGACAGGGGCTGGATAGAGCCTTGTGGGGGGGGGGGAGATATCTAATACCGCAGAAGATAGAATCAGGATTCAGGATGGCCTTAATGGATTGAAGAATTGGCCCAAACTAACACTATGAATTTCAATAGGGCAAATGTGAGGTTCTATTCTTAGGCAGAAATAATCAGATGCACAAATACAAGATGTGGGATACCTGCTTGCCAGTAGTACATGTGAAAAAGAGCTAGGGGTCTTAGTAGAGCACAAGCTTAACATCAGTCAACAGTATGATGCAGCAGCAAAAGAAAGCTATTCTACACTGCATCAAGTCTAGTAAGAGTACTGCTCTATTCTGCCTTGGTTAGACCCCACCTGAAGTTCTGTGTCCAGTTTTGGGCACCACAATTTAAGAAGGATATTAGCAAACTAGAACATGTGTGGAAGAAGGCGACCAGGAGGCTCAAAGGTCTGGAAATCAAGCCTTAGGAGGAGCCATTGAGGGAGCTGAGGATGTTTAGCCTGCAGAAGTAGACTGAGAGATGATAGGATGCCCATCACCAAACATCTAAAGGTCTGTCACATGGAAGATGGAGCAAGCTTGTTTTCTGCTGCTCCAGAGGGTAGAACCCAAACCAATGGATTCAAATGACAAGAAAATGGGATTCTGACTATGCTTTAGGACGAACTTTTTGATGGTAAGAGCTGTTTGACAGTGGGATTGACAGCTTTGGAAGATGGTGGACTCTCTTTCATTGGAAGTTTGTAAGCAGGGTTTAGGTGGCCACCTGACAGGGATTCTTGAGCTGTGCTTTCTGCATTGCAGGGAGTTGGACTGGATGACCTTTGGGCTCCCTTCCAACTCTACAATTCTATGATTCTCGGTCAGCATCTTGTACTTTCCTCCTTCCCAGCGCGGGGCCCCTTTGGGGAGGCTGGGGGGTGGGCAACCTCCTACGCAGAGCCAGCTTGCAGTTTGCCTGCTCTAGCGATGAAGATTGGCCACCGTTTCCTAGTTCGGAGACATTCTCATTATCCTTAAATGCTTCCCCAGGGCACTCTTGTGGTCCATGTGACATTGCGTGCTGGAAAAAACCGTCCCTGCCCAAGGGAGTCATTGTGGCAAAAATAAACCTGTTTATGTTCTAGAAGCAGAACACAGTCCTCCTGCTTGAGTTCTCTCGCTGGCCATCCTTTCCACTCTTTCACCCAACCTCCTGGGCCTTCCCCTCCTCACCACCTTAGTCACCCAATGCAAGACCCAATTCCACCACTCATATGCCCCGCTGCCCATCTCAATGCTCTCAGGCTCCTGGAAAATGGAGGTGAACAGCCAGGGCACCTGCCCAGCCCTCTGGACCAAGAAAATGCCCCTCCCCTCAACAATGACAGCCTTCTCTCTTTACGCAGGGTACCCAAGGAGGTCGAGGCTGCTTGAGACACTTCTGAGTTGGCATATCCCACCTCTTTAAGGGGGATTGCTGTCCCAGAGTCCTCTGTCCAGAGAGTCTCTTTCCCAACCACCAGCATAAATGAGTAACTTCTGGAATTGCTGGTGAACGAAGCCACCCTCCCCATTGGCTTCTCCCTACAAAACAGCTTTTGCTCTCCCATCTAAGCTGCTGCACAATTCCCTGTGCAGGAGTTGGGAAGTATTCTTTTGAACATTGGGGTGGGCAACATTTTTCAGGCCGAAGGCAAGCTTTCGGGGTCCCCAAGTCAGTGGTGGGGCCAGAGATAAAAAAAAAGGATGGAGCCAAACTTGCAGTTTGGAAAGTGCTGGGGAAATGCATTGAAAAATGCACCACGCATTCCAGCATTGTGTAAGTCAGAGGTCTATATGTGCTTGCGCGCGCACACACACACACACACACACACACACACACCCTCCAGCTAGCTAAGCAAGAGGCATTATCACAGTTCAAGAACAAATTCCCAGCCAGGCAAAATCACTCTAGGAGGGTGTGAAGCAGGAGCAGGGAGCTAGGGAGACTCCTGAAGGCTTTATAAAGAGTTCTGGATGGCCGCATTGAGACCTGGGCCCAAGCTAGCCCCCTCCTGCTCAGCATGGAGCTGCCCAGGTGTTCTTGGGTAGAGAGCCAGGGATCCCTTTCCTCTTCTCTGCAGACGAAGGTGGGCTGTAGGGAGGTGCTCCCCTTAAGGCGTGTGGCTCTCCTGCAGGTCACTGAGATAAGCAACGTGAAATGCATCACGAGGCTACCAAAGGAGACTAAGCGGCAGGCCGTGGCCATCATCTTCACCGACGACTCAGCTCGGACATTCACCTGTGAATCTGGTAGGAGCCCCGCTGTGGGATTTATGGGGGTGTTTGTGAGCAGCAGCGTGCGGGCGCATTCTACGAGGCTGCAAGCCACTGGCAAGTGTATGTGTGTTGTGTTGAACTCAATGGCAACAGGACTGAATGCTGGACACTAACTGAGGGCGCTTCCCATCTTGCAGAGCTGGAGGCTGAGGAGTGGTACAAAACTCTGTCCATCGAGTGCCTGGGGGCACGGCTCAACGACATCAGCCTGGGAGAGCCAGATCTGCTGGCACCTGGAGTGCAGTGTGAGCAGACAGGTAAGGGGGCAGGCTGTCCTAAATTTGCTATGGTGGTGGGGTGGCCGGGGAATGAGGGTGGTGGAAGGACTGACTGGAGAAACAAATGGCCTGTTATTATTTATTGATCTTATTAGCCGTTCTTTTTCTCTCTCTCTCTCTCTCTTTTTTTTTACCAAAATAACTTGAAGCAATAAAGACATAACTCATACTTTGAAACCAGCCTAAAATGAAACAGAGGAAGATCTAAAACTCATCCACATTTTTTTAAAGGCAGGACTGAAAAATCTCACCTGCCGTAGGAGGCCCCAGATAGCCAAAAGCCTGGGGGAAAGTCTGGGGGGAAAGAAATGTATTTACCTGGTGCCTAAAGCTATGCAATGGTGCCACCAGGTGAGTCCCTCTTGGGAGAGCATTCCACAAGCAGGGAGCCAGGCGTGGCAGTGCAGAGGGCAGCTCCTTGAGATGGGCATTGCAGGCACTGCTGCCCAGGGCAAGAGCAGAGATACCTGGAGGAAGCCCTGGACACTGAGCCAGGGCATGGGCATGCAGCGAACAGCATCTCTGTCGAAATGTGGGACAGAGGCAGTGTTGGGGTTTAAGCTGCAGATTGTGGCCAGGGAGTACATGGCGAGGCTACAGTTAGGCTTAGGAGGCAGCTAATTGGAGCCACAAACATCAAGCCCAAGAGGTGGCAGACTGGTGAGTTTTGCTGTTGCTCAAGCAAAATATTGGGAAGGAGACAGCTTGGAGGGTGCCAAAGGGGTGGTGTGAAGCAGAGAAAGTGCCAGCAAGCCTGGCTCAGTAGCGCCCCTTTCTCCCCCACAGATCGCTTCAACGTCTTCCTCCTGCCCTGCCCCAACCTGGACATCTATGGCGAGTGCAAGTTGCAGATCACACACGAGAACATTTACCTCTGGGACATGCACAACCCTCGCGTCAAGCTCGTCTCCTGGCCCCTGTGCTCGCTGCGACGCTACGGGCGAGATGCCACGCGGTTCACCTTTGAGGCTGGCCGGTATGCATGCAGGGACGTGTGACCCAGAGGGCTTGTAGCGCCGTGCTGGTTGTAGGAGTGTGTGTGTGTTCTGAAACTTGGGAATAATTTAAAGTATCAGTCCAGCTCTGCACAGTGGCCATAACCACTGAGAATTGGCACTGTGAAGCACATCACATTAGATGACCTAGGGCCATCCACAGTATTTCAGCTTAACCTACCTATAAGATCTTGAGATTTTTGTGAAAGAGGCGGGATTTCTTATTTATTTGTTTCTTTTCAAGGTTTGTACCCCATGCTTTAGCAAAAAGAGGCTCCCAGAATTGCTTGCAGATCAACAAAATGGAAGGCTTTTGCAATCTGAAAGGCAGGATACAAAAGGAAAGAGGGCTGGGGAGGGAGAAAGGGAAAAGAAAATCCAGGCACCACTCCTTACAAAGTTCTTATATTGACCTGCTGAGACTGAAACCAGTCAGAAATGGATATAAGGTGGTAGCAGTCATAAAAATGAGGCAGACAGTGGATTGTTACCACATGCAGTTCTCTGGAGCTGCTAAGGGCATGCTTATTTCAGTTAGTGTTGTTGCTGGGCTTTGCATGAGTGATGAGACAGATGAGAGATGCAGTCCAAAACATCTGGATTGGGGAAGGCTGCTTTGGGGCCTAAGAAAAACCCAAAGAGCAGTTCTCTCTCTCCCTTCAACTTGCCTCCACCCACTAGGCCACAGCTGCTGGAAAGGGAAGGGAACTGGCCACAGGGAAGACTGGAGGGCACTGAGGGGCTGGTTGGGCAGCATTCAGAGTGGGTCAGGTCTTCCCATGATTTCAGCTTTCCCCAAGGATTTTCTGAGAGGGAAATCCCCAAAACACTGAATCTATTCCAAAGCCATTTTCCAAGCTGATGTTTTCCACATGGATATTTTACTGGTACATAATCAAGATCTCCATAAAGCCTCGGGAGAGGCTGGCAGGACTTACTGTACTAAAAGGAAAGCAGGAAAAAAAGGAAGAAGTCAAGTCTGTGTGGATTCCCACCCACCCACCCAAGTGCATAGTGGAGGCTGGTCCATTTGGATGAATGGGGCATTGCCTCAGCAACCTCCATCTCCCGTCAGCCAGTCCCCACCTGCCTGCCTCCTTACCTACACAGAGCTACAATTTCCAGAGTTCCTTGAGAAGAGGGGTTGACCATTAATCCATTCCAAGAACTGTAGCTCTGTGAGGGGAATAGAGGTCCCCTAAAGGATGGACAGATGGACAGCATGTGCACCAGCCCTGTGTCCCTGTGTGTGCCCTGGCTTCTCTAATTGGGATGGGAAAGATCTGAAACACAAGAGAGCTGTTGTCAGTAAGTGCCAGCAATACTGATCTAGACAGGGCCAATGTGTAAAGCAGATTCCTATGTCCCCAAACCCCCATATGGACTTTGCTCTGTGCAGCCAGAGAGGAATCCATATGGATGGATTTTCACATGCAGCGATTGTGGGTGGGTGGGGCAGGGGGAACAGCCCTGCAGTCCCCACTACAGTCATGCAATGAAGCCCAGTAGTTTGCTCATCTCACTCCATGACAGGATTTAAAACCCCTAAAAGCCTTTTCCCAGAAACACTCGGACTTTTCCCTACCTTGTGAACTTTGCAAATTGATTTAGACCATCCCAGTCTGCACCTCTTAGCGACTCCAGCTAATTACCATCTACAAAGGAAAGAAATTTGATCTTTCCCTTTTATCCCAGACCTTCACTGACTCATTATGCCTGGCTTTTATAGAGAGATTAGAGGAACTCTTCCAACAAGCCCCGTCCCACCCTGCTCTGAGGCTGTGGAACAGCCTGTTCTGACAATAAAGCTGTTTGTTTCTTTGGCAGGGTAGTGGGGGAGAAGGGGAATAACCCACCCACTATACTATAAGGATGAAAAACTCCCAAGCCAGGCAGAGGTACCATTCACCTCTTTCTTTCCCGGTGTGGGAGGATCTCAGATCTTTGCCATAGAGGGATAATTCACAACCTATTCAAAAGATTTATCCAGGTGCAATACTATTGCATCAGAGTGCCTCCAGACTCTTGGGATTTTGCAGCAGAGGCATAGCGTGGGTGGGGGCTGCAGCCCCGGGCACAATTTTGTGAGGGGGGTGCAAACAGGCTCCCCCACAGCAGGCTCCTTCATTAGAGCCTGGCTCAGAGTGAGAAGGAACTGTGCCTTAGCTGCAGAACTTATTCCTGGCCATAGCTCAGTGGGGAGGAGAGCAGGAGACTAAACAGCAATGCTGCCATCCACCCTCCTCGGCCGTGGTGCGCCTTGTGCCCAGGGCAGTACGGGCACATGCTCCACGACTGCTTTGCAGGAAGGAATCGAGCACATACCAGAACTATAGGTTTGCATGTTTAAAATGGATTAAAGTGTTCCATCACCCTAGCACAACAAATCCACTAAAAAAGCAGGCGGGGGGAACCTAAGAAAATCAAAGCAGCCTGCAGGATCAGGCCAATGGCCCATCTAGTCCAGCATCCTGTTCCCACAGTGGCCAACCAGATGCCTGTGAGAAACCCACAAGCAGGATTTGTGCACAAGAGCCCTCTTCCCTCCTAAGTTTCCAGCAGCTGGTATCAGGCATGCAGCCATTAACAGTGGAGGAAGTCCACCATTGTGGCTAGTAGCCACTGATAGCCTTTTCTGCCATGAATTTGTCCAATTCTCTTTTAAAGCCACCCAAATTGGTGGCCATTACTGCCTCCTGCAGGAGTGAGTTCCATAGTTTAACACTGTGCTGCATGAAGACGTAGTTTGTTTTACCTGCTGCAGATTTGAATGTCCTCGAATTCTAGTGTTATGAGAGAGGAAGGAAAACTTTTCTCTACTCACTTTCTCCATGCCATGCATAATTTTATAAACTTCTGTCTGGTCAAAAACAGTCTTTGCACTGTTTGGAAAGTGATGGGGAAGTGCATTGAATAGTGTGGGGAGAATGGATGACTACTGGAAAGGCGTGTAAAAACCCCACAAGCAAATCAGAATGAATATTCATTTTCATATAACCTCGCCGCAAACAAATCAGAAGGAAAGTTCAAAAAAGGTTCGATATAATCTAATCTCTAAATAAGCTTTGTGCAAGCAAATCGGGATGAGTGCTCAATAAAGAGGTTGTCTGGAGAGGCCTTCAGACTCCCTGGGCACCTTTGGGCAAATGCTAGGCTGCAGTTCTTTGCACATACAGCTCAGTGGAACTGTTTGCCTCAGAGCAAGCCATACTCTGTGCCGATGTCAATGCTAATCATGCTTAGCCCAAGCCACACAATTTGCAAATCTGCTTCTAATCATATTTGCAAACGGTTGTTTGATGCTGATCATGGTTAGGGAAGATGCTGGGGCAGATGTAGTGCTAACTATAGTTAGCTCCAAAACAGAAGAGGAGCAATGCTTTCACAAGAGGGGGCAGGGTCAAAGGAGCAAAGTGAGCCTTCAAGATGCTCCCAGTCTCCCAGCCTTGGTGGAAACTGCACCAGGCTCAAAAAAGGGTGGACTCTACTATCACCAGTCTATATAAACAACCCCAAGTCAACTTCATAAAATAATTTCAGCTGTCCTTGGGTCTTCAAATAGCCTGTGGCCCATTTTGCATGAAACACTCAGCCAAGCCATGGTTTAGTATGGATGAGCAAAGGTGTGGACTTCTACAAAGCAGATTGTAGCCAGATTGTTGGTTCCTCCCCGGCCATTTTTGCTGCTGCTGCATTGCACCATACCATTGTTGGATTAGCCTGTCTAAGTTCAAGGTTGTGTTGTCTGAACACACACTTGTGGTTTAGCTCTCTCTGGCCAAACTATAAGCTGTAACCAAAGTTTGCTGTGTGGTTTACAGCTCGTTTGTCGGGGAGAACTGGACCTGAGCCCAGATTCAGACAATATGCTAAGCAAAACCATGGTTTAGCTTAGTTTAGCTTGGCAGCAGAATGACCAAGGAGGAGCTGAGTAGGTGCAATTTCCTATCTGAGAGCCTGCCCGTTTGTGCAATCTATCGTCTGGCTTCTAAGTCCGAGTTCTAAAAAGTAACAACAAATGAATTGTTTTAGTTACAGTTTCAGAAAGCACTGAGCAGTGTTTGCTATAGGATTGTGTTTGGATTACAGTGGATGTAGGGTGGCCTTGTGTCCTAATTTAAAGGACAGTCCTCTGTTTAGAAACATCCTCTACTTGCATGACTACCTGGTCCAATTCCAGTTTTATGATGAGAGAACCCGAGAGACCAGTAAGCCCCTGGTCTGCAGACTAAGCAGATCACCAGGTCACTGCTGCTGCTGCTTGCGTGAGTGTTGGGAAGACCGCTCCCTCTCCTGCCAACTCCATCCGGCCTAGGGGGCGGGGCCTGCACTCACACCCACAGCATAAGAGGCCTGAGAGAGGCCTCCGGGACACGGCTGCTGCTGCTGCTGCTTGCGTGAGTGTTGGGAGGACCGCTCCCTCTCCTGCCAACTCCATCCGGCCTAGGGGGCGGGGCCTGCACTCGCACCCACAGCATAAGAGGCCTGAGCAGCTACCGGCAGCAATGGACAAAATGGTTTTAAATGTTTTAATCGCTTTTAATTTGCAGCACTTTAAATGGTGGTTGTTGGTTTTTATAATATTATATTATTTCATTATTTTATTTTTGCTTGGGGTGGGATAAGCACTGAGTCAGCACTATTGTTCCTTGCTTTGTTTTGTTTTGTTTTGTTCTGTTTTGTTTTATTATTATTATTATTATTATTATTATTATTATTATTATTATTCTGTTAAATTATTATATAGTTTGTATTTTGCCTTTTAAGGGGAAGGGTCATGGCTGCCTGGGAGTGGGCCTCAGCCAATAGATTGGGTGGGGCAGGTTCCACAGGGGGAGATGTATTGGGACACCCGATCTCAGTGATCACAGGCAGGAGGAGGAGTTATGCTAAGACCAGACCATGTCATTACCGAGGAGGCAGGTTTAGTCGTTGTTTGAGGACTATCCCTGCCTCCAGGTCTGGTCCTGACCGGAAGGATACAGTAATCAGCAAGGGAAACCCACATGACCTGAGAGTGTTGCTGTGCAATGCCAGGTCAATGATGAATAAAACCACTGCCATCCACGACCTGATTGTGGATGGAGGATTTGACCTGGCATGTGTGACAGAGGCCTGGTTGGATGAGGCAGATGGGCCTGTCCTTGCCGCCGCTTGCCCACCAGGTTTCTCTTACGCACAGCAACCCAGGTCATGTGGGCGGGGAGGGGGGGTTGCAGTGATTTTTTAGGAAGTCATTAGTCTGCACCAGGCGTCCTATTGGGAAGACCCAGTTTTCTGAGTGCATGTTCTGGAAGTTGGGCAATAGGGGCAGTACAGGATTCCTACTGGTGTACCGACCTCCCCGCTGCACCAAGGATTCCCTGCCCGAGCTGCTTCAGGTCGTGGCGGATATGCTCCTGGAGACACCTAGCTTGGTTGTCCTGGGGGATTTTAACATCCATGCCGACACGACCTTACAAGGGGCCGCTCGGGACTTCGTGGAAAGCATGGCCTCCATGGGGCTGTCCCTGAATAAGTCTGGCCCAACTCATAGCCACGGACATGCCTTAGACTTGGTGTTTACCTCTACGGATGTTGGTGATCTGACATTAACTAAAAGTGAAACAAAAGAAGTGCCATGGTCAGATCACTTCCTGGTGCAACTGGACTTCTCCGCAACCCTTCCCCTCCGCAGGGAGGTGGGACCGATTCGGATGGTCCGCCCCCGCCACTTAATGGATCCAATTGGTTTCCAGAGAGTGGTAGGGGATGCTTTATCCCAAGTTGATGGCCTTTCAGCTGATTCCCTGGTGGCACGCTGGAATGCGGAGTTAACCAGGGCTATTGACTGTCTGGCTCCGAAGCGCCCTCTCCGATTGCATGGAGCCCGGACAGCCCCATGGTTTTCCCCGGAGCTGAGGGTGATGAAACAATCGTTGAGACAGCTAGAGCGCCGGTGGCGGAAAACTCATTCTGAATCAGACCGGACACGGGTTAGAGCTCAATGTCGAGCCTACCAAGTGGCAATGGCGACGGCGAAGAGGGCCTTCTTCACCGCCTCCATTGCATCTGCAGAAAACAGCAGCAGGAGACTTTTTCAGGTGGTTCGCAGTTTATCGGAACCACCTGTACCACCGGGGCCTGGTAGGGGCCCCAAGATCTCCTGCAATGCTTTTGCAAAGTTTTTTGCAGTTAAAATCGCTCAGATTCAGAAGGAGGTAGACTCCACAGTGGGAGCAGGGCCAGGGCGGGAGAGTGCTAGAGTTCTGTCTGGTCCTGTTATATGGGATCAATTCCAATCTGTTACCTCCGAGGATGTGGACAGGCTGCTTGGACGAGTGAAACCGACCACCTGTCTCCTTGATCCTTGCCCATCCTGGCTGATAAAAGCGAGCCGGGAAGGGCTGGGCGATGGGCTTTGCGGGGTGGTGAATGCTTCCCTCTGTGAGGGAGCCTCCCCAGACCCGCTGAAAGAGGCGGTCATTAAACCGCTTCTCAAAAAAACATCTTTAGACCCGGCCAATTTGGCCAACTATCGCCCAGTCTCAAATCTGCCATTCTTGGGCAAGGTGATTGAGCGGGTGGTTGCTGAACAACTCCAAGCACGCCTGGAGGAAATGGACCATTTGGATCCCTTCCAATCGGGATTCAGGCCTCACCATGGGATTGAAACTGCCTTGGTCGCGCTGGTTGATGATCTCCGGCGGGCTAGGGACAAAGGTGAGAGCTGTTTCCTAGTTCTGCTGGATCTCTCAGCAGCCTTTGACACCATCGACCATAACATCCTTCTGGACCGTCTAGAGGGGCTGGGAGCTGGGGGCACTGTTATACAGTGGTTTCGCTCCTTCCTCCTGGGCCGTGTTCAGAAAGTGGTGGTGGGGGATGAGTGTTCAGACCCTTGGGCCCTCACTTGTGGGGTACCTCAGGGTTCCGTCCTCTCCCCCATGCTTTTTAACATCTATATGAAGCCGCTGGGAGAGATCATCAGGGGGTTTGGACTGGGTGTTCATTAGTATGCAGATGACACCCAGCTCTACCTCTCCTTTAAATCAGAACCAGTGAAGGCGGTGAAGGTCCTGTGTGAGTGCCTGGAGGCGGTTGGAGGTTGGATGGCGGCTAACAGATTGAGGTTGAATCCTGACAAGACAGAAGTACTGTTTTTGGGGGACAGGAGGCGGGCAGGTGTGGAGGATTCCCTGGTCCTGAATGGGGTAACTGTGCCCCTGAAAGACCAGGTGCGCAGCCTGGGAGTCATTTTGGACTCACAGCTGTCCATGGAGGCGCAGGTTAACTCTGTGTCCAGGGCAGCTGTCTACCAGCTCCACCTGGTACGCAGGCTAAGACCCTACCTCCCCGCGGACTGTCTCGCCAGAGTGGTGCATGCTCTGGTTATCTCACGCTTGGACTACTGCAACGCGCTCTACGTGGGGCTAACTTTGAAGGTGACCCGGAAACTGCAATTAATCCAGAATGCGGCAGCTAGACTGGTGACTGGGAGTGGCCGCCGGGACCACATAACACCGGTTCTGAGAGATCTGCACTGGCTCCCAGTACGTTTCCGAGCACGATTCAAAGTGTTGGTGATGACCTTTAAAGCCCTAAACGGCCTCGGTCCTGTATACCTGAAGGAGCATCTCCACCCCCATCGTTCAGCCCAGACACTGAGATCCAGCGCCGAGGGCCTTCTGGCGGTTCCCTCATTGCGAGAAGTGAGGCTACAGGGAACCAGACAGAGGGCCTTCTCGGTAGTGGCGCCCGCCCTGTGGAACGCCCTCCCATCAGATGTCAAAGAGATAAAGAATTACCTGACATTCAGAAGACATCTTAAGGCAGCCCTGTTCAGGGAAGTTTTTAATATGTAATGCTGTACTGTTTTTAACACTGATTGGGAGCCGCCCAGAGTGGCTGGGGAAACTCAGCCAGATGGGCGGGGTATAAATAATAAATTATTATTATTATTATTATTATTATTATTATTATTATTATTATACTGTCTTCCACAGTAGGGTGAGATGAAATATATTTCTGCTTAATTCTACCTTTGCATGTAAAAGTTAGTATGTGCCATTCCTGTGGCCTCTTTTCTGGGGGTGCGTTAGTGGGCACCTTCATTGCAGCCTGTGTGTGTTACACAGGGTCACAACTCCATGCTCCACACACTTGTCATATGGGTAAAGAATGGATTGTAGTCCTGTCAGAGTTGATGAGCTGGTGAAAGCAGGCAGGCGTGGACCAGTTGCTTGGGCTCAGAAGGCACTTGGTAGGAAGGACCTTTTGGTTGCAGGCACCGAACTTCAGCAGAGCACAGGAGAGCTCTGGCAAACTACCACAGTCTCACAAGCCCTTAAAGCGCATCCCTTTGGCTCCTTCCATACTTGTAATCTTTCCATTTCGCCTGGTCATTACAAGAACTCTGTAACTAAGAAATAGTTCCTAAGTGTTTTTCCTCCTCCCTCCCAATCCTCCTTCCTTTTGTGCCATGTCTTTTTGATTGCAAGCCTGAAAATAGAGCCTCTCTTAGCACTGGCATTTGTAAGCAGCTCCGCAATCCTTTTCCATCTGAAGAGTGGGATTAAAAAAACCTGTAAGCAAACACAAAAACAAAACAAAAAGCAAAATGTATTTGTGAAGCTCTTGTACTGGATTTTTAAGTGGGGCAGAGAGAAAGGGATGTAAGCATACATGTTTGTGAAGTCCATGCAGGAGTGAGGTGTGAACGGTGCAAGTGTGAGTTTGGGAGACAGGACAACTACAGTATGAACAGCACCGATGGGGTGGAAGCAGCCGGTATGAGGTTTGTGCACCCCTTCACTGGGGTCCCGCTTTTGACCTCTTGCTCTCTGTCGCCGCCCTTTTGCTTAGCAGGATGTGTGACGCCGGCGAAGGCCTGTATACCTTTCAGACCCAGGAGGGTGAGCAGATCTACCAGAGGGTGCACAGCGCCACCTTAGCCATTGCTGAACAGCACAAGCGCGTCCTTCTGGAGATGGAGAAGAATGTGAGGGTGAGCTCATGGCTGGAGGGGAGGTGGATGTGGGATGTAGGGGGCTTTCATTGCCTCTAGCCATCCCTTGGCACTGGGGATATGGAAGTGGGTGTCTCCAAAACAGCTGGTGCTTTGCAAGAACAGACCTGTACACATTCAGCATGCTGCAGCACAGAGGCAAGTGTGAAAGGGAGGTTGGTTGGTTGGATTATTTTATTTTGGAGCATTTGTGCTTGCCCCTCAGCCACAAAGGCTCCCAGAGCAGTTTCTGTGCAATCCCTACCTGTGTGCTTAACAAGCTAAAAGAATGAAGGGAAAGGAACAGGAAGAGGAAAATCCAAATCAGAACTCAGGCACCAATTTCTAAACAGTTCCAGGAACTGGATGAAAGCTGATGGAACAAGCCACCTTCTTCCCATCTCTCCCCACTGAGGCAGCTTGGTGGAATGGCTGCCCCCTGGTGACCGTTGAAGGGAGAGGAGGCCTGGTGGGGCTAGTGGCTAGCCTGTCACAGCAGAGCTGACAGAGTGAGCTCTGCTTCCCAGCTCTCCGCTGCAGGAATGGTTGCCCCCAGGCGGCAGTTGAGGGGATGCCTGGAGAGATTCTTTGACTCTTGTGACACCTTTAAAACCTCAGCCCAAACACTTAAGTTCAGTTAGTCCACATTCACCACATGCATTAAAGCAGTATCCTGCCTCTCTAAACAGCTGCAGTTTGTTGAGGGTGCTGAGAATTGTTAAAAAAAGGTAAAGGTACCCCTGCCCGTACGGGCCAGTCTTGACAGACTCTGGGGTTGTGCGCCCATCTCACTTAAGAGGCCAGGGGCCAGCGCTGTCCGGAGACACTTCCGGGTCACGTGGCCAGCGTGACATCGCTGCTCTGGCGAGCCAGAGCCGCACACGGAAACGCCGTTTACCTTCCCGCAGGTAAATTGAGAATTGTTAGGAGTAAATTGAGAATTGTTAGGAGACCCTTATTCCCCTCTCAGAGCTACAATTCCCAGACAGTTCCTTTGAACAGGGATTGATTGTTAAACTACTCTGAGAATTATAGCTCTGGGAGGGGATCAAGGATGTTCTAGCAACTCTCTTCCCTTTTTACAAACTACAGCTCTCAGAATTCTTGTGGGAGGAGCCATGGCAGTTTAAAGCTGTCCCGTAGTGCCTTAAATGTACGGTGACTTTGCCAGCCTGGTCCAGCCCTCCAGATGTAAAAGGTAAAGGGACCCCTGGACTACAAATCCCATGAGTTGGTGCAAATTGCAGTCCAAAACAACTGGAGGGGCCAGCTTGGTAAGACTGTGCCCCCACCCCTGGGGTCTCATGAGGCTTTGAGAGGGGCAGCACCTTTCCATTTTGCCTCAGGCAGCGAAACGGGATGGGCTGTCCCTGCACAAAACATATGAAAGATAATTGGGTTCTGGACCACCTTCCAGACTCCAGTAATTTGTTCCAGCTTCCACCCCCTGCCAATGTTGGCTGTATTATTATCTCAACTCTTCCCAGACTGCAGCATTCCTTACCTGCCATTCTTTCTCTCCCCTGTGCACAACTCTGATTCCTAAAATCTACACTCCCCCTCCTCTTTTCCAGCTGTTGAACAAGGGCACAGAGCATTACTCCTACCCCTGCACACCAACCACCATGTTGCCACGCAGCGCCTACTGGCACCACATCACCGGCTCGCAGAACATTGCCGAATCCTCAAACTACAGTGGTGAGTTTCTGCTCTATAGTGGGGGGGGGCGAATCTAGGCTTCCCACAGAATTCAGTTGTCCTGTTGTCTCCCACCCACACCCCCAAAATCTGTAGGCACTTGTGTGTTTCTGGAAAGTGTAGGCTTTCGGGTGGGGGTGCAGGGAGTCAGCTGTTTCTCCTTATCTCTCCCCCACCCATCCCCAAAAGAAAATCTCCCAAAATCCAGCTCCTGCATTGGCTCCAACAAGGAGCCAGTGTGGTGCAGTGGTTAAGAGCGGTAGTCTTGTAATCTGGGGAACCAGGTTCGCGTCTCCACTCCTCCACATGCAGCTGTTGGGTGACCTTGGGCCAGTCACACTTCTTTGAAGTCTCTCAGCCCCACTCACCTCACAGAGTGTTTGTTGTGGGGGAGGAAGGGAAAGGAGAATGTTAGCCGCTTTGAGACTCCTTAAAGGGAGTGAAAGGCGGGATATCAAATCCAAACTCTTCTTCTTCTTCTTCACCTCGTTGCATTATGTCTCTGTTCTGTGACCCTAAAGATTCGCAGGGTGTGCTAACAGAGCTGCAGCTGGTGTTCAGGGTTTGCGATTCAAATTTGGTACAGTGGCTCCTGTGTGTGTGTGTGTGTGTGTGTGTGTAGATTAAAATGGATTTGCAGGCCAGATCCAGCCTTTCGGCTGCCAACTGGTGATCCCTGGATTAAAGCTGCCCCTTTTTAAAAAGTTAAGATCTCGCTTTCTCGAGATCTTACAAAATCGCTGGTGGTTGGAGTTTCACTTTTTTGAAAAGGGCTCTACATGTGTCATGTTGAATCAGAGCTTGCTTCCCTTGCTTTCAAGGAACTTAACTTCTTTCCTCCAGGGCTCTTCATCATGCAAAACAGCACAATAATTTTGCTTCTGGTGGTGATCTGGAGTAGATCCTGAAATCTGTAATGCTGAGCTTAGATCTTTTTGTAAATAGGTTTTCACTGAAAGGCAGCTTTGCTTTAATCATCCTGCACCTTTTAAAACTTTAAAGGTATTAACTGGTGCCATTTTTAAAATTAGCTCTGATTAACATTTTTAATGTTATTTGGGTTCTTTTATGCTAATCACTCTGGGCTCCGTTTCGGTGGAAGGGCAGGATATGAAGCTAAGAAAGCAGAGAGGTAAAATAAGGCTGCAATCTTGGTTGACCTGTGGGCTTCCAGATGTTCCTAGCATACAACACACATCATCCATAACTATTGGCCATGGTCGCTTTGGGGGCTGATGAGAGTCCAGTAACCCCCAAAAGGACACAGGCTGGCTACCCCAGCCACACAGGTGTACCTGCGAATAAGTCCTGCCAGACTGTGAGTGGCTCACCTCAGTGGAGACGTATAGGATTGCACACTAAGCCATGTTTCTTACTTAAGTCATTTATAGTCTGCTTAGTATCTTAAGTCATTTATAGTCTGCTTAGTATCCAAGTATAAGTATGCAACGGACACAATTTAAACAATTTAAGAAAAAAAGATAATTGAAGAGCATAGATAAATAATACAGCATAGTATCCATTCATTGATTCATTTCATTTGTCGTTCTGAGTTGCTCAAGGTTGGCATACATGGTTCTCTGCCTCCTCATTTAATCTCCCAACAAGAACCCTGCGAGATAGGTCAGGCTGAGGGAAGATGGTGGCTGGCTCAAGGTCACCCAGTGACTTTCATGGCCAAATGAGATTTTTCTGGATTTAGGATGCCTCTACATATCAGAAAGCTGACAGGGCAACCCTCATTTAATGTCATGTTTTGATGCTGCTCTGCCGTCAGTTACGTTAGATATTGTATTGGCATCTTAAAACACCATGGCCACAATCCAAAGGAGGTTAAGCACTTTTAAGCCCTATTGATTTGCACAGGGGGCCTTGAGCTCATCTCTAAATCTCTCTCTCTCTCTCTCTTGAAATCAATGGGACTGAAAAAAAGTGCTTAAACTTTGGCAAGATTGTGCCCAGTGGATTTGTGTCTTTATTTGGGATGTTTCTGTGCCGTCCTTCAGCCAAAATGGTCTCTATCTTGTGGGTCGATTCATCTATGACATAGTGCTTCTCTAGCCCACAATTCCCTGGACAGTTTTACAAATGTACACCATAATTCTTTTAGAATATTAGAATACACCAACAAAAAGGAATCAAAGATGGCCTGTGTTTAAACCAGGCTTTGCATCAGCCCCAGCTAGCATGGCTGAAACAGTCGGAGGGCACCAGGCTGACTAAGGCTGGTTAAAATGACAATATAATGAGTAATCATAAAAATTGAAAGTTATGCAGTGCATACAGAAGCATTCTGAATGCCTCAGATCCACTGAAATGAATGAACCTAAGTTAAGTCACCCCTGCTAATTTGACTGGGTCTCCTCTGAATAGGACTAACATTATCTACATCTCAGATACTTTTGCAATGAGCCTGTAAGATAAGCCAATATTCATGGCAGAGCTGAGATTCAAGCCAGAGGCTTCCGGGGTCACAGCTTACGCTATGTCAAATAGCCTGACCTGTCAGTCAAATTGAAACCCCTGTGTCAGAACATACATGGGTTTGTTGATCAGATTCACTTCCATCATCATTTGCTGTACAAATCTAGGGCACAACTTGCACTTGGAATGCTTTGTGCGGTTCTGGTAGCCTCATCTGAAAGAGGATGTTGCAGAGTTTTAGAAAATGAACAGACAGAGAAGGGCAACTAACATTATGAAGGGAATGGAGCAACTCATCTATGAGGAAAGTTTACAATATTTGGGGCTTTCTTTTAGTAAAGGCAAAAGATGAGTAGCGAAGGGAGCATGATAGAAGTGTGTGAAAAAGTGGACAAAGGGAAACTGAATGTTGAAAGAACTTCTTCACATAGCTCATAGCTAACCTATGGAACTCACTCCCACAGGAGGCAGTGATGGCCACCAACTTAGATGGCTTTAAAGGAGCACTGGGCACATTCAAGGCTATTGATGGTACTAGTTGTGATAGCTATGCTCTGCCTCCAGTCAGAGGCAGCGATGCTTCTGCATCCCAGTTGCTGCAAGCCACAGGAGAGGAAAGTGCTCCTGTCTTTGAATCCTGCCTGCTGGCTTCACACAGATCAGCCGCTGTGAGGACAGGATGCTGGACTAGATGGGCTGTGGGCCTGATCCAGCAGGCTCTTCTTACGTTCTTCTTCTTAACACCAATGCATTTCTCCAAACAGAGACGAGGTCTGCTCTCTGCCCACAGGTGACTCGTACTCGGGGCCCCAGGCCAGCTCAGAGACTGACCTCTTGAACCGTTTCATCTTGTTGAAGCCAAATGCTCCCAAAAGCGGGAAGAACGACAGCAAAGACTCCAGCTCGGCTTCACAGTGATGCAGCCCTGGATGGAGGGAGAGACCCGGGCAGAGGGCCAGCTCAGCCCACAAGTGCTGTTGCTCAGCACTGAAGATTTTGTGGTCCAGTGCCTGCTCCCGCCTTTCCGGAAAGGGTTTGGGGACAGCTTTTCAGCTACGGGGGGAGATTCCGACGTTTGCACAGAGGCTGCCCCCATGGAGGATGTTCATAGCAGAGGATCTGAGACCTGTCAGCCTGGAAGGAACTTCAGCCAAGCAGGCAAACTCCTACCAGGCCTGGGATGGAAGGAAGAGCCTGGATGTGAGGGGGAGGACTAGCTATATATTGTTAAAACTATTTTAAATATATAATATTGCTTGTGCATATTCTATATATCAAGAGATTCCCCCACCCCCCACAGGAATGCACATTTCTTAGCCATTCTGGTGAGATTTTTAAACGGACGGCCAGGTGGGTTGCCCTTTCCCTCTCTTCCGTTGGGACCGTGGCTACGTGTCCAAAGGGGAGAACTTTCAGGCGGACGGAAAAAAGTCTTCCCGAATGGTAGCCAAAGCACCAGGTTGTGCAGCAGAGAAAAAAAGCCACATGGTCTCCTTGCGGCAGGTGGGGCTTGTTGCTGCTGACCCAGGACTTTCTGCAGAACAGCCTGGCAAAACCTTCTCTCGCTGGACTTCGGGAGGTCAGAAAACAACCCTTCCGTGCCACAGCAGTCCTTTTGCTGGCGACAGAAGTGTTTGTCCCTGAAAAAATAATGATTTCATAGAATTGTGGAGTTTGAAGGGGACCACCCCCGAGGGTCATCTAGTCCAACCCCCTATGATCTTTGGGAAGATTTGCAGATCTAAGAAAACAGAGCTTAGTTTCCACTTCTTTGAAAGGCTGACCACACACAGTTGACCTTTGTGGCAACGTCTCATGAGAAGGAGCTGCCACTTTCCTTTCCAGGTTGTGACTTCTGCACAAGCGTCCTTTCGAGGGAGGCACAGGTGTGCTCTCTCTCTCTCTATCTCAGTGTGGGCTGCTTGCTTGGAGCAGGCAAGGCCCGGAAGGTCTGCACTGGGCAGGCAGTGATGGTGTTTCACTCAGTCTGTGCACACGTCGGCTGTTCCTTATGGATATTTATTGACAGCTCATTGCCTGCAAGGGGTGGGCTCACCATCCTTTTCTAACGTGGGTGCTAGAATATAGAACTATACGCACAAGCCTCCCCCAGACAAGGGCAGTTCCCAATGGATGTTTGCGGGTGGTGGGGCTGAAATAATTTGGGGCTGCCTTGTTTACCATTGGCTTGTCTTTGCTACATTCCACTAGGAAAGCTTCTCTCGCCCTTAGTTCCACCCCCAGTGATCTGCCCCAGTCGTCACCAACCCAGTGCCCTCCGGATGATTTGGACTACCAACCTCCATCAGGCTGTGCTAACTGGGCCTGATGGAAGTTGCAGTGAAGGCTGGCCTGCCCACAAAGCAAAGTTAAGCTTTCTGGTAGGTTTTACATCCTAAAGGGCCCCACCCTCCACACAACCTGTCCCCCACCAAGTGTTCTCTACAAAATGGAAATCAGTTCAAATCTTCACTTGACTGGCTGCAGACAATCAAATGGTCGTCAAGGCCTTTGCTTTCCCAAGGCTCCCCTCACCCACCCGCTGGGGGAAGCAGCTCCTTTCTCTGTCCTGGAAACAGCAGCAGTAGCATTGAAGGTGGGCAGCCATGGGGTTGCCAACTTTTCGACTAGCCCTTGCTGTTCTGCCCTGGATAGCAACTTGATCTGCAGGCCTTAGCTCGTGATGGTGCTTCCATCAAGGCTTCTCTAGAGCAGGCTGCTGACAGGAGCACACCAGGTCAGTTGGCAACCCAGTTTCCCGTCCTGCAATCCTGCCGTTCAAAAGGCCCAATGCCAACCTCTGGAACAGAGTTTATTCTTTACCTCCCCTCCTCTTTTGTCCCTAGTATTTCCCAGCTACCCCCAACCCCTCAAAAAAACCACCTTCCCGCCCTGGCCCAGTTAGAAATTTTAAGTGGAATTAGTGAAACACTTTCACAGAGTGGCTGGTTTTATTCCTATGCTGAAATTTTTTAAAGAAGCAATTGATTTTCTAGTTTTACTATTTATTGAATAACTTTGAGAAGGGCTATCTTCTTTTTATTGTAGTACAAACCTTGGTATTGTGTTGTTTTGTGTTGTTGTTGGGTTCCCCTCCCCCCCCGACCCGCCACCCTGTTTAAATAGCACTGGAGTTAACATCTTACAATCTTGTGCTCTGCGTGTGTAAATAACTGTATTTTTGGATCTTGTCTGTACCTGAAAGCGGGAGAGATCTCCCAGGACACCTGTGAATTGGACCAGCAAATGTCCAAGCAGCCTTGTTTCAACAGCACTCCCAATTCAAATATATTTTAAGTACCAGTAGGGTGGGGAAGTTGGATGAGAGACCCACAAAACTTGGGATCACTGGAAATATTCGGCCGTAGTATTGATATGCCCTGGAAGCCTTCTAACCGAGAGCTCAGTTTTGTTGGTAAAAGCTATTCCCAGTGACTGGCCTATTACATAGGAAACTGCCTTTTACTGAGTTCATCTAGCTCAGAATTGTCAACACTGGCTGGCAGCAGCACTCTAAGCTTTCAGGTGGGAGACATTCCAAGCCTATCAGGTACTTCTGGACTAAAACTCTTTGGTCAAGTTGGCTGAGGCTGATGGGAGAAAGAATAACAGCAGGAGGCTCCCAGGCTGTAGCTTTTTTCTAAGCATAGTTCTCCTTGAGATTTGCTAGATTCCTAACCTCAGCACAGTTTGGGGTCCTTTCTCTTATGAAAATGCATTTTCATTTGATTCCAGTGGTTTGGGTCCTCCTCTCTGGAGCAGCAGAAAACAAGCTTGTTCTGTCTTCCATGGGACAGCCATTTAGATATTCTGAACCCCAATCCAGAGCCTCTCACTCACCTCCTTGCTTTTATCTGTCTCCTGCTCTCTTTTATGTCTGCTCACTTCTTCCAAACCTGTTTCCAAAATAGCATCCCTCTCTTCATGCTGGGAAAGTGCTTTGCAAAAACACATTGCCAGCATTGAGAATGTGTTCCATGTGTGCAGAGGAACTACTGAGTTCAGAGGTGGGGGACCTTTTTTCTCTTTTTTTACCCCAAGGGCCACATTCTGTTCTGGGCAACCATCCCGAGGGCCAGATGCCAGCATTGGGCAGGACCAGAGGCAAAATAGAGCAACGAATGAAAAAGTTTACCTTAATAAAGAACACTAGTTCCTACACAGTCTGTCTTCCATTCTGATAAATAAAAGACACCATCAATGTTCAAGGGGACATTCCAGCTAGGCAAAAACACTCAGGGTGAGATGCAGAGTCAGTGAGGGAAGTGGGCTGGGGAGAGTCCAGAAGGCCAGGTAGAGAGATGTGATGATCATGGAGCTATACAGAACCCAGATCCTAATTATTAGCAAAATACGCACATCACATGTCTTGCAAGTTGAGGAGATGCATGGGTGCATGTTTATGAATGGGGGGGGGAGAGAAAATGTCTGCCCCCAACCAGCCCACTTTTGCCTCTTGTCCTGCCCACTACCAGTGTGTGTGTGTCCCAATTATTCCCCACAGAAATGAGCCCTTAACCCCAAAAATGTCCCCCACCCATGGCTTAAACTAGCCTTTCCCAAACCTGGAACGCTCCAGACTTTTTGGACTACAACTCCCATCAGCTCCAGCTTTATATGACCACAGTGGCTGATGGGAATTGCAGTCTAAAGCATACAGGGGGCAGCAGCTTGGCAAAGGCAGGCCTGTTTCATTGCTAAAATGTTCGTATCATAGAGGCACCTTGCAGATACTTAGGAAACAGCCCTGTCCTCCTGCCACAGGCCACATTGGCCCTCTACTGGGCAACTCCTTCCCCCATAGAATTTGGGCATGTAAATCTGAAGATCCAACTCTGCTGGCCCCTTTTCCTCTTGGAAAAGCCTTGGGAGGGGCAGCCAAAACAGCCTGGCCTTTCCAGCATGAGGAGTCTGGAGTAGCAGGGAGCCAAGGGGGAAGAGTGACAGAGCCAGGCAGCTCTGTTAATGGACTGTCAGTAGGGGGGCAGGGGGCAGTTATCACATAAATTAGTTAGTATCCTATGGAGGGGGATGTGGCATGAAGGCTGGGACATGCAAATGCTTGGACAGGCTGTGAATGGAGAAGAGGTTGGCTCAGGATTATTTGATGCACAGATTGTGGGGAGGGGGGTGCGGACGTGGGGGTTGCCAAACATGTTTTGGTTGTTTTGTTTTTTAAAATGGAACTGCTTGGTCAATAAACAAACATTACTCCCTATTCCGGTCTCAGATTATTATTATTATTATCATCATACAATTTATACCATATTAACTCAAATGTAATGCACACCTTTTTTGGCCAGATTACGTCGTGAAAATTAGGGTGTGCATTAGATTCGATGGCGCATTGTATTATACAATAGACGATAACAGTTTAGAGAGAATGATACAATGGGGTGTGAATGAGAGGGTGTTGACCCTTTGAAACCATACAGTTGCTTCAGTTTCTCAAGGACAAAAGGATGCCGAGACACTAGCACCTCAGGCCCCCCTTAAATGTCTGGCTAAGACGGATTGACTTGTGTCTCTGTTATGAGCTGGCTATGAAATCACTGTGATGGTTTTGCTTGATGAGCTCCAGGATTGTATTGTTAATTGTCTAGAATTTCCAGCCTTAAAAATGTGACACTCATTAGAGCTGGGAAGGGACACAGAACCAGAAACAGCTTTGGTTTGAATCAGAATGCAGGGAGATAGAAGTTTTTTTAACCAGGCTTGAAGAGGCCTGTGAGCTCTTGGGATTTTATTTTATTGATTAGATGTATATCCCATCCTTCCTCCAAGGAGCTCAAAGTGGCATTGTTCCCTCCACATCCCCATAAAATCCCCCACAACAACCCTGTGAGGTAGGCTAGGCCAAGAAACAGTGACTGGCCAAAGGCCACCCAATGAGCTTCATGACGGAGTAGAAAAAGAAAAGCACTGACTCAAGTAATATTAAGCCTTGAGTCCAACACAACTAGATTAACATAACCGGCAGCTGAATTGCCTCCCTTGATGTTCAAAGTGACTTCAGGCAACATTCTGTGACAGCTCGTTCACTCACACAGGGCATGAAAATGTGTGTGCATGTATCAGTCCTTCCCAAAATAGCAAAACTTGCATTTGTTGTACCATTACTGTGGATCTCAGATGATACTATTTATGCCAAAAGACTGAATGAATCTCAGAATGAAGAAGCTGCAAACTTACACAGAAGGCTGTTTGAATTTTTATTATTATTAATTTACAGACATGTCAGTGTCCAGGAACAGAGAAAATTATACATTTGCAATAGAACTCTGATGGCTATTCAACAGCTGGGCTTTCAAGCTACAGTTGCCATCAGCTTTCATGCAAATAGTCCTGGAAGAGAACTGAAAGCAGTGACAAAACATCAACAGAAGCCTACAGTGATGATGTGATCCTTCCTGAGCAGAAATGTATTGAGAGTTGGAGCAGAACCACTAAATTTGGCACAGTGCTGCCATGTCTCCCAATGATGCAGCAACCTCTGAGTCAGACACATAGATAGCAAATGTGGGGGTGAATGAAAGCAAGACACTTTTGGTTACCAACTTTCATTCACATAATCTTCTAAAAATGGACCCTCCCTAATTATTAGTTTTTGCTGACTGGGTCAAGCATCAGGAGCGGCATCATCACCAGAAAACCAGGTTGTGACATTTACACAGCCCAGGAAAAAAGGTTCTCACGCTAGGCTGACAACCTTTAATGTGTGTTTTAATAGTACTAGAAAAATTGTGGAAACAGTTTAAACTTCTTGCGATGGGATTCCTCCTCTTTTTGGGTCTTGGAACTCCCTCTCCCAACTCTTCCATCTTATCGACGTTGGTTCAGTCCTGTGAGATTCCGTATCTGTTTGGTTCACAAATAATATGTCATTAAATATAAGGCCAATGAGAAAATTACTTGCTGCAAACAGGCCACTGCTCCTTATGACTGCTCCTTATGACTGGGAAAATTAACTCTAGCAAGCTGTGGTTTTCAAATGGTGTTACAGAGAAGGAGTCCCTCAGTGAGAATAAGATCAATAAGGTGAGCAAACTTTTTTGAAAAAAAGCTTGCCCCCACCCCTTCACAATATTTCTCTGAAACATGCACCATGTGTTTCAGGGCATGTTCCCATTCACTTAGGATGGTAAGTGAGGCCCAAATAGGCCTGGTCAGTACTCTGGAGGACATGAACATGTTGCCCCAAAACATACACCAGAACCCTGCATAACACACACAGATAGCTTGGCAGGAAAGTGGACTGGGAAGATAAAAATGTGAAGGCAACAGCTTTCAAGGAAGGGCATCGGGCAGCAACAGATTATAGAGAGAATTCCTACACTTCTTGTGGTTGCTCACTAACTAAGCAATTTTACATTTTATTCTGGATTCGTTTAACAAAATGTATATGCTGCTGGATTTGTAAAAAACCTCTAAGCGGTTTAACAATATATAAAACAAAACACTAAAATTATCCGTAAAAACAGTTATTTAAAATATAATTAAAATCAACTATAGCAAAAAATAAAAAATACATGTCAATATTCTACATGGCTAAACAGGCTTACCTAAACAAACATGTTTTATGCAGGCACTGAAGGGTATAGGGAAGGTGCCTGCCTAATACAAATAGGCAGGGAATTCCAAAGTTTAGGTGCTGCCACACTAAAAAACCAATTTCTTACAAATGCAGCTCAAGTATTATGTGGCCTCTGTAACAGTTCCAGTTCTGCAGATTGAAGCAGCTGAGTAAGCATATATGAGTAAGGCGATCCTGCAAGTAATTTGATCCCAAGCTGGCTTTATATACCTCTGCTGTTTGAAGGATTCTTGAGTAATGAAAAACATTGTGCGCCAACGCATCCATACAGATTAATCTGGGAAATTCTGCAAGTAAGACTACCTTGCGGATCCTTTCTTTTTAATAATAAAAAAGAACATACAAGCAACCATTTCCTTTTGCATTCCTCCACATCCATTATTGCATCAATAATTTCCCGGGGGGGGGGGGGGAGCTGTTTGGTATGCAACAACCTGAGGAAATCCTGTGTCTGGCATTACTTACAGTGACAGCAGCACCCATCAGTCCCTGGACAAGGGCTTCTCCTGTTGCCTGCACCTAGGAAACAAAACACAAGCACTGAAATATTGTGCTTTGTGCTGGTTTTGCATTGGTGGACCAGCCCAATATGGAAAGGCTGTAGCTCAGTGGCAGAGCGTATCTGCTTTGCATGTAGAGTGCGCCATGTTCAGTTTCTGACAGGGCTGAGAAAGAGTCCTGTCTGACTCAGCATAAGGATACTTCCTAAGAGTTATTCTACAGTGATAGAGCTGACAGCAAGTACATGCTATTTGGCCGGCAGTATCTGTAGAAACCTGAAACGGCACTACAGTGACATGCAATCTTAGGATCTCAGCGGGATCCAAAGACCTGCACGTATACAGCAAACACCAGGCACAATTGGAACAAACGCAATTGATTAACATCACAGCAGCAGCTCCAACACTAACAAAAGACTTGCTTAGAAATCTCCAGGAAGATTTTCTAAGCAAATTAGTCCGATTTAATTCAGAGACCAATAAAGTGTATCGCATTGAGTGCCACTTCTTCTCCTTAATGTGAATAATTAACTTACATTCTCCACCAGGGCCTGTATGAGAACGAAGCATTGCAAAGTTATGAGAAGCTGCACAGATGGATTGACTGCAACTATGTGGGTGATAATATAATGGTTCTTTCCAATGCTATCACCACAGCACGTAGGCAGGGCCTAGTATGTGCCACCAGAGCCCTTTTCATAGGTTGCACAGATGGGGGTAGTGCTAGACTTTGCCCGGCAATCTGTGTACCTGTCTGAAACAAGGTTCCAACTTTGTCAGCAAAATGCTGCATGTTTTTAATGCAGGGGTGTAGAATCTTTGGCCATTTCCCCCCAAACTACACCCACATGCCCCCTCACATCTGATATCCTATGCAATGTCAGGTGCAGGTAAGTAGAGAACTGGCTGCCAATGCACATTAAGGAGTCTTAAAATACACTCCTAATTGGCAAGGCAAGGCAGGTTTCAGCCCAGCCAAAGGGGGACCTACAACCTGGCAGCTGCTTAATTACACGTGACCCTCCAAACACTGCAGGTCTACTCTTGTTCTCTTTGCCATCCCTCTGGGTATCACTTTCCCATATATGTCAGGTGTATGTGTGTGGGAGAGAGACAGAGAGAAAGAGACAGTGTGTGCCCGGGGAAAATACCATAAATGGGACAGAGCCAAAATAGAAAGAGCAATGAAAAGAGTGAGGGAGAAAAAGACTGTGACAAACAATTAGTTCCAACCTGTGTTAATGGAGGGGGTGGGAAACAGAAGAAAGCTGAAACAGAGAGAGATGGAGGAGAGAGGGGGAGACCTATTAAATCCTGTGATGCTGCAAATTCCACCCACTTTGGCTCTGGCCCCTAACAAACTAGCCCTGAGGAAATGCACCCTCAGCAGGATAATGGTTCCCTAACCCTGGACTAAGGGATGGGGAACTGGTGGACTGGGCTTGGTCTGCCAGAGCTTCTTCATCTGTGCATCCCAGACTCCAGGGTCTCTCTTCTCACTTTAAGTCTCTCACATTCCCCTTGCTGCAAGGTAGTCACAGCCACAAGGTGAACCAGATAGACAGGACAAGAGCCCTGCAGGCAGGCAGGCAGGCAGGCACACCAACAAAATGAGACACCTGAGAATAATGACTAGACTGGAACATCTTTCCAAAAGGCACTCTAGCTACAGCACTCTGTTGCCATGCCTCTGACCTCACATGCATGCCTACCACTCTCTTTCTCTCCTCCATCTCTCTTGCTCTCACCATGATCAAACTGCAGCCACGAGAAAAAATGAGGGAGATGGAAAGAGAAGGCAGAGAGAGCTGGAGGCAGGCAGATAGGTACACAGGGAATTCTCATAACAGCATGTGGAGATTGAAGCAGTGCCATCTGAGGAGAAGTGTCTGCCTGCCTCCAGCACTCTCATCTTTCTGATGGATTGCGGAGAGGAGAATGAGAGAGAAACTTCAGGTAGGCTTTGGCCCATCCACTTTAGCTGCCACCATGAGTTTATATACAAGAATGGTTGTATCCACCTATGTTTTACTTAGAGCTGAAATTAATGGACTCTAGTTAGTCACTTCCATTAATTTCAATGAGTCTACCCAAACCTGTCATAGGACCTCAGGACTGTGCGCATGTTCTTGTGGAACACCCAGGAAAGATTGAGGATTCTGGAGGCTAGATTGGTGCACTGGGCAGAGAGGAGTGAGCCAACAGCCAACAAAATGGTTGGTTTGGGGCTATCAAAGGCACAGTTCTCTTCCCCACACCCATCTCCCCAAATCTGAATCAATGAAAACTTGCTTCTAGAATTCCCAGTAGCTCTACACAGAACACTGTGTGACAGCAGCTAAGCATTAAATCTCCTAAATTAGACTAAGAATACAATTTAGCATTCATAAAATGTAACAGTCAATTAAAAAGATATTCTGAACCCAAATCCTAATTATTTGCAAAATATGTGCGTCCTAAATATTTAGAGGTATGTGAATGGATGGATGTGTGAATAGTTGTATGTTTGCAAATGGGGGAGATGCATGAACGGATGTTTACGAATGGGGCAGAGGCAAAAAAAGGCGCCTTCTGTTAGCCCACTTCTGACTCTTGTCCTCCCCACTTTCCCCTCAAGCGAATGACTCCTTAACCCCATGAAAGTTCCCCACCTATGGCTTAAACTGGCCTTTTCCCAGCCTGGTGCCCTACAGAAGCTATGGATTACAACTCCCATCAGCTCCAGCATTATATGACCAAGCTGGCTGGGGTTTATGAGCATTGTACAGTGGTACCTTGGGTTAAGGACTTAATTCATTCCTGAGGTCCGTTCTTAACCTGAAACTGTTCTTAACCTGAAGCACCACTTTAGCTAATGGGGCCTCATGCTGCTGCCACGCCCCTGGAGCAAGATTTCTGTTCTCTTCCTGAAGCAAAGTTCTTAACCTGAGGTACTATTTCTGGGTTAGCAAAGTCTGTAACCTGAAGCATATGCAACCTGAAGCGTATGTAACCCGAGGTACCACTGTAGTCCAAAAAAATGGAGGAAAGCAGGTTGGGGAAGGCTGGCTTTAACAGTCAGGTGAAGTTACTTCTTGGGTTTAAACACACACATATGAAAGTATGACCAAAGCTACAGTTCACATGTGCCACAGAAGACTGTGCTGTTTATAAATGGATTACCTGCTTAGCTGTGTGTCCCATGTTCATGGCATCAGCTATTCTGTTTTGTAAGAAGGACCAAGTCTCCTCAAAGTCAGGAGAGGAGTCCTGAATCATCACTAGCTCTGTAGTGTTGTAAATGCCAGCAAGCACTGCTCGGCGAGTGTACCAGTTTATCTGTAAGAGTAGAAACCAAGAGACAAAGTTACATGAGTTCCTGTAAGAAATTAAGACTTCACAGGCTATACCAGTATGAAATTATCCCATCCATGACCAGTAGTAGCACTTGAACCCTGCATTATTATTTTTAAACCTAGATTTCTGTGACAAGTGAACCCTAATTATTCACCAAGAACTGCTGGATTCTGCAATGAGTTCTTTTGGGAGATGCCCAGAGTGGCTGGGGCAAAGCTGTCAGATGGGCAGCATATTATTATTATTATTAGTAGTAGTAGTAGTAGTAGTAGTACACAGCAAATGTAGAGCTGTGTGATTATTTTGCACTGAAGCATCACTCCTTCCTAGGACTGACGGATGAAAGATTCTAGTATGTAAATGGAACCCAGCAGATTTTCATGGGTCTCTATTGCACAGCCCATTTATTTCTACAGACTACTGGATCACAGCCCAGTGCAAAATCTCTCTATTCACCATCCTAGCTTTAAAAACACCACCAACCACCACTGCTGAGCTGAAAAACAAACTGGCCTTGCTCCACGTTAGCCTAGTAACTAGTCCCAAAGCACGAAGTTCAGTCAAACTAGCTGGTAAACCAGCCGCATGAAACCCCACGGACAATAAATGTTGAAGGTGTCACGATATTCTGTCTTTTTATTGCAACATACAAGGACTACAATCCTATGTCCATTTATATGGAAACATATTGCATTGAACTTGGTGGTACTTACTTTTGTATACATATGTTCAGGATTTCACTTAAACAATTAAACAACCCTCTGAAAATAATTCGGCACATACCTTCTAGTAGAATAGAAATTTTGCCCAAGAAATCAACCCAGTACCTGTCTATCAAGCATATAAACCAGGGATTAACACAAAAAACACAAAAAGGACAGTCGGGATCCTCCAGATCAGCAAAGTAGAGATTATTATTGAACCAGCATCTGTTTGGGGCATTAATCAGTTCATAGGTTACATAAAACTATGTTAGGCACACCACAGCTGAGAACCAATTACTATATCATTCAGCCTGTCGAAACTTCAAAAAACATGTCACTCAAAATCCATTATAACAAACGACATTCTCCTATTTCTTTTTATCATTTCTCAAACTGTCGTTAACCAAAGTGGAAAATTGGATTCATTTGCAACTACCTAATGAACATATCTGGTGCCATCCACAATAGTTGCAATGAAGTCCTGCCTGCAACGCAAAGGCACTTTTCCAGTTTCCAAGAAAGCTCGGGGGGAGGGGGAGAGGGAGAGGGAAGAAAATTAAGCACTATTTGTAAGGCTGAATATTTTAACAAGTTCATCCACAATTTGCATACTCCAAAAAGAACCTTAGTTTCCTGGTGTGAGCACTGTCTTTTATTTGGCTTTCTGGTTTATTCCTTTAATTTGTCTGTGTGCTACTTATTTGTCACTGCAGTGGCTGCTATTTTATCCTCACACAAGTTTATTAAAGTCATTCATTAACAAGACCCACTAAGCTTTTCCTACCCCTTACTTATGTAAATGCAATAGGTCAAGTAATTCATTAATTACTTTAATTAAGATATAATTTACTTTGCTATTATTTCCTGCTAGAAAGTTGATGGCTCTCATAAGCCCTGGGTATTTTTAGGGAGCTGCTTACGAGTTTTCAAAGAACATCCATCACTTTCTGTTGTCCCGGCTGGAGGTGGGATACTGAGCAGCAGAACTGTGGCAAATGGCCAGTTCAACTCTCTGTGTGTGTCACTTAAATAAATACATTCCACTTTGTTTCTTTCTATAAAAGGAAAACAATGTTATAATTAAAAAACCTTACACAGTACTGTAAGCTAATATTCTGTCAGTTTCAAATATATCCAGTTTATAGAAGTGCTGTCTGCTTTGATTGGGTCGTTTTAGTTTGCATTATTATGTTTCTTTTAATAGTTTTTATAAGGCTTTAATTTCTCACCTTAGGTGTCTTCAAGAAAAGTGATATATAAACATTGTAACTTAAGTCTGGTTTTTGTTTTAATTTGCTGACAGAATGACTGGGCACACCACTAAGCAGAGGGCCAGTGAGAGCCCAGTCACCCATTATCCTTACCTGCCCAGACACACTTGGATGAGCTGCATATTTAATTTTAGCTTATGCAGACTGACGATATGTACAAGGTGCTTGCAACTCTATGCCCAACCGCATGGCCTCTTGAGCCCTGCCCTTGTTGCTTTATTAAAACTAGCAGAGGGGATCTGATTAGCTGGGTGTGATTAATGAGCAGCAGCAGTGCAGCCACTTCTAAAGAAGCCAGCTCTCGACCTGCTGGTTTAGTCTGAGCTAACTACCAACCAATAACAAATACCCACTTTAAAGGAAGGTAGTGGAGAGTTGTGGCAGGGCAGCTGCAGGCACCCTTGGCTTATATGGATTATCTAGTCCTGTTTCAATCTGGGTTCAGGTCTGGTCATGGGACTGAACTGGCCTTAGTCACCCTGATGGATGATCTTTATCGAGAACAGAACAAAGGGAGTGCAACTTTGCTCCTTCTCAATCTTGCTGCAGCTTTTGATACCATCGACCATGGTATCATCCTAGATCAGCTCCATGGTATGAGGGGGCCCTGTGTTACAACAGTTCTGATCCTACCTACAGGGCTTTTTGGACCCTTGGGGCTTAAGAGTTGTATCCTCCTTGTGTCCTCCTTTTTCAGAGAGTGACTGTTGCTAATGCAATAAAGAGGGACCATCATACCCCAAGCTCTTTGGAAACCAAAATCCTGAAAGCTTTTTAGCACCGCAAGTGTTTGAACTGCATAATTTTCCCAAGCACAGCCCAGAATGTATTTATCATGCAAGGCAGAACATTTCAAGCTTTCCTGTTGCTCCCCAAAGTCCTATCAACATCTGTGTCTTGCTCAGACTTACATCGGTGGACTGGTCTCCTGCGTAGTGCCACATGTCATCCACCATGCTCGTCAGGAGGTTTAGGCTGGCTGGGATATTGTGCGGCAGCAACAGCACACTAATAGCCTAGGGAGGAGGAACAGCCAGATAAATTAATGAGGCAAGGAGAAACACTCTTCACCCACACTTTCCTCCCCCCTTTTCTATACACCTTGTTTTAATCTGCAACAGGAGTAATCCAACATCATTTTTTTGGAAGTCTAATCAACCCTAGATAGCATAGCCAATGGTCAGGGGTGAGGGGAGCAACATCTGGGGGGGCACCATGTTGGCTATTCCTGCTATACAAGTCTTCCCAGTACTGATTCCTTGCCATTTCTGCATACATCATAGCTTCAACTCCACTGCCTGTGCCCATCTTATGGGACAGAAAACATTGGTAATGCTTTTTATTACCGTAAAAACCTAGCAATGGCAGCCACCAGAGGCCTAAAGCAATTCACAGAGAAATCCAGTTCAAACTTTGATACCAGGAGCAATCTAACTCAAGCTTGAGTTTCCTATCATACTTGAATAGGAAAAATAAATTATGGATATGTTTGCTATTTTGTGATTCCAAGAAGATGACTGCTACTAAAGGCCCTTAGGATCTGAAAAAGTGAAAGGAATTGCTTCCCCACCCCGCACTCCGGTCAGGTTACCATCTCTCACCCTAATCAACATGACAGCACTGTTGACTGGATAAACAGAGAGAGGTATAAGCAGCTGGGGAAGGAGATGAGGACAGAGGGTGAAGAAAGAGCCATTGAGAGTGGAGGGGGCCCTCTTTCCATCCTCTGGACCCACTGGAAAGCTCAATAAACCTGCTGTACCTGGAACTGAGTGTGGAGAGTAGAGCTGAATGGGACACAGCTATGGGAAGCCTGAGGAAGTATCATCCACCTTGGACCCACCCAGAAATCTGACCCGCTGGTCGATTTAATCCAGCCCCTGTGGCAGTATATGTCCTGGGGTAAAATCCTTAAAAAAGCTCAACTTTGGTCGGCCCTCACACATGTTCATTTCATCAAATCTGGCCCTCTTTGAAAAAAGTTTGGGCACCCCTGGTGATGTCTGCTGTTTCCAGGAACTCTTCTCATAGTAAGACTTTGGTGGGTAAGCTGAGTGAGTTTGGTCCTTGGATGAGAACTCGGAGGCTGAGAGAGGAGAGTGTGTCAGAAGGGAAATGAACTGATACTGATTTTTAGAATCTTAATTAATGTAACATTTTTATATGTATCTGTATTTTTTAGAAATATTTTGTTTATGATGTCGCTTCAGTTTTCTGTACACCACTTAGAAATATTTTAAATATATTAAGTGGTACATGAATTAAATAATCAATCACTCTTCCTTTAAGGAATTTGGGGTGACAATGACAACAGCAAGGGTGATCTGCAACTCAATGTTGTAGCATATCCCTGCCCTCCATATGACAACAGCAAGGGTGATCTGCAACTCAATGTTGTAGCATATCCCTGCCCTCCATAACAAGTGCTTCTGTTCAAGGTTCCATCCATCCTAGAATAGCAGCCTAGTAGTGCTACTCATGCCACAAGGGGGAGAGGGACAGCTGTTCAGGAAGGGAGAAGGGGGGAAGAGACATTCTTTCCCCTCCACTCTTCCAATACCTCCCTAATATGTGGAAATCCCTACTTTAATGTCAACCACCTGGCTTCCCAGGGAAATATAAGAAATATACCAATTCTGCTATACAAAGCAATGAACATAGGTGACACTAAGGGATATCCCATGTTTTCAAAAATAATGTTAGGTTTGTACCTGGGGCCATTTTTCAATATATGGAATCAACATTCGCAGCCTGGCCTCCAAAGCATCCTTCAGAAACTGGTCTGTCTTCTTCTTCCTTTAAAAGGAAAAGAGCATTTATTGTGATTTTATTCTTTAATTAAAAATTGGTAGCAAGATGCATTAGGGAAACTACCTCACAAGTGCCCTCCTTGTGACCAGATTCCACTGTTAGGCTTTCTGTGGCAACATACAATTGTCACCTGTTGTGTTTCTGCCTGAAATGGTGGCACAATAACTAACCTCCCACAGCAGCTGCGGTGACCAGTACTCACTCTGCTTGACCGAGCTGCACCAGTTTGTGTTGCTCCTCTAAAAGTTCAGTCAGCTTGGAGTTACACTGTGCAACAAAGTGCAGGATCAGTTCGCTGCCATCATTGTGAAAGAGCCCTGCTGCAGCAACAGAGAGACCCAGTGACTAAAAGGAAGAAGGGAAACAGGTTGAACAGGTAAATTACCCAGGAGCCAGAAAGCAGGCAATACTGTTCTACAGCCTGTTTGGTACAAGCATTCCAAGCAAAGCAACAATGCTGTGGCCAACACTGTCGCTCTACATTATGGCCCTAACTCATGTGCAGAGTAGCTTTCATGCTGCTGTTAAAACTCATGCAGTTCTGCTCTACACTATGTTTTTAAGGATCCTACAGCTAATCCCTCTGCATTGCAATGATATAATCCAAAAACATCCTCCAAATTACTGTTTTCCATCTGCAGAAAGTAGAAACAGATTCCTAGAATGTAGGAGCCCTCAAGGCAAGATTTACGTCATGTCTTGCATGTGCTTTGTGGGTAAAGACCCATTGTGGTCAAAAAACTTTTTATATGGGTTAATTGCAATGGCTCCCCACCAGGCAACTCTCAGAGTTATAGCTCTGCAAAGTTTTAAGTTCTTTGTCGCAAACCTCTCAGCACCCACATAAAATAAGAATTGTTCTGGGACCACCACAACAGTTAAAAGCTTACAAAGGCTGTAATTCTAACTCCTCTTACTTGAGTTTAAGCCCTACTGAATTCACCAGAATTTACTTCTGAGTAGACATGGTTAGCATTGCTGTGTTTAGCACCTCATGCAGATGCTCCCTGCACCTCTTAGCACATCAGTCCTCTTGATAGCTACCTTGGCTCCCTCTGCAATAGCATCTGCTGTCCAGCCATGAGTGGGGACAAACTCCAGAGCTGCTGTCAGGATTTGATGCTGCAGCTGTTCCTCACTTTCATAGCCCTCTGATTCTTCACCTCCCTGATCCGTGTAACTAGGAGAATAAAAATACAAAGTCACACCCTCAAATACCAAGGAGTCTCCCATTTTGGTCTTCCATATCGCTTTTCCATTGCCTTCATAATTCCTGCCAACTTAAAAGCTGCCCCCAGTTTCCTGTGCTCAAACTTTTGCTTGTTCAGTGTACACAATGCTAGTCTGTTAACATTTACAAGGGCATTGATGCCTCCTCTGATAAATCCAGGGATCTGCTCATCACAAGATCAGTATGGATTTTGTGGGGGCAGTAAAAGAAGACACACTGCAATGCTGCTCACGTCATCCTGGGATTACAGGCATGGGAAAGAGATGCCAGCTTCAAAAGAACACATAGGAACATGCCTCCCCAGGGATGCAGAAATATCACATCCTGCTTGCAATACAAAGCATTACACCAGAACTGGTTGTGAGTTTGTGGGAAATGAGATCTCTCAGAGCTTTAAGTGGTGGTGGGAGAATGCAGGTTACCTGGGGTGTAAGTGTGGATGCTCTTGATCATGCTGCTCCCCCACTGGCTCTGACTCCAAATGCTGCTGGGTGGAAGACTGTGGGGGCTGTTGTTTCTGCTCATCTGACGCTCTCCGCAGCACAGCTGCAGACTGAATGGCACGTTGCACTGGGTATAGCTGGCGTCTGAAGACTGAAACAGAAACCAGTTCAGTAAGACAAACTATTGTCTTTATTAACCACATCAACTTCATTTTTGAAGTACAGTTATAAAAATTTAGAATCAAAGCAACCCAATGAGACTAGCCAATGAGATAGGAGTGCCTGGTACCAAGAGAGAATGGCTTATTCAAGGCTACCTTCTAAATTTGCAAGGATGAGCAAGGATTTGGACCTAGACTAAGCCTGTATATGCTCTAGTCCTCTCAAAAGGGCTGGGTTCTGCTCGTACAATACATCACTGATACTTCAAACAAGTATTACCTTTGAAAGCCTCTGTCCTAACATGCCAAAAGAAGTTAGCCAATGCAAGTGGCATGTTAGCCAATAATTGCCCCATACCCAGATTACACTGGCAATTATCTATATGTTTGTCAGTCCAGGCAAATATGCTTTTTCTTTTATTGTTGCAGAAGGACATATTTCTGTTCAGTGAAATTGAACAAGTGAATGTGCTGAGCTGCTTTATGCCACTGCAAAAGTCTGGGTTAAACAAATATCATTTGATTGTGAGTATGCAAGAAACTTGTTTGGTTGGTTGGTTAGCTTTGTTGGCATGTCCATAGGCTCCTTCAGTGTAAGTTCCTGCTCCTTGGTGAACAGATCAGTAGACATTTGGATAATGCATATATGTAGACACAGATACTCATCTGAAGCCATACTCCAAGTAATCAAATTAAAGCTGGTATTTGCATCATAGACCCTTTAGAATCTCAGGATTAAACTTGCCCAGGAAGTCAAAACCTTACCCTTCCTCCAAATTCAAGAGGAGTGTGAGGAATGGCTGCAGTAAACTCGGGGAATTGCATCCTGCACACCTTGATGAAGTGGTGTGTTAGACTAGAGCTGTGTTCAAATCCCCACTCAGTTATGAAGCCCACTGGGTGATCTTGGGGGCCAGTCACTACTTCACAGGGTTGTTGTGGGGATTTGAATGAGGAGGGGAAGAAAATCATGCATGCCACCTTAAGCTCCTTTGGGGGGAGGGGAAGGTGGGATATAATTGCAACAAATAAATATAAATAAATGAAACAAATAATAGCGGTAACAATAATAATATTTTATATGGCCCAAGCTTAGCTATGGCTTAGCGTTCAAACCAGGTGTAAAGAGGTTGAAAGCAACTAAATAAATGATTTATCATTTTGATTGTACATGATTAATAATAATAAATACATGAGCAACAAACACCAGCCTGACAAGGGTTGAGTTTCGGAGGGTTCAGAAATCCCGGTGGCTCTTTCCCTTCCCTGAGCGTTATTTAACACAACAGCGTATAATGATTGCATGAACTGCGCAAATGAGCCACAATTAATCGCCTCCCCGGCCCCTCAAGGCGAGTTCAGGGGCGTCCTTGCCCCTTGGGTGCCACTTGCCCTTCGCCTCACCTTTCCCCGCCCCGCCCCACAAACCCCGCTCAGGCTCCGGCCGCAGGCTCAGTTTCCCGGGCGCGGAGGGAGTGGGGGGTCGGCAGGCGGCCCCCTCCCTTTCTCGCCCTCACCCGCCGCACGAGCTGCTCCTCACCCGCCTGGCAGCGTAGCAGCCCCCAACCCGCTCGCCTCAGACTCGCCGCGGCCGCCGCCATCTTTACAGTGGGCCAGGGAGCAATAAGAAGCGCCTTGGAGCTGGAAGCTCGAAGGGGCAGTCGCCATCTTTGGGGAGGGCAAACAGGCAGTGGGAGGAACCGCCCCCGCTGGCAGGCTTCAAAGAGAGAGAAGCAGGAGCTGTAGTATAGAGTTGTCTTTATAAGCCACACTTCCGGGCTTTACTGGCTTTCCGCTGCAACTCACATTGCAGGTTATAGCTGCGTTGCATCACAGACAGATCATCTCTTTGAGAGACTTTTTATTTTTACAATCAAGCGGCGTATAAATTTATGAAGTAGATAAATATGCCTAGGAATAGTGTGGCACCACAATGCTCCCTTAGAACGCAAGGAGCTACCTGTTACCCCCCAGATAATTGTGGGATTCCAGCTCCCAGATCACCCAGCCCAATCAATGGCCAGGGGCGATTTAAAAAACACCCCACTCTCATGACTCAGAGAATCACAGACAATGGCGGCTTTTGGAAAAGTCAGACTTGTGTTCCTCTTCTATCCCCCGCCCCACCTCTTCTATCTCTATGTTTCACAAAAGTCCGCCCTTTGGCCGCCATCTTTGGAACGGGCAACGGGGCGTCAGGAGCCGCTCTTTAATTGCTCACCGCCATCTTTGCAAAGGGCAGCTGAGGTGGGGGGGCGGGCTTAGCTGAGGGTCGATCGAGAGCTCGTGACGAGTCGGGAAAGGTCTGTCCCGAGCGGCTGGAAAGGGGAGGCGGCCCGCTGCTGCTGAGCTCGCGGCTCCGGGAAGGAAAGCGGGAAAGGCGGTACGTGACGAGACGCGGGCGGGGAGGGGCAGCCTGGGCACGTTCTCTTCCCCTCCTGCGCTTGAAATGGGCGAGGGTCTTCCTCGCTGCCCTTGGGTCGCCTTTAGACCTTTTTCTAACGGAAGGCGGGGGTCGTCGTCGTCCGTCCCCCCGGCCCACACAGACGCACGCGCGAATTGCCCCGAGGCAGCCCATCTCCCCGGTACCTGGGCAGCTCGTGACGTCACTTCGGCCCTTCCCCCTTTGGTGGAGGAGGAAAGAGAAGCCGGGGGGCCTTGAAGGAGCTCGAGGTGCCATGTACACGGCTCTCCCCCCCCCCCCCCCGCTTGTGGCAAGGTCAGGATATGAACTTGGGTCATTCAGCTTCTATTCCAGCATTTGCCAAGCTGGCCCCCTTCCAGGTGTTTTGTACTCCTGCTGAGGCTGATGGGTGTTATAGTCCCACATGCCTGGATGGGGCCAGGTTGGCGGACTGCTCCAATACTTTTATCAGCTGTGCTGCTCTTCAGTTGCTGCCACCTCCTCACTAAGTAACTTCATATATCCCCATCCTCTTTGGTTCACCAGAGAGCGTCCTTCAGTTTCTTCTTGGGATTATATCTTTTCCCTCCTGCCTACCTAGTCATTGAATTTAATTGCAGCCTTACTCACCATAATAATTGTTGCTTAGCCCAAAGCATACTCAAGTTCAGGTGCCAGGCTACAAAGTTCTTGCGATGGCCAGCTGGAATGCAGCCATTTGAGGAAAAGGAACCCAAAGTTGCTGGTCTTTCAGCAGAGGCAGTAGAGAAACCTCACAAAGGTGGTCTTTCTGCAGCAGCAATGGAGAGGCCCTACAGTCGCAGCCCTCCCTTGATAGAACTGCAGAGGGTAGGTGATAGCTGAGAGAGGAACCTCATAGAGAGGCCCTGCAGATCTTTTTGAAAAAAGGCATCACCTTCCCAGTTTGCATAAAAGTCTCTTGCTTTTCGAGTTGAGTAGCTTAGTTTCCGTGTGGTAAGGATGCTTCGTTTGAAGCTGGCCACAGCTGAGGGTGCAGAAAGTGAGCAAAAGGCCTTGAGATGGATCTTTAAAGAGATGTGTATGATTGAACTCTTTACCAGGCCCAATTACTTTCAGCAAAAAGGGGAGAACCTTGGTAGAAATGGAAGACCCTGATCAGTTGATGTGCAGACATGGTCTCACTACTTGCTACAAACTGATTCTAGACTTCTTATTACTCCATTTTCATTGGTTGCTTAAGATCTGCTTATCTGTAGTCGAAACAAAATTTAAAAATTCCTTCTGATAGCACCTTAGAGACCAACCAAGTTTGTTATTGGTATGAGCTTTCATGTACACGCACATGTTTTGAAACTCTTATCTGTACTGTTTGGGGGAGAGTAGTGCCTTCTGCAGATCTGTGGTTCAAATGTGTGCAGAAGAATAAAGAAATGGCCTCGGTCCAGTATATCTGAAGGAGCGTCTCCACCCCCACCATTCTACCCGGACACTGAGGTCCAGCACCGAGGGCCTTCTGGCGATTCCCTCACTGTGAGAAGCCATGTTACACTGAACCAGGCAGAGGGCCTTCTCGGTAGTGGCACCACCCAGTGGAACGCCCTCCCACCAGATGTCAAAGAGAACAACAACTACCAGACTTTTAGAAGACATCTGAAGGCAGCCCTGTTTAGAGAAGCTTTTAATGTTTGGTGCATTACTGTATTTTAATATTTTGTTGGAAGCCTCCCAGAGAGGCTGGGGAAGCCCAGCCAGATGTGTGGAGTATAAATAATAAATTATGATGATGATGATGATGATGATGATGATGCTACCCCTGTATTCTCTAGATCTTGGTAACAGTGCTGTAACTGAAAATAAAAGCAAAGTCCCCTAAACTGAAACCATCTTTTGTAAGGAATCGTACCATTTGGGGAAACTGGCTGACACGTTCTCGTTAGAGAATGCTGTCAATATTAACAACCAGGAAATCTCCAGAAATTCCTGTTGATTTAAGTCTCTGTTCCTTGGCGCTTAATATATTGCACTTTGTCAACAGTTGTTTTTTGTTTCTTTCAGGTTCTGCATTGTTTCAGACATGGCGGCTCATGGGATCTCCATGGGCCAGCAAGTGGCAGTGATTTGGGATAGGCACACTCCTGCTGAAGCTCTGCAAAGTTTTGTGCAGAACATCCAGGCTGCTGTTGGAGTTGAGGGTCATGTATCCGTAGAAAATATCAACCAGCTGCTCCAATGTAAGTGTTGAAAAAGTATTCGTTGCTGTGTTTGGTTTTAAGGTCTCATCGTAGCACTGAACCAATACATGTTGGACATCATAGAGTGTTGTGTGTAGAGAAGGAAACAGCACTGAGCTCCTTGTTAAGTCACTAACAGCCTGAGAAAAGCCCTTACTGCTCTTGTGCCATGGTGAAGTTGCTAAACAGGGATGGGGCAGTGACTGCTGTCTCTTTGCCTGTCTGTCAGGCTGCTTGTGACACACAGCAATGACATCCTGTACAAGATGGGAAGATTTTGTGGCCATGCAAAGGATGTTATACTTTTTTTAGTGTACCTGGGTTTTTGCCATACAATATGTGAATTGCCTAAGTGGCCTGATTCTGACTGCAGCATGCAGAGGCAAGGAGACAGCCAGAATAACACATTGCAGCCTTGTGTGTAGCAATCTCAAGAAATCTAGAAGTTCTGTTCAGTGACTGACTCAGTAAGAGTTTTCCAAGATTACCACTTAAAATGGCTTTGAAAAAATACTGCTGAGGTCATGGTGTAAAACCCCATCAGTTATGACGGCATGCATATGTATGTAGAGGGATAATGTGTGCTCTTCTTTTAACTCTTCAGCATCCCATAAGGAATCCAGTTTTGATGTGGTTCTGTCAGGCCTGTTACCTGGCAGCTTGACTGTGCATAGTGCAGAAGTATTGGCTGAAATAGCTCGGATAGTCAAGCCAGGGGGCCGTGTCCTTCTGAAGGAAGTAGTGACGACAGAAACAGGTAAGGGGGTACCTTTTCTCTTACCTCTGGACCGCGGGTGTCAAACATTAATTTGACTGATGGGGCTCTGTTGAGTTTATTTTTATTTTTATTCATTTTTTCTTTTAACTTTTTATTTGGAAATGCTTTTTATTGGTTTTTGTGAATACATATTAATAGCAAAATTCTTTATATAATCAATCCATGAGATTCTCTGAAACTCGTGACTTCCCCCCATCCCTAACATGGGTCCTAATAACATTTTTTTTACCAATCTACATAATATATTCTCCATATTTTTCATTACTATAAGTTATGCATAAACCTCATTGCTTTACAAGTGATTCTTAATGCCCAGCTAATGTTTTAATTTGCTTACAATGTTCTCTTAGGTAAATTATTAATTTTTCCCATTCTTTTTTAAAGTCCTTATCCTCTTGATTCCTGAGTCTCCTGGTTAGTTTTGCCCGCGGCTTCGTTGAATTTAAGCTGCCATAGCTTAGAGCTTGTCTGCACCTGAGCATGTCAGATGGTCACGGCAGAGTTGATTTAACCAGATGTTGATACAGCATCTGTAACTGAATATTACTGGGTATCAGTGGAAGCACTGCTGGAAGTTGTGCGTTCTTGAGTTAAGTTATACCACGTTCAAGCCGAGGCCAATATTCCTGCTTGTGGTGCAAGAGAACAAGATATTTAAACAAGTTAATTCAGTGATTGACCTAATAATCACTTCCTTATGCTAATTAAGATCAGCTAGAGGGCTTTAGGGATTCAGTTACTGGGAGATTGCTAGAAATAGCCCATTTATATTAGTGAGGGCCAGAGCCCACTATATTTCCTAATTAATTGAATTGATGTCTGGCAGTTCCTAAAGTGATTCAGGAAATGCAAAGAATGAGGCCTGTGGGACACTCTTCTGTGGGACAGTCATACTTTGAGCACTGCACATAGTTGATTATGGATGCTGTTTCCTCCTTGTCCTACACCTCCCAGGTAACAACAATGGGCTCAAGACAATCCCCAAGCTACCTGCAGCTTTGACACTCTCAGGGCTGG
The DNA here is from genome assembly GCF_951804945.1 of Podarcis cretensis. Lineage (NCBI taxonomy): Eukaryota > Metazoa > Chordata > Lepidosauria > Squamata > Lacertidae > Podarcis > Podarcis cretensis. The sequence continues at coordinate 38,185,405 of NC_137177.1, forward strand.
TGGAAATAAAGGAGGTACGTATGTGGATATTGAGACTTCTATAGATCGTTTATTCCAGAAAACCTAACTATGCACAATATATTTGGAGACAACAAAGCTTTGGGTTTCCCTAGGGAGCAAGCAAAAGTAGCCTTGAAAATGCTTGCTTTGGGTGGCATTCACTGCTAGTCCTACTCAGAGTATACATAGTAAAATCAATGGGCATGGCTAACTAAGGGTCATTAATTTCAGTGGGTCTATACTTAAGAAGGACTTAGTTGAATACTACCATTAGGTTTCTTTGGATGAGGTTTCTACAAAGGGGAAACATATTGTGTAGGTATCATGGTGCTAATGTGCCATTTCTTCTGGGTACTCTGGGATGGATTTGACACCAGGCTAATACTTTGCTTTGTCTTGTTTTTTAGTTACAGAAAGAGCCCTTAACCTCTGAACAAATCCAATCTCTTCAGGAACATCTGGGGTTCCAGTGCAATGAAATTTATTCTGTTCAGATGGAAGGCAAGAAACCCAATTTTGAAGTGGGATCTTCAAGTCAACTCAAAATTTCTTTTGTCAAGAAAGAGAGAGGTGAATAGGGATCTCTCCTCTTCACAGCATAATCTTAGGAAATACATTCACTTGTCCATAGAATGTGAATTCACTCTGTTCTTTAGAAGTCAATATAATAACCAAGGTGGTTACTGACACATGGTCTTTGAAAGCAATGCTCTTTACCCTCTAGCTTATAAGCGTAGTGTCTGTTGGTAGCCTTCATTTCAGCCTCCAAAGCAAATTGCTAAACTAATGATGAACATGTTCACATTGCTTTATATTAGGGTGTGGCAGCCCTATTTTATCATGACAGCGTCTCACAGAACTTCACAGAGTGATGTGCTTCAGAGCACAGTGTTTTCATTGTCATGCCACCACGTTAGAGGGCCACGTAAAGATTTTATATCTATATTGGGAGCATACCTTATATTGGATGCATTATAAGAGATTTTCCATAGTTAGATCTGAAAATACGCTGAGGTGCTCTCTAACAAAGTTTGAGCTAAAAGTTCCCAAGAATGGATTAGACAAAACATGTGCTATGACCCCACTATTGTTCTGTTCTCTATAATTCCTTATTCTGTTCTCCTTAGAAAAGCCGGCTGTGGATCCCATGGCTGCAAAGCTCTGGACTCTTTCTGCCAATGATATGGATGATGATGATGCAGTGAGTATGAAAATCACCTAATGCAAGCAAAGGAATGCCCTTATTTTATACATTTCTCTGTGTTCTGACGGCTATGCCAGTGCCACATTATTTCTGCTGTTTTGTTCTGAGATATCTCTAGGACTGTGCAGAAGCACATCTGGAACAAACATCCCAAAATGGGGACTGTCTTAATGGGGAGGGAAACATCTTAGTTTCATATGGATCATGGTCGTCGTCTTCTTCTTCTTTCCAGGATCTTCTGGATTCAGACGAGCTTTTGGACCCTGAGGATTTGAAAAAGCCAGATCCGGCTTCCCTTAAAGCACCTTCCTGTAAGGACTCTGGAAAGAAGAAAGCGTGTAAGAACTGGTGAGTACTGAAATACAGTGGTACCTCGGTTTTCGAACATAATCTGTTCTGGAAGACAGTTTGAGTTCCGAAATGTTCGAAAACTGAAACCTCAATAGCCCACAGCTGTGCCTCCGGATCTTTCACGCAGTGGAAGCCGCATAGCATGTTCGACTTCCGAGGCTTGTTCGAAAACCGAAGCATTTACTTCTGAGTTTTTGGCATTCGAAAACTGAAACGTTTCACTTCTGAGACGTTCGAAAACCGAGGTACCTGGACATTCTGGCCCTAAGATGAATTTGATTCCATGGTCATAGGCCCAGCACCTTGTTACTCTCAAGAGAAATGACTTTTTTGTGACATGAACAAATGTTTGTGATGCTGCAAACAAGCTGCTCGAATTGCATGTGGGTTTTTTCAGGTTTAGATGTTGTTCTTTTTGTTTTGTTTTTATAAGATTTGCTTTGTATTAACTAGTAGGGATGTTTTATTTATTTATTTACAAACTTTATGAACTTTATTGCTTGAGATCAGTTATGCAAATCGTGCATCTGAAATAAGATAGTGGGGTGGGGGGTGGAATCAGCAAAATATAGCCTTTGGGGAAATCTAGGTAAAAAATGAAGAGCGTGAACTGCAAGCTTCTGCACATCAACTTGGAAATGAGTCCACATGGAAACCAGGACTTCCAAATAACGGTACATAAGGTCAGTTTGCTGGAAATGTAGTTTCTCCTAAGTTTGAAACCTAGGCCAGGAACTGGAATTCTTCAACTAAATTTATTTTATTGAATTTATATACAGCCCTATGCCCGGAGGTCCCTAAATACCGGTAATAGGGAAGATCTTGGAATTTGCATTTCTCAGTGTTCTGTCCTGTTTGTAGCAGTTGAGATACTCTCTGCTGCACAGCACCGCTGTGATCTGATTGGAGAGAAATAAGAACTAGCATGTCTAGAGAGCTTTACAGACTCTCCAAGGAAGAATAAGCCAACCACTGCCTGCTTGCAAACTGTTATATAATGATTTCTTTGTTAAATAAATAGATTTATATGTAGATTTATAAAGCCTCTCCCTTCTGCAGTACCTGTGGTCTTGCTGAAGAGCTAGAGCAGAAGAAGAACAACATACAGCCCAAATCCGCATGTGGCAATGTAAGGATGTACATTTACTTGCTAATCAAAACATTGGATTTATATCTAGGTCAGGAGTGGGGAACCTTTTCACTCTGCTGTGCTGAATCCTTTGGTCCCCCATCACGGCAGCCCCTTTTCATCCTGGCAGGCTGCCCTCCTCCCAGTCACTTGACAGTCAGCATGGTCAGCTTGGATCGGCTAGGCTAGATTCCCTGACTGCCAGCTCCAGACTGTAGCTGATCCTAGCAGGGGTTGAAGCCACTGCAAGTCAGCTGGTTGCTGCTGTATTTGAGACCCGCATTCAGCAAAGATCAGCTACACTCCGGAGCACTCACATGTGCTTTCCGCCATTTGTAAATGCAGAGCAAAGCACGGTGATTTCTGATAGCTTGTATACATGGCAAATTAGTTAAGTGTGTTCACCATAGGTGTACGTGAAGGGTATATACAGTTTCTAACACAGAAGAGAAAGCCATAGAATAATTTGTCACGTGAAGAAGTGTTGTGCAAGATGAGTGTAAAAATGTAACTCCTATCTTGCCTGTTCCCTAAATAGCCTTTGGTTCAGATTTGTTCAACTGCTATGGTTGAGGTGGAATGAGAATTATCCTGGAGGATTATATGCAGCCACTAAAATATTTTTTCCACTTGGGGGTGGGGGGAACGTGGTGCATTGAGCCTCAATACTGACTGACTTTGTCTCGTTAAGGCCAATTCTTCCCCTCACCCCTTGAGACAAACTTTGAAGTCCTATTTAATGCAAGCCCCTTCCCACTTGGAAAATGAACAGGAACTGTGAAACGTTCCCCTTTGGCAGGGCACTGACTTGGCCTCTCTTCTCCCTGCAGTGTTACCTGGGGGATGCATTCCGCTGTTCCAGCTGCCCTTACCGTGGCTTGCCAGCCTTCAAACCTGGCGAGAAGATCCTCTTGAATGAGAATAACCTCCATGATGCCTAAGAGAAGGACTGAATCAAGCCTCCTTGTGGGACACGTACACAGCTGTTCTTTGCCTTTTTAGGCTGTGCATTGTTTTGCTGTCATAACCCTCACTCTTGGAAGGTCTCTAATAAAGGGAAAGGGACTTTATTGGGGTCAAGGAAGACAAGCAGATGGGCTGCTGTAAGCTAAAGGGAAAGGCCTGCATTCTAGGCTCGTCTCTGACTAGCTGACCTATTACTTGTTCCTTGGTGTCCTGTTCATGAACATAGATTAGTGGACATCGTGGTTTAAAAAAAAATGAGTATGATTTAACATCAAGGCACTGGCCATCCTAACATGCTCTATAGACAAAATGGCTATACTGGCAATTGTCTTCACATTATCCTGGGAATTCTGAAGCAGCTTCAAGTGCTGGCTTGTCTTACCAAGAACCCTTTTACGTATATTTTTTGTGGCCAAACGCAGCACCACAAATTACATTTTGGGGATGGGAGTAGAGGGATTGATTGTGAAATCCCAGTTGCACAGTTATGTGTTCCAGGTTTTTGTGCAACTGAAATGTATGAGGTTCTGAAATTAAACCTGTGAAACTAGCTATCTCATTTCTTCAGTTCTTCTGGTATATCACTGCCAAGAAAACTTCTCTATTGTGGGTGTTGGAGGACTCAGGGAGAGGGAGATGCTACCTGAGCAGGGGCAGGGTTTTACTTTGAGCTGGTGACAGTCTTATTGAACGGAGGCTTTTAGGAAGCTTTCCTTCCCCTCTTCATAATGTTTCCTTCTTTTAGAATGGGAACGCAGGAGGAGACTCAGTTATATGGGCTGGTTCACTGCATGCTTGATGGAGAACTATTTGTTTTGGGTTGTTCTGCTGGACTTCCATAGGAGACACTGATATCCTCTAATAATGTCTGTGCAGGCAGCAAATTGAGAATTCCCAGCAATACTCTACCGTTCCTCTGATCATTAAGGTGCTATGTCATGTAAGTTGAAAGGCAGACTGAACAGAGATGGATTTAGTGCTTTTCAAGGTAATAGGGGATGCTTCTTTGAAAAAGAAATAAGCTTTGGCTAAACCAATAAATGTTTTGTTCTAGACATGCAGATCCATATGATGGCCCAATTGACACGCAACACTGAATCAAACCTTATTTTCAGAGAGAAGACTGTGGTTGCCGCACTCCTCCCCAGTGCTGCTGTGCTCCCTAGCACTAAGCCATGCTCTGGCTTAGCATTGCAGGTGAACCTAGGCATGTGCTTTGTCTCACTTCAGACAAACCATTAGTTGTTGCCAAGGTTTGTTCTTGGTTTGCCACTTGTCGTTTGTCTGGAGCAAGACTAACTACAAGGCCATGTTCAACCAGACCAGGTAACTTGTTCATTTACACTAAACCAAGCAACCTGGGCCATTTTGATCTATCGAGATGAGTGCAGGACAGCAGAGGCTAAATTAATCTGTTTCATTCCCTGCCTTGGTTTGACGTAACAGGGGGATCATTGAGACAATTGGCAAGCAGTTCACAAGTGGTATAGGCCCATTGTGTCAGTATAAGTAGGAATCAGCCAGCCTTCACATTTTGCTTACTTTTCAACCATCATCTCACTTTGCTATGGGGTGCTCAACGGTGTCCAAAGCCTCTTGAACCTTCTTCCCCCAAAACAAAAGAATGTGGAAAACTGGTCCCCTTGGAGACCTATTCATTTTAGGAGCCAGATGGAGTAAAGGTATTTAACTTGTAGAAGTAGCAATAACTTTAAATGCCTTATGTTTTCAAATAGCTGGGAACTACCTGCTGTTTCACCTGCTGAGATGCTGAATTTTCAAACCCATGCTGTATCAACTTGAGTCACTGGTATTGGGAAAGGTTTTAGAGCAGCAGATCATTCCCTCCTACAGAGGTTGCTACCGCAGCACCTATGAGTGCTCATGTATCCACAGAGACCTTCACTAGCTCTCCTACTGGAATTGGAACTTGAGCGGTATTCTATGGTAGCCAGTGGAATAGGTGGCTGTGTGGGCTGTGTGCAGTGCCCACAACAATTTTTCTTGTTTGCAATTGTGCCAAAAAGGTTGGTGACCCTTGCTAACTCATTCCTGCAGGTTTCAGTTCCTATGCTTTGAAACTTTAGTGCACAAACTGGTGTCATATAATAGAGGTTAAAATAGGGTGCATTTGACCACTTCCTGCCACTCGGCACTAGACCATCTTACTTAGATCTCTCACCATGGCAGCACCTCTTGACCCAAGCTTTTGGTTTGCTGGTTGTCACCTTCCACAAATACGCTTGCAAGGATGGTGATAAGAGCAGCCTATGTAAGGAGGAGTTGAAGGAGTTGATCCAGAACGAGCTGACCATTGGGCCGAAACAGCAGGACGGAGAGATATAGGCATTAATGAAAAATCTGGACCGCAATGGGGACCAAGTGGTGAACTTCCAGGAATACGTCACTTTCCTGGGTGCCTCAGCAGTGATTTGTAATGAAGCTTTGACTTCTTAAATGTACGCCCCGGTGGGGCAAGGTGTCATGGTTCAGGATTATACCTCTGTAGACGATTTCATGTCCAATAAAATTTTAAGTGTTGTAAAAAAAAAAAAATAGGGTACATTTCTTCAGGTTTTCTTCCTTACTAATTGTGTAATGATTCTTAAAACAGGTTTAAAATGAGGTCGAGTAAAGAAATTTTGTAACACTGAATGATTTTTTAAAAAACCACTCTAAAGAACACTGTTGCTTGTTCAGGGGGTGGCCTGCAAAAAGATTGGTAAAGTTGGGTCCTGGAATTGGGACATGACTTTCTAGGTTCCTATGGAAAACTGTAGGGCAGGCAACCCCAGTGGAAAGCTGGTCTTGAAGTCGGCACTGCTCAGTGTGGAGATTGACTGCACTACAGAGTTCCTGTTGCAGAATTCTGTAATGCAGACAACCTGCTGAAATGAGGGCTTGAAGCCAGGGCCGGCCAGCTGAACAGTCAGACTTCAACCCCTGCTTCAGTTCACAGTTCCTCTGCAGCACAGTTTGACCTCAAAGGGGAAAAGGGTTGCCTGGCATGGTGACATCAGATGACTGTGAGTGGTGCCACCTACTAGTCAAATTGGTTCACTGCAGTCCAGGATCCAGCCTAAATTCCCAACACCTGTTCTAAGGTAATGTAGGGATTTCAAGGTAGGCCTGGTCCTTGATGTTGTTATTTTGATTTAACTGCAGCATATTCTTAGAATTTGGTTCTCTATCCAATCCAAATTGGTGTCTTTATTAATTTAGCTGGTCCCTTGGCGTGGAACCTAGTTACTTTGTGTATTTATAGAAAACATAATTCTTCTTTTCTGCATAGAATGCATTATTAATAAATAAACTTATATGTTAATGCACTGTTTCCAAACAGAAAGTTTTAATAGCAGCCAATTAACCGGCTAAGTAGCAGGAAAACAATGTTGGTCTTTAATCATGAACTGCTTGTTTGTTCCTACTCCCCCACCCCTTACCTCTTAAATTCTTTAAATATTTTATTCTGTTGGCATCACTTCCAAATAGCTGATGAGATTAAAACATTAATCTGGTTTTAAGAGCCACATGTTGAAAAGGGAAAAGGAATCCCCAGGTATTTTGGGTGTTTGCTACTTTTTCTTCCCATCATTCACCAAATAAGCAGTCTTCCTGCTTCTCTCCCAAAGTCTAATTAGGGCTTGCCCAGCTTTGGGAAGGAGGGCTCTAAGACCCTGCCAGAGTCTCGTGCCTCCTTCCTAAAGCCTGTGCCTCCCTTAGCTGGTTTGGGAAGGTAGCTTTGAGCTCTCTCTCTCTCTCTCTCTCTCTCTCTCTCTCTCTCTTTGTGTGTGTGTGTGTGTGTGAACTTCTGGCCTCGCATGCACAGGGTACTATATTACCAAGGTCCGCCCCTCCTGCAACTGGGTATGGCTTTCGTGTTGTTTATTTTCTTTTATTCCATTTCAGTTCTTTCATCTTAGACCTGCAGAAACCAACATGCCCTCTGGGTCCATTAAGGGTGGGTAGCTGAACATTCATTTATTAAGTGCCTCCTGTCACAATGTGTTCTTTGCGCCCCAGGGGAAAGACTTATTCAGGGAGGCCACCTATAGAAATGGGGCAAGGCCATCTGTACTCACAAGTACTCAATGTACAAGGTCCTCCACTTCTTTTGGACTACGACTCCCGTCTGCACTGTACATTTAAAGCACTACTTTAGCCATGGATTTCCCCCAAGGAATCCTGGGAACCGTAGTTTGTTAAGGGTATTGGGAGTTGTTAGGCAAGACCCCTCGTCTCCTCACAGAGCTACAGTTCCCAGAGTGGTTTAACAATCCATCCTTCCTCTAGAGGACTCTAGGAACTGTAGCACTGTAACAAACTACTGTTCCCAGGATACTTTGGGAGAAGCCATGCTTGTTTAAAGTGGTGCAAAGGGGGCCTTTGGCAGGTTTTTAAATAAATAAAGGTAGGATTATTTGCCAGGCCCAAGCATGTATCTTAAAGAGGATTATAAACTTTGTGCCAGTTAACTACCACTCCCAGATTAACTGAGTGGCTTCCATACAAAAGGCTGTGGCTGTTCTGGCAGGCCTGCATTACAATGCTCAGGGTGGTGGCTGTTTTTTAAAGCACAGTATAGTTGGCAGCTGAATCTCCACCACTCATTTTCCTGAGAATTGTATTAGGTTTGCTTGCATTAGCGGAACGTTGAAAGATTCAGGGCACACAACAGAAAGTGCTTTTTCATGCAGTGAATAAAATTGGAACTTGCTCCCATAGGAGGCAAAAATGACCACCAAAAAGGATTAGACATGGAGGATACGGCAATTGATGGCTACTAGTTACGATGGCTAACGTCTCTGCATGCCAGTTACCGGAATCACAAACGGAGGGTGTGCTGCTGCGTTTTAATAACTATTCTCCTGTGAGTTGTAACATTATTTAGAATAAAGGTTCTCTACAGGCCAGATATTTGCATAGACAGATGACACAAAGTGCCTCAGTACAGTGGTACCTCGGGTTACATACGCTTCAGGTTACAGAATCCGCTAACCCAGAAATAGTGCTTCAGGTTAAGAACTTTGCTTCAGGATGAGAACAGAAATTGTGCTCCGGTGGCGCGGCAGCAGCAGGAGGCCCCATTAGCTAAAGTGGTGCTTCAGGTTAAGAACAGTTTCAGGTTAAGAACGGATTTCCGGAACGAATTAAGTACTTAACCTGAGGTAGTACTGTATTTGTATAAGAAATGAAACCATGCCATTTATGGGGGTCATTTGACCTCTGCCCTTCCCAGGTTCTATATCCCCAGCTCAACATGACCTGCATTTGATATGCTTATGCTAGGCATTACTTGAGTCTGACTAGTGGCTCATGCAAGTCACATCTCTTCCACACACACATCCAAACGAACTGATGCTGCAATGGCCTCAAACGTGAGAATGCAAAGATCTATTTTCCAAAGATGGACCAGTAAACACCTGCCATCTCCGTCACCCCCAAATCTCTGGATTCATTTCTGAATCTGCAGATAACAGGTCAAGACTGCGCAAGATGGCCCTTGAGGAGTAACCATGGGCTGGCCAGAGTAGTAGGACTGGACTCTGGATGAGGGGGGAATTGTCCAGGCACTTGTAGGGTTCCAGAAAGAAAGATCCAAGATGGAAAGAAGACAAAGTGCCTACCGGAGAGGAATGGCAAACCAAGCCTTTGGGAGTACACCGAAATGGCAAAACTGTCCGGAAAGCTCAGGAACCAAGAAGACAAAGGTTCAATAAAGAAAAAATTATAATTAATTTAGGAGACCTCTGTAAGCAGATGAAAACATTAGCAGGATTTTAATAACATTTGTAGCAATTATAATGGACAATATGGAGAGATATAAAACATGGATTATGAAATAATATGCAGTTGACAAGGTTGACAAAAAGACCCATGGAGGGAAGGGTGGGAAGTCTGGAGATCCAGATAAATCTCTAAATATGGATATGTATTTTGTATTGCTATAATTCTACACTTGTAAAATCAAATAAAAATTATTTCAAAAAGCAAAGCAAAAAGAAAGATCCAAGCCCCCACAGCAGGGAGCTGTCTGCAGGACAATTAGTATTCCTATATACATCTAAAATTCCATGGCAGGCTTGCTTTGTGCTGGATCCAAAGCTGGGACTAATGGAGAAACAAAATCTGTTGGGCGTTAATGCAGTGAGCCCTACTATCTTTTCCGCAGGTTGTTGATATGTGTAAATAAAACCATATTTCCTAAAGGCACTCCAGTCTCTGTTGACTAAACTCTGGATAAGCACCTGGAAACCCTGGAATCTCTCACTGCTCAGAGATTGGGGTGGAAAATGCAATTTTTCAGCTTTAACTCTCTAATGCTGGCAGAAGTAGATTTATGCAGGAATTTCAGATTTTAATCCATTGGTCTTCTCTCTCTCTCTTTATTGTCTCCCAGTCATTTCCCCACATGTGTTTTAAACCTCCTGCCAGTCCTGTGCCCTACTTTTTAGAAACGGTACCTTTTATTGTGCTTTCTGTTTCAAAGATCGGTGCTTCAAGCTACGGTCTTATGAAAATGTGTGCTTGGGCCGCAGGGCACCCACCCAAAATTTTTCACTTTCGGCTGAGTTTGCCACAAATTGGGGTTTTTTTCCATTCCAGAAACCCTTTAGTCTATAAGGATTTCTGCTGTATTTATGAACTAGGCTGCATAGATTGCCATGCCTAATACATTCAGTACGCTGTGATTTCCTGCAGAGTCTCCTTTCAGCCTAAAACTTCCAGTGTGTGTTTGTTTACCCAGAGATTTCTGCCATGAGTCATAATTATGAAACGTAGCATCAACTCCCTTAACAAATCCCCGAACAAAAGCTGGTCTCCGTAGCAGTAAGTATAAATAGGCGGGAACCAGCAAGGGCAAACAGTGCCAGCTCAAATTTAAGTGCAGAGAAAATAGACGGATAGCAAGAGTAGAGGGTCTGCATCCAAGTCGGTGATGTCTGGGGCCCATTTCCACAGCGTCCTGGTCACAGGAGCCAATCGGGGTATCGGGCTGGAAATGGTGAAGCAGCTCCTGCAACTACGAGAACCACCAAAATGGGTCTTCGCCACATGCAGGGATCCACATGGAGGAAAAAGCCAGGTGAGACCGTAGGGATGGGAAAGAGGTTAGTTTCAGTTAAATGCAAACGTACCTGCTTTGCACTTTCCAGAGTTATCCGTGAACTGAGATGCAGCCACCTTTTTGGAATTCCCACTTAATGAGCATCCCCATGGCAAAGCGTGCATATAATTGCATAGAGCAGCGAGAACATACCAAAACACATTCTATTAGGGGAAATTGCTTTGCAGAAACTGTGCATGTTAGAATAAATCCACACTGAAATTATGATGAATTCTCACGAGGACTTTTAAAACAGAAAAATAGCAAACTGGAAATATGGGGCTCTGCTATACAGCTGCAAATAAAAGGTTTGTAAATGTGTGGTAAAGTGAAATATACAATTGTGGTGAGCTATAGCAAATTCAATGCGTTTTTCAAAACAATTTTTTAAAAAGCATGTTCATGACATTTTTAACGTGTGTAGATTCCACCATGGAGAACTAAAGATTGGGGAAATGAGCAACTGAAATGGACCGATTCACTCATCCCCATCTTCAGAGCTGACCATCCTTTGAGGAAGTGACAGTTTTTCACATCCGATTCCAGGCTGAGAGAGAGAAAGGGAGCTGTGCAAGAAAGTTAGTTCCACTCCATTCAGAAGTTCCATGGGGCGGTGGCTAAGGGAGAGGGGGTGTTCTTTGTAGCGGCCCCTGAGCTGTGGTATCCCCTTTCCACAAAAATGCATCCAGCACCTTCAGTTCTCATCGTGTCGTGCACCTCTTGACCCTGGCTGTTGACCCCTGAGATGTGTGTTTTTAGGACCCACCCTATTCTCTTTATTGTAAATTGTTTTTACCTCATTTTAAAATTATTATTATTATCTTTAAGATTTATAAGCTGCCCTTGCTCCTAAAGAAGCCCAGGGCAACAAGCAGCAAGCTATAATACAATAAAAAAAAACCCCACATTTAACACATCTTAAAAACCATTCAAATACAGGTGCAGGCTGGGAAAGATCTCAGTTTAAAAGGCTTGTTTGACAGATTGTGTTTTTACAAAATAAGATTGTGTTTTTCCATTGCTGCAACCTGCCTTGGAACCTTATGGAGACAGGTGGGTAAGAAATGATGATGATGATAATTAGCAAGCGTTTACCATCTTTTCGGCTAAAACTGCTCAGCATAAACTACAAAGGGAAAGCTCTCCCTTACACCCTGCATGAGAGGCAGGGAAGGGAAGATCTTCCAGGGAGGCAGGCTGGGAGAAGGGAAGCTCCCAGGTGAGAGCTGGGAGAGTCCACCACCTTTTGTGTGGTACAAGGGTTAAGATGCACCTCTGATAGAGGCCTTTGTGTCTCCACCCTTCCTTTTGTGTGTTTGTCTTGTTTTGTTTTCTCCTTTCTTTTCTGTTTTCATTTAGATTAGTTTGGCTTTTACTGTATTGTATCATACGTTGAAAAGCTTTGGGTTTTTTGTTTTTAAGAGAAAGCTCTCTATTATTTTATCCTTTATGTTCTGAATGCTCCATCAGAGAGAGAATCCACATTTTCTGGTTTCCATCACTGGTCACCCTGTTCCTCTTTCTTTTGTTCCTATATTCCTCTCATTTATGAATGTACTCTACTATGCTGCCTGAGTGGTATTGTGGTTAGAGTCCTGGACTAGGACCTGGGAGACCAGGGTTCAAATCCCCATTTGGCATGAAGCTCACTGGGTGCCCTTGAACCAACCAGCCACTGCCTCTCCGCCTAACTGACCTCACACAGTTGTTGTGGGAATTAAATAAGGGGGAGAACAATGTACGTCACCTCAAGCTTCTTAAAGGAAAAAGGTGGGCTATAAATGCAATTAATAATAACAGCACAGGTTACACCAGAAGTCTGTGAGGTCCTTGGGGGCCTGGCACTTATTCAGTATCTGCAGAGTTGTATGTCTGCTGTGATTATGCAGCAGCAGGAAAAACTAGCTTCTTGAGATTCTCACCTTTCTGACTCCTGTGGCTTCGAAAAAACTGTGAAGCCAGTCAATGTCTGCTAAAATCTCAGAAGCCAGAGGCTGAGTAACACTGAGCAGTCTAGAGTGCCCCATATAACTCAAACGAAAGCAAAACAATTTGTGCAAAATAAGTGAAATTATGCAAACATGCTCGGGCCTCAGACTTTTCTGGGTCTAGCATTTGACATTTTTACAGCAGCACTGAGGAAGCCTTGAGGGTTTGTTTCGCACATGACCCCCTTTTTCTCCTTTTAGGAACTGAGATCGCTGGCTTCTAAACATCCCGGCCTCGTGATTCTGCAGCTGGGTATGACTTTCGTCTTATTTATTTTCTTCTATTCCATTTCAGTTCTTTAATCTTAGAACTGCAGAAACCAACATGCCCTGTGGCTCCATTTAGGGTGGATAGCTGAACATTCATTTATTAAGTGCCTCCTGTCACAATGTGTTAGTTATGCTCCAGGCAGAATCCTCACATCTCTTGGCTCTGTTCATTTTGAAGGGGAAAGGCTTATTCAGGGTGGCCTCCTGCAGAGGTGGGGCAAGGTCATTTCTACTCACTCAGGTACTCAAGGTAGATCAGTCTCCCTCAACCTGGAATCCTCCACTTGTTTTGGACTACAACTCCCATCTGCACTGTACATTTAAAGCACTACTTTAGCCATGGAGCCATGTGTTCGTTGCGCCCTAGGGGAAAGACTTATTCAGGGAGGCCACCTATAGAAATGGGGCAAGGCCGTCTGTACTCACAAGTACTCAAGGTACAAGGTTCTCCACTTCTTTTGGACTACGACTCCTGTCTGCACTACTGCAATGCACTCTACGTGGGGCTACCTTTGAAGGTGACTCGGAAACTACAACTAATCCAGAATGCGGCAGCTAGACTGGTGACTGGGGGCGGCCGCCGAGACCACATAACACCGGTCTTGAAAAACCTACATTGGCTCCCAGTACGTTTCTGAGCACAATTCAAAGTGTTGGTGCTGACCTTTAAAGCCCTAAACGGCCTCGGTCCAGTATACCTGAAGGAGCGTCTCCACCCCCATCATTCTGCCCAGACGCTGAGATCCAGCGCCGAGGGCCTTCTGGCGGTTCCCTTATTGCGAGAAGCAAAGCTACAGGGAACCAGGCAGAGGGCCTTCTCGGTAGTGGCGCCCGTCCTGTGGAACGCCCTTCCAGCAGATGTCAAAGCGATAAACAACTACCTGAAATTCAGAAGACATCTTAAGGCAGCCCTGTTTAGGGAAGTTTTTAACGTGTGATATTTTACTGTATTTTTGGTTTTTGTGGAAGCCGCCCAGAGTGGCTGGGGAGGCCCAGCCAGATGGGCGGGGTATAAATAATAAATTATTATTATTATTATTATTTAAAACACTACTTTAGCCATGGATTTCCCCCAAGGAATCCTGGGAACTATAGTTTGTTAAGGGTATTGGGAGTTGTTAGGCAAGACCCCTCATCTCCTCACAGAGCTACAGTTCCCAGAGTGGTTTAACGATCCATCCTTCCTCTAGGACTCTGGGAACTGTAGCACTGTAACAAATTACTGTTCCCAGGATACGTGGGGGGAAGCCATGCTTGTTTAAAGTGGTGCAAAGGGGGCCTTTGGCAGGTTTTTTAATAAATGAAGGTAGGATTATTTGCCAGGCCCAAGCATGTATATTGAAGAGGATTATAAAGTTTGTGCCAGTTAACTATCACTCCCAGATTAACTGAGTGGCTTCCATACAAAAGGCTGTAGCTGTTCTGGCAGGCCCACATTACAATACATCTTCCTGAGAGTTGTATTAGGTTTGTTTGCATTAGCTGAATTTTGAAAGATTCAGGGCACACAACAGAAAGTGCTTTTTCACGCAGTGCATAAACAGGAGGCAAAGATGGCTACCAAGAGGATTAGACAAATTCATGGAGGAATCGGGTATCAATGGAATCGGGTATCAATACTAGTCACAATGGGTAATGCCTCTGCATGCTAGTTGCTGGAATCGCAGGTGGGGGGAGGGAGTGGTGCTGCGTTTTATAAAAATAACAGTATTCTCCTCCTGTGAGTTCCAACATTTTTGAGAATACAAGCCTCAGGCTTCACTGAAGAGATGAGAAACAGGTTGTTTTCTTTTCAAAAACTTCTTTATAAAAGCTTTTTTAAAGTGGAGTTCTTTAACCTGGTCAGTAGCCGTGCTGGATTTGAAATAGCTTTTCCACATGGAATTGTTTTTAGTTGTTTATATATATGGAATTCCTTACATATGGAAATGGTTTTATTTATATTGTCATTGCTTTTATTGTTCATGTTTTTACTATGAAATCACTTTGAGGTTTGTGGCTGTGGTTCCCAGACACTCCCCACAACAAAAGACTATTTGAAAATCACTGAAGGTGACTGAAAATCACAGACCACTTAACGATATTTCTGCCTCTTGTCCCAATCTTAATGTGCTGGGCTGGATGCACGGCTTTTAACTGAATTTTAATTACTTCTTTTATTTCTTGTATATTGTGTTGTTGTTTTTATTGTGCTACAATCTGGAACAAGATAGAGGTGGAACAAGATGATAGAGGAAATAGTGGAGATAGATTGATGTAGATAAATGGCAAGAGGGGCACCTGCCTGATATGCAATGGCACATATAATAGCAACACAAAGAGCCTGCCTGCTAGATGAAGCCAGTGGCCCATCTAGTCCAGCATCCTGTTCTCACAGTGGTCAACCAGATGCCTGAGGGAAACCACAAACAGGACCCAAGCACAAGATCCCTCTCTCCCAGTGGTGGAGGAAAGGGGGTGTGGGGGTGCGGCTGGGCCCGGGTGTCATCACGGGGTGTGTGTGTGAATAAATGAGTTAAAAATTAAAAAATTAAAATTGGGCTCATGAAACGTTTTAGGAGTGACGTGGTGGCTTAGGTGCCTGCAGGTTCCGTGCTGCCTGAAATGGCAGCACGGGACTTGCGTCTGCCTATTGCCTCTCCCTCAGTCGCCCTACAGCTGAGGGGGTGACGATGGCTCTCTCCTCCTACGGTTTCCAGCAACTGGTAGAGGCAGAGCATAACCATCATGCCTAGTAGCCATTGATAGCTTTTTCTTCCATGTTCACCTTTGACTTTCCCTCTTTCCAAGGGCCCCCTAATGCCTTTCTTTCCTGTGTTGCTGTTTCCCAGGTTCTATATCCCTGGATTAACATGACCTGTATTTGATACCATCATGCTGGGCATTACTTGAATCTGATCATGGGCTCATCCAACCCAGTATCATCTATTATTATTATTATTATTATTATTATTATTATTATTACCCTGCCCATCTAGATGGGTGGCCCCAGCGCAGCTTCCAACACATATAAAAACATAATAAAATGTCAAACATTTAAAACTTCCCAATACAGGGCTGCCTTCAGATGTCTTCTAAAAAGTCATATAGTTACTTATCTCCTTGACATCCGATGGGAGGGTGTTCCACAGGGAGGGTGCCTCTACTGAGAAGGCCCTCTGCCTGGTTCCCTGTAGCTTCACTTCTCACAGGGAGTGAACTGCTAGAAGGCCCTTGGAGCTGGATCTCAGTGTCCAGGCTGAACGACAGGAGAGGAGATGCTCCAGGTATACAAGGGATTGTCTGCGGTTGACGGGCAGAGGCTTTTGCCTTGAGCAGAGAACAAGGCTGAGGAAGATGAGGGAAAGAACAAATGTGACCAAACCCATGGAGAACAGCTGTAGCTCTTTGCCACGCAGATGGTCCCAGGTTCAGTTCCCCGGGCCCAGCTTTTCCAGGTTGTCCTGGGAAAGTCTTCTCTCTGAAGCCCTGGAAAGCTATAAAGGAGAAGAAGGTGTTTCCATGACAAATCCTGTGCCCTCTTTCCACAGAGTCCACGGATGAGGCTAGCATCAAGGCTGCTGCGAAGGAAGTTGAGGTCCACCTGGCCGGAAGTGGACTAAATCTGCTGATCAACAATGCGGGCGTCATGCCCCCAAGCACCCTGGAGTCGGTGGACAAAGAAGATATGCTGAGCGTCTACCGTATCAATCTCATTGGCCCAATGCTGGTGACAAAGGTAGAGCTTATCCTCATACTTTGCTAGAGGTGGCATCCATTCTTCTGGGCAAAGAAGGGAGCAGCAGGTGAAAGGAGATGTTAAAAGGCTCCCTCAACTTTAACGGAAAGCTCTCCCTGCTTATTTCCTTACACTGAATTTCCTGAGACAGGGGCTTGTCTTCCTAATACCCTGCCACACTCATAACGTATTGACCAAGAAAGAGAGGGGGACAAAATATGCAGGAGGGGTCCAGCCAAGGAGAAGTTGGGAACCAAGGATGGAGGGCCTGGGAAGGGGACAAAGGGACTGCCCATGTCTGTCTTCCTTTGCAGGCATTTCTGCCCATGCTGAAGACAGCTGCTAAGAGGAGCAACAGGAAGGGGCTGAGCTGCAGCAGGGCTGCCATCATCAACGTCTCCACCATTGGCAGCTCAATCGGGAGACCCCCTTCTATGGCCACGTTCCCCGTCATTTCTTACCGCTGCAGCAAGGTAACGTGGGCAGCACAGCCTCTCCTGCCTGCCTGCATCTTGGCCAATCTGTCAGCAACAGGGAGTGGGGCTGGGGACAGTTGCCGCTGACATCACTGTGGCCTCCTGGGAGGGGTGAATTTATAGTGCAAATTCCAGCACTGACTGAAGCCCTTGTTGCACATAGTTAGGAATTGGCTCCTACAAGGTGCAGTGTGATGGCCACCAAGCAGGAAGGCTTCAAAAGGGGATTGGACGAATGGGTGGAGGAGGGGGGAGCTACCTGTGGCTGCTATCCACAATGGCTATGTATTGTCTCCATTGATGAAGGCAGCATGCCTCTCTTAGCAGCTGACAATCCCAAGGGAGAGAGCTGTTGCCCGCAGCCCCGCTTCTGGGTTCCATGTTGGAGCATCTGGTTGGCCACTGTGGCAAAGAGGATGCTGGACCAGATGGGCCACCGGCCTGATCCGGCTGCGTGACTCGCTAGTTTACCCTATAACCTCCACGGTGCTGCTGCTTCTGTCTTTCTTCAGACGGCGCTGAACATGCTCACGCGGTGCCAGGCGCTGGAGTACAAGGATGACGGGATCCTTTGCGTTGCACTTCACCCAGGATGGGTGAAGACGGAAATGGGAACAGAGAAGGTACGTAGTGGCAAAATCGCAGTTGGTCATTAGATCAGGATGCGGTAAAAGAGCGGAGGAGGAGCAAGAAGCACAGCTTGCAAACTAGAGCAGTGGTTCCCAATCGATTTCGGGCCACCGCCCTGTTTGTTCCATAAACTCATCCCCAGGGGCCCCTACCCTACCAAAAGCCAGAATAGTGGTTTGCATGACCCACCAAAGAAGATAGTACCACAATAAAACTCATAGCAGTTTTATTGCACATTCATTATTATTGCATATACTAATTGCACATTCATACTGGCTTTTCAGAGTTTGATAATTCACACCCCCAGTACTCCCCCTGCCTCTCCTAGGT
Source organism: Podarcis cretensis (assembly GCF_951804945.1). Lineage (NCBI taxonomy): Eukaryota > Metazoa > Chordata > Lepidosauria > Squamata > Lacertidae > Podarcis > Podarcis cretensis. Next base: position 38,203,575 of record NC_137177.1, read on the forward strand.
CAGTGGTTTTCAAGCAGTGTGCCGTGGCACCCTGGGGTGCCATGGTCAGGGGTGCTGTGGGGAATACTGGCCTCTGTCTCTCTTTCCTTCCCTCCCTCCTCTGATGCCCTCTCACATCTCTGCCTCCCCAAGGCTTGCATGGCTGTTTGTTGCAGCAGCCCTGGCTACATGTTCTGCAGGCAAATGGTGCCTCTGGGGCTGGCCAGGGGGTGCTGGTTGCCAGGAGGTGGGGGAGCCTTGCAGTAAGCAAGCAACCAGGTGAAGGAGCCTAACCAGCCAGTCCGCCAGCCCTTGCTGCTGGGAATGAACAGACAAGGGGGAAAGGCACTGGCCTTTCTTGTGCTTGCTGTGTGCCATGCCTGCCTGGGAGCTGAGTGCCCTGTGCTGAAGGGGAGCCTTTCTGCCAAGCAGGCCTGGCAGCGCCTGCTGCCGCCCCCCAAAATAAGGTGCTAGCCCCATGTTCACCCCTGGCCAGTCTCAGTTGGGCCACTAAGGCTAGGGGCATCCTCTTCCCAGGCCCGTGGGGCAGTGTGAGGAGGCACCTCTCTTTGGGGCAGCGGGGGGAGTTCAGAGACCAGGGGTGGCAGCAGTGGCTGCTGAGAGGACTCTCAAAGGGAGGAGGCTGAGGAAACACTCCACAAAGGAGGGTGTCTGAAAAGGGTAAGAGGCTGCTAGCTCTGTGGGCAAGGGGTCGTATAACTGGACTCCTGAGCCCTACAGGGGTGCCACAGAAAGAATGTAAGTTGGTAAAGGGAGTCATGGACTCAAAAAGGCTGAAAACCTCTGCCCTAGGTAATCCTGCCATCCCCCAGAGGGCAATACTGCCCACTTTGGGAACCACTGAACTAGAGGGAATTAGAACCAGGGGTTGGGCAGCATAGCTTGAACCAATACCCAGAATCTGGCCTTTTTCACCCAAGTTGCCAGGAAGGAGGTGGCCGGGGTCTTTTCCCTGCAGAAAAGTCTCCATTCTTGGGACTTTCTCGCATTTCCTCCACTTGGCCCTGCTCAGAAGTGAAACTTATCCAGTCCTGTGGAAGGTTGGTTCCTGGCAATCTGAAGCCTTTAGCAGCCATGGCCCCCACCCAGGTCTTCTTGTGATTTTTTTAAATTAAACTGTTCCCCATAACTATGCTCAAAGCGGCAAAGAAACTGCCAGCAGGGCATCCATAAAATAGAAGCTTCTGCAGCTCAAGGTGTCTGGAAACACCTGGTGCCCCCACCTTTCCTTTCCCAAGTGGCCCAAGTCTGGTGTCCTCGTGGCAGGTTTTGGTTTGGATTTTCAATGCAAAAACATGTTTGCACAATGCAGGCGGAACTGACGGTGCAAGAGAGTGTGCAGGGGATCATCCAAGTGCTTTCCAGCATCAACGAAGAGAAAAATAGCCGACTGGTGGACTGGGAGGGGAGGATTGTGCCCTGGTGAAGCCAGCAGCCAAAGAGGGATCTCTCCCGATGGATGTGTCTGTGTGTCCCAACCCAGATCAGCTACAAGTAATGTGGTTGCATCTAGCTGCCATGACAGCACTTACAAGAAATAAATCGCATGGCTTTCATAACCTGTCCTAGTCTTCCATCATTCTTTGCTAGCCATAAAAATGCACCTGAGAAGCAAGAGAGACTGAAACACACTGAATGGCTGTCAGGGCTGGAGTCAGGCGAAGGTTAGCAATAAAACAACAAATCACCCGGGGCCAGTGAACTCTTTATTGAAGGAAACAAACCACATCTCAGGCCTAGTGATCTCAGAATCTGAAGAAGTGTGCATGCACACGAAAGCTCATACCAAGAACAAACTTACTGGACAATTTTTTATATATATTTCTATTGCGTCAGACCAACATGGCTACCTACCTGAATCTAGTGGTCTCAGCAACTCTTTCCAGGTCTTGCTCCAAGGAAGCAGTTGTGAGGACTGAGGGTCCCCGTCTTCATCCCGCTCCCTAAGGCTCTTCCCCTGGTTCCTTCCCTCATAGCTTAAGGCTTCCTTGCCTTCTTGTTTCTCATTTGTCTGTGTGTTCTGGGAGACCAGGGAGAAGGGGTGCTGGACACAGCAGGAGGGGAAGACTCTGTGTCTTCTTCCACAGTCTGCCCACACTCAGTCATGGAGTCTGCACTGCTCTCTGCCACAGCCTCTTCCTGCTCACTAAACCCTGTTGCCTTGTATGCTCCCAACACCACCTCCTCCCAGTCTGCTCCTTCCCCCACTGACACCACTCATCATTCTCCCACCACCAGTCCCTGGGCTCTGAGCCTTCTTCCCCTGGGGACTCCCTGCCTGGTGCCTCCCACCACTCCTCTGCATCCAGCCAGTCCATGACAATAGGCAAGAGAGTAGGGATAGGAAAAAGGAGTGGCTGTGGGTTGTAGCTCAGAAGTCCCAGGTTCAGTCCCTCCCATCTGAAATCATGGAGAGCCACTGTCATTGAGTGTGATACTGAGCTAGATGGCTTAATGGCCAGGAACACTATAAATACAGTTTCTTAAGTTCCTATGAATCCAGTCCCTTGCAATTAGAATACTTGCAATTGCTTGTTATGCCCAGAAACTAGTGGGAGTCTTCTTTCAATGGGAACCACTACAGAATATTGAGGCACAGACAGCACAAATCTTCATAGGAACTGGGTGCCTCATCTTTGGAAGTACTAGCCAAGAGATGCAGAACCCTGTAAAAGAAGTATTAGCCTCTGCTGAATCAGCAACTTCCCAGATGCCCACTGAGAACGACCATAAAGAGGTTTGTCAGTCACAAAAGACACAAGGATCAATTGGGATTTTATTAGCTAAAATACCAAACGTGAAAATCAGAAGTGTTGGTAGAAAAATAAAAACTGATATTCACAGTTCTGTTCTCCCTGCCTTATAAAGCTTTGTTCACGTTTGCCGCAGCAGTTAGTGGAACAGTTCAGGGAAAAAGAGCTTTGATGCGGCCTCTCCATCTCCCGCACAAAGTTGGGCTCACGGTTGCAGGCCTTGGAAAGAGCTTGCTGAAGAAAAGGGGGTTCCGTCGGCCACAGTCCCGATACACGGTGGGGTTCATGAGAACAGTAAACAGCATTGATGCATTCACAAGAGATCCGCTTTTAGGCTCCACTGGAATTCAACAGGTTTCACATTTGCTAAGCATTTGGTAGACCCTTCCCCTACCCCGAAAAAACTTAACAGGAAGTTAACATATTAAACTGAAGAGAAGAAAGTTAAGAGGAAAAAAGATCATAATATGATACCAACGTTTTTCAGATCAGGGGAAAGTTAAAGTGACAAATTATAGATCTAAAGTGCTCAACCAGCCTTAAGGCATGGGGAAGCCCCAACCAAGTGGTTGGAAATTCTACAATGTGGTCAGAGAATCTGACTGGCTAATCCTGATTTGTTACCTACAAAAAAGACAGCCATTCCCTACCTACCTGCCACAACCCCCCTCCCCCAGTCAGCTTCTGCAATTGAAGAAGTGAAGGTCTGTCATTGCTTGGCAAAGCCAACCACATGACCCAAATTCTACAATGGAAGGGTGACATGGAGAACGGGAGAGGTACTGGACAAAAAGATGCATTTCACCAAGAACTTGGATTATATATTTTTAAAAGCCTAACTGATCAGAGCCAATTTAAACATTCAGGGAAACATCATCTCCTAAAGGATGTAGGGGAAGTTTGTTTCAAAGCATCCCACAACCATCTCCCTGTAAGAGAGGAGCTGTCTAGATATTGACAAGGGGGCATTTTTAAACAAGCAATTACCTGCTTGTATTTTGACACTGTACAGTCTCAGGAGAGGGCTGTACATCTCCTCCTCACCCCAAATACGAATTGATGCTGCAATGGCCTCAAGAGTGAGAATGCAAAGATCTATCTTCCAAAGACGGACCAGTAAACACGTAGAATCTCCGCCACCCCCAAATCTCTGGAGAAAGCATTTCTGAATTTGCAGATAACAGGTCACGACTCTGCAGAGGATGGCACTTGAGGAGTAACAATGGGCTGGCAACAGTAGTAAGACTGGACCCTGGAGGAGAGGCAAATTGCCCAGGCACTTGTAGGGTTCCAAAAAGAAAGATCCAAGTCCCCACAGCAGGGAGCTGTCTGCAGGACAATTACTGTTCCTATATACATACTTCTAAAAATCCAGGCCTATATAACAAGATTTAAGACAAGAGATTATCACAATACTCCTCACATAATACAAGTGTTAAGAAATGTTTCACACGGAATCTGCACAACCTAATCAACAAGGACATTATTAACAAGGGAACAACCCAGCGTTCAGGAACTGATTATCGTAGCATTTACTGGATTTCATCCAACTACCATTTGTTTCGCAAACAAGGGACACAGCGAGAACCTTCACGGTTCGGTAAAACTGCACTTCATATCCATGCCACATATTTTGAGGTAGCAACAAAGCATTCTCCCCACCACCACTTTTGTCTCAGCCTTCGCTGCAGTCTAAACACAGCAATGACCAGAATCCAAGAAGATTTTTTGCAGAAGAAGCCCCTCACCCTCTCTCTTACAGCTTCAAATTCACATTCTTCCATAAGAAAAGGTTTAAGTCCATTAAAGTGCATTCTCCCTGTCAGGAATGAGATTTAGTAGTGAAGTTTCTCCAGCGGTACTATCCTAGGATGGATACTTTCGGTTACAGTAAGACAGCTTCACCATCACACATTTGTTTGCTGAATAAAAAATAATAATTACCCCAAAACAGAAAAGCTTGGCACTTAAGGTTACAAAAATGTTTACAAAATATAAACAAAGAATTGGCTGAAAGCTTGTTCAATGGCGGATGCAAACATTTCCAGGCTACATGGCAGTGCTCCAGAAATATTCAGACCAAGGGTGGGGAACCTGAACTCCAACAATATCTGGAGGGGACAGCTCTCACCATTCCTGGCTGTTGGCCATGCTGGCTGGGGCTGATGGGAGTTGTAGTCTAACAACATCTGGAGGGCCACAGAGTTTTAAACCTTCTATCCATCCCCCACTCACTCACACATTCCTTGTATTGTTTGACAAGAAGAGACTTGATCAAAATATTCTGCACCAATGTCTCATTTTCGGTTAGAAAACAGCCAGGGTTGTGCCAGAATGCCATCTGGAGACTATAAGATGTGTTTGTAGAAGGATGGTTTCCTCCAGGATCTTCAGCCGGCTGGCCAAGGATGAGATGGGGCTGCTCCAGGCTGCCAGAGATAATTACTGGAGAAAAATTGCACAGATCCACTGAAGTTCTCCCCAGTGAAATGAATGGGGCCTGTGTCAGAGCATGGCAAAGCTCTTCTGTGGCCTCCATCCATTTCAGTGGGGCTTGCATAGAAGAACTTCCCCATGGACATGCCCTTTTTCCTCTTCACCCCCAGAATCCTGCATGGTGCTGCTCTGTTTGCAATGGCATCTGATGCGGGATGCTAAAGGGTGGCTAAAATCCGTAAGAAAGAAATCATCACCACACCGAAGGTCTGCCCCACTCCAAAAGTCATGGCCACAAAGGGGATCATGTCCTTTCCAGCAGCTTTGTAAACACCGGCAATCGCAGCACCTGTTCAGGAAGGGGGGAAAGGAACATCATAGGTTGGTTGTTCATGTCCCATCATCCCTTTCTTCTCACTTGATAATACACAGCAAAAGAAATGAAGGACAACTGTCATTCACTTTTCTTCTTCCTCAACCTGGTGCTCTCCATATGTGTTGTATTGCAACTCTCTTCAACCCCAGCCAGCATGATCTGGGACTCATGGGAGTTGTAGTGCAACCGCATCTGGACAGAACCTAGTTTTAGGAATGCTGCTAAGCCAATAGTTAAAAAACACAAAAGCAGCCTGCTGGGTGAGCAGTTCTTTTCACATTTTAAACTCTGCTCCTCCTCCAGGGAGCTCAGAACAGCATATACGATTTCCTCACCCTCCCCTTTTGTCCTCACAATGTCATCCATGGAGCTTCAGCCCTGAGCGGGGGATCCATACCTAAGGCTTCCTAGCCTTAGTAGAAACCACAACACCACTAGTATGAATACCAAAGGGTCGTCCGAAAGCAGGGCACAATAGGGATAGCTTCTGCTGTTGTTAACATCAAGCATCTTGGGGTCACATACATACACCCTCACTGACAGCCATACTTCTGGCTGTCACAGGCTGGAAAGATGGGTAGCAAAGAGAAGAATGGCAATCCCCAAATGGCCTCTCAACTTTCAAAAGGTGTCAAACCATCTCCATGGCAGATGTGATTGACAGGTGGCATTGTCCAGCCAGTCAGGACCCACCTGGGTCAGAAACACTTTTAAACAGCCCAGGCTCGCTCAACATTGCTCATCTGACCACCTACATATGTGAGGACACGAGAAACCCACTTGTAAGTAGATTTGATAGGATAGATAGGCTTGAATGAAAGGGCTCTTTTTGTTCTTTGATTATAGCAACATTTTGCCTCTTCCATTTATCCTCCTCCTTTCTTTTTTATTTTTAACAAACCTCACAAAATGTGGCTGTTGAGGTCTTGGGTGTGTTTCTGCGAAAACTCCCAGGATTATTCCAAACTCTCCCGTGCCTAATTGGTCATGTTATGTGGGGGGATGGAGGAGAAAGACACACAGAGAGAGTGCTATAATGTAAACTCTCCCTCTTCTAGCGAGATTTTATGAGTCTGAGATTGGGAATCCCAGATTTGTTCCCAATATGTCCTGTCATTGGATACAGAAACAAGGAGATTGCTAGGCTGCTGGGATGCAGCTGGGGCAAAGGAATGTTTCAAACAGCCAACCTACTTGATAAAATCCCAGCTGCTAATGGCCCCAGGAAGCCCATCAGCAGGATGCTCACCGACATGAACCTGCCGTATTTGTGCCGCCGGAGAGTGAAGAGGGCCAGGAGTGCTGCGGGGATGTGGAAAAAGAGAGACGACACCATTGCCCACAGGAAGACGCCATACCACATCTCTGCCATGAGATAGGAGAGAAGAGGGTAGTAAGAGCAGAAGAGCAGCCACCTGGATCAGGCCAAAGGACCCATCTTGTCTAGCATCCTGTTCTCACAGTGGTCAACCAGGTGCAGTGTGGGAAGCCCAGAAGCAGGACCCCAATGCAACAGCTCAAAGTAATGATTGTGTGCTGTTCTTTTTTGATACTGCCTTTAGTTTTATTAAGGTTTGAGCTTCAGCAGTCGGACCATTGTTGCTTTTTAATTAATAGCTGTTTTAAGCAACTCTAAGGAAGGAAAAAGTAGGGTATAAGTCTTTTTAAGTAAGAAAGATAGATTAGCTGCTTTGTCTCATGTATCTTGGGGGCAGCTCTGGAGTCAGAAACCCTTGATTAACCTATCTGTGGACCCCAATCTACCTGTTGCCTACCCTTGGTTAGCCTTCGCCAAAGGGATGGCCTCCCTCTTTGGTTTTGGGCTATGAATTCCTGGCTGGGGCTGCTGGGGGAATTTCCAGGGTGGTCTCCACACACTTTGAGTGGTGAGAGCAGCAGCAGCCTTCCCAAGTGTTGCCCACGCCCACCTGGAGACTCCAGGGACAGGCGCCTTCCTTTCCTTCAGTGGCACCCGCAGTGACCTTGTCCTACCCCCCCAAGTGGGACGGGGGAAGGAGGCGACGCGGGTACGTGCAGAGGGCGCCCAACCCCTTCGCGGGGCCTTGGAAGGCAGGCGTGGCGTGAGTCCCGGAACCTACCTGTGAACTCGCAGAGGGATTCGGCGCACGCAGCTCGGGTGACGTTTCCCGAGCGAGGCACCAGGTGGAGGCTCAGGATCTGGTGCAGGAGGCCCCCCGGGGCGGGAGGGACCGAGTCGTCGCCGCCGCCGCCGCCTCCTCCCTCCATGCCTCCTTCGACATCAACATCCGCTCCGCCAGTGCCACAGAGAGGCAATGCCAGAGCGGCCCCAGGCAAGAACTTCCGGAGAACGAAGCGGAAGCCGCCTTTCTATTGATGTACTGTAAACCGCTTTGAACGTATTTTTTTTACGACACAGCGGCATACAACTATTTTAATAAATTAAAAATGAATATAGGGTCCAGGTTTTAATAATAAAACATGAATAAATTTATTGAATTGTCGACGCCTGAGCTCGACTCCACATTCAGGCAGGCTAGGCCGCTTCGTCCCGGGCCTAGCCTACCTCGTTAGGGTAAAGAGGAGGAGGGGCAGTGGGGTGAATATAAGTCATAAATGAAAAACGGAAATAGAAGTAGAAGCTGCCTCAGTGGGAGAAGCCCGTTGTACCCTCAGACTGCAACTCCCGTCGTGGATTACTGAGTTTATTAAAAATAAGTATAGAACCATGACCACTCGCTGCGTCCTTTTCTTCTTCTCCGTGGGATTTAATAGCGCAGCAAGGCCGAGGGAAGGGCCCTGTCATCGTCACCCACTGGCAACAGTACGATCGCACTTCCCTCACAGCCCTTTATGGCGCCTCATCTTTTTCATAAACCGCGATTTTAAAAAATAAAATCTAAGCGTTGTGTCACTCTAGCATTCTTTATCTCTAGGGTTCATATAGTGAGGCACTCTTGCTCAGGAAACCGGATGTGCTCTATGGTAGCAGAAGTACTTCCTGCCCTTTACTGAGGGAGCGCATTAGCTTCGCGGAAGAGCCATGTCGGACTCGGAGGAATATTCGTCGGAGGAGGATGAAGATTACCTACCCTCAGGTGGGCGGCCCGGTCCCCGCGCTCAGGAGAGGACCTGGCCCGGGTGCTCGGTCCCTCCCCCCAAAAAGAGAATGCCTGGGAGGGCTTCGGACTGGGGCTCATACGCGCAGAACGCCTCTTACATCCGGGCTACACGTTGTGTTCATCACGTGACAGCAGCCCCGGCTCAGCAAGTTGAGCTGTTGAATGAGGTGGACGGAGTTTGAAAGGGGTGGAATGGGCTGAACCACTTCAGGCTACAAATGGAGGAGAGAAATCAACGTTTCAGTGCTCTCTTATTGTTGTCGTTTTTATTTTATTTTTACTTGTTGTTATTATTTTATTGCCTTTATATCCCACCTTTTCCCCCAAGGAATTCAGGGGGGTGTACAGTGGTATTTTCTTCCTCCTCATTTAATCCCCATAACAACCCTGCGAAGTTGTTTAGCCTGAGAGGCAGTGACTGACACAAGGTCGCCACTTGTGAGCCTCATGGTTAAGTGGGGATTTGAATCCTGATCTGTCAGGTCCTACTCCCAACACTAACCACCACACTGGTTTTCCAGTGAGAAAAACCCTTTGTAAGTAGAAAGCTAGGACCACAGAAATGTTTCTTGCTGATGTGCTGTTTTTCTCCTTGCAGGGAGCTTTCACCATTTAAAAAAAATATGTTACCTTTATTGTAGTAACAGTATTAAAGTGACATCGCACTATAAGGCTAATAACAAAAATGTTTTTGAAGTTCATTTTTGTTAGGTTGCTTTGAGTTTAGTTTTTCTGAAAAGACAGCTAATAGATATAAATAATAATATCACAATCGTTTTGGTCATGTTTGATTCGAAGGCTTAGAAGTCCTACGCTGGACTTGATTTATTCCAATCAAACACACTCAACAAAAATGCAGGCAGTAGCTTCTCTAAGGGTGAGACATAAACCTTTTGATGTGTAAGAGTGCGGTGTACCTCCAATTTTAATTTAGAAAAAGAATATCTAGGATTTTACATTAAGATAATAAGGAATGGTTTCTTTTTGAAGTTGACATAAAGGAATGCAAGACCATGGGCAGGAGTGGAATATTGAATGATAAGAGTTGGGTGGCCCAGAAAGACCACTGTAGTGCAGAATACTGCCCAACTGCAATCCCATAGGACCCTTTCCCCATATAACATGCAATCCCAGCCTAACTATTGCTGCAGGCACAAAATCTGTTGAAATGATTAGTTTTGATAACTAAAGCTGTGTTGATAACAGGTGAAGAATACAGTGAAGATGATGTAAATGAATTGGTTAAGGAAGAGGAGGAGGAGGAGAAGCCATCACACAGGGAAAAATGCAAGAAGAATTCCAAGGAGATCACATGTCGGTAGGCACCAGCTTCATTTGATGTCAATGGAAGTGAGTGAGCCGATTAAGAACCCTGTGGCTGGCTCTAGGAATGTACATACTTGGTTCTGCTTATGAAGAAATAGCTCAGGTCAAGAATCATGCCTTCAGAATAGGTGGATCCTTAGAGAGTGATGACAGTGGATGAGGGAAACTATCAGTAACACAGCCAGCTCAGCAACAATTCTCAGCCGGTTCAGCAAGGAGCTGGCTGAGAATTCCCCCAGTTTTCTCTTTCATACCTGCCTAGGTTTTCTTCTTTATCTGAGATAGTAGCCATTAAAATGGCTAATTATACCTTGACTGAGTTTTTCACATTCGTGTCTCCATTCTTGTTTTCTTTCATTGTAGGGGTTGCAGTGGTGCATGGGATACTGACATACTGTCATTTATCAAGCTTTCAGTCTTAACTCATGATTCCACATTGCAACTACTGGGCTTTTGAAAGATCACTACCACAAAAGTATAATGTAGGCAGTGGATGTAAATCATTTGCTAATGTGAGTATGGTTTGGTGACATTCATTCCTAGGAAAAGGAACAAAGGATGTGGCCTCTTCTTAGAACCAGGTGGAGGAGAGGCATCAAAGGATGATGAAAGCGACAGTGAGGATGGCGAGTCGGCAGAAAGCAATCCACACATGAAAGAAAGTGATAAAAGACAAAAAGAGGATGCTTTGTGGGCCAGTTTCCTCAGTGATGTGGGCCAGAAACCAAAAGCACCTCCTGCAGTTCAGGCGTCTGGCTGCACACAGAAAGACAAGGTGAGAGGGCATGTGTCATTCAGGCATTGCTGTTTGGAGAGGGCACAATAGGGGTAGTATATTGTCCTTGATCATTAATGTCTGCAAGATATTTGGTTTTCCAACCAATCACTAATCAAAGACATTCAGAGCAAGGGAGATTCCACACAAATGTCCAATCAGGGGTGTTTGTTGTTGATTCTTTCTGACTACCCTGGTTTGCTGTTCCAAGAACGTAGATCAGATTGATGATGTTGCAGTGGCATCTCGGTTTATGAACTTAATCCATTCCGGATGTCCATTCTTAAACCGAAACCGTTCTTAAACTGAGGCGCGCTGTCCCTAATGAGGCCTCCCACAGCAGGTGCCCTTCCACCATTCAGATTCCGTTCTTAGGCCGAGGTAAAGTTCGCAAACTGGGATACTACTTCTGGTTCTGCGGAGTTCGTAAACCGAATAGTTCGTAACCATGCTGTTCTTAAACCAAGGTACCACTGTATAGAGATTACTGTAAGAAATAGGAGGAGAGAGAGAGATGGAGGAAGGTAGTTAAGGTAGATCAATACCAGTTTTGCCTGGAAAGAAGTTTACAAATGGAGCCATGAATGCCATCATTTGCAACTTAGAAAAGTCTTTAGAGTACCCTTGCATAAATGGCATTATATTAATCAGGTCTTTAAAAGTTTCAAATGATAGTTCATTTGAGGTTTGAGATCTTGGGATGAAGAGGCCTGTTCTTTTTCATGACTTTAAGCAGGAAGTAGTTGAACCCATAACATCTAGGCATGAGATTTGTTGATGTCAGGGAATGGCCTGAAGACGAGGACTGGGGAATGCATTCTATGGCAGACCAGCTTCTCTCCGATGGAGAGGGGGAAGAATCCCCCGCCCCCGCTCATCCACAGCATGTTCCTAAGCAGAGAGAGAGAGAGAGACCACTGAACAGTTTAGGGAGGAGTTACCCAATTACGAGATAATGACAACAGAACCAGAAGGGAGGGGGAAGCTAGTTGAGAGTGTGTGAGGAGGACCCCCTCACCACAGACTTGGAGGTCTGAATGTATCAGAGAACAAAGGAGTCAGAGGGAAGGACAAACTTTCCATTGGCACCTAAAATGCTGCAGAAGTCAGGAGGAGGATTAGACTAGCCAACTGCCCTCCTTGCGGAGAGCTGTGTATTTGTGCTTACAACATGATGCTATAATAAAAGGACTATAAATCTATCAACTGCTTGTTAATTCTTATCTGTGAAGCTACTGAAGGGAGAGGAGGACTCTCCACACCTGACAGTTGTGTTGCAAAACTTGGGGTTCCAGATCACACTTGTTTTCATGCTTGAATTACCAGGGAAGTGAATTGTCATTCGAAAATCCAGATTAGATAGGAGTGAAGTTTGAATGGAAGTGGAAGCTGATGGCAGAGAAGCTACTGCTGGTATTGGGCATGGCATTGCAAATCTAGAACATCTGAACTTTAATGAATGTGAAAGAGAATTTGGGCTGGCTCTGATGTTTGACAAATGTGGTTTCTCATAATGTTTTGGTTAGCCAGCTGAAGAGAAGAATTCATGCAAACCTCAGGAGGTGGTAGAGGGATCTGAGAAGAGCAAAGTTGCCATCACCAAAGTCTTTGACTTTGCAGGTGAAGAGGTGAGGTGAGTTTGGCCTCTTGCCTTTCTAGCCACAATGAGCCATATCCCTGGTCCTTTTTGAGCAATTGCATTTAACTGTTTGCCTCAATTGTCTGAAAATATCAACAGTATTTTATTAAAATATGCATATCCTTACTTTCTGTCCCATTATAGGGTCCCCAAAGCATCTTAGCATCATTCACATGAAGATTTAGGTTTCAGTAGAACAGAAAAACTAAAAAAAAATTTAAATGGCATCAAAACAGCCACTATACGTCCTCCAAACACAAGGCTGAACAGTGCTGTCCCCAATGGGTTATGAAAGGCTGAGGGGGCAGAGAATTTCACAGTAGGGACACCGCTGGCAAAAAGCTCTTGACCCCTGTGTGCAGATATTGTGTGTTAGAAGGGACCCTGGGTTGTATTTCTAAACCATCTAACGACTAGAGCAGGGGTCAGCAAACTTTTTCAGCAGGGGGCTGAAACTTTTTCAGCACTGTCCCTCAGACCTTGTGGGGGGCCTGACTATATTTTGAAAAAAAAAAATGAACACATTCCTATGCCCCACAACTAACCCAGAAATGCATTTTAAATAAGAGCACACATTCTACTCATGTAAAAACACCAGGCAGGCCCCACAAATAACCCAGAGATGCATTTTAAATAAAAGGACACATTCTACTCATGTAAAAACACACTGATTCCCGGACCATCCGCCAGCTGGATTTAGAAGGCGATTGGGCCGGATCCAGCCCCCGGGCCTTAGTTTGCCTGCCCATGGACTAGAGTATGTTGGCAGGTTCATATATGAGGAGACAAGTCTTCATATATTCAGGCCCACAACAATTACCTAGTGATATAACATTGACCCAGGGCCAGGAACTGGATAAAAATTAACTTCAAAATTCCCATTGCTTGTCTGGACTTTTTCCTGCATTGATATAAAAGTGGTCTAACCCTAACCCTAACCCTCCCCACATTAACCACTGAAATATCTAAAGAGAAAACTCTTCTCAGCAAAAGCGAACAATAATTTCTCATCCTGACACAGATAGCACTAAATGTGTTATAAGCCCCTGCACTGATGTAAATTGAAAGAGTGTGCAGTAATTGAACCAGTTCTTTCGCTTAGGAATTAATCTATCAGACCCTCAACTGTAATTAATGACCAGAAAGAAAATCTGAAAGCAATGAGACAGTCTCATCAACAGCCAATATTCTAGATGTCTCCTCTGACATGAGAAATTATGGAGGTTCCAAAGTACCTCACCCTTTGCTTAAGCCTGTCTGTAAAATGCCAGAGACTTTCGTATCTCATTAGAGAAAGGAGGTGAGCAGAAGAGTTTTCCGGATCAAACCAAGGGCTCATCCAGTCCAGCATTCTGCTTCCCACAGTTGCCAGCCAAATGCCTTGTGGAAGGGAAAAAGCAGGTTTTAAAGGCAGTAGGTCTCCTCTGATGTTTCTTCTCAGCATGTGATATTCAGAGGCATTGCACCATACAGACATAAAATAACCATATGACAGGGTACACACAGGTCCCGCTTTCTGAACACAATAGATTCATAGGAAATCGTTCCTTAAGTAAGCATTTCATAAGAAGCTGATTTCCATTACTTCCTATGGAAACATTTCTAATGTGTGATTTTTCTGTTCTCTCTTGCCCTTCCTCCCCCCATAGTTTGTACCTGAAGTGGCTTCCAATCTGCAAAAGCCAAACAAAGGAAAAACTGATTAGTCTGATAATAATAATAATAATAATTTATTATTTGTACCCCGCCCATCTGGCTGGGTCTCCCCAGCCACTCTGGGCGGCTTCCATAAAAACCAAAAATACACTAAAATATCACAGATTAAAAACTTCCCTAAACAGGGCTGCCTTAAGATGTCTTCTGAATGTCAGGTAGTTATTTATTGCTTTGACATCTGATGGGAGGGCGTTCCACAGGGCAGGCGCCACGACCGAGAAGGCCCTCTGCCTGGTTCCCTGTAGCTTTGCTTCTCGCAATGAAGGAACCGCCAGAAGGCCCTCGGCGCTGGACCTCAGCGTCCGGGCAGAACGATGGGGGTGGAGACGCTCCTTCAGGTATACTGGGCCGAGGCCGTTTAGGGCTTTAAAGGTCAACACCAGCACTTTGAATTGTGCTCGGAAACGTACTGGGAGCCAATGTAGGTCTTTCAAGACCGGTGTTATGTGGTCTCGGCGGCCGCCCCCAGTCACCAGTCTAGCTGCCGCATTCTGGATTAGTTGTAGTTTCCGAGTCACCTTCAAAGGTAGCCCCACGTAGAGCGCATTGCAGTAGTCCAAGCGGGAGATAACTAGAGCATGCACCACTCTGGCGAGACAGTCTGCAGGCAGGTAGGGTCTCAGCCTGCGTACCAGGTGGAGTTGGTAGACAGCTGCTCTGGACACAGAGTTAACCTGCGCCTCCATGGACAGCTGTGAGTCCAAAATGACTCCCAGGCTGCACACCTGGTCCTTCAGGGGCACAGTTACCCTATTCAGGACCAGGGAGTCCTCCACACTAGCCCGCCCCCTGTCCCCCAAAAACAGTACTTCTGTCTTGTCAGGATTCAACCTCAATCCATTAGCCGCCATCCATCCTCCAACCGCCTCCAGGCACTCACACAGGACCTTCACCGCCTTCACTGGTTCTGATTTGAAAGAGAGGTAGAGCTGGGTATCATCTGCATATTGATGGACACCCAGCCCAAACCCCCTGATGATCTCTCCCAGCGGCTTCATATAGATGTTAAAAAGCATGGGGGAGAGGACGGAACCTTGAGGCACCCCACAAGTGAGGGCCCAGGGGTCTGAACACTCATCCCCCACCACCACTTTCTGAACACGGCCCAGGAGGAAGGAGCGAAACCACTGTATAACAGTGCCCCCAGCTCCCAGCCCCTCTAGACGGTCCAGAAGGATGTTATGGTCGATTGTATCAAAGGCCGCTGAGAGATCCAGCAGAACTAGGAAACAACTCTCACCTTTGTCCCTAGCTCGCCGGAGATCATCAACCAGCGCGACCAAGGCAGTTTCAGTCCCATGATGAGGCCTGAATCCCGATTGGAAGGGATCCAAATGGTCCGCATCCTCCAGGCGTGCCTGGAGTTGTTCAGCAACCACGCGCTCAATCACCTTGCCCAAGAAAGGAAGATTTGAGACTGGGCGATAGTTGGCCATACTGGCCGGGTCTAAAGATGGTTTTTTAAGAAGCGGTTTAATGACCGCCTCTTTCAGCGGATTTGGGAATGTTCCCTCACAGAGGGAAGCATTCACCACCCCGCAGAGCCCATCGCCCAGCCCTTCCCGGCTTGCTTTTATTAGCCAGGATGGGCAAGGATCCAGGAGACAGGTGGTTGGTTTCACGCGTCCAAGCAGCCTGTCCACATCCTCGGGGGTAACGGATTGAAATTGATTCCATGCAACTTGACCAGACAGAGCTCTAGCACTCTCCCGCCCCGGCACTGCTCCCACGGTGGTGTCTAGCTCCTTCCAAATATGAGTGATTTTATCTGCAAAAAACTTTGCAAAATCGTTGCAGGAGATCTTGGGGTCTTTACAAGGCCCCGGTGGTTCCGTTAAATTACGAACCACCTGAAAGAGTCTCCTGCTACTATTTTCTGCAGATGCAATAGAGGCGGTGAAGAAAGTCTTCTTCGCCGTCGCTATCGCCACTTGGTAGGCTCGACGTTGAGCTCTAACCTGTGTCCGGTCAGATTCAGAGTGAGTTTTTTGATCTCTCCCTCTCTGTGTTTTCTGCCCAAAATGGCTGCCCATGACCAGCAAAACACAAACAAGTATGCAACTGAGCAAACTCCCACTGTCTGGATATCTGAACCAGCCATTAGGGTATAATTCTTTGTGATTGGTTAACTGAGATTTTGAATAACATATGTCCCAATAGCAGGACCTGCATGTACTGGTAATTGTTCATTTTGACTAGTCTTTATCTAGTTTATATGTTCTGTCCTGATTCCACGGGAAAAAATCTTTCTGGGTTGGACTCCTATCAGGGATGCTGCCAAGTTGCAGTTTATAAATAAGAGTGTTCCTCCTGTTGCAAACCAGAACTCTGCAAATATACCCTATAGTTACTACATATTCCATTTATGAACAATCAAAAACCTAATGCAACCTGTAATTCTTAGCGTATGAGTTCCAATTGGATTTTTATCCAAACCTTGGCCATTCTCCAAGATTTCTATCGTCAGTCCCAAAAAGAATAAATTACAGCTCCCAACCGATCTTAATTTATATTTGCTGTAACAATTACTCCCTTAGACACAGTAAATGTAATAAATTGGAACTCGAAACAGATGCCATTTAATTGTCAGTGACCTTATAAATGAACAGTCAGGACTTGGTATTGCTTGTAGTGTTTTATTGCGATCCTTATTGCACATTGGTTACCTGTGGGGGGATGGCTAGATGGGGAGTACTTGGGGGAGGCTTTAGTAAATAGCCAGTTCAGTATGAACCAGTAGCCTGATGGTATGGTTTAAAGGGCAAATGGCATCTTAGTTTTCTTAAGACACATTGTTCCAGGGCTTGGCAAGCAGTATTGTTACTGATGAGACTTGCATTATGCATAGATTACCTGAGCCTGTAATTCAAGAAAGATATTGACAGACTGAAGAATATTCCGAAGAAGATAAGATACCTTGAAAGCACATTTCAAATGGCTCTACATGAAGGAACTGTTCATGTTTACCCTAATGAAGAGGCCACAGGGAGGGAGTATGTTGACACTTCATGTGTTTAGGAAGGAAGGGAATCATTGTTCACCAGGTCCACTGAGGATACTCCAGGAAGTAACAGGTTTAAATAACAGGAAGGTAGATTTCGGTTAAATGTTGAACAGAACTTCCTAAGTAGATGATCACTTCAGCAACGGCACAAAAACAATCGTTCTAGGGATATTGTAGATTCTCCTCCAAACTTTTTGAAGATGGTGTCTGTTGAGGATGCCAAAGCAATAGATTTTGAACTGAAGAAACTACACTGTCATGGATGAAGGAAAAAATGACTGCATAAAAATGGGTTAGATAGCATATCTGAGGATGGATTATTTGGCTTGTATTTATTTCCTGGACATTTTCTTGGTAGGAATTAAATTTATGAACAACTTTTGGAATTAATATGAAAAAGCTGTATATGAATTAGTCTGTTAGCTGTGAGAGCTAAGGTTGGTATGTTCACTGGCCAGTAACCAGATGTTGTGGATGAACTGGGTGGATACCACAATCATGCTCTGCTTGTGGGAAAGATGAGCTTCTCAAGGCATCTGACTTGCCACTATTGAAAAGAAAGTGCTAGGCCTTTTGTCTCATTCAGCAGGATAATTCTTTCATTCCTAGGGTCTTTTCCACTATGCCTCTAGAAGTTTGATGCTTGGTGGTCTGTTGCTTAGCTGAGAAGAAATGTTTTAAGAGGGCTGTGCATCTTCAAAGCAGAGCTGCTGAGAAGAATCACCCAGTGAACTTCATGGCATACCAAGAACTTGAACCCAGGTCTCTATAGTCATTGTAACACCACACCGCCTCTCACAACTTTATGGCCACCAGCTGCCTCTATAGTTTCTGCTCTGCACACGTGTTCCAGCTTTAACATATGGCTTTGATATTCTTCCCTCTCCTTGTGGCAGGGTCACAAAGGAAGTCGATGCTACGTCTGAAGAAGCCCGGTTCTTTCTGAAGCAGCAAGAGCAGAAGACTGTCGTCCCAGCATCCTCGCCTACTGTTTCTGGGTAAGCCCTAGCCGCCTGGTCCTACATTTCCAAAGCTTTTGTGGACATTATAATTCTGCTGGGAGAGTGTAACGCTTGCATCTTTGGTGTCGGCAGGATCTTGGGACCTCTGTACTCATCAATGAGTTGCTTGGATTCTACTTGTGAGACTTTCCCTTGCTCCAGTCACCCTCAGGGGAAGTAAATGAATGAATGATCTAGGCAGGGTTTCCCAAAGTTGGGTCCGTAGCTGTTTTGGGACTACAGTTCTCATCATCCCTGACTACTGGTCCTGCTAGCTAGGGGTGATGAGAGTATAAAAACAGCTGGAGACCCAAGTTTGGGAAGCCCTGAACTAGAGCATTCTTGCCAGGGAGGAAGGAGGTTTCACACGCAAATCACAGTGAGCTTTCATTCATAAAGGAACTTGAGGTCTTCTGCCATTCTCCTTGAGAGGACAAGTGGCCCCTGAAGAGGTTCTATGGCTGCACACAATATTCTGGCTACTTCCCTCTTTAGCTGAAGTGCATTGTTTCTGCCCTTCTCTCTTGTATCCTGTCTTTCAAGCTGAAGTTGCAAGCTTGACAATTTGAGGCCGTTGCAGAAAGTGCTTCCTGGTCTTAATAAACAGTAACCATACAAATGGAGTGAGAGTACTTGGCAAGAAGTTGTGATGGTAGAACCAGACATACAAAAAGCATAAATAGCCATGTTATTCCATTGTGGTGGTGGGGAGTATAAAATCCACAGTAGGACAATTTTATTAGGACCAACCCAAATCACTCAAAATGTCTTCAAGTTCTCTATTGTTTTAATTATTTTGAAATATACTCTCATTGTTCTGGGTTTGTGTGTATTACTGTATTTTGTTTTGGTATGATTAGCTGGTCATGCTCTCTGTATATCAACCATGATAGCTGCAGGGATGAAGGGTGATATAAAAATATTTTAAATGGTAGAATGTTGAGCAAACTTTTGAATTCTGCAGAACTCTCCTTCAAGCTGGATGATAGGCAAGATGGGATGGTCAAACCCCCCCCCCCCAATAAAGTGGGCATGACAGTAAAGCAATGTCATTTGCAGGTTGAAGCTGAAATGTAATAATTTATTTAATAACACAATATGCCATTCAGTATAAACATTCTCAACCATAAAACAGTTGTAAAATAAGTGTTTTAAAGTTATGCATTGACCCCAAGACTGAAGACAGTGTTTGACACCTAAGGTTATACGTTTTACTCTGAGCAGACCCTTTGGGATCACTGGACTTCGGCTGTATTCCAAGCACAACTCTACTTCTGAGTAGAGAAGCTTAAGCTTGTGCTGTAATAAGGCCAGTTGACTTCAAACAATCAACTTAACTTAGAACAACCTGTAAAGAGCAGATTTGAGAATTGCATGCCACTGGACTCCCTTATCAATGAGCATTTACCCCATTTGTAAACCACCCTTCCATCACTTAAGATCCCAGGGTGGTTTGTGCAACGCAAATATTAACAATGCATATATAACAACTGAAAGCCATGTAATGTTTGGTTTATGGATGCAGCCATCTGGGCGCCGAATTCTTGCCCTGCTAAAGCCTGCACATAACTCCAGGCAGGGGTCTTGATGGAGCTGATAGCTCTTCAGTTCCATTTCTAGTCCAGAAGCAGAGGCACAGGATGGAGGTCTTGCACCTACCGGTATTCCTTTGTCTTTACTATGTAATAGTTGAATCACACCTGCATTGTGGACCTGTTGCTACACAGTGTGAAAGATTCCTTGCTAATAGTTAAATGAAATGTTCTCAGATGTTGGGTTTTAAGATGAAAGAGTTTGGTTGTGGGTTGGGAAAGTTCCACTTGCCCCCTCTCTCCGCCATGCTGTAATCCTGGCAGGTCTGATTGTTCCCACCATTCAAGCTGCATTAGCCAGTGCACAGTGACTCCACTTTGGGAACAAAGGTTCCATTTTCAGTCTAGATTTCCCTGCTTTTGTAACCCAAATTCAGTGTGCTAATCACAGCAGAGGCTATGAGAAAATAGCTCCGGTAGCAATATTGTTAGAGCCTGGCCTTTCTGTTTGGACTTATTATAGAGTTGCTTACTGTTAATAGCAGCCTTGGTCTCTCACTCTCATCTTGGTGTTTTCCAAAATAACAGCCCTGAGTTTGTGACCTCTGTGGCCTCTTGTCACCTCCCAGGTTGCTGTGAATTATCAGCAGGTGAAATTCAACTTTAAAGCAAGTTGGGCAGCTCCCTTTTCCTTAAGCATGGACTGGATTGAAGGGTCAGTCTTACATAAGTTGAATCAGTGCATCAGATCAGTGGCTTGTTACAAGATGCATTCCTTTCTAGCATTTGAGAGGTAAAGACATGCATCTTTGCTTCCAGGAGCTCCCTCAAAGCTTTGGTTTATGTATCTCTTTTGGTCTTCACCCTGCTTTGTGCTGAGAATTCAGGAACCACTCCAAGAGTTATATTGGATCAACTAAAGAGGTCATGGGATAATCGTAGCCTTCTGCTGTAGCTGGAGGAGCCTCTTGTTTTCTCCTGTATATATGCTGATGCTGCCGTCTGTCTCAGAGCAGAAAGCTCTCCAGGAAACAGCCTGGGCTGGGATTGTATCCTTCAGGGGCTGGGCTGCGTCTGGCTCCATGAAAAGATGGCCACATTTCCTGCTGTCAACATCCACTTTCAATGCCTGTGTTAATTCTGCTGCTCTCTTTCCTGGTGGCAGGGGGGCAGTAGAAAAGAGGTGCAGAATCTGTGGCCCAGCAATGTTGCTGGGATGCAGCTTCCATCATCCCTGGGGGTGACTGCCCCAAAACCTTCTGTCACAGGGATATCTTCATGTTTGTAGACTTAATTTTTGAGCCATTTGAAATATAATCTTTTGGCACTAAAGCATGTGGTGTTATCAAAGTGTGATCCCTGTTTGTTTGCAAGAGAGTCCATAGAACAGGAAGCTTCAGGTTTTGGAGTGGATAGATTTTTTTTTAATGGATCACAGCCACCAGGGGGCGCAGAACCACTCTGAGCCATGAAATCAGTTACTGTCCAGGTGATGTCATTTCGTCTACAGATTTAATAGCAATTAGAAAACTCTTTGTCAGGCTAGAAGGGGCCTCATTCCTCTGCATGTCCCTCCAAGAGCTCTAACAGCTTTTTAGAGGCCAGCTGCTTCAAAAGTCCCACAGCCAGTTTGAGTAGGCTGCTTTCCAGACAAATCACCTTCTTCTTTGCTCACTGTGTGCTGTGTTGTAGTTCCTATTAGCCTGCTGCATCACCCTGAGAGCCCACGTCAAGAGGAGGCCTCTTGCTGAGAAGACTGCAGCCCTTTCAAAACACTGTCTGCTAGCAGCTAGAAATGCCATTAAATGGAGTGGAGACCTGGAGTCTCAACCAAAAGCCTGAATGCTAGACCTCTGGGCCAGCACTTTGCTCCAGTGTGCGTGGCGCTGCTTGGTCCCATTTGCTGCCCTTCTTTGGAAGGGGTATGACTAGAAGCACACCCCTGTTCCTGAGCAAATCTTATTTTGGCTGCGCAGGCCAGCGGCCAGCTGTGGAAGCCATTTCCTGTGGTTTGAGACATGGATGCTTCTTTCTGCTGTTTTTGGTGGAAGCAGTGCTCTTTCTCTGGATTAGCACTCCCCCACTCTCCCTGCAATCCCAGGGATTTAGACCCTTCTGCTGTGATGCTGCGTGTCGATTCCACGCCAGTCCCGGGCAAGGCGTAGCCGTTAGGAGGGAGCTGATTGGGCCAGGCTTGGAGGGGGAGGGGCCAGGCAGGGAGCATCTGTCCTTCATTTAGCTGCTCTGTGCTTTGTGGAGGCTGGGAGGGAGCACAGCTGCAGAGCACCAATTCTGCAGGCACCAGCCAAAAGGGGAGCTTGGAGCGGCTCTGAAAAATGTGCCTTGGAACAAAATATGGCTCCTGTAACGGCAGGCGTTTTGCCCTGAAGCACAGCGGTGCACTTTGAAAAGAGCAACGCTGGCTTGGTTGAGAACTTTTTTTTGGGGGGGGGGTGCAGGGAGATGACAAGGGACTTGGATTCGGGAACCAGCCAGTCTCAGTAAAAGCTGGAGCCCTGTGCTGTATGCTAGACCAGAAAAGTGTACTCTTTCAGCAACCAGGCCCTTCAGATGTTGAGTTCTAAACTTATTATCTCAGCTGTGAAAGACCAATGACTAGCCATGGTCTTAAATGGCAGCTGTTTGGCAGAGGATGAGAGTGAGATCCTGATGATAGTCGCTGGGCTGCTCATGAGAAAGGGCTTCTCGTGTTACCTTGGGCAGGTCACTCATTGGACTTGTTTTCCAGGCAGGGCACGCTTCCCATCTCGCAAGTGCCAGAGACCTCTTTCTGGGAGACTGGCTGTCCTCGGGCTTCTCATACCTTTTATCAGCACACCTAATCACACAGGATTGTGCGGAGGATAATAAAGAAAACGGGGAGAGCCAGGGGGTGGTGATCTGAGGAGCTGGGAGAAGTGGTGAAATTCAAAACGTTACAAACTAGGGGTGGCTAACCTATGGCCTTTCATATATTTCTGGACTCCTCCCATCATCATCCCTGCCATCTGACTAGGGCTGACTCTGCCCACACCTGAAAGGCCACAGGTTAGCCACCCTTGTTACAAGCAAGCATTTAGCCTGGCTGTTGAACTGAACAGAGGCATGAGCCTGGATTGTGTTTGAAATTTTGCACTAGCTACACAGGCAGCAAGGAGTGCAGAGAGAGTGAGAGTGTGTTGTTGTACACCTTGAGGCCCTGAATTTGGACAGAATCTTGAAAACAAAAGGGCTGGAAAATGTTTTCCTCTGACTCATTGTTTTCCAGTAAAATATCCTGAATGCTGGCCTTACCTGTCCATGGTTCATTCCCCTGGGCCTTAGAATGCAAGTCGTTTCCGCTCTGACTTCTCAGAATGGCCCCTGATTGGCAGAAAGGAAGTTATCCCAGGAATGCAAATAAACTGCAAGCTAGAGACTCTGCTGACGGGGTTCATGGGAGTTTGCAATGCCATTTCCACGTCTGCAGTGACGGATCTGCCGAGGCCCCATTAAGGCCGCGTGGCGTTTCCTGCACACCCTGGGAGTTGGGGGGCCATGCTGTTTTGTTACTTAAGGGCTAGAATTTCCCACTGGGCAGATGGCTGTGATTTAGACTCTTTTCCAGGACTGGGCCTCATTCATTAGGAGACTTCTGCTGTCCAAAGAACTGGCTTCAGAAACTCCAGTGACATTTGAGAAGCAGTGGAGGATTCTGCTTTGTTGGTGCTCGGAGCAAAGGAAAGGGAGGCCCAATAATCAGTGTTCAGACGTTCTGCATTTTTGGTAAAGCCTTCCCACGGCACTCCAAAGTTGTGTGTTGGCAAGGCAAGCTCCCTGTGCACCTGTGGGCACTTAATAACCTTGTGACTCACTTCCTTGTGGAAAGTTGGAGAGGAAAAAGTAAAAAGTTTTGTTAGCTGCAGGCAGACTTTTGACATTGTTATCATAAGTGCATATATGTGGCAATAGTTTTATCAGAATGGACCATGGGAGGCACTTTGGTTCAAGAGCCAGATGGACTTTTGGATAGTGAAGCCTCTTTGTGCTATGGATTATTCTTCTCTCTGTGCTCCATTTGTAAAAGGAGGCAAATGGGAGCCTTGTTTATGGGGTGGTTGTTGTGGCTACATTTTATTTATGTACTGTTTTTTGGCCCAAAGGTCCCCAAAGCTATGAGTAGCATATTGAAAATAACAGACTATACAGTAGAGTACAGTAAAATGTTGTAAAGAAATCCACAAACAATCAATATAAGACACCAGAGTAGCAACCTAGGAGGGCCAGGGGAAGGCCTTCCCAAGCTCTCATCTATCATACATCCCCATACACTTGGGGCCTAGAAACCTGAATAGACAAGACCCTGGGGAGCTGCGGTTGGGTAGAGCTGTAGGTAGCACTGGGCTAGAGACTCCAGTGACCTAACATGTACTCTGACATACACTGGGGTTTCCTAATGCTGTAACTGAGAGGAGGACTTCAGGCTCCATGACCTGAACAAGTCCAGTGTATAATTGTCTGGATGCATTCATCAAGTGTTAAGTTCTCAAGAGATGCTGTGCTGATGCCTTCAGCCATCTTCCTCTTCTCCATGGGACTTAGAAGTAGTGACCGTAATACTTACGACTTTATAGTGTACTTTAGCAGCGTACTTTAGCATGTTCAGATGGTTTTGCATATATTCTCTCATAATCCTTAACAACAGCCCTTTAAGTAGACTGGTATTATATCTCCATATTGGGAAGTCACCAGCCTGATTCACTCTTCATGTCTTAGGTCATGACTTCCATCAGCCCCTGCCAGCAGCTCTGATGGGAGGTGTGGTTCAAAATATCAGGAGGACACCAGGTTGTGAAGACTGGTAGTGTGTGCATTGGTGGCAGAAAAGAGAGTTGAACCACAGCTCATTCCCTAAACTGCTGAGCTGCTGCAGACAATGACAGCTTGGGCCCACCTGTAGGAATTTTCACCTGCAAGGGGAAGACCTGCCAGGTTGCTGGACTCTGGAGGAGCTCTGCGTTCCCCACCTGGGCTCATCCTCCTTGTTTTGTTGGGATTTCCTTGAACCTCCCTTGTAATCTGCCTTCTTGTCTCTACCAGAGTGAAGCGGCCGAGTGGCATGAACAGCCTCCTGGGGAAGATAGGCACCAAAAAGCAGAAGCTCAGCACCCTGGAGAAATCCAAGCTAGACTGGGAGACCTTCAAAGAAGAGGAGGGCATCGGGGAGGAGCTGGCCATCCACAACCGAGGGAAAGATGGGTAAGAGGCCAGCATCCTCCAGCAGGCATAACAGCAGCAGTATATCTTTTCCAGGGTTTTGACATTTGTGGTTCTTTCCACGAACCTTGAGGCCTCAGATAAATACTTCAAGCAGGGAGCAGATTCCCAGCTGTCCCTTTGGTCTGGCACTGCCTGCCCCTGGGACATCAGGGATGGGCAGTTTTTAAGCTTGTATCTACTGTGTGTTTTTGCTAGAAGTCCAAGGTCCACCAGGCAGAGCCTGGAAACTGGCCAGTGGAACAGTGCAAAGACCAGGACAGCATCAACAAATAGCTATATTTCATAGGACTGGAACAGAGAGACTGATAGGCAGTTAAATTGGGAATTTGAAACCCTTTCTGAGCTAATGCAGATCACCCAGGAATGTACCAATAATAGATCCCAATAAAACTTGGGGCACCCCAGTGTACTCCACACACATCTCACCCCCATTCACCACCAGTGTATCTGCAGTGAGCTCCAAGTTTGTGAAACCAGAACACTCTTGTTCTGGCCTGGCCTGGTTTTGCAAGAGATGAGGAGGATCCACACACACACACACACACACACACACACACAGAGAGAGAGAGAGAGAGAGAGAGAGTTCTTCAGCTGCTTCTCATTATGGTGTTATGTAGGGCAAGCCCCACAGGAAATGCCCTTTTGGTTTTGATCTGTGTGCCTGGCAGTATGTAGGACAGGCCATGTGGGAGCCCTGGGGTGTTTGCGGGAGGAGAGATAGGTGGCCTTGTGCTGCCCCATTGAGTTATGGCAAGGGGTTGATGAGGGACAACTGAAGGTTCCACAAAAATGCACTTGATTTCATTCGTGCTTGTCTCCAGTGTCATTATTGGAAATTATTTATAGCTTGCAATTAGTTGGACAATTTGGGTTATTTTGTTGGGGAAGGAAAGTCACGTGAAGGACTTTAGCTCTGCCTGATTCTTAATCTTTCCCACTCTCTTAAATCCATATGCAAAGTTGTTGCCCAAGACATGTTGCATATGGAATGGGCCGCAAGAACTTACTGGCGACATGGGAGCACCAGTGCCCACCATCTGCCAGGGGAGCCTTGTGCAACAATGACTCATTGGGGCTGAAAAAGCGAGGTGGCACTTGAGGCAGTGAAGCCCCTGCAAGGGCAGCAGCAACAGGGTCTTTCCATAGTTTATTTCCTGGTGTCAAACTGGAGGCCAGATTGGCTTGTGTTTTAGTGTCTCTGGAGCTAACCCTCTGACTCCTTCCATGCAGGTACTTGGAGAGGAAAGCGTTTCTGGAGAGGGTTGACCACCGGCAGTTTGAGCATGAGCGGGACATACGCCTGAGCAACATGAAACCTTGAGACTGCTGCAGAGCCCAGTCCGAATCATGCCTCTGATCTGGCTAGCCTCAGAAGGCAGCAACTCATAGAGTTATGACCTATATGGATTTTCTTTTTCACCACACTAGTGAATAGGTGAATGGAGGTCGCTGTGGCAGGTGATTTGCCTGCCAAAGGGCTGCTGTGTGCAGGAAACACCAGAGTGGTTCTGCTGGGTGCTTGTCAGCGGCTGCGGTGGAGGTTTTCCAGATCTCCCTGCTCCTGGTGGTTAGGAGGGGCAAAGCAAACTTTATGCTGTGGCAGTAGCCTGCTCATGCCCACTGCCTGGGCACCACTTCCCTGGGGCATCAGCTCCATGGGTCTCCCAAGGGCTGCAGACTCACAGAGCGCCTCCGTGCAGCTGGAGGGCTTTTCTTCCCAAGGACACAATGCACTCATGCATTGTGTCTGCATTAGGCCCATTGACCCACTTTCTGAAGACACTTCCTCTTCTCCCTGTGGGATCTCCGCTCTCATTTTTTCATAAACCCTTTCACCAGGATTTTTTTTTTAAAAAAAGCAAGTCCTCTGTCATGCTCTGCACGAACATCGGAGGAACAGCAGCGTGCATGTGAGGAAAGTCAGCATCCCTTTGTTCCTTTGAATAAAGTGTTAAAACTTTATTGTCGGGTGTGTCGTTCTTCATCCATTGGCAGGGAACCTTAAAGCGACTCCTTTTATCAAAGCAAAGACTGGCTGCTTGGACAGAGTCCAAACCCGTTCTCACAGCCTTGATCCTAAAGGTAAAGGTAAAGGTACCCCTGCCCGTACGGGCCAGTCTTGACAGACTCTGGGGTTGTGCGCCCATCTCACTTAAGAGGCCAGGGGCCAGCGCTGTCCGGAGACACTTCCGGGTCACGTGGCCAGCGTGACATCGCTGCTCTGGCGAGCCAGAGCCGCACACGGAAACGCCGTTTACCTTCCCGCTGGTAAGCGGTCCCTATTTATCTACTTGCACCCGGAGGTGCTTTCGAACTGCTAGGTTGGCAGGCGCTGGGACCGAGCAGCGGGAGCGCACCCCGCCGCAGGGATTCGAACCGCCGACCTTTCGATCGGCAAGTCCTAGGCGCTGAGGCTTTAACCCACAGCGCCACCTGCGTCCCTACGTGATCCTACGTGCTAGCAAAATGCATGTGGAAAGCTGTAACCTGTCTTCAACATGAGGAGCAGGACCTGGTGCATCATTTGGTGCTTTTTCTCCCCACAATCCCCTATGGGGATTCACTTTGAGACCACCTGGAACTCAGGTGGACGTTTGATCAGCATTGGGAACTGGCTTCTGTCTGTGCGTGTGCGTGTGTCTGTCTAAAGTCCACGTTCTTGTAGAGAACATAACCAATAAATAGAGGAAACAGTTGGGGAAGAGATAAGGAGGCAGCACCGCGAACTCTGGATGCATTGTACAATCCTGCAGGTGCAAGACTGCCTTGCATTAGATTTTTTTTTTTAAAAAAATAATATTTTATTAAGTTTTACAAGAGAAAAACAATACAAAAAAGAAACAATACATATCAAACATACAGCAGACATCAAAACACCAACAAATACAAACAGTTAAAACACAACAAAAAAGAAAAAATATAACAGAAGCAAAAAAAATTTAAAAAATTAACAAAAACAGAAACAAAAAAAAACCTCTTTTCAAATTCTTATCATTCATAAACTTATTTTCCTGACTTCCACCCACCTCCCTTTCTTGTATTCCACTTTAAAATTGATTAGCAAATTCATTCTTATTAGTTTTATCCTATAATTTCCCTCACGTATTATATTTTCCCGATTTTCATCCAATATCTATCCCTTCTTTCATACTCTTATTTCCCTTATTTACTAGAACTCCTTCGTTTCATTTCAATGTCATCAGCATTCAAAAATTTTACAGTGTTTTTGTAGGTAGGTTTTAAACTTCTTCCAATCTTCTTCCACCTGCTCTTCTCCTTGATCTCGTATTCTGCCGGTCATTTCTGCCATTTCCATGTAGTCCATTACTTGCATCTGCCATTCTTCCAAGGTGGGTAGATCTTGTGTCTTCCAATGCTTTGCAATAAGTATTCTTGCTGCTGCTGTGGCGTACATTAAAAAAGTCCTATCCTTCTTTGGCACCAATTGGCCGACCATGCCCAGGAGAAAGGCCTCTGGTTTCTTCGGGAAGGTATACTTAAATACCTTTTTCATTTCATTATAAATCATCTCCCAGAAAGCCTTAATCCTTGGGCACGTCCACCACAGGTGAAAGAATGTACCTTCAGTTTCTTTACATTTCCAACATTTATTATCGGGCAAATGATAAATTTTAGCAAGCTTGACTGGGGTCATGTACCATCTGTACATCATTTTCATAATATTCTCTCTTAAGGCATTGCATGCCGTAAATTTAATTCCAGTGGTCCATAACTGTTCCCAGTCAGCAAACATAATGTTATGTCCGACATCTTGTGCCCATTTTATCATAGCAGATTTTACCGTTTCATCCTCAGTATTCCATTTCAACAGCAAGTTATACATTCTTGACAATATCTTGGCATTGGGTTCTAACAGTTCTGTTTCTATCTTTGATTTTTCCACCTGGAAGCCAATTTTTTTGTCCAAGTTATAGGCCTCTCTTACTTGGAAATAATGTAACCAATCTCGCACCTTATCTTTAAGTTTCTCATAACTCTGCAATTTCAATTTATCACCCTCCTGCTCCAAAATTTCCCAATATTTTGGCCAATTAGTCTCCATGTTAAGTCTTTTCAAAGCCTGCAAGCCTGCCTTGCATTTGACCCATCAACCCCTTTCATGTGGGTGGGGCAGTGGACTGGTCCTAGTCAGACCAACAGAGAGAAATGTAATAGTCTCACAACTTTGGGGAACTTGTTTTCTTTACAAGTGAAACTGGAGGCAAAACTTTTTATCTGTAATCTGGTAGCACCATTGAAGGAAATAAAAAGGCTTCCAGGGCCACAACTGGCACAGAATTCTGCAGCCCTGCTGGCGTTGGATGTCGGGCTGTGCTGCTCCGGTACCCCTTTGTCTATCTCTGCTTCCTGTTGTTCAAAAGTATTTTTTTATTTCTGCCTTTTAAAGCCTTAAAATGATCAGGGACCAGCACAGTTGCTGGACTGCCTCCTATTTGAACTTTCACACAATCCAAGAACATCTGCTGGGTTTGTGCTTTGGGGCAGTATCCTGCTTTTTTTATTTATACCCTGTCTTTCTTTGAAGGAACTCCAAAGTGATATTAGTTTCCCCCTCTCTTCCCTCCCCCCAGCTCCATTTTATCCGCACAGCACCCCTGTGAGGTAGGTTAGGCTTACAGATAGTGACTGGCCCGAGATCAGAGAGTGAGCTTTGTGGTTGAATGGAGATTTTCTCAATAGCATCAGTAGTGTTAGAGAGGACTCAATAGGCCTCAGTTCTACTTGATTTTAGGCAACAGGTAAATTTTTCATTTATTCTCCTAGGCTTTTAAAAGGTGAATGTTAAAAATCCCCCCTCCCCCTGGGCCAAGCTCTTTCTGGATGTTTATCCAAATTGCTGCCTTTTTAGTTAGTGTTTTGTTTAACAATTGTCTTAATTGAGGGGTTTTTCTTTACTTCCCGAACTGTTGCATCAGGAGTGCATTTGTGGAAAAGTGTCTGAGGACACAGACAGCTATTTAAAATCCTCCAGGCCTCTGCCTGGGAGAAAGCAGAGCAGACTCCTTTCACCCCCTTGGCTTGCAGGACTTCCTTTCCAGCCAACCCTGGATGCTTTTGCGCTCTCCAGCAGCTGCTGCCACGCTGGCCCTGGCTTGGGGGCGCCTCTGCTTTTCCAGCAGCTTGTCACAAATCCTCACACACACCCCTTCAAGAAGGAAGGCTCTTGTCCGTCTCTGGTACAGGGGGAAGGAGTGGCATGAGGAGGCCGTTGGTGGTTGAGGAATGGAACGGTTTCTATAGATCTTCTCAGCCAATGGAGCCCCAGGGAGCCGTCAAAAAGCAAGCCAGAGAATGACGTTAATGTTAATTCTCATCGAAAATGTTGTGGGGCTCCCCACCACCACCACATGGTTATTTTTGTCTTGGTGGTTTTATTGCATGGTTACCTATTCTGAGACACAGACACAGTATGCGCCATGCCATGCACCAGGGAAGGGGGAGAGAGAAATGAGCCAGGCTCCACAATCCAGTGATTTTTTCGGGGGAGGGGGAGGAAAGTTGGTATATTTTATAATGCCCCCCTCATCTCCAGTGAAACAAACCTTCCTGTGTGTAATAAAATTAGCACAAGGTAGTACTTGGCAAACTAGGTACACCAAACCTCCCTGAAGTTCCTTCACGATATGCAAGGAACTTTTCAAGAAGGGAGTCTCAGTTGGTGCAGTTGACCATTATTACACTTCCTCCTGCACTCAAGCTGCCATGTGGGGAGAGGAAGATATCTGTGTACACCCCTATTTCGAACCCTCCCTTACCATACATGTATTATTACCTGGTGTTGCACATGCCCCAGGCCCATATGACCCAGACAAGGGGTTAGATTACAGGGGTCAGCAAACTTTTTCAGCAGGGAGCCAGTCCACTGTCCCTCAGACCTTGTGGGGGCTGGACTATATTTTGAAGGGGAAAAATGAACAAATTCCTATGCCCCACAAATAACCCAGAGTTGCATTTTAAATAAAAATGACACATTCTACTCATGTAAAAACACACTGATTCCTGGACCATCCGCAGGCTGGATTTAGAAGGTAATAGGGCCAGATCCGGGCCCCAGGCCTTAGTTTGTCTACCCATGGGTTAGAAATATGGACCAAATTTGTATGGTGGGGACAGAGGCAAGAGAGGTTTTTAATGGAGTTTGTTCCGTACTATGAGATTCATAAACACTGTGTGTGTGTGTGTGTGTGTGTATGAGATACACTCCATTGATTTCAAGAGCATCGTCAGCTTTAACAGCTGCTCTTGGTTCTTACTGCCATAAGCAGTTTCACCTTGAAAGATGAGCTATTTCCTTGTGCTGAATAAAGTGGGAAGGATATCCCTTCTTTAAAGGTTCTTTTTCAACCCGTTTGGTGGAGGAAAAAGGAGAAGAGAGAGCCAGAACAATGATGGGCCCCCTTCGTAATCCTGACTCCTGCGAGGCTCTGCTTGTTGTCGCTGCTCTCTGTTAATCAGGGGAAATATTTTAATCTTGAGATTCAAGCTGCAGTTGATTAACCAAAGCAGTTAATCAGTTCAAGCCTTGCCAGCCCCGTTTTCTTCCATTTTTCTCTCTTCGTTTTTCTAAGCTCGCTCCAGAAATGTGGGGAATCTTGGAAACCATTTGACAGTCCTGGCAATGCAAATCACAGGACTTGGCTACTTTTGCTCTGGGCTACCTTCCCAGGAGGCAAATTGCTTCCAGCATCCCAAATAGCGATGCTGCATATAGAATGAGGCCTGTCAGCACACTCTGGCTGAAAAGCTGAGAAAGGCCACAGGTGACACGAGCCATGCCAAGATACCATTTCCAACTAATATTAATCTGGTCGATTCAGTCCAGCTTTGGAAAGAAACTACCTTACCTCTAGGATTTGGTTGATTGCTAGGGCAAGATGACAGCAGTGGAGCCTTAAACTACTAAGCCAGGCATAGGCAAACTCAGCCCTCCAGATGTTTTTGGGACTACAATTCCCATCATGCCTGACCACTGTTCCTGTTAGCTAGGGATCATGGGAGTTGTAGGCCAAAAAACATATGGAGGGCCGAGTTTGCCTATGCCTGCACTAAGCGATGCAAGGGAACAGGTTGCACAACAAAATACCCCAGAGGATTTTTTAAAAAAAGAAATAGCCTTTTTCCATTTTAAAATTTAAGCTTTTCTACACCACTCTTAATCTATCCATGCAGGGAGGTTTACAGTAAAAATTTAATCCAAACAATAGTAACATACAATGGCACAAACAAATAATAATAATCACATTATTCAAATAGCTAAACAATTCAGTGCAATGGGTGGGGTTTTTTTTAGTATTTTTTTATTCAAGTAAAACAGCAGTTTACAAAGTGGTGTTGGAAAAGAAAAGAAAAAACAGTCCTATACCTCACTTCCGGGTCCAAATCTGCAACAGTAAAAAGCAAGGGGTGTCATGGTCTTGAGTGGCAGGGATGACCAGATGGAGCTGGCAAGGAGGTGGAGTTGTGTAAGAATGACCACGCGGAGGGTCCCAGTGGGATGGGGCATACCCTGCCAATCTTGGCCTTTTGTGGAGGGTGGGGGTGGAGGGTCTCAGCCTGTCACGTCTCCCTGCCACTCACCCAGGAGTGACACCTGAGCCGCCTCTGGAGTAACCACAGTCCGTCTCTGACTTGGATACTCTGCTTGTCGTGCCAGCTCTTGCCCCCAGAGTTGCTGGGCTCAGCCCCGCAGGAGGAGTCTGCTGCCCTGTCTACCTGGTTGGCTCCAGAGGAGTCATCAGATTTTGCAGTGCAGGCAAAATCAGAGAGGCCAGGCCCAACCTTTCTGGAGGAGTGCCCGTCTGCTGGCTCTGCAAACAGTCCCGTTTGCCACATGTGAGTTGTGCCAGCCCCATTCCCATAATGGGGAAATGTGTGGCTTGTTGGATCAATGTCTTCCCTTGTCTAGCTAAGCATAGCACCTGCCGTGCCTTTTGAATCCTCCTTGGCTTCTGTATCACACTGATCTGAGCATTAAAGGTTTTAGTACAGACATAAGCAAACTCGGCCCTCCAGACTACAATTCCCATCATCCATGACCACTGGTCCTGTTAGCTAGGGATGATGGGAGTTGTAGTCCCAAAACATCTGGAGGGCCAAGTTTGCCTATCCCTGTTTTAGTAGAAAATGTGCTCTAAGTTTGCAAATGTGCACTGCTTTGGGGAGGTGGGCTTGATCCCATCTGCAAAGGTATCCCCTGGTTCCAGGCAACAAGGCTGCACCCTCCTGTTCAGGCTCCTGTTCAGTCGTCGTTGCATCTGGCTCCGTCTCCCCAGCCTGCACTGAGGCTGTGCAGGGAAGTTGGGTGGGTGGGGGACATGGAAGATGGAGTCCAACAACATATGAAGGGCAACGGGCTCCCCATTTGCTGCATTGAGCTGTTTCCCTGGGAATGATAGAATCCCTGGGTGAATTCCTGAACCAAGAGCCACTCCAATCAAGATCTTGTGAATTATGAGCCTGGACCCTGGAGATGGAAGACAAGCACCTGAAGCACCTTTCTTTAAAAAAATAGGAAAGGAAAGGTCCCGTTAACCTGACTTCTTTATCTGGGAAGATATTAGAATGAATAGGAAAACAATTAATTGCTAAGTGCCTAGAGGGAAATTAAGTGATTAAAGGCTGCCAACGTGCTTTTATTAGGAACTAATCATGCCAGACCAGCCTAGTTTCATTCTTTGATAAAATAATTGGCTCAGCAGACAAGGGAAAAGCAGCTGCTATAAAGAGCAAGACTTCAACAAAGCTGCTCCCAAGGAATGTCACAAGGAATGCCAGCCAGAAGTGGCAGTGACAGATCAATGAGTACAGCATTGACCGAGAAGCAGCTTTTAAAGGTGAAAAAGGAAAAGGATGGATCCATCTTCACTAAGGCAAGGGGTGTCCTAAAACGTCCCCCTGCGATCAGAGTGTCAGATCAAATGCTGGTCAGCACCTTTGCTGTATGCTCTGGTAAGGAAAATAATGTGGTGCCCTTAGGGGCCCTTTCTGTTATTTCATGTGCGATGACAGTTTTGAAATATTTCCATTATTACTCATCAAGGATGGTTCCTGTCCTGCCCTTGCGGCTGAGCACAGATCTGAGTCCAGATCTCTCCAATGAAACACTCAGACTTACTACTAGTGATCTGCAACCCTGGCCCCCACAATGTTGTTGGTTGAATCATCAGCTAAGCTGACGGGGGGGGTGGTAGGAACTGGCTGCACTAAAATACAGCAGCTCCAATAGGCATGCCAGCAGCCCCCTGTGGCAATGGGGCAAGTGGCAGCCAAGAGCTGGCGTTTGGCCGCCTTGCGATTTGTGATGCTCTGCTTTGTGGCTCTGCTGTGGTGGCTGCAGTCATGGGCTCATTACAAGTAAACTGGTACGATGCTCCCAGCTTCATCAACTGGGCTCAATCAAAATGCCCCAATTAAGCTGCCTTGCTTCTTGAGGGTATATCCAGACTTGAGGCAGCACAGCCATACTCTTTGATGAAGTCCACCAGACAGCCTTGATGTTAAAAGGTAACTCAGTGTGGCAGGATGAAGCCAAGGGCACGGAAACAGTGGCGTGGCATGCAAGGAAAGGTTGCCAGAGACACATCCGCCTGGCTTAATTGAGACGTGATGCCCACTGCACATGTCAGCCAGACTGTAGATGAGAGAGCTGGGTGAAAACGTTTCCTCTGGCCTTCGAGACATCAAGTTGTAGGGAGAAGAAGATTATATCCCCTGGCATCCCAACAATGTCACTCATTATACTGAGGGTGGTCTGCTACTTCAGAGGCTATCACACGGCCAGTTATTATTTTATTATTTATTATTATTACGGCTATTAGCCCATAAAATATGTACAAACATAAAAGCACAGAAGCATAAAAAACCAATACATCTAACAACAGGAGGGGAACACCACGATGCAAGGGTGGGTCATTGAGCAGTGACAAATAACAGCTTGGGGCCCGGAAAGATCCAAGGGACGGTTCACAGAAGGGACGGTTCACAGAAAGGAAAACTGGAGGCGAGATCCGTCATGCACTCTCATCATAACTGTCCGATTAGTTTTGTTGTTGTTGTTGTTGTTGTTTTGGTGGTTTTTGTGTGTGAAATAACCGCATTCAGGAATCTCGCCACCTGCAGAGTTACAGAAGGGTCTGTGTCCTGCAAAAGCAGTGCGGCATGTGACTCAACAGGCCTGCCAACCAAGCGCAGTAAAGCAGGACCCAGGAATTTAGTCCTGGCTATGCTATGTAAGGGACAGTTGAACATTATATGTGGAAGAGATTCAACTGTTTTCCCGTCACACTCGCATAGGGGGGACACCAAACCCTTGGAAAATCTGTGGCTCAGCAGGTTCGATGGGAAAACATTGAACCTTGCACGAATAAATGCAAGTCGGTGTGGTACAGATGAAAGAGATGACATGTATGATGGAAGGCCAAGTGGTGGGGTTATTCCGTGATACCTGGGGGAGCAAACACCACCACCCCTGGAGAGGTTGTGTTGATTTTCAGTGTCTGCTAATCTTTGCTCGATAAGGCTTTTGGCTGAGCGTAGGTTCATCTTTAAAGAGTCCGCTGGGGAAATTCCGATGCTCAGAAGTTTGGCATGGATTTCACACGGCCAGTTAGCCTACTGTTGCAACGATTTAAGATTCAGAATTTAAAAACAGTTAAAACAAATTACGGCAACCAGAATAGGCTGAAAACCTCTCAAGTGTTAAAGGTCGAGGTAAAAAAGGTGCATCTGCAGCATTCACCAAAAGCTGTGATGGTACCAGATGCACATTATGGTAGCTGACTGCACTGGAAACAGCATGTATTACAACAATGCTGGGCATGAAAACATCCGTGTTATCATTGATTTATATTCTGCTTTTTGGTCCAAGCAGTGAACAACACAGCGATGCAAAAAAGTTACAATAGATCAATCACAACACAAAAGTAAAATCACACAACACTGAGAAATTGTTGTGTTCATAAAGGAAATACATGCTCTCACCGAAGACCCTGCTCCCCAGTATTCCACCTCTCACTTGAAAGCAAAGTTAACTAGTATTCCTCTCTCCAGCTGCTCCAATCTCTCACTTAGGAGCAAACCCATCCACAACTAATCACCCATGCAGAGTGCCCTTGTCCTCATCACATGACCTCCCCACTGGAGGCAATATGCTCAGCGGAGCCCCATACGGAAATATTCCAGAGAAAGCTGCTGTGGTTTGTTGTAGCAAGAAGAGCAATGCAATATTTCTGTGGTCATCACAAACTAGAGCCTCCTTTGGTCTGCCTTCAGACTAAGCACCCACATAGGAATGACATGTGACCATTTTAAATACCCATGTGGTCCTCCAGAGCCACAAGCGAGTGGCAGGTGAGCTGTAGCCCTGTAGCCATGGCACCAGCAACGCAGCAATGGCTACAGGAAATCCAGGGATTCTTATGAGAAGTTGTGCAAGGTTGTGCTGGTTGCAACACTGGGCTTGTCCACACTTCTGCTTGTCCCGCCACTTTCCCCCCAGGGAAAACCTGCCCTTTACCTCTGTATTGGAGTGAATGTCAGTTGTGTTTTCCACGGACTGCTACTTGCTCTGATTCAACAATAAAGGGTAGGTTTTCCCAGGGAAAGCAGTGGGGCAAATGGAAAGCCGCTCAGCCTAGTAAGCATGGGACAAGCAAAAAACCTCCTGGACCTGTGTTTTCTGAGCCCTGTATGCATGGCAGATATGGGTGAGAGGCAGTGACAGCTTCCAGGTGCTTCCAGGAACGGGTGATTTAGCAGCACCCACTACTGCCGTTCTGATTTAAGCTGCATGTGGAATAGCAACTTTGCTTCCAGATTTCTGGAATCCAAATGACATCCTGTAACCAAGTGGGCAATTCCCCCTTCCTTAATTCCAGCTCTTGGGGCAGAAATTTGGTTCAGTTTTCATCTCAGTGCAAAACCACCTAATTCACACTTCCCAAAGCAATACACAAACTAAAGCACACCTACTATTTTCAAGTCATGCTTTTCCAAATCTCGCAGCACAGTTCTCCAACCAAAGTATGTGCATGTTGGGGGGAAATTGTACATAGCAACATCCCACTAATGCATTACATTAGGGAAAACTGCTAGCACATATAATTTAATATTTATTTAATGACATATTTATCTGTTGTTGCTGTTTTTCAGAAAAACAAGCGTGGTCCTAAGCAAACGTTCTTCAGAGCTAGAGCCAGTCACCCAAGATCTGTGAACTTGGATATAATGGACATGAAAGCACCTGTACAAGAGTTGCTGGGAATAATGGAACATCACAGTGAAGCTACTGGGGGGATCTTTAACACAATAATAGAGAAATGCAAGAAACTGGTCAATGAAGTGGATATAGAACTTAAAGCGCCTAGGCAAGCAATGCAACAGGAAAAAAATCAACACCTCCCAACCAATCAACAGAAGACATCTACTGTGGGCCCACCTACATTCCCTATCTGAATCCATTTAATACTTCACTGAGGACTTCATCAGTGAAAACCATTCTGCTTGCAGTTTGCTGAAACTACACCCATCTCAGATGTACCATGCTGAAGAAAAAGACTTTTAGCTCATCTCCACAAGTTTCTTAGCACCAGTCAGTAGTGATCTCAGGCATTTGAAATGTTCACCTGATTTGCTGTGTTAAAGTCACAGCACTGGCAGAAATGGGAGCTGGCGTGACACACTTTTCTCCAGCATTTATTAGGAAGACAGTGACATTTCTACACAGGGTGAGACAGTCACTCAGCAGCCTGGGGTACGGGAACAACCTTGTTCTGCAGAAAGTAATAATTTTAATTTATAAAGTCAGGAGGGCTCAAAAGATGGTTTACAAATTGAAAACAGGCAGTTCAAATAAATAAAACTGTAAAACCCAGGGGACATTAAAACAGCTTAATATAACTGATCCACAAGTAGATAGGAATTAAAATAAATTGAAGGCCTGATGGAACAAATGCATCTTGCGACCCATTTAAGACCCAAGATTGAGGGGGCCAATCTAACCTTACTTGAAAGGGCACTGTAGTGCCACAAACCAGTGTAAGGGAAGCACTGGGAAAATCTGAAGAATTTGGGTGGTTGGCGAGATTCAAGTTGAATAAGGGAAAGGCGAAAATGTTGGCGAAAAACATGGTTAAAGGAAAAATAGATGAATTGCAACAGGAGACTGGAATTATGGTGGTCAAGAAAGCAAAATATTTAGGAATTTGGGTAACCCCTAAAAAAAAGTAATTTGTTTAATGACAATTATGTATTAATATGGAGAGAAATCAAAAGAGATTTAGAAATATGGGGTAGATTAAACATGTCATTGTGGGGCAGAATATCCGATATAAAAATGAATGTCTTACCCAAGACGTTATTCCTTTTTCAAATGATTCCGATAACTAAAGGAACAGGACAATTCAAGGATTGGCAAAAGATTATCGAGATTTATCTGGCAAGGGAAAAAACCAAGGATAAAGTTCAAACTCTTAATAGATAAAAAAGAAAGGTTGATTCTCTATGCCAGATCTGAAGCTCTATTATGAGGCGTCCTGTTTGTGCTGGATAAAAGAGTGGATAACATTGGAGAATACAGATCTACTGGACCTGGAAGGTTATGACAATAGATGGCAATAGGGTGGCATTTGTATTTGTGGTATGATAAAGTAAAAGTGCAGAAAGGATTTCTGAACCACACGATAAGAAAATCAATTTATGAAGTATGGGATAGATATAAAAATCTAGTAGAATGGAAAACACCTTGGTGGCTATCCCCAATAGAAGCACTGACTGTTAAAAAATTGAATATGGAAGGGAAATGGGCCACCTATGGGGAGATGTTGATGGAAACAGAGAAAGGACTGAAACTCAAACCATATGAACAAATAGGGAAAATGTTTACTGGCTGATTACAATATCATCAAACAAATGACATATTTATTGCAGATAAAAGGAATTTTGGATTTGAAAGTAAAAAATCCAGATTTCAAACCGAGTTGTTGGAAGGTAAAACTAAATTGTCAAAGATGTATAATTTGTTGTTAGAATGGTACACTAAGGATGAAGAGGTTAAAGAAGTAATGACGAAATGGGCTATTGACTTTGGGTATAATATCCAGTATGAATCTTGGTCAAAATTATGGAATCATAATTTAAAATTTACAGCATGTATGGTCTTAAAAGAAAATGTAATGAAAATAATGTATAGGTGGTATTTGACTCCAGTGAAACTGGCTAAAATGTATAAGATGAAAAACAAATCATGCTGGAAGTGTAATGAAAAAGATGGGAGATTTTTATTATATGTGGTGGACTTGCAGTAAGGCAGAAGCATTTGGGGAATTGATCTACAATGAACTAAAAAAGATGTTAACATATACTTTCCCCCCAAAACAGGAAGCATTTTTGCTTCGGTTGATGGGAGAAGAAATTGCAAAAGTAGACCAAAGACTATTTATGTATGCCACAACACCAGCAAGAATTTTGTTAGCCCAAAGGTGAAGTCACAAGAATTACCAACGATTGAGGAGTGGCGGATGAAGATGATGGACTAAGAGGAGTTAGCCAAGCTGACTGTTAGGATCCGGAACCAAGGCAACCAGAAATTCCAAAGAGATTGGAGTAAATTTACTGAGTACTTGAAAGTCTATTGCAAAAATTTGAAGACACTAGCAGGACTGAAATAAATCTTGTAACGTAATGTAAAAATAGTATCTGACCATGGACAAAAAAGGATTTGATATATATTGAAGGACAGAAACTGGCAGCTGAAATGCACATACAATTTATTAGAAACTGGGAAACCAGTTGAAGGGATGTCACGTGCTTGGTGGAGCAAACTTATTTGATTTGTTTTTGAGAAGTTGTTATACCTTGTAATTTAAAAAAAAGAAAAATAATAAAAATTATATCAAGTGTAAAAAATAAAAAAATAAGAATATAAGGAAATTATTTTTTATAAAAAAGAAGAAGAAAGAAAGGGCACTGTAGCAAAAAAGGGCCTTTTCTGCATTCCACCCTGCTAACAGGGTGCAAAGCAAGGCTTCTGAAGGTGATGATAATGACGATGTTTTATATTTATTGTTTTTTAAATTGAAATGTCTCAAAGTGGTTTGCAGGATGAAAATGGGAATATCAGGACACTTGGAAACCAAACATGAAATCAGCAATGAAACAAGACCTAAAGTGCTCACCCAAATAGAGGTATATGGTTGGTGGGTATGGTCCACCACATATTCTGGGCCACAACCTGTGCAACCAAACGGCACATTTAGAAATTGAAGCTACTGATGTGGACATCACAAAATACCCATTTCACAAAAGAAAAACTGTCAGTGCTCATCCTCGTCGCCAGTGTTAAGTTGTGGGTTGACATAGCAGACGACACAGTGATTTCTCCAGAGCAGCTCTTTACTTGTACGCTGGCAGAACTGAACAGCAAACAGCTCAGCCGGCCTGCTTTTATAGGCAGCCGGCTGTCAACATTGTAGCAACAACAACCCAGAGTTTCCCGCCTAAAATAACTGACGTGGACCTGAGTGAAAACTATCTACAGACCTGAGTGAAAACTATCTACAGTATCCCCCTGCTGGCCCAGGGTGAAACTTCACTACATAACACTCTGAGCCCCCCTGCAAGAAACAGGCAAAACATACCTACACACGCTGTAAAACAAAAAAGCAAAAAAAAAAGAAAGCACGACAAACACCAACAAAAAAGTAGGTCTCACATCTCCCCCAAATAGCCAAAACCCATTGAAAAGAAAAAGAAAATGAAATGCAAAGTTTTAATGGGCAGGGGCCTAGGAGTGCAAGGGTACCATGGTGCCTTCAGGTGCCGTGTTGGAGACCCTGGGTCTGGGGCTTCATAGAAAATAATCTGCATCTTCAACTGGGCTCGGAAAGAAGTTAGCCAATGCACATTAAACAAAACTGATGTGGTGTGGAAAGCCAACACTAGAAATTACTCTGGCCACTGCATTTTGCACCAGCTGTAGCTCCTGGATGCTTTTCAAAGGAAGCTCCGCATAACAGTGTGTTACAGTGCTGCAGCTTGTACTTCCCCCACAAGAAGACTTTGGAAGCTACCCAGGAAGAAAGCCTGCCTTTTCCATTGAGATATCGCAAGTTCTGTATATTTTGGACGAAGTCCTCCACACCTAGAACATCAAGCTTTCACACTTTCCGACAGACAGCCGCAATGATTTTCTGGAGGACACCGTCAGTGGGCTCCTTTAAATTGTGAGAGGCGGAGGAGGCCAGTGGGAAGTATAAGCAAGGGGTACAAGCCGGCTTCTAGCCAGATGGTTTGGGCTGACAAGCCAAGCCACATACTGTTTGTATTATAGGAATAAATCCTTTCAACCAGGGCAATAATAACCCTAAGTTGCGGCTAAAAGGAACACAGCAAAGACCAAAATATCCAACATGGACATGCCCCCATGTTGTAAGAGTTGCCACAATAACAGACCCAACCTAGTTTCAAGAAACAGTCTCAGATTTACAGAAGCCGTCCCAGTTTCTGATTTGATCCTGGAATGTCCTGCTTTTCCTTAGGACATCCCTATTTTCATTGGATAAATGTTGGAGGGTATGGAAGCTTTTTGATGTTTAATGTTTTATTATGTTTTTATTTATGCTGGAAGCCGCCCAGAGTGGCTGGGGCAACCCAGTCAGATAAGCAGGGTATACATATTAAAATTATAGTTGTGGAATAGGATGTCCCTGTTTTCATCAGAGAAATGTTGAAGGGTGTGCATCAATTGTGGCGTCAGGCAGAAAACAAACCATGTATTTTGATCAACAGCGATGGCAGGTGGTTGAGGGTGCATGGACCAAAAGCAAGCACCTCAGAGATATCCAGGCGTGTGTGCCATGGACTCGGGCTGGCCTTCCTTGAGTCTGACAAACGGAGCCTTTCAGAGCAAATCAGGTCACAAAGGACATACTGAGCCAGAGTTTGCTCAGACAGACATCTCTGTTGGCTGCTCATGGTGACAAAAAGCCTGTCACTGCAAGAAAAGTAGACTCCATGAATGGAGTATTTGCCTAATCTGCTACCTAAGATCCTTTCAACTACAGACACCCAGGTGGGATTGAACCTGGAAACTTCTATGTGAAGCAAGTGTTACACCAGGAGTTGCTAGCCCTTTGGGACCAGTGTGAACACATTTAAAATGTTGAGAAAGCACTATGGTTGCCAGTCATAAAATGGATGATGGGTGTGGGTGGGTGCGTGGGTGTGGCACGTAATACAAAATGGCTACCACAGCTAAAAGAGCAGAAAAAAGAGGCAAGCACACAAAATACTGTGGATATGCTCCTTGTTATGTACTGAAGTTCTCACCCTGGCCACCAAGAGTATCGTGTATATAGTTTTCACTCAGGTCCACGTCAGTTACTTTAGGTGGGAAACCCTGGGTTGTTGTTGCTACAATGTTGATAGCCGGCTGCCTATAAAAGCAGGCCGGCTGAGCTGTTTGCTGTTCAGTTCTGTTCCAGCTTACAAATAAACAGCTGCTTTGGAGAAATCACTGCGTCATCTGCTACATACATACATACATACATACATACATAGCTTGCACCGTAAGAGGTACTGGAAGGTGCACTGGCACCCATAAGTTGGCAACTCCTGCATTAGATATATTCCCAGTAGCTGGTTAACGGGATCCGCCATAGGGAAAGACAACTGTGTAGTTCTCAGATAGGCTGCCACGACCACTGGACGACTGATTCTCTGTGTGTGCTGCACAATGCCCACACTAAAAAAATCCTGCCCAAAGTGCCACAGGCTTTGTTCTGTGCACACTGTCGCTGGTGTTCCCCCACCCTCTCTCTGCTCTTGCAGTGAAAGACTCTTTGCCCACTGCAAGTGAGCAACAGAGGCAAGCATTGTGGCCCAAATAAGCACGTCTTTGTGACCTGATTTGCTCTGAAAGGGCCAGCTTGCCAGGCTTAATGACTGACGGCCAGGCCGAGTTGGAGAAATGTAGTAGGGTCTCTCTCTCTCTCTCTGAGCTGCTGCCTCGTGGGTCCCACACCCTCCCTGCCTGCCTGCCATGGCCACCAGTCAACCCTCTAGCTGCCTGGCTGGCTGGCAGGTTGTGGCCTGCCCGTTGCCATTGAGGCATCTAATCATAAGCCTGCATTTTTATTAAAGCTTATATGTTTAATCAGGGCCTGTATCTTAAAAGACCAGTCTTAGAAGACCAGTTGCCTAAAAAACCTTGGCAAGATATTTTTACTCCTAGACAAGGGGCCCCCCTGATTTATAGCAGAAAACAATTCTCAAAGTCGTAAAAAGGGAATTACAGGCTGACAGCCAAGGTTACACTGACCCTACAAATTAAGGGTGGATAAATAGTAAAATGAGCCATATCTTCTTCCTAAGGTTAAGAAGGTCAAGAGCAGTGAAAAAGCATCTAGCTGGCAGAAACAGAACATTTTCTGGGAAGACTTTTCAAAAGCTGTTTGTTTCTTAAACTAAGATCCTTTTAAGATTTCTTTTCCTTTTAAAAGGTTGTTTATGTATTAAATATATTAGTTTAAATATAATTATGCAAAGGATTTAAGAAATGCTAGATTCTTATTTCATATAGTTGGAAGAGATCACAGGGGCCATCAGGCACCAGCCCCCCCTTGCCAGACAGAAGACGCCAATCGAGCGCTCTTGATATATGGTTGTCAGGCCTTTTGTTTAGAAACCTTCAAATGAAGGAGATCTCAATGTTGATGTGAACTCAATCTTTGACATATGCATAAGATAAAAATTCAAGATTAATTATCTGTTTTGGAAGGCAATAGGGCAAGGAGGGCAAGAGGTGAGCTGGTAATTAAGATTCCTTGTTGAGACACATGTAAGATATATTACTACTTATTTGTCATTTATAGATAGAAGAATATATAGCTTTTTATTTTCCATAAAAGGGCAAGAAGGAAATGGGTGTATCTTTTGTGATTGGCTCTAGCAAACAGCCAATAGGAATTTCAACCAGGCTGATTGGACAGAGGCAGCCACAGGAGGAGCAAGGGGGCTGGATTAAGGAAATATAAGTGCTGGCCAGAATGGCAAGAGGCCAGGCCAGAGCTTGGTAACCATATACCACTGTGCCTCATATTTATTTGTCTGACAAATAAATTACTATTTTAATTTCTCTATTGCTGCGTTGAATATTTCATTCCAGCTAAGCGTTAACCACAAGCAGGGTGCTACATTTTATGGTGCCTCTGTGACTCGGATAAGTGGTCTGCTGGAACGCAGCCCCTTCGCCCTACTGGGCAGGGTACAAGAGAGAGGACCTCTAAACTGCTTACCCAGCGCGCACTGGGAAATTTTTCCAGGGGAACGCAGAAGACTCGTCTGTCTGATACCCTGCTCACTGGCGGCGACGGACCGGGGGGAACCAGCCAAGGGTAAGTGCACAAAGGGGTTTTGGCCCTCCAATTAATTGGGAGGAAGAGAAGTCTTGATCAAACTTCTGCGTCTCAGTAAGGGGGAACTGAGTACGCTAGGTGGCTGGGTACATCAGATGGTGATCTGGTGTAGGGAAAGGTTGGGAGGTAGAGTGTGGTGAAGTATCCAGCGCATTGTATGTGTGAGAAAGTACAGAGCAATTTGTAGCTGACCTGAGTGTGGAGTGAGTAGTACTTCGGTTCCCAGTGAGGCGACTCCATCTGGGCAAGGAATCTCACAAAGCGCGTGTATGTGTGACTGAGTGGATACTTCACAGGGCCATACAATGGGAGTTGGGGGTTCAAAGGGGGAAAATACACCTCTTGAATGTATGTTAAATAATTTTAAGAAAGCCTTCTCAGGGGCATATGGAGTCAAAATGACGCCAGAGCGCTTGAGAACGTTATGTGAATTAGA
Source organism: Podarcis cretensis (assembly GCF_951804945.1). NCBI lineage: Eukaryota > Metazoa > Chordata > Lepidosauria > Squamata > Lacertidae > Podarcis > Podarcis cretensis. The sequence continues at coordinate 38,248,362 of NC_137177.1, forward strand.
ATGGCCGAAATACAATACTGGATGGCCATCTCAGGGAACCTTTGATATAAATTTAGTAAGCAAACTTTGGTCTGATATCACCAAAGAAACTGGAGGGTGCCCAGAACAATTTTCATATATAGATTCTTGGCTGAGCACATTAAATAAAAATCCTCCATGGATAAGGGAATGCAAAGTCAAACGATGCAAATTATTGGCTGTAAAAGCCGAAGCTAGGAAAGGAATCTTGCCAAATAAACTCAAACCCATTTTTGAGGGACCAGAGGAAGAGGTGCTTCCACCTCCACCCTATGCTCCACATCGAAGGGAGCCTAATCCAAACACTCCACCAGTTGTAACCCCAAGGCAAGAAACTGGAATGAATAATGGGGGTGGAGTCACAGAGCTTGATTCCTTGATAGATTATGATAAATATCTTCAGGAGGCATTGGAGTCCTATAATAAAGCCCAAGCAGAAGTGGTTATTCCACCTGTGACTCCTAATAGACCTCCATCTACAGTCTCCTTTAGTGGAACAACTGATTGCCTACCCCAAACCCCTGTACATCCAAGTCCTAGAGAAATATTACAGAAGTTACAGGGAGACCTTGATCGGTCAGCAAGCAATACAGCCAGGCGTATAAAGCTGCTAAAAGAACGCCTTGGGACAAATACTATCCCCTATGATTTGAGGCCCCTAGAGCAAAGTGAAGAAAAAGGTCACGTAGTAGCCCCTCTTAGAAGAGTATTTGATGCACTTGAGGAGCCTGTGCTGGTCAACGGGCAACCCGGACCACGGCCACCTCGAACTTCGACCCTGCAATATATTCCATTCACGACTACGGATCTGATGAATTGGAAAACACACACCCCATCTTTCGCAGAAAAACCTCAGGCTATGATGGACTTGGTGACTTCAATAGTAAATACTCATAGTCCTACTTGGACAGATTGTCGCCAGCTCCTAAATACTCTTTTCACCACTGAGGAAAGGAGAGACATAATTGAAAAGGCACAGATATATTTGCGTGAGCAGGCCAGAGTGGGAAATATTTTTAATATTGATCGTCATCTTCAGGACAACTTTCCCTTGGAAGATCCTAATTGGGATCCAAACAATGCAATTCACCTGGCCAGACTTACCACCTACCGCCAGACACTTGTGCAAGGTATCCGCAGGGCATGCCAGAAGCCCACTAATATGTCTAAAGTCTCAGAAGTAGAACAGAAACCAAATGAGAGTCCGGGAGACTTTTTAGAGAGGCTGCAGGAAGCCTATCGTATATGGACTCCTTTTGACCCTGAAGCCCCTGAAAACAGCAGAATGATTACTGCTACATTTGTGGCCCAGTGCGCTTCTGACATTCGTAAGAAAATTCAGAAATCAGAAGGATGGGAAGGGATGCTGATGAGCCAAATTATGGCCATTGCACGCCGAGTTTATCGGAATAGGGATGAGGCTGAGAAACAAGAGAAGAAGAAGTGGCAGAAGGAAAAGATGGTAATGCTAGCCACAGCAGTGAAGCAAGATTACCGCCCCTTAAATGGAGGGAGAGGACGGGGAAAGAATCCACCACTGGGAAGGAATCAATGTGCAAATTGCAAGAAGGAGGGTCACTGGAAGCGGGAGTGTCCTGAACCCTTGAGGTTGGAAGAAGTACGCCCAGGTCCAGGCCCAGGCCCAGGCTCCGGCCCAAGAAACCAGGGACGGGGACGGGGAATGATCCGAGATGGAAGATATCAGAGACCTGGACAAGGACGGAGTAGAGACAATTTCATTGGACTGGCAGAAGAGGATTTTACCCAAGACTAGGAACGACCGGACTCCATAAAGTTAGGCTTCCAGGAGCCCACGATCACGATTCAATTAGGGAGCCATTTAATAGACTTTATGATTGATACTGGGGCTGAATACTCAGTACTCCCAGAACTATTGCAGAAAAAGGCATCCAAAAGTGTAGTCATTAAAAGTGCCACTGGACAGTCAGCTAAGAGATCTTTCCTCCAACCTTTGGAATGCCAGATTGGGGGACATCGTTTAACCCATCAGTTTTTGTATATACCTGAGTGTCCAATACCTCTCTTAGGCAGAGATATGCTGTCCAAATTGCAGGCCCAAATCACCTTCACTCCTCGAGGTCCAGAAATGAAACTGCCATCAAAAGCAGCAGGAATAATTACCCTCTCAGTACCTAAGGAACAATCATGGCGCCTAATGTCAGCCTTGCAAGTCCAACCCACATTAGATACAGAATTAAACAAGCTCCTCCGAACTCTACAGGTGCCACCAGGAGTATGGGCCGAAAATAGCCCACCAGGAATGGCTAAGAATATAGCTCCAATTGTAGTAACCCTAAAACCTATGGCTACCCCTGTATCTGTAAAGCAATATCCCTTACCCCGGCGAGCAGCAGAGGGCATCCAGAAACATTTGGACCGCCTATTAAAATATGGTCTGCTTAAGCCCTGCCAATCAGAATGGAACACACCCCTTTTGCCTGTTCGAAAACCTGGGACAGATGAATACAGGCCAGTACAGGACTTGAGGCTCGTAAACCAGGCTATCGAGACCTTGCACCCAAATGTACCAAACCCATATACCTTGCTGAGTTTGATCCCACCAGAAGCAACATTTTTTACTGTATTGGACTTGAAAGATGCATTCTTCTGTTGCCGGCTGGCACCACAGAGCCAACCTATATTTGCCTTCCAGTGGGAAGACCCTTTGACAGGAACAAAAGGCCAGCTAACCTGGACAAGATTGCCCCAGGGATTCAAAAATTCCCCAACTTTATTTGGCACTGCCTTGGCGAAGGATCTAACAAGTTACCCCTCAATACCGAGAGAAAAGGTGGTTCTGCAATATGTGGATGATCTTATACTAGCGGCAAAGGATTTTGATACCTGTAAAGAAGGGACAGAGGAACTGCTCCACTTGCTCTGGGAAGCTGGCTACCGAGTTTCCCAGAAAAAGGCACAGTTATGTTTAGAAAAGGTCAAATATTTGGGCTTTGACATCTCACACCAACAACGAGCATTGAGACCAGAGAGGAAAGAAGCTATTTGCCTTATCAAGGAACCTACCACAAGAAAACAACTTAGAGGATTCCTGGGAACAGCAGGGTTTTGTAGACTATGGATACCTGATTTCAGCAGTCTGGCCAAGCCCTTACATGAAAGCACTCGAGGTGCAGAAAAGGACCCATTTGTATGGGGACCTGAGCAGAAACAAGCCTTTTTAGTTATCAAACAACGACTTATGGAGGCCCCAGCCCTTGGATTGCCTAATTCGGAAAAACCCTTTCAGCTGTATGTACATGAACAGAATGGGATTGCAGCGGCAGTCCTGACCCAGAGATTAGGAAGTTGGAACCGTCCAGTAGCTTATTTGTCTAAACAATTGGACTCAGTAGCAAAAGGATGGCCTCCATGCCTAAGGGCAGTAGCGGCCACTGCAAGCCTTGTCAAAGAAGCTGATAAATTTACCTTTGGCCAGACGATGTATGTGAATGTACCTCATGCTGTTCTGACACTCATGGAATATAAGGGTAGTTATTGGCTGACGAACCCAAGAATGGCTAGATACCAAGGCCTATTGTGTGAAAATCCCAGAATTCATCTACGAGTAGTGAATATGCTCAATCCAGCGACTTTGCTGCCCCTACCAGAGGTAGATGATGAAGAATCACATGATTGTCTCCAAATAATGGATGAAGTTTATTCCAGTAGACCCGATCTGAAAGATGAGCCATTGAAAAATCCAGATGTTGTATATTATACTGATGGTAGCAGTTACCTGCATGAAGGTGCCAGACGAGCAGGATATGCTGTGGTCACTAATGAGGAAGTTGTGGAAGCTGAAGCTTTGCCTGCTGGCACCTCAGCACAAAAAGCTGAACTTATAGGTTTAACTAGAGCTCTGCAATTGGCAGCTGGATGTAAGGCAAACATCTATACTGATTCTAAATATGCCTTCTTAACCCTGCATGCACATGGAGCTCTATGGAAAGAAAGAGGTCTAATCGGAGCCCACGGGAAGGCCTTGAAATATGGACCTGAAGTAGAAATCCTGTTGGAAGCAGTATGGGCTCCAGAACAGATTGCTGTAATGCACTGCAAAGGTCATGGACGAGGAAGGGATCCAATAACCAGAGGAAATCATGCTGCTGATAAAGCAGCCCGGGAGGCAGCCCAAAAGCCTGTGGGAGGATTTATAGCAGCCCTTATACCAGAGGTAGTTCCAGAAGAAGTTAAACCTCACTATACCCCAGAAGAGAGGAAGTGGGCTGAACAGGAAGGAGCGGTTGTGAAGGACGGTTGGATGATCCTGCCGGATAATAGGATTTATGTACCTCATCATCTAGCAGGCACAATTGTAAGAAATTATCATGAATCTACTCACCTTGGCGGTACTGCAACCAGAGAGAGTCTCAGTCGGAAGTTGTATATTATTAATCTATCACAATTAGCAACTTGCATTTCACAGAAATGTGTTCTTTGTGCTAAAAACAATCCCAGGCAGGGACCGGTACAACCTCCTGGAATTCAGCATGTGGGATACGTCCCCATGGAAAGCCTAATTGTGGACTTCACAGAGTTGGTCCCTTCTAAGGGATTCAAGTATCTCCTTGTGTTTGTAGATACTTTTACCGGATGGGCTGAAGCTTTTCCCACCCGAACTGAAAAGGCACGAGAGGTAACTAAGAGACTCCTCACTGAATTGATCCCGAGGTTTGGATTACCTAGATGCATTGGAAGTGATAATGGGCCAGCATTCATTGATCAAGTAGTACAAGAAGTATGTCGAGTCCTACAAGTGAAATGGAGACTGCATGCAGCATATAGGCCTCAGAGTTCAGGGAAAACTGAAAGAATGAATCGGACTCTGAAAACCCAATTGGCAAAATTAACCCAGGAAACGGGATTGGGATGGGTAGATGTGTTACCCATAACACTGTTTCGTGTTCGGTGTGCACCCACAAAAAGACTTAAGTTGTCACCTTTTGAGCTCCTGTATGGGAGGCCACCCTCCTTTGTTCAGGATATTCCAGCTGACCTTAAACAAATAGGAGACCATGTGACACAGGAACAAGTGCAATCTCTCTCCCGTGTTTTTGTTTCTCTTAACAGGTGGGCCCTCGAGCGCACGCCGTGCAGCATTGCCGAGCCGATTCATCAGTTCCAGGCTGGCGATAGCGTATGGGTGAAAGAGTGGAAACGCGATCCACTTGCACCTAAGTGGCGTGGACCTTACACCGTCTTGCTCTCTACTCCAACAGCGGTGAAGGTAGCTGAGGTGACCCCCTGGATTCATCACTCTCGTTTGAAGAAGTCTGAAGGCAGTTGGACGTGCAAAGGTGACCCCTCTAATCCTTTAAAACTGACTCTCTCCAAAAACCCCTGTATCTAGCCCTACCGGGAACGGGCTAGGTCACGGGCAACATTTAGACGACCGGCCTGCTGCAGCCACAACCTGGAAGCTGGCTGACCTGCGCACGCCTGAAGCTTGAGGAGCGTCTGAACCAGTGACTGTGAATGGAAAGATTCTCTTATACAATTGATTGACTGCCCCCTTGTGGAACAATTATAAGGGATATTACTCATTGGGGATCCTCAGGATATATGTTTTGGTCTTGGTGGTTCCCCATTTCTGTCACTGGGGGAATTATATTGGGGCTAATATTTATTTGCTATCACAATAAGGTAATCTTTTGTGGAAGGAATGCATATGCTAGACATCAACATGATTTTATTATTAATCCTGATCCCTTGGGAAGGGGAAGGGTCCTTGAATCTGACCAAATTTGCTAAATATGGATTCCGCCATGACCACAATATGTGGGTAGGCTTAGCTGAGATGGTAGCCAATGTTGCAAATAGGACTAATTGCCTTGTTTGCTCTCTTGGGCCAGATGATTCAGAGGGAGGTATGCCCTTATTACCGATACCATTAAATGCCATTGGTATGGTAAGCGAAATGCCACACCAAACAGAAGTACAGAATTTCCCCGGATGGAACTCAACTAAACCAATACGAGTTATACCTGTGCAAGGGGAATTCTGTGTGCATAAATCATCAGATGCAGCTGATCCTACCATGATAGGCTCTTCTCATTGCCACTATACTTGGGATTATATTAAGAATAGTCAAACCTGGGCAAACGGTACTACGTATCGAACTCGGAATACCTTGCCCTGTGCACCTCCTTTTATTCATGCATGGAAAATGGTATGGAACATAACTGTGACAGAAGAAGGCAATCTAACATACTGCACTGTGAACTCTCTACCCCTTTTGATATTTCGCCTTCTGCACTCCACGTACCAAAAACCTCAGACCCGATGGTTGTGGTGGATATGTGGAGAATGGGCATACAAGAAACTCCCTTCCAAATGGAGTGGGACTTGTTTCTTGGGATGGGTATTACCACCAATGTGGATTATGCCCACTAGTTCGGCCAAGCGTACACGAAGAAACGCTGACATTTCTCATATAGCAGGAGGAAGTACCCAAAGTTGGAGCGGTACTGATGATTGGCCACCAGAGCGCATTATAGCCTATTATGATCCTGCCTCCTGGAATCCTGGTGAGCTCATACAAGGGGCACGGGATCCTATTTATAATCTAAACAGAATAATTCGATTGCAAGCAGTAGTGGAACTTGTAACCAATGCAACGGCCCAGAGTTTGAGACTTATTGCACAACAGTTGGATGAAAGTAGAGCCGCCATTTTGCAGCTGAAAATGGGAATGGATTATGTACTTGCCAGGCAGGGAGGCCTATGTGGAGTCTTGAACTTGACAGGGAATGCCTGTTGCTTCAACATTTCTGATAATGGTGAGGCAATCCGTGTGTTGGCCACAAAGATGGAGAATATAGCACATGTCCCAGTACAAACATGGGAAGGATGGGATATGGGATGGCTCACCAATTGGTTACCTAATGTCGCAGGACTCAAAGGGATACTATTGTCTTGCTTGTTTTTCTTGACAGTAGTAATAATGGTTTTATGTATGGTGCCATGTATCATTTCATGTTTTAGAAGTACAATTAGCAAGATGATTTCAAATGAAACTCTACCTCATATCATGGCCCTATACAGAGCTTTACCTCAGGAATATGATGAAGGTCAAGCTATCAAGGACACTTGGGATGAAGGTCCTTGAGCTTGAAAGGGGGGAATGAGGCATCTAATCATAAGCCTGCATTTTTATTAAAGCTTATATGTTTAATCAGGGCCTGTATCTTAAAAGACCAGTCTTAGAAGACCAGTTGCCTAAAAAACCTTGGCAAGATATTTTTACTCCTAGACAAGGGGCCCCCCTGATTTATAGCAGAAAACAATTCTCAAAGTCGTAAAAAGGGAATTACAGGCTGACAGCCAAGGTTACACTGACCCTACAAATTAAGGGTGGATAAATAGTAAAATGAGCCATATCTTCTTCCTAAGGTTAAGAAGGTCAAGAGCAGTGAAAAAGCATCTAGCTGGCAGAAACAGAACATTTTCTGGGAAGACTTTTCAAAAGCTGTTTGTTTCTTAAACTAAGATCCTTTTAAGATTTCTTTTCCTTTTAAAAGGTTGTTTATGTATTAAATATATTAGTTTAAATATAATTATGCAAAGGATTTAAGAAATGCTAGATTCTTATTTCATATAGTTGGAAGAGATCACAGGGGCCATCAGGCACCAGCCCCCCCTTGCCAGACAGAAGACGCCAATCGAGCGCTCTTGATATATGGTTGTCAGGCCTTTTGTTTAGAAACCTTCAAATGAAGGAGATCTCAATGTTGATGTGAACTCAATCTTTGACATATGCATAAGATAAAAATTCAAGATTAATTATCTGTTTTGGAAGGCAATAGGGCAAGGAGGGCAAGAGGTGAGCTGGTAATTAAGATTCCTTGTTGAGACACATGTAAGATATATTACTACTTATTTGTCATTTATAGATAGAAGAATATATAGCTTTTTATTTTCCATAAAAGGGCAAGAAGGAAATGGGTGTATCTTTTGTGATTGGCTCTAGCAAACAGCCAATAGGAATTTCAACCAGGCTGATTGGACAGAGGCAGCCACAGGAGGAGCAAGGGGGCTGGATTAAGGAAATATAAGTGCTGGCCAGAATGGCAAGAGGCCAGGCCAGAGCTTGGTAACCATATACCACTGTACCTCATATTTATTTGTCTGACAAATAAATTACTATTTTAATTTCTCTATTGCTGCGTTGAATATTTCATTCCAGCTAAGCGTTAACCACAAGCAGGGTGCTACACCATGGCAACCCTTTTTACCATGGGGGGGCATCTCTCCCTCATGGGACGACTGAGCCCATGCATGAGAGCAATGGAGCAGTTTCACCGGAAGGATGCAGAGCCAGGAGGCAAAAGGGTCACCACATTCATCTGAGTCACCCATCCAGCCCTGTTGTGGATTTAATTAGCAAGGCAATTTGGGTTAAGCTATTCCTTCTGTCCCTCCTGACTTCTGCAGGAGATACTTAATGGTCCTTGTGCTAACGACACCATAGGCACCTTCAGATCTCACTAAGTGAGGCAAAGGAAAGAAAAAGATTGGAATGACATGAGGATAAGGAGAGAAGAAACGAGAGGAGATTGGAGATGGAGGCAACAGTCTTAACTCCCCTGCAGAGTACTGTATAACCAAAGGTTTATTTTGCAGGTACCAGGCTTAACCAGTCTAACCAATCCATACCTATCGGTGGGTGGCAGTGGGGAGAACCATGTATGTCAGGTCCTCCTTGGTGGAAAGTGGTGGGTGGGTTAAATAAGTAAAATTTAATGTGTCATTTCTGGGGCAGGGGCACAGTGCTGTCCAACAGAATCAGGTCCTCAGGAGGTTGAGCAATTCTGTACATTTTTGGTTCTCCCTGTTTCTCATTTATTAAAATTTAAAGTTCCCCCATTTCTAGGGATTTTTTTTTTTAATCCTTATGAAAATTCGTAAGAACTTTAGTGTGAGTTTCTCCTCATAACCACAATTTTGTATGCTTGTATTTGAACACCTTTACAAGCAAATTTCCCCAATGTAATGCATTCTTGCATGTTATTTTCACAAATATATGTATTTATATGCACACTTTACCCTTATATATGCACTCTTTACCCTTATATATGGACCTTTGTATACATTGTTTAGTCTCATGACCTGGCAAGGCGACAGAGAGGAGAAAGAGGTGAGGAGTCTAGTTGTGACTGGGACTGGGACTCAACTAGGGATGGGGAAGTCAAAGGTTGGTACAGGAAGTACTCAGGGGCAATGGAGAATGGTGAAGGAATGGAGGTGAGTGCACAGGAACCAGAGCAGCAGGACCCATCACCAGAGCCAGAGGGGTCCCTGTCTCCCGAACACGGCGGGCTCTGAGGCAGCAGGATGCGCACTCTTGAGGCTGAGGCAGGCAAGGATCCACAGCCCAGCTCACTAGCTGTGGGGCTTGCTAGCTCTGGGAGGAGGTGTGTGATTCCTCAGCTGGAGTAGGCTCAGAACAGGTGAGGGTCACCTGCCTCATCAAGCCCAGATGCTGCAATCAGCATGAAAAATATAAAAGGGCAGCAGAGCTGAGGTGCTGTGTCTGCGCAGCTTCCCACGTTAGTTGGGCCATGGTCTGGATGTTCCAGGGAGCTCTTTGGGACTGTGCTTGTGCAGGACTGACTTGCAGGTGTGCTGACCCCCTGGAACAGCTGCAGAGGTGGGAACCTGGCCTAACTGGACTTTAGACCTGTTGGGCTGCATGCTAGCATCTGCTGTGGGGCTGGAGAACTGCATTGCAAAAATGAGGAAAATGCACATTTGAAGGGTATTTGTGTTTCGATTTGCATGTTGTTTTAAATTTGGTAAGTTCACCTTTAATTGCGAACTTTCTCCATCCCTAGCAAATAAGGCAGGTACTTCCCTGTGAAAGATACAGGAATGCAACAACAAACTGCCTCACACTAACAACACAGCAGGCCCATAGTCAAACTGCCAAAGCTAGTTCACTTCTCAGAAAGCAGCCCAGGGGGGCTGGACTCCATAAATTTGCCCCTGGGGAAGGGGCTAATGATAGAGGTTTGTACAGTTTTCCAGGTTGCAGAAAAAGTGAGCATGGAATTCTGCTCCCTGCCAGTAACAAATAGCAACCTTTGCCAACTTGATGCAATCCAAACATTCTATACTACATTCCCTATCAGCCTTAGTCGGCATAGCAGTGCTGGTGGGGGCTGATGGGAATTGTAGTCCAAAATGTCTGGAGGGCAGCTACTCTGTCCTTCAGCTCTACAGTTGGCAACAACCCAATTGTTCATCTGGAGAAAGCCACTTGTGTTATCGTTTTGGCAGGTGAAAGCACTCAAGGTTTCCTAACAGCAGAAACCAATCAGCAGAACACTCCTGGAGCCCACAAGCACCCTTGTGAGCACTGCAAAGAGCCCCTCTTGTCAACAACCCCCCAGGTGACAAAGCAGTCCTCTTTAAGTAAACCAAAGGGGAGCAGGAGGCAAGATTCGGCTGTTTTTGCACATGTGAAGCAGAGGTTATCTTGGCAAATACATGTTTCCAAACTCACATAGGCCAAAGTAGTTGTTCTGGAGTTTGGGTTCAAAACCACGATGGATGCTCTGAACATATCTAGTGGGCAGGAGGTCCCCTGAGATCTAAATCTTATCTCTGTCTTTGCTGAACAATTAATATTTAAACCCGAACGTGGAATATCAAAATACTACTCTTAAATGGAACCATCTACAGGTATTTTGGCAAAAAGTTGCAACATTTCTATTTGGCCTTGGGGACAGCCCTGCTCATTTATAGTTTTCTTCATTTGTTCTTGGGATATTTTCCCAATATATGGAAACTGAAATAGGGGCAAAGGTTATGTGCCCCTGTCCAGTGAGAGACATCTGTGGATGCTTGCAGTCTTCTGCTCCCATTGCCAACGCAGATGTGAATCAGAACACACACCTTCTTTACAAGATGAGTATCCAAGCCTATTTTGCTGGTTGGATGCATCTTTTAATTGTGATGGAGATGCCCAACCAAATTCAAAGCCACCAGTTGTTACTCATCACTATTTACCTGAACTGAGTCTATGCTTTTATTCATTTTTAATCCACATGATCCTGTGGCTCTGGAAATTTCATTCCACCAAGTATTTATGAATGGATGGATGAGTTGTCTTTGCTGGCAATTAGTTTGCATTTCAGAAAAAAAGTGAAATTGGAAATCTGTTATCAAATCTGGCACTTTGTCCTGGATTTTGTTTCTCCTGGATAACATATGTTTCCTCCTGCAATAGCATTTTCTCTCCAGTTCTATTCTTGATTAGTGTTTTCTGTTTTGGATTTTGAAGACATCTTTTTGCCATGTTGCAACTGCACAAAATGACCTTCCCTTTGGCTTTTGCAAACTGGCTCTTGCTGCATGGCCTTTGATGACCAATGGCTACAAACTAGAATTCTTCTTTCTTTGGTGATCACTCATAGCCGAGCAGTGGCGTAGCGTTGGTTGTCAGCACCCAGGGCAAGGCAAGTAATTTGCGCCCCCTAACCCGTGGATTTTAGCAGGGGTCAGAGAGCTGCGAGTGCGAGCGCGCACCCCCCCAGATGTTGCGCCCGGTGCGGCCGGCCCCCCCCCCGCACCCCCCACGCTACGCCACTGTAGCCAAGTAAGAATGTCTTCCATAAACAGTTTTAACAGTGAGTCCATAAGTGACTGTAGAGGCCAATTCTGGATCCACACATCCTTCCACACTGGGGACATAGGTTTCTGGGTGGCCGTTGATTATGGTGAGGGTTTGCCAAGGGTTCCTTCCTCTTAGCATGTTTCTCCCTTTCGTCCCGAGTTTGAGTGTCTTCAAAGCCCATGACACCTTTGGAAAAAGCTGTTCTCCAATTGGAGTGGTCTCAGGCCAGTGTTTCCCAATAGTCGGTGTTTATACTGTATTTTTTTTAGATTTGCCTTGAGAGAGTCTTTAAGCCGCTTTTGCTGACGCTTTCCATTTTTAAGTTCGGAATAGAGTAGTTGCTTTGGAAGACGATAATAAGGCTTCCAAACAACATGACCAGTCCAACGAAGTTGATGTTGAAGAATCATTGCTTCAATACTGGTGATCTTTGCTTCTTCCAGTACACTGGCATTAGTTCACCTGTCTTCCCAAGTGATGTGTAAAAATTTTCAGAGATACTGTTGATGGAATCTTTTGAGGAGTTGGAGATGGTGTTTATAAGTGGTCCATGTTTCACAAGCATAGTAAGGTTGGTAGTAAACAAGCATTTTGGTTTCCCTGCGAAAGGATGGGATTTTGAAACTCTGTGCAACCCATACACATGGGAGCCTGGAAGGATAAATTGCAATTAATATAATCTCTCCCACCTATTAAAAACCATCCTACACTAGGAAAATAAGAAGATGCCTTATACCTTTGGTCCATTTAGCCGAGCATTGTCAACACTGACTGGCAGTGGCTCTTCAGGGTTTCACAGAGGGGACAATTCCCAGCCCTACCTGGAAAAGAAACCGGGGATCGAACTCTGTGTTACAGACCAGCACTTGCCGCAGCAGATGGTGTAAAGGGCGCATGCACTTAAGAATTCGTGACCAATGCACTTAAGAATTCGTGGCCATGTGCTGGTGAGTTGTGGGCCAACCATGGTTTCCAGAGCAGCACTTAAGGAAGTGTAGCTGGGGTCAAGAAGAGCCCTCTCTTGGCTCAATTTAAATAGAAGCAAGTAGGCATAAAATAAGAACATAACTTAGCACTGCTGGACTGGAGGTGGCATTTCAGACAGCCCAATGAAGTGTGAGCAGAGTACACTTGTGACAGTTGAAGGTCATTGGGGGGGGGGGGCCTGGCATGAAAGAATTCCCTCCATAGATGACTCCAGGAGGGGAGGGGGAATGATGCAAAAGATTCCAAAATCAGCATTTTACCCAGACTGGCTGCTGGGAGGCTGCCTAATCACAGGCTTCCCTTCCCAGCTTTGGGCAAGGAGAACTCAGGAAGCTGAAGCATGTCAGATAACATCAGAAGGCCAGTCTGTCAGATGGTCCAGTGCGGGGGTGCCTTGTGGTGCCTGTCCTCTGCTGCCTCCTGGGCATCGTACAGCTTGGGGAGGCTTCCGTTAATGCTTTGTCTGGCTGCTCTGCCCCAGCTTTCCTTCCAGGCCAGGCTTGTTTTCTGCTGACTCCAGCAAGGGCGTCAGGAAACACCTTTTGCCATCTGAGCTGCTGCAGAACAGGATGAACCCAGAGAAGCCCATCCTAAGTGCCCATGGCCAGAGAGGAAACTCGGGGGGGGGGGGAGGCTGGCCGGAGGATTTGTTGGGAATTAATTGGAATCTGTTCCTTACCCCGTCACTGTGGGCTCAGAGCCGCCACGGCTGCAGAAAACAGTCTGTTACCAGCAAACAAAAATGGGGGGAGGAAGGCAACGCCTCTGCCTAGTGGTGCCTTTAGTGTGCCTGGGGGCAGCCAGGCTTTGGCTTCCAAGCCACCACCTCCTTAGGGGCCCCAATGGAAAGACTAAAATCTCCAAGTTTGGGGCTAAAATCAAGGGGGTGTAATAAGTTTGGGCTCAGTATCAAGGCATACAGGGGCAGGCCCAGCATCAACATGCAACCCTCTCAAATGACCGTCACTATGACTTTGGATATACCATGGTAAAACGGCATACAAACATTCTCAAAGAGGCTCAGAAACACATGCACAATAAAATATAGCAACTTTTGAAGATTACGAATTAATAGTTACAAAACAGAACACAATATAAACAATAAAAAAACCTCATTAGCATCAGTAAGGCAAACAAGTGTCTCATATTGATAAACACTGAAACAATGCCTAGCATCCAAACAGGAGCAAAAACTTTACATACTATCTTATCAACAGAGGCAATTTCATAGTGATGGTAAAAGAGCCCCAGCTGGGCCGACCATTGACTCAGCCTCCACCGCACCCTGCCCTGTAAAATGGCCAAGAGCTGCCATTTTAATTTCCCACAATGCCCATGACATAGCATCACTTCAAGGAATTGTGGGGAATTCAAAAGGGAACTCCCCAGCCAGTACTGGCACTCATTGGGACATTCAGGCCACCACCCACTGCTGCCATTGGTCATGCCGACACAGGAAACTAACCTGTACAGAGTTAGCTCAAAAGTCCATCCAGCTCAGTATTGCCTCTGCTTTAAAAACTACCTTCTGAGGCAGGCTATTCCACTGTTGGACAGCTCTTACCAGCAGAAAGTCCTTCCTAACGTTTTAGTCAGAATCTCCTTTCTTGTCATTTGAACTTCTTGGTTCTGGAGAAGCAGAAAACAAGTTTTCTTGTTGTTATGTATCCGCAGATGAAAGGGACTGAGTTTTACTTTCTTTGGAGACTTCCGGGTTGGCGCCTCTGGCAATGGCGGAGTTCCTCCGATCGGGAGGAATTTGCTCCGTGGAAATCAGGGTCTGACCACCACGGCGAAGGCGGAGACCCATTAAAATCACAGGCGGGAGAAGCTTGTGAACGTGGGATTCGGCTGGCACCCTTTGCATCTCCCCTGCTCACGGGGAAACCCAGTTTTGGGGATCGGGAGCGACGTGGGGTGAGTGGCGCAGTGCTTCGAATTGACTGCTTTTTTAACGGAGGGAAGCCGCATTGCTGTTGCCGGAGAGCACTGACTTTTTCCTGTGGACAATTTGACTCTAAACAACTACCCGTGAGTAGAATGGAAAATTGGATTTACAAACGTCTTAATTTGGTACCGAAACGGGAAGGTTTCAAACAGGAAGTCCGCCTTCCCCTTTTGTAAATAGATTGAAGCAAAGAAGCTGCAAGCTAAGGTCTTGGAAAGTCTTATGTAAAGGATTAAACTTCCATCGATTAAAATCATTAAACCCCCCTTGGAAGCAGGAGAAGAGGGGGGAAATTTTGGATCATGTAAGCCTGCAGGAGAGAGTGATAAAAATTAAATTACCACTGCTCTGAACCTGGAAACCGGCTGCCAGTGGATTGACGTTTTGGGAGAGTTCACTGACTGTGAATAAAACGTATGTTGACAGTTAGTTAAATAAGAGAAATATATTGTTTCCATTGCCCTCTTCTGCGTTTAAAAAGGAGGAAAAGTAACTGAAAATTGAAACTAACTTTACTTTTGGAGCGGTGCTTGAAAGGATTGATACAAGTGGAGACTGTTTCCCTCTAGAGGGAGCTTTTGAAACTGTTACAAGAGTGGAGCTGGGGAATCTCCAGCTGCAGGATAAGAACTGTCAGAATCAAGGATTGACCTTGGATCATTTAAGAATGTCGACAGGAGAAGCCTTAGTGACTGCATTATGCAAGATAAGCTATTCGTTGGAACAGCTTCACAAGAAGACGGATGTTATGGCTACTAAAACTGATAACTTGGGACAAAAAGTGATTAATTTGGGACAAAAAGTGAGCACCAATACAGAAATTATTCAGGATTTGCTACAGGAATCTACTTTAGCAGAACAAAATGTGGAGAAGGAGAAGGAGAAAGTTGTTGTTGTCGAACCTAAAGTAATACAAGTGGGAGCCTCAGCCTTACAGAGGCAAATTGAGGACTATAAGTTGAGGCCTTTTATGAGTGAATCTAGAAAAAGTCAGATTTTGAGGATCGGAGCCCGGCCTCGACTGGAGAAGGAAAGCTGGAAAGATCCCTCCATGCAGGGATTAACTGACTTTTGGGACATGGACTTGGGTCAGGAGGAGACTGGAGTTCTGGGGGCCTTTGGATTTGGAGGAATCTTGAAACATGTCCTGAAATACTTCATGGATTTTAGCTTTAACTATGGAAATTTGGCTGACCTGTCGAGAAGGAACAAAAGTATTGTTAGGTTGGAGTTTCCCCGAGATCTGCTCTATAGCATCAAAGAATATGAAGAAGACCTGCAGAAGGGACTTGGAAAAGAGTTAAGAGCCTCGGACATAAGATCTCCAGGTTGATGGACTGTATGGAGTTGACGGAAGTGACTGGCAGAGTCCGAGACCGGGGAGAGGAGATGGTGGAAGAAGACTGGAAAATTTAAAGTCTATATATAGAAATATTGTAAAATTAATGAGTGATAGAAAAATGTTGGAATGAAATTTTATCGCCTTAGTAGAAATGTTATAAGGAGTTAAGCTTAAATAAGCATACTAGTTTTAATGGAAATAAGATTAAAATATGTTAAGACATTTATATGATAGAAAATAGAGAAAGATGGAAAGGAATTGCTGAAACAATTAATGGAAGTGGAATACAAAGAGGGAGGTGAGAGGAGGTCGATGAAACAAGGGAATGAAAGATAGAGTATGGAAAAGGTATGATGTATGCTTTTAAATTGTTTTTGTTTTGTTTTGTTTTGTTTATTGTGTTTAGTTTAATGTGTTAAGGTTGTGTTTTGTATTGTTTATATATTGTATTGTTTTCTCTTTTTTGTTTTCTTTCTCTTCTTTCTTTTTTGTAAGCTTTAAATGTAATAAATATTATTTTTTTAAAAAAGAGTTTTACTTTCTTTGAAGGAAAATAAACAAGAAACATAGAAAGCTGACAATTTGGGAAATTGCCTGTTAGATAAGGCGGCCAGCCTCCACAGATCATTTTGATCAATAGGAATAGGCAAAATGTTATTCTGGGTAGCTTGGGAGCAGGGCAGCATTACTCATTTTCTCATTAAGTCTTGAAAAGTTTTGGGAAAGTGTGTCTTAACCACTGGAATTATATGAAGGCTAAAGTGCATATTTGGGGAAAACTTTACCAAAAGGCCCTAAAAGTGGAAACTTTATAAATATTTCCATTTCTAAAATAATTTCCTTGTTCACTTTTCCAATCCAGTGATGATTACTCTTGTTCATTTAAAAAATTTAAATCTGTCTGTGATTGAAATTCTAATTCTTCTCCATGAAAAAAAAAAATCCTGCAATCATAATATTTTAGCAAACCAACCAGACAGGTGCAAATGCCTAATCTTGCTAATAATCTCAGCCCACACGATTTACTCTAAACTTCTGGTTTGAATTTTTGTGGAATCTGGAATACTGTAACAGGAGCAGTGAGTTAAGAGATGTATAGGATTATGCAGGACAGTTAGTACAGTCTTTGAAGGCAAGGAAACACTGGATGTGATGCAATTTCATCATATAACACACCCTCCTTTAATCAAGCATTATTTCTGGGGAGATGTAGATGGCAATGGCCATACATTTCTTGTAATACGTATGAGTCTGGGTATCAGATAGGGACAGGCAAGCTATGCAAGCCATAGAGACACATCCCCATGAATACTGAAGTCTTTGGCAAATGTTGCATCCATGTTTCCAACCGTACACAATGAGAGCTAGAACCTTGTTTTTTCCCCTTAAAAGAAGAGAATTAAGAGAATTTCCAGGAATCTTGAGTTGCTGCCAAGTGCTGGATGCCACATGGGATTTGGTTTGGTTGCCTGGTTTCCAGCTCTGCCTTAGTTCATAACCTTTTTATCCTCTTAATATATGTCCACCTTCCACATCCCTAATCGTTATTCTCATTTTTCTCCTACTAGCAGGGACAACACAAACATGATGGCACCGAAGGCCAACCACAAAATGGCACTCCCTTCCCGCCAGGGAAGAAGGAGTAAATGAAGAGCTCCATCAGGAACAAGGGGGTGGGGGAATAAATATCTACATTAGGATCTGCAGCCCCTGTGGATCAGGTGGATTTTGCCACCTGAGGTGGATGCCTCACCTTGCCTCATGGGTGAGCTGGCCCTGCCTAACAGATACCGCCACACTTCTTTACTTTCCCCTAGAACAAGATCTTCACCTGCTGCAGGAGATTCGTCCACACTCCTCCTGCTTTCAGGTTTCCAGAAGCTTCACTGTGCCCCTCCAAGTATTTTTGCCCCCAGCCAAGTGCCTGGGTTTCCTATGCAATGGAGTCAGTCCAGTAAGAAACAAGGTCACATCAGAGTTCTGTGTGGGACTCTGCCATTTTGGTCTTCCTTTTTGCTTGTAACTCATACTGTGCCTTTTATCCTGCACATTTGTACTGCACAAATCTAGGGCAAGACTCGTTGACCTGTTCTTCCTTCCAGTGCCTTTCTGCAAGATTTCTCTTTTGGTTTTTCAGATCATTAAGAGGGCTTCCTCCTGGATTACTGTAGGTATGGCCTGGAGGCTACTAGAGAGCTGCAGTGCTAAGTCATCAAATACATTTCATTTCTCTTCACTGATGGGGGTCATAGTGAGACAGACTGACAGAGAGAAGCATTTCTGCTCTTCTTCATAATTTCTGCCCTGTCTACCTCATTCTTACCTTCAAATTCAGGGAAAAGAGAGAATGTTTCTCCATCAGAAAAAAAAATCTGCATAGAAAACTAAGGGTTCCTCTATTTTTCAGAAAAGCTTCAAGCACATACGGAAATTTAGGTTTGCACAATTTAAAAGAATCAAAGCTTTCTCTTGCTCCAGCACAACAAATCCACTAAACACACACACACACACACACACACACTCGTTTTGTGGTTTGGAAAGTGAGGATGGAATGCATTGAAAAGTGTGGGATGAATAAATGATTAATCGAAAGACCTGTAAAGCAAATCACAATGAAAGTAGCATGAATGCTCATTGGAATATAACTCTGTAAACAAATCAGAACGAGAGTTCAATGAAGACAAACCACCACATAATCTTTGTGCAAGCAAATCGGGATGAATGCTGAATAAACAGGTTGTCTGGAAGAGCCCTAGGTGTCAGAGAAACATATTCTAGTCTTGCCTTCTCTGTGATATACAGTGGCAGGGATTTTTTTCTTCTTAGATAGAAGAGCATCCAGTCATGTGAGCCTCCACCTGCTGTCTGAAGTGGTACAGACCAGCCACCTGTGCCTTAGACCCAGCATGTTATCAGCATGTGCTAAGAAGGCAGATGATTCAAGGGCACCACATTTCTCTAAGCATATTTATTTCTATTTGGGTCCCGAACGCCTTGCGAGTCGAATGTTTTGGCTCCTGAACGCCGCAAACCCGGAAGTGAGTGTTTCAGTTTGCGAACGTTCTTTGGAACCTGAACGTTCGACGCAGCTTCTGCGGTTTCCAACTGGCAGCAGGAGCTTCCTGCAGCCAATTGGAAGACGAACCTTGGTTTCCAAATGTTTTGGAAGTTGAACAACTTCCGGGATGGATTCCATTTGACTTCCTTTTTTTAAAAAAAGTTTTTTTATTCAAAATTAAAACAAGACATATTATCCCAAAACATATCCTCCTTGTTTCCCCCCCCCATTTTTCCTCCCCCCCCTTCCACACAAAACCCACCCACCCCCACCCCCCGACTTCCCTCAGTTCCAGTCTTTGGTTTCTCTGAGACTGCTGTTTTCTGCATGTTACAAAGTTGTATAGATTCTCAAACTATTTAGCTGATTATTATCAATAAGTTTGTGAATGTTTATTCAAAACCTGCCAGGGAGTCCAGTTCACTTTGTTGCATCTTCAGATACTTTGTAAAGGGTTCCCATTCATCTTTAAAGTCACAGTTATCCTTGTCCTGTAGCTTATATGTCAGTTTTGCCAGTTCTGCATAGTCCGTCAATTTTTCTTGCCATGATTCTTTAAAAAAAAAAAACACCTGCAATTTGTCTACTCCTTTAGAAGAAATACAGCCCTACCCAGAACAAGCAACTGATGTCTTTAACGGACCTGGGAAGAACTGCTAGATCAGGGGTAGGCAACATAAGGTCCGTGGGCCAGATGTGGCCCAATTGCCTTCTCAATCTGGCCTGTGGACAGTTTGGGAATCAGCATGTTTTTACATGAGTAGAATGTGTCCTTTTATTTAAAGTGCATCTCTGGATTATTTGTGGGGCATAGGAGTTTGTTCATATTTTTTTCCAAAATATAGTCCGGCCCACCACATGGTCTGAGAGACAGTGGGCCGGCCTCCTGCTGAAAAAGGTTGCTGACCCTTGTGCTAGATCCTATCCACGAGTTGCATAGAAAAGAGAGTTTTGATAGGTGCAACTTCTTCCTGTATATCCTGCTGAAACTATCCTTTCTGCAGAGCCTCTGTTAGATCAGGGCAGCGACCTAATTGCAGAGAGAGTCCCTTAAGACAGACCCATAAAACATCTTCCAAGAGACAAAGGCTCTCTCGGAGGACAACAGTGGACTCATCATTGTGATTGTCAACTTCACCATGGGATGCCTTCTATGGCAACAGTTGCCAGGGCAACCTATAGGCAGAGCTTCGCTCCCTGAAACAGTCCACCTATATAGATGCTGACAGAGGGCCAAATGGCTGTAGCCTTCAAATGAAACAGAGAAAGGACTAGCCGTGACTTTGTGAGCTCCTTCCCTGTCCCTTGGGGCTGCTGCTCGCAGACTGCCATGGCAGTTTGTGTGTTTGCAAGATACTTGCAGAGCAAAGGCGATATTCAGGGATCCATTTATTCCTCATGCTTGTGACGGCCTACTAAACAAGCACAGAATAAAGAACTGGGTGCAGAACCTATCTGATAGATTCTTAAGGCAAGCTTCTATCTGTGGTGCTAAATATAACCTCAAACATTTCCTGGTGAAACATCAGAAGCCACAGTGGAGTTGGGAGGTCAGGGTGGGAAGGGTGTTCACTACTCAGAGCTAATGTGGTTTAGTAGTTAAAGTGTTGGACCAGGACTTGGGAGAGCAGAGTTCAATTCCCCACTCTGCCATGGAGCTCCTTCCATGACCTTGGGCCAGTCACTGTCTCTTAGCCTCACCTACCTAGCCTGCATCCTTGAAGAGGGTCTTAAAAAAAATAATCTTCATTTTCAAAAATATTACAAAAGCACAAATACTTGTCATGTAAATCCCCCATATATGCTATGTGTGTACATTTTTAGAATGAAAGTGGAGAAATACATCAGACTTTTACCTTAACATCTCATTTAATAAGGCCCTGCATAATGCAGTCTAATAAAAATTTACCTATATGATATGTATTTCACAAGGCATCATTAAGCCAATTGTTTATCCCCCTATGTGGGGGATGTTTTTGATGTCTATTAACGAACTCATGGCTGACACCTTCCCACCAAATTTGATTTTATTTGGTACTGATTACATGAGAATACTCATTACTATTAGCTTTTTTTTGCCTTCACAAAATTAATATTTTCATTGTATTGATTGATTTTGCTTGGCCTGGGCTGACCTTTTGATGATTAACCTTTCTATTCCTGCATTGCAGGGGGCTGGACTAGATGAACCTTGGAGTTCCTTCCAACTCTACAACTCTATGATTCTCTGTTTCGAAGTAATGTCTAAGTATGCATCATGGATCTGTAATGGTAAGTTGCCTCTTAGCTCTTTGCTTTGTTGTATTGTATGAGGTTTTGATTACTTAATAAAGTCTTTTAAAAAATGAAAAGAGAAAAGGTAAGTAATAGTGAGATTCATATGTTGGATTTTGGATAGTTGTGATGGTTGAGCATTGTTGTCTATTCCTGTCTTAACAAGTTGCTCCAGAGAGAGCTCCGAGTTGCTGGTGGTTTTGTCACTGTACCGCCCCTTCTCATGTACCGAATAAACATAGACCATATTCTGTCAAAAATCATCTTTGTCTCTCATGCTTTGTAGAGCATTCCAACTCTACAACTCTATGATTCTCTGTTTCGAAGTAATGTCTAAGTATGCATCATGGATCTGTAATGGTAAGTTGCCTCTTAGCTCTTTGCTTTGTTGTATTGTATGAGGTTTTGATTACTTAATAAAGTCTTTTAAAAAATGAAAAGAGAAAAGGTAAGTAATAGTGAGATTCATATGTTGGATTTTGGATAGTTGTGATGGTTGAGCATTGTTGTCTATTCCTGTCTTAACAAGTTGCTCCAGAGAGAGCTCCGAGTTGCTGGTGGTTTTGTCACTGTACCCGCCCCTTCTCATGTACCGAATAAACATAGACCATATTCTGTCAAAAATCATCTTTGTCTCTCATGCTTTGTAGAGCTCTTGTAGGTAAGTAGCAATAGGTGTGCTTGCCTTATATGTCCCTGCACATGTCATAAGAACTTAAGGAGAGCCTGCTGGATCAAGCCAATGGCCCATCTCGCCAGCATCCTGTTCTCACAGTGGCCGACCTGATGCCAGTGGGCAACCCATCAGCAGGACCCAAGTGCCCGAGCCCTCCCCCTTGTGGCTTCCCGCAACTGGTATTCAGAAGCATTGCTTCCTCTGACCAGGCAAAAAAATCCCTTGATTTATGCTGCGCTCAAGTGGCACAATGGCCAGGCCATCTGGGTCAAACTGTTTCCTTTTATGCAGCGAGTGCATGCCCTCCCTTTCAGCTCTCCATAGGGCAAATTTCTCTCCCATTAAGGTTTGCCAACCATGACTGATCTTCTCATTCAGGAACCTCCTAGCCGGCCTCTGACAAATGTTCCGTCACCCTCTGTGTGTGGATGGGCACATGTGACCATGCATGCTTGCTCCAGAGTCCAGGGTGTGGGTGCAGCAGGAGGCTGGGAGGATCAGGGCAGGGGCAGACTTGGCCTCGGTTGCCTGCATATGCTGCGACCCAGCAGAAGCCACTTGCCTGTGACAGCAGCCTCTGTGAGCAATGATTGGTGGGCAACAGATGGTCCATGAAACCATCCTCTGATTGTCCACAAATGAGGCTGGTTGCCATGCGGGGAGGGGTGGAGAAAAGGAAAGGCGAACAGATGGCTGAGCCAAGGGAGAGAGGGGGCAGAAGGCCATGTCCGTCATTCCATCAGTGTTGTGGCTTTCAGTGCACTGCCCCCCATTCTATGGGAGTTGGGAGAGGGCAGGAGAGGGAAGCAGGAATACTTTTGCTTGCAGGCAGATGGGCTGCGGTGGTCACGTGCCCTACTTTTCAGAGGACAGTCCTCTACATGAGGAGGAAGGCAGTTCTGCCCGGGCTGCCTGGTTCAGCCCATAGATTTAAAGCATCACCAGACCACTTTAAACTGTCATGGCTTCCCCCAAAGAATTCTGGGAGCTGTCATTTGTTAAGGGTGCTACAAGTTGCTAGGAGACCCATATTCCTCTTTCAGTCGCAGATCATATCCTAGAATTCTATGATGAATATACTGGCAGAGGAGCAGGGTCAGAGGGGAAGGTGACAACTTTCTTCTGACGTAATAGCTTCCAGTGATGAGTGCAGCTTGACCTCATCATTGATTAAGGACCATGTTCACTGCCCAGACAGTGGCAAGCCCATCTACTGCATCCTCCAACATTGCTTGTGGCTTTCTTGGAAAGACCAAGCCATAACTCATAGTTTGTTTGGGAGACAATTCCCATCAACCTCAGCCAGCACAGCTGGAGGGCACCAGGATGGGGATGTCTGGTGTACTGTTTTGCAGTTTAACAGGCACACATGTACACGTACATGCACACACACCCTGCTTCCTATCCTGGTCTATTGCTCATTTCCTTTCAACATTCTTTACCGCTGGAATGAGGCTGACCAATGCCTAGTAGCGAAATAATGTGATTTCCCAAATGTCAGACACACGCTCTCCTCTTAGGACAACCTAAAATGGCCTTGGCTGTTTGTGCTACGCTGTCATGCTCCAGGCTCATGTTCTGCTTGTTGGCCTAGTTAAGCCTTAAATCCTGTTCAGGAATGCTACTGCCTAGTCATACATTTCCTGCATCATTGTATTGGAGCGCCTGCGACACTATTTACAGTTGCATTTTTGGGGGGTGAATCTAATTTGATGAATGTTATTTTTGTCGTTGTTTGTTGCCGATACTGATGTGGTTGGAAACAACCATGATCACAACCACACCATACAATTAAAGCACCCTAATACCACTTAAACCACAGGTGCTATGGCACCTGCAAAGACCTTACTTAGCACACACAGGCAAAGGCTCCACATTCTTTCTTCCTTTTTAAAAGTAAATATCTAGCCCTCCTGGAAAAAAGTTATGAAGCAAATGGGTGGATAACTGGCCTCACTGCTCCTGCCTATCATGTGTGTTTAGCCAATGAGTGAAGTCTGAGCTATGATTGATGAGTTGTTTGGACACCAGGCAATCCCTGGGATCTTCAAGACATATGTTTTCCTCTTCCTTTTAGTGCACCTTTTCTGCTTCTGTCGTATTTTCTAGTTTTTTGAACCACCCATTTGCCACTTCATTTTGTTTTGTTTTGCTGCCTGCCTGCTAACTGGGGCAGTTGGCAGCCAGCTACTTGAGATTAAAAAAATATGTGGGCTGGAGTAGTCATGGCTTCCTCCAAAGAAACTTGGGAGTTGTAGTTTGTTAAGGGTGCTGAGATTTGTTTGGGAGACCCCCTATTCCCCTCCCAGAGCTATAATTCCCAGAGTTATCTAACTGTCAATCTTTCTTTCCAAGGAACTCTGGGAACTGTAGCTCTGTGGAGAGTAATAGGGATATCCTAAGAAGTCTCAGCACCCTTAACAAACTAAAGCTCCCAGGGTTCTTTGGGGGAAGCCACAACTGTGTAAAGTGGTGTGATACTGCTTTAAATTGATAGTTCAGATATAGTTTGTGGGTATCTGGGGCAGGGTTCCTGTGGTGGTCCTCCCCTGCTCCAAGATATTCCACCACCCTCTCCACAAGTGGCAAAATGTAGCCAGCCAGCCCTGCCACTACCACTATCTTCTGGCAAATCCATTGCCTAGAAGCGCAGGACAAGTTCCTGCATACTTTTCCACAGTGCCTGGTCTGGGCCTGCAAAGTGCATCTTTTGGGCCAGAAATGCTGAGAATATCTAAGGGAGAAAAGTGGCCTTTGCTCTGTGAGGCAGCTCCTGCTAGAAAATGTCAGGGCTGCGCTTGTGAGCCAACAGTTCCAGCTCAGTCCTCGTACACGGGAAAACCAGAGGCCTGCCGACAGCTGTTCTCTATTAGAGCAGCAGAAGAGAAGTCAAAGGGATGGCAAACCTACCCTGGCCCCAGAGAGGAATCCCCCCTGCTTGATGGTCAAGGGGTGGGGAGGTCAAGAGAGCCTCACCTCCCTCAAGTGACCGGTATTACAGTTACAGTTTCTGGACACTCTTCAAATGCAGCTCCTCATACAATGTGTCACAGCAGTCTAACCTTTAAGAGCATGGATTGCCGTGGCAAAGCTGTAGCTCTCTGAATGAGCTTTGTGCAAAATGTGTGGGTTGGGGCAGATCCAGTAAGTTTGATCCTGAACCCCTCCTCTCAGTGTGTTCATTCTACACGTGTTTGCAGAGGGCTTCTGATTCTCCTGACAGAAAGCCAAGCTGGATGTGGCATTAGAGACATATATTTGGGTTGACCCAGCTTCTGAGATGAGGTGGGAACACCTCAACTGTGGAAATCCCTCCCTATGGCCATTCCTTTGGCACCTACTCTGCTAAGCTTAGATACCAGGTAAAATCCCTTCTTCTGTTCCGGACTTTGAGCAGGTTTTAATGTGACCAGCCTGGTCTTATATTTGATTGCCATCTTCAAAAGCCGCCTTGTGAATTGCATTTGAAATGTGGGATATAAATATTTCAAAGTAAACAAACAGCTGGTGTGAGCATATATGCACAGGGGCGCCATGTATTTTGGAGGAGAAAAATCCATCAGAGGCTGCTGCAAGGACTATAACACACACACCCCACACCCATTATATTTCACAGCTGAAGCAGACTTTTCTTCCGGGTTGCCTTCCACCACTCACAATTCAAGGACTGAAATTTTGAAATTGGATGATGGAAAAATGCAACGCTATTTCATAACTTCAGGACTGGCTTGCACAGTGCACAGGCATGAGTGTGGAGAGCTGTAGAGAGCATCCACTGCCGAGGAGCTGATTTTGGCATTCAGCATTGCAGAGCATTGGACTAGATGACCCTCGGAATCCTTTCCAACTCTACAATTCCATGATTATTGAACTTAATTTAAATAATTAGAATTGTAATCATAATTGCCAGTGCTTTATTTCCAAAATCCTGGCTACATTGTGACTTCATCCTATTCAATGAGACAACAGTTGAGATGGTATTTGAACTGATTTCTCCCAGGTTCAATATGCTTCTGGCTCTCAAAATGATGACTTTTGAGTCATAATCCATTTTGTGCGTGTGCTTGCATGCTCTATCAATCTATCTATCTATTTTTATTAATCCAAGCTGGGCCAACTATGCTGACCATACCTCTTGTCAGGCATATTGCTTGCTAATGGCCCAGGATGTTCAAAGAATGTCTCTTCATGGGAACTAATTGTCTGAAGATTCTTTGGAATGTGAAAACTTCCTCCCAGATGAAGGGAGGAGGAGGCGGGGTGGGGAACAAGCTGCGTGTGTAAAAAGCAGCAATGGGGGAAACTGGCAGGACACAGAAAGAGAAGCAGACACAGAGAGAGAGAGCTGAGGTGGGAACCTTTATGCCAAAACAGACCTCATCAATGTGTTGTCTTGTGGGTGTCTGCAACTCCAGCACCCATCAGCACAAGCCGGGAGTTGTAGTTCAAAACATCTGGAAGGCACCAGGTTGAAAAAGGCTGCACCAAATGCATCTGAGCTGTGAATGTGCTGCCTTTGGAAGTGTTTAAACTTCTCAACTTGCAAATAAATCCAGCTCCTAATAAGCACCGCCCCTGAAGCTTCTGACTGCTCAAGGAAGTGGGGATTGCACATGGCAACATACAAGCCTGCCCTCCCCATGCTAATTTCCTGTGTTGAAACTCAGCATATGCTAGCCAAGTTCTTGAACCAGCTTTCCTTGACCTGTTGCCCCCAGAGATCTTGGACCTGCCTTAGCCAGCAGGATCCGTAGACAGGGATGATGGGTGCTGAACGTTCCACATTCTGGGACTGACAAAAGAAAAAGCTGTCCCACGTCTCTCTTCCAAGTGGTGGGACCCTCAAAGAGCTTAGTTATTCCAGCCTGGCGGTCACATTTGCATCAGGGCAACCTTCTGCGGGCCACATGTTGGCTGGCTGGGGTAGGTGGGATATTGGGAGGCCATCAGGCTGGGAAAGGCTGGTTTGTGCACAGTACATGCGGAATGCGTACAAGTCTTGCAACATCATCACCCATCCCACATAAACTGGCAATTTCTACACAACCTAAGTCTCTGGGGAACTAGGCAAACAGCCGACTAAATGAATGCCAACGAGGCTAGCAGCCTTCTCCATGTAGGGGGCCCTCCTAATGTTTTGGACTACAAATCCCAGCAGCCCCTGTGCTGGTTGAGGCTGATGGGAATTGTAGTCCAAAGAACATGGAGGGCACCCCACATGGAGAAGCCTGATGCAGAGAGACTGTTTAGCCTCCAGAGGAAGCCTTTCCTTTCAAGGAGGTAAGAAATGTCACACCAGGGTGGCAGGGACCAGCCTCAGTGGCGAGACTGTGCGGCTCGCTCTGCGCAGGAGTCTTTTGCTGAGGGAGAAAACAATACAGGGTTTGTTGGGGCCTGGGGCGCTGCTGGAATTTTCTTGCTCCTCCCTCACAAGGATGGGGCTCAGGAAACTGTGCGGGCCTGTGTGTGCCATTGGGTTCCACTGAAGAGGCATTGTGCTCTCTGGAGAGGCGACGAGGGGGCAACACTTTCGAGGGACTGAGAGACTTTGCTGACAGTTGATGTGGCAACAGCAGACAAGCTACAGTAGATCAAAGCGGGGTGAGGCGAGAGCAGGACTCCCGGAAGAAGAGCTGGTGCAGGTGGCTGGAGCCCGGTCCCTTCCCTGATTGCTCTCCACACCTGCTCCAGCCTCACCTGGGAAAAGTGCTACAGCTGATTCAAATATATACTCCATCCCAAATCAAGGGCAGACACAGCTGTAATGTTTTAAACGTGATGACAGTAACGCAAAAAGTGCCATCGTAGCCCTAAATGCAAACATGTATTTTTAAAATTTTTTGGAGAAACTGCAGAACATGCCATGAAAATTTACATTATTGTCTGAGCAATACTGGTCCTGTGTTTCCACCTTGCCAGAGGAAATTCAGCTGAAGCCTATTGGCTAGTACCTGTGCTATCATGAACAACCTCTCCCCTTGAAGACTGGAACAGTTTTGCAACAATCTGTAAGTTCTCATTGGTTTAAAAAAAGGCAAAGGATGAATGTATGTTCATCTAAGCCAGGGGTTGGGAACCTCAGGCTTGGGTCCAAATGTAGGCCTCTGGACCAAGCTGGCTGTCCAGGCCATATGCCTCACTGGCCTTGTTTCATACCCTCCCTGAGTGTTTCTGCCTGACTGGGATATGCCCTTGAACTCCTGTGCCTCCTGCTTGTCTGGCTGGAGGATGTATGTATGTGTGTGTAGAAATTATCCTGATGTACAAAGGTGAAACTCACATGCATTGCTCTGCCCACTTTTGCCTCTGGCCCCACCTCCCACTGGCGTGTGGCCCCCGGAACACTGCCCAGAAAGGATTGTGGCCCTTGGGTTTAAAAGGCTTCGTCACCAGCCCTGCTCTAAGACCTATGTTGTAGCCATTTTGAAAGGTATTTGAAGCAAGATGGACAGCCTGCCTGAAAAAGGAGGGAGATTCAGCTTTGTAGGGAAAAGGGCAAGACTTCCTGGTGAAAAACCTATTGCAGCCACTGTTATGAATATGACATTTGTCTTCCCTCTGATTGCAAGTTGATCCAGCATCACTGTTGGGGAGGAGAAGCTATCATGGTTTGTTGTGGTGATCATGAATGTGATGCAGTTGTGGCTGAGCACCTGCTGGTTCAAGCCAGGGTTTGCCCTTTCTCTAGATGTTCACAGAATCATAAAGAGTTGGGGTGAGGGAACCTCAGGTCCTTGGGGCCAAATGTGCCCCTCTAAATCTCTCCATCTGGCCCTCAGGAGTCTCCCCATGTCATACCCCGCCCCAGCCATGCCCATTCTTCCCAGGACCATGCCATTTACCAATCCTACTTTGCCTCTTTCTTGAGTGTTTTTGCCTCTCTTGAATTCTGATCATGCCTTATGCTTGCCTGGAGGACTAAGAATAGATAGAAACTAGCCTACCGTACAAAGGTAGAATTTGCATTAATTGCTCCGCCTAGTTTTGCATTTAGCTCCACCTACCACTAGCATGTCTCCTCCCCCCCCAAGGCTTCCCAGAATGCAATGCATCCCTTGGGTTGAAAAAGGGCTCCCTGCATCTGGTGCAGAATGCAATGTCAACAGAAATTGTGATGAACAGTCAGCAGACCTTGATGTAAGGGGCATGAGAGGAGCTCACAGAGGCTATTTAAGTCTCATGTGTGCAAACAACCTGATCTGTGTGCCATTATCAGTTGTGGAGAAGTCAAGAATGTCCTGCCCTTCCTGAGTGGAGGCAGATATGCCCACGTTTTCTAGGCATCTGGGTTTACGAGTCAAGGAAATGGCTGTGGCAGAACTGGGAGGACCTTTTGAGGTGCAGATGATAAAATGAGAGATGCTCACCCTGATGATGCTGGTACTGGAAAATGAAATCATGGAGCAAAATAAGCATAGGGACTTTTAAGAGGAAAGAAAAGGAAACCACCCTAACTGCATTTCTACATGTGACATTAGGAGGGATTTTCCCCCCTCCCCATTTTCCAGGCCTGTAATTGCAATGTAAATCTTAGACTGGCTAAAATGTACAATCGAATTAGATGTGATACTCTTTCCACCTTTCTGTCCTGCATTGCCAGCATTCATGTCTGAACAAGTGTAAAAGATGCCCGTGTCAGGGGATCAAATGCCGCTAAAGTCAAGAAGCTGAGGAGCTTTAAGCCAGAAGAGCTACTGGCCACACTGGCTGAGGCTGCTGTGAGTTGTAGTCCAAAACATCAGGTTGGGAAAAGCAGTTTTAGAGCTTTGGCCCATTACTGCTAGGAAAAACAATGCGTGGTATGAGCGGTGTTTGTGCCTGATGGGTTTGGGGCCGATTCCTCTTATGCACAACCTTCAACTACAGGCCCCAGAAGATGTTGGGAAGGGTCTCTAGGTGGGGTCCATAATCCTATATTAGGAACGGGGAACCTATGGCCTTTCAGATCTTGCTGGACTCCTATTCCTATCAACCAACCTGGCCAATGGGCAGCACCGATGGGACCTGCAGGCCACAGAATCCCAATCCTGCTGCTATAACGCACTGTGCCTGTCTGTCTTGAATTTCACATACTCCACGATGCCAACATTCGCTGCCCAGTGACACTGTGTTAATACATATAATTGATAACACAGAGTACACATGCTTAAGACTACACCATTTCACAGAAATGGGGAAATGCAAGCTCAGTCACCAGATCATGTGTCAAAGTACCAGGGCTGGAATCCTAATGGACATATTACCAGCTTAAAACACAGGAAGTGTCTCCCCAGCCCCAGCCCCAGCCCCCAGTACACTTCACATCACATTTGCACCTCATGCAATTGGATGTCTTTCCAGGTCGCCCACTGTCTGTCTTCTGAGGGTGGGAGTTGAAATTTTTTAATGGTTTTGTTTTCAATGCTATTTTTAATAGGGTTAACCATTTAATTGCATTTTAAACATATTTATATTTTTTGAAGTGTGTATTTTTAGTTGTATTTGTTTTAATATATGCTGTGGGAGCCCTTGGGTCCTGCATTGGGAGAAAAGCAGGACATAAAATAAATGAAACATATAATAAAACACAGCTACAGGACAGATGTGAGTTATGGATAATGTCACGAACCAGCGGCAGGAGTGAACTGGATGCAGAATAAACAGGAGTTGTGTACCCATGGATTTCAGGTGCAATACCTGGAATTATTATTTTTTAAAAGTCATTTCTCATGCTATATGATTCAGTAATTATTATTTTTTACTGCCTAAAGGTGTTGTTGGCTAATTAATAGTAGAAGTGCCTTTGCCAACCTCGTTCTCTCCGGTTGTTTTGGCTGGCGACCCCCATCACAGTGGTGTCTGGAGTTGATGGGAGTTGCAGTCCAAAACATCTGGAGAGCAACAGGTTGTCAAAGGCACAGCACATTTTAAGTGTCCCATGGTGCCTCACCTAATATGACATCACTAATCCTCACAACAACCCTGCTGGTTGGGCTATTAATATTATCTCTGCTCTGCCTCTGGGAGGGCTGAGTTTGAGAGACTGTCAGTTTATGTCTGAGGTGAGATTTGAACCAGGGACTTCCTACCTCACAATTCCTCCTTTTAACACGCAGCGCAGGGAAACGGGAATCGCTGCAAGGTTCCCGCCTGATTCCCGGCGAAGGGGCCTAGAGCTCCGGGTCCCTCTGCGTATGCTCAGAGGCCCGCTCGTTCTTCCTTTCCCCACATCTGCCCCTCCTTCCTTCTTCGGGTCGAGCACCGGCATTTGGCGAACCCCAAGCCCCGCTCCGGCCTCCAGCTGCTGGGCCTGCCCGACGAAGGCGGGCGAGAGGCAAATCTGGGCACGCAGCGCCCCTTCCCTGGCGCGGCGGCGAGCTCAATGGAGCCGCTGTGCTCCCGGCGAGCGGCAGCGAGGGGAGGCGGCGGAGGCGGAGGCCCATCTGGCGTCAGACAATCCGCCTCTTTTTCTCCGCCCGCCGTCCCTGCGGACTGGGCCGCCGCCGCCGCCACCGCCGCGCGTCCAGCCCCCTTTCGGTGCCAGGCGGAGGCAGGCTGGCCGTCCCGTTCCTGGCTCGGCAGCGCCGCCTCCTTTTCTCCCGGGCAACCAATGAAGGCGGCTTAGGGCGGCGGCAGGAACGGGAGGGGGCATCCGTCTTCCTCGCCCTCCCTCCTCCTTCCCAGGAGCTGGCTCTCTCGCTTCGCGGCTGCTCGCGCTCCGTCTCTGCTTAGCCGTCGGCCCGGCTGCGGGAGCGGGAAGCAGACGCCGCCAGTGCCGCAGCCAGCCAGCCGGCGGGATCATGCGTTAAGGCGCACGGCCAGGGGGCACTGCGGCCGCGCCGGGAAGATGAACTACCTGGTAAGTGGGCGCCGTCGGGAGAGGCCGAGCGAGCCCTCAAGTCTGCCAGAGGGAGAGGAGAGACCCGGGGAGGGAACGAGGCTGGGCGGGGGGGGGGGGACGGACCGACGACTGACTTTCTCCGCCTAGGAGCAGGAGGCTGAGAGAGAGCCCCCTACTCGGAAAGCCACTTGGAGGCGAGTCTTGGCCGCGTCCGTGGTCCGCTGGGGGAACGCACTTCCGACTCGAGCGCCGGGCTTTTGGCTGGCCGGCCCCTGTGGGAAGCGAGGCTTGGCTTGCGGCGGCCCCGGGACGGACGTGCCTTCCCGCCGGGGCTGCAACCGGGAGCGCCCTGACGTGGCCGCCGAGCCCCGGCGCAGAAGCGCCTCTCCAGGGAACGGGAGGAGCAGGAGGGCGCGGGCTGCCCCCTTTCCCTTCCCGCTTTTGGGGAGGGGGCGAGAGAGAAAAGAAAAGGCGGGAGTCCTGGGGGGGGGGGTGTCGATGCTGCCCAACCCCCATGTTAGGAACCCGACCGGACACGAGAAGGCACTTGGTTTCTCTCCCCCGGTCCGGGAAAACCAAAGGCTATTCTTGCCCCCGCTCCCAAGGTCGGGGTCGGGATCAAGAAGGAAAGAGCAACATCTTTAGTGTCCCCCCTCTTCTTCCCTGGGAAGTGAGGCGAGTCTTTGGACGCGGGTCTAGTTTGAGGCTAAAACTGAGCGCGGCTTCTCCCGGCTGAAGGGGACGCAGCAACGAAGAGCTCTGTGGCACCCGAAAGGCTGAAAATATCCCACCCCCAGCCTCTTCAGGGCTGCACCACGGTCATGGCAAGGTTCCCCTCTGCAGTGTACATTGACCCCCAGGTAATAACTATTCCCGGGGCCCCTTCATTTGCTTACCCCCGGTGTGCAGTGAATGGAAGGTAACCACCCACTCCTGAGCACCCCAAGAGCGGCAGAGCGGTTCTAGAACGAAGTCCCGTGAAATGTGTGTTGTAGCAAATGCTGTTAAGGCCTGGCCTTGGAACAGGTAGGGTATTAGTGTACGCTGGCACCCCCAAAATGTCCCTGAATCCCATTGGTCTGCATCCAAACCAGCACTTTGGGAATAGTGGATTATTATTATTTAGAGAGAGTTGCAGTGATAACTGAAAGTAAGTCTTGCTAGTTTCAAGGTGAGATTTGGATAAACTTAGGAAGTGTGTGAAGCATGTATTTGTAGACTCTCCCTCCCCCAATGATTCTGCATGTTTCTGATATATATATATATATATATATATATATTCAATACATTGAGCTCTCAAGATTGTGTACATCATTCCCCCTTCCCTTTTATTCTCACAACAACCCTGTGAGGTAGATTAAGTTGAAAGATAGGGACTGCCCCAAGGTCAGATAATGAACCTCATGGCAGTGTAGGGATTTGAACTGAGATCTTTACAGTCCTAGCTAAATACTCTTAAGCACTACACCATGTTGGCTCCTTTGTCTTTGGGCATTATGATTCCCCAACTCCCTGACCTGTACATGTAGACATATCTGCCAATTGAGGGTAATGTTTCAAGCATCCAGTGAAAGAGACTATTGCCTGGGGAAGCCTTAATTATGCTGCAGTGCTAAACATGCTAGGGAATAAACCCCATTAAAACACATGTAGGATAGTACTGTTAGTCTTGAAAGTGTGCACTTGTGTGTGTGCTGAATTTTTGCTCTAATACTCAAATGTGGTGAACCCTCCTGGAATTTACCATAACAGGTCAGGTGGGGTGAAATGACTCCTGAATAACATTTCCTGATGAGTGTTTTTTTGCTGTTGCTCAGAATCTGAGGGGGGGGTGTTCCCTCTTCTCTCTCATTGGTCATTTGTGGCCTTCAGTTTTATTTTGCCATCCTCTGTAGAGCCTAGTTTGACTTGCTTTCTTGGCCCATCTCGCTGTGCAGACACTTGCACTTGTTCTTTTGTTGGAATGCCAAAAGACTGTGGACTGGTGTGGGGTGAGAAGAGGTGATGGAGAGATGCCGGCTTCCCCTAGCCTGGTGCCTTTTAGATGTTTTGGACTACAACTCCCATCAGCCCCAGTATGGTCAGCCCCAGCATGGTCAGGGATGATGGGAGTCCAGCAACCTCTGGAGGTCTACAGTTTGCCCACAGCCAGCCCCAATGGGAAAGATAGAAATGTGTGTAGAAACCTCCCACTGAACTAAATGAGATTTTGAAGTGCTTAAGTTCAGCTGCTTTGTTTATATGTTCTGACATCAGAGATGCCTGCAATGTTTTGTTCATGAATAAGAAGAGAGAAATCCTGTTCAAATGAGCCGTGATAATTGGCAATGCCAGGAAACAGCTCTGTTATGACAGATTTCACTAGAGCCAAATCCTGGCGCTGGTCTATGGCCGCTCGAATGCTACGGGGTGTAAAATTTCACAGTCCCTGATCTGTAGTAGGTTCACAGCCTGTATACTCTGGAGCAATCCCTACTGTGCTCATCTGGGTGTGTATTCTGGTACACATATGAGGCTTTGACTCGCCCTCTTCCTTGCTGGAACTCCTGGTTATCTATATTTGGTGGGTGTCCAGACCTCCCGGCTGTTGTGCAAGATTTGCTGGAGGGGACAAACGCTGTGATTTGTGCATTTGAAAAGCTCTGTCTTATGGAGGCAGCCAGTTGGAGGTGGGAAGGGCTCCCCATGAGCCATGCATGTTTACATCTCTCTGCCTCTTGTGCCAGTTGTTGGTCCTGGCAAGGATTACACCCAAGGAGTCCCACGGCTGGCTGTTTCATCTCCATCTCTGGGAGCCGTTGATCCCACAAAGTAATAGAAATGGAGTGTGACTTTGCTCCAAGCAGAGCCTGATGGAGCCAGACCATGGGAATGCTTGAGGCCTGGTTAGCTGGCAGAACAGAAGAAAGTTATGCCTGGTCAGAAGGGAAACTTGGCGAGGCCTGAAATTAGGTGGAAGCACAACTGCTGAAAATGTGTGCCTGTGTTTGATGCCCTGTGGCCAAACCGTCCCTGAAATCATTTCTGTAGTTTTCTGTGTGATTCAAAGCTTTGCTTGTTCTCTCTCTCTCTCTCTCTCTCTCTCTCTCTCACACACACACACACACACACACACACACACACACACCACCTGGATATACGAAATCCTCCTACCTGTTTGATTCTTGTCACGGACTGGGACTGATGAGACTTGTAGTCCAGAACATCTGGATGTCACCAATTTGGCAAAGGCTGCTGTATGAGCAGCAGGCTGTGGACTGTGAGCTCTGCTTCTGGTGTCAGAGGCAGTGATGCTTCTGAATACCAGTTACTGGGAATCACAAGTGGGGAGAGCTCTGTGGCACTCAGCTCCTACTTGTGGGTTTCCCATTGGGGGCATCCAGTTGGCCACTATGAGAACAGGATGATGGACCAAACAGGTCTTTGGCCTGATCCAGCAGCCAAGCTCTTCTTAGGTTGTCATGAAGACTGCCTTCTGGCTGCTTAGGGGTCCTTGTGAAATGAGTTTCAGGCTTGCCAATAACTCCCTTTTTGTTACCTGGAAGGCCTAGGAGCGCTCTGGTGGATACATCTTCCAGGTGCCGTTCTATAATCCTGAATGTGGTTGCCAGTATTCTCTGCTGAGTGCTCTGGATGGGGAGGGAATATTTGATGCCTCTGCTTCCCCCACCCCCATTTGTCCCACTTGCCCTTCCCCATCTGTTGTGCTGACCCACAAGGCTAGGAGAGTCCTTTACACCCAGATACAGAGTCTGGGTCTTTGTTCCGTGTTTTCTGGTTTGGAAGTTGAATTCCTGAGTGGATGCCTGTGTCAGGAAAAGGCAGCTGGCCTTACCTTTGGTGAAGTGTAACCTGATGATGCCTGTGGGACAAGTGTGTGTGAGAGAGAAAGATGGTGATTCTGGGGTGTCTCTGCAACTCCCCCCACATCTGTGTGTCAGTCTGAACAGCCACCTTAAAAGACTGCAGTGCCCTCCCACTTGGACTCCTTTGTAGTGACCGGAAGGGACCCTGAAATAATTTGTCATAGGGGATTCCCCTGTCTTGCTGTCTCCTGACTTTTGCACCGTTTCCATCCTTCAGTCTGCATTATTCACAACCTTATCCTTGCCTACTAGGAGTAGAGGCAGTATAACTCTGAATATTGGTTGCTGGAGAGAGTGCTGCTGCTTTTGGGTCCTGCTTTTGGCTTTCCCATAATGGGCACCTGGTTGGCCACTGTGAGAACAGGATCCAGGGCTAGATGGACTTTGAGTCTGACCCAGCAGGCCTCTTCTCAACAGCCTTCAGAGGTAGGACACACTGTCGCTCCATTTTGTTACTTCAAAATGTTTTTGCCTTGTCTAAGGGAGCCCCTCTGACACTCCAAAGGCTTGGGCAGGATTGTCAGCTTGGAGACAGGGTCCTTTAAGGGGGGGGGCACTTCCTGCTGTCTAATGGATGTCATAAGGGCTATCTTGATGGGATCACTCCAAGACCCTAGCGTTCTTGTCTCTGAGGCCAGCCAGCCGGCAGCAGATGCCTCTGGAAAGTTCATGGCCATGCCTTGCTGTTAAAAGCTCTAGCACATCTGATATTACAGTGGTACCTTGGGTTAAGAACTTAATTCGTTCCGGAGGTCCATTCTTAACCAAGGTACCACTTTAGCTAATAGGGCCTCTCGCTGCTGCCGTGCCACTGGTGCACGATTTCTGTTCTCATCCTGAACCCGAGGTACTATTTCTGGGTTAGCGAAGTCTGTAACCTGAAGCGTCTGTAACCCAAGGTACTACTGTACGTGCCTGGTTGGGTAGGTCACTGCTTGGGATTGGAGGGTGATGAAGCTGAGATTTGGGCTCCAAACTTCAGCAACACTTCAGTGGCTTGAGTCTCCATGTAAATGGGGAGTTGCCTGTACTTGATAGAAGGTGCTCCTGTGCAGGAGGAGTAAAGAGCATTTCCCTTGCTACAGAATCCTTGAGCTGGGAGGGGTTTGGGCTGTGGGGGCTTCCACGTCTGGAGGACCACATGTTTGCAGACTCCATGGAATTAAGTACAGAGGAGGAGCCTGGCCAGCTGTGTGTGTGTGTGTGTGTGTCCCCAGCCATCCTTATGGACTCCTTTGCCATTGGCTCTCCTGTCTCCCCTCCCCTCTCTTGGCACCAGCAGGCTGCGCTGGGTGAGTAATTGACTGGGCAGAGCTTGCCTTCTGGCAGCTGAACTCTCTCTGTGTGTGGCAGCTGCTGAACCCTGAGTTAATGATTCACCAACAAGTTGGAGGCAGTAAACTCCACTGACCAGGCTGGTGGTGGCTTGGGTTGGGAGGTACCCTCTACCTTTCTGCGAGCACCAGGGTTGAAGAGGGATCCGTGTCAGGAAGCACCTGTCTGGCATGGGCCAAATGTTGCCCTGTGTGCAGAGAGAACTTGCTGGTTCTCTTTCCCACCTCTGCTAGAGCATAATTTCTAAAGAGAAAAAGTAGGGCTTGAAATATCTGCATCCTCTTAAGCAGCAACGACCCCCACATCCTAAACAAGGAGGTGTGGGGTTGCTGGCTGCAGTCAGTGGTGAAGAATGGGTGTGCACTCTGCACATGCCCTAGGGTACACTTCTTTATTGCTGCTTTGCATGCTAGGCAATGAAAACAAGCCTGGTGGGCAGCTCAAGGGAGGCTTCCCCCCCCCACTGCACTGGGGGATGGGTGGGGGCTAGACTTGCACCCTTTTCCCTCTCAAAGGAGACTTTCTGCATCTGGCAAACATTTTTTAGGGAAGGGAGTTGCACAGGTTCAGAGACCTGCCTAACTAGCTTGACTGGAAGTGGCTTTGGGACAAAATAAAAATGGGTGCATGCTAGTCTTCCACAGCCTGGCACCCTCTGGATATTTTGGACTACAAATCCCATTAGGCTGTGCTTACTGGAGCTGATGGGAGTTGTAGTCTGAAGTATCCAGAGGACACCAGGTTGAAGATGGCTGAGATACACCAAGGGCAACAATGCCTCTCTCCAAACATTTTGAACCCCATTAGTAAGAATGCCTCCAACCAGTGATGTGGCATGGAAAATTTCCCAATGCTTTTATCTTTTATAATTTTCCATTGGCAAATACAGTATTAGGCCAGCTTGGCTGTTTTAAAGTTCTCAGCTTTGTTCAGCTAAATACAAGTAAGATAAACCTGGCAAATTAAACCAATGCCTTTGACATTGGAAAAGTATCTAATGCAAATAGAACATTTTCTGCTTAAAGTTAGCCTGACTTGCAAAGGAACATTTCCCAATTCCAAATTTTCTGGAAAGCCCACCTCACTCCAACCCCCAGTGGCTTTTTCCTTCTACTGTCTGCAGATGCAAGATGCTTATGATGCAAGGACCCTAAAGGAGCCTGTTTTGGGCCAAGTGGTGGCCACTTTTGTTGCTTGAGTTGTTGTGGTTTTGCTGCTTGAGTTGTTGTGGGGCTCTCTGAAGGGGTGCGCTGGGATTGGGAATCCCCACTTTTGCAAAGGAGGGTGCTGTGCAGAAGATTCACGGAAGCATCAAGAGAGGTTGTGGACATAACTCCTCCAAATTCCTGCCTCCCCACATTTTTCTGGCCCTTAATATGGATTTTTATCAGGTCCTCTCCTTTTCGGAATATCCCTGGGATAAGAAAATCCAGACTGAGGTAGAGGGAAGACAGCGATTTGAAGGAGAACAGTCATATGGACGATGGAGAATTTCTGGAGCTCGCTGTCTGCTTGGAACAACAATATGGGTGAACCCACAAAATTGCAGGGGTCAGACCAGATGACCCTTTGGTGCCCTTCCAACTCTACCATTTATGATTCTGTCATTTCTGAGCATTCAGGGCTGCAAATTTCACTGGAGTCCTCTTGCTCCTTCTGTCTCCCTGCCCCACTCCCCCAAAATGCTTTGCTCTTCTGCCCGTTGGTTGTATAAATGCTAAGTCAGGGAAGGTGTGAAGCAGTGGCAGAATTGGGGCAGGGGAGGGGAGTTGACGGAGGGAGGAGGCAGTGCCTGAGGCTCACCAGGGACTGATGTCTGCGGCTGGTGCCTGCAGTTTTCATGACTACGGGCACAAAACACACAAGAAAAGTCTGTGTCAGTCTCCCAAGCAAGTCTTGACAGGAATAGAGCAGCAGCAGCAGGCGCTGGTTATAGATGGCGGTCATGTGCAGTGCAGGGCTGACTTGACCCCCATGCAAAGTACTACAGGCACCGAGTGCCCTTGACCAAACTGGCAGGGGCCTCTCTGTGGTCTTATTAGCTGGCATTGCATGGAGTCCTGGCAATTGCAGGCCAAGCTGGTAGTGTGCTGAGCCCTTGCTTGGAACAGACGTAGTTTCAGCGTGCAGATCCCACAGGCTCCCCGTCAGGGAAGGAGACCCATGCAGTGTTGCAGAACATCCTGGGCAGAATGTGTTCAGGCTGTGCACCACTGAGCACAGTCAGAAGGCCGCATTCTGGCATTCTCTGTGACCTCTTGGTGAATCACAGAGTGCAGGACTCTCGAAGTCACAGACACCTAGTGAAGCTGAATGTTGGGAGAAAAGGAAGCAATTCTTATTGCACCAGTTAAACTATGGAACTCGCTGCTGCAGGAGGCGGTGGTGGCCACTCACCTGGATGCCTTTAAAAGAGGATAAGACAAATTCATGGAGGAGAAGGCTATTGATTGCTCCTAGCAACTATGGCTATGCTTTGCCGCCACAGCTGGAGGCCACAATGCTCCTGAATACCAGTTGCTAGAAATCACAGGATGGGAGAGGGCTCTTGTGATCAGGTCCTGCTTGCTGGTTCCCCACAGAATCATAGAATCATAGAGTTGGAAGAGACCACAAGGGCCATCGAGTCCAACCCCCTGCCAAGCAGGAAACACCATCAGAGCACTCCTGACATATGGTTGTCAAGCCTCTGCTTAAAGACCTCCAAAGAAGGAGACTCCACCACACACCTTGGCAGCAAATTCCACTGTCGAACAGCCCCATTAGGGCATCTGGTTGGCTACGGTGAGGACCAGATGCTGGCCTAGATGGGCCACTGTCCTGATCCAGAAGGCTGTCTTTGTGTTCATCTCTCGGGTTGTGTAGGGCAGGTGAAATGTTATGGTTCATTGCTGCCAAATGTTTCCTTGGGGATGCTGTGAGAGTGGCCTGCCACCATCAGAGAGAGGAGCTGTTTGGGTCTGGCAAGCAGAATGGACCCAGCTGACTCCCACCCGCTTCCCTCTGGGGATCTGCTGCCCTCCCTTCCCCAAGCAGGAGCAGAATGAGTGCAGGCATGCCGCCTGGTGCACTATTGCTAGCCTCCAGTTACAGGCTGGGCCTCAGGAATGGCTTACACAGCACGGCAGTCGTGTTTGGACAGGGTGTTGGGAAGTGAGCGGAGGAGGTTTGATCAGCTGCCTTCCCAGCAGCTTTCCCATCACAGCGTCAGGCTCAGAATGGCCTTTGGAGCAAATGGTCACTTCTGGAATCGGGGCATGGTGGCCTCTCAAGGGTCTGCAGCCTTCAAGCAAGCTTCATACGTGTGGGAAGGGATGTGTGTTTGTGTGTTTGCTGTGTAAAAGGAGAGCAAGAGGGTGACCACAAGAGCCACAGTATATTTTTGTGCAGCCACCACGTTTGCTGCTGCAGCACTAATGTTGCAGTGGTTACTCCTGTCCGAAGCATCTAGGGCCCTCTAGATGCTCTGGGCTCAAGTTTTTATCAGTCCTAGCTAGCACAGCCTCCACAGCACATGCCTCATTCTTTGTTGAGGGATGCAGCTCTGTCCTTTGTTCCTTATGTAGAGTGTAAAGTGGTTCTGAGCGGGTCTCTATCTCTACCCCTCTGTCAATTCAATCCTGTCAAAGTCCTTTCCCACTGCTATTCCTGCACTGCTCCTTTCCACAAGCCTTGCACTCCTCTGTGTTACCAGTCTGTTTCCAGGCTTAATTCAAGGTGCTGGTTTTATACATTCATCCTTTATAGGAACCTGCCCGGTCTCTACGATCTGCTTCTAAGGCCCTTCTCTGGACCCCACCCCCACCTCACTGGCTGAATAGTTGGTAGGTGCAAAAGACAGGGCCTTTGGGTGGTGGCATCTGGAACTTGGAAAAATCAAGGCCAGGCTGTTTCTGTTGCATTAGATGCTTTCATTGAAGTTGTTTTTACTGCTCTTTTGCTGTATATTTATTTATTTATTCTGCTTTTTAAAAACCTGCCTTGATTTACCTTTCTTTTCAGTAGAAAAGTGGGGTGTAAATATTGGAAATAAGAATGGACATCTAAGCTTCTGGTCCTTAGTGTTCTTAAAGCTCTCGGTTCCTGTACTTCTGAGTGTATGTCTTGCTGCACATCGTCATCTAGTTCATATGATGCTGACACGGCTGCTTTCTGTGTGCACGAGGCAAGCATGGCACGTACTTGAGCCATGGATTCTGTCCCGGCGCGCGAAGACTGCTGGTGTCAAAACCGGTGACCCAGTTTAAACATGATGCCAGCCGAGAGTAACCCAGCACATGTATATATAGTTTACACCCCCAGCATTGCCTTCAAATAGGGCCTAGCCTGAGTAAAAAGCCATTTCCAAATCGTGTGGTAGTGAGAAGTTAATTTCATTTTGCACTCTGGGTAGGAGCACTGCTTTTTGGCAATAGATTCAAGAAAGACGGCCGTCTTCATTTGATCCCACACAGCCCTCTCCTAGTTCTAGGTTGATATGAGAGGGAGGGGGGGATTCTTCTGAACATTCTTCTTGGTGGCATTGCCTGGTCCTGCAGTTACTGTAGAGCAGCCTTTGCAAACCTGGTGCCCTCCAGATGTTTTGGCACGCAGCTCCAGCCAGCTCCGGCTGGGCCCTTTGGGAGTTGTACCACCAGCCTGATGGGAGTTGTAGTGCTGACCCAGCAGGAGCTGTGCTCCGAAGCACCTGGAGGGCATCAGGTTGGTGAAGGCTGCACCAGACCCAGGTCCTTCTCCTTCCCCCCTCCCTCTGGGCTCCAGGTAGCTCTGTCTGATTTCTCTGGGAGGTGAGGGAATGCCCTGGTTTGCTGGCTCATTTTCTGGGTCACTGAGGCAAGTGGGGGTGAGGTCTCTGCTTCAGGCTGCTTCCTGACTTCATTGTCAAGCGCTTGACAAAACAGTTCACACCAATTGTTGGGCTCATCACATGGGAGAGAAGAGGGAATGAGTGGTCTTTCCTAGTTTTGGAGAAGAAGCCAACTACCTTTGTGCAGCTGGCAATGCTGGACCTATAGATGCAGGGGAAGGAGGGGGCAGAGTTCTGAGGTGGGAAAATGGACTGGGCCACTTCAGATATCCTGAACAGAATGACAATTTTGAATGCTCTCCCATGCCTAAAAAATAAGAAGGAAAAAATGCCTTGCATAAACAGTATAGCATCAGTACTGCACCAAAGGGACGACAGAACCTTTCTCTGTGGCATGCTATCCCTCCCCCTTTTGCAGATTTTTTTTGTTCTTCCACGAGGAACATTTTTTTACCATCCTCTAACCTGTGTTTTTTGTCCCCTCAGCTTCTGCTGTTTGCGTAGAGACCAGAGCTTTTTGCTTCTCTGGAATAAAGGCAGCCTGGGCAGAGATTTACTGGGATTCATGAGGGTTGCCATAGAACTGGGTTTGGGCAATCTGCCTTGGACACATTGTGTGTTTTGGGGGGCAAACTGCTATCTCAAAAGCCTCATTCTGCTGTCAGTAAAAGAGAAACTTCCAGGGATGTTGTGGGCTGAGAACTCAATGGGCCATTGCAAAAAGCAGTGGGATCTCCAAAATGAAGGAAGCCAAGTGCATTCTGGGAGAATCTCTGGCCAGGACATGCTTCATTTTATCAGAAGGACTCACAAGAATGTCTTCTTCTCCACTGGATTTTAAGCTTGGCCTTGAAATTCACAGTGGATTTTTTAAAAAAGGAATAATGTTGAGGATCTTGTTTTAATTAAAAACAAAGCAAGAATAGCACAGCAGTGCTGTAGGATTGGTGAGCCCTGGCACACACAAGCAGCTGACAGGCACACGACAACAGAGTTGCTATTGTCTGAGCGATGCCCTAATGATTTGTTGGTTTTCTTAAATGAGCATTTTGGAGAGCAGAATGCAAGCCGCAGCTCCAGGCCACAAGCTTGTCCGCAAAGCGAGTGCACCATCCTCCCTGAGGGAAGCATGGAAATCAGTTTAGACAATTAGCAGTGCTTTGGTGGCTAGTGGCCAATTTTCCACCACTAGAGCTGAGGATGGGGACGGATCTGTGTGCACGGGCAGAGTGGGGGAAGCGGCAATGTTTTATACAGGGGCTGTAGAGCTGGGGTCTCCAACATAACCCGCGGATGGGAGTCATGGTGCCCTCAGAGACACACCCTGGTGCCTGCAAAGGTCCCCTACCTAAAACTGAAGGGAACTAAGACCCAGGGGCCAGATTCAGCCCAATCGCCTTCTAAATCTGGCCCGCGGACGGTCCAGGAATCAGCGTGTTTTTACATGAGTAGAATGTGTGTTTTTATTTAAAATGCATTTTTGGGTTATTTGTGAGCCATAGGAATTTGTTCATTTTTTTTCTTCAAACTATAGTCCGGCCCCCCACAAGGTCTGAGGGACAGTGGACCAGCCCCCTGCTGAAAAAGTTTGCTGACCCCTGGGGGTTATTGTTTTCATTTGTTACTCTGTTATGTATATTTGTGTTTTTTTATATTGTAAACCACTATGTGATCCTTGGATGAAGGGTGGTATAGAAATATAATAATAATAATAATAATAATAATAATAATAATAATAATAATAGCCTGCTTTTTTTGTCTGTACTGTATTTTATTTGTATGCCTGCTCTTTTGGTGCAGGTGGGAAGATTCTGAGCATTGCCCATTTTTCTTTTGTGAAATGATTGTT
Source organism: Podarcis cretensis (assembly GCF_951804945.1). Taxonomy (NCBI): domain Eukaryota; kingdom Metazoa; phylum Chordata; class Lepidosauria; order Squamata; family Lacertidae; genus Podarcis; species Podarcis cretensis. The sequence goes on from NC_137177.1 coordinate 38,291,980, forward strand.
TTCCATTTTTAATGGTGCCCATGGGTTTCTTTATTGCTCCAGATATGCCCCCAGGCCCAAAAAAGGTTGGGGATCCCTGGTTTAGTAGGTTATTCTGCAAATGACATGAACAGCCCAGTTGCCCTTGCAGTGGAATGCAGGACTTTAAGGAGACTTCATTCACTCATTTTCCCTCCTAGTTTCCTGTCTCCATCTTAGCCAAGGAATTAGCTAATGCACCATGGAGAGCCCTGGCTAACTGGATGGAGGTGTGTGTGTGTTAGAAACCCATGGACAATGGGGGTGTGTGTGCACAGATTTTGGTAAGAATGGGAGGGTGTCTTTGGCTAGACCCCAGATAAATTGTTCTGCATTGTGCTGCTCTTCCACAATGGTGCTATTGAAGTAGGCATTGATTAGGTTTTATATTAAATTTGTGTGTCTTCCGGGGGGAGGTGCTTATTGTGGCTTGTGTTGTGCTTGGCAGACTTCTGGGTTTGTGGAGAAGCCATAACAGGAGTGCCAGTAACATGAACTTTGGGACTGTTGGGAACAGGCTTCCATATTTGAGAGCTGGAGCCCAGCATCAGCTTTGTGTAAATATAAAATTCTCTCAGTGAGTCAGAGCCATCTTATCAATGGCCCACCTGTCCTACTATTGCGGAGGGAACAGAAGTATTCAGGGACTTAGGCTGAGGTTCATCTCTCCCTGGAGATGCTTAGGGTTGTACCTGAGACCTTGGATGGGACACAAAGCTCATGGTCCACCACTGCACACACATACCAGCATGAAACACATGCATGTGCAGCTGCCTTGCCCAAAACCTGGCTGTTGTTGCATTTCCGTGGCACCTGCCTAACAGTACACCAGAGATAGTTTACAGCCCCAAACTTTACATCAAATTGGTGCCCTCCAAATGTTTTTGACTGCAACTCGCATCATTCCCAGCCAGCATGTCAGTCAGTTTTGAGGATTCTTGCGCAATATTCACGGGTATTTCGACATCTCCCTCCCTCCCTCTCCCTGCAGCGCCTTGTCCCTTGTATGGCTGGCTTCCTGGGACGATCCCATTGCAGCTACGCATGCACAAAACCACTCATTGTTGCTCAGGTTCCCCTTGCAAGCTGGTGGGTGGATTGACTGCACCGCTGTCCGTGAGCAGGATTTGACTGGGGCTGAGTAACCACAGCTCTGTTCTGGCTTGCTGAGGAATGTGTGGTTGCGGGAGACAAAAGCAGCCTGTGGATCCTACAGGAGGGCTGTTTTGACTTGGCTGCTCTGCTCAGATTTTGCATGATGTTCTTTAAACTTCTGAGTCACGCCTTTTTTTGTTTTCTGTGACTGGAGGCACACACCTCAGTCTCCCATGCCCAGCAAATAGCTCCCCTGGGTGGTGCCTCCTCCCCACTTCTGTGTGAGTCAATCTTCTGGTTGTGTTACCTGATTGGAAGGTGCTCAAAAATGCCTCTGAGGCTGAGGGTGTTCTGCTGGGTGCCTGCGTCCAATCCCAGAGGATGCAAATGCACTGGGAAGTTACTTTCCAGCAGCGACTCATCTGGAGGGATGCTTGGGGAAGGGCTCCAGCTCACTAGCAGCAGAGCACCTGCTGTGCACCCAGAAGGTTCCAGCTAGGAAGAACAGTGTCCTGGCTTGGGATAGACCACTCTTTATGCCATTGCTAAACATCCTTTGAAGATGAGCACTCCGGGCAATTTGTGGTTCGAGATTGGCTTCTGAAGTTTTCAAGGCTGATAAGGAATTTGAATCTGGCCCTCCTGTTCTCAAGTCCGCCCATTTCTATCTCCTGCCCCACATGGACTCCCATTCCAGAATCCTTGGGTTGCCTAGAAGCTGAGGTTAGTGAGCAGCTCAGTAAGAGTGCTATAGAAGTGCAGAAAATAAATCAAGTGTGTCTAAAGTGGTGTCACAGGTGTGCATTTCACTGGGGGGAGCACAGACTTCCTGCAGCCAGTTCAAAGCCCTGTAGATTCACCTATACCTCCTGCCAGTGGTTCTCCAGGGTTTCAGAAAGAGTCTTTCTCAGCTCTGCCTCTGAATTGAACCTGGGACCTTCTGTGCAAGACAGATACTCTCCCAGTGGACTAAGACCGTCCACTGTAAATGGTTAAACAATTGCCTATCTACTTGGCATCCTCCTGTGATCTGCCAGTAGAACCCAGACTCCTTTTGGCCCACTCCTTTGCTGGAATGCTTCCAAAATCTTCTGCAACTCCCAAGGGTGCTGTGGCAGACAATGGGTGTGTGGGTGTTCTTAACAGAGAGGTTAATTTAGAAAGAGTTCCCTGAAGCAGAAAAAAAGTTTGCAAACCTTGCCTTTTCCCATACCTTCCCTGCCTTTCCCCTCACTCTCGGTGCCCAGCTTGAAAAGGGTAAGATGTAGGTATGATCGTGGTGCAACTGTTGCCCAGTTGGCATCACAGGTCATGGCTTCAACCTGGTTGAGTTGCAAGCATCTCCTCCCAGGCAAGCTGTGCTGCTCGTCATCATGGGCTGAGCCCCCCCCCCCCCAACTCCCTCCACACTCCTCGGGGGTTTATGAGGTCAAGGGATGGGAACTGGAGTGGGGCCAAGTGCAACAATGACTCCCTGAAGTGCTCGTATCAATATTTGCAGCTTTTATCTCTGATGCACCCGAGTGGGCGGATTCCACAGCTACACAGCGACTCAACAGTAGCCTTTGAATCACTTGTGCTAGAGTCAGTGAGCGGTTGTGGTTGGCACGCCTCTGAAATTCCCAGTCTGTGCCAACAGGATTGGCTGTTTTCAAATAGCTGCCCTGAGGGTGGAACAGTGTCCTCTGCCTCTACTTGGGCATTGAAAGGACCCTGGGTCACCAATGGGTGGCCTGGGAGCCACAGGTGGCCCTCTGACTTCTTCACTGTGGCCTTCCCCAGGCCAGAATGAGAGAGAGAGAGAGAGAGAGAGAGAGAGAGGGAGGGAGGGAAGGAAGGAAGGAAGGAAGGAGAGAATGGGTACACTCTCTCTCTCTCTCTCTCTCTCTCTCTCTCTCTCTGTGTGTGTGTGTGTGTGTGTGTGTTTGCTGTGATCTGTGGGTCTGTGTCCCATAGGAATGTGTTCCCATCCCATAACTCTGAAAAAGCTACCCCACTTCCTGCCCAAGCTTCTGCCTCTCCAGTGTAAAGTTTCAGGGTGGGGGGTTGACTTGCAGGGGGGAAATGGAAGGAACCCAGCTTTAACCTTTCTGCTGCAAGCTGCCCCCTTTCTTTTCTAGGGCTCTTGCCTAGCTGCAAACGTGGGTCTGGATCTCTATCTGAGAAATGGGTGGCTATAAAGGAGAGTTGCTGGGCAGGGAAGGGGTTAACCCACCCCATGACCTCTGCAAGTTTCACCCTGCTCTGGGTGCTGTTTGCACAGGAAAAGCAGTGCCTGATATTTCAAAACACAACAGTAGTGGCTAGGTATATGGTTGGGTTTCTTGCAATATGCAAGGCTCCCTAAGCAAGCTCTGATATGCCTCCTTAGCTGAAGAACCATCTATTCTGGGACCTTGGATGAAAGGATTTAAAAATGAAATGGCCTAGAAGTAGAGTTTTTCATAGAATTGTAGAGTTGCTAGTCCAACCCCAAGGGTCATCTTGTCCAACCCCTGCTGTGTGAGAATTCCAGCTAAAGCATCCATGACAGATGCCCACCCAACCTCTGCTTAAAAACCTCCAGTGGAGGAGAGTCCACCACCTTCTGCTCCAGTGTCGAACAGCTCTTACTGTCAGAAAGTTCTTCCTGATATTTAGTTAGAATCTCCTTTTTTGTAATTTGAATCTATTGGTGCAGGTTTTAGGGTCTCTTCAGAAAGGTGTTTGACATTACTGACAAACATCTTCACGTAGGATATCAATACACACACACATTTGGGAACATCTGCCTCACTAATTGGTCCAGATATCAGTGCCTCCTGGGGCCCGCCATATGCTTTGGTCTACAACTCCCATCAGTCATAGCCAGCATGGCCATATGGTGCTGGGGTGACAGAAGTGTGGCCACTGTGCTGACTGGGGCTGATGGGAATTGTAGTCCAAAGCATCTGGAGGGCCCCAGGTTAGAGAAGTCCACTCTAGGGAGTGGCACATGTTTGCCTGCTAGAACAGCACTTTAAACTATAGAGACAGTGTGGTGTAGTAGTTACAGTGTTAGACGGGGAGACCAGGATTCAAATCTCCACCTGGTCATGAAGCTCACCGGGTCACATTGGACCAGTCATTGCCTTTCAGCCTAACCTATCTCATGTGATTGTTGTGGGAGTAAATGAAGAGGCAGGGAACCATCCACCTTGAACTCACTGGAATAAAAGGTGGGATATAGATACTCGAATCTTGCTTGTGGGTTTCCCACAGGCATCTGGTTGGCCGCTGTAAGAACAGGATGCCAGACTAGATGGGCCATTGGCCTGATCCAGCAGGCTCTCCTTATTACCCCAGACATTAGAGATAGAACATAGCCAACATTTCCTCCACAAATCTGTGTAAAGCCACCCAAGCTGGTGGCCATTTTTGCATGAAGTAATGAGTTCGTAGCATTTGGGATGTTTGAACTGGGGACTGCATGCTCCATAACTTAATCCTCTTTAAGACTTTGCAAAACACCAGCTTTTCAATTGTTTGCCTTTGCAGAGCAACTGGCATACATCTATTTGGCTGCTTGTGTGGTACAGTGCTTTATTGTCTGCTGTATGCATACTTCTGTTTTGCAATGGCCTGCAGCCAAGACAATAAACTGTCAACGACAATGTTGCAAGGAGCAAGCGTTACTGCGTTGACGCTGTACCTGGAGCGGTCAGCTTTTGCCTGGAGAAGCAGCTGTCCTGAGCCAGTTTTAGTGGCCTGGGTGGAATGTACATTTCGGCCCTTGGAGCAGAAAATAAATAAGCCTTATCCTTTGTTCCTCTTTGGTTGGGAAAAGCTTGTGCATCCTAGTTTCTGCCTCCTATTTGTGATGAATGGAGCTTTCTGGAGAGCCCGCTTTACTTATGCCAATTTCACTAGTTTCCTCGAAGATTATGTAGAGAGAACCACATTGTAAGTCCTGAAGGAAGGAAGATCCCAACATAAAGAGTAGAAACTGGCCTGTCATTAGCATCACCTTTTGATTATAATATTGGGACTATGAATTTTCACTCTTGAAAGCCAACTGCTATTGCTGCATTAGTTTAGACTTCTAGTTTGCTCTTCATGGTTAATTCTTAGGCAAACCATTCTCTCTAGCTTCCTTCTGCAAAGCAGACCTACCCTACAGCACTGTAGTGGGGATTTCTGAGATGTTTGTGAAGGGCTTTTAACTTTGTCTGTGAAGCAGTATTTTCTCAATCTCATTAGAGCTGCAACCCCATGTCCACTTACTTTGGAGTAAATCCTACTGTACTGAATGGTTTTAATTACAAATAAAGATCCAGAGAGTCGTGTTGTAATGTTGCTGTTAGTTTTCTACCTTGCATTCATAGTTTTAGTTTGGGCAGTGCTTTGTCTCTCTGTTTCTGAAAAGTTATCTGGATGCTGGTTGGAAGGGACAGATTGTCTCCCATCAAGATTGGACTAAGAATTTCCTGTGGCACAGAGGGAGGGGAAACATTTTTTTGATTGAGGGCCACGTTCGATCATAGGGAACCTTCCTGGCGCAGCATGACAGTAGTTGGTGGGGCCAGATATGAAAGTGGGTGGAATATATAAATATACATTTAAAGTAGTTTCATACCACTTCAAACAGGCATGGCTTTTACTTTTATGTGGCTGGAGTGTAGCCTAGACCCTGTCTGCACTGTCTATTTAAAGCAGTATCATACCAATTTAAACAGGCATTGCTTCCCCCAAGGAAGTCTGAGAGTTGTAGTTTGTTTTAAGGGTGCTGAGAGAGGTACTCACAGAGGTATAGTTCCCAGAGTTCCCTGGGAAGAGGGATTGACTCTGGTAACTGTAGCTCTTTCAGGGGAATAGGGGTGTCTTAATAACTCCCTTAGCAAGCGACAGCTCCTATTATTCCCATAAAACAGCCATGCCTGTTTAAAGTGGTATGATACTGCTTTAAATGGACAGTGCAGACAGGATCTAGGCTACATTCCAGCCACACGTTTCTACACACATAAATGTACATCTAGGTAAGCATTATCACACTTCAAGGACACAATCCAACCAGGCAAAAGCAATCGAGGGGGCTCTGGAGCAGGGCTGGCGGAGTGTGTGGCCTGGGAAGTGGGACGTTTCAAGGACCAAATTGAGAGGCCTGGGTGGGGGCACCTCTGGCCCTCGGTCCTGAGGTTCCTCACCCCTAAAAAGAAGCATAATGTGGGGAATTAGGATTTCCTTTTATATCCCTTGCCAGTCACATACTCTCCTGTGTTTCGTTTTTGTTGAAATCATGGATTGAAATGTTGGTGAGCCCTCTCAGAGACCCTTCTGGAGTGACAACTCTTGGCCTCCTTTCAGCGAAACCAGTTGGTGGTGTGTGTGTGTGTGTGTGTGTGTGTGTGTGTGTGTGTGTGTGTTTGTGTCCGTCCCCCAAGACAGCACGTTTTTATTGACCTATAGGCCTGTGTCCCAAACCATAGGTGAGTGGGGCAGGCTAAGGTCTAGACTGGTTCAAGGGCTGGTCTTTTTTAGGAGACGGCTCAGCCGGAAATGGGGGCCCTGCTTTAAAGGACTTTTTGATGGAAGTGAGTCATCTGCTTTCAGAGTAATTTCCCCTTCAGTGTATGAGCTCACAAGATGCCCATTTAGTAAGACTTTGCGTGAGCAATGAGCGTTATGTTGTAATCAAACTCCTATCTGAGCAACTGGGGCCCTTTGGACGGCTTCCTGCTGCCCTTTTTAAAAAGTATTTTTTTAAAGCTACATTAATCATGCATTCCTCTGACTGGAGGGAAGGTGAGGTTTAACTCCTTCATCCCTGCAAAGTGTTTCCAGGGACAGCTGGAGAAGAAAAAGGGAAGGTCATGGCCTCCCAGCTTAATCTACCTTGCAGGATTGTTGTGAGGATTAAATGAGAGGGAGAAAAAGGTGGGATATGAATACAATAAATAATTAGTCTTGTCTTCCACCTTTTTCATGACTTGTTTTCTACTGGGCATCTTCAACCAACTGGTGCCCTTCAGCTGCTTTGGACTACAATTCCTATCAGCACCTGGTTGGGCCTGATGGGAGTTGTAGTCTAAAACATCTGGAGGGCGTTGACATCTGAAGTTGGTGACAGCTGCTTTAGGGAGTGAGGTTGGTTGGGCACCATGGATAGCATGCCTGTTTTTCTGTTTTTATTTGTTTGAAATACAGTGGTACCTCAGGTTACATACGCTTCAGGTTACATGCGCTTCAGGTTACACACTCCGCTAACGCAGAAATAGTGCTTCAGGTTAAGAACTTTGCTTCAGGATAAGAACAGAAATCTTGCTCTGGCGGCTCAGCAGCAGCAGGAGGCCCCATTAGCTAAAGTGGTGCTTCAGGTTAAGAACAGTTTCAGGACCTCCGGAATGAATTAAGTACTTAACCTGAAGTACCACTGTACATTTGAAATACATTTATTTGAACCTGTCTTTAAGGCAAAGAACAAAAAACTCTTTTAAATGGTTAGTTATCTGAATGCTTGGCCTCATTTAAAGCAGTATTGTACCACTTTAAACAGCCACATCTTCCCTCAAATAATTCTGGGACTTGTAGCTTCCTAAACTAAGATTGGGGACATCCCTTGTTCAAAACCCAGAAGAGGTTCATAGCTCAGTGGCAGAGCCCCCCCCCCAAAAAAAGCTTACTGTTTTCTGTGGAGGTTTCAGAATAAGGTTACTCTTTGTGGTGTGCATGGCAGGTCTTGTCCACCTAGATGTTGTTTTCTTGCATTCCTTTCCCCAGAGGAACATCTGACCTGGCATGCCTTGCTCTGTCCTTCCAGCCCAAGCAATAAGCAGCCGGGGGCGGGGGGGGGGGAATGCTTGCTCCAAGGTGCAAGGCTGCCCCCAAAGAGAAATTTCACTAGGAGGCTTGTTTCTGAGGAATTTTCTCATTTTTGTGACCTTTTTTATTTGATTTTTCAAACATACACATTTTTCAAACATAAACATTTTTCAAACATATACAAATACATTTCCATATACAGAGATTTCTCTGAATCTCATGACTTCCCCCCCATCCCCTCAGTGGGTCCTAATGTCAATGTTTTCAACTGCATATTGTATCACAATCTATGTTTTATATTTATATTATCCATCGTATTTATTGCACTACAAGTGTAATAATAATCCTGCTAATGTTTTCATCTGCTTACAGTGGTCTCCTAAATAAATTATAATTATTTCCCATTCTTTCCTGAAGTTTTTGTCTTCTTGGTTTCTATGCTTTCCGGTCAGCTTTGCCATTTCAGTGTAGTCCATCAGCTTAGTTTGCCATTCCTCTCTGGTAGGGACTCTTTTTTCTTTCCACCTCTGGGCCAGATTTCTGAGGAATTTTCTCAAATCAGCACAATAACAATATTCAGGAAAGTTCTTTTCCAATTCCCGCGCTTACACTGGGATCTGTCATTGTGAAAGCAACATGACCTGCCTATTAATATAATATAATATTACTGTAAACTGCTTTGGGAACCATTGTGGTGAAAAAAAGTGCCATTGTGCTGTTAGGTGTAGTTCTGCGCCAGAGGAACCCATGTAGCCCCAGTAATGTGGAGAGTGTTTGTGGCATAGCCAGTATTTTTGTGGGGCTGCAACAGCGCCTGACCAGATGCCCCATAGCTGCATTTAGGGCTGTTAACAGCAGCAACTCTTCCTTTTCTCTGCCTCCCCCCTCCCCTCCAGCCTCTGCAACATATCTGTCCATTTGAGGCCCCGTTTCCATAGATGCCTTTTCCGCCTCTTTCCCTTGGGGAGGGTGGGAAGTCGAGCCTGTTGCTTACAATATCCTAGCTTTCAGATTCAGTCTCCTATTCCAGGAGGGCCTCTTCTGGTAAAGTTTGGGCAGGCCTGGAAAATATTTTGAATTCCTGGAAGGCAGCATCCAATTTGTAGGAGAAGCCCTACAGAGGGTTTCCCTCAGCCTATCCTAGCGTGGCAGTCACATGTCTTGCACAGTCACCCTGTGGTCAGTTTGGTGGTTGGAAGAGAAAAGGGGTGTGCCATGTATAAGCAATCAAATAATAGTCCCATTAAAGAGCACATATAGGGAGCAGCGCAAGGCCAGGCTGGCGGTTTTATCCACACTCCGAGAGATTTAACAGAACATCGTTTTTAGATCTGTGCTCTTTCTTCATCTCCATTCAACAATTGCAAAGGGAGAAGGGAAGGGTTAGGGGAAAGGTTAGAACTTCAGTTAGGGAAAGAACATAAGAGACTGCTGGATCAGGCCAATGGCCCTTATAGTCTGGAATCCTGTTCTCACAGTGGCCAACCAGATGCCTTAATGGGAAACCTCACAAGCAGGATTCAAGCACAAGAGCCTTCTCCCCTCCTGTGGCTTCCAGCAACTGGCATTCAGATGCATCCTGCTTCCCACCACAGAAGCAGAGCCATTGTGGCTAGTGGCCATTGAAAGCCTTGCCCTCCATGAATTTGTTCAGTTCTCCTTTAAAGCCATCCATGTCAGTGGCCATCATGGCCTCCGGCGTGAGTGCGTTCCAAAAGCAGCGACATGGGGAAATGTAAACATGTCTCACCATCATGCAAAGTGGCAACCGCACATCTACTTCGCTATAAAGCAGGGATCGGAATCCACCTGCTGCCTTCTGGATGTTGTTGGACTACAACCACCATACTTCCTGATAATTGATTGTGCTGGGTGAGGCTGATGGGAGTTGAAGTCCCGACAGCCTCTGGGAGCCACAGGTTCCCCGTCCCTGCCATCAGCCAACTGTATAGCCGAGTTGGTGGCTGTCAGCGCACCACGTACCTGTGAACTCAAAGGTGGAAAGAATCTTTTTTCATTGGCGGATAGTTGGATGGGAGGGGATCTGACTTTTGGCCACAGCAAGAACACATAGAGTCCTCAGAACATAGGGAGCTGGTATATACAGAGTACACCAGCAATTTTCAAGTTCTCTCACCCCAATGGAACACTTGAAAATTGCCGAGGGTCTTGGCAGACCATCTAATGATATTCCTCTGCCCATTCTTTAGCAATTGCAGTGCCCTGTGCTAGATGTTGTATGATGTTAATTGCATCTTCCCCTCCCTTCTTTTATTTCTTAGGTAATTGTGTTTTATTGTATTCAAGTTGCAACATAATAAAACACAACATGAGAAATAAAAGAAGCAATAAAATACAAGTAAAAGTTGATACGAGTATTTAACGTGATGGGCATGCTTTCTCCCGTCTTCAGCCACAAATCCACAGAAGCACGGTGGACCACCTGGATGAAGCTGGCGGTCCTGTCCACTAATTGCAGTTTGGGAATCCCTGGTCATCCACTGAGTGCCGAAAGCTCTCTTTCCAGATTTCAGATGGGTCTCTCCCAGCCCTACTTGGGGACCCTGCGTATTGAACCTGACACCTTCTCCTTACAAAGCTTGTGCTGTGCCGCTCGGCTATCACCCTTCTTTTTCTCTTGTCCCGCAGACAGCTCCCCCTTCCCTGCCCTGTGTTTTCTGTGAACGCCCACTTGGGCTTTGAAAACCGTACAAAACATTTTCTTCTCATTCTTTGCTTAAAGGGCCTCAATCAGCCACTAGTTGTAAACAAAACAATCTTGCTGGGGGGAAATGTGCTTTCGGCCTCCTGGGAGGAAACACAGTACAGGAAGCATGAAGGAACTTAGAACTGAGAGCGAGATGTAGAAGGGGCCAAGAATTAGTAGGCAGAGCAGTTTGGTGAGATCTGTAGACTGGCATCTCACTAAAGAATGAAGTATGGAGTTGAGTGACGGTAACTCATTCTGCAGAGTTACTGCTTGGCATGCCGTACTGAAGCTTAAACTTCCACAAAACAGTGATGTTCAGAAGTAGCAAATCTGTTGTGTGATCCAGCACCAAAATGTGAAACGGAATATTTTTTCCAAACAACGGAGTAAGTATATTTTAAGGGTGGCCCTTTTGGGTTGGCACCTGCTAGCAATTGATAGACTGCAGTGAAAAAGCCTGTTATTTACCTTTTTATAAACAGGCATAGTTTGGAAGGTATGAAATCTTCCCCAATCTGGTGCCCTCTGACTGTTTTCAACTACAGTTCCCATCAACTCCAGCCAGCATAGTTTGATGGCAGTCATGGTCCGAAACAGCTGGAGGACACTGGTTGGGAAAGACCGATGAGAGACTGGCATCAAGACTCAAAAGAGGCTGGCTTCCCCCTTCCACCCACCTCCTTGGGGCTCCAGTAGAAACTTATGTTTGGAAGTAAATTCTGAATCTCTGCGTGTCCTGCTGCTGCGGGAGGGGTGGAGGGCAGTGGGACGCACAAAGGGAATTCTCTGGTTGACTCACAGCTCTGGCACTTCCTGCCCAGGAGAGGAGAAGTGGGGAGGAGAGACTTTGCTTGTGCTAGAAGGAGGGTCCCAGGCCCCAAGCTGGTCTGCCAGCCGGCCCATCTGATAAAATCCTCCTCTGTTGTTGGGTTTGGAACACTTCACAATTTGAAAGAACAAGAAACCGGCTAATGAACAGCAGCACTTGCTGCTATTTATTTGCTTTGCGCTCTTTAGACTTAAATAAGAGCAAATGATCACAGGAATTGCTTTATCCCCAGCCAGACCATTGGTCCATTGAGCTCAGTATTGTCTGCCCTGACTGGCAGCGACTCCGCAGGATTTTTAACAGGATTCTCGCCCAGCCTTGCCTGGAACCTTGTGGATGCAAGGCAGACTCTGCCATTGAGCTATGGTTCTTCCCCATAGGAGAGTGGGGCAAGGAGAGTTGGGGTAAAAGGAGAGAGCGGGGCATGCGGGAGGGAGAGGAGAAGGACAACCCTGAATGATTAGTTTGGTTTGAGCTGGAATCTGCAGCAGCCATTCCTCTGAGATAAGCCCCACTGAGTCCAATGACACTTACTTCCAGGTAGGCCTCTGTGTGTGCACTTACTTAGTCCTACTGAACTCGGTGGGACTTACTTCCGAGTAGACATGCATTGGAATTGCACTGTAAACTGGCCTTTCTTCTCAAAGCAGCTCCACTTTGCTTGTGTGTCTCCTGCTTTGTTGAAAATCACCCAGAGTCTGTATCTTTTTTTTCTTTTTCTTTTGCGTCCTTTTAAAATCTTACATCATTTCCATTGCCTTTGCTCTCTTTTAAAAGGCACAGATGTGTGTATATTCATCTCAGCGCAGGGTGTCTTTTCTGAAAGCTTCTCGTCTCTTTCTCAGCGGTTAGGCATGTCATTTTGTTTGCAAACAGCGCTTTTTATAAATAGGCCGACACAAGTCTCTAGCTCCAGGTTTGTTGTTTTTAACCCATTTCCCCCTTGTGTATTCATGTTCTTTATTTGTGGGGAGGGGGAGAGCCAGCTAATTTCACCTGTAAAAGAGGTAGCCTTTCTTCTTACTAGGGCACCAGGCAAGTTCTGTATACAGACCGGAGAGTCCTGCCTGGGACGTTCCACTCAGTGACCTTTGCTCATTGATAAATTACTTTCCTTTTCCACTTCAAAGGAGATCTTTGCATGAACTGGGCTGGGGCAGTCACATGGGCACCTCACGTCCTTCTGAAGGCCAACCCTTTTTGGCTATAGCAGTGAAGGTGTCTCCTTAGTCTTAATTTAGAAAGAGGAGGTGCAATGGGCAGGGGGGTGGGTATATGTGGGGTGAGGAACTGCAAGACCGAGGGTCAGATGCAGCCCCCACACCCCAGCCTCTCAGTTTGGCTCCCGAGACTCCCCACTTCCCAGGCCACACACCCTGCCAGCCCTGCTCCACAGCCCCCTCCAATGCTTTTGCCTGGCTGGAATGTGTCCTTGAAGTGCAGTTGTGCTTACCTAGATGCGTATGTGCGTAGAAACCATTTACTTTGATGTGGGTGGAATGTAGCCCACGCCCTGTCTGCAGTGTATATTTAAAGCAGTTTCAGACCCCTATTGCCCTGAAAGAGCCTCAGTTCCCAGAGTCAATCCCTCTTCCCAGGGAATTCTAGGAATTGTAGCTCTGTGGGGGGAATAAGGGCCTCCTAGCAACTCTCAGCACCCTTAAAACAAACTACAGCTCCCATAATTCTTAGGGAGAGGGAGAAACCGTGTCTTGTTTAAAGTGGTATCATGGTGTTTTAAATTTATGGCGTGAGTATGGCCCCTCTGTGAACACTTCACTCCGGTGATCCTTTTGAGCATGGTTTATGTGATGCTGACTGCAAATTGTACCTCTGGGAGCCATCTTTTACAGCTTGGGGTGTGTGTGTGCCAGTTGCTGACCTCTCTCTACACTGTTCAGCCATTGGTGCCCTGCCACCTGCTGTCTCCCCCCTTTCCCCCCCATGCCCTCTGCCGCCCCCTGCTGGCCGCCCTAACTCCCCTCCTCTCTGCCTCTCTTGCAGAACGTGCTGGCCAAGGCGCTCTACGACAATGTGGCCGAGTCCCCGGACGAGCTCTCCTTCCGTAAGGGTGACATCATGACGGTGCTGGAGCGCAACACGCAAGGGCTGGATGGCTGGTGGCTCTGCTCCTTGCACGGGCGGCAGGGCATCGTCCCCGGCAACCGCCTCAAGATCCTGGTGGGCATGTACGACAAGAAGCAGCTGCCGCAGCAGACACCACAGACACCACAGCAGACGCCGCAACCGACGGGGCAGACCCCCCTGGCCTACACTCACCAAGGGGGCTACACCACGTCCCCCGCCTCCCAGTACACCTCTATGCACCCCTCCTTCCTGCCCCAAGAGGACAATGTCTACCTGGTGCCGGCGCCAAACAAGGCCCCGGGGGCCCCCCTCCACCAGGGCACAGTGACCGCGGGCCAGTTCCAGTCGCCCCCGGGCAAGCAGCCCCCCACCTACCCAAAGCAGAGCCCCTCTCAATGCCAGGAGGTGTACCAAGTACCAGCTGGACCGACCAGCCCGCCCCAGGACATTTACCAGGTCCCTCCAGCACCTGCAGGGCTGGGGCAGGACATCTACCAGGTGCCTCCTTCACTGGATGGACGGGGATGGGAAGCCCCAAAGACCCAAGGAAAGGTAAGCCTCTGAGGGGCACCTGTTCACTTGGCAAGTTTAAGGTGTGGCCCCCCTTGGAGTACTGCGCACAGTTTTGATTGCCCCACCTCGAAAAGGATATTGCAGAGTGGGGAAAGGTTCAGAAAAGGGCAAGCAGAATGATCAAGCGGATGAAGCGACTCCCCTCTAAAGGAAGGTTGCTGCATTTGGGGTTTTTTAGTTTAGAGAAAAGGCAAGGAAGGGGAAACAGGATAGTTTATAAAATTATGCATGGCATGGAGGAAGTGGATGGGGTAAGTTTTCCCCCTTCTCCCGTTGCTAGAACCTGTGGACATGCAGTAAAGCTGAATTTAGGAAGATTTGAGACAGGCAGCTAGGTAAATTATGGAACTCTCTCTCTCCCAGGAGGCAGTGATGGCTTTAAATGAGGATTAGGCAAATTCATAGAGGATATGGCTATCAGTGGCTTCTAGCCATGATGGCTATGCTCTGTCTCCACAGCTGGAGGCAGCAGTGATTCTGAATACCAGTTGCTGGAAGCCACAGGAAGGCTGCTCTTGCCTTTGAATCCTGCTTGCAGGCTTCCCAGAAGAGGCATCCGGCTGGCCACTGTGAGACCAGGATGCTGGACTAGATGGGCTGTTGACCTGATCCAGCAGGATGTTCTTTATGTTCTAATGCTCCTTCAGAGCACCAGTGTGGGGAGAAAGGGCAGCCAGCACAATCCGAGAGGTGGGAGCGCCTTCCCTACAAGGACAGTTTAAAGCAGCCTCCCCCAAAGTGGGGCTGGTGGGAGATGCAGTCCAAAACATCTGGAGGATGCCAGGCTGGTATAAAGAAAGGATACCCTATCCGCATGCTAGCGGGTGATTGCTTGTACAGGCCAATGACGACCAACTCTGCCTTTCTTAAGGCTGGGCAGCTTTGCATTGCATTTGACAGGCACACTGGGCAGCAAATCAAGCACCGATTCAGTATTCTGTCCTACTTCCCTTCACGCTGCAGGAGAGCTGTCTGATCTATTTTTAAATTACCACTTGTGTGTTTATGCAAATGAAAGTAGATTATCTCTCCCCCCCCCCCCATTTTTTAATTTTAAGAAAAGCAGAATCAAGTCTTAAAATGTTGAAAACCCCCTTAGGAGGAAGAGCAGGAGGAGGGGGAAAGGAAAGGTGGGTTAAGTGATGCCGCCGGTTTCTTGCCCATCACTGGCTTCCGTTGTGAATAGGCAGAGGCAGCTCTCCCCAGCCCACCCCCTCCGGGTTTAGCACGAGAGCAGAGAGTCAGATGCAGGAACGATGCTCTCAGAAGAAATCCACCACTCTGCCGTCAAAGTGGGCAAGAGTGGCTTTTATTCCTGCAGTCAGACAGTGGTAGTAAAGTGGCTGTGAAGGCATTGTCTTGTGATTTTTGGCACAGAGAAAGAGAAAGGGGCATAAATGGTTCCTTGTTAGTGGTTGCTGAGCTGGGCGCTTTTCACGGTCGAGAGGAAAGTGCTTCTTCTGCACGGGGTCCATTATTATGAATTATCTGTACAGCCTCGCACGCCAGGGGTGTCCAGCATGATTCCCTTCAGAGGTGGTTGGTGGACTCCAGCTCCCATTAACCCTGACCATTGGGCAGGCTGGCTGCAGAGGCGGATGGGAGCTGGGGGCCCAGTGACATCTGGAGAGGCCTACATCAGCTGCCCCTCGGACACATGCAAGGAGAAACAGAAGCAAAGAAGTTCCCTGTCCTACGGAGCTCATAGTCAAACAGTGCCCGTTGAATTCAGGTGCGTGGGCATAAATGTGAAATGGTGGGAGGCAATAGAAAGAAGAACAATGAGGAAACACATGCAGGTTGCTGTTGTTAGAACACTAATGAATGCACTGCTGATCTGCATGGCATTCAAGACCACAGTCCGCTGCCCTGATGGGCTTACAAGGTATATTTTAATATAAGGGAGGCAAGAGGAGAAAGGTAAATGGGGGAAAGCAGAAGAAGCCATTCTTATGTTTAGCTAAAGTAGAGGTTGGGGACCAGGGAGTTGTAGCAAAGGGTGGTTGGTGGTTATAGAATTGTTGAGTTGGGAAGGACCTCAAGTGTCATCTAGCCCAACCCCCTGCAGTACAGGAATCACAGCTAAGCAATGCAGTTAACTATTTTTTAAAAATATTTTTATCCTGGCAGGTAAGCATGAATTGCTAAAACCGCAATAGAACACTCACACACAAAAGTCTTTCAGCTGAACATCTGTAGTAACACCAGAGGAGCCAGCCTAAAGAGCAGTGCCTTAAGCAGGCTCCTGCTGCACCCTGCTGGCTCTGCTGGCCTGGGGGTTCCTGCAGGGGGGAGAGAAATCCATTTGCAACACCAGCAGCCACGCTTCAGACTGCAAAGATGCCCTGGGATTTTTCAGCCTGCCTTGCTCATTGTGGGCAGGCAGCAGCTACCCCATTGTGGCAATCACCCTACTACTGTCTGCTTTTAAAAACTCTTTGCTTCTCTGCACGGGGGCAGAGGCAGTTAGTGTTCCTGGACTGCTGGGGCTGGGTTGCCTTCCCCTGCCGCCAAGTGCTGGTGCTTGCATTCCTTACAGAGAGCTTCCTGGAGATTTGCACCAAGGCAGCCTTGCCTCCTGCCTCCGCTGCCTCCCTCTGCAGTGGAGGGTGGAGACAGGGGCGTGTGTGTGTGCTCCAGCATGGCTTTCCCCTCCCTGGGGAGGGGGGTTTGCAGCAGGCTGTGAGGAGCGGTTTCCTGTTTCTCCCTGGGAAAGGAAATGGCCTCCCTCTGGGTGGGAGGCCTCCTTATCCATCTCTGAGGCTCCCTCAACTTGGTTCCTGGGCAAGCCTGTTTCTGGATTGGAGACGGACAAGGCTCTTGTAAGGAGGCATGGCTGGGCATGGCTGATGCCTTTGGTTTTTCCCAGAGTGCCATATCAAAATGTGGGGTCTTGCAGTGCAAGGGGAGAGCAGAGGGTTGGAGCGTTTGGTTTGCCTGCAGAAGTTCCCAGATTCAGTCCTCGGTAGAGAACCTCTGCCTGAAACCCCAGAGAGAGCTGCTGTACATCAGAGTGGGCCATACTGAGCTAAGTGGACCAGTGGCCTGACTGAGGCTGTGTACACACCATGTACTATCCCTGCCCCCAAAATCATGAGAGTTGTCGTTATGCCTCGCAGAGCTACAGTTCCCAACGCTCTAAACAATCTATAGTTCCCAGGAATCTTTGGGGCTGGGGAGGAGAAATGTGCTTTAAATGAATGGTGTATACACAGTCTCAGTGTAAGGCAGCTTCCTGTGTCATACCTGAACCCCTGTTTCATTCAGAACCTTGAGGACTGGAACCTTCGGATTGTATCCAGTGTTAGTACACACAGGTCCTGCTTTACAATCACAAGGCGTCCCCCAGAAATCGTTCCTTAGGCGAGCGTTTGCATAACTTGTTGGCGATTTCCATTGATTCCTTTGAGGAAGTTTCCAATGCATTCCTGACCATGGAATTTTGACCCCCGAAAGCAAAAACCAACCAACCAACCTGGGAAAACCCAGGGAAAATGCTCTCTGGTTAGTCTGTTTGCTCCCCTTGCCTTCCTCAGCCAACTAAAGGCAAACAAGGACATTACAAACCTGGGTCTGTTAATTTCCGTGTGTCTGCTCTGAGCCAAACGTAGTTAGATAGTCCTTGTTTTATATTTAGGAGGTGGCTCACAGCTCAATGGCAGAGCTCATGCTTTGCATGCAGACAGTCCCTGGTTCAATCCCTGGCGTCTCCAGGTAGATGAGGCTCTAGCGGCCTGAATCTCTGGAAAGCCACTGCCAGTCCGTGCAGACAGTATTGGGCTGGGGAGACCGATAGTCCTGTGTGTTGTGTGTTGGCAGTAGGCAAAGCACCTGGCATGCTTGTCCTCTGTTAAGTAGCCGCTGCTGCTGCTGCTGCTGCTGGCTGACCTTGAAGGAGATTCGGATAGAGCAGGCCTGGCAGAGCAGTAAATGATTCAGGAAAAAAGCTTCTCTCACTTGGCAGCCGGCCAGGCCTGCCTGCCTGCCTGCCTGCTAGGTCCCCACCCACGCCTCTTCCTCGCCGGTGACCTTGTTGCTTTTTCCTGCCTTTGAGGGCAGGCCAAAGGGGTACCATGCAGGGTGTGTTTGTGTGTGTGTGTGTTTGGGGGGTGGCTCACGGTGGCGCTGTGCGAGTGGCACCACTCTGGGCAAACCTGCGTTGCAGCGTCTGGCTGCTTCTGTGCCATGGGAAGATCTCCATTTTTCAGGGCAGTGCCATGTTACGTATTGCATTTATATCCCACCTTTTCCTCTGAGCAGCTCCAGGTGGCATGCAGGGGGTCTTCTGCCCTTTTTAGGTTAGGCTGAGGGGCAGTGCCTGGCCCCCAAGGTCATCAAGGGAAAGATTTAAGGCCAAGCGGGGATTTGAACCCTGGTCTCTCCCAGGTCCTAGTTGGTTACCCTAAAGCAGTGTTTCTCAGACTTGGGTCCCCGGCTGTTGCTGGACTGCAATTCCCATCCTCCCTAGCTAGCAGGACCAGGGATCGGGGTGGTGGGAGTTGTAGTCCAGTAACAGCTGGGGAATTTTGACCATTGACCATAAGTGAAGGTTCTCCTAAAGATATGAAGCGATGCCACCAAGCACACCTCTGGTTCGATGGCTGCCATCCTGAGAACCACCACTTTCCCTTTTCAAACAAAACAAGTTCCCACACCTTATGGCTGTGGTGTTTGGGATACGTGGGCTGTGCATGATGAAATCTTGAAGTCCTTGGCAGGCTCTGTTGGCTTGAAAACCTGCAAAATGCGTATTCCCACCCTCATGAGAATCTTATTAACTTGCTAATTATATGTTGGTTTTCCTGCTTCTTTTAATTTTTGTTGCAAAGCATCAGATCTGTAGATACTAGCATCCAAAGTGTCTTGGGAGACTTTAGATCTGGGGTATTACCTGGGAGAGGTTGCACATTTGCTATGGAGACAATTGGTGGTGGTGCTGCCACCAGCTCTTGCCTGGGGTCATTTGTGTAGTTTGGGATTGGGGGTAAGTGGTTGAAATGTGCCATAGTTGAACTATGGCACTCGCTCCCACAGGGGGAAATGATGACCACCAACCTAGATGGCTTTATAAAATGATTAGACAAATTCATGAAGGAGGAGAGGGCTATCAGCAGCTACCAGCCCAAAGGGCGATTCTGTGCCTCAGTGGTTGGAGGCAGCAATGCTTCTGAATGCCAGGAGCGAAGAGGGCTCTTGTGCTCAGGTCTTGCTTGCGGGTTTCCCCACAGGTACCTGGGAACAGAATACTGGATGTGATAGGCCATGGGCCTGATCCAGCAGGGCTTTTCTTGCGTTCCGATGTTCTTAGGAGTGCTTTGGCTCACTAATTTCTGTATACCAGACCTTGCAGACACCATGTTTTGCATCCATCCCCTCTCTGACCCACCTGCCATTTCTGAGGTCCCCATTCCAGGAGGGCTGAGTCTTCATTAGTAGCTACTAGGCATGATGACTCTGCTCTGCCTCCAAGGTCAGAAGCAGCAATGCTTCTGAATACCAGTTGCTGGAAACCGCAGGAGGGGAGAAACTGCCCTTGTGCTCAGGTCCAGCTTCCCTGAGGCACCTGGGTGGCCATGAGCCTGACCAATAGGCTCTTCTTGTGTTCTTACGGCATGCGGGGGGCAACTTGCCTCCTCTCTGAGCTTCAGTGTTTTTGGCAGCTATTTACCCTACCCCAAGCAGATCAGAAGCAGGATAAATAATGCAACCTGAGTGCATTGTTATAATTTAGTTAGCAAGAGCCGGCTTTTGCAAAGACTCATTCCTGCTTAACCTTGTAGCGGAATTCCACGTTTTTGTTGTATTGCACTCTGACTGTGCGCAAATGCACTTGGAGACTCCTGCAGCCTCTGGCTTCCGATGCCTCTCTATGCGTGCACTCCCCCCCCCCCCACTCTGCAAACTAGCGGCAGCCGGGAAGGCGTCTGCGGCAGGGTCCCTCGCCTTCCCCCCGCCTCCAGAAGCGGCCGCCCATGAGGGAATGAGCGCACATTGTGCTTCATCTCCAAGCCCTTCATTTGCTCAGAGCCAGAAATAGAACATGATGTCATCCCTGCCTCCCCTGGAGAAGGGGCTCCTGCTGCAAGGTGCCTGGAGGTTCCTTCCAGACGGGGGCTGCCTGTGGGCAGGCAGCACCCTCTGCTGGAGGAAAGGACGAGCTGCATCCTATGTGACACACACAGAAGCTATTTAAGAGCATCTTTTAGGATCAGTGGTATGTTCCCAGTACTGTTCGCCCCAGCGTGAAAAAGCTCTTCAGCAGCATTTGGGCATAAGGAAGCATCCAAGAGGTCAGGGCACTGGATAGTGCATTGGACTTGGCTGAATGCTTGGAGGGGCGCTGATGTCCCCCCACCCCTGGCTTTTCAGGGTGACTTTGAGCTAGTCTTTAGGGCATCTCCCAACCCCCCTAAAAGTGTGTGGGGGGGAGGGAAAGGATCCTTGGTGAATGCAGTAGGTGAGCCTGAGATGTTGCGGTGTCTCAGACCCATTGGAGCCTCTGGCAAGTGGAGGTCAGACCTGTGACTTTCCCAGCCAGGTTCCCACCTGCCTAGCCCAGCAAACATTGCCTCATCCACCCCCTTTTTTCCCATTGCAGGTTGTCGTCCCCACGCGTGTGGGTCAGGTCTACGTCTATGACTCCCCCAAAGGAGAGCAGGATGAGTACGACTTTCCCCGCCACCTCCAGGAGATCTACGACGTGCCCCCGACACGGGGTCTACTGGGGAACCAAGGCAGCCAGGAAGTGAGTGATGCCCTGCCTTCTAGAAGTGGGGGGAGTCTGGTTGGCATGGGGCCCACGCAGGTGGGTTGGTGGTGAAACCTCTGCTTCCCTATCACCAGCCCTCAATGGGTTTCAAACTCATTGGAAATTAACATCTCTTGCTCTCCTTTGTTCCTTTTGCCAGGTATATGACACCCCCACCTTGGCAGTCAAGGGCCCCAACAGCAGGGATCTGGCTCATGCCCAGGATATTTATGATGTGCCCCCCAGTGTGGAAAAAGGCCTGCAGGTGGTGAGTATGGCTTGCAAGGTTTCCGAGGCGTGGAAGTGGGGAGGGCCTCTACCTTCAGTGGCAGGGGCTGTGGTGGGGGGCTGCCCCAGTGCTTAGGAGAGCCACTCTGACCCCAAGGCAGAGTAGAAGGCGATTGACCCGGAGGCAAAACAAAAATTGCCAAGAAACACCCACCCCACCAAGTACAGTCTCCGAAGCATTGATTTATTGTGTAACTTAAGAGAAACAGTTTTATGGCCACAGATGTTAAGAAACAAAAAGCTGAATGCTAGACCCTCCCCCAGAGCCTCTTGAGGGCAAGGAACTACCAAGAGACCCCCCCCCCATTTGCCAATCTGGGCACCTTAGACAGTCTTTAGGAAAAATGTCAGTCTTTGGGGCCCAAGTGAGCGCCTTGAATGGGACCCAGAAACGAACTAGCAGCATGTTACAAGCAGAGGGGGCTACAGATGTGCTGCTGGGTTAAACACCAGCTTTAATACCCTCCTGCAGGTGTATGACATCCCCCCATCGGTCAGCAAAGACATCCCCGATGGCCCCGCGCGGGAGGAGACCTACGACGTGCCCCCCGTCTTCTGCAAGGCCAAGCCGTTTGATCCCTTACGACACCCACTCATCCTTGCCCAGCCCTCCGCGCCGGCGGCAGAGCCTTACCTGCCTGAGGATGTGTACGACGTACCTCCAGCCGCCAGCAAAGGGGTTCCCGAGGCCCAGGAGATCTACGACGTGCCACCTGGCCTGAGGAAGCTGGCGAGCCAGGAGGTCTACGACGTGCCGCGGGAGCTGCCGGTGGGCAGCAAAGACGGGGAGGGTGACTACATCTACGACGTGCCGCCCCAGGTGGACCGGGAGGGCAAGGCGGGTGACGGCAAGCGCCTCTCCGCCTCCAGCACGGGCAGCACCCGCAGCAACCACTCCAGCTCCTCCCTGGACATGGTGCCCGTCAAGGAGGCCCCTGACAGGGACTTGCACCTCGACCAGGACGTTGCCATGGAGACGCTGGCCCGGCTCCAGGGCAATGTGGGCACTGCTGTCTCCTACCTCATGTCCTTCATCAGCGGCAGCTGGCGCAGCCCCGAGCAGATGGAGGTGCAAGCGGCCCGCATCCAGGGGGCGGCCGAGAACGTCCGGGGGGCGCTGCGGGAACTGCTGGAGTTTGCCCGCGCGGCCGTGAGCAGCGCCTCGCAGGCCTCGGACCGCTCCCTCTATGCCAAGCTGAGCAAGCAGGTGCAGAAGATGGAGGACGTGTACCAGGCTCTGCTGCGGCACAGCCAGGCTCTGGATGGCTGCGGCTGGGCCCCCGGCGCCCTGGTGGCTGGCAAGCCAGGGTCCCCGCCGGACGACCTGGAGCACCTGGTAATGTACTCGCGGGGGGTGCCAGACGACACCAAGCAGTTGGCCTCCTTCCTGCACGGGAACGCCTCCTTGCTCTTCCGGAGGACCAAGGTGCCCCCCACCTCCCTGGGAGGGGATGGCAGCCTCGCCCATGGCACCCCGGCTGACAAGGCAAGCAGCATCCAGTCCCGGCCCTTGCCCTCTCCGCCCAAGTTCCTGACCCAGGACTCGCCCGAGGGGCAGTATGAGAACAGCGAGGGCGGCTGGATGGAAGACTATGACTACGTCCACCTGCAGGTGGGGTTGGGCGGCGGGGAAGACGAGGGGTGTGCTGTGGGGGGGGGAAGGGCAGAGTGCGCACACACATAACACACACAGCCTCCAAAGGGACAAGCCACCACTGGGGGAAGATGGACAGGTGGGGGGGGGCAGGCCTTGCTAGGTCCTCCACCTCCGTTCCCAAAGTCCCGTCATCCTCAGGGGTCAAACCTCTTGCTAGGTTCCAGCCCCCAAGCCACACTCCTGGGAAATGCAGCCAGAATATAATAGTTCTATATTTTAAAAGCCTGGCACCAGGCTAAGTTTTCCATCGTTATCATCTTCTATATATCTTCCACCTTTCCATTGTTAAGCCATGCTCAAGGCGGCTTACCACATGGAAAGGTTCACATCATTGCAAGAATATAGCGGTGAATGAAAACATAATCAAAGCGTAAAGAGCAAAATTAAATCTTCCTCACATAATTCGTAATAAGATCTAAAAACAACATACAATATGTCAATATCAACACCAGCAAAATTAACACCTTCAAAATAGACTTTTTTTGGAGATAAGGAGTTTTGTACCCCAGGTGGCAGAAGCAGGAAGGCCCCCTCCTCTCTCCGCTCTTCACCCACTTTGCCTTAGGTTAAGTATTGCCATTAATATACAAAGTCTCTGAAGTTTCTTGGGCCCTGCACAAAGATTTTTGCTTTAAAAAAAACCAGGCCCTGCCTGCAGGTTTATAATTGAATAATCTGGTCCAGCCCTCTCATGAGACAGGGTGAGGCAGCTGCCCAAGGCAGATGTGCCCAGAGGCTTGCTGCCCTTGGGGGCTGTAAAGGCTGCTGCCCCATTACCAGTGCTGAAGTATGTTCCAGCTGCTGGTCTAGTCAGTTTTTGTATGTAGAATAGCAGGAGCTGCCATCGTCTCTTTTGCCTCAGACGAGAAAATATCTTTCAGCTCAACCAACGAGTGTGCCTACCAGTCACATGTCTTCTGCAAGACTCTTGTTTGGTTTTGCTGCAGCAGACTAGCACTCTTACCCCACTGGAATTTGCACACAACCACCTCCAGTGCCGCCTCTGGTCCCTGCCAGGGAGAGGCTCTCAGGGCTGTGGTGGCCTTTTGCCAGGTCAGATCATGGGGCTCTCTTGCTCAGGGCTGTCTCTGTTGATGGGTGCTGGTGCTCCAGACTCTCAAGAGAGCCTTCTGGAGATGTCAAGGTTTGAACCTGGGGACTTTCCTCCTGCCAGGCAGGTGCTTGAACCGCTGGGCTACGGCCCTTCCCCAGTGGTGGAAAGCTGAAAAACAGGCAAATAGGAAATGCCTTTTTGCAGAGTCAAGTCACTGATCCAGGTAGCACAGTGTTACCTACACATGCCCTTACCAACCAGGTGTCCACCAGATGTGCTGACTAGGGTTGATTGAAATTGCAGTTCCAAAACATCTGGGGGGAGCCAGGTTGGTGAAGAGTCCTTTTTTGGATGCGTTGGCCCAGAACCTTTTCAAAGTGAAGGTGCCAGGGGCTGAACTTTCTGCATGCCAAGCAGATGCTCTAGCACTGATGGAGTGGGTTCCTTGTGCTGTGGGTCTGTCCCTCTGGTTGCACCCGCACTAACCTCCTTTTCACCCCTTTAAAAAACAACTAGGGAAAGGAAGAGTTTGAGAAAACCCAGAAGGAGCTGCTTGAGAGGGGCAACATCATCCGGCAAGGGAAGGGGCACCTGGAGCAGCAACAGGTGAGTGGGGTGGGCTTCCTGGGTCCAGCCCCACCACTAAGGATTTTGCCAGGCACATGTCAATGGCGCATGCACAACATGGTCATCACCTGTAATGCTTTTGGCAGGGTAGCAGGCACTGGGGATGAGTTCATGGAACAAATGGGGCGGTGGCCCAAAAATGTTTGGTCGCCACTGATGGTAAAGGATGCCAGGCTAGCTTAAACAGGGCAGACCATGTGGCACTCTCCACTCCTGCCTCTCCACCTTCACCTCCCATTCACTGCTTTCAAAAGTCAGCTGCCCGAGTCTACATACTCACTCTGCCTAACGGTAGGGCCGGGTTGTGTGGATCTGTGGCTTTCAGGATGCCACCACATCCCAGTGGCAAAGCCCAGGTCCCAGGTAGCTCTGCGGGGAGGAAGCTGGCTCATTTTGTCACAAGCTGGGGGGGGGGAGCCATTTGTCCTCGACAGCCCACCCTTGCTTGACGGAGCACCCTGTGTTCCCCCCCCCCTGTCCGCAGCTGAAGCAGTTTGAGCGCCTGGAGCAGGAGGTCACGCGGCCCATCGACAACGACCTGTCCAACTGGACGCCCCCGCAGCACTACGCCCACGTGCGGGCCGGGGACGGCGCCTCCCTCTGCCCCTCCGACCGGCAGCTGCTCCTCTTTTACCTGGAGCAGTGCGAGGCCAACCTCACCACCCTGACCAACGCCGTGGACGCCTTCTTCACAGCCGTCAGCACCAACCAGCCCCCCAAGATCTTCGTGGCGCACAGCAAGTTCGTCATCCTGAGCGCCCACAAGCTGGTCTTCATTGGGGACACTCTCTCGCGCCAGGCCAAGGCCCAGGACGTGCGTCACAAGGTCACCCACTACAGCAACCTGCTTTGTGACATGCTCAAGGAGATTGTGGCCACCACCAAGGTGGCCGCACTACAGTACCCCTCCCCCGCTGCTGCCCAGGACATGGTGGCACGGGTCCACGAGCTCGCCAACAGCACGCAGCAGTTCCGGATGGTGCTGGGGCAGCTCGCGGCCATGTGAAGCCCACCCTTGGCTTCGTAGGGGCGGGGGGAGGCCTGCCGACGATCCACACCCACCCACCCAAACACTGCAAATGGGCTGTAAATACTTATCCAGACTCTCCTGGGTTGGTGGGCTGGCTGCTCCCTCCCCTCCCTCTATGCTCCACAGACAATGGACCTTCCTGCCAGTGGTTCCCATGTGCCTGATGTGGTTCACAAGGGAGGATCTTGACAGCCCTGATGGCAACCGGGGAGAAGGTGGTGGAAGTCAAATAGTTATCCTTCCCCTTCCCCCACACCCTGTTTGATTCTGAAATGGTTTGGCTAATGAGCACTATTTAAATCAAATAAAGAGACATAGAATCCAAGCAATTAGGGGGTACGGGAGAAAGATCAGTGTGTGTGTGTGTGTGTGTGTGTGTGTGTGTGTGTGTGTGTTTTTCTCTTGTCATGGTTACATCAGTGCCCTTATCTGTGGAAGAGTCTTGGGATGCTAGCAAACAAATTTGTCCATGTTGTTCAGTCGACGCAGAAGGAAGATGATCAGCTCCACAAGCAGAGAGAGAATGTGTGTGTCTCATTAGGGTTGTCAACTAGGCAGCAATTTGGTCTAAAACTTTGCGTGTCCAAAACAGGGGAGAGCGTTGATCCATTCCAGCTTCACTACCATGCCTGGACGAAAAGTAAAGTGCCGATGTCACAGTGCAAATGCACAAAGCTATGGGCTGCAACTGCATTTGGAATACAGTGGTACCTCGGGTTAAGAACTTAATTCGTTCTGGAGGTCCGTTCTTAACCTGAAACTGTTCTTAACCTGAAGCACCACTTTAGCTAATGGGGCCTCCTGCTGCTGCTGCGCTGCTGGATCATGATTTCTGTACTCATCCTGAAGCAAAGTTCTTAACCCGAGGTAATATTTCTGGGTTAGCGGAGTCTGTAACCTGAAGTGTCTGTAGCCTGAAGCGTATGTAACCCGAGGTACCACTGTACTGTGTATGGCCTCTGGATAGTGTAGAGCTGGAGAAGGTTCAGAAAAGGGTGGACAAAACAACTGACTCCCCTGTGAAGAAATGTCGAAGCATTTGGACCTCTTTAGTTCAGAGACAAGGCTAGATAGAGGTGGACTGATAGAAGTTTGTAAAATCATGCACGGCATGGAGAAAATGGAAAGAGAAAAGTCTTCCCTCCCTCTTTCATGACGCCAGAACTCCAAGGAAGCTGAATGTTGGGAGTTTCAAGACAGAGAAAAGAAAGTCCCTTTTCACCCAGCTCAGAGTGAAACTTGGCTTTGCTAAGCTCCTTCTGTGGTGCTCATCCTTTCCTCTTCTCATTGCCATTTCCCTTTGCTCTCTTGAAGCATCTCAAGGTAAGGCCAGGAGTGTCCCCTTGTCTCAAAGCCCGGGGAGCTGCTGCAGGTCCCTGTAGATAAGGCTGAGCCAGGTGGACCTGTGGTCTGATTTTGTATAAGGCACATTCTGTTATTCCTGGTTGCGCTGGGCTGGCATATGGAGAGGCTGTGCCTCCATAGAGAAACTCCCGCTTTTCAATGTTTGGAATGATCACATCTTTATGCTAAGGCAGTAACTCTGGGCAGTAACCACAGGGCCAGGATTAATATCAATTTGCATTTGTTACATTGGCTGGCCTAGTACCTTCTGGGTAGGGACCTGCCCTTAAGATCCTGTTATTCTGACCTGCAAATTTAATCATGGTTAAAAAACAACAACCCTGAACTTGGCTTCCTTGCTCCTTTCAAAGACCCAGATAGATTCAGTAGCTTGGCTGAGCCTGGCTGGAGAACAGGGTAGTGGGCAAATGTCTGGGTAATGGCAGCCTGGACGACCGACTGCCTTGGCTCAAGTACCTAATCAGCAGCTAATTCTAATTCCTCCTCCTGCCCTTTCCCCTTCCAGAATCACACTGACTTGAGTGGATAAGCCACTAAATGGCTGGGAAAACACTGTGGGGAGTGTGTGTGTCTTTTTGCCATCAATTAAAGAGCTAAACATGCTGTAGAAAAACTGGGGTGGGGGGCTCATACATCACCATTTACACCCCCATGTTTTGGAAGATACGTTCACATCTTAGCAAGGAAAGCTGGAAGAGGTTCTCTTCTCTGCTGTTCCTGAGTGGAGCAAAGGGGCCTGTGCAACCCAATGCAGGCTTACTCACAAGTAAGTTTCACTGACTTCAAGGGAGTTTACTCCCACAGGATTGCGGCTTGAGAGAGCCTTCCACTGTAGCTCAGTGACAGAGCCCCTGCTTTGCATGCAGAAGGTCCCGTGTTCAATCCTGGGCACCTCCAGATTGGGCTGGGAGCAAACCCTGCCTGAAACCCTGAAGAGTCACTGTCACTGAATGTAGATGAGAGCAATGGTCTTGACTCTATAAGGCTGCTTCCTATGTTTCTGGGTGGCACGGATCTAGCTTGGGTTTTTGGATTGGTCAGCAGCCACCTCTGCCTGTGAATTCAGCCTCAGCACAAGTGTGACATTCCCCCCAGGTTGCTGTCTAAGAATCTCACTGGAAATACGTAAACCCACTGACCACCATTAGTAAAACCACTGCCTTTCCATCTGACCACAGGACAGGAACTTAGCCCTTAAGAACAACTTGAATAAGAAATTGCACAGCTGGCCATTCTTTGTTCTGCACTCAGCATCCCTCTGGAGCATCCACAAGAACTGCCACTGGGGGTGCAGTTTTGGGACTTGGATGGTAGAATCCCTCTATGCATGCAGAAGGCTCCAGGTTCAATCGCCAGGACTGAGAAAGAGCCCTGTCTGCAACACTGGAGACCCACAACCAGAGATAGAGGGGAACCCCCCAATGGTCTTAAGTCTATGTAAGACAGCTTTCTATGTTTCTGAATAGACTTGAGAGGGTGGTAGAACATCTGCACTGGACTGCGCTTCCCCTATATTTTAAGGCCACCCAAGTTGGTGGCCATCACTGCCTCCTGTGTATGGGAGTTCCACAGTTTAACTATTCACTGCATGAAGAATGACTTCCTTTCATCTGTCCTGAATTTTCTACATTCAGCTTCATTCAGCATGAGACCTCTTCCTAAATGAGGCTCCATGCACAGCCTTGTATAGCCTTTTCTGGCTTGTCCAAACTCTTGATGGGGCCCTTCTGAGGCAGCTACAGGGCATTTGTAGGGCACACAGATGGCAAAGCTTTTTCAGCTTGAGGGCCAGACTGAAGATTCACCACCCCTGTGAGGGCCACCTGCCAGTGTGTGCACACTCGCCCAGATGGGCCCATCACACAGCCTGCACACTTATGCACACACACAAATACATCAATTTTGCTCTCTGGGGCAATGTTGGCATAGGAGGGTCTTGGCATCATATTCCACAGGGGAAGCCATGCTATTGAGCCACTGCTTGGGGCAGTGTGTGGGTGCGGGCATGTGCAAATGGCATGGCCATGCCGGCCTGAGATTAGAATGTATTCTGTGGCAGGAGCAATGCAAGAACAGGACACGAGATGAGTCTCAAAGGAGGAACAGCCTTTATTGATCCCCCTCATCCCGTGACACCGGAAGCTCAGTTATTAGCCATGGTTTCGTCGGCCCAGGCACGGAGGCGGCTGACGCGGGCATACACAGCAGGGGTGGTGGTTGAGCAGCGGCTGCTGCCCCAAGACACAATGCCCACCAACTTCCAGACATTGCCTTCCTGGCACACAAGGGGTCCGCCAGAATCACCCTGCAAACAGAAGACAGGCAGTTTAGACTTTGGGCGGGTGGGATGGGGTGGGGCGGGTGTCCTAGGCCTTCTGACATAATTCTCCGTCTAGCCCTTTTTTAAGGAACCAAGCAATCTTTTGGGATGTTCACCCCCCACATTCTCTAAAGGTCGGTTTGCAGTTTTGTGTTCTCCCACACCCACCTATCACATGCCTTGGAGAAACTACAAATGAGTTGGCAAATATTCTTTTTCCTACCATGTATCCTTCAGTTTGAGGGAATCTCTGGAATCACAATCCCCCGGGCACTCCCTTTGTTGCTTTTCAGTATTTTCTGTGTCTTCCTCCTGCGGGTTCCTCCCCACACCCTGATTTCTGACTATTCTTGTTTTTGCAATAAAAATAAATTGCCATGCCAACCAGTCCAATGTGAACCATCAACGTGGTCCTGAAGCTTTTATAAGAGCTACTGTAATTTTAATTATCACATCCCTCCTTGCCACTTCCGCTCCTGCTCTCTGTTCAGTGGAGCTGAGAGATAAGTGACCATTTGCTCATTAATTAATTGGCTTCCCCTCCCTGTGGTGCTTGGGGGGGTTTGTGGGAGCGGGGAGAGGGGAGAGGGTCAAGCAGCACTCACCATGCAGGAAGAAGATCCGGCTGCACCAGCGCAGATCATCAGGTCAGAGATGTTGCTGCCCCAGGACTTCTTGCACTGCTCATTGGACAGGAGGGGCAGGGCTGTTTGTTGCAGCTTGTTGGGGGTGGTGAAAGCTGTAGGAAAGAGGATCAAGTCAGCAATTGCCACTGCTTTGCTGCACCCTGGTAGCTAAGACACTGTTTACTTATTTATTTAGATGCCAAAGTGGCTTCTAAGCACTTTAAAACTATAAAATAACTGAAAAACCCAAGTCCATGTTACCACAAGTCGATAATCAAAACTAACTGGGTTCCATTAGCTGAGCACAGTGAAGAAGAAGATGGTTTTTCGGGTAACCTGGTCCAGATTTAGAGCTCTGTTTGTAAGCAGCTGCCTTGTCACTAACAGGGAGGCACACATTGGCAAGGAGCACTTTGTCAGTGAGGTACCCCCACAGAGGGATCGTCCTTGAGTGGCCTAAAACATCCAGCTCCCAACTGCCACAGAAGTCTGTCTCCCTCCTAACAAGATAGAAAGCCAGGTTTGAAGTAAGTTTGGGTCAAGAAGGATTTCCCACTGACGCTTGAAATGGCTGCTCACCTCATGGGCAGAGAACTGGCTGCCATGGGGAGCTGCGCTCAAGCAGGGGTGGTGAGCTTTTGTCAGACAGATAGGGCCACGTTCCCTGCTGGGGGCCACGTGATAGTGAAGGGGATGGCCAAGGGCAAATGTGCAAAAATCAAATATTTAACTTTTGTACAGTGGGCTAGTTTGCACACACACCTCTGCACTCTATCCAGGCAAGCAGGAGGCCCCCTATTCATCCCTCCCTATGCCCTCCAGAACTTCCCCTGTGAGACCCCTGACAGGCCCACCGTTGTAGCGTGTCTTTCCCCACCCAGAGGTGGCACAAAGGTCTCCACTCTTGAAGTGGTCAGCAGTGTCTGTCAGGCACACAGGGGACACAGTGTCGGTCATCTCAGCAGGGGCGGCCAGCTTGATGAGGGCAATGTCATTGTTGATAGCAACGGGGTCCCACTCTGGGTGGGTGAAGACCTGGTGGGCGAGAGAGGCATTGTGAGTGCTGCAAGCAGGGATACAGTGGTGCATCTGACCAGAGACTAACAAACATATTGTGGTGTGTGCAGTGGCGTAGCGTGGGTTGTCAGCACCCGGGGCAAGGCAAGTAATTTGCGCCCCCTAACCCTGGATTTGCGCCCCCTAACCCTATCCCTAACCCTAACCCCCAGATGTTGCGCCCGGTGCGGCCGGCCCCCCCTGCACCCCCCATGCTACGCCACTGGGTGTGTGCCTTTGTTGACTACAAGGCTAAACACACACATGGTTTGGGGAGAGGAGTTGTAAACAGTGAGGTCAGTGGAGGGTGACAGGCTGATAATGGCTGGCAGTGATAATTGTGTTAATTAACAAAAGCAGTTGATGACACAGACATCCTGGCACTGGCAAGCCAGTTAACACACACGCAAAGTGCTCAAATCCTTTCACTCTATTTAGAGTGATAGCATTGAACCTCCTGATGTATTGTAACTGATTCTTTACGAACACCCAAGATGGGTAAGGAAAGAAGACAGACATGTCCACAGATTACTGCTTATGTCTTTCTAGCAGGGAGATGGGGAAATCTGGTAGTAACCATTTCCCCACTCCCCAAAAGCTGTCATTTTCCCTCTACCTGACAAACGTGGCTTCTGATTGGCAGGAGTCTGCCTGTTGAACCAATGAATAAGAAGCCCTTGAAGATGGGCTGCGGCTTTCAAGTTTGTTCCTCTTGAAACACACACACACACACACACACACACACACACACACACACACACACTGACCAACCTACAGCAGATGCCAGAAAGGTTCCTTCTCCAGTGGTGACCACAGAGCGCCGATTTTCATTGTTAGTATTGGATTAAGTGGAGGATTAGTTGGACCAAGAATCTAGTATGGTGTTTTATTTCAAGTTTGAACTGCATTCTTGCTATTTGTTCTCTCTCCCCTGCCACCCTCCTTTCTTACAAGTAACTCCTTTTTCAATAAACTGCTTAACTGGATTTTCTGGGCTGTACTGGTTTCTGAACACCCTCGAGGGCTGGTTAACGTTTACTTAAGTGCCTGAAAGACTGAACAAAGCCCGACCTCTGTCTAAGCCTTGTGCAAGTAAATCTGGATGAATACCCAGTAAACATGCTATCTGGAGGAGCCCTGAGGAGCCCTTCCAGCTGCTTCACCCACCTTCTCGACAGCCAACTTCTGTATTTTCTCGGCAGAGGAGCTGCGGTCATGTTCACCAAGCACCACGACGTTGGAGGTCCTGAGGAAAGCAAGCAAAAGCTGTCAGTTGGCCCCTGCTGAAGGAATGGAGATTGCATGGCCATCTTGTCAGGGATTTCCTGCATTGCAGGGGGTTGAACTAGAGGACCCTTGGGGGTCCCTTCCAACTCTACAATTCTATAGTTCTATGATTCTGTTGTAAACAAAATCTGCCCTTCTTCCCTTATGGGGTATCCAAGAGCCTGTATAGAGTCCTTAAGTGGGTTCCCTATCAGTAGGAGAAAATAACAGAGGCCAACCAGAGAATATTGAGAAGCAAAGCTGCTAGTTAGCCTGATCTTTATTAAAGCTGTTGCAACAGGGTGCTCCCCTCACACGCAGGAGGACGCAGGAGGAGGAGGACCCAGAGCAAAGGTGTGCCTGCCCTTATTTAGACATTTTAAATCCCATCCCTGGAGCTCAAGACCACCCCTCCATACATCATACATACATCACAGATGGGGTGTAACCCAAGACCACCCCCCACAAACATACCTATGTCACAGAAAAGGTGGTCTACAAGAGAAATTTGAATGGTGTTGTTTTTCCTGTCTGCCAGTTTATCTGATTCCCTTTCCTGGTAGTCTGGCCATTCCTTTGCAATGATGAATTCCTGAGACAACAGGAAGGTTCCCTCGCCCCTTCCCTCCTTGCAGAGAAAACATTTGGTCAGTTTGGGAGTCAAAATGGTTTCAGGACGGTTTTCCTCTGCTGCTCCAGACATGTGGTCCACATATCTATGTACGGGCTTGGTTGGTACATTTATGAACATTTATTATATATATATAAGACCTTAAATTTCTTACTACAATTCTCAAATATATTTCAGCCCCTTGCTCTGTCTACAGGTGGCTAACACATCTGCTAGCCTTTGCTGTGCGTATACTGAGCCTGCAACCTCCAGGATTCCTATCCATCTATTAAAAAAAATATATCCCCACAAGAAAAGGGACTCACGTCACCCCACAGTGGGCAGCAGTCACCACCCAGCGCTCGCTGACGAGGGACCCACCGCAGAAATGCCACCCACTATTGTCCTGCAAGGCAAGCCAAGGAAAGCAGCTGGTGAGAGACCCAACAGGATCAGAGCCAGGCAGCAGTGGCAATAGAAAGGGCCTTTGACCATTTTATTCTCAGTTCCAATTAAGCACTACTAGGGGAAGTGCAAACCAACAGAGGAAACGAACCAGACTCCCAAGACCTTCCCAAGCATTCTTACCTGCAGGGAGATCTGCCAGGGCCATGATCCGGGCACTGCCTCCTCCCCATTGACAATGCGGGAGTAGCCAGTGAGGATGGGCTGGATCGAAGGGACGCCGCAACCTGGAAGCAAGAAAAGAGGTGAAGTGAGAGCTTTTCCATGTTCTGTGCTTTGCGCTCAGGACTTCAGGTAAGGACTTCTGGCAAGGAGGCTGCAGGGACAGGGAACTGTAAAGGCAAAGACAGCCCAGGGGTCCATCTGTGCACATAACGTAGCAGAGACAAGCCCCTATGTGGCTGGTGTGCCGGTCCTTTGCTTGTCTGTATGTGTGCGGTGATAAGAGCCATCCAAAAGGACCTACTTGGTGGCTTCTCCTAAATGGGAGATGATGCTACATGGGGATTGACCAAGTCCCTGGCCTCCTTCATGGTTCTTTATCTTTCAGCTGGACTTGGACCAGACCATCCTTCAGATATGCTGGACTGTCCCCTGATAGCCCTTCAAACAGAGGACTGTCCTCTATAAACGAGGGGACCAGGCCACCTGGTACAATCTCCCTGGCCCTGTATCACTTCAAAATGCACCTGAGGATGCCATCATCTAATGCTTCTCGTAGTAGCCTGTGCAGTGTACCAGTTAGAGTGTTAGACCAGGACCTGGGAGATGAAGGTTTGAATCCCTGCTCAGCTGTAAAGCTTACTTCAACCAGTCACCTACTCTCAGCCTAACCTACCTGACAGGTTTGCTCTGAGGAGAAAATGGGGAGAAAGGTGTGGGTTATAAATGCAGTAAAAAATAAGTAATTAAAAAAATGAATTCATCCCTACCTATAGAGAGTTAGCATGTCAGGAAGACATGTCAGGGACAGAGATCTGAACCCTCACCTATCCCTGGTGTTTGTTTTTAAGTGTAGGGAGTTTTAATGTGGCATTCAAGCATTTTGTTCATCTACCTATATTCTGGAACAGTATAGTTTCAGGAGGGCTGTGCAATGTGCTGATTCCCCCATGACAGTCTAGCAGCCTTTCTCAACCTGTGGATCCCCAGATGTTGTTGAACTACAACTCCCATCACCCCTAGCTAGCAAGGCCAGAGCTCATGGATGATGGGAGTTGTAGTCCAACAACATCTGGGGACCCACTGGTTGAGAACCGCTGGTAGATGAAGAGGATAACTTAACACTTTTAAACTTTATAAGCGCTATACATATATTAAAAAAAACAAGGCCATCCTTGACTGCATGCTTACAATCTAACAGCCATGATAGAAAAGGAAAAAGGAAGGAGGAGGGCAGAGGAAAGCAAATACCAAAGCAAGTGCCCCTTCACTGGCCTATGAATGGGGCCAGGTTGGCCTACCCCCTGAATCAGCTCTATTTTCTAGAGAGAAAAGAAAGATGATGATCCAAGCCTGGGTGACACAGAAATAGTTTGCTTCCCCATCCCACCCCAAGCAAGGCCCAAGACTGCAAGCAGGTGGGTACTTACTCTGTGCGGCACTGACAAGTGCCAGGCAGGACAAAAACCACAAGGCTGCCATAATAAGCTGGTTCTGAGGACAATGGGAACAGCATGTAGCAGCTCAGCCATTTTTATACTGAATGCTCAGACCAAAGGTGGCTAGGAGCCAGTGGCTACGTGGGAACGAGCAAACCTGTCCATTGATAACACGGTTGATGACTGGCAGGTGAAAGCACCCACTCTGGAAACTGTGGGTATTTTTAGGACAGTGGAAGGAAGAGGGCCCAGGTGGTTTCTTCTATTTTGCCCTGGGGCCTTGCTTCAAGGAGCAATTCTGTGTACAAGAAGCTGGCATAAAGCAAACTGGTGTAATTTAAGCTTGCACAAAGTTACACTGGCTCAAACTCCATTCAGGAGTGGAACTCCTGCTCACTGAGCTGAGCTAAACCTGGCAGAGCAAAAACAAGCCTTTAAAATAGTGTTTGAGTTTCACCATCCTTTCTGCCGGCTGAATTTACACTGGGTTGCTAGATCGTGAGACTGAACTTGACAGGCCTGGGAATTGGCCTAAATTCCCCTAATTCCAGCCATGGAACACAGCTTCCTGGGGGCTTATGCTAACCTGAAATCTACCAGGCTTGGCTCAGCTACAATGGAGGGGATATGGTGGTGTATCTCTGGCTGAGCCAAAGATGAGGGCGTTAATCCATCATAACCTGACTGTGCCAGGAAACAGCTAGAGGGCTGCTGGATTCTAAGCCAATCACCCCAGTTTATGATTTATGTAAAAAAAAAATGTTTGATACTTGCCGTTGAGTTATATTGTATATTGTTTTTTCTTTGTTTGTATTTAAAGCTTTAATAAATCTTTCTCTCTCTCTATACACACACGCACACACACACACACACACACACACACACACGCTGCTTTACCTGTTGGCAGAACACAGGTATGGAACTTTCTGGATAGAGTTAGTTGAAGGCCTGTAACCCCACACAGCTGTGCCTCCTTCTCAATGTCATCCCTGCGACACACCTGGCTTCTGTCAACTTTCCTGGTGCCTGACGCAACTAATTCTCCTGGCTATCAGACAAACCTGGCTGGAAAGCTGGAAGGACGGCAGCATGGAAGCCCTCAGGTGCATAGCCCGTCAGAGTGATGCTCAGACAGTGTTTGGGTGGGCACTCCCGCATTACTAAAAATTGCACAGGTTACTTTAGACACATAGAAATAATTGCTATCATTTAAACCAATATACAATAGTGGGGAAGACTTTGACCAGTCTGCTGTCCAGGTACTGACAGGCAACTTCCAAGACTCCTCCTTAGGCTTCTTTTTCTTTAAACTAGCCTTCAGCCAGATTGTGCTTCAAAGAAAGGACTGTCCTCTGACAGCTCTTCAGATAGAGGGAAGGCTGCCCTCTGTAAAACATGATACCCTAAAGCTCTGCTCCAAGGACCTTGGGATTCCTTGGAAGTGGACCAGAGTTTCTCAGTTAGAAAAATAGTCATGCAGGGCTGTACCTGCAATGGGGCCTGGCCCCATACAGACATTTTACTCCTTGCCAAAATGACATCCTTAACCCCCCCCCCCCCATTCGATCTCTTGACCTGTTGTTTGCTGAGATATAAAGGAAAACATTCAGGAAGAGATCTACCTAGTGGTTCACTATCATAAATACTTTTCTGCTGTCTTCTACTGTTTTGGCCAACAATTGCAAAGATGTTGAGATAACTGGCAGAGACAGTCCTCTTATTTTTCAAATAAATTATTTTTTAATTGGATTTGTCTTTCACACAATTGCATGTGTTTAGGTATATTAGGCTGCATGTCTTTATGTTCGGGGCTGTCCTGCAGTGATTTCTTGCATCCATCACCCCCTTCACTGCAACATTGCTGACTAACTTCCTGCATGAATAACAACCTTCATATCAATTTTCTTCCACAGTGTTCTGGGAATGTTGGGTATGTTCTGTGACGCCCACCTCTCTGTGTTCGTACTGGATACCCAGTTGGACTGACTTCTCTGTGTGTGTCAAGCTCTAGAATTATCTGCTGCAGCACCCACCAGAGGTTCCTCAGCAAATAAGAACATGAGAGCCCTCCTGGATCTGGCCAAAGGCCCATCTAGTCCAGCACCCTGCTCTCACAGTGGCCAACCAGGCGCCTGTGGGAAACTAGCAATGCTGAACTGAGCACAAGTACACCCTCCCCTCCTGTGGCTTCCAGAAACTGATAGTCAAAAGCATTGCTGCCTCCAGTGGTGGAGGCAGAGCATAGCCATTGTGGCTAGTAGCTGTTGACAGCCTTCTCCTCCATGCAATTTGTCTAATCCTCTTTTAAAGCTGTCCAAGTTGGTGGCCATCACTGCCTCCTGTAGGAGTGAGTTCCACAGGTTAACCATGCACTGCATGAAGACAACCAATCCTGAGGTCTCCAATCCTGGAGGAATTGCCTTCCCCTCAAACCCTTTTTACTCCACCTCCTCCTTGCCTCAGAGACCAGCTGTCACCTGTCACTGCCCTTGAGCCAGGTCACCTTGGCTTTGCCCACAGCCTCCACCAGAGCTATGCCATGGAACTTCTTGCTTATCTTCAAGGTCCTACGATAACAGGAGGCTGGAAAACCAACTTGGCTTGGCTTTCGCCTGTGCCAGCTACCTCACAACATATATAAGGATTTGCAGCCCTTGCTTTGTTCCCCACTCTTACAAGAAGCAAGATGGCTTCCGTCTGGTTCCTGTTCTGCCTGGCCTTCCTTGGTGCTGCCCATGGTGAGTGCCTTGTAAGAGGCCAAGCAGGAGGAGGAGGCAACTCCAACCCCCCTCCTTTGACATGCTGAGAGATCTGCTCCACAGCCCCCCTTTCCATATCTCTACAGGAAGTGCTGTCTGTGTGGCTCACTGCTTTGGGTCAGGAGGTGGCATCTGTGGGAGGGTCAAGGGATGCAGTTCATTGTCCACAGGTCAACTTCACTGCTTCCCCAGCACCCATGGGAATGGATGCTGCACCTCCATCTCCAACCACAGAACCATGACTGAAGTTTCTAAAATGCTCAAGTCCTACCTGCCCATCACACACTCTAACTTGGCTGAAGTCCCCTACCATTATTCTGTGGCAATCAAGGACCACTCTCCCCTTGTCTTTTGTTACTTCACATGTTGCAGGACTGAGCTGTGGTATTGAAAACACAGTGCAGGGGGCCAATCCCTGGTGAAACCTGAACTCAGATGAAGCTGTGCACAGTTTACACCCAGGGATAGGGAGTCTCTCCTGGGTTAAAAACAAACAAACAAACAAACAAACAAACAAACCTGATTTCTTGCCAGGTTGTGGCACTCCGGCCATCCATCCGGTCTTGAGCGGCTATTCCCGAATTGTCAATGGAGAGGAGGCAGTGCCTGGATCGTGGCCCTGGCAGGTATCCTTGCAGGTAAGAAGAGCCCAGCACACTTTGTTCTGGCTGGAGACCTGGAATAGTAATAATAATAATAATAATAATAATAATAATAATAATAATAATACCCTGCCCATCTGTCTGGGTTTCTCCAGCCACTCTGGGTGAACTGAATGAGAAAGGTGGGGGCAGCATAAAGTGCTTCTTCATGCAATGCACAATTAATTTGTGGAACTTTCTGCCACAATATGTGGTGATGGCCACTGGCTTAGTGTATGGGTGGGCTCCTCCAGATACAAGTCCAGCAGCTGCTCTCTCCTTATGGTACACCGGGGTGGCCAACAACCTTTTTGGGGCTGAGGGCCGTCTTGACCTATGGTCAGCCCTCCAGGGGCTACAAGTCAAAGTGGACATGACAAGCACTCTGGTCCTCAGGGTTACTTTTGAAAAAGCTTCCCCATCAGCTGTTCTGCACAATTTAAAATCAATGTTGAGGCACTCTTGGGAAAACCACAAAATATATCTGATCATTACAGTAGGGAATACCTATAAGGTAAAGGTAAAGGTACCCCTGCCCGTACGGGCCAGTCTTGATAGACTCTGGGGTTGTGCGCCCATCTCACTTAAGAGGCCAGGGGCCAGCGCTGTCCGGAGACACTTCCGGGTCACGTGGCCAGCGTGACATCGCTGCTCTGGCGAGCCAGAGCCGCACACGGAAACGCCGTTTACCTTCCCGCTGGTAAGCGGTCCCTATTTATCTACTTGCACCCAGAGGTGCTTTCGAATTGCTAGGTTGGCAGGCGCTGGGACCGAGCAGCGGGAGCGCACCCCGCCGCAGGGATTCGAACCGCCGACCTTTCGATCGGCAAGTCCTAGGCGCTGAGGCTTTAACCCACAGCGCCACCTGCGTCCCTACTAGGGAATACCTATAGGAGTAGTCAATATGCTTAATTTTTGTAGAAAATAATAATTATTTTTTTATGGACAGTTTGGGGGAGGGAGTGGGGAGCCACCAAAAGCTTTTTGGCATTACAGCAATGAGCAGTTGGTAAAATAATTGAGACAACCCTGGTTAGTGGAACAAGGACAGAGAGTGTGTGTGTTCACATCAAGGGAAGTAATAGTACTGCTCTATTCTGCCTTGGTGAGCCCCCTCACCTGTGGATCTGTGTCCAGTTCTGGGCAGCAATTTAAGAAGGATATTGACAAGCTGGAATGCGTATAGAGGAGGGCGACCAGGATTATCAAGGGCCTGGAAACCAAGCCTTTGAGGGGCCAGAGTATGTTTAGTTTGGAGAAGAAAAGACTGAGAGGTCATATTGTAGTCACCTTCAAATATCTGTCACATGGAAAATGCAGCAATATTGCTTCCTGTTGCTCTGGAGCAGGCTTCCTCAAACTCGGCCCTCCAGATGTTTTGAGACTACAATTCCCATCATCCCTGACCACTGGCCCTGCTAGCTAGGGATCATGGGAGTTGTAGGCCAAAAACATCTGAAGGGCTGAGGTTGAGGAAGCCTGCTCTGGAGGGTAGGACCAATGGCTTCAAGTTACAAAAAAGGAGATTCCAACTAAACATTAGGAAGAACTTTCTGACACTAAGAGCCGTTTGACAGTGAAACTACCTTGGAAGATAGGAGACTCCTTACTTGGAGGATTTTAAGCAGAGGTTGGGTTGCCATCTGTCAGGGATTACTGAGCTGTGATTCCTGCATTGCATGTCCAAGCACTCACTGGGTCCTTTCTATCTGCTCATATGTTCCCCTCAATCCCTCAGGACAACACTGGCTTCCATTTCTGCGGAGGTTCTCTGATCAGCGAGAACTGGGTGGTCACCGCAGCCCACTGCAACGTCAGGTAAGGGAGACTCTGTGTACAACCCACTTCTAAGAAGAGATGCTCTGGGGCTCAGGATAAAACCAGGAAGCCAGACTTGCTGATGCCCTAGCCCTGTAATCCTAGAGGGATGTGTGCATGCCGGTGGTGAGTGAAGTGTACTCTGCACACACTCAGAGGCACACTTTACTTTTCATAGTGTTTCTCAGAGATTCCGAAGTCAAAATCTAATTCTAAATGCATTCCACCACAATTTTGTTCTGGTGCTCAAAGTGGGAGAAATAAAGAAAGCGGGATTGTCACATTTCCCAGGCAGGATTGCCAACTGACCGGCAGAGGTGGGCACAGACACCAACCCAGAAGGCTGCTGTGTCTACAACAGCAGATTGATGTCCAGGAATCAGAAAAGGAAGCTTTTCAAAGGAAGCCCATGATAGCAGCTGCTGTCCCTTGACACTGTGTGGCTCAGGTGTATTGCGGGATGTTTAAGTGGCAGCTAGACCCAGCCAGTTATGAAAAAACATATGTGAAAGGAGGGTCCAGGGAAGGCATCAGCAAGGGCCCTGGGCCCTGGTAGCTGTCCAAGGATGCCAAGTTCTGAAACCGATTCCTAGCCTCAGCTGAGAACTGAAGGTGCTGGTAC
Source organism: Podarcis cretensis (assembly GCF_951804945.1). Lineage (NCBI taxonomy): Eukaryota > Metazoa > Chordata > Lepidosauria > Squamata > Lacertidae > Podarcis > Podarcis cretensis. The sequence continues at coordinate 38,332,623 of NC_137177.1, forward strand.
AAATCTTACCTTTCCCAAAGGTAAGGGTGGCCTTAGGCAAGCAGTTCTCTCCCTGCTGCAGCTCACCCCCCTCCACACACCAGCAACTTGGGGATAACAGTATCTGCCTACCCCACAGGGCTGTTGTAGTGGTTGCTGAGATCGTGTATATGAAGCGCTTTGGCTATATTTCTCAGCACGGTTGACTAATGAATACTATCAACTGCTCCCCCTGCTGCAGGACAAGCCACCTGGTGGTCTTGGGTGAATTTGACCAACGCAGTCCTGCTGAAGACGTTCAGGTCATAAAGATTGCCCAGGTAGGAAACACAAGATTGACCTTCCCAGACCTCAGGTGCTCCTTGCTCTGTGTGTGTGTATCAAAATACCAGGCCACCACTGCTAAAATGTGAGTGGATAGCAGTGGAGGTGTACACACGACGACCAGTCTTTAAAGTGGGCATCATTGGCTCAATTAAACTAAATAGTTTTAATTGAATTTTGAATAAAAGTGCCATTAACCATTGCTGTTTTCGATTTTAATGTATTATCTTCCTTAAGATCTGCCTCTGCAAACCACTATTCTGAATAATGCTTGGTGTGGGGGACACTGGATATGAGTCTATGAAACCAAGGGAGCAGTGGCCCCCCTAAAATTTGGGAACCACTGGCTTAAACTAAACTGCCTCCTTCTTTGACAGGTTTTCAAGAACCCCAAGTTCAACCTTTTCACAGTGAAGAACGACATCACCTTGTTGAAGCTGGCTAGCCCAGCCCAGCTGACGGCTCGCGTGTCTCCTGTGTGTCTGCCCCAGGCCACAGATGACTTCCCTGGGGGCATGACCTGCGTCACCACTGGATGGGGCCTTACCAAACACACGAGTAATTTTTATTTTTATTTATTGATTGTGGCATTTATATTCCACCTTTCCTCCAAGGATCTCAAGGTGGCATACGTACTTCTCCCTCTCTCCATTTTATCCTCACAACAACCCTGTGAGGTAGGTTAGGCTGAGAGAGTCAGCGACTGGTCCAAAGTCACCCAGTGGGCTAAATAGCTGAGAGGAGATTTGGTCTCCCAGGTCCTTGTCCACTACTCCACACTGGTAATATCTGGGCACGGCCTTTACAGTGGTACCTTGGTTCTCATACTTAATCCGTTCCAAAAGTCCGTTCCAAAACCAAAGCATTCCAAAACCAAGGTGTGCTTTCCTATAGAAAGTAATGCAAAATGGATTAATCTGTTCCTGGCTTTAAAAAAACAACCCCTAAAACAGCAATTTAACATGAATTTTACGATCTAACGAGATCATTGATCCATAAAATGAACGCAGTAAACCATGTACTGCAGTCACACAATCAATCAATCAATCAATCAGTAGCTGAACTGGGTTCCACACAGTCACAATAACAAAAAAAAAAGAGCTGCAAAAAGGCAAAATAAATAGCAAAAACAGACAGACTTCAGCGTAACACTCAAAGCAGAAGTGTGGCACTCAAATCGGAAGCGTAACATTGAAATCAGAAGGGTAACACTCAAAACGGAGCAAGTTCAGCTTCCGAAAAAAGTTCACAAACTGGAACAATTGCTTCCAGGTTTGCAATGTTTGGGTTCCAAGTTGTTTGAGTACCAAGGCATGCATATATATATATATATATATATATATATATATATAATAATAATAAAATTGTCCAGTAGCACTTTAGAGACCAACTAAGTTTGTTCTTGGTATGAGCTTTTGTTTGCATGCACACAAAAGCTCATACCAAGAACAAACTTAGTTGGTCTCTTAAGGTGCTACTGGACAATTTATTTATTTTTAATATATATTTCTACTGTGTCAGAACAACACGGCTACCTACCTGAATTGAGTACCAAGGCTTTTGAGAACCAAGTTACCACTGTACTTGAAAATAAGCCATGATGGTCTTGAACCCAGGTTTTTATCAGCCTGCCACACATCCCTTTTGTGGGAACTGGGTGATACAGAGCAGAGGGTGGCTAATTTGTGGTCCTTCAGGTGCAGCTGGACTACTTCCATCATTCCCGGCCACTGGCCATGCCAGACAGACATACCCTCCAATAAAAATAGGGACGTCCAGTGTGCTATGTTTCTAGAAAAAGAGGTTCCGGAACTCACCATAAACACCTCCCTCATTCTCTTAGAATGGCAATGGTGCCCACCTGAGAGGTGCCGGAACTAATTTCCAGTGAGTTCTGCCTGAAAAATAGTCCTGGAGATGCCTATTCCATACTCTCCAACATTTCTCTGATAAAAATAGGGATGTCCTAAGGAAAAGTGAGACATTGCAGGATCAAATCAGAAACTGGGATGGCTTCTGTAAATCTGGGACTGTCCCTGAAAAATAGGGACACTTGGAGAGTCTGGGCGGGGCTGAACATATTTTATTTACTTACTTCCTTACAGTATTTATAGCCTGCAATTCATTGAATATTTTCAATCTTGGAGTGAAAACAAACAGAAAGAAACAACAATATGCCAAAACTACAAAACTATTTTTATAATAGGTCCAATAACAACCAATTAAGCATTCTATCATAAGGCAAATAAGCAGAACAGCAATGAAGACAAAAAACCTGACATTTCCAATTTAACCAAATTCTGAAGTAAAAGGAAACACAGAACGGTCAAATACATTATTATTATTTTGTTATTTATTTACCGTAATTTCTATACCACCCTATACCTGAATGTCTCAGGGCGGTTCACATAAAATATAAAATACAGTACATAAAATCAAAACAAAATCAACAACCCAATAAAAAAGACCCCCAAAGGAATTAGCTCATTAACCAGCCAGGGGCCTTAGCAACAGTTCCCACCCTATTTTTCACTTGCTTACTCACCCCATCCCGTTTCACATACAAAAAGGGCTCCCCTCTGTGCCAACAGACTCTAGCTTTTGAGCAACCTAGCACCTCCCCCCCCCCAAGCCATTTCATGTGCCCTGTTCTGTGGAATACTCTGTTGACAAGAGATTCGGCAGGCGCCTTCTGTGCCAACTTTTAAACGCCTACTGAAAACTGTTCTATTCCGCACAGCCTCCACAGACAGTTAAGAGTAACATCCTTGCACTGTGGTTAACCAGTGTCTGCTTTTTAACCTTTTTAATGTTTCTTATTGTACGGTTTTATTTATAATTGTTTTAAACCACTCTTGGTATTTTTAAAATGAATATCAGTATATAGATATTTGTATAAACAAACATGTAGGTATGTATATGAAAACTAGGGTTGCCATATTTCAAAAAGTAAAAACAAGGACACCCTGAAAGTTGTTGAACTTTTTTTTTTTTTTTTTTACAAAAACACCCCCCAAACCGCGACTTTTCGATTGACATGCCTAAGATCCAGGATAAAGTGCCGCCTTTGGGAAATTCCCCCGGATGTCAATTCCATCTTTCAAATCCCGGCAATGTCCAGGAAAATCCAGACATATGGCAGCCCTAATGAAAACTCCTCCTCTCATTTGTTCTTTCCTAGACAAGGACACTCCAGATAAACTGCAGCAGGTGGCCCTCCCTCTGCTGACCAATGAGCAGTGCAAGAAATATTGGGGGGCTCGCATCGCTGATGTCATGATCTGTGCTGGTGCCGCAGGGGCTTCCTCTTGTATGGTACGTCCTCCCCTACTACCTGAGCTGCCCTCCCACCACAAGGTACCCCCTCCCCAAAGCCCACCCCCCTTCTCTCAGCCACCACAGCAGTTCCTGTCTGAAATGAGGCACCTGCTATCTCCCCCTTGCATCTTGCTGGCCTCCTTTTTCTGTTGTTCCCTGGCCATGGAATACTGCTTCCTCTTGCCCTGCCTGTCCGCCACTTGATTTCTGAGAGGCAAGAATGACCGGAGGTCATTGCCATCTGCCCTGGAAATCCTGAATCCTAGGGCCCAGGTGGTGGCAGTTTCAGTGGCGAGGGGAAGGTGAGCGTTAAACTGGTATTCCCATTAAAAGGCAAACCCACCCACCGGTAATTTCAGAAGCAATTTGTGTACCAAAAACACAGCCATCCCCCACAGCCATTTGTGAACCAAAACACACTCATCCAAATTTTGCTGCGCCAAGTCAGGTGTACAAAAAACGCATGTACTAGAAAGTAAAGTGTGCCTCAGAATGCACATATTAGTGAAAACAGCATACACACCGAAAAATTAGATCTGGGAAAATATAAACAGTAGGGGGCACAGGCTTTGCACACACAAAAAAAGGAAGTGTGTATGAGGAGAAATCCCAACAAAAATGCTGGTGGGGAATGTTCATGAGGACTTTAAAATAATTGCAAACGGATGTCGAAATGTGGAGAACTGAACTTAAGATAGGAAAATGTGAGAAACCAAAATGGACACATCTGCCCATCATACCTCACGTGTCGCAGGAATGAGGCCTTTCCCCATCACTCATCTCCTGACATGGAAGTTGGCAGCTCCCGCCTTCCTTTCCTACAGAACCTCCTTTGACACCCTGCTTTGGTTGTTCCCCTACAGGGTGACTCTGGTGGCCCCTTGGTGTGCCAGAAGGATGGCGCCTGGACCCTCGTTGGGATTGTCTCCTGGGGCAGCGGCACTTGCTCCCCATCCAGCCCAGGGGTCTATGCCCGAGTGACTGAGCTCCTTCCCTTTATTGAGGAAACGCTAGCTAAGAACTAACTTAATTCTCTTTGACTTCAGAACAATAAAACCAATATTTGCCATCATTGTTTGTGTTTCTTCTATGCTGTTGTGTTCAGGCCCTGATTGCAGGCTTCGCATAGACACCTGGTTGGCCACTGTGAGAACGGGATGCTGGACTAGATGGGCCTGACCCAGCAGGAAGGCTCTTACATGCTTGAGCTTCAATGCCGTACATAGCATGAGGTGGCAGAATTCTGGCCTGTTCCACATTAGTTGCAGGTGTGGCGTGACTCATACACTGAATGCAAACCCATGCCAACAAGCAAACCTCTTTGCATGTTATCAGTTCTAGGCAGGGGCGGACTTTAGTAATATGACACCCTGAGCAAAGGACAGTATTTGGTGTGCCCCCCACCCCAAAAATATTTCTTATTTCCGCAACAATTCCTTATTTATTATTTTGCACTCCCTCTACCTTGGAAGGTGGTGGACTCTCCTTCACTGGAGGTTTTTGTTGTTGTTGTTTAACTTATTTACTTATTTTATTAACTATTCCCCATCTGGGTCTCAAAGTGGCTTACAAAATGGAAACATAAAATATACAAAAAAAAAAAAAAATCCAAACAAGCATAGGCACTTTCAAGATTGGAACTCCTGTTGTTTTCACCAGAGGTTTTTAAACAGAGGTCAGAGCCTCTCAAGGATTATTGAGCTGCAATTCCAGCATTGCAGGGGCTTGAACTATTTGATCCAGCCTCACAATTCTATGATTCTACATAGAATTCTACCATCTTATTTCACGTAATGTGTAAACTAGTGGTTATAATTTATTTTATGGCAAGTGTGACACGAGGTAGTTAAGGGAGTTGTGCATCCCTCTTGCAGAGTATTGTGGCTCTGGTCGCACCAATTAATTAATTAATTAATTAGTAACTGCTGTGCTTTAATTGCCCTTGGTTGTGTAACTCTTAATGATAACTTAAGTGAACTGGAGTGGCCAATTCATCTGTTGATAACACACTCATGAGTGACTACTCATCATCCAAGATTTCTACTCAATTTCACTTAAGCCTCAATCCTACACACTCTTACAACCCCAATCAACTTAGTGGGGCTTATTTCTCCCCCTCCCCGCCCACCTGCAGCCCAGAAGGTAAAAAAGACTCCAGTATAAATCCCTCCACCGCTTCGTTTCGCTGAAATGTGTAAAAGTGGTCTAGGGGAGGTGCGAGGAGGAAAAGGGGCGTGCCGTTGAGCACGTGCAGAGTGCTCGCCTCCCATCCCGGGGGCGGAGGCGGCCTTGAGGCTTCGCAGGCTGCGCCTCAGCACCTCTCCTGCGAGGAGCGAAATGGGCTAGGGAGGCGCGCTCCGGATCCGCCGCCGGTCCACCTTAAGCCGCACCGGGGCTGCTCCGCCTCCCCTGCCTCCTTTGCCCGTCCTTCGCCATGGCTGCGCGGCGGACGCTGGGCTTCGCGGTCCGGAACTACTCGCAAGCAGCAGTCAAGGTAACCCGCCGACCTTTCGCCTTCGAGCCGCCCCGGATCTCCCCTGGAAGTGCGCGCGCCCTTGTAACCCGGTGGCAGGCAGAGCCTTGACTAGACTGGACCACTTCGGGCCGCGGGAGAGGAGAGTTGGGGGTCTGGGGGCTTCTCCCCTCCCATGGGGCGGCGGGAGGGAGATTAATTTCCTCCTTCCTGCTTAATAGGGGGCCTATAGGTACTCAAATAAAATAAAATGCCTAGGGGGGTAGGGAATAGCAAGAAAGAGAGATAGTTGGCTGAATCATGATAATATATTTTTTTGGCGCGGGGGGGGTAATATATTCATAATGTATATAAAAGAGAACAGTTATGACGGCTGGTGGAAATTAAAGGATGAAAAACAAAAATATAAAATAGGCACGGAGTACAGTTGCACATAGGTAAAAGTAAAGAACAGTTAGCGTTATTTGCTCATCAGGTCCAGTTCCTGATCCGCCAAGCTTGTGAGGAGGGTTGTCTTACGAATGGCAATTCATATAAAAGGTGTCTGTAGGTTCTAGTGCTGAACCGGGATAAGAAGCCACGCATATAGGTCTTCTCCCCGAAGGGGGAAGCTTGCCGAGTGAAGTGGCCAAAGTCCAGAAGGAACTTGGTCTGTTGATTCTGCAGCTGCACGTGTGAAATGGGTTTGTCTCCCGTGAAAATTGCTGGTGGGTGAGATCAGGCGCAGCTCTCCAACACCTGGAGCCTCAAAACAAGCTCAGGTTTGCTCCCCCCCCTCCCTCTGAATCTTTCACAGTTGCCACAAGAGGCAGAAATTCAGCCAGTGAAAACTCTTGGCGCAGAGAGGCAGTGGATGGGAGAGGAGGTTCACCTGTTGAATTTCTGCCCATTGTGCAACTGTTTCAACCTATTAATATTTGAGATAATGGTACAGAACTATAATAGCCATTAAGGTGTAGAGCAAGACAATCCCATACACATTTTAAAAAGGTAAAGGTACCCCTGCCCGTACGGGCCAGTCTTGACAGACTCTGGGGTTGTGCGCCCATCTCACTTAAGAGGCCAGGGGCCAGCGCTGTCCGGAGACACTTCCGGGTCACGTGGCCAACGTGACATCGCTGCTCTGGCGAGCCAGAGCCGCACACGGAAACGCCATTTACCTTCCCGCTGGTAAGCGGTCCCTATTTATCTACTTGCACCCGGAGGTGCTTTCGAACTGCTAGGTTGGCAGGCGCTGGGACCGAGCAGCGGGAGCGCACCCCGCCGCAGGGATTCGAACCGCCGACCTTTCGATCGGCAAGTCCTAGGCGCTGAGGCTTTAACCCACAGCGCCACCTGCGTCCCCATACACATTTTACTCAGAAACAAATATGTGTTCAGTGGGTCTTAATCCCAAATAAGGTCACATCCACACCACACATTTAAAGTACATGGCTTCGCCCAAAGTATTCTGAGAACTGTAATATGTTAAGGGTGCTGATCATTGTAGCTCCAGGATCCTTTGAGTGAAGACCTGTGCTTTGACTGTGTGGGCAATCATCAGCCTGTGGCCCTTGAGATGTTGGATTACAACTCCCATTAGTGCTGAGGCTGATGGGAGTAGTAGTCCAAAAGCATCTGGAGGGCAAAGGCTAATCTATATGGACTGGGGCATGTGGGAAGGAACCTATGGAAGGAGGCGGAGAGTCTTTAAGGTTCTATTATGAAATCCTTGTGTCTCTCTTGTTTCTTTATTCCTTGAGCACCCCAGGTCTGCATCCCTTGTTCACTCAGCACCAGTAACGGCTGCATAGACATCCACTTGCACCCTCTGCACTTCTGGCTGCCCATCTGTCTCTCCAGCTGTGCTTCCTTGCTTGTCTTGTCAACCCCCAGCTTTATATCTTTCCTGCAGGGCTGGCTGACAGAGGAGTTCCTAGATTCCCTGAGAGCAGTGGTGGGGAGCAGCAATGTATCCACAGCCACCCCAGTTTGTGAGCAACATGGCCATGACGAGTCCATGCACAGGTACGCAGTGGGACTTCCCAGAATTCCTCTTCTGCACATTGACCTCGATTGATTGATGCATGGCCTTGGACTTCTCAGGTATAAATGATGACTCTGCACATACAGTATTCTGTGATGGAGAATGGACCATTTCTGGGGAAGGGCCGTAGAGCAGTCACAAGCATCTCTAGGCTCGGTGAGCCTGTTAGTCAGTGCAGACAACACTGCGCTATATGGACCAATCTTCTGACTCAGCTTCCTGTGTTCCTACCAGCACAATATGCTTGCATGAGATGGCTGTCCTTGGCTCCTGGGTATTGACCAGAGAGCAGAAGAACAAGAGGAGGAAAGTCATCTGGTTGTGCTCAGGCAGAGGGAGAATGCAGGGCCTCCTAGACAGGTTGGTGCTGTGCTCACAAAAGCAGCTGCACCCCCAAGAGGTGCACATCCTCTGAGAGTTTGCAAAAGGTGTCTCCTCTTGCACTTCCGCCACCTGAGGTGGGCACTTCACTCTCTCTGCCTCATGGGCAGCTCTGTTTCAGGGAACAGCCAAAAACCTTCATTTCTAATCAGGCCTTTGGCTTTTAATTATCTGTGGCCTTTTAGAGTGGGTGGGATGTTTCAATGTATCTTCTCTTCCTGGTTTTAATGCAGGTTTTTCCCCCTTGGTTGCTTTGAGTTGCCATGGCAAATAAAGCGATGAATAAATTTAATAAATCATCAACAACACCATCATAGTTCTGAGTAAATGCAGACACATAACTGGAAGGAGGGAACAGTGACATTTCCTCACAAAACCAACGAGGAGAATAGTGCTTACACATTTTACCGCGTTTCTCTCTATAAATGTTAGAAATTGATTCTCATTTCTTTAAAGGATTTTTTTTTTACTGTTTTTAGAGTTTGTTGAAATGGCTTTAAGTTCTTTCCCCCACATCTTATTGTGCTACGCAGTGCACTGACAGCCTCAGCCAGTGAAGCGTTTATACATGTGCAAAATTGATGGATAAATTATGTTGTCCCACCACTGTCTCTTTAGGTGCCGCCCGCCAGATGCGGTGGTCTGGCCCCAGAACGTGGAGCAGGTCAGCTTGCTGGCAAAGGCCTGTTACAGCCGTGGGGCTCCCATCATCCCTTTCGGGACAGGAACGGGCCTAGAAGGGGGTGTGAGTGCCGTGCAGGTAAGGAGGGGAATGGCAAGCGAAATGGGATCAGGGATTGGGGGCAGGGGAAAGGTAGGCTGGAGGAATGAATGGGGGTGCAGGGTATGGTTTTGGGGGAGGACGGAGTGCCAAGTGAGGCCACGCCTGGAACAGAGGCCACATCCACACTGTACATTTAAAGCACTCTTGTGCCACTTTAAAGTGTCATTGCGTCCCCAAAGGATCTTGGGAACTGTAGTTGTTTAAGGGTGCTGAGACCCCATTCCGCTCCCAGAACTACAATTCCCAGTGGTTTTACAATCAATCCCTCTTCCCAGGGAACTCTGGGAACTGTGGCTCCAGGAGGGGAATAGGATTCTTTTGGGGGTGTCATGACTGTTTAAAGTAGTATGATACTGCTTTAAACAGATGGTGTGGATGGGGCCGTAGCTTTTGCGTGTGGTAATCGCTCCTTTTCTCCTGCCTGTTTTTGACTATTGTTCAATAAGCCATCACACCAGTAAATAAACAAATTGGCCGCTCTCCAGAGGCAAGGAGGTGGACTTTTAAGGCTGGGGAATATGTGGGACTCCTGCTCCTCCCTGCCCCCCATGCCAGACTCCTCCTTTTTGGGTTCCCCATCTTCCCCTTTTGGTAACCCTGTGCTTGTCCCTTTCCATGGGACAGGGTGGTGTGTGCTTCAACCTGACCCAAATGGACCAGATCTCTGAGCTGAACGCAGAGGACTTCACTGTGGCTGTAGAACCAGGGGTGACCCGAAAGGCCCTGAACAGCTACCTACGGGGCAGTGGACTCTGGTTTCCTGTAGGTACGCTTGCCTTAAGTACAATTCTGGGAGGGGTGCAGTGGAGTTGCATTCTGGGAAATAAAGGAATGTGGTAGTGGACCAGCCTTGTGGCTGGCGAGCCATTGATGCTTTGATCTTACCTGCATTAGGAGGGGGGTGGCCTGGTATGCCATTACCCAATTGCTCTCCTGGCTGTGCCTTTTCCTTCTTCAGACCCTGGGGCTGATGCTTCTCTCTGTGGCATGGCGGCCACAAGTGCCTCAGGCACCAATGCTGTGCGCTATGGCACCATGCGCCAAAACGTGCTCAACCTGCAGGTGGTGCTGCCTGACGGGAGGGTCCTCCACACAGCCGGCCGGAGCCGGAGGCCCAGGTACCCAGCTAAGTCCTTCTTGCTGTCCTGAAGCTCCTTCTGCGCCTTCTCTCAGATCTTGGCTTTGGCAACATCCAGGCTGCTGCTATTTTGGGATGGGGTTCAGCCATATGCCAGCAAGTTCAGCTTGCTCAGTTAAAATGCATTTGGTTGCTTCTCTGAAAGATTAGACGTTTTGCAAGAAGGGAAGTGAGGGGGAACACACCAGAAAGTATGGGATAATGTTTACTTGATGCAATGTCATCTAACTCCCGCAGGACTAAGCTGGGTTTTAAAAGAGGATTAGACAAATCCATGGAGGAAATGGCAGTTGATGGCTGTCAGCCATGATGGCTAATATCTGCCTCCACTGTTGCTTCTGAGTCCCATTTGCTGTGAACCACAGGAGCAGAGAGTCTCTTGTGCTCAGATCCTGCTTGTGGTTTTCCCACAGGCATTTGGTTGGCCAATGTGAGAAGAGGATGCTGGACTACGTAGGTCATCGGCCTGATCCAGCACGCTCTCCCTATGTTCTTATATTCTTCAGCTGCTAGCCCAACAGAAAAGCGACCATCCTGATGGTTGTGTGACCTTATACAGCATCGAATACATTGCATGTGCTCATTGGGAGGAGGAAGCTGACTGCTTACACCAGGGGAAGAGGCTGATCAGTGCAGGGCCCAGCCTGGTCCCTTGAAACTCAGACTGCTTTTTGCTTGCAGGAAAAGCGCTGCTGGCTACCACCTAACAGGACTCTTTGTCGGCTCCGAGGGGACACTGGGCCTCATCACCCAGGCCACACTGCGCCTGCATGGCACCCCAGAGGCCACCGTGGCAGCCGTCTGTGCCTTTCCCAGTGTGCAAGCAGCTGTGGACAGCACTGTGCAAGTTCTTCAAACTGGGATCCCCATCGCCCGTATTGGTAAGCAGGACTACAGGGCACCCCAGGCGGTGGCGGACAAGGGAGAAGAACAGGGTGGGCCAAAAGGCTTCCTTCCGGAGCCTGCAAGATCAGGCCTCGTAATGGTCTCGTCAGCCTGAATCTTCTCTGTGCAGTATATATAGGACTCCTCTCTGCCACTGGCTGAGTTGGGATGGCATGGAATGTTCACAAATGGTCTAACTGCTGGGGTGGGTGGGAAGGGGTTAGACATGGAATGCAAAGGTCAGTGCAGGTGCTGTGTAAGGGAAGGAATGGGACAGCTGGGTGGAAGAACCAGGACATAAGAGCAGGAAGAATGGGGAGTGAGGGCAGTTAGAGGGGAATTGGGAAGTAGAGGGGCTAATGGCTGGCATATGTGTGTGTTTGTGCAGGGGGTGGAAGTGAGATAAAGGAGCCGCATGCCATCTAGGAGCAAAAAGGCCTGAAGGCCAGAAGTAAAAGATTTGATGTCCATTTAATTTATTGATTGCATTTATACCCCATCCTTTTCTACAAGCATCTCAAGGTGGTTCTCCCCCTCATTTAATCCCCACAAGAGGCCTGTGAGTTAGGTTAGGCTGAGAGGAAGTGACCTCATGGCTGAGCAGGGATTTGAACTGTGGTCTCTCTCAGGTCCTAGTCTGACAGTCTAACCATTACACCACCGCTGACTATCAAAATAAACAGTCAAGTCTGTGACCACAAGTGTTACCTTAAAAATTGGATCTCTTGTCGTGTTTTCTCCCACAAGGCGAGCCTTGCCTTTGAAACAAATAAATACATTCCATAGACAAATTTATTCAAGTAAGTTTGCGTTCACCTCCTTGCATTGTCCAATATGCACACACACTTTTTCCTTCCTTCGCCTCAAAACTGCTCTGGTGTGGAGGTGGTTTTTTGATGCTGCAGGAAGGCTGCTCCCATTGATTCGTACACTAAGTATCCCACGTGAGTCTACTCTGAAGTAAGCTCCATGGTGTTCCAAGAGGCTTCCTCCCAGGTGTGTTCTAACTGTGCAGTCCTAACCATGTCAGCTCAGAAGTGAATCCTATTGGTTTCAATGGGGTGTAAGCTGGATGAGGATTGCAGCTGAAGTGGCCTTGCTTGCTCTGAGTTTTCCCTTCTGCTCCTGTGATGTCCCCCTATGGCGAGTGCCCCTCTTCTCTTTGCCACCAGAGTTCCTGGATGATGTCATGGTGGCTGCCTGCAACCGCCACAGTGGCCTGAGCTACGCAGAGCTGCCCACCCTCTTCCTGGAGTTCCACGGCACTGAAAACAGCGTGGAGGAGCAGGTCCAAGCAACAGGTAGGTTCTGCAGAAGCCGGGCCAAGCCTGGCAACCAGACAAGCCTGGGAATAAGGCAGTGTTCTGCCCGGACACTGAGGTCCAGTGCCGAGGGCCTTCTGGCAGTTCCCCTGCTGCGAGAAGCCAAGTTACAGGGAACCAGGCAGAGGGCTTTTTCGGTAGTGGCACCTGCCCTGTGGAACGCCCTCCCACCAGATGTCAAAGAGAACAACAGCTACCAGACTTTTAGATGACATCTGAAGGCAGCCCTGTTTAGGGAAGCTTTTAATGTTTAATAGGTTATTGTATTTTAATATTCTGTTGGAAGCCGCCCAGAGTGGTGGGGGAAACCCAGCCAGATGGACGGGGTATAAATAATAAATTATTATTATTATGAGTAGGGATATGTTTGGCACAGCAGCCTGGCACCATGCTTTGGTGGTGGTAGTGCATAGTTAAACTGTGGAGCTCTCTCCCACTGAAGGCAGTGATTGCCACCAACTTGGATGGCTTTAAAAAAGGATGGATTCACGGAGGAGGAGAAGGCGATCAACGGCTACTAGCTTTGATGGCTATGCTCTGCCTCCACAGCTGGTGGTAGCAATGCTTCTGAGCACCAGTTGCTGGAAACCACAGGAGGGGAGAGGGCTCTTGGGCTCTGCTCCTGCTCATGGGTTTCCCCACAGGTATCTGGTTGGCGGTTGTGAGAACAAGATGCTGGACTAGATAGGCTATTGGCCTGATGCAGAAGGCTCTTCTTATGGTTGGCAGCAGAGAAGAAGAAGAGGAGTTTGGATTTGATATCCCACTTTATCACTACCCGAAGGAGTCTCAAAGTGGCTAACATTCTCCTTTCCCTTCCTCCCCCACAACACACACTCTGTGAGGTGAGTGAGGCTGAGAGACTTCAAAGAAGTGTGACTGGCCCAAGGTCACCCAGCAGCTGCATGTGGAGGAGCGGAGACGCGAACGCGGTTCACCAGATTACGAGTCTACCGCTCTTAACCATTACACCACGCTGGCTCACCAGAGGTGGTAGTGGTGGGGCTCTGACGCAAGGCTATCTTCGCAGGGGAGATTGTGCAGTCGAATGGGGGCTCGGACTTTGTGTGGTCACGGGAGCAGGAGGCTCGCAGTCAGCTGTGGGCCGCACGCCACAATGCCTGGTATGCTGCGCTGGCCCTTCGCCCAGGCCGGAAGGTGAGTCAGGAGGAGAGAGGAGCAAACGGTGGGTGGCTTAGCACTTTTAAAAGAAAGAAAGAAAGAAAGAAATCTAATCTGCCTTGCAATTTGGCTCCTTTGCTTGAGTTACCAAGAACACTCTCCATTATGCTTCATTTCACCTCTTGCTTACCCTGTTCCGAATGCCACCTCCGTTCACGAGGATCACAAGGTTGAGTTATAAGCAGGTTCCTGCGTTTGGCTGACTGGCTACCTTCTTTTCAAGGTTGCTTCTGAGAATGAGTTGTTGATGAAAGAACTCTGCTGCATGTCTAGTGAAACTAGTGTTTGGTGCAATGTGACTGGGCTGCTGTGGAGCCACACAAGGGTAGTAGACTGGAGGGTTGCAGAGACTGAATAATGTGGGGTGGTATTGATGGGCTGAAGGCTAGGCAAGGGAATTTTGAGGCCTAGTGGGTCTCAAAAAGATGTCACAAGGCTAGGAAGGGGAGAAAGTTACGCCTCCTCAAAAGCATCTCACTTGCCCCACCCTCCTCCCATCTGCAGGGATACTCAACTGACGTCTGTGTTCCAATCTCCCGCCTCCCTGCAATCTTGCTGGAAACAAAGAAAGACCTCCTGGAGTCCAAGCTCACAGGTGGGCAGACTATTGTTTGAGGAGCATTCCAGAAATGTGGGGCCACCACTGAAAAGGCCTGATTTTGTACTGCCACTTCTGAACCTCTAGTGAAAGGAAGCCTTGGATGATGATGAGCGTGTGGGGAGAGGTGGTCCTTGAGCTACTGGGGTACTGAGCTGTTTTAGTCCAGTTGAAGGGCACCAGATTGAGGGAGGCTGGCCTCATCTTCATCCTGCATCATGGCAAACAATGATCTCTTTACCGCTGCTGGTTTTTCAGGCCCTATTGTCGGCCATGTTGGTGATGGGAATTTCCACTGCCTCTTGATTTTTGATCCGGAAGATCCCGAAGAAAGCAGGAGAGTGGCAGAGTTTACCAAACGGCTGGTCAGGTAAGGATCTGACTGGTGATCAAGGGTCTGGAAACCAAGCCTTATGTGGAATGGTTGAGGGTTGTTCCAGAGAGAGGGGATATGAGAGCCATCTTCAAACATCTAGAAGGCTATCACATGGAAGATGGAGCAAACTTGTTTGCTACTACTTCAGAGGGGAGGGCCTGAACCAGCGGATTCTAATGACAAGAAAGGAGATTCTGACAAAACATTTGATAAAAACTTTCTGGCGGTAAGAGCTGTTTGACAAGGTAATGGACTACCTTGGAAGGTAATCCACCACTCTCCTTCACTAGAGGTTTTTAAGCAGAGTTTGGATGGGCGTCTGTCAGAGATTCTGGAGCTGTCATTCCTTTAAACGAATGACACTTGGGGTCCTTCCAGCTCATGCTCTATGATTCTATATTTTGTGGTATGCAGGAATCACTGCTGCTTAAGAGCCTCCAATGAATGCGATGATGGCGATAATAGAAGAGTCTTTCCACTTCCTAAGTTAACCTTTCAATATGTGGGGGGCTGTGTAAGCCAAGGGGTGAGGCGAAACTCACAGCCCCTTTGTATCCTTGCTGCCCCTTGTTTTTAACAAGAGGACCAGAGGCAAATGCTGGGAACTAGGTACCAGCACAGATGTTCTTATGTTTTGATCCAATGTTTGTGCTTTTATTATTTTCCTCCAGGCGTGCATTGGCGATGGACGGCACCTGCACAGGGGAACATGGCATAGGCCTGGGCAAACGCCAGTTTTTGCGTGAGGAAGTAGACGAGGTGGCGCTGTCCACCATGCAGCAGATCAAGGCGGCGCTGGACCCTAAAAACCTCATGAACCCTGGAAAGGTGCTGTGAAAGCCTGAGATTGTCTTCGCAGATGTAATAACAGTGCTTTGTAGTGGATTTACATGGAACCGTCCACACACATCAGTCCACTTTATGAATTGTTCTGTGATGGTTCCCCAGTGTTAATTGCATCACTGCCATCTGGAGGGGCACAGTATTGAAAGTGGGATTGTGTATATACTTTACGCTACCATCATGAGCACAAACCGTTACGGACACATGATAAGGACGCTTGGAGTGTCCTCCCACGAGGCCCAGCATTTTTCCCCATACAGAGCGCAAGATCCATCTTTGACTGGAAGCATCTGTTGCGGAGGCTGTACCACATACACCCTTCCAAAGGGGGCTTGCCTACCACCTCTGGCTCATTTGCACTGCAATCTTAAAAATTAAACCAGTTCAGTTCAACCTGCAGAGCTTTCCATTCTCTCAAGAGATGCAGGGTACTGTAGTTATCCAAAGGGCAATCAGTACAACGGAGAACTCTCTGCTTCACCCAGTGTGCCACTGCCAAGGTTCCTTGATGGAAGCTTTGATTTTGAAGATGCTTTAAAAGTGGTGACCTTTTGTTAGGTAGGCATGACCTTGGCTGGAGGGGCAAGCTCATGTGACTCCACAGCCACCTCTGTCTGAATATGTATTACGTACCTGTTTTGCCAAGCAGAGCTGAAATGAGCCATAAATGTGCATTTGTGGAGCAGATGGAGCTGCAGGTGTTACAAAAGCACATGGGTAGAAGCTGGGATGGGATGTGGGCACTGAAGAAATGCTTTTCCAGTGTAGAAAATCCTAAAGTTTTGTCCTTTGCCAAAGACCAGGCTTGATGAATCTGCTTTGGGTTTTTTTTACTAGAGCCCCAAGATCTACCATCCAGAGCCAGATGCAAAGGCACCCAGTTAAAATGAAAGAACAGTGTGGCTTCTGATCACATAAAATCATTTTCAGTACCAGTACTTGTTCTGTCTTTTCCACACCAAGGCCCACTGCTGATCAGCTTTCTGTGTTTCAGCAGCCTAATCTAGATGGGGGGAAAGTCATTTTGTTATGACATTTCTGAGAGTCAGAAACCCTTGCTGATGTACTTCAAATCAAAGAGGTATCTACCTCTTACTCATCCTTCATTCTATAGTTCCAGGAAGCAAAGTTGCAGTTGCATGCTGCCTTCTCAATCCATTTTCCTATCTACACAGGTTGACAGCTGTATGCGTGTCTCTTTTGACTCCTCTCCTCTGCAAATCCTCTGGCATCTGCTTTTTCATTTCTTACTTTCCAATTCACTGGCAGAACCCATGATCAAGGACATGGGTCAGCAAACTAAGGCCCGGGGGCTGGATCTGGCCCAACTCCCTTCTGGATCCGGCCCGTGGACAGTCCGGGAATCGCCGTGTGGATCAGTGTGGATCCAGTTCTGATCGTTCAGGCTGTGCCATTCCACACCGCGGTGGCGCCTCCTCCCTCCCTCCCTCCTCCTGCCTTGTCCCCACCCTGTGGAGGAAGGGGGCTGGGCTTTGATTGGTGCCAGCAGCAGCTCTAGTGGCCGCCATTTAAAGCAGCCCCTCTCTGGAGCCCTTTCGCGCGCCACTCATCATCCCGCTGCTGCCGCTGTCCGGCCCCTCACAAGATCTGAGGGACAGTGGACTGAAATTTTTTGCTGCCCCTTGATCAAGGACTTCAAGCTGCCCTCATTACCACCACTATTTAACCAAGATGAAGCAACAGTAAATTGCCTTCAGCACAGGTCGGGAAAGTGTGTGTAGGCTTGCCAGTTGCATTAAACAGCTTTTTCCAGCCTATGGACCACCAGCCGTTGGGACTCCCACCTCCCATCAGCTCCTGCCAGCTTGACAAATGCTCAGGGCTGATGGGAGTTGGAATCTGGCAGCAACAGCAGGAGGGCACTGGTTGGGGAATGCTGGCACAGGGGTATTTTACACTACAGGAGAAGCAGTGAGGGTGCGGGATCTGAACCTCACACACGTGACAGATTTCATCTGCATGAGCCAACCCTGGAAATGGGAATTGGGCCTCCCAGCACCAAGGTCAGATTTTGCCTTTCCTGCAAGTGTCTCACAAAATGAAAAACATCCCCAATTAATAAGCTGGAAGAGAGGATGCCCAGCCAGAGAGCATCAAGAGATTGGATTGGAGGGTAGCTTTTCCTCCACCTTCTCTGGAGCTATGCAAAACCTGTGTGCTCTTAAGAGAAGACAAAAACCATCCCTTGTACCATCCCTTGGCCTAATAGAACTCTTGTCACTCTGCATTTTATACCATTCATTTCAGTGTTTCCAAACTGTAATACAAATACAGATGCCTTGGCAGAAAGGTGGCATACAAAGGCAGTCAAATTAATGGCAGTGATTCATCAGTACCGGGGAAAGTGGAGGGGTGCGTCCAACACATCACTTTTGAAATTGAGGCTAGTGCTGTTGTCTTTCTGGTCCTCCACTGTTTTATAGAGGGGGGGAGTATTGCTCCTGCTCTTAAGGTGCAGCTCCTTTCAGTCCATGGGCCAAGAATGGGTGAACTTGCAGCTCTACCTGTGCTGTGTTGCTGGACTGCAGTTCCCATCATCCCTGACCACTGGTCAGGCAAGCTAGGGTTGCTGGGAGCTGCAGTCCAACAACTGCTAAAGGGCCACAGGTTCCCTATTCCTGCTATCCAGAGAACCCAGCAGTAGATGGCACCAGAGCCAACGAATTCTGGTTTTGTCCCCATCCTCCTACCTGTTGAGCTCTACAAGGGACAACACTGAGACAAGCAAGAGGGGGCCTCGGATTGCCTGTTACCTGCAATTCATTTTTACCTGAAGGAAACAAGATGCAGCCATTCCTAAGAAAAAGGTCCTTAACATTCAGCCTTTTTACTTGAGACGTGATACCACAGCCCCAAACAAAGATGTGCGTCTGTTGCAATTCTGTGCAGAAAACCTCAAGATTGTGGTTGCAGCTGCACAGCTCAGCTTCCTGAGGTCCTCAGCTCTAGCTTAAAAGGAAACACAATGCGAGTGCAAATGCCAGTGTGAAGATCTGCAGGTAACACCTAGTGAATCGTCAAAAGCCAGAGGGATTCATTGCCCCGCACACCCTTTTACCACCCCCAGCAGTATACACATCACGTGGGAGAATTCTTAACCAGTGTAAATATATGCAGGCTGTGGCAGCCAGGCTTTCCTAAAAATGAGAGAGGAGTCCCAGTTAGGGGAATTGCAGGCCTGAGGCATTCAGC
Organism: Podarcis cretensis; assembly: GCF_951804945.1. Lineage (NCBI taxonomy): Eukaryota > Metazoa > Chordata > Lepidosauria > Squamata > Lacertidae > Podarcis > Podarcis cretensis. The sequence continues at coordinate 38,351,465 of NC_137177.1, forward strand.
CACTCCACCAATTGGCTACTGAAGCAGCACCAGTGGACATTACAAGACTGCAACCAAAGAACTGGCTTAAAAAAAACCCTAGCCCCTCCTGCACAGCTTCTTGGCCCTTGTTGCCTTCTCCAGCTTGCCAGCCCACTATGCGGCAGTGACAGGTTTCTTATGCCCTTGGGCTCTTTTCCACCAACAATGAACAGCTCCTCCTGTCCGTGGGCCCTCTGCAAAATCTCTGATTTGCAGGTAATGGTCAAAAATCTTTGCTCTGATTTTTCTAGCAGCCTTGCCCCTTGACAGGCTCCCCTGGCACTTTCTACCACTTCCATTCCCTGGCCTGCTGCTCCTCCAGCTCCTAAGCATTCTGACATTTTTTTCAGAGCCTTCTCTGTACATATTCCCAGTTCCCTTCTATTCTGTCTCCTCTTCCTTCATCCACAAATTTCTTCTGTGCCTCATTTACCCCTGTGCCCTTCTTTTGCTTTTCATGCTCCGAGCATCTTTTTTTTTAGTTTCTCTTAAGTCAGGGCAACCTCTTTCCAGCCCTCAGCCACCCCGGGTGAAGTTTTAATCCCAGCCAAACTTTACAACTTTTTCATCCCTCATGGAACTTGGACGGCAAACTGCCTTGCTCTCTGGACTTCACAGTCCATACCATCAGAGCAATTTAGCCAATCAGTGACAGAAACTTCCATGTCACACATTTACATGTTGTTGTTGTTGTTTAGTCGTTTAGTCGTTTCCGACTCTTCGTGACCCCATGGACCAGAGCACGCCAGGCACTCCTGTCTTCCACTGCCGCAGTTTGGTCAGACTCATGTTTGTAGCTTTGAGGACACTGTCCAACCATCTCGTCCTCTGTCGCCCCCTTCTCCTTGTGCCCTCAATCTTTCCCAATATCAGGGTCTTTTCTAGGGAGTCTTCTCTTCTCATGAGGTGGCCAAAGTATTGGAGCCTCAGCTTCACGATCTGTCCTTCCAGTGAGCACTCAGGGCTAATTTCCTTAAGAATGGATGTGTTTGATCTTCTTGCAGTCCATGGGACATTTACATACTGCAGTACAACTCACACTGACCCCATTTTACAGGTAATGCTAGGCCAACCGATGGTTTAGCAGCAACAAGCAATGAAACAATGGCTTAGCCCCACGTCGCACAGCAGCAATAGCAGAAGAATACAGCAGCCACAATCTTTGTTCCGGGATCCCACATGTTGGCTTGTTCACACTAAACCATGGTTTGGACCACTCGTTTCCATGAAGCCCCTTCCGATATTCTCACTCCAAGCAATCACTTTGCCATTTGGGGATTTCTTACCTTGTAGTAGCATTTCTGGCTGAAACAAGTGACCAAAAAGAGCTGCAGGCTGAAAAGAATTGATAAAAGTGCACACCTACCATATCCCAAGCCCTTACACAACTAAGAATACAACTGAAATAAAATAACAGTGACTATTTTATTGAACATTATTTAATACCATATCAAAACACCTTGACTAATAGGGGAAGCTTCCCTTCCCAAGCTTTGAATATTTTTTTTATTTTTTTATTTTTTTACTATATAAATACAGATACCTTTTCCTGCTTGGATGGAGGTCACCGGGGCAGGGGCTTTTTTTCCCATGGCTGAGGCGGTCTCCGCTTCGTGCTCAAATGTGGATCAGGGAGGAGTGTCTGTGTGTGTGTGTGTGTCTGTGTGCGCGCATTTGTGTGTGTGTGTGTTTTAATAAAAATCGGTTGTTTTTTTGTTTTCCACACAGGGCTGAGAAAGGTTCAGGCATCTTAGCAGGACACTTGTGAGTGGCAAACAGCCCTTCAGAATATGCCCCTGAAGGTGCCCCAGAGTCAGGAGTTCAAACCAAGACTTACTGAGAGGAGGGAAGGGAGGGAGGAAGGGGAAACCAGGGGACTTTTGGCAATGAAGGTGGGGGGTGTCCCTAGGTGAGGCAGGAGGGAGAAGAGAAGGGTCTCGGGAAATTTGGCTCCTCAACTGCCGGAGCGGCTCGAGCCAGGAGGCCAAGAGGAAGCAGTCTTGTAAACATCACCAGGAACACACATCAGTTGACACGAAATGGCTGTTTTGTAAACACTTGAAAGACAAACCTACGACGCCTTCAAAAACATGACAGAAAATGCCCTTTCCTCCGCAGGATGAGGGTAGGGGGCAGGCGTGGTGGGACGGGGGGGTCTTTTGTTTCCTCTTCCTTTTCCAAGGGGTGGAGGTGAAAAGGAGAAGGGGGGGGCTGGGAAATCACCTTTTCAGTGCAAAAGTGTGACCCGCGTATGGCAGGAAGGGCCGAGTCCTTGTCAAATGGTGGGTGGCTCTCTCATGCTCCGTTTGGCTAGCAACCAGGTCTGGCCCAAACATCATGGCGCCGCTGGGCGACGGCCGCCGGTTCTGGCACCGGGCACTCCTCTCGACCCAGGCTGACGGCTGCCAAGGTGTAGCCCTGCAAGGGCAGCAGCTTCTCTTGGGGTGGGTTCTTGTTTGCCCTTTTAAGTTGAGAAGTTAACACAAGCCCCTCGTCCCCACTGTCGTCCCAGTGGGGTCCAGAGCCTGCTCAGAGGAGGTTGGGTGGGGGAGGGGAGATGGATGGCGGGACGACCTGTTGAGAGAAATGACAGGATCAATGATTGCCATGTGCACAGAGAAGTGAGCCCAAGTCGAGGAAAGCAAGTTCTTGACAACACCAACACAGAGGAAAAACACATTTAACTCCCACAAAATAAGGGGAGTTTAAACTTAACACAAAACCAGAGTATTCTTCCATGTGAGATAAGAAATCCATTATGGGTATTCTTACAGATGCACCCCATGTTCTGAAATGGGTAAAATACCCTTTCAGTGAAAGAAAGAAAAAAGGAAACTTCCATACAGGAGCTTAATATCACAAATAGGTTGTTAGTCAAAAATTATTATTTTTTTGCTTTATGGCATTTTCCCTGGAAATGGAAAATCTGGATTGAATTGAGGTTGCAGGGGATATAGGAGAAGCATCATGTAGATGCTATAAAAATATGCATGCAGAAGATGTGTTTTTAAACACAAAAGTAGTCTAGGAGAATTTGAGGGGACTGATTCTGTGTGGCAAGGCTTTTTGTAAAATGTGGTTTGTCAACCCACCAATGAGTGTCACCTTAACTGGTAGACACTACATCAACAGGATACCCTGAGAACATCAAGGGCCCCTCCTCATTGCAAAGAAACACAACACATACTTGCTTGGGCTTTTTTCCCAAATTAATGAAACTCTGGCTTATTACAGAAGACCCAATGCTACTTTTAGAAATAATTCTTAAAAGTATACAGTCGACTACAGGTGTCTTGCTTTTTGTTGACTGCACCATAGGCTGACTTAACTAGTAAATAACTTGCTGATGACATCCCTGAAAGGCTCAGTAGTTTGCAGAACTGTGTTCCATGTTTAAGTAGAGAAATTGACAGAGATTAACACATACAAGCAACTAAAAATCGGGGCATTTATGAGGGTTTGCAGCTTGTGCAGACAAGTCATATTCATCCACTGCAAAACTATTTCTGAATATCCTGGTTTTTACTCATCAATCAGATTTATCTTGTTGTTGGGCTGATACCTCTTTTAAGTTCTGTCAGCTTAATATGTTTTGGTTGTTTTAAAATTTCATCTATTGGGTAAAGAATGACTCAGGGGTTAGTTCTTATCTTTAAAATATAGTTTTGGATAAACTGATAGCGTTTGTTGATTGGTTGCACTCTGCTTGTTTTTTTGTAAACACTGCATGCTAAAACTTGGTAATAAATAGAAGTGTGGGTGGTGTTTTAAGGCCTCCAGATGTTTCAAGAGAAGCTTTCTAAGCAAAGCCTCACCTTGGGAGAGGTCAGCAAGCGTTGCCAGGGTCAATCCGAAGGGTGTTCTGGGCAGGATCTGTTCACTTCAAACCAGGAATCTATACAACTGAAGAAGAAAAGGTGGTTATTATACTCCACAACAGGGGAATCCTTGAGGCCAAGTACCTGCCCTAACTCCACAAGGGGGGGGGGCGTGGATGAGGAGCAGCATGGCCACATGTGCCCAGCAGAAGGGGCTTGAGGAGGAAGAAGCATCCAAGGAATTCTGCGGCCCATATGAAGGTGCCAGGGGGCAGGTTTGGCCATTTGCGGGAGCCCTGCTGTCCCACAATGGAACTGTATGGGGAGAGATTGCTGAACCCAGGTCTTCTTCATACTCTACCTCTTATGGTAAATGCACAGGCAGGGCAGCCGGGCTATCGTGTCCCCCTGCAGGAGTTCCTCCAGGCAGATGACACACTCGCCTGCATCCTTTGTTAGGACATCATCTGCAGGGGGGAATGAAGGTCAGAGAAGGCGGATGAGCAATGAGGACCAGGCAGAAATGGGTTTCTATCCTCCTGTGCCACCTTGACAACCAGCTTCAAGAAGGAGATTGTAAGGGCTCATAACAGACAGAATTTCTCACTCCTGGATTTGTCTATGGGCTAATGCTACAAAGTCCCTCTTCTCATGCAACCTTGGTCTTGCAGAGAGCATGCCTTCCCCTACACTGCAGTTCCACAGGTACTCATCTTGAGCCCAACAGTGGCCATATTGTAAACAGTCACTTACTCGTTCATTTGTGCAGATAAGAATCGTCTCCAAGCCACCAAGCAGGAGAGATCCCCTCTCTCTTTTAGGGCACCAAATGATTACCACCAGCACATCTAGATAGGTGAGCTGGGGACACAGGCTGGCTTCTTTGTACAGATCTTGAATGTGAGAGCCAACTAATTTGTTCCTGACCGCTCTCGGAGGGAGGACCTTACGAAAAGGCAATGGGATATCTGTCTAGAGACTTGGGACCTAGTCCTCATAGAGATGGTAAGCCTGTGTCTAGGTTCAGAGTACAGGTAGAGCTCATGTGGTGGACCATAAACACTTCCTTGAGAAAAGGCATTCCTACCCACAGAGAGTTAGCATGTCAGGGTGGCTTGCTTCTGTTCTAGTTTTTATTACTACGTTGCTAGTCTCACTGACCAATCTTGCTCACGCTACAAGAAGCATCCTGCTGAAAGGGAAAGCAAAGCAAAACAGAACTCAGAGGGACCAAAGACGGTGGTGTGTCTCTCCAGACACATCTCTGGAAATTGCTGAGGTTAACAGAAGGTTTGTTTATGATCATGAAATGAGAAAAGGGAATAACCCAACTGCTACCTACAAAACAAACAATGATTGTGCTGTATGCTTTAGGAATAAGACATCCAGGCCAAAGGAAGTCACAGGCAAGTGCTAAGAGAAAAGCCCAAGTAATATTTTCACACTGATTATTATTTCAGCTTATTAGTCACTTTACCCATGTCTTAAAACATCTTGGAAATAGTAGTAAACAAAATAATTAAAAGCAAAACAAGATTATTGTACTATGAAAAACAATCCCTCTGTCCAACCAACCACACAGAGCACCCCCAAGGGGAGGAGACACCCATCAACTGCTGTCAAATGAAAAAAAAATAGCACTCAAATGCCTGGGAAATGTCTTTGCCTAGTGCTAAAAAGATACCAGTGTTGATGGCAGGAAAGTTTTCCAGGGAGAACGTTCCATATACCCTGGTGGTGGGCGCTACTAAAAAGGCCCATTCCCTCCTCATCACACTCTGGACAGCTTATTATATAGAGAAGTTGCACTGTCTTGAAAATCTGATTAAATGCAATTCAGATATCATGACAAACCATTGTTATGGAAGACTAAGCACGGTTTAGTGTGATGTCTGAATTGGATATCACACTCCTACTGCAATCAGAACATAACATTACAAAGGAGTGTTTATTTTGCAGAACTCATTTTGATTATTCACTCCTCTTTTCAGGAACACTCACTCTGGGAGGCTGCTGTTACTGTGCTCTCCAACCAGATAAGCTGACAAAAACTAAGAGGATCCAGAGCAAAAGCGGTAAAAATCACTGTCTGAAACATTAAGCGGTAACATTTTTCTCTCTTCTTATATGCAGAGTCTGCATGCTAAAATAGAAATTGCCACCTGCGCTTGCCATGCTAAAAGCACCTTTTGTGCCACTGCACTAGTTAAGTGTGCATAAATCTAATCATGTAATTCTTTAGCTCCTTGGAAGCCGGTGAAGATCATTACTTGGTTGACAGCCCTAACAAATAGTGCAATATTCTTCTCCTCTGGAAGCCTCTGAACTAAACGCAGGCCAAAGAGGCTGCTAGGTTGACACTGAGAGGCATCAAAGGAAACCAGCATCCCACTGTCTGATGCCTGGAGGCAGTTCTGTGAAAGTCCTCCTTTGCTTCACAGCTCCAAAAATAGGCAACAAAGGTGAGGACAAGGGGGGGGGGCACTGGATGAGTTGCTAAGCACTGCAGTTCTGCTGTTTCCACAAATCCCCTGCCACTTTTCCCACCCTCACCCCGCTGCCTGACCTGACACAACCCTGCGTAAGAGCAGTCTGAATGCATGGTAAGGGCTTATTGGGGTAGTGGGGTGGGGTGCTGAAGAACAGGGATCCTCATGGTGGCGAGGGCAGCAGAGAAGGCAGCTTGGATTTAATCTTCCAGCACCACTGCATAAGGTGCACCATCTCTGGCTATGCTCAATTTGGCAGGCTGAGAAATTTCTGCGTGGGGAGGGAGTGATGGAGCTGCCTTCCCTATCGCAGGCTGCTGTCAGGCAGGCTGGGGAAGGCCCAGCTGTGATGCAGAGCGACCAGCTCCTCCTCCTGACCTGATTTCTAGCTTGCAGCCTCAGGAGCTGCCTGGCGCCGTCTCTGCCAGCACAGCCTGGGTGGATCCTGTGTAGCGTCAGGGACACTGGGGGACTAATGCAGCCTGGCACCGACAGCTTGGAGCAGGTGCCGGTCAAGCCATTGCCCCCCCCCAGTTGCTGGGCAGGCCAGCTCATCACTCCTGGGGGGCGGGAGAGAGCAGCCAGCCCCCTTGCCATGCTGAGAGCCAGCTGAGCTGCAAAGCAGTGACTGCAGCAGCCCTGAGCAAAGCCTGCACTGCTCTCTGTGTGAGAAGCAGAAAGCAAGTGAGTGCCCTGAGCGAGGGAAGCGGGTCACTGGCTCTGCAAAGGAGGCTGAATAAATCACCTGGGGTTCTTGGTCTATACCAACCATGCATGCATGCACACTCACCAACCCACCCAAGCGCTAGACTACTGCCTTTGCTCCAGCAGCAAAAGGAGGGCAGTGCATGCCCACCCCCCACAATGAGCTCACAATCAACACTATCTAAGAACAGGATTTGATACCCAGTACATAAAAGCCTTCTATTGTAGAGTTTCTAGTCCTTATGGCTGCAGAGGTAATTCAGAAGAATTTAAGCAGGTGTGGGGGAAATCCCAGAAACTCAGTTTGCATCTTTTGAGAGTGCATTGCATAAAAAATGGCTTAGTACTTATTTTTCCAGGCAGCAGTTTTTAATACTTCTCTCTGTATTTTTTAGCACATAAGCCGACACAGTTCTGAGGAGCACAGGTGACGTCACCAAAAGCCCAGGCTGGAAGAACACGACATGGTGTATCAACGCTCGCTGCTGGACAGCTGACCACAGGTCTGGGGAATCTGGTGCCTCCAGCTGCTGCTTGCCTACAACTCTGACCTTGCCTGACCATTGGACCATGCTGGCTCGGGTTGGTGGGAGCTGGAGTCCCAACCAAGTCTGGTTGTTCACCCTTGGGCTTGCATGAAAGATGCTGAGAAAGGTGAGCTGGTTAAGAACACAAGGTGGCAACAGGCAAGTCAGATGGGGCTCAAAAGCCCCCACTTACCATTGTAGGAGAGGCGGGGCTTGCTCAGACACATGATAAAGTGCATTTCCATTTCGTCGGAAGCCACGGATTTGGAACAAATGGGGCACTTGAAACCTACAAAGGAGCAAAAGAGAAGGACATGTGGATTAGAGAGGGATGCTGACTCTGACACCATCTTAGGAACACAGGAAGCCGCCTCCTGCCAAGTCAGACCTGACATGAAGTTAAAATCTCACTGAGGTCACATGTACTAAATGTCAGGCAACCCTGTAAGGGAAGGTGCAGCTGAAAGAGTGCCAGATTTGATTTCCATAACCAAACCAAACCCTTTCTCAGCCCTATCTGGACACGTCAAGAGTGACCCTGGGACCTTCTGCATACGAGCAACTGCTCTGTAATCATTTTCTTTGTGGATGACTTTGTAACTGTATTCCGAACATGCTCAAAAACGTCTCATGGGCCAGGCCCTCTCCAGCCTGGCATCTTTCTACCACAGAGGGAAAGAACGTGCACCTCCCAAGAAATGCCTCTGCGCTGCCCTTCGGCCGTGTGAGACAGACAGCTGCAGTCAGAGAGGGCACAGGAAGGAAGGACAGGACACGGAAGGAGAGAACTCTGGAATATGCCACAAGGCTTTCCTGAAAAACAAGAAGCAAGCAAGCGCAATCTTTTCATGCTCACGTATGAGCAAAGGCAGCACCTGATCCTGGATGCCCCCTATGAATGTTTCCAGAGAATTAGCCTAAGCTAAGGGGTTGCAGCAAAACTAGAGTCTTGAAGCATTTTAAAGACAAACAAGTTTATTGCAGCATTGTATTTAAGGGATGACAAGATGCTCTGTTGTTTTCTCCCTGAAGAACCAGGACATATGGCTGGCCTTTGCCCATGAAAGAAGTTTAGTGCTCTTAGGAGGAATATTAGCAAGGCAGGTAGAAAATAAAGTCACATTACGAGTCTTACAAATATCTCTATTTCTTACCATGAACATATATACCATAAATCTATATCAGGCCTACACAATTGGTGACGCACCAAGCAATTCCCAGCTTATCAGGGGACCTACAAATCTCCAGTGTTTGCTGTTTTCCTGGACTAGGATCACAGGATAGTTGCCAAATACCTGGTGGGCCACAATACATGACTGATAGGTTGTGTCTGTCTTTATGGGTTGTGCAAACTGTGGAGGCGTATTTTTCCCTTTAAGTTTCCCTTAATAAAAATATTTTTGAAAACTCAAATTCATTTCACATAAACCTACAAAAGCGACATGAACTAGAAACACACAATCCCATTGACAATTATGTCCCTAGACATCCTCAAAGCCTTTGATTGCTTGGAGTGGAAATACATATTAGCAGTACTAACTAACATGAAATTTGGCCCCAACTTCCTACAAATCCTCAAACAAATATACTCCCAAGCCTCAGCAAAATGCAGAACTAACAATATGGATTCTAATACTATAGCTATCCAAAGAGGCACGAAACAAGGATGCCCACTGTCTCCCTTCTTATTTATCCTGGCTCTGGAACCCTTAGCAATCCGCATCCGAGCAGCCACAGACATCAAGGGAGTGGAAATAAAAGGCAGAACCTATAAATTAGGGCTCTTTGCAGATGACCTAATGGTCACAACACCAGACCCCATAAGCACAGCAACCTCCCTAATCAGAGAACTCAACACATTTGCAATGGTGTCGGGCCTACAGGTAAATTTTACAAAGTCAGAAGCTATGTGCTTCAACACCCCTCCTCACACCCAAAAAGAACTCACGAAGGTCACCAAAATAAAACTTTGCCACACCAAGTTCAGATACCTAGGGGTACAAATAACCAGAAACCTCAATAAATTGTACCTCCACAACTACAAGCCCCTGTGGCGACAAATTAACAAAGACCTAAAGAGATGGAATAACATGAATTTCACTCTCTCAGACAAAATAGCCATGATCAAAATGATCACACTCCCAAAACTAACCTACCTATTCCAAACCCTCCCAATCTGGATCCCCTCAACCCAACTTCGCAGTTGGCAGAGAAAACTACACTCTTTCATCTTCTCACATAAAAAACCAAGAATAAGCCCCAAATACCTGCACCTCCCCACCTCAGAAGGAGGATGGGGAATCCCCAACATAGAAGCATATTACAATGCCAACCAAATACGCCATATAATCCCATATATACTAGAAGATGAGACAAAACAATGGGTACACCTAGAGAGGGACACAATTGAAAACACCTGCACCACAACATACCCACTCCTCCCAAACAAACTAAAGAAAATTCCCACAACACTTAACAGGTACACACAGACCATGCTCAAAGCATGGAAAACACAAATAGGCAAACTATCCCCAACCCCATCCCCACTAATCCCCCTGGCGTACCACCCATTATTCTACCATGCAGCACAAAACCTCCAGACAAAAACCTGGCGAACCAAAGGCTTATATCGCCTAATAGACTTTTATAAAAATAACAAACCCTTGTCAACACAAGAAATACAAGACAAACTAGAAGACACCCAAATGACCTGGTTAACACAACACCAACTACATGCCTTCTTAAACAACCCAACAGTAAAATCAGCAGCAACTAGGCCCCTGACAACCTTCGAAAACCTCCTCCTAACAACAAAGGGAAACGGTAAAGGGACGGTATCCGCAATATACAAAATACTACTCCAAAATCCCGCAAATCCCCTAGACACAATCAAAAAACAATGGGAGAATGACATAGGCTATGAGATTAACCCCACTCAATGGACCAGAATGTGGTCTAAACCCCCCTTTAAATCCATATCAACGAAAAGAAAAGAACTCACACTGAAACTCACCTACAGGTGGTACCTAACACCAAGGAAACTAGCGCTAATACACCCAGGAACCTCACCAAAATGCTGGAGAGGGTGCACCTCCACAGGCACATACCTCCACATGTGGTGGGAGTGTCCCAAAATTCAACTATTCTGGACAACAGCCATACAAGAAATATGTAAAATAACTAAGCAAGTAATAGACATCACCCCAGAATTGGCCCTACTAAACATCTTCCAAGACAACAATGCCCATTTACACCACAAAGAACTCATAACCCACCTGCTCTCAGCAGCCAGAAACATCATAACCAGACACTGGAGAGACCTGTCAGGAGTAAGCATGGACCAATGGTACCAAATAGTATGGGAAACAGCCCTACTAGAAAAATTAACTAATAAACTGAAACTGACACGGGGACAAACAGAAGAAGACGCCTTCACCCCGGTATGGCTCCCCTTTATCACATACACAGCCCAACAGGACAATGACAATAATCCACCAACAGCATACAAATCAATATGGCTAACCTGATCCAAAACACCCACCCACCTCACTCACACACGAAAACAAAGATCACCACAGCCAATCACAAGCAAACAATCACACCCTAAGCCAACCCCAACCTCTCTCACCACCAAAGGAACACAAGTGAACAACACAAGCAACGCTGACACCAAACTCTACATACATTAAACATAATAGAAACACCGCCACCCGACCCCACCCCCATCCATCCTCCCTCTCCCCACCCCCCTTTCTTTTTTCTTTCTGTTTTCTTCTCCCCCTAATGCCTCAACAAATGAAACGGATTTGTAAAAACGTTACATGGAAGAAGAAGAAAAAAAAAAATACGAGGCACTACACTTCTGTAAAACAAGAAAATCCTTAATAAAAAATATTTTTTTAAAAAAAAAACTAGAAACACACAAAATAAAACAAAAAGTAAACCTATAGTGCAGTACTCATTTTTATTGTGAATGCCTCATTTGAGCTGGGTCTAGAGATGAACATTCTTAGTCCAGTCAGAAGCAAAATTAAATGTGCACTTCCAAGAAAACAACAGCAACCCCCTGCATTCAGTTGGTTACAGAAATTTTATGCTTTTCTATCAAACATGGAACATAGTAGTGCAATGGGTCCAAAAGTTTGCCTCTTGGACACACATCTCTCTCCAAGTGAAAAAAAAAAAGCTTCAGCCTGTCAAGTCCCCAGGCTAAGAAAGAAATTGCTGGACAGGCTCCCAAATGGGAACTTACTCCTAGTACGGGACCAGAGGAAGAAGAGTAGAAAGAGCCAGGGCAGGTTAAGGTTAACACCAAGGACTGTCAATCAACGCAGTACAATGGTACCTTGGGTTACATACACTTCAGGTTACATATGCTTCAGGTTACAGACTCCGCTAACCCAGAAATAGTACCCCAGGTTAAGAACTTTGCTTCAGGATGAGAAGAGAAATTGTGCTCTGGCGGCGCAGCGGCAGCAGGAGGCCCCATTAGCTAAAGTGGTGCTTCAGGTTAAGAACAGTTTCAGGTTAAGAACGGACCTCCGGAACGAATTAAGTACTTAACCCGAGGTACCACTGTACGAATAATGGTTTCTGATGCCAGGTGCCCTGAGTGAGCACAGCAGGAACTGCTCACCTTTATGCCATCTTATGCCTGTCACAAACTGCCAAGGAAACAACTCCCTGCTTCCTTCACCCATGCCCCCCAAGGAAGTGTTCTGCATGGCATAAGCCTTTGGAGGCAATGGCTAATGTCACCTGGGAACCTTCAGAGATAACACCCAGCCTCAGCCTCAGCTGGATACCCTCAAGAGCCTTAGAGCTGCAACTCCCATCATGGCCTCAACTGGAGGGCACCAGGTTGGGGAAGGCCACTCTAAATAATGCTAATCCATAAAGCTACCCCTTTCTGCAGCTATGTAGCAAACATGGACCCTTCCCATCAGGAACTTCAGTTTTCAGGAACTCAGAGATGTGGGGCAAGAAAGTGGGGATTTCTACAAACTGAGCCATGGGAGGTTGTTTAAATATATTTGTTACAATTTTCAAGATCAATAGTTCCTCTAGCTGTGGGATAATGAGGAAGGTCTGTTCCCGTTTTAAAAGCCCTCATTAGGATGTGTGGAAATAAGGGCTTCTAGCCAATTAAAGACTTTTCAGAAGATTAAATGCTCTGTTAAAAAGCAGACAATAACTTTGATTAGAATAATTCTGCATATCATAAAAGCTTTTGCATATTACAAAAGACTATGTTTATAACAGTTGAAAGTGTTTTAAACTGTAAAAAAACCTTTTAAAGCTTTTAGTTTCTGTACACTTCTCGCAATATCTTTCCCTCTCTTTTTCATTTCACTAATACAGCAAGTTTAAAGTGGTTCCAACAAATAAGCAAACTAGTTGCTTGCAGCTCTATTTATTACAATCTGCACTCCCTAATCAATTAAATCTCTAGTAACTTATCAATTAAAGGGATATGAAAATGAGCCTGATCTAGAATTTTCCATATGATAGTTCCAAGCCCGGTGTGTGTGTGTGTGTAAATGCAGTGTTCCCTGCACCCCTTAAAATCCACATTTCAGGATATGAATCTTGCAACAACTGTATGGTATACAGCTGTGGTTGGCAGACCTGCAGCATCAACTGTACTGCACTGTGCTTGATGCGGTATGATTTTTTATGGTATATTTGCAGACATGATAGGGATCACCTGAGCAAAGTTCATGGATCACTCGCAGACCACAGACCACAGTTACACAAAAAAAGAGGTGAGCTCAAAAGGTGGTGAAGCTGAAGCTATACAGTTTTAATTCTTGAAGAAGCATTATGGTGAAATACAGCTAACCCAGAAGTTACAACATAGACACCTAAGAGAAGCTGAAAACTTTCATGGCTGACATTCTAGACACCTAAGCGTCACACTGTACAGACCATTTTGACATGTTAGTGTTGCTGTTGGGGAGATCATTTTCAGGGATGCCACAGCATCACTTGCAGCTACTCTAAAGGAGGCAAACATTTTGTTCCCGGTTCTCACACAGACTTGGAACATCAACAAGCCGGTGTGCCTCGAGACACAAAGTATTTCCATACCCTTTTAGAAGCAGGTTGCAGTCCAGGCTGATGCACACATTATGCCAGCCACGTAGCAACGAAAATGCCATTGAAAACAAACCCAAGCTGACGAGGAAGAGACAACTGACACGTGATATTGGCTTTCACCTGGGCAACCAGGAGCAGCTCGTTTCTGTCACCCAGCAACCATCCTCTATTTTTATAGCTCTGAAGCCTATCTTTTTCCTCCCAGATCCAAATGCAGATATACATAGACCTGAAAGCAACACACTTGCCTCAGTCCTTTTATTAATCAAGAAAGCAACCAGTATGCAGACACACAATCTTTTGGCACAAAGGTGGCTGGAGACAGATGCTGGCTGCCTCTGCCCTCAATGTCCTTGCTGCCCAGGCCCGCCAACTCTATGGTGCTGAGGCCTCTATAGCTCCCCCCCCCAATGTCTGCTGGGATGGGACTCAGCCCCCCGCCCCCAATCTTAGAGGCCAGAGGAGGCTTGGCGGGATGTCACCCCCAATGTTGGGTGCAACTTGGTGCCTGTGCTGCTGCCATCTTGCTTAAAGTTCTGGTAAGGATGGCACTAGCAGCATAGACTGGGAAGGCAAAATACTTGCTTTGACTTGATGGGCCTACTGGCGAGTCTAATTGCTGACTCAGCCTTATGCTACACTTGTGTGTATTATTAGGGCTTGCCAATAGGCGGCCATGCATACCATACCACTCTTGACATCCTCAAGGCCTCTGAGTCCCTACAAACTCACTGCCCCCTGAGTCATGAGGTGTGTAAGAATGGCTACCCCTTTGTCCCCTGAGAAGTACAAAGATGCTGAAGGAGCAACTTGGAAGATTGACCCTCTTTCCCACTTCAGCTCTATCTGCTTTTCAAGAAACAGATTAATTCTTCTGGTTCCAACTTTTATCCAGATCAATTGGAAAAGTAAAGTCTGTCTCTTGGTGGTGGGCTGATCTGGGATTTTATTTTGATTTTTGGGCGGGGCGGGGCAGGGAGGGAGAGACATGATCAGAGGGTGGTAGCCACATCACCTGCAATAAAATCCAAATTTATATTATCCAACTCCTGGTGTACATGCATATTTTGCTAACTGTGCGTTAATTGTGCCCTCAACATCCTCAAACGCAGTCTCCAGCCCCTTTTTTGTCTCAGGATTGTTGCTGGACTAATTGCAGAAGTGAAACAGCCGTTGCCAACAAGGTCTGTGAGTTTCAGTTCCCACAGCATAACCAAGTGCAGCTGGAGCATCGGATCTGTGAGAGTGATTTTGGGGTAAGCATGCAGAGTGCATGGCTAACTACCCACCACCACCATTTACCTGTACATTTTATTTCAGGATAAGCTACCTTGACTTGTCAGACTATGACTCCCAACTCCTGCTTCCTTGGAACACGCAAAGAGGTGTGAGCAGTCCAAGAGCAGGAAAGGAGATTCCCCTCAAAATGGGAGGGAAAGAGCATCCAAGAGGGGAAAGCTCAGCGCTGCTTTCACCTGAAGTGCAAGTTCAAACAAAGGCTGCTCATTCTGCCACAAACTGGGATCGGGACACAGGATAAAAATAAGGATGCACATACTCTTTTTAAAAAAGCCAACAGCCCATGTCAACAGCATGCTATATTCCCCTAAGGGCAGGGCTAGGACGCTGCTTTGACTGACACCCCCAGGTGATGAGCACAGGCTGGAATGCTGGCAGTAGCCCAGGGACAAGGTCTTGGCATGCCCAGGCAGAGTTTATTTAGGTTTTGCACAGTGGTGCCATCACAGCCACCACCACGTGCATACAGCCCACAGCAATGCTGACCTTTCTTTGGCCTCTGACAGGAAAAAGCCATGGTGCCGTGATATGATGGTAAAGGAGTCATCTGCTAAAGGAGTCATCTGGAGATCTCCATGATGGTCTGCACACCATACATTTCTTAAGGGATAATTTAAAAAGCCCCCCTGGATCAGACCAATGGCTTGGCGAGTCCAGCATCCGGTTTCCTACAACGGCCGACCAGATGCCTATGGGAAACCCACAAGCAGGATTAATCATGCTTGTTGACAACCAGATGCACAACACTGGATGGCAGACTTACATTCCAACAAATCATCCCTTTGGCAGTACGTCCCTTGTCACGCTTAGGGACACTTCTGATCATCCTATCTATTGTCAGCCCTTTACAGCAGAAATACACACACAACCCAGTAGGTACCTTTCTGACTTAGGTAAACAACTACAGGCGAGACCCTGTGTCACAGCTCAGTGTCAAGAGCATACTGTTGTGTCGCAGGAGTGGGTAGAAGATAGATTTGGTTCTGCTATATATTTAATAAATTTCCTGCTTCTCAGCTACAGCCCTCAAAGCAGCTACCAGTATTTACAACTGGCCCACTCCCTGTTGAACTTTCGGTGTCTTACTGATTTATTATTATTATTATTATTCCAGCAGGCATTTTAACTGAAGTCTGATTTTAAAATTTTAACTGATTTTTACCTTTTCCATACTGCATTCGTTGTACGCTGCTTAGAGACGATTGCAATTAAGCAATATAAAAATCGCTTAAATAAATTAAGGAAAAATCCTTATCCAATATACCAAGAACCACATGCTCATCACTGAAGCAGAAGCTGGCCTCTGACATTCTTTCCCACAAAACTCACAGGGAAGTCACTCTTTCTCAGCCTAACCTAATTCATAGGGTTGTTGTGAGGCTAAAACGGAGAAAGGGAGAACTATGCATGCCACTCTGAATGCCTTGGAAGAAACATGAGATATAATAATAATCATAAATAATCGTGATGATCTGCCCTCCCCTGCTCTATAGCAGACACAACAAATGGATGCAAATGTCAGTGATTGTTGCTGTGTTTTTATTGTTTTTATGTAAATGGCTTAGAGTTTTATCATGTATAAAACACTCATTTTAAAGTTATAATTGTACAAAGTGACCTCCAACTAAATAATGATAATTATATGTACTGTATATATCTTCCTATATACATAAAAATGTAAGGTGCTGTCACATTCCATTAATAGGTGGCTATTTTAACTGCAGCATGACGATTATTATTAAAATGTGTATACTGCCCTGGACCCGCAGGTCTCATGGCGGTTCCCAAGATAATAACACAATATGAAAACACAAAATTAATAATCAAAATAAAAACAAAACAACCCAATAACACACACACCCTATGCTGAATGTGTGCAGCAACATTACAGCATCACCCATAAGAATTGCAGGCTCAGGCTAACCAGATGCCTGTGTGACAGGGGCTGTGCGCAGACAGGTAATCTGTGATGCAATAAGTGATCAGCTTGTTGGGAAAGAGCAGGCAAAAGAAAGCCTTTTCCAAAGATGTGATGGTGATTAAAGCGGGCCATTTTCTCCACCAGCGGGATCTGGTTTATGAGCGAGAGATCTGAGGGAGCTTACGAAGCTCACAATTGTTTTGTTGCTCTGGGACTCCCTGCCTGGGCAGGAGATCTGTGTTGATATTGCAGTGGAAAGCCAGTAAGATCTGTGTGTACTAAAAGGCTTTTGACCTTTTAAAAGCTTGACTGTACTACATAGGCCTTTTTACATCAGTATCACTCCCACAGATCAAATTTACATTTTTTATGCTGGTATTTGGTGGTTTTTAACCTGCTGTCTCCTTATTCTTATTAGTTTTCTTGCATTCTGTGCTTCTCACGTTAACCACCTTGGATTGTAAAAGGAAAAGAACAACAAACAGGGCTGCTGCAACAAGGCACTGAATCTCACCCCATGCCCCTGCTTGCAGTAACTTAAGTCCCATGCCCTTTATGCCCCAGCCCTTCGCCAACACCTTTCTCTCATTCAGTACTAAATCTGGCTGCAAGTCCTTCCGGGTCAGAGATTCATATTGCCTAACAGACCCAGATCTTGTTACAGGCCACTGTCAGCCCATTAGGGACAAAGGTAATTCAGGAAATTATGGACCTGTTCATCTTCTGTAACAAGGAAAATACTAAGCACACAGCAGAGAACAAGTAATTTGTAAACAAGGGGGTTGGGGGTATACTGAGCAATCGGCTTCATTTTTTTAAAAAAATGTTTATTTTATAAGAGGTAACTTGATTGACTAAGAAAGGACAAAATATACACAATAATTAACATATTAAAAGAAAGAGGATCTAAGAGGATTGGTGTGGCTTTTGTTATTTTTAAGCATAATATTCTGAGTAAGCAATGGGGAGAGGGAGGGCAGAGAAAAGAAGCACCAGCACCCTGTAAAAATAGAATTTATTGATATGCCAGACAGCTCAAGTTCAATTTCAAAGCAAACTGGTTTCCTAGAAGCCTTCATTTCCTGGATTCCCAAATCAAGGCTACAATAACTTTGTCATCAACTTATGGATGTCCAAACACCACCCATCCATCACAATCTTGCCTCCAGATGTTTTGGACTACAACTCCCACTTGTCCCATATGAAGCTTGATCCATACACAGGAAACCTAACCCGATTTCCTGCTGGGGGCTGGCTTTCCTCACCTTCTGCAAGCTCTGTGTAATCCTAGCAAGCTGCTTTTTAAAAGCTGCCGGAGTGTTGGACTAGAACTTGGGAGACCAGGGGACTTCACTGGGTGACCTTGGGCAAGTCACTGCCTCTCAGCCTAACCTGCCTCACAGGGTTGTTGTGGGGATTAAATGAGGAAGGGGAGAACCATGTATGTCACCTTGAGATCCTTGGAGGAAAAGGTGGGATATCTGTGCAGTAAATAAACAGTATGTTAGGATACCTTGCACTCTAAGCACTAAGCAAGGTGGGTCCCCTTGACTCAGGAACACAGCAGTGGTATGCCCACATCTTTCCCAGAACTTCTCTGCTCCTCCTTACTTCCAAACCAAGCCAAACCTGCATGGACCCCTGCCTCTGTGTGGAGAGGATCACACCTCCAAAAATAGCCAGAACAGCAGGGATCAGCTGTGTTATGCGAGCAGGCATATAATTTACTTCTCCATGGAAATCTTCAGTGCTAAACTGGAATCTTAAGCATGGATTTTTTGTAAAGGCCCTCCTTAGTGTGCAAAAGTGATCACAATGTCATCTGATACATACACACTGGCCATAGCAGATCCATTCATGCACTTTGCATTACCTACACTTGCCCTCAAAACTGCAATGCAAGTTGTGACGACAGTTCAGTGTGGAATTAGGGTTGGCCAACCAGCACATGTGTTTACAACAGCACAGCAATGCAGACAGGAAGTGACCTGTATTTTGTAGGTCCCTAAGTGGCTGACTTCCCAGCCTCCAGGTGCTAAACCAAGCAGCCAAAGCTGTCCATTATAGGCAACCTGAGGCCTGCTGCTCTAAACCACTCTAGCAGCACACAGAAACAAGCCAAACATGAAACTGCTTTATCTATTTCAAACTGACAACTTATGGTACTCTTTCTCTATGAAGTACGCAGCTAGGGAAACTCACATTTATAAAATTACATTAAAAGAATTTAAAAAGGGGTCTATGCTTTATTTATTATTACATTTTAATCTCACCTTTCCTCCAAGGACCTCAAGGTGGTTGTACATAATTCTCCCCCCTTCCCTTTATCTTCACAACAACCTTGTGAGGAAGGTCAGGCTTAGGGGATAGGGACAGGCGCAAAGTCATGGCTGAGTGGGGATTTGAACTCTGGTCTCCTGGGTCCTAGTCCAACACTCTAACTACTATGCCACACTGGTTCTGTCAGTACAATGTGTTTGCAGGAAGCAGTATCACACCAGGGAAGGGAGGGGAAAGAAAGGTAAGCAAATGAAGGGCATGTCTGGCTGGTGCTCAATAACATTGAGAAATGCACCTGCAAGGTTGTTGGCATTTTGTGGTGGGCGAAGAATGGTTGGTTCAACCTTGTTAAAAGGTTCAAAGCAGTGGCTTGATGGCCAAGGAAAAAGAAGATGCAGAATCTTTATCTCCAAAATAAATAAATGCTCCTAGAGAGTCAGGGGATATTTCTCCTCTCATGGAGGAAATGTTCAGCTAGCAGTGATGTGGCAGAAAGGCCACCACTGCCACAATTGTACTCAGGAAGCTCTCTTATATATTTTGCTTCTCATTCCTTTCAAACACTCCCCAGAAATCCCTCTGTGCACCATTAAGGTTTCAAATTCGCCTGGTGGGTAGAATCTCCCAGCTGCTGCAAATGCATCAACTACTTACAGAACTCTCATTCTTGAGACAAGAATAAAATGGCATCTGCTCAGCTGCCACCTGCTGAAAAAAGGTCCAAGGAGCTGCTCCACAAGAACTGAAAGGCATCCAGGCCATATTCGCACCACATATTTACAGGACTGCCATATCACTTTAAACTGTTATGGTGTCCCTCAAAGAATTATGGGAGGTGTAGTTTGTTAAAGGCATTGATAATTGCTCAGTTCTCAGAATGGTTTAACAATCCATCCCTCTTCAAAAGGAACACAAAAGCACACACACAGGGCAAACTAAGGAGGAAATTGCTGAGGTAAAAAATAAAATACACCCAATACAACCAAAACTGTAGTAACACCAATTGCGCAGAGGGGGAAGAACAGTAAAAATTGCCAACTCACAAAATGCACAGTAGGAAAGGCACATGGCCAAGAAAAGACAAGGCCACATCCACACCTCTAAACCGCTGAGCCTCTCAGGCTTGCCGATCAGGTGGTCGGCGTTTCGATTCCCCACGACGGGGTGAGCTCCCGTTGCTCGGTCCCTGCTCCTGCCAACCTAGCAGTTCGAAAGCACCCCAAAAAGTGCAAGTAGATAAATAGGTACCACTCCGGCGGGAAGGTGCGCTGCTCTGGTGTTGGTGTTCCGTTGTGCCAGAAGCGGCTTAGTCATGCTGACCAGATGACCCGGAACAACTGTCTGTGGAGCGGACAAACACCAGCTCACTCAGCCTTTAAAGCGAGATGAGCGCCGCAACCCGAGTGTCGTTCGCAACTGGACTTAACTGTCAGGGGTCCTTTACCTTTACCTTTAATACCACTTTAAACAGTCATGGCTTCCCCCCAAGAATTCTGGGAACTGTAGTTTGTTAAGGGCGCTGAGAGTTGTTAGAGACCCCATTTGCTGCACAGAACTACAATTCCCGGAGTTCCCTGAAAGAGGGATTGATTGTTAAACTACTCTGCAAATTGTATCTCTGTGAGGGGTCTCCCAATGTGCTCATTTGATTGATGCTGTGCTGTACTCAGCCCATGCAGGGTTCGGGCCTAAATGTTTTACAGCTGTACATTCAAACCGAAAGCTGTACATTTGGATGGAACCAGGCAGCAGTCTTCAATCTTGGTTCAACATTATCTTAGAAAGATGCATCATTTGCAAAGCAGCGGTGCCTGTTTGGAGACATGCATGATGCCGTATTCTGCCCAAATGCAACTTGCCCTCTCCAGGGCAGAAGCTGAACAAACTTCCTGAAGGTTTGCAGCAAAGGTGAGCTGCCGCCAAAACCACTTCAACAGCTACCACTCATGATATCAAGACCTCTCCGTTGCCAGATATTTGTGTTTAAAAATGAATGTGTACTTCATAAAAGTGGAAAAATACAGCTTTTTGTATGAGCATGTTGCTTTCTGCAAGGCAAGCAGCCCACCTGAAGGTTGGGGAGAAGTGTAGCAAGATTGCCATTAGGCGTGACAAAATGAATGTATTGTCCCACACATAGCAAAGCTGGGCTTTCACTGCAGGAGTCATGTCCCCCTTCCATATTATGTCTACCTTCAGCCTGAAGAGTCCTTGGCCAGAAATGATGTGAGTCGTAGTCCCATCTGGAGGGCCAGAGGTTCCCCAGCCTTGCTTCATAGGAAGAGCCCCGTCTTAAGATGAGGGTTGTGACTCTCTAAATGAGGCAATTTTCAGAAACGGTGGTATCTGGCACACCAGGTGCAGCCAATGAGTTCACAACAAACAGGTAATGATCAGCTTGCAGCTTCTCTTGGCAGGCTGTTCATTTCCTTTCCCATAGGAAGTATTAAGCCGCACACACAAGCCGCTGCTTCCTGCAGAGCACAGATGCTGAAAACAGAAACCCCAGAAACGGCCTTGCTATGTGAAAGTAGATGACTCCTGTCTCCTTTCTTTTTCTGCCAAGGACACTCCTGCTGCCTCCTGCTCCACATGCAACCCCTTCTTCCAAGCAAGGAAATGCACAGCTATGCCAGTGGTATACCCATGTTTCACATCTAGTTCACAAAGCCTTTATATTTATTTATCTATTTATTTATCCATCCATCTGATTTCTATCCCACCTTTCCTCCAAGGAGCTCAAACTGGCATGCCTTCGTTCCCCCACCCCCACCCCACCCCAACAACCCTGGTAGGTAGGTTAGGCTATGAGACAGTGACTGGTCCAAGGTCACCCAGTGAGCTTCACGGTTGAATGGGGATTTGAACCCAGGGCCTAGTCAAACACTCCAGCACTATGCTACACCAGCTTAACACTCTTCAGCAAATGTGCTTTTGATGGCTGGCTGCGTGTGTGTAGCTGAGAGGTTGGACACCCCATATAAAGTTAGAATTCTGCACGTTATCTTGATGAAATCTATAACTTGATTATGCACCAGCAACCGAATCCATTCTCTAAATACCTATCAGGAAGGTATTTACCTCCTTCCTTTCTTCTATAGAACTCAAGGCAAACTATCCAAGGGTTTTCTAGCAGAGGGAATTATAGGGTAGAGCACCATGCTGCAGAGGGTGCCAAAACAATGCTGTAGAATGGACCACTAGACTTGGGGGATGCTGAATTTTAGTAGCACCCAGGGTGACACTGGAATTTGAGAGCCCAAAGTCCACCACTGTTTCCAAGCAATCACCCATCCCAGAAGCTGACCAGACCTGGCCTACAGTTGCTGCGTCACGGGTCTTCAGATCATGCCCTGAATCTATAAGGAAGTTGGCACACTGTACATAAACAGTGGTAACTATAAACAATAATAACAGTGCCCTTTTCACATCCAGACCCAAGGCCAACCCTCTCTCCCGAGACCCATATCCATTCACATCTCCAATAACACCACCAGCCTTGGTAGTTACAGAATAAGAATACATTTTTAAACAAAGATAACAGCTTGGATCCAAAGGTGCCCTTCCATTAACCAAGAGAGCCTCTTCTACTCACAGAAGGGCTGTTTCCAACTTTGCGAAAGGCTGAGAAGAGCCACTGCAAGTCCAGGGAAGTTATTCTCTGCCTGTGCGCTCCAGCCTTTGCTGTGCTGACTGGGGATGATGGGAATTGTGGTGCAGAACAGCTGGATGGCGGCGGGTTGGCGAAGGCTGGTGGGAGGTCTTGCTCAAGAGAAGACTCCATACAAGTTCTTTTTTAAAAGACCTATTTATGGCTCACTAGTGGGCATATGCGGTTTCTTGTACTGTAAAGCAATCCCCAGTACATCACAGGGACAAACTGCAGAAGGCTAGGTTGGCAAGTGTTTCTTCCACTTGTCCAACAGCTCAGCACAAGGAACCACCAAACGGGACTGCCTCAATGGTGATCACAAGGCACTTGCGGGTCTACGACTGGTTTTGCGCACTCAAACCTCCAATGCAAGGTAAGCAGAGCTTCCATCAGAGCAATGCTAGGATCTGGAGCGACACTGCTCTACACCCATAAGCTTTCAGTTACAATGGAAGTTCAGGCCTTGCTATATCTCTGTGCAATGAACCTGCATGGAAGCAAGGCATCTCTCTTGGAGGTGGTGCTAGCAGCTCCCCACCTCCACTCCTAGATGCAAGAGGTCAAGCTGTGGCTGCTTCATTCCTGCACTGCAGGGAGTTGGACTAAATAACCCTTGGGTGTCCCTTCCAAATCCACCATTTTATGGTACTTAGTGGTGAGGAAAACAAACTCTCCACATGGCTCAAAAGCACCACCTCCTCTATCAATTGTGTGGCTAAGCTCACAGGATGAAGCCCTGAAGGCAAGGTTGACCCAACTTCCGTTGCATACCACGGTAAATGGTATGCCTCAAACACACTGGCTCAACAGGTCAGATAATTAGTGTTTGTGTGTGCAGAGTGTTCTTTTTCTTAAAAAAAGAGAGAGAGAGAGAGACTTCCCTTGTCATACTACTCACTGGGAAGAAATGGCCATAACCGCTTGTCTGACAGCCTTCAAACTCACCCATATGGATCCACTACAACGCCTACTGTGACTAATTAAAAAACAGGAATGCTGCATTTTTGGAGGTCTGCTGTCTTATTAGCTAGATGTTCACCTCTGCCCCATTTCTGCTGCCACAGACATCTAAATAAAAGGTTAGTTGGCTCTGAGCAAACAGATGTTGACCCAGCTCTAACTGCTGCTCAAGAAAGCCCCACCTAGAGACAGTCAACAATTGTCAAGTGACTTTTCTCATAAGAGAAGTGCTAGATTGAAGACTTAGCCCCAAACACTGAGGCTAAGCCCTTGCAAAAGGCAAGCCAAAAGCCGAGATGGGCTATGCTGTGCCTACCCAGCAGGAGGCAACAATGCTTCTGAATACCAGATGCTGGAAACTGAAAGAGAGGGGCTCTTGTACTGGGGTCCTGCTTATGGGTTTTCTATAGGCGTCTTGCTGACCACAGCACAAACAGGATGCAAAACCACATGGGCCCCCTTTGGTCTGATCCAGCAGGCTCTTCTTATGTTCTTATGTTTAGGGAGGGCAATTGAGCAAGAGAAACCACCCTTGAAAAGTTGCTTGAACCCAGCTCTCTGCAAGGTCCATTTTAGCAATGAAGCCTCCTTTCAGAGAGGGGCTACCAGCTGTTTGGCTTATAAATAGCCACTTGCCTGGAAACCTGTAGTAGGCAACACACTTCCCTGGAAACGCCGGGCCCTCCACCTTTTAGGTCACAAATGACTAAACTTGGGCATGTGCAGGCAGGTGAACTACTAGTTTGCAGGCTGTTCTCTTTTGTCAATTTATTGACAAGGCTGAGTTTGGGGAGTCCACCAAAGTGACTGATAAAGATGCTTGAAATGGGGGACTGGGAGTTAGTCTCCCAGGCAAAGAATCAAGGAGTAGTAACTAACTCAGGCTTTCAGGAGCTTGATGCAGCAGCCTTGCTGAAGCCAAACTGGTCTGGGGCTGGTCAGCACCTAGATGAGAAACCCTGGGGAACCCAGGCATGCCACTTTCAGTAAATGGGCAAGAGCTGTAGCTCAGAGGTAGACCATCCGCTTTGCACATGAAAGGTCCCAGCTTCAATCTGTAGCATCAGCAGGTAGGACTGGGAATGCATGTTCCCCATCTGAAACCCTGGAGAGCTGCTGCCGGTCAGTGTCGCCAATACTGATGGATCAACTGTATGAGCTGATGTAAGGCAGCTTTTCATGAGTTTTCCAGAGTAAATTAATTAATAAAATAAAATACCCAGGAAGGTTATAAATGAATTCAAGAGCCAGCTTTCTGAATGCTACACAAGGCAGTGCTGCAATTACATGGCAAAGGAACTAAGGTTTTGTGGGAGCTGTCCGCTGCTCTTACAGCCATGAACACAGATATCTTCTGTCAGAGATGTAAAGGCAGCCAGTGAAGTGGAGATGAGTCCCATGCGCTGTGACCTTCACAGTGCTCCCCCTCCCGCTCCCCCCTTGGAAGAAAAGCTTCCCCCTCCAGCAATAGGGTATCAAGAATATTGAACACAGATATAGCCAAGCAGAAAAGCCCCCTGCTGCTCAGGGAAATATCAAGGTGATGGAAAGCATTAATTGGAAGATTAACCTAATTATCTGGACACAGAATACATGGGTTTTAAATAATTTCTCTCTGAGCTGCACTCTGTGAAGAAGACATCGTGGCTGTAAACAATCTATGCACTCCACTTGGTCCAGGCAATTATTTTCCAAACAATACATGATTTGTCTGTGCCAGCTGGTCCACAGAAAATTAGCATCAACTAACCACAAATCTGTACTGGCAGTATAATATTTTGGTTCTGTGCATGTCTTGGTAGCCATACTGCTCTTGCAGAGGTGCAAAACACACAGACCAACTGAGACACCACGAATGGAGCAATATTAGAAATGGTAAAGCTTCTCAGTTACATGGAGCTCTTCTTTTGTAAAAACAGAAATATAGCATTGCTGCTCTTAAACAAGACAGGTCATAAGGTTTGGAGAGGAACTACATTAACTATGAAGGAATTTAATTGGCAAGGGTGACAAAGCAAAACAAAGTAGCAAATATATTTAACAGGGAAGAAGATGAGCTTGGAAAGCACCAGGACTCATCAGATTTGCTTGTATCATTTAGCCTAATGGATATTTTAATCAATTAGGCAGGCAACAGATAGATGTCTAAAATATCTCGCAAGATGAAAGGGACTTCCTCCACTTCCTGACAGAACCTGGTTGCAAATTGCCTTGCTAGGAGGCACTGCTTCATCTTTACATCACTTGTTCCCTGCAGCATAGTGGAAGGGAAACTATGAACACACACATCAGAGTTTACCCCATGGAACCTACCAGGACTTGCCTCCAAGTTCACATGTAGAAGACAGGACTGTAAATCTCTGTACTCTCCATCCCAGATAATTTCTTTTCTCAGCTTCCCCTTAAAATGGCCTTCGCTAACCTGATGCCTCCCCAGCTGTTTGGGGTGCTCACCTATCTAGAATTCTACCAGATGAGTTATCAAATATGTGTTCTACACACCTCTGAGGGCAGTAGGCCCAAATACCACTTTCCAAGGCCCCACAGATCTTATCTTCATTCTCTGTGTCCAGGCTCAGGTAATTTAGTAAGAAACAAAGAGTGAGATTTGAAAACTAAAATCACCCTCAATTACCTACCATAACTTAACAGCCTACAGAGGCCATACATTCCTGCAACTCTAAAATCTGTTCCAATTAAACACAGCCCTAAGTTAACATGCTCCACAAAAAATCTGTTGGATCAGACCAAAGGCCCATTTAAGTCCAGTATCCTGCACATAATGGGTCATCAAGATGCCCGAAGGGAGTCCACAAGCTGCAAATCATTTCTTATATTGGTGAGAAAGCAAGTTACTACATTCCCCTTCTAGCTTTAATCCAAGACAGAGGGAGAGGTGGAGTGGGGGAGAATACAATGAAAGCCTGCTCTTTTCCCAAGAGCAAAAGAAAAATACTGTCCATTAATCAAGAGAACTACCATTTTTATCTTGTGAACTGCCCTGAGATCTTTGAAGGGCAGTATATAAATTTAATAAATAATAACACGGTCTGTTGGGCAGCTTTCTTTTGCATTGATAGGTGATGTGCCAAAGCCTCAGACCATACTTGCAAAACTGCCATAGCCAGCCATCCGTAAGAAAGGACAGATTGTTACCTTAGTCTCTCCACACCCCAGTAATCACTTCCTCAGCTGCTACACCAGACAAGTCACAGTGGCAATTCAACAATAGCTGGAGTGGAGTTCAACAGTTGAAGCATTACTGTTATTCTATAGTTGGGCTTAAATTATTGTTTGACAATTCTATTTGTACAGTTTTTATTAGCTTCCCTGGGCTCCTATGGGGGGAAAGGAAAGAAACACCACTTAAATAGTGGTGCATCTCCTTGTATGTCTAAAGCAGGCCCCACCCCAACCCTAAACAGAAACAAACAAACAAACAAACAAACAAACAAACAGGTGGGCACTCCAAAGTGCTGCCTGGGCACAAACTGACCCCAAATCACTGCTGCTGCTGTCAAAAGGCTTATTTGCTGGTATAAACTTTTCAAAGATGAGCCAGTCATTTTATGAACCTATAGTGTGTCAAGGGAAGTACTATAACAGTACGGCTCTATTCTGCCTTGGTTAGACCTCACCTGGAGTTCTGTCTCCAGTTCTGGGCACCACAGTTTAAGAAGAATATTGCCAAGCTAGAACATGTACAGAGTAGGGTGACCAGGATTTTTAATGGCCTGGAAACCGAGCCTTATGAGTGGTTGTGAGGGAGTTGGGCATGTTTAGTCTGGAGAAGAGAAGATCGGAGAGGTGATCTGAAAGCCATCTTCAAATATCTGAAAAGCTGTCACGTGGAAGACAAAGCAAGCTTGTTTTCTGCTGCTTCAGAAAGCAGGGACCCAAACCAACTGATTTAAATAACCAGGAAGGAGCTTCTGACTAAACATTAGAAATAACTTTCTCGTGATCAACAATGGAACAGACTCCCTTGGAAGCTGATGGGAGTCTCCTTCATTGGAGGTTTTTAAAGATAGGTTCAATGGCTATCTGTCAGGGATTCTTGAGCTGTGATTCCTGCATTGCAGGAGATTGGACTGGATGACCCTTTGGATCCCTTACCATTCTATGATTGTATATTGTATTTAATGCTTTTTGGGACTTGTAAATGTGGTTGTATGCTGCATTGATATTCTACATACCATTTATAAGTACTTTCATAAATTATATAAACAAATGAAACCTACTTGCCAGGCCTTGAGCACAGGAATGCTTCTAAACATGCTCACAGTAAACCTTTTCCTCACCACCACCACCAAGCAAGGACAACAGCCACCCTCACCTTTAAAACAAAGGACTCTGAATCTCCTGTCAAGGGCTTCAAGTGTCAGCAAACTTAACCCCCAGAACCTCCAAGCGCAAGACAAGTTCACCACAGATAAGACTGCATCTTTGCTGCCTACCTAATGGGACCCTGGCCTTGTGTTTGGGGCAAGAGGGAAGAAGGATGCATTTGGGTCCCCCTCAAAAAATAAATAAATGATGCTATAGATATGTTGCTGGATTGTATTTCTTGCACAGTTTCCCTTTCTCGTTTTCTCGGTTCCCCATGACTGTCTGAAAGGAGGCCCGGAAACAAGGCCGCGGGGACGAGCACACTCACCGCTGTGCGAGCTGAACCACCGGGGTCCGATGTGCAGAGGCAGCGCATCAGCCAGCGAGGCCCTGGACCCCAGGTAGAGCATCCCGTCTCTGTGGTGACCGCCTCCCGTCTCCTGGAAACCGTTGCCATGGGCGTAAGGGGTAGAGTCCGCGCCCGACCCGCCGCCGGGACCCCGCTCCGAGTCTGCTCCCGCCGCGGCTGTCGTGGTGGTGGTGGCCCCCGCTGCAGCCGCCGCCGTGTAGAGGCCGAAGGGGACGCTGCCGGCGGCGGCGGGCTCCATGCCCAGCCCTACGCCCACGCCGGCCACGGAGCTGACGGAGCGGCTGCGCAAGCCCATGGCGGGCCCTCCGCCGCCGCCCGCGCCCCGGTAGTGCCCGAAGTGGGGGGCTCCCCCGGGCGGCGGCACCGCGCTGTCGTCGCTCGACACGCCGGCCAAGGGCCCGCCCCGGGAGCGCCCCGTGGCCGTTGCGCCCGCCGTGCTCTGCTTGCCGCCCATGCCGCTGGCGGCGGCAGCGCCGTGGACGGGGAGGTCGAGCAGGGGCACCCGCGCCGGGGACTAGGAGCTAAAGCGGCCCCCGGAGCCGGGCATCCTCTCCCGGCCGTCGTCGCCGCTCCGGCCGCCGCCGCTCCTCCTTCGCTCCGAGCGCAAGCAGCAACAGCCCCAGCCGCCGTCCGACGCCGCGCCCCACCGGGCGGCCCGCTGCTCCTCCCGGGCTCATCCACGGCTACAAGGCAGCAGGGCCAGCGCTGCCCCGCCTCCGGGGCCCGCCCTACGGAAGAAAGACGCCGCCGCCGCCGCCGCCGCTGGGGCCCCGGCCTCTGTGCGCGGGTCCTCTGGCGCTGCCGCTCCGCATCCAGGCGAAGCGCGGGGAAGGCGAGGCCGGCCTCTCGCAGGAGGAACAGCAGCCCCAGCTGCTGCGGGCTCCGTCAAGGCGCGCCCCGGCCAGCCATGGAGCGAGCGAGCGAGCGCAGGCCCTCCCTTGGCTCTCCTTGCCGCCCTGCCCGCCCGAGGGCTGCCTCGGCGCGGCCTTGCCGGCGTCCCCGTCGCTCCTCGGCCAGGCGCCGCTTTCCGTCGGGGGCGGGGGTGTCCTCGCTGGCGGGCTCCCTCCCGCCTGTTCCTCTGGCCGTCCGGCTGCCGGAGGAGAGACAATAGAGGCGCGCAGGACGCCTGCGCCGGAGCTTCTCTCCGCCCCCGCCACGGGGTTGCGTCAAGGGCTGGGCGGGCGAGCGGTGGGCGCGTGGACGGGGCGGGCCGCCAGGATTCCCTCCCCACCTCGCGTGAAACTGTCGGGGGAGTCGAGCCCCGTGAAAAGCAGCGGGGAGGGATGCCCCGGTAAACGCGCGCTGCACGGCTGCCTCATCCTAGTGGGCGCACTTACTTTCCCGGGGCTTGCTGCTGGGAAAACTGTGCGCAAGGTCGGACTGCTGCCCAACCGCCACCCCCCCTCCCCGCACGTTTACTCGGGAGTAATTAGCACAAAGGCCACTGGGACTAGCTCCTAGGTAAGTGGGGTTTCTGGGAACCATAGGAGAAGAGAATGCTCTCGTGCACCGTTCCTGCTTACTGGTTTCCCCCAGGCATCTGTTTGGCCAGTGTGAGAATAGGATGCTGGTCTAGATGCTCCTCCAATTCCAGGGGTGTTGGGCATGGGGAGCCACTGTTTGGGTGAGGTGCAGGGTGCTGACCACTATGGGGGGTGGCATAGGTGTTTCGTCTCTATTCCTTGTTCTGGCCTCTCTCCCTTGCATTACAGAGACTTGAGTGAGTGAGCTGGATGGACCTGACCTGACCTAGTATACCCACCTGGGTTTTTGGTACTGCACCAGGTTAGACTAAGGGGTCAAGGCAAGGATGTTGCTATTGGCTATAGGAGCACCATCTCCTTCACCAGGAAGCCTCTTGACCTTGGGATGCGCTTACATTGTCTGCACCTGGTGTGGGGCCAGAAAGACAGATCAGGGAGGCTGCTGGTTTACTGACTGCCCTGTTATCCAGCAGCAACCCTGATCTAGCTGGCTGAGGTGTTGCTGGAGGATGCTACAACTTCTATATCCACACACAGGCTGCTGTTGGACAAGCCTGAGACCCATGACAACTGTGGGTCTCTCTCAAAGGGTCAACAGTCTAACACACCAGGCAGGACTCACCTTGATGTGATCTTTGCCCTTAGTAATATGTGGGATGGACTGAAGATAGGAGAAATGCAATGTACACCTTTGGCATGGTCAGCCCATTATCTGGTTATGCTTGGACTGACAACAGCAATTCCTCCCTGTAAGTGTGGTGGGCCCATTAGGACAGCCCACCCTCAGAGACTGGTAGAACGTGATGTGTTCCTGAATGCTCTGGGGGATTTTCCAGTGGATAAAGCTAGAGGTCCTGGTGAAACCCTGGTCTTGCGATGGAATAGCGAGCTGAAATGGGTGGCAGACACAATCGTTCTTGAGCATCCTCTCTGGCATTTTGGAGTCTGAGCAACTAGCTCCTTGGTATTCTGAGGAGCTCTGGACTTTGAAACAGGCCGGATGAAGACTGGAACACAAGTGGTGCAAGTCTCGCTTGTGCCTAACCATGTGCCCACACTTGTGCCTACCATGTGGTAGTGTGGGCTGCAAAGAAGCCTCATTTTGCAGCTTGCGTTGCATCTTCTAGTAGCTGTTCAGCGGAGTTATTTCGGATGTTCCAGAGGTTATTGACTCCTATTGTGGGGGAGGGACATTTTTCTTGACTTGATTCTTTTATCTTTTTGTAAACTACTTTGAAGTTTTTTTACTATCAAGCAATGTAAAAATTTTATGAAATAAATAAATAAAATAAATGATTGAAGTCATAAGGAACAAGAGGAGCAGGTTCTCAGATGTTAAGTGATGTTGCTTGATTTGAAGCTATACTGCATTCCACCATACAGCTCCCAGTTACACTCTTCTGTGGCCCTAAGAGGGTTTTGATTTTATGATACTTTCTACATTTATATTCCACCTTTCTTTCATCAAGGAGCCCAAAGAAGCATACCTGTTATCAACCCATCCAGGTACCAAACAGGCCCAAACCAGCTTAGCTTCAGGAACTATGGTGGCTTTCTGTGCCATCTGACCACATACTAGGTCCTGCCATGGGGAGGGGGGTTGATTCACACCAAGGGTCCCAGGACTGCTTTGGGTTTCTTTTTTAAATATGGTTACAAAATAATTCGGTATTCTATTTGAAACTGCAGTGAGACATACTTTCAAGCAAATGTGTGCTTCATTGTGTTACACAAACATTTGTTGTGGAGACTTTTTAAAAAATCGAATAATAAATAGGAATTTTATAAGCACAAATATAAAACAGTCAGGTTTTTGGAAATGCATATTTAGTTCAGATGGGAATTTGATATTTAATAAGAATAGCGAAAAATAGCAGAGCTAAGTAGTTGACCAGCTATATAGGTCTCCTGAGTTTTAGGGTGCAATTCTATACCCTCTTACTAGGAAGTCAATCCCATTGTTCTTAATGGGAGTTTTTGTGTAGACTTGTATAGGATTGCACTGTTGATCATGTGTGGTGTGAAACACTGGGTGGGAACAAGGACAGAAGACAGCCCTCTTGGCCTTTGAAAACGGAGTTCATGCATATCCCCCACATCTCTTGAACACTTTCTTCTTTTCTAGTACTAACATACACACACAAGTACACAGAATCAATTATTATTTATATAGCACCACCATCATCTCCCCCCAGAAGATTACATTCTTAAGATGAAGCCACAGATGCATAACCTATCCTGTTCTACTCCCATATTTTTTGCACTTCATTTTGTATTGTGCTCCTTGTATGTGTTCTCAAATTTCACCTAACATTGCTCCGCAGTCCTGTAGCAAGGACACAGCCATTCTGTCCAGTGTTTTTAGGGGAGTCTCATAAAAGTGCAAGGTAAGTGCACTCTTCACACTGGCAATTATGCTAAAACATGGGTGGGCAGACTTCCAGCTTGCAAATTCTACATCATTTTTCACTATAACCTCAAGTGGCCTTCAGATGCTGCTGGACTACAACTCCCATCATCTGTGACCATTGATTATGCTGGCTGGAGCTAATGAGAGAAATCCAACAAGATGTAGGGACCATGTTCACTTCCCCTGACTTACAATTTTGTGCCCAGGAACTAGGGTATCAGAACTGAATTAGGTGTCTTTCCACATATCTGACGCCCCCCGCCCTTTGTTGGTTTCAACAGTGGGGAGTCCAGAGGTCATTTTGGGGCTGTTAAGAGTCAGAATCCTTGCTGATCTACTGCATATCTACCTTCTACCTAGTCCTGCCCAAGTCAACCCTGATGGCCAGTCTCCCATATTTGTAGACCCCAGAACTTTAGGACCAGAGTGTGAATGCATAAAGGACCAAATTCTGTCCAGCAAATTCACAGTGAGTTGCATAAAGTGCTCTGTACAGAAGGTAAGAAAGGGATTCTGCTAAAGCTGTGGCTAACAGTGCTGGTGGCAGAGAGGAAACCCACCTTTTGTCTGTTTTTCCAATGATTTTATTCCAGGCTCACTTCCATGCCCAAGAGGGCTCTAAAAATAGCCACTGACACACATAGCAGAAAAGCTAGAGAGCTCATCTAGCTGGTTGGGAAGCTCACCTGATGCAAAGGAAGTGATCTTGAACCTGTATCTTTATATTCAGGCCGATAGGCTTGCAGCCCAACATCCAATGATAGGGTTGCTCTTTGGAATACACCTAGTTGTAGAAAGTTGAGGAAATGGATTGTCCACGTCCACAACTGCCATCCACGTGCAGAACCTCGTTTTCTTTTTATAGGGCACTCCCCAGTCTGTCACTTTTTTCTAGTGGGATTCTGTCACATACTGGCAAATTCAGGCAATGCAATTACAGTTGGTTGGGAGGTCATGTGCAATAAACCTGCTTCCCTCAAAAGATCAGACTTTTTGGGCAAAGTTAATTGTGAATAATGCGGTTACAGAAGAAGTTAAGATAGAGAAAGGGACACGACAAGGCTGCCCAATCTCCCCTCTACTTTTTATTTCAGTCCTGGAGATATTGCTGAACATGATTAGAAGGGACCAACAGATTCAGGGTATACAGGTCGGAGTGAAACATTATAAATTAAAAGCCTATGCAGATGACCTAGTTTTGACATTACAGGAGCCAATCCCTAGTACTAGAAGAGCCTTGGAATTAATACAAGAGTTTGGTCAAGTGGCAGGGTTTAAACTCAACAAATCAAAAACTATGGTTTTAGAGAAGAACCTAACACAAATGGAGAAGGACAGGTTTCAGAGAGAAACAGGTTTAACAGTGGTGAAAAAAACAAAGTACCTAGGGGTGAATATGACTTCAAAGAATGTTAATTTATTTAAGGATAACTATAAAAAATGTTGGTCTGAAGTGAAAAAAGATCTTGAAATATGGACAAATTTAAAATTATCCTTACTGGGTAGAATAGCAGTAATTAAAATGAATGTATTGCCAAGATTACTGTTTTTGTTCCAATCACTACAGATAATTGACAAGATGGATTGTTTCAAGAAGTGGCAAAAAGAAATTTCTAGATTTGTCTGGCAGGGCAAAAAGCCCAGAATTAAATATAAAATTCTTACTGACGTGAAGGAGAGAGGGGGGTTTGCCCTGCCGGACTTTAAACTATATTATGAGGCGGCAGCTTTTTGCTGGCTGAAGGAATGGCTACTTCTTGAGAACACAGACATTCTTGATTTGGAAGGGTATGATAATGCTTTTGGATGGCATGCATATTTGTGGTATGGCAAGGATAAAGTACAAAGGTCGTTCAAAAATCATATTGTCAGGAAAGCGCTGTTTAATGTTTGGATCAGATACAAAGATCTTTTGGAGAATAAAACCCCAAGGTGGCTTTCTCCAATGGAGGCTAAGGCCTTAAAAAAACTTAACATGGAATCTAAATGGCCAAAATATTGTGAAATTTTGGAGCAGGAGGGAGATAAATGGAAATTGCAGAGTTATGAGAAACTTAAAGATAAGGTGCGTGACTGGTTACATTATTTTCAAATAAGAGAGGCCTATAATATGGACAGGAAAATTGGCTTCCAGGTGGAAAAATCGAAGCTGGAATCTGAATTATTAGAACCCAGGGTTAAGGTATTGTCGAGAATGTATAACTTGCTGCTGAAATGGAATACTGAGGATGAAACGGTTAAATCTGCTATGATAAAATGGGCACAAGATATTGGTCATAACATTATGTTTGCTGACTGGGAACGGTTGTGGACCACCGGTTTGAAATTTACGGCATGTAATGCCTTAAGAGAGAATATTATGAAAATGATGTATAGGTGGTACATGACCCCAGTCAAGCTTGCAAAAATCTATCATTTGCCCGATAATAAATGTTGGAAATGTAAAGAGGTTGAAGGTACATTTTTTCACCTTTGGTGGACGTGCCCAAGGATTAAGGCTTTCTGGGAGATGATTTATAATGAAATGAAAAAGATATTTAAATACACTTTCCTAAAGAAACCAGAGGCCTTTCTCCTGGGCATGGTCGGCCAATTGGTGCCAAAGAAGGATAGAACCTTTTTTATGTATGCTACTGCAGCAGCAAGAATACTCATCGCAAAACACTGGAAGACACAGGATCTACCCACCTTGGAAGAATGGCAGATACAAGTAATAGACTATATGGAACTGGCAGAAATGACCGGCAGAATCCGAGATCAAGGAGAAGAGTTGGTGGAAGAAGACTGGAAGAAGTTCAAAGTTTATCTACAAAATCATTGTAAAATTTATGAGTGCTAAGGGCAGTGTAAATGAAATGATGGGGATCCAGTGATTATGATTAGGATAAGGAAGTGTACAAAGGGAAAGATAAAGGATAAAACGAATTTGAATGAGCTTGCTGAAAAAAACTTTTAAAGTGGAATACAAGAAGGGAAGGCGGGAGGAAGCAAGGAAAATAAGGTTTTGAAGACCATTAGAATGAACCAGAGTTGTCTTTTAATGCTTCTTTTACTATTATGTTGAATTTTCTGTATGTTTTTTTTGTTTCTATGTTTTTTTTTTATATTGTTTGTATTTCTGATGTCTGTTGTCTGTTGTTTTGAAGTTTGTTATATTTTGTGAAACTTAATAAATATCATTTAAAAAAAAAAAAAAAGATCAGACTTTTTGAGATAAGGAAAGTAATGGGAAAAATCTCTGGAAAGTGCAGGCTAACATTTGCTTGACACAACTTTGGCCACGTACACACCATACATTTAGTGCACAGTTAAAGCACATTACTGCTCCAAAGAATTATGAGGAAACTTATTTGTTCAGGGTGCTGCGAACTGTAGCTCTGCAGAGGTCAAACTATAGTTCCCAAGATTATTTGAGGGAAGCCATGTGCTTTAAATGTATGGTGTGTACGCAGCCACTGCCTAGCACCCCCCAAAATGGCTGAATAGTCAGTAAATGACCAACGTTGTCAGCCTCCTTTGCAAACAAATCAGGATGGATCCTCAATGAACAGGATGTCTGGAACACCCATAATCAGCTTGTGGAATTCATTGACCAAAGTAAAGATTCACTGGTTTTTAACACAGTGACCATGTGCAGCAGTAAGCCAGTGTTGGGGGGACAACAACATTGAACATTAGCATATAACGCTTTAAATCCCTCTTCTTCAGTGTGAACCATAACCAGGGGTGTAGTTAGGGGGTGGCCCAATGGATCTCAGCCCTATATCTTTTGCTGCTCAATAGTCTCATTTGCCTGCTTTTGAAACTTAATTCTTTTGCTTATAGAGCAGCTGCGCCCACTCCAAAGCCGCCTACTATCTTAACGTCTCAGAGGGATCTACAGGTTGGAGCTCCTCTGAGCAATTTTTATTCTTAATACTCTAATATTAAGCCCAATTTCAGGTTTTCTTTGCGAGGGGAGCGGGACACTGCTGCAACATAAAACATCTCTTCTATTGGAGTTTTGTTACTGTAGATAGCAGGTGCATCTCAGAACCCTTCATCATGGATGGGAACTGAATGCCCCCCAGGGCTTAACATTTGTACCAGGGGCCACTAGACGGCAGAGCTTGTTTTCAACTGTTAGGAGAAATCAATGTAAAATAAGCCTGCTACAGTGTAATATGAACATACTTTTACTGCATCTTTCTGTGCTGGAGGGACACAAGAACATAAGAAAGGCTTGCTGTGCACCAGGCAAGTGTCCCATCTTATCCAACATTCTGTTCTCACAATGGCCAATGACATGCCAACCAGATTTGAACCCGAGGACGCTCTCTCCTGCTGCAATTCCAAGCAACTGGTTTTCAAGAAAGACGCAGTGGCTTCAGCAGTGTAGGCAGAGCATAGCCATTGTGGCTTGTAGCCGTTGGTAGCCTTATCCCACATGAATTTGTTCAGTTCTCTTTTAAAGCCTTTCACTGTACCACATCCCCAAGTTCACGTAAGACCAAATATCTGAAACTGTATAAGGCAGCTTCCAACGAACCCGGGAAATAGTGTTGGGCTTCTTACCCCTCCCTCCCTCATGTGATATTGTTTTATTGCCTAGAAATCATGCTGTTTAATTGGCTTCTTTATTGGTTGTCCAGTTTATTGTTCTGCCATTGTTGGGTATTAAAATGTTGCAAACCGCTTTGGATGAGCTGGACCAGGAAAGCGGCTTTAAGAGACCAATTAACAAATTAATAAATATGAGGAAACGAGCTTCTGAGCATGCCGCAAGTACACCCCACTCCCAACCAACCGCAGCACGTCTGGCTTCCACAAGATGTGACTTCCTTACCCCTTGCAATTTAAGAAACTGAATATTGGCTCCACGTATTTTTAAACCCTACCCAGTCCCAAAACGAGAAGCGAGGGAAGGCTGTATTTTATTATATTTTATTGGAGGAGACGGTGCAGGTGGGGTGGGTGGGGCGCCGGAGCGTATAAAACGCTACAGGCGAGCCACACGCTCTTCCTCAGGCCTCCTTAAGGCTGGACTACATTTCCCGGCAGGCCTCGAGCGCGACGCGCGTTGCGTCACGCCCGCCTGCGGCGTCCCTTGCTCCAGCTGCTTCCTGGGCAGTCCAAGATGGCGGCGCGCTGGAGTAGCGAGAATGTTGTGGTGGAGTTTCGGGACTCGCAGGTAACCGGGTCTCCTCGGCTTGCGCCGAAGCGGGATGGCTGGCGGGGCTTTTGTTTTGAGGTCTCTTCCTTCCCATACAAGTTTCTTCCCTGGGAGGGGAGGGCAGCAGCTGTCTCCCCCTCTGTTCCTTCCTACCTACCACCCATGGGTGGGGTGCACCCATGTCCCTTGACGCGTCACACGGGGTGGGGGGCGTCCTCTGGTGTACTTGGGGCACCTCTCCTTCCTTCGTGGTTTGCTGAAGAGGGCTGGCTTCGCCTTAACTGAAAACTTCCAAATCCAGTTTTGGGCAACACCTTTGTCAGGCCAACCAAAACGCTGCAAAAAAATCGAGTTCTGCAGAACTCTTCACCAGACTTGATGGCAAGCCCAAGTGTATGTGTGTGTATGTGTGGAGGGAGTTTTTAAGAACATAATTTATTAAGCGTGGCTGTGTTCAAGGCTGTAGTCAAGGTCTAAGAGTCCTGTGGTCACCTAAGAGGCCCATTTATTTACAGTAGTTATATACCACTTTTTAGGTAGACCTCACAAAGCTCTCAACATAAGATTGTTACAGCAAGCATTTTTTGAAGGTACAATAGAATGGAAAGGGCAACTTGTTTAGAAAAAGAGCAATATGAGGGGTTTTCAAATAGTAGTGTGAGCTTAGTTTGTATTTAGTGGTGAAAGGTCGGCGGTTCGAATCCCTGCGGCGGGGTGCGCTCCCGCTGCTCGGTCCCAGCGCCTGCCAACCTAGCAGTTCGAAAGCACCTCCGGGTGCAAGTAGATAAATAGGGACCGCTTACCAGCGGGAAGGTAAACGGCGTTTCCGTGTGCGGCTCTGGCTCGCCAGAGCAGCGATGTCACGCTGGCCACGTGACCCGGAAGTGTCTCCGGACAGCGCTGGCCCCTGGCCTCTTAAGTGAGATGGGCGCACAACCCCAGAGTCTGTCAAGACTGGCCCGTACGGGCAGGGGTACCTTTACCTTTATGCTGTATGTTGCTTTTAGATGCCTTTCTACAAGATCATGAATAAGCTTAATAATAACCTTTTTTTCCAGATGATGGATACCAGGTCTACTATTTTTTCTGAAACTTTGCCAGCTTAACGGGCATTCATGGCCCATGTTTTTCATAATAACATCAGGTCAAAGGCCAAACTAGTCTAGCATCTTGTTCTCCTAGTGGTCAATGTGATGCCTCAAAGGGAAGCCTGAAAGCAGGACCTGAGTGCAACAGCAACTCTTCTCACTTGGGATTCCCAGCAGCTGACATTGAACAGTGGAGGTAGAACAAGTGAAAGAACTAACTTCAGAATTATGCAACAAATAAGGTGCTGTTTTTCATGATGGTGCTGGTATTGAAGAAAGTGTTTTTATTTTTCTTCACTCATCTCTAGAAAGGCTCAATTGTGGTTATTAAAACATTATATATTTCGATTTGTAGAACAGCAGCAAAAAATATTATTAAGCGCTCTGACCAAAAACCTCAGCAATTTCCAGGTAGTCCACCAAAAAATCATTGTATTGCAGCATAAGCTTTTGTGGACTTAAGCCCACTTTTCAGGAAACTTAAAGGTAAAGGTAAAGGTACCCCTGCCCGTACGGGCCAGTCTTGACAGACTCTGGGGTTGTGCGCCCATCTCACTTAAGAGGCCAGGGGCCAGCGCTGTCCGGAGACACTTCCGGGTCACGTGGCCAGCGTGACATCGCTGCTCTGGCCAGAGCCAGAGCCAGAGCCGCACACGGAAACGCCGTTTACCTTCCCGCTGGTAAGCGGTCCCTATTTAATCTACTTGCACCCGGAGGTGCTTTCGAACTGCTAGGTTGGCAGGCGCTGGGACCGAGCAGCGGGAGCGCACCCCGCTGCAGGGATTCGAACCGCCGACCTTTTGATCGGCAAGTCCTAGGCGCTGAGGCTTTAACCCACAGCGCCACCTGCGTCCCTTTCAGGAAACTTACGCCATAGTAAATAATTTTGTTAGTGCTACAGGACCCACCTGTCTCCTTCTCCCCACAAGAAACACCCTGGTGTATCATGCAAATGGTTCATCTAGGCAAGCATCCTTACAATAGCCAACCTGCAGTCTCTGGGATTAATTAGGCCTGGCTCAAGTCTCAGGCTGGTCTGTGAAACCATTCCCTGCAAAGCATGCTGATCATCATGTGCAGGCACTGGGGGAGATATTTCCTGCATTGTTACCAAATAAAATTACTCAGGAAAGAGAAACAAGCCTCCCTCTCCCTGCCTCTGGAACAGTAGGTGCTTCCAGTGGTTCCGGCCATTGACAGCATGTGATTCTTTGAAAAGTGGCGGGGGAAAGGACAGGTGTTTTTCAGAGTAGGGAGCATGTGGCTCTCTAGATGTTGGACTTGGATTTCTATTGGTCCTAGCCAGCATGTCCTGTGGTCATGGATAATGAATGATGTTAGCTCATAGAATCATAGAATTGTAAGGTTGGAAGGGACCCTGAGGATCGTTTAGTCCAACCTATGTTATGCAGGAATCTCAGCTAAAGCATCCATGGCAGATGGCCATCCAACCTCTTCTTAAAAACCTCCAGTGAAGGAGAGTCCACCACTTTCCAAGCGAGACTGTTCCACCATCAACAGCTCTTGCTGTCAGAGAGCTCTTCCTGATGCTTAGTCAGAATCTCCTTTCTTCTTGTTGGCATCTGTCTCAAGACAAGGGACAACGGAAGAGTGTGCCATTGGGGGTGAAGTCAAACTGTTGCATAGTTATTTCCTGTGGCTGTAGAGGCCAATACGGGAGATACATGCTTTATTGCAGCTGGGGCAGATGAAGGTATCCAGTTTCACTGTTACAAATGCACCATGGTGTTTCTTCTCTCTGCTCCTCCCAGTGGTCATTTCTCATCTGGTCACTGCTGTGGATATGTGACCTGACTCTAGGCACTGTGGTGGTCTACAAGGAATTTCCACGTAGTGGGGTTAATGTTGTCTGCCTTCATGTAGTGTTGTTTCTTGTTGTAGTCCAGCAACATCTGGAGAGCCACAGGCTCCCCATCCTTGCTGTATCAGATGATCCTGTGGTGCCACTCATGATGCTACTTCTTTGGGCAGATAGTATCACTTAGTTCCAGCCCCGAGACCTCTTAAGCCAGGGACAGTAACTGTTGAAAGTTTATTAAGTGGTGAATAATGTGCCCTTGTCTACTCCTCTTACTGGTGTTGTTGCCAAGGGGGAATGGCTCCGCCATCTCCCAACAGGATACTGGGCTTCTGCTTATCAGCTAGATGGATGGGTGTCTATTTTGGGCGGAGGGTAAAGAAGCTTCCTTTTTCCAATAGTGGTAGTTTTTATTAATTCATTTCTGAAGCTGTTATTACAGAGCTGCAATAATAGCTTTGCAGCTAAAATGAGACCCTTTACCAGTGTGTTATCTCTGTACCACCTGAAAATTCCGTTTGTAATGTGCTCAACTTGTACAGCATCCTTGTACAGTAAGTTGCCGTCGTTTCCATCTTGTAGATGGTGAACTGATTGTGGTCTGCTGTTCAGTTTCAAAAAATCAAAAGCTTGTCATGTGAGAACTGAATTTACACAAAGATACAGCGATCTGTCATACTGATTGGTTTAAAAATAGTGTTGAGGAAATTTAACATTTGTAGTTAAGTCTTCCTGAATATTGCATTGGGGTATGCCGTAGGCAGTTTCTATGAATATAGCTTGTTCCTGCTAATTTATTCTATATAGCTGTTGGGGAGTGCCACTTCTAAAGTAATGTAAAATAAGTGTACTTGTGTTTCTTATAAAGAGATTGAAGGCATGCTGCACTTAACCAGTGCCTACTTTCAAAGCTTGGTGGAAACAGAATCTTCGTCACCATCTAGCATGCAACCTTTTTGGCAGCTGTGTCATATCTCATGTTCCATTGTGGGAATATGGTCATTTGTCCATAAGAGCATGGGCAAAAGTTCATTATTGCAAGGATGATTTCATAGCAGAAAGCAATCCTTGGAGCATGAGCAGCGCGTGGACAGCTCATGCCATCCAATGATTGGTCCACGTAGTATAACATGATCAACTGCGTGGTCTGGTGTGAGAACATGAGACTAATGTATTGTATTGTCTTTTATCTGCTGACTGAGGCAAAGCTCTCTCCTTGAATTTGTATCTTTTCGTGGACACACAATAAAGGCTGTGCTACAGCAGCTTCTAGAGAGAGCTGCGGCCAGACTTCTTCAACCCATCTTGGCGTGAGACTGATTATTTACGGATGGCGAGCAGGTTCTCGTCATTCCATTGTGACTGCTGTTGGAGTCAGTTTATCTTTCTATACCATTTACTGGGACCCAAGTGGAAGCGGTGCTGTCGCTATTGGGTTTTGCTTATGGGCTTCCCATAGTCTATCTGATTGACCACTGTGAGAACAGGAAGCTAGACTAGATGGGCCTTTGGTCTGTTCCAACAGGGCCTTTTTTTACATACTTTAAAAGGTTACAGTTAGTGTTGGAAGAAGCACAGACTAAACATGCCCTTTCATCATTTAGCACTTCAGCACTATTGTATCTGACCGCAGCAGACAGTACTTGACAGGAATTTTGGACAACTCTGTTTAACCTGTCCAGGCTTAGATGAGACCCATGCAGATTGTGTGCTCTTTGCAGAATGGTTCAGGGTATGGGAACTTCTCCTGTCATCTTGTTCTACTTGAAATGAGGCTTAAGTGTGCAACTAGGAGCATGAGAAGAGGCAAGTATAAATAAATAAAAATAAAATATCTCTCCTCCACATCCTAGAAAACTCTTGAATGCGTGTGAATGCTCCCTGTGTGGAAGCCCCTCGTTCCAGAATATTACTGTTTTGGGAACCAATTCATTAAATAGAATAATGCATATATCTACTGAGGAGTATCTGTGCAGTATGTTGTGGAATAAGACTGGCAAACTCTCTTCCTGAAAGGCTTTTCAAGTGCAGCATCCCCAATACATAAGTCACAATACTTTTCTGCACCTAAACTGGAGGGGGATGGCAGTAGTTAAACTTCATGGAAATATGTGTGCAGATGGTGTACTAATAATTTTTTTTACTAGGATTAGGATGTTGGTCAGTTGACTATCTATTATTTGTCAATATTTGATTGCAGCAAAGTGTGCAATGAAGCCTTTTTAATTGCATCATGATGACATCTGATAGTATAGACCAGCATGTGGGATCCTTGCTTGTTGAATCCTAGTTTTCCAAGACTCTAGGAGTAAATGCGTACACATTAATGCTATTGAGAAACAAATACCCTGAGGACCCTTCAATCAAAAGGTGGGGTACATAAACATTCAAAAGAGATAACAATCTCAATCAGGAAAGACCTTGCAGGAACCAGAGGGATAACAGCAATTGGATCTCTGCTTTCCAAAAACTTAGATCATGGAGCCTAGTTGGGCTCTAGGAACAGAGATATGTGAATCTTTTGAGTGGAATTTGCAGCAAACCTAAAAATTGTTACTGAGCTGCTGGAGTCCTGTAGTGGCTCCAGATTCCTTGCAAGCTTTGCAGCTGCTTCAGTGCAAGTCTGCTAGCAGGTATTTCTATAATGGGAGCAATTACGGATGCCCCAAGGACCCACTTGAAGGAGATTCTGCTGTTGTTTGGCTCTGGGCAGACTTTCAGAGGTCATGAAGAAATCTTTCCCAGAAGGCCAAGCCCTTTAGGCATTTTCTAATGCTGGAATTTCTCCTTCCAGAACTGAGCTCATCTTTCTCTCCATTCCTCCCAACAGCTGTTGTGTTTACCTACTGACCTAGTCTGTCACATTGACAGTGTAGAAGCACAGCAAAGAGAGGCTGGAAAGGCAAGCGTTTCATCTGCTTCTAATCACTTGCTGCCTTTCATGGTGTTTCTCTTTCATTTCAAGGTAGTCTGATTGCTATAGAGCAGTGCAATATGCTTGCAGATCAAGTGCTTTTAATAAAACAAGTTTACTGAGTTTGCATTGCAGGCTCATTCCATTTGTCTATGCCTTTCTGGGAAAAGTACTACCAAAACACTGTAGTAGCTGCTCTTTACCTGCCTTGATTCACTGCCAATTTGAGCAAAGTAGTTGGGGTGCAGGATGTGATCCTTGTTAGGTAGATACCGAGTTATGCCACTGATGCATCTAGCTTAGTATTTTCTACATTGACTGACAGTGGTTCTCCAATCTGAGATGGGTCTTTACGTAGCACTGCCTGGAGACGCCAGGGACTGAACCTGGGACCTACTGCATGCTTTACCACAGAGCTACAATCCTAGGTCTTACTGGCGGACTCAGAACTTGGACTCCAGTATTGATTTGCTTGTTGGGATTAAAAGCTTTATGCTAAATTTTACTACAGCACCCAAATAGAAGTCGAGTTACTGGTTTGAAGACAAGGTAGCACAGCAGAGCTCTAGCTTTAAGCTAAAGTGTTGACCAAATGAGTGACACCCCCCAACTCCCTTTTTGAAGAGCAGGGCAGGTATTTTGGATTAGCTGTAGTTGCTGAACAGTCTTCAAGGGGAGCACATTGCAGCAATCCTGCCTTGAATAACTGGATAACTGGCAGGGCTATCTCTTTCCTTGGGGAGGGGGTGGACATGGTGTATTATGCTCAGTTTTAGAAGGTCATTCCTGCCACTCAGGCTGTTTGAGTTTCAAGGGATAAAGGCAAATCAAATAGCATTCCCAGGCTGCATACCAAAGCCTTTAGCAATTTTAGGTTTTATGATATGTCTTGTCTACTTCAGGTTCTTATCACAGGCTTTTCCATTGTGCTTGTGTGTATTTTGGTTTGCAAATATGCTTGTTTTTTAGTGCTCCTGAAAAAGGTTGTTTTCAACCAAAATGTCATAATCCTTTTTAGTTTTTCATGATAACTATTCTTTTAATAGTAACAACTAGTACTATTTTACTGCCCTTCCCTTTTCTTTGCTTCCATTACTTATGTGGAACTTGCAAAACGGGGACAAAAAAAACCCCTTGGCGTGAAGAGGTGCTGCAGCCCTTTAAATTGGGTATGCTTGGATTTAAGCATACTGAGTATATATATTTAAATCTCAGTATCTTTGGAGCAGGTGATTTGTGCATTTGCAGGCAAGAGCTCACTTGACTCCCCCTCTGCTCTAAATTGAATTCCTTTCCTAGGCTTAGAGTGCAACCCTACTCGTGCCCACGTGAAGGTAAATCCTGTTGTTGTCAGTGGCA
The DNA here is from genome assembly GCF_951804945.1 of Podarcis cretensis. NCBI lineage: Eukaryota > Metazoa > Chordata > Lepidosauria > Squamata > Lacertidae > Podarcis > Podarcis cretensis. The sequence continues at coordinate 38,396,161 of NC_137177.1, forward strand.
CTTACTCTCTAGTAAGTGTGTGTAGCTCTCCTTCCTAATTGTGTGTTTAATCAGGTTTATTTCATCCCTATCAGGTTGACTCTAGTGGTCTCTTTTCCCCACCACCAAATTTTCCAACCTAACATTCTCTTCTTTTTCCTAAGCAATGAATGTATTGACAAGCTAAGCTAATGTGAGGGACCTTATTTCTCTCTCTCTCCTATTTTGCAGGCAACTGCAATGTCCGTGGACTGTCTTGGGCAGCATGCAGTGCTTTCTGGGTAAGTGCCAACACCTTTGGGATAGAATTGCAGTTAGCCCTGGCAGCTGCTTGAAGGTGGATGTGGAGGGAAGATGGACACATCTTCTTGGGTTGATGTTCTTCCTCTTCCTAGTGCTTCACATTCTCAGTGGGGCAGAAGAGAAGAGATTGATAGCATAAGTTCAAGCCCCAAAAGCATAAAAGACCCCTCCTGGATCTGACTCTAGGATCTGTTCGGTCTAATGCCCTGTTTTCATGACTGGCCATTCAAAAGCCTCTTCTGGGAAACAGAGCATGAAGGCAACCCCCACCCCACTGATTGCTGTCAGGATGTCCTGTTTAGAAGCACACTGTCTCTCAAGGTGGAAGCTCCATTTAGTTGTTGTGGGCTAATAGCCTTTGATAAGACCTAACCTCCTTGAATTTGTACATACCAGCCTTTCCCAGTCTAGCCCCTTCCAAAGGATTTGGGCTACAGTTCCCATCAGCCCCAGTATCAATACTCCCATGATAGCTTGGGACTATGGGAGCTGTAGTCTTAAACTTCAAGGTGGGGGAGGCGGTTGTAAACTTTTAAAAAAGCTGTCTGTTACTAACGTTTTCTACACCTTGTAGCATTGAATTCCATATGTCAATTATATGTTGTATGAAGAAAGACTTTGTTCATGCTGAGTCTATGCCATATTTTCCCTCCCAGCAGATTTTTTTAATGAGATGCAATTTATTTTGGCAAAGTCTTAAAAAAAAAATTGAGGCACAGGTCACTGCTCAGATCCAAAATCATGAGGCCTTGACTTCGGAGTCTTACACTTTGCCTCTCCCCACACTGCTTCTTTTCCATGTTGCTGATGTTTGAAGCCTTGTTCAGTCTTATCCTTAATCCCATCTTGCATGTATTCAGCTCTGTTCAGTGACCTTCAACTTCTGCTGATTTGATTATCTGATGTCCTCCTGCTTGTGTGTTTTCCAAAGTCTAACCTTCATGCTTCTTTTCATCCTTGTATGCTGTTTCTTTCCGTAATGCCCTATGCAGACATTAGTTCTCTACATGTAGATGTGGATTGATTGCACTTGCACCAACCCTGCCCCTCCTGCCCCCTCCATGCTAGGTCAGGACATCAAAAAAATTGAAATTAGCATGGGGGCAAACAAAAGGATGCCTTCACTCTAGTGTGGCTGCCCTTTATTTCATACACAGCTCAACAAGATACCAACATAAACCCTCCAACAGCATAGAACCCACCCTTCACTGCAATCAACTGAATACAACTAGTCATGCCCTGGGCTCCCCAATCTCTCCCACTACCAACGAAAATTAATAAACGAATAGATGCAGAACCTATCCACATGACAGTGACACAAAAACCATGCACATACACTATGCAAAAGAAGAAAAAAGCATTACCCCCTTCTTTCTCCCACCTCTCTCTCCCCACCTCTTTCTCCCCCCCAATCCTCACAATGCCTATGATAGCATTATCTCACACCAAATGTAGATAGGACTCCATGAACTGAAAACGTAGTCACTATATGTACGTTTGCTATCCATGAAAAACTTTCAATAAAAACAGTAAGGAAAAAAGAAAAAAAAGAACTGAGAGTGTACTGGCAGAGTATCTGAACAAAGTTGGTGCAGCTTTGCACCCAGCTGTTCCCCAGGTTGTTTCTAAGTCTTTGGACATTTATTTTGCATGGGGGTTCATGCCTGTTCCTTCTTGCCTTCCCAGAGTGATATTTCGTAACTCTCATTTTATATTTTGATGTGACAACATTATCCTTGTGCTAAATATTATATTCAAATGTGCCTGCCCCTGATAGAATGCAGTGCTTATCATCTGGAGACAAGCTCATTTTCAGTGAATATACCATAGGTGGTGAATGCCAGCTTTTGCCATGTGAGAGCGTGTTCAAATTAATTTTTTATTAGGTAAAGGCTGGCATCATAGAATCACCTTGTGGTCAAAAATCTGAGCTTGATTTCAGCTTCTCAAGCCAGGCAAGCATCTAAATTGTGACCTAGTTCTTGCAATCCACAGACGAGGAAGTAAATCTGTTTCAGGATGACTGGTATGAGTTCATCTAACTGGAAGGCTGCTTCTTCCATACAGGGTTTTTTGTTTTTCCAAAAGCCCCATGCATAGAATTGGTTGGGATCATTTGCCTTGACTTACTTGTTTGCATGGAAAGAGCATTCAGTCATGTCAGCTCCACCTGTAGTCTGAAGTGATACACACCAGACACATGTTTACACTCCCTTCCGTTCTTTGACTGAGAAAGGAATGTTGGACATAGTTGTCTCCATATCATATTCTGTGATATTTTTAAGCCTCTTGGGAGGCATTCCATGGTGGTGGATCTAGCTGCCCTCCCTGTCAGTCTCTCTGGCGTAATGTCACACACCGTGTAGGACTTTGTGTCTTTAAGCCGTCTGACCGTGTAGCCTTACATTGCTGTCAGCCAGCGCCTCCGTCAGTCCCTTGGAGGAACCAGGCCAGCCACAAGCCTGGCGTCCAACTAAGGCAGTTTGCATTAGCCTGGCCTGGAATATGTCATATAGGATTTTGCTGTTGTGAAGTTCTGCAGCAGCAAAGTTAATGTCCTCTTGTTCACGGCTGTCTTTAATTTGCATCTCTTTCACTTTAACATTTCACGATTTATGTCGCAGAGCCAGTGTAGGGTTGTGGTTGGAGTGCTGAGCAAGGAGGCCCAGATTCAAGTCTTTGGTCATGGCTGTGAAGCTTAACAAGAGATGCTGCATGGTTCTCGCTCAACCTCATGGACCTTACAGAGGTTCCCAATACTCTGGTGTGACTGAATAGCAGAATCCCATCAAGCTTAGCTTGTTTACCAGGGGCTGGGGTCATTGGGAAGAAAGTTTATCTCCAGCTTCAGAACCATCCTTGAATTAAGTGGCTGCCACCCATTGCTTTCAAGGAAAGTCTGAGCTGTTCATGGGAGCAAAATCTGCCCTCCACTCATGATGAAGTGTAGCTTAGCCCATTTTGACCAGCATTGATAAAGATCCATCCCCCCCAAGCAGTTTCAGAAACAAGATGGAGTTTGTAGGTGGTTGACTGTGCTTTATTCTTCTGGTGCTTTGGAAATCGTACGTGCATCAACTCACAGGCTGGTTCCAGTGTGATGCTGCTGATGTCTTCTTTGTGTGTTACTGTCTCTTGCAGGCGCCGCTTCCTCTACATTGTTAACTTAGATGCACCTTCTGATGGCCACCGCAAGATCTCGCGCCAGAGCAAATGGGACATAGGAGCTGTGCAGTGGAACCCGCATGACAGTCACTCACACTACTTTGCTGCGTCGGTATGCTCCATGCTGGCCCTGATCCTGTGATTACATTTCCTCCCAATTGGATCCCAGGAGTGCAACAAATCTGTCCCAACTAGCTTGTGGGAATGGGGCTATGTTAGTGTTCAGAGTCCCACCTTTCCGCACATGGTACCCTAAACGGAAATAACAATAGCAACAATCATGTTTATTCCACACACCCCTTTACTCTGCAATCAACCTGCAATAATCAGCCCCTTTCAGTTCTTGGGACAGGCTGCTTGAATTCCACAGAACTTCTTGGAAGCTTGCCCACATCTGGCCCTTTCCAGTGTTACACATAAAAACACATTCCGCTCTCTTCTAGCCACTTCCCTAGAAGCATTTTAAACATTTGGTGAGGGAAATGTAACATTGGACATGATCCCAAGTCATGTGTGTGTATGTGGCCAGGACATCTTCATTCACGGACAGGGATTGGAGGCAGCACAGTTAATGACTCTATATGGCCCTTTTTATCCTGTCAATCAGGATATTTCAAGGGTTTGCAGTGGAGTAGTTGCATTGCGTGTTCTTATAAATGCTAACTTTTCTTGGTTATGTGAAAAGTTAAACATGTTTTCTGGTGGGAAAGGGTGCTCCTCTTTCCCAAGATGGTCATCTAGAAGATTTGCAGTCATAAGAACATAAGAAAAGAATAAGCCTCAGAAGGGAAACAAACCATAAGCCCAGTTCTGAGCAGGAAATGAGTGGAGCAAAAGCTTTTCAGCAGTTCACATGCTGCTTGTTCATATTAAACCATAGGTTTTTTTAAAACGATGGTTTCATATGATGTGTGGACCAAAGCACAATTTGTTTTTGCTAAACTTTATTTGATGATCAAGGCAACTAACAAACTTCAGAATCAGTAAAGCATTCTGAGGATCAAAATGAACCAGCAAGCCATTAAAAACAGGTGAGGTTGTGTAAATAAAGGAGAACTTAAAGCAGCCAAATCAATTCTCGTAAGTTGTCTTGCATCATTTAGGAAAAATTAAATGGGCAGTGCATTGATGCATCTCTGTGGGGATTTCATTTCAGACTCTTGGGGGTGTGGTGTGGCTGGGAGGGAGGGAGGAAGAGCTGTTGTAGCAAAGATGCTGGCAAGCTAGTTTCTCCTGTTGACGTGCTTCAGAGCAGGGCCTTTCCTGCTGATTTTAAAGGGTGGTGTAGTGTTCCAATGCTAGGGAGCACTTCTGTAGTTACATAGCACTCTGCTGCCCGTGTTGTGGCTTCTCATGTCTTCTGTTTAATTTCAGAGCAACCAACGAGTTGACCTGTATAAATGGAAAGATGGTAATGGGGAAGTTGGCACTTCCTTGCAAGGGCACACACGTGTGATCAGGTACGGCCCTGGGGAGCCCTAGCGCACTCCATTGTCATGCGGGCCAGTGAGCCTTGCACACTGGCTCATGGTGTTGGGAATTTCAGTCCTGATGTGATGAGCTTGATGCTTGGACCCCCCTCCTTTTCCCCCTCTGAAGCCCCCCTTTTGGCCTTCCCTGCTTGGAGTGCATGAAGTGCATCAGTCACTGCTGCAGTAACTTTGGTCTCATAGAAGCATAGAGTTGGGAAAGACCCTGATGATTATTTAGTCCAACCCCCTGCAGTGCTGCAGTATGGAGCTGTCCCTTATTGGGATCAAACTTGCAACCTTGGCGTTATCAGCACCACAATCTAACCAACTGTCTGCGGACATGCCCAGATATTCCAGCTTAGCAAATCCTGAGTTTGTCTGGACATATTTTCAATATTCATGCAGTGAATTGAGGGAGAACAAGATTAAGCACCCCCCTCTCATCCTGATTAAATGATGGTCTCAGCAGCAACAGGGTGTTTTTCTGGTGAGCTGGAACTCCCCTAGTCCCCAGAGCTGTGCTTTTCAAACTTTTTACCTCTTTGCATGCCAGTTTGTTTTCTGTGAAACTGCTTTGCATTACGGAGGATTCAGAAGAATATTCCAGGACACAAATTCTTTTGGGAGCTGGGGTAGCGTAAGGGCTAAGGGACTGGGCTACAGGTCATGAAGTCTCCATTTTGAATCTCACCTCTGACATGAGCTCGATAGCTGACCTTAGGCAAACAGCACTCTTGGTCACGGCCTCCCTATTTGAAATATGGCTAATAATAATACCGATGTACCTTGCAGGGTGTTAATGTATAGGAAGCATCATACAGATGTTAAGCAATATTGCTCTTTCTGTGGCTGTGTTATAGGGAGATCTCAGTAGTAGTGGGCTAGCTGTTTTTCAGGAACACTGTTTGCCATCATGGATCTTGTTTTTGTGGAACCTTCTGCTCCAGGGCTGTGGTGGGGAACATTTTAATCTCATGGGCACTCTTGTGGGATGAGGTGGACACAATCCAGTGGTGGATGGAACCAGGGGTAAAAGTGGGTGGATCAGCAGATGTGACTCCTGCCTTTTATACAATGTGCTACATTCCAGCCACACAAGTGAGTTTTACACCCCCACACACCCCTTTCCATCCTCCAAGAGGTATTATATTTCAAGAACATATTTTAGCCAAACCAAAGCACTCTGGGGAGGGTCCTGGGAGCTCCCTTTGGCCCATGGGTTGGAGGTTCCGTACCTCTGCCCTAGAGAAACACAGTGGCCAGGAAAATTAGCAAAGGGCATGTAGCTAAAGCTCCCTGGATGACGCTTTCTGTCTTTGGAAAAGCTGGTCTTTGGAGCTGTGAAACTGGGCCTATGGGGCATTGTGTTAAGAAGGCAATGAACAAGAGAATTACCAATGACCATGCAGAGTCTGGTGTTTGCAGCTGTCCAAGATACAGTGGTGCCCCGCAAGACGAATGCCTCGCAAGACGAAAAACCCGCTAGACGAAAGGGTTTTCCGTTTCGGAGGCGCTTTGCAAAACGAATTTCCCTATGGGCTTGCTTCGCAAGACGAAATGTCTTGTGAGTTTTTCCGACTTTTTTTCCCTTTCCACCCCCTTTTTCTAAGCTGCTAAGCCACTTTTCTGCTTATCCGATAAGCCGCTAAAAGCCGCTAAGCCGCTAATAGCGCTTATCCGCTAAGCTGTCAATGGGCTTGCTTCGCAAGACGAAAAAACCGCTAGACGAAGAGAATCGCGGAACGGATTCTTTTCGTCTTGCGAGGCACCACTGTAGATCCCTCTTGCTGATGCTCCCCCCCTTCCCTTGTTTGCAACTTTTCTAGTGATTTGGACTGGGCAGTTTTTGAGCCGGACCTGCTGGTTACCAGTTCGGTTGACACGTACATCTACATCTGGGATATCAAGTAAGTGCAGAGGCACATTGGGAAAGATATTGCTGGTCTTTATGGGAGCAAATGCCCGTGTGGCACTTTGGACTGCTGCCACTGGAGCAGGATAGTTTGGAAGGGTGAAGCTGTCCATAGTAATATCCTCTTGGTGAATGGGTTTTGCTCTTTCATATTTGGGATCATGAAGGAGCCCTCCCCAGGCAAGTGAACTAGAAACCCCAGCAGCCTGTGTCTGTAAGGCCCCTGTGCATTCTGCACTTTGCCTCACTAGCATAGTCCACCCCCCCCCGCCGCATTGTGCAGAAGCTACCATGCAGCTGAGCTTCAGTTGTGGGAGCTGGTGGTGGCTGAATGATTTGTTGTCCGCCTAGGTCAGTCATTTTCAAATTCATTGCCATGAGAAATGAGCAAATAATAATAATAATAATAATAATAATAATAATAATAAAGAAAAATAAAAATAATAAAATTTTATGTAGACCTTACCCTCCCTGGCCAGGGCGGCTAACACTGAATATAAATTACAATAAAACATAATAGAAAAAAAGAAGAAAGAAAAAAAGTTAATTAAACTATTAATGAAAGCTCAGAGTCCTCAACTGCAGAGAAGATTGCCTGCTCTGTCTCTGCATAGTTTCCTGGCCTGGCCTGGCCCTCTTCTGTCCACCTTTTCTGGAGGCAAGTAATGCTGTTGCCTCACTGTATCACATGTCACTGGTCAAAATGAGTGAAGTTTGTTACCCCCAAAATTCAAAACTTACTGAGTGTAAGAACTCTGCGTCTCCAGTTTTAAGTTGGAGAAGCAAAAATTGAGAGGTACTAACCTGAATAGAGAGGGAACAGTATGTATGCTTATGCTGGTATTGTTGTATTTCAGGGACACTCGGAAACCTACTGTCTCACTTTCTGCCGTCGGTAAGTACCAGTTGGTTAGGTGGAATTTGAAATATTGGCATAGTATTTCACTCAGTAGTTGGTGTTAAGTGCCCTGCAAAAAAGAGGTCTTGGCACTGGTTTCCAGTAGCCCACAAGGTGTCCAACCTGTGGCATGCCTGCCACTATTGGAGCAGGCAGTAGCAGATCTGGCAATGGTATTAAACAGCCTTCCTCAACCTGGCGCCCTCCAGATGTCATGCCCTACAACTCCCATCAGCCCCAACTAGCATGGTTGTGGCGGGTGGGAGTAGTAGCCCTAAGTATGTGGAGGGCACCAGCTTGGGAGAGGCTAGCATAAAGTGTCAACTTCTGCCTTACTCAGACTTTATTTCAGCAGCATAATTTAGGACAGGGCAGGGGAGACATTTTGTTGGTGTTCTTGCTAAGGCATTGTGATCCAGAGCTTCTTGGCAATCAGCTGCAAATCACCTAGGAGTCTTCCAGTAGAGCCCAGTCTACCTTTTGCCCACACCTGTGATAACCTATTTTTCAAACTTGACCCATGCCCCACTTGCCCAGAAAGTTGCCTGCTGCATCAGTAGGAGGCAGATGAGCTGGCTTGGTTCTTGGCTGGTGCCCTGGGCTGGCCTTCTCAGGTGGCTGTGCTGCACCCTGCAGCATTCCGTACTACGCCTCTGGTGACCACTCCATTTTCGAAAGCTCTTGCCCTATTTGTTGTCAATTATTTGTGCCCAGCAAGATACAATACCCAGGCTGGGCTTGACTTGACATCTCACTTGCATTTGCTGTGTCGTCGTCATACTCACCTGACCATACAGCCTATTGGCATGTTGGTGTTCTTTTAAATTGTGTGTGTGCTCTGTTCCTTCTGCAGCTGGTGCCTCCCAGGTAAAATGGAATAAGAAGAATGCCCACTGCTTGGCAACCAGCCATGACGGGGATGTGCGCATTTGGGACAGACGGGTGAGTCACTGTTGCCCCTCTAAGGGAGATGGTTGTGGTCATCTCTTGTGCAAGCTTTCAAATGAAATCTCTTCTTGCAGAAACCTGGCACTGCGGTGGAATATTTGGCTGCTCATCTCTCTAAAATCCATGGCTTGGACTGGCACCCAGACAATGAGAACATATTGGCTACGTCCAGCCAGGACAACTCTGTCAGGGTAGGTGGGTGGGTGGGGCTGGGTTTTGAGGGCCCTTAAGCCCAGTTTTGACATGGGGCTTACCTTTCAAACTGGCTGAAATGTGAACTTCACTAGCCAGGCAGGTGGAGAGTTCCAGTTGTGCTGGTCCCTGCCAGTCTTCACAGCCATTGGGGGCCACTGGGAAATGAATGGAGGGTATGTGTGGGCACCAGCCCATTTTGAGGGAAGGGGTGCCCTGGTGAATAAGCAACCAGTCTTTTCCAAGACTCCTTTCCCATACTCCTTGCTGCATGTCACAGTGTGTGACGCTGCCACAGGCTAAAAAATCATTGCAGTCTTTGGGCATCTTTGCATTTTGTTTTGCAAAAGCTGGATCTGCCTGTTTTTGTGTGTGTTGTTATATTTGTTTGTGAAGTTCCATCCATGTGCAGTGACCCTGTGCGGTAGCTTAGGCTGAGAGGTCAAAAGTCACCCAATGAGCTTCATGACTGACTGGGAACTTGAACCTTGGTCTCCCAAGTTGTAACCCAACATTCTTAACCACTGCAACATACTGGCATAACATAACCTTTCCCCTAATGCAGGGGTGACTCACCTGAGGCCCTCCAAGTGTAGTTGGTTTCCAGCTCCCATCGGCCCCAGCCTAATGTGGCCAACAGGGGTGATGAGAGGCGAAGTCAGGCCACATTTGCAGGGTCAGGCATTCCCCATCCCTGCTTGAAAGCATCATGGCTTAAGGCAGTTTATAGGACTTTATGGGTCATTGCTTTCATTTTTTAATTATACCTGGTAGCTTTCAGAGAGGTGGTGTACTGAGTGCACTACTCTTACTGAGCTGTGTCTTTGGCCCAATTCTAGCATGAGGAGGGCAGCAGCATTTTGTTTCCAGACTGTTTTCAAGGACAGCCCTCCGCAGAACATATTTACCAGTACATTAATGGTGGTGACAAGGGCTTTTTCCTCTGAGGAGGGCCCCAGCTGTCTATTCTTGTGTTGATTAAAAAGCATTTCCAGCTTCAGGTGCCTTCTGGGTATCTGGCGACCGGAACCAGGAAAACCCCAAGATGTTATAGCTGTGTTTCCTGTAGCCAGGAAGCTTCTTTCAGATATGCACATGTCTTACTACTGCTAGAAAGTCCTGCCAATAGAAAGGATGGCCTCTGCTCCCCTTTCTCAGTGTGATTGACAGGGGTGTGATGGGTGAGGTTTGTGGGCAAGCCAGGGGTGGTTTATACCTTCAAATGATACATGGAGCAGGACTGGTCATCTTAGTGTGGTACTTGATGCTGAAAGGACAATGGGTAGCCCACATACTAAAAATCCTTCATGAATACCCCAGTCCTCCAGTGGGATGTTATTCCAAATAGCATATGTACACTTACTGAAGGCCAGAAGTCCTTGCCACTCTGGCCATGTTGTAGTGCTCTTGTTGTGCTGTGATCTCCCAGGTGTGTGTATGTTGCTGCTGGTAAGCATCCTCTTCCTCCTCCTCCTCCTGAACTGGCTTGTTATCTCTTTCGTTGAAGTTTTGGGATTACCGACAACCCCGAAAATACCTCAACATCCTGGCATGTCAGGTTCCTGTCTGGAAAGCCAGATACACGGTAAGGACAGAGCCAAACTGAGAAAGCTGGTCAGGCAAATACTCAAAGAGAAAAAGCATATTTATCTGTTTTCAGGTGATAGACATACTTTGCTTCCCCGAAAATAAGACAATGTCTTATATTAATTTTTGCTCCCAAAGATGCGCTAGGTCTTATTTTCAGGGGATGTCTTAATTTTCTATGAAGAAGAATACGGTACACATTTATTGTCTAATTGTGAGTCAGCCAGACTCCGTCAGGGCAGAGCGAGCAGCAGGTGGCAGCTTGTCCTGGCGGCGGCGCAAGCTCTCTGATTTAAAGAGACATCGCACTGCCTGAACAGCTCTGGCTGCGCTGCGGCCAATCAGTGAGCTACTGTCCAGAGGAGTCAGACGCCTTACGGTAGCTTTGGGGGCCTTATATTCCGGGAAAGCCTTATGTTTGGGGGAGGCCTTATTATCGGGGATGTCTTATTTTCGGGGGATGCCTTATATTACAGCGAGAGGCAAAACTGGAAGTAGGTCTTATTTTCGGGGGATGTCTTACTTTCGGCGAAAGATGGTATGTATCTCAGCAGGGATGTCTTAAAAGAGGCTTTCCTCCTTTACTCCCTTGCAGTGGGAATGACTCTTGTAAGTTTGCAAACTTAATCTAAGGTGTTTGTGTATCTCCTTCATTCAAATATATCCCAAGCAAAAAACAACCCTCCAACACTCCTAGGTTCACATGTTTACAACTAAGATGATGTAAGACCCTCTTCTTCTCTGCCTCATGGGTAGAGTAGGAAGTAGCAGAGGTGGCAGAGAGAAGAACAGTAATGAAGAGCATGGAACAACTTGAGATTGCAGCCTGCTTCACTCTCCACCCAAGAGCCATAAGGAATAAAGCTTGTGAAAATCTTTTTTTTTTTAAATAATATTTATTCGGATTTTAAAAATTACAGAGAGAAAAAATTGAAAAAACAACAACAAAAAAATAAAAAAGATACAGAAAATACAATACAAAAATACAAACAGTTAGAAAAAAGAGAAAAAACAGCTCAAACCTTTACATAACTTTCTTTCCTTTGCTTATTTCCTTGACCTCCTCACACCTCCCTTTTTTGTATTCTAGTTCAATTAGATATTTCAGCAAATCCTTTCCAGCTTTATTTTTATCCTAATAATTTATCTTAATATACTGTAGTTTTACATTCTCGTCTTTCTCCAATTAAAGAAATCAATTTTTACCTAATCCTTTATATCGTTTCTGCTAAAACCACATTACTTCATTCCAACATCCTTCTAACATTCCTTAATTTTGCAATGTTTCTGTAAATAAACTTTAAATTTTTTCCAGTCTTCTTCCACCAACTCTTCACCTTGGTCTCGGATTCTGCCAGTCATTTCCGCCAGTTCCGTATAGTCCATCAAAAGCTTGTGAAAATCACTGAGGTTTGATACATTGGCACTGTTAATTAGCACAAGAGCTGGGCACACACCCAGGAGTGTTCCGCTAACTGTCAGGTCTTTCAGATGTGATCACTCACACATTACAAAGATGCATGTGTATTGCCATGTTGTAACTTGTTTTGGTGGGGAAAGGGCAACTGAGAAACATTTCAGAGTTTCTGAACCTCCAACCTTCCCCTGTGACTTCTTTTAGCCTTTCAGCAATGGACTGGTGACAGTGATGGTGCCCCAGCTGCGGAGAGAGAACAGCCTCCTCCTCTGGAATGTCTTTGACCTGAACACGCCGGTCCACACCTTTGTTGGGCACGATGATGTTGTGCTAGAATTCCAGTGGCGGAAGCAGAAGGAAGGTGTGTGACAGATGCGTCCTTCTCATAGTGGTCTCAGTGTGCCTGCTGGCTGTCTGGCCCACAAAGCACAGAGGTGGCTTTGCAGCTCAAAGCCCATTCTGGCTCTTTTCAGGCAGTGTATTTTCAATTGCATTGTGTCTTCTCTGACTTCCCTCTCTGTGTCATGTCTCTCTGTTCTTCAACTAGTTCATTTAAAATTAAATTGCAGTAACCCATAAGAGATTTCCCCCCCCCCCCCCATTCTGCAACTGTATTCGCTGGGGGGTGGGAATCTGTGATGGCCAAAAGAAATTGAGAATTCTGGTCTAACTATGCAGAGCAAAATGCCATGCATGACACAAGCAGGGAAAGGATATTGGGCGCTTGTGTCACAAATATTGGGCTTAAGCTGCATTTCACACGGTCTTCAATTTACCCATTCCTTTAATATCAAAGGAACATGGGCTGGTTTGAGCTCTTTGTATGTGATTTTTATTGAGTTTCGAAACAGGTGAAATCAAAAGAGTACATACAGAAGTTGGTCTACAAGCAAAACCCAACATTGCCAGACATCATACAAAGATAATTCTAAATTCACCCTTCTCCCTCTCCCCCACCCTTGAGAGAGCAAAAGTACAAAAATGTGGGCCAAACATCTCAAGCAGAGTACGGAGATAGTCTTCAAAATACCATACCATCTCAAAAGAGCCAGAGTTTAAACTCTTTAATCTGAAATGCCTTTCAGGATCCAAGGACTACCAGCTGGTCACCTGGTCTCGAGATCAGACACTTCGGATGTGGCGAGTTGATTGCCAGCTGCAACGGGTAAGTGGCAGGTGGCATAGTCTTTCCTTTTTTTGTTTTGCTCAAAGTTGCAGATGTCAGAAACCAAAAAACATCTATTTTCCAGCTAAATTGTCAGGTATTTCCTGTTGTCCTGGGTCCCTCTCCTGTTGCGGGGTTTTCTTTCTGTGCTTTTGTATCAAACCTCTTTCCTGTTCCTGACTTTATGGTGGTTTCAGCAGAATAAATCAAGCAAGTGGAACCCACCTTGATAGTATCTGGATCAACCCTTTGCACTGGCAAAATCTCTTAATTCTGATAGAAGTTCATCACCTGCTTAAACATCAGCATGGAAGCACCATTACACTAGTGTCCTTGGTCAACGTCTTCATCCCACTGCTTTTAGAGTCAGGAAGCATTCCCTCAATCTAACCTACAGCTCCCTCACCAAAACCTGGGCCCTTTCTCCTTCCCTTTGGGGCCCTGGTCAAGAGCTGCCTGTCGTCTTTTGGTGGTGGAGGTGGTGGTGGTTCAGCAGTTGTGAAACACATAACTGTGTCCTTGTATCTCCTTTCCTCTAAGCCAGCATTCCTCAAACTGCAGTGTAAGCTCCCCTTGCCCCCAACAGGAAGGGAGCATGCAAGGTGTGCCAGCAGGGAAGCTGTACAGTTTTGTCCATCTTTGCAGATGATAAACCTATAAGCAAGCAAGGCTCAGGGTTTCCCAAAGTGTGGGTGGTGATCCCTTTGGGATGGTTGCAAGGAAGCAATAATGCAGGTGAGGTCTCTTGTGAGAATGTTGAAATGCAGCCAGGAGAGGGAGCATATTGGAACTTACGGGGAAAAGCTGGTGTGGAGGTTATATGAACCAGGGCAAGGGTTATGTGGGAGCTTGGAACAAGCAGCGTGAAGCCAGTGAGGTCTCTAGACAGGGATGGCGCAGAAATCCTAGCCAACTTGGAACTTGGGTGGGCATGTTTTCCAGTTGCACCATGTTTGCTGTGCCGCATCCATGGCATGCTCTGTTTCTGCTTTGCTGCATTTGCTGCTTCTTGTTCCAGCTGTGCTCCAATGACCTCCTGGAAGGGGTGGAGGAGCTCATCGATGGGATTTCTCTCCTGCCAGAGCCAGACAAGGCCCTGCCTTCCCAAGACACTGAGCCCCAGCAAAATGCCAACCATGGAGAAGAGGAAGGTGAGGTGAGGGGGTGCCTGGGTGGTTCGTGGAGCTGGCAGACTCTTCTGTGCCTTGTTTTGCATGTCACTCTGAGGAGGCCTCCCTTAACCATGTCCCATTCCCTCCCCGTATTACTATTATTAATTCATAAATTGAATTTAAAAACAAAAATGGAAGCAATAGTATTCCAAAACAGTTAAGAGACTCCAAAAACAATTACAATTAAGAAGAGTTTGGATTTGATATCACGCCTTCCACTCCCTTTAAGGAGTCTCAAAGCAGCTAACATTCTCCTTTCCCTTTCTCCCCCACAACAAACACTCTGTGAGGTGAGTGGGGCTGAGAGACTTCAAAGAAGTGTGACTGGCCCAAGGTCACCCAGCAGCTGCATGTGGAGGAGCGGAGACACGAACCCGGTTCCCCAGATTACGAAACTACCACTCTTAACCACTACACCACACTGGCTCAATTAAGAACATCTAAAAGTAGTTACAGTTTAAAACATTCTTGCATCCAGTGATCTCAAGGTTGCTAGGAACAGTGGTCTTCAGCCATGCACCTGGGTAAATAGGTATGCTTTCTAATTCCTCCAGAAAAATAATAATGTTGGAGACAGGTGTACCTCGCTAGGGAGGGCACTCCACAGCTGGCGAGCCATTACTGAAAAGACCCTGTCACAGAGTCAGCCCTGCTACCCCTGGCTCTATCTCTGTTAGCTGCCTTGCCCTCCACCCAACAGCCACAGTGGGCACCAGCCACCACTGCAACCACCACAGATTCAAAGGCAGTATGTCTACAGAGAAGATTATCAGCAACCGATCTGTGCTGAACAAGCAGAGCATTTTGCAGGCAAGGGGGTTTCTACTTCAAAAGTAGAGATGGTACATAAGTTGCTGAAAGCAATTAAGCCATTGGTCTTCAGTGGATGCTACACAACATGCTCTGGTGGAGGGGGGGGGGAGAAGGGGCACTTGTTAGTGAACAGAGTCTTCAGTGGGTGTTTGAACAGCATAAAAGGGAGCAGGCAAATGGGTGGGAGTTGCACAGGTGAGGCTCCACAACATCAGGAAGGGCTTGAGTTACAAAGACTTGCCTACAGGAGTTGCCTACTCTCTGCAGGTGGCAACTGAGTTGCATATCTGGGCTTCAACCCTAGAAGAGGGTTTGGCAATGGCAGCCCTTGACTCATTTTAGGCAAAGAGAAGAAGAGGTGGCAGAAAGTGTGAGAGGGGGACGGACAGAGGGGGTGGTAGAAAAAGGGAAAGGGGTCTAGCTCCACCCTTTCCCACTTTTTACCCACAGCTGGTGTTCTGTAGACCCTGACAGAATGCTGCTCTCAGGAGGAAAAGTTCTCCACTTCAGCCTTAAAAACACTGCTGAAGTATCAGAGCTTCAAATAGTCCATCAGACTTCTATGAAGGAATAATCTTCCTGTCTGCCCCTGTCTAATTCCACTCTAATTCTCTCCTCATCACCCCCAAATGCCTGGCACTTTCAGCTTGTTGTCCCACCTCTTTCCACTTTCTCTGACGGGGAATGGGAGGAGGAGGGCACAGATCCTCAGCACTGCCTTCTCTCCCTGACAGCCTTGAAAGAAGACTCCCAGAAAAGTCTCCTGGTGGGGAAAAAGCTGGACCAGCTGGGGCTGCCTCAAACCTTGCAGCAGGAATTCTCTCTGATCAACGTGCAGATCCGAAACGTCAACATGGAGGTAGATGAGGGAGGAGCCATGTTCTCCTGTTGGGTGTGCTGTTGCTTGAGAGGGTAGAATTTGCAACACTCTGCTGGGTGGGGATTGTTTGCCCTCTTCTGGCAGACTGTCTTCCTTGGGCCACCATGACTCTCTCCTTGACAGGCCAAGGGAATGGTCTGCAGAGACTTCCCTGGCAGGGTTGCATCCATGATGCCCTCACTTTCTGGAGTATCTCTTAAGCAGAAAGCAGGGGAGGGGGGAGAGAATGTGGAAGCAGCCAGCCCAAATACTGAGTTGCATCCAGTGTTCTTACTTAGAATAGACCCATTGATATTAATGGTCATGACTCATTGAGGCCCCCTGTTTTTAGTGGATCTGCCCAGAGTAGATCTGTGACATTGTTTTCAGCCATCCTCACCTTGAGCCCCATCTGTTTTTAGACTGCTCTGGTGGTGAATTTGCTTGTTTCATTATAAAATACAGTTCATTTACTTTTCCAAAATTGCTTTAAGCAGTATACAAAATCTGTTTTTGAAGTCTAAGGAAGAAGATACATTTGTTAAAACAGATTGAGCCTTCAGGCAAGAACTTCACTTAAATTATTTGCTAAGTACGCACTTTAAGTGTAGCAACAACAATAGCAGCAGTTTACAAACAATATGTCAGGAGTGCTCTGATGGTGTTTCCTGCTTGGCAGGGGGTTGGACTCGATGGCCCTTGTGGTCTCTTCCAATTCTATCATTCTATGAAAAAGAAATGTAACTTGGAAACTTCTGTGATAATAACAATAATGATGATCAAGAGAGGCTGGTTTATTAGGGTGAATAGGGCACTGCCCCACCAAGCTTGGTCTCCCACAGCCAGTCAGCCCCCCAGGCAACCTCTTTCTTACAACTAGTCTAGATGATAGCACTGGCTGTCAACTTCCTCCTTAGTCTCCGTGTTGACCTTACAGAACTCAGCAGAAAGGAGGATGGGGACAATTCCAGAACCACTTGGCTCAGCCCACCATTTGCTCTGGTCTCCTACTGTTGCTCTCCCTGCCTTCCACCAATAGAATCCAGTTCCAATGGGCACCAGCCACCACTGAGGATGATGATTATTGCAGGGTCCAGGTTGAGTCTGGTCCCCTTGCGGACCTCCACTGTTCCTTGAAGTAGGTCAGAATTGGATCCACTAACAAAATATTCTCCTAACATCTCCTCTGTTCCTCCATTGGCTTTGGCAGATGGATGCTGTAAATCGTAGCTGCACCGTCTCTGTGCACTGCAGCAACCACAGGGTCAAGATGCTGGTGATGTTCCCTGCTCAGTATCCCAACAATGCTGCCCCCTCCTTCCAGTTTGTCAATCAGACCACCATCCCCTCCACCATGAAGGCCAAGCTGCTGAAGGTGGGTCTGCAAGCGAGCAACTCTGGCAGGTGGGGTGGCAGAAGGATGTAGAGGTCCGGGAACAGGGAGGGTCTCTGCATTGGCTGCCTACCCATGAATTCTATCCCAAGGAACCCTCAGTCCTGGAGCCTTGATCATTGTTTGAGTGTGTGGAGAAGCTGGGTGTGTGTGTGTTCATGACCCAAACTATTCACATCGTATGTGGGGACCTCTTGCAGATCCTGAAGGACACTTCCATGCAGAAGGTGAAACGGAATCAGTGCTGCCTGGAGCCCTGTCTGCGCCAGTTGGTCTCCTGTCTGGAGTCTGTTGTGGTAGGAAATGGCTTTCAGCACCAACCTGTCTTCTCATTTTGCCCTAGTCTCCTTGACCTTTGTTTGGAAAAAAACTCCTAGTATCCCTTTTTTCTTTACAAATCCAGAGCGCTTTACAACAGATTTTAAAACTTGTCCATAGTAGCTTTCCATGCTTTCAGTTTTTAGCATTGTACTGGTAAAGCAGAAGCATAGAAACCACATTGCACAGAGGTGCCAAAATTTGCTTATCTGCAGGGAGGGTTTCTGATTCTCAAGCTGGCTGGCCCTTGTCACTGGTATGTGGGTTGCTGCCGAGGCTGGGTAGCAGGTTTCTCATCTTATGAATGTTCTGATTCCTGCTTTGGAAAACATTTTGTGCCACTGACAGGAAATGTTCCTCAAACCCAAAGGCGGCATATTCCACTGCCCTCTTCTCCTTTCTATAAACCAGGCACCAGTCATGCAAGTTGCATGCTCTGTGGCAGACTGAGGACTGGGATACCAGGAATTGCACCTCTGCTGTGGGATTTGGAAGTGCTTTGAAGTCCCCATCTAGAAGTGCCCTTAAGTCTTAAGAACTAAGCCCTGGTTGGCCACAAAGTGTTCTTCTTTGGCCTTGTTCTTCTACCACTGTGGCAAATGCTTTCTGATTTAGGAAGAGAGCCTCCTTAGGGACCACAATAGAAAATGGCAACAACAAATGATGTATCTGGGTTCATTCTGCTGCCTTCCAGTCCTAAGAGACACCTCTCCATTGGCTCTGTGCTTTTTCCTTTTAAAAGCAGAAAGCTGACTGGCGTTGAGTTTCTGTGTGTGGTGACAAGACACTCAATTCCCACATGAGTAGCGTGATTGCAGGCCAGGGGGAATAGCAGCCCTGCTGTACCTTGCAGTTAAAAATACACAACGATTAGGGTCCCTAGATAATAGTGCATGCAAGACAAAAAGATCAAAAATATGAAAATGGTACTGTATTAAACTCTTAAGAACATGTATATGAAACAGTGATACATAATGTTGCAGTTAAACAACAGGATAGTATAATATATATATGAGCTCAACACCGGTTGAAAGTCTGTTTTGTCTAATTGGTTGTTTTCAATTCTGCCTGATAAATCTACTATCCTTAGGTAGAGTAGTAATGCTACTCCCATGTTCCTTCGCTTTAAACATGGCAAACTGGGAAAGTTTAAAAAGGGGACCTGGCTGACCCTGCAGGCCTGCGCAGCAATGTAGGAAAGTGCCTGATCCCAGCTCATACTGTGTCCATCCATCCTCATTTTGCTTCCTGTAATTGGCAGCAGCCCTCTGGAGCATCAGACAGAAAGAGCTTTCTGGGATAGCTTTAACTGGGGTTGCCAGAGATAGAACCTGGGCCTGCCTGCCTGCAATGCATGCACTCTAGCTTAGAGCTATGCCCCCTCCCTGACATATTGGCATGTTGGTGTTTCAGGACGAAAGCCCTGTTGTCAAGATGATGGGCTCCATGCGTGCAACTCTTAATCTGTTTTCTGTTTCAGAACCAGGAGGACAGCTCCTCCAGCAACCCCTATGCACTCCCAAACTCCGTCACGCCGCCCTTGCCAACTTTCCCCAGGGTCTCGAATGCTTACGGCTCCTATCAGGATTCCAACATCCCATTTCCACGCACCTCTGGAGCCAGGTTTTGTGGGGCAGGTTGGTAGACTCTTAAGCATGTGAAGCTAGAGAAGGGCAGGGAAATGGTCAGGGCTCCCAGCTCGAATCTTATCAGAGCTTTCCACCAAGAGGAGAAGGGTGTGAGTGAGTGTGGCAAGGGTACACTACTGTGCCCTCACCCCCTTTCCCTTCGCCTGTGCAGCAAGCTGTTGCTACAGTGCTGTTGCTGCAGCATCAGGAAACCTGCCCTCAAAATGAAGGAGGCAATTTACGAGGTTTGCGGACAACCCTACAAACAAATTGACATGATTCTGGGCATCTAGAAATCCTTTGTCTTAAAATCTTTGTTTCCAGGAGTGGAATAGAATTGGCAGCTTTGCAAAATAAAAATAAAAATAATTTTGAGTGCATATTCTAGGTTTCCAGTTCCAGGATTAGGTTCCCTTTCCTCCAGTTTATTTACTAATCTGTGTATATAGCAAGGGAGTAAATTTCTATGTATTTCTTTAAAAAAGAAAACCTGTTTGAGACAGAATAAGATTTATGATTTTTGTCAGGGAGTAGGGAAGGCTTGGGTGCTACACTGGCCAAAGGAGTTGCATCCTACCAAACACCGATTTTAAGCCCTTAACAAATTTGCCCCTCAGATTTGCTGAGTAAAACCTGCATTGTTATAAAACAGTTCTTTCTTGTAAAGAAAAGAAGAAAATGGGTAGAATTGCCTAATCTTTAGCAAACTGGTAGCATCTTAAGAAACTAACCCTGAACAAAGCCCAAATTAGAGCAATGGTATTCAGACTTCTGTGCTCAGGGAGCAAATTCCCCACCCATTTGTCAGCTTTGGAATCTTTGCATGTGGACAGGAATTCTTGACAGCATTCTAGACTAGAGTGCAACCTCCCCCCACCCCCCTCCTTTGATTTCTGGGCAGTTGTGGGAGCATGATAATGCTTGGCTTATTATGTGTCCCTAGGCTAAAAATGAGCCATGCGTTTGACATCTAGTATAGAAGTTGCAGGTTGGACAGATTACTTGAACTGTGTGATTAATTCTGTCTGCAAGATATGGGGGAAAGGAAAAGTGCAGCAAGGGGTCAAAGCCCCTGGCCATTGGAGATCTTGGCTGGCCTTGTGAGATTCTATATAGCCTTGACCCCAGGCTTTGCAGTACTGCATTGTGTGCTTGGCCAGAATAGACACAGCCCTGATTAAAGCTGCCTTCCTGTGGGAAGACCATCCTTTCTAACTATAGAAGTGGTGCCAATTATTACTTTGGAAGCTGTGTTCTTCAGTGCAGGATCTCTCATCTTCACAGGGTACTTGGTGTACTTCACGCGACCCATGACGATGCACCGCGCAGTCTCCCCTACAGAACCAACCCCCCGGTAAGTACGTGAGTAGCTGCAGGAAATGACTGTTGTGGAAGCCATCTCAGCAGCAAGAGGTGTGCTCATGGCAATGCCCAGGCTCCTCTTCCTCTTCTCTGAATGAGGGAGACGGAGTTTTAGTTTTGGCTCCGTAGAAACACATATGCTTTGCCTATAGAAGGTCCCAGGTTCATCCCTTGGGCTCTCGGGTACCAGGGCCAGGAAGAATCTGTTCCTGAGACTTTAGGAAAGCATTATCGCCCAGAGTAGACTGTAGTGTGCTAGATAGAACAGGGGTCACCAACATAGTGCCCACAGGTACACATGCACCCTCGGAGGCCTTCCCAGGTGTCCATAAGTTCCCTTCCACTGCTGAGAATTTAGTCTTGAAAGAAACATCCTATTGTATAGAATAGGTTGTAGTGTGTGTGATGCTCCCATAATAGTTTCTCAGGTTTGCAAATGTGCCCACAGGCCCTAAACCTTTGGCGAACTCTGGGATAGACCAACAGCCTGACTGAGTTTATGAGAGTTTCCTATGCTTCTGCTGTGCCCTTTGCCTCAATCCCTGCTTCCTGTGATGCTGCATGGGACTGACTGTTAGCTCAGCTTTCAGGAATGTGTATCTTGTGTTCAGCTCCCTGTCGGCCCTCTCAGCCTATCATAGTGGCCTCATCACTCCCATGAAGATTCGTACAGAGACCCCTGGCAACCTGCGCTTGTACGGTGGGAGCCCTACACGCAACGAGAAGGAGCAGGTCTCCATCAGTTCCTTCTACTATAAGGAGAGGGTAAGTGTATGGTCTGTGGAGCTTCCTCGCTGCCTCGTTTCCAGCCTTTTACGCTTGTTGGAGATCACTGCCCTTAACAGCACTCTTGCTGGGTGGAGGGCAGGATTTGCCTGTCCTATAACAGAAGCCCAAGGATGAGCTGTGCTGCTGGCTCTCTTTGGGATGCTCTTGATTCTAGATGATGCTTCCTTTGTTAGCATTATGCCTTCACTTACTGGAAAAGGCCAGCTATCTGTAATTAGGGACTTGTCCAGCTGCTAGGTTTTTTTATGCATCTGAGTGGTTCTTGGGTGGGCCATGCAAGAATTCTATAGGGGTGCCTGACAGCTCTGTGGATTTCTGTGTGTAAGCAATCTGGACTGACTGTGTGGCACAAGAGGGCAGGCTTTTTACACTTGGGTCACACTGGGGACCATCAGGGAGCGTGAAAATCTGCCAACCCCCTGGGTTGCAAAGGCCACAATGTTGCCTCCTGCTCCCCGCTTACTTGTGAGCTGGGCTTGTTGACTGGCTCATGCTGAGCACCTCTACTTGCCAGAGATAATTGGTTAGGTGTCCCAGGGCAGACTTACCACATCTAGTCCCTTCCACTTTAGAAGAGCTTGAATGGCCCTTATTTAATGAAACCCCATAGGACACAGCTGTGACTACCTTCTTGGCAGAGCAGAGTTCCCCACGCCATCATATACAGTGGCCTAAAATGACAATCTTGAGAGTGAGCCAAAAAACACTTAACTGAGCTGATGCACTTAGAATCGGGGTTTGGGGCTCTTTGAGCTGGTCGCATTAGGCTCAACTTTCCCAGCGCTATCAGCAGTTAGCAGCTTTGCAAAACCTAATGCAGCAGAAAGAGACCCTCTCCCCAGTGTGGCATGTGCCACTTTGAGCCAGCCAGGTTCCCTGAAGGCTGAGTTTGCAGGGGTCTCATTTTGGAAGGAGTCTTTTGCTCTTGAAGCTGTATCTACTCTTGCCTATTTTGGGGCCTTTCGGGGATTGAAATGCACAGGGACTGGGAGGCCCAACTGACAGGGTGGTTTTATAGTGATGAAATAAAACAGAGTTGCACAGGGCTTTTCCTTGTTGCAAATCCCTGTGCTCTTGGGTCAGTAATTGAGTATATAATCTGAATCATGGGAAGCATATTGTAGGGAAGCAGTGTGTGAAATGCCAGCACCCCAGAAGCTATCCATGCTGCCTGGATAGGTGGAGGGATTGGCACAGGTTGACGGCTCTTCACATCTGGATGCTGAGCATTTGCTACGCACTGATGGGGGTCATCTGAGCTCCCTTTCTTAGCAGCTAATTATTTCCTAGGAATTTGTGTGGGTTAAATTAGCCACAGGGGAAAAGAGATAAGGAAAGGGAAACAACCACCTGAGGGGTGTAGCTAGCAGGACCTTCCTGCCTGTGTATTTGACTGCTCTGTGTCTTATAGGACTCAGAGGGCTCAAGGCCTCTGACCTCAGTGTCACTGTCAGCAGCGCTAGTTCCGTGAGACACTTCCCTTTCTGCAGTGAAGGAAGAACGGGTGGGGGACCTGTGCCCCTCCAGCTGTGGTTGGACTTCTGCTCCCATCTCCCTTGACCATTAGCCATGCTGGCTTGGACTGATGGGAGAGTTGGGAGTCCATTAACATCTGGAGTGCCACAGGTTTCCCTATCCCGGGAATAGAGGATTGATATGAGGACCAGCGAGGATTCGTATGACATCTTAGGGGAACTTGCTTCTGTTGTGCTTTTTGTGGGAAGTGATCATGAGTATGTTTGGTATGTAGAGGGCCACAGGTTCAGCCCCTGCAATGGCAGATGGCAGGCTTTTGTCTGCAACCTGGGAGAGGTGCTAGCTCTCAGAGTAGATAGCACTGTGTCACTCCTCTAGAGGGCAGACCCTTCCATCTTTCCTGTGCTGAATCAGAATAAGGAGGCTCTTGGCTGCCCTGGAATGGCACATCTCTGACTTGTCCAAAGCTGGCCTCTGCCCTTGGTGCAGCATGAGGCCCCTTGGCTCATGAGTTTCTCAGCTCTGTGTTCTTTTCTTCCTCTTCTCCTTCTCTCAACGGCTCACCTTCTTCCCTCCTTCCCCACCTGGGCGTAACATTCTCATGCACAGATGTCGCCTTGCTCTGCCAGACGGCGTTGGTCCATACAAGCAATTAACGACTTCCCGGTACTGTTTGCTGTGTTACTGCTGCCCTTGACTAACTGTCCGCTCCCCATGGGCCCAAGAATAACCTGCCACCTGCCTGGCTTTGCGTAACCCAGACTGTAGCTGGGGAGGACAACTGACTTGGGTGGGAGGAGGAATCAGGGCAGTGGGAGGGAAGGCATCCTGTGCTTATGTGAGGTGGTACTTCAGAGTCGGTTGTGTTTTCTAGGACAACCAGGATGATTATATAGCTTTAATGCTTGGTGCTAATTGGAGCAAGATAATACTCTGCCTTGGTCAGACCCCACCTGGAGTCCCGTAACCAATTCTGGGCACCACAGTTTAAGAAGGATATTGACAAGCTGGAGTTTGTGTAGAGGAGGACGAGCAAGTTGATAAAGGGCCTGGAAACCAGGCCTTATGAGGAGTGGTTGAGGGAGTTATGGATATTAAGCCTGTTGAAGAGAAGATTGAGAGGTGATATTATAGCCATCTTCAAATATCTGAAGGGCTGTCACATGGAGAATGGAGTGAGCTTGTTTTCTGCTGCTTCAGAGGGGAGGACCTGAACCAGTGGATTCAAATTTCAAGGAAGTAGATTCTGTCTCAACATAAAGAAGAACTTTCTGAGAGTAAGAGCTGTTTGACAGTGGAATGGATTACCTCAGAAGGTCATGAACTGTCCTCCATTGAAAGTTTTTAAACAGATGGATGGCCATCTCTCAGGGATTCTTTAGTTGTGATTCCTGCATTGGATTGGAGTAGCCTAGGAATAGGCTCTCTGACAGGGATGTTGGGTGGGGAGCTTCCTTTTTTCCATGCAGTATGTGGTCTAGGCTATAGAAACAAGCTTCTTAAGAATGTTGGCCCTGGCAAGTCCAGAGCTGTTAAGGGTGTTTAAGAGGCCAAGCAATCCTCTGT
Organism: Podarcis cretensis; assembly: GCF_951804945.1. Classification (NCBI taxonomy): domain Eukaryota; kingdom Metazoa; phylum Chordata; class Lepidosauria; order Squamata; family Lacertidae; genus Podarcis; species Podarcis cretensis. The sequence goes on from NC_137177.1 coordinate 38,420,575, forward strand.
TTCAGATCTTGTTTGTGCCATGAACTCACTAGGAAAGCCTTAGGCAAGTGTGTGCCGGCCTCCTGGGCTCTGCTCCACATCTGCAAGACAAGGATAATAACAATACTGACCCTACCTTTCGGGGTGGTTGCAAGAATTATCATATGCTTGCATACGTGAAGCCCTTTCAACCACCGACAGCATTAATAGGAATGCCAGTTGTTATGCTCGCTCTTTATTTCTATGATAATAATTTTGTGAAAGATTCATTGGAAATTCCTGGTGCAATCCATGTGGTGCAGTCCATGTGGATTGCAATCCATGTGGCTGTTCAGATCTTTGGTCCTCTGAGGATGGGGCTTGGGTGCCCTCTAGATCCCTGCCCCTCCTTGGGAGAGCAAACTCTGCAAAATAGGTGAGCTTCCCTAATTTACATAATTTCTACAGAGCATTTCATTCAGCTTGCCTGTGTCTGAAATATGCTTTCCCCCTGTGCAACAGTGGTTGGGGTGTAGGGTAAGTAAGTCTGAGGAGGGGGTGTTCTTTCCAGAACCCCCACCCCACCTCACTATGAAGTCCTTCATCCAAGCCACCATTGCCATCATGTGTGAGGAATGGGTTCTCCTTTTGGGGGAAAAGCCCCTAAGCCTTTTGCAGTAGTATCAGTGCTGGAAGGAGTGGAACAATGTAATGCTGGAGCTATGACGTTGAGGAAGGAGATGGAATTCATGTAAGGAGGACTCTGTGTACAATTTGAAATCATCTGAGGGGGGAAAGTGAGAATGCCTCCTGCAATACTTTTGAAAAAAGGATGGAAATACAGGAAGCGGGAAATCATTTTTCCCCTAAATGACAAAGATGGAAGCCCATGGCCCCAGGAAATGGAATTGGAAGATATGGATACATCTTTAGGGGCTGTGAATTAATGTCTACATAATTTGTTAGCAAGCCCTGATAATACTCACAAGTGTAGCATAAGGCTGAGTCAGCAGTTAGACTCGCCAGTAGACCCATCAAGTCAAAGCAAGTATTTCGCCTTCCCAAGTCTATGCTGCTAGTGCCATCCTTACCAGAACTCTAAGCAAGGTGGCAGCAGCTAAGTTGCAACCAACATTGGGGGGTGACATCCCACCAGGCCTCCTGTGGGGAGGGGGCTGAGTCCTATTCCAGCAGACATTGAGGTGGGGAGCTGTAGAGGCCTCAGCCCCATAGAGTTGGCAGGCCTGGGCAGCAAAGACATTGAGGGACATATTTTTTTAATAAATTATGAATATTGTCTTATTATATAAAGAATAAGGACTGAATGTCTTTTTAAAGTCTGGAGGTAAAGTTGTGAGATTGGACTAGAGGAAGATTAAGGCTTACTTATAATAACTGGACAAACTTTTGGAATTATTGGATGGGAAGGAAAAGGAATGAACCTGCGGTGCCTGGATTTAATATTAGGAAAACATCAGCTAGCAGAGGGAATAACTGGACATTACTCTGGATTGAACACTGGATTATTATGAGGAATTTTTGTTGACACAACTGAAAGATGGATAGTTTGAAGTCACACTTACACACACACGTACACTCTGTTATTATTCTTATCTCTCTGTCAGCTTGCTTCTTTGTTTTGTTTCTGTTTTTATTGTATGCTGAAAAGTCTTAATAAAATTATATTTTTAAAAAAGGAATGGATCCCCCTACCAGTCTCTCCTTCCACATTAGGCAATGGGCTTTGGTGGTGGTAGCAGAGAGCTGGCAGGAGGAGAGTCTTTTCTTGCCCAGGGCCAGTTCAACTGAGACTGTCTTGTGCTCTGGCTGATGGTGGTAGAGGTAAGCACCTGCAGGGGCTACCGTTTCATATCAGCCCCGGGGTGGGGGGCATTAAGGGAAGCAGTGTGGTATCCCACTCCCTTCCCCAAACACACATTGCATGCATCCAGAGCACATTCATAGTACAAGGTTAGCGTGATTCAAGTGATAGTAGTACCTCTTTGAGGTCTATATCTTCATCTGCACCAGTGATGGGGAGCCTTTGGCCCTCTAGATGTTGTTGCACTCCAGTTCCCATCAGCTCCAGCCAGCATGGTCAGTGGCTGGGAATGTTGGAAATTGTAGTTCAGCAACATAGGTCCATAGATTCCCTGGCTCTGACCTATGTGTCTGAAACTTGAGATGCAGCCTGAGATACCTGATGTAGTATAGTCTACTTCGCCACTTAATTCTTGCTGAATGTGTGGACTTAGGCCTAAGCCTGCAGACCTGAATAAGTAGCTCCAAGTTCCAGCTCTGCCATGGAGCAAAATGTTGTGCCAGGCGGCAATTTGTGAACCTTATTTTTAAGAAGTGATGAGAATTACTAATCGGTGATGCTGCTAAGTTATTTGCATGGCAATGGTTGAGTCATAAAGCTCCATTGCATTGTGTTGAGGGAGAAGAAAACAAAAAAAAATTGTGTGCATGCGTGCGCACACACAACTTCTAAGCGGCAGATCAGGGCAAATGATATCTGTATTCCTAGTAGCCAGAATGCGATAACCAACCAGCCATCCTGATTGATTGCTGTGTCTTGTGTCTCTTGTTTGCTGACTGTAGGTGATCAGGGCTTTGCTTTGGATACTGGCACAGAGAAAGCAGAGTACTGTGGGACCTCAGTCTCTTTAACTGACTCTGCCCTCCCTTCGCAGACCAGTTTGATTTAGGGGTGAGCTAACATTATTTGACATAATATGGGTGCAGTGCAGATTCTTAGTGAAAAGTTGCTTTTGAATTCTTGACCCCTTGACGTATCAGCTGAGGCTTCATCCATCTAAAGTGCTGCTAAAGGGAAGTGTACACGAGTCACTAGAGGGTGGAAGGATTTCATAGCCCCACACCCTGCTGATTGTGCAAATATCCCAGCGGTTGCTACAAAGTGGTTGGTGGCTTATTCTTGGGCTTGCTTCATGTCTATATATCCATAACCAGTTGACATGGCTCCTCTCTCCCTTCCCGTGTGCTGGTGCAGTCCATCAGCTCGTTGTGATCTCGTTGAGTGCAGTTGCCGCTTCCATCCCCATCCCATGACATCCCTCTTCCTGATGCTTAGAAGTTGAGGAGGTTGCTTGGCCTTTACATTCCCTCTGTGGCTCTTTTGCTCTATCAAGTCACTGAGTCTGTATCTGGCCAAGCCTTTGCCAAGCCGGTGCCCTCCAGGTGTTTTGAACTGCAACTCCCATCAGTATGTTTCTCAGGGCTGAATGGAGTTGCAGTCCAAAACACCTGGAAGGCTTGTCAAATGCTGATCTGGATTCCATTTGATTGCATTGCAGTTCATAATGAAATTGGAGGTGTAAGCAGCCTGTCCTTGTGTCTTAGGGCAGCTGGTTACAGCATAGTAGCCTCCAAGCAATGTTGAAAACAGGGTGCTCTGTGGGGATGGGGTACCAGTGTTACATCACCAGTAACAGCTAAGCCAGACCAGGACACTTGCAGCTGATGTGGTTAGTCATTAGCATGTAGTTCAAGAAAGTTCTGAAAGTCACATCTAGTTTGACCCTCATATTAAGCATACATTTTTCCTCTCCCTTATGTCTGTGGAGACATATTTGAAATCGTACCCTATGGAATCTCTGACACCCAAGTGCAAGAGAAGGGGACAGGCAGACTTCAGAATAAAATGACTGAAAACAACCAGTCTTTATGTGTGAAATTTGCCTAGTTTGGAATAAGTTGCAGAACCCTGCTTTTCTTTCTCTCTTTAGTATAGAGTATACACAGGCTTTTGTGTTTGCTTCTGCCTGAGCAAAGTGGCCTGGGGGACTCCCTGTTCAGCATGATCTCCAAGTCTCTCATTCCCAGTTTGTTCTAATCCTCGATTTTGGTCTCCAAAGTGAGTGTGTGGAATTGCAGGCTGTATAGTCTGTATGAGAAAGAACTCGTGCCCCCCACGAGGCACCAGTATGACTTTGCTTGACTTTCCCCCTCTGAGATCATAGAGCCCCCTGGGCCTCTGGCCGCTCAGGGTGGGAAGCTTCCTCTGCAGATGTGTTGCTGTGCCAGTGCAGAGTTTGTCTCTTGAGTGCTCACTTTCTCAGGGTTCGCTTTCTCAGGGTTGTGGTCTCTCCTTCAGGCTTCAAATCCCAGAAGTTCTCCTAACTCACAGCTTTTTAAATAGCTGGCGAGAGGTGCATGAACCATAACTGGCTTTGTGCATTCCTCTGTGCACCCACCCACCTCCCTCCCTACACATTTTCCCCCTATAAATTCTGTTTTGCTCCGACAAACAGCTTTGGATGTTAATGATTCGTGCAAATAGGGGAACTTCAAGGGAATTGCGCTTTTGTGTATTTGCATGTATTATTGCATCTGCAACAGGGACTTGCACAGGAGGAGGGGTGGGAGGCAGGAATTCCCTCTATTAGGTAGAGGTCATGTGTCGTTTTATTCTGTGAGAGATGCACCAAGTCACCACCTTGGACATTAATGGCTTGATCACATGCAGTAAGCACAGCTTGATCAGTGTTGCCTGGACCTTTTCAGCCAAAGTCCCTCTGAGAATGAACTTGGACCTCATGGCTTCCATCTTTCCCGACTCTGCATGTGTCTCCCTTCCCCTTCACCCAGTAGGCAGCTAGAAGCAAATCTAAGAACTAAATGGGAAAACGTGGCCAAAGGAATGAGTGAAACCGTGGACTTGAGACAGTCTTTGTGGCTGTAAGCACAGGGCACGGCTAGTTTGCTTGCAGCCCATGCTCTTGTTTTGAAAGTGAACGTTGCCTGTCCTCCTGGTACAGCGTTTCCTGCTGTGTGGCCTCTGCCAGGCTCATTCCCTTCAGCTCTCATGAAGCACAGCTGTGTTGGGAGTTGTATTTCTGAAGGGCACCAGATTAGCAGAGGCTGCTTTCGTGCCAGGCTGGCCATGCACCAGCACACCCTACCTACTCATGTGGCCACAACCACTTGGATTCTAGGAAGGTCTCCTTTTTCCAAATCTTTCTTACTTTCACTCTCCATATGCCACATGGAACATACCTTCTACAGTCAGATTGGTGGCTGGGACTATGCCTTTTCCACAAAGGTTATACAAGGATTAGCTTGTTACTTCTGTGGTAGAGCATCTGCTTTGCCTGCAAAAGGTCCCAGATTCAATCCCTAGCATCTCCTGGTAGGGCTGGAGGAGTTCTCTGTCTGAAACCCAGGAGAGCTTCTGCCCGGTCACATTAGCCAGATCAATGAAGAGCCTGACTCTCCATAAGGCAGCTTCCTGCTTTAGCTGCCTCTTCTCTAGGCTTTACCCACTGAACTCGACAGACCTTCCTTCCTTCTGTTCTTGCTGCTGTCTTGACTGCCTTTTATCAAGTCTCCCTGTGTATTAGCTGCTCATGTTTGCTTGGTTGGTCCTAAGGCAGAGCTTCCAGGGCCGTGGGCTGAATGTTCTCCTTCCAAAGCTTCCCTGCCTGCCCTCAGTCTGCAGTCTTTCTCCCTCATCACTGCTTTTAAAATGCTGCTCTGTCTACTGCAGAAATCCAGGAGATGGAAGAGCAGCAAGCGAGAGGGGACAGATGCTGCCAACCGGCCCATCAAAGCTGCCGGGAAAGTGATCATTCAGGATGTCTCTTGCCTGCTTCCTGTTCACAAATTACTAGGGGAGATGTACATGTGAGTACCTGGGCCACATGTGCAAGAAACTCTGTGTGGCAACTCAGTCTTCGGTACTGTTCTGGGGGACAGGTTGAGAACTCAGCCTGTGATCCTATTCTGCACTTTCTGTTGCAGGCCTTCACCCTATCAGGACAGAAAGTCTGTCCCTGGGCCGCCTACAATCCTGAATTCCTTCCTCCAGCCCACCCCCTGCCTTTTGCAGGCGTGCAAATAGCCACTTGCCTGGTTGTCTGTGGTGAGCTTGGTTGCCCCCAGCTGACCAGGCAAATCCACATTCTCTCTTTTAGCCTTAAAGAGCTCCTGACTGTGATTCAGGCTGTTGGGCCTTCTCTTCCTAGAAGGAGGAAAGCAGGAACCCTGAACCCACTTCCAGAGCTCAGTCTTTCATTCAAGGAATGCTGTGTTCTGGAGACAGTGCACTGGAGTTCACTCCTTCCAGCTTTCCAGCTGTACTACTGTATAGCTTGGGGTGGGGAGGAGAGACAGCCTTGTATCTCTCTTCTGGCCTTTCTTTCTCTGTCACTCTGGCAGAGAGATCTTAGAGCTTAGTGACTGCTTTGCACCCTGCTGTGTTTCCAAGCTAGGAAATGGCAACAGCGGGCTGAGGTGCCTTGAGTGCTGTGTCTCCACCTGTCCTGGGCAGAAAAAGAAGGTAGATTCAGTAACTAGCCACTGCCCAAGTTGTCTGCCAACAGTCATCCCCCCACCCCCACCCTCGATCTCAACAGAAGAGGAAGGGAAGCTGCAGAGCTGGCCTCCAGTGTTTTTGTCTGGTTGGAATCTGTCTTTGAATTGTTAAAATGCCTCTTGCTTGTTGGGTGGTGGTGGTGGTGGGCTTCAGAAGCCTCTGTCTTTTGCATGGCTGAAATATTGACTACAGCACACAGGTAAAAGCTCCACCCATTGCTCTGCCCCATCTTTGTCTCTGGCCTTACCCACCACCAGCCTTCAATTCCAGTAAGATTGCCTGTGAGGGAATGCAATTCTCTGACCGAAAAGGTTCCCCACTCCTGCTTTACATGAAATATGGAAAATCGGGCCAAGCCTTTGAGAGTGATGTCTCCCCCACTTGTGCATCACCTGCTATTCTTGTCCTTCAGACTGAACGTGACTGACATCCAGGAGACCTGTCAGAAGAACGCTGCCTCTGCCCTGACTGTGGGACGCAAGGATCTCTTGCAGGTACTTTTGCTAGCCCAGCGAGGCATCTCCCATCGCTTTGCAATATTGTCTGGGGAGCATCTTGACTTAGGGAGCAGCAGAGAGTGGGCCAATGGTCCAGCCTGAGCTTTTTACTCTCTTCTTTGTTGCTCAGCTACTTGTCTTCTTCTTTCCCCCATCCCTCTTCTAGTGGCCCCCTCTCTTCCATAGGTGGAATTACACCATCCATGCAACATGGAGCTATGTATTTCAGCAGACAACCTTCAACCCCTTCCCTACAGTGTTACCGCTTGCTTTGTGGGCTGCACAGCATGGGCATCTATGTGTGTGTGTGCCCATCATCTGCTCCTTCTTTTCCAGGTCTGGTCACTGGCCACAGTAGCAACTGATCTCTGCCTTGGCCCAAACTCCGACCCAGACTTGGAGACCCCCTGGGCCCAGCATCCATTCGGCCGCCAGCTCCTGGATTCTCTGTAAGCAGCTGGAATAAGAATCGGGGGGAGGGTGGGGAAGAGGCGAGGACCCAAAGGCTTAAACAAAACAGTGCCTTTTATTTTCTTCCTATTTTTTTTCTGGGTGCCTCTTGGGTGTTGAGTGGTTGGTCACCTATAGTAGTGGGTGTCAACAGTTTCTGCACTCCCAGTTTGGGGATCATTGAGGTCATCAGGAATCTCTGCTTTGGCTGCAGCTCCCTCAGCCCTACCTAACATGTGCTGTGGGCAGGTAATCCCATCAGTATTATGTTGCGGTGTAAATAAATCCTATCGGTCTGCCCTGAATATTTTTGCAATTGGTTTTGTTGGATGTCTCTCGGTTCTCCTGTTATAACAGAGGGAGGGAGAGAGAGTTATTTTGCTATGCCATGCAACACTTCATTATCCTCTCTCACAGCTGGGTGGGGAATCTGTGGTCTGCCAGATGCAGGGAGATCCAGTTCCCATCACCCGTGATCATTGGCCATGCTGGCTGGGGCTGATGGGAGTTGTAGTGCAACCACTTCGGGAGGGCCACATGTTCCCAATCCCTTCATCTGTGGTATCCCTTGTCAGCCATATTTTGTTCTCAATTAAAAATACACACTCACAAAAAAATTACTTAGCTTTTTGTTATTGCTTGAAGCACCAGTGTGTTCCTTGTCAAATTGTAGATCATCCAGGATCTCATTGGATGGTGCTTATGTTCCCCAAGGCTCCCCAGCCCATCTTCTTTTGCAAATATGGTGACCTATAAAACCATAGAGACTTGAGGAAAAAAAGGTGTGTCTCTCAGCCAGGCAGTGTTTGTGGGGGTTTTGGTCTTTGTTTTAGTCCAAGCTTTGTATACTTTGCAAAGTGAATCTGAAATCAGGCACAAAAATTCAGCATCCTGGTTCTCTCACCTTTTCCTTTGCAAATGAAAGCAAAAACAAGTGAAGACCCCTTTTTTTGCTACAAAGAAAAACCCAAGAAACATTGGGAAGTGTGAAGAATGTGAAATCCCCAAACCTGCTGGTGGTAATGCTAAACAGGAATTCTGCTTTGGAGCACTTGTTTGCCTCCTCTTTGGTTTTGTTGAGGGCAAAGCAGATAATGGTTTATATCTACTTGATATTTTCCTCTAAGACGTTGGGTTGCCAAATCTGAATTATTTTTTCTTTGGGGGCAGGTGGCCCCCATCTCTGCTTTGAGCCTTGTGTGTGTGTGAGTGGCCGTTGGTCTACCCAGTCTTCTCTTTCCCTCCCCTTCCTAGGGTGGCCCACTATTGCCGGCTCCATGATGTGCAGACTCTGGCCATGCTGTGCAGTGTCTTTGAAGCCCAGTCCAGGCCACAGGGAGCCCTGATTCCTGTGGGATTCTTTCCTCAACGCTCCTCCAGCCACAGCCGATATGTACGGGTAGACTCTGCCTCTGACTGCTTTCCCCAAAAGGACCTGTCAAGGTCGGTTCTTCCGGTGATGCAACTTCCCTCTTGTCTCTCTCCCAACAGCCCAGCTTTACCTCCTCTGGCTCCTGTTCCAGCATGTCAGACCCTGGACTCAGCACTAGCAGCTGGAACATAGGTGAGTGCACTGCTGTCAGCTCTGAAATACCCAGTAGGAAGAGATTTTGGCATCTTGGAAGATCACCTCCCAGCCCTCTTTGTTCAGATAATTAAAAAAAAACTTAGGTTTTCATATCTGGCTCTTTTCCTTTGTACTTTGGGGACTTAATAATTGTGAGCCACTTTGAGAACCCAGATTGCATTACAAGTGGGATTTTAAAATCAAAAATAAATTTGGGTGGTCGCTTTGCACTTGGCAAATCTGCTTGCAAAAGGGCAATTGAACACAGTTGTGCAAAGCACTTCCCATTGACTACCCAAGCCCAGCTCTTGGGCGACTTTGCCTTAATTCACAATGAGAGGCAGTGACTGGCCCAAAGTGACCTAGTGAGCTTCATGGCTGCATGGGGATCGAACCCTGGTCTCCTAGGTCCTAGTCCAAAACTCCCATCTCCACCAGCACAGCCCTCTGTGAGCTGCCACCATCTTGTAAGGTCTTCTATCCACCCTTTGACCTCCTGCAGCCAGCAAAGAATTGGACCACATACCAGCCTGGGGCGAGTCTTCACCTGACGACTTCCGCTTTGGGAACTTGGCATTCGCTGACCATCGGGATCGCGAGAAGGATCAGCATGACAAGAACAAAAGGTACAGAAGGGTGGCCAGGCGTGGGAGGGAGGGTGGCAGAAAACTTTCTGGTGTCCTTGGTTGAATGTGATGCCACAAGGGAGGTGAACTGAGCTTCAAATCAACTGCATTCCAATTGGCTCTGCATTCCTATTTTTTTTGAGCATTTCCTGTTCCCTCCCAGAGTGCAGTTAGGCTGAGGCGGGGGTGGGAAGTGCTAGCTCTTGGTTTAACTGGGGAGTGCAGCTGAGCCAGCAGGTCATTTTGGTCTGCCAGGGAGCTGGAATATCAACACACACATTTACTTTTGAGGTCCTCATGTTTTCATTTCTTTTTAAATCTTCCATTCCAATCTCCCACAAACAAAAAAGTTATCCTTCCTCAAGCTGCACCCCAGGCAGCACTTGGAGATCGTGAACTTGGGCATGGGTGCAGCCAAGATTGGTTTTTTTTTTGGTGGGGGGGACAGGCTTTTGTTAGGGAAGCAGAACCTCAGATTTCGATTGATTTTGATTGAGTGGGGGGGCAGCTGCCTCCCTGGCTACGCCCGTGAGCTTGGGAAAGGCTGTTTTAAATGCTAAAATGTTTGTGCACAGTTTTCTCTTTGGAGGGATCTTGCCAAACCTGAGGAGGAAAAGTCCTGCTGCTCTCCTCCTTCACACTGATACAGCTGGTGGCCAGCACTGTGCTCCTTGAATGCTGTGTCTATTACATTATTCAGCTGTACAATTTTATATTTCTGCAAACTATTGCCAAGATAAGTTTCTCTCTACTTTACACAAACATGTGTGCTCAATCATTCTCCTCCGCCTCTTCCTCCCAATTTTAGCAAGTTTTATTCTTTGTGAAAGTGCTAGAATCTGAGCCACTTTTCTTAACTGTTTGACCTACAGAGGCACATACAGTAGAACCTCAGCTTTCGAGCGTCTCGGAAGCTGAACAATTCAGAATCAGAGCACCGAAAACCCAGAAGTAATTGCTTCCGGTTTTGAACGTGCCTTGGAAGTTGAACAGCTTCCAAGGCGTGTTTCCCCATTTTTTCAATTGATTTTGTCGACTACCCTTTGATCCTTGGTTTTTGAATGTTTTGGAAGTTGAACTGTTTTCCGGAATGTTTTATGTTTGAAAACCTAGGTTCCACTGTACTACAATAATACTGCATACTACAAACATACAAAACTGAGAAGAATAAAAAGCAGCAGCATGAAGCAAAACCCATCTAGGTAACTTGGAACATACAGAAAAACCTACATAAACACAAAACAAAATCAGATAGGTCCCTGCCCCTAAGAACACACAATCTGAGTTTTATTTGGATGGCGGGGACAAAGGGAAGAGAGGTTGCTGAGGTGGTATCATGCAGTGACTGTGAATAAATGCCAGCCTTCGCTAGCCGGGGACAAAGGCACTTAGGTGCCCTTTGGCTTCATTGTATGTGGAGATGAGGACTCTGTGATCTTTCTCCAGGCTTCTGGACCCAGCCAACACCCAGCAGTTTGATGACTTTAAGAAGTGCTACGGAGAAATCCTTTACCGCTGGGGCCTGCGAGAGAAGCGGGCGGAAGTTCTCAAGTTTGTCTCTTGCCCCCCTGACCCGCACAAGGGGATTGGTGAGTGGAAACCTTGATGGAGGAACTGTAGAACTCAGTGGAAAAGTAGATGCTGTGCATGCAAGAAGGTCCTGGGTTTCCTTCCCACAGAAATTGTCCTTGGATTGGGTAATTCAGGCCTCTCTCTTTCCTCTCTCCCTCCTACAAAATTGATCCATGGGAGCAGAGTGTCTTTCTACTTTGGTTAATGTGATATTTGTCGGAGGGGGCTTTTTAGCTTCTTCTTTTGAGATGCCCTCTGGCAGAAAGAAAAGAAGGTAAAACCAAAGAGCCCAGGTGGTGGTGTTAGTAACATGCTGGCGTCCAGATCCTAGCTTTCTCATATGCCAGCCTTTTCCCTGCAGGTGCAGCCTTGCTTGCAAGAGCCCCTCCAATAACTTCTCCACTGCTTCTCCTTTCTTTCTCTCCTTGCAGAGTTTGGAGTCTACTGCAGCCACTGCCGCAGCGAAGTGCGTGGCGTTCAGTGTGCCCTGTGCAAGGGCTTTGCGTTCCAGTGTGCCATCTGCCACGTGGCAGTCCGAGGCTCTTCCAACTTCTGCCTGACTTGCGGGCACGGAGGACACACCAGCCACATGATGGAGTGGTTCCGCACTCAGGAAGTGTGTCCCACAGGCTGTGGGTGCCACTGCTTGCTGGAGAGCACTTTCTGACCAAGCGTCGTTGGAGCCTGATTTTGTCCACGCGTGGTCTCTGTTGGGCCACTCTTGGGAAGCAGAGAGGCTGATGTCTTCCCATGTTGCTTTCAGGAGGGGTGGTCAGTTGTCTTAGTTGCTGATGGGTTGATGCAGCACTCTGCCAGCAGACGTTTGGGTGGGATGGCTTGTGGTCCATGAGCATCTCATAAGCTCCTGGAGGGCTTCCTGTTTCAGCAGAGTATCTTCCCTAAAGTGCAGGGAAAGAGCCTGTTATTTGCAAAAGACAATCATTGGAGAGGGATGGAGGGATTACAGGCCTTGCAGTCAGTCTGGAGATGAGGAACAAATCAAATGCATTTGCTAGATACTTGAGAAATTTGCAGCACACGGGGAACTGTGTTGTGATCCATTTTCCCCTGAACTACCATTCCTTGCCCTCATGAAGCTCCCTGTACTGCACAAACAGAAATATCAAAGTTAGCCGAGAGAGAAAGAGCTTCGTATACATACAAGGGGGAAGATGCACAGACAGGCTGGGTTGGCTGAAGAGTCCCTTGTGCATAGAATGCAGCATAATCATTTTTGTGAGCATCGAACAGAAAGCTCTCAACTGGATTTCTTCTCTCTCTCCATCTGAGAATTGGGCATGGCTTCATTACCAGAGATGGGTGGCCTGTTTGATTTGCTCCCTTTCCCCTCCTTTTCGTTTTATAAAAGGCTGTTACTTCTGGGCCTACCTCAGTGACCTTTTTGCTTGGCTGCGCCTTTTGAACTCCTTGAGGACCTGCCACCCGTTGCAGGACTGGAGTCAATCGCCTGCCAATTCTGGTGGTGGATTCTGTAAGGCCAAGAGGGTCTAAGAACAGCTGCAAGGAGCAGCACCAGCCACCGACTTTGCAGTAGTGATTTCAGGACTCAAAGATCAGTATTTTTTCTTGCCAAAATGCATTCCGGCCCAAAGGGAAGGGCGAAGAAAGAGGCTCCCATCCGGCCAGCAGGTGCCCAGATTCCTTGGCGGATGGAAATGGGAGCCTGAGTTGAGTTCTTCTGTCTGCTGTCTGGGGCTTTGACCGTCAGGCTAGCTGAGCCAACTTAGTGCATGGACACTGCCTACATGGTTCTTTTCCAGCCTTGTAGTTCAGGAAGTATATTTGTGTATATTCTGTAATAAAATGAGAGCATTTTATAAAGCTGTCTTGCTCTGTCATCACTGCTTGTAAGTCGTCATCTTGCACTCAGTGAACGCTCATATTTCTGCTTTGTGGTGGATTTCTCTGTGCTGCTTTTATTATTGAGCTGCCAAATGCATGGCATTGTGCTAAAAAAGTATTGTAAATTAGGCTGCGGAGGGCAACTTGCCCTTGGCAGGCCTGATGTTCTTGCTAGGTGCCTGTGACATCATCATGGCAGCTTAACCAAGATTGTAGAAGGCTTTTAGACAAGAACTAATAACAGTCAGTTTCAGTTTACAGATGCTCTCTGCCTTTTACATTCCTATGCATGGCTCAGTTCACACAACATGAAGCCAAACCACCACTTAGCATGAACACATGAGCCTGCCAGCTCCTTTGCTCCTCCAGTCCCACTGTAAGCTAAGCCACAGTTTGGCTTTCTTCATCATTTGAACCTTAGCTTGTGGTTTTGTCTCCAGACAAATTAAGCAAGGTTTGTTCCTAGGTTTACAGGTCATGGTTTGTCTAGCAGGGGTCCTCAAACTTTTTCAGCAGGGGGCCGGTCCACTGTTCCTCAGACCTTGGGGGCCGGAATATATTTTTTGGGGGGGAAATGAACAAATTCTTATGCCCCACAAATAACCCAGAGATGCATTTTAAATAAAAGGACACATTCTACTCATGTAAAAAACACTGATGCCCAGACCGTCCATGGGCCGGATTGAGAAGGCGATTGGGCCGCATCTGGCCCCCAAGCCTTAGTTTGCCTACCCATGGTATAGAAAAGACAAATCATGATGCCTGTTTTCAGATAACCATATTTTTCGCTCTATAAGACGCATCAGACCACAAGACGCACCTAGTTTTGTGAGGAGGAAAACAAGAAAAAAAAATACTTTGAATCTCAGAAGCCAGAACAGCAAGAGGGATTGCTGCGCAGTGAAAGCAGCAATCCCTCTTGCTGTTCTGGCTTCTGTGATAGCTGCGCAGCCTGCATTCACTCCATAAGACGCACACACATTTCCCCTTACTTTTTAGGAGGGGAAAAGTGAGTCTTATAGGGCAAAAAATACGGTATGTCCCTCTGAGATGGGGGCTAATGGATGAACAACAAAAGGGGATCTGGCAATTCCCAAAGAGACTGAAAGGAAAAACACCCACCATCCATTACTCAACGGTTTGGAGATTGAATTGCCCTTTCTACATCTGAGCATATTATCTTTATAATCATTAGTCTCATTTGGATATCATTGGGATTAATGGATTTTTCTTATTTTTAATGTGAGCTAACAGTGTCCGCCCACCCCTACCCCGCTTTATTAATTTACAAAATCTAGCATCCCACCCATCACCTTGACATAAGAACATAAGAGCATCAGACAAGTTTGCTGGATCAGGCCAATGACCTACCTCTCCGCACAGTGACCAATCAGATCCTTGTTGGAAGCCTGCAAACTGGACATGAGCACAACAGCACTCTGCCCACCTGAGATTCCCAGAAGCATGAGGCCTCTGGCAGTGGGGGTAGAGGTTAGCTATCATGCCTAGCAGCCATTGATAGCCTTGCCTTCCATGAATTTGTCCAATCTTCTTTTAAAGCCTTCCAAGTTGGTGGCCATCACTGCCTCCATAGCTTAAATATGCTCTGGTTGAAGAAGTACCGTATTTTTCGCTCTATAAGACGCACCAGACCACAAGACACACCTAGTTTGGGGAGGAGGAAAACAAGAAAAAAAATACTTTCAATCTCAGAAGCCAGAGCAGCAAGAGGCATCGCTGCGCAGTGAAAGCAGCAATCCCTTCCTGTTCTGGCTTCTGCGATAGCTGCGCAGCCTGCATTCACTCCATAAGACGCACACACATTTCCCCATTCTTTTTAGGAGGGAAAAAGTGAGTCTTATACAGCAAAAAATACGGTACATGCAAAGCCAAAGCAGCTTGCAGCAGCAGGACCAGAGGAGGAACAAAGGCCATACGATCCTGTGTTGGTGTGTGAAGCTATGGTTTGGCTTCGAGTTATTTGCAGACTGGATCTGTGCATGTCCGTTCCTGCTCCCAAACTGACAAGTTACTATTTTTGTGTGTGGAAAACTGTATTTCCTGTGACTTGGCATCACCTCAGGCGGGAGCCTAAAAATGGGTTCTGTATAGAAACCCAGAGTTTGGTGTTAGCATTTTTAAGCTCATTTGTATTATCAGTCTTCTCTTGGGATGAGCTCTTGCAGTGTGTCCCTTTCCCTCTCCTCCCTTAAGTGCTGACTCTAGTTTAGCTGCATTCAGTGCTCTCTCTTGCCTGTCCTCCTGTAGGGGGCTGCACTGTCGGTGGTGCCAGATACTGAACCTCGCAGGACATTCTGTGGAGGCATTTGTGCTGCCTCTGCTGGGCCTCATGTTTCCAGGCCTTATCCAAGGGTGTCACTGCTCTCAGTGTGTCACTGCTTTGCCCTCTTTTTGGACAAGACCCAGAAGAGTGTGTTGCACGTCTCTCACACTTCTTTGAAACCCCCAACACAACTCAAAGAGGAGCGGAGGATCCCTGTACCTTCTCTGTGTGCTATTGGGCTTTGCATCAAATGTCATCTGTTCCTGTCACCACCAAGTGGCAGCAGCAAATCACCCAAGAAGAAACGCTTGCTCCCCAATTGCTGCTGGTCTGGATCTCAGTCACACTTGTCGTTCCAAGTGAGGGAGTATTGTTGATACTTTCTGTGTGTCTGGAGAAGATGAGATTGCAGATCTGGCTGCTCTGCTCCAAGGATGGCACACACTTTTTTAAAAAAGTTGGCTCTCCCCAGGTTTTTCGCACTGGCCGAGAGGCAGGAATGCCAGGGTGCTCCAGTAAGCAGGCAACTGGAGATGCCATGGGGATTTGGGTTACGTGCCTTGCTGGTCTCCATGTATCTAACGGTCTGGAAAAGGGCTGGAGCTGAAGGGATCTCTCTGCAGTGTGCATCTGTGAGTGCTCGTGTCACAGAGGCATCAGCAGGTGCTTTGACAAGGGTGATGAGTAAGGCTGATGCTCAGGGGTGATTGATGTGGAGCCAGCTGAGTGAGAGCAACAGGTAGGATAGTTGATATTGATTCCTGCATTGCAGGATGGCCCTTTGGGTCCCTTCCAAGTCCACAGTTTGATGATTCTATGACCTAGGATCTCTAAGTAAGCAATGGATTTTGGCTTGATTGTGATCCTGGAAGTATCTTCACCCTCTGCGCCCAGGACTCACATGCCCCTCCACCACAATCTGAGCTGTAGTAACTCAGATATTGGTTTCCCCAGGGGCTGATGGGACTTGTAGTCTAAAACACCCAGAGGGCAGCAGGTTAGTGAAGGCTGGCCTTGCATAACTAAGTCTGCATGATGTCCCCACCTATATTGCCAACTGAAGACTATTCTCCCCCCCCCCCACTGGAACACATCCCTCCCCCTTTGTATTGGGGAACCAGAAAACGTGTCTTCTATTTTGCGGTGTCTTAGCTGGTCCTGCTATAAGGTATCACACCAATCTGCCTGACTGGGAGGGTCACAGTTTTATGACATTGGGGAAAACATGGTTAGATGTTCATATTTGAGTGGTGAAGAGATTGTGGTTAGATGGGCGGGACCCGTCACCCCTTCCCGCCCTCCCTCCCAAACATGCATCACCCATGGTGGCTCCTGGCACATAACAACACATTCACTCAGAGCAGCCGTTAGAGACTCAACCTTTATTTCCTGCATCTGCATGGGTAAATTTATTTACTCCATCTCTTTCATTCTAAATGGGAAATGCTTTGGGGGGGGGGGTTAACCTTCCCTTTCTTGCTGGCTGCAGCAGTAGCTGCACGTTGTTCTTGCCGAACACTACAGCCCTCCTGGCCACACTACAAACAAGGCAGGGTGTGTGGGGTCTGCATTGCAGGGTCACAGCCAGGGCCTTGCAGGTGCCACAGGACTTCCTGTTTGTTTGCTGTCCTGAATGTAACCCCACCAATATTATTGGGGGGGGGGGAGTGGAAGGAGGTAACGCAGGCAGAAGGATGTCGAGGTCATTCTCTTGCAGGTCAGCCTCTGGGCTGTCTTGGTTCTTTACCCGACACAAGGTGGACCAGAATTGCGTCTTGAATGGAAGCAGGACAGGCAGTGCTGGTCCGAAGTCTGGGACTGCTGTGATTCCATGGAAGAGCTGCTTGAACGGCTCCTGGAAGGCAAGCAAGGCAGTTGGGTTGGAAGCCTGCAGGCACAGCTGGGCAAACTGGCGTAGGATTCCTGGGCATCAAGAGCATTAAGACATTGTCCTTCCCACCACACGCTTGATGCTATCTTTGGGAAAGGAGCCTTGACCATGGTGTGTAATGACTCCTAAGTGGTGGCCAGGTTTGCCTCTTTTTCTTATGGAGGCGCTGAGGAATTTGTAGCCCTGCAGATGTTGCTGAACTCCAACTCCTATCAGCCTGGCCAGCAGTCAGGGATGATGGGAGATGTTGTCCCACAATATCTGGAAGGCCACACGACCTTTGCACCACTATCTTTCCCCAGTTTTTCCAAGCTGCTTTGTAAGGAGTTATCTTAAAAGGTGGAGGTATGTATCTCATCCAGACAAGCCATCTAAGGCAGGGGCCATGTTGTGGGACTTCAAATCCCATCAGCTGCAGCCAGTGTGGTCAGGGATAATGGCAGTTGTAGTCCAACAAAAACTTGGAAGGCCGCCAGTTCCCCATCTCTAGGCTGAGGCTGCTATTCCTTTACAGCAGCTGCACCATAGGCACAACTCCAGCAATTGCCATATTTCTCATCATCACCACTCCATACTGGAAATCACTTCAAAGAAGCAGGAGAGCTCTGCCATAAGAGACTGGCAGCTTCAGATGTGAGTGGATGCATCTAGTTTAATTTCTTGCAGCCAGTATTACAATTTACTTGAAAAGCAGGAAAAACTGTAGGGTTGGGAGAGCTGTTGTACTCATTGTTTTGTTGTTTAATAAATAAAACAACCGCCTTTTCCCATAAAGGTGAACTCAAAGCAACAAGGACCTGGGAGACCAGGGTTCAAATCCTCGCTTGGTCACGAAGCCCACTGGGTGCCCTTGGGGCAGTCACTGCCTCTCAGCCTAACCTACCTCACAGTTTCTCCCCTGTATGGATACTTCAATGTCCCCTATAATGAGCTCCCTGGCTGAACTTAATTCCAAACACCACCTCTTTTTTTGCTGCTTTCTGTCTTCTGTGCTGTGAGACGTCTTCGGTCACTGCTATCAGGCTGGTTTCCTAAGCAGTTTTATGAAATGGCTCCATGCTAAGGCTGAAGCCTAGGCCTGCTGCAGATTTTTTTCTGGATCTGGGGGGGCAGAGGGCAGGGAGTTTGGGGGCCGGACTAAACTGAATCAGAAAGTGTGCAGTTACGGCAGTCTGTTGGTGCCACCCAGCTCCACTTCCCCATTCAGATTCCAGGCCAAGGGCTGAATGAGGGCCAATAAGCTGAAGGTGTATGTTAACAAGATGGAAAACTGGACCACCCGGTGGTCCCCTCAGACAGAGCAGTGGGTCCCAAAGTGGGTGGTGCTACCCCTTGTGGGGGGTGCTGGGATTACTTAGGAGGACCCTAAGAGGCAGGGGTGTGGTGGAGGTGTACATTGATCATGGCATCAAGTCCATTAGCTTTGTCGACTTAATGAAACTTGAAACAGTTTTAATTTGATTTTGAATATGCAAGTAATTGTAGGTTGTACAAACTGCTATTCTGAACGAGGGTTTTCATAGGGTAAGGTCGGGGCACGGAGGGTGAGTTTATGGAGCCAAGGGGCAGGGCCACCCAAACGTTGTGGGAGTCACTGAGATAGAGGATACCTTCAAACAGGGCTATCATTCGTAAAGTGCAACACACAGCCACACTAGGAAAAAATGTTTTCTCCCTCTCAGCCCCCTTTCCCAGCTCTAGAGTAGCTGCTTACTCAGGACAGATCTAGAACCAAGATTGAACCTGGGTAGAACCTTTAAACAGCAGACTGCCTGGGCGGCTGGAAGGCTGCTACCCCCTAGCTACGAATGAATGAATTGGCCTTTTTGAGCTTCTCCCTTGTAAGGAGTGAGGCAGAAAGAGCTTCATTTAGGAAGGTTGAGAGAAAACATGGGACTATAGCTACTCCAATGCCTGCTGCCTCGAGGGTATGGGGTAGGGCAGTTCCCACCCAAGGGACTTCCCAGTTTCCCTGGAATTATGCCATCTGACTTGGTCGCCTGTTCTCGATGGATTAATCAATTAGATTTATACACCTTTTCCTCCTAGGAGCTCAAGGGGGCATACATGGTTCTCTCCCC
This sequence comes from Podarcis cretensis, assembly GCF_951804945.1. Classification (NCBI taxonomy): domain Eukaryota; kingdom Metazoa; phylum Chordata; class Lepidosauria; order Squamata; family Lacertidae; genus Podarcis; species Podarcis cretensis. The sequence goes on from NC_137177.1 coordinate 38,439,704, forward strand.
ATTCAATCCCCCACAACAACCCTGTGAGGTGGGCAAGGCTGAGAGACAGTGACTGACCCCCCAAGGTCACCCAGTGAGCTTCATGACCATGTGGGGATTCAAACTCTGGTCTCCCAGGTCCTCGCCTGATACTCTTAACCATTGGAGAACACTGATATTTCAGCCTAAAGAGATTTCCCCATGCCCCAGCTCCCTAACGGGCTATCTTGGTTTCCCCTTTGCCCCGTTTTCTCACCTCTGTGCTTCAGGCAGTTTGTTCCCCTTGGCGTCACGGAGGTTCAGCTGCCTTAGGACACGGATCAGCTTGCTAATCTGCCGTAGAGTCATTTCTGGGGCCTGGCATGCCAGCCGCTGCCGCTGGCTGATCAGGCAAGGCGGGTTGGCAAAGAGGGAGAAGTAGCTGTTTCGGCCCAGGAGCTGCACCGCTTGCTTGTTCCCATAGCAGGAGGCGTACTGAGGGTGCATGGAGGGGAGAAAGGCAAAGCAGGTTAGCGCCAGTCAGGAGGCTGCTCCAGATCAGGTTCACCAAGTTGTACATTTCATTGTATTAGGTAAGGCTAGCATATTTGGTGGTGGCTCTTTAGTTCGTAAACATAAGGTGTATATGTTTTAGCCAGAATCTCTTCGCAATCTTCTCTGCCGGCTCCTGTTGGTTAGCATCCTTTACTTTCAGTATTGCTGTACCATTTTAAGAACATCTTTAAAACATGCTGGATGAAGCCAATGGCCCCTCTGGTCCAGCATCCTGATCTCACAGTGGCCAACCTGTGGGAAATCTGCAAGAGCACAAGAGCCCTCTCCTCTCCTACGTTTCCAGCAACTGGTATTCAGAAGCATTGCTGCCTCCAACCGTGGAGGCAGGGCATGGCTATCATGGCCAGCAGTCAATAGCCTCCTTCTCCATGAATTCATCTAATAATCTTTTAAAGCCATCTAGGTTGGTGGCCATCACTGCCTCCTGGGGGAGTGAGGGCCATAGTTTAGCTATGCACTGCAAAAATCTTAACTCCACCTTGTAAGAGATGTCTTCACATTGAGACACATTCCCACGGATGCCCTTCTCTCCTTATATAAAACATGCTGGTGATCAGTTTAGCTGTGATTCTTGTACTGCGGGGGTTTGGACTAGATGAGCCAGCAGTACAATCCCAGGATTCTATGTACTAGCTGAGTTCTTTGATCCTGTTGCACCTTAGCAACATTTTAGATTATAAGTGCTAGCAACGCTTGGTGCAGATACCATTCTGGGGAGAAAGGTGGTCCACAAATGGAGTAAGTAAATCAATGGGCACAGCTGGATTGTTTCTTACCGGGACAAAAGTGGCCATATGTCTTCCGAAGCAGGAGAGGTGGTCCCAAGAGGTGTCTGTGAGGTTGATTAGCCGCTCAGCCCTTGAGAGACCCGTCACTCGCTAGCTTTATAGGGATGCACCAGTGCTGTGCCGGAAACCAAAGGATTCAGGCTGAGCTGTGCCTGCTGCCCACCCCCTTGCCCCGTTCCAGTGACCTCATCCCTGGTCAAGTTTCTCTAAGCAGTGCCTGTGCCTGCTTCTGCTGGCTCATCTTACCCAGAGGGCGGAGGCAACCAAGAAAAGCAATCAATTAATTATTGGCCGCCATTGTGCTCTCACAAAGAGAGAGTTGGGCCTAGGAAGAGCGGCAGCAAGAAAGTAGGGCTTCTGCAAATAAGGGATGTGAGTTGGGCTTACGGCATTTATACTGCTGAGCCAAAATGAAAACAAGACAAAACACTCTGAGGCTCAGAGATCAAACTTAGATAGCCACGTTGGTCCATTAGCACAAAGCAACAACAGCAACACAAGGGCACCAGTACTTGTCATTGTTCAGCCATTAGTCCCCCAAAGCAGCTAACAAGATGCAGGAATTAAAAGCCAGCAGAAATGGATAATAAAAGCAGCAATACCATAGGACACCAAATAGTTGCTAAGGATGCTTCTAGATGGGTGCTTAATATGTAAATGGATTATTGGTAACAGACAGACTGCGTTTCATACTCTCCCAAGTGTCCCTATTTTCTGGGCACATTCCCAGATTTACAAAAGCCATCCTGGCTTCTGATTTGATCCCGGATTGTCCCTATTTTCTCCACCTGCGCCACAGTGGCAGCAGTGAAGGGAACATCCTGTTGCCTCTCCTTGGCCTCTCCTCCCTTTGGGCAGCTTGTAGCTGCTACTGGAGAGCGGATGATGAGGAGGAGAGGCTTCCGCTGCCAAGACCCAGCCTCGCATGATGCGCTAGCTCCGAGGGGCAGGCAGAAGGCAGGGCCGCCCTGGACGGGAAGCGGAGCCGAGTTCAAGGAGTCTTGATTTAAAAGAGACACAAAACCTTTGTGTGTCTGCATCTAATCTTGCCCCTTTCCAAAATTTGTTTATTGGTGTTTGATTTCTTTTTGTAAATCAACCGAAGAATAAAATAAAATCAGAATTAAGAGGCTATTTCAGGACAATGGAGGGCAGGTGTGCTGTGTCCCACTGGTGAAGTGGTGGTGGCATTCATCCTTCCTCGCTGGGTGTGGGTTGACAAAAGAGGGGGGGGGGGCTTGAGGAGGGTCAGTTGGGGGCGGGGAGTGAGAAATGTCCCTGTTTTCATCTGAGGAATGTTGGAGGGTGTGGGATTTCCCCCAGAAAGGGATAAATCTGGATAAAATTAGTATGGGTGTGTGTGTGGGGGGGGATATAGAGGCAGGTGTTTTGATGCCTCTGACATTGTGTGAATGCAGCTTTTTTTGTTAATAAAAAAAGAGAGACTTGCATGCATGAGTAGCTCCCATTCCACCATAACTACCCATCTGGAAGCAACCTAAATAAGAATAACCCATGGCACCTTCACAAAAGCACCAAGCAAGATGGCTTACAGTTGCCTTAAGTGATGGCCACCACCTTGGATGCCTTTAAAATAGGGTTAGACAAATTCATGGAGGAGAAGGCTATTGAGGGCTACTAGCCACGATGGCCATGCTCTGCTTCCACAGTTGAGGGCAATAATGCTTCCAAATACCAGTTTGCTAGAATCCAGAGGAGGCGAGAGTGCTTTTGTGCTCATGGAGTTGCTGGGAGATTGCAGTCCAAAACTTCTGGAGGACACCATGTTGCGGAAAGCTGCTTCAGATAATAAATCTGTTGGACATTTCTAAGCACCGTAGAGTTCCTAACGTGCTCTTGAGAGAGCATCAGTATTTAAGAATAATGATAAATATGCTTCTCAGGGAAACCTTGCAGGTATTTTATATTATGTGGCAACACAAAGCCAGGTGTGCCCACTAGCATCATCAACATCATCCATAGCGTGTCCCACCTCACACTGCAACTTGGGTGAAAAGGGCCTTGTCTTTGGCAATCGACTGGATGCAGAAAGAGCTACCTTGCAAAGCATCCTCCTGTCTTGTTGTGCACTCAGGGTGGGGGCAGCATTTATTTATTTTTCAGAGGGACTGGCAACAGATACAGCTGAGGACAGAACGTGTCAGTGGAGGGGCTTGTGACCGAGGAAGAAGAGCCCCAGGAAGGGACCTATGCCATTGTGTAGTTAATTGTGATACACATTCACTGTGCCAACAAATGCTATGGTGGCAGATTTCCTCCATCATCGGGATGTCAGGCAGAGTGGTGTGTCTGAAGATGGAGCATCAGGTTCTCGGTATCCAGGAAAAGAAATGCATGACCACAAAGAGAAGAGAGATTTATGTGCCTGCATGCAGATACACACACAGAGATGGGTATATTTGAACGACATATGGCAAAACCTCAAGAGAAACAGAAATTCTGCCCCCCCAAAACCCCCCCACACACATCAACTTCAGAATGAAAACAATATCAACGGACAAAAAGATGAAATCAAACAGAGAAATTTCTTCTGTCATTTTGAAGCCCATTTCACAAGAACTTTACAAGACAGGTGAGAGGAGAATTTGTAAAGGAGGCGCATGACTTTTTATGGGAACTTTTATGATGCCTTGAAGACTAGCAGGTTTTTCACCACAAACCTATACAGTGGTACCTCAGGTTACAGACAATTCAGGTTGCAGACGCATCAGGTTACAGACTCTGCTAACCCAGAAATATTACCTCAGGTTAAAAACTTTGCTTCAGGATGAGAACAGAAATCGCATGACGGTGGTGCAGCGGCAGCGGGAGGCCCCATTAGCTAAAGTGGTGCTTCAGGTTAAGAACAGTTTCAGGTTAAGAACGGACCTCCAGAACAAATTAAGTTCTTAACCCAAGGTACCACTGTACCTGTTTCTGTTTTCTGTAAATCCTCTTGAACGCAGTGGGGTATATTCTCAGGTAAGTGGGTGTTAGGAGTGCAGCCTTATTGTGTAACATCTTCTACTGACTACAGTCCACTTGACTGGATGCATGGAGAGTGATCCTCCATTGGGAGGGGAGGCTCCTCACGAATGGGAGGAAAGCCCCCCTTTTTTTTTAGTTTAATGCAAGACTACCGGATCCACTCTTCTCATGCCAACACATGATCTGAAACACAGCTGTCCTTCAAAATTCACAGCTCTCCAAATTTTGTGGTGCAGTTTGACCAGAGAAATGCATACATTGGTGAAAAAGAAATGTGAGAGCTTAAAACTGACTGATTCATTTATCCCTCAAGTCCAAACAAACATAAATAGGTACAGGAAAAAAGGGGCTCAAATGTTAGCTGCCTAATTGATGAGACCATGTTATTCATATCCTTTGATTTCAGTGGCTCTGAGTATGGCAGACATTGGGTGCAACCCTATATTTCCCTACACCAAGAAAACTAGCATGCCATGTGGGCAGCTAGATTCGAACCCCTCTCTGATTTCCCCTGTTCTTGTACCTGGTCCAGACAGAAGTGAAGCAGGCGCAGATGGCAACATTTTTGATGTGGCCTCAGACAATGGTGTTGCGCTGACAAAGCAGACACAAATTCTACCAGGCAGTTCTGCTTTCCCCTTCTGATCATCTACAGGATTTTGATGAAGAAATCAGGTTTGCCAACCTTTAAATTGCATAATGTTTTCGGTAAAGTCTACTGCATTACAGTAAATAATCACTCCAGGGTGTATTGTTCAAGTTCTCATTTAAAGGTGTTTTCTTTGGCTATTACTTATGGCTGAGTAAGATTGTCTTCCATGAACACGGTTTTAACAGTGAGTCCGTAAGTGACTGTGGAGGCCAGTTCTGGATCCACACGTCCTTCCACAGTGGGAACATAGGTTACCAGGAAGGAGTTGATCACAGTGAGGGTTTGTCAAACTTGTCTTTCTCTTAGCTCATTTCTCCTTGTCACCCTAAGTTGGTGCTTCTTCAAAGACCATGACACCTTTGGTAAAGGCTGTTCTCCAGTAGGAGCACTCACAGGCCAGTGTTTCCCAGTTGTCAATGTTTATACTACTTTTTTTTTTTAGATTTGCCTTGAGAGTCTTTAAACCTCTTTTGTTGTCCACTGTTTTTGTTGTCTTAAATTGGAAATAGAGTAGTTGCTTTAGAAGACGATAATCAGACATCCTCACAACATGACCAGTCCAACGAAGTTGATGTTGAAGAATCCTTACTTCAACACTGGTGATCTTTTGCTTCTTCCGGTACACTGAACATTAGTTTGCCTGTCTTCCTGAGTGATGTGTAGAATTTTTTGGAGACACCATTGATGGGATCTTTCGAGAAGCTGGAGATGGCATTTATAAGTGGTCCATGTTTCACAAGCCCACAGTAAAGCTGGTAGTACAATAGCTTTGTAAACAAGCATTTTGGCCTCCCTGCTAATGTTCCGGTCCTCAAACACTCTGCACTTCAGTCAGGAGAAAGCTGCACTTGCAGAGCTCAGGCGATGCTGGATTTCGACATTGATGTCAGCCCTTGTGGAAAGATAGCTGCCCAGGTAGGAAATGTGATTGAACTTTCCAACATTACACCATTAAGTTGGATTTGTGGTGCTGAAGAGGGGTTGTTTTGTGCACTTTGGTTTTTTGGATATTGAGTGATAGACCAAGCTTTCCATAAGCTTCTGCAAAAATATTTAGGATGGTTTGGAAGTCATCCTCTGAGTGCACACACTACATTGCCATCAGCATGAAGCTCTAAGTACTCCCAGTACTTAAAAAAAAATACAAATACAGCAAAACAAAGCATCAAACTGAAACACACCATAAAAGCAAACATAAAGGTCAGAGGAATAAAATTTTCACACCTATTGCTACTCCCAGTACTTAATCACTGGTTGAAATGATTGTGCCTAAATGAGTCATGCCCATTAATTTCACTGGATAGGCATGCCTAAATAAGAAACTCTTCAGCAGACACACACAAAAATACAGTGAAGGTGTCTGCCTGATATCAACACTCAGGGGGTTCCAAAGTGTTGCCACACTAAATGATCAAGTTTACTGATGTGGCGCAGGTATTATGTGGCATCTGTAGTAGTGCTAGTTCTGCCAATTGAAGTGGTCAGATGGGCATATATGGGCTAAGGTGATCTCTTAGGTAGCATGGAATACAGCCCACAGACACAGTTTCCTATTCTCCCTCTCTGCTATTGCAATACAGAGCACTGAAGTTCTTTCTTTGTTCAGTGTGTGTGTGTATTGTTCAGGCAATTGTTGGGGGGAGGGGGCAAAAGGCAAGGGGGAGGCGGGGGGAGTATAAATGACTGGAAGTATAAATGAAAAGCAGATACAATATGACTAGATCAAGTGCATCTATTTTGTTGAATTAATCAGAATTTGAATAAATGTGCAATTAATTGTTAGCGCTTTCAATCTTATTCTGTTTATCTTCCTTAGTGGGTCATGAAACCTGCCGGTCTGCAGAATGCTTTTTATAGTATGGCATGGCATAGCATGGACTAGGGATGAGTTTTTGAAGCCAAGAAGGCAGTGGCCTGAAAAGGCATTTATTATTTTTCTTATGCTACCCCTGGGATGGTGAAGTAACTTCTGTTCATGGCCTTCTTTTTTGTTAATCCTTTTTATGCCTGTAATAAAAGATGGCAGATAACTCCCTCCCCATACCTTCTCTCCTTGTGAAGAAGGTGTTTGAGGCCACAGGACAGAGGCTTTCAACCTTTTTGAGTCCACAGTTCCCTTGACCAATTACATTCTTTCTGCAGCACCCTTGTGGGGCTCAGGAGCCCATTTATGTCACCCCTTGCCTGCAGAGCTGGCAGCCTCTCACCCTTTCCCCAACACCCTCCCTTGTGGACTGTTCCCTCTGGGCAGCCACCGCTGCCGTCCCTGGTCTCTGAGCTGCCAGTCACCCTCCCACCCCAAAGAGAGGTGCCTCCCAGAGGCACTATCCGCTTGCAGAGCTTATAGCCAGGGCTGCTGCAATAAACAGCTGTGTAAGCCTTTGGGAGGCAGAGACACAAGAGGGTACCAGAGAAGGGAGGGAAGGAAAGAGGGATGGAGGCCAGTGTAGCCCACAGCACCCCTGACCATCATTCAAGACACTCCAGGGTGCCACGGCACACTGGTTGAAAACCACTGCTATAGGACATCCATCACCCCATCTAGTTCATCACTAGGCTTGCAGCTGGGGAAGGAAGGCTGTCTCCAAATTTCCTCTCCCCCTTAAGTTTTGTTAAAACAAATAATTAAATGTGCAGCAAAGCCTTTGTTTAAAGGTCTTCTTGTAATGTTTCTCTCTCACAGAGGCCAAGCAAACTTCTAGGCACCCTACCGAAGCCAATCAGAAGCATGCATTCTTAATGTGCTACTTGAAGTGTGCAGACATCATGCATACCTGTCTCCCTCCCTAGGCTGCAGTGTGTGTGTGTGTGAGAGAGAGAGAGAGAGAGAGAGAGAGAGAGAGAGAGAAGATTCATTTTTGTTTCATTTTTTGACCACAACGACAGGAGGCACAGGTTTTTCGACGGAGAAAGAATTCTGCTGCTAGGATGGCTAGCAATCCTATGGCTTGCATTCAAAGAAAACCCACTGAAATTAATGAGCCTTACTTCATCATGTCTATTGGACTTAATGGGTCCACTAGGACTAGATGGATTTTTATTTTTATTTTTGGCAGGAGGAGATAATTCTGGGTTGTGTTGAAAGGCAAGAGGTACTTGGAGAGAGAGAGATTCATTAAGCCCTTTTTTGTTGTTGGTTTTTCCAGCTCCAACAAATTCGGAGGTAGACTGGTTCTGAACCTGGAGGTTCTATACAGCAATCAATTGACAGGTGCCTTTCCTTCTCCAGGTTCAGGGGCAGTCTATCTCTGAATATGCTGAAGGAGACAAACAACAGAAAGGCACGTTTGGCATCAGGCCCTGCTTGAAGGCTTCATCTGGTTGCCATTGTGGGAAGCAGGATGCTGGCCTTGATGGACCTTTGGCATCATCTGCACAGATGCTTTTGTATTCAGAGGGGTACCCATCCCTTAAAGAAGAGAAATTGCTCATGTCTGTTCAGTTTCCTGAGCCCACTTTATTTTTATTTTTGCCAACCTGTGAACACAACTGAGTGCTTCGAGGACCTTAGCATGTTGTGAAGCACGGTGATTTTGATTCTGTGGATTATACTACAGACAGAAAAAGGAAACTTTTGACTGCTCTCTTCCACCTAAAAAAAGCTTCCAGAGTTGCTTACAGTTATCAGTAATGAGACTAGAAATCACAATGGGGATCTCCATTCAAGGAAGAAATTTAAAATCGTGTCTTTATTTTTTTACATTTATATACCACCTTTATCTTCTAAGGATCTCTTCCCCCCTCTTTTATGAACTTATTTATTGATACTTATTCATAGATATACAAAAATACATACCCATTACATCTTTTTAGGGTTGCCATATGTCTGGGAAGCCCTGGGCATGTCCTCTATTGGGGGGCCTACATGCCCATCCAGGGGGATTTTTACAATTTTAAGCAAGTGTTTGGGTTTGGGGGGTTTAAAAAATTGTGTGTCTGTGTGCGGCTCAGGTTCAGGCTCATGCTCAGGTGTGGGTGAGGCCACGGTGGATGGCAAGTGGGTGATAACTCAAAAAAAGCTCAACAACTTTTTTTGCCCAGATTTTTACCTCTGGAAATATGGCAATCTTAATTATATACTAAGATAAGACAGCCACTTAGTCTAAAACGCAATTCATCAAAGGTCTGGGAAGTCTTGGCAGCGAAGAGCGTCAGCATCCGGCCCTTCTGCCTCATCTGCGGCTGTTCCAACACAATCTAAACCAAGAGGGATGTCATCAGAAGAAGCTTTAGAGCATGCATTAAGTAAGATAAGTGACTTACTGGAACAACTTAATAAGAAAGTCGATGATGCAACTACTACAATTAAGTTAAATACAGAAAGCTTAAATAACTTGGGACAAAAGGTGAATACAAATACAGAAACCATCGAGAAACTGATACAGGAATCCAATACGATACGACAGACCGCAGAGGAAGCCAGGGAAAAAGTTGCTGCTGTGGAAGTTAAGGTAACACAACTTGAAACAGAGAGAGTCCCAGACCTGCAGAGGCAATTGGAAGACCACAAGTCAAAACTTTCTATGTTTGAGCTTAAGGAAAAACAGACAAATTTGAGGACTAGAGCTGTACCTGAAGTGGAGAAGGATAGTTTGATAGACTTTCTCATGCAGGAATTTGCAGATTTTTGGGATTTGGATTTGGAACAGGAGGAATTTAAAATCGTGAGTGCCTTTAGACTTGGAAGAGGAGGGAAGAAAGAGAAGAATAGAATAAGAGACTGTTTGATTACCCTCCGAACTAAAGAAGAGAGAGATAAAATTTTGGGCTGGCATTATCAGAACCCTTTGGAACTACTACAGTCAAGAGTGGAAAATTTCAAAGACATCCCTAAATACCTTTTGGATCTTAGGTCCAATTACAGTGATTTGGTTGCCCTGCTGAGAAAGAACAAAATCAACTTTAGGTGGGAATTTCCCCAAGGCCTATCCTTCAGTTTCAAAGGAAGGAAAATAAAAATAAAATCAGTAGAAGATAAAGTTAAATTTTTGAATAATTACGAAGAAGATCTGCAGAAGGAGCTTGGAAAAGAGTCAAGAGCATCGGACAGAAGATCAGACAGAGGACCAGAACAAAAAGCATTGGACAGAAGATCACCAAAAAAAGGAATACTGGACATAACAAAACTACACTTTGGACTGGATAATTCAGTGAATGTGATACCAACACCACCAACAGAAGAAGAGCAAGCATTGGGTGCAGTTGGAGGAAAATCAGAGTAATCACACCATGGCATTGCAAATATTAAGTTGGAACATTAATGGACTGAACTCCCCCGAAAAAAGGCACAGAGTCTTTCATATATTGAAAAAGGAACAATTGGACTTGATTTGCTTACAAGAAACACATGTGACATGGCTACATAGGAAGATATTGAGTAATAAAAGATTGGGCCATGAATTTATTTCATCAGACAAAGTTAAAAAAAGAGGAGTAGTACTTTATGCAAAGGAGAGCCTATCACCAAAATTTATATTTAAAGATGATCAAGGAAGATTTGTTGCAATTGAAATCCAATCACAAGGAGAGAAATTTCTGATAGTAGGCATCTATGCACCAAATGAGGGAAAATCAGAATTTTTAAAGAAGTTACATGAGACTCTTGGATTTTATGGATTACAATATGATTTTGATGGGGGACATGAATGGAGTGGTATCTACAAATATGGATAAGGTAAAGAGACTAAGGATGGTAGACTACCAAAACCTTTTTTTAATATGACTGATAATATGGATTTAGTTGACACCTGGAGAATGAAGAACCCTCTGGGAAGAGAGGGAACTTTCTTCTCTGAGGCCAAAATGACATGGACAAGAATTGACCAAATTTGGGCAACTAGAGGGCTGGCTCCGAAGATCAGAAAAGTGGAAATTTGCCCTAAAACTTGCTCCGACCACAATGCTGTCAAAATGGAAATGAAACTAACACCAATTGGTTCCTTTAGATGGAGGATGAATGACACTTTGTTTAGGAATGAAGAAGTGACTAAGGAGGCCCAAAAAACTTTGAGAGATTATTTCAAGATAAATATGAACACCACTGTTGAAAAAAGAGTAATCTGGGACGCAAGCAAAGCGGTCATGAGAGGATTTCTGATACAACAGAATGCAATTAAGAAGAGAGTCCAAAATCAGAAAAAAAGAGAAAATTCTGGAGAAAATAAAGGAAGGAGAAAAGAAAGGAGGAGAGTGAAACCAAAGTCGCAGGAGATTCTGAAAGAGATAAAGTTATATCAAGTACAATATATGAAAATGATGAACCAGGAAATAGAATGGAAAATTAAACAGATGAGACAAAAGACATTTGAATCGGCAAATAAATGTGGAAAACTGCTGGCTTGGCAAATGAAAAAAAGACAAAAACTTAATATTATTACAAACTTGGAAGCGGAAGGAAAGAATATACAGAATCCAGCAGAGATCAGAAAGTGCTTCCAGAGGTACTTTAAACAACTATATACACAGGAGACGCAGAAAGAAATGGACATTGACCGTTTTTTGAAAACAAATGGACTACAAAAAATCTCTCAAGAAAATAAGCTAATGTTGAATTACAAAATAACGTAAATTGTAAATAATGTAGTGACGGAAGAATTTAAGATAGAGAAAGGAACACGACAAGGTTGCCCAATCTCTCCATTGCTTTTTATATTGGTCCTGGAGGTCCTTTTAAACATGATTAAAAGGTAAAGGTAAAGGTACCCCTGCCCGTACGGGCCAGTCTTGACAGACTCTGGGGTTGTGCGCCCATCTCACTTAAGAGGCCAGGGGCCAGCGCTGTCCGGAGACACTTCCGGGTCACGTGGCCAGCGTGACATCGCTGCTCTGGCGAGCCAGAGTCGCACACGGAAACGCCGTTTACCTTCCCGCTGGTAAGCGGTCCCTATTTATCTACTTGCACCCGGAGGTGCTTTCGAGCTGCTAGGTTGGCAGGCGCTGGGACCGAGCAGCGGGAGCGCACCCCGCCGCAGGGATTCGAACCGCCGACCTTTCGATCGGCAAGCCCTAGGTGCTGAGGCTTTAACCCACAGCGCCACCTGCGTCCCTTAAACATGATTAAAAAAGGTAAAGGTACCCCTGCCCGTACGGGCCAGTCTTGACAGACTCTGGGGTTGTGCGCCCATCTCACTTAAGAGGCCAGGGGCCAGCGCTGTCTGGAGACACTTCCGGGTCACGTGGCCAGCGTGACATCGCTGCTCTGGCCAGAGCCAGAGCCGCACACGGAAACGCCGTTTACCTTCCCGCTGGTAAGCGGTCCCTATTTATCTACTTGCACCCGGAGGTGCTTTCGAACTGCTAGGTTGGCAGGCGCTGGGACCGAGCAGCGGGAGCGCACCCCGCCGCAGGGATTCGAACCGCCGACCTTTCGATCGGCAAGCCCTAGGCGCTGAGGCTTTAACCCACAGCGCCACCTGCGTCCCTCTAAACATGATTAGAAGGGACCAATTGGTTAAAGGTATACAAGTCGGAGCTAAACAGTACAAATTGAAAGCATTTGCCGATGATTTGGTATTGACACTACAGGAGCCAGAATCTAGTACTAAAAGAGTACTGGAACTAATTCAGGAATTTGGTCAGGTAGCGGTTTTTAAGCTGAACAAGATGAAAACTAAGGTTTTAGAGAAAAATCTAACAGTGACTGAGAGAGAGAGGTTTCAGAAGGAGACAGGATTAACACTGGTTAAGAAAGTGAAATACCTAGGGGTTAATATGACTGCCAAGAATGTGAATTTATTTAAGGATAACTATGAAAAATGTTGGATGGAAGTGAAAAAGGATTTAGAAATATGGTCAAATCTGAAGTTATCATTGCTAGGCCGAATCGCTGTGATAAAAATGAATGTACTGCCTAGGATGTTGTTTTTGTTTCAAACACTGCAAATTTTGGATAAAATGGATTGTTTCAAGAAGTGGCAGAGAGATATTTCTAGATTTGTCTGGCAGGGCAAGAAACCTCAAATAAAATTTAAGATACTAACTGATGCAAAGGTGGATTTGCCCTGCCAGACTTAAAACTGTACTATGAATCAGCAGCATTTTGCTGGCTTAAAAAATGGCTGCTTCTTGAGAACACAGACATTTTGGTAAAAAAACAAGTCAGTGGATTTTTCCATTCAAAAGCTGCTCCTGGGAGAACGACCTTGGGACATGAGTGGCCCAGCAGAAGAGATAGCAACAAGATCTAAAGCCAAAGCTGCACAAAAGAAAAGGGGCTCAATATCAAGCACACTGCCAACAGGTGCAGCTGGGCAGGAAAAAGTGACAAATATATCTATGGATCCAGTGACACAAGCATTACTCAAAATAAATGAATCTCTAGAAAATTTGACAAAGCAGAGCACAGAAAATACCAAACAGTTGACAGAACTTTCAACAAAATTAGATTTGAATACTAAAAGCATTACAACTAACACAGAAACTATAAATAAACTGATTGAAGAAAACGCTACAACTAGAAAAATTGCTGAGGAAGCTAAAACTACTGCAGAAACTACACAGGAAAAATTAGCACCAGTCTGTAAACAGTTGGATGAACATGAGGCGGCCTTGTCTTTGTGGGAGATGCAGAGGAAGGAGAGGAACTTGAGATTAAGACTGGTCCCTGAAAGTGAAGAGGACAACCTAGTGGACTTTCTCACAAAAGAATTTTCAGAATTTTGGCAGGTAAACTCAGAGGGAGAAGAATTTAAGATAACAGCTGCCTTCAGATTGGGCAGGAGGCAAAACAGAAAGAACCCAAGGGATTGCCTGGTAACTTTGAGATCTAAAGAGGAAAGAGATAAAATATTAAATCTACATTATCAGAGAACCTTGGAGATCAAAGATACCTACGTGCAAATTTACAAGGACATTCCCAAATACATTCTGGAGGCAAGAACTCATTACAAGAATCTGGTTTACTTGCTGAAAAAGAACAATTTACCTTTCAGGTGGGAATTTCCACAAGGTTTGTCTTTTAATTACAAAGGAAAGAAAGTTAAAATAAGAACAGTACAAGATAAAGAACAATTCCTGGAAAGAAACGAGGAGGACCTTCAGAAAGGAGTGGTGGAATTGACTTCTGAAGCAGATCTTGCGAATTTAACATTTGGACTTAAATCACCAACGGAAGAAGAACAGCTGCAGGGAGCAGCTGGAACTAACTAAATAACAATGGCTCTGCAATTTCTAAGTTGGAACTGTAATGGATTGAACCTTCCCAGAAAAAGGCGTGAGGTTTTTCATATTTTGAAAAGAGAACAATTGGACTTGATTTGTTTACAAGAGACTCATGTGACAAGGGCACATAGAAAATTGCTTATAAATAGAAGATTAGGACAGGAATTTATTTCATCAGATAAAGTTAAGAAAAGAGGAGTGGTCATCTATGCAAAGGAGAAGTTGGCCCCAAAATTGATTTTTAAAGATGAACAAGGAAGATTTTTGGCAATCGAGATACAAATCCAAGGAGAAAATTTTTTGACAGTTGGGATATATGCACCTAATGAAGGGAAGGCAGAATTTTTTAAGAAGTTGCATGAGACCTTAATGGACTATTTGGATTACAATGTAATTTTGTTAGGAGATATGAATGGTGTGGTTTCTACAAATATGGACAAAGCACAAAGACAGGTGGTCTCTAAGGATGGGAGATTACCTAAGACCTTCTTTGAAATGACTGAAAATATGGACTTGATTGATATTTGGAGAACAAGGAACCCTCCAGAGAGAGGGAACCTTTTTCTCTGAAGCACAAATGACATGGACAAGAATAGACCAAATGTGGGTTACTAGTGGAATGGCTCCAAAGATAAGAAAAGTAGAAATTTGCCCAAAGACATGCTCCGACCATAATGCTGTAAAGATGGAGATGAAACTAACAACAGCTGGCTCCTTTAGATGGAGAATGAATGACACCCTATTCAGAGATGATGAGATTTACAAAAAGGCCCAAAAAACTTTGAAGGACGCAAAGTATTGGAAGACACAAGATCTACCCACTCTGGAAGAATGGCAGATGCAAGTAATAGACTATATGGAACTGGCTGAAATGACCGGCAGAATTCGAGATCAAGGAGAAGAGCAGGTGGAAGAGGACTGGAAGAAGTTTAAAGTCTATTTACAAAAACACTGTAAAATCTTTGAATGTTGAGGACATTGAAAAGGAAAAGAAGGGGTTCTAGTGACTGAGTTAAATAAGAGCACAAAGGGAGGGACCAAGAATCAAAATGAACAAAGATTGAGCTTGCTGAACTAATTATTACATAGAATACAAGATCGGGAGGCGGGTGGAAGTAAGGAAAATAAGGTTTTGAAGGTTATAATTGGAAAGTGAGTTTATTTTTATGTCAAAATCTTCTTTTTTTTTCTTTTTTTGTCTATGTTTTCTTTTTCTTTTTTTGTAATGTTTGTGAAAATTTTTCTTTTTGTAATGTTTGTGAAAATATGCTTTTTTGTTTTTTTTTGTGGAAAATGCAATAAAATTATTATTAAAAAAAAACAAACAAAAAACTTTGAAGGACTACTTTGAGATAAATCTGAAGACAGACATCGAGAAAAGAGTGATTTGGGACACAAGTAAGGCCGTGATGCGAGGTTTCCTAATACAACAGAACTCTCTAAAGAAGAAGAAACAGAATGAGAAGAAAGATAAGATCTTGGAAAAAATAAAAGAAGGAGAAAAGAAATTGAGGTCTAAACCAAAGTCTCATGAAATTTTGAGAGAAATTAAGTTTTACCAGATGCAGTATATGCAGTATATGCAGTATATGGAACTGATGAACCAAGAGATAGAATGGAAAATTAAGCAAATGAGACAAAGGACATTTGAATTAGCAGATAAATGCGGGAAACTTCTAGCATGGCAATTGAAGAAGAGACAAAAACTGAATACAGTTACAAGTTTGGAGGTGGAAGGAAAGAACATCTATAAACCAAATGAGATTAGTAATTGTTTTCAGAGTTATTTCAGAAGACTATATGCATGAGGGCCGGAAAAAGAAGGAGAAATAGAAGATTTTCTTAAGAAATATGGACTACAAAAAATCTCGCAACAAAGTATGATGGTTTTGAATGAGAAAATAACAGAACAAGAAATAGAGGGTGCCATCCAAAATATGCAATTAGGTAAATCTCCAGGACCAGATGGACTAACCTCCAGATATTATAAAGCCTCCAGATATTATAAAGCTTTGAAGGAATGGTTAGTACAACCGTTGAAGGAGGTTTGCAATGAAATTTTAGAGGGGAAAAGGGCACCCAAATCGTGGAAAGAAGCATTTATTACACTTATACCAAAGACTGAGACTGAAAAAAATCAGATTAAGAACTACCGCCCTATATCATTACTTAATGTGGATTACAAAATATTTGCTGACATTTTAGTAAAAAGATTGAAGAAGGTGCTGGTGGAGGAGATTCATAAGGACCAAGCAGGTTTTCTCCCAGGGAGACATATGTCAGATAACGTAAGGAATATAATTGACATTATGGAATTATTAACAGTTAACAGTTATGGAATTATTAACAGTTAACATTAACACGAAGGCGGTTTTAATATTTGTGGATGCAGAGAAAGCTTTTGACAATATTTCTTGGAGTTTTATGAAGAAGAATCTCCATGGGATGGGGGTAGGTCAAAGGTTTGAAAATGGTATAGGTGCAATATACTCTGAACAAAAAGCAAAGTTAATTGTAAATAATGTGGTTACTGAAGAACTTCTTATAGAAAAAGGGACACGACAGGGGTGCCCAATATCCCCATTACTTTTTATATCAGTCCTGGAGGTTTTGTTGAATATGATTAGGGGGGACGAGCTGGTTAAAGGAATTCAGGTCGGAGCTAAACAATATAAACTGAGGGCATTTGCAGATGATTTAGTATTAACTTTACAAGAGCCAGACACTAGTACGAAAAGAGTTTTGGAATTAATTCAAGTTTTTGGTCAGGTAGCAGGATTCAAGCTGAATAAGCAAAAAACCAAAGTCTTGGAGAAAAATCTGACAAATGTGGAAAGAGAGAGGTTTCAAAGTGAAACTGGGTTAATGGTGGCGAAGAAAGTGAAATATTTGGGGATTAACATGACATCTAAAAATGTGAATTTATTTAAAGACAACTATGACAAATGTTGGACAGAGGTAAAGAAAGATCTAGAAATATGGTCAAATTTGAGGCTTTCCTTGTTAGGCCGGATTGCTGTAATTAAGATGAATGTATTGCCTAGAATGTTATTTTTGTTTCAGACATTACAGATTGTGGACAGATTGGACTGTTTCAAGAAGTGGCAGAAAGATATATCTAAATTTGTCTGGCAGGGCAAAAAGCCCAGAATAAAATTTAAGATATTAACTGATGCAAAAGATAGAGGGGGGTTTGCCCTGCCGGACTTAAGATTGTACTATGAATCGGCAGCGTTCTGCTGGTTGAAAGACTGGCTACTTCTTGAGAATACAGACATTCTGGATTTGGAAGGATTTGATAACAGATTTGGTTGGCATGCATACATATGGTATGACAAGGTTAAAGTTCATAAAGGATTTAAAAACCATATTGTTAGGAAAGCATTATACAATGTTTGGATTCGATACAAAGATTTGTTGGAAAATAAAACTCCTAGGTGGTTATCACCAATGGAGGCTAAGGGGGTGAAGAAGCTTAATATGGAATCTAAATGGCCAAAATATTGCGAAATTTTAGAGCAAGAGAGTGGAAAAATTAAATTACAGAGTTTTGAGAAAATAAAGTCCAAGGTACGAGATTGGCTTCATTATTATCAAATATTGGAGGTGTTTAATCAAGACAGGAAGGTTGGCTTCCAAGTGGAGAAATCAAAACTAGAAACAGAATTGTTAGAACCCCTTCATGGATCACTGCCTTGCCGTGGCGAAGGGGCTTGAAGAACTCAGAGAAGCTATGAACTATGCCGAGCAGGGTACCCAAGATGAACAGGTCATAGTGGAGAGTTTTGACCAAACGTGATCCACCTGGAGGAGGAACCGGCAAGCCACTCCAGTATCCCTGCCAAGAAAACTCCATGGACAAAGACAACAGGCATATAAAAGTTATGACGCTGGAAGATGAGCCCCTCAGGTCGGAAGGCGTCCAACATGCTACTGGGGAAGAGTGGAGGGCAAGTACAAGTAGATCCAGAGCTGATGAAGCGGCTGGGCCAAAGCCGAAAGGACGCTCAGTTGCGGATATGCCTGGAAGCGAAAGGAAAGTCCAATGCTGTAAAGAAAAATACTGCATAGGAACCTGGAATGTAAGAACCATGAACATGGGTAAGTTGGAGGTGGTCAAAAATGAGATGGCAAGAATAAATATTGACATCCTGGGCATCAGTGAACTAAAATGGACGGGAATGGGTGAATTCAGTTCGGATGACCATCATATCTACTACTGTGGGCAAGAAACCCGTAAAAGAAATGGAGTGGCCCTCATAGTCAACAAAAGAGTGGCAAAAGCTGTACTGGGATGCAATCTCAAAAATGATAGAATGATCTCGATACGAATCCAAGGCAGACCTTTTAACATCACAGTAATCCAAGTTTATGCACCAACTACTGGTGCTGAAGAAACTGAAATTGACCAATTCTATGAAGACTTACAACACCTTATAGAAGTGACACCAAAGAAGGATGTTCTTCTCATTATAGGGGATTGGAATGCTAAAGTAGGGAGTCAAGAGATAAAAGGAACAACTGGCAAGTTTGGCCTTGGAGATCAAAACGAAGCAGGGCAAAGGCTAATAGAGTTCTGTCAAGAGAACAAGCTGGTCATCACAAACACGCTTTTCCAACAACACAAGAGACGACTCTACACATGGACATCACCAGATGGGCAGCATCGAAATCAGATTGATTATATTCTCTGCAGCCAAAGATGGAGAAGCTCTATACAGTCAGCAAAAACAAGACCTGGAGCTGACTGTGGCTCAGATCATCAGCTTCTTATAGCAAAATTCAAGCTTAAACTGAAGAAAGTAGGAAAAACCACTGGGCCGGTAAGATACAATCTAAGTCAAATCCCTTATGAATACACAGTGGAAGTGAGGAACAGGTTTAAGGATTTAGATTTGGTGGACAGAGTGCCTGAAGAACTATGGATGGAGGCTCGTAACATTATACAGGAGGCAGCAACGAAAACCATCCCAATGAAAAGGAAATGCAAGAAAGCAAAGTGGCTGTCCAATGAGGCCTTACAAATAGTGGGGGAGAGAAGGCAAGCAAAATGCAAGGGAGATCGTGAAACATACAGGAAATTGAATGCAGATTTCCAAAGAATAGCAAGGAGAGACAAGAAGACCTTCTTAAACAAGCAATGCAAAGAAATAGAGGAAAGCAATAGAATGGGAAGAACCAGAGATCTGTTCAAGAAAATTGGAGATATGAAAGGAACATTTCGTACAAAGATTTCCATAATAAAGGACAAAAGTGGAAAGGACCTAACAGAAGCAGAAGACATCAAGAAGAGGTGGCAAGAATACACAGAGGAATTATACCAGAAAGAAACGGATGTCTCATATACCCCAGGTAGTGTGGTTGCTGACCTTGAGCCAGACATCCTGGAGAGTGAAGTCAAATGGGCCTTAGAAAGCACTGCAAATAACAAGGCCAGTGGAAGTGATGGTATTCCAGCTGAACTATTTAAAATTTTAAAAGATGATGCTGTTAAGGTGCTACACTCAATATGCCAGCAAGTTTGGAAAACTCAGCAGTGGCCAGAAGATTGGAGAAGATCAGTCTACATCCTAATCCCAAAGAAGGGCAGTGCCAAAGAATGCTCCAACTATCGCACAATTGCACTAATTTCTCACGCTAGCAAGGTTATGCTTAAAATTCTACAAGGAAGGCTCAAGCAGTATGTGGACCGAGAACTCCCAGAAGTGCAAGCTGGATTTAGAAGAGGCAGAGGAACCAGAGACCAAATTGCAAACATGCGCTGGATTATGGAGAAAGCTAGAGAGTTCCAGAAAGACATTTACTTCTGCTTCATTGACTATGCAAAAGCCTTTGACTGTGTCGACCATGGCAAACTATGGCAGGTTCTTAAAGAAATGGGAGTGCCTGATCACCTCATCTGTCTCCTGAGAAATCTCTATGTGGGACAAGAAGCTACAGTTAGAACTGGATATGGAACAACTGACTGGTTCAAAATTGGGAAAGGAGTACGACAAGGCTGCATTTTGTCTCCCTGCTTATTTAACTTATATGCAGAATTCATCATGCGAAAGGCTGGGCTGGATGAATCCCTAGCCGGAATTAAGATTGCCGGAAGAAATATCAACAACCTCAGATATGCAGATGACACAACCTTGATGGCAGAAAGTGAGGAGGAATTAAAGAACCTTTTATTGAGGGTGAAAGAGGAGAGTGCAAAATATGGTCTGAAGCTCAACATCAAAAAAACGAAGATCATGGCTACTGGTCCCATCACCTCCTGGCAAATAGAAGGGGAAGAAATGGAGGCAGTGAGAGATTTTACTTTCTTGGGCTCCATGATCACTGCAGATGGTGACAGCAGCCATGAAATTAAAAGACGCCTGCTTCTTGGGAGAAGGGCAATGACAGGCCTAGACAGCATCTTGAGAAGTAGAGACATCACCTTGCCAACAAAGGTCCGTATAGTTAAAGCTATGGTTTTCCCAGTAGTGGTGTATGGAAGTGAGAGCTGGACCATAAAGAAGGCTGATCGCCGAAGAATTGATGCTTTTGAATTATGGTGCTGGAGGAGACTCTTGAGAGTCCCATGGACTGCAAGAAGATCAAACCTCTCCATTCTGAAGGAAATCAGCCCTGAGTGCTCACTGGAAGGACAGATTGTGAAGCTGAGGCTCCAGTACTTTGGCCACCTCATGAGAAGAGAAGACTCCCTGGAAAAGACCCTGATGTTGGGAAAGATGGAGGGCACAAGGAGAAGGGAGCGACAGAGGACGAGATGGTTGGATAGTGTTTTCGAGGTTACCAGCATGAGTCTGACCAAGTTGCGGGGGGCAGTGGAGGACAGGAGTGCCTGGCGTTCTCTGGTCCATGGGGTCACGAAGAGTCGGACACGACTAAACGACTAAACAACAACAACAACAACAACAACAAATACTAAGAACTTATCAAGTGCCAAAAAAGGATAGAACTTTCTTTATGTATGCTACAGCAGCAGCAAGAATACTCATCGCAAAGTACTGGAAGACACAAGATCTACCCACCTTGGAAGAATGGCAGATGAAAGTAATGGACTATATGGAATTGGCGGAAATGATGGGCAGAATCCGAGACCAAGGAGAAGAGTTGGTGGAAGAAGACTGGAAGAAATTTAAAGACTATTTACAGAAACACTGCAAAATTATTGAATGTTAATGATGCTGGAATGAAAGGAAGTGGTTTTAGCAATAAGGCAAAAGGAATATGTAAAAATGGATTGATACTAGATGAAAATCTGAAGTTATAATATGTGAAGATAAGAAATTAAGGGTAAACAAAGAGGGTAGGGATTTGCTGAACTAATTATTAAATGGAACACAAAAAAGGGAGGTGTGAGGAAGTCATGAAAATAAGTAAATGAGTGGTAAGATAAGAGAAAGAGGGATCTATTTTTAACGGTTTTTATTTTTCTTTATTATTTTTTCTTTTTTAGTTTTGCATTTGTTGTATTCTTTTTTTACTATTTCTGTCACCTTTTTTCTTGTTGAAAAATCTTAATAAATATCATTTAAAAAAAAAGAAATTTACAATTTGATACAATAAATAGTATACCTTATTTATCTAAGAACACAGCTGGTTACATCTCGTGTGTTTACTGAGGATGCTTTACGTGACCATAGGTGCTACACTTATGCAGGAAGAACCAGCTGCACAAATATAAGATGGGAACACATGGCTTGCCAGTAGTACATGTGAAAAGGATCAAGAGGTCTTAGTAGACTACAAGATTAACATGATGCAGCAGTAGGAAAAAGGCTGTTGCTATTGCATGCTGCCTCAGCATCCTGTAGTTTACAATTAAGGTCAATGATTGACAGGGATTGCAATATAAAATTAATTTGCAATGCTGCATAGCTGTAGTTTTAAAATATCTAGCAATAATGGTGGCAGGGAGGTGCTAATTTTTATCAGGGGAACATCATGAACCTTTCTTACGGATGAGATGTACCTTCAGGACAATGCATATTCATAGACTTTCTCAGCACATGGGCAGTTCACTGCAAAAGGGAAAAGGAATAAAAGCTTTCCAGAATATGGGAAATGTGTGGGTTGGTCTCTGAGCAATGGCTATAGCAGGCTCTTATTGTAGAGGCAGCTGATGGGGGAGTGGCTCCATTTATGGGGCTTCAGCCTGAGAACCACAGATAAATGAAGGTGAGGAATGCCATTGCTCAATCCACCACCAGAAAGAGCCCTCTTGGGTCAGACCAAAGGCCCTGCCACCTTATTTTTTATTTTTTTAAAATAATATTTATTAAAGTTTTAAAGGTTACAAAAAGAAAAAGAAAAAGAAAAAACACCAAGTTAAACACAAACTTAACAACACGTCACAAAAATAATTATAAAAAACAGAAAAATAGAAACAATTAAAAAAAACCACAATGAACCTTCCCATAACTTATCTTTCATTTGCTTGTTTACTTGACCTCCTCACACCTCCCTTTTTTGTATTCTAGTTCGGTTAGCTATTTCAGCAAATCCTTTCCATCCTTCCCAATTTTTATCCTATAATTTATCTTAATATAATGTAACTTTACCTTTCCTCCTTTCATCCATTAACAGTCTATTTTTACTTAGTCCTTTATAATATTTCTGCTAAAGCCACATAACTTCATTCCAGCCTCCTTCTAACATTCCTTAATTTTACAATGTTTCTGTAAGTAAACTTTAAATATGAATGACTGACTCTAAGTCCATTACATTCACAAAGAGTGTTGAGTATAATCCTAAGTGGGGGGAAAATGTGGGAATTTTCCAGAGTTACCCAGAGAAAGATGAAGGTGATGTGAAAAAAGCAGATAATGTTGAGGAAGCTGAGGATGATGATGATGATGATGATCAGAGTTCAGATTCCAGCTCAGTGGGCGGCGCTGCTGCTGGTGTCAGCGACAGTGATGACACAGCAGACTACAAGAGTGCAAAGGCCTCAGCCAGACCATCTGATGCGTCTGACAATGAACTGGAAGAACCACTGTTCACCATTGGTCACTTTTCTCCTAAGAAGGAGGAGATGAATCCAGAAGACTTGCGTCTAGTTCGCAGGTCTGAAAGGGCCACCAAAGGCAGACCTCCAAAGAGATTTGCTGATGAGTTTGCTAAGACAGCAACTGCTGTTCTTAGTAGCTCAGAGAAGGTGTGGGAACCTTTGAGCTTCAAAGAGGTTCAGGAGTTAACCTCTAAAGATGCTGAGCCTTGGCTTAATGCCATGAAGGCTGAAGTTGATTCCTTGAATAGGAACCAAACTTGGGAGCTGGTACTGGTAGTCCCAGGAATGAGACTGGTTGGCAGCAAATGGGTCTTCAAGGCCAAGACAGACCAGAATGGCAAGGTTGTCAGACACAAAGCCAGATTGGTTGCCAGAGGTTTTTCACAGGTACCAGGACAGGATTACCACGAGACCTACTCACCCACCGCCAAGTATGAGAGCATTCGGCTGATGCTCAAAATCGCTGCAGAGGAGAAACTGCATGTTTCCCATCATGACATTAATACAGTTTTTTTGTATGGGATTTTGGGAGAGGAGCTGTACATGCTTCCACCTGATGGAATGCAGATACAGAAGGGAATGGTCTGTAAACTTCGGAAATCCTTATATGGTCTCAAGCAGAGTGCCAGGTGTTGGAACACAAAACTCACTGAGACATTGCTTTCTCTAGGTTTTCACCAGGGCAAAGCTGATTCGTGTGTGTTTGTCAAGGAGGAGGGGCAAAACAAACTGTATTGTTTATGTTTTGTTGATGATCTTCTGATGTTTTGGAAGAATCAGGCTTTTTACCAAAGCACCCTAGCTCAGCTGAAGGAGCACTTTGACATGAAGGATCTTGGTGAGGTATCCAACTATCTTTCTCTGCAGGTGGAGAGGGACTAAGCAGGTAATTTTCTGGTACACCAAACACAGAAAATTGCTGATGTATTAACCAGGTTGAATTTGGTTGATGCAAACCCAGCAGACACACCGATGGTGACAGGTTACCAGGTAGATAGTACTGCTGAAGCATTTTCTGACACTACGCTGTACAGATGTTCAAATGTTCAAAATGTTTATTCGGCTTTACGCCCATCATGAAACGCAACAACAGCAAAACAAATCAAATAAAACAGCGGACTCGTACAAGCCACAAATAGTATAACACAGTTCACAACTCACAAGGACAAATATTAGCCATTCATAAGAAAAATTTAGGATTAAAATTAAAATTAAAACTATTTTTTACACTACACTAAAATCAATATCTGATGTCGTTATAGAAACTTCTTAGAGCTATCAATAATCAGCTAACATTCCATTCCGTCTCTTGTGTGAGAGGACGGCTGTTAGGAATTTAGCAACCTGTAGGGTAATATAAGCATCCACAACCAGGCAAGCTGTAGGTCTACTGGTTTGTCAGCCATAGGCTGGATTATGGAGTTTAGTATACTAGCACGGGCTGAACTGTACAAAGGGCAGATAAACATAACATGATGTAGAGATTCAGATGTTTTCATTTCACAAGCACACATTGAAGGGACTTGGCCCTTAGTGAATCTATGTCTCAGCACGTTTGTTGGAAAGACATTGAACCTAGCTCTAATGAAGGCATATCGGTGAGACGCGGCCATAAACGATGTTAAGTAGGACGGAGCGCGGTAGATAGGGGTTATGCCGAAATTTAACGGCGAGCAGGCTCCACCACCAGCTACGAAATTTTGGTATAGCTCCGCATCATCCAGCCTTTGATTTATATACCTTTTTGCCACATTTAGCTCCAGTTTGAGCAATTCAGTGGGCGAGATCTCATAGGACAGCAATTTGGCATGGATTTTTCCTGACCACAAATTTGTGAAGTCATCTCGCCACATGCATTGAATGAGATAGTGGTTCAGGAGTTTATGCCATAGGGATATCCAATAAATCAAAACTCTCCTCCATATAACTAACTCCACTGAGGGGATCTTCATTTCTAAGCGAATAGCCGCATTACTTACGCATGTAGGTAGTTTTAAAAGTCGGCGTAAGAATTGGCTTTGAAGTGACTCTAATGGTGAGAGGTTTGCAAAGGCAGCCCATAAAGGTGCAGCATAGGCCATTGTGGCCATCACTTTAATGCTATACACCTTCAGGGCCGCAGGGATGAATAAGGCCCCCTCAGAGTAGAAAAAATGAAGGAGGGAGTGTGAAAGGGCTTTTGTCTTGTTTTGAAGATATTCAATATGCGCTTTCCACCCTAAATTATATTGAAAATAAATTCCTAAATATTTAAATTTGTGTACTTGTTCGATTTTCGTTCCCTCCGGTTTCCATGAATAAAGTTTTCGACTCCTTGAAAATATCAGTACTTTGGACTTGGTGTGGTTAATAGACAGATGATTAGAATGACAATATGTCGCGAAAATCTTTAGTGCCCTCCTTAAACCCACTCTGGAGTAAGAGAGTAGTACAGCATCATCTGCGTAGAGAAGTAAAGGACAACGGTAATCTGCTATACGAGGGGTGTGAATAAGTTTTTGTGAGACGGCTAATGGGTTCCTCATATCACTGATAAATAAGTTAAAAAGAAGCGGCGCTAAAATATAACCCTGGCGTACACCCTTATTTACTGGCACTGGGTTAGTCAGGTCTCCAGCAGGGGATAATCTCACCCTGGCCACGGACCCGGCATGAAGTTGGGAGATAAGCCACAGGAGCCTTCTATCTATTCCCCAACTGGCAAGTTTATCCCATAGTAATTTCCTCGGGATACTATCAAACGCAGCTTTCAAATCTATGAAAGCTGCGCAAAGTTGGCCCCGTCTAGGTGTCGAGTATTTCCGGGCTACGTGATAAAGAATAATTGCCTGGTCTGTTGTAGATCGGTTTAATCGAAATCCAGCTTGCTCATGTCCAATCAGGTCAGCCTCAACTGACCACTTCATCAACCTTGCCAGCAAAAAACGGGCATATATTTTCCCAATGGACGATAGCAGACTAATATTCCGATAATTCCCTGGGTTACCGGGAGGGCCTTTTTTGTAGATAGGAATTATAATGGCCTCCTTCCACATTCCTGGAATTAAGCCCGTGGCATTTATTGCGTCGAACGTTTTAGCTAAAATCCCTGCCCACCATGTAGAATGAAGCTTTATAGCCTCAACAGGGACCAAATCTGGCCCAGGGGCCTTACCAGTTTTCAGCTCAGCTATCAATTCTAGGATTTCAGCAGGGTCGGTATTGGGCCAGACGGGAAGGGGATTAGGAGGTCTCCAATGAGTAGCCGGAGCTTCTACCACTGAGAAATATTTTCTCAGGAACTGCTCCCATGTAGGGGCCGGGATCACCGTTAAGGGGTATTTCACGTTTCTTCCCTTTAATAAGGACCAAAATTTCCGGGAGTTATGAGATTTTGAGGCAGAAATTATAGTCTGCCAACGATTTAAATGCCATTCCCGTTTGGCTGATTTCTGGGCCTGTTTGTATGCTTTTTTAGCCAGGGAATAAGATGGAGGTAAGGCCGGAGCGCCGGAAAGTTTATAGTCATTATATATTGTATGTAGATGGAGTCTGGCTAGTTTGCAAGCAGAGTTGAACCAAGGGGCGCCAAATTTAAAATAATCGTTTTTAACTCCATAGGTTGGAGAAGTAAAAAACCGAGTTAAAACTTCTATCAGGTAAGAAAAAAAATTCATACAGGTAATAGGATCACGCGGGACTATTCCTACATCCGGCTGATCACCCGGAAACTTTTCTCTGATAAAATCCATATATCTATGAGCGAGGGCAGGAGACCATCTAATCCCCTTTGTTTTAGTGGATGACTCCACAGTCACCGGGATTGGGTGGGAACGGTCGAGCAACTGCCAGTCAACACATAACTTGGTTGTCAGGGGAAGATGGTCACTAAATTGGGCATTATCAATTTTAAAAGAGATGACATTCAAGAATAAATCCCGGGAAACCAGAACATAGTCAAGAACACTGTTTGATTTTAGCCCCAGGTGGGTGAACTCTCCTGGAATGTCTGGAGGACACCTGCCATTTAATATAATTAAATTAAGGCGTAAAGTCATCTGATAAAGCATCACTCCCGCCTTATTGACTTTTACATCCTTTGATATTCTAGTGGGGGTGTATGCTAGATCGTAAGTTTGAGCGCCAGGGTCAATCCACCACTTAGACTTTTTAAGAGCCTCCCAATTTGAGGCTATCCGAGCGTTAAAATCGCCTCCAGTAATGGAGGGGACATTGGGATATTTAAGATAACAAGAGAGTAAAAAATCCTCTAGGGATTCCCATCTAGAAGTAAGGTCAGCTGCTAACCCTCCTGGAGGGAAGTAGACATTTGTAACCAATAAAGAGAAGTTTCCACAGGAGATCAGTCCGGTAATAGCATATGGCGGAAATGCATGCACTAGTGAAAATTTAGCCCGAAGTTTAAGGGAGATACCAATTGTAAGGCCACCTTTAGGACGGCCACCATTCGACGGGCTAGCAGGCAAACATATAAACTCAAAGCCATTTAACTCAATTTCCTCCTCCACCCAAGTTTCTTGTAATAGTATGATAAGAAAGGAATTAATATATTTTTTGAATTCTGGATCTGATTTTTTACTTTTCCATCCAGCAATGTTCCAACTTAATATTGAAGGCTGGGATTTCCCCGATCTTCCAATTGACTGTCATTCGGGAAATTGGCTCAACTTTGATACGGGAAGAGGAGCTGTACAGATGCATTCTAGGCAAGTTGAATTTCATTGCTAGATGCTCAAGACCTGACATTGCTGTAAGCACTAACCTGCTTAGCAGACATGCTAACAATCCTACTGTTCAGGATTGGAAAGCTCTGAAGCGCATAGCCCGCTATTTGAAAGGGACTTTGCACTACAGGCTGAGGTTCACCAGTCAGAAGACTGGAGGTCTTGAAATCTTTGCAGATGCTAGTTTTGGAAGCGACACCACGGATGGTACAAGCACTTCTGGAGTATGCTACATGTACAACCACTGTCTGTTTGACTGGCTGTGCAAGAAGCAGACGACAGTGAGCCTAAGTTCCTGTGAAGCAGAACTCAATGCTCTGTCATTTTCACTCATGGATTGTGAATGGTTGATGCAACTGTTTAAGGACATTGGAGTTTCTGTGAAATGTCCTATACAAGTGTATCAAGACAATAGATCCTGTTTGGCTTTGCTGAACTCAGAGAGTTGCAAGCAAAGAACCAAGTACTTGAAGATTAAGCTACATCGTGCAAGAGAGTGTATTCAGAAAGGACTCATTCAGGTGTCCTACATGGCAGGAAATGAAATTCCTGCTGATCTGTTGTCTAAGGTTGTTAACAGAGAACAACTTAAGGTTTACGTACAGAGGTTGCAATTGGGTTGAACCACAGGTACTACAGGTTACACGGAAAGGGGGAGGATGTTAGGATATTTCCGTTCCACCTTAAAAAGGAGCAGGATGTTTGTGTCACAGCCTGCATATTTCCTGTTCACAGGATGTTTCTGTTTTGATTGAGCTGTTGTCTCTCTCTCTCTCTGCCTGAGCAGACCGAAGCAGGCAGTCATGTTTTTCTTTGTTCTGACCAACGCTGAATAAATTTCTAAATGATACTCTCCTGAGTGCAACTTTCGCTGTGCATTATCTGCTGATAGAGCGTGCACCAGTTCTGGAATGTGGAAAGATATTTTCTGGAGCTCGTGTCGCTAATTGCTGATACTGCGTTTCTACGGGAGGTCA
This sequence comes from Podarcis cretensis, assembly GCF_951804945.1. Taxonomy (NCBI): domain Eukaryota; kingdom Metazoa; phylum Chordata; class Lepidosauria; order Squamata; family Lacertidae; genus Podarcis; species Podarcis cretensis. The sequence continues at coordinate 38,468,530 of NC_137177.1, forward strand.
ATGGACGTCCGGAGATGGCTTGGGAACCATGATGGACTTTGTCTCCCTGGCAGTATCCCAACAGATAATACCCCTCTTTTTGCCAAACGACGCACCAAGTCACTAAAAGATATATTGGTGCATACGGATTTAAAATCAACACCCATAAAACGTACGTTGTCTGGTCCTCCACGTGGTTTCTTTAAATGTGGGCATTGTACCTCCTGCAAATATGCTCTGCAGGTAAAAGAGTTTAACAACAAAGAAGATTTTAAGTTCTTTTTACAGGCATTTGCCACATGTGCTACTGCATGTGTAATTTACATGATTAGATGTCCTGTGGATTGTTGTATGCAGGTCATACTCTCACACCTATCAAAGTAAGAATATCGGAACACCGATCTAGGTTCAGGAACAATGTAATAGAGGTTCCTTTAGTACAACATTTTATTGAAGCATCTCATTCCGATGAGGACATGACATTTTTTGCACTTTGGACGTATTCAGGTCCTGTAGAACGAGCTAAAAAAATCCTTATGCAGAAAGAAACTAGGTTTATTTTCTTATTCAATTCCTTACATCCCTCAAGTCTGAATACTGAAATTGATTATGGTTGTTTTTTGTGAATTTGTACTAATGTTTACATGTAGAACACCTGAGCATGGACAAGTTTGTTTCACCTCTGTGGGCCAAGTGGATTATTTTGAGTACTTAATTGTGCATCTGTGGATTGCTATTATTTTTGGATCCAAAAAGTGTTTACATTAATGTATGAGTTTGTATTAATGTGTACATGTATATTATCTGAACATGGATTAAGTTTGTTTTCTTTATTTTTGCTGTGCCAAATGGGTCACTTTAAGAAAGATATTCTGTATCTGTGGATTGCCAACACCTGTAACCCAATCAATATTGTGCTTGTCCATATAGGCCTACTTTGTAACAGTTGCTGCTTACCACAGCTACTACTATGCCATAAGATCTACTGTCTTGTCATATCACATATGGTATGTACAGTTATTTATTATTTGATATTATTCTTGCTGTAAAATGTGTGAGATCATGATATTGTATTATTTGCATTACTTAGTGCTTTAACTACTGATGAAGCCCAGGACGGTGAAACAAGGCCAATATTCTGGAAATCCTTGTCTAGACTTTGTGAAAGGATTTTGTGGAACTGTAACAACCTTTCATGTGGATTGTTTGGACTTTATGAACAGACAGGTGGAATAGACCCCATTACACAGATGGACCTTATGCATGAGCTGACTAGAGAATGATCTGATCCACTGGGTCTTCTGCTTTGTTCATTTGTTGAACTTTATGAGTTACTTCTGTTGAAATTTACAATTTGATACAATGAATAGTATACCTTATTTATCTAAGAACACAGCTGGTTACATCTCGTGTGTTTACTGAGGATGCTTTACGTGACCATAGGTGCTACACTTATGCAGGAAGAACCAGCTGCACAAATATAAGATGGGAACACATGGCTTGCCAGTAGTACATGTGAAAAGGATCAAGAGGTCTTAGTAGACTACAAGATTAACATGATGCAGCAGTAGGAAAAAGGCTGTTGCTATTGCATGCTGCCTCAGCATCCTGTAGTCTCCAATTAAGGTCAATGATTGACAGGGATTGCAATATAAAATTAATTTGCAACGCTGCATAGCTGTAGTTTTAAAATATCTAGCAATAATGCTGGCAGGGAGGTGCTAATTTTTATCAGGGGAGCATCATGAACCTTTCTTACGGATGAGATGTACCTTCAGGACAATGCACATTCATAGACTTTCTCAGCACATGGGCAGTTCACTGCAAAAGGGAAAGGGAATAAAAGCTTTCCAGAATATGGGAAATGTGTGGGTTGGTCTCTCAGCAATGGCTGTAGCAGGCTCTTATTGTAGAGGCAGCTGATGGGGGAGTGGCTCCATTTATGGGGCTTCAGCCTGAGAACCACAGATAAATGAAGGTGAGGAATGCCATTGCTCAATCCACCACCAGAAAGAGCCCTCTTGGGTCAGACCAAAGGCCCTGCCACCTTCTCCCTCTCTAGTCCACAGGGAACAAGTATTCAGAGATGTGATGCCTCTGAGAGTGGAGGTAATACAGCCATTGGTGGTCTTGTCCATATAAGGCCTTCAACCTTTGCAGGACCGTCTGTCTCCAGGAACTGCATTCCAAGGAAACCAGAACCTGAATATGCATTGCACCACTGGGTTTCTCACTGCTTGGAGGAGCGTGCAGAACAATGCAGCACATTTTAATGGCATGTTTTGAGGCTGTCTGATACATTCCATGCACAATCGTGGTGCTAATCCTTGCAGCAGCTGGCAGAGTCTGAGATGGTGGCTTGCCGCCTAGTGATCTCAGAACTGAGGGGAAGGCTTAAACCTAGGACTTCCTAGTTCCCCCATTTAGCCGCAGTGTCCCACCAGCAGTCTTTAAGGGAAGAGTCTGACCAAGGGGTAGTCAAGTAGTTGTGGACTGTGGGGTGGTGGGCAGCCAATGGTCTTTCAGGCAAGGTTCCTCAGGAAGTTGTCAGACTTGATTAGTCCTGCATTTCATTGACCATCATTCTCCAATTAATGAGTGGACAATGCGTTCAGAAATTATCAAAAGGGAGAGAAAATTCTAGAGAAATTCTCATAGGTGGCATGAGTGCAGGCAGGGATGTATGAATGTGCCTCAAGCTGTTCCAACATTCATTTGAACTTTGACCCAGTATTTTTCATTCTGCTGCCTTGGATTTATTTTGCACTAGTCTTCCTTCAATTTCGCCGAGGAGCTATATATGTTTTTGAGGTACAGCATATCCCAGTGTACAATATGCCTGCAGATCTCAGCCATCAACAGACACTTACAAATCAGTTACCTGCCTGCGTGTTCCCTTTCAAAGCTAATGGACTTCCAGAGGGGTAGCCCAATTAGTCTTTTGCAGCAAAATCAACAAAAAAGCCTTGTGCTAAAGCTAATGAAGGAGCTAATGGTCCCTCATAAAGCCATCTATGTAGCCTTGCTATCTTGACTTTACCACTTATCCTTATCCTTCTTATCCTTCTCAGACATCAAAGAAAAGACAGTTTCACACCCTGTTGATAGATTGTTCTTAGTGTCTCAACCAAATGAACTCCAACATGCCCACAGGAATTCATTAAAACATTTTTCATTTGTTCACTCTCCTATGATGTACATGCATCATTTTTGTATTCCAACACTTCATTTCATAAGTGTGTTCCATACAGAAAATGGACATGAGGGTGCATCAACAGAAACGTAACATGGAAGCTTTTATCTGCAGAACTGGTCCTGTTACAGGTGCCAAATAATAGCTGCTCCTCTTCTGTATTAAATCAATCTTTTAGTGTGCCAGCACTCACACTGGAACTCCTTGCCTCTTGATATCAGGCAGGCACCTTCACTGTACTATTTTCACTCTGCTATTTTGCTTAGACAAGCCTACCTGGATATTTAAAACATTGATGCGTGTTTTTATCTGCTTTGTTTATTGCTGATTTTAATATTTTGAATGGTTTAAATTGTTGTTATTCATTGTTTCATTTTTGGGGGTAAACCTGGACTGGGAAAGGCTTGCCACAGTAGTTCATGCATTGCTCACTTCAAGACTAAAATGTGCTCTGTGTGAGGCTTCGCTTGCACTTGATCTGGAAGCTGCAGTTAGTGCAGAATGCTGCAGCATGGTTGCTTACAGGAGTGAGGTCTTGTCAGCATAGAACACCTGTGCTCAGAGATCTGCACTGGCTTTCAATCTGATACTGGTCCAGGTTCAAGGTGTTACTATTCGCATGTAAACCCTATCTGTAAGACCTCTTTTAGTGTGACAGCGCCTAGACTTTGGAAATATCTGCTGATTAAGACCAATCAGGTGCCTTCAGGTGTGCCTTTTTCAGCACCTGCTAAAAACTTGGCACCTACCCAGATGCTTAGAAAGTTGAGGTAATTTTAATCTGCTTTTGTATGTTTTATAGTGTGGTTGTTAATCTTTCTCAATTCCGCCCCCCCTTTTTGTAAACTGCTTTGAGGTGGTGGTGGTTTTTACAACCCAGCGGTGCATTTATGAAATAAATGAATAAACTAAGTAAATAAATTGGTGAACGGAGGAACTGATTGGGCTGCTTAGATGTGACACAGACCCACCAGGGTGAGATTCTCAAGGAATAAAACTGGGGCATCTGACATAGACTCACAGTGAAAAATTGATATGTCTGCCCAAAGTACAATAATGCCAAAAAGTTCGTTTTAATGGTGACCGACATTTTGTGTAAGCATGCATGGGCTGTCAGCCTGAAGGATCAGATAGGGAAAATGTGGGGCATTATTCATACCCTCCAACATACTTCTGCATGTTAAGATTTTTTATAAAAGTTTTTCATGATACAGGCAACCCTCCCCAGCTAACTCCAGTACCCATGCTCAACCCCCATAACCTCCTGGTGCAACTGGACTTCTCTGTGACCCTTCCCCTCTGCAGGGAGGCGGGACCAATTCAGATGGTCCGCCCCCACCACTTAATGGATCCAAATGGTTTCCAGAGAGTGGTAGGGGATGCTTTATCCCATGTTGATGGCCTTTCAGCTTATTCCCTGGTTTTCCACTGGAATGCGGAGTTAACCAGGGCTATCAACTGTCTGGCTCCAAAGCGCCCTCTCCGATTGCATGGAGCCCGGACAGCCCTGTGGTTTTCTTTGGAGCTAAGGGCGAGGAAACAATCGCTGAGACAGCTAGAGCGTCAGTGGCAGAAAACTCATTCTGAATCTGACCGGGCATGGGTTAGAGCTCAACGTCAATTTTAGACCCGGCCAGTATGGCCAGCTATCGCCCAGTCTCAAATCTCCCATTCTTTGGCAAGGTGATTGAGTGAGTGGTTGCTGAACAACTCCAAGCGTGCCTGGAGGATGCAGACCATTTGAATCCCTTCCAATCAGGATTCAGGCCTCATCATGGGACTGAAACTGCCTCAGTTGTTCTGGTTGATGATCTCTGGCGGGCTAGGGACAAAGGTGAGAGCTATTTCCTAGTTCTGCTGGATCTCTCAGCGGCCTTTGATACAATCGACCATAACATCCTTCTGGACCGTCTAGAGGAGCTGGAAGCTGGGGGCACTGTTATACAGTGGTTTCGCTCCTTCCTCCTGGGCCGTGTTCAGAAAGTGGTGGTGGGGGGATGAGTGTTCAGACCCCTGGGCCCTCACTTGTGGGGTGCCTCAGGGTTCCGTCCTCTCCCCCATGCTTTTTAACATCTACATGAAGCCACTGGGAGAGGTCATCAGGGGGTTGTGACTGGGTGTCCATCAACATGCAGATGATACCCAGCTCTACCTCTCTTTCAGATCGGAACCAGTGAATTCGGTGAAGGTCTTGTGCGAGTGCCTGGAGGTGGTTGGAGGATGGATGGCGGCTAATGGATTGAGGTTGAATCCTGACAAGACAGAAGTACTTTTTTGGGGGGACAGGGGGTGGGCTGGTGTGGAGGATTCCCTGGTCCTGAATGGAGTAACTGTGCCCCTGAAGGACCAGGTGCGCAGCCAGGGAGTCATTTTGGACTCACAGATGTCCATGGAGGTGCAGGTCAATTCTGTATCCAGGGCAACTGTCTACCAGCTCCATCTGGTACACAGGCTGAGACCCTACCTGCCTGCAGACTGTCTCACCAGAGTGGTGCATGCTCTAATTATCTCTTGCTTGGACTACTGCAATGCACTCTACTTGGGGCTACCATTGAAGGTGACCCAGAAACTACAACTAATCCAGAATGCGGGAGCTAGATTGTCCATTGGGGGCGGCCACCAAAACCTACATTGGCTCCCAGTATGTTTCCGAGCACAATTCAAAGTGTTGGTGTTGACCTTTAAAGCCCTAAACGGCCTCAGCCCAGTATACCTGAAGGAGCATCTCCACCCCCATTGTTCTGCCCGGACGCTGAGGTCCAGTGCCGAGGGCCTTCTGGCAGTTCCCCCACTGCGAAAAGCAAAGCTACAGGGAAGCAAAACTACAGTCAGAGGACCTTCTCAGTAGTGGGCCCACTCTGTGAAATGCCCTCCCATCAGATGTCAAAGAGATAAACAACTACCTGACATTTAGAAGACATCTGAAGGCAGTCCTGTTCAGGGAAGTTTTTAATGTGTGACATTTTAATGTATTTTTAATCTTTGTTGGAAGCTGCCCAGAGTGGCTGGGGAAACCCAGCCAGATGGGCGGGGTACAAATAATATATCATTATCATCATCATCATTTTGGCTGTGAGTCCTGGAAGACCTGCAGGCATTTTTCCACCTACGCTGGGGGGGGGGGGGGGCGCAACCAGATGCCTTTGGGGAAAGTCCAAATAGGACCCAAGAGCACTTTCCCCACCGATGGTTCCATCAACTGGCATTTAGAAGCTTATCTGCCTCCAACCATGTAGGAAGAGCACAATCATCCAGTGGCGTAGCGTGGGTTATCAGCACCCGGGGCAAGGCAAGTAATTTGCGCCCCCTAACCCATGGATTTGCGCCCCCTAACCCGTGGATTTGCGCCCCCTAACCCGGGGATTTCCCTAACCCCCAGATGTTGCGCCCGGTGCGGCCGGCCCCCCCTGCACCCCCCACGCTACGCCACTGCAATCATCTTAGTTAGTAGCCACCGGGAGTCCTCTCCTCCAGGAATTTGTCGTCTCCTCTTTTAAAGCCCTCCAGCTTGGTGTCTCTCACCGCCTCCCGCAGGAGTGAGTGCCATAGTTTATGTTCCGAAAAAAAACCCCCTTTTCTCCCCACCCCCCGACTTCCCCCAGCTTCGTTGGCTGGTGTTGTGGGGGAGAAAAACTTCTCCGCTCCCGCACAAATTGTTTCAACTTCTTTTAGAACGTCGCCAAGTTCCGCCGCCCACCCCGCTGCCCATCATAGGTGCTCCGTCTCGCCCCGAAACGAAAAGGTCCCCAATGTTGTAACCTTGCGGCTTTCGGTCGCCATCCTCGGTTAGTGGGAAGGTGGATGGGCGTGGGGAGGGAGCAAGGCGGCAAGCGCGGCGCTGCGTGGCGGCCGGAGACCAACGGGACGGGGCGTGTCCACGCCTCTGGCTTAAGTACTCTTTGGGAAGCCTGGGCAGCAGCAGCAGCAGCCGCAGGAGGAGGAGGAGGTGCCTGGCTCAGTGCTGTGGAAGCCGTCGGAAGAACTGCTGTGCCGCCGCCGCCGCCGCCGCCCTCGAGGATTTCGCTGCCCAGCCATGGCTCCTTCCCCGCAGCAGCCCAGCGGGCACACGCGCGCCGAGATCCAGCAGCGCTGCGCGGCCGGCGAGTGCCTGCTGCTGGTGGGCCCCCGCCGCGTCTACGACCTGTCAGCCTTCGTGCGGCTCCACCCGGGCGGACCCGAGCTGCTCCTCCAGCGGGCCGGCACCGACGTGAGCGCCCAGCTGGACGGGCCGCCGCACCGGCACTCGGAGAACGCGCGCCGCTGGCTCGAGCAGTATTACGTGGGCGACCTTGACGACTACGACCCGCGGCAGCAGCAAGAGGTAACGCGGGCGCCTCCTCGAAAGCTTTCCCCACTCCTGGCTACGGGGCAGGCAGGAATCCAACCGGGAAAGCCGCCGCCGCCGGGCAGCTGGTTCTTTCGGAGAGGTTAATCAGTGGGGCGGGGACGGGCGCGCGGATTACAAACCCCAGACATAATTAAATATACTCTTCCTTTGTGGATGTTGAGTAGGGGAGTGCCTGAAGAAAAACAAGGGGTGTGTGTGTCTATCTCTGGGTAGCCTGGAAAGCCAAGTTGTGGCTGCCAGGCACGTCCACAGGTGTTCAGCGAGCTGGGAGCATCATCATCATACCCACCCTCACTGCAGTGGGGTGTCTGTGTAGCAGCACCTGTTGCCCCAGGTACACCAAGGTGGAACCATCAGCTGAGGGAACATGAGCAGTTCAGTTTTGCTCTTAGCTGTAGCCAGGATTTGGAGGGAGGGGGGCATCATCCCTCATCATCCTCTGTCCGGCTCTGTCTACTAGCAGATTCGAAAAGAAATGTCTCAACAACAGTTGTTACATTCTTTTGACCCCAAGTGTTCAGAAAAATCTCTCAAAATCTTCTTACGATTTCTACTTTTAGTTAAGTATTTTTATTTATTTGCTTGATTTAGTGGGGTGGTGAAGTGGTAGCTGCTCTCCCTACCCACTGGCTACACCCATAGTTGTGCTGTCATTGAATGGTGGAGGGGGAGGCTGAGGGGGCAGAATGAACCCTCCCCCCTTCCCCATCCTTTGATAGTTCCCCTCCAATCTAGCCATTATTTTCCCTCCAGTTCAGCCAAATTGTGGTCCCCCACTCCTAGAAGCAAGAGCTAAAAGGGTGAGTATCCCAAAAGGCAACTGGGGGCTCGACTGGCTTGGTCTGGTCTGGCCTGGCCTGACCCCCATCTGGCCTTCCTGTAATTTGAGTGTGGCTGGATGTGCATCTTTCACAACCCTGGAAGAGCCCTGTGTTGAAGCAGGCAGGTTTACTGGCAATGGGCAGTGCCTGTGCTGGGGCTGTCTTGCCCCCTTCCCCAATGGTTGAGCAATGCTGCAGGTGAGGAGCGGGAATGTGCTTTTACAAGGCTGTTCATTCCATTTTTGAAACATTTCCCTAACTGTTTATTTCCACATTTTATTTGAGCTTTCTCATGTGCCTCTTCCGGAACTCTAGTGGAGTGGAGTGCAAGTTTGGTCTTATTTCCATATTGCTTGCAAATGGATTGTTTCTGGAAGCAAATGACACAGAATACCAAACTTGCACTATGTTGCAGTTCCAGAAGAGGCTTTTGTGTCATATGAAAGCTCGGGTATAATGTAACACAGGTGTGTGTTGTGTGAGGTGAGGTGCCGTGGAAAAAACCCCCAAACTGCTGCATGAATTGTAGAGTTGGAAAGGGATCCCAGGGGTCATCCAGCCCAACCCTCCCTCCAGAATGCAGAGCTCCAGTTGGGGCTTGAAAACCCAGCTGGGCTTGGCTGTGCCTCGATAGTACACTGCTCTGGGGACAGTAGCTCTAAGCAGGGCATTCCTTGATCAGGAGAGGCGTTGGCAAGTGCAGAGATTGTGATGCCATCAGCAAGGGTGGGCGGAGGGCACCTCCTGTGCCCTTGGGAAACTTTATGGTTGGTGCTTAACTAACTTGTGGAACTCACCTGGGCAGCTTGTAATGCGCCGAAGGGTTAGGAAACTCAAAAGGCCTTCCCTGCTCCCGCTGCTGTCACCCACCCCACCCCAGATCCCTCAGCATGGCTAATGGTTGGGGATAGTGGTCAAGCAATATTCAGAGGACCTCCCCCCATGCACCAGAGAGACTTTTTGTCTGATTCTGTTGGGGCACGTGCTTACGCTCGCACAGCGAGTGAGGTCCCCCCCCCCGTTCTGAACCTCTGATTTGCCAACGTCTATGGGGTGTGTGCAAGGAAGGCACTTTTGAAGACAATGACTGTCTGCTGTCATGAAGGAGTGGTGCTTATGAAACAATATGTAATGCATGATGCTGCTTATCTCCTTGTCTCTCCTCCCTATTGCAGATCACGCCCCTAGTCCCTTAGTAAGTATTCAGCCTCTTAGGTCCATGATTGAAATGATGAGATAAACTTTGCCACAGTGTATGTGTTTCGCAGTAAAGAGAGGTAGCTCCCCAGCGAGGCTGCCCTTTTGAGTAGAAGACCAGCATTCTTCTGCTTGGTGCTTTCCGCTCTCCTCATTTTCCTGCTGAAGATCACCCTCCCTAGACTGCTTTGCTCAGTGAGAGAGTCCCCTTGCCACAATAAAAGCACCTTTGGGAGGGTGCATGAAAACATCCACACAAAGAAAACATACCACCGTAAGTTTTTATTTTACACAAAAGCAGCAAAACAAAGGAGAGGATCATTTTGGTGTGTGATTTTGATCTGAGAAAATGGCTCTTTCTCCACCCACCCACTGATTTTTCTGCTCAAGTCTGCAGCCTTCTGGGGCAGATTTATCTTTGTATACGTTTGTGAAAAAATGGGGACAGAGTAACCTGCTGCTATGCAGCTCGTCCTCTTGGTTAATTTAGTGTTGGCTGCCTTTAGGGCACAGGTGAAAGGTGGGGCTCAGTGGAGGGATCCACCTGCAAGCTGGATGCCAGAGCAAATAGGAAGCACCTTTGTATGAGCCAGCATGGCCAGGCCTGGGCTGCTAATGATTATCTGGGATATTTTGCCTCCCAGGCTTGGGCTGAGCTCCCCTGCAAAAGCTACACACTCCCCTCCACCTGCTCCCCCCACCCCGACTTAATCTGGTTTCTGAGAAAGGACAGCATGGTGGGGCTGTCTGTGGAAGACCCAGCCTGGCGATTTAAAAACTGAGCTTGCTGACTTGAAATGACAGGTGTGCACAGATGCAAAACCAACTATTGGAATCTTAGGTGCTTTTGTTTTAACTGCATTTGTTCAGTTTTCCAGGATGTTACATTGCAACATCAAAATGCATGACAAATGGACATTGATTGCAATCTTGCAGCAGGGAGGAGTCATGTTCTTGAGAGTTACTTTCCATATTAATTCATTAGCAGAAGGCGTGAGCCTCTGAAAAACTTTGATCAAAACATCGTAAAAGCCCTGACTTGAAATGACAGGTGTGCACAGATGCAAAACCAACTATTGGAATCTTAGGTGCTTTTGTTTTAACTGCATTTGTTCAGTTTTCCAGGATGTTACATTGCAACATCAAAATGCATGACAAATGGACATTGATTGCAATCTTGCAGCAGGGAGGAGTCATGTTCTTGAGAGTTACTTTCCATATTAATTCATTAGCCGAAGGCGTGAGCCTCTGAAAAACTTTGATCAAAACATCGTAAAAGCCCTGTTGGATCAGAACTCTGGCCTACTTAGTCCTGCACCCTGTTCCTCATAAAGGCAATCCGATGCCCATTAGAGGAAACCTGCTAGGATCACCATGTGCCTGGAATTTCCCATAGCTGGGATCTGTCTGTCAAAAACGGTGTCTGGGTGGAATTTTCAAAAAGCGGCTGAAATGTCCAGGAAAACCCAGGCACATGGCAGTCCATATTGGAAGTGTTAATTATTTGGCGATTTCCCTAAAAAATAGGTAAAAAACTCAACAACCTTTGTGTCCGGGTTTTCACTTTTTCAAATATGGCAACCCTAAAACCTGCAAGCCCCACCTGAGCATAAGAGGGCTCTCCCTCCCTACCCCTGTTGTTCCTAGAAAATGAAAAGAAATGAGCCTAGAAGTGCAAGGTGTGGGACAACCTTGTTGGTGTTGTCCCCCGCCCAAGACAATATGGCCAAGTGGTCCATGCCAAGTGGGTGGGTGAGGCTTGGAGGGCAGTTTCTTTGAGTCTGACCAGTCTTTTAAGGCCTTGCCCATCGGTGGGTATTATGTCCTCTCTCCCACTCTTGACAATATGTTGAGGTTTAGGAAAAGGCAGCAGAAGTGTTGTGTTCCTCCTGCAGGGAATTTTCAAGGTTCGTTAAGATGCCCTTGCATTGAATGGATAGCGCTGCATTTGGGGCCTTGGTGTGAAGACCTGACTTCTGAAAAGACCTGTGGCCAAGCACCAAGGGGCCTTGCAGTTTGGAAAGCTCAGTTGCAAATAAAAATAATGATGATGATGATAACAACAACAATTGTACCCCACTCATCTGACTGGGTTGCCCTAGCCACTCTATGCGGCTTCCAGTGCATATAAAAACAGAATAAAACATTAAACATTAAAACCGTCCCTATACAGGGCTGCCTTCTGATGTCTTCTAAAGGTTGTATAGTTACTTATCTCCTTGACATCTGATGGGAGGGCATTCCACAGGGTGGGTGCCACCACCAAGAAGCACCTGGGTTTGGGGTCAGTCCCTTGCTGGTGTGGGAATGCTTACCTTTGGCTTGTGCGACCGGAAGAAAAGCAGCCAGGGAGGGACTGGCATGCCTGATGGCATGGGGTGCCAGATCCACAGGTGGGCTAAAGCTGAGGTGGTGGTGAGCCAGATCATGGAACTGGGGATGCTTTCTGAACTGGGGGACCAGGGGTTGTGGTGGAACTCTGGACTTAATAGACTTTTTGTGGGGGGTCAGTGGTCTTTAGATTGTTGTGTGTCTTCCTTTGCTTTCTTAAAATGTGCAAGCCAGGCCTGTTGCATTTGGGGGCCCTCATTCTGCTGAGCTGTGCCCTTGATTTCCACCTCTAAAGTCCTGCCCTGAAAGTTCTAGGGAGGACAGGAGTTGAGGTCAAGGGTAGCTAAGAAGAGTACTGAGTTGGGGGAGCTAAGTGGTCTGTCCCAAGGAGCAAGGAGTACAGCTGGGACGGGACTTTCGTTCCAGGCAAAGCAAAGTTCTGGTTGAGCAAAAATCCAAGCCTGACCTGGAAGTACTGTACTTGCAGCCATGCCAGGAAGAGCTGCTGGCTGCTCTGGGGCTTGGGATCATGCTGGAAATTAGGAGGTCACCTCAGGCTCCTCTTCCCCTGCTCTGCATCCTTGAGTGGCTAGAGTACACCAGTTGCCGGAAACCACAGGAAGGCAGAGTGCTGCCCTTGTGTTTGGGCCCTGCTTGCTAATTCCCCACAGGTATCTGGTTGGCCACTGTGAGAACAGGTTGCTTGGGGCTGATCCAGAAAGCTCTTCTGATATTATTATGGCTGACGCTCAAAGAAGACTTCCTATGCTCCTTCTAGGAGACTTGGGCATATACATCCTTGATTTGACTCAAGCTCAAGAAGCATGCCAATATAATGTGGGGATGGTAGCGTTGTTGATGCCCAATTCTGGGAGAAATGTGTGTTTTAGTCTTCTGAACTGTTTGTGTGTGGACAGAATAGGTGCTTTATTCCTCCTGTGTAATGATTTATCCCTGTTTCGCCATCTGACGCCTTGCTTACCAGCTGCTGCTGCTGGGGATAGGGCGCTTATAGGGACACTGCCCCGTGGCATCTCACCATCTGAGGCAGGTGTTTCTGTCCGCCTCATGGGTGGGCCGGCCCTACTGCCATGTTTAGGAGCAAGTTTCAGCAGCAACTTGACCTATGGCCAAGGTCTTTATGAAGGCTTGTACTCAGTGAGGCAAGAGCACATGGCAAAGCACCTTTCTCTAAAATCCATGTGTGGTAATACAGGGCCTTTGTTCCCCTCCAGGGCCTTTTGGGAGCCTCAGTCAGTCACTCCCTCCTCTGGGACAGAATTAGCTCCCTGCTTGTCTCAGCGCACCAAGGTAGCTTTGCAGTGGGGCCTGAGGCACAAGGATGAGGCAACCATGCTTCTGTGAGACAGTGAAAAGGAAGCCCTCCTTCATGCAAGCACGTAGTTAAACTATGGAACTCGCTCCCACAGGAAGCAGTGAGGGCCACCAACTTAGATGGCTTTCAAAGAGGGTCAGGCAATTTCCTGGAGGAGAGGGGCTGCTGATGGCTGCCTCTTGTTCTGAACCTGCAAAGTGTGTAACTCTGCCATACAGATTAAATAAGAAATTTAGCAGAGAGGGAACAAATCTAGATGATGTCAGTCATTGGGAAAACTGAGGGATTTAATCCAGAAGTGGAAGGATGGCAGCAAGACTTGGGCCAGTACTATGTTCTGATTCTGATTAAAATTGTTATTAGGATTGGAATAACACTTGCAGTTTACTGCTGAATTTTGGATATAATGGAGATGTAAAAGATGTGAATTATTATAAAAGAGGCAGGGGGAAATGATTAACAATAGGACCCATAAATTTAAAAAAGTGTGTGTGTGTGTAAAAAAGTTTGGGCCAGTACCTCTTGGCTAATGATGGACAAAATGCAATCTTTCTCAATATTTGTAGAAGCAAAGCTTGCTTCATTTTATGAGGCTCAGCACAGCCATATAAAGCCTCCCCCCACTTTTAAACACACCCACACATTTCGTTGCTTGTAGGGCAAATAAAGAGCCCAGCATCTTAATTTCCTAGAGGTGTTGCCCAAGCATCCTCCTCCAAGGTCTCAGCCACCTCCCGGGGAGTGTGCAGGTGCTGGGCTCCGACCCCCTTCCTCCTGGCTGCCTGCTCCTGTCTTCTGCGCCTCTCTCTTCGCCATCTCCTTCCGTGGCCCCCGGCTCTCCTTGTCCCTCCACAGGCAGAACGAGTCCAGCGAGGTTTCGGGAATGCGCCAAGCCAGACAAACGAGTTCTTATTCTCTCCCCTTTGAAATGCCATTGATGATGTGTAAAGGCAGGCGATATGGGGAAGCAGCCACGGAGGCAGACCGAGCACAGCCTGGCACCAAGGGAGCGGCTCGCCAGCGGCGCTGGAGGCCACTGGCCTCGGTGACAATCGCCTTATCTTGCCCTTGTCAGAGCCCGACCCAAGAGAAACACTCCGCGGTGACATGGGGGGGGGGGGAGAGAAAGCAAACAGGGACCTCCTGCTGCTGCACAGCTAGCCTCAGGCGGTGCCTTGCAATGGAGCTTCTCGGTTATTCTCTGGGGAAAGAGCCAAGACGAATTAGAAGTTAGGATGCTTGCATGTGCCTGCGAGTGCGTGCTCTCACGCTGCTGTCGGCACAGGGGGCGCTTTCAGTGAAAAACGACTGAATGAAACAAAGACACATTTTTAAAATACACATCAGAAGTCAGGTGCGGAAGGAAGCAGGTGTGCTGACAGGCGAGGGGAGGGGTGGTTTGGATTGCATTTGAGCCAAGCCAAGCTGCTCTTTCCGAAACGACACAGGCGTCCTTTGAAATTTGTACTTATCGGAATCTTGCAATGCAGAAAGATGCATATCTAGGAAAACAAGTGTGCATTTTAAAAAAACACAACCCACAACAATATTAGTGAAATCAATCAGTCAATCAATTAATTAAATTTCTATACCACCCTTCCTTTGAAGATTACAGGGTGGTTTACAATACAAAAACCACAAAATACATAATAATAATAATAATAATAATAATAATAATAATAATAATAATAATAAATTTTATTTATATCCCACCCTCCCCAGCCGAAGCCGGGCTCAGGGCGGCTAACAACAATAACCAGTACAAAAGTACAGCACAAACAACACTCTAAAATCATTCAGGGAAGTTTTTAACGTGTGATTTTACTGTATTTTTGGTTTTTATGGAAGCCGCCCAGAGTGGCTGGGAAGGCCCAGCCAGATGGGCGGGATATAAATAATAAATTATTATTATATTATTATTATTATATTCATTATAAAATTAATTAATACCATAATAACAAGCAAAACCATACTCCCACAGTTTAAAAGGCCATAGATTGTTTAATTAGCCCAAGGCCTGGGAGAAGAGGTATGTTATTGCCTAAATATATGTCTAAATATATATGTCTAAATATATGTAATGAAGGCACCAGGCAAGCCTTCCAGGGGAGAGCAATCCACAAACAGTGCCCCTGATGATTAAATAAGGTTAAAACATATTATATTAGGGATGTCAGCCTTGCAAAAATGTGTATATTAAGAGAAGTTAGCACAAAAAATGTTGATGAATTGGCTTTTTTCTTTTTTAAATCACAAACTGATTTATGGTTGTTGGTTTTTTGTAATCCTGTCACTTTTCATACCACAAATGTTTTCAGTTTTTTTTGCCGCACGTTCTTTGTGCTACGGTGCAAGATGGCAATAACGTGCTAACGTTAGGGAAGCATTGCAGAACAACTAATAAAGCACAATGATGTGTGGATGGTCTAGTATAATTCCACCACTGATGTACTATAATTGCACCAGTGACATACTGCAGAATATACCCCTTCCCCTCGAAAAAGCCTATAATATGAAAAGGGACAGGATTTCTGCATAAAATTGTGGGATATTGCAGTGACTGGGAGTGAAGCTGTATTTGTGCCCAGAAACAGGTGCAAAGAGTATTGAAAGGGGAATTGTGTCTAACCACCTTGAATACCATCATAAATACCAGTAATCACGAATGCATGATTAAAAGAACCTCTGGAGGGATTGCTTACTGCAACATTTCCAGAAAACTCACATTGTTAGCTAAATGAATTGACCCCCACATTGTTCGCATTAAGGGGCAATTCAGGTGTGAAGGGGCTGTGGCGGTCCCATTGCTGTCCTTGATGCAATAGCCTGGATGTTTGAGGTAGGGGAGCTTATGGAGGTAGCAGTCTCTATGTGAGTCAGGTGCCTATACACAAAAGCTTCCTGTCCATTTGATATGATGCAGCCTTTCACCCGAATAATGTGTCTGGAGAGAGAGAGAGGTGGTGTTGGCAAAGGAGGATCCCTGCTGATCAACTGCAAATCATTTGCAGGTCTCCCCAGTGCCGGATTTATGTATAAGCTATAGCTTAGGGCCTCAGTCTCTTGGGGCCCCCAAAAAATTTAAAGGAAAAAACCCCCTGGATGTACATTTCCAAAATATAAGATAAAAAACAAATAAAACTTACATACAGGTAGAGCTTAATAATTATTTCACTATTAATATACTTCTTAGTTATATTTCAGTTCAACAATTACTTTGATAAAATACATATTATGTTATGTGCAAATGGCTTTAGATACCTATTAGGTCCATAAATTACCATATAGCATATATCCAACCCAAAAAAACAGTGACAATTTGTTGTTGACAAAGCCACTTCCAGACCTGGCCAGGAGGTGGGGTTGCGGGCTTCACGCCCACCCCACGTGAGCAGGGGGCTGGTCTCAGCCCCCACGAGAGCAGGGGAATCCCGGCCGCGTCATCTGCCCAGCCAGCCAATTGGGTGGCTGGGGGGCGTGGCCTGCCCTATCGATAGGACCAATGCCTAAGCCAATGCCTCTCATTCCTGAATTCAATAAAGTTGTGGCCTAATGCGCCCATTTAACCTTAATTCTGGTGTCCGGTGTCTTTATTTATCCTAGGTGGGGGAGGCAGGAACTCGCCATGCAAAGGACAGCTGGACATATAAAGGGCCCCATTACCTTCAGTGGCTTAGGGCCTCATCAAACCTAAATCCGGTCCTGGTTCTCCCAGTTAATCCTTCACACAAAACACCTAAACCTAAATACAACAACAATACATAACAGGACACATAATATCCTTGCATCGTAACACTGAAAAGTTAATTATCAACAACAGCTCATTCAGTTTATATTAACATTTAAGTAAGTGTGCAGTTTACTAAAAGGACAATTCAAAGAATCCCTTAAGCAGCTCCCTTATGGAGGTTCCTGCAGCTGGAAGGTAGGGTAAAGCAGGTGAAAAAACACCAACACTGAGCCTCTCCTTCCTTTGGAAACAGCTCCCTTCCATCTTCCATAGCCAGCTTGGGAGATGCCAGTTGGCACCTCCTAGCCCAGGGCTTTCTAGATGACATCTGCAACCTCACCTAACTCCAAGTAAGTTGCAGTACTTCCTGGGAACATAGAGCAGGGGTTTTGCAACCCACAGCCTCCTAAGTTCTCCATCACCAGCTGGCTCATCCGGTTGCCCATTGTGGGACTTTGTCAACCCTAGCTAGATTTGCTTGGCTGCATTCTGACCATGCATTTAATTTTGATATAAGAAACCATGCAGTAAAGAGGCAGCAGCCACACACCCTCTCACACCCTTTGGGAGAAGTGAGCGCTGCTGAGTAATCCACTTTTGCAACAGGGTTGTTGGTCATGCTTGCAACCTGCTCTTTCAGCTCAAACACTCACAGATTTGTGTGTTAATGTGGGCTGAGGTTGTACCTCACACCCTCTCAGTCAACTTGACAGGACCCAGGATCAATATTTACGGTGTTTGACTCCACTCCTTGGTCCCGTTTCGTCATTCTGGATAGTTTTCAGTAGCAAGCATGTGAACGGTGCCTGGTTCTCTTCCTTGAAAAGAGAAGTGTATGTGTGTCTGTAGGGGTCCCTTATATTGCTTTTTATATTGTTTTAGTTTTATTAGTGCTCAATTACTTTTTAATGATGGTATTTCCTCCCCCCCCCCCTTTTGCTTGTGATTCGTATTCTTTTTGTAAACCAGCTTGAGTCCCAGTCTGGGTGAAAGGTATGAAGCAAAGAAAGAGAGAATGAATGAATGAATGAATGAATGAATGAAGAGCCTGTTGGATCAGGCTAATGGACCATCTAGTCCAGCCTCCTGTTCTCACAGTGGCCAGCCAGATCCCTCTGCGAAACCAGGATCTGAGCACAAGAGGACTCATCCCTCCTGTGGTTTCCAGAAAGTGTTATTCAGAAGCATTGCAGCCTCCAAGCGTGGAGGCAGAGCACAGCCATCATGGCTAATAGCAGTGCTTTTTTTCTGGCAGCATGCAACATTATGCAGTACCGCCACCTTTTGCCCAGCTTAGGGAAGGAGGTGTGATGCTTTGACAGGATCTTGGACCCTGCTGCCTCCTTTCCAGAACTGGGCGGGGGAGGCCTCTTCACCTGGGTGGCAGCACCCCAAGTAGGTAGGTGGGTGAGGGAACATCAAGCAGCTAACCTGCCCTCACTGCCCAGCCTTGCCATCAGGTCATGTCCCTCCCCAATGTGCTTGCCCCTCCTGCTGCTTGCTGGTGGCTGCTGGCACTAGCTGGTAGCCATTGGTAGCCTCCTCCCCCATGAATTTTTCCATGCCTTTTAAAAAACCCATCCAAGATGGCGGCCATCACTGCCTCCTGTGGGAGGGTGTTTCATATCTTAACTCTGTGCTGTGTGAAGAAGGACTTTACAGTGGTGCCTCGCAAGACGGAAAGAATCCGTTCCACGAGTCTCTTCGTCTAGCGGTTTTTTCGTCTTGCGAAGCAAGCCCATTGACGGCTTAGCGGATAAGCGGATAAGCGGCTTAGCAGTTTAGAAAAAAGGGGGGGGGAAGGGGAAAAAAACCACAGGAAGTCGCAAGAAGCAAGCCCATAGGAAATTCGTTTTGTGAAGCACCTCCAAAACGGAAAACTCTTTTGTCTAGCGAGTTTTCCGTCTTGCGAGGCATGCGTCTTGCGGGGCACCACTGTATCTTGTCTTTCCTGAATCTTCTAACGTCCCACTACTAGTATTATGGGGGGTATTTTTCTAGCCACTTTACATATGCTATACATAATTTTATAATATTTTTGAGCTGTGTCTGAGACCTGCAGTGGGATTCTTGTTAGAATAAAGTTATAAACTCAAACAGAAAGCAGCCAATCCCTGGTGCCCCCTCCCTCCGCCAGCTTACGCTCTGTGGCCCAGGGCACATGTACCTGGCTGCCCCCCAACACTTGCTTGTTTCCCCCCTGTGGCTGACTTAGCTCTTTTCTAGGTCACCTCTAGATGACCAGTTTATTGAGTACTCATCATGATTTGGTTTTGGGAGGGGTTAGATGAGGCAGCATTTGTAGGAATGTTCAGGGGTGCAGGAGAGGATATATTGACTAATTATATCCTTATCCAACTTGTGTTAACAAGTTCCCAAAATATCAGCAGAGTTTATATACATTCCCCTTGAAGTTCGCAACGGTAACGTCTGCACAGGTTCACTAGAACCTCTATAATAATTACTCTGGTAATTTCCCATTTGTTCCCTCTTAAAATACAAGACACGACACAGTCTTTATAAAAGTATAAAAGAGTTTACTCACGTTCTGTTCACAATGTGATCCCAGAAGGCAGACAGCTTAAAAAAAGTAAAATACACTCAGAATCTATCTTATAGGAAGATAGTACTGTCCTCTCTTGGCTGAGAGCCAAGAGGGCATGTTGCTCCTTCAGAAGATGAAGATGAGAGAGAGAGATATGGCTGCCTGCCCTGTGCTTTTATCATTTACCTGCACAGGTGAGGCCACACCCACCTCTGGTCCCATGTGGAGGAAGTCCGTCCCCAGGAAGTTTACCTACTTGCTAGACAGACATCCCTCCCCATGTTCTAACATGTACACTCTAGGAATGTTGTCATTGACTGCTCCTGTGTTTACATCCCACATACCCCTTCTCAGGCAATACAACATACACAAAACATAAACAACTTTATTCAACCACCCAGAGTCCCAGCTTGACACGTAGATTCTGGAAACTCTCTCTTGGTAGGGGTTTCGTCAGGATGTCAGCAGTCATCTCTTGGGTGCTGCAGTAGGATAGTTCCACAAGTCCATCCTGGATCATCTGGCGTATGTAGTGGTATTTAACCCCAATGTGTTTTGTTCTGGCCAGGAACTTCTCACTCTGCGTCAGCTTCAGGCAAGTTTGATTGTCCTCTAGCAAGCTGACAGGCCCTTTTCTCTGTGAGGAGAATCAGAACTTACAGGTTAAACAGTTCTGTGTGACGTCTCACATTCTGAGGCGTGGTTATGTTCACATACGGGAATCTTTCTTTGTGTGTGAGTTCTCTTTCGTTTTCGGCTGAGAGGCGAAAGGATGCCTGCTCTCTCGCCTGGCTAATTTATGATGTTTTTCTACTCATTAAAAGACTGTTGGAACTTAGCAAAAGGCCTGCATTCGGTCTGATTTATTATCCACACACAAGGCAACAGTTTCTGCTGCTGCAAAGACTCTGCTAAGAGAGCTGAGGGAGCTCGCTTTTTCTATCAGCACGGACGTCCAGTGGCGCAGTAGAAGCGTGCCAGACGCCATCTTATCTCACAGGTTATGGGAAGCCAGCCAAGCTTTGGAAGCTGTTGCCACGTCGTGCCTGTGTGTGTGTGGGAGAAGCTGGCTGGAGCTCCTGCCTAACGTTTGAGGCAGTGAAGCTCGCTGGGGAGGATCTCATCTTCTGGACCGGGTGCCAAGAGGAGCTGCTGTTACGTGAGTAGGCTCAGCCCCAGGGGAGAAGATGGCAGACAGCCAGGAGTCATACTCCGTCCCTTTCGAAAAATTAAATGGAAGAAATTGGGAGGAGTGGTCCAGGAAGCTGAAGGCCTGGCTGGTAGCCAAGGTTCTGTGGGAGGTGGTCCGAGGGCCCCCACAGCAAGCTGCAGCCGGAGCTGCAGCAGCAGATGTTGCAGCTGCCCATGCCTCACAGAGGAAGAATCAGAAAGCCCTGGGAGCTATAGTGCTCAGTTTGGAGGGCTCACAGCTACCTTTGGTGGAAGGTCTTGACAGTGCCCAGGCTGTTTGGCAGGAGCTGGAGAGGGTTTGCCGAGAAACCACAGCGGAAGCCAAAAGCCACGTCCCCAGATGCAGTACAGCCTCAAGGAGCGCTGCTGGCAAGGTTGGGGGGGCAGAGAAGACCAAAGGCAAGTTTGCAAAGTTTTCCACCGGTCGCTTGTGTGACGAGCAGGAACGCTGTCTGAGAGAGGGCCGAGCTGGCACAGAGAGCCCTGCCGGGTGCAGAGGGGGGGGGTCAGGCCAGCAGAAGGCACAGTTCTGGCTTTTCCCACTCGTCGCTGTTTTATCTGTGGGTCTGTTGACCATTGACCATCTGCATCGATCTTGTCCGCGGAGAGCCAGAGAGACCGGGCAGGATGTCTCCAAGGTCGCTTCCCATGGCAGTCAGCCAGGTTTCCATGGCAGCCAGTCTAGCAGAGGAGGCCAGTGTGGGAATGCGAAGGGAGGACGTGACACAGGAAGTGAGAAGGACGGTTCTTATCACCTAGCTGCCTCCATGGCAACGCTGAGGGACAACTCCAGTGAGGGCAGCATGCTGCGTTGGGTCATCGACTCAGGAGCCAGCCACCACCTGATGCCAGCGCCACCTAGTGGTGAAATGTGGAACTGCAGGGCTGTTTCAACTGGGAAAACAGTCACTCTTGCTGATGGCTCACAGAGACAATTAACCACTGTTGGCAATGTGTTTGTTTCTTTTTTACAGGCAGAGCTGGAGGTCTACATTGTGCCAGGAATGAAATGTTGTCTTTTATCTGTATCTTGTCTTGTACAGGAGGGTTATAAGGTTTGCTTTGAAAATGATGTCTGTTCTATTTCCAGGGGTGGGGAGCAACTGGTCAGTGTTGCATGTCAGAACAACTTCTTTGTTCTGGAGACACCTCTGGAGGGTAAGGGGGATGCTGAGATAGCACAGGCGAGGTGTGCTAATGTTCCCACTCATGATTCGTGTGCTCACTTGTGGCACAGGAGAATGTCGCATAGCTGTTGGAAATATATCCAGAAGTTGCCCAAATGCACTGAAGGTTGCAAGTTGAAAGCATGTGATAAATTCCTAGATTGTAGGGCATGCAAAAGAGCAAAGGTAAAAAGGTGCAGTTATCCCAGATCGGAGAGGGTAACCACAAGGCCTTTTGAGCTTGTGCACACAGACCTTTATGGACCCATGCCAAAGAGTCTGGGCGGGGCCAGATTTGTGCTCACGCTGACAGATTATTTTAGTAGGAACGGGTGGGTCTTCTTGCTCAAACAGAAAAGCGAGGCAGCGCAACTGATCAAGGACTGGGTTGCGGCAGTGAAACTACAGTTTTCCACCAAGGTGCAGAGTTTCCAGAGTGACCGAGGCGGAGAGTTCACTGGGTCTGCTCTGCAGAGTTTCTTCCGCCAGAAGGGAATACGTCACAGGTTATCGGTTGCTGCTTCTCCTCAGGAGAATGGCGTAGCAGAGCACAGGAACAGAACACTAGCTGAGGCAGCTGACGCTTTACTCTTTGACTCTGGTTTGCCTCAGAGCTTTTGGGCCGAAGCTTGGAAGACGGCCAATTTCACGTTGAACAGGTCCTATAGCTCTGTTGTAGGTGACACACCGTACTTCTTGCTGCACGGAAAGAAGCCGAAAGTGCATTTATTCCGTGTGTTTGGTTGCGAAGCCTAGGTGCTTGTGCCAAAGGCTCAACGAAAGAAAGGTGACCCGAGGTCCCGGAAAATGATCTTTTGTGGGTATGAGCCTGCGACAAAAGGGTGGAGGTTTGCCTATCCAGAAGGTGATCAGTCCAGGATTCTAGTCAGCAGAAGTGCTGAGTTCTGTGAGCAGAATGGTTGGTCAAGGATCCATGCAAATCCTGACGTTCTCTCAGAATGTCTGTCTGATTCTGATGAGGAGGGAGAGTTAGAAGCTGAACCTGTTGATGAGGACCAGGTCTCTGACCAGGGTCAAGAACAGGGAGGGGCATCTCCACAGGTTGTTAAAAGAGAGCCCAAGAGTCTTCGTCTCCCGTTAGCAAAGTTCAGAAGGCCCGAAGACGCAGTGAGTCAGAGGGGGCACCTGAGACAGTGCTCAGACGTTCCGCACGCACCACAAAGGGGGTACCACCTGAGAGGTTTGTGGCCACCAGCGTGTGGGCTGGTTTAGCGCAGTGCGAACCTGAGAGTTTTGAGAAGGTTCAACAGTTGCCTGAGACAGAAGCCAGGAAGTGGCAAGAGGCAATGGGGAAGGAGTTGAACTCAATGAGGTCTTTAGATGTGTGCTCGACCACGAAGCTGCCAGAGGGCAGGCAGGCCGAGAGCTGTGCACAGACAGATAGACAGGTGCAAGGTTTTGCCAAAGAGCTTGGTAAGAAGTTTAAGCTCAAAAACCTTGGTCCCGTTCGGGTTTATCCAGGCGTCAAGATAGACAGGTCTGAGAACGGGAGTTTCTTGCTCAGTCAGAAAGGCAAGACTGAGCAGTTGCTTGAGAAGTTCCGGATGTCTGACTGTGCAGGGGTCAGAACGCCCATGGAGTCCAACTCTGTGAAGGGTTGTGTTTGGGGTGAGTTATACTCACAGTTTCCCTCAGGATGCGAGACGAGAGGGGGTGTGAGGAGAATCAGAACTTACAGGGTTAAACAGTTCTGTGTGATGTCTCACATTCTGAGGCGTGGTTATGTTCACATACGGGAATATTTCTTTGTGTGTGAGTTCTCTTTCGTTTTCGGCTGAGAGGCGAAAGGATGCCTGCTCTCTTGCCTGGCTAATTTATGATGTTTTTCTACTCATTAAAAGACTGTTGGAGATTAGCAAAAGGCCTGTATTCGGTCTGATTTATTATCCACACACAAGGCAACAGTTTCTGCTGCTGCAAAGACTCTGCTAAGAGAGCTGAGGGAGCTCGCTTTTTCTATCGGCACGGACGTCCAGTGGCGCAGTAGAAGCGTGCCGGACGCCATCTTATCTCACATTCTCACCAACCCAAAGTCCTTTATGAGTTGATCAAGCCAGGCGATCTCTCTGCAGGCTTCTGTTGCTGCAACGTATTCTGATTCTGTGGAAGATAATGCTACACAGCTCTGTTTATAACTGCCCCATCACCAAACATGAAAACATGACCACTTGTTGATTTATAATCAGCATTATCCCCAGCCGAATCTGCATCAGTATACCCAACCAACTTAGGGTCTCTGATGGCTGGTAACCTTAATTTACAATTCATGGTACCCTTCAAATATCGCACCACCCTCTTTACACCTGCCCAATCATGCTCAGTGGGAGAATTCACTTTTCTGCTAAGAATCCCCACAGCATTAGCTAAGTCAGGTCTACATGTGGTAACTAAATACAAAAGTTTACCAATCGCTGACCTGTAGTCATTGTTGTCTGGCAACTGCTTCAAATCCTGCTGATTCTTCAGGAAGTCAGTAGCCATCGGTGTAGCAACTGGATGTGCGTCTTGCATCTGCATGTCCTCAATCAGCTCATGGATCTTCTGTCTTTGGCTGAGAAGAAATGAGCCGTCCTCTTCTCTTTCCACCTGGATCCCGAGGTAGTACTGGACATCTCCTAGCTCCTTGACTTCCACCTCTTTGCTAAGGTGTTTTACTATCTGTGTATAGTCTTTCTCACTTGCTGTGGCAATAATCAGGTCATCAACAAATGCTAAGATATATGAGAATTGTCCATTATTTGACTTACTGCACAAGCACTTGTCAGCGTCGCCTTGCTTGTACCCAAGTTGCGTCAGCATTTTATGCAACTTCTGGTTCCAGGCTCTAGCAGCCTGTTTAAGTCCATAAAGTCCTTTCTGGAGTTTGCACACTAAATGTGCCTCATGTGGTTTCACAAAACCTTTGGGCTGCTTCATGTAAATTTCCTCAGAAATCTGCCCATGTAGAAAAGCAGTAGCAATGTCTATGTGTTTCACTCTCATTTTCTTGGAGGCTGCAATGCTTAAAAGCATTCTTACACTGCTGTACCTCACGGTTGGTGCAAAAACTTCATCGTAGTCTTCACCAAAACGCTGTGAAAATCCCTGTGCTACAAGTCTAGCTTTGTAGCGCTGCACTTCTCCTTCTGACCCCTTCTTAACCTTGAAAACCCATTTACTTCCAATGGCCTTCTTACCAGGAAGCAGCTCAGTGAGTGTCCAGGTCTTGTTCTGATGCAGTGCATCCATCTCCTCCTGTGTGGCCTTCCTCCAGAGACTGGTTTCTGCAGCTGGCATCTCCTGTATCTCTTCCCAAGTGGAAGGTTCCTGTGGAAACACTGACCCTGCAAAGTAGGACAACCGTAATGGTGGGACACCTTTGTTGGTTCTGGATGAGCGCCTGACCTCTGGTTCTGCGACCGCATCAGCTTCCTCATCCTCCTCCAACGCAGGCATGTCCCCATCTGAGTCCTCATCTTCATCTCTGGTGCCGCCAGGGTTCTGGTCCTCTGCGTCTTCTGGTGCGTTGCCTGTAGGGGGTGCTGTAACACTCGAAGGCAGATTAGTACTTTGTGGGGTCTCAAAAGGGAAATATACGAACTCTTGAGTCCTTTCTGACTCATCTGAAGAATCCACAACAGTGTTCTTAGTGTCTACTTTTCCATATTCATCAACATAAACCACATGGTATGCATTTGTCTTACCAGTTTGTAAGTCCATAATTCTATATCCTTTGCCTCCAGAGGCATATCCCTCAAGGATACCTACTTTTGCCCTGGAGTCAAGCTTGTGTCTGTGTTCCTTGGGCATGTGGAAGTAACACGGACTTCCAAACACACGTATGTGTGACAGATTGGGAGCTTTCCCATGCCAAAGTTCAAATGGTGTGCGCTCTGCTCCTTTAGTTGGCAGTCTATTCTGCAAATAGACTGACATGTATACTCCTTCGGCCCACAGCTTCTGTGGCAAACATGCATCCTTTAGCATGCACCTTGTCATGTCCATAATGGACCTAAACTTTATCTCAGCTATGGCATTCTGCTGTGGTGTGTAAGGAATTGTGGTTACGTGTGCAATTCCTTCCTTGGCCAGGAGAGCCTGCATTTCATTTGAGCAGTACTCACCTCCATTGTCACTCATTATCACAGCTGGAGCTCTTTGGAATTTATTCTTGACCATGGCAATGTATTCCTTGAGCTTGTCCACTGTCTCACTCTTCTCTTTGAGGAAATATACAACACAAAATCTTGAAAAGTCATCCAGAAATATTAAAATATATCTATTCTTTCCCAGTGACGGAACATTCATGGGTCCACATATGTCAGTGTGCACAATATCAAGCACTTTGGTGCTTCTTTGTTCAGCACAACGTGGAAATGAAGGTTTTACAGCCTTCTCAGTAATACAGCTTATACACTTTGCTGGAGCTTTGTTGCTCTGCTTTACCTGCAAACCTCTTACAAGATCTCTTTTCTGTAGATCCAGAATGACATTGCTATCCCTATGTCCAAGCCTTCTGTGCCATAGGTCCAGATCTGCTTCATCCTTCTGGCTGGAATGTGCCACTTTTGCAGAATGGTTCTCTGAAAGATCAAGCTCATATACACCATTTATTAGCTTTGCTTGAGCAACCAGTTTGCCATTTTTAGTCACCTTGCATTCTCCATTTCCAAATGTGATCTGGAAACCTTTCTTGTCCAATGTGGACACACTGATTAAATTGCAGCTCAGCTCTGGAACATACAAAACTCTAGAGATTGTGTTCCCAATGCATTCATTGTTTATATTGCATTTCAGACTCATGGAACCTGCACCTTTTGCTTTAACAATGTTGCCATCTGCAATTTCAATTTCAGATCCTTCTTCATCATTTATCTCATTAAAATATTCCCTTTTATATGAAAAGTGTGAGCTGGCACCTGAATCTAAAATCCATTTATTACGTTTATTTTCACGATTCTGGACAGCTAAATTCCTTTCTTGCAGTAACCATGTGCATTCACATTTCCCCTTCTTTTCCCCTTTTGGCTGAAAGGGGTGGGGTTTCTTTGCTTTAGGAGCCCTGCAATTCTTTGCAATGTGTCCTTCTTTGTTACAATTGAAACAAATCACTTTCTTAGGCATCTCTTTGGACTTTGTACATTGCCTAGATGCATAACTGCTGTCCTTCCTTCTAGCATTTCTCACTGCAGATTCAGCTCTATCTCTGCATTCTTCTTTTAAATAACCAATCAAGTCTTTAAAAGTAAGACCTTGTCTATGATCTATCAAACTTACAAATGTGCTAAAGCGTGGTCCAAGCGATGATAACAAAAATGCTATCTTTGTATCTTCATCAAAAGCTTTGGGAGTCAGATCAATTCTTTGAATAATCTCAGTAAACTTGTTGATGTGCTCTGTGAATTCCTCTTTTGAATTCATCCCCAATCTGGTTAATTTACACACCAAGTTTCTGAAGCAGTTTATGCTAGATTCTCCAAACACGCGCTCAATATCTCTTAAGATTTGAGACGCATCATCTGTACTATTTATTAATGATAGCTGCTCATCACGAAGTCCACTCAAAATTATGTGTCTAGCTTCGCTGTTCATGCGTTTCCAAGCACTTATCTTGGCTAAATCTCCCTCAGTTGTTCCTGTAGGTTGAGGGTTTAAAGCTTCCAAAATGTGCTTATAATCTAAGCATGCTATCAAGCGCTGCTTCCAGTGTATGAAATTGTGTTCATTCAGCACGGGCATTCCTAGCTTTGCATCACTATCAAAAGCTGCTCTAGCCATCTTAAAATCCAAAATTTGAAAATTCTTCAAAATTTCAAAATTTCTCAAAATTTTAAAATCAAAATCTCAAAAATCTCAAAATACAAAACAAATTTTCACTGCCTTGGGTCACTGTGAACTCTGAGGGAAGGAGGGGTTGCTTAATCCCCACTGCCCAATGGAACAAAGGACCATGTGCTTACCAGGAAGTTCTCTCAGAAAAATACTACTCAACTCAAAATCACAATCCAACGCAATCCTTCAAAAATACGCAGAAATATGCAATACTGGGGCCAATAACCCTTTGTGAGAATGTTCAGGGGTGCAGGAGAGGATATATTGACTAATTATATCCTTATCCAACTTGTGTTAACAAGTTCCCAAAATATCAGCAGAGTTTATATACATTCCCCTTTAAGTTCGCAACGGTAACGTCTGCACAGGTTCACTAGAACCTCTATAATAATTACTCTGGTAATTTCCCATTTGTTCCCTCTTAAAATACAAGACACGACACAGTCTTTATAAAAGTATAAAAGAGTTTACTCACGTTCTGTTCACAATGTGATCCCAGAAGGCAGACAGCTTAAAAAAAGTAAAATACACTCAGAATCTATCTTATAGGAAGATAGTACTGTCCTCTCTTGGCTGAGGGCATGTTGCTCCTTCAGAAGATGAAGATGAGAGAGAGAGATATGGCTGCCTGCCCTGTGCTTTTATCATTTACCTGCACAGGTGAGGCCACACCCACCTCTGGTCCCATGCGGAGGAAGTCCGTCCCCAGGAAGTTTACCTACTTGCTAGACAGACATCCCTCCCCATATTCTAACATGTGCACTCTAGGAATGTTGTCATTGACTGCTCCTGTGTTTACATCCCACAGCATTAAGCAAAAATGTCCAGGTTTTGGGGGAAGTGGGTTTGCTGTACAGGGAGCACAAAATCCACTCCTATGGCACCACCTGAATTTGCTCTGGTGCGCAATTGAATCCCACCCACTAAATAGGGATGGTTAGGAATCACCCTAAATTGAGTAGCAAGTGTCTACTCCATCGATGTTACCTGCTGGTTTTAAGTGGTAGCTATGAAAGTTACGAAATTGAGAAAATAAAAGTTACGAACATAATAAGCAATACATAAACAAAAGGACAAATGAAAATGGCACAGAACAACATACCACCTTTTGAGTTCTCATGACCTGGCTCTTTAGGATGTTAAGCAAAACCAAGGAGTGGGTGAGAAAGTGAAGGCCCAGAATTATGCTGGAGCCCCAAAGTCTGCAGGTTCATCAATATGATGATGAAATGCAGGAGCAGTTCGACCAACTTAATTGGATTAGTCTCTGGTAGGTGCACAACGATTTCAGAATCCCCTGAAAGTTGCTGCGGTAAAGCGAAACAAACCTTTATTGTTACAATAGCCAACACGGAGAAAACAAAATGAGAAGCACATTAAAAATGCTATCCTAATGTGTCTCATAGCATAAAGGAGAATAAATTAAAATGAGTTAGATTAAAAAATAATAACACCAAGGAAAATAAAATGGACATTGATGTATTGGCTCACCCCAGCTAAGGAAGACACCTGTCTGATAGTTAAGTCTTTATTGACAAAAGAAGCACTTTCATCAGCTTCCACATTACTCTGGCTGCACATGTGCACACGCACATGCTTCTAGTCACTAGGCAGCTGTGCCTTAGACCGTTCCCCTCTTCTGGCTTATATACCCTCCCCGAAAGATTACGCACCTGTAACCTGAGACTTCTCCTGCACAGAAGTCTCCACTGCTCTTCCCACTTCAAGCCCCTCCTGGTTCTAGGAGACAGTGTGGGGGGGGGGAAGTTGAGGCATCTACTGACCTGCCTGTTGCCAGAACAGCATCTTCTTGAGCCATATCTGGCTCATCTTCCTCCTCCTCGGACTGCCCTGACTCTTCCTCTTCCCCCTGCCCTCACTTCTGCTTTGTGCCACACCCCCTACATCACTAGTTCCCTCTCCTGGGTCACTCCCCTGGTCCCCAGCCTCCGCCACCCACTCTTTGGAGCCCTTACAGACAGTTGAGATGAAATCCTGTCGCCAACTCCAAGCAGGGAAGCTGCAGAAAATCTGCAATCAGTTCTGGCGGGTTTCGCTCACTGAAGAGCCCAGTCCTTGGCCACACTGAACATGACAGATGCATCCTGAGCCAAAAGGCATAGATTAGGAGGTTATAAAATGCACCTGATCATCCTGGCAGATTTGATCAGAAGGGGTTGATAAAGATATTATGCACACAGTAAAAGGAGAAATACAGGACAACCAACTGGTCACCGACTGGTCCTCTCCAGAGTCTCGGGGGCACTTGTGTCCATGGTGGTGGTGGAGTTTGGATCCCTTCCAGTCGGGATTCAGGCCTCATCATGGGACTGAAACTGCCTTGGTCGCACTGGTTGATGATCTTCGGCAGGCTAGGGACAAAGGTGAGTGTTGTTTCCTAGTTCTGCTGGATCTCTCAGTGGCGTTTGATACCATCGACCATAACATCCTTCTGGACCATCTTGAGGGGCTGGGAGCTGGGGGCACTGTCATACAGTGGTTCCGCTCCTTCCTCCTGGGCTGTGTTCAGAAAGTGGTGGTGGGGGATGAGTGTTCAGACCCCTGGGCTCTCACTTGTGGGGTGCCTCAGAGTTCTGTCCTCTCCCCCATGCTTTTCAACATTTACATGCAGCCGCTGGGAGAGATCATCAGGAGGTTTGGGCTGGGTGTTCATCAGTATGCGGATGATACCCAGCTCTACCTCTCTTTTAAATCAGAACCAGTGAAGGCGGTGAAGGTCCTGTGTGAGTGTCTGGAGGCGGTTGGGGAATGGATGGCGGCTAACAGATTGAGGTTGAATCCTGACAAGACAGAAGTACTGTTTTGGGGGGACAGGAGGCGGGCAGGTGTGGAGGATTCCCTGGTCCTGAATGGGGTAACTGTGCCCCTGAAGGACCAGGTGCGCAGCCTGGGAGTCATTTTGGACTCATAGCTGTCCATGGAGGCACAGGTCAAATCTGTGTCCAGGGCAGCTGTTTACCAGCTCCATCTGGTACGCAGGCTGAGACCCTACCTGCCTGCAGACTGTCTCGCCAGAGTGGTGCATGCTCTGGTTATCTCCCGCTTGGAGTACTGCAATGCACTCTACGTGAGGCTACCTTTGAAGGTGACTCAGAAACTACAACTAATCCAGAATGCGGCAGCTAGACTGGTGACTGGGGGCAGCCGCCGAGACCACATAACACCGGTCTTGAAAAACCTACATTGGTTCTGAGTACATTTCCGAGCACAATTCAAAGTGTTGGTGCTGACCTTTAAATCCCTAAATGGCCTCGGTCCAGTATACCTGAAGGAGCATCTCCACCCCCATCATTCTGCCCAGACGCTGAGGTCTAGCGCCGAGGGCCTTCTGGCGGTTCCCTCATTGCGAGAAGCAAAGCTACAGGGAACCAGGCAGAGGGCCTTCTCGGTAGTGGCACCCGCCCTGTGGAACGCCCTTCCAGCAGATGTCAAAGCAATAAACAACTACCTGACATTCAGAAGACATCTTAAGGCAGCCCTGTTTAGGGAAGTTTTTAACGTGTGATATTTTATTGTATTTTTGGTTTTTATGGAAGCCGCCCAGAGTGGCTGGGGAGGCCCAGCCAGATGGGCAGGGTATAAATAATAAATTATTATTATTATTATTATTATTATTATTATTATTATTTGTGTAGCTGAGGTAGAGAAAGAACAAAACTGCCCCCACCCCATATTTTGAGGATATAAAATTGTCCCTTGCTCAAATGGGAAAACTGACTCCTTTGTGAGGCAGAGAGCAACACCCAAGGGAAACATGGTAGTTTTTGTATATATTTGCAAAGTTTGAGGTTTTAGCTAGAGCACCAGATAAAAGGGCAATGAAAGCTGACGTGGGTAGCACGGCCTGTTGCTTGGGACCTTGTAACTCCCACCCCCACAAAGTAAAGATCTGTGTTCAACTGGTAGAAGGCATATTCTGTCAGCGTTACAATCCCATCTGTAGCCAGCTGAACTCGGCAATTTCATAAGCTGTAAAAATAGGGAGGATGCTATGTTTATTCATTAGAACATAATTTTCAAAATCACTATAGCGCAGTAAGTGTTGTGATGCCCCCACCCACCCCATGGACCAGCACATCTGCCTGGGTTTATGGTATAGAAAACAGCAAGTTTTGCCTAGGATAATCTTGAAATCTCTCTTCAACCTCCTGCATCTCTTGACCAAGACAGGGCAACTTGTCACCCTTCAGATCTTACTGGACTCACAATTCTCAGCAGCCAATGATGGGAGTTGGGAGGGATGATGAGAGTTGTAGTCCAACAACACTGCAAGGGTCATGAGTTTCCCACCCTGAGGTATACGTTAGATTCCCCACTCTTCCCTTATATGTGAATAGGGCAGATCAGTGTGAACCAATAGGTGTGGCTGCTGATTGTCCCAGCTGGTGTGACCCTTAGATAAGATATGCAAACCTCTTTTTTGAAGGAGCAGAATCTGGGCAGAGGGCAGAGGGTTGGGCACATGGCTGGGGAGAGCTTTGAATGGGAGGACAAGGAAGCAGAAGAAGTGCAGCCTGAGTCATTTTGTGGCCTGATACAATTTAGCAAATGGCTCCCCTTACCCCCAAGGCAAGATGTAGCATTCCCAAAGCTCTGTGAGAATCTCACAAGTGCTTCTCATTGGTAGTTAAAATTCAGTACTAATTAGATTACTGTTGGAGAAAATATACAGAAAAGGTTTTCTCCCTTTCTCCGAACACTAGAAGTTGTGGACATCCATTGAATTCTGGATGATTCAGGACAGATAAATAGGAGGGACTTCTTCATGCAGTGCATACCGTATTTTTTGCTCTATAAGACTCACTTTTTCCCTCCTAAAAAGTAAGGGGAAATGTGTGTGTGTCTTATGGAGCAAATGCAGGCTGCGCAGCTATCCCAGAAGTCAGAACAGCAAGAGGGATTGCTGCTTTCACTGCGCAGCGATCCCTCTTGCTGTTCTGGCTTCTGAGATTCAGAATATTTTTTAAATTGTTTTCCTCCTCCAAAAACTAGGTGCATCTTGTGGTCTGGTGCGTCTTATAGAGCGAAAAATACGGTGGTTAAACTATGGCACTCCCTCCCACAGGAGGCAGTGATGGTCACAAACCTAGATGGCTTTAAAAGAGGATTAGACAAATTCATGGCTACTAGCCATGATGCCTATGTTCTTCCTCCACTGGAGGTCCATGAGTTCTAGTGCTATGCTATGAGGTGGATAGAAAAGGCATTCTCTATCCATTTTATCCATGCAATGCTTAACTTTATAAACTTCTATCATGTTACTTTTTAATCACCTTTTCTCTAAACTAAAAAGTTATAGATACGGCAACCATTCCTCACACAGGGGTTGCTCTATCACCCTCATCATTTTTTGTTTCCTTTTCCAATTCTGGTGTAAACTTTTTAAGAACAGAACAGAACTGTATAAAGTGTTCCAAGTCCGGTCACATCATATAGGTTTGTCTGACAGCATTATAATATTGGCAGTTTTATTTTCAAATGCTGTTATTTTCAACAGCCAAGTCCAAAACAGGCTGGATTATTAGAAACCTCAGAGAAAAGGGAGGTGCCAATGGCCAAAATATTTTTTTTTTTTAATAATATTTATTAAAAGTTTTCCAGAATAAAAAGGAAAGATAGCAAGAAAGAAAGAAAAAACAAATATGATTTACACTTGGTTTCAGTGGCATCTTTCCCGGACTTCCCCCCCCTCCCCCTCTTGTATTCCATTTCCCTTAAATTGATTCCACAGATTCTTACCCCAAATTTTAAAACCTTATTTGTAATTTTAAATAACCCATTTATTCCAAATTATTTTATCTTATTTATCTTAATGAACCATTTCTCCTTATATTTTATATAATTCCCTAAGATCGACCCCATTTCCCTTCCACGAATTCCCCTATTTTCAAACAACAAACATGAAAAAAGAAAAGAAAGAAATAATATATAATTTTACAGCCTTTGGATTCCAAATCTCCCCCCCCCCCATTCCCCGGTTCCAATCCCCAAAGTTCATCCATTGTCTACTGCCAGCCTGGTGTATCCACGTCTATATCTCAACTCCACTTTGCCGTCTTTTGATAGCTTTTAATTTCAGAAAGTCCAATCTCGAAAAAACTCTCAGAAAAAGTCATTGTTCTTCCATCCAGACCTCTATGTTTAAGAGTCTAACTTAAATTCTATTTCTTGGTCCTTTTAAAGTCTGGATGTTCCAAATACTCCGGCTTCAAATTTGGTCCAGCTCTTATTCCTCAGGTTGCTTTTTCCTGTTCTGCTGCAGAAACCTTCTAATTCAGAAACTTCTTGTTCTCCACAGAGGCTTTTGTTATTCAGGAACATAACTTGCGTCAAGTCCCTTCCTTTCTTCAATAGATAAATCCATTGTCTCCTTTAGTATAGAAACCTTTGTAGACAAAATAATGCTTCGTTTTTGCAGCTTTCCCAAGAGATAACAGATCCTGCTCAAATTCATAGTATTTTTCCACTTGCTGCTACTGTTGCAATGTCCCAGCCTCCCTCTAGAGGGAATATGGTAACTTAATTTCTTTCAAAATCAGACCCAAAAGTCAAATAACTTGTTGCCTTTATTTCCAATAATTTATGTCCAAATTGTAACAAATCTAACCAGCAAAGCCATCGTAACAAAGTTCTCTTTTATTTTCCTGCTTTGACAGCTACTTTGACAGCTGTCAAAGTTTCTGTGTCTCTTCGCCAGTCTCTCATAGCGGATCGTTCCCGGTTCCCGGGGGGGGTTGCATTTTAGTTCCCACAAATCAGTCTTCTCCTCCAGCACAATTATTATAATTTCCCTTCGTGAAGTTAAAATTTTTTCTCAGGTAAACAAGTTCATCTCTCGATCTTAGTTGTCAAATCCTTGCGTTGAGGGGGGGGGGACTTCCTTTTTGCACTCCCCCCGCTCGCTCCAAATTCAAAGATCAAATTTCCCTTTTAAGTCCAATCAATTTACTCACGGGTTGTTCCTTTTAGTCCAAATCCGAAATTTTCAAAGAAGAAGTCGTTGCTCTCCGCCGAATGGCATGCGGCTTCGCTGGGCAGGGGAAGCATTGGACTCACAGCACCACACCCCCCCCGTCACCCGCTCTGCAGCCTTTAAAAAGGCTCCTTTGCGGGTCGGGGGGCGCAAACGGTGCCCGCCGAGTCACCAAGTCCATGGGCATCTCCGCCCATGGTTTTTGAGTGTCCCCGCGTCGCAGGCACGGCAGGACCCGACCCCTACCCAGCCGACTCCCTCCGGAGCTCGGAGGGAGTCCGCCATTCGGCGATGGCGCCGACCCGGGAGCCCGCCAATGGCCAAAATAAACTCTATTTGGCTGTTCCTGGTGATTAGCTAAACCGAGATTGCAAAGCTTTAAGGCTTGGGAAACGCTGCTTGTTGGATGAGGCACCTGCTGGCTAAGGGTATGAGAAACCCTGCTTCTTCCTTGGCTGCCCAGCATTGGCCAACTTCAGCCCTAAGGGGCAGGACAAATGTTGTAACAGTTGGAACATGTACATAATTTTAATTGCTTGGACTACTGCAATGTGCTCTATGTGGGGCTACCTTAGAAGGTGACCCGGAAACTCCGGAATGTGGCAGCTAGACTGGTGACTGGGAGTGGCCACTGGGACCATATAACTGAAAGACCTACATTGGCTCCCAGTATGTTTCTGAGCACAATTCAAAGTGTTGGTGCTGACCTTTAAAGCCCTAAACGGCTTCGGCCCATCTCCACTCCCATCATTCAGCCTGAACACTGAGGTCCAACTCCGAGGGCTTTCTGGCGGCTCCCTCCCTGCGAGAAGCAATGTATAGGTTAATAATAATAATAATAATAATAATAATAATAATAATAATAATTTCTTTTCCACTTTTTCTCTGAGGGAACTCAAGGTGGCAGACACACTTCTCCCTCTCTGCACATTTTATCCTCACAGCAACTCGCAGCAACAGTAGGTTAAACTGAAAGGCAGGGACTGGCCCAAAATCACGCAGTGGGCTTCATGGCTGAGTGTGGAATGGAACCCTGGTCTCTCAGCCCCTAGTCAAGAATTCTAGCCACCACTCCACACTGGCTCTTGTAAGTGTTGTTTGGTCAGCTTTGGAGGTTTCTGCTGTTGTCTTCAGTTGTGCCACTTCTGTACACATTAGCACATTTTTCATGCTACTGAAATATGTAGGCAGTTGGAAAAGAAAAAACACACCCAAAAGGTTTTGAAAGAGTTGCTGAGTCAAGATTTCTGAGCAGGTGATTTGGTACATGAAGGAAGGGACTCATTTTTTTTCAAAAAGATGTGAAGGGTCAGGATGGGAGCTGTTTTTTGAATTATTTTATTGTTCAGTACCATGAAAGTATGAGAGAGAAACGTCCTTTGGGATGAGAGGCGTGGGGGGAATTCTATTCAGTTGGCATTTAGAAGCAAACCCACTTAATTCGCACTTTTCAGAACAATGAGTGAATCGAAACACAGCCATCCTTTTAAATTTGCCCTTTCCCAAAATTTGCAATGCGGAATTTCCAGCCAAGAAGCGAGTGTATATACTAGGACAAGGCATGCGGAGATCAGTGAACATCATACAAGAATAGATTATATTATGGAAAATTGCTTTGCAGAAATGTGTATACCAGGCAAAAGTATGTACACAAAATGTGTCAATTTTCCCAACAACTTTCTTGGATTTTTTTTTTTTTTTTTATGTGATCGCGAACTGATGTGGAAATGTGAAGAACTGGACTTAAGATGGAGGGAATGAGAAACGGACAGAAACTGAAATTATCAGGTTCTGCCATCTCTGCTGGGGAGTGAAAAGGAAGGTTGCACGTTTATGGCTAATCGGCCTGAGGGCTTTCCCTCCCTGCTTCCTTTTGGAGAACTGGGCTTTGCTGCTAATGAAAGGAGTGCTGTTCCAATCCACACCCCTTCTCTGCCTGTCCTACAACAGGCAAGGGATCAGTTGCCTAATTCTATGGTCTCTTGGAAATGATGCTGTGACTCTTACGAAGGCAATTGTGGAACTGCCTTTCTATGAGTCATGTTGGTCCCAGAAGTCAGAAAGGTGTCACGGGATAAATTTCTCTGGTTTCCATTTTGAAATCTTTGCCTGTGGGGATAGGAAAAGTTCTTGTGCCAGTAGTTTGAGCTCACTTGTGTAATGCAAATGATGAGCCAAATCCTGTGTCTTGAAATGCTGCGCTCTCAGAATAGGGATGGGTTAAGAGCTAGGGTAAAAGCACATGACTTCCTTGCAGATGTTGCGTCCTCCAACCTGTATCACCTCCTGATTGCCAGTATTTTGCGGGAGATATTCAGCCACATACCAGAAATTTACATTTGTGCAATTAAAGTAGCCTGGTGCAGCAAATCCAATTTTCTTTTTCTTTTTTTAAAAATGGACTTTTCCTACTTAGGAAAGTGTCAGGGATAATAAATAACTTACGAATGGGAAGACATGTGTGAAAATCAGAAGGAAAACTCCTACCCACAAACCAACTGGAACAAATGCTCACTAAAGACCAGACATCGTCTTGCCTCCACCTAAGCTTTGCGCAAGCGAATCAGGGTGAATGCTCAGTAAGCAGGCTGTCTGGAGGAACCCTGGAAGTGCCCCATGGATGGTTTGAACTCCAGCTATGATCCTCCACAGCCAACATGACCAGTTATGGGGTGGGGTATGGTTCCACAACATCTGGAGGGCCATAGTGTCCCCACACATCTGGACACATCCGCACTACAAACATAGTGTTATGAGTTGGGGTTTTTTTTGGTGGGGGGGGGGGGAGTAGGCTGTATGAGAGCTCCTTCTAACCCCTGGATCCAGAAAGTGTTAAAATATAATCCAGGCTTGCTTCCTCTGTTGAGGTGATCGCTTGGGTGATGGGCCACTAAGGGAAACAAAGGAAAGAGGCTCTGTGTGAGATGGCAAATGGGTGCTCTCCCCATCAACTGGCTAGCAGTTAGAAAAAGACAAAGGTGAGAGTTGGGAGAGGGCAGTGAGGTGAGCTAGGTGTAAAGCAGCAAGCTGGGAGAAAACGGAGACAGAACAATGTTTGAATCTGACGCTGCGGCTATGGGAGAAACAAGACCCCTTTGGGGTGTTGATTCTATGAGCCCCTGCATCGTAGGCTCAGGCTGTATATATGCACTGACCCTCCCCCCCCCCAGAAAAAGAGGTCTCAGAGCTCACCATGAATGCCTCCCTCGTTCTCTTAGAATGGCAAT
Source organism: Podarcis cretensis (assembly GCF_951804945.1). Taxonomy (NCBI): domain Eukaryota; kingdom Metazoa; phylum Chordata; class Lepidosauria; order Squamata; family Lacertidae; genus Podarcis; species Podarcis cretensis. The sequence goes on from NC_137177.1 coordinate 38,506,420, forward strand.
GGCGCCCACTGGAGAGGTGCTGGAGCTGAGTTCCAGCTAAAAAAGCCCTGTATATATGTGTAAATAAACCATATATTATAAAGATACCACAGTCGCCACTGTACCTCATTTCCAAAAGGAAGCATGAACCCTGGGTAAGTTCCAGGGCTCCTGGCATCTTGTACCACTCAGAGATTGGGGTGGCAACAATACTATCTACCAGTTTTGGAACAGGTGCACTGTTGTGGATTTCCCTTACAGTTCCTTAAGTCTCCATTTCACAACTTCTGCTTCTAGAGCTTCCTAGCAAGAAGGTAAATGATGATCGATCCAATTTGTGCAGATAACCTCTCTGCATTAGGGCAACGATGTTGCCTCCCTCCTCTAGGCATACAGGTGACTAAATGGCTACTGCAGGGGTGCTCTCCAGATGTTACTGGACTACAACTCTCAACAGCTGCAGTAGCTAGCCAGCATGATCAAAGAGTCAGAGATAATGGGAGTTGTAGAGTCTCAACATCTTGATAGTATGTTGGCTATCCCTGAGCTACTGGAACCATTGCAGATTGTTTCTGCAGGGCCGTTGTAATTCCAGTTCAGAGAGAAGCGTTTTGAGAGTCCAAGAATGTCTGGAAAGTACCTAGAACTTGCCCAGGCAAGAGCAGTTTTTAATAATAATAATAATAATAATAATAATAATAATAATAATTATTATTATTATTATTATTATTATTATTATTATTATTTATATCCTGCCCTCCCCAGCCGAAGCCGGGCTCAGAGTGGCTAACAACAGTAAAAAGATAAAACATTCTAAAATCATTTCATTATAAAATTAATTCCAATCAAATTAATGGCAACCATTGGGCTAGAAGTTCTGTGAGGATTGCCAAAGGAGGGAGTCAGGCTGTGCCCTGGCCAAAGGCCTGTTGGAACAGCTCTGTCTTGCAGGCCCTGTGGAAAGATGACAAGTCCCGCAGGGCCCTAGTCTCTTGTGACAGAGCGTTCCACTAGATTGGAGCTACAGCCAAAAAAGCCCTGGCTCTGGTTGAGGCCAGCCTAATCTCTCTGTGGCCTGGGACCTTCAAGGTGATTTTGTTTGAAGACCGTATGTTTGAAGTGGATGAAGGCAGAGATGGATGTACTTTAAAAGATTAAAGTGTGAGAACAAATGATACCAGGGAAACCAATAATCCCTAATAACTTTGGTGATTGCATATATTCAACACACAGATGAGAGGTGCAATTAATTTTTTTGAGTTTTCCTAAAGGAACCACCCACATGCTTTCCTTAGAGGTTTACAGGAAGCTCAATTAATTACTAGCTTCATTTAATTTATTCAGTGTTGGCTAGGGTTTCAATATTTCCAGAGGTAAAAATCTAGACAAAAATTGTTCTTGACCTTTTTTTGGGTGATCACCCTGCTCGGCCCCCTGGCTGTCCACTGCTGCCAAACCCAAAACAGAGCCCAAGACAGAGACAGAACCCAGGTCACCCAACCACAAGCCTACGCAAACACACACACTTTTTAAAAACCCCTACATGCCTGGGTATTTGCTGAAAATTGTAAAAATCCCCCCGGATGGGCATGTAGGCCCTCCAAAAGAGACATGTCCAGGATTTCCCAGACATATGGCAACCCTAATATTGGCTCCCCAGCTGTTGTAGCACTACAACTCACCATTCCCAGCCAGCTTAGCCAATGGGCAGAGATGATGAGAGCTGTAGTCCAACAGGTCTGAGGAACACTCCCCCAACCTTCTGCCCTCCAGGTGTTTGGGGAACCAATTCCCATCAACGCCAATCAGCATGGTCAATGGTCAGGCATGAGGCAAGCTGCAGCAGAGGCATAGGAAGGGGGGTGCGGTGGGTGCAGACTACCCCGGGTGTCATCATGGTGTGTGTGTGACATTCAGCACGCCGCCTGCCCGCGACTCCTGAATACAAACATGAAACAATATCTCCAAGGGCAGCCCCATAAAGAGCGCATTAGAAGAGCAGGTTGTGACGGGTGGTTTCTGAAAGTGCATCCTTTTCTGAGAAGGAATGTGGCTGGAATACTGGATGCAATTGGTCAGTGCTGTTCAGGGCTACTCTTGGGCTCTCTTTCTAGTCTATAGAAATATAGAAACATAGAATGGTAGAGTTGAAAGGGACCCAAAGGGTCATTTAGTCCAACCCCCTGAAATGCAGGAATCTCAGCTAAAGCATCCATGACAGATGGCCACCCAAACTCTGCTTAAAAACCTTCTCTCCTGGAGAGACTTGAAGTGGACCAATTCTTTGTTCTTCACCTTCTCCTGATGCATTGTGAAAATAAGGGTCATGACACCAAAGGAACTATTGTGCACCAGACAAACTGTAGCACCCTGCTTGTGGTTAACGCTTAGCTGGAATGAAATATTCAACGCAGCAATAGAGAAATTAAAATAATAATTTATTTGTCAGACAAATAAATATGAGGCACAGTGGTATATGGTTACCAAGCTCTGGCCTGGCCTCCTACCGTTATGGCCAGCACTTATATTTCCTTAATCCAGCCCCCTTGCTACTCCTGTGGCTGCCTCTGTCCAATCAGCCTGGTTGAAATTCCTATTGGCTGCTTGCTAGAACCAATCACAAAAGATACACCCATTTCCTCTTGTCCTTTTATGGGAAACAAAAAGATATATATTCTTCTATCTATAAATGACAAATAAGTAGTAATATATCTTACATGTGTCTCAACAAGGAACCTTAATTACCAGCTCACCTCGCCCTATTGCCCTCCAAAACAAATGGTTTAATCTTAAATTTTTATCTTAAACAGATGTCAAGGATCTTGAGTTCACATCATCATTGAAAGATCTCCTTCTCTTGAAGGTCTTTAAACAGATAACCATATGTGTGCTCTAATGATGTTTCCTGCTTGGCAGGGGGGGCTGGGCTGGTGGCTGATGGCCCCTGTGATCTCTTCCAACTATATGAAATAAGAATCTAGCGTAAGGATTTAACATTTCTTAGCTTCTAATTCCTTTGCATAATTACATTTAAGCCTATATATTTAATACATAACATAGATAGCTTTTTAGAAGAATAAACCTTTTCAAAGTAAAAAAGGAAGGAACATTTTACAGCCTCAAAATAAGATAGAAAGAAAACCTCTTCTCCAGCCAAGCCAGTTGCCTTTTTCACTGCTCTTGACCTTTCAACCTTAGGAAAATATGGCTCAAGTTTAATGGGAGGCACATGGTTTTATTTTACTATTTATCAACTCTTAATTATGTTTATCTCTTTTTTTATCTTCTGTAATATGTAGGGTCAGTGTAACCTTGGCTGTCAGCCTGTAATTCCCTTTTTACGACTTTGAGAATTGTTTTCTGCTATAAATCAGGGGGCCCCCTTGTCCAGGAGAATAAACATCTTGCCAAGGTTCTTAGGCAGCTGGTCTTCTGCCTGGCATGAACATTTGAAAATCTTTAAGCTCATTTTAAAATACAGGCCCTGATCAAGCCTTAATAAAAATGCAGGCTATGATTAGATGCCTCAAAACCAGACCAAATATGACTTCTGTGTACCGCAATGACATGTTGTTATACGTGAAAAATGGAAGAAAAGCACTCACATGCAGATGTTCCTCAGCATTCTCTCCAGTGGTGCAGCTTCATTTGTTTCTGTAGAATAGAACAGAAATCACCACCCAAATCCTCAGTTGTGGTGGTCTCATCAGGACAGCCTAGCCATGTGTTTTGCCAGCTTTGCCTTTCCTGGGACTTGCGAGGCAATGCAGAAGGGAGCAAGGCCAGCTCTTGCCTTGCTCTGCCTTGTTGTTAGTAGCTGGAAGAGATCAAACACTGTTTCCATTCCCATGGGCAAGTCTGAAAGAGGAATCTGTTCTGTCCTCTTGTGGCTTCTGCGTTGCCCTGGAGGATGCCACTGAGGGGCATTCAATGGGATTTCTGGCCTGGCAGGCAAGGCCTTCCAACTCCTGAGCAAAAGTCTGCTTGAAAGCTGCTGCCACAACCTCCATTTTTATCACTCCTGCCCAGCGAAGGCGTGGGTTTCTGCAAAAGCGAGATAATTAGCCTTGGCCAAGTTAAAACTGGGACTGCCTTTGTGCTCTTATGGACCGAGGGTGTATGTGTGTCTGCCTGCAAGTAAGCCCTAATAAAAGGCATGCTAGTTTGATCTAGAGTTGCGTAGGTGAAGAATCTGAGTAATGCAGGAAAACCAAGGCGCAGAAGAGAATTTCATTTGCTGCTACCAGCTGGACCCGACTGCCTGGTGTTCTTCCTGGTTCTGTCCCCATATCATATCAGCAGCTGTGGCTACAGCTCACGTCCACAATCTTTCATGATAGACATCCACACCCACAGTGCTCCTTCATATCCAGTCCCTCTGGGTATTGCTAGCTGCACCCTGAGGCTTATTGTCAGGGTTGGAGTGAGGCGTAGGTCACTGACAAAACAACAAATAATCTGAGGCCAGTGAAGTTAATTCTTTATTCTTTAGGAGGCTAGTGCTGAGCTTTCTTTCCCTGGGGGTTCCCTGTCTGGTGTCTCCCACCAACTCCTCTGAACCAACCAGTCCATGACACAAAGGGCTGTACAACTGGGACATTTACAATTTGCATCCCAACATTTTTAATTTTTAAGACAACAACTCTGGCACCTTAAGGTGAGTTCATGCTGAGTATAGAATCATATGTGCTCTACCCTCCTTAAGGGGGATGAAAAGCTTTGTTCTCTCCCCACCCCCACCCCCACCTGCCAAGAAGGACCAAACACCAAAGTCTGGCTTGGAAATGTGAGGCATCTCAGCCCCCTTTGCAAACAGGAGCCAGTAATGTGGGCAGGGAATGGCTCTGAGTATGGACAGAGTGTTTCTTTCTCTATGTTTTATGTATTGTTACAAGGGGGCAGGTAGTCCACTGAGCCACTTGGTCAGTGGTTTGAATCCCCAGAATGGGGTGAGCTCCCATTGCTCTGTCCCAGTTCCTGCCAACCTAGCAGTTTGAAAGCACACCAGTGCAAGTAGATAAATAGGTACCACTGTGGTGGGAGAAGGTAAATGCACAAGGGCACGACAAAGGACGAGATGGCTGGACAGTGTTCTCGAAGCTACCAACATGAGTTTGACCAAACTGCGGGAGGCAGTGGAAGACAGGAGTGCCTGGCGTGCTCTGGTCCATGGGGTCATGAAGAGTCGGACATGACTAAACAACAAATTAACTATGGAGTAAGGCACAGAGGTTTTTAAACTGTGGTTGCCAGCCTGGCGCCCAGAAATCACCCTATAGTTTCAATTGGACCCATGCGAGTAGCAAAATGTGCCTGGCATCTGGCTAATTTTGAACACTGGTTGAGAGTACTGTATGTCCCAGAGGTGTGCTTCATTTGTGCTTTGAAAATGGCCTTTTAGTATTGCAACTCCATCCATCTGGGATAAATTGCCAACTGAAATTAGGCAAGCACTGTGGCATTTAGATAGCTAAGGAAGACATTATTTTCTAAGAAGGCTTCCCCTGAAGCGTGACCCAGTCATTTTATGGAATATAAACTGTATGAATCATTTCACGGTATTACCTTTAGTTTAGTGAGCTGGTAACCTTTTAGGGACACAGGTGGCGCTGTGGGTTAAAGCCTCAGCGCCTAGGGCTTGCCGATCGAAAGGTCGGCGGTTCGAATCCCTGCGGCGGGGTGCGCTCCCGCTGCTCGGTCCCAGCGCCTGCCAACCTAGCAGTTCGAAAGCACCTCCGCGTGCAAGTAGATAAATAGGGACCGCTTACCAGCGGGAAGGTAAACGGCGTTTCCGTGTGCGGCTCTGGCTCTGGCCAGAGCAGCGATGTCACGCTGGCCACGTGACCCGGAAGTGTCTCCGGACAGCGCTGGCCCCTGGCCTCTTAAGTGAGATGGGCGCACAACCCCAGAGTCTGTCAAGACTGGCCCGTACGGGCAGGGGTACCTTTACCTTTACCTAACCTTTTATATTTTATCTTTATTCTTATCTAATTGTACAGTGCTTGGGTAGCTTAGGTCTTTGAAGTGGTTTTAAAATCTGCAGATAAATAAATCTGCAGATAAATAGCAAACAGATAGCATGAATACAACAGGCTCTGGGGGCATTTCCGTTCCAGTAATTCTGTTTTTAAAACCTTGTTTTAATATTTAGGTTATAATTAGGAAGAAAGGAACTAATGGGAAATAAGGTGGAGATGTGAAGTGGGGGAGGGAAAGTAAGAGAAGTTGTGTTGTGCTGGCAGATGGAGGTACAACAGAGTACCGGTAGATCCTACAGGTAACTCGTCGTCAAGGAATGGGAATGCATCTATAATGCTAAAATAAATGCTTGCTCTCATTTTTATTAGTAATAAATATGATAATATTTCTTGAGACTATTCATATCCTTATGACTAATTTCAATAGTATCATCGCCCGCACGGCCATTGCTGAACTAACTGTATAATTCAAACGTTAAACTTGTGTGCGTAGCAAAACACGAACGTGTATCGCCCAGCAACAGTGTTGCATTCACACGATGTTCACATACGAAAACCATACAAACACACTGCACATAATATGGTGTGGCTGCGTTGCCGTACCGTCAAAGTACATGAGCGAACGTTCATAGAGAGTCGGAGATGCTTGGTTAATGGAAGAACTTTGCAAGTCTTTGTTCAGAATTGTGTGGCGTTGAACAGGAAATGCATATATTGTTAAGAATTACATTAAAATTATGCAAGGTAACCGAGGCCCTTTTCAGACCATCATGCCCCAACAATTTGTATCAGCTTCCTGAGGCTCACCCTGCTGTCAGGTTAATGAAGCAAAGCCCGCTTGACGAAGCTATTGAGGTGGTTGGTTAACAGGTGACTCTCAGTGGGTCAGGGCACTTGGCTGTTAACCCAAAGGTTGGTGGTTTGAGCCCACCCAGGGACGGCTGTGGGCAGGATTTCTACATTACAAGGGAGTTGGACATGATGACCCTTGGTGTCTCTTCCAGCTCTACAGTTCTTTGAGTCCATGACTTTGGTATGCGGTAGCTGCAGACAGAGCTTCTGAATAGATTGCTGCCCTCCATGAGAACTTTTGGCAGTAGCTTCCTTGGACTTTGCCTGGGGTCCAGATGATGTTTCAGTGGCATGAGTTGAGCATGCTCACTCCTCAAGGCCTGGGGAAGAGGCTCTTGTTGGTGCAGACTTCAGCAGCATGGGCCTTATGCACAACAGCATCACAATGAGGGCTGGTAGAGGAATCCAGCTGGCTTCACATTTTAATATCTGCATGCCCCAAATATTGGAGAGAGTGCCTCATTCCCTACAAACTCTCTTGTGTTAAGACTGGCAAAGGGGGTCCTCTTGGTTGCCACCAGAAGTTTGAGGGGGCGGCCCAGGAGAGGGCCTTTTTGGTGGCAGCCCCTAGGTTATGGAATTCCCTCCCCAAAGAGGTGTGTCTGGCAGCTTCACTGTATAGCACTTTGCAATTGCTGGAGGCACACTTCTTTGACATAAGAACACAAGAAGAGCCCTGCTGGACTTGGTCCAGTGGCCCGTCTAGTCCAGCATCCTGTTCTCACAGTGGCCACCCAGATCCTGGGTGCAAGAACAGTCACCTCTGCCCTTGTGGATTCCAGCAGCTGGCATTCAGAACCATACAGCCTCCAACCATGAAGCAGAGCAGAGCCATTGCAGCTAGTAGCCATTGATAGTCTTCTCCTCCATGAATTATCTAATTCTTTTTTAAAGCCATCCAAGTTGATGGCCATCACTGCCTCCTGTGGAGCCAGTTCCACAGTTTAACCCTGCACTATAGTTTATAGTTTAACTATGTGTGTAGCAGTTACAGATAGGTAGCCGTGTTGGTCTGCCATAGTCAAAACAAAATAAAAAAATTCCTTCCAGTAAACTGTAGTTTAACTATGACACATGAGATGTGTGTTTTCGGGACCTGCCCAATTCCTAGAACTGTAATTTGTTTTAACCGCTTTTAATTAAGGTAGGGCATTTAATTGTTATCTTCATCTATCTGGTTTTCCATTTTCAAAACAGTACATGAACCCAAACTGTGCTCTCCTCCCAAGTTCACACACCTCTGAAATTTGCAATGCAGCTCTTTGAGTAATGTGTAGAAAAATGTGCATATTAAAGGAAAAATTGTAAGAAAAATATATATTAACTAAATAGCATTCAAAAATGCAACAGCAGAGCACACATAAACCTGCTCCTTCTTGCTGTGCCCCCTTTTTTGACCACTTCCGGTTCGCTGTGTAAAATGTGTAAAAAAGATCAGGAGTGATACCGACTGCTAGTGACTGGACAGAGTAAAAATGTGGTAGTTTGCCTGAATGACCATCTTAAGGGATTATGTCAGATTTAACGAGAAATTGGCAGGCATTATTGACTCTAGCAAAGATGAAGGGTTAATTAAAACCTATTGAGTTTTTGCACTGTTTCGTAGTCAGGTTTGTTGAGGACAACTCAGTCTATTATGTGGTGTTATGGTTAAGAGTGTCAGACTAGGAACTGAGAGACCAGGATTAAAATACCCACTTGGGCCATGGCTCTTACTGGGTGACCTTAGAAGCCAGTCACTGCTTCCCAGTCTAATCTACCTAACAGGGCTGTTGCCGGGATTAAACAAGGTCCTTCTGATAGCCAGCCAGGGTGGAAACCGGCAACTAAAGTGAATGAGTTTGGCCTTGGGCAGTTGCACATTTGCATTCAAACGTCTCTGCTTCTTTTGATCTCCTAGGACCACTCCAAGGAACAGAACTCCTCCAGTTTTCCAGCAGTAACGAAGGACAGCAAGATGGACCCCAGGTGTAAAGCAGTGGATGAAGACCAGGTAAGAGGCAGAGCAGAAGGTGTGCTTCAAATGGTTGGGGGTGAAGAGCCAATTGCAGAAGGATTTGGAGACACCCCAAAAAGCACCTCAAGAAGGGCATGTTTAATCAGTTGCATGTCACAGGAGTCAGTGGTAGCTGCTCAGACTTCCTTTTCAGGTGCCTTTGCAAGGGTATTGTAAATTTCATTCAGGATGATTTGTGCTCTTGACGCTATCTGTGGCATCTTAGGCATTCCAGCGTAGGGTTAGCAGACCTCCAGGCTTGACCTGAAGTCAAGGTGAAGTGGCAGGTACAGGGCTTGAATCTCCAGGGGGGCTAGGGTGCCTTTAATAAACAATAATATATATATATAATAATAAAATATTAAGAAGACTATACTTGCAGCTTGCAGGCATCAGCCTGGTATCAGCTGGCTGCAAATTATTGCATAGAGACACTCTGGGCAGAGTGTGCAGAAGGCCTGCCTGGAGGCACAGTCTTTTCCCAGGAGTCAAAATCACAATGGTTTTCTCTTGTCTTCCACACATTTAATTATGACTTGGGCATTTTTGCCTTTCGTGGTGAGCTGCTTCAAGATAGCTTCCAAATGCACACACTGGAAGAGTGGCAGATGCAGCTGATAGACTATATGGAACTAGCCGAGATGACCGGCAGAATCCGAGACCTGGGAGAAGAGAAAGTTGAAGAAGACTGGAAGAAATTTAAGATTTATTTAAAAAAGCATTGTAATTTGGTTGAATGTTAAGAAGGATGCTAGATCATAAACAATTGAGCACCACTAAACTAGATGGAATTAGGATGACAAGTGAGATTGAGGAAAAAACATAAACCTTTGGGAGAAATATTAGATTATATTTTAAATGAATGGGATACAAGAATGTAAACAAGATGATAAATTGCGGGTAAGAATTGACAATGATGCAAGTGGGAGTGGGAGACGTGAGGGAGTCCAATGAAGCTAAGAAAATATGTTATGATATATGTTTCATTGTTTTTTATTTCTGCATTTATGTTTAAAAATTTTAATAAATATATATATATATAAAAACAAGATGGCTTCCAAATGTGGACCGTTTAACCCGATGGTTGCTGTTCTGTTCTGAACCTAGAAGCAGAAGAGCAACTCTGCACTCAGACATACATCACCCTGTGGCAGAGGGGGCAGTCTGCACATGTTGGAGGGGTGCAGTGATTATGTGGGTGAGGAAAGGGTTAAATATTCCCATCCATCCTCACTGGAGTCACAGTCATGATTCCACCCCACACACTGCAATTTAGGAGGAGAAAGAGGTGTTATCAACCTGGCACCCACAAGTGCCATGGGGCCTGTAAAAGCCTTCCTTGAAACCCCCAGGCAAGAGGCTTCCATTTAAAAACAGGGTTAGTCTCTATCCCTCCTAGAAAGAAAGTTAGGAATCAAAATGTGCAGGTACCCATCTAAACAATTTCTGTGAAAGGATCAAGCCTGGTTGCTTCTGCATGTGTGGGGTTTATTTTGCCAGTGAGTGAAGTCAGAGCTGTGATTAATGAATGAGTTTTTTGGACACCATGCAAAAGAACCCACAGTGTCTGAAAGAGCTGCTGTTTTCCCCTGCCCTTTAATTCACTTTTCCTGTTCCTGTCTTATTTTCTAGGCAGAAATTCAACAAGTTAAGACTTTTCTCCATTATGAGAAAAGCTTCATTATGGTTGCATGCTAATTTTATGTTATGCCATGCTCCCCATTGCAGCCATTTTCTGATTGGCACTCTCTCAAAAATCAAAATGTGTCACTGACTCAAAAAACGTTGACAATCCCTCATGTAAAATGTTTTGAAGGACAGGGGAGAAGGGACACTCTTTTTCCATCCTGGTTATATTCTAGGGATGAGGAAAAATCCAATTCAATTTGCATGTAAAGATGAATCTATTTAATTCACACTTGCTGAAACAAGTTGTGAACCAAAACACAGCCATCCATTGATATTTGCACTCCCCCATAATTTTGCAATGCAGTCCTTGAGCCAAATAACGTGTACAGGCAACTCTCAATTGACTCAAGAGTTATGTTTTGGGGATCGTGTGTAAAGTCAAATTTGTGTATTAGTCAAAGCAAATTGTGTTCAATGGTGGATGGGATTCCCAAAGTCATTTTTCCTGCAACCCCGCCCCTTTTACATTCCCTTTAATTTTTTCCTTTATTCTCTCCCCCCAAATGCGTAAAGCCAAATATGCACAATTTAAACGCACGTAAGTTGTGCGTTACCTGTACAAATATTCATACATTCTATGATTCTTTGATTAGGGTAAAATGCTCATAAAATGCGTACAAGATAAGATACAAAAATGCATTTCATTAGGGGAAATTCCACACAAAAGGTGTATACTATATTAGAAGAAATTCACATTAAAACACTGAAGTGCATGAGGACACGCTCTCTCTCTCTCTCTCTCTCTCTCTCTCTCTCTCTCTCTCTCTCTCTCAGCAATGTGGAAATGTCAAGAACTTAACTTGCCACATGCCCACTATGGAGAGAGAGAGAGAGAGAGAGAGAGAGAGAGAGAAGGGATTGTGGAGACTGCCACAGCTGCTGCCATCACCTCATAAGGAAGAAGATGCCTATTTCCATTTCTCTGTTTATCATTTTCTCCATAAAAATGGAAATAGCAACAAAGCATTATAGAATTTTAGAGTTGGAGGGAACCCAGAGGGTCAACCAGCCCCTTGCAATGCTAAGATCTTACTTTCCTACTGGATGGAGTTTTGTTCTGCTGCCAAGCACCCACTCTTTTTAAAAGTTGGGGAGAGGGTAAGAGGGCAGGCGTTGTGGTGAATGCTGCTGTCGAATTGCAGTTGTTTTTGTGGGCTGAGGTCAGTACTATAATGCAGTGCGTTGTTTTGTTTTGTTTTCTTTGAAAAAGAAGCAGCTTTAAACAGGCAAGAGTAGGATTTAATAAATTCTAGGCTGTTGGGTTTTTTGTTGTTTCGTTTTACATTCATTATTGTGTGAAACACTCCTCAATCCATTGCTTACTTTCTTCCTCCCTTGCTAATATTCTTCTGTACTCCAAGTCCCTTTCATGGTTTTGTGACAGGGCACCTTGCGTGCAGAAGGTTCCACATTCAGTCCTAGATGACATCTCCCTCTCTGCCTGAAACCCCAGAGAGCCACTATTGCATTTGTATCTCCCCCTTTCTCCAAGGATCTCAAAATGGTGTGCATAGTTTTCCTCGCCCCACCCCATTTTATCTTCACAACCACCTTGTGAGGTAGCTTAGGCTGAGACGCAACGATTGGCCCGAGAGCTTCATGGCTGACTTAGGGATTTGAACCTGCGTCTCCCAAGTCCTAGTCTGACACTCTAATTTATGCCGCTATACAAATGTATGGTGCAACTTAATTTGGAATACGGTGTACAGTTTTGGTTGCCTCACTTCGAAAAGGATATTGCAGAGTAGAAAGAGGCACTTTGGGGGCATGGCTGTCAGCGTTTTGCTACTTCTGCAAAGTCAAGGCAGTGCCAACCCAGAGGTTAGATAATTCCCCCCCCCCCCCAGTGTCTGTCTTGAAATCCAGCCAGCTCCACAAAATGAAAACCAGAAAAACCCGCCTGCCTGATAGATTTTGAGTAGCAACTCCAAGCAAGACTTCCAGTCTTTGGAGGATCCCTGGAAACAACCCAGGGCTTGTTTTCAGGTGTCAAGCAATTCAAAACAACTTTCAAACACAGAAACAAGGTGGCTCCAGAAAGATATATAACTATGACTCCTCATAAATAAATACAACGTCTCGGGTATCAAAAGACCGGATAAAGAGGAATTGGAAAAAGGGAAAGCAAAATGAGCAATTCCCTTATAAGGAAAGCATACAACATTTGGGGCTTTTTAGTTTTAGAGAAAAGGTAAGAGGTGACATGATAGAAGTTTATAAAATCATGCATGGCATGGAGAAAGGAAGCAGAGATTTATTTATTTATTGAGCTAGATGGACCAGTGGTGAGACTTTATGTATGTAGGCAGCTTCCTAAATACAGCTTAAAGATGAGGAACCCTAATAAGAGAGATCTGAAGGGGTCATGGAGTTGTCCATCAACTGGGAGTACCTGGACACCAGGTATATTGAATAGACACAGACATTTGTCACCTGGTCACATTCCTCCTCACTATGGTGGCATTTGCTCTATTTCAGTGGATATTACAGACCTTATTCCTAAATGTTCATCTATGTGTATGCCCATTTTATGCAAACCTGTGTCCTCTTTCGCCATCCTAACTTGGGAAGAGGGAGAAAAGGGGAATGTGATGATTTGACAGCATCTGGATTTGTGAGAACAAGCCAGTGAGTGGGTGGTATGAGGCCTGGGAAGACTGTCTCCCTGTGAAAGCAACTCAGGTGAGTGACATAAATGCAGTCCATAATCATCGTGGGAGAAAACCATCGGACTCAGCAGACCTAGAATATAATAGGCCTGCTTGCTTTTCCATTCCCCCGGGTGACATTAGATTAAATTGTCACTCATTTGGCAACCATCCAGAAGAAACTGAGGTGCTTATTAGTACCTCTAACTTGAATTTGTTTAACACATATCAAGCCAACCTATAATCTTCTTTAGATTACGCAACCATTTTAGGGTTGCCATATGTCCGGGGAAAACCCAGACATGTCCTCTTTTGAGGGCCAACCTGCCCATCTGGGCATATTTTTACATTTTAAAGGAAATGTCCAGGGTTTTTTTTTTTAGGGGGGGGTGGTGGTGGCTCAGGCTGTCCTCTTTTTTGCTCTTCAAGATCTGGCAACCCTACCATTGCTGACAAGTAAGAGGGAATCCTTTGAACACAACTTGCCTTTTTCAAGGTTTTGATGTGGTTCTGTACAATATTCTCGGGAAGTGCCAGATTTACATATAAGCTAAACAAGCTATAGGTTAGGGCCCCACTCTCTTGGGGCCCCCCAAAAAAATTAAAGGAAAAAACCCTGGATGTACATTTCCAAAATATAAGATAAAAAACAAGTAAAATAAAACCTGTATACAGCAACAGTGTTTTGTGTTGTGTAGGCTCCTATGATGTAAGTAATGGGCCTCGCCTGCTAAAATGCTCCCTAAAATATCACTGGTTTGCTCATTTCTATATATAGGGTGCCTACATTCTGCATGGACTGGTTGTATGGCAACGTGCAAATAGCTTTAGATACCTATTAGGTCCGTAAATTACCATATAGCATATATTCAACACAAAAAACCGTGACAATTTGTTGTTGACAAAGGACAGCTGGACATATAAAGGGCCCCATTACCTTCAGTAGCTTAGGGCCTCATCAAACATAAATCTGGCCCTGTTCTTGGGAGTTATCATAATTGAAGAAATATTTATTTCTTTAGAACATTTTGGGCCAGCCAAAAAGTCTCCCAGAGCACAGTCACTTCAAAGAAGACTGTCCCTGCCCGCAAGCTTGCAACCTGAAAAACACCCACAACACCCACAGGGAAGGGGACAGGGAAGGGAGCATAGGCGCCGACTCCATGGGGCCTGAGGGGGCCTGAGCCCCCTCAAAAATTCGTTTGGGGGGGCTCTGCCCCCCCAATAATTTAAGAAAATTATTAGTTATATTATGCTTTGTAAAACCACAAAATTATGTTGGTATTTTTTATTTTCCTTGTTTGACGATAGTTACCTTTTAAAATACATTCAGTAATGAGTTAAAACAAAGCCACTCCCGATCTAGAGAGGGGGTGGGGTTGCGGGCTCTCGACCCATCAACAATCTCGCGGGGCTGGCGTCAGCCCCGCAAGAAGCAGGGATTCCCCCTAGCTCATTAATATTCACCGCCCACGGCGGCAGCCAATCGGCTGCCGCAAAGGACGGGCCCTCACAGGTTCACTTAAGGGCGGGGCAGCCCGGGGCTCGCTCCTTTCATTCCCCCAGCAGCAGCGGTTTGGAGGTCTTGGGCCCCCCAATATTTTTTATAAGTCGGTATGGGCCCCCGCCCCCCAATATTTTTTATAAGTCGGCGCCCCTGGAAGGGAGGGAGGGGTGTGTGCGAAATCACACTTAATTCCTCTTCACAGGGAACTCTAGGAATAGATAAGAGATCAGTAAATTCAAGCGTGTACTGAACACAGCTTTCCAAATCTGAGCATATTAAAAGGCTTTGCCCAACTCCTAGCAGAAATGAAGACTAGCTCCAGGTAATCCCTGTGAAGGAGGACACCCCGTAATAAGCAGCAGCCACAGTTGAAAGAGCCAGCCTCACTTGCTTCCATGGCCAGAACAAAATTTGATACAGACCCACTTTAAACAGTCACAGTGCTTTAAATGTATGGTGTGGATGTGGTCTCGATGTCCCGCAGTTTGGTGGTGTGTGCCTTTGCATCTCAACTATGCCCCCTCCCCTCTTGAAGGAGGTTCCAGCCTTTTTGATGCCTTTGAGGTTTCACCCATTTAGCGTGCGCATAGCCACAATGACTTTTCCTCTGCTTTTCCCAGAGAGGTTCGTACATTAAAGCTCCGTGACTGAGTGCCCCCCCCTGCCCGTTTTGTTTTTGCTCTGGAGCTTCCCCCATGAAAAGCTGCTCTTTAAAGCTCAATCAGAGCACAATTTGAAGAAAACTCAAACTGGTGTTTGGCTCAGGGCAAAGGAAAAAAAATGCTTTACATGGACCTTTTAAGTGTGGGCTTGTTCCTAGAAAGCGTGGGGCGAAAGGGTGATAAGCCCTGACTTAAGGAGGCAGGGTCTGAATTTCTCCAGCAAAATTGAGCTGAGTCCTCCATTACCAGTATATGGGGCAGGTGGGAAATATGTTGTTGGTATAGCAATAGGAAAGATGTGGGGGTTTTGGCACAGAAACTGCTTTGGTCACCCTGTAGGATGACCTCTATCAGGAGAGAGGCATGGAAAATGCATCTCTGTTATTTCTCCTCAAGCTCTCAGCAGCTTTCAATATCATTAACCATAGTATCCTTCTGGAGCAGCTGTCCGAGTTACCGCTGGGTGGCACCACTTTGCGGCAGTGGTTCCGGTAGTGCATGGATGGACCAGAGGGTGTTCTTCAGCCCTGTGGAGCCTTCACTGTGGGCTTCATCAGGGTTCAATTTAATCCCCTATGCTGTTTAACATCTACATGAAACTGCTGACTGGAGTTATCCAGAGTTTTGGAGTACGTTGTCAGCAACATCCTGATGACACACAGCTCTGCTTCGCCTTTACATCTGCAGGTGAGGCAGTGGGTGTGATTGTCTTGACATTGGTAATGGACTGGATTGTCTTGTCTTCATAATGGATTGGATAAGAGTCAACAAATTGAATCTCATTTTCTGATGCTTTTTTACTTTTTTATTTTTTCTCTTTTTTGTTAAAAAACAAATAAATATTTTTTTTAATAAAAAACAAACAAACTGAATCTCAAATCAGATAAGACTGAGACACTGTTAGTGGGCGGTTCCCTAGATGGAATGGCTGAGCAGTTGCCTGCTTTTGATGGGGCTACACTTCCTCTGAAGGAGCGGATACATAGCTTGGGGAAACTCCTGGATCCTTTGCTGTCGCTTGAGGCTCAGGTGGCCTTGGTGGCATGGAGTGTCTTCCACCAGCTTCGGCTGGTGGCCCAGCTGCACCCCTATCTGGACAGGGATAGCCTAACCTATGTTGTCTATGCTCTGGTAACCTCTAGGTTAGATTAGTGCAATGTGTTATATGTAGGGCTGCCTCTGAAGATGGTTCTGAAACCAGCTAGTGCAGAATTTGGTGGCAGGCTGCTCACCAGGGCAGGACTAATCCTGGTCTAACTGTTTTTGACCTATAAAGCCTTAAATGCCTCAGGACAGGAGCTTAATACCTCAAGGACTGCCTCTCTCCATATGAACCTACCCAGACCCTAAGGCCCTTCTTCACGGGTCTCCTCCATGAGAGGTCCAGAGGGTGGCAACACAAGAATGGGATTTTTCTGCAGTGGCTTCCCATTTGTGGATGGCTGTCACCAGGGAGGTTTGGCTAGTGCCTTCATTTTGTTGTTGTTGTTAAAGATTTTATTGATTTTCCATTTTCAAAACAAATATCCAACATTAGTTTTTCACAACCCCCCTCCCCGTTGACTTCCCTCAGCTTCCATTTCTGGTTTATTACATCAAATGATACGTTCTGCCGTTTACTGTATATACCATAATATGTTATCACAGTGTTATATTCCTTGTTTATGTAAGTAAAATGGTAAATGTTTATTTAAATCCTGCCAATGATTCCATTTTTTTGTGTTTCTTCAAATATATTGTAAAAGGTTCCCATTCTTTTTCAAAGTCCCTGTTGTCCTTTTCTCGCAGTTTGTCCGTTAACTTTGCTAACTCTGAGTAGTTCATCAATTTTTCTTGCCATTGTTCTTTAGATGGTACTTCTCCAGTCTTCCAGTTTTGTGGTATTAGAATTTTTGCTGCTGTTGTAGCATACATAAATAATGTCCGTTTTTCTTTCAGCTGCTCTTGTCCTAAAATAACTAACCAAAAAGCTTCTGGTTTTTTAACAAATGTTATTTTCAAAATTCTTTTCAATTCATTGTATATCATTTCCCATTTTTTAAAAAATAATCTTGCACTCCCACCACATATGATAAAATGTACCTTCCCCTTCTTTACACCTCCAACAGTTCTTTTGTTCTGTTTTATACATTTTTGCCAATTTTACTGGTGTGATATACCACCTTTACATCATTTTCATGTAATTCTCCTTCAACAATATATAATCGGTAAATTTCAAATTCATTTCCAAAGCCTTATCCAGTCCTCAAATTGTATGTTGTGACCTACATCCTGTGCCCACTTAATCATTACTGGTTTGACTTCCTCATCTTTGGTTTCCCATTCCAACAGTATATTATACACCTTTTTAAAATAGTTTTGAATTATTGTCTATAATATCCTTTTGGAATTTTGAAACCATGTAAGTAAATCGTTTCTTATTATCTTCTTTGAAAATTTCATTTAGTTGTCGGTGTTGCAACCAACTCTGGAGATTTTCATTTATCTCATCATAGCCTTTCAATTTTAACTTTCCTTGTTCTGTTAGTAATTCTCTGTAAGTTAGCCATGTTTCTTTCATTGTTGATGTTTTAACTGCTAATGCTTCAATAGGTGATAGCTACCACAGAGTTTTGGGTTCCAGTAATTCTTTATATTTTTCCCATACCTTTATTAAAGATTTTCTTATATGATTATGGAATCCTTTGTGTACTTTAGCTTTTCCATACCACATACCACAGCTATGCACGCCAGCCAAATCTGTTATCATGTCCTTCCAACTCTATTGCCTCTTCCCCCCCAATTTTATCCAATCCTGAATCCAAGTAAGGCATGCTGCTTCATAGTAAATTTTAAATTCTGGAAGGGAAAAGTCTCCTCTTTCTTTTAAGTCTGTAAGTATTTTATGTTTTATCCTTGGCCTTTTCCCAGTCCAGATAAATTTTGAGATATATCTTTGCTATTTTTTGAAACAGGCATGATTACTTATTATTGGTATTGTCTGAAATAGGAATAACATTTTTGGTAATACATTCATTTTGATTGCTGCAATTCTTCCAAAAAGGGAAAGATTCATCCTGTTCCATATGTCTAGATTCCTTTTTATTTCATTCCAATTTTTTTCATAATTATCTTTGTAAATATTAATGTTCTTTGAGGTCAACCATATTCCTTAATATTTTACCTTTTTGTGGGTTTCTGTGTCTATAGATTCTGATAACTCATTTTCTCTTTCTTTAAGGTTTTTAACTAACAGTTTAGTTTTGCTTTTGTTGTTTGAATCCTGCCACCTGTCCAAACTTTTGATTTTTTTCTAGGGAGAGAGTTCTTTGGGTCTTCTACTATAATTACCAAGTCATCAGTGAAAGATTTCAATTTATGCTCATTTTTCTTTATTCTTATCCCTGCTGCCTCTTTGTCAACTCTAATGTTTCTTGCTAATACCTCCAGGACCAGAATGAACAAAAGTGGTGATAACGGACATCCTTGTCTAGTTCATTTTTGTATTTTACATTGGTTTGTTATCACCTGATCAATGATTAATTTTGCATTCTGTTCTAAATATATAGCTAGGATTCCCTTATTGAATTTTTCTCCAAATTCCATTTCTTCAAGAACCCTTTTCATAAAGTCCCAAGAAACATAATCAAATGCTTTTTCTGCATCTATAAACACCAATGCCACTTGCTTTTCATTTTGGACTTCCAGGTATTCAATTATATTTAAATCATTCCTAATATTATCTTTCATTTGTCTACCTGGAAGAAATCCTGCTTGATCTTGATGTATATATTCTTCCAAAACTATTTTCATTCTATTGGCTAAGATATATGGAAACAGTTTGTAATCATTATTTAATAATGAAATGGGCCTATAATTTTTAACTAATGTTATATCCGAATCTTGTTTTGGAATTAATGTTATAAACGCCTCTTTCCATGTTTCTGGTAATTCCCCTGTTTTTAAAATCTCATTCATCATATCCTTAAGGGATGCCTTCATTATACACCTTTAGGCGCCAGGCGAAAATGTTCCTATTTAACCAGGCCTTTGGCTGATTGACATCTGATGCACTTTTAAATGTGTTGTGGGAAAGGGGATTATTGTGTTGATTTTGTTCATATTTTTATTATGTTTTTTATATTGTAATTTTATGTTGTGAACCACCCTGAGATCTATGAATAAAGTGTATTATGCAAATGTTAATAATAATAATAATAATAATAATAATAATAATAATAATAATAATAAAACAATAGCCAGACCAATTCTTCCTCTGCCCTTCCCTCCTGGGGATTTAGTCAGCCTCCTGCTGATCCTGATACCAGTTGCCACCTAACAGCTATCAGGACCCTTAACAAACTACAGCTCCCAGAATTCTTTGGGGGAAGCCGTGACTGTTTCAAGTAACACCATAATGCTTTTAAATGCATGGGGTGAATGTGGCTTTGAAATGTCATGACTTATCTGAGTCCCAGGAGGAGGTGGATAATTAGCAAGATGGAGTGATGCTTTTTGTAGCAACCTCTCAGCTCTTGTAAGCATCTAGTTCTTCCTCCAAAATGCCAGACTTCTCAAGATGCGACTGTCAAGATAACCAACCCAGGTTCATAGCATTATCCTCCTCCCTTTTAAAAATGTACAGGTTTTCTGCTTGATTCTTGTCTGCACCAGTTGTCATACTATCTGTCCCTGCAGCATGGGTGGAATCTGGCTGAAACTGATCCTTATCTCCCCAGATTGAGAAAGGCACTTTGAGGGAAACACTGTTATGAAGCAGGTAGAGGGGGTGTTAGCAAGCTCAGGGTTAGGTGATGTGGCTGCTTTCTAGGCAGAAATGTTGCCACCCCGAATTCCATTGCAGCTTCAGAAGGCAACCTTCTTCAAACTAGAATGACAGCTACGTTTAAAATGACTTATTCCAGGGTGGTGCAGTAGTTGGTATGTTGAGGTCCCAACACAGCCACAAAGCTCACTGGGTGTCAAGGCTTGAGTCAGGCGTAGGAAGGGCAGCAAGAAAAAACAACAAATCACCCAAGGCCAGTGAAGTTAAATCTTTATTCAAGGAAACAAACCACAGTTCAGGCCTAGTGGTCTCAGCAACTCTTCCTAAAAGGTTTTGGCTTGATGAAGCAGTTGTGAGGACTGAAGGTCCCTGCTTTCCCATCCCTCTCTAAGTCTCCTCTTTTCCCAGGTTTTCCCCATGCAGACTCAAACTGCGCCCAGCTAATCTCTGTTCTGCTCTTTCATTTCTCTGTGTGTTCCTGGATAAGGGGGGAAGGGGAGCTGGTTGCAACAGGAGGGGGAGACTCCCTGGATTCTTCAGCAGCCTCTTGACCGCCCTCCTCTCCAGCCTCTGCTCCAGCCTCAGAGTCTGAACTGCACTCTGCCACAGACCCTTTCTGCTCACAGAACCCTGTTGCCCCTCCAGCTTCTAACACCTCCTTCCCCAGCCTTCTCCCTCTGGCCACTCATCATTGTCCCACCACCAATCCCCTCACTCAGAGCCTTCTTCCCCTGGGGCTTCCCTAGGGGGGTGTCCTTGGCTGGTGCCTCCCAACACTCCTCAGCATCCAGTCATTCCATGACACTGAGTGACCTTGCGCCAATCACTCACTCTCAGCCTGACGTACCTCATGTTATTAAATGAGAGGGAATTAAATTAAATGAGGATGGGGGGAACCATGTACACCACTTTGAGCTGTGTATCTGGGGCTGTGTTGCACGTATGGGCGGGGATAGGGGGGCAGTTGCCCCTCAATTATGCGGCAGATCAATTAAAAATCAATTTAAAACTAATTGAGGTTCTGCATCCTGGCTACACCCATGATTACACATCTGCAGCATCTCTCCAAGGCCTGAGGCATGGCTTGGTCCCTGCTGCAAGAGCATTATCGCAGGACTGCAAGAACATTTCTCAGTACGTCTTGTTTTAGGTCATGCTGCTTGGCATGGAAGTCTCCACCTCACCTCAGGCACCTTACACCCTCTTTATCAACCAAATGAAGCGTGGTAATTCTCGCTAGATTTCCATGTGAGATTTTGGGAGTTGTTCATTCTTCTTGGGAAGTTCCTGATGACTAAACATTGGACGCCCTAATATCAATAGGATAGCACTCAAAACTCTTGTTCTGTCATTGCATCATGGGTAGCATAGCATTGGGCATTTTGGGTGTGCAAGTTCATAGTCCTGGCTTTACTTGTTGCTTTTTCTTTAAACCGCATCAAGTGCCTAGTACTCAATGACTGGCCTGAAAATGTGTAGGCCAGTGGTGGCCAAACTTGGTCCTCCAGCTGTTCTGGGACTACAATTCCCATCATCCCTGGCCACTGGTCCTGTTAGCTAGGGATGGTAGGAGTCCAAAAAGAGCTGGAGGACAGAGTTTGGCCACCACTGGTGTAGGCAATGCCTGCAGTCCAGTCTGTGCTGCTACAGCAGAGACAGCTGGTAGGTTGAGGTTGGTCAGGGCAATACGGAGAGCAGGGGGGGAGGAGTGTGAAACGTGGTTGGGGGACGCTAGTTGTGGGGGAGCTAAAAGTAGGCGGTGAGGGAACAACTGGGGACTAAGTGGGAGTTGAGCGAGAGGGGATGGAAAGTTCCCCCAAAGAAGGGGCAGTAGGTTAAAGTGGTGGGGAAGGGGGCTTTGGTGTCTGGGAAGGATACTGGAGGGTAGGTGTGGGGCTCTAGGTGGCCTTTCTCTCCCCCCCCCCTCGCACTGGGTGATCTTAGTACATTGAAATTTCTTGTTGTGTTTTTTGAAATACACTCACACCTCGGGATAAATACGCTTTGGGTTGAGCACTTTCGGGTTGCTCTCCACAGCGACCTGGAAGTAATGGAGCGTGTTACTTCTGGGTTTCGCCGCTCACGCATGCACAGACGGTCAAAATGACGTCACGCACATGCACAAAAGCGGCAAAACGCGACCCACGCATGTGCAGATGCGCTGTTGCATCTTATGTTCCGTTCGGGATGTGAACGGGGCTCTGGGACGGATCCCATTCACATCCTGAGGTACCACTGTATGTAACTCAGTTGTCAGCTGTCTTGGAAGGTTTGGTATGGCAAGGAGGGTGTCAGAGCAACTTATGGAGTGTGGTAAGTGGGCATTAATGGGGTTGAGGTGGTGAGGGGGCAATCTCTGTGCATTGAAAGGAGAGTTTGAAAATGCAAGAGAAGCATTGCTGGGTTTCAAATATTCCTGCTCTCAAGCCTTTAGTACAGAGATTGGCAAAGAGAACTGAAGGTGAACAGATTGCGAGGCACCATGAGAGGAAAGATAGGAGGCGTGATAAAGGATTGGGAGATGGTAAGCCAGCTATGCAGGGCAGCTGGAGTTGAAACATGAGGGCCAGCTTGGCCCCATGACAGTGCCCAGCCCATGGGGAATTTTGTGGGTGCTCAGGCACCAAGGGCCCCAGTAAGCCGGCACCTATGAGTTGAAGCAAGGGGGATTGGCTTGGAAATGAGCAGGGAGAAGCTTGCATTACAGGAAGGAGCACATTAGAAGGAATCCTGTGGTGCACTTCTCTTTTTATGTGTGGGATTAATCTATTTGTACTTATAAAAATGAGTTATGTAAGGGTAATAGTTTCTTATGTGGCAATGTTTTTAAATGCACTGATGATGCTGATTGCACTTCGATGTTTGATTAAGTTTGATGAATTCATTTGCTTAAATACACATTACTCCATTAAAGTAGTAATGGATTGGCCTGGAAGCGGAGACTGGCCTTCACCATCAAGGCAGGTAAGGGGGCTCCTGCAGGGCTGGTAGCAGACAGGGGTCAAACCAATTAGCATTATTAAGCCCAGCTGTACACATGATATCTAGTATTTTCCTTAAACTTATCAATTGTAGTGATTTTGTTATTTCTTTCATTGAACAAGGCACTGCCAACCATGTGTGCCATTTACAGATAGGTAGCTGTGTTGGTCTGCCATGCACACGAAAGCTCATACCAAGAACTAACTTAGTTGGTCTTTAAGGTGCTACTGGAAGGAATTTTTTTATTTTGTTTTGACATGTGTGCCATTGTAATGGATTGCTGTGAAGTAATTTCTGAACCAGGTAAATTAATTTTTAGCCCACCAACCCCCCCCCAACCTGTCCTGTATTTTGCCCGACCAAAGGTGGCAACCCTATATGCAGAGATTCTGTAGGTGGTTCTCCACCCCGCTCCTGCCAGCCTGGTAGAAAGTTGATCCTGTACAATGTACAGAATAGGCCTGTGATCTGCTTAGCCGGTGCAATAGAGCAGCTGAAGAATGGGGCTGTGTTTGTGCTGTGTGGAAGCAATCCACTCAGGACAGAAGTCCCCATCTACACAATAAATTTACAGCAGTATCGTGCCACTTTACAGCTGTGGAAAACAAACCTGCTGGGTGTGGAGAGTGCAGCTGAATGGGACCCCACTGTGGGAAGCCTGAGGAAGGAAAATCCCTTGCCCCAAATAGCAAGTCTAGACTGAGAGATGAGGATGATGTTCCACCTGCTCTGCTGTCGCCTTTGCTCTTCAGATCCAAGGTGCAAAGGGGAATCATTGGTGGATCAAGACAGGGCTGAGGATGTGCTAGGAGGGGATTATCTATTCATTTAATACATTTATATCTCACCTTTCCTTCAAGGAGCTCAAGGTGGCAAACATGGTTCTCCCTTTCTCCATTTTAACCCCACAACCACCCTGTGAAGTAGGTCAGGCTGAGAGTTGGAGTGACTGGCCCAAGGTCACCCAGTGAGCTTCATATTCAAGCAGCGATTTGAACCCTGGTCTCCCAGATCCCAGCCTGACACTCTTAACCTGTATACCACCACTGGCTCTCTGGTTACGGGGAGGGAGAGGGAGACATCCATGGACTTGGTGCCTGTAAGGCTGCCTTGGGACTGCAGTGCGTTTCTGCTGGTCCTCAGCTGTATTGAGGTTCTTTCCACAGAATTGTAGAGTTGGAAGGGACTATGAGGGTCATCTAGTCCAATGGCCTGCAATTTAGGAATCTTTCACCTGACATGGAGCTCATGTTCTGTCCTGGCTTGGTACTCAGACTCTTGGCTCAGCTGTTGTGATAATAATCTGTATTCCAAAATTCACTACAGCTCCCAAATATAAGTAGGGTTACAGCTCACAAAGTCAGAAAGCACGGCAGAACTTGGGAGGACTGGGCAGAAGCAAAGACCCAAGTACGCTCTCGCTCTCTCGCTCTCTCTCTCTCTCTCTCTCTCTCTCTCTCTCTCTCTCTCACACACACACACACACACACACACACACCAGGCTCCTCACTTGAAGAGCAGGACAGTCACCTTCGTCAAAGGTGTGGTCAAAGTCCTGAGGGTCAGAGCGAACGCTGTGCCAAGTACTGGCGCAGTCCCTCCAGGCCTTGCTGACAGAGGTGGAGACCATGAGGCAGGATCATTGTCAGGTTTCTCCTTCCGTTCCACTCACAGAATCCCAGAAGTGTAAGTTGGAAGGGACCCCAAGGGTCATCTAGCCCAAACCCGCCTCAATGCAGGAATCCTGCCCACAGCTGTCCCTGGGTGGGCTTGAACCACCAACCTTCTGGTTAACAGCCAAATACGCAACCCATTGGCACCACCTGAGGGGTTGGCCCCCGTGCTGGCAGAGGTTGGCTGTGGAGCAGCCTTGACCTGCTTGGGATGTTGTGCCTGGGGTATCAGATGACACTGAGTTGGGCTGTCCCTCTGACAACCCTTCCCCCAGGTCAGAGCCCCCCCCCCAGGTTCTTTGTCCTGCCTCCCGATCCCATATGCCCCTCCCTGGGCCAGATGCCTCTCTTTCCACCAGTCCTCCTCCCCATCGAAAACTCCTGCCCAGACATTCCCACAGGTTTAAGCCCCAAGCATCTTTCTCAGCAGAGGTATCCCTGTGATCTGGGATACCTTTCCATCTGCACCCGCCCCAGCACTTTGTGTTCTCAATGCTGCATGCCTCAGCAAAATGAAGAAATGAGTGAAAATTAGCCAATGCAGAACAGAGCCCCACCCTCTTGGTGATCAGTTGATGAAACTTACAACATCAGTAGGTTAGCAGGTAGACAGGGTTTGAAAAATGGCCTCATGAGCCAAGATTGGCTCCAAGGCTGAAGGTTGCCCAGCCCTGTCATAGACTGAAAGGACAAAAATGGGTATTGAATTCTCTCAAATCAGCTTATTTCCTTTTACATAAATACAGCATACTCTGCAACTGAGGCCGGTTGTGCTTTCCAGATGCTCATGTAGTGAAAATTTCTGCCTTAATTAAACCTGACTCACCTTGTTACTTGTGCTTAAAGAATGGAATTAATTTTTAAAAATTAAGAGGTTATGTCATTGAAATCAGTTTCATAATGAGCTTATGACAGTCAGGTGCAAGGTATGATTGATTCTTGCAGGAACGCATCACCCCCTGCATTCTGAGCCTGAGATCCTGCAGCTGGGACGTTAGTTAGAACTTATCAAAAGCAACAGATTCATTAGTGACTGGGATCATAATTTCTTATATCACACTGCCAGTGTGAGAGTATGCAATACCATTATGCAATACCATTATTAGTATTATGTTTTATTGATTTTTTTTTATAAGTTTGATACTTTTGCATCTTAAGATTTTGTAAGGTGCTTAGTTTAAGAGGTTTTGTAAAAAGTGATGAACAAATACCGGTAATCCTTAAGGGTGGAAGTATTTAATGTTGGTTCTTTCATTTTCTTTTTTCTTCTTTAACTTATATTTTGTTCATTACATTTTGCAGCAATTCGTTGGGGTTTTTTTTGTTTAAGTCCTCATGAAAATTCCCTGGCATTTCAGTGTGAATTTCTCCTAATAAACACTTTTTCGATGCATTTTCGATGTACAGTACACATTTTTGCAAGCGATTTCCCCTAATACATTTTGCTAAACTCTTTTCAGTAATATGCGCATGTTTATGAGTACCCTCCAATGATATGTGCATCTTTAAAAAACAGTGAATGGAAAAAAATGTATTGCAAAATTTGGATAAGCGTGAATTTCAAGGAATAGCTGTGTTATGATTTGCATATTATTCTAGAAAGTGTGAATTTTACAGATTTTGTTTTGAATGTGTACTGAATTGAATGTTTTCCTCTCTCACTAATAATGATAATACTATGACCATTACTCCCCAAAGAAGAGCCAGATATTAGCTGGTTCTTCTGAGTCATTTCATAGACTCATAGAATTGTAGAACTGGAAGAGACCCAAGGATCATCTAGTAATCCAACCCTCGACAATGCAGGGTTGCAGTTGTTGCAAGGTATGCGTCTGAACCCGCATGTGTATTTATACACATGCTACCAAGAGGTTTCGCTAGAGTTATGAATATGTGCATACCCTGGAGCTTAATTACAATTTAAGCAGGCAGCAAATTCCGCAGCACCTACACACCTTGATCTAAAGAGTGAAAGAATTCCTAACTATTCCCCAGTAGCCTACAGAAAGTGAGTGTGACCATTTTGCCATAGAACCCACACCAATAGCAAGTTAATAAATGGAGGGGGAAGCGGGTAGCTGCCCTTAAAGCGATGCATGTGTTGGTTCCATGAGAGTGTTGATTTAGGATCATTAACTACGAACTAATGGGATGGAGATGTTCCTTGTTGCAGTTTGGAGAGCAAATTAACTACTGAATTATTATTGGGGGGGGGGGGGGCGTGTTGTACTAATTTAGCCAATGCATTCTAATGGACAAGGGAGAGGGGCTTTGAGACAAGCACTTCCTATAATCCCAATATTTCCATTGTTCTATTGTCTCTTTCCTGCCCTTTTCTCATTTTGCTTATTCTGCTTAATTAATTTTGGAATTACAGAATGTGTCCACAGCCCTGACTGTTGCTTAACCCCCCCCCAAAATGGCTAAAACCTGAGAGTGCTTCAGGAGAAATCCCATGGCTCTGACCAGCCAGCTGGGGAGGTGAAAAGGCTGCTTGATCTTTCTGAAACCTCTGACTCTTTGCACTCTTTCTGTTCTCTAGGAGCTCGTGGACTGGCGTAAACCTTTGCTGTGGCAAGTGGGCCACTTGGGAGAGAAGTATGATGAATGGGTGCATCAACCAGTGGATCGTCCCATTCGCTTATTCCACTCGGATTTCATTGAATCTCTCTCCAAAACAGCATGGTGAGGCTCTGGGGTGCATCAGATAGCTGGGAGTCCAAATCAGTCCTGGCAGGTGGAGAATATTGGGTTAAGTTGTGTGAGTCATGTTGCGTTTTGGCTGTCGCTGGGCAATCCTCAAAGGGGGGGGGTGCCAAATTCACTGGTTTGGAAGGGGGCAGAACTGCTACCAGTCAAGTTAGCCAAAGTGGTCCCTCCAAACATTGCTGGACGATGACACCCATCATCCTTGGCTGTTCGCCACACTGGCTGGGTCCCCAGTAACATGTATAGGGGACCACATTGGCTCTGCTCTAATCCAATCTAAATAATCCACCCCAGCTAAGGAAGCACCATTCATTCATCACTACAATTGGTTATATGGAATTAGGAGTGGTACTAGAGAAGACATTATTCATCCAACTAGAAATGGTGTGCAGAGTTTTCGCCAGGTGGGAGGGGGACTGCAGCCATTTGTGGGTGAGTGAGTGATCTGGATTGAGACCATGTTATGGAGAAGATTTAGTCCTTTGCCCTCACCATAGTCCTGATATGGATCAGGAGGGCATCATCATCATTTAAACCATGGATAGGCAAACTAAGGCCTGGGGGCCGGATCTGGGCCAATCGCCTTCTAAATCCGGCCCACGGACAGTCCAGGAATCAGCATGTTTTAACATGAGTAGAATGTGTCCTTTTATTTAAAATGCATCCCTGGGTTATTTGTGGGGCATAGGAATTTGTTCATCCCCCCCAATATAGTCTGGCCCCCCACAAGGTCCGAGGGACAGTGGACTGGCCCCCTGCTGAAAAAGTTTGTTGACCCCTGACTTATTACTTGCTTTTTTTGTTTGTTTACAAAAGCAACTCAAAGCAACTTACAAGAAATAAATAATGCATCCATTAAAACCAGAATAAAACAGAACAAAAACCTAATAACAGGGGGCGGGCGGGTGTGGGGGACTCCCTGGTCCTGAATGGGGTAACTGTGCCCCCGAAGGACCAGGTGCGCAGCCTGGGAATCATTTTGGACTCACAGCTTTCCATGGAGGTACAGGTTAATTCTGTGTCCAGGGTGGCTGTCTACCAACTCCACCTGGTATGCAGGCTGAGACCCTACCTGCCTGCAGACTGTCTTGCCAGAATGGTGCATGCTCTAGTTATCTCCCACTTGGACTACTGCAATGCACTCTACATGGGGCTACCTTTGAAGGTGACCCGGAAACTGCAATTAATCCGGAATGCGGCAGCTAGACTGGTGACTGGGAGTGGCCGCCAGGACCACATAACACCGGTCCTGAGAGATCAGCATTGGCTCCCAGTACGTTTCCAAGCACAATTCAAAGTGTTGGTGCTGACGTTTAAAGCCCTAAACGGCCTCGGCCCAGTATACCTGAAGGAGCATCTCCACCCCCATTGTTCAGCCCGGACATTGAGATCCAGTGCCGAGGGCCTTCTGGCGGTTCCCTCATTGTGAGAAGTGAGGTTACAGGGAACCAGACAGAGGGCCTTCTCGGTAGTGGTGCCTGCCCTGTGGAACACCCTCCCTTCAGATGTGAAGGAAAGAAGCAGCTATCTTATCTTTAAAAGACATCTGAAGGCAGCCCTTAGGGAAGTTTTTAATAAATCAAATCAAATATCCTTTATTAGGCATAATACACCACACATGAACTAACAAGCATCATATACAGACTGTATAAAATAAGGGCTTAGCGAACACAGTTTATGAAATTTTTAATATTTAATGCTGTACAGTATTCTTTTTAACACTCAAGTGGAAGCCGCCCAGAGTGGCTGGGGAAACTCAGCCAGATGGGCAGGATATAAATAAATTATTATTATTATTATTATTATTATTGTTGTTGTTGTTGTTGTTGTTGTTGTTGTTGTTGTTACCCGCTGATGGCTACTGCTCTCTCTCTCTCTCTCTTTTTTTGGGGGGACAATTGGTTGTGGGGCCTGCAGCTGGGAGAGATACACCTGCCTCCTCCCTCTCACCAGCTTAGATTTTCCCAGAATTTGCAGGGCTTCCTAAAGGCTCTTCTTCGCCTGCCAGGAGACAGCTGATGTTATGAACCTAAACCAGTTTCCCCCCTCTTCCTTCCAGGTACACAGTCTGTGCCGTCTGGCTTCCGCTGGTGCTTTATCTCAGCTGGCATAGCTACACGTCGCTTGCGAAGGGAGAAACCTGGCTGTTTTCTACCTTCACAACAGGTGCCTATGCTCAATCCATCAGCCTCTTTAAACAAGCTTCTCAGGACACTACAAAGCTCCGAGTGGGGAGAGGCAGGTCTGCACCTGGGCAATGGGGCATTAGGAAAAGGGGCATCTTTCAACTGGTGGGGCCAGTTTGTGTTTGTGTCAGCTGAGGAGCAATCCTGCCTGGGAGCCCTGTGCCCTGTGCCCTAAGCCCGACCCCTCTGTTTTCCATGGAGAGAAAAGGCAGCATGAAGCCTTATTCTTGGCGGGCCAGCAAGACAGTGCATCTGGGCAACTGTGTAATGGGGGGAAATGGAGGAAAGGCCTTCTGGTCGTTGGGAATGGAGAGAAGATAAGCGTATACCCCTTTCATGGGCTGCACACATGCTTCAGCCTTTGAAGCACTTTGTTTTGGGTTTTTTTGAAAGCCCTTTTGGGGGGATCACTGCAGGGGCCCATATTTGCACTCAGTGCAGGCACCATGAGCAGCTGCTAAATCTTTGCCATATGTACGCATGGAGGGGGTGCCCTCTGTGCCTGGTGCACATTAGTTTCTTTCTGTTGGATCAATCCAGGATTGATCCAACACTTCCCCCTTTCAGTGCTCCCAGCACACACGTCCTGAAAGTTTATTGCCGTACCAATAGCACAGGCTGCACAGGCTGAGCTAGTTAAAGTGTACTCAGGCTTTGCTCCAAGGAGGCAACTTTGACTGCATACCTCCTTGTGGCTGGGTGGTGAGCCACAAGGAGGTGAGCCGCAAGGAGCCACTCTGGGTTCTGTCTAACTAGTGCCTACTTCATGGTCCTGAGTCAGCCATGTCTATTAATTTCAGCTGGTCTGCTCCTGAGTATGAGTTACATTGGGTGCAACCCTCTGTATGTGTCCCGAAGCTTCCTTTCCTTGCACCATGCAGGGAACTTCGTGACCACATGTACCTTTTCTTTTCCCAAGGCGCTCTTGAGTATGCTCAGGCGCTGCCGCACATGGCTAATTACTGACTATGTGATTTAATGCAAGACACCCAGAACATAGTGTGCTCGGAGTCTCCCTGCTATGACACCAGGCAAGTGGGGGAACATCACACAAATTGATTTATTCCATGAGGATTGCAACACAGTGGTACCTCTGGTTACGTACTTAATTTGTTCCGGAGGTCCGTTCTTAACCTGAAGCTGTTCTTAAGCTGAAGCACCACTTTAGCTAATGGGGACTCCTGCTACTGCTGCCGCATGATTTCTGTTCACATCCTGAAGCAAAATTCTTAACCTGAGGTACTATTCCTGGGTTAGCAGAGTTTGTAACCTGAAGCGTATGTAACCTGAAGCGTCTGTAACCCGAGGTACCACTGTACAATGATTGTATCAGAAGCTGTACCTCATGCCACCACCTCAAAATATTGGCGGTTTAAGGAGTGCAGCCTCCAGGCAGGTTTCAGCAACAATAATCAGGAGTCAGGAATGGAGAAAGCAGCTATTGTCCTGAGTAGCTCCCTCCGCCTCCACGCCACCCACAGTGGGCCCTGCACAGAGAAGGGCTTGTGCTGAGCCAGAAGCCTGAATCTCACTCAGTCAGACTCCAGCTTGTGGCACCTGCAGTCTGAGGCGCATGGCCTGCCCCCTTGTTCTCCACTGGCTGGCTGTCTTTTTCCCTCAGAGGTGCCATTCTGTGCCAGCCTAGGCTCCTCCTTGGGGAGCGGGGGAGCTTTCTATTTTCTGCTCCTATCACACCCAGCCAATAATAATGCCAGCAGGCTGGAACAGTGTTAAAACAACATTCGGGACAGATAAAAGAAAGTACCTCTACACGCGGCGCATAGGTAAATTATGGAACTCGCTCCCACATGAGGACAGTGGTGGCCACAAAAGAAGACTAGACAAATTCACAGGGGAGGAGAGGGCTGTCAATGGCTACTAGTCATGATGACTCTGCTCTGCCCCCACGGACAGAGGCAGTGATGCTTCTGAATACCAATCACAGGAAGGGAGAGGGCTCTTGTGCTTGAATCCTGCTTGCTGGTTTCCCACTGGGGCATCTGCTTAGCCCCTGGGAGAACAGGATGCTGGACTAGATGGGCCATTGGTCTGATCCAGCAGGCTCTTCTTCAATTCTTACATTCTTATTCCCACCTGGATCCTCTGGGGTCTGGTGAGTGGGGTGTTCCCACCCTCAGATTTTTCTCAGAGGGAAAGGTTGGGTGAAAGGATGAGGTCTGTATCTCCCAAAGCTCTTGGAACATGCTGAGGATGTTACCAATTTGTATAACTGGGTTTCTTTTTTTTGGGGGGGGGGGGATCTTTGCCCTCTTTCTGATTTGACTTGGATCACCATGCAATGTGGCCAATGAGATTCAGCTACCTGATGACATTCGAAGCCAGCTCAGAATGAGGGGTTGCTCTCTATCTTCACTCTAGCAACTTTGGATGGGTAGGGGGAACAGTGCACCCACTAGAGAGGGTGGCATCCCCAGCGCACAGAAAAATCGAAATGACAACCCCTGGACTGGCCAGTGTTGGAAACTAGCTGCTGGGCTGAATGGGGCTGTGTTGGGTGCTGTGTTGATGTCCTTAGAGCAAGTCCTCCTCAAGGAATGAGGAGGTCCAGACTGTAGGGCTTGCTGACCTCTCGTCTTCCTGCTGTGTAGCATATTCCATCCGTGTTCAGAAGACCTGGTTCCCGTTGCTCTTCATTGTGGGGATGTGCGTGTGGTCCTTAGTCGAATATATCATCCATCGCTTCATCTTCCACATGAGTCCGCCGGCCAACAACTACTACCTGATCACACTGCATTTCCTGCTCCATGGTCAGCATCATAAGGTAAATGGGCCACCACACGATCTAGTAGCCTCTTGGGGAGAACTTTCCCAAAACTGATTTGGACTGCAACTCCCATCAGCCTTGGCCAGGATAACCGTGTTCCCTTGGCCAGCATGACCATTGTGGAGCCTTTCTGATAGGGGCTGATGGGAGCTGTAGTCTGAAACAGCCAGAGGGCACCAGGTTGGGTGAAAGCTACCCTAGATGGATGAGGGTCCCTTTACAAGGTCATATTTTTGGAATGCAAATGCCATGAGGCAGCAGCTGGAAAAAAAGAAGGCTGTCACTCGGAGCAACAGCCTTCCTGAGCACTGAAACTACCTTGTGTGGGAAGGAACTCCAGACTGAATTCAGCTACCCCATGCAAATGGATGTGGTCTATTTCACAAGGCGAGCCCTTGTCTCTTTCCACAGTATGCGTGGGGAAACCTCTGGGCCAAGGGCTGCAGGAGGCCTGCTAGCATTGTGAATTTGGCACACAAGAGATTTAGCTTTTTTTGAGAACAATCAGAAGTCTATTTTAGGTCTCTTTTTGTTTTAATTTTCTTGTATTTTTACTTTTCTTTTGTATGGGATGGGGTATAAATTGTAATATAGTACACTGATGTATAAATATGTGAAATGTTTAATGAAGACTTTAAAATAATAATAATTATTATTTTTTAAAAAAAGAAAGAAATTTGGCACACAAAGGGGTTTCTCTGCTCCCCCTGGCATGCCCACCTGAAGTGACATCGCATGTGGGGGCAGGTAACTCTTGTGTCTGTAATGGAACTATTAGAGCAGAACTTGCCTCTGGTGCCAATTGGGACCTTCCAACAGGTGGAGCATATCCCCAACGGAAGCGGGGCTAACCTTCTGCATCAGATTCAGAGCCAAATGCAAGATCCTCTTTGGGCAAGAATCTTCTGTTGCGACCCTGGCTTAAATTAAAGCCATGGCTGCAAAGAAGAAATCAGGAGCACACTCAGAGCAATCTCCTGGTCTTTCTTTTGAAGTCAATCCACTTCTAGAACTGGCCCGCTGGCCAGATGCAGTTCCTAAGCGGGCCATAGCTTAGTGGCAGAGGATGTGCTTTACATGCAAAAGGTCCCATCCTCAATCCTCAGCATCACCAGGTAGGGCTGGGGGGAAAGCTCTGTCTGAACCCCTGGAGAGCTTCTGCCAGTCAGTGTAGAGACAAAACCAATGGTCCACCTCTGTATAAGGAAGTTTCTTAGTTGAGGTTAAGGTAGAACTGAGTGGTGTGTGCAAGAGCTCCCAGGTTCAATTCTTGGGATCTTCAGGTCAGGCAAAGAAAGATTACCACTGTACAGAAGGTTGGTGATTTTAGCCCACCCCGGGATGGCTGTGGACAGGATTCCTACATTGCAGGGTTTGGACTAGATGGCCCTTGGTGTCCTTGGTGTCCCTTCCAACGCTACAATTCTGTGGTCCTGTGATCCTTTTTAATGTATTTATGTCGCCCGTTCCTCCCCAGCTGGGATTCCAGGAGGCTTACAACATTTATAAACAAGGTTATAAAATAAAAAGCGATGAAAACAAACTTAAGCAAAAAAGAATAATTGAAGTACATTTAGAACAAACAGTTAAAATCCAGTTTGCCCTGACAACTGCATCACCTGCACCTTAGTTTCCAAAGGTGTGTCTGAACAGGAAGGTTGCCTGCTGGGAGGGTAACAAAGAGGGAGCCACTCCAACTTCTCTTGGAAGGGAATTCTGTAACAGGGGAGCAGCAACAGAAAAGTCTCTCTCTCCCTCTTTACACCACCAATTGTGCCTCCAGTGTGGATGGGACTGAGAGAAGGGGCTCACATGGGGATCTTTGCACCCAGGCAGGATCATAGCAGCAGATACGATATTACAGGTGGCCTGGGCCCAAGCCAGAATGATCCCCATTTGAAACCTTAGGGAGCCGCTCCCAGCCTGTATAGAAAATACTGGGCTTTTGGGGCCAACAGCCTGACTCTGCATAAGGCAGCTTTCTTATGTTTCTCTCTGGGAGGCAGCAGAAGAAAAATGGTGGGTGCAGCATTCGAGGAATGCACACAGGCTAGCACTTGAGCATGCATTGTGTGGGTTGGCGCACTTTAAGCCCCCAGGAAATAAGTATGTTTTCCTGCGTTAAAGCAGTGAGTGTTTTCAGTAACACCTCCTCCCTTCCACCCACAAATACCCAGAGTGGCTGCATTTGAATGTCATGATAAACTTTAGTTTATCATGGGAACCATCTGCAGCCCCTCTTCTCTCCTTGACTGGCGTACCTGTGCAGAGGTGTCCAGAAGCTTCTGTTCTGATTAAGCACCGCTTGCCATTTTGCCTGAACCCGACAAACTTAAGGTTTGTCTGAAACTGTGGTTCGTTTGAAACAAGTTAACTCCAACACATTAACTATGAAGCTGGCTTCTTTGAACAAACCATAGTTAGGATTCACCACAGTTTAGGGTTCAGGTGTAATGCTAAACTGCCATGGACTGGCTGGATGCAGAGGAGTGCTGGGAGGAGGCACCAGCGGGGGAATCCCCAAAGGAACTCCTAAGGGTAGAAGGTTCAGAGCCAGGGAACTGGTGGTGGGATGACAATGAGTGGTCAGAGGGAGAAGAGGAAGCAGACTGAGAAGGGAGGTGTCGGAAGCTGAAGAGGCAACAGGGTTTTGTGAGCAGGATGAGGCTGGGGTAGAAAGCAGTCCAGAATCCAAGGCAGGAGAGGAGGGCGGCCAGCAGATAGAGATGAGGCAAGCTGCTGAAGAATCCAGGGAGTCTCCCATCCTGTTGAGACCATCTCCCCTCCCCCTGGACAGACAGAAAAATGTAGAGGACAGAGCAAGGAGAAGCAAGACAACAGAGCCTTAGGCTGCTGGGGAAGGAAGCAGGGGAGAAGTCTTAGAGAGCGGTGGGAAGGCAGGGACCTTCAGTCCTCGCAACTTCTTCACTGGGGCAAGTCCTACTGGGAAGACTTTCTGTGAATGCTAGGCCTGCACTGTTTTGGGTTTTTTGAATAAAGAGTAAATTTCATGGACACTGGTGTCTTTTATTGCTGACTTACTCCTGACTCCAGCTTCTGACATAAACTTCAGGTAATCAAAGACATAAGCAAAAGCTTCAGAAGGTGTGGCTTGTTTCCATTAAACCTAGGAATGAGGGACATGAGACCCTCCAGATGTTGCTGGACTGCAGCTCCCATCAGCCGCAAACTGACATGGCCAGTGGTTGTGCTAAACTGTGGTTTACAATGTCAGCCAAGTCCAGCCATTGGAACTCATTTCTGCTCTTCTGCATCATGAGTATTTTGACTCCAAACCATGGGATGTCCCTCAGCATCAATGGTGTCAGTTAAACTACTAGTAACTAATTCTGCTCCACCGCGATTCTCTTTCAGTCTCCATTTGATGGATCTCGCCTGGTCTTTCCACCTGCACCATCATCCCTGGTCATTGCCTTTTTCTACGTTCTCGCCAGAGTTGTATTTCCTGAAGCATTTGGGACCTCCCTCTTCGTCGGGGGGCTCTTCGGCTACGTTGTCTATGACATGATGCACTATTACTTGCATTATGGGTCACCAAAGAAAGGCAGCTACTTGTATGAGTTGAAAGCGTACCATGTGAAGCACCATTTTGAACACCAGAACGCAGGTAATGGAGGGGGGATTTTGCCTCCTGAACAGCTGCTACCACAGGAATAGGAGCCTATGCCCCCTCCCCCAGTGTTGTTGGACTACAGCTCCCATCATCCCTAACCACTGGCCTTGCCTGCTACTAGCCACAATAGTTCGAATACCAGCTGCTGGAAACTGCAAGAGGGGAGAGGGCTCTTGGGCTCAGGTACCACTTGCTGGTTTCCCTTTGGGGAATCTGGTTGGCCACTGTGAAAACAAGATGGTGGACTAGATGGGGCACTGGCCTGATCTGGCAGATCACTTCTTGTGAATCCAACAATATCTGGGGGGCCACAAGTTCCCCATCCTGGTCTGAATAGTTTTGGGGTAGTGTTAAGAAAAAGCAGGTACTGTTTTTTAAAAAATGAATCCATAAAATAAAAACAAAATGGAGGGGACTTTTGCTCCCTTCCTGCTGATCTCTCAAGGTTGCTAAATGCCAAAACTAGCTGGTGGAGCCTCCAGGTGGCCACTATTTTGTGGGAAGGATTCAAGTGCATTCTGGAACTTTAGGTTTCCACGATTAAAGTGCTCTGTCACCTGAGCACAACAAATCCACTTTAGAAAAGAAGCAGACATGGTGTGGTGTGGTTTGGAATGTGTTGGGGTGAACATTGAAAGAATCTAGGATGCACAGATGATCAATAGGAAGGCTTATAAGCACCACTAAATTAAATCTGGACAAATGCTCGTTTTGTCTAACTGCCCTACAATGAAACCTGAATGAATGGTTAATAAAGACCAGCATTAGTCTAACCACTGCATAAGCTTCGTGCAAGCAAATCAGGAAGACTGCTGCATAAACAGGGCAACTGGAAACCGGAAGAGCCCTGACGGAAGCCTCCAATGCCTTGACTTAACTCTACACCTCTCTGTCTTCCCTGTTTCAGGCTTTGGCATCACCAGCAAATTCTGGGACCATCCGTTTCAGACGCTGATCCCAGAGGAAACCCCTGAGAAGGAAGACTAGCACCCGTTACTCTCCTGCATGGTCTTTGGCTCCTGTTTTGCTTTCCTCTTGCAAGCCTCGTATGCCGCCCCCAGGGACTCTGCAGAGCTTGGAAGCCTGGGACCTGAGGAGAGAGGGGACTGTCCTTCTGCTGTGCTGCTTCTTTGTAACATGGTTCTGCTGTGCAGGTGACCTTCTGGAAGGAGCCCTGCAAAGACTAATGGAGAGGGAAGACCAAGGTGGTGTTGCTGAGTGTCTTAGGCAGGATGCAATGGCAAGGGGCAAACTCTGCCCAGCTCAGCACCTTGAGATCAAAGTAGAACTCTGGTTTTAGACACGTGTAAGAGTTTCATTGTTGAGCACATGCCACAGCTGACTTGGAGGACTGGTATCCTGTGATGTGTTGAGCGGTAGGCAAACTGCTCTGGCTCTTAGTATTCCTGATATCTAGCATGGTGTTTGGGTGGTGGGTGCAGGATTGCATAATGGTGCAACCTGTTGGCATCCTTTCTGTGTAGACAATGGGCAGTGGTCTAAGTCCAGCTTGTTGCATGCCACCTACTTGGCTGATCTCTCCAGGGGAATCACTAGGGGAAAAGACTGCTGATTTCCCACAAGCTGGCACCAGGTGTGCGGAATGGCCACCCCTTTTACGCTCAGTGTGATTCTGATCTCTTTAGAGCAGAGCCCTGTGGGTTCTGGATTTGCTATGCAAGTGGCTGGATACAAGCCACCGGAGCTAGAAGTTATTTAAGAGGTCATCAAGTGTATCTCCCTGTCCAAAGATGGAGGATCTGGCACCAAAGAGTCCCTGACTGGTCCCTATTCCATTACTAATGTAACTTCTCATCCCAGAATTTGGGGGTGAAGTGAGATTGTAGTACATAGCCTGATTTGGAACTGCTTGAGTTTGGGGACTGACTTGGATGCAGACTGAAGTTGGTAGGCAGAGGTGGGATTTTAAAGCAAAACCAGGCAAGCAAGAAAACAGAAAGAAGGGCGAGCCCCTTCCAGAAAAATGACAGATAAATTGCCACAGATTGCATATTGCAGAAATTCATTTATGCAAAAAACAGTCCTGCTTGAGTCAAATGCAAAAAGCCAACATCTGTCCAAAAAGACGCTGCCTAGGAATCCTCAGAAAATCATACTGGGTCAACTGACTTCAGCTTTGCTTTGTATACACTACAGTATTCACAATCTGATTAATCTGCAAAACCACACTGGGCTGTCAATGAGCTGTATTCTGAACCTACTGATGTGCCTTACTTCTCCTCCTTTAATGGGATGGCAGCCTTCACTTGATGTGCCATGTACCTTAACCGTGACATTTGAGAAACTGTCAGAGATCCATAACTGTTATACACGAAGTGCAATAAAATCAAATACTTAGTCCAGTGTAGGGATAATTGCAGGCAATAATTACAGAAACGAAGAGCAACATTGTTTTTTGTATAATTCTACAGTATGTCATTTTTGCAACATTAACTGGCCTGCTGTTTATTGTAAAAGGGGAGGTGGTTTTTCCCAGAGGCAGTGATGAAGAATTTGTTCATCCTTTGTTCATTGGCCACCCTTTGGGAAGAAGACTTACCATAGTTGGACTCTGGCCGCATCAGGCACACAATTTGCAGTCCCAGATCCACTTGTCCTTGCCAGCAGCATCCTCATCCCACCTTCTCAGACCTATAAGGGCACTTTAGGAAGATGCTGGTTTGTGGTTGGGATTGAACCACAGCTGAAGCGGATTTGGCACTTTTGCACAACAAACCTCCAAATTTTGTGCAACAAACCTCCCCAAAAATGGGTGGTTTTTTGTGGGGGGGTTTTGCAATAAGGAAAGTAACAGAATACAATGCTGAATGTGGGTAAACATTCCTTGATGAAAAGTTGTACAACCTCCTTGCAAACAAATCAGGATGAATGCATAATAAGCAGGTGGTCTGGAAGGTGGCCTAAGATGTGATGCCCTCCAGGAATGTTCCCTGAAGTTCCAACTTGCCATGCAGCAGGCTAGCCCTGCTCTAATCCTGCTCGTTATGTTTTTCTATGCAAGGGGAAGCTGCTGTAAGCATCTTGGACTATGCTTTGGTGTTGTGGCCTCCTGTTCCCTTGTCGTTTTTGCCAGTGACTCCAGGAGCCAGAAGGTGGTGACCTCCAGTCACAGGATTGGGGTGGGATGGTTATGTCAAGAGAGCAGAGTTGGCAGGGTTCTTCTGGGAGACACCCTCCAGGACTAGGATGCTCTCCTGCACCTGATTCCAAGACCCTTCTTCTGCTGGAAGGTGAGCGGGCAGAGTGCTGTCCCTCTACAAATAGTCTAACTGCACAGTAATTCAGGGAGGTCACTGTTGGTATCTTCTGGCTCCTCTGGAAGAGGCAATGTCTCCTGGTCTCTCCCCCTTTGGCCTTTGAGGGCTTATTCACACTTACTGTTCCTGCATGCCTTCCAGGCATAGTCTGCACTTTAAAGCTCTGTGTGCGATTGCTCTTTTTGTTGGTTTGTTGCTCTGGAGCTTTCTCCATGAAAACCTGCTCTTTAGCACTGAATCTGAGCAAACAACAGTCTGCGGGGGGGGGGGGGGGGAACAAATTCTTGTTTGTTGCACTTCAGCTTTGCAGAGCAGTTTTTGCTGGGGAAGCTCTGGGAGGGGGGAGAAAGAAAGGAGTGCTCAGACATGGAGCTTTAAAGTGCGGACCTCTGCCTGAAAAAAGTGGGGCAAAAGGTAAGCATGGATGAACCTTGAGTCATCATTTTGCTCTCCCTCTCTCCCCTGCCAGTGCACAACAAAACTGTGTCAAATGTGGTCCTTTGTGCTGATAAAGAGGGAGGACGATGGCAGCCACTTGCTAGATGATGTGCCAAATTGTGGTCCCTTCTTCTCTTCCTCTTTTTACCTCTGGTGCTGCTTTCATGTGTTCAATGGCCTTGTGAGGTTCTGTAGTGTCTACACACAACACGAGGCAGGAGAGGCTCCTTCCCCTTGTTCCACTGGGAAGATTATGGGGATATAATTAGAGGGAGAACATTGCACAGATGGGGCTACTGCAGGAAAAAGTTTTGCTCTCTCCCTGACTGCCACTGTCCGGAGCGTCCTTGGAAAGGAGGACACAGAGAAGGACTTTAGACTTATGATGTCAGGTTCTGGACAGGTTCATATGGGGGAAGGTGGTCCTTTAGGTATCCTGAGCCATATTAGGCCTCTAGATCCCCAACTCTCCGGTGAGATTCCACCATCCCCATAAGAGGGCGAACTCCAAACCCAGCAGCATCTGTTAGGCCATGATGGTTTTTCCAAGGCAACGCGCAGCTGTCCTTACAAGGCCTCTGCAGATTACACCCCTTCCTCCTTCCAGGCAATGTTCACATTCCAAGTGCTTACTGTGCACTTGTTGGGTTTCAAGGACGAGGTGTTCTTAATCTGTGTTTGCCCTGCATTATCCAAAGCACATTACGCATCCAGATCTAAGATACTTCTGTTCAATGTGTTGTTTGTCAAACTGGCTTCATACCAGTTGGAGTCCACAAACGGTTGTTAATTTGTCTCTAGCCAAGGTGCAAACACTTTTGTATAGGGTAAAGACATCAAAGGAATCAAAGCTGTGCTGATGTGAACATCTGGAGGGGGTGGTAAAGCTGCTTAATGCACTGGGAATGGGGGAAAGAACCTCACTATATTACAAGCCGGTAATATGAACACGCCCTGAGTCTGTGGTGATATCTCTCTCTCTCTCTCTCTCTCTCTCTCTCTCTCTCTCTCTCTCTCTTACTGGGTCCCAGTTTTGAGTAATTAGATTGTGGAAGACTTCAGGTCTTCAGGTTCTGGGGCCACCACCAGCTTCCCCTCTCCAGCCCACAATCACAAATACAAGTGAGCTTCTCCACCACTGTTTCATCTCTCCACTCCCAAATCTGTGTTTGGTCAGGTCAATTTTAATGGTGTGTCAGCTTTTCTATGCTACCCTGCCCTTTTGCCTGAAAGAATTTATGCAAACCTCGACTAACCTGGAGTTTTGGACTTTCAGTAAAGGCAATTGCAAAAAGATGCCCACTGGGTTCTGGATTTTGTCACTGTTTTCGGTTATACCCAACCTTCTGATTTCTCTTTGCCCTCCCTCCATGTTTGCCGCAGGATATATATTTTTTTTAAATAAGGATGAAGTTATATAAAATTGTAGACGTAACATAATTGTACATAGATATGATGTATATGTTGAAAAAATTAAACCATTTGAAGTGTTGACATGTGTGTGGCGGCAACATGCTTGAGACATTTGCTTCTGGAAGAGGGGAGGTGGGGGAAGGCGCAGCAGAGCAATTGTGGCTGCCGTGTTGCGGGTCTGTTGTAGCTTTTGGAAGCAGAATCACCTAGAAGAGAGCCTTGCAGCAGCTTGCCATGAGGCTGTCGCAGTGGCCAGCTGCTGCAGTCAACCCAAGCAAAGAGGGTAGGAGAAGTGCAAAAAGAGACTGTTAGCCACCTCTCATCTCCCTTTTCTCAGAGACCCCAGTGCAGAGGTGGTAGCTGTGACTTCTGACATTGCACCCCTGCTCGGGGTTGCAGGCTGGGTTCAGGTGGTTATGGGCAGGCCGTAGCCCAGAGGTCAGCAAACTTTTGCAGCAGGGGGCCAGTCCACTGTCCCTCAGACCTTGTGGGGGGCTGGACTATATTTTTTTGGGGGGGAATGAATAGATTCCTATGCCCTACAAATAACCCAGAGATGCATTTTAAATAAAAAGACACATTCTACTCATTTGAAAACATGCTGATTCCCAGACCATCAGCGGGCTGGATTTAGAAGACGATTGGGCCGGATCCAGCCCCGGGGCCTTAGTTTGCCTACCCATGCCATAGCCCATGGTAGAACACCTGCTCTGCATGCAGAAGATCCCAGGTTCAACCCCCAACACCTCTTTTATGTGGGGCGGGGAACGTCCCTGGCCTGAAACCCTTTTCATACATTCTCAAGTTGCCTCCCTCTGGCATTGGCCTATCACTGGGCAACCTGCTGCCAGAAGCATGTTTGGCTTTTCTCTCTCCATCCTGAAATGCCTCTTGCTTGCCTAGAAGGAGAGAGAGAGAGAGAGAGAGAGAGAGAGAGAGAGAGAGAGAGAGAACCTCTTGTTCCTGCACGCCTGGAACGTGATCACCTGGACAAAGGTAAGAGTTGCATCCATTGCTTTGCCCATCTTGCCTATGGATGTGGACCCCAGAATGTTGGCCAAGAGTGAATACCGCCTTCAGGCTCAAGAATGTTTCTGACTCCGAGTTCAGATGATATTGAACTAGCTGTTCTGTAGAGCAGCTTCCCATGTTCCTATTGAGTGTGCATCACTTAGAGGCCTTTTGCTCCAACAAATGGAGTACACAAGTGGTGCCAGGCGTGCAGAGGCAAATGCACCCCCCTCCTGCCAACAAGTGATATTTGGTTCTGGGAAGCAAAATGCGCTTTTAATAACAGGTAGGCCAGTGATACAATCCTAGAACTGTAGTGTTGGAAGACAGCCAAGGGGTCATCCGGCCCAACCCTCTACATGATTGAAGCAGCCTTCGCCAACCTGGTGTCCTCCAGATGTTTTGGGCAGCAGCTGCCATCAGCCACAACC
The DNA here is from genome assembly GCF_951804945.1 of Podarcis cretensis. NCBI lineage: Eukaryota > Metazoa > Chordata > Lepidosauria > Squamata > Lacertidae > Podarcis > Podarcis cretensis. Next base: position 38,549,036 of record NC_137177.1, read on the forward strand.
CACACTTCTATTTTGTAGCCCAAAACGTTTGGAGGACCCTAGGTTGCAAAGCTTGGGTTAAAGCAGCCTTTCTCAACCTGTGGATCCCCAGATGTTGTTAGACTACAACTCCCATCACCCCTAGCTAGCAAGGCCAGAGCTCAGGGATGATGGGAGTTGTAGTCCAACATCATCTGGGGACCTACAGGTTGAGAACTCCTAGGTTAAAGCATCAAGAAAATGGCGGCCTGGGATTTCCCTGCCCTCAGAGGCAGCCCACCTCTTTGCTTGCTCTGCATAGAACCTCAGGTGCCTCCAAGCACTCCACACACCCTTCCCAGCTGAAATGGGCCAAACATCTGTATTGCCTGTAGAACAAGTTTGCTTTAGCCATGACAGAAAGACCCGACTTCCACACCCCTGAGACTTTACGGAAGGCAAAGCAGCCCTTACTGGTTGAAGCACCAGCCATTGTTTGAGAAGTGGCTCCCCTGCTCAGTTTCCCATCTCATCAGAGTTCCTGTTTGTTTCCTCATTTAACCCAGTTCTCCCCACCCCCACCCCGCCGCTGCTGCTGCTTTGGACGTAGTGGAAGAAGTTTCTTCAGACAAAAAAACAGTTTCTTCTCTTTTTTTAAAAAAAGCACCTAGTTGTATGATTTGAGGGGAGAGGAGTCCTTCCCCCCGACCCCCAAGCAACCAGAGAACGAACTGGTAGGCTTTTGAAACGTTGATGCAGAGTGATGGACTAGGACCTGCAAGATCAGGCTTCAAATCCCTCCTCAGCTCACTGGGACAGTCGTTGTCTCTTTGCCTAGCCTACCTCACAGGGTTGTTTGGAGGATTCAAAGGGGGAGAGGAAAACCGATGGGTGCTGCCTCCTTGAGTTCCTTGGGGGAAAGAAGGTGGGTTAGAAATTGAATCTATAGAGAAACAGCACACACACAAAAACTCCACTTGCTTTCTGCAATGGTAGCTAGTTTAAAAACCTTGAGTAAGACCATCCAACACAGTGGAGTTGCATAGGACTGGGAATTCTAATCTGTGGTAGCCATGGTGAAAATTGAAGTGGGATGGGCTTTATTCCAGGTCCATGAATCCAGAGCACTTTGGTCTTTGGTACTGTCCGTGGCTGGCATGCAGGATGTGATTCCTGATAAATCGGCTTGCCCCCAAGAGAATGGAGCCTTCAAGGAGGTGGGCAGCCCATCCCTCTTCCGCCCCATATTAAATATCTCCTCCTGGACATCTTTGGTCTGTGTTACTTTAAGCACCTTTCTGGAAACAAGCCTGGCCTTATATATGCAGAGGGCAGGTTTTTCCCCAACACCAGTGGCTGTCTTTTGACACAGTCCATAACAATTTATACACATACATGCATAAAATTTTGTATACATGCAAAACCAGTTTGTTGGCTCTTTAATTTTGCTCAAGCAGCTTATTTTACACAGAACTGAGCAGTGACTGGGCAAAGTTGATTGACTTTTACACAGATTGAGCAGTGACTGGGCAAAGTTGTAAAATGAGGCAGAGGAGGAAAAACGGTCCTCAAATTAAAACAAGAACCCAAAAATTAATAGTAGGGAAGAAATGGGAGAACTTTTGCAGCCCGAGGGCCACATTTCATTATGTGCAACCTTCTGGGGGCCACAGGCCAGTGGTAGGAGGGGCCAGAAGCAAAAGTGGGTGGGGCAAATGGTACCTTTGTGCAGTAGGATGCTTTCTACACACACACACACACACACACACACACACACACACACACTGCAATGTGTGGGAGGAGGAAGATGTAGGATATTACCATGGGGTGATTTCTGCTCAAGGGGGGGGGGTTACTACAAGAGAAGAGGAGAGGAGGCATGGACATGGGGGTGAGATAGGGGTGCAAAGTGGGGCTGTGGAATAGAATGAGGTTGGGAAATTGAGGAGGTAGACTGGAATAATCTATGGGCAAAAAAACACTTAAGAGTTTTGGTAATGACAGACATCTATCTTAAGATGGAGTGGAAGAGTGAATGAAAAGAAGAGGAAATACAGAGCATGCATAGAATGATTTAGTGCTGTCTATGCCAACGTGATACCGTTCTGCTGGGATGCCTGGGACTGATGGGAACTGTAGAGCAAAGGATCCATAGGAAAACAGATTGCTGATTTAGTGTTTTCAAGTGTTTGTGTAGAGCAGGCGTCAGTTCTTCCTGGAAGTGCCACATGGTAAGAAGGGAGTTTTTCTTTTTCGTCTCAAGGCCGTGCCTAATCAATAGCTCTGAAATACTCTCTTCTATTTCTTTTGCACAACTTCACCTTTGACCCTGGGACTCTACATGGGATCTAGAGCTGAGCTCCAGCTCAAATTAAGCGTGGGGTGACCCAACCTGTGTGTGTCCCCGACGCATGTCCAAAGCCTGTCATTTGGAGGATGCAATTTGCCCAGCCACCCACCTCTCACACAAGGAGGAGTGCTGGGGAAGGACAAACCAATCCTAAGCAGGCAGCTGCACTAGGGGCAGATACTCCAAAGTGAATTCCCCTGTGTCAAAGTTCACCCTAACTGATTCTGGACAAGGCATTTGTTTGGGGAGTAGTGTAAACCTTTGTTTTCTGCCTTTCCACTGACTCCTGTTGAGTGAACTTTATACCTGCATTTTTAGTGGTGTCTGCAAGTGTGTTTCACCAGCTAGGAGAGGTTAGAATGTGATGGTATCTCTAGGTGTCTAGGTTGTGTTGTAAAGCCATGTACATAGAATACCACCACCATCTTGTGGTGACTCATTGTAAGTACTGTTATTAGGTCAATTGGTTGTGGCAAAGGGGGTTGAAATTACAGTACAACACCCTGACTACAGAATCAAGAACTGAAACCATTCCATGGGGGGCTCCTGCTAAAACACTGAGGCCAAAGGCAGCTTCCCTAATAACACTTGTCAAATTGAGAGAGTTTGACAAAGGACTGTTAGGAGCACAGACAGCTAACCCTATATGAAGTGTCACACCCCCTATTAAGATTACCACTACTGTTGGTGGATTGTAGCATCTGACAGGTCCCTACACCATGGGGACAGGCACCCCCATGAAACACAGAGCCATCCTTCAAAATTCACACATCTCTGAATTCTGCAATGCAGCTGTTCCACTGAGTAAGGCGTACGGAAGTGCACCTCCTAAGGTAAAGTGTACATAAAATGTCGGAATTCTGAGCATCTCCGACTTAAAGGCCCATATATAGTCTTGTGGGTTTCCATAAGATGTAGCTCAGAGGGGTTGCCTGCTTCAGAGCCTGCAGGTAAAGGTGAATAGACTGGTGAGAAGGCATAATGGGGCCTTCTCTCTGGTGGCTCCAGTATTATGTCATGCCATTCTTGTGGGCATTGGACAGGCCTCATTTCCCATGGTAGTTAATGGCCGTTGGGTAGGGCAGAAGGCAGGGAAACCAATGACAGGCAGAGCCAACTAATTCTTTTCCCTGGTGAATTTTAGAAGGGGAACACTGAGAATGATGAGAAGGGGGAAGCTGAAAACCAAGGCTTGAAATCCCCTGGACTGATTTTAAGGAGGTAGGGAGGCAGGTATGGGTTAACTGAGGAAAGACTGAGGACCAGTCTCCACTGCCCATTTCTCACATTTTAAAAGAAGGCTGTAAAAACCCACCTTTTCTCAAAAACCTTTGATGAGCAGGGTATGGGGGTATTGAGAGATGGCCTTTTCCCTTGTACACCCAGTAGATCCCTGTGGTCTGTGGGAGAGTTTCTCCAGCAAGTTCCAAACATCTCAGAAGCCACCTCTGCAGTAACTCAGAGCAAGGCTTTCAGTGTGGCTGCTCCCATTCAGTGCAAGAGCATTTCTGCCCAGTTATGACAAGAGCTCACTCTCTGCACTTTCTGGAAATGGCTGAAGGCATTTTTGTTCTGACAGGCGTTACCAGCTTGATAAAGGTAAAGGTACCCCTGCCCATACAGGCCAGTCGTGTCCGACTCTAGGGTTGTGCGCTCATCTCACTTAAGAGGCCGGGAGCCAGCGCTGTCCGAAGTCACTTCCGGGTCACGTGGCCAGCGTGACGAAGCTGCAGCTGGCGAGCCAGCACCAGCGCAGCACACGGAAATGCCGTTTACCTTCCCGCTATAAAGCGGTACCTATTTATCTACTTGCGCTTAGGGGTGCTTTCGAACTGCTAGGTGGGCAGGAGCTGGGACCGAAAGATGGGAGCTCACCCTGCCGCGGGGATTCGAACTGCCGACCATACGATCAGCAAGTCCTAGGCACTGAGGTTTTACCCACAGCGCCACCCGCGTTCCCTCCCAGCTTGATAGATGGATCTTTACCAAGAGTGTCTGTTTGTCAGAGTTTTAGTCTTGTTTTAAATGTATTAGTTGTTGTTTTTAAGTGCTTTTTATCACCCTGTGTGTAAATCACCTTGAGATGGTTTAGAAGCCTAGTAACACGTCAATGGTAATAATGATGATGATGATGATGATGATGATGATGATGATAATGTATGGCTAAGGCAGTATCACTTTCTGCTAGTAGTTTTAAGGTTATTGTTTCTACTTGTAGTGCTAGCTACAGGCACTTCCAGGCTTTTGCTATTTTTAGGTGGGCATTAACCGCAGCCTGGAAAATCCCGGTTGCACAATTAAAGTTGCTTTGGAGCTCTTGCATAACAAACCACCTTCTGCAAATATCACACCTGAATACCACACCAGGGCAGAAGCTTAATAAACAAGCTGTCTGGAAAGAACACATTTTTGCTTCGAAAGATTTTAGGAAACAAGTTTGCATTTGAAAACATTGTAGCCACTTTGTGATGGATTTTCTGAAAAAGCACGAGTACTGTACAGTGGTACCTCAGGTTACATACGCTTCAGGTTACAGACTCCGCTAACCCAGAAATAGTGCTTCAGGTTAAGAACTTTGCTTCAGGATGAGAACAGAAATCGTGCTCCGGCAGCACGGCAGCAGCGGGAGGCCCCATTAGCTAAAGTGGTGTTTCAGGTTAAGAACAGTTTCAGGTTAAGAACAGACCTCCAGAATGAATTAAGTACTTAGCCCGAGGTACCACTGTATACACCTCTCTCCAATAAAATAAAGTCAGTTGAATTTCTGTGTCCAAAGCATGTGGCCTTCCCCTTTTGAGAACTGAAAGTAAAACAGCAGCTCAACCAACGGGAAGGTGTCCCACCCGCCTTCCTAAAGTGCTCGATCCTCCTTCAACAGGAAGTGAGGCCAACTTCTGGGAAACGGGAAGCTGAGAGTTCAGCAGTTGGAGCAAACTCTTGATCGCACGGCAAGAAGAAAGGGGGGATCCGGAGACCACCGATAAACAGGTAAGCAGGAGCTGGGCGGAGGAGGGCAAGGAATCCTGCTCCCCTGCAAGGGCTGAAATGGGCACTCGGGGCTATATTTAGAGGATTGGGAGACCTTACACAATACACCAAGTAAAAGAAAGAAAGTTTTACCACCAGCCCTCTCCCCCGCCCCTCTTCTTCCCCAACCTTATGCTGTATATAACATTAATGTCTCACACTGTGTGTAACTGATCAGTAGAAAAGACTCTACGAACTGAAAATAGAGACAATGCACGTACCTTTGTAAGCCAAGAAAACCTTTAATAAAAATTCCTTAAAATAAAACAAAATAGGGGATGGGAAGGAGAGATTAGTGGCCCAGGTGCTGGTCTTTCTGAATTCATACTAAGTGCATTTGTTTTATTTTATTTGTTCCTTGCATTTATATACCACCTTTTCTTCCAGTGTGGTGCACATGGTTCTCCTTCTCCCCATTTTATCCTTGCAACAACCCTGTGAGGTAGCTTAGGCTGGGGGCAGTGATAGGCCCAAAGTCAACTAGTGAGCTTCATGGCTGAGTGTGTGTCTGTGTGCAATTAAAGCGGAGAACAGCCGAGTGTGTGCAAATCTTTAACTGCTTTCTGCTTTTCGCTTCTCCCCAATGCTCTGGCCGCAGCTGAATTTCACTCTGACCATGGATGGCATCTGGCCTCAGGCTGCAAAAAGGAATTTAAAGTAAAGCCAGTCCACGGATGAGGCTAGCTGAAGCATCTGCCTCGTAAGAGGCAGCGTCCTGCCCACCACATTGCTTCAGCCCCCTTGCGGAACTCGCTTCTCTCTCTCACACCGAGTTTGGCAAGAGAGGGAGGGAATGTTCCAGCTTGTGGTATAAATGGGGAGGGGGAGGGGGTGACACATTCCCATTTTGCGTCAGGTGGTGAAAGGGGATGGGCCACCCATGATCTAACAGCTGTGGGGTGGAGGCCTCCCCATCCCCTCTGGGCATGCTGGATCTCTGCTTTGTACAAATGCAGGGGCACATATTGGGGATTGCAGTTAATCCCCATGAGATTCCATCAGGTGGAAATCAAAGAGGGATACAGTGGTACCTCGGGTTAAGAACTTAATTTGTTCTACGACACAAGAACTACCCACTCTGGAAGAATGGCAGATGCAAGTAATAGAATATATGGAGATGGCGGAAATGACTGGCAGAATCCGAGACCAGGGAAAAGAGTCGGTGGAAGAAGATTGGAAGAAATTTAAAATTTATTTACAGAAATATTGTAAAATTTTTGAATGTTAATGGCATTGAAATGAACTGAAGGGGTTCTAGCAACGAGGTTAAAAATAAGATTGGATGGATAATTAGACAAATAAATTGGATATGAATTTGCTGAATTAATTTTCAACAGGGATACAAAAAAGGGAGATGTGAGGAAGTCAGGAAAATAAGTGAATCAAAGTTGAGAAGTAAAAAGAGGGATTTTTGTGTTTTTTCTTCTTTTTTTCTTAAAATGTGTTTTTTCTTTTCTTTTTTGAAACTATTTTCTCTTTTTTCTTATGTACTTTATAATTTTGTATTTGTGTGTATTTGTTCTTGTTTTTTCCTATGTTTGTTGTCTTTTCTAAAATTTAATAAAATATTTATATATATAAAAAAGAACTTAATTCGTTCTGGAGGTCCATTCTTGACCTGAAACTGTTCTTAACCTGAGGTACTATTTCTGGGTTAGCAGAGTCTGTAACCTGAAGCGTCTGTAACCTGAAGCGTATGTAACCCGAGGTACCACTGTAGTCTGCTGTGAGCTTCCAGGCATGTGAGGGCCAACTTAGGAGGGCAATGGCGATGCTCAGTGCAGCTCTGTACCACTTTTCCATGCCGCTGACTGAAATATTTTGCAAATGAGGCCTTGGCACCAAGCTTACGTTTAACTTTAAAAAACAAAACAAAAAACACCTTACCGGATTTCTTCCTGGAAAGGGTAGGTCTGGATCAAATTGCGGGGAAGATGCCAGTGTGGTTGCATCTATTTCCATAAACCACCACGTGTACATTTTTTGTCCTCTTTTTATTAATTGTTATGGTAATGTACATAGGTACCCTAGAACCCTACTCAGCTTCAAAATGCAGAAGAGAATTCCCCAGAGCATGTTCCACCCCTTTAAAAAATATTATTTGGATGATGATGATATATTTATTTATACCCTGCCTTTTTCCCTGATGGGAGTCAAGGTGGCTTACAGATAAAAACATAGTAATATCAATCATTTAAAAACAATTAAATATTGATAGAGTTAAAACTATATACACATATAAAATCTGTTTAAAATATCACCAAAGAAACAGCAAGGCACCGGCCCTCTATCTAAAATCAGTCAATTCCTAAAGGAATTGGAACAAAAAAAATCTTCCCCTGCCAGTGGATGGACAGCAAGGAGGGAGCCAGTCCAGCTTTTCTGGAGTCTGGGAGTAGCCACTGATAAGGCCCTATCCCATGTCCCCACTAAACATCCCTGTGAGGGTGGCAGGACTGAGAGAATAGCCCTCCCTGAAGACCTCAGGGCCCGGGCAGGTTTGTATGAGCCTTTCAGATAACATGTACAGAGCATGTGTTGAGTACAATTATCTAACAACGAAGTAAAGTGGAAATAGGGCAGGAGCAGAGAAAGCTCCGCAAGGCACACCCCTCCTTTGGCAGTCTTCACAGAACTCTAGCCCAATGGTTGCCATCAATTTGATTTGAATTAATTTTATAATGAAATGATTTTAGAATGTTGTATTATTGTTGTTAGCCGTCCTGAGCCCGGCTTCGGCTGGGGATGGCGGGATATAAAAAAAACTTATTATTATTATTATTATTTTTATTATCTACATTTAAATTTGAAACCAGTTCAACTTCCCACTAAAGAATTCTGGTAACTTGCTGTTTTGTGAAGATGCAAGGGATTTTCTGACAAGGCTTGGGCAGCAACCATTTTCATAGTTGCTGTTTGGAATCCATCATGTGGCTGGCCCTACCATCTGGCAGGGTAAGTTGCCTGCTTCAGGCAGCAGAACTTGGGTGTCATGAATGGGCAGCAAGTTGTCGAGCCATGTAATTTAATTTATCAGAGTTGTACTTTTAGGTCCAGGAATAGAGAGAGGTGTGGTTGCCACTTCGGCCAGCAAAATACCTTGGGCTGGCCCCAGGTCTCAAGCTGGTTTAAGGCCACATTCACTCTGTACATTTAAAGTGCTATCTTGTTGGCATCCATCTATCTTAAGAGACAATGGAGTTCACTTCCGGGAGTGACGCACCCTTAATAAACTACAGTACCCAGAATTCTTTGGGGGAAGCCAAGTCTGTTTAAAGTGGTATCATTGAACTTTATATAATGCAGACCCTTTCAACAAGCAAGTCTCCACTGGATGGTGGTGATCACGAGCTGTCTTGTGTTGCCCAGCAAATCCCGAGGGAAGCACCTGTGTTCTGCTTTGCTCCACCTGTGTTCTGCTTTGCTCACCATGTCCTTCCTTTCCCGCAGTTATGGATACCATCCAGGCCATTCTGAAAGTTTCGGTCACCATCTTTAACCAATGTGAGAAAATGACGGATTGCAATAAGCACAGAGAGCGCCTTGTTGAGCGCATTAAGACCCTCCGGCGGCAGGTTGAGCGCTTGCACCAGGTCTGCACCAGCTTCTCCGATGACCTGGTATTGATGCTGAAACAGACGCTGAACGTCCTGAAAGAGGCCCAGACGAAGCTTTGCGAGTATGGTGACATGCCCCAGTTGCAGCGGTTCTTGAAGGCTAGCAGAATGCTAAAGGACTTTGAAAGAATGAACATAGACATCAGCAATGTCGGTCATGACCTAATGAGGCAACTAGAGATTGAGAAGCTATTAGATGACCGTCAAGACCTCTTGAAATTTAAGAAGCCTCTTGTGACCCAGGAAGGCAGACAGGATCTTGTGGAGGACTGTGTATCATTGAAGGAGATGAACAAAGGTGCTCCCGATCCTCTGCCTTTGAGAACAGTGGAGTGGGGAAGGGAACAAACAGACCAGCATTGGCGGGGGGGGGGGGGCGACAGCAATGGTGGCAGCCACCAGCCAGGGGCTTGTCCTTAGGGAGGGATATTTGAGTGGCGGCATGATTTAAGTCACTAGTCTTCAACCTTTTTAGACTCAGGACCTGCTTCTCCCCTAAGAATTATGGGAAGTGTTGTTTGTTAAAGATGCAGAGAGTTCTTGGGAGCCCCCTCCCCCCAGTTCCCTCACAGTTACAGTTCAGAGTGGTTTAACAATCAATCCTTCTTCCCACTGAACTTGGGAAATTGTAGTTGTAGATTTGGGAGGGCGAAAAAGGCCTCCTAACATCTCTCAGCACCCTTAACAAACCACAGCTCCTGGGATTCTTTGGGGGAAGCCACAACTAAAATGCATGGTGAATGTGGCCTAATTCAGGCGTCAAAAGTCGCCTAGGTGCCCCACTGGCTTCTGGGTGTTTCAGTGTATACAGTAGATCTCCCCCCCCCCTTGGGATAACCACAACCTTACGCTGTGCTCTGTGGCCACCCTGTACCCCAAGAACAAGGAAATACATTTGGCTCATTATCACTTCATTGCTGTGCTCTGAAGGAGTGTTGCCTTGTTGGGACCTTGCTAGGAACTCAAAAGACTCAGAGCACAAATTAAGATGGCAGGTAGCTGGATTCTCATCAACACTGGACCTTGTTAACACACTCAGCCACCTTGTAACCGTTGTTTTTTTTTAATGATTAAAAAAGCCAGAAAGTGGCAGAAGATCTAAGGCTCACTGCAAAAGGTTCTGGGTTTGAGCCCCTTCTAGTGCTGCTGTTTCTGTGCTTTTCCATTGAAACCTTTTGGAACCAGAAGTACCTGGCAAGATATAGAGACATACCTTGTTTTCCCCGACACCTTCCAAGCTCCCAAGAAGCAGCTTTTGAAGTGAGTGTCTTAAAATCATTCCGAAGCTAATCTCTCAGTTATGGGGGCCAAATGTACTTGTCTTAATTAGAGAGCAGGAGGCCCAGACACATGTCCGAGCCAATTTCAGAGCAAAGCGTGCAACCAGATCAGGCAAGCTTCTCAAAGCCACAACTGTCTTTTATTGCTACACCACTTCAGCTTCAAAGCTTATTATTCTGGCTCATTAACCAACACTAGAAATGAACAAGCATTCGAAGGCCCACCGCATGATCCTTTATAGATGGGAGGGCATTCCACAGGGTGGGTGCGACTGCTGAGAAGGCCCTCTGCCTGTTTCCCTGTGCTCTCACTTCTTGCAATGAGGGAACCACCAGAAGGCCCCTCAGAACTGGATCTCAGTGTCCGGGTTGAACGATGGGGGTGGAGGTACACAATGAAGGTTCTGGTACTGGTCTTGCTGCACTCCAAGGAGCCTGGCTTAAATACAGTTCAAAGGGGAGGGGTAGATGACACACAGCTGGCTCAAACATCTCCCCTCCAGAGGAGGCTGACAGCAGCAAAAGGTGAATGTTGGGGAAGACAGTGATGGCAAGTCTCTCTTCCCTAGCCCTCCTGGAAGTACCAGCTGCCGGTGCAGGTCTTATTGCACTTCCAGTTTCTTTTCTTCTGAAATACTGAAACTTGAATATTGCCAGCTCACCATGTGGGGATCTCCAAGTGACTGTGGGCCTCTCTCCAAATTCTGATCTGTTTCCATGGGCTTCTTTCTTACCCCCTTCCATTCCCTCCAGGCCAGGATGCTGCTGCTTCCATGGAAATCACTGAAATACCCAAAAGCCAGATCACCAATGTGACCTTCCTGGCGGAGTGTGAGAGCTACACCCTGTGCAGTGGACAGTACAATTATTGCTCTGTGGCCATCAAAGTCTTCAAGAACCCTTTGAATGAGAACAAACCACAGTGAGTGCCTCTCTTTGGTCCTCTTCTTGAGTGATGGGTACAAGTGGCCACCTCTATATTGCAAAGCTAACCTAACCACCCTCACAGAGGGAACTGATGGAGAGACTTTCGGCTCCATCACAGAGACTGATCTTTCTGTTGCTTCCCCCAGGGATGTGAGGAGCATCTTTTGGACCGAAATCAAGACTATGAAGAAGTTTGAGTCTCCCCACATTGTCCGTCTGTATGGGATGTGCATAGATGAGAGTGGTAAGACCTTTGCTCTTTGTGTGTATATGTGTGTTTGGGGGGGGGGGGGGAGGTAAGAATTCATCCTTCCACAGTAGTTAATGCATGTCTGTATTTAACTTTCTTTATGTGGTTTTTACTGTATGGTTTTATGTATTTTTTTTGTGGTAAACTGCTTTGATATTTTTCATGAAATAGCAGTTTCTAAAATATATTTTATAAATAAATGAAACAGAAGAAAGAATACACAGCCAGATATTGAACCAAGAAACATCCATTGTATTCATACATGCTTTTGGTGCAGTGCTGTGCCTCACCCTCAACTTCACAGGAGCGAAGTTTTATTTCAAATAGCACCAGGTCTTCCACTTAGCCTCTCCTGACCAGGAATATGTGCTCTCCACTCTGTTTTCATGAATGTCTCAAGGAGCTGAAAACTGTTTGGTAGCAGAGCACAAAAGACAAAGACAGCCACTGACTGAAATGGAGCAGCAATTCATCAATTGTCTTCTTTGCCATAGGCTTCCCTCCTGAATACTCCATCATCACGGAATATTGTGAAAAGGGTAGCCTGAGGCAAGTGCTGAAAAAGGAGCCTGACCTATCCTGGAAGATTCGCTTGGAAATGGCAAAGGATGCTGCCATCGGCCTGTACAGGTACACTGAGCCTGGCTAGAAGGGAAAGGGCTCTGACGTTGTGTTTGCACAGCACCCTCCCACTCTCCCTCCAATAAGTGGCAGTGACTCTGCTGTCTGGAGGTCAGGTACACAGAGTGTTGGCTTTTTCCTCCACTTCTTGGCTCTTTTTGACTGCAGGTTGCATCAGACGGGGGACAAGCCTCAGGTGCATTACTGCATCAACAGCACCAGGTTCCTGGTTGACAAAAAGTACTGTGTAAAGGTGAGAGCTGTGTAAAGGTGTCGTGGCTTCAAAGAAGGCTTAGAAAGGCATATCTGCCTTGCACACTTTCAGTGGCTTAAGGATCATTTTCACCCTCCAAGGAAGTCCGGAAACTGGAGACCTGCAGAGAGGGGCTGATTATTGGACAGGTCTGCCCAATATATTCCATAAAAGGTAAAGGGACCCCTGATCATTAGGTCCAGTCGTGACCAACTCTGGGGTTGCAGTGCTCATCTCGCTTTATGGCCGAGGGAGCCGGCGTACAGCTTCTGGGTCATGTGGCCAGCATGACTAAGCCGCTTCTGGCGAACCAGAGCAGTGCACAGAAATGCCGTTTACCTTCCTGCTGGAGCGGTACCTATTTATCTACTTGTACTTTGATGTGCTTTCGAACTGCTAGGTTGGCAGGAGCAGGGACAGAGCAATGGGAGCTCAAATACCCATACCCACCTTCAAATGTCTGCATCTCTAGCTGTGTGTGTGTGTGTGTTGCATTCCTGACCCTTGGCTACAGAGCTAGAGTCATAGAATTGGGAGGGTCCCCCAAAGGTCATCTACTCCAACCCACTACTGCTGTGGGTACCAGCCTCCCTGGTAAACAGCTATCCAGCCACCCCCTTCTGAGGCACACTCTTCCTCAAAACAGCTCGTCCTGTCAGGATGCTCTCTTCAACGTTTAGCCTTAACCCCATTTTCCTGATCACACAACATTCTCTCTGCTCTTCTCAGCTCTCTGGGTTTGAACTGAGTCAGACGGTCTCTTCCATCAGACGGAAGCCTAAGGAGAAACCCAAAAAAGAGGTCAGTGCTTCAGCCTACATCTGCCCCGAGGGCCTGCGGTCAGTGGAGCATCAATACAACCTGGCCAGCGAAATATACAGGTATTTTATCGCAAAGTACTGCCACACCCCATTTTTATTTATCAGGGGCATCTTCATTCCATTCTTTAGCCAAAGAAGCTGCTTTACAAAATCCCATAGTAAGGCAACCCCTGCCTGCAGGCTTATACTCTAAAATACATGACACAAAAGGAAAAAGGGATGGGGTGGGATGAGGAAAGAAAGCAAGCTCAGGCACCTGTTGGGGTGGAAACAGCTTGAAGGATGGACTGACTGCTGCTAAGTGAGGGAAGGTCAAAGGCAGCTGGCCAGTCTGTGGAGGTACTTAGCATCCTCAGAGGACCACAACTTATGGACAACATATGGGCTGGGTGGGCAGAACCAGCCCATGTCTCCTGCATGTGTTAATTAAATGAGATGCATGTCATGGCATCATAAAGTTTCTAATTACTTCTGCACAGGGCTGGCATCAAGGGCTGGTGTTGGGCACCTGCCAAGGTCTGAGTTCCTGCAGGGGCACCACTGCCACCTCCTGGCCCTGCTTCTCTTCCCCTTGCTGTCGCTGCCAGTTCACCTGCCCTCTCTGAGCAGCTGGAAAGAGGGTGGAGGTGGGACAGAATCCTAGAGAGCCCAAAATATTATTTCATTTAGGTGGGGACAAGTAATTAAAAGAGGGAAGAAGAATGGGAGAAGTGTATGGAGTGGAGTGTAAGGAAATATATCAAAGTTCTGATTTTCCCTGTGATTCTTCTCAAATGTGAAATTCCTTTTTAAAAACCCAACTCATATTTTCATATCAGCCCTCCTGATGTTTTTGGCCTACAACTCCCATGATCCCTAGCTAGCAGGACCAGTGGTCAGGGATGCTGGGAATTGTCGTCTCAAAACATCTGGAGGGCTGAGGTTGAGGAAGCCTGATCTAATGCAATACAAAAATGTGATAATAAAACAAAACTTTAAAATAAGCAACCTTCATCACAAAAGTAATACAGTGGTATCTTAGGATGCGAACGGGATCCGTTCCGGAGCCCCATTCACATCCCGAATGGAACACAAGATGTGACGGCGCGTGACGTCATTTTGAGCGTCTGCGCATGCGCAAGTGGCAAAACCCAGAAGTAACGCGCTCCGTTACTTCAGGGTTGCTGCGAAGCGCAACTCGAACTTGCTCAACCCGAAGCACATTCAACTCGAGGTATGACTGTATTCAATGATCATTAGAATAGTATAAAATAATAATACCAACATATAAAAGTTAAACAGAAATCCACTCAACAGTTACAATAAATAATTTCTAAACTATAATCAATAAAACAATGGCAAGCCACAGTACATAAAATAATACAATACAAATTGAGAAGCAGAGACTAGAGGGTGGAGCAAGGCAGGTGGAAGGAGGCCTTGCCTGACGAAGTCTCTCCCCTCACAGTTCTTCCTCCAGGAACGGCTCCCTTATGAGGACTCCTAGGGCCGGAGGGTCGGGCAAGGCAGGTGGAAGGATCTTCCTGTCCACCTGGAAATGGATAGGCCTCCATGCAGGACTGGCCTGCTCATAAGGCGAGGTGAGGCAATGGCCTCAGGGCAGCCGGCTCTGGACAGCTGGGCGGGGCAGCAGAATCTTCTCCAACGCCCACCCATAGGTGTGAGCAATGCTGGGTGTGCATTGGAGGAGGAGCAGATGGCATGGTGCACATGGCATCTTCTGTTTCCACTTTCGCAGCAAAGCGTCCTGGCCAGCCCTGCCTCCCTGAAGAGTGGCTGAGCTGGTAAACTTTGCTACCTTCCAGCTGTGGAGGTTCTGTGACATCGCATTCCCTAGGCATGGCTGAAAGCAGGCAGAGAGCCCACCTACCATCTGCTGGCCATAGCCTTGGGGGTATAGGTCAAGCATATCATTGCATTCACACCACAGACGTGTTTGCTTCGTTTCAGCTTTGGGATTGTCCTGTGGGAGATCGCAACTTGCAAGATCCCATTTGAAGGTGAGGCATGGATGGGGGCAGGGTTGGGCTCATTCTTTTGGGAAGGGATCAGCAGGCAGGCTCTGCAGACTTAGGAGCGCAACTGAGACTACAATCCGAAGCTGCTAGGGGAGGGGGGCTGTTTTTCAGAAGCCGTCCGAGATTCCTTGCACTTCCCTTTACATGCAAATATTACAGACTGGCAAAGTGTAATTCCTGGTGAAATAGATGTAACTGTTCAGCTTCAATCTGGTAAAGCTCCAGGCTCCTCCTCTATCCTACCTGGTCAGTTAAAATCTATCCTAAAGTGCTGAGCACCTATTACCGTACTTTCAGTTCTTGGATTATATTTGGATTAAAGCTATAATAATCCCTGTTTAAAAAGCTCAAAGAAAAAGTAGATAGACTTAGCAGGATTATTTTTAGCAGCCTCCTTTCAGTTATAGAGAAGTAATGTGCTGGGTTTTTAATCCAAACTTTTCTGACTTGGGTTGAAGACAACCATCTCCCAGGGGAGAAACAGATTCATCTCAGAGCAGGTCAGTGTATTATTTGTTGCAGTGTATTAGCCCACATTGCAGAGAGAGATACATACCTCATTTCCTGGCAGTGGGTTTTTCTCTTACTTCCATTGATTTTAAGTCAGCTTTGGACTTGGTTCCAAAGGAACTGTTATGATCCAAATTCAGTAAAACCCTCTGTGGTGAGCTGAGCCTAGGGATAGATGAATATGTCAGTTCCTGCTTCTCTCACTATCTATTTCCACCTCCCCACCCCCAAACTTCAGTTCACATTTCTGCACCACTGTGCTTTTTTCTTTCTTTTAAAAGTCCTCATGAAAATCCATCAGCATTTCAGTCCACAATATACACATTTTGTATGCATTTTTGCCCAGTATGCACATTTTTGCAAGCATTTCTCCCCCAATACATTTTCACTAATAAATGAATTTTATACACTTTCCTCACACATTTCCTCCACTTTCCTCTCCTTCCTTGGAGGTTTTTAAGCAGAGGTTAGATGGTCATTTGTCATGGATGCTTTAGCTGAGATTCCTGCATTGCTAGGGCTTGGAGCAGATGACCCTTGAGGTACCTTCCAGCTCTACAATTCCATGATTTTTTTGTACACAGCATTCGGTTGTAGAACTGCATCAAAAAATTCAGAGAGGTGTTAATTTCAAAGGATGGTTATGTCAGTTTTAGTCTGCGTAGACTCTTTGAGATGAATGGACATGACTAACAGGTTTATTAATGTCAATAGGTCTACTTTGAGTAAAACGCAGTTGGCTCCAGCCCTAAAATCCTAAGCAAACTGAATTTCTCCCACATCCCTATCTGAGCCATGTGTCCATCCTGCTACTATCTTGAGGAAGTAGGACTCCAAACTTTTGCATGTACATAGTCAGAATGCCCCTTTTATGTTGGTGGAGGAGGCACTGTGGTGGCACTGTGCTTTCTGGAATGGGTGGGATGACGTGGCACCGTGAGAGCTGGGAAGCCACTGGCGCCAACCTGGAGTCTCCTTGCTTCACCCCATCCTCATGCAGATTAACACAGTGCTGTTGCTGCTGGGAAGACACCACTGCTTTCAGCCACACATTCCAAGAGTCACCACTAGAGCACAGGTCTCTGTGTGGTTCTGTATGATTTCCTGACCTGCTTTCCCACTGCAACTCTCTTCCCCAGCTGCTTGTCTTCTTATGAAATCCCAGACAAGGGAAGATAACACATCTAGATCCCAGTGGGTGTGTGGAAAGGATTGGAGCAGAACAGGGGCTGGCAGGGAACTGCTTATGTACTTACCCCGTCACTTCTCCTTTGAAACTTGAATGCCCTCCCGCAGCAGATTTCATAACAGTTTTGGTCCCTGCCTTTGCAATCAGTGTTCATTGGGGCCTAAGAGCAAGGAGTAGGGTTGTATATCTCCCTGTGTGTCCACATGGAGCCACCCAGGCCAAGATTCCTATCCCTGGCTGGATCTACACAGATATAAAAAATGCTATGGGAGAAAAACGCACTCTCTCTATATAGAGCTCCCAATGGAATTTGCCATTGACTTTGGATTGCAGCTCTACAGCCCCATCTGGTGTCACATTTTTATAGCGCACTTATAACATTATAATTGTAGCTGTGTAGCTGAGTCTCCTGTGATTATTAACTCAGGTTGCACTGCAAAGGAGATCCGTGATAAGGTTTGCAATCAGGAGCAAGAACCTCTGGGAGACGACTGCCCCCCACGTCTGCGGGACGTCATCAACAAATGCCGGGATTTCGACCCTTCCCAGCGGCCAACTGCTGAAGGTACCAGTGACCTGGCCTGTAGCAGGTCTTGGGGACCAGAGATGTGGGCATGGCAGCTAAAGGGATCCAAATCATCATACCCTATTCTTCCTCCACAAGCAAAGCAAAACTGGCATAGGTAGCCTCTCCCTGCCCTCCCCTTGCTTGGCCTCACTATTTGGAATGTTCCATTCTTTTCTTTTAAAAAAAGGTAACTCGCAACTTATGCACATTTAACTTATGCACATTTAATTCAGCTTTAAGCACATGGCAAACAAACAAACAAACAGGGAGGGGGGAAAGTTCAGGAAAAAAGAATTTGGCAATCCTACTTGCCATTGAATGCAGTGTTTTTTGACTATACACAATTTTTGCCTTATGTGCTATCCCCGAAATGTAACCCCCATGAAAGATGAGAGTTGTCTATACTATCAAACAAGCACCAGACAACAATAGCATACAGAAAAGGGAAACAAAGGCAAGCAACATGTCCCCACTCAGTAAAAAAGCAAACAAGCAGGCAAAACAACAGGACATACCTGTGTGCCCTGCAATGGTCTAAGATAAATGCAATATACATCTGAAAACTAACTGTGTTAACAAAAAAATACTAGAGGCAATACACCTAGAATTAAGACACCAGGCCCCTCCAAAACAACACAACAATAAGCAACAATGGTGGTGGTAGTGTTCCTCTGGGTAAGAATTAATAAAGGAAATAAAAGGGTAACCAATCCTCATGGAACTTGTCTCTATCAAGTTTCACCCCTCACAACTTTACAGTATTGCTTTAACTTGCAGTTCTGCAAAAGTAATTGCATTTTTGTGGATGAGTTACTTATCAATCTCCATTTGAGCAGCCACCCAAAGGTGAAGTGTTAACGATTAAAATAATACACTTTTATTAACTCCATTCTGAAAACCAGCTTGCCTTTGTTTTTGCAGAGATTGTGAAGCAACTCATTGTTCCTGACCTTTTGAAGGAGGAAGAGCCTGACCACACGATGGGGGACTGAAATACAAGAACTTGTTCTCAGCACCATTTTGCAGGGCCACCCTGAGCATCAGCACAAAGCCAAGACCTTTTTCCAATGGGCATGTCCCTACAGCCCTTGGTCAAATTGGCGCACTGTCATAACTTGTTAATTTGGGCCTGGTTCACACACAATGCTGTTTAACTGTGGTTTGTTTACTGCTAGCAAACCACAGTCTCGATCCATGGTCTGCTATTATCTTATAAACCTTGGTTTGTCTTCACTATGGCTTAGTGTTACAGGTGAACCCAGAATCCTTCCTTAGCTATGATTTTTTTAACCACCCCACCCCAGATGCTCATCAGATTCAGCAGCAGCAAGTTTTATTATATGGTCACAGACCTGGAAAACTAATCCTTACAAAGGCATGAGGCAAGAGCTGCTGGAAAACAAAACAAACTATGGGAAAAGGACAGCTGGTGGTTCACTCAGGGCTTCTTGTGTACATGACTTTGCATTATACTATTTGCACATTATACAAATTGTGGCTTAGTGTTAGTATATGTGAGCATAACCTTAGTAAGCTTCAATGCACTTCTTGCTTCTTGCTTCTTACAAGCCAGCTCAAAGATTTCTTTTGGCGGAAATGGTTGCCCCACCCCAATGGAAATCAATGCATGTTTTTTGATCTATTAATTAGCACAATAAGAATTCCAGACCCAATGCTTCATTCTTCAAACTTAACTAGGGGTATTGTGAGGTGTTCTGTAATTCAATAAAATTATACTGAACCCATAGTAGGAATTTTTGTGTGTTCTTCTGACCACAATTTAAAGAAGGATGATATGGAGCCAGAAAGAGCACGTAAGAGGGAAATCAAAATAATGTCCTATGAGAAAAGACTAAAACGAGTTGGGGGCGGTTGACCTTGAGCTGGCCTCCCATGCAATTTTTTCTGCTACTCCCCCCCCCCAACCTATTTTTGGCATAAGCGACAACAATAAAAATAAAATAGATACAGTAGCACTGGTATGGATAGAGCCCAATGCTCTGATGGAGTTGCTGCAATGATGGGTGCCAATCTGAACTTTTTCTTTGGTTTATTTCTGGAGATCATGGCATCAATGTAGTGGGCATAACTTGATATAAAAAAACCCCATTATGAAATGTAGTGATTCTGGTACTATTCCTTACCTTAAACATGTCCTGGAATGTATGAGTAAGTACCCTGAAATCTTAACACTTAATCTAAAGACCAGCACACTAATCTATGCTACCAGCCAAGTTTGATTATCATCTTCTGTAGGAAAAAATGGGAGTTCTGCAGACAACGGAATGTTCTTCCAGAGGGAAAGTCATGATTCAAGAAGCATGCAAGATAATTGGTTAGCTATTTATCACTAAAGTCATGTCCTGTCAGCTTCAAACTTAGCAAGGTAAACAGAATAGCAAACAGAAATAAACAAAGGTACAAAATGGAATAAAGATGTTATAGCACACACTCATCTGAGAAGACCCCTTCCTTCTCCATATGGTAATATTGACCCAATATTTTGCAGGTTTTCAATTGTTGGGTTGCTCACATGCTTCAGCTGGACCCCATTTTTGCTTTAAAATCTCAAGGACCGGTTTCATGTCTCGCTGGACCATGAATCAAGTAATTGTGGTGGGTGGGTGGGGGGAGACGTTAGCCTTGCTGGTACAGGCTATAATAGATCGGGAACGTGACAGGTTCAGCTTGGTTCTGAACAGATAATACCCTTCCGTTCCCTTTTCTCATGTTACTTCTAGTGTGGGTTTGTGGCATTAAGATCTGAGCCAGAAGAAGGGCCGACATTTATCTTTGCTTCTACAGTACAATGCACTGCGGTGAACTATGGTAAAATTCTGCATTTTTCCCATTCTATGCTGTGAAGAGCTGTCACTTGATGCTTCGGGTCAAAAACCGGAAGTCCCGCCGCACCTATGGCTATTGCAGTTGTCAG
This sequence comes from Podarcis cretensis, assembly GCF_951804945.1. Taxonomy (NCBI): domain Eukaryota; kingdom Metazoa; phylum Chordata; class Lepidosauria; order Squamata; family Lacertidae; genus Podarcis; species Podarcis cretensis. Next base: position 38,569,360 of record NC_137177.1, read on the forward strand.
TCTTTGAACCCTTTCTGCGCATGCGCCTTGCCAATTGCGACCTCAACTTTTCCCTTCCGCTCGCAGAGGGCGGGGCCCTTCAGAAGCGTTTCCCACCCTCTCCTTGACAGACGTATAGCCCTATGGAAATGCGACGTACGCTCCGCTCTGTCCCAATAGGAGCCGAAGCCTGCTTTCGCGCTCGGCCTTTCGCGGCTGAACGAGCAACCAATAGGGGCCGCGGGAGCTGGAGGCGGAGCAGCGGCGGGGCGCTCGAGCGACTGCAGTTGAGGGAGAGTCAGGCCCGGACTCCTGGGTCCCTTCCCTCCCCTCTGAGGGGAGGACATGTCCCACCAGGAAGCGATGGACGTGGACTTCGCGCCGGTGGCCGAGGAGCCCGAGTCGCCAGCCGCCGCCCCAAGCCGCCTTCAGGAACCGGCCGCGGCAGACGGGGACGCCTCGACGTCCGGGGCGCCTCGGCCGGCGGCTTCTCGCTCTTCATGGGGCGCCTTCGTTGGGGAGCGCGAGTCGCGGAGGCCGCCGCCGCCTCGAGCCAGGAGGAACCCGCCTCGGCAGCAGCAGGGACCGCGCGCCGCCTCAGCCGCCGCCGCCGCCTCCTCCTCCCAACGGGCCTCCCGAGCCAGGTGAGGAAGGGCGGGGGAAGGGCTCGGATCCTGTGGGGAGCTTCTCAGAGTGACCATGGGGCCTGAGAGAGTACGAAGGGCTGGGCGAGGGGAGCCCCTCGGAAACGGGGCTGAGCGTGGTGGGCCCCGCGGAGGAGGGAGAAGGTGCCTGTCGGAGCGAGGCAGCTGGGGTTTGTAAACAAGAGGCCTTTCGCGTTCCCTACCCTGGGGAAGCAAGGCTGTTAGGCTTCTCGGGCGCAGGTGGCTGTCAGAACGGAGGAGGAGACGGAGGAGGAGGAGGAGGAGGCGGGTCCTCGGGAGCCAGGGAGTGGATTCTGGGGTGGGTGAAGGGGGGCCTTTCGCAGGGGTTGTGGATTTTGTGAATCTTGCGGGGTGGGGTGGTGGAGGTACCTGTGGGTCATGCGTGTGGGTATGTGGATGAGTGGAGGGGGTACCTGTCAGAGCAAGGAGGGTTGCTAAGCGAGGGAAGGAAGTGTGTGAGTGTGTGATGGTCATAGAAGGAGCATCTCAGAGCCAGGGGATGGATCATAGGGTGTGTGCGTGAAGGAGTGTCTGTCACAGTGGGGGAGTAGAGATCCTGGGGGAACACATGTCAGAATGGGGGTGGCGGCATGGAGCCTGCAGGGTTGGTCCTTGGAGCAGCAGATGGGTTCTGCGAGGATATGTGAAGGTGGTGTCTGGTGGAGCACATGCTGAATGCAGCTGGTATTTGTAAACAAGAGGACCCTCACATTTTTCTCCCTGTGTTCCTGAAGGGGAATGGGCTACACCACTGTCATAGTGTAGTAGCAGAGCAAATAGGCATAGGCAGGATTTTTTTGAGGGGGGGGTGTCTTTTTGTTAGGGGGGCAGAATAGAGTTACCTGCAGTACAAATGGTCAGTTAAGCATTTCTATTTATTTACTTGATGTAGTGGGGGGACAGCTGCCCCCTGCACCGCACCTGGCTATGCCCATGGTAGAGCATGTGTATTGTTGTGATAGAAATTACCCAGGGGCGTTTTGCTACTGGCGTGGGTCCAATTGCAACCACGTGGATGCCAGGTTGGCGACTAATATCTTCATCTGGCTGGCTTCAACAGCTTTCTTTAGCAGTAGCTCAGCAGAAGAGCTTGCTTATTGCATTTATATCCCATCCTTTTCTCCAAGGAGTACATGGTTCACCCCTCTCCTACAGTGACCCTGTGAGGTAGGTTAAGAGGCTGTGACTGGCCCAAGGTCACCCAGTGAGCTTCATGACTGAGTGGGGATTTGAACCTTGATCTCCCAGGTCTTAGTCCAACACTCTAACCACACTGGCTTCCTTGAGTCCTCCTGCTATGGTGCAGTTATATAAAATAAGTAGGCTTCAGAAAGGTTTAGAAAGGAGGTACCAGGTGGGGTTGAATCCTTGGTACACATTGTTGGCTCCTATTGGGGTCAATGTTGCAGTGGGGGAAGGGGGCTTCTCAGACCCAGGGAAAGGGATATTGAGTGTTTGTGAAGGGAAGCTACTGTCTGTGAGGAATGGATACTTCAGATGGGGGCCTGTTGGAGTGGGAGTCAGATCCTGCAAAGTTGGTCCCTAACAGAGTGTATGCGAGAGGTGGATCTTGGGGGTGTGTGAGGTGAGCATCTGTCAGTGGGAGGGTTGATCTTCCAAGGAGGTTCCTGTTGGGGGGGATCATGAGGGAAGCAGATCCTGGAGGCAGCTGATATTTGTAAGCTGGCTTCTAGATAAACTCATGTGATAGGCGTGGGGCTTTAGTTTGGTGGTGGAGCTTGTGTTTTGCCTGCAGAGTAATTTGCTTGTTTCATGTGTTCTCTACCCAGCTCTCAGAGTAACTGTCAGAGCTGCCCCAAGGTCCCAGCTCACAGAGGACCAACGCCAGGTCGTCGTTATGTGCAAAAGTCTTTATTAAAGTTCAGTTTCCATTTCAAAGCCGTAGCGTGCAGCCCCTCGTCTTAGACCCTAGACCGCCGAAGCTCCGTCTGAGTCTCCGCCCCCTAGACACCAGTTTAAGACTCTAGCCTTACTCCACCTCTTCCGTTGTTCTTTCCTCCTCTGGGTCCATCTGCCCGCCGGGGTGTTGCCCTTTCTGGACTCTTCTGATGCTGAAGAGTCCCCGGATTCTTCCCCCTGCCTCCGGCGTGCTTTAGGACCTGGCTCCCAATCCGAGCCCCCTGCTGTCCCGCGCGCCTGTACATTTGAACTTGGCGCGCGCGCTCACCCGGCCACCTTCCTCCTGACCGTTACACTGCTCCTGTCACTGCTTCCCCCTTCGGGGGGGCTAGCTGGATCTGACTTCCCCTCCGTTCCCTCACTCAGCGATAGGGGCGTGGTCAGCCCTGACTCATCTTCCCTCCCCACTGGAGGGGAAGCCTGCCCTGACACATGGGACTCTTCCCCCCCGCTACGCTCTGGTGGGGAAACTGGTCCCGATCTCCAGCTGCTGCCCTGAGAGTCGCTGCTGGCCCCTAGCTTCTGGTGCATCCCTCCCGGGACCCCCCTTGCCCTGGCCATCGGTGCCCCCTTCTGGGAATCTTCCGAATCGCTGGAGAAGCTCATGGAATCTCTCGTCTCACTGTCATACTCTCCTACGCTGCCCTTGGATTGTTCCCCTTCGCTCTCCTCTTCCTCTCTCCCCTGTGCCTCTGCTCCTGAGCCCCTGACAGTAACTTTAAGTTAAAAAAACAAAACTCCAGCCCCTGCCCTCAGAATTTACCATCTAAAGACTTCGCACCAAAAAGAAAGGGATGGGGAAGCAAGCCCAAATACCCATTTTGTACAAGGACCTGCTGGGATGGGAGATACTTGAGGGAGAGAAGATGCACTTCACAGAATTGGGTACAAGGATGAGCATTTGTTGTAGGAATTTGTTGAGCTACACTTGGCTACAGAGTTGAACTTACAGAGCAATGTTCATGTTGATGGAAGGTAGCACATTATGAAAAGTTGGTTTAGAATCTAATGAAAAGTTGTGGCTTCTGAGGCAGAGGAGGAGAGAGAGGTGTGTAAATTATTGAACTTTGTGGCTTGGAAATGGGTGGGTCATATTCTTCTTTCCATCTTACATTTTCTAATGGAAATTTATGCTTTGGATGTTCAGGTCCACAGCACCATTAGACAGTTATTTCCAGATCAACAGGACACAAGCGACAGCAGCATCACACATCCTAGCAGGTCACAGTGGGAACAGCTCAGATGAAACTGTGGTTCTAAGTGATTCTGAGAGTAACAGCAGCAGCAGCTCCACTGAGGAGGAAGAGGAGACAGTGGGTGCCCTTGAGGAGGCACCTGGGCCAGCCAACTTGGGAGGTTTGTATTGGTTCTTTAAAGGGGCCTAAAACTTCAGAAATGGCTCGTGATGCATTGCCTACCTTTGACCACAACCATCTAGTTGTTTACAGTCATACCTCGGATTGTGAACGCTGCGGGTTGTGCGTTTTTGGGTTGCGGACCACACCAAACCCGGAAGTACCAGAACGGGTTACTTCTGGGTTTCGGCACTTGCGCATGCACAGAAGCACAAAATGATGTCATGCGCAGAAGTGCCGAATCACGTCATGCGCGTGTGTACGCTGAAGGTTGCGAATGTGCCTCCCGCACGGATCACGTTTGCAACCCGAGCTATGACTGTATTCATTACCTTCTGCTTAGGGCAGCTTACTTCAAAGGGTATGACAATTGAATTTTCATAACAACTCTGAGAGGTAGGCTAGGTTGGGAGATGATGACTTGGGCCTGACCATACCGTTTATTTCATGACTGCAGAGACTTGAACCAAGGCCAGACTTTGCCACTGTATCCTGCTGTCTTTGAATAATTGAAAGCTGTTTTCTTTGTATAAACCTTGTTAAATGTCAAACTGAGGTTCTGTTATGCAAATAGGCATGCTTATTATTATTTTATTTCACACATACACAAAAAGGGTTTCACAGAGGAATTTTGAGAAGGGGTTTATAGGGGAGATTCAGGTACCATATACATTTTATTTGTGCATTGTACTCCCTTTTCTGAACAGCAAGAGAAGTTTGGAGGTTATTTAAAAAGAGCAGATGAGGATAGTAAAAATGCAGGAACAAAGGTGGGGCATCTTGGGAAATGAGGGAAGAAAGGAAGGTTGAAGCAAGCCAGTTGGAACATAGGTGGAAGGGGGGTTGTGCTGGGAAGCCACCATTGGAATTTGCAGAGGGTGTCTTGCTGGCTGAGTTATTTTACTATTTTCTTACAAGTTTTTTTTTTTTTTTAAATTGCCTCCTGTTAACATAGTTTGAAGGATTATCTTGGTGAAAAAGCTGCTCTCTTTTCTCTTTTTTTCTTAGACAGCAGTGGCTTTGTGTTCAGTCACTTTGAACTTCCCTTTTAAATGCTAACAATTTGTTACTGAGTTTTTGTTTATGTGGCACTAATTACAACCTGTCCCCATCTCTTCCTATATTAATTATTCCTTTGTTTCTCCCCTGCAGTTTCTGATGCAACCCAAATGGAGCCTCCTGGAGGGGATTCTGTTGGGCCAGAGCATCCTGATGCTAGAGGTGCCACTGCCCTCCAGAAGAAGGTACGACTGATTTGGTGTGTGCTGTGGAGGGTGTGCAGCCAATTAAGATAAACCAATATTGCATTTGCTTGACCTTTTCCATGTTCTCTTGTTTCAGACAACTCCCTTAAAGAGAACTCACCTAGCTGCTCCTCTGGCTCCTCTGGGTGAGGAAGAGGAGAGTGGAGATACCTGTGCCATCTGCTTTGAAGAGTGGACAAATGCTGGGGAGCACCGTCTTTCTGCACTGCGGTGTGGGCATCTCTTTGGCTATAGCTGCATTGAGAGGTGGCTGAAGGGACAAGTGGGCAAATGCCCACAGGTAAAAGCTTGGAAGGGTATTTTGTTTCCTCTGTCTGATGCGTAACCTAAATCTTCCTCTCTGAAACCCATTTATTCTTTTCCTGTCCTTGGTAAAATTTGTGGGCAACAGTTCTCTCCACATTATTTTCCTGTTTTCAATTCTCCCTTTCTGCATTACTTTCCATGCCATCTTCCTGTAAGCTCTTCCTCTTTTGGCTTGCCTTCTGTAGACCTTCTTGTGTTTTTCTTTGCACTCCCCTGAGCTGTGTTCCATTTTTTGGATGCCTTCTTCCTTGTTTTGGCACTCAAACACTTTAGTGGCACAGCACTTTAGCCAGCGTTGAGCACAGCAGGACTCCTCAAATCTGGGCTCTAGGAGTTGCAACAAGTTGTCCTTCCCTTTGGTCAAACTCTTCCTGTGAGGAGAGTATTTTTATCAGCATTTGCCAACTTGGTGCCCTCCATATGTTTTGGACTGCAAATCCCCTATCAGTGCCAGCTAGCACAGATGTGCTGGTTAAGTCTGAATGAAGTTATGTAATCCAAAACTTCTGGAGGACACCAAGTTGGCAGCAGCTGCTGTACATCATATTTGGTGACAGAGCAGTGGTAGAACTTCCACCTGAGACGATGGATTTTTGGAGGGGGGGGTAGTAAGGTGCTGTTTACCTTTTTAAGTTGTTGTCTTTGCTTTGTTGGCTAAGTTCAGGATTTTGCCTGGGATCAGTCAGGTCAACAAGACTACCTGTCGGCACAAGGAAACTTTGAGAAGAGATGCTTGGGCATGATGTTGAGCAGGTCACTTTTGCATGTTTGGGGGAGTCCCACTAATTGTTCTGGAGAATTACTTGAGATAAGGGGAGTCTCTCAGCAAGCCAACACTGTACATTCATCCCTGCTTTTGCAAAGAGATCTATTTGAAAAGCAGTATCAGTCATGAAAAATTAATAGCAGCACAGTAAATGTCCTTCATAACCAATAAATTGGCTTATGTTCACATTTTTTCATTTTTTAGTGTAATAAGAAAGCCAAGCGCTCGGATATAGTAGTCCTTTATGCTCGTACCCTGAAAGCGCTGGACACCAGTGAACAGGAACACATGAAAAGGTATATACTCACAACTTTCCTCCTATAAGTTTGAGGGTAGCAGTACCTGGCATAAACACCTGTCTTGGCAAACTGTCACTATGCCTCAGCTGAGTCACATGAGCATCTGTGTGATTGGAGAAGATACTTGTGTCCTAACCCCAGGCTTTAGTTCAAGGCCTTGCTTTGTTACACTTGTATTAGGTAGGTATGATAGGTACAGTGTTTGGATGTCCCTGTGAAGATATATGCCTGCTTCTATAACTTTTTTTTTTACTGGTATATATATTTAAGATAAAATGAGATGCATTTTCTATTGAATCTCTCATGGTTATTCTGAAATTGAAGTATTACTATTTAAATGTCTCTGTCTAAATTCAAGAGACTGTTATTATGTCTCTAAAAGTTTTTGGGTGGCAGGAAAATGGAACAGAAAACGAATTCTTCTCATCAGTGGGAGAGAGATGGGTTGGCTCATGAGCTTCCTTAATTGCATCTGTTGTACTTTCCTCCTGCAGCTCTTTAGAGAAGGAGCAAATGCTACGAAGGAAGGCAGAGCTGGAATCCGCACAGAGCCGCCTCCAGCTGCAGGTCTTGACAGATGAATGCAGTAAACTTCGGCAGCAAGTTCAGGTAGGTTTAGCCATATCCTGTTCATGCAGTACCTTCTAAATTCCCTTCCCATGTACAAGAAAATGAAATGCGCTATCTTCATGGCCTTTTCTCTCACTCTCTGCTAATGATGGACAGGATAATAGTATACCCCAGTTCACTGGCCCCAACTCTAGGGGGCCCTGGGTGGCACGGCACCCACAACATTTTGTGGGTGCTTAGCATCCACACCGTGGGGCTCCAGTGCAACCTCTGAGGCGACGTGCGAGGCCCTGCCAGGCTTCCAAACGTGATTTCTGGTAGAAACGTTCTGCTGATGTAACATGACATCATGGTGTAATGTTACGTTGTGGGTGCCATTGGGCACCCAAAATCTGGGGCCCAGGTCGTCACCCTGGCCCAGTTTCATTCCTTGCTTTGAGTTTGTATGTCAAAGCTTGTGATCTGGGGAAAGGAGTCACAAAAACATTCCAAATCAAAACTCTAATCTGGTAAAATTTATATACCCTCAGTGAATTTATATAACTCAGAAAACTTCCAGAGCAGTATTCCAGAGCACAAAAAAATCTGAATGGGGACCCACACAAGACATCCCCTGCCATACCCCCAGAGACAACCTCTCAAAACAGTTCTGAGACAGCGCTCTTCTTTGTCCCAGCCTGCATCTTCCAGACACTCATCACATCAATACATGGAGAGGAAACAGACACAGGAAGGAATAGAAATTGTATATTGCAGGAAATAGTGAAAAAACTAAGGCAAGCTCAGCTAAGGAACCACCTTGCAGAATGAAAAGTGGCAAGTTGAAGGGTAGGATATCCCAGCTATATTTTAGCTGGGGGATGAGATGGTTGGGCATTTGAAGGGCTTTTGCATTTGGTGTATTTCTTTTCTGTGACAAAGTTTTTGTTTCAGAATTTATAAACCACTCTACATGCAAAAAATAGCCAAGTTGTATACAAAAGCAGTAAAGGAACAACAACCCTGAACAAGTTGTTCATGACTTTTACTACTGTTCTGCCTGTGGAAACATCCAGTGCTCTCGGCTCCACACATACCGTACTTTCTTTGCCTCATTTTTCCTGCTTTCTATTCTATAGGAATTAAAGGCCCTGATGGCTCGCCACAACACCCTTTCCTCTCAGCAGCCCAGCAACTCTCGCTCATGCTTTCCAGGCTGCCTCTCCTCCAGCCAGGGCCAGCACAAGTACCACTTTGAGAGGGCCACCCTAGTGTCTCAGGTGGGCAACTGCCGGGTTATGGCATACTGCGACCCACTGAGCTGCCTTGTAGTGTCACAGCCATCTCCACAAAGCACCCTCATTCCTGGTGAGTTGCCTGCTGAAGCAAGTCACTAAGTTTTATGATGGTAATGGTTTTTTCACTGCCTTGGTCAATCAAGAGGACAGACATTGCAGCATTTGGACTCTAGCAAGGTGGGCTTTCTGCTGATCAGTTTGCTTTGTGTCTCAGGCTGTGGAATTAAGATGATGAGTGCTGTCAACTCAAAGAGCAGCCAATATGTCCCCATCCACAGCAAGCAGATCCGGGGCTTGGCTTTCAGCAACCGTGCAGATGGCTTGCTCTTATCTGCTGCTTTAGACCATACCCTCAAGCTTACCAGGTGAGTAGTGATGATTATGATGCCTGCTTCCTTTCTCTGTGGTCCAGGAGATTGTGTAAGGATCTTATTCTGGAAGTATTGCCTGGCTCCTGCAGAGCAGCTTTGTCTGAACTGTGCTGTTCTGCCCACAACTGGGTATCTGCTGGATAGCGTGGGCCATGTGCAGAAGTGCCAAGGTCCTCAGTGGGAGACCGCTTTGATATGTAAAGCTCCGCTAACTTTCCCTCAGCTTGACTACAAACACCGTTGTGCAGACATACAATACTGGTCGACCTGTCTGGAGCTGCAGCTGGTGCCTGGATGACACCAACTATGTCTATGCTGGCTTGGTCAACGGCTCTGTCTTGGTGTATGACCTGAGGGACACAAGCTCTCATGTCCAGGAGCTTGCTCCACAGAAATCCAGGTATCGCTTTCCTGCTTTATACAGTTAGGTTGTCCTTTGAACATATGAATTAAGACTGTAGAGGACTTTGAAGCAGATGAAGGATGATCTGTGCTTGTAGAACTTTACAATTTTCACGCCATGTGTTACTGGTATATCTTTCCTGGCACAGAATTTGAGGAACACTACCTTTTACTCTGGTTGCTGGTTACCGCCCCACTGTAACCCAGAATGAAGACCTTTGAGAATGGCCTAATGGCAGAGGTTTAGCTTGATAAACTTGTCTGGAACCCATTTCCAGTCCTTAATGCATTGCACTAAGACTTCTCAGAATGTGTATTTTTCAATCAGTTCTGTGGATGAGGAATAGGAATGAACATTGGGTGAGGTAAGCCCTGGAGAGATTGTCATACTTGCAATGTTGCTTGCAGTGATTGACTTCTACCTTGTTCTTTTCTGGGGTTGTGAACAGTCATGGTGATATGGAGCTCAGTTTGTTTCTTACTCAGAAGTCAATTGTGCAGTGTTCAGTGGTGCTTGCTCAGAGGTAAATATTAATAGGATTTCAGTCATAGCACCAGTTCTTTTGGCCAGTGGTATGTAGAAGTGAGAGTGATTCTCCAGTTCTCTTTGAAATCCTTCCTTACTCATGCTCATTCAGACTCACAACAGCAAATGGGTAGGGAAAGTGGAATGGTTTGACATTGTTGGTTATTGCTCTTTCCTCTGTCCCTCACAGGTGCCCTGTGGTATCCTTATCGTATCTTCCCCGAATGGCCTCTGCCTCACTGCCCTATGGTGGACTGGTATCTGGGACACTGGAGGGAGCCTGCTTTTGGGAACAGAAGGCCAGTGGCTCTTACCGGCCTCACCACCTCCTCCTGGAGCCTGGAGGTTGCATTGACCTTCAGACAGAGGCCAGCACACGGCACTGCCTTGCAACATTCAGACCCAGTAAGTTGTGATGTGTAGACATCAGGGGAGGGCTATTTTTATGCAGTGTTGGGATTCCTTTCACCCTAAATGTGGACACAGTTACAACTTTGTGGACAGAAACCACTTACCATATTTGTTGTTGGCGTCTCTTGCACACACATTAAAAGAGAAGAGGATACCTCTGGCCTGCTTCTAAAATGCTGCACCAGTTATTCTATACCCCAGTCTCCCCAAATCTTTTCAAGATGATGGGGCACAGAGGGTGCAGTCTCCCATCCCCAAATACAATATGGATCTTTTACGGGAGGCATTATTTCCACCCTGGTGAAGGGTAAGTGCCAACTACTTCAGGAGTCTATCCCTCCCTAGAACTTTGCAGCTCCCAAGAGGGACCTTCTGTGCAGTATGAGCACTCCTGCTTCCGTAGGATGACATGCAAGGAAGGGATTGCAAGTGAGTAGTATCCTAAGGAAATGGGGTAGTTGCCATGAGCGGTGAGTGAAGCGGTCAGGCAGTGGCCTCTGGGCTGCACTTAAACCAGAGTACAGTGTTTTGTCTTGATACCTTCCTATGATACCTTGATACCTACCTGTCCCCTGAAAAGCTCTTCACTTTCATCCCACAGATAGAAACAATAACTGTTTACGGTGTGTGGTGATGGAGCTGACCTCTACTCAGCTGACTGATGGGACTGAGGATGTGATCTGTTCATGTCGTCCAGTTCAAACTCTTACTGCGGGTCCATCGTGCAAACTCCTGACCAAAAATGCCATCTTCCAGAGTCCTGAAGATGATGGCAGTATTCTTGTGTGTGCTGGAGATGAAGCATCAAACTCTGCCATGGTACCATTTTTTTGTTCTTTGTTGTAGGAGTAGGACGTTGTTTCCGGCTCTGTGTTAATAGTCTAAAATGCTGGAAGCTTTGGTGGCGGTTAGGGTACTTGAGTAATTGTTTTCCTATGTTTTTAAGGCTATGCAGTTTCAAAGAGCTTAATGCCAGGTTGGTCATTGAGAAAAGACTTGAGCCCTTGTTCTAGTGAAAATTCTGTTTTGAGACACTGGTATAGCCTGTATCTGCCTCTTTGGAGCATTTCCTCATGGCAATAACAGTGCCATTTCCATTATATGGACATGGGGCTCTCTTGTCCTCCCTCTTCTCACTTTCCTTGAGGCTTGACTCTGGGTATGGACATGCATGTTTTCTGTGCCAGGGCTGCAACCACTCCTCCTTGTACACAGGGAGCGCCAAAGAGGGATGTCCTCAGCATTACAGCACTAATCACTTGCTCACTCTGAATCCACCCAAAATGTGTGGTGATGTTTGGCTGCTTGCCAATGTATGGGGGAAAGTAACAGTTCAATACTTTTGTAACTGGTCTCCTTGCTACATCCCAACTAGTAACAGCTAGAGTTGTATTTTTATTCAACAGGATTCCTGATAAGCTGTGACTCTATTTGTTTATCCTGCAGCTCTGGGATGCAGGGAGTGGCTCCCTGCTGCAGAAACTCCCTGCTGACCTTCCTGTGTTAGATGTATGCCCTTATGAGGTGAACCGCAACAGCTTCTTGGCTACCTTGACAGAAAAGATGGTGAAGATCTACAAGTGGCAATGACTGTCTGCTGCATGCTGCCCCAATGAGCTACTCTCTGAACTGAGCCAATTTCCCACAAGCCAGCTCTGCTGCTAACTGGATTCTAGCTGCCTTGAGTGCACCCTGCCAACATTGCTGCACAAGCAAAATCTTGCTCCTTAGAACAGCTCTCTCCCATGCCCAGCCCACACATTTGTTCCTTTTTTTTAAGATGAGGTGGATTTTTGTTTCCACCTCATCTTAAAGGAAACCACTTTTACCTTATTGTGGACCGTGTGCTTTTCTGGCTTTACTGCCTAGGCAGATTACGGGGCCCTTCTGAGAAAAAAATTGGCTGCCAGTTTATATTTCCTGGAAATTTACCATTGACCTTGGATGAAGATCATGATCTCTGCTCTTCTTGTGATTTTGGAGGCTTGTGGCATGGGCAATACTCCTTTGGCAGAAGACTGCTTAAATTTCTGTTTCAGCCCATCTCATAAAGAAGATGGGACCTTGCCTGAAGTGAGCTGTTCAAGTTATATCTCTGGACCATGACTGGGCTTGGTAAAAGGTGGCGGTGAAGCCTGTTGGGAATTGGCTGCTAAAAGACATTGTGAATAAGAAAATATAATTGTGGTCTGATGAAGAATGGGTAACTTCAGGTATAAATATGCTCCTGTAAGACTTCCTATAGACCTCCATTGAGAACTGGGCAGAGTGCTGTGCCTGACAGATCATTGGGAGTTGAAACATGAAGCAATTCCAGAACTCTACCAACTCTATTGACAGAAAAAAACCATTTGCTGGGACTGTTGGTGATTCATCTTCTGCTATAAATTAAAATAGGATCAAATATTTCATGTATGCGTTCTTGCCCAAGGCTAGCAATCAAGAGAGTGATGCAAATTACAAGACCAATATTAGGGTTGTTGGTTTTTTACTTTACCTGAAGCCCGTAGAAATCACACCATTGTGTGCTGCCTGAACTGATGGGTTACTATACAGAATTACAGAACAACATTTCTAAAGTTTAACTGTATGGCCCATTTGTCTAAAAATGTACATGTTTCCATTGAACTGTGCTTTGTGTGTGTGAGATACTACTTTTATATGCAACAGGAAGAATAAAGAATGTTTAATATATACAAGAGGAAGAATATAGAATGTTTAATATCTCTGGCTTTCTCCAAATGGCAAAACCCTCCATTGCAATGTTAAATTGCTGCTTGCACTGCCTCACAAGCAACTGCAATGTTTGAGATATAAATATAGGATCCTCTAAATGCCAAATAAGTCATGAAGTTTGGGTTAGTGGATCCAATATGTTGTGGTAATTATGATATATGATTGGGATATTTCCATGTAGCAAGGTAATCATGTAGCAAGCTAATCTACCAGAGTTTGGAACAACTGTGAAACTTACCTAGTTTGCTGAAAGGTGGCTGCATAGTCTCCACTCTAAATGACAGAGTGAATTCAATGTTTATCTTGGGTGAAAGGCAGGCGTGGTGGTGTTTCAGGGTCTCCCTCCCAACAGTGCTGTTCTTGTATATCTGGGTGGGGAAGGGCAGCAGCGAAGTTGGAACTGTGCTGGTGCAATGGTAAAGCCAATTGAGTGTCTGAAACCACTCGCCATTTGGAATTGGAGGTACACTGAACATATCTTTTAATTACAGTGGTACCTCAGGTTACAAACGCTTTGGGTTACAAACTCCACTAACCCGGAAGTAGTAGCTCAGGTTGAGAACTTTGCCCCAGGATGAGAATGGAAATCGTGCAGTGGCAGCGGGAGGCCCCATTAGCGAAAGCGTGCCTCAGGTTAAGAATGGTTTTGGGATAAGAATGGACCTCTGGAACGAATTACGTTCGTAACCCAAGGTACCACTGTACTATGTAGTAGTCATACTTTGGACCATTAAAGTGTTGATACAGGAATTCAGCTCAGTATTTGTGTTGCTGAGTTTCTAAAGCATAATTGCTGGCCTAAGCCTCAAAGAGGCTTACTTACAAATAAAGATAGTTTAATCTCAAATAATATAATTTACCAACAACAAGGGTAGGACCTGCATTAACACCATGTTCTTTCCTTTCTCTGTAATGTGTGGGTATCGTTACCTATGTAGAGAAGTCAGGTAGACGGGATAACATTTACTATTACTATGACTACTATTGTGTTCCTGTTATTTATTATTATTATGTGTGTTTATATCCCACATTTTTCTACAAGCTCATGGTGGTCTACATAGTTCTTCCCCTCTAAATTTTATCCTCACAACATCTCCCTGAAGTAGGTTAGGCTGAGAGTGAGTGTTCAAGATTGCCATCTGAGCTTCCTTGTGACTGGGGATTTCAACCCTGGTCTCTGAGACTAAATACACTAGCTCTATATAGCAAGGGAGCATACAAAATAGAGTAAAAACAACTAAAAGCCGTTAAAACCAACACAAAAACTAATAGAATATGATTTTTTAGAAGTAGTATAGAATGGCCAACCTTTGCAGAATCATATTCATCCTGGCTGGGAAGGTGTTTGCTGCATTAGCCACAGGTTATGGCATTTGCATGACTTGTGAGCAAATAATGTGTGCAAAAACTACTCCCACGGCACTTAAAGTACAGATAAGAAGGAAGTTCCATTGAGCCTTAGGCAATTTGCTGGGCACACAGTTCTGCTTGCACAGAAAATAAGATTACTGTGTACACACACACAGAGACACACACACAAACACACTGTATATACAGTAATCTTAACTTGATAAAAATAAGTGGTCTTGCTGTTATGGGCAAGAAAGAATTTCCTAAAAATTAGAATAACTTTAGGGGAAAGTTAGAGGGTCGGGGTGTATGACGAGAGAGAGAGGCGACAGAGGAAAGCGCCATTCCGGTTCTTTTCCCTGAAAGACCTGCCAGTAGGTGTCGCGCCGCTCTCCGACAACCAACCCTTTCCTCTGGCTATGTGGTGACGTCACCTGCCTCGCTCTGCTCGCCGCGGCGACGTCGCCGCCGTCCTTACGCACTCCGAGAGGCGGTGGGCGTGACTGCCAGTGCCGTTGGCGTTGCGCGCGCAGGCTGCGGCGGGCGGGGCCTAAGGCAGCGAGGCCGGGCCGGGCCGAGCGGAGCTGAGGAGAGGAGTCGCATCCAAGATGGCGCCGTGCGGACGTGTCCCGGCCCGGAGACGCGGGCCGGGCCCTCTCCTCGCCGCCCCTTTCCTCTGGCTGCTCGTGGCTCTCGGGTCAGCCCGGGCACAGCAGCAAGGCGGGGCAGCGGCGGTCGGGGCCGCCCAGGGGTTCCCGGGGCAGCAGCCGGCGGCCGTAGGGGGATTGGGGGGCCAGCCGCTGCCTCAGTTGGGGCTGGGAGCACTCCCGGGGGGCGGCGGAGGCGGAGCTGGGGGTGGCCGTCTGCCCCGCGGGGGCTCCTCGGCGGGAGGCGGCTGGAAGCTGGCGGACGAGCCGGTGTGCCGCGAAGACGTGACCCGCGTCTGCCCCAAGCACAGCTGGGCCAACAACCTGGCCGTCCTCGAGTGCCTGCAGGACGTGCGGGAGGTGAGCGGGGCGGGGAGCCCCTCCTAGCTGGTGGGGAAACTGAGGTCGGGGGAGGGGGAGGGCTTCGGGGCAGTGGACCCCCATGGAGCAACTTTTTTGCGGCGGGCGGCTGCAGGGAGAGGCCAGCCCAGGTGCGGAGCAATGCACATAGCCTCTCCTGGCAATTTTAGGAAACCTGCATCTGACCCAGGTTTACCTCTGTCCTCCGTCACTCTCCGGTGTAACCAAGAAGTGGCGTCCAGGATGGAGGTCTGCGGCCAGGACCATGCGCGCATGCATAGCTCCTCCTGGCCTCGGTTGCCAAGAGTTAGGGAGCAAGTGCAGCCCCTTGGCCAGTAGCTCTCTTTCCCTTCTGGCGCAGGAGCAAATCCTTGTTTTCAAGGGAAAAGGCCGAAGGGCTACACGGGAAAGCGAGGACACTTCTGTGGGCAGAGCCCGTTTTCTGGCTCAGGCAGGCCTGCCGACAGCGGTGTTGCCAATTTCTGGCATTCATAGTTTAAAAGAAAACGGGGAAAGGAGCAGAGAGAGAAAAACGTTGCTGTTTCAGGGAATTGGCCCAGATGAATATACTTATCATGATAGTCCCCCCCCCCCCATTGTGATGTTCTTGAAGATAAAGCTTATGCTGGGTACTTTTTGAGTAGGGATTGTCTTTCGGTCACACCCTCGTGGCTGGTTGAGTTGTGTTAAAGTGAATCAATCCTGCTATTTCTATTCCAACAGAGGTAGACAGCTTGATCCTATAATTCAGGATTGGCAAAACTCCTTACCTGGCTGCCTCCTTACCTGGCTGCTTGCGACAAGAATCTCCTCTGTCCATGGAGGGAGGCTTTTGTAAATACAAGAGCCTTCTTTTTCTTTCACACACTGTGCCACAAATGACTAATATAGGTAGGTGTGTGTGCGGTCAGGCTAGTAACACTTGTGGCTTTTAATCATAAGTCAACTACAGGTTCACTTTAGCAGCTGTAGAGCAAATAATAGTTTGCAATTTGAGATGCGTATGGGAAAAGTAATTGATCTCTTGCCATAGGGAGTATGGCATTTTGTGTTGGGTCATTTGTGGGTCTGTTTTCAATATCAGCATGTAATATGCCTATTCTTGAAGCAACTTTAGGTTGACAATCTGTTTCCAGCTTCAGACTAGCTAGCTTGGCAGGAATGCATGAATTCAGAGTTACTGCTGATAGAAATTGTTGTAAGTTTAGCTGGAGTTACTAGATTGTTACACAAGTTATTGCTTGTAAACAGAAAAATTGGAACTGAGGAAGCTGCCTTATATTGAGTCAGATCATTGCTCTGTCTAGCTCAGTAGTGTCTACATTGACTGGCAGTGGGGTCTTGCAGGTTTTCATATAGAGGACATTTCCAGACCTACCTGGAGTTGCTGAGGACTGACCTTGCAAACTGTAGCACACAAAACAGATGCTTTACCATTGCCTTATGGCCTGTCCTGTGTTTCTATGGTTCAATATAGGATGGTTATCTGTGTTTCTATGGTTCAATATAGGATGTACAAGTCTCAGAAATAACTTAACTGCTCATTGTCATTCTTTGAGATACCTTCTCTGAATAGAAATTAACCAAGTTTATTTTAGGTCTCTGTCTGGCTATTTCTGTGTGTTTTCATAAGAAGTGGGGTAATTTTTAGGAAGCTCTAAGTTGGACATCCTGAGAACCCTAGATCCCAGTGCAACCTAAGTCAGTACAGGAGTGTTTCCCACAATCTTGTACAGTGGTACCTCAGGTTACAAATACTTCGGATTACAGACTCTGCTAACCCGGAAGTAGTATCTCTGGTTAAGAACTTTACCTCAGGATGAGAACAGAAATCATGTGGTGGTGGCGCATAAACAGCGAGAGGCCCCATTAGATAAGTGGTACCTAAAGTTAAGAACGGACCTCCAGAACAAATTAAGTTCTTAACCAGAGGTACCACTGTACTCAGATACACTGTCCCATCACATTAGAGCTACATTGGGCACTTCTGGCAATGCAACTGATTCTGGGAGAAGTCCAAGGAAGAGCATATCAGTTGAACCTTCCAACCTTGGTGAGAAAATGTGCATAGAAATTTGCTGCAAGCAGAAAAGGTTGCTGGTTGTGAGATTTTGGGGGGATATATTTTAAAAGTGAACCCTCCACCAATATTTTAATGAAAGTATGTAAAACACTTATTTTGTGATTAAACTGTTTATAAACTTTTCTAAATAAATGACTGAAACATAGTTTGTTCTTTAAAGTGAGATTGTTTACTTATTTAAATTAAAAGATAAAGAGCCCTAACAGTCATCTGATGCTGTGACATTAACATTGGATTTGAATTTTTGAATTCATTGTTTAGCATTGCATTTATAGATGGGTAAGTTCCTGCATTCAGAAAGTGTTTCACTTTCTGGCTGAGCCAAACTAAGTGAAGGCAATGTGAACGAATCACCATTCCCACTCATTCCCTCTTTCCTTGGTTTGTGATATGCAGTATTGCAGGGGTCAGGAGTTCTGTGTCACATTTATGTATCCCTCCAACATCGTTCCTGGCTTGAACTTAAGCAATTAGACTGCATTGCAGGGTTGGATTGAGACACAGGAAGCATGCACAACCACTGATCTAATGGCCCAGCATACTGTTTTGATGGTGAGGAGTGGAAACAGGGTCCCATATTTGTCCCTCTGTGTGCAGGTGCTGTGCCTGAACAAGTATGAATTATGTCTGGATGGTTTCCTATCTCTTGGTGTCATTGCTTGGAGTGCAGTTCACAAACTGAACTTTGTGAGTTGACATTCATTGTCAGTATATCTTCAGCATGAACAAGCATAATGCAGAATGTGGTGTGTATGCCTCTCTGGATTGTGGCCTATTTCTTACAATGTTTGTAGAGCTTTCAGGTATTTAAAGCACTTCACATTTATTAACTTGTAATCCTTACAACAACCTTGTAATATTACAGTATTAATGTTCTCTGTAAAGCAGATAGAGTGTGGTGGGGGTGTGAAGTAGGTGACTAAGGCTGAGAGACTGGCTTGTTTAAGGCCACCTAGTGAGGTTATTCCAGAGGAGAGAATTGAACTAGGGATATTTGATTACTGATAGCTCAGTCTCTTAGTCATTATGCCTAACTAATTGTAGCTGACACTTGTCGAGTATTTATTGTACAGGTGTGCCCTTTAGTTCTCTGTATGAATGTGCTTTAAGATGTAGCAGTATCAGAGAAGTAAGGTTTCATAAGCCACAGACATAACACTAGTTCTCCACAGTCAAAACTCCTAGAGGGTGCTGCAGCCTTCATTGGAGGGGTGTGCAGAGTCAAAGTGCTTGCTCGTGTATGTCACAATATGTTATGTACTGATAATGGGTACATAATTTAGCTAAATAGACAATTTTGTTGCTAAATTAATACTGTGATTTGTTGATTATATTATAGGGATGTTCACACACTCACCAGCAGCCACCTGCAATATAGAGATATACTCACCTTTCTTAAAGAATGGTTGCATGGGTTACTAAAATGTACTTGAAAAGTTTTGAATATTGTTAGACACATGGAGTTACTACATCCACATGATCACACTGGGGATTTCAGATTCCTACATCTGAGTAATTGCCTTTCTTTTAAATTTACAATTTTCTGATTTACCTGTATATTCTACTGAATCAGTAATGCTTACTCCAGATTGGTGTTTATAGTTTGTAAAACATTGCAGCTTCAGTTTAGTAACATATTTTTGCAGTTTATATTGTTCCCACTCTGTGCTACATTGTACAAAATTGTTTTATCATTTGTACAGCAATCCTATGCTGTATATACATGACTGTGTCTAAGGCCCATTGAACTAACTGGGACTCCCAACTGGGTTGTGCTGTAATCATTTTAATTTCATACCCTTAATTTAAGGGGTGGGGACTAGGAACCCTTTTTCTATGACATAAAAAACATTTAAAATGTTACATTCCTTTCTCACTTTCTTGTCTTGTATCATCAGTTAAAAATCCAATAGGTAGTGTAGCAGTGAGAAATTAATGTAAGCAGACTTGAGTTGGAGATGTAGTGGTATGGCAGAAACCTATTAGTTCATTCAGGACATTGAGATATAGCTCTGATTTCTGTTGGATGATACTGCCTCTTCTATGGTTTACAAGAGCTTTTAGAGCGAATAAAGATACTGCTTGTTTGACAAGAGGTGACACTTCTGCTTGGATTCCTTGGAGGGCTGTCCTTCCCTTTTGCCTATTCCATTTAGAGCCTGGAGGTATAGATGCATTTGCATCCACTGTTAGAAACTGAGATATGAAAGCTAGGAGCTAAATGGCACCTTAAACCTAGGTTTTTGGCGCAACAATGGAATGTCTAGGCACACTTTTTTAATAACAGTACAAAGCTGAAAATGAATGAACTGCAGCTAAAATCTTATATTCATTTTTCACATGGTCGAGTCCTCATCTGAAGACTGCAAAAAACAGCCATGCTTCCCCTGCCTGTCCCCCTAATATTCTTAAGAGGGTCTCTTCTCCAGTCTTTAGAGAGTGGCTGGAAGTGGGGAGGCAGAAAAAGGTCCTCCTTTCCTTCTACTCTGCAGTTTTAATCTGAAATCTTAGGAGCAGTACTGCACCCAGAGCTCAAAAATTGCTCATGCTAATGAAATTCCATTTTGCAAAACGTATCTAGAACAATGGGAGTTTCGAACGCTGTTCGCATCATCAAATTCTGTTGAATTGGAATGTCACCCAGAGGGTTCAGTTTTTTAGCCTAAGCGTTTCTCATGCTGCTATCTGATTTGTGTGTGTTAAGAGCTGTCAAGTTGCTTTAAATTCAGCAGATAACCTAATATGTGTAATATTTGTGATGGGTGTAGACTGGTTTTGACAACATCTGTTATCTTCATAGAGCCGCCATTCTGTGGTGTGCAGGATCATGCTTTGTCTGGAATTTGAAGTATTTGGATTGTCACATACTGACCTAGTTTATTTAGAAAATGTATAAGCCACTTAATCAAAGAGTGTTCTCTGGGTTTGGGTGTAATGTTCCTGGTCCAACAAAGTATAGCTTGCTGGAGTGGAAAAGAGCAACAAACTTAAATAAGTGCTTCCTTATCACAACCTCCAGTGGAGACTGTTTTGTTAAATCACAGTTTCTCCATTACATTGCAACAGGAAGACTGGTTTTAACAAACCAGAAAAACTCTGTTTTGCAGCTGGGAATGAGAGAGGAGGAGATGGGGGAAGGAATGCTCTTGCTCATTGCTTGTTCCAAGAACATGGACCAAAAAGTGTTAAGTGTGAGCTGGGTCAGTGTGCCTTTTGCTTGGATGCTGTCTTGTACCTTCTTGTGGAACAGAGTGCTTTTTTTGCCCACTTCTGCCAATAAGTAACAGAACCTTTCAGAAAGGTGCCCAGAAAATTTATTAGTCCATTAGAAACATTACCCATGCTATTGGCATGTACCTCTGGACTGCAAAGCATCTTGAACAGTGAGTCTGGCATGTTTTGTCTTAAAGGAGTTGTACATATTTATTTGCACTGAGAAACAATTGTCCAAAGAGAAAGATAAAACAACAAGCTCAAATCATTTTTTTATTTTTTATTGATTACACTTTATAGCCCACCTTTCCCCCCAAGAAGTTCGTGGTACACATAGTTTTCCCTCCCCAACTTATCCACACAATAAATTTGTGAGGTAGGTTAGACTGAGATACAGTGACTGGCCCAAGGTCACCCAAAGAAATTCATGGCCGAGTAGGGATTTGAACTCTGGTCTCCCACGTCATAGTTCAACACTCTAACCATTATAATACACTTGCCCTTAAAAGAAGGCAGGTCCTTCTTTTAGGTCCCACTGCATTCAGGTAAGTGTGGGGACTGCTGCCCCAGAGTAAGTCCTCAGTGAGACTTAACTTCTGAATAGACATATTATATATGTGTAAGTGTTGTTACTAGATGGACAATGAACTGATGAAAGGTGAATGTGAAAATAGAATGTTAGTAAAATTTGCAAGTGTCACATAACTTCAAGAAAAGAGGTGAATATTTTGCAGTGATTCTCAGTTACGGTAGTTTAGCTTAAAGTAATTTGCAGTAACAAAGTTGTTGATGACAACAATTTGTAGGTCACTATTTGATCTTAGTTTAATGAAACTGCTGAGCCTGAAACCCTTGACCTCATTTGTGTCCATGAAGTTATGGGTAGAGTGGATGACTTGTAAATACCACCTTTATCCCAGAAGGGGATGGAGTAACAAAACATCAGTGCTCAACAGGGTTCCTGTCCTTGGGTAGATTAGGAGCGGAGCATTGCATTCATGATAAATTAGCTTTGGTTTTGTCTTCTGTCCCCTGCCACTCTTCTCTGGGCTAAAATGTGCTATTATGCCTCTTGCATATTGCAATAACTTTTCTGGGTTTAAAAGTAAACCTACATATGTTGTTATTACAAATTGGAATGTGACTGCTTTAATGAACTAACCAATTAAGTGTTGATCAAGACTTTTAAAGCATTAACATTGTAAAAATAACAAAGAAAATCATCAATGAGTGGATACTTATGCTAATTACAAAAAACAAAGACTGTTGTTACTGCCTTCCTACATAACACTAAGCTACAGTTTGTTTAAGAGTTGTCTCATAGATGAGCAAACAAGTCATAACTTGCTTTTCCAGAGCTTGGTTTATTTTCCTGCCACTGTTGCTTTTGTAGCTTGGTGAGTGTTTGGGGTTGGATGGCTAAACCAACCACGCAAAGTAGTTGACAGTTTTAAAAAATGGCTTATGATACAAAAAGAAATATGATACAAATGATACAAAAATGATATGATACAAATATGATACAATATGATACAAAAAGAAAAATAATGAGGAAGAAAGAAGAAAATAAGCAAATTCAAGCACCAGAGCTTTCATAATGGTACATAATGAAGTTTCATGCAGAGAGGTGGTATGTAGGAGACAGTTCAGGGGTGTGGGAGGTAGAGCCAAATGGCTGCTGATCCCAGCCT
Organism: Podarcis cretensis; assembly: GCF_951804945.1. Classification (NCBI taxonomy): domain Eukaryota; kingdom Metazoa; phylum Chordata; class Lepidosauria; order Squamata; family Lacertidae; genus Podarcis; species Podarcis cretensis. Next base: position 38,591,552 of record NC_137177.1, read on the forward strand.
GGCTGTTGTGCCAAGATGGCATGTCTAAAAAAAGCTACATGGAAAACTTTATGTATGTATATGTTTAATAGGGGATTCCAGCAAGTGTTTGCACGTGTGCCTGGTGTTCTTGAATTGATATCGTGTTTAACTGTTCTTGAATTGATATCATGTTTAACTGTTGTGTCATTGTAAAATGTTTTGAATGCCTTTATTCTTTTGCCTGTGCCTTTTGCAATAAGACAGGCATGATAACTTCCTGTCAGTATGAAAATTTAAGTGAGCAGATGGTGCCTGGAGATTTGCAGCAGTGTCACTAGAAGAGTTTCAGTCATTAAGCAGTTAGTATAGCTGTTTAACTCATTAGTTAAGGCTCATTAATGGGTAGTTGCCAATAAAAATGTAGTAAGCAGGTAGTTTACCTATTTCCAGCAGAGTCTGGACAAGATTCTCATGTTCACACTTGTATAGCTTGAGTAAGAAGCATGAACTGAAGCAAATAGGGATTGATGTACTCTGAGGATGTGTCTTAAGCCTTTGGAGGAAGGGAAGCTGATTAGAGTGGTCTTCTTCCCTAGGCCCCTGCACTGCAGTTTGATTAGTTAAGGTAGATAATCCCCACTCCTTCATCTCTCTAACCACAGGGTAATAGATTGCTGTGGTGATGAGTCATGCTTGTGTTTTAACTGCTCTTACTTGAATGCTCTGGCAGTTCTATTTCTTTTCACTTATCTAGTTTCAACTGTGTTAAAACTGTGTTTGCTTTCATGCTCTGAACGAATCTTCTAGAAAACTCATTGTACTTGTTTTTCCCCTCAGTATGTTGCAGGTTCCATGGAATCTGAGCTGAACAGATACTTCAGGGAAACGCAGTAAAAGTAACGGATTTGGATTCCACCTTTGTGCAGGAATTGTACAGAGAAATAGTGTTCTTCCTTAACCAAACTTTTATTAGGTGCATATGGTTTTTAGAACAGTTGTGCCTGTTAGAAATTACTCATATGCAGGCTGAGAACAAGTGGGATAAGAAAGGTTGTTTCTCAACATTCTGTGTCCTTGGTCTTCATGGCCTTCAGTGTGTTGGTGGTGAAGCTGAGTGAAGCTGATTCACTTTCTTGGGATAGGTGGTTGTGGTTGGAAGTGATCTCTATGTTCTTCCCAATCGTAACTCTGGCAAAGTAGGATTTGTTATGGCAGGGGTCCCCAGAATGTCTTTATTCATTTCTTTAGAAATTTTTATAGATTTCCTTAGAAGAATTTATATGGCTTAATAAGAAAACTCTTAAGCTGCCAACATTGCCACTATTTTTGTATGTGCAAATGCTATGGGGTATCTGTTTAAAAAATGGTAGCTGTCACCTGCCTGACATTGTGGCTTGGAGTTGGTGAGTAGGATATTTGCGGTTTTAGCAACAGCACAAGAGAACTACAGTGACAATGTTGAAGGTATAAGCAGTGTTCAAAATTAGCTAGGTGCTAGTTGCATTTTAAGACAGGCTGCTGGCCTTTTGTGAGGCAATGAAGATGTCCGGGTGCCAGGTTTGGTGCCTAACATCTCCATCTGGCTGGCTGGCATGAGCAATCAGTTGGTCTGCAGAGCAGCAAGCCTGCTGCACAAATCAGCTGATCTGTGGGGTAGCAGTGCCCCATAGATCACCTGGCTCACACAGCATAAAAGAGGCATACCTTTTGGTACTGTGAGCCAGGTGAATCTCCTCAGCTGGGCAGCTGCTCCAGCTCCTTAGCCTCCAGTGGCTCCACTTCATCTAGGAGGCTTGTATTCTCCTTGACTCCCTCTACTGCTGAATTGTCTGCTGGCACTAGGCTGCTTCCTGTTGTGCTGTTCTTGCTCAACAGAGGCTGCTTGGGCCTGGCATTGTTTGGGCAAGCCCTGCAGCAGACAGTTGCTCCTGGTGGTGGCAGGGGATGGCAGCAAAGGCAGCCAAGAAACCTTTTAGGGCTGTCGCCTGGAGCTCCACTGGCACTGTGGATGTGGAGCTGCTTATTCTGCTTCTCCAGCTGCTTCTCCAGCTCCTGCACTTGGGCATCCGGTTCACATTGGAGTTAATGTCCTTCATGGTGCCCCATGACTCTACCCAACCCCGTGACCCTCTCTGCTGCTTCCTTCTCGTTCCCCTATTCTTCCTCCCTCCCTTTCTCACCATTGCCTTCTGTACTTTTCTACTCCAACAGTTGCAGAGTTAAGGCTAGGGGGGAACTTGGTTTCAAATTGTTTGTTTTGCCTATTAGATCTGTTTTGTGACGTTGCAGGTGGAGCAGAGGCCTAGACCTTCCTTGAGGGATTTCTTGTAGATCTCTGTTTTCTCTTTGACCCAAAGCTTTATTCTCTTTCTTAGGTTAGATCTGGTACGAAAACATTTACAGCGGTACCTCGGGTTAAGAACTTAATTTGTTCTGGAGGTCCGTTCTCAACCTGAAACTGTTCTTAACCTGAAGTACCACTTTAGCTAATGGGGCTTCCTGCTGCCGCCACACTGCCGCCGCACGATTTCTGTTCTCATCCTGAAGCAAAGTTCTTAACCCGAGGTGCTATTTCTGGGTTCTGTAACCTGAAGTGTCAGTAACCCAAGGTGCCACTGTATTTGAACCAGAACAAAGAAGCAAGCAATTTTGGGCACATGGTGATCTTAAGTGGGTAGGCTTTTGCTGGCAGATGCTTAGCCTGTCTTGTGTCAAGTAAATATATATCTCCTATCTCAGATCTGGTGTTGAGCATACTTTGCAAGTTTCCATTTTAGTTTAAAGAAAAATCTCCCTGCTATTTGATGTCCCTAAAGTCTATGGATCAACTTTTGTGAAACCCAAAGTTTCTGATCTTTTCAGAATTAAATACATATTGTTTTATAGAAAACATTTTAATGGAAACAAGCAATGCTGAAAAGTGTCCATATGATATGGAAATAACTCATTTTGTATTGATTATGTAAAGAGGGAGGAAAGGGCTATCTGAGATGAATGGGGAGGAGATTCTCACCTAATTTACATGTAGGATAACTGCTGGGTGTTCTGATCTGGGTTTCCTGATTCTGCCCTGTGCTGTGTTAATGTCCTTTGTGGAGAAATCCTCATATGTGTGAGAGCAAAGGTCCTGCTGCTTTTGTTCTGTGAGTCAGTTCATAGTTTTATGTTAGCACTGAGGCAGGAGGCAGAAAATTGTACCAGCTATTTCTGGAAGGTAGGATGAGGGGAGCAAGGAGTCCAGCTTAAAGATGGCATGAAATGTTGTATTTGTGTACTGTATGTGTGTTAAGCTTTAGTTCCACCAAAGAGAGGAAGAGAGATTCTCTCATAAAGTTAAGAGATATAATATATTTATTTGGGTATGTGTGTGACTCTGCAGGGTGGCATTGCATATTGGCGCCCTTACGCCTTAGGGAGAATAAATGGAACCAGGATGTAAACTGTTCTACCCTTTTGCATTAGCTTCTCATCATCAGAGCTATAATTTATTGTTCACTGATCTGTGTCTTCAATTAACCAATATTGACACAGCTGAACCTTCCATTAAGGAATGAATATTCACCGAGAAGCTTGAATGTGGCAACTACTGGGCTAGTTTGGATTATCTCCATATCTCTAAGCCTGCACTGGCCCTGTTTAGCAGCTGTGTAACCAAACCAATGATCTGAACCATACTGTGATGCTCAATCAAATGACAGATTTCTAATAGTACAGGTATAAGCCCATGCATTTACAGACAAATGTGTGTTTTGGGGGCTCATCTGCTGTAAACATTGGTTGGAAGAAAAATATCAAAATATAGGCCTTATTATAGGGAAGGCGTCTGAGAGTGAGCAGTCATATTGGATGGTGCTGCTCATGTTCTTGTGGAAGGACACAATCTTCTTCTGAAGCTTAGGTGGGCATCCTATCTTGTTGAGCAGTGTGAAGAGTCCTTTTTGGCTGACGAGGTCAAAGACCTTTGTCAGGTATATGAAGACTATATGCAAGGGCATCTCTATTTTCAGCATTTTTCCTGCAGCTGGTGCAGTAAGAAAATCATGTCAAAGCCCCATTGTGACTTTGGATAGTCCCTAGTATGATGATGTGTGGAATAATGCTGTTTGCCCATATACATGAAGAACGAATTCAGAGTGTAGGTGCAAATGGCAGCTAGAATTAGGGTGTGGAATGCAGGACCTGGAAAATGGGTACAAACTATAGGTGGGATTTATTTATTTTTTTGGTGATTCCTTGTGTGCCTGTGCACAGTCAAAAACCTTTGAGTGTTGGATTGCAATTCTTGAACTGTTTGATCTATTAATATGTCTAACCCAATATGCTGTCGTGTGTTGTGCTGTTGCCTCCAGATGCAAAATGGACATTGTGGCCTTTTCACTATTATTTTGCTCTTAAAGACTTTCTAAAGACATCTTTTTTAAAAAAGGCAAATGAGAATAAATTAAATGCCAGCATCTGTATTGTATTTGTAGAAGCACTTTGGTGTCCATCTAAGTAAGTTTCCAAATGAGAGTACCTTTGGGAAATGTGAAGGTTAAGTCTCATAGGAAGCTCCTTGATCTCAGTCTTGTCCATACTGACTGGCAGCAGCAATATTTCAGACCAGGAGTTTTCCCAGACCTACCATATAATAATGGGGAAAAAATGTTTTCACCTTTGATGCACAGTGGAGAGCATACTTGACTGTAGACAGATTGCTCTCATGTATAAACATGCAGCCACCAACAGTAAACCTCAAACAGTGATCCTCAAACTTTGATTATATAAATGACAACCGGGGGGGAGGGGGGAGTGCATCATGGATTACTTCAAACTGATGCAAAAGTAATACATGTTGCAAACTGAACAAGTGCATAGATGCTTTCAACATTACTGCCATAACTTTCAACATTACTGCCATTGTGGTCAGAACAACAAACCTGTCAAATGTTAATGTTACCGTTGCCTTTGGCTTACTAATGACATTGATATTCTGACCACAATAATTTCACATGCTCTTGAAGAAGGAATGCAAAATGCAGTCAATTAGGAAACCTGCAAAGGTTGAGCAGGCAGAACAGTGCAATACTGAGTTGGTCTATGTACAGGGATTTTATAACTCACAGCTAATCTTAATGATATATGTGGTTGTTTGGATTTGAGAGTTTTTGTTTGAGGAATATAAGTGATATGATCATGTATCCTCACAATTCCAGCTAATGAATGAGTTGAGAATCCAAGTATCTTCCAAAGTGAAAGTATTGACTACTAATGTCTCTCCTTTTTTGCTGAAGGACCTTTTGTTGAGTGTGTGGTGCAGGTTGTCATGACTATTTGGGCACTATTGAGTGATTGATGGATCCACTGACTTCTGTACAAAGTGTGCTGTGCAGAGGTGTTGAACAGGACAAGATCGGTCATTTCTGAGTTAGTTAGATATATTGACAGTTTCTCCAGTAAGATGGCAGCTGACAGGCGTGATATGCAAGCACTTGTTAAGACATAGCTGCTACTTACTTGACAAATTTGTGGTTACTGTGCTCAGCAGAACTCAGCAAGAGGCTTCCCCCTTGTGTTGGCTTAAATTTATTAAACATTTATACACAGTTAAATAATATTTGTATTTTGAAAAGCAGTTCACAAACTAGGATAACAGTGAAACTCATAACATGCAATCTATTAGCAAGATGAAGGCAGCACAGGAGCAAAGTCATATAATGATCAAAGGCCAGTAGAAGCAAAAGTGCTAGTTAGCAGGGAAGATATTGTGTGGTGTTTTCTTGGCAGAGGATCCACAAAATTGGGTCTGCAACAGGGGAGGTCCTACTTCTAGTGGATGTTAGCCTCGTGCAGTGGAATTCATTAGAATATCTTATGTATTGGTGGATTTGTATGGGAGAAGATGTTCTCTGACAAAATCAGATTAAATCCAATTGACAGCTAGTGCTAATGTTTCAAAACAGGTTATATATGTGCACCTGGATCTACATGTGAATATCTGTCTGTACCTGCTAACATGCAGGCTGCCACTAGCTAATGTTTCTAAATCATTTTGAAAAAGCAGCTCTGGTACTGGCCAGCTCTTCTATCTTTTTAGCAGAATTACGGTAGATGCTAATGGCTTTGGGTTTTCTCTCTTTCCCTGTAGCACTGTGGCTGGTTTAGCTTGATTGGGCCATCTAGAATAGTTTGCTTTGTATGTCTCTTTCTGCACAATTCATGCTCTCCAATTATGCTGTGGGTTGCCAATAGAGTTTAATAGACTTCAGCTGCCTGTTGGTTCCTGCATGATTATTCTTTGTAGTTCAGCGTGCTGGGGTTGTCTTGGATCTGCACTATGATGTTGATCAGGACTGCTGCTCATTGGCCAAAGACTCTGGGTTGATTGAAGGAAGGAGTCCAGATAGTATACTTGCATGCTTTCAGTTCCACTGACTGACAACTGCTGTGTGCTGAACCCATGGGGTTCATATTTAAAACACAGTAAGAGTAAATGTATGTAACTAATGTCAAGCCAAGAAGTATATCTTACTGGTTAGGGGGTAGTATTAGGGGGCAAGAGGGAGGGAGCTGCTTGGCATCCATGTTGTTGTATCTCCTGATATTCTAACCAGAATAGAATATAGAATTGTAGATTTGGAAGGGCTCATGGGGCTCATGTAATCCAGCTGCTTGCAATGCAGGGATCTTTTGCCCAACATGGTGCTTTAACCCTGTCTCATGCTCTACCAACTGAACTATCATAGCATAGTCCTTTGGGATTCCTGCTGAGTGAGCTCTTTTTAAAAGTTCTGTTCACTTTTTTAAAAATGAAGCAAATGGCTTATCTCAAAGCAGATACAGATGTTGCAGTTCTTAGTAGGAGGGAGCCATTCCAGGTGGACTTGTACAATGAAAATGCTGACCGAGGAAAAAAAATTCCTCCCTCTAGCTCAAATGTATGAAAAATCTCGTTTCATAGCAAGACTTTGCAAAGGAAAGCCAGAGCAAGACATTACTAAAAGCTAAAGCATAATTAGTTATGCTCAGTGTAACAGCCGTGAAAACTGTGCTGGGGACACTTTTCAACTTCAGTCTTCTTGCTTGCATGAGTCTACTCTGTTCCTCCTACTAAAGGAGTGTCAGTGCTAATGCTGGGGCTGATGGGAGTTGTAGTCCAAATATCTGAGGGTACCAAGCAGACAAAGACCGGTCTATGCTTAAATGAAATGATCTGGTAGGGCTTTGAGACCAGTAAAAGGTGAACAGGAACTTCAGTTGGAATTTCCAGTATTTGCGGATATTTGAAGAGTAGCTAGTTCTAAGGTCTCTAAAACAGTAGTTATTGCTGTAAATAGATGGTAGGGAGCAATCAGTGGGATATAAGTATATGTTATAGTCTGTCTTTCCTTGTGCAGTCTAAGGCAGTTAACACAATAATAAAATGCCACAAACAAAAAACACCATTAACAATGAACCACTTAGAATAGCTCAATTGGGAGTGTGGCGCTAATTATGCTGCGGTTGCAGGTTTGATCCCTGAAAGGGCAGCTGCATATTCCTGCATTGCAGGGGGTTGGGCTAGATGAACTTCGGGGTCTCCTCCAACTCTATGATTCTAAAAAATGGCAGCAATAATAATGGAATAGATTTGTACGAGTATAATAAGGCTAAGCTGTACGACCCATCCTTGGGAAAAGGTATTGACACAGCAGCAGAAGGCTGATGAGAGCTCCCTAGGCAGGGAGTTCTGAGTCTAGGCACAACAACAAAGAAATGTGGACTTGGAGCAGACAAGAGGGTCCCTCTGTTGATGATCTTAATGAGCCAGGCAGGCTCACATATGGAGAGGAGGTCCTTCAGATATCTTGCTCATAAATCAGAAGACTTTAAAGGTCACACATAACCAGCATTTTCAGTTAGCCTCGAAACAAATAAGAGAGCTGGTGCAGCAGTTTCAACAGTGAGGTTAATCAGCTACTTGGCTGCCATGTTTTGAACAAGCTACAGCTGCTGGACACTTTCAAAAGCAGTCCCACATACAATGTATTTTCTTTGCATGCAGACCACCAATACAACGGTCCATTAATTTCAATGTGTTTACCCTGAATATTATTTTGTAAGGTTTAAAAACCAAATTCTAGTTATTTTTTAAATAGCCCATTCAAGTCTGAAATCGGCCTTAATAGTAGTTAATGGGTGTTGAGAAGGTACTGAGATGAGAGTAAGCGTCAAAGTTTTAAAAGTATGGGCAATCTACTTCCACCATCTGCTTTTACAAGGGATGATTATTGTTGTGCCATCTAAGGGACAACCATGCCTCTACCCACTACTTCATTAGTGTTCCAGTAGTGTAAGGTGCTCACAAACAAATTAGTTGGGTTGTTCTTGGCATTTAATGAAATGTGAACCCTTTTAGACATAGGCAAGGCAAGTGTTGCTTCATCATTGTGAGATTTTCTAGAATCCTGTGGCTTCTGGCCACATGAAGTCTCAGCTGAGGGTCCTTCTGGGACTTCCACCAGAAGGTTGCCAAGCTGTTATTGCATTACCTTGTGCTCTGCTTCCTTTGTGGCCTTGGCTGAATTTTGGGGGGCAATTTGGACAATGACTTTTTGTTGGAAGTGCCTTGTCAGTCACTTGGACGTGGGTAGCTTGCGTCAAAGTCTCTTTTCTAATTAAACTTTGCTTTTTTAAAATATTTGATTTAGGCTGGCTTTTAAACTAATTAATTTTAAAAATAAAGTCTGGTGGCATCTTAAAGGCTAATGGAATAATAAAAGCTTTCATGAACAATCTACCAACTGAGGATAACATTTCACACATGTGCTGGAGCGGGCCATGGCCCGCAAAAGCTTCTGCCACATAGATTCTGTTGGTCTTTGCAATGCCACAATAGACAAACACATCTGCCTTTTGATAATCTGTCACTATGATTAATTTAACGTAGGCTTAATGAATGCAACAGCTCAATGACTGCATCTTTTGGGTGATCTTGAAGGAAGCGGACCACGAGAACTTAGTAGCAAGCAAGCAAGCAAGCAAGCTGCTACTTGTTGCTGGAAGGGATAAGTATTCTTCCTTTTCAACAAATTTACCAAAACGTTACCTATTCGTAATAGGGCATAAAGGTTGACAGCCTGTCCCCAGAAGTGCCCTAACCCATAAAAGTATGCCAAAATACAGTCATACCTCCGTTTACATAACACCCTGGTTACGTAAACTTCGGGATGCATGCGCGGCAAACCCGGAAGTATTTTACCGGGTTTTGCCGCATGCGCAGAAGCAACCCTCAGGTTGCGGAACATCAGGATTCGACTGGACCTCCGGAATGGATCCTGTCCGCAACCGGAGGTACCACTGCATCTTGTGTAAATTAATATGCCTGTTTATTCTAGTTGGGGGTTTGTTTGGACAGGGACGCGGGTAGCGCTGTGGGTTAAACCACAGAGCCTAGGACTTGCCGATCAGAAGGTCGGTGGTTCGAATCCCCACGATGGGTTGAGCTCCCGTTGCTCGGTCCCTGCTCCTGCCAACCTAGCAGTTAGAAAGCACATCCAGCTGCAAGTATATAAATAAGAACCGCTCCGGCAGGAAGGTAAACAGCGTTTCCATGCGCTGCTCTGGTTCGCCAGAAGTGGCTTAGTCATGCTGGCCACATGACCCTGAAGCTGTACGCTGGCTCCCTTGGCCAATAAAGTGAGATGAGCGCCACAACCCCAGAGTCGGTCACGACTGGGCCTAATGGTCAGGGGTCTCTTTACCTTTACCTAATGCATGAGACATTCTAAATTTCAAATAAAATAATTCAGCCATCTGTATTAAGGAAGATGAACTATGATTCCAGTTGAACGCTGCCAACTTCTGTTATTTTTATTTATCAGAAGGAAAGAAGACAGTTTCTAATTTTGAATGTGTAGGTCATAGAATCATAGGGTTGGAAGGGACCACAAGGGTTTTCTAATCCAACCACCTGCAATGCAGGAATCTTTTGCCCAATGTGGAGCTTGAACCCATTATCCTGAGATATCCATGCTCTACCAGCTGAGCTATCCTGGGTTATGTGAAACATTTTTATCCTGCTGTTCAGCCAAAAAGGTTTCTAGAGCTGCTTATAGATCTGTAAAAAAGACACATTTACAGTCTAAAAGGTCTGGTGCTAGAAAAAAAAAATTACGTGGAGGAATGTTAGGAAGACTGAAGCTCAAGTTCAGGGGTGACGAACCTTTTTCATCCAGAGAGACACATTCCCTAGGGGATATATGCCAGTGGTGGGTAGAATCAGAGGCAAAAGTGGGCATATCAATGGGTTTTTGTATCATAGGGAACAGCACAAAAGCCACCCACTCTTGCATTTCTCAGCAAAACTCATTGGTGAGCCATAATGCTTTAGAACAGGGAAGTCCCAACAGGTTGATCACGATCTACTTGTAGATCCCCAGGAGGTTTTGGTCAATCGTGAATCCGGTCCTGGCCCCTCGCCCTGCCCTCCATTGTTGCACAGAATGGAAGACCTGAACCCCCCAAAAAGGGATTTGACCACTGCCAGTTTTTAATTCTGTGAGTAGATAGCAGTCTCTGGGGACTTGGCCACCACTGTTTTAGAGAAACAATGTGAGTTCATGATTCCTTCTTGAGACTATTGCTATGTGACTTCAGCAAAGTTACTAGGATCAGTAAGCATGCATTGCTTAGGGGCTTGAAGATTCATCCAAGTTGCATCTCAGTCAGTGTAAAATCAGTAGAGGACATTTGGCTTCATTCTTCCTTGCCCTTGCTTTTCTTGAGGGAAATCCCAACATTTTTTAACAAAATTCGGGAGGGGGCACTAAAATTTGTTTATGGCCTCTGCTTTGTCTTCTTGTCCCCCTTTTCCTTGAGTGTTACAGTTCAAATAACCTAAATCCCCAGCTGTGCATACCATGATGGTGATGGACATTTTAGGAAGCAAATTTGACGGCATCTTTTATTGGGATCCAGGAAAAATCCATTGTGGCTTGCTCTCATTATGAATATAGGGCAATCTTTATTGCAGTTCAAGGCTACAGGAGCAGGTCCCACTCACTAGATCAGCATTGCTCAAACTTTGCATACCTGGAGCATAAATCTTTTATTAGAATTAAAACTGGAAGCACATTTACATTCCCAAAAAGTATAAGAACTAACTAAATCAGTTAGAATAAAGGCAGTTCGTAATCTTAAAGTATGCTGATGTTTAATGCTTTGCCAGAAGAAGTTTTTATTTGACCAAGAAAATGATATTGTCACAGGAAGTCAAAGTTGAAGAAAAGATTTTGGAAGATAAAAGGGGAAAAATATTTACTTTCATTATTATCATTTTGGGTGTGGGTGTCTGCACATACGTGTGTTTTTGTATGGAATGTTTGGGAAGAAATAAGACGGTAAATAACAAATAACAAACTAAATATTGATGTATGTGGTTTTTATATCTTGATTGTATTTGGTGGTAGTGTGGTTGTATTGTTTTTTTGTGGCATAGAATCATTCAATAAAAATTATTTTAAAAAAGAAAAAAAGAAAATGACATTGTCTTCAACGCAATCCAAATTTCAATGCCAGTAATGTTTGCCAGCTTAATTGTCATGTTCAATCAGAAACAGAAATTAAGCGGGCATTTTAGCAGCTTCATTTACATGTCCCTTGTGAAGAAAACATGAGCTGGTGTTTAGACTAACTCACCTTAACTTGGCAGGGCTGGAAACATTCTGGGTCCTTGGTTGCTCATGCCCTTCCACTGCTGATGCGGATGACTATAAATTTTAAATTTGCTCCTAGACCACTGAACAAGATCTTAGGGCTATATATAGGTATCTGTTCCATTGTTAAAATTTATTGCTGGTTTGGGGTATATGGCCAGTCGAGATGTATGAACAAAATTATGCTGATATTTTAAAAAAGAAAAAGCTTAGCTTGGCCGTGTATCCTAGTAGACTAGTAGACAGTGTTAGATACTGAGATAGGAATGCTAGGAGTCATGTGGCTACTGGGACCTAGGTTGTGGGCGCCAAAACAAAATGTCTAGGTGCCATTTTTTGATGTTGTTGCCCTGCTACCAATCCAGGCAGCCCTGCAAAAAAACCCAAAAAATGCAGGGAGAATCGGGGTTGCAGGGTAGCATGGCAGCAAAAGATGCATTTTTTGCTATCGCTCTACTCCGCTAAACACCTGATTCACCTGGCTGCGTGACAGCAAAATAAAGACACATCCTTTGCTGTTGCACTGATGGGCAAATCTGGTGTTTGGTGGGGGTACGCTGTGCAGAAAAAGACGTGCATCTTTTGCTGCCGCTGTGCCCAGCAGATCAGCTGACTGCACCTAGGCAGGTGGAGATGTTAGGCGCCAAAGGTGGCTCCTGGACATCTTCATTCAGTTGCAAAAGGCTGGGTAATTTCGAACACTGCTAGCAGATGAGAAGGCACATGGCTAAAATGCTTTGTTGCTGCCTTGCTTGGAAGAAGCAAAAAACAATTCAGTAGGACCACTGTGGATTAGAGCAGCCCTCTTTTTGTACACTCTTTGTGCTAAATAGGCTTATGGCAAACTGTTTTCAGAGAAGTGGACTCCTTTGTCATTTAAAAATACCACATCCTGTTTGCTGGGATATGGATCTCATTGAAAGACTATATAAAGCTTGTCTCTTTCCACCCACTGTGTAGACTGTAGAAAATGAAATGGTCTTCTCCTTTTTTCTTCCCCCACAGAGCCTTAGCCAGTGTAATAAAATAGTGTATTACTTTTAGCTATAGTGATATTGCTCAATAGTGATACTGATATTTATACTTAAGCTTTTACTGTTTGTAAGTTGTTATGGATGACCTCTGCCTGCAAATGTGTCATATATATCTTCATTTGTTTTTTGTTGATACAGAAAGGGATTGGAGCCTGTTTCCTGGTGAGGGTACTAGGAGGATAAGCAATGAGACAAAAATATTGTGCATTGAGGCACCAAACATAAAACATCACTACTTGTGTGATTGTTTGCTTATTTTATTTAAAAATCATGTTATTACTGTTATTTTGGGCTCACTTTTCAGACCCACAATTACTGTCGGCCAAAGATAACATTTTTTAAAAAAATCAGGCCTTGCCATCTGGCTTAGAAACTAAAAAGATAAAAGACACACAAAGAAGGTAGTGGAGAGAAAAGGTAGAGAAAGGAGAACAAATTAATTACAAAGCAGGCACTTTTATCCAGCTTGGGTGGGGCAGGTCTTCCCTGGCTTGAAAGCAGCCGGTGGCTCCTGACCCTTTGGCTGTTGGATGGGGCCATGAGAGTGTCCTTTGCCCTTTGCTAACTTCTCCAGTCCCAGGGCAAGAAGCTGTTGGAGCTGCTCTTTCTCTGGCTGACATTTAGGGCCAGGTTCCTCTTCCCCTTGTCAAGATCCTTTCTGGGAACTGGGGGTACAGTCTCTGAGTGGCCCTCGGTCCTGTGGCTGGTAGCAGAGGCATGAGTGTGCTTCCATTCACCTCTGCAGCTACAGTGCATAAATATCCTGGAGGGCTAGAGAAGAATTCTTACAATCCAGGATGTGACCTGAGTCTCTTGGTGAAAATTACACAAGGGTCAGGGTGTTCCAAGATATTGCTGCTGGGTCTCGCCCACTGAGGCAAATACTGATATCACATGGCTGCTTTGCAAGAAGTAACAAGCAGCTGTGAAGGCACAGTGGTTGAACTCAACCTGAAGGACCTTTGCCAAGGAAGCTCAGAGAACAAGCAACCCAGTTCAGGTTGAGGGGAAATGCAGAGAGAGGCTCACTGAAGCCTGTGCTGCTCCCATTGTGAAGCTGACGCCTGTGCATCTACAGTTTTGCAGAATCAAGGCTGTTGTGGAATAGCAGTCAGCTTTCTGACTAGGAGCCAGAATGAGTTCCACCGGAGCTAGCAGCAAGGTGACTTGGGGCACGGGGAGCTATGAGGCTGGAGGAACTGAGTAGTTTTTCTGGCCTTTTGATTAGGGATGGGTACAACTATCAACATTTCATAAATATATGGAGTCATTTGTGCACATGATGCTTCATAGTGTTATAAACAAAGAAGTCCCTACCCACCAAAAGCTAGTGAATGTGAACAGATGAGCATAGTTAATCTAAACATATTACAGTGGTACCTCTGGTTGTGAATGGGATCCATTCCGGAGCCCCGTTCGCAACCTGAAAGGAACGCAACCCACGTCTGTGCATCTGCATATGCGCGGGTCGCTATTTGCAGCTTCTGTGCATACGCGTGACGTCATTTTGTGCGTCTGTGCATGTGCGAGTGGCGAAACCCGGAAGTAATCCTTTTCTGGTACTTCCGGGTTGCCGCAGGATGCAACCTGAAAAAACATCATGAAGCAAATGTCACAAGAGGTATCACTGTACAAAAAAGATTGGTTTTGCAGAAGGATTTGAAGGGGTAATGGTGTAAATATGGCACTTTGTGATGTGCAAGCAGGGTGTTAAGTGGAAAAGTAGCAGCCAGAGGAGTTCTGATGGAAGTTCTGGTTGAGCAGAGACTTTTATGGCTGTGAGTGGTAGTTTTCAGGCAGGCCTGGGTGGAGGGCAATTAATACAGCCTCTTTTTATTCCGTTCCACTCTGTCTGGGCGGAGACTTGATAACTTCTGGACTTTTGCTCCAAAGGGAGCAAAATAAAATTCATGAGGGTTTTGTTAGCACTTTTCTTCAAAATTGTAATTCCTAATTGTGAACTGTGACCCATGGACAGGATAAAAAAATTCTGGATGGCCTATGATCTGAAGAGGTCATGAGAAATATTTCATGAATTAAATTCTACTTGCTTTAGTTTGATGGAACCTCTAGGGTGCCTTATAAATCTCTGGCTTGTCTACACTTCATTGCTTTATGAAATAACACTATTGCAAAAGCAATACAAGACCACTGTTCCAAAAAAGCAAAACATCCTATGACTGCTGCCTTTCAGTTGAGGCCATTTCCCTGGGCAGCAGAGATTGATTAGATTAGATAAATTTGCCTTTAATCTGTGAGTTGACAATCTCTTGTGGTCTGATTTCATCATTTATTTAATAATGCACATTATTCTGAAACAATAGTTTGTGCCTGTTCGTGTGGAAGGAATACAGTGCAACATGACCTGCTCAGAATTAATGTCCCTTTCTTTCTTTTTCCAGCCGGACAATGAAATCTCATCAGACTGCAACCACGTAAGTGTGCTTTTTTTCTGTAGGGCTGGCACTTGCTTCTTTATTGATTCAGTGATTTATATTCTGACTTTTTCAAGGTGGCTTAGAATAAATATAACATTTAAAACCAATATCTTTAAAAAAACCTTAAAAGAGCAGCACCTCACAACTTATAATTAGACAATTATAGAAGCCATATGCCAAAGAGAAAAATACAGTTTAAAATCCTAATAAAACCAGATATTTAAAGCCCTTTTAAAGAAAACAGGGAGGGAGCTGTAAGTGGCATTTATTATTACTTTGAAACATTTGCTTCTGGCAAATTGGCTTCTTTCAGGGATCCTAGGCCAACTCCTTTTAAGTAGTAAAGGCTCCTGTTTGTTTATTTCTCTGTGATCTATATAGACAATTTAGATTTTTTTGTGACCATCTTGATAGGAACATAAGTACTAAATCCAGTCAAGTAGGATAGTATGATGTTTGGGCTTATTTATGTGCAGAAGAATGCCTTAATTAAAATGATACTATTCAGTGGCACCCCAGCTTGTTAAACTGGTGCTGATATTACAATCTTTTTGGTGCAAAGTTAAGATTTCCTTTTTTGCCCAGGCATTTTAAAGTGACTTCATCTGTCTTAGGTCTCATTTTTGCATTTTAGCTGCTGCCCTTTTAGTTTTTACTTTAGAGTGGATTATATTTCCCTGTTGTTATATTTTAATATTGTTATACATCACCCTTTAGATGAAGAATGGTTAACTTAAAAAATAAATAAAGTAAAGTAAAAAGTGGACTGGAGGACATTCGGTTAATAGGATGACTCTTTCAATGAATTGGGTAGACAGGGCATTTTAAGTCTCTTCCCTCCTGTTCCACTCATCTACCCGAAACAGCTATTCACCGACACATATCTCTACCTATATCTATATCCCTGGGGTACCAGGCATGCTTACCAGGGTCTGTTTTTCGTTTTGGACAATGAGGCACATCAGAGATGGTGGCAGCTTTATGATACATGGTTTATTTACACATATATACAATCTTAGCCTAGATGGAGGGAGTTCAGAGCATTCACATCCCAAGACAGTCCTGTTCATTCCATTACTGCAGCCTTGAGTTCAAAGAGCTCCCAAACATTGTGTCTGACCCTTCCTTCATTATAAAACAGACTGTCATCCTTTTTTTTTTTGCGCTCCCCCTCCCCCAAGCTTGTAAAACAGACATCTTTTTCCTGTTCACTTCTAACAGGCAAACTGTAATCCTAAACCAAAACTATTGGTCTTTTGTCTTACTAATGATCCCCTCCTGTTTGTGGCTGGCACAGCTTTTGCTTTGCTGATGGCCAATCTTGATGGGTCACGACTGTCTTTGTTTCTTAAAGATGATTCCTTGATCAGGATAAAATCAAGTTTAGCATGTATTTTTACACTGCTAAATTCAGTGTCAGGCACCTTCTGTTAATTCTTCAAATATTGGTTGAATTCTAACATTCTAGCCTATAACAATCAAAATACGCATACACACACAAACTGAGGGGTACAGATAGGTTATTTAACTTTCTCTGCAGTGGAATGCTCTCATGGCATGGCATGGAGAAGACTGATTGGCCATGGGTGCTGTCATAAGCACAGAATCTCAAGTTCCACTAATTATGGCTCTGTTTGTTTTGAGATTCTTCATGATTATGAGCCATAGAAGTAAGCTCTCGTTTGATTTTTTTAAAAAATGAGATTTACACACCACATGCTTCCCTAAGTTCTGTATTCTCCATATGTCAGAGCATCAGTATATTAATGTGTTTCTGAAAATCACATGAAAAGTGCTGTGCAGGAAATGCGTTGGTTGGCTTGTGTTCACATAGATTTAAATTTTAACCTGCACAAAGCAGCCTCAAAACCACAATAAAGATATCATTAGTTTGTTTTAAGTCTGGCTCATAAAAGATTCCTGCAGTTGAAAAATAACAGTATTGTGTTTCTTCCCTCCCAGCTGTTGTGGAACTACAAGTTGAACCTGACTACAGATCCAAAATTTGAATCAGTGGCTAGAGAGGTTTGCAAGTCTACCATATCAGAGGTAAGGCTGAGGAAGATTAGGTGGTGGGCAGTAATCTTCATTTTATTTCTAAATAAGAAAGAATTGAAATCTTGTTGAAATGAATATATCAAAAGGGTTTTTAATAGAGAATTATTAATATGGTTTATATAGCGCATAACAGAACAGCAGCAAGCCGTGAGATCTTTCGTTCTGTACTTTTCTAAGGCTATTTGAATTGATGGAATGGGTGGACCACCAACTTTTACTGTAGATCTAGACCATCCTGTACTTGCTAGCAAGAAAGGTACACTAGAGAAATCTATTCTGGAAGAGTAACAGGTGATGTCTGTGGATCAAAGTACCAACTGGTATGCCAACTGCATCCTCTCCTGGGAGTTTCAGGATTCAGGAAAATGCCTAGAATTGTTCATTCATCCTCTGAAAACTCTATAAAATGTAGTCTCTAAGGTGGCATTGTAACACTGTTACTGTGCTCATAAATTCTAAAGTTAAAAAAAGTAATACTATGTTTACTTGAAGAGCTTCAGTCATTCACAGTTTCATAATTGTTTGTATAATTGCTGGAAGTGTTTGCCTTCAGGTCATTAGCGCACTGATGCATTTTCCAGTAAAACACTTTTCTGAATATTGCTCCATTGAGGCAGTTTTCCGAGCACTATTTTTCTGAGGGCTACTCATAGCTTTCCTTCTCTCCTGATTCAAGGTAGTGATGGCAAGACTTGGAAATCTTCATACATAGCCATATTTAAAGGAAAAAATAAATCTGGAGGGATATTGCTTACCAGTGAGGCTTTGTCACCTGTACCTAGTGTAGGACCTTTTGGCTAGGTTGAGAGGAATGGAATTTAGAATGTAGCATAAATCTGTGAAGGGTTCATTTCCAAAGTCAAGGGTTGAAACAAATGGACTAGATATAATTGGGATATTCTGGCTGTGTAGTGGTTGGGACCCTGCATAAATGACAAATAAAACAAGTGTTTCTGCAGGTATTTGTGATTTGCTCTAGTTATTTCAAGGTTAAGTTGAGAAGGTTGTTCTGTTTGACAAGCAGTTCATCCTAGTGCTGCCTCCCCTTATACTCTTTCCTTTTGTGTGCCATACCATAAATTCAGCTTTAGGTCGACAGTACTTTAAAAACAAAAAACAACAACAGGCAGCATTGTGTTGACGGCAAATGCAGTTAGATTTCTTAAATATTAAAGGTAAAGGTAAAGGTACCCCTGCCCGTACGGGCCAGTCTTGACAGACTCTGGGGTTGTGCGCCCATCTCACTTAAGAGGCCAGGGGCCAGCGCTGTCCGGAGACACTTCCGGGTCACGTGGCCAGCGTGACATCGCTGCTCTGGCCAGAGCCAGAGCCGCACACGGAAACGCCGTTTACCTTCCCGCTGGTAAGCGGTCCCTATTTATCTACTTGCACCCGGAGGTGCTTTCGAACTGCTAGGTTGGCAGGCGCTGGGACCGAGCAGCGGGAGCGCACCCCGCCGCAGGGATTCGAACCACCGACCTTTCGATCGGCAAGTCCTAGGCGCTGAGGCTTTAACCCACAGCGCCACCTGGGCAAGCACTAAAAAGTGGCTATGCTCCGTATTGGCTTTGCTTCTCCCTTTTTAGCTATCTTGAGAGAGATGTCTCCATGGTTGTAAAGTACAGAAGCAGCCCTTTCCCTCTCCCAAAATCATACCCCTTGAACTTACGCACCTTGAATAGGACCAAATACACATGAGTTCTGTTGCTATTAAATAATGAAGTGGTAAATAAAATTAAATGGCTCAAACAAAAAACTTCAGAATCAGCAAATAAAGCAGGCAAAATGCTAGCGTGGTTACTTAAAAAGAAACAAAAAGACAAAACAATAAGCAGAATAATAGATAAAGGAGAAATTACAAATGACCCTGAAAAAATAAAAAAAAGTTTTGTAAATTACTATAAAAATTTATACAAAGCAGAAAAGATTGAGGAAACTAAAATAGAAAAATTTCTCATAAACAACAGAGTGCCAAAAATAAAAGCAAGATTGATTATAAATGGTGAAACATCAGAAGCCTTTAGTATCTCTAAGGGAACAAGACCGGGCTGCCCTTTATCATCCCTCCTATTTATCACAGTCCTAGAAGTATATTTAAAAGCAGTATCCTAGGATAGATCTTCTTGTGCAAAAGCTTATAAGGTTAGGGCCTTTGCAGACAACCTAATAATCACAATGGAAAACCCACTAGCGAGTATTTGAGCAACACTGGAAAAAACGAAGGAATTTGGACAACTATTAGTATTCAAAATTAATGCAGTGATACATTGGTTTGCATACGTCTTGATTTCATTCGTTTTGGATTACAAACACGTCAAACCCAGAAGTGCGTGTCCCAGTTAGCAACCTCTTTTTGGATTAAAATCCTTTTTTTTTGGATTACAAACCAATTTTTTTTAGAGGCCCCATTGGCGAAAGCGCGCCTTGGGTTACAACCTGTTTGGGTTTACAAACGGACCTCCAGAATGGATTATGGTTGTAAACCAAAGTACCACTATAATGAGAAAACAAAACTCACGGTGAAAAATCTACATATACAAGAAAGCAGATTTAGAAGCAGAGACAGGATTTAAAGTAACAAATAGAGCAAAATATTTAGGAATTTGGATTACTATGAAAAATATTAATTTATATAGAAGATAATTATGTAAAAGGTATGAAAAGAAATTAAAAAAGATTTAGAGATCTGGAGTAAATTTAACTTTTGCTGTGGGGAAGAATATCTTCAATCAAAATGGTCGTCTTACCAAAAATGAGGATCCATTCCGATCCCCAATGGCCTCAACTGCTTTAAAGAAGGGCACAGATTCTTGGCTAAATACATATGGCAGGGCAAAAAAACCCAGAATTAAGTTTAAATTACTAACAGAAGTCAAAGATAGAACAGGGTTTAGAATGCCAGATCTTAGGATTTATTATGAAACTGCTTGCCTGGTTTGGCTCAAAGATTGAATGATATTAAAGAATACCAAATTATTGGACATTGAGGGCTGAGATAACATAGTAGATTGGCATGGTTATTTGGGCTACAATAAAATTAAAATTCATAAGGCATTTTTAAATCACATTATTAGGAAAGCTTTATATGAAGTATGAAACAAAGGCACAGGAATAAGCTGGTTGCAATTATTATTATTATTATTATTATTATTATTATTATTATTATTTATTATTTATTTGTACCCTTCCCATTTGGCTGGGTTTCCCCAGCCACTCTATGTGGCTTCCAACAAAGATTGAAAGTACATTAAAATGTCACACATTAAAAACTTCCCTAAACAGGGCTGCCTTCAGATGTCTTCTGAATGTCAAGTAGTTGTTTATCTCTTTGACATCTGATGGGAGGGCATTCCACAGGGCAGGGGCCCACTACCGAGAAGGCCCTCTGCCTGGTTCCCTATAGCTTTGCTTCTCGCAGTGAGGGAACTGCTAGAAGGCCCTCTGCGCTGGACTTCAGTGTCCCGGCAGACCAATGGGTGTGGAGATGCTCCTTCAGGTATACTGGGCCGAAGCTGTTTAGGACTTTAAAGGTTAGCACGAACACTTTAATTGTGCTTGGAAACGTACTGGGTGGCAATGTAGGTCTTTCAGGACTGGTGTTGTATGGTCTCGGTGGCCGCTCCCAGTCACCATTCTAGCTGCCGCATTCTGGATTAGTTGTAGTTTCCAGGTCACCTTCAAAGGTAGCCCCACATAGAGCGCATTGCAGTAGGATATTGCAGCGGGAGATAACTAGAGCATGCACCACTCTGGCGAGACAGTACCACCAACTGAATGCAATCTTTGAAAAATATAAAAAAACCAATGGATATGATATTAAATCTCAGAATTAGATAAAGAATTGATCACAAATGATGAAAAAAATCTGTCCAAAATGTATGAATTATTATTAAATGGGCACAAAGGACGAAGAAGTTAAAGAGGTTATGGTTAAATTGAATTCAATTGAATGAGAAAAATGGGGAAATTTATGGAAAAGAACATAAAGTTTACAGCATATTACACAATAAAGGAATGTTTTTTTTAAAAATGATGTACAGATGGTATCTCACACCCTTGAAATTGGCTAAAATATATAAAAAATACCAGTGGAAACTGTTGGATGTGCAATCACAATGAAGGGAACTTTCTCCATATGTGGTGGACGTGCCCTAAAATAAAAAAAAAAATTGGCACAGTATTTACGATGAACTAAAGAAAATGCTAAGATTTACTTTCCCAAAGAAACCAGGAATGTTTTTATTGAGCCTAATAACAACAGACATCCCAAAAGATAATAAAGGAATATTTTTATATGCGGTTACTGAGCCATAATAGTAATTGCTAAACATTGGAAAAGTACTATAGTACCAATGAAAGAAGAATGGATTTTGAAATTATCAGAATACCTCAAACTGGCTAAACTTACAGGTCTAATAAGAAACTATTCAAATAAGAGAATAAGGAGAGAGTGGGAAGTCTTTACAAATTATATGAAGAGAACTGATTCCCAGAATTATACTTGGCTTAGCTTAGAATAAAAATCTCATAGGTAATAAAAATGTTTCTCCAAAATTTAATCATTACAGATAACCAGTGATATGAGAAGAATGAACCACATGGAGTTAGCTGGAAGTCATCTTTTTTCCTAACCCCATTTCTTTTTAGCTTCTTTCTTGAAGTGAATATTTTCTTTTTCTTAGGAGAATATAGCATCTATATTCTTGTCTGTAGTTTTTGTTATTATGGCTGTATTTATGTGGGGTTTTTTTGCTTTGTATGTTTCTGGTTTGGTATTACATGTTTGTTTGTTTTATTTATTGTTTATTAGTATGACACATAAGTGTACATAAAGTATTTAAAAAAGAGAAAGAGAGGGAGAGGGAGCAATGTATCAGTGCTCAGATTCCAAGCATAGTGACCTAGCTTTTTTCAGACCTAGTTGCATTCTGTAAACAGGTGACCAGTGGGGATGGTCTTGAAATTTATTTGCTTTTTAAAAAAAATCCTATATTGCCTATTTCTCCAAAGAAACTCAAACGTAATCTCATTATCCACTCAAATTAATGTTAACAATATTCAGCCTGTTTAACTAGTTCAAGCAGCATAAGAGTAACATTGAGCTGAGCCAGCAACAAATGAATAATTACCCAAAGTTCTTTTTGTCGTGTGTGGTTTTTTCTACTCACATGTGCAATGGCTTTTAAGGATTTTCTCCAAAATTTTGGGATGGGTGGGAACTGTCGGTAGATTGTCACAGTAGGATGGGGAAATCCCAACCCAGATTGTCATTCAGCCAGAAGCTTACTGAATTACCTTGGCCAGTCACATGGTCTAGTTCTGAGCTACCTCATAAAGTTGCTGTGAAGATGAAAAGAGAGAACTGTCTTAAGCTTCTTGGAGGAAAGAATGTAATAAATTTGATGGATTGTGTAAACTTGACTTAAAGCTTGATCCTCTGAAAAAGCACACAGTGCCTCAGTCCCTGCTCTATTTAAGACCATGCTCAGAATATTGGTTTCCAATACCAGCCCTGAGCAGCTTTTCTCCATTTCATATCTAGTTGTCTTTATCATGCTGATATTTCAAAGGAGAAAACTGCAGACTGCACTTTATTTTCTGATTTAAAAAGCCATTTGTAATTACACCTCATACATGAGAGATTGCAGGAATACTGCTATGTCACTTGCAGCTATTTCTGAATGTGGAAGATTGACCTTTATTATTGGATTAAGCTACTACAGCCATGTGGTTACAGTGGCTACCAGAAGATTAAATCCAAAACAGCTTTCAAGTAACTGAATGATACAGGCCCTGGCTACATTTGAGACTGACTCCTGACTGCCCTTGAGCACCGTATTTTGTATGTAGAGTCTAACAATGACATCTTAAGTTATTGAGTGATTACAGCTTGCTTTCATGGTCCTTTTAGTGTGGAGCTTGCAAAAATTATGTTCATTTTTGCTTTTAGGGTGAGGTGTGAGGGTTGACACCCCACATTTTCCATTCTCCAGGGACCTTTAGGGAATAAACAGTTGGCTCTCCTTTTCCATCCCCTTTTCTTAAAATTGGTGTCATTGTTTTTATAAAATCTATATTGAGAAACACCCTGAGTAGGCAGTAAATAAAATGATCTGCAAATGCCAAATGAAATACAGGCTTCTTTTCATCATGGGTCTTTCTGGACAGATCAAAGAGTGTGCTGATGAGCCTGTTGGGAAAGGTTACTTGGTGTCCTGCTTGGTAGATCACAGAGGAAACATCACTGAATACCAGTGTCACCAGTACATCACCAAAATGACAGCCATAATTTTCAGTGATTACCGCCTGATCTGTGGCTTCATGGATGACTGCAGAAGTGATATTAACATCCTGAAGTGTGGCAGCATTCGTCTTGGAGAAAAGGTAATTCTGTTACAAAGTGATTTCATGTCCATTAAATTGGAGGTGGGAGGGAAGAGGATATTGTCTCATTAGAATCAATGTTGAAGCCAGTTGAAGTATGACCACGTTCTATGGTCAGCGTTTTAAATTACTATCCTATCTCCTTGTGATTTTATACCAGTGCTAGGCAGAAGGAATGTTTCTTGTGTGAGTGAATCTGGGCTGTCTTCTGGAAGGGGCACACCCTGGGAAAGTGCTTTTAGCCTTTGGTAGATTGAGGGTACCTTCAAATTTAGGTCAACTGCATGCTCTTTCAGGCTCAGGTATTTTATTGAGATACAGTGGTGTTTTCAGCTGCAGACTTTCTTGGGGTGGGTGGAGGACAGAAATTCAGGACCACAGGTGTACTGAACTGAACCATGTTCTTTCAACGTAAGACATGCTTCTGTAGGCTCCTAATGCAACATGCAGAAAAGAGCTAGATGGAAGTGTGTCTTGCTGCTGCTTAGCTTCTTTCTCTTCTTTCAGGATGTCCATTCTCAAGGAGAGGTGGTGGCCTGCCTGGAGAAAGGATTGGTAAAGGAGGCAGAAGAGATTGAGCCACGAATAAAGGTCTCAGACTTGTGCAAAAAGGCTATTCTCCGAGTAGCTGAGCTCTCCTCGGATGATTTCCACTTGGATCGGCACTTATATTTTGCCTGCCGGGATGACCGGGAACGCTTCTGTGAGAACGTAAGTTGTTGCTTGACATCGTCCTTCCCGTTGGACTAGCATCCATCTCCCCACCCTTTCCCCTCTCGCCTTGTCATTCAGTTAATGCTCCTACATGTAACAAATTAAGGAATACAAGAACAGATCTCTCAAAGGTGCACTACAGATAATATAGGCAATATATTGAACTCATTTCAGAAATATGCATGGAAGTGTTAGTCATGAGCATGCACAACATATATAAATGATAGAGGACTTGTAAATCACAAAATGTTGGCCTATGGTAAAATGTAGCCAGTGTGATGTAGAGAATGGAATGCTGAAGTTGGACTGAAGAGATGTGCATATGTGGAGAAGACCCATGGAAATTAATGGGTCCATTACTTTCAGCTGGTCTGCTCTGAATAAAACTTGGTGGGATACAAAACCTGGGTTTTAATAGCCACTTAGCTATCACTCTCATTGAGTGGCCTTAAACAAATAATGTTGCCTAACCTATTTCATGGTTTTGTTAGGGTAAAATGGGGATAATTGCATGTACCTTTGGTTTGAGGTCCTTATGGATACTAGGATCCTCCTAATATGTTTCCATATGACATTCATGACCAATATTGTTGCTCTGTTTCACAGACTCAGGCTGGGGAAGGCAGGGTGTACAAGTGTCTCTTTAACCACAAGTTTGAAGACTCTATGAGTGAAAAGGTATGTGCCTCTTTCACCTGGCCATTCCACTATCTTTCTTGACCCCAAAGCTTCTGCTTCTTGGTCGCCTCATTTATTTACAGCATGCGATGGATAAGAAACAATTTAATACACAATATGGTGTATTATCTGAGGTTGGTCTGCTCCTGCCTCATCAGGGTGTGGTGGGTGGAAGAGTTCATGGAATCCTGTGCATAGGCTCAGAGCTGTGTTTTTAAAGGTAGCCGTAACTCTGTCTGTGACCTGCTGATGAACTTCCCATCTCTGAGTTACAGAGTTGCCTTGTGTGGTAGCAGTTAAATTGCATCAATAAGAATTAGCATCTCTGAGGAGGGAGAGCTGCTTTGTTACCTTCTCTAAAGGCATGTGCGTTTTTCTTTGAGATATGTTGTTACATTCCTGAGAGACGGCGTTCTGAGTAAAGTGCAGACAAAGCATTTTATTGATCATTATTCCAGGTGTAATGCCCCATTGCTTCCTCAACGCTTTGAGCAGTATATGAGCAATAAATAGCAAATTGAAATGACAAGCTATGCTTGTGGTTGAAATGTTTTAAGAACTCTGCACTTTTGCTCCCCACGATTATTTCCCTTCCTCCTGCTGTAGGTTGCCTTGGATTTTCTAGAAATAGTGATGCATTTGAAACTAGCAGCGATGTATTCTATTTCTAGCAGTGGCTTGTTCTGAAAATTCAAGGCCAGCGGATTTTCTGTTCTACTCCTTTTGTCCAGTGTGAGCCAAATTACCTCTGGGTGACAAAAGAATGCTCCCTTGATGTTCCCTTGATCAGTAGCACAAGATATTTGATTGTTTTCCTCAGTGTCGTGATGCATTGACTACCAGGCAAAAGCTGATTGCACAAGATTACAAAGTCAGTTACTCATTGGCAAAGTCCTGCAAAAGTGATTTAAAGAAGTACCACTGTAATGTAGAGAACCTTCCTCGTTCCCGAGAGGCCCGACTATCCTACCTGCTAATGTGTTTAGAATCTGCTGTGCATAGAGGTAAGATATATTTTTCCCTTATTCCTCCAATTGCTTATATCTGATAAATAATTTGTGAAATGAAAAGTTGTGTAATGTGAGATTTTCAGGGCTTTATTGAAAGAAAATGGACATGGCAAAAGAATGTTTTTGGAGAATGTCTTTGGGCATTAGGATTCTGCTAGTTATCCATTACTCCATAGTTCTGCATCCCTGTCTCCCTTGTGCAACACCTTCTCTGTCTGTCCTTGCTTCCCTCTCCTCTCCCTGAGCCTTGACACTTGATGTTTCAGCTTGCCACCTTTGCTTCTTTGCATGAGGCTGGTTCTAGGTCAGACAGTTAAGTGAAGCAGTTAAGGGGCTTGCCTGTCTTATGTCAGCAGACCATTCACAGTTGCCCAGGAGAAAGAAGGTCTAGCTGTTCTGTTGTATTCTCTATCTTGCCGTTCCATAATACAACATGGGCTTAGTTCTCATGGAGAGCGACGACAGCTGTGACTGCTGTTGCAGGTGGCGGCTCACTTGATGGCATGCTCCCCTGTGAAAATAAATTCCTATACCTAGAAAATGAGTGTGCCACGGTTAAAATTCTTCTTTCAGATGTGTTAGTTTTCCTTTCTGCAGAGAACGTTTCATATGGGGGATCATTCATCATTTGAGCCCCATCTGCAGTCTGAAGTGGCACGGCCCAAGCACAGATTTACCACAGCCATCAGAACTATTAGGCCTTACCCAGATTCTAATCAGAATGCTACACTTGCATGATTAATCCCATCTCTCTGGAGAGCAACAGAGCAAGTCAGCTTTCTTTGATGTGTTCCTAGCATGCATTTCTTCTAGGTTAGAAGAAAACAACAGTAGCCACTGAGGGCATGCTTAGCGCTTACACTATCAGGCCAGTCTTAAACGATTCCACTTCAATACTTTTGGCACCTGCAAAAGTTTTGGGGTATTCAAATGCTTACTTTCCAGTCAGTGCATGTCCTGGAACTTCTGCTGAATCCCAGAACTTTTCATACCATAAATGTTGGTGGTGGGGTTTGTTTTTGTACTGGGTTTGTTGTGCTATAGCTCCTCCAGACAGCAATAATGTGGCATTGCAGAACAACTAATAAATCAGAATAAATCCACCACTAAAGCATCTTTATGGTGCCAAGAACATGCTGCAGAATTCACTGACAAAAAAACACGTGTCCATAATACCAGACCATTGATCCAGCTAGTTCACTATTATCTGCACAACAGCTGGCTCCCCAGGGTTCTCAGTGACATCAGTCTATTAAATGTAACTTGTTAGTATTTGCAGATGGACAGACCTCTAAACTATAAAAGCTATAGCTATTATATAACACCAACTTCATATTTTCAAAGTTACATTTGAATCTAATTGATTTACACATATACATTATTTAGGCTGTAACAGACTGACTCCCTTTGGTGCAGAGGTGGATATCCTTTTTATTGTTGAGGGCCAAGTGTAGTGGCAGGTGCTCCATTCCAGTAGGTGTGGCTGGAGCCAGTGATGGTTGGGGCCATTCACACAAACATAGACACACTCCATGGGAAAGACAAACACAGGAAGAGTTTACCCTCCTTCCATGTGCCATCATCTTCATCACAATCATGCTTTTCCCAGCTTGCCAAGCAATTGTGTTGGTAATAAGGGGCAGAGGGAGTGTGATTTACATGGAGAAGGCATTGTATGGGCTTGCGGGAGCATGAATTTGGGGAGGCAGCAATTTGAGGAAGGGAGTGAAATGGAATGTGGCTGTATGGAAAACTCTGAGGGCTCCGGGTTTGCTGACATGTGCTTTGAAGACTGTTTCTGTCTGTAGTGTCAAGCGTAGCTTAGTGCATTCCACTGTTGTCCTCTAGAAGCCTGATAGGTCAGGCAGATCTGAGTGTGAGAATGGCAGAACAGGCTCCTTTTCCAAAGCACAAGGCCATGTCTGCAAGCTGTTCTGCGCTGAATAGCCCTTAGCCAAGGGAGAAGCCATCTCATGCCTTTGGGCATTTTCTGAATGGGTAATATTGTGGACAATCTATTTGCTTAGTTACTTCTCTGCTGTGACGGACCACACTCAAGTCTTTACACCAGGGAGCTTTTGAGCAATTCACTAAAGATGTTAAAGTTAATGTTCATAGTTTTTATTCTTTCAAAGGAAAAGTAAATGTTAGTATCTTTCTGCTTGACATAGCTGAGGAGAAGTGTGGGACTCCCCTTGAGTTCCCCCCTGGCTTGATGGTTTGGCATTGAGATTCCATTCAAACCGGTCAGGTGGCCTTGGGGGAATATCCAGTAAAGCTGGGTGTTTTTCTCTAGCTGTGGTTCACTTTCTGCAAACTCAGCATGTTGCATTTGGCAGTGTGTGATCTTGATAGTCTCTGTTTTCAGGTTATGGTGTTCTTTCCCCCCACCTGCAGAGCTCTAAAAGCATTATTAAACACAGGGGTGGGCAACCTTTTTTTAAAAAAATAATCAAGTCCTGCATTTCCTCATAAATAATATGTTGGAAGCCGCATGCTGGTGGTTGGTGGAGTTGATGATCAGCAGAGGCAAAGACAACATGTTCTGGACTGCTAATCCAGAGAAAAGGCTGCCCTTGCTTCAATTTTATCATAGCTACTGCAGATTAGAATCCTATGCAGGTCTTTTCAGAAATAAACCCCACTAAGTTTGATGGAGATACTCATTTATACAGCTTTCCCCCTTAAACCATGCAGCCAGGAAAAAAGCAGTGTGTGTGTGTGTGTGTGTGTGTGCGTGCGCACGCACACACACACAATATCAGTTTATCAAGCAGAATCCTGCACCTTTCATTTGTATTGAAACTACATAAAAAGAAAAGGAAACACCTTTTTAAGAGCCAGGGAAAGGAAGGAGGAAATGAACCAGAAGGAAGGCAACAACTCTGATCAAATGAAAGGGTAGGACAGCTTCAGGAGAAATTGGGGGCTGCATAAAATGGCCCTCAGACAGATGGTTGCTCACCAGTGAATAGATGGATAGGCAACTAGTGGTCCAGAAGGACCTGTTTTTTCTACCTGCTGTGGTTTGTTAAACCTACTGCTAAGGCATCTTTCTCTAAATTAAAACAGTTATTATCCCTTTATGAAGTAGTCTAGAAATGTGTGGCAGCATTCTTTTATATACGCAGGGCAGGCTTAAAAGGCAGTGGGCGCCACCACCAGCACCCTGCTAGTCCTGAGATAGAAAATATTTGTGTTGAGTGTCAATTTTTTCTGACTTCTCTGCTGAAGAAAGTCAAAATCAATATAATCAAGTTACAGTACTCAGAAATGAGAATATTTTCTCCTTGTATCTTTTGCTACTGACTAAAGGAAGGATGACAAGCTGCACACATCACTGAAGACCTATCATTGATCCCTGGAAGTCTTGTTCAGCTCCTTTTCTCTCCCTGGCCTTCCCCTTCACTGCTTTGGCAATTTATTCCATTGCTGCTCACATGCTTCAAGCACAGTGTATCCAATAGATTAAAACTGGTGTTCTTGTAAAGGATATTGTGCACATGTGCACAGAGGAGGCACAGTTCTGATTGCAATGCACACTCCAGTGCAACCTGGTGTTTTCTCTGATTGCCTGTGAAGAAATAGAATGCAACCCTGTGATAAGGAGAGGCTGCAAAATAGCTCTGAAATGGTAGAGCTAATGGCAGTAGTGCTTGTGGCTCTTTAGGGATTCCAGCTGCCTGGCACTATCTTCCTTCCCAGTTAGCTCTGGATTTCTGCATAGAATTTGTTTTCTCGGTGTGTCATTTGATGTAATCTTTAAAAGCAGAATGGCACTGGTCACACTGATGGGGCTGCATGTACCTTGGTTATGTTCAGTGTCCCTTGGGCTGATGTCTTATAACCTGTATCTACTACGGTGTGCCTTAGGTCGGCAAGTGAGCAGTGAATGCCAGGGAGAAATGTTGGACTACCGGCGCATGTTGATGGAAGATTTTTCACTGAGCCCAGAGATCATCCTTGGTTGCCGCAGTGAGATTGAGCACCACTGCTCAGGACTGCATCGGAAGGGCCGCACCCTGCATTGCCTGATGAAAGTTGTGCGAGGAGAGAAGGGGAACTTGGGAGTCAGCTGCCAGCAGTCGGTAAGGTTGTCATGGGGAGCCTTTTCATGACAGTCTCAACCCCCATATCTGAAATCTTGTTCATTTTTGCCCAGCTGGTTTTAATATTTTGAACCAGAGCCTGACTTATTGGCACCTTGAGCCAAAGGAAGAATCTCAGGCATCATTCAGAGAATCCAAAGATTCAGCTTGGGTCTCCTAAATAAATGCTTCTCAGAGCACTCGGCTGCCATATATGTGTTCCCCATCCAAAGCGATGCTTCTCAAGGTTTCATGGAGG
Source organism: Podarcis cretensis (assembly GCF_951804945.1). Classification (NCBI taxonomy): domain Eukaryota; kingdom Metazoa; phylum Chordata; class Lepidosauria; order Squamata; family Lacertidae; genus Podarcis; species Podarcis cretensis. The sequence continues at coordinate 38,621,851 of NC_137177.1, forward strand.
AGTCTTTCAGTGGCCAGTGGCCATAACAGCCACAAGGAACTTTGGTGTTAAAAGTAGCCCTACCTCTTGAATACCAGATGCTAGGAATAAACATGTGCAGGCTATAGTCAACAGCTTTCAGAAGCCTATGGGTTGTGACTGTTGGAAACAGAGTGCATGACTACATCAGCAGTCTTCAACGTTGTGGCTTTTGGGTGTTCTGGGCTAGAATTCACATCAGCCTTAGCCATTATGGCCATGTAGATGGCACCTGTAGTCCAAAATATCTAGAATGCACCAGGTTGGAGAGGTCTCTTCTAGATGGTCCTTGGTCTGACCCAGCAAAGTAATACTTCTCTTTTGAATACCTGAATCATTTCCCTGGGAGAACAGAATGTGTGGCAATGGACTCTACGTTACTGGGAGCAGAAGAATTTTCTTGTGTGTCCTGCCCACTTTTTTAGCTTCTGTGGGCTGATGCTGAAGTAAGACCTGAGTTGGGATGCAGGTGGGAGCTGCAGGGAGGCTTAGCCCTCAAAGCCCCAACATCCATTTAGGGGAATCCCAATGAAACAGTTGGCTAGAGCTGATTAAAAAGCTCTATCAACTACTTGTAAAAAGGCTTTTCGGGTAGCTTCAGGCTATTAAACTCAGAAGCTGTTATGTTATTCCAGGCTAACCCACCTTCTTTGTAAAGTAGCCAAGAGGAATGTAATGGGCATAACATATTAATTCAAGCAAAGCTTTTGACCTAATCCCATGTGACTTCTTAAGTTCTTCGGGGGGAAACGTGAACTGGAACAACTTAGTGTAAGGAGTTGGATACGCATGGTGATAGAAGAAAATTGGATTGAACTAGGAGACCAGTGACTATTTCTCTCCAGCTCTTAGGCTTCTCATAATATATGCACAATTCATTTTGCATGCATTGGAATTGTTGTATGCATTTGGGAGGAATTTGGAGTAGCTTCATATTAATTACTTTCCCTAAAACAAATCTAAGCGTAAAAGAAGAAAAGCCTTTATCTTGTAACATGTGATGGTCAGAACATATTTGCATTCTTCTGAAAATATACTGAGGCAGACAAGAATGTATGGTGGCTGCTCAGTCTCTATCCCATTGCATAAAAACAGATTCATGCCTTCCCTTCCACGGGCACCAGTCACTGCATAGAGGCAAAACTTGTGTGTTGAATAGTAAGATTCTAGCCCTTATTGTTGTAGATGAAAAACTGAAGATGCAGAGTCAGTGTGTACTTAAAACTAAGAAACCAGAAGGAGATTGGGACAAAGTGGCCGATTCCACTAGTTTAGCCTGGGCTCCCCAATGCAGCACCTGTGGACACCAACTTTTAATTTTTTTTATGATGTTTCTGGCTGGTGTGTGTAGGGGGCCTACTTTTTTGTCTTATTCGGTGGGGTATAGGTGATTTGCTTGTTGGGTTTTTTGGGTGGGGATGTTTCTGAGTATTGCTAGCTTTTCTTTGATATAATGGGTACTTTTGTTGCCTATGACAATACTTTAAAAGGTGCCTCTGGGCCCATAAACATTGGGACCTTTGTATAGACATAGGACTTTTTTACTTGGCCCTGTTCTCTCCTTCACTTCATGGCTTCTGATAATCCACCCCATGCCTTACTTGCCAATGCTGCCGATCTTTCTCCTCAAAATCTCATTTTTCCTCTGAATGATTTATTCAGGCTTCACTGTTGGGTAGCATTTTTGGAGTAGTATTGTGCAGGAGCTATGTTCACCCTCCTACCACATCCTTGTTTTTATGTAATTGGTTGTGTTAATCTTGACTGCTGCCAATAGCAAATGCACTAAAAAGCTTGACAGTCTTATAGTTTGGAGGCTGGGGGAGCCCAAGCACATGATTAATGACATTGGCACTCTCACCCCCCCCCAAAAAAAAAACCCTTCCCTTTTTCTCAATGCTGATCCCAGCATAGCTCACTGACGATTGCCTGAGACAAAATCAGAAAGCCCATCAGGCCATGTGCTTGCTTGTTCTTTTATATTGGAGATGGCTTGGTGTGATTGTCAGGCTAGATTCCAGGGATCTTCCACCTCAAATGATGAGAGCAGGATAATTGTTTCCCAGGCAGGAACAGATTGTTAGAACATGGCTATTTCCCCCAGGCAGCTTAGCCTCAATTCAGCATTATGACTGCTTTGATGTGTATACTTACACAGTGAAGTTGGGGCTTTGATGCTACTAAACACTCCTCTAGACTTGACACCACTTTACTTGATAGGCTTTGAGGGGGGCATTGCAACATGTGCTGGTGGGGAAAGGCTAAAGTACAGTTGTACTGTTGTGTGATGCAACCTGGCAGTTTGGCTTCTTGGAAAGAGTTTTGCTTGCAAAGAAATGGGAAGTGCCCCGATATCTGCAAATGCTGCCCTGTGGTTCTGTCAAGGGGAGCAAAAAGGCTCTGTGGTCTGTGATGGCTCCATGGCCACATGAATAAATGGCTTTGCCCCATGCCCCCCACCCCCAGCATTTCACTAGATTCATCTCAGTTGAGGTTAAGATCAGTGATGTAAACGGATTCCTAAATTTGAAATTGGCTTAATTCCCAGGCTACGGGTTCCACTAGGAAACAATCAGTGCAGAAATCTGCCCATTCTCTGCTCCTCCAACTTTGTAGAGCTTAATTTCCAAGAGTGAGTGTTACATGTTGAAGGAATTCTTAAGCTCCATTGGCTTTTTCTCAGGCCTTTGTGGTGAGATGCCATTTAGTTCTGCTGCTTTATGCTGCTGCTGCTTTAGCAAAAAAACAAAACAACCTGGGTTGCATAAGTCTCCCTGCGCTGCTCAAGTCATGCTTCAGTGGAGTCTGAATCCTTGAAAGACCACTTCTCTGCTAGTATACCTTTATGAGCATGATGCTCAACTCAGTCTCAACAGTTGCCTCTTCACCGCCCACCCACCACAAATAAAAGCACTAGGCACATGTTCCTAGTCCCAGGCTGTCCTTCGTTACATCAGGCCCCTGTGCCATTTTCTCGGGAAGGCCCCTATTGCTCATGTACATGACAGAGGTTCTGGGTTTGGGAGATTAGATCCTCCTGCTCCTGCTGTTCTCTTGGCTCTCCTCCCCTTCAGTTTCAGTGGCAAGAAGGCCTGGTGATGTGGCTGGCTGCACAATTCAGCTCTGTATACTGTCATTTGGATACTGAAAATAGAACAGGGAAGTCCCCAGAGTTGCAAAATGTCTGGATTGCCCCATGCTGCAGGGATGACCTGACACCTTGGCTTTCTCAGTCATGCCTGCAGTTTCTGGATGCAGATGAGGTGACAGCAACATAAAAACTCTGGTTCTGGCTGAGTCATACACAAGGGAGAATGCTCTTCCATTTGGCACATCTTAGCTGTTTGCCATTAACTGGTCTTGGTCTTGGAAGATAAATCATTTGTTCAAAGGCTGCTTTTCCTTGGCAAATGGTTAGCCCTTTTTGTGTGGGAGGGAGCAGTTCACATCCATGGGAATGTTTGAAAGATGTTCTCCACTTCAGGAGCTGGTACTGAAATGAGATGGGAAGGGGGCAGAATCCCTTGAGGTTAGCTTTGCAGTTCTGCCAGCAACAGAAGCCAGGAAACCAACTTCCTGAACTACTCTGCCATTGTTGTTAAACTCTTCCCCCCACTTCTCTTTCCTCCTCCAGCTTCAAACTCTAATCCAGGAGGCAGACCCTGGTGCTGATTACCGCATTGACAGAGCATTGAACGAAGCCTGCGAATCAGTGATACAAACAGCCTGCAAGCACATCCGTGCTGGAGACCCCATGTAGGTGATGGAGATCCCCTGCTTTTGCTATAGTTTACTGCTGTTTTAGCTTGGGCTGAAAGAAGCCTGTTAAACCTGGGGGAAGAGATGGACTCAGATGGTCTCTTACATAAAGAGAGATGTTGACTTGGGGTGAAAGGGTTTCTTGTGGGCATACAGGCAGACTTTTATTATGCAACAGCTTCTCATCACCCTTACAAATGCAAGCTGTGGGAAAGTACAGGCCAAAGGTAGACCACTATGGAGAAGCACATGTGCTTTAAAGCATGCAGTTACTCAGCTCCCCCTTTCTACAAATACCTCCTTCCCCTCCTACCAGTGAGATGCTCCTTGTTGCAATGTCTGGTATGAAGGCTCCTGAAGATTGCATATATCAATATAACATGACTTTCTTTCCATAGGATTCTCTCTTGCCTTATGGAGCATTTGTATACAGAGAAGATGGTGGAAGATTGTGAGCACAGGCTCCTGGAGCTCCAGTACTTCATCTCACGGGACTGGAAGTGAGTGCTGGGCATGGGGACCCTCAGGGGCCCTGCAGTTCTGTTGCAGGACTTTCTAGCAGCAGCAGTTGGGTCAAAAAGGTCTTGTACTGTGGGGTCATGGGTGGCTTTAATTCTCTAGTCACTAGCTAAAGGTTCAGAAAGAGTTATTTTCATTCACAACTTGGAGTACTTGATGTTTATACACAACCGTTATTCCCCAAATTTCTGTCAATGCCTGCTACAGGAGGGGGAGACAAATTAAGGTAGAGGTTCTGGCCTGGGCATTACCTTCAAGAGCTGCCTCATATTGAATGTGCACCACAGGATAATGCCCTCTCACCCCAAATTTCAGCCTCCGCCTAACTATGGAGGGTGTCTCAGTGTAAGCATTGTGTCAAAAGTAAAGTTTCCTGTACTTATGTATTATTAATAGTGTTTTATGAACTGGCAGCTCATTAAGAAAAAATTGTAGTGATGTACAACACCATCAAGTTATAATTATGTTTAAACATTATACGATTATAAAAACATGAAATACAGAACAAATGGCTTAATGCTAACTGACATTCTCTAAACACACTTAAGGCCTTTGTGATTACAGTAGGAACAGTGTTCTAAAGTACTGGTGCCACTATGCTTTTTAAAAACTTTAGTTTGCATAGAAACCAAATGAAAGTATGATAACTGTTGGATAGTTAGGAGGGCTTCTCCAGCTGACCACAGTTAGCTGGCTGGTATAAGAGCATAGGGCCTGTTTCTCATGAGGACATATTTCTTTCTAGTGTAGGGTTTAAATTGTTTTTGCTCCTTAAGAGCAAAATTCTTATGTACGTTCACATTCTTATGTGTACCAATACACTTTAACATTTGCGTAAAATTTTATAGCCCCAAGTGGCTTACAGAAAATCTTCATAATTATATTAAAATCTCAAACTGCAAAACTGTTACACAGTTGGAATTGGTTGCAGTAAAAAAACACAGATATTTTATTGGCGAGACTTTAAATATGTCTCAGTTTTATTACTCAGGTGACTCGCAACTTGTGTGCATTTAACTTGTGCAGTTGATGGCTGACCAGTTGAAATTGCACAAATTAAATGCATGGACGTCTGAGAACTTAAACACTCTTTTTGCACATTGTTTTCCCAGCACAAAAAGAGCTTTTAAGCTCTCAGACTTGCTTACTGGGCTCTGGGAGGATCTTGAATAATCTCAGACAGTCCCATGAGATCTTGTGGAAAACTCTTTGCCTTGCCTGGGGGCGTGGGTGTTATAAGACTCATTCAGCACAACAGCTCCAGAAGGTAAGGATAGTCATGTGGGAGAGATTTGACTATACGTGTTTTTGAGTATATGCACTGTCCCTGGAACATAACCCCTGTGCAAGTTGCGAGTGACCTGTGCCTATTAAGGTTTTCATTTCTGATTTACTACATTCTAGAGGTGAAATGTTGTGTTGAAGTGAAATGCTGTTAATCTTAGGTGTGTGAAGAAAGGGCATTTTAGAACCTCATGGTGGCTTCACTGATTCTTCTACTTTGACAGACTGGATCTTGTGCTCTACCGCAAGTGCCAGGGAGATGCATCCCGACTTTGCCATACACGCGGCTGGAATGAGACGAGTGAGATGATTCCTCCTGGGGCCATCTTCTCCTGCCTGTACAGACATGCCTATCGTACAGAGGAACAGGGGAGGAGGGTAGGCACCAGTCAGTTGCTTTAGCAGTCCTCCTTTATTGGAAAATGAATGTGATTTGGGGGTGTGTGCTAGTTTATCTGTGGCTTCAAATGTAAGCTTTGAATATCTCTTTAAGGCAGCAGAGAAACTGAACAGGTTATACTGGGGGAAAGCATGGAGGCAAGCCAACTATAGTCCACTCTACAGGTCACCTGGATGCTTTGTGACAACTAAGTAGGTATAACAAATGGAGACCCCTGTGCTTCTGTTTTAACCCTTTGAGATTGGGGTTTAATGTTTGAGCCTCTGGAGACAGGAGTGCAGGAATTCCCCTAAAACCCTTTAGGAAGAAGCCTCAGAAAACACTTTTGTAGCTAAGGTATGTGGTCTTGCCTCTGTTTTTTGTAGCTGAGGTCAGTGCTGAATATAGTGGGAAATCTCTTCATGTGAAGGGTGGAGAAACAAAATAGGTGGCTTGTTGCATGAATGGCTGGTGAAGTTGTGACCACCAGACAAATAATCAGCATCCTGTAGGTGGTAATTAGAATGTGGTTGGTGATGAGCTGAGCTGCATAATCAGGAATCCATGTGAGTGCAGTTTTTGCTGGGTTGAGTCATTTCAGACTTGGGGGCTGTGGGAAGAAAAAGGGAGTCCATGTGTGAATGCTTCCCTCATGTAAACTTTCTCCACAGGCAGAACTAGCATGTTGGGGAGAAGTGAGTTCTGAAACATCACCTCCCACCACAGCCTGAAATAGTGAAACCTTGAAAAAGGTGCACTGCATGACTTCCTGGCCTTGTATTCCAGTGTATAAACTTAAGCTGGGGAGGAGAGGACAGTCTGCTGCCTCTTCTTCTGCAGCCTAAGTGATACCCACATACCTTTTCCCCTTCCCACCTTCTGAAGTAAGAAGGTGGCTGGTTGCTGCTTTGTGCCTGCTTAGGAAAGAACTGTTGAGCAGACTTGGCAGCTGCTCAGTTGCTCTGCAAGTCATTCTCCCTGTGGGGGAGAAAAATGGAGTAGTGCCTTTCTCCTTTTTTTCTGCCTTCTTTTTCTGCCAACATGAATTATGGTGGGTCTCCACTTGCTATGTCTAATTAGTTTTTAGGTTTCAGTAGTAAAATCTGTGCAGGATGCCATGCACAACTGCCTGTCCCTGGCACCGTTTTCAGAGTACCAAGAATTTTAAATCCCCAAAGAGTCCTTGCCATGCTCTAGCAGATCCTTCTGACTTCTGCTAGCCTGGAGATTTGAGGTTATCCCTACCAATCTAGCACTAGGCTTGTTTGTCTGTATTTTATTGGCTTCTTCTCTTAAACAGCAAGCCAGCCCCTCCACACACGTGATGCCACAGTATCTCATTCACTTTTTGACAACTTGTTTAGACTTGTCCTTCAATTAAACACCTTCTGTCTGGATGTGGGGACTTGTCCATCTAAGCTGCAGGGAAGGTTAAAAAAATGAGGGGAGGGGCCGCATGGGAGGCCTGCTCTGGGCCTGTGTGGGAGGTGACCAAGCATAGCATAAAGAGAACTTTACTTTTACTAATGCTGGAAAGAGCACCTTCCTTCCCAGATTTGAGCAGTTGGGGTTGTTCATCTGGAACAAATTTGTACACTTGTTCTTGGCAGCTATCCCGGGAATGCAGGGCAGAAGTACAACGAATTCTACACCAGCGTGCCTTGGATGTAAAACTGGATCCAGCTCTCCAGGACAAGTGCATGATAGATCTGGGGAAGTGGTGCAGTGAGAAAACAGAGACTGGACAGGTATCTCAAAAATTTAAACCAATAATCTCATGTTGAAATTGTTGTATAAATTAGAAAGCAAAACACATTCACTTTAAATGCCCTGGTTCTGCTATTTCTTCATAAACATTTTTGAATTTTACTAAATTTTAATGATCAAAAGTTTCTGTATTGCGTTTTGTGCTTTGATTTAGCTTAATTAGTGAAGGGAAGGCACTAAACCCATGTGTGCATCAGGAGAAAGCAAAGCATTGTTTGTCCCAATTTATCCAACCTAGAGCAACCTGGAGTGGTGACTTGCTGATCCCAGGGGTTATGTTGCATTGCAGTGTCTCTAAACACCACTTTTAAAGTCCATAGCAGAAGTGTGGTGTTGGTTGGGGTGAAACATTCAAATCAAAGTTTATTAAACGGTCACAGACCAGATTAACTCGTACAGCTAGTCAGCAAAAGATAACACCAGAAGAACAAAGGACAATTTCAATACAGATTAGGTCATAACAACAATTTAAAATTAGACAGCATAAATAAAATTAAATATTTGCCTTCACCTGCATATTGACATTGGAAAGCTCTTGTTTCCTGCGCCTAATAGCAGCTACACAGAATTTGGCAACATTGATCGTAATTTCAGGGACCTTATCTTCTACCAAGGCTCTCATACATAGGAGTTCTGGTTTATTTTTAAGCTTTTGTAGAACTGGGGCAATAAAGGTCAGACGTAAGTCCTCGTAATAACTACAGTGCAGCAATACATGCAGACTTGTTTCCACTTCCGATGAGCCACATGGGCAAACACGTGACTCATATGGTTTGCCCTCATATCTGCCTAACAACAGGGCAGAGGGCAGAACGTTGAATCTGGCCAGGGTAAAGGAGTGTCTGTACTTAGGTATTTGTAAATCAGCCAGATAATTTGCGGGTGAGAACCCTCTCCCAAAGTCTCTAATTGTGGCATGTTTATCCATTTTGCCCATATGACATTGCAGCTCTATGTCCCTAATGCGTTGGAGCACTTGACTTCTGGCACTCTCATATCCTGCCGCTATTAAGATCTGCGGGGAGAATCCCAAGCTTCTTATCTTTTCAAACAGGGAAGCTTTCCAGGTAGAATCCTGTACTGGATAAGTACAGGAACTATAGATCAGCCAACCTACCTTCGCTACCATTAGACTGGTTTGAGTTAAAACGCAGTTATAAAGCTTTGATTAACAAGAAAAAGCTCCAGGCACAAAGGAAGGAATGGCAGTGCCTAGTGGAGGCCTCCCAAAAGAAAGATTCTGCCACGTTTTGGAAAACAATTGCAAAAAGCTGGAGAGACTCCCCGATTGAAATCGAATACTCTATACCCGCTGGAGCATGGGAGGCCTATTTCCACTCATTATATTCATCAAATCAACTGGCCCCAGTTCTGCTTCCTGCTTCAAGTGAATTTGGCAAGGAATGGCCCCCTGTAACCACAGAAGAAATTACTGGCCTTATTCAATCTCTTAAATCAGGGAAAGCCCCGGGTGCTGACAATATCCCACCAGAAATTCTTAAGGCAAATGTTGAATGGTGGGCCCCTGTGCTAGCCGCCTTGTTCACTAGTATAAATCAAGCGGCTATTATCCCCGAGGACTGGGGTTTAGCCATCATCATTCCAATATTTAAGAAAGGAAACAGAACTGAGCCAGCTAACTATAGACCAATCAGTCTATTAAGCGTTATTAGCAAACTGTACGCTGCTCATTTATGTGATAAATTGGTGGAGTGGATGGAAAGAGAGCATATTCTATCAGAAGCTCAAGCTGGTTTTAGAGCAAAGCGTTCAACTATAGACCAGGCCCTTGTCCTTCAACACCTGGCAGACAAATACTCTAGAAAAGGGGGGTCTTTATATGCAGCTTTTGTCGATTTTAAATCGGCTTTTGATCTAATACCAAGGGACAGACTCTGGGAAAAGCTTGGCGCTACAAACATAGATAAACGCTTATTACGCCTTATCCGTGGTCTATACGAAAACACCAGGGTGAGGGTAAGATGCGATCGGTCAGGCCATCTAACTAAAGAAATTCAAACGCACTATGGGGTTAAACAAGGATGTGTCCTCGCGCCAACGCTATTTAATTTTTATATCAACTCTCTAGCAGTAAATATGGCGAAAGAAAATGCCCACCCTCCCAAATTGGCAGGTGTGCCCCTCCCGGTGCTTCTGTATGCGGACGACGCAGTCCTACTCTCCTTTTCCTGTGTTGGCTTGAGGAAGCTTTTGAGATCACTTGCTGACTATTGTCAAGCGGAACAACTATCAATAAATTACAGCAAATCTAAAATTATGGTGTTCTCAAAAAAAAGAAGGAAACACAAATGGAGAATTAATGGTCAACCTATTGACCAGGTAGCAACTTTCAAATACCTTGGGGTGAAACGAAAGATGTCCCAGAGACATAGCAAGGTGCATTTGGGTGGCTTTCAAGGGATTAATGAGATGAACCCATTTGTTCTGTGTTAAGATTCTTTGTGTCCCCTTTAGGAACTTGAATGTCTCCAGGACCATCTGGATGACTTGGCGGCTGAATGCAGAGACATTGTTGGAAACCTTACAGAGCTGGAGTCTGAAGTAAGTAAGCTTTGTCTGGAAGGGAAAGCTCCAGTATTGTAGTTGTTAGACTTGCACCATGTGAATAGCATGCTGATTTGTGGGTTGCCCTCCCAAGTAACTTCAAAAGGGTGCCATTTTCATGTATTTGAGTCATCGAAGAAAGAAGGTAAAGTATCAGATCTTAATTGGTTGTCCAGATAAAGTAACTTTCTTTCTTTCTTTCTTTCTTTCTTTCTTTCTTTCTTTCTTTCTTTCTTTCAGCTGTATGTGTAAAAGTTGTGCCTTTCTATGGCAGGTATCATTTCCTTAAAATGGCTGTGTTTTGGTCAACTCTAGTTAGCTTTTATTTGGGGCAGCAAACTTTAAGGCAGCCTTCCCCACCCTGCCCCCCCCCCCAGATGCTTTGGGCTTCACCTCTCATCACCCTCAGCCAGCACAGCTGGAAAAGCTGCTTTAAGCAATATTTTTTGCAACCTGTTCCTGCTCTCAATGACTTCTTACAGTAGCTGTTCTTGTCAACAGAAGTCTTCCTAGCTTGTCTCTAGGGATGCTCACATCCCAGGAGACTTTCGCACTCTGATGTACAAACATAACATGAGCAACAGTGTGAACTGTCAGAAAAACTGGGTGTGGCCTTGGGTGGACTTATTGCTTTCTCTCTCCCTCTTGTAGGATATTCAGATAGAAGCCTTGATGATGCGAGCATGTGAGCCAATTATCCAGACCTTCTGCCATGTAAGTAACTCTTACTCATACTTGTTCTAATTTGGATAAGGATTGAGTGTGGAGTTCCTCCATTAGTATCAGTTGAGGGGAGGAAGACCATAGCCATGTGCATGCCTTGTAGTTCCCCCTTCATGTTAAGCATACCTTACTGGAATGTCCATAATTCTCAAGGGCACAACCAGCCTTCTTGCATCCCCAGTTCCCTGCTCAGAACTTAGCCTTAATTACAGTGCTGGTTTCGACATCCAAAAGTTATAGCAAGCAGGTGCAAGACTGCATGTGTGCTGTGATTCCATTGGTGCACAGAATGGGACAGTGGTAATTCAGTTTTCTGGCCTTTTTCTTCTTCCATTTTCTAAAAGCAAATATCTGGTTTGCTGAAATATCTGAATATAAAGGGTGGGTGAAACAATTTCCAGTAGTCATGTGCAGGACTTTTCATTGTTAGTTTATTGATGCTCATCGTGCACAAAACCAGAATAAATTATACAGAGTAGGAGCGAGTATGTAGAATTCAGCTATTGTTGCATAGTCTTTGTATATCTCTGGCATACCAGACGTAGTTAAATTGCAAAATGTGTTTATGGCATTTAATAGATTGTGTTGCATTTTTGGGTCCAGTGGGGGCATGTGCAGCTGTAAAGCAACTTGAGAGCTCTGGGGCTAACAGGCCCTGACTAGTCATTTTAACAATCAGGTTTCAAATGTAAGCCAGAGAGGTGCAATTACCTTCTCCAGCTTTAAATCATGGGTCCCGTTGCTTCCTCAGCTGAGGTACAGAGACTTCCAGGAAGGGAGTTAGTTCCCGACAGGTTGTCATTAGTCTGTCTGTCCCATCCCCCCCCCCCCCAATATCCCATTCAGGAAGTGGCAGACAACCAGATTGACTCAGGAGACCTCATGGAGTGCCTCATTCAGAACAAACACCAGAAGGAGATGAATGAAAAGTGTGCAATTGGAGTCACACACTTCCAGCTGGTGAGTGTGGCTGGTTCTCCAGCATCCCCTAGTTTGACTGAGTCTGGGAGCCAGACATCCATTATCCCTTTTCACTCTGGAAGGCCAAAGGCATTTTCCTGTCTGCTGGAATTTGAACTGTTATGGCATAGTCCCCTTTTCAGTGCTGCCTTGGCTTATTTGCCACAAATAAGCTTCCGGATGTTGACTACTTTGTGCCTTTAGCCACGTTCCTTCCAAATCTGCCATTCTCATTTTGTAATTGGAGGCAGGCAGTGCATGTGGTTGGACCCATAGTGATTTGGATGGGCATTGCATTCTACCTTAGCCTCACTAGAAGGGATAACTTGAACTGAAGCTCAAAGGTGGCAAGGGAAGAAGCAGGGCAGAGAGATGCCATTGACTAGGGCTGCAGTAGCAGATATTCTTTGAAAGACTTCCTGTGCCTGACCTTGAGAGGAGCCTGTTTGCTTTTCTTTCTTTAGGTTCAGATGAAAGATTTCAGATTCTCCTACAAATTTAAAATGGCCTGCAAAGAGGATGTCCTGAAGCTGTGCCCCAACATCAAGAAAAAGTATGTGTGTGTGTGTCAGAAATTTGGCCTCATGGCTTTTGAATGCTAGAGAAAAATTTGTCTCTTAATCAGAAACTGGTAACTGATACCCAAGAGTTTTACACTAAGATAGCCTGGTGTTATAACACTTCTGTCCTCTTCAGGGTGGATGTGGTGATCTGCCTGAGCACCATTGTACGCAACGACACGCTGAGAGATGCAAAGGAGCACCAGGTCTCCATGAAGTGCCGCAAGCAGCTACGTGTTGAGGAGCTGGAAATGGTAAAAGTTGCCCTCTTGTTACTCTGAGGCTTTGCAAAGGCTTCTGTGGAGGGTTGCATCAGCTTGCGCTACCCTGAAAATATTTGGCTGCCCCTCAGTGCTAGTTTCCTTCTCTCTAATTACCATTTCTTATATTCTAAATTGGGCTTATAGCAGGCTTCTTTGCAAACGTTGGCTTTTCCTGGCACCTTGCCACAAGAAGGCAGTTTTTGCTGAGCCAAAGCCAGCCCCAGCTGTTGGGGTTTAAGAGTCTTGTTCAACCAGCTCCCTTGGACCAATAGAACTGCAAGCACCTTCTCTCTCTCTCTCTCTCTCTCTCTCTCTCTCTCTCTCTCTCTCAATGTGTGTGTGTGTGCGTGTGTTTTAAGGGATTTTTTCCAGAGCTCTCCTGGGCAGCCAAACTGAAGACTGCATTGCACAAGTGTGTTATGTTTTGATTCATAGCTTTGGCCTCAAATAGCTGAAAGACTGCCTCTTCCCAGTTGACCTTCTAGGGCAGCTTTTCTCAACCCAGTATCTTCAGATGTTCTTGAACTACAATTCTCATCATCCCTGACCACTGGCCATGCTGGCTAGGAGTGATGGGAGTTGTAGTCCAACAAAATCTAGGGACCCAAGGTTGAGAAAAGCTGTTCAAGGGTGTTCAGACCTGTAGAGGGTAGTTCCGTCACCCTCAGAAGTTGAGGGAATGGCAGCCTGGGAGAGGGTTTTCTCTGTGACAGCCCCTACATTGCGGAAGTCCCTCCCTACAGAAGTATCTCTAGCATCTTCATCGCATAGCTGAAGACATATCTCTTTCATCCTGGCCTTTGTTTTGTGGGGCCTCTTTTGCTGAATTTAAAGCGTTCTGTTCCACTTGGAAAGGTTTTGCTTGTTTTATAATTATAACAGCTTTATAAATTTATATTATTGTTGTAATCCACTGTGCAGCATGAGGGTGAAGAAGAATGAGTAAAGAGATCCTATTAAATAAATATATAACCTCAAGAGTGCTGATGGTTGCCTGCAGAAAGCTTCCTAGTTAGAAGATAAACACTTGGTTCTCTCATGGGCTTTTTACTTTTTGTAATTGGTTTTGTTTGCTTTGGATGTTCAAGCTTTCCACCTTCCCTTTGAGTCTGAATCCTTTTTCAATGTGATTCATCTTGCAGACTGAGGATATCCGCCTGGAACCAGACCTTCATGAGGCCTGCAAATCGGACATCAGGGACTACTGCCAGAACGTCCCCTATGGCAATGCTCAGGTGATCTGCCTTTTCAGTGCGCGCTCTCTCTCTTTCTCTCTCTTTCGATGTTTCTGCCTAGCAAGAAAGGCTTTGACCGGAATACATTCTGCATCAAAGCCCATTTCAGTCTGCTTTGATTTACAAACCTTTTGCTTGTACTCTGACTCACAGCCAAGTCCACTGGATGGGCTGATCAGGTTCCTAAGCACCACTGGCAAGTGTTTCTCCAGCACGACAGAGCACTTCTCCATGGGCTCAATTTTCCTCTAGCTCTTCCTTAGTCAGTGGCTACAAAATATCCCACCCTTCCAAAGGAGGCCAGTTTACATTGAAACTACCAGGTTGACTGTTGAAGAAAGAGCTTTTACTCGCTGAGTTGAACTTTCAGCCACTAAACCTTCCCCCCCCCCCAGGCTAAGTGAACACAGTGACTTCCATCTTATGAGTTGGCTTTTAATATAATTTATTTTGGTACTTCTAAACCCTCCTCAATTTAGCATCCTCCTTAGAATACTTCACCCAAAATGTGCTGTGGGCAAGACCTCCTCAGTGCCACTATTGCTCCTGTTTTAGATGAGGTGCTGCTTAAAATAATGCAGGGGTTTGGCTATTTTGTTCCATAGCCTTTGCTTTGTTATTTTAAAGCCATTGAGTCATTTCCTTACTCCCAGATTAGCAATGCTGCCATCTAGCGTCCAGTTACCCTTGAGATGTTCTATTTATTTAACTGCAGATTATTGAGTGTCTTAAGGAAAACAAGAAGCAACTCAGCACTCGCTGCCATCAGAAAGTCTTCAAACTCCAGGAGACGGAGATGATGGATCCAGAACTGGATTATACTCTCATGCGTGTTTGCAAGCAAATGATCAAGGTAAGGGTGGCTGGTTGATGAGGAGAGGTTTAGAATTAGGCCACATCATGTTGCTTTCAGTGTAACATTTTCTCTCCATGCAAGAGTACATGTAGCTGACATTGCCTTGAAATAGGAATCCACATGGATTTTTGTAGGAAGATTTTTGGACGTTTAAACTGGGTTTCTGCCTGCTGCTCCTCATGAAGACTTATCAGTTTTGTTGATTTCCATATTTATTTGTCTGCAAAGGCAAAATCTTTCATTGGGAATTGGCCCATCTTGTACACAAACCCAGAGGCCATTTCTGCATGGCATGGGATGATTTGTTAATATTCACAATATTCTATGGTGCAAACCAAATCTGACCATTTTTAGTGTACAAGCTTGACTCTTCATTCTGGAAAGAGTCAAACGGTTCTAATCTTAAAACATCTCCTGACCTCAAGTATGTATTTTTAAATATCTAGCTATGAATATGCAGTTGATACTCAACCATATTCTAATCTTCTACCAGATACTCAAACATATCTGGTGAAAGATCAGAGAAGTAAAACTGAAATGGCAAAGTGTCAAACCCTGGTTGAGGGGCAAGCTTTTTCTCTCTCCTCTGCTGTAACTTCTGTAGAACTTCAGGCTTTCTCAGAACTTTAGGCAGGTGCATGCCCTAAAGGCCTGATACTAAAGGAGATACAGCAAAAAGGCTCTTGGAAGTGCAGCGGCTCTTTGATTTCTCTTCAAAGTACTCAGACCAGCAAGAGGATCATATAGAATTATAGCTGAGCGAAGCCCCACTTTTCCCATCTTCCTGTCCTGTTCTTGGTTCAGTGTGTTTCTAAACTTTCTCTGCAAAAATACATTGATTCAGAGGTGCCGTTCCCACCACCTCTCCTGACATTAATGGGCATGGGTATTAACACAACACCTTTTAAGAATTCATTCCATGCCAAGCAACCTCTGGGTTGGCCTGGAAGTGCAGTGAGGCCTGACTTGTGCCTCTTCAGCACTTTGCATTCAGGCAACAAGAGTCCTGGCTTAAGATGGGAAGTGCTGTTGCTCTCCCCTTGCTTACTTGTTGGTGCTTTCTCTCCCTCTGTCAGAGATTCTGTCCAGAAGCAGATGCAAAGAACATGCTGCAATGTTTGAAACAGAACAAGAACAGCGAAATGATGGATCCCAAATGCAAGCAAATGATTACCAAGCGCCAGATTACACAGAACACAGGTAATGGTGGGGGTTTTCTTGGAATTGGGCCTGGGCTCTGCACTTAAGGGCTGTAATCTTTATTACCTGAAATGTCTGATATCCCATCTGGACTACTTTAATGTGCTCTAGGTGGAGCTGCCTTTAAAATGTGCTCAGAAATTTCAGTTGGCCCAAAGAGCTGCAGCCAGACTGTTGACCAGGGCTAGATATAGGGAGCAAATGATTTCTTTTTAAAACATTTCCAATGGCTACTGGTCTGTTTCCAGGAACAATTCAAAGTGCTGGTTATGACCTTACTTATAAAGCCCTATACAGCTTAGATCCAAGCTATCTGAAAGACCATATTCCCTCATACAAACCTACTTGGCCCTGAGATCTTTGGGGGAGGCCCTTCACTCAGTCACACCACCCTCACGGCATGTTTGCCGGGCACATAAGATAGGACCTTCTTGGTAACTGCTCCCAGACATTGGAATTCTCTTCCCAGAGACGTTAGACTGGCTCCTTCCTGGTTGCCCTTCTGCTGGCAGGAGAATACTTTTGTATTCCAACAGGCTTTTAGGAACTGACCTTTTTTAAGGAAAGGGCTGGTGCTATGATATTTTATAGTTGTTATTTATACAGGTAACTCACATCTTATGCTTATTTTACTTACACGATTGTAGCTTTGTGGGCGGGTGGTAAATAAATAAATGGAGAGCCAAGGAAACCCACTCTCCATTTATTTATTTCCTCCCCACACTTGTGCATAGTTGTGATCACATGCTTATCCTGCTCTGGGAAGGCTGTGGGAGGGCTCTGGCAGCGTCCCAAGTTCAGCCTGCCAGACTAGACTGTCTTGTTTGCTTTGTTTGTGTGGCATAAATGTTTTGTCTATTCAGGTCTGCTGTAGGTATAATCGCCTCCAAGGCAAACTTTTCTTGAGTGTTAAAATAATTTGTCCTCTCCTTGCACAACCCCATGCCTTCACCATTCAGCATTGCCTATTTGAAAACTGGTAGGATTTTTTTTTTATTTGTCTTATAAAAACATCTGATTTTAAGTTATTACCTATACTTGAAACGTAAGAGGAGATTCCCTAGCCCAATACTAAAGTTCATACTGTGCATACAAAAAGTGTCAGGTTCAGTTCATCTCCAGTTAAAAGGATCTCTGAAAGAGCTTGATATAAACCTGAATTTTTTAAAAATGCAGAGATTTAGCTATGCTATAACTATGTGTGTTTTCAGGTGTGATTGTATGTTCCTCAGCTTTTGCTGAATAAAGAAAAAAGTTTTAAGAACACCCCTTTCCCCCCTCCCCTGGGTTATTTTCCCATGGCATCGGGTTAACCATATCAGTCACCCACCCTTCGATAATTTCTACAGACATTATGAGAACAGCCTGGAAGCAGCACCTGTACTGCTCTATTTATATGCAGTACTGGGCAGAACAAAAAAAAGTTGGAAACCAGCGTGGTTTGGATAATTGTCTTTAAATTTTCATATTCCTAACCCTGTGTGCATCATCAGTTGATAGCCACCACGGAAGGCTTTCATATCACCTCATCCATGACACTTGGCAATGATTTAGCATTGGCATGCCCTCCCTATCACAAGCAGGACCTACAAACCACACCTAAATGTTACGTATGAATCAGAGATAGTAGTTGGTTGTGACCCTAACAAACCACAGTGTAAAGCTAAAGCTTGTTCTTGGCTTCCTTGTTCTTTTGCATCCTTTGAGCAGAACAAACAACATTGCTGATGTGGATATGATGCTAAGCCAGGGTTTGTTGCTTGCACTAGGGGATGAGGGAAGCAGGAGGAATCTCCATATTAATGGTCAACCATGACCATGAGAGCTGGGAACCAAGTAATTTGAATTCCACAGCTTGTTCCTTTTTTCTATGCTCCCACAGGATTGTGGGCATCTGCCGAGCCTTGTGTGTATGTAGCTGGTTTCCTGAGAGCCAAGGCCTTGCAACTTGGCTACATTATGGGCAACTCAGACAGAAAGAACTCCAGTGCTAGGCTGCTTAGTAAAAGTGGCTCAGTTCTGCAGCTGGCGCCTCATTCCAGCAGCCAGTTTTCATCACTAATTTTGCTCCTTTCTTCCTTCATAGATTACCGCCTGAATCCAGTGCTCAGGAAGGCCTGCAAAGCTGACATCCCCAAATTCTGCCAGAGCATTCTGACCAAGGCCAAGGATGATTCTGAGCTTGAAGGACAGGTCATATCCTGCTTGAAGCTGAAATACGCAGACCAGGTGACTAAGGGGCATGTGTTTCACAAGGACCTAGGGCCAGAAGGTCCCCAAAGGGACTTGTTCTGCTATGTGACATGTGCCAGTCAACAAGCATGTTTAAAATACAGGCAGGTCTCAGAAGCTTAGGCCCAGTTATACAGGTTCTCTGGGATTTTGTTCCAGTGATCTGATTTAGTCAACCGAAACTTAAAAGTTACGTTTATTTAACTTAAAATTTAAAAAGTGTGCTGTGTAAATTTTACATGCTGAATAACTATCTAAAGAATTTTTCCAGCAACCAAGCATTTGAAATGAATGTTGATTAGGAGAGAAAAATGAATAAAACCCACTTAATAAAACATTTTAAGATGGGACAGTTGAAAACATACAGTTCCATACATGGTTTAATGTTTGTAAGTAATAGAGTGTTTAACATTAATTTTATCAAGTCCTAAAAGTTAACCACTTATATTTGGAAAAAGCTGTAACTATATTGAAATTGCACAATTCATTATGTTATTAGCTAATTTTATGGAACAGTGAGTTTTTTGTAATCCATCTGGTGTCACTGATCAGCCTAAGTGGTGCGATCATTATGTTAAAAGGAGTGATGTGTAAAGCAGCCCCTGAGAGTTGAGAAGGCTTCTTCTTGGACCTGCAGACAGAAAGCAGAGGTGATCATTGAGCTGCTGGTAGCCTTCCTCTGCTTATCTTATCTCTTTATCAACTAAATGGCCCTGCTCTTTTCCCTCATGAATATATCAAGGGATATTAGGAGACAGAATATGAGCATAGGTAAACAATGAAGGAGGACTCATCTCTGCCTTATCTCCCTGGAAGCATTCAGAATTCCCAGCTGTCAGAGGCTCACTTGCATGGGGCTTCTTCTGGTGTGGTGAATGTAACACATAATTACCCTCTTTGATCAGATTGCTTTGGCTTGCTGTATTCTTGCATCTTGAATTGAATTGCAGATTTTGTCTAAGTGCTGCCTCATTCTAATGTTTTCCCATATGAAGAATTCTCCCTATAGAAAAAAGCCATATACAAAGCTGCCTTTTGCTGTCAAAGATTGTCTTTAAGAGATTTTTAGTGCTAAAAAATGCACCAAAAATACATGATTGCTCAAGTTAGTTAAGATTAGTGGTTAATGGTTAGTAGTTAAGATTTGTGCTGAATGTGCATTAATGATTCTATGGCATGACTGTTCTTGTTCTCACCCTTAAACAGCGTCTCTCTCCCGACTGTGAAGATCAGATTCGAGTGATTATCGAGGAATCCGCTCTTGATTACCGGTTAGATCCTCAGTTGCAGATGCATTGCTCAGAAGAGGTAGGAGCTTTCAAATTCAATCCTCCTTCACACTATATATGTTGGCAAGTTCTCATGAGCTCCTGGTAGTACAGTTTGAACTATGGCGATCTTGATTGAATCCCCCAGTAGTTTAAAATCACCTTGTGGTTGTCACCTTTTGTGGCATTTGCAATTTGCAGAGAATGGATTTGCTCCAAGAGCTGCTTGTAGAGCAAAGCGTTACGGGAATCCAGCTTGGCATTTTACACAAAAATTGTTCATGTTTCATATGGAATCATCCTGTCCAGAGTTAAAGTGATATGTTAAGTTCCTCCCCTTGGTCCTTTTCATGCTATGAGGAATAGTTCCTTGTTTCATCGTAACTGATATTTAAGGACCTCTTTGAGAACAAGCCTCCCATGAATTTGGAAAGGAACAGGAAGCTTAAAAGCAGGAGTAGATGGTCCCTAATAGTATTGCCTTGCCGAGCAAAAACTATATGATAGAAGCGGGGTGGAGAGTAGGTGCTGCTTGTCACCTCTGCTCATTTCCAGAAATTGTTCCAGGCTCTGCCAGGTGGAATTTAGCTTAAGTCAGGGAATAGCTTCCAGCCTTGGCCTTAGGCAACATCCACAATAGAGGACCTCTGGATAATGTTGCTAATCCTCTGGGCTATGTTACACTGTAAGCCTTTCCTCAGTAATAAAGGGATAACATGTACTGAACCAGAAAGTAAGGTTGCATTTGTTTGCCTTGCTAGATTCCATGTTTTGGACCTTTTTTCACATAAATTTGTTCTATCTCCCTCCAAAAGGAGGCTAATTTGTTGGCCTGTGGTACTATAACCTAATGTATTTTATGTTTTGAAAGATATCTAGCTTGTGCGCCGAGGAAGCAGCAGCCCAGGAGCAGACAGGACAAGTGGAAGAATGCCTGAAAGTGAATCTGCTAAAGATCAAAGCAGACATGTGCAAGAAGGTAAAGAACTAGGTGTGCTTCTGTGCTAATGGCAAGGGGGAGAATGCTAGATTGTGTACAGCTCAATCTGATGGCATTCTCCTCACTTCGGAACTTCTTCGGCGCTGCAGCTTTGTTCCCTAGCTTGGATGTTCCAAGGATTCCTAGGGCTAGTTGTGATTTGATTTCCCCTCTGTCACTGCTCCTCAGTCCACTTCAGTCAGCCAAAGGAAGGCATCTATTCCTTCCCCTTTGCATTTTTCTGTTGCCACACTTCAGCACATCCCTTTCAAATTCTGACCTGGCAACAGTCATCAATGCCTTCATAACTTTGAGTAGACTACTATAGATGTGCTCCATTTGAAAGCAACTGGAGTCTTCCACACTGCAAAAAAAGCTTACTTTGTTTGAGAACTGCTCAGGGCTATAAAGCAGGGTTTAAGTATTCTAAGTATAATGAAGCAGCAGGAGGATGAGCAAGTTAAGATGAAATATGCAAATCATTATATTGAGGGTGCATTGCAATTTTCTGCCCTTCTAGGAGGTGCTCAACATGTTGAAGGAGAGTAAAGCTGATATCTTTGTGGACCCCGTCCTTCATACGGCCTGTGCCCTTGACATCAAGCACCACTGTGCTGCCATCCCACCAGGAAGAGGGCGACGTAAGTCTTATAGCTTGCTAAGAAGCCCAGGAAGCATCTCTGCCACCAGTGGTGCTACTTCCACAGAGTCAATTGTTTTTAGTCTTATGTTCCTGCCCTTGGTATTGAACAAGTCTAGGCACAATTGCACTCTAAACAACTTGCTTAGGATAGATTTGTACACTTCCTAGAGGTGTGAAGGACTAGTGGATAGAATCCCCCCGCCAGTGGTAAAAAACAATATACTTGGGGGGAAACAGAGGAACTTCCATACAACTTTCATCATCATTGTTTAGATTAATGAGTAAAATCTTTTCTAAGCAATACGTATTTTCTAAAAATATATATAAAATATGTTAAACACTGGGGTCACCAATGTGGTGCCCACAGGCACCCCTGATGATTTTGCCTGGTGCCCATGAAATCTCTGAGCCCCCCATTGCTCCCCCTCCCAATGAAGTGGTGTGATGGTCGTTACCTGTTTTGTCACCTTGAGAAACACATAATAGCAAGAGGGTGGGAAGATCAAGATCATGATGATCTGAGAAAAACTGTGCCTTCAATCATTTGTAACACTCTTCCCACTGTTCTGCAGAGATGTCTTGTCTGATGGAGGCCCTGGAGGACAAGCGTGTGAGGTTGCAGCCTGAGTGTAAGAAGCGCCTTAATGACCGGATTGAAATGTGGAGCTATGCTGCCAAGGTGAGCAAAGCTGCTCGCTTTATTCCTCCAGGAAGACCTCTTCTGGGTGCCTAGGGATTGTTGGAGTTATGAGGGAATTGGAACAGATGGAAGGTTCCAGCATGATGCATGTGCTGATGCTGAAGGCCGTGAACACATGATGGAATGCCGCTACTGTAATGACAATCCTTGACACAATATGCTAGATTGGTCTTGGAAGCGAGTCTGAGTTACCGACATGGACAGCCTTAATATGCATGTCGAGCATGGCTCCTCATCACTTCTGTGCAATTCTAAATTCCATCTGTTGAAAGCTATCCTTGCCAGGGCAAGTGCAGCACAAAATGTAACAGTTGCTGTTACAGAGCAGGGCCCCATCACTTGATATCTGAGCTCCTGGACTCTGAAATGGGGGGGGGGGGGGGAGAGAGAGAGAGAGAGAGAGAGAGAGAGAGAGAGAGAGAGAGAGAAATTTGGAAGGCAATACTATACTGCTGTTGGACAAGCATGTAGCACCCTAGTGGGGAATCCCCACTCCTCTCCAGACACCTTGCTGCACATACCCTGGCTTGTGTTTGCACACTCTGCTGAGGAGAGATTGGTTACAGAAAGAACATCCTGAATCTCAAGGGGAAAGCTTGCAGTTGAAAGGATATAAGGAGCGTAGGACTCCTCTTGTTACTTCACAGCTGTTGATCTTTTTTGTTCAATACCATGTGAGGGAGGGATAGGATCAGATACTTTAAAAAATCATTTATTAATGGAATTTATAAAGTTAACCTATTACACAAAATCTTTGATTGATGCCCAAAACAAGCACAATTAAAGTACAATATAAAGTGATAAACTAAAACTTAAACTAAAAACACAAAACACAGTTTTTACAGCCAAGAAGACTAGTCCATAAAACAAGTTATTTCAAAGGCCCCTAGGTGAATAGAAAGGTCTTCACCTGGTTCTGAAAAGATCACAAAGCTGGTGCCAGGTGATTTTCTTTAGGAGGTGTGTTTCTTCACCCAGGTGCCACTACTGAAAATGCCATCTCCCTGCCCTACTTTGTTTGTTTATTTTTATTTGAAAGAATTTACAAGCTGTTTAATATATATTTTAAATTTCTTAAGCCTGTGAAGAAAAAAAGAAGGTTCAGGTAAGCACCTATGAGAGAAGGAGCTGGCAGAACACCAGCATAACATGGACAAACGGCCTAGCCCAGTTTATGATCCTGCAACCCTATTCTGGTTTATACAGGGTTGTAACAAATCGGGTGGTTTTAGAGAAGATTTTTTTGAAGCACTGACCCCTAAATTTCATCTGTACATTGTAGATATCTGTTACGATTGGTTTGGGAGCTGACTCTTCTTCCTCCTTGCCTGTCAGGTTGCCCCAGCGGAAGGCTTTTCTGATCTTGCCATGCAAGTGATGACCTCTCCATCCAAGAACTACATCCTCTCAGTGATCAGTGTGGGCATCTGCATCCTGTTCCTGATTGGCCTGATGTGTGGGCGTATCACGAAGCGAGTGACACGAGAGCTGAAGGACAGGTAGAGCCTGCCTTGGTAGTCAAAGGGAAGAAGGAAGGAAAGAAGGCCTGCCTGCCTGCCCGTTGCCCAGTTTGTACAGCCCTCCTCTGTATAGTCTCCCCTCCCACCTCTCCGGAGAGTACAAACAGATTAGAACAGCAGCCCGTGCCAGCTGAGTGTCCCATCTCGTCCATGGCTTCTCCACCCTCGGAACGAGTTGGCACGTGCAGCCTTGGCGGTCCAGCCAGCAGCTTCGTTACCCTGTCGTTAGCGACTGTTGTTTGCCTGCCTGTAGACAAGTTTTTTCTCTTTCTCTTTCTCTCTTTCTCATACTGTCGGAACTGCCTTCACTCCCCAGACAGACTGACAACCTGCAGCTCAAGAGGTTTTTAAAGCAAATTTTTAAAGATCTGTTCCAGACATAGTGTTGGACAGTAGGTCTTGGTGTGGAAGTGTTTGTGCTCCTTGGCTTAGGCAGGAGGACCGAGGGGAAGGGACATCACCCACCATTCACAGCTGGCCTTGCTTTGGACATCTGGCTCACCCTGGAACAAGCATCTCCAGCACATAATCAGTCAGCAAGAGTTGCCTCCAGAGACCCGTCATCATCTCTACTGTTTTTGTGCTTTTGTTACTGTATTCTGTTGTACTTCTTTTTTTCTTTTTGTGGCTTGTTCCTCCGTTTTTGCCAACAGGCAATGCCTTCCATACTTCTCCACCCCCACTCCAATCTTTGGGGTTAATAAAATATTGACCAGATTAAAGAAACTTCAGTGGTCTTACAGGTACCCCCTGCAAAACCATACTGTATCTCAAGGGAAGCCGTAGGACAAGCTATGGTGGAGCTGTGGTCTTGGGTAGTAAGGCGGTGGGTTTTGGAAGAAAACGAGGATTTGGGTCCTCCCCAAAGGGGCTGGACCCATAGGGTTCTTATTTACAAGTTACTGAAGTTTCCTCCCTGAACTGTCAGGGAGGGTGTAAGACTTCTTTTGCTGTCAAGAATCCATCTCAAGAGATCATCAGCCATTTGGGAAGTAGGGAAGCTGGCAGGGCTCCCTACACTAAGCAAGGATGGGGGAGGGGAGGGGGGGATAGCTTTCTGAGAGTTGGATGGGAGAGGTATCTTTGCTGAAGTGATGCTTTTAGTAACAGTACCACAGTACCTGTTTGCAATGAGCAGGAGTGTGCTCCTTGTCTGTTGATTGGAGAGCACAGGGAGGAACTCGAAGAAGAGGAAATACGCATGTGCAGGCTCCTTGTGTATAGTAGGATATCTATCAGCCTGTTAGACATGGTTGCCTGTATGCTTTAGAGGGCTAAATCATGAGTCTGCCCGACACAAGGCTTGAATGCAACATCTTCTTCCCCTCCCTGCCCCTTTTCCTGCTTTGCTGCAACTGCTCAGTCAGATGTCAACTTCTCAGCATTCTGCATTAACGTCACAAAAGCGAGGGGCTTTTGGCAATGGGACCAGCTGATCTTAATGATGTGGACACTCAGCCATACCACTACTGTGAATATTTTCTGCTGCTCTTGAAGTGTTGGTAAAAGGCACAAAAGTTTTTAGCTTTAGGAAACCTTTATTTTTCATCCTACTGGAAAGCAAGTCGTGCAGAGTGTGGCTTTGTATTCCCGAGGATGGCAAACTGGAAAAGCTTGTGCAAGAATCTCACCCCACCCCACCCCTGAGGCCCACTGACTGTTTCAGGCCTCCAAAATTAAGGAGAGATGATTAGGGAAATCAGAGATCAGTGGGCGAGCCTGTGTGTACTGAAGGGTTTTTTTGGACTGTGGCCACTAGATTGGATTTCCTTCCCCTGCTTCTGATATTACTGAATCTATGAATGGTGACATTGGAAAGGGGTGTGTGCCATAGTTCCCCAACTAGTGTGTGCTCAGTGCATTCCAAAGCCTCTATTCCCTCCCCCCTCCCTTTCACCCACACCTGGATGCCCTTCAGTATTGTGTTGTTCTGTGTTTTAACTCTGAGGCAAGGCATAGACTTCTTTATCCTAAGGAATCCACCTTGACTCTGAAATGGGTTGGCAATGGTGGAGGATGCTCTCAGGGCAACTCAAGTCACTTGCAAGAGAGGCAGCCAGCAGATTAATTGCAGGGCGCTTAGAGCTGCTATTCATACTGTAGGAGGCAAGGAATAACCTTGGTCATATCATCTTCCGAATCCTACACAATGTTGGGAAGAAACTGGTACTTGCATATGGTGACCCTGCAGCAAATGCTGTGAAAGGAGAGGATGCCCCCACCATCCTGGCTAGCACATGCATTCAGATAAGATGCACAACGTATTATTCTTACATTGCTTCCCTTCAGCCAACTACAATTGCCTTCCCTCGATCCTAGTGGGAGTGCCCCATTGGTTAATGAAAGAAAAATGCTCTTCCCATAATCAGCAGCAGTGGTTTTTGCAGGCATATAGTGATGCTACCGAAGAGGAGGAGCTTGTGCGAGAAGCACGTAAGGGGGCTAGTTGCCTGGGAAGAGACAGAATGCCGAAGCCATTACAGCCAGCCAGTCACTCACTCCACTCTCTCAGTGACCTTGAATGAGCCATTGTTTTAAAGAGACGAGAAGCTGCCTCTTGAGTTCCAAGCTCTGCAGGTCTATGTCTCAGCATCACCTAAGCCTCCATGCAGTCTCCTCAGACCCTGTCAGTTTCAGTCTGACAGCTAAGTATTCCTGCTTTGAGGCTTATTTGAGGGACAACTGTTTACAAAAATGATCCTTCATCTAAAGTGGCATTGTATTGCAAGTGTTGTGCTTGTCATTTCCTTCTCAGAATACGTGCAACTGCTTGAGGAAGATGGAAGGGGCTGTGCTGCAGTTTGAATGTTTGAAAAGTACTTAGGAATTGGGAGCTTGTTTTTCTGCTTCTTCCCTATAAGGTTCCCTGTTTGAACTTGTAGTACTTGCTGTCTTCACCACTGTGGCCTCGACTGTCTTGTAACACGAGCTCCTCCAGCTTCTGGACCCTGTGCTGCTGCTGCTTCTCCTTCCTTGTGTCTCATCTAAAGCTGTGCTGATGCTGTTCTCTTGGCTCTCATCTCAAGGAAGGTCCCCTGTTTTGATGCATTGGAGATGGAAGTACGCGGGTTGGGCACTGCTCTATGCATAACAGGATTAGAGTACCTGCAGAAAAGCCCTGGTAGAGCCTAAGGAGCAGGGATTTCTAGGCTTTTAGTGGTGGCTCTTAGATGTAGCCTAGGGTATTCTCTTGTCCCAAAGTAAGCTAAGGAACTTGTTGAATTGGAAAACTGAAGGATCACACATCCTTTTCCGCTTCATAGTTTGTCCTGGCCCCCGGCTTGTGCTGACACCTGTTCTCATATTGCTAGTCCTTCTGGACAGCTGTGACCAGCATGATAATTGGTTCCATTTCTGTGTAGATTCTGAGCATCAGGTGCGCCGCTTCTCCATCCGACACTTGCAGACTCCTCCATCCAGAGGCTCCCTAGCTGGCGCAGAGAATTAAATGACTTATCTCAAGGTTCTTGGAAATGCATCAGAGGCAGGCTGCAATTTCCCTTCAGGTATGCTTTGGAACTCAATATAAGTGGTGTTTGATTGAAGAATAGGTGTTTGAGAGAAGCAAAACGCAGGTGCACAGAACAACTCAGGGTGGCATAAAAGGGTTCGTATTCAGTGCCCCTCCTGCAGCTTGCAAAACCAGCCCTTTGGAGAGACAGTAAATTGGTAGATGATACAGCTAATGTTGGCTGACCCTTAGTCCTTTTAAAAAATGTAACATTAACAAAGGTTTTTTTTGTAAATTGTTTTTCCTTTCTATGTACAAAATCTTGGCTGTTCTTTCTTTTTACATGTTCATGCTGTGTAATTTTGAATTGTTAACGGAGATTCTGAACATAATGTGCATTTTTTTCTGTACAGATGAAATGGGAGAATTTAATAAAAAAGAGTCTGCAGGTTTTTACTTGTTTTGCTTGTGTCTCCATCAACTGTGAATAAAAAGGGAATCTCCCTCCCCAAGTCATGCCAGACAAACTATCTCCTTTTCTTTTTAATCCAGAAAAACTTTTGACAGAAACTCATGTGGTACCTTTGTTGACAAGATGGTAAAATGTGGGCTGGATTATAATTGTTGAATGGATCCACCGCTGGTTGAGCAACCATATCCAACGGGTGTTCATTGATGGCTCTATCTACCAAGAAAGAGGTCTCAATTGTCAGGGCTGTGTTCCTGGGCTGTTAAACACCTTTATAAACTACTTTGATTCAGGGGGTGTTTATCAAGATTTGCAGATGGCATGAGACTGAGACTAATTATAGCTCTCACTTTAAAAGATAGAATCAAAATTCAAAATGATCTTGAGAGGCTGGAACACTAGGTTACAAATAAGTGAAATTCAACTGAGATAAACATCAAATCCTGCATTTAGGTACCAAAAAAGAGCCAGATTTAGGTTGGGGTGGGGACCTAGCTTGGCAGTTGGGCATGTGAGAATTTAGGTTTCTTAGTCAATCACAAGCTAAACATGGACCTACAGTGCCGTTTTGCTGATATATAAGCAAACACAATCTTCAGCTTAAATTAACACAAGCATGGTGTCCACAACATGGGGAGTAAAAGTTCTGCTCTGATTGCTGGTCAAGCCACATCTGGAGTACTGTTTCAGTTCTGGGTGTCACATTTAAATTACATTTACCATCTTGCATTTTTAGCCTCCCTTTCCACCAAGGAGCTCAAGGCAGCAGACATGGTTGCTCCTTCCCCTATTTTATCTTCATAATAACTATATGAGGTAGGTGAGACTGGGATATAGTGGCTGACCCAGGGTGGGGATCTGGCCCTACCCACCACTGACATGTGGCCCTCAAAAGGTTGCCCAGAAGATGGTGTAGTTCAGGCTGAAAAAGGTTCCCCACTTCTTCTGTAGGTGCAAACAAATCTTACTTTGGAGCAAAGTTCATGATGCCTGTCAGCCACCACACTTCTTGGTCTGCCTTATGTCAGTTTTCATGAACCAGCCCTGACCCAGATGGGAATTCCCTGTTTCCCAAAGTGATGGTATCTCTAAGAATGATGCCACAAGCCACTGTGTCTCACTGATGCAGTGTGGGGTAGGCATACTTGGCTTTGTTGAAATATTACATGATGAGGGGAAGATACATTTGGATTGGATCTGTATCAACAGTAGGCTCAAGTGTTGGGGAAGGGGGAGGGGACACTGGAACAGTGGTAACCCAATAAAAGCAGAGTGCTTCAAAACTGGGATGCCTGTCTGTGGCAAAGAGCTAGCCCAGGATGGAGAAGATGTATTTTTCTTCTTTGTTTTTTGTGCAGTTGGGAAAATATAGGGCTTAGCTGTTCAATGGTGAGTTCCTAAACTGGAGGAAGAGGATCTTGTTCTATGTGAAGTTGGGGCTTTATGAAAATACATTCCCTCCAACTTAATCATGCAAAGCTTCCCAATTTGGCTTTTTGGTTTTTAACCTAGTGCACCACTAAAAATTAATCTTCAACTTTCTTCATATGAAAACTGCTGAGCTTCTCTTGGTCTTGCACCTAAGGACTCTCTGTGTTTCACCTAAAAAGATACAACGGCGTACAGATGGATGCATTTTTTAAAATGGGGATGGAGCAGTGGTCAACCATTGCATGCTTCTTTGTCCCAGCAGTAGGAGGTGCAGCCTAAAACTTGCTTCAGCGCACAATAGACTGGAGTCTCCTTTGTTCTCCACCCCCCCCCGACATTTCATCTGAATACTGTCCCAAGATGCAGGCAACTTTAGGGACGGGGGGGGGGGGCTTTCTCCGCTCTGGAGGAACCAGGAGCCTCTTATCCAGCTGAGGATGGCGACCCTGCTGTGCTTTACAGATTGCCCGCAACTTTACGCCATTTTTGGAGCCTACGAGTTTACAAAAACGGATGGCAACATTACAGCGGACAACAATCACATTACTTACTTTTTTAAAAAATGTGAACAGTCAGTGACAACCGAAGTCGAGCTTTCGTTCATTTATTACATTAACATATTTCCTTTCCTGCAAGTTGCTAGGGGGCACGGTGCCGGCACTCCTCCCCATTTTCTTCTCCGTAATAGGCTGGGGTGAGAGACCCACCACGGAGCAGCTTCATAGGTCAGCGGAGTTCACCATGTGCAACGGTTCCACCACTTCGGCAGAAGCCTTACGAACGATCCCGCCAACAACAGCGACTCGATCGGTCCCTCGTTGCTTCCCAAAAGGTTTTTAAGATTTATTTTGCACTTTCAGGTATGCAAAAATTAATGCAAGCTTAAAGTATTATTTTTAATAAAGTAGCGGGAAGCTGCCTCGAGAATATGCGCCCCGCCCCCCGTAGCACTGGCAGTTCCTTGGCGAGCAGCGCGCACAAAACTCCCACTATCCAAAAAACTGCGTCCAGGATGTGCAGAGCAGCATTAACGCCGCCGCAGCTTAGGAACTGCACACTGCGCCTGCGCGTCGCAGAAGCTTTTCTTCCCCCCCCGCATCCCCGCCTCTCTGTCTCGGACTAGCACTCAAAGATAGCGGAGTGCGCTTGCGCGGACTCCGTAACCCCGCCCCCCGATTCTGATTGGCCGCCGCGCGGCTGATGTACGGCACCAGGTGCGCTGCTGTCGCGCGGTCCGGCCGTAAAGCGCAGGCGGGAAATCAAGGAAGGGAAGGGAGAAGGTCGCGCTCCGGAGGGGAAGCCGGCGTAAGTGAGGCGGCCCTTGAGTCGGCCCAGGCCTCGCCTGCCTCCCTTTCCCCTGAGCCATGTTGGGCGTGGCATGCTAATAAGCCCTGCGTGGGCGGGGCCGGCGCATGCAAACGAAGGCTGTGGAGGCGGGGCCGTTGCATGCAAATGTGGCCCCAGGGTGGGCTGGTGGGTTGCGGCAGGTGTGCCCTTTGCTGCTGGGGCAGAGCAGTCTTGCCCTCTCCCCACCTACAGAAATCTAGGCCTACTTTGCAAGGTGGTTGTTGCTGGCCATAACTCTGGAGTTCTTGAATGATTGATAAATTCCTCTTCGAATGTTAAGTTGTTGTTGTTTTGATTGTTAGATACTTCAGGGTGAGGAGAGTGTTGGACTGAGACTGATGAAGACGACCCTGGTTTGAATCCCTCCTGCCACGAAGCTCCCTGGGTGACCTTGGAGCACTCACAAACTCCCAGCCTCACCTACCTCGCAGGGTTTGTTGTGAGGACAAAAGAGGAGGAGAGCCACACATTGCCGCCTTGAGCTCTTCTGAGGAAAGGTGGAACGTGAGTGTAATAATCAGTAGCTGGCTTGGAGTGTTTGTCCTCCAGTTATAGGATCCTGGAGATGGAAGGATCAAAAATCCCGCTGTTGCAGGGAACCCGTTATTTCAGCATCCCTGTTTGGTGGCCACCCAGCCTCTGTTAAAAAATCTCTTGTGGAAAAGGCCACCAATTTCTGAGACAATCTGTTCCACTGTTGGACAGCTTGTACAGCCAGGAAATACTTCCTCATGTTTAGGTGAAATTGCCATTCCTGCAATTTGAACTTGTGAGTCAGATCTTTCCCTCTAGAACAAATTAGAATAAATTTGCTCCTTCACCTCTGTAGCAGCTGTTCAAACATTTGAAGATTGCTATCATATTGCCCCTTAGTAGTCTCAGTGCTAAAAAAAATACACAACTCTTGCAGCCTTCTTCATAGGGCTCTGAACATTTTTGTTCCATGCCCCTCCCCAATGTTCTAGCTTGTTGATAGTCTTTTATTATTTCCGGCTGCTCTGTATCTTTTCCAGGTGGTCAGCAATCTTCTTCGTGCTCCAGATGTGGTCGTATCAGTGCTGAAAAGTGGGGTATGTTTATTTATTTCACCCAAGCCCTGGAATATTCTTTTCTCAGTGACATAACTTGACATGAAATTGTGTCGGAGCACAATGGTTCTCCTTTGCCTGTGCCTTTGATGTGGTATGTGAAGTGTATAATATCTCACGTGGGGCGGAAAGGGTTGGGTTGAGAAAGATAGTACTGGGTTTTCTAGATGTTGCTTGTGGGGCGGCATTTAACGGGCTGCAGTCTCCTGTCTTTGTGTTCTTGACTTTGGCAGATACAGCTTTTCTGTAACTAGTTCTTCCCCATTGCCTTTTTAAAAACAGCATTTTTGCCTTTCAAATCTCAGTGTATGATTTCCTGATAGCCTGCTTAAATTTTAACTGAACAAAAGCAAGAATGTAAAAATTAAAAACATAACTTTATTTTTTATCATTTCCTTGTTATGCTCTACTATTGGAGTACTAGGTAACAGTGGTTCGGTATGTTCAGTATTAAAAAGCATTTGTTCTGTATGTGCTGTAACCAATTTAATTAATGGACCATGGCAACACAGTTCCCCACCCAGCCAAAAAAAGACCTTTTGTTTGCAGTCTGTTGATGCTAAATACAAATTCAGTATTTTATGTCAAGCAATTCAGCATTTGAACAGAGTTGGACTTCCTGCCTGGTTTTTATTTATTAATTAATTAGGGAATTGCTATAATTCTGCAAGTGTTGTTACGCAAAATAAAATAAAAAATCCATGCATCATTGGCTTTCTCTCACATATTTTTCAGTGATGTTCAGTTTGTGACAGTGTGTCCTTTGCAATGATCATCTTTTGCAGCAGGACCTGAAATCACCTCTGCCTAAGGCTATGGGTGGCTATTGTCTGCCTGGGTTTACAGAACCTGGCTGAGGGAACTTTTGCTCCATGTCAGTTACCTCTGTATAAGTCAAGGAGATTGTGATGCTGGCTGATGTCGTTTTAAGCCATGATACAGTTTTGCAGATTGATTTTGCATAATAATGTTATGTTTTCCAGAAATAGCAACTCTCGGGATTTATCTGTGGGGCTCAGAAAGGGCTAAAGGACCCTCATCAAGATGTTCCTCCGGCTCTTGTCTGATGTCCGGTGGCAAAGAGCTAGCCCAGGATGGAGAAGCATGACCAGCTCCCGGCACAGTAGCACAACTGGAGCAGAACCTCACCTGACCCCTTTGCCATCACATGCACAGGTGGTTATTTGTGGGGGTGGAATCATGGGCACATCAGTGGCATATCACCTCTCCAAACTCGGGTGGAAGGACATCGTCTTACTGGAGCAGGGCAGGTAAGTAGTTTTTTTCCCCCTTTGCAAAAGAAAATAGGTGTTTGAAGCAGCAAGTAATGCTGTGTGGTGGAACTGGGAAGGTCTTGTAGCAAAAGTAAAGTGTACACACACCTGTTAGCTAACTGTAAGATTCAAGCTGAGAGTTTATCTACATCTTCAGAAAAAGCATTTGTATTTTCTGGAACTGTACTGCTTCAGGTTAGGACCAATATTCAGATGTTCTCCTCACTTAAAAAACAAAACAGGAACAGAACCTCTCCTTGCATGTAGAAACCCAGCATGGTGGGGAGATGACTGGACTCAGCTAGAACCCTTCTCTGACATTCTTCTTTTCCACAGGTAGCGGTCCTTGTTCAGTAATATCTTCCCTACATCTGATAGCTTTCTTATGCAGCATCTTATCTTTGGAATTTGTTTCAAATTGATTTGTCTCTGTCTTTCATGGGGATGAGGAATTGGTGTTCCTTCAGTTGTTGTTGGACTCCAACTTGCATCAGTCCTAGGAAGCATGGCCAATAGTTAGGGTGATGGGAGCTGCAGTCCCAGCAACATCTGGAGGGTTAAAACCTACCTTTTCTGTTTTCCTTGCTTCTGTTTGACTCAGCATCTCATACCTTGTTTCGTTTCCTTTACTTGTGCTTCTCCCTGCAATGGGGGTATCTTTAAAGACTGTCTGGCTGGTTGAAAATACAGCTGCTGGGCTACTAACTGGGACCAAAAGTTGGGAATGTTTTCAGCTGGTGGCTTGGAGCTTTCTTTAAAAGCCTGTCGTGGCTTGGGACCTGTGTACCTGAGACAGCACCAGTTCTCACATAAACCTACCCATGTGTTGGGATGGGGCGGGGGGAGGCTACAGGAATGCTGACAGTCTGGGGGTTTTGTTCCTGAGCAGTTGGAATGCTTATAAAATTAAATACAGTTGCACCTGCTAATACTGGTATAACAGGCTTCATTGCTACCAGCACAGAGTCAAAGTTTCTGTAGAATTTCTGCATGCTTATTAAAATCATAGGGTGTAGACTCATGGTTATCAAGCTGTCTTCTTACACTTGTAATCAGGGTAGTAAAAATATTCTAAAGGAGTGAATTCCCCCCCATTATTTCAGTGCATACTTAAGATTGCCTTTGAAGCTCTGATTTCTGCTGATTTGGTGTATGGATTCCTGGCATGGTTGTTATTCCAGATTAATTAACTTTTAGTACATTGGTGTGATCTCACCTGTGTGACAACAGGGTACACAAGGGTGATCGGAATGAAATGCTTGTCATAAGAACATAAAAAGAGCCTGCTTGATCAGGCCAATGACCCATCTAGTCCAGCATCCTGTTTTCACAGTGGCGATCCAGATGCCATTGAGATGCCTGCAAGCAGGGCTGGAGCATAACAGTACTCTCCTCTCTGGTGGTTTCCAGCAACTGGTATTCAGGAGCATTACTGTCCCCGACCATGGAGGCAGAGCATAGCCATCATGACTAGTAGCCTTCAATAACCCTTTCTTCTATGAATGTCCCATGTCTTTAAAGTATCATCAGTAGTGTTAGCTGCTAGTTTGGCATTAGAGATCAGCATTGTGTATGTTGTCTGAGTTAGTCTTTAAGACTGAAAGAAGCCCTGCCAGAAACCATCCGGTTCCTTTACGTTTCCTTTGCCAAGGAATGCTGTCCTGACCCTGTGTGCTGGTATTGCCCTGTCAGTGGCATGCAAGAGCAAATGTTTGCCCTTCCTTTGGCTCTGGTGGCAGAAATTGCCTCCTTGCACTTGGGCTCTCCTTGTGAAATCTGGAATGGAAGGCAAAGCGTGCCTCTTGTCAACACACAGCTAAAAATATCCCCTGCCATATCTTAGTGGCACACTTGGGCTTTGCATGCTCAGCACCCAAATTGGGTTTCACAAACTCCATCCTTTGTAAAACCAACACACATTTGCTGACTGTGCCTCACTTCTTCAGAGGAGCGCATTTTGATTTTGTTGTGTGCTGGGAAGAGCATGGAGGAAAGCAAGGAAAATGAGATTGGGATCTACTTAATGACACTTTATTTCACTTCATACAAACTTAGCACTTCATATGGAATTTAAAAAGAAGCTCCTGTTTTATGACTGACCATCTAAGTAAAGATGAGGTGTTCCTGGCAATCTTGAAACTGTGTGCTGTGAGAGTATGTGATTGTTTTTTGATACTTCTAATTGTTTTTTAAACGTCTTACATACATTTTTAAAATTGTATTGTATTGTTTTATCACTGATGTATTTGCCACACTGGGCCCCTTTTGGAGGAAGGGTGGGATGTAAAAATAATAACTAAATAAAGAGGATGGGGCTTGAGGATCCATCCAAATGCAGAGCTTGTAAAGCATGGTGCCTTCCTAAAAGTGAATAATTGTGACAGGTTTTCCAATAGAAACCAGCCCAAAGAAACAGAGCCTTTCAGTTGCCTTTCTTCTAGCCCCTGGCAGTGATTTCATCCAGTCCAGGTCCCCAAAAGAAGAGGAGTAGAAATATCAGGCTCATAGTCGCTGGTATGGTTATGTAATCTATCTGGTTCCAGGCAGGAAGTAGCTTCTACTGGCCTCGGTGGTCTGTGATCCCAGTGTACAGGCCATGCCACCTTTGTAACACTTGCTGGTTGCAAAGTGGGGAGGTCTCCTTGGGGGGAAATATTTTTCCTTTCTCCAGGATACTGCCCATAATCCCCACTAAGTGCTACAAGTTTCCTGACTGTGGGCTCAAGAAACTGCCTTCTGGGTGTACCCACAGAGTCTTAGGAAGTACAGGCAAAGGTGCAAAAGGCCCCACTCTTTAATTGGTGGAAAGCCTTGCCTGCTCCTCCTCTTCCCTGCCTGATTCCATAGGAAATGACTCCCTGGGCCAACCACACTTAGCTGGTGAGCCAATTGGCCTGACTCTGGGTATGGCAGCTCCATACTTTCTTAGGGAGCCCTCTGCCACTGACTCATGACCTCTCCTCTTGGGCCAAACAAGCTTCCAGAGTCCCCACAGACCCTCCTGGGTTTCCCTCTTTCAGGCTAGCTGCTGGTTCCACGAGATTTTGTGCGGGCATCGTAAGCACAGCGCGGCACCTGTCCATCGAGCTGAAGATGGCTGACTACTCCAACAAGCTGTATCAGCAACTCGAGCAAGAGACTGGGGTAAAAACGGGTAAGGAGGGGTCACCTCACTGAGCTTTGTGGCTGAGCAGGGGGTGGGGGAGTCAAACATTAAGCAATTCGCCATCCTGGCATTCTCCAGAAGGGTTGCAGATATTAGCCACCATTTGCACCCATCTGAAATGAACCCTTTCTGGGGCGTTCCTGTACTTGTTCCAGGTTACGTGAGGACTGGCTCTATCTCTCTAGCTCAGACGCAAGACCGGCTGATCTCCCTGAAGCGCATAGCCTCACGGCTCAAGTAAGTGTAAGAGGAACGAGGAGGAGGAGGAGGAGCACCAGGCATGTGCCAGCCTTTCTGGAGTAACTTGTAATCAGGGCCTGGCCAGTTGGTGCTGGTCTGTGTGACAGGGCCTTTTCAGTGGTGGTTCCCTGGTTGTGGAATGCCTTCCCCTAGCAAAGGTGCTCCTCCTCTGTCATTATTAACTTTAAGGAGGAATTTGAAAACATTCCTGTTTCCCAAGGCTTCTGGTAGCTGAAGAACGCTGTTCAGGCACCTCATATCATTGGATGAAGGAATGTTTTTAACTGCTTTTAGAATGTTTTTTTTTTTTAACTGTAACTGATTTTCAGTGTTTTTAATGGTAATTGTCTTTAAAATATTTGCTTTCTTTGCCACCCTGGGCTCCTTGGGGGAGGAAGAGTGGGATGTAAATTCAATAAATATAAATAATAGTAACTGGCCTTTGCTGTGTGTTTTCTCCAACAGGGTCATGGGGATCCCATGTGAGCTCATCCCGCCCAAGAGAGTGACACAGCTCCACCCGCTTCTCAACATCCACGACTTGGTGGGGGCCATGTACCTCCCAGAGGATGCTGTCGTTTCATCAGCCGATGTGAGCCTCGCCTTGGCCAGCGCTGCCTCTTTGAATGGTACGGCCCGGCCATGACCTTTTGTCGGCAA
This sequence comes from Podarcis cretensis, assembly GCF_951804945.1. NCBI lineage: Eukaryota > Metazoa > Chordata > Lepidosauria > Squamata > Lacertidae > Podarcis > Podarcis cretensis. The sequence goes on from NC_137177.1 coordinate 38,658,407, forward strand.
TACCACTTGAGTACGAACCTCATTGGGAGAGACATTGCTGAATTGTCTGCTGCTTACATTTCTAATCTGCAAAGTAGATTACAGCCTTTAGCGCATCCTTCCCCAACTCCAGATATTTTGGACTACAGCTGATGGGAGTTGTAGTACAAAATATTTGGAGGGCAATTGGCTAGTGACTGGAGCTTTAGTGTGTATTCCCTTGCAGGCATCCTGTATGGAAGCCTTCCCCGACCTGGTGCTCCTCACATGTTTTGGAGCAGCCATGCTGGCTATAACGGATATGAGTTGTAGTCCAAAACCACTGGAGGGCAGCAGGTTTGGGGGAAAGTGCTGTGTGAAGTAGGTCTCTGCTCCCATTTTTCTGAAGGGAGAATTGAGACTGAGGGCCGAACTACATGTAACCAAGAACTTCGGCTGCTGCAGCTTCACGTCAGGGTCCTCCCTCTCACATCTCAAGAGGAGGGGCTGCAGTTCAGAAGCAGAGCCCATGTTTTGCATGCAGAAGGTCCAGGTTCAATCCCTGACATTTTCAGGAGGACTGGGAAATCCTGGAAAGCCGCTGCCTGCCAGTGTAAAGGAAGCTTCTTGTGTTCCTGGAAAACGGGCCTTCATAACGACATCAGCTCAAGTTGAGCTACACAGTGCAGAGGCCGAGGGGAGAGCTCAACATGGGACTGGTCCTTTGGGTCATATCACTCTGCTCTTTGTAGCACGTATCTCAGCTTTACGACTGCCATCCTACACAACCCTTGCCTGGTGTGCAAGTCTCACTGAATTCAACAGGGCTGCTGTGTAAACACATAGGAATTGTTTGCAAGAAAGAGTGACTTGCCACTAGCCACACAGCGAGAGTGTGGCAGAGTCCTCTTTCCCACCCACTATGCTACATTTACTTTCAGCTTGTGTGAATGCTCTTGCATGGTCTACTCTTCCGTCCCGCTAGAATCCTCATGGTCCACTGGAACATGTTAAATGTGCAAAGCAAAGTTGTATCCTTCGGAGCTCTTCCACAGTGGAGGCGTGATTAACCCGCTGTCTGTTAACCTTGGAACATACCCACGAAGCTGCCTTATGTCAATTTGGGCCATTGCTCTGTGCCACATAGGATCATTTCTTGCCATAGGAAGGCACAACCTCGTGCCCTCTTAAAGTGTTGGACTACAATTTATACAGTGTGTTTTCCACAAATGCGTGTGGTTCACATTTTTTTTAAAAAATCTAAGTATAGTAGTACAATAATGATACCTTATAAAAAATATATTACCACTACAAATGTAGCACAACCCTCCCATCAATTACCAGTTCATTTAACATATTTCAACATTTAAGTGAACATAAATCTCACCAGTAGGTCAAGTAGAAATAACCAATAATTTCACATCCAAAAGTTGCCCCAAAGTTGCTGGTTAGTACCTAGCAACCCCCATCTCCCAGTCCTTTATACCACAAGTCCAAAAGGCCAGAAGCTTCCCTTGGCCTTCCCCTTGAAGTAGTTGGCCATGCTGTCTGGGACTGCTGGGAGCTGTACTCCCAGCACCTCTGCATTGCACCAGGTTGCCTGCCCCATGTCTGCTCTGACCTATAGCAGCTCCCTAGCCAACTGGGGTCCTTTTGAACATGCCAGAGATTGAATGTGCAAACAAAGCAAGTGCTTGAGCTAGGGGCAAGTTTAAAAACCCTCCTCCTCTAAGGACATATGAAGTTGGCTTTTTTTGAGTCAGAGCAACGTCAACCAAATCCAGTGTTTTTTATAGGAATCCTCCCAGAAATTGACCAGTGGTCCAGTGTTGGCACCCTGCTCTGCCTTCTGCCCACCCCCTGCTTTAGTGCCGTCTATGTTACGCTGATTGCTTCTGGGCTACAGCAGTCTGCTGCTTAATCTCTCAGCTCATCTGTGAGCATGCTGGCTTAATTGACACTCTTGATTTGTGCTTCCTGTAGCGATTCCACTTTGGCCAGGGCCAGGCAAGGGGCAAGAGAGGTGACAGGTCCAATGGATCTACTCTGCAAGCAGCTTTTCTTTGGAGTGGGGAGCAATTGGAGGGGGTTGGACTTTAAGTCTCTTCCAACTCTACAGTTCTACGATTCTAATTTCTGGCTCCCTTTTCCGCTTTCTCCACCCAGGTGCCCAGATCCATGAGCGGACGAGTGTTATCCACGTCTTGTGCCAAAAGGGTTGTGTGGCTGGAGTGGAGACTGACAGAGGGATGATCGAGTGCCAGTATTTTGTTAACTGTGCTGGGCAGGTCAGGTGCCAATTGTATTGTGTGGCTGCTGTTGCCGGCATGTGTGTGCATTGACTCAACAACTGCTGTGAATGAACTCAGATTTCTTCTGATGCTTCTTTTTCAAGAGGTTCTAGGGAATATTTTCCAAATTAGCAAAAGGTTGTTCTCTCAAAAAGGCAAGCCTTTTGTGCTGGCGCACACACACCCACACCCACACCCACACCCAGACACCCTCAGGGCTTGCAGGGCTTTGTGTTCAACCTAGAAAATGGTTCTTGTTGGGTTTTTCCTTCCATGCTGCACCACATGTCTGGTGTGAACTGAGTCAGGGCAAACCTGGCTTCCTATGCTGACTGCATGGCTGTGGGATTGGTGGGAGGGAAGGATCCTGCACTTCCAAGTTGGGTATTTTAGTCTGGGCTATACGTAGTCAGTGCTTACCATTGGAATTGTGAGCTGCAGAATCAGCTAGTTTAGTTAATGGTGAATAATTTATTTTGCCTCTAGTCGTAGAGAAGGGCAAGAAGCTCTAAGGCACTAGTGCCAGCCTTTGCCAAGTGGGTGCCCTCCAGATGTTTGCGCAGGATCTCCTTGCCCGCTCTCATCTGGCACTTTTTCTGTCTCGCTTCCCTACCCCCTTCCCTGCAGTGTTACCTGGCATGTGATCCCATTAAGCTACACGGTCGTGCAACCTGCCTTCTGCTTGAGCGCTAACTTCCCTGCCTTCGTTTCAGTGGGCTTACGAGCTGGGCCTTTCCAACGAGGAACCAGTCAGCATCCCTCTGCACGCCTGTGAGCACTTCTACCTTCTGACCCGGCCCTTGAAGACGCCGCTAGAGAGCAGCACGCCAAGTAAGGACCCTCCCTCTGCACCCTCTCATAGACCCTTTTGCCTTTCACGCAGGCACTCATGGTCATTGCTCAGTTGCAGTGCACAAATTCTGGACTCAGGACGGGGGGTGGGGGTGGTGGTCTGGGAAAGGCCTTTGGCTGAGACAGAAGACAGCCCACGTCAGCCAGCCAGTGGGCTGTATTGGGTCTGGAAGACCCATGGCTGCTTTTAAGGAATTGGGGAGGAAATGAACAAGGAGGCATTGGGTTCAAAAGTTGTGCTTTGTACTTCTCTCTGGGCAGCTGTGGCATGTGGGGTTGCCTTTGCTTGCCCAGTGGCTCTTAAGCAGCTTTTGTAAATCAGGGGTGGGGAACATTTTTAGCCTGAGAGCCACTTTCCTTCTGGACGACCTTCTGGGAGCTGCATACAGAGTGGTGGGTGTGGCAAGAGTGGGCGTGGCCAGACACACACCATCCAGGCAAATCAGAGATGCTGTGGTAGTTAAAGGGCGCATGTTGGCCAGGATAGCACACAGCTCGGTAGCTACAGAAGAAAGGGGAGGAAGTTTTCGGGGCTGGTTGGGATGCCACATTCAGCTAAAGCATCGGTTTTGATAGCCCCTTGCAAACAGCCTGCCTTGTTCAGCTGCTACACCAGAGGAAAGACTTTTGGTCATACAGTGGTACCTCGGGTTAAATACTTAATTCATTCTGGAGGTCCGTTCTTAACCTGAAACTGTTCTTAACCTGAAGCACCGCTTTAGCTAATGGGGCATCCCGCTGCCGCTGCACCACCAGAGCACGATTTCTATTCTCATCCTGAAGGAAAGTTCTTAACCTGAGGTACTATTTCTGGGTTAGCGGAGTCTGTAACCTGAAGCATATGTAACCTGAAGTGTGTGTAACCCGAGGTACCACTGTATTTATAAAAGCCCAAGAATCAGTGCAAGGTCGACTGTGCCTCCCCAAAGCAGGTAGGGTCTCTAGCTTTCTTCCCTGACTGAGCTTGCAGGGAGCCTTCTGCCCACATGCAAACAATCACTTCTTTCCCTTCCTGTTACCCCCACTCCCCATAGCTATTGTGGACCCTGATGGGAGGATCTACATCCGCAGCTGGCAGGGGGGCATTCTTTCCGGCGGCTTTGAGAAGAACCCCAAGCCAATCTTCACGGAGGGCCGGAATCAGCTGGAGATACAGAACCTGCAAGAGGACTGGGATCACTTTGGTACGTTGGGTGGACCAGGAAAGGGGGGGTGTCCCCAAGTCCTCCAGATGCACCTTTCCTAGTATGAGACATGTTGGCTTGAGCAAAGCATTGTGTGAGTGAGTGAGTGCATGGCTTGGTGAGTGACACCTGCACTTCCTCTTTGCTTTTAGAGTTAGTTTATAAAGTTCTCCTCCCTTTCCCTGCCTTGGCTGGCCCACTCTGGGCACATTGTTGATTGGTGCTGTGAGCAGAAAGCTTTATTCTGGGCTCTCAACAAGTGCTACAAGCAACAGAGTCAACATCTGTGGGCTACTGTGTTTGTAAACTTGGAACTTTCTTGATGGTGATGGGGTGGGGGCAATGAGGGTTTGGGTATGCTTGCCCATCCCTCCAAATAGTGATTGTTCTGTCTCATCTTGGGGAGTAGAGCCACTTCTGAGTGCCCTTCTGCGGAGGATGCCAGATCTGGAGGCTCTGGAGATTGTGCAGCTGGTGAATTGCCCAGAATCCTTCACTCCAGACATGCGGTGCATCATGGGAGAGTCGCCCAATGTGCAGGGCTACTTTGTCCTGGCAGGGATGAACTCAGCTGGCACGTCTTTTGGTGGAGGAGCAGGCAAGTAAGTGGCTCACCCCTCTCTGCATGGGAGAGGCAGAGGGCCAGGGATGAGAGCGCCGCTTGTAGAACTCTATATGCACCAGCTTCCTGTAGGTGCATTTAAAGTCTGTGTGCTGCTTCTCTAAGGCAAAGCTATGCCAGGGCCCTGCAGTTTCTAGCAGAAGGGGCTGCTCAGCTTCTCCTTGTCTGCTGCTAGTTTCTGCACATGCTGGCACATCCCTCTCTGTCCTCCATCTGGGCAACTGCAAGGCATTATCAGAGTTCAAGGGCACATCTCAAACCAGGCAAAAAGATTCAAGGAGGTGCAAAGCAGGTGCAGTAAGGGCTGTAGCTGGTAATGGGATATGGTCGGGGAGGAGACTTGGGGGCCAGATAGGGAGATTTTGAGGGCTGCATTTGGCTCCCAGGCTTGAGGTTCCCAATCCTTGAGCTAATGGATGTTCCTTGCGACATCCAGAGTTGCTGTGACCTTTCTGGTTTGGGCAGAGGGATTTTATGTTTTGCTCTCACTTGAGCAAGGAGGGATTGCAAGCAATAATGTGTCCCCACTGTAGCTCTGTCTCCTACTGTATTATCTCTGGGTGTAATTACCGCCCCGCCCCCTGCCAAAGCACAGTCTGTTAACTGTCTGATCTCCTGCACTATTTAACCTTCTGGGCCTGCTTGTTTCCCTCCTTGGCCAGGTACATGGCTGAATGGATGGTGAACGGCTACCCCTCTGACAACGTGTGGCCCCTGGACCTGAAGCGCTTTGGGGCTCTGCAGAGCAGCCGCACCTTCCTCCGCCACCGCGTCATGGAAGTGATGCGTAAGTAGCCTGCGGCTGGACTTGCTCGTGCCCCACGTTAAATCAGGGCTGTGTAGGGTGTTCTTTCTGGACTAGGAAGGTGATGGATTTGTGTCCCTTCCAGCGCTTTGATTCTGTGATTCTGTGGCCCCTCCAGCCCTGATTTATGACCTGAAAGTTCCCCGCTGGGATTTCCAGACCGGCAGACAGCTGCGCACGTCACCCCTCTATGACCGGCTGGACGCACAAGGAGCCAGGTGGATGGAGAAGCACGGCTTTGAGAGGGCCAAGTACTTTGTGCCGCCTGGGAAAGGTGAGAGCGCTGTCCTTCCGTACGCAGCACTTGGAGCACGGGGTGCCAGCATCTTGTTGTTTTGACCCAAGTCCTGTGCTTCCTCATCTTCAGACTTGCTGGCCCTGGATCAGAGCAAGACCTTCTACAAGCCAGACTGGTTTGACATTGTGGGGGCAGAGGTCAAGTGCTGCAAGGAGGCTGTCTGCGTCATTGACATGTCCTCGTTCACCAAGTTTGAAATAAGTGTAAGTGTAGTTGTGAGAGAGATGTGGACCAGCACTGTGGGCCTGGCATCTGCTTCTGTAGCTTGCTTGGGTGTCTAGAAACCCTCTAAGTTTGTTCAGTTGATACAGAGCTGTCGTTACTTTATAAAAAGCGACTTTTGGCTGAACCATACAGATGAAAATGGCAACAGCAATTAAACACTCTTGGGCAGACCAAAGCCTTTAAGGCAAGAATGGGGCAGCTGTGGCCCTCCAGATATTTATGGCCTATAACTCCCATAATCATCTTTCTGACCACTGGCAATGCAGATGGGAGTTGGAGTCCAGCCACATCTGGAGGACCACAGTTAACCCAGCCCTGCCTTAAAAGGCTCACGGGAATAAATAAAAGTATTGTGTAGAGGCACTAAGAGAGACCCCTGATAGGACCATTCCAGAGGTTGGGTGCTGCCATGGAGAAAGGTCTTCCTCCATGTATCAGCCAAAACTTGCAAGATGGACATTTTGTGAACTTTGGCACTGAGCCTTTCCTCAAGTCTTCTGAGCTTCTAAGCCTTTATGATTCAAGCTGTATCTCTCCAGGCAGCTGGAATGAATCTTACGGAGAGAAATGCACCTTGGTTTGGAGAGGGCCCGGGCTGTAAGGAAGCAAAGGGTTGCCCGTGTAATGTTCACAGCTATTAAGGCCTGGAAACTTGCCTTTTTGTGTGTTTTTAGGAAGGTGAGTTTTGTGGCAAGGCATTAACTAAAGTAGCAAAGTGGCTAAGAAAATGTGTAATTTAGGGTAAATACAGTAAGAAATGCATACACTGAGGAATGCGGGCTTACTTGTGTCAGGAGCTGAAAGCCATTTCAAAAAGGGATGGACAAATCCTGCTTCTGCTGCTGTCTCTGATTTCTTTCTCCTTTCCCTCCTCTCCATGCTGCAGTCCACAGGGGACCAGGCCCTGGACGTCTTGCAGTATCTCTTCTCCAATGACCTGGATGTGCCTGTGGGGCACATAGTGCACACCGGGATGCTCAATCACAACGGAGGATACGAGAACGACTGCAGCATCGTCCGCCTAAACAAGCGCAGGTAAGCTTATTCGGACTCATTCTTTTGCCTACTCTTGCTTCTGCTTTGAAGACTCACCTTCCACATTGCGCAATGCCTCTGTTAGTGCTGTGCCTCAAAGAAGAGGATACAAGAAGAGCAGATCTTCCCAGATTTGATTTGGAGGGGGGATACATTGTGTTTTGTGAAGGAGGGCTTCCTTTATTCTGTCCTGAATATACAGTGAATCAGTTTCATGACAGACAAAAGAAATTGCTCCTTTATATGCTTCCCCCCCCCTTCTTGAAGTGTTACGTTCACCACCTAGAGCCTTTGTTTATTTTCAATATCTATTTTTGTGGAAGTCCCATTGGCCCCCAACCAGCCTGGCCATTGGTCAGGGATAATTGAAATTGTAGTCCAGTAACAGGTGGAAGCCCAAAGGCTGCCCGTCCCTACTCTAGAGTCTATATTCCACAGATTATTATTTTTAATGTTTCTATATCCCACCTTCAAGAAGCTCAAAGTGGTGTACTTGGTTCTAGGCTTTAATTTGCTTCTCAAATGAAGGGCTGAATTGAGCAAAGTGCTACAGGCTTGCCTTTGAGTTTGGTAAATACTTGGCCTGCATTCAGGGAAGCTTCTGATGCCAAATTTCACTGCCTGGGAGGCCGGTGGTCTCATTCTTCACGCCAAGAGAGTACAAGACAGGGCCCTCAAAGTTGCAGGAAAACCATTTGGATTATAGGATGTGAATTGTTGTTTCACATTAGTTATGGGAATACTTTGTGCTCCAGTGCCTCTGCAGCTCAGGTACAGCTTTGTACGCTTCAAGGGGCACCTTTCAGGGCCATGTTGGAGGATGGAATGCCTCCCAGGGTGAATGCAATTGCAAGAACCTGAGAGCCTGGACTCAGTGATTATCCACCTCAGGAAAGTCGCAAATCCCAACAGGCTTTGCTTCAAGCCCTCTGTGGATGTGGACGGGTCCCCCATGCCACGATACCTCCCCACTACCTGGCTCCTGCCTTGTGCTTAACCTTCTCCATTGTACTTTGCATTCCAGCTTCTTCATGATTTCCCCCACAGACCAGCAAGTCCATTGCTGGTCCTGGTTGAAGAAGCACATGCCTGTTGACAGCAACCTGTTCTTGGAAGACGTAACCTGGAAGTACACAGGTGAGGCAGGAGGGAACATTGTGCCTGCAGGTGCTGGAACAGCTGGAGTGGCTGCAGATGCTGCTTCAGCAAGAAGTCGTGTTTTCAGTTGCTCTGGAGCCCCATGCTGGCTGCAATCCAAAACAAAGGGAGGGCAGCTGGTTGGGGAAAGTTGCTGTAAAAATATGAATGTGGCAAATAGGTTTTTGCAAATGTATTATCCAGGTATTCTCACAGGCAATGCAGGTTTGGTTGTGGCTCCCTATAGGCATCTGATCAGTGACAGATCCAAGCTTGGTGCTATGTAGTGTGGGAAACTCTCCCTGGACTTATATGCGAAGTTCATTTTGAATATAGGCTCCCATTTCACATCTTTTCTTAGAATCCTTTACCTCTTAGAAGATGATTTACCCCTTGCTTTCACTACTGAGGGTGGAACTATGCTCTCGCATGATGCCACCATCAAAAAAAGGCAGCCCCATGTTTCTCCTATCATTGGCTGCCCGGGCACACCACAGTTATGTCATGGCAAGGGTGCCTGAAGAGAGGGGAGGGTGGCTGTGGTTGAACTTGGTATGGGGTTTCCATCTTCAGTTGCAGTGCCATGTCAAGATTAGCATGCAATTCCTCTGGTAGCAAAGCTAGGTTTGTGGTCACCAGATGGGCGTGCTTTAGTGCTAGTGTTAATGAGCCTCCCTGCTTTAAATGAGTCAAACGTAAATCCTTGCTTGTTCCTCGGATCCACAGATGTTGTTGGAGCCCAGCTCCCATCATCCCTGACCATTGGACTTGGATGATGGGCTCTTCTTTCTGCAGCAGAATTTGATTTCATGCCTACTGTTATTTCCAAACCATATGCCTCCTCTGGCAATTATGGCCCTGAGCTGCGCCAAGGAAAACTGAGGGGTGGAGTTGACTTGGGTGGGACCTTCCCTTTCATTCTGCAGATTGCTCAGAGGTAGAAACCCTTGTGCTTTTCTCTACCTAGCATTGAATCTGATTGGCCCACGTGCTGTGGACGTCCTGTCAGAGCTGTCCTATGCTCCAATGACCCCAGAGCACTTTCCATCCCTCTTTTGCAAGGTATGTCACATGTTTTTCAGTTTGTTTTAGAAATCTGCTTACTCCTCATGCAAAGGAACCGGTTCACACAATGGCCTGGTTCACACACTGTACTAAGGTGTGGTTTGTTTAACATGAGTTAGCCAGGAGTTGTCCCACAATCCAACAAAACCATGGCTTGTTAAAGCTTTGTTTGTTTTCAGACTTCTCCTGCATTGTGCCTTTGTTAGTTTGGGTCAGAGTGGCCATTCAAACTACAGTAGAGGAAAGGTGCTGGATTAGCATGTTAATACCAAGCTGTAGTTAAAACAAACCAAGGTTCACAAGCCAACAACAAACAATGACTCTAGCTGCTGGGCATCATTCACACACTGAATGCCTCTATCCTCAGGTTTGTCACCTAAGACCACGCATAAGGCAGAATGGCTGGGGTCATGTTAATGTTGTGTCTCAAAGTGGCTTTATGTGATGCTCTGGTTTTCAAACTGTCCTGGAGAAGCCTGGCTTTCTTCCAGCTTTTTATGGATTTGTGATGTGTAGCCAAGTTTTTTGTTGTTGTTCATTGCCTGCCCTTCTCCCTAAGGTCCCAGGTCGGGTTACAACATTAAAATACAATAATAAGATTGCTGCTGGGCATACCCTTGGTTTGTGTGGGGTGGTGGTGAGTCCAAGCAGTTCTAGACAGTGCCTTGTGCAAGCTGAGACTATGTCATTGAATTCAGCATACAATCTGTGGTGCAAACATGGGGGCAGGGCTTCACTCAAAGTTGGAAGAAGGCTCCTTAAAGATAGGACACTTTGTAGACTGATGCCTTTGTGGCAGGGCTCATACAGAGTTCAATTTTTGGCCAGTTTGCAGGGCACAGGTTGTGCGTTTACCAGGCAAAGTGTCCTGCCATGTCTTCGTCTTGCTGAATATTGCAATGATTACATTGCAGGGTGTTTCTTGCCTGTTCTGTAGCAGTTCTCAGATCAGAGAATATCTGTGGGTTGAGGACAGGAGTGGATGCATTTATGAAGGGTGCCTCAGTTATTCTCTGTGCTGGTGCAATAACATCTGGAGGACATCCTAGCTACCTTTCTCCTACATCATTCAAAGTGCTTTACATTCTTGGTAATACAACAGGCCTATAGGAAACTCTTTGTTATTGCAAATAAGGCAGGGAGAGGGCAGTTGAAGCTGAGAGAGAGCAGCTGGCATAAGGCCAACTCAGTTTTTATAGCCAAGGTGAGATTTCAACTAGGCCTTCCCTGATATGTAGCTCTCTTTTCTTTTATCCGCCGTGCTACATGAACAGTCTTACTTGCTACAGTGGCTCGTTTCATGCTTCAAAACACGACCCTCCTTCCAGCACCAGAAGGAATGTTCATTCTGTAAGGCTGGTTGGAAAACCTACAGTGGGACCTCTGATGCTCTCAATATCAATGAGCCAGTGAGGATATATCCTTCTAATTACACCCTGGTGATCACAAACTGGCTGCCCACAAACAAATTGTAAGAGACGCTTTTGTACACTGCAGAAACAGGGAGTGGTTTGGAATGCCCCGAGTCGTTCTGTCCAGCATGTAAAGCTTGGGAATTTATTTTTTCAAGTTTTATTTTTTTTAAGTATTCCTCTCCTCTCTCCAGCATATACACGAACCTTCTGTCCCCAGACAGAGAATCTTGTGTCCAATCCTTGTGAATGGAGAATGTTATCGTGGAAATGGGCCTGACCTCTGAACCCCACCCTCAAAAATGAATCTCCAAATGCAGGGGTAGCTAACCGTTTTTTTTAGCATGAGGGTCACATTTGCCATTTGAGGGGTTGCATGCACACATACAGCCCCCACTTCTGGACTGATCCATGCTAATCAGCTGTAGGGGGCAGTCATCACCTCCTTTCTGCTCATCAAATGATCAATCTGATTGTGGGCAGTGATGATTAAACGAGGGGGGACGGAACGAGAACCGGGGGGACGGAACGAGAACCATTTAAACTACCTTCAGCTCCTTGCAGAAAAAGGTGGGATATAAATGCAACAAAATAAATATAAGTCACCCAGGAACCAGAAGCCAGGCACTTGAGGAGTCTTTTCTTGCAAGCTCCCAGCTGCTTGTGCTCATTGCAGAAGTGTTTTTTTTTAAAGAGTGTATAATGTTTATTCTACCGTGTCATCTCTGCTTGCTTCTCTGGTGCTTAAGCTTCTTGATTGTCTCCTTCCTCTCAGTGGAGAGAGCGAACGACTGCTCCCTCTCTTCTTGTCCAGGGCTGCCCATGTGCTTTTGCCATCTTTCATTTTCTTCCTTTGCTTCCTGTTTCCTACAGGAGATGAGCGTGGGCTACGCCAACGGCATCCGTGTCATGAGCATGACGCACACCGGAGAACCGGGATTCATGCTCTACATCCCCATTGAGGTGAGAGGTGCTTTGTTGTCTTCAAAACTTTGATTTGCAGGACTGAGGAGAACCTCTTCTCCCTTTTTCCACGGGATGGTATATAAAGATCCAGAGTAAAAGACTTGGCTTAGAAGTACAAGATAAAAATGTCCATTCTGTCTTCTCAAGCTCACCAGTTTGTCCTACTGTGTGTCTCAAAAAGGAGATCTACCTGTTGGGGCCTAACTTTCCTCGCTTTCAGACCACATTGTGAGCAGGAAAGAATCCAGTCAAAATAGGCCCATATGAGTTGCACTTTGCTAGAACGGGCAAAAGGTCCAACTAAACCAAGCCACCTAAATATACTCAGCTTATAGGTAGGAAATGTTTGCCTTCAGCATCAAACAGTGTCAGAGTACTCTGCCTCTTAATTAGAAAGGCTCCATTCAGTTTGTCAAATTGTTGTTTTTATCCATTGATAGACAAATTAACAGAGAGTAGCTAATAGCGAATAATCTGTGAAGTGTGCCTTGCACTATCAGACCAAGGCAACTGTGAGCTGGCTGGGTCTGCTGGAAGATCTAAATCAAAGCATCTGGAAGGCACCAGGTTGGGGGAGGCATTGCTACCACTTATTTTGTAAGGAAGAAACCCTTTTTTAAAAAATCCCCAAAAGGGGCATAACTTGGCATTAAATTCTGCCTGCAAAAGCCACTACAGGCAGCTTTTGGAATTGGCCACAGGGAAAATGCAATCAGATTCTTACACTAAACAACTACCTAGAGCAGGCATAGGCAAACTCTGGCCCGCCAGATGTTTTGAGACCACAATTTCCATCATCCCTGACCACTGGTCCTCTTTGCTAGGAATGATGGGAATTGTAGTTCCAAAACATCTGCAGGGCTGGAGTTTGCCTATGCCTGACCTAGAGTGCTGAGCAGTCTCTTTCTCCTAGGACATAGTTACAACAAGCCGCTTTTTGTAAGGCAACATGGCTTCAGTTTGTAGTTTGGTGACAGCAAAATGTGGAAGCTGAAGCTGCTGGGCAAAGTTTGGATGAGCAAACAAATCATGGTTTGATAAGCCATAGTTTAATAAACCACGGTCAAGCGTTATGTGCAAACCAGGCTATTCAATGCAGTTTGCTGGGCTTGGTTGGTGGGATGTTGTCATCCGCAGCTTTCTGCAGCTGTCCAAGGACTGCTGCCGTTTTTCACTCTCTAGAGTTGCAGATGCCAAATGTTGCATTCAAATGCCTCTGTACTATTTTTCCAAACCCTCCCCTTGCAGTATGCTTTGCACGTGTACAACGAGGTGATGAGTGTGGGGCAGAAGTACGGGATCCGGAATTCTGGCTACTACGCCCTCCGCAGCTTGCGCATTGAGAAGTTCTTTGCCTTCTGGGGCCAAGATCTGGATGCTTTCACCACGCCGCTGGAATGTGGGCGCGAGTTCCGGGTTAAACTGGAGAAGGTGTGAAAGAGAGCTGGGCCATGGGGTGTGTGTGTTTGTGTGTGGCACAGAAAAGGCAAGCTGCCTTGAAACGAGTGCAACACAACCTCCCTGCAGTGTGGGCATCATGTTTGCCTTGGGGCTGGGGGAAGTGGATTCAGACCCCATCCTAGCCATCAGTTTCCTGGGTGGCACAGGGCAAGTCACTAATTTGTGGGCTTCAGCTTCTCTTCTGTTAAGCTGCAACAGCAACGTAAGAGGTGGAAGGTACCCCAAGGGTCATCTAGTCCAAGCCCGTGCAATGCAGGAATCTCTTGGTCCCTTGTAGATAAGTTCCCCATAGAATATAAAGCAGGAGCTGCCCTTTTGTCCAGCCCTGACTGATGCCCCCCCCCCCCCGCTCTCTCTCTGCAGGGCACTGACTTCATAGGGCGGGAGGCGCTGATGCAGCAGAAGCAGGAAGGGGTCTACAAGCGCTTCATCATGTTCGTCCTTGAAGACCACGATACAGATTTGGACCTGTGGCCCTGGTGGGGGGAGCCCATCTACCGGAATGGCCAGTACGCCGGCAAGACCACCAGCAGTGCCTATAGCTACACACTGGAGCGGCACGTCTGCCTGGGTTTTGTCCTGAACGTGGACCCAGAGACTGGTGAGGAGCAGCCGGTGACACCCGACTTCGTCAACCAGGGCGAATACGAGATTGATATCGCAGGGCAGCGCTTCCAGGCCAAGGCCAAGCTTTATCCCTTCAGCTCCCTCTTCACGACCCGCCGGCGCAAGGATGAGATGGAGTTCAGTGGCTTCCAAGGGAAATAACTCAGTGCTTCATCTTTCAGACTTTTTAACGCTGCTGCTCGTTGGGACTTTGTATAGCCCCTCTGGTCTGTTACATTTTGTATATCATAACACTTTTTTTCCCTTTTCCTCTCCTCTCCTTCCATACATATCTCTTATTTTCTGCGCATCCTGGTTGTTTTCCAACATTGGCTGAAGCCCCTGAGGCCAAAAGGGCTCTGTTGTGTCCTGGGCTCCAGCCTCCGCTTGTCCAATCAGAAAGGACTCCTGTGCCCTGAGAACATGGGCCTGGTGGGACCTCTTGCACTTGGAAGCAGCCTCGGGCCCTTGGGATCTCTCCTCTCTTGCAACGTGCCACATCACCCCAGGGCCCACCAGGCACCTGTGCACCAACACCCAGTGGCCAGCCCTTGTCCTTTGCAGTTTTCTTCCTTGTGCTGCCTGTCGGAGAGGTCAGCAGGCAGTGTAAGGAAACAGTGAGTTTTTCTCCATGTTAGGAATGGGTGTGAGCAATCCATGAGCTGCACCACACAGGGTCAGCATCCTACAGAAAATTTGGCATCCCTGGAATGGAGCTGCCTGGGTGACTCCTCAGTGTCTATGGATTGTGTGGCTGAGGGTGCTTGCTTCTGGGTTTGCTGTGTTACAGAATCCTCCTTCCCTTCTGCTTTGTTGTTTTTTGTGTTCAGTCTTGGATTGGTTGGATGGTTGTGCAATATATGATGTTCAAAACCCTCACCTGTGCCACTTAGGGGCTGACAAGCCTTTAGTCAACAGGCCTCTAGTTGCTTAGAGGTTGGGGCTGAGGGCTGTGGGTGTAAGCTGCACCATCTTAACAATGGCTGAGCCATGGGTTGTGTCTTGGCTTTGTGTTGGCACCTCCCCCCCATCCAAGTCCTGTGGGTAAGTGGTTGGTCACCTTTGCTTGGCCGCAGAATGGCTCTCCTCCTTCCCAGCACTCGCCTCCTCTGCAGCTGCTGAGAACAGAATCTTGCATTCCATCTTTCACAAGGAGGGCTGTCCCATTTCAGGCTTTAGGGAGTGTTTGTGTTGGGTGGAGGGAAGAGCCTCAGCCTTCGCACTGTCATGGAAATGATTTGAGGCTGGGGTTTCTTTAAGCCAGGGGAATATGCCCTGAAAGGCAGGCATGCCATGCCGAAGAGTGTGACCTCTGGCCACTTGCAGCAGTCCAGTTAGCTGTCACTGCAAACAAGAAAAAGGAAACTGATCTTGAGGAAAGTGGCGGAGCATCTGTGCCTTGCAAATTCTCCCAGCAATACAGATCGGTGGGATTTCATGCTGCCACAGTTCCCTTTGAAAAATCCTTTAGACTGGCTCCCTGTGGCCGCTTTGTGTCTTTCCCTTCCTCCCTTTTTTCTACACGCCAGGCAACTCTTCTCTCCTCCTGTCTGAGTTGCTTGACGTATCGTAATGTTGCTGACCATTACCCATGCAATATTTTTCAGTTCTGCTGCCCTTTCCGAGGGCAAATGCCTGAGGTCCCTGCTCCCATACTCCAAGGTTGCCAGTCAGCAAAAAAAAATCTAGATAGGGTCTTCTGTGTAGATATCTCTTGAATAGAGTTCCTTGTAGCACTGATCCTGAGGCCTTAGGCCCATCAGAAATAGCTCCTCACACCAGGAGAGGCAGAACTGAACATTTCCCACAGCAGGCCTCAGCTGCTGGGAGAGGAGACTGAGAGACTGTATTACCAAGACTCTCAGGCAAGACCCCCCAAAACAGCAGAACAGATAGCGAGGCTTCCTCAGCATCTGCCCCAGGAAGTGTGTGAGATGCAGCTGAAGCCAGCTGGACCAAAGACCAGACGGTCCCTTTGCTCTCCCCCTTCTAATTGTGTTGCTTCCCATTTATTTTCCATAAATGGATGGGGGGCTTTTACAGTGAGCTTAAAAGGACTTGCTGCTTGCTGTATGTATGACCATCCCACTTGGGCTTCTGGGAGCTTCTCAAGGCTCCCCTCCCCATGCTGTTTCCCAAACATGCATAAGTTTTAAAGTCCCTCCCACATCACTGTCAACTCTCGTAAACAGCAGGGTTGGTTTTGTTGCTAAATTTCTGGCCAGATGCAAGTAAATGGTACAGGGGCCTCCTTACCTCCAGCTACCTTTGCACCAAAGACAAAAGTTTTGTGGGTGGAATTCATAGCAGGCAGGCAAGGCAGGAAGGCAGAGCAGAGGTCCTTGAGCATTTGATCCTGTGCATGAAGGCCATCCTTGTGATACCTGCAAGGTCCTACCCAGAGAAGCCTCCACAATCCTGCAGAGTTTGGGTCTTCTGCCTTTTCTAAAATAATGTTTTGAGGGATTCCTTATCTAACAGTCTCTCTCTCGCACACACTCCTGGTTCTTCCCTCCCTGCTCCTAGAATCACTCCTTCAATACTCCCTTTTCATTCTCAGATGCACTTTAAACACATTTGTTCATTTTGACCTTGATTGCCAGCCCTCTGTGATCATTCCTTCATGGAATCAACTCCAAAACTAGCAGAGGTGTTTTTTTGTTTTTTTTAAGCATCATTATTAAATTAAGAGCACTTGCCAGCATCTCTTCTGTGGAACAGGCACCGGAGATCTGGAAGCTGAGCGAACCTTCCCCTTCACTCTGGAGTGCCTTACGCCTCATGAATGTTACCTAACGGAGGGAGCAGAGTCATGCCTCAGCTCCATCCTGTATCAAAAACTCTGCTGCTTGGCTGCAGCAGGCCACCATGGCAGGATTCTTGGGATGCTCTGGAGCCTTCTGACCCTCTCTGAGTGTCGCTGGCATCGACTGCTGTTGCTGCGCCTGCACCTCTGCAGAGAGTGTATATCTGTCTGGACTGGAAAACCAGGACGTTGGGAGATGCCCTGCTCCTCTTCCAGTGGAAGTTCCCAAGGACTCCTGGTCCAAAGCGCACAAAGGCCGGGGAGCAGCTTCCTTTCCTGTCCAACCGGGAAGCCTGCATCTTCATCATGCAGCATTTCTGCAGATATATTTCCTGACCCACTTTGGTTTTCGATGCTACCTGGTTTGTATATCAATAAAGAGTTGTTTTAACTACTGTTGCTGCAGAGTCTGTGACTTGTTACCCAGGCCCATCCAGGAGGCTGGCTGAGTTCTGAACTTGAACTCCCCAGCCTTTCTCAGTTTGCTGTCTGTGTCTGAGAGATTTCTGAGCCTGGTCTAATGCAGCAACCCCAACCTAGTACCCTCCAGGCTTTTTGGACTATGGCTCCCATCAACCCCAGTGATGGGAAGGCTGTTCTGATGCCCCCAACCACAGTTCAGCAGCTTTTATTGGGGATTACTGGCTAACTAGCGTGTGGGACAATGAGAAGTGGAGTTTAGGGGGCCTCCACTTTGACTCTTGCCTGGGCTATAACTTCACCAGACCTTTAGCAAGCCAGTCCCTCTTGACCTCAGCCCAGAGGGACTTAATATCCCTTTAGTAACATTGGTGCCCATCCTTACACCCTCACATGGGCCACCCTTTGTTTTAACTTTTGCTCCAGCCACACATGATGTAGCAAGGGGTTGCCAAACCACTCGAGGAATCTGCACTTCACAGCAGCTTTGTCTGCATGTGACTCAGATTGCATGTGTGGCATCCGGAACTGATGTTTAAAGTAGGTGCTCCTTCAGTGAACTCTATATTGACGCTTGTAACTGAAAACAAGAGCACAAGAAGAGCCTACTGGATGAGGCCAGTGGCTCATCTTGCCCAGCACCCTGTTTTCACAATGACCAACCAGATGCCTGTGGGAAAGCTGCAAGCAGGATCCAAGCACAAGAGCCCTCTCACCTCCTGTGGTTTCCAGCAACTGGTACTTGGAAGCATTTCAGTTCATGAAACATCTTCAGGTCACAGCCATTTGCGGTGGGTGTGTGAGGGCAGAGAGACTTCAGAGGGTTGGCACTGGGTGTGCCTTGTAAACCAGTGGTGTCCCAATACATCTGCAGTGCACAATGCAAGCCACTTGGAGGGCCATTTAATGGTTATTTAAGAAAGGCAATACTCTCATTCTGTGAACCTCTCTTTCCCCTACAGGGACAGGACTGGAGAAGAGGGGGATTTGGTCTTTGTTTAGAAATTGGGCAGCAGGGGCTCTAGGCATCCTGCCCCTTCCCCCCAACCATCCTGGGGTTAATGCTGACCTTTGCTTTTGTGTAATTTTTAGATTTCCAACCTGATTTCTTAAAAACCAGGTGACTTACTAGTCAAACAAGCAAAAAAACTTCCAAAAGCTTCCATCAACAGGTAACTCCCAACATGGGACCATGCCTATTTATCTGTCCCTTGGAAACCCCCCCACCCACGGTACCCTCCTTGAATGTTTTTGCCTGGTCACTGTCCCCCTCCCAACTCTTCTGGGCTTAGTCTGGCTTGTACTTACTTGTGTTTTAAAACGTAAGAAAGAGACAACCGCAAAGAACTAGAAATGCTTTGTAATGCTGGAAGGCACAGGCTAAGAACTACATCTTGCAAAGCACCCAGGTCCGTCTCTCGAGTCCAGGCATCTCTTGCCTACAGTTCTTCCCTAGCATTGCAAAGGATGCTTCTGTGCTGGTGCCATTCTTCAGACTTTGGTTATTTGCCTTTTGATTTCTAGGGACAGAGCCTCTTCCGCGACTCTTTTTGGTAAAACTGGAGGAACCCCCTCTGTTTTTTCCATAACTGGCTCCTGCAATGGTGGGAAGGCGTTCTTGTTGCGGCCATGGGGCACCCCGTTAATATTGGTGGGTTTGATCCCTTTGCCCAGTCAGGACTGAACAACAGGGCTGCACTTTCAAGCACAGATGCCCAGCTTCTGCCAGCTGTATCTGGGAACTGTGTTGTGCCTTCCTTGCTCTGTCCCCCCAAGATGGGGGCACTGCCCATATAGTGACAGAGGTGGGAGAGGGGACCAGTCCAGCATGGAGTCTTCCTCCAAGGGGCACAGAGGGGAGGATACACCCAGCAGGGTGGCTTTTCGGCCCCTTTTGCAGCAGACTAGTGCATTTTGGAGGAGGCCAACTTGCATCCTCCACAGCTGCTGATGCTCTTCTATGGGGCTGGTGAGGATGGGGCTCAGAATTCGTACTGGGAAACGAAGACTGTGATCTTGAAGATGTGTTTCCCCAGGAGGGTCTTCCGGGCAAACTCGCTCATCTCCAGCTCCACCTCCAGTGTCGTCGGCCCCACAACTGGCCGGGTGAGCACCAGCTCCCCTGTGTGCTGGTCCAAGCGCTGCACAACCAGCTTCCCCTGGCTGTTGCCCCCTAAGATGCTGAAGCGCAGGCTGTCTCCCACAAAGCGGCTGGTGGACATCTTGAAGAGGATCCTGGGCACAGTGCGGTTGGACGGGAGAGGCAAGTAATGGAACGAGATGGAGTTGGCCGCCCTCCGACAGGCGTTGTTCTCCATGGGACAAGGGCTGCGCTCGCATTGCCTAGGAGAGGACATAGAAGAGGCACTCAGGCAGGGCCAGTTGGAGACATTGTGCCCCATCCAAGCAGGCCTGGAGGGGGTCCCCAACATTCCCTATACCCAGAAACAGCTTTATTGCACAGAGCCAGACCTTTGATTCATCTAGCCTGGTACTGTGTCCTGAGACTGGTGGCAGCCCATCCTGACCTGCTCTGCTACAGGAGATGCTAAGGACTAAACCTGGGACCTTCTGCGTGCAAAGTCATAGCCTGACCCACTAAGCTACAGGGATGAGTGGACCAAACATTGGGAATAACTTTGATGCAAGAGCTGTTGACAGTGGAATGGACTGTTGTGGGAAATGGTAAACTCTCCTTCCCTGGAGGCTTTTAATAATAATAATAATAATAATAATAATAATAATAATAATAATAATAATAATATTTTTTTATTTATACCCCGCCCTCCCCAGCCAAGGCCGGGCTCAGAGCAGCTTACAAGCAATAATAAAAACAAGATGAATGATTACAAACTTAAAAACAAAATTAAAATACAACATTAAAATAATGGAACATTAAAATATTAAAATGTAGCCTCATCGCAGGAGGAGAAGGAAAAGAAAAAAGAAATCGCAGGAGAAGGAAAAGAGAGAGAGAGAGAGAGGGAGGGAGGGAGGGAGGGAATCAAATTGGCTGCAAGCCAAAGGCCAGGCGGAACAACTCTGTTTTACAGGCCCTGCGGAAAGAAATCAGATCCTGCAGGGCCCTGGTCTCATGAGGCAGAGCGTTCCACCAGGCCGGAGCCAGAGTTGAAAAGGCCCTGGCTCTGGTTTAAGCCAATCTAACATTTTAAGCAGAGGTTGGATGGCCATCTGTCAGGGATTCTTCAGCTGTGATCCCTGCATTGTAGCGGGTTGGACTGGGTGCACCTCCCAACTCTACAATCCTATCTTTAACGGATGCCAGTCTAAATAACAAATTGGGGTGCTTGCACACAGTGAGATGGAAATAGCCGAGTCCTGCTGGCTTTGTGGAGACTCTGATTGGCTTAATAAGTGGTTCTGTAAATAGAAAATAGGAGGGGGCATCTTTAGACTCCAGCCCCCATCCGCTACACTGTGCCTCCGGAATATATTCCTCATCCTTTCAAATGTGGCAATGAGGCTTGCGGGGGAGGAGGGAACTTCCAGCGGTGCCAGTGCAAGTCCCCCCCTTCCTCCATAAGGCTCAATGCTATGCCGGGGCTCGTAGAATTGTAGAACTATAGAGTTGGAAGGGACCACGAGGGTCATCTAGTCCAACCCTGGGCAATGCAAGAATCCTTTGACCAGCATGGGGCACAACCCCATGACTCTGAGATTAAGCGTCTCGTGCTCTGCCGACTGAGCTATTCCAGACTCTTGTTTTTCGTTTGGGCAGGAGAGAGAGAGAGAGAGAGAGAGAGAGAAGGGAAGAAAGCGTTGGGAGATTGTTGGGAGACTGTATAAGAGCATAAGGCAAGCCTGCAGGACCAGTCCAATGGCCCCTGCTCTCAGGGGCCCAACACAGGGGCCCCAGCACAAAAACACTCCTCCACACCAGAGCTTCCAGCAACTGGTATTCAGAAGCTTTATAGCCACCCTGGCTGATAGCCTTATTCCCCATTAATTTGTCTAACCCTCTCTTAAAGATGTCTAGGTTGTTGGCCATCACTGCCTCCTGTGGGAGTGAGTTCCACAGTTTAACTATGTACGATACAACAATGTGCTCACATCAGCTGAAAACAGTCCCTCGTCAGCCGATTCCCACAGCATCTCAATCCATACAGCATGCAAAGTGGGATGGCCACCATCTCTGTTCTGGCTCAAGGGGTAGAAGAGCAAAGGGAAGCTCTAGGGGGCATTGGGGTGAAGGCTCTGGGAGGCTACGAAGTGCTTCTGCCCAGCGCTGCAGACAAGGAGTGGAGCAGTTGCTGGCAAAGGCTGCTGCTTCCATCCTGAGTGAACTTTAGCGCTTGTACTTACATGGCTGAAGTCTTGACGTAGCTGATATTGAGTTGGGCCGTGGGGCATTCGGGCCGCACACAGCGGAAGCCCCCAAAGACGTTGATGCAGGTCTGTCGCTGGCTGCAGTTGTGCTGGTTCTCTGCGCACTCGTCCACATCTTGCAAACACAACAGGGAGAGTTTGTTTGCTGCCATGCCCTCCTTCAGCCTCCTAGAACACACAGCTCAGGGCGGTTCCTCTCCCGGCTGACCCCCAATTATTCTCTCTCACCCCATCCCCCGCAAAGGCACTCACCGTTGCATGAATTGGTGTCACCCTGGAGCTGGTAGCCATGGGGACAAGTGCACCGATAGGCTCCGGGCAGGTTCACACATTTGTGGAGGCAGATGCGGGTGTGGCGGCTGGTCTGGAAGAGCTGGCACTCATCAATATCTGGAGGGGAGGCAGCAAGAAGTCTGCTGAGTGACCCTACCCCCTCCAAGGGTAGAGCAAAATGGGACTTCCAGCCCCTGCTCAGCACTTCTAGAGATCAATGCCCAGGCAAGGCAAACTCACCAGCAAGGAAGGGCTACAACCAATGATGACTGGGGGGGGGGGGCAGTTTGGCTGAGAGGTACCTGGAGTTGTTTGCTTCAAGGATCAGACCCCATGAGCACAAATTGCCCCTCTGCACACCAGCACAAGCTGCAATGTGGGATGTCCACTGAGGTCCACTGAACTGGAGAAAAGACACTCTATTGGGGCAGAGCTAAATTGAGGCATGATCTTGTGACTGTTGCTTCCTGGGAATCTGATACAGTGCTTGGAATCTAAGCAGAGCCCTGAAGCTGGATCAGGCCAAAGGCCTGCTAGGCCAGCATCCTGCATCCACAGTGGCCATGTTAGATGCTTTCAGGAAACCCACCAGCAAGGCTTGGAGGCTATTAGCCTCCTCCTTTTCTGCTCTCCTGCCACATTATTTGCTTCCCATCAGGGGAGGCAAAAAAGGGTCTGATTGCATTACCGGGAGATGACAGCCCCCTCCACCCCATTTTTAAGTCAAGTTTTTGGCCTATGCTCTATAGCTACAGTAAGGGAAAGTGTTCAGGCACTAAAAAGCTACAAAATAACTTGGCCATAGCTGCCCTTGCCCAGAGTACTGCCTGCTGGTCATAACAATGGGCATTTTGGTAATGCAGAGTAATTGGGCTAGTGCCTGAATCATGAGGATGGTGCAATCCAGGCAGAAAACTCCCAAGGTGAGAATGTAAAAGGTAAAAAGGAGCCCCCACTGGATCAGATTAAGGGGCTCCATCTTGTTCTGCCTTCCCCCCAAGCTGCTGCCTTCCAGAAGCTTTGGACTTCAGTTCCCACCAACCCAGCCCAGCCCAGCAAACATCTGGAGGGCATCAGGCTGGGGAAGAGATCCATTTAGAGCAGCATCCTGATCTAGACCAGCCTATAGCTCACTGGCAGAGCATCTGCCTTCCCAGGTTCAATTTCCAGCAGCGTCTCCAGGCAGCGGTGCCTGAAATCTTGGAGAGCAGTGGCTGGTCACTGAGCTAGATGGACCAAGGGTCTAACTTGGTATAAGGCTTCCTATCTTCCCTGGGATAGTCTCCAGGAAGTCCACAAGGAGCCAGGCATGCAGGCAACAGGTGGGTTTGTCCCCAGTACTATGTGGCATTCAGCCCAGGACAGGTATATATACAAAAGATTCCCTGAAGTAAGAAAGTCGGAAGATCCCTGGCTTGCGTGTGGGAAGATGGCGAGGGGAGGAAATCCCTCTGTTTCTGGGAAGCATGAGACACCAGCTCTGTCGACCTGCCAAGCCCGCTTCCCCCTTACCTTGGCAGAGGCCTCCTGCCTGCATCTGGAAGCCAGGGTCGCAACTGCACTGGCGTGAGCCCAGGTAATTCTCAGCACAACGGGGCTGTCGGCTAAAGGACGAGTTGCTGAGTGTCGCCCAATCTGTGGTCAAGAGGCAGCTGTCAGTTCTTTGCACCAATGCCCAACAGAGTAAAGGAGCAGGGGACAGAGACCCCCAGCCGAGTCACACAGCGCAGGCCTCTTATGAACCCCCCGTGCTCAGCCTAACCAAGCCAATGTGGAAACATCTCCAGACACCCACCTCTCCCTTTCCCAGTCCCCAGGGTCTTTTCTGTCATGAGGACAGGGGTACCGCAGCCCCCTGCTACTTACAGGAGTACAGTGGGGCTTGGCAGGTGCTGCCTGACCAACCACTGGGGCACAAGCAGCTGTAGCGGTGGATACCATCCACGCAGGTCCCGCCATTGGCACAGGGGTTGCTGGCACACTCGTTGATGCCTGAGTTGAGGGAAGGGGAAAACTGAATTACACTCAAACAGCCGTCATTTTGGACCAGCGGAGGGGAAATGCAGAACCTCTGAGTCCATGCTGCTCATTGGAATTGGTTTTCAGTACAAGAATGGAGCAGAGCTCACAGTCTTTCCATGTAAACACCAATTCCTTGTTGGTTCCTTCACTTGGAAAGCCATGTTATGGTTACAACAAAATTGCAGGCCCAGTTGGGAAAATTGGCCAGAGATCAACCTGTAGGTCTATCAGCAGGAGTGGGGGCTGTTAGGAGGTCCCCATTTTTATGATACCCGGCAACCTCAAGCTATTCCTTCTACCAGCCAGACACACTCACCTTTGCAGACAGGCTGCTGTCCGCTCCACTTGTGGTTCTCCTGACACACCCGTGTCTCAGCACCCACCAGGAGGAAACCAGCATCACAGACAAAATGCACCTCGTGACCCACGGACGTCCTCTTTCCCAGCCTCCGGCCATTCAAGGGTGCTGGCAGGGGGGTGCAGCTCTCTGTTGGGGGATCAGAAAAGACGGGAAAGTGAGTCTCCCCATGGCTCCTTTCCCCAGGCTCTTTTCCTATCCTAGCCTGTGGCTGTTGCTTTCTTGTATACATTAAGTAGCAAAATACTGCTTAAATGAAATAGTGTTATAGCCAAGGCTGGGGCTCTCATGAGGCAAACCAGGCAGCTGCCCAGGGCACAGACCTCAGAGGAGCTCAGTACTGACCTCTGAGGGGCACAGTTTTATACAGATCTGTTTTTATTATATCTTATACATTTCTGATAATATTTTGCTTTTATTTTATATTGTGAAGAGTTTTATCGTTTCTGAAGTAAGTCATACATTAGAATTGTTTTTCATGTAGATATGAAATAGACCACAGTTGAGTGGAGGTCACACACACAGTGAAAAGTGAGATTTTGATGTGCCTGAAATTGAAACTTTTAAGAGACTTAACATCACAATTCACAATAAATTCCAACTTTAGTATTTGAAAAAGATCATCAAAGATCGTTGCATTACTTATTCTTTCAATTAAAAATAAATTCAGCAGTTTCAAGTTTTGTGCTTTTCATTTTTTTCTTCAAAACATCTGTTTTTGAAAACTGAAATTGGCAGGGGGGAGGGGGTTGTGTGCAAGTAGTTAGCTTTGCCCAGGGTGCAAAATAGTCTGGCATCAGCACTGGGTGTGGCATTACAACATTATCTTTATATGTTTTTAGCTTTTTGCTTTTTATCTGGGTTGCTTTACTTTGTGTAAGCTGAGTCTGGTCCAGGATGGGATATAAATAAATATAAAAATAATAGTAATAGATGAGTTTTTAAAAACCCTGAGTTGTATGCAACTTAATAATAATAATAATTTTGAAATTTATATCCCACCCATCCTGATAGGTTTCCCCAGCCACTCTGGGCCTCTTACAACATATATAAAAACACAACAAAGTATCAACTTGATTCTACTTACAGTGCACCCACTGAAGTTAATGAACCCAAATTAATCATGTCTATTAAATTCAATGGGTCTACTATGAGTAGAGCTACCACTGGAAACAATTCCCCCTTTCCAGTCCTCATTTTTAAAGAGTTGATTAGATGCAGCGAAAAGCCATTCCCTAGACATTTAAAAAACAAAACAAAACAGCCTCAGGGTTGCCCTGTGTCCTGCACACATCATGTGCACACACAGACACCTTTCTGCTTCTGCACTCTGTGCTTCTCTCTCCTTTTACCATTGTGCTTGGCTGCCTGCTGGTGGAGACTGCCTTGCAAAACGGCCAGCTGCTTCTTGAAGTTGCGCAGGCTCTGCAGCTGGGCAGCCTCATGCGAAGACAGCAGCTTCTGCATCTGCCGGATGGCACTGGAAACTTGCTGGTCACTTAGGCAGCCCTGCAGGGGGTGAGAAGGTACAAAGTAGCTTTGGCAGGGAAGTGGAAGGAACAGCCCACAGGTATCACCCACAAAGGCTCGTGGCAAATTGTAACTGATGCTGCGCGCACACCCACAAACACCCACCCACCACCGCTGCAGAGGCTCCATCCCTTGTTCATTTTGGCTGCCCTTTTCTGAACCCTTTTCACTTCCACAATGTCCTTTTGGAGGTGAGTATAGAATGTTTAGATCTGTGGTGGCCAAACTTGCCCCTCCAGCTGTTTTGGGACTACAATTCCCATCATTCCTGACCATTGGTCCTGTTAACTAGGGATGATGGGAGTTGTAGTCCAAAAACAGCTAGAGGGGCAAGTTTGGCCACCACAGGTCTAGATGGTGCCTCCAGGCCCACAATGCACACTATAGGCAAGATCAGGCCTCTGCATCCAAGGCATTCAATTTGGCCCAGAAAAACACTTCTATGACATTCCTGTTCTAAGTCCCCACACTGCCCATTGCTGAAGTTTCATACACCAGCCTGTCTAAGTTGAGGGTGGTGAGAAAATGTTCTGCTTACAAGCTTAAGCCATGCTGGATGGGGGTGATGGGAATTAGAGCCCCAAACATCTGGTGGGCACCAGGCTGGGAAATCAGGGAGGGATTTCACCCACCCATCCATCTACCCATCCATTACATTTATATCCCACCTTTATATCCCTCCAGGAAGCTTGAGGTAGCCTACATACTTCTCTTATCCATTTTGTCATCACAACAAGTGGTTGCCTGGCTAGACAAGAGCTTTAGCTTTGAACTCCACTCTTTTGTTTATCAGGGTCCACTCCTATGGACCAAGCACACCTGGGCTCTGCACCCAAACCTACAGGCACCATCCCCTGCCTCCTACTGGTTCCATACCACCAGCCCTCCCAGGTTCAGGATTCAGCATCATTTATCTTACCTGGGAGTTGCTATGAGGCAACTGTAGGATACCCAGGACCACCACAGCCATTATCTGGGGCAGCAGCATCTTTCCAGTGTTGGAGCAGGTTCAGTGGATTCTCTGCAAAGCTTCCACAGTTGTCCTTGATCAGAAAAAAGAAGGAAGGGGAGTCTGTGAGAGGGCAGCTAGTGTTCCACCCGCATAAGGCAGGCCTTCCAGGTATCTTTGCAAGGAAGGAGGTGAGAGGTATTCTCAGATCACCGCAAACCTCAGTATTCCCATTCCCAAACTGTGAGCCACCCGGCTCCACTCCACAAAGACATTCTGGCAGCAGTGCAAACGGAGATTGCCAACTGACCAAGATTTAAGAGCCTGGTCTGCTCCTGTACCTTAATTGGCACAGCAAAAAAAGCAGAGTCACCTGCTGCTATCTAAAAACTATCACCAACAGCAGTCATTCCATCAGGCTGCAGAGAGAAGGAAGAAGAGGAAAGCAGGGCTGATGTCAACAGACAGCAGCCATTCCATCAGGTGAGAAAGCCAAGGGAGAGAAGGGATGCAGGGCAACAGACATTTAAAAGACAAGGCTTTCCCCGGAGAAAACTGGGAACTGTAGTCTGTCAAAGGTGCTTTAAATGCAAGGTGTGTATGCCCTTGGCTCTTTCCTTCATCTGTCTCCCCGCAGGAGCCGTTCCATCCGGCTTCAGCAGAGGGAGAGGCAGGAAGCAGGATACTCCATCGGCTCTAACATGAGACCAACTCTTTTGTCTCCTCTTCTGATTGAACTGTTCCCATCTCAGCTGGTCCTTATCTGAATTATCTAGCTTTAAGAATGGGTGCTTTGGTTTGTTTCCCTACCCCCCCCCAAATCTATTTTGTTTCTTGTGTCTCTGAGACGGTAAGCCGAAGGACAGGGGCTCTTTTGTTTGGTTTGCCTTGATAAGCTGCGCTGGGAGCCCTTTTCTTGTCCCCCTTCTCGCTGAAGAGAGGGGTAAGAAAACACTTTGAACGAAACAAGGAAGATCAAACATCCTTAAAGGTAGCAACCCTAGAGCGGAAAGCCATTGACTCGGCCCCACCAGCACCCCGAGGAAGTGGATGGTGAGAAAAGGCTTAGCCATCCTGGTGCCCAGCAGACGTTTCAGACTGTAACCCCCTTCAGCCCCAGCAACATAGGACCATGTCAGCCGACACCTCTGGAGGGCACCAGGTTGGGGAAGGCTGCTCTGCTAGAATCCTTGCGAGTTAACCCCTTCAGGGATACAGTGTTCAGACTTCCTTGAGGGGACAGCATAACTCGTGAATCTCTTTTCAAGCCTGCAACGCTCACAAAAGCCTAGCTAGGCACTAGGAAACTGCTTTGCACTGAGGCAGACCAACGGACCGCCTAACTCAGTATTGCCAACACTGACCGGCAGCAGCTCTTCAGACATTCCCAGCCCACGGATAGAACCCGGGACCTTCTGCTCCATCCCTTGGCTACAATCCTAACCCCAAAGCGCATCCGGGACGCCCATGCCTTCTACTAAGTGAGGCAACTGGTCCACCTAGCAGCTCAGTATTGCCTACACTGATCGGCAGCGGTATACCCAGCCTTCCCTGGAGACGATGCCGCTGGACCAGGGACGTTCTGCGTGCAAAGCAGATATCCCTCCACTGCGCCCCAGCCTTTCTCCAAGCTGAAAGGTAGGGAGGAAGGCGCTTTTCCCCACCCCCACTTCAGGGAGGCTGGAAGTCTCGGCGCCGAGCCGCTTTGCTGGCACAGACGCGCGCCCCTCGCCCGGCCCTCTGGGCGCCCGGAGTCCCGCGAAAAGCAGCAGCCGAGCCAGCCCGCTTCGGGGGGGGGGGAGGTGGAGAGGCCGCTGCCGCCTTTGCTTGCAGCACGTGGGACCAGGCAGACCCTCCCCAGGAACCGAGACCCCCCCCCCTCCAAGCCTGCCTCCCCACGCGTCTCTCTCCCTAAAGGCACCTCGAGAAAAAGTTGCGCCGACCTGCGGGGCGGCTTCCCTGGAAGGCGCGGCCGTCGGAGCAGCAGCAGCAGCAGCAGCAGCAGATGGAGCCTCCCCGGGTGCGCGCAAGAGAGCAGCCCCTCGGCGCCTTGCAGACTGGGAGCGGGTCTCTCTTGCCCGCCCTGGCCGAGGCGGGGCGAGAGGTTGGCCTCGTTGGCACCAGCTCAACGGGCACGCCGGAGGCCCCGCGCGGCCCGGATTGGGCGGCGGCGGCGGCGGTAGAGGGCTGGCGAGGGGAGCCTGAGCGGGTCAGCCGCGTGCCCAGAAGATGCCCGCGGCCGCCTCCCCTTCCCCCTCGGCGGGAGAAAGCGGCAGGAGTGCCAACTAGGCCCCGCGACTGTGGGTGCTCGGGGCCGTGGGTGCCATGCAGCGTGCATGGTCCTGGCACCGAAATTCATGGGGGATTTTGTGGGTGCTCGGGCACCCAGGGCCCCAGGGAGTTGGCACCTATGGGAAGCGGATTGAGTGAGTGACCTCAGCTGGGGCGCTCCTTTCTCTCCCAGAGCGTCTAGGTCAGGGGTCAGCAAACTTTTTCAGCAGGGGGCCGGCCCACTGTCCCTCAGATCTTGTGGGGGGCCAGACTATATTTTGAAAAATAAAATAAAAATGAACGAATTCCTATGCCACGCAAATAACCCAGAGATGCATTTTAAGTAAAATCACACATTCTACTCATGTAGAAACACGCTGATTCCTGGACCGTCCACGGGCCAGGTTTAGAAAGGGATTGGGCTGGATTTGGCCCCAAGCCTTAGTTTGCCTACCCATGGTCTAGGTGGACTCCACACGGGGTGTTGCTGTTATTACAATAAATATTTTTTGGTTGCTTTCCCCAAAACGCAAAGTGCCTTACAAAACCAAACCTTAAAAGCAGATAGAAAACCAAGAAGCAACACAACCTAAAATTCTCACCACAACATGCACAGATCCACCCTGTGTGAGAGCTAGTGCCGTGTAGTGGTTAAGGCTTTGGGAGATGGTCCTTGATGGACCATGAAGCTCACTGGGGCTGATCACTGCCTCTGGGACTAACCCTCTTCACAGAGTTATGTGCCACTTTGAGCTCCTTGGAGGAAAAGGTGGGGTGTAAATGAAATAAGTAAACAACAATAATAAACTCCGCTCTAAAATATGTAGAAAGTCCTACGTCCTGGGTTAATAAAACCATTTTTGCCTGCTGCATAAAAACAGATGGTGATGTTGCCAGGTGTGCCTCCCCAGGGAAAGCAGATGCCATGAACTGGCAGGGCAACAGGGAGGAGGAAGAGGATCCCATTGAGCCGGAACTGGGACACACCAGGGCAAGCTGGGGGTGGGGAAGGAGATGTTGGTGTAGGAAATACTCACGGGGTGACAGAGGAGGACAAGGGGCTGGGGTCAGTGCATAGGAACCAGAACAGCAGGACCCAACCCCAGAGCAAGAGGGGCCCCTGTCTCCAAGAACACACCAGGCTTTGAGGAGTAGAGGACACTCCAGGAGGCTGAGTCAGGCAAGGGCCCACAGCCCTGCTCACTAGGCCAGGTGGGGCTTACTAGCTCTGGAAGCAGGTGTGTGATTACTTAGCTGGAGTAGGCACAGGACAGGTGAGGCCAGATCAAGCCCAGATGCTGCAATCAGCATGAAAAGTATTAAAGGGCAGCAGAGCTGAGGGGATGTGTCTGCTCAACTGCCCATGTCGATGGACCTCAGCTTGGATGCAGCAAGATCTCTGCAGGACTGTGCTTCAATTTTGGACCTTGGACATGT
Organism: Podarcis cretensis; assembly: GCF_951804945.1. NCBI lineage: Eukaryota > Metazoa > Chordata > Lepidosauria > Squamata > Lacertidae > Podarcis > Podarcis cretensis. Next base: position 38,688,737 of record NC_137177.1, read on the forward strand.
GGAGTGACCCTGGACTGGGGACTTGGCATACTGACTTGCTGCCAGGTAGTCCAGGGGTCCAGGATAGCATTCCACAAATGGGGAGCCACCACTGAAAAGGCCTGGTCTTGTGCTGCCCTTCTCCACACTTCCTTTGGAGAAGGGCTTCAGATGATTCGGTTCATGTGGGGAGAGGTGGCCTTTGAGGCACTGGGTTCCTGAGCCACATAAGGCTTTTAGGGCAAAGATGGCACTTTGAATTGGGCACAGAAACTAAGTTGAGGCTCTTGTGTAGAAATAAAAAGTGGTACCCAGGGCTGTTTCTCCTGCTTCTCCAGGAACTGCAGCTGATAAAGGCACTCTGACAACTAGGTGAAAAGTCTGTGCATGAGGCAATTTTGAAGCAAACTCAGATGCTCTCGATCTGCTGGGGCTTTGGGCAGGGATCAAGCATGAAACCTCAAGGAGCCCCTGTGCTTATGTACCTTCCCCTGGGAAGTGCAGACAGCCAAGGCTTCCTGACAACCAGGCTTTGCAGGAAAGCCTTTGAATGTGTTGGAGTTTGATAAACATGCTGCAGTGGTGAGCAGGAAGAAATAAGATTGTTGAAGGGATAAGCCATGCAGAATGTCCCAGATTCAATCCCCAGTGTCTTCATGCAGGGCTGAGAGAGACACCTGGACAGAGTCATACCTAGGCTCCCTTGTTCCCTTGGATGCATCTTATGATAAATATAATAATAATAATCCCCAGCAGCACCTCCAGGTAGGGCTGGGACTGGGAGAGACCCCTGATACCCTGGAGAACAGCTGCCAATTTACTGTAGACAATTGCTACCTGCTTTTTTTTAATAGAATTTTAGTTCTAAATGAACCTTTGCAGCCTTGGAGCATGGGCTGAGAAGCAAAGAAACGATCAGCTTGGCTCAGGTTTGCAACTGATCGAATCAGTGGAACATCCTGGAAAGCAAGGAAAGGGCCAGTAGGGGCTGGAGCAAGCCAGCTGCAAAAGCAAAGGAGCCCCATGGAATGCAGGCTGGTGCGAGGAAAGCGGAGCCTCTTTGCCCACCCTTTCCGCCAGGCTGGGTCGGGAGAAACCACAGCTAGAAAGCGGCACTGTTTCCTCAGGAACAAGTTCCCAGAAATATACTCGGAAATTACAGGGGGCTGCAGTGCAAGTAGGGAGCTTCCAAGACCAGCAGGAAAGATCTATATCTGCTTGAGAGGTGGTTATGCCAGAAATGCATGCACACACACAGGCAGGTCTATATGCTGAAAGAGCAGAGCCCAGCCTCTAAGAGAGGGAGATCTGTGATCAGATTGCTCCATCTAATCAAGCCATTGCTTTATCACTGTCAGTGGCTGGTATTGAATAAAAGAAACTTTGCACAAATACATCAAATACGAAACGAAACAACAAAGAGAAGAACCCAAGTAATCAAATTACTAGTGGCTGCATTGTGCTATAAAACGCCAGGCACAGAGAACAAAATTATAAGCTTGCTAAAATTAGTCCCAGAATGCTGAAGTCAGAGTATACCTTTTGGGCATGGCATTCTTTGAGAGTTTCTCTCCTCTGCCACTTACACAGCTAGAATCAGGCCCATGCAGAGCAGAGGACAGCCGGGAACAATTGTCCCCGGCTCCAGAGGGCCAAACTACTGGGGGGGGGGCACCAGCGGCCTGTTGGACTTGCGCTTTCATGCCAAGAACAAGACTCCTTCCCTGGGCCCCAGACAAGCTCTGTGGGGGCTTGCTTAGAACCCAAGATGCAGCAAAACCAAGATGGGAACCTCAAGAAATGTGGGGTGCAGTTGGATTGTTTGCTGACACTCTGCATTAATATGCATAAAGCGGGGAGGCAGGGGGCCTTCAGGGGTGGGACAGGCAAGCCGCTGTTCTGTTGGGGCAGCCCATTTCTGCAAAGATACAAGTATAAGAGTATATACAGTGGTACCTCGGGTTACATACGCTTCAGGTTACAGATGCTTCAGGTTACAGACTCTGCTAACCCAGAAATAGTGCTTCAGGTTAAGAACTTTGCTTCAGGATGAGAACAGAAATCGCGCTCTGGTGACGGGGCAGCAGCAGGAGGCCCCATTAGCTAAAGTGGTGCTTCAGGTTAAGAACAGTTTCAGGTTAAGTATGGACCTCCGGAGCGAATTAAGTACTTAACCCGAGGTACCACTGGACTTGTAGGTCCTATGTGGATTTGCTGTCTGGTCTTCACACTTTTTTGGGACACACACACACACACACACCCCTCTGCCCAAACCACATCACCCAACTATTGATATGGACAATGAAACTATGGAGCCCAGGCGTGGAAGGAATTGTCCTCCCTCTGCAACCGGCTACACTGGTGCCTTGATTCCTGAGGGAAAGACCATGAGGAAGTCATGCCAGGTTTATTCTGGGTCAGCTGTCATGGCCTGACCTAAACATTCCCACAATTTGGAATTCGGTAGGGGCCCTAAGAAGAACCCAGCTCCCCACCATCACCTCAAAATACCAATTTGCAAAGTTCCCTGAGGAGACAAAACAGGATGCTAAACAAGTTTTGCACCAATAATGCAGATAAACCCAGAGAGTTGTATCTGGTGTTGGTCATAGTCAGAGTAAGCCCACCTTCAAATATATAAAGAGCTGTCACATGGAAGATGGAGCAGGCTTGTTTTCTCTTGCTCCAGAGGGGAGGACAAATTACAAGAAAGCATTCAAATTACACGAAAGGAGATTCCGACTAAACATTAGGATGAACCTTCTGAGGTTAGCAGCCATTTGATAGTGGAATGGAATCCCTTGGAAGATGGTGGACTGTCCTTCATTGGAGGTTTTAAAGCAGAAGTTGGATTGCCATCTGTCCAGGATTCTCTAGTTTGATTCCTGCGTTGCATTGCAGGGTTGGACTAGATGATGCTTGGGTCCCCACCAACCCTACAATTCTTTGATTCTATGAAATTGTTAATTGTTAGAATTAATGTGCAGTGATATCATTACGATTATATGAACTGTTATTGTAGACAATGTATTTTCTGTGAAGTGCTTTGAGCAGAAATGTATATGTGGAAAACCAGGCATGTAAACAAATTGTCTGTGATTAACTCACAACCACCACGAAAGGTCTTTCAAAAACTGATGTATGCACACAAACTAAAGTATCTTAGTTTCTGGAAAACATTCTAATGGAGTGCAATTTTGAGGGTGGTATTCTGTCTCCGCATTTGCCCTGTCTCAGTTTGAGGCAATAAGGAATTTAATCTTCTTGGCGCATTCTGAAGGGAACTAATCTTCAAATATCTGAAGGAAGAGGGGTTCCTGTGAGCCAGCCAGCTGAATGGGGAAAGAACCAGAGGAACAGCACCCGTAGAGATGGCTTAATTTCCACACCACTACTCCCAGTATGGCGAGGTTTCTGAAACATTTAACAAACACCATCAAATGAGGTACAGGCGTTCTGGGGGAGAGAGCAAGCAAGCAGAGCATTCTATGCAGACAGAGCCTGCGTAATCCCTTGTTTACCAGTTTGAATTCCATTTATCTCTCATGGCCTCCAAGGCAAGGTTACATAATATAGGGGGAAAGGAGGGGATCCCTGTGGGGTAACAAGCAATATGTAAACCTTGTTAAATAAATAGATATAGAGTGGTACCTCAGGTTAAGAACTTAATTCTTTCTAGAGGTCCGTTCTTAACCTGAATCTGTTCTTAACCTGAGGTACCACTTTAGCTAATGGGGCCTCTCGCTGCTGCTGTGCCACAAGAGCATGATTTCTGTTATCATCCTGAAGCAAAGTTCTTAACCTGAGGTACTATTTCTGGGTTAGCGGAGTCTGTAACCTGAAGTGTCTGTAACTTGAAGTGTCTGTAACCTGAAGCGTCTGTAACCTGAGGTACCATTAATATCTGTGGAGATGGAAGGGAATGAACCACAATGGTTATTGAAAACAAAGCTGGTTCTCTGTGTATGATGGTCTTGATCCAGCCTAAATTACTCTCGGGAGACGCATCCTTTTTAAAATTGCCGTGTCCAAAGTGGGGACTTGGATGGCTCTGCAAAATCACACACAAGCGTCCCAGAGCTGCCGCACTGAGCAAGCCTTGCCCCCTCAAGCAAGGCGGAGAGCTTAAATCTCTTCACATACCAGGTCCACTTGGGCCATGTGCTGGAGGAGGATGCACCATACTTTGGGTCTATAGATATGTTGGATCTTCTGAATAAGGCCGAGGTTTGCTGAAAGTGACGTTTAGCATGACAAGTGCTGCAATGGGGAAAAGAAACCCTGCATCATGCATAATTTTATGAACCAGAGTTTGATCTGGAGGTCAGATCTTGCAGGTGTCCTCCTGATTCTTCCCTTGCACCAATTTCTGCACACTTTGGCATGTTACACAGCACAGGGTGTGTGTCTGCTGTGGGAAAAAGAGAGAGAAATTGGGTTCACATTACATCCGAAGCAGTGGCTGTGGTCACTCTGTTTCCACTCTGGCTTCCTCACTGTCCTCTGCTGGCAGACAGTGGGGCTTCCACAAGTCCATCCCTGCCCATTACTAGTTTGCTTCAGCTGCGGATGACCACTATGGGAGAGGCATCTGCACTTGATGTTTCTTCCAAGTCAGAGGTGAGGTTTGTGCCTTGACTTCACTTGCAACATGAGCAGTCTGTTTACAGAAGAGCCTCTTCATGTCATTAAAGAAAATCTCTCTTTCTGTGCTAAGAGTGCCCATTTCTTTTCCTCTTTGTGTAAATGAAATGGAGAAAAAACTGCAGAAGGCTGTGGTTGAAAACATGTAAGTGTGAAGGAATCAGGTTAAAAGTACTTTCTTTCCCTGTTCTAGAATATTTCAGCATTTTGGAGCAAATTCTGAAAGAACAAAGCCTCAAACAAGCAAAAATGTGAGCCTGCAAGATTCCAGAATACTGGGGCAGAGCCAGCTGTGGTAGAATGATAGAACAGTAGAGTTGGAAGGCACCCTAAGAGTCATCCAGTCCACCCCCCCTTCAATGCAGGAATCCTGGCCACAGTCATCCCTGGGTGGGCTCGAACCACCAACCTTCTGGTTAACAGCCAGACCCAATGACCCATTGTGCCACAGCAGATGAGCATCTTTTTGACTATGGTCTGTGGGATCACCAACCAATATCCTTTTCTCACAATCCCAGAGTAGCTGTGCAACTGTTTAAAAAAATAAGTGTAGCTAGGGTAAGGAGAGGGATAAATGTATGTGCATGTATGTTTATATATACCAATTAAAAACAACATATCAGTCAACCAGCCTGAACGGATAGGAGAAGGGGAACCCTGATTCTTGATCCAGTATTGAGCTTGCTGGCCTGTACATGTGCAAGGAAAGTTGGGAAGCCAGGTTCATGCTGAGGTTGAGGAATCCACTGTGACCACAGTGAAGAATGCAATATTTATCTTCATCCTGTATTTGTTTTCAGAGTTTCAGCCTCCAGCAGGGTTATGTAAAAGCAAAGCCCTACATTCTCCAATGCAAGCATGACCCAAATTCTAGTTTCAAGATCCTGGGACACAGCACAGACATTTTCAGCAGCTTGGGGGAGAAATGCTATAAACGAACGTTTTGAAGGGAGCCCGCAATACAGTAAGGTCAGTGTTTGTTCACAGGCTAAAGCATCCAGAGCCCTTTTCACAGCTCTCGTATTCAGCTTCCCAGCAAGTGTAAATATCATTTCTATGAAAAAGGGCAGTCATTACGCTGCAGGATTTGTTCAAGGCAAAGGAGAAGATTTAGGACGGGGATATTTGGGGTGTGTCAAAACAGATTGAATCTCACCCACAAATTAGTGACAGTCTCATAGAAGCAAGACTCAAGTTGTCCTGCTTGACTCAATTGAAGTGGATTTGGCGCTCTTGGACAACAAAGCCACTTATAAAAACAAACAGACTTTTTGGGGGGAGGGGGGTAAGGAAAATGATGGGGAAATGCACTGGAATATGTGGGGTAACAATTGCTTGATGCAGTGTTGTAGAAACGGGTTGTCTGGAAGTGATGTGAATCTGGATTATACCAGTGTTCAGAAGCATTAAATATTAGAAACTTATCCAGTGCTTCCGAATGAGCAGCCCTTCTCTGAATTTTACATCTGCTTTCACCCTGAAGTATCTCTTGCAGGGAGTGCCTTACTTCTGCTCTGGCCTCTGCAGCCTCCATGGAAATCAGGCCAATCTGGGCATTGCCCCCTGCTGTGCCTCTGGAGAGCCAGACTGGAATGCAATCCTTGGACTTTTTGTACTGAAACACAGAAATTCCTTCTCTCCATGGAAAACCCAAGGAGGATGAGTGCTCCTGCCAAGTGCAAGGTGGCAGAGCAGAATGCAGAAGTCAGCCACCGACTCAGTGGCCCTCGGAGCTCAATGATTTTGGGGAACCTGGCTGTTTTGTGGTGTCTCCCTTGAGGGCAATGTTGACTCAGGAGTTCAGGGACCTTCTGGAAAGCATCCCAGGGAATCTTGGAACTTGCCTACTGAGTTCTGGAACCTCAACTCTGTTCCTGGGCTGCAAGTTCACCAGATGACTCTTGCTGTGCCCTCTGATGCTCACCTAGGGGAATTCATGATACAGGGTACTTAAGAGGATGACTTGTGAGATCTTGCCCCTGCCCCTAGAAACCATTAGCCAAGGCCCTGACATGGATGCCAGAGTCTAAGGAGCCAAAGGAAAAAGATAACTTCTGGGTGACAGGACTCTCCTTGTGCAACTTCCTGCCCCCAGAGACCACCTAGCCATCTCATTCTTTTTTAGAGAGCAGGTTAAAAAGCCAGTCCAGATCCTTGCAGGAATCTATTTCTTAGATAATTCAACATTTGACATATGAAGGTGCTGGTGGATCTTCCCACAACTACCTTGCTCTGAAAGTTCCAGCCAAGGTCCAGTTTCCCTTCCACATCTGTGACCTCCAGAGAGATGGTGACTCTTTTGTCATTTCCTTGGAGATCGACACATACCACAGAGCCAAAATGAATTGGTGGGTATGCCTGCGTGTGCAGCAGGGTCATGCCCTGAGAGCCGAGTTATGCCTGATAGGGCAGAGTCAAGATTGATTGTATATGGGATCACAGCAGGCCAAGCAAAGCACAGTCAGTCAGGACCCTGGACAGGTCCCAGTGGGAGGGGCTGGCTGGAACTTATGAAGGAGAGGTGATGTCTCAGCAGCATTCAGAGGCCTTTCCAAGGCTGGCTGGCTGGTCGGGAACTGCTGCTAACCTCTGATTAGCTGTTTACATTGCCCAGTTCTACAGTTGCTGGCTCCAATCGCAGAATCATAGAATTGTAAGGCTGGAAGTGATGGCCCCAAAGGCCCATCTAGTTCAACTCCCTGCAATGCCGGCATCACAGCTAAAGAATACCTGACAGATGGTCACCCATCCTAAGGGTCTGTCCCACTGTTGAAAGTTCTTCCTAATGTTTAGTTGAGAGCTTCTTTCTTGTAATTTGAATCCATTGCTTTGGGTCTTACCCTCTGGAAGAGCAGAAAGCAATCTTGCTCCATCCTTATCTCCATTTTTTTAAAAATAGTTTTTATTAAGTTTTTTTGTGTACTACAAAGCAAACAGATAAACAGGGAATGGTACATCTATTGTCTCCACTTTCAATTCATAGTCTTTTTCACAGTGCGTTTACATTTGGTGAGAGACACTTTTGTCATAGACATCTTGCAGTTGCGGGAGGGGAGAGAGATGGGGATATTGTTCTTTCGTTCTATTGTCTATTGGTAAAAGATAAATGACCCCTGGACTATGGGGAGCAGCGCTCATCTCACTGGGACACAGGTGGCACTGTGGTCTAAACCACTGAGTCTCTTGGGCCTGCTGATCAGAAGGTCGACTGTTTGAATCAGCATGATGGGGTGAGCTCCCGTTGCTCTGTTCCAGCTTCTGCCAACCTAGCAGTTCGAAACCACACCAGCGCAAGTAGATAAATAGGTACTGCTGTGGTGGGAAGGTAAACAGCACTTCCGTGCACTTTGGTTTCCATCACAGTGTTCCGTTGCTCCAGAAGTGGTTTAGTCATGCTGGCCACATAACCTGGAAAGCTGTCTGTGGACAAACACCAGCTCCCTCGGCCTGAAAGCGAGATGATCTATTGCCTATTATAAGCGATGGGGTGTGTGTGTCAGCATTACATTTCCATTCTGAGAGCATCCTGGTAGGTTCATGTGCAGTGCCTGTCTAATGCTGAAGTCCAGTGCCATTCTCTGCTAGTTCAGCAGATGGCACTCTAACGCTGCAGTTTGGAGACTCCTCAGCATTTTATGTTAGGCGTTGTTTCAGACGCTTGCTCAGATTCTAGTGGCCTGAACATCACCTTATTCTGTATACAGCAATAATGTCTCACTTTAAAAGTAAAAAAAGACCCTACAACTTGAAGAAAGAGACAATGCACACTCTTTTGTAAATCAAGAAAATCAAATAGATGATAGATAGATAGATGATAGAAGATAGATAGACAGACAGACTATCCAAAATGTTTTGCTTTTGCAAGCATTCACAGCACTTCATAAAATTTAAAAGGGGTTCTGACATCCTGAATTCTTTCAATTTGTCTTCAGTCTGTGAGGCATTCACCCAAGAATCTTGAAGGACAAATCCCAGAAGTTTGCTTTCACCACCTGGTCCTGCTGGCCAGGGCCGATGGGCGGGGGAAGTGGATCAAGTCAGCGACCTCTCACCTGGAAGCTTATTTTCTTTTAAGCTGAACTTCTCCCTGTAGCAGAGTAGGAACTGGGAAGGACCCAAGCCCTTTGATCAATCCCACACCATATGGTAGACTTTATAGAAGAGGAATTCAATTTAAGAGGAAAATTCAAAGCAATTGTGTATTAAACAGCAGGAAGTGGAGCTTAGTTCGCTCTTTTGTCTAAAATGTCTGAATTAGGAACAAGATCATTTAAGTTTAGCAGATGTTCGGTAGTTTCTAAGTCAGCAATCCCACACATTTGGCTTCCCTCATAGAGCTGCTCTATATAGATATGATTTTTATGACCCTAATTTTTTTTTTTTTAACATGCAGTTACAAAAGCAGAAATAGTTCTCAGGGCTATCTAAGATCTTGCTAAATCTTTGGAGAGATACTCAGTTCAAAGATTAAATCATAACAGAAACCCTAGCACTTAAAACACTTTGCCATTATAAATGCCTCAAAGCAGATAATTTATGAAAGGAAGTGCTACTAATTTTTTAAAAAGAAAATAGGATGGAGAGCCAGGCCAGGTCTATCATCATCATCATCAAACCTTTTATTGGCATCACATACAAACATCCATAGTAAATCAATACAGAGTTACCACCTCCCCAATGTCACAGAACATTTGTCAAATGAAAGCAGGCAAAAAAGTCTAACATTACAACTCTAGGTCTCCAGGGAGAGCAGACGTCTGCAATGTGTTTCTGTGACAAAAAACCAAATAAAGATATTTAGCCAATAACTTGGTGAGCTCCTGATCATTCCCCAATAATAGAAAATGTATGACCTCCAACTCTGGTTTCTATTTAGGGATGCAGAGTTGATCTAGGTGGTTTGATGGGTTTGAATTAAATCTGGCCAGCTAAAATGCCCTTCTTTCTTGGGGGATAAGCAGAAATTCAAGATAATTATAATTAGTTTCATGTGCCCAAGAAAGTTGAAAGTAAAGAGGGGAACATGTTTTCTCTGCTGCTGCTGTTAGTTCCTGGGCCAGGTCTGTGTCTGAGTTTCTAGGAAAACTGTGGCCAACCCAACATTCATTGTATCCATGGTGTATCAGACAAGATTGAAGAGATGTGTAAAGTATATGAAGAGCTACAGAAATTTGAGAAGGGGCATAAGATGTTGAATGCAAGGCCCCTTGCCAACATTAATTAAATGCTTCCCCTTAAGCAGCTCTGCTTTTTTATTGCTTCATGATGAGCATGACAGGATTGCAGGGGATGAATAGCTTGCCATGTTCTCCCTCAGTAGCCTCTCTTAATTGCCCCTTATTGTCAGTTCCTCTTCCCACACAGTGGGAGCCTTTAATTACTGGGGTGTTTTTATTCATTCTTTTTTCTTTTTTCTTTTTATAATGAAAACTAAAAGTTTGCTATACAAGAAAAACAGAAAACCCAGTGAAAGGAAATAAGATGTTTTACATATGTTTTTTGTTGTTTGCCACCCTGGACTGCTTTGGGAAGGTGGGAGGGATATTAATGTAATAATAAATAAAAAGAAATGAGAGAGCACAAACCAGGAACAGGAAGTGATAAGAAGGGGCAATTAACAGGCTTTCCTCCAGTAATTTCTCTGCTACATTTGACCAGAAGCAATAAATGGGGCAGAATTAGCAAACAGTAGACTTTTAATTAAAGGCACAAGAGCTCTGAAAAGCCTCAATAGTGCATTGCCCATGAACACAGTGGTTGACACTGTCCGTTTGCATTTCTTAGTACAGAAAGTATTGATCTGTTGTGTAGAGATCTTTCCTATTCTACTTAAATCAAGAGGGTTCTGGAAACTTCTCTGTGTGAAAGAAACAAGCAGAAGGTTTATGATGTTTGGGTTATACCTTCAGAAAAGCTGAGTACAACTGGTTCTCTTATCTCTTCTGTCAAGTTCATGCTGGCTATAAAAGTAAGACCAGAAGGAGCCTGTGTTTCTCTTTCTCTTTATATCTCTCTTCCTTCTGGTGTGGTGTTCTGTATATAGGGTTAAAGTTTAGTCTTATTGTAAGTTATTGTAATAAGGGACGCAGGTGGCGCTGTGGGTTAAAGCCTCAGCGCCTAGGGCTTGCCGATCGAAAGGTCGGCGGTTCGAATCCCTGCGGCGGGGTGCGCTCCCGCTGCTCGGTCCCAGCGCCTGCCAACCTAGCAGTTCGAAAGCACCTCCGGGTGCAAGTAGATAAATAGGGACCGCTTACCAGCGGGAAGGTAAACGGCATTTCCGTGTGCGGCTCTGGCTCGCCAGAGCAGCGATGTCACGCTGGCCACGTGACCCGGAAGTGTCTCCGGACAGCGCTGGCCCCTGGCCTCTTAAGTGAGATGGGCGCACAACCCCAGAGTCTGTCAAGACTGGCCCGTACGGGCAGGGGTACCTTTACCTTTACCTAAGTTATTGTAAGTTAAAGTTACATCGGCTACAACTAGATTTCTTATGGACAATACCAACCCTGAATGTATTGGACTTGTGACCATTATGCTCATTTGCCTTCAGTATCAGTAAAGCTCTGCTGCATGAAATGTAATTGCTTCTGGTCTATTTTTTTTGAATCCTGCAACATGTTTAAGTTTTTACTACGCTAACTATACGTTGGAGTTCTGCTCTGGATCAATATTGAGTAGAATTCCATGACAGACACAATTACCTTTTAAATGTTAGAAAACACCACAAATCAGATCTCAGGGGAAAAGTACACATGAGAACAATGCTGAAAACATTAGGATGCAACACAGGTTGCTGACAACTTTGCCTGGATTCTCCATAAAAAGTGAGTGAAAAAGTGATGGCAATTTGAAATTAAACTACTAGTGGGGAAGAAACCACAAAGCAGATAACCTCATTGGCTTAGCCTAAGGGAATCAAGAATAAGAGCTGAACATTCATAACCAGATGGATATTTTTTTTTTTAATGCTTCTTGAGAATTTATGCCTGCAATTATGGTTTTATGAATTGGGAACTGGATTTGGATTGAATGTTCTCCTTATCATGATTATATTTTGGAGTTAATCCTGTGGTCTGTCTGGGAAATACAGTTGCTTTTTATTTCTTTTTAGAATTATTCTATGGCGTCAGTAGAGATAGGCGTGACATATGACCTACCCCTTTGAGAATTTTGATTCACAAAGTGCCATATTTTAGGATGAAATGCATACCTTTAGATAAACATGTTTATGAATACAAATCTTGTTACAAAATAGATACATGTTTATATATGGATGTTTGTGCAGGGTTTGGCCCATCCCTGGAGGGAGGCAAGTCCAGAGTGGTGATGCATGCAGGGGTGCAACAGGCAGCTCCCTCTGGGCGCAGGTGATTCTGGCGTATCTCTGCACTGGGAATAACTGAAAAACCCAATCACAGTTAATGTAGAGCTGCAACAGAATTACCTTCCTCACCTCAAAACTGACTGAAAGGAGTAGGAAAAGATGCAGAGACATTGTGGGCAGCTTCCTCCTTTTGGGCTGATCATTTATATTTAATGATTTGATTTTCCACAACATATATTCTTTCCTGTCATATCACAAAGTTTGGGCATTACTGTTGTAGATGGATTGGAATCAGTAAGCGTGCATGGCAGTCCAGATGTCAGTTGTGATGTGGCAGTCAAGATGTCAATCTGGAGTAAGGGGAGTTGTCCTGAGACTATTGATGATGACCCAAAGTGGCAGCAGCTCATAGCGAAGGAGCCTACAGCCCCAGCTAGCATGACTGTGCTGGCTAGGAAGGATGGGAGTCGTCCAGAGGGCCCTATGTTGGGGAAGGCTGACCTACACAGAACCACCCCTCATCTCTTCGCGAGGCTTTTGGTGTGCATCTCTTATATCTCACGGAGTACCACTGGGCCCCTAAAAATGCCCCCCCTCCCCTCGGGCTGCTTTCGCTGTTCTACGCTTTTGAATCACAACATTCTGCAGTCTGAGTGCTGCAAAAACATGGTTGCCCTGCAAGAGAAGCACAATGTCAAGAAGAGACCATCCTGACCAGCTGCAACAAATGCCTTGCTGCTGTCTGGATGTGTGGTGAGGCCGCTGGATCTTCTGTATGGAGAACAGTAGGGATGGTTACTGATATGGATGGCTTTAGAAGAGGTTGAGACAAATTCAGAGAGGAGAAAGTTATTGAGAGCTACTAGCCAGGAGGTCTGTGCTCTGCCTCCACAGCTGGAAACATTAGGTAAAGGTAAAGGCTCCTGGACAGCTAAGTCCAGTCAAAGCGACTATGGGGGGTTGTGTTGACCTCACTTCAGCTTTCCGGGTCATGTAGCCAGCATGACGAAACCACCTCTGGTGCAACAGAACACCGTGATGGAAGCTGGAGCGCATGGAAATGCTGTTTACCTTCCCGCCACAGCGGTACCTATTTATCTACTTGCACTGGCATGCTTTTGAACTGCTAGGGTGGCAGGAGCCGGGAACTCACACCATCATGGGGATTTGAACCTCCAACCTTCTGATCAGCAAGCCCAAGAGGCTCAGTGGTTTAGACCACAGCGCCAACCGCTTCCCTCAAGGTTGGAAGCATTAATGCTTCTGAATACCAGTTGCTAGAGGGGAGAGGGTTCTTTTTACTTGGATCCTGCTTGAGGTTTCTTTAGGGCATCTGGAATCCACTGTGGGAACAGAGTGCTGGACTAGGCAGCACATTGGCCTGATTCAGCAGGTTCTCCTTATGTGAACAGGATGATCCCAAACAATACAGGCTGTGGTCATCTGAGGTTTGTTAGGACTCATTGTGCCAGTTGCTCTAAACAAACATGGACGGCAGCAGTGGCACAGACCCAGTCTTCTTGCGTCCAATTTACGTCTGTGATGCTTTTCCTGTGGGAAACTATTGCATAATGACTCCAACAACTGGTAGACAACAGTTCTTGTACACCTGGAGGGTTGTGCAATTTGCCTTGAGCTGTTGCTCCCCACTGGTGGCTGTAACTGGACTGCTAGCATTGACTGTGCAACACAGCTCAGCCGATTGCTCAAATGAAACCCTCCTTAGCGAGAGCCAATTAATCAGCTGTGGAAGAACAACCTGGTGGAATCCTGCCAGTACATTGTCATGAATACCCAGCCTTAATAACACTGAGCAGCAAACACAGATTATATCAGCTTTAATTACATAGTCCACCTAGAACAAGCCGCTAAACCACAAACAGAAACAGGGTAGAGCTGACAATCAATATTGTTAGCAGCATTAATAGAACAGGAATTTCTCATAAAGATTCCTTTACAGCAGGGTCTGGTGCTTGAGGATCTCAGGAGAGATGAGTCATAACTTACACGCACTTGTTTTCTGAGCTAATGTGCTGTGGTCCCGTCTCACAGATGTGAGAAATCTGTGGATACTTGCACAGGACTGTTTCAGGTGTCAGGGCCGCACTTCTGAATCCTCCTCCCCCTTCGCTTTGCTTCCAGACCAGCTTTCTTTCCCCTGACATGTTAAGTCTCTAGGTATAGGACCAACTTTTAGTTATTCCAGTGGGGGAAATCCTACGGGGGTCCCCACCTACAGTCTGGGCAGGTTCAGCACAGACATTGCTTGGCCCCTTCAGTGAGAACAAGGCTTGAGGAAAGAGGCAGAGCAGCCCAGGGGTCAGGTGCTCTATTTCAGCACTGCCTCTACAGCTTCCCAGGCACTTCAAGGATCTGTGCATTTCAGTTTTCCCAGTTTCTCATTTCTGGATCAATTTGGAGGGGTTTTCTCCCTCATGAAATTTCAACAGCATTTTCATGTGAATTACTCCTAATCAACACATTTCTGTATGCAGTGTTGACTAACGTACAGGTTTTTTTTTGTTTTTTTTTTGCAAGCTGTGTCCTCTGATACAATGCATTTCTCTGTGTTATTTTTTTACAAATATCTTCATTTTTTATGCACACTTTCCTCTAAGATGTGAATTTTTGCAAATATAGTTTGGGGAACTGCAGTGGAAAATTCAGATAAGTGTGCATTTTGAAGGAGGTGTTTCAGTCAGCATACAGTGGTACCTCGGGTTAAGTACTTAATTTGTTCCGGAGGTCCATTCTTAACCTGAAACTGTTCTTAACCTGAAGCACCACTCTAGCTAATGGGGCCTCCTGCTGCCGCTGCGCCGCCAGAGCCTGATTTCTGTTCTTATCCTGAAGCAAAGTTCTTAACCTGAAGCACTATTTCTGGAAAACAAAATAAAAAAATTCCTTCCAGTAGCACCTTAAAGACCAACTAAGTTAGTTCTAGGTATGAGCTTTCGTGTGCATGCACACTTCTTCAGATACACCCTAAGCTCATACCTAGAACTAAGCTCATACCTAGAACTAACTTAGTTGGTCTTTAAGGTGCTACTGGAAGGAATTTTTTTATTTTGTTTTGACTATGGCACACTATTTCTGGGTTAGTGGAGTCTGTAACCTGAAGCATATGTAACTTGAAGCGTATATAACCCGAGGTACCACTGTATTGTTTCAGAAAAAGCAAAATTGATGGCTTTGGCTGTAAATACCTAGAGAATCAAACATCTCCCCCATCCCTGATCACCTCCATTTGTAACTGACCACTCAGAAGGAATGAAATCTGGCTGCAAAGGAGTTAGCAGACTCTTCTTTGGGTGCCTCCTCTCCCCATTTTGCTTAGTTTCTTTTATTCAGCCTTGGCTAAGCTGGCGCCCTCCAGACCCCAGCATGAAGGTATGGTGCTGGGGCTGATGGGAATTGTAGTCCAAAACATTTGGAGCGTACCAGGTTGGCGAAGGTGGCTTTTGTTCTTTCCCTCACGTTCTGTTGAGACAAATTAATGAGACAAATTATTACAATTGTTTGCACGTGATTTGCACGTGATTTGTATGTGATGTGCATGTGAATTGCCATGGGGTTTGGCTTCCCACCAAAGCCAGAGGCAGGATTTAGTGAGAGCAGGGCTGGCAAGTTCCAGCATGCAGGGCGATTCTCTTTCTTCATTCCTGCCCTTGCATGGTGCTAGAGCCCTTGCCTTTGGCAGATGGATGCACCTGAGTGCTTCAACTGATCAGCACTATGCCCAGAGCAGGCTTCTATTGAACACTGATATCCCTCTCTCTCTCTCTCTCTCTCTCTCTCTCTCTCTCTCTCTCTCTCTCTCTCAATGCTTTATTAATTTTAAAAACATAACAAAACAAATACAAAACAAAACAAAGCAATATGCATCAATCAACAAAAGGCAATCCAGTAATTAACACTCCATACACCATACATACACACTGAAAAAGAAAATATTAACTTCATCTATTGCTAATTCTAACACAACATTGAACACTGATCTCGAAGGGCAAGACAGTAGCTCTGAAGGAAGGAGATGGACCACGTGCCCTTCTTTTTTATAATCTTCTTTTTCATTTTCAACTTTTACAATAATTTTAGCCAATCCCCCCCCAAAGTCTTTACAAATCCAATTTACATTCCCCTCGACTTCCCTCCCCTCCTTTCTGTGGTTACTTATTTCATATATTTTTATTACTGCATATCCAATTCAAATATATTTATGATTTTCCCCTTTCCCAACCTTAATTATCTCTTACTGCACGTGTTTATATCAATCCTGCTAATGTTTTAATTTGTTTACAATATGTCCTCAAATATTCAATGAATTTTCAATAAAAAGTCTCACTTCTTGATTTCTTATTCTTCTGGTGAGTTTTGCCATTTCAGCACATTCCATTAATTATAATTTCCAGTCTTCCTTAGTTGGAACTGTTTCTTCCTTCCATCCTTGGGCATAAATCATTCAAGTAGCCCTGGTAGCATACATAAACAATTATTATTTTTTGTGGTCAGTAGGTACTTCCCCACCAATTATACATAAAAGAAAAGCTTCTGGTTTTTCACAAAAGTAATTTTCCCCCAACTCATTATAAATAATTTCCCAGAAAGCTTTTGCTGTCTTACATGACCACTATATATGGAGAAAAGTACCTTCTTTTTCTTTATATTTCCAGCAGCTATCTGATTCTGACTCATATATTCTTGCAAGTTTACTAGGAGCCAGATACATCATTTAAAAATCTTTTTCATTTATCACATAACATGCTGTAAATTTCAAATCTACATTCCACAATCTTTCCCATGCTGCCATTTCAATGTTATATCCTATATCCATTGCCCAGGGCCCAAGTGCCCTTCTTGACAGAGAACAGTCCTCCATCTCAAAGGCAGTGAGAGAACAGCCCTCTGAGTGAAGGGCTGTTAGGCCCAAGATCCATTTGAAAGATAAAGAGCCATCACAAGGGAGAAATGCAGGGACCTTGACTCATCCTTCAGTGTCACCTGCACAATGCGCTGAGCAGGCAGCACACAAGCAGAAGGGCCCATAAACAAGTTTAGACCCTGCACACAAGTCACTTGGTTATTTAAGCAGAGATTGGACGTTCATCTGTCATGGATGCTTCAGCTGAGATTCCTGCATTGCAGGGCGTTGGACTAGATGACCCTTGGTGTCCCTTCCAACTCTACGATTCTATGATTCTATGGTTGCAGTCCTCCCAATTATGGGGAGATGTATTGTATTCATGTTTTTTAATATATGATACTTATTCGATGATCACTGCAGATGGTGACAGCAGTCACGAAATTAAAGATGCCTGCTTCTTGGGATAAAAGCAACGACAAACCTAGACAGCATCTTAAAAAGCAGAGACATCACCTTGCCAACAAAGGTCCATATAGTTAAAGCTACGGTTTTCCCAGTAGTGATGTATGGAAGTGAGAGCTGGACCATAAAGAAGGCTGATCGCCGAAGAATTGATGCTTTTGAATTATGGTGCTGGAGGAGACTCTTGAGAGTCCCATGGACTGCAAGAAGATCAAACCTCTCCATTCTGAAGGAAATCAGCCCTGAGTGCTCACTGGAAGGACAGATCGTGAAGCTGAGGCTCCAGTACTTTGGCCACCTCATGAGAAGAGAAGACTCCCTGGAGAAGACCCTGATGTTGGGAAAGATGGAGGGCACAAGGAGAAGGGGGCGACAGAGGACGAGATGGTTGGATAGTGTTTTCGAGGTTACCAGCATGAGTCTGACCAAGCTGCAGGTGGCAGTGGAGGACAGGAGTGCCTGGCGTTCTCTGGTCCATGGGGTCACGAAGAGTCGGACACGACTAAACGACTAAACAACAACTCATTTGTTAATTGGCACCTACAGTATATCCAAATTTTATGCAAACTGGTATTCTCTTTTGACAATTTTTTTTGGGGGGTGGAGAGAATTTGCTGTGTAATTGGCCACCATAGTAAAGGTAAAGGGACCCCTGACCATTGCGTCCAGTCGTGGCCGACTCTGGGGTTGCGGCGCTCATTTCGCTTTACTGGCTGAGGGAGCCGGTGTACAGCTTCCGGGTCATGTGGCCAGCATGACGAAACCGCTTCTGGCGAACCAGAGCAGCGCACGGAAACACTGTTTCCACCCTAGAGGCAAGTTAATAATGGTCTAAGGCTTCTCCACCTAATGTCCTTTCAAGGGACTCTAGTGTGAATCCAGATCTGACTTTCTGTCCATTTTATCATTCAAAGTGAGTTTGTAAGTGGAGGAACCCGCAAGGGTTGGCTATCCTGAGGGTATCTCAGGACACGGCTGACATTTAGGCAACTGGGAGCTGTTTTCATTAGGGCTGATTCCAGATTAGAAGAATCCTAATCATCTGCCTTCTCCACCCTAGACCACATTGCTGGAAGCCCTGATGTGCCTTGCCTGAGATTGATATCATCTATCAATTACTCGGCATGTCTTAGAACACAGCCTCCGAAACAGGTTCTTGTTACATTACCATGTAAATCCAAATTCTTAGCAACATCTTCTTGTATGCAGATCGAGTGTTGCAAATGTTCTCCTTGATACCAGGGCAAGAAGTCTTCAGAAGTGGGGCCCTGCTGGAATCTGCAATGGCACTGGGGCCAAGGGGCATTGCTGAAGAGCTAGGAAGAAGCTCAAAGGCCTGGCAGCGTGTGTGTGTCTTGTGCAGAGGGAGGATGCAGGGATCCGATACACACAACACATGGTTCCTGCAAGTAACCCTGCCAGTTGCTTTTCTGTGTGTGAGGCTTCTGCGATCCCATGGAAGGTTTCCTGACCCCAACACCAACAAAAAGAACTGTGTGTATATCAGAGCCCTGTAATTCATTATGTGCTGGGGTGGGAAACCTAGAATTTTAAAAAATCATAGACTCATAGAACTGTAGAGTTGGAAGGGATCCTGAGGGTAATCTAGTCCAACCCCCTGCAGTGCAGGAATCACAGCTAAAAAACAGGTGGCCATTAAACCACTATTAAAAAACCTCCAAGGAAGGACAGTCCCCCATCTATTGAGATAATCCAGTCTACTGAGAGCCAGTGTGGTGTAGTGGTTAAGAGCGGTGGACTCTTAATCTGGTGAACCGGGTTCGTGTCTCTGCTTCTCCACATGCAGCTGCTGGGTGATCTTGGGCCAGTCACACTTCTCTGAAGTCTCTCAGCCCCACTCACCTCACAGAGTGTTTGTTTTAGGGGAGGAAGGGAAAGGAGAATGTTAGCCGCTTTGAGACTCCTTCGGGTAGTGATAAAGCAGGATATCAAATCCAAACTCCGCCGCCGCTGCTGCTGCTGCTTCTTCTTCTTCTTCTTCTTCTTCTGTCGAACAACTCTTTCCATCAGAAAGTTATTCCTAATGTATGGTCAGACTGTCCTTTCTTGTCATTGGCTTGGGTTCTATCCTCCAGAGCAGCAGAAAACAAGCTGCCTTCATCTTCCATGTCACAGGCCTTTAGATGTTTGAAGATGGGTTTCATATCACCTCTCAGTTTCTGCTTCTACAGGCTAAACATACACAAATCCCTCAGCCATTTCTCATAAGGCTTGGTTTCCAGACCCTTTATCATCTTGGTCACCCTCCTTTGTACATTTTCCAGCTTGTCAATATCCTTCTTAAACTGTGGTGCCCAGAACTGGACACAGGGCTCCAGGTGGGGTCTGACCAAGGCAAAAGAGAGCAGGACTATTACTTCCATGGATCTGGACACTTTACCTGAGCTCCATTCCTCCAGGGGTTATATGCTGGCAATGAGTGGTCCACTGTTGCTGATGGACAGAGGCAATCATTTCTTTTTTGAATTAACTAACCTGGGATAAAGACTGCTCTGCTTCCATTTCCAGCATAAAGGTAAAGGGCCCCCTGACTGTTAGGTCCAGTTGTGGACAACTTTGGGGTTGCTGCGCTCATCTCGCTTTATTGGCCGAGGGAGCCAGCGTACAGCTTCCAGGTCATGTGGCCAGCATGAGTAAGTCACTTCTGGCGAACCAGAGCAGCGCACAGAACACCATTTACCTTCCCACCGGAGCGGTACCTATTTATCTACTTGCACTTGATGTGCTTTCGAACTGCTAGGTTGGCAGTAGCAGGGACTGATCAACGGGAGCTCACCCCATCGTGAGGATTCAAACCGCTGACCTTCTGATTGGCAAGCCCTAGGCTCTGTGGTTTAGACCACAGCGCCACCCACATCCAGCATAGCTACCACTTATTAGAATTCTCATATACACCTCTCTACTTTGTAAGCCAGCCCTACGCAGAGTTTGATGGGAATGTTCTCAACTATGTACATAGTAATGTTTTTAGGACAGAAGACCAACACAGCTCCTGTTTTGGAAAACAAGCAAAATCAATTATATTCTGACTTCTATGTGCTATGCACATACAGAAGACAGAAAGCCTGCAATTTGTTTTCAGACAGCTGGCAGGGTGCGGTTGGGAGGGGGGACTTACTTACCCCCAGGAAAAGAAGTAAAAAACAAACAGACTTCAATTTGTTTTAAATATTGCCCCTTCCAAATGTTTTTAAAGCTACATCAAAAGAGGAAGAAACATATTTAAAAGACAGGAAAAGTAAGGAGGAAACGAACTGGAAGGAAAGAACTTGGATGGGATGGAGGAACAGGGGGAACTTCAGGGCCCCAATCAGAGGTGGTCAGGGCTGCATGAGTGCTTCAGCCTGTGCATCCTGCAGCAACTGCAAGGGCCACATTCTCCTCTGAGCATTCTTCTGGGGGCCACCTGCCTGGGGTGGTGAGCAAAGTCAGAGGCAACAGTGGGCAGAGCAATGGCTGTCAATGTTACCTTCCCACAGTGGAAAGGCTTCTACACCCTCTCTGTCCTCTATCCACGCAAGCAAAAGGCATGATCAGAGTTCAATTATGCATTTCATGCAGGTGGAAACGCTCAGATGTGGAGCAGGACCAGTGAGGGTGAACTAGCAGTGGTATAGGTAAGGCTGCAGGAGTAGGATACCAAAGATGCTACAGCCTTTTCTGCTCCCTTGACCTGGGGAGAATGCAGATAATTTTGTCAAAGAGCACAAGCCCCTCTCCCAGAACCCGTGTCCTCAAGTTTCACTGGGCCAAAGAAATGTACACTTTAAAACACCTGTGTCTGGATATGCATTTGTGTTCCAAGGAAAGTGAAGGTGCCACTGCTTAGTAGTAGACCACATGCTTTAGGTGCAAAAAAATGTCACAGGCTCAGTCTCTGGTGCCTCCAGGTAAGCAGTGGTGGCAGGGGGGCATCCAGGACCACCTACAGGAAGAAGATTATTTATTAGGAAGTGAACTGTGCCTAGGGATGTGCCTATCTTCCATTATTATTTTCCCAATCTTAAGTTCACTTCTCCACACCAGTTTGTGAATTATCCCTTCAAAGGTCCTCATGGAAACCCACCAGCATTGAAATGCAAATTTCTCAACATGCACACATGTTTGTAGGCAGTCTTGCTTGATATACACATTTCTTCAAAGCTGTTGCCCCTATAATAACACATTTTGGTGCTATTTCCACTGATCTGTGCATTTTTATGTACACTGTACCCTAGGACATGCATTTCTGGGAACATTACTTGCCTGGAGAGCTGCATTGCAAAATTCAGAGAAGTGCTGCTTTCCAGGGATGGTTGTGGTTTGGTTTGTGTGTTGCTTTGGAAACTGCAAATTAGGTAAGTTTGCCCTTAAATGTGACCTAGGTTGCATTTCTCCTCCTTCCCAAACTGTGCTGTAATTGTACACAGGAGGTTTAGCAATGCGTTGGCCAAGCAGATATTTGTCTCTTGTGTTACAGGTGCCCTTGAGAACAGCACCATCTTCCTCAGACCCTGGAAAGCTGCTGCCAGATTGCTAAATAAGACTCTA
Organism: Podarcis cretensis; assembly: GCF_951804945.1. NCBI lineage: Eukaryota > Metazoa > Chordata > Lepidosauria > Squamata > Lacertidae > Podarcis > Podarcis cretensis. Next base: position 38,710,558 of record NC_137177.1, read on the forward strand.
TGCTTGACTTGATGGACCAGGCTTTTTGACTCTGCATGATAGCTTCACCCAAAACATCACAAAGGAACCTGGGTGCCAACATGTTTTCAGCCAGCTTTGGAGGCAATAGCTTCATAAAACCACCTGTAGAAACTTTTTATCATGTGGCCCAATCTTCTGAGCAAACCCACTCCATTTCCACTAGCACTGCTCTCCAGATACTTATCTGAAGCCTGAGAAAAAGGCCTCAGAGGCTTCTCTGGGTGCTCAAAGCTGTTTCTGCTTCTCCTCCTCATTAACCAGATGACTCACTGCTCTGAATTCAAACCTGAGCTATGTACTCAAGTAAAAGCTATGGGACATCATAAAATCCACACCCTTAAAAATAAAATTATCCATTTGAGATTACCATTCAAGGATGGCTTTACTAACCACTAAAATTACTAACCACTAAAAATGCGTCACAGTGTTGCATTAGGATTTTATAAAGCTGAGTGCACAACAGGCACTATGTGTGCGAGTGTGGTGCAATGGACACAAGAGATGTGGGTTCAAATACTCACCCAGCCATAAAACTCACCCAGTGAGCTTGGGTCAACTTCTCCCTCCCTAACTCCCTAACTTAGCTCACAGGGTCACTGAGAGTATAAGGTTACACCGGGTTAGGGATTGGCAGAGCTGTCCATTTTGTGCTTCTCTGAGTGTCTAACTTTCCCACTCTTAGGTTCAGTTGTCCTCATTTTCATGAGAGTTTGCCATTTTTTTCTTTAAAAGTCCTCAGGATTATGATTCATCAGCATTTTAACGTAAATTGCTCCTAAAAAACGTATGCTTGTAGGCACTGGCGGAGGAAGAGGAGTGTGGGGGGAGTGGTAGAGCGATACCTAGGGTGCCAACATGGCTACTCCCCTGCCCACGCTGGGCGCCCCCGGGATGCATGCCAGTCCCGCCCCCGTCTGCTCTCCATCCCCCGGTGCTGGAGCATGAAGCTCTGCCACTGTTTGTAGGGTATTTTGCCTAACAGGCGCATTTATTTACAAGGTAAATAATGCATTTTTGTATGTTATTTTCAATATATGCATTTTATGGACACTTTATTCCAGTATGTCCATTTTTGTACACATTACTAGGCTGGAGAATAGCACTGAAAAATTGGGTGACGTGTGAATTTCAAGACAGCAAGGTATTTTGTTTCATGTATTGTTTCAGAAAGTGCAGATTAGATAGAGTCATCTTTAAATGCAAACTGAATCATTTCCCCTTCCCACAGAATTTCTGTACCACTTAATTGTAAATAAATAAGCTGTGTGTGTGTGTGTGTGTGTGTGTGTGTATTCCAAAGAATTTCTCTCCCATCGCAACAACATGCTGAACTTCTTAGAGGGAAAGTGATGGTACAAGTGGAAAACCCAAACTTATAGAGCATTAAAGGTCGCCCCGAGCCTGCCCGGAAACACCATGGTGCCTTATAAGGTATAAGTATTATGGAAAAGGGATGCAGGTAGTGGGTCTATTTCCACTCCATGCCAGTCTTCCATGTGCTAATTCATTAATCTGCCCCATCCCAATTCCACATCAATCTGCATTTATTGTTTTAACATATGTTTATTGATTTTTGAACATACAGCTCTAAAAAGTAAATAAGATATACAGATCAATAAAAAGAGAGTAAGAAACCATAACTCTGTGACTGAGTGAAGCACAGAGGTTTTTTGTAACGTATTTAATATTAAGAAATAAATATGGAGTGATGGGTGAGAGTGAAATCAGATCAGGAGCCATCAACAAGAAAATTAATTGGCTGAGGTTGTTTGAAACAGGCAAGAGGAGAATCCATCAAGGGGAAGTCATGTACCCACTCTATAGTGAGGTAAGAGTAATTGGACTCTTGCGTAATACACTATTTTTGGTTACAAAAGACAAGAATGGGAACCATGCTTTGTCAAAACAATCTTGTTTAGCCAAACCTCAGACAACTCTGTGGTAGTGAGGCAAATGTTCCAGTAATGTGATTTCCGATACCTTCTGTAACTATACACTATGCCTTAAAACAAACAATTGAGCACAACATTTTCATAGATTTGTTGAGAACTGCCTTTTTATGTTGTGAACCACCTGAGATCTACAGATGAAGGGTGGTATACAAATGTAGTAGTAGTAGTAGTAGTAGTAGTAGTAGTAATAATAAATAAAATAAAATAAAATAAAATAAAATAAAATAACCATAGAATCTTAGAGTTGGGACACCAATGGTCATTTAGTCCAACCCCCTGCATGTGGGAATCTCAAGCATTCATGTCAGATAGCCATCCAATCTCTGCTTAAAAACCTCCAGTGAAGGAGATAAGCACTTTTTAATGTGTTTCAATCTAAAACAACATTTCCAGGGGATTTTAAATGCACCAAATAAGTTAATAATAAACTGCATTGCAAAATCCAGATAAATGCAAATTTTGAAAGAGTGGCTGTATTGCAGTTCTCATTTTGCTTAATAAACTTTGAATTTGATAGCTTTGCCGTTAAATGCAAACTGTGTTGAATTTATCCCCTAACTTCACCCACCACCCCCAGTCTGTGGACCCCGCAGCAGATTATCCATATGGGTTTGTAGTAGAAAAAAGGTTCTGCTACCCTGCTTTGAAGTAAAATTTCATGACAAAGGCCTAAAATGTCTTTTTTTAAAAACACACACACACAAAACCCACCCATAATTGTGCAGGCTGTCAAAGTAGCACTTTGAAACAGAACCAGTTCTGTATTTGGTCCTGAGCACTGACAGGATCGGTCCTCTGAGTCAAAATCTTTGGCTTCAGCAAGAGAGGAGGTGTTTGCAGCAGGGCTGTGCAATAATTATTCAATAATTTTAAATAATGGGGCAATTATGATGACAAAACCGTTTGTGCACTTCACACACCCTCTTTTGTTGACTTTTCAGACTGTCTGCACTGCACCAGACAATAAAGGTTGTGCTTTAAATGCTGCCCCTCCTCCTCTCTCTTTTTGCCTCTTCTGAGCAGTCAATAGATAGAGGTCAAAATGTTATCTGAATCTGGGAGGAACATGGATGTACTTTTTGCCTGGCAAAAAACAAAATGGTAGAAATGAATCTTGCTTACTCAGAACCTCAGGCCTGAGGTAAAATACAATATGGCACCCCTCTCATTTCATGCTGATTGGGCAAATCAGGATGCTGGAGACAGAGATCATGCTGAGACTGTGCTGTAAAAATAGTAATGGGTCTTTGACCCTCCACCACAACCCTGGATTGCTACACCGTTGTCAGTGACCCTCTAATATGCCCTTCTCCTCCCCTCACCCACCAAAAACTCAAATTCTCCATGTTGTGTCCAAATTCAGAGCTTGCAAGATGGGGAAGCAACAAGAAAAAATGCTCAGCCCACAAAAATGGTAAGTGTTATGTACTGAAGTTCTCACCTGGGCCAGCAGGGGGATACTGTAAATAGTTTTCACTCAGGTCCGCATACGCAAATAAGGGATTGAAAGTGACGTTCAGTGATTGGATAGTTACAGAAAGTGGTTACTGTTGCGTTGTAGTGGAGCTCTATATAAGCAGGCTGGCTGAACCCTTCAGTTCAGTTCTGTTCTGGCCTGTGAATAAACAAGAGCTGTTTGAAGAATTGCTGTGTCGTCTGATATGTTCACCCACAACTTAACAGTAAGAGATGAGGGGACAATTTAGGGGGCATCTGAGTGGCCATGACTAGACCTTTCACTGAGGGCCACTCATTTTGGTGCACAAATCAGCATATTCATACATCTAATAAGGATACTAGGCACTTTCCAATTAACCTAAGCTCTTGAAAGGACATTTGGAAGGGTAAGACATCGGCAAGGCCAAAAAACTGCCCATGTGGCGGCGGCATCTGTGTTTACTGTGTATTAATTAAATTTAAATAAAAGCAGTGTTCCTGGATACGGTAATCCAAATTCAGCGCCAAGAAAAGCTGGATTCCACAGTGTATATTCATCATGCGAATTGAACACATCTGCATTGTTTACTTCATGTGTCTTACCATTTTCACTCCTTTGCATAATTTTTGTTATTTCTAGAGAGGCAGAAGGCACTGGAGTCTGCCAATAGTTGCTAGAAAACTCCGGGAATCTCTTCCACCCACCTTCCTGGCTTCTGAGATTTCAGCACCTGCCACCCACACAACCAAAAGCTAGTAACTTACTTTAAGAAACGAAAGAAAAGAAAAGGAAAGAAACAGTGGATATTTCCAAGAAGTTCAATTCTGTGCTGCTTCTGTGCTTTCAAAGAATGACAGCATGCCATGCTATGGATGCTGGGAGTGCTATTTATTTAGCTAGATTTATGTACCACTTGAAAAATATAGCCAAGCGGTTTACATAAAATGGTGTAAAATATTCATTAGAAATAGCAATAAAAACAGACATTATAGACGTAATAAAATGCTCAAAATATAGATAAAATAAACCGCTTTGGGTGTGTGTGTGTCTCTGTGTGTGTCTGTGTGTGTATGTATACACACACAAAATTATATGACTGGGTTGGCTTGCCTGAAGTTTTTAGCAGGTGTCAAAAACCACACAGTGAAAGTGCCTGCCTGCTATTCGCTGCAGACAATCAGGGCTGCCACACTAAAAAGATGTGTTTCCCTCCACCAAGCCGTGGGGGCTCAAAATTAACAAGATCCATAATGGAAACGATCCATTTGGGGCCACCAAATTTTGGCTTCACTCAGTGCACCATGTTACCAAAGATTACCAAAGTCTTCCCCTGAGCGTTCCCATCGCCTACAAGCAACAATAGCTCATGAAATGGATTCAGGCAGGAAGACAACGTTTGCCGTGCTCTTGTGGCATCGTCTATTATTAACTGATGTGTACAATCTGTTAACTCAGCACCAAGTCAGTCCCTTCTAAAAGCCCGGGGGAGTAAAAATGTTTTTAATCAGTGTTCAAAGCTGGCCAGTGATGACATCATTGTATCTCAGGAGGGAGGGGATTCCATAGCTAAGGTGCCACCATGGAAAAAGCCCTGTTCCAGCTCACTGAAAGAGAAGCCTTGCCTATGAAAAGGATTTTTCCTGCAGAACTTGCTATGCAGACAGCCTGATAAAGCTTTCGTCTAGATCAGGGGTAGTCAACCTTTTTATACCTACCGCCCACTAATGCATCTTTCTTGATGGTAAAATTTCCTTAGAGCCCCCCAGTGCTCAATGGAAGGAGGATTCAGATTGTGCTGTACAGCCCCCTAACCGCCCACCTAAAATCCTGAAACACCCACTGGTGGGCGGTAAGGACCAGGTTGACAACCCCTGGTCTAGATGCAACCTGTTGCCTCAGATGGATAAAACTCAAACAAGTGGTAATATACAATTATCTATACATTACAGGATTCCATTCATGTGATATTGCTACATGCCCTATAACTGGCTCAGGTGTGGCTTATTTTACTCTCACTTGAGGACTCCAATACATGTTATCATATTGTTCTGATCTGCATGCTGTCCTAGATGCTTCCCATCATACCTTGCATGTGAACCACAGGGGCATCGCTTGAGGCAAAAAGGGAAATGTTGCTATGCTATGCTGCACCACCTACCCCCACAGTTGGACAAGCCACCATGCCACTCACCTGTGACAGCTCCGCCTGTGCCGTCTCTCTGCTGGCACAGAAGCAGCGCTGGCATAAGGAGCGATTTCCAGTAAGATCACACACGTGAGATTCCTCCCAAAATTGATGCCAGTGCTGGTGCAGCTTGCCCCCACTTGATGAGTGGGCCAGACCCTGGTGAATCCATCCATTTATGCTCTTTCATTCTCCTCTTCTTTCTCTTTTATTAATAGAGCAATTTCCTTTTGATGCTAATCTGGAATGAGGGAGAGTACTCTTTCTCAATGCTCTTGATTGCACTCCACAGATGAGCAAAGGCAGGCACCCAGAAATTGCTACAGCAGTAAAACCAGCTCTGCCCTGGTCTGCCCACCAGTTTCCAACTGAGCCTCTGTTGCATGATCACCCACATTACAGTTAAGGCTGCAATGGAGCTCAAAGGGCACCCTGAGCATTGCTTACAGAAAGAGGCTGAATTGAAAGATGCTAGGGAATTGAAATATGTTCCCTAGACTTTGTGAAAGCACCAACTTATTCACCGATAGCAGGAAAGGCAGCAGGAGCGACAAAAACCTGACTGAGTCTGAATGGCAACCCGCTCACCCAAGAGAGCCATATTTAGCATTTTGCTGTATTGTCAGCAAAATGAATGCTGACATTTGGGAACACTGTTGATGATATATGAAAGTGGATGACACAAGAGTGCTGCAACTCTTTTGCAGTTGACTTGCAACATTGACTTGAAGGCCTTCAAAATGGCTGTATGTAATGCTGAGCTTTGGAAAACAGCCACTCTTTAGCCAGAGTGCCCTCACTTCCCCCATGGCATGTGCTGTGCATGGATGTTGTCACCTTCCTTTCAACACGGCTTGTTTGAGACATGCTTATGGTAGATGGTGGCCAATGGATTTTGGGGTTTATTTATTTGTGATGCATAAGCAGCCAGGCCCAGGTGCTAATGGTTGATGTGTGGCTTCAAGGCCCTTGCTCTCCCTTCTTAGGGTTCCTTAAGCAGGACTTGGATTTTGGGTGTCACATGGCAGGACACAGTCACAAGCAAAGGTGTGCTCTACCAAGCCACATTCCAGTATGTTTGCACTCCTGTCTCAGCGACGTTGTATGTTGGCTTGGTCATGTACACAGAATGGAAGATGGCAGGATCCCCAAGGATGTGCTCTATGGGGAGCTGGCTTCAGGCACCAGGCCAGTTGGCAGACCAACTCTACATTGCAAAGATGTTTGTAAAGGAGACATGGAGGATGGCAACATCAACCCCACCCTGTGGCTATCCCTTGCAGATGACCGCAGTGCCTGGAGACAGTCAAGTTGTGCATCCACAGCAGTGACCAGAGGAGGAATGACCACTGGGAGGAGTGCAGAGGGTAGAAACGCCATGGTGCATCTGCAGCAACACAACAGGACACCTTTCTTTGCCCCAGCTGCAACAAAACATGTCTCTCCCATAGACACCTACAGCCTACAGCCACAGCAAGTGCTGTAACTCTCCAACAGTTTGACTTCAAAAGCATGTTCCTCCATTGTCTCCCAAGACAGATGGTTGTCAAAAATAACAAAAACGTTTTCTGTTGTATTGTAATTCTATTTAAATCATAGCAATGCCTTTATCATATAAATCACATATACAAAGTTTCTGCAGTTTGGTGTCTTCTTTTTTGGTCACCCCAACTGAACCTTTTCTTGCTCCCAAAAGCTTGCAAAGATGCTTCCCAGTTTGCTGGCCTGTGGCCTTAGTCCTGGGCAGGCCTGCTAGCCTGTTCCTTGCAATGGCCAGCTGGGAGGCTTCCTCACATGCAACTTGCCTTGCTTGTCATCTGTATGTGCTTTCTGGGTCAAAGAAGGGGGGATTTTGCACGTTCTAAAGCTGGTGTGGAGCCTGGAGCCAACCAACCAATCAGCCAATAGACCAAAAATCAGCAGCACGCAGTATGCAAGAATCTGAGAGCAAAACAGAATGTGAAGCGCAATGTCAGAGCCAACATATTAACACTACAATAACATTAGGTTAGTCTGTGATGATACTCATCCCATTTTCAGGTGGTGAGCTGTTCTCTTGTGCTCTCAGCCACTGTCAGTGAGATTCTTGGGTTTTTATCTTCCATCAGTGATATTTAACATAAAACTGAACTGACCTTCCTGGTAGTTTGGTCAATAAGTGTCAGCCACAGAACTCCAGCATAGAAACTGGAGAACAGGAGGACATATGCTATAGGCCAGTGGTATCAGTTTTGATGAATGAATGAATTAAACCAAATAATTTTAATTGGATTTTCGATAAATGTGCAACTGATTGTTACTGTTGTGCAAGGTATTGTGTCACTATCTTCTTTAGTGGGTTGTACAAACCGCTGTTCTGAAGATTGCTTTTTATATGGTTGGGTAGGGGGCACTGAGAATGAGACCTTCCGGTATAGGGCAGTATAGAAATAAAATAACAACAACCACCACCACCACCACCACAACTGGGGGAATTGCCCTACAAAAGTTTGGGAACCACCACTATAGATTCTACCTCCTGGTTGCTACAGGGGCACAATACTCTTAAGCAAAGACGGGTGCCAGCATACAGTTTATACTGATATCAATGTTATCCTGGGGGTCTGTCTGGCAATCTCTTTGCACGCCAAGCTGCCAAGAGGATGCTCCCATGTGACTCTGTTTCCCCTTTGTCCCCATGTCCTCCTACACTCTGCTGCTTCTTGTCCTCCACCCAGGCTCATCCCTTGCCTTGACTTCACCCATTGTCACTTCCACCCCCAGATGCTGGGGATTAACAGCTGTTAAAGTCAGATGTCACAAACACAAAAGATTCCTGAAGTCCCACCCTTTCCGCATATGATCCCAGCTCACGCTATTCTGCTTCTGTATATCACAGACCAGGATTGCTGCAGGGCAGAAATGTATCCATGGTGGTGACATAGTTTGAAGGCGATGTCAGGTACAATTGCATCACTGTGTGCTCAGCTCCGTCGCACTAAAGACCATGGAGCCGTGCTAAATTATATCCCTCTTCAAGTTCAGCTGATAATAATCATCTTAGGAGGGGGGTGAGTTGGAAAGGGGAAAATATTTCCTGAGAACTATTATGATTATGTTTCCCCCCAACATTTTTTTTTCTGCCGTGAGTTTGTGGGGAGGACCGCTCCCCCTGCAAGCCCATTCTCCACCTTGGGCCTGGGGGCGGGCCCCATACTCCACCTCAGCATATAAGGCTCCAAGGAGGCCTCGGGACATTGCTGCTGCTGCTCTGCCGTGAGTTTGTGGGGAGGGCTCTTCCGCCTGCAAGCCCATTCTCCACCAGGCCAGGGGGCGGGGCCCACACTCACCACCGCCACAACTTTATTTTTTTAAAAAAATATATTTATTGCCTTTTTCTACAATTTAAACACTACAAACACTACAAAAAAGAAAAACCATACAATACAGTACAAAAAACACTACACTACACTAACAAAACACTAACATTAAACTAACAAAGGTGAAAGAATGTACCTTCAATCTCATTACATTTCCAACATTTATTATCGGGCAGATGGTAAATTTTTGCAAGCTTGACTGGTGTCATGTACCACCTATAGATCATTTTCATTAAGTTTTCTCTTAAGGCATTACATGCCGTAAATTTCATACCTGTGGTCCATAACTGTTCCCAGTCAGCCATCATTATGTTATGTCCAACATCTTGTGCCGATTTAATCATAGCTGATTTCACCATTTCATCCTGAGTGTTCCATTTCAGCAACAAGTTATACATTCTTGACAAATACTAACAATTCTGTTTCCAATTTTGATTTTTCCACCTGGAAGCCAGCTTTTTTGTCCAAATTGTATGCCTCCATTATTTGGTAATAATGGAGCCAATCTCATACTTTATTTTTCAATTTTTCAAAGCTCTGCAATTTTATTCTGTCACCATCTCGTTCCAAAATTTCCCAATATTTCGGCCATTTGGCCTCCATATTGAGTTTTTTCTGTGCCTTTGCTTCCATTGGCGACAACCATCTTGGGGTTTTCTTTTCTAACAAATTCTTATATCTTATCCAAACATTAAACAATGCTTTTCTAACAATATGATTTTTAAACGCTTTGTGTGCTTTTACCTTATCATACCACAAATATGCATGCCAACCAAATACATTATTAAAACCTTCTAAATCCAACACGTCAGTGTTTTCAAGAAGCAGCCATTCTCTCAGCCAGCAAAAAGCAGCTGATTCATAATACAGTTTATGGTCTGGCAGGGCAAATCCACCTCTTTCTTTAGCATCAGTTAATATCTTAAATTTTATTCGAGGCTTCTTGCCCTGCCAAACAAATCTGGAAATATCTTTCTGCCACTTCTTGAAACAATCCATCTTTTTATATATATATAAATATTTATTGAGGTTTTTTAAATACAAAATGCAAAAATAATAAACGATATGACATGTATCAAAACATATTTTCAAAGCTTCTTTGGACTCCCTCACGTCTCCCGCTCCCACTTACATCATTGTAAAACTTTTTCCAGCAATTTATCATCTTGTTTACATTCTTAAATCTCATTCATTTAATTTAATCTAATAATTCTCCAAAAGGTTTATATTTTCCTCAATCTCACTTATCATCCAAATTACGTCTAATTTAGTGGTGCTCAATTATTTATGGTCTGGCATCCTTCTTAACATTCAACCAAATTACAGTATTTTTGTAAATAAATCCTAAATTTATTCCAGTCTTCTTCAACCCTCTCCTCTCCCAGGTCTCGGATTCTGCCGGTCATCTCAGCCAATTCCATATAGTCTATCAGTTGCATCTGCCATTCTTCCAGTGTGGGTAGATCTCGAGTTTTCCAGTGCTTGGCAATGAGTATCCTTGCTGCTGTTGTTGCATACAGGAAAAAAGTTCTGTCCTTCTTTATCACCCTCTGGCCGACAATACCCAGGAGAAAGGCCTCTGGTTTCTTGGGGAAAGTATACTTAAATACCTTTTTCAACTCATTATATATCATTTCCCAGAAGGCCTTCACTCTAGGGCATGTCCACCAGAGGTGAAAGAATGTTCCTTCATTCCATTTACATTTCCAGCATTTGTTATCAGACAAATGGTATATTTTGGCAAGTTTAACTGGGGTCATGTACCATCTATATATCATTTTCATTACATTTTCCTTCAAAGCATTACATGCAGTGAAGTTCAACCCAGTGGTCCACAACCTTTCCCAGTCCTCGAACATGATATTATACCCAATGTCCTGTGCCCACTTTATCATAGCCAATTTAACCATTTCATCTTGTGTGTTCCATTTTAACAGCAAGTTATACATTCTTGAAAGTACCTTAGTCTTAGGTTCTAGCAGTTCTGATTCCAATTTCGATTTCTCTACCTGGAACCCTAACTTTTTGTCATTTTTGAAAACTTCTTTAATCTGAGCGTAGTGTAACCAGTCTCGCACTTTATCCTTCATTTTCTCCAAACTCTGCAATTTCCAATTGTCTCCATCTTTTTCTAAAATTTCCCAATACTTTGGCCATTTGGCCTCCATATTGGGTCTTTTTCGGGCCTTAGCTTCCAGAGGTGATAGCCACCTTGGAGTTTTGTTTTCCAATAAGTCTTTATATTTTGTCCAGACCTTGAAACAATCCATCTTATCCAAAATTTGCAATGTTTGAAACAAAAACAACATCCTTGGCAGCACATTCATTTTTATCACAGCAATTCGGCCTAACAATGATAACTTCAAATTTGTCCATATTTCTAAATTCTTTTTCACTTCAATCCAACATTTTTCATAATTATCCTTAAATAAATTCACATTTTTGGCAGTCATATTAACCCCTAAATATTTCACAACTTTAAGGACACTGGTGCTGCTGCAGCAAATGTTTAAAATGTTTTTATATATTTTAAAGTGTTTTAAAAGTGTTTTTACTTTTTACTTTGTTGTACCACCATAAACGGTGGTTTTTATCCATGTATTTTTGTTTTGTTTTGTTTTATTTTGGGTTGGGGTGGGATGGTTGTTGAGTGGGGTGGGGATTGGTTTTGTTTTGGTGTAATTGTTTTTTGTTTGTTTGCTTTTATATTTTGTAAATGGAGGCGAGTATGAGGCTTGGGATTCCTACTGTGGAGGGGCGAGGGAGGAATGGCGGTGGGGGCAGATGTCATAGGCGAAGGGGATCGAGATACGGATATGCTCGTACCCCTTCCACTCTGCGCCCCATCCCAAGAGACGAGGGTAGGATGAGCAAGGATTACTCACCTCCGTCACTGGTGTTGTGCAATGCCAGGTCTATAGGCAACAAAACCGCCACCCTGCGAGATTTCGTCATCTCGCAGGGGGTCGACCTGGCTTGCGTGACGGAGACCTGGGTGTGCGAAGGGGATACTGTTACCTTACGAGAGATGGCGCCCCTGGGTTTCTCCATCCTCCACCAGTCGCGGACTGTGGGCCGGGGGGGAGGGGTGGCATTATTAATCCGGGAAGATTGTTCTTTCAGGGCTCTACCATTGCCATCGATCCCCGGCATTGAATGTGTTGGCCTAGTGTGGGGCTCCGAGGTGAGCTTGGCTGTCTGTCTGGTGTACTGGCCACCTAGCGCACCAGCAGCCACCCTGTCATGCCTGCTGGATGCGGTGGCCGGCTGGGCCTTGGAGTTCCCTAACCTATTGGTATTGGGGGACTTCAACATCCATGCTGATGCCACTCCCTCCTCACAGGCTCTGGACCTGGTGTCTTTCATGGCGACACTAGGGCTCTCCCAGTTTGTTTCAGGCCCCACACATCAAGCAGGCCACACGCTGGATTTAATCTTTGGCGTCGGTATAGATGTGATCATGTTTCCTTCGATGAAGGTGCCATGGTCTGATCACCACGCTCTGAAAGCCAGGATTGACATTCCACCCCCACCCTGCTTAGGTGGCGAGCCGATTTGGGCTCGCCCGCAGAGGCTGATGGACCCTGATAGATTCCGTCTAGCCTTGCGGGACCTTTCTCCCCCATGGTGACTCATTGACTGAGCTTGTTGAAGGCTGGAATACCCATCTCCTGGCAGCCATCAATGAGATCGCACCTAAGCGCCCTCTGCGACCCCGCAGAAACCAGGCTCCCTGGTTTACCGAGGAGCTCCGGAAAATGAAGCGGGACCTCAGACGGCTAGAGCGAGTATGGCGGTGTGCCCGTGACGGAGCTTCAAGAACATCTTATAGGGTTTTTATGAAAACCTACGAGATGGCAGTGAAGGCCGCTAAGAAGTCCTACTTCTCGGCCTCCATTGCATCCGCTAGCTCTCGCCCGGTGCAATTATTTAGTATAATTCGGTCTTTAATGTCCCTTGAAGGACAGCCAAATTTAAATAACAATTTGACACACAGCTGTGAGGCATTTGCAAGCTTTTTTGCGGAGAGGGTCCTGTTGCTCCGCCATGACCTCCCTGCCAATTTGGATACAATAAAGGAACTGGAGGCCCCTTGACTGTCCTCGGGTCCAGTATTGGACCACTTTAACCGGATATCTCCAGCCGATGTGGACAGACTCCTCTGAGCTGGAAAGCCCACCACTTGTCCTCTCGACCCATGCCCGTCCTGGCTGATTAGAGCGTGTCCAGACGAGGTGTGGGCCCCCCTGGGGGATATCATCAATTTGTCCCTTGGCACCGGGACATTCCCAGGGGAACGGAAGGAGGCAGTGGTGCGCCCGCTTTTAAAGAAAACATCATTAGATCCCTTAGATCTATCCAATTACCGCCCGGTTTTGAATCTTCCATTCCTGGGTAAGGTGATTGAGAGAGCGGTTGCTGAACAGCTTGGTAGGTTTCTGGATGAAACATCAGCTCTGGATCCATTCCAGTCCAGCTTCCGCACTGGTCATGGGACCGAGACGGCTCTGGTCGCCCTAACAGATGATCTTCGCAGGCAGCTGGATTGAGGCGAGTCGGGGCTGCTGATTCTTCTATTATTTTTTTTAAAATAATATTTATTACTTTTTCCAACAATTTAAACACTACAAAAAAGAAATACAATACAATACAATACAATACAAAAACACTACATAACACTAACACATTAAACTAACAAAACAAAACAAACACAATTTAAAACACATCAAATAATTTCAATACCTTATCTTTCATTCACTTATTTCCGCGACCTCCTCACACCTCCCTTTTTGTATTCCACTTCTGTTAATTTTTTCAGCAATTCCTTTCCATCTTCCTCTGTTTTCAATCCTATAATTATCTTAACACATTCTAACCTTATTTTCCCTTTAATACTCTATTAATCTATTTAACATTTCTACTAAAGCCATATAACTTCATTCCAACATTTTTTTAGCATTCATTAATTTTACAATATTTCCGTAAATAATCTTTAAACTTTTTCCAGTCTTCTTCCACCGACTCTTCTCCCTGGTCTCGGATTCTGCCAGTCACTTCTGCCAGTTCCATATAGTCCATCAACTTCATCTGCCATTCTTCCCGGGTGGGTAAATCTTGTGTCTTCCAATGCTTCGCGATAAGTATTCTTGCTGCTGTTGTTGCATACATGAAAAATGTTCTATCCTTCTTTGGCACCAATTGGCCGACCATGCCCAGGAGAAAGGCCTCTGGTTTCTTCAGGAAGGTATATTTAAATACCTTTTTCATTTCATTATAAATCATCTCCCAGAATGTCTTAACCCTTGGGCATGTCCACCAAAGGTGAAAAAATGTACCTTCAATCTCATTACATTTCCAACATTTATTATCGGGCAAATGGTAAATTTTTGCAAGCTTGACTGGTGTCATGTACCACCTATAAATCATTTTCATTAAGTTTTCTCTTAGGGCATTACATGCCGTAAATTTCATACCTGTGGTCCATAACTGTTCCCAGTCAGCCATCATTATGTTATGTCCAACATCTTGTGCCCATTTAATCATATCAGATTTCACCATTTTATCCTGAGTATTCCATTTCAACAGCAAGTTATACATTCTTGACAAAAGGGCTGCTGATTCTTCTAGACCTGTCAGCAGCCTTCAACATGGTCGATCACGAACTCCTGGACCACCGCCTTGCTGACGTGGGGATCCAGGGCACAGTCCTTCAATGGCTGAGCTCATTTCTCTCTGGTCGGGGACAGAGGGTGGCGCTTGGGGGGGGGGAATTGTCATCCCGCCACTCCTTGGTGTGTGGAGTGCCCCAGGGTGCGATACTCTCCCTGATGCTTTTTAACATCTTTATGTGCCCCCTTGCCCAGCTTGTCCAGAGTTTTGGGCTGAGCTGCCATCAGTATGCTGATGACACCCAACTCTATCTGTTGATGGATGGCCATCCTGACTCGGCCCCAGACACACTGATCAGATGCTTGGAAGCTGTGGCTGGATGGTTACGTGGGAGCCGGTTGAAGTTAAATCCTTCGAAGACAGAGGTCCTCTGGCTGGGACGGGACGATATGGGATTGAGGGGGCAACTCCCATCTCTTGCGGGGGTGCAATTAGTGCCAGCACCGTCCGTTAAGAGTTTGGGTGTAATCTCTGATACCTCCCTCTCCATGGAGGCGCAGATTGCAGCTATAACAAAGGCGGCATTTTTTTCATCTCCACCAAGCTAAGCAGTTGGCTCCTTACCTCTCTCGCCATGACCTAGCCACTGTGATTCATGCGACGGTCACCTCCAGACTGGATTATTGTAAGTCGCTCTACGTGGGGCTGCCCTTAAGACTGACCCAGAAACTCCAGCAGGTGCAGAATGCCGCAGCGAGACTCCTTATGGGGTCTTCGCTGCGAGATCACATTCATCTGGTGCTATACCAGCTGCACTGGCTCCCGGTGGAGTACAGGATCAGGTTTAAGGTGCTGGTTTTAACCTTCAAAGCCCTATACGGCCTAGGACCCTCGTACCTATGGGACCGCCTCTCCTGGTATGCCCCACAGAGGAACTTCAAATAAAAACATCTTGAAGGTCCCAGGCCACAGAGAGGTTAGGCTGGCCTCAAATAGAGCCAGGGCTTTTTCAGCTGCGGCTCCAACCTGGTGGAACGCTCTGTCACAAGAGACAAGGGCCCTGCAGGACTTGACATCTTTCCGCAGGGCCTGCAAGACAGAGCTGTTCCACCAGGCCTTTGGTCAGGGCGCAGCCTGACTCCCTCCTTTGGCAATCTTTACAAAACTTTAGTTTATGGTTGCCATCAATTTTGATTTTAATTAATTTTTATAATGTTTTTATAATGTTGCACTGTTTTAGTGTTGTTAGCCGCCCTGAGCCCGGCTTCGGCCGGGGGGGGCGGGATATAAATAAAATTTATTATTTATTATTATTATCATGAATGTTGCTGCAGGAGTGGCACAAACCTATCTCCCCCGCAAGATACCACCTTTTTCTCCTTTCTGACTTCATCATGTTGGAAATCCCAGCCTATCAAGAAGCACATAGTGAAAAGAATGATGCCGCTTGCTGTGGGCATATTATTATTATTATTATTATTATTATTATTATTATGTTTTTCAAATTACAGTTTTACAGTTGCATATCCAACATACAACATGAACATGAAGACAAGATTCCATAGAATTTCCTGGACTTACACCCTCCCCTTTGTGGGTCCTATTGTTAGTACAGTGGAACCTCGGGTTGCGAACGTGATCTGTGCACGAGGCACGTTCGCAACCCACAGTGTTCACAACCCGCAGCCCTGCGTCTGCACATGCATGTGATGCGATTTGGTGTTTCTGCGCATGTGCGAGCGCCGAAACCCAGAAGTAACCCATTCCGGTTCTTCCAGGTTTGGCGTGGTCCGTAACCTGAAAACGCACAACCCACAGCGTTCGCAACCCGAGGTATGACTGTAATTTCTTCCTACATCTTTTATAATAATCCAAATCTTTTACATCTCTATTATATCCAAAATTCACCATTAAACTACAAATGTTGTTGCTGTGGGCACAGGAACTGAGAGAAAGTAAAATACAGCAATGTTAATTATCAGGGAAACATTTCTGCAAGCACCAGAAAATGCCAGGAAAGGCATTTTTGACTCTGCTGAAAATGTACGCTGCCCCTGTTCCGCAACTCACACACTCTTGTGTACTGAATGAAGGAGGACGTCTGCATGTTATGTGCTTGTCCAATACTTATTTATTACATTTCTATATCAACCATTCCCCCAAGAAGCTCAACGTGATGCACTTGGCTGCCTGCCTCCCCAGTTCATCCTCACAACAACCCTGTGAGGTAGGTCAGGCTGAGAGACGATGACTGGCCCAAGGTCACCTAGTGAGCTTCAGGGCTGAGGGGGGATTCGAACCCTGGTCTCTCAGGTCCTAGTCCTACACTTTAACTATTACACCACACTGAGCTCTCTTTATCCATGGTAGAGCCCCAGAGGGATTTCTAGCACCAGGAATGTGTTCTGGAACATGTCAAATAAGAAAAAAAGTATCAGTAAAGATCCAACATTTGATGACTGTGGGCATTCACACGCTGATGCTGAATAACTGGAAGATTTATTGTGACTAACAGAAGCCCTCCCTCTTTTTAGGTAGTTGTCAAATTCCTGATGCATCTTTGGAGCTTTTGGATAGTCCACAGGGGTGGATATTTACTATAATCTATAAAATAATTCTAACCTTCACCACTGCAATAATAATAATAAATAATAATAATAATAATTTATTTATACCCCGCCCATCTGGCTGGTTTCCCCAGCTACTCTGGGCGGCTCCCAACAGAATACTAAAAACACGATAAAAGATCAGACATTAAGAACTTTCCTGAACAGGGCTGCTTTCAGATAAACTTCATCATTTATAGGTAGGTGAAGGGTGCATAAAGAAAGACATATGCAATTTGAGCAGCGCACATTTTGTTCAGACATGAAATAATTCCTCCTTAAAACTGAGATCAGGATAAACCAGTTCAGGTTCATTTGCAGCAGAAGCTAGCTGTCCACAGAACTGATGGGCTTATCCCTGCAATGTTACAAACGTCTCTGGAGCACTTTTTCAACTGTAAACAAACAAACAAACAAACAAACAAACAAACAAACAAACAAGACTTATAAAATTATATGATAAAATAAAGTGTCAAACAAACTTTTAAATGCATATATGTAGTAATAGTGGCTTAGACATCCTAAGGGCAGAAACACTTACCTGAAGCAGAGCAAATACAAAATCAGGGTTTGAGTCATTCAGCAGATAGCTCTGTTGGTTAGAGCGTGGTGCTGATAATGCCAAGGTTGCAAGTTTGATCCCTGTATGGGACAGCTGCATATTCCTGCATTGCAGAGGGTTGGACTAGATGATCCTCAGGGTCCCTTCCAACTCTATGATTCAGAGTCAAGTATTTGCCATTGGCAGCCAGAAATGGAAGGAACCTGTGTCTCCCTCTTTGCTGTCCTTCTGCCAGAAGTTTTCATTTCAACAGGCCTTTGGGAACTGACTGGAAAGGGCTTTTAATAATGCTGTTCTGTCTGCATATTAATATATTATTATTATTATTATTATTATTATTATTATTATTATTTTATGAGTTTAATTACTTTTTAATGATGATTTTTATATGTTTTAGCTTTTTGTATTTTATTTGTATGGGTTTCATTTTGGAAGCTGCCTTCTGGAGTCCCATTTTGGGGAAAATACAAGATTTAAACAACAACAACAACAATAACAACAACAATAAATAACTAATAATAATAAAAAATGGCAAGATCTCCTTTCAGATAGGAGTGGAAGAGAAACAACCCTTCAAAGCGCTGCGGCTAAAGCTTTAATTCACCAATGAAGATTGACTTTTCCCAATTAATTCCAGCGTCAAGTGATTCATTATATGAATAAACTGATTACATCTGGGATTGGTTTTGATGTAAGAGTCCAGAGTCCATTGCAGTGTTTGCTTGGGAGCAAATTGGCATGTCTCTGAAGTGGCTTCACACCTCTGGCAAGGGCTTATCCAAGAAAGCTTGATTCAAATCATTTCCTTCCAGGAAAGGCAGAGATATGCCTCTTGTTAATCTAGGAACCACTTTTATAGATGCAAGCTGTTCTGTACTCTGAAAATGATAGCCGCACCTCACGGTATTGCAGCCAATTGTCCTGATTGTGCATCCTCACAGTGGCCACTGGGATGCCTCCAGGAAGCCCATAAGGAGGGAGTGAGCGCAATAGCCCCCAATAGCTGGTGTTCAGCCTCTGATCTGACAACCATCATGTTTAGTCACCATTGAACCTTCAGAACATCAGAAGCACCGTTCTGGATCAGGTCAAAGAGGGCCCATCTAGCCCGGAATTCTGTTCTCATGGTGGCCAAGCAGATGTCCCAATGGGAACCCACCTGAGATCAACAGCACCCTCCCCACTTGTGATTCTCAGCTGCTGCTATTCAGAGGCACACTGCCAGTGGAGGCAGAACTAGCCGTTGTGGCTAGTAGCCATTTCTAGTTGTATCCTCCATGAATCTGCATGATCCTCTTTTAAATACATCCATGTAGGTGGCCATAACTGCCTCCTGTGGGAGAGAGTTCCATAGTTTAGCTATGCACTGTGTGAAGAAGTTTTTTGTTTGTTTGTTTGTTTGTTTTTAAATCTGTCCCGATTCTTCCATTGAAAGTGTGTGGCCTCTGATCCTGAAGGTAGCATACAAGCGATCATAATTAGTAGCCCTTGATAACTTTATCCTCCATTAACTTATCTCATGTTCTTTTGAAGCCATCCTTGGTATGGTCAATTGCTTCAATTGTCTGGCCTCACAATGGATTTTGTTGATCCAATTAGAGACTCGTATACAATTAATGACAAACCTAGACAGCATCTTAAAAAGCAGAGACATCACCTTGCCAACAAAGGTCCGTATAGTTAAAGCTATGGTTTTCCTAGTAGTGATGTATGGAAGTGAGAGCTGGACCATAAAGAAGGCTGATCGCCGAAGAATTGATGCTTTTGAATTATGGTGCTGGAGGAGACGCTTGAGAGTCTCATGGACTGCAAGAAGATCAAACCTATCTATTCTTAAGGAAATCAGCCCTGAGTGCTCACTGGAAGGACAGATCGTGAAGCTGAGGCTCCAATACTTTGGCCACCTCATGAGAAGAGAAGACTCCCTGGAAAAGACCCTGGTGTTGGGAAAGATGGAGGGCACAAGGAGAAGGGGACGACAGAGGACAAGATGGTTGGACAGTGTTCTCAAAGCTATCAGCATGAGTCTGACCAAACTGCGGGAGGCAGTGGAAGACAGGAGTGCCTGGCGTGCTCTGGTCCATGGGGTCACGAAGAGTCGAACACGACTAAACGACTAAACAACAACAGCAACAACAATACAATTAAGTCAGGCTCAAAATAGACCCACTGAGATAAATAGAGTTAAGTTAGCATTCAGCTACTTAAAGCTGGGTTGAGTACATCCCCAGGGTGAACATTTAAGAATACACATTGCCTATCTTCTCTGTTAACAATGGAAAACAAGCCTTATCATAGAATCACAGAATTGTGGAGTTGGAAGGGACCCCATGGGCCCATCTAGTCCACCCCTGCAATGCAGTAATCGACTGCAGTGGCGTAGCGTGGGGGGTGCAGGGGGGGCCAGCTGCACCGGGCGCAACATCTGGGGGGGGCACGCTCGCCGCCTCCGGAGTCGCTGAAGAGCCTTGGGCGCAGGCTGCAGCAGAGCCCCATGTCTCGTGGAACCGACGAGCTGTGCGCGCGTCCGGGCTGAAGGCGTCCGGCAGGCAGCGGCTCTCAGCGCTCGCCGCGGTCCCCGCGCATCAGGGTCGCGGAGGGTGCGCCAGGCAGCCCCTCCTCACAGCCCCGCCGCCACCGCTGCTGCTGCAGCTGCTGGGCCATGTTGCATTTTCCTCGCCTCTCTGCCCTCCTCCTCCGGGCAAGTGGCGTCGTTTGGGCGGCAGCGCCAGCGGCAACTCGCCTCAGATCACCTGACACGGACCTGCCGCCGCCGCCGTCGTGGCTACCTTACCGTAAATACCCCAGCTGAGGCAGCAGCAAGAAGAAGCTGGCAGCGGTGGCAGGTTAGAGGTTAGGGGCGCAAATTACTTGCCTTGCCCCGGGTTAGGGGGCGCAAATTACTTGCCTTGCCCCGGGTGCTGACAACCCACGCTACGCCGCTGATCAACTGGTTCTCTGTGCACAATGGAAACACCTATCAATACCGCCAATGATATTCAAGGGTGGAGCTGAGTGAGAGCAGGAATTTTATGAATGGGAGGCCATTGAAAACGATCAAGTATAAAAATGGATGCATCCTTGAGTAGAACATGATTCTCACCAACTCTAAGAAACTATGCCAGAACATAAGAAGAGCCTGCTGGATCAGGCCAAAGGGAGCCAGCATCCTGTTCTCACAGGGGCCACACAAACTCCCCAATGGGAAACCCTCAGTCAGGACCTGCGCACAAGAGTCCTCTTCCCTCCTGGGGTCTCCAACAACAGGCACTCAGAAGCAGAGCAGAACCATCATGGCTAATAGCTCTCTCCTCCATAGATCGATCTGATCCTCTTTTAAAGCCATCCAAGTTGCAGCCCATCACTGTCTCCATAGATCCATAGTTTAACTCTGTGTGGAAAAGTCCTTCTGTCTTTCCTGAATTTCTAACCTTCAGCTTCATTTGACAAGAAAAACTTGTCTCTACCCACTTTCCCCAGGCCATGTTAAGTAGTTGCATTACTAAGTGAATGCTCCAAACACTGGCAGGCAAGAATGGTTCAGACAGATAGATAGATTTTTTTCTGAA
Organism: Podarcis cretensis; assembly: GCF_951804945.1. Taxonomy (NCBI): domain Eukaryota; kingdom Metazoa; phylum Chordata; class Lepidosauria; order Squamata; family Lacertidae; genus Podarcis; species Podarcis cretensis. The sequence goes on from NC_137177.1 coordinate 38,731,860, forward strand.
ACCTGTTGTTGTTAAAATTCAACATCAATGAAAACAACAGACAGATAAACAAAGATGCATGAATTGGATAAAAAAATATGCTAATCTCTGTTTTTGACAAATTTCTAAAAACAGCCTGACTAACTTCATTCAATCAGATTAGACATTTCTCCAAATTCTGCAGTATTGGTTCATGTAAAATGCATATTGTAGGGGACATGCATTGGAAACCAAACTAAAATGCTTATTTTAGAGAAAGAATATATACAAGATATATACAGTGATTTGCATCACCCCACCCTGGCCTTCTGTCCAAGCTGGTTGCAGCCGCAGGGCTGTGTGTGTGTATGTGGGCCTGCTACGCTTTTAAGTCAGATGTCCCCTGGCTGTAATTTGGATGATACAGCCTATGCTTCTGACCTGCCAACATCCAGCCCTAGAGCCTTGACATGACCATAACATTGAGAGCAGGAATGGGCAACCCTTTTCCCATCAAGAACTGAATTCTCTTGCGTTTGGGACATGAGAAGAGAGATCAGTGGTGACTTATTCAAGCTCGGGATCTCAAAGCTTGACAACAGAGACAAGATCACGAAAGGCATTTTTGTGACAAGCCAAGCGAGTGCTGTTTTGGAGTGATCTAAGCCAGCATGACAAAACCTGTGAGCACCAAAAGAGCACAGGCAAACATCTGTAGTTGGGAATTTTGCATAAGGACCAGAGAATGTGCAGAATTCCATTGAGATATGAACATTCCCCCAAATCCTGTTGGAGATTATGTAAAGTGACTGGGAAATGTGCACATTCTCCACGAGGCCTGCGGAATGGGTACAATAGCCCGTTGTTATGCACATTAACCACTCAACTTGCATTCCTTTTTTTGTGTATAAATACGTGGTGACCGTCTCCAGCCTTAAGGAAGGCATTGCCTTTTGGCACCACTAGATGGCAATTCATACCCGTCAGAAAACACTGCGATATTTGGGAAGTGCAAACCCCAGACTCTTTGCAGTTTACACAGCCTGTCTCAAAGCACTTCATTTCTTTTTCTTTAGGAGCAACCCTGGGTTAACTGTAGTTTTTGTTAGAGGAAAATGCAAATAATTTCCACATGACAAGAAGAAATATTATTAAAGCCAAACAGTGTTTTGGACTCTTGACACATCCTTGACAATTTGAATCTGGGAGCATCCCTTCCACCAGGGAGCCTCCACTGCATTATGGAGTTCCAACACCCCCCCCCCCGCCCCCGGGATGGGGCTGTAATCTACATGCTAGAGGCCTTGGCCAATTTGCTGTTTTGAGCTTGCGTTGCTAGGAAACCAGAAAGGGGTCTGAAACATGTGGGCTTGCTTTAGCGTTTGTCTCCTTTCCACGTAAAAGGGGTTGGTTTGCTCCTGCTCCAAAATCAGAGGAGAAAGCTGGAAGACATTCAAAAGGCCAATTAGTAGGACTGTCCGCTGATTAGAGAAATCTCGCGGCTTGGCGTGATCCCTGCTTTCTCCAAAGGCTCATTTGGGAGGCCTCCCAGGATAGCGTGCACTGGAACACAACCAAGCCACTCTTTTGCAAGTTTACTCAGAGTAAGCCCCACTGCGTTCCATGGAGCTGTCTCCCAAATAATTCTGCAGTAGATTGCAATCTTAATTAATTGCAGGATTTTAATTTGAATAATCAGCTGATGAAGCCAGCATACAAATAAAAAGAGTTGCACCATTCTTTATTGAAAACTTGTATTGAATCCAGACTGATTCCTACTCTGAAATAAACTGGGATTTAAGTAAATTCAGTGAGGTGCAAAATTCAAAGGGTAATTACGTTCCGATGTGTGCATTAGTCTGGGAGATGCACATTAAGTTTGTTCGCTTGAAAATCCGGATCCAACCGGAATTCTGCTTCATCTCTAGCAATCTCCTTGCAGAAGCTAAGCAGGACTCGGTCTGTTTGGTGCCTGGATAGCAGATCAGGGATACCTGATAACCACGGTACGCCTCTCTGTGTTCCATGTCGGAAGAAAGGCAGGATTAAAATGTGCATACCTTAAAGAGCAAGGCTCTGTGCCTGCTGTGGTGCGCACCTACCCCCAGTGGTGATTGTGGTGTGTTTGGAGGGGGCGGCTTGAGCAGATGGGAAACCCTGTTAACTTTTAGCAGGTCCTGCTCCGACCCTTGGGTGTCTCACAGAACTAAAGCGCTTGCAACCATTTCCTGACCGCGAGGCCATCAGAAGCGGATCATGATGTCTGCTCAAGGTTTACAGCTTTAAAAACAGTTAAACCATGGAATGCACTCCCCCAACGGGCAGTGATGGCTGCTATCGGGATGGCTTTAAAGGAGAAATATAGACAAGTTCATGGAGGAGACGGTTACTGATGGCAACTAGCCATGATGGCTAATGCCTCTGAATAGCAGTTGCTGGGAATCAGCAGTGAGGAGAGGCCAGTTGGGCTCAAGTCCTGCTTTTTTTAGGCTTCCCATAATAGGCATCTGGTTGGCCATCCTGAAAACAGCCCTGGGCTAGATTGACCTTTGGCCTGTTCCAGCTGCAGGCCTCTTCTTATGCTCCTGTGATTGTGCCCACTTTTCCTTAATGTGCCAAAGAGCTGGCATGAAGAGAGGGAGAGCGGCCATATTAGCTAAGGGCAGGCACTACAGAAACAACAGTTGTGCTCACTCATGCCTTGCTTGTGAGTTTCCCATTGGTGCACCTAGTTAGCTACTGTGAGAACAGGATGCTGGACTTTTGTAGGCCTTTGGCCTGATCCAGCTACAAGACTCCTCTCCTTTTCTCATGTTCTGGCCAGGCTGTTTTGTTTTTGGTCAGTTGGCAACTCCAGTTCTTTCCTCCTACCCTCCTGGTACCCTCCTGATGTGTTGGCCTACAACATCCATTATTGTTGATGGGAGATGCAATCCAAAACATCTGGGGACCACTGGGTTGGGGGAGGCTGGGCTAGAGTCACAGAACTGAGGTTCTGACCCTTAAGCACGGTGGCTGCTAGTATCCTGCAGCTCCTGGTTTCAGCTCTTAAGTTTCACATAAATGCTTGATTTCTGTTGTAGAAAGGAGATATGCTTTATGGAAGTCCCCGTTGATTTGTCCTTTTCACATGCTACAACTTTTCCCCACACCCAGTAAGTTGAAGGCGGAGGTTTCAGTGAATTATGAAGACTCGGGGGCGGGGGCGGGGAGTATTTGGAATGGTGCCACGGCCAGGTCAGGCTTAAGAGAGAATTTGGGCTGCTTTTCACCTGGCGCTGGGCAACAATGTCAAATTGTCTTGGTCATCACTGGATTAAAACAAATAGGCTTCTCATCACATTTAGCTTTTTTTTTGGAAAATAGTATTTCCCCTAAAAGATATGTAAGTCACATGGTAACTTTATTTCCCATTAATTAGCAGAAAGTACACTTTATGGGCCAGAGCCTTGCGAAGCCTCAGAAGGCTCCAGGTGCCTGCAGCAGCTGTCAGCTTTTACAGAAGTTACTGGACCCTTCTAGCGAGATCCATCACTCAGCAACTCACTCTTTTGTGCAGTGTGTGCCATTTCTTTGACGACCATCCGCTATGCATACAGAAGGTTCTAGGTTCAATCCCCAGTGGCATCTGCAGAAAGGGCTGGGAAGGTCCCCAGCCTGGAACTCTGGAAAACCACTGCTGGTCCATGCAGACAACACTGAAGAATGCATCCAACAAGCTGCAAGGAAGCATCCTTTGCTCCTGTGTTGTACCTCTGTGTTGGCCACAGAAGCCAGGCACAGCCATGGAGAGCAACAAGAACATTGGTGGTGGCGGTGGCTGTTTTAAAAAAACATGGGAGAACCACTTCACTTCTACATCTACTGCTTTCATGGATGTCCAAGTCAGAATTATCTATCATCAAGAGAAGTCGCACCCTAGTATTTCTGTATGGGTTACTGTTCTGAGCAGGAGGAAACCTACTGAAATGGGCGAGCTCCATGAGAGGACAATGGTGTCCACTCTGCTCGCCACTGATGCTCACTCTGCATCAAGAGTGAGTGAGGATCCAGCCATGCTTGTTGCAGTAGCACAGCAGAGACACCTGTGCCAGAGGAAGAGACTGGAAGGACAGAGCAGTACATTCTGCAGAGACACAGTGGTCAGCCTCTTTGAGGGTGGGAGGTGCTTCCCTCCCCCCTTTTCCAATAAACCATTTCTCATAGCAGCTAGGGAATGACTGACCTAGATCTGTGCTATCTGGCAGCTTCAGTCTAGTAATGTTTGATTCACCAAACAATAGGCGGTTGAAACTTGTCTCCAGGAGATTGATGGAGAGTGGTTTGGCTTTGATTGGTCTCCTCCTCCTCTCCTATGTTACTTCACCACCATAATCCCTTTACGCCTTTGTGTCTCCCATGTTCCCTATTTGTTCTGCCACCAGCTCCCCCTCGCTGGATGCAGCACTCTTCGTTCCAGAAGCAGTCCAGCCCTGATTGTGAATTAGGATTGTGCACTTCTGACATGAGCAGAATTGTTTTAGGAAAAACCGCAGGTTTTGCTTAGGGCAGGGCTGTGGGATTCTGGCCCACATAGATCCATTGCACAATGACCTGGAACCATTCCCATCTATTTAGTTGCCTCGTGATGCTTATCTGACTTTCATAGAGCTGTGCTTTGGCACTGTGCACTAGTGACAACTCTGGCTTCCTGTGCGCATCCTCTTGCAAGAGCTTTTCTGTCTGCTCCATTTTGGCCTCAGCCCAAAGCACCAAGAGGAGCTGTGCCTTACACGCATGCAGGCAGAACCTGAGTTTGTTATAATCTGGCACTGAGGCTACCCTTCAGCTGCTGTATTTGGCTGGGTGCTGGTGGTGATGCTGCACAGAGGACACAAATTTGCATGAAATTTGTATATGCCAACTGATAAGCAGAGCCATAAATTTAGAAATTATGCTCAGTAAAAAAACAAACCCATACACAGTTAAAACAAATATTTTAAATGTTATAAAACAATTAAAATAACACTAAGCTAAAACCCAGATCGAAACACATTCGCCATATCTAGGAAGTCTTGCCCAAGCAAAGATATCATCAGCAGGCACAGAAGAATACAGTGAAAGTGTTTGCCTTCAATCAATAGGCAGAGAGTTCCAAAGTGTAGGTGTTGCCAGTAAAAGATCAGTGACTTACAAATGTGGAATGGGTAGTATGTGGCACCTGTACCAGTGCAGTTCCACAGAGCAAAGCCGCTGAGTGGGTGAATATGGCTCGTAGCAAACTGGCAACCAGGGCAGGTCTCCGAGCAGAAGTGTTTTACGCTGACAAGGCCTCGCTCCCATCAGCAATTGTGCTGCAGCATTCTCTAACTGCAGCTTCCAGATCTGGTGCAAGGGAAGCTCCACATAGAGTGCACTGTAGTGATCCAGTTTTGAAGTACCGATGAATGAGCTACGGTGGCCAACTTACCTGGCCCAGGAGCAGTTGCAGCTGTTGCTCGAGGCACAGCTGGTAAGAGGCACTTCTATCCACCGAGGCTCCCTAGACTTCATGTGACAGGGCTGGATCCAGAAGCACCTCAAATCAGTGAACCTGCTCCTTCAGGGAAAGTGCAACCCCCTCCAGGATAGGCCAGATGGGGCTCTCCAGACACTGCTGGCCTACAACCCCCATCATCCCTGACCCCTGGCTGTGCTGGCTGGGATCGGGCCTGGCGTGACCACGAGCCTTTTGCAGATATTAATATTGCGCAGTTTGAAGCGATGGAAGCATAAGAACGGACTCCTTTTGGAAGAAACCATTATCCAGGTGCATAAAATATATTCAAACTTTTACTTGCAGAACTTCCTTCATAACAGAATTAAAGCATCAAATATACACCCAAAAAGATAAGACGTTGTGTGGTGGGGAGAAGCACCATTTTCTGGTTTGCTCCAGGCAGCAAAAATTCTTGGGCTGGCCCTGGCTGGGACAAGTCTAGCAGCATCTGGAGGGGACCCAGGTGGTTACCCCTTGCCCAGAGAGGGGGCTGGTCCTCAAGAACCCAACTAGAATTCGCCATCTGAGTTGGAGCTGTCATGGCACAATTTCAGGCCACCCTGATTCTCACTGGTAGTGGCTCCTGATGGGCTGTGTTACTGTGTAATGACCCCAAGACCTGGAAGATAGCAGACTTCTGTACTTGGGAATCATGGGGCTGGAAAATTGTAGACTTGGGTGTTCACTGTCCCTAGCTCCTGCCTTGCTTCCAGAAGGTCCCAAATCAAACCCTGACTGTATGACTGGGCAGCATGTAGCTAGAGAGAGACAAAAAGCCCTGCCTGGCAAAAGGTATCTTCATGCTTGTGTTGGCTTCATGGTATGTGGACTCCCCAACACCAAAGGGAGGCTTTGATCCTTCCTGTACCATGCCCAGCATTTGTGTGTGGGCAGCTGCTTGCCTAATGAAGGCATTGATCAGGGCAAAGTTTCTTTCTTTTTAAAATTTTTCTTTATTTATTTTTAATCTACCAAAACTAAAATAGAGTAAATTTACATGAAAAAAGGAAAAAGAAAAACATATGTTTTCATAAACACTCAAAACAACTCAAAACTAAACAATACATAAAATAAACCCAACTTCCCTTCACCCGTGTGTGACTTCCTTCTTTTACATTTGTTGTCTTTTGTTGCGCTCAACTGTTGTTATTTATTTCTATTTCTATTTTGCTTATTGTTACCCTTTCCCTTATCCTTGCGTCGTTCTTATTCTTCTATCGATATTTCTGTTCCAAAACAATGTTTCTTTATATATTCTCTTATGCAACTCCATTCTTTGTTTTTTTGGTTTGATTTCCCTCTTATTATTGCAGTTAATTTTGCCATATTTATGAATTCACAGAATTTGCTCTGCCATTCTCTTATTGAGGGTACCTGTTCCCCTTTCCAATTTTTTGCAATCAGTGTCCTGGAAGCTGCCGTTGCGTACAGTGGTACCTTGGGTTAAGAACTTACCGGTAATTCGTTCCAGAGGTCCGTTCTTAACCTGAAGTACCACTTTAGCTAATGGGGCCTCCCGCTGCCGCTGCCATGCGATTTCTGTTCTCATCCTGAAGCAAAGTTATTAACCCGAGGTACTATTTCTGGGTTAGCGGAGTCTGTAACCTGAAGTGTCTGTAACCTGAGGTACCACTGTATAAGAATATATTTACCATATTCTTGGGGATGTCTTCTATTATTAAACCCAGAAGATATGCTTCCATTTTTTTTCTTAACTGTTTTAAATATCTTTTTTAATTCTTCATGTATCTTATTCCAAAATTGTTTTATGTTTTTACACCCTCACCAAATATGGTACATTCTTCCTACTTCCCTTCCACATCTCCAGCATACATTGGATTTTTGTTTAAAAAATTCTGGCTAATTTGTCCGGTGTTAAATACCATCAGTATATCATTTTCATTAGGTTCTCTCTCATCGTATAACACGCTGTAAATTTTATATCTTGTTTCCATAGCTTCTCCCATTGCTCCTTTTGTATTGAATGTCCAAAATCTTAGGCCCATTTTATCATAACCCCTTTGATTTCTTCGCCCAATCAGGGCAAAGTTTCATGGGGCAGCTGTCAAAAATACATGAGATGACAATCAGGTAGAAGGAAACGTGGAGTGAAATGTACAGAGGCCAGGACACATGTGAGCCAAATACCTATTTAAAGTAGTCTGTGCCACAAGCATCATGAAGAAATTCGGGTCATCCACAGAGAAGAAATCCAGAGGGGAAACGTCTTCATGCTGTTGGGTGCAGAGACCCTCATCCCCTCCTCCCTGAACCCTGAGCTTGAATTGAATAAACTAACATTTAGCTGAAAGCGTGCCAGATGTTCACACTAAAATGCCAGTTATCCAATTTTCTTTGGAAAAGTAAATCTCCTCTTGCATTTCCACCCATGCTGTGTTATGTGAGGTTACACCGGAGAACGACTCAGAGGGATGCAGTGTGCCATATTGTCAGCAGTGCAATGGAGCAGCTGACATATTTTGAAGGGAAACAACAGCAGCAAGAAAAATACATTTCTTAATCAGGCTGTCAGGCACCTATAAATGCTTTCTTTTGTAATGAGTTTGGGCTAAGTAGGTTTCTGGGGTCCCCTCCAAGTCTGTCGTTTTATAACTGTAAAATGGGATTTCTGCATAGGTAGGGACTGCCGAAATCATAAAACCAGTTTCTTTGTTTGGTAAATAGCCTAGTTGGGTCCGCTGAGTCTGCTTTGTTATGTAAGCTGGGGCCAAAGTGTTGCCTCAGAAACTAACTACTGTAGTTGAAGATCCTTCTAAGGTGAGCAGAAGGGGGCATGTCTTGTACCCCTCCTTGTTAGGAGCTCTGTGTGTGTGTGAGAGAGAATAAAGACCAGGCAATACTGGGATTAGAGCTAGAAAGAGGGAGAGACCTGGCTTGTAGTGGCGTAGTGTGGGGGGTGCAGGGGGGGCCGGCCGCACCGGGCGCAACATCTGGGGGTTAAGGTTAGGGGGCGCAAATTACTTGCCTTGCCCCGGGTGCTGACAACCCACGCTACGCCACTGCTGCCTTGCTCTCTGTGAGAATCCAAGGCTCTGGTGTTGGCGTTCCACCTGGAAAACTAATGGAGGGGCAAGACCAGTTGGAGTGTTAGTGATGTCTTGTCCCCAGTATTAGTCCCACAAGTGAGTCACTTAGATTGTCCCTCTCTATAAAGGTAAAGGTAAAGGGACCCTTGACCGTTAGGTCCAGTCACGAACGACTCTGGGGTTGCTGCGCTCATCTCGCTTTACTGGCCGAGGGAGCCGGCGTTTGTCTGCAGACAGTTTTTCTGGGTCGTGTGGCCAGCTTGACTAAGCCACTTCTGGTGAAACCAGAGCAGATGGAAACGGCGCTTACCTTCCTGCCTGAGCAGTACCTATTTATCTACATGCACTTCGACATGCTTTCAAACTGCTAGGTTGGCAGGAGCTGTGATGGAGCAATGGGAGCTCACCCCGTCATGGGGATTCGAACCGCCGACCTTCTGATCAGCAAGCCCTAGGCTCAGTGGTTTAGATCACAGCACCACCCGCATCCCTCTGAGCCTCTCTCTATATACTGCTTAATACAATAAAAAAATTCTATCTGGTTTACAGAAAGACAATAAAAAATGCAACAACATTCAATAAAATTCCCTGAAAACCAAATTAAATAATAATTTTAAAAAATCACCTGTAAATCAGAAGTAGAACTGAGCAGGGTACGAAACCAAAATAACAATAACATTTAAGAATCAGAGTCCAGGAAAGCTTAGGTAAACATACACATTTTAAAGAGATGTTTGAAGGCCATTACTGTCTCCGCCTCACCTATTACCCAAGTGGGAGTCCATAATGGAAATCAGCACGCAGATCCTTGTTTTCTTAAAAAACCCCAAACACTTTTTATTGGGTTTTATAAACAGGGATCATAGGAATAATGAATGATACAAATAAATAGACCAAATATTCTCATGTCATTGGTACATCACTAATTCAATGCACAAGTTCTTGGTTCATGGGGTGGCTTAAATAAAATAAAAACAGTAGCAAAGGGGAAACAGGATAGAACAGAGTTAACAGGTTGCATTCAACATCACATAGATAAAACATATAATCAGAAGCCCTTGTGGTTGTGCTTAGAATAAGTATCAGTACTAAAGGTCAGAGGGGGCAGGGTTTCTGTTGAGGCAGGTGATTAACTGTGGGAGGAGTTTATCAGAGCTTGCAGGGCAGCAGCTGAAGAAGGAGGAAAAAGGTGTTTCTTGTGTGTGTGTTTCTTGTGGCTGATTAGTTGCTCTCCCAGTGCAAAGGTCAGAGGGGGCAGGGTTTCTGTTGAGGCAGGTGATTAACTGTGGGAAGAGCTTATCAGAGCTTGCAGGGCAGCAGCTGAAGAAGGAGGAAAAAGGTGTTTCTTGTGTGTGTGTTTCTTGTGGCTGATTAGTTGCTCTCCCAGTGCAAAGGTCAGAGGGGGCAGGGTTTCTGTTGAGGCAGGTGATTAACTGTTGGGAGGAGCTTATCAGAGCTTGCAGGGCAGCAAGTGAAGAAGGAGGAAAAAGGTGTTTCTTGTGTGTGTGTTTCTTGTGGCTGATTAGTTGCTCTCCCAGTGCAAAGGTCAGAGGGGGCAGGGTTTCTGTTGAGGCAGGTGATTAACTGTGGGAGGAGCTTATCAGAGCTTGCAGGGCAGCAGCTGAAGAAGGAGGAAAAAGGTGTTTCTTGTGTGTGCTTGCAGGGCGCGCGCAGTTTGATCCATCTTTAGATTTAGGGGAGCTAGTCTCAAACGTTTGTTGGGGGAGACCTAGGGTTTTTTGGGGGGAGTTATTTGTCCTGTCTGCACACTTCTTATGATGGAGGACCGCTGTAGCCAGCCCCAACGACACGTTCTCAAGATGGAGAGTGAGGGAACAGCTGCAGTCGCCTGCGGTTCCTGCACAATGTTTGCCATCTTGCCAAAGGTTGCAGGCAGCTTTACCTGCAGCAATTGCATGTTGATTGCCCTCTTAAAAGACAAAGTCCAGCAACTGGAGGAACATGTGGCTACACTCCAAAGAATTAGAGAGCTGGAGCTCTTCTTGGAAGCAACAGAGCACACCGTCTCCACCAAGGAGGAGACAGGGGACTCCCCTGAGAAGGAGGCTAGTTCACCAACACAGGAGCCAGATATATGGAGAAACGTGACGCAAAGAAGTAGGAGGCCCAGGGTTCGCTCTGATTGTTTAGAAATACACAATCGCTTTGAGGTCCTCTCCCCTAGCATGGAAGACGAAGAGCAGACTCCATTGGAGGATCTCTCCCTCGTTACAGTCGATCAGGTATATGAAGACGAGCAGCAAAGTCAGTCCTCAGGGAATGTGCAGGTGACCTTGGAACGGACAGCTCGTGGAAGAACCCCGACCAAACCTAAGAGGAGGCGTGTAGTGGTGATAGGGGATTCCCTACTGAGGGGAACAGAAGCAGTGATCTGTGGGCCTGACAAGATGTCTCGGGAAGTGTGCTGTCTCCCCGGGGCTAAGATCCAAGATGTAACTGAACGACTGCAAGGAATCATAAAACCCACTGACAAATACCCCTTCCTCTTGGTTCATGTGGGAACCAATGACACTGCAAGCAATAGCCTCCAGAAGATCAAAAGAGACTATGAGGCTCTGGGCAGGAAATTGAAGCAATTAAATGCACAAATTGTCATCTCATCTGTCCTCCCAGTTGAACGACGTGGCCCAGGGAGAGAGGGGAAAATAGTGGAAGTGAACAGCTGGCTTCGCAAATGGTGTAAACAGGAACGGTTTGGATTCTTAGATCACGGACTGCAGTTTCTTGAAGATGGACTTCTGGCAAGCGATGGGCTGCACCTCACAACGGTTGGGAGGAATGTTTTTGCCAAAAATCTCAGAAACCTCATCAGGAGGGCTTTAAACTGACTAACGTGGGGGAGGGAGACAGTGCTCCTGAAGGTAGGAGTCTATCAATTGATGAAGATGATCATCCAAATGTTATAGACCAAATGGAGCAAACAGCACACAGACCTAGTGGTGGGAGGAAAAAATCCTTAAATAAGAGACACGGGGAAATGATTAATGGACTTCAATGTCTGTACACTAATGCGCAAAGCATGGGTAATAAACAAGATGAGCTTGAGCTCTTGGTACAGCAAACTAAATATGACATAATAGGCATCACTGAAACCTGGTGGGATAAGTCCCATGACTGGAATGTAATAATGGAGGGATACAATCTATTTCAGAGAAACAGATCAGACAAGAAAGGAGGAGGAGTGGCGTTATATGTCAGGGATGTGTATACCTGTGAAGAGATCCAAGATTTAGAACCTCAAAGCCAAAGTGAGAGCATTTGGGTCAAAATTAAGGGAGAGAAGAATAACAGGGACCTCATTGTGGGAGTTTACTATAGATCCCCAAGCCAAACGGAGGACATAGATGATGCCTTCCTGGAACAGATGGCCAAGCATGCAAAAGGAAGGGAGATAGTAGTAATGGGGGACTTCAATTACCCGGATATTTGCTGGATGTCAAACTCAGCCAAGAGCATAAGGTCAAACAGATTCCTCACTGGCCTTGCAGACAACTTCGTTGTCCAGAAAGTGGGAGAAGCAACAAGAGGAATAGCCATTTTAGATCTGGTCCTAACCAATGTTGATGACCTGGTTAGTGGGGTAGAAGTGGAAGGATCATTAGGCGCGAGTGATCATGCTCTTCTGAAGTTTACTATACAGCGGAAAGGAGCAGCCAAGCATACTAGGACTCAATTTCTTGACTTTAAGAAAGCCGACTTCATAAAACTTAGGGAAGTGCTGGGTGAGATCCCATGGACAGTAATACTAAAAGGAAAGGGAGTTCATGATGGCTGGGAGTTTGTTAAGAGGGAGATAGTAAAAGCACAACTTCAGGCAATACCAATGAGACGGAAACATGGAAGGTGCCTAAAGAAGCCAGGGTGGCTATCTAAAGAACTTTTAACTGAGTTAAGATTAAAAAAGGATGTGTACAAAAAATGGAAAAGGGGGGAAACCACCAAAGAGGAATTCAAACAAATAGCCAGCACGTGTAGACACAAAGTCAGAAAAGCTAAAGCACAGAATGAACTCAGGCTTGCTAGAGAGGTTAAAAGCAACAAAAAAGGCTTTTATCGGTATGTTCATAGCAAAAAGAAGAACAAAGAAACAGTGGGGTCACTCAGAGGAGAAGATGGTGAAATGCAAACAGGGGACACAGAAAGGGCTGAACTCCTCAATGCCTTCTTTGCCTCAGTCTTCTCCGATAAAGAAAACAATGCCCGACCTGAAGAATTTGGAGCAAAGGATTCAGCAGAGGAAACACAGCCCAGAATAACTAAGGAGATAGTACAAGAATACTTGGCTAGTTTAGATGTATTCAAGTCTCCAGGGCCAGATGAACTACATCCAAGAGTATTAAAAGAACTGGCAGATGTGATCTCAGAACCACTGGCAGTCATCTTTGAGAATTCCTGGAGAACAGGCGAAGTCCCGGCAGACTGGAGGAGGGCAAATGTTGTCCCTATTTTCAAAAAGGGAAAAAGAGAGGACTCAAATAATTACCGCCCAGTCAGTCTGACATCAATACCAGGGAAGATTCTGGAGCAGATCATTAAGCAAACAGTCTGTGAGCACCTAGAAAGGAATACTGTGATCACCAATAGTCAGCATGGATTTCTGAAAAATAAGTCATGTCAGACTAACCTGATCTCGTTTTTTGACAGAATTACAAGCCTGGTAGATGAAGGGAACGCAGTGGATGTAGCCTACCTTGATTTCAGCAAGGCATTTGACAAGGTGCCCCATGATATTCTTGTAAAGAAGCTGGCAAAATGCGGACTTGACTATGCTACCACTCAGTGGATTTGTAACTGGCTGTCTGACCGAACCCAAAGGGTGCTCATCAATGGTTCCTCTTCATCCTGGAGAAGAGTGACTAGTGGGGTGCCACAGGGTTCTGTCTTGGGCCCGGTCTTATTCAACATCTTTATCAACGACTTGGATGATGGACTCAAGGGCATCCTGATCAAATTTGCAGATGACACCAAACTGGGAGGGGTGGCTAACACCCCAGAGGACAGGATCACATTTCAAAACGACCTTGACAGATTAGAGAACTGGGCCAAAACAAAAAAGATGAATTTTAATAGGGAGAAATGTAAAGTATTGCACTTGGGCAAAAAAAATGAGAGGCACAAATACAAGATGGGTGACACCTGGCTTGAGAGCAGTACATGTGAAAAGGATCTAGGAGTCTTGGTTGACCACAAACTTGACATGAGCCAACAGTGTGACGCGGCAGCTAAAAAAGCCAATGCAATTCTGGGCTGCATCAATAGGAGTATTGCATCTAGATCAAGGGAAGTAATAGTGCCACTGTATTCTGCTCTGGTCAGACCTCACCTGGAGTACTGTGTCCAGTTCTGGGCACCACAGTTCAAGAAGGACACTGACAAACTGGAACGTGTCCAGAGGAGGGCAACTAAAATGGTCAAAGGCCTGGAAATGATGCCTTATGAAGAACGGCTAAGGGAGCTGGGCATGTTTAGTCTGGAGAAGAGGAGGTTAAGGGGTGATATGATAGCCATGTTCAAATATATAAAAGGATGTCACATAGAGGAGGGAGAAAGGTTGTTTTCTGCTGCTCCAGAGAAGCGGACACGGAGCAATGGTTCCAAACTACAAGAAAAAAGATTCCACCTAAACATTAGGAAGAACTTCCTGACAGTAAGAGCTGTTCAACAGTGGAATTTGCTGCCAAGGAGTGTGGTGGAGTCTCCTTCTTTGGAGGTCTTTAAGCAGAGGCTTGACAACCATATGTCAGGAGTGCTCTGATGGTGTTTCCTGCTTGGCAGGGGGTTGGACTCGATGGCCCTTGTGGTCTCTTCCAACTCTATGATTCTATGATTTTATGATTCTAATCATTTTTCCTCTTAGGTTATCAATGAAGTAGTATAAAGAGTATACTGATGATTGTAGGAGAGGGGTTCAAAGTGAAGATATTAATTTATGTTTAAATTTAAATTTAGATCAACCAGACTGAGCCAAATGTTGAAGGCGGGGATTGTTCATTTTCTGGAATACTGGCATATGTTATGAAATAAAACCACACTGGAGTAAAGCCATCGTTCTTGATCTGTCCACATGTCAACTGTAGTTTATTTGTTAATCTCTCAGGGAAAGCCTTTTCCTAAACTGTTTTGTACCAATTGTCTAACATTGTGCCAGAAAGGCTGGATTTTTGTACATTCCCACCACAGTGGAATGGTCTCCCTTCCTTCCTTGGAGGTATTTTGGACATCTGCCATGGATGCTTTAGCTGAGATAAAATATAGTTCCAGGTTTGGGATGCCTCAGCTTCCTTCCACTGTGGGGAAGTACAGGAGTTTGGCTTTTATTCTGGGTCTTTTGCAGGAAAAAATAAATGATTTTTTTCTCTCTGCCACCTTTGCATCTAGCTGAGTGGGATCCAAATTGTGAGTGACTGGAATAGAAACAGCAGTTTTAGTAGGATCATATCATTGCTAATCTGGGAGGGTAAAATGGGTTTGGCTCCATTTTTTCCCAAATTTTGGATGATTTTCTGCCATACAAGGGGAGAGAGTCTGTTCAGGGTTCTTGTTATAATTATTCCTAAATATCTAAGTACTGTGTGACAGAGTCTAATGCCTGTGAGTTCTGTCAATACTTTCTGGATCTTAAAGCTTCAGATTTTGAGAGGTCAACCTGCAGGCCTGATAGTGGTCGCCGATTTACTACCAGGCCAAGTTCAAATTTTATATAAAGCCCTTAACAACTTGGGACCAGTTTGCCTGCGAGAGCACCTTAAATCATATTTGCCCTCTCAACTGCAGAGCTGGCACTGGTACAGGTTCATTTGTAGGAAATCAATCTTTTCGTATGTCAGCACTCACACTTTGACACCTTCACTGTACTCTTTCCAACAGCTGCTAAAAAACATTTTTGTTTTGACAAGCCTACCCAGACATTTAAAAATCCTGCTATGTGCTTTAATCTGCTTTCAGCTTATCGTTGACTTTAATTATTTTTGTTGAATGTTTCAAATAGCTGCTTTTACAGGTACTTTTATTGTGTTATTCTTTTTTTATAAACTGCTTTGTTGGTTTTTGCAATCAAATGACATATAAATTTTATGAAACAGATAAATGAAATTACCCTCATCCCCTCACTGCTCCTTCTACACCACATCCCCACCTACCTGCCACCCTGTTGCCAGTCCCTTTCCCCCCACAGCAGCGGCGTAGTGTGGGTTGTCAGCACCCGGGGCAAGGCAAGTAATTTGCGCCCCTAACCCCTAACCTGCCACCGCTGCCAGCTTCTTCTTGCTGCTGCCTGGGCTGGGGTATTTACAGTAAGGTAGCCACGGCGGCGGCGGCAGGTCCGTGTCAGGTGATCTGAGGCGAGTTGCCGCTGGCGCTGCCGCCCAAACGACGCCGCTTGCCCGGAGGAGGAGGAGGGCAGAGAGGCGAGGAAAATGCAACATGGCCCAGCAGCTGCTGCAGCAGCGGCGGCGCGGGGCTGTGAGGAGGGGCTGCCTGGCGCGCCCTCCACGGCCCTGATGTGCGGGGACCGCGGCGAGCGCTGAGAGCCGCTGCCTGCCAGACGCCTTCAGCCCGGACGCGCACACAGCTCGTTGGTTCCGCGAGACATGGGGCTCTGCTACAGCCTGCGCCCGAGGCTCTTCGGCGACTCCGGAGGCGGCGAGCGCCCCCCCGATGTTGTGCCTCGTGCGGCCGGCCCCCCTGCACCCCCCACGCTACGCCACTGCCCCACAGTTCACCCTGGATTTCCCCTCCCTCACATTTCGCCCCAAACCCTGTCACTCCCCATCCTGCTACAACATACCCTTCAACATTTCTCTGATGAAAATAGGGACGTCCCATTCCATAATGATTATTATACTATTTATACCTCACACATCTTACTGGGTTGCCCCAACCACTCTGGGCAGCTTCTAAACATATATAAAAACATAATAAAACATTTTTTAAAAAACACTTCCCTATACAGGATTGCCTTCAGACGGCTCGGTGGTTGAATAACTCCATACCCTCCAACATTTCTCCAATAAAAATAGGGACATCCTAAGGAAAAGTGGGATCAAATCAGAAACCGGCTTCTCTAAATCAGGGACGTCCCTGGAAAATAGGGACACTTGGAGGGTCTGCTACAGCTGGTGCCTATCCCAAGATCCCATTGCTGATGCCACTCATGGAGGAGAGGGGAATGTAGAGAAGAAAGTCTTTCTCCCCTTTGCTCTGTGCCACTGATAGATGCAAGGAGAATGGGAGAAGGACCTCCTGGTCTTTGTTGCCCTCTCCTCTGTGAGTGGCAGCAACGGTAGGATACAGTGGTACCTCGGGTTACATACGCTTCAGGTTACAGATTCCTCTAACCCAGAAATATTACCTCGGGTTAAGAACTTTGCTTCAGGATGAGAACAGAAATTGTGCTCCGGCAGCGTGGCGGCAGCGGGAGGCCCCATTAGCTAAAGTGGTGCTTCAGGTTAAGAACAGTTTCAGGTTAAGAACAGACCTCCAGAACGAATTAAGTACTTAACTCGAGGTACCACTGTATTGGGTTTGGAGTGAGGGGTGAACTGGGCGATGGTGACGACAGGGAACATGTGAAGGCTTGCCTGGGCCACCCACCTGGCTGCCTGCTCACTCTCTTCACCTGCCCACCTGCTTGGGCATGCATGCAAGCAAGCAAACAGGTGGGCGGTAGCAATGGCAACATGGGGAACCTGAGAAGGCCTGCCTGGGCCACCCACCCACCAACCCACTTGCTTCCTTGCTCTGCTTGCTTTGCTGGCTTGCTGGCTCTGCCTGCTGTTGCCCCACTGCCGTTTGCTTAGCTGCCTGCACCTTTGACCAGTGCAATGTAGCAGCGCATGAACATCACATCGTTTATAATAGCAAGCAGATTTCTACCCTGAGTTTCTGTTGATGCAGCTTGCAACAGGCTCAGATACAGGGAAAGCTTCACGCTTCAAGCAGGCTTTTTACAGCAAACAGGTATCAGGAAGAGCATAAAGATCCCCATGCAGAGATAGAGCGCTTTTGCTTTAGGAATCTCATGCTTGGCCCCCAATGCCAAAATATGCATTTTTATATTGCCTCAGCAAAGCAGTGGCAGTATAAAAATGCATATGCATTTTGTACCCTTTTTTATTTGGCGAATTGCATTGCCAGATTTGAGGACGTGCAGATTTTGAACGATAGGTTCATCTTTGTTCAGGACATAGTGAATTCAGTAGGTTCACATTAAAATGGAAGCTGAACCAGTTTCTCCTAGACATCAGCTTCTGCCCTGTGTGGCTTGAGGGAATTAGATACACAGAGGAGAATTTTTAATGGAAAAATGGTTTAAATTGGCACTTTTATTTAAGGAGGAAAAAGGAGGTAAGAAGAACCCTGATATGGAACTGCCTGCCCCACATTAAACATACCTTTAGTTGGGTCCTAATTTCCTGTTGGATAGTTCAGTTGGTTAGAGTGTGGTGCTGATAAGAGCAAGGTTGCAGGTTCAATCCCCATAAGACCAGCTGCATATTCCTGCATTGCAGAGTTGGACTAGAGGCCCACAAGGCCTCTTCCAACTCTATGATTCTAGGATTGCTAATTTCATTTCAGCTTAACTGCAGCTCACTTTCACTGTCTGGGGCATGCACCTAGCATGTGTATCCGATGGGGTAATGCTAGTTCAAATGTTTCAACAGCCTGGCCCACATTATGCCTTCTGGCTTTGCTATTCATGAGAAAACATGTCCGCTCCAAACCCATGTGGATAAAATCTCTCCCACACCCTGTAATCTCTCTGTCCCTTTATTGTATTTTAGGTGTACTTGCATTTGAAGGACCCAATATAATAATACACTGACATGGATTAAGATGCCATCGGTAATCTGGCACATCTGATGCAGTAGATTACGCCTTTGATTCCCAGAATTTTATTGATTGAAAAGCACCTATGGACACCCACAACACCTCAAATGTTGGGAAGTTCTTGAGTGGCTTTATCTTTCGAGCGCATCTTTGGAAGATGTTGTTAATCTCACGTAGGCCTCAAGTGTACAAATAGAGACAAGCTGTGTGCTTTGAGCCAAGGACAAAGTCTAATATCTGGTAGCTTTGATATTTCTGTCAATGGACATAAGTTCATATGTTTACAGAAAATTGGAAAACGTTTATTGAATTTATGGGAAATAACCATGTACAGCTGAAAACGCTGGAAGCATTAAGATAAATTCAACAGTGTAAATAAATTTTGATTGATGTAATAATGGAATACCGAATCGTATAGTTTTTGTAAAATATGCAGGGTTTTATGATACGTAAAGTGAAACATGGAAAGAGAAGAAGGG
The DNA here is from genome assembly GCF_951804945.1 of Podarcis cretensis. Lineage (NCBI taxonomy): Eukaryota > Metazoa > Chordata > Lepidosauria > Squamata > Lacertidae > Podarcis > Podarcis cretensis. The sequence goes on from NC_137177.1 coordinate 38,750,711, forward strand.
AAGTCATTGATATCTTAAGGATGTAAAAAAGGAGTACTTTAAACTGAAAAACAGAAAATTCTATAAAAATTATATGAAAAAAGACATTTCCATCTATGAATGAATAGTCCCAAGTCCAGAATGTCCTCGGTAACAGAGTCCTTCCAACATGGTAGGCAGTAGACAGAACAGACAGCTGTGCAGGGCAGACTTACCTCAACTGACTTCCAGCAACACTGGCTGGGACTGATGGGAGTTGTAGTCCAAAACATCTGGAGGGCACCTGGTTGGGGAAGGCTGTTGGAGGGTGTCAGCACAGCAGGGGCTCCTGGCTAATTAAGAAAGTGCTTTGTGTGGAACACAATCCTCCCTTATTCCAGGCTTCATTGTAATCCAAATTAAAAGTCAGTGTGGTGTAGAGGTTGGATAAGGACCTGGGAGGCCAGGGTGCAAAAAAAACCCTTAGCCATGAGTATTGGGGGGGACGGGACACTGGGCCAGTCACTGCTTTGTAGGCGTTGCTTGGCTCCTTGGTATACATCAGAGCTCACGCTAATGACACAAACTGGGGAGATGGCTTGAATGCAAATGGAGGAAAACTCCAGACGAATGCAATCCAACACTGGGGAGTGCTCATTACTGAGCTTAATCAATGGCAGTGAAGGAGACACAGAAGGCATACTTTGCTTCCTCCATTGCACCTAGGGTTGCCACCTTTGATCGGGGCAAAATACAGGACAGGTCAGGGAGTGGGGATTAGAGGGGCGTGCGTGCGTGCGTGCGTGCGTGCGTGCGCACACACACACACACACACACACACACTCGTGACACCAAATCCCCTCTCCCCTTTGTGGAAGGGGGTTCCCCGCATTCGGCTTCCTTCCTCCCTCACAACCCTGGCCTGGCCCTGCTCTTCCCCTCAACTCACGTACAGAAGATGGGCAGGGGCCAGTGGTACATGGCTGGCTGCCATGGGCGACTTGAGCTGCACCTCTAGCCTCTCATCCATGCTGGCATCAGAAGAGACTTGAACTTGGAGGAAGGAGAAGGAAGGGGGAGAGGTCAGGAGAGGTTGGGGTGGCAGAGGGGACTGAACAGAGGTGGGCCCTCACCATGCTAGACTGGTGGGCAGCATCTGAGGAAGAGCACAAGACAGAGGGAAGGAAGGGGGGATGGGGAGGAGAGAGGAGGTTGCTCCCTCCCCCTTCTCTCTAATTTCACTTTCTCCTATTGTCCGGGCTCCTCATCGGCCACACCAACAGTGACGAACTGCCATTTTGGGCCAGCTCAAATATGAGAAAAATGCATGCTGTTTGAAGCCCAACTGAGACAGGAGCTCATTAGGGCTTCAAAAATGGAGATATTCTGTAATTCCAGGGACTGGTGACAACCCTAATTGCATCCTCAGTGTGTGCTATGTGGCCTTTTACAGTCTGGCCTGAAAGAGATGGTTCACTTTGACTTGTTTGCAAAGCATTTTGAGGATAAAATTGCTTGCATCTGTGGGGACCTTGACAGAGGTTAGCAGATGAATCTCAAGAGGCATCCAGAGCTTTGGCTGGTCTTGTTATGTTGGATGAGTTTCTGTTAGTAAGGCTCAAGGATGCAAACAAGTTTTTTGGTATGGTCTGTGCAGCCACCTGTGCTCTTGGCCCTCATGGTTGATAAAAACTAACAGGGAGGGGGCAGCTGGCTGGACCAGGCAGGTGACTAATGCTTCCTTGCAAGAGGGGGTGGTCCCTGCTTGCTTGAAGGAGGCAGTGGCAAAACCACTCCTCAGGAAACTCTCTCTGGATTTGGAAAAACAAAGTAATTCCTGCCAGTTGCTAAGCTCCCTTTCCTGGACAAGTGGTTGTGGGCCAGATCCAGGCTTTCTTGGATGAAACCAATTTTATAGATTTACCTTTGGGGAGTACCCAGCACTGCCCAGGAATTTATAGAAACCGTGAAGTATTGTGATTTTTTAAAATGGACAGCGTAATGTGTGCGTTTGGATCCGTCATGCCAGAAGATGGGTCACATCACACCCAGTCTTGGTCTGCCATGTTGATTCCGAATAGTGGCTGGCACCCAGATGTGGATGGCGACACCCCAACCCCCCAAAAAATCCCCACCTCTGGAACACTTGTGGCAAGTTTGATGACAGCACCTCAAGAGGCGGCCACATCTATGAAGGACAGACAGACAGACAAACCACTTCCCCAAATATATGGGGTATATGGGGTACAGTGGTACCTCGGGTTAAGTACTTAATTCATTCCGGAGGTCCATTCTTAACCTGAAACTGTTCTTAACCTGAAGCACCACTTTAGCTAATGGGGACTCCTGCTGCCGCTGTGCCGCTGGTGCACAATTTCTGTTCTCATCCTGAAGCAAAGTGCTTTACCCGAGGTACTATTTCTGGGTTAGCAGAGTCTGTAACATGAAGCGTATGTAACCTGAAGCATATGTAACCCGAGGTAGTACCACTGTAGTAGATTTCATTTGGAGTCTAGGCCTGGTTTTGGCACAGAAACTGCTTGGCTCACCTTGCATGATGATATCTTCTGGCAGAGAGACAGGGCGACTGTTAATTCTCCTGGGTCTCTCAGTGGCTTTCAAGACCACCAACTATGGTGTCCTTCTGGAGCAGCCCTGTGAATTGGTGGTAGGCAGTACTTCTTTATGATAGTTGCAATCCTACCTGGCTGGTCATATTCAGAAGGTGATGTTTGGGAAATGTAATTTGGCTCCATGGAGCTTTCAGGGCATGGTGTGCCTGTGGTTTAGGAGGCATTGGTGTGGTGCATTGCGGAGGAGTCAGTGGTGGTGTGGCATGTCCATGCCCATGGTGGTGGGGAGCAGTGAAGAGAGGGTAGTTTACCTCAAGCAGCAAGGTGGCCTGGCCTGGCCTGGCGCTCAACATACTTCCCAAACCATTTTGGCAAATGTTCTATGAAGAAAAAGTATTGCCCATGAAAGCTCTGATACTGACAAGATGGGGAGAGGAGCTAGATAAACATGCATAGCCCTATTAAGCTAATAAGCAGGAGGAGGGCAGAGTGCTGGATTTAAGCCCTGCTTCCCTCAGCCATCTCTCCCCTTCTGACAAAAGAGCAGGTTTTTAGCTTCTGAAAAGAGGTCTTCCCAGGTGGCTCCCTTGGCTCTTAGCCCATGGCTTCCAGTGCAGTAGAACACAATGTCCTCCTGCACCAACGCCTAGCACTTGTCTTGCAGCGAGCACACAGATCAGCCCTCGCAAGGGCTTTAAAGTCCAGCCAATTGCCTTGTGAAAACAAAATTGATGGGGTTAGCGTAATGTTTTTTGGACCCACTTCTGAAAAGTGCCACCGCAGCATGAGAAACCCAGGGGTTGGTTTGCGCTGCTCATGAATTCAAGCTCGGGCCTGGCACCTGGCTGTCATGCCAGCATCATGCACACCAACAGAAAAATCCACCAGTGAGTGCCAATGGGAATGTAGCTAAGATGGTGCAAGTTATGGCACAGGCAACAGCACCAGGTTCAGGGAAAATGCAAATAAATATTTATGATGCTGCCCTCCAAGAACCAATCCGATGTGGCCAGAGGATGCTCAGAGACCACTAGAGATGGGGGGAGATATTCAATTCAGTATGCATTTAAAAATAAATCTCTCAGATATGAGAGTAACCAAACATAGCCATCCTTTGAAAGTCATGCTTATTCAAATTTTGCAAGCACTTCTTCCTGCAGAAAATACTTATTCGTCACATAGTTAAAACCATGGAAACCACTCCCATGGGAAGTAGAGATGGCCACCAACATGGATAGCTTTAAAAGATGATTAGACAAATTCATGGAGGAGAAGGCTATCAATGTTACTAGCCACAAAGGCTATGTTCTGTCTCCACTGTCAGAGCTACCTTCTTCTGAATACCAGCTGCTGTGCATCACAGAGGCACAGAGTGCTGTTGAGATCAGGTCCAGCTGGTGGGTTTCCATGAGATGGGGCCTTTTTAGTGGTGGTGCTGATGGTTCAGAACTCCAGGATGCACCTTCAGTCCCCCCTCTGTGAGCCTATAGAGAGATGGTTAAAACTCTTCTTGTTTAAATGTGTTTTTAAATGCAGTTTCACAGGGTTTTATTTTATGGTGGTGCTATATTTAGTAAGTTAGTTTTTGCTTTCTTAAAACCGATTTTCTTGCTTTTTGTTTTATAATGATGCCTTCTGTATGTGGCTGAAAAAGGCATGTAAATATTTGAAAAGAATGAAACCACATGGAAGAAAAAAAGGTGAGTGGGTAATTTTTCTGATGCTTTGCTGTCTATGATTTCTATTTGAGATACCTTTTCCCTGGTCTGACATGCCTTTTGAATTCCTTCTTGCAAAATGAATGCCTCTCATAAATTAAAAACTCCTGTGGGCCAAAATTAGTTAAGGATTTCATTCTTCCATTATACATATTTTTGGGCATGTTCTCTACATATCTGTTGGTGAGAACATGTCATGGGTTTCAAATTTATTTAGGACTGGGGGGCTGAGACACCGAGCTGCATTTTGGAAACTTAACCCACAAGCAAAGGGAGGAGGGTGATCTCTTTGTAGGCAATCCTTTAAACATGTGCACTCTTCTCTGTGTCATTACCTAAAAGGGGTAACTCCAATCTCTGGCTAAACGAGATTCCACTGTAGAAATGCCTTCATGTGATTACTGAGGCAAACACATGCATGCAAGTACACATGTGCACACACACAGACACAAAGTATCATGTTCCCACTCCTGTTGGAGAAGTGCCATACCCCCAATATTTAGGCTAGATGATCTACACTAGGCCATTTTTATTATTCCAACCACAGTTGAAGTCCATGGTGCCTTGAGCCTTCATGGTGGTTGCATCCCAGGTGCAGAATGCCACCACCGAGAAGGCCCTATATTGAGTCTTCCCTTGGAGTAACAAGAACAGCCTCCCTGGCTAATGTTAAACCCCAAGGAGGACAGAACAGAAAGAGGCATTTCTTCAGGTAGTTTTTGGAAGTGGGGTGAAATTCTGAAATGTTTTGTGCCAACGAGTGAGAAGATGCTCAGCACAGTGTCAAGGGCTGGTGGCACTGCTTCTCCTCTTCTGATCTGTCTGTAGTGTGTTACCCATCAAGCAAGCATATAGGCAAGCAGTTTCAGCACCACAGAAAGCTCAAAGTTAGCAAGTTGCTCATTGCCTCTCCATTCACTCTAGTCCTCCTAAGCTCGAATCCACCCCCATCACCTGAATAGTGTGAACCTGAAGGGGTTAACCCCATGGTTTGAAGCTGATCACTTCTTTGTGTGACCTCTTGCCTGGCCCCGGGCAACTCACATTCAGGGGAAGATGTTTGTGAGCATCTTTGCTCAGTTTCTGCAGGCTCCTGACCACCGGCCTCAGGTTCAGTGTTAGGAACCCATCCTGGTTCCTTAGCTTGGTGGTACAGCAGCCCCAACTTGGCCAGCTCATCTCCCCCTGGCTCTGAGCTCCATCCCCTTAATCATTTTGGTAGCCCCTTTCTTTTAAAAAGTTTTATTAAGACTTTTCACAATACAATAAAAAGCAAACTAAATAAAAATAAGAAAAAGAAAGAATAAGATAAAAGAAAAGAGGCAGAAGAATAAAAATATCATAACTTTTATTGCATACAGAGAACGGTGCACCCTCCCAGCTCTCACCTGGGAGCACCCCTTTCTTTCTCCAGCCTCCCATCCTGGGAGATCTCCCTTTCCCTGCCTCTCACACAGGGTTCCTCACCAAGTATCCATCAGCTGCATCTGCTTGCAATCCTTACATTTTGGTCGCCCTTTTCTGAGCCTTTTCCAACTCAATCATATCCTCTCTCACATACCCCCCCCCCCCACTAAACTGCTTCCCTAAACTCCTCTCACTGGCTTTCAGTCCACTCCCAGATCCTGTTTGAGCTTCTTGCCTTCACTTTAAAACTCTGGTATAGTCTTGAACAACTTATATCTCTGCACTTATTTCCCAACACGATCCTTCTTGTGAACATCACTCCTCCAGCTCCAACACCCTCAGCCTTCCCAAGTCCTCTTGTTCCCTGGGGGCGCTGGGGGGGGGAATGCTACCCATTTCTCCTTGATGCCCCTTAAGCCTAGAAGTCCTCCCCTGAATAAGGCAGGGGACCCTCCCTTATTTTGAGTAAGTCCTTCCTCAAAACTCATCTTTTGTGGGAAACTTTTGGCTCACCTGTATATCTTACTGCAGCCCCCTCCAGATGTTTTTGGACTTGAGCTCCCATCAGCCCCAGCTGGCATGGCCGATGGCCTGGGATGACGATGGGAACTGTAGGTCCAGCAATATCTGGAAGGCACCATGTTGCCTATACATCATTTGAAGTAAACTAGAGTACATGCATTTGAAATGATCACATATTCTTCCCCCTGCCTCCATTCCCCTCTTTCTCTTTCTTTCCCTATGACTGTTTTAGACTGTAAGGTCCTTGGGGGCAGGGACCTCTTATACATATAGAACCATGCACAGAGATGGCTAGACATATTCAAAGGCACGTTAGAATTTTGAGATTCACTTGTCTAATTTGCAGGTCATCTTTTAACAACAAAATCCAGGTTGGGAATGTGAACATGAAAGATACAGCTATCAGCGACTACTAGCCATGGTGTCTATGCTCTGCCTCCATGGTTAGAGGCAGTGATACTTCTGAAAACCAGTTGCTGGAAACTGCAGGGTGTGTGCCTGCACACATAGTCTTGCACTCTAGTCCAATGTGCAAGATTCCCACAAGGTATCTGGTTGGCCACTGTGAGAACAGGATGCTGGACTAGGTGGGCCACTGGCCTGATCCAGCAGGCTCCTCTGATGTTCTTAACATTCACCTTTTCTGTTGTTGTTGCAAAAACTGTGTTCCATTTCTGACGCGTGCTTCACATGCCCAGCACTGGTCTTCTGTGGGCAAACATGAGAACAGCATCAACCAACGCAGAGGAAGTGGTTAGCTGAGGCTGAGAAATATGTGACTCCTCGTTTTTGGTCCAGATATGACAGCCCTGGTGTTATGCAAGGTCACAATGGCCTGACTGTGCACTTGGCCATCTTATGATGCTGCAGCCAATCAAAACTGGGGACGAGGGTGGGACTAAAAATAACTTTTAAGGAAATCAACCCACAGTCCTGACCACTCGCTAGACATGCCGAATATTGTTTCCCTTCGGTTATTCTGCCCTGAGGTTACTCCGTGTCAAATGGCAGTATTTGGGAGCATGGACAGTTGAGCACGATCAAAGTCGAGTGCAGGAAGGGGTCGGGAAAGTTCTGCCTATAAAAGCGTTCCCAATAGTATCAGAAAACTAAACAAAAATCAGCTTTGCAATTTGAAAGAGCAGTGTCAAAGCATGTCAATGTTCATTGATTATCTCTTCAAAGGTTACCCTAAAGCAATCTTGTATTAGTCTGGGAAGTATGAAGTAGGTTGGTTTGGTTAAAAAGGTGAACTGAATGAAATCCTCAAGCACCCCTAAAACACTCTCACACACACTGCAGATTAGGATCCTTGAGGTCATTGCTCCAAGTGCAGCAGGCAGAAAGCTGTGTCCTGTTGACTGGGCAAAGTCAGGATTCATACAAGGTCAGGTCAATCTGGGGGCTTCTCATTTATTGCCAATCACAGGCCCAATGATGCAAGTGGCCATTCCTCCCTGGGTCTGAATTGGGCTCTGAGGCCTACACTCAACTGGTCTGTGCTGCAGGCATTCCTTTTTTAGTATTAATGACCTGGTGATGTTCAAATTGTGCTACCTGAGGATTTTTCCTTTGTATTCTGACATTAATTCAAGCTGGTGATGCAAAATAACACCACATGGGAAAGAAGTGTGAATGGCTAACTTAGCAAAGTGAAACTTGCAGAATTCTTCACCTACCTTACATTTTAAAAATGCAGCAAAACATTTTGAACAGAGATAGATTGTCTGGTGGAAATGTCTCTCTCCCCCCCTCCCCCCCCCGGCAAGCAATCTCACTGCCAATGTTTTGTCCATAGCTATCTTTATTGGGTAGTATTAATCCTACTCTCTGTTGGATGGATTATGTAATAAAATTAGTGCTTCAAGGAAGCCAAAGCACAAAAAGCCAACATTTTGACACATAAAATAAGGACAATGGTGGATGAAAACCAGACTTTGGCAGCGACCATCTCCTGGCCAACTGATACGAACCCCCTGACATTTTTGATGCATAGTGCACATAAATCAAGAGCCCTGCTTAAGTAATTCAGTCAAAAGGAAAGTGAAATGCAGAATGCAAGTGTGTTCACAGAAAGCAAATGGCTCCTAATGCAGGCTGTTTCCCCTTGTATGTGTGTGGTAAATTTAATTTGATGACAAAAGGCGCTATTCTGGTCTGAGTGATTAGCGCAAGGAGGGTTGTTTGCTTGCTGCCTTCAATGGGTTTTGCAATGTACCCTGCACAATCTCCATTTGCAAAGCCAAGAGGCCCCCATGAAATGTGTTCAGTGTTGTAAACAAACATTTCCCTGGTAATCTGCAGTATGCTATTACTGAGCTGGCAGCCCGCCAGATAGCAGAGATTCATGTCAAGAATTTTTTATGAAGAAAAAAAGGAGCGCGAGAAAGAACAGAAAATTAAACAACTGCATGACCGTGTTTATGATCAGCTAAAAAGCCTTTTCCGTGTTTTTAAAAACACATATGCATCCATCATAGAACTCCTGTGGCCAAATAGGATTATTCAATTGCTTTCTCTTTCTCAGGGAATATTAAACAGTTGAAACCAGTGGCGTAGCGTGGGTTGTCAGCACCCGGGGCAAGGCAAGTAATTTGCGCCCCCTAACCCATGGATTTGCGCCCCCTAACCCTATCCCTAACGCTAACCCCCAGATGTTGCGCCCGGTGCGGCCGGCCCCCCCTGCACCCCCCACGCTACGCCACTGGTTGAAACAGGATTTCCCAGTTTTTTCTTTTTTCATTTAAATGGATGAATTCTCCACATTTGCAGTTTGGATTTTGAGGTTGATATTTGGCTTTCAGAACCTATACCCCCAGAATTTTAACTCAGCCATATTCTGAGAGTGCGTCTTGGTTTGTTTATCCAAAAAGAAGTCACAAGACAAAGTTTCTAAAAGTGACAAGACATGAAAGGGGAAGCTTTAAACCACTTCTCATTTGCCACAATTGACTTGTGCTGATTCAATTTGTCCAGATAGAAAGAAAATGCTCCCTAAATTCAAGGGTAGGAATCTTTTTCAGGTTTCAAGTTTTCAAGCGTGCAAGAACCTTTTCTGAATTTCACACTGAGCTCCAGCAATTTGGATTCCCGTCAAGGGTTCTACCGGGGCTATTGGGAGAGCCTCTATATTACCATGTGCAAATCCGGCAGGGAATCAACACAGCTGCCCCTTAATGAGTGGATGTGAACAAGGCACAAGTTTGTGGCTTTTGCCGCATTTGTTCACACCTGACATTTTCAAGGCTGCTCTGGCTGGGGTTGATGGAAGCTGTTTCCCAAGACACCTGGAGGGCACCAGGTTGGGAAAGGGTGCGACATCTTGAGTGCACCCTCCTGGACCATTGGCCTGACCAGCAGGCTCTTCTTAAGGTCTTATGTTCACATCCCAAAATATGAGGAATAATAATAATAAATAATAGTCATTGTAGCCATGATGAACTGGAGCAAGCTTACTGAGGTTTTGGTAGCAAGCACATTAGATCTACTGCAATAGCATGACTGAGTTTTACATGCAAGTGACTTATCATCCAAGTGCCAGTCATGAAACCCACCTAGATCTTCTGTTCTTCTGGGAGGAATATTATAAGGAAAGATAAGAAAGAGGTCTCAGGGTTTCTGCTGGTGTTGCTCCCTCCAGCTAAGAGGTGAAAGTGTTTAAAAAGACTTGCTCCGTGAACCTATAACTGAGCAAGGAAGCAAGTAGATGGTGCTGCAACTTCACCACAACCAGTTTGAGTTGACAGTGGGATCCAGGAGTGGGTGTCAGTTTTGGTTTGTCTTTCCCCAACCTTAAATTCATTTCTTTAAAATTCCATAGCACTTTGCTCCCACCCCCTCCTAAAAGTCCTCAGGAAAATTCACCAGCAATTTCCCAAATTTTATATGCAATTTCCCAAATCAATTCCTCCTATTTTTTTGTGTTACTGGCACAAATATGTGCATTTTTTAAATGCCCACTTCACCCTCATATGTGCATTTTTGTGCACACAACTTGGCTGGAGAATTGCATTGCAATAGTCAGAGAAGTGAGAATGTCAAAGAACGCCTGTATTTTGGTTTGCATATTGTTTCAGAAAGTGCAAAGTAAGTGGGTTCACCATTAAATGTGAACTACATCAATTTTATCTCCATCTGCAATAGTGGGAAACTCTGAGAATCAAACTTGATTCAGAATCCAAGCATGTAGAATGGTGGCTCCCCAACATTTTGGGGCCAGTAAATATTTAAGAGTCCAGTGTTCAAAAAATTTACTCCACTCACCAGGTGGGAGGGGGAATCAGTTGGAAGCATAATAAAATCTGGATGTATCTCAGGCCACTAACTTCACTCCATTCAGGCTGTGAAAGAATCCTGTGGACAGAACCTATTTGGAGGAAACCCATCCATACACCCACACATCCCATGTGGAGATTAGCAACAAAAGTATTGGCCGACAATGGATTTTTTAAAAAGTGCTTAGCTTGATGCGGAGGACTTCCTTGATTCTTTCTGTGCTCAAAGAGGACCTTTTTAGACAAACTGCAGCGACACCAAATTCCTTAATAATCAGTTTTCATGCTCCATAATCAGTTTTTATGCTGCCTTCCACAGACATTTCTACAACTCAGGTTGACTAAGGGAGAGATGAGGGTTTGGAGTTGTCATGTGACTATGTTTTTACTGGCTAGATCAGGCCAGAGGCTCATCCAGTCCAGAATCCTGTTTTCACAGTGGCCAACCAGCTGCCCCAAAGGGAGTCTTGCAAGCAGGACTTGAGAACAAGGGTACTCTCCCCTCCTGTGGTTTCCAGCGACTATTATTCAGGAGATTTTCTGTTTCTAACTGTAGAGGCAGAACATACGTAGCCCTTGTGGCTAATAGCCATCATTAGCCCTCTCCATGAATCTGTGTGATCCTGTTTTAAAGCCATCCAAGTTGTTGGTCATCACTGCCTCCTGTGGGCTCCATAGTTTGTGCTGTGTGAAGGACTTCTTTTTCATCTGTCCTGAATCTTCCAACATTCAGCTTCATTGAATGTCCATGAGTTCTAGTGTTATGAGAGAGTCCTCTCAGACAGAAGACAGTCCTCTATCTAAAGAGCTGTCAGGAGAAGTCCTCTATCTGAAGGTGCACCCTCTCTGAAGACTCTGTCTGGTCCAAGTCCTGATTAAAGGTAAAGAACCACCACTGCTATGGTTGATAGGTGACTTCCCTCCTTTCTCTTCAAACAAGGTTTCACTTGGATAGTCCTTCAAATGGAGTACTGTCCTCTATACAATAGGCTATGCAGCCCCCCAACCTGCTGATTCTATGTGCCAATGATACACACCCCATTTCCCTTCTCACTTGAAGAATGCCTGACCACATTTGGTCCAGTGGCACATTAGAAGCCAAAGCAGATGTGGATCATCCAGGATAATAATTACACCATCTCCTGTGCTGTGGGTTTTTCTTTTGCTTTAAATACATAAACACTGTAATTCCAGGAGAGCGCATATCAGGATAGGATTGTGGTGTTTGGGGGTGTTTGGTGGTGGTGGTGGAGAGCCATAATCCTTGCCCCCCACTGCATCGTTTCCCCCAATTACAAGGGTTCCTCAAACTGCTAGTTGCCACGTGGGGAAAATATGTTGGCACCATTTGGAAACTGATATGTTTTACCCTACTGGGTAAATAGCCACAGTGGGAGGAAATGAGAGGAATGGTATGTGCATGTGAGGTCTAAATCTTGGGATCAGTTTACCTGTGAGATCGCCTTCCCCCATATATACCTACTTGACTGCTTTGATTGGTGGAACTGGCTTTGTTACAGGTGCCATATAATACTTGTTCCACATATGTAAGAAATCAGTCTTTCAGTGTGGCAGCAGCTACACTTTGGAACTCCCTGCCTATTGATCTCAGGCAGGGGTCTTCACTGCTGTCTTTTCAGCTCCTGCTACAAACCTTCTTGTTTAGGCAAGCCTGCCCAGATGCTTAGAAAGCCGGCACAAGTTTTAGTATGTTTTTAGTCTATTGTCATTTTAACTTTTTGAAAGTTTTTCTTTTTGAAAAATGTTTTATCTTTCCTCTAAACTGCTTGCAGGGTGTGTGTGTGTTTGTTACAATCAAGCGCTGTATATTTTTTTATGAAATAAATAAGTCACCCTTTCCAACCAAAACTACTCTGATCTGATTTTGGGCACATATATATTCAAATGTTTTTACTCCAATGTATGGGTCACTTTTCTTCTGGAAAGTGACTTCTCCCCACATTAACGAAAACTCTGTATGTGTTCCCATGAGAGAGACAGTTCCAAAGTATAAACAACCAGGCAGCAGAGAATCAAAACAAAATATAGTTCCCAGAGAATTATAAATCCAAAGTCCTCTAGGGGGAGTAATAAAGTTCAACCGAAAGAAAGAGGTTTTTCCTTCTTTAAAGGTAAAGGTAAAGGTACCCCTGCCCGTACGGGCCAGTCTTGACAGACTCTGGGGTTGTGCGCCCATCTCACTTAAGAGGCCAGGGGCCAGCGCTGTCCGGAGACACTTCCGGGTCACGTGGCCAGCGTGACATCGCTGCTCTGGCCAGAGCCAGAGCCAGAGCCAGAGCCGCACACAGAAACGCCGTTTACCTTCCCGCTGGTAAGCGGTCCCTATTTATCTACTTGCACCCGGAGGTGCTTTCGAACTGCTAGGTTGGCAGGCGCTGGGACCGAGCAGCGGGAGCGCACCCCGCCGCAGGGATTCGAACCGCCGACCTTTCGATCGGCAAGCCCTAGGCGCTGAGGCTTTAACCCACAGCGCCACCTGCGTCCCCTTTTCCTTCTTTACAGTCCCAATAATCCAAAGAAGAAACAACTGAAGTTCTAAAAAGTCTTTTAGTTTCTTTTTAGCATTAAGCATTTCCCAACTTCCAACCCTGGTTTTCTTGTTTCAAGTTGTGTGCTCAGTAACTGTAACAAACTGCAGACGTTCACATTATATAATCTTGGGGCATGACCAAGTTCGACGCACAGATTTTAACGGCGCGATCTGGGAATAGTGAGGCCATAAAAGTTTAGTAGGAGTTGAGAGAGCCAACTAAATGAATTAGAAGTCTGAACTGTTAGCCCTGATAGAGAAATTGCAGCATTAACAAGAGCCCTGGGACAGGAGATGTACTCGGCGTTTCACGAGATCTGCTGTTAAAATGACGTCTCCCTGGTGGTTCCTATGTGCATGTACAGAGATGAATTCTGGAAGAGTGGCAGTAAAATTGAGCAAAGGGCTGCGGTTCACCCAAGACTTTCTCTTTGTATCCAAAGAGAGGCAAATGATCAGTGACCTTGTGATCACTATTTTCCAAGCGTATGCATGCAAAGGTCAACATGTAAACATCAGAAGGGCCTGCTGGGTCAAGCCAATGGCCCATCTAGTCTAGATCCCTCACAGTAAGCCCACAAGCACAACATGAGCACAAAGGCACTCTCCCCTCCTGGTATTCGTAAGGGAGAGCATAGCCATGGTGGCTAGTAGCCATCAATAGCCCTCTTCTCCATGAATGTGTCCAATCCTCTCTGGCTCCCGGTGGAGTACAGGATCAGGTTTAAGGTGCTGGTTTTAACCTTTAAAGCCCTATATGGTCTAGGACCCTCGTACCTACAGGACTGCCTCTCCTGGTATGTCCCACAGAGGAACTTACGGTCTTCAAACAAAAACATCTTGAAGGTCCCAGGCCACAGAGAGGCTAGGCTGGCCTCAACTAGAGCCAGGGTTTTTTCGGCTGTGGCTCCGATCTGGTGGAATGCTCTGTCACAAAAGACTAGGGCCCTGCGGGACTTGACATCTTTCCGCAGGGCCTGCAAGACAGAGCTGTTCCACCAGGCCTTTGGTCAAGGCACAGCCTGACTCCCTCCTTTGGCAATCTTCATAGAACTCTAGCCCAATGGTTGCCATCAATTTGGTTTGAATTAATTTTATAATGAAATGATTTTAGAATGTTGTACTATTTTATTGTTGTTAGCCGCCCTGAGCCCGGCTTTGGCTGGGGAGGGCGGGATATAATAAAAATTTATTATTATTATTATTATTATTATTATTATTATTATTATTAAAGTCATCCATGGTGGTAGCCATCACTGGCTCCTGCAGGAGTGTGTTTTGTAGTTTAACTGTGCTCCTTGCATAGACATTAAACCAGGCTGTGTTTGTGGAGCAGTGAGCAAGCTTTTAAACATGTGCCTTTTGTGGTTGGAATACAGAGGCCCAGATCCTCAAGACAGAGTAATCATGTGTCTGCATGTGCTGGTCAGATAACCTTTTGCATCTGGTCCACCAAAAGGTGTTCACAGAGCAAACCATGCCGAAGGCCTGGCTTACAGATGCAGTAGGGATGAGGTGGTAGAATGGAATGAACCTGTTCAGACTGTAGTTGTGCAACCAGCATTTTGAATGTATATTCAAATGTTTTTATTCCAATGTACAGTGGTACCTCGGGTTAAGTACTTAATTTGTTCCGGAGGTCTGTTCTTAACATGAAACTGTTCTTAACCTGAAGCACCACTTTAGCTAATGGGGCCTCCTGCTGCCGCTGCGTCGCCGCTGCACGATTTCTGTTCTCATCCTGAAGCAAAGTTCTTAACCTGAGGTAATATTTATGGGTTAGCGGAGTCTGTAACCTGAAGCGTCTGTAACCTGAAGCGTATGTAACCCGAGGCACCACTCTATGGGTCACCTTTCTTCTGTAAAGTGACTTCTCCCCACATTAAAGAGAACTCTTTGTAAAAAGACAACAGATGCAGGAAGAAGGGTTTTTTTTAAAACAAACAAACAAACATGGGTGACTCTCTGCAATTTTGAAGTGGTGTGTTCCACTCCACCCAGGGGCGGAGGAAGGGGTGCGTGGTGGGTGCGGGCTGCCCCAGGTGTCACCACTGAGGGGGATGACAAAATGCCGGGCGGCACTCACTGTGGGGCCTGCAGTGCACCCGAGCCATGCATCTCTCCTGGGAGAGACACGGTGGCTTGGGCGTGCGCAGGCTCCGCGCTGCCCAAACGGTTCACCCGCTGCCTCCCCCCCAGCTGTAGGGCGGCTGAGTGGGAGGAGGTAGGTAGACTCCAGAAGCCCTGCGGTGTGCCCCGCCCCTATGGGCAGCTCACCCTACCCTTGCCCCACCCCTATGGGCAGCTCGCTCCGCCCCTGGGCACGCCGCCCCAGGCACCCAAGCAGCTTTCTCTGCTGCTGACTCCACCATGCTGGAATCTATCTACTTCATCCTCCTTTATCTATAGGCTCTGTGCAAAATTTGAAGCAATGTATGGAGACCAGGGAGCAGATGGATGGGGCCAGGGGATGCAATATGACCCCCCCTGCTCAAACACTGTTATACCCAGATTTGTCTTGCCTCTGTGGAATTAGCATTGCTGTTATGAACCTGGGCTAGGAACTTACAGATCCTTCACACTATTATTCTATTGCCTTGAAATAGGGAATCTTCCCTCAGTCATGTACAATTCTATTGGTACAGAGTGTGTGACAGAGACTTTATTTTACCACCTTGAAATCCAACCAATACATACTGCACCCTCCTCAATATGGAGCCTCTTTGCTGAGCAAATCCCCAGTTCTCTCCTTTGCCCAGAAGAGGGAGCCAAGCCTCTAGCGGTTGTGCCATCCCGCAGCGGGGATGCTGGAATCGTTTCAGCTTGGTATCATCGCACACAATGTGACTGGCTGTATTATTTATTATTCTTTATTGCAACTTCAAAGAACAGAATGGGAGAAAGGAGCATCGGCTAAACTGCACTTAAACAATCCATCAAGATTACAAAATCGCAAGTGGAACATTTTCAGCAAAAGGCTTGTTCCAGTAGACTAGACATTCCGCTTCGCAGTGTCGCTCTTAAAACTGCAAGGGCTTTCTCTATTGCATGAAATCTCACCAGACGCTTAAGGTTTGCCATATGCAAATCACCATATGTACAGCAGTGTAATGCTTCTGAGTCCAACAATAGGCACCAAGAATGAGTAGTTTTATAAGAGAAGCTTTTTTGAGAGGAGCCTCTAAGACCCTCTGCTAGAACTGCAATTCAAGACCTAAGGAAATGCCCAGGCCATGTGACTCCAGGGCAAGTCCTCAAATTTCTCCCTTAATGATAAGGGAGTGTCAACAAATCACAATCTCTATCACTGCAAGCAGCACAGATCCTTTCCAGGTAGCCAAAATATTCGGGCCAGCTATTTCCATCACTTTCTGGGAGTTAGTGGGTGAAAACAGTTCTCTCATATATTTGCTTGCTCAAGATGTTGGAAGAAATTCCAATATTTTAGGGGGTGCTGTCTTAATGAGATGGACAAAGGAGGAAAGAATTTCATCATCTTTCTTTTAGCTAAAAAGGGGAGAAAAACCTTTCCAAGCATCAGGTTGAAGGCAATCCTCATGCACCATGGCATACTGTCATTATGAGAGACAGTGGCGGCTGGTCTCATTGGTAGGACAGAAGGCAGGGAGATGAACAAAAGGGGGCACCAGTGCCAACTAGTTTTGTCTCCCTGTCCCTGAGACTAAGGAGGAAGAAGCTGACAGCAGGGATGGGGGAGAAATTCAACTCAGTTCTCATTCAAAGGTGAATTCACCTGATTCACACTTTCCAAAGCAATAGGTGAAGCACAGTTGCCCTTTGAATTTTGCAACCCTCTGAATTTTGCAGTGCATTCTCTAGCCAAATACTGTGTACAAAAATGCATATAAGGGTGAAAATAACATCCATATGTGCATTGTATTGGGAGGATCGCTTTGCAAACATGTACTGGTATATTAGGCAAAATTGCAATAAAATGTGTATATTAAGAGAAATTCACATTAAAATGCTAATGATTTTTTTTGTGTGAGAACATCTTTAGAAAATGTGGAAATGTGGATGGGAAAAATGAGAAAAACTGAATGGTGTGACATGCCCTGGACTGGTTGTAGGCAGGGACATGGAGTTTGGCTGAGGTTGGTGGGGCAGTGCCTCAATTTCCCTAACAGACCAGCCTCCACTGCAGAAAGAAATTGAAGAAATGTCCTGAGAGGTGGTAGGGTTATGCTGCCCAAACCCCCACTTTCCCCATGATGTAGCCCCATGCCACCCAGCCACTGTTGGAGTGTCAGGGACTGGACTGAACAGGAGGAATGGGAAATGAGTCCTCGGTCTGATCAGCTCCTCTCAGAAGAGAAGGAGTGGGAAGTTTTGGCCCTGTCCCTCCCCCCCCCCCCCCGTCTTCAGCAGTTTCAGGAGGAGAGGGAGACTGGGATGATGAGGAAATGCCCAGTTACAAGATAGTGGAGGAGGAGGGGAAATTTAGAGAGCAGACAGCAGAGACCTCCCTGGAGAGTATGGGAGACACTCCTAGTCCAAGGGTTCAACGGTCCCTCCACCTTCAAGAACAGAGAATGCGGAGGGATGTGACTCCTGTGACTCCACATAGGTTTCCAGGGTGTTGTGGGAGACGGGGCTCAGAGTAGCCAATGAGGTCTCCTATGCGTGGAGACATGGATCTTTTGTCTTGGTACCAGACGACTAAATCAAAAGCCGTACAATATGAACTGTTTGTTCTTCTTGCCTCCGAGGCTACTGGGGGAGGAGAGGATACTGCATGCCTGACACGGGGCTATGCACACACCCTGATACGAGTGCATAGAGTTCCTCCACTATGGGTGGGAAGGGAGATCTGGGGTTATCAAGATAATCTCTTAG
Source organism: Podarcis cretensis (assembly GCF_951804945.1). Lineage (NCBI taxonomy): Eukaryota > Metazoa > Chordata > Lepidosauria > Squamata > Lacertidae > Podarcis > Podarcis cretensis. The sequence continues at coordinate 38,768,571 of NC_137177.1, forward strand.
GCGGAGTAGCTCTACGCATCTATATGTTGACATCTGTATGTGCGTAGGATCCCTGGTGTGCCACTGGGACACCAAACATACGGACGTAGGAAGCTGACTTAAATTTCTATACATCCCTTCATCCAAAGATTACAGGACAGTTTACAATATAAAAACACAAAGATGCATAGCATATTGACAAACAAAAGCAATACCTGTCCCACCCCTACAGTTATTATACCAAGGCAGACCACTGGTCTACATTCTGCACTGACCGGCAGTAGCTCTCCAGGGACAGGTGTCTCCCACTGGGGATCAAGCTGGAGACCTTCTGCACACAAAGAACATTTTGTAATTCTGGATGCAAACATGGCCGAGCTGTGCGGAACCCTCACTCCCCTCACAGGTTGCCTTCCGTCTCTGGACTGCGCCCTGCTCTCATCTCTGCGGCTTCTGTTTTTGGGATTTGATAGCAAAAGGCTCCCACGATGTGGGAAAAAGAGCACAGCGGGATTAATGCCCTGGTGAATACTTGCAAGCTGTACCTAACCTTTCACCCAGAAAAAGTCTGACAGTCCAAACTTTTATGTGACCGTTTGCCAACTCACAACTGAACTTTGCCAGCATCAAGAATCATTTAAATTCCTCACAGAATGCGGGAAACAAATGAAGTGTCTGCAAAAAAAGAAAAGAAAAGAAAAGGTCTCTCTTATTTTGGTGACTTTACAGTGGATTGAAAAGTCAAGTTTCACAGTTTTACTAGTTTGTCAAAAACATGGAAATGCTAAAAACCTGTGGCCAGTTTGCCAGGTACATGCCGGTGAAATTATCTAAATGATGCTTTCCCTAACTTGTTTGTCATTGCATGAGGTTGTACTTGACACTTCTGGTTTCAGATTCTGAAGCTGAGTTTTTTGTTTTGTTTTGTTTTGGGGGTTTTTTGCAAATATTTGGTGATAAATACTTTGGCCACATCATGAGAAGAGAAGACTCCCTGGAAAAGACCCTGATGTTGGGAAAGATGGAGGGCACAAGAAGAAGGGGACGACAGAGGACGAGATGGTTGGACAGTGTTCTCGAAGTTACCAGCATGAGTTTGACCAAACTGCGGGAGGCAGTGAAAGACAGGAATGCCTGGCGTTCTCTGGTCTTGGCTCCCCACCTCTCCGAATTCATGGAGCTATAGTTTGTTAAGGATGCTGAGAGTTATTAAGAGGTTCCTATCCCCCCCCCCAGAGCTACAGTTCCTAGTGTCTCCTGTGAAGAGGGGTTGACTTCTAAGCCACTCTGGGAACTATAGCTCTTGGAAAGGAACGAACAGCTCCCAACAACTCTTAGCACCCTTAATAATCAACTGCTACCCAGAATTCTTTTGGGGGCAAGCTATGACTGCTTAAAGGGTATCACAGTGCTTTAAATGTGTGGTGTTAATGTGAACATGGAGTGATTTCCCACATGTTGTACATAACAACAAAGTTGTTTCCTTTGATATCTCTCTCTCTCTCTCTCTCTCTCTCTCTCTCTCTCTCTGTGTGTGTGTGTGTGTGTGAGAGAGAGAGAGAGAGAGAGAGAGAGAGAGAGAGAGAGAGAGAGACGGGGATGGGGGTGGGGATTCAGATGGACAAATCTGTTCAAATTTGTTGTTCTGGTTTTGTCAGTTTTCCAACCTCCAGTTTGTCCCTGTTTGTGATTATTATTTTTTAAAGAAACATGCAAGCCAATTGAATTTGTCATCTCTGGCATGGTTGTGCAGCTGACATAGGTGTTAGCTGGGGACAGAGTAGGAGCTTCACTGCAGTGCAGAAGATCAGAGCCCAGCAGGGCCTTGACTGGGTCCTACAGGGAGCCCCTCTCATATATTATTATTAAAATGGTAAAGGACCCCTGATAGTTAAGTCCAGTTGCAGACGACTCTGGGGTTGTGGCACTCATCACGCTTTGTAGGCCGAGGGAGCCAGCGTTTGTCCGCAGACAGTTTTTCCAGGTCATGTGGCCAGCATGACTAAGCCGCTTCTGGCAAAACCAGAGCAGTGCACGGAAACAGTGTTTATCTTACTGCCAGAGCGGTACCTATTTATCTACTTGCACTTTGACATGTTTTCGAACTGCTAGGTTGGCAGGAGCTGGGACCGAGCAACGGGAGCTCACCTCGTCGCGAGGATTCGAACCGCAGATCTTCTGATTAGCAAGCCCAAGAGGCTTAGTGGTTTAGACTACAGCACCACCTGCATCCCCTGATATTATTATTATATGATATAAAATATATAATATATTATTCTTCCTAATATAAACCCCAGTCTTCTTTCTTTCTTTTTATAATTTGAAAAGGTAGACAATTTATTTGTCTTTGTTGTGAGAGGCTTGATGATTTTCAGCAGAAAACCTTCTTAATCTTCCTTCCCCCCCATAAGACAGTTCCAGGCTCCAGTTGTTGGTGTGTGTAAGGGGTGTCTCTGTGTGTGGGTGTCTCTGTGTGGGTGGGATGCAAGATTCTCTTTTTTCTTCAAGGCTGTGAAGTAGATTGGGAGCTCATTCTTTCCCTCAAAGAATTCTGGGCACTGTAGTTTACCCCTTACAGAGCTGCAATACTCAGCAACCCTTCACAAACTACAGTGCCCAGAATTATTGGAGGGAAAGAATGGGCTTCCGATGTACTTTGAAGGCATATAATGCGTACCCAGCCTTAGGCTTGCCAAAAACTCTCCCTCCTACATGTTTACAAGCTCAGCCAGGTTTGAAACTCCCAGTCATTAAGGCTGTCAGGGCATTTTGATAAATTGCCTCAACTAGATTGTAATTCTGGCAATGAAAGCGGTGAGTTTGCGGTGAATTATTGTTTTGTTTTTTCCCCTTCCCAAAGCTCCCGTGAACTGATTGGGTGGCTAAACACTCAGGTAATCTCAGCAAGTGCCTTTTGAGCCCAGATCAGAGGCAAGGAGGCGCGTCAGTGAGCACAAGAAGTCCTGGCCATAATCATGGCAATATTAAGTGGTGGCTTGACAAGACTTTCATCCACAGAGCTATGACTTCAGGCAAACAAATCTGGCTGCTTTCCTCACAGCTTTGCTGCTTCTGGTTTCGGGGGTCTTAACTGACATAGAAACATAAGAAGCGAGCCACACCATGGATCCATCAAGCTTGTACTGTCTACACTGACTGGCAATGGCTCTCCAGGATTTCAGACAGGGGACATTGCCAGACTCTACCTGGAAAACCAGGGACATTCTGCATGCCAAGCAAATACCACTGACCTTCGGCCTGAGGGGGGGTGGAATGCCACCAGAGAGAGAGAGAGACAGAGAGACAGAGAGACAGAGAGAGAGACAGAGAACACCTAGCTCCAGTGGCAGACTTTGAGCTCTTTCAGTGGCGCCCTGTGCAGTGCTAAAATTGGGTGCCCCTGCCTCTCTCGCTCCATTCCAGCAGCATGGTTGTGGCACCCCCTGCAGCGTGGTGCCCAGTGCAGCCGAACCAGGCATGCTACCCTAAAACCGCCTCTGCTGGAGCTGCGGAATGGAAGGAAAGGCTGCCTCGGGCCTGACCCTTGGCCAAGGAAATAAGAACTGCTCTGTGTGTGTGTGTTTGTGTTTGTGTGTGTTTTTTCTTTTATGAATGAATGAGTAAAATGGGGGGGGGGTGAAAAGAATTTTTTGAATGAAATGGGATCTCCTCCATCATATCAAATTAGGGCAACTGTGTGTGTGTGTGGGGGGGGGGGGGGGAACGGGATTGGCAGTCTATGCCAGGGGTGGCTCATCCTGTTTTGCCTCCTGAGGATGCTGCCCCGCACCCACAGAAGCCTCACTTACCAGGGTTGCCTGGTGGAGGTGGTGGCAGCAGTGGCAAGGGTGCTTGCAGGGGACCTCATGGGTGGAGTGACCCTCACAGATGCCCTTAAGTCCCCATGGCAGTGGTGGGCATAAAAGGGGTGAAATATATTACTGCCATGCTAGCTGCTCTGAGGGCAGCATCTTCCATGTCAAAGTGTTCTTCTCCAGGGCCTAATGTTAGTGTCATTTTACCCCCCCCCCCCCAACCTCAAGGCAGCCTATGGAATATGTGAAGAGATCAGAGAGTGCCTCTGAGCATGTGCAAAGTGCATTTTCCTCACCGCTCTCTAAAACAGGGACCTCAAACCCCTTTCAGCCTGAGGGCCACATTCACCCTTGACCAACCTTTTGGGGGCTGGGGGGCTATGGTGGGGGTGGCCACCCCATATTCCTATGCACAGAGGAGCAGAGCTCCCCCACCAGCTGATTTGTGCATCTAAACTTCAAAGGGTGGGGACTATCGCCGCCTCCCCTTTTACCAAGTAATGGATCTGATGACAAGAGATGGAGCAGTTGCTCAACCCCACCACCAGGACACTGGACTGGGCAGAGAGGTTTAAACCTCTGCAGCCACTTCAGCACAGTGTCCCCTTTTTCCTGTTGCAAAACTCAATGGGGTCTTGGCCAGAAAGAAAGGCTGGGGGGGGGGGGCAGGAGCTGCATCAGACCCCTAGGTCTGGATTTGGCTGCCTCTGCTCTAGACCCACAGGGCTTAGGGGAAAGGGTTGCAGGATGGAACCCATGACTTCCAGGCCAGCAGGAAACAGATCTTTGCAATGAGGTCCTCCTAATTCTTTCATACGAAATGTCCTTAGTGCGTCTAAATATATGCAACCCTTGGCCAGACAGAGAACAGGGCGCAGAGGAGGCCTGGGAGGTGATAATAGCATCTAATTTGTGCCACTTGTGCATAATTAGAGAGATTTAGGTAAAAATAATCTCCGTTCGACAGCAGATATGATTGCAACAGCTTGTCAGCCCAGCGCTAGTTCTCTTTTTCTTGGAACACAAAAGTTGATGTGAAATTGAGAGGGCCATGGTGCAGATGCCTGGGCGCCTGGCTGAGTGTCAAACTGCTTGGCTTGACCATCTCTTCCAGCCTTGGCTGTGTTCTAGGAAAGAGCCACTTCCAGCTAATTGTGTTTCAGTGGCTATTCAGGGTGATGCACAGAGAATGGTTTTCTGCAGAGAGGGCCCTAGCTTAGAGTCCAGTATTTGGTGTCTTCAGCTGGGTCTGAGAGACAACATACTCTGAAACCCCAGAGAGCGGCTGCTGGTCAGTGTAAACCAGTGGTTCCCACAGTGAGTGGTACCGCCTTCTGGAGGCACTGGAATTACTTAGGGGGTGCTAAGAGGCAAGGGGGCAGCCAGGGAAGTGGGGGACCGGAAGTGTAAATGACTTTCAGACTTTGAAAAGCTGGTATCCCAGGATCAAGTTCATCAGTATTGCTGAATTAAATAACTGGATTCTGAATAAATGTGTCAATAATTGTTCCTCTTTTGAATTTTATTGTGTTATTGTCTTCCTTAGTGGTCAAGCAAACCACTGATCTGAATAACACTTTTATAGGGTAGGGGGCACTAAGTATGACTTTATGGAACCAAGCGGGTGGTGACACAATTTTTTTTGGCGGCCACTAACTTAGGGGGTGAGGCAGCTCCCCTCATCCACCAGCAGAGGTTCAAATGGTGACTTCAGCAGGGATTGAGGAAGTCCAAGAGGTTTTGGTGTAGCTGCAGGAACAAAATTTGCACCACAAGGCTTCCTGTTTGCAAGAAGGCTTGGAAGTAGCCGGTGAACTTGCTTGCTTGCTGGGATCCTTCAGACCATCCTGCTGGACGGGTCACAGATGCCTGGTGTCCACAGGGACATTGTGGATTAAGATGCATTTTAAAGACGTTTTTATTTCTGAGATTGTCCCCCCCCCCCTTTTTTTTTTGTCCACCAAACCTGGGCTCCCATGGGAGGAAGGGCAAAATAAAAATGAAATAAATACTATTTCTAAAAAGCAATACTTTTAAATGCTCTTAAATCATAGCAGGACTAAAATGGAGAAGAAAGGAAATAAAGTGAACTTGGCAAACCCATTTAATAGTTATGCCTCTCTTGTCTGTATGTGTGTGTGTTGTGTCCTTCTTTGTTCTCCCTGCGTAATCCAAAATCTTGGTTCATTTTTACAATACTGCTGCTCTCTTTGCTTTTCACAGCAAAGCCTTTCTTCTGCATGTGGCTGTTCACAATTTTGCAAGGAGACAGAGAAGGGAGGGTGGGGTGAGGGAAGTTGTTGGGTTTGTTGTCATGTTTTTCTGTCCGGGATGTTTTACTAAGATCTGTGTCATTCACATGCAGATACTGACTTTAAACCTTCTGTTTTGTTTCCTGCCCTAAATAAATAAAATGGCTGACCCATAGTAACAGTATCCACTGTGCAAGAGGCAACAATGCCTGAAGAATAGAAAACAGTGACTTTTCTCTCTTTTTTTGCAAATCTCTACAGTGGACCAAGTTCATACAAATTTAATGGAATGTTAACAGCAATGGACTGAGCATGAGTAATGACAATATGATTAAATGTTTGACGGACTATTGTATTTTAATATTTTGTTGGAAGCCGCCCGAGTGGCTGGGGAAACCCAGCCAGATGGGCGGAATATAAATAAAAAATAAATACATAAATAAATAATAATAATAATTAAAAGGCAAACAGGTGCAGAACCGTGAACTACTCCCCTAAATGCCAGTCATGAAATATATGTAATCACATGCTCGGGAATATAATATAAGCTGCCTTAAACTGAGCCAGGCCACTGGCCCATCTAGTTTAGTATTGTCTACTAGTAGTGACTTTCCCGAGTTTCAGGCAGGGGATATTCCCAGTCTGGCCTGGAGATGCTGTCAGGGATTGAATCTGGGACCCGGGACATACAAAGCAACAACTCTGCCACAGAGCTATGGCCCTTCTTTGATATTTGAAGGAAGTACTTTAGTGTCAGAGTTAAGGCATGTCAATGCTTCCCTCATGCAGGATCACAGTGAAGCCAAATCTAGCTGCAGACTTATGAGCAGGGGTGCCTTAAGCCAAGCGCCCCCCCCCAATTGTGAGCAGGGCTGTAAGATCTGCCTGCCCTCCCCCCACCCCCGATTGTCTAGTCCCAGGCATGCAGGAGGGCAGAGCCTGCCTCAGCATCTCACTGGCTCAGTCACCCCCCAACTTCTGGCACAGAGCCACCAGCAGCAGAAGAGCCCACTGCGGAACTCTGACCGATGGGCAGACTCTTCCCCAAACTCAACTCTTGGGCCCCTGACTCTTGGCCTAGCACCCCTGAGAGCCTGGCAACAGGGTGCCCTGCACCCCCTAGCACCTATGGGTAGGACGGCCCTGCTTGTGAGGCTGGAGGTAAGATAAAAGCTGCATGCATGTATGCATGTGGTTTAAGAGATGCATTTCTTCCCATAGAGCAGGTATGCACACATTGCAGGCCTTCCTCTTTTACAAGCTAGAAAGCAATACACACACACCCCACCAAAAGTTCACCTGTAGCCAAAAGTGTGCACAACAATTCATGCCATTTCTCTGCTGTTTCCCAAACTGTTAATTTATGCATTATATCTGAGCTTTCTCTCAACTTCAGAAAGCTAATGGCATAAATTGCATGTTTAGCACTCATTTCCATGTTATCTGAGTCCAGAAAAAAAACGTTTGCATGCCCCCAGGCATAGTTTGGGGTGATATAGCAGCATTTGGTTCTTTCCTGCTGTTTTCATGGGGGAACAGAAGCAGGCATGTGCAGGAAGGGTGGACGAGTAGCAACATTGCCCAGTGACATTCATGGTTCTGCCACACTGGTGTGCATTAAATTTAGCACAATGTGCAGGTATATCGGTTGAAGAGCCACATTTCCATAATGCACCACGTACTGCAGTGTGAAAGGAAACTTAGCAACTGGGATAGAAGTGCTGGTAACCTGGAAAACTAAAACAATATTCTCCATGTCTGAATGCACCCTACAAGCATTTTCAGACCATATTCAACACTTTTCCAGAAGATATTCAACACTCTTAAACAACAAACAATGAATTCTATTGATGTCTCCAAATCCTGCATATCACTTGTATCAACAGAGGAAGCTGCCTTGTTTAGATTCACACTGTTGGTCACCACAGCTCTGTATTGTCTATTCTGACTGGAAACAGCTCTCCATAGAGGCACATGAAGCAGCTATGTTGCTGAAGCTTAAGGGGCACTGAACCTGGTCAGTGGCTGGATGGGCAACTGTCTGGGACCACTTGCACACTGCCTTGGGTTCCATGATGGGGAAAAAGACAGGATATATATCTGTCAGAAGACAAGATTGCCCAGATTGACCCTGAGATCTTCTGCAGGCAAAGCAGAAGAAAAGTACTGAGCGATCGTCTTTTACCAGCCTGCATTTCTCGACTTAAAAGGATGCCTTTGAATACATTGCTCTCCTTTTCTTTTCTTTCCCAGACAAATGGTTGATTTCTCGGAAGAACCTCAAAATGAGGAGAGGAGATATTAGAACTTGTTGAAAGACGACAGCCAGAAACATGCCGTCATTTTGTGGTCATGAATTTCTCTTCGGAAAAATCCTCACATTAGATACACCTTTTCATTTGGGAGTGGAAATCTCAGGAACCCAACACACACACACACACACACACACACACACACACACACACCACCTGCACAGACAATATTTACAACCGCTGTGTGGGTGCCTCAGGCTGGGAAGAGTGCAAGGCATCTGCCACACCTTAGGGAAATGCCACTGAAGAATGGGGTGCTGTCATTCTAAACTGGTGGAAACAGGCGTGAAAATGCTGGAAGAAGCACAGGATTTATAGTGTCCTTGGCACTGGGAATTTTGGATTTCTTCTTAACCCTTTGTTGCTGTGGAGAAAATATAAGTTAAACAACTCTACAACTCTTAGTGAAAAGGTGCAAAGAGAATCCTCTCTTGGGGATTGCAACACACCCACCCAACAACAACTTTCCTGGGGGAGCGGGACATGCATGGCAAGGAAGTTGAAAATAGTGGAAACATAACTACTACTTCTTCTTCTTCTTCTTCTTCTTCTTCTTCTTCTTCTTCTTCTTCTTCTTCTAGTGGTACCTTGGGTTACAAACACTTCAGGTTACAGACTCCGCTAACCCGGAAGTAGTATCTCGGGTTAAAAACTTTACCTCAGGATGAGAACAGAAATCGCACACTGGTGGCAGTGGGAGGCCCCATTAGCTAAAGTGGTACCTCAGGTTAAGAATGATTTCAGGTTAAGAACGGGCCTCCGGAATAAATTAAGTTTGTAACCAGAGGTACCACTGTATCATCATCATCATCATCATCATTATTATTATTAATGATATTTGTATCTCATTTTTCTTCCAAGGAGCTGAAAGAGGAATAGTTGCTGAAGTAATTAGGCTGAATTAGGTGCTTTCAGGAGCAGGCCTCATATCATGCATGCATCATTCAGATCTGATTTTATTTGTCTGTGCATTGGCCTGTTAGCTTTCATACAGTCCAATTTTTGCAGGCATGGACTTCCATTGCTATCCTGCTGCTTGCCATCCAAACTGGTGGGTGGAACCTGATGGGAATGTATTTGAGCTCTCTTTTCTGTCCCTTCCCTCAATCCATACCTGTCAACTGTCCCGATTTTCCAGGGACATCCTGGAATTATAGAAGCTGCTCTGGCTTTTAACTGGAACCTGGAATGTCCTGTCCCCGCCCCCATGCTACCACCGAGCTTGGGGAGGAGGGTGAGCAAGCGTGGTTGCTTGCAGTTGCGCTGCACTTTTGTGTGAGTCAGCTGACTCCCCCGAGAATGCGGCACCGGAAGACGCACATCCTTATTTTCATCAGCGGACTGTTGGAGGGTCTGCCTCAATCACGCCTTATCCTCAGGCTCAGCTTCCTTTTCCCGTTCTGGACATGTGTGCAGTTATCTCTGTATCCATGCATAAATACCTTTTTTTAGTTTAAAAAACAAAACCCAAGAAAGTACACAAAAGCTCAAAAGCAAATATTAAGAACATGAGGAGAGTTCTGCTGGATCAGGCCAATTGGCCCATCTAGCCCAGCATCCTGTTCTCAAAGTGGCTGACTAGTTGCCTGTGTGAAGCCCGCAAGCAGGATCCAAGCACAACAGCGCAATCCCCTCCTGTGGTTCCAGCAACTGGTACTCAAGAGCATTGCTGCCTCCAACCATGGAGACAGAGCATAGCCACCATGGCTAGTAGCGACTGATAGCCTTCTATCAGTCAAGACCAGAAACAGACCAGACAAGAAAGGAGGAGGAGTGGCGTTATATGTCAGGGATGTGTATACCTGTGAAGAGATCCAAGATTTAGAACCTCAAAGCCAAAGTGAGAGCATTTGGGTCAAAATTAAGGGAGAGAAGAATAACAGGGACCTCATCGTGGGAGTTTACTATAGATCCCCAAGCCAAACGGAGGACATAGATGATGCCTTCCTGGAACAGATGGCCAAGCATGCAAAAGGAAGGGAGATAGTAGTAATGGGGGACTTCAATTACCCGGATATTTGCTGGATGTCAAACTCAGCCAAGAGCATAAGGTCAAACAGATTCCTCACTGGCCTTGCAGACAACTTCGTTGTCCAGAAAGTGGGAGAAGCAACAAGAGGAATAGCCATTTTAGATCTGGTCCTAACCAATGTTGATGACCTGGTTAGTGGGGTAGAAGTGGAAGGATCATTAGGCGCGAGTGATCATGCTCTTCTGAAGTTTACTATACAGCGGAAAGGAGCAGCCAAGCATACTAGGACTCAATTTCTTGACTTTAAGAAAGCCGACTTCATAAAACTTAGGGAAGTGCTGGGTGAGATCCCATGGACAGTAATACTAAAAGGAAAGGGAGTTCATGATGGCTGGGAGTTTGTTAAGAGGGAGATAGTAAAAGCACAACTTCAGGCAATACCAATGAGACGGAAACAATGGAAGGTGCCTAAGGAAGCCAGGGTGGCTATCTAAAGAACTTTTAACTGAGTTAAGATTAAAAAAGGATGTGTACAAAAAATGGAAAAGGGGGGAAACCACCAAAGAGGAATTCAAACAAATAGCCAGCACGTGTAGACACAAAGTCAGAAAAGCTAAAGCACAGAATGAACTCAGGCTTGCTAGAGAGGTTAAAAGCAACAAAAAAGGCTTTTATCGGTATGTTCATAGCAAAAAGAAGAACAAAGAAACAGTGGGGTCACTCAGAGGAGAAGATGGTGAAATGCAAACAGGGGACACAGAAAGGGCTGAACTCCTCAATGCCTTCTTTGCCTCAGTCTTCTCCGATAAAGAAAACAATGCCCGACCTGAAGAATTTGGAGCAAATGATTCAGCAGAGGAAACACAGCCCAGAATAACTAAGGAGATAGTACAAGAATACTTGGCTAGTTTAGATGTATTCAAGTCTCCAGGGCCAGATGAGCTACATCCAAGAGTATTAAAAGAACTGGCAGATGTGATCTCAGAACCACTGGCAGTCATCTTTGAGAATTCCTGGAGAACAGGCGAAGTCCCGGCAGACTGGAGGAGGGCAAATGTTGTCCCTATTTTCAAAAAGGGAAAAAGAGAGGACCCAAATAATTACCGCCCAGTCAGTCTGACATCAATACCAGGGAAGATTCTGGAGCAGATCATTAAGCAAACAGTCTGTGAGCACCTTTAAAGGAATACTGTGATCACCAATAGTCAGCATGGATTTCTGAAAAATAAGTCATGTCAGACTAACCTGATCTCGTTTTTTGACAGAATTACAAGCCTGGTAGATGAAGGGAACGCAGTGGATGTAGCCTACCTTGATTTCAGCAAGGCATTTGACAAGGTGCCCCATGATATTCTTGTAAAGAAGCTGGCAAAATGCGGACTTGACTATGCTACCCCTCAGTGGATTTGTAACTGGCTGTCTGACCGAACCCAAAGGGTGCTCATCAGTGGTTCCTTTTCATCCTGGAGAAGAGTGACTAGTGGGGTGCCACAGGGTTCTGTCTTGGGCCCGGTCTTATTCAACATCTTTATCAACGACTTGGATGATGGACTCAAGGGCATCCTGATCAAATTTGCAGATGACACCAAACTGGGAGGGGTGGCTAACACCCCAGAGGACAGGATCACATTTCAAAACGACCTTGACAGATTAGAGAACTGGGTCAAAACAAACAAGATGAATTTTAATAGGGAGAAATGTAAAGTATTGCACTTGGGCAAAAAAAATGAGAGGCACAAATACAAGATGGGTGACACCTGGCTTGAGAGCAGTACATGTGAAAAGGATCTAGGAGTCTTGGTTGACCACAAACTTGACATGAGCCAACAGTGTGATGCGGCAGCTAAAAAAGCCAATGCAATTCTGGGCTGCATCAATAGGAGTATTGCATCTAGATCAAGGGAAGTAATAGTGCCACTGTATTCTGTTCTGGTCAGACCTCACCTGGAGTACTGTGTCCAGTTCTGGGCACCACAGTTCAAGAAGGACACTGACAAACTGGAACGTGTCCAGAGGAGGGCAACCAAAATGGTCAAAGGCCTGGAAACGATGCCTTATGAGGAACGGCTGAGGGAGCTGGGCATGTTTAGCCTGGAGAAGAGGAGGTTAAGGGGTGATGTGATAGCCATGTTCAAATATATAAAAGGATGTCACATAGAGGAGGGAGAAAGGTTGTTTTCTGCTGCTCCAGAGAAGCGGACACGGAGCAATGGATCCAAACTACAAGAAAAAAGATTCCACCTAAACATTAGGAAGAACTTCCTGACAGTAAGAGCTGTTTGACAGTGGAATTTGCTGCCAAGGTGTGTGGTGGAGTCTCCTTCTTTGGAGGTCTTTAAGCAGAGGCTTGACAACCATATGTCAGGAGTGCTCTGATGGTGTTTCCTGCTTGGCAGGGGGTTGGACTTGATGGCCCTTGTGGTCTCTTCCAACTCTATGATTCTATGATTCTATGATTCTATGATTCCTCCATGAATTGGCCCAATCCTCTTTTAAAGCCAGCCAATGCCACCTTCTTTTAAAGACATTACCACCCTCTTCACAAGGGACAAAAGAGAGACTTATGCTTATTAGGGGGAGGGGGTTGGAAGATTGGGGTGTTTTAAGTGGGGAGAGGAGGGTGTCCCAGGGCAAGCTGAACCCTTGCAGTTGCCCAGTCTTGTGGTCAACTGCTGCTTACAGGCTTCCTACAGGCATCTGATTGGCCACTGTGAAGACAGAATGCTACACTAGATGGGCTTGATCCAGCAAGTCCTTCTGATGTTCTTATGTTAATGCACTATGTTCTGTCATTGGGTTTGTTCACTATTACATGCTGTCATGTTCCCCACATGAGGAAATATTGACAACTTGGGAAATGCCTGATGATTGAGAGAACAAAGTGTTTTCTGGAAGGCAAGGCAGGCAGATTTAGGGCAATAGTTGCATCAAGCAGAGCAGATAAAATCGGGACAAAATTTGTCCCAGGCAGTGTGGGAGCTAGTTTGGCAATGTCTACAGTTGCAATGGGTGGGAAGTGTTATCACTATTACTGTAAGTGAGGGCTTAAATCGACTTCCTTTCAACACTAAGGACCAATTTGATATATTGGTCCCTGGCATTTCACAATCACCTGCCTGAGTCTGTGTAGTTGCATTTTGCAAAACCTGTCCAATTTTATAATGACACGATTGGGCTCCATTGATTTCCAGTGGGATTATATTTATATTTATTTACATCCTGCCTTTCCCTCAGAACTGGGGTTCAAGGTTCATATGGGAGAATATGGTCCGTCAGATAGCCTGGACCTGAGCTGTTTAGGGCTTTATAGGTCATAAACAGCACTTCAAATTGCGCTAGGAAACAGGCCAGGATAAAACTGAGCATGTGCTTAACTCTTCCATTGAAATGGATGAACCTTAGAAGTATGTCATTTAAACGGTATTTATTATTTTTTTCTTTCATTTTATGGAGGAACCTCACCTAAGCATATTAGCCTACTGGCGTTCAACACATATGTGGGAATTGTTGACAATTAGGTTGTGATGGCCTGTTCAACAACAAGAAATCTGTGATTCCTGCATTGCAGGGTTTGGACTAGATGAGCCCCTTGGATCTCTTCCAGCTCTACAATTTTGTGATTCTGTGAACAAGAAAGGGAGATTGATTGTTTCAGTGGAATTCCTTCCTGTTAGCTATACATGGGATGGCAGCCCCAGTACTTTCTCCCTTCCACCCCTTGTAGTAAACGAAACAATGAGCGCGGCTTTCATCGCTGCAGTGTTTACAAAACTCAACCACTGAGCAAAGAGGAAAAAGAAAAGAAAAGAAAATACCTCTTTATCATTGTGGTTTGCATTGTGGTGTACATGTGCCTGGGGGGAACAAACTGTATGAACATGACTCACAGTCCATTTGGAGAATTCATGATCATGATCTTTGGCTTAAACCCACACATAATTTTGTCAGGTTGCAGCTGACTTGCACCCATCTTCTGCAAAGGCGAGCGGGAGTCGGGGTCTGTGCAGATCTGCTGATGTTTACACTTTGATGGAGAAAACGCCCACTCACAAGGCAGACCTTGGCTGGGGTGGCCACTTAAACACCCCCCCCCATGAGGAAACACATCACCCAACAAGAGGACAAAAAAGGAAAACACTTTGCATACAAGTTGCCTATGTTAATCTATAGGTATAGGAGCAAATATAGAAATAATTACTATTTAACTAGAAATGCAATATATCCTGCCATAGTGAAAAAGACTGTCCAGGCATGACACCTGAATAGAGTCAGAGCATAACCAGTTAGGGCCTAACTGCATGTTACATAACTACTGCTTTGGGGTTTTTAAAAAAATTAAATATCAAGCAAGGGAATGGGGTGCAGTTTTGGTTTGTGTAGGGGAAGGAGGTTTAAGCTCGGCAGCCACCATTTTCATTAAAATCCATGTGTCACATGGTTTTTAGGAAAAAACCTCTGCTGTCGAAATTTGGCAAGGGGTAGGAAGAGAGAAGCAGGATAGCATTGTCTCAACAATGAGATGAACAGAAGAAAGGCCGTAGCTCAAGGGTAGAGCATCTGCTTTGCACTGGAAAGGCCCCAGGTTCAAGCCCTGGTGTCTCTGGGCAACTGAGGGGAAAACTCCTATGCAGAACCCTGGAGTGCTGCTGCTACTCAGTGAAAACAATCCTGAGCTAGATGGATGGATGATCTAAGGAGGGCTCTCTTCCTGTGTTCATGCAGAGCATGCAGAAGGTTCCAGGTTCAATCCCTTGCTTCTCCAGGTACAACTGAGAAAGACTCATATCTGAAAATCCAGAGAACCACTCTTAGTCAGTGTGAACAACACTGAGTTAGATGAACCAATGGTCTGACTCAGTATTAGGCAGCTTCCTATGTAAGATGCTGCATACCATTTGTGTCTGCAGTTAGGGTTTATTGCCTGCTCCTTCTTAATTCAAATGTTTGGAGCAGGGGACACCATACTCAGAGCTGTGTCTTGCTCTATGACCTTGGTTTCAGTCATAAAGGTACTGGGTTTTGGCCTCCATTGATGGTTCAGAGTTTCTTGTTCCGAACACTGAACAGCCCCCTTGTTTGTTTTCCAACTTGAATTTATGCATCATTTTGGCATAGAAAAAGAC
Organism: Podarcis cretensis; assembly: GCF_951804945.1. Classification (NCBI taxonomy): domain Eukaryota; kingdom Metazoa; phylum Chordata; class Lepidosauria; order Squamata; family Lacertidae; genus Podarcis; species Podarcis cretensis. The sequence continues at coordinate 38,784,024 of NC_137177.1, forward strand.
CAACTGTTATGTGAGATTTGGAGAAAAACGTTCATGTGATGGATAGCTGCTGAACGACCCCAGCGGTGCTCTCCTATCTGTTGGGGAGGAGTTTGGCATTTGCTTCTGATAGCCAAAGAATACATTTCCCCCTTGAATTAAAATTAGAGCCAGGGATTCAAAGCAGTTTAATTTTTTTTAGAGACAACTTTCAGAAGGGCAAGTCCATATTTGTTGCTTACAGCAGAAACAGCAACAGTGACTTCTGGTACCTTAAGGATTAGCAGATTCATTGGATCAGAAGGTTTTGTAATCTACAGGCAACCGATGAAGTGGATTCCATCTGTGAAAGCTCTTACAACACTACAGCCATGTCTGCATGTCACACTAAGTCAAACCACATCACATCCAAATGTGTTGGCTCCTGAGGAAGAGATCATGACTGCTTTCTCCACAGACTTTTTATTTGTTTGTTTTGTATTTCTATCCCACCTTTACCTCAAGGAGCTCTAGGTAGCATGCATATAAAACAACCCTGTAAGGTAGGATAGGCTGAGAGTGAATGACCACTGAGCCTTGGGCTTGCTGATCAGAAGGTCAGCGGTTCGAATCCCTGTGAGCTCCTGTTGCTCGGTCCCTGCTCCTGCCAACCTAGCAGTTCAAAAGCACCCCAAAAAGTGCAAGTAGATTCATAGGTACTGCTCCGGCATGAAGGTAAACGGTGTTTCCATGCACTGCTCTGGTGTCAGTGTTCCGTTGTGCCAGAAGCGGCTTAGTCATGCTGGCCACATGACCTGGAAAAATATCTGCGGAGCGGACAAACACCAGCTCCCTGCCTGTTAAGTGAGATGAGCACCGCAACCCCAGAGTCATTCACAACTGGACTTAACTGTCAGGGGTCCCTGTCCCTTTACCTTTACCTTTACCTTTACCTTTACCTTTACCTTTACCTTTACCTTTACCTCTACCTCTACCTCTACCTCTACCTCTACCTCTACCTCTACCTCTACCTCTACCTCTACCTCTACCTCCCAGGTCCTAGTCTGACACTCTAACCACTACACCACACTGGCTTCACATGTCACTGAACCCAGGATCATGGTTAAGGTCTCTCCTCCTTAACCACAATTTGCCATCAAGTTTGTCCTATTGTTATGGGTCGTGGTGAAGAACTGGAGACCTTACGCATGACCCAGATTTGAATGTCACAAAAAGGGCCCCTCCAGGTGGTTTTTTAAATTTATTGTGGGTGTGTTCTTAATAGTACATTGGTAGTGAATTTATTCCTCTTTCTGAGTTGTCCTGCAATGCTTCCCCACTGCTACCAGGTTATTCCTGTTGGGAGGGGCTGTGGCACAGCAGAAGCGGGACAAGAATAAATCTCTCCTGGTGATGTCACCCTGGGGAGGAGAGAGAAGGGTCTGAGTTCTGACCATTTCAACAGGAAAAGATAACCAATTGGATCTTCTGTTAACATGCAAATCTTATCTAGTTTGATAAGAAGAAATCCTTCTTGGCTTACATCAACATGCATTTCAGTGGGTGTGGGGCGGGCAGGACACAGGAAGCAGGGTTTTTTTTTGTCATTTATAGAAAGAAGACTTCCCTATTTTCCTTCTCTGTGTGATGCACCTTGCCTCATGTTATCTCTCTCTCTACAGCCCCCCAAAGTTAAGGGAGTGAAAAGTGAGCATGCTGCTGATTTTGTCTGAGTCATCTTCCTTTTTAGAGATCTTCACTCACTGAAATTTGTACTGCAGGGAAATGGGTTGCAAACATGACTTTGGGGAAAGTGTGCTATGTAAAGAAATAGGGTGCACTTAAGAAGAGAGCAATATACAAAAGTAGTTCATTGGAAGTGATGGTGAGAAGGACACACATCATTTTTAAAATAGGGGAAAAGATGTCAAAGAGATATTTTGATATCTCAAAAATTGTTTCCAAGACAATTGACATGGAGTGTGTTAGAGGACATTCTGCCCACCTGTGTTCTTAGAAAATTTCAGTATGTTCATGCCAACTATATTACAACAATTAATTCAGTGTTTGCCTGAATGTTTTCCCATCTAAAGACCCTTCCTAAATAAGTATTGTTGTGAGCATACCCACAATCATCTACTCTGATTAACTCATTGTTTTGAGTCAAAACACTTTGGGGTCTCTTGAAAATACAATGCCTAGTTATGTCTGATACACTACATATTTTGGAAATGAGTTAGTCTGTGAGTTTGCACACCTCTTAAGATATCATAACCAAATTTTGCATGATGTTTCCTGGAATCAAGGAACAGGCTTTCATCTATGTTTTAATACAATCTGACACCATTCTGAATCAAGATTTATTCATTATTACATTTATATCTCACCTTTTTATCCTCCAAGGATCTAAAGCTGGTATTCATGGTTCCCCCCGACCTATTCCATCCTCACAACAAGCCTCCGAGGTAGGTTAGGCTAAGAGATGGTGACTGGTCTGAGGTCACCTAGTGAGTTTCATGGCTGAGTGGGGATTCAAAACCTGCTCTCCCAGGTCCTAGTTCACCACCAAATTCTGCATGATGGTTGCTGAAATCAAGGAGCAGGTTCTCATCCATTATTGTTATCTATTGATAATTTGATTGTTTTTATTTTTGTGAAATGCTTTGAGGGTTGTTTGTTGTTTTTTTTGTTACAATCAAGTGGGGTCTAAATTTCATTAAATGAATGATGAATGAAATGCAAAACAAATGAATCTCTCCCCCATTTCTAGCCAGGGAAAAACACAGTTTTCTCCCTCCCTCCCCAACATACCTGCAAAGGCAAACTGGAATTTGCTGCCAGGTGGTCACATTATCCAGGAGCCTGCAAGTCAAGGAGAGTGAAGTCACTTTCGTTTTAGGTGTCATGTTCAAAGCAGTTCTCGGCATCTTGCTGATCTGTGACTTGTGGGTGGGGAATGAAAGAACTGCTTGCAATGGGAAAAGTATTGAATCTGACATATGCAAGCTGCAGACAGGCTGTTTCACACAAGCAAATCATCCCGTTATGCTTTGCCATTCTGTGGGCATGCACAGGTGAATTCACTGAAGTTTTTAGATTTGCAGATAACTTCTGCTTCTGGTGCTGCATCAAAAACTCTGGGGGCAGGCTTCCCCAACCAGTTGACCTCCAGTTGTATTGGACCACAAGTCCCATAAGTGTTGCTGGGGGGGGTATGTGTGTGATGGGAGTTGTAGTCCAGAGCATCTGAAGGGCACCAGGGAGGCAAAGGTTGCTCTGTGTAGGAAAGAACAAAAGAAGGAACTGAAATTGACAGATTCATTCATCCTTAATGTAGGGAAAGGCAGCTTCCTGTGTTCCCAGATGGCACAATTTCCATCTTCACCCCTGACCACAGTGACTTACAAGCCAAGGTTAACTGCAGCCAATAAGTCCAGAGAACTGAAGCTCAAATTCTAATTGAGCTTCTAATTTAGAGCTTCTAATTTAGAAGCTCAAATGTTGCAGCTCTTTTATTGAAGCACAAATAAGGAACTATCGGCACCCACCCTCAAGAGTCAGCCTTTTTCAGTTCCTTTTCTAAATGTCTGTCTTTGGACAAAAGCAATCCAGTGAGAACATCTAACCCAGAACTTATCCACAGTGGGATCAGATGAGTCACTCTTCTGCTCGGAAACTTTACTGGAATGCCTTTCTGTCCATTTTCAGTAACTAGGGCATGCACCCAGTGTTCCTCTTTATCTTCAGAACACACACACACACACACACACACACACACACACACACACACGTGTCTCCTTTTCCATCATGATTTTCACAGAGAACTTTCCAGACTATTGAGAGTGAAGCATCTACTGTACTTTCTCATTTTGTAATAATAAACTGAGTTACTGGGGAGGGGCAGCGGGAGGGAGTAGAGTCAGAGAAGTGGATAAACAGATAATTTAATAAATTTAAAAAATTGTCCAGTAGCACCTTAGAGACCAGCTAAGTTTGTTCTGGGTATAAGCTTTAGTGTACATGCACACTTCTTCAGAAACACATGAAAGCTTATACCCAAACTTAGTTGGTCTCTAAGGTGCTACTGGACAATTTTTTAATTTATTTCGACTGCGTCAGACCAACACGGCTACCTACCCAAATCTAGATAATTTGATGTGTGTGTTAGAAAAGAGAATTACAGATTCAATTTTCAAATACAACAATTTCACTACACTCTAGCACAAATACAAACTATCTTAATACAGTTACAGATAGGTAGCCATGTTGGTCTGCCATAGTCAAAACAAAATAAAAAAATTCCTTCCAGTAGCACCTTAAAGACCAACTAAGTTAGTTCTTGGTATGAGCTTTCGTGTGCATGCACACTTCTTCAGCTTATTAGGGGTATCTGAAGAAATGTGCATGCACACGAAAGCTCATACCAAGAACTAACTTAGTTGGTCTTTAAGGTGCTACTGGAAGGTTTATCTTAATACAGTTTAATACACAACACCCAACTTTCCCCCACTCCTAAAAACCAGTTGATCCTGATACCCTATAGAAATGACTTTACTATAGTCCATAAATCGGCAGGTGCCTTCATTCAACAGTTTAAAAAATATTAAGTTAATAGTACAGTAACTAAATTAGGGGTAGCCAATGAAGACCAATCAGTAATAATCAAAGAGCAGGTAAATAAAATATAATTTATCATTCTGGCCATATATAATTTATCATTCTGGCCATTTAAAGCATTTTCATTTAAAACACTTTACATTTTAGGAAATCCCAAAATGGTGTACAAACAATGATAAAAGACATCATAAGCAATAAAAAGCCACAATATAAAACCCAATATTAGAACACCCTTCAAAATCAGCAGTGTGCCCCAACCCAGCTTAATGGCTAGAGAATGCATCATACAGTGACCCCAATGCCCAGTCACAGAAGGACAACCAAGATTCCATTTATGTATTTATGTATTTATTTCATAATACAGTGGTACCTCGGTTTAAAAACAGCCCTGTTTATGAACGATTCAGTATACAAACAATGCAAAACCAGAAGTAGTGTCCCGGTTGCAAACTTTACCTCGGTCTAAGAACAGAATCCGAACGGTGGAAGGGCACTGGTGGCAGGAGGCCTCATTAGGGAAAGCGTGCTTCGGTTTCAGAACGTTTTCGGTTTAAGAACGGACTTCCGGAACAGATTAAGTTCATAAAACGAGGTACCACTGTACCTTAATTTAGTAACTGCACAGACTTCACATTGTTGGGCTCCAGCTAAAGAAGCATTGCCTAGCTAGCTGCACAAATCAGTATCAAACTGCTGTGATCCCGTATCTGATGAAATGGTGTGGAATGGTCTCCAAAGCAAAACTTAGGAGGGATGGCTGAGGGAGCTGAGTTTGTTTAGCCTGGAGAAGAGGAGATTGGGAGGGGTGATAGGATAGCCCCCTTCAAATATCTGAAGGGCTGTCCCATGGAAGATGGAACAAGCTTGTCTCTGGTGCTCCAGAGGGTAGGACCAAAACCAGTGAATTCGAATGACAAATAAACATTAGGAAGAACTTTATGGTGGTAAGAGTTGTTCAACATTGGAGCAGACTCCCTCAGAGGGTGGTGGCCTCTCCTTCGCTGGAGGCTTGTTTTTTTAAAAACAACAACAACACAGAGGCTAGGTAACTGTGAGGATTCTTAAACTGTGATTTCTGCATTGCAGCGGGTTGGAGTAGATGACTGTTGGGATCTCTTCCACCCTCATAGTTGTGTGATTCTGTGGGGATTTGTCAGTGCGATTGCACCACGGCAACCTCTCCACTACCATGCCCTTCTCCATCCCAGGAAGCTGCAGCAACGCTCCAGACCCCCCCCCCACTGACCTCTACCATAAAAAGGTGGACTTCCCTCCATTCAGTTTAAAGGTAAAGGTAAAGGTACCCCTGCCCGTACGGGCCAGTCTTGACAGACTCTGGGGTTGTGCGCCCATCTCACTTAAGAGGCCAGGGGCCAGCGCTGTCCGGAGACACTTCCGGGTCACGTGGCCAGCGTGATATCGCTGCTCTGGCGAGCCAGAGCCGCACACGGAAACGCCATTTACCTTCCCACTGGTAAGTGGTCCCTATTTATCTACTTGCACCCGGAGGTGCTTTCGAACTGCTAGGTTGGCAGGTGCTGGGACCGAGCAGCGGGAGCGCACCCCGCCGCAGGGATTCGAACCGCCGACCTTTCGATCGGCAAGTCCTAGGCGCTGAGGCTTTAACCCACAGCGCCACCTGTGTCCCCCATTCAGTTTAGCACTTCTCAAATCATAAACAGAATGGTTGGCTACCTCAAGTGTAGGGCAGTCCACTGCCCACTTGACAGTTATGGACTTCTAAACTTCTATTTTATGCTGTTTTTTAATTTATTTATGGATTTGGATTATCAGTGAACAATACTGAACATATGAACTAATAAACAGTCATCAAAAGGAATGCAAAGCTTGGCAAATGCAGAAAGTAGGTATCAGCTGAAGGTTGCGACCACTTATGTTGCGATATGGACAATCAGATAAAAGTATTGTTCTATAACATTACTTTTAAACTTATAGTTATTTACACTTCCAGCAACCCCTGCTGCCCCCTTAGGTGATCCCCTCACCTCCGAGTGGGTGGTGCCACCCACTTTGGAAAGCACTGTTCTATTGGGTCTCTTCTTCCTTTTCTTTCCTTTAAACAAAAAAGCCCTAGATGCTGCAACCTCTCCTCTTGAGGGATTCGTTCTGTGGAAATGCCTGACATGAGTTTTCTAGGCTAAGATCTACAAAAGCCACCATGGAACAAAAGAGGTGAGATGGGGATGAATGCCAGCCAAAGACGACAGAGGCACGGGGCGGTGGGGAAGTGGGGCACAGAGAACAGCTCTGGCAACTACGGCGGTTATCAATCACCGCGTTGAGATGTTTGGGGCTGCCAATGTTTCTGCAAAATTCCTTCCCTCTGCTGGAGCCCTGGAGTCAGCAACATTGGCTGGGAAAAGAAGCCAAAACTCTCCCCTTAGAGGAGTCAACCGTCTCCCGGCTCCAAGACAGGGTGCTGGCATGGAAAAGGAGCTTCACAATCCCCATTGACTGGCAACAAGCCCAAGCAAATTTGCACATCGTAGTCATTCCTCCGGGGGAATCTCTGGCTCATGCATTCATTTATTTGCGTGTATATTTGGTTACTAAGGTCAGAGCTGTGTCATCTTGAAGGGTTCCAAGTGGGCATTTGGCTGTGCTCCCCCCGCCCACCTCCACCCCTGGACCACAACTTTTCTGCAACCCTGTTAATAATAGACATGCACTTTGCTTTAGTTGAACTAAATATAGATTTGACTGAAACTTCATTGCAGGAGGCAGGGGGAAAAGTCAAGCCAGCTTGCTCTAATTGAGCTTCTTCAAGCTGGTGCCCTCCAGATGTTTTGGATTACCAGTATGGTAATCAGCTTGGGGAAGACTGTTCGAAAGGAAAAACAGCCATACTCCTGGTTCTGTAGTATTATTTCAATTGCTTTGACCATTGTGTGCCCCCTCCTGGAGAGATCCAGAGGGTGGCAACACAAGAATGGGTCTGTTCTGTGATGGCTCCCCATGTGTGGAATGTTCTCCCCAAGGAAGCTCACCTGGTACCATCATTATGTATATTTAGGTGCCAGGCAAAAGCTTTCAACTATAACCAGGCCTTTGGCCTTTCAAGATCTATGGTCTTTTAGAAGGGAGTGGGATGTTTTTATTGTATTGCTTTCCCCCCTTGGTTATTATTATTATTGATTAAATTAATGGTTTTCTGTGGGGTTTTTTGGTCTGTCTGTTTGGTTGGCTTTAAGTCACATTGGGTTGCCCTGGGCAAGATAAAGCGACTAACAACTTTAAAAAAATGATGATCTTCATGGGGGAGAAGACTATCAATGGCTGTTAGGCACAAGGGTGTACCATGGTCCCAGGTGCCCAGTTTTGAGGGGGTGTGGACCAGGTGCCTTTACGCAGGTGTTTGCTTCTGCGGGGATCTCCATCCCGCCCAGGCGCATCCTGGTAGGCCCCATCCCCAGCTCCCTGTCCTTCCCTGCCTGCCTGCCACCAGGGGTCTCTTTCCCAACACTATATAGAGATGCCAGGGATTGAACATGGGCCTTCTGCATGCAAAGCAGAGCGCTGCATTGGGTTGGTCCACTGCAAAACAGAAGTACCTTAAGCAAACAAACTGCTCTGCTGCTGCTGTTGAGCTTGAATGCGGCTGGCAGAGCCTTTCAATAATTTCTCCATTTGTTCTGTTCCTTTGGCCTCCAGGCTTAGCCTCATTGCTTTGCTCTCCTCCTCCCCATACAACATACTGTTTTATTGCCATTACTTGCAGTGAAGGTGGATATGGACCATTGCACGCGCTCCTCTGCAGCTGAGTTTTCCATACAATCTCTGTTTTTACCATCCTCCTGTGCCCCATAAACAGAGGGATAATGTTCCTGCCAGCTTAATCTGTGTAACTACAGCTATAATGGGATCCTGGGAGATAATCAATAAATCTCTAGGCAAGGTCTTGTTTTTAAATTTATTGTCATTATTTCTTTTATTATTATCATCAAGTGAATTCTGGTGCATCATCAAGAGTTGTTTGGCCGTCATGGAGATTGTCCTCCGCTCCCCCAATTGACAGCCGGAGAAACATATCCATTGTGTTAAGCCAAGCCTTGTTCTTGCAGGGTGTTGGTAGACATGAAGGGGGAGTGGGATGGGAGCATGCCTGCCCTGCTCCCAAATGATTTTAGGTTTAGGAAGTGTCTTGGCTCCCCCCCCCCAAAAAAAAAGAAACCACACATATGACAACCCTGGAGAGCCAACATACTGGGTGACCTTAGCTAGTCACTGTATCTTAGCCTCACTTGTCTCCCATGGCTATTGTGAGGATAAATTGGAGGGTGGGGAGAAGAAACATGTACACCACCTTGAGCTCCTTGGAAGAAATGTGGGTTAAAAATTGAAAGAATAAATAAAATAAGTACTAATTTTATTAAAGCAGACAAATGTTACAGACTCGGCAGCATGGGAAGAAGAAGAAGAAGAAGAGTTTGGATTTGATATCCCGCTTTATCACTACCCGAAGGAGTCTCAAAGTGGCTAACATTCTCCTTTCCCTTCCTCCCCCACAACAAACACTCTGTGAGGTGAGTGGGGCTGAGAGACTTCAGAGAAGTGTGACTGGCCCAAGGTCACCCAGCAGCTGCTTGTGGAGGAGCGGAGATGCGAACCCGGTTCACCAGATTACAAGTCTACTGCTCTTAACCACTACACCACACTGGCTCTCAGGAAAAACAAATGCAATCCAGGAGCTGCAAAGGATCATCAGCCTAATTTGGTGTAATGCAGATTCCTATGTATTTCCTTTCTTTGGGATTATTATTGCTGTTGTTGTTGTTGCTGCTGCTGTTATTTATTTAATTTCTATACCACCCTATATCTGGGGGTGTCAGAGCGGTTCACAGAATAAAACCAGGGCAGAAAACAACAAAGCAAGGCAAGGCAAGAAAAATAAAATGGAAAGCATTGAAAAACACGAAAAGCACCTTTCTGTTTTAAAGAAAACATTTAAACTTTGGCCTGCTCCATGACACCAGGCCCCTCACTTGAGATCAAACCCTGGGAATCACAGAATTGCAGAGTTGGAAGGGACCAGTCATCTAGTCCAACCTTCTGTAGTGCAGGAATCATTTTGCCCAATGTGGGTTTCACAATCCTGAGATTAAGAGTTTCATGCTCTACTATCTGGGCTATGGAAAAAGTGGGGGTGAACATGGGCAACTCAGCCTGCTTAGGGGTATCTGGTTCCTAGCTTGGAAGATGACTCAACTGTTTACATTGAGCAGAGAGTATGTCGCAAGCCGTCCTGGAGAGTTTCCGAGGGCCAGGCAGCAACACACTCATGTGGGCATGGTGTACTTCTCTTGGATTCACTGCAGGTACCATGAAAGAACAACATGGGGTGGGGTGACTGGAATCCAAGGAGATGCTTTGAGGCTTCCCCAAGAACTGCCTTGTCTGTCCCCCATGTAATCAGTACATTGAAAGGCAGGGTAGAAATGATTGATTTGGTAAAGGCTCTGCCCTGTAAGCTCAGAGTTACTTAGCTACAATGTTAGGCCACAGAGTGAATCACAGAAAACAGAAGCAAGGCTGTGCCATGCTTCTTACATTAACCAAGAGAAGCACCTCCCAGGAAGCCTAAGCAGATAAAACTAGTGCTAATACAAAGCATTATTTGGCACACAAGAGTGTTTTGCAAACACCCAGCAGGTTAGATTGCTGCAGCTGGCTCATCTGCTCAGATAAGTGTGCAAGTGGTCTAGATGTGTGAAGAGCGGGATGGGTGGCATATGGGGATTCACAGAAGAGCACAGGATGCAGCAGTGGCTGCCATCTTTCATTTTCCCTAGCACCAAACTGCTCATACATAGATCAGCTGGATGCAGTAGAACCTGAACAGGTTCTTATTATCCAAATCCTTCTGATGAGGGAGGCAACCTAATGGGTTCATTGATGGGAAGAGATGGATCTTTTGGATCACCACTTAGACTGCAATCCAAGGGACCAGTATAACCTGACATGGTGCCCTCCATCAGACTCATGATACACCATCAGTCCCTTCAGACAGCATGGTGGTGTGTCCTGTTCTGGACCTTCAGAGGAGCCCACAGGGAGAGTGAACAACTTGTTCCAGCAAAGGCTAGAGTTGGACTGAGATCTTTGCGGCCTGTACCTCTGGTCCACCACTCCTAGGCTCAGCCTCCTCTTTGAGAACTACCACCATTAAAGGACCAAGCCCCTGAACTGCCGATGAGCATATTTTCTGTGCCCCCTGGCCTGGAGCACTCCCTGGTGAGGTAGGTTGGCACTAGGTTCCTTGAGCCCAGTTGAAGCTGCCTGCCAGGGTCCTGACTCTAGCTCTATGTGCTCTGGAATCTTGCCATAAGAACAAAAGGAGAGCCTGCTCTGGCTCCTTAGCCAGTGATTCCACAGCCCAGAACTCTAAGTTGCTGCTAGACCCTGGGGTCATGGCAACACTGTGACAGGAGTGCTGCCCAAAACATCCGGAGGGCATCAGGTTGGGTAAGGGGGCAGTGAGTCCCATTTAGCTCAGTGGGGTTGCTTCCAAGTAGACATGCCACAACTTTATGTACACCCCTCTACTTCCTGGTGATCACAATCTAGTTCAGAGTTAGCGTGCTCCACCAGACAGATTCCAATGGGTTGAACTGTGCTCGAAGTTGTGTTGGAGGAGAGCCAGTGTTTGCAAGCAACTTCCCACGTGCAAATCCCTCACTGACTGTAGAGAAGTGGTTTGCCTTGCCCAGATGTGATCCGTGGAATTTGTGTGTGTAGGTGGAGGCCTCCTCAGTGGGGAAATACTAAGTTATTTCCACCAGACTGAAAACAATGGTTTAACTGCTGTTATGAAAAGAAGAAAAAAGAGAGAGGATTAAGTCACTGGAAAAGGACCCATGGTTCTGGCTTCCTTGTGAGAAAGAGGTGGCAAGACAGCCATCTAGGGATGTTTACCTTCGTTCCTCTAGGGATCTCAGAATGCCACAACTGGAGAAGAGAAGAGGGCTGCATTTATGCAAGGTGACCAAGACAATTTGAAGAACCACACTAGAAGAGCTCTGCTGGTTCAAACCAAGGGTCCATCTGGTTTACTATCCTGCCTGCAGCATGGATGGGGAATCCATTCAATTTAGAGCACATTTAAAAGCCAATTTATCACATGCACACTTTCCAAAACAACGTGTGAATCAAAACACAACTGTCCTATGAAATTTGCGCTTATCTGAATTTTGTGATGCAATTCTCCAACTGAACAGTGTTTACAAAAATGCACATAATGGAGGAAATGTGCACTAAAATTAAGGTAGTAGCAAGAATAACATGCAGAAATGCAACATATTGGGGGAAATTGCTTGCAAGCATGGGCATATTAGTTAAAACTGAATATAATATATGTTTGTTAAGAGAAATTTGCACTAAAATGCAGGTGAATTTTCATGAGGTTTTAAAATACCACCCCCCCCTAAATTTCAGATAACTAGAATTTAAGGTTGGAAAACTGGGGAACTAAAATGGACAGATCATTCCACCTTTACCCACAGTAGTGGCCAACCAGATACCTCAAAATGTGTCCAAGTAGAGCAGGAAGGCCTTCACCCCTCTTGTTGTTTGCTTCTGGTGCCTGGCACTTGGAGGTATACCGTCAATGAACATGGCAGTTCTATTTAGCCTTCGAAGCTAATAGTTGTCAATAGGCAGCCATCCACCCTCTGATTCGCTGGCACAGGATAGTGTTCTATCCTGTGGCAGCGAATTCCATAATTATGTGCTTGATGAAAAGCAATCATGGAGATGAACGCAACTCTAGCACTTTCCTCAGAGCAGGAGCAATGATGCTACCTGCTGAAACACCAGGACCCTCTTTGCTTTGGTGAGTGAATGTGGTGCATTGTGAGCTTCTTCCCCCAAGATCGTTTGGTCGGGGACTGCTCAGAAGTGACACATGAACCCAGTGTGCCAGCTTTTGCCCAGGATTTTCCCCTTCTTTCCCTCCATGCAGCAGAAATGCTTCCAGTGCTTCCATTCCAGCTTGGCTCTCTTCCGGCATTGGAGTATGCGGAGGATGAAGTTTAGGTGAAAGATTGCAGGGGAGGGAAATTGAAGGATGCGGAGGAGGGTTCAGCATTCCTCACACTTTTTGGTCAGATCCTCCCCATCCCTTCAATCTAATTCATGAACAAAGCACGCCTGGTTTGGCCTTACTTCTTCTCTGCTCCCCAAAACAGTGGCTCTTCTTTGTGGACATTTTTATTCAAATAAATAAATAAATAAGCACCCTGAAGGTGTGATCAAGGGATGAATAAAAGCATTGGCTTCTTACAGAAGAAGAAGAAGAAGAGTTTGGATTTGATATCCCGCCTTTCACTCCCCTTCAGGAGTCTCAAAGCGGCTAACATTCTCCTTTCCCTTCCTCCCCCACAACAAACACTCTGTGAGGTGAGTGAGGCTGAGAGACTTCAAAGAAGTGTGACTGGCCCAAGGTCACCCAGCAGCTGCATGTGGAGGAGCGGAGACTCGAACCCGGTTCCCCAGATTACGAGTCCATCGCTCTTAACCACTACACCACACTGGCTCTCTACAGGAAATATGAGAGGTGACATGACAGCCATCTTCAAATATCTGAAGGGCCGTCATGTGGATGATAGAGCAAGCTTGCTCTCTGCTGCTCCAGAGAGTAGGACCCAAACTGATTGATTCAAATTACATGGAAGGAGATTCCGACTAAACCTTAGGAAGAACTTTCTGACTATAAGATCTGTTTGACAGTGGAATGGAGTCCCTTGAAAGGTGATGGACTCTCCTTCATTGGAGGTATTTAAGCAGAGGTTGGATGGTCACCTGTCAGGGATTCTTTAGCTGTGATTCCTGCAATGCAGGGGGTTGGACTAGATGACCCTCAGGGTCCCTTACAACTCTACAATTCTATGATATTTTACCAAATGCCACATCACCCCATGGCTCTCCTCTAGCTTCATTGCACAGGCCTGCCCCACACATTTATAGCTGGAGGGCACAGAGACCATGGCATATCTTGTCCAGAAATCCAGAGAAAGATTTCTGAATATTTTTTGTCGGTTGAATTTGCAGTCCTGGCGTTTGTCATCTCTCTCTCTCTCTCTCTCTCTCTCTCTCTCTCTCTCTCTCAAGGTTGGGAAATATCTTGGCTCTCATCTTTCCTGTTATGATACATAACTGATCTGTGGTCAGAGCCCTCAAGTTCACAACCTGTTCTGTAAAAAAAGGGAAAGAAAAGAGCGAGAGGAGCAAACTTTTCCCTTGCAACTTCTGCTGCAACATTATGTAAAAATCGCAAACCTCTTTTCCTGGGGAGGGGTTCTGGTTTGCGACGATTTCTGAAAAGAGGAAGCCATCGCTCTTTATCCTGGTTGACCCAAATGTGCAACGCTTCCTGTGGAGAGACCCACAGCAAAATCAAAGGAGGGCAGCTCTTTTCTGCGGTCGATTGCTTCCTATCACACATTCTATGAAGAAAGGAAGACAATGACCATTTATTATAAACCCAGCACCTTCTGAGGCTGCTTATCTGATGCATCAATTAAAACAAAGAAGCCCGGGTAGTAAGACCACCCCCACCAGGGATTATCTATCCTCCACATCTGCAAAGTTCCATAGCCGAAAGTGATGGCAGAAACAGTTTTAACATAATTAGCAAGACAAAAACGAATGAGAGAGGAGGCTGTGTAAGGAGGGGGCAGACAGCAGAGGAAATCTTAACTGTGCATGGCAGGAGGTCAAATTGAGCAAACCTAGAAGTCTCAACTTTGAGACAAACAGCTTGATCAGGGCTGGGCAATCTAAAATTAGACCCCAGCCAGCAACAGCATTCAGGGGAACAGGAATATCAGTCAGAGACTGTTACATAAACAAGCCACAAAATAGGTGCAGTCCCACATCTGACAGTGCCTGTTCAGTGACCACATGGTGTGTGTGTTTTGGGTGTGTGTGTGACTGACAGGACCTATGTTAATGTGGCAATGATCACTGAAAGCTTTAAAATTTGAAAAGCAAAACAAAACCCCCAATTACTCTTGAGACAAAGTATAGATAAAGGTATCAGAGAACATTCATTATGGTCAACTTTTAATACAACTGGAGTAGAGAATATTACTTAATACATTATATCAGCACTACATTGTAAATACGTGAATACAGGTCATAAGCAAAAAAGAAACAAGCTGTTATCTTCATATGTGATGCACTTATGTGAATAGAAATAGCCCCAAACAATAAAATATATTCTAAAAATGAAATAAAAGAAATAGCCAAAACAAGCAAACCCTAAAAAGCGCACTGTAGGATATTGTGGTAGGAGAGATATATGTTGGACTGATGATAGACAGTTCACTGATAAATAATGGTACAGCAATCAGTCATTTACGAGTCAATTCTCTGGTGCCCTATTTAAAGCAATAAACTTTTTTGAGCCTTTTTGGACACAAAGTTCTCAATCAAATCACTGTAATCCAAACCTCTCCCAATTTTATGTTCAGCTGAAATCATGTCTAATCCTAGTACAGGCCCTTGCAACATAGAAGAGCACAGATAAAGCTTTATGTACTTCAGCTTTGAAAATGACCTCTCACCAGTTGCAACTATAACATGTACAGTGAGAACAATGTGAAGTACTACACATAAGTTGGGGTAAATACCTTAAATATTATACTCATAAATACATTGAAGGACTGTCAAAGCTGTGCATTTTTCTTGAGCTTCATTCTTTAACTTGATGCCATCTTTGTTTGCTCAAAATGAGAAGGCAGTTAATTGCATGCAACCTCTACTTTTGGTACTGTGTTTGCAACAATAAATATCAAATGCATGACAGAAATGCAGAAATGGCCTCTTCCCTAAAAATCCAGTGCTGCACATCCCAATCAGAAGAAAATGGTGCAATTATATGCATTACTCAGAAGCAAGTCCTACTATATTCAGTAGGATTCACTCTCAAATGTGTCTAGGATTACAGTTTTCTTTGGGCATAGACGTTTGCATTGGTGTGTGGCATTAAAAGCTCAACAACTTTTGCGTCCAGATTTTCACTTTTTGAAATATGGCAACCCTACTGGTGGCAGGACTGGAGATCCAGCCTTCCCCCAGCCTTATTCTGTCCAACAACTGAATTGTCTTCCAGTGCCATCTGCACCCACTTCTTCTTCAGCTTCTAGTCAGAGCCAGTGGAAAATGCTCCACTCTGCTGAGATTTTATTGTGAAGCAGGAGCTTCTTTTCTGTTTTCCCTTCTTGCTAGAATGAAATGGCAGCTGCCGCCTCCTGATGCCTCGAATGAACAGGGCAGTTGGCCTTGTGCAGGAAAGGGGCATAAGGGCAGCTCTTGGCCGAGGAACTGGCATACTAGCGATGTGCATGGGTCTGGCTTAAGGCGGAGGGGCAGGAGAAGGGCTTCTGCTTGTGTTTCTGTAGGGAAGGTTTGCTTGCCTGTTATGCTGCTGGGTTTAAAGGCAAGGCAGACTGAGACTGACTGATGATAAAGGAGGCAGGCAGGATTTTGTACCAGACTTTGGAGCACCCTAAGTGTGGGAACCTGTGTGGTGGCTCAGTTTGCCCACCCCAAAAGCCACCCCTGCCTCTTGTGGAAGCAAATTCTATAGTTTAGCTATATGCACAGAGTCCCTCAAAATTTATTTTCTCCTATGTGTGTATAGGATTGCGGTCTATGTATAACGTTATAGCGCTGAAAATAATATTTAGCAAACTGGTGCCCTCCAGCTGTTTTGAAATAGAATTGTAGAGTTGGAAGGGAGCCAAGGGAATCTCAGCTGAAGCATCCATGACAGATGGCCATCCAACCTCTACTTTAAAAACTCCACTGTCGAACAGGCCCCATCAGTACAACCACCATCAGTTCCAGTCCACACAGCTATGCTGACTAGGGCAGAGGGAAGTTGTAGTGCAGAACATCTGGAGGCCACAGGTTGCTGTAGAGTTGGTAGCAGCATCAGACAGTATTCCCCGCCTTGCCTGCTTCCTCTGCAATTATTCCTTATGTTCTTCCACGGAAACGCTTTTTTGCTGCTGCTGCTGCTGCTGCTGCTGCTTTGCCTTGCTGAGCTAAGACCAGTTAATATATCAGTTGGAAATCCATCATGGCAATGCTAGCATTTATCTATCTCAGAAGCAAATGGAGGGGTGTGCCTTTGGGGGGTGAGGTCAAGCTGTTGGAAGGTTGCAGCGCCTGCTGTGGCTGTAAGTACATAAGAACATAAGAAGAGCCCTGCTGGATCAGGCCAGTGGCCCATCTAGTCCAACATCCTCCTCCTCTTCCTCCTTCTCCATGAATTTGTGTCATCCTCTCTTAAAGCCATCCAAGTTGGTAACCATCATTGCCACCTGCAGGAGGGAGTTCCACAGTTTAACTTTGTGCTGCATGCAGAAGTCTTTCTTTTATCTGCCCTGAATCTTCCAACATTCAGCTTCATGGGATGTCCACAAGTTCTAGTGTTAGGAGAGAGGGAGGGAAAACTTTTCCCTAGCAACTTTCTGCATGCCATGCACCATTTTATACACTAAAATGGGAGGTGTAGGTGACCTGATTGGAACCATCGCCTTTCTTGATGGAGAGAGGAAGAAGCCCTGTTGCAACACCGAGTTATGTTTTTGAATAATCATTATTGGGAGGAAACCAGCCCCTGCCGATCACTTTTCAATTAACAAAGGGTGCGCAACAGGACAGGAAAATCTAACACCAGAGGAGTGCTCTGCATGTGCTCATCCTTGCCCATGGGAACCGTCAGGCTCAGCAAGTGCAGTCCAGCAAATCAAAGCTCTGCAGAGAAGGATAAGACTGAGTTTATGGTATCCCGGAGATGCCGGCACCTGGGCCTTGCATCACTCGCGGCCTGGCTCAGGCAGCTGCTTTTGCTCGGCAGTCAATTAAGCAAAATTGTCAGGAGCAAACGAACGATCTGCATCCTGGCAGCAGTGGCGTCCAAGTGCTTGTGGTGAAGAGCTGGCAGAGCAGGGGTGCAGGATGCTGTGGAAGGTACAATTATCCTTTCAGCCGGTGTCAATTAAAACCTGCACCTTCTCCACACATCTGTTTATGTTTCTAAGCCCCTGTCATCACTCTCTCGGCGTAATAAGAATTTGGACACTGATCAAATCCCTCTTTCTCTGGAAGAATAAACACTGCTGCTCTTCTCGCTACCAACTCCCTAAGTAGAACGGTTTGCGATAAAGTGGAGCAGAGGGAGAGATTATTCCTTCAAAATCAAAATTGGATTTTTTTTTTTTAAAAAAAGCAGACAAAACCGCAGGGTTTATGTGTGTGTGTTTTATGTTTTGTGTGTTTTTAATTTTGATTTTGTGTATGATTTTTGGGTGGTTCTTATCTCTTTTACATAATGTTCATTGTTTAGATATACCGTATTTTTCCGTCTATAAGATGCCCCCATGTATAAGATGCTCTATATTTTGGGGGACTCAGATTTAAGAAAATGGGAGGAGATGACCCAGAGTATAAGATGCCCCCTAATTTTTGACATTATTTTTTAGGGGGGAAACCTAGTCTTATACATGGAAAAATATGGTAGTTATATTACTTTATATTGGTATTGTTATTGGCCTTTATGGGCATATGTTTAAACAATAAAATCATCCAAAATCATCCAAATGCATTGATAATCCAAACACATACAATATATAAAAGACTAGATAGCCACCATTTAATAAATCAGGCAACTTTAGCTTTAGCTTTAAAGATCTCGACTAAATACCCTGAAACAATCTTGGTAGTTTCAGGAGTATCATTCCTCAACAAATATTGGATTGATAGAATCATATTATGATTCTACATAATAGAATAATAGAATTGGAGAATTGGAGGGATTCCCAATGGTCATTTAGTCCACCCTCACCCCCAAATGATGAGGATTATTATGATTAGGAACATATTGGTGGTAGTAGTACTATTTGGTTTGAATGTAGAGTTGGTATTGTATTTTTTTATATGATTCCTTTTTGTTGGAAATTGTAAACTGCTTAGAGATTTTTGTTGAAATGTGAAGTGGTATGAAACAAATAAATTATAAATTTACTAACTAAATCTACTACATATTTTAGAAGTTACCTGCCTGTTTTCTATCCATTTGGACACCTCTTAAATTATCATAACTAACATGATGATTTCTGAGACCAAGGAGCAGATATTCATCTATGTTTGGCTACATGCAAACACCGTTTTAAATGAAGATGGAGGACTAGACATTTCAAAATGGCACTTAGTATGAAGCTGCTAATAAATTACATTTAACATCTGCTTTTTGTAATAACCTCATTTAAAATGAAATCAGAATCTAATAGAAACAAAGTCTAAACATAGCAATATCAAAACCGAGCCTCTATCAAAACACACTGAGTTCAAGACTAATTTTTTATATATAAAAAATAACCACAGATTATTTGAACCATTTCAAACATGTCACAAGAAGTCATGGTATGTTACAAATATATGCGACTGTCAAACTGATAGTTTAGTTTGCTTTCCCTTCAGCGCTGGCTCACGGCATTTTGCTTGCTGGGGCAAGATGGCATCCCTCCTCTTTCATGTTCAGGAGCTGACCAGACTAAAGCTAGTGTGGTTGGAGTGATACATTACGATGTGGGAGATCAGAAATCCCTACTCAGCCATGAAGCTCGCTGGGTGACCTTGGGCCAGTCACCATTATTTGCCTAACCTACCTCACAGGGTTATTATGAGAATAACATGGGGAAGGGGGGGCTGTTTATGCCATCCTGAACTCCTTGGAAAGGTGGGATATCATCATCATCATCATCATCATCATCATCATCATTAACAACAACAACATAATTTCAGCACTGGGGATGGGACGGCATTCTCCACAGCCACTGAGGATGGCCGGCTGGCTTACAAGATACAGTGCAGGCTGCGTGGCACACGCAGAGCTGTCCTCCATCACCTTTCTGCCACATCCTACCCTTCAGTATTAGTTGCCTGAGGAGGTGCCTGCACCCTGCCTAATGGTATGTCTTGGTCTGTTTCCATTGTAGAGAAATTCTGCTCCACTGAGGACTTAGGTTACATGAGTTCCTGCCCTCTCAGCCTAGTTGGGCCTCCTGGATGCAGAAATTAACGCCCGGTGGCTCAGGGTTGAGCCTGATGAATGGAGTGGAGCAGAACAAATAGCAAATGCTCTCAAGCCAAAGAACAAATAGCCCACCCCTTTGATTCTGCCATCTCCCATAACTGGAGCTGGCAGACAGTCCTGAACTCTGTAGCCATTTCAGAGCCTCAGTACATGTCAGTTAAAGAGCATCAGACCACCTTCTCTCCTAAACTGGGCATATGTCTGTGTCACCTTTCAGCCAGAAGAAGTCTATAGCATCCAAGCTCTGCTGCTGTTGACACTTCGATGATTGTTATTTTGGCAACTAGCACCATGACTTTGCTTTGCTAAAACTTGTTGCTGATACTGATGTAAAATTCATTGGACTGGTGCTATTCAATGGTCTTTGTTGCAGGATTCTAATCAGCCATCTCTGTTTTCGTTGGAAGCTGCAGCAGTCAGTTCCCCCCCGGGGGGGGGGGGGGAGAACACACACACCCCGTATCCTAAGCCTGACATCTAAATTCTATCAGGAGAGAACAGCCCCAACAATTGTAAAATTATCAGCACAAAGAATACATTCAACTTCCTTGGTGAAGTCTGGCAGTTCAGAGACACATAAATTGGTCCAAAAACAATTATAGATCGAGACACTCTGCCAATTGTTATAAAATCCCCCAGACCTTGGAAGACATATTTTGCCATTAGCAATATTTCTGTGGAACAATGAGGATCTGAAAATTACAGAACATATTCTTGGAAGAAGAATGAGAGCGAGAGTGAGAGCGAGCGAGAGAGAGAGAGTGTCCTTTATTTTCAAGGGAAAGTACTGGAGTTAGTTTAACTTCGTAAAAATTCTCACATAGACACCATTAAAAAAGAAAAAGAAAAATGGCTGTAGGGAGAAAGGCAGGACTTAACAGGAAGCCTAATTCAACTGTTCTACCTACTGTCTTCTCAAAATAAGGAAGCTTCATTTGTGGCTGGTTCAAAAGAAATAAATTCATGAGTTAATTAAAGAAATAAAGGCATATTATAAGCAGTCAGGAGTGCCAGCTTGGCCCTGTGACTGTGGGTGCTTGGGGCTGTGGGTGCCGTGCAGTGTGCATGGTCCTGGCACCAAAATTTGTGGGTGCCTGGCCCCTTCATGGGGAATTTTGTGGTGCTCGTGCACCCAGTGCCCCAGGGAGTTGGCACCTACGTAAGCAGTACAACTAAGCAGGTTCAAAATTGCTATCTATATATTAAATTAAAATATATTATATTGCCAGTGTTGAAAAGTCACTAAAAACTTGCCCCAGAATCACTGTGGACCACATGCAGCAAAGCTAATCCCGGCTTCAGATGTAACTCTTGTAGCAGAGTATTAACAGTATGCTAAGGATTGGCATCTAGCAGCAGACACCAGTTGAGGAGAGACTCCAGGTTCTTTCAAGGTTTGGCTCTCACTGTTTCCCATACAGTGAGCCTAGTGTTGCTTTGTTTGAGCAGCTTTTGCCAAATATTTTCAAACATGATGACAAGCTAAGACAGAGTCTGCTACCCAATGATGCACATTTCCCTGAATTTGAGAAATGGGATCTCTTGGCAGAACACATGGAATTCAGCTTCCCTCTTTGCAGAGATTAATGGGGTGTGAAACTCAATTAATGTTTTGTTTTGTTTCTCATTCAAATTCGTTTTTGAAACCTTCACTCATTAGAAGGGCATTCATTTTGGCATGAAATTTTGTGCTTCTTGGTCGTTCCAATTCATTTTCATCCCCATTGATTTTAATAGGAGAGCCAGGTCCATTTTTGCTGCCGATAACTTCAACGTTTTCAGTCCAATTGGCATGACATTTTGTCACAATCATCTCAGGGGCAGCACCTGCAAAATTTCAGGCAGGCAAGGAAAAGGGCAACTAAATTATAAGCAAGTGTCTTTTTGACACACAAGTCGCTTAATTTAAACTATTAGGCAAGGCAGAGAAGTATCGTGTGAGCAGATCTGGATAATGCTCCAAGGCAGCAGAGGTTTCTAGTGGCACAGGAGCTGGCAGGCAGACAGTTCTGGGTGAGTTTTAAGCAGAAGACTTTGGCAAAGTAGAAGAGCAACCAGATGGATAGAAGATAAGATAAGATGATAAAATAAGATAATAAGATAAACTTTAATAGCATTAGCCAATGGCCATAGCAACATAAAACAAGCAATATATACAAATAAAAAAGACAGCAATGGGCAAAAAGCGCAATCAAATGGCCAAGATTATCATTCAGATACTGGCCCTTAATCTCATTGCACCCTCGATGTACCTAGCAACCTTTGCTGTTGTCTGATCATTTTGATCTGATAAAAGAAAGAACAATGTGGCCTCAGATGGGCAACCTGGGATGGTAAGTAAGAGTGGGGTAATGATCTCATTCCTCAGATCTTTATAAAGGGGACAGGACAGGAGAACATGAGCCACTGTTTCCAGATTACCATCTCCACAGGGGCAGAGTTGTTTCTCAGTTGGAATCTTTTGGTATCTGCCCTCAAGTAGGGCAGAGGGCATCACATCCAATCTGGCCAGTGTGAAGGCGCGTCTGTATTTTGGGATAGTTAATTTATACAGATATGGTGCCAGGGAATCAAACTGAGAAGGGGGCGGGGGAGGCATACCAAAGACAGAATTTCTTTATAATGGAAGATGGACAGAAGTTGAACTGGAACAGAGGCTCACACATATGTATGTGTTTGGGAGGGGACAAAGAGGCAGAGAGCTGGCCTTCTTACTGCAAAAGGGCCTATAAGAAAGGACCCACAAATCACACTGAGAACTTGGATAAAGTGGATAGTTGAAAACTTCTCTCGTGACACTAGAGACATCTAGTGAAGCTGAATGTTGGAAGATGCAGACAAAAGACAGTGATGCTTCATGCAGCACATAGCTAAACTATGGAACTTGCTCCCTCAGGAGGCCACCAACTTGGATGGCTTCAAAGGTGGATTGGACAAATTCATGGAGGATATGGCTATCAATGGCTTCCAGCCACAGTGGCTTTGCTCTGCCTACACTGTCAAGTTCTCTTGTGCTCTGCTCAGGTTCTGCTTGCACAGGCAACTGGCTGGCCACTGTGAGAACAGGATGCCATTGGCCTAATCCAACAGGCTCTTCTTATGTTCTCATGGGTTTCAGCCCCAAAGGTTCAGTCCCGGCTGCACCCTATTTCCTTCACACCAAGCTTTGGACCCATCAATCCCAGAGCACCCTGGCATCTGGAAGAAGAGAGGAGGAAGTGGTTACTCGATTCCCTTGCAGAGCCAGGAGGCAGAGCAAACAGCTAAAATGCAAGCACCTCCTCTGGGGTTTCAGTAACCCCAGTTGTTTTAAATGTCTGTTGATTCTGTGCTCAAATAATGCAAACTATTCTGAATGGCATGTAAGCTATGAAAACAAGGGTTTAAATAACTTGGCAGGACGTTTGTGTGTGTGTGGCTTTCATGGGTTGGAGTAAAGTTTCACAACTGGTCAGGCCAGAATCATGTCCAATAGATACAGGCTGCTGGGCTGTTTGTTTATTTATTTTGGTAAAATAAAACAGGGCAGGAGGTCGGTGAAAATTCCGTGGTTCAGCCATAAAGCCTAATCCACTCAAGTGAAGATGGAGTATTGCCAGCCACTAAGGCTCTCTTCCTCAGCCTGGTGCCCTTCAAATGTTTTGGACTACAACTCCCATCAGCCCCAGCTAGTGCATGCTGACTGGGGCTGATGGGACTTGTAGTCCAAAACATCTGGAGGGCAGCAGGTTAGGGAAGACTGATGTGAAGTCTGAACGAGGAAACTGTAGTACGGCCAGTTGGCATAAGTAGCTTTTTGTGGAATTCTACAGTGGAGAAGGAAAAGCCACCGCAGGATCAATTCCATCCTTTTTCTCTATGCTCAGTGGTTTCTGTGGGTGTAGCTTTCTCTGCTGGTGGCCGTGGCTGGATTTACACCCCTCTCCTTCCTAGGCAGCTACTCCTGCCCACTCCCTGAAATGTCTTACATTGTTTCCCAGTTTTCAAGTAACTCAGATTGTACAAATCAGGAGCAGAGATTCAGTCCTCCTTCTGATACCTGAAATTCAAACTTTCCAGGTGTTAGCTGGTGCTTGCAAGGAAGTCCATGGCAGTGACATTTCTGTAGTCATCTTGATCATACAAAGTTAATTATGTTTTATATCAGAGACCCAAAAGAAATAAAGAAGAATTTTCCCTACTGCAGTTTTGCAAACTGGGCTCCCTAAGATATGCATCTTTATACACATACTGATTCAGTTCTTTTGATTTGAGAACTGCTCCACAAAATCTGAAGACTTGTGAATTTTGAAGAATATCTGTGCATCATTTCATGCATCGTTTTGGTAAGCGCAAATTTGACTCTCATTTTAATGCAAACCAAACTGAAGCTATTAATTTCACATCTGCATGTGTTCATCCATATGTCTGTTGCATCCCATTTCTTCATGAATCTGTATCTTTAAAAAAAATGCCTGCGTGAACGTTTAGATTTAAGTACCTATTTAAATACATATTTAGGAACATAAGAAATTGCCTTATTCCAAGAACTGTGTGAAAGGAAGTGTGGAAGCTGGTGCATAATTAAGTCCTGATGTACACATTAATCTAGGAAGTGCAGATCAGGTCAAGTTTGTACTGAAACTGCCAAAGATCAAATTCCTCAAACATCTGTAATCTAACCAAGCTCTCAGAGCTTCTTAACCCAGCCTAAAATACAAATGCTTACAGATCTTGCCAGCTAAGTTCTCCTTTTTATTCTTGCTCCCTCAGGATTATAGTGAGATTTTTTTGGTCAGCACATCAACCCCCAGCCCCCAATGACTTGGGTATTCAATGCAGAAACTTGTAACTGAGTTATTTGCTTTGCTGTTTGTAAGTATCTGTTCGTTTCCAGGAGTTTAAACATCAGCTAAGATGTGCGTGTTTCTCTTTTCAAAAAATGCCCATAAAGAGTACTCCTTTCCCTGAAATTTGGCTAAGTTGTGATCCCCTTGTAGCATTGTTTGGATGAAATTGTTTGGATGGAAAACATCAAAGTTACAAGCAGAAGAAGGGTGTCAGGGATTCCAGTAAATTAATCAGAAATGAAAACAATTGGAAATGATGTCAACCTGTTAAATTTGCCAGAAATGTGATTCTAATGGGGAAAAAATGGCATTAGTCAATGTCAGGGATGCTGATGAGTGTGCACTGGGGAAGGGTAGCTGGGAGAGAGGGAGAGTGGTCTGTGGGAATCTGTATCAGCCAGGAGGCAAGAATCAGAGGCCAGGGAAGCTTCAGAGCTGGGGGAAGAGGAGGAAGCGGCAGGCCAGGGAAGTGAAGGGCGAGGTGTTTCCCCATGCTCTCCTGCATCACTGTCTCCCAGAACCAAGAGGGGATGGATACAGGAAGAGAATAAGCTTCTGTGCAGGCGTAGCCTCCAGTTACATGTGTGCTCCACGTTTCTAAGCTCAGGTCCATGATTTCCAGGTCCAGGTCTGACAGCAGGATACATGCCTAACCCTCTTTGCAAAGGTTTTGCTTTCTGCATTTGCCATTGAGCAGGGCAGGGAGAGAGTGGGAATTATGGAAGTGGAAGGAGAACATCAGAGAGAGGGAAATGCAATTAATGATGATGGTGATGATGATTAAAAACTCACAATCTCTATTCAAGTCACAGAGGAAAGAACTTAATTTCCTGACAAACCAATCACACCAGAGTTTCTCACTGAAATTCCTTTGTTTCAAAATGGCTACTTGAAGGACAGAGTGTCCTATGGGGTTGAAATATTCACTCCTAGTTTCTAAATACTGCCCTTTTTTGATGTCTGATTTGTGTCTGTTTATTCTTTTGTTTAGAGACTGGCTTTTTTGTTTTACCTGGAATGTGAAAAGGAGTATGCCCCCCCCCCAATAATTAACCATTGCTGCATATGGCCTATGGGCCCAAAACACTAGGCCACCCCTGCTGCAAAGTACTGTATGCATACTGATATCATGGTGCTGCTGCTGATTTGCTGTTTCTGTCCTGTGGGGTAACAAACTCACAGAAAAACCACTCTGAAGGAAAACACAACTTGGATTTCTAAACTGAGGGTGGGAGGGAACAGTCCAGACAAGGTCATGGTGGGGATGGTTCAGTCGGCAACTTGATCAGAAAGGGCAAGGAAGGTTTACCTGTTGCTGACTTGCCAGACCTGAAAGGCATTACCGAGGAACCCGAAAGAAGCCACAATCTTCTGAAAAGTCTGCCACCTGGTGTCAGTTTGAGAGATACTGGAATTCAACGATGCCAATATCAAGTGGGTTTTTGGTGCCATTGGCAGGGTCTGTGCAAGCAAAGAGGCAAACTTGGCAACTACCCAGGGTGCTACCATCCTCCAAAACATAACCGCAGAGCCACTGTGCAAAAAGCACCCCCACTTGCCAGGCAGTGACTCATGCTTCCTGCTCTTGGTAGTAATGCTACACTAAAGTGACACTGATGGCTCCTCTCTTTCTGCTCTGGCACACTCCCTTCAACTCCTGGCCTTGCCTGTGCTCAGACTCTGACATATATTCGCCATCCCTGCTCAGGGGACAAAATAAAGAGCTAGCCATTATACAAAGCACAGCAGAAGCTTAATGGCAGGTGGGTTTTCAAAACCCCCAACAAGTGTCAGAATGAGTGGCAAGCCCCAGGAAGAGTGCTATTTGTCTGAAGTGAAACTGCCCTCCCCTTTGCCTATGCTTTGAGGTGGATGAGTGGAAGATACCCTGTCCTGTTGGCAGTGAGAAGGGAGTGCAACTCTGTGTTACCTGGGCCACATTAGGATACTTGCATCTCCTCCCATGGAGTTCTGAATGCATTTTATAGCATAGTGTGGAACAAGGAAATCTAGGCCAGCCCTCACCAGTATGGTACCCTCACAGATCTATAGGAAGACAGAGATGTAGAAAACTGCATTATACCAAATCAGACCATTGGCCCATTGAGCTCACTATTGCTGACACTGACTGGCAGTATTTCACATAGGAACCTTCTATATGCAAAGCAAGGGCTATGCCACCAAACTACAAGGTCCCTTCCCTACCAGCTGTCTGGAACTGGTGAGAATTGAAGTCCAGAACATCTGGAGGGCACCAGGTTAGTGAAGGATGCCCGAGATAGCCCAATGACTTAGGGTGCATTCAGACATGGGAAATATTGTTTTAGTTTTCCTGATGATAATGTGAATGTCTTGTTTTCTAATGTTCCTTTCACACTGCTGCACCTGTTGCATTGTGGAGCTGTGGCTTTCTGATAAGCATACTGGCATGTTGCACTGAATTCTGTTCACACCAGTGGGGGGGGGTGAACGTCATTGGACAACATTGTGACTTCCTGACCTTTTCTGTACATGCCTGCCTCTGTTCCCCCATGATTCCCCCATGAAAATGGCAGAAAAGAACTGTATGCCATTCTACCACCCCAAATTTCATCACTTCACTCTCACAGTTTTCTGGGTTAAGGGGGCTGCCGATGGATTTTCTCCTGCAGTCAAATAACATGGAAATTGAGGCTAAACTTGCCCTATATTCCATTAATTTTCTACAAGGGGATTTTACAATACACAAAAGCTCAAATATAATGCAAACATTTGGAGTTAGGGAAATGTTGGGGAAATGGAACAAACTGCTATGTGAACACAGCCTTTACCTCTTCCAGTGTTGTGCTGCAACTTGGTACTTGTGCAGCTAGAAAAGTGATTTAAAGGGATTAACATTGTGTTGAGGGGAGGAGATTTCACACCTCTGCCCCAGCTTTGAGATGTTTCAGATCAACACTGAAGATATAATCCCCCCCTTTTTAACTTTGCACCTATGCAAACCATGTCAGGATTTGCTCCTTCCCTCTGCCCAAGTTCAAGTATACTGTTCATTTAATAGCTCTGTTACTCTGAATTACATATTTCTTCTTCTGCTCCCAGGATTGATAAAACAGGGCACCTGAAGGAAATCTGTTCCTCTTTGCTCAAAATGGGGAAGATCTTTATTAGGGATGCCAGTGGTTTTGTTTCTAAACACATCAAGGCTGCTGGATAACCTTAATTAAATACCACAGAAAATTGGGGGTGGCTTCTTGCATGTGGGGCTGACGGCATAATTACAAGGACAAAACTAAGCTCCTCTTAGGAGCAATTCCACTTTGTATGCAAATTCTCTGCTGCCGAACCTCATCAGAAATGTTCCCACCCAAAACAGTCTAAAGCACAGCAGTGGAAAGTCACTATGTCTCCAGTTGCACTAAGAAGGTGAAGACAGACGGGCTGGAGACTGACAACATAAACACAATTTTGATTTTAAGAGGAAGTCTGTTGCCTGCCTCACACCTAGATGACGGCTGCTTCAGACAGATCTATACCACTTAGCGAAACGAGCCATTCTCACAGTTATACTACACTCACTGGTGACAAAGTCATGGTACCATGAACCACGTCCATGTAGTCCCAGCTCCAACTTTCCCTTTGTCAGGAACTCTCAACGATCAGCCTTTGCCAGCTTTCTTTCTTTCTTTCTTTCTTTCTTTCTTTCTTTCTTTCTTTCTTTCTTTCTTTCTTTCTTGTTCTATGGTTCTCTCCAGGCATTTTGGACTATAAGTCCCATCAGTCTCAGCCAACATGACCTTGAGAAACTTGCAGCAGAATCACAGCTGCAGAAAGGCAGGCTCCATCTAGGCCTTTGAGTTCTTATGTGGAGGTTGCGGAGCATGGGCAGTGCTCCACATCACATAAGGCCCAAGGAAGCCCAAGCTGCAAGATATTATGGGGGCAGGAGCAGGATTTTCTCCCAACACAAATGGCAGCTTTGGGACAACAACTGGGGAGGAAAGGATTAACACACACCCGAGCTGCAGTCACAGAAAGTATCTAGCTCTCCCTCAGTGGCTTCTATTTGCAATTTTTTTTTTTTTTTTAAAAAAGCACATGTTAAATACAAAGATGTATGCAATGGCTTTTGGATAGTGGATGAGATTGTTTTAGGATGCAAAACTTGATCTGAATGCTTGAGATCCTCCTGCTCCTTTTGTTGAACTCCTGCAGCCGTTCAATGTGCTTCCCAAACTGAGGTTGCAAATCTTCTATGAAGAAAAGGTGTTGACCATGAAAACTCTGACATTGAGAGCCGCTGGATTACATGGGGAGAGGAGCTAGATAAACATGTATTGTTAAATTATGGCCAACTTGAATGGCCTTAAAAGGGGATTGGGCAAATTGCTGGAGGATAAAGCTACCCATGGTTACTAGCCACTGCCAGAGGCAGTAATGTTTCTGAACACCAGTTGCTGGAAACTACAGGAGGAAGAGTGCCCTTGTGCTTGGATCCACTTGTGGGCTTCCTAGAAGAGGCATCTGGTTGGCCACTGTGAGAACAGGAGGCTGGATTAGACGAGCCACTGGTCTGATCCAGCAGACTCTTCTTATGTTCTTATGCCCTTATGTTATGTGCTTATGTACATGCTCCCTTGTGATGGAGAGTTTTACTTAGTTCTATTAAGCTAAGAAGGAGAGGCAGAGTGCTGGAGTTAAGCCCCCTCTCCCTGCAGGCCAGCTAGCCCATTCTGACCAAACAGCAAGATTTTAGCTTTTAAAGACTGGGTTCTCCAAGAGCAGATCCCTTGGCTCTTAGCCCATGGCTTCCAGTGTGGCTGGCAGAAGAACCCTTTGGAGGAGAACACGGTGTCCTCCGGCACCAACACCTGGCACCTGTCTTGCAGAGAGTGTCCAAATCGGTCCTCGCAAGGGCTTTAAAGTCCAGCCAATTGCTTCATAAAAATTTAATTGATGGGGTTAACGTAACTTTTTTCTGACCCACTTCTGAAAAGTGCCAAGGCAGCGTGAGAAACCCAGGGGTTGGTTTGCGTTGCTCGTGCACCTGGGCTCAGCCCTGAAACGTGGCTGGAACCATGGCATCACTGTGTACACCAGCACCAAACTCGGTTGGTGAGTGCCAATGAGAAGGCAGCTGAGACAGGGCAGGGTGTGGCAAGGGAGATATTGCCATGTTTGAGGGAATGCCAAGGTTTGCAGCAAAGCAAACAAATCTTTATGATCCCCCTTACCCCTGAGAACCAGTCTGATGAGGTCCAAGGATTCTCAGAGCCCACCTGGGATGGCTATGAAAGTCAGTTCAGTATGCATTTCAAATGAATCTCTTCTGTTCAGACTTTCTGAGACAATATGAGAACCAAAACCCAGAATTTTTCAGAATTTGCACTTATCTGAAATTTGCAACGTGCTTCACCAACCAAGCGGTGTTTACAAAATGCATATATTAGGGAGACGTGCATATAAAGGAAGCTACTGATAAAAAAATTGAATACAAAAATGCATTATATTGCTTGCAAAAATATGTGTTTTAGTCAAAACTGAATATACAAATGTGTTAGGAGAAATTTGTGCTAAAATGCAGATTAATTTTGTGAGTATTTTTTTTTAAATTGCAAATTTCTGCAAAATGTGGGGAACTGAATTTAATATGGGGAAAATGAGAGACTGAAGGAGGAGTGAAACTGACAGATCCTTCCAGCCTCAGGGACCACAGAATGCTGAGTTTGGGTGGATGCGGAATGGGAGGGTGGGGAAAAAAATGTATCCTGAAAGAATGCTTCATTGATTGGCTGGCTGGCTAGCTGGCTGGAACATTGATCCTTTGTACTCTTTACTGCAATATTTTGTTGCAGACTAGTTGCTTTCTAGACTAATAGTGAACTCTGATCATGGTACCATCCATGCAGAAAGAGGAGGTATCACCAGGCTTGGGGAAGCCTTGTAGATCTTGCCTGTTTTCACACACTAACAACACATCCTGTTGAGTTTTATCCATTATATTTTATCTGCACAATCTGAATGAATTTCAGCAAGCAAAAAACTAAACAAAAAAGTTTTGAAAAACATGACTTTTGAGCCATCTGGCCCCCAAAAGGCAACTAAGCATTCCATTTTCAGGAGCCATTTGGCACCTAGTTTATGTAACTTGAGTTTCTAACACTGGCTGCACTGCTCTGGCTGGAGATCATGTGAACTGCTTGCTGGGCAAGCAGCAGGTTGGCAAAAGTAGTTCTGGTCTCTCTTGTTTTTAGAAATCAAGTAGAGAAATCTTTATATGGATTTGCAAACCCAAAGGGGTTCTTCCTCTTTCTCTACAACACAACCTAAAGGGATATTTTAGTTATTCCCATCTTCCGAGGGGATCATGGAATTTGTAACTTTGGGCACAACCAAAAGATCTTAGCAGCCTCACCAAACTGCAGTTCCCAGCAGCTGTGCCAGAGAAGCTGCAAGTATAGGTCTTTGCAGAGGAGCTGGTTTCCTCCTTGCCCTTTCCTCTAACCACCTCCTTAGCTGGGTTTCTTTTACAGGCGAAGAATGTTTTAGCTAATGTGATCAGTTTGTTTGCAAGGCAGGCCTTCCTCAGTGCCTGGTAATTAAGGGATTATCATCATAACAGCACTGGTGGAGATGTTGAGCCTTAGGATTTAAGCAGACCAAACCCACTGATTTCTTTTCAGCTGTGCTCTCAATTAGCGCAATTCCACTCATGCTCTCTCTGTCACAAAGGAGGCTTTTGTCTCCCTGAAGCTTCTCGATACCTTAATCCTACTGCTTCCAGTAATGCAGGTTGTACTCCCCAGGTAATGCTACCACTGAGTGGGGAAGAGTGCAAGCATAAATATTGGCTTTTTGAGAAACCCATGTGGGGCAGTCACTCGGCAAAGAACAAATCAAGCAGCAACCAGGTTAGAGTGCACTGCTGCTGCATATATGTTTCAATAATAAAAGAACAGCCCTGTTGGATTATAGAAAAGTCTCCCCTAGCCCAAGACCCTCTTCCCAGGGGCAGAGGAAGGGGGGTGCAGTGGGTGTGGTCCACCCCAGGTGTCACCATTGAGGGGAGGGTGGCAAAATGCCAGGTGGCACTCACTGCGGGGCCTGCAGCATGCCTGAGCCATGAGTCTCTCCTGGGAGAGACACGGTAGCTTGGGTGTGCGTGGGCTCCGCACTGTCCAGACGGTCAGCCCGCTGCCTCCCCCCCAGCTGTAGGGTGGCTGAGTGGGAGGAGACAGACAGACTCTGGAAGCCCCACGGTGTGCCCCACCCCTATGGGCAGCTCCCCCTGCCCTTGCCCCGCCCCTATGGGCGGCTTGCCCCGCCCCTGGGCACACCGTCCCAGACGCCCAAGTGGCTTCCTCCGCCGCTGCCTCTTCCCAGCCCTGGTGAGTCAAATGCAAGAAGGGAATTCTCTTCCCTGATTTTGATTCTCTAGCAACAGGCATTCAGTGGTAGACTGCCTGGAGTGCCTTGGAGAAAATGATGGGACATACGTAAATGCAAGAAATCAATAAATCCATCATACAACTAAAAGCACCTGTCAGGACAAACTACTAACATAGCAGTAAAAGTACAAGAATGAAATGAAGCAATTTGTAATATTCCAGAAGACAAGGGGGGTCCACCTTAGTGAGCAGGCGAAGCAAGGTGTGTGTGGAGGTGTGCCTTCAAAAGGTAATTGAAAATGCTTCCCATATGGCAGGGCAAGGGTGGAAGCCAGTTAATGGAAAGTGCAAGAGTAGAGAATGCTCTTGTGCTCAGGTCCTGCTTGTGGGCTTCCCATGAGGGCATCTGGTTGGCCACTGTGAGAACAGGAAGCTGGACTAGGTGGGCCATTTCTTATGTTCTTATGGCAGCAAAACCACCACAGGCCAGTTGAACAAGTCTGAATGTAAACAGAGTCACACCTCCGACTCAGGAACTTGCTGTGATGTTTTGCTGCTTCTTTGACAGGACCCTTCATGCATCATAAAAGATGTAACGTTCACTTATTCCCTCCAGCAACACAGGCAGATGTTTTGAGTCAATGTGGCTTGTTCATCCACTTTTTACACTCCACAGGGTGGCCATCTTCTCAGGCGGGGCTCTGCTACCACTGGCCATTCTGCAGGATAAAGATAAATGCCAAAGGTCCAGCACTTCACTCTAACTGCATCGCCTATGTTAGGGATCTTAGCATCCACTGAATTTCTGCCTGTTGTTTGCTCTTTTTAAAGGCACATGAGCCCTGCCAGGAAAACAGAGGCGGCAGCCCTCTGCCAGTATCTATTTTGTAAACCTCTTGTTTTAGGCTGTGGGACTATGGCTGGCTCATTCGCTTTGCACTCATTTCCTGTTTCAAAGCCATCTGTGACTTTGAGATAAGATCTCTCAAGCTGGTGGACTTCCTCTTTAGGGCTCCAACATCTGGTTTCAAAATGGCCACCCAAGATCATAGCAGGAGCTGGCTTTGGGCGTGACCATTGTAAGGACACAAGCCACAAAACACCCATTCAGAGATAGTAGCCACAATTTTCTTTTTTCTTTTAATGTCACAGTTGCAATGTGGCTGAAAAGCAAGGGGACGGGAATGTGGGGGCAAAGGTCCACAGCAAGGAGCAAAACATTTGGGTTCAGTTCTGGTTCAGGTTCATCAGCATTTCTGACTCTGGTTCAGATACTTGATTGGTTTAAATGGGGCCACTCTGAGCAAGTCTTGGTTTTATACAACTGACTAGTTTTGAAAAATGACTCAGTAACTGGTTCCGGCACCGACCTGTTTCATAGAATCATAGAACTGTAGAGCTGGAAGAAAACTCAAGAGTCACCTAGTTCAACACCCTGCTATGTGGGAATTGTGGCTAAAGAATCCCTGACAGGTGGTTTAAAAACCTCCAATGAAAGAAAATCCACCACCTTCTGAGAGAGACCATTCCACTGTCCAATAGCTCTAACTGTCAGAAACTTATTCCTAATGGTTCATTGGAATCTCCTTCCTTGTAATTTGAATCCATTGGTTCAGGTCCTACCCTTTGGATCAGAAAAAAAGCAAACTTGTTCCATTTGGCATGGACTGATGCACTCTGAACAACTTCCAAGTTTTGACCCACCAAAATTGAAGGCAGACCCTGCGCCCAGCAGTGTATTTTGTTTTGCCAATCCCAGGAAGGTAGCAAAAGTATAATGTTTCCTGCATGGCTGGTGGACTGCCTTTGCTGCCACTGTTTTGATTCAAACTGTCCCTCCATGGCTGCTATTACAGGCACATGGATGCTTCTCCCTTCCTGACCTGCATCTCTGATGTCACATCAAGTATGGCCCTTATAGATGTCAAGTTCAGTTCAAATTCATAGGGGTGGGGGGAACAATATAATCTCCAAACAGATTTTTTTTTAGTTTTGATTCAAGTTCTGTTACCCCTTTTCTTCACCTTTGCAGGGCAGGCATACCTGAATCTTCTGGGCCTTTTACTGGCACTGACATGGGGAAGGCTTCATCTGCTGAACAACCACCTGCCATGCAGGTGTTCGGGTCGTGAGGGCCTTGTCAGAAAAAAGGCCAACTGAGCCAGGTTCCTACTCTCCAGATTCTAATATGTTTTAGTGATTGGAAAGCATGGGATGAAGGGATTCAATTATCTGGAGTAAAATGTTATTTTGTGTGTGTGTGTGTATGTGTGTGTGTGTGTTATGCCTTAAAATACAATTCCATTGGGATGGCATTCTATAGGAAATGCCATTGGGATTCTTTCTATAGGAAAGAACTTGTAGGCTGTGAGAGATAACAGATGTTGAAATAGCACTGCTAACTTATGAAAAGAAAAGAACAGTTCTGCTGTTTATATTTGTTTGTTTTTGGCCTTGGGGGAAGTTGCTAGAAATGATCTACATGGGGTTTCCTGCTATGTCATGAGTCAATGGTGGTTGTTCTTTGCAGTCCTCCATGGGTTGCAAGGAAGTTCAGGCAGGGGAAAAGGAGGATTTCTGAGGCATAAATCCTTGCGATGCTCCTCAGTGGGATCTGGGGAATTCACTGCATCCTGCAGTGCCGTGCAATCCTGTGTCTGCCAACTTGAAAGGCGGAGCAGGAGCGACTTGGGAGTGTGTCCCTGCTATGGATGAGCCTCCATTACCGGCATGATTTGTGGATGGTTCCTCCTTAATTTGGACAATTGGCTTTAATCAAGAGGCTCTCCTGGACTGACATATGCTAATGGGCTGCAATAAATCAGCTGCTGAAAGGAGTGTGCTTGGCTCTCTGAAGGTATCTGAATGTTTTTCTGAAGCTTGAGAATCTTTACAACAGTCAAGAAAGGAAGGGGGAGGTAAAGGTGCGTTGTGCTTTTTTATGGTTTTCAAATGGTCTTTCCTTTTCTTGTCCTTCCCTGCACAATGAAAGAGACATATGTAGCTGTTGCATTGTTACTCTGCCTGACACTCTGAAAAAGAGGGGAGAGGCTTTTGATTTATGATCAAGAATGAATTTAATAAGGTTTTGCTATGCCCACCCCTTCGATTGAGGCTGAATGGATTTTATCAACAATCATTTCTGGATAGGCGTGTTGTCACAAGAATATGGGGGGGGGCAGTGGGAGAGAATGATCTACAGCCCAAGATATGTGGAAAAGAGGCTGAATTTGAGAAAAGATCTTGCTCTTAACTGTATGCTGAGAAAGAACTCCAGAGAGGAATTTAATAGCAGAAACCTGGAAGTGCACCCTGTGAGTTATTTATGGCTGCAGCTCTTTGCTAATCTGTAAACAGCGGAAGAAATGGAATGTGGCCTTGTACCATCCAGATAAACACCGCAAAGAACTGAACAATGGAAGATAGTAATGAACTCTCAGAACACCAGGTCTGGAACAAAATGTATGTGAAGGACTAAACACGTGAAATGGATTTTATATTTATAAGACATAACAGAGGTGCTGTTTGTAAGGAGGAAAAAGTGGTCAGTTGGAAGAATGGTTTAACGGCAAGTGATGGATGACAACTGGACACTAAATAAGAAATGATGCGGCTGTGGGGCGAAATGATGGACATATGTTTGCAACAGGAGCGGGAAAACTGATTCTAATAAATTGTATTAAATTAAAGTAATTCTGTATATATATTTTTAAAAGAAAGAAAGAAATTATCTACATGGAAAATGAAGAGCCCCCAAAATACAAAAGCATCTCAATCGTACTAATGAAGAAAAAACAAAAAACAACAACAACATGGAAATTTAATCAGCACATACAATATCACAAAATAAGAACAAAATGTTACGAGTTTGCAAAGTCACTCTGGATGATGTCTTCATTCTTGGGATCCTGTATCTGTGGGAATAGAATGTATGGTAGCAAGCTTGCCAGACCAGTCCCTTGTCTACGTAATGGCTTCAACTGACTAGCTAAGCACCACAATTAGCATAACCAAAGAAGTTGTTCTACACCCTAGAACAAATGGGTGGTCCTTCCTGCACCCTCCCGTTGCTGTTAGTTAAGAGAGCAAAAGCCAGAGAGTTGTGTGTAAGCAGGGCGAGAAATAGGCTGGAAGCTGGAGACACAGAGACATGCTTGCTCTGTGAAGGATCCAAATATCTTATTAATGGAGAATCAAGGTCTTTGGGGGTGTGGGTGCTGTCAGCCCCTCCCTCCTATTCTCAGGTTGTGTATATGTGTAAATAACATATACAGGTTGTGTATATGTGTAAATAAAATCATATATCCTCCACTAATCACAGACTCTTCATTCCGAGGAAACTGAGCCTGCAACTGAACCTGAGCCTGGAACCCCAGAGTCTCTCACCACTTGGAGATGTTGCTTGTGTATAACACAAATAAACCAGGAATATGTGAAATATTCAAATGAATCCTGGATCAAGAACCAAAAGTGTTTCTTGTCCAAGCCAAAGCAGAATCTCCCTAACGCACCCTCGTCCAAAACAGAAGTGCTTCAGAGCACTTAAGAAATAGAGACGTTGGGAAAATGCTACAGACAGGTTCCTGCAAAACCTGGAAACAAAAAAACCTCCCAAGCTTGGAAAATGTCAGAGTGGGGAGAGAGGCGGGGAGATTTTATGTGGTTGACAGGTCTAGCATCTGAGCAAAGGGATTGGCTTTAGCAGGATTCCCCAGCCACAGTGCCTTGGAAACGGGATGTTGAAGCAATGAAGTTGCCTTGTTCTTATCTGTCTTGTGCCCTTTGCTTGCTCATCTCATGGTGCTCTTGCTTGGGAAATGCTGGACATTCAAGGCCTTTTGCCTCTGGGCCACCTGCTCACGCATCCACTCCCATCAAATCAACTATGCACTTGGTTTCTCTGACATTTTGTGTCAACTGAGCAGAGCTCAAGCCTGAGGCAGCTTTTAAAAATCATAACTCCCTTATCTCTGCCCCCATCCTCTAAAATGTTGCTGGCTACTTTCCTAGGAGCACCTCTATGATATATGACTCTTCGTAAAAATTCTCACATAGACACCATTAAAAAAGAAAAAGAAAAATGGCTGTAGGGAGAAAGGCAGGA
This sequence comes from Podarcis cretensis, assembly GCF_951804945.1. Classification (NCBI taxonomy): domain Eukaryota; kingdom Metazoa; phylum Chordata; class Lepidosauria; order Squamata; family Lacertidae; genus Podarcis; species Podarcis cretensis. The sequence continues at coordinate 38,821,023 of NC_137177.1, forward strand.
CTTAACAGGAAGCCTAATTCCAACTGTTCTACCTACTGTCTTCTCAAAATAAGGAGAGAGTGTTTTGAGTATGGTGGTTCTGTGGAAGTACCAATAATGATTGTAGGTTTCAACCACACTGTATTGTTTACAGAGCATTTAAGTATTCCAAAAGGCAATGCTTAGAGCTTAATTTATGACCCAAGTTCTTGTTCTGCTTGCCAGATAATTTAAGGCTTAGGCAAAATTCCCCTCACTTTCCTGAAAATATCCCTCCCCTGATGTAATCTCAGAGCCTCTGTCTATAATCTTTGAGAACTCTCAGAGAACAGGTGAGGTCCCTGAAGACTGGAGGTGGGCACATGTTGTCCCCATCTTCAAAAGGGGGAGGGGGAGAAGACCCAGGTAACTACTGACTGGTGAGCTTGACGTCAGTAACAGAAAAGGTCCTAGTATGCAAAACTAAATAGTCATTCTGAGAGTACTTTGAAAAGGATGCTGTGATTACCAGCATGGGTTTCTCAAAAACAAGTCATGCCAGAAGAATCTCATTTTTTAAATATAGTTACAAGCTCGTGGATAAGGGGAATATTGTGGACATAGTGTATTTTGATTTCAGTATGGCTTTTGACAAAATTCCTCATGATAGTATTGCTGAGAAGCTGGTAAAATGTGGGCTGGACAAGGTAACTATTAGGTGGATTTGTAGCTGGTTGACTGACCAAACCCAAAGAGTGATAACTAATGGTTCCTCCTCATTCTGGAACAAAGTGGTAAGTGGGGTGCCTCAGGGCTTCCTCCTTGGCCAGTGATTGTTCAACATCTTTATAAATGTTTTAGATGAAGGAATTGAAGGGATGCTCATCCAATCTGCAGTTGACACCAAACTGGGAGGGGTAGCTAATGCTGCAGAAGACAGAATTGGAATTCAAGAAGACTTTAACAGATTGGAGAATGGGCCAAAATCAACAAAATGGATTTTTCTAGGGGCAAATGTAAGGTTCTACAGTTAGCCAGAAAGAGCCAGCTGTGCAAATATAAGATAAGGGACCTAATATTATTATTAAGTTTCCATTTTATAACAATTATGACACATTCTTATTATCCACTTTATACTTTTGCTCTTATGAGCTTGTCGACTTCCCTCCCTCCTGCCTCTTGGTTTTCAACATTAATATTATATATTATAGCATTTGTATATTTTCCAATTTATGTTTCACTAAATAAAAAATCCCAACTTATAAATAAATATAAAAAGGTAATAACAATTGTCATTACAAGTCTTCTTACAACCCTGCTAGAGTTGTTAGTTGTTTACAATGATCCTTCAAATATTGTATAAATTTACTCCAGTCTTTTTGGAACGCTTGATCATTTAAATTGAGAATGTGGAACATGTGCAGAGGAGGGTGACCAAGAGGCTCAAGGGTCTGGAAACCAAGCCTTATGAGGGACAGTTGAAGAAGTTGGGTATGCTTAGCCTGGAAAAGAAGAAACTGAGAGGAGATAGGATAAAGATCTTCAAATACCCAAAGGGCTGTTACACAGAAGATGGAGCAAGCTTGTTTTTTCCTGCTCTGGAGGGCAGGACTCGAACCACTGGATTCAAGTTACAAGAAAAAGGGTTCTGACTAAACATCAGGAAGAACTTTCTGACGGCAAGAGCTGTTCAACAGTGGAATGGACTCCCTCAGAAGGTGTTGGATTCTCCTTCATTTGAAGCTTTTAAGCAAAAGTTGGACGGCCATCTGTCATGGATGCTTTAGTTGAGATTACTGCATTACAGGAAGTTAGACTAGATGACCCTTGGGGGCCTTTCCAGCTCTGCAGTTTTATGATTCTATTATTGAATGTATGTGAATATCATGTGCTACTAATGGTACTGCATTTGAACTTCCATTTGGATTTTGTTTTTTCATTTTAAATTATTTTGTTTTTGTCACCACATGTTCATATGATTACTGTGGATCTGGCATTCAGAAATAATGACAACAGCTAAACACTGTTGCACAGGTCACATCTATGTGCCCAAAGGGTTTCTGATTGCAAACAGAGTATCCACTCAGACATTAACTGGGGCTGAAACTTTTAAGTGGCTAGTAGGCGAAAGGTGAAATTATTGGGTGTTTTCAGAAACGTTCCCCCAAAGGTTAAGGGAAAACAGAGTCGGCTTGACATGGTAGGTCAGAATGTTGGCGTCTGGGCTAGGACATTCTTCCATTGTTTGGAGACACTGGTTTTGTGCAGCTGGAACATATCCCCAGAGGCTGTGGTCCAGTGTCGTGGCTCGTGGTGAAGGCTGAGCTGTAGGAACAATAGGACTTCTATGAGAAAGTTTGAGCACACTCAGCTAATGTGGGTCTCAAGGGATTATGGGAAGCGTAGTTCCTGAGTTCAAGAAGTCCGGGACATTTTGCACACTCCTCCCTCTCAGGATTTGGGGGTATTCTAGAGTATGCTTGGTATGCGAGTTGCTCAACATGTTTGAAGCGGGGCTTTGTAATTGAGTCTCTGCTGGGTGAACATTTGTTTGCCAAGGTAGCTGATAGTATGTGGGGGGCAGAAGGGGAATGGGTCACGGTCACAGGAATGATAAAGGGAAAACTTTGCAAGAAGAGTTTAAAAACAACAATAACAACATTTTATTAGTTTTATAATGACAGTAACATTAACAAAAATAAATAGGGCAGTTATGTTACAATGCAGTTTAGACATCCCAGTAGGTTTCACTGTGATATATGTAACTTATGTCAGTTGTGGGTGTCCAGTCTAATCCAGTGTATCCTACCACAGCTAACTGAGCAATGGTGGGGGTGCCCAGCCTTGTTCCTTTTGTGAAATAGAGGCAAGTAAAGAAGCCTTCTCTTTCTGAAAAGTGTCTTTTGTGCTTTAATTTGGTTTGTTAGTTTCTCCATCAAGAACACCATCCATATTTGTCTGGATGATTATTCTAGCCACCACAAAGAAGATCTTTGTGTAAGATGAGATTTAAGGAGGAACATGATGGTGGTGTTTTGAGAGCTCATGTGCATTCAAATCCCAAATCCCAAATAATGACATATATTTGAGCTGTTTCTGTTTACCAGGACAGTCACACTTTACGTAACATAAGACGAGCCTGCTAGATCAGATCAACAACCCACTTAGTCCAGCATCCTCTTCTCACAGCGGCCAACCAAATGCAAGCAGGACACAGACACAAGAGCACGCTCTCCTGCTGTGGTTTCTAGAAAGTGGTATTCAGAAGCATTGCTGCCTCCAACTGTGGCAGCAGAGCACAGCTATCATGGCAACTAACCATGGATAGTTCTCAACTACATGCAACTTTTAAAGCCATCTGGGTGGGTGGCCACCTCTGCCTCATGTGGAAGTGAGTTCCATAGTTTAATTAAGTGCTGCATGAAGAAATCATTTCTTTTATGTGTTCTGAATCTTCCAGCCTTTAGCTTCTTTCAGATAGTGGTGATAGTGTGGGTGACTTCAGAAATGCTGTTCCTGAGAACCTTTTTATTTGCCATCCTGGGTTGCTTTCTGACAATCAGTTTATTCAACATGCATTCTGATTTGTTTGCACAAAGTCTGAGGGAGGTTTAGGCCCAGGGGTCCCTAACCCACTCCTCCACTGCCCCCGAAATGCCTCATTTTTGTGGTTTTTGCTGGCTTCTACAAGAGGAATAGACTAGCTCATCAGCAAGCCAACGGATTCAAACCCCAAAGTGACCCAATCATATATATTTTTTTTTAAAAAAGGTACCAAGGGTATTTTGTGTGGCATTCTGGCTTCCCTCTGTCTGAGGCCCCTCCCTTCATTTACTTTCCTTCATTGACTGAGCACTTGCACCAGGTTTGGGGAAATGAACAATGCCCCTTGAACACAAAGTTTCTCTTTGAGAAGCAGACATGACCCCTTAACAACAGCAATGTAAACAGAACCCAGTCCAAGGCAGAGATCTCTGATATACCTCGAGGCTGTTACCACAACAATTGTATTTACTCACTTTCCCAATAAATCCTTAACACAGGAGCAAGTACAAGCTTGACTAGCTAAACAAACCTTAAGTTTATTTGCAGACCTGCATGTGGAGAATACACATAAAGGGGCCAAACATCTTCCCAACTGTTGGGTACTGACCACAGCAGTCTTGACCTCCTGTGTTTCCTGAACTTGCTATGTCATTGTCATTGGTTGCAAAGCATGTGCCTGCTAAGTGAGTTGTCTGGCTGTTGGAGGAGATTAAGAGCAGGACAACTGTGGCTGGGCCAGGAAACATCAGTGACCACATTGGGTCAGCTAAAAATCCCAGTTGGTGACACATACTCACAAGACTGATGCCTTCAGATGACAGGGCCTATCATGTATCAAATGAAGTTAATCTGCTTTTAGTGTTGCATTTTAATGCTGTAATCCTCCCTGGGGTGAAGGTTGGTGTCAGGGAACTACCATCGGAGCCAGAGGGAGAGGGAGGGCTCCAGAGGGATTACGGAGAGCGTCCCAGGAGGGAGAGAAGCAGCCCATCTTTTGGGGAGGGAAATCAGCGTAGCACCAGTGGAGAAGGGGGGCAGATGGGGGAATCGGCGAGGTGGCTCCATGACTCCTCGCCGGAGACCAGCGGGGAGAGCATGGGTCCTCCGCTGCCCACACCCTCCCTGCGCAGAAGGCTTCCGCGCAGGGAGAGTAGGCGGAGACTAGGCGTCAAAGAGCTTCTTTGCTGGAAGAAGTTCAAGAAACGCCCACTGACGGATTCTGCCAGCGACTGAGACAGCCATGGGTGAGTGGCTGTCCAGACAGGATAGGGTTCACCCAGGTAACTCAGCCAGGTGTGGCGACGACTTAAGCACGAGCAACCCCTAGAACCATTACAGTTGGGTTATAGATAGATACAGGCAGTGACCGATTTATGCACATCTGACTGACATACAACTGCATATGTGCACATCGCAGCGACCTGGAAGTGGCTGGAAAGGGGAGCAGAAAGCAAGTACTCTGCATCTTCCTTTAAGATATGTGCTATGACCCTTATTTTTTAAAGGATGTAGCCTGGGGCCTTCAAATGAATTATATGGTCCTCTTGTTAACCAGCTGAATTATTATTTTTCTTTATTTTATGTTGGGTCAAGATGCAGATCAGTGACTAGTGAAATATTACTACTACTACTACTACTAGCCTTTTTTGGCATAAGTTAAAAGAGTCATAAAATCTGGCTGAGTCTGGAATAACCTTGTGAAGTGAAAGGATATGAAAGAAGGATTTATATCTAGATGTTAGGATAGAGATGATAAAGAAAACAGGAAGACAGGAAGACACAATGAGTGATAAAGGAGGTGCTGTGGGATTGGTGGAAGTCAATGTCTTGTTGTTTTAGTGTTTATAATATTAACTTGTAAGATATGGATTTGTTTTTTTGGTTTTGTTTAGTTTCCGAATGTTATTTTTGTGTGTTGTGTATTGTTTTTTTATATATCTTTCGTGTTGTTGTTGCTGTGTGGAAAGTACTAATAAAATTCATTAAAAAAATAAAAATAAAACAGTCATAAAATAATAAAATCATATGAAGTCATCCAAAAACACTGATACTCCAAACACATTAAATATATAAAAGACTAGATAGCCACCACTGAATAAATCAGGCAACTTTAGATCTAGCTTTTATTTTATTTTGACAAAGTAATAATCATAAATAAATAAGAATAAAAATGTGCACCCCACCATCGAGACTATTCCATTGTAACTATCCAACCTCCCAAAATTCCCACACCTCTGGCAATGGTTTGACCCCAGTCCATTTAAAATAGCTACATTATGGACAATACAAAATTCCATAAGTTTTAACCCCACTCTGTTAGTTAATCTATCCTTAGAAGAGTGGGGAACAGACAGCGGTGTAGGTATTATATCTATTCCTTCAAAGCCCAATTGGGATACAATATTTTGGTTGTTGGCTCTAATTCACACATTTAAATCACCTGTAATAATAAATTGGGCAGATGGAAGTGTTTTGGATAGAGAGAACATAATATCTGACAACTTGTCCCAATTAGCAGTTGGAATGAAATATTGTAAATGACCATCTATTATTGTTTCCATTGATGTTTTGTTGATTTTACTGCAATTTTGTACGAAAAGTAGGTTGTCAAATACCACCAGTTATTCCATATAGCCAAGACTGCACTTGTACAAGAGGCAGCCTTTGCAAATTGGATTATGGGGTCATGTGATAGCAAATGCAGAGGCAGAGCATAGCCATCGTGGCTAGTAGCCATTGATAGCCTTGTGCTCCATGAATCTGTCTAATCCTCTTTTAAAGCCATCCAAGTTGGCGGCCATCACTGCCTCCTGTGGGAGTGAGTTCCACAGCTTAACTATGTGCTTTCTAACAAATGCAGGGCATATTTTACTCCCCTGGCCAGCAAGTACTTTAACTGGAAGGGCACTCTGCGAAGCTGGGTAACTGAAGCTAACTGAGGCTTTCCGTGTGGCTCCAGTGGAATGTGAAGGCCTGTCCAACTTCCAGCCTGCTTTGTAATTCCACCAGCCACACAGGTAAAGTAGATTTGGATTGGGTTGCAGCAGTCAGAAGAGACATTCCACATTCCTTATCCTTTATGAGCCCAACATTTTCCTTCAGTAAAGTTTTGCCAAGTTAGGCCTTTATTTTTTAAAACAACCTGGAGGGGGGCAGGAATCCTGTTTTGTAGGTGCTCCAATTAACTCTCCCAGAAATTGCATGGTTTATCAAAACTGGATATCTTAAAGAGCCACTTTCAGCAATATAACAAGGAGTGCCATATGAAGGGAGAGAGGACTGTGAAAAACCCCCACAAAGCTTTCCTTCTCCACAAAGACTGACTCTTTGTTTATTTCTTTAGTGTGGGTGGCAGCTTGCCCAAGTAAACACAACACTACATAAACACAAGAGATTGGTATTTATGATATTACATCAACATCCTCCAAATGGGGATTAATTGTTGTGGCTAATAATACCCAGCAGCAGGAGAGAGGGAGCCATGTTGTGTTACCCCGAGTGAAAAATAAAAATGGCATTTCAATAAAGTTATAAAAATAAAGTTCAGAGCTAAGGTGTGGCCTAAAACAGTGAGACCACCATTTCTCACTACAAATGCCACAGAAGTGCCTTGGAGATGACATGAGCTCCCAAGTCATCTGGCCCAAATCGCTAGGGAGACCTCTTTGGAGGAAAGGGCTTTGGTCCCTGCAGAGAAGTCCAGTCCAGGGCCAAAGGCAGCTGGAACAAAAGCCCACTTGGGGGGTTCTTTGCCTGGTCCCCACAATAACCTCTTTGACTCCATCTTGATCCCTGCCTTGATCCCTTAGTCTTCTCCATTGTCCATGTAAGTCTCAAGAGTGGCAGCAGCAATGAACCTGGCAGGAAACCTGGAGCACCCATGTGGCTGCCAAGTAACTCTCTCCAGGATGGAGAAGACCAAGCTGCACATAGTTATATAGAAGAGAGAAGGCAGGGCAAGAACTGGCTGTTGTTGCCTAAGTCTCCCAGTCACCCCTGGACCTTTCCTGAGTTAAGAGTTCCCTCTGGAGCTCAGTAACCAGCAGTTCTTTTGCTCCATTTCTTCTTGGCTGAGCTCCTACTCCATGTATAGCTCTGGCGTACCCACCAGGTCAAGGGCCACGAACACCAGATTTCTTCCTGCACAGCCTTCATTCATAAAACCCTAAATAAACAGCTCTGCCCCAAAATGGATTTAGGACCAGGTGTGAGGCGGGTGGCCCCAGTTCAGGAGGACTGCACACAGCCCTATTTTTAGTTCAGTCACTTAGCTATTTTACAGAGGAGAGTCCTGTGAAGGAGTTGGGTCCAAGTCCAGTTTAAAGATAAAAGCCCCAAAAAGAAGGGCAGGTGGGGTGCAGGGGCTTGAAGTTGCCCAAGAGCAGCACCTGAACAGAGGACCAAGCAGGCAGACAGGTCACAGTGAGATGGTATTGTGTTTTTATTCAAACTGTAGTACTTATTTCTAAATTTGCATCTCTATGTATGTCTGAGCATATGCTAATGTCATGCACATCTGCACCCTTATTCTGCCCTCTCTCTTGCTCCTATATTTGCTTCCTTTGGGGGGGGGCAAATGCAATGTGGGAGATACCAGGGGGCTTCTTCAACATGAGACTGCATGTCTATAGAGGGGGTGTTATTTTTTTTTTAAATGATATTTATTAAACTTTCCAATAAAAACATACAAATACAAAACAGCTACAATAAAAACAAACACAAACAAACAAAAAGAAAACAACAAGTATAATTTTAAAACTTATTTTCATAACCTAATTTCCCCGACTTCCTCATACCTCACCGTCTTGTATTCTAGTTTCATTATCCCATCAGCAACTCCATTCCCTTATTTCCCCAATTTTTTTTATAAATTCCATTCCTTTTCTTACTCTAATATTTCTGAAAACCACAATATTTTTAAATCCATGTCAATCTAACATTCTTTAATCTTATAATATTTGTTAAGATAGTCCTTGAATTTCTTCCAATCTTCTTCCACTGTCTCTTTCTCCTGGTCTCGGATTCTGCCCGTCATCTCTGCAAGTCCCATGTAGTCTGCCATCTTCATCTGCCATTCTTCCAGCGTGGGTAGATCTGATGTCTTCCAATACTTTGCAATAAGGATCCTTGCTGCTGTTGTTGCATATAAAAACAAAGTTCTATCCTTCTTTAACACCACATGGCTGACCATACCCAGGAGAAAGGCCTCTGGTTTCTTCAGGAAAGTGTATTTAAACATATTTTTCATTTCATTATATATCATTTCCCAGAAAGCCTTTATCCTTGGGCACGTCCACCAGAGGTGAAAGAATGAACCTTCATTTTCCTTACACTTTCAACATTTGTTATCTGCCAAGTGGTAAATTTTTGCAAGCTTGACTGGGGTCATGTACCACCTATAGATCATTTTCATAATATTTTCTCTCAGGGCATTACACGCCGTAAATTTCATTCCGGTGGTCCACAACCTTTCCCAGTCAGCAAACAAAATGTTGTGACCAATATCTTGCGCCCACTTGATCATAGCTGATTTAACTGTTTCATCCTGCGTATACCATTTCAGCAGCAAGTTATACATTTTTGATAAATTCTTAGTATTGGGTTCTAACAATTCTGTTTCCAATTTAGATTTCTCCACATGGAAGCCAATTTTCTTATCCATCTTATAGACCTCCATTATTTGGTAATAGTGAAGCCAATCTCTCACTTTATCCTTTAATTTCTCAAAGCTCTGCAGTTTAAAATTACTACCCTCCTGTTCTAAAAGTTCCCAATATTTCGGCCATATACGTTCCATATTAAGTTTTTTCACAGCTTTTGCCTCCATTGGTGAAAGCCACCTTGGAGTTTTATTCTCCAGTAGGTCTTTATATCTAATCCAAACGTTGTACAATGCTTTCCTGACAATATGATTTTTAAAGCTTTTATGAACCTTAACTTTGTCATACCACAGATATGCATGCCACCCAAAAAAGTTATTAAAACCTTCTAAATCTAGAATGTCTGTGTTCTTAAGGAGCAGCCAATCCTTCAACCAGCAAAAACCTGCTGATTCAGTTTCAGGTCTGGCAGGGCAAATCCCCCCCTTTCCTTTGCATCAGTTAAAATCTTATATTTTATTCTGGGTTTTTTGCCCTGCCAGATAAATTTAGAAATATCTCGCTGCCATCCCTTAAAACACTCCCTTAAAACCGCGTAAGCTGCAAGGAAGAAAAGGGGCGAGCCAAGGGCTGCCCCGACCTTAAGTGGCCTCTGGAAGGCCCGCCCCTGCCGCCAGCCGATTGGCTGGTGCGCGGGGATGTACGAGGGAATCCCAGCTTCCCGCGAGGCTGATGCCAGCCCCGCGGGAGTGTGGGCGGGGTCGAGAGCCCGCAACCCCACCTCCTCCTGAAGCTCGGTAGTGGCATTCTGGGCAATACATTCATCTTAATAGCTGCTATTCGACCAGACAAAGAAAGCTTCAAGTTTGACCAAATTTCTAAGTCTTTTTTCACTTGGTTCCAACATTGTATTGTAGAGCAAGGAGGTTCTGGACCATACCTAAGTGATTTTTCACTTAGAGGTTCTTTTTTGTTTGTGTTTTGTTTTTGCACTAAAATGTAAGGTTCCTATCAACTGCAGTCTGAAGCTGCACGTTCTACCACAAAGGACTCTTCCACTTTGTTCTACTGCATTAGGAGGCTAGGACTCAGTTTTAGCTCCAGTGCAGTGCTCAGGAACTCAGGGGAAAAGTTACAAGTTATGCCAGAGTTTGGAAAGCTATGTAAAATTTATTCAACTCATCCAGACTGTTGGTTATATATCATGCAGTAGGGAGGTGCAGGGGCTATTGGTGACGTCTGTGCTGGATGGATTACGTTTTTAATTTGTGGGAGGTGACTCTGGAACAGGCGTCACTGGAATCAGATTAAAAGTGCTAACAATCCATGCCGAGGAGTGATGTGTAGCCAAGGAAACTTGTCTTTCTTCTTACACACACAGACAATAATCTTGTAGTACCTTAAAGATGCCCACTTTGTCTCCATAGGTCAGAAAGCCACTTGAGATGTGACTCAGAACTGTAGTTGCAAAGGTGGCCTACGTAGTTCTCTTCCCCATTTTATCCTCACAACAGTCCTGCGACTGTTAAGCTGAGAGTGAGTGCCTGTCCTAGGGTCACCCAGGGACTTTCATGGCTGAGTGAAGATTTGGTCTCGCCCAGGTCCTAATCCAGCACTCTGACCATTGCACCACACTGGCTCCCCACCCATAGTCCTTCATTACAAAACAGAGAGTTAATCCATTGGAATATTCCATAAAGTAGACAGAAAGGAGAGTCAACCTGATCTAGCTTTAATTCTTCAAAGCCATCCAATACTGATCTTTGTCAGATCAGAGTCTGATGAGGAACTCGTCATCATCCGATGACACGCAAAGGCAGATATATTTTTAATTAATGCTTACGTAAGAAAGCTAGCTTCAGATTATGACTAAACAAGGAGCCCTATCTAATCAACTGGATTTGACTCCAAACAGTCTCACTGAAGTATTCTTACAAAGTTCATATTAATAAAGCCCAACAGTTGGGAGGCCTAGATATTGCATTGAAACATGCCTTGCCTCTTTCCTCCCTTGAAAAATAATGAGCACAGAGGTCAAGCTGGTGTTTGAATGTCAGATTATGAACTATATCACAAAACTGAGGCAAATTGAGGCAAATTGGCAAAAGCGCAATTCCCCCTGCAAACCTGCATGTTGTTATACTTTCACCTAATACCTTGTTTGTTTCTCTTTAACCAAATGCCCTAAAATATATTCCAAAGATACATACGTTGAATACAACAGATACTTCTTTTCCATTCTAATTACCCCCTGGATATTTGCATGGCAGCTGTGCTCTGCCTCCATGGCACTTCAAGCACCTCTCTCAGTTCAGATGGAACAGAGAGATAGAGTTGGGTGCCATCTGCGTATTGGTGACGCTTCACTCCATATCTCCCAATTGCAGTTCACAGTGGCTTCACATGGGGAGGCAAGATGGAACCCTGCAGAACACTACAGGACAATTTCCATGGCACTGGAGAATACCTCTGCCATAAATACCTTCTAGAAATGGCTCTGGAGCAGAACCACCAAAGGACACACAGTGCATAGTTAAACTATGGAACTCTCTTCCACAGGAGGCAACTTGGATGACTTTAAAAGAGGATTAGACCAATTTATGAAGGATAAGGCTATCAGCGGCTACTAGCCATGCTGGCTATCCTTTGGTCAGAGGCAGCAATGCTTCTGAAACCCAGTTTCAGGAAACTGCAGGTGGGCAGAGTGCTCTTTTGCTCAGGTCCCGATTGTAGGTTTTCCATAACCATCTGGTTGGCCACTGTGAGAACAGGATGCTGGACTAGATGGGCTACTGGCCTGAGCCCCACTCAGCCAACTAAACAGTCTGTGATGCCAACTCTGCATTGAGGCCAAATGTTGCCAGTCAGCAAAGTGTGACGAAGCTTTGGAGTGCATTAGCCATTCATCCACAACCACAGGCATCTAATGAGTATTGTTTATGTGCCATCAGCAGTGGGGCATGCTCAGGCTTGAAAGACAAGTACACTGACCTTCCCTTCATAATCGTTTACACTCCTTGTTTCAAGGACTCCACCTCAATTATTCTTATGAGTCACTTTATCTTGAAGGAGGGAGAGAATTTTTTTTTAAAAAAACTGAGGAACTTCTCAGGTTCCCAAACATAGGACAGAGTCCTTGAGATGAAAGGAGTCTGTGCCATGGTGAAAGGAATGATAAGCGTCACATCACAATGTGAAAGCATGGAAACCGTGAGAGTGACAAAAGTCGGATAATGGTCAGCATTTGTACTGTGCTTTTGCATGTCCAAAGCACTTCTGCGACATTTATCTTGATGACAACAAGGTGGGCTATCATTTTTATATGACATGTTGCAGATAAGGGTGGGGGTCTTGAGGCTGATAAATTGTAATCTTCCTACTGTATGTCACAAGTCTGATCTGAATCAGGGGCTTCGTGGTTCATAGCTAAGGTGCTTTTGGCTCTGAGGCAGTGGCTCCCAAACATTTTTGCCCATGGACCACTTGAAAATTGCTGAGGGTCTAAGACTCCAAGCGAACCACTTGACTTTTCTGCCTGTAATAGCATAGAATTCAATTTGTAATTCAATGAAATACAATGTAAGAAATAAAAGAAGCAATAAAAGTAAACTGAATAATCAATATCAGTTTTCAGTTTGATGGATGTACTGTCTTCCATTGTTAACCACAAATCCACGGACATGCAACAGACTATCTGAATGAAGTTCACAGACCACCATCTGGAAACCTCTGCTCTGAAATATTTCAATGAATTTCAGTCCAATTCTTCATGCCTCTTGTATTCAATGAGCTGAGCTCCAAGCTATGTATGATTCAGTGCTACAATTATTATTTGTGGGGAGTGGAGTAGAGGAGCCTAATTCTCTTATTTTTTAATTTTTTTTTTACATCCTTTTTCAGAAGGTTGTAGGTGGAGAGTCAGGGATAGGGCTAGTGGCTTTCATTAGGGCCCAACTACTCTTCACACCCACACACCAAACAACTAGTTTTGAACCCTTATGGTCCAACTAACACATCACATTACAACAAAATAAATGAGACAAAGATGAGGCAACTTCATTATAAATCGGAATGCTTTTATTGAAAACTGTGAAAAACAATTTTAAGCAGGTTTCCGGTTCCTGTACCATGCCACGGGGATGGCTCTCTCAACATTGGAGGCTGAAAAAGGGGGTGCAAGGGGTTAAACCATCCCTTATAATGGACACGGGAGGTACTGGTGGTCGCCAAAATGACTCGCCCCTCACGGATCAGCATGGGGACAGATGGAGGCACTGGGTGCTACACACTTTGCTTGATGCGAACCCCCCAAAAATTGCCATTGGATGCAGAGGTTCTCCTTATAGTTGGGTTTTAATTGGCATTAAGAATAGGCGCGCACCAGAGGAGATGGGCATTGTAACTGCAATCAATCAGCTGCATGGAACTGAGATTTGAAATTGGGAGAAAATTTTATCCTGTACTGGAGGTGGATGGAAGTGGGGGGGGGGCTCTCTGCTATATTTTATGGGAGTTTTTTACATTTATGATTCGGCAACCCTCTCCTAATATTGAATTTTAAGATATACAAGTGAGGATGTTTTGATGTACAATGTAACATTGAGAGTTAAAAGAAGATGTAAAGCTGTGTGCGGCTTGAAAGGAATAAAGGGGGGGAGAACCTGGTTGTTTTGTTTGGAAGGATGTTGCAGGGGGAAATTGAATGTAATAGAAATAAATAAGAATATGAAACACAGTATTATTAGATCATAAAGATCCATCAAGAATGGTACATGGGAAGTCTCTTAACAAAATTGTATTAATTTGGAACGAATCTGTGTAATTGGGTTTAAATTGGAAAATCAATAAAAATAATTGGCACTGAAGCAGAAGTCTGGTGTGCCTACTGAGAAGTAGGTTCCACTGAGTTCAATGGGGTTTACTCCCGAGTAAATGTGTACAGTACTGCAGCTTTAGATGATGCTGATGATGCTGAGGCTGATATTTGTTAGCCACTTTACTCACAGAGGGACCCAAAGCAACATACATTATAACCAATTAAGAACACCCAATAAAAATCTAAAAACACAGCTATACAGATACTCTACTAAAGGAGACCACAATGCTGCCCTTCAAATTAAGGGCCAAAAGCCTGAGTAAAGAGAAAAGTATTTACCTGGCATTTTAAAACAGAAACAGACGGCGCTAGGCATACCTCCCTGGAGAGAGAGCATTCTATGAACTTTCCTTATAATTTTGATGAAATGTTGAAAATGCATATTTGTTAGTGTGAATGCACACCCACTCAGACCCACCCACCCACCTACTTTGCTGCAAATTTAACTTCTACCATTTCTACTTCTGGTTAATATTTACTTATCGTATTTATTGCATGTATAGCCCACCTTTTGTCCAGGGAGCTCAAGGTGGTATACACAATACTTCCCCTCCTCATTTAATCCCCACAGCAACCCTGTGAGGTAGGTTAGGCTGCGAGATGGTAACTGGCCCAGTGAGCTTCATAGCTGAGTGGGGACTTCAACTCCGGTCTCCCTGGTCCTGGTCCAACACTCTAACCACTACATGAGCCTGACAGATAGGTGATTTGAGACCAGAAAAAAAATGCCAGAAACAAGCCAAACAGGAATGAGCATGCTCAGTAGTTACAGAATGCTGTTTGGCTATTGAGAGAAAACATGGAAAACAGGGAGGAGCAACTGAATGGAATGCAGAATGCCACATTGCAGAAAAAGTATTTCCAAAGGACTATAGCTAGAACATTGTTGGCAAGAGTTTTCTATTCTGTAGGTGGATATGCATTCACCCCTTTCTCTTTTTTCAAGTATATAGACTCATTAAGAGATTCCCTGTTCTACTCAAATATCGGTCTATATCAGTGGTTTTCAACCTTTTTGAATCCATGGCTCCTTGACCAACTACATTCTTTCTGCAGCACCCCTGTGGGGCTCAGGAGCCCAGTTATGTCACCCCTTGCCTGGCAGCCTCTCGCCCTTTACCAAATATTCCCCCTTGTGGAGTGTTCCCTCAGCCTCCTCTCCTCTCCCCTCTCCTTGGGAGTCCTCTGGGCAGCCACTGCTGCCACCCCTGGTCTCTGAGCTGTCCCCCCCGCCAAGAGAGGTGCCTCTTCACACTGCCCCACAGGATACAGGGAAGAGGATGCCCCCAGCCTTAGCGGCCCAAAGGAGACTGGCCAAAGTTGAATGTGAGGCCAGCACCTTACCTTGGGAGGCAGCAATGGCAGCAGCAGGCGCTGCCAGGCTTGCATGGCAAAAGGCTCCCCTTCAGCACTGGGCACTCAGCTGCCAGGCAGGCATGGCACACAGCAAGCACAAGAAAGGCCAGGGCAGCACCCGCTTGTCAGTCCATTTCCAGCAGCAAGGGCTGGCAAACTGACTGGCTGGGCTCCCTCACCCACTTGCTTGCTTACTCCAAGGCTGCCTCAGCTCCTGGCAACCAGCACCCCCTGGCCAGCCACAAAGGTACCATTCGCCTGCAGAGCTTGTAGCCCGGCTTGCTGCAACAAACAGCTGTGTAAGCCTTTGGGAGGCAGAGAAATGAGAGGTCATCAGAGGAGAGAGGGAAGGAAAGAGGGACAGAGGCCATTATTGCCTGTGGCATCCCTGACCACCATTCAAGGCACCCCAGGGTGCTACGACACACTGGCTGAAAACCACTGGTCTATATATCTTCATTAATGGCATAAGCAAGTTTCATGAATGCACATACTTCAAATTCAGCAGATGGTATCAGGAGGGAGAGGAATGGCAGGTTGCAGGTGGCAGCTCACTGTTTCTTGATCTTGTCTGCATCAAGACTGTAAGGCCTATGTGAAACTATAGCAGGAGTAGTCAACATGTTGCCCTCCACATGTTGTGGCCTACAACTAGCGTCATACTTGACCAGGTTGCTTTTCTTTCTTTTTTTGCTTCCTGTTTGTTTGTTTTTTAAAAAAGAAGAGAGAATCTGCTGCCCTTTAAGCCATGCTAGTCTATTGCCCCCCCCCAAAAAAAAAGTCTGGTGGCACTATGAAGATGAACACAATTATTATGCCCTGATATCTGACCTTGATCTAGAATGGGACAAGCACAACTTTCCCCCTTCTTTCTGATCTTTCTGTGGCTTTCAATACAATTGACCATTGTATCCTTCTGTATTGGCTCCTTGGGGTGGGAATGCCCCCCCAATTTTACAGTGATTCTGATTCTACCTACGGAGCAGAGTTTAGAGCATGGTGCTTTTCAGACCTCTGGAAGTGGAGGAGGAGGAGGAGGAGGAGGAGGAGGAGGAGGAGGAGGAAGAAGAAGAAGAAGAAGAAGAAGAAGAAGAAGAAGAAGAGTAGTAGTAGTAGTTTGGATTTGATATCTCACTTTATCACTACCCTAAGGAGTCTCAAAGCGGCTAACAACCTCCTTTTCCCTTCCTCCCCCGCAACAAACACTCTGTGAGGTGAGTGAGGCTGAGAGACTTCAGAGAAGTGTGACTAGCCCAAGGTCACCCAAGGTCACCCAGCAGCTGCATGTGGAGAAGCAGGGAAGTGAATCTGGTTCACCAGATTACAAGTCCACCGCTCTTAACCACTACACCACACTGGCTCTCTAGAAGACATGCTATGGGGTGCCGCTGGGCACCATTTCCCCCCAGTGTTATTTAACACCTACATGAAACAGTTGGAAGCAGTCACTAAGGGATCGGGGGCAAGTAGCCATCATTATGCCCAATGGGCATCAGTGATGGATGCAGTGTTGGGATTGTTGAGGGAAAATAAGCTGAGCCTGAATTCTGGCAAGACAGAGGCTCTTAGGATGAGTGGTCTTATGCTTGAGAAATTCATCCATCTCCTGTTCTGGACAGGGTTGCACTCTCACTGAAGGAGCAGGTCCATAGCTTTGAGGTGCTCCTGGATCCTGCTTTCACAGGCTATGACCAATTCTGGCACTGGAAACTTCAAGACTAGACTAGTGCAATGTACTCTACGGTGGACTTATTTTACACTTGGTCCAGAAACAGCAGTTAATACAGAATGCTGCTGCACACTTGCTTACAGGAGTGAGTATCTCTCAGCATATTAAACTTGTGCTCAAAAATCTGCTCCGGCTGCCAGTTTGCCACCAGGCTGAATTCAAGATGTTACTACTGATAAAGCCTTTAATGGCTTGTGGCTAGTTTACTTAAGGGTTTGCCTTACCCCATATGTATGGATTCGATCTGCAGAACTTTCACGCCTACAAGTGTTATGTAATCTCCGTCACAAGTCATGCCTTTAGTGTGGCAGCACCTGTACTTTGGAACTCCCTGACTCTTGACATTAGGCAGGCATCATTATTGCACTCTTTCAGATACCTGCTGAAAGTGGTCCTGTTTTGGTGGACCTATTCAGGTATATAATTGGTTACATGTTTTGTTGTGTTTCGTTGTTTTAGATGTTTTTCACCAGTTTTTAAATGTGTTTTTATTTTATATTTAGTTGTGGATGTTGTCTTTTTATTACAAATGTGTTTGCCACTGAGAGTTCCTTTGGGAGGAGGAGCAGGATGGAAATTTGATAAGAAATGATACATAAAATAAATGCATTGGCCTTTAAGGTGCCACAAGGTTTGGTGCAAATGGTGCCTTGTGCTGCTGGTGGGCAGGAGTGTGCTGGAGGAACAAGTAGCCTGCCTTGTTGCAGTTTGGGAAAAGCATTAAACTGCAGGTATGAAATGTTGCATGTGTGAAAGAGAGTGGTATGTGAATTGCCTCTGTGGATACTTTGTGAGAGCAGCAGGAACAAGAGGATGTGTGGCAGAGCAGCCGAAGATTGACACAGAAATAAATCTCACTCCCATGAATTTATATGGGGGTCCTTTTTTGTCAGTTCCTCTGCAAAGTTCCTCCTCACTCTCTGGGCTGGAATTGGAACTGGATTGCTGCCTGACATGCCCTACTTTCAAACAGATTGTTCAAAATGTCACAACAACTGGGATTTTAAATGTTCTCTTGGAATGGGACAATGGTTTAGCCCCAGAAAGAGCCACAACAGTCACAGAGGTGGCTTTGGACCTCTGGCCCTCTGGGGTGGCTCCTCATTCTTACTGGATGGCCTCCAAACTATTTGTGCTCACTTTTTGAACTCAGCCCTGGCAAATGTCAGAGATGGAATGTGAGGACAAACCAACTAGGGCAGGGAGGCATCGACTTGGAATTCTATGTGGTCAAGTGAGTTTTGTATTCCCCCTGTCTCTTGACACTGACACAGCACTGGACAAATATTATTTTCACAGAAAAGATGCCCATTTTTTACACAGAGAGATGCATTGCACAGCTGAAGGCAGAGCCCAGCCCATGAAGGGGAGATCTAGGCAGGATGCCAGTGCTTTGCAAACAGACAAATTTACGAGCTTTCAGGTACAAACAAGAGTGAATTGTTTTGAAGGTCTGGACTTTTAATATAGCTCTGGAGACACCATCAACCCACACATGCCAAAAGAACACCCTTTCTACCTTGGAGCAAAATGCAAAGCAGTACAGGGAAAGCCCAACCTAATAGCCTCCAGTCTTCTGGTGCCCTCCAGATGTTTGGGGCAACAACGGTGCCCCACGCTGGCTAGGACTGCTCGGGGGGGGGGGGGGGAGTTGTACTGCACAGCTCCCATCAACCCCAGTCAGCACACCCATGCTCCCTTCTTCAGTCATAAGAACATAAGATAGCCTGCTGGATCAGGTCAATGGCTCACCTAGCCCAGCGCCCTGTTTCCACAGTGGACAGCCACATGCCTGTGGGAAACCAGAACCTGAGCATAAGATCACTTTCCCCTCCTGTGGCTTCCAGCTCACCACTGTCAACTTTTCCCTTTTCTTGAGAGGAATCCTATTCAGAATAAGGGAATTTCCCTTTTAAAAAGGGAACAGTTGACAGCCATGTTCCAGCTACTGATATTCAGGAGCATTACTGCCTCTGTCAGTGGAGGCAAAGCACAGCCATTGTGGATAGTGGCCAGTGATAGCCTTACCCTCCTCCATAAATTAGTCCAATCCTCTGTTAAATCCATCGAAGCTGGTGGCCATCATTGCCTTCTGTGGGAGTGAGTGCCATAACTCTGCACAGCCTAAATAAGTCATTTGTTTTATCAGCCCTGAATCTTCCAACTTTCCATTTCATTGAATGTCCATGAATTCTGGGGAATAAGAAAAAAATCCCAGTATCATGCAGCTGTTCTCTCAAGGACTGATGGAGGCTGTAATCCAAAACACATAGAGGGCACAGATTGGCACAGGCTGAGGGATCAGAATATGTGTTTACAGATATCTCGAAATGCTCCCCTCTTTTTTTAAAACTGCTCTGAGTTTGCTTCAATGGGGTCTTCTTGGAATCTAATAATATGTGAAGCATCCCCATTACTCTCCCCACCCCCAGTTATGTACCCTCTGATCCATCAGTTTCTTTTCCAAGTTGGCTAACCCTTGCTTTTTGATATGGTATTTAAAGGCTGCCAGAGTAGATTAAAATGTGTTTATAAAAACATCAGCATAGTAATAAAACAAAACAGCAGAACAGTTAAAAAGTGTCAGCATTAATAGGGTGAGATCTGACAGGCTCTATGCTTTTTTTTTATTCTGAAAATTTTAGGATGCCATCAAACAAGCATCAGTCTTGGCGCCACGTGGATCTGCTTAGGGCAAATATTCCCTATCAATATAGGGGAGGGGGTCACAGCTGAAAATACCCTATACCATGTCCCAATGTGCCTGACTTTTGGAGGCAGGGATTGCACAGAAGATCCTCTGGGGATGAGTTGGTCTGAATCAAGGGGTAGGAGGTATTTTGCTTGGTCTCTGGGATTTGCTAGGTTGACCACTTACGTATTGATACAACAGGAGGCAGATTTGCATAAGATTTGTCTGTGCTAAGAGCCAGGATGACCCAAGGAACATTTGGTTCAACTCAGAACCAGCCCCAAATCAATTTGTGTGGTGAGGCTAATGTTTAGAGGTGGTGTTTCTTTTAAAGGGTTCAGATGGTAAGCAGAGGAGTTCATCCTGCTCGGTTTGGCTGCACCTGTGTGTTCTCCTGCTGGGAGTAGGCAGGTACAATCAAAGCTCCTTCTTCTCATATGATACCAGGTCCTCTGACTGCCCCAGATCATTCCAGGAGGCCTGACCTGAGTAAGATCTGTCTAGAGGTGTCCTCATCTGACCTGTCATAGACCCACCTATTGGCGTACTCCAACCACTACACTGCATCCTGACTCTATTGATAAGAAAAAGACAAGCAGTTAGGCTCCAGCTACTTATAGCTTTCCCAGCCAATCCAGAGGCTTCATACAACTGCTGGCCCACTGCACTGGCTGCTGTGACACCTGTCTAGCGCCTCCTGTGCAGCTGCACCATTGCCAGGTTGCTCACCTGACCACTGACTGGAAAGGCCCCAGGATATAAACCCTGAAGTCCTGTTAATGTGCTGCTGTCAGCCCTGCAGGAAGCACAACTTAACCTTGCAGTTGAAATCTGAGCATCAAGCCAAGTCTCTAAAACTCAATTGTTTGTTTTGGGCTGCGGTTTACAATCCCCAACAAGCAATAACCTATGGCAAGCTCTGAATGGCATCCCTGTTGATGGATGCTGGAGGGTGAAAAACACACAGTAATTTCTTGCAATTATCTTCAATTTTAGGATTACAGACATTTGTGACTCATAGGAAGGGTAGACTATAGTATCTTTGTTTTACTATGTGGCTCATACCTGAAGATCCAGGAATGCAAGATAGTGCACAGGTTGGCTGTGAAGTTTGGCTGCAGAGAAGCGTCAGAATGTGAGATGACTGTGTTTATAGCAAATTCCTGTTGCACTTACTTATCTTCGTTTTTGTCCCAATCTCCTTCCAAAGACATCAGGCCAGTATACATGGATCCCCATCCCCATTATAGAGGCAAGTGAATGGGTCACCGAGTGAGTTTCAGGACTAAACATCCATTTGAACCCAAGTCTTCCCAGTCCTGTTTCAGCACTCTGCGCAAGCCTTCACCAGCTTGGCACTCTCCAGATGTTTTGAATTAAAACTCTCATCAGCCCCAGACAGCATGGCTGAGTTGTAGTCCAAAACATCTGGAGGGTGCAAGGTTGGCAAAGGCTGCTCAATGGACCAGACTTATTGTGCAGTGGTGAAAGAGTTACAGCCTCCACGCCAAACTCCACAGCAAGCTGATGGCAGCCTGCAGGCCAAGTATGGGGTCTACAAGGTACTTAAAAGGTGCCTTGCTAGATCAGGCCAATGGCCCACTAGTCCAGCATCCTGTCCTCACAGGGGCCAACCAAATGCCTGTGGTTTATAGGTACTTCACAGTCTTTACTAATTTTGCAGGTACAGAGAGCTAGCAGAAAACAAGAAGGGTTATTGAGCCCCTGCTGGGCCACCATGCACCTGCTGGTGGGCTGCCTTTGATTTATGGAGACCTGCTGTGCCATGATGGTCCCTGGGCAGTGCTGGAAGTCATCATGGGAAGCAAACCCTCTGCCATTGCTAGGCAAGGGCAAATGGGGCCTTCACTGAGAAGACTTTAAAGTTCCTTAACACCTTCTAACAGTATATAGAAGCAGCTTCTGGTTATGTGAGAGCACCGGGGGGAAAAAAGCAGGAGCAACTTGGGATCTTCTTTGGGGCATCTCTTACCCGGGTGGCCCCGTGCCCTGCTGGACAAAGTCCTAAGGGAAGTGCAGAAGCTCCTGAGATAGACAAGAAGGAGCTGGAGGAGAGCAAATCGCAGTAGGGACACAGAGAGGGATAACTGGAGTGAGTGGTGCAGGGGAAGCAGGACGAATTTGAATTCGAAGAAGTCTTTGCACAATATTGAATTGCGGGTTTCTCAGGTTTGTTTCACTTTGAGGGGCCAGGCACTGGTGACTTGTTGTTGTTTAGTCATTTAGTCGTGTCCGACTCTTTGTGACCCCATGGACCAGAGAATGCCAGGCACTTCTGTCTTCCACTGCCTCCCGTAGTTTGGTCAAACTCATATTAGTAGCTTCGAGAACACTGTCCAACCATCTCGTCCTCTGTCGTCCCCTTCTCCTTGTGCCCTCCATCTTTCCCAACATCAGGGTCTTTTCCAGGGAGTCTTCTCTTCTCATGGGGTGGCCAAAGTATTGGAGCCTCAGCTTCACGATCTGTCCTTCCAGTGAGCACTCAGGGCTGATTTCCTTAAGCATGGAGAGGTTTGATCTTCTTGCAGTCCATGGGACTCTCAAGAGTCTCCTCCAGCACCATAATTCAAAAGCATCAATTCTTTGGCGATCAGCCTTCTTTATGGTCCAGCTCTCACTTCCATACATCACTACTGGGAAAACCATAGCTTTAACTATACGGACCTTTGTTGGCAAGGTGATGTCTCTGCTTTTTAAGATGCTGTCTAGGTTTGCCATCGCCTTTCTCCCAAGGAGCAGGCGTCTTTTAATTTTGTGGCTGCTGTCAACATCTGCAGTGATCATGGAGCCCAAGAAAGTAAAATCTCTCACTGCCTCCATTTCTTCCCCTTCTATTTGCCAGGAGGTGATGGGCCCAGTGGCACAATATTGCACAATATTGAATTGCGGGTTTCTCAGGTTTGCTTTGAGGGGCCAGGCACTGGTGACTAGGGTTGGTTTATTTCAGGAGTGGGGAACCTTTTCTGGCCAAAGCGCCAAAATGCCCTCTCTCCCCACCCTGATGCTCCAAAGGTGACTGTTGTCAGTCAGGTGGTATCACGATATACTTTATTTCAAAGCCCTAATTCTCAAGAGAAAGCCAACCATCTTGCTTACTGGGCTTTTGGAAGGAGGTGTGAGGTATCCTGTGACCTTCCCAGAGCCCAGTAAGTAGCCCTCCACCACACAGGAGTTCTGGGGTTTCTTGACTTTTAGTGATTTTGCATGTAGATCCCTGGAACAGAACCCTCACATAAGCAGCAGGCCCATTGTACAGAATGTTGCCTCCATGCTTAATAGTAAGCAAAATAGTAAGCAAAATGGGGCAAAGGGGGCCTGTGGCCACCAATATCCCAGCTCAGACCCAGGAGTTTTTATTGTGGGTCAGGAGCATCACCTGGCCTATTGCTGGAAGGAAGGCCCCACAGCTGGTGAGGCGGCTCTCTCCTTTAGCCATTGTAGGGCTGTGGTAGGTCATTGTCTAGCAAGGTTCAGATCCCCAGTTTTTGACACCCACACCATGCTTGAGCGTGATAGCAGGAGAGGCCACTGATCCCCTGATATGTGTCTCCTTGAAGTTTCCTTCTTCTTCGTCCTCATTTTCTGCTCCTGTCCTTCCCAGGATCCTGCCTCCCTCCCTGGCTGGCTATGCTCTTAACACTGTTATGAACAGACTCCCATTCTTGGCAGCGAAGTTGTTCTCTTTGCTTCCTGGCTGGCAAAGAGCAGCATCATTGCACTCAAGGAGTTTGAGCCATGAGTCAAACGTCATTGCTCCTCTCTAAAGGGTGCAAATCCATGTGTGCGTTTGTGTATCTGAGAGAGAAGGAGGGGGAGGGGAGAGAGCGTCAGAGAAGCAGCAGCGAGTTTCACTGAGCTACTACTGGTGGGAAATTGGAAGCCAAGTGAATTAGATTCAAAGTAGGTAATTATGTATGATTAATTTACTGAGTAATGATTGCACCTGGTACAGAGGCTTTATGAACTTTCATGCCACAGCATGTGATTAGCAACAAATCGGGTCAGTGTTTCTTCACAGGCTGTTGTTTACTTTGGAGTCCCAGTCACAAAGTGAGGCATGTGCTCCCCCTATAAGTTCATCACCATGACATTCTAGCTTTCTACCCACCATTTACTGAACTTCTAATGGTGGGGAATGCAGGGACAGAGTCAGGGTTGTGTACATGCAGCATTTCTGCAAGAATGAGTGACATACACAGGTGTTACAAAGTTCAGATGAATCCCAGTTTCTTTCTGGCCTCCACTCATCACAACAGTGAAGGTGCTTTTGAGAATTGGTGGGCAATGTCTGCCAACACCTTGCACATCAGAGAGTGGAGTAAATCAGTTTCCAGCAGTGCTCCAAAAAACTCCTTGCTACACACCACAAATAGCAAAAGCAGAATAAACTATGTAAAATCAAAGAAATTAAAGGAATTCACACCATATGTACAGGCTACAGAATTCACTCTTCTTGACATATAATTTGGATTTCCTGGGCATAGCATTTACATTTTTGAAATGCATGACTCCGCTATAGGGAAGCACATTTAACTTTCCTGTTGAAATAAAGTAATTATCTTTGGCTGGATTGTGTGTCCTTAATTTTTTTATATCCCTACGGGACTTCGGTTTTGTTTTTTGGTGACTGCTAGGAATGAGGTGGGAAAAATGCAGTGTTCTGCAAAAATCATGTCTGTCTGAATAGTGCGCTGCTGTCCATTGAATATCTCCAAAAAACTTAGTCACAATGCACACAATTCTCAACCCTTGGTTATTGATTAAAATAGTCTACTGCCTGCTTGCGAGAGTCCCTCTCCTTTTTATCCACACTAATTAGCCGTGCTATCAGTCCAGAGTGGCCACATGCCCTCCTTTACAGAGGACAGCCCTCGATTTAAAGAAATGTTTGGTCCAAGTCCAGTTTAAAGGTAAAAAGAACTCTAAGTAGGGAGAGCAGAAGAGGCCTTGAAGCTGCCCATCAACTGGGACTGCAGATGGAGCAGACAGGCAGGTCACTGGCTCACCATCTGCTCCACCATCTGCTCACTATGGTGAGAAGGAGGGATGGGGAAGAAATTTAATGAGAACCTACCTAATTCTCATTAGGTGGACATCATTGTCATATATAGGTAAAACTACAACCGACCTATGTACTCGTTTTTAGAAACCACAAATGGGTGATTTTCACAAAAGAAAGTGGAGCAAACTGTTAATAAACACTTCTGAGTACCACAACCTATTGGACCTACCAATAATTGTTGTTGAGATGCCAAATGATCCAACAATGCTACCAAAAAAGGGTGAACTTCTGGGTGTGCACACTGAGCACATTAGTGTCACATGGCCTCAACTGGAAGGATAGTCCCAACATCTCTCAGTTCCAGTGAATGAGGTTCTTCTTTGAGCTTCATCCTCTAAGTTCCATAACCACCACCTTGGAAACAGCATCACTTCTTTTTTTTTCAGAGCAACTGCTGAAGGCAGAAGCTGAAATGTTTTGCTTTAATTATCTAAAATTTCTGTTTTGTTAGTCATTTTCACTTTTGTGAAATTCATATTATAAGCATATTATGTGGTGCTAAATAATACTTAATAAATCTTGGTTGACTTGCATGTAAAAAATTGTGCCAGATGATGAATGTATCAAGCTGCCTTCCAGGCATGCCAATGTGGTTATGTGAATTGGTCATGAATGCTCACCAGGTTTCTTCTAATATGACATGGAATCTCTTTGAGTAAGTCATTTTTTGGCATAGATTTCTAATTGATGATAATCTTCTTAGTTCTGATAACATCCTAGTCCATTTGTGCCAAGGTACCTCTCTGTGCATCACCCAAAAAGAGGACAAATATGTTGCATGCAGATTTCCATAAACTAATTTATATGTATGCAAATTTATAAATAATTGCTATAATTTAAATAGAAATGCAATACTTCTCATGGGATTGAAGAACTTGCCAATTTTAGTTCTCTAAGTTTCTCATTTCTCCAATCTTAAGTTCAGTCCTTCACATTTCACAGCAAAAGAGAGCATGAAAGGATATTGTTAGGATAGTCTTCTTACTCAAACTGTATTAAGATTATGTCAATAATGTCTGTGTAGGAAAAAATTAGCCTTGAGCTAGCCTGATATTATTATTATTATTATTATTATTATTATTATTATTATTATTATTATTAAATTTGTACACTGCCCTTCTTCATCAGATCTCAGGGTGGTTCACAACATAAAAATACAAGATAACTAACACAAAATACATAATAAAAGCAAGAAATAGAGAGTAGGCATCACAGTCTTCTCACTAAACCAAGCATCCAGCTCTAATAATGCAGGCATACATTTCCCATGAAAATGTGACTTAATTTCTATGCATGCATAAAGCTAAGGTGATGGAATGATTCTGTATAAGCCAGTGTAATTTATAGACCTGTGGAGTCCTCTTCTGTGGGTTCCCCAGCAGCTGCTGCATTTGCCAAAATAAAGCTGACTCAAACATCACAATCATGTGGTTATTAAAGAAATCCAAAATAGTTAGCAGAGCATGGAGTACAATGGCCAAGTCATCTCTGTCCAAAAGGGGTCATAGCTGGTGAACTTCCCAGAGCTGGGAAAAGGCATTCCTAGCCACTCAGGCCACCTGAGTCTCCAGTGATAGTGCTAAACCCGGAAGCATCCCCAAACTGCAAACCTGCTCCTTCCAGGGGAGTGAAATCCTGTCCAGAGCAGGTCACCTCCCTACCTCCTGGATATGAGAACCTGGAACACATCACACCTTTTCTTTTCAGAATTCAAATTCAGTTTACTGAGCCACCAGGCACTAATCTAACACCTCAGCTACCTCTCCCCATAAAGATGACACTTCATCTATATGCAAGTAACAACACCCTCCGTGGGACATACCAGGAGAGGCGGTCCCGTAGGTACGAGGGTCCTAGGCCATATAGGGCTTTAAAGGTTAAAACCAGCACCTTAAACCTGATCCTGTACTCCACCAGGAGCCAGTGCAGCTGGTAAAACACTGGAAGAATATGGTCCCATGGCAAGGACCCCGTAAGGATTCTCACCGCGGGATTCTGCACCCACTGGAGTTTCTGGGTCAGTTTCAAGGGCAGCCCCACACAGAGTGAGTCACAATAATCAAGCCTGGAGGTGACCGTCGCATGGATCACAGTGGCGAGGTCAAGGTGAGAGAGGTAAGGAGCCAACTGCTTAGATTGGCAGAGTAGCCTTCCATGACTACATTCTGGAAATGGCCCTGGAGACATGAAGTACAGTACCTCCAACCCCCACCTCCCTGAGATGCCCTGGAAGGATACTGTGGTAAAAAGTATCAAAAGCCACCAAGAGATCAAGGAGCATGAGCGGGGTCACACTTCATCTCTCCTGAGAAATGTCATAAACAAGGGGGACCAAGGCACTTTCAGTGCCATGACCAGGCCTGGAGCCAGACTGAATGGATCCAAGTAATCAGCCAAAAATTGTTTCACTTTTTATTTATTTGTTTCATTTATTAAATTTATTTATTATTTTTTTAAAGATATTTATTGAAATTTTCAACATCAACACAGCAAAAATCAAAAAAGAAAAAAAGAAAAGAAAAAAATACAGAAGTAAAAATAGGTAAAAGCACAAAAATAAAAATAATTAAAAACACCTTATATCCAAATCCTAAACTGTCATCACCTTCCTCCTTAGACCTCCTCCTCCTCCCCTTCTCTGTATTCTAGTTATTAATTATCCCAGCAAATCCTTCCCATATTTCATAATATTCTGTCTATACATTACCCTAAAATGTTTTAATCTTAACTTTCTATGATAAAATAAATCTTAAAACTTAAAACTTAAATCTTATCCTTACCACAAATCCTTATACCCTTCTTTCATGATTCTTTAAGCATTTTTACTAAAACCAAATAATTTCATTCCAGCATTTTCCTAAAATTCATTGATATTATAAAACAGTTCTAATAGTAAAAAAGAAAAAAAATGCAAACAAATCCAATCATCCAGCATCCCTTCCTCCTGGTTCTGGGTTTTGTCAGTCCTTATAGTCCATTTATTAAATTTATTAGCCACCTTCTTTTTTGCCATGGCAACTCAAAGCGATCCAAGTAATCCAAACATGTCTGAAGCTGCACTGCCACCACCTTCTAAAGCACCTAGTCCAGAAAGGGGATATTTGCCACTGGATAACAGGTGGCGCTGTGGGTAAAAGCCTCAGTGCCTAGGGCTTGCCGATCGAAAGGTCGGCGGTTCGAATCCCTGCGGCGGGGTGCGCTCCCGCTGCTCGGTCCCAGCGCCTGCCAACCTAGCAGTTCGAAAGCACCTCCGGGTGCAAGTAGATAAATAGGGACCGCTTACAAGCGGGAAGGTAAATGGCGTTTCCGTGTGCGGCTCTGGCTCTGGCTTTGGCTCTGGCCAGAGCAGCGATGTCACGCTGGCCACGTGACCCGGAAGTGTCTCCGGACAGCGCTGGCCCCCGGCCTCTTGAGTGGGATGGGCGCACAACTCCAGAGTCTGTCAAGACTGGCCCGTACGGGCAGGGGTACCTTTACCTTTACCTAACAGTTGTTTAACACTTCTGGGTGTCCAGGGAGGTATTTTTAAGGAGGGGGTGCACCACCACCTCCTTCAAAGCAGAAGGTACCTTCCCACCACCCAATGAAGCATTAATCACTCCTGGGAACTAACTAGTCAATGTACTTTGTAGTCAGAAGGTGCTACATTCAGGAAAGACTTTTCTCTGCCTGAAATCCTGCTCAGAGGTGGCATCAAGGCTTGGCATCTGCCCAGGGCCCACAGGGGGCTAACTGACAAGAGACCCTTGGATTGACTGCAGCAAGTAGGTAGACACACTGAGAGAAGGAGAGAGCGCCATGGTGGGTGTCTTGTCCAAGGGCTCTGCAGTGACCTTATTCAGCACCTCTGAATGGACGGACAAATAAGATAGGTGTTACGTAAGTTTCCATGTTGTCATTACGTAAAGGCATATACACAAGCACCCATGTAGAAGTCATATTGCTGCATGCTTTATCACTGATTTTCAGCAGAATCTCTTTCATCTTTATTACTCTATTGTGAAAGAAGGGTTGCCCTCATATCGCTTGGTGGTATTGCAACAGCAGGTGCTTTGCCTGAAGAATTCCTGCATAATAATTGCAAGCCTGGATGCATATACTCAACCTCTTTCACCTCATAGGTGCGTGTGTGTGTGTGTGTGTGTGACAGGTGGGCAGTGCAAAA
Source organism: Podarcis cretensis (assembly GCF_951804945.1). Classification (NCBI taxonomy): domain Eukaryota; kingdom Metazoa; phylum Chordata; class Lepidosauria; order Squamata; family Lacertidae; genus Podarcis; species Podarcis cretensis. The sequence goes on from NC_137177.1 coordinate 38,850,028, forward strand.
CAGCTGTATCCTTTCTTAGGAGCAGGAGAGACCCCAAAGACCATCTTACCAGAACTGTGATTTAAGATTTCTGGTACAGTGGTACCTCGGGTTAAGAACTTAATTCGTTCTGGAGGTCAGTTCTTAACCTGAAGCACCACTTTAGCTAATGCGGCCTCCTGCTGCTGCCATGCCGCCACTGCACAATTTCTGTTCTCATCCTGAAGCAAAGTTCTTAACCCGAGGTAATATTTCTGGGTTAGTGGAGTCTGTAACCTGAAGCGTATGTAACCCGAGGTGCCACTCTACTGCTCCAACATCCTAATTCTAATGTAAAATCAATTTCAAGCTTGCAATCTGCAACACACCAAACCTGTGGCAGATGTTTGATTGAGAAATGGAGCATTTTCAGCACACTCAGCTGATCGTGTCTCTGGTCTCAGAAAACCCTGCAGGAATTAACAGCAGCCCACTTCTGTCGCTTGGCAAAGAGGCAATGAATGGAAAGGGCTCCCCTGTTCATATTGCCTTACTGTTGTTTCATGCACTTGTATGGACAGGGGAGAAAGGGGCTCAAATAAACAATGAGGCAATTGCTGCCATACCATGGACCATGTTTTCTAAAGATCTGGGGTGTAAAATTGGGCTCGGATTTCCCTGTTGGACCAGAGCACCCTCATCCTTTGCCATTCTAGGCGAATGGGTGATTTTTGAATTGTGCTCAGATCAACTGGGACTTGGGTTGGCAAATTTTGAGCGTAATTGAAGGATGTTAAAAAAAAACAAACCCAAAAGCTTAGCTTGTGGTTCCCCTACCCCCTGAAGTTCTAAAATGGCTCATAATACACAACATTGTGATTCATGGGCATTTTTGCAGTGAATATGGGCATTTAGGAAGCTGTCCTATTCCAAGCACACGACACAGCAGAGCACTGCTTACATATTCAAGTACCATCTTCTACAAAAACACCAGAGGACAAATGAGGGCTTTTGATCTGAATGCAGGGGGGAAACCACATAAACTATTCACAAGAAACAAGAGCAAACAAATCAAAAGTCTGCTTGGGTGTGTGGTCTTCTGGTCACATCTCTCAGCAGTCCAGGAACATTTCAGTGAAAGTAAGGCATGGAATGGCTTTTGGGCATGTGCTTACAAGACAGCTGGTTTGGGGTGCCTGATCTGCTGCACAATGGCAATGCATGTGCAGAATATTAATCTCTGTTTACATCCCAAACCACAGGGCAATGTCTCAAGGAACCCTAGAGTCCAGAAGTGACCAGGACACTGAGTCAGAAGCTGCAGTGTCACAAGTTAAAGGAGCCACTCTGAGCCTCATGAAGGCAGTCAGGGAACCACTGACCTGGGTACTGGCAGGCAGGAGCCCATTGAACCTGATGCCATAACACAAGGGCCTGTGAAACTGGAGCCAGGGCACCTTCCCCTGAGCTTGGGGAACCAAGTGCCTTCCAGGCAGGAGTGTCTGTCTTCAGGCCAGAGCATTGGCTCTTTAAGAGACTCTAATTCTCCAAGAGGGGCAGAGCCTAGGAGATGCGGACTGGAGGCAGAGACTCCAAAGGCCTCAGTTCCCCTCCAACCTTTGTTCAAGCAAGTTGCTCATCTGGAGCTCTCCATGGTGTTGCCTTATCCCATGGACATCTCCATGAGTCCAGAACAGAACAATAATACAGCAGAGCATAACAAGCTGTATACATGCATAATGTGAGCCAAGTAATTATGAACTTATGAACTTCAGCAACATTTTTGTTGAGCTGGGCTGGCCCTGCCTGGTGGGTCACGTGACTTGCAGCCCTGCCCTTAGCATTGCTGTGGCTCTAGCCCTGATCCAGCCTGATCCAGCCTGGGAGCTGCACACATGCAAGGGAGCATGGGCAGACACCCCTGTTGCCAGAGACACTTCTTTGGCTAGCATGTCCTTTCCTGCACTACAAATGAAGTTAAGAAAAAGCATCCTAGCCAAGACATGCCAGCAACACCTTGTAACAGTTCTGATTGTCCATTGTAACAGTTCTGATTGTCCTGCTAAGAACTAAGTTTGGCTTTTCACAGGTGCAGGTAAAAAGGGCTAAAGAAATTTGCAAAACCAGACTTCAAATGAACAAAAATAAAGCATGAATAAGCCCCACTGAAATTAATGTTTATCCATCATATTCCAAATGTGTGGATATATTCATTTAACACAAATGCTGAAAACTGAACAACCCTGATTTCTGGAATTTTGCAAGAATTAGACCTTGCACAAAATTTTGTTTATTTGTTCAGAATTATTAGTTATCTAGGGTTTTTTTTTGCTAAAGCAACTCACAACAACTTACAAAAACACACACATACCTACATTAAAACTGGTGTTTGTGTGTGTGTGTGTGTGTGTGTGTGTGTGTGTGTGTGTTACATGAAAGCATCCCACCCAGTCTGAAAGGACATAGATAGTTCAAAGCCAAAGGCCTGGTTAAAAAGGAAGATTTCGCCTGGCACCTGAAGATATGTAACAATGGTGCCAGTTGAACCTCCCCAGGGAGAGCATTCCACAAACAGGGAGCCACCACTGAAAAGGCCCGTTCTCATGATGCCACCATCCAGACCTCCCATGGAGAGGGCACACAAAGCAGGGCCTCAGATGATCATTGCAGGGTCCAGGCTGCGGGCCCCTGGTTCATATCCTGAGAAAGGACTGAGTGGACTTTCCAGGGAACAGCCCACCTCAATATCACCAGACACCCCAAGCACCATGTCACAACAGACTGGTATCACCCCAGCACTGCCTCCTGGCAGCAAAGTCTTCCCTCTCTGAGGTGGGACCTGGGACTAGATCAGACAGTGAGCTGGCCAGTTGGCTCTGCCTTCAACACCAAGGATGTGGAGATGACTACAGTGGTGTGAAGAGACCCAGCAAGCCCAACCAAGGAGTGCTTGTCCACATCAACCATATGAATGAATGTGCCCCCCCTGCTTTTCCAAATCAGAGCTTTGCAGACATGTCAAGTGCTGGGACAACATAGCTTATGCCTAGCCATGCACTTAGACCACTACTACTCCTGTGACGTAAATGTCTTGCAGCCTGACTTATACATTGTACTGGCCTATGCATTAAAGCCTTTGGCAAAAACAGAGTCAAGAGTCCACATACTGCATCTGCCAGTGAAAACCTGGACAGAGTGTAGGATGCAAACCCCATTTGCACAATGTTTGTTGTTATGCCAGAGGTTACTTTCCAGCCTGCAGCCATGAAAGTAGCAAATAAATATATTACATTTGAGAGTTCAAAGTGGATAGGATCAAGGCAGTCAAAGCAGTCAAGGTTGAAAGCTTAATTGCCACAAAAAGAATCAACGCTTTAAACCTGCAAAGGGGCAGAGTAAACACCAACACAATGAGCTTGAGCCAGGAAGATCCTGAGAAAATGATTCATTTACCCTGCCATTAATCACTGCAACGATTCATTCCAGACCAGCCTCCATCATGGGAATTCGCAGCCCATAATAACCACTCCGTTGCCTGCAGCAGTATGTGAGTCAGATGCTTTTTGAGCGAAAGAGACTAAAAAGAGATCTTTTCAGCACCCACTGGAGGGATGAGTGTTTTAATTTCCTGATGGATTCCGGAGGGGCTGCCACGCCTAGCGATTGCATCTGCATTGTTGTGAGAAAAAGATACATCATAATGCCACCAAGCCAAAGGAGCACTGAACAAACATGCCATATTGCTGTGGAACATCTGTGGCCTGCTGTGCACACTGAAATATTTCCATTAAAACCCATACCCAAAACCACTTGCAAAACCCCAAAGTGGCAATGGTGGTGGTGAGGGTCCCCCAGAGGTGCCCAGGGGACAGGCGGCATTGGTAAACATGCCAAGTTCAGCCATTCACACCTCCAGCACCTCCTTGCTGCTTCAAAACAAGTTTAACAAGGATCTAAGTCAGCACCTGCTTATCTCTAAACCAGCCCATAAAAAACAATGGTTAAAAAAATACATGCAATTAACTAATTCCAAAGCATACGTGCAGGGTAACCAGGAGATCACATCTCACAGAGAGCTGGAAAGGAATCAAAAGCAATCAAATTGAACCCTTTACAACAAGAGGATGCCCAGCAGTGGTGCAGTTAGGGCTGGATCTCAGGACTGAATTTTGAAGCCCCCTCTAGCCCAGAGAGCCCCAAAATAACTATCTAGAGTGCAGCAGTTGATGGGGGAAGAGACAAATAGGCTCAGTATCAGCACCTGGGCTGACATGGAATCATAGAATTGTAGAGCTGGAAGGGGCCACCAAGGGCCATCTAGCCCAACCCCCTGCAATGCAGAAAGAATCTAAAGATATGTAACAATGGTGCCAGTTGAACCTCCCCAGGGAGAGCTAAAGAATCCCTGACAGGTGACCATCCAACCTCTATTTAAAAAGAAAAGAAAAGTGGGGACATGATGAGGTCCACCAAGGCTGATGCTGGTTGCCGCAGAATACTTTTTTCTTATTTAAAAATATTTTATAGTTGGGAGCAGCCAGTCAAGCATATGCATGGTTACCTCTCCCTCTCCCCCAAACATATATTATCATTTTCCAAGACAAACTGGTGCTTGTTCCAAAACATATGGGTTTTGCTGCAGAGCAGCAAAAGCAAATTCCATTTTACACCTATACTCACGATGGTGATATGATTTTAAAATGCAAAACGGCACATTCTCAGAGGGTGTCTTTTTTTTAAAAAAAAAGGTGGCTGGGCAGACTGTTCTTATTTGACTGTCATTCTAACATAGCCTATAAAAGCAGCTGTAAAGCATGCAAAGGCGCTGTGGGAGGGCAGAAATGCTAAATATCTAAAAGCAAAGCCTGGCTCTGCAGCTGTCTGGGGCTGGGAGTTGTAGTCCAAAGCATCTGGAGGGCACCAGCTTGGGAAAGACAGCTGTAGAGTCAAGTCAGAAAGGAGTTGCTATGAAATGCGATGAAAAAACTGACATACTCTCTCTCTCTCTCTTAGCAGTTTTGCCAAAGTCTGTTTGAATGTCCAGATGCATAGTTAACTTGGTCGGTGCAAGCATCCTGACTTCCCCCGCTTCCTCAAACATCGTTACAAGCTTCAGCTGGAGTTATAGGGGATGTGCCTTTCTGCCAAGCTATGTCCCTGCTTAGAAAGCCCCTGCAAATCCCATAAACTTATTCCGTGGGGTTTACACATCTTTGAGTGCTGTGTTCAGGAGTTCTGGCTTCCTTACAATGCACCCCCCCTCCCAAGAATAACAGTCCCCTGTTCTTTCAGTCCCCCTTTAAAAACTGTACTTATGTGCATTGAGTTTTTCTGCATGATCAATCAGAGCACAGCACTACCACATTTTGTCCATGATAAAATAGTACGGCTAAGTGAGCACACTAGCCAGTGCTTTTTTTCTGGTGGTACTTAAGGGTACGCAGTACAGGCATCTTTTTTGCCCAAATGTTAAATCGGGTCCTCCCTTAAAGAGGGCATGTGTTGCGGTGAGACCTGGCAACCAAACCCTGTGTTGTGGGTGGGTTCGATTGATTAGCCACAACACCCAATTGGTAGGTTCCTTAATCAGGCCAATGGGACGCAAGCTAAATGGATCTAGTAAAGGTAAAGGTACCCCTGCCCATACGGGCCAGTCTTGACAGACTCTGGGGTTGTGCGCCCATCTCACTCAAGAGGCCAGGGGCCAGCGCTGTCCGGAGACACTTCCGGGTCACGTGGCCAGCATGACATCGCTGCTCTGGCGAGCCAGAGCCGCACACGGAAACGCCGTTTACCTTCCCGCTGGTAAGCGGTCCCTATTTATCTACTTGCACCCGGAGGTGCTTTCGAACTGCTAGGTTGGCAGGCGCTGGGACCGAGCAGCGGGAGCGCACCCCGCCGCAGGGATTCGAACCGCCGACCTTTCGATCGGCAAGTCCTAGGCGCTGAGGCTTTAACCCACAGCGCCACCTGCGTCCCCTCAAAATGGATCTAGAGACCTATATATACCTATGCACCTGACCCAGAGCTTCCTTTTTCGGCGCGTGCATTCGGAACACCCACCCACCTCTCCCTATATTTAGGGCTGGGCGCTTGACCTTGCTGTTGTGACGTGGGGTTTGTGATTTCAGCTCTCTTGACATAATATGCTGGAGACAGTTCTCTAGTAACACTTCTTTATTAAAGCAACAAGACTAAGACCTGAGGAGGGGAGAGCTACATTTATAGGGACAGGGAACTAGCTAGAAAGGATACATTTTGGAGGGAACAATATCAGGCAATCACAGTCCTGCCTTTTGGAGGAAACCAATAAGACAGAGGATCCAAATACAGCAGCTTAAATGAACCAATAGTAGTTGTACCCTCTGGAACCAAAAGGCAGTTACTTTACCCTAATGCAAATACAGACAATAATAATACAGATATAAAATCCTTTGACTCAATACACAACACTTGCTATGCAGTCATCTGTCGTCTGTCATTGGGGCAGGGGCATGGCAGGAATTTTCCCCACTTGGCTGATTGGCTGTTGCCATTTGGGTTTCACCTGCCGCGTAGCAAATCGTCACAACTTGTAAGGTTGCGGATAGGCTCTGGTTCAGGTGATAGGGATGGGTGAACGCTCTCGCCATCCCTATCTGAAGAGTATTCTGTTAAAGGAATCCAGGGACTTGATGGTTTGGTCAACCCCTCTGAGGGGGTTGTGCCCGTGCCTGAATCCAGGGAGGCATTTTGGTGGCGGAGATAGCCTGTTCCCGGCTTTCCACTTATCCAGGTGTTCACTCTAGGCTGACCTATGCTGGTGCCCTGGGTCAGCGCTACCTGCAACAGTGCAGGGAGCTAGTCGAACCAGAGCCTATGCAATCATTCACTTGCTGTAATCAGTAAAATTGTGGCCAAATTCTGCCAAAAACCAAACCAGAATTTGAGTCTTGTCTGAATTTATTTAAGGGGGAGGTTTAAAGGTCTAAACACGTAGAAGTGTGGCACTTACTGTAACAACTTCAGGGTGAGAGACTGCACTTTTTTTTTTTAAGAGCACTGACAATAGCCATTCAGTATTTAATGGTTACAAGTATAAATACCAGGTTGTGTAACATGGGGGTGGGTGGGTGTTAGTTTACATGCCATTCACATTCTTAAAAAATAGTGATGGGAGCCACTCCCTGCAGATCAATTCAGAGCGATTGGATCAATACTAATCAGCTTTCTTGATATGCATTTAGAACAGGCATGGGGAACCAGGTTGAGCCTGAATACCATATTCCTCTGTTGGCAATCTTCCAGGGACCACATGACAGTGATGGGCAGAGCCAGAGGCAAAAGTGGATGTAGAAAGATGAAAAGTCAGAAGAGGTGTGGCCTGGGCCAAGGGGTGTGGCCATGGGTGAGTCTTAGGAGTTGGACAGAGAGACCTCTGTTGCCTTTGTAGAATTCAGCAGGGGGAGAAGGATGATAGGGGGAAAAAACAGACCAAGGAGACAGGAGGAGGAAGCAGACAGTCAGGACCACCCCCTGGACTGGTTCTAAGTAAGAAAGCAGGCAGGTGGGGGCTGACTGAGCTTGGAGAAGTGCCCTATTTGCCCTAATGGACCAGCATCCAGGAGAGAGACATTTCTATCCCACTCTTACAATGCAGAACCTAGGATCATTCAATAAGGCTGATTGACAGGAATGTTAAAAGATTCCGGACATAAAAAACTACGTATTAGCACAATGCATAGTTAAAACTGGGACATGGGTGGTGCTGTGGGTTAAACCACAGAGCCTAGGACTTGCCGATCAGAAGGTCGGTGGTTCGAATCCCCACGACGGGGTGAGCTCCCGTTGCTCAGTCCCTGCTCCTGCCAACCTAGCAGTTCAAAAGCACGTCAAAGTGCAAGTAGATAAATAGGCGGGAAGGTAAACGGCATTTCCATGAGCTGCTCTGGTTCGCCAGAAGTGGCTTAGTCATGCTGGCCACATGACCCAGAAGCTGTACGCCGGCTCCCTCGGCCAGTAAAGCGAGATGAGCGCCGCAACCCCAGAGTCGGTCACAACTGGACCTAATGGTCAGGAGTCACCTTTATAGTACCTTTATAGTTAAAACTATGGCACTCACTGTCACATGACATGGTAACAATCACCAGCTTTAGATGAGACTATAAAAGAGGATTTAGAGGAGTTGGTGGAGGGCAAGAGGTTACTGGATATTATGACAATAGGATCTCCAGGATCCAAGGCAGCTTGCCTCTGAATACTAGTTGTTCTCCAGTGGGAGAGAGATGTTGCCCTCCAACTGCAGAGACAGAGCATTGCCACCATGGCTAGAAGCTATTGATAGTCTTCTCCTCCATGAATTTGTCTAATCCTCTTTTGAAGCTATCCAGGTTAATGGTCATCACTGCCTCCTGTGGGAGCAACCTCCATCGTTTAATTCTGCCCTGCAGGAAGAAGTACCGATACTTTCTTTTTTCTGTCCTTTCTTTTTATCTGCTGCCCCACCTTCTTTCACGGAGGTGGTCAATAGTACCAATACTACCACAGTGAGCAGATGCCTCACAAGCTACACAACCTTCATTCTTTTGGGTGTCAAATGCAGACTAGGGTTCTATATCTTAAAAGGCTTTTGGAGAAGATGAATCCCCTGCTGTTTTATGTGCTGATTGCACATTTACTGTGATTGTTTCCATAACTGTGGTTTTTTAATTTAGAAATGTTAGTTGCTGGTTGTTTACTTCACTGCTCATCTTGGTTTGCTACCATTGTTGTTCTGATGCCGTAAGTTACTCTGGGTGCATTTTAAAACTATTACCCATAGATTTGCTATATAAAAAAGATAAACACAACCCTCTCTTGCCCCCTTCCTAGCTCCAGCTGCTCATCCGACTATGAAGGAAATGCTAACAGAGCACTGCAGGAGGTCAAAAAGAGGTGAGATGTTGTTGTAGCACCCAGAACTGGACACAGAACTCCAGGTAGGGTCTGAGAAGGGCAGAAGAGAGTGGTACTATGGCTTCCTTTGATCTGGACACTATACTTCTGTTGGTGTAGCCTAGAATTGCATTAGCTTTCTTTACTGCTGCATCACACTGTTGACTCATATTAAGCTTGTGGTCTACTGAGACCCCGGGTCCTTTGTACATGTACAAGCCAGGAGTTCCCCATCCTATATTTATGCATCTGATTATTCCTGCCTAAGTGTAGAAACTCAATGAAATCCATTTTGTTCATTTGGGCCCATTTCTCCAACCTGTTAAGGTAATCTTAAATCGTGATTCTATCTTCTGCAATATGAACTACACCTCCCAGTTTGGAGTCATCTGTCAATTTGGTGAGCATCCCCTCAATTCCTTCATCCAAGTCATTTATAAAGAGTTGAAAAACACTGGGCTCAAGGCAGAACCCCGTGGCACTGCACATGTGTTTTCTTGAGGGTAGGGTAGATCTCCTCTGCTCCAAGTTCACTGCAAGAAGTGTGCAGCAATTATCATTTCCATAACTATGATTATTAAACTGGTCACCCAAAAATCCTCTGGACTTGCAGTTCTTAAACCTTCTGCAACTTGAGGATTCTTCAAACATGTAATCCAGGGGTTCCAGCACCTTCTCAGAGTTTAGTTTCCTTGGAATGAAGGTCAGTGGAGTCTGTGTTTTTAGGATGCAGGTTTTATTTACACATATATACAACTTTAGCATAGGGTGGAGAGGCTTGCAGCATTAACTCCCAAAGAGTTCTTGCTTCTCCATTAGTTACAGCTTTGGATCCAGCACAGAGCAAGCATGTCACTGTGTCTCTAACTTCCAGTCTGCTCTTGGCTTCCTCAAACACTACTCTGGCTATTGTTCTTCTACCCATTTGCCCTATGGCACAGAGCAACTTTTTGGGTTATGCTAATCATGGTGCTTAAATAGTTGGCCGAAACCATTAGGGACTGCTTTGGCAAGCTTTCACTTATACATTCTACCCCCAGAAGTACAGGATTCCAAGAGCTGGAAGGGTCTCAGGGCATCATCCAGACTGACCCAACTCAAACTTGTAACAATATTTCTAATCCACACTTTCCCATGAAACTATATTAAGGGGGCATGTAATGTGTAAGAATAAACCCAGCAAACCCTACTGACACAGAAGTGTAACATGAGGCAGGGGGAAGGTTGAACATCCCAGGAATAGGTGGTGCTGTCAGGTCCAGGCAAAGCAACGCCCTGGTTTGAAACAGGACACATCTCATAGGGAAAACAAACTATGGAAAAGCTGGCAAGGAAAGAGGTTAGGTGAGGTAGTGGAGATTGCCAGAGGCACTTTGGAAAAGCAGGTTGCTCTTGATTCTGCTGCTGCTGCAATTGGCAGGGAGTCAGGCTGAGCCGTCCTTCGCACAACAGTCCAGCACAATCAACACGACACAACAGATTAGCACAAAGACAGGATAATCCTCAGCAATTGAGTTGAGCAGGCATGGCGGTCTGTTGCTTGCACAGTTCTTAAAGCGATCTTGCAAATTAATTTAGCTGAACTTAAAACGTCACCTTCTCTTGTAGGTCTCTGGAACAAACAGGATGTGACATGGGATCCCCTGACTCCTTTCCCTTTCCCCTTTCTTTCTTTCTAATTAAAAGAACCTTACTAAGTGGAATACCCTTTCCTCCTTAACCCTTTCCTTGCCTGCTTTTTGTCCACAAAAGTCAAGCCCCCCTCCAGCTGCAAATGTTAGTTGCTGGTTAGTTCTCTGAACCTCTTGAAGTAAGGAAGAGTCTGAACTGTGGCCATTAAGTCTTTTTAAACTTGATTAACCACCCACCTGGTCCTGCAGATAATAAAATAAAATACAGAATAGCAGAATAAGCTCACAAGAGATTCTTTTCACAGTTAAGGACCATGATTACAGCAGTAGACAATGCTATTGACAAAGTGGAATTGTTTTAGTAAGCACACACAATACAGCAGCCTGCTGTTCCATATATTGAATATTAAGTGGTACAAAGGTGCAGCTTTGAATATTAGTTATGACTGCTTAACCTTTTAAAAATACAATAATGTTGTTATAAGATGGATCAGAAAGTCACCCCTCTTTCTTTAAAAAGGGATTTGCATCCTTTGATTTCAGTGGATTGTGTCCATTGTTGGCCATGCTCAAGAAGAGACCCACTGAAAGTAATGGGCAAGACTCATGCAGGTTCACACATATTAGTGGGTCCACTTTAAGTAAAAGTGAATTGGATGCAACCCAATAACAATACTCAAAGTGCAGATCCAGTAAGTTGGCTAGTGATGTAGGAGATTCCCTGAGGAGCACTCAACATGGGGTCTGAAATATGGTGAATGGCTCCTTCACTCTCCTGAAAGGAGTGTGGCTCCTTCACTTGTTCTCCATAATGGTGCCTTTGAAGCAGCCTCACAAGGAAGACTCCCAATTCTATTATCATGCCAAGTAGGTGCCATTTTGTGCAAGCAGATACATATTGTGGCATGATACATGTGCAATTCACAAAACAATAAAGGGTGGAGGTGGAACACTTTGGTCCGAGACAAAGGTTTGGTTGTGAGGAATGCAGAAGAATAGAAGCATAACCCAGGTAATACATGTTGGTTTTTTGGTTTGGTTAAAATAAGAAATATTAGATATGGTAAAATAAAAGGAGAATTCCTTGGATGCCTAGATCCAGGTTTCAGGCAAGTACTCTTTGGTAAGACAGCCCCCACAGAAATTTAAAATCACAAAACAAAGTAAAGCATGGAGATAAAGGCTGTTAGTGTTTGTTGTGGGGGAGGACGGGAACGGAGAATGTTAGCCGCTTTGAGACTCCTGAAGGGGAGTGAAAGGCGGGATATAAAATCCAAACTCTTCTTCTTCTTCTTCCTTAAGCCACATAGTCTAAGTCTGGAGCATCCAGATTATATCTCCTTAGTTGGTGGAAATGGGAAGAACAGAGGCTTGATAACCTTTCCTCCCAATGTGAGAGGGAGTGACCTAACAAAGCCGGGAAGAACAGATTACTCTGTGGTCTCAACCCCTTCATGCATTAATTAGAGTTAAGTATGTTGGGTATTTGAGACTATCCCACAAGACAAGCTACTGTTAGTCAATGGGCAATTAGATCTGGGAGTAGCTGTACTATTTTTAAAAAATCAGGTTTGCAGATGGGAGGGCTACATGTAAATGGTGAGGACTAGTGACCCCTCTCATAAGATTCAGCTAGTGTGCCGCTTGCGCTCTTTCCTAGAAAAGTCATGATCATTTGACTACTATATTGTTGCCCTCTGGACCTCTTGAGGAGGAGGCACACAAAGAGGCTCCCCAGATGATGATGGCAGGGTCCAGGTTGGTTCATATGGGGGGAACCAGTCCTTGAGGTATTGCAGTCCTGAGCCATTTAAGGCTTAATAGGTCAAAACCAGCACTTTGAATTGGGCCCTGAAACTGATTGTCAGCCAGGGTATTCAGGCCAGGATTGGCATTATATGCCCAAAGCATCTTGCCCCCAAGAAGCGACCTTCCCTCTGAATTCTGCACCAGCATTTGGCTTATACTCATTATTTGGCTGGAGAGCTGCTTTGCAAAATTTGGAGAAGTGTGAATTTTGAAGGATGTTCTTTTTCAGGAAGTGTGCATTGGGTCAAGTCATGTTACAATGAACCAATCTGGATTTCTCCTCCATCTCTACAAGTACATATAAAAAGAGAGGGAGAAGCAGTTTGAACGTTAACTACAAGAAGTGGCGGGGTCAGATACACAGGCGCCTGGGTCAACTGTTGGCCACGACGTCAGTGAACTTGGCTGCCAGTCAGCCCAGCTCAGGGTCAAAGCAGCTGTGACGGTGGTGGCTATGTTTGTTTAATTGCCTCTCTTCATAGTTAAAACCTCTCCCTCTCCCTCTCCAATCATAAGTTTTACAACAGAAGGGGAGTGTGATTGAGAGGAATCTAGCCTTTCCCTGTATGAACTCCTCATGCCCCATTAACTCAAATACTTTTATCCTAGCCTGATTCATTTCCAATGGGAGCCAATTGGGAGAAAGTTGTGAAATGGGGAGGCAGTGAAGGCAGGGGAGCAGACCCAGTCCTACTGTTAGGCAGAATGAAGCAGGGTCTGATGGGCTGGGCAGCATACCCCACCTCTGTCCCTGAGTCTCCTAAAACAGTGGTTCTCTAACTCCCCCCTTGACCAGATTGCTGAAGGTCTTGTCTGACCACTTGACTATTTTTCTGCTGTAATTGTATTGCTCCGTGCTGTTTTTAAAATTGTCTTCTTATTGCTTCTTCTATTCCTTTTAAATTGTATTGTGTTGTATTACAATTTGCATTCCACATAGTTCAAATTGCAATGCAATAAAATGCATCATAAGAAACACAAGAAGTAATCCAACTACAATTAAAAATCAACATGAATATTTGATCGGCCATTTCCTGTCTTCAACCACAAATCCACAGACACACTGTGGACCACTCAAATGAAGATCATGGGCCACTAGTGACCTGCAGATCACACTTTGGGAACCCCTGTCCTAAGATAGCCTGCTGCCCCCAGGGGTGGTGGAGGATGCTATCCCATCACCAGCGATGAAAACACAATGCCAGTCCCGTTGGATCCTATGTTAGGAACTGGAGTCAGTGGCGGAGCTTCATGCTCCGGCACCGGGGTGTGGGGTGTGTGGAGAGCAGGCAGGGGTGGGGCTGGCATGCGTCCTGGGGCGGGGCGCACTGCCTGCAGGGGCAGGGTGCCCAGCACCCTGCGGGGAGCAACCGCGATGGCACCCTGGGGATCGTGCTGCCGCGGGCAGTGCACTCCCCCTGCACTCCTCTTCCTTTGCCAGTGAGGGGAGGGCCACCATCTTGTTCTTTGCCTCAGGAACCAATATGTCTTGGGCCAGCCCTGCAGGGAGAGTTCAGCTCCCCACACCCCAGCACCCATCTCAGTGTTAAAATCAGACCCACCCCCACTTTACATGTGAACAGGGAACATAAGAACATTGGGACCTATCTAATTCTAGGGCTGCATGCACTCAGCACATTATTCACTTTTTGGGGTTTTCCCCTAACTGTTAATTTCCACATTATATGTGAGCTTCCACACAATGTATAGTGGAATATATTGCAAGTTTAGTTTTTCGTTTCCTATGTTATTTGCCTTCGGAAGATATCCACATGCTCTAGTTATCTCCCGCTTGGACTACTGCAATGCGCTCTACGTGGGGCTACCTTTGAAGGTGACTCGGAAACTACAACTAATCCAGAATGCGGCAGCTAGACTGGTGACTGGGGGCGGCCGCCGAGACCACATAACACCGGTCTTGAAAAACCTACATTGGCTCCCAGTACGTTTCCAAGCACAATTCAAAGTGCTGGTGTTGACCTTTAAAGCCCTAAATGGCCTCGGCCCAGTATACCTGAAGGAGCGTCTCCACCCCCATCGTTCTGCCCGGATGCTGAGGTCCAGCGCCGAGGGCCTTCTGGCGGTTCCCTCATTGTGAGAAGCAAAGCTACAGGGAACCAGGCAGAGGGCCTTCTCAGTAGTGGCGCCCGCCCTGTGGAACGCCCTCCCATCAGATGTCAAAGCGATAAACAACTACCTGACATTCAGAAGACATCTGAAGGCAGCCCTGTTTAGGAAAGTTTTTAATGTGTGATATTTTAGTATATTTTGGTTTCTATGGAAGCCGCCCAGAGTGGCTGGGGAAACCCAGCCAGATGGGCGGGGTACAAATAATAAATTATTATTATTATTATTATTATTATTATTATTATTATTATTACCTGCAAATAACACAGAAATGAGCACTATACTTGCACTACTGTAGATTCTGCAACATTCCTGGAAGTGGCTTTTACGTTGAGTGAAAGCTCAAATATAATGCTGAAATTAACAGTTAGGGAAATGGCATGAAACTAGAATAAATTTACATGTGAATGCAGCTTTAGAGACTATCACTGCATTTAGCTCAGAACTGCCTATAGCAGCCCACCCCAAGATGGTACCCTCCCAGAAGCCTCATCCAGCGTAGCAATAATGGCTGGTGATGGTTAGAGTTGTAATTCAAAACATCTGGAAAGCACAAAGCTGGTGACGTCTGGCCTATAGGAACTAGCTACAGCTCTCCAACGATTCATAGAGATTCGTCCCCCCCTGCCAGCTTAGAGATGCTGGGAATATCTGGGTGCAAACGGTGCTCTGCTACTGAGCTACAGTTATATGACTAAACTATCATGGCTAACTCCATCACATCCTGTTTGGCCTTCCCCCTACGAGGAAAGGTTGCAGCATTCGGAAGATTTTAGTTTAGAGAAAAGGCGAGTAAGAGGTAACATGACAGAAATTTATAAAATTATGTATGGCTTGAAGAAAGTGGCTAGAGAAAAGTTTTTGTCCCTCTCTCCTAACACTAGAACTCGTGGGCATCCAATGAAGCTGAATGTTGGATGAATCGGGACAGATTAAAAAAGGACTTCTTCACACAGCACAGAGATAAGAAGTGGAACTCAGGAAGCAGCGATAGTCATCAGTTTGGATGGCTTTAGAAGAGGATTAGACAAATTTGTGGAGGAGGATAAGGCTACTAACCAGGACAGCTATGCTTGCCTCTGAATACCAGTTGCTGGAAAGCAGAGGAGGGGAGAGGGCTCTTGCGTGTGAATCCTACGTGCTGGTTTCCCACAGGCATCTGGTTGACCACTGAGAGAACAGGATGCTGGGCTACATGGGCCATTGGCCTGATCCAGCAGGCTCTTATGTTCTTATGTTCAGTAGGCACCTGGTTTTGACAGTCCTAACCACGCTTACCTGGGAGTAATCACCACTGAATTCAGTAGAACTTATTCTGAGCAGGCATGGCTAAAGATCACACTGTCTAATCCAAATACTTTTGATGAGAAGAGACCGTGAGAAAGAAAGAGAGAACTATTCATGAGACAAGGATGGTAAAACTGACAACTATTTCCTGCAACACAAACATTTTAGAGAGGAGACCACCAATGTCTTGTTCTGTACATTTTTGCTGCAGTACTACCTGCTGGGTTCACAGATAAACCTGTCAGCATATCTCTGTCCTCAGTTTTTCACTTTGCTCTCCCTCTGAGCATTTCAGTTGCATCATCCACTGAGGGGAGATGAGCCAGGCACTTTCGTCTAGGGATGATGGTGATGGGCAGGACAGAGCCTATAAAGAAGCACTAGAGTGAAGTTCCAGTTACTGATTAACAAAGAGCAACTGGGCTTCTACCTTGACCTTTTTATTTTCATTTGAGCAAACAAGACTTTTCCGGACATTTGCAAACTGCCCAAGTTACATACTCTTTGCACGGCAGACAGGGCCAGATTTAGGTTTCATGAGGCCCTAAACTACTGAAGGTAATGGGGTCCTTTATATGTCCAACTGTCCTTTGTCAACAACAAATTGTCGCTGTTTTTTGTGTTGAATATTTTAGGGAGCAGGCTAGTAGGTGGGGCCCATTACTTACATCATAGAACAAAACACTATTGTTGTATGTGGGTTTTATTTTATTTGTTTTTTATCTTATATTTTGGAAATGTACACCCATTTTTTTCTATAATTTTTTTGGGGGACCCCAAGAGAGTGGAGCCCTAAGCTATAGCTTGTTTAGCTTATACGTAAATCCGGCACTGACTGCAGAGGTGAAGCTTTCCCTCTTGCTCTGATCAAATATATTTGGAACACATTTTAAACATTTGTTAGAAGCAAGGATCCAACCCACGCCTCACAGTTCCTCTTCACCCACTATAGATCATTCTCTCTCCAGACATTCTCTTGCACAAACCCCATTCATAATTCATACTTGAGATGTAAATAATGCCACATTGCAAAAGCAAAACAAAACAGTGCAACTTCTCTGTGTCGTCTAGGAATGCAGGGAATGGTCATCTGAAGGGAGAGTCCAAAATGCTCGTGATCCACAGATGCAAGAGCATGTGAGCGCTTTGTGGGGGGAATTTGAAATGTAGAGATCAGGAGGCTGACTGCTTTTAGCAGTCACTGGGAATCTGATAAGAAGTTCTACACACACACACACACACACACACACACACCTCTATCCTCCATCCAGGCAACTGAAAGGCATGATCAGAGTTCAAGGACACATTCCAGGCAGGCAAAAACATTTGTGGTGGGTGCAACAGGAGAGGGGGATTGGACGGGGGGGGGGGGACGGATGACTCCTGAGAGTCAGGCAGAAAAGCTTATACCCCCAGGACCTCTTGTTTCATGTCTGCCCTAGTAGTACCGTCTTTAAAATTTGTATTTTATTTTACTGTGACTGTAAACTGTGCTTTGAGGCAAGTTTCTGTACTTAAAAAAAAACACATACTAGAGGCTGCTACCCCTGCTCACTCTGCTTGCTGAGCACACCTACCCCATTTCCAACAGCCCTCTCCCCACATACCTAAACAAATCCCTTCATTTCACTAGTCACACCTCACCTATTCCCACCTGCTCACCCCAAGCCTCTCCCCTCACAGCTCACCACCCTCCCACCATTTTAAAGGAGGGTGGTGGTGCTTCACAAACCAGTACTCAGAAGTAAACACTATTGAGTTCAATGGGATTTGTCTCTGGGTAGGTGTGTCTATAGATGCACCTTAAGTGAGATGTGCCATTCTTATACAGGTGTAGATCCCAGGGAAAGAAATCTTTAAAACTTTTCAACCTGGCAGGCAGAGCACTGTTGGTGTCAATGGGGTTATATTGCTAATCTAGGCTAAATGTTTATTATTTTCTTGCAGATGAACTGTCAGCTGAATCCAGTTATCACTCTGAATCATGAAAATGTCAGGTGCTGCGTAAACAAGGTGAAAATATTAGCTAGTGTCTTTGCCAGTCAACGCTGTGATCCTTTATTGTGAGTGGTAATTATTTGGATTAATTACAGACTCCTTTAGGGTGCATTATGTCTCTGCATACATGGAAGCATTTGGAATACAGAGGAAGGGGGGAGAGACTCTGGCTTTTCTTGTTTCCTGGCTTGTTAAAAAAGTCTTAGCATTTGCCGACACAAACTGAGCCTAACCAAACCTGCATCTCATTTAGCCACCAATCCTTCTACACAATTCTCTTGAATACACTGAACTTGAATATAGCGCTTTGCATCTAATTTACTGTGAAGATTTGCTTACTTTTTGCTCCAGTGAAAATCTGCTCAAATTGACAGGTTAGAATCTAAATGACTTCATTGTTCCCTCCAATCCAACTCAGATCTTGTTTATTTTCAGGGTCCCGCAGGCACATTTATACGCACATGGGGCTACATTAAGACATAGTCCCATTGGAAATATGGCCTAGGCAAAGGCTGGAGATCCTTTTAAAAGTCACGTTTGAACCTCTCCGCTTATCTTGAAGTTTTGAATCAGCTGGTCTTTTCTGAAGTATGTAGGATGGGTTACCCCTGCTTTGACAACAAGATATGTGAAAAGGATCTACAGTTTAGTAGATCACAAGCCACATTAGGATGTAATGTTAAAGGTAAAGGTAAAGGTACCCCTGCCCATAGGGGCCAGTCTTGACAGACTCTGGGGTTGTGCGCCCATCTCACTTAAGAGGCCAGGGGCCAGCGCTGTCCGGAGACACTTCCGGGTCACGTGGCCAGCGTGACATCGCTGCTCTGGCGAGCCAGAGCCGCACACGGAAACGCCGTTTACCTTCCCGCTGGTAAGCGGTCCCTATTTATCTACTTGCACCCGGAGGTGCTTTCGAACTGCTAGGTTGGCAGGCACTGGGACCGAGCAGCGGGAGCGCACCCCGCCGCAGGGATTCGAACCGCCGACCTTTCGATCGGCAAGTCCTAGGCGCTGAGGCTTTAACCCACAGCGCCACCTGCGTCCCTGATGTAATGTTATGCCCTGTGAATTAAGCAAAAGGTTAATCCAGCCCACCATCCCAGGATTCAGCCAGAGTGGGCCCCTGGATCGCCGCAGGTCAGATCAGATCCACCAGAGCTGTCAGAAGGAAGGTGGTCTATGGGGGGGGGGGGAGAGATAGAAGGAGACATGCAGATAGAAGGAACCACATCTTTAATTAGGTTTTAAAGCCCTGACTCAATCTGGGACCTGTATCCATGTCAGACCTTCATCATCAGGGGTTGGATTAGGGATGCTCTGAACTGAGCTCCATGCACAGCCCACTCCTGGTCTTTTCAGCAGCTGGAGAAAACATATTTCAAATGGATCCAGGTCACCCAAATGAAGATGGACAGTTGCTATTCCACCCAGTGTCTTTGTGTTTATGGGTCAGCAGCTGATGTTCGTTTATGTGGATAGTCCCCTTACTGACTAAGCATGGACTGAATGCTTACATAACAGGGATTTTGTAGGTGGATTTCCTGCATCAATAACACAAGCATTGCACTTGATGACCTCTGAGTTGCCAACTAACTCAGTGATCCTAAAAGGAAGTGATACACTCTTCCTTTTTTATTTCTAGGTGTTCTGTCTGCACAATTTGTTATCGCTTTCGTTTTCTTCAGCCAATGTGTGTGTTTTTCCATTACCCATTAAATGATGCTGGTGTGCATCATTTAAACAATGCAAAAAGAAGAAGAAGCAGTAATGGTGTGATAATACATATGATTTATATTATTTTTACAGAGTTTTGCTAATGCCTATGTGTGCTTGTGTGCATTGAAAGAAAGAAAACAAATGTTGTTATTGTATCTGAGGCTGTCTTTTTGCAGGGTGTTGCAATGATGGGCATCAGTGAACCATGACATACACAAAGGTATTGATTTGCTGGCACATCAAGATGGAAAGAACCTCTGAAGAGGGGATGTAACTCAATGGCAGAGCATATTCTTTGCATCCCAGGCTCAACAGTAAAAAGGTAAAGGACCCCTGACAGTTAAGTCCAGTCGCAGACGACTCTGGGGTTCCAGCGCTCATCTCGCTTTACAGGCCGAAGGAGCCAGTGTTTGTCCGCAGACAGTTTTTCCGGGTCATGTGGCCAGCATGACTAAGCTGCTTCTGGTGCAACGGAACTCCAAAACCAGAGCAGTGCACGGAAACGCCGTTTACCTTCCCGCTGGAGCAGTACCTATTTATCTACTTGCACTTGACGTGCTTTCGAACTGCTAGGTTGGCAGGAGCAGGGACCAAGCAATGGGAGCTCACCCCATCGCGGGGATTCGAACCATCAACCTTCTGATCGGCAAGCCCAAGAGGCTCAATGGTTTAGACCACAGCGTCACCTAGGCTCAACAATAGTGTAGTATTAAATTCAGAAGTACAAGCTCCACAGCCACACCCCTTCTATGATTAGATGCAATGCATTGTTTGTGGGATGGTCTCCCCAAGGAGGTTCACCTGGTGTCTTCATTGCATCTCTTTAGGCACTAGGGGAAAACATTTATCTTCTCCCAGGACTTTGGCTTTGGCTAATTAAACCATCTATGGCCTTTTAAATTGGGATGTGAGGAATTGCTTTGTTTGTTATCATGTTATGTATTTTTGTGTTTTTATACTGTAAACTGCCATTTGATCCTCAGATGAAGGGCAGTGTGTGTGTGTGTGTGTGTGTGTGTGTGTGTAATCAGTGTAGCTCTCCATGTGTTGCATTTCAACTAGATCTACTATTTTCTGTGCATGAACATGGGCAAGTGATTTGGGTTGCTCCAATATCTTCTTTTAGAGTGACTTAAGTTGTGTTTCCCTGAAATTCCATTGCACGTAACAGACTTTGCACACCATTCTGTTGAAACTGACGCCCCTTGCATCTTCAGTGTTACCTATATGCTTTGCTTTCGAGCATACAGTGGCTAAAAAGCTCCTTTCATGCTGATTGGGAGGTTGTAGGACCCTGGGGACAGGTACAGGGACCCTGCCTCAGAAATAGTAATAAGCCTTTGATTCCCCATGACCCTGGACTACTGAACCACTGAGTTTCAATCCCTAGTATCTCTAGGTAGGGCTGGGAGAGATCCCTGCCTGAAATCCTGCCTAAGAGCCTTCTGGTCAGTATCTGCCAGCCTTTGCAAAGCTGGTGTCTATAATCTCAGTAGAATCCTGAGGCTGCAAACAGCCATCTGGAAGAGCCAATGGCACGTTGTAGTACAGGTCAGGCTGACGTCAGGGCCCAAAGCAGAGAACAAAGATGAAAGGGGTCAGAGAGCTGCACACCGTTGTGTCAGGCAAATGCCTAGATCCCCAAAGAGGTGAGGTGTAGGACTCTTTGACAAGTTGCACAAAACTGCAAAGACAACCTTGAAGCAGCAGTTTTATAAAGGGTTGCCTAACTCCCTATTGGGACGCAGGTGGCGCTGTGGGTTAAAGCCTTAGCGCCTAGGGCTTGCCGATCGAAAGGTCGGCGGTTCGAATCCCTGCGGCGGGGTGCGCTCCCGCTGCTCGGTCCCAGCGCCTGCCAACCTAGCAGTTCGAAAGCACCTCCGGGTGCAAGTAGATAAATAGGGACCGCTTACCAGCGGGAAGGTAAACGGCGTTTCCGTGTGCGGCTCTGGCTCGCCAGAGCAGCGATGTCACGCTGGCCACGTGACCCGGAAGTGTCTCCGGACAGCGCTGGCCCCTGGCCTCTTAAGTGAGATGGGCACACAACCCCAGGGTCTGTCAAGACTGGCCCGTACGGGCAGGGGTACCTTTACCTTTACCTTTTAACTCCCTATTGGCTCTCCAGATCACCTAGCACTGTCTATCAAAACAGACGCATGTGGCGCTGTGGGTAAAACCTCAGCGCCTAGGACTTGCCGATTGTATGGTCGGCGGTTCGAATCCCCGCGGCAGGGTGAGCTCCCGTCGTTCGGTCCCAGCTCCTGCCCACCTAGCAGTTCGAAAGTGCAAGTAGATAAATAGGTACTGCTTTATAGCAGGAAGGTAAACGGCGTTTCAGTGTGCTGCGCTGGTGCTGGCTCACCAGAGCAGCTTCGTCACGCTGGCCACGTGACCCGGAAGTGTCTCCGGACAGCGCTGGCCCCCGGCCTCTTAAGCGAGATGGGCACACAACCCCAGGGTCTGTCAAGACTGGCCCGTACGGGCAGGGGTACCTTTACCTTTACCTTTTAACTCCCTATTGGCTCTCCAGATCACCTAGCACTGCTGGGTAGATGAGCCACAATACCCTCCTTGACCATTATCTGAGTGGTGGTGCTGAGCAGTAACATTCAAGCTAGGAGCTTTTCTGCTGAAGTCTAGTTGCCATTAGTAGCAGTGCTAATGATAATTGATAACATCATGCCCTCCAACATTCTTCATGAAAACAGGGACATTCTATTCATGCAGAATGTGGGAGGGGATGTCATATTGATTAAACTAGCTGATATGATTGAAGAAGAGATGTGCTTGAGATGTGCTATCTTTACTTGCCTGATTTGCCTCTTTTGGACCTGTACATGGTGTGTTTCAATTAAAAACATAAACACAGAGTTCTGCAAAAGTCTTCCTGCATTTATGAAAAACTTGGGGCTTAGCCTGATACACCTACAATCATTTACCGTCACTGATATTAACAAAGCCAAACCTGCCGAGCCCAAAGTCAGCAAAGCTAGCAAGACAAATGACACAACACTTGCCTCTGGAGAGTCCATGAACCTCAGGCTGACCCTATTGTAAGCACCCTGGAGGGCCACAGTCACCCCAGGATGTCACAACTGAGTGAACCAGTCCCACCCACAGGGCCATTAAACAGGGCAGACAGTGCTCTGGGTGCTATTGAGACACAGACAGAGTGAGCCATACGTGCGAGTGATAAAAGAGGCACCATGAGGACACGAGAAGATGTGTTTGCAGTGGCTTCTAGACACTGCAAAGGCAGATTCACATGTTACATTATGCTTGGGCCAAATTGTCTCATGAGAATAATTTTCTGGTGATTTTTCTAAGATATGCCCCTCCATCTGTCCTCAAAACTGCTGGGGAACATCAGCTTCCTACTGGAGAATATTTGATGAAATACCCCTCACCAACTTGGATGGACTAGACAAATTCATGGAGGACAAGGCTATTAATGGCTACTAAACCATCTAAATCCTTTATTTCAGCCCTGGTTAGGGAAAATTCATTAAAAATAATACCTAAATGGTTTTTAACCCCAGTAAATCTAAATTACATGCTTTATGCATGCTCCTTTTGTAGGCCGGGTTTGCAATATGAAAGGTTCTTACTTCCATATGTGGTGGGATTGTGTGCATGTAAGCAAATTTTGGGATTCAGTGGATTTTGAACTCAGCATCATCACCAGACAAAATATCTATAGAGCTCCAAGGTTGTGTTTACTTATATTCTGCTTTTCATTTTAAAAAAATCAGAGCAGATTACAACAGTTATACATAAAACCATACAATTAAAACCATATAAAATCAGAGATCAACTAATTATTATGGCAAGTGTTTCCATTGGTGTGTCAGCCAAGGCTAGACTATAGAAGTTGCCCTCTCATTTGCAGGGTTCCTTTGTCATCAAGGAAGAGGAAAAAGTGCAGAGTGTTTCCAAATCTCCTCCACCCCAGAACACCTGAAAATTGCTGAGGGCCTTGGCGGACCATTTAAGGGTTTTAGTGCCTGTTGGAGCAATCATAATGAACTGTGCTAGATGCTGTATGATTTTAAATTATATTTTTATTGCCTCTTTTATTTCCTTTATGTTTCATTTCATATTATTGTATTGCAATTTGAATGCCATAGAATTCAAGATGTAATGCAATAAGTTCTATCTCCTATACATTTTGGAAAGCGGTTTGTCTGTCCCTTTTTCTCTATAGGTTTGGCTGCCTCTTGCAATATCATCACCAAACCTGGCACAATGGTTCCTGAGGTGAGGGAGGTGAACTGTGTCAACATTAAGATGACAGATGCCATTTTTAATCAAGATGATGGTGGACCAAAGCATCACTTTGGCACAAATTTTTGACATAAGCTTGGCTTCCTCTCAAGATTTTATCACCAAGCTTCACATGAGAGTTCCTGAGATGTATGTGTCATGGTGGTGGTGATTTCATCACTATTTGGGTGCTGGGCACCATTTTGAACCAAGACAGTGGACCCAAACATCACTTTGGTGTAATGTCACATGTTGGGTTTTTTTTATGTAGATTCAGCATATCCTCCAACATGTTGAGCCCCAAAACTGGGATGTGCGTCTTCCCAGCTGCACTCCTGCACTTCTTATTACCAGCATAAGAACAAAGAGCCCAATATTGTGTGTTTTCGGGCTCCATGCTCTCTCATGAGGTCACAATCTTGCATATTTTTGGCAGCTGTACTGACAGCATGGCACCCCAAAATAGGATGTCCCAATTTAATCAGGGGAGTTGAGGGGTATGGATTCAGCCACCTCTCCAGATATCTTCACCAAACTCAAAATGAGGGTTCCTGGGGTGGGGATGAGGGTCTGTGTCAATGTTTTGGTACCAGGCCCCATTCTGAATCAAGATGGCAGGCTGATACATGACTTTCTCACAACTTCACCTGATATTGGGCATGGTCGGTCCAAAGCTCACAAATTACACTATCTATTTGAGATATCTGTACAGTGGTACCTTGGTTAATGAACTTAATCCATTCCAGAAGTCCGGTCTTAAACCAAAGTGGTCTTAAACCAAGGCGTGCTTTCCCATAGAAAGTAATGGAAAATGGATTGATCTGTTCTAGATGATGAAAAGCAACCCCTAAAACAACAATTTCACATGAGTTTTACTATCTAACAAGACCATTTCTGGATTAGAGTTAGGGTTAATTTTAGAACTGGGTTAGGGTTAGGGTCAGGATTAGAATCAGGGTAAAGGTTAGGATCAGTGTTGTTTTATGTTTTCTAGTGATTTTGATTCATTTCCAGTTGGTTTGCTGGGGAGCACCTGGCTGCACCTGGTGGTGCAGGGGCTCTAAGTTGCAGTTTCCGGGCGGCCTCCATCTTCCCCGACCCCAGGAAGTATTCAGCCAGACTGCGTGCAAGCAAGAGAGGGGCAGGGATCTCTCAGCTGTGAAGGGAGGCTTCACACTGCCTATCAGAGCAGCCCTGAACCCAACTCCTACTTGCATACAAGCAGGAGGGGGCAGGGATCCCTCCTTCTCTGCCTTCCATGCCTGACCCACCGTGCACTGCTTTCCCACCACCACCACCGCTGAAGAACCAGTAACTCACGGGGCTGCCCAGGCCCATGGAGAAAAGAGAGAGAAGCCTCGGAGGACAGGGAAACGTGGCAGTACCCCCGAACGTCCATTCGTATACAAAACAAAAAACAAAAAACCAGCAACCCAGAACACTCATTTCCAGGTTTGAAGTGGTTGTAGTCCAAAATGTTTGTTAACTAGGCTGTTCATAACCCAAGGTACCACTGTATAAGATTTCTGCATTGCAGGGAGTTGGGATCGATGATGCTTGAGGTCCCTCCCAACTCTACATTTCTGTGATTTCAATAACACAACCTTTTTTGGTTTCTAAAAAGTCCTAGGCAGTGCCAGGGACAAAAGAAGCAATAAAAATAAATTACAATTGAAAATCTACTTTATGCAATTGATGCACCTGTGGTGTCCATCCTGCTCACCTTCTGCATGGACTGCTGGGTTCTAAAGAATGACCACATGCCCTTCTTGGCAGACACACTATGGACCACTTGAACGGAATGGCCACAAACCACTGGTGCTCCACAGACCACATTTTGGGAAACTGCATCAGGGGACACCTCTGGTCCTCATGCATGTTTGTATCTCATCTGTCAGTGCTTGGAAGGCTGAATGTGTGAACCGACTCTCGATTGGAAAGTATTAGTGGAACTGAGTAATATGGCCTTTTTTGCGCATTTGGATGGGTGTATCATCAACTGAATTTGCAGCCATCATTCACTGTTTATTACAGATGATGTGTGAACCAGCAGTAAATCATTGAGGGTGGAGGTGGTCAGCTCTCCACTCTCATGACACCAAGGCTTGATTTACACATCACTGCAAAGCCTCTTAACCAGCTTAATCTCCCTTTGGAGATTAATGATCATACTTCAGAGGAACTGAGCTTCTTCAATTGCCACCGATGATCCAGGGACCATTGCCTTGGCACCTTCTGATATCAAGCCCGATGCTGCCACAGGCATAATGAGAATGTTTTGCAATCACTTTCAATCACTTTGCACTAATTAATAGGAAAAGGAGCCTGCCAGCTTTGATGACAGTTCTCATGGCAAAGGTGCTTTAGTGAAATTACTGTCTCCCCTCTCCATGATTCACCCATACTCCTGACTCCATAGAAGATATTCTGCTTGACTTCATTTCTCAATAGTTTCTGAGCATAACTCATGGGGCAGATTGCCAAATCTCACTCACTTTGCAGGCTGATCCCCCACTAGTCACTTGGGCGTTGATCTGCCCTGTAAGGAAGTAAATCCTGACACACAACAAATGCACTGACTTAGCATGATCAGGTGGGTGGGCTGATATGAAAAACACAGCCCAAGTGGGTGGCAGGAACCCAACCTCTAGTAATACACCCAGTGGGAATGTCCCCTGCATGATTCCATTTCTTCTGAGTTATGGTTATTCTGTAGAAGTGCCCATGGGATTATGTCATAGAATCATAGAATTGCAGAGTTGGAAAGGACCCCAAAGGTCAACTAGTCCAACCCCCCTTGGCCATCAAACCTCAGTTTGGAAGCCTCCAATGAAGGAGACTCCACCACCTTCTGAGGCAGCCCATTCCAGTGGTGAACTGCTCTTACCCTCAGAAAGTTCTTCCTAAGGTTCAGCCAAAATCTCCTTTCTTGTTATTTGATCTCCTTTCTTGAAATTTGTCTGGATACACAAAATATCTGTACACACAAACTGCCCTCACATGGCACAGCCAAAGTCTTATACTATACCAGCACAAGAGGTACTGACAGCAACCAATATGGATGGTTTTAAAAGAGGATTAGATAAATTCATGGAGGAGAAGGCTGTTGATGGCTACTAGCCATGATGGCTATGATCTGTCTCTAGCATCGGAGGCCATATATGCCTCTGAAAGCCACTTCCTGGGAATCACCTGCAAGAAGTCCCCCCAACACACACTTCTGGTTGTTATTCCTCTAACATTTGGCCCAGGCAAACATTGCTATATCTTTAAATACTTTACTGTCTTCATACCAAAATCTGTATGTTTTCGTATATGGTATATTTGTATATAATGGTGTAATGTGGGATAACTATTTGCCAGAACCTTTTCTTACTTGCAAGGCAAAATATTTCAATTGCTGTTACAAAGCTATAAAATACATTTAAGAGGAAAAAGGAAAACTTTCCCAGCTATTCCAAGAGGCACAGTTTGTTGGTACTGGCCTTGGATGATAGGTTGTGAGGCAAAACCACTGAAGGCATAAACAAATTCATTTATTTTAAATTTATTTTCTTTAACCAAGTTTACACACCACTTGATTGCAAGCAAAGCTCAAAGGGGTTTCAAAAACATGAAATAAGACATTACATTTATCAATAAAGACACATATTTTAAAATATTCAAAAATGGTTAAAATTAGCAATAGCTAATAAGCCTGCATGTAACATGTAACTTCTACATGAGTTGGGCAGGCTTCCCTAAGCAAAAATATTTTAAGTAGGTACCAAAATGAGGACAGTATTGTGAAGGCTCCTGCCTAATGTCAATAGGCTGGGAGTTTCAAAGCTTTACACTATGTCTGTTGAGAGCAGCCTTCTCCAATCTATTGTTCACTAGTTCTGTTGCACTGTCCTTCACCTAGTGTCACTTAAATGTTTGAGTGACCAGCCATAGGTTCAGGCTGCGGACATATTAATAGAAATGTGTGTGGATAGCGCTGGCTGAGAAAGATGGGAGTTGCAGTCCAAAGGGGTCCATAGGGCACCAGTCTTGCAAAGGCTGACTTGTGCTATTTGAGTTTCAAATCATCCTTGATTGCTGCACAATGAGCTTTGCACCCCCTCCTGGCCCTTCTTTGCCCTCATTGCATCCAGGGGAGTTTTTATGCATCTTGTGACACTGCTGACATCACATTGCACCCCTCCATTACCGCAACAGCCTATCGATGCTACAAAACTATAATCAATTTACACCATTTTTAGTGCCACGAATCTTGGAGTAGTAGTTGGGTGAGAATGTTCTGTTTGCCTTCCCTGTGAAGAAGGAATTACCGTTAAACCTGTTTTTTAGTCTGCAGTAGAGATATACCTTCTGACCCTTTCCTTCCCATTTTTTTGTGTATATCAACCAGCTAAGGTAGCTGACGACAACCTCAGGCTGGTCGATGAAGAAACAAGGCAAGAAATGGCTTTGCTGCCAACAGCAAAGTTTCTGTTTTCCCACTTGGGCCAAGTCTGGATTGCGCAGAAGAATTGTGGGTTTGTCAGGGTAGACACAAGTCAAGCAACAAGCCACAAAGAGGAAAGCAGAAGGAGTGAGGCATGAAATCTTCCCCAAAATGAAGCCTTCTACAATGCCAGAGTGGTGGCTTTCAGACTTTTAGGGAACCCATGCCCTCCATCACCTTGTCTGCTAAGTAGCCCCTCATGCAAGGGTTAAGGAGCCTTTCTCAGCTAGAGGGCTGCATGGGAGCCACATGGGAGGTGGGGCCAGAGGCAAGAACAAGCAAAACCTCCTTTGTGCAGGAGGCCACGTGAGTCCAGTCAAGCAAAAGTCATATTTTGCAAACCAACACATCCATATCTCAATCCAGGGGAGCAAGAGGCATCAACACTGCCCAAATGGAAATAGCAAATATAAGGAGGGCTCCTGGGCTGTTCTAGACCACCAGGGCCATCAGGCAGATTTGGTCCTTACTCCTGTGTGGTGTCTTCCAGCACATTAGAGAATGCCTCCCTGTCACATCTATGGATGTTTGTGTGGAGTGCTGCTCTTGGAAACAACAGTTCAGTGAGGCAAAACCTCAGCGATGAGCCTGCCTCAAATTCTGCAATGAACCTACTTCTGTGATGAATCTGCCCTGACCCCTTTTTTGCTCTTCTGGTGTTGGTTCCCCCCTTCTTCTATTTTGATTTGATTTTAATTCCTGGGTTTTATTGCTTATATTGAAGGGTTCAGGTACCCTGGAACTAAGTTCTTCAGAGCTTTGTAAATGAATACAAGGACCTTGACGAGGGCAGTGCAACTGCATGTGTCTCTATGCTAGGCCTCCAACGAACTTCAGAAGCTCTTTGGTGGTGGGGAAGATTGAGATGGACCATAGTTATTGCCTGACAGCTGGCCCCATGCAACCAAGTCCACCCTCTGATTTATTTATATATATCCCCTTGAGCCACTTCTGCTTGGGATATCAGCAAAAGACTGATGTATTTCTTCTTCTTCTTCTTCTTCTTCTTCTTCTTCTTCTTCTTCTTCTTCTTCTTCTTCTTCTTCTTCCCCCCTCTTTGGCACCAGGATTGGAAACTGTTGCCCAACAAGGCCCAGCAATTTCTGTTGCCAAGGCAAAACTGAGGGAATCTGAACGCCTCACCAGGATGAAGACAGGCGTCACTGGGAGGGTGGCTTCAGCATGAAATCTCTCTCTCCCTTGCCCTGGAGCAACCACAAGAAGTGTCTGCCGGCTGGGATGCCTGGCAGGGAATTGCATACAAGTGAATCAGGAGGAGGGATATGGAAATACCCAGCAAACACTCAGACAGAGGAGGATCTTCTCCTTTCCTGGAGACGCACTGTCTTTTTGCTCTGATACTACCAGTTCCAGCTCAGAGGGGAATCATGTGAAACCTCCTACATGTTTTCCTTCCCTGAGTTTCACACCCATCTGAGTTTCACCTTAACTGCATCCCAAAGCTCTGGCCTACATGCTGAGGTTTGCTGCCCTGAGAGGGCAGGACAGGGACAGCCAGGCTGCGTTGTAGGAGGTTGGCTAGATGACCATTTGGCCCCTTCCAGCTCTACAATTATGTTATTCTATAAGTAGATCAGGGACAAAACTTGGTGATAAGGTTTGCCCAACAGGTACTGGTGCACTGGTGTCACACAAGCTCAAAGCTCTGATATCAAGCTGGACAGCAAAGAAACCCTGGTAAATTTGTGCCTCATTTTCACAGACAGAAGATGAGCAGGGATACCTGTGTCTAGAGTCCTGGAAGAGCAACAGGGGAGAAATTTGTTTCACAATTTATTTTATTAGCACTGTTATAGGTGTCACATAATACCCGTTCCACATTTGTAAGGACTCAATCTCTTAGTGTGACAGCACCTACACTTTGGAACTCCCTGCCTGTTGATATCAGGCAGGTGCCTTCACCGTACTCTTTTCAGTGCCTGCTAAAAGCCTTTTTGTTTAGACAAGCCGACCCAGATGGCTACTAAGGATGGATGCTTAGGAAGGTGCAATTTTGATAGGTAAAGGTAAAGGTACCCCTGCCTGTACGGGCCAGTCATCACCGACTCTGGGGTTGTGTGCCCATCTCGCTTAAGAGGCCGGGGGCCAGCGCTGTCCGGAGACACTTCCGGGTCACGTGGCCAGCGTGACGAAGCTGCTCTGGCGAGCCAGCACCAGCGCAGCACACTGAAACGCCGTTTACCTTCCTGCTATAAAGCAGTACCTATTTATCTACTTGCACTTTCGAACTGCTAGGTGGGCAGGAGCTGGGACCGAACGACGGGAGCTCACCCTGCCGCGGGGATTCGAACCGCCGACCATACAATCGGCAAGTCCTAGGCGCTGAGGTTTTACCCACAGCGCCACATGCGTCTGTTTTGATAGACTGGGCTTTAAATGCAGACCAAATCAAATTTATCCACCCTCCCTATTGTGGACTGGTATCTGGAGGGCGGGTTTGTAGGTGCTGGATTCTGCAACACAACATTGCTGCAATAATAGTACATTGTGGTGAATTATACTAAACCACCCACACTTCATTTCACTTTATTAGTTGTTCTGCAATGCTTCCCCCTTGTTGTCTCACTGTTGCCATCTGTACAGGCACTCTTGCATTATAGCACAACTAAAGTGGGATAAAATAATAAAATAAATGAACTAGAAGATTTGTGCTATTAACTGTTGAATGGTTTCTTTAAATGTAAAGGTTCATCATTGTTCCACCCGATGTGTATGTTTTTAAGGGGCCAGAGCAAGGGCCAGAGCAAAATAATGAGACCCAGCTTTACAGCTGTGAAACATAGCAGGTGCTGCTGAGTTGTATTGATTAAGCTGTGTCAGCAATTGGGTGTAGTACCGTATTTTTTGCCCCATAGGACGCACCGGCCCATAGGACGCACCTAGTTTTTTGGGGGGGAAATAAAGGAAAAAAAATTTATTCCCCCCCCCCCCAGGTGCGCTGCGCTAAGCCCGAAGCTTAGGGTGTGCTGAGCTCAGCGCGCCCCAAGCTTCTGGGTGCTGGCAAGGTCTCCGCTAGCCGTGGGAGAGCTGCGCGGCTCTCCCACGGCTAGCGGAGCGCTGCGCTAATCCCAAAGCTTGGGGCACGCGGAGCTTAGCGCGCCCCAAGCTTCTGGGTGCCGGCAAGGTCTCCCCTAGCCGTGGGAGAGCTGCGCGGCTCTCCCAGGGCTAGCGGAGCGCTGCGCTAATCCCAAAGCTTGGGGCGCGCGGAGCTCAGCACGCCCCAAGCTTCTGGGTGCTGGCAAGGTGTCCGCTAGCCCTGGGAGAGCCACGCGGCTCTCCCAGGGTTAGCGGAGCGCTGCGCTAATCCCAAAGCTTGGGGCGAGCGGAGCTCAGCGCGCCCCAAGCTTCTGGGTGCCGGCAAGGTCTCCGCTAGCCTTGGGAGAGCTGGGTCTCCCACGGCTAGTGGATAGCTTCCTGAAGCCTGGACAGCTAGAGGGGTCGGTGCACACCGACCCCCCTCGCTCTCCAGGCTTCAGGGAAAGCCTGCATTCGCCCCATAGGACGCACACACATTTCCCCTTCATTTTTAGAGGGGGAAAAGTGCGTCTTATAGGGCGAAAAATACGGTATATAAGGAGCAGCACCTAGCTCTCCCATTACCCTGGGGGATGGGTTGGTGGTTGGGTCTGGTTTGTTGTTGATGTATTTAGTGTATAAGGAGTTTTTGTTTTTGTAATTAAAAGCTTGTTTAAGTTATTTTTGAGTCCCTTTTTGATGCATGGTCTCCCCAGCAAGCTCTCTGCGCTACTAAACTGCAAATTGCCAACATTAACAAGTTACAGGATTTCCACAGAGAGTAACAGAGTGTACACCAACTAGACATGAAGCAGTATATCTGCCCTGAGACCTTTGCAAACACAAACTGTATTGAAACTGTGATTGTGTCTACCGGCTCCAATACCATCATGAGCTCAAGTCATCACAAATGCACATGGATGCCTGGAGGTGCCCTGAATGATCAGCAGTGCTGGTGGGGGCTGATGGGAATGGTAGTCCAAAACATCTGAAAGGCAGCAGGTTGAAGAAGACTGGTCTGTGCTTTCCAGGCTATGAGGAACTAGCATAAGGAGGAAGTGAGAGTTAGACTGCACAGCCCAGCCACAGGAGAGCATTGGCTGCATTCTAGGGTTCACTGGCAGTTTACACAGAGCAATGAAGAAGCCTAAAAGTGCTGGCTGAGCATAGCATCCTTTATGGACAGAGTGTGCGCTAGAATATTAGTGGGCAGACAATGCTTGTTGGAAGAATTTGCTTTTTGTACCAGAATTCCAAGCATAAGAGCCAACTCCAGGGGGCTGTGGGTGCTTGGGGGGCTGGGAACCCACAAAGACAATGGGAAAAGCCAGCAGGTGGCAGTGGCACTGCCTCCAAGTTCAGCTCCACCCTCTGCAGCCAGCCAGTGAGGCACCCTCCCCATGGAAAAGGGTGCCTCACTGGCTGCAGAAAGGAGGAGGAAGAGGAGCTGCCACCACCGCAACACAGACGCGAGATGTCACAAGCACATGCCTGCACATCACGCGTGTGATGGTCACCCACAATCCATGAGAGATGGCACCCTTGATTCCAAGATCCACTAACCAGAGGCAGGGGCAAAAGACATATACTTAGATTTAAAGAGCAGAGTGCCTCTGAGCATATACTAAGCAGAGGAATTTCTTTTGTAGACTGGAACTGGATTCACACGGTCTTTTTGCACAACAGCCCACTCCTTCTGGATAAAGGTAAAGGTACCCCTGCCCGTACGGGCCAGTCGTGTCCGACTCTAGGGTTGTGCGCCCATCTCACTTAAGAGGCTGGGAGCCAGCGCTGTCCACAGACACTTCCGGGTCACGTGGCCAGCGTGACGAAGCTGCATCTGGCGAGCCAGCACCAGTGCAGCACACGGAAACGCCGTTTACCTTCCCGCTAGTAAGCGGTCCCTACTTATCTACTTGCACCCGGGGGTGCTTTCGAACTGCTAGGTTGGCTCCTTTCGAACTCCTCCTGGATAGCTTTCTTCATTTCAGCCACCTGATTTAGCTGGAGATAGTCATTTTCTTGTGACTGTTGTTAAACAGCAACTGGGAGTCTAAAAGCCTTGTCAGTCTTCTGCAAATCAGCCAGAGATCCACCAAAAGATATTAGTCTACTTTTGCGCATCCCTGCACTAGCAAATCCACTCATCCTTGGCAAATGAGTCAACTGTGGCCATGTGAACTCCATACATTTAAAGCACCATGAGAATTCTGGGAGATATAATTTGTTAAAGGTGCTGGGAATAGTTAGGAGACCCCTGTTCCCCTCCTAGCTGTTTAAGAATAAAACCCATTTTCCCAGGAAAATCTGAAAATTGTTGCTCTGTGGGTTGAAAGGGGGCCTCTGAACAACTCTCAGCACCCTTAACAAACTGTAGCTTCCACAATCCTGTTAAAAGTGGTGCAATAGCGCTTTAAGCATAAGGTGTGAATGTGATCCTTGAAAGGGTCCACTGGAGGTAGGTATGCCTGTAAAATATGGTCCTAGCAGAGAAAGGAGTGTTCAGTTTGTGTTTGTCTGTCATCTGAGCCATGAACTGGATGGCCTTAAGAGGATGTAGATAGACAGATGAAAAGATAGAAAGAAAGATAGATTCAGATATCTCTCTCACACACTATTTCTCCTTGCCTCTGTTCCCGATTTGTGCACAGTGACTCAGACCTCTTTACTGGTGACTCAGGAATGCACACAGACCGGCACTTCTCCATGTGACCAGCAACAGGAAGGCAGGCACAGAGCAGGTGGCCTTGTCCACACAGTGGCACTCTGTGACTCCACACTCTTTGGGCACACTACTTCTGTGGGTGCAAATGCTGGGACCTGGGAGGATCGCACCTTGTTTCAGCCTCTTCCTCCACTCCAAGGGCCTCACTAGAAGGGGAGAAGAGTTCTGGCCTGGAGGTCCCCTAATTTGTAGAAGCAAGAGGTAACAAGGCTCCCCACCTTGTCAAAACTAAGCAGGTCCAGATCTGATCAGTGGGTTAATGGGGGACTACCAGGAAATCACCTGTAGGTTGCCTTAATGGAAGAGAGATAAGACATAAAACATAAGAAAAATCACATTAGATTCCTTCGTTTATTTATTACTACACTTATATCCGGCCTTTCCTCCAACCAGCTTGAGGCAACATAGATGGTTTTTTTCACACACACATCAACTTATCTTCACAACAACCCTTTCATATAGGTTAGGTTGAGAGATAGCGGTTGGTGCAAGGTTGAGCTTCATGGCTATGTGGGGGATTTGAAGCTAGGCCTCCACAGGTTAACACTCAGGAGCTGGAAGCTCCCACACCTTGTGGTGTGAGGGAATGCACTTTGCACCTGCTTGTAGATGCATTAATCTTTTCTGACTTCATGGGTTCCACAAATTAAGCTCTGCACAACCCTCAGTTCTTGTCCCAATTGCACTTGACAGGGTGTCAGAAATTTTCTGCATTGCATTTTGCATAGCCTCTCGAGAAAGTCTTGCATTTGTTAGGAACTGATCCAAACTGGCTGGCCACCACTGCTGTTCACCTCAGTGGTTGTCTGTTCCCTGTTCCCAGAATCAGCTGTAAAAAAGTTATTACTTTTATCTTATTCCTTCTCAAACCTGCATCCCACCCTTCATCAACGTTCCCAGAGCAGCTGTGCTGATTCCTCCCTGAGCACCACCTCCCTACTCTTGACTCTCTTGTGGACATGAGTTGACATACTGTACAACAAGTATAATAATGATCATGACATAGTGGATGTTATCTAGGTAAATGATTTTAAAAAACAACAGCAACCTACAGTTTTCAATAAATAAAATGAATGTTGAAACATTTCAGGGAACTTGCCTGCAGCACAGCTATATCTCCATGGCTGACATGTAGCCAAGATACGTTATGAACTGGGCTCTAGGGAAATTAAACAAGATGCAATGGAAAGTGGAATAAATCTTCCCCTTTAAAACATCAGGGTGTTCCCACCTAGCCTACCAATCAGAGAATCCATTTTCCAGGGGCCCAAATACACCCCTTTGCAAGCAGCCCTTTTTTAAACCAAATTGCTCAAATTATCTCTTCGTGGCTTCTGGCCACATTTACAACATGTGGGCGGGAAAGCTGTCACGTAAGGGGGGGGGGATATTCAACAGAAAAGAAAAAAAAACTTTGCAGAAACAGCTGAGTCATTCCTTAGCAGTTAAGATAGATTCAGCTCCATGATGGGTAAGAGGCCATTGGGTCATGCCTGGCTTCAGTCCCACTATTTCTGCTGCCACCAGGTCATATTAAGAATTGTGAGTAGGAATTAAGCTCACAATGCCATCTTTTTCTCTTGAGGGTTGACCTCGTTTTGCACATGTGTGACTTTAACTGAAAGTGCCAAATTGAATATAATGAACTCCTTTTGCTATTATTACACAGTATGGAAAATAGCAAGAGTAGCCTCCTCCTCCGCTGCCCATTCTACCAACTTACTCCTCTTTGTTCTGGACATTTCTTCTCGCACACCATAGTTTGGAAACCAACAGTATCAGTAGATGTTGGGCAAGATCTTCCCCAGATGGATTGAAGTTCCCAGAGTACCTGAATGCTAAAGTCTGTCCCCTTCCCCAAGGCAAAGGTTAGCAGGCTGCAAGAGATCGAAAGCTCTTCAAGTCTGCTGGTGGCACAAATGTGAAAGGAAGTGCAACCACTATAGAGGATGAGATCATGGTTTCTACAAGTACCTTGGTAGTGTGGAGTAATGGATGCAAAAATTAAGTGCAGCTTTCTGAGCTAACACTAGCAGGCCCATGGCTACCTCTTAAGAACATATGAAGAGCCTGCTGGATCAAGCCAATGGCCCATTTAGTCCAGCACCCTGTTCTCACAGTGGCAACCAGATGTCTGTGGGAAACCAGAGCACCAGACCACACTCCCCTCCTGTGGTTCCCAGCAACTGGTATTCAGAAGCATTGCTGCCTCTGGCTGTGTAGGCAAAGCATAGCCATCATGGCTAGTAGCTGTCGATAGCCTTCTCCTCCATGAATTTGTCCAATCCTCCTTTAAAACCATCCAGGTTGGTGGCCATCATTGCCTCCTGTGGGAATGAGTTCCACAGTTTAACTATCCACTGTGTCAAAAAGGACTTTCTTTTGTCTGTCCCAAATGTCCCAACTTTCAGCTTTATTAAAGCCTGCAAGTTCTAGTGTTATAAAGGAAGGATAAAAACTTTTCCCTGTCCACTTTCTCCATGCCATGTATCATTTACAAACTGTCACCACTTACTCTCTTTTCTCTAAACTTTCCCCTACTTCTGCTGCTGGGGAGATCTCCTGGTGGGAAAGGGGCCATACACCTGTGTAACCTTAGTCTACAGTGGTCTGGCGAGCAGAGAGCCAGTGTGGTGTAGTGGTTAAGAGCAGTGGAATCGTAATCTGGTGAACCGGGTTCGATTCCCCGTTCCTCCACATGCAGCTGCTGGGTGACCTTGGGCCAGTCACACTTCTCTGAAGTCTCTCAGCCTCACTCACCTCACAGAGTGTTTGTTGTGGAGGAGGAAGGGAAAGGAGAATGTTAGCCGCTTTGAGACTCCTTAAGGGGAGTGAAAGGCGGGATATCAAATCCAAACTCTCTCTCTCTCTCTCAGAGAAAATGTAGCCAGTCATTTCCCTTCTATTATTTTTAGGGTAGCCTAGTATTCTACCTTACATAGAATGATCTTCTCTTTATAGGTAGAGGACAGTTCTATTTTTGAGGGTAAAAAGGTAAAGGTAAAGGACCCCTGACAGTTAAGTCCAATTGCGAACTGGGGTTGTGGTGCTCATCTCGCTTTACAGGCCAAGGGAGCCAGCGTTTGTCCGCAGACAGTTTTCTGGGTCATGTGGCCAGCATGACTAAGCCGCTTCTAGTGCAATGGAACACCGACACCAGAGCAGCGTACGGAAATGCCGTTTACCTTCCCGCCAGAGCGGTACCTATTTATCTACTTGCATTTTTTGACGTGCTTTTGAACTGCTAGGTTAGCAGAAGCTGGGACCGAGCAACAGGAGCTCACCCTGTTGCGGGAATTCAAACTGCTGACCTTCTGATCAGCAAGCCCAAGAGGCTCAGTGGCTTAGACCACAGCACCACCCGCGTCCCTCTTTCTGAGGGTATCCTCTCTTATTTGAGGGGTTATCCAGTCCAAGGCTGATTTAAATATAAAGAACCATAAAACCCAGTGTGGTGTAGTGGTTCAAGTGTCAAACTAGGACCTGAGAAACCTGGGTTCCAATCCTACTTGGCTACTGGGTTACTGCCTCTAAGCTTAACCTACCTCACAGGGTTGTTGTGGGGATTAAGTGAGGAGAGGCAGAACTATGATTTCCACCTTGAACTCCTTGGAGAAAAGGTAGAATATTAATTAATTAATTAAGCTGGATAGTTCAGTTGGTTAGAGCATGGTGCTGATAATGCCCAGGTTTCAGGTTTGATCTCTGTACAGGACAGCTGCATATTCCTGCATTGCAGGAGGTTGGACCGGATGATCCTTAGGGTCCCTTCCAAGTCTACAGTTCTAGGATACTAACTGGGAGAGTAGGTGCAGCCTTGAAGCACTTTAGGGGGTTCCAGCTCCTATGACTGGACAGCAGATGGAGCAGGTGTTTCTTCCTTTCTATAGTGAGATGTATTTCTACTGAGATCAAAGTCATTATTTCTAACTTTCTAGTTATTAATTTTAAATTAGCATGTGCAAATGTCATGCAGACCTGGATTACCTTTTGCCCTCTTTTTTTAGATGATGCATAAGTGGTCTCCTCTTGAGCCCTCTCCTCTCCAGATTGCCACCATCGATGTTTGCCTGCAGACATCTCCAGTTTGCCTTATAAATAGATGCTTGTCAAGATCCAGTTTTCACTCTGCAGGCCAGCAATGCAGTTTCTGGGGAGCTCTTTCTTGCAGACTGTCTGGGGCCAGGGAAGCGCCTCTGCTAACTAGTTATGAAGATCAAGGCAAATTAAAGGAACTGGCTCAGATGTTAATCACAGGGAAACTGCACACACATAACCAAAGGGAAAGGAAACTCTCTCCAGTAACCCCAGAGCCCAGATCAAATCCTCCACTCCAGGGCTTGCTTTCACTCAGGATTCACTGGAGGCCAGGGATCCTGAAACAATGCACTAAACAAGACAGCAATACCTCTGACTATGTGCAGAGGGTCTTCCTCTCTCCACTGAAGGTCAAACTTGATGAGAGATCTGCGAATAGGGTGATTTTGATTGTTGATTTTTTTTAAAAAAAAATGTGAGTAGCTAAAGCACCCACAGCAGCTGGGTGTGTGTGTGTGTGAGAGAGAGAGAGAGATTTTGGTTCATGGCACTACCCTAAGGGACTTTAACCCTTTTCTCCCATCCTATTCTGCCACTTAAAGTTCACCCACACTTTACCCTGGTTGAAATTCTGGAGAGCTAGTACCAGTCAGAGCACAGGATGGATGGTGACAAACAGATTGAGGTTGAATCCTGACAAGAGAGAAGTACTGCTTGGGGGGGCAGGGTGTGGGGGTGTGGGGGGGACTTCCTGGTCCTGAATGGGGTAACTGTGCCTCTAAAGGACCAGGTATGCAGCCTCAGAGTCATTTTGGATTCACAGCTGTCCATGGAGGCACAGATCAATTCTGTGTCCAGGCCAACTGTCTACCAGCTCCATCTGGTATGTCAGCTGACAACTTACTTGCCCGTAGACTGTTTCACCAGAGTGGTACATGTTCTGGTTATTTCCCGCTTGGACTATTGCAATGTGTTCTACATGGGGCTACCTTTGAAGGCGGCTCATAAACTACAACTAATCCAGAATGCAGCAGCTAGACTGGTGACTGGGAGTGACCACCAGGACCATATAACACTGACCAGACTAAGGGATCTTCACTGGCTCCCAGTACATTTCTGAGCACAATTCAAAGTGTTGTGCTGACCTTTAAAGCCCTAAATGGCCTTGGCCTAGAATATCTGAAGAAGTATCTCCACCCCTATCATTCAGCCTGGACACGGTGGTTCTCCTCTGAGGGTCTTCTGGCAGTTCCCACACTGCAAGAAGTGAAGTTACAGGAAACCAGGTAGAGGGCCTTCTTGGCAGTGGCACCCTCCCTGTAGAACACCCTCCCATCAGATGTCAAGAAGATAAAGAACTTTCAACTTTTAGAAGACATCTGAAGGCAGCCGTGTATTGGGAAATTTTCAATGTTTGATGTTTTATTATGTTTTTATATATACTGGAAGCCTCCCAGAGTGGCTGGGGAAACCCAATCAAATGTTTGTCATTTTCTTATAGAATCATAGAATTGTAGGGTTGGAAGGGACCACAAGGATCACGGGTAGGGTATAAATAATAAAATTATTATTATTAGTAGTAGTAGTCCATATACCTGCGGGTCCCTTCCAAACCTGTGATCCTGTATCTGTGTGGTTAGAATCTTTAAGAGGAAACCTGATGAAAATCGAGGTGATTTTAATCTGTTTTAGTATTTTAACTTACTTATGTTTTAAAGTATGGCTGTGATTTTTTCTTGTTTTATGTTTTTGTGAACCACTTTGAGAGTCCTTTTAAAAAATTGCTTTCAATCAAGCAGTATATAAATTTTATGAAATAAATAAATAAAACCAGCCAGACCAGTACCTTTGTTAAGACAGCAGCCTTAACTGGCCAGTTAAGTATTGACATTTACATGTCCAAAGAGGTTGCCCTGTTGCCATAGAAACAAACAGGTGGGCCTTTTCTCACCTCACCTAGGTGGATGCCACAACATCCTAGGCTTGAGAACAATAGGCTTGTGGGTGTGTATGATAGAGTTTCAGCTGCTGCTAGGGGCTGGAGGCACAGAGGCTTCTTTTGCTCTGTGCTGGACCCAAATCTGTGGCTTGGGGACTTCCCAGGAACCTAATGGGGAGGCAAGATCTGTGAAGTGCTAATGCTGTGAGCCCCTCCATCCTCTGGTTAGGTTATATATATGTGTGTGTAAATAAAACCATATATCCAAAAGACCCTACACACTGATCTTCATTCCAAGGAAACAAAGCCCATGATAAGTGCAGGAACCCCTGGAGACTGCTGCCATTTGGAGCCTGGAGCTTGCAACATGACTGTGCTCAATGAACTGGTGCTTTGAATCAGTATGAGTCCACTTCCTGTGCTCGCATTTCAGAGTGGCTGGTTGCAAAGGGCCTAAGAAAAGCCTGCTGGATCAAGCCAATGGCCCATCTAGTCCACTATCCTGTTCTCACTGTGGTCAGCCAGATGCCTCAATGGGAGATCAGCAAGCAAGATTCGAGCAATACCAGCAACTAGTATTCAGAAGCATTGCTGCTTCCAACTGGTGGCAGCACAGTTTAGCCATCATGACTAGTAGCCAGCAATAGCCCTCTTCTAGATGAATTTGTCTAATCCCCTTGTGGGAGTGAGTTCCATAGCTGAACTCTGTACTGCAGCAGTACACAAATCGGGAGCTGCCTAATATTAGCCTGATGGCTGCTCCCTAATCCCAAGAAACCTCAGTCAGCCTTCGCCAATCTGGTGGCCTCCAGATCTCACCAGCCCCATAGCCAGCACAATCATTGGGAGTTGTAGCTCAAAACATCTGGAGGGCACCAGGTTGGTGAAGGCTGATCCTCAGGCTACTCACCCATATCTAGATTTAGTCAGCCCCTTGCGTCTCATAAATTAGCAGGGTGTACAGCATTTAAATCACCAGGTTTCCCCTGCAGAGTCCATAGAAGCATATATCAGCAAAGGAACAACACCTCACACCCTTCTTTCCAGGCATTTTGGTGCAGAAAGTGCTGCTTTAAACCTGCCGCAGCATCCACAGTGGGCAGAAGTCATGTGAATTGATGCACAATCCTGGATGAAGTGTTGCAAATGATGTCTCACCTGGGCGAAGTGGAGTCAACTGCCTTGTTTGTTTACCTGTACTTAGGTTGCAATTTATAACCCACCAAATCACCCTAAGCACACATTCTCTTGGCAGCTAACAGTAAACAATATAGTATTACCATAAAACCTACTATAACAGCAATAAAACCCATAATGGCAATGCATATCAGGTATAAAGCATTAAAATTACACATGTAGAGCTGCAAAAGATATGCTTGCGGTTTGTGTATTTTGCTACTTTTTTTGTTCCATTCTATATGGCAGGGAAAGAGGAGGAAATTGGTCTTCCTTTTGTCTTCCCTTCCCTTTCCTGTCCCTAATTCCTGCTTCTTACCCAGAACCATTGAAGAAGAAGGGACAGAGAAGCAGCCATCCCTTGGCAGAATCTAGAATGGCATGTCTAAATCCAGTGCCTCCTCTGAGCAGTGTTGCTCTCTATTCCACCCATCTGCAGTGACTTCTTCCAAGCTCACACCCCTTCCACTGTTTGTTGCAACCAGGACATCTGCATGTTTAGCAACAATCTAAATCTTCTGCTGCACTCTTGGACAGGAATCAGAAGTAAGCAGTGGGCCCCGTAGCTAAGACCAAGCTGTGGTGAGAGAGCCTGGTCTGGTATGCTGAAGGTTTGTTTGTTTGCTTGCTTGCTTGCTTGCTTGCTTAGTTAGTTGTTAGTTAGTTAGTTAGTTAGTTAGTTAGTTAGTTAGTTAGTTAGTGCATTTATATATTCTCCAAGGAGCTCAATATGGCATACTCCAACAACAAACCAGTGCAGTAGGCTGAGAGGCAGAGACTGGCCTACTCCCACTTGTTCCTTTGGAGACAAGCAATGTTCTCCACTTGTGAACACTATTGTAGAGGGTGTCAGTACCCTCAATATTATGTAGACAATAACTCCCTTGATCCCCTGCCAACAATGGCTGTTGGCTGGAGCTGATAGTTATAGTGCAAAACAATTGGAGGGTGCTAAATGAGCATGCTGGACCAGACCAGTGGCCCATCCAGTCCCCTATCCTAGTCTCACAAAGATGCCTGAATGGGAATCCCAAAAGCAGGACCCGAGCACAAGAGCCCTCTCTCCTCCTGTGCCTTCCAGCAAAGCCACTTCCGGGACCTGGCAAGGAGGTGGGGTTGCGGGCTTCACGCCCACCCCACATGCGCGGGGGCTGGGTTGCAGCCCCCGCGAGAACGAGGGAATCCCGGCTGCGTCGTCCGCTCAGCCAGCCAATCGGGTGGCTGAGGGGGCGTGGCCTGCCCTATTTAGGGCTGGCGAGGCCGGGGCTTGCCCTCTTTTCACCGCGCCAGCCATATTGCTGCCTCTGACCATGGAGCCAGAGCATAGCCATCATGGCTTGTATCCATGGATAGCCTTTTCCTCCATGAATTTGTCCAGTCCTCTTTTAAAGCCACTCAAGTTGATAGTCATCACTGTCTCCTGTGGGAATAAGTTCCACAGTTTAACTATATGTGGAGTGAAGAAGGGATTTTTAAAAATCTGTCCTGAATCTTCCAACATTCAGCTTCATTGGATGTCTGTGAGTTCTAGTGCTAAGAGAAGGATAGAAACCTTTCTCTAATGCAGTGTTTCCCAACCTTGGGCCTCCAGCTGTTTTTGGACTACAACTCCCATCATCCCTAGCTAGCAAGACCAGTGGTCAGGGATGATGGGAATTGTAGTTCAAAAACAGCTGGAGGCCCAAGGTTGGGAAACACTGCTCTAATGCATTCTTTTTTATCAGCTTCTGTTATGTCACCTCTCACGTCTTTTCTCTAAACTAAGCTTGGCAAAGGCTGCATCCGTTGGCCTTGCTTTGTTCTCCCCCACCCTCTTTGCCATGCACATGTGCATGAAAGGGCAGCAAGCGCAGCAGCAGCTGCTTGCATGGATGGTTTGCAAAATGCATGCAAACACAATTTTTTGTTCCCAATGAGAAAGGAAGAAGCGAGGAGGAACTGGAGCACAGTGAAACCGCTGTCTGCAGAGCAAGAGCAGCAGAGTGGAGTCACTCTTCCTTTGTGGGCTGAACTTGTTGACACCACCCTTTTCCCACTCTTTGTTTGTAACCATCCCCCTCCTCATAATATAGATTGGTAGGTGGATAGACACATATTTTATTTATGTTGTAAAAATGTATATACCACTTGATTGTAGAAAACCTCAGAGCAGTTTATAAAAAGAATAAAAGAGCAAGATTAACATGCAAAGATATTAAAAAACCAGCAATAAACTAAAAACTCATCAGCATTCTACACATCTGGGTAGGCTTGTAAAAAAAAATATATTCTAGCAGGCTCCGAAAAGCATACCGTGAAGACGCCTGCCTGATGTCAATTGGCAGGGAGTTTCAGAGTGTAGGTGCTGCCACACTAACAGATTGATTTCTTACAAATGCAGTGTGGATATTATGTGCTACCTGTAACAGTGCCAATCCCACAGATTGAAGCAGTTGAGAGGGCAAATATGGGGTAAGGCAATCTTGCAGGTACTCCAGTCCCAAGTTTTTATGCTGATCAATAGAGATAGATAGATGATAGATGATAGATAGATAGATGATAGATAGATAGATAGATAGATAGATAGATAGATAGATGATAGATAGATAGATGATAGATAGATGATAGAGATATAGAGATATAGAGATGATAGATAGATAGATATAGATAGATAGATAGATGATGATAGATAGATAGATAGATAGATAGATGATAGATAGATAGATGATAGATAGATGATAGATAGATAGATAGATAGATAGATAGATAGATAGATAGATAGATAGATGATAGATAGATAGATAGATGATAGATAGATAGAGATAGATAGATATGCACACTAAGAGCAATAAGACAACTTTCTCTTCCTTGGGGGAGTACTAATCAGTCTTCTCTCCTATGGAGCTAGAACAAGTGGAGTGAATAATCCAAGCATGAGAGGAGAAAAACCAGGAGGTAGTCTGTTCCACCGTCAAACAGCTCTTACCACAAAGAAAGCTCTTCCTAATGTTGAGTTGGAATCTCCTTTTTTGTTATTTGAATTTGTTGGTTTGGTCCTACCCTCCAGAGTAGCAGAAAACAGAAAAAAAAGGAGGGTTCTGTTTATTTTCAAGCTTTCATTAATGAAATTCTATCTGGTGTAACATATGTCAAAGAAACAATTTCACGCTCTTATCAAACTACAGGAGGTGAGGAAGGCAGATATATTCCCTCTCCTGGAGGTACAGAAGATATACATGGTATGTACTTGTGTGTTTATTTGCTAGGAAGGGCCAATGGGAGCAGCAGTCCGAAACTTCTGGAGAGCACCAGGTTGGTGAAGGCTGGCTACTAGCCATGAGGTAGTCCATTTGATATCTGTTTTTGCCTCAAGTCTGGAATCAGCTCCTTCTTCCCC
Organism: Podarcis cretensis; assembly: GCF_951804945.1. Taxonomy (NCBI): domain Eukaryota; kingdom Metazoa; phylum Chordata; class Lepidosauria; order Squamata; family Lacertidae; genus Podarcis; species Podarcis cretensis. The sequence continues at coordinate 38,894,509 of NC_137177.1, forward strand.
TGACCTGGCAAAAGCTCTCTGGCTTCACCCTCTGACTCACCCTGCTCAGATATTTGCAAAGCCACAAGCTGGCAATGTGGGGGGCATCCACCAGAACTCTTTCCTCAAAAGACAGCAAGGTTAGCAAAAATGCACAGAATAAAAATGAACATTCGGATGGCAAGAACTATTTGACAGCAGAACGGACAACCTCAGAAGGTGGTGGAGTCTCCTTCATTGAAGGCCTTTAAGCAGAGGTTGGATAGTCAGCTGTCAGGGATTATTGAGCTGTGATTCCTGCACTGTGGGGGTTGGATTAGATGACTCCTAGGTCCCTTCCAGCTCTAAAATTCTGTGATTCTATGTATAACTGTGGGTGCTTCCAGACAGCAGACTCGGCACATCTCAGGCAGGCAATTTTTTTTGTGGAGCACCATCCTTTTTGATTTCTCTATTTATTCCTGATTTACCATTTATGCAGAAAATCCAGCAAATTAAAAAATGTGTGGAAACATTAGATCTGGATTAAATGTGAGAGTGGGGAAACAGTCTAGCTCCCATCATCCCTAACTAGCTGGAGAGCCACAGGTTAAATACTGCCCTGGCTCCCACTACTCTGAGGACACCCCCCCCCAACAATGATTGCTGGCTGGCATCAGTGGCGTAGCGTGGGGGGTGCAGGGGGGGCCGGCCGCACCGGGCGCAACATCTGGGGGTTAGGGTTAGGGGGCGCAAATCCATGGGTTAGGGGGCGCAAATTACTTGCCTTGCCCCGGGTGCTGACAACCCACGCTACGCCACTGGCTGGCATTAAAAGGTCATATTTTGGGGGGTTTGCCTAAGCAAGTAATGTTTTAGAGCTGGGGTAGAGCAGCAGCATTCACATAATGCTTAGCCCTGCTTGTTCAGTCCCCAGCCTTCCCATATTGATAAAACAGGGTCCCAAGTAGGGGTTTCTATCCATGTTCAAAAGCATGTGAGTAAAAAAAAAACAACCTCTGCAGGACTTCCTACTCAGCAAAGGACAGTCGGTCTGATGCACAGAAAGATGGGTGTGTAGGGGAATGTTGGATATGGGGGCCTGCCCCTCATTTTTTAAAAAATGATGCGCTCTGACAAATGCCTGAAACAGACCAGGGTGAGAAACAAAAGAATCCTTGACAGATGGCCCTCTAACCTCTGCTTAAAAACCTCCAACAAAGAGGAGTCCCAAGGTAGTCTGTTCCACGGCTGAACAGCTCTTACTGTCAGAAAGTCCTTCCTGAGGTTTCATCAGAATCTCCTTTCTGGTCATTTGAATCCTCTGGTTTGGGTCCTCCGCTCTGGAGCAGCAGAAAACATGCTTGCTCCATCTTCCATGGGGCAGCCCTTCAGCTATTCACTGGTTTAGACCCCTCCTCCCTTCACCCTCCTCCACTTGAACGAGTCAAACTGGCAAGGGGGTGACTCTCTGGTGACCTCTCGTTTTATTGGCAAGACTTTTACTCTGGGCCGAAGAGTGCAGAGGGAGTGTCAAGGTTAGTGGGGAGGAGCCTGAACCAGCCAGTCTCCCTCCAATCCTCTTGCCTTGGATTTTTATTTTTTAATTAAGTTGGCAGCCTGGATCCTGGGGGAGACCAGCTGGCTGCCATGCAAGCCAAATAAGATAGGGATGACGCTGGCTGAAAACGCAAATCAGGCACCAGCTACTCCCCCAGCATCCACCCCTTGTGAGGCAAAGGGCTTGTTGGGGTTTTTTGCTGCAAGCAGGAGACATCCATGCTTGGACTCCCCTCCCCCCCCCCCCCCCCCGCCACCATCACTCTGGCTTTTCCAGCTCTGTGCTAATCACTAGGCTCAGCCTTGCACCTGGGCATAGGCCCCGTCTGGGAAGGTGGCATCACCCAGCCACCGAGGGAAGCTGAGAAAGACCAGTATCTTTAGTCATAAATATGAAAAACGAGAAAAACTGGAATCCGGGCTGCACAGTGGAGGTGGGGGTGCGAGTAGGAAGAGGCAGGCAAGCCGTGGCAAGCAGTGAGCATCACCCAAAAGGGAGAGAGGGCTGGGAGGGAGGACCCAGGTCAGATCAGGAAGCAGGAGCCCTGGGTGCTTCGGAAAGGGGCAGCCCCGGGTCGCTTTCCCCTCCCTTCCCTGATAATGCCAGATCTGGGGGGAGGGGTGAAAAGACTTCTCCTACTTCCTGGGGGGTGGGGGGCAAGTTGACTCTCCAAGGCTGTTCTCAGCCAGGCTCCTGGTTCAGCAACAAATGACAGCCTAGCAATGAATAATTAGTTGTGATTTCTGAATTGTAGGGGGTTGGACTAGATGACCCTTGGGGTCCCTTCCAACTCTATCATTCTATGTTTCTATAAGCCTCAGGAGCCTGGGACCTGGCTTCATTTCCCCACTAACTCTGACAGGTAACCAAAGATGAGTAAACCTGTCAGTTTCTTATTTTTCCGTTCACCACATTTATACAACAATTTGCCATGAAAAAAAGGTCCTCACCACGATTTGCCTGCATGTTAGTGCACATTTCTGCTAACATTGATCGATTGGTTTAACAGGGTGAAACCTGACAGGAGTAAACATGGACCACTGGTATCAAATTGTTTGGGAAACAGCCTTACTAGAAAAGTTAACCAATAGACTGAAACTGACACAGGGACAAATAGAAGTGGACACCTTCACTTTACTATGGCTCCCCTTTATCACATCCACAGCCCAAAAAGACAACAAGAAGAATCCACCGACAGCATAAGAATCAATATGGTTCCTGTGGCATAGAGGAATGTTTTCTGATCTTCTCTTGCTATACCAGTGTCCGTTATCCCTAGCAGAAAAGCTTCTGTATTTTTCATAAAGTTATACTTAAATGTTTTTTTTAAGCTAGTCATATGCTGTGTTCCAGAAGCTTTTGATTTTTTCACAGGTCCAGCAAACATGTATAAGCAAGGATCCTAATTGCTAAAAACTGGGGGAAAAGAAACTGTGCCAACAAAAAAGGAATGGCAGGATAAACTGTTAATTGAACTGGCTAGATTAACAAAGGCAATTAGAGATCACATGAGACAAGAGTTTCAAAAAGCATGGGGAAAATGCAGAAAATACTTCACAAAACAGTGCCCTAAAATACATATCTGGACTTGTTTCAATTAATGTCTGCAGGAGACATTGTGGATATTTAAGTTATAATTAGAAAAATCTTAATAATTATTCATAAAGGAAACAGTTTATAAGAAGTAAATAAGGAGGCCAGATACAGGATAAAGGAAGTCTTTTATTTGGTTGTTTGTATTGTTGTATGTTATGCTCACTGTATGTTATGTTCATGTTTAATGAGGGTAGATTTGTGTATTGGGGGGTGGGGGTTGTGTTATGTTGTAAATAAAATTCCAATAAAATTAAAAATATTAAAAGAATCAATATGGCTAACTTGACACCCCCCCCCAACATGAACAAATCTCACTTCAGCCAACCACAGACAACCAACCATGCTCTAGGCCACTCTAACCTCTCTCACTACCAAGGAAATATAACAAGTGAATAGAAAGAGAACCTACCCAAGTGACGCTGACACTAAACCCCACACATACGCTAAGTAAAAGAATATAAGCTTTACCACACCACCCCCTCTCCCCCCTCTTTTTCTTCCCAACCTTATATTGCATATAACACTAATGTCTCACAACAAACATAATAGATCTGTAGAAAACACAACCTGAAAAAGAAACAATGCACATACTTTTGTAAACTAAGAAAAGCTTTAATAAAAATCATTTTTAAAAAACAACAACAGGGTGTGTGCCGCACCAAATTGCAACTAAAACTTCAAAGTGGTTTACAAAAATATATAAAATATCCAAGGATAGATTGTTTTCAGTAACAAAGGATAGCTGCCAATATACACATTTTTTGTATGTTGTTTTGTCTGATATACACATTTTTGCAAGCAACTTCCCCTGTTATAATGCATTTTTGTATGACATTTTCACAAATGCTTTAATGCACCCTAATGTATGCCCCTATTTTTTTTAGTGGTAGAGCTCATCACAAGAGAAGGGCAGACTTACAAGGATAAGCTGGGTTCCAGTTCATGTGTTGTTTTGGGAAATGCTAATTATGTAGGTTTGCATCGAAAGGTGAACTGTTAGAATTTCTCTTTCATCCCTGGTCCCTACAGCTCTCCCTCTTTTATATTTGTTCTGGACTTAGATCATTCAGCCCTTCAGAAAGAGGAGTGTCCTCTATAAATCAGGGCAAATGGCCACCCTAGCCATGCCTTTTACCAAGAGGGTCTTGCTTTGGTTTTCCTCCTCCCTTAAGAATGGGTTGTCCTTGACCACTTTCTCTGCCATGAGCAGAATGCTGAGGACCATTGAGAAAGCATGTGATGGTTCATGAAATGCTGCTTTCCGCTCATACTGAAAAAAGTTAGTCGTTCCCGCCCCCTGTGAAAAAAACCCACAGCGGAAGATGCAAGTGATGCAACAGCACTTTCTGGCTGTGACTGTGTGTCAGGGCCTTTACACCCACTTCACCAGCCCACAAGAATCCTTACTTGCCTGTGGGAGTCATTTAGGGGCCAAAGAAGGAAAGCAAACAGCAACCCTGGAGGAGTGATTCTCACTTGGCTCCAGCAACCAGGCAAGTGAATGTTTACAGGCCTGTTGTAAATCCAAAAGCCATGGGCTGCTGGTTTAGGAGACATGTTCTCATTCAACTCTCCCAAGATGTTCTGAAATCAGAAAGGATACCCTTGCAGGAGCTTTGAAGTCTCCCTGCTCAGATGCATCTTCATTGTGATTCCAACAGGCTTCCAAAGTGGTTGAAAAGTGCGAGGCCACCTAAGGAGGAGCCAGTCAGTCAGTTCCGGTTTCTCTTACATTCTTGTTTTTCTCATGTTACGTTCAGTCACCCACATATCCACACCAGTTTAAGATTTAGGGTTGTGTTGTTGTTTTTTATGTCATAATGAAAATTCATCAGCATTTTAGTGCAAATCTCTCTTAATGCACACATTTTTGTATGCAGCTTTTCCCCTAGGGTACACATTTTTGCACAGCACATTTCTCCTAAATATTGATATTTCCCCATCAATATAATGAACGTTGGTATGTTATTTTTACTAATATATGCATTCTTGTGTATGCATTTTTTCACACATTCCTTGGCTAGAGAACTGCATTGCAAAATTCAGAGAAGTGCAAATTTCAAAGGATGGCTATGTTTCAGCATACATAGTGTTTCAGAAAGTGTGGATTAGGTCAGTTAACCTTTAAATAGTGCTCACTTCAGCAGCACATATACTAAAAATTAATGCCAGTGCAATTTCTTTCTCATCCCTAGTGGGGACCTTAAAGTTGCCCATACACCTGGACAGCAGACTGAGCAGGTCACCTGAGAACAATCTTCCCCACCAGGGTGAGATGAACTATGTTTCTGAGGAACGTACAGTAGTTCTTTACAAATTTGCACCTATGCATGTAAATTAGCATGTGCAGCATTTATGTGCCTCTTGTGGTCACCCTGGCAGTCATGTGCATGGACCTGCCAATAACCCTCCAAGGGAAAGAAGACCAAAAACTGCCACCAAGACAGCTGGCAACTCAGCAACTCTTCATTCAAAAAGAAAGAAAGAATTGAATTGAAGGCCCTGCAACACTATTGGCCAGATTAAAACAGCCTAGGCCTTAGGCCACAGAGTGCTGCTGTGTAAAAAGGGCAGCAGGGATAGCAGCTGGAGTTGCCCATATATGGGGTGGGCTGGAACTGTTTGAGGGTTTATTTTGTTTTTTGCAGAACTTCCTGGGCAGTTTTGTTCCTTGGCAACCCCACACAGGGCTTCAGGAACTGGGTTTTTGTCTGGGCAGCTTCCTTCTCTCTCTCCCCCCCCCCCCACACTCTTGGCTGTTTGATGCAATGGCGGAAGTTGTGTTGCACACCCCCTAGAAAAAACAGTGAGCAAAGATCATCAGGCAACTGCCGGCTGCCACCAGAGCCTGCCTCGGCCCTAGCCTTCAGTGTGCCCTGACCAACTCCCTGAAATTCCCTCCACAAACGCTTTGACATCACTTGCTACTCCTTCTGCAAAACCCATTTCTCCTAGGAAGCCCTTGGCGTCTGCATCTTTGTGAGATTTTCCCTACCACCCCGCCTCACCGGATAGCTGACCCTAGTGGTTGAAGCTCCCGAAATTGGGGGGGAGGGTTTCTCCCCTTTAAGTAACTCTTAATGCAGGCCTCCCCAACCTGGTGCCCTCTGGATGGTAGCTGGCCCTGGTGGTAAGGACTATAGGAAGCTGCCTTCTACTGATTTAGACAATTGAGTCCATCTTCCTCAGTCTTGCCTACACTGGCTGGCAGTAGCTTTCCAGGGGTACAGACAGAGAGTCTCTCCCAGCCCTACCTGGAGATGTCAGTGGGGACTGAACCTGGGACCTTCATTATGCTAGGCAGATGGTCTACCACTAAGAGGGGAAGCTACAGGTGAGGGTCTCTCCCTTTTAAGCAACTCTTAATGCCACCTTCCCTAACCTGATGCCCTCCAGATCCTTTGGACTAACAATGCCGTTTTAAGGCCAATGACATCAAGGGGCACAGGTTAGCAAAGGCAGTCTTAAAGGCAGAGGACTTCACCCCCAACAACAGGTGGGGATTTGGCTTGGGCAGCTCTGTCCTTCCTTAGTCCTCTGCACCCAACTTCAGGAAGAGTACATTCCTGCTAGAGAAGTGACTGCTGTCCCCAAAAGAACCTAATTCAGAAATTAAGCCACGACTTTAGTGCAGCTGTGCTTCTTTAGTGCTGTTTCTCACCATAAAGCAAAATGTAGCAACCAAGGTAGAAGCTGATTGTGGTCTTTTTTCAATTTTCAGTTTGATTTCAACAAATTTTGTAACAAAAACCACATCTGATTTACAAGCATCAACTCATATAGAAATCAAACCACTATCTTCCCTCTGTTTTATATAGCATTTTTGAAAACAGAGTCACACAGAGAAATCCTAGCTCTAGACAAGCAGCAGCAGGGTCTGACTGCTGTGCCAGCCTGGAGTTGGCACAGATTGTGCCCAATGCCATCAAGCAATGGCAGTGAAGCCACGGTTGGATCCAGTGCATTCCAGGTTGGCACAAGCCGCTCTGTGCTCCCTGGATGCTTTCTGATGTTCAGCAGGTCAAATGGAGAATTATGCACCAGAGGAGTGATACCAGCATTCTTAAATTTAATTTACAATGTTACATAACAGCAAAAAATACATTGTGCGTGTTTTACTATAGAGAGAGAACAAAAATAAACTAGTGCAAATGTATCCATCTGTATACTTAAGACAAAATTGTATATGGATGTAATTCATGATCTTTCCAATTTGGGTCATATTTCATGCAAGAACAACAAAAACAGCCCCCTCTCCGAGTTTGAAAACTTTTTTTTTATCCTGCCAATTCCAGTGCAGATAAAGTCCACCACAATTCATACTCCATACCACAGGAGGTGAGATTGTGGCTGAGAAAGTCTGCATTACACCAGCCCTGCAAAGTGCCTTAGTGTTATACTGATTTTGCTAGGAGAGGGACTTAGAGCAGTGTACAACAACCCTGCAGTGCAGTTCAGTGTTGTCATTCAGTCTCCCAATCTGTGCTTTTTAAAGAGAAACTGGGGGCTGGGGGCTCACTTTGAACTTGATTGTGGCAGCAATACCATGAATTAATGGAGAGGTGAAGGGAGCAAGAGAAATAGAGCATTTCAGTTGCAGGTGAAAGAAACCAGCTGGCACCAGATCTATATGTTTCGTTATTTAGCTAGAGCTGGGAAAGATCCCAGTTCTGATATCTTGGTGAACTACCACCACTCAGTGTAGGCAGTACTGAGCTGGATGGATCAGCTGTATGGCCTGATCCTGCAAAGTGCTTTCTATGGCCAGTTCACTGCGAATGGGAGTTGCAAAGGGAGCCTGCTCTTGCAGCCTGCTCTTGGTTTTCTGGAAATGTGAAATAATGGAACTTCTGCCTGGAAGTCATGCAGTGGGGCCCTCTGATCCCTTTGCACTAGTCCCGGATGTCCCCGTGGGTTGGATGTGGTCACTTACCATCACAGGCAAATACTTCTCTGTGTGTGAGATGAGGCACGTTCCCCTCTATTTCACATGTTGCAGAAAAGGAACATTTACATCCAAAACGTATTCTAAACTCCTGGCTCAGATAAACCGACTTGTATTTAACAAACTGAATGCTGATGGGGGGGGGGGATGAAGATTTTGTGTGTGTGTGTGTGTGTGTGTGTGTGTGTGTACAGAAATCAACAAGAAAATCCAGCACATAATCTAGCAAAAATCAAGCACTTTTAAAGTCCCCAGACTGAAAATCTGGAGAAGCTTCTGCCTACAAGCGTAGACTAGCTTTCCTTAACCTGGTGCCTTTTAAGATTTCTGCACTACAATGTAGCCCCAAATATCTGGAAAGCACACAGTTGGGAAGACTGATATAGACAATACTGAGGCACGTGAAGTAATTGGTCTGACTAAGGTTTTTACCTGTGTCCTTGTCTTTATTAGAACCAAAATGTAGGAATACTAGAGGAAACTACAGACTACATAATCCCACTCAGTCCAAAAATATTTTGGGAAAGATTTATTGACTACTGCATGTGACGATCTACAGGTGCTTAGATTTACTGTGTTAGCTACAAAATAATGAATTGCTTTGTACTGGGAATCTCCATTAACTCTGCCAGTAGATGATTGTATGAAAGTATTTAGAAAGTGCCCTTGTAAACCAAAGCGGCATATTCATAAGGCATCAAGGAGAGAGAATTCATACTCAAACAGATTAACTGAAATATGTATTTCATTTATAGTGCTTTAAAATACTAGACTGGCAGAACAGTGTTCAGCATTATACATTATTCCCTCTTATGTAAAGATCACGTACACTTGTACTACTTGAGTTTATGTTCTTTGATTATGTACATAGTTTTAAAATGTATATATATTTTTAAGTGCTACATTCAAATTCAGTCTTCTTCAGTCTGGTGCCTCCTGATGTTATGTACTACAACTCCCATCAGCCCTGGCCAAAGCCAGGGATAAAGTTCTTTGTTTTCTAAATGCTGCTCTGCACACACAAAACTCAAGGAACAGCTAGCAAAGCTGCCCCTTCTGACTTCTGCTCTTCCTCATTAAAGGGCATTTTCAGGTTGCCCAGATGAGGATTGGGGTGGGTGGGAAAGCACACTTGTCCTTCCTTCAAGGTAGATAGCAAGACTCTTCACACGACTCCTTTCACTCTCTCCTCTCTGCCCTTTCCAAAGCAGCCAAGGAAGTCAAACCATCACAGCAGCCACAAACATCTCAAGGAACGTTTCCCAAACTTTTGATTGCCCAGGAGCAACCCTTGCTCCTAATTTAAACCTCAAAGTACATTGTACTCTGTACTCTATAAGATGTGTACAGATGGGACCCACAACAATACGCTTGCAGGGTGGAGTGCTCATGTGCAGCTTGCTTACCAGCCAGCCACCAGGCCCTTCCTGAGAGGACTCCATTCCATTCCCTCCACCACCCACTCAGTTTTTGCTCCCAATAGACACTGGGCATTTTGTGGCTGTCATGCACACCCAATCCTATTTTGGAGAGTCTCAACCCCCGTAGTTTTTTTTTCTCCTCCAATTTTGTTGGTACTTTTTCAAACCTTGGGAACCTACTGAGACCTCCCCTCAAGTGCCTGGGTGGTGCTATTCCAGCTTCATAAGGATCAGCACCCAGAGATGGACGCTGGGCCATAAGCCACCCCACCCCCCATCAGTTGTAGGATAGGCAAGTCAGTCAGGGATGGGACTATATCATGTGCAGTATGAGCGAGTTCCAGTGCCATTTGCTATCCCTTCCCTTGTATCTGCTCCCCCTATACTGGTAAAAATGGAGGTGTCAGTGCAACATGATGACCTTCTCAATATGATGGTGGTGATTGTGCCTTTGATCCTGCCCCCCCCACCCCAAAATACACTGCTTGTGAACTGCACAAGCTTCCCTTGTCCTCTGGCAATCTAGAAGTGCCACAGAGCTTCACAAATGAATTTATTTGCAGCTCGTTTGCATGCCCAGCTCTCTTTGCAGTGGGCAAGTGAAGCACAGAAATCTGAGCCACCAAAAGGCAGCGAAATGTGATCAGCTTCATAGTACTGCCTTATGCTGGGGAGAACGGCAGAGAGATTTGGGAATATAAGGAGAAAAACAGTTTAGAAACAGAGGCTGATCTCTCTCTCTCTGCTAGTGGCACTTTTTGCTCTCTCTTTTTGCTGAGGAGCCAGTGGTTAGGAGAATGCAGCCTAATGATGCAGGAAATGGACAGAGTTGCTCAAATAAGCCACTAAACCAGGAAGGAACAGTGACGGGTGATCTGAGAGTTTTTGGGTGCTGATCCCAGTAAAGGTAGCTAAACTCGCTTCTCTGCATTTAACTCCCACCTTGCAAAAGAGACTAGAAAAAGAAATACAGTGTATTCAGGTCTCATGACATTTTTCATTTTTACCTAAAAGCTGCAGTGGGCTCAGAGCACAATTGGATAAGCAGCACTGAGAAAGAGCTTGTAGCACTCATCAAACACACCCTGCCCCAAAGGCCCAAGTAAGCTTCCATTGCAGTGCTCATAGCAGCTTTAGGCATCAGGGAGGGGTGATTTAGAGCAGGGAGATGACTGCCACTGTTCTGTCCAAAGCTTTGGGCACCATGGAGGGGACATCAGAACAGGGAAAGGACACAAGGCAAAAGGACTCTCCCTCCCTTCCACCAGGATGGACTTTGACAATATGGTGCCCTGAGCAAAGTCAAAAATTCCCCCCCCCCCCAAAAAAAAATATTTCTTATTTTCACAATAATTCCTTTTGGTATAAGTTGCTTTTTAAATTTTGTGCCCCCTCGGCTCTGCGCCCTGTGTAAGGGAACCATCTGCACGGCCCTAAATCCAGCACTGCCTCCCCAGTGCCACTCCTCCAAGCGAACTAAAAGCCTCCCACATAATAACCTGGCCACAGATCTTGGCTGCTGTGGCCCCAGTCTCTATCATAGAAAGTTATGAGTACACAAATTATTTTTGCTGAGAGAGCCCTGCCCACACAACTCTGCGTAGCCTCGGAGAAATGACTCTTGCTGGGGATCCTTTCTTGGTCTCCTGGAGGGAATTCCCACCACAGCCAAGTGGCTGTTTGCAAGTCTGCTCTGATTCCCAACATCATCACCATGATGATGATGTACCTGTGCAGTCTCTCCCCTATCCCTTTTGATAAAAAACATTTTGACAAACACCAACAGCCCAGGTTAAAGTTGCAATACTAGCACATGCTTACTCAAAAGAAATGGGTGTCATGCTACACAACTGAGCAAAAGAAATCCTCCTCCCCTCCCTCAAAATATTATTTTTAAAATAAATAGGCTGACCTTATCATACCGCCAGATGCAGTAAGAAGTGGGGGGGGGGAGCACCCACCCTAAACTTCATTTACATGACTAAAGTAAAAGTAACATTTCCCATAAGGGTCACAGCCAAAACAGAGGTGGTGTTGGGGAGAAATAATTCTGTAAAATATAATTTAATATTTTTCATTTAAAGTGTGTTCAAAATGTATGGTGAATTGTTAAAGAGAATGTTTACTATATCTGTGTTACCTTCTACAAAGCATTGTCACGGGATTACCTGCATCCCTGTCTCTGCGGCCTGAAACACTGAGTATTTGGCTCAATTCATTAGATGCAAGTTAAAATCTCATTTAAAAAGGCACCTTCTAATCAAAGCTGGATCCTGTTGAACAGGTGCAAGCCTCTTCTACCAGCACATCTGCAGCCCAAAACCAAAACGCATTCAGCAAGTCCAACCATGTTCAGTAAAGCTTACTCCCATGCAAGCATGCAGGGGCATGGATCCTTAACAGTACAACCCTAGGCATGCCTACTTAGGAGTAAGCAACATTGAGTGTCATGGGATTTATTCTGAAGTATGAATACACAAGATTTTGTCCAAGAGCATTTTTCTGTCCAATCGCATCCCCTGCCCACTATAGCATACAGATAAAATAATCTGGTATTACATGCTTTTGACAGTCAGTTAAGAAACAGTCATGTGAAACCCCTTTGCTCACATGAAGTCCCAAAATAATAGAAGCCACACAGACAAAAAGGGTTATGGCAGAATATTTTACATTTTATTTATGACTTTTAAAACCAGGATATTTAAAGTCCTGGATCTTTGTTTAGCTCCAAAAATACACCATATATAAAAACACATTGATTTCCAGGAATTCACACTTAAAAGAAGACAAACTCTTAAACATTTTTACTACCTGATACTAAGAGGATTCAGAATTGGCACTTAGGTAAAAATTCAGTGCTGTTTCTTTGGAGGAGAAGCACCAGCTGGCTAAAAGTGCTTACTGGGACTTGGGATCCTAAGTGGGGGGCACAGACAAAACAGAACCGCCTCCCCTTCACTCTCCAAAGAATGGAAACTCCGCACAGACAGAACTCGGTGCAGCTGGGACCCCAGAGCCCCACCTCTGCACCTCCAAGTCAACAACAAGCGTGGGAGACTCTCTCTCTACCTGCCTTCAGGTGGGAATCCCAGGCAGGTCATACTTGCTGGAATTAAAGAAGCAACTCCAAAGTTGGCTTTCACTGTCAAGGAAGCCAGCGGGATTATTACTTTTTCTTTTCAAAGAGACAGGACACCACTAGTTCCAGCTGGTGAGATGGCAAGGATCGAAGCAATAAAATACAAAATATTAATAATAATAACATTAATAAAAAGAAGGCTCAGCAGACACCGAGGGGACCCCTTCTTGGCTTTCACAGTACAGAAGGCACAGGTGGGATGAAGGACAGGAGGGAGAGAACTTGGGAGGGTTAGATCAGTCAATACCCGCATCCAGAGGTCCTTCAGTTTGGGGGTTTGCCACCATTAGCATACAGTGCAGGCCAAAAATGCTGCTCTTCGCTTGGGTAGGAAAGACCCCTCCCATCCCAAAGCTGCCTTCTGGGGTGACCGTTTCCCTTTGAGTCCCGAATTTCAGTCCAGGGTGGGGTTGAACAACGTGGTAATGGAGAGAAATCATGCCCCCCCATCCTTTCCCCAACCTGCCTCTCAGCCTTGTTAAGGTAGAGGTGGAGGGGGAATTCTTTTTGAAAAGTAGCAGCAGCAGAATCCCCCATTGCACACTGCTTCCCTCCTCACCCCGAGAGACTCCCCAACCCCCGAAGCATCAACAGGCGCCTCAGTAAAACGTCTCTGCTCCTTCCATTCTGCCACAAACTCGCTCCAGTCCGATTTCTGGAACCTTGAGAGACCGCCGAGTTTGCACCAGGCAGCCCAGGATCTGCCAGGCACTGACATTCCGGGGCGGCGGGGGCGCACCCGATTTCAAAACACCACCTGGCAAGTCCTGGGAAGAGTTCAGATTTCAGGAGAAAGACCCTACCAGGCTGTTGTCGGGGTCCTCCTCTCCCCGTCTAAGGCACAAAAGTCCCTGCGCATTTGGCTCTGCACCCTGCAAGTGGGGCCAGACTGAGGGATTTTTTAATTATTATTTTAGTCCCAACGTAGGTAAAGGGGTTGATTTTCTCACGCGCCCCCGGTGTGCGCCCCGGCACCTACTTGCGGGCAAGAAGGGCTCCCACCATAGTCTGCGCGCCGCAGCTTCCCCGGGCGAGCGCTTCAGAGCCCTCGCTGCTGGCAAGAAACAGAGAGAGAGAGAAGCTAGGAGAGAGCACTAGCCAGCAGCCCTTCTCGGCGGCGCGGGTCGGAGTCCGGCTCCGTCGGGGCGCGCGCTCAGGCGCAGCTGCCCATGGCCTTGACGAGCGAGCTCTCGGGCAGCTGTCGGAAGATGCCGCGCAGGGTCTCCAGCTCTCGGCTGAGCTGCTCGACGCGCTTGCGGAGCCGCTCGTTGTCGTTGCTCAGCTCCAGCACCTTCTGCTGCGTCTCGGCGTTGCGCTGCTTGGCTTTGTCGCGGCTCTTGCGCACGGCGATGTTGTTGCGCTCGCGGCGCACGCGGTACTCGCTGCTGCTCTTGTCCAGCAGCTTCTTGGACTTGCCCGACGACGCCGCGGACCCGCCGCCGCCGCCCGCCGCGTGGAGCCGGTGGTGCGCGTGGTGCGGGTGGTGGGCTCCGCCGTGGGGGCTGGGCGCCGGCGTGGGGGGCGGCGTGGGCTGCCCGCCGGGCTGCAAATGCACCGTGGTCTGGGCGCAGTGCGCCACCTGGTACTGGAGGTGGCTGCAGTTGGGCCCGGCCGGCGGCGGGTAGAGGGCGGCCAGCGCCGCCGCCTCGTCGTCCTCGTGGGGCTCCTGCTTGATGAGCAGCGGGCGCAGGCCGGGCAGCGCCGGTCCCCCGGCCAGGCGCTCGTAGGCCGCGCCGGCCTCCAGCTTGTCCGCGTAGCCGTAGAGCGGGCCGCCTTGCGGGAAGCCGGCGCCCGGCATCGCGGCTCCGACGCCGTACTCCAGGCCGGCCTTGGCGGCGCGCTCCTGCTTGTTGTGCTGGAAGAGGTCGGCCAGGAACTCGTCGTTGAAGGCGCCCGGGTCGATGTAGGCGCTCAGGTCGATGGAGTTCTCGTGCTCGCAGATGTCGGGCAGCTCCGAGGCCGGGTAGCCGTAGGCGCCGGCGGCGGGCAGGTGCGGGTGCGCCCCGGCGGGCGAAGCGGGCTGGTGGCGCTGCTGCTGCTGCTGCTGCTGCTGCTGCTGCGCGGGCTGCAGGGCGTGCGGCTGGAGGGCGCTGCTCTGGGGGGGCCGCGGGTCCGCCTCGTAGAAGTTGCCCGACTCCATGGAGTAGCTAAAGCGGGCCGCCGCGGCGCATGGTGGGGGACCCGCTGGCTCCAGGCTGAGGCTGCACAGGCTCTGCCGCTTGCACGGATGAGTCTTTCCTACTCCCTTCGGCTCTCGGCTTGCTCCCGGGCTGCCTCCTCCAGCCCTCGGCCTCCTATTTATACCCCCCGCTTCGCAGGCAGAGCCGGGCATCGCCCTCTAGTGTCCAACCTCCTGGGAACTTTGACCGGCCTCGCCTCCTTTCGGCGGAGCTCGGATCCCCGACGGGGCCTCCCCGGCTGCCCTGCCTGCCTGCCTGCTTGCCTGCTTGCCCGCCCACCGCCTCCTCCTCCGGGCTGCCTGCCTGGACGGGACGGACGCCAGCGCCCTGCAGAGGGACGCGCACCTGCCTGCCTGCCTGCCTCTGAGGACCCAGGAGCGGCTTCATAATGCACATCGGAGCCGGATCGTTTGCTTCCTCCCACCCCACGTAACACACATACACACGTTAATCGCAACACGGTTCCTGTCCCTTTCGTGTCAGTTGTACGCTGCATCACACAACTGCGTGAAATGGATTTTTGGAGCCTAACTACTACACTAAACGCGTGTTAACTAAGCGCCGCCCCCAGCACGTTCTCAGTATATCAGTTCATTCTGAGAAGCACCTTTGAGGAGAAGGAATTTAAATAAGAGAAGCAGTCCGCTTGTGTTGGGAGACCGCGGGCGCGATTACCTTTCTGCTGGCTCCAGCTGCCCCCCTCCCCCCCCAAAAAAAAAGTGCTCCTGTTGTCACGATTCTTCGGGCATCACTGAAATCTCCCCACCCCATCTTGCCCCACTTTATACAGACACGCATTTGCTTCTGTTCTGATTTGAAAAGCGGGGGAAAGGCAACCCAGGCACCGAATCCATTCCACAGTGCAAGTATAACCATGCAGCTTGGATCTCGGCCAAAATGTCTTTTTATTTTCTAAATTGCCAGGCAGATTAATACTGTCCAAAGGCTTTAACAACCTGGAAACTCAGATAAGGAGCTCTCTGAAGTGCCCAGGGAAGTCCAAGGTACTTTCAGTGTGCATTCCAAGAGAGGTGTGTGTATGTATGGCTATGTGTGTGTGTGTCTGTGCACACCTGCCTGGAGAGAGAGAGAGAGAGAGAAATGCCTTCTGCCCTTTTCAGAAACGTTTTCCTTGTACTTACAGCCTTTGCAGTTGCAAACATCACCATCAACAACAAATAATAACTGAGGTGTAGTAGAGGAACATCCCTCAACCTGGTGCTGTCCAGGGGCTTTGGATTTGGATTACGTATGGGAAGACTCAAGACAAGGACTGAAGAGATGGGGCTTCAATTCCCCCTCATTCACTTAGGGATGAAGTTTGCCTAGCCTACCTTACAGGGTCGTTGGAAGGACAGGAGGAAGGACCATATTCACTTTCATGAGCTCCTAGGAGGAAAGAACAAGTAGAAATATGATAGATATAAAATACAAAATTTATCACTTTGGTTCACCCTTTCTACCTTTGAATCAGTTGCAGCCTGAACCTAAATGCATGTACTGAGACTGCAGCCTTAACCCCCCACACCAGGGATAAGCCCAGTGGAATTCAGTCGGCCTTACTTCTGAGTAGGCATGGCTAGGGTTGCACTGTTACTCCCAAAGAAGCATGCTTAGAACTGCAGTTATTTTGCAACTTAATTTTGCTTGTTTACTTTGAAATAAGTCCTATGGAGTTTATTATTCGTTAGTTTGTTGCATTTATGTTTACATCCAGACAGCTCAAGGTGGCATATGCAGTTCTTCCTCATTTTATCATCACAACAACCCTGTAGCTTAGGCTGAGAGACAGCGACTGGTCCAGGGTCACCCCGGGAACTTCACGGCCGAGTGGGGACATAAACCCTGGTCTCCCAGGTACTAGTCCAACATGCTAACAAACTGCACCACACTTTGAGTCTTTTTGCAACAGCACAATGAGAGCGTTTTGGACCTCGCTTGAGCAATCCAGAGCAGGGGGAACCAACATGGTACCCTCCAGGTTTGTTGGATTCCAACCCACATCATCCCCAGCCATCGATTAGGGCTAATGGAAATGGGGAGGGGGGCACCATGTTGGCTACCTCTAATCAAGAAAACCAAAGCATTCTGTAATCTCATGCCTAGTCCAGCAGACTATTTGTGAGATGTACGTTCCTAAACGGAATGCCTCCCTTGTGGAATTGCAAATTAGCAACTGGGATAGACAGACCCACCTAACCCTCAAAGCCTTTCCTCCCTCAGATTGTACTTCCAGACAACTTCAAGACTTCCCTCTATTCTTTTCTTCATGCTGATGTCAGGGCTGAGCTGTAGAAGGCAGCCTGAAGCAGGTCCAGATCAAAGAGCAATGAGGAACTCAGTCCCACAGGAGGCAGTGATGGGCTCCAACTTTAAAAGGTTAAAGTCATGGAGGTGAGGTCTATCCACCAGCAATGGTGGATATGCTCTACCTCCATGGTTGCAGGCAATAATGCTTCTGAATACCAGTTGCTGGAAACCACAGGTGGGAAGAGTGCTCTTGTGCTCATTTCCTGCTTGTGCGCTTCCCACAGGCACCTGGTGGGCCACTGTGAGTAAAGGATGCGGAACTAGATGGGCCACTGGCCAGATCCAGCAGCTTGTCTTACATTCTCATGAGGATCAGAAGAGAGGAATAACACATGTAGACCTTGTGGCTCAAGCAGAATTTGGCTAGAAACCCTTTCATGATCATTCATAAGTCAAAGGAGGAGGGGAGAGTTGGATGGATTCAGTTCTGAAGGTTCTTAGCTGAGGAGTTGCAGTGACTTGGCTCACCACCTGGGGCAGCAGTCAGCAGTTCCTGAGAAAGCGCACTTGTCAGATTTTGGTACCCAATGCAATACTTTCTGGACACGTACAGGTGTCTGATGCTCAGTCCAGCAACAACAAATAGGGTAACAGAATACATGCTTTCACCAGACATAGTCTTGGTTTCAATCTCCTGTTAAAATAACCAGGTAGCAGGCAATGTGTAAAAGACCTCTACCCAAGATCCTGGAGGGTTGCTGCTAGTTAGAGCAAATGATTCTGGGGTTGGCTACCCCTGCCAGAATGGAATGGGTGTATGTTTTAGCTGCTGCACCTATCTAAAAGGCTCCAAACATGATCAGACTCATCCGTCAAATGTGATGAAGGCCTGGAGTTTGATGTGAATTTGCAGCTGTTTGTGTACCTGTGCTGCTGGGTCCCCCCCCCCCCCGCAGTGTCTATTAATTTTTATTCATTTATTGCATTTATATCCCACCTTTTCTCCAAGGAGCTCAAGGTGGCATACATGGTTCTCTTCCTTTTCATTTTATCCTCACAACAACCCTTTGAGGTAGGTTAGGCTCAGAGACTGTGATTGGCCCAGTGAGCTTCATGACCAAGTAGGGATTTGAACTCTGGTCTCCCAGGTCTCACCTCTCCTCAGACCCTGAATCAGAAGCAATATTTGTAAAACTGAAGTTTAAGTCCTCCCACTGACCTAAGCTTGGGAAAGTAAAATAGCAACACCTTTTTTTTCCTTCCCCACACAGGTGCATGGAACTGACTGATATCATAGCCAGCCAAGAGGGGATTAACCCTACAAAATTTCAGAAAGGTAGATCCATGGGTTTCTGTGCTAGTCAAGAATAGATGACAAGGTAAAAGGTTATTTGCCTATTTAAAAGTTGTTTTTTGCTTAACTTTAATTGTACATCACTTAGAAAATCTATATTATGAGGTATATAATAAATATGAATATTATTACTTATTAGGCTAGGAGAGGATCAAATGAATAATGATTTAACAGGCTTTATTTGGAAGTGTGGCGTTTCCGTGTGCTGCGCTGGTGTTGGCTCGCCAGAGCAGCTTCGTCACGCTGGCCACGTGACCTGGAAGTGTCTCCGGACAGCGCTGGCTCCCGGCCTCTTAAGTGAGATGAGCGCACAACCCTAGAGTCGGACACGACTGGCCCGTTCGGGCAGGGGTACCTTTACCTTTACCTTTACTATTTGGAAGTGTGTTAACTAAATGCTCCATCTATTTAAACTTGGCAGTTTTAAAAAATTGGCAAGCAACAGATATGTGGCTGACACCATTGAGTAAGTTATGCCTCTTTCCCAGAAGAGGCACATACAAGCCCTGAGTTTGGTTTTGTTGCTCCATTTGCTCCAAAGTCTGTCTGAAGAGCTGTGTACATTTATTTTCTCTGTGGCTTATTTCCACCCAAGGCAAGAAGATGAACACCATCTGCCATGATGTTGTCAGATTTCCATCCCATACAACTAGTGTGCATGAGAAAACTGTGTGGCCATGGTTTTAAATAGACATCCTTAATTTGTAAGGAGAACACATGACACTCCGATTTGCTTTGCCGCCACCACAAGTATCTTTACAACCATTTGCTACATGTGTGTCTAAGAACGCATGTTTGAATGCATTTACACACAGCACCTTGCATGAAAGGTCAGATCTTTGCTGGAGTCTATTGCTTTAAGAAGGGACGCGGGTGGCGCTGTGGGTAAAAGCCTCAGTGCCTAGGACTTGCCGATCGAAAGGTCGGCGGTTTGAATCCCCGCGGCGGGGTGCACTCTCGTCGCTCGGTCCCAGCGCCTGCCAACCTGCCAAGCAGTTCGAAAGCACCCCCGGGTGCAAGTAGATAAATAGGGACCGCTTACTAGCGGGAAGGTAAACGGCGTTCCGTGTGCTGTGCTGGCTTGCCAGATGCAGCTTGTCACGCTGGCCACGTGACCCGGAAGTGTCTGCAGACAGTGCTGGCTCCCGGCCTCTAGAGTGAGATGAGCGCACAACCCTAGAGTCTGTCAAGACTGGCCCGTACGGGCAGGGGTACCTTTACCTTTACCTTATTGCTTTAAGAACATAGCTGAAGTATCCTGTACCCAGAAATGTACTCTTACCCAGAACTATTCCATGGAGGAGTAGTTATTTTAAAGAAATAACAAAGGAATTGATAAGAAAATAGTGTGGTGCAGCATTTATATTAAAAAGCACAGAAGCATTTAACTAATATTGCAACTCATTTAAACTCCTAGTCTAAAGGAAAAAAGAGTTACTACACTTTTAGAGGAAAATAAAGTGGAGGGCTTACAGGATTCCATAGTTTGCAAAACGTTACCTATCCAGGCTAAGATGAACTATTCCCGCAGCTATCTGGGTGTGAGGATGTGAGAGACCAAGACTAGAAGCAGGATCAGGAATTTGGTGCCTTTGTGATTTCAGTTCTTTGGGAAATCTCTCTGAACTTTCATGCTGCCAGCCAATGGAATCCTAACCAGGCTTCTTGATCCAGCACTGACATCAGTGTGGTGTTGCATGGAAAGTTGAAGGGGTCTGGGAATCTCTAGTTGGGCATGCACAAGTGAGGGACAATGAGGGGTTTACTGATATGTACGTGGGTGTGCACAGGGCCAGCCCACCTATGAGGCAAGGTGAAATGACGACCTCAGGTGGCAGGTTCCATAGAAGCAGCAGATCCTGATTTTGATCTTTCTCGCCCTCCCCCTGTCACGGTCTGGTTCACAGGCGATCGAAGTCCCGGCAGGGGACGTCAGGACTGGGGGCAAGGTGGCAGGGTGGGAGCAAGAACGGGGGTCCAGAAGCCAGGAGTCAGGAAGCCAAGAGTCCGAGGGTCAGGAAGCAGGGAGTCATGAAGTCAAGGGTCCAAGGATCAAGAAGCTGGGAGTAAAGAAGCCAAGGTTCAAGGATCAGGAAGCAAGAAACCAAACTCAGCAAGGCAGGAAGTGTCTTGCTGTGGCAAAGAGCCGAAGGAAAATGCTGACCTTATATCCCTTCCCAGCTCTTGCCACCAGGTGCTGTGAGTTACCAATCGGCCTCAGCTGTGTGGCCACGCCTTGCCTCTTCAGGACAAACTTAGGAAGGCCCCAGTCCTGCAAAGTCCTATTGGTCACAGGGCCTGGCTCCTGCACGCACACCTGATACCCCCTTGTTCCTGGTGTAGATCCTCCCTGGCACCTTCTTCCCTGGCAGGGAGAGGGGGTGCCATTTTGGGAGGGGCAGCTCAGGTGCCAAAAAGTCTTGGGACTGCTCTGGGTGTGCACAAGGCAGGGTGTGTGAGTATCTCTTCAAGATAACCTCTTGAACAGATTTGCTACTAGGCAGCAAATATTCTGCATAGGATTTCCTGGCCTGTCAGGACACCTGGAATGAGATGCTATTGTTCTACTCACCCCAAATTTACATATCTATATTTGACCCAGGAAGCCTGTCTTGGGAAGTTAAGATAAGGGTCTTATGTTGGGAACTCTGCATCCAGGGACATTTTTGTTGCCATTATCATCATTTCAGTGATTGAACCATCAAGGTTCCTGTCATACAATAACTTGCTAGAGAGGGTCAGAAAAGAAGTAGGAGTGGTGGGGTGCAATTACCAGAGTCTGCTGCTGTTCATGCCAATTTCTGGTCTGGTTACAAAGATCAAACGACAGCCAACATAACACCATGTTTAGCTTTCACAAAGGCATCTGGCTTCACTGTCAAAAGTACACATTGGCATTCTGTTTTTTTTTTTTTTTAAATAATATTTATTAAAGATTTTCAAATATAACAAAAAAAGAAAAACATCCAAATTTAAAACCTTATTTTCATTGGGTTCTTTCCAGGACTTCCCCTCCCCTCCCCCTCTTGTATTCCAGTTCTTTCAAATAGATTCAACAAATTCTTACCCCAAATTTTAAAATTATTATCATTGGCCCAATTTAAAAAATATTTTCCCATCCCCTAAAATCGACCTGTTCCCTTCCGCGAGTTCCCCTCTTTAATATGCAATACAGATTAAGATAAACAGAAAAATAGAAAAAGGAATAAAATGTAATTTAACACCCTTTGGATTCCAAATTTCCCTCCCCCCCCTTCCCGGTTGCGTTCCCAATGTCCGTCACTGTCTACTGTCATCCTGGAGCTCCCACATCTAAACCACAGTCCTTCACCAATCCACTTTGCCGTCTTTTTATTAGTCTTTGCCGTCTTTTGGTCATCTTTGATTTCACATGTCCGATCTTGGAAGGAGTCTATCTTCCAACTTTATCCAGTTCTTGTTATTCTTGTTGTTCTTATTGTTCTCTCTCCTCCTCTTTTTTTTTTCCCCCTGCTCTCCTGCAGAAATGTTCTAATTCCAAAAAGTTTCTAATTCCTCTGCAGAGGCTTTGTTATTCAGGAACAAAACATTACGTCAAGTCCCTTCCATTCTTCAATAGATAAATCTATTGTCTCCTTTAGTGTGTAGACCTCTGTAGACAAAATAGTGTTCCATTTCTGCAGTTTCCCAGGCGATAAAAAGTCCTATTCAAATTCAATGCCAACAATACTTGTAGTGTCCCACAGCTCCTCTAGAGGGATTATAATAACTCAGTTTCCTTCCCGATCAGACCCAACAGTCAAAGTAACTTATTATTCCTTGTTTTAAACAATTTATATCCAATTTGTAACAAATGTGACCAGCAAAGTCCTCGTAACAAAGTTCTCTTTTTGTTCTTCCGCTTTGACAGCTCCTTTGACAGCTGTCAAAACCTCTATTTCTCCTCTCCCGGCGCTCTTACGGATCGCTCCCGGGGTTTCCGGGGGGGGGGGGTGCATTTTAGTTCACATTCCACTTTTCTCCTCCAGCCCAGTCTTATAATTTTCCATCACAAAGTTAATAACTTTATCAAAGAAAAAGGTTGCGCTCGATCTTAGTTGTCAAATCCTTTGTTTTAGCTCCTCTACAACATGGGGGAGGCTGACTTCCTTTTTGCACCTCCCCCGCTCGCTCCGAATTTAAAAAGAATTTTTCCCCTTTTTTAATCCAAGTTCCAATTACTCACGGGTTATTCTTTTAAAGTCCAAATTTTCAATGGAAGAAGTCAGCGCTCTCCGTCGAATGGCATGCGGCTTCACTCGGCAGGGGAAGCGGAGGACTCACAGCACTACCACCGACCCCGTCACCTGCTCCGCAGCCTTTAAAAAGGCTCCTTCGCGGGTCGGGGGGGCGCAAACGGTGCCCGCCGAGTCACCATGCCCATGGGTTTCAGCGCCCATGGTTTTTAAGGGTCCCCGCGTCGCCGGCGCGGTAGAACCCAGCCCCTGCCGAGCAGGCTCCCTCCGGAGCTCGGAGGGAGTCCGCCATTCGGCGATGGCGCCAACCCGGAAGTCCCCAAAAGTACACATTGGCATTCTGGTGCAGCATCAGAGATCGAGAGCCTCAAAGTGAACTTGAAACATGCCATTCTTCTATCCCCAGAGATGCAACTGCCCAGAATATTTTACCTAAAAAACATATTGTATTTTTTCATCTATAAGATGCCCCCATGTCTAAGACGCCCCCTATTTTTGGGAACTCAGATTTAAGCAAATGGGGGAAGATGTAACCGTGTATAAGACGCCCCCTAATTTTTGACATTATTTCTAAGGGGGGGAAACCTAGTCTCATACATGGAAAAATACGGTAATTTGCAAGGTATCAGCAACCTCACTCCACCATCAGGCCCATCACCCTTAAAGGAACAAAATGGTCTGTCACAGGTCAGATGCAAAACAGAGCAGGAAAGTGGTTGGGTTTAGAAATCAATGGTGGCGGTTCTTATAAGAATGTATTTTTAATCTTTTGTTGGAAGCTGTTGGGGAAACCCAGCCAGATGGGTGGGGTATAAATTATTATTATTATTATTATTACTGTATTATTATTATTTACACCATCTTTCATTTTGAGAAGAAATGCTAAACAAAACACCACAATAAAACTAATTCAATAAAACCATCACAATAAAACAACATCAAACTATCAGGAATAGCGAGAACTGGTGTTAATGCACAGGAAAATGCTCTGGTAAACAGGTACATTTTCAGTTATTGGCAGGAATGATTATCATTGGAGCTCACCTGATCTCCATGGGAAAATCATTCCACAAGGTAAGTGTCAGCATGGAAATGTGTTTGGTTTTTTACCCCCCACCCCACTCCCCCATGAACAAACAAAAAACCAAACCCCAGTGCTCCCAAGACAGTTATATACAAGTTGGAACTCTAAGTTTAATAAGGAAGGAGAAACAAAATCCTCTACACATTTTTCCGATTCCAACTGGAAAATGTGCAAAAGGAAACTCTGCATAATGCTATTCTCTGCAAAATAAACTTCTCTTCCCAAACTGCCACTTGCATGGATGGAAAGAGTTTTTTGTTTTTTTTAAAGAGGTCACTGGAATGACAGCTGAGAGGTTATACTACCTCAGGTTAATCCATTATCCCATACAGAAGTTACATTTAAGATGTACATGCTCCTGCATAGCTTTGGGTGATGGGGTACCTGAGAGCATCTGAAATGGGGGTGGCTAGCCGTTTTCAGCCAAAGGAGTCACATCCACTCTTGGCCAACCCTCTGGGAACAGTATGCCAGCAGTGGGTGAAACCCCCTTGCACTGTTACATGCACATCCAGGACAACCCGTTCAGGGTGCTGGGTTCAGCAGACAGTTCTAAACCTCTCAATCCACCCCTGCACAGTGTTTGCTTTAAAATGCTTTTCTTTTTGTAGCCACCACCACTACTGGTCCAGGAAAATGTGCTTGGTGCCCTGGATCAGGCCCCAGACCCCAGGTGAGCCACCCTGGTCTATAGTTGTGATGGCCTGGGATTTGGACTCGGAGGCTGAACCTGAGGAATCCCAGCCTGCACAGGAGTCCCCACCTCCAGAACCAGCTGAGCCGGGGCTGGGGCTTGAGCCTGAAGGGTCCTCACCTGTGCTGGATCCCCAGGTGTAGGCACCAGCTGAGTCTGCTCTGGCTCCTGAGGTGATGGAGGACCCATTGCCTGCAGGTGCTCCACTCTTAGCCCCGTCAGGGTAAGCTGAGGTTGCCTCTGGCTCCGGTAACCCTCCAGCCTCTCCTGAGCTGCAGAGGCTCAGGGCAGAAAGGCGGAGGAAACTAAGTTCCCGCAGGAGGAGTGCTCGCCTCCAGGCCAGGCGAGGCGAGTCACCTGTGGGCAGGAGCTGCCCTATGCCTCGGGGCAGATAAAAGCCAGCCAGGCCCAGTCCCAGGTTGGGGGAGCAACATTGTTGGTAGCCTGTTCCTGCCTGCACCCTGTCCTGCTCTTCTGCCAGAGTTCCTGATCTCACCCGACTCCCTGCCTTGGACCCCGCTTCAGCTTTGATGGACAGCCTCTATACTGTACCCTCGGACTGGACTTGGACCTCGCCACATGGTTGACCCTCAGGACCAGCACAATAGTCTAGAAAGGAGTCGTGGAATGCATTAATAAAGTGGCTGCCTCTTAAGGAAGGTTTTGTGGGCATTATAAGTGCCCCTGAACTTAATTCTTCACCCAGGTGCTTGGGAGACCACCCTTTGCTTGTATTTCAGCTCTTCTGCCTCCAACATATTATTTAATATATTTATATCTCACCTTTGCTTCATGGAGCTCAAGCTGGCATACATAGTTCTCCTCCCATTTAATCCTCACAACAATCCTGTGAGGTAGGTTAGGCTGAGAGACTGAGACTGGCTCAAGATCATCCAATGAGCTTCATGGCTGAGTGGGTATTTGAACCCTGATCTCCCAGGTCTAGTCCCACACCACTGCAGCCACAGCAGTTGCTAGTGTAACCATGGCTTGGAGAAAGTGGATAAAGAAAACATCTCTTTCCCTCTTTCATGACACTAGAGACAACCAGCAAAGCTGAATGTTGGAAAATGTAGACAAAACTGTAATGCTTCATGCAGCACATGGGTAAACTATGGAACTCGCTCCCTCAGGAGGCAGTGATGGCCACAGACTTGGATGGCTTTAAAGGCGGATTGGACAAATTCATGGAGGATGAGGCTACCAGTGGCTACTAGCCACAGTGGCTATTCTCTGCCTCCACTGTCAGAAGAAGTAATGCTTCTGAATATCAGTCACTGGAAACTGCAGGAGGGGAGAGCGCACTTGGATTTCTATAGGCATCTGGGTGGCCACTGTAAGAACAGGATGTTCAACTAGATGAGCTATTGGCCTAATCCAGCAGGCTCTTCTTATGTTATTTTCTTATGTTATTATGTACTGTTCTCCAAGTGGGCCACAGCAAGTAAGCTTAAGTGCAGTTCAGAGGGTGCAAAGTATTCTCACCAGGACAGATATTTCACAGCTGGCTCCCTCATCACTCAACCATAGGAGCCTGGTGGCAAAAAGAGGGAATTACTGGAAGTGCCATGATGGTGATCCTTCCTCGCCACCCTCCCAGATGTTCCATCTGCTAAAGCTGGTGTTACTGCCATTGTGATTAAAAAATACAAAAGAGGACCACCAAAGAGACCCCATGATATGCAGCTCAAGATGATGAGCAAAAGTGACAGCACCCAGTAAACCAACCAGAGGAGACAGAACAGCAGCCTCCCTGCAGCTCATCAGGGGTCTGTTTCGTGAACTGAGTTGCACAGTCCCCATCCATTCTAAAGGAAAGTAGGAAGGAGAGAACGGTTCTGTAACTTGATCAAATAACCTGAAGGGGTCCCAGACCAAAGGTGGAGAACCTCAGGTCCAGGTTCCAAATGTGGCCCTCCAGTCCTCTGTATCTGGTCCTTGAAACTCTCTTAAGCTATGCTCACCCTTCTTTGCACCCTGGCTGGACTGTGCCCTTGAGCTCTGCTGTTGCCCCTTGCTTGTCTGGATGGAGAATAGAGGCAGATGGTGCATAGAAACTAGCCCACTGTACAAAGGTACAATTTAAATATGTTGCTCCACCCCCCTTTGCCTCTGAACCCACCCCCCACAGGCATGTTGCCTAGAAGGGAATGTGTCCCCTAGGCTAAAAATGTGCCCTCCATTTAGACCAATGAAGAGGCATCTCTGTGGCATAATTCAACTCATTTATTGAGATCTTTCTGGGTGGGATTTTTCCCCAGAAAGAAAAAAAGTTTGGAGGACTGGAATTTGGGGATATTGTTTATCAGTGGGAGCTGGTCTATTGGGGCAAATGGGGCACTGTCCCAGTAACTGCCTCACCTCATGCAGCCTCCACCTGCCTGTCTTCTTACTTACAAACAAATCCAAGGGATGGCACTACCTATCAGCCTCCTCCTCTGTTGAACTCCCCGCTCCAGTGGGCATCAGTCATCAAAGTGGCTTGCTACAGTGCAGATGACAAAGTCCTACAAGCCCAACATTTATCAGATGCATGAAGTGTAATCAAAAACTTACAGGCTATATATGGTCATGTTTCACCCCATTCTGACTGCAAAACTGAACTTGCAAAAAACAATATGCTCTCTATTATTCCATGTGCTTGGCTTGGTTTCCCTGCTGGCAAGTTCTGATCTATCAAGCAGCCTTCTGGAAACAGTTGAAGCTTTCTCTCCCCCAACCCTCCAGCCCTGCCTCAGTCTAAGAATCTTGCTTAATAGCTAGATTTGTTTACTATGAATCACAGGGTACCTTTCCTTACTATTATGTGTATTATGGAGAATGTTTTATAAATGCCCTAATAATTATGGGTGTGGGTTTTTGTCCTGCGGTTAATGAACTCCTTGGAAATGTGCTCCAGCCTCCACCAAGCTGTCAAAAACCCTCACAGCTTTTGGAGTAAAGAACAGGCGTGGCACTCAGTAAAGCCCAGGCATGAGAAAAAAGCATCACTCATTTCCAAATGGATGCTACTTTTTCTAATTCAGACTTGCTTGGAGGCTTTGAAAATCCTGTAGCAATTTTAAGGACGGCATCCATCATTCCTTCCTAGAGGAACTCGGTTGAGTGCCAATTAGTCTGGAAGTGCAACAGTCTTCCACCTCTCCCCAAAATAAGGGTGTGGGTCTTACATACTTGGGGAATCTCCTAGGTATGCAGAAGAACAGCAGATTTTAAATTAAAAGAAATATCCTCCCTGCAAAGTGTCCTGATGCCAGGAGAATTTACTATCTAACACGTGCCAATATAGGTGGATGCAGTTCATAAATTATGCAACAGGGGCTAAATTATTTAAATACAATTAATCACAAATACACCCTTTTTTAACCCCTTCTGTGATTGATACAGGATTAGATGACATGCCCCGAGATATTCAAGCACTGGCGGAGGAATAGGGGTGCGGGGGGAGCACACCGCTTCTGGCGGCACGATCCCAGTGGGGTGCCATCGTGGCTACCCCCCCACGCTGGGTGCCATGCCCCTAGGGCGCGCACCATGCGTTGCGCCCCTGCTGGAAGCACGTCACACCCCCGGGATGCGCGCCAGCTGCGCCCCTGCCTGCTCTCCGCCCCCCCCGCCGGAATTTGAAGTTCCGCCACTGTATTCAAGGTGTAATTTTTGAAGCACACTGATAAGAAATGAAAACTTTATGCCAAAGTCTTCCCTTACAGATAGTCAAATGCAGATTTAAGATATATTAAAGCTGCAAAATGTCTTCCTCTGGATGGTCTGGAAAATTTCTCCACCTTGTGTGCTAAACTGCCATTCATAGCCCTTTCCTCCATGATAGCCTTTTTGTCATGAATTTGTCTAATCCTCTTTTAAAGCCATCTAAGCCTCTTTTGGGAGAGAGTTCCATAGCTTACTTATGTGCTGCATTAAAAAGTCATTTCTTTTATCTGTCTAGAATCCTTCACAGTCCAGCTCACAGGAGCCAAGTCCTAAGGGCCAAGATCCCTCCCCCCCCATAAAATATTTGAAGGGTCTTCCCCCCCCCCCAGTTGATGGGCATTGCTATTCAAATGGGGTGTGTGTGCTGCATCTTGTGATTATTTTATTTAAGTTGGCACCCCTGGTCCAGCTTCATTAGATGTTGACAAATTTTTATTTTATGAAAGAGAAAAAACTGTTCACTATCCACTTTTTCCACACCCTGCATAATTTTATAAACTTTTGTCATGCTGCCTCTTACTGGCCTTTTCTCCCTAAGTGAAAAAGTCCTAAACGCTGCAACAACTCTGCAATATGCTTTTTTAAAGTGAGGTGACCAGAATGGTACAGTGCATTCCAAATGTGGTTGCACCATAGATTTGTATAGAAGCATAATATCAATAGTTCCTGCCCCCCCCCAATTCCTTTCCTATTGTTCCCTAGCATAAAGGTAAAGGTACCCCTGACTGTTATTGTATTATAGTGCATTGTTGGAAGCCGCCCAGAGTGGCTGGGGAAACCCAGCCAGATGGGCAGGGTATAAATAATAAATTATTACTATTATTATGACCGTTAGGTCCAGTCGTGGATGACTCTGGGGTTGTGGCGCTCATCTTGCTCTATAGGCCGAGGGAGCCGACTTCTGTCTGCAGACAGCTTCCAGGTCATGTGGCCAGCATGACTAAGCCGCTTCTGGCGAACCAGAGTAGCGCACGGAAACACCGGTTACCTTCCTGTTGGAGCGGTATCTATTTATCTACTTGCACTTTGATGTGCTTTCAAACTGCTAGGTGGGCAGGAGCTGGGACCGAGCAACAAGAGCTCACCCTGTGGCGGGGATTCAAACCACCCACCTACTGATCGGCAAGCCCTAGGCTCAGTGGTTTAGACCACAACACCACCCGCACTCCTAGCATAGAACTTGCCTTTTTTATTTAATGGATTTATTGCATTGACATGTAAGCCCACCTTTCCCCCCCAAGGAGCTCAAGAAGGCAGTGTACATGGTTCTCTCCGTCATTTAATCTCCATAGCATCCCAGTGTGATACATTAGATTGAGAGGCAGTAACTGGCAGAGGGACATCCTCAGAGCTTCATGTCTGAGTGGGAATTTGAACCCTGGTTTCCCAGGTCTTAGTCCAGTACATAGTCCAGTACTAAGGCAGTGCTGCCACACGCTGGATCACCATCTTAATCAATGTATCCATTACAACCCCAAGGTATCATTCCTGGTCAGGCCCATGAGCGAACAGTATATGTGAAATTGAGATTATTATGATTTTTTTTGCCCCAAATGTACATCAGTTTATGCAATTTATTTATTTTTTACATTGAATTGCATTTGCTATTTTTCTGTCCGTTCAGCCAGCTTGGAGAGGTGCTTTCGGAGCTCTTCGCAACCCCTTTTTCTCTTAACCATCCTGGTTTAACCACCATCAGCAAACTTTGCCATCTCGTCGGTCCACCGCGAACTCTAGATTGTTCTACCTGAATCTAGACCTCCTAACGCCAATAGTTAGGCCCCATTAGGAAGTACGACTGATTTAAAGTTATATTATGAAGCTGCAGCTTTCTGCTGGATGAAAGATTGGTTACTTCTTGAGAACACTGATGTCCTAGATCTGGAAGGGTTTAACAATGCTTTTGGTTGGCATGCATACTTGTGGTACGACAAGGTAAAGATTCATAAAATGTTCAAAAACCATATTGTCAGAAAAGCAATATTTATTGTTTGGACAAAATATAAAGACTTATTAGAAAGTAAGACCCCGAAATGGTTATCACCAATGGAGGCTAAGGCCCGGAAGAGACTCAATATGGAGGCCGGCTGGCCGAAATATTGGGAATTAATAGAAAAAATTGGAGACAAATGGAGGTTGCAGAGCTTGGAGAAATTAAAGAATAAGGTGCAAGATTGGTTACATTACGCCCAAATCCAAGAGGTTTTTAAATTGGACAAAAAGATAGGATTCCAGGTGGAGAAGTCGAAATTAGAGACAGAACTGTTGGAACCAAAGACTAAGGTACTTTCGAGAATGTATAACTTGCTGCTTAAATGGAACACACAGGATGAGACTGTTAAATCAGCCATGATAAAATGGGCTCAGGATATAGGGTATAACATTATGTTTGAGGACTGGGAAAGGTTATGGACCACCGGAATAAAATTCACGGCATGTAATGCTCTGAAGGAGAATATTATGAAAATGATATATAGGTGGTACATGACCCCAGTCAAGCTTGCAAAAATATATCACCTGTCTGACAATAAATGTTGGAAATGTAGAGAGGCTGAGGGGACATTCTTTCACCTCTGGTGGACATGCCCTAAAGTGAAAGCCTTCTGGGAAATGATCTATAATGAACTAAAAAAGGTATTTAAATATACCTTTGTTAAGAAACCGGAGGCTTTCCTCTTGGGCATCGTCGGCCAGAAAGTGTTAAAGAAGGATAGAAGCTTTTTTATGTACGCGACAACAGCAGCAAGAATACTCATTGCAAAGTACTGGAAGACACAAGACTTGCCCACACTGGAAGAGTGGCAGACGCAATTGATAGACTATATGGAACTGGCTGAAATGACTGGCAGAATCCGAGACTTGGGAGAAGAAACAATGGAAGAGGACTGGAAGAAGTTTAAGGATTATCTACAAAAATATTATAAGTTGTATGAATGTTAAGTATTTGCACGATTTAGAAATTACCAGCTCCAGCAAATAGGCTTTGTAAAATAGAAAATTAAGTTATAAGTAAGAAAAGGTCAAAATTTAAGGCAATATTTTGTTTAATTTTAAGGTATGAGCAATTGATAAAAAATAGTTTAAATTTAGAAGTATAATATTTGGAAAGTACAAAATAAGGTATGAAATAAGGTAATAATTTGCTGACATATTGATTATAAATAACGCAGGGTAAGGAGATGCGAGGAAGTCCAGCTAGTTATATAAGAAAAGCTATATTGAATGGTTGGTTATATTTTTCTCTTTTTATTATGTATTTTTGAAAATTTAATAAAATATTTATTAAAAAAAAAAAAAGGAAGTACGACTGAGGGCCTATAGGATACATCCAGGAACACTTTTATATTGAAACTTACTTCAAAAGTTGCCTTTGAAGGGGTGTTGGGTACAGGAAAGGATAAAAAAAATGTAAAAGAATCCCGAACACCTTCAACCATCCCGCCTACTTCTTTTACACAAGAAAAAAAACACGAGGCTATGTATATGGTTGGCTTCCGAACCTGCCACTCCAAGCACCTAGGTCTCGGATTGACGCCTGGGGATGGCAGTCCCTGGGAACGCGATCTCCTATTGGTCATGGTAGCTGCCAATCCGATTAAAGGGGCCGCTTCAACTCTGAGGTAGCCCGAAGCCTGATTGGTTGGGTCGGGTTTCGCAATCGCCTCTCTCCCTCTCTTGCCCCCCCCTGCCCGCGTTTGGAAAGAATCGAGAGAGAGAAAGAGAAAAAGCGAGTCGGGCCTGGCCGGGCTCGCGCCTCCCCCCCTCCCCGCGCAGCCCCCCGGATCGATACCTGGGCCAGGTACGGCACGAGACTGGGCGGGGCCGGGGAGAACGTCTTCCTTCCCTATGGGGCAGGAGGAAAAGGGGGCATGGGGGGGGGCAAGCATGGCGGGAAGAAGGAGACGCGAGAGGGCCCCCCTCCCCTGAGGAAGGCTTCTATCACCCTCCCCCCCCCGCCACTTGTTGTGGGGATTTATAAACGGGGCGGAAAAGGGGTTGGGGAGGCGCCTATGGGGCAGATTGGGGGCGGTGCCAAACGCGGTTAGAGGGGTGAGAGCTCCCCCTCCCAAGGAATGTGTTTGTTTGTTTATATGTGTATATTTACTTCACCGATATAGGGCCGACCGGAGAGCAGGGAGTTCTCACGGTGGCTCGCGAAGGCCCAGAAACGTGTGGGGTGGTGTGTGTGTGTGTGTGTGTGGTGGTAGTGGTAATAGTGATGTGGGGTAAAGAGGAGGGGGCTTCGTGGTGTGGAGGGGGGAGAGTTTCCCATGTTTTTCTGTATGGGGCAGGAGGGAGTGGGGAGCGGGGGCTGGAGGGTTAGGGGGCGACTCTAAGGTAGCAGCATCTGTGCCCCATAGCCGGGGCGAGAGGCGCGTGGCTTCCCCACGGAGGGGGACCCGCCGGCCGTGCCGAGGAGCGCGTGTCTGGAGCGCGTCTCTCTCTCTCTCTCTCTCTGAAGTATGATGCAACCTTCGAGCAACTCTGCCTTCGTCCCTGCTGAGATGAGGTCATGTCTTGGCACATGGGAAATCCCCCAGGGGAGGGAGGGAGCGGGAGAGAGAGCGAGAGAGTGCCTGAGTCCACCCTTCTTAGCCTGCCTAAAGGGTCTTTCTTAGGCTGCACCTTCTTTCCAGGCTCTGAGCTGCAAAGATGCAGGCTTCCCTTAATAACCTGTTCTGTTTTTTTAGAGAAGCTCCCAGGACATTTGATTCCGAATGCAGCTGGTTTGGGCCGCTCATTCCTTGCCCCTACTTGTGTTGAGGCGAGCCTTCTCCTTTTTTTTTAAACCCACAAGAAACAAATCCAGCTCAGGGCGAACTTAACAGAAGAGCGATCACAAGCGTTTCCCACAATTCTCTCTTCTCCACGTTTCAGTTTCCGTACACATCGGCACAAGTCTGGGCTTTGCTGTTCATAGGTCAGCCTGTGCACCTACCTCCTCTGTGCTCTCAGGAGTTTCAGGAAATGGTAATTGTCATTTTGATAAAGAGTTGTTCAACATGTAAGGACACTGAGCATTGAGGCTAGGGCTCCTATCTGTGGTTAGATGAAGGCAAAAGTGAAAACTGTTTCCCAAGTTAGGGGAAACGTAAATAATAATAATTAAATTTGACATGTATTCTAGGATTATTATAACATTCTTGGTTTCAAAACTAGCTGCTTTTTCTGCCAGGGAGTCTGCAGCCAGTGATCTTTGAAATAACTTGCATTGCTAAAATCCTATGCCCAGCCTAATGCATTGCTAAAATACTGTCCCCAACCTGATATCCTCCAGACATTTTGGATTACGATTTCATTAGCTCCAGCCAGCATGGCAGTGCTAGCTGGGGATGGTGGAAGTTGTAATCCAGGACATCTGGAGAGCACCAGGCTGGGGAAGTCTGCTCTGTAAAATAAAATCCATGTTGTGCATACAAGTCCTATAGATTCTGAGGGAAGTTGTGACTTTTCCCTGTATGTGTCTCAGGTCTTACACTTTTGGAAACCTCTGTGAAATCCTGCAATGTACTTTTAAATGTATTAAGATCTGCCACACAGGATACAACATTACTTTGCCTGAGATACTACTTTTAAAATGGGGACAATTAGAAGCAAGGGTGAACACATTAAAGGACACATTGTCTTTAAGAGGGATTGCCACTTTTCCTATTCTCACTACCAGCCACACCCTCATGATAGAAAAGTTGCTGCTGTGTACAAGTATGTATTGATTTGTAAGTATGGAGCACCTGTGCTTTGGCATAGTTTACCCACCTCCTTTGGCATTTCAGAGTCACATTTAAGTGCTTTTTTTTAATGTAACTTGAAACTGTAGCCAAATATTTTACCATCCCTTGATTCAAATTTGTTAGAGCTACGAAGGTCCGGGGGGGGGGCAGCGCTAGTTTGTGGGCTGCCAGTCAGTTTTTTCTGGGCTCACCAAGTGGTCACCACTGAAGTTTTATTTGCTACATTTATATCCTGCCTTTACTCCAAGGTGCTCAGTGCAGTGTTCATAGTTCTTGGATTGTGTGCAACTAAGTTTTAGGAGTAAATCCACTGAAATATTTAGGCTCCTGGTGAAAATGTTTCTCTTCAACCAGTCGTTTGGCTGATTAACATTCTGTGGCCTTTTAAATGTGTCTGGGGGGTGTTATTGTAGAGACCTAGAAACTTCATATTTGACTTTCCAGACTTTGTTGAGCATTGAATGGTATGGCTTCTCTCCTTCGTTAGTATTGGTGCTGTTTAAGGGCTTAGTGAGCAATATTCAGTTCTCACAAAAAAATAAAAATAAAATGGAGAGCCCTGTTCCAGTGAGGCAGCCATGGTATTAGCCAGCTAGGGTTGGTGGGATGGAGCTTTTAGCAACAGGTATAGATTCTAAAGCAGCAAGAGAGGTACCTTTACCTGACTCCCATATCCTTTCTGCCATGTATCCTAATCAATATTATTATTTCTCAATAGTCTACTGCCACTAAGAGTGAAGTAGCTGAGTATGACAGGGTGTGATACCCCAGGGAAACAGGTCTGGCTGGCCCCATTATATATGTCCTGCTATCTTGGGGAAAACATGTTTTTTGTGGGGAGGCTGACTTGAGATCATCTGCAGCTGTGGATATTTCTCTTTCTTGCATTTTATTATGTTTGGATTGTTTTAAAAATGTATACCTCTCTTTTCTGTTATTAGACTTCAATAAGAATAAAACAAAAGGTGGCAGTAGGCATGGGATGCTCTGTGACAAACCTGAGGCTCAGGGCTTCTACTGCACTTGTGTGTCATTTGCTGGGAATTAGCTCACTTCCTATCTTCAGCATGCACAGTTTGTCTCAAGTGCCATATGCTGTTCTTCATCACCCTCACAACACCATCACTGTAGATAACTGCGGCAACCATAGCTATTGAAAGATAGGGTGGATGGCTGGAGTCCTGATTAACAGCCAGGAGACTGAGAGGTGTTGAGTGGAGAGATGTGTAAGAAGGAAAATGAATGGTTTTCTGTATATATTTATTTGTATTGATGGTTTGATTGTGTATTTCTGTAACATTTGTTGTGTTATTGGTGGACTTCTTGGGCCACAGTCATTTGAAAGGTGCCCATCAAACTAGTATCCAGAGCATATCCCCCTCCGTGAAAACTACCTTAATCACTTGCAAACCTTATGTCCAGTGCATAGCCTACACTCTACAGACTTGGTAAAAGAAATAGATGCGTCTGCATTATCTGATGCTGCAGTACACCATTAAGACTACCATGCTGAGTGGCAAAAGCAGGCTTACTATAACTGCTTGCATACCTTTTCTTTTAAATTGGTGTAAATGTTTATCTTAAATCTGTTCTTATGATACTGATGTAGGACCAGTTATGCTAGTATGTTTTTCTTGCAGACAATATCAGAAAATTGCTTTATCCTCTTGTGTGGCCATCCCAGGGGGTTTTCTCATTAGAAGATGGTTTAAGACACTCAGCATTTCTGCTTTATTCAGTTTTTCTGATTCTGTCTCTCCCCGCCTCCCTTCTTCCCATCTTTAACTTCAGTATTTTCTTTAATTTTCAAACAAAAACCTTTAGCAGCTTGGTCTGAAAATTATGCTAAAATAAACTGTAAACGACACACCATTGAAGTATGTTGGATTTTTAAAAATAATGTTGCTGTAATAAGGAAATGAACTTGAAATCTGCCTTGGCTACTTCCTTGTAACAAATGGTTGTGCCTGCTTATACCTTTCTAAGAGGCTAATTTGAGCAAGAGGAAGCAAGTGTTGCAATTGTGAGTTAACAAGTTAGCTGGAAATCTGCCTCTGTGTATTTGGATCATTCTCTTGAAGAGCTTTTTCCAGAGTGTAAGGTCCAGAACTCCTCACAGCAGAATTCATTTTACAAGAAAGAAATGGCATCTCTTTTTATGTGTCTTCCTCATTACTCTGTTCAGCCTTCAGTTTCCATGGGGACAGTGCTGTGGGGAAAACTTCCAGCATAATATGACCACACCTTTTGGGTGCATCCTATTCTTTTCTTTACAATTGCAGCAAGGCAAATGAGGCTCAGTGTTCTATTCTGAAAATACCTTATCTGGCTTTGGGTATCGGGTGATGGCAGTATTGCCTCTTGCTGATGTACTTAAACATCTTGGCTCTGTCATTAAACTTTATACCCAATAGGTTTCTTCACTTAAGCTGAAGGAAAGAGGCTCTTCTGTTTGTCCATCCTGACAAATTATTTTGGGAATTGGTCACTCCTTGCTTGTGTTTTTTTAAGTTGTTGCCGTACAGTGCAGTTCTATGCATGTCTACTCAGTAGCAGAGTCTTTGAACTCCTAGGTAGGTGTTCGTAGGATTTCAGCCTCGGTGTTGGTCTGTTAAGCCTTCAAAGGGGTCCATATGCTGTTGGCATTGACCTTCCTATGTTTAATTTGCTTTGGCTAGATTCCTCTGTAGCCAAATTTCTCTAGGTTTCCAATATTTTATCCCTATATTACAGATTAATTATAGCATCCCTGTGTACTGAATAAAAATATCAAATGTATAACAGAATAATGGGAAAATGTTTGCATGCCAGTTAAAAACTTACAATTTCCCACAGGCCTTTTGAGATTTAATTACCTGGACAAGTTTTGGATATTTGTGCTGTAGCTGACTGGCTGTTTTTATCTCTTTTGACTTGCTGTAGATTTTGCTTTTACATTTTATGAATGTATCCTGCTCTGGCATCAGATGGGTGGTGTTTTTTTTTTAATACAAAAAAGGAGGTTAATTTTATCTCCCAAGGTCTAGGGCCCCTGCTCAAAGCAGTGTATCTGAAAAGAGGAAACACTTTCTAGGCTTCGGGAAGGGCTGGGCATGTGCTACATTGAGAGATTCTAGACTGGAGCTAGTGGAAGTTGTGGGCCTTTTGCAATGGCAACCTCTCTGTGTGACACCTTCCCAAAAAAAGATTTGGCTGGCTACCTCACTCATTGCATTTAGAAAGCGGGTCAGGTCCTTTCTTTTTATTTCCTTTTTTAAGGACAGCTTTTATGAATTAAGTGTGTTATTGAAGCTGATTGTTGTATTTGCTATGTGTTTTATAGAGCCATGTTTGGCTAAGAGGCAAAGAGTGAATGTAATAAGGGTGTTTGGCAGCCCAGGATGCAAATACCGTATATTTCGCTCTATAAGATGCACTAGATCACAAGACGCACCTAGTTTTTGGAGGAGGAAAACAAGAAAAAAAAATCTGAATCTCAGAAGCCAGAACAGCAAGAGGGATCGCTGCGCAGTGAAAGCAGCAATCCCTCTTGCTGTTCTGGCTTCTGTGATAGCTGCGCAGCCTGCATTCGTTCCATAAGACGCACACACATTTCCCCTTACTTTTTAGGAGGGAAAAGTGAGTCTTATAGAGCAAAAATTATGGTAATTCATTCTATGTATTAGAGAGGAATAATTAGAAATTGCAATATTTGGATGAGATACTGAATTTCCGACTAAATATTAGGAAGGATTTTCTGACAGTAAAAGCTGCTTGACAGTGGAAAAGATTCCGTTGGATGGTAGTGGACTCTCTTTCCTTGGAGGTTTTTAAGCATTGTTGGATGGCCATATGTCATGTTAAGTTGTGATTCTTGCATTGCAGGGGGATTGGACTAGATGATTCTTGGGGTCCCTTGCAATTCTACAATTCCATGAATCTGTATATTTAGGGATGCAATTCCTTGCTTACTTCCTGTTATGAAAGTGCACATTTCAGTATGGTAGTTCATAATAAAGGTTCAAGCATTAAACATATATAAAATCCAAACATTAGGTAGAATTTTGAAAATAAAAAGTTCATTGTTGGCTTATCTGCAGTTGTGAAGGTTAATCACATATGCAGCTGCCCCTACATTGCTTGGAATATAAATTTCTGTACTTTAAGCTTTCATGATGCACAGGCTTTGAGACTTTCATTTGCCACTGAGGGCATGTTCTTGCCCTCTGGTGAGTGTCATGAGCCCTGGACTTGTGGCCCAAACCTGGACTTGCAGAATGGTGGTGAGAATCCACACATTAGTGTGGGAATAGTCCATGGTTGGGAGGAGGATGGGGGCCTACAAAGCATTATAAATCCCATAGCAGCATAGTGCTGGACAGACAAGCCCCTGCTATCCTTTTCATAATTGCCCCTGGGAAGTGGTGGTCCAGGAGCTGCACTAGGTATATATGGAGACATTATGGAGATAGAAAAGAAAAGCCTCTGTACTCACTTACAAGTGAGTAAATATACTTGTTTGCATGACTCCTGTATTCATTTCAACCTGGAAAGATTTGAGCAAAGTGTGTCTAAAAGTACAGCAAATGTAGAGCAAATGTTAGACAGTAAGACCAGTTGCCAAGACAGGGTTGTGAAATTGGAAGCTTTTTAAGACCTGGCTAGACATTTGTCCACTAGGGATGTCTTTATGATAGCTCAATACATCCAGGCATGTTGCCGGGAGGTTGCCTAAGGGTGAGGCAATAAGGCAAGTCAAATAGCTGTAAAGGCCCTCAGCAAAAGGCATAGAAATAAAAACTGCATTTATTCCAGAGTCCAGACATGTTTTGACAACTGTAATTCTGAAACTACCAGTCCGTAGGAACACCATATTCTTCATTGTGTACATATACATATGTCTGCATGCCTGTCAAGAACACCAGCTTATGCCCTTAAAGCAGAATAATTCAAATGCAAATTTGCTAATATCCAAAGACTTCAAGACTGTCTTGCAACATAATCTTCTGTATATCTATTCAGAAGTAAGGTTCATTGAGCAAAATAGTACTCTCATCCAAGTGTTTGATGGATTGCACAGCATTTTTTGCTTTTTTCTGCTAATTTGATGGACATCTAATTGTGTATGTGTGCCGACACATACATACATAGATGAATATGAATAGTAACAGTGATCTGTTAAATTAAGAATTCTAAAGTATTGGAAAAGGAGAGAGATGTCCAATAGGGCTGTGCAAAACAATATTTGTTGCAATATCTGAAAAGTGAGTACAGAACCTGTAGTGGTCTCGAAATACATTCGGAGTAAAGAATATAGTATCCCTGTACTGCTGTGATCTTTTGTAGGCTGTAGTATCGGACACTCCTTCCCTCAGTAATGCAACTTCTGCTGCTGAGTACACAGCACACCAAGTACAAGCAGATCTGGCTTACTGAACACAATGCATTCCCTGGGAATCATTAGTTAGGCGAATGTTTGCATTAAGAAATCCACAATTTCCATTATTTCTTATGGAAATATTTCTAATGTGGGATTGGTCCAATATCTTTTCACTCCCTCTTTCCATGACTGATGCTGACCAGCAAAACACAAATAAACAAGAAAGTTGGCTGTTTGGTTATGTGAATCTGCAAAATGTATAGCAAAGTTTGGGTGTAATTTTTTATGTGTGGATAAGTGAATTTTTCAGATAGCGAGCATTCAGATAGCAGGACCTGCATGTACAATATTCCTGTACAAGGTACAGAAGATGGGGACTTTTTTACTATTTGATTCCCTGTTATTGTTTTAAATAAATCTGGGAGACTTAAGTTTTCAAATAATTTAAAAAACTTAAAATAGTAGAACACTTGCTATGCTGGAAGGTTGTTATCATCCTGGACTGTGTTCTGTTTTTAAAAGGCTGCACAACTATTTGACACCTTTGTGTGGCATAGTGCAGGAGTGCTCAGACTGAAGAATTTTAAAAATACAACACACCATCATTGTCTGTCACACTTGCACAACCACATTCCCTAGTAGAGTTGTCTGGCTGGATCAGGCTACAAGTCCATCTAGTTCAGCATCTTGATTCTGGG
The DNA here is from genome assembly GCF_951804945.1 of Podarcis cretensis. NCBI lineage: Eukaryota > Metazoa > Chordata > Lepidosauria > Squamata > Lacertidae > Podarcis > Podarcis cretensis. Next base: position 38,934,405 of record NC_137177.1, read on the forward strand.
AAGCAGGACAGTAGCCCTTCTGCATTCTTAACCCCTAGCAATTAGTATTCAAAAACACAGTGCCTTTGAAGCACCTGGTCTAGTAGCCATTGATAGGCTTGGCCTCTGTTTCATTTGTCCTTTTAAAGGCATCTTAGCTAGTTGCCAAAGCAGCATGGCTGGCAGTTTTGCCTGTAATACCAGAATTTTTTATAACACTGGATATGCATTGGAATTCACAACTTGGTTACAGTTCGAACAGTGGCATGTATTTGATAAACGTTAAAGTTCTTGAGCTACTGCATGTTGAACTTGGGTCACAAGTCTAACAAAGTTGAAGATTTTTGGTAGAGGGTGTAGCCTGTGCAACTTTCCTACACAAGAAACAGGGCTGTTCAGGACCCACTTCAGAAAACTCATTCTTTATTTATTTTTTATCAGATCTGTTTTTGTTTTCATTTGAACTGTTTTTTTTTTTTTTTTGAATGAGGAATAACCCCCCCCAATTTGCTTTATTTAAGGCGAAATTTGATGATAAAGGGTTCCAGGGGGCATCACATATCCCTAAGTTGATTTCTGTAAAAATAAAATCAAGATCAAGGCATTGAGGTTGGCTCATGGTTGGTGATTGGCATACTGGAGTGGGAAAGGATGCGACTTATTGGCATGAAGAATCCCCTATGTGTTTTTCTATGCAGTCTTCTAATGCAGATGACAAAGACAATTCTATGGGTGTGCCATTGGAAATTTCCCAACACTTTCTTTTTCATTCTAGGTTTAACTTGTGATTGATCTACGTGAAGATTTAAGAAACATCCTGGCAATCTAGAACACCTTACTTTCTCTAATAAATCATACTGTGGGTTTAAAGAAGAGCCTGTCCAAATGAGCAAGACATCACAGCAGAACACAACTGCAGAAAGCAACGGAGTAAGTGTCATCTACACCCAAGCACAAGCGAGTGGGTTGCAGCAGGTTCCTCAGTTGGTGCCTATTAGTCCTGGAGGTGGAGGCAAAGCTACGCCTCCCAGTAAGCAGGGCAAGAAGAATTCCACAATTGATAGAAACAGTGATGAGTACCGCCAGCGCAGGGAGCGCAACAACATGGCGGTGAAAAAGAGTCGTTTGAAAAGCAAGCAGAAGGCCCAGGATACTCTGCAGAGGGTCAACCAGCTCAAAGAGGAGAATGAACGCTTGGAGGCTAAAATCAAGCTCCTGACAAAGGAACTGAGTGTACTCAAAGACTTGTTTCTTGAACACGCTCACAACTTCACAGACAGTGTGCAACCTCTTGGCACAGAAAGCACTGCCACAAATTCAGATGGCTCTGGACAATAGGTGCCCTTTCTCAGCTCATGGGCAGAACAGTCTGGACACAGCCCTCCTTACACAAGTCAGGTGCAGCAGCAGAGAAACTTCTCTAAACTTTGTAACATCTGTCATTTTGTGGCTTGTTCTGTTTTTCTAAATACAGTAGTAGGCTTAACACTGAAAGGTTGTTTCAAGTAAACTGCAAACTGTTTATTACTAAGTATTTGTTTTTCATTAAGTGTTAATGTATTTTCTGCTCTGGCATTTTTTACTAATTGAAATGATAAAAATGAACAAACACCCCAAAAATTTACATCAGTAAACATTGGCCCGCAGTACTTGGGCAACTATAATTAAATGATTAGTTGTTTAATGTACTCTGAGTGGTTTAAATTGTGCTGATTAATTGGGCTGCAGTTCTTAAATGTTTTTAGCATAACAACTTTCAGAAATCCTGTTTGGAATGGCAGGTGACACATAAGGGTCATCCCCTCTCCTGCACTCCACTTTTGCAGGAAGGAAGCCTCTTTCTGAGGTGGTGCCTGCTACCACCCTTAAGAGTCATAATCTGAAGTATGGACAATCTAAAGAGTGTTGATATGCAGAATCATAGAGATTTACAACTGTTATTAAGTTGTGATTAAATCAACACAGGTTTTTTTCAGCAGGGTCACTGAAACAATCAAATACCCAGTGTAGAGATTGACTATTTTAAAATGATTGGTGCAAAAGCTGGTTTAAAGCATATTTATTTCTTCATTGCTTATTTTTTGTGGTGTGAGGTTCACTGAAGCAACCTGTTTTTGATTGTCAGGGTGGGATGTTTCAAACATGTAGCATAAAGCCTTGCTGGATGCAGCTCCCATAGTCTTATGGGTTATGTTCAGTAGCAGTGCCTCAGAAACAGTAAGGCTTGCTAAGGCTCAGATGACGACCACATTTTGTAGGCTTGTCAGGCATTATTAGTCTATGGTCTGAATGCAGGTCCAAGCCTCTCCCTAACATTGCTACCAACAGTGGGAGTGAAGTAGCATTGCCTAGCTGCAAGCTGATCACCATTTTAATTGCCTACAATGCCCTGACAGTGTCAGCCTTTCTGGCATTGTGAGAAATCTTGTCCCTCCATATAAGTCTTTGGCTGAGAGGACCAGAGCAGTCATCAGCATTGATGAGGCCAAGGTAGCTGGTAGTGCCAGTGGGCTTGAAGAGTTCTAATGTCAGCCCTAGGAGTGGATTTCAAGATCACTCTCTTCAGTTCCCATCACTGTGTGTAGAAGGGAATGACTTCACAGGGAAATGGTGTATATTTAAATATGGATTGCCCTGTCTGAGGTTTGCAGCTGATGGCAATGTAGGAGCTTGGGGCCTGACAAGTATTGTGGCTCGCAGCCCCTTTTGTGACAAATGGCAATGAATGGTAAATGCAGGAGACTGGTTTGTGATAAAGGGTTGTGTAGAAGGAGGGCCATTCAAAAACTAAATGAGATGGGCATTTCAAACCCCCTGACCTCCTTTATCCAGGGACTTCTACATCCTAATACTCAAACTGCACTGCTGTCAAGATGCAAGGGAGCTTCATACTAATTAACTGGGGCTGAAAGAAACATGAAGCACTGGCCTTTGATACATGGTTAGTTGACCTGGCTGTTCACTGCCCTGTGACCCAAATTAGTTGGTTATTCTGCAGCCAGGACTTTTTCAAAAAACAAGCCTTGTAACAGGGTCCACAAAATTAATTCCTTGCTTATTGGCATTCCTTTGAGGGTGGGTGGGTGGAGAACCTTAGTTTTTTATATATACTTTTCCAGTGATGGTGATAAGCCCCCTTATTTTATCTTTGTGGTGTATAGGAAACTTAACACATTAAAAAGAGCAGGGAAGTTGATATAACCTTTAATTTATTTTCCCTCAACTATTTTCATTCATAGTATGTTTGCATATTGGATTAGCAAAAAATACTTTTATACCTCCCCTTCCTTTGCAGTCATTGTGTTGTACATGTATTTAGAAAGACTGAGTCAAGAACTCAGTGATGATAGACAAGAATAATTAAAAAAAAACTTTACAAAATCATGCTCGTGTGTACTTGTGGAAATTTCTCTTGAAAGGGCTAGTCACAGAAGGCCAAGTAAAGTAGCTGGTGGGGAAGATTCAGTGCTTGATGGAGCAGGGAGGGGAGCAGGGGAGCAGATTACTTTCTTGGTCATACTAGAAATCTTGTTCAGTATGCATGAGCCGCTACTTACAAGATCAAAAGCTAGAGAACACAATATCTGTCTAGAAGCAAACAGAGCAGGTCCATGCCTCATCATGACATAGAAAGGACCTAGGGCTTGCCGATCGAAAGGTCGGCGGTTCGAATCCCTGCGGCGGGGTGCGCTCCCGCTGCTCGGTCCCAGCGCCTGCCAACCTAGCAGTTCGAAAGCACCTCCGGGTGCAAGTAGATAAATAGGGACCGCTTACCAGCGGGAAGGTAAACGGCGTTTCCGTGTGCGGCTCTGGCTCGCCAGAGCAGCGATGTCACGCTGGCCACGTGACCCGGAAGTGTCTCCGGACAGCGCTGGCCCCTGGCCTCTTAAGTGAGATGGGCGCACAACCCCAGAGTCTGTCAAGACTGGCCCGTATGGGCAGGGGTACCTTTACCTTTACCTTAAGGGTTGTGCCACACTCCACTCACCATCCCTCCTCCCGTTCCCCTCACACTAACCCCACCCTAGAGCTTCCCCTTCCCAGCCCATACAACTACTAAACATGCTTTTCACCTTGCACCAAATTTTCAGATGCCCCTTGTCTTCTGTAGCCTTGCTTTGTACCGTTTTCACATTGACTCCAAGTTTCCTTCCTCTCCTTTTGTCAACTTCCCCATGTACAGAAGCTAACACCAAAAAGCCTTTCCTAACACCCCTCTAGCTGTACTCTAACCTTGCTTTAATCTGCCACTCCCCCTACCCACTTCTCTGCCATTAAAAAAAAAAATCACCACTTTCTCCTTCTGTTTTTACTCCATCCCTGCTTTATTCAAATTTCTGCTTAAAAATTGTAGTTTAAAACTACAATTTTCCTTTGCTGTCCTGCAACCTGCCTTCTCTTTCCTCTCCTCCCTTCATGCAAATCCAGGATTGTAATGGGGCACTACATATCCTCCAATAGGGGATGCGTATTGACGCCTTTACATTTTTATGCATATGGGAAGATAAATTATCTTAAGCATTATGTTTCAGGAGACATATACATATAATCATATTCTGAATCAAATACGTGTTTATGTAATAAAATGCTGCAATAAAAAGGACACCTGTGTGATTAAATAACATTACAACTGAGTGAAGGAGTAATTCCTATAAACCAAAGTGTTGACAGGGTGCTAAACTCTCCCTCGCTGATGCTTGGGCTGATGGAACAGAATGAGGTAAGTTCGTGCTGAACTGTGAAATCAGGCTAGCTAGAGGCTGCACTCATGACTTCATGTACCTGGGAGTAAGCCTCAAATTCAGCAGGACTTCTGAGTACAGTACACATGGTGAGACTTGCTGCCATGGGTGGCTTGCAATGGGTTAGCTGCCACTTCATTAACTTTATCATTAAGCTGTGACAAGACTCTGCTTTTGCTACTAAAGTCCAGCAGGGCTACCCCTCTGGAAATTAATTTAACTTTGAAAGGGAACACACTGGGAAGGTAATGGATGTGTAAACATCTGTTGATGGCTGAAATATGTATGTCTGTTGTGCACCGTGAAATACTGTATATTTCTGCATCATTGGAGGAAAAGCTGAAGAAACTTGTGCAAAATGAACCAACTGCAGCAGAACCAAAAATGAGGCATGTCCCTACATCCCTAACTGATGTCCTGCTCTTTTTCTCTTGTAGGATGAGGGGTGGGACAGCAATTTGGCAGATAAAGTGGTTTTCTACCTGCAATTCCCTGTTGCAGTAATGAGTTCAGGGCTACACACTTCCTTGGCTAAGGAGAGGAAAAGATGTGTTTTTTGGAGGTGGATATTGGTGCCAATAACTTGGAGATGACCTCTGCTTAAGTCTTGCTTCCTGCTAACCATGAAGGGCTAGCCTTTTGTGTGGGGGTGGGTGTGTGGGTGTGAGAGGAAGTCCTTTCCCCATTGGCATAATTTCCTGAGTTACCAGAGGAAGCGTTCCCCAAAATTTAAAGACTGTCCCACCTTGGACCCTCCAAAGAAGAGGCCTACAGAGGTTGCTGTTGATAGGTCTATATTAGCTCCAGTGTGTTCAGTGTTAGGGGACCACAGATGGTGTAATTAACTTGCCCCAGAACAGTAAATATTGATCTTAAGAGGAATAACTGGGGGGGGGGGGGGAATAGTTGGCAGCCCAGCCTTCCGCAATACTGCAAAGAGAATTCCAGAGAAAGAAATGGAAGTAGTGGTTTTAAGGCAAAGCTTTTATTTCTGCATTTATTAGGCCAATAGTACATTATATTAGGCCAATACAGTCATACCTCGGGTTGAAGTAACTTTGGGTTGAACATTTTTGGGTTGCGCTCTGTGGAAACTCAGAAGTAACAGAGCGTGTTACTTCTAGGTTTCACTGCTCACGCATGCGCAGACGCTCAAAATGACGTCATGCGCATGTGCAGAAGCGGCGAATAGCGACCTGCACACGCGCAGACACGGGTTGTCTTTGTTTCAGGATGCGAACGGGGCTCCGGGACGGATCCCGTTTGCATCCAGAGATACCACTGTATAATGATCTGCCTTAAATCAGAAGAGAAATTTGTCATCTGTTTAAAAATTAGCTTTAAGATTACAAAGTCTCCCAAACAGGGGCTATGTCCATCATTCAAAAAGATCCTTTGCATCAGTAGGGTTGGACTGCTTGCAGAGAAGCAAGAAACAGTTAGGCTAAGGCTATGATCAGCTTAAGGCATTGTCGCTTGCAATATCTTTTCATTTGGCACGTAATGAAGGGCTTTTCCCTTTGCCATAAAGTAGCTGCTTTACCCCACTGGAGCACCTGCAAAACTGGACACATTTCCTTAGATGCTGCAGTGCCAGCAAGAGGGGAACCAATATCCTAGCGGTTACACGGAGGCGGAAGCAAAGGATTTGGTGACCCCATGAGCTTCAGCCATAAATGATTCAATCTCCTCCACAGTCCGGGGGACGCAGGTCAGCAGCTCCATCCCATTAGCTGTCACAGCAATGTCGTCCTCAATTCGTACCTGGGAAAAACAAGCATCTGGTTGAGCACTCAGGAAGAAGGGAGCAATGGCCTGGCTTGCATGAGGCCCACCCAGTTGGAGAGGATGACTTTGGGAGCTCAAAACAACTACAGAGCTATAGATTCCCCTTCCCTTTCTAAGCCACCATAAAATGCATGTAACATTCTGGATATGCTTTTCTTTCCAGGGTAAGAGCCCACATTGAGGAACTGGAGCCTATGCCCCCTTCTCAGGTAGTTCAATACTGTTGATCATCTGGGGAGGGAGAGCCGTATTCAGCCCCCCAGCTGCCGCAATGAACTCAACTGGATATGTGAGCTCACAGTCCTTTGCTCCCTCTCACTTGCGCACCTGTTTCTTCCAAATGGGTCATGGCGCAAGCATTTTGTGCCTCTCACATCAGCCAGGAAGGAAAGGGGTGTGTGGCAGCATGGCTTATCTGATGTGCCAGCATGGAGGTGCAACACTGACAAAACCCCTGAGAGCCGACTGAGGGAAGACTTGCTGCGGCTCTGGCAAAACCTACGCAGGACAGAGAACCCCTCCCAGCTTGCCTCCATAAACTGCTCAACATGGGCACATCCTCCTCGCACCATCTCCCACCCCTCAGCCAGATCCAGCACACTCCCTCTTTGCAGACCATTACTCAAGAATCCAGATCTTCATCTTGCTCTGCTTCACTGCAGATTTGTGAAGCTCTGTTCACCAATTTAATCCTCTCTGACTGTCTCTCTCTCTTTAAAAAAATGAACCATGACAGCGGATGCCTTACAGCTGATAGTGTTACCAAGAACTTTGAAACCTTTCCCATTTTCACTGGGTGTGCATGAAAAGGCTGGACCATTTTCTGTTCTGTTCTAATCTTCTCTGCCAGTTAAATATGCAGACTCAAGTCATTATCCCTTATCTTATCAGAAAGAAAGGTAAGTCTCCAAGCTGCAATAAAAGCAATTTTAGCAAGGTGTCAAATCCAAAGGAACACAAAACCCAGTGACTCCCACCATACAAGCGCTTTAATTGTTTCTGACCTCTGGGCATTTTAATCTAAAAATAATGCTAGTTTAACATTTGTCCTCCTGCTTGCAAAATAATCCATTTGTTCAAACAGAGCGAGTCATCGAGCCCTATTAAAGTGTTCAAAGAGGTATTTGCCAGATTATCTTCTTTATTTGACATTAATTTAAGTGTATTACAGAACTGAATTAAATAAACTTTCCAGAATTCACACCCAGGAGGGTGACAGCTGTCTGGTTTCCTCTACGTTTCCTGCTCAAAACCTTCCTGAAAGAGACATATTCATTGCCCCAAAGAGAAGGCAATTTCTCAAGGCTTGCTTCTTCTGATAGCACAATGGCAACAGGCAAGCCACAAAAGTAGCCATATGTAATAGGGCTGTTTCGGCTGATGTAAACTGCTAGGTCCCATGGAAGAAATGATGGCCAGCAGACACAAAACTTGGGGTTGACTGCAATCCTCTTAGACAACACGCACTGTGGACAGATTTGCACCTTTGAAAAATGTCTTACACCTGCAAAATTGCACAAATGCAATTTCAAAATTGTAGAAATTTACATAGAAGCAAGAGTTGGCGGCGCTGACTTTTTTTAAAATTAAACTCTTAACTGCAATTTATTGCAAGCATTTTAACACAAGTGAATCCCCAAGAAAACTATAAAGGCACAGGTTACAGGCTCTGTCATGGGTTATATAGTTCTGTTAGGTATCTTGCCTCTTATTTTTAAGGCACATCCCTCAAACAACTCCTGGCTCGCGAGCCCAATGACCTAAGCAGCTTCAGGGAGAAGCCAGAGATTACAGTACAATCACATCTTACACAGGCCTTCGGTTCCAAGGGTTATGCATACACACAAAAATGTGCATGCTCAAACCCTTGGAACTGTCCCTGTGTGAGCATCCTTACTCTTCCAGAGCTAGTCTGCCAAGAGGACCTTGCCTGGTAAGCAAGTAAGAGAGGTTTCGTGCTGGGGAAACCCTGCGTGCAATTTCAACCAGCCGGCCTTCAGCTGCTCAAGTTAAAGCTGTGGAAGATGCAATCAAGCCACACTCGCTCCTATCAACCGCAGTGATGCAGCTATGCGCAGCCTACGAGGTGAACGTCAGGTGTTCCAGCCACACAGCCTGCTGGGGGCTCCCTGACCTCTCCCGCTGCAACACGGCTTCTTGGAGCACCAATATCCTTGGGCCAGGCCTCCTCCCAGCCTCCCATGCCCCACAGCAAGTCCCCACCTCTTCCTCCATGCCTTCACACCAGGCCTCTCACCCTTCAGGCTGACGCTGCAGAATTAGCTGGTACGTCAAAAGTTGCATTTAAAAAAGAGAGGAGGGTGTCAGGCCCTCGGATCCTGGCTGGCCTGCATGCGCTGATAAAGAAAGAACAGTGCAAAGCAAAGATGACCTCTCCAACCCAGCGGGGGGAGAGAATCCAGCAGCAGAAGGTAAAGTCCCACACGGCTTGATAAGATTGTATGCTCTGCACACAGGGCTTACAAAGCGCTGAGGCCAAAGCCAGGACCGAGTGACTCAGAGAGCTGGCTGTTAAGGGAACAAGGGAGCTTCGGTGTATAAAGGTAGCGAGAGGAACTCAGCTTCAGCAAAGGGGCCTGAATTCCCCATTTCCTTTGACGGGGTGAAATCATTGGGGGGATTTCAGGCAGGGGGAACACTTTCTTTCTCTGTGGGCTCATTTCTTGCAGGTCCACCCCATTCCCGCAACACTGCATTCTGCTCCCAGAAAGGATCAAGGCTGCACAAAATGAGGGAAGGGATCTTCCATTCTGAATATAATTGAGTACCAACTCTTGGATGTTTCCCACAGTTTGGCAGAAATGGATGAATTCCTTCAGAAAATGGGTCCAGTTCCAAGTACCAGTCATAGTACCCTTTAAAGTCCTTCATTGCTTAGGATCATGGGCAACTTGAAGGTTCATCCATCTCCACACAGGGCCTCCCTGTACGTATATTTTCACAATGGAGGGTCTCCTTTGGCTGACCTTGTAACCTAAGGTGAAGGAAGGGGTGGCTAACTGGTTTGTGGGGGAGGCTCCCACATCCCCCCCCCCCCGATTGCCCTTGAGGGGGGATGGGCTGTGGTCTGGATGACTCCCCCCTCATACTGATGTGTTTTTTTTTCACTCCCCTTCCATGGTTGCTAACCATGCAATTAAAGTAAAAGTTTACTTTGAACCTTAATTGCAGAAGAAACTCTGCTATTTGGGACACAATAGGCCAAAGGCACTTTATCCATGAAACTGGTGCCTGTGATGTTGAAATCTCCTGCTATGGGAGGCCTAGGAATGAGAGGTTCTGCTACAACAGTTGCTTGTGTCAGGAAGAAAACATACTAAGTAACTGATCCATTCAGATGCCCAGCAAAGCCCAGCGGCTAAGAGGCTGAGCTATGAATCCAGACACCCCTGGTTCAAATCGCACCTCAGACATACATTTTTGAAAACCCACTTTCTGTCTCAGGTTCCCTGTCTGTGATGTGGCCGCAACAGCAGCCGAAGGATTAGCTTGAAGGGTTGCTGTAAGCTTTGCACAGTACCTAAGGATGCAAGTTCCCTTTCCACACGAGGCAAGACATCCAGTGGCAGAGATCTCTGCCCTAAGAGGTGCTAGAAACAAGTAACTCACCCCTCCAAAACCCCGAAAGCGTTGCAGAACTTCGTTATTGATGAAGCAAGCCTGGGCAGGGTCAGCCAGGGCCTGGTCCAAGAGGTGGTCGATGAAGTAGATGCCAGGCTCCACTGTCAGCACCATGCCTTGGACAAGGAGGCGGGCAGTTCGCAGGCTCCGCAGCCCCGGAAGGTCAATGCGTTCCACACCCTAGAAAAGTGCGGTATAATGGTTAGAGTGTTCGACCAGAACCTGGGAGAGCAGGGTTTGAACCCCAACTCAGACATGAAGCTCATTGGGTGACCTTGGGCCAGTTGCTGCCTCTTAGTCTAACCTCCCTCACAGGGTTGTTGTGAGGATGAAGCAGGAAACAGAGAACTATTTACTGCACCCTGAGAAACTTGGGAGGAAAAGGTGGGATATACGGTAAATGAAATAAATACACATTCACCCTGATATGGTTAAATTAGACCACTGTGTTCAGACACAGTCTGTCGTGCTTCTCTCATTTCTTTACCGGGCAGAATAGTATTTCTTTCCCCACTTAAAACGTTCCTAACATTTAACAGGAAGAAAAACTAGCTGCGACTGTATGACACCCACACATCCAAGGCCTGAACTGTTTGGATGAACAGAGGTGGTGGGAAATGCCCAGCGAGAATGAGAAGGAGCATGCCTAATTTCCTCGCTGCCCCTTGGGCTCCCAGCCCCATCCCACCCAGGAATGCATTGAAGAGCTAAGAGTGCCTAATCTCGTGGATTAATGAAGTCCATGATCCGGAAAGGATTAAATTAGCAGCTGGACCCCTGGGCCACCAGCCTTTTTTAATCTGAAAAATAAACCGGAAGATGCTTCAAAACCAAACACAACCAGGTTCTCTTGGGTCCATCGCTTGTAAGCATTCCCCAGTGATGAATGATCAATTTCTACTAACTGGATATGATGGCAGGGTCAGGCCAATGCAAAGGCAGGATCCCCAGCAGAGTGCAGAAGGAGGGAATGCAATTACTGCTCCCCCTGCCCAGAATCAGTTGGCCTGCGTTCCACTGACTTCATTCTCTTAAGAAAGCAGGGCAGAATTGGTGTGTGTGTGCGTGTGTGTGTGTGTAACGAAGGGCGGCAACTGGCAAAACCCTTGAAGAGAGGACCTAGGAAGGGGCATGGAAAAGGCTGTTTCTCCAGCTCTAAGTCTGCAATCTCACATACGCCTTGGTACGTGGAAGCAGGTAGTTAGATCTTTGGGAATTCCACCTCTGGGAAGCCCATCTGGCTGACTCTCCCTCTTCAAAACACTTGCGAGAATATGACCTTTCCCAGCAAGGCTTCAGAACAGGGGTTGTAAAAACCACAGGCCTTTGAGGGACAAGTGTAGCCCTCCAGGCCTCTCCACCGGATCTTTGGAGCATCTCCTGCACCCATTTGCACCCTCCCGGTGTGCTTTTTTGCCTGGTTGTGTCCTTGAGTCCTTGCTTTTGCTTGCCTGGGTGGAGGACAGAGCAGGGTATACATTGTGTAGAAACTAGCTTACTGTACAAAGGCAGAATTGACATTTGTTGCTCTGTCCACTTCTGCCTCTGGCTCTGGGGAGGCTGCCCAGAAGGTGGTGTGTGGCTCTTGAGCTGAAAGACTATTCTCCATCCCTGGAGAAATAGTGATCTGACTTTCCTGCCTTGCTTGGGGGTTGCCTTCTGGCAGGTTCTGCAATTAATTTGTGGCTGTTGCTTATGTTTTAGTTTGTGGCTTCTACGAAAGGATTTAAAAACCCAATAACGGGCTGGCAAAGCACTATGCATGTTTGCATAAACAAGTAAACACAGACAGCTGTTTGGAGGTGGCGGGGCTCGTGGAAGAACAGGGACAGAGGCATGCCGACTTGATTGTTTCCAGATCTTTTGACTCCCTTTTGCAATCCTGGTGATTTAACTGGCACCCTTGGAGACGCTCCGATACTGACCTCTGGGTAGCCTCCCACATCATGCACGTCGATCCCAAGGAGGTGTCCAAGCCCGTGGGGCATAAATAACGCGCCCAGATGAACCTTCACCATGTCATCAACGTTGCCTCGGAGGATGCCAATTTTTGTGAGCTCTTCCAGATGGATTCGGTCAGCCAGACGGTGCATGTCAGGCCAGGAGACTCCTTGAGGGGAGCAGAGAAAAATGGCTGCCATTAACTATTATTTAGATGCTTATCCTCCTCTTTTAAATAGAAAATCAGGGCGGGGGGGGGGGGGGACATAGCAGCAGAAGTGCATCCACCCAGTGCCAGAGTTTTCATTTTAATACAAATGATGCTTTAAAGAATGAAGAAATGTTACTCTACTCAGCAAACAAACAAAAGAAAAACGGGAAATAAAGACATATACAGTGGTATCTCGGGTTAAGTACTTAACTCGTTCCGGAGATCCGTACTTAACCTGAAACTGTTTTTAACCTGAAGCACCACTTTAGCTAATTGGGCCTCTTGCTGCTGCCACGACGCCAGAGCAAATTTCTGTTCTCATCCTGAAGCAAAGTTCTTAACCTGAAGCACTATTTCTGGGTTAGCAGAGTCTGTAACCTGAAGCGTATGTAACCTGAAGCGTATGTAACCCAAGGTACCACTGTAACATTTTTTCCTTTAAAGTAAAAGAGATACTAGAGGCCTTTGCTTTTAAGAGCAAAGGTGGGGAGCCTTTGGCCCTCCAGATGTTGCTGACCTACAACTCCTATCATTCCTGCTGGCTGGGGCTGATGGGAATTGGGGTCCCAAGAGGGCCAAGGGTTCCTCACTAATGCTTTAACATGTCTCACACGAACAGCTAATTGACGCAACAGCACCTTCACAGTCTTTGTGGGGTGTTAATGTACCCACACATCACTTGGGAATGATGGATCCAATTCTACATTGGACTTGGGATTGGGAGATCAGGGCATAAACTTAACTCTAAAGCTCACTAGGAGCACTTGGGCCAGAGACGATCCTTTCAGTCAAAAAAAGCAATAAATCAGATGACTAAGTGAATTAATGCCACCAGCATGTGACTTATTCCTCATCCTAAGAAAGAATAATTGTTTGAGTTTTTCTCTGTGTCCATCTTCCTGCTAATTTCCCCAGAGGGTTCACAATTTAATGAAGTCTTTCCCTCACCTATTCTCACCTCCACAACTCTGCCAACCCCTCGTTTGAGGGAGCACAGAAATCTCACATCCTCTTTCAAGCCAACAGGCCTATTTGCTTGCCCAGCCCAGCCCAACCTTGTGGAGAACAATTTTCCCCCTCCACCTGAATTCTCACTGCCCAACAGGAGACATCTCCCTACCCAACCCCGACCCATAAACTCTAGCAAATCCACAAAGCTATCACCACTTTTGTTATGTGTTTTATATTGTATTTGGAAGACTGATCTTCTTATTTAAGATTCAAATAGATCACCCACTCACTCACTTCTTTCCTCTCAAGTCATTTGAACGAACACAGCCTGTTTTGTGAATGTCCAGGCCAGCCATTCCCAATCTGGCGCCCTCCAAATGTTTTGGATTGCAACTCCCATCAGCTCCAGCCTGCAGAGCTCTATGCATGATGCTGGGGCTAATGGGAGCACAGCAATGCCAGATGAGGCTGATGGGAGCTATAGTCCAAAATATCTGGAGTCTACCGGGTTGGCAAAGCCTATCAACACTAATGGGTCCACCTTCTATCTCTCCCTGTTCGCTCTCCATCTCCCTGAGGCCATTCAGATTCCCCCAAATGCCCCTGGGGTGAGATCCTTCACCCCAGAACATCATCATCCTGCCAGGTGACAGGAAGACTTTTGACTGGCATGCAGTACAGATGTGTAACAAAATGTCCACACCTGCTAAAGTTTATTTACAGAAACATTGTAAAATTAAGGAATGTTAGAAGGAGGCTGGAATGAAGTTATGTGGCTTTAGCAGAAATATTATAAAGGATTAAGTAAAAATAGATTGTTAATGGATGAAAGGAGGAAAGGTAAAGTTACATTATATTAAGATAAATTATAGGATAAAAATTGGGAAAGATGGAAAGGATTTGCTGAAATAGCTAACCGAACTAGAATACAAAAAAGGGAGGTGCGAGGAGGTCAAGGAAACAAGTAAATGAAAGATAAGTTATGGGAAGGTTCGTTGTGTTTTTTATTGTTTCTATTTTTCTGTTTTTTATAAAAAAAAAATTCTATTCTCTTCTTTCTTTATTGTGATGTGTTATTAAGTTTTCGTTTAACTTGGAATTATCTCTTTCTCTTTTTGTAACATTTGAAACTTTAATAAATATTATTAAAGAAAACAAAAACAAAATGTCCACACCTGCAAGCTTCTTTTCTCTGCAGTTAGCAGCTTGGAATACCTGCAGTTCTGGCTGGCTGCCCATCACTTTCCCTCTGACTGAAGCCCCTCTCAGCAGCAGATACCCTTCCCCCTACCCAGAGCAAACTTCATTTGGCCGACTGACCATTTAACCAAAACCTCAAGAACCGTGATACTTATCCGACAAAGGCACTCCGAAATCTGCTGACTGACTACTTTTAAATGAGCTGCGGTGACACAGAGCACATCGTTCCCTTGGTGGCGGGCACTGCACAGTCTTGCAGTGCATCTTTCGCACTGGCTGCCGTCACGCTGCTCCCTCCCCCAACCCCACTACAGGGCTTGAGTCACTCCCAACAGGACCGTTTGCCAAACTAAGGTAACTGGGGTGAAGGTTTAGCAGCTAACGCTTTCCTTGTTCGGATTTGGCACACTCGCGTATGAGTCAGCAGTTTTTGCATCCAAGAGGCCCTCCCAGTTTACATTTGCTTTACCCCCCTCAGTGGGGGAGACAGCTTGGGGGGGATGGGGGCATATCTTGTCTGAATTATGTTAACTTTTAAAAAAAGGAAACACACACACAATGTGCTGAAAATAATCAGAAGGGAGGAACACTCCCCTAGCTCAGCACCAATAAAAAATTACCCTTGTCCTACCTCTCTGGAATAAAGGCCAGTTAACAGATTATCCTTTTTTTCCAGTGTGTGGTGTGGGCAACATAGCTGTTCAACATCCACAGAATCACAGAGCTGGAAGGGACCACCAAAGGTCATGTAGTTCAACCCCCAGCAATGGCAGGATTATCAGCTAAAGAATCCTTGACAGATGGCCATTCAACCTCTGTTTTAAAACCTCAAAGGAAGGAAAGTTCAGCATCTTCCAAGGTAGTCCTTTAAACTGTTTAAAGTTAGCTGGTTTCTGATTTTCACATTTTTATATGTGTTTTGTTGTTTAGTTTAATGTACAGCTGTTGTAAACTGCTCTGATATTTTTTAAGAATAGCAATATATAAATAGTTTTATCAAATGAATAAATGAATGTAACAAAAAAACCCTTACATAGACACAATGAAACTTACTGAAAACACTCTGTGTTTGTATGGAAGGGTTCTAGGATGTTAGCTATTTTGGAATCAATACTTTTATATATATATAAAAAGGGAGCACCTGAGAATGAAGACTGTGGGGCAATGACTTCATCTGATAGGGGAGGCTCTGTCTACTCTTATTATGCAGAGAGGCAGAGACCCCTCACCCAATACCTTTGGAAATCACAGAATCATAGACTTGTAGAGCTGGGATTCACCCAAGGGTCATCTAGTCCAACCCCGGGCAATGCAGGAATTTTGACAGCCCAACCTCTGTTTAAAAACCTCCAGTCTCCTCTTTACCAGGCTAAACGTACCCAAATTCCCTCGACTGTTCCTCATAAGGCTTGGTTTCCAGGCCCTTTATCATCTTGGTCGCCCTCCTTTGCACATGTTCCAACTTGTCAATATCCTTCTTAAACTGTGGTGCCCAGAAATGGACACAGGACTCCAGGTCTGGCCTGACCAAGGCAGAATAGAGTGGCGCTATTACTTCCCTTGAACTGGACACTAGAGTTCCGTTGATGCAGCCTAGAACTCCAATAACTTTTTTTGCTGCTGCATGTGACTCATGCTAAGGTTGTGGTCTACTAAGACCCCTTGATCCTTTTCACATGTACTAATAATTTGGAAATCAGAGGAAGGTTTATTTTGGATCTCATTAAGCTCCCATATATCACACAATGCTAAGAAATGAGGAAGCTGGCCCAAGTCTGGCTCAGTTTGCTTTGATCTTGACAAAATGAAGTTGCACTTTGGTGCTGAAATTGAAAGTATGATCAAAGAATCCCGGTGACTGGAGCTGGCATCACCCTGGAAAAGAAGAGTTCCTTGAGAGCCTCCCCCCACCCCCGAAAAAAATAAAAAACTTTGCAGACCAGAACTTGAGAAGAATTCAGAAGAGGGTCTAATTAACATCAGCTTTTTACATGACAGGCCCTGATGGCACATTAAAAGTTAGGCTGAGGCCGAAAAGGCTTTGCAGAAGTTGCACATCTCCTTTCCTTTTACTGGCTACCCATTTTCATTAAGGAGGTGCTCAGAGACACATTAATATATTATGCTCTGAGAGATGTCAAATTTTTCATCCTTCCCACCAAACCCATCCACCCCTCTAAATTAAAAGGTTCAGGGTCCTAAAGTCAGAGAAAACTCTTCATTATTTTTGCATGCAACTCAGGAATATTCAGCTTTAATCAGAGAAGCAATTTTAGGCCCCTTATAAGACTAATCCCCCTCTCCCAAGGCACAGGATACTCTCACAAGGAAAAATCTTCTTAACTGCCTGCATTGCCGATGACTAAAGGAATCATCCGCAGATACTCCTTTGAAACAGGACAGGCTCCAGAGGGTGGTGTGGTCAGGCGTTTGCTGCCCCCCCCCAATTCCCCACTTTGCACCTGAGATGGTCAGAGGCAGCAGAGGCAAATCCTTAGTCTCTATACTACTACACACTTCTTTCAGGTTAAGGTGTCCAGCTGGCAAAGGCTGCTCTAACCACTACACAACATTGTCTAACATTGGTGAAATGCTCCCCAGGTTTTAGTGAACTGCTCTCCACTGGGCTGCTTATAGATCCACCCCCAACCCACCTGGAACCTTGGAAAATGCAACCTGCTCCCCAATACTGGGAGGTTCATCAGCCAGCCAGCCAGCCAGCTGTCAGCTACTCGAGGGCCAGGTTTACATAGTCTGATTGGAGAACCCTTGGACTTTGGACCGCTGTCGCATGAGACGTCTGTCCTAAGGGGAAATCTGCTGATGAGGCGTCTGCTTCATTCTTAATTCACTGCCAAATGAGATACGGTGTGATGTAGGTCAGTGAACCAATAGATGACCTTCTCACCCAATGAGCATGGCTCACGATGGTTCCCCTGCTTCTTCCTGAGCATCGATGGAAGCTTGATGGGCCTGGACATGACACACCTTCTAGGGTCTCCCCACCCAGCTCTCCCTCTCTCTCTCTGTGGCTATAACAAGGGCTGCTTGACTGCCACAACGTTGACCGTAGCCTTGGGCAAACAAGGTAACTGCGCTTGACACAGGAATATGGATTAGTTAGCAAAGAGATTACGGCATCAGAAGCCATTCAGCATTACAGAGGGCTAGCACAGTGAAGGCAGATTTCAACATGACTTTCAGGCTGCAGGAGATGGAGCGAGGTGGTACTGCAGGGACCCTGCCACTGACTCTGCTAAAATACCAACTCCAGAAGGCTCCTCCCTCAGCTGTCATCCTTTCTGTCAGAGTACAGGAAGAGAGAGAAAGGAAAGCAGAGCCTCTCCATCAACTCTGCAACGTCTGACTCCTCGTCTCCTTGGAATCTGTCCAATCCAGCTGGCCAGCAACTCTGTGCTACGAAATAGTGCAGAGTTTACTTGCTTTCCTCCTCCCTCCTAAACCTTCTTGTCCCCTTTTGTGCTGTGTCTCTCATATTGTAAGCCCAAGAGCAGGGACTACCTTTCCACAAACAATTTGTAAATGTTTTTTTCCTGCGAAAGAGGGAGATAAAAAATGCTATAAACAAAGAAACACTTTAGAAAAGGGCTCTGAAGGCAAGTGAACAGAGGAGGCTATCTCATCCCAAAGACTTGGAGACCCCTCACCCCACTTAACAGCAGCGTTGAGGAGACTAACAGACCCGATTCATGCAGCACAAACCACCAGGATAGGGATGAGGAACCCCAGGCCTTCCAGGCCTCTCAGTATGGGCCCCAAGGCTCTCCCCACACCAATGGCCCATCTAGTCCAGCATCCTGTTCTCACAGCAGCCAACTGGATGCCTCAATGGGAAACTAGCAAGCAGTAATTGAGCACAAAAGCATTCAGAAGCACATTTGTCCGGTCCTATTATTAGCACATGGAAGGAGGAATTGCAATTCTAATTGGAACTGGGGCTGGGGAGGGAAAGGTGGGAATTCCCTACCACCCCCACCCCCCATCCAGTGTACTGCTTCCAGGCGATGCACTGAGCATCATGCGCAAACCTGGCCATGAAGCTCTTTTTGACAATCTGTTTCTCTAGATGCGCAGCTGCCAGTAACATAATTAAAAAATTTAAAAATAAAATAAAATGCTGGCTGGGTGGAAAAACAGCAATGACATCTGAGCATATTTGGAAGCCCTTTCACATTTTTTCATACTTTGTGGAAGCAAACAGCATCCATCAGCGCAACAGCCGCCTTTTGCCCAGCGAGTGTCCAAGTGCCATGTCAGTTCAGCTGGGACTTTGGGGCACACGAGGCTATAAATAAATGGAGGAGAGATAGGGAGAGGCGACCTGTTGTCAAGTTGGCTCCGCTCGCTCCTTTCCTCAGGAGGCGTTTGAGAGACAAAATAGCTTTTAATTGGAACGTGGGCGGAGTGTGTGTGTCTGTGGGAGGGGGGTGTCAATGCTCTCTTACCGGGAGATCTGGTTTGATACAATAGGAAACCGCAAAGCAAGGAGAATGGGATTATAATGTTCATTAAAAAATGGTACATATGGGTGGGGAAAAGCAAGAACGAGATACAAACCCACCTTCCACCAAGTACTTCATTCCTAATTTATTTAACACGTTTTTATCCTGCTCGTCAGATTAAAAAAAAAATAAATTAAATAAAAGCTAGCAGAGTAGCTGGAAGATCACTACAACTCCCATGTGGCTGGCTGGCATGGCTGGTAGCATTTGTACTCCGAAACATCTGGAGAGAACCAGGTGGGGTAAAGGCTGTTTGTTGAAGAGCCACAAGGAGGCCCCAGCAGGCCTGGCCTGTAACCTGGAATCTGGAATAAGATCAGGCGAATAGCCCATCTAGTCCAACATCCTGTTCTGATAGCAGCAGACCAGATGCCCCCTATAGGAAGCCTGCATCTAGGATCCGACTGCAAGGATCCTCTCCCAACTTGCCATTCCCGCCAACCGGCATTAAGAGGCATACTGCCTCCAATAGCAGAGGTAAAAATATGTCTCAGAATCCTTTACCACAGACCAGGGTTCCTCAGGCTGACCTCTAGGTGGAATGTCAAAAAGGCCCTCTTTTATTTTTTTTTAATTAAAATAAAGTAACAGTCATTATTGGTGCCATTCCATGCCACATCCACACTGGACATTTAAAGTGCTACAATACTTTAAACAGTCAGGGCGCCCCCCAAAGAATCCTGGGAGCTGTAGTTTGTAAAAGGTGCTGAGAGTTGTTAGGAGTTGTTATTCTGTTCCCCAGAGGTACTATTCTCCAGAGTTCCCTAGGAAGAGCAATTGATGCTAGGGAGGGAGCTGGGTATGTTTAGCCTGGAAAAGAGAAGACTGAAAGGAGACATGAGAGCCATCTTAAAATATCTAAAGGGCTCTCACCCAGAAGGTGGAGCAAGCTTGTTCTCTGCTGCTCCAGAAGGCAAGATCCAAATTGATGGATTCAAATTAAAGGAAAGGAGTTTCACACTAGACATCAGAAAGAACTTTCTGACAGCAAGAGCCGTTCAACAGTGGAACCGACTGCCTTGGAAGGTGGTGGACCAGGCTTCCTCAACCTCGGCCCTCCAGCTGTTTTGAGACTACAATTCCCATCATCCCTGATCACTGGTCCTGCTAGTTAGGGATCATGGGAGTTGTAGGCCAAAAAAACATCTGGGGGACCGAGTTTGAGAACGCCTGTGGTGGACTCTTGGGCCCCTTCCAACTCTACAATTCTACTGTTAAACCATTCTGGAAATGTAGATCTGGGGAGGGGAATAAGGGTCTCCTAACAATTCTCAGCACCCTTAACAAACTACAGCTCCCAGAATTCTTTGGGGGAAGGTGTGACTGTTTAAAGCAGCATCACTCTGTGTATCATTCAGTCCCAGCAGAGCTAAGCAAATCTGCCGCAGATTTTAAGCAGTGGAGGGAAGAGGTGAAAAGATTCCTGATTAATGGAAGGCAGGGGATATGCAGAGGGGCTTGTCTGTCTGCTAGCAGTGGCACAAAGGGGGCAGCCCATCTCCTCAATCTGGGGCCACTGTGTGAAGCATGGCTAGCCCATTCCAAACCACGAGGGCTAAACATCACCCCCAGTGAGTCTAAGGTGCACCATACGCACAGAAGCCTCTGGCAGGGCGACCTCCACAGAGGCTCCTTCTGTTCTTTTGATGTATTCTCTCCCCCCCCCCCTTCTTCTTACCTGGCTTGACGGCGCTTAGCACAGCCCGGTTTGACTTCAGCACAGCTTCGTAGATCGCCCGCTGGTCAGGGGTGAACTTCCCATTTGCTGGAAACGTGCAGGTGATGTCTGAGCCGTAGCAATAGTACTCGCCTCCCATGTCAAAGAGGCTGTAGGGAAGAGAGAAGTTTAGCACCTGGGAGAAAAGGGCATTAAGGACAGGAAGACTTCCTCCCCCCTAAGCTCAACTTGGACCTGGATTCAAGGCTCAGCAGCACCTGAAAGTTAATCTCCGGGTACTAGGCGATCTGCCCCATCATCAAAATTATTTATTTTTAAAATAAGATTTCTACATCACTTGATTGTTTAAAAAAACCTCAAAGTAATTTGCAAAAAAGATAAAATTATAAAATTATCAGTAAGAAAGGCTTGGCTACACAATAATGTTTTGAGCAGGCGCCAAAAAGTTACATTGAAGGCGCCTGCCTGATAACAATAGGCAGGGAGTTCCAAAGTGTAGGGGCAGCCACACTGAACAATCAAGTTCATGCAAATGCAGAACGAGGGCTATGTGACACCTGTAATAGTGTCAGTTCTGCCAGTTTTACTCATCCCTCAGCCTAAGCGACTTCCCAGAAAGGTTGTAAGAACAAAATGGGAGCAGGAGCCTGGTCAGTCACCCTGAACTCCTTGGAGGAACCCGCTGCAGAAATTGAAGGAAGACAGACAAGCTGATTCCTAACAGCAACATAAAACAAAGGGCTGGGCTGATGACACGAAAGGTCTGATTGCAGCTCAGTGGCAGAGAATCTGCTTTACAGGCAGAAGGTCACAGGTTCAATTCCCAGCATCTTCAGGAACAGATGGGAATGACCCCCGTTTGAAAACCCAGAAAGTTGCTACCAGTCAGTCTGGACAATACTGAGCTAGATGGACCAGCTGTTGGATTCAGCATAAGACAGTTTCCCATATTTCCCGTAGCAGACCCTGCAATGCACCTGGATGCCAGCTCTGTCCCCATATCCACTATTACAGGCCCCCAACAACACCAGAGGCTCATTTGCCTGCTCATCCCCCAAGGTAAGATCTGCCACCACCAGTTGCCCGCCTGCAACCAACAGACCAGTCTGAATGGATACAAATCTGGCATCTTAAAGTCACTGTGTGCCGGCCTTTGGGGGGATGGCTCAAGTGGACTCTGTTAACAGCTCAAAGCAGGCATAGGCAAACTCTGGCTCTCCAGATGTTTGGGACTACAATTCCCATCATCCCTAGCGAACAGGACCAGTGGTCAGGGATGATGAGAATTGTAGTCCCAAACATCTGGAGGGCCAGCGTTTGCCTATGCCTGGCTTAGAGTCTCTGAAATCCAGACTGAAATGGAAACAGGGTTCCCTTCGTATTATACTTCAGGAGCTAAATTTGTTTGAACAACAGTAGGGCTACCAGTGACTTCTGATGAGAACAGTGACTTATTCTCTTCTCCTCTCATAGGAAGAGAGCTGTTCCAAAAGTGGAATGGACTCCCTGAGAAGGTGAGGCTGGATGGCCATCTGCCAGGGATCCTTGAGCTGTGATTCCTGCATTGCAGGGGGTTGGGATAGATGACCCTTGGGGATCCCATCCAACTCTATGGCTCTATGATTCTATGAGGCCAGCTGGTGATCTTGTATCAAACAGATTTCTTAAGACTCCCAGTACCGGCCAGGCCCATCTTCCTTCCTCCCTGGGTCTCTCGTGCCTGACTCCCAGCACCAGGTGGGGACACGTCGTTCCCAGTGTGCTGATCAAACAAGCGGCAATTAAAAGAAGCAGGGCAAAAGCCAGCCTTTGGAGTATGGACTTTTACTGTAAATAGCGTCACACCCACCACATGTACAGGAAAGGTCAGTGTGCCTCCCGTTTTGTCTCAGTGAGTAAGGCAGCCGGCATCAGACAGCACATGGAGCAACTGATTGCATTTTCTTTAAACAGCGCACAAGCTCCCCTTGCCCGCAGAGGACGACTTCAATGCTGTTGCTTAACTTTGCCAACTAAGGAAGGATCCACATGGCCCAGGCCCTTGGGGAGCAATGTCAAGACTGGACTCGCAATGGCTCACCTTTCCCACAGACGGTCCAAAGTGCAACCCAGATGCCGGGGGATGCAGCCCCCACAAGCTAAGGATACTTCCTGCTGGTTGGGGAAGTTGTACTGGCTTTTTAACACAAGCCAGCTTTTCAACAGCTCACTGTCAACCCCTGAGTGGCCTGGCTGATGTGCAGAGGCAGCTGTGTTTCCTGCACTGGAGTGGGTTGGACTAGTTGTCCCTTTGAGTCCCTTCCAATTACAATTCAGTGCTTCTATGGTTCTAGCTCCTTGGGTGCTGGCTGTCAGCCAGCCCCCCAGGATCAGCCACTCCTGAACTGGGAAGTACAGTGGTACCTCGGGTTACAGACGCTTCAGGTTACAGACTCCGCAAACCCATAAATATTACCTCGGGTTAAGAACTTTGCTTCAGGATGAGAACAGAAATTGTGTTGGAATGAAGTAATGTGGTTTTAGCAGAAATGATATAAAGGATTAGGTAAAAATGGATTTGTTAATTGGTGAAAGACGAGAATGTAAAATTACAGTATATTAAGATAAATTAATAGGATAAAAACAAAGCTGGAAAGGATTTGCTGAAATATCTAATTGAACTAGAATACAAAAAAGGGAGGTGTGAGGAGGTCAAGGAAATAAGCAAAGGAAAGAAAGTTATGTAAAGGTTTGATCTGTGGTTTTTTTTTAATTGCTTGTATTTCTTCTGTCTTTTTTATTTTTCTCTTTTTTGTTTTTTTTTTTGTTTTTTCTCTTTGTAATTTTTAAAAGTTGAATAAATATTATTTTTTTTAAAAAAGAGAACAGAAATTGTGCAGCAGCAGTGCAGCGGCAGTGGGTGGCCCCATTAGCTAAAGTGGTACCTCAGGTTAAGAACAGTTTCAGGTTAAGAACGGACCTCTAGAACAAATTAAGTTCTTAACCCGAGGTACCAATGTAATTACAAGTGCCTGCAAAGCCAAAGGACGCGCGATGGGAGGAGTCTGACTGCTGCATCTCTGCACGAGACAATTCTGAACCTGCTTCCGTTCAGTCAGACTCCACTGGGGGTAGAGAGGTTTCCTGCTCTCAGAGGTGACTGTCTTGCTGCCTGCTCCTTCCAGTGAGAAGGCACACCCACGTTACTGAACTCTGGCAGAGACACAGCTGGTGATGCCAAGCCTCTGGTGCAAGAGTCCTGATCAGAGCAGGATCTGCATCTCCCTCAAGTGAACCCTGTGGAGGAACAGGTGGGGTCAGGCAAGGCCGAGCCTGGACTGTCAGGCCCTACAGCATTCCAGCTGCCACCATCTCTGACAGAGAGCCCAGGCTCAGAGACTTGGAAGCCTGAGAGAGTGTCAGAACACGAAGGAACATAAGGACATAAGAAGAGCCTGCTGGATCAGGCCAGTGGCCCATCTGGCCCAGCATCCTGTTCTTATAGAGGCCAACCACAGCCCTCTGGGAAACTGGCAAGCAGGACCCGAGCATAAGGGCACTCTTACTGCCTTCGGTTTGCAGCAGCTGGCACTCAGAAGAATTGCTGCCTCCCACTGCTAAGCAGCCATTATGACTAGCAGCCATTGAAAGCCTCCTCCTCTATGAATCTGTGTAATCCTCTTTTAAAGCCACCCAGGCTGGTAGCCATCACAGCCTCCTGTGGAAGGGAGTTCCGCAGGTTAACTATGCGCTTCATGAAGAAGGGCTTTCCTTTATTTGTCCTGAATCTTCTAGCATTCAGCTTTCATGTTCCCTGAGTTCCCATGTTATGAAGAGGGAGGAAAACTTTTCCCCAGCCACTTTGCAACCTTTCCTCATGTTCCCTGATGGAACAAATTTATTATCTGCTTCTCCAAGATGTAGGGCCAGAATCAGTATTTTTAAACCACAAGAAATGAAATTAGGAAGGACTTCCAAGAGCTGTTCTCACTTGGAAACTGATAGACTCTCCTTGGTTTTTGAACAGGGGGTGGGTGATCACTTATCAGCGATGCAGTAACAGTGGGTTGTGAGTGGGTTGAATTAGACGACCTTCTAGTTCTTAGGACTCCAAAAACTAGATCCAGGGGAAAGGTGAGACAATATCACATTTTTGTCTGGATTTCATACATTCAAGTCACCAATGTCAAGCAACTAATTGCACTGACTCACACAGCTGCAGTTTTCTTTTACCCTACTAATCAGCAGAAATGGTTCCCAGTGGGGAAAAGCCATGACACAAAAGGAAAAATAGATGGGTAGGGAGAAGAAAATAAGCTAACTCTAGCACCTAAAGTTCCTAAAGTTAAGCAGTAGTTCTTACAATGACCACTGGAATGGAAATAGAACAGACTGTGTGTGTGTGAGAGAGAGAGAGGGGTGGGGTGGGGCTGGGGGCTCTCTGACTGTCCTCTGGTTAGTTTACAGAATCAGGCCCTGCAGGCACAGTCAAAATTCTGTTCCCCGTCTGCATTCTTTTGCTGCTCCAAGGCCACTGGTAGTTAATTTTTAATACCGGGGAAGTAGGCAAAGCTCTGGGAAGCCATTTTACTGGCCCAGGGAGACATGCAATGCTGAAGTCTGAGTCAGGCCATCAGAGCACCCTGTGCTGTACAGCCGCCTCTGACTCACAGCCCCTCTCCAAGGTCTCGGGAGACAGCCGTGATCTTTGCTCGGCAATCTAACTTTTTCCCTTTCATCCACACGAGAGGCATCCCAGGGAACTTCGTTAGAAGTTTATAAAATTATGCCTGGCATGGACAAAGCGGTTAGAGAACATTTTAGTGCAGTGGTACCTCGGGTTAAGAACTTAATTCGTTCTGGAGGTCCATTTTTAACCTGAAACTGTTCTTAACCTGAAGAACCACTTTAACTAATGGGGCCTCCCGCTGCTACTGCACCGCTGTTCTCATCTTGAAGCAAAGTTCTTAACCCGAGGTACTATTTCTGGGTTAGCGGAGTCTGTAACCTGAAGTGTCTGTAACCTGAGGCGTCTGTAACCCGAGGTACCACTGTAGCAAGGCCAGTAAGAGTCAACAGGACAGAGGTTAATTTTTTCTCCCTCTCTCATAATACTAAACTGGCGGGCATCCAACAAAGCTGAGAAGTGGGGAAATTCGGGAAAGTTAAAAGAAAGTACTTCCTTCCTGCAGTGCATTGTTAAACTATGGAACTCACTTCCACAGGAGGCCGTGAGGGCCACCAACTTGGATGGCCTTAAAAGAGGATTGGATAAATTCCTGGAGGAAAAGGCTACTAGATGGG
Source organism: Podarcis cretensis (assembly GCF_951804945.1). NCBI lineage: Eukaryota > Metazoa > Chordata > Lepidosauria > Squamata > Lacertidae > Podarcis > Podarcis cretensis. Next base: position 38,960,343 of record NC_137177.1, read on the forward strand.
GCTAATAGCCATGACGGCTCCACAGTTGGAGGTAGCAATGCTTTTGAAGGCCAGTTGCTGAAAGCCGCAGGAGGGGAGAGTGTTTTCTGATCAGGTCTTGTTTGCAGGTCTCCCATTGAGGCATCTGGTTGGCCACTGTGAGAACAGGATGCTGGACTAGATGGGCCATGGGCCTGATCCTGCAAGCTCTTTTTATGTTCTCAATGAAGCACTCTTCCAGTTGCAGGGCATGTGCAGAACTACATTTGAGAGCCAGTGTGGTGTAGTGGTTAAGAGTGGTAGACTCATAATCTGGGGAACCGGGTTCGCGTCTCCGCTCCTCCACATGCAGCTGCTGGGTGACCTTGGGCCAGTCACACTTCTCTGAAGTCTCTCAGCCCCACTCACCTCACAGAGTGTTTGTTGTGGGGGAGGAAGAGAAAGGAGAATATTAGCCGCTCTGAGACTCCTTCGGGTAGTGATAAAGCGGGATATCAAATCCAAACTCTTCTTCTTTTTCTACTTAAAACTTTCCTGGCAACCCACACATTAGCCAGGAGCACCCTCTCTCTGCAACCCAGGGACATGTCTAGGGTTTTTCTTCCAGCTGGTAGCTGTACAACAGACAGTATCTCACTGCTATCTACTCAAGTGACCTAAGTCAATGGCTGTTTTGATTTAAATGTCTTTAGATCAGCCATTTGCCAGGCTGGTGCCCTCCAGATGTTTTGGACTACATCGGGCTGCAGAGGGTTATTGGGAGGTGTCACACAAAACATCTGGAGGGCACCAGCTTGGCAAAGGGTGCTTTAAATAGTATCTTACAAGTATGAAATAATAGCTTTTTTCCAATTCAGGGAACAGATAAATATCATTCTACAAGGGTTTTTTAAATGGCCCTCTAATTAACAGATAACAGAAGAGAGAAATTTGCTGAAGCATTTGCTATTTTAAACAGATGGAAATTCAAAAGGTGGAGGAAAAGGAGATAAGTTGATTTTATTTTTGCTAGCAAAGAAACTGTGACAGAAATTCACTTTAGAAACAAATTGTGTGTTTTAATGGAAGGTGTCTCTGCATCTTTCATCACAAGATGGCACTATTAACCAGAAAGACTTGGCAAATTTCTTGTGAGTGACTGAATTTTCATATATGGATACAGAGAACTCAGAAGCCCTTTTCTCTTTGCAGAGAAAAGACTCGTCAGTGACAGCAAAGACCACAACTTTTATAAGCAGCTGCCATTAAAATAAGGACCGAAGTGACGCTCTGGATGTTAAATTTTAATAAATTTTAATTGAGTGTGGCAATTTTATCTGCATAGCACACAAATCACAATTGTAGGTGTTTTAATGTAGTTTGGCAGTTTCTTCTTGCTTTGTTGTGTTTATACATATTTGTAGTTTGTGCTGAAACTGAAATTGCAATGGCAAGTGGCCAATGCAAATAAGTGTCTGCCTACACCGCTTCAGGCATTTGAGTGAACATGTGGGGGCTTAAATTCTATCTCATTCTCCATAGTGGGCTAGTTCATGTATTCTGTGCACCTGAATGGAACTATCCCAGCCAAGAGAGTCATCAGCATGGTGTAGTGATTAGAGTACTGTACTAGAACCTGGGAGAGACTAGGGTTCAAATCCCCCACTCCGCCATGAAGCTCACTGGGTGGCCTTGGGCAAGTGACTGCCTCTCAGCCTAACCTACCTCACAGGGTTGTTGGGGGGAGGAGTTAAATAAGCAGGGGGAGGAACTACGTACACCCCCTTGAGCTCCATGGAGAAAAAGGTAGGATGTCTGTGAAACAACAGTACACTACCATTTGTAACAAAATGAAAACAACCAAAGACGGGAGGAACATTCTTTTTTTGTCCTGTCTCAAATGTGGCACCCTCCAGATCTTGTTGGACTATAGCTCCCATCATTCCTGATTATGGACCATGCTGGCTGGGACAGATAAGTTGTCTAACACCTGCAACTGCAGGATGCAGAAGGCTTATCTAGCTTTCGTCTTTACAAACCAACCAACCCAAGAATTTAAAACAGGGGTCAGCAAACTTTTTCAGCAGGGGGCCAGTCCATTGTCCCTCAGACCTTGTGGGGGGGGGCAGGCTATATTTTGAAAAAAATAATAATGAACCAATTCCTATGCCCCACAAATAACCCAAAGATGCATTTTAAATAAAAGGACACATTCTTACTCATGTAAAATTGCACTGATTCCCGGACCACCTACGTGCCAGATTTAGAAGGCGACTGGGTCGGATCTGGCCCCCGGGCCTTAGTTTGCCTACCCATGATTTAAAAGTTTCCTCTCTTTTTGACAACAATCTAACAGACTGCATGGACTCAGGGTTTTACTCAGGGCTCCCCCCCCCCCCGGCTGGAACTCACTGGAATTGAGTTTTGCCACCTCTTTGGTGAGTTCTGGCACCCCCATAGTCATGGCACAGTGGCATGTCGCCTGAAGGTGTGCTCCAGAGGCAATTGGTGTGGCTGGGTGGCAGCGGAGGGTGAGCAGGTGAAAAAGAGAAGCCCTCCCATTTAAAAAGCCCTGAATATACATATAATTTTTCAGTTTTAGCAAACCATTTAATGAACCATTTTATTAATTTTAAAGTGTTCTGCACAATCAGTTTGCAAGATCCTCTGAGCCGCGTAACAAAAACAGCTTGACAGAAACAGGAAAATAAAGACTGAAAGGATATTTTAGAAATGGGAGTACGAGATATTAAAATGGAAACCTTTGCACTTTAAACGTGTAACCTTTGCTTGAGGTAAGAAGAGCTTAAATTCCTAATGGAATGAGGCTAATCTGGTACAAGCAGAAAATCAGATTTTTATCCAGTTTATTGAGCACATTTTTATGTTTTTCCTTATCAATTTGAAATTTCGCAGGCATGAAAAATCCACAGGCAGAGAAATTTTAATCAATACAACTAGAATCTACAGGTATCTTTTTATGTAATTGAAAGCTAACTGCTTTGTATCACAACTACGGTTACTATTAGCTGCCTCTGATGTCTTTTGCAACAGAAAGGTGGGAGTAAAAAAATATGTATGTATGTATGTATGTTATTTTTATTTATGTATGTATGTATGTATGTATGTATGTATGTATGTTTATATCCTGATCGTCCCTTCAAAAGAGCCCAGGGTGGCAAACAAGAAGTGATAAAACAATAAAAATGTATGCAAACTGGGATAAAGATCTCAACTTAAAAGGATTGTTGAAAGAGGAAGCTGGAAAGGCAACAGAGAGGGTGCCTGTCCAATATTCACGGGGAAGGAATTGAAGAGAGTTGGGCCACTACAACAAAGGCTTGATTCCTACATTGTGCAGAATGGACCTCCCAATAAGATGGTGCCTGCAGAGTGCTGTGATCAACTGGGTCTATAAGGGGTGAGGTGATCTTTCTTCTATTATTATTATTATTATTATTATTATTATTATTATTATTATTTTGCAAGGCTGCTTGGAAGCAAGAGAAACCTCCAACATCTCCCAGGAAAATGCAAAACCAAGCAGTGAGTGCAATGATATAAACCAGAACTATGCCTTTTAAAAAAGGCTTTTAACATGAGCAAATATACCTAACTGATGCTCCATATACAATGTCTGAACATCATCTGAGGCAGTTTTGCGGGAGGTGGGAGAGAACACCTAAGATCCTATTAAACGACGAAAATGACATTCTCACTTTTTAATGCAACGTCGCCACCATCTGGACAAACAGATCCTAGCACCAAATGTTTTCAAACCGTTCCCCTGAACGTATGGTGTGCATGTCTCAAGATCTGCCAGTAATATGTCACAATGTGTGACCACGCCAGAAACACTGGACCAAAAGGACATTTCCTTGGCAACAGAAGCAACCACTTTTAAAAGGGAAAGGTTCTATAGTTATTAAAAAGCCTTCTGGAGTTTAGCAAGTGGCAAATGAATTTGACAGCAGAGGGATCCTATTCCCAAGTGACACCCACTGGCCAGAATATGATCACCGTAAAGCCCTTTGAATAATCAACATTGACATGACCACTGATGATCTATGGTGGAGTAACTATGCCCAGCGAAACACTCATGTCCATTAAGTGGGGAAATGTGGTGTATTGTTCTTTATGAGGACCTGAGTGCAGCCACTTCCAGGGAAAGGAAGCCCCCTGCTGCCACTCACCCCCCTTTCTGACCACAGGAGTGGAGCTGGCAAGGGCTGGAGCTGGGATTTCCCCCTCCTGCCCCTGTATAGTGTAGACCTAACTTTTATACTTTTATACTGTTATACACACTAGGAAAGCAAAATAAAAATAAAATGTGCAACTTGTTTTATTGGTGTATTAGCTTTCTTGCAGGGGTCTGGAACCGACCCTGTTATATCTCTAAGGTATGCCTGTATATACAGTTGTTGTTATTATTTCAAGATTATCTGCTTGGGGCTAGAAAACCTGCCAAGTTTAGCTAACACAATGTTGGATTTTATCTACAAGGTATTTATCAAAAGAATGAACAACATCTGATAAAAAAAGGCAAAGAAGCAACATCTTAAAAAAAGAGCTGCTCTCCTTCCCTTTGGGCAATCCAGCTTTTCATCTCACTCTGCATTTTGCACTGTGCAAAAAAAAAAAAAAGGGGGGGGGAAAGGGTGGAGTGGGGTGGGGGGAGAAAGAAGCTCTTATTTCATCTGCGGTTAGTGAAATTGTTTACTCCCTCTCTCTTCTCCTGCTAGTGCTTCCTAGGACTCAGTGAAACTGGCTGGTCCCTTGAATTACCTGACCTACAGCTGCATCCCTACCTCCCCTGGCCACTGGATTGCTTTGGTGGAATCAGGCAGAGAGAGCTGCCACACCCTCTTTTCTCAGTGCCGTGGAGGGTTCGTTTTGGAGGAATATATGGTGCTGGGGAGCCTTATAAAGCAGAGCAGGTGGGTGGCATTTGTGCTGGTGGAAAGAGATCTATCTTGTGACTCTGTTCAGAAATACAGCCTGCGCACTGGTGAGAGGGAACAGAAGGATCAAACTCAACCTTACAGTTTCCTCTGGCATACTGCAACCCGAGGTATATGGGGGCAGTCTCTTTTAGAAAGGAAGACCAAAAAGAAACCCCCACGCAAACAAGGAGCTCTGCAACTCATATTTCAAAAAGCAACAAGATTTTGCTTAGGGGGTTCTTACAACGGCGCCAGGTACATCTATGTAGCGTGCCTGAGGAATGCGATGTTCAAAGAGGATCAGAAAGAGTACAAGGCTCCTACGTGACTCCTTTTGTATTGCAGTAGTTCTCCCGCCCATTGCCTTTTTTTTTTGCTAGGCTCTTAGAAGATCTGTGCATCGAAACTGAAAAACCACAGGGACAAAATTTTTGCAACGGGCACAGCATGTCCCACTTATGACAGTGCAAGAGAGAGAAATGCTTTCTGGGGAGGGCAGAAAGGCAGAGACCCGAGTAATACGTCACAGAAATATGCAGTGGGTGATCTCGATGACAACTGGGGAACATTCATTTGGGCAGCCAGCACACAATTCTTTCCCCTTGGACTTTACCAGGGAAGCGTGGCTTTACATTACGCCGAGACTGTGTGGCAAGCCAGCACTTCTTGGGGTTCTCCGACAGAGGGCTCCCCTGAGCTATATATACAACAAAAAGGCCGAGCAAAATTCCAAACAAGGTATATTCAGCAGACACTAACTTTGTTACAGCTTTACGGGTGCAGATGTGCAAATGACATGATTACTGGTGGGAGATACAGCTATCTGGACTAACAAACTAGCCTTACAAGCAAAGCAACTATTAAATGAGAGTCTTAACCCACAAACATAGAAGTTAGTATTCTGAGAAGCAACTTGGAAATGTAAAGAGAACTGGAAATCTTTTGCATGCAGCTGAGTTAGACTTCGAAGCTGCACTGCTAGAGAAAGGAGACTTCATAGAAGTGAGGGCTGACTCTGCAGCCAGGTGAAAACTTCTGGCTGGCAGGTGGGGGGGAGGAGGGAGGGTAGATGAAACCAGCAACTAATGTCTGAATGGTGCAGTTAGGTGTTTTTTTGAAGTGTTGGCCCGTGTGTGTGCATGTGCGAGGGCATTTGATGCTCTGCTTCAGTCAGCAAATCGTCTTGGGCCAACAGTGATGGAAGTCAACATGCAGTTCAACCCCAAACAAACAGACTAGCGATCAGAAACCAAGCCCGGATTCATGAACATTTGATTTAAGAAAATGTGGCAAGCACATCCTCCAATCACTATTGAGATCTGGACCAAAAATGAATCAATCCTCTAGCTAGAAATTTCCAAGCATCCACTGCAAATCCCATCCACATATGAACAAAATCCTTCTTCTGCCCAGCCTTCTGCCCAAAGAAAATGGTCCAATAGCTAACAATTATGCTGTTATTTTATTTTAAATTATTGGCTTTGGGTTTAAATACTAAACAGTTCCAAAACTGAGGGTTTATTGTGCTTTTGTTGTGTAAGCCATCTTGGCTGTGAGTCCTGGAAGACCTGCTCCCTGCCTTGCAGGCTTCTACCCACCTGGTCTGGGAGGACAGAGCCCCGACTGACTCCAGCTACAAAAACGGAGGCTGCAGAAGAAGCCAGAGATCCTCCTGGCTGTCTCCTATCGTAGACCCGGGTCATCAAGCCTGAGCTTCCACAGCCACCGCCTGCCATGAACCACCATTGGCAGGAATGGCAGCAGCAGCAGCAGATACGTTCTATTATGTTGCGTTAAATGTGCATTTTACATTTGTCTTCCTTTAGTAATGTCTTCTTTCAAAATGTTTAATGTACTGTTTTTGTTAACTTTGCTGTGTCAAATGTGCACTCTGTAGTTGACATCTCTCAAAAAGTTTTATTTTGAAACCTTTAAGATAATATTTTAGTCTCCTGTTAATTATGTTGCTTTGAATGTATACTTTATACCTGACTTTCTTTGGTGATGTTTTATTCTGGATTATTTTATTTGATGTTCTAAAGTAGACGGTAAACCGCTTTGAGATTTATTTATTTTTGAAAATACAAAGTGGCATGAATAATAAACAACTACCTGGCTACAGGTGGGGGTCGGGGTAGACAGAAGAAAATAAAATGAATACAAAGGAGGTTGAATACTAAGCGAGTCTCTGCCCCACCCCTAAGATTGTAGATTGCGGAGGATCTAGGTTCTTTACCAACTTGGCTTAAGAAATAATTAAGATGACCTCGCCACCCCAATTTCTTTCTTTGTTCTTGTATGTTATTGAAGTGTATGTCCTTTATTAAATAAAGTAGAAGGAAAAAGAACTAGGTACCTGGACTCTTTGGTGCCAGGACAGGCATTATTATTATTATTATTATTAATAATAATATTATTATTAAGAATGGTAGACATAGTTCTATCACAGAGGAATCTTTTACTCACCACAAGTCTCCATCTTCAATGGTTTTCTCATTTGGAGCGCCAGCATGTCCGTAGTGCAGAACTGAGCTATTATGCCCACTGAAACAGCAAAAATAATGATATATATATGAATCAATAGTCTTAAATACAGAGAAAGGAAACATAATCCAGTGTATGGGGGAGAAAATCTGCACATGTTAACAAGCAAGCATTTCTGCATACAGAGTAGCTCAGTCTTCCCCATCCGGTTCTGGCTGGGGCAGAAGGGAGATGTTTGGTTTGATGCTGGCTCAACTTACACTGCCATGCCTTCAGGGCCGGATTTAGGTTTGATGGGGCCCTAAGCTACTGAAGGTAATGGGGCCCTTTATATGTCCAGCTGTCCTTTGTCAACAATAAATTGTCCCTGGTTTTTTGTGTTGAATATATGCTATATGGCAGGGGTCAGCTAACTTTTTCAGCAGGGGGCCAGTCCACTGTCCCTCAGACCATGTGGGGGGCCGGACTATATTTTGAAAAAATATATATGAACGAATTCCTATGCCCCACAAATAACCCAGAGATGCATTTTAAATAAAAGCACACATTCTACTCATGTAAAAATACCAGGCAGGCCCCACAAATAACCCAGAGATGCATTTTAAATAAAAGGACACATTCTACTCATATAAAAACACGCTGATTCCTGGACCGTCCGCAGGCCAGATTTAGAAGGCGATTGGGCCAGATCCGGCCCCTGGGCCTTAGTTTGCCTACCCATGCTATATGGTAATTTATGGACCTAATAGGTATCTAAAGCCATTTTATTGGTTTTTTTATCTTATATTTTGGAAATGTAGATCCAGGTTAAAAATTTTTTGGGGCCCCCAAGAGAGTGGGGCCCTAAGCTATAGCTTGTTTAGCTTATACGTAAATCTGGCACTGCATGCCTTACACCAGTTTCTTATGCATAGGCCTGCTCCCTGGGTGCTCTTTTCTTGCTTTGAAAATGGGGTTAAATTTGAGGTGAAGGGGGAGGGGAAATGAAAAACAGAACCGCCTAAGAAATGAGAGAGAGGGAGAGAGAAAGAGTGAGTGTTTCCTGCTGTGTTGGGAATTCTCTTTGCAGCACAAAGTGTCACCAGCAGTAGTACAAGTCAAATACATTGTCATATTTGGTCTCTCTCTCTCTCTCTTTACCTTTTTTGTGGAGCACACAAAAAGGCTAGCTTTGACCAAAGGAGTCAGAAAAGTACTTTTGTTCTTACAACCCGTGCAAAAGTGCTGAATCAGACGGAAGGCAGGAAGAGGGACAAGGGTGTTTGCCCCTCACTTCTGAAGGTTCCTGTGATCCACTCAGTGACCTAGTTTTGGTTCCGGCTCTTTTTACTCCATCTATTGATATTCCTTGAGGTCCAAACGTTAAGTTAAAAGGAAGGAACAAAACTCACTCGGCTCTGCAGATTTTCTCGTTGCTATTCTCAGCTATAAGCTCTCTGTCCTTTTAAAGAAATGCTCAAATAATGAAAAAAGGCTCATTCAAAGCCCCGAACCGCACACCTCAAGATTTCTCACAGTGCCCATCTGGCCTCTCAACCTCAGCTGTTAGGTCACATCCAACCTTTTGAACCTAGAATCCAATTTGCTACTCGGTTCAAGAAGAAAACTTCAGCAATTTGGACAAAACCCAGAGGGGTGGTTCTATTCCGGCAGAAGGGAGGACCCTCTAGCACTTCAGAAGAATCGCATGCAAACTGTGCGGCATGAAGGTTTTGTGGGCCAGATTCAACTTCACCAGCTGATCTGAAGGTGCTGGCTCTTGAAAGCTCATGACAAAATGCGCCTGCTACTTCAAAGTGATCAAATTGTGTGCAAAATGAGAGAATGAGCCACGAAAGATGTGGGATTGAGAAAACATTGCATCACACCTCCTTCCAACTTTCAGGCATAGATTTGTATGAAGATGTTAGCTCTGGGTACTTGCCACAGAATAAAACAGCCAGAAACTGTACTTAGTCTGCATATGCTGAAAAAAGAGAAGTTGCAATCTGGAGGGGTAGGAGATGAGTCCTCTTCAGTCATTCAAAAGAATTTGTGGGCTCAAACTGTGCACCCACCCCAACACCCCCATGCATGGGCTTTTAATTGAAAGCTTTGTTGTACAGGCTACTGGAGATTTTTAAAAGTATTTTAAAATTTGCTGTTTGCTTAATTTAATTGTTTCACACACACACACACACACACACACACACACACACACACATGCCCTTTTAAGGAATGGCAGCCTGGTTGCAAACATTCTCCCTTTCTGAGATCCAGCTGGAGTCTACTTTGCCTGTCTTTCCTCTTCCACCAGGCCTTTGGAATCAATTGTCCCCTGTGCCTACTCTCAGCTTCCATTTGTGGAAGAACCAGAGAAAGTAGGATTCTTTCCAACAGCTTTAATATTCAGATTGGTGCGATATGTATGCAAATAGGTGGCCCGAAGAACAGCATGCAATGCACACAGTTAATCCAAGGATACACAGAGGCAAGTGATCCAATTACTTAAAGCTTGGACAACTGACCCAACACTGACACACCCCTTGCAATCCTATATAAATGAATGGGGTGGGCTCAGCTTTGTGAATCCAGCAGTTGTGACCTGCCTTGAGACCACTGGTGAGGAGGGGCAGGATATAAATCCTAGAAAGAAAATAAATGAAATGGCATTTGGTTCAATGTTCTGTTTTATGCTCATACATGTACGTTGTGTGTCACCTTGACATCTTTTTGAAGGAGAGAGGTAGAAACGTATTTTAAATAAAGCATGCTAACAAATATACACTAGTAAGGCAGTACAGAAACAACAGTCTGAACTAGAGGCATAGACTGAATTATTTTCTTTTTGTGTGTGAGAGTCCTGCTCATCTCTTTTAGAGCTCATTTAAAGTACTGCAACTGACCTTTAGCATCTACTTGTTGAGTTTTTTAAAATGCATCTAGTTTATTAAAAAGTGGGACGCAGGTGGCGCTGTGGGTTAAAGCCTCAGCGCCTAGGGCTTGCCGATCGAAAGGTCGGCGGTTCGAATCCCTGCGGCGGGGTGCGCTCCCACTGCTCGGTCCCAGCGCCTGCCAACCTAGCAGTTCGAAAGCACCTCCGGGTGCAAGTAGATAAATAGGGACCGCTTACCAGCGGGAAGGTAAACAGCCAGAGCAGCGATGTCACGCTGGCCACGTGACCCGGAAGTGTCTCCGGACAGCGCTGGCCCCCGGCCTCTTGAGTGAGATGGGCGCACAACCCCAGAGTCTGTCAAGACTGGCCCGTACGGGCAGGGGTACCTTTACCTTTACCTTTAGTTTATTAAAAAGGATAATAATTACTTCTTACTGAATACGATATGATCAGGACTTTCCCTAGGCTTAGGATAGTGTACCCATATGGCAAATTTACAAATAATTAAATAATTTAGAAAGTACACAAAACAAAGCTTGAGAGTCACAGGAAACACAGGAAACTGCCTTACATTGAGTCAGCATGAAGTTCAGTACTGTCTACCCTGATCAGAAGGAATTTCTCAGAGTTTAAGGCTGGGGGGGGGTCTTTCCTGAAGAAGCTGGGGATTGGACCTTTTGCATGCAAAGCAGGTGAGTGATACAGGACTTGGCTGCAGGAGAACCAGGAAGCTCATTTGGAGATCCTGGACGCATCACTCTCTTTTAGGGAGTTTTTGCAATCAACACAGCCAATGTAATTCTCTCACTAATATGCCTGATTTGATCTTATGAATAATTTTGTTGTGGTGGGTCTAATGCAAAAACAAACAAAAAACCCCACAAATAATTAATGCAAATCACATCTCTACCTATCTGGATTTATAATTTGAAATGAGCCGACACACTCACGTTCCTGAGCTGGTATGAGTTATTACTTAGTATGAAAGTTCAGGGCTCTCCTCTTGCCGGAGAGACCTCTCACAAATTAAAGTGAGATGGGAGGGGGGATGAGGAGAGTGAAAAATATTCTTTGGTGAAAGATCACAAAGTGGGGGCCAGTGATGTTACCTTGGAGATGCATGGAATTCAAAAAGAATGCCTTGCTCGCGAAAGCAACCTCAGTTTTGCAGAAGCAAGCAAGGTAGAAGCAAGACTAAGGTAAGAAATAATTGTAACCCACCCTGTGTTCTTGTTATAGGGAGGGAGGAACATCTAAGTAGCAAAATAAATTAAGAATGTTTGCAATTAAATCATGAGCAAGACTAAACCTTAAGGACATAATAATTGCATTGCTGGTTAAGACCCTAATGCTTGGCCAGGTCATCTCTCTGAATCCAACTGTGGCACACTGGTTTGGTTCAAACATAACACAGGCCAAGCCATGGTTTGTTTGGTAAAAGTGTGGTTTGTTTGACTGTCCAAAGCCAATCCAGCAGACTAACCAGCATTCCTTTTTTGGAAACAAAAACTGGTGTGAAGTTCTTGACCAGGCATAGGCAAACTTGGCCCTCCAGATCTTTTAGGACTACCACTCCCACTATCCCTGACCACTGGTCTTGTTAACTAGGGATGATGGGAGTTGTAGTCCCAAAACATCTGGAGGGCCGAGTTTGCCTATGCCTGTTCTTGACTCACAAACTATGGATTGCTTTGATGATGCTTTGGTGCTATTGCTTGCTTAACCACGGTCTGTGCATCCCCAGACACTTATCAGGCTACAGGGACAACACAAGAACAGCTGGGAAACAAACCAAGCTCAGGAGGAACAAGCACCATGGTTTGTTTTGCTTGTATGTGAGATGATGTGCAGCTTGTTTGACAAACCCTGGCTGTGTAGTGCTTTATTGTGTTTTTATATATGTTGTAACCCGCCCAGAGTGCCTGGAGCAACTCAGTTAGATGGACGGGGTGCAATAATAAAATAATAATAATTATTCAGACAAAATGCTGATCTTCATCTTGTGTGAAGATCAATCTTTCTTTCATATACATTTATATCTATGTATATCTATATACAGTGCTTTTTTAATAAAATGTTTATGGGTACTCTCATTTTAACCCCAGAAAATCACCATTTCATAGTTCAAATCAGGAAAAATAAATATAGTAAATGGACCAAAGTACAAAGATTCACAAAATGTTTAGGGGTCTGCGTACCCCTGCATCCCCCCAGAAAAAAAGCACTGTCTGTGTATCTCTGTCTTGATCACAGGAGTCAGCAGTGGATCAGCCTCACCCTGGCAAAAAAACCTTAATGATCATGGTATATAGGAGCAAATTAATTTTATTGCCCCATGTGAGGATCAAATTAATTATATTTATTATTGCATTTACATCCCATTTTTTCTCCAAGAAACTCACAGTACTGGACATTATTGTCTCCCTCTCTATTTTTATCCTCACCATCACCCTTTGAGGGATTTTAGGCTAAGAAGGAGTGACTAGCTGAAGGTGAGAATCATGGCTATGTGGGGATTTGAACCCTGGTCTCCTAAGTCATAGTCCAACACTCTAACCGCTACACCACACTAGTTTTCTAATGACCTCTGGCTTATAATACTGATGTGCTGCTTGCTGCACTAATGCTCATGCTTTTTGCCCTGGTGTGAACATCACTTAGACAATTACTAATCAAGGATTAGGAAATGAAGAGAAAATTAAAAATGTCAGCTTGCATTACAAGCAGGTTTCCAGGGGGAGAGTGGTGTAAATGGAATGGACGGCTGGCGATCCCGCCTGGCTGCATACAAAGCAGGGCTGTAATGCAGTTCAGCGAGAATTTTAATTGCACAATTATCACAATATCAAATATTTTCGAACTGATTACATCAACGCGAAAAGAAAAAATAAATTATCTTTGTTTTTACTCAACTGTCCTTTGGGCACTCTGTGCTCTCTCTCCCCCCCCCCCCCAAGCACTGATTTTCTTGACGGTTAAAAAGGTATAGAATTCTAAAGGCAATTGCAAAAACCTCAGATGCAAAAGGGCAATTTTGTAAAGATCTATGCACAGTCTCGCAAACACAGAGTCTGAGGATAACATCTGCATTCCAAAGGTGGACAGCCAGGTGGTGGCGGTGTTACCTGTGTTACCTGTAGTCCTCCAAGTGAATGTTAAACTACAATCGTTGGACTAAAGACCTAAAGAACTCTGGACCAATGACATGAAAGCCTGACTTTCCCTCCACTGCCTGGCTGCTGGTTATGGGGGATTCAACATCCCTGCCTAGGTGAATGGCTCTGGGTTGGCTCAGGACTTCATGGCTGCCATGACAACCATGGGGCTGCTCCAATAGGTCATCACTGGACCTCGTTTTCTCAACTGGGCAGGAAGAGGGTGTTCTGAACGAGGGGGATATTGGCATCAGTCCCTTGTCATGGTCACTGCTTCCTGTTGAGATTTAGGCTCTCAGCACCTTTCCTCCTTGGCAGAGGTGGAGGACCTGTTAGCATGGTCTCCCCTGAGAAGCTGATGGCTTCAATGAGTTTCCAGGCGGCTCTGGGGGATTCTCTGGCTGATATGACCAGTGCTCCTGTCAAAGCCTTGGCCGACCTCTGGAACATTTGAATGGCTTGGGTCATTGATATGATTGCCCTAGAGTGCCCACTCCCCCTTTGTGGAGCCCACTTGACTCCCTGATATATCCCTCAAATGTAATAACTTGGCTTATTTTAGCACCAGCAAATCCAATGTGAGCTGGGTGGAGTGGGGAGAACCTGCCTGTCACTTATCAACACTAAGAGGATGCTTTTTATATATATAATAAGTTAATCAATTAATCACAGATTAAATATGTATGAAGGAACTTAAGTGCTGATGGCACCATTCAGCCATCCATGCATGTCTCTTTATTCTGCTGGGCTGTTAGAGAGTCTTCTGAAAATCATATCGAACTTCCATTTCCTTCTTTCCAGAACTATTGATCAGCAAGACGTTATTTTTATTGAACCAACTTGGCGGTTTAATGATGACACTGCGGAGTTCCGCTGAGCTTTTTGCCAGGAAGTTGGAAAACTATGAAAAAGGTGGCCTGTCAAGGGCCAAGATGCACAGTCAGCCAACACCAACCTGGTGCCCTCCACATAGCTGTCAACCTTCCCTTTTTTGCGGGAAATTCCCTTATTCCAGCGCCGCTTCCCGCTGCTATCCCAGATTGTTAGACATTCCGTAGACTGTCCCTGGGACAGGTGAGGCTGCTGATCCCTTATTTCTGAGGCTGCTGATCCCTTATTTTCAAATCTGGCCCTCCAGATTTGATGTGGCCTTCCACATCCACCAGGTATAGCCAGTTAGCAATGGGAAGCGACCCCCACCCATGATATCCTCACAGTTTAAAAGGCCACAGATTGTTTAATAAGCCTGGGAGAAGAGGAATTTTTTGCCTGGCGCCTAAAGATATGTAACGAAGGTGCCAGATGAACCTCCCTGGGGAGAGCATTCCACAAGCAGAAAATAACAACAACATGGGAACATAGCCAGAAGTTTTAGAGTAAAAGGGCGAAAGCCATGCAGAGCAAATTTCACTTATCCAGAGGCATCTCTTATCTGGACATGGCTTCTAACCTGAAGTGTTCTCTCCCCCCTCCCCGCCCCTTCGCCACCCCACAGTCTCTTTTTCAAAAGGTCAGGTTCATGCTTCTGATTAAATATTAGCAAGGAAGAAGCAACATCAGCAGAGCTGTGAACTCTGAGAGAAAGAGTGAAAAACGCGACATTAGTGGGCAAGATGAAGCTGTAACAAATAGGCTTACTGCAGGAGGAAAATCCTACAGTGAACATTAAGGCACCATGAAGCAGAACAAACCACTTCAAGTGTGACTCGGAGAGAGAATAGGCTTTGTCCAAAAGGGGCCTCTCTCATACCTTTGCATGCAAGAGAGAGGGAGAGCAGTCAAAGTGAGGAGAAAGAGGTTGTGGGGAAGTATCATTTCGTGTGTCCTGTTAGGACCTGACCCCTTTCAGTGAAGTGAACTTTGTTAAATTAGAGTAAGGATGGTCTGCAGCCAAAGGGCAACCAAAATGGCCGAGGGGATGAATCACCTCTCCCATGAGGAAAGATTGCAGCATTTGGGGTTTTTTAGTTTAGAGAAAAGGTGAAGAAGAGGCAACATGGCAGAAGTTTATAAAATTATACGTGAATAGAGAAATGTTTTTCTCCCTGTCTCATAATGCTGTAACTTGGGGACGTCCAATGAAGATGAACACTGGAAGATTCAAAACTGATAAAAGAGAGTTCTCTATGCAGTGTACATAGTTAAACTGTGGAACTCATCTCCACAGGAGGCAGTGATGGCCACCGACCTAGAGGATTAGGCAAATTCATAGCCACAATGGCTATGCTGACTCCACTGTCAGAGGCATTATGCCTCTGAGTAACAGTTGCTGGAAACCATAGGCAAAAATAAAAATAAAAAGCCATAGCTTGTTTGCTTGCCTGTGAGATGACACGTTGCTTGTTGAACTAAACCATGGTTAAGGTTATGTGTGTGCACAGTCAAAGCCAAATCAAATGCAGCCACCAAGAAGACCCACCATTTGATGCTATGGGCCTTACTTCACCCTCAAGATGCATGCCAGTTTAGCCATGGGGCTTCCTTCCTAAAATATCTGTGGTTAAATAAAGCAGAGTTTACTGAATGCTTCTAAATGTCTTTCTGAAGTGACTTGAGCTTGATAGTGATACTGATACAACTCAATGGGAAATGAAGACTGGGGTGGCTTACCTGCCACAGATGCAGGTGTAGGAAGTGTGTCGCATGCCGCCGCGTTTGTAGCAGTAGTGCTGAAACAGGCTGCAAAACAAAGGAGACAGAAGTTAATCAATTGTTGAGGACCAAACAAAAAATGCAACGAACAATGCAACGTTGAAAGAACCAGGACTTATTTGTTCTCTGCTGCCCGGCTCAGACATCAACTCATCATCCCATCTCCATTTTGAGCTCGCTAGGTGCCTGAAGAAAATGGTAGAGAAACAACTAGAAGAAGAATTGCAAAGAAAGTCTATTTAAGTAAGCTTCAGCAGGAGCAAATCCATCCCCTAACCTTCAAAGTTTACCTGTCACTGGAGCTAAACAAGTAACAATTCAAGAGATGACCAAAAGCCGAGTGTCCCCCCCCCAGGTTGTTGCTTTGCTTTGGAAAGTAAGAAGCTCCCTCCTTCTCCCTCTTTTTGTTCCCAAACCCTGAAGTTTCTTTGACCACAGGTGAGAGTGGGAGGAAAGGGGAAGTTGCAGGAGTCCATTGCAGGAAGCAATCTCTCTCTCAAAAGACTTCCTGAAGCAAAGAACCGCCCGTCTCTTCAGGTGACGATATAGGCATCCTGCAGGAGGAGCTCTTCCGCCTTCCCAAGAACTCCAGCATCCCCTAGGACATGATGGATGCTCTGCCATCAGGCAAGGACAGATGCACCCAAAGTACAATTAATATAGGATTAACTGCTTTAAGAGTCAAGCACATATTAGAGCCCCTTTCAGTCTTGGTGAAATATACTCTAATTACAATCCAATTCCCTTTTAATACTGAAAGGATTGGGGGGAGGGGGGAAGACCTCATTTGTTGTAATATTAAAATCATTTCATTAACAAGGAGTGATAATGGAACCCATTCAGATTTCAGAGACGTTCGCAAGCCTTTGGCAGCTGCTGCGACAAATGCAAGCTATTAGACGGACATTTAAGATATTGCTTCAGCTACACACCCGGTTAGATATATCTAACTGCTTAATGAGACATTAGGATGGACAGTCCCAACACTATTATGCACATATCAAAGAGATGAATGTGCCACATTTCACAGGTTGCTGAACCTCACAAATGTTTTTTGGGGAAACCTGACAGGCATGTGCCCAGGATGTTATAGGCAAAGCATGCTGTGCTTCTAGATAAACTTTCTGTTACAGGATCATAGCCATGAACAGCCGGGTCCAAAAGGGGCACTGCTAAGATATCATTAATCAACAAAACTCTGCAATAGGAATGAAAAGAAAATGGAAATGCCACCAGCATGAAACAGGAACCGGAAGCTACTAGATACCTTATTAATATTAATAACATCCATAACTAAAAAGTAGTAGTGCTTCCGACATGTCTCCTTAGCAACACAAAGGAAGAAAAGTTCACCCTGGCTATATCTGATCAATAGCCAATGTGTGCTGAGGGTGACACCCCTTAGTACGGGAAGGTTATACTGATTAACTTAAAAGGAGGGTCCGATTTTATATAGGCTCTGCCTACGATTCCTAATCATTTCCTTGGAAGAGGCAGGAGTTAGGAAAATGAAAGAATTTCATAAGTCTACTGGAGATATGGATTCCAAAAATAATAGTAGTAATAATAATAATAAATCAAAGGAAGGTATCATGGTGAGTAGCCTGGCCTGGATAATGTGCTACAAATGGAAACAGCTAGCTAAATTTAGAGCCCAGATCTTAAGAAAACTCTAGAGATCAATTTGGAGCAAGCATGTCAACAAGTTAAGCTCTTAACAAGCATTTGGGTCGACAGTGCAATGCTTCAAAAGTGCGAGGCGCTGCAAAGCTTTGGTACATCATCCACAATGTTCTGAGGGACTGGGATGTTCTGAAGTATTTTAGAAGCATGTTAAAATTAAAGGCATCTTACAGCACAAGGAACATTTGGCAACCTTGAACTTAAAAATATTAAAATCTGAATGATTTTTCCTGGTATTCTCATGGTGAACCAGCTCTGAAGACACGAGCTATGATAGTCATAGTATGATGAGGAGACAATGTATTTGCTTCTGAACAGCACACTTACAAGCACCCTCCTTTGTTTGATGGTTGTTCTCCCACCTCATGTGAAAATCCTGTCCCTCTTACACCCTCGGAGGTCACCATGGCCTTTATTCGGGTGTTATAGAAGCGTAGGGGTTCCAGTTGTGAGGAGTGGGGCGTGCAGATGAGCCTGCTGGCTGTTCACCTCCATCACCACCACCCTCTGGGAGTTGAAATGCAACTGCCTGGAGCAGAGAAATCTCTTGCACTTCTGTGATGTCAAACCATGGAAAACTGGGGAGCAGTGAGGGAGCTCGCAAGAGCAGAGGTTGGCTCCTCATGTCACACAGTTACTCTCCAACTTGCGGAGCATGAAGCCAGCACACTCATCCCAGTGAGCACCCCTCAGACATGCAATTTCCACATCTCAGTAGGGCTCACATTACAGCATTTGGTCCTGCACTGATGTTAACAGCAGCCACTGTTCTGATATACCCAGTCTTACATGACAGTGCCTAACCTCAACTACAAGCTTGATCATGAATCCAACAACGGCTAGAATAAGCTGGATGCAGATTTAAGTCAGCTCTAAAAGAGGAAGAGGGGGGATTTACACATAAGACAGAAAAATATGAGGGGGAGAAATGCAGGACTCAGCCACATGTTCTGCATGGCCCAATTCATGTGTAACACTAAGCCATGGTTGGTTTTGCCTATGTGGTTTTTCTTAACTTTTGGACCCAGCCAAGCAGACTAACCATGGTTTCTTGTTAGCTTGTAAACCATGGCTTGCTTTAACTATGGTTTGGCATTATGTCCAAACCCAACAGCCTTGCTTAACCATGGTTTGTTTGACCAGCCCAAGGACTCCCCAAGCCAAGGAGACCTGAGTGGCTGGGAGACAAACCACAAACTACAAACCACAGTTTAGCCAATGTCCCATCCACAATTTTATGTCTGTACTGGCCTACATGAAAGATGGTCAGCAATTATAGGGAAACTGTAGTTAAAGCAGGGATGGTACATAAACCTTCAAACCCAAGCAGTAGAAACCAATGCAATTTCCCCTTCTTTTCTACAAAACACACAGAAACTGGAGAGACGTTCTCTGAGAGACAAAACTTAATTGGAAAACGGACAGGTGCCACAGGGGGGTGGGGGAAGAATGGCAGCTCGGAGTTAATAAATTAAAAGGAAAACAAAACACATCCCAGGGACATCTATCAAGGGTGATTTACGAACAACAAAATCAACAGATCGTTTAAGCTTAAGAGAGGGGAGAGGTGGGTGAGGCATAATTGGCATTTTAATTGTGTAAGAGGATTGTAAATCATCTTCCCTAGTCAAACAGCAAGATCCCCCAATACCACAGATAGCATCACTTGATGGATCCTTCCATCAGTTCAGCCCTTGCCAACTTGGTTCCCTCCATATGTTTTCGGTTATGGGGGCTGTAGTCCAAAAGAGCTGGAGGCACTTAAGTTGCCAAAGGCTGCAGTGACATTTTCTCTCGTCCATCCAGGTGGGTATATTCCAAACTAGAGTGTTTAGTAAAGTAGCTGTACTGTCTGTCAATGTGTGGGGTGCTAAAATGGGCCACAGCAGGAGTGTGTCTCCAAATATAATGGTCACCTTGTTGGCTTGCATGAAAAGCTGGGTTTAGGGGGCATCGTTTCCCCGCAAAAAAAAAAAAAAAAAAATCACAGATATGTGAGTAAACAAGTGCATTGCCCACTGTGGGTGGAAATTGGTCTTGGGTTTACCCTCCAAATGCACAGCTAATAATTATATAAACTGCAAGGAAGAATATCCTGTCTTGGTTTAAGCAGGGGTAGCTTATGGGTTTCTTAATGGTGTGTCAGACTAAGACCTGGGAGACGAGGGTTCAAATCTCTACTTAGCCATGAAGCTGCTCTCTGGGTGACTTTGGGCCAGTCACTGTCTCTCAGCCTAACCTACCTCACAGGGTTGTTGTGAGGATTAAATGAGGAGTAGAACCATGTTGGCTAACTGTGGCGTAAACGATCACTGGGAGAATCAGAAATCTACTTCTGAGGAGGAAGACCTATGATTCTTTAAGTTGCGAGGCAGAATCGGCTCTCTGAGGACGTGGTTCATCTGAGTCCCTTACCCCACCACCGCAAGACAGTCTTTCCATAGGTTTCTGCTTGTTATATAGCAATGACACAGAACCACAAATACTAGCACAATGCCACAATTTCACACTCAATATGAAATAAGAGTGAGACCACACCAAAAGGTCTTAAGACCCACAGCTCTGTTTCATTATTAGTTTTTAAATACTGTAATTTTGAATCTCAATTGGCATATTTTATACTGATTTTTTTTGTTTATTCATAACTATTTATTAACATGTAATTAATGAGGTCTAAATCCTTTGATGACAGAATGATCAAATTGTATGTTAACTATTCCCTCTTTTAATTATGATGCTGCCAGGAACCCATTCGTGGATATATATAAAAAGGAGACATTTATAGGCACCCATTCTTTAAATAAGCAGTATGTTAAGCCAATAATTAGAAGAAATAGTGATTTCAATTATATTTTAATTACTGTTACACATAAAACATGCCTTAATAGATGTAGCATAATACATACTCTCCCTTTATGAATCACTAGTAATTCCTTTTGGGGTGTGATCCAAATAAAGGCATTTTAATACCCATATGCACTGATACAGACGAATGCAGTGAATATTGTCAGCTTCGCCCGCTGCAATGGATAAAAGATACTTAATCCTCAAACGAAGCTGCTTCTCAAAGCAAGCCATTCTCTTACAACACTAGAACCCAGAGCCATTCATTGGAGCTGAATGTTGGAAAATGCAGGAAAGACAAAATAAAGCACTTTTCTTCATGCAGCACATACCGTATTTTTCGCCCCATAGGGCGCACCGGCCCACAGGGCGCACCTAGTTGTTTTTTTTGGGGGGGGGGAGACAAAGAATTTTTTTTATTTCCCCCCCCCAGGCGCGGGGCTGGGGCGGGGGAAGCCCGAGCTTCCCCCGACCCCAGCCCCCAGAACAGGCTGCTATCCGCAAGCCTAGGGAGCCCGCGGGAAGTCATGCTGTTCTCCCCAGGCTTGCGGATATCTGCCCGAAGGCTTCGAGATGCAGGCATCTCTCTTCGGGATGCAGGCAACTCCGCAAACCAGGTCGGGGAATAGCGGGATGGCGGCGCTCCGCCTCCCCGCTGTCCCCCGAGCTTGTGGGGCTGCCCGATATCTGCACGAAGCTCCAGGCCTGATATCTGCACAGCGCGCCCCAGGCTTCGGGATGCATGCTGCTATCCGCAAGCCTTGGGAGCTTGACGGGAACTCCTGCGGAGCTCCGAAGGCTTGCAGATAGCTTCCTGAAGCCTGGAGAGCGAGAGGGGTCTGTGCGCACCGACCCCTATCGCTCTCCAGGCTTCAGCGAAAGCCTGCATTCGCCTCATAGGACGCACACACATTTCCCCTTCATTTTTGGAGGGGAAAAAGTGCGTCCTATAGGGTGAAAAATACGGTAGTTAAACTATGAGATTCACTCCCATGTGGAGGAACAGTTTGCAAACCTGCTTGAAATCCTGATTTTAAGCCCTGGTTTAAAATTAACCATGACTAGGACTTCCGGAGGTGGCGCCTCCGACAATGGCGGATTCTCCCTGATTTAGAGGGAGACAGCTCCACAGAAACCGGGTCTTACCGCTGCAGCGAAGCGGGGACCCTTTCAAAAATCGCAGGCGGAAGAAGCCTGCGACCGTGGGACTCGGCGGGCACCGTTTGCGCCCCTCTGTTTGGCAAAGGAGCTCTACAAAGGGCTCCGGAGTGAGACGGTGGTTGGCGTGGTGCTGAGAGTCAATCGCTACTTCTGTGGAGTGAAGCTGCACAGCCAAAGTCGGAGAGCGCTGTCCTTTTTCCTATGCCAATTCGGATTTCAAACAACAACCCGTGAGTAGGACAATTGAAACTTGTGGATCAAAAGTATACCTTTGAAATAGAGCCGAGACGGGAAGTGTAAATAGGAAGTCCGCCTCCCGCTCTTTGTAGAAAGATCAAAGCAAAGACTTTACAAGCTAAAAGCCGTAAATTGACAGCCTGGAATTTCCTGCTTTTTTAACTACCAAACCCCCCTGACAGCAGGAGGATAGGGGGAAAACAAATCGTGACTTTGCAAATCCTGCAGAGAGTAATTTAAGAAAATAAGTCTTCACTGTTCCTGACCTGGGGACGGAATGAAAGGAAAGAAACTGTCGGTGGTGCCTATAACAGGAATATAAGAAATCTGCCTGGCAATTGAAATACAAATCCAAGGAGAAAAGATTTTGATTGTTGGAGTATATGCCCCAAACGAGGGGAAGGCCGAATTCTTTAAGAAGTTGCATGAGACACTAGTTGACTTTATAGACTATAAAATCGTAATGATGGGAGATATGAATGGAGTTGTCTCAACAAACATGGATAAAGCACAGAGACAAGTGATCTCAAAAGAAGGGAGACTACCAAAGATCTTTTTTGAAATGACTGAAACTATGGACTTGATTGATATTTGGAGAACAAGGAATCCTCTAGAGAGAGAGGGAACTTTCTTTTCTGAGGCAAAAATGACATGGACAAGAATAGACCAAATTTGGATTTCTAGCAGTCTGGCGTCAAGAACAAAAAAAGTAGAAATATGCCCAAAAACTTGCTCCGACCATAATGCTGTGAAGATGGAGATGAAACTAACAACAACTGGATCCTTTAGATGGAGAATGAATGACACCCTATTTAGAGATGAAGAGATTCACAAGAAGGCCCTTAAAACATTAAAAGATTACTTTGAGATCAACAGGAAAACAGATGTGGAAAAAAGAATAATTTGGGACGCAAGTAAAGCCGCGATGCGAGGTTTCCTAATTCAACAAAATTCTATAAAGAGGAAGCAACAAAATGAGAAGAAGGAAAATTTTTTAGAAAAAATAAAAGAAGGAGAGAAGAAGCTGAGGTCCAAACCAAAGTCCCATGAGATTTTGAGAGAAATAAAGTTTTATCAGATGCAGTACATGGAGCTCATGAACCAACAAATAGAATGGAAGATAAAGCAAATGAGACAAAGAACTTTTGAATCAGCGGATAAATGTGGGAAACTTCTGTCATGGCAACTGAAAAAAAGGCAGAAAATGAACACTGTAACAAGTCTAGAAATGGATGGAAAAATTATCCACAAACCCAATGAGATAAACAATTGTTTTCAAAGTTTTTTTAAGAAATTGTATGCACAAGGGCCAATCAATGAACAAGAAATAGAAGAATTCATCAGAAAATACGGTCTACCAAAAATTCCAGAACAAAGTAAAAGGATCTTAAATGAGGAAATAACAGAACAAGAAATAGAGGGTGCCATCCAAAATATGAAATTGGGAAAATCACCAGGACCAGACGGCCTGACGGCCAAATACTACAAAATGCTGAAAGAATGGCTGATACAACCATTGAAGGAAGTTTGCAATGAAATTTTGAAGGGGAAAAAGGCACCTGAATCGTGGAAAGAGGCTTTCATCTCACTTATACCGAAAACAGAGACTGAGAAGAACCAGGTCAAAAACTACCGCCCTATATCTTTACTCAATGTGGATTACAAAATTTTTGCAGACATTTTGGCAAAAAGATTGAAAAGAGTGTTGATAGAAGAGATTCATAAGGACCAAACAGGCTTTCTCCCAGGTAGACACATGTCAGACAATGTGAGGAACATTATAGACATTTTGGAGTTGCTAGATGTTGACATTAACAGGAAAGCAGTTCTGATTTTTGTGGACGCGGAGAAAGCCTTTGACAATATCTGTTGGACGTTTATGAAAAAGAATCTCCAAGGGATGGGGGTAGGCCAAGGTTTCGAAAACGGTATAGGTGCAATATATTCCCAACAAAAGGCCAAGTTAATTGTAAACAATGTGGTAACAGAAGAAATACCCATAGAAAAAGGTACACGGCAGGGATGCCCAATATCCCCTTTGCTTTTTATATCAGTCCTGGAGGTTTTGTTAAACATGATTAGAAAGGACCAGTTGGTTAAAGGAGTTCAGGTCGGAGTTAGACATTACAAATTAAGAGCATTTGCAGATGACCTAGTATTGACCTTGCAACAGCCAGATACTAGTACCAAAAGAGTATTAGAACTAATTGAAATATTTGGTCGAGTAGCAGGTTTTAAATTGAATAAACAAAAAACGAAAGTGTTGGAAAAAAATTTAACAATGGAAGAAAGAGAGAGTTTTCAGAATGAAACAGGCTTGGAAATAACAAAAAGGGTAAAATACCTGGGGGTAAACTTAACATCCAAGAATGTGAACTTATTTAAGGATAATTATGAAAAATGTTGGTCAGAAGTTAAAAAGGATCTGGAAATATGGTCAAGGTTGAAACTTTCCTTGTTAGGCCGAATTGCTACTATTAAGATGAATGTATTGCCTAGAATGCTGTTTTTATTCCAGACGTTGCAGATTGTGGACAAGATGGACTGTTTCAAGAAGTGGCAAAAAGACATATCAAAATTTGTCTGGCAGGGCAAAAAGCCCAGAATTAAATTTAAGATTTTAACTGATGCAAAGGATAGAGGGGGGTTTGCCCTGCCGGACTTAAGACTTTATTATGAATCAGCAGCTTTCTGCTGGTTGAAACACTGGCTACTTCTTGAGAACGCTGACATTTTGGATCTGGAAGGGTACGACAATAGTTTTGGTTGGCATGCATACTTATGGTACGACAAGGTAAAGGTGTATAAAAGCTTCAAAAACCATATTGTAAGGAAAGCATTGTATAACGTTTGGATTAGATACAAAGATTTGTTGGAAAGTAAAACCCCTAGGTGGGTGTCACCAATGGAAGCTAGGGAAGTAAAAAAGCTTAATATGGATTCTAAATGGCCAAAACATCATGAGATTTTAGAATATGATGCCGAAAGGGTGAAACTTCAGAGTTATGAGAAACTAAAGCCTAAGGTTCGAGATTGGTTGCATTACCATCAGATAAATGAGACGTTTAAACAGGACAGGAAAATAGGATTTCAGAAAGAGAAGTCAAAACTAGAAACAGAATTGTTGGAACCCAATACTAAGAACTTATCAAAAATGTATAACTTGCTGTTAAAATGGAATACACAGGATGAAATGGTGAAATCAGCTATGATTAAATGGGCACAAGATATCGGTCATGATATTATGTTTGCTGACTGGGAACAGTTATGGACCACTGGTATTAAATTTACTGCATGCAATGCTTTAAAAGAAAATATTATGAAAATGATCTACCGGTGGTACATGACCCCAGTCAAGCTTGCAAAAATATATCATTTGCCTAATAATAAGTGTTGGAAATGTAATGAGACTGAAGGCACTTTCTACCACCTTTGGTGGACCTGCCCAAAGGTCAAAGCTTTCTGGGAAATGATCTATAATGAAATTAAGAAGGTCCTTAAGTGGACTTTTCCTAAGAAACCAGAGGCTTTCCTCTTGGGCATGGTGGGCCAAGTGGTGTCAAGGAAGGATAGGATTTTCTTTATGTATGCCACTACAGCAGCAAGAATTCTACTGGCAAAGTATTGGAAGACGCAAGAACTACCTACTCTGGAAGAATGGCAAACAAAGGTGATTGACTTTATGGGACTGGCCGAGATGACGGGCAGAATCCGGGACCAGGGGAAAGAGACAGTGGAAGAGGACTGGAAGAAATTCAAAATATATCTTAAAAATAATTGCAAAATTGAGGAATGTTAAGATGTCAGGGGGTAAGAAGTAAAGAATTGCAGCAGTAAACAAAAAAACTTAAGAAATTTTTATGAAAGGGAATTAAGACAATGGACCTAAGGGTTGCTAAAGAATTATTAAACAAGGATGCAGGGATGGGGAGGTATGGGGAAGTCAAAGAAAGAAGGGTATGAACTGATGAGCTTGAAGTTATATTGTTCTATACTGTTTTTATTATTTGTGTGGAAAATTAATAAAAATTATTATAAAAAAAAGGAATATAAGAAATCTGACAGATAGAGTTGGTAGGGAAAAAAAAAAAAGTCCAATGCTGCCTTCTGCCTGATTGTTTTATATTGAAAGGAAACAAAATATCTGAAAATCGAAAGTAACTTTTATTTTCCCTTGTGGGATACACTGTAAAAATGGATGCTAAAAAGTAACTACACCCCCTACAGGAGGTCTGCCAGTGCTTTTGTTTTATTCTATAAAGAGAACATAGCAGCTGGGAAAATCAGACTGTGGGACCAGCTTTCTGACCTTGACAGAATGATGAGAGAGGAAGTTTTATCTGCCCTGGACAAAATATATGATGTGCTGCAACAGATGGATGAGAAAGTGTCTCTTATGAATCAAGAGACGGCCTACATTTTAGCTGCAGTTAACAAGGAGGTGCCAATGGAATGTACAGTTACAGAAATTGCACAACAATCTACCCAGGATATTGACGTAGGGCAAGCGCATGAAGTTATGAATGTATCTCATAAGACACAGAGTCTTCAAGTTTTACAGGATCAGAAGCCGCAACATTGGGAGATGGAATTCGCAGGACACTGGTTAAATTGTGGACTTAAGAGAGTTATTATCTTTGGTGGGATTGTGAAACAAGGGGAAGATTATCCTTGGATTGACTACCCTTTGGATTACAAACTAGATATTGGGGAGTGCAACACTGGGGAATGGGACAACTGGATAAAAGGAGATGAAGAATTTTACTGCATAGAGTCCTCCAGAGATTGGCTCCCCAAAGAGAAAGAGAAGAAAATGCGAAAGAATACAACAGGGAACAAGGATCTATGTAACTACAAACAGAAACAAGAAAACTTGCAGAGGGGGCCTGGAGGTGACTTGAGTGCCTCAGATATTAGAACGCCGGACTGACAAGGGTTAAAGACTTAAGGACTGACATTATCCGGAACCAGGAAAAGGGATGTTGGAGAAACTTAAAATGAGAAATGCTTTTGTAATAAATTCATATTTATGGAATTAGTGTAATTCTAATGAAATACTGAGATGCTGGAAAGGAAGTAATTGGCTTTAGCAATGGTTTAAATCTAAGAATTTTAAAGATTTGAGGACAAGATAAAATTGGGGAAATAAGAATTTGTAAGAATGGGTTGATTATAAATGAAAATATGAGGTAAATATTACATGGGGACATATAATTAAGGGTAAGACAAGTGGCTATGAATTTGCTGAATTAAATTTAAAATGGAATACAAGGAGGGAGGTGAGAGGAAGTCAGGAAAATAAGTTAAAGAATGTTGAGAATTTGAAAGGAGAGATTTTTATTTTTCTTTTTCTTATCTTTTTGTTTTTTGTGTGGAATTTTTGATTTTTGATTATTGTAATTTTTCTTTTTCTGTCTCTGATGTTGTTGTTTTTTTTGTTATCTCTGTGGTCTTTATTCTTGAGAAAACTTAATAAATATTATTAAAAAAATAAAAATAAAATAAAATTAACCATGGCTAGGTTCAGTGCAGATAGGAAGCTGCCTTGTCCCAAGTCAGACTTTTATGTATTTATTTCATAAAGATTCATATGCCACTTGATTGTAGAAAAAAAAACACCTCAAAGACGCCTGGCCTATCTGGCTCAGTACTATCTATTCGAAAGGTAGTCACTGTTGGACTACAACTCCCATCATATTTGACCACTGGCCACGCTGGCTGGGGCTGATGGGAGTTGTAGTCCAACACCATCTGGATGGCACCACATTGGCTACCCTTGTTATGCTGTCCAGCAGCAGCGCTCCATGGTTTCAGACAGCGATCTTTTCCAGCCCTGCATGGAGATGCATGCAAAGGAGGTGCATCGAGCTACAGGTCCATCTCTAATGCAACACTCTAATACCATAGTGAATGCTGCAAAAGGAGCAGATTTGGGAGTGTGTGCACACACAGGAGACAGGGGAGCATGAAAGAGTGTGTAGCCTTGCATGAGCCATGTGGTATGCCCACTTTCTAAACCACACCCTGGAGCCTGGGAAATCTTGATGTCTGCATTAGGCTAGGGGAAAAGGGCAGAAAGTGCAAACTTTTTTTTTTTTTTTTTTTTTTTTTGCAAGGTGCAGCCACAGTTCGAAACAGCACTTGGAGGGGGCAGTATAGTTTGCCAAGCAGAATCCCCCAGACTTAATCTCTCTCTCTTTTGACCTCCTGCACATAATATGATGCGTATTCATGCCATGTGACAGTCTCATGCTCAGGTGAACACTGTGCGGAAGTGCCACATCACCACTGTCCTTACGGTTAGGGCTATCCCAAAATCAGGGGACCCCAGAAGTCCACTGCTTAAGGACTGAGCCTGTCTGGGCATCTGCCTTGAGTAAAATGCCAAACAGGAATGGGTACAACCTTTTCCTATTCACTGACATTGCACTGTGGGGCAGGGAAATATGCCAGATCAGACCAGGGCTTCATCTAGTCCACCATCTAGTTTCTAACAGCACCTAGGAAATGGGCACCCCCAGAATATTTTGAGGTTGCATGTACAGTGGTACCTTTGGTTAAGTACTTAATTCGTTCCAGAGGTCCGTTCTTAACCTGAAACTGTTTTTAACCTGAAGCACCACTTTAGCTAATGGGGCCTCCTGCTGCTGCCGCGCTGCCAGAGCACGATTTCTATTCTCATCCTGAAGAAAAGTTCTTAACCTGAGGTACTATTTCTGGGTTAAAGGAGTCTGTAACCTGAAGCGTCAGTAACCCGAGGTACCACTGTATATGTACCATCTTGCCCATTTCTTAAGATCAATGGGATGTCCCACCCAGGGTGGAGGCACAACCCATGGTGGCATATCCAGCTGTGTTGGAGCACACCCACTGAAATGAAGAGGCCCAAGTTAGCCATGCCCATTCAATAGGCCTGTTCTTAGTACTGTCTTAGTTGGATACTACCCAGGGTTTTTTCACTGGCTGCCCCAACAAGGTCATGTACCCCATGAAGTCAGGTTCCCCTCCCTCCTTCCCTCCCTCCTTCCTCTGGCTATCTTTTGCTGACTAGTGAAGACATTTTTATTCTGGCACAGGGCGGGGGGAGAGCTAAAACTTCTGGATGCACATATTAAAATGCATAGCAAACCGACAGCTAAGATTTATACTGTATATATTTCACATCAGTCTGTGTCAATGGCAAGTTATCTGATGCATGCATGTTACTCTGGTTAACTCTATAGACTTTGGGTAATTGGCCTGTAGGCAGCGTACACACAATAAAACTGAATTATTCTTGCAGGCTTTTGCCCTTGTTTCCTTAAAGGCTGTTTATTGTGGCTTCTGGCTGTACTGTATTTTTGCAAAATGTATTAAGAACATTAAGAGCACAGGAACCAACTTCCCACCACCACTCACATAAATGCTTACCACCACCACCACCTTAAAGACTATTTCAAGGATTGCCAACTTGGAGCCCACCAGTACCTCCTATGGTGCCTGCAAAAAGGTCTCAGTAAATATCCCCTCAGAAATAAACAAGGCTGGAGGAAGCATGCCCACCCATTTGGGGCTCCTGTCACCTTTTCTGCTTTTTCAGACGCACCACCATTTTGTGTTATATCCACCCCACAGCAGGCATTTATGACACACACCCCAGAGCTGACATTTAGTGACTGATGGTGCTCACAGGACTTTCTCAAAACTCCAAATGTACCCGCTAGTCCTCAAAACACTGGTGATCCCTGGACTCCTTCAACAATGGGAAAGAGAGAGAAATGGAAAGCGGAAGAAGACAGAGTGCAAGAGAGAGAAAAGGTGAGCAGGGCTGTTCCATTGACGGCCTTTGCACATCCCTCACCTGTCACCTGGAGGCAGCTGTTGCACCAGGCTACCTGGACTGCCTCTATCCCAGCTGGCCATGATCAAACTCCCCCCCCCACCCTCAATTTTGCTTTCCCCTCTAACTCCTCTTTTACTTTTGTGTTGTGTCTTTTAGACTGCAAGCCTAAGGGCGGGGACTGACTTACAGCTGCTCTGGGAATCTTTTCGGCTAAAGAGTGGGGCGAAAATCCTCTAAATAAAACAAGATGAACGAAGGAGCTATGAGAGGCATCAATGAGACGGCAATACAATGTGGAGAAACAAAAGAATAATCTGGCGCTGCACCATCTGTCCGATGGAACAAAACACTTCTCTGCTTCTCCCCCCATTCTGTCATCTCTGCCACTATCAGAATTATTGATGGAATATTTAACTTATCCATTCAGTTTCCAAAACAGAACTCTTTCCCAATAAAAGTAATGCCCAGAATGGAAGCCTCTGAGACTTCTTTTTTCCTTCTTCCCAGAGTAATAATGTTCATTTTAACCTTGATGGGGGACTTAACTAATTTATGAGGTAATTTCAGTAATAACCATACATTAATTTTACATCTCCTTTTCTCCTGTTTGGATAGGTTTGGGCCACTAGGAATTATGTAAAGACAGACAATAGGCTGCTAGGGATTTCAAGTGAGTAATGCACTGTGTTTAAAACCTTTCAATCAAATTAATAATGCGCAGAGCTATCCACTGTGTAATTGCTTCTAATATATTCAGATTCAGAAGTCAGCATTAATAGACTATATAGATGGTATTTTTCCTGCAGGAAATTATACTGGTTTAATTTCACATTCTCACTATAAATCCCAGGCCAACATGGTCCCTCTGCAACCTCTGGGTCACAATCAAAAATCAGCATTTCATGAGCACAGTCCTAATAATAATTTTATAATGTCATTCTCGACAAGAGTGGAGATATGGGATTCTGAGATTATGAGGGCAAAAAAAGTTGCATAGTGAAGTGGGGACAGAAATGGGCCTTCTGAGGTGAGAGGAACAGTTTAGAAGCAAGTGCTACAGAGCTTAAGATATACAGTGTGGATGAGAGGGAAAGGGTTTGCATATTTCTGTTCAGGAATGGAGTTCATTGAATGACCTACTTTGTAGGGTTGTTGTGCATGGAGGAAAAGAGAAAATTATCCCCCTTGAAAGAAGGGTGGGATGCAATCAAGGAATTTTTGGGAGACAGGCGAGGTCTGTCTTCAGCCATCAGTTCAAAACACCAAACTGTAGGTAGGATTTTTATATACAGATTTGGTTAAGTGTAATAAAATGTTGGTATGTCTGAGTGAAAATTTCAAATATGAAACTACTCTAATTTCCAATGATCAATTTGCAAAGGTTTTGCAAATGACACCCTAAGCAATCACCATCAAGGATGATGGTGAATTTGCAAATAAAGTATACAATTTAAGCAAGTCAAATTGTTTATTTTCTTCCCAGTTCAAACCTGTGGCTCAATCTCATTTGTTTATTAAAACATTCATAGGCCACCATTCATTAAAACAGCACAGATAAAATCAATACAACAAAACAGTTGAATACTAAAAAAAACCCACAAATACCAGAGATAACCAGAATTTCCAAGAGAGCTGGTACTAAACATGAGGGATCTGTAGTTATTTTTTTTTAAAAAAGAATCTGGACAAAAGTCCCTCTTTAAAGACTCACTTTTTGTTTTTGTTTTATTTTCTCACAACAATACACATTTCCAAATGCATGACCACAAGGGCCCACACAGTTCTGCTCATGTATAATCCATCCTTTAAACATTATACATTACTACTATGGGTATTTTTGGTTTCCTGGGACAGCCCAACACACTTGATAAATTATAGTTATTAAATGTATTTCCAAATGCTGCCAGCACCAGCATGGTTACTTATATTACACTGCAGTTCCAGTGTCAAGGTTTTACTGCAATCAGTGATTTGAGACTTGACAGGATGAAACTGGAACTTGTATGCCTATAGCAAAAAATTGTACGAGTCATCCCTTGCACTGTACTTGATAAAGTGTCAGAAGAGATTTTCGTAGGTTGCCTTACTATCCTTCAGTTGTTTCAATGCATTTGGGGAAAAAGAAAGAAGAAAGCTTCCATCACCAGTACAGAAGAGTTGGCCAACTATGGCTATTTAAACCATTCTGGACTCTTCCAGTTCTCAAAGTTGATGTTGCACCGCCAGACCCAAGAAGTCTCTATATTAATGTATCTGCCACATATCCTAATCAGGCCTTCATCCCCAACAAGACCATAGGAGATGTTCTGGAAACAGTGGGGGCTTCTCTGTGCTGACATGTATTTTAAACAAATACCTAAAAATAGACACATACAGTGTTCAAACGAGACCTATTTTGTCCTTCAGTATCGTTCTGAAGTACCGAAAAGCATCCATTGAGCAGGTCCAATGAGTACATTTGCAGGACAGCGTCTTCATGTTTAACCTGAAAAGGGAGCTCCCTTATCCACAGTTAGATCATTTGGGTGTCAACGTTTCCAAAAAAGAAAGTAGCGAATTCTAATGGAGAGATGTTTCCATCATTTGAAAAGGAGACAACCATCCACATCCTGTCAAGGTTTAGTGTATCATGGGAGAAGAGGACCAATCTACAAGGGACGTAACACCAACAAGACTATTGCAGGGTCCAGCTAGCTCTGATGTCACTAAGAATGTCACCTCCCAGTTCTCTCTGGTCATGAAGAAAAGCAGATATCCTTCAACTCACTTAAGGATATACTTCAACTACGGTGTTTAGCAGTGGGTAACCTTTTTCCCATTGAGGGATGGATTCCCTTGGAGGGCTGTGAGTAAAGGTGGATGAGGCTAGGAATGGAAGAGGATGGAGCCAAACTACTCTCTGTTTCCATCTTACACAAACACATGTCCGTCCTGCCACATCTCATCTCCCTTTTCTCCCTCACTCTGCTTTTGTCTCTGCCAGTAAGAACTTGCCACCTTGTCCTTAAGAACATAAGAACAGTCTGTTGAATCAGGCTAGGGGCCCATCTAGTCCAGCATCCTGTTCTCACCGTGGCCAACCAGATGCCTGTGGGAAACCCTCAAGCAGGAACCAAGCACAAGACCAGTCTCTACTCCCGTGGTCTCCAGCAGCAGATACTCAGAAGAATCGCTGCCACCAACTGTGGTGAAGGCCCAACCTTCAAATGCAGCAGCTATAATGTATATTTTATGTCGACATCTTAGAGGTTTTTTATAATTAAGATGTATACAAATTTTGTTAAATGGATAAAATGGAAAAAGGGGCTCCCTTCTGCCAATGCATAAGGAGTTTGGGAAGGCAGAGCAATGTGGCCAATGGGCATTGGGTATTGTGGGGATCTCTTTCATTGCTGCCTTTAAGTAAGAGAAAGGAGCTGTGCACTTCTGGGTAAATAATAAATTACTGTTCCAGGAGTGGGAGAAAAGAAAGCACTTCAGGAACACAACTGGCCTGCGAGGTCCTCCAATCTCTCTCTGCTTACATCTTAGGAGCCCTGGACATACAGAATGAGTGAAAGGCTGCCCAGAGGATTACACCATTTGCCACAAATTACCTCTTTATGGGAGAATCAATTTTATAGTCTTCTGAATCTCAAACACTTGGTGCTTCAATACAATGGAATTACTCTTTGGAAAGGCAGGCCCAAGATGGATGACTCTGGAGAGCTCACAGATAGGCCGAGGGAGCTGTCAGCCATTAAGACCATCACCTATGGAGAGCTCATGCATCATAGGGAAAAAGTTTGACGATGGAAAAGATGCAATCAGTCATTAACACCAGGCAGCTCAGAATGACATCTGGACGGCCTGAATACGCAATTCATCTTTGAACACTTAGCCCAAACTCAAAGCCAATGAATGTACAACAGAAGCAAACAAGTACGCAATCTCTCAATTTTCTTTTTGTATGACTATCCCATCATAATTCTCCATGACATCTTATGCAGGTTGCCTATTCAGAAGTAAGCCTCACTGCTAGTGTCTAAACATGCTACAAACTTGGGTGTTGCTGTTGGGATTCTTAGATTTCTAACAAATTTCTTAGTTGCTGGGATAATATATTCAGTCAACAACAGCTAA
The DNA here is from genome assembly GCF_951804945.1 of Podarcis cretensis. NCBI lineage: Eukaryota > Metazoa > Chordata > Lepidosauria > Squamata > Lacertidae > Podarcis > Podarcis cretensis. Next base: position 38,994,279 of record NC_137177.1, read on the forward strand.
CTAGATCTAGATATGCACAGAGCCACCTCAGACTTGCAAATCAGAAGGCATGGCTTTCAAGCTACTTAAAGGTTATTTGCTGTAGTTCCTAATGCTTAAAATAAATTTCAAAAGTTTTACTTGCTGATATGGAAAGTAAAATAGTACTATAGGCCTGAATTCTATGTAATAAGAATATTTGCTCTCAGAATGCTGAGAGAGTTTAGCCAAGAACAGAAAGCAGAAAAGACAGCTGAAAAACAGTCAGTAGGATTTTTGTTCAGGGTCCTATATGTTCTTCTCAGAGCCTGTCCCACAAAGTTTCCAACAGTTGAGGGTGGGGGTTGGGTTTGCATATAACTTCTCTACTTCCCCACTCAATCCAATGGATGTAGTTTTAAGCATTCTTTACATGCATTAAGTTTGTTTGGATTCTGAATAATTAAAAATAAATATGTTCTTTCATCAAGCCAAAGAGTTACACAAAGACTGCCAGGAGATGTGAATATACATATTTATAAATGCCTGTCACACCAGCTAGGAAAATCCATTTACCCTCACTAGATCTTATGATCTGATCAGAATTGCATATCTTCGTGTTCAGAGAAAAATATTATAATTAATATTTTAAAATGAGCTTAACATCACACTGTCTATTTTATGTAAACAGTAATTATAATGTTTGCTAATCGAGTTTCCTGTGCAATAGCTCAAGTGGCAATTTGTCCCTGAGAAGTTACGGAAACAAAATTAGGAAAACAGAATTTCGGGGTGGGGGAAAAAGCAACAATGATTAGTTTGCACATTCTGCTAACCCAGCCAGCCTTCCTCCAAATCTTGATGGGCTCATTCTATCATTTGAAGCCAGCACAGCCAACACTCAGGGGAATGATGGGAGTTGGAGCCCCAATCATCTGGAGGGCACCACATGTGGGGAAGGCTGACCTATAGCTTCCCAGGGAAGGGAGAGAAGGGGGAAACTAGCCCAGACCAGATTATGTACACACCACCATATACTTTGGCTCCAGTGTGCTCCCACTGGTGTTTGAAACAGAGGACAATGAAGCCATTAGCCACATTCCATCTTTATCCTGCAGCTTCTGTTTGATGCAATTTCCCTCAAACCAGCTTCCATCTAATTTGAAAACCGAAGCCGCGGTCAACCACATGGAAGTACACAGTGTGTACAGTTTGGACAGCCGTAATAACGCATGCGTAGGTGACAGCTTTGGCGAATTGTCATTTGGCCAGGGGTGGGACAATGTGACTTTAAGAGGACTTGGCGATTGTGAATTAAAAAAGGCCAAAGAACTGAAATCACTGGCTAGAGAAGAGCAACTGTGGTGAAGAGAAGAACTCACAGGAGATAGCCTTGGTGGGACCTTGCAAGCCAAAACTCAGTGGGGAGTTCCCGAGGGAGCGATGGAACTGCTGGACCAGAGAGAGAACTTTGGCAAGGGTCTTGAATAGAAGCCTGAGTGTCTCTAATGGCAAGCAGACAGCTCAAAGATTTCATGCAGAGTCCTCAGCTCTTGGGTTGGCGAAATGGCTTAAGTATCTGGGCAATAGGTTTTGAATATATAGTTGTAGTGTATGAAATGCTGGACCAGAGGGAGAGCTTCAGCAGGGGTCCTGAATAGAAGCCCAAGTGCCTCCAGAGGCAAGTGAAGAACTGGATGGTTTCATGTATAGGACTCCTTGTTTGGCCTTGGTGAGAATTAACCAGGATGGAGGGTCACAGAGTAATCAGCAATGGGTCTTGGATAGAGGGAGGAACTGAACCTCTCAAAACTGCCCTTTTGAAAGCCAGCCGCCTGGTCTAGTAAACATACTGATTTAAATCAATAGCAGCCTAATTTAAAGTATCATTTAAAGCTAGCACAACTACTTGTTTTATTAAATTGAAATTTCAAAATAACACACCTTTTGCTTTGCTTTGTTCACTTTGAAAAGCATTTTCTGCATGCTGAAATTACAGGCTTCTGGTGGGGGGACTGAGCTTTATGACCGACTGGTAATATAAATAGATGGTGGAAAGGGTTGGGCAATAAATAAGTAAATAACAGTAGAGGTTTTTTTAAAACAAATTGGTGGTAGTGTTGGTAGGATAGCAATAGATGGGAATCCTCCATGCTGGGATAATACAGAGGAAAAATCCTCCCCAAGGGGTTTTTGAAATATTTTCCTTAATGTGGCATGCAACAGTTTTGGTGGTGGATAGGAATCAGGGGGTGCCATTGTGTTCCTTCTGCTGATTCCCATTTTCCTTTTCCTACTTGGGATGCTCACCCTTTCTATGCCAATTCCAGACATTCAGGGATTATGTACCTTAACTAGCGACACCACAATATGCCAATGCCACTGAAGAAAGCCAGTGCAGAGTGAAGACAACGCTTCCTGGACTGGTTATGTGGCATGATCCTAACTGGACTGATCCACTGCTGCCCTCACTCTGAATCGGCAGACACCATCTTTCAATGCAATTCTCAAAAGGGGCAAAATGGATTGTTGCTACTGCCACAAATGCATTCATAAAAATCTCCCCCCACCCTCTGGCTCTTTGGCTCAGCCCTAGCTTTGATCTCCCTGATTAGATGCAAAGAGTGCAAATGGATTTTCAGTCAGCAACTGTATAGAATGGCTATTATTAATAGCTGCTACAGTACCACGGCAGCAACCGGGGGGTGGGGGTGGCGTCGTCGTCCTTGATTTAGACTAGATTACATGAAAACTAGCAGAGAGACCTTCCAATAACTTTTAAAAATTCAATTCTGAAGGCGAGCTTCTTTTGCTGTCACAACTGGTTAGGCACAATCACAAGACTGTTCGCTGCAAAATGACATATTTTGCTAAATGCATATGTAACACAGACATATAGCTTTGCACAGGGAGAAATAGGTCAATTTTGCTATTTGCAATATAATCACTAGCAAGACACTCTGAAAAGGAGTGATTAGAGACTGCAACGGATTAAAAAAACAACAACCATAAGAGGTCACAAACAAAAAGCTAAAATCCACAATGTATATTAATGTGCAACATCCTGTAGTCTCTTTCTCCCTTACCAACTTTCTCACTTTGCTATAACTGACTACGAAATAGCATTTTTACTAGGAACAAGCTTTGAGGAATTTAATACCTGTCATATCAATGCACATTATAGAAGGAGTGGGGAATGTTTTTCAACCTGCGGGACACATTGCCTTCTGGCCAACCTTGCAAGGGGCACATGCCAGTGATGGGTGAAGCCAGAGGGTTTTGGTTTTGTTTTTTTAAAACCTTTGTACACATACCACCCATCCAGGCAAGCTAGAGGCATTATCAGGGTTCAAGGACACATCCCAGCCAGTCAAAAACACTCAAGGCAGGTGCAAAGAAGAGCTAGTGGTGGTGGGGAGGTGGCCTGGAAGGAGTCCCAAGGGCAGCTGCATTTGGTTGGCCCCTAGGCCTGAGGTATCCCCTCTCACATTAGAGAACCCAAAGAACAGATAAAGCCTGCCAGAGGGAAAGTAATAAATAGCAAGTCATGATGCATCGCATGAAAGGAGAGCAGGGTTGGAGAGAGGAAATGGCATGGATGATTACAAGCAAGATTGGCCACAGAAGCTTAGGGGTGAGGACTCCAAGGGGTTAAGTCAGAAGAGGTTGGTTTTGAGTTGAAGATGTACCAATCAAGCAAATTTCTGCAAAACTGCATAAATTCACAAACTTTCAGTTGAATACGGGAGCTGAATTCCCTTCATGAAGGATTCAGATGTGCACACAAAAGGGATAACTATCCTTTCTATTCAAACAGCTGAAAGTTGCAAACACCCGTGGCACCATCAGAGCAGGACACTGGGGCAGAAATCTAGAGCCTCACAGAGACAGATGAGCAGGAGGTGCCCAAAATGTGCAACAGGACTGGCTTGCTACGTTTCGAAACAACACACATTACTATTTAAAGAGCCTCCCACCCCAGGCAGAACTTTGGATAAACTGTATTGAGAGTCTTGTTTGGTCTGACTGGCAGGATATAAAGTTTAATAAAATGTAATAAAGCGATGACTGCCCTTTTTATTATGTGAAGTTGCAAGATATTGCCTGACCTCCATAGGACTCACAGATAATCTTTAAATGCTTCCTTGATTAAAAAAGAAGTAGGAAGCGAATCCCACATCATCTGGGTTAAGACTGCAACCTTAATTTTACAAATCCAAGATCCAAGCTCACCTGCATTGCGAACTCCCCGGCTTAGTGTTCATTCTGTCTCTGCACTTATTTGACATTCAGAGACTCCAAGATGAGAAGATCATCTCAGCCCTAGTCACTTGTGGCATTTGCTTGGGCAAATTGGAGGAATATCCAAAGGCAATAGGTGTTACGAAAATGGGGGTATGCCCTCCAAGGCACCCATAGCAAGCTGCCCTCTCCCCCTTGGCATGTTACCATTTGCCCCACATCCTGATGCCATTACACACATTTCTTGGCTCTTCCAAGGAGCCTCTTCCAAATGCATGCAGAAAATTTATTGGCCTTTTTCTAGTCAGATGGTCCTTATAACATTTGCCATTCCAGGCTTGAAAAGAAAAGAGAGAGCTTTCTTTAAAACACAGGCAAGGGTGGGGCAGGGAAGTTTAGTAAAAATGTCTGCAGACTAGTAAGCTGCTGACTTATTTGCAAAGCTGTTCCCCCCCTGAACACATAAGGTTTATATATTAGCCCTGCCAAAGTTTGTGCCTTGCCACCATCTAGCTATTTCTAAATCATCTAACATTCCCCCCTCTCTCTATATAAAGGCACTATCGCCCAGGGAGGGGAAAAGAAATAAGTTGATTCTTGTGCATTTTTCCTGGTAACAAAGATGTTCCATCAGTACTTTCTCCACATAAACACTCTAATATCCTGAACATTATTTTCACTTTAGGGATCTGAATTGGCTATTAACAGAGTAAACATCAGAACACCCAGCATTTCAAGGCTTTATAGCCCATGAATGAAATATTCCAAATCACAAAATAATGACGGGGATCCTGGAAACTAACAAAACCCCAGCATTTTCCTTGGTTAGAAAATCAGAGAGGGAAGGACAGAAGAAGCCACAGAAACACAGTCAAAGGCTCTCTCACAAAAGTCTGCTTGCAAGAATAAAGATGCTTTATGCAAATGCCACAGGGACGCAGGTGGCGCTGTGGGTTAAAGCCTCAGCGCCTAGGACTTGCCGATTGAAAGGTCGGCGGTTCGAATCCCTGCGGCGGGGTGCGCTCCCGCTGCTCGGTCCCAGCGCCTGCCAACCTAGCAGTTCGAAAGCACCTACGGGTGCAAGTAGATAAATAGGGACCGCTTACCAGCGGGAAGGTAAACGGCGTTTCCGTGTGCGGCTCTGGCTCGCCAGAGCAGCGATGTCACGCTGGCCACGTGACCCGGAAGTGTCTCCAGACAGCGCTGGCCCCTGGCCTATAGAGTGAGATGGGCGCACAACCCCAGAGTCTGTCAAGACTGGCCCGTACGGGCAGGGGTACCTTTACCTTTACCTTTTATGCAAATGCCACCTCTTCAGCATTCATGATATTCACACAAATTCACTCAGTACATACAGAACCCCTTTGTTGCCCACAACAAAATCAGTTCTACCTCAAGCATAATTAATTACTGGAGCGCATGAATGCAAAATAAAAAAAATAAAAAATAAAAATGCAAGGAAAAATAATGTTTGAGGCATTGCAAAGTATTTGAGAGGGCCAAGGACTCACATGAAAAGCAAGGACAGGCTAGAGTGAGCGCATGTTTGTTTGTGTGTGAGAGTCTGTTAAACACCTCTTCAGCTATTTACTGAAAAACCTATTTCTTTGGACTGGAAAACTGAAGATATCATGTACACGTTACTGAAAAACCAATCGCTTAAGAACAATGCTTGACAAAAATGGCCCACTTACGCTGTGGATGCTTACTCCTGAACAAGTGCTCTTTAGACAAAAACTGGCAATCATTTCCCATGGATGACGACAACTAAAGGTACAGATTGCACCATCCAGCCCTCTTATATGGAACATGAAGTAGCTTTCAGCTATAGAACAGCTCTATACGCCACAAAGCGAGATGGTTGCCTATTCCTCTAACTCGCTGTATTGTGATTTGGGGGTCATCTTTTACGGGTGCTGACAAGAGTGCCAGTGTTGTGCCGTGGATAGTGAGACCAGGGTTCAAACCCCCACTCAGCCGTGAAGCTCACTGAGCAGCTGAGGCAAGACAGGGCAAACTCGTTTACGCAACACATGAAAACAGCAGTGGAGGACCAGTGGCCCAAAGCCACACCCATCTGCCCATCGTCTGATGCCCTATGATAGGCATAGGCAAACTCGGCCCTCCAGATGTTTCGGGACTACAATTCCCATCATCCCTGACCACTGGTCCTGTTAGCTAGGGATGATGGGAGTTGTAGTCCCAAAACATCTGGAGGGCCAAGTTTGCGTATGCCTGCCCTATGAAGTCAGGTGTGGGGCAGGGAAAGCCGCAGCTGCAAATAGCACCCAATTTGAGCTGCCAATGCTCCCTTGCGGCAGCAGAAGCTTTACCTTTGAGGCTATTCAAATTTAGCAACTTAACCTGACAAGCTGCTTTCGTCAGGGAGAGGATACGTTGGGGAGCCCCTGATCCCTGATGAAAGCAACTCCACAGGGAAAGGCACCACATCAAAACCACATTCAAAAGGTTAAGCCTCAGCTGCAAAGGAACAATTGGGAGTGCACATATTCAATCCCTTTGCAGCCATAGTTTTACCTTTCCTGGCATCCAGGACTGTGCTTTCTGGCGAATCCGTGACGCTTCAGGGCAGGGTTTCCCAAACTTGGGTCTCTAAGCTAGGGATGATGGGAGTCATAGTCCAAAAACAGCTGGAGACCCAAGTTTGGGAAACCCTGCTTTAGGGATTTCCCTTAGAACCGTATTGACAAGATGCTGGGCAAAAAGAGAGATGGGGGAGGGGCAGATCACTGCTGCGGCTCTCAACCCCACAGGGGCATGGAATGGTGGCTGCCTCTGACACGGTGGTGTAATATGTCAGGGTAGTTTCAGCCCATCCCATGGTTCATTCATTGGCCACCCAGCATGTTGCTGGGCAATCATTAATATAAATTGATAATCAGGGCTTATATTATATCCAGAGAGAGGCAACGACTGTTAGGAGGGAGGCTTGGAGATCAGAAGAGGAAGAAGAGAAGAGTTTGGATTTGATATCCCGCTTTATCTACCTGAAGGAGTCTCAAAGTGGCTAACATTCTCCTTTCCCTTCCTCCCCCACAACAAACACTCTGTGAGGTGTGTGGGGCTGAGAGACTTCAGAGAAGTGTGACTAGCCCAAGTTCACTCAGCAGCTGTATGTGGAAGAGCGGAGACGCGAACCTGGTTCACCAGATTACGAGTCTACCACTCTTAACCACTACATCACACTGGCTCTTCCTACCAGCAAGACTTTAACTAGGGGTTGTTGTAGCATCCTCCTCTGTTCCAAGAAGAAAGGGGTCCAAACTAGAATATGAACGCCTTGAGATAAGCAGACGACAATTCAAAGCAGCCTGAGCAAAGGAGGAGGGTCAGGCATGCTCTGTGCTGAAAACATTCTGCATGTAGAAATGCTGAGTTCTGCAACCTCTGGAATTCTGCAACCACATTAAAGCACATTTCCATAATGCAATCATTTTGCACATTTAGTTTGCTTCTTCTGCCAATCACCTTTTGGGCCAAAGTGCTACAACACAGAGCTGAAGCTCCAGAAATCTTACTTGTTTGCTGTCTGGCTTTGGAGATTTCACCATCCACACACTTTCAGACTATAAGAGCGAGAAAGATGTTCTTCAATAATTATACATACGCAGATGTTCTCAAGCCACTGAAAGAACACTGAACGCCTGTCCTTCTGCAACTGTGAGATTGGGGAAAATTCCTGAATGAACAGAGCTTTGTGAGCATTGGTGTTAATCTGCATTGAATGGGAAAGGCAGATAACTACTCAGCCACAGGGCCACACACCAGAAAGCCAAAGCATGTGTGCATCATGTTGGATTGTCCGGTCAATATAACTAATGTGCTAGGCAAAATGGGAGGATAAGCTCTGAGTGTCCAGTTGGAAACTCCGTATTCCGACTGAGCAAAAGGCAAAATCTCATTTCCTTTATTTGCTTGTGTGCTCTCTCCCCACCATGTGGAGCAAATATGCAGTCTTTATGAACGTCCTCCATCCAGCAAACACTAGCATGTATGATACAAGCATTTCAATCGTCTCCAGCTGAACTCGCATCTGGGGCACCAAGGCTCTCAAGCTCTACATCAGCAGGACCTATCGCTCACTTTCAAAACCCAGCCCTTAAATCCAAGACACCACCTCAGCAGAGCGCAACAGCTAATTGGGGAGCCATTCCCGTTCCCCTGGGAGGAATCCGTTCTCTTCAAAAGCAGACAGACAGATTGTAAAGCCAGCGCTGAAAATCAAAAGGAAGTCACTCCTCATTATCGGCTTAAGAATTTCTCCGGTTCTCAGCAGAGAAGCTATTTCACTGCCGCTTGATCTCAAAAGCCACCAGCAATGTCTTCAGGCACACGCGACGTAGTACAACAGCTAAGGCTCATTTTCTTTCTAGCTCCTAAAGCCAGATGAATTTACATCTTCAGCCCATTTGAAATAGTCATAATAACTGGGGGGGGGGGGGGGAGTGGGCACCGCCAAAAAAGGCAATTATTCAACCTGGGAACTGTCCCAGGTTCAAATGAGAGGAAAAATATGTAAAACCAGCTTGACACAACCCCTGAGTTAAAAACAACAACAACAACAACAACAACAACAACAACAACAGGGCGGGGGAAGCTGCTCCCAGCATAAAATGCATGGTAATAATATGTGTGTGTTTGTGTGTGCAATTTTTGGAGACCGATAGGAGTTATTGTGATGCGTCAGCCTGGATTTATCAATGGAAGGAAATCGAAACCAGTAGCACAATACGGTTCTTTTAAAAAAGAAAAAGAGAAATGAGATGCCTGTATGAAGCAAAATGGTCCTGCTCCTCCACTGACTCTTACTCCCAATACATAGAGGGCACTAGGATGGCAAATGCAGGCGTAGGAGAATCAGGTGTACCCTTATTTTAGGGAGTCATCCATGTCTTTAATTAATTAAAGTTTTTAATGACATGATTCCCAGTGCCATTCACAATAAGGAGAAAATTATAAGTATAGGAAGGAGAAAAATACAAATAATACTCAAATAAAATGCAAAAAAGGCACAACCTCCCTCCGCCCAACAAAAAAACCTCACAAGCAACTTCACAGTGTCACATTTTGAGCTCAAATCATCTCATAAAAGCTAAAAATCATAGGGAGAAAACAGGGACAATACAGCATCATCAGTCTTCCATACTGCTAATTAAGAAAGAAGAGAGTTGGAGAATGATGCAGGCAGTGCTTTTCAAGTATCCACCGCAGAACACACAAAGATGCCCATAGGAATATTTGGGGGGGGGGGAGAGAGCTAGGAACATAGCCTGCTAGATCAGGCCAATGACCCACCTAGTCTAGCATCTTGTTCTCTAACTCCCCCTGCCCACCTGGTTGTGCAGTGAAAGCTCCTGAGGCAATGCCCAACTGGCAGAACCTGAAGGCGGTCACTTCACTGTAGAAAGGGAAGGGAGCCATCACCAATCAGGGTTTCTATCCCTGGGCTGGAGCGTTTCACACGATGAACCCGCCCCCTTCAGACTCTGCTAATCACAAATCTGGGATGGCACTGTCAGCACATGTTATACAGGGAGCAGAGCCAGCCCCGCAAGCTCCCTCACATGCCTTGTCATATATGCCTACAGGGCTTCTGTCACACCAGCACCCATTAAACCAATTCCTCACACAAACGCATGTATATATCCCAACATTTCAACAAGAGATGCGCAAAAGCCAATCAATCAGTTTCTGTTCTGTCAGTTTTGCCAATAGATCTGCATGAGATTTGCATTTAAATAAGTTCCAAGAAAAAGGGTGTTTGCAGTACCTACTGTATTTAAATAGTTCTTCCCTGTCCTGCCTCGCACACCAACACATGTAGACAGAGGCTCTTATGGGTACATAGGAAAGGGATCCTGATGCGGACAAGTAATGGTGCAGGTTTGGCAAAGGAAATGGAATACAGGAGATATGATTTGGAGGTTCAGGAATCGGGAAAGATGTTTGGGACTGGGTGGAAGCAACAGCTTACACACCCCACCCACCAAGCTTTTAAAAAGATAAGGCATGGTGCACACGTTGGGATTGCAAACACACATTCCTCTGGGGTGGGTGGCTCTGCTCCCATCTGTGAGGTGACGATTAGTTCTGCCCCCTTCAGGTTCAGCCTCCTCTTCCTAAGTTATCTTCCCACCCTGCCCTCAGCCTCCTCAGCATCCACTGAGACTCTCTGCTCTGCTAGGAGGTAGAGAGGAAGAGCTGGTATCCCTGCTCCCAAAGTTGCTGAAGTTGAGGCACACGAGGGAAAGCCCCTGCCCCCCTATTTCCCACTATTCTGCCCCTCACCCCATTTCTTCTTCCTCCTCCTCCTCCTGTGTTGGGGCCTGCCAAATCCCGACTCCAGCAGAGCTACAGGGCTCATTACATTTTCTTTGATAATGCGCAAGCCTTAAAGGTATTCTGATACAGTTTTTGTTTAACTGCTATGTAAAATTCAAGAAGTACGAAATCCGATAGATCACTAGGTTAGGATCTAGAGATCAGGTCAATTTGTGTGGCACTTTGCGAAGACTAAGATCCTCAAGCAACCTCTAATTGCAATATGGTAATGAAAGGAGCCCAACAATGTCAGGAGGCAAAAGGTTTTGATATTTTGGAGAAGGGAGGGTGAGGGATAGAATCATAGAACTGTAGAGTTGGAAGGGACCCTGAGGATCATCTAGTCCAACCCCCTGCAATGCGGGAATATGCAACTGTTCCATAAGGGGATCGAACCTGCAACCTTGGTGTCATCAGCACCACGCTCTAACCAACTGAGCTATCAATGAATGGCACAATTTGGGAATGGAGAATGTGATTTAGTAACAGCGCAGCCTCTTTTGCAAAATGAGATTTAAAATGCCAATTGACAACATAAAAAGAGCCCTGCAGATGGATGGACTCACTCAGTCCAGCATCCTGTCCTCACAGAGGCCAACTAGAAGCCAGGAAGAGAAGCCCGCAAGCAGCACCGGAGCATAACAGCATCTCCCTCTGTTTCCCAGCAACTGGTATTCAGAAATATACTTCCACTGACAGTGGCGGTAGTATATAGTCATCACTGGCAAATTGTTATAATGGTGACAGAGAAAGCTGGGTGATCCCCTCCCCTGGTTCCATCTCCAAAGCCATACGAAAGAAACTTGGTTTGACAATAAAATAATACAAAATAGTAATAAATGCTGGAGATAGCACTGACCTCCAAATTCAGGGAAAGCTTTCAAGGTTGCCCTGGAGAGTGAATACTCCATGACTTGCCCTAAGTGTTTTACTCCACCTATCTCTTGTAGAAGACAAAGTGCTTTGTCTGCTGCTATCGAGAATGAAAGCAAAGAGTAGCCCTCCCCCCTTTAATCTTCCACATTTTTTTTTTTAAAAAAATTTTTACAAGGCCAACAGGCTCAGTTCCATCTGAAACAGCTTATCTTTTGTTTGAGAAAAGCTGTAAGATGAAGCGTGCGCGAGAGAAAATTAAGACGTTGATGGTGAACCAAGCAAGGAAGTTCACTCGGCAGCGCAACTGAATTGGATCAAACCCAACCTCTACAAAAGGAGCTTTTCTCTCAAGAACCTGTCAGATTCAGAAGAGATTTCTTTACTACCACAGCCGGCATTGTCATCGGCCCGCTAATGCAAACAGGTGGCTTTCTATTCCCTGCTACAAGCCAAAAGGACAGAGAGATGCAGGTCAACGTGACAGTGTCACAATGAAGAGAAACAGAGGGAGAGTTATTTGAAGCTCTGCCACAACATCATCACACACACACCCCACACACCCAGAGCCCCCTCAAGGGATCGTAATGACCTTTATTGAGTTTTGTTAAAATGTAGGAAACGTACAATCATCTCAAGGAACAACACGAAGACACACAAATGGAAGAGAAATCCACCGGGAGAGAAAAAGAAGGTAACAGTCGACATAGAGTCACCTGAGTTGGAGGTTATTGGTCTGTGCACGCTGGCACGTCCCATGATGGTCTAATTCTGCATGTAAAAGTGGGGTTGGAGAGTGGAAAAGAATGGCAATATATCTCACATTTGACAACCAATACATCCATTGGGTTTCAGATAATTCATGGGTAAAGGTAAAGGGACCCCTGACCATTAGGTCCAGTCATGGCCGACTCTGGGGCTGTGGCGCTCATCTCGCTTTACTGGCCGAGGGAGCCGACGTACAGCTTCCGGGTCATATGGCCAGCATGACTAAGCCGCTTCTGGCGAACTAGAGCAGCGCACAGAAACGCCGTTTACCTTCCCGCTGGAGCGGTACCTATTTATCTACTTGCACTTTGACGTGCTTTCGAACTGCTACGTTGGCAGGAGCAGGGACCAAGCAACGGGAACTCACCCCGTCACAGGGATTCGACCGCCGAACTTTTGATCGGCAAGTCCTAGGCTCTGTGGTTTAACCCACAGCGCTACCCGCGTCCCTTCAGTACATGGGTAGAAGACTCTGAAAAACCCAAGGCACAAATTTTCACAACCATCTAGCGGCTATGGTGACTAATTTACCAGAAGTAATGTATTCAGCATTAACTCTGGAAGTACCACATGTGGAGTACTGAGTACAGTTCTGGTTGCCTCCCCTCCAAAAGAATATGGTAGAGTTGGAAAAGGGTCAGAAAAGGGCAACTGAAGCAATCAGGAGGATGGAGCAACTGCCCTATGAGGAAATGTTGCAGAGTTTGGGACTTTATAGTTTTAAAGCGGCGAGCGAGAGATGACATGATAGAAGCTTATAAAATTATGCATGGTATGGAGAAAGTGGACCGAGAAGTGTCTTACTCCCTCGATCATAAACAACACAACTCACTAATGAAGCTAAATATTGGAAGATTCAGGGCAGATAAAAGAAAGGACTTCACACAGTGCATAGTCAAACTACAGATCTTTCTTTTTTAAAAAAAAATAAAAAAAATAATATTTATTAAACTTTCCAATAAGAACATACAAATACAAAACAACTACAATGAAAACAAACACAAACAAAAAAAACAACAAGTATAATTTTGAAACTTATTTTCTCAACCTAATTTCCCCGACTTCCTCATACCTCACCGTTTTGGATTCTAGTTTCATTATTCCATCAGCAACTCCATTCCCTTAAAACTACAGATCTTTCTCCCCTAGGAGGCAGGGATGGCCACCAACTTGGACGGCCTTAAAATATGACTTAGACAAATTCATGGAGTGGGGGTGCTATTGATGACTACTAGCCATGATGGCTATGCTCTGCCTCCATAGTTGGAGCCAGCAATGCTTCTGAACAGCAGTGGCTGGAAACCACGAGAGGGGAGAAGGCTTGGGTCCTGCTTTCAGTCTTCCCACAGGCATCTGGTTGGCCACTGTGAGAACAAGATGCTGGACTAGATGGGCTGTTTTCCTGATCCAGCAGGCGATTCTTATGTTCTTAAATTGTTTTCCTGGCACTGTGGCTAGGATATCAGCCTACATTGCTACTCCGACCTCCCTGCCCACATGTCATGCGTGCAAAAAGCTCTGCCCTACACAGCAGAGAGCACAACTATGCTTGCTCAGGGGCAGCCCAGAGGCTGCAGAACCCCAGTGGCATGTGTTAAAGACCAATTCATTTACAAGCATTTTTATACTGCCCTTCAAATATATTCCCAGAGTGCTTCATAAAGCAAATAAATCGACCAATTTAAATGCACATACAGAAAATATTTAGTAAGATAAAAGCCACAAAAAATATAAAAGCAACATAAAACAGTCAGCAGGATTAGAAATATATCTAACAAGCTTGGGGGAAATAAAACAGTATCTGGCTGGGACAATAGCTGTAGCCAGGCCCTGCCTCACTGTTCTGGGAAGAGCTTTCCAGAACTGGGGCATCCCAGTGAGAAGGCCCTGTCCCTTGACTCATCACACAAAGAAAGGCCTCCACTGAAGATTTCAGGGTACATGTAGGGGTGTACGTAGACAAGAAGGCCTTCAAGTACCCTGGTCCTAAGGTGTGGAGGGCTTTATATGTCAACACCAGCTCAGACTGGAAATCTCTTAGCAAAGACATAACACCTTAATGCTCATTTGGGCATCCACATTCTGCATGAACTGCAGTTTCTGAACAGTCTACAAGGTCAGCCCAATATAGTGTGAATTACAGTAGCCTACCCTGGAGGTTAGCAGAGCATGGATAACCAAGACCAGGATGCCTCTGTCCAGGTGGGGTTGCACCTGCCATATCTGCCCAAGCTGGTAAAAGAAGAAGAAGAAGAAGAAGAAGAAGAAGAAGAGGAGGAGGAGTTTGGATTTGATATCCCGCCTTTCACTCCCCTTCAGGAGTTTCAAAGCGGCTAACATTCTCCTTTCCCTTCCTCCCCCACAACAAACACTCTGTGAGGGAGTGGGGCTGAGAGACTTCAGAGAAGTGTGACTGGCCCAAGGTCACCCAGCAGTTGCATGTGGAGGAGCGGAGACGCGAACCCGGTTCACCAGATTACAAGACTACTGCTCTTAACCACTACACCACACTGGCTCTCACAATACCAATATAAATCAAGGAGCACCCCCAAACCTGTTCCTTTATTGGGAGAGCAACTCTGTCACAAGCACAGGATGAACAGTGCTTCCTCAGGCAGATGAACCACTGACTCTTCTCTGGTTTGAGCTTTAGCTGTTGGCCCTCGTCTGGTCACCAATTTAGCACTTCCACCATTTCAACTTCAGTTTAATGAAAAGGAGAAAGAACTGGGCCTCCTCTGCATATTGCTGGCGCCTTGTCCCAAATTTCCAAATGAACTTACTTAGTGGTTTCAAACAGATATTAACTACAGGTATTAAAAAGCATAGGGGATGAAATATGCAATGCCATAGCATTAATGCCAAGGAGTTTACCCTCTTTGGTGTTTCCTCCTTTGAAGTCAACTCACTGCTGGTGACCCAATCAACCTTTAAATGCCTTCTAGGACCAGGTGTTCCAGATGTCCCCGAGGAACAGCAAAGCTCTTCAAACCAAGACTGCCTAAGTGGATGAGGCAGAACCCTTTGGCTACTCACATGTTCTTCAGCAGAGAATGGGACAAGGCAGAGGGTATGTGTGTGTGTACATCATATATTTTAAATTGTTTTCCATTTGTTGGTTCATGCATTCAGATGCCTCTTGAGATATCACTGCCAAAAATTGGCACAAGGATTCCTGAGGTGAGGTGGCAGTCTTCATTGACGTTTATATGCCAGGAACCATTTTGAATCAAGAGAGCAGACCAGAATGTGACTTTGGAGGGACTTCATCTGTTTTCTTGACATAGGTTCATCTGCCTCTTGAGGTATCTTTGCTGAACTTGGCATCAGGGATCCCAATGTGGGGTGGCAGACTGTACTTCTGTTTGCATGCTGGGTGCCATTTTTATTCAAACTGGCATACTAAAATGTGATTTTGGCATGACTTTAACTATTTCTCAGCATAGGTTCAGCCACTTCTTGAGATCTCACTACATTCGGCACAAGGGTTCCTGAGATGGAGGCAGCAGTCTTCATTGATGTTTGGATGCTGGGCGCCATCTTGAATCAAGATGGCAGAACAAAATGTGACTTTGGAATGACTTCCCCGGTTTTTGCACAAATATTAAACTATCCATTTAAAAATCATGACATCTTTTTGGTTTCTAGAAATTGCTGGATAGTGCTGGGCTCTCCCCACTAGTGAAGGTAGATAGAGAGAGATATGGAAATATAGACAGATATAAGGAATAAAAAAATAAAAATAGAACCAGCTTAATCACAAAGCACTTGTACATGCAAGGATTAAAATTGGTATTCGTGCCAGCAGGTATGGAAACAGACTGTTAGAGATACTGGGTTAAAATTTGTTCCTGACATTTATAATATTCAGTGTTTAAAGAAAGGGGGAAGAAAGAATGAAGGAAAAAATAAGAACCTCACCGAAAAGAATAATTGCTCCCACAGGGACCAATCCACAGGTCAAAGGGGGGCTTTTTTGCACTTGACTGCAACAGAGTCTTGACGGAGATTTTCAGTAAAACCTGAACTTCAGCTTGCAGCATAATTAAGGTTTGCCCTCGTGTGCATAGCTGAAGGAAAAAGTGCTACTTCAGTAGCTTGGAACAGCTGTCCCCACAAGCGAGAGGGAAGTCTGTCTATTCCAGGGAAGGGAGAACAGAATGAAAATAAATGGATTTTTAATTCAACTATTTTTAAAAAAGAATAAAGTGGAACTAATTTTCATTCTTGTCATGCAGAGCTTGGAGGCACAAAAGGGGAGGGCTTTGCCCCGAGAAATAATTAATTACCTGAAATTTCATTAGTTATGCTTATTAGTAAACTCAGAAGTTTAACACAGAGACTTATGCTACGCAGAAGACAAAGACGACAAAACTGCAGTCGCCAGGCACAGGCCCTCCAAGCTCGGCTCTGCCAACTGCCATTCCCTCCACCCCACTGGAGCTCTTCCATAAGCTATATCCTACCGAAATTAGCAGCGGGGGTGGGGGGGTAGTGGTTGAAGGGTCACATCCAAAGTCTCTACTCCAGACTGAATATTTAATCTTCTGCCCCCAGCTTTGGTGGAAGATTCAGGACACATAAAAGAAAGGACCTCTTTACGCAGTGCAGAGTTGAACTATGGGACGCGGTCCCACAGGAGTCAGTCATGGCCAACAGCCTGGATGGCTTTGAAAGAGGATAAGACACATACATGAAGGAGGGGGGCTATCGATGGCTACTAGCCACAGTGGCTGTGCTCTGCCTCCACAGCTGGATCCAGTAATGTTTCTGAATAGCAGTTGCTAGAAACGGTGGGGGGGGGAGGGCTCTTGTCTCTGGGTCCTGCTGGTGGGTTTCCCACAGGCATCTGGTTGGCCACTGTGAGAACGGGGTGTTGGACTGGACGGGTCATTGGCCTGATGCAACAGGGCTCTACTTGAAAGTATTAATAAGTTGCTTATGTTCAATTGTGATAATTCCTTGCTTTCAAAAAAAAAAAAAAAGGTGATAATTTCTATGTTTTAAACGGGCATTTGAATTCCCCACAGCATGTCACACCCTATTCCCCTAAATACCTGAAGGAGCATCTTCACCCCCATCGTTCTGCCTCGACACTGAGGTCCAGCTCCGAGGGCCTTCTGGCGGTTCCCCCACTGCAAGAAGCAAAGCTACAGGGAACCAGGCAGAGGGCCTCTTGGTAGTGGCACCCGCTTGTGGAACACCCTCCCACCGGATGTCAAAGAAATAAACAACTTTCTGATGTTGAAGACATCTGAAAACAGTCCTGTTTAGGGAAGCTTTTAAGATTTGATGAATCATTGTATTTCAATATTCTGCTGGAAGCCGCCCAGAGTGGCTGGGGAAACCCAGTCAGATGGGTGTTGTATAAATAAATAAATAAATAAACTATTTATTATTATTATTATTATTATTATTATTATTATTATGTAACTCCTTTTAGGCAACTGTCATATAGATGCACCTGGTTTGCACAGCATGGTAAGCCATACGACAGCTGTTAACTTGTGGTTAGTGAGGAGGTAACTTAGCATGTTCCCTGGACAAAAAAGGACCAGGGAGAAGCAAAGCAGCTGAAAGCTCCTCCTCTCTGGGAGCCAGCAGGTTCTTGTCGTCACAGTATGGAGAATTTTGGAGGTGGTCATTTCTGCTTGGCTGGCACCCTGAAGGAGGACATTCCAGCTTGCAATATTTTGCTGTGGTATCCACTTGTGGCTTATGAAGCCATCGCCTTGCCATGGAACATATGTGTTCACATCACTATACTTGGTGAATGGCAAAGCTAGAATGACTTATATGGATAATTCAAAGCTACAGTTAAAAGAGTCAAAGTGTGGTAGGAAAATGTTGATGGGGTTACCAGATAAACCGTACAGACCACAAGTTTTTTAGGAAGAAGGGAAAGGGTCAGTTATTGAGAAAAGGAACCTTGCTTCAGTTTCTTTTATCACTTTCCAGGAAAGATTTGAAGTTAAGGTTGCAACATCTGACAGCTTGTTATTAATGGACAAAATTAATATTCTAGACATCCCACTTGGAAGCTGTCGACATTCGTGCCCACAGAGCTCAATTATGCAGCATCTGTGGTCGTGGGAAGAAGGAGGTCGACGTGTGGAAACTGTTGAATTC
The DNA here is from genome assembly GCF_951804945.1 of Podarcis cretensis. Taxonomy (NCBI): domain Eukaryota; kingdom Metazoa; phylum Chordata; class Lepidosauria; order Squamata; family Lacertidae; genus Podarcis; species Podarcis cretensis. The sequence continues at coordinate 39,012,591 of NC_137177.1, forward strand.
CCCAGCTGCTGAGCAGGTAGAGCGCAATGTCAACGAAGGCTCATCCGGGGCACATCTTGGCTTTCACCTGTCTGAAGGGACAGGAGGTGGAAAAGAACACACCACCAGCGAGAAGGCTACACAGCTGGTTGTCTTTCCCAAGAAAGAGAAGAGCCACTCAGCTGCAAAATTCATTTTTGTTAGTAAAACAAAATCAGGCCTATAAATATAGAACTGTCGAGTTGGAAGGGACCCCAAGGGTCATCTAGTCCAAGCCCACATGGTGCAGGAACTCCAACTAAAGACTCACCAGCTGATGGCCATCCAACCTCTGTCTAAAACCTTCCATGGAAGGAGAGTCCATCACCTTCTGAGGTAGGTTGTTCCAACTGACTCACAGTTCTTACCGTCAGAAGGTTCACCCTAATGTTTACTGTAAGTTGCAATTTCATGTATTGACCAAGGAAAAGTGAATGGGAAAACCTGGACTAGTTGCAGCTCAATGCCTGAAGGGCAGGACACAAATACAGCCCCAAGGGCTACTAGAGGGCTTTGATGCCGATTCTGTGGGATGCGCAGTCAGTCGAGTATGCAATAGAAAATTATTAGTGTATCATTAGTATTGCAATGCACTCCAAGTCCAAGTTTACCATTTCCAATTAATGCATTAGCTGAGCCCGATTTCCCCGAGGTGAAGAAAAGGCAATATTGGAGGATATAAAAAGGCAGTTCCTTTAGGTTCTGCTGGCTGCACTTGTTTATTTTCAAGATTGGCTTTAACCATTTGGGCATGGCGTTTTATCTGTTCGTTGGGCTTGTAAGCCACCACGACACCCCCCAGATGGGCTAAGAGGCAGCCATTTCAAACTAAAATCAATATGCTCTCGGTTGAAGTTCAGAGAGCCTTGTGCTGCTGGCAACCTCTGGAACATCCTAAGCAAGCACAGAGAGAATAGTTCCAGCATGGAATATCAAAGATGCTTCCCTCTTTAAAAACTCTGTACGCTATCACACACACAAAACAGGACAATGGAGGTGGCAGTGAAGGCGGCTCCAGCGGCAGCAGGTCCATTGTAGAATCCCAGCAGCTTATAGGTAACCTGGGAACATGGAGCAACCCAGTCAGATGGGTGGGGTATGCCATATTTACTCAACCGTAATGTACACCTTTTTTGGCCAAATTACTTTGCAAAAATTAGGGTGTGCATTAGATTTGATGGTGCATTAGATTTGCATAAATACGGTAAGTTGTTGTTGTTGTTGTTGTTGTTACAACCCAAAATGGGGGGGGGGGTTTGAATCTAAGGCGTTTCACAAAGTAATTGAAGATTACAAAAGATAAGTCCACCCACTTCCAGCATTCCTGAGACAATGATACTCAAAAGGCCTTTGAAAACAGCCACAAAGCTCATTGGGTGACCTAACCAAACTCACAGGGTTGTTTGCATGGATAAAATTGGGAGGTGGGGGGAGCAGAAGCCACTTACACTGCCTTGCGCTCCATGGAGGAAAGATGTAAATAAATAAAACAACATTTTCTTTTTCATTTCCTCCATTGTTGTTCTTGCTATTGTTTTCCCAATAAGCAGTAACATAGAATATTCACATTCTGTATAAAGGCCTCCTCTTCAACCGGGTTTATATGGAAGGCTTGGCTCTCTCTTTCTTGCATAGTCGGAATGTCAGAGTTCAGGTGGAGGAATGGGAAGCCAGATGCTTATTGTCTATATCCTGCTTCTGCCCCCCACCAGTTTTGTGAAGTTCGCTTTCTTGCACAAATGGCAGGGGACACAAAGTCAACTTGCACCTTTGAGGCAAAAGGGGATATCAGAAGGCTCCCACCAGTGACGCCCTTGAAAATAAATTTTCACTTCTCTGCCTCAGAGGAGAATGTCGAGAACTGGAGGGTGAGGGAGGTTTCGGCAGCCCCAGAAGAAGGGGAAAGGCACTTAGAAAGTGGAGGGGTTGTGAAAAGTGCATCTGAAACTTTCTGCCATCAACAGATTAAGGGCACTGAGTGGCAGGAAATAAGTATATCCTTCTTGAGCCTAAAGAAAGAGTCTACCGTTTAGTAGCATGGATTCCCAGAGTCATTGATCAGCTAAGCTACATGTTATCAAAACTAAAACTTGGGGCAATCAGGGAATATCCAAGCTGGCATTGTCAGCATCAAGAAACACAGAAGGCAAAAAAGGGAGGAAGATAAAGGACTAGATCCAGCCTTTTCGGGAGACTGGACCTCCCACCACATCAGTTCTTACATTGTTTTGATGGTGTGTTGATCATTTTTGCCTATCATTGCTATCAGCCACTTTGAACTTATCTATAAGCCACTTTCAGTCTCCTAGATGGAAATCATGCATGGAACCTATTTCATGAGAGAGCCAGTGTGGTGTAGTGGTTAAGAGTGGTAGACTCATAATCTGGTGAACCGGGTACACGTCTCCGCTCCTCCACATGCAGCTGCTGGGTGACCTTGGGCTAGTCACACTTCTTTGTAGTCTCTCAACCCCACTCACCTCACAGGGTGTTTGTTGTGGGGGGGGAGGGAAAGGAGAATGTTAGCCGTTTTGAGACTCCTTCGGGTAGTGATAAAGCGGGAGATCAAATCCAAACTCCTCCTCTTCTTCTTCTTCGAAATGGAAGTGGCGAAAATAGAAGGACTAGCCATTTAAGACCACAGCCATATTTAAATCTCTAATTTTCCCCAGAACGTTGATTACAAATTAAATCCCAACTCAACACACATTGTCCCTGAGAAGGTAAAATGGGACATCTTTGGCCACATCAGGAACTATTATAAAAAGAATGTCCCTTGCTGCTCACTACAGCAAAAAACAAAGAGTCTATTTCTGCCCCCTCCCATTCACTTCTGAATATGAAAAGGTTATTTCTGATTTTGACTGGGATTCATAGCATTTGAAAATCAGAAGACTATCCCGAAGATGGATTTTTTTGCCCTCTAGCTTAAAACATGGAAATAAATATTTGAATAACTTAAATAGCAATATCTGCTACGAGATAGGAAGTCATAAATCCAGAACATAATCAGGAAGGTGGGGGGAAAGAGATTGGCTTCAGCTATTCACTCTTGGATGTGCACAATCTTCATTTTATTTTTGTGCCCTTGAAAAAAGGGATAAATGAAAAGGTGTGAGCCGTAATCCATGAGAGCTCCACAGATACGGAAATTTAACACTGACAGATATGACAGAGACTCATCTGATAGCCTAAGCCCTGCTTCAGAAATCAGGGAGAGGACAATGAACTGAATACCGAATAAAGAGCCAAATCTGACCTCTCCAGCGGTGAAGATGCAGCCAGTGGGGCGGGGGACTGAGCCATGCAACAAATATCAAAAGCTAAAGAAGGGCGGCGGTGTTAGTGGGGCTCTGCATTAACATCACTGCCACTCTAAGTCACGTCACAGCTAAGTCCTTCTGGCTTCGGAATTCTTTTATCCCACTTACACTATTGATTTTCAAAAGGCTGGGATACATGGCTGCCCTGGAATCAGATTAAGGCGAGAAAAGGGGGGACGGATGGACCCAAAGGAATTAAATTCTGGGAAGGGAGGGTAGAGAGGGAAAACTGTTGGAAGATTAAAGAGAGAGAGAGAGAGAGAGGACTTTCCAGACACAGAGTGGGATATGAATAATACACTCAGGAACGAAGGGAGATTTCCCACCTGCCTTTCTGAGGAGCTGGTCGTGCTTCCATGACCCTGAAGCATTAGAGGAAGTCAGACCAGGCAAATGAAACAGCAACAAAGAAGGATAACACTGGACACTTTGGGAAGGCCACAGGTACAATGGAGAGAGTTGTGTTTTATGAATCAGAGAGGCGATTCCCCAAGGCATCTCCAAAGGGGCTTGCATCTGTTGGGGGCTACTGAACATCGCTCTCATTCCTCAGTGAAGGAGAGCCTTGATCAAAAACAAGATGCAAAAGGAGAGAGGAGCTTACTTCGTGCATTGGACCCCAGAGAAGATAATCTCTAGCACTTCTGCCCAGATCCATGGGAAATCTACTCCAATACAGCAGAGTAAAGGGTGCAGGGGGACTCCAACATCCCAATACTCTGCCTCAACAAGTGGACTTTGCCATCTCTGTGCTGGCTTCCATCAAGAAGGAACTGACGCAGTCTTGGCCGCTGATCTCACAGGTTCTTCAAAAGGCTTAAAGGGCACTTGGTGGTCACAGAAAATCCTCCAGCTCCACACACACAAGGCTCCAGCCAGCCTGTCCCTCCCAAGCACCAGCTCTCTTGGACTACCATCATGAAGTTTCAGCTGTCTGGCTAGTGTGAAAGTACCCCAATATGTAGCCAAGCATCGCTGGGTGGGAGCCACAGCCTTACGCAGCACCCGCTTTTCCACAAAAACAATTTGCCGTCCCTTAAGAGTCAAACAAAGCTTTTATTAAAGGGGGATAATAGTAGTAATAAAAAGCTGTAAAAGGCACGAAGGCTGGATGCACGCACAGTTAAGCCTTATGATATTCCTCCACTCTATTGATCTGACATTATTTATGGCAACTTTACTGGGCAGAATATCGTCAGCCTCTTCCCAAATTGAGTTTTCGGAGACTACAATAAGGAGGATGAGGCTCTTCCTGGATTCAGCTGTGTCACAGGCAGAGATGGTTGGATTCTCCCGGGGTCTTCTCAGAACACCCCGGAAATGAACTAATTTGTTTCCCCAAAATAACTGGAGATAAATTTGATTTCCTGAGCTAATCTGAAGGACTCAGGAAATGAGCACATGACCTGAACCCGTGAGCCAGTGTTGAGAGCACCTGCCTTTATTAGTTATTACCGTATTTCTTATATTTATATTCCTCCCCTTCTCTCAAAGGAGCAGACTAGGAAAGGTCTCTACTAAAAAGGCCCATTGAAAGAGGAAAGTCTTCAGTAGGCACCCAAATGAAAACAGAAATGAGGACTGCCTAATTTTCAACCAGAGGGAATTCCAAAGGGTTGAGGCCACAACACCAAAGGCCTGATAGTTACCCGTTAATTGGATATTTTTCAACAGAGGTTGGATAGCCACCTGTCAGGGATTCTTTAGCAGCAATTCCTGCATTGGGTTGGACTAGATGAGCATCTGTATCATCCAGGACCATGCAGGTTTTCTGTCCCATAATTATCTCCAATGGATTTCCCAAGCTATTCCATGTTCCCACAGGCAAAGAAGGAAACGTCACAAGCAACTTACAAGGAAGTCATATTTTCAGCTTCTCTTGATGCTGCTTTAAAGTTTTCAGTACTAATCTTTACAAGGTTGGCAAGAACCATTTGGGGCTTTAAAAGAATGCAACAATAGCTTCCAAGAGGCTTTGCAATGCTAATCCACCTCCTCTAAATATTGCATTTCTCTTTCTACTTAAAGAAAAAGTGACTGAGGCCCATTAACCAAATGTTGGTTCTGCACCATCCTCCCCATCTTTCTTCTCCAGCACACCGAAAGCAAATATGTCATGGGATGCGCATCGAACTGACCCATTTTGCCTTGCACAGCCAAACACATGTCAAGTACACTTGATGATACTAAAAAATGCCCCAATGGGACCTTTTAATTCATTTTAATGCGACACCGACTCCTATGCCAATGCCACTTGATTGAAATTATGAATCAAGTGTTAATTACCTCATTAAAAAGGCAACATATTTTATGGCATGATGGGGAAAGTGAGATTAGAATAGAAGGAGCCTAATGACAAATGTGAATGCCCAGGCAAATTTAATCTCCCTTCAAAACAAAGAGGCTACGTTTAGCTGCAAGGGATCAAACTGATGCTTAAATAACGTTGGTGAAACTTCTAAAAGTGAACTCAGGTGGTGACAGCCAATGGCTTTGTAGCCAAATCAGGGGCCACAGAGAAACACAAGGGAGGTATCAGTCAGCATCCTTGGCGGAACCCCAAGGTTCACAGATGTACAAGAAGAGAGGATGGAGGCAAAATCCAACCCACAGCCACCCGTGTACTGAGCATGTTCAGTAGACACAGAATGCTGAATGTCGCTTGGAAAAGAAAAATGGAACGGCTATCCTGGAGCATGAGACACCTGGCTGGCTGGTACCCTGGAAAATCTGCACACCTGCAACAACTTGTGGAGATCCCCCATTAACACAGACCGCTTTAAGAAAAGTCCCAATGTGAGAATATATTGTTACAAAAGCCCAGCGCCGGTCCCTCTCTCTGCCAAGCCGTGGCAAGAGTGCATGGGATCTCAGGCACCCACACAGGGTCTGTGTCCCTTTGGAGAATAGAAGACACAGTGGAGGCTGTCGTGCTTTAAGAAATAGGGTCTATTTGCCTATTTACACCCTCAGTCTGCATGGAGGGGGTCCAGATCTTAAAATAATGGCCTAAAGCATTGCAGGCAGTTATTCCTTCTCCCCCACCAAGATGGATCCAGCGGCGGAGCATATGCCCACGCTGCCCAGGACGGGCGCACTCCCAAGAAGCGCAGGGCACACTACTGAGAGGGTTGGGGCATGGAGGGTGCCCTCCCAGGCACGGGAGAGCTGCCAGACTGGTTTGCATAAGGCAACCCAGAATTCCTTTGCCGCTTATATTCTTTCTTCATATCACACATAACCTGAAATCCTAGCATTTTTTATTATTTTTGTTTACAGGGACCCCCCCCCCCCCGCAACAGTTCTGTAACACCATTCATACAAGGACATCCTCTTGCAGAATTAAATAAAAAGTAAAATAAAAGGAGATGCCTTAGCTTGCTTAATAAGAAAACATGGAGTTTTAAGGAAAGACACTGCATGTATATGAAACCCTATTAACACCAGTGTGCTAAAAGTGGCTTAATTGGTAGCATTTATTCCATAATTATAAAATTGGATAATAAAGTTGGAACATTTATGAGGAAATGGGCCAGAGATCTATAAGAGGAGTGGACTACGGAAGAGCAGAAATGGATTTGGGTTAAATTACCACCACCAAGTATATAAAAGGAGTTTTAAAATAAGATTCAGTATCAACAGTATTTGACCCTAGGTAGACTTAACAGGATATATTCAACAACACAGGATAAATTTGTTCTGCAGCTGCTTGGTAATACAAATATATTGGACTACTATTTGAAATCTTATTTCAGAAACGACTGGACATCTATTACGAAATGACCCTAAAATACTAGTACTGAATTCAGTATCTGGAAGGTATAGTGTTAGACCCAAGTGGTTGGTGCCAATCCCACAGAGAGCAGCAGAGGTGGGCAAACTTCATGCTAATCAGATCCACTTTGCTTTATAGTAGAGTCCCAAGATCTACCAATTGGAGCCACGTGTAAATGACAGAGCATTAGGAGTAAATAGTCTATGATTCTATGATCAGCATGTAGCAAAGAGGAAGTTCAAACACCAATCACAGTGAAGCCTGGCTGGACATTCACTGCTGCACACATGCTTCTCTCAGGGTGCAAAACCATATGGGCAAAGAAAGGGATGGAGGAATCTAAAGACTCATTAGGGAAAGCAACACAAACGGAAATCGAAATGCATAAACAAAACCACCAATATTTGCTCCAGCTGTAGCAGAGACATTTCACCAAACACTCCAGGACATTTTATGGCCCCCATAAACACTCATGTACGTAGGAGGCATAGCTGTGATATTCACACACATAAAAGCTGCTTTATTGGATGCTATCAAGCAATAATAATGGCTATTAGGTATAGTTTCTGTAAATTACATAAAAGTCTGCAAAGAGAATTATACTGCTTTAAAACCATACCTAAAAGCAATTGCCATCTAATAGCATGGGGAAAATGTGGGAAATGCCTTCTATATAATAAAATATGTCTAGCCCCAGCCTCGAAATGAGCACGTGCAATTGCCATTAAATCAGTGTCGCTCAGAGTTATCTGGGGGCATTTCCTGCTAACAGAGATGCTTTTCCACAGTTTTGTCACGTTGAAAAGGTACTCACCTCTCCAGCTCATATTCCTTCATGCCTATTTTGACGGCCTTCATTACCTGTTATCACAAACATAGGACACACACTAAGAAATGTGGATCAGAAGAACCTTAAACACTTGACAATTCTGTGTTTATTTTGGGAGCTACCATGATTTGATGTATAATGCACTTAAATAGCACCCCCTGGACATAGCAAAGAACATGAATGTACTAGAAGTGTGTGATGATCACATCCTGGATCCAAAAAATTCTGTCCCCAAGGTGGAGCTGAATGCACATCCCCATAGCGCTTCCCTACCATGTGTCCCCCCCCCACCTTAGGGTAATAAATGTCTGATGAGGGTTCAAGTGATGATCTGAATATGTGAACCTACCCCTCCATGTGAGAAGGTCACCCAGATGCCTTAGGAAATGTGCTAAAGGCTTCTGCGGAACACAGGAGCACATTTAGAGCATGTTGAGTAAGGCTGAGCCTACAAGGTCTTCTCTTGAGAAGAAAGGACCATAATGATCAAGGGGATGCAGTAAATCTCCTTTGAGGAAAGGCTACATATTTTTGGACTTTTACTTGCCTTTTCTCTAAACTAAAGAGGTATCATGGTTTATAAAATTATGAATCACATGGAGAAAGTGGCAATATATATACAGTGGTACCTTGGCTCCCGAACAAATCAGCTCCTGAACGCCGCAACTTGGAAGTAAGTGTTCCGGTTTGCAAACATTTTTTGGAAGCCTAACATCTGTTTTGGCTGTTGGCATTGTTTCTGGGGCCAATCAGAAGCCGTGTCTTGGTTTGCAAATGTTTTAGAAGTCGAACGGACTTCCAGAATGGATTGAGTTCGAGAACCAAGGTACCACTGTATATATATTTATCCCTCTCTCAGAACCCTAGAACTTGTGGTCACCCCATGAAGCTGGATTCAGGACAGATAAAAGACTTCTTCATGCTGTTCTATGGAACTCACTCCCACAGGAGGCAGTGATGGCCACCAACTCTGCTGGCTTTAAAATAGTGTTGGACAAATTTATGGAGGGTAAGGCAACCAATGGCCACTAACCATAATGGCTATGTTCTCCTTCTACCGTCAGAGGCAATACACCTCGGAATACCAGTTGCTGGGAATTGCAGGTGGGCAGATTGTTGCTGTGCGCATGTCTTGCTTGCAGGTTCCCTACAGAAATTTGACTGCACACTGTAAGAACAGGCTGCTGGACAAGAGAGGCTACTGGCCTGATCCAGCAGGGCCCTTATGTTCCTATGTGTTCCAGCATGATAAGTGAAGACATTTTGTTCCCTGGGCATCAACAGCAAGTTCAAGGGCAAAGCAATGTGTATTATTAGGATTCTATTAGAAGGAACATTATCCTCCTAATTCTGTCCCAGCTCTTCCATTAGTTTATTACTAAGCAATTCAAGTAGCTGGGAACATTTTCTGAAAAGCCACCGTTACACAAAGAGCAGAAAAAATTATTATCTGTAAGAGATCCATTACCTCTTTATGAGCTTCACTGGAAATTTTATTGGTATAGCGCAGGACTTCCAACTCCATGTCTGTCTTAATCACACGGCTTCAAAAGGAAAGGAGAAGAGGAGAATCAGGTTAGTAATTCCCCCTACAGCTCAGCAGTGATTAAGTTGAGAGCACAAAGAATAACCAGGTAACCTAATTGGCAAACCTGCCGCCGACCAGATGCGTTTCAAAAGCAAGAGGCTATTACGAGATTGCAGCAAATAAAGGACATCAGGAAATAAAAGGTATGTGTGGCATTCAATTTACTCAAAGTAGGATGAGCTGAAAAAGCACCTGCAAGGTTGGTATAAGATATCGAGTTCGATCACCCTAACTGCAGCCCCTAGACCATAAGTAGAGTCTGTGGACAGGAAGGAGAAGATCTAGGGCAGCCTTCCTCAACCTGATGCCTTCCAGATGTTTTGGACTACAACTCCCATCAGCCAGCCAGCACAACAGAAAAACCCAGCTGGCTTAAACTGATGGGAGATGCAGGCCAAAACACCTGGAAGGCACCAGGCTGAGGAAGGCTGGTCAGTGGACTTGGCCATGGCTGAAGGCAGGAGACCAGTCAGGCTAGTGCCTGCCATTGTTAAATTTTTTTCAGAGAAACCTGAAGCACTTTCTCAGGACCATTTAACAGAATCATTGAGCTCTGAGTGTGAATAAATCCTGAGTTTATACTCTTGATTTGTAAATTTATCACATCAGTACACTGTGGGAATTCTACTTCAGTTTGGTTTTTAAAACAGGCCATGCAAGACAGGGTCAGACACAAGTTAGACAGAGGTGCTGTTCACTGTTTCCAGAAACTCTCTTCTCATTGTGAGACTTTTGTGGGTGAGCTGAGAGTTTGTTGGACCTTGGGGCTGAGTGGGAGGGAGGAAAGAAAATGAATTAATACTGTTCTATATATATTAGTAATTTTGTATTAATGTGACATTTTTATTTGTAACTGTGAATTTTTGTAATATTTTGTTTAAGTTGTCTGTTGTTGCTTCAGTTTTCTGTACACCGCTAAGAGATATTGTTAATATATCAAGAAGTTAGAAATTAAATTAAATAAAATAAAAAATGACCATGGATTCCCCCATGCTCTGTCTAGTTCAGCTTACAGTGTCAGTATAAGTTAAGGATGAAGGAGCCGGATAATGAACTAACGGAATTGTATTGAAGAGCTCAAACACATTTCAAGCTTGAAAAACTTTAGTCCTGGGAAGTAAAAAACCTTTCACAAGATGCTATCTATTTATTTGTTAATAACACTTCTATACTGTCTCCCATGTCAAGTCAGGGACAGCTGGCTGCTTTCAAGGCATACTTAATGGTGCACAGAATTCCCTCACTCTGTAAAGTGCAAAGCAGGTTGGTTTATTCTAGACCTTCCTGTTCACATCTACCAGGCCCACCCCCATTAGACACCCTGAGAAAGTTGACAGAAAAAAACTCCTCTCCCCACTCTTATAACACTAGAACTCATGAGCATCCACTGAAGCTGCAAGTTGGAGATTCAGGACAGACAAGCAGCAAAACATATTGTCCCAGGCCAGACATGCTTTATTGACCTTGCTTTGCCTCGACCTGCCATGAATAGGCAATCCCTCTGCCTGCATTTACTGCACAGGGTATACACAATTGTGGGGTCAGACAGTCCTCTGAAGATATGCATGTTCTATTGAGCCAACCCTGCACTCTTTACCAAGCACAAGTCACAGGCTCACAACATGGCAGCTTCCTGCCATTTCTCAAGTTATAGAAATGGGAGTCTGAGGCACAGTAGCAGAATATGAATGAATCCTTGCCTAAAGCTATGAAGTCCTTTGGGTTGCTGAAGCTTGTTTCGCAAAGGTAGCAGACGGAGAAGGCAGGCGGGGGAGTGGGGAGAGAAAATATCCCCGCACACTGTTTTGGCTCAGAGCTATATTAAATTTATGAACCCCTGGATGAAGAGTTTAGCAAAAATCGAAAGCTTGCACGTCTTCAGGCAGGAGCTGGGGTGCAGCATAAAAGCCAAGGAAATGGTGCTTGGGATCAAGGCGGCCTAGCGCAGATCGCACCTCTGCCATGAACTCTCCTGGTGGCCACCCAAAATGCTGTTTAGTGGCTGCCTCTAGAGTGCTTGGCTAGGTCAGACTTTATGAATTGGAAGCCCTCCAGTTGTTCTAAACAGTCAAGGCTGAGTGGGGCTGATGGGAGTTGCAGTCCAAAGCATCTGGAGGGTGCCAGGGTGGGGGAAGGCTGCTCAAGATCCAGGTTTGCAAACCCATTTGATCACAAAACCATGGTTTGTATCAATTGACATGCACAGTGAAACCATGGCTGGCAGAGGATTTCCCTGCTTTCCCGACTGGAGTCTTTCCCAGTTCTTATTGGAGATGAACCTGGGACTGAACCTGTGACATTCTGCATGCAGGACAAGTGTTGTGCTCACCAAAACTTGCCCTTCCTTTTTTAAGGAGCAGGCAGGCAGAGCCTTAATCTGATCACCTCCCATGATGGGACTTGAAATTGCATCTCCCGTTTTCAGTAACCAGGACATTAGAAGTTGATTCCGAGAGACTTGCTTCCTGTGCTGGCATATGGGTCACTATTCAGAGCATGTCTCTTGACCAGAGGGAGGCACGTTCAAAGCCATAAATCCTGCAGACACACAAATACCGTCTCCACACTAGAGAGGTGCTTTGGGGCTAACAAGAACATTTCATTCCTTCCCAAGAAGGCACAAGCAGTTCTTTCACCAAAGTTTGGAGCAGCTACTTTTAAAGTCACCTTGCCTTAAATAGCATCCAAGATAAAGAACGTAAGAGCCTGAGGAATCAGGCCAATGGCCCATCTAGTTCAGCAACCTGTTCTCACAGTGGCCAAGCAGAGACCTGCGGGAAACTTGCAAGCAGGACCTGAGCACAACAGCAATTCTCCCTTCCTGTGTTTTCCTGCAGCTGGTATTCAGAAGCATTTCTGCCTCCAACTCTGGAGGCAGAAAAAAGCCTTATCCCCCAGAAATTTGCCCAATGCTCTATATTAAAGCCATCCAAGTTGGGGGCCATCACTGCCTCCTGTGGGAGCAAGTTCCAGTTTCAAGTGCATATATTAGTCAAAATAGAATGCAGAAATTCTTTAAGGAAAACTTCTAGACATTAATAGAAATATATGAAGAGTTCTAGCATCATGAAAAAGACAGGAAGTCTTTTCTTTATCCACTTCCTCCGTGCCATGCATAATTTTATAAAGTCCCAAAATGCTGCAAACCTTTCCTCATATGGAAATGGATTCTGCCATTTTGAACATGCCAGCATTCTTATGGTACCCTAATCTGAGTTGTGAATGTTTTAACAGAGTCTGAACTGCAGCCTTCCAAAATGTGTGCCCTCCACGTGCTGTTGGACTCCCATCAGCACAGACGATTGGCCATGTTGACTGGGAGGTGGAGCCCAACAACATCTGGAGAAACTTCCGTAAGGAAAGGATGCTCTTCTACAGGGTAGCCAATGTGGGCACCACCTATCATTACAGTACTTTGTCAAACTTTCTGGCACTGTCTGCCCCCCCCCCATCTCTCTCTTTCTCTCTCTTACTTACACACACACACACACACACACACACACACACTTCGAAACTGTGACCATGGTGCTAGCAGAGCATTCATGCATCCAAAGATGTCCATTACATCCCAGCTTAGCTCTGATTGCTTTAGTTTACTAGACCATTTTGAAACAGGTTATCCACTAACAATGCAAAAGAACTAGCATAAAAACTCCCTGATTTAGACAATACAAAAACTACAAACAAAGCCCCAACCATGTTGAAATCAGCAGGAGAGTGCCACAAGAAAATCAGAACCAAACAGGTCCATAAGTACATTCTGTGAGAGGAAAAGATCACCCCAAACTTGACTTAGCAGCCAGCTGATCTGGTCTAAATAAAGCATCACACAAAAGACCAGGCCAGGTGTAGAGTCTCAATCCCACCTGAGCCAGGGTAGCTGTCCTGCAAAATCAAGAAGTAACTATCATTGGTACCTGCACAAAGAATACATAGGGGATAGCTGGCCAAAAAAACAAAAACAAGAACTCGTAACATCCTCCCTCTTCTCCTCTAAAATGTGCAAAAATGGAAACACTCGATGCAACGTTAAAAGGTTTCCAACAAGCCTTTTAAGTAAATATCTTTCCCAGCTTGCATCTGTATCAGAACAGCTTTTAGATGCTTTATCTTTTATGTGTTTGCTGCCCTGGGCTCCTGTGGGAGGAAGGGCAAGATATAAATCTAACACATACATATAGACATACATATATAAAGAACACTGCACATTTCTCCATCCCTCTTTCTTATCAATCCCTGCTTGGGGGGGGGGGGAATGGAAGGATGCAAAAATGTCCACAACAACTGCATGCATTTCCATTTACTACCCTTGCAATTCTAGGGAATGCAGACTTGCAGAACTTACATGATCTAGTTTCTGGGCTATGTGTCCTGTAGTCTCCCTGGTTGCCAGGTTTCCCATGTCCCAACCTTAAGAATGGGATGCCTTATTTGGAACTGGCTGCCTCTTTCTAAAAACTTTCTCCTTGGCACACCTTATTCTCAGATCTTTAAGGAGGCAGATATAATACGTCCCTGCAAATAACAGGTGCTAGCTTTACATGCTCTTTTTAAGTGTGGTTTATACCAGGGGAGCTAAAGAAACTCTCTCTGCGTCCCATTGTACATTATTTGGCTGGCTACTCTTCAAAATCTCCATTGGTCATTTTAACGGAGGGCTCCAATTTTTCAAATTGCAAAGCTCGCAACAAAATGCCTAAATATAGCAATCCCACTTAAGAAATCTGATTGCTTCTTTTTTTTTTTCCCTATTATGATCTTACACATTTTATATCCTGTAACATTTTTTATTTTATTTGTGCCTGGTGGGTCATAAATAAATCATGTTCGCCACTGAATATCCCTTGGTTACAGGTTCTGGCTTGGCCTGCCTTTAATCATCTCATGCCTCACTTAAATATTTTATAAAAACCTAAAGACAGAAGAGAGATTTTATTGGCACATTTTAACTACAAAGCTAGAGTTTCCTTTGCAGGCAGATGTTGCCCTTGCAATCATATATATTGAGGTGGAAGCGTTCATCAATGTAGTTATTACCAGGGGGTTAGAGGAAGTATAGTCAATCCTGTCATGAGACCGTTTCCAAGCCAACAGTCATAATCAGTTTTACCAAGGCTGTTATTTTCTCCTCTGTGTTACTGGTCAGTTGACTCAAAACAAATCATTCTGAAGGGTTACAAGTAACAGCAAGGCATACTGGACACCTGAATTTCCTTTGTCGCTGCTGCTTTGACTTGTAACTGAATGTTGCATTTCGCTTTACACTGTTTCAATACAATTGTTTAGTTCTTATTTTGGAATGTGCATGGTTTCACCCAGGAACCTTCGACAGAATTATAAACACTTTTAATGAAATAAATACTACTACTCCTGTTTCCGAGACAACAGCTGGTTCTGTGATGCTTTTATTGTTATAGTCTGTGTTTTTAATGGATGTTCTTAGATTATGTTAATTCTATTAGTGCTTTAGTACATTTTAATGGTTGTCTTTTCTATGTTTTTAGCTTGTTCTGTTTTATCTGTGCAAGCCGCCTTGAGTCCTGGACAGGGGAAAAGGCAAGATATAAAAAAAGTATAATACCACCATACAGATGGGTTGAAATGAATGTGTAAAGGCATAACTGGGGAGGAGGCATCTGCAGGACCCCCTCCTTCCCTCCACCCCCTGCACCTGCCTGAAGCGGCTTGCTCCATTCCCAACCATCCCATTTTGAGCAGGAAGGCCTGTAAGCGTGTTCAGCTGAATGTGGTTTCAAGTCTCCTCATCACTGGGAACCTTGGGCTAGTAGCAAACTGACAGGCAGCGCAAATCCCACAAGCAAGGTTTTATATACTGGGGGTTGTTTTCCCCCACAAGAAACTTAGCCGCCAGGTTCTCCACCAGCTGCAGCCTCTGAACCAAATGCAAGGGGAGCCCCACACAGAGAGCACTGCAGTAATTCGAACACCCTTCAGACCTGCCAGGGCTATATGAGATGGCTGAGGGGTGGAATAGACATACACACTCCCCACCCTCAATCTAAGCCCTCACAGATTCTATTAAGCTTATGGAGATATATGTTCCACCTGAGAAGAGGGGAAATGTCCTGGCTGGAGATGATGAGAGCTGCTTTCAAACACACCTGGAGGATCCCAGGTTGACAAAGGCCAATCTCATTCCTCCTCTAGGCCTCACTAAATTGGCTCGTGGCATCTCCATTTCCAACAAGAGGGCTTTTATAACCCCCCACAGCGCGGAAGAGTCGTAACATCCACCTTATTGAAAATGAGTTTTAAAATTAAGAAACATCGCTGTGGCGCAACACACTTTAGGACTTGGGTTCTTCTCGGTTTCGCTCCTGCTAATGTCAGGCACCATTGACATTCAAGTGTAATTAAAGAGAACATCCATAAATTTGCCAACGGAATGCATTAGAATTAATGCTTTTAAAATGAATCCCAAAAGGAGGCAATAATCGCCTGACATTTATATAACATTACCCATTCTGCCAGACATTCAATTAATTCTTCTTTGGGTAGTCTCTGCAATAGTATCATAATTAATGTATTTGTATTTGAACCTACACAACCGCTAACACTAAAGAATTTTGCAAGAATTATTTCAGTGGCATTCAGATCCTTTTCTTCCTTGTGGTATTACATCATGGCTGCAGTCCAGTTGGGGGCTGTAGAAGGGCCTTCACCATAGGCTGTGCCTTCACAGTGGCCCAGGCATCAGGAATTTGACACACAGCAACCCAGGAAGAGGGTGTTCTCGGTCTCATCTGAACCCAGGCTTGTGGTTTGTCTTAATCCAGGCAAACCCCGAGCTGTAAACTGAAGGACAAACCTTGTTTGCAGCTCACAGCTTGAGGCAATCCCCAAGCCCAGATTTGGACAACACGCTAAGCCATATCCCAGACATGGGATTTACTGCGTTAGTTTTCCTGGTTATCATGCTAGTGCTTCTGCTCCTTTTTCTAGCACCCCTTTCACACAACAGCCCTTGTCGTGTTATGGAACTGTGGCTTTTTCACTGATACGCTGACACGACACACTAAATTTCATTCACACCAGTGGGTGTGGTGTGGCATGACAACGACCAACATAGACAACATTGCTCCTCCACCCCAACCTTTCCACAAATGCGCCCATGAAAACATAAGGGAAGAAGTGTGTGCTAGTATAACTGCCCCAATTTTTGTGACTTTACTCCCACAATTTTCTGGGCTGATGTGGTTGGCAAACTGGTTTTTTTCATGAAATTAAATAACCTGGAAACGAGTGCTGAACTTCCACTCCATTCCACCAGATGTGACTTTTACGTCGTGTGGAAGCTCAAATGTAATGAAAAAATTAACAGTTAGGGAAATGTCAGGGGAATGGGATAAAATGCTCTGTGATTGCAGCCATGGTCTCACACAGAATGCTGGGACAAGCTTTGGAAAACAAATGTGAAAAGACAACATACCATTCAGCAATTTCCGGATGAAGAACTGCGTTGTTAACCACAAATCTAAAAACGAGAGAGAGAGATAACAAAAATTAGCTTGAAACTCTAGACACTGGGTGGGTGTCCAACTCTGGCATCCAATGAAATGTGAGCATGCTTAAAGGGGGCTGTTCAATGAAGGAGAGCCCAAGTCAGTGTAAACAGGAACAGAACAGAAGGAGCAAACAGTCTTTAGTGCGTTGTGGATTTCTGAGGTAATATTTATTGAGACTTTTCATGGGCCCCATTGGAGCTACTGGAGGGCATATTGGTGCCCAAGGCACCCCATTGGTGGCCTCTGAGATAAAGGCGGAAAGGAAGTTAGAGAAAAAGCAGGCAGCCGTGATTTCAGCTGAAATGAAGATGTATTCATATATTTTCATACAGCAAAGCAAGAGGGAGAGAGAAAGAGAAATAAAGGTGACGAATAAGCACCCACAAAAGAGATAGTGGCCACTTTGCCAGGAGATGTAGCAACCCAGGACTTTTTGTGGTGGCATTCAAAATTCAAGGCTCTCCCTCCACCAACATGGACTGGAGAAACATACAGTATTACAGTTTCTAAGATACCATTGCATGCTTGAATTCAAGCTCTGCAAAGTTCTGAACAGATATTTTACATTCTTAGGAGCCAGCATCCAATTTCTGGATGCAAGTGGGATTTTTCCAGCCTCGCTGCTCAACACCTCTGCTGCAAGGTGTTCTGTTTTAGCCTGTGTTCCATCTCAACACCTCACCACATGAGAAAATGAAGCCAGCAAGCCACACAATTCAGGCCCTCTACAGAACTCAGTCAGGCACCAGGAGGAAAAAAGCAGCTCGGCTAATGAGATTTGCCTGCTTTGAACACGAATGAAACACTTTCCTTTCCAGTAAGGTAGGTTTAGGGACTATTATTCCTGCTATGCTTCAGCACAAAAGAAAAGTGGGGGGAAAGAGGATGCAAAAGCTAGTTAAGCATAAAGGCAACCTAGTACAAAACCCATTGATGAACAAAATGGTACATTTAGTCTATGAAGTTCAGTGAACAAAAGCCTGGATTCCATTTTGAGTTGGAGCGTCCCACCATGATCTTAATGAGAGACGAAGGAAACCAGGAGATATAGGCAGGTGAGCTGCACACAGAATAGCAGGGTGTAATTCTGGCATCAAGATCAATACCAGAGAATTGAACATTTAAGAGATCATTGTGAGAGCATCCCAAATGCAAGCTGGGAAAAAGGAACACAGTGGTGACCTCACAGCTATCTGGCTCTCCTGTTCAAGGGAACAGCTTGGCATTGTTCAGGTGACAGCGCAGGTTGGAGAAAAATTCTCACAGTACACCAAAGGGGGAAAGTGTCGCGAATTCCTCGCGGCGCTTTTTAGCGAAACGCTCAGAGTCCCAGGTTTCTTTTCAGTGCAGTCTTTTTAATGTGAGCTATATACAAGTATTTACAAAAACAGTCCATACAGAGTACCTGCTCCTTAAGGCAAACAAATACTTTCCACCACAGCACCACCACACTACAGCACAACCAACACAGTTACTGTTGAACAGGCTTTCCCTTTTAAAACATGTGATAGCCAATCACATCCCCGCTGAGTCACTCTGACCCAGCACTTCACAGATTATTGCATCAGCCTGTTAAAGCCTGCAGACTTCCTCAGTATCCTGAGAATCCCAACAGAAAGACCTGCTATCTCTGGCTCTTCTCCTGTGACCAGGGATCACTGTTCTGAATTTACGAAACCCACAAGACAGAAGAAACCTCCTTACTTATGACACACTAGCCAGATTCAGATAGCCACCTTCTCCCCCATAAGAACATATGAAGACCCTGCTGGATCAGGTCAGTGGGCCGCCTAGTCCAAAATCCTGTTCTCACAGCTGCCAACAAGAAATCTGCAAGCAGGATTCAAGCACAAGAGAAAAAGAGGAGTTTGGATTTGATATCCTGCTTTATCGCTACCCGAAGGAGTCTCCAAGCGGCTTACATTTTCCTTTCCCTTCCTCCCCCACAACAAACACTCTGTGAGGTGAGTGAGGCTGAGAGACTTCAGAGAAGTGTGACTGGCCCAAGGTCACCCAGCAGCTGCATGCGCACTCTTCTCCTCCTGCTGTTTCCAGGAACTGGCATTCAGAAGCGTTGCGTGCGAGTGAGGAAGCACGTGTGGATGTGAGTGAGAGAGAGAATGTGCATGCATGCAGGGGCCTGTGTCTCTCTTCCTTCCCTCTGCCTTTGTGTGCCTGGCCTGAGCCTCGCTGTGTGCATGCACACACGGCAACTTACCCTCATGCAGAAAAGAATGAAAGGTCAAAGGCCACCAGCAATCCAGAAGCTGTTCAACCAGAGGCTGAAAAAGGGAACCGCAGGATAGCAAGCAGCACAAGAAGAGACAGATTTCGACAGAAGACAGAGAGCGAGAGCCTGGAAAGCAGAGAATAAAGTTCAGCTCTTGAGAGAAGTTCTGAGACATGGCAAGGGTGGAAGAGGGCAAGGCTTCACAGGGTGGGATAAAAAAATAAATGGGGACGGCCATGTCAGTTGCAGTCAAAAAGGATCTGCTGAGACCAATGTTGAAATAAAACTTTTGCAAAAGCCAAAATAGGTCTTTTGCAGCACTAGGAAGGGGCACTGTCTACCACTTCCCTCAATCCAGTTAAGAAGGAACAAGGAACAGGACTTCTGGTTGACAGCGATCCGAGCGCAAGCGGGGATTTTCCCTCTTGGGGGGATCCCGGGTTTTTTGGAGGATTGGGGGTGTCACAGGGCGCAGTGACCCCTCGAAGTAGTGTCAGGAGGGTGTTCTGACACTCAGGTTCCCGCAGGCAGCCGAAACGCAAACCTCCTGGCCGTCAGGTAGCTCCCAAAAAGAGTGACGAGAACGGCGGGGGGGGGGGGGAGAGCGGGTTGCAGGGAGGCCATAGCTACCTCCGAGAAACGAAGCCCCGGGCTTGCAAGGAGAGCTCTCAATTCTCGATTGGGAAGAAATTCAGACTTAATTGGATATAAAGAAGAATCTTAAAATTAAGGAAAGAAACCGGATGAAAAAATTGGAAGGTATGAGACCAGCTTTCTATCCGCAATCAGCTTAGACGCATGAAAACAACAAAGCGATCGAAAGTGAAAGTAAGTTACCGCTCGCGGCTGTTGTTTCTTCTCCCCTTTAACTGAATAAAAATAATCCTTTCTGGGAAGATACAATTTATCAAGGAAGATCCGAAGGAAAAGGGGGGACAGAGGAACAAGACAGAGCTATTTAAGTCCTTTTGGGGGCTTGTGAATTTGATCTGCCGTAACTAGACTTTGGTGTGGTGGTGAAATAAAAACTGCGCAACAAAGGGGGATTTCCAGACTCCATTGTTAAAGATCTACGAGACTGTCTGATGTTTGCCGAGGAAAGAAGGTTCTTTTAAATTGATCTGGACTGGCGTTTCAGGATTCAACATAATTCGGCATACCCTTTGATGGTCTATTTCTTTTTTCGTGGCAATTTCTTTTTATTGAAATATCTAAATATTTGAGCAATTTAAAACGGCTTGGAGACCTTGTCCCTAGTGGCCAGAAGACACACAACAACTTGTTGTTTGTTTTTTTCTCTGTTTTTTTTTGGGTCCTTATTTTTTTTCTCTAATAAACAACTCTTGGCTTTGGGATTAAAAGAACTATTGATTCACACAAATTTGGATTAGCCTAATTGGTGGCAGAAGAAATTTTTATTCATATCGACTTAAGGATTAGCCTAATTGGTGGCAGAAGACTGGTTTGGACATTAACATCTTAAAAAAAAAAAAACTTTTTCTTTGGGTTCTCTCTTACAAATTTGTAAGAGTTGGGTCATATTTAAAACAAATACCTGTACCTATGGATTAGCCTAATTGGTGGCAAGAAGACGTTTATAGACAATTTGAATGTTGGGATTTAATTTGATTATATTTAATTATATTGAGATTTGGACTGGATTTGATGGACTATGAATGGATGAAAGTGGTATTTGTATCTTGAATTTTGAAAAAAGTGTCATTTATATGTTTGATATAAGAATTGTTTTGAGGAGGGACACAGTATAATTTAGGGTTTGGATCCAACTGAATTAGGGAAACAGTGGGACTGATTTATTAGAAAAGGGAACGGGTAGAAAGTAAGGAGAAGGAGAAAATGTCTCACTTACAGAAGAAAGCTGGGGAAGGAGGAACACCGGGAGAAAGAAGAGGTTCAAAACCTGAGGCAGATTTCAAAACCGAAATTTTAAAAATGTTTGCAGAAATAAGACAAAGTGAAAAGAATTTGGAGGATAAATTAGAACATGTAGATACTAGAATTGAGCAGGTGGATAATAAAATAGGTAAAATGGACCAAAAGATTGACGATACAGTAAAAGAACTGAAAGGCCAAATAAAAGAAATTAGCAAGAGAACACAATCTGTTGAGGAAGGATTAAAAAAGACAAAAGTGGAGATAAAAGAAGTAAAAAAAAAAGAGGAGAAGATGAAAGTAGGAATCTCAGAAATGAGCAAAACGCAGGAGGAGTTATGGGATGCAATCTCCATGAACGAACTGAGGCAGCGGGAGGTGAACCTAAGGTTGAGAGCAGTTCCAGAGGTTCAAGGAGAAGACATCAAAGATAAATTAATAACGGAAATTGCTCAATGGTTGGAATTACAAAAAGAAGATGTAGAGAAGAGAGTTCAAAACGCATTTAGGATGAGAGTAAGGACAACTAAGACAAGGAAAGTTACAGGAGATTGCTTGATCACCTTTAAAGACAAAGATATGAGGAATCTAATACTCCAAAAACACAGAGAGAAGCGATTGAATATCGATGGGAGCTACATAATTATTTTTAAGGACATACCGGTCAGATTGTTGAAACGGAGAGACCCATATAAACCATTGGTCCAAATTCTGAAGAAAAACAAGATTGAATTTAAATGGGAATTCCAGGGATGTGGGTCATAATATACAATTTGAGGACTGGGAGAAACTATGGAAGGAGGGTCTGAAATTCACTGCTTGTATGACGTTGAAAGAGAATATGATGAAGATGTTCTACAGATGGTATATGACACCGGTAAAACTGGCAAAAATGTACAAGACATGCAATAGGTGTTGGAAGTGTAGGGATAAAGAGGGTACTTTCTACCACATGTGGTGGGAATGTAAGAAAGTGAAAGACTTCTGGGGAAAAATATATAATGAGTTAAAGAAGATCTTAAAATACACATTAGTAAAGAAGCCAGAAGTCTTTCTGTTGGGAATAGTAGGAAATGAGATAAAAAGGAAAGATTGCAAATTTTTTCGATATGCAATCACAGCCGCAAGAGTGTTACTGGCCCAGAAATGGAAACAGCAAGAAATACCGACCGTGGAAGAGTGGAGAATGAAATTGTTAGATTACGCAGAGTTAGATAAATTGACAGGGAAGATTAGATACTCAAGAGACCAAAAGTTCATCGAGGACTGGGGGAAATTTGTGGAATATCTGGAATATTTAAGTGAAGGACAGATGACGCTTAAGGGATTTAAAGAAGCACTGTAAAAAAGCAAGAAATATTGTCTAAAGGGAATAGGAAAGAAAGAGATAAATAATGTCAATATAAATTTGAGAAATGTGTAATTAAAATTATGATTATGGATGATTTACGGAACAGCTGAGGGAAGTCCAAAAGAGAAATAAGTTATGAAAACGATGTGAAATTAATGTATTTTGTTTTGTTTTGTTTGCTGATGTTGATTAATAAAAATTATATGATAATAAAAATTTAAAAAAAGAATTTAAATGGGAATTCCCTCAGGGGATTTCCTTTGTATACAAAGCCAAGAGACATAGACTTACAAGTCCCGAAGAAACAAGTAAGTTTCAGAGACGCTACAAAGAATTGATGGTAGAAGAGGAAGAGGAAGAAGGAGGAATTGACCCAATGGGAGGAAAACTTTTAAAAGGAAAGTACAAAAAGAATAGAGAGACGGATGAAGAGGAGGAGGAGAAAGAAGAAGAAGAGGAGGAGGAAGAAGAAAAAGAGGAATTATAAAGAGATAATTTGAAACAAATTTTATATTTTTTAATTAATCACCAGAAAATATGGCATTGAAATTATGGAATTGGAACATTAATGGGATGAATGATAAGAAGAAAAGAAACAGTATTGAACAATATTTAAAAAGGAAAAATTTGGACATCATCTGTCTTCAAGAAACACATGTGGCAAGGAAACATAAAAAAATTCTGATTAATAACAGATTGGGTAATGAATTTATATCCTCAGATAAAGAAAAGAAGAGAGGCATAGTCCTTTATGTAAGGAAAAACATAGAAGCTCAACAGATCTTCAAAGATGAAGAAGGAAGAATAATTGCAATACAGATCAATTGGCAGGGCGAAAAATTAATAATTGTCGGGATCTATGCACCTAATGGAAATAAGACTGACTTTTACAAGAAATTGGAAGAAAGGTTGTTTGAATATATGGATCAAAAAATTATAATAATGGGAGATATGAACGGAGTTGTATCAACGGAAATGGATAGATTAAGAGAAAAAAGTGACAGTAAAGAAGGGAAACTACCGAAGACCTTTTTCGCACTGGTGCAAAATCTCAATTTAATTGATATTTGGAGACTTAGACACCCATTAGAAAAAGAGTTCACATTTTATTCGGAACCGAATCAGTCCATGTCAAGAATAGATCAAATTTGGATCTCGAATGAACTAACTACTAGAATCCAACAAATAGAAATCCAACCCAGAGTAATTTCGGATCACAATCCAATAAAAATGGAGATAAAGATGTATGAAGAAAGAACATTCAGATGGAGACTGAAAGATTACCTTTTGGAAGATGAAAGAATCATTCAAGATGCCCGTAAAAAATTGATGGATTACTTTGCAGACAATATGAACAAAGGCACAAAGATCAGTACAGTTTGGGATGCAAGCAAGGCGGTAATGAGGGGATTCTTCATCCAACAGAATGCGATTAAAAATAAGAACAGAGAGAAAGGGAAGAAGGAAATCCTAAAACAAATAATGGACAATGAACAAAAGTTAATCAAAAAGCCAAATAACATCAAGATAAAACAAAATATTAAAGTCTTGCAGACACAGTTTGCCATGATCATAAATAAAGAAGTCGAATGGAACATTAAAAGACTGAGACAAAGGAACTTTGAATTCGCAAATAAACCTGGAAAATGGCTTGCATGGCAAATCAAAAAAAAGGAAAGAGCAAGGTACAATTAAAAAAATCATTGTGGATGGCAAGGAAATAGAGAACCCAAAAGGTATCAGAAAAGGATTTTTGGATTTCTATAAGCATTTATATGCAAAACGAGAGAAAAACAATATAAAGAAGATAGAAAAAATTTTGAAAGGAAAAAAGGTGCAAAAGATCCCGACAGAAATGAAAGACAGACTGAATGCCCCAATAGAGAATGAGGAGATAGTAGAAATTATAAAACAGATGAAAAAAGGGAAGGCACCAGGACCAGATGGATTTACAGCAACTTATTACAAAGAAATGAGGGACTCCCTGACGGTATCACTTAAAGAAGTTATGAATAATATTTTGAAACAACAGGACATACCAGAAACATGGAAAGAAGCCTTTATAACACTCATACCAAAACAAGACTCTGATCTCACACAAGTGAAGAACTATAGACCGATATCTCTGCTAAACACAGATTACAAGATTTTCTCGGGTATTTTGGCAACAAGATTTAAGAAGATATTGCAACAACATATCCATAAAGATCAGGCAGGTTTCCTTCCTGGCAGACATATGAAGGACAATGTAAGAAATATAATAAATATTCTGGAATATTTGACTGCCAGTAATGAGAGACAAGCCGTTCTAATGTTTGTGGATGCAGAGAAAGCGTTTGATAATGTTTCATGGGAATTTATGTTGAAAAATTTGGAAATGATGGAAGTGGGAGAAGACTTTTATAACGGTATAAAGGCAATATATTCAGAACAGAGAGCTAAATTGATAGTAAATAATGTAATCACAGAGGACGTGAATATAAAGAAAGGTACAAGACAGGGATGCCCTCTCTCACCACTGTTATTCATTATGGTTCTGGAGGTCCTGCTTAGTTCTATTAGGCAAAACGAACTAATAAAGGGGGTAACAGTAGGTCAAAACCAATATAAAGTTAAAGCCTTTGCCGATGATCTGGTAATTACGGTGGAAGATCCGACAAGTAGTTTAAAAGAAGTTATAAAAGAAATTGATCAATTTGGAAGAGTGGCCGGATTTGTATTAAATAAGAGGAAAACTAAACTTATGGTGAAGAATTTGGACCAAAGTTTGATAGAAGAAGTGCAAAGAGAAACAGAGATGGAAGTGGCAAAGAAGGTAAAATATTTAGGAATATGGTTAACCCCAAAAAACATTGACCTATTCCAAAACAATTATGTGACAACTTGGAACACTATTAAGAGAGACCTCGAAGTGTGGAGTAGGATGAAGCTATCTTTTTGGGGCAGAATCTCTTCAATCAAGATGAGCGTGCTTCCAAAGATGTTGTTCTTATTTCAAATGATTCCAATAATTAAGGGGACAAAGATCTTCAGAGAGTGGCAAAGAATGATTTCAAAATATATCTGGCAGGGCAAAAAGCCACGAATACAATTTAAGTTACTAACCGATGCGAAAGAAAGAGGTGGCTTCGCCCTGCCAGATCTGAAACTTTATTATGAAGCATCTTGTCTCTGTTGGATAAAGGATTGGATAACACTAAATGACAATAAGTTATTGGATCTGGAAGGGTTTGACAACAGGTTTGGCTGGCACGCCTACTTATGGTTGGGAAAGAAGAAAGCTCATAAAAGTTTCGCCAATCATATTTTCAGAGGTGCCCTAATAGAAATATGGGATAGGTACCAAAATATTTTGGAACCAAATGTACCTCATTGGTTATCCCCACTGGAGGTCATGAGTGTCAAAAAGACAAACATGAGAGAGGATTGGATGACTTATGGAGACATTGTAATTAAAGAAGGGGGGGAAATGGAAATTGAAGCCATATGAACAAGTCAAAAAATATGTATATGATTGGTTGCACTACTTCCAAACAAATGAAATGTTTAAAAAGGATTGCAAAGAGAGGAAATATATTGAGGGAGAGTCTAGATTTCAGAAAGAGATAATAAATAATGATTATAAGGTATTGTCAAAAATGTACAAAATGCTATTGGAATGGCAAACAAAGGACGAAGAAGTTAAATCGGTTATGATACATTGGGCCAGGGACTTTGGTTATAATATACAGTTAGCAGATTGGGAGAAGGTATGGAACGAAAATATGAAATTCACTGCATGCATGACGATAAAGGAAAACATTATGAAAATGGTATATAGATGGTATATCACTCCTGTTAAATTAGCAAAAATGTATAAGACATGTAACAAATGTTGGAAATGTAAGGAAAGGGAAGGGTCATTCTATCATATGTGGTGGGAGTGTAAGAAAGTAAAAGGCTTCTGGGAAATGATATATAATGAGTTGAAAAAGATGTTTAAATATACGTTTGTGAAGAAACCAGAAGCCTTTTTGTTAGGAATTACAGGAAGAGAAATTAATAGAAGTGATTATAAACTTTTTCAATATGCAGTGACTGCGGCAAGAATTTTAATGGCTCAAAAATGGAAACAAGAAGAACTACCAACATTGGAAGAATGGAGACGG
This sequence comes from Podarcis cretensis, assembly GCF_951804945.1. Taxonomy (NCBI): domain Eukaryota; kingdom Metazoa; phylum Chordata; class Lepidosauria; order Squamata; family Lacertidae; genus Podarcis; species Podarcis cretensis. The sequence continues at coordinate 39,039,272 of NC_137177.1, forward strand.
AAACTGATGGACTTTGCTGAATTAGATAAACTGACAGGAAAAATAAGATACCAAAAAGATCACAAGTTCACACAGGACTGGAGAAAGTTTACGATTTATCTGGAAAATATCTGTGATGAACAGACAACGCTAGTTGGATTTAAAGAGGCTTTGTGAGGAGAAAGGGTATTGTAAGAGGGAAAAGAGCTGTAAAGATTTATTAACTGGCAATACAATTACAAAGGAAATGTGAACCAAATTTAAAATTATGAGGATTGTGGAGGGAGCGGGGGGAAGTCCAAAAGAATTTTGTATTATAGTGGATACGAATGTGTTATTTAAATTTGTAAAAGAAAAATTTTATTAAAAAAATAATTAAAAAAAAGAAGGAAACAAGGAACAAAGAAGAACACTTCCTGTTCTTTTTAGTGGGACTGGGAACTGCAGCCACAAGAACCAAATTGCCCAGAGCCTAGGCTCCTTGCAAAAAGTCAAATAAATGATCCGAGACAAATCTCTCACCTGAAAGGGAGCCCAAGGAGGAAAAACACAAACTTGCTACCCTCCAGATGTTTTGGACTACAACTCCCATCAGCCCCAGCTTCACTTGGCTGTGCTGTCTTGGGCTGATGGGAGTTGCAGTACAAAATTTCCACAGGTTGCAGAAGGTTGAATTGAAGCCAACCGAAGAAAACGCTGAATAGTATTTTTAACCAGAGGATGAATTTGGGAGTAGAAGAATGGAAAGTGATGTTATTCACCCTAACACCACATGAGAATAGTTACACCAATTTGTATTTTTGGCTGCCTTCAGCAAACAAGGATGGCATCCTTATCTGTGATTCCTGCATTGCAGGGGGCCGGACTAGATGCCCCCTTGGGTGCCTTCTGACTCTACAATTCTATGATTCTATTATTCACTGCCCTTCACATTTCACAAAAAAGCCTTGGGAAGTGCTATAAATAAAAGAGGAATAAGGGGGATAGAAAAACCTCTTGCTTCTTTTTAAAAAATGTAGATCAGTGCATCTATTTCCTTTTCTTTCTTTCTTAACATAAAAAAATGACAGTTGCACAGCGCCTTTGCACAGTGGACAAAGCAACAAGTTTTCTCTCAGCAGCAAAAGTTGAGAGCGGATTCTAAGCTTCCTCCCTTGTAGCTTCATTAGTTGCAAAGTACTCAGTGTCAACTCTCTCCAAGGCAGTCAAAGGAATTATATGCCTTAAATGACAAAGCTGACAGTCTGTTGAGAGGCCAATGCCAAGACTGGGAGAGATAAAGTGGGGCGGCGAGAAGAGAGGAGAGAAGCACTCTAACAAGCGATTAAGGGCATCAATTCTGTCATGCAAAAAGCAGCAGGGCGCTCAGTACTACACCAGTGGGTATCCCGCTCCTGACATAAGTGATCTACAGCTGTCAAACAGCAGTGAGAAGATCAGTTTTTTCTGCCCTGCAAACCCATGGAGAGGAAGGCAGTGGACAGCTGGAAGTCTCTTTCCAATAAGCTAAAGATCAAAGGGCGAAGTCACACTCTTCCAAGAGGCGCTTGGGCAGGAGGGAAGAATGGCAGGTAGCACATGGAAATGGAAGCTACCACCATCATCTCCCAAAAGACCTACAGAATATGGAATTCTGGGTGTGTCAAAACAGTGCATCAAAGCTGCCAAAACTCCAGGAAGTTCCTCCCATAGGCACACTTCATGCCCAGAATTGCAAAAGTTACACACTTATAAGCTTTTTGAGAACAAGCTTTTGAAAAGTTCAGATGTTTGTCCCAGCTTTAGTTTTAAAATCAACATGTTTCTGCCCTGCTGTCCATGATGGTGTTGTTTTGTATGCGCTGCCACCACAGTCCGAGGCCGTAAATGCTTCTGAACACCAGTTGCTGGGAACCACAGGAGGGGAGAGCAATTTCATGCTCAGGCCTTGTTTGGAGGTTTCCCCACAGGCATCTGGTTGGCCACTATGAGAACAGGATGCTGGACTAGATAGGCTATTGGCCTGAAGCAGAAGGCTCTTCTTATGTTCTTATGCATGATGTGAGCATAATACTTGATAATGTTGCCGTGCAGGGTGGCCTAAACTTTTGAGGCCAAAGTCCACATTACTGCCTAGGAGGAGTCTGGGTGGGGGTCATAAAAAAACCAGGAGTGGGAGAGCAGATTCAGCCATAGGCCGAAGCCTAATTAGTCTATTGCAGTGCTTCACATAACTGGCTAACTACTATCCTGGGAGATATTGTCAGGTCAAACATGTATTTCTTGTGGTCAGGTGCCTATGCAACAACTTAAACGATATACAACAAATCACTTTTCAAATGCAAGTACAATGTATATAAAACACAAATAAAAAAATATGTATATAAAACACAATATTCAACTACTTTTACACAGAGTAGACTCTTTAGACTTGTTCATTTCAGTGGGCTACTCTACTCTGAGTAAATGTTGGTTGAATACCACCCACAGTATATAAAGCCAGAATAAAATACATCATTGTTCATATAATCAAGCCGCCATGACAGGCTTACAGTCTATACATCAGGCCATCTTCTAATGGACACCTGATCATTTCTCCCTTGGTTACACTGTGTTCAAATCTTTCGCTGGTTAACAATTTGTTTGACACACAAACCCACAAGGTAACTTACTGGCTGATTCCTTCAAACGAAGCTTCCCTGGTAACACTTCCGCTGTCAGTGTTAACTCCTCTCTGGAGAAGAAAGGCAAAAGTATTTGAACTATGACTATCAACAAAAGAACAGCTGCTTCAGTCTTAAAATTACAAAAGAGGCATCTTATGCTTCAAGGCAGCCTTCCCAAACAAGAGACCCTTCAGATGTTCTGACTACAACTCCCATCCCCCCGGCCCATCCCCTTTTGGCACTGAAAATGGCATGCATGTCAGAGTGAGCGCATGTGCTGATCACGTGCAAGTGGGAAGTTGCCTGTAGCTCAAACCACTGGAAGGGTTGTAGGCAGGCTATGGTAAGTTATTCTGGTCACACAGGGCATGTGCTGAAGGGTACGTAAGCCTATATCTTGATTAGTGACTAGGAACCAAGTACAGGCCATATTGATTTCCCAAATGTAAGAATGGTTGGAAACCAAAGATGTGGGAATAGGCCATGTAAATTAAGCAACTTTCTATCTTGGTCACTCTTCCAGAACATCCAGGAGACAGTGGTTTTCATATGTTCAAAAAGCACAGTGTACAAAGGGCTTTCCATTCCTGGATTGCATACAATTCTCAGCCACCATCACCACCCTTTGAAGGTTGTGAGACTGCCCTCATTAAGTTCCATGGAATTTGAACCTGGCTCCCAGTCAAACCAGGTTAACTTGGGAAACTCCCCTTCCTCCAGTCTTACCCAACAGCCTGAGCTTCTTCTAAAATCAAGCCTGACAGTGAGCAATAACTACCACTGAATAATGTTCCCAAACCTGTTAACACACAGGCCAGAAATGGCCATTAGGAGCCATTTCCATCTGGCTACAGGTGAGGTTGGCTGGTACCCGACCTTGGCTGTTGTCCTCTTCCCTCCCCCATTTTCTTTATGGACTGTGTCTTTTAAGAGTGCCTCAATAATAATAAAATTAACACACTTTTATTTGAAAACAGCAACAACACTCCTTCTATTACAGAAGACTAGATTATCGCATTTAGTAAGATCCCCAGATGTTAGTGGACAACAATTCTTGCAGAGTCTGATGGGAGTTTGGGAGCCCAACAGTAGGTGAGGACCACAAGTTGAGAAAGGCTGCTCTAGTCTGCAAGTAAGTTTCTCCAAAGTCAATAGATTCTAAGAACACACGATGTCACTTACCAGAGTAAGAAGAACTGAAGGGTTCTTTGAAGCCAGAACACTGGAAATCTGCAAAGTAAGAAGAATCATTGTGGTCAGTTGATCGCCCACCAGCATTGGCCACTAAGGAAGCTTCACAATGGTGCCAACTTACAAGAGCTCTACTGTCCATGCCCAACCACCTACTGTGCCCTATTCACACTCATACTACTTCTGCAGACCATTCCCACATTCTATCTAATCACCTGTTGTCATGATTATACTCTTTCAGCAACCGATCCCATCAAATCCCTGGGACGACCATTTTAACTTTCTAAGAAGATGGAATGTTCATAAACATTTCTTAGCATCTCAACAGATAAGTCAATGGATAGGAAGGAACTGCATATTTATTTTGTGGTTTATATCCTGCCCTTTTTTATACTACAGGCATACGCAAGGTGGTGTATAGGATAAAAAAAACACCACACACTTATATACAATTCTAAAAACAAACAGTCAGCAAAAGAAACAGCACACCAGGAACAGCAGATATATACACATACATATGTACAACCAACAGCTGCAGTTAAGAAAAGGCCCAATGAAATTATTTGTGCACTACTTTTCCAACAAAGCTGAGCTCAAAGCCACTCACAGCAATGTTGTTATTAAAAAAGACAAATGACATTTCCCTCCACATAATTATACGTACACAAGATGCAGCAGCATCTCAGCAAAGCAAACACAAACCATTCAACAGTCACTAACCATTAACGCAGTGTAACACAAACTCCTAATTCAACAAAAAAGGGGGCTGGGGAATCCATTATGCACATTAAGCATCAAAAGCCTTTCTAACTAGACTGGCAGGTCTTCCGAGCCCATTTTTAAAAGTCAATAAATCTGGAGGATCTCAGCAAGGCAAGCCTGAAGACAAGAGACAGGGCCATAGCTCTGCAAAAGAGTGTCTGCCTTGCTAGCGGAAGGCCCTGGGTTCAAATCCTGGCAGCATCTCCAGGTAGTGTTGGGACAGACTCCCTGCCTGAAATCTTGGAGAGCAGCTGCCAGTCAGTGTAGACCATTCTGAGCTAGATTGACCAATGGTTAGACTCACTATAAAGCAGCTTCCTAGATTCCTATGTAGAGGCTGTATCAGAGATGGAAAGCTATTCCAGTATCTGTGGAATGGAAACATGTTTAAAGGACTTCACGGCAGCAGATCCCCCAGAAAGTATTTCTGCAGCTCTGGCAACAGCCACTGGATTTCCAAAGCATAAAGGAAAGCCGCATCTCTTTAATTCCACCCACCCCCAGCCTGGTCCCACACAACAGTTTAAGCACGGAATCAGGGTAAGCACAGCGTTTGCTGATGACACTCTGACAAATTGTCAATATAGCAGATACTAAGCAACAACGCACAAATTTCTGGCCGGGAATCACTTGTCATCCACTCTTGCAGATAAGAAGCCCTTAACTAGCACTTCTGTATTCGACACATGAAGCCTGATAACAAGAAACCACGATTCCAATCCAGATATGTCAAGCAGCAAACCTCCTCAGTAGCTGCAGCAGAGGGAATGAATAGATTAGCGCAATGCTATTTCAGAGGGATACTCATCTCAAGAATCAAACTGCGTTTCAAATGCCAGCCCCCCAAATATGTTTTTTTTAACAGAATGGGACACACCAGGGTTAGGGCCCTAAAGAGCGAGAGAAATTGTTTGTTTTGAAATCTCATTCTGTCCCCCACAACGATCACAGACAAAACGTAGGTAGGAAGAACCCAGAACATATGAAGGGGGCATAAGGAGAACACAGCAATTGCCTGGCTAGATGGAAAAGGGCAGATACAGTATATGATATTAATAAGCATCTTTATAGGGATTTAGGAAAGTGCTCAAAGCATGTCACGTGCATGCAGGTTTTTTACAATCTTCCTTTTTCAGGCCAAAGAGGTTGCCCATGGCAAGTTTACAACAAGACGTAACACTTGAACTGAGGCTTACTGGTTCACAGACTCTCTGCCACAACAAGCTTGCACTATTGCCATCAAAAGCAGCTTCAAAGGAACACATAGGAAGCTGCCTAATACTGACCACTGGTCCATACACTGACTGGCAGCAGCTGCAGTCTCTCTCAACCCTACCTGGAGATGCCAGGTAAACGGCATTTCCGTGCGCTGCTCTGGTTCACCAGAAGTGGTTTAGTCATGCTGGCCACATGACCTGGAAGCTGTACGCCGGCTCCCTCAGCCAGTAAAGCAAGAGGAGCGCCGCAACCCCAGAGTCAGTCACAACTGGACCTAATGGTCAGGGGTCCCTTTACCTAGCAGGACCACTGGTCAGGGATGATGGGAACTGTAGTTCAAAAACAGCTAGAGACCCAAGTTTAATAAACCCTGATAGGCAGCATCTCTCCAGGGTTTCAGGCAGAGTCTCTTCCAGCCCAACCTGGAGATGCCATTTAGGATTGAACTTGGGGACACTCTGTATATAAAAAACAGATGATCTGCCACAGAGGTACACTGGCCATTCCCAACCAGTCCTATGCACCAAGAGAGTTTTGGGTATCTCTTTGCACAAACTGCAAACCTCTCACGCAGCAAAGCAAACCATTTCCATAAAAGAGAAATTCTTCAAAAACAAGTAGGGAAATAGCAAAGCGGGTTTGTGGATGAAAGGGGGAGAGATTTTTTTTTAAAAAAAAATCTAACACACTTGCCTCAAGTAGTTAGTGGCATCCCAGACAGTGACTGCAACAAAGACCACTTTCCAACTGCATCTCTTCAAACCGGAAAGTCTAATACTTATCTACCCAATATTTTTGCCCCTCAAAAAAGCTTCACAAGATCTTGGCAAAGGCAAAACACTCACCTCATCTGTATACCGAACTTCATTGACAGCATACTTCCGCCTGAAGAATTCCGGAGGCTGGATCCTTCAGAATGCAAAGAGACAACTGGTTATTTTGCAAGTAAGAAAACAGCTTGATATATTATTATCAGCTTTATGTTACTATACCCCCTTTTCTTTCTTTTTTTTTTATATAATATTTATTAATAGGTTTTTTAAAAAAATTATAACATAATAAACAAAACATACAAAAAAATCACATTTCATAACATATTTTCTTATCCTTTTTGGACTTCCTCACATCTCCCTCTCCTACGTTCCAAAATATAAAAATTAATTCAGCAATTTATCACCTTGTCCCCACCTTATCTAATTTTCCAATGTTATATCTTAAATTTTAGATATATTCATTTGACTTTTTAAAACTTTTTAGTTTAGCCTAATCATTATCTAAAAGTTGATTTTTTCCTAAATTTAGCTTATCTTCATAGTTCAGTTTATCTAATTCAATGGTGCCAAGTTGTTTGTGATCAAGCATCCTCCTTAACATTCATACAGTTTACAATATTTTTGCAAATAGTCCTTAAATTTCTTCCAATCTTCTTCCACCGTCTCCTCTCCCAGGTCTCGAATTCTGCCAGTCATCTCAGCCAGTTCCATATAGTCTATCAGTTGCATCTGCCATTCTTCCAGTGTGGGTAGATCTTGGGTTTTCCAATGCTTAGCAACGAGTATCCTTGCTGCTGTTGTTGCATACATAAAAAATGTTCGGTCATTCCTTAGCACCCTCTGGTCAACAATGCCCAAAAGTAAGGCCTCTGGTTTCTTAGGGAAGGTATACTTAAATACCTTTTTCAGCTCATTGTATATCATTTCCCAGAAGGCCTTAACCCTAGGGCAAGTCCACCAGAGGTAAAAGAACGTTCCTTCACTTTCCCTGCATTTCCAACACTTATTATCAGACAAGTGGTATATTTTTGCAAGTTTGACTGGGGTCATGTACCATCTATATATCATTTTCATTACATTTTCTTTCAAAGCATTACATGCAGTGAAATTCAGCCCAATGGTCCATAACTTTTCCCAGTCCTCAAACATAATATTATACCCAATGTCCTGTGCCCACTTTATCATAGCCGATTTAACCATTTCATCTTGTGTGTTCCATTTTAACAGCAAGTTATACATTCTTGAGAGTACCTTAGTCTTAGGCTCTAACAATTCCATTTCTAACTTCGATTTTTCCACCTGGAATCCTAACTTTTTATCAAGTTTAAAAACTTCTTTAATCTGAGCATAATGTAACCAATCTCGCACTTTGTCTTTCATTTTCTCCTGACTCTGCAATTTCCAATTATCTCCGTCTTTTTCTAATATTTCCCAATACTTCGGCCATTTGGCCTCCATATTGAGTCTTTTCCGGGCCTTAGCTTCCAATGGTGAAAGCCACCTTGGAGTTTTGTTTTCCAATAAGTCTTTGTATTTTGTCCAGACATTAAACACTGCTTTTCTGACAATATGGTTCTTGAAATTCTTATTGATCTTAACCTTGTCATACCATAAATATGCATGCCAACCAAACGCATTGTCAAAACCTTCCAAATCTAGTACATCAGTGTCTTCGAGAAGCAGCCAATCTTTCAACCAGCAAAAAGCTGCTGATTCATAGTACAGCCTTAAGTCTGGCAGGGCGAAGCCCCCTCTTTCTTTTTACAAGACATGTTCAATGCACAAAAGAGGAAAATGAAGGACAATGAATGCTACAGATATGAAAACCCAAAGAGCAAACACACATCACCACCAGTTTTGGGTTACAATATATACTTTTTTTTTTGCCTAGTCAAGAACAGCAACTTGGTATATTATCATATGGTACAGGCCTTCCTAGGACTCTAAACCCTATTTTTAAGAAACAGTATCTAAATAGGGGTAAGACGCGCAGGACACTTTTAAAGGGATCATTAACACTAGGCATCCACATTTGAACAAAGTCTTAAGTTACCACATTTTTCTAAATTCCATGGTTAGGCATGGTATTTATTAGGACCAACCAAAATGTCCCAAAATGCAGAGCTAACTTTAAAAAAAGTGTGTATTTAGTTTTCAGAGAAAACACTATATAAACAAAATAAATAGTAAGGAAACAAAGAACAACTGTGTGGAGTACATTATTACAGCTGGGATAAAATGAACAGAAGGTTCAGTAGACTTTTGCAGACATATAATAAGATTCTGCAAAACAAAGTTTTTTTTTAATGGATATTTATTAGATTTTTCCAAATTAATGCAAAAAACAAACAAAAAACAAAAATACACAAAGCATAACAAAAGTACAAAAAAACCCCCAAAACAAATGTAATTTTCATTACTTATTTCCATTAACTTATTTCCCAGACCTCCTCTCACCTCCCCCTTTTGTATTCCAGTTCAAATTCTTAACTCAGCAAATCCTTATTGTAACTTGTTATAACTTATTTTAACTTATTACTCAACCTTTACATTACAGCTGGTAACCACTTAATTTCTGTCCAACATCAATCTAACATTCATTAATTTTACAATATTTCTGCAAATAGTCTTTTGCAAAACAAAGTTTTGGAAGCAGGAGTTACAATTTGGAAGAAAGGCAGCCTTGGCACATAGAGGTATGTGTCATTGGGGGTTGATGCAGAATTCTATTGTTTTTGATAAAACATATTAACAGAAGCCATACAACATCAAAATGCTCTCATTTTAGAACCCTCCAGTGACGGGTTTGATGCTCAGGCAAGGCAATGCCCCATGCCCTCCCATTCACCCCTAGAGAGACCCCATGCAGCCTTCCAATGTCTGACAATTTCGAGTCTGGCTGCAACTAGCAGTAGAGCAAGCAACTCTTTGTGAACAAGGGTGGGATTTAAGGGATGTGAGTTGCTTACAGTGGCTAGGAAAGCTAATACTGGGTCCAAGATCAGCAACTAGTTGGCTATTGGAAACAGGTCCATGAATATAAACTGCCAACAAAGTGCAAGTTTTTCGCATCCTCATCACATATGAAGAAAGGTGCCCTTGCCACCCCAGGGTGTCCAGCATAGTGGCGAGGCGTGCTCCAGAATACGTGACAACATAGCAAGGGTCCAACGCCAACGTAGTAAAAGCTTGTTCTGAGCAAACTTTTTAGTTTCAAAAGACTGGTGAAGGAAGAAGAAAAAGTCTGGCTTGGTACTGAAGCCACAAAGTCTCATTTTAGTCACAAGATGGAGTTGTTGTAGTTCAGTGGTAGAGCACACATACAGTAAGAAAGGTTGGAGACTCAGGGAGAGCTACTGCCAGTCAGTGCTGACAGTAATGCAGTAGATGGGCCAAAGGTCTGACATATTCCTGAATTTCAAACATACACAAATGCCTTTGCCAAAGCCCTCCAGGTCAGCTTCTGCCTCGTGCCGTGTGGCAGAAGGGAGAGCATTGCAGACTGGAAAGACATCTGAAGAGGAATAGCTACCCAAAGCTGAGGAAGTGAAAAAAAACTGCATCCAGGTATCTTCATTCTGACACACACAACCTAATTGTAATAATACACCCAACTCCCTACCCCCATCCCAACATTATGAGCTATGTTGTTTTCTTTTTAAAAAAGGGCAAGCGTAAAAAGTTGAAGAGCAACTGGGTTCTTTTAAATGCCAATTATTATTTTCTAAAAGTCATTTAAATGTCATCTTGTCAACCAAATATGATAGGGGAGCAACCTGTTTTAAAAAGGCAGCTATAAAAGCTGCTTAACATAAGCACCATTACAAGAAACATTAAAAGAGAAAGCAGGTCATTATCCACACTTGTTTCCTTTATGGCACCAATAGCCTTTAATCAAATCCACCCTTCAGCATTGAACAGACACTTTTTCTTTTGGGATGCACAGAGCAGATCAGCCAGGAGATTAGCCACTTCACTTGGGCGACAGGGAATCACTGAGAAGGCAAGCTGGTTAAATTCATGGGAGAAATGATCACAGTCTCCAAATATGCCAAAGAGGTTCCCTGTTACTCCATACGGGAGAGTGAGAAGATCCAAGAGGCTGCCCACTTCCCTACAGACCCTCTTGTGTGCTAAGATGGGCAGAGGGGGCCCTGTTGGTTTCTCCACTGCCCTCAGGGCATTCTCTGTGGCAGCCCTGAGTAGTGGAGCTCCCCACAGGGCTGTGTTTTGCACCTTCAGTGTGCAGCGCTGAGTGCTGGAGACACATCTCTTTACTCTCGCCTTGGACCCGCAAGTTGTGTGTTTTTCAGGACCCACCTTCTTCCGGCGACTGCAATTTGTTTTAACTGTTTTTAATTCTGAATTTTAAATGGTTGTCACCAGCCCTGGAGCCTGCTGGGTGGCGGCAGTCATTATGGTGATGAAAGAACTAATGGGTGGAAATTGCAGGGTAGCAGTGTAAACAGCAGTAGAAACCTCCTAAGGGTAACAGCAGTTTTGACAGTGGATCAGGTAGATTGCACTGGGAGGTGGTGGGCTCTCCTTTACTGGTGGCATTTAAGCAGAGGTGGGATGGTGATGCTACAGTTACACCCTGCATTGCAGAGTCTGCACAGGGCACAGGGGATTGGCATAGATGACCTCCATAGTCTAAGGTTATCAGATTTTTTTTCAATGAATCCAGGGACACTTTTCAACTTCCTACTAAACAGATGGATTTTGTCAGGGGACTGATTTGTAAATCTGGGGACTGTCCCCAGGAAACGGGGACGTCTGGTAACCTTACCATAGTCCCTTCCAGCTCCATGATTCTAAAAGGAAAGGAGAAAAGGCAGCAGAACAACACAAGGGGGACTAAGCACATCTCTGTGTTTAAGGCCCAGCATCCAGGAAATCCATATCCTGCAACAAGTGAAGTCTGCACAGACACATTATGCAAACAGGACAGTTTGCACAGGCGCTATTTTTGTACAATTTATCCTGCAGAGTTTTTAGGGTTTTGCATAATTTATTCTAGTTTTGCTAGCCTTGCAGCTGGGCAAGAAGCCATAAAGGGCAGAGCATTCTTGTCTCAGACAACCTCTCTGGCTCCTGAAATTCCAGCATGCATATCCATGTGTATTTTTCAAGTGCATCTCCAGAGGCAGAGGGCCAGAAACTTGCTTTTTTAAAAAAAGGGAAGTCAAGTTCTCAAGTAAACTGATTTTAACCCACTTTCACTATCTGCAGTCCTGTGCAGTTGTAGCATATTTATATCTAGTTGCTGACTACTGCTGTTTCCCCTCCCAAAAAAATCAATAAGTAAATTTAAATCCAACAAGTGTTGTACAGCAGCACAGGAAAAAGGAGGATTGCCGCCATTTTGCTCAGAAAACTGAACATTTTAGAGAAGGCTTGTTTTGCAAGAGTGACCAACAGCCCAATGAAGGCCCTCCATGTAAAAACTGATCTGAATATAGGAGTGTAGCAAAAAGAGGTGCAGATAAGATTTTCATTACAGCAAACCAGAGTCCACTAATGCACTGCTCAGAAAAGAGAGAGACTAAATTAACGCCCCGTCACGCAGGCTGAAAACAGAAGCCTTTCAAGCAGTCTGACCACCTGCATGTTTTTAATGAATATGTAATAAGGCCAAATTACAGCCATCACTTATAATCTTGAATCCCTTTGGCTGGGGAAAAATATACGTTGTCATACACCTAGCACATCTTAAATGCAATGAGCAGAGATGGCTTTTGAAGTCAGCAACCGTCCTAAAAGTAGCATTAAAATGTCATAGAGTGGGACTAAAGACATTCAGCGGCTACAGACAATTAAAACTGGTGATGCCTCCTTTGTCCCATTTACTTACTATGCAAAAGCCCTGCAATACAACTGTTTCAAGAACTGGTGGGCGGGGGCGGCCGGGCAACCATAGCATTTGTTAAAACAGAATTTAATGCTGATGGAAAAGAATTGGTGGGATGTGCAAGAGAAAGTTTTTGCAATAACCCCCTCCCCTCCAAGTATAAAGATTCCTGTTCAGAATTGTTGATGCTGAACAGACGAAGTTCCGCAAAGGTTGTCAGTTTTTAATAAAAATGGCAAGATTATGTTGTTTAGGGGTGCACACTGGAGCACGGATGAGGAACTTTTCTGGTCTGGAAGCCCAGATCTTTATGTCCCACCTCACCGTATGGGCCAACTGTTACAGGTGATCAGGGGAAAACCACCTGCCAATCATTTGGCATCAGGTGATTGATAAGCTGTCAAAGCTGACCCCACAGGGGTGTGGGGAGCAACCTGCTTCTCCAGCATATTCCCCACAGGAAATGTGCTGGCAAACCAGGACCCAGGAGGACTGAACTCTTGAGACTTCAGGGATGTGAGCAGGATTTAACGCCTACTCATCAGCTGATGAGCGAGGGTTAAATTGTGCCACTCTGGCTGTGTGCCAGTGGAATGCTGTGGAATGCGGCCAAAGAAAAATGGATCGCTCATCAGCTGACCTCACTCAGCGGCATTGGCTGATTGACAAGGTGGGTGATGTTTTGGGGAAATGGCCTTGCAGGCAAAAATGGACCCCTTGGCAGTTCTCCACTCCTGCACTAGCATCTATTTCTAGGCATGTGGCCAATGGTACAACAATCTATTATTGCCAAGGACCAATATTCAAAAAGAAACTTTGTATAACTATATAAAACAACATCGGACAAAATAGAGAACCATAACAGCAACATTATACAGTACTAATAACTACATCATGCTGCACAAAACAAAACGCACAGAAAACAAAACTCCAAGTTTGCTAAAATTAGTCCCTGGAGAGTTTTACAGGTGGCGACACAATGTTTTGTGCATTCTGATCTGAAAAGAGTAGGAAAGAATAAAATGCATCTGATCATCCTGAGGCTTTCTGTAGAACTGATTCAATAAAAATCTGAGGTATAATACAATAATATAATAAAAAAGAACAATACATAAGGAGGTGAGTTATTGATTCTACTTCTCCAGATTCACAGCGATATACAGTGGTATCTCGGGTTACAGACGCTTCAGGTTACAGACTCCGCTAACCCAGAAATAGTACCTCGGGTTAAGAACTTTGCTTCAGGATGAGAACAGAAATCACATGGCAGCGGTGCGGCAGCAGCGGGAGGCCCCATTAGCTAAAGTGGTACCTCAGGTTAAGAACAGTTTCAGGTTAAGAATGGACCTCCAGAACGAATTAAGTTCTTAACCCAAGATACATCTATATAAGTTGACCATAGTGGATCTCCAGAACTGCTGATGAGAGAACATTTGAGCACCCCAAAGTAAAGGCTCTGTGATGTCTTTGAACAGAGAGCATGTAAAGATAGCTTGCTGGTTTACAGGGTTGAGGCGCTCTGTCGATTAGCATGTTATTCGAGGCGAAACTTGATATCAGTGTTTAACATCCACATTAGATTCCTTAAGTATTGCTCTGGCCAATTCCTATCCAATAGGGATAAGGTAACCTATGAAGCAAACCATATACAGTGGTACCTCGGGTTACATACGCTTCAGGTTACATACGCTTCAGGTTACAGACTCCACTAACCCAGAAATAGTACCTCGGGTTAAGAACTTTGCTTCAGGATGAGAACAGAAATCATGTTCCGGCAGCGCAGCAGCAGCAGGAGGCCCCATTAGCTAAAGTGGTGCTTCAGGTTAAGAACAGTTTCAGGTTAAGAACGGACCTCCAGAATGAATTAAGTACTTAATCTGAGGTACCACTGTATCAACAGTGGGGAATCTCATCCTCCCCCCCCCCCATTCAGGCCAAACCATGCCCACCCAAACATCATCTATGAAATGGGCTGCAGGAAGCTTTGTGGGTATCACTGACCAGATGATCAGTGGCACTTGCAATGCTGCTTTGCAAGCACCGATCAGTTGATCACTGCAACTTGCAAAACTCTGGATGCCAGGCCAGCCGATGGTTAGAGCTTGAAAACAGCAGCACTTTTGCCCACATAGATGGATTTCAAACTATACAAGCATTATGATGTCAGGTGATTAACAGGGCTTGATCCTGCAGCTGTGACCTGTGTGCCATCTAAACATTCTGCCTCCCCCCCCCCGCTATAGAACTACTTTTCTCATATGCAAACTGAATCCATTTTGGCTTGCAAATGAACTTATCAAACTTGGCCCTTGGGGTGTGGGGAGAAAGGGGGAGCTGGCTTGCCCGCCTGCCCAAGTTCCCCACTCCTGCTGTAAGTCTGCTGCTGCAAATGCGTTGTGGCACAGCTCCCGCACCACTGCTCCCCTCCATACATCTGACTGGTGTGAACATGAAAACATTGCACCTTCCAGAAACAACACTAGGAAGTCATTTGTTTGCACCAAAGGAAACTGGCAGAAGCATCTGACAAGCGTTGGTTCCTTGGACACGAATTATTAAGCACGGGTACATATGGGAGGTGGGTGTATAACTTTTGCAGGCTGGTTTGGAAAATGCTACATGACAGAGCAAGTCCAGCCTGCTGCTCCCCCACCTCTCAGAGAGGCTGCTGTGGAAGCTTTGTAAATGCAGGGCATTGGAAACCCGGATGTCCATCTATGTCCGGTGAGAGCTATGGATCTCGATTATGGTGGGAATTTGCTTACATTGTATTCTGGGCTACAAGGTACATGTTTTGCAACAGGGCTGGGTCACTGGTGGTCCTCCAGATGTTGTCCTAAGCCCATCATTGTTAAAAATAATAACACCTAGCACGAGGATCTGATTTTTAAAACCTCAAGGCAAAATGGATTAGATCTGTGTATGAGAAAAATACTTCTTTATAGGGAAAAAAAAGCAACCTGTTTAAGCCTGCATGGGCATGGGTCACAGAGGGGATAATCTGAGTGGCATCTTCCTCTCTTATACAGGAAATAATGTATCTTGGTGCTTCCTGCCTGCACGGAGTGGTGGCTCAAGTTTTGGATGATGTCCTGGGAGATCAGAGTGCAATTCCCCTTGGCCACCAGAGTCCCTAGTCACTGTGTCTCAGCCTACTGGAACTGACAGGCCTTTTGGGAGGAGAAGGTGAAGTACTCCCTTGAACTCCTTAGAAGAAAGGTGGAATATTAATGCAGTAAATTTAAAAAGTAGCCTCTTTTTTAAAAAAAACAACCCCTGTATTAAGCGTATTAAAAATAATTTTCAAAACATGAAAAAAATCTGCCACCCTATTAAGAAATTGGGGGGCCTCTTTCCAGTCAACATTTTGACTGATGAGAGTGAACAACTATGCACCACAGCCTCATAGCTCTCATCTAATTTTCTTTAGATATATTTCCTCACACAGCAAGCATCTTTCTTGCACACACAACACACACACACACACGGGGTGGGGAGCAATCCACAGACACTAGGAACAGCTCATCAACATCTTAATTTTTCATGAGTGAAAATGTACAAGGAAGAAGCTTGAACGCAAAGGTAAGGGAAGGTTATGGTAATTCGCCGCGCCAAGCTGGAAGCCATCAACGAGGCATGAAAAATTGGAGCAAGACGAAAGGGACGTTTAAAAGCTGTCAAGATGCTCGCCAACACACTCGCTCCTCGTTACACTAACATCAGATGCACAGATGGCAAAGTGTTAACTAAACAAGAGGGTGTCAAACCCATCTAGCACGCGCAACGCGGGAGACTTTAGGAGGCACTAACAGATGTTTCTGACAGTGCCAAATATTTAAAAACAACCTCTGTCATGTAGAGCAATGCAACTTTTATAAAAAAAATTCCCAGAGTGGGGGAGGGGGGAGAGAAAAGATCTGCAGAAGAATGACGCCTCCACTAAATTGTGTTGTTCCACAAGTCATTTCTCACGTTGAAGATGCACCTCCGTTTGCCAAAATAGGCAGCCAATGGCTCTTCAGCGAAAAGCTCTAAGCGGTGGCTGTTGGCTGCAATAGCCCAATAAAAAGCTTATTTGGGTCGCCCCATCTAGTCACGGTCAAAAATGGATCGCTTAGGCTGCTGCACAAAGATGGGAGGCTGCTGGGGATCCACCAGAATGAAATGTGTTGTTTCAGAGAGAGAGAGCTTAGTGCCTTTATATTTGAGTACAGATGGCACACCTGTGCCCCCCACAGTTCTCTAAAAAAGGAATACAAGGCTTAGTGGCACAGCCGAAACCTGATTACGAGTATAATGTGCCGCATCACAGAATGTCACGAAAGCATGAGCCAAGAACAGCGAAAGGAGAGAGTCTTGGCAGCCGACTGTTCTCCCCTGCCATCCCAACCAAATATCCTTCAGCCAGCGTCTCTCCTCTCCAACGGTGGCGCTTAAAACAACTAAACATATTTAAAAGTCATTGTGGGAAGGGGGGGGCAGAGAGACAGAGAGCATGGTTCCTCATTTTGCCATTCTTACCAAGGCACCTTCATTTTTCTTGTTTCCTCACTGTTCTTCTCAGTATCTTTTCCACAGAAACATAGAACTGGAAGGAAAACACCCCCCCCCCAAAGAGCCAACTAATATGACCCCTGGAAGCTAAGGAGAAAGAACAGATATGCTTTAGTAAAAGAGAGAATCAATCTTTTGGGCAGTCCCAATTCAATACTGAGTTCCAAGAACCAGGATGAGAGCTTGCTCTGGATCTGGGCCCCTCTCAGTTGACTGATGAGAAAGAGGTATCACATAGTTCGGGGGGGGGGGGATGAACTCATCAGTGCTTCAAAGATTAGGAGTGCATCTGACATGGGTATGCTTGGCAGTGGCCCTTGGTATGCAAGTTGTAACAGCGTGAATGCTTTACACTATGACTGGTTGACAGTAATGTCTGTGGTACACTGAATGGTTGTAGTTGGTTGTGTGAAAGGAGTGGTGTGTGAGATTGAGAGAGTGATAGCATGCACGTGTGTTGATTGGAATTTTACATTATACAATGGAACCTTGGTTCTCGAACGTAATCCATTCCGGAAGTCCATTTGACTCCCAAAATGTTCGAAACCAAAGCATGGCTTCCGATTGTCACAACCGCATCGGACGTTCAGCTTACGAAAAACATCTGAAAACCGGAAGACTTACTTCCAGGTTTTTGGCATTCGGGAGCCAATTTGTTTGTCAACTAAGCCGTTCAAGAACCAAGGTTCCATGGAATTGCTTTGCAGGGCTCTGTGATTTTATTTATTTCAATATTATGTTTATGGACATGGGTATCACCTATGTATTTTGCTATAGTCTCATAACATTTATTGTATTGCAAACTGCTTCAACGCCTTTCAGATATTAAGTGGGCTACAAATGGATGTAACAACATCATCATCAAGAGTGAGATTGGTGCTGAGCTGTTGCCACATCTCCTGTTCACTTGTTCAATGCTTGACCCAAGAGTAAATGTGAGCCAAAAATTTACAGTTTTTCAGAAGCACGGTTTTTGGGGGGACGGGGGGGAGAAGACTGCTGAGAGCTGGCCTGGGAGGCCTTCCTCTCTATTCTCTTTTCCTTCCCTTTCATGACAGGTGTAAGGTTGGATGCCAATATTCATTCACACCAGGACATTCCAGGCCAATGATATCCCCCTGTAAAGCAATTACATTGTTTTGCCATATGTGGCACACAGACCAGCTGCTTTACAGTACGTTTTGCTTCAGAAAATCACTTTAATCAATACACCAACTCATTCTGTCAGTTATAATTAAGGCAAGGTAAATGGCAGGTGCAACATTAATCAACAAAACGGAAGCCTACAAGCACCAGATGCAGGGATCTGGCTTAAACCTTAACATCAGGGATTCACATTTATAATCCACCTAATTTCCAAGAGATTGGTGTTAGTGACAGCAAACTCAGGTAACAGAAGACAAGTGCTCCAATCCAGCAACCCATTCTGGTTGCCTTATTCATTTCCACTAGTGACACACTATTGTCCAGAAGTAACAGTAAACTATGGTTTACCATTATGTCAACAGGCCTGAACTCATGCTTCCTCCCTCCAACGCAACTGCAAAAGGAGCTTGGAAGTTTTTCTTCCTATATTTCAGGCATGTCCAACTTCCAAGAGACTGCGATCTACTCCCACTATTAAAAATAAAAACAAACTGGCAGTGGTCTACCCATTGTACTGACCAAAGTTGTTGAGCTTTCCTTGTAGCTGAATCAAAGGAGAAAAGGGAGGTGGAGCACCCAAGTTTTAAACTCATGCCCAAAACACTGGTATTCTGGGCACCACAGCGTAAGGCTACTGATAAGCTGGAAGGTGTGCAGAGTGTGATCAAGATGATCAAAGGTCTAGAAACCAAGCCTTAAGAATGGAGTTGAGTATGTTCAGCCTGGAGAAGAGAAGACTGAAATGTATGAATACATCTTCAAACGTATGATGGGCTATCAAATGGAAGACGTTGCAAACTTGTTTCCAGCTGCTCCAGAGGGGTGGACCCAAATCAGTGGATTCAAAAGTCAAGAAAGGTGATTCCAACTTAACATTAAGAAGGACTTTCTGACAGTAAGAGCCATTTGACAGTGGAACGAAGTCCCTCGGGAGGTTGTGGACTCTCCTTCCTGGGAGACTTTTAAACAGAGGTTGGGTGGCCATCTGTCAGAGATGCTTTATCTGTGATTCCTGCATTGCAGGAGGTCGGACTAGATGACCCATGAGGTCCCTTCCAACTCTACAAGTCTATCATTCTATTATTCTGATGTTAAGTCCCCAAAGAAATCACCGTGTGGAGGAGGTACCCATTTGTATACATAGGCCAGGTCACCCCACAGAATTTACTGGGAAAGCTTGCTATATATTTCAGTATCAGCACCAATTTCTGAATCAAGGTGGCAGGATGCATTAACTGAAACACGCACACCTTTACAGGGTGAGGTTTGTGTTTCACTTCAATTTCTACATTGCACTTTCCTCTCTCAGCACAACTCACATTATATGCCCCTTTCCCAGGTATTATTATTTCAATAATTATTTTATATTGCATTAGCCTCCCAGAAGCCCACTGGCACAGAGACAAAATTATCTTCATGGGGGAAATGTATTGCAGCTGGCGAGGAGAAGATAATTACAATATTCATAATCAAATTTGTAATCTAACACTGTGTCCATCTGTAAGCAAGTTCTATTTTAATACAGATCACTGCTTTTTGAGAGCAACTGAGTGCAGCAACAGAAAGAGAAGATTAACACCCCTGCTGTCCGTGAAGCAACATTTGAACAGCCAGACCGATCTGCATAAAAGTCTACAGCAAGATGGGAGTTTTTATGGCGTCTGATTTGTTAAGGAATTGAACATAAAGGCATCCGTTAAGTGGGTGTTAAAACAACTTGAAGGAAGGCTTTGAAATCTTAAAAACACACTGTATCAAAATAAACAAGGAGTCAAAATTCATGAGGAATTCTTGTTATGGAGCTCTTTCACTGAGACAAGACTTCCTGTGGCAGGGTACAGTGGCCATGGCTCAACTCAGGTATTAGGTCACAAACCATGGCTTATGCTAGCCACTGGCCTGGTTCGTACTACACAGTAAGCCAAACCATGGCTTACCTGAACTGCACAGACATCCTGACTTCTGGAAAGAAACTGAGAGCCACCACAGACCTCTTTGCTCCTGTGCCACGCTAAGCTAAGCCAAGGTTTGTCTTAGCATATCGTCCAAATGTAGGCATGTTTGAGGAGCGAGTTTAATCACAAGCCCAGGTTGGGAGAGAACACTAAGCCAAATCTTAGCTTGGCACTGTGTGGGAGCAAAAAGGACCAAGAAGGATCAATGAAGCCTTGGGCTCCTATCTGGGGGCCCACATGTTCATGTCAACAAGAACATTATGCCAAAGGGAGCCCACTTAATCCAGCATTATGTTCTTGCAGTGACCAACCAGATGCCTGTGGGAAACCTGCAAACAGGACCCAAGCACAAGAGCACAATCCTCTCCTGTTGTTTCCAGCAAGCAGTATTCTACAGTATTGATGCCTCCATTGGTGGGGGTACAGCATAGCCATCAATAACCCTCTCTTCCATGAATCTGTCCAATCCTCTCTTAAAGCCATCCAGGTTGGTGGCCATCAATGCTTCCTGCAGGAGCACGTTCCATACTTTCACTATGTGCTGCATGAAGACGTCCTTTATTTTATCTGCCCTGAATCTTTCAACAATCAGCTTCACCAGATGACCACGAGTTCTAAAGGTGGTCTTGCTAAGTCCTAGTTGGGCTTGCCATGCTGTGCGAATCAGGCTGCAGTTTAGAATCTAAATCCTGGTTTGAACTTCCCAGAGTACAACAGGCAAACCCTGTTTGGGTTGGGGCTGCTTGACTGCTTTTCATTTTTCATCAGCTTTCACCAATTCCTTCACATGCTCCCACCTCCGCAGCTTAGCAGACTCTGGAGGTGGAGAAAGAGCCATAACTTTGGCCTGTCAGTTCAGGAGGGTTTCTAAACTTGGTTTCAGTGGCTAGATGCAAACCATGATTTGTTGATGCAGACATTACCTGGGGGGGGGGGGGTCACATCACTGTCAGTGTGAAAGGGCTTTACATGTAGACAAATGTACATACCCGGTGGTCTTCCATACAAGGGGCAAGCCTGGGCAAAACAAGGAACTAGTGATGTGACTCCCATGTAGACGCCTACAGTCTGATATAGATTTGTTCAGAGAATGTCCATTTCAGTTTCTAAATTTTTCCATCTAAAGTTCACCCCAGTTTGGATTTTTTTTTTTTACAGCCCCCACAAAAATGTGCACACATTTTTTTTTTTGTATACTTCCCACCCCCCTAATACTCATATTTTTCGGTTGAAGAATAGCACTGCAAAATTTGAAGGACAAATTTATAAGGTTTCATTGCAGTGAAGACCAGAGAAATGTTGCCGTGATCCCTAGACACAGGACGCCAAGTGCACAGCCAAGAGGAGGTGTCCACTTCCTGTGTCAACGCCTCTCTACTGCTGTCTCTTCAATACAAGGTGGGAATAAATGCATTTTAAGGTGTTGCTGTGAAGATTTCTAAGTGTTATAGCATCATTATTACTCCATATGTTTTATTTAACCAACAGAAAGCCATCATTTTTATGAAGGCATCTGCAAGGGTGATGTTTCCTTTCTATTGCAGATTTTTAACTGTAGGCTATCATTTCGGTCTTGCATAAAGTTCTATTATGGCTTTCTTCAAATATTATGCCTATTTTGGTTTTTTTACGGTTGTGTGCTTCTCCAGAGCAGTGGGGGGAGGGAGGGAAAGAAATATTTAAAGTGTGGGTGGAAGATTGATGAGATCCAGTGCTCTGGAATGCATCCACTACACCAGTGGTTTTTTCACACTGTGCCCTGGAGGGTTCCACAGAAGTTTGTCACCATCAGCCATTCAATGAGATGGTCAATTATGGCAAAAAAAGCTTCCCCAAGAGGGATCTTCCCTTGCCCACAACTATTTATTAAAATCACTTGTTAGCTGGCCTTTTCACAGAGTGGCATTTAAAATATATATATATATGCATTTTTCATCCTCTCCAAAAGGACAATAGGGGAGGAGAGTTACCAAACGACCTTGCCATGATGGCTACATATTACCTCCAGGATCAGGGGCACAATGCCTCTAAACATCAGCTGCTGGGAAACAGGAGTAGGAGACTGCTATTGCAATGAGATCTTGCTTGTGGTTTTCCCAAAGGATCTACATGGCCGGTGAGAGAACAGGATGCTGGACTAGTTGGGCCTTTGACCCGATCCAGCCACAGTGCTCTTCCAACCTTCATTATCTCAGGGGGAACTTCATACAACAACCAAGGCAATCAATGTAAAGATTCAGGAGTATTAGGGGTTCTACTGTGGAGTTCTCCAAGTCACAGGTTGGCAATGTGACACCCTCAGGCTGGAGGGGTACTGCTTCCAGGGGTTCATCTTGTAGCCTTGCATTTGGGACTGGCCCTAGGGGCAAGGCCTCCAATTTCTAAGCATAAATTGAGCCCAGAAGCATCTTGACAGTGAATGCAATTGGACCAAGTCCAGCTGGATGGGTTCTCTATATGCCATATCCTTAAAGTGGCACACAATTGCATTTTGTGAATTTTGGACTGGATGGAAGAGAACTCTCTTTTTGGCATCAGGTTAAAACCATTCTGTTATCTCACGCAGTTGATGAAATACAATGAGCTGGGTGCTATTGTCTGCATGTTGGGGATCTCTCTCTCTCTCCCCCCCCCCACCCAAGTTGCTGCTAATATAAAAAATATTTTCCTGTGGTGGCTAGTGCCCATTGAAACTGGTAGGGCAGAAGTCAGGGAGACCAACAGTAGGTGGCGCCAGAGCCATCTCATTCTAGTTTAGTGCTCATCCTCTTCCCTGGTAAGCTCTACAAGAGGAACACTGAGACTAAGGAGGAGGCAGACAGGCAGGTTCAGTCCCTGAACTGGTTGTAAGTAAGAAGGGGGGCAGACAAGGCTAGCTTCTGAAGTTGTCCAATTTGTAGATGGTGCTGATTTTACAATTGTTAACTGCTTTTACCTGCAGTTTTAAGGTTTTGCTTTCAAATTTGTTGTAAGGCACCTAGAGACAGGCTGGTATTCCACATCAAACAAACTAAATAAGTAGCAAAACAAAATGCTGCGACTGAGTGCCAGTCCAAAACAGACCAAGGCCAGTCAATCCGCCCCTAGCATGAAGCACCATCTGGAGAAGTACAGCTTAGATTCCTATTCAAAATCTTTCATGCCAGAAATTTCTCCAACACTCAAGCTTGGAGAAGACAAAAGGCAGAAGTGGGAGTTAGAGGAGAGGTAGGCTCTCTGCTAACATAGGCAGGCCTTCTTACAACAAAGGCAACCACAAAGCAATCTTGGAGCCAAGATAGTGCCAAGACAATCACGTTCTCCATGCAGAGACAGAAACCCTCCCTGGCCATATGGTCGCTCCGAAACACTTTGCCATGCAGGAACGGCTGCAGACATATCTTTGGGCTGGAATTAGTGTTTAAAGAAGAGTAATTGCTCCAGTTAGAAGCTATCCAAGCCAAGAGAGGTAGAGATAGTATTAAATTAGAAACAATCCCAGATTTCAAAAACAGTGCAGAGGCCAAAAAATTGTGACTTGTTAGGCACAGCGTACATATAATTATGATGCAGAGAGAATGCATTACTATTGATGTGAGTCCAAGCTCCCAAAGAGCTATTGATAGTTTCACTAAGGAAGCAAAAAGAAAGACAAGAATTTGGAGGTGGACATGAACAAGGAGGCTGACAAGCATAGGTGAGGGAGAGGAGAAAGAGAGGCCAGCTTGCAGACCACACTTAGGAAAGAAAAGACGCCTCAGGGTCTCTCTGCAGCTAGCACTTGCTGGCATTTATCTGTCTGGAGAAGCAATGGAGTGCGCCTTCAGGGGTGAAGTCTATTCACCAGGTAAGCAGCAATGAAGTGACCTCCCTGGGGCGCACGCCTAGACAATGTGTATGGAGGTCCTGGGTTGCCCAGATGACAAGACCCCCTCTCAGCCATGCTGATGTGGTCCAAAGGAAAGCAGAGCAATACATTTGGCTCCAGCTTGGCTGCAGAAGTTGCTGGAAGGAGGAGTACAATGAGCCATCCAGCCGTCTTAGGGACCGGATTTGTGTTGGGTTTATTCCTTTGCCTTTCTTCTCCCTAAGATGTCCCACAAGCAGATTGTTCCTCTGGGTTTGCTCAAGCCTTTCTCATGAATGAGGATAGCCACAAGGCAGTGGAGGTTTAGGATCAGTTTCCCTTCTCCTAGGTGGGCTACCTTCCCAGGTTGACGAGCCCTGCCTGCCCCTCACTTCCCTCTACAGCATGTGCAGGAACTGCCTTCTGGACCACTGGAGTCACTATTGGTCTTGTCTGCTCAATCTGCCAGAGCCTGTGTCTTTGCACGAAGAGGAAGTCCTCAGCTCACTGAGGGATTAAGACCCATTGGCTATCCTTACTTGGTTTAGCTGGCCTGTAAAAGCTGGGGTGTGGCCACTGTTGCATGCTAACAACTTCTAGGAGACACAGGTGAGAGCGGAGTGCAGGGTGGGGAACAAAAGTGGACAAACTGCCCCAGAAGGAACATGGCATGTCCCCCACCAGAGCTTTTACCCCTCCCCTAGCACTCCACACGCCCCAGCACTACTGACTTAATAAAGACCCCATTTATTCTACACAGGTTTTAACAATCCTAGATAATGAACAGAAACCACCAACCTTCACCACTCAGTGATTTAGGATCACCGTTTGCCCTACCCTCTCATGCCTTAGAAAGGCAGCCAAAGCTGGCAGTAGAGGAGGGGAAATGTGAATCGCCCTGTGATCTTTGGATGAAGGTCGGAATACCAATTTAAGAAATATAAATAAAATGAAACTCCAAAGTTGACACTAACAGATACATAATAGAAAAATCCTGGTGTTTTTTTGAAAAATAAAAAAGAGTATACCTTTCAAACGGGCAGACTAATGATTAACGATGACGTTGATGGTATGTAATTTTACTGCTGATTTTAATGTTGCTCCACCACAATTATATATATTTTTAATGTTCGCGGTGTAGACATTTTTGCAAACTAATAATAAATACAGTTAATAAAAACCATTAGCGTTCATCTCACAGTTTAATGTTTCATCAAAAAAAAACTTATTCTACCCGTTGCTGCCTGCATAGAAATAATAATGCAGCAAACAAGCACAGACCCTTCAGGAAAAGGTTGCTTCTGCCACTCATTTCTAAAGAAGCTTTATGCACCTTTTAAAATTTGGAATAAAGTCACGAGGCAAGCAAGGTCTGCCCCTGCTTGGAGGCCTTGCCCACTGGCCTTGGTGGGATCCACCGGACAACAATTTGATCTGACATGTGTGCAGTAGACAATGGCTTTTATTGCCAGACGGAAATGAATCTTATGTTCAAATCTTCCTTTGGTCTCTCCCCAAACGAAGGAAGGAAGGAAGAAGGAAGATATCTTACTTTCCCATCCAAACTGCGTAGCTGTCGGGGAGTCTGGGGATGAAGAGGATGGAGTTTCCACTGTCAACCTCAACTGCTCCATAGCAGTCTGCCTCAGTCACTCCAAAAGTCCAGTGGAAGTAGGATTCCTAGAACCAAGGAATTTAAAAGCATTCCATTATGCCAGTTCTCCGCTCTTGCCTTTTTTTTTTTTTTTAAGGGTATTTGGAAAGATGTCAAGGTCAATACAGATTAGCACTACCTGTGGCAAAGGGACCCACCGGGTTGAAAGGTTTTGAACATAACGCAAAACACCTTCCAAATCACCTCTATCATCACTTTTAAAAAGGCAACCTGATTACATGGATATACTTGCCCAAAAAAAGTGGGAGGAACTAACAAAAATTAAAATGCTGAGCATCCTGAACTTCAAGACATTTATTCAGAAGTGTACTGTTTCAATGGAACTCTGATCCCATTGGAGAGGACAGAGAAGTAACAAGAGGAGGGGTTCACTAATGTGACACTCCCAGGAAGGAGTGCCTGTGAGTACGTCCTTCAATGTCCACAAAAGGTCTCAGTAAACACCCGTCCCAAAATCAACTCTGTGATGATTATTTATATAGTGCCCTTTGTCAGAAAACCACAGGGAGGTTTACAACATCACACGCAAATGCCAGCATGTAATAGAATACCTAGACAATATAAAGATCAAAACAGTTGTATAAATACAATTATAATAAGAAATACATAATAATATACAGGTGTTCATAATACACAGACTTTCTTAGCAGCAAAATAAGGGAGAAACCTCTGTGATCCTGCTCAGTTCCTGTCTGCACTAGCTTGGCCTCTCCAAAATGGATCAACCCCACTTAAACATGCCCACACATTTAACTGCACATCAGGATGGATGCCCTCCAGATGTCTTGTAACTCCTATCAGCCCCAGAGAGTGACTGGCTGTGCTAGCTGGGTATGACAGGAGGTGGAGCCCAAGCAGCCTGGAGGGTACCACATTTGGGGAAGGCTCATTTGTCCTTCCATGATAGGAACCCTTTGGCTGTACACCGACAGTCTGAGGATTCTACATCTTCCTTCCTTCTAGCTGTGAGCGCTGCACTCCACCAGCACCAACTACACTAACAGAATTGCTTTTGGAGGATCAAATTGCAACTACCTATTTCTATGGGCAGGGCAAACTTTCCATTCTCGTTCTTGCCCCACCATAAGGCTCCCATCAACTGAAGAGGGTCTTCAGGACTACATAAAGCAGGAGTCCCCTTTCCACTGATCGCAGTGGGAGCTGACTGGCAGCTTATGGGGCAAGTTTAAAATTGTGGATTTTTAAGGGTATTGCTGCTAAGTCCTAAATCCTGACTCCTCAGGCAACACCTATTGAAAGTGGCTGATGATTGGATAAGAGGATTACAGTCTCATACTGAATCAAGCCCCAAGACCAATGAGAAGTTGAAACAGGGGCATCCTGCCTGACCAAATGCCCACACTAAACCTCTGAGCAAGTTGATAATATCTGGCTTTCCGTCAGCTACCTTGAATATGTGCCTGACTGCACCCCACTGAGAAGGAAACATGAACTGCACAAATTACTTAAGTTTAACAACGGTCCATAAGAGGCACAACCTTTGCCCATTTTGTGCCTCAATCAACCCTGCCTACATGACTGTAAAACAGATAACCATCCTGGAACACATCAGCAGAGATTAAACTGAGAGCAAAACTGAACTACAACCTCAGCCCCACCTCTAAGAGGCTGAGAAATCTCACTTGCACCATGTTAGAAGAGACCAGGGGAAATAGGTTAACAAGAACAAGCATGCTAGGGCAAGAGATTCTGCAAGCTCTCTGGTCTTTTCTTGTGGGTTAAGACAAAGACAGGAAGCAGCTATAGAGCAAGTCCCTATAGAGCGAGGGTAGCGATATCTCAAAGACTCTCAGAGACATGGATATACCCAAGCTTGGTGGTCGACAGCTCCTGGAAAGGGAATCAGAGGAGGAAGAGGGGAAAGAGCCCACCATGAGCCAGCCCCCACGGGACAGTGTTTCTGCAGCATTGAATTAACTGATGCAGGACAGTAAGAGCCATGTGAAATAATTCTTGGTAAACACTGCAGAAGAAGGCCTGGACTGATCATGCATTTGCTGTATTAACCAATGAAAAGTTCAAAAGGGTGGAGGGAGAAAGGAAATTAGAAGCCCACTAGCTGACTCCAAGCACACCAGTGTTTCAGGAAAGATAACTATCAAGAACGTAAGAACATAAGGAGAGCCTGCTGGATCAGGCCAATGGCCCATATAGTTCAGCATCCTGTTCTCACTTAAGGTGGCCACCCAGATGTCCCTTGGGGAACCCATAAGCAGGACCTGAGGCAGAGCCTTTGAAAACTGACCGTTTTTGAAGAAAGGCCTGATGCTATGATGTCTTTATTATTGCTGTCCGTGTTTTTACTTGATCTTTTAAATTTTAATTCTAATCAAGTCTAATTACATTTTCATGATTGCCCTTCCTAGGTTTTTAGCTTTTTCTATTTTATTTGGGTAAGCCAGACTGGGGAAAAGGTGAGATATAAATAAATAAATCTTCAACAACAACAACAACAACAACAACAACAACAACAAATTATAGGTATGCGATGTGTGTGTTTTTCCACTGGCGGACAGTAGCCAGCAACTAATAAAAGGGGCTGAGATCTGAGCTAAAAGAGATAAGTCTGTTGTTTGTTCATGCTAAATCTTACCTGGCGAAACAGAACGCCTGTGTCAGTGCAGTATCTGTTGGTCTGCTCCCCACCTTGCAGGAGGACAATGGATTTCTTTGGCACATCCTTGTTTGATCTCAGCCGCTCGCACAAGCGAGTTCTGTTCAGGGCAAAGAGCGCTGCTGGAACCTTCAAGGTTTCGTTCCCTAGCCAAAAAGACGGCCTGGAAAGAGGAAGGAAACATTAGCTTCTGCAACAAGAGCAGCCCTCCCCTAACCTGGGGCCTTCCAGATGTTTTGGACTACAATTCCAGTCGGGAGTCATCAGCACTCTGATAGCACCCAACCCCAAAACCCTTGATGACTTCCCCCAGCAGATGTTAAGCAGCACAGCGAAGGAGATGAAACCTTAACAGGACCCAATAGGCTCTCCAACCATCTTGCACCACCTTCAGCGATCAACCAACCAGATAGAACAGTCCATGGCAAAACAGGGTGTCCAAGCCCCACACTGGCCAGTCACTCCAGAAAGATACCATGGCACTGGAAGCCACCAAGAAAGTCAACAGGAATGCATGTGCCCTGCCCAGTTCCCACCACAGTCATTCCAATTCCCAAGTTGGCCTTATACCCAGATGGCAAAATCTCATCCTGGGCTTGAATTGCCACCAGTGGCTCTATTTAAAACAATACGTTAGATTAACTAAGTGGCCTGTAAGCATCTCAAAGGGACTCACATCAGAAGGTGACACACACATTCCTGCATGGCAGGGGGCTGGACTAGAGGACTCCTTGGGTCTCTTCCAACTCTACAATTCTATGATTCTACGTACTACATCTGACTTGAGCAGCACTTCCACTTCCAATTCCATTCCATCTCATCGCCTCTTCACTTATTGACGGGCGGATTGTGCTACACAGATGCTGCCCTTGACATCTGGAACCTTATTTCTGTGCTTTTGTTCCATTGTCTTCTCAGAGGCAAAAATCAAGTTTGCACGTTCATTTCTGCATAATGTATTCTGCTTTTGCTAGCTGTTGGCTGTGTGCACGCCTGGAGCAGGCCTCTGGAGAATAAGCATTACGCCCACTTGGTAGAGGAGTAAAGGATGGATCCATGAAATCAAACTTCCAATTGCCCACACGGTCCTACTTCCACCGACAGATCAGTAATGATCAACTTTAGCACCAGCCAACAAACATCTCACATTCTCAGGTTCAACTTAGTTTAGCTGAGCTACATGGAATGGGCCCCTCCAGCAACTCAAGAGTAGAAAATAAGGAACAAACATAGTGGTTTTGCCTTCAGCCACAAGCTGTTACTATGCTCAGCTGTTGCTAAGATGTAGATATATATTTTCTATCAACCTGCATTAACCTGAGCGTGCTCAGTGAAATGTTCCCTCATGTATTAATTATTATATGGCTTTCTCAGAAAACGGAAAACGTGCAAAAGAAGGTAACCTTTGCTTCGTAGCCGGCAAAGAGCAAACTTCAGCGCGGTTTCAGCATCAAAAGTCCAAAATGCACAATTCCTGCAGCCAACGCAGCATAAAGGAACTTTTAATCTGTAACACCTGGAGACAATTCGGGAAAGCCAAAGGTCAAACTTCTTCAGTGCGCAAAAATGGTGTGCGCGTGAGGGAGAGCTCTGTGTGCGACTGAGACACAGACAGAGAGTGCTGTGTCTGCATGTGTGTTGAGTGACTGTGGTGAATGTAAACACCTGTATACACACATGCACGTGTGTTCACCACACCCACTGTTAGTGTGTGGCCCTCGGAAGGGTGGCTGACTCCTAATTTGGCCCTCAGACTGTAAGAAGGTTAGCCCCTGCCCTGTTCTAAAGCCCTGGTTGGCAGCTTATTTTTGCTAAAAGGCCAGCAACGTTGGTTCTTACTTGTCCTGAGATTCAAGCCAAAGGACTCTGTGGCATCTCTTTCCTCCCTGGTGTGGACAGCAAGAAAAGCCCTTGCAAAGCCTATCCTCCAAGCAAGCAAGGTCCACACATTGCCACCTTCCCCCCCTGCCTCAGCTTCTGCGGAGTGAATGGCTGTATTACATAACCAGGGAAGTGCACCGCCAACACCTCTCGCCATCCACACTGGGAAGGGTTTTTGATCATGTGAACATAGAAGCGACTGTGGTTGCAGAAGAAGTTCTCAAGATCAAGGGGCCGTGGAGGGAGAGGAGGGGTAGACAGATTCCGTTCCAGCTGCCCATCCCAAACCTAAGGCAAATTCTCAAGAATTCATCTAATAAAGCAAAGATCCTGTTCTATCACCTTCCTGCCCTTCCCATGATTAGGTGGCAACCACATCTATTTATGACTTGTTAAGGCAAGCATGGTTGAGCAATGAAATGTCATCTGGCAAGAGTCGCCCCTGTAGAATCCCTGGGAGAGCCAGACAGTGACCGTCTTGCCAGGACTGGTTGCATATAAGCCACTAAGTAGCAGGGTAGACAAACTCTACTATTTATATATAGTACATCTGTAGAGTTGGGAGGGACACAGAGGATCATCTAGTCCAATCCCTATAATGCAGGAGTAGCAGCTTCAGAATCTGTTGGGAATTCTTTAGCTGTGATTTCTGCATTGCAGAGGGGTTGGATTAATGACCCTTGAGGGATTCCACACGAACTCTACAATTCTACATTTCTCTTTATAATAAAAGTCAACCTTGTCAGAGTTCAAGCATGTTGGGGGAAGGGGAACCACTTGTGGCTTACAGAATTTTAAAGAAGTTACAAGGCACATTTGACCCAATTCAGACATAACACTACTACTGCTCCAATAAACTATGGCTTGTTGGAGTAGGGAAAAGGAAGAGCTCAAACGTTGCTAACTTATTTTCCTTCCTCCTCACCTTCAGCTTGAAAAGAGGCATCCTGATTTGTTAAACCAAGATTTCCCATGACATCCAACCCAGGAAACTGTGGGTTAAAGGCTTTCTCTAACCAAGATTGCTGCTCCAACTTTGCATGGAGCTCTTGAACCACAATTCTCTTATCAGTTCTTATCCCACTTGAACAGGACATGGGGTTTTGGAGACAGAGTGTTCCCTCTGATCTGGGCAATGGAGTTAAAGCAGGGGTAGGCAACCTAAGGCCCGTGGGCAAATTGCCTTGTCAATTCGGATGATCCGGGAATCAGTGAGTTTTTACATGAGTAGAATGTGTGCTTTTATTTAAAATGCATCTCTGAGTTATTCATGGGGCATAGGAATTCATTCATTTTCTTATTCAAAATATAGTCTGGCCAACCACATGCTCTGAGGGATGGTGGATTGGCCCACGGCTGAAAAAGGTTGCTGACCTCTGAGTTAAAGGCTACATTTCTATTTACGGGAGCAGCAATGGGGGGAATCTATGACTTTTGAAGTTAATCATGATAAAACATGATACCACAGTTACCATATTCTTCCGTGTACAAGACGAGGCTTTTTAATTAAAAGAAAGTGCTAAAACTTTGATGGGACGGGCGACTGGTGGCTGCTGCGAGCAGGAGATTGTCATCGGCATTCGGGCGGGTGATTGGTGACTGCAACAATGTCTCCTGGCGATTGGCTGCTGCGGCAATAGGGCGTGTGATTGTCGGCTGCTGGTGGCGAGCGGGCTGACAATTGGTGGCTTTGTGGATACACCCCCAAAAGCTCAACAAGTCTGGGCAACCCCCCCCCAAAAAAAGCTGAACAACACGCAGTAATTTCCCCCCATTTCCTCAGTTTTGTATCCCAAAAAGTAGGGGTTGTGTTATACACGGGGGCGTGTTATACAGTGGTACCTTGGGTTACATACGCTTCAGGTTACATACGCTTCAGGTTACAGACTCTGCTAACCCCAAAATAGTACCTTGGGTTAAGAACTTTGCTTCAGGATAAGAACAGAAATTGTGCTCCGGCAGCGCAGCGGCACCAGGAGGCCCATTAGCTAAAGTGGAGCTTCAGGTTAAGAACAGTTTTAGGTTAAGAACGGACCTACGGAACGAATCAAGTATTTAACCCAAGGTACCACTGTACATGGAAAAATATGGTAAGTCATATATATACTTATTGTTGCTTGCTACTAGACCAAGGATCATGGTTGGGCCTGTCCACCCACTGCAGCAAAGATACCAGAGTTTCGTTGCCCTAAGAAGCCCAGGAACTTGTCAAATGGAATCAACTTATATTTGTTCAAGGATTAGCAAGTCTACCTAGGAATTGCCACCCTGTGGTTCACCACAGAAACCCACTGAGCCCAGCTGAGCAATCTTTTATTTTCTCTCACCCTCCCCACTCCCAGAACTCTGCAGCGTGTTCAGTTTGAAAGCAAAAAATAGCTCTCACTGCTATCTAAAAAGGCATAGACTTTTTACCTCTCCGGTGCTTGCCACTCCAAGGTAAACACTGTTGCCTTTTAAATAAATTGTCCTGTAATCATGAGCACCTTGCTCCTAGAAAGGTCTTAGCCCTCTGTGCATGTTTTACACTGAAGTCCTCCAGTACCTTTGCCGGGGATTACTTTCAAATCAGAGAATTGTAGAGTTGGAAGGAACTCAAACGGTCATCTAATTCAACCCCTGGCAATGCAGAAAGAAGCATACACAGGGCTTGCATTTAAGCAAGCAAACCTTGCTGGAGAGGTGGGTTATGCCAACCATGGAGTTGGATATGCCTCCCTCCCAATGACAAGGTAGTCGAACCAGAGAAGAAAAGGGGTTGGCAGAGAATGTAAAAAGCCACCTCCCCACCATCTGCCCTGGCCAGTGTGAGCCCAGAAGGGCTTTGGAAGTGGCAGCTCTTCCATCAGTGACTCTCCAAGGAAGTAATTCTATTTAGTACCTTGGCCAGTGTCGAGAAAGGACCATAAATATATCTGCCTCTGGTCTCCAAGCAGATATAATTCTGGAGCAGGCTGCATGACCACAGGCTTCAGATGGTGTTCCTAACTTGTTTAGAGATTCAGCATAATTACATTTTTGTTATGTTTAGAGCAACCGGTTAGCATGCATGAACTGCAACATGGGAAAGTTCACCAAAGTAACAGATTTTAAATCACCAAAAGAGAAGGCCAATTTTATTCAACCTTTCCCAAGAACAAGGCTTCGCTACACAACAGCAGAAAGACGACCAAGCAATCCATTGGGGCTGGCCTCTCACATCATTTCTCTCAAATCTTGTGTTGAATTTAAGAGCCTGAATGTGCCATTCTCCCTCATCCCCAAACAGGTGGGCCAGCTTATAAAAGGAAGGGTTTTTAAAAAATAATGTCTGGCCTTTGCATTAGCAATGCAAGAGAAACAACAACACCTGACCTTGGAAAGTGAACTCTTATCTACCAAAGGCAGCACAAGTTGGAAACAGAAAGCAATGATGAACTACAGCTCCCATCAGCCCCCTGGACCACTGGGCATGCTGGCTACCAGGTGTGCTGGGAGCAGGAGTCCAGCAACATCAAAAGGGGCTCACGTCCCCCTACCCTCACCCCAATTACAACTGCAGCTGTGAATATTTCAGAGGAAAGGCAAGATAAAAATGTAAAGGGATAGAAGAAGAGGGCTCTGCTTTGAAGAGGATTTCAGCCGACCCTCCTTGGGAACAAACAGCAGCGGAAAGATACAGCAACTGCCTGAAGCAAATAAGCAACTTCACACAAAAAAAAACCTAGCCCTGACCTTTCGCCTTTAAGACCAGCATGATCTTAAGCTTTGTGTAGGTTAAGCCTATGAAAAATAGGGAGGCAAGAAAATATTCCTCTCCTTATTTTCTCTGTGTTGGTCCGCTGAGAAAGTCACAGGAACAAGGGCATTAGGAAAAGTTGGCAAGCCTATTTTTAAGGGTGGGGAGTGAAAAATTGGGGTGGAAGTGCCTCATTGGTCTGCCAAGTAGATCTAAACGCTGGTGCCAAAACCCTATGTTACTAGGTCTATTTGCTTGGCATTGACCACCCACATGGTTACTTCCATTTGTTTTGGGACTGGGATTCCTTAAAATGTATCACTGAATTGCGAATTTTCTGAAATATGTTGGGCCTTCAATAAACTATGTTTCTAACACCTAGAGAAAAATCCCCTTTCCTCTTTTTTTGGGGGGGGGTGTTCCATCCTTGGGTAAAAAAACACAGATTTCATGGTACATGGGAAACAGGAACTAGGTAGTTTGTAGATTTTTTTGTAAACCACTTTGAGGTTGTTTCTACAATCAAGCAGTGCATAAATTTTAGGAAATAAATAAACACACACAGAGCTGTATGCAGTTTCACTCCTTGACCTTTTTCCCACCCACATCCTCAACAGGAAGATTCTGACCTCTCTTATGGGTTAAGATCATTATGTGCAGTACTTTGATCAATTCAGGAGGCGTTGTATTAATGCCAAGAGGAATGCCTAAACTTTAACAAAGTCCTGATCACACCAAAGCAAGTCCCTCTTTTCATGCCACTGCAATTGCAATGGAGAAAAGGAATGCTACACAATGAATGGATGAGCATATTAAACGTAGTTACAGTTTCCTCCAAGCTTCACATCCCAAGATCTGTGGGGCACAGTAGGAGGCAGCATGCTCTTCTACCAGAAATCTATTCAGCTCTCTCAAGTCTCTTTGCAAAACACTTCGCAAATCCCACAATGTAAGCTTAATGCGCTTTTCTAGTGACATGCTTTGCAAACCTACTGAAAAATAACAAGGTCAGGACTTTGATCGTCTTCATCAAGAATCCTAGTTTTGTATGGACAAAACTCAGATTCCCTTAATCAAAAGCCTTAAGACTGACAAGGTCATTTTTTACAGTATGAGGTTTAACATTACAGCAGTAATGAATAGATCTGTGGCACCCGCGATGAAGCACAAAGGAAGTACGACTGATTTTTAATAGGATTTTGAGAGTCCAACAGTTGCTTTGAAAAACTGTTTGGGGTAGGAAAGCAACCATTTTTTTTATTAAATGGGGGAAATGAAATGGGGGAAATGAAATGAAATCCAATTGTTTACACAGAAACACTGTTGCCGCAATTCAAAAATCACTCACAGCCCAAGAGATATGCCTGCATATGCCTTACTCTCCCTCAGCCTTCCCCAACCTAATGCCCTCCAGATATTTTGGACTGTAATTCCTATCAGGCCCAACTAGCACAGACATGCTGGCTGCTGATGGGAGTTGCAATCTGAAACATGGAGGGCACCACATTGGGGAAAGCTGTTCCACCTGGGCCTAGAAGGACATTGTTAGTTGTGTTGATACACTGGGATGTGTGTGCATCAAGTAAACACAAGAGAGCCAATCCTAGAATCAAGAGGTGCTGCATTGGGTCACCAATATCTTCCTTCAAGGAAGGGGTGGATAGCCTGTGACCCTACAGATACTCTGGGGCTGACTGGAGTTGTGAGTCCACCCCTGCTTTAGTCGATGGGTCAGGAGGAATCTTGCAGATGTGCACCAGGTCAGCAGGATTCAGGGAAAGTACAGCAGAAAGGGCAATGGGTGTGCCAAACATGGCCAAAGACAAGCCTAGAAGAAACCATGGCCAGGCAGATCCCTTAATTTTAAAATGCATCCCTATTCCACAGCTATATGGAACACACTGCACCTCACACGTGGAGACCAGTTCTCATCCCATGGATCACTATGTGAGTTTCTCTTTGTTACAATCTTCTCTTCCTACTGTACACTGGACTTGCTTAATCACCCAAATCAATTCCAGCTTAAAAAAACTGCCCTAGAACAAGAGCATAGGAAGATCCTTTATTCAGAGTCAGACCATTAGTCCATTTAGCTCTGTACTATCTACACTGGCCAGTTATGGAGCTCCAGGATTTCAGACAAGATCTCTCCCAGCCCTACCTGGAGATGCTAGGGACTGAACATGGTATTTTCTGCATGCAAATTTCTACCACTGAATTTAACCTAGAGATCTTGTTACTGTTACAGAATAGCTGGAACTCAAACACATTTAGCAACATTTACTGTTTGGGACAGCCACACATCTTATTTTTAGGCCTGGGAGTGGTGGTTAAAACAAAAAAGAACTCTCTCTCACACACAAATACTTAAAACAAAATAAAAGAAAAAAATTCCTTCCAGTAGCACCTTAAAGACCAACTAAGTTAGTTCTAGGTATGAGCTTTCGTGTGCATGCACACTTCTTCAGATACACTACTTCAGATACTGCAGTGTATCTGAAGAAGTGTGCATGCACACGAAAGCTCATACCTAGAACTAACTTAGTTGGTCTTTAAGGTGCTACTGGAAGGAATTTTTTTCTTTTATTTTGTTTTGACTATGGCAGACCAACACGGCTACCTATCTGTAACACAAATACTTGGAAAAGCCACACCCAACGTCTCCCCAAGAAATAAAAACAACTGCAGATTATGCCCATTGATACAAATATTGAATCTGAAAAGAAGTACTGTACTAAAGTCCAGTTCAAACTGTTAACATCAAAATAAGGACACCCACATATCCTCATAAGGAACTAGCAACAGCTCTCCAAGACTTTTAGGCAGGGATCTTTCCCAACCACACCTGAAGATGCAGGGTATTGAACCTAGGACCTTTTGCACACAAAGCAGTACTGACCTTTGGCTCCCCTCCACCCCTTTTGACATTCCTGTGCATTATACATACTAATTTCTGAAGTGAAAGCAATGAAAGGTCAGTACAAAGCTGCCCACAGTAAGGTTATAAACAGATGGAAAAGGGAATAGAACAAGAGCATTTAATAGAATACTATGAACTTCACAAGGGTTTTCACAGAAGAGCCTACAGCTGCGAGCACACATTTAAAGCACATACTATGTGTGCTTTAAACGTATGGCATATACACAGCCTAAAGCTCACTCAGCCACGCTTGCTGCCTATATGGATAGAGAAATAGGGCGAGGAGAATAGAGAAAGCCAGGGGAGCCGTAGCATTGGCTGCCCGTGCACCCGCAGCCACGGGCGACGTGCACGTTAGGAGACACCCCATTCCCACTAACTCGTAGGAGAGGTCGCAGAGGGGGCGTAAACCGGAGGGAATCCGGAACACGTGTGCACGCTTCGCAACAGCATTTCAAAGAAGGAATCTCCCGCAGGAGGCAAAGAGAGTGCTGCTCATTCCTCCCTCCAGCTCCTGCAAGGAATCTTGCAAGCCAGCCAGCCACCCTCTGCCTCCGTGCTGCCTGCCTGCTTTGCTCCGCAGCCTGCCAAGCAACAGCAGCAGGAGCAGCGCCTCTTTCTTACCCCTCGGACGCAGCCATGTTGCTTCGTCGGACTCGGTCTGTCATGTGACCATCGCTGCCCTTGTCAGCCACTAAAAAAGGGGGAACCAGGAAGGGGCGGGGCAAGGGGTGGGGTTTGGTTGCTCCTGGCGACGGGGAACTCTTTGGCCAGCGGGGAGGGGGCGCTGCGTCCTCTTTATGTTTCTAGCCCCTCTGGAGCAAGTTGGCTGGCTCTTCTCTGGGGAGGAGAGAAACGGCCCAGGTGCCACTGCTTGCCAGGGCTTTTAGCCTTCCCACAACCTGTTCTCAGTACCAAATACGATGATGGGTGGGGTGTTTCTAGGTCATAGAACTGTAGAGCTGGAAGGGACCACGAGGGTCTTCTAGCCCAACACCCCGCAATGCAGGAATCATGAGTCTCCTGCTCAACCAAGGGGAAATGTCACGCTTCGTTGTCATTTTTGCAATGGCCAGGAGGTGTGATGTTATATTTATAGTGCTGAAATTTTGTGGTTTTTATATGTTGTTACATTTGCTATTGGACGCAGGTGGCGCTGTGGGTTAAAGCCTCAGCGCCTAGGGCTTGCCAATCGAAAGGTCGGCGGTTCGAATCCCTGCGGCGGGGTGCGCTCCCGCTGCTCGGTCCCAGCGCCTGCCAACCTAGCAGTTCGAAAGCACCTCCGGGTGCAAGTAGATAAATAGGGACCGCTTACCAGCGGGAAGGTAAACGGCGTTTCCGTGTGCGGCTCTGGCTCTGGCTCTGGCTCTGGCCAGAGCAGCGATGTCACGCTGGCCACGTGACCCGGAAGTGTCTCCGGACAGCGCTGGCCCCTGGCCTCTTAAGTGAGATGGGCGCACAACCCCAGAGTCTGGCAAGACTGGCCCGTACGGGCAGGGGTACCTTTACCTTTACCTTTTTACATTTGCTATTATGTTGCTGTTTCGTTACGTTATTTTTAAAAATTGTTCTTGTGGTGGTTGATTTTGAGATGCATCCCTGCTTTCTGTGTTGTCAGCCGCTTTGAGAATGAGTGAGTAAACCCCACAGCAGAATAGGTTTCCAAGCAGACATGCAGAGGATCGCCCTGCACAAGAATTGGTTTTTTTAATGGCTTTTGATCGGATTTCTTTCTGATATAAATTGTCACCTGCCATTGCACCATAATTATTTCTTAATATTGAAGATGAAGAAGTTAATGTAAACAACGTATGTACTTCACTCAGTCACAGTCATGATTACAGTTTTCTAAGCTTTCTTTTGTTTATCTGTACTTCCTATTGACGTTTTACAGCTGTATTCTTAAAAAATAAATAAATGTATGTTGTTGTTGTTTTAAAAAATAACACCAAAAAAGGTTTGCTGGGCTGGAGGTCACTTTGTCAAGATATATATGCTGCATTCTCCTCAGTCTGTAAATATACAGTGGTACCTTGGGTTACATACACTTCAGGTTACAAATGCTTCAGGTTACACACTCCGCTAACCCAGAAATAGTGCTTCAGATTAAGAACTTTGCTTCAGGATAAGAACAGAAATCGGGCTCTGGCGGCATGGCGGCAGCAGGAGGCCCCATTAGCTAAAGTGGTGCTTCAGGTTAAGAACAGTTTCAGGTTAAGAAGGGACCTCCGGAACTAATTAAGTACTTAACCTGAGGTACCACTGTATACAGTTGCACAACACAAACAAAATGTCACATTTGTTCTGCAGGCAAGAAAGGTCCAGGTTCAATCCCTAGCATCTCCAGGTAAGACTCATGGGAAATGCTGCCTGAAATTTTGGAGGGCCATTGTCAGTCAGCATAGAATTTAGCTAAATGAACCAACGGCTTGATGCACTGTAAAGGCAGTTCCTTAAAACTCTTACTGAAGCAAATTATTCCTGTCCCTGTAAAACTTGCAATTGTTTGCTATTCCCTGAACTAGGGTGAGTCTCATTTCAATGGGAATCACTACAGAATATTACAAGAGCAGCAGACATATTTCCATAGAAACAGGGTGCATCATCACTGGAAGTGTTAGTTGAGAGGCTCTGCCACTCAGCGCAGAGCAGGGGTGGTGAACTCTTTGGCCCAAGGGCCATATTCCCTTCTAGGTAATCCTCTGAAGGCCACATACCAGTGGCAAGAAGGGACAGAAACAAAATAGGATGGAACAACAAGTGCAAATTCTACCTTAGTGCAGTAGGCTGGTGTCTACACTCACACATCCCTATCTATCCTCTTCTTTGCCAGGAAAAGAACAAGAGAGTGCAAAGTAGAGTTGGTGACAGGTGTGTCCTGGTGCCAGTGGTGTAGCGTGGGTTGTCAGCACCCGGGGCAAGCCAAGTAATTTGCGCCCCCTAACCCATGGATTTGCGCCCCCTAACCCTAACCCCCAGATGTTGCGCCCAGTGCGGCCAGCCCCCCCTGCACCCCCCATGCTACACCACTGCCTGGTGCTGAGGAGGATGTGTAACCTGTGAGAGCCCCATGGGCTGGAGAGAGAGAAATGGAAATCCGCATTTGACCCCTAGGCAGATCTTGAGGCACAGGAGTTGGTCAGGTGCCTGTGTGGAGGAAATTATTTAAAAAGCATCTCCCTCACCCACCCAACTTCTTCCCCAAAAAGGCAACTGGGGGTGATTCAGGACAGTGTTTTGGTACTAGAGACGAGTATCAGAAAATCAGCACTGTCATAGTGAACAAGGGCAGTTTGAGCATGTTCTGGTATGAGGAGCAAATTGATCCCGCACAGTTCCTGCTTTTTAGATCAAAAGAGAAGTAAAAATAATTCAGTCAAATGTTTATACCCTTGCAACATCTGGTTATTTGTCTAAGAATAACTGCAGCTCAAACACACTCAGTAGCAGTTATTATCTGGAGAGACCTGCATGTTTTTCCAATTAGGACAAATTGCAGCTTGTGTAGGCGAGGGGAGTCCAGAGGAAAACAGCTTGTTGGTGGAGAGTATTACTACCTGCACACACACTGTATCCCATTCCAGATTTGGACTGCTTCCAACATATATAAAAACATAACAAAACATTAAGCATTAAAAAACCTTCCCTATACAGGGCTCCCTTCAGATGTCTTTTAAAGGTTGTATGATTACTTATCCACCTGGCTTGGGGGGTCACATAACTCCATACCCTCCAACATCTCTCCAGTGAAAGTAGGGACATCGTAAGGAAAGTGGGGACGCGGGTGGCGCTGTGGGTTAAACCACAGAGCCTAAGACTTGCTGATCAGAAGGTCGGCGGTTCAAATCCCCGCGGCGGGGTGAGCTCCCGTTGCTCGGTCCCTGCTCCTGCCAACCTAGCAGTTCGAAAGCACATCAAAGTGCAAGTAGATAAATAGGTACCGCTTCGGCGGGAAGGTAAACGGTGTTTCTGTGCGCTGCTCTGGTTCGCCAGAAGCGGCTTAGTCATGCTGGCCACGTGACCCGGAAGCTGCACACTGGCTCCCTCGGCCAATAAAGCAAGATGAGCGCCGCAACCCCAGAGTCGGCCATGACTGGATCTAATGGTCAGGGGTCCCTTTACCTTTACCTTAAGGAAAAGTGGGACATTCTGGGATCAAATCAGAAACGGGACGGCTTTGTAAACCCGGGACTGTCCCTGGAAAATAGGGACACTTGGAGGGTCTGGATTTAACCAGCAGTCCCAGGTAGAGCCAACCTGCCCATAAGGCTCAATGAGGTAGTCACCTCAGGTGTCAGGCTGGAGACAGCTGGGGGGGCAGCAGATCTGGGCCCCCGAGAAGCATGCCACTTGGGTAGCAAAGCGTCTTGCGCTCTCCCTGGCCAAAGAAAGGTCGTAGTAGTTATGGCTCCTGCACCATCAAACAAATAAACAAACAAACAGTACTTCAAAAAATATTGTGTCAGCAACATAAAGGGAGAGATACCCATTTAAAAGTAACCTTATAAAGAAAATGTGGGGTTTTTTATTTAAAAGTCCATCTATTATCTGCCCAAGAGACAGCAACAACAGTAGCTGTGGTTTGCTGAGCTTGTACAAGGAAGTGGTTTAATCTCTGCCAAATTTACAGAACTGCTTTTCCCTTTTATGTCTTGCTGGTTAAGCAAAAGTTAATCTATTTTCCGATTCACCAACATCAGCCAGAAACAAAGCACTTGCTGTTCCCAACACACCCACTTTAAATCCAAATGTTGTGTTTCTTTGCTGCTTCTCTTCTTTTGGTGGCTTGTGGCACCTGGCCTGGGCGTTTTCTCACATGGCATTAGGCTTAAATTTTATTGTGCATAATAGAAATAGAAATACTTTATTGTCACTGTACCACTTGTTTACAGTGAGATTAAACGAGCCCCCCCCCCAATCTCTCAGTCCTTGTTACACACTGTGTGCTGTCATATGACCACCAACCCCGAACATCTGCAATGTTGCTGTCTTCCACTCAGCAATCTCATGGCCCACAGGTAGAAACTGTTCTTTAACCTGTTAGTGTGGCTTATCACGCTTCTATATCTCCTGCCCGAGGGCAGGAGATTAAAAAAATGCTGGCCAGGGTGTGAGTCATCCCTGAGAATGTTCCTCACTCTTCTGAGGCAATGGTCTCCTGCGATAACATCTAGCAGACTCAGGGGACAGCCCACGATATCATGTGCTGTCTTCACCACCCTCTGTAGGGAATTTCTGTCCATGACTGTCAAACCAGCATACCACACTGTAATACAGTATGAGAGAATACTTTCTATCGTGGACTGACAGAAGGAAATCATCAGTTGCTGTCTAACATTGTTCTTTCGCAAGACCCTAAGGAAATGAAGTCTCTGTTGGGCCTGCCTAACCACCTGGGCTGTATTGACTTTCCAAGTAAGGTCTTCACTAAGATGGACTCTCAGGAATTTAAAGGAAGAGATTCTCTCCACACAGCCCCCCATGATATACAACGGGGCTAGCTCCCCTCACTTCCTCCGAAAGTCCAACACCATCTCCTTAGTCTTGCCGATGTTTAGGTGCAGATTGTTCTCTGAGCGCCATGTGGATACCTTTTAAACCTCCCCCCTGTACGCAGATTCGTCTATAAGAGCCTTTTGCTAACCTGGTGTCTTCCAGATGTTTTGGTCTGCAACTCACATCAGCCCCAGCCAGCGCAATGTATAACACAGGCTGATCCTGTGCCTGATTGCTTGTTATAGGCACACATTTAATTGCTGTGGTCATATTTTAACAATCAGGTTGATTGCAGGATTCTTTTCATATTGTACCTTTCAACAATTCATATGTATGAGTGAAGAGTGGATTTAATTAAAAACGGTGTGGAGGGAGATAAGTGAATGAATGAATAAGTAAATATTTGTTGCTCATTAATTAATGCAGTTACAAGGGTCTGGTCTTGGGTACGTAATTCTCAACACTAGACTGTGGCAATGCACTGAGGGGGTGGCTGCTCCAGCTGGTGCAGAATGCAGAGGCTAGACAGCTGATGGGGACAAATGGGCGAGAGTATGTGATACCTCTGCTAAAACATCTGCCCTTGCGGCCCATATGCTGCTGGGCCAACTTCAAGGCTCTTGTGTTAATATACAAAGCCCCAAACAACCTGGATCCATTATACTTTACGGACCACCTGAGCCCTTATTTCCCAGCTCAGTCACTGAGATAATCCAGAGGAGTGCTGATAATTCTCTCCCATGTTACCGAGTCCCCACTGGCTTCAACTAAGTTGGGCTTTGGGGGTTCATCTATACTGTTGCTTAATCATAGAACCATAGAATTGTAGAGTTGGAAGGGACCCTGAGGACCATCTAGTCCAACATCCTGCAGTGCAAGGAATACGCAGCCCTGCAACACTGGCATTCTCAGCATCACAGTCTAACTCACTGAGCTATCCAGCCTGACAGTGAGCTTTCTGTACCCCTATTCATTCTTCATTATGCATCAGATATTCTCCTCCAAATCGCTCGCATCCCACACTTTCCCCTTCCCTTGGTCTGGATTGTCTGAAAAGGAGAGGGCATGAGAAAATCCAGACTGAGGGAGGGGAAAGTATGGGAAGGCAGGGATTTAGAGGAGAACATCAAATGAGCAATGGAGAATTAATGGAGGTGCAGAAAGCTCCCTATCCACGTTAAAGGACAGTGTGTATGAGCACCATTTGTCCCCGATCCCATGCTGTAGAATACTGCTCACCAGAGATTTGGAAGGCATTGCCGCTTGCAGATTTCCCAGCATCTCTCATAGACCTTTTTATGCCAACAAGCCTAGTCAGCCTTTCTAATAGGAGCCATTCAGTTTTATGATTATTCTGTGTTGTTTTTATGATATTTTATGTTTCATTGCCCTTGTATATATTATTGTACTCTACTGTGATATTTTATGTGAGTTGGTGGCGTATCAAAAAAAATATTTTTTTTTGTAAAAATAAAATAAATAGCACGAGGAGCAACTCTCTAAATACTGCCATGAATTAATAGTCATGTTAGTGCCCAGAGTGTGGTTCTCCAAGTAAATGCCACCTCCAGTTATCAAAGGTGCAAAGTTAGCCGGAGATGCCCATCTGTGCAGAGAACACAAGCACAGGAGAAGAACCCTGCTGAATCAGGCCAGGGGCTCATCTAGTCTAGCATCCATCCATCCTGTTCTTTCAGAGGCCAACAACCAAATGCCCAATGGGAAACCCACAAGCAGGACCTGAGAACAAGAGCATTCTCCCCTCCTATGATTTCCAGCAATGGGTAAAACCTGCACAGAGTTATGCACATATAAATGCTGTTGATTGTGGTAGAAGTTTTTTTTTTTTTTAAATGATATTTATTAAGATTTTCCAATTACAACAAAAAAAACAAAAAAAACAAAACATCCAATTTTAAAATCTTTTTCCCAATAACATCTTTTTGGGACTTCCCCTCCCCTCCCCCTCCTGTATTCCAATTCTTACAAATAAACAAAAAAATTTCAACAAGTTCTTATCCCAAATTTAAACTTATTATCATTGACTCAATTTTAAAAATATTTTCCCATCCCCTAAAATCGACCTGTTCCCTTCCGCGAGTTCCCCCTTTAATATGCAATACAGATTAAAATAGAAGAAAAATAAAAATAATAATTTTACACCCTTTGGATTCCAAATTTCCCTCCCCCCTTTCCCGGTTGCGTTCCCAATGTTCCTCGACGTCTGATGTCTTCCTGGAGTTCCCACATCTCTCTAAACCATAGTCCTTTCCCAGTCATCTTTAATTTCGAATGTCCAATCTTGGAAGGAGTCTGTCTCAAAAAAGGCCCATTTCTTCCATCCAGATTTTTATATCTAGGAG
This sequence comes from Podarcis cretensis, assembly GCF_951804945.1. NCBI lineage: Eukaryota > Metazoa > Chordata > Lepidosauria > Squamata > Lacertidae > Podarcis > Podarcis cretensis. The sequence goes on from NC_137177.1 coordinate 39,083,860, forward strand.
TAAAAGCTCCAATTTTATTTCTTTAAACCTGTTAAACCTGTCCCAAATGTTCCCACTTCCAACTTTGTCCAGTTCTTATTATTCTTGTTGTTCTTGTTGATCTCACTCCTCCTTTTTTTTTCCCCCTGCTCTCCTGCACAAATGTTCCAATTCCAAAAGCTTCTAATTCCTCTGCAGAGGCTTGTTATTCAAGGACAAAACATTACGTCAAGTCCCTTTCATTCTTCAATAGATAAATCTATTGTCTCCTTTAGTGCGTAGACCTCTGTAGACAAAATAGTGTTCCATTTCTGCAGTTTCCCAGGAGATGGAGAGTTCTGGTCAGATTCCACGCCAACAATACTTGTAATGTCCCTCGGCTCCTCTAGGTGGTTTGCAATAACTAAATTCCCTTCCAGATCACGTCCACCAGTCAAAATAACTTGTTATTCCTTGTTTGTAACAATTTGTATCCAATTTGTAACAAATGTAACCGGCAAAGTCCTCGTAACAAAGTTCTCTATTTTATTCTTCCGCTTTGACAGCTCTTTGACAGCTGTCAAAACCTCTATTTCTCTTCTCCCGGCGCTCTCACAAATCGCTCCCAGGGTTCCCGGGGGGGGGGGGTTGCTTTTTAATTCAATTCAATTCCACCTTTCTCCTCCAGCTCAGTCTTATGATTTTCCCTCGCGAAGTTAATAACTTTGTCAAAGTAGGGTTGCGCTCGATCTTAGTTGTCAAATCCTTTGCTTTAACTCTTCTGCAACGGGGGGGGGGCTGACTTCCTTTTTGCGTCTCCCCCGCTCGCTCCGAATTTTTTTTAAAAAAATTTATCCCCCTTTTTAGTCCAGGTTCCGATTACTCACGGGTTATTCTTTTAAGTCCAGATTTTCAATAGAAGAGGTCAGCGCTCTCCGTCGAATGGCATGCGGCTTCGCTCTGCAGGGGAAGCGAAAGACTCAAAGCACCACCCCCCCCGTCACCCGCTCCGCAGCCTTTAAAAAGGCTCCTTCGCGGGTCGGGGGGGCGCAAAAGGTGCCAGCCGAGTCACCATGTCCATGGGTTTCAGCGCCCATGGTTTTTAAGGGTCCCCGCGTCGTCGGCGCGGTAGGACCCAGCCCCTGCCGAGCAGGCTCCCTCTGGAGCTCGGAGGGAGTCCACCATTTGGCGATGGCGCCAACCCGGAAGTCTGATTGTGGTAGAAGTTAAGGATGAGATCCCTTATTTGCATGTTGAATGCTCCAGATAAAGCAATTCTAGGCATGTGTGCATCATGCAAGGCTGGATCCAGTAAGTATTTGCAATTGTTCATCTCAAGGCTCAGAAATCATTTGGCAGGAATCTCTCCTTGGCAAGAGTCCCCCAGTAATTGACAACAAAGTTCTTAGATCAAGGCAGATGCTTCCTCTGAATAGGCCGCAGGTGATGAGGAACAGCATCTGTACAATTAAGGAGCAAAGAGGTCCAGAGAATGTCATACAAAGATTAAACAGTTATTCATGTCCTGTCAGCTCTGAGGCTGCTTGGCAATCAAGAGGGGGAAATTAATTTTTAAAAGTCCTAGAAGGACTGTATAAATCAGAGCAAATAGAAAATACAAGGGATGATAAAGCAACTTAATATATTTATATATCACTTTTTCCAAGTCAGGGAAACCCTTCTTCACCAGTCATCCTTTTAACTGTAGTTCTCAAGCTTGTGCAAGAGAACACAGGTTTGCTGCAAGGGGATGGATAGTGTGCTCCTGTAGGTCCAATTTATTAACCACCCTCAGAGGAGGAGGAGGCTGCCTACAGCCTCTCTGCATGTCACTGGTTTGACCTTGCCCCCTTCCAGTCAGCTTCCACTGGGAGCAGGGAATCATGCATCACCTCTGCATCAGGTAAGATTTGATTTAGATTGAAGGCAAAGGCACAAAGTGGTGCCTGTGTCTCTGCATAGATCATTGCTCTGGTCCATCTCTAGCTCAAAATTGTAATTATGGGACATGAAAGACTGGAAACCAGCCACCTATGATTAGCAAGCACAAGCTGGCCTGTTGTGGACCTGGAAGAGCACACTTGGATTTCAATCGCTCCTCAATCTTCAACTTGACCCACGTTTAGCAAAGTCATACATTCCAATCTTGGGCACTTTTGCAAAGGCACACATATTAATATGCTATCAAAAAAAGAAATAAACGATTGCTGGAGGACCGAGACATGTCCTACATCTAGCTGGTCAAGTGGCTACAAGTCAAGCCTTTTAATTTAAAATGGGGGAGGAAAAAGCTTTTTCATCCAAACTGATTGAACAAAAGCGGTTGCCTTTGGCCTCTTAATCATGAAGCAATTTTACACTAAATGTATTCTACTGCATTGATTGTTGGGATCATGAAATATGACCACGCTTTCCCCAAAGCCTAAATTATTATAAATGACAAGGGATATAAAGCAGTGTTACTATTGTCTTATTACTCACCCGGATGAGTCTGGTTTCAGTTTCAAAAATCGAAATGCCCACTACATCCAAGATTTGAGCACCCAAGACAGCTCCTCACCGCATTGATTGTTTATTATGAATGCTTATTTTTCTTCTTATTGAAACTCTTTCTATTTATATTTTACTGCACAGGAGGAGGGATCCTCTCAAGAGGAGAGCGCTTCGTAAATTATTTCCCAAAGTTGCTTGGAATTTTTGTACAAAGAGTATTATCTATTGCGGAGACTATACTGATGTTTCCCTGGCACCACCGGGTAGCTTTAGGAAATCAATTGTATATAAATTATAATACACTATATCCTTGAAGTAGAAAGGGACCCTTCAACGATTTCCCATAATTTCTTCAGAAGCTGAACTGGCTTTTTCTATGGGTGAGAGTTCAAAGCTTCAAAAGTCTGCTGCCTCTACATAAGCTGGCTGTACTGAGCCAGCTTGATTTTGATGGTCAGTTGCCATCAGTGATCTCCAAAGCTTTGTATATAGTATTCTGGGCAACTTTCCAGGGGCCACAGGCCAGGGATTAGCAGGGCCAGAGAGAAAAGTAGGGAGAGCAACAAATACAAGTCTTACTTTTGCACAGTGGGCTAGCTTCTACATGCACTCACACACACCCCTTTCTGTCCTCTGTCCAGGCAAGTGAGAGCTATGGCTTGGAGCTTCCCTAGAACCCAAATGGGGAAGCAAGATCTGTGGGGTGTTAATGCTCATCCTGTGCTCAGGTTGTATATATGTGTAAAGAATACCATATATCCTGAAGACAGCACAGTCTCTGTTGACCTTGAATTCTTGGAAAGGGTAGGCACCCCTCATGTCTCTTGCTGCTGAGAGATTGGGGTGCCTGCAACATGCCAGCAGGGCATGTGTGGAATGTCTACCTTGTCATATTTGTCTTGGCCCTCAGTGCAGAGACAGGTGAGGAGGAAGACCCCTGATGCTTCCAAAATCTTCAGGAAGAGAAGATCAATGTGGCCAGCCAACCAGGCAGGAGGGATTTTTAACAGAGGTCTAGGCCACCATTCCAAAACCAAGCTGGTCCTCATGGCAGCAAGCCAAATGAAGACAGGATAATTATGAGACCAAGTACAAACAGCAGCCCGGTGACTGAAGCAAGCCTTCTGCTCTCCTTATCTCCCATTGTTCCTCCCCTCCCCACCCCAGTGTACGACAATAAAGTGAGAGCCTGGTTGCCATGGATCCTTGATTGCTACAATATGTGAGCCCCTCTAATGCATCTGAGCCTCGCCATAAGCCATGGATGCTCCTGGCCCTTGATGAATACGAGGGGCACATTTCTCAGCTCCTGACTGCCACATATTAGAACACAACTTCTCATTAATGTAACTTGAGCACCTAATCCCCTTTTCATCTGATGGAAAAAATTTTAACCCAGCTGCCTCCCGACTTCAATTTAGAAACAAAGTGGCAAGCAACTGCCCATAAGACGGTCTAATCATATTTTATATTTTCCCGACCGGAGCAGCCATTCCACCTTGGTCCAAAGCAATTATGCCTCCCTGTATCTCTCTCCAATTGTCCCTTGAGACAAATGGTAATGCGAGGAGGCAGCCTGCAAGGCATCGGAGAGGACGGTGTACAACATCTGGTACCAGGTGCTGTGACTAACAAAACTCCTTCTGGATCGGAAAATTCAATTTTTTCCCCCTTTAGCAAATTTCCTTAGATAACTTACCATTCCCCAAGCTAAACCATGGAAATTGCACTGTGGGGAAGGGCAGATGTAGGAAAAGCTGAGCGGGTCTCTGTTGCAAAGTGGGGAGTGAAAAGGTCCTGGGATTGGGTTTATGCAATGGCCACATGTTGGTTCTGATCAAGTCAATCTTTTATTTTTATTTATTTATTGTATATTTTCTTTCCCCCTTCTTACTGTTTTTCCTCAGTTGATCACAGCACTGTTTAAAATAATTCAAGCAACAGGAAAGCAATGTGTGACACATTCAGAACCAGAGGAACAACTCCACAAAGCTATAAACTTAAACTCTAAAACAGCAGAGTGTGGAAACTCAACAACATGTAATAAAATATATGCCACTTGAGAATTGTTTTTAGAAGTGTTTTCCTAGCACCTGAACAATAGCAAAGTAGATGCACTCTCTTGGCGCAGGAGTTTGCTTTATTTTATTACAATCACACACCCTATTTCTTCCATCATGGAACCCAGGGTGGAATCCCAGGGGGGTAACCCATTGAGGCCCAGACCTCCTGCCCTGGCTCCGTCCCTTGGATGCAGTATCTGGACTCTCAACTCAAGAAAACCTGGAAGCATTATCTAAGAAATCTGCATATGGTCTCAGCATCCACTCAAGATACATGATACATGGTTCAGAAGTCTACAACCTGAGTTCTAGGATGTATGGTAAGGCATTGGCAAAGATATTGTCCCAGTGTTTGACACACCCCTCCTGCTCTACTTTTAAAGGGTGGGGCAGGACCAGTCACTTGCACAGTTCTCCTCCCAAGTGAGAAGACTGGGGGACCTGGTCTGTTTGTGGCACTGCACATAGCGGCACATCCTTGGTGAAGAGACCTGAATCCAGGCCTCTGACTCTCCTTCCACCTTTTCTTCAGTTTTCCAGCTACCCCCTTGGCTACTGCTGGAGCTTCTCTCAGTGGAGACAGATTGAGAGCCTGGAGGCTCCCTCTCCCTTACTGTGACACCCTTCAGCACCCTCTTCGCTGCTTGAGATGTCCCCACCCCAGCCTTGAGATCCTCCTCCTCTGGCAAGTCCTGCCATCCCCAGTCTGTCCCAATTGATGCCAAAGGACTCAAGACACCTGTTGAGTCCAGGTGGTGACTTTGTCTGCCTTCAAACCACACCCCAGGATCAAGTGTTATAAATGCCCTTGCTCTGGTTGCCAAACTTCTCACCTATGCTGGTGGATATACCAGAAGGAGACTTTCACCAAATGACCAATATTGGGACAGGTGTTCCTTTAGGTACCTGGAGCCCCAAGACTCATAGGGCTTCATAGGTAAGCATCAGATTCATTTTCAGGGCATCTTCAATGTCTGAATCAGAGGTTCCCAAACTTACTACACCCAGGGCCCACTTGGGACAGTTGTAAATTGCTGTGACCACTGATCACAAAATGATGATCGACCACTCTCAGAACTGTAGAAGGTGGAGCCAGTTTCCCCGCCAGCTGGCTTCCTGATGGAAAGGGCCACTCCCTAAGTCTTTCATGCCTACAAGGGAAAACATATGAGGACCTCATCTATTTTTCTCTGCAAGTGGAAAAGAGGGACCAATTTTGACTGAGAAATCAGTCAGTGCAGAAAGGGTTAATCAACCCCACCTCTTGCTCTGATCAAATGTTCAACCTACCACAGGCAAACAACAACAACCTAAGTTGGAGAGGCAGAACTCACATTTCCTGCATCTCCTCTGAACTGCCCCTGAATTTCTTTAAAACACAGAAATATGGGAACCTGCTTGGTGACTGTCTTGTGCTGCTGTTTGTTTGTTTGTTTGTTTGTTGTTAATTAACTGGCTAAATTTACTTGTCTGCATCAACACTTTGTAAAATGTGGGAAGTCTCCACTTTGGAAAAGGCTTTCCCCACTGCTTCAAAATCCTCTTTAAAATCCTGGCATCCAAGTTGAGAGAGGCAGCTGATCTCAGCCTCTCCATCTCCCCCCCCCCCCACTCCCCAATAACCTGCCATCAGTTCTGTGCCAACTTCGGATGCTAGGAGAGCAGCATGGTGGAGGCCTATTGAGAGGATTAATTTGATTAGGGTGGGGAAAGATTTGGAAGGGAACCTGAGACAACATTTGCAATTTCAAATTTCACTTTTTCACTCTGTGTGTGCCATTCCAAAGCATCTTCCATTTCATGTGGCATCTGTCGCACATGTTGATTTAAAATAATTCAGAGAAGGTTGTCCATCTGTCCCCTACCCTTTCAAATATGGCAATGCCTGCCAGGTGCCATTCCCCCACTTTGAGCTTTGACAAGTGCAGTTTGTTTACTTTTGTGTGAGCAGGAGCATCCCTTGAACTGCTCTCTGGCGCCATTCCATGCCATTTCCCCCCTTGCCCAAAAGAGTGAATTTGTTTATTTGCAGAAGACATGCTTACTTCTGTGGCCTGGCTTTCCTTGATAAAAGCTGTCTCTTTGAAGTGGGTGCCAACAAACAACAAGGGACCCAAAGGAGCTGGTGTGGTCCAGCAGGCAATTAGAACAGGCAGGAGATTATGGAACATGCAAGTTCCATAAGGACTCAGCAGGTGGGTATGGATAAGGCAGAGAAAGCCCACCAACACCACCAGCCCCTGACTATAAACACCGGCAGTGGCAAAACAGGCTGCCCTGAACCCTTGTTATCTTGCATGCTTGACCCAGCAAGATCACCACGGATTTCACCCCCCATTACCCCTTTTGTTAGGGTAATTGTGCAGAGGCAATACCACACCAGTAATTTCATGAACATAAGAACATAAGAAGAGTCTGCTGGATTAAACCAAAGGGGGACTCATCTAGTGCAGCACCCTATTCTCACTATGGGCAACCAAATGCCTAATATGGGAAACCCACAAGCAGCACCCAAAACGCAAGAGCATTCTTCCCTCCTGTGGTTACCAGCACCTGGTAGTCAGAGGCATAAGGTCTCTGACAGTGGAGTCACAGCATAGCCATCATGGCTAGAAGCCACTGATAGTCTTCTCCTCCACAAATTTGTCTAATCCTCTTTTAAAGCCTTCTAAGTTGATGGCCAACACTGCCATATCTATGCCACCATATATAGCTAGGCAGAAGGTATCTGATCAGGGATGTCTGATGTCACGGGGTGGAACTCTTTTCAGCCAACTGGTTTAGTCCCTCCCCTGGATCCATCTCTCCACTCCCTAACCTACTGGCCTCCTTCCCCAGCTCAGGCATGTATTGGGGTATCTAATTCACATCCCCACCATCCTACTAGGACCCTCTCAAGGGATATCCAGCTGCAGTTACCTGAGCTCCTCTAATCTCCCAGCATTCAGCTTTATTGGATGCCCCTGAGTTCTAGTGATATTAGAAGGAGAAAAATTGTCCATGTTTCCCACACCTTGTGTAATCTGGAAGCCCCTACCCTTAACTGTCTGCAGACTCTGTGAGGTGAGTGGGGCTGAGAGACTTCAGAGAAGTGTGACTGGCCCAAGGTCACCCAGCAGCTGCATGTGGAGGAGCAGAGATGCGAACCCGGTTCCCCAGATTACGTGTCTACCGCTCTTAACCACTACACCACACTGGCACACTAGCCAGCCAAATCATACTCAAAGTAGACCTGCTGAAACAAATAGACTTACTTAAGAAAAGAAGTTACTTAAGAAAACAAAGAACAACCAGCAAAGAATGGAATTTGGGGAAGGTATCCAGCTGCCCTTGTAAGCCAATTATTTAAGAGCAGACCCGGACAACAGCAATGTAGCAATGATCTGCTGCACCTGAACTAAAGGTTCCATATTTTTAAAAACAAAGAGCAGAAAAGTACAGCTTCTTTCAAGGGAAACAGCTCAGGGGACCTGCCAGGTGTTTATGAACTAGATGTGTGAACTTTTGAACTGCATTTCTTGGTTGCCACATGTATACATGAAACAGTTACAAATGATACCAGCTTTGAAAGCCACATTTCAAAATTTGCAGATGAGATCAAATTACAGCAAATCAACCCCCATCTCTTACAGTCTGGAGGTGTTAGATTGATTATTATGCTCTGGGACTAATAGTTGGCAATTGCAGATAAATGAAGACTTTAAAGTCTCAGAGCTGGGAAGCAACAGAAGGAATAGCTATTATATGAAAAGCTGTGGCAGCAATTCTTCCCGGGGAAGATGAATGAGAATCACAATGGGGATATCGTGCCGGTTCGCCAGCATGCATTCAGAAATGAAAAATTCAAACAAGATCAGATTGCTAAAGGGTATGGTAAATAAAGATAAACACACTGGCAATTTTGCTGAAGGCCGCTGACTGGGTGTCATGGACACTCTGAAGAGTTGTGTGTGTTGCAGGAAAGTATTCCCAAGGTGAGTGTTAGTGGAAGAAGGCTGGAGTGAACTTGAGGGTTAGCATGTATCTCTAGCATGTGCAGAGGGCATAATTTTCTCTAATGCTGGAGCAAGTCTGAGCAAGGCAGAAAGGTTTCATGAATAAATAAAAATCCCATCCCATTAAAGAAAATGGCAGAAAATCTGGTGAAAACCCACTTTCTTAAGTCTCAATGAACTTAAGAAAGACAGTGTTGTATAGCGGTTAGAGTGTCAGATTTGGGGAACCAGGCTTCAAATCTCAACTCTCCATGATGTTCATTAAGGAACCTGGGGCCAGTTACAATCTCTCAGCCTAATCTACTTCACAGGATTATTGTGAGCATAATCTGGAGAGGGCAAGAAACATATACACCTCCTTTGAGGACAGGTGGGATATAAACACAGTAAATATAGAAATAAAGAAGCCCCTTTGAGTTGAAAGACAAACAGAGCGAACGTATTCTGGAATGCCCCCCTTCAGGCAAGTCTTGAAACATGCAAAGGAGCCCCACCAGAGTGGACTGAACCTGTCAAATTTCAGGCAGATCCAATCAGGGAACCTTTTAACATTTAGTTATTTTAATGAAAAAAACCCACCCCACTCTGACTTTTATATTTTCCGCCAGAACTGGTTGCAAATTGCAGGCACAATCTGCTTCATTATTTGGGGTACACACAAGGCCAACACACAGCCTTAGTAGACATTGCCCTTTTCCTCCAGTAAATCGAAATGCATGCTGGAACGGCTATGTGACACTACAACCTGAATGACTTTTACAAAAAAAGGTTATTCTCATTAAACCATAAACTCTTCCACAAGTCATGGTTTCTCCAAAACTGTTCCTATCTTTAGCGGTGATTATGCTGTGCATGTTCGCCGAAAGCAGTAACACAGCAGCAATCAAAATATTTCCTCCTTAATTGAGACCTGTCTCTGCTCCCTCACAAAAGTGAAAATGCTTTTGCTGAAGAGTTGACCGAGCAAGAAATAACACACACAAATGGAATCTGAATCAGAGATTACCTACATGGGGGGGGGGGGAGCAAAAGAGTTTCCAATCAGGAACCAGGAACCACATTTACGGGGGGGGGGGGGCTGTTTTAAAGGTTGCAAACTTTTGCAGTGATGGCCACCAGTTTGGAGGGTTTCAAAAGGTGATTAGACAAATTCATGGAGGTTGAGGCCATTCAATGGCTATTAGTGTGGATGACTATATGTCATCTCTGGTACCAAAGGTGGTATGCTTCTGCTGGGAATCACAAACGGGGAGAGCACTCTAGTGCATATGCGCTGCTTCTGGGCTTACACAGCAAACAAATGAACATTGCATTGCTGCCAGCATTTTGTTTTCAGTTCCTCAACTGTTAAACAAGCTGCTGTTTGTTAACAACAACAACAACAATCAATTTTTCAAATTTGTACCATGTTATGTTCCCATCTCTTTTCTTTTTCTCTTCTGGAGGTGGCAGCCATTTTGTGTTAGGCCACACCCCTGGCAGTAGTTATCTTGGTGCCCTCGGCGCTTTTTCAGAATTCTAAATGTTCCCCCAGACCCAAAAAGGTTTGCTACTGTGGGCCTAAGGGATGGCAAGACTGCATTTTGCAAAGGGCCTGTGGAGAGCGGAGGTCTTGGAGGCAGTGATTATATAATTTGGGAGCAGGTGGGTTTCTTTTGTAGGTGGTTGTGGAGATATGTGGGTGGTTAGCTGTCATTTGTTCTTTTATATTTTTCTTGCCTCTGTTTCCTTTTTTTCCACATCAAAAGCTGGACAGCAGGAACAACGGTAATAATGTTCTATGCACTTGTTCCCTAATGCTGCCACTTGCTTCCCTTTTCTATGAAAATATCAAGACTATTTCATTGCTTTAATAAGAACTTCAGAGATACCATTTGCACAACGGAATACAATCTCGGAAGATTGACTTCATATTTTTGCAAAGAGCAGAAGGTAAGTAAGGCAGGGAATATGCACGCTGAACATAATTGACTCATGCATTATCTTATCCAGACTAATGTAAATGGGAAAGCACCCTCTGCATCCTTGCTCTGTGCCTGGTCCAATTTGTATTGCCATCTCTGCAGTGTCTTTCGAAAGGTGCTGTGATGAGGTAATTACTAAGCCAATCAAATGGATGGGGAAGACTTTCAATATCACCAGAAGAAACTGGCGGGCCTTGTTCATTGCTTGCATATATTGTCAACCAGCAGAATACCAGGCTCTGCACACACAGATTGCATTCTTTGTGAGATCCCAGCAAGACCAGCCCAATGCCTTTTGCTGCCAGAGGCAGAAAAGCAAATAACACTACCCCTTTCCCCATCCTGCCTGCCTGCTATGTCAAGTCAAGGTTGAGTGTACCCAGAGCTACTTTTGCATCCGAAACAGGGGGGGAAATATGATTATTTATTTTAAAATATTTCTTTACCACTCTTCATGAATATAGAATGATAGGAGTGGAGGCAATGGGTACATCTGATTTGTAGATCTTGGATACAGAAGGCACTCCATCAAGTAACCAGGTCCCAAGTTGTTTATTATAAAGTTGTTTACTTATATACACCACCTTTAACTCCAAGGAGCTTAAAGTGGTGGGCGTGGTTCTCCTCTTCCCCTTTTCATCCTCACAGCAACCCTGTGAGGTAGGTTAGGATGAGAGATGGTGACTGGCCCAAGGTCATCCAATCAGCTTCATGGCCAAGTGGGGATTCGAATCCTGGTGTCTCAGGTCCTAGTCCAACGCTCTAACCATTGCATCACACAAGGAGCTTGTAAATCAACATACTTTCCTCCCTCCTTGAAATTTAAGCTTGAGGAAGAAGGAGAGCAACAGGCTTGGCAACAGAGAAGACTGGGGGTGGCTGGGGCCAACATGAGCCACTTAAAGTTGAAAGTTTCTTGAAAGAGAAGGTTGGCTCAGCTTGTGATTGATCAACTTTTCTGAGAGCTTGTTTCCAAATTCCAGAGTTTAGGAATTCAGCTTCATCCTGACCCTTAGATTTCTTTGCATTGCAAGCAGCATGCAATCCCTCTCCGCACACTGCAGGGACTGGCGATGTGACAGAAAATATCCCTCAATTTGTTTTATACGCAGGCAGTTCTGGTGCTCCTAATCTCCCTTTGGGTTCCTGCAAGCAGGGAAGAGAACATATTAGCAGCATTTATTTAGCAAGAAAGTAAGTTCTCTCTTGATATGCTTATGTTCCCAGGTCTGCATTGGCTGAGACAATGTGAACATTCCTGCACGTATAACACACCTTTCTCTAAAAATAATCACTGTGGTGTGAACTCAATAAGACAATGGTATAATCATAGCTGGTGACCTAAGGAAGCACTTCAGTGGAAGTTGTAAAAGCAGCAGCAAACAATCCCTTGTTGCATGCAAAATCCATGGAATTGACTTTGCTATTTGCAGGGAAATGAGTGGCAATGGGGTCTGGCCAAATCCCTTGGGGAGGTTGTGGGTGCCACAGCTATCAAGGCCCCGTTGCTAGTGCTCAGCTACCACACCTCTGACAGCAGGGCCTCTGAAATGGAGCAACATGCCCAAGTGGGTTCCTATAGGGGGAGGTGGTTACTGAGATAGTCAGGTCCTATAAAAATGTGAAGAAAAGTGCCTGTGCATTTTGCCTCATGTCTCAAGTTCTGTAAATGCTAGAAACCTAGGACTTAGCAGTGCATCCTCTTGACCTGTTGCTTTCCCCCTGGGGAAACTGCTCTTTAGCACTCAGTCGGAGCAAACAGCAACTGGGTTTTCTGCAGATTACCATTTGTTTTGACTTAAAGCTTGTGGGTTTTCCCTGGGAAAGGAGAAGACTGCTTGGACCTGTGCTTTCTAGGCACAGGACAAATGAAAGTGTGGATGAGCCCTTACTCACTATTTAAAAAGGAAGTTAGGAATCTGTGGAACAGAGGGAAATGCCCCACTTGTGTCCCCCCATGTTCCCACCTTCATGTGAGCTTGGGGAGCTTATGTTTGCCTCCTAGTGTGTCATTCTGCCCTTATTTGAGCAGTAAATGGGGCTTTTATTCAGCTGGAACTTGCCAAAACTCAGTTTCTGCACCTCTCAGGTGGGCGCCATTGCCATTATAAAAGAACAAGGTGAGTATTCATGGTGAGTTCCGTCACCTCTTTTTCTAGAAAAACAGCATTGCTTTTAATGCGGAAGGATGAAGATTCAGTCTCCTGTCAAAGATCTCAGATACCAGAGTTGCAAGAGATCCTGGGAAGCTGCTCTCAATCAAAGGAGACAAATCTGGTTCAAGTGATGGTAGAATAAGACAGTTTCTCATTCGTGCCACTGTAAAGAATTGTGCTGTAGAACACAGCCCTTGAGTGGGTTTTGCCCATCTGCATAGCTCAGATTTTTAAGTGTTTGCTCCTCCATAATTGTGCTCTTGAATACGTTTAAGTGCCCATGACAACAAACTACACAGAGATTTGGATGGAGTTGTTCTTTATGTAAGCGGCATGGGGAGAGTAGCAGCATAGAATATCCACACAATGGAAAGATATTTCAAATGCTGGATGACAAAGCATCTGGGTCTTCAGCACAAAGGATAACCTTGCCATATCACTCTGCATAGTCAGTCCCATCTGCTAAAGTGACTTTCCATTTGTCCTATAAATAAATCATTGCAGCTCACAAGACTCATCCAATGAGACAAAGAAGGTGCCTGGTCCTCATAGCAAGGAAAGGGCAAAAGTGTGAGTTGTTGTGGAAGCCCATAGAGCTACAGATCTAGCAATCCAATCCTACCTGTGCAATTGTTGTCTAGCAGCAGGAGGAGGGCATGTTGATGGGGCACAAGGCTTCTAGCACCCACACAGAGCAGAGTTGTGTCATACAACTCCAGTGCTGTTCCCCAACACTGGGCCTGGGGGACACGGTGGTGCTTTGGGGGAATCATGAGAAGCTAAATTCACATGCTCTGCCCCCAGCTTCTCAGGATGCAGTTCTGAGACAGAGAGAGACTGTCCTGGCTGCTATCCCAAAACACAACAGAGGTTCTTATGTGTAAGAAAAACAGCTTTCTTTGAGGCTTACAATGATTCAGATCTATCTTCAGTACACATTGCCAAAGGCATGACTAAGAGTTCAAGAATGACATCAGGTATCCAAGCCAGGATGACAGCTGCAAAGATGCAAGGGGATTTGGGAAAGGCTCAGTTGTACCTGTGTTAGCTTTTTGATGTTAACTAACATGTTGTACGCTCACTGGAAGGACAGTTCATGAAGCTGAGGCTCCAATACTTTGGCTACCTCATGAGAAGAGAAGACTCCCTGGAAAAGACCCTGATGTTGGGAAAGATGGAGGGCACAAGGAGAAGGGGACAGCAGAGGACGAGATGGTTGGGCAGTGTTCTCGAAGTGACTAACATTACTTTGACCAAACTGTGGGAGGCAGTGGAAGACAGGAGTGCCTGGCGTGCTCTGGTCCATAGGGTCACGAAGAGTCGGACACGACTTAACAACAAAAACAACAACATGATGTACCCTCTCTGCTATTTCACCTTGCTGAAACCTTAAATAAAACCCTCAGTGTCTCCCCTTCCCAACCCACTCAAACACCTCCAATTGTTTTAAACCTGCCTTCTCCTTTGCTCCCCTAGTGTGCCCTGACTTCATGCAAATCCAAGATTGTGATGCAGCACAACAAGCACTCCAGTGCAGACTGTGTGAAGACAATTTAGTGTAAATACAGTATAGAGAGGAAAATTCAAAAGTGGGGGTGGTGAAATTCCAGCTTGCAAGCATAACTAGGCTTCCACTTTGGCATGCATGAGGCCATTTTGTTCAAGCCACACTACCTGCCCTTCACCTGGCACCATATGTGATGTGAGTCTGGTAAAGGTGGGGCTTTGGGGTAAAAGGGAGCTTTGCAGACATCACCAATCATCTAACTGGCAGTGCCTGCAAAGCCCCTTGAACAGCCCCAGTGTAATAGTTTGAGTGTCTGTGGCTGAGGGTCTGGAGAAATAACACTGTGCATACTGCCCAACTTTTTAATACCTCAAACCAAGATGCACATATTCCAAGACATGTTCCCAGCCCCCAAAAGCGCTTTTCCAGGGCAAGAGTGCAGCACAAGAGAACATGAGATCATGGCAGCCAAAATGGCCGCCGTGATCTTGTGGAGAAAAATGGGGTGCCTCTTTTTTCCCCGAGGCACTTGGCAGATATGTCTGTGGTGTGTCTTCTTTAACCAGGGTTCAAACCACCACAGATCGGAGGCTTTCCTACACCTGTTCTTATGAATCTCAGCCAGCAGAAGGACCCATTTCCCCCTAGTTCACTCTTGATAGTCTAGATACATCCCTTGTTTCCATGTGTGTGTCACACAAAAAGATGGAGCTTTCCATGCCTCAGGCTTTGTAGCAAAACCAGAACCTTTGAAGGAAGTCAAATATCTCTGCAAAATAGGCAGGAAATTAACCAGTGTTCCTGGGATGACTCAGCCATCTACTGCCTAGAATAACTTCGCCGTGTTATACTTTGCAGATGAAAAGTTAGTGGAGAAGAATGGTTTCTTCATCACTGCCACGGGATTCCTCTCTCTCTCTATCTGCCTGCCTTTCTCTTCCAGATTATGTGTAGCAACCAGAGCAGACTTGTTTGCAGGATATCCAACTGCTCTGTCTGCTGGTTCACCAAACATCTCCTCCCTTAATTCCACTAGTGGAAGTCAGCACAATGACTCCCACTAGTACACAGGTGCTTCCCCCGTCTCCCCCCCGACATACCCCCCTGCACCTCTCCCAAATCTGCTCTGGAGGGCTGAGAGATCCCCCAGAAGATAAGGGGGTGGGGGAGGAGAGGAGAGGGAAGATGGTTCTGTCAGGCCAGCAGAAATGAGCACCCTACCAGACATACCTCCTTGGTGCTACATTGAATTCCACCCAGTGCATTTTTGCTTTCAGGAAGAGATACTTGCCAAAATAATGGGTCCAGCTTTGGGATTCTGCAGCTTGGTGCATTGTGCCAAAGGTGAACTGCTCTGGAAGTTGTACGTATGTCACCTTGGCACTCAAGATAACCCTATAATTAATTCCAGTTACAGATATGTAGCCGTGTTGGTCTGCCATAGTCAAAACAAAATAAAAAAATTCCTTCCAGTAGCACCTTAAAGACCAACTAAGTTAGTTCTTGGTATGAGCTTTCGTGTGCATGCACACTTCTTCAGATACACGTGTATCTGAAGAAGTGTGCATGCACACGAAAGCTCATACCAAGAACTAACTTAGTTGGTCTTTAAGGTGCTACTGGAAGGAATTTTCCTATAATTAATTGCTATGGCTATGAGCTCATATATAATATGCCTACTTTGATACACTAATTGGCCAGTTTTGATGGCACTCTTATCTGTGGGTCTGAGATACTGGACTCTGAGCCCAGACAGGGGAAACATTGGTAATGTTTTGAGTACTGGCCTCTTGTGTTCCCATCCAGTTAGGCCATGTGATGTACAGTATACCGCTTCAAGGCACCTGGCAGATCTCGAACCCCTCTGCCCTAGCTCTGGATTCTGTGTTCAGTTCACAACACTTGGTGGAGTGGAGATTAGGCACACTTTGCTCCTCTGCCTCAGGCTGTCTTGGGCTGGCCCTGACTGCAGCCTGTGGGGCTCTTGAGAGATTCATACTTTTGCCTTGCTGAGTGAAAGAGAGCAAATGGGGGAGGTTTATCACACACCTTAGAGAGCCATCCCACCCTGGGATGAATTTCACCTGAAAGCTCACAAGTCAGACAGGCCTGAGGTAGGGCATCAGCAGGGGAGCCATCAAAGTTACGGAATCACTTTTCCTGAAGATTTGAAGAGGAGACTGGGTGATGGACTTGGGCATCTGATGGCGGTGAGGATAATTGAAGCCAATATGTTCCCCTTGCAACTGGATGGGTGTGAGGTCCCTTTCAGCTCATGACTTCCACATTCCGTATTTCACTCATATTTCACAAAAGAAGCTCACAGCATGAGCACACACAGCAAACATTTATAATTAACACACAGAAATACAATGTGAGCTGTTGGAGATTTCACAACAGCTGTCCTTTATTCAAGCATTGGAGAACAGGGTTTTTATGGTAAAGGATGTAGTTCTGAAACTATATATCATTTCAAGAATATTATTCACAGAGTGGCTAAACAATGATGCAACAGTTTACAATCTATACCCCATAAAGCCCAGAAGCCCCTGATGACACAATAATGACCAGTAACACAATCGTATGTGTATTTACTCTGAAAACAACTCCTGCTTTGATGAATAAAGCTTACTCCCTTGTAGGGCTGCAGACACTGTTTCTTAATAGGATTCTTTTTTTGGGGGGGGGGGACGACTATTATTTATTTAACCTGGAAAAGGAACCCTTAGCCAACCTGGTGCCCTCCAAATGTTTTGGGCTACAATTCCCATCAGCCCCAGCATCATGCTGATGGGAGTTGTAGTTCAAGGCATCTGGAGGGTGCTGGGTTGGTTAAGGTTGGCCCAAACCATCCTAGTCACTGGAATAAATATGAAAATGTGATGTTCATACATCTCATCTTCAAAATATAGGGTTAAAATTGGAGCTCCAAATGCTTAAGCTATTTCCTGGTACTGTAAACCCCTAAAACTGAAATTTAGCACACATATAGTTGGAGGCTCGTTGTTGATTACAGGGTGGGAAACCTGTGGCCCTCCAGGTGTTGTGGGATTACCATGCCCATCACCACCCCATTGCCCAATGCTGGCTGGGGTTGAGAGGGTTTGGAGTCCAACAATATCCAGAGGGCTGCCGGTTCCCCAGTCCTGATTTACAAAAGGAGTCCAAATTAGAAGCCCTTTCCATGAGTGTCCCTGCAGACACTTGATGGATCCACAGAAAAGGGAATAGGGATGTGTGTCAATATATTGCCTTGATCCACTTCCATCCTCTGCATGTTTGATGGAAGGAGTGAAGGGGGGAATTTGGATGTGGGGTTAGTCATCACATGGTGGAGTCAACCTCTGGAGGGCTCTACATGTGTTGACGTTGCCCTTGGAAGCCTTGTAAGAAGCTGCAGGTGTTTCTAGGACTAAGGTGAAGCTGTGAAGCTTCCTGTTATTTTTTGCTATTGGATGCTGCATGTTCCTTAAGTAATCTTGTTATATTTATAGTGCTGAAATTGTGGTTCTTTGTATCTTATTAAATTTTCCCTCTGCTATGTTATTGTGAAATTGCTTTTGTAGTGTTTGTTTGAAGTGTGTCCCTGTTTCTTTGCAGTAGCTGCTCAGAGCATTGTGTGTGTCTGTCTGTCTGTGTGTGTGTGTATGTAAAAGCAGCATACAAAATGAAAATGAGTGACTAAGCTCACTGTTAAGACCTTCTTCCAAATATGCAGAGGTCAAGGGGCTGAGTGCAGCAGGCACAGACCTCGCCCCCATCTCTCGCATAGCAAGTAAACATACGAGGAAAGAGCTGGAGATGTTTGCAAATCTCTCTCCAGGTGGCTAGAAATACCCCTTCCAAATGGTTTTGGCACTTCCATAATGTTAAGGTTTTGGAATGAACATAGCTCAGGATGCATTGATTAAAAGGAGAGTCTGAAAACCAGATATTTCGGGACATGACAGTAAAAACTGGAGGAGGTGAAGCCCAATCCAGCATTCCAGCAGAATGCAAGCCAAAGTTGCTCAAAGGATGGAAGGTCAGTCTGTTGGAATTTTGTTGCTTCATAGAAGAGGGTCTCCTGTGAGTTTGCAGATTGGTCATGATGCTGCTCACATCAATCAGTAATGTGAGGTCAGGAGGTTGCATGCAAAATTTGGCTGCCAGTGTATTATTGGAATTAACTTGGCATGGCCCACAGTGGCAAAGATCTTACAGGAGGATGGAAGATGTCTCCATGTGCTGTGGGGGTCTGTTCAATATGCACCCCCCCTCAGATCTGCCCATTGTGATGATTGATCATATGTATTCAGCATGAATGTTGAAATGGAAGGGAAAGTGAGGCGAGGCTGTCAGTCACCATCGCTGCATTCAGCCAGGACAAGTAAGAGTCACAGTCTGGCTTTAAATTAGAGAGGAAGACAAGCATTCTCTAGAACTGCCTGAAATGCAGCAGCAAAACATACAAATGAATTCTGAAAAGCTATTTTCCTTAATAATGAGCCATCAGTTCATCAGGACAAGCTTTTACAGTTCTCCACTAAGAATTAAGCAAAAAAACAAAAGAATGAGGAAGAAATAGGCATGGCTAGAAGAAGCCAGTTACAACAAATTTCAATGCAGATAAAGGTTATATATATATATATATATATATATATATATATAATATGTGAATGCGTGTGAGAGAGAATGTGGGTTTTTTATATTTTAAGCAAACTGTCTGCTTTCGAAAGATCTGCCAAGGGCATAAATTAAACCAGACACTTTTGGGAATAAAATGCAATACAAATGACATGTGTCTCGTTGAAGGCTGGCAAAACAGTAGATAAAATAGAGACATTTTAATGCAAACATATCTAAACAATTTATGGCATCCAGGCTGAAAATGTAAGTGATCAAAAATTTTCTTTTTGCGTGCTGCACATCAGAATGAGCCCAAGTGAGTTGGTGGAGGAAGCCAGTGGAGATAACCGTGGTCTGCATGTCTTTGTGAAATTATTCTGCACCTCTGCACCACTGTCAAATAGCAGGAGAAACACCTCTGCACATTTTGACAGTTTATTATACAATTTACTAAGTTTTTCTATGAAGCGTGCAAGTTTTCCATGAGTCACATTAATGAGACTCCACTGTTCTTGCTTGCTTAGTGACTGTAGCTTTCTTCGGGTTCTATGCCCGTCACATGGTGAGTGGTGGCGGTGGCGAAAGAGTGCAATATCTGCACCTCCTCTATTGCATCACTCTGCCCTTCCCCACTGCCCTTCACACACTACAGGGCAGCATAGGAAGCTGCCTTATAGCCAAGTCAGACCACTGGTCCATCTTGCTCAGTATCATCTGCAATGAATGGCAACATCTCCCTAGGTTTCAGGCAGAGGGCTCTCCCAGCCCTATCTGGAGATGTCATTGGGGATTGAAACCAGGAGCTTCTGCATGCTGTCAGGAATGAGCCAGCTCCTAGTGTAAGTTCACAGCCTGCTGCATAACAGAGAGAGTTAGATCTGACACAGGCTGAACAGCGCTCAGTGCACAGTGCAATTCCCCTGCCCCTTGGAATGCCAGTTGCAGAGGAAATGACTGAGAGCAGGCTAGAACCCAGCCAAAGCTTTCAGGAAGTTCAGACAGGTGCGAATAGGAAAGGAGACAGTTCGTCAGAGCAAGAAGAGGTGGGAGCTAATCCAATCAGCCCGAGAAGTTGACGAATGGGAGGGTTGCTTGATAGGAAGCAAAACAAGAGACGTAAGGGGTGAAAGGTCAATATCTTCTGTCGACATCGGAAGCAGTCTTCAGAAGGGTCATCTCAAGTAATGATTACCTACGCTTACTATGTTATCAAGCTGGGAACCTGGACTCCTGACACATGCCAATTGTGTGTTTTATAGATATATACAGATGCATACAGGTACAAAGTATCTCTGTTGCTTTAAAAAAGTCCATCAATTCAAGACGTAACACCGAATAAATAACACCGACTGCTTAACCAACTAACCAACAGACAAACAGCAGACTCACAGACTGACACACAGAACTGACATACATTAATCACAGATATAGTAGGGGCACTGGGCCATTACTATAGCACAGGCATAGGCAAACTTGGCCCTCCAGATGTTTTGGGACTATAACTCCCATCATCCCTAGCTAACAGTACCAGTGGTCAGGGAAGATGGGAGTTGTAGTCCCAAAGCATCTGGAGGGTCGAGTTTGCCTATGCTGGCTATAGCAATTGGCTTGGTTGACTTCATACCTGCGATTTATGCTCATGAAGGAAATTAATCCCTTCTTGTGTTGAGTTACTCCAACACAATGTGCAGAAAGGAAGGGAATGGAGGAAAAAATATATAAGGAAAGGTTGCCGTATTTGGGACTTTAGAGAAAAGTCAAGACATGATAGAAGTGTAATTATGCATGGCATGGCATGGCATGGAGAAAGCTGATAAACGTGTTTCTCCCTCATAACACTAGAACTTGCGGACATTCAGTGAAACTGAACCCTGGAAGATTCAAGGCAGATAAAAGAAAGGTAGTTAAACAATAGAAGTCATTCCCGCAGGAGGCAGCGACGGCCATCCACTTGGATGGCTTTAAAAGAGTATTAGACAAATTCATAGAGGAGAAGGCCATCAATGGCTACTAGTCGTATGACTTGGCTGGTGAAATAGATACAGTGACATGAACTGCTTTAAAACCAAGGTCAAGCCCTGGTTTCAACATGGCAGGACCCTACGCAAAATGAAGGATCTCAACTACAGACTTAGAAATTATCTCAAATTTAGCATGTTGCAATCCTTACATTCCATGACATGCTGATTCCCCAGGAAACACTTTGAAAGCCAGTGGTGTTTCCTCCTGTCAGCATTCGATGACTATAATTAGCATTTGGTAGCTGACAGCTTATGGGGTCTTGTTTCCATTTTGGCAGGTGTCAGGGACAATCAAGGGATGCCAACGAGACTAAAGCATTCACACTTCACATTTTGAATTATTATTATTACCATTCATTATTTCTTTCCTGCCCTCCCTCCTGTAGGCTTTAATACAGCATCACAAATGCATTTCCTTACAATAGCATGTTCAGTTTGCATCTAAATGTCATCAGCGCAGGGAGTGAACTCACTTCCTTGGAGAGGGCATCCCACAGCTGGAGCACTGTCACAACAAAGCCTAGCTTCAAGTCACTACCCTGTGAGCCATATCAATTGGGTGTATCCTCAGTGGGGTCTCAGCACTGATCTTAACGTGCAGGTCCAGTAGAAATGGTAGGAGATGTTTCTTAGAATGTGTGGGCAGGCAGTTAGTGACTGTGCTGTATGCCAGCCCCTCCTTCTACCTGGGGAATTGTGATTGTTCTATCAGCCACCCCTTGGGTCTCTGGCTGACGCTAGGTCAGCTCTGAATAAGACCTCCCTCAGCCATGATCTGCGTGTGGATGAGGAGTTCAATCTGGTCTGTATCACTGAGACCTGGGTGGATGTGCCCTAGAACAACACTGCCTACTTTGCCAACACTTTGCAACCAGTTAAAAGTAGCATTTGACAGTCAATAGTGCAACTGCAATGAAGCAGAAGTTGCACTGGGATGCTGCACAGAAGAATAATGTGTGTAGCTGTCTAGGAAGGCAGGTGTTAAGACACAATGGAAAGTGACACGGTGGGGGGAATTATTCCAACTATTACATGGATTAGCTACAGTAAATGGGAATCGGGAAGATTGAGATAGGGGCTGCGAGTGTCTGACACATATTAGCAGCAATGTGTAAATCTTTGAAAGATGTAGGAGATAATGTCGGTAGCTAACACTAAAGTGCCTATAGTGTGGGAATATGAAAACATTAAACACCAAGAGTAAGAACCCAGAGGGGACAGGTGTGAGTTAGTGGGTAGACTTGAAGCAGTAGACTCTGAGTCCAGCTCTGCCTGTAACATTTCTCCCCAGGCCATCAACCATCCAGTTACTGCATTTTGCACCAGCTTGAGCTTCCAAACCAAACCCAAGGGCAGCCGCACACAGAGCGCATTTCAGTAATCAAGGTTAGCGATGCATGGACTACAGTGGTCAGGCTATCCCTAGCCAGGAACAGCCATAGTTGGCAAACCAGACCAAGCTGGTAAAAGGCACTCCTAGCTGCAGATGACACTTCAACCTCTAGTGACAAATGCATGACATTATGAAAAGCACGATAGGTTCCCACCCTATCCCAGCTGCAGCGATAAATGTAGGACAAGGAGGCACTCAGGGTGACATGCTGCATATTTCAAGAAATTAGCCTTGCAAAGGCAGTGGTGCTAGGCATGAATTTGGAAAAGTGAGTGCTCTTCAAGAGGACTCCCATAGCCACACCCCTTCTAAGAGTCTACAAACAAAATGAATTTTTGACCAGAAAATACATTATACAGTAGCTTTAATACCAAGCTAGAGACTTCTCAACATCATCAGTCTAGCCTGATTAAGAGTTCTAGTGGATGCAACAGCTTGCTCACCATTTTGTGAAGTCTTGGTTGGTCGTAAAAAATAGTTTCTGAACTTTTCTCTAAACTAAAAAGTCCCAAACACTGTAAATATTCTTCATAGGGGAATTTCAGTGCATCTTCTACAAGGGAGGCAGAAAGAATGATTTATTTCTAACCTACTATCTGACACTATGGGTCTTATGTAAGATACAATCCACTTGCCAGTTTTAACAGCTAGGGATAGGGTTAGAAGTTAGAAAACCAACATTTTATATGTTTATTTGGCCACACTTCTAGGTTCTGTGCAGTATTTTAACTAAATCTGACTTATTGGCTAATTAAGTTGGAGTAGATTGTAATCAATTTTATGTCACTCTCATGTCAATACCTTGGTCCTCTCAGCCAAGTTACAGAAGCAGAATGCTAACTGTCCTCAAACATTGGGCGCACGCAGGTTGGAAGCTGGCAGAGCGGTAACTCATTACCCCAATGAGATGTCTTCCCCAGAAGAGTCCAGCCATTCTCTAAGTCAGACCATGATGGTACCTATTGGTTTCCTGGGTGTTTTAGAGCTGATGAAGCTGCAGTGATGCAGCTGTAGCAAATTGTCCACTCATCAAATTTGGCTTACCTTAGTATCCTCCTGGGATGCGGGTGGCGCTGTGGTCTAAACCACTGAGCCTAGGGCTTGCTGATTGGAAGGTCTGAGGTTCAAATCCCCGCGACGGGGTGAGCTCCCATTGCTCGGTCCCAGCTCCTGCCAACCTAGCAGTTCGAAAACACGTCAAAGTGCAAGTAGATAAATAGGTACTGCTCTGGCGGGAAGGTAAACAGCATTTCTGTGAGCTGCTCTGGTTTTGCCAAAAGTGGCTTAGTCATGCTGGCCACATAACCCAGAAAAACTGTCTGCAGACAAATGTCGGCTCCCTCGGCCAGTAAAGTGAGATGAGCGCTGCAACCCCAGAGTCGTTCGCGACTGGACTTAACTGTCAGGGGTCCTTTACCTTTACCTTTTTAGGGTTCTCCTAGGTTGCCAGAGTAAGAGGAGGGGAAGAGATTATACAAATTGCCCCAGAGACATTGTATCATGGCTCTTCATAAGTTTATCACTGTTCCTTTAATGGCAAGATGAGATATGGTGGACGAATCTCTGTAAAAGGCAACTCCACCTCTACTGCTAATTTCCCCTCCACAGTGTGCATCTTGCAGGAGATTGCTTGGGCTGTGTTTGAGAGAGTATCCTTCATTCACAGCAGGTAATGGTGAGGTGCCACAGAGCCTTGGGTGACCAGAGTGTGCACCCTTAAATGTGTTCCAGAGTCCTCTGCATGGAGGTGACATGACAGATGTGGCAGGGGTGATCTTGGCAGATAGATAGGTCCGAATGTTTCCTAAAGGCTGGTATTTAGGCAGATCCTTTGGGAGAAAATTTGTTTTAGCTCTTCGTGCCTATGAAAGAGTTAATGCATCTGCCAGCCCATAATTCCTGGCCCTGTTGAGTGTGGGAGGGGGCTGGAAGAGTAGCAATCACACAATCTCAGAGACCATCACATTGAATATGCACCGAACGCTTTAGGCAAGGCTTAACTGATCTCTGAGAAGTCTCTCATTGCCCGGCAATAGAATTTCATTACTCCCCAATCAAACTTTAGAATCAGCCAAACTGTGAGCATTTGAAAAGGGCTCTCTGCCAGGAACCAGCCTGGCTTACTCTCATCCCAGCAGGACCGGCCCTGTCATTAGGCAGAGTGAAGCTGCTGCCAAGGGCAGCAGATGCTGATTTCGCCACAGGGGGCAGCAGCATGATACTGGAGGGCAGAAACTCCATTTTTGTGTCCGCCCCCAATGCATAACATTTCCTCTCAGAAGAAGGGAAGTGCCACAACCACTTTTCCCTTGGGACCGGGCACACATGTCCTCCGCTGTCCTGAGAAAACCACTCAATCCCTATTTTATTTTGTTCTTTGATACTTTTACAAAAAGAAAAACACACCAATAAATTTTAGAAAAGGGCAAGATTATAATTATTATTTTAATTATTTTAATTAGATTTTTAAAAATATAAACATACAACAACAGAATAATAATAATAATATAATAATAATTTATTATTTATACCCTGCCCATCTGGCTGGGCCTCCCCAGCCACTCTGGGCGGCTTCCAAAAGAATATTAAAATACTATGATACATCAAACATTAAAAGCATCCCTAAACAGGGCTGCCTTCAGATGTCTTCTAAAAGTCTGGTAGTTGTTGTTCTCTTTGACATCTGATGGGAGGGCATTCCACAGGGAGGGCGCCACTACCGAGAAGGCCCTCTGCCTGGTTCCCTGTAACTTGGCTTCTCGCAGTGAGGGAACCGCCAGAAGGCCCTCGGTGCTGGACCTCAGTGTCCGGGTAGAACGATGGGGGTGGAGACGCTCCTTCAGGTATACTGGACCGAGGCCGTTTAGGGCTTTAACGGTCAGCACCATCACTTTGAATTGTGCTCCGAAACGTACTGGGAGCCAATGTAGGTCTTTCAAGACCGGTGTTATATGGTCTCGGCGGCCACTCCCTGTCACCAGTCTGGCTGCTGCGTTCTGGATTAGTTGTAGTTTCCGGGTCACCTTCAAAGGTAGCCCCACGTAGAGTGCATTGTAGTAGTCCAAGCGGGAGATAACCAGAGCATGCACCACTCTGGCGAGGCAGTCCACAGGCAGATAGGGTCTCAGCCTGCGTACCAGATGGAGCTGGTACACAGCTGCCCTGGACACGGATTTAACCTGTGCCTCCATGGACAGCTGTGAGTCCAAAATGACTCCCAGGCTGCGCACCTGGTCCTTCAGAGGCACAGTTACCCCATTCAGGACCAGGGAGTCCTCCACACCTGCCCGCCTCCTGTCCCCCAGAAACAGTACTTCTGTCTTGTCAGGATTCAATCTCAATCTGTTAGCCGCCATCCATCCTCCAACCGCCTCCAGACACTCACACAGAAAGACAATCTGAATCTCCTGACTTCCCCCCAGCCCTTCCATGGGCCCGAATAGTAACATTTACAACTGCATATTGAGGGCACAAGGAGATGACAGAGGACGAGATGGCTGGACAGTGTTCTTGAAGCTACCAACATGAATTTGACGAAACTCCGGGAGCCAGTGGAAGACAGGAGTGCCTGACATGCTCTGGTCCATGGGGTCATGAAGAGTCGCACACGACTAATCAACTAAACAACAGCAACAAATCAATACTTATCTAAAATTGTATCCTTCTAAATTGTCCATACTTTCCGTTACATTACAAGTGTGGTTAAAATCCTGCCATAGAAAAGGTCAAGATTAGACATGGATGCACAAAGTATACATATATTTTTAAATCAAGACTCCTTGCACTCTGCTCTGCTCCCCCTTTTCCCTCGCCCAGAGCAGCCCTGCCCTCTGCCTGCCTCTCAGAGCCAGTGCGTCACACATGGCTGGGCCTCTGCAGTGGCAGCCTCTTGTCCTCCTCGCCCGTTCTCCAACAGCCACTACAAGCTTCCCAAGGGAGGAGGCCAACAACAGTGACCATGGAGAGGCAAAGGGATGCTCCCTTGCTGCCAACGTTGCTCGGGACAAGCACCGCCTTCTCCTCCTCCCTGAGCTTGGCAGTGGCGGCATTGGCAGGAGAAATAGGGGCATTCTGGGATCAAATCAGAAGCTGAGATAGCTTTTGTAATTCTGGGACTATCCTTAGAAGATTGGGACACTTGGAGGGTATGCTGGTTGGCCACTGTCAGAAGAGGACAAGAACTGGTGTGGCTCCGCAAGTTCTTCTGATGTTCTTCTGAACCTGAAGCAGAGGTCAAAGCAGAGAGAACACAGAGTGAATCATAAACAGCATGGATTTGGGGTTTTTTTAAATCCGTATTTACAGATACAAGGAAAATATTGGGAGTGGCGCACGCACCTAGTAACCTCTGGTGTCACTGCCTTACTACTGTAAGGTGCCAGTTTACATTGCTCAAGAGATTAATTTTGAATCCATCTTAATTATGTAAGTTCTTATGTAACAGGTCACTGTTTCCTCTTCCACTAAAAGTTTTGCAATAACTTTTTGGAAACACGCTGTTGTTGTTGTTGCTTTTTGGGAGGGGGGATATTCCCTTAGCTATGAATATGCAAATATCCCTTTGGGAAGCAAAACTGAGTGTGTGCATGCGGAAGACACTTGTTAAAGAAATTAACACCTCCAACAACAGTGTACAAGCTGGGAAAAGAGGAAGATGCTGATCTGCTGAGCCTCTCACTTGACGACCCAGATACATTCTCATCATGCTCTATCATATGCATATTAATGCCCTTTAAAAAAAGAATAGTGTTTTCATTTAGTTTCAAAGGGAAATGCATGTTGGCAAGGCTGGTTGTGCTTTGTGCCAAAAATCAGATGTCTATGCTCCAAACATATTATGCAAACACACATGCATTGACTTGATTTGCATAATGCCTTCTGATTACACTCCCCCCTTATTTTGTTGAATATATCAACAAGGACTGGTGTGTCCTGTAGAGGTCTGGAGCATGATGTCGGTCATGTTCTCAGTCTGGCTTGGAGAAAGTGTCTGGAGGGGAGGAGACATCTCCTGAGGGGACCTGATCCCCCCCAACCCAGCACTCTCTTCAGGCCTTTACCTGATTCCCATGCAGTTCTCACCACATCAAACCCATAGGAGCCAGCAGCTGCAGAATCAGGCTGTGGGCCTTTAAGAAGCAGGTGCCCCCTCAGATGGGGTGGGGTTAACAGGAGGTCCAGATCTGCCACAGAATCATAGAACTGTAGAGTTGGAGGTGACCCTGAGGAGCATCTAATCATTTTTCATAAGGTTTCAGCAAGCAACTGAGACAACAGTTATTCTGGGTGAGTTTCCAACCAGCGGCTCCCACTGTGACCAGCCTGGGTTCTGACTAGGGATAGGGGGAGAAATTCATTTCAGTTCATATGTATTGAATTGGCACTTTCTGAAACAGTATAAGAACCAAAACACAGCCATCCATTGAAATTCACACTTATCTGAATTTTGCAATGCTCTTGTTCAGCCCAACGATGTTTACAGAAAAGCATGTATTAGCGGAAAGAGTGCATAAACCAACACAGTGAAAAATAGCATACAATAATCCACTGTGGAAAATGCTTTGCAAAAATGCTAGTCAACACTACATACAAAAATGTGTTTATTATGAGAAATTTGGGCTGAAATGCTTGGGATAGTTCAGCTGGTAGAGCATGAGACTATTAATCTCAGGGTCGTGGGTGTGAGCCCCATGCTGGACACAAAGGTTTTACCCTCGTAGCCCCTTCCAACTCTACATTTCCATGATAATGAATAATTTTCATGAGGATTTCAAAAAAGAGAGAGAATTTGCAAATTACTGTGGAGATTTAGGGAACTGCATTTGCAACTGAAAAAATGAGAAACCGAGGGAACCTAAACTGACAGATCCTACCAGCCCTGCTTCCGAGTAACTGCATGGGATTGCAGCCTTGGAAACGACTTGCTAGTAAACATTTGCAAAAATTGGAAAAGAAAAACAATAGCAGGAGAGACTGTGGGATAGGCCAGGAAATTGGAGTCTGCTGTTTAAATATCAACAGGACACTGTGACCCTGTGCAAGCAGATATATGCTGAGCTACTTTAAAATTGCTTTATTAACCACACTCACCTTGGAGACTTGTCTTTGTTTCTCAAGGCGGTGAGCAAATAATAATTTGAAGATGGAACCATAATGGTTTGCGTTATACCAAAGGTGGTATTAGAAGGGCAAAGATGGGCTGCCCTAAAAAATTGAAGCTGCGATTTTCAGAAACTGGGGTATTATGAGCACTTCATCTGGTAGGACTCAGTGACTGCTTAATTGTTACATGAATCTGCGCCTTATATTTGCTCTGGATGGTTGTTGTAATCTGCAGAGCTCTGAATAGGTGAAACCTCAAAAGCATCAACTAGAGCAAAATGGCTGGAATCTCCTTCACCCACGATGAAGATGGCAAGAGGGGAGGGGGGCATAGTTAAGGGATGCAAAGGCACACACCACCAAATGGTGGGACATCAAGACCACATCCACACCATACATTTAAAGCACTATAGCACCACTGCAACTGTTTAAAGTGGTATCACGGTGCTTTAAATGGATGGTGGGTGGGTGGCCTTAATCAGTTATCTCTGAGTCTTCATTCTGCAATTTATTACACCAGCTGAGGATGAGCACATGCACTCTTGGTTGCTGGGTGGAGATTTCTCTCTCTCTCTCTCTCTCTCTCTCTCTCTCTCTCATTCCACAAGGGTCCACACACATAGAAGCCCACTACCATACACATGCAGACCAAATGCACACCATACATTAAAAACAGTATCATATCACTTTAAACTTGTCATAGATTCCCCCAAAGAATTCTGGGAGCTGTGGTTTGTTAAGGGGGCTGAGATTTGTTAGGAGACACCCCTATTCCCCTCAGAGAGCTCAATTTCAAGTGTGGTTTAGCGATTATTCACTGTTCACAGGGAACTCTGCGAAATGTAACTCTGTGAGGGGAATAAGAGTCTCCTAACAACTCTCGCAGCGTTTTAAATGTCAGGTGTGAATGTGACCCCTGAGAAAAAAGGTGGTTTGATTCTGCCACTGCAATCTATTGTTGCTTCTTGCTCCACCCCATTTTGAGCCAGGAGTCACACTGCACACACACACACACACACACACACACACACACACACACACAACTTCATGTTCAAATAATGATCATGCACCAAGTGGGGGCAAGGGAACAAATAGTTGGCATTTGTGCAGAGAAAGGTTTAAGGTCTGATGTTGCCTCTACCCCTTTCCTTTGGGTCCCCATTCTTGTTAGTTCACAGATGGCCATGAATTTTTATAGGAAGCCAAACCTCAGAGATCAAGACTGTGACAAGAAGACTGAATGTCCTTGGAGATTATGATGAGGCAGACATAGCAACCAATTGTTCACGTGGTTTCTCGATTCATTTGCAAATGTCAATCTTATCAATTCAAAAGCTGTTTTGTTTTTTTAAAAAGGCAATTCACTGTAATCAAATGTGGGAGTTTGCAGTGCCCACTCTGGCCATAAAACACGACAGGCTTTCCCTCCTTACTTATCATTATGTGTGGCAGCCTCCACCAAAGCTAGTGTCCTCCCTCCAGGTATTTTGGACTGCAGTTCCCAAACATCTGGAGGGCACCACTAAATTGATCAGTTTGACTCAATTGCTCAGCATGGGGCAGTGAGCAGCTGAATGCGTGACCTGTTAAGGAAGAGCCCTACCTCAGGGGCAGAACAGCTGCTTTGCACAAAGAAGGTCCCGGTTCGTTCCCCAACATCTCCATGTAGAGCTTGGGGGAGACCTCTTCCTGAAACCCTGGAAAGTTGCTGAAAATCAGTATAGACCAAGGGCGGGGAACCCTTTACATGCCATGGACCAATTTGTAAAGAGGGCAGGACTACCTATGTGTCATTCAGCTGCCATCACAATGATGTCAGGTGATTTGGTGCTTTGGAGTCCCAATATCAGGACTTCAAAGCACCCCACACAGCCCAGGCATTGGTTCTCCATGGGGAATTCCAACACCCGTTTGATTCATAAGAACATAAGAAAACCCTGCTGAATCAGGCCAACGGCACATCTAGGCCAGCATCATGGTGGCCAACTAGTTGCCTGTGCAAACAGGACCAGAGTGCCAGAAGTGTCCCCTCCTGTAGCTTCCAGCTATTGGTATGTAGAGGCAGCAACCATAGAGGCAGCACATAGACATCCTGGCACATAGCCATTGACAGCCTTATCTTTCATGAATTCGTCCAATATTCTTTTGAAGTCATTCAAGCTGGAGGCCACCACTGCCTTCTGTGAGAGGGAGTTCCACAGTGTTATGAGAGAGGGAAAAGAACTTTTGTCTATCTGCTTTGTCTGTGCTCTGCATAATTATATAAACTTCTAAATAATAATAATAATAATAATAATAATAATAATAATAATACTTATACCCCACCCATCTGGCTGGGTTTCCCCAGCCACTCTGGGCAGCTTCCAACAAGAGATTAAAAATACATTAAAACATCAGTCATTAAAAACTTCAGATGGCTTCTAAAAGTCAGATAGTTGTTTATTTCTTTGACATCTGGTGGGAGGGTGTTCCACAGGGTGGGTGCCACTACCGAGAAGGCCCTCTGCCTGGTTCCCTGTAACTTGGCTTCTCGCAGTAAGGGAACTTCCAGAAGGCCCTCGGCGCTGGACCTCAGTGTCGGCACAGAATGATGGGGGTGGAGACGCCTCTTACTTGTGCTTTCTCTAAAGTAGGAAGTCCCAAATGCTGCAACCTTTCCTCAAAGGAGTCCCTCCATCCCCTGATCACTTTGCTTGCCCTTATTAGTACCTTTTCCAACTCTACAGTAACCTTTTGGAGGGGAGGGGACCAAAACTGCACACAGCATTCCAATGCGGTCGCATCATTGATTTGTATAATGGCATTATGATATCTGCAGTTTTATTTTTAATTCCTTTCCTAATGTTCCCTAGCATGCAATTTGCCTTTTTCACAATCACTGCACACTGGGTCGACATCTCCATTGAGTTAGCTGCTGTGACTGTAAAGTCTCGTTCCCGGTCAGACACTGCTATTTCAGACCCAACAAGTGTATATGTGGAATTTAGATTCCCACCCACCCCTGACATGCATCACTTTAAATTTGTTTACACTGAATTGCATTTATCATTTTCAGACATCCTTTTGAAGCTCTCTGCAACCTCTTTTCATTTTAACAACCGGGAACATTTTGGTACATACCCTCCAACATTTCTCTGATGGAAATAGGGATGTCCTATTCCATAATGATAATTTTACTATTTATACCCCACCAATCTGACTGGGTTGCCCCAGCCACTCTGGGCAGCTTCAAACATATATTTAAAAACATAATAAAACATTAAACATTTAAAAACTTCTCTATACAGGATGGCTTGGGGGTTGGATAACTCCGTGCCCTCCAACATTTCTCCAGTGAAAATATTATTATTATTTATTGAATTTATATACCGCCCTATACCTGGAGGTCACAGGGCAGTTCACAAAATAAAATCAAGATATAAGACCACAAAATACCTAATAAAAACAAAAACAACCCAATAGACCCCCCCAAGGAAAAAGGGGACATTCCAGGATCAAATCAGATACTGGGATAGCTTCTCTAAATCAAGGATGTTCTTGGAAAATGGGGACACTTGGAGGGTCTGTTAGTATCCTCAGCAAACTTGACCACCTCATTGCTCACACCTAACTCTAGATATGAGCAAGTTAAAAAGCTCAGGATTCAGGACTTTGGCTCTGTAGCCCATCAACAGTAGAGTCAAAGCCTGTTTTCTCTGCCCAATGCACAAACAGGAGCACACTGGCTCCCACTTGTGCATTGACAGCCAAGACTCTACCTGATGTCACATGAAATGTCAAATGTGTAGTAGGTGGGTGTGATTTGGGGGAAATGGCCTCATGGGCCAAATTTCAACATCAATAAAACAGTTGAATGAGCTCAAAGCAAAAAGAAGGAAATAAAAAATATATATCTGGGAAATCAATGGAAAAACCCCTGCCAGAAGTAAAATATCCAGTGGTGGTATAACAGTGCAATAGTATAATGGTGTTGTGCTTTCTTGAAAGTCATGGTTTTCAGAACGTATTTCTAAAATAGGGCCTTTTTTTGAAAATGGTGGGAATTCCTGCAGCCAGCCAGAAATGGCTTGTTCCACCACCAGAATCTCTAATGGCCTTTAGCAGGAGGGCATGGAAAGACAAGGAAGATGCGGGAGGAGATCCCACAGATCCATGGGAAATCTCAAAAAACCCGTCCATAAACAGTTTGAAAACTGGTTCATGAAGTGGAGCAAATCCGTCTTTGGATTTTCTGTGCATCAGGCAATTTTGGATTTTCACAAGGAAAAATTCCCCACAGCAGCAGAACATAGTGAAAAGCTCCCAGACACAGATGAATCAGTGGGAACACAAGCGGCAGAAAATCCACATTAAGCCAAGGCATGAATGGGCCCTGGTTTGCACATAATCATAGATAGCTGCTGTTAGCTGGTTGCATTGGATATTGTTTAGATGGTTGCCATGGAGACTTCCAATTACAAGCTTTACACAGCTTTATCCCTTTATACACTATGCTTAAGCAGGCCTTTATTTAGGGATCCCGGGCCATTAGGTTCAAAATTATGAAAAAGGTGTAGAAATTAGCTGTAGTCTAATGTGCAGAAATACCTGGCTGTAAAAATCAGCAGCCAGGTTCCACTGCTGGTTGTTAGCAAATATTAAAGTACAAAGAAATCCAACTGCACCCTTTCCAATAAAACTGACTTTTAGTTTGGAAAGATGAAGAAGACATGTGAGGCAATGTGATACCTACTGAGAACTTTATATTGGGTTTCATTTATACTAGTTGAGTGATCATTGCAAAAGCTAGATCATGGACCACCAATATTTTCTTCCAAAGACTCCCCTAAGCCTACTCAAGAAGCCTACACACAAGTCATGATGTCTACAATCTATTTCCAGAATTGGATGCAATATGCCTCTTAATTGGAGGTAGAATTGAAGGTAGTATGCTGGAACCCAATAGGCAGAGAGAGTGTTCTTGTGCATAGGATAGATCATTTTCCAATAGTAACATTGCAAAATATATTAAGAAATCAGAAATTGAAATGTAAACAGGATGCAGTGAATTTGGGGAAGTCTCTCTGCTTTCCTGTTCATAAGGAAGTCTGTCCTGCTGCCGCAGCTCTAATTTTCAGGAAGTCCCTTTTCATATTTAGGCAAATCACGCTTTACCTCTATTTTGAGCCACCCAACACAAAGTGCTGTGTCTACAAAACCTCCAGTGCCAGATCAGGCTGAGGAACAGCATGCGCAGCACCACTTTGCATGCCCGATTCCCCATCCAGATAGGCACGTGTTGATGGAAGCCTGTCTCTGTGTCCACATGTTCCCATCCTTCATTGGTGCCAGAGTGTGGCAAAATGGCAGCCTTCAGAACTGGCTTTCCGAAGCATGAAAATGATTAATTTCTTTGCTTCACAAATTGAAATTTCTCTATTTATTAAAATGTATATCCTTCCCCACATAGCAACCAATCTCAGGACAGGTGTCAGGGACTGGCTGGATGAGGAAGAGCGGTGGGAGCTGCCCACCCAAGAGCTCCACCCCCCCACAGATGGCACAGATGACTACGACTTAGATACCAGATCCTGGTGGTGGGATACTGAAGAGCAGTCTGCAGAAGGGATGAGCTGGGAGGTGCTAGGAGAAGGGGATTTGTGTGATTAAGGGGAGTCAGGAGAAGGAGGGCCTTCCAGGACAGGGTTGGAGGCTGAGAGTCACAGTGTGAGCACAGACTCAAGTAGAAAGGAGTCAGAGGTTGGCCCTGCTAACCAACACTAATGCTAACACAGCAACAGGACAGTCCCAGTCCTGCTGGCTCACCTCCTCTTCTTCTGACACCCCGCTTGAGGAGAGTTGTGCATGTTGCTGAGCAACGGGCCAGACAGACCCAGAAGTGGAGCTTGCCCTCTTGTTGCAGCCTTCACTTGCTTGGGAGAAATCTAGAGTGAAAGGCTAGAGAGGGAATGGTGGAGCCAGTGGTCAGTTTCAGCAACATCTCAGCTGGATTAAGGCGAACCAGAGGACTCCACTGTGTTATTTTCTGTTAAGAAAGAGCTAATTGCATTCCGTGCCTTCCATGTGCGTGCCTGCCCTGTGGTTGACCTGGCTTGTTGACAGCTCCTTGACAGTGGGCCGGATTAAAATAAAACAACATACAAACATATAGCAAAGTGAGTCAACATAATAATAAAACCCTATTCTACCCAAATCTTGCAATCTGCTTCCCACAGGAATGTCAGGTGCGATTGCATGAGTCAGACCATCAGACTATGCCATTTAGGTCTGATTCAGCTTTATTATTTTGAGACACATTTTGTTATATTTGTGAAGTAGTCCCCCAAAAGGGTGTGTCACAGGAAACTATTTTCTATACTGAGTCAGACCAGGAGTTTATCTGGCTCAGTCAACATTGACTGGCAGCAGCTCTCCAGAGTTTCAGACAGGGAATCTCTCCCAGGTCAAATAGGAAATGTTGAAGACTGGATCAGGGACCTTCCGTATGCAAAGCAGATGCCCTATCATTGATCTACAGCAAATGGATGTCTCCACCCATGCCAGATCTTAAACCCACTGCCAGCCCCACACTGCAGGCACACAATTACACCAGGATTGGGGCAAGCACAAGTTACTTCCCATCTGCTGTACACAAGAGGAGAGCAAGAACTAGGCAGGGCATTTCCTCTCGCACTGCAAACCCCATGCTCAATGCAAAACAATGGAGACTTGAATTTGGTGGAGCTGCCACAGTCACACCAGTGGTGGACCTCAGGGCCAGCAGGTTCCAGGCTATAGGATTGCTTTGGCCTGGCTGCAATCACATATACTTACCTGGGAGCATGTTGAACTCAGTGGGGCTTACATAGGATTGGGCTGCATTTTTCATAGAATCATACAATTGTAGAGTGTGGAAGGGATCCCAAGAATCATCTAGTCCAACCCTCCTGTAATAGAGGAATCACAGCTCAAGAAACTCTGGCAGATGGCCATCCAGCTTCTGTTGAAAAACATCCAGTGAAGGAGACTCATCCACCTTCTGATGGAGTCTATTCGACTGTCCAACAGCTCTTATAGTCAGAAAGTTATTTCTGCTGTTTAGCTGGAATCTCCATTCCTGTCATCTGAATCGACTGGTTTGGGTCCTCCGCCCTGGAGCAGCAGAAAACAAGCCTGCTCCATTTATCATGTGATATTTGAAGGTGGTTATCATATCACCTCTCAGTCTTCTCTTCTCCAGGCTAAACATACTCAACTCTCTCAATCGCTCCTCATCTCAGATCCAGATAGTGAATATTTAAATATACTATGTTACATAGCCATTTATCAAATGCAGACCTTGCTCTTTTTCTAAACATCCCACCCTTTCAACAGCATTCATAATTCAAAATATGAAAAAAAATGATTTACAGAATGAAAATGGCTGCAAGACCATTTATATCTGGGATGGAGTTTGGAAATTGACAATTAGGAGGAGCTGCTTAATTTGTTACATTCTGGGGGTTTGTAATATTTTTTTGCTGTTTATTGTCACTTACTGCTTTATAGTTTTATTTTTTCATTACATATTTATGCAAACCCTTGAGTCTGGGCAAAGCGATATAAAAATATTTGAAATAAATAAGCAAACAACTTTGAATTTTTACACGTACGGAACTTGGTTTGAGAATCCTACCTCCCCACCCCCCCACCCCGATCTTCCTTTCTGTTCTTCTCCACTTACTGGCCAACTATCCCCAAAGCAGATCCTATGTATGTTTAATTTATTATTTTCTCCATGGAGACGCACAACACAGCTGACCTTTCCAGATTCAATAAAAGTGGATTCTGCTGCGGGTCTCCTGTCAACTGCTGCAATAAGCAGCAGAGGGTTCTAATATGCAGAGTTTGGGGAGGGGGGAACCATAGCAACAACCCCCCCCATAATGTTAAAAATAATCATTTTGGAAAGGGTCGTGCATGAAATCATTTTCAGCAAGGGCAGATCAGGCCATGGTTGAAGAACCTGCAATGCAGCACATACATAAAGACGAATTAGCTCCATTCAGGTATTAGAGCAATCAGGAAACAGCACATGGGAGTGGGGAGGGCATGGGTTGAGTATGCTGACTCCATCCCATCGATCTCCACAAATTAGAAGGTAGCTGTTGGCAGCAGGGAACCTCCAGTCTTTGTGGGGTCCTCAAAGTGAGTTTCCAAATCACTAAGGGAACCTGCTTGAGAGTTCTAGTCTCTTGGAGCCGGTGTTGCATCATGGTTTGGGAGACAGATTAGGACCTGGGAGACCAGGGGTCAAAGCCCCACTCAGCCATGAAGCTCACTGGGTGACCTTAGGGGCCAGTTGCTGCTTCTCATCCTAACCCATCCTGCAGGAGCGTCTCCACCCCCATCGTTCTGCCCGGACACAGAGGTCCAGTGCCGAGGGCCTTCTGGCGGTTCCCTCGCTGCAAGAAGCCAAATTACAGGGAACCAGGCAGAGGGCCTTCTCAGTAGTGGCACCCGCCCTGTGGAACACCCTCCCACCAGATGTCAAAGAGAACAACAACTACCAGACTTTTAGAAGACATCTGAAGGCAGCCCTGTTTAGGGAAGCTTTTAATGTTTAACAGACAATTGTATTTTAATATTTTGTTGGAAGCCACCCAGAGTGGCTGGGGGAACCCAGCGAGATGAGCAGGGTATAAATAAGCGAGATGAGCAGGGTATAAATATGCGCAGCTCTGGAAAAGGCATTTCCCTTCTTCTCCAGTGCACTCAGCGTCATATACCAGATGGTATATGCACACTAATCTTCAAGCATTACACAGCAAGAAGCATGAGACATCGTAGAGCTAATCTACGTATTTATTTACACACTATGTACAGACAAAGAATTATGGCGTTATCTCTCATCAGTTCCGGGAGAGAAAAGCAAAAGTACAGTCCAACAGTACCCACAATGGAAGAGAGATAAGGCCGTCTTCCGTTCCCATGGTCTCCCAGACAGGCATGTGAATCACACCAATCACATCTGCAGCATCAGATGCATGAAATACTAACATCGGCTACCATGCTTACTAGAGGCTGATGGGAGCTGGAAGCATCTGGCAACATCTGGATGGCACCAGGTTCTGATTACCTGCCTTGAACTCTACTTTTGATCTTGTGTCCTATTAAGTGTGTGTGTGTGTGTGTGTGTGTATAATTTTATACCATCTTTCATAAAAAAATCTCAAGGCAGTTCACAATAAAACAAGAAAAATATAATAAAAAGAATACAGCAGCAACAAAGGCCCTATCAGCACTATACATTTAGAGCACTTTAAACAGTCATCATTTCCCCCAAGGAATGCTGGGAACTGTAGTCTGTTAAGAGTGTTGAGAGTTGTTAGGAGATATCCTATTCCCCCCTAGAACTACCATTTCCAGAGTTCCATGCTAACTGTAGCACTGTGAGGGGAGTTTAGGTCTCCTAACACCTCTCAGTACCCTTAGTAAACTATATCTCCCAGGATTCTATGGTGGAAACCACGACTGTTTGTTTGTTTGTGAATTTATAATCTGCACTTCCATTAACATACAGCAAGGCAGAGTACACAAGATAAAATCAACAAAATATCCATACAAAATAATAATTTAAAAATCACCCCCCAAATTAAGAAATATCAAGAGATACTGATTAAAGAAAATGTTATATTGTAAAGGCCTGTCTAAACAAATATGATGCTGCTTTAAATGTATCATGCAGATGGAGCCAAAGTCAAAATGAACCCCTATGCTGGTGTTAATGGCCAGAACAGACTGTTAGCTGTATTGATTCTCAAGGGGGAAATGGGAAATAAAAGTTTGCAATAAAACACACATTCACAACACATTTTGTGGTGCCAGACATTTTGCTAACAATACCAACAACAAGGAGAACAAGAATGTATGGCAAGAGATGGAGCGGAGAATATATGTGCACAGAACTTTCCAATAAGCAGTGAAATGCTTACAGGTTTGTAGGCACATTAAGACGCTGTCTTTGGCAGCTTGACAAAAGGCAAAGGTTTGGCATGCTGCATTTTCTGCAGAGAATTTCTCTTTTTTTGCTCGTCTCAACAGCTTACTGCATAATGGCTAATGGGTGGAAAGCAGTTCTGGGAAGAGAGGCAGCTAGCAGGATCTTCTACAAAGAGCCTCACGGTGTGTGGCTCATATAATGGCATCCAAATGTCTCTTTGGGTGTGGCCCCAGGCCAGTTGTTAGACTCCACTGGTTCAGAGCCATGGAGGAAAGGGGCTGGTCAACTGAAAGGCAGCATTCATGAAAAGAAGAAGAAGAAGAGTTTGGATTTGATATCCTGCCTTTCACTCCCCTTCAGGAGTCTCAAAGCGGCTAACATTCTCCTTTCCCTTCCTCCCCCACAACAAACACTCTGTGAGGTGAGTGAGGCTGAGAGACTTCAGAGAAGTGTGACTGGCCCAAGGTCACCCAGCAGCTGCATGTGGAGGAGCGGAGACGCGAACCCGGTTCCCCAGATTACGAGACTACCGCTCTTAACCACTACACCATACTGGCTTTTTATGTGATCATATGTGATCATATGATGCATGAGAGAGATGGACAACAAACCCACAAATAGTTGGTGTGCCTCAGGGATACAGGACCTGCTTTGCATTCCAAAGATCCAAATTTCAATATAAACATAAGCAGAAACTGCTGGATCATGCCCAAGGAGCTCATTTAGTCCAGCATCCTGTTCTCACAGTGGCCAACCAAATGCCTCAATGGGAATCCCGCAAGCAGGATTTGAGCTCAAGAGACCTTCCCTATCCTCTGGTTTCCAGCAACTGGTATTCTGAGGCATTGCTGCCTCCAACCATGGAAGCACAGCATAGCCATTGTGGTTAGTAGCCATCAGTAGCGCTCTCCTCCTCCATGAATTTGTCTCATCATCTTTTAAAGCCACCCAAGTTGATAGACATCACTGTCTCCTGTGAGAGTGAGTTTCATAGTTTTACTATGTGCCATGTGAAGAACTACTCTCCATAGGTACAGTCAGAAAAGACTCCTCTCTGAAATCCCAGAGGGTTGCTTGTGCTTGATTTCCCTGTATTCCTGCTTTACAGTTGTACCTTGGTTCTCAAACCCCTTGGTACTCGTACGTTTTGGGTCCCGAGCGCCGAAAACCTGGAAGTCATTGTTCCAGTTTTTGAACGTTTTTTGGAAGCAGGACATCTGACGCAGCTTACGCTTGAGTGCAGGAAGCTCCTGCAGCCAATCAGAAGCAGCTCCTTGGTTTTTGAACATTTCAGAAGTTGAATAGACTTCCAGAATGGATTACGTTCAAGAACCAGGGTACGACTGTATTTATTTTCATATGTTTTTATGCTTTGCTGGTTTCAACCTATATTTTGTTTTAATGATGTTGCTTGTTTAGAGATTTTTCAAAAAGTTTAAAGTGGTTTATATTTTTTTTAAAAAAAAATGATGTAAATGAATAGAGTGGCCATCCTGGTTGGAGCTTATGGAGATTTGTAGTCCAAAACACCTGAAAAGCACCAATTTGGGGAAGGCTGGTTGCAAGCAATGCTTAGGAAACAGGGCAAGTGGCCTGATTCACCCAAAGCAGCTTGCTCCCTGTCACATGCTGATAAATGGTTACATCATGAAATCAACCACAGCTGGCATATGTGCCAATGTTTCAAAAGACTAACCTGGAGAAAACATGGCATGAAAGTTTCCAAAAGGAGACGTTTTGAGAACAAAGTTGTATGAGCACTGCTGGTCAGGGATCTGCTCCTGACTCCTGTGATCTTGAAACAAGCACCCAACTAGCATTTTTGCCCTCTGCAGACTTTCTAATGAGCTGTCTGCCACCACCACCACTGTCCCATCTCTCTGAAACACATTCATTAGAGATAATCCAGTTCCTAACAAGGGCTCCTGGCACATCCAGTTACCTATTCTTCATTGGTATGGGTGGGTGGGAGATTAAAAAGTGAACAGAATAAAGCAGACCTTCAATAGAGTCTACTCAAATATCAGGGTGGTGGATTAGAAAGATGTTCAGAGACACCAGCTGGATGGAAGCTCAGCTGAACAGCCATGAATCTATTGGCTTCTAATCAGCTGCCAGGAAAGAGGACAAAGGCCTGAATGTTAAGAGCAGCCTTTAAAGGCATTCAAACATTAAAAACATAAATAAATCAGGGCTGAGCCACATCTGAAAGAAGACAATGGCAAGCAAATGAAATGTGGAGCAAGAGAGACAGAAATCCTGCAATGGGTGAAATCATTTTATCTGAGTCTTTGTCTCCGTGCCCAGGAATCAGACAATGGTCGCCTTCTTGTGGGGGGAGATAATTGAGCCCAACACATTTTAGAGTTCTGGTGCTGAGACCTCATTCTCATCTGTCTCCCAAATGGTCCTTTGAAGTTGGCTTGATCATGGCAAGCCAGCCTGCAATTACTCAGCTTGCATTCTCGAAGAGTCTGAGCAGTTAAGTTGCAAAGCGAAACACGGGCAGGCAGGTAACACAACCGGGAGATTGAGTTTGTCATGCTTCATGCCTCCAGATATACTGTCTTCCTGTTTTTGCTCTAAAATGAAGGGGGAAAAACACACACCCCAAAATGCTAGGCAGAGCAGCTAGAAATGGATGCCTCAGGATCACTGGCCTCCCAAGGCCCTTAGGGCAAGCCATGACTACTCTGACAGGGTGAGAGTTTGCTGGGCCAGTGAAGCAGTGCTTCTGGGCCAATGAGCTGCTGTGGGAGGCATGGGGTTCCTCTGGCTCATGAGAAGATGCCCAGGAGCGTCTTGTTGTGGTTCCAGAGGCCCAGGTCCTAATGGAGGCTGTTTTGTAGACTATCAACTTCAGGCTCTGTGGTCTCCCCATCTCCAGCAGCACTCTCAGAACCACCATGAATGTAGCCCAGGCCCTTAGCTGCAGCCTCTGACTCTGTGGTCATATCCACACCAGTGCTATGATAGCACTTATGGCTTCCCACAAAGAATTCTGGAAGCTGTAGTTTGCTAAGGATACTGAGAATTGTTGGAAGGCCTGTATTCTCCACAGAGAACTGCAATTCCCAGAGTTGCCTGTGAATAGGGATTGAGTGTAAAACCACTCTGGGACTGAGTACAATCGTACCTAGGAAGTCAAAAGGAATCTGTTCTGGAAGTCTGTTTGACTTCCAAAATGTTCAGAAACCAAGGCACAGCTTCCAATTGGCTGCAGGAAGCTCCTGTAGCCAATCAGAAGCTGCATCAGACGTCCAGGCTCTAAAGAACATCCACAAACTGGACCATTCCCTTCCGGGTTTGCAGCATTTGGGAGCCAAAAAGTTCGACTCACAAGGTCTTCATCAACCAAAGTACAGATGTAATCTCCACAGATGATCATGTGTATTACCCACAATGCCTTAGAAAGGGGTTGGGCCAGATAACCCCTGAGGCATCTTCCAACTCTATGATGATGCTTCAAAATGTGGTCCTCCAACCTTGCTGCTTTTGGGGGCCCTCAGGTTGCTGAATGGAGACCTGGACTCTTGCCTCAGAGTCCTGCCCTGATTTGGATGCTTATTACTCATTCAAAAGGAGAGAGAGAGAAAGTGTCCCCCTCCAGAAGACCTGTTTATTCAGGCCCTGGGCTTCCCCAAAAGCTTCAGTTTCAGAGAGGCTAATAAGAGTAATGAAGAGATAGCAGCTAATAAATTGTAATTAATATTTAAAAGTGAAGTGTCACCCAGTGTGGGAGGCATAAATTAACACATAGCAGAGCTCCATCCAGGCTGCTAAGAACCTTGGGAATTAGGAGGAACCAGAAAACACAGGCCTCTAAATATAGAAGATGCTGGACAGGATCCAACAAGCTACTTTAGGCCTCCTTTGAGGAGCTTTCTGTGGTGGAGGAGCAAGGCTGTTAGGGACTAGCAGGGCTCTGAAGAGTGTGTGGCAGAGCCAGGGGACCAGAGGAGAGACCCAGGAGAGGGGGCATTGATTTGTGGGCTGTCACGCAACCTGCAAGGGGGGAGGGAGAGTCAGGGAAGTCCAAGGCCAAGGAAGTCACACAGGATGTGGCCACGGAAGGAGAGACAGTCCCACAAGCTATCTACGGGTTAGTAGATCCCGCACCTTCTCCTATCCCACTGTATCCTAGAACCAGAAGGGGCTTCTATATACCCTCCTAGAGGGTATATAAGCCAGAGGAGGGGGAGCCCCTCCCCCAGTTACTGCAACTGCTCCATAGGGCCCAGACCTGTGGACAGCTGTCTAGAGGCTAGAAGCATGTGTGTGTGTAAGTGTTTTTCTTGCTAATAAAAATAACAATAATTCAATTATTTGTACCCCGTCCATCTGACCCCTAGAAATTGAAGGCATAGGCGATGGCCACACCTAGCACTTCGACACACCACAACACATAATTCCAATGCCTAACCGCCACCCGAGCTAAAGGCTCGCCACCAATACCTTCAAAGCTGCAACCAATCCCAGACGCTTCTGCTGACACTAGCTAACCAAATGTCGTTCCCCAGATCCGATAGGTGAACACCGTCATTCCGGTACAAAGCTTGGTCGCCGATCCGGATACGGTCATGATAAATGACTCGGCCATACATAAAGCGCACCCAACGGGCTACCGCCCGATTTACGAGTTTCCTGATTCTTTCAATGGCCATACAGCTTTGCACACTGCGCCAAACAGTTCTTTTCAAGAAGGAGGACCAGAACACCGTTGTTCTGGGACACAAGGCTGCAAATGCATTCAAGTCTCTTTTTATGCTCCACAACAAGTCCACACTCCTTCTGTTAGAGAGGTCATTCTCCCCCAAATGAGTCACAAGGATGTCGGGAGGGCCGAACTTGGCTACTTTCTCCCACAGCAATGGCATAAGCTTTTCCCAACGCATGCCTCTTCTCGAAAACCAGGAAACTCGAACACCATGCGGAAGGCCAAGATTGTGTGCAAGGCCGCAGCTCACCGCTCATACGCGGGACCAATGAACTATACTGTGGCCGCAAATCCACACGCTTCTCCTGAGCATAGCTGGGGGTAAAAGATAGAAAAGGCAGATAAGTAGGGTAAAGCTGCAGGTCGCATATTAGACTTATAAGCACTGGATTTCCACTGGCCCATTTCTTTGATCTTGTCCGCCGGTAGCCCCAGGTGCGCGGCTGTGGTTGCGGCGCCAATCCTAAATGAGTGCGCAGCGTACTCCTGGGAGGATAGACCACAAGCGTACTCCTGGGAGGATAGACCACAAGCCCCAATAGCCTTGCGAAGTACTCTGGTGAATTGGTGCCTCAACAAGGGTGACCCATCTTCATGGACCAGAAACGGACCCGGGCCAGGCAATCTGAGGTAGAGGTACCGCCTAGTGTCCTTTACCGGGCATGGGCCCTGCTGTGCCGACGCCGTGAGCTTAACTAGGACACCCTTACCAGCCTGATCAGTCTTGGACTGACGTATACGCACTGTCACGTTAGTATCGGACAACTGCACATCCTCGCACAGGAGGCCGCGTGTTGAGCCTCATGCACTAACTTCAAACACCACCTCACCAACTCTAAGCACGCCAAAAAGGCGATAGCGTATGCTGTGGAAAAAGAGACGTGCCTCGAACCTGGACCAGCAAATTGACCTGAGTTTTATGCGTATCTGTGATAACGACCCATAAAATATTGGCTTACGGCCCTCGGCCCTGTGAGGTTGTAACCTGCCCCAACCCTCTGATGGCGGCTACGTGAATATTTAAGGTTTTAGGAGCACGTCCCAGATCATCGAGATGGGAAAGGTACTGCAAGACAACGTCAGTGGTAGGAGGTACGTCATGTGAGAGCCCAGGTAACCCAGACCTGAAACCAAGGAAATAACACCAGGCCTACTTGTAGGACCTGAGAGTGGAGGGTGCCACGGACACCAATACTCCCTGTATCACTTTGCGTCACCAACGTTCCACAGGTGCTCCGGAAAGGGTTCGGGCAACAGTTGTGCTCTAGGTGCAAGCGACCGAAAGTGAGGTATCTGAAATCGAGACAAGGCATCGGCTATGTCATTATTGGCTCCGGGTATGAATTTGGCTGAAAATATTA
Organism: Podarcis cretensis; assembly: GCF_951804945.1. NCBI lineage: Eukaryota > Metazoa > Chordata > Lepidosauria > Squamata > Lacertidae > Podarcis > Podarcis cretensis. The sequence continues at coordinate 39,128,159 of NC_137177.1, forward strand.
TGTTGTACTCAAGGCACCGGAGGACAAACGCCCGCAGAAGGGAGGAGACCCTCTCAAACCGAGATGACTGCCTGGCTAGAATGTTCACGACTGCCAGGTTGTCGGTCCTGAAGCACACACAGGTGATCTCGAAAATCTTCCGTCCAGATGTGAACGGCCACCACTATTGGAAAGAACTCAAGAAAGGTGAGATCCTGCGTGATGGCCTGACCTTACCATGCCGTCGGCCAGCGTTGTGCACACCGGCGCCCCTTGAAGTACAAGCCAAAGCCTAAGGACCCAGCCGCGTCCGATTGGACCTGGAAGTCTGATGACAGATTCAAGACATCCTGCCATAGAGATACCCCATTGTAGTTCTCCAGAAAAGTCATCCACACCTCCAGGTCTGCCTTGACTGACCTGGGGAAGCTGACCCTGTGGTGCGGGTGTCTAAGACCAACTGACAGCCTGGCTAGGCGGGCACAGAAAGCGCATTGGAGTGGACCTGGAAATCAGAGGCCAAATTAAGGATTTCCAGCCATAGGGAGACTCCGTTGTAGTGTTCCAGAGATCTGATCCCCATCTCAAAATCCGCCTTGACCGACTTGGGAAGTCTTCCTCTACGGTGCGGATGCTTGAGGCCCGCTGACAACCTGGCTAAGCGGGAGCGAAATGGGCAGCCTGGTGAAACTACTCTACATGCGAAGTTGAAATTATCTAGCAAGGACTGGACCTGTCTAAGAGCGACTTTATTATTATTATTATTATTATTATTTTGGGAAGGGTTTGACGAATTGTTTCCTTAAGGGCAACTATTTTCCCCACTGGCAGGCGGGCGGATTGAGCTGCTGTGTCAAGCTCTATACCCAGGCAAGTAAGATGCATTGAGGGTCCGCCTTATCTGCTGTGAGGGGAACTCCCAGCTCCTGGGCCAAAGCTGAAAAGGCCTCCAGAAGGGAGGCACATTCGCCAGTACTGGGCTTCCCAAAGAGTAGAAAGTCACCGAGGTAATGTGTTACCCCAGGTGAATTGGTTCTGTAGCGCAAGGCCCAGTCCCAAAAAGTGCTAAATGTCTCAAAGGCCGAGCCAGCTGCAGAACGACCCATCGGCATAGCCTTGACAATGTAATATTTCCCTTGAAATTTGAATCCCAGCAAATGAGAGTCATTGGGATGAACTGGCAATAGACAGAAGGCTGACTCTATGTCACATTTTGCCAAGAGTGCCTCATAACCAAAATTCCGGATAAGTCTTAGTGCCCGATCAAAGAATTCGATCGAAGAATGCGGAGAGGAGGGAGCTGGATCAGGGAAAATGCTAGACCCAGAGGGTCCCTATCGTCTGTCCCCTGCCGCGGGGGCTTCTCTGGCACTGGAACCCCGCCTTCCCGAAAGGGCTGCTTCCCTTTGTAACACGCTGCGGCTGGGAGTACCCCTGCACACCTCTCGCACTTGTGCAGATACTTACAAGACTGCCTTTGGCATGACCCCTTATTGAATTCGCCACATACCTTGCGCTTTGGCTCCCCTCTCAGGTCCGGCTCACCCGTGCGATAAAAATCTAATGGCTTCTTCTCAACATACGGGACGACCGCCACAGACCAGGTGCCATTTTCAATTTGATCCCAGCATGCTAGAGGGATCCTGGAAGCCTTCCTTCGGACTTTTATTATAGCTAGTGGTGGCGGCCACCCCAGAAAGTGCACAGGCTGTTCTGACTCCTCATCCATGTCGCCCATTTTTTACTTGCTCTTCTTACACACGTGCTTCTTCTTGGTGCATCTTGGTGCATTCTTCTTGGTGCATCTTGGTGCCCCCTGAAATTGTGGACACGTGGGAGAGGGGGGGAGCACAGCATAAAGTCTGTTAAGGCAGAAAGGTGAAACGTTGCCCCCAAAAAACGCCCTGACCACGTGTTCCAAAACACCAATAGACCAGTGGAGGAGGATGAGTTAGGATCGACCCTCCTGCCAGCAGACACTCAAAGCAAACACACAGACACCAGCAGAATACACACAGCGACCGTGTTAAGGACAAACAAAAGGGAAGGATTACAGTTAAAGCAATAAAGAAGCAAAATGGGGCAACAACATGATTTTTTAGTTAAATAAACCACATGGGGCAGAAGCAGCTTTGCCTGGCAAAGCCTGTCAACAAAATACTATTTAAAAGGCAAAGAGAGGCTGGGTTTAAACGCACAGAGTCGGCAGGCAAAAGGGGAGGAGCGGCAGAAATGCAGCTGGAGAAACTGGGAGAGGTTAAGCAACGTTCCTCACAACCACGGACAAACCACTTTAACAACTATAAATGGTGCAGCAATGGCAAAGTAAGGAGCAGAGCTAGCCTCGATGCTAAGTGTTGAGGCAAAGAGGATAGTAGGTATGCGGATGAAGCTGCAAGCGCACGTGTGCCGAGGCAAGACAGGGAAATAATGCAAGTAAAAGGAAAGTAACCAGGCAGTGAAGAAAACTGCACTGTGGCCAAAACAAAAGGAGGACTTTAGGCAGTATAGACGGGAGGCAGAGAACACTAGAAGTAAAGTCTTAAAGGGTAACCGTAGAATTTCCGGAACTAAATAAGCTCAGCAGACGGAAACAATGAGAAAAGGCTTTGGAAATCTAAATGAGAAAATAAGGAAGAATGAGGGGAAATCAGTAGGGAAAAACAAGGTACAGGCAAGGGGGTTAGCTTGGACAACAGCAACAACACGGCGAAACCTCCCTTTTAAAAGTCCTCTTCAAAGTACAGGCTCCACGTGGTTGCTCAGCTGGGCACGCGGAAGAGGAGATCCTGATGAGTTGACTCGCACAGGACGACGAAGAGAAATGAGGCCAGAGAGAGGCTGGCGCTGCAGCATAAAGGCTGCTGGACACCCCCCCCCCATGGCACCTGGTTGGACGGCCACCGGGGGGGGGCGTGAGCGCCAGCCAGGTGAGCTGGAGGCAGGGGGCAACGCCCTCTGCTAGGGGCGGTGTTCAGGCTCCCGCCCACAACCACTCCCCTCTTTTTCAGGGAGGAGAGTCTTTATCACAACAACATGGAAATATTTAAAGAGATTCAGGAAGGATTTATGGTGTAGTCAAATCTGGTCCATAGCTATCACCAAAAAATTAAGTAAAAAAAAAAGGTATATTAGAGGACAAAAAAAGATTTGTCTTCAAATAAGAGGCAAAACATTATTTTATACGTTAATGGTAATAAAAATGTTTAAATGCTTCCAGTGAAATATGCTATTATTGGGAATTCTTAGTAACTTCAAGTCTGTGTGAGAATAATATTATGAGTTTTTGGGAGCCAGCTTCCCCTAAATTCTTGGGTTCAGTAGATGTGAGAAGTTAATCAAGAGTTAACCAGGATGCCAGACTCCTAACCTCTGGACTCAGCTTCTCATGTTCAGGAGATTGCCTGGGAGATGAGCCATTAAGAAAACCAAGGAAAGGTGATGGGCCATTAAGAAAACCAAGGAGAATGGGTTATGTGTCAGACAGCAGTTGGGTGGGACCACCCTCAACTCAGAGTTAGTTAGAAGACAAAGCCAGAGTCTGAAGTAGAGTTTTGGGGGACTGTGATGTGACCTAGAGGGGGAAAGGTTGCAGGCTAGTAAAGGCAGCAATCTGGAGAGAGAGTCAGAGCATAGTGGTTGATTTCTGTTTGAATCCAGAACTATGGAAGAAACAAAACCCTCTTGGGGTGTTAATGCTGTGAGCACCTCCATTGTAGGCTCAGGTTGTATATATGTGTAAATACAGTGGTACCTCTGGTTACGAAATTAATTTGTTCTGGAGGTCCGTTCTTAACCTGAAACCATTCTTAACCTGAGGTACTACTTTAGCTAATGGGGCCTCCCGCTGCTGCCGCACCGCCACCACACGATTCCTGTTCTCATCCTGAGGTAAAGTTCTTAACCTGAGGTACTACTTCTGGGTTAGCAGAGTCTGTAATCCAAGGTGTTTGTAACCCAAGGTGTTTGTAATCCGAGGTACCACTGTAAACCATATATCATGAAGACACCACAGTCTCCACTGTGCCTCATTTCCAAAAGGAAACATGGACCCTGGGTAAGTGCATTGAACCCCTGGAATCTTACACTGCTGGGAGATTGGTGTGCTGTGCAACAATATCATAAGACCTTGAGAACAATACCCTGATACTTATAAATAAAACAAATATTATTTGAAAATGTTACTACCCCAGCACTACTTCTTCTTCTTCTTCTTCTTCTTCTTCTTCTTCTTCTTCTTCTTCTTCTTCTTCTTCTTCTTCCTAAGGGTGGTGAATGAAACGGTCCTAATTTGTATGTGTGTTTAATTTTCATTCAATTGTATTTTTTTCTTTTCTTCTTATATGTCAACGAAGTATATGGTCTTTATTAAATAAATAAAAAGATTTTTTAAAAAATAATAATAATAGTAATCTGTACTTGCATCTAGGCTCTGTCTCTAAACAGATAGCAGGAGAGGGAAGTACAGGTGTAAGAGGGGTGGGGTGCAGCAAAAGAGCAAATCTAGTCTCCAGAATCCCCCTTTGCAGGATCTGTCATGTATCAGGCACTTGCAAATGCGAGGAGAGCAGCAGAGTAGGGCTAGATTGCCTTTGTGCACCAGTCAAAGCTTTGCACGGGAAGGCAATAATTGAAACAAAAAAAATCCACACAGACACACCTCTAGATGCCACATTTAAATTGTTTCCGATTAAATGCACAATCACATTTTGCAAGATTGTGTGGTGCGATGTACTCATCCTGCTCCTGTTGTAGTTTTTCTTTTCCTGGAAGGTGACCTCATGTGGCCAGATTTATATTTCACTGTGATTTTTTGATGACTGTTAGAAATATAAGTTGCTAAAGAGGACATGGGGAGGGGGAGATCCACTTGACTCTCTCTCTCCCTCTCTCTGGCATCTTCTCAAGGAAGCTGAACTCTGGACCTCAGGAGCAGGAAGTGCAGATGTGCTTGTTGGTTTGTGCTGAGATTTGTGCATTCTCTCAAATGGGGCACCATGAGGACCCCCCCCCCCCGCCAGCAGTCAACAATGCAGTATCTGTTTAAATTAGACATACCAGAAACACATCCAGAGCAGCAGCAAAAGATGACAGAGAAACATTTATTAAGTTATAGAACTATTGCAAGGAAAAAAGAAAGATATTTTATATATATATTAAAAAAACAACATTATAAACCTATGGCAGCTGAGAAGGGGGGGAATGTACCTTCCTCCAAAAAGGGGGGACCTATTTGCATCAAATTTGCACATGCTAATTTACTATTCCGCTGTTGTTTTTGATGGCTTTAATCTGTGTTTTTTGTGATATTGTGTGTTCCATTCTAATTTTTGTTTGTTTTTCTCCCTCCTAAGTAGCTCTGAATGCTCAGTGAATAAAAGTGTGGAGTAGAAATAATAATAATAATAATAATAATAATAATAATAATAATAATACATTATTGTTATTGTTATTGTTACATTTTTTAAAAAATGGGTCTTTTGAATCCTGGCATCAAAGAAATGAATAAAAATGGGAAGGTTAAGGTCTCTTCGTTTGTGAAATATTGGGGTGTTGTTAATTTTCAGGATGCTTCACACATCAACCTGGCACCAAACAGGCAGGTGGTCCAGCTGCTATTCAGGCAAAGTCAGGAGGACTCAATTTATTCATCACAGGTTTGGTTTTTTTAATTAGAAACATCTAATCTATTCTCCAGTGAGCTCAAGGACTACAACCCCCCTTATCCCTGACCACTGGCCATGGTGGCTGGGATGGGTAGAAACTGCAAGTCCAGCAACATCTGGAAGGCACCACAGTGGCAACAGCTGGGAAAGAGACTAAAAGACTGCAGTCACTTGTTCAAAAGAGTCTACGCTAATGTATTCACTAGGTAGCCAGAGACAACCACTCTCTCTGCCTCTCACCTGTAGTATGGCAATCATAATGCTAACCTACTTACATCACAGGCTTGTTGCAAGGATTACTAGAAGGCAACGTCTGTCAAGCCTTGTGCAGGTGCATACGCTTCACCAAACAGAGAAACTTTCCTGTACCATGGACAGCAACCGATTGGAAGCACCCTTGTTCTTCTAGGCAGGACATGTGAGCAGAACATTAAATCACTAGCTGAAGAGCCAAATGTCCTGTAGACAGATGTGAGAGCCTGTTCTCCATATTGATCCTTTGGCTAATGAAACTATCTACGGTCTTTTAATATGGTGGTGGTGGTGGGGTTGTATTGTAAACTTCCCTGTGATCCTCATATGAAGAGTGGTATAGAAAACAAGTAAGTAAAAGTAAGTAAGTAAGTAAGATCCACTCTCTCACGAGGCAGCCAGTATTCTGCCCCCTGCCAAAGAATTTTGTTTTCATGCCCAGAGCCTGACATTTCCCCACTACTTGTGAAACCAGCATGCAGAGATGAAATGGAATGCTTCCACAGATGTAAGAGAATCTTTAAAACTGTACTCCCTCTGTGCAATATTATTTCCAGGGAAAGGCATTTCCAGATATCTAATACTTATTGATTTTTGGTGTTTTTAAAAAACACTCTGACGTTACTTTCCTTCTTGCATCTTTCCTGTTCCTATGAAAGGAAATATGGAAGCTTCTGGTGGGGATGGAGCAACTGAGAGTGCAAGTCTTTGCCATCTTGCGCACACAAAGCACGGGAACCATGGGAAATGTGAAGAATCATCGAAGAATATGGTGTGGGGGGTGGGTGGAGAGGGAGAGAAACACATCTCCCATTGACTTGCTTGGCTGAGATTAATTAAAATGATCCCCCCCACCCCCTTGCAATCCCTACAATCTGTTGCCTGCCTCTTCTTGGTGTGCTGATTTCCATTCAGAAGAATGATATTCTCTAATGAAATACAGTTTTCCCAGAGAGAACAGACTTCTATGACATTAAAAAAAATAAATCAGTTCATTTTGTTCTGGCAAGTCTGTGAAAGGTGACTGTGCAGGCATTTCTCTATGAATCACAGACTTCTGTTCTTATTGAAATGCGGTTCCTATCAATATTTGATGTAATGGTGTTATTAGTGCAAAAGGCCTGCACTCTGAGAGTGGATGGCTGCATTGAGAGAGATGACATGGGCAGCAACACATCTCTGCTTGTTCCAGAGCTTGAGGTTCAGTGACCTCAAGCATGGCAGACCACCCTTTTGTCACTTCGTGTTCACTAGCAGTGGGTGCTACAGATCAGGCCCCCACAATTTGTGACACACCAAGCTGAATGCATCTCACAGCCCTATACTGTGACCTGTCCAATGCTTAGCATATGCTGTTTTTGGAGCCTCACATGGGAAGCAAAGCCAAGAACCATAGACTCATAGAATCGTAGGGTTGGAAGGGACCCTGAGGATCATCTAGTCCAACTCCTTGCAATGCATGAATATGCAGCTGTCCCATACAGGGATCGAACTTGCAGCCTTGGCATTATCAGCACCATGCTCTAACCAACTGAGCTATCCAGGCTGACATAAAGAGGCATCCTGAAATCTTGTAAGAGGTCCTGACCCACTCCTTTCCTGGGTGAACCTGTCAGTTTTTGGTTTCTCTGTTTCCCATTTCCTCCCATCTTCATTTCAATTCTCCACATTTCCAGGTTAGTTTGTCTATATATCTGTCTGTCTATCCATGTATCTAGTGTGTCATTCAGATTCATCAGGATTTTAGTGCAAATTTCTCCTAATATACACATCTGTATGCAATTTTGTCTAATATGAATATTTTTTGCAAAGCAATATTGTGCAATTGTGTATGTCATTTTCACTAATATAGGCATTCCAGTGCAAAACAACAACAACAAAACAACCTATGTTTAAATGGGTATCTAATAAGAAGATCCATAAAAACAACTATTCCAAAAGAAATTATTGTGAAAATAGGAAATATGGCAAGAGGGTGCAAACTATGCCCTCGCTCAGGGCACCATATTACCAAAGTCTAGCTTCTCATTCTTGGAGGTCTCTGGCATCTTGTTTCTGGTTCAGTGGTGGTGCTCAGCCCCAGTGCCTCCTTCACTGGCACCATTGGTCTCTCAACCTCAGAGTCTGGGTGATTGCTTAACTTCAAAGAAAATTTTGTAGAGTTGGGAAATGTTCACAAAAAGACAGCCAACATGAGGAAAGGTTACATTATTTAGGACTTTTTAGCTTAGAGAAAAAGAAAGGAAGAGGTGACATGACCTGGCATCTTGTTCATGGGGATTCAACGCAGTTCCACAGCAGAAATAATTATTCAGACTGGAAAGACAATCTTCAGCTGCACTGAACATTTCAAACTTCCTTTTCAAGCATTGGTTGGGTGAGTGGCAGTGGCAGATCACACAGAGGCAGGAATATCCCCTCTTGAACTTTTGGAAGTGGATTGCTGGGGTTTTCCATTTGCTTCTTGCTTTTTAACTTTTAAACAAGGCCCCCTGCTGTCCACAGCTGTGCAAAGCTCTCTCCAGACACAGTAAAGTAAGTGGCAACCCTCTTCTGAACATTTCAGATAAATCCTCTCCCACTTCCCAAAGTATCAGAGAAGTGACCCCCACTTTTTTTAAAGGGAGAATATTTTCAGGAAACCTGGGTAGCAGGGAAGATCTCAATCCAGCCTTTATTTCAGTGTGCGCGCACTAAACTGCAAAATGGGTGAGACATTCAGTTCAGTTCCATAAGGGTTTTTTGTTTGTTTGTTTTGTTTTGTTATACTAAAAGATAAATGTCATTGTTCCAAAACCAGGAGCATCTATTTAGCACTGTATCTCACTTAATCAAAGAGTCTTGCTCACCTTTGGTAGAGGAAACTGGACAGAGCGACCCTTTGGTTCTTCCTGCTCCTGTGCTCCTTCAAAGTGTGCCATTGAGCAAAGTTGGTACTGACATGAGGATAGGGTGGCTGAGCTGAATACAGCTGCTCTTTGGAGGGAAAGGACACTTTACTAGGCACCTGAGCAGTATGGAGGGAAATAGCAAAAGCAACATTATTTGGTGAATTTAGAAGATTGCTAAACTGAAGCACAGTGGCTGAATTCAGATGTAATAATGAATGGCGTTATGAGGATGTTCTTATGGTGAGTCTCTGGTTCATATGCGCCAAGCTTCCAGATCAAATTTGAAGCAAAGGATAGCTGCCTTGTTGTCTGAATGCTGAGTGCTGCTTTGTGCAAACTATAGTTTGTAATGAAAGTACAATGTGACATGACAATTTGGTTCTAGTTTAGGGTCCTGGTTTGACTGCATACCAGTAGTTCAGGAACTTATACTGCCTTGGACTTCTGACTTTTTCTGAACATTTAACATTGGCGACGAAGGTGGGATTGATGAGCTTCCACTGGCTGCCAGAGGCCCAGACCGCACAGCAGCAGCAGTTTGGTTGTCGTGTTCCTATGAGTGAGCTGTTGTCACTGACAAATGTTGAATAAACTTAGTTGAGGAACGTATACTGACTTGGGCTTCTGACTTTTTCCAAACATTTAACACCTTCATTTGCAAGGAATCATACAAAACAAAGTGGCACTAGTAAAGAAAACTTCCAGGGTGGCAACAGAAAGAAAACTACAAATGCTTTAGCAGTTCATCAAAACTATCCAGCAATATCTAATTATAGGAAAACTGGTACTATTAACAGTGATTCTTCTAGTTGCTTAATTGGTTCAGCAACTTCCATACACATGATGTTTGATGCTAATTATTTCCCCGCAAGAGTTAATGATAACTAATCACAGGCAGCTACAGGAGAACTATGAGATTCAGGTGAGGGTCAGAGGCCTTGTCAATCCCAGCAGGTATATAAGAGGACGACCCGGCCTGCTCAGGCCTACAGTAGATCGCAGTCTCTTGGGAGTTGGCCACCCCTGGACTAGATGACCCTCATAGTCTAAAACTCTAAAATTCTATGATTCTAAAGAGTGTCACTCTTCGAACTTCCTCCTTTTGCTCTGTTATTTTGAAGTGGGGGGGCATCTCATGATGATGGGGAGTATGTGTGGGTGTGTATGTGTCGGATGCTTCAGGATTCTCAAGGGTGCCATTGCATCCAAGGTCACCCCACTGGTGACCTCAGCCTTAGCTCTTTGCTCAGACAACTCTTTTCAAAGCTCAGCCAACAGGGCCATGGGGAGCTGTCCAGGGTCCTGACCTGCTTAGAGAAACTTGCCTCGACCTTCTCGTCTCACCAGACTTGACCTGCTTGACCTGTTTCTTGCTTCCACTTCCCCTGTGAGCTCCAAGTGCCAGAACAGCAGAACGGGCACCATGTTAGGGAAAGCTGCTCTAGTGCTTAGGACAGAAACACGGCCAGTTCAGGCCAAAACAACAGCTCTTCTCCCCTTATTGGAAAGGTTTCTGCTACAAATGGCCATTAACGGCCTGTGTCTGAGATGCTGCTGAAAGGCACTTTTTTATTTTTACCTTGCACACCCTTCGCATTTCATTACATTTCTTCCTGTCAGATTATTATGAGTGACACAGAACTGCTGATGTAATAACATAGAGATGTGGGGGAGAAAAACACCAACTCCTTTACCTTCCAACTGTCCTTGTAACCTGAATATTCCAAGGAAAGAGGAAGGTGGAAGTGACATACCAAATGCCTGTAACAGAGGCTATTTGTGTCATCAGACTTCTTTCACATATTATAAAGGGTTCCTGGAGATGAACACGAAGTGACATGGATTGCCATAGGACTAGGCAATCTGCTCCTCCATCACTGCAGAATCACAGACGTGGGAAGGACCATGGAAGTCAACCATTCCAGCCTTGTGTTCCATGCAGGATCTGCAACTGCAGCATCCTTTACATCAGGATGCATGTGTGTCTCCAAGGTTCATCTTGTAATGGGGCAAGGCTTTCCAAACTATGGGAATTCATAGTCTGAACTCCCACAGCACAGAGAGATAACATCTTTCTTTCCTGCCTTCTTTTAGTCAGACTCAGGGGAATAAGCAAACCAAACTGGCATTTATTTTGTGGCTGAGTGAAACAGTTTGACAATCCAGGGAAGATGAATAGCAGCGCCAACATGATTCATTTCTTTCTACATGTGTCACACATCGGGTGTGTGTATGTGTGAGTGTGTTGTGAAATATAGTCTATTTTCCCATTTGTAATAGAACCATAGCATTAGAGAACATAAGAAGAAGCGGCTGAATCAGGCCAGTGACCTATTTATGTGGTCCACCATCCTGTTCTAATAGTGACCATCCTAACGTCTATAGGAAGCCTGTTTTTCATTGACCGGCATTCAGAGGCATACTTGTTCCAATAGCGGAGGTGAAACATAGCCATCATGGAGAGTAGGAGGGCCAGCTCAAGGCAGTTTGGCACCAGAGGTGAACAGCAAAATAGCACCTTTTCACCAGGAAAAATGGGTAAGTAAAGATCTACATCAGCAAGGAGAGGGGGATAAAAACTTACACTGGGATATGATGCCCCCGTGTTGCCTCACCGAGGCTCATGGTTGGCCCAGCTCTGGCTAGTGGGAGAGCCTTATTTTCTGTAAAATTGTCTAATCCTCTTTTAAAGCTATCCAGACATTAAACTAATTGATGTAGTTCCCAAGTGCCCCTCTGGATCCCTCTTTTAATAACTGGTGTTACATTATCCTCTTTACAGTCCTTAGGTACATAGGCTGATCTAAGGATAAAGTTGCACCTTTTTGGTACTAGACCAGCAATTTCACATTTGAGATCTTTAAGAACTCTGAGGTGGATGCCACCTGAACCCTGCAATTTGTTGGTTATTATTTTGTTTCTAGAACTTCATTTCTCATCACCAGGATTTGCCTCAGTTTCCCCTGAGAAAGTTAGCCCATGCACAGAGATGTGCCTTGTATCTTGCTAGTCAAAGACAGATGCAAAAACAGCTGTGTCCAGGCTGAGCACACCCAGCTCTAACAATCTTTCCTCAATCTTTGTTGCACTCCTTTGGACACAGTCCAGACAATATCCTTCCTATGGTGTGGTGTGCAGAAATGGGCACAGGACTGCAGGTGGGCAACGTCTATTTACTTCCAAGCTCCCCTCCCCACCACCTCCTGGCATGTGGAGTTTATTCTCTATCTGGCTTTGTAAGAACCTGTTATTTCTAAGCCCATTAACCTTTCCCTTTGTTTCCCTTTGTTTCTATTTTCAAATTTTATTTTATTTCCCCCCACCAGCCAACTGGCAAAAATATGTTTAGGTTCCTCAGGGTGCAAAGCTTGCAGCTCCATCTCTAATGCTGGGTATATTTGGAAATTATTGTTTGAAAAGTTTACTTGCTAACTTCATCAGAAGTATGATTGTATGTGCTAGCTGCTAACAAAGTTAGATGTATTGCATTTTATGTTCTGAAAGTGGAAAATGCAATTTAGGGCAGCGGCCCTAGAATCAAAGAATTGTAGGGTTGGAGGGAATCCAAGGGTCATGGGTCATTGCCCGAATGGGTCAATGCCCCATTGACAAAAAGATTATTCCATATACTACACCTTCAGCTTGGGGAAGCAGGTGGTGCTGTGGGTTAAACCACAGAGCCTAGGACTTGCCAATCAGAAGGTTGGTGGTTCGAATCCCTGCGACGGGGTGAGCTCCCTTTGCTTGGTCCCAGCTCCTGCCAACCTAGCAGTTCAAAAGCACGTCAAAGTAGATAAATAGGTACCGCTCCAGCTGGAAGGAAGGGACGCAGGTGGCGCTGTGGGTTAAAGCCTCAGCGCCTAGGACTTGCCGATCGAAAGGTCGGCGGTTCGAATCCCTGCGGCGGGGTGCGCTCCCGCTGCTCGGTCCCAGCGCCTGCCAACCTAGCAGTTCGAAAGCACCTCCGGGTGCAAGTAGATAAATAGGGACCGCTTACCAGCGGGAAGGTAAACAGCATTTCCGTGTGCGGCTCTGGCTCGCCAGAGCAGCGATGTCACGCTGGCCACGTGACCCGGAAGTGTCTCCGGACAGCGCTGGCCCCCGGCCTCTTGAGTGAGATGGGCGCACAACCCCAGAGTCTGTCAAGACTGGCCCGTATGGGCAGGGGTACCTTTACCTTTACCTTTACCAGCTGGAAGGTAAACGGCATTTACGTGCGCTGCTCTGGTTCACCAGAAGCGGCTTAGTCATGCTGGCCACATGACCCGGAAGCTGTACATTGGCTCCTTAGGCCAATAAAGCGAGATGACCGCCGCAACCCCAGAATCGGCCACAACTGGACCTAATGGTCAGGGGTCCCTTTACCCTTACACCTTCAGCTCCCTTCAGATTATTGTCTGCTTCTGCTGTAGCTTGTGGGCCTCCTTTTGGGGCATCTGGTTGGCCGGCCACTGTGAGAACACAATGTTGGACTAGATGGGCTGTTGGCCTGATCCAGCAGAGCTCTTCTTGTGGACTAGGCGTCAAGGAGAATTTGGAGGAACAAGCGACAGAAGAGGCAGAGCAGGGGCTTGGGGGTGCTGTGGAGCCCTTCAACCCCCCAGAGACAGAGGAAGCAGAAGAGAGGGCGGAGATTAGACAGGAGGAGGAAGGGCTCAGGGATGCTGCAGAGCCCTTCAACTGCCCAGAGGCTCAGGAAGGGAGCTCAGACTCAGCACAGACAAGGAGGGAAATGAAACATAAGGATCAAAGACGTCTCGCGCAATTCCCACGCCTACATTGTTGGCGTGGGAATCGAAGGAAGCCACTCCCTGAATCTGATTCAATGGGTTTGGACGCATAATCCTCAACTGTAGCTGTTTCTTGTACATATGTGATAAAGACGGTAAATATCAAGCTGACTGTGCCGGGGTGTTAATGCGAAGGGGAGACACCATCTTTACACTAGGTGACAGCGAAGTCAGCACTGTATGGCTGCACCAGAGAAGGTCATCTGGGACTCCTGCACTGACTGGGCTTGATGGGTGATGGGAGTCCAGAAAGCTGGAGAGTAGCAGGTCAGTGGAGGCTGGTGTAGATGTTGATGCTGAGCTAGATGGACCTGTGGCACCTTCCCATGGACCACTGGTTCTCTCAGCTGCTTGGCCACAGCTGTTCCAAGTTGGACACCATCGGTGGTGAACTTTGGGCACTCCAAATTCAGTGGCGTCCTATGTGACGCTAAAATTCAGCGTGCCTCTACCTCTTGCGCTCTGTTCTACAGCATTGTTGTGGCTGCAGTGCCTAGTGCAGCTGAACCAGTTGTTACAGAACTTCGTTGCCTGCCTAAGGGTGGCTACCACTTTAAGCACCTCTCATTTGGGCCTAACTCTTCAAAAACTGGGATATATGTTCTTAAGTTTTGGTCTTGATGGATGAAGTCCTTGCAGGGTTTCCCACCCCCTTCTTCATATCTTTCTTTGTGGGAGCATTACACGGATGAGGCTCCAAATGGCAACTTTTAACATGAGCAGGATCAGAAGAGCAGGAGGGAATTAAATGAAATTCTGTCTGCTTAAAAGGAGATGCAGGATGCCACAGAAGCCCTTGAGACTAATGATTACATTCCACTCCTCAGTTTCTGTCTGAGCATTTTCCCTGCATTAAATAGGAGTGGGCAGGAGGTTGCGTCCTATCAATATTTCAAGCTTAGTTATCAGATCCAGAGGAATCCAAGCCTTTTCTGTTCCAGCACTGCGTTCTTGGGTTTCAGATTTTGTTTTGACATATTATCCCTTTTCTGTGCATTTCTGAGTGCCTAATGTTTTATTAAGTGTTATGTCAGATGGATGGGTATTTTAATATTTATTAATTTAATGAAGAACCAACCACGTTTTTGTCTTTCCCCCAATTAAAATAAAGAGCCACACTTATCTGCTATTGGTGGGTTTCGGATGTGGTGGGTGAAGGTGATGAAGAGAGGCACTATGTGCCTCTTTTTTTCTCTCTCCACTCTTTTCCAAAGGTGAATATAGACGCAAGATAAGACGAACGTCCCCACCATTCATAAAAAAGAGGTTATGGTTAGTTTTACTTGTACCATGCATGAAGAAAAAAACTGCCCCAAGAATACAGATGTCACCACCAAATAGCATCTTCCTGGCCCTTACAGAGGAAAAAATCATTTTAATGATTTTGTCTCTCAGTATTTCCTAATCCTTGCATACGCATGGGACACCTGTGGCTGTTCAGATGCTGATGAATTCCAACTTGCATCAGCCCCTGTCATCATGCCCAATAGTCTCAGATAGGATGGGGACTGTAGTCCAACAACATCTGGAGGGCCACAGGCTCCCCATTCTTGTGCTGGCAGATCCTTTTATGTTGACTGCAATATGTAGGTAACCACTTGGGTCAGTGCCATTCCTGTCCCTATGATGGGAGAAATCTCTCCCCCCCCCCTTTAGAAGAAGAAGTCTTGAAGGGCCTCCACCAAAAGAGAGGGGATGAGAAAGGCTTCCTTCAATCCACTGGATCAATCAGCAGGCAACTGGGGGTGGTAGCACCCATCTTCAACACATTGTCTGCCCCCCCTATCCACCCTCAGGTAGTGTCGACTAAGTAGGAGATTTGGAGGCGTTTTTAAACAGAGTTTGGATGGCCATCTGACAAGGATTCTTTAGCTGGAGTTCCTGCATTGCAAGGGGTTGGACCATGTGGGGTACCTGCCAAGTCTATGATTCTATTATTACCAGCAACTGGTATTCAGAAGCACATTGCCTCTGCAGGAGGGCAGTGCTATATATGCTTAGACGGCTTGTCCTGTAGGTTGCAATCCTTCCACCATGCCTACAATCAGATTCAACTGCCATAGCTCAGTTGGCTTCTGTATGTGGAATGGGAAGGGGCACCATCTTGCCCTTTGCCTCAGGCATCAAAATATTTCTAGCCAGCCCTGAAAGTTGCCCTGTGTGAAGTTCAGATGCATTTTTACTTTTTGCTAAAGCAACGCAGAGCTCCCGCTGAGAAACAGGAGAACAGCTCACCATGCCAGAAATGGATTTCTTAAAAAAAACAAAAAAAGGTCCACCCATTCAGATGAAAGCTGTTGCTATAGATCAAGGGCAGAAAGGAGGACTTGATGTACTCAGAAACTCGTAGAAAACTTCTGAGCACAGTTTCAATGATGCACCACATTTGTGGATCACCTATGCACATGTTGAGGCTTCCAGGCCCTCTCTGTGGATCAGCCTCCACCAGCCTGGTACCCTCTAGATATTTCAGACTACCACCAGCCCTGGCTGAAGCTGAATCACTGGTGAGGGCTGCCTTGGAGGCAATGCTGCTCCTGGGGAATCCAGTGGTGGCAGGAGGGGACTGCTTCAGCACATCCTCCCTATTTCAAGCCAAAACCAGAAATCCACGATTAGAATCTTGCATAGTTTTTGCTTTGCTGATGTGCAACCCCAAAGGATTGCTTTGAAAATGAGGATGAAGTGATCCAGGAGGCCCCCAATGTAAATCCCTCTCCACCCCAATTCTGCAAGGGGAGACAGACAAACGTACCATTCTTTTATTTCCCCGGTGGTCCTTTTGCAAAGTTATGATGGCATAATTCTTCCGCCTGTCTCCACAAAAGATTTGCACTGGGTGTGCGTGCATTAAAATGTCCACTTAAATCCAAGCAAGTCCCATTGGTTTTGATAGGGCTAGACGAGACTAAAAGGATTATGGACAGCAGCCAGTTTTATTACGTGATCTGATAATAATTCTGTTCTCCTTTGGTTTGTCTGTCCCCTGTATCCAACCTCACTCTGCTCTCAGTTCCTCCTAAAGGAGACTCTCTTCTGCATCCCTTATGGAAGCAAATGCAAACACAGCAGTGGTGGAACGATGGGAAAGTCATCAGGAAGCAAAGTAGTGATCGATCTACAATTACCGCTGGGTCTGGCAACAGGGGAAGCAAGACTAAAAATGGCAAAGAGGAAGGAGGGGGGCGGAATCAAGCTTGGGGGAGGATAAATAAGGGGAACAACAGCTGAGTATCTCCAGGTAGGCCTGGGAAAGATCCCTCTCTGAAGCCCCAGAGAGGCACTGCCCGTCATTTTTGACAATATTGAGCTAGAGGGATGCAGTAGCGGCTGGTGGGGCAATACAGGCAGGGTAGCAATGCTCACTTGGCTTCCCAATGCTATGAGGCACTGTCACTTCCTAACAGGGAGAGGGGCAAGGCAGCAGGGAACTTGGCAGAGTGTGGACCAGCAGTGGAGTCAATCTCTCTTAGTAACAGGCAGCACCATGTGTGGCAGGGAAACCAGGAGACTGATGCAACTCTGAAAGCTGCTACAGGATGGACCAATGGTCTGAATATTCATAAAGGAGCTTCCTATGGCCATCACTCCTATGTTGTGGCCTACCCTGGCTGGTTGGCTGGTGGTTAGGCTAAAAATGCCACTCTAAGCTCCTTGACAAAAGGGCATGATACAAGGCTAACAAACAAATGTCAGGGTGGTAGTGGCTTTAGAAATGTTTTTAACTGGATTTTGCATGGATTGATAATATTTTTAAAATTTGGAGACTACACTGAAGTACATTTGAGCAGAGTGATAAATGAAAAATATGATCAGTGCATACACACATGCCACATAAATGCCATTTCCTATCAAATCAATGTGGATTATTAATAGGATGTGGATATAGGAAGCTGCCTTATACCGAGTCAGACCATTTATTCACCTGGCTGACTACTGTCTACAGCAGGGGTCAGCAAACTTTTTCAGCAGGGGGCCAGTCTACTGTCCCTCAGACCTTGTGGGGGGCCAGACTATATTTTAAAAAATAAAAATAAAAATGAACGAATCCCTATGCTCCACAAATAACCTAGGGGTGCATTTTAAATAAAAGCACACATTCTACTCATGTCAAAACACCAGGCAGCCCCCACAAATAACCCAGAGATGCATTTTAAATAAAAGGACACACTCTACTCAAGTAAAAACAGACTGATTCCCGGATCGTCTGTGGGCTGGATTTAGAAAGTGATTGGGCCGGTTCCGGCCCCCGGGCCTTAGTTTGCCTACCCATGGTCTACAGTGACTGACAGTGGCTCTCCAGAATTTTAGGCAGGGAGTCTGTTCCAACCCTTCCTGGAAATACCCTTGGGGATTGAAACTGGGACCTTCTGCTTGAAAATATATTGCAGATTATTAATATGTTGCATGCTGCAATCTAATGAAGATATTTTACTGTTCTATATGTTCCTAGCAGGTGCCTGCAATCTATAGTGGCAAGCAAGATTCTAAGGATGGTGCAGGAGAGCAAGTTCATTGCAACTGCACCCTGGGTACCAGCCAGCTCCTGTTAAATCCCTTTGCTGGGACCCCTGACTTGCAGAAGCTGCAGAATGTGGCACCAGAGCCAGCTTCTGCAAGGATGACAGGCCAGGGACCCAGCTCAAGTGGGAGAAGCTGATGGGCACTTCCTGTAGCCATGTTGCACAGTGTTGGCTGGTTGGGGCATCCAATGGGCGTGTGACAGAAAGAGGTCATATGATTGCTTCAGCATGCATGCCCTGCCACACAGACCATGCTGCTCTCAGCAGATTTGCAGTGGCAAAGTTAAATGTGGGTGGGCACATATGGAACCCCATGTTCACTTTCTGCCACACAGGTTGAGCAGAGGTACCAAAACACCCAGCCCACACGTATTTGATGCACCTGTTCAGTTGCATAGAGTGACCTCAGGTTTTGTCGGTAACATGCACTGCAGGATAGAGATAATCCATTTATTTGGCATCCCGAGAGCAATCAGCCCATGTGCTCCTAGCTGAACTGATCCTACAAGGCATATTTCACTGTGTGAGGCCTTGTATTAAAGATGAGACATGAATCAAAGTCTCCTTTAAACAAACTTATTTACTTTATGACATGTTTTCCTAAAGCAGCTCCTGCAGAAAAAACTGATAGGAGCCACCATAATCCACAGACCAGTTAAGTGACAGGTCTGTTGTTTCATCAAGGCCATGTTGAACACAAAGGAGATGGGCTGTAGCTCCTTGGTAGAGCATCTGCTTTGCACGCAGAAGGTCCAGGTTCAACCCTCAGCATCTCCAGGTCGGGTGGGAACATCCCCAGTTTGAAACCCTGGAGAGCTGCTACCAGTCAGTGGACAATATGGAGGCAGGTGCTCCAAAGGTCTGTCTCAGTGAGATTCCTATACAGTGGTACCTCGGGTTAAGAACTTAATTCGTTCCGGAGGTCCGTTCTTAACCTAAAGTACCACTTTAGCTAATGGGGCTCCCACTGCCACCACACTGCTGCCATGTGATTTCTGTTCTCATCCTGAAGCAAAGTTCTTAACCCGAGGTACTCTTTCTGGGTTAGTGGAATCTGTAACCTGAAGCATCTGTAACCTGAGGTACCACTGTAATGCTGTAGCATTGGGGACTGCAAAATGATGCTTCTGGTGTGAACAGACTTGCTTGTGCATCTTATCTACTGGGTTATAATTCTCCATTGCTACCTGTCCCTGCCCAGTGCAACCTGCAAAGGATATGGAAATATCAGGACTATGAAACACTGCAGTTAAGGCAAGGAGGCTGCTTTTTCTTCTTCTTCTTTACATGATCTGCCAGTGACATTATATAAGAACGTAAGGAGAGCCCTGTTAGGTCAGGCTAAAGGCTCATCTAGTCCAGCATCCTGTTCTCACAGTGGCCAACCAGATGCCCCTTCAGGGAAGCCCACAAGCAGGACCAGAGCACAGCGACATGTTCTCCACTAACTGGCATTATTCAGAGGCATATTGCCTCTAAGAGTGGAAGTACAACACAGCTGTAGTGGCTAGTAGCAATTGAGTCTCCGCCTCCACCTCCTACGTGAATGTGTCTAAGCCCCTTTTAAAATCATCCAAGTTGGTGGCCATTGACGCAATATTGTGGGAGTGAATTTTGGAACAGGACTGTGTGGAAAAGTACTTTGGTTCATCTGTCCTGGATCTTCTAACAATCAGCTTCACTGAGTGCAGGATGGTGGGGCGGGGCAGGGAGGTGGGAAGAGAAATCATTACAGAACTTAATAGACTGCCAGATGAAAATTTGTCAGACAGGGTTCGTGATCAGCTTCTCCATCCCTCTCCCTGCACATGCTAGCAGGGGTCACGATCCAATGGAATTTGGGAGCTCACTGATGGGTAAGCTCTGTATGCTGCCCATTCTTACCCACTAAATGCCACCCTAAAGCTGGCACCTAAAGCAGCTGCTTCCACCTTCATTGCTGCCTGGGTCCATGGTTATTCATTTGCAGCGAGGGGCATCCGAGCTGACCTTGGACCCTGCCCTTAGCCCCCACACTTTTGGGGCTGGCAGGGGCCACTCGATGGTGGTGAGAGAAAGTTGCTCTGTTCATGGTCAGAAGTAGCTGCTGTCATTATTATTTCACAACCCCCAGGGCTCAGCTGCATCCTACTACCCCAATGAAAAAGCCTTTGGGGGGTGTCCCCTTGGGGGCTGTTATAGTAAGACAGGCCGTGGTCCACACACCCCAACCCAGCTGCATTCACTCAGCCAACAAGAAACAACAAGACACACTGCAAGCAGCACAAACACCTGCAGGCAGATATCACACAGGTCAAGCAACTGTTGTAGTGCAAACACACACGCACTTGTTCCCAGGGAGAGCAGACCAAGCCAGGACCAGGACCAGGGCAGTGCACAGCCAGCCCTTCCCTGTTTGTCTGTAGGTCTGTGGGTTTGCCTGCTGTGTTCCTATTATGGGAAAGGCTGTAGCTCGGTGGTAGAGCATCTGCTGTGCATGAAGAAGAGCCCAAGTCCTGTCCCTGGCATCTCCAACTGGGAGTACCCCTTGTCTGAAAGCTTGGAAAGCTGCTGCCAGTCCATACAGACAATACTGGCTGACTCTGTATAAGGCTGCATCCAGTGTAGTTACACTGCTGGTGAGTTGACTGCCTGGAAAACGAAGTTGCTTTTCTGTAAAAGGGAGAAGAAAGTCTGTCAACAGGAGCTGCCCGTTCTCAATTTGCTTCCTCCAACTTGCCTCCTTCCATCTCTCTCTCAGCCCCACAAATCTGGCCTCTTCCTTTTGTTTCTGCTGCCTTTGCCGTTTCTTTTCAAGGCAGCTAGTCTTGCCTCCGCCCTTTGGGCTCTTACTCACCAACAGGCCCCCCCCCCTCGAGGGACAGATCCGGCCTTATTTGGTTTCATAACAATAAATCAAAATTTAGTTAACCGTTAAACTGGGAGGTGGTACTGCGAGGAGAGTTATGTCTGGAATAAAGCACAGCCCATTTGCTGAGGTTTTTCTGCTCCCAGCAAAGACATATTTTTCTGCCCAGGTAACCAGAAACAAACTGCAAATCCACCTGGGATTGCCTTCCTTGGGATTTTAAAATGTTTCTTCCATCAATGCATTCTGGGTTATTTTATTCGGAAACTGAGTGGTGAGCCAGGCAAGCAAGGCTACAGATTTTTATTTTTTAAAGAACAGAACACAAACAAAACCAGCAACATACAAATGATACCACCTCCCATCAAAATTAATTTCCTCTATGGGGAATTAATAATTCAGTAGTTTCTTATATACTGTGTCCCAGGGGAGATGGGGGTGGGGACTACACTACACTACAGTACACACACACACACACACACACACACATTTTAAATGTATTTTTTCTTAATAAACAACCACCCTGCTTTGATCAAAGTTAATCTCCCTGGCACATAATACATAAAAACAGTTCAAGCCCTGTTAATATCTTTTTTGTAATAAGCAAGCCTCCCTCTTTTGATCAAAATTCATTAGATCCTGCTGTAGCCAGTGCGTTGGAGAGTGTGATGCTTCACTCTAAACACTGAAATGTAGATGTACAGATAGAATCTGCACATCACTCCGTATGTTAATCCCTCTCTCTTTCTGGATACAGGCAGATGTTTCCTTTGCACCTGCCTAGATGAAGCCTCTTTATAGAGTCACACGGACTCAGAGGACAAACTTTGCCTGCATATTAACTTCTCCCAGCCCCCCTCACCGGAATTAACGCCCCTTTCTAACATCTAGTTAAGTTCTTGGCAACTTTGGGTTGAGCAAGACCTAGTGTGTGTGCAAGCGTCTTCTTGTGTGTGCAAAACTTTAGAAGAGGAGGGGAAATGTTGCGTCTATCTCTCCCCGCCGCTCCCCGCCCCCAAGCAGGGCGCTGTCCGAGGTTCTCCCCGCAGGGAACAAGCCTGCTGCCCCGCGTGCCCTGTTCGTCGGAGGGGCGCGTTGCGCGGCGGATTTCTCCGCACCTGCTCCTCGGAGGGGCGCGGTGGCGGTCGGGCAGCGGGGTGGGGAGTGCAGACTTGCCTTCGTCAGATTTGCATGAAGAAGGCAGGCAAGGAAGTCGCTTTCCAGGCGCGGTGCTGCACCATCTTAACCATCCTGGGCCCCGGAGGACACCGAGCCGCATCCCAAAAGCAGGGGCTTGCAATTTTTTGCGGGGAGGTGGGTCTCAGCGTCAGCCCTATCTTTCCCCTCCCTCCCTCTGGGTGCGGGGGGGGGCGGGTTTGGCAGCTTTCCTACCATGTTGCTATGGCGGAGACGAAGAGGAGAGGAGAGAGGGGAGGAGGAAGCCTCGCCTCGGTTCTGCCCTGCAGGCGGGGGGGGGGGGAGCATCACTTCGCCGGGAGCCGCGGAGAAGGAGCAAGAGCAGCAGGAGGAGGAGGAGACGGGGCGGGCGCAAAGGAGGCGGCGGCGGCGCCGAGGAAGGGAGGGTCGGCGGGCAGCCCAACCCAGCTTGGGCTCCGCTCCGTTCCATGCGCGCCCGGGTCTCCCGCGGAGTTTCCCCACTCGCCGAGCACCCGGAGGCCGGGCAAGGAGGAGGAGGAGGAGGGAAAGCAACGCGCTGCCCGACGGAGCCAGACCAGGTTGTTGCTGCCGCTCCGCGAAGACGTCCGGGCGCTCGCCGGAGATGCGCGGTTGAGCGCGGGGCTTGCGCGAACAGCGGAGGCGCACAGCTCAGGTCAGTGGCAGGTCCGGGTCGCGGGGCTTTGGGTGCATGGAGGCGCACGCGGACTTCGGGGCAAGTACCGCGGAGTGTCGTGCAGCTTGGTTCCGGGAAGCGCGCAGTCGGGCGGGCAGGCAGACGCGCAAGCCTGATCCTCTGCCTATAAGAGGTATACTTCTCTCTCTCTCTCTCTCTCTCTCTCATGATAAGGCTGCGAGCCGGTACCCACTTACTTGGGAGCAAGCCCTTTTGAATTCAGCAGGTTGCGTTAAGAGCCCCGTGGGTTTTACTCCCGCGTAAACCACACGTAAGATCCAGCCGGGAAAGAAGAGGTAACGGGACTCATGCTTAGGAGCGAGTCGCGCCACCTGACGCCGGGATTTGGTGTGGGGGGAGCAACTCTGTACGAGTCCAACGGCTTGATTCTTCTTTACCCTCTCCCTCTTCTCATTTCTTCCCTGCCCTCAGGGGCTTCTTGGCTCGGGGCGGGGCGGGCGGGGATAAGTTTCTGCAGCTAACGCTTGTGCTTCCAGGGCTGCCCCGCGGCTCCCTCGCGCAACTTTTTTTTGCTGGAAGGCAGAACCGCGCGAAGTGCGCGCAAGGCGTTTTTTTGCGCTTGGGCGCCTTGCTTGTTTGTGTGTGTGCCCGGGGCGGGGGGTGTCTCCGGGCCGGGAGGTGTGTGTTTCCCACATGCATTTCTGTCGTAAGTTCTGTGCGGGGTGAGGGCAGGTTGCACCAAGCGTTGAAAGGAGCTAGACGGGGCAAGGAATTTGTTTGAAAAGAAAGTTTGCAACGGGAGCTGGGAAGGTCAGAGTGCCATCTACGCATGCTCAGGGACTTTGCGACCATAAATGTTGGTGATCACTTTATCTCGAGATGTATCGAGCCTCTAGCTCAGAAGGGTCCGATCCATGCCTGCCGTGTGCCCAAGTCTGTGGTTGTGGAGGAGCTGGTGTTCGGCAACCCGAAAATCTGTAAAATGGGGATGTTCCTTGATGTCTCCAGGAAATATTATTATCCAGGCCTTGGATGAATATCCCTATCCAGGATCTGAGGGGAAGTCTCCCATTCCGGAGTGTTTTCTCATAGGCCACCGCCCAAACGGAGGACGCAATGCACTCTGATGCTCCCCAGTACACAGATTTTGGAGGGTTTCTTCAAAAGTGCTTATGTCCAATCATCAGGATACTTGGCACCTGTATAATAATTACAGGTAACTATTTTGCTTCGTGGTGGAAAGGGTTGAAAAGATGGGGGCAAAAGTTTTTTAGGAACAATAAAAATGTGACAAAGTAATGGCATTTATGTATTGCACTTTAGAATGTACAGTGACTGTGATCTTGTCATCCTTACAACAATCCTGTTAGGTAGGTCAGTGTCATTAGCCCCATGCTGCAGATGAGGATGGCTTGTCCCATTGTAGTCTCTTCCCAAGTTGGTGCTCTCCAGATGTTTGAAACCACAACTCCCATCAGCCCCCAGGCAGCATTGTCCTGTTCACTGGAAGTTGCAGTTCCAGGCATCTGGAAGTTGAGGAAAATTGAACTAGTGAATTCTTGATGGAGAGCAAAGATTTGAAGCATGCGCTCTTCCCGATTCATCCCTCAGCCTCTTGGCTACTTTGCATATATAGGACCTGCTAG
Organism: Podarcis cretensis; assembly: GCF_951804945.1. NCBI lineage: Eukaryota > Metazoa > Chordata > Lepidosauria > Squamata > Lacertidae > Podarcis > Podarcis cretensis. Next base: position 39,152,567 of record NC_137177.1, read on the forward strand.
CTAACAGCTGGATCCTAGCTGCATTTACTTAGAAGTAAAGGCAGCTGTATCCCTGCACATGGCTGAGCTTTTCATTCCTAGCCTGTAACCATTCCGAATAAGACATTCCATTGCAACTGTCAGCCTTTTGAAATTCACAGCGTGCATCAATGCAAGGATTCAAAATATATGGGTTCCTGTAAGATGCTTTTTGCAAAAGGGGTATGTCAGAACTTTTAAGGGGTCAGGGCACAACTGGATGGGTGCTGTTTCTCCACCAAACCCAGTGAAATGAATGAGAGATGGGCACAGTGCTCTTGCATAGCTTTCACTCATTTCCATAGGGCTGGCATGGGAGAACTTGGGGGGGGGGGTAGACTCACCTGACTTTATCCTTCCTTTTAAAGTTTCTTCTTTGAATGTGTATCTGCACACTGCATCCTCTCCTATCCTATAGGTAGATTTCCCCCCATAAAAAATATGGGCCTAAATCAATACACATTATTTGCAAATACGTGTCCCTGAATCCCAGCTGACCTTTCTTCCCTTTTTCCCTCCAAGAGAAGTTGCTTTAGGATGGGGCAATTTAGAGCAAAGTGTTGGGGAAAGGGTTGCTCAAACCCTTTCCCCACCTCTCTGCTTTGGGTGCAAACAATGTGCTTGGTCTGCATATAGACTTGGAAAAGAGATGAGGTGGGGAAAGGGTTATGGTGTTCCCTCCTTTTGATGCCTCCGCATTCCAAAAATTTTTTTGTGTGCATTTCATAAGGAGCTGGATTTCCACTGGCTAACTAGAGGAGAGTTTAGCAGGTTGATTTCAGGAATGTATCTCACCACTGGAAGCTCAAAGCACATAAATCGTCTCTTTTGAGAACAAAGTAGTGTAAGATTCTTTTTATATGATCTGGGTACATTTATGAAAGGTACAGGGCGTCCAGCCCGGGTGTGCTGCTGAAGTGGATGAGAGTTGCAATGTATTTATTTATTTCTATATCCCTCCTTTTCCTCCCAGGAACTCAAGGCGGCACACACAATTCTTGCCCTCCCCACTTAATCCCCACAACAACCCTTGTGAGGTAGGTTAGGCTGAGAGTGAGTGACTAGCCCAAAGTCACCCAGTGAGCTTCATGGCTGAGTGGGGGTTCAACCCCTAGTCTCCTGGGTCCTAATCTGACACTCTAACCATTATGCCACACTGGCGTTCAGTCCAAAACAGCTGGAAGACACCAGGTTGAGGAAGGCTGTGATAGACTGACAAGTTAGGGCATGGTGTTGGTGCAACAAGCATTGTTGGTCCAATAAATTTAGCAGCTTGGAGTATAGCTGAAATATCCCCCCCCCCCCCCCCGCATCCCATAAAGCCCATACTTAAACAGTCTTGCTGCATCATTCAGACTCCTGTCCTTGCCTTCAGCTATCTCACCATGCCCTCACCCATTGCAGCCTTCACCCTAAAAGATGGCTAGGCTGGCCCTAACCACAGCATTTCTTGTGAGTGGAACCTGAGCGCTTTTATTTGGGGTGCTCTTCTGTTTGTTTGGTGACCACATGTAAGGCAAGGATGGGCAAACAGTTAGAGTCCTACTTCATTCATTCTTCCAGAAATAATAAATGCAAGATGCAGCCATCCTTTGAAACTCACACTCCTCTGAACTTCACAATGCAGTTCTTCAGCCCCCCAAAATGTGTATTGTAGTGAAAAGTATGCACAAAAATGCATGAATTAGTGAAAAAATAACGTATAATGGGCAATGGATTACGGGAAGAAATCACTGCAAAAATGTGTGCATTAGACAAAATTACATACACCTGTCTGTTTATATTAGGAAAAACCCACACTTAAATCCTGACGAATCTTCATGAGATGATGATGATTTAATTGCAAACTGCTGCAAAATGTGGAGAACTGAATTTAAGATTGGGGGAAAGAATGAAAAATGGAAAGAATCAAAACGGACAAATCCTAAAATGCTGGTGAATTTTTATGAAGGCTTAAAACGAATATAACAAATAGATGCAGAAATAGGGCAAACTGAACTGAAGACAGAAAATGAGATGCCCTAATGGACATGTCTGTCTACCCCTCAGGGAAGCCTGCCTCAGCTCTATGTTCAATATGCAGAGGGGCAGCTCAAGTGTATGGAAAAGGCTCGCCTCATAAAAGGGAGCATTACTGCAGTGTTACCCTTTGCACACCAGAGCCCGCTTGCATCTGATGCATGAAGTTACATCAGTTTTGTTTTTTAGATCTGTGGGGTTTTTAGAGGCTTTTATTGATCGTGCTTATTGTAATTGGTTTTAGCATTTCTATTGTATCTGTAACTTGCTTTGACTCATTTCCATGAGTCAAGGTACACACACACAGTTCTGAATAAAAAATATTGTTGTATTTCATTAAAGAAAAAAATCCAATCGTTTACTATCAGGGTGTTCTGATTTCATCAACATGATGTTTTTCTCCCTAGAGATATCCAGGGATGCAGATGGATAGTGGGCAAACTGAGCAGATAATCAAAAAACTAGGATGGCGCTTGTTCCTCAAGTGTCTTGGTGGAGAGATTCTGTAATTGATACTTAGGGTTAGTTGAACATCTCCTAAGAGCTTCCTAGCCTGAGTCATGTGGATTCTGTCTCATCTAATCTCCCTAGTTGCATGTTTACATGGGCCTCTCGCATTTATGTCTCGTTTGTTCATTTTGTCATGCCAATTAATTCTACTATGTACATTTGACATCTCTCCTGTCTTTTATCCAGCGTGAACAGTGCTTGTGCATGACACAGATAATAGAGCAGATGCATAGCTTTGTTGCAACCTGAGATGAGAGCGCTGCACTGATCCAGCATCAAAAACAAGAGCAGTTGTGTCCAAAGGATGGTGCAAAATATAAAATCCGTAGGCATGCCACCCCTAGGCATTCCCTTCATAATACGCACAGACATTTCCCCTTACTTTTTAGGAGGAAAACAGTGAGTGTTATGGTGCAAAAAATACGGTATTTATTTGTTAGAAAGCCCAGTGTGGTTCAAATAATGTGGCTCTGTCTCAGACATTTCCTTTCTTTCATCCTAAAAACATCTTCACTCAAACACTGTCAAGTTCTATATGTAAAAAAAAATACAACAATGGTACCTTGGGTTAAGAACTTAATTCGTTCTGGAGGTCCTTTCTTAACCTGAAATTGTTCTTAACCTGATACACCACTTTAGCTAATGGGGCCTCCCGCTGCCGCCGCACCGCCTCCACGCAATTTCTGTTCTCATCCTGAAGCAAAGTTCTTAACCTGAGGTAATATTTCTGGGTAAGCAGAGTCTGTAACCTGAAGCATCTTGTAACCTGAGGTACCACTGTACTCTTTTTCTCTAGCAGGGACAACCAATGTAGCCCTCTGCATATGTTGTCAGAGTACAACCAGCACAGCCCATTGTCAGGGAGGATGATGGGAGCTGTAGTTCAGTAGTGTCAGGAGGTGGAGCCAGCAGCGTAGCTAGCCGCTCGGGTGCATGGTGTGGCGTGTGCATCACGGGGCAAGCTGCCCATGGGGTCGGGGCGAGCCAAGGCTGCATGGAGCCTCTCCACAGCCTCCCCCTCAGCTGTAGGGCAGCTGAGGTGGTGGTCAGACTCAAGCCCCGCACTGCTGGAAAAAGCAGCGTGGAGCTTGCAGGTAGTCCGCCCACCGCCTCCCCCTCAGGAGAGATGCAGGGCTCAGGCATGCTGCAGGCCCTGTGGTGTGGTGCCTAATGCCCCCCGCGTCACCTAGCTACCAGTGGCATAGGAAGGGGGGTGCGGGGGTTGCAGGAGTTATTTTTTCAAAAAAAGTGTCCTGAGTCCATTTTCAAATAAAACACACACACATATTTTTGCCATTTTGTCACCTCCCTCAGTAATGACACCTGGGGCAGCCTGCATCCACTGCACCCCCCCCCTCCTATGCCACTAGATGGAGGAGGCTCTTTGGCTACACCCATGAGGCTTGGTGAGGTAGCTACCTCAGGCTGGGGACAGCTGAGAGGAACAGCAGAAGACTGTGCCGCTTGCCGCCTCTTGCCTTTGCTGCTGTTGCCGCCTCTTCCTCTTCTGGCCACTATCACCTGTTCTTCTCTGGCTTCCTTTTTTTCTCCCTCACCACTTTCAGCAAACCAGGCCTTCCTCAGGCCACTTCCAGCCACCTCAGCCAGAGGAGATGTATGCGGTGGGGAGGGGTGGGTGTTATTTTCTGTTTCACCTCAAGTGGCAAAACGTCCTGGGCTAGCCCTGGTTGGCTTTTCCTGTTCTGTTGCATCTTTGGATAGAACTCCTCTTCTTTGTATTGTGATAGATGGTGGCGATGGATTAGTTTGAAATGTGTGGCATTTGGATTATCAGGGAAGTCATGAGTGGGATCTGCAATGGGATGTTGCAGTGCAACCCCCCTCCTACAAGGCACTTGCATCCAGCCACTCTTTCCCTTGCCCCAAATTCTATTTTCCTTTCCCAACTGCCATTCTACATCCCATGGCATTCCACACTCTGTTCCTCCCATCCGCTACATGGCTACTTTTAAAGTGTACTACTGAAAGAGCCAGATGGGGTCAGAGGGTTGCCATACAGAGGCTTCTCTCTGCTTTCCTTTAATGCCACCTTAAAGGCATGCCCCAATAGGATACCTTATTTAAACGGCAGGTATAAGTAACACAGGTCTAGCAAAGGACTTTTAATAGTGCTGTGCTCTTTTTATTATTTGTATCTTAATAAATATGCTTTTATATTGTTTTAATCTGGAGTTTAATTACTTTTGAACAATTATAAATATGGAAAATGGTGAGGCAGTTCCCAGGGGCAATGTGAGGCAATGTGTTTTTTGAGGGGGCTGAGCCCCCTCAATATTCAGGGTCTGCCCCTGCCTCCTCGCAGCATTGTACACACGTGAGGGCATCGCATGATGTCATACGCATGACATAATGACATCACATGGCATTGCACACTCCCCCACCCCCAATTCTATTAAGAAGGTGGTGCCTCAGTATGGAACCCTGCATTATGGGGTGGGTGGGATTTCAGGGGCTTTTGGATACACTTTCTCTTTTTAGTTTGCTCTGAAACAATAGAGTCGTACTGACTTCCTGTTTCGGGGTGAAACAGGCTATTGACTAGATGCACAGTAAATTTTTGTTTAACAGTTTACCGAACTTCTGAGAGCCAAGGCAAAGCTTTCCTACCTGCTTTGAATAATAAAAAAAATGGGGGTGGGGAGGAGCCCATTGTTGCAGGGCCAAGGCTTTGCTTTAATTGTTAGCTGTGATTCAGTCAGACACAGTGGGCAGCCTCCTCTAAGGCAGACCCTACAAGTGTCCCTATTTTCCAGGGACAGTCCCGGATTTACAGAATCCAGTTTCTGATTTGATCCCGGAATGACCCACTTTTCCTTAGGATGTCCCTATTTTCATCAGGGAAATATTGGATGGTATGGTAATACATCTCTATTTTTATTAGAGATATGTTAGTGGAAATGGAGTTCTCTGACCCCCAAGCCTTCTGAAGGCAGCCCTGTATAGGGAGGTTTTTTAATGTTTAATTTGTTAATATGTTTCTATATATGCTGGAATACCCCACCCATCTGACTGGGGCAACCAAGTCAAATGGGTGGGGTATTATTATTATTATTATTATTATTATTAATGGATAGGACATTCCTATTTTCATAGGAGAAATGTTGGAAGGTATGCTAAGGGCAGGTACTCAATCAGCCGGGTCTTTGCAACAGGGCCAACTGAATGATACATCCACAAAGATTTTAGCAGGGCTGCCTGCCCTGGGAGAAGGCTGGCTGGAAGGAATCCAGGCCAGAATTGGGTCTTTGTTCAAAGAGGCAGTGTGCCAGTTCGGGTGTGCGTGTGGTGCTCTGGGCTCGCGGGACCATTTAATTATTTAATCTCTTGATTTCTCATGGCACACCGGCCATTCTCTCATGCCACGCTAGAGTATGCACTCGCTAGCACGCAGCCGGGGGAATCACTGACCTAAGCAAAGCTCTCCTAAATTAGAACAGTCCTGGCCAAATCCTTGTTATTTATTGGTGGCGCTGCCATTTGATGAAAGGATCTCATTTTGTTCGACAACCACCTTCTCATCAATTCCCTTCATGTCTGTGGGATTTGCTCTTTATTCCAGGAGAAGGCCTTGAAAAGCTCTCTGTGCTGGAGAATAAGCTCTTTGGAATTCATGGGTTTCCAAATTAAACTTTGGCTGACACCTGCTACCTCACCCAGGAGAGGAGAATGTCACTGTGAGCGTGAGACAGACTGGGTCTCTCTTTCCTAGCAAAGTGCTTTAAAAAAAAGAAAATTAGGTAATTATTCAAAGCAGAATACATACAGTAAACGTTTGAGGCCTAGAAACCAAACACAAGATTTAACAGCTGTTTCAAGAAAGAAAGCGAGCTGAGGAATGCTTGGAACAATTAACCTTCCTGGGTGCCTTATGCAGAGATGCCTAATCAATAGTAATCCAATAAGCTAAGTAAAATCAAACTTATTACAATGTATGTATAAATGAATATTGGCAGCCCGTCCTTTGTCTTGTCTCTCCGACATGTGAAAATTTAGTACGCCTTAGTTCCCACAAGCTCTGAAAGAATTTAGACAGCACCATAACATAAGGTCGAAGCTTAATTATTTACGGGTGGGCATCAATCAGCTCGTATGGATGATTTATTTATACATTGCCAGGGCCATAAAGTGAAATGGTGAATTCTGATTTTGTCTTCTTGTGGGAGCAAGGAGGGGCGAGTTCCTTGGCCTTTGGAAAGTGGTGGAAGTTGTTGTTGTTGTTGTTGTTATATGTATACCACCATATACCCATAGATCTCAGGGCAGTTCATGACATAAAATTACAAGATGATAATAATAAAAACACATAATAAAAAATGGAAACAAATACAAACCAATAATCGTCACACATTAGGATCCCAATATGAGGGCATGATAGGGACGCGGGTGGCGCTGTGGGTTAAACCACAGAGCCTAGGACTTGCTGATCAGAAGGTCAGTGGTTCGAATCTCCGCGGCGGGGTGAGCTCCCGTTGCTCGGTCCCTGCTCCTGCCAACCTAGCAGTTCGAAGTAGATAAATAGGTACCACTCCGGCGGGAAGGTAAATGGCGTTTCTGTGTGCTGCTCTGGTTCACCAGAAGCGGCTTAGTCATGCTGGCCACATGACCTGGAAGTTGTATGCCGGCTCCTTCGGCCAGTAAAGTGAGATGACCGCCACAACCCCAGAATCGGTCACGACTGGACCTAATGGTCAGGGGTCCCTTTACCTTTACTATGAGGTCATGAGGGTTGAATCCTGCCTCTGCTGTCCTCAAAGCAAATATTGAAAACAACTTACAAGGTGGCCAGCTGTTTATCCAAGAAATAATAATAGGATTAAAGAGTTCAAAGGGACTCCAGGGGCCATCAAGTTCAACCCTGTGCGATTCAGGAATCACAGCTAAAGAATCCCTGACAACTTTTGATTAAAAAATCTCCAGCAAAGGAGAGTCCACCACCTTCCGAAGTAGTCCATTCCACTGTTGAACAGTTCTTACCCTCTAAAAGCTCTGCCTAATATTCAGTCAGAATCTCCTTTCTTGTATTTTGAATCCCTTTGTCCGGGTCCTATTCTTTCGCAGAAGCAGAAAACAAGCTTGCTCCTTCTTCCATGTGACAGCCCTTTAGAAATGTGAAGATGGCTGGCATATCACTTCTCAGTCTTCTCTTCTGTGAGCTAAACATACCCACCTCCCTCAACTGTTCCTCATTAAGCTTAGTTTCCAGACTCTTGATCATCTTGGTCTCAGGGTGGTTTAACAAACAATTTCCAGAGTGGTTTAATAATCATTCCCTCTTCCAAGAGAAATCTGGGAATTGCAACTCTGTGAAGAGAATAGAGGGTCCCCTAATAACTCCCAGCATCTTGAACAAGCTACAGTTTTTGAGAAAGTGATGACTGTTCAAGTGGAATTATAGTGCTTTAAGTGCATGGTGCAGATGTGACCCAAGTTGTGGAAGGCTAGAGTCCATAGAGGGAGGAAGAGGAGATCCAGGGGTGCTCTGTTGTTGTAGCCCCACATTTGCCAGAATGCGTCACTGTTCAACCCATATCATCAGAATATACCTAAACAGGAGCGGCACAGTGTCTAAAGCCTTATGCAACTCCTTTAAGAATCCCGAGAAGCTGCTCCGTAAAGAACATCAGAGCATTGCTGGAAATCAGCTTCGAAAGACTGACCTGGGGTTTTCTTTGTCAAGAGGTGAAGACACAGCCAGCCTTTTCCATCTCACAATTAACACCCACAAATCAATGGCTAGCCTGCTTTTTATGCTTGCCTTGGTCGTAAGCAGGAAGGCTCTGTAAAAAAAAACACCTTCATAGCTATCTGGTGAGAAAACAGCATGTAATAAGCTGGCTCGGCCTTAGAACTGTCTTTTGTGCAGGGAAGGCTAATCTGGCCAGGCCTGAAGCTGCTGAATCCCACCACAATTTGTTGATTACCTGGGTGCAAGGGTACCCCCATGAGACAGTCTTTAGTTTTTGCTTTAAGGTCGTAATCAGTCGTTTGAATGAGGTTGACATAGAAAACTGCCTGGTATCCAGGCAGAACATTGGTCTTACATAGCGTAAGAAGATAAGGAAAGCCCTGAAGGGCTAGGCCAATGGTGCATCTATTCCAACATCCTGCTCTCCCAGTGGCCAGCCAGATGCCTGTGGGAAGCCTGCAAGCATTCTCTCCTCTTCTGGTCTCCAGCAACAGTTATTCAGAAGCCCTACTGCATTCTACTGTGGAGGCAGAGCATGACCATCACGGCTAGTAGCCATCGGTAGCCTTATTCTCCTCCATGAATTTGTCCAATCTGCTTTTGAAGCCACCCAAGTGGTTGGCCATCACTGAGTTCTACAGTCTACCTATGTGCTACATAAAGAAGTCCTTTCTTCTGTCTGTCCCGAATCTTCCAACGTTCAGCTTCACTGGATGTCCACGAGTTCTAGTGTTAACACACTGACTGGAAAAGGCTGCCCAGGATTGCTGATGGAGATATGCCCAGCCCTACATGGAGGTGCTGTAAATGGAACCTGAGACCTTCTACACTAAGGTTACCGGATTTATTTCAACGAATCCAGGGAAACTTTTCAACTTCCTACTAAACAGATGGATTTTGTCAGGGGACTGATTTGTAAATCTGGGGACGGACGTCTGATAACCTTATTCTACACACAAAGCTGGTGCTCTGTTCCTGGGCTGCAGTCTTTCAAACTAAAAATATGTAAGATTCTAGGCCTCATGGGTCTGAATAAAGAACATGGGAAGGTGCTTTTGTTAGAATTCCTGATCTATTATTGCAGTCATGGGATTTTTGTCTTTCACACGACGTGATATGTTTTGACTCCAGAGTGGGAAGTGATGAAGACAGGATGTTTGTGTTACTGTGTTCCGTGAAGTGGGGACTATTGTCCTTTTTTCTTTTCTCTTTGCTGTCTGATGCTAGAGAAAGAGGGAGCCATGTTGCAGTGCTCCGTGTGTGTTTATATGTAAATAAAAGTAGATTAGCCAAAATGCTGAGTTGCTGAGGTTTGTTACGCAACTGTGCAAACTCTGTGGATCCCTAAGTGTGCCGGTGTTGGTTGGCCTCGGTCGCTGTGATGTTTGGGCTGAAGAAAGCTTTTGAAGCTCCCGAACGATCAACCAGGAGGGAGGGAACATGCCAGTTGGGCATGTGTCTCTGCCAGGGTCCTACTCGAGTGTAGGCTGAACTCCTGACAGTTTTATACTGCGTCAGAGCATTGGGGTCCCTCTAGTTTGGTCTTGTCTATCCTGGCTGGAGGCATCTCTCCAGAATTTCAAGCAGGGAGACTGTTCCAGCCCTACTGGGGATTGAACTTGGAACCTTTTGCATGCAAAGTGGGTGCTCTTCCATTGAACTACAACCCATTTGCTCTTAACATGGAATATAAGACATCAAAAGACATTTCCTCCAGTGAACACTATGTGAATATTGACTTTCCTTTAATCCCATTAAGCTCCATTGTTTGTCCTTGCTGCTGATGATACTTTGGTGTGATTTCACCCCTGGCTGCTCCTCTATCCTTTTTTCTGGTTTCCTTTGCACATTTGCCTGGGAGGAAGCCCCATTAAGCTCAGTGGGATGACCCTCTGATTCACCTTGTGTAGGCTTGCCTTTGGTGATCATAGGTGTGATCCTAACCAGTCAGAGACCACACAGTAAATGGGGTGGCATCACAATGCTATATATCCAATCAGATTTGGCTGTGTGATGATGTCATTGAGGACAAGTGAAGGCAACTGAGAGTGAGCAACAGAGCAAGTGAGAGAAAAGCAAAGGAACGGATAAACATTTTTACAAGGCGGTGGAAAAATCATTTTAAAAGAGAGGGGGTGGTTTTGGCAGCCCCCAAAATGTTAAAAAAACATCTTCCCTGCCTTCAAACCTTCTGAGAGTGTGATGGGAAGATCTCAAGAGCCACTTCCCCACTTCCCCCAAAACATTTTCTTTTAGGAGTGTCACTGGGTGTAATTACAGCGCGGGATTCACCCAACTATCCTCAGTCAATTCGAAATGTGAGCTGCATCTTATTTATTTCCTTGAGCTCCAGAAATGTCAAGATTAAATTAGCTGTGGAGGAGAATGAAACGTGAAGAAAAACCAGGGCAGGAAAGAGGGGGAGACGCCAAAGAGGGAAGCTAGGAAGAGGATCTACAAAGAGAAACGCAGCACAAGGCACTTGGGTCTGCGCCTCATTTTTAAACCATCGTAAAGCTGGGAGGGATCCCGCGTGTTGTTTCACCCAACGAAACACTCATTGCAGGATCGCCGTACATGTCATCATCTCAGGGATGGCCAACATTGCCATTCAGTATGTTGTCCTCCAGGATTTTTTTTTTTTTTAAAAAAAACAACAACCACCAAAAACCAAAGATTAATGTGGAAATGGGATGGAACAGATTTATGATTATTTGTCTATCTCTGGTTCTAATGAATGTACAAGAGCAAAGCCCAGCACAAGAAGTCTAACTCAGCACTGCATGAAGAAGGACTTCCTTTTCTTTCTTTCTTTCTTTTTAATAATTTTTTTTATTAATTTTCCAATTTTTAACAAACACAACAAAAACAACATTAAAATAAACACACACACAAAAAAAATCATAATTTCTTAACCTTATTTCCATAAGCCTCTTTTCTCGGACTTCCCCATACCTTCCCCTTTTTGCATCCTTTTATTCTTAGCAATTATTCAACAACCCATTTTAGCCAATTAAATATAAATTCATTCTCCTTTTCAATTTCACCCTGAATCAAACAAAATTTACCGCTGTAATTCTACGTCTTCCTCTCCCTTAGCATTTTAGCACTCCTCAATTTTATAGTAGCTCTTAAGATATATTTTAAACTTCTTCCAATCTTCTTCCACAGTCTCTTTCTCTTGGTCGCGGATTCTGCCGGTCATTTCTGCCAGTCCCATAAAGTCGATCACTTTCGCCTGCCATTCCTCCAGCGTGGGTAGCTCTTGTGTCTTCCAATACTTTGCTAGAAGAATCCTTGCTGCCGTAGTAGCGTACAAAAAGAAATTTTTATCCTTCCTCGGCACCAGCTGGCCAACCATACCCAAGAGAAATGCCTCTGGTTTCTTATGAAAGGTGCATTTAAGTACTTTCTTAATCTCATTATAAATCATTTCCCAGAAGGCCTTAATCTTTGGGCAGGTCCACCAAAGGTGGAAGAAGGTACCTTCAGTCACTTTACATTTCCAACATTTGTTATTGGGCAAATGATAAATCTTCGCAAGCTTGACTGGGGTCATGTACCACCTATAAATCATTTTCATAATGTTTTCTCTTAAGGCATTGCATGCCGTAAATTTAATACCTGTGGTCCATAACTGCTCCCAGTCAGCAAACATAATGTCATGACCTATGTCCTGTGCCCATCTAATCATAGCTGGCTTCACTGTCTCATCTATTGTATTCCACTTCAACAGCAAGTTATACATTCTTGATAAATTCTTAGTATTGGGTTCTAACAATTCTGTTTCTAATTTCGATTTCTCCACCTGGAAACCGATTTTCCTGTCTTGTTTGTAGGCCTCCCTTATTTGAAAGTAATGGAGCCAATCCCTTACCTTGGACTTTATTTTCTCAAAACTTTGTAATTTAAATTCACCACCTTCTTGTTCTAAAATTTCAGAATATTTTGGCCAGTTAGTTCTCATATTAAGTTTCTTTACCTCCTTAGCCTCCATTGGTGAAAGCCACCTGGGAGTTTTATTTTCCAGTAAGTCTTTGTACCGAATCCAAACATTGTATAGTGCTTTCCTAACGATATGATTTTTAAAACCCTTATACACTTTAACCTTGTCATACCAAATATATGCATGCCAACCGAAATTATTATCAAATCCTTCCAAGTCTAGAATGTCTGCACTTTCAAGAAGTAGCCAGTCTTTTAACCAGCAGAAAGCTGCCGATTCATAATACAATCTTAAGTCCGGCAGGGCAAACCCCTGGACTTCCTTTTCTCTGACCTGAATCTTTCAGCATTCAGCCTCATTGGATAGTTCCCAAATTCTAGCATTATGAGAGAAGGAGAAAAACTTCTCTCTATCTGTTTTCTCCATGCTATGCACAATCTTAGAAACTTACACCACCTTTTACCTTTTCTCTAAACCGAAAGGTCCCAAATGCTGCAGCATTTCTTCATGGGCGAGTTGCTCCCCGCTCCCCATCCATCAATCATTTTCATTGCTCTTCTCTGAGCCTTTTCCAACCCTACAATATCAGATGCTATACCACAGAGCTACGCCCCTTCTCCAAAACATACAAAGGGGTGCCTTGTCCTGTTTCACCACCTGAGGTGAAATGGGAACCTGGCACCGGCCTGGTGGCATGCTCTGTCACAAGAGACCAGGGCCCTGCAGGATTTGACATCTGTCCGCAGGACCTGCAAGATGGAGCTGTTCCACCAGGCCTTTGGTCCAGGCCCAGTCTGACCCCCTTCTTTCCATGAGACCCTGTATGTAAGTGGCCCTTTCTATCGGCCCATATGGGACCAGCACAGGTGACCGGGTCTGCAAATATTTAATATTCCTACCTTCACAGCTGTGATTTGTGGGTTGGCCACTTAATTTTATTTTGATTTTACTGTGATTTTGAGCTGTGTTTTAATCAATTGTTTGATTTTGTGTTTTTAATGTATTATATATTTGGTGTTAGCCCCTTGGCCGGGGAGGGCGAGGTATAAATAAAATTTATTTTTATTATTGTTATTAATCTGCCACCACATATCGCATGCTGTACGTCAACAGCCCCTCTTGTGTCCCCACCAAAGCCTTGCTTACTGGAGTCACACAGCTGAAGCTTCTTGATTACAGTGAGTTCTTGCAAGAGCCCCATAAGATCACGAGAGCCCTGCAGGATTGTCTACAGGCTTCTCAGCAACCTCGCGTGTCTCCTGCTTCACGGATAGGACGGCCCTGCGCCTCCTCCATCCTGCAAGGAACAAAGGGCGCGTTCCCCTTTTCTGTCCTGTTCAGCTAGTGACACGACACTGTTCAAAGCGGGCATCAGGCAAACCAAGGCTCAAGATGGCAGATTCTGTGGATTAGTCATGGCCCAAACAGAGGATTTCACACCTCCTGCCGAACAGGCGTTAAGGGATGAAACACCACCAAGTGATTAGTGCTGTTCTAATTGAGTGGAATAATAAATGTGCAAGCATTAGTCACCGGGAGGAACTGGCATTTCTGTCTGCCTTCGGATGAGCAGAGACACATACACAGAGAAGTATATTCCAGTCAAGCTGATTTTTCCAGCATCAGCAAAGCTTTGGGCAAGGGGAGCCCATTGAGAGGGAATGTGTAAGTTTGTACTGTGGGTCTGCTGCAGGATTTGCCTCCTGGGGCAAAGATAACTCTGGCTATGCACTTTAGGGCAGCAATTCCCAACCTGCTCCCTCCAGTTGTTTTGGGCTACAGTTCCCACTAGCCGCCGGGCAGCACAGCCGTGCTGAAGATGTGAAAGCCCAAATAGTAGTTGGGGTTAAAGGCACATATAAACCGCACCCCCATCAGTTGATGGTGGAAGTCAGTGGAAGGGAGGAAGAGAAGCATCAGGGTGAGAAGGCTTCCTGCCATCATTCCGTGTTGGGAAAGACCATAGCTCAGTGGTAGAGCATGTTTTGCATGCAGAAGGTCCCAGGTTCAATCCCTGGTGTCTCCAGGTAGAGCTGGAAAACTCCTGTCTGAAACCCTGGAGAGCTGCTGCCGGTTTAGTGTAGAGACAGTTCTGAGCTAGATGGACCAAGAGTCTGACTCAGTAGGAGGCAGCTTCCTATGTTCCCCAGTAGGAATTGGGTCCTCTGCCTCCATGCTATTCTTCAGGAAGTTGGTATCATATTATGGTACACATATTATTACACACATTTATTACAAATTCCATTTTATTGATATTGAAAGCTACTCAGGGGAGGGGGGAGTATTTTTGAAGGTTGTACAAAAAGGAAAATAAGGATTTTCCATTAGACTAGAGCAATTTCTTGGAGATGTGTCCCAGCTTTCTGTACAAGTATTGGAATCTGAGCAAGAGCTTTAAGCTCCAGAAATGATGGACCATCACTACTGTATTTTAATATTTTGTTGGAAGCCACCCAGAGTGGCTGGGGAAACCAAGCCAGACAGGCGGGGTATACATACATTATTATTATTATTATTATTATTATTATTATTATTATTATTATTATTCCTGCTGGGATGGGCTGCACTTCACTCTCCCTCTGCCCGGCTCCTCCTTCCCACCACTTTTCGAGAAATTAACACATCTGATTGGATTTCTGGCAAGTCCCAAGGAAAAACTGTCTGGGAGGCTTGTCTACATGTATATAAAAAGAAAAGCCCTGGATTGATCTGAGAACTTGGCAGATTTAACAAACCTTTCAGCGCCATTTTTCAGATCAGTGATAATTTGATGCCCTGGATGGGTACCTCAAGCCAAGCTTGTGTCAAAATGATATGAACCAGCCAGTTTTCTGACAAAGTTTATAGCCAAAAGGGCCATTAAATATGCCAAATTGATAACTGCACTACACCTTTCACAACACTTCATTTGAAATTGTTATCTCAGGCCTAGTTCTCATAGAGGCTATAAAACTTGCCATAACGATACTTAAGAATTTTGATCTTTGCCCGTTCTGATGCAAATGGACCTCATCCGCCCCTTTGGGTCATTTTACTCAGAGTAGACCCATGGAATATGAATAGACCTAAGTTAGCCATGGCCATCAAGAATTTAAGAAGAACCTACTGGATCAGGGTAATGGCCCATCTAGTCCGGCATTCTGTTCTGTTTAATGAATGATGTATTACAGTATTTTAATATTTTTTTGAAAGCTGCCCAGAGTGGCTGGGGAAGCCCAGCCAGATGGGCGGGGTATAAATAATAAATTATTATTATTATTATTATTATTATTATTATTATTATTATTATTACTACTATTCTCACATTGGCCAACCAGATGCCTGTGGGAAACCGACAAGCAGGATTCCAGCATTTTCCAGGAACCTGTTGATTTCAATGGGCCTACTCTGTGTAGCACTAACATTGGAAACAACATTTTGGACTTGTGTGCAAACCAGCACTCGGCCGTCCCACCAAATTTTGCAGTTGTGCAAACATTGTGACACAGTTCAAATGCATCAAAATGCATTTTAAAGTAAACGTTGTTGAGAAAAGGATACATTTAGAAATGTGTACTTGGATAGAAAGGGACGCAGGTGGCGCTGTGGGTTAAAGCCTCAGCGCCTAGGACTTGCCGATCGAAAGGTCGGCGGTTCGAATCCCTGCGGCGGGGTGCGCTCCCGCTGCTCGGTCCCAGCGCCTGCCAACCTAGCAGTTCGAAAGCACCTCCGGGTGCAAGTGGATAAATAGGGACCGCTTACCAGCGGGAAGGTAAACGGCGTTTCCGTGTGCGGCTCTGGCTCGCCAGAGCAGCGATGTCACGCTGGCCACATGACCCGGAAGTGTCTCCGGACAGCGCTGGCCCTTGGCCTCTTAAGTGAGATGGGCGCACAACCCCAGAGTCTGTCAAGACTGGCCCGTATGGGCAGGGGTACCTTTACCTTTACCTTTTACTTGGATAGAATATGCAGTTGGAGATAAATATTTAAATGTAATTTTCTGTTCAGTTGTTGCTTTAAATGGCAGATTAATGTAGGAATGGGATGGTGGAATAAAGTGTATATGATAATACGGAGCAGGTCAAACAAACTGCAATTCTGACACACAGCTGCATTAGAAGGAAGCAGGAAAAAGGAGTCATATCTACAGGATGCTGTTGATATAAAACTGCATTCACTGACTAAGCTAAGAGATGCTGGAGGAATAATATGAAGAAGCAGAATTACAAAGGTCTGTCAAATTAGAATTATTTAATTTCCTTTACTACAAAGAAGGCACAAAGATTACAATCACCAACAGGGCCTGTTTTTCCTTCTTCCCTACACCCATGGGAAAACATATATTCATTATAGCATCCTTCACCATCCTGTTGCCTTCCAGCTCATTTTCAAAAGGGCAGCAGATTGGCGGAGGCTGCCTTGGCGTAGGAGTCCTCCCGAAACGCAAACGTGAGAGAAGGGAGCATCAGATAACTGCTGCATCCCTTCTTGTCATAGGACCCCATTCACCCTCCACCATCACTTCTTCTGCTTCTGCCTCTGGACAAATTAATTCCTGGCTTTATGCCAGCACTCGGTGCCACAGAAATCAAGGGAAGAGCCTAATGAGAAGAGGGTCTGCTGCATCCCAGCCAATTCTTGGGCCTGCTGGGTTAGTCTACTTACAAATATATAGAGGCAGGGGGCAGGTGTTATCAAACTGTGGTTTGTGGACTATTATCTTCATTTAGAGGGTCTGCAGATTGCAGTTAAAGATGGGAGGTGGCACATCAATTGCATTCGGTATTCATATAGTCCCCGCCCCCAGTATAATTTTTCTTGAGGGAGGTCAAGCAAAGCAATATAGGTGACATTGCAGGGATGGTGCATTTATGCAAAAATGCATATACAGTCATACCTTGGAAGTCGAACAGAATTCGTTCCAGAAGTCCGTTTGACTTCCAAAACATTTGGAAACTCAAGCGCAGCTTCTGATTGGCTGCAGGAAACTCCTGCAGCCAATCAGAAACCCCGTTGGACATTCAGGTTCCAAAGAATGTTTGCAAACCGGAACACTCACTTCCGGCTTTGCGGCGTTCGGGAGCCCAAACGTTTGACTTGCAAGGCGTTCGGGATCTAAGGTATGACTGTACTCAAACCAGCCCCTTGGAATAGCCTCCACACGAGCAATCTTACCTTCTGAAGTCAGCGCGCCAAACGGGTCTAACCCACCTGCCCAAACTCTCTGTCTTGCTTATTGGGTTCTGGGAGGCTCTTATGAGAGTTTAAAGGCCCTTTCTGTGCTGGGAGAACCCTGATTTTAAGCTCTCTGCTTTCCTTGCATTTAATTTGTGTGAATTTAAGCAGCCAGCCTTCAACTGCATAAAGCTGAAATCACACATATTAAATGCACATAAGTTGCAAGTTAACCTGTGCAACAAAAATAATAGAAATACAAATACCAAAAAGAGCAGTGCAGTAATACTTGGAAAAGACATAAATCAGGTAGGTAGAGTAGTTAAAGACCATTAGGGAATGCAAAGATCACATTGTGCCACGGAGAGGGGGTTCCTGAGTATCTGTATTTGTTGTGTATATGAAATCCATATTGATTTTTAATTGTATTTGTATTGCTTCATTTATTTTTTATCTTGTACTTTAATGCAATACAACAGAATTTTTAAAAATACTATACGATTGCTACAACAGGCAGAAAAATCAATAAGTGGTCCGGCAAGACATGCAGTATTTTTCATGGGGTCAAGCAGATGTTTTCCTCTAAGCGAATAACACAGATATAGCACTAAACTTCCACTACATTTCTGGAATTTGCTTTTAAATCGTGTGAAAGTTTAATTACAATGTGGAAATTAAGTTAGGAAAATGGAATAAACTGAGTTAAATAAACCCCCCCCCCTTTTTTTTTTTAAACTGAGGAACATCGTTGTGGGGGATTGGACTTGATGACCCTTGGGGTCCCTTCCAATTCTACAATTCTATGATTCTGTGATCGTGGACTTCATGAAATCTAGCTAGCTAGCTGAAAGACTGAAGAACCTTCTTAACCTCCCAAACAGGCGCCGTTCTCTTCTTGCAGAAATGTGCATGTGAAGCTAACTGGAGATTATTTTAGAAGGCTGAAACAAAGATCACCTCTTGACTGCCACATGCTGCCCCCTCAGGCAGGGAGGAACGGTGGGGTCTAAGATGAACAAAAGATCAAATTTACAAATCTATGTAGCCATTTTCCTTCAATGTAACCCCTAACACCCCAGCATGACACAGACTTGGAAAAAGAAGAGATTATTTGCTATGAGACGCCCTGAGGGCTCTTGTGAACCATGTTGGCAGGCTATTAATCCCCCAAACAGATAAATAAACATTTGCCAACAGAACAGACTTTTGCAAAGGACACATATACTGAGGAGAAGAAAATGCCTTCTACGGTCAAATAGATGATACATGATAGTTGCTAACCTGACAGCCATCAGTTTCTATGTTGAACGATAATGTTGTAAAGTACTGTGTGGCTTCATAAGAGAGATTTCAAAATGTATCCGAAATAAGATGCCTTAGGTGAAGGTGGCTTGGGTTTCCCCAGACACCTGACATCATCCAAGAGGAATGGGTTAGTTTTGAACACCACTTTCTGGAAGCCATAAGAGGGGAGAGGGCTCTTGTGCTTGAATCCTGCTCACAGGTTTCCCATGAGCATCTAGTAGGCCACTGTGAGAATAGGATGCTGGACTAGATGGACTTGATCCAGCCACCAACTCTTCTTATGTTCTTATGCAGTGCTGGATTTACATATAAGCTAAACAAGCTATAGCTTAGGGCTCCACTCTCTTGGGGGCCCCAAAAAAATTTAAAGAAAAAAGCACCTGGATGTATATTTCCAAAATATAAGATAGAAAATAAAACCTACATAGAGCAGCAGTGTTTTGTGTTGTGTAGGCTCCTATGATGTAAGTAATGGGTCCTGCCTGCTAACCTGCTCCCTAAAATATCACTGGTTTGCTCATTTCTATATATTTAGGGTGCCTACATTCTGCATGGACTGATTGCATGGCATATATTCAACCCAAAAAACAGCGGCAATTTGTTGATGACAAAGGACAGCTGGACATATAAAGGGCCCCATTACCTTCAGTAGCTTAGGGCCTCATCAAACCTAGATCTGGCCCTGTTCTTATGTTAATGTTGGGGATAGAGTGGCTAAGCAAAAAGATTCTTATTAGCCCAAGTTCACCCACTTAGCTTCATCGCTGCACAGGAATTCGAACTCAGATCCCTTAAGTCCAAGCTGATACACCCCACTGGCAGGACCCCACAAGTGGTGTAAGAGGGACTTGGTGGCTGGAACATTGCTTGGAAGCAGGTACACTCCTGTCTTGCTTTCCTTTGGCAAGAAGCAGCAGGCTGATGTTCTGAGGATCTGCCATTTCCCACGAGTGATAAAATAATTAATTTAGGAAAGGACAATAATTTGACACAACAAAAAGGGAGAAATGGGAAGGTGGAATCCAGGCCAATAAAAGCATTTGCGCCTCGAGGCCCCACCAGAGCCAAGATGTTGCCGTGAGTCCCTTCTTTGTGCTGGGATTTAGAAGTGTAATTATATTTTTTTTCCTTTTCATTTAGCCAGGTGCTGGGAAAGAAAACAAAAGACTTTTTCATAACACAGCTGCCTGGATTCCAGGGAGCAAAGCAATATTGACTTGGTTGCTCAAGATGGAAGATTCCTTTAGAGCTAAGTCTGGGGGTTTGTCGCAAGAGAGGATCCCCAGAATAAGGGGAAGAGCAAGAGGGGAGGCACAGACTGTGGATAGATTGCAATCCTGGACAAGGGATGGATTTGGCATGAGTCTGACAAGGCAGAGAGAGAGTAAAGGATGCAAGCAGCAATGAAGAATACCTGCGATTTTTGTGGGGTAGTCAGTGTTTAATTTTGAAGGTGTTAAGTTTGCTGTTTTCAATATTATTTTTTTGCACCTTTCTTTCTAGATCCTATGTTTTGTGTGGGGGTCATTTTATTTTGCTGCATAGTTTTGATACATTTTTCTTTGTTGTTTAGGACTACTTTTGTTATGGGACACAGGTGGCGCTGTGGTCTAAACCACTGAGCCTAGGGCTTGCCGATCAGAAGGTCGGCGGTTTGAATCCCCACCACGGGGTGAGCTCCCGTTGCTTGGTCCCTGCTCCTGCCAACCTAGCAGTTCAAAAGCACATCAAAGTGCAAGTACCGGTAGATAAATAGGTATCACTCCGGCAGGAAGGTAAATGGCGTTTCCGTGCGCTGCTCTGGTTCGCCAGAAGCAGCTTAGTCATGCTGGCCACATGACCCTCGCCCAATAAAGCGAGATGAACACCGCAACCCCAGAGTTGGTCACAACTGGACCTAATGGTCAGGGGTCCCTTTACCTTTACCTTACTTTTGTTATATTCTTGAAATCAGTGCTTTTTTATATAAAAATAATGTTTAGGGGTACTTTCATTTTGACTCAAGAAAATCACCATTTTATAGTTCAAATAAGGAAAAATAAATACAGTAAATGGACAAAGATACAAAGATTCACAAGATATGCGCACCCCTGCGCACCCCCGGGAAAAAAACACTGCTTGTAATTATGTAAATTCTTTCATGTTGTAAGCTGCCTTGGGCTTGATTTTAAATATGGAAATGTGTCAGTCAAATAAATGATGATGGTGATGAAGGATAGAGTAAGGAGTCTTTGTGCCCGACTTTAAAGAGGACAGGCCTCCCTCTTTGAAGGTCCTGTTTCCCCTTCCCCAAGATGATGGGCCAAGCCCCTAAAAGTGTCACCCTCCTCCTCTCTACCCTGGTGCAATTCCGAAGCCTGTCAAAAGGAAACTGAACGATATTTCAATCCAGATGCACCTGTAACAGATTCCATTCAAATTCCATCCAAAAGTGAGTTAAGGTTTCATCCTGCCATTCCCTGAATATGCTAAGTGTGCCTTCCCCAGGGCTTGGCTGCCATCCAGTCCTTGGCAATTTATAGCTCTCCTCGCTGGTTCTGGCAGCGACCTTGGCACCACAGCACCGTCTAGGCTTTTCTGTGAGCTCCCACACGGTTCTTGTTCGCATTCTTTGATGAAAATTTCAGCAGAGAATCCCCTCTTGATTAGGCAGCCTGCAACTAATATGATGACATCCCCTGTTAAATAAACAGCAAACTCCTCAGGCTACAAGAACCGAGAACAAGACTGGAGAATTATTCATTTTTTTTTCTCTCACAGTCCGACAAGTCTTATGTCAGGTAATGAAATAATGAAGCGTGGTGGTTAAGTGACAAAAAATTACAACCTATCTCTGAATTATGAAACGCTTCTGTAAAAGAGCATTTAAATTATACCCGGCTGCAGCATTTTCCTATTGAAAATGCTACAATGGAGCTATAATTTTGACCTCCCATCAACTGCTGTGACTAAATTTGCCAGAAATGAATGAAGAGGTTTCGGGGGGGGGGGGATTGATAAATCACACTGTATTATTTGTCTTGTTTATTTACCTGGCACTCTAGGCTGTGGGTCTGCTGGAGAACTGAGGTTAACATGACCTCTTTGAAACTCCAGACTAGACTGTAAAATTAAATGAACTGGCAGGGGCTGTTGGAGGCTGTAATCCAAAAGATCTAGAGGACACCAGGCTGGTGAAAATGGTTCAAAAACTATGTCCCGGTGGGGCAAGAGTGTGTGAGTGATGATCACACCTGTTCAGCTCTTTCTCCTAGACTGCACAGCAGCCATCGCAGGTAGGACAGTTGTCAGAAAGCAAAGAGGGCAAGGAAAGTAATTCTTTGGGGGTCGCTCCATCCCCCGGGAACAGCAGCATTGAAAAGCTAGCTCCCTGCACAGTAAAGCGCAGTTGTGACTTCAGCAGCCAGTAGTCCAACCCTGTATTTTTCTCCCTACTCCTCTGTTTGTCTATTTTTCTGCTCGTTATGGCAAACAAAGCTCCCATAGCAGGCAATGGGGCAGGGCAGTTGTTCTCCCCTGACCTCTGGCCGCTCCTGTCATTGCTGCATACCAGGACAGAGAGGGGAAAAGCCAGCAGCAAAGGTCAGTGTGGGTACAAACCCACCATCTGCTGTAGCCACTGGTGTGTTTGCACCACACCCACCCCGTCATGACTTCTCGTTCTCTGCATGCAGTAGAGATGTTGGTGGTCAGAGGTCAGGCGAGTGCTGCCACTCCACTACCACCTGCCATACAGTGAGGTGAAGCAAAGTGACTGGCACAGAACCACAAGAGAGACAGAGGGCATGAACTGGTATTTGAGTTCTTCCCAGTCTTCATGCATCAAACCAGATGTCTCCTGCTTTTATTTATTGCAGCTCAGAAGGGCCCTCATGCAAATGCATACAAGTACAACAGTAGCGGCCTGGCTAATGCATTGAAGAAATGGAAATACGAATTGGCCCCACCCCATAGCTTGACCAATCATGGCTAGGAGTGGCTAGGAGCTAGGTGGAGTTAGATCAAAAGGAAAGTGTAGACTGGCACACACTGGCCAGCATCTGTTTGGACTTGTTTGTTTTGGGCTTCTCAGAAATACCTCAAGGCAAGAAGTGGGTGGGAGGTGTACCGGCCCACAATGGCATCCACGAGAGAGCAGGGACATAGGAAGGGGTGGGGCGGACGGCCCCAGGTACGCTCACTGAGGGGGGTGACATTTGGTGCGCCTCCCACCTGCAACTCCCAAGCTTACCCTGAGCCGTCGGGGTAAGGGGGGAGCTGTGCCACTTTGCCAGCGGCACTCCCCCCTTCATTTTGACAGCTTGGGGGAGGCTTGGGAGTTGCAGGTAAGTAGCGCACCAAATGTCCGCCATGGTCAGCTTGTTCTGCCCCTGTGAGCAGCTTGCTCTGCCCCTGGCTGCAGGGCACGCACGGTGCTCTGGCACCAGAGCGGCTATCCCACACCTGGGAGGGCACCCTCTGCTCCACACACACCCCTTGGGAGCACGCCCCCCCCCCCCTGGGCAGCACAGGCATATGCTCCACCGCTGCCTGAGAGGTGCCGGAACTGCGCTGCAGCATGCTCTGGCTGGGAAGAAAAGCACTGCTCATTAGAAATGTGATCTGAATATCCTCCCTAGATATCTTGGTATTATATTATTAAACATTGATCCAGTCTTGGAATAAGGGGGTCAGAGGAAGGAAGGTGATTTGCTGGACCTGTTCTAGGAATAGAGGCCATCCGACTGTTGTTTAGGAAAACTGTGGTTTTATTCAGTGTGGCAAAGCACTTGTACTTGGCACCATCTGCATAATCCTGCTCCACCTCACTTCAGATAGAGAAGGATTTTGGGAAGACGCCAGCAGCAGAGTGGCTGAGATTGGCTGATTTTGTCACATCAGCTGTGTGGTGGGGACCTGCAGGCTCCCAAAGGTAGCAACAGGATCCCCCAAGTTATACCCACATGTGTTCAAGCCAACTGGATTGTTGCTCTCGGGGACCCTGAGGAATATGAGCGAATTGTTATTTACCGTTGATATGCCAGGCAGTGTGCTCTGGGCTTCCTGTGCAGCTGTCCAGGAGGCAATGGGATTCTGCCGCAGAGTTGGCTGGATTCCACTCCATTTCTAAGGATAGCAAGGGATGTTTTGCTGGGGCGGAGGGGCGGAGGGGGAGGGATGTTGCATCCAAACAGGTTCTGGAATCCAAGTTCCCAAAACATTAGTCAGTTGTCCTACAGAGATAGCACATGTCCTCAACAGGAAAGAGGGCTCCATCTGCTGCTTTTTCACCCTTGAAAAGCCTGGATGTTTTCGGAAGATACAGTTCAATGGGCTTTTGTGTGTCATACATCTGTGGAATGCTGCTTGAGGGCCTCCCCCCAAACTCTGCCATTGGGTGAGCCCAGATATTAAGCTTTTCTAGGCAAACCAGTCCCACCATTTAGTTGACTGTGTGTGTGTGTGTGAGAGAGAGAGAGAGGGGGGGGGGAGAGAGTTATTCATGCCCCCAAAAGAGCTCATAAACTCAGTGGGACAACCCAAATATCACAAAAGTGTGGCATCACCTACACTTTGGAACTCTGTGCCTATTGATATCAGGCAGCCACCTTCACTGTAGTCTCATAAGGCTGTGGCTTATGGGAGTTGTAGTCCACCACATTGGGAGGGCATCATGTAAGCTATCCCTGCTCGTTGGGAAAGCTGCATTAACCATATTCACACTTAAAAACAAAAACCTTGCAGCAGAGGAGGAGAAAAAAGGTATTCTTAACATATTCTTATGAAAGCATCCTGCTCCCCTTCCACTCTTTAAAATAAAGGTATTCAGTGTTTCACCGGTCTCGTCACACTTTTTATATGCAAGCACGTTCCACCTTCCTCTTCCTGCCCCACCTGATGCTCCTCTCTGGCTGCCACTCGTCTTTGCTTGAGGTGCAAAGTGGAGGTTTTTGTTAGAGGATGGAGGATGGAGAATTAAGTGGTTGCCTAGCAACCAGGGGTAGGGGGCCATGTGTTTACAGAGCTGGACAGGATCCAAGATCTGTGCACCCTGTCTTTTACCCAGCTGGGAAAGTATCCCCAGCTTTTCACCTCCCCTGCCCCTGTTCCATTTTGGGTTTCTGCAGTCGATGGCTTAAGCATTCTGATTTCGCATTACTGTCACATGGTCTGCAACGTACTGTGAATTTAGGCTAGGGGTCCTTAATATTTGGTAGTATTCAAATAAGATACTGACTTGCCAGAAGCCTGACATTCGGTATGGAAACATAGGCACACGAAGATCTGTTTCAATTTTCCTGAGCTGCTCACAGAAAAGTGAATCATTCATTTGAATATGTAAAAGTTATCCTGGTATTTGACATTTTCTGGAATATCGTACAGATTCCTTACCAAGTGATGTGCATCACAATTTGGCATCCCCATGACTGAAACAGCTTTCCCTGTCTGCCCCCATCCCTGATCTCTTGGACTGGGAAAATCTGAAGGCGGATTCTAAGTAGGTTTTTTTTTTGGGGGGGGGATATTTATATTTTAAGTTTCCAGTAGATACAAAACAAGAACAGCCTAAAAGAACAGCTTAAAAAGAGAATGGGGAGGGGGGGAGAGTCCTAGGCATGAATAACAAGTGCAGTTATCTGTGGGTTGAACGTCAGCTTCCAGATTAAGAAAAAAAGCATGAAAGTCTTTCCTGTGTGAAGCAGAGTGTGAAGTTATCATTTAACCATCAAGTGTAAGTCCAGATTTGCTGGACTTGTGATGATGGTCGTCTTGAGAATGAGTGTTTTGCTGGATAAAAGAAGGGTGCTGCACCAAAGATCCTGACAATTCTTTTTTTTAATTGTTATTTATTGTTATTTTTAATGTTTTTTTTGTTTTTTAAAAGAGCCTAGTGATTCTTAATGAGTGGTTCCACCTATCTAGTGTAAGATCCTGGACTGATTCTAAGTACTTTTGCCTCAATGTGTTTCGGTCCTTCATGCAACTGGGAACCCTGATAGTTTATCCAAACTGGTACCCATTTGTTCCAGTCAATGTTCATGGGAGAAGGAGGCATCTCCTAGGACGTGGTTATGGTTGTCTTATTCTCAGCTTCATGAAGAACCTACCAGGCATGTTGACAAATCTTTTTGAGACTAAGGAACATGTTTACAGTTTGCTGGCCATTTGAAGTTCATGCAGCTGGTGATGCACAAGGCCAACACATGCACACTCATTCTCCCTGGTATTCATTCACCCACACCCATACATAAATGTCCCTCACATACAACACACACAAGAAGCATACAGACAAACTGGTGCATGTGCGGTGGAAGGCAACCAAGATGATCAAGGGTCTGGAAACTAGGCCCCAAGAGGAAGGGTTGAGGGAGTTAGGGATGTTTAGCCTGGAGCAGAGGAGACAGAGAAGTGACATGATAGCCATCTTTAAATATCTGAAGGGTTGTCACATGAAAGATGGAGCAAGCTTGTTTTCTGCTGCTCCAGAGGGTAGGACTCAGACCAATGGATTCACGTAGCAAGAAAGGATATTGCATTTAAACACGAGGAAGAACTTACTGAGCGTAAGAGCTGTTCGACAATGGAATGGGCTCCCTCAGAAGGTTGTGGACTCTCCTTCAGTGGAGGTTTTTAAACAGAGGTTGGATGGCCCTCTGTCAGGGATTCTTTAGCTGGATTCCATTTGTGGAATGCTGCACCCGGGGAAACATACATGGTGCCATCAGTATCAGATTTCATACGACAGGCTAAAACCGTATTCATTCCCCATGCTTTTGGTTGCAAACATGGATCATGCTTCTGTACAGTTTCTGGCCTGATTCATAGCATTCATTTTTTTTTTAGTAGAGTGGGATAGGATTTGTCCTTTTTATACTTCTTGCTCGTATTTAATTTTTAAATGATTGCCAAGCCCTTTTGTATTTTATGGATTCGTAAGTCACTTGGAGAGGGGACGCAGGTGGCGCTGTGGGTTAAAGCCTCAGCGCCTAGGGCTTGCCGATCGAAAGGTCGGCGGTTCGAATCCCTGCGGCGGGGTGCGCTCCCGCTGCTCGGTCCCAGCGCCTGCCAACCTAGCAGTTCGAAAGCACCTCCGGGTGCAAGTAGATAAATAGGGACCGCTTACCAGCGGGAAGGTAAACGGCGTTTCCGTGTGCGGCTCTGGCTCGCCAGAGCAGCGATGTCACGCTGGCCACGTGACCCGGAAGTGTCTCCGGACAGCGCTGGCCCCTGGCCTCTTAAGTGAGATGGGCGCACAACCCCAGAGTCTGTCAAGACTGGCCCGTACGGGCAGGGGTACCTTTACCTTTACCTTTAAGTCACTTGGAGACATCTTCTTGTAGAGATGAAATAATAATAATGGTAATAATAGTAGTAATAGATAGTCACTGGAGTACTAGACACATACTAAAGACTGTGATATGAAAGACCTTCCCACTGAGCATTCAGTGTTTTTATTCATCCCATAATAACTCTGCTAACCTACCCGACTCTAGGAATCATTTCAAGGCAAGTCTTGCCTGTCTTCCTGGTACTTGATTCATATTCGGAGGCAGAGGATAAATTGTGGCTATTGAAAAGAGACTGGTGGAAGGAGAAAGGATCCAGTCTAGGATGGCAAAGCGGACCTGCCTCATAATCCCTCTTCGATGTTTGTGCTAATGATGTATTGATTATTGATTAGAAGGTCATGGAAGTGTATTCCTTTAATCCAGTTGGTGGGTCTTCCATTTCCAAACATCTCTTTTACATATTTCCCTCTTTCTCTCCCAGTTCTCTAATATCAACAAGCTGCTTCATATTTTACACCTGGAAGGGAAAAAAATTCCTGAGTATCAAATGCACTCACGCATAGAGCAATTTGTTAATATTGTGTTGATTTTATTAATATTACATTGAACAGCTTGGCTGTGCCCAGTGGAATGTTTGACTTTTCCTTTTTAAACAGCAGACCTCCGAGCCAAATGGCAAACTGCTTTTCACGCCCCTCCTTTGAAATTTCATAAGAACAGAAGAAGAGGCTGGATACTGGTCAGGCCAAAGGTCCATCTAGTCCAGTATCCTGTTCTCACAGTGGCTAGCCAGATGTCTGTGGGGAACTCACATGCAGTTTCAAACAACTGATATTAATAAACATTACTTCCCCTGACTGTGGGGACAGAGCATAGCCACTGCGTCTAGTAGCTATCAATAGCCTTACCCTCCCATAACTAAACAGTGCTTACATCTGGCACCATGGTCTGTGGAGAGCTGGCCTTAAATATACAAGCATTTGAAGTTTTTGTGTTTGTTTGTACACATAGTAATAGTTTGTGCTTCTTTAGATCCAGATGAGAGTACCTTGGGTGAACTATAATCTATAGACCTTCAGTTTTCATTTTGTAATAAAGAGTAAGTTTCTAGCATTTGTAGAACCTGAGATATGATGAAACACATACAGGCACTATTATTTTCATTATTATTTTTTGTGAGAAATTAGTCTGCTCCCAGCTTTCATTGTTTTACTCCCACCACCACCTCACCACCACCAAAAAAATTCTATGGGTAGTATTTAAGTTTGTCACAGATCTGAAAGAATGGAGAAATAAAGTATGGCATTGGACTTCCCCACACTCCCTTGACCAGTGGGTGTAGAAGGTTATTTGAGTAAGTAACAGCCACAGGTAACTGATCTGCCTGGAAAATAGCAATTTGGATGAGGCCTAATGTCACTAGGGATGACGGAGGAAATTGATTTCTGTGGATTCTAATACAAAGTGACATCCTAAGTTTTTGTGTGGATCAGAACTCATTTATCAGATTTCACTCTTTCCAAATGTTCCAACACCATTCTTGGCTGAAAACACTCTTATACTGAGAGAAAATATGGTTAGAAATTTATATTTTGAGCGAAAGTATTTTTTTAAAAGATACATATTAATGTAATATTGAAATGCAAGTTGGGTGTGTGGCTTATATATATATATATAAACAAATAAATACATTGCAGATTCATACAGAAATGGAATGGCAAGGGCTTATGAGTGTGAAGACATGAGGAGGTGACGTAGCAAAAAATATATATAAATAAAAAATCCATCCCTAAATGTCTTCAGTGGGGAGCATGTCTCATCTCCCCACAGCAGAAGACACCCTGTTCTTAGAGTGGCTGACCAGATGCCCCAATGGGAAGCAGAACCCGAGTGCAACAGCATTCCTCGCCCAATCAGGTTTCTAGCAACTGTTATTCAGAAACATTACTGCCTCCAAAAGTGGAAGCAGAGCATATCCATCATGGCTAACAGCCACCAATAGCCCTCTCCTCCTCCATGAATTTGTCTAATCCTCTTTTAAAGCCATTTAGGTGGTGGCTATCATTGCCTCTTGTGGGAGTGAGTTCTATAGTTCCATTGCTACTTTGCATTCCAATCTTTAATTCTACGTTCTTTGCACAAGAGGGGAATGAGGTCAGCCACTGCTTCATGATCCATCCCGTGGCCTTGGCAGGATCCATGCCTTCTGAAACTGAAGTCGTTTAGATGTTTTAATCTGTCTGTTCCCTGCATTCCAGCCCCTTTTCTGGACTGTGTTTTTCTTCCTTAGCACACAGGGATGCAACCCCCCCCCCAACAATTCTGTACTCCGTGCCTGCGTGCAAATTAAGGGTTGAGTTGTGCCAAATTGTTCCTCCAGCTTGTTCCGCACTCTTTACATTTCCTCCGTGTTTCCCAGCAAAATGAAATCATTAAATACACAGCGCAAATTACTAAACCTGTTCCATAATCACACACACACACATAATTGACAGGGTAAGAAGCTCAGATTGCAGCAAGGCATGCAGCAAAATGTTTCTGGCTCTGTCTTCTCCTCTTCCCACCCCCCCCCCCAAGTTTAAAGGTCAACAAGAATATTTTTCTATAATTTGACAGGCACACGAGAAGTAACGCGACTCATTTGTGGTCAGATAATTCACAAAGAAATCTATAAATCAAGCTAAGAGGAATATTAGATCATGCTCATATCTGAACCCATCTGGCTCGGTTCAAGAAAGAAATCAATAAGAGACAGGACGCTCGGAATTACCAATGATTTATGCCCTTGTATCCAGGGAGAGGAACATTTGCAGTTTGAGAGTCTCCTCCACCGAGGGATGGCCTCTTTGCCCATGCAGTCATTTGGGGGAAGGAAATATTTTCAAAGGCACCAGTGATGCCATGTGACATCCCAAGTGGTGTGCCCCAGGAGCTCCAACAACGTTGCAGAGGATTTTTGGGTACTCCTCTCAGATCATGTGGCACAGCCATTTGGACAGCATAATGTCTTGGGACTGTCCCTGCAACTACGCTCACAGGGACAGGGTGTGGGTGGGTGCAACAGTAACTGTGCGGTCTCTTACAGCAGGGGTCAGCAAACTTTTTAAGGAGGGGGCTGGTTCACCACCCCTCAGACCTTTTGGTGGGCCGGACTGCACGCATGCAGCAGAGGGGGGCTTCTCTTCCCCCTCTCTCCCAGACCCTCCCCTCCCCCTGCTTTCCTACCTCCTCCACCCCTCTACCTGCAGCTGGGAGCTGGCAGTGGTGGTGGCGCCTCTCCTTTCCAGGCCAGCTTTCCCGGGCGCCAGGCACAGGGCCAGCAGGTGCTCCAGGCTCCAACCAAAGCCCCGTGGCATGCCCATCATGATGCCCACAGTGCGGCCATGGACAGAGAGGCCGGCGGGCAGGTGGTAAGTCTGGGCTGTGCCTCAGTGCGTGGGCGTCAAGTCTTCAGATTGGCTGGGACCAATCAAAGCCCAGCTCCCTTCCGCAGGGCGGGAAAAAGCCAGGAGGGAGGAGGGAGGAGGCACTGCTGCGGTGTGTGTGTGGGGGGGGGGAATTGCGCCCGGAAAAAACCCAAAAAAATAATAGCGATCACATTGATTCAAGCGGTGATTCCAGGACTGTCTGTGGGCCGGATCCAGAGGGCAATTGGGCCTGATCTGGCCCACGGACCTCAGTTTGCCAACCCATGTATTACAGCTTCTGGAGGGGCTGAGCTTGACACTCTCTTTCTTCAGCCCTAAAAGTCTCTGAGAGTGGCTAACAAATATTTAGAGTGGGGTGGGGTCCTTCCCTCAGGTTTACAATCTGAAAAGACATGACACAAAAGGAAAGTGA
Organism: Podarcis cretensis; assembly: GCF_951804945.1. Lineage (NCBI taxonomy): Eukaryota > Metazoa > Chordata > Lepidosauria > Squamata > Lacertidae > Podarcis > Podarcis cretensis. Next base: position 39,183,336 of record NC_137177.1, read on the forward strand.
ATGTGGAGGAGATAAGCAAATAATGAATGTGTGTAGAAGCTTACTAGGACCAGGCCACCAATAAGGTGAGGTGAGGCGGTCACCTTAAGCAGCAGTTGTGACCACCAGCCGTTCCTCTCTGGCTCTTTTAACTCTCCTGCTGCCGTCAGGGCAGGCAGGGTCTGTGGAGGAGGAGGCTGTGGCAGCAGGAGGACTGTGGAGGAGATGATGGCACAAGCTGGGTGGAGCAGTGGAGGAAGAGGTAGTGTCAGGGGGCTGCAGAAGAGAAAGAGGAGGAGGGTGGCATTTCTCCCCTCCCCCCACTCAAGTGGCAAAACAACCTGGGCCAGCCCTGATGCTTACCCATTTGCAAAACAAGGAAGTAGTTTTTCTCAGTGCAGAATCATGCAGACTCATCCTTAACATGCTGCTCTCACTATGGATGGATTCTAGGTCCACAAAGGTAGGTGTGGTTACTTGATACACATCTGAAAGCCTCTGGGAGGAGGTGTGTGATTCCTCAGCTGGAGTAGGCTCAGGACAGGTGAGGGTCATCTGCCTCATCAAGCCCAGATGCTGCAATCAGCATGCAAAGTATAAAAGCACAGTGGAGCTGAGGGACTGTGTCTGCTCAGTTAGCCATGTTGATGGATCTTGATCTGGACCTCCATGGGAATGTGCTTTGGGTTTGACTCTGGACTATATCCTGACTGCTGGACTTTGCTACTTAAATTGACCCTGAACATAGTTTCCTGACTTTTGGACTTTGCTTGTGTGGATCAACCCTCAGACTTTGAACTTGGCATACTGACTTGCTTCCAGGTAGGCAGGAGTTCAGGAAGACATGTCACAGAAGAATGAAGAAGGAAGTGGCAATTGCAATCTTGATATTTACCCCCTCACAATGTGGACACAACCCCTATTGCTCTGGCCACTTCCATCCATTTTCACATGGGGGCATAATGCAGAATCAATTTCCATTCGGCTTTTATTTATGGAATGAAATTAGCTCATGAAAAATAGCTTATCAAGGGCATAAAATATGCAAGAGACCCAGGTTATGTGTGGACTAGGTAGGAAAACCAAGATCTCAACATGCATTGAATGCAAAATATCATGTCTTGTGTATGTTGTCTCAGGTTAGGTTTCTTTAGGTACAAATTCATCTAATGACCAGCTGGGGTTCAAGTAGAAAAGGGGTCAAAAAGTGCTATTCTTTCAGCCTGGACCAATGCAGCCACACTGGCTTCCCATATCTCCTCTGTTGCAGCCCATATGCCTTTGTGTGAGGCTGGTTCCCCTCTTTCTTGCCTTGTAGGTCATGCCAAGGCATCGGCAGAGGTGGGAAAGGAGGCTGTCTGACAAGAGCTTGGCACTTACAAATCTATGGTGTGACGACATTTGCAATACAATAGCTCTGTTCACCCCACTTTGAAAATGATACTGTAGCATGGAAAAGGTTCAGAAGAGGGAAACCAAAATGATCAAGGGTTAGGGTTTTCAGTTTAGGGAAAAGGTGAGCATGGCATGGAGAAAGTGGATGGAGATACCACAGGAGGGAAGAGTGGTCCTGTGCTCAGGTCCTGCTTGTGAATGTCCCACAGGCCTCTGGTTGGCCACTCTTAGAACAGGATGCTAGACCAGATGGGCCACTGGCCTGATTCAGCAGGGTCTTACTATGTTCTTATCTTGCATATTATTTATTCATTCATGTATTTAATGTATTTATATCCCACCTTTCTCCCAAGTTGGGATTCAGGCTTAAGTTGTGATGTGTTTATGCAACTATTCAAATATATCTGAGATGAGATGTGATATCACTGGTGGGGAGAGGGGGTAGAGAAAGAGAACACTCTAATTTTGTGGCAGGGTTAGTTAGAAAATGTGGTTGGCAGCTGTTCCTGCATCCTGAGATGAGACATTTTTACAATGTATTCACAGGGAAATAAATTTAAAGAGCAGTTTTTGATTACAGTTGCTGGAGAACAGACCATTTCTGCTGTGCCATTCTTTTCTGAATGACTCGGTGCTCTTGGGGCCAAACTGGATGTGACTGGGGAGTTCTGTGACTAGAACTCCTGAGCAGAGGAGGAGGAAAACTCATCCAGTTGCCATTTTAATACAAACTTAGAGAATTTGCATTTCCTGAACCAATATACAAACTGAAACACAGCTTTCCTTTCACATCCCCACTTCTCTGAATTCTGTAAGGTTGCAAAACTGTGTAGTGAAAGGTGCATGTAAGAGTGGCTATATTAGTAAAAAAGAAAAAAGCAGAAAAATGCATTTTATGCTTGCAAAAAAGCATTTATTAGGCAAACACCCACAAAATACATACACGTTTTAAAGCAAACTCTGTTTTCAAAAAACTTTCCAATTGATTTAGAAATGGGACAGACTTAAGAGTGGGAAAATGAGAAACTGAAATTGACAGATTCATCCTTCCTGAAATGGATAGGTTCATCCATGCCTAGCTGTAAGTTTTTGTCCCACTTATAAATGGATCTGGCTCACAGAACAGAGCAATGGAGTTTAAACCTTTCTGTCTTCCATTTTCCCAATGAAAACTCACTCCCCACAACCGGCTATTTGTTATAGGGACATCATACCTATGGGGGGGGGAGTGCAGACATTTTAGAAATTGGTGAGTGAAGACTCTGAAATTATACATGGTGTAGAGAAAGTGAATAGGGAGATATCCCCTCACCCCAGTCCTAGAATCCCAGAGTCATTCAGTGATTCTGGTTAGGCAAAAGGAATACCTATTCACACATTGCATAGTTTAAACTGTGACATTTGCTACCACAAGAGGTGGCAATGGCCATCCATTTGGATGGCTTTAAATGGGGATGAGACAAATTTGTGGCTACTAGTCATAATGGGTATAACCCAATCCCAGTTTCAGAGTTGGTATGCTGTGAATGCTTGTTGCTGGGGGTTCTGCTATTGCCCTTCATGTTTTGCTTGTGGGTTTCTTTTGGGACAGGGTGAGGAAAGCCAGGACCACAGGTCAAATATGAGGTCCTCCAGGCTTTTCTGTGTGGCCCACAGGCTTTCCCCCAGGCCACACCCCACATCAGCCCCTCTCTGTGCCCATCTTTAGTGCTGGAACTGTGCTAATTCAGGACTGAGGGAGAATGTGGGCAGCTACTTCTGTGTGTCTTTATATGCAGAAACCTTATCCTTTTGTGTGGCTGAAATGAAGCACGTTGTACAAAGGCACATCCCTTGCTTAGCCCTGGGGATGGAAGGAGCTGTCCATTTTGGTCCTCTTTATTTCTCGTTCTTCCAATCTTAAATGCAGTTCTCCGCATTTCTGCAACAATCTGTAGGTATCTTTTTTTAAAAAAAAAATCCTCATGAAAATTCTTCAGAATTTCAGTATGAATTTCTCCCAGGGAGCACATTTTTAATTCAGCTTAACTGATATATACGGTTTTGCAAATGATTTTCCCTCACAGGACAATTTTTTGCATGTTGTTTTCACCAATAAATGCATTCTTAGGTACACTTTCTCCTAATATAAGCATTTTTTATAAATAGTATATGGCTGGAGAAGAGCACCACAACATTCAGATAAGTGCAGATTTCGAAGGCTGGGTGTATATATTATTTCACAAAGTGCAAATCTGATGGATTTGAGCTTTGTATGTGAACGGAATCAAACTTATGTCCACTTTTGCCTCTGGAGCCACACACCACTGCTGTGTGATTCTTGGAAGGATGCTCACAAAGAACCATTGGACTGAAAATGGCCTCGGCCCAGTATACCTGAAGGAGCATCTCTACCCCCATCGTTCTGCCCAGATACTGAGGTCCAGCATCAAGGGCCTTCCGGCGGTTCCCTCATTGTGAGAAGTGAAGTTACAGGAAACCAGGCAGAGGGCCGCCCTGTAGAATGCCCTCCCATCAGATGTCAAAGAAATAAACAACTATCAGACTTTTAGAAGACATCTGAAGGCAGCCCTGTTTAGGGAAGCTTTTAATATTTGATTAATTATTGTATTTTAATATTTTGTTGGAAGCCACCCAGAGTGACTGGGGAAACCCATCCAGATGGGTGGGATATAAATTATTATTATTATTATTATTATTATTATTATTATTATTATTATTATTAATGGTTCCCCTTCTGTGCCATATGAGTATGTGACTGGCCACAGTCAAAGCAAAATGCTGAACTAGATGGTGGGCCTTTGCTCTTAGAAAGCTGGACTTACTTGGATCCTTGCAGTATATTGGCTTTTTTTCTTTCAGTTGTTTTTTTTTTTTACTTCAGAGTTGCTTAAAAAAGGAATCAGTTTCTATAGGGTGGCAAGGTCAGATTCACACACACATACACACACTTCAAGCAAAGGGCCCTCCTCCCCAATAGCACAACCCTTCTCAGTTTTAGTTTGCAGGGCACCTAAGAAGGCCACAGGCAGTGTGAACCAATTCACGATTTTCATGTCTTGCTTGTTCCAGGTTAAAGGGGAACTATGGAATCTACTTTGTCTGAGACAGGGATGGAGAAAACTGCCAATTTTGCTTTTCCTTGCTTTCTCGTTTTTCCAAGCTTCTATTCAGTTCATATTCCATCTTCAGTTTGCTTTTTTTTTTAAAAAAAAAAAAAAAAAGTCCTCACAGAAATTCACCAGCATTTTTTAAGTGTGCCTTTCTTTAAGCAAGACACATTTACCACTTTCCTACAATCATGCAACATACAAATTTTGTGAAATAAATAAGCTTTCTGTGCAACTTGGCCTATGTTCCCTAACAGCGAAAGTTTTTGTATGTTACTTTTGCTAATATAAGAATCATATGTACACTTGCCCCAGTATACACATTTTCTGGTCGGAGAACTGCTTTGCAACATTCAGAGTAGAGAGGCTATGGGAGGAAAGCTGGATTTCGGTTTTGGGAAGTACACATTAGTTAGACTTACATTAAAATAACCTTTTGGGGTGAAGGTGGAGGAGAGGGTAATGGCAGAGCAACTGCCTGTGTTTCTGGATGACAAATGATATCTGGATCCAGTTCAATCTGGGTTTGGGCCTAGTTTCTGGACTGAATCCCCCTTGTTCGCACTGATGGATGAAGAAGAGTTTGAAGAAGAGTTTGGATTTGATATCCCGCTTTATCACTACCTGAAGGAGTCTCAAAGTGGCTTTGACCATCCTTGGTGACCTCTCTCCTCCTACATTGGGATAGGGAACACTGGGAGTGTGACCCTGCCAATCTCTCAGCAGCCTTTGATACCATTGACCATTATATCCTCTCCTGAATGGAATGGGTATTGGAAGCACTACTCCAGTTGTTCCATTGAGTGGTTCCAGTAGCACTATTCTAGAGTGGTTCCAATGGCATGGTTAAGTCCAGAGAGTATCTTTGGGGGAGTACTGTTTGACCCCTTGGCACTATGGGGTTTTGCAGAGCACTAATTTGCCCCCCCATATTATATAACATCTATATGAAGCCATTTGAAGTGATCACAGTGGAAGAACACTGCCATCGCATACAGCTGTTTCATCTGAATCAGGAGAGGCTGTGCAAACTTTGGATAGGTACCTTGATGTAGGGGTCATAGCTGTCAACGTTTCCCTTTTTTAAAGGGAAATTCCCTTATTTCGAATAGGATTCCTCACAAGAAAAGGGAAAATTGACAGCTATGGTAGGGGTGCTCTGGGCAAGGATCAATAAACTGAGTTTGAACCCTGGGAAGACAGAGGCTCTCTAGGTAGCTGGTTCCTGTGTCTGGAAGATAGGCTGGCTGGCTGTTCTGGTTGAGGTTGCACTCCTTCTCAAGGTTCAGGTAGATAGCTTAAGGTAACTCCTTTATACATCTTTGTCATTAGAGGCTGAAATGACCTCTGTTTCTAGGAGTGCCTTTTATGGGCATCTGGTACACCAGCCAGACCATATCTGCATCAGGATCGTGTTTTAAGGTTGCACATTGCCCTGATATATTATGATATGGCAGCACAGAAATACTTTTATGAATAGAAATAAGTGTCAAATAAAACTGAATACTTTTTCCAAGCCCCCCCCCCCAAAAAAAACCAGGAAGCTAGCACCATGTAGAAATCCATTAACCTAAATTTTTACATGTCTGCCTGTGATTTGGGGTTGGGTCTTTTCCAGATGCAGGGGTAACAGTGTAAATACAACGATCACACAAGGCCGGCCAGCCTCCACAGTTTGCCATTATTGGTTTCCCTAATCCCCACACCTGAAAAATGTACAGTCCAAATTTAATCCTACCCCATGTCATATCAGACACTGAAGCCTTTTGATCCGCTTCAGAACATACAGGATTTATTTGAAAGCTTTTTGACATACGCTTCACATCTCTCAACTTAATAAAAAAATCTCCAGCTGGCCTCACGTTCAGCCTTCCCAAGAGGCAGAATGAAAAATGCCAAATTGCCTTGGCATATTCTGGTCATGCCCAGGAGACGAAGGCAGAAATGGGCTGGCAGAGGGTGAGAAATTATTCCAAACATTTAGTGTACGCAGGAGGAGGGTGTCTATGAGCTATCATGACAGGGGGAGACAGACAGACAGACAAACACCTGGGAGGAGAGAGTATTCGCATTGTGAAAAAAGGAGGAAGCTGTAAGAAAAAAAATAACAGAACTCTCCCTTTTAAGAAGTGTAAGTTGAAAATGGAATTAATTCTGATATAATCTTTTAATAACTATTTTAGCCTGGTTTGGGAGTTAAAGAGCTTCATTTAACAATTTGATTGTAACTAAGAAATAGTGCCCAGGTTTTCTTCTTTCCTCTTCCCTCCCCTTCCTTTTTAGCTTTTGTGCCATTCACTTCAGATTGTTAGCTGTTTTCTCATTGACATTTATAAGCTACTGCTTGGGAGCTACTTATAAGCTACTGTTCTCAATAACCAGGCCTATGCCTTTAAAACTGGGGGTGGTGGTATTATTTTGTTGTTACGTATTTTTATACTGTAAACCACCTTGTGATCCTCAGATGAAGTTTTGTATAAATTTAAATCATCATCATTATCATCAATGGGCCTTTGGTCTGATTCAGCAAGGCTACTTACATTCATGAGTTACGTGACTCATGATGAAACTCATGGGGCTAAGTCCTTGAAGGGCTGTTCTTTGTAAACCTTTCAGGTATAAGAACAAAGTGTTTCTCCAGTCTCTCTTAGTGTTTAAGAACATAAGAAGAGTCAGCTGGATCAGGCCAATGGCCCATGTAGTCCAGCATCCTGCTCTCACAGTGGCCAACCAGATGCCTGTGGGAAAGTTGCAAGCAGGATTTGACCCCCAGAGCATTCTACCCTGGCATTCAGAAACATCGCTGCCTCCAAGTGTGGAAGTAGAGCACAGCCATCCTGGCTAGTAGCCATCAATAGCGCCCCACCCCCCAAATGAATTTGTCTCATCCTCTTCTAAAGCCATCCACATTGGTGGCCATCAGTGCCTCCTGTAGGAGCAAATTCTATAATTTAAGTCTGCACTGTGCGAATAAGTCCTTTCTTGTATCGTCCTGATTCTTCCAACATTCAGCTTCATTGAATGTTTGTGTAATGTGAGTGCATGGGGGGGAGGGGGGAGGGAGGGAGGGAGGGAGGGAGAGAGAGAGAGAGAGAGAGAGAGAGAGAGAGAGAATACATCATCCTTCAGATGTTTGGGAAATAATGGCCGTGTGTTTTCCTCATACCTCTTAGGATCAAGATAATTTTTTTTCAGAACACACAAAAAATGTGCTTGAATACAAATGTGGTTCACCTAGAGAGATTTTTTTTAAATGCAATTCCATTTCCTTGGACTCTCGGGATATTTCCAACATATTCTGTCAGGCATGGAAGCTCCAAGTGTCTCTTTCCTCAAAGTTTATAGAAATTTCTCAATTTGTTTCCAGTGTAATGAATACTGACTGACTCTTGAAACGACACCCAGTTCCCTGAGACAGGAGAAGGGCAAGATGAATTAAAGAAACATCCGTATGTACTGCTCATTTCCTGTAGAGGAGATGATGATCCTGGAAATGAATTGTGCACTTTCCCTCTAGCCCCAGTGCCCAAAACAATCTGTGTGCATCTTTACAACCACATAAAGCCCTTTTCTGTGTGATGCCGCCAGTTGTATTGTAAATACATTGGGGATGCAAGCATGCAAGGATTTGCGGCTTGGGCTGATTGTATCTCTCTCTCTCTCTCTCTCTCTCTCTCACACACACACACACACACACACACATATCTACACATACTTTTGTAGGTCAGCTCAGGGTATAAATTTTTATTAGGTCTCTTCTTAAGAATATATTATGGGCTCTGCTTGATCCTATTATTATGAACCCCTTAAGAACAGTGTCATAAAGATGTAACATGCTTCTCTCTGCCCCCTCTCCTGTCAGTTCACACCAAGGACGCCATCCATCAGAAGGTTTTCCAGGACAGTCCCCACTGATATGAATGAAGTTCTGCAAGAGGTGTGCAGATCCCATTTATTTCAATGGCAATTGTGCAGGAAAGCTATCTAGTGCACTGTATGCTAACATCGTAACTATTTTCTTACCTCTTCTGCCCAGAGAGATGTGAGTTAAGGAACTTGGCATGGCTGTGGAATTGTTTCGGATCTGAAATGAATCAGAGGTGCTTTGTAGAAAGCCGAGCAGAGATGAAGTGGCTGGAACAGAAGGGCTCAGAAATCGAAGCTTTGTTGCTCTGCAAACCATCTGCATTTTAGATGCTGCCCTTTACCTTACCTCTGCCTATTTTGTAAAGATTTCCAGTGGACTGACTCTGGAGTCTTTTCCTAATAAAGATACCAAGAAGTGGGGAGGGGGACTGGAGGCAAGTGAGAGCAAGCCAGGAGTCAACAGACTAATGTCTGACATTACCTACATCTTTACGCCCTATAGATATTGCTGAACTCCAGCTCCCATCAGCACCTGCTGATGTGACCAATGGTCAGCGATGATGGGAGTTGCAGTTCAGCATGATCTGGGGGACCACAGTTTAGCATTATTGCAATTGGGCATATAATATGAAGCTTACCTGAACTTTTGAGGGCAGGATTTGGCATAGTGATAAAGCAGGAAGGGCTGTTTGCCATGGAGGGTGAGGGATAGCGTATGAAAACCTCCCGTTGCAGCAAGCTGATTTGAGGAAGTAGTTGCGAGGTTTAGAACCAACAAGTGGATTCTGCCAGTTGTAGCTTCTGCCATTGCAGTTTTGACCTGGTATTCTGTTCTGCTGGTTCCCTGGAAGGTTCCATGAAAGCATTAAACAAAGTGGAATCATTAAACAAAGCTTCTTTCAAATCACTAAACTGGTCAGGACCCTGGACAGTTCCCAAGGGTCCCCTTGGCAAATTTTACATATTGATTTGAGCCAACCATTTAATTCATATATGGAGAATAAATGATGCCAAAATTCACAGGAGATAATTTTAAGGGTGTTTTGTTTTTGTTTTTAGTCCAGGGGGTGGGGAGGCACTTCCTTCAGCTCTGCCGTTGCAGATGCCACTGTTGCGGTGAGCTCTCACTGCTGTCACATTCAAGGAAGAATAATTTGGTGGCCCTCAATTGGAATGGGATGCTATTTCCCCGACGGAGAGGTCATCCTTTCCATCTTGTTCAGCCGGTGGTATTTGCTCAGAGCACAGAGATTGGCAGGCTCTTTCCTAATGACAAGGTCTCTCTGCCCTGGAGGGCAGCATCATTATATCTTCGTCAGGCAGCTCTTTTATAAAGGTTTGCCTGTTTTTAAGGGTCGCTATGTATGAAAGGTATATGAAAATATACCAATGAACTTTGGCCCTTCCAACAGCAAAACAAATCTATGTGTTGCAATAAGGTGAGATGAAGAGGAAGTCGGGGTTTTTTCTCCATAGAACTAAAGGTGCTAATTAATTAGTATTTTAATTAACTAAAACTTGAATGAGAGCTGTGCAGGAGAATGGGGCTTGTGCAGGAGAATTTAGAGGGAGGGAGCATCTGTCATCTCAGATGCTGAGGGACAGCTGTACCCCTCCAGATGTTGTTAGACTCCAACTTTCATTAGCCCCGTAAGCGTGGAAAATAGTCAAGGATTATGGGTGTTGTCCAGCAACATCTGGAGAGCTACAGATGCCTCCCTACCACCCACACCCTGCAAGATTGTGCCCTTCAGTTGCTTAATTAGTGGATACCAATTTAAATAATTATGAGCTAAATTCAGCTGGGTGGGCCCATGAGTTTTGAGCTTCACCTTTTATACCTGAAGTTCTGGTGCATTACAATAATAGGGAGCAATATTCAATATGGCTTTCCCTTCTTGTCCATGGTTCTGTTCAGAAAGCACATTGAATGATGGTTTTCACAACTGAACAATAGTGAACCAGCTGCTTTTCTGCTTTTGTTTCCCATCTTCTCAGTTCACTCCTTCCCCTGTAGCACCATAGCCTCTGGACTTTAGGTAAGGATCACAGCTGTGGTTTGCCAGTCCAGATACCATACAAACCATGGTTAAGCTTCTCTAATTGTGGTTTGTCACGATGTATGATGAGTCCAAGGGCTCTGTAAATGGCAAGTTATCTTACACCTTACTTTTTATGTCTCAGAAAGGCACCAGTATTGAGGTATTAATATATATGTGTGTTTGCATTCTTTTAAAAAAGCTAATTGATTAATCAGTAAAATACAAGTGTTCAAAACTAAAAGCTCCATTTTTTCCCCTTGCATGAAATCTTTCCTCCACTATTCTTGCTCTTTTGGGAGACTCATTAATGAAATATAAAAACTGGTATCTGGGGGCTCATGGTTGGTTTATTTTGGAATGTGGACAAAAATTCACACTCTTCAAAAGCCGATAATTCTATTTGCTAGTTTTGTCTATACTGTATGCTCCAGGATAGGTGCTGCCGTCCTCATTGCGCATTTATAGTGATGACAGTTTCCAGATCGTTTCTTTGGCAAGCTGTGGCTGAATTTTCCTTCAGGGCTTCCTCCCCATCCTCTGCAACTGTCAGGCAACAGGAGGGGCTTGACAGCTTCTGCTAGGCAGGGACCAGAAAGCCTACATGATATTTTTCTCACACTTTGCTCTCTTGCAGAGCCAGTTTGAGAAATAACTAAGATCACATCTGCACCAAGCATTTAAAGCGGTGATGCCCCTTGAACAGTCATGGAAACTTCTGAGAGCATTGGTTTGTTTAGGGTGCTGGGAAGACTGACTCTGCGAGGTCAGCACCCTTAAGAAGCTACAGTTCCCAGGATTCTCCATGACTGTTAAAGGGGTTCAAGAGTCCTTTAAATGTATGGTGTGAATGTGACCCAAGGAAGGGAGGGCCAAGGATGCAATCCTCACTCCTCACAGTAGCCTTCTGCCCAAGACACCCAACATTTTCCTGTTGTTATAGGACTAGGTGACCCTTCTTGGAAGGGTCTCCCATTTGCTGGAGCTTATCACAGCAGAGCATCAACAGCTAGCAAATTCTGAAGGGCAAGTTTGCAATCTAAGATCGGAACAGTATCCAGCTGTGAGGAAGCAAAGCACAAGTTCTCCAGCTCAGGAGCTTTGAGGTCAGAAGTTGAAGCAGGCAGAGTATGCAACTCTGCTTTGACCAGGTGAGGTAAACAAACAAACAAACAAACAGATAGGCTCCAGCACTTAATTCCAGGCCTGGCCAATCCAGTGTGGTGTAGTGGTTAAGAGCAACAGACTCGCAATCTGGGGAACTGGGTTCACGTCTCCGCTCCTCCACATGCAGCTGCTGGGTGACCTTGGGCTAGTCACACTTCTCTGAAGTCTCTCAGCCTCACTCACCTCACAGAGTGTTTGTTGTGGGGGAGGAAGGGAAAGGAGAATGTTAGCCGCTTTGAGACTCCCTAGGGTAGTGATAAAGTGGGATATCAAATCCAAACTCCTCCTCCTCCTCCTCCTCCTCTTCTTCTTCTTCATACTTTCTGACAATTACAGGGCTGGATCTGTATATCACTGTTTCCCTTTATGCCCGTAGAAGTCTTTCAGAGGCCTGCGCAGTCCATGATGTAGGTCACCCAAGGGATTCTGGCTGTGTGACCCAAGTCTTCCCCTCTGTTCCATTGTGAATTTGCCAGAGAAGAAAGCTCCTGGCCCTGCCCTTCAGCATGGTATTGCAGTGACCAGCTCATCAGTGGCCAGGTGACTTACTTGACCCTTGTGTCAGGTAAGGCTCCATCTGCCTGTCTCCGGTAAAGCTGGCTCACAGCCCCAGAAAACAATCAAAACAGAAGTGGCTAAGGGATGTGGCATAGAGTAAATCAGGGAAAAAATTGGCCTCCAATAGCCATGATACAGATAACATGCTGCATTTGTTCAGCATGGCATGGAGCAAGTGGATAGGGGAAAGGGTTTTTTTTTCTTATAACAACAGAACTCATGAACATCCAATGAAACTGGATGTTGGAAAATTCAGGACAGATAAAAGGAAATGCTGCTTCACATGGAACATTGTTACACTGTGGAACTCAGCACCACAAGAGACAGTGATGGCCACCAACTTAGATGGCTTTAAGAGAAGATTTGCAAATTCACGGAGGAGAGGGGTGTGGATGGCTACTAGCCACAATGGCTTTTCGCTGCTTCCACAGTTGGCTGACAATAATGCTTCTGAATACCAGTTGCTGGAAGTCACAGGAGGGTAGAATGTTTTTGTGAACAAATACTGCTTGTGTATTTCACATAGACATCTGGTTGGTGACTGAGAACAGGATGCTAAGCTAGATGGGCAATTGGCCTGATCCATTGGCCTGGCTCTGTGTTCTAATATTCACAGCCTTTTTAAAATGAAAAAAGAAAGCTATTCTAAGCCCAATAGAACTGTGCATGCTTTATTGCAGCTTTATTGCAGGCAATGTAGTAGGAACTGGAGGGTGGGACTTGTTATGTTTGTATTTTAATGTGAACCTAACAAATTCATGCCTCCCCCCCCCCCATAAAAAAGATAAACCAAAATTCAACTATGCTTTCTCTGACTTTTGTAATTCAGGTCTCCAACCAAAAAAAATGTGCACAAAAAGTGTGTATCTTGGTGAATCTAATAATGGCATTGTGGGGGAAATTATTTCAAAAATATCAAACAAAATGGCAAATATTCCCCCCTTTAAAAATGTGCATAAAAATGGATTGGATTGTTTTGTGCTGAGGGTTTTGTTTTCTTTCTTTTTTTAAGCAACACCCTCTAAACAGATGCAAAAATGGGGTGGACTAAAGGCTGGGGAAATGAAGAAGAGAGAGGGAGAGAAACCAAATGGACAGATTGGTCCATCCTTAATTGTGCATTGCATGTGCCTGCCCACCTGGCACATCAGAAGATGCAGCCATCCAGTTCAAGGGGGATTGGGTGGGCAGATGAATATTGCAGTGCACATCTGCACCCACCAGTGGCTCCATGTGTGGCAATCTTTCAACTGCAGGTCTTCCTTGGAAGAAAGGGCATGGTGGAACATGACCTGTTTGTCCTCCTCTAGTTCTCCTCTGACTGCTGCTCTAACTGCATAGCTAGAAGTCTGTGAAGTTGAGTTGCTGTTTGCTCAGTTTCCTGGGATTTGCATGTGGTTGTGACTCTGCATATAGTGGGCTTAGCAATGGGATGCAGAGTCACACGGCTCCTTGAGCGCCTGGCTGTAAAGTGAGTGTTCAGCTCACCTTCTTTTCTTTGTCCTCCACCATTAATTAAATCTGCTCTTTCCTCCTGGGTGACAATTAAACATCTGCAGGATGTGGGGAATTTTAGCACCGGGCAGGGAAGGAGAACTCTTTGCCTCTTTCTGTTCTTAGCATAATTGCTTGCTTTTTAATGAGGAAGGTGGGTTTTTTTAAAAAAACAAACCCAAATGCCTAGCTATTGCTGCTTCTGCATGCAGGATTATTTGCATATCACTTCATCAAGTTAAAAAGGGTGTGAAAATGCCACACTCTTTTTCTACCCCTCTGCTTGGTTTTAATGAAGGATAAAGTTTCTCACTAATGACGGTAGGGAAATTAGTTTCAAATCCCCAAGGACTCATGAAAGAAGCACCAAGGATATCAAAAGGACAAAGAGAAGGGAAAGGAGTGGGGGTGGGAAATCAAGACACCAAATCTCACGAAGGCCTTTGGGCGTTGTCATCCAAGAGACGGCTAAGTTTTCCATTTAATATAAGTATCAGGGAACTCTATGAGGCTGCTCCGAAGGGAATACTGATGACGAACTGACCAATAAGTGATGCTCAGAAAAGCACCATATGTAATCAATCTCCAGCATTGTTGATATAAAAAATGGCAGTGTTTTTCTTCTTATCTTGTACTCAGAAGAAACATGAGTTCTGACAATCTGATATTTTGTTTGTTGACAGCAGGGTCCTTTCTAACTTAACTAAGGGCCAACCCTGACATCACCCCATTCACACAATTAGAAATACTCTTTAAGAGTAAATGGCCAGCATAGGACCCTTCAATCCACATCAGGATCCTGACTGGATTGGGAGGAACAAGGGGCTGTTCACTTTTTTTCCACCATGCTGTCATTTTTGTTTGGTTCCAATCAAGGTATTGCATTTTGTGTTTCTTTCAGGATTTTCTTTTTATTCTACGTTCTGTTTAATGCTACCCCTTCCTGCTCACCCTTCCTGCTCACTGATGATGAAGGGAAGTTTAAACCTCTCCACACACCCCAGTGCCATGCCTACTCTTCCTTTCTGCTACTATTGAGAGCCAGTGTGGTGTTGAGAGCCAGTGTGGTGTAGTGGTTAAGAGCGGTAGACTCGTAATCTGGTGAACCGGGTTTGCGTCTCCGCTCCTCCACATGCAGCTGCTGGGTGACCTTGGGCTAGTCACACTTCTCTGAAGTCTCTCAGCCCCACACACCTCACAGAGTGTTTGTTGTGGGGGAGGAAGGGAAAGGAGAATGTTAGCCGCTTTGAGACTCTTTCGGGTAGTGATAAAGCGGGATATCAAATCCAAACTCTTCTTCTTCTACTGGCAAGGTCTTGAGGAAGTAGGGGGAAAATGGTGATGGGGAAGGGCCTGACCCGCCACCCCCTTGCCCGAGGCTGAGGCTTAGCCATCGTTGATATACAAAATTATGAGCAAGGGTGGTTCCTGTCTATCTCAGGAGGCAATGGAAGAGTGTGCCTTTGGGGGTAAAGTCAAACCATTGGAGAATTCAGGTGTGTGCAGCAGGTGCAGAGACTGATACAGGAGAGACAAGTTTTATTGGAGTTGGGGCAGATGAAGGTGTCTGGTTTTGCTGCTACAGGCGTATCGTGGCATTTCTTCTCTCTGCACTCCTCTCAGGAGTCATTATTCCTGTGGTCGCTGCTGTGCATACATGCCCTTACTATCTGTCTTCAGGCACTGTGATCATCTGTAAGGCGTTCCCACACTATGGGGTTAATATTGTCAGCCTTTATGTCACATTTGCAGACATCTTTGTAATGCAGAGCTGGTCTGCCAACATGCCTAGTGCCTGAAGCCAGCTCCCTGTAGAGCATATCTTTGGGGATCCTGCCATCTTCCATTCTGTGTGCACGGCCAAACTAATGTAGAAATCACTGAGACAGAAGTGCAGACATGCTGGGAATGTGGGCTTGGGAGAGCATATCTTGGTTTGAGACTCTGTCCTGCCATGTGATGCCCAAAATCTTTCTGACACAGTGTATATGGAAGCTCATGGTGGGTGTAAGTTGCCTATGGCTGACTTCCATAAAGCAGAGTGCTCAACACACAAGCCTGGTGGACCTTCATCTTTGGTCCAGTATATCTGAAGGAGCGTCTCCACCCCCATCGTTCTACCTGGACACTGAGGTCCAGCGCAGTTCCATCACTGTGAAAAGCCAAGTTACAGGGAACCAGGCAGAGGGCCTTCTCGATAGTGGCACCCGTCCTGTGGAACACCCCCCCACCAGATGTCAAAGAGAACAGCAACCAGACTTTTAGAAGGCGTCTGAAGACAGCCCTGTTTAGGGAAGCTTTTAATGTTTAATGTATTACTTTATTTTAATATTTTGCTGGAAGCTGCCCAGAGTGGCTGGGGAAGCCCAGCCAGATGGATGGGGTATAAATAAATAACGTATTATTATTATTATTAATAATAATAATAATAATAATAATAATAATAATAATATTGGCCCTGGGGCTATAAGGTCATAGAATTGTAGAGTTGGAAAGGGTCCCAACGGTCATCCAGTTCAATCCCCTGCAATACTGGAATCATGGCTAAAGAATTCCTGATAGATGGCCATCCAACCTCTGTTTAAAACCTCCCATGGAGGAGAGTCCACCACCTTCTTAGGTGCATTAGTTTACTGTGGTTTTGTGGATGCAATCTAATGTGTTGATCTTCTGAATGCATAACATCCTGGTTTGCACTGAGCTCACCATTGAGAAAGCCTCCTGTTTGGAAACTGGGGGTATGATGCCTTCCACCTCGCTCTCTTTCTCTCTTCCCACTCTATGTGACAATGCTTCCTATGCAAGAGGGGTCACTGCAGTTTATTCTTGAAGGAATCGTTTCAACCCTTGTCTATGCTGCGTGGTGGGTGTGCAAGGGTTCTCTATATATCAGCTACATATAAATGCCTTTTGAAGATCACACTCAGGGAAAGGTTTTCAAGCACAGTTGCAAAGATGGATAAATAGAGGGTCAGATTCAAAAGCAAAACACACACACACCCCTACCTACCTGCTGTGCTCAGTAGGAATATTATACCTAGTTATGTGGTGGAATCTCAGCACGATTCTCCAGCCACTCCCTGATGTATGCAGGAAGCTATCTTCAGGATAAAGCTGTAATTTCCACCCCAGGGTGCATGCCTGACTCCAGTCATTGTTACCCTCTGAAAAAGGGTACTCAGCTAGCACACTGCTATCTGCAGCCACAGGAGTTCCTATAATAGCATCTCTGATTTGTGGTATTAAACAATGTGCAGCAACTCACAATGCCCAGCTGCTGGATATCCAGGTTGGTCCACTTCACAATGCATTACCAAAGGCTGATAAACAGAGAAAACTGACAGATGAGTGGAGTAGACAAGCTTCCTACAGGAGCAGGCACTGAGGGTGTGACTGGATTCTTCTGCAGCTGCAGAGCCCCGGGGAGCAGAGAAATGCTGAAAACTCTAAGTCAGGTCATAAGAACTTAAACCTACTGGATCAGGCAAATGGCCTATCTAATCCAGCAGCCTGTTCTTGCAGTGACCGACCAGATACTTGTGGGAAGCCTGCAAGCTGGACAGAAGCACAACAGCACACTCTCCACCTGTGATTCCCTGCCCCTGACTGTGGTGGTTGAACATGGCCTTGTCTCTCCTTCCCCTTGAATATCTTGGTTGCCCTTTTTGGAACCTTTCCCCAGCTCTGCAACATCCTTTTTTAGGTCCCCTTCTTTGGGGGGAGAACTGGGTCAAAACTAACAAAATGAATTTCAGTAGGGGCACATGTAAGAGTCTATCCTTGGGTGGGAATAATCAGGTGCACAATTATAAGATGAGGGACACCTGGCTTGCCGATAGTACATGTGAAAAGTATCCAGGTGTCTTAGTAGACCAAAACCTTAACATGAGTCAACACTGTGATGCAGCAGCTAAAAAAAAGCTAATGCTATTCTAGGCTGCTTCTGCAGGGGGAATTAGATACTATAGATATTAGTTCCAATTAACACCCATTTGGTAGTTTGAAAAGAATGTGTTGGATACCTATATCCAGAAACATGGGGCTAAATAATGCTCTTCCCAGTAAGAGAGTGCCAGCAGAAATTTTAAAAGGCACAAGAACCAGTGGCACGGTGAAACATGGGAAATACAGGTTGTTATACCCTTTTAAAATACCCCATTTAAAAACACTTCCAGTGCTTTTCCCCACTCTCCTTCCCTAGCAGTGAACAGACCACATAATTTAGTAAGTTTAAATGGCTTTTATTTACAAAACCTCTTCAAAGATTCCTGCATTACAGGGCGTTGGACTAGATAACCCTCGCAGTCCCTTCCACTTTGTGATTCTATGAAATGTCATATTCTTGTTTTTTATCCATGCTGCAGTAGGTAATACAATGGTACAAAAATCTTGGGTGCGCAATGTGGTAAAACCACATCTCTTGGTCTGATCCAGCAGGTTTCTTCTTTTTATTATTATTATTTATTAATTTTATATGCCGCCCTATACCCAGGGGTCTCAAGGCAGCATATTCTGCTCTAAGCCTCAGGGGTCATAGTTAGGGTTCAAACATTTCCCCTCCAAATGACACACACAGTGCTCTGCCCCAGACTTTCCTCAGGCTAACTTGGACTTTATGGAGTTTCCAAGTCAGCTTCCTGAAACTTTTACTTCGGTCCTTGAACAATTGCCAGGAAGGATGGGATGGCAGTTAATTCTAACATAATTTTTTGTCCAGGGCTGACCTCAGGCATTTTTCTGAGCAGAAAATGACACTTGCAACCTCTCCCCCTAAACGCATCAAGGTTTCCAAGGCCAGCCAAGTTGCTTTGGCATCTGAGACAGAAAATCCCACAAGTGCCTCTCCTGAGCTGAGAAAATGCAATAGCAATAAACGAAATAGCTAACTGTTCATGGCACCCCAAATCAGCATCTGTCTCACTCTCCCTAATGGTAGGGTCAGTCTTTTCTTTTTTTTAGCGGTGTATGTCTCTCACTCCTTTTGACTGAGCACAATCAGCAACAGAGTGCAGCTGAAATAATTTTGAATTCCCTATTACTGAAGCCAGCAGCAGTCACCGTCCTATGATTCATGGGAAGCAGAAGCTTGATCTGAGTGGTGGGAAGAACTGAGACTGCTGCACTGATTTTAAAAATAACCTATGGCTGTAGATCACTTGTTAATTATAGAATAATGCACTGAAAGGCTTAAATTTAGCCTCTCCTGGGAACTTTCCAGTGTATGTGATGTAAGCACGATAAAGTCACGCAAGCTCAGCTTACGTTCAGATTTTGGTTGGTGCCAAGTGAGCAGTCGAATCAGAAGCCCCTCACAGCACAATAATGTTGCATGAAACCTTGGAGAGCCACTTCCAGTCCCTGTAGACAATACTGAGCTAGATGAACCAAAGGTCTGAGTCTGTATAAGCCAGCTTCCTATGTTCTGTGACAGCAAATTTATTTACTTACTAAATTTATTTACTTATCATTCAAAAAGTCATGGTTTCATAACGCAACCGGTACTGCAGTGTGAAAATGATGTTAGAAAATAGGTCAGAAGTGTTTGCATAATAATCAGGAAAACTAGTGCAATATTTCCCATATCTGTGTGCACTCTTGGTGGAGACATGCACTAGTAGCTGAAACTCTCATGCAACTTGCCATTAGGACTGAGCAGCACAGACAACTCCCATGAGGAACAGGACCAGCGCCTCAGGCAGCCTAGGAAACAACTGAAAACCAGATGTAGTGTGTGCTGGGTGGAGGGAACTTGCAGAGTTGCTGTGTGCTTGGAAGAGCAGTAACGCATTGTGCATAGTGATAGTGGGGAAAATTCAGTTCAATTCACATTTTAATGTGAGCCTACCTAATATGCACTTACTGAAACTATACCCAAACCAAAATGCCATGACCTTTTGTGATCACACCCACCCCAAGGAAGACTTGAGACAGTGCTTTAAGTTGGGAAGAAAGGGTTATATTTACTATATATAACATTAAGGGGAAATTGAGGATCTGCAGATAAAACCCACCAACCCAATTTGTTCCAATGCAACCAAACCAAACAAAGTCCAAGCAGGAAAGTTCCCCACTTAGAGGGGAATCATCTCCTTCCCAACTCATGAGGTGATGCAAGTGCCCTGCAGTAAAGATTGGAAGGAGTTATTCCTCCTTGCTACATCAACACTGGACAAGCTCACCTCGGCCCCACTGGTTTGGCATTTACCCCAGTGTACATGCCCGGTCCCTGAAAGATCTCAGGTATTTGGGGTCTGAGTTGTATGAGGCTTTCAAATCAGTGCAACTGTTTGAAAACAAGGGTTATGAGATATAAGTGGAACCACAGTTAATAATCTGGTTGCTACATTTTGCACCAGCTGGAGTTTCTGAGATAAATGTCTCATCTCAGAGCTTTAAAAATGTGTGTGTGTTTAAAGAATAATAATTCTATTGGCTTATTATTATCAGTGGGACGCGGGTGGCGCTGTGGGTAAAACCTCAGCGCCTAGGACTTGCCGATCGTATGGTCGGCGGTTCGAATCCCCACGGCGGGGTGAGCTCCCGTCGTTCGGTCCCAGCTCCTGCCCACCTAGCAGTTCGAAAGCACTCTTAAGTGCAAGTAGATAAATAGGTACTGCTTTATAGCAGGAAGGTAAACGGCGTTTCCGTGTGCTGCGCTGGTGCTGGCTCGCCAGAGCAGCTTCGTCACGCTGGCCACGTGACCCGGAAGTGTCTCCGGACAGCGCTGGCTCCCGGCCTCTTAAGTGAGATGGGCGTGCAACCCCAGAGTCGGTCACAATTGGCCCGTTCGGGCAGGGGTACCTTTACCTTTACCTATTATTATCAGTACTGCCATAAGCAGCAGCTCCCCACCAGGTTTTTTGCTGAAAAGAAATTGAGTGTGCAACAAGTCTTTCATCATAATCACCTTGGCAATGCAAAGTAATTCATAAAAGAAGTGGGGATGTATTGAGATCCAATATTGTTTTAGTCTCGATCAATATTAATAATTGTTTTGCATTTTTAGAGTGCAGTATACAACTGAAAAATGTGCAAAGACCAGCCAGCGGTTGCCAGCACAATAAATCCTCTTATTATACTTAAAGGCACCATAATTTAACTTTCAAATGTTTCTATAAAAAATATTACAGAAGATGCCATTGATCTGTAGAAGAAAATTGTTATCTTTTATTTATTTGCAAAATGTTAGGCCCTGCTTTAATTATACATGAGCTAAAAAGGTCAGTAACTATTTTATTAAGATCTGCAAAGTGGAACTCAAGAGCTTCATACAAATAATATTTCTGCAGCGCCAGCCTGTGAGGGTCTGCCAAACCTTCAGCTGCTTATGAAGGCAGAAGGTTATGCACACATTAGCAAAGGTTAACTCTGGAGTACCAAGGGGAGTGAGACCTTTCACGTCCCTGACAACAGAAATTGCATTAGAGTTTTCAGATGGGGATTTTTCAATTTGCAATTATGGAAAAATTCTTTACAGAGATGAGCCTTTGCTTGAAAATGCATGAGGAGAATGGGTACTTCAAAGGTTAAGATTCAGCAACTTTTGCTAGTGCTTCAAACTTCAGAAGTTTTATATCTGGGGCTATTTCCCCACCCTCCGTTTCAGGCATGCCAGCTTACCCCCGTGACTGAGGGGACTGGCACTGCACGATGTGCTGGGGGGGGCAAGTTCCTTCCCCCCCCCCCATGATGATGCCCCTGCTCCGCTTTCAAGGGATGTTGCTGGTTGGCTTGTGAAAGGGCAAAGACAAAGGTGGACCCAATCGGAAGACAGTTAGTCACAGTTATACCCTGTTGAAATCCATAATTAGGATGTGTAATGGCTAGGGCTTGGTCTTGTTTTCCGTTTCAGTGGCCGTGTGGTGTGAAAATGGCCTCCAAAGATTGTAATCCTTTCTAGGCCTTGTTAGATTTAATCTTATTTCGTGGGGAGTGGTGTACAACTACTGATGACAAAAATATATATGCAAAATTAGGTGGGTTGGTCCATAAGGAGGATTCCAAAATGCAGCTCTTTTCACAAAGCCAATTGCAGCCAATAGCCCAGCCCCCAAGAAGAGAATTTGATGCGGCTTCATATATGATATAATATACTGGGTACCTGTATACATTTAACATTTGCTTCATGCTTTAGAGACCTTAGTACCATGGTTTGTTAGGGGCATTGCCATATCTATTTCTTTTATTATTTCTTTATTGCCTTTACAGTGGTACCTCTGGTTACAAACTTAATTTGTTCCAGAGGTCCGTTCTTAACCTGAAACCGTTCTTAACCTGAGGTGCGTTTTCGCTAATGGGGCCTCCCACTGCCGCTGTACCACCAGTGCACAATTTCTGTTCTCATCCTGAGGTAAAGTTCTTAACCCGAGGTACTACTTCCGGGTTAGCGGAGTCTGTAACCCAAAGTGTTTATAACCTGAGGTGTTTGCAACCTTAGGTACCACTGTATTAGCCCACTTTTTTCTCCAAGGAGCTCAGTGTGGCATGAGTGGTTCTTCCTCTCCTCATTTAATCCCCACAACAACCCTGTGAGGGAGGTTAGGTTAAGAAGCAGTGATTGACTTGCAAGGTCACCCAGTGAACTTCAGGGCTGAGTGGGGATTTGAACCCTGGTCTCCCAAGACCTAGTTCAGCACTCTAACCACTATGCTACACTGGCTATATATCTGACGGTCTGCCTGTAACATATGCACAGTTATTCTACTGAATGTTACTCAAGCAGGAGGAGGTGAGTGCTAAACGTGTACAAGTACTCGTGCTTCAGACTGCCAGTCACTGTCTCTGTTCCTTATTAACTCGTGGGTGGCTGATGTGTGAAAGGCAGAGTGTGTTTTCCAGAGCTCTTTTTAATTGGAGGTTTCACGTTAACAGCTCAAATGAAGATTAGCGGGGGATAGCTCATCTCAGAATAATGCATGCGAATTGAAAATCACCTTGACAAAACAGATGGAGCTCTCAGTCATTAGGGAGAGAGTGTTTGTGCTGTTTCAGTGACAGGCAAATTACTCACCATGACTTTAAAGATTAAGAGGACTAGTATTGGGTAAAAGCAGCCTTGATGCATTTGGGTATGAAAGTTGCTAAAATAATGCAAGGAATTGTACTTTTCCTACTGGTGCCTATCGTGTTGCTTTCTTGAAGCTTAGGAAAGCTGTTGCGCTCCCTCTGTGCACATCCCACTTCCTCTCCTGAAGTAGGATAACATAGTGCAAAGGAATATAGGAATATATCCAATAGGATATAGGGTTATATCTGCTTGGAGCAGCCTGTGTTTCCTCCTCATCTGTATTTTCTTCAGGATAGTGCAAGGGGCAGGGGTTTGTGGAGAGGTGTCCAGCGGTGGAGCAAGCCAATCGGGCACCTGGGGCGGCACTGCTAGTATTGTAATGTCTCATTCTCACATTGCACACTGTTGGGGTTGCCTTTAATTACTTAATTGATGTATGAGTATGGGAACTATTTAAATGTCTCCTCTCTCTCTCTCTCTCTACTCCTCTGCTGAAGAAGATGGATGTAAGAGTCGTCTTGTTGTTTAGTTAGTTGCTTTATAAATAAAACCTTTGATGTTACTATTCCAACCACAGTTGCTTCTGCTGCAGTCTGCTGTAAAGGACTGAGTTTACTATCTGCAAACGGGCATTTAATGCTTACAGGCGCGTGTGTCCTGTGCCCAAGGGCAGGGCCAGCCACCCGCAGAGTGGGGCAAACTGAGGCAGGATGCTCTGCAGGGCCTTGAAGGAGTCTGCCTGCTCCACCCACTCAGCCACCCTACAACTGAGAGTGAGGTGGCTGGCAGACCATTTGGGGCAGCGTGGAGCCTGTAGGTGCCCAAGCCACCGTGTCACTCCCAGGAGAGATGTACGGTGAGTGCCGCCTGGCATTTTGTCACCCCCCTCAGTGGTGACACCTGGGGCTGATGGCCCCCACCGCACCCCCTTCCTCCATCCCTGAGGTTGCCACGATTTGAGACCTGCCTTCCTTTGTAGTTGGTCACGGTACTTTGAAGATGCTGTTGCAGTATTGCAGGTACACTTGGAAGAGGATGAGCCAGCAGTGAATCTCCTCGAACAAACAATCTGCTTTTCCTTTCCAAAGGATGGGATTGAGAATGCTTTGAACTATGCTTTATATTTACAGGGCTACACTTTAGCTGTCTCAACCCTCTTCTATACATGTTGTGCACATGTTTAAATTTAGGAAAGAGTTGCACAACAAAGTCCCGGGACTAAGATTGCGGTCCACGAATCAGTGTAATTATTTGCTCTGGGTGGGGCAAAGTTGCTTCAGGAAGTTGGAGTGCCGGTGACAAACTTGGATGGCATTAAAAGAAGATTAGGCACATTCACGAACAATAAGGCTATCAGTATCTCTTAACCACATTGCTCATCCTCTGCCTTTGGAGGCAATGTGCCTTTGAATGCCCTTGTGAAGAGAACTGTTGAGCTCCGGTCCTGCTTGTGTTCTTTCCACAGGAATCTGGCTGACCACTGAGAGAACAGGATGTTGGATTAGATGAGCCACTGGCCTGATCCAGCAGGACATTCTTTTTATGCTCTTATGGTGATTAGGGGCAGGGATGCTGGCTCCTGACTTCTCTGCTAAGCATATCAATGTGTTTTTTGGGGAGACCATGAAAGGGTGCAACATGAACAATTATTTTTTCACATCATAGATTGAAGGTTTTGGTGCCACAATAATCTTTATTACTTTTAGTTGTGACATCTACGGATTATGTAAACTTGGGGGCAAAAGGTGTGCATGACCCTCTTACCTACTACAACTGCTTAACACAAATACTGCATGGAATAGTCAGAGGCATTTTTTTGTAGTACACCATCTGTTCACCTAGGTCACTGGGCAGGCTTATTTGGGCTCAGCTTCACACCGCTGCTAAATCCTTAGGAACACTGAAAACACAAGGCACTTTAGTTTCAAGAGAATGGCATGCACGTTCTGTTATGTACAATAGAATTTCACAGAAAACACAAGTTACACAGAAAAAAGGTAGTGTACCACTCTAAATCCTTTGCCCATGTAAGTGCAAAGAAAATAGTAGATCTAGCTGAAATGCAACACCTAGAGAGCTGTACTGACCATTGCAATGCATCTCTAATTATTATATAATTAAAAGATTATTGCAAAAAGTTGTATAATGTTGGGAGGAGTGTGGCTGTGAGCAGGCATGGCTGTGACCATCATAAAGGGATCCTGCACTTCTGAATTTGCCATTTCACTTCTCTTCTCAACTGAAGAATGTTGCTGAGAGTCCAGACTAACTCAGGGCTCCCCAGAACACAGTTTGAACGCCACAACTGCAGGCCTCAGTGCCCCACCTTAACCATAATTTGTGGACTCTGGAAACAAACTCTCATAATTCCAAGAACAGTTTTGGAAACATTTGCAATTCAGATATGCCCTAGAATGGTTCTAGTATTTGTTTATGCCCAAAAGGTTTTTCAAGCATGGAAATGTCCCAATATGTACCATTCTTATTTCCCTATAATAAATGCAAACTCAACCCTCAAACCCTGGAAGCTACTACTGCAAGTTTAATTTCCATTAAACACAGACAACAGACAATGAAATAACATTCTGATAACATCTATCCTGAACTATGACCCCAAATGAATAGTGCATTCTTGTTTAATGTGGACAAACAAGAGCAATAAATGTAGATACTTTATTTTCTTATGAGTATAATATTGAGTACAAGAAAGCTGTAAATTCCTCCTGCAGCTGGGTTGTCCCTTTTTATTGCTGTTTAAAACATGCCTTGGGATTCCCACTCCCGAACTCCAAAATGTCACTGGTTGCTTCCATGGCCAGCATTAGAGGTGAGTGGGGTTAGGCAATAGCTGTGATTCTTGCATTGCAGGGAGTAGGGCTAAATTATCCTTGGGAGTCATAGAATTTTACAATTCTATGATTCTATTAACTGCTAGGTCTGGAAGACTTTTGAGCAGACCCACTTCCGATCCCCCTCCCTCCCTGTCCTCTTATATATTATAACTGAGATGTGTTGCCTATGAGTAGCAGGTTTTGCCCAGGTGCTCTTCCCTCTGACCTCCTCATGTTTAGAGGCTGGCTGTGCTAAGTGAAAGCACTTTGTTGTATTTTAGCCATCCATCCACCCACCCATAGGCAGGGACACAATGGAACCAGGATGGCGAGGGCCCAAGAGTTCATGGAGTTCTGGAGCGGACTATGGTTGCCTGTTCCTAAAAGGGTGCAATCAGCTTCCAATCCCAATATGGCAATTCTCAGCAAGGTGAGAGTCCTGATCCTGTTCCTCTGCTAGGACAGCAATGAACAGATATAAACTTCCTATGCCTAGAGATGCATATGCAATATTTATTAGTTTTGTCTAAACTGGGGCTGGGGAATCTTATTCAGCCCAAGGGCTACAACATCACGTTTGAAAAATGTTTAACTAAAAGAAAAGCACAACCTTGCAACAAAACGGTATTTGTATCAATGAAGGACAGGCTGTAAACTGTTTAAATAAATAAGCAAACTCAACCCTACAGCCACCAGAATTATAAAGAAAAAATAAAGCAGCATGAGAATGGAAACCTTTCTAACAGGGAAAGGAATAATTGGGGAAATTGGAGGACAGGTTTTGGGTATGGCGCTAGGAGAGATTCAGAGTCTTAGTGAGTGTATACTTCTCTTCTCCTGCCCTCCCAACCCACAGGTGGCCTTGGAATGGAAAGGCAGCTGAGATAATGACCCTAATCTCTGCTTTGGAGACGGAGCACATTTTCTTCTTTCCCTGGTCCCAAACTGGATTGATTTGAGGACGTCAATGATGAAGCTGACCTGCATGTTCTCCTTCATCCTGCTGTTTGGAGCAGCTGGGCTGGTTGTCTTCATCCACCTGCAGGATCCAGAAGAAATTGTTCATCAGCAAACACCAGGTTAGACTTTGGTTTTAACATATTATCTTCTCATGTTTCCCCCCCCCCCCACACACACACACACCTGAATTGTTTGTTTGGACAAAATCATTCACATTGGTGAGAAATGTTCTTGGTGACCAAGAGGTCTATATTTGTCTCTTGGAAATGTTCATATTGTCAAGTGAAGGAAGGTTTCTCTCCCCCCTCCCCCAGTTAAATATGCCTGCAGTGAGCTTTCATGGAGGGAGAAGGCGCTTCAGAAAAGCACTGTCTAAAGTGCTTCCGCTCTCTTTAAAAGGGATTGGGAATTGGAGTGAGCTGTGAAGGAAGGGGCGGGCAAGTGGTGAGGGGATTTGCAAGAAGGTGGGTGAGATGTCAAGGGCATGGGGGAAAGGTGGTTGGCCGTGGGGTTGATAGGTAGGCAGGGTTGGTGAATGGAACGAGCAGGGTCCACAGCCCCTTGCTCAGTATAAAAATGAAAACAGAAAAATTCAACACAGCCTGCTTCTCACTACAAACAGTGTGATCTGCCACTTATGCACTACCAAAGCACACAATTGTTCTCCATCAAGTGATACCGGTTTGATGGAGGCTGATGTGTATGAAGAGACCCAGCTATCCCCTTGTATCCCTCCTTCGTAGCGGAACAGATTTGCACCACTTCCGGATTGCACCTGAACAGCTGCCTCAAAACTAGATGCGTCCACGTTCTCCATGCATCCCACATCCTCAAAAGTAGAGCAGAATTATACGCTGGAGGAGAGAGTCATTGCTCATTGTTAATGCATTCAGTCCAGTTTAATTTGGGATAGTGTAGCTTATAAAACAAGGTTAATAAAAGATGGTCTGCTTCCTTCACATTCTCTGTCTGCTCTAGAAAGTGTTCTTTATTGTTTTTAGCCCGAGCAACCACGATACAAAACCCTTGATGTACTACTTAAGCCAGAATAAAACGAGAGTCATAAAACTTTAAGTAATGCTTACATTACTTTCCATCAGCAAAGTGCTCCTGACAGTAGCTGTTTGTGTTGATTTGTTACCATTCATTTATCCTTTCCCCGTGCTTCACACTGCAACCTAATTGTAATCCTGTACTGAGAAAGCAATATCAAAGTAATTTTCCACAACATTAGTTACAATTTTCTTCTGATCTTTCAAGTGAAACAATCCCATCCTGTTGGCTTCTCTGAGCATATAAACCTTGATTACATTTATCTGTTGGAAACGAAGGCTTACTATATAGATAGATAGATATTCCCCAGAATGGTAGTGGTTGTACTTAGAGCCTCAGCCCGCCCCCTTTTCTGGTAGTTGACAAACATCCTGATACTTAGATGCTGGTACCTGATATTCACTTTTAAACAGGAACAGTTTTTGATGGACAGCACTTTGCAAAGAACAAAACAGATTTTGTGGATGTCTGCATTAACTGTGGAACGTATTTTGTTGGCTATGACAAGCGTAGTAGCTTCATCGAGAGCAGATACTTGTAGGGATGTTATTACAAAGGAATGGCGGAATGAAAATTTATAGGGCTGCTCTGAATGCTCTGCATTTCCAGTATTTGCTTCAGAAGCAATATATTGGAGGCAGCTAAAAAGGCTGCCACATCCCACATCCCACTCCCACCTTTCCTTCTGAATATTTGTATCCTTCTGTCCTGCTTTTCTGGGCTTGTTCACATGTTACACTTACAGAGGTACGAGCTGTTTCTACGCACATGCAGGTGTTTGTGTGAAAGGGTCTGTACTTTTTGATTTGTACAGCTCAGCTATTGCATGCACAGACTGTGCACCCATTGAGTGGAATGTTTGAGAACCCAGCTGTCCTTTCCTGCCAGTGGCTGCTGTTCTTTCTTGGCCATGAAAGCTCTTGACTTCTTTCTCCACCCCGCTGCTGAATTAAAGGGGCTGTGGGCTTGTTCACATGGGTGCCCACAATGTTCTTAGTTTAGATCTAGTGCTGTGACGTTATCAGCAAAATCTTGGGGAACGCCAACAGGATTAAGTGGTTGCGTTGGCAAATGAGGTGAAGGACTATGAGGTGAGGAAGGAGGAAAATGGCTTCAAGGAGAAATGCTGTACCAAACCTATGTACATGTCTTTGTAGTTGAGGACATGAGAGGGGAGCGGTGGGGGGTAGGAGGTGCTTTTCAACATGAAACGAGGTAAGACAGCCTTGCCTAGAAATTAGTTGTGGCACTGGTATATATGAGATGGTAATGGAAGTGAAGGGAGTGAGAAAGTAGCATCATTGTGACGGAGGGTGCATTCAGACGTGGGGAATATTGTGTCAGTTTTCCTGGTGATAATGCAAGCACTTTGCTGATCTTCCTTTCACACTGCAACACCTGTTGCATTATGGAATGGTGGGGTTTTTTGACCGATATACTGACATGTTGCATGGGTGTAATTCAAAACAACACCAAATGTCACTGTAGAACATTGCTGCTCCCTCACCCTTCCCACACAGGTCTGCTTCTGGTCCTCCATTGATTCTCTCATGAAAACAGTAGGAAAGAACTGTATGTGGCTTTAAAGGTAAGGTAAAGGTACCCCTGCCCGTACGGGCCAGTCTTGACAGACTCTGGGGTTGTGCGCCCATCTCACTTAAGAGGCCAGGGGCCAGCGCTGTCCGGAGACACTTCCGGGTCACGTGGCCAGCGTGACATCGCTGCTCTGGCCGGAGCCAGAGCCAGAGCCAGAGCCGCACACGGAAACGCCATTTACCTTCCCGCTGGTAAGCGGTCCCTATTTATCTACTTGCACCCGGAGGTGCTTTCGAACTGCTAGGTTGGCAGGCGCTGGGACCGAGCAGCGGGAGCGCACCCCGCCGCAGGGATTCGAACCGCCGACCTTTCGATCGGCAAGCCCTAGGCGCTGAGGCTTTAACCCACAGCGCCACCTGCGTCCCTAGTATGTGGCTTTACCACCCCACAATTTTCCAGATTAAGGGGGGTGCAAATGTATTTTTTCTGGAATCAAATTACACAGAAATGAATGCTCAATGTAAGCTAGATTCCATTAGTTTTCTGGAATTGTCTTTTACATCTTGTGAAAGCTCAAATACAGTCTTGAAATTAGCCGTTTGGTAAACCTTAGGGAAATGGATTAAATTGTTATGTGAATGCAGCCAGATTTCTGTAAATTCTCCTACCTGCATTGGGAGTTCTTCAGTCCAATGCATAACTATATTAAGTGTCTGTTCTTAAATTTAAAACTGGGGGTTAAAGTCTGTATCTTCAGTGGTGCCTTTCCTTAAAAAAAGAGGAAACTTTCCTTCCCTGTTCCTTATTTCCCCCATACTTTATTTATTATATTTCTTTAGGTTTCAATCCCACTTTCTTCCATCATGGAACCCAAGGTGGTATGCTGGTGGTTCCCAGGCAGTCCTCCATCTACATTACTGAGCAGACCCTGACCTGCTTAGCTTTAACAGCATGGTGGACTCATATGGCTTCAGAAGACCTGTAGGGACAGTGTCATGCAGTGGTTAGTGTGTTGGAGACTCTAGCTCAGTGTCAAGCTTCAGGGAATTGGCTTCCTTCCCTGCTTTGGCAGTAGATAAGCAGAACAAAAGGAAAGGAGCCTCTTACCAGTTAGAAACTTGAATGATCACAGCAAGAGAACGAAGAATTCATTTTTAGGAATGAAGCTGCTCCCAATTAAAGGTCCCACCCTCTTTCTCCCTAGTCACCCACATCACTCCCGCGTCTTGTAACCTGATCTCACAACTACTGTGCTTTCTGTGCTGCCACCTTATCTGCTCTTCGTGATCTTGGGCTGAGTGGATGGACACTTTCAAGCGACAGTGAGTCTGCTAACTCTCTCTCTCCCAGTTCTTCTCCTCCTAGCTGTTTCCCATCTAGTACCTCCCAGCTTCTGCCTTCTGAACTATGTGCCTCTGCAAACCACTGTTCTAAATCTATACTGTTCTCCTGTTCCTGGGAAGATTCAGGATCCTGATCAGGAGCAGGGAGAGGGGGAGGCTCCCACCATTCCTCCTCAGTGCAGTTCCTGACATTCAGATTGACATTCATCCATCACTCACTGGGTGGCCTTAAGCCACTATTGCTAACTCTCAGCCTAACCTACCTCACAATATTGTTGTGAAGGTTTAAAACAAGGGAAAGGGGGAATATATATATAGCAACTCAAGCTTCTTGGAAGAAAGGTGGGATATCAATGTACAAAGTAATAAAAAGAAAATGCTTCATGGACTTCATTCATTATTGACTGCCTTCAGTATAATGCACCTCCACTTTCGTTACTACTCAGGTATTCCATGCATTTGGGGATCATGCTCAGTGTCTATGCCTATATGTATACGTATGCCAAATTTGCATGCAGCAAATTAGACATTGGCTAAGTGGTGGGAAATGCCTAAAAAGTTGTCTAAGGCTGGACAGTTAAAAAAAACCCTCTTTTCTAAGGAGCAATGAAAGGGCAATTAAGCAAAGTCAGGGTGGGGAGGCAATGAAGTGACAAAGAGGTCTCTGGGGGGAGAGAGAGATCAATAGGTGAATGTGCAGGCAGATTTCCATCTAAGGTTGAGGGAGAGAGGCAGGAGAATAAGAGGAGTCAGGAGCAAACATTTGTCCATGCAACCTACTTGCAGAGCTAAGGAATGCTGCATTCAGGTTAATACCTGTTTTCTAAGGCAAATAGTCTAAGGTTGGGGGGAGAAATTTACCAAACACATTTGCCCTTCCTGTAATGTTTCACAAATTGAAACACAGTGAATCTTCAAAATTTGCCCTTCTCCAAATGTTGTGATTCAGTTCCAAACAATGTGTAGAGAAATGTGTTTGTGTACATGTACACCCACACACGCACACCCACTCACACACAATTCTGGGAATGTTATATATTACTGGGAGTAATGTTCAAAAATGCATCATATCATCAGAAGAAAATCCTTGCAAAAAATGGGCATATTGGGTAACATTTTCTACAATACAATAATCTGCATATTAGCAGAAATGTGGGGTAAAATGCTGGCAGGTTTTTGTAACAACTTCTTTTTTTAAAACAAAAATTGTGAACTGATGAGGAATTGTGGCAAAGCCCTGCGATGGGGTGAGCTCCCGTTGTTCGGTCCCAGCTCCTACCAACCTAGCAGTTTGAAAGCACGCAGTACAAGTAGATAAATAGGTACTGCTTCGGCGGGAAGGTAAACTGTGTTTCTGTGCCCTGCTCTGGTTTCGCCAGAAGGGGACTTAGTCATGCTGGCCACATGACCCAGAAAAACTGTCTGCAGAAGTGGACAAACTCTGGCTCCCTCAGCCTGTAAAGTGAGATGCACACCACAACCCCAGAGTCATTCGCGACTAGACTTAACTGTCAGGGGTCCCTTTACCTTTACCTTTAAACATACATTGTGGAGTGGAATGAGAATGCCTTTTGCATCCCATTAGTGTGGGAGTGGGATTTTCCACATCTGTGTTCCTCCAAGAAAAAGACTTACTTGATTTGATATGGGCTTGGGGCCTTTTCATCAGGTGCCGTCTGCTGCCAATCAGAGAGTGGGGAGGAGCTTGCCTTCTAAGCTAACTCCACACCCTAAACATTTCAGTTTTCTCTTTGCTTCACCCTCCCCTATGCAGTAGATGCTCTGTTCATCGGCTGTTCAAGGGCGAAGCAGGAATCTTGGCAGGAGTCCCTTCAACTGGCCTTGGTCTCTTCTTTTTCACCTACTTCCTACTGCTGGGAGTCTTGTGTGGAGTGGCATTGTTCAACTGGTTCAGTTGGTGGTTAGTATGGGAAGTCAGGGTAAGAGTTAGGGAGTAATCAAATGAGGCAGTGTTGGGTTAAGGGTCTTCTTGTCACCTTTTGTCATCGGGGTTGCCCTTATGCTTGACATGCGTTCTGCGGTGAATGCTAAAACAGTGATGCCACAGTGCATGCCAAGACCAGATTCCCAGGGTGTTTGGAGCAAGGAGGAAGGGTTCTTGCCGATCCTTTCTTCTAACATCACAGGTAAAGCCAGTCAATCTGCCTATGACTCATAAGGGAATTTAACCCTCCGTTATTTTGATTTGGTTAATTTGCTTATTGGTTTTATTATATTTCAATAGATACACCCTTTCCCCAAATTGCTGGTGTGTGAATTTTCTCCCAGGTGTGTTGGTAAAGTGGGAGAACCTGGAAACAGACACATTCACCCATCCCTGCCAGGACAACATGGAAGCTTTAGCTTCAGAGTGCATATTTTTCTTCCAGTGTTTTCTGGAACAAATCATGTGAAAATCCATCACAGAAATTGTTCTATAGTTAATCCCATTGAATGCACGCTGCAAATCCTTAGGGTTAAACCCATATTCTCCTTTGTAAACATTTGGTAGAATGGGCTGTTTATTCGTTCATGCATTAGAGAGCTTTTTCCTTCTGTGTTGCTCATTTTGATTCAAAAATAATGGTAAGGACATGGATAGCAACTTATGCAAAATATTTTTCAAGTAAGGTGGAAAACTTGTTCCATTAGGGGTATTAAATGTTGCAGTTAGCACATCTCCTAACAAGGTATTTATATAAGGACATCTTCTGCACCATGGGAGTTTTGGTGCCCAAAGATTTTACATTTATAGCATAATGCTTGGTAATTGCCTGCACTGTTCTCATCCAGGTGTCACGAAACCAGCTAGCACTCTGGACTGGTCATGATTATTGCACTCAGCAGTGACATCTCTCAGAATAATGACTATCCCATTATAAACAGGGGGAATTTATAATGAATCAATCAACACCTCTCCTTTGCCAGCCAGGACTGACCCCTTTAGCACACAGACCTGACATGACTGCTGTGCTTAGAGCAATCTGAACAAGTCAAAGCCCCACTAAAGGAAAGTGAAGAGTTGATGCCAATAATGAAGATGTGTTCAACCAGAAACGTTGTCTCACTTTTTAAAGGTTCTTTGAGACTCTCGTCTGTCTCGGGTCTCAGCAGGGATCAAGTTCCAAACTCAGCTGGGTTTGCATTTTGATGTGAGCCTACCTGGTGCTTCCTAAAACAACATGCAAACTGAAATTCAGCTCTCTGTTGAAACTCAATTTCTAAATCTTATGATGCATTTCTTGGCCAAGAAGCTGTGCAGGAGAATGTGCACATTAGGCAAAGTATGCAGAAAAATGCTTATCATGTTGAAAATAATATACTGATTGTTGGCTGGTTATAGGGATCATGCAACTCCCTTGCTATAACAGCCCCACCGGTTAGCAGTCTGTTTCCGGGCATGATTCAAAATGCTGGTTATCACCTATACAGTGGTACCTCGGGTTACATACGCTTCAGGTTACATACGCTTCAGCTTACAGACTCCGCTAACCCAGAAATAGTACCTCAGGTTAAGAACTTTGCTTCAGGATGAGAACAGAAATCATGCTCTGGTGGCATGGCAGCAGCAGGAGGCTCCATTAGCTAAAGTGGTGCTTCAGGTTAAGAACAGTTTCAGGTTAAGAACGGACCTCTGGAACAAATTAAGTACTTAACCCGAGGTACCACTGTAAAGCCATATGTAGCTGAAGTCCAAGCTATCTGGAAGACTGTATTCCCTCATACAAACCTGCCCACGTTTTGAGATCTTTGTGGGAGGCCCTTCTCTTGGTCAGATATTGCAGCCAAGGCTTTGTCAGCTTTATCCATAAAGTTACAATGCAGGAAAAATGCACAGCTTTCCATGTTCCCGGCATCAGCCTGCATTTTGGTTTTTTGAAGTACTGAGTCAGCTTTCAAGATACATATTAAGATTATATATCTGTGAGCTTGCAGGAAGCAAACAATAAACTCAAATAACAATGATTAGCAAATACTTTGAACAGGAAATGTACACATCCTATGTTGACTGAACCATAATTCAGAACCCCTATTCATGAGCAGTTGTTTGCACATATGAGTCCCTTGCAAGCAGCCATGCTCAGTGTGTGGTGCTAGCACGGTGATCTGATGATGCCAGGGGTGGGATGAGGAGTGTGGGCCCACTCTGGTTTAAAATTTGGAGTGCTCTGCACATGACTAGTGCACAAATAGGGCTTATCTCTAGCTAGCATAGCAGCTTTTGCAAAACAGAACAATATATCTTCAACAGACAGTAAGAGTGTGCCCACTTGATGCAACTTCTACACAACATAAAAAAACCTTGGATTGGAATGGATGCCACACTTTGTTTGCCCATCAGAAATCTCCAGCATCCTGTGTAAGCCTTTCAAAGCAAGCCAGACGAAAACTTCTGGC
The DNA here is from genome assembly GCF_951804945.1 of Podarcis cretensis. Taxonomy (NCBI): domain Eukaryota; kingdom Metazoa; phylum Chordata; class Lepidosauria; order Squamata; family Lacertidae; genus Podarcis; species Podarcis cretensis. Next base: position 39,218,073 of record NC_137177.1, read on the forward strand.
TTTAGGTCAGCCTCAGGTCAGAAGGTTAAAAAAACCTTTAAATGTCAAGTATAATCTTGATACATGTCTAAAGAATATAAATCTAGGTTCAGGTGCCTATCTCTGCCCAGTCTTAGATTTGTGTGTGTTTATTTTTCTTTTTGGTTGCCTGTTTATGAATCAATAACCTTAGAGGTGTTTTAAAGTCCATGGAGGTTGAATTTTGTTATCAGCAACCGTGCTCTGTCCTGCCTCTTCTCACCCCCAACTCACTGGCTTTGTACAGAATACTGTACTGTAAGAGATTATGAGAGGAACACCTGGGGGGGGATCTGAATTACCATTTAAAAAGTTGATTAGAGAGGACTTTTGGTTGACTTTATATCCCACTCTCCCTTCTGCCCACAAGGAGCCCAGCGTGGCAGACACAGAGTTGAAAAAGAAAACATTCTAAACCAGTTAAAACATTCTAAAAAACAGTTGCAGTTAAAAACATTCTTCCATTCAGTGGCAACTCATGGCCAGGCCTGAACCCACATTGGAGTGGAACTAAATAATCCATGTAAATTAAGAATGCCTGCAGTAGCCCCACTACAACTTTCTCCACTACCATCACCTTAAAGGGAGTATTTGTGACTAGTCAATAGTTATTGCAGTCCAAGGTGTCCAGGGCCAGTTGCTTTAGAACTGGCAGTGCCACCACATTATGCAAGCAGGGACCACTCTCATGCAATGAAGCATTAATCATGCTCTGGAACCAACCAGCCAACCTCCCACTGCTACCAGGAGGGACAGGGAGCAAGGGGGCATGTGGCTGGGCATGTAGCCTCCAGCTCTGTGTCCACATCAGCTGACTGCATCTGCTGAAACCGATCCCACAATACATCACCGACTCTGACTTTGGTTACATCATCTGCAACTGCAGTAACAGGTCATCCAGAAGTCTGATGACTTTATCCTCAAAGTGTGTAGCCATATACATTTTTATGAAACAAACAATGAAGCATAAGAACATAACATGAGTCTGCTGGATCAGCCCAATGGACCACCTAGTCCAGCATCCTGTTCTCACAATGGTCAACCAGATGCCCTGTTGGGAAACCCTCAAACTAGACATGAGCACAAGAGTACTCTGCCCAGATGCAATTGCTGGCAACTGGTATAGAGCTGAGAGGCCTCCTTCCTGTGACAGAAGCTCACTGCATTCAGGTGAACCGTGTGCCTGTGCCCACACTGCAAGCAGACCTGGCCCAGGTATTATGCTGCCTAAAGTCAAGGACCAGATGGTGCCCCTTCCCATTATGTGCACAGCATCCACCAGAACTGTCAGTTGAATCTTCCTTCAACACTCATGAGTGGACAACATTCTCCACTGTACCTGAGGGCAGAAGGCTGCCAAAGGAGGTATACAGCAGGCTAACTGAGCGACTTAGTGGGAATGGTGAGGGGCTGCTGCTGCCACCCCCAGCTTCTGCCACCTGAGGCAGAGGACTCAGTCTGTCTAACAGTAGAGTCCATCCTGAATGTGAGCTGTAAATCTGTATTCCCTCTGTGGGTACACAATCTGTGGGGACCGCTTTTAAAATGTAATGTCCTTCATCCTATGTCTGTTCAATCAGCCTAGTTTGGTCTGCCTATGAGAGAGAGGGAGAAACAGGGCAGGGAGATTGTACTGAGCCAGGTGACCAGAGATCGCTCCCTTGCATTTTGCTCCTCTCAGCTTATCAGAGCTGCTTGAGCATCGAGATCTGCATCAGCGCCACTCTGCGATTCCTTGCAATTACTTATTCCAAACACATGCACACATCATGTTAGGTACAAATTACAGAGTGGTGTACACAACTCGGCGATAACTGCTCATCTCCATAATGCTCTCCCACTCTACAATGCACAGCTTGTTATCTTTACAAGGAACTTAAAAAAAGAAAAAAATAACATTGACAAAGCAATTGAGGATAAATGGGAAAGCTATATGCAGTTTAGAAGAAAGCTTGTACCCTTTTAAGCTATCAAAAATAAAGGTAATATCATGTGCCGGCGCTAATGCCAACAATGCAAGTGACACTATCCAGAATGTTCTAAAATACAATAAGAAAGCAATCACTTTTTTATACACAAATCTTATGTTTGTGAAACAGCAATATAAGGCAAGTTTTGGGTAGGTCACGTGATTATTCTTCAAGCACAAATGAAAATCTGCAGGATTAACAGTGTCCCAGAAGTGAGCATACAGACCCATCACAAGCAGATACAATGCAAATAGTTCTGGGCATTCAGACGGCAGCTTAACAGCGAACACTTAGTCCAGGGTTTTAAAAACTTATTTAGGGAACCCTGGCCTCATCAGTTGGACTAACTCCACATTGTTGAAGACTCTGTTGAAGAGTCTGCTGCACATTAAGTTCATTTGAAGCACTGACCAGACCTTCTGGGTCTCACTGTTGCCTGGAGAAAACATAAGAGTGTGCCTTAGATGTTCTGCCCTGACCACAGTAGAGAGTTGACTGGCGAACACAACAGATGTCTGAGAGTGGCTTAGAAGATGGATGTCAGGCAGCGTCGTGCTGGCTTACAGGACCTTGAACAGCTCCTATCACATGGTTTGCTTGAATGGAGATCAAACTTGGGCCTTTGGGGGGAGGGATTACCCTTCCAAGGCTCTGCCTCCTTCCTGAAGAGAGGGAAGTCTTAAAGTCATAGTCCTGTTGCATGGAGCTTAGCATTCCATCACATCTCAGTTGCTTGCAAGTTGCATGTGCTGGTGAGCACCCCAGGGGGAGCAAGAGATCCCCAGTGCAAAGAGGTCTGCTTCCTCAGAGAAATCCGGTTTAATGTAGTACTGTCTCCTGGTTTCCCAGTTTGGAGGTCTCTGGCTCAAAGTGATCCTTGCTGATCAGCTCAGCATCTGTGTTCGGCATTCAGCTGTTGTTTACCCCTTTGTGTGCCAGCATCCTAGCTGCTGCTCTGTACTGGGGTCATGATACTGGAACGCATACAATACTGTATTGAACTTATAGTGACTGGGAATTTGTCTTTTTGGAGAGTTTGTCCACCTACCTTAAAAAAAAACAACTTGAGGGGCATCCTTGTAGTTTCACTGCTTATGAAAGCTGAAAGTGGCAGCATTTGTACACATTAATATATATTGGAGGGCCCTGTTTCCCCTCACAGAGCTACAATTCCCAGAGTTCCAGGTGAAAAGGGATTGATTGTTAAACCACTGTGGAAATTGCAACTCTCTGAGGGGGAGATAGGAGTCACCAGACAGCTCTCAGCACCTGTAAGAAACCACAGCTCCCAGAATTCATTGTGGGAAGCCATGGCTTAAAGTAGCATTGTAGCACTTTAAATGTATGGTGTGAATGAGGCCCTGGTCTAACGGTCCTCCTTTCTGCAGCATTTTATTGCCAGTCGTCAGCTGAAGCGCTGTTGTTGAAAGGCCTGGCGTAAGTTTCATTTGAGGCTTCCCCGCACATTTTTCTCCTTTCCCTGACAGTGCCCTTTGTCTTTTCGACAGAGATTTGTTAAAGAGGTGTTTGTTTTCTTCAGACAATTCTATTTTTAAAAGCTTCAGAGGCTGACACCTCTTTGTTGTTCCTGGCAAAATCAAAAGCAGCATGCTGTCAGGCAGCTCTATTTCTGATTGGGCACTAGGCAAGATATCACAGAGAAGAGAAACAAGAGTGCTGTGATGTGTCAAGAAAGATCAACCATCTTGACTTAGAGGCTTAAAGGAAACATCCGCCTCAAAAAAAGCACCTGCCTTCCTCACCCTTTCATACTGGTAGTCAAGAGACCTGTGGGGCATTTCTCCTTTTCCGTCTAAAATGCTGGACAAGACCCCTTCACTGGATGAGGAGATAGTATGGATGTAGGAGGCAGGAAATGTGATGAAACTAATACAGTGTTACCTCAGGTTACGAACATAATTTGTTCCGGAGGTCCGTTCTTAATCTGAAACCGTTCGTAACCTGAGGTACCACTTTAGCTAATCGGGCCTCCCGCTGCCGCCACGCCGCCACCCCACGATTTCTGTTCTCATCCTGAGGTAAAGTTATTAACCCGAGGTACTACTTCTGGGTTAGTGGAGTCTGTAACCCAAAGTGTTTATAACCTGAGGTGTTTGTAACCCGAGGTACTACTGTATAGGCAATTCCCAATTGCCATGGGGGGTTACATTCCAAGGCCCCACGCATTTAAGTGAAATCATGTGTGTTTGAAACACCATTGAAAAAGCTTGTGAACACCTGGTTATGATGTGAATATGGCCTTAGTCAGGCCCATTAGCCCATCTAGTGCACTATTGTCTATGCTGATTGGCAGCATCTCTCCAGGGTTTCAGGCAGGAGTCACTCCCAGCCCTACCTGGAGATGCCATGGATTGAACCTGTGACTTTCTGCATGCAAAGCAGATGCTCTACCACTGAGCCCTTCCCCAATTATAGGGTTGTAGGCCATCTAAGAATTGATGTTTTTGAATTATGGTGCTGGAGGAGACTCTTGAGAGTCCCATGGACTGCAAAAAGATCAAACTTCTCCATTCTGAAGGAAATCAGCCCTGAGTGCTCACTGGAAGGACAGATCATGAAGCTGAGGCTCCAATACTTTGGTCACCTCATGAGAAGAGAAGACTCCCTGGAAAAGACCCTGATGTTGGGAAAGATGGAGGGCACAAGGAGAAGGGGACGACAGAGGACGAGATGGTTGGATAGTGTTCTCGAAGCTACCAGCATGAGTTTGACCAAACTGTGGGAGGCAGTGGAAGACAGAAGTGCCTGGCGTGCTCTGGTCCATGGGGTCACAAAGAGTCGGACACAACTAAATGACTAAACAACAACAAGGCCATCTAATGCTCAGTGCAGGAGATCCCCCACAGATAGCTTCCCCACCTCTGCTTGAGGAGAAACTTTGCATTTATTCAACATTGCTGCATCAGTTAAATTCAAGAAGAGACTTCTTTTAACCTGAGGCCATGTACATACACAGATGGGTAAAGAGCTGCTGGGGGCTGGTTGGGGTGGGTGGAGAAAGATGCAAGTGAACAGAGTGAAGGAAGAGCTACAGCAAAGTTGTGCATGCTCTGGTTCCAGAATTAATTTGAGTTAAACTGAAATGGAGTAAGAATTGAATTCAGAGCCAAGACCACCAGAGGAACAATAAGGAATGGATCAGGGGGCATTGGCTTACCCTTGGCCCTTGTTACCAGTAAATGATTTCCAATATATCTTGTTTTATGGCTGTGCTAGTTGGGGCTGATGCGGTTGGACTAGATGATCCTCAGGGTTCTTTCCAACTCTACAATTCTGTGGTTCTGTGATTCTATGTACATGAAAATGTACAGTTTAATGGAGCTGTTGCTTCAGCACAACAATTTGTCAGGGGACAGCCCCAAATAAGTAAAGTACCCATATCCACCGAGGTAACCTTTATGTATGTTCATGCTCAGGTTCTTAATCAACAGCTTTTTAAAAAATCTAATTAGCTAGTTAAGCTTGTTTGATGGCTCCAATTTATTTTGTTCGGGATATGGTTATTACCTTGTAAACAGGAGGCAATCTCTAGGAGTTACATAATTAACACTGGGAGAGAGACCTTTGCGCATATGTAAGTTGGAGCTGGATTTCTTTTCTTGATGGAAACTAGGGGTGGCAGGATCTCCTAGTGCCTCATTTCTCCAATCTTAAATTCAGTTCTCAAATCTGCACCAATTTGCATTAGAGAAACGGAATTGTAAAATTCAGATAAGGGCAAATTTTGAAGGATGGCTACATCTACTGAGGACAAACCTGATTCAGAAAAAGGAGCACAGTTATATTTCATTTTTCACATTTCCCTGGCTTCGCAATAGTTCTCAGCTTTAAAAAAATGTGTATTTTAGGATAAAACGCATGGGGAAATGTATATTTTGTGAAATAACTTTTTAAAAAAAGTTAAATTGTGGGCAGTTCTATATATTTTTAAATGCAGATTGATGCATGAATGTATGAGCAGACTTACAGATAAAATGTGGAAAAGTCATAGTCTAGAAATCGACAGATCCATTCCTACTATACACTTTATGAAATGGATATTTCACTCCATTTTCTCACCTACTAAACCACTCTGTGTGAAGTGGCTCTAAGGATAGTTCCTGCAAGTGTTTTAACACTTCAGGGCAGCATGACAGAATATAAGTGTGGACCTTGGGCCCCTGTCACAGGAAACCTGAGTGAGAGAGTATATGCAATTCATCTGTCTACATTCTGCACCCTGAATTAATTCAGATAATAGATTTGATACCCACCTTTGCACAAGCCACAGGGCTGTTTACTACAGACAAGTAGATAAAAATCCATAAAGTCACACAAAAACACATAACTCGCCACTAAAAACAACTACTAGCAGCAGCAGCAGCAAGAACAACAACAATCAGGTCTCTCCTTCAAATACCTGCCGATAAAGCTACCCAAAACACACCAAATGCACCTCAGAGGTCTGGCCAGATGCACCTCACTAGGGACAGAGTCCTACATTTGAGGAGCCACCACTGAAAAGGCCCTTACTGGGGGGGCACGCACCATATACTTCTCAAAAAGAGATAGGACAAAGTGGGACGTGCCATTTTGGTCCCATTGGCCACCCCATCCATGTGAAAAGGGCACCTACATCAGCCACCACTGCCCTCACTCACAGAGAGTTATTTCCATGGGAGCATCCAACTCCTGGCATTCAATGAAATATTGGGTACATGTTCAAAGTATGAGTGGCTAATTCAGTACAGACAGAAACCAACCAGGAAGAGCAAACAGTGTCTTGAGCATTCCCAGCTTGTGTTTTAATTGCATTCCCAGCTTTTAGACCCTCTAGGAGCTCTTGGAAGCAGGAGTCCTAAAGAAGGTATTGGCTGGATCTTAGATTACAGCTGAGACAAAAGTGTATGTTGTATAGATCGGGATCAGGCCGGTATAATTAAATTTTGAGCCCATCGCTGTTTCTCCTCTATTCTTTGTACTTCAAATGTGGTGGGATATTGGCAGTGCCATGACTAATGTGAGGAGTAAATCAAGTGTGATTCAAGCTTTGAAGTCAGAGATGGGAGAAAGAGGAAAATTCGGCTTGGTTTTCTCCAGCATAAATTCTATAATTTCATGGAAGAAGGAAACCGTGTGACTGATTTCCCTTCAGAAGATAAGCGTGCTTCAGATGCACAAGAGCTTCAGATGCTGTTATCCTTCCCGAATAAACAATGAAAAGCTCACTTCACAGTGGAGGGGAATATTTCCATAGATTGGGATAATCTATTTCCCCTCTTAATGCCTAAGTTGTGGCTTTTGGGGACAGGAAACATCTTGTTCTCAGCACGCGGTTGTTCCTTCTCCTCTCCTCCTTCTCCAGTGCATGTGAAAGTACCACATATCAGGGTACGAAGCTGTGCCTGGTTTGCACATGTGGAAATAAAGCAATAAAAATATTACTTAGTTTTTACCACTTGGAACAGTTAAATGGTTCTCAAAGGGGTGGAAATTCCTGGACTTGAAAGAGAGAGCAAGGTTGGAATTCTTCTTCCTTGCACGCTCTGTGTGTGTGTGTGCGTGCACACACGTGCACACACACACATGCATGCACATGCACACATATGTGCAAATAGTGGCACTTGATTATGCAATCCCACACTCATAAATGGTATACTGACAACTGCTGTCATTTTCAGGCTATGTACCAGGGCACACTTGTGAGCTGCAAGAGAATTGTCATTATCTTGTGAGAGATACTTCGCTTCTTATGAATCAAATATGGAGGAAGAGCCTGTGCCTTGCTTCTCTGCCTAACTCAGTGCTCTGGTCTTGACTCCTTCTAAGCATCCTGTACTGGGATAGGTACTTCTGCCTATCTCTGCTTCACTTGCCATTGGATTATACCATTTCTAAATGTACAGATACAACAGTTACCTAGAAGAGACAGTCGCATCTCTGCATAGGTCAGTGCACTGAATGCATACCCAAATCAGGCAAAAATGCAGGTGGCTGCCTCCTTGGAGGGCAAGGACTCTTTCTATGACCCTCTAAAAACAAGTCTTTTAATGTGTAAGACTGAATATGTCTTTCCATTTTTAATTGCTGGGGGGGATGCTTCAGCTTGCCAGATGTTTGCAAAACACAAATGGAATAAGCTGCTTGATCAGTATACATATTTTAACTCAAGAAGGAATTTTGTCCCAGGCCTAGTTGGTTTGTGGGCTTCTGTGGTTTTTTTGTGTGTTCTAAAAGCCCTCTTATTATGGCTCATTGACTCCCAGCATCTTGCCCTTAATATGACAGGGATCACTAGTGTGGCCCCTATTTATTCAATCCACTCTAAGCACATGGACAGATGGATCTTTAGGATAGTCTGCACATCTGCATTCAGAGAATCTTGGCTGGTTCACATCCCATTCCCCATTTTTACCTATAACTTGAATTATCCTATCCTTACAATAATTGCTCCAGTGCCCTAACAAATCGTGGCCGCAATTGAAGTCCTTACACCATTAGAAGAGGCAATGACACATGGTGGACCCTGCAAATAACCTGCATGCAGGAGGAACACCAGAAGAGCCCTTCTGGGTCAGGCTGGTGGCCCATCTAGTCCAGCATCCTATTCTCACAGTGGCCAACCAGAAGACAGTAAGAAACCCACAAGCAGGACCTCAGCATGAGAGCACTGTCCCTGCCTGTGGGCTCCAGCAACTTGATTATGCCTCCATAAGAACATAAGAACTTGCTGCATCAGGCCAAAGGGGGCCCATCCAGCTTCACATTCTGTTCTCACAGTGGCCAAATAGATGGGCATCATACAAGTGGGACCCAAGCACAAGAGCACTCTCCCCTCCTTTGGTTTCCAGCAACTGGGATCCAGAGACATAGTGACTCCAACCACAAGGAATGACCCAAGGCATTGCCGCATCATCACCCCTTACCACATGTTTTCCACATGTTAAATGGGAGTCAGGTTCTTTCCCCTAGCCCTCGCTCCCAGCGACATCGCAGGCATGAATACGATACAGATTATAAACTCCCTTTGCACATTAGCATTCTTACAGAAAATGATAAATATTAATAATAATGGTGATGATGCCCTTTATTTCCACTGGGCCTCAATTAAGAAGTGAAGCCGAGCGCCTTCGGAGTGCAAGCGACAGGAGCACAATTGAAATATACTGAATATATAATAGGATCTGTGGATTCCAAACTAGAGGAGGAAGAATGTCGCAGGCATTAAAACTGTTTTGTGTCTCCAAGATTCACACGCTATAGAAAGTAATTGGATCATTATATTGCTGGGGACATTTATTGCCTGCTAAGATTGAGGTTGGCTGTGTTGAAATTTGCATTGGTTACACTTCTTCTCCTACTGTCATCATTTCATCACCCGTGGAAACTTTTAACAATACAGTTTTCTGGGCCCACGGTCTGTTAACATTAATTTGGGGATTGCAACTATTAGGCTTCTGTAGCCTAATTTAATTAGGTGGGGTTTTTTTCCTCTCCCGGTTTTAGTCATTGATTTAGTTTTCTTTTAAACATATTTTAATGTGTCTGGCAAATCTAATCTCTATGGATGTGTGTGTTTTATTTAAAAAAAAACATTTTTCTTCGTGAAAAACAAATATTCACAAAAACATTCATTATAGAGTAGCAAAGACTGAGGAATATAGTGCATGGTGCTTGCAGAGGTGTTTAGGGGATGGATGGATTTGCTCATTTCTATTCCGTGTCCATTTCATCTGCACTCAATCACAGCTCTGTTCTGGGTTTTGTAGATTTATTTATTTTTTAAGGCAAGAAAACAAGCGTTTATATTGTATACGTTTTATACCCATTCTTCCCATAAAATACACATTGTATACATCCTCCCCACAAAATGTGCACTTTGATGCATTTTTGGAACCCCAACTGTTTTGCAAAATTCAGAGACATGCATGATCTGATGGGTAGTTGCATTCCAATTTATATTTAAGCCCGGGCCTGGCAAATTAAGTTGGTTCACTCAAGAATGCAGACTGAATGAATTTATCCAGCTTCCCTAGAGTGTGTCTTGAACCCTGATATTGCTGAGAGATTGCATGGAGAACAGAGTGAACAGATGCCAGTGGATTCCCGCAAGAGACATGTGCCCGTGGCCCTTTCAGTGGCTCTGCAGAATTCTCAACAGTTGCAGAGGGCAGGGGCTGCCCACATCTGAAACCAACTGGCCACCAACTGGCTGCAGCAAAGCATTGCTCAGTGTTTTCAAGAATGCCATTTTGTAGATAGCAGGGTACCTGTTCATTTCATGATGGTGTTGTTCAACAGCAAGCTTTCCTAGCTCTGCAGCAGCCCAGGACAAGCCTTGTGGCGATCCTGCAAAGCTTCTCTCCCCAGCTATCTGGTATAACTGCAGGCATCCCTAAACACGATCTGAAGCATAAGTTGCCTTCACTGCATTTCAGAAGAAAATTCAAAGGGAAGAACTGTTCAATAAGTCCTACATGTACATAATCAACCCTTTCCCTCACACATGCATCAGATGCCACTGCAGTGTAACTTGTTAATGAGGTTTACATACAAGCCCACTTGAAATGAATGGAGTGGTCTGGTTCTCAGGAGCATGCAGTCCTGCTCACTTCTGGAAACAATGGTAATCCAACCTTGGGAAGGAAATTTGTAAATGTGGTTTGTTTCCCTCCCAGGCTGGACATAGGTTTTTAAGAAAGATGAGAATATTATTATCATTAATTTTTATATCTCACCCAGGTGGCTGGGTTTCCCCTGCCACTCTGGGCAGCTCCCAACAGAATATTAAAAGCACAATAAAACATCAGACTTTAAAAACTTCCCTAAACAGGGCTGCCTTCAGATGTCTTCTAAAAGTCAGATAGTTGTTTATTTCCTTGACATGTGATGGGAGAGCATTTCACAGGGTGGGCACCACCACCGAGAAGGCCCTCTGCCTTGTTGAGGAGTGGCTGAAGAGAAGGATCACTTCCCAGCGTCCATATTTCTTGTCTCCAACTGTTGCCTCTGGTCAAACAGGCTGGACAGGATTTTAAAACAAGACAAAAGCCTACTAACTGGAGGTGAAAGTGAGATGGTCAGCAATAACATTCCCACCCACAAACGCCATCAGGTTCAGACATCACAACAAACCACGGTTAAGGAAGCTCAATTAAAGTTTGGTGTGAGGTCTGAACTGGCAGGCCACCACAGCTGTGTTTGTCTCAGCATGTGAACAATCAAAGTGGGGGTGGGGTAAGACAGGGCAAGTTGCCTCAGGCAGCAGATCCAGCCTCCAAGGAGCATGACCCTGCTCCTCTCTGGCCTCCTTTTTACTCCCCTGCCACGGGGGTGGGATATGTGGCAGGGGCAGGGGCAGGGGGTGCTGCAGAAGAGGAGGCAGTGAAAGGGGGCTGTGGAAGAGAAGGCGGGGCTTGCATTTTTATTTTTTTTTTGCCTCAAGTCTCAAAAAGTCCTGGGCCAGCGCTGGCTCAAGGACCATGTGGAAGCCTGGATCCACAGTGATTTATAAGGCTCACTCATTTCAGGGATAGATCTACTCATGTTTTAATGAACTTTAATATAAGCCCCCTGCAGACCTTCCCCACTCAACAGAGCCATTGTCTGAGTGAATGAGATGTACAAGGAATGATGGGGGTGGGAAGCCATGATAGTTTAAGGTGTTATTGTAGCACATTAAATGCATGGTGTGAATGTGGCCTAAGAGAGAGAGCAGAGGGTAAGACTCTGCACCCATAGGTACCAACTCCTAGGGGCCCAACTCTTTTGGCCCCCTCCAGTAATTTCTTTAGGGGCTGCTCCCCCCAATGTTCAGAATGATCAGGGGTGGAGGAGGCCAGGCATGGATCCAAGTGTGGCATGGCTTCAGTGGCCGGCTCCTCCTGCTGCCATGGAGGAGAAGAGGAGGAAACAGCCCCCAGCCAGTGGCAGTAGCAGGAGAAGGAAGAGGAGACTCATCCTGGAGCCGAGTGGGGCACAGCATGATGTGGCTTCAGTGACTGGCTCCTCCTGCTGCATAAGGGAAAGATGGGGGAAGCAGTCCCCAGTCACTGGCAGTGGGAGGAGGAGGCCAAGAGTGAGAGAGGAGGAGCTGCCAGCCATTGAAGCCCCACTGCCACTGTGTTTGGCTCCGCCTCTGGCTCCTCCCAACATCCTGACATCACACGTATGTCATGGCCCCCAATCTTCTGTGCAAGTTGGCACCTCAGTCTAAGAGCAGGCTGGGTTCTTCATGCATGAGCTCGCCAGAGGCAAGAAGCAAACAGAACCACCCATCCCACCGATGGCCTGACTCCTTTCCATTTTTCTAGAGAAGTGGAAACTTCCCAGCAAACTGCTGTGCTGCCTGGTGTGGTGAGCAGAAGATGGCTCTAATGTGACGCTGATAGAGACAGTCCTCTGTCTTAAGTGCTATCCAGCCCTGGAATGGGTTAAAAAACCTTGAGGGGAGAGCCAGCAGGGAAGGCACCGTGTATAGGGGTGCAGGAGAGAGAGCGAGAGAGAGCTAGCTTTAGATCGAAAGGTCCATATTAACAAGGCTATTGTATAGCAGTCAGAATCCAATGAACAAAATTGGTCCAAAATTTACTAGTCACCCCTGGGGTGATATAAGAGCAATTCAAGCATAAGAAGATAGTTACTGCAGCAGCAATAATATGTGAGGGTTTGTGGGCTTTTTAATGGAAGATTTATTTTAACAACATCGTCATTTTGAAAACATATTGACTGAGATGCCTCTTAAGAGTGATATTTTTTGCAAAGTGCAGATATATGGGGGGCAGGGGATCCCCTTCTTTGCCCTATTTATACTATCTTTAGAAGCATCATGAGAAAATTGACATAATAATGATAGCAAAACAGTAGTGACTTCAGCATTTTTTTATATCTGTGAGCTCCCTGGACATGGCAGGTTACAAATGATGACCACATAAAGAAAGAAACCGTTCTGGAACTTTAATCCAAAGTGTGGACGGGGGATGGGGGTGGGGTGGAATTTAATTCAGTTTGCATTAAGAGGCAAATCCACCTAATTCATGCATTCCAAAACAATGTGCTAACTGAAACACAGTGCTCCCTTGAAATTCACACTTCTCCAAATTTTGCAATGCAGTTCTATAACCAAAAAGGGTACAAAAAGTATGTTTATCACATGTGAAAAAGCAATTAAACACCATTCCTATATATGAAAATCAACGCAAATGTCAGCAGGGAAGGAGAGATCTTCTGCATTGCTCCAGCAATGGATTCAAACAACTAGAAGGGAGATTCCGACAAAACACCAGGAAGAACTTTCTGACAGTAAGAGCTGTTTGACGTTGGAATGGACCACCTCATAAGGTGATGGAGTCTCTTTCCCTGGAGGTTTCTAAACAGAGGGTGGATGGCCATCTGTCAGCAACTCTTTAGCTGGGATTCCTGCATTGCAGGGGGTTAGACCGGATGACCCTTGGGATCCCTTCCAACTTCACGATTCTCTGATTATATTATTATATCAGGATGGTGGCAGAATGGAAATGGTTAAACTCCAACCCACATATTGTAAGCTTAGCAAGGGGGCCCTTGGGGTTGTTTCACTACCCTCAGAAGCTCAAGGGGTGGTGACCCAGGAGATGGTCTTATCAGTGGTGGCCCAGAACTCCCTCCATGTTGTTGTTTAGTCATTTAGTCGTGTCCGACTCTTCGTGACCCCATGGACCAGAGCACACCAGGCACTCCTGTCTTCCACTGCCTCCCGCAGTTTGGTCAGACTCATGTTTGTAGCTTCGAGAACACTCTCCAACCACCTCGTCCTCTGTCGTCCCCTTCTCCTTGTGCCCTCCATCTTTCCCAACATCAGGGTCTTTTCCAGGGAGTCTTCTCTTCTCATGAGGTGGCCAAAGTATTGGAGCCTCAGCTTCACGATCTGTCCTTCCAGTGAGCACTCAGGGCTGATTTCCTTAAGAATGGAGAGGTTTGATCTTCTTGCAGTCCATGGGACTCTCAAGAGTCTCCTCCAGCACCATAATTCAAAAGCATCAATTCTTCGGCGATCAGCCTTCTTGATGGTCCAGCTCTCACTTCCATACATCACTACTGGGAAAACCATGGCTTTAACTATACGGACCTTTGTTGGTAAGGTGATGTCTCTGCTTTTTAAGACGCTGTCTAGGTTTGCCATCGCCTTTCTCCCAAGGAGCAAGCGTCTTTTAATTTCGTGACTGCTGTCACCATCTGCATACAGATGTGTATCTTGCACCTTCATTATACAGCTTCCAGGGAATGCTACAGAAGCACCTCTTTCCCCTAGCTTTTGACACTTGAGAGGTATGTTTTTAGGACCCACCTTATTTCTGTGATTATAAGTTCTTCTAAACTGTTGGTCCTGAGGGAGGAGGCAGGTAACTTTCCCTGCCTCTAATATTACATGTCATACAATAAAAGCTGTATTGTCTGGGCTGTGTCCACTCATCTCAGCATCCTCTCTGTTAAAAGGTTTTTTCTTGGTTTTTGTAATGCTTCAAACACCTGCAAAACCTGTTTAAAGCCAGAATTAAAGTTGCACCTTGGCTGTGGAACTCCCTCCCTACAGAGGGACAGGTGGTGCTGACATTGTCCATCTTTTCTTACTGGCTGAAAATGTTCCCATCCACCCAAGCATTTGGGGATTTAAGAGTGTATCTGTGAATAGATGGCACTCGGCCTGCTCTATTAAGTATTCTAATTGCTGCATTTTACTTATTTTAGCGGTTTTATTGTTTAAAATGTATTTTATTGTAAGTCGTGCTGTGATCATATTTTGATGAAGGGAGGGATAGAAATTGCTTTTATAAATAAGTGAGCGCATCATTGTGGTGCAGTGCTGGTAATCTAAGCTATCGCCTCCATGCCCTTACTGTGCAGGATAATATATTACAGTGATGATACCTTTAAACACATCTTAACTAGAATCAGATCAGGGCTGTTCACATGCTGCGCTGCATTCAGACACAAGGCGTCTGTACACATGTACAGAAGTTTGTGTGAATGATTGTATATGTAGTGAATTTCTTCCTATATATAGCTAAATGAAAGACTGTCATCGCACAGCCCCCATTGGAGGATCTGAAGCATCTCATCACAATCCTGGATTTGTTTGAAGTCGGGGGGGCGGGGGGCAGGAGTAAAGGAGAAGGGTGGTTTTAAAAGGGTGGTTTTAAACAACAACAGAGGTTTGAATAAAGCAAGGATAGAGGGATGCAGAGGAGCTGTGAGGATCTGGAAGGAACTGTGATGAGATGTGGAGGCCTGGGCATGTGGGATTGGCAGGGCTGACAAGCAGTAAGAGCAGGGGCAGCATAAACATAAGCAAGTGGATGAAACTCCTCAAAAATGTGGAGTGCAGATTGAAAGTACAGCTACCCACATGTAGTGTGTACCTATGTACGATTGTGAGGAGCCTTCTGCTAGAACATTTTAGAATAGTGGGGTGGTTGGTTTTTTACTACAATATGAGTCTATTTCATATGTGTTTTTAATGCATTGTAGTTGTAATGTATTGTTTTCTTCTGTAACACTCACTGCTTTCCACTTACATGGGGTGTGGTTTTTGTGCTGTTTGGGGACCCTCTCCTCTTTCTATGCATATTTGATTGCTCATCAGCACCTTGCCTGGTCCATGGCTAACAGTATGTGCCCATCCCCATAATTCATTGCTACCCAAATTAGAGGTCATGCACCATCAAAGTTCATTACCATCCCACCACCAATGGATTTTGTTGTATATTTTTCTGAACAGTTGCTGCATATTTTATATCTAGATCAGGCCTAGGGTGGCATTTATTCTTTCGGTTATATTTGATGCTTGATATCTGGCAGCATCTACTGCTTGGTGGCTTACTGGTTCTTCCCCGGCCCCAAAGCAACTCACACCAGGTTGCCTCCCCCTTCTGTCTCTCTGCAACTCACTTGATGCTTCCTGTTGAGCCCCAGCCGAGCATCCTTTGGCTGATCTGGAAGAGGATGGTGTTGTGGTTGCTAGGAGACGGCAGGTGGTGTTCCCCAGTCATCTCCAAGCTGACCACAATCTGGTGGGGAAGATGCCTTGGAACTGCTTATCAACTGCATCCCAGCCTCTTCCTCCCCCAGAGAAGCAAAATGATAGCCCGGCCAGGCTGTTCTTCAGAGGAGATGCCAGCCACCTGGCTCGCTTTGGCACCCCCTGTTGGAGACAGATGCCCAGGCTCAGCTGTTTGATGAATGAGAGAGTTCTACAAAGGGTTTGAAGCAATAGGAGGCTCAAGCCTATGAGGTGTTCACAGCGTCCCCAGTACAGATTTAATTATTACAGGATGGATTCTGTAATTCACTTTGTCTGGATTTTTTCTGATCAAAACCTTCTAACTTTTAAATACTGGGTCTTGAAGAAGAGAAGAGTTTGGATTTGATATCCCACTTTATCACTACCCGAAGGAGTCTCAAAGCGGCTAACATTCTCCTTTCCCTTCCTCCCCCACAACAAACACTCTGTGAAGTGAGTGAGGCTGAGAGACTTCAGAGAAGTGTGACTGGCCCAAGGTCACCCAGCAGCTGCATGTGGAGGAGCGGAGACGCGAACCTGGTTCACCAGATTACGAGTCTACCGCTCTTAACCACCACACCAGACTGGCTCTCAAGTGCATAGGAAGACTTAGGAGCAGGAATCGTGTAACATGGCAGAACCACGAAGCACACCTGAGAATCAGGATAAAAGATCTTGGCAAAATGATTACAGAGCAACATTAATTTCCCAGAACTGTATAGTCTGAAATTATGTTAGAATCTAATAAACTGGATGTACGGTTGCCACGTTTTCTGGCTTTGCGTGCAGGACAGAGGGAAGGTAAAGGTTCAACAGGTGCAGCTTTCCCTTGTGCTGCCTCTCCATGCTTTATGCTGAACCTCTCTACATCAGTGCTGATGGCACAGAACTTGTCAGAAAAAAATGGCGACATCCCTCCAGTTGCCCCTTAACCAAACAACAGGCTCTCACATGCATTGACAGTATTAACAATTCATAAATGCACCAAGGAGAAATAAAAGGCTTTAGCAGCTCTGCTGAGTCTTGGAGGCATTGATTAAGCCCTGGACGTGCTGGTCTGTCATTATAGCAGTTACTCAATAAGCTCAGGGTTTGTCTGTCTCTTCCCTTTGTCATTGTCCTGGCTGCCCCGCTCCATCTCTGGCTGGCAGCAATTCCGGAAAATGAACTGCCGCTATGGGATAATCAATTAATAAAGCCGTGGACTGCTTGACCGAGCCTTCTAATGAATGCTAACATGAAAACACTGGTCTGACAAGCTGCAGGCCATGGTGTGTTATGCACTCACTACTTTATGAGCTTGTGGGGGGTGGAGGTGGGAGGACTGCAGTTGCGGTGGAGGCACAATGAGAAAAGGCTGCCTCGGGTGGTGGGCTTTGCCTGGAGATAAAAGTAGCAGAGTAGGAGACAGGGTTGGCCTGATGGTGTAAGCGGTTAAAATTTCTGAATAGGACCAGGGAGAGACCAGGGTTCAAATCCCTACTCAGCCACAAAGCTCAGCTTGGGCAAGCCATTGTCTTTCAGCCTTACCTACCTCACAGGGGATTAAATATGGGTATTAAATGAGGGGGAGAAACATACAACCACTTTGAGCTTCTTGAAGAAGAAGGTGGAATATAATGTGATAAATAAATAAAAATAAAAGCACAGTTGCTATGGGAGCAGGCAGTTAGATAACCTGCTCCCAAGCTGCTTAGAACTTCAAAGGACATCAACCTCACTTCAAATTCAGGGACACACCTCCAGTTGAGTTTTTGTGTTTTATTTTATTGATTTTCCAGCTAGTGGGTTTGGAGGAGCCAAGGCTGTGCTTGGTGTGGCAGTGCCCCATTTGCCCAAATGAACTACTTTCCACCAGTAAAGAACTTATTGGCAGATTGTGTTCCATGTTGAGTTGAGTTGTGTCTGTGCTCTTGTTTTATTATTTAAAATTTCTCCTCCCACCCCAGTGACCAAATAAGCTATTCAAGGGCTGTTAATGATGATGATGATGACGACAACAACAACAACAATCCTCAGCAGCTGAAACCTATGCAAAACCATCACAATAACACTAGAAAATAAAGTGAAATTCACAAATAATTAGCATTTGCTGGGTTTAATCAATCAAGCATAAATTTGCCCCAAGTAATTGTACAGTGATTTAAAAACATATTAATATTAATGCAGCTACTTATGATAATAACTGCAGGTATCTTGGAGGAGCATCTTAGGAACCCAGATTGCTGCTCTATACAGTTTCAGATAGTTGTTGTGACTGGCTCAGCACTGTCTAAGCTGACTGCCAGCCATGGCTTTCCAGGGTTCCAAGCAGGGAGCATTTCCTGCCCTACCTGGAGATAGCAGAGAATTAGGCTTCAGGGCATTGAGACCTGCAAGGCTTCTTTTTCAAGCACAGTATGTTTGCTGGGGGAATTGGCTGAGAGGCGAGGGATTTTGGGTGGGGGTGTTGTTTTGTTTGAAAAATGAGAAAGTACTGGGTTTTTCTTAGGCAAGAAAATGAACTGGGCTCATTCAGCTATTTTGTAGAATAAATTGCAAGAATCAATCAATCAATCAATCAATGACCACTGGGACAACGGACAGCCCTATCGGAAGGGCACACACATCCCACAATGTCAGAAACAGGCCCATTATCATGTAGCATTGTCTGCCTTCCCCACTCAGGTATATGCCAGGCAAACCTGCCGCAATGCCAGAAAAGGTCTTTGTGTTGTTTTCTTTCTGGGTATGCAATTTACTTACCTGTCCGAATACATTATTTGGACTGACTTATGCATTGGTAGAAAGTGGTGTGTTTTCCCCCCCTAAAAGAAATAAAATATATTAGTAAATCCAATTTTGGATTTTCTGCGTGTACACAAAGTGGACTGCTGGAAAGTCGCCTTTTGATTTTAATTGAAATTGATTTTTTAATATCATTGCCACCTCTCTGGAGTTTATGGAACTCTATGATTGACGCAGCTGTGGCCCATCTTTCATTCATCTCTCAGATCCCAGATTTGCAAAGTGTTGATTCATGAATATTTGTGAAATCTAGATGCAGAGGTAATAGTGTTTCCTTCTCCACAAATGAGGTGAGTTTCTGTTACATTCACAATATTCTTTCTTCATCTGATGCATTTACGAAATGGCCACAACTGAAGATTAGGTCTTGGATGGCATGGAGTGTGGTATTTTAAAAGGGTTTTCAGGGGCTACTTTTCTTCTTAACAGCAAATAATAATAGTGCTACTTGTCAACATATTTTAAACCCTTCCATCTACAGCAAAGGGACTTGAGCCTTTCATATGCAAACCTGAGGAAGATTATGATGATGAAACAAAGGCAGAATCTCTAAGTGACCATTGCAAAATTGACCGTTTAATGCTTTATAATCAATCACACAGAGCCTAGTTAAACTATGGAACTCACTTCCACAGGAGGAAGTAATGGCCACCAATTGTTGTTGTTGTTTAGTTGTTTAGTCATGTCCGACTCTTCGTGACCCCATGGACCACAGAACGCCAGGCACTGCTGTCTTCCACTGCCTCCCGCAGTTTGGTCAAACTCATGCTGGTAGCTTCAAGAACAATGTCCAACCATCTCTGTCATCCCTTTCTCCTTGTACCCTCCATCTTTCCCAACATCAGGGTCTTTTCCGGGGAGTCTTCTCTTCTCATGAGGTGGCCAAAGTATTGGAGCCTCAGCTTCATGATCTGTTCTTCAAGTGAGCATTCAGGGCTGATTTCCTTCAGAATGCATAGGTTTGATCTTCTTGCAGTCCATGGGACTCTCAAGAGTCCCCTCCAGCACCATAATTCAAAAGCATCAATTCTTCGGCGATCAGCCTTCTTTATGGTCCAGCTCTCACTTCCATACATCACTACTAGGGCCACCAATTAGATGGCTTTAAAACAAGAAATTTATGGAGGAGAGGGCTATTGATGGCTCTTAGCCATAATGGCTATGCTCTGCCTCCAGCATTGGTCTGGAGGCAATAATGTGTCTGAATATTAACTGCTGGAAGCTACAAGAGGGGAGAGTTCCTATTGCCCTCATGCCCTGCTTGTGGGCTTCCCAAAGGCATCTGTTTAGCCACTGCGAGAACAGGCTGCTGGACTAGATGGGCCGCTGGCCTGATCCATGGAAATTTGCATTTAGAGATATCTTTAAATGCATATTTTTTCTTTAAATGTATATTTTGTCTTCCCCGCGCAGAGCTACAATTCCCAGAGTGGTTTAACAGAGTTCTTCACAGAGAACTCTGGGAATTGTAGCTCTGTGAGGGGAATAGGGGTCTCCTAACAACTCTCAGCATTCCTAGGATTCTTTGCACGGGGGAGTCATGACTGTGCAAAGTGGTACCACAGAGCTTTAAATGTATAGTGCAGATGGGGCTGAATTATCTACACCTCCAGAGCCTCTCATCTGGGCAGATTCCTAGACACTGAAAGAGGGCAGGAGTCTAATGCAACCTATGCAAAAGGTTATGTTGCATTAATCCTAGAATGGAGAAGAAGTTTTAGCAAATGTCTCAGGGGTGATCCACTGTGTTGTTTTCAATTTTGTGCATAACTCTTCATTCCCTTTCATTCTTAGGAGATGGAGGTCAGGGAGAAGAGCTCCATACGCCATAGCCAAATTTACATTTTGATAGTTGAGAATTGTACTGGAATATTTGGAAATGTGAGAGTTACCCATAACTTAGTTCTGTCAATCCAAAGGTGGCAGGATATGGTCATTCTATGTTGAACTTCATTGTAGAAGATTTGCAGTCAAACCTAACAATGCAAGTTAGTATGTGAAGGAGGTAAGGACCGCAGAGTTCTAAATTACTGGAGTAGACTCTGTGATGTTACAACCCCTCTTCTCCAAGGAGGGAGGAAGTGGGACTTGTTTCCTGTTCCTTGCCCCCCCCCCCCTTGGGATGGAGTTAGGCATGCCTTAACTTAGCTTTGTGCCTCAGATATGTATCAGAGGCTGCATTACTGTATACCTTTCCAGAGCATTTACTTCTGTTTTATCATTGCCTCTAGGGACGCGGGTGGCGCTGTGGGTAAAAGGGATGCGGGTGACGCTGTGGGTAAAACCTCAGCGCCTAGGACTTGCCGATCATCAGGTCGGCGGTTCGAATCCCCGCGACAGGGTGCGCTCCCGTTGCTCGGTCCCAGCGCCTGCCAACCTAGCAGTTCGAAAGCACCCCCGGGGGCAAGTAGATAAATAGGGACCACTTACTAGCGGGAAGGTAAACGGCGTTTCTGTGTGCTGCGCTGGCTCGCCAGATGCAGCTTGTCACGCTGGCCACGTGACCCGGAAGTGTCTTCGGACATCGCTGGCCCCCGGCCTCTTAAGCGAGATGGGCGCGCAACCCCAGAGTCGGACACGACTGGCCCGTACGGGCAGGGGTACCTTTACCTTTACCTTTTTATCATTGCCTCTAAGGAATATGCAAGCCTGAGACCTAGTAGCTATAAGTAAAGAAATTTAAACTTATGTACCTTGCAGTCTGTTGTCTGTTTTATTGAAAAAGGGGTGAGGGAGCCAGCTGCCTTAAGAGGCTGGAACATAATAAAAAGATGGTTTAAAACCCTATTCCTATACTTTACCAAATCTGCCTAACTGTCAGATTTAAACTCTGCTACTGAGGCTCTTTATGTGCGAGCCCTGTCTTTCAAAAACAGGCACAAGCTAAACCCCTCACATGAGTCCGTAGAGGATCAAATATAATTAATATATCCTCTTGCTGGTAGCCATCATTCACAGATACTGACTTCCTCGGTCATCCTTAAGGGAGTCAAAGTAGGATACTACAGAGACAGTTTGACACTTACCTCACATGATGTTACTTCTCCAAGTTGATTTTATTAAAATAAATAACCACCTTTGAAAGTGTGACTTCAATGTGCCAAAATGCCCAGAAATTGGAAACAGAATGTAAATACTTCCTTTATTCTTGCTTTAACAATGTCTTTGGGTCTGACTCATGTTCTTAAAACACACCAGCATCTGGTACACTACAGATGCTGGCTGGACTACACCTCCCATCATTCCTGAGCATTGACCTTGTTGGCTGGGGCTGATGGGAGTTGGGGTCCAACAACATCTAGTGGGCCACTATGTTTGCTACTCTTACCTTAGATGTCATTGTTTTAGAAGTAGGCAAAAGCTCTCTTTTGCCCTAATACTCATACAAGGGGGCCAGGAAATATATGCCACCCAACACTTGAAACTGACAAGTATCTCGTTGCTCGGTCTTGCACAATTACTTCTAGGCCATTTTGCACATCTCTTATCGCATCTGAAAGCAACACAGTTATTTTTCTTCTTGTATCTTTTTAGCTCTCATCACTGACAGGTCTGCTGCACGTGAAACGTAACAGTGGAGATAAAACATGTCAGTCATTCCCTTAGTGAGCGATTACTCAATGAATGGAATCATTTGGTGTAACTAAAGGAAAAAAGGCATTCTGCTCTAAAACTGGAGGGATTTCCTCCTCCTCCCACCTCTCCCCAAGCTCCCCAAACTTCTAATTGATTCAACAAAGCTTTCAAGGCTGTGAGAAGTATGTCTGCCCGCTGATCAAGCTACCATTTCAGCTCCAGAAGTTTGTGAAAACAGTTCATTCTTTGGCCCCCTTGAAGTAGTCTTTCAGCCCACATGATTAATCTCAGGTAAAGGAGAGCAGGGATGGGCTGGCTACGTGTGTCACCTTCTTTGTAGATTTCCATCAGTTGCGGCATAAACCTTTGCAGTGGGAGAGCCTCCTGTGCTCAAGAAGGCTCTCTAGCTATGCTTACGCGTAATCCCAATTATGATTTGCAGGATCAGGGCCCCCTGCTTAACATCTCTTAAGCGAGAGGATCAAATCCTGTGTGGTACTGTGTGCCTCAATCTTTCATAAGGGTTTAAAAACCATTTTAAATACCTTTAGCCCTGCCCCCAAATTGTTTCAACAATGGATCAGGGTGAGGGAGCTGGCCCCTGGGGTGGACACAGCGCAAAATGCCCTCATCTGGGGGCCACAGGTCAAGGCTGCAGGGTGGATCAAGGGGGATCTGCCTGCACAGCCCTTGTAGACAAGGAAGTCCATTGGTCTGCGGCATTACATGTTGCCCACCACATGTTCTACTCAAGAACTATGTTGCCCAAATGAGTGGAAAGATGGGTATTTTTTTTATTTAGAAAAAATCCTCTGTAGTTTATCTTTACTTTTTTATTAAATTTCATTTGATGCTTATTTTTTAATGTCCGTTTCTTTTGTGGCTTCTCCAAAGCAGTAGACAAACTGGAAAACCCCTCTGAATATTGACTTGTAGTTTGGTGCAATGCCAGCTTGGAATCTATTCTTCCGCCTGCCCCCTTCTCCTCTAGATTCTCACATTTTTTTCAGCAGCTTATATTCTTCATGTGTTTTGTGTTTTTCTGTGGGTGATGCTTGCAGCCCCTCTAGTTACATGGCCAGTCAAGCCCTTCCCACCCCAATCCACTCAGCAGGTTTCACCCTCCTTTGTGATTAAAGTTACATAAGAACTGCTTCTGTGAAACCGGCCATCATCAGGCTGGGGAAAATGTGCTTCTCAACCTGCTCTCTATTTAGCCCCTCATTTCTCCCACAAGCTGGAATGGGAACTTGCTTTAAACAACAACAACACATTTACATCATCATTGCCTACTGCGCTTGCTCTCTGTTGGGGATTAATCCATAGAGACGATATCCGTTGTCGGGTTTCATTAAGGTGTGAGAATCCATTTATTACAAAGGAATATATTTTCTGGAAGGGATTGGTGATAGCTATTATGGCTTGGCCTCCTTCCTGCCTCTTGGAAGCTTTCTGACCGCTGCCTTCTCGTCTCATTCCCATTGTCTTTGTATTGTTACTTCATTACTTAATTAAATGTCAATCCCACCCTACCTTCCTCCAAGAGGGGCTCAAGGGGACAAACAACAAAGCAAGAAAATTAATGAAATGTTTAAGAACGCCCCGAAACATTTAAAAACAATTACATATCCAGACTGTATGGCTTAAGCCATCTCTGTGTTTCTAGACAAATAATTTAGAAACATTTCTCATTTTGGAACCTAAGTTTTACTGCCTGTGTTTTTCTGACTGCTGTATGGAAATGCCCATGAATCTCACCTTTGAAGAGTTTCTAAGAAAACCATTTTTAACTTACAAAGTGTGTGGTCTCTTTCTGTGCTAAGGGAAGTGGGGAACTTTGGAAGCAACTTAGAAGGGGGTATTTTAAAGGTCTAACAACCTATATTTCCACCCTTTGCTTTGCTGCATATTTTAAAATCTTTGCCACAGACTTGGATCTTAGGCATACAGGAATTCTCCTTTATGTATACACGTTTTTCTTTTCACCAAAATTCCAACAACACAGAGGATGCCCTTGTGCTCTGTTCCTTTTTTCATGTTTACCAAAGGAAGCTGTTTGGCCACTGTGAAAACAGGATGCTGAACTAGATAGGTCCCCTTTGGCTGATCCAGCAGAGCTGTTCTTAGGTTCTTATGTTCAGCACCAAACTAATGAAACAATTCAGCAACTAGAATAAAAACATCCTCAACATTTAGTAGCAGGTTCTATGATTTGTGGTGAATTACACATTAGATTTTTCTCCAGCCTGTGAAGATGCAGATCCTGTTATTGAAATGCCACTGCATGTTCCGTCGTATTTTTCCCCTCTTTGCAAGATGACGTGTAGCGCTGTGCTCTCAAGGTCTAGGGAGTCCAAGGAAGGGTTAAAAAGAAGCTTGTCCCTCCTCATCCTTCCCCACTTATTTTGTGAGCATGAATCTTGTTCACAGAAGAACTGTCAAGTCAGGCAGCAGCAGCAGAAGCTTGCTTTGGTCCCTAGATAATCCCCAACTGCTGTTCTCCATGTATCCTGCCTGACAGCAGCAAGATGAAAATCGAAATGAATCGCTCAACAAATGAGACACTTTTCGGCTTCGACTTTCCAAATGTGACAGTGGCGTTTGTTTTCTCTGTCAGCAACATTTAAAGACTTTCACAGGCTCAAGCTGGTGTCAAGAAGGGGCTTTGGTAAGAGGTGCACCAGGGTGAGGCAGTGTGTGACTGAAACACTGCAATCCAGAGTGTGCGTCCACACTTTAAACTGCTCTCCAGCATCACTGACTTTCAAGAACCCATGTAAGAAAGCCTCCAACTCTCCAGCCTTCTCTTTGAAGCACCTTTCCTCATTATGCAGTGTGGGCTTTTCTAGTTGCTAGTCTGGGGGCTGAGCAGGAAGTTTGTGGGGAGCCTCTGATTGGTCTTGAGACTCCTCCTTTCTGCCCAATCTACCCTGCTGGGAGTCCTGTTCTTGGAGTGGCATTTTTTATTGGTTCAAACTGGCTTTCAATCTGGGCAAGAAAGACAAGTTAATATCTGTTGGGTTCAGAGGCTGAGACATTATTGCATTAAGGGCCAGCTTTGTCACCCTACATTGCTTGGTATTGGGTCCTTTGGGGTCCACCTTTAGGCTTGGCAGGCTCACTGGAGTGAACACCAACCCACTTTTCAGGTTCACAAATCCAAGGTCCTCATAGCAAGGAGGAATAATTCCTTCTAATCCTTTTTTGTGGGGCCACAGGTGGAACCTGTAAACATGCCCCGGAGTGGGAAGGGATCCAATCTCTTCCACCTTAGGGAACTTTCCTACCTGGACTATGTTTCAATTCATCTAATTACTTTTGTTTGGTTGTTTGCAGATCCTCTGTGCTGTTATATTTGAATAAATATAACTTTTCCCACCACAGTTATGGTTTCTTGAGTCTTTAACACTTGGCAAGTGTGAATTTCAATGGATAGCTGTGTTTCAGTTTGTGTATTGGTTCAGGAAGTGTGAATTAGGTAGGTCTGCATTAACAAATTTTAATTTGAACTTAATTTGCGTTTGAAAACAGAAAAAATATATTTTCCCTATGCTTAAGTAAATGTTGGGAGTAAAGCAACAATGCTTGCGATAAGCTGCCTGCGCAAGCAGGGAGGGGGTGGGTAATAGATGGAGAGGCAATCTGTTCTTGCTCCTCACTGATTCCTTCTCTTTTATTAAGTATCGTATTTTTTGCTCTATAGGACGCACCTTTTCGCCTCAAAAAATTAAGGGGAAATGTATGTGCATCCTATGGAGCGAATGCAGGCTCCTTGGCTTCAGCGATAGCAATGCAAAGCCTCCGAAGCGCAGAGGGAGCACTCCCTCCGCGCTCCAGAGGCTTCACGTTGCCTCTCACTCTCCAGGCTTCAGGGATAGCCCCCTGAAGCCTTTGGAGTGCAGCTCGAGTTCCCGCTGAGCTCTGCAGGCTTCGGGTTCCTTTTGCTGAAGCCGGGAGAGCAAGACTCTCCTGGCTTCAGCAGAGAGGGAGAGCTGCGCAGCACCCCTTCAGCGAAGCGGGAGGAGAAATGGAAGGGGCTCCGTTTCTCCTGCTGCTTCGTTGAAGGGGCGCTGAGCAGAGAGGGGGAGATTTTTTTTTCTTGTTCTCCCTCTCTAAAACAAGGTGCGTCCTATGGTCGGGTGCGTCCTATAGAGCGAAAAATACGTTACTTGTTGGTAAAGGAGATAATTTCCTTTAAGACTTTACTTCCTTACTGCTTCTTTTCCAAGTCCAGGTAGGATGAGCTAGCATGTGCTACTGTTAACTTCTTGGCTCCATCTTGGCCACATGTGAAACCTAGACTTAGAATGATTTTGTAAACCTTAAACTATCATTATCACTTAACCTTAAGTTAATGACTTGCAAACCTTAAGTTATCTTTATCTCTTCAGCCAGCAGCCTTTCCAAACCATTTCTTTTTGCAGACCACAGCAATATATTTACCAAACTCCAACACTGACATCTCTCATTCTACCATCTGCAAAGCCTCATTGGAATGACGCTTTGGTGTGTGTGTGGAAATGGTAGCAGCAGTGGAAACAAGGTAAAATAAAAAGGTGGACAGCTGTTGTATGGCTCCCACAAACTTACTAAAAAGAAAAAAAAGTTCCTTCTGAACCCCCACCCCCTTTCCCCCTTTAATTCCCTCCCAGATTAATTCAACCCAGAAGTTCTCAAGTGATAATTACTCTCCCTCCTCAAATTGCTACTTGCTTCCATATGCATGCAAACCAAAAGAATAACACCAAAAACCAAAAGAATAACACACACACACTATATATATATATATATATATATATATATATATATACAGTGCTTCTAGTATTGGAATACAAAATATTGCTTTGTAATTTAAGTCTGCAGAAGACAGCAAGTTATCCTATGTTTGAATTAATGTCTATCAAATCAGCACTACCGTCTAACATTTTCCCTTGGGTATCTAATATCCAATATGTCCCAAACTTCTCCCGCTGTCTGTTAAGCATGATGAGTGTCTTTCCCTTTATACGGAAAGACCAAACATCTTACAACATTTCTCTCTTGAAAGGTTTCTATGGCTCTTCCACTATTTAGTTATTAAGATCTAAATAGCTGGGGCAACCCAGTCAGATGGACTATGTATGTATGTATGTATGTATGTATGTATGTAGAAAGAAAGAAAGAAAGAAAGAAAGAAAGAAATGTGCTCAAACTCAGAACTGATGTTGTTAACTGTTTTCTTAACTCACCTTCCCAAAGTATTCAGTAAAACTTTTAGAAGCAATAATCTCCATAACTCTCCCATCAGCACCTGAATCTTTCTCTTTCTCTCACTTGGATCCTTGAATCCTCAGTAACTTTACATTCCCACCAAATATGATGGAAGTGTGTCAGAATTGTGGGTGTGCCTTTCAGGTGATCCAGGCTGCCTAAGGGTGTTTCACCAAAAAATTGACCAGAATTGCCTGCTTCACTCCCAAACTCCCATAGATCCCCCTTGTTACCCATCTTGAACACCCATAGAGAAGCTCCTTTTGCTTGTTTTCACATGGATGAAATACAACATCCATTGGTGAAGATGCTGCATATTCAGGCAAAAGACCAAGCAGTTGGGGATCCTCAGACATACAGTATTACGTTGCGTAGGTGATTGTTCATTTCGAAGCATCAGCTAAACCAGACAGAGACAAAACTCGTTTGGCAGCTTCCCAATATCAGCAGTTGCCATGAGGCTAATTAACTCACTCACCTGTAGATTCCTCAATTCATAACCTGCCAAGTTTTCCAGCCAGCTGCAGAGAACCTTGCTCATAAAAAAACCCAAGGTCAACAAGTTGGATGTGATTGCTATCCAGGTCCAGAGAAGCACAGGATCGCTTTATTGTTTGGAGCCTAGTGAGAAAACTTGTGATGAGCAGAAGGATGTCTTTAAAAATCTATTTATTAAAAACAACAACAATACAATACAATATGTGAAAACTGAAAAGGGGGGGAATACAAGAAAAGGGCATGCGCAATTTGCAAGGTGCATCATGATTTCCTCAAGGGATAAAAAGTTCTACAGTTCATGTTACATATATTAAAGTTGTCAAATGCTCACAGCTGCCATAAAAGCCACTCCTGTGCCCATGAAGCTTTTTAAATATTCCACGTACCAAAATCATCCCTCAGTTTCAGGTAGTTTGACAAACACACACCCTATTTGGGCCAAAAAGGTCTTATTGGAGAATGTTTAGCTCTGCCTTAGCCCAAAGGCTCTTTTCTGTATGTGATGTGAAATGGCTGCCCCTTTGGAAAGTGAAAATATGTAGAGATTGGTTGGCATTCTTGCCTGCAACCTGGTTCATGATGTTATTCAGCAGCATACGGGAATACATGTTTATCTGACTCATTAGCTCGGTGCTCTCAAAGATGCTGCTTTCTCTAAGTAATGCGTTTATTGTCTCTCGAGCTGCTGTTAGAGATGTTTAAAAAGAACAGAAGCACAAGCACAAGCACACTCTTTGGCCAGTGTTTTAATAATTTGAACATTAGTGTGAGTTATTAAAGAAGATTATGAACATCAGTTGCGCAAAGAAGGGTGAAGAGAAGTCATTCTGCATGGAAGATAACAAGGAGGCTTTAGAACAGTTCTGTCCCTGCCTCCCTGGTTTTCCCCCCCTTTGATGTGTGGCTTGTGAAAAACTTTGCATGAAAAGAGAGAACATTATAAATGAGCTCCTGCCTCGAATCCATATATCAAATGCATCTTCCTCTCATTTCTTCATATTCAAAGGAAGAGACTGTGTGTGTGTGTGTGTGTGTGTGTGTGTGTGTGTCTGTTTGCAAGGCTTTGTGCATCTCTCCCCCCCCCCCCATTCCCAATATTTCTGCTGTTGAGCTGGTAGCCTTATTGTTTCCTTATTCAGGAGAGGAGGGGTGCATTTTCAATGCAGAATTCTAAAGATATTAGGTCATTGGGCAGAAGCAGGAAAGTGGTGGCCATGTGGCTCTCTATTGAAAGGGCAGTGATAGGACCAACCTCTTGGTGAAGTGTTGACTCACCCAAGGCCCTTGTAAAGGTTAGGTGCCCCAAGAAGGGAGAGCAGGAGAGGGCCTAAAGATGTCTACCAACAACCAGCACCTAGACAGCAGATTGAGCGGGCACTCGGGTTCCCCTGCTCACCGTCTGCCCCACTACTGTGAGGCATACCACACTTCTATTTAAACCAGGCATGTCCAAAGTCTGTTTCAGGGGCCTAATCTGGCCCACTGGTCAGTTTAATCTGGCCCCTGTGGCAGTTTATATCCTGGGGTAAAATAATAATAATAAAAAAGCTCAACAACTTCAATCCTAAGAAAAGGTTAACAACTTTGGTCGGCCCTCACGGCCCTTCACTTCATCAAATCTGGCCCTCTTTGGAAAAAGTCTGTTGGTGTTTTAATTTCTGTTCCTCTTTAAAATGCTAGAAGTTAAGCTAGTCAGGTTTTTTTGTTTCCAGAATCAAAGCCACACTGAATGCGATAGCTGGGATGTGCTAAAAATAGGACCCCCACCCTCTCCCTACCAGACCTTTTGGCCTCTTCCCCCTGCACCACAGGGCCTAATTACCAGCCCAGCTCTACATGCATCATCTGTTACTGGAGAAAGTTTCACTCTCTTGCATTGATATAACAGCTCTTTGAATTTGGCACCTGCCATTTGGAAACCCTCCTCTAAGCTTCAATATTTGTGGATCTCAAAATGCTAAGCAGATCGATAAGATCTGAGGCTTTGGTTCAAGAGGAACAGAGGAAAGGGTGTTCCAGCATTAATTGAGTCATATGATGGACAGCTAATCATTGCGCATGCAGTGCTCAGAATTCCACAGATAAGCTCATCTTGTTTTCCAGCTAATCCTAAGCAGAAGAGAGATGTTGCATCAGAAATCCTCCTCTTCAGCCTGGCCTCATTCATCAACTAATATTTGGATAGATGGAGCTGAAACAAATTGCACCCACCCCATTTCTCTTCTACCTCCCCCATCCCCCAATTATCATTTGTGAGTGTAGCTCCAGATCTTGGGTTGTATTCAACTATGTCCTGCACAGAGCAGACCCACTGAAATGTTTTAAATAAAGTTTTCTTAAAAAATTAATGTTAAATCAAAATTACAAACAAAAGTATAATAAAAGTTACAAAACAGGAGCAGTACAGAGTTGTATATAAATGGAAGGCAGATAATGCAGAAAAGTAAGACCAGCGTAACATGTCACAAAAGCCAAATTTTGCAATTCGGGGGGTGGGGGAGAGAGAGTTTTGTATATCTGAATTTGACACATAGGAAATGAAATCCCACAAATGGCATAGAAATGATCTGGGTGTCCCGTACCCTTAGAAATATGTAATTTGTGAGTTATTTTTCCTGTAGTAGCCAGAGTCAACATATTATTGTACCACAACAAGGCCCATTAGAAGTAATGAACCTAAAGCGGTTCATGTCCATTAATTTTAATGGCTCTACTCTAAGTAGGACCAGCACTGAATACTATCTATTATCTCAGGAATCAAATAATTATGCAATATTTACCAGATATTTTCTGTGTTTGATAACATATGGAGTAGACATATAATTCTGTTTAGAATCATAGAATCATAGAGTTGAAAGAGACCACAAGGGCCATCGAGTCCAACCCCCTGCCAAGCAGGAAACACCATCAGAGCACTCCTGACATATGGTTGTCAAGCCTCTGCTTAAAGACCTCCAAAGAAGGAGACTCCACCACACTCCTTGGCAGCAAATTCCACTGTCGAACAGCTCTTACTGTCAGGAAGTTCTTCCTAATGTTTAGGTGGAATCTTCTTTCTTGTAGTTTGGATCCATTGCTCTGTGTCCGCTTCTCTGGAGCAGCAGAAAACAACCTTTCTCCCTCCTCTATGTGACATCCTTTTATATATTTGAACATGGCTATCATATCACCCCTTAACCTTCTCTTCTCCAGGCTAAACATGCGCAGGTCCCTTAGCCGTTCCTCATAAGGCATCGTTTCCAGGCCTTTGACCATTTTTATTGCCCTCCTCTGGACACGTTCCAGTTTGTCAGTGTCCTTCTTGTTTAGTATTGACATATTTAATAGCTGGCAAACAATTACATTTATTTTCTAGCAGGGTTATAATTTTTGCTCCCAGCTTCAGGATTGGCCTATGAAACAGGGCACAGCTTTCATTCTCCCCCCTCCCCCCAAAAAAAGAAGAGTTAGACATTTTGGGAGCTGAGAAATTGAGAGTGGTATGATTGGTCTAGCTTGGGTGGGGTCGCTTATCAGAGCAATTGTGTAGCATCTGTGTTTCTTTTTAGGTGATTTTAAATGTGTCACATGGTAACCCAACTCTCAGGTAGGAGTGGACAGAACAGGCCAAGTCTATTCTGTGTCTGTTCCACAGGCACTCAATCCTAGTTTCTTACTGTCCCATTTTTTGTTCAAAGAATCATAGAATTGCAAAGTTGAAAAAGACCTTGAGGGTCATCTAGTCCAATCCCCTGAAATGCAGGAATCCTGCCAACAGCTGTCTGTGAGTAGGCTCAAACCACAAACCTTTTGATTAATATTCCCAATGCATTGACCCATTGTGCCCCTGGCGGTTCCAATCTCCAATGGAATTCCCCAAAAAATCAGCATGTCAATTGTATGAATTTTGCATTCTTTTTGCACACACTTTTCATAAAATACAGATTTTTCCCCCAATGGTTCTCCCTTTTCCAGTTTTATTACACATACACACACACAACATATTAGTGAAAGTAGCAAACAAAAATGTTTTATATTAGGAAAAAATTGTATACAAACATGTTTACAGTGGTACCTCGGGTTAAGTACTTAATTCGTTCTGGAGGTCCATTCTTAACCTGAAACTGTTCTTAACCTGAAGCACCACTTTAGCTAATGGGGGCCTCCTGCTGCTGCCGCACCACCGGAGCACAATTTCTGTTCTCATCCTGAAGCAAAGTTCTTAACCCAAGGTAATATTTCTGGGTTAGCAGAGTCTGTAACCTGAAGCGTATGTAACCCGAGGTACCACTGTATTAGGATACATTTGCATGAACATGCACAGAAGGGCCCCACATAAGAGTGGCCCTCTGTGCATGAACTGCCTTCCCTACTGTGGCATGACATATCCCCTAACTGAGACCAGAGACTCAAAGAAGAATCTGGCCAAATCTCTATCAGTCGTCTCTCAAAATAAGCCCTTTATATTGGCATCAGTAAGAAAAAGGGTCGATCCACTTTGTAGCAAATATAGTGCTTGGGAAAAAATCTGGCTCCTACCATTTCTGTTGCAGCAGTTAAAAGAGAGAAAGAGAGTCTGTTTTATTTGCCATCAGGCTATAAACAAGGAAATACGATTCTGTACCAGTCACATTGCTATAGGTTATACATAATCTTAAATTATTCACTCCCATTTAGGATTATTATTTTTTTTTAAAGAAAATGCTACCCAAGCATAGCGCAGTTACCATAGCAATAAATTTTTAGGAGGGGGATACATTTTCCATGAGAACATCCTCAGGAGATTTCCCTTTGGCTCTTGGGCTGCTCATTAAAGCCAAGAGCAGGAGTTATGGGGCTCTACTTAGCCACATCTTTCTGGATCCTGACTCGCTCGACAGGAACACTCCATCTTTGGGCAGAAGCAAAAGGGCAAGGAGGGAATAAGGGGCACTTCTGCACCACTGTTTTTTGGCAGACATGACCGGATCCGGGGCCAGAATTGCTGGAATGAGCCCATTGAGATGCTGGCAGCGTGTCATTGTCAGAAGAAGAGGCAGCAGACTTTGGCACATAACACACTGGGCTTGGGAGACTGAGGGGAGCCTGAGGAGAGGAAGGCCACAGTCACACCACACATTTAAAGTGCTACAATGCTGCTTTATAAACAGACATGGCCTCCCCCAAAGCATTCTGGGAGCTGGAGTTTGTTAAGAGTGCTGAGAGGAGGAGGCTTCCCATTCCCCTCACCGAGCCACAATTCCCAGAGTTCCTGTGAAGAAGGATTGATTGTTAAACCACCATCACAAGTGTGTTTTTGTGCTCATGCCCTGCTTCAGGATTTCACACAGGCATCTGTGAGGACAGGGGATTGGATTGGCTTCCAACATAGATGGCTTTAAAAAGAAGATTAGACAAATTCATGGAGGAGATGGCTACTGAAGGCCACTAGCCCTGATGGTTGTGCTCTACCTCCAGAGCTGGAGTCAGTAATGCTTCTGAATACCAATTGCTGGAAACTACAGGAGGAGAGACTGCTATTGAGGCCAAACTAGATATTATGTTGTTTTTATCAGGGCTTGGGACCTGCAAGGGAAGAAGCAGGCCAAGTCATGCAGAAATAGATGGAAGTCAGATCCAGCCAAATATGTCTAGTCCAACCCAATGCAATGCAGAAAGCACAGCTAAAGATTCTATGGCAGATGCCTATTCAGCCTCTGTGAAAAACATTCAATGAAGAAGAGTCCACCACTTTCAAAGGATTCTGTTCCACTGTCG
This sequence comes from Podarcis cretensis, assembly GCF_951804945.1. Lineage (NCBI taxonomy): Eukaryota > Metazoa > Chordata > Lepidosauria > Squamata > Lacertidae > Podarcis > Podarcis cretensis. The sequence continues at coordinate 39,251,946 of NC_137177.1, forward strand.
AAGTACTCTAACCGTTAGGAAGTGCTTCCTAATGTTTACTCGGAATCTCCTTTGTTGTAACTTAAATTCATAGTTTGGGTCATACTCTCTGTAGCAGCAGAAAACAAGCATGCTCTCTCTTCCATGTGAAAGCCCTTTAAATATTTGAAAATGGCTATCATATCACCTCTCATCCCTCTCTTCTCCACACTAAACATACCCAATCTCCTCAATCATTCCTCACAAGGCTTGGTTTCCAGACCCTTTGTGTTGTAAGGCTATGGTAATGTAGGTCAAGACAAGTCCTATTATAGCAAGTTAGGTCTGGTCAATGAGGTCAGCCCAAAGACAGCAGGGTTGACATATAATAAGTCAAGGCTTTGTCAAGGCAGGTCCCAAATCAGGACCACGGTTAGCTCCAAGTCACTGAACTCTAGAAAAGGATCATCTCGGCAAACAACCACACCTTAACAAATCCTGTAACTCCATGTTTCCCTTTGGGTGTTACAGTTAGACTGTCACTCACCCTGCTTTATCTGTGTTTCAGATAAGCAAGTAAATGCATCAACAGCGCTCTTGTCATTGTGGCTAGTTTGACACTTGGGCTGAATGGTCTGCTCCATATCCTGGATGTCTCACTCTTCTCCTGAGTTCTGTGAAGTTGACTCAGGTGATTTTTGCTGAGGAAGAACTTTTAGGATTAGTTCAGCAAGGCTCATTAGTTTTGTTTTTAAGTGGTATGTTCTGATGTAGAACTGATGGATGGTTGTGATGACTGCAACTGTGAATATTATATGTTGCAGAAATTATCCAATATTTGGAAAAGCTCATCAAAGCAAGAGTTTGAAAGAAGACGTGTGGTGAGTGTGTGTGTGTAAGACAGAACTGCTATTGGAGTTGCTAGGAAAATGGCTTTTCAGAAGGCCTGCCTGTAACTAGGGGTGGAGGAGAAATACAATTCAAGTCACACTTAAAGGCAAACTTACCCAATTCAGACTTTTCAAAACAATATGCAGACCCAATGCAACCATCCTTTGAAATTTGCACAACTCTGATTTTTGCAATGCAGTTCTCCAGTTAGGTAATGTGTACAAAAATCCATATATTAATGTACAGTCTGTATAAAAATGCACTAGTGAAAATAACAAAAAATGCATTATTTTTAGGGGAAATTGCTTTGCAAAAAAATGTGTATATTATGAAAAGTTGCAGAGAAAAATAGATATATTAGGAGAAATTCACCCTAACATTCTGAAGAATTTGAATGAGGACATTAAAAAATTGTTTTATCCAATACGGAAATGTGGAAATGTGGAAAAATGAGAAATAGAGAAACCTAAATAAACAGATTAATCCAGCCCTACCCATAACACCGAGAAAGGAGGTGAGGGTGAATTGGGAAAGAGCATGCTTGGTTTTCTGAATTGTTCTCTGCCCACACCCAGTCCCAGAAATCAAATCCATGAAATGATCCCATATTGTATCAAGCGGCTTGATCTCTTTAAAACATGTCAAGTGGCTATGAAACAGCACAAAATCTGCATCCAAAACCCAACAAATGCAGCTGTATGTAGCTTTGCTGGGGTCGTGGGTGAACTGCAATCTATTTAAGGAGGATGTCAGCTAATTAAGGATATAATCTCATTAACAAAACTCATTTTAAAGGGTTTAGCATGTAAAATAACCAGGAGGGGACTTAAGCAGCTGGGTATGAGAGGTGAGTCTCAACGGAAACAAACAGAAATACAAAAATTAGTGTGATTAAATACAGAGGGAAAGGTAGCTTTAAAAATCTTCCAATTGCATAAGCCCCAGCTAGGCAGTCTGATTTGCCACTCCCCCTTAAAAAAAAACCCACATCTTTTTTTCTGATTCCCCCAAGACCTTTGCCAATTTGGGTGGTAATGGCAAAAAAAAAGTCAGAAAATAAAATAGAACAGATTGATAGTTTAATGAGTGGAGAGAGGGCAGTAACGTCTTTATAAATGACTTGGGTGAAGGAATTTAGGGGATGCTCATCAAATTTGCAGATGACACCAAACTGGGAGGGGTTGCTAATGCCACAGAAGACAGAATCAGAATTCAAAATGAACTTAACAGATTGGAGAACTGGGCGCAAGCTAACAAAATGAATTTCAATAGGGACAAATGTAAGGTTTTGTGCGTAGGCAGGAAGAAACAGGTGCACAAATATAGGATGGGGGACACCTGGCTTACTAGCAGTACATGTGAAAAGGATCTAAGGGTCTTGGTGGACCACAAGCTTAACATGAGTCAACAGTGAGATGCAGTAGCAAAAAAAACAAGCTAACGCTATCCTAGATTGCATCAACCAAAGTATAGTGTCCAGATCAATGGAAAGTAATAGCACCACTCTATTCTGCTTTGGTCAGACCACACCTGGAATACTGTGTCCAATTCTGGGCACCACAATATAAGAAGGATGTTGACAAGCTGGAATGTGTGCAGAGGAGGGCAACCAAGATGATCAAGGGTCTGGAAACTAAACCTAATGAGGAGTACTTGAAGGAGCTGCATATGTTTAGCCTGGAAAAGAGGAGAGTGAGAGGAGATATGATAGCTTCTTCAAATATATTAAAGGCTGTCACATGGAAGAGGGAGCATGCTTGTCTTCTCCTGCTGTGGAGGGTAGGGCTCGAACCAATGGCTTCAAGTTGCAAGAAAGGAGACTCTGACTAAAAATTTGGAAAAGCTTTCTGACAGTAAGAGCTGTTTGGCAGTGGAACAGACTCCCACAAGAGGTGGTGGACTCTCCTTTCCTGAAGGTTTTTAAACAGAGGTTGGGTGGCCATCTGTCATGAATGCTTTCGCTGAGATTCCTTCATTGCAGGGGGTTAGACTAGATGACTCTTGAGGTCCCTTCCAACTCTAAGATTCTATGAGGAGGGGTGTGCACATGTGAGTGCCTGCCAACAGTGTGTCTATGTACACCCCAACCCGCACTGCTGCAACTGTTTGTATGCGACCCCTGAGAAGCTTGGCTGAGGGTGAATGTGGCCCTGAGGTCAGGATAGCATGACCATCCCTGCCAGAGTTAAGAATGTTGTATGTACCACTGCAGAAGCATTGTAGTCACTACTGTGCAAATATACATATACCCAATAATTGTGCAGGGGTTTAAGATTTAAACATTCATGTCTATTTATGTGGCACATTTTCTGCATTTTGGGGAACTGCCAACTGGAAATGCTCACCAGTAAGTTTTTGTTCTGTTTTGTTTTGTTTTTAAGGATTGATGCTTACTATTCTCCTCCTCCTCCTCCTCCTGCTTTTCAAAATCCATCACTCCAAAAATGCAGCATGTAATTTATGAGCTGGAGAGGGCATATCTGTGAATATTTTACTGTGTGGAAGTGATTGGTTGGAAACGTTATGTATGTCCAGGATGCAAAAAAAGTTTTATGGTCTGTATCTGGCACAGTTCGCTCATTATATCGCATCCATTTTTTTCTGTTGAGTTCTTTGCTGAAGATTCATTTCAAGAGCAGCGGTTTATGGCAGCACCTGTGGAACATTCGGCATTATGGGGGTCTGCTTTGAATGCTGTAGTGAAGAGAGGTAGAAAATATGTTTTCTGGAGGAGGGAGTTGTCCGCATGGAAATAAAACTCTCTTCCACATGATACACACTCATCTTAATGCTTTACAGGGCACGGTCACTAGAATTAATGACCACCTGAGCTAATTGAAGTCTCCGTACATTTCCTCTCCCAGCTTCCAGAACCAGCAAGGTGAGGTGTGTTGGGTCCATTGTTGAGACAATGGGAGCTAGACTCTGGCTGCCCCACTAGCCTGGGACAGAGCAATGGACCAGGAGCATACAGAAAGGAAGTGTAGTGTATTAGTTGGACCCAAGACCTAGGAGACCAGGGTTCAAATCCTCAATCAGCCATCAAGCTGACTGGGTGACCTTGGGACAGACACTGCATCTCTCACCCTGATCTACTTCACAGAGTGGTTGTGGGGAAATAAATGGGGAGGAGGAAAACCATGAAGCCCACCTTGAACCCCTTGGAGGAAAGGGGGGATAGGAATGCAATAAATCAATGAAGACAGAGCAAAGCAGTTGTCTGGAGAGAGTTTAGTTGAAGAAGAGAAGGGTGAAGGGTGATGAAATACCCCTCCACCTGACCAATGGTCAACAGAATCAGTTGCAAACACAACCAAAGTTTGTTTATTTTAGGGGTGGGGAATATTTTTTCGATGAAGTGTCTTTTACCCATAGATAAGCTGACCATCATCATCATCATTTTATTTGTATGCCACCTTTCCATAGCTGAAACTATGCTCAAAGCGGCTTACAACATGACAAGATTTACATAATTACAAACATAACAGAAGCCATAATAAATAAATAAAACACATCAAAAAGTACACAACCAAATGGAAACAATTTCCATGTAAATCATAAGATCTAAAACTAAAGATACAACAATAATATCAATAGCAGCAACAAGCTCTCTCCACCCCCCATAAACAATACTCCAGCCCAAGAATTTGTTTAACAGCCTCAGCTTTTGTAGCTGGAGTCAGTCAGCACTCCACTCTCCCAGGCCTGATGGGAAAAAGCCAGCAAGGCAGGGTGGAGGTCTTCCAGGGCTCACAGCCAAGATGGTCTCATTTAAAACAACACAGATAAAAATTAAGAACAATTTAAAAGAGGAGCCCTCTCTGCTGAGCAGCAGTCACAGTCCTTGTGAAGCCTGTCAAGCCCCGCCCCAAGCCAGGTGGAGTCCAAGAGTCAGAGCCAAAAGTTGCAGCACCACGTGCAGCACCATTGCATGACATCTCTTTCTTTATCTCTCTCTGCCACCCCTTTCCCAAGCCCCACACTGTCTCAGTTGGCCATTACCACTGCCACCCCAAATATAATTAAACACTCTGGTTAGAATAAGCTCCAAATCTCCTAACAACTGAAGGTTGCCACAGATTAGAGAGTACATTTTGGTGTCCCTTTACAATTCCAAATATCTCAGGAACATGCCGTCTTAATGACACTGTCCTTTGCCTGGTTCATCCAGCAAGGGAACCCAAAAAAACTTTGGCAACACCTGTAGAACTCCTTCCCAATGAGGCTCTACAAAAGCAAGAGCCAGAGACTTGCTTCTGTAGGGTAAAGCTTTAAATTGGGAATGAACAGGGAAATCTAATTCAGTTAAACAAAACTGTATTATTTCGGGGAGGGTTGCTTTGTTCCCCATCAAAAAAATTGGGCACAATGGTCTATCTGTAACCATGGTGGGAACACTTTCCCCCATCCCAGCACATGCATCTTTATGGTTGACAGAACAAATTTCATGTGCAAACTTTATCTTTCCTCCCCAAAATAGAATGTTGAGGCTAAATATTTGAATTTTTGCTGCATTACGGCTTTGAAGTTCAGCAGTAATGAGTGCAATCAGGTGCCAAGTGATTCAGCTCCTGGGGGAGCCATAATCTAGCATGTACAGTGGCAAGGCTCCAAAGAACTGAATCTATAATACAATTAGTATAAACCCACATTTTTAGCACAACGTAGTAATTATGCAATTTGCTCAATTGGCTTAGCAGAGAGAGCTTCCCATAAAACACTTTTAAAAGCAGCCTAATTTGATCAAAATTAGAACTGAATTATCTTTGCATGTAGCTGTTCAACATTTGATTTGCTGGAAAATACAAATCACCCTCACAAAGAGGGTGGTTATTTGGGAGGATGTTGCTGCAACATGATTTACAAATTACGGGAAAATAAACAGAGAAATGGCTTGATACCACTGGTGTGCTCTCCCTTTGTACACACATAAACACACACTCTGCCTAGCTTTGTGTCTAATAATAGATCAGTTAAGAGCCATTACAATATTGGCTAACCTTATTGCAGGGGGTGGGGAAAGCTCAGTGGGAGGGTGCACAGCCTCCAGACAGAAGGTGTCGGATCCAAATCCCCGAATCTCTCCAGCTAAAAAAAGAAGACTAACTGAGATGCCTGAGAAATGTGTGCTCGTGATGAACCAATGGCCTGAGTTCAATACAGGTTTGGTGGCCAGATTGTTGACTGGAGCAGGGTGATCTGAACATATAGCACCAATTCTGGCATGACTGCACTGGCTACCAATTAGTTTCTGGGCTCAATTCAAAGTGCTGGTTTTGACCTTATTCAGCTGAGAACCCCCAGGACCCCAAGGACCACCTCTCCAGACATGATCCAATCTGGAACCTGTGTTCATCATCATCTGATGCCCTTCTTCATGAGCCTCCTACATGGGAAGTGGAAGGTAGCAATCCAAGATTTGGATTTTCAGAGGCGGTTCCCCACTTGCAGAATGCTCCCCCCAGGGAGGCATGCCTGGTGCCATCTTTATCTACTTGTAGGCACCAGACAATGACTTTTTCCTTTACTTGGGATATTAAACCTTAGTTTGAAGGGTGGTTCTGTGGCCTCTTTAAGTAGCTCCTGATCTGTTTCATCTGTGTTTTTAGAGTTTTACCCAATGTTTGTAATTGGTTTTAATGTAAGTTGCTTTGGCTCGCCCTGTGAGAAAAATGACTTAACAAATAAAAAAAATGGTGGTTTCAGCTGGAGTTGGGAAGACTGCTCTGGGCTCCTGTCAGAGTGAATAGGGACAGGAGATAGATTCAGCTTTATGTATACTGAATTGAATTTATCACATTTGCGGTTTCTAAAACAATATGCAAACCAAAACACAGCCATCCTCCAAAATGCACACTTAATCTGAATTTTGCAATTCAATTCTCCAACCAATGTTTACAAAAATGCATAGTTTATGGGAAAGTGTGCATAAAGATGAAGTTATTCATTTGTACAAAAATGTGTTATATTAGGAGAAATTCCTTGAGCCACATTCCACCTGTAATAGATTGTTTTGTGAGGGTCTCCCTTTTTTTTACAATAAATATTGGGGTTCCCCTGAGCCTATTGATACCTCTGCTTTCTCTACAGGTCATGCCATTAATGTTCCATATGCAGATAATTAATCTTGGAGCTCAACTTTTTTCATTCTTCTTACCTGGTCAAAAATCCTGCCTACTTTTGCAGTGGCAGCCCAGAGCTCGACGGAGCAAGCTTCGTATGGTTTCAAAAGTGCTCCTCCTCCCGAGAGCATTTCAATTTCATCTCGGATTGCACACAGCTCCTTATGGAAGATAATAAGATGTGCAGCAGCCTGGCTGCCTTCTGTGTTTCATGCTTCTTTATTCCTTAATGCACAGGTGTGTGTCTTTTGCCCATGTGGAGATGGAATGTCAGAGAGGCCCTGCATCCATGAGTTAACTTAGAGAAGGGGATGCCTGGGGACCCATGGGATGTGGTGGTTGCTAAGACAACCGCCACACTGCTGCTTACAAAATCCGTGATCGCGCAACTCATCCTGTCATTTGCTCACTGGTTACTCATTTATATAAACAGGGAGGAAGAGTGGGACCCCTCCTGTGCCCCACATGACAATACCTGGCGCAAGCAGGTAGCAATCGCTAGTGCAGAGGGATAAATGGATGTCTCATCTGGTCAGGAGGAATAGAAATCCCAGGTGCTGCCTCCTGCAGGGTGCCCAGGTACAAATGACAGACTTTTAAAAGTGCATATTGGGTGTTGGGGCCACTGGACAGGCAAGGCTTGTCCTTTTCATCCCATCTCATTGGTGCAGGGCAGGAAAAGGGTATTGTTGAGAAACTGAGGCATGGCACAATCTGTTTCTCAAAGCAGAATAAAATCAAGGGGCAGCCAATGTGGCATCCTCCAGATGTAATTGGAAAGGGATGATGGGAATTGTGGTCCAACATTCGTCTGGAGGGCCCTGCGTTGCCTACTTCTGGATTAGATTGAGCATCCTGAGTTGAACAGTGGCCACTCAGATGCATTTGGGAGGTGCAATAGCAGGGCAGAAAGGCAACAGGCCCTCCTATTGTTTCACACATGACACTCAAAGGTGTACCTCCCTTGAACATGGAGGTTCTATGTAGCTAGCTATCATGCCAAATAACCGCTGATATCTGCCTCTTCCTGCATCATTTTCTTCCTGCATCCTTTTAAAAACAAACAAAATGCCCATCTTCACATCTTGTGGTTGAATTTTGGTGGTGTTTGTTTTGTTTTAACTGCTGCTGGTGTTCTTAGTTATTTGTGTGTGTGTGTGTTGTTTTGTTGTTATTTTGGGCCTTATTTGTTTTTGCAAACAACGTGAGGGTCCACCCTGAAAAGTGGGTAATTAAAAACATGAAACAAATACAATGGTAAGGAGTAAATTTCATATCTTCCAAGTGGATGATGCATTGCATGAAGGAGGGGAGGGCAGTACATCGGGGGGGGGCATTGTTTGTGAAATGAGAAAGGGAAAGGAAGGAAAGAGGAATATCTGTGGCTATTCAGTTGTGGGGGGGAGAGTGTTATACTAAGAATTATATCTGTTCATTTCTTTTGGCTTGTTTACTTCATTTCTATCCTGCCTTTCTTCCGTTGAAGAACTGAAGGCGGCCTACAGAGGGGAGGGCTAGGTTTTGTTTTTGGGAAGATGTTTACTCCCGGCAAAATAAGAATCCTTTCACCCCACCACCTCTTTTCTGTGGAGCAAGAGAACTTTGCAAAACAACATAACATAATTTTGAAGGACCTCGCAAAGTGTTTGTGCATTCACATTTACCTTTTCTAGCTTAAAGAGGTTGCCGATGAGGTGTCTTCCTTGAATCCTAAAAGCATTTAGGGGCAGCCCCGTGCTCGCTCCCAGTGGCAGGGAGCTCTCTGACACCAGCTTCTAGCCAGGCAGATCTTCTGGGAATGTTTATAATCGAGAAATTTCACCTGGCTTTCTGAGGCAATCTTTGCTTTGCTCCCACACTCCCTTGAAAGGTTGAAAAAACTGCTGTGTGCAATTTTGAAACTGGACGGCTCCTATTTGGACACAGACTAGGCATGGCCACACATTGCTTCAACAAAAGGGCTGCATCATCCAGGACAGTTTTCTAACACACTGCCTTCTGCTATATAGGTGGCTGATTTAAGCATTTGGCCAGCTATGCAATCAGTCTATTCACTTGGTTTACCCAGGAGGGTTCCCATCTCATTCCCACACTAATCTGCATTAAAACTCACATTTGAATTGTATATATCTTAAATGTGTTTTCTCTCAAAACACACATTTCTAAATGTATTTGCTTTCACAATATGCTTTCCAAAGTGCATTTGGCTTGACAGTCTGCTTGGCATGTTTTTATATGCCTCCATATGTCTACAATGTTACGAATGATGCTTTTATTGTTTAAGTGTATTGGATTTATGAAGTGTTCTGTACATGCTTCTGTACTGAACAGGGGCATCTGCCTAGAGGAAGAGTGGCTCAAAGTCATTTCTAATAAAAAATATATAAACTCTACAATTCTGTTATTATATGAGTGCCCACTTGCTTGCCCAGTCCCAACACTCCATGCTAAGAGCTATGTCCACCCCACTCTTCAAAAGGGAGGTGCAAGGTGTGTGTCACTTGTTGGATCAACATCTTAGCTTGCACTTAGCCATGCAGTTATACCTCTTATGTACCTGCCGCTCCATGTAACCTGACCTTGCCTGCACACCCAATTTGCCTGATGCATTAAACTATGGAAACTGAGTCCATAGTTCAAGTTCCTCATCCAGCAGTAAGGGCTAGGAAAAGCTGGGCTATACTGGCGGAAGCTGTGATCAGAAACCATTAAAAGGCAAAGGGCTGCTGATGAAAGTTGTAGAAGGCGCCACTCAGGATCTCACAAGCTTTCATCCCCAAGGATAACCCATCCTCAGGTGTCTTGGGATGACTTGTAAAGGTAACCCGCGCCTTGTTCCTCATTCCTTCTTGCATCATAATAAGACAGCCTCCATGCGTGTGAGGGATAATTAGTCCAAACCAGACACGTCTGCGTTGCTGCTGATAACAAGCATCTGCAAAGGGAAGACTGAAAGGGTGTCATGGATTAGAGCTGTAAAATCCTTGTAGCAACAAGACTGCTCCTCTTAATCCAGAGCTTGCATTTGCAGATCATGAGCAAGGAGGGAGGCAATAAGCAAGGACTTTGCTTCTTCCCATGTTTTCGTTTGGACAGTGACAAAATTGTCCTCTCATCCGGCCCCCCTGCCCCGCCCATGAGGAACAGCCAAAGAGATTTGCTCCCCTCATTACGATGCCCCTCTGCAATGTTCCACCTGCTTTATTTTCCTTACAATGCAAGTGAAGCTTACAGGGGATATAATACGAAGGTAACATGCTTTGCATTATGAATGATGCATCATCAGGTGCAGCTCTGAAGTTTGAACAGTCCCAGTGACCTTGTTTCTATCTCCCCCTTATTAGCCTTGAAGAATATGCTATCGGGGTGGGATGTGGATGTGCAGGGGCCTAATTTGCCACGTGCACATGGAAAGAGAGCTGGAATTCTTCCCCCAGCCCCTGAAAAATTCCCACCTGTGAATCTGGATCATGGATACCCATGGAAACGCAGGGAGGTGGATACCATTGCTTATAAGAAACTGTCTTATACTGAGGGATGGACAAAAGTGTAGTTCTGTCCTGTTCCAGTTCCTCATAGATGCAAAAGTGGGTCTATGATGCCCTAGCTATCTATCATCTATCTATCTATCTATATCCATCCATCCTTTGGTCCATTGAGCTCAGCATAGTGTACACTGATTGGTGGCGGCTCTCTGGAGTTTTCAGACAGCAGTCTCTCCCAGCCCTAGCTGTGGATGCCAGGGTTTGAACCTGGGGCCGTCTGCATGCAAGACAGATGCTCAGCACTGAGATACGACCCTCCCCCCCCCCATGGGAAAGGTTGTGCACAGACTGCAGCTCACCTTTCTCCCGATACGGTTGTTAAATGGTAACCCTTGCAATTGTAATCACCCTCCGCCGCTCTGGCAGCAAGCCCTGTTTATTAATAAGCAATACAGCAAACATGGTTCCTGCCAGTGCTTGGAATAAATAGGCTGCTTTCAAAGTGAATAAAGGATGCCTTCTGTGCCCCGAACCATGTGACTGGTTTCCCAGAGGAGCAAGCTCTGCTCCTTCTACCTGGCTGGCAATGTGACGGTGATGCATGTTGTCACAGATGGTATTAATGACTGTCTATTTTTGTATAAAGACAATGGCTGAGCCTCTCCTTACCTGCCCCTCGAGAATTTGGTCTTGGCCTGCTTTCTTTTCCAACAGACACAGCAAAACACGGCATCCCGATTCCCTCTCTCGTTTTGTAGGTGTATAAAGCAAACCAGATGCAGCTTGATGCAATTTGTGTTTATTAGCAAGTTTCCTACCTTCCTAATTTGTTATGCTTAACATTCCGCCGTGGAGCAGGAGGCCTAATGCAAGCTGGCACTGCACGATCCATTTAAGATACACCATCACGTCTCGCAAATACCCTTGACTGGCAGCTTTAAAAAGAAAAGAAGAGCAGAATAGAAAGAGCAGCATCCACCTGAAATTCCTCCCCTCCCACCTCTGAAATGAAGTTAAATGAATCATAGAAATGAAGTGAAATGAATCATAGAAGTTGGAAAGGACCCAGAGGCTCATCTAGTTCAACCCCCTGCAATGCAGGAATCACAGCTAAAGAAGCCCTGGCATCCAATCCATGTTGAAAATGCTCCAATAAAGGAGAGTCTATCACCTTCCAAAGCAGTCCATTCTACTGTCAAACAGCTCTGACCATCTGAAACTATACTTCCTAATGTTTAGCTGGAATCTCCTTTCTCGTCATTGGAATCCATTGGATTGGGTCCTATGCCTTGAAGCAACAGAAAACAAGCTTGTGTCATCTTCCAAGTGGCAGCCTTGTCTTCTCCAGGCTAAGCATACCCATCGCCCTCAGCCATTCCTCATATGGCTTATTTTCCAGGCCATTGATTGTCTGGTGTGAAAGATATGGTGTAAACCGATGATGATGATGATGATGATGATGATGATGATGATGATGATTTATTATTTATACCCCACCCATCTGGCTGGGCTTCCTCAGCCACTCTGGGTGGCTTCCAAAAAAATATTAAAATGAAGTAATGCATCAAACATTAAAAGCTTCCCTAAACAGGACTGCCTTCAGATGTCTTCTAAAAGTCTGGTAACTGTTGTTCTCTTCGACATCTGGTGGGAGGGTGTTCCACAGGGTGGGTGCCACTACCAAGAAGGCCCTCTGCCCGGTTCCCTGTAACTTGGCTTCTCACAGCGAGAGAACTGCCAGAAGGCCCTCGGCACTGGACCTCAGTATCCGGGCAGAATGATGTGGGTGGAGACGCTCCTTCAGGTATACTGGACCGAGGCCATTTAGGGCTTTAAAGGTCAGCACCAGCACTTTGAATTGTGAATAACAACAACAACAACAACAACAACAACAACAACAACAACATATTTGTTCCCCGCCCATCTGGCTGGGTTTCCCCAACCACTCTAGGTGGCTCCCAACAAAATAGTAAAACAGAATAAAACATCAAACATTTAAAACTTCCCTAAATTTCTCCTTCAGCATCAGTGGTGAAATTAGCAAGGTCCCTAAATTGGAATACCAGCCTTTGGAACTCAGAATTGTTTTCTTATGCCCTCTTGCTTCTTCCTTTCTCAGGTTTTAATCTCCCAACCAACTACTTACTTGGTGGCAGAAGTGGTGTCAGTGGCCACCTCGCTGCTGCTCTTCTCCTCCTCTGCGGCAGCTGTGCCAAGGGTGGGAGCAGCTCACCTCCTCCTCCTCGCTCCACTTCTCTCGGATAACCCTAGAACTTTTGGCCACCCAACGAAGCTGAATATTGGGAGAATAAGAACAGACAAAAGAAAGTACTTCTTCACTCACTACATCATTACACTATGGAACTCACTCCCACAAGCTTTAAAAGAGGATTGGACAAATTCATGGAGGAGAGGGCTTTCAGTGGCTACTAGCCATGATGGATATGGTCTACCTCCACAGTTGGAGGAAGCAATGCTTCTGAATACGAGTTGCTGGAACCATAGAAGGGGAGAGCGCTATTGTGCTCAAATCCTGTGTGAGAAGAGGACACATGACTAGATGGTCCATTGATCTGATCCTACAGGCTTCTCATGCTCTTATGTTCTCTTCTTTCCCTTTCTTGATACTTGGTGCCTTGCTAGACTAGCATTCCAGGTGCCTGGAATCCTGTGACTTGCAAGTCCTCACCTGGGGGAGCATTTGCCCAACTCATCACTAATTGAAATGAATAGGAACCAGGCAAGTAGATGGCAGCAAAACGAAAGAGTATGATCCGCCCAGCACCTCTGAGATGACTGGACACTGCAGAGGATGCAAACAGCTTAATCCACATGGAAATCCTTGTTCGTTACATTAATTATTATGAGGTTTGTGCTGGAGGGGTGGGCTCAAACCCCGTCTCCCACTCTTATTTTCATTAGCAAGCCCATTGTAATAATTTCCTGCCTGTGCACCCCTTAAGATGACCTGCTTTTCACCCAGACATGTTCTTAAGTGGTCAGAGATGCAAATGCCTCTTTCCTTTGTTTGGGGAATTAAGTCTGTTCCCTCTTGCTAAAGTGCTTTCCTGTCAATCTCATCCATTTGAAGGGAAAAGGGGTCATGAAAATTCATATCCGTCTTGGGTATCCTCTGTACTGGATGACATTTATCTCCGCCGGGTCAGTTGAGAAACAAGTTGATATGAAAGTGAAATAATGTTAGGAGCTTCTGGAAGGGCAAAGGGAAAAAAACTGCAAAGGGAATAAGATAGCGGAAATGATTCTGTTAAGAAAATGCTGTTCAGAGGCATCTATCTTTGGGGAACTGTTATGTTATGAGGAACAAAGGAGCTTAAAAATGCAATTAACGGTTCCTGCGATCCCGCTATTGCAAGGAATAAAACTTTTGGAAGCATGAGAAAGTATTGCAGCCACCCACTGAATCTTGCTGACCTTGATGAACACAACTTGGAAAGGCAGCATGTAACTCAGGCATATTGTCAGCTGAGCCTCAGAAGCCTGGTCAGGTGGATGGCAGCTGTGGGTGGGGCTGGAAGATAAGAAGAGCCTGCTGGCCAATGAACCATCTAGTTCAGCATCCTGTTATCACAGTGGCCAGCCAGATGCCCCAATGGGAAACCAGCAAGCTGGACTAAAGCACAAGAGCACTCTCCCCTTCTGCAGTTCCCAGCAACTGGTATTCAGAAGCATTTACTGCCTCCAGCCATGGAGGCAAAGTCACCAGAGCTAGTAGCTATAGATAGTCTAATGCATCACTGTGGGAGGGTGTGATGCCCACCACTTTGAAGGAACCCCTCCTAAAGATGCTCACTCCAAATCTAGAATGGTTGGATAGCTATCACCCAGTTGCCAACATTCTTTTTGGTGGTAAAGTGGTCAAGAGCACAATGGCCATCCAAGTTTAGATGTACCTAGATGAAGCAGGTTCTCTAGACCCATTTGGTATGACTTTAGGCCTGGGTGTGGTACCAAGACAGTCTTTGTCACCCTGAAAGATTATCTTTATTGGGTGAGAGGTAAGGAAAGTACCACCTTGTTGCTTCTCCTTGAGCTCTATGTGGTCTTCAGTACCATCTTCCTGGAATGACTCTAGGTACTGAAGACCACACAGAGCTCAAGGCAATGTTTTGCAGTGGTTCCACTCCTACCTGCAGGGCTTTTAACAGAGAATAGCATTTGTGGACTACTCTTAGGGTGAATAGCATTTATGCCATGGGGTCCCTAAGGGTTTGTTCTTGTCTCCCATGCTGTTTAACATCTATATGAAGCCAGTGGGAAGAGCCGTCTGGAGTTTTGGAGCATGGGGGCATCAATATGCAGGCGATACCCAGTTTGATCTCTCCATTCCATTTGAATCAGGATACCATCTGTTCAGATGCCATGCTAGGGTCTAGAGGTATTGATAGGATGGATAAGGCCAATGAACTGAAGCCGGATCCTGACAATGATACAGTACGTGTGAGTCAAAGTCCTGTTGCAGCTTATGCACAATGACTGTAGAATGCAGAACATTAAGTTGATTTTCACACATGGTCCAAAACCTGCTTGAGATTATGTACATTGACTGGGAAATGTGCACACTTCCCTCTTCAAGGGCAGATGATGTGCATATTCTCCATGAGGCCCAGGGAATGTGCACACTGCCGATCATTTTGCACATCAAGCACTCATCTTACATTCCCCTTAACATATACAGAAACATATATATTAGGTTAAATGTGCACTAAAAGGCTGATGAATTTCAGTGATGACTTTTTTAAAAAATGCAAACTGATTCACAAATGGAGCAAACTGAATCTAAGGCTGGAAAAAGAAGAAAAGGAGAGGAACTGATATCAATAGATTTGTTTGTTCCTGCCAAAGAGGAAACCCTACTCCTGGTGAAGATGAACCTTGAAAATGCAAATGAGTGATCCCTTCTGGGTGGCCTTGAGTAAGCACTGCATTGCAAAGGAGCTAAAACAACTGAACAAAGAAAGAACAAAGAAACAATATATGTTTTACAGGAAGCCAATCTTGTGCCAATGTATTTTCATAGGCAGTGTCGTCAAGAGACTTTAGAAGACAATCTGTCATCAGCCTATCATAGCATGGGATTTTCACTCCTTCTTGCAGGTTGCTGTGACTACATTAATCACACTATTTTCTTTAGGAGTCCCCAGGAGTCTTATTTCAACTCGGATCCTTTCCCTTCTCTGCTGTGGTTCTGAATGACTTCATTCTTCTGCTTCTAGCACTGGCAATTTTGCATATTAGAGAAAGAAGCAGCAGAAATCAGCATTTAAGGGACTACACAAAAGGAGGCAAAGAAAAAGCGGGCCATGTCTCTCACCCTCATTCATAGAGTGAAATCAACACACAAGACACAATGCGTCCTCTACCAAGAAGGTCACCCACTTCCTTCCCACCAAGCTAACTATGGTCACCTGGATGGTGCGCAATCCACTGAGGTTAATCCTGCCAACCCAAACTCCAGTGCAAGGAAGGAGAATTACACAACTTGATGTATCAAGCAATTTGCTGTTGGGAATAAGGGTTCATGCCACAAGACATGTGCAACTCCAGCATTGTGACCCTCTACAATAACAAAGGTGACCACCATGACCATGGGATCTCCCTGCTGAGTATGGTGGAGAAAGCCTTTACCTGTGTAGTTCTCAACAGATTACAGTCATTCACTGACAGGATCTATCCTGAGTCACAATGCAGCTTTAAAGCTCAGAGGTCAACAGTCAATATGATTTTCTCACTGCGTCAGCTTGTACATTGCTTCATAGACCTGATGAAGGGCCCACATGGGCCATTTTGACAAGTGGGTGGGGCTTTCCACCTGCCAATCACATGGCATCATGGTGACATCAGAGGAAGTGTTTTCCTTGGCCTACATGATTTCAAATCAAACTGTTCAGGCAAATGCACAAGGGTTTAGAGGTGCTGCCACCTGCACACCCCACTTTTGGCAAGGAGTTGCATCTTCATCTTCCCCACACGTGACTTTATATAGGGGGAAATAGCCTTGTGGGTTTACGCTGGGCCTAATTAGCCTCATGAGCCAGAGGTTCCTTCCTGTTGTTTTACCTGGAGAAGACTCCCAAAGTTTGCTTTAAATGTTGCTTCGGGTGAACTTTCAGTGGTAATGGGCTCAGTGAGCATCACAGTCAGGCAAACAAATAAAAACAAAATCCCTAACCCTCACTGATCTGAACTTTGCTTTGTTTCCAATAATGTCCATGGCAAGCCTGAGCTGGTTCTGCTACCTGAACAAACCCTTCCAGGTATATGTGGACAGTAAAGGTAAAGCCCAGCTGTGGGCTATTAATTCAAAGCCAGCATTGGGAGAAAAAGGTTACTGGTAAGCGAAGCACATGCTCACATTTTCGCAAAGTGAATGCTTAGCTGTGGATGCCTTCTGGCTCTGCAATGTGCTGATATTTTATGGAAAGTAAATAAAATGGCCTGCTATTTTTGTTCAGCTACCAAGAAGCAGTCCGTTCTCCATCTTTGATAGGCTTTAGCTTATGATTGTTGTGATTATCCAGTGTTTTTCTGCGTCCTGTATTACTGGAATCACTCCCTCACCCTCTGATTTACCAAAGAGCACTTGAGGGTTCTTTTCTATGGATTTTCACAGGCCTTTCTTCTTGCGATTGTTTTTTTCGGTGTCAGGTCAATTCACATGACTTACTAACTCTGACAGTGTCACTTTCCATTATGGGCAACCCACCAAGTGGCTGCTTTTGCACATGTTCCATATGGGTCATTTTAAATAAAAATTGACATCCTCAGCAAATCAAGCCGAGTGACATGAAAACAGCCGCTGAAAGGCCCTGGTTATAGGCACGAAGCAATTTCAGACAGCAGGAGCCAGGAGGAGAAAGGACGGCGAGAGAAAAAAGAACAGAGGGAATTTTCACTTAGTGGTGCTGGACTCCCCTACTGTTCCTAGAGTGGAAAATATAGAAACAAAAAGGCCAGCCTCGCACGGGGTCACCGCCAGCCACAAAAGCCATCCATTAAAAGAAAAAATCAGCCCAAATTGTTAATCTTTAATACCTCGGGAAACTGCTTTCAGACTCAGATCAAGCAGATCCAAATTGAATAGTGAACAAGCCAGGTTGTTTTCAAGGCTCCCTCAAACCCAGTACTTTTGTGGCAAATTCAAAAGTGCAGGGTCTCTTCATGATAGTCACAGCCACACCCCCTTATACAACTTTCTAAGATTATGCAATGAACTTATAATTATACAGTAATTATACTTAGGGATGGATTGTGGTTGATGAATGCCGATCTCCATGTGTTGCATTTCAGCTAAATCTACTATTTTCTGTGTTCACTTACATGGGTAAATGATTTGGAGTGACTTGTGTTTACTGTGAAGTTCCATTGCATGTAACCAGGGGACCAACTTGGAGAAAATATTGAAGACAATGTTGGGGGGAGGTGACCAGACAAGGACAGTGATATGGGGGCAAGGAGGGACAGCAGAAAAGAAACTTGAAAGTAAATGGCTGATATAACATGTCACATGTGGTTGGAATTGCAAATGTGGGAGGGGTTTAATTAAGAGGAGCCTCCAGCTGGGACTGTCAATGGGAGCTTTTCTTGCTGTTGGAAACAGTGCTTTTTCGGGGGGGGGGTGTCAGGAGCTCGTCCTTCACTCGAGTAGGACCGTGGCAGAGACACATGCCCAACTGGCATGTTCTCTCCCTCCTGGTCGTTCGTTTGGGAGCCTCAAAAGCTTTCTTCTGCCCGAACATCACAAAGACCAATGCCAATGGATATCAGCACACTTAGGGATCAGCAGAGTGTTCACAGTTTGCATAACATACCTCAGAAACTCAGCATTTTGGCTAATCTACTTTATTTACATATAAACACACCCAGAGCACTGCAACATGGTTCCCTCTCTCTCTAGCATCAGACAGCAAAGAGAATGAACAAAGGACAATAGTCCCACTTCACGGAACACAGTAACACAAACATCCTGTCTCCATCACTTCCCACACTGTGGAGTCAAAACATACACCGTCATGTGATAGACAACAATCCCATGACTGCAATCACAGAGCAGGAATTCTAACAGGGGACACAGGGGTACGCATACCCCTAAACATTTTGTGAATCTTTGTACTTTTGTCCATGTACTGTATTTGGTTTCCCTGATTTGAACTGTAAAACTGTGATTCTCTTGAGTCAAAATGAGAGTACCTCTAAATATTTTTTTAGGGGGGGGGGAGCACTGGTTGGAAATATGTGTGGCAGACAGACTGCATTATACCTCTGACTACCAGTTGCTGGAAAAGAGGCAAATAGACCAGAGAGGCTGGCAGTGGTGGCTTGTGCGCATTGAGACTGGCAGGGAAGAAGCTAAGAAGGCCCAAGCAGCAGGTGGAACCAGAATCAGTGACCAGTGAAGTCAACTCATTCTTGTTTTGTTCCCCATCCTCTCTCCCCTTCTGAGTTATTCAAGGGCAAGGTAAGGTAAGCAGGTGGGGCTGACTGAGAGCAGAATAAGGTTGGTGGTGCAGTGCCCCAATTGTTCTAATGGACAGCTTCCACTGGAAGCTGGAGAAGGAGAAACACTTGCTTGGTGGGGTTTGTTGTGTTGTTTGGAAGTGAAGGGGAGAGAAGAAAAGGGGGCTGGGGAAACATAGGGACTGGGGGGAAAAGAGGCCCAAGATGCTCTGGATTTCCCCGTTCAACTGAATTAAGTGGTCACGTGATTGGCTGTCTCTCTGCATTGTGCTTCTCTTCTTTAACTGTCAAAAGAGTTTTCTACAGATGCTTTTGGTTAGAGCTGAAGCAGATTGCCCCCAAGGAAATGAAAACTCTGAATCTTCCTCTCTGAATATTCCTCAAATATTCTCTAGGTGTGCAGATATTCTGAGAATACTGGATATTCATCATTTGACCTCAGAAGATTTCAAAGTGATAGTCCATTGATGAGAGTATATGATGGGTTAATTGCAACAGAATTTGGCAAACTGCACATTAACTTCATTCATTCATTTGTCCAGTCAGAACAGTTAAGTTTCAACGTAGTTTTGGAATTTGAGTATAGAGATCCTGCATAACATTCCTTTACACCTAGTTGTAAAGCTTTTGAAAAGTTAGGGGAAATATCTGGAAGAACCCCTTTCCATCCCACACACAGCAGATACATATAAAAATTAGTCATCTGTTGCACCTCCAGCAATTTAATTCACTGGAAACCCATCAATACTGTATCTAGTACCCTTCATAATTCTGATTTAATAAGGTTGTGTTTATGTCATACCTTTCCTAAGTGCTCAAAGCACCTCACAATCACAAACATTATCACAATAAACTTCAGCCTCATATTAGTATCTCTGCAGTGAAAGACCCATCGTGATGGCAAGTGTGAGGAAGGTCTATATATTGCAGGAATCCATGCAGACCATTGTGTGCTTTCATGTCCCTTTTGCTTGAGGGCCTGGTCTTGGTGTCCCCCAGTGTATAGAAAGAGCTCCAACTTTTGACTTTCAACTGAGCTTCCGATTGCAGCCCATCCACTTTGTCCTACAAAAATTCCAAGGTGACTCTTGCTTGATCAAAGCGTTAGAAGGGATATAAGAGATCTAAGATGCAAAAATAGTTTCAGTTAAACTACTGACATTTCTTGGGAGATGTTGGAAGGACAACATACATCCTCTTTGGCCATAACCAGTGCCTTCTAATTCACCTTCATTTCGAACTTATTTAGATGCTGGTGGCCACCAGTGCTTTAACTTGCTGTTTCTAATAAATACAGTGTAGGCGAATGAACAGATTGACTGCAAAGGCTGTTGCAACCAGCTCTGGTGGTAAGTGCTGGAACAGAATGTTTTTCTACATCCAGCCAAGGATTCCAGCCACCTCTACATTCTAATCAGAATGTGCTGCATACTGGGTTTTGATTTAGCTAGGTTTGCAAATGGTCTTCCTCTTCTGTCCCTCCAAAGTTATTTTTGCTTGCTTTAGAAATTATCAAGAATTTACCTGCAATATGAATCAGTTGATAGCTCTGAATCTCCTTGCCAGGCATTTTTACCGATTAAAGTAAGGACAGTTTCTATTTAAGGCTTGCTTTTATATCCTGTTATCAAAATGATGGATTTGTTGCAAGCAAACAGACAAGACTTGGCAAGAAAGAGACATATTTTGCAACAGGCTGAGCTCTGTTAAAGAAGGAAAAGTTGGTGCATGTTTTACCACATGCTGCTGCTGCTGGAAGCAACTTTTTTAAAGAACACAAGAAAAAAAGTTTGTATCTCTTGTCATTGAACAAACTTTCTAAAAACGAAGAAGCTGAATATCGCCTTGAACCATTGGAGCACTTAAGCAACACCGTATTAGTAATAGCAGTATTTAAGATTTATATATGGTCATTTTTCAAAAGACTACAGGGCTGTTTGCAACACAGAACTTACTAAACAGTATAGTATAAATGCATATCATAAGATCCAGCTGGAAAGCCTCCAAGCTGGTGTATAGCCTCTGCTGCTGGAAGGCCCTCTGTTCTTCTAAGGTCACTTGGGCTTTCATAGAGACAAAGCCGGGTCTCAGAGTGCAACCCCATTCAGAAAAAGTTGAAAAAACACCTCCCTGGGCAAACAATAATCCACCAACAGTATGGCCAGGAATCACTGAGCTTCTTGGGCTTGCCGATTGGAAGGTCAGTGGTTTGAATACCTGTGTCGGGGTGAGCTCCCATTGCTCTGTCCCAGCTCGTGCCAACCTAGCAGTTCGAAACCACACCAGTGCAAGTAGATAAATAGGTACCACTGTGGCGGGAAGGTAAACGCCATTTCTGTGCGCTCTGGTTTCCATCATGGTGTTCCATTGCACCTTAAGTGGTTTAGTCATGCTGGCCACATGTCCCAGAAAGCTGTCTGTGGACATACACTGGCTCCCTTGCCTGAAAGCGAGATAAGCGCCACAACCCCATAGTCACCTTTGACTGGACGTAACCCTCCAGGGGTCCTTTACTTTTTACCTTATGCCCAGGATTGTCAGCTTTGCTTCAGTTGATTGGCCCTCATCCCAATCATTTTGAAATAGAGACAGGCACCCTCAAATGTCCACCTGTTGCTTTGCCGACTGCAGAATTGGCGTGAACTGAATATCCATCACTGGACACAAAGAATATCATTGGGAATGTGCACTAAACAGATCTGGATGAGGGGAGAGAGAAGCTGAAATAAGGCTGCATGTTCATGGTCTTATGCTCTGCACTATCTGCATCCATTGTTTCGCCTTTTCATTGGTTAGTTCTGCTTCAGTGCTTCCATTGGCAGAGCAGGCTGGTGTCAAGCAAAAAAATTCCCCTGATAGGTACGCTGAAGATACAAGAAGAACCAAATTAATGTGATCCAGTCAAGCAGTAAAGACCACCATGTTTGTGCCTGCTAAAAGTTAAGCCAATATCTTCTTTTGCGAGATTTGAACTTCTTAATGTGTAGCTTAGCAGGGGTTTGGGGTCATTGTGGGGTGAGGCATCTATGGTGTCTTTAGGATATATTGTTTTATTTGCACATATACAGAACCTAAGCATAATATGGAGGGGCTTGCAGCATTAACAACCCAACAGATCTTACTTCTCCATCAGGCACAACTTTGGATCCAGCACAGAGCAAGCATGTCTCTGGTTCCCCAGCCTCCAGCCTGCTTCCATCTCTGCTCACCTATGCAACTCTGGCTATTGTTCTGCCTAGCAGCTAGGTGAGGGAGGAAATACACATCCATTTGTTTTACATCACAGTGTACGGTAACTTCTTTTGCTACGCTAATCATCAGCCCAAACCATTACCTAGACAAAGGGACAGATTTTGCAAGCTGGCTCTCATACATTCTACCCGCACAGATACAGGATCCCAAGAACTGGAAGTGACTCAGGGCATCATCCAGACTGACCCTCAAACTTGTAACAATACTGAGCCAGATGGACCAAGGGTGTGATTTGGTATAAGAAGTTTTCTGTGTCTCTCCCAAGACACATTACTTAGTAATGAAGGGTGGAGTGGAGTGAGGGGAATTGCTTCTATTGTTTGAAATATCAGAGACCTTCTTTTCTTTTCTTTTCTTTTCTTTTCTTTTCTTTTCTTTTCTTTTCTTTTCCTAGGTTCACTGTAGTGGTGAACCAAATTGTGCAATTTAGTTCTGCCAGGGAGAATGAGAAAGCTGGTGGATGGATGGCTGTACCTTACAGCAGGATTTTGACTAAATGGCCTTTGAGCCCCTCCAACCCCATGGTTCTATAAAAGACACTGAAATATTAATGCCATATCTACTGCCTGTTTCTCTTCTTTATTGCAGAGTCTGTCAATAGTTGCATATGGAATTGCAGAGACTCTGCCTGGCTAAAAATAGTTTTATGGAGAATTATTCTGACCCTAGCAACACTGAAAGCCAACAAACTGGCTCTCAACATGCAAAGCAGGAACCCTGAGAGATTTTTATCTGAAATTTCTAAGCTGTTTGGTACCTGTGATGGCATCTCCATCCCCAGCAGGTAGAAAGAGCAGATGGCAAGCAGTCAACAGCTTTAGCTATTCTAAATTAAATGAATCAAGATTCCACTTGCTCCAAGTAAGTGAGTGGTTAATCACATCCGTAACTTTAGGTCGCTGACAGATAATGCACATTTTGGTAATAAGCAAACCCAGGAATGCTGCAGGATATGAAAATCAGTTTGAAATTCAGGAGGAGTGGTCAGCATAGCATCTGGAAACTCTCCCAGCTGAAGGTGCTATGTGCAAAAAGTTGAGTCCAGAAGAAAGTAAAGGGGTTTTGTTGTATTTTTGCAGCAGAGCATGCTGGATAAGGTGGTAAAATTTCATTATTGTCCCTGGTCCATCAAAGTGCGGGAATCTGAGTGGCAATGTGGTCACAAAACTGGTATTACCCTGCCTTTTCTACCCTTGGCCTCTGCATCCTCTCTCTTTCCATCCCTGGCCTCTGTCCCTGGTTCCTCCTATCCTGCACTGTCAGTCCATTCTAAACCAGACAATTTCTGTGCTGGTTATTGCTCCCTCCCGAATGTCCATATTGACTCCCAATCATTTGTTTTCAGGCCTGTTCCACAACAATATTTGCCCATTTCATTACAGGAAGTGTGATGATAACTAAGCATGCAAATAGGCTTGAGAAGAAAGGGGGAGTTGGAAAATGGCTGGTGGTGTCACAAAGCCACTGAGGCATCCCTCAGGTGGAAGGACGATTTGGAGGGGCTTCCTCCTAGATGAAAGATGGCAAGTTCTCCTCCAATGCAGCCAGTTACCTCCCCCTCTCTCACCTTTCAGATGGCACCTGAAGGTTTTTCTGCCTTTTGTGTAATACCACAATTGGGACCATCCAAGAAAGCTGAGTGTTGCAGGATTCAGGGCAGACAAAAGGAAGTACTTCTTCACACAGCACATAATTAAACTAGAAGTTGCTACATATGACATGGTGAGAACCATCTACTTGGGTGGCTTAAAAAGAGGGTGAGACAATATCGTGGAGGAGAAGGCTATCAAATGGCTACTATGCATGATGGCTATATATTACTTGTAGCATCAGTACCAGTTGCTGGGGAGATTGCTGTACTCAGACCAGCTTTCAGGTTCCCCATAGGGGCATCTGGTTGACCCCAGCAAGAACAGGGTGCTGGACTCGATGGACCTTTGGCCTGATCCAGAGGGGTTCTTCTAATGTTCTTGCCAACAAAGCAATTCAGCAGGAAAAAGTAAAGCAGTCAAACCTTCTCACAGAAATATGGGACAGGAATAATTCAGGGATGTTCATGAAGTAGGATAGGAACATAAGAAGCTGTCTTGTGCCATCAGACCATGGTCTATCTAGCTCAGTATTGTCTACACTGAAATGGCAGCTGTCAAAGAACGGGACTCTCTGACAGGCAGGACAGAGACAGAGACAGTGGAAGAACAGAGGGAATTCCTAAGAGAAGGGGGGAGCAATTAGCCACAGGAATTTGACCTTTGTACTCGGGACACAGGTGGCACTGTGGTCTAAACCACTGAGCCTAGGGCTTGCTGATCAGAAGGTCGGCAGTTCGAATCCCCATGACAGGGTGAGCTTCTGTTGTTCAGTCCCAGCTCCTGCCCATCTAGCAGTTTGAAAGCACGTCAAAGTGCAAGTAGATAAGTAGGTACTGCTTTGGCGGGGAGGTATTCGGCATTTCCATGCTCTCCTCTGGTGCTCCAGAAGCCACTTAGTCATGCTGGCCACATGACCCAGAAGCTGTCTGCTGACAAATGCCAGCTCCCTTGGCCTATAGAGCGAGGTGAGCGCCACAACCCCAGAGTCGTCCGCGACTGGAGCTAACGGTCAGGGGTACCTTTACCTTTACCTTTACACACAGAGGAAGGAGAAACACAGAGAGCAGGAATACAGCTGCAGAGCTCAGATAGTAACGCAAACACAAATATAGTGGGAGTACAATTTCCCAGATCTCGTAGAATCATGAGATTAAATGAGAAGCAAGAAACTACCCGGAAGAGAAGGTGGCATTTTTCCTGTTGGGGGAAAGGGGGCGGAGCTTAGTTCTTGTGCAACTGTGTCATCAGAGGAAGACTGAAATTAGTGTAGCTCCAACCAGGGCTTTTTAAAGTGCCAGTAAATCTGAAATAATTAACTGCCAGAGCCATCTTGTGGGAGGGGGGGAGACCCAAGCCTTACAGCAGCAGTTCTCCAGGATTTCTGACAATAGTCTCTCCCATCCCAATCTGGAGATGCTGGGGACTAAAACTGTGGCCTTCTGCTTGCAAGACAGATGCTCTACCACTGAGCTATGGCCCTTGCTGGCACGACACCTACATGTGCGCTGCAGCATCGGCTCTGATATGCACTTCCTTGTGGAAACTCAGCAGCCCTGTAATTTTCAGTTTGCACAATCACTATCATAATGAGCATATAGTATTCTGCTAGATTGATATCTTGCCCTGTGGCCAAATAGGCAGCTCATAATTAGCACTTTAGAGTAATGAAAGTGGATCATGGATGCTCCATCTAACCCTTGTAAATAATCCTGTAGGACCAGCCAGTTTTCTTATTCCGTATTGTGTGGGTGCAGACTGTAGAGATGGATGGTGGGGTGCCATCGCGGCTGCCCCCCACCCACACTGGGCACCACGCCCCTGCGGGTAGCACACCATGCCCCCAGGTCATGCATCACACCTCTGTGGGTGGTGCGCCACACCCCCGGGACGCGTGCCAGCCCTGCCCCACCAGCTCTCTCCCCCCCCCCCAGTGCCGGAGCATGAAACTCTGCCACTGGGTCCCCTACTGGTTGCATGGTTCAGGCAAGATTTGACTCTGGGGCTTCCTTGTTCACACCTGAGTTATCTTAGCTGCCACGCTACAATGGAATAACATCATAGAATGGGCAGGACTTAAAGGTGAAAG
The DNA here is from genome assembly GCF_951804945.1 of Podarcis cretensis. Classification (NCBI taxonomy): domain Eukaryota; kingdom Metazoa; phylum Chordata; class Lepidosauria; order Squamata; family Lacertidae; genus Podarcis; species Podarcis cretensis. The sequence goes on from NC_137177.1 coordinate 39,277,810, forward strand.
AGAATAATATTTTTGAACGTTCCTTTCTGTGAAATAAACTCCTCCACAGTAGAAATTCGGCACAGAGGAAGCAGGCAGGGCTATAATCTAGCCCAGGGGTCAGCAAACCTCTTCAGGAGGGGGCCGGTCCACTGTCCCTCAGACCTTGTGGGGGGCCACACTATATTTTTTTGGGGGGGATGAGTGAATCCCTATGTCCCACAAATAACCCAGAGATGAATTTTAAATAAAAGCACACATTCAACTCATGTAAAAACATGCTGATTCCTGGACCATCCGCAGGCCGGATTTAGAAGGCGATTGGACCGGATCCGGCCCCCGGGCCTTAGTTTGCCTACTCTTGATCTAGCCTAAACTGCATGAGTTACAAGCTTCAGTATATTTTTTTTAAAAAAACCCAAACCAATCAATTCTTAAGCAACAGGCATGCATATAAGAAAATGTGACTAGGAATGAATCACATCCCTCCCCTATGCACACTTTTAAAAAAAATCAGAAAACAAATGTCATCCATCTAATCTAGACTCAGAAATCTCCTGAGCATGGAAGTATTTTGAGAATTCACTGTTACAACTCCCTCTCTTGCAGTCAGACTTGTAAGGTGTGTTGGGCATCTTTTCACATGGATTAGCCCAGGAAACTCAAATGTTCCCTTTCCCAGTCAGCAACAATCATAAAACGCAGTTACAAGGAGTATGCAATTGTCATGAGAGAGAGATGCTTCACTTGCATCTGAAAATCAGGCTGGTTTTTGTCAGGTTTCCCCACCGGGCTCTCAAATCACTAGTGTGGTGTGTTTTCTGCCCTCGTTTTTGTTAAACATCCCCACAACTGAAGTGCAAAAGCTTGGAAGTCATAGACAAAGACAAGGGGTGAATTTTCATGTGGCCAGAATTGGAGCAATTACTGAATGTGAAAAGATACATCAGGATGACATGCTCTTAGAAGTTAAATCCAGCTCACGCAACATATTTTACACAGCACATGAGTTAAACCATTCCTGTATGTAATGGTGGCCACCAAATTGGAGGGCTTTAGCAGTTGATTAGACAAATTTATAGAGAATAGGGTTATCAGTGGCTACTATCCATGATGCTGGGTTCTACCTCCACTGTCAGAGGTAGCATGCCTCTATATACTGTATGTCAGTTGCTGGGAATCCTTGTGGACTTCCCATAGGCATCTAGTCAGTCACTGAGAAATAGGATGTTTAGAAAGGGGTGGTCCTATGGCCATCTTCCATGCATTCAAGAATCCCATTTGCACATATGTTTGGGGGTACACCATTGGGTTTTGTGTAAAGAGGACCCCTGAATGACTGAAGGTTCGGGGGGGGGAGTGGGTGCAATCTCATTTGGCTGGGACTGATATAGATAGATATAGATAGATAGATAGATAGATAGATAGATAGATAGATAGATAGATAGATATAGATAGATAGATAGATAGATAGATAGATAGATAGATGATAGATAGATAGATGATAGATAGATAGATAGATAGATAGATAGATAGATAGATAGATAGATGATAGATAGATAGATGATAGATGATAGATAGATAGATAGATAGATAGATAGATAGATAGATAGATAGATAGATAGATAGATATAGATAGATAGATAGATAGATAGATAGATGATAGATAGATGATAGATAGATAGATAGATAGATAGATAGATAGATAGATAGATGATAGATAGATAGATAGATGATAGATAGATAGATAGATAGATAGATGATAGATATAGATAGATAGATAGATGATAGATAGATGATAGATAGATAGATAGATAGATAGATATAGATAGATGATAGATAGATAGATAGATAGATAGATAGATAGATAGATAGATGATAGATAGATAGATAGATAGATAGATGATAGATAGATAGATAGATAGATAGATAGATGATAGATAGATAGATAGATAGATAGATAGATAGATAGATAGATAGATAGATAGACAGATAAATAGATAGACAGAGATATTCCACTCATCTCTGTCAGAGTCATTTGGGATCTTGATCAATCAAATTCAGACATAGACCAACGTTTGGAAAGGGAATTACTGCATTATAAACAATGCTTGATATCTGCAATTATACATGAGGGGAACCAACAGGTTTCTTTGCATTTGTTTTCAAAGTCTTCCTGCTTTCTCTTCTTTCTCTTGTATTGAAGAAGCTCCTAAAGGATGGAAACAGAGCATCCCCCGCCTTGAATGCTTTTAGCCTGTCACTTTGCTTTAAGCTCAAGAGCCGTTTGAATAGCTGCAAAACTTTTATTTCCTGAATATTTTAGTCCTCTCCTACATTGGGAGCTTTGTAGACAATTCAAAGAGGAAGATGTTATCAGCTTTGCTATAGCATCCATTACATTAACTCCAACAGAACAGTGAAAGTAATGCGTTCAAAAGACACAGGAGAGGTGATGATGCTGGGGATAACTTCCAGGTGCTCCAAGTAAAGAGGGGCCAATTTGCCATTTAGATGCTGATAAGCAGCAGCAGGTGAGATAGGATGAGTAGCAGTATGATGGCAATGGAGAAGATGATGATGACTGGACCCCAACAGAGTTGGTTGCAAATGACCTCTTGAATATTTCCATCCTATCTGAGGGCAGTGAAAGTGCGGAGAGCAGGGGGAACCCTGTATGCAAGCTGGAGCTGGGGATTGGCAGGCACCCTCATTACATTGTCACATTGCATTGGTGTGTTTTTTTCAGTCCAGCAAACCTATCAGGTTATATAATTTAATGCTAAGCACATTTTTGTTTAGGCAAGCCCTTCCAGATATGTCAAACGCCGACTTGTGTTTCTGTCTGGTTTTTAGCTTATACCTTGCATGCAGAAGGTCTCTGGTTCAATCTGCACCATCTCCAGTGAAGACATAATTAGACTAGATAGACCAATCATCTCACTTGGTAGAAAGCAGCTTCTTGTGCTCCTATACTATCCAGGGCTCAGGAAAAGGGACCACAAAGGAGTATCACTCCATTTTATCGTCAAGATTTGTTATTATAAGTAATACAAGAATCTACAATGTATAATTCAATAAAGTTAAAGCAAGTGGGAAACCAGCCATAAACAGTAGCACTAAGCAAGCCAGTATCATTTGTCATAGTTAGACTAATCGTCTATATCATTTTTGAAATATCTGAGATGATATCTCCTCTTGCTGCAGCATTACTGAGGCTTCTGTTTCCATCAGGAGCAGATGGACAATTTTGTTTTGAATTGGCCAGAATATAAACCAGCCTTCTTCAAGCTAGTGCCTTCCAGATGTTTTGGACTACAGCGCCCACCATTCCCAGCCAAAACAGCTAGGGGAGTGTCCCAAGGGACAGATAGAGAAGTCTAGAGGATTGCAGGCAGGAGTTTCCCTAACCCATGTTGTAAAAAATGAAACAAGTTTGAGGAGGTGCACTCATACTCCCCTGTGGGGAGGAGACCTCATTATTGATTTAAGCTGGTATCTGATATCGTATTTTCAACTAAGGAATCAGAAGCAAGCAATTTGTTGCATTAACCTGAGAAATCCTGGTGTTATTCATAGCATTCATTTTTACTGGGGATTTTGTATGTGTTTGTAAAACATTTGTGTTGCTGGCCTTTTATGTTTATATACTGCTTGAATAGGTTTCAGTCTCTCTATTGATAGTGTGGATTGCTGGGAGACCCAATGGATCTTTGTATGTCACATGGAACATAGAAGTACAGATGGCAGGAACATGTGTTCTAACTCAGTCATGGACATCAGCAGTTAGTCACCTACTCAAGCCTTGGATTGCTGCTTTGGAGACATGAATGGTTTTTTGTGGTCATGTGGCCTCACACTGCAGCACTTTCCCCATTAAACCAGACTCCTCCTTGTCCTCCTTGTTTTCTTTATGCCGTGTGATTGCGTTATTGTTGTTATTATCAAAGAGGCAACTTCCCACCACCACTAGCCTTGCAGTTTGAAACAGCTTGTACCCCCTCCTCCACTCTCCAGGATATCATCACGTAAGCAGGAATGGCTGTCCTGGCTCCCACTAGATAAGGAACTTGAACTCAGATTGCATTTTCTACCCAAAGCTTTAATGCTTGAGTTAGTCTTGTACATGGGCAAGCCATGCATCATATGCATGAAAGGTGTGGTGCATGGCTAAGCAACCTAAGATGTTGATCCAGCAGTCAACACACACCCTGGACTGTTGTTATAAAGGGGTGGAGGAAAGCATGCTTTAGCCCAGCAAGCAGGACACATCCTTAAAGCAGGCGAGCAAAAGAAAATTCTTCTAGTGAGTCATCTGTTTACATACTGGCACAAACATCTCTAGGTGATGGAGGAGGGGACAGTGCCAGATCAGATTTAGGCTTGCCACCTACTACCTCCTCTATAGGTAGGAGCTCACCAGCAAGAAGGGGAGGCCCATTAGCAGGAGTGGACAAAAAGCATGGTCCACCAAGGCAGGAGGTGTAGTAGGGGTTTGGGCAGGATGTTGTTGACTGGCCCAGCAGCAGTCCCTAGGATCAAACTTGCTACCCACTGAGTCCTCAGACAACTCAGTTTCCTCACAGGGCCCAGGTGCAGTCTGCTGGGTCCCTCCCTGGTCTAATTCCTCAAACTCTTCCCACTCACTATCCTGGACGGACCAGTCTCTCCAGGATGTCTCCATGGGACTCATGAAAATGGCATAGGATTGGGTTGCACCACAGCAGCAGCTTACATATAGAGAGCATCAGGTCTGAAGCAATCCAGCCTCAGAACCATGGACAGCTCCCTTGTGGCCACAGAAGCAATTCTATTCATTTGAAAACGTGACTGCAAACATTTTATTATGCATGGCTGTTGCAAGGGACACCGCCGTTATGATGGTATATATATGTGCTCCAAGAGCCACTTCATACATTACATTTGGACCATTTCATTGGTTTTAGGGTGTGTGTTTGTGTGTTTCTGTTTCCGTTTCTGCAAGCAAGCAACCAAACTGCAGAGCCACAAATGTTCTGCAAGGGCAGTGTCTGGATTCATTTAAGTCAAATGACAATGGATACAGTGTGCTCTCCTTCTGAATGTGGCTTAATAGTTGCAAACAACAGTGACTTTAAAAACAGATACTGCTTCTAACACTGGCATCTGTCAAAAGGAGAAATACAAGGACTTACATCTTCTATTAGGTTAGGGACTGAAGTGTTGGAGGAAAGATCAGCCCAGAGAGATGGTGTTTAAAAATACATCATTAATATCTTTTATGCAAAGTTGATGCAACCCATAATTTATGCTGCCTTCGCTCTCTGAGGTACTTCTTTTACCTTGAGTGTCTGACACTCTTTGAGTAAGCAAATAACTTTTCACCATTCCACTGTCAACAGTTCAGTTCAACATGAATACCAAATGAGGGAAATAACATTTCTGCATAACTTGAATTCAAAATCAGAAAATATTGGGTATATTGCAGTAGGCAAGATTCCTGCATAAGGTCTCTTAGAATGAGTGGCCACTGGAAACTGGTAAGAATTCTTCAGTGGCAAAGTGCCAGTCAGATTCTAACTATTTTTCCCTGTTTAGTTGCATTTTTTTTTAAAAAAAAAAAAATTATTCTGAGAGATCCATTTTAGGAACAACATTCAAAATGTTGAACGTATTTCAATGTGAAAAATTGAATGTTCACTTTGAATCATTAATTGGATATTTCCTGGTAGTGCCCAGGTTGGCAATTGCCAGATTTTGGAAGGGGCAACTCTTGGAACATGGGACCAAAAGGTGGGGCAGATGGCTTTAAATAAAAATCTTACAAATATGCTAAAAATTGCAAGAGAACAAAAAGGGGGAGGAAACCACAGACAAATTCACATCAGAATATGGCACTGCTTAATTACACATATGACCAAGTCAGACAACAGGGAGTTTTCTACAGCATATAAAACCTTTTGGCTGGTTCGATTTCTGATATTGAGCTATTTTTCTTTTATTGTTTTGGGACAGGCTAAGTATCTCACATAGGGAATGATATCCTGCTTTGGGTGTGTTCTTTAATGGTGTTTTATTTACCTGTTAAAAAAATTTAATAGCATTCTGATCGCTGTAAGTTACATGGAGTTTGAAACTCAAAAGATTCAGGGGCTCTACAATTGTGGAGTAAGCTAGTAAGTGCTGGGGCACAGCTGGTCTCATCTGTACAGAACAAAGGCATCTGAACAAGAGCCACACTTTATATATAAAATTGTGGTTCACCTCTAAACTTTGCAAATGTCTTTAAGGAAGATGGTGGATCACAAGGGTAAAGCAAAGGATATAACATTCTATGGAAATTTTAATGTCAGGTGAACATATCCCTTTTTAATCAGGTCTTTGGCTATTAACAATCAATGGCCTTTTTTGCATGGGTGGAATGTTTGTTGTTATCCTGGTTTTAGTATATGTATGGGGGGGGGGGTTCTTGAAATATTGTAAGTCACTTTGAGTTGCTATGGCAAAAAAGTGACTAATAGATTTAATAATTGATGATGATGATGATGATGAAATAAAATTCAATATAAGGGGGAGCAATAAAAGCACAATTAAAAAGTGTGCAGTATCAAGCACACAGGCTTACATTTACTACAGCAGGCGGGGGGGGGGGATTAAGTGGTCTGCCGAGACTCTCAGCAATCTTTTCCATAGGAAAAAGAAGTTTGAGGGCCACTCTCTTTTGTCTATAGAATCTGTGGAGGTGGTGGCGGGGAGAAGGTTATTTTAGCAAGGCCAGAGTTTACACTGTTGCATTCTCAATTCTTCCTACCTTGTCCCTTCCTTGAGAGAATTTACATGCACCTATAACTCCATTGCTGCTTGAAGCGTGGCGATGAATACAAACCTGCAAGACGAACGGGTGATTTGTTTTCACCCATAAATTGCATTTCCCTTAGAAGTTTCATATTTACCAAGTCAAAAGATGGTGCTGTTAATCATTCACTTTGTAGATGTTCTGGAGTAATTCTGTTGCTAGGGGGCTGATCTCGGTGAAGATTTTCAGGGTGCTTTTTCCCATGTGAGAAGATAAGGCAGTGCATAGAGCATGAGAAGTACCGTATGAGACCAAATGACATGGCCAGTAGTGGCCTGTGGGGCACCATAGGGGGAGCACTGATGTTCTTCAAACAAAGTGTGTCATTATTTATACAGAGCTGATACACACCTGTCAGGGGCTCAGGAGCAGAGGCACAGGGAAGAGAGGAGATGGAGAGCGAAGGGGAAGAATCCGAGGGGAGCGTAGGAGAAGAGGACAGTGGACCGAGGGATTCCATGAGCCTCTCCAGCAAATCGGAAGATTCACAGAAGGGGGCGCCAGTGGCCAGGGGTAGGGGGTTCCCAAGGGGAACGCCCCAGGAGCAAGGGGGCAGCAGGGACTCCCAGAGCAGTAGTTGGAAATCAGGACCAGCTTCCCCACCAGAGCAGAGTGGGGGGGAAGAGTCCCAAGGATCAGGGCCAGTGCATTCCCCACCAGGGAGAGAAGATGAGGCAGGGCTGACCACGCCTCCATCAGAAAGTCGGACAACGGAGGGGAGGTCAGAACCGGCCAGTATCCCGGAAGAGGGAAGCAGTGACAGAAGTAGTGTAACGGTTAGGAGAAAGGTCACTGGGTTGGCGCGAGAGGCAAGTTCAAATGTACAGGAGCGCGGGACAGCAGAGAATGAGGATTGGGAACCGGGTCCTAAAGCCCGCAGGAGGCAGGGGGAGGAGCTAAGCGACTCAGCGTCGGAAGAGTCCAGAAAGGGCAGTGCCCCAGCGGGCAGGAGGACCCAGAAGAGGAGAGAGCAGCGGAAAAGGTGGAGCAGGGCTAGGATCTTAAACTGGTGTCAGAGGGGAGGAGACTCAGACGGGACTTCGCCGATTTAGGGTTTAAGATGTAGGGCTGCGCGCTGCGGCTTTGAAATGGAAATTGAACTTCAATAAAGACTTTTGTACATTACGACAGCCTAGCGTTGGTCCTCTGTGAGCTGGGACCTAGAGGCAGCTCTGACAGTAAGTCCCGTCTCTTCTATACCTCGCAACGTGAGTGGACGCAGCGAGGGGCGAAGATTGGTGCTTCGCGAGCTCACGGAAGCAGGACAGGATGACGACCGAAGAACAAATGGCAGCCCTGCAAGACGCAGTGACAAGGCTTAACATGGAGATATTAGCATCCAGAAAGAGAGAAGACGAAGCAGCCGCTGCCTGCCGGGATCTGCAAACCAGGTTGGAAATGTTGACCAAACAGGGGCTACCGGGTGCCAGACCAGAGGGGATTGGTCTAGGAAAGAGGGGAGGCAGCCTCGTGTCTCATTTTGATGGGAGCCTGCAGCAGTATCCTAACTTCAGAACAGACGTAGTTTATGCGCTCAAGTTACTGCAGAAGGACTTTAGAGATGAGGAGGAAAAAGTGGGCTTCATACTAACTCATCTCCATGGAGAAGCAAAAGCGTGGCTGTGCAATCTGTGGCGAGATAATGACCCAGCCCTCAGAAATGCGGATGCCTTTATTAAGGCGATGGATGCTTGTTTTTTATCAGCAGTAGATGTAGATGTCGCCAGAAGAGAGATACATGGACTGAGACAAGGCAAAGCCACTGTAAGACAATATCACTCCCGCTTTTTTGCATTGGTCAACGCGCTGGGATGGGAAAAAGACTCAGCTGCCGTCCGGGACCTGTTCTGGGAGGGGCTAAACGGGGCTGTGAAAGACGAAATTGCAAGGGGGGAGAGACCCCAGAGCACTAAAGAAGTGGTCCAGAAAGCGCTGGCGATTGGAGTGAGGCTGGAAGAACGTCCTTGGAGCAAGGACGAAGGGCGTTGGGGACGCACGCCAGCTAGATCACCTCCTTTCTTTCCCAAAGAAACAGCGCGCGCTCAGTCCACGCCTCCACTGGGAGGGGGAGAGGAGCCGATGGAGATAGGTGGTGCCAGGGCTCAGTCAGCAGCCAGAGCCCTCACACCGGGAGCAGTCAAAACGAAGGCTCCTAGAGGGAACAGGAAGTGTTACGTCTGTGACAGTGCTCAGCACATGGCGAAAGAGTGTCCCCAGAGGCTCCACAAGCACACTGCAGCCTCAGCAACAGTAAAGGGAACAGTTCACCAGGAGGAACCACTGCAGGGAAATGACGGAGTCTGGCTGGAGGCACAGGCACTGGGGCCCAGTCAGACGAGTCAGTGAAGAAGTCCCCAGAGATCTTACAGCCCACAGACCCCCTCCCGCCCAAACCGGTGGTGCAACTCACTGCATCACTCCAGCTACCCAATGGACTTACCATGGAAGTTCCTATCACCATTGATTCTGGTAGTAATGCGGACTTTGTAGGAGTGGACTTTGTCAAGCAACATAGTGTAGCACTCCTGCCGGCCACGGTGCCCCTGCACGTTGTCACGGTCGATGGCAGAGAGCTACTGGGAGGACAAGTGGTACAGCAAACGCCGCCAATGGTGATGCAAATTGGAAATCACCGCGAAGTCATCAGCTTCAACGTTACCTAACTGTCGGACACCCCCATAGTGTTGGGCATGAGTTGGTTGGACAGGCACAGTCCGGCATTAGCATGGTACCAGCGCCAATTGACCTTCGGCTCCTTCTACTGCGCAGCAAACTGCATACTGCCTACCCAGGAAGATGAGGAGCAAGAAGATGGACCGCAGTTACACTTGGGCGTGTTGCAAGCGGTACCCGACAAGTACAGAGGGTTTTTGGAGGTCTTCTGCGAGAAGGAGGCGGACAAACTGCCCCCCCACAGACCATACGACTGTAAAATTGACCTCCTGCCGGGGGCGACGCTGCCGACTGGAAAACTGTATTCCATGTCTGAAGACGAACTGCAAGAGCTCAGGGAGTTCATAGATCACAACTTGAAGCGGGGATTCATCCGGGAATCCAAAGCAGTGGGGGGCAGTCCTGTGTTCTTCGTGAAGAAAAAAGACACGCCCCAAAAGAGGTTGGTAGTTGATTTCAGAATTTTAAATTCGAAAACCAAGCCCACGGCTTTCCCGATGCCCAAGATCGACGACTTGCTCGCGACGGTGAGGAAGGGACACATCTTCACCAAGTTGGATCTACGAGGGGTGTACAATCTTATACGCATGCGGGAGGGCGACGAGTGGAAGACGGCCATGTTTACGCCCTTGGGCACCTATGAATATAGGGTTATGCCCTTCGGTTTACAAAATGGCTCCCACTGCTTCCAAGCCTTCATGCATCACGTGTTAGCGGGGCTCCTCTACAAGAAGTGCGTCTGCTTCCTGGACGACATTCTGATCTTCTCGGAATCGCAAGAGGATCACGAGAGAGATGTCAAGGAAGTCCTGCAGAGACTACGGGAGCACAGACTTTACGCCAAACTGGAGAAGTGCCAGTTCGACATGACGGAGGTGGATTTCCTGGGCTACAAGCTGTCCGACAAGGGACTCGCCATGGACAGCGCCAAGGTACACTCGGTACTGGACTGGAAAAGCCCGCGCAATCGGAAGGAGGTCCAGAAGTTTGTCGGCTTTGCCAACTTTTATCGCAAGTTTATCAAGGGTTTCGCTATGCAGACGGCGGCCATCACGGACACCCTCAGCTCCAAGAAGAAGAAGTTCATCTGGACGGAGCAGGCGGAGCAGTCCTTTCAGAAACTCAAGCGTCTCTTCGCTTCCGAAGAACAACTGCTACATGTGAACCCCAGCAAACCCATGAGGGTTGAGACGGATGCCTCCGACAGAGCCGTGGGGGCAGTCCTGTTGCAGCAAGATCCGCAAGGGGACTGGAGGCCGTGCGCTTTCTACTCCAGGAAACTCAGCAAGTCGGAGCAGAACTACACCATCTGGGACAGAGAGTTGCTGGCCATTCATGCAGCCTTCAAGGCGTGGCGGCACTTCCTCATTGGAGCCAAACACACAGTGCAAGTTCGCATGGACCATAAGAACCTGGAGTACTGGCGCACAGCGTGGTTCCTGAACCAGAGACACATCCGCTGGGCGGAGTTCTTTGCGGATTTCGACTTCAGGATAGAATATATCCCCGGGGACAACAACATCATGGCTGATGCGCTATCCAGGAAGCCGCAGTATCTGGAGGAAGCAGCACCGGTAGCAGCCAAACACATTTTCGCACCTAAGGCGTGGGCATGCGCTTCGGCCACCGAATGGATTCCTTCGCACGATCCAAGATGGAGGAAGTGCGCAGCGGCACAGCGAAGGACGACGAGTTCCAGATACGCGACGGACTGCTCCTCCGCAAAGGGGCCATCTACGTGCCGGGAGACGACCTCCGCGCGAGAGTACTGCAACAGTTACACGACGCACTCAGCACCGGACATTTCGGCAAGGAAAAGACGGTGGAATTAGTAGCCAGAGACTTTTGGTGGCCCAAGATGCGGAGAGAAGTCGCGGATTACGTCACTAGGTGCGACACATGCCAAAGGGCCAAGCCAGTACACAGACCGCCGGCGGGACTGTTGGAACCGCTACAGACCCCGTTCGAACCGTGGGAGAGGGTGGCCTTGGACTTTGTCACTGATCTGCCCAGCTCGAGGGACAAAACAGCAGTACTCGTGGTAGTCGACATGTTCACCAAGATGGCGCACTTCATTCCTTGCGTGAAGGTGGCCACAGCGGAACAGACAGCCAAGCTGTTCATAGACCACGTGTTCAAGGTGCACGGCCTACCACGGTCTATCCTGTCCGACCGGGGGCGCCAGTTCATCTCGAGTTTCTGGCAGAAGCTGATGGGAATCCTGAACGTCAAGGTTAACCTAGCGTCGGCAAGACACCCGCAGACCAACGGACAAGCGGAGAGGGTCAACGCCATCATGCAGCAGTACCTGAGATGCTACGTGAACCAGCAGCCCTCGACCTGGGTGGACTACCTACCGCTGGCCGAGTTTGCCTACAACAACACAAAACACGTGTCCACGGGGGTGACACCGTTTTTCGCCAACAATGGGCGACATCCCAGGACCTTCCCGGGCTTAGAGAAAGAGGGGGAGGGGGAGCCGCAGGGAGCAGAGGCATTGGCAGCGGAGTTACAGGAGGTCCACGAACAGCTCCGAAGGCAGTTAGAGCTAGCAAAACACGTTTACAAGATGCAGGCAGACAGACACAGGAGAGTTGGGGAGGGCATACGGGTAGGGGACTGGGTCTGGTTAGCAGCCCAGGCAGTGCCGGCCAGATCCTTAGTTAAGAAGAAGCTCGGACACAAGCAGCTAGGCCCTTACCAAGTCGAGGCACAGATCAACCCAGTGGCTTTCCGGTTGACACTACCAGAGGGATCCAGAATGCACCCGGTCTTTCATAGATCGGTGCTCATGCCCTACAAGGCACCTCACAGGTTTCAGGCGCCAGGGACAGCTCCTAGCCCGCTCAGAGACGCACCCACGAAAGGGGGGTCGCCGAGGGCGGAGCCGCTCAACGAGGACACGGAGATTTTGGACTCAAGATGGGGGGAAGGGGGGGCTTCGAGGGGAGGATGGATGTCAGGGGTTCAGGAGCAGAAGCACAGGGAAGAGGGGAGATGGAGAGCGAAGGGGAAGAATCTGAGGGCAGCGTAGGAGAAGATGACAGTGGCCCGAGAGATTCCATGAGCCTCTCCAGCGAATCGGAAGGATTCACAGAAGGGGGCGCTGGTGGCCAGGGCAAGGGGGGTCCCAAGGGGGACACCCCAGAAGCAAGGGGCCAGCGGGGACTCCCAGAGCAGCAGTTGGAAATCAGGACCAGCTTCCCCACCAGAGCATAGTGGGGGGGAAGAATCACAGGTATCGGGAGTAGCGTCTCCCCCAGCAGGGAGAGGAGAGGAGTCAGGGCTGACCACGCCTCCATCAGAGAGTCAGACAACGGAGGGGAGGTCAGATCCGGCCAGTATCCCGGAAGAGGGAAGCAGTGAAAGAAGTAGTGTAACGGTCAGGAGGAAGGTCACTGGGTTGGCGCGAGAGGCAAGTTCAAATGTACAGGAGCACAGGACAGCAGAGAATGAGGATTGGGAACCGGGTCCTAAAGCCCGCCGGAGGCAGGGGGAGGAGCTAAGTGACTCAGCGTCTGAGGAGTCCAGAAAGGGGAATGCCCCAGCGGGCAGGAGGACCCAGAGGAGAAGAGAGCAGCGGAAAAGGTGGAGCAGGGCTAGGATCTTAAACTGGTGTAAGAGGGGAGGAGATTCAGACGGGACTTCACCGATCTAGGGTTTAAGATGTAGGGCTGCGCGCTGCGGCTTTGAAATGGAAATTGAACTTCAATAAAGACTTTTGTACATTACGACAGCCTAGCCTTGGTCCTCTGTGAGCTGGGACCTAGAGGCAGCTCTGACAGTTACAATATTCACCAGCTGGTGAGAAAGCATCCCAAAATGTGGCCATAGGTGGTCATGTCTCTTCCTAGCTGTGCTTTCCTGCAGCTGTCTTTCCATTGGCTCAGACATTTTGAATTTATTTTTGTAGTCACTGCAGATAATAGAATCACAGAAATATAGAATTGGAAAGGACCCCTAGAGTCATCTAGTCCAACCCCCTGCAATGCAAGAATCACAATTAAAGAATCCATGACAGATGGCCATCAAACTTCTGTTGAAAAACCTCCCATGAAAGAGCCCCCCTTTGTCTTTTCTATAAAAAAGGATAAACATACACATGAATAAACATGTATGTATAAAGGTAAACATACACATGAATAAACATGTATGTATAAAGACCATGCATGTATAAATTATAAGACTGGCAGGTTGCCTAGAACATGGATAAATAGCAGAAAACCATCTGAATCAACTGTTGATTCACTGGGGTGCACATCTGTCATGCCAACTGGGGAACCACAATGTAGTCAGGACCACTCTGTGGGTGAAGAGACTCCTGGTCCTTCTCTTGTCTTGTCACATTTCCCCTTTATCCCTCTGGTGCACAGGTGACAATGTATTCAGGGTGAGTGACTATACCAAATGCAACATCTGTGTGAGCTTTCTTTTTAATTTGGAAGGAAATCGTGGTGTAAACTGAGATCTATTGAGTATACAGAAGAGCTGCAAAATATATGCACCTGTGCCCATGTTTTGGGGTGTATGGGGTATTAAGGGGCAGGCAATGCCTCTGGTGGGGGACACATCATGCTGTTTCTGGGGTAGTTTGTCCACCTTTGGTTTTCATCCTGCACTCAGCTCTTACGTGAGGCTCCTAGAAGCTGTCGGCATGCAACAGCCATTACACCCTAGGAAAGGCTTTGACTGGCTGGCTAAATCAGGTGAGGGTTGCTAATGGGTCTCAAACCCACAGTGAGTTAGGGACTTCCCCTGCATGTTAATACAGGCTCTGGTGGATTGAGCAGATGAGACCAACAGCGGGTCCAAGGATCTAGAAGGTGATTTCTGCATGTGCTGTAGAGCAGAGCTTTCCAAACTGTGTGTTGCAGAACGTTAGTGTGTTGGCTGCAGTGTGTAGGTGTGTTGTGCAAACACTCCCCACGTTCCTCCTGGGGCTGGAAAGGAGTTAGTTTAACCTCTGGTTTGCTAGTAAAACTGAATTACTGTGTCATGAAATAATGCATGTCTAAAAAGTGTGTCACCAACATGAAAAGTCTGGAAAGCTCTGCTGTAGAGAGAAGTGAGGGACAGATGGGGCTTGTCATCCTGGGAAGGTAGCCCATCTAAGAATAGGAAATCTCTGGTCCTAAACCTTGTGGGATATCTTCAGGAGAAGAAAAGGATAAGGGGTAAACCCTACACAAATCCACAATGGAGTCCCTAAGACGGTGGGAGGGTGTCATGTACACCTCCTTCCAGCAACTCCTGCAGCCAGGCTAGTGCCAAACATATTGCTCTGCTTTCCTTTGAACCACATCAGAGAGGCTGAGAGGGGGGCCTCTGGGGCAGCCCAGGACCTTCATACACACTGCTCAGATTTGGTGCTGCTAATTCAGGGGTTTGACTTCACCTCTGGAGGCACACTCCATTGTCTCTCAAGACAGACGAATGTCAACAACCAACAATAACAGTGCCCACATTCCCCTAACCTATGCATTTTAATATTTGGTTGAAAAACTGTGCTACAAAATCTAGTGAAATGTGGATGTTGAAAGATAGTGGAGTTTCTGTTCATGTATTGTCTTGGGAAGTACAAATTAGGTAAGTTCATATTTTAACAATAACTTGACCAAATCCTGTAGCCCAACCTGCCCTAGCACTGTCCCCCTAAACAGGAGCAGCCAACAGTTTTACAGGCAGCTGACAATCAAATTTATATTCAGAAGTGAGGAGGGAAGGAAATAACCAGTTGCTGATAGCTTTAGGGCAACTTTCAGACTGTGAAATATGTAAACTGCTAAACAGACTCTCCGCAGGAACTATAGCATTATCTTTTCCAAATTAGCAGACTTTGCCATTGCAGCTCTTTGGTATTTTAGATTTAATTAAGACCATCACAAAGAAGACACTAAAGCATTCCAGATCTAAAGCATTTTGAAATGTGGCAAAAAGAGAGAGGATAAAACAAACCATCGTTTCTTTTATGTCTATTGATGCCACAGTCAAAGCCACAAATGCTTTTGTGTGTAGCTTTTCTTCTCTTCACAGTTTTAAAATCTGGGGAATCCCATATCTTACATCAGGCTTCTCTCCCCTTTGTTGGCGCGATAGCAAGAAATGGATCACACAGCGCTCACTTTCAAAGTCTGTTGTGTCTCCTTTATGTTAATTTGCTGTTGAATTTCAATGCCTGGAGCCAGAAGGCCTGAGGCAGTATAGACTTTAGCACTGAATAAAAACCTATCATTTTTTTTTCTTTGACGTGAACTCCCTGAGGTTCAAAACATTCGTTTATTTTTAAGCCACTATTCCCTGTGTTCCCACAGCATAGTGATATTGGAAATGGTCACCATCTATCAGGAAAGGGGCATAATACATCAGGGATTGTTCTCTTGCACTGTTCCACAGTTGTTGTTGTTGTTGTTGTTGTTGTTGTTGTTGTTGTTGTGAGGCGAGAAGAAATGAGCCAAAATTGCTCCCAGTTCCCTCCCCCCCCAGAAGTGCCCAAATCATAGGCTTTGCCAGTGATTTCTAATTTGCAATACCAACTCTTGCTCTCACTCAGGGTGGACAAATCTGTCAATTTTGGTTTGTGTCAGCTGCTCCTCTGAATCATAGAATGGTAGAGTTGGAATGGGCCAAAAGAGTCACCTAGTCCAACTGCCTGCAACACAGGAATCACGGCCAATCACACTCTTAACTTAGATTCACCCCATTC
Source organism: Podarcis cretensis (assembly GCF_951804945.1). Classification (NCBI taxonomy): domain Eukaryota; kingdom Metazoa; phylum Chordata; class Lepidosauria; order Squamata; family Lacertidae; genus Podarcis; species Podarcis cretensis. The sequence continues at coordinate 39,294,000 of NC_137177.1, forward strand.
CTGAAGCCACTTCAATCTGACTTTTGTCCAGTGGTTGATAATTGTTCTGGATCTAAACCTCAACAGTGTTGTGGCCATGAATGCCTGCCATTGGAAGGATTAGCAGCAACAGCAGGAGATATATTCTATGCTTATGGTAATATTTTATTTTCTTGCTAATTATGTTGTTTTAAATGTACATTTTATATTTGACTTTCTTTTGAAATGTTTAAGATAATTTTCAGTTAACTTTGCTGTGTTAAATGTGCATTCTGTAGTTGACCTCCTTTGTAATGTTCTGTTTTGAAATCTTTAAGATAACGTTTTAGTTTCCTGTTAATTATGTTGCTTTGAATGTATGCTTTATATTTGACTTTCTTAAGTAATGTTTTATTTGATGTTTTGAGACTTTTTTTCTTTAAAATATAAAGCAGAGTATAAATTAATAATAGTAGCAGTAATAATAATGATAATATAACAAGATTACATAAACATTGTCTGGCATCCAGCAGCAAAGATAACAAGAGAGCTTGACATATTGCCATGGCCCTAGGAACACCCTTCCCATGATGTTACTCAACTATTCTTACCCCCAAATGCCAGTTTCACTGGGTAGTAATGGGGTGTGTTATTGCTTGGAACTAATTAGTGGAGTTCCCCAGGAGTCAGTCTTGTCCCCTCACCATGCTTTTTAACTTCTATTTAAAGGCTGGAGAGCTTATAGCCCATGTGTCTAAGCAGAGCCCACCCATTTGGAGCATTAATTTAAGGTGAGGATTGTATCACAAAATTCAGAGAACTATAAAATCTGAAAGCTAACTACCTTCCAGTTGTTGTATTCATCCAGGAGGTGCCAATAAGGCTAGCCCACTTGTATCCCTAATAGAACGCCATTAAGACTTCACAAAAACAGTTTTTAAAACCAACTTGTAAACTGTGGGCCAAACAAAATTCTCCTCCACCCTTTATTTATAGCAGTCACCCATATGCACAATCAGCAAGTTGGATGAAGCCTTGAGACATAGGGGAAAGGGGGCTCTCTCTACTGCATCCAGGTTAAATGGAATATCTAACACTGCTTTGCTTTGGAGGGGCAGAAAGAGGTGGTGTTGGTCATATTAATTCAAAATGAGCAGAGAGTGGGGTGGACTGCTGACACTCATGTTGAAGTACAGCTGCACCTGTTGTTGTTTTAGAAAGAAAGCAGCAGTGCAAAAGCATGTGAGAAGAGCCTGCTGGCTCACCTCCATTCCAACTCTACCATTCTATGATTCAGAGGAGCAGCTGACACAAACCAAAATTGACAGATTTATCTAATCCTCTTTTAAAGCCATCCAACTTGGGGGCCACTCCTGCCTCCTGGGGAGGAGAGAGCTATTGATGGCTCCTGGTCATAATCTATACTCTGCCGCCACAGGTGGAAGCAATAAAGCTTCTAAATACCAGTTGCTGGAAGCCACAGGAGGGGAGAGTAGTCTTCTGCTCAGGTCCTGCTTGTGGGCTTCCCACTGTGGTATCTGGTTGGCCACTGTGAGGACAGGATGGTGGACTAGATGGAACATTGGCCTGACCCTGCAGGGCTTTTCTTATGCTCTTATGAGAACGTTCTAGCCATTTGGAGCACAAAGACAGTAGCAGAATTAAGAAAAAGAAGCCAAATGCTGCACCGCCCACCTTCTATCCTCCCTCCTCCTGCCCTAACTCAGAAACCATCAGGAGTGTGAGCCTGATGAGATATGGTGACAGCAGCCTTGCCCATTTGCGTAATGAGATGCCACTAGGGAGGGGATCACAAAACGCAAGCTTTGAAGAGAGACACCTGCCAGACATTATTAAACATTTTCTTTTGACTGCTGTCTGAAGAACCTCCCCTATTTCTTCATGCAGTGAAAATTTAAAAGAATGTGATTAACCTTCGCTGTGTCATTAATAGAATAGCTAATCTGGGAGGAGGTACTGATGAGTTTCCACAAAGCTGCCTCACCTTCCCTAGCCATTGGGCATTTTCTCTTGACGGATGTCTGTAATAAAAGAGAAAATGCTTTAAAATCCAGTGGATATGTTTCACATGCACGTGAGACCTCTTTTCCACTCGTCACATAGAAGAATGACAGCAAATCGCTATCTGTAGATAACAGGTTGGAGAGCAGTGTCTAGACATATTCTGTGAACTAACCCAGAAAAACCAAGGGCACCTCAACCAGGGCATTCAGCTGATGAATAATACAAGGCTCAATATAAGTCCTTTTTGGAAAAAGCATCTGCACTCCATTTAATATATGCCAGATCTGTGGCAACCCAGCAACAACAACAATGAAAATGTTTGTCTAAATATGAAATCACAAAACTGACATTTCAGATCCACATTTTTTCAAATTCTTAAGAATGGGAGAGTTATGTTTTGAAGAATGATGGGATTGGTAGATGGTTCACTGCAGCCTCCCCTAATCCTGGTGTCTTCCAGATGTTTTGTCTACAACTCCCATCAGCCAGCTGTGCTGGCCGGGGCTGATAGGAGTTGTAATCCAAAACATCTAGAAGGCATCAGATTGGAGAAGAGGCTGATCTAGCCGCCGAAGTCTTAGCTTGCCAAGACACCATCTTGTTAGCAGTGCCTTATCCGAGTGATGCTGATTCCCCAATTGCCATCTTGACAAATATTTTTATTGGTTACACAGCTATTACAATTAGAAGTCAGAGGAGTATCCATCAGGTGGCAGCATTAAGGAAAGCTGCAGAATAATTTATGATGCTCTCCCAGAGTACATTATAATGCTGAAATATTTCCAGAGGTATGCCATCCATTACTCTGGTGCTAATGCAACCCACTGATCGCTATAAATCATGAGCTGGTGTTAATGAAAGTTTTTGCAGGCCATATAACTACATGGAAATAAATGACACAGGTATGTTTCAGGTACATAAACTAATTGCAATAGCTTTCCCTTTTCCCCATGCCATCTCTCCTTTGGAGCCAAAGTAATGATCTGTGTTATCACTAAAGTGCCGCCACTAAATCTTTTGAAATGTCAGACGAGAGCTAATATTTACATCAGAATAATAACTACAATTACTTACCCACTTTCCAATTCATTTGGAGTCAATTATTCCTTAGTGCAGTACGAAATCAAGCTTTACTGGAATACTGGAATGAGTTTAATTAATCCTGTTCCACATAGGGCAGGCTGATAAATGAAATTCAGCTGGTAATTTGAGAGCTTGGGGGGAAAGTATGATATGAAGGGGTGCCCCGAGTGATTGACAGTTTAATTCATTACTGAGAACAGCTCTTTTTCTGAGTGTGGCATTTATCCCACTTAAAGATTTTAACTGGGGGAAAGATCTCGGTTCCTAGAAGACTTGTCCTGCTCGATTTTTATGGACTTCCCTTTTGTCATCTCCTATTATTTATTAAACACTGCTGGCTTTCTCCTTTCATAAAAATGTGGATTAAAGGAAGGACTGTAAAATATCAGAAGTTGTGTTGCAAAGTTTTTAAGGATCTGAGGGATATGATAGATTTATCGAGTGGCTCTTTCTCCTGGCTGATATATTTTCATCATCAGGGAGGGGAGAGGGGATAATTGGATTTAAATGTCAAGTTGCTCCCTTGGTAGAACTGAAGCTTCACATCTATTTTCTCAGCTACAGGGGTCATGTGAGAGGGAGGTGTTGCATTTTTGTTTTGACTTACGTTTATGAAAATTGGAACCACTTATTGCTCAAGACGATGGGAAGCAATACCCTCCCCAGCTGTGCTGAATCCAACATTATAACCTCAAGGCGTCACACGCCGTCACAATTGGAATCACCTTCCCTAGAACTTGAACTTTGGTTTGTCTTTCTATCTACTCTAAGGATGCAGCTACTTATTTCACTGATGGTGTCATAATCAAGCACATTGTGAGTTATTTGAAATTAAATACTAAGCGTGGGGTGGAAGGGATTTAATCCTTTCATCCTCAAATGTGGTCTTGGCAACTCTACCATCAGCATGGCAACCAGCATTACATAAAAATAAGGACTTCTTCTCACACCCCATAGTGAAACTATGGAACTCACTCCCACAAGAGGAAGTGATGAGCACCAGCTTGGATGGCTTTAAAAGAGGACTGGACAAATTCATGGAGGAAAAGGGCTATCTATGGCTACTAGCCATGATGGCTATGCTCTGCTTCCACAGTGAGAAGCAGTAATGCTACTGAAAATTGGTTGCTGGAAAATGTTCAGGTCTTGCTTCCAGGTTTCCCTCAGGCATTTTGGAGGATGCCCAGTTTGGCTTGGAGTCTGAAACCAAATAAGCTTCAGGAAAAATGAAGCTTCAATTCTCCCCATTAACTATTATGCGTAATTAAAAAAAATGGCTATATAGATTTTTCTTTTTGACAGAAGTGGATTGAATTTTCAGGCATAGTAGCCCCTCCAAAGTGGATAGAGCTTGCCAAAACACAGATAAACCAAACCAGGGACTTTTGTGGTGGGGATCTGGCCTGCACAGTTTTGCAGGGAATTGGTCTGAAAATTGCATAAATGCAAAAGATAAGAAAACCGTCAAACTGCAGACAAATAGATTCAGTGGGTTTTTGTGTTAGACACTTCAACGTCTACCCCCTGCCCTCAGAAATTATATATAACTTTTTAAAAAATGGGCGGGTGGTAGAATTTGATAGAAATTTCAGGTGTAGTCCCTCTTCTCAGGAACTGAATCATGCTTCTTCTAGGATACTTACCTGCTGTAGCTAGTGAAAAGAATGAGCATTCTTCAAAACCAAACCAGAAAGACTTCACAGCTTTGAGTGAATGGATGGGAGCTAAAAGCAATCAGTCATTTTAAATTAGCAGATTTGCTCTCCAGCAGAATTACCCACATGGCCAGGGTGTACCTCATCCACTTCCCTTCGTATTGAACCCCACCTCCAACCCCCCCCCCCAAAAAAAGTCACTGACATCTCATTTTTTGAATATCTCAGCAAGCCCCTCCCTCTGCAGAAACTTTACTCTGACATGCAATTCATGTGCAGGTCAAGAGCAGGAAGATCCATTATGTGTTGTTAGTAGGAAGGGCAAGTTCAGTCTATGAAGGACTGGAAAAAAAACTAATCATGTTTACCAGTCTGTCCTGTATTGAGGTGTCCCAAATGAAGTGCATGGTTGAGAGAGGCATGTTATACATCTGCTAACCATGACCTTTATCTCACAACAAGCCCCCGTGAAATGGATTCACGGGTCATTCTTATAACTACATTTTTTAGTCTATTGCAAGACGTAATGTCAGTCAGGTGTTTATTATAGTCAACCGACCAATCAAATACAAAGTATAAAATGAAACACATGAGTTCAGTGCTAGATTCCCCCACCTCCCCCTGTGTGTCCCTGGTTTCTACAGGAGAGAAACCCCCCCCCCCCCCAAAAAAAAAGTGAATGGGGAGGAGGAAAGGGGAAATCGTTCTACCATGCAAGCAGAAATCCTTGCACCGGTGGAGCAAACTGCTTAGCGCTACACTGAATTCTTCCCATAGCCTCAATAAAAACAATTACTAAAAAAATGGCAACCCGCTATCTAACAATCACAGGAAATGATAGAAAAGCGACAACATTCAGATATCTCTCCCCCCCCAAAAAAAGGAAGGTACTCTGAAGGGTCTCTAAAGATTGACCAGGAAACCATCTCATCTGACAATCTGTTACACATTCTCTAACCTCCTGAGGAAAAAGGGCAGTAACTGAAGAAGGTACTTTGACCTCTGAGTGGCTCCATGGACAGTATCTGTCTTCAATGGGAGCTCTAGCAAATCTCCAATCGAAACACTTTGAAGGGAAAATAAGGGCTTGCAGTACGAATAAAAGGTTTGTTGGAGGAAGGCAGGAAATAAAATTTAAAAAGCATATCCTTTTCCCAATTTCACTCTTTGGTTCATGGGAAGTTTATTTTTGCAAGAAAACACATGCAGAGATCCTCTGATGCTCTGTAGCCACAAGTCTTCATTCACAAGTCTGTTGCACCCTGTTGCTGCATTAATATGCACATTTTCTAAATGAAAAAAACCAGCATGCAAAATCATATCTAAATGCATGTATTGTTTTTATTTCTAAACATATTTTATCATAAAACCCACATACTCATTTTTCTTTTTGAGCTAAAAACTCCATCACAAAATCCAGAGAATGGAAACACACGGAGGATAACAGTGTCCTGATTTTGTATGTTACTACAGGAAGTTTAGAGAAAGTCAGTTTATTCTGGAGCTTGATCCCTCAGGAATCTCTACCTGCTTAGCCTTCTGCCTATGGCTGATTGACAGAGCAGGAGCTTCTGCCTGCTCCATGGCCAGCTCAAGCAACTCACCTCAAGGACCCTGTGCTGGAAAAGACATGCCATAGGCATGCCTGTGAATCTCTCTACCCACCCACCATTCCCCAGGCCACCTACACCTTTCCACCTAGGGGCTTGTTTCCCCTTCTCTCCAAGAGAGCTGTCTCTGCAGAAGAGTGAACATTGGCTCTGACATCTTTCCCCAGTTGCTTCTGTGCCTTTGATCAGGCAAAATGGATATCTGGTCTCAAGCTTTTCTCCCTTGAAATTAGCAGGAAACCTCTGTAGCAGAGCAAGTCAACAGACATCTAAGGAACAACAAACTCATTTAACTCTGATTTCATGCTGGCCCCTTCTAGGCGGCTCATTAAACAACTGCACGGTGTCTCAACTTCTTAGGTTTAGCAAGAACATCTGTGTAGCTCAGAGTAAAGGTCATTTTGCAGGTCATCTTTGCTCTGAAAGCTGTCTCTGATGCGGCCAGCTGTTCTGTTTCATTTTCCCCAAACTCAGAATCTGTGGCCTTGGTGTTGTCATTGCCATGCATATTTGTTCCCCGGAATCACTTCCAGAGTGCTTTGTCACTGAGTTCCATGTCAGGATCGTGTTTGCAAACTGTACAGACTTCTGTTGGGTCAGTGCTTTGGTCAGAATCAACTCCATTTTCATATTAATAAGGCACCAAGGCATCCTCAAATGGGGATGTAAAATATTCATGTATTCAGTATGTATTGTTCAGCTGTTTATTACAAATGATGGTTCTTCTGTCCCAAACGTCATCTTCTCTGGAGGTGGTAAATGTGATCAGACGGCTTAATAATCAACCCAGACTTAATTCCAATAAGATTGATCAGTCGGGGAGTTTCTGTTTGTTTATTTGTTAGGCAGCAAATACTACACAGCATTAAACCTTTAACACATGCACACACCCTGAAAATAGTGCTTACACATCAAGCCTTTTAAAAGTAACTGCCTTGGGAATTCTGCACTGATTATACTGCAAGTGCAATTACTGTTCAGCTAGATCCTCTTGGAAGAATTAAAGGTCACCCTCCTGGTATAAGACACTGTTCCATCTGTTCAGCAGCAGGTTGTGCAATATCTGGCTTGAGGCTAATGGGAGCATGTGGTTCCTGATGATCTCTGAAAGGCAAGATGACCAAGGCAGCCTTCGCTAACCTGGTGCCCTCCAAGTATTTTGGACTACAACTACCACCAGTCCCCAGCCAACAGATGGAGGGCAACAAACTGAGGAAGGCTAGTATATGGGATTATACAGTCACAATTATCTGAGAGGGGCAAATGCCAAGGTGGCAATAACCATTTAGGATTGTCAGCATGAGGAAAAGAAGGGCAAGCAGCATGGGCCATGGTAGAATTGTAGGTGACTGTGAGCTGGTTTGCATGTAGTGCTAAGCCAGAGAGGAGGTTCAGCTTGCTGCAGTCCTCTTCTGGTCCCTCTGCTGCTGTGCTGCTGAGAGCTAAGACATAGGACTCAGCTACATTAGCAAAGAAAAAGTGCTTTATATGAGTTATAACACTGTAACACCAGAAGGCGCTCTGGAGTTCTGTCTTTCGCCAACGGGATTTCCCTCTATGAAGTTTACACCATGTTTAAGTGAATTGCTTTTTTGATGTGTCTAGATCCAGCCATAGTTTGGCTTTGCATGTCCTGTAAACCAGGGCTTGTGGTTTGTCTCACTCCAGACAAACCATGAGCTATAACCAATGTTTGTTCTTGGGTTTACAACTCATAGTTTGTTTGAAGGACAACTCTCAGTCAAACCAAGGCTTAGCTCACAGCAGCACTGGAGAAGGAGTGCAGTGGCTGTGATGTCTCTGAGAACCCTCACACTCATGCATTCATGCTAAGCCATAGTTTGCATAGTTATATGTAAATTCACTCTGTGTGTCTTGCATGACATGTACACCTGTTAATCTTTTTGAGGTAGAAGAATATTTATTGCAAGGTGACTTCATTGCATGTATAAAATGAACATTAGATCATAAGAAGAGCCTGCTGGATCAGACCAGTGGCCCCATCTAACCAGCATCTTGTTCTCACAGTGACCAACCAGATGCCCATGGGAAGCCTTCAAGCAGGAGCCAAGCACAAGAGCCCTCTCCTGCCCTACAGGTTTCATCAACTGGTATTCATAAGTGATCCTGTCTCCAACTGTGGAGACAGAACACAACTATCCTGGCTAATAACCATTGATTGCCTTAACCTCCTAATCCTCTTTTAAAGCCATCCAAGGCTGTGGCCATCCATATGTCCTATGAAAGGCCCCCAGATGGCAAACACACAAGCTGCAACATCCTGAAAACATATAAAGTCATTTCTTTTGCAGGATACCAAGAGGGAGCACTTTCAGAAAGTATTTCTGAGAGCCTTCAGTTCAGGACATAAAATGAGAGCCATATTTTTGTGAGCTTGGATTTTTGTCTTGAAACAGTCAAGTCCAGTGATGGAGAGTTTTTCCCTGAACACTGTTTCTCTGTTTTTTATCCAAGTCCTGAATGCTGACCAGAGCTCACAAAGAGGTGTGCAAAGGCCCTCTGCCTGGTTTTTGCACAGTTTTGGAGGTGGTCCACAATACACAGTTTGGGGAGTGAAGGAACTACACAATCCCTGATCTCATAAGAACAAGAAACTTCCAAATGGGTGGAGTAAATGCTGTCTGCTGTTGCATCATCAGGGAGAGCATGGAGGACTTACAAAGCAACTCTGCATAGGATTTTGGTGCACAATCTCGGAGGTTGCCCCGTTCCCCTACTCCCAAGGCTCGGGGCTTCTCTGAGCTGTGTCCTTGCCAATAGCACAGGGACTGCATCATCAGGGCCGGCTCTGCCATTAGGCAGAGTGAGGCGGCTGCCTCATGCAGCAGATGCAGGGAGTGGTGGTCAGTGCCATTAGGGTTGCCCTGTGCTCCCTAAACTAGCCTGCTACCCTCAGTGATGGCAGAGGATATCACCAAGTAGTATTCAGCTGCTAGTCTGATTGGCTACCACACATGGAATGGGGAGGGCATCATCTTGTCCTTTGTTTCAGGGAGCAAAATTTCTTCCTCTGCTGCGTTCCCTGGAACTTTAAAAGCCAGACTCTGAGGGCACATCATAAAATGAAATTGATTTTCAGTTGAAATGGTGCTAAACATATGGTTTTTGGCTCAATTCTAGTTAAAATCAACTTTAACAAGTTTCCATTCATGTGACAGATGAGAATTATTATTCACTTTTAATAAAGCTCATCCCATCCCAATGACTCTTCCCGTGATTTCTTGGCATTTCTAGTAGAAATGTTCACTTGATGCATCAAATTGCCCTCTGATGTCCTCACCCTTAATTGGCTTCTTGTCTTATCACACAGCCAAGCCTGATTGGTTATGTAGGGTTGTGACATCATCTCAGTCAATATGTGATCCCTCCTTGAGTCGGATCATTAATGGGGCAAACCCAGGAAAGAGCAGCAACATAGAAAAGAAACTGTTGCTGAAACATCATCCAGAGAAAACAAGAGCAGCAAATGAATATTTGCAAAGCAGGAATTTCACACCTCCCCGTCTCTCCCTCGGTAATTAGCTTCTAACCAGTAAATGAAAGTAAAAAATGTCTGTTGCAGTCCCAGTTTTAGCTGCAGGTGGAGGATGGGAAAAGGAGAGAGCTGGCCTTTGAACATGGATCAGTGCTCAAAGATGTGTTGAAGGCATCTCCATCTCATCTTCTGTGCCTTCTTTGTTGCACTGGAGAGAGGCCGCTCAAAGCCTTTGCTTGGAAGATCCAAACCACAAAGGTAATAGACAAGGCCTGATGACCTGAGATGGTGTCCTCAGTCTTCACACACACACAGAGAGAGAGAGAGAGAACGAGAGAGAGTTAAGCTGAAGAGGCTCCAGCAGCATTACCATGGATATGCTCCCGCTTCTTGCCATTCAAAAGCTAAAGGTCAAAATAGTGTATTTAATGCCAAATGGGTTTTGCATCTGAATATTTCTCCACAGTATCTGGAGCTGCTTCTCTTTTAAAAAAAGAAAAGTTCTTTTGAGTAATGCTTAATGAATTTTTAAAATGTGTTATTGCTGGAAGCTCATACCAATTTATTTTCGTTGCTCTCGCTATTAGCATGTGTCATGGTCTCTCTGTTTCAAACCGATGTTAAGTTTGTTTGACTGTGCTGGTATCTTGGCCGTGGTTCAGTTACTCTTATCTCTATGAGGGGATGAGGGACCAGGCCAAGCTTGGAGTAGCCTGAGCAGTGGATAAGGAATATTGCTGGCTAGATAGCTTGAGGGCTGACACACTTTTGGGGTCATTAAAAACATTTAGAACATGATATGATCTGAAGGTGCCCATGAGTCCTTCCTGAAGCTGAGTCATAGAATTGTAGACTTGGAAGGGATCTCCAAAAGTCATCTAATCCAACCCCACCTGCAATGCAGCTAAAGAATCCCTGACTGATGGTCATCTAACCTCTGTTTAAAAACCTCTGATGAAAGACAGTCCACACCACCTTCCAATGTAGTCCATTCCACTGCTGAACAGCTCTTACCATCAGAAAGTTCTTCCTAAGGTTTAGCTAGAATCTCATATGAACCACATGCATGCTGTCTTGGGTCCATGGTGAAAGAAAAGCAGGACATGAATGTCAGGATAAAAAATAACATGCACCTCTAACTTGAACCAGGGGTGCTTTTGCTGCACACCTTGCTAGGATGGATAATGCAATGGAATTCTTTTTGGGAAGCTGGACTCCATCATCCCTGGCTTTATGTGGTGGGTTTTATATTCCAGTGCCACCCATTATTCCAACCTCATCAGCTTGATCGCTGTAGCCCATGCATTAGTAACCTCACGACTGGATTACTGCAATATGCTATGTGTGGGGATGCCATTGGGCCTGGTTCGGAAACTTCAGCTGGTGCATCAATGGTTCCTCTTCATCCTGGAAAAGAGTGACTAGTGGGGTGCCACAGGGTTCTGTCTTGGGCCCGGTCTTATTCAACATCTTTATCAACGACTTGGATGATGGACTCAAGGGCATCCTGATCAAATTTGCAGATGACACCAAACTGGGAGGGGTGGTTAACACCCCAGAGGACAGGATCACACTTCAAAACGACCTTGACAGATTAGAGAACTGGGCCAAAACAAACAAGATGAATTTTAATAGGGAGAAATGTAAAGTATTGCACTTGGGCAAAAAAAATGAGAGGCACAAATACAAGATGGGTGACACCTGGCTTGAGAGCAGTACATGTGAAAAGGATCTAGGAGTCTTGGTTGACCACAAACTTGACATGAGCCAACAGTGTGACGCGGCAGCTAAAAAAGCCAATGCAATTCTGGGCTGCATCAATAGGAGTATAGCATCTAGATCAAGGGAAGTAATAGTGCCACTGTATTCTGCTCTGGTCAGACCTCACCTGGAGTACTGTGTCCAGTTCTGGGCACCACAGTTCAAGAAGGACACTGACAAACTGGAACGTGTCCAGAGGAGGGCAACCAAAATGGTCAAAGGCCTGGAAACGATGCCTTATGAAGAACGGCTAAGGGAGCTGGGCATGTTTAGCCTGGAGAAGAGGAGGCTAAGGGGTGATATGATAGCCATGTTCAAATATATAAAACGATGTCACATAGAGGAGGGAGAAAGGTTGTTTTCTGCTGCTCCAGAGAAGCGGACACGGAGCAATGGTTCCAAACTACAAGAAAGAAGATTCCACCTAAACATTAGGAAGAACTTCCTGACAGTAAGAGCTGTTCGACAGTGGAATTTGCTGCCAAGGAGTGTGGTGGAGTCTCCTTCTTTAGAGGTCTTTAAGCAGAGGCTTGACAACCATATGTCAGGAGTGCTCTGATGGTGTTTCCTGCTTGGCAGGGGGTTGGACTCGATGGCCCTTGTGGTCTCTTCCAACTCTATGATTCTATGATTCTATGATTCTATGTAGCGACCAGGTTGCGAATGCGGACACAGTTGTTAAAATATCTGCACTGGGTGCCCACCTACCACTGAGCCAGGTTTGAGGTCCTTGTGTTAATTTACAAAGCTCCGCACAACTTAGATCCATTATATTTCAGAGACCACCTGAAGCCTTATATCCCAGCTTGATCACTGAAGCTCCAGACTTGGCTTTGGGTCCAGCACAGAGCAAAACATGCCTCTGTATCTTCATCTTCCAGCATCAGCCAGAACACACACTTTGCCTATTGTCCTCCATCCTATTGCCCTCCTAGAGTGACCGTTCTCAGAGTGCTTTAACAATCAATCCCTCTTCACAAGAAGCTCTGGGAATTGTAACTCTGTGAGGAGAAAGGGCCTCTGAACATCTCTTAGCACCTGTAACAATCTACACTTCCCATGAGTCTTGGGAGAAGCCATGACTGTTTAAAGTGGTATCATAGTGCTTTAATGTATGGTGTGAGTGTGGCATTAGCTGAGTATCACCCATTGACTCTAACGTGTCAACACTCCTTGTTAGCTCTGAACGTGGTTAGGTAAAGGGACCCCTGACCATCAGGTCCAGTCGTGACCAACTCTGGGGTTGCGGCGCTCATCTCACTTTATAGGCCGAGGGAGCCAGCGTTTGTCCACAAACAGCTTCTGGGTCATGTGGCCAGCATGACTAAGCCGCTTCTGGTGAACCAGAGCAGCGCACGGAAATGCCGTTTACCTTCCCACCGGAGCGGTACCTATTTATCTACTTGCACTTTGATGTGCTTTCGAACTGCTAGGTTGGGAGGAGCAGGGACCAAGCAATGGGAGCTCACCCCAGCGTGGGGATTCGAACCGCTGACCTTCTGATCGGCAAGTCCTAGGCTCTGTGGTTTAACCCACAGCGCCACCTGTGTCCCACCTGAACGTGGTTATATACTTGTAAACTCAGATGCAATTAACAACCTTTAGTTTAATTAAAATTATTCATATACTTAGGTATGAGAATATTGAGTGTCTGGAAGTATTTCCTGAAAGCTTTCAATTTCCAAAACAACTTAGGAACCTGCCATACTGAGTCAGACCACTGGTTCTCCTAGCTCAGTAATGTTGGCAAGGACTGGCAGCACATCTTCAGGTTTCCAGACAATGTACCTTCCCAAACATATATTTTTAAGAAAACCTAAATCAGAATAAAGAAACACAAATAGTCTTTCTGTTAGTTCAGACTGGATAAATGAACCCTGTTTCTGAACTGCAGAAAAATCCAGATATGGCACGATTTAAAACACTGGAAGAACAGACTTCCCTAACTTGGTGTCCTTCAGTTGTTTGGAACTACAACTCCCACCAGCCCCAGCCAGCACAGCTGAGCTTCTCTGGGCTGATGGGAATTGTAGTCTGACTCAGCTGGAGGGCACCAGGTTAGAGAAGGCTGCTCTAGGTTTGTAACTGGAGAGAGCAAGCCTTAGAGACTGCGGGTGTTCTTCTCTGAGACTGGTTAATGAAGTCTGCCAGGTAATCTCTTGCTAAAACAATTAATCTGTCAGCCTAGGTAACACAGTTGAAATTCCACTGATGAGAGGTGTTTTCAAAATGTGCTTCAAAGTTCTGTATTCATTATGGTGCATTTGCTGTAATGTCAAAGGGGTGGGGTGGGGGGAACTGACATGGAAGAAGACACAAGCATATTGCAATGAAAAGTCAAAAAGAAAGAAAACAACAACACACTACATCTATTCCACATTCCATGCATAGCACTCAGTATACATGTCACATTTTCTGCTAAAAATATCTAGTTGCCGAACAGTGCTTCTTGAAAAATGATTCTTTGATTTATACCAGAGTATCCCCCTAAATCTCACCCACCTTCCTGCTGAAACCTTTTTGCCCCCAAGCTATGAATATCTGAAATGCCCCTTGTGCCCTTTGGGCAAAGACACAGTGGCTTAGCAGTTGTTCCTTATGAACCATGAATCCAAGCCTTGTTCTCTTCTGTTTTCTAGTCTTGAATTTCCCATATCTAAACACAGATGCTTTCCTGCCCTGTGGAAATCCTGCACTTTCCATTCTGTGCGAAACTGTGCCCCCCCCCCCCGGATCTGCATAGTGCATTTAAAGCAGTATCATGACACTATGAACATTTCCCCAAAGAATCCTGGGAGGTGTAGATTGTTATAGGGCACTGAGAGATCTTAGGAGACTCCTACTCCCCTCATTGGGCGATGATTCCCAGAGTTATCTGTGAAGAGGAACAGGCAGTTAAACCACTCTGGGAAACCACCCTTTCCAGACCTCATTGCGGTGCCCCTTTTTATCAGAGCATTTCCCATTTACACATGGAGGGGCTACATCTAGAAAGGGCTGTTTCAGCCTTCTCTCCAAGGGTCTTTTTGTTTCGTTTTGTTTTAAGCACATCAAAGTCAATGTTTTTTTGTGTGTTGTTGTTGTTGTTGTTTTGCATCATTTGCAAAGTGCAGCTCAGTAACAAAATACCTGCTAAAAATAATCCCACCTGAAGTGCTGGTTTGAGTGGCTTGCACAGTCAGGACACCTTTAATCTGCCCCTCTCTCTCCATACACACAGACACACAGCTGCTCTGCCACAGAAGAGAGCACACTTGTCACATCATTTGAGCATCACTCAAGGTGATGGTGAGGCTGTGAACTTTGAGCAAATTGGTAGCTGCCCAAGACCAATTCCAGATGCCTGGAAACTGCTGGCAGTTGACTTTTCTTCAATGAAGAGAGCAACCTGCAAGAGCTTCCAGTCCCAAACGGTTTATCTTATTTTTTTCCCATAGGAGGAGATGATTCTTTCAAAGACAGAAAAAAATGGTTTTCTGTACTCATTTTGTAGTGTGGTGCTTGCTGCCCTGTCGACTTCGAGAGCATTCCTGCCCCTCCTGCTCACAGGTTGGGGGGGGGGCTTAAGTGCTCCATCGACTTTTCATTAATTCTGATGTCAAGAGCCCCAGTCAGCCCCAATGGAAACCTGTGCGGCTGCCTTGAAGACAGATGTGCATCTACCCCAGGCCTGGGATTTGACTCCAGGTATCAGGTGATTTTGGCAGGTGACAGAGGTGACATCTATGATGCATTAGCTGAACGGAGACTAGCAGTTAGGATGCAGCTGGATTGCTTTGCTTTTGAAAGTTGGAATGTGGAGTGGGGAGGTCTGGTAAGATGGGGTGAAGGTGACAGAGGAGGAAAACACAATTCTGTTGCTTCACTGAGCAGAGAGCTTTTAAGTCCACCTCCCCTTTCTGGGGCATACAATAATTGCAGTTTTCTGGAGAAGCAGGAAAAAGAGATAAATTAGAAGTAAGTGCTACTGCAAAGGCAAAAGAAAAAAGAAGGCAGCTTTCATGTGCCAGGCTCTAATTCATCAGGAAAACAATATGCAAGAAAAAGTCTTCTCCCAACATGACAAAAGCCACAAATACATTTCCACTGCATTCTCAATTTAGAAAAATGTTAGCATTAATGTTGTTATTATTCTGCAAATGATACCATAGTGCCAATTAGTTAGCTAGCTTTTGCGTTTTTATCCTACCCTTCCCTCACAGAGTGCAGGGGGGGCTTATAAAGTTCCTCTTCCTCCCCCCTGCATCCGCCCATTCAGTCAGTACAACCCTGAGAGGTATAAGAATTGTGCAGGCAGTAGGGTGGCTGACTGCCATTTCTACACATTTCCCCACATAGGCTCAATGTGATACAGTCCCTTTTGTAGGCTTCCAGACTGCAGAGAGAGAGAGCTTAGGTGCTCAGTCTCTGAATGCACAGAGGGGAGTCCAGAGGTGCAATTCCACTTCCTCTTCCATCCGTCCATCTCTATCCTGTATGTTAATACCGCTGCTGTGACTGGCCTGAGGTCACCCAATGAGTTTCAAAGCAGAGTAGGGATCTGAACATGGTTCTTTCTCCTGTAGTTTCAAGCGGCTGGTGTTCAGAAGCACACAGCCCCTGAGCATGGAGATAAAGTATAGCCATTATGGCTGGTAGCCAATGATAGCCTTCCCCTCCATGAATTTCTCTAATCTTCCATTATAGCTAACCAGGATGGTGGCCACCCCTGCCTCCTGTGGCAGTGAGTTCCGTAGTTTAACCATTCACTGTGTGGGGATGTTATTTCTTTTATCTGCCCTGAAACTTCCAAAGTTCAGCTTCAATGGATGTCCATGTTGTGTGTTATGAGAAAGGGAGCAAAACTTTTCTCTGTCGACTCTGTTGGGATACTGCCAGGGAGACAGAGGCCATCAGGCAGGCCTCCATGTCGTCTCCGGATGATCTCCCATAGAACAGCATCAGTCAAATAGCAACACGAGCCTCAGACACATTCCAATACTCGTGCACACCCTTTCTGCAGAGTTTCCACAACGGAAGATTCAGCCAGGAGAGCATATTTACAGCTTTATTCAACATTGATCAGAACAAAGGAAAAACATGACTGCTTGCATCCGTGTCAAGGAAAACAAATGGAACAAAAGCTATATACAAAACGGAAACTCCCAGTGAGCAGGAAGCAAACAGGCATGTGACACACAACAGCCTGTTCCCTTTTTCTTATGGTGGAACGGAAATATCCCAACATGTTATGTGTTATGAGAAAGGGAGCAAAACTTTTCTCTGTCGACTTCCTCTATGCCAGGCATGTTCAAAGTCCGGCCTAGGGGCCCCCAGGCAATTTTGAAAAAGCAATCTCCTGCTGCACCCGAGCACCTGCCCACCAAAGCCATTTCCTTTTTGCGGGCTAGTCACAAGCTCTCCCTTCTGCAAGGGGGGGCGTGGTGAGCCCCCGTGACATTAGGGAGTCCCCAGCTGCATCACTCCTTGGGTCGACCAATCTGGTCTGCCGGGGGGCGTGGCTAAATAAATAAATACTACAGTACACATTCGGGACATTGATGCTGCAGCAATGGCGGTGGCAGAGGGGTGGCCACCGCCTTGATCCAGTGCCGGATTTATGTATAGGCTAAATAGGCTGAAGCCCAGGGCCTCTAAATCTAGGGGGTCTCACCAGCCAGCCCACTGCCCAGCGGGCAGTCTCCCCTCTCCCAAATTTGCAAACCCAATACTTCATGCGAGGGCAGGGCAACTCAGGCCCAGCAACTATGAGACTCAGGGCTAGCCAGTGGGGCCCAATTTGAAGCAGTGGGGTGCAACTTGAATTTATTTTAGTTTATTTTTTGGTAGGGCCCCAGTTCACAGCCAAAGTCTGCAAAATTTTAGATATAAATAAAATCCCAATTTGGTCAAATTGCTCCAATTGCCTTAAGGTCAGCCCTGATGAGACTGTGCAGGGGTTGGACTGACAAGCCCTGCACCTTCTAGGTCCCTGGTGTCACTATTCAGAGTACAGACGCAAGGACTCAATCAGCTTGTCTAGCAGTTGTTTTGCTTTATTAGCAGTCCGCAGTTACACAGGTTAAAACATTTTTGTGCATCACACACCCCTTTGCTACAAACTTTAACTGCTGACCTTCATTATCCTTAATTCCTGGAGCCAAACTTTGCTGATTTCTCTATTGAAGACCATTCTCTTCCAACAAGCCTTTTAAGTGGTGATATTTCACCCAGTCAACATCTGTTCCTGAAGTGTTTTCCTATGTGGAATTGTTGTTATATAGCGAATTGTTGTTAATTGTTTCATATATGGGACCACCTTTCATAATTTTCACACAGTTTAATGGCTGTAACTGTTTTACTATTGAATATCCATTATTGTGACTTGCCCTAGGACCTTATGGTAAAGGGTGGGTAAATATTTTAAAGAAAAGAAAAGAAACAACACAAAAGCATTACCATAACAACATGTGTAAGAATATATATGAAAATTCTGCATTTTAGGCAAGCTCTTAATAGGCATTTGGTTTCTTCAGAGTCTACTCGGATGCATCAGCCCTCTTGGGGCTTCTGATGCAATGGATTAACTTCTTTATGTACTTAGAGCTTCAAAATAAATGCATCAATAATGTAGTCAAAGAAAGTTCATAGCTCTTTTTGCCTCTTGGGCAGTGGGAAAGATATCCCATCGCCCCCACATCTAGAGGACTATAGCAATGATGTGTGATGCACTTAACTTTGCTTTTTCTTTGTTAAAGTGACCTTTTGCAATCATCCAATGCATGGGGGCCCCTCTGGATTCAATTCTTGTACATATTGCTATGGGAATGCTATTGTGTTATGTCAAGCGAGGAGATAACCATCTCAGTCTAAGCTTTTGTGTAACTTAAGTAGCAGCAAGTACTTCCAGCACTGCTGGAAGTTCCAAGAAACCAAAATATACTGTGATACATGAATGGATTTTCCCCTCATTTATTAATGAATTGTTCATATGTATTTTCATTCTAATAATGTTGAGTAACATATAATACACAAGTATACCAAATTCGGTTAAAATCATTGCAGTTTTGAAAGGTTCAGTCTGCCATCTTGATTCAAAATGGCATCCAGAATTTCCTCCTCGTTCTCAGGAACCATCTCTATGACAGGAACTGGAGACTTTTAACCCCATGCCTTCAGAACCCCACTAGAGCACTGCTGTAGACCCCCTGGATTGCCTGGGGAGTTTGGTCCACTCATGAGGAGCAGCTTACTCCTGAGTAGCCCTTATTCCCAATGGGCACTCTGGCATCCAGTCTTCACCTTTCAGAGCTCGCACTCTCCCAAACTTGATGGTGGCTCAGCCCGCACCTTCAAGGCTGGCAGAGCCCTCTGTGTCTAGTGGAGATGGTTGAGGTACCATTACACCTGAAGGCCCCAGCTCCCTCTGCTCTTTCTCTCTGCTCACAGACAATATGCTCCTCTGTAGCATTTGCTTTGAAGAGTATCTGGTCCTTCTCTCAGTAGGATTTCTCCTGAAGGGGCATGAAAGTTGTGATAACTTAAAAATTGTCGAAAGCAGTGCACTTAGGAAAGTTTCAGTCTCCCATCTTGATTCAAAATGGCATCTGATTGGATCCACACATAGACCAAAGCCTGCTCCTCAATCTCCACAACTGTCATGCCAAATTTGGTGGTGATGTCTTCAGAGGTATCCAAAGCAGTGTGGTCTGGAATGGTTTAGTCCATCATCTTAATTCAAAACGGTGTCCAATATAATTGTATCCAAACATAGACAAGAACCATCATGCCAAATTTGCTGACTGTATCTGAAGAGGTGTCTGAAAGTGTAATTGTATGTACCTAGATAAGAACATGTGGAAGACAGGAGTGCCTGGCGTGCTCTGGTCCATGGGGTCACGAAGAGTCGGACACGACTAAACGACTAAACAACAACAGATAAGAACATAAGACCTGCTGGATCAGGCCAAAGGAGGGCCATCTAGTCCAGCATCCTGTTCTCATAGTGGCCAACCAGATGCCTGTGGGGAACCTGCAAGCAGGTTTCTAGCACCTCAGGTATTCAGAAGCATTGTTGCCTCCAACTGTGCTAGCGCCAACTGTGGAGGCCAGTAGCCACTGATATCCCTCTCCTCCATGAATTCACATAATCCTCTTTTAAAGCCATCTAGTTTGGTGGCCATCACTGCCTCCTGTGGGAGCCAGTTCTATAGTTTAATTATGTATTGCAATAAGAAGTACTTTATTTTATCTGTCCTGAATTTTCCAACATTCAGCTTCATTCAATGTCCACAAGTTCTAACTGATCCTCACTTCCCTTTTTTCTTCTAAACTAAAAAGCCCCAGATGTTGTTCTTCATATGCAAGCTCCTCCGAACCCTGGACCATTTTTCATGGCCATTTTCAGAACTTTCCCAGCTCCACAGCTCACTTGTGGGTCAGAGTTTGACATACAGTGTTACCTCTGGTTACGTATTTAATTCGTCCTGGAGGTCCGTTCTTAACCTGAAACTGTTCTTAACCTGAAGCACCACTTTAGCTAATGGGGCCTCCCACTGCTGCTGCTGCTGCTGCACTGCCGCCGCCACACAATTTCTGTTCTCATTCTGAAGCAAAGTTCTTAACCCGAGGTACTATTTCTGGGTTAGCGGAGTCTGTAACCTGAAGCGTATGTAACCTGAAGCGTATGTAACCCAAGGTACCACTGTACACACCCAGTGAAAGTCCACTGAGCCAAAAATATGACCTAGTGTTTGTTGCTTTCCTACTTGTTCTCCCCTATAAACATCCAGTGTCATGCTGAGTTGTATCCAGTTATTAACCTCCATACAACCCCACCCAAATCTTGAAACAGAGTATAGATTGCAAAACGGTGGATTGACTCATCTCCCCAGGAGCAGGAAAATCCAGCTGCCATGTAAAAGTAGATCGTCCCCAACTTGTTTTCCCTTGTTGGATCAGGATCTGTCATTTGGCACTGCGAATTGCCTCTCCTCCCCTACCACGAATATTAACAACATCATAATCTTCATTAGTATGCAAATCTTTGCCATCTGACAACCTTCTCTTTTCTTTTAGTAGCTCCTTTGTTGTTCCAACTGCATGAATTTCATTATGGAACTAGATTATTATCTAGCGCCGTGTGGGTGAAGGAGGGAGGAACCGAGAGCGAGAAAAGGAATGTCATGGAAATTTCAATTTGTGCTTTTAATAATGTATCCAGTTACACATTGCAGGGCTGTTTGTTGTTTTCCCCCCTTCACAACAGGTGGGCCCAATAGAAATTGGGGAGGGATGTGTGGCATATGCATATATATGTGCACAGAGGTGCAAAACGTTTCCTTTTTGTATTATTGTGAGACATTCACGGGCCGAATCCCTCAAGATGGTCTCCTGCAGGAGTCTCATTGAAATTAATAGGTCATAATTTCCAACAGGTCTTGTGTAGGTGAAAATGGAAGCGTCCTGGATTCCCAAGCATTTGGCTCATTAAAACTGAAAATGTCACTCCAAAAATCCTTCACCTCCTTGTAGGAAGGAAGAATGGATTGGTCACTCTGTGTCCTGTCTGTCTCACTTCAGCATGTACAAATTCCTGGGTCCATTCCATTACAGTTCTGTAGTTATCTGCCATTTTAAAACCCAACAAATGCATACAGAGAGAAAAAGACTACTTTTATTATCACAAGGTGGTCTGAGGCCTGCTTTTTTTGGGGGGGGGGGGGTTAGGGTTTACATTTTTAAAAAGTTTACATTTAAAAGTTCAACCAATCTGCATGTCAATGCAGTCAGACTTCTGTGTGCAATTGATTGCTTGATTTGGCCCATGGGGAGGAATTTAAGACTGACCTTTTCTGCAAACTGAGAGGAATGGAGGATTTTTGACAAAGCATCCAAACCACTTGCAGCCACTGGCGGAGGAACGGGGGGACAAGGGGAGTGTACCGCCCCCAGCACCATCGAGGAGGGGGGTACCATCGCAGCTGCCCCCTCCGGACACGTGCTGTGCACACCCCCACACCCCCGCCGTGCCAAGCACCATGCCCCCAGGACACACACCACGCCCCCACAGGTGACGCACCACACCCCCGCCTGCTCTCCGCCCCTAGTGCTGGAGCATCAACTTCGCCACTGCTTGTAGCCTGACATCTGACTTGCAATATTAACAGAAGCCCACATTTCAGGGCTGCTGTGACTTTCCTTCTCCTCACCTCTCGTATTCCCAATGTGCAACAGGAGTGTCAACCCCCTGGGGAATACTGCAGGGTTGTTTTAAATCACTCAGAATCTGACTTGCAGTATTCCTAAACAAATCTCTCCCGTGTACCAACCTGCAGGTCTTTTATATGCCAATCTCTCTCAACCACATCACCTTCCAGCCTTATGATGGAAGAGGGTCTTTTGGGCATAAAGGTACAGAAGGGTGGTTTATATGGAGAGTGTTGATTTGAAATTTGCATTTGCATTTAAACAAACAAAAAAAATCCCATTAAACATTCATGGCACCACCAGCAAAATTTGTTAGGGCTCTGGTGTTCCATTAAAAACCTGTCGTGCAGGTTCACCCCACTCACACTCCTCTGTCTTCAAATTTCCTGCTTTTAGCCCCTTCAGTGGTGAGGCTTCTTACAGCTACATTTCCTCTCCTAAGGCTTTCTAAGTATTTCCCGCTAATGGCTTTAGATTTCCACGTTTTGTTCCTTTCTCTTGCTGGAAAGATTCACCACTGAGGATTAGATGAGATGCTTTGATCAGCCTTGACCGCTGTTTGGCCAGCAGGGGTGCTCATATGTCCTGGAGTGGTTTTCATCCCTGACATTTGCAGTAAAGGTAAAGGTAAAGGGACCCCTGACCATTAGGTCCAGTCGTGGACGACTCTGGGGTTGCGGCGCTCATCTTGCTTTATTGGCCGAGGGAGCTGGTGTACAGCTTCCAGGTCATGTGACCAGCATGACTAAGCCGCTTCTGGAGAACCAGAGCAGTGCACGGAAACACGGTTTACCTTCCCGCCGGAGTGGTACCTATTTATCTACTTGCACTTTGACATGCTTTCGAACTGCTAGGTTGGCAGGAGCAGGGACTGAGCAACGGGAGCTCACCACGTCGCGGGGATTCAAACCGACGACCTTCTGATGGGCAAGTCCTAGGCTCTGTGGTTTAACCCACAGCGCCACCCGCGTCCCTGACATTTACAGTAGGCTTTTGTTTTTGTTTTGTTTTTAATAATATTTAATAAATTTCCCATTTTAACAATCCAATAAAAGCCACATTAAAAACTTTCCAAATTATAATATAATCAAACAGTCCAAATTTTATGCCAAATTATAAATCTTTGGTTGCAGTAGGCTTTTGGTGGGGCTGCGCCTTCAGATTGTAGAAGAGAGACTTAAGATTTTCCATAAATAAATATTTTTGCCTTTCCACTGAAGTGCATTCTGAACATTGCCATCAGTGTGATGGTTTGTCTATCAAGCTCATTCAAATCAGCATCAGATCAATTAATTAATTATACAGAGCTGGGACTGCCCAAGTGTTAATAAATATTAATAAATAAAGTGTTAATAAATTAGCAACTACATAGAGACTCATCAAATTGTGTGACTGGATGGAAGTAGCTATTATCAAAGGGGGAGCTTGATCCCTTTCTTCCTGCAACTAGCGTGGGTACCAGGGATATTGCTTCCTCAACCATGGCACTGAAACTGTGTCCTCCAAGGTGGCACAATGTGGCACACACAGCTCATCTGTTTCCTAGGATTAGCCCTCTGAGGTGGCTACCTCACAATGCCCAGTGTTAGGGTTGGCCTGATTCTCACATGCCAAGGCCCCTTCCACCTCTAATTCTCCCCTGCATGCACCCCACTCCATCCTCTCATTTACCTTATCTTAGTAAACATGAATTTGTAACGCATACACTTGATAAGATATCATGCATTCAATTACTTGTTTTGTTTCCCCCCCCCCCACAAAATTTATACACCACTTGACTGTTAAAACAAACAAACCCTGAAAGCAGTTTACCAAAAAGAAAAAAAAGGGGGGGGAATTAACAACAATAATTTAAGACTCAAAAAGTTAAAATAGCAATAAACTAAAACAGATTAACACCAACTTTCTCAACATCTGGACCATCTTATGTAAACTTTTTTTATATTTAGCTGGTGCCAAAAAGGCTACAATGAAGCTGCCTGCCTGATATCAATAGGCAGGGAGTTCCAAAGTGTAGATGCCACCACACTAAAAGATCAAGTTCTTACAAATGTGGAACAGGTATTGTGTGGCACCTGTAACAGGGCCAGTCCCACAGTTTGAAGTGGCCACATGGGCATATTTGGGGTAAGACAATATTGTAGGTGAACTGGTCCCAACTTGTTAAGGGTTTTATTTGCTAATAGTAACTTCCTGAGCATGGCCCGGTAGCAAAACAGCAACCATTGCTGATCTCTGAGCACAGGTGTTATATGCTAGCAGGGTCTCACTCCTGTCAGCAATCATGCTGCAGCATTCTGCATTAACTGCAGCTCCCAGATCAAGCACATAATTCCACTCTTAGGCTGCAATTCTGTACACTGTGATTTGGTAATGTGTTCCACTGAACACAGCAGGACTTAAATTACTGGAATCGCTCTGCTATTTTCTTGTCAATGGCTAAGCCGGGTGACAAAATAGAAAACTATCCCTTTCATTTTGTAATTAAAGTAGATTTTAATGATGGAGAAAGGAATTTCGTGCCAAGGGTATCATTTTAATATGTGGGGGAAGGGACATTCTCATCTGATGAAAGAGGTCTATATTTAACAACTATTACACATCACCTTTTCAATAAAACCTTGGTATTAATATCCTGCAGTCTGAAACTATGATCATGTTTCACATTTTTAATATCTAAAAGTATATGATGAAATTGTTAATTATTCAGAGACCGTTATCGGCTGGATTTGTAAGGCCAGGCAGAGGACTCGTGCGGAATTCTGAAAACGCATTGTTCCTAGCACATTTTAAAACAACTTAAATAGAAGTTGGCAGAGAGCTGAAAAGGATATAGACATGTACGCTTTCGTGTCATTCCATAGTACCAAATTAAGCTGAAATACTTTATTGTTCATTCCAGAAACATTTGCCCCAGTCAGGAAATTGTGCTCAAGTGCAGGAGTTCTGGTGCATGCAAAAGAGTTCCCTCTGGAGAACACACTGAAGTTTGGTCTGCCCATTTAAACCAGGAGTGGGGAATCTTTTTCGCTCTAAGGACCATGCTGCCTTATGGAAAACCTTCTTGGGTTGCATGCCAGTGGTGGGCGGGGCCAGAGGCAAAAGTGGGCAGAATAACAAATGTGATTCTTACCTTTGTATGGGAGGTTACATTTCAGCCAAGCAAAAGTCAGAGGTTTCTGCACATGGAAAGATACACCTGATTTAAACCAAGGCTTGAATTTTATTTTATTTTTGTAATTTTTTTGTTTATGAGCAACATCCACTGCCTCCCGCAGTTTGGTCAAACTCATGCTGGTAGCTTTGAGAACACTGTCCAACCATCTCGTCCTTTGTCCTCCCCTTCTCCTTGTGCCCTCCATCTTTCCCAACATCAGGGTCTTTTCCAGGGAGTCTTCTCTTCTCATTAGGTGGCCAAAGTATTGGAGCCTCAGCTTCACGATCTGTCCTTCCAGAAAGGTCTGTTACCCTGAACTTAACCCTGACCAACAGAGAAGAACTCTTTGGTAAAGTTGAAAGTGGAGGGAACCCTTGAGGGGAAGCAAATTTGTTGTAGCAAGAGACGTGAAAACCGAGTGTAGTCAGACACACACACCAAACTTATTTATTTCAAAAACTCAGGGAGGAAAAACATGGATAGGAAGTTTTGAAGCCAAAAAGAGTTTGAGTGGAAAGGCAGGTTTTGAAATACCCATGGCACAAACAGAAAATATCCCATTCAGAAGGGAAAATGGGACACACTTGAACAAGCTGGTGTGGTTGTGCAGGGAGTTCTCTGATGAGCTGAAATGGGAGGAAGGGCATAGAACCAAGAGCAGCACAATGGAGATGGCTGAACCTGTAATGATGGAAGGTAATGCAGTATAGAGGCCTGAATGAGCTGTGTGAGATGTTAAAAGCCACAAAAGGGGCTTCTTTGGCTATGATCTCAGCAAGAGGAAGAGCAAGAAAGGGCTGTAGCCACTCCTCAGGGAAGATGGTGAAGTATTAACAGGTGGCAGAGAGAAGGCAGAACTATCCTGTTTTGCCTTGATCTTCTCTCACAAGGGGAACTGTGTTCAGCCTGGAAATAGTAGCGCAAATGATATACAGGGAGGCTTGCGGCTAAGGATGAGGGAGAAATTCAATTCAGTTCACATTTAAAGGCTGGGTTACTGTAATGCGCTCTATGTCGGGCTGCCCTTGGGTCTGGTTCAGAAGCTCTGGTTGGTACAGGATGAGACAACCAGGTTAGTGATGGGGACATCTGGCCAAGAGCGTGTGACACCATCGTTAAACCTTCTGCAATAGCTGCCCACTTACTGCTTAGGCAGGTTCAAGGTCTTTGTATTAATTTACAAAGTCCAGAAATAACTTAGGTCTAGAGTATTACAGGCATTGCCTGAATCCCTTTATCCCACCTCAGTCATCATCTGCAGGGCATCGTTGGTTGTTCCCTGAGCTGGCAAGGCTCACTTGAGAACAACAATAATAATAATTTATTATTTATATCCTGCCCATCTGGCTGGGTTTCCCCAGCCACTCTGGGAGGCTTCCATCAAAATATTAAAATACAACAAGAAATTGAGCTTTTATTTTTTAAAAAAAAATATTTATTAAGAATTTTTCATTTACAGTAAAAAAAAAATGAACATAACATTGCATATCACATATTTTCTTATCACTTCTGGACTTCCTCACATCTTCCTCACATCTCCCGAAATTGAGCTTTTAGTCATCAGCCCAGTCTCGTGGGATATTCTACCAACATAGATTCAGCAGGCACCTTCTGTTTTAACTTTTAAATGCCTGCTGGAAACTATTCTATTCTGCCAGGTCTCGGCAGGCAATTAAGAATACATCTTTCCACTGTGGTTAATTGATGTCTATTTTTTTAACCTTTTAATATGGTTTTTACCATATTTTTGTATTTTTATTGTACACTGCCTTCATATTCTTTATGAAATAGTGGTCTATAAATACTTTTTAAATGACTAAATAAATGTGAAACTTTCAAACACAGCCATCCATTGAACTTCACATTTCTCCAGGTTTTGCAAAGGAATTCTCCAGCCAAGTAATGTTTACAAAAAAAATGCATATGCTAGGGGGAAGCTTGCGTAAAAACACATGCATTAGTGAAAGTAACATACAAAAATATGTGTTATATTAGGGAACGTGGCATACAAAAATGTATATTAGGAGACATTTGCATGAAAATGCAGCTTGGAACCTGTGAGAGTGAACCTCATTATATTCTAACCTGCTGGTGTCTTAAGATCTTCTATAGAGGCCCTTCTCCAGATACCTCCTTTAACAGAGGCACGTTATGTAGTTACATCAGCCCATCAGCTGAGGAGCCCGTATTGCCCTGGTGGTTTGAATTTAAACTACTAAAGTGGAGGGGGAAGCATCCATTTTAGCAATGGTTTCACTGCTAATAACCTCTTTGTAGTGGGCAGTGGGAGCACACTTTTCTCCAACAAAGGAACAAACAGGAGCTCACTTCAGGCTCCCCATTGTTCCTTTGTAGCCACGCTGGTATCTACACCATACCTGACATCACCTGGTGCCAGGTATGAGGCGGATGGTCATGCTTTGGGGAAAATGGACTTGTGGGCCAAATGGGGACCTCTGCCTGGCCAGCTCCCCCACCCCGGCCTTAAGAGGTGAAGGCATGGAGTTTAGGCTTCTGTCTTAAATATGGGACAGTCACAGCACAGAGGTTACATTTTGGGGGTTGTGTATATATGCAAAAATGTGTGTATACTTGAATTGCCACTGTGGGAGCCTCCTTACCTTCTGTGCATAAGATGTGATTGCACTGTATTAACTGCAGGAACTGCTCAACGTTGCTCATTCTGGCATCAAGAAGTTCCTCTCCATGTCTTATTATCTTAATTCTACCCCCAAATAAATTGTTTTCTAACCATAAAGTATTCTCCACTTCAAACCTTGCCACTCAGATGTACCATTTTCTCACATCTTCCTATTAAGTAAATCCAGATATTTTGTCAGATGGAAGTCAAACAAAAAGAAATGTATACGTTCCCTTTGTTCTGATACTCATTAAGGAAAGAGCTGTCATTAGGCAGATCTATTTAAAGCTGGCATGGAAATGTGTTTGGACTTTGATTATGGCAATTAAAAAAAAGCGGCTATTCATAGGCAGTGGGTTTTATTATTTAACAAACATTCCCCATTCCTGGAACACATTTTTACTAAGGGAGACTGTTAAATTAGGTGATAAAAGGTTACTTTTGTCTTTGAAGTTGAAATATGTAACCATTATTTCTTATCTGTCTTGAATTAGAAAGGCTTCCGTACCGTATATTTTAAAGCACTCATTATCAAAATTCCCCAGACTTCATAAAACAAACAAATGCTTCACTTCTTGGCCTTGTTTAATCCCAACTTGATGATTTATTTTGTTTTGTTTTTTTGGCTGGGGGGTGCAGCTGGAGAGGCGGGGGAGATGACTTTTTGAAGTTTGACAGGGAAAAATACCTTTTCATTTCAAAATTGCACAAAGTGAGGTTGGGAAACTGTAACAGCTTCCTTTTCATACCATGAGAAATGGGGACAGTTGCCAAGGATATATTTTAACAGAATCCGTACATAAAAAGGGAAGACTCAACAAGGCTGGGATGGAATTGAAAATTACCAGCTAGGTCAAGTGCCTGATGCAACTATTCTAGATGTCAGTCCATCACCTGCCTGCCTCTGAATTTGGCCCGGAGAATAAAGACAACTGGTGATAGCTGGCCACGTGTTGGAACATAGAGTTTGTTCTGCCAGTCAACTAGATTTGTCTCTGGAATGAAGACTCTGGTACAGGAGAGGGAAGCAACACAGAGATGCCAAAGTGAGATGTTTATGCCAGATAACATGGAATGAAGGGGGTTCTACTAGATTCTAAAGCCAGGGTAGGAATTGGATATTGTTGGTATGCAGCTCCCATCATCCCTGACCACTGGTCACGCTGGCTGGGCGTTGGGATCAAACAATATCTGGAGGGCTTCAGGTTGAGGGAGGCTGATTAAGAGTCTTGTGTGTGTGTGTGAAGAGTTGTGTTTGGCAGAGACTGAAAGATGTGTTTTGGCAAAAACTCCAAGTTCCTCCTAGGAGAGGTTGGTGGGGCAGGCTGAAAAAGGGTGCTGTGTGGTAAGGAAAAGAATGGTAAGCCCAGAGTTCCAGGGGCTGAAAGGAGGGTGCAGGTTAGGCAATGAAGGAGAAGGCTTGAAGTGAAGGAAGGAAGAAGGCAGTGAAAAGAGATATGTGGCAGGGCTGTTAAAGTATGGTACTCGCTCTCACAGGTGTCAGTGGTGGCTTTAAAATAGGATTAAACAAATTCCTGGAGGAGAGGGCTGCTGATCCCTATGAGCCATGATGGCTGCGCTCTGCTTCCACAGCTGGAGGAAGCAATGCTTCTAGATACTGGCTTAGTGAAGCCAGGGAGTTCATACGCACGCAACCTGAAGCTGCTCCCATCGGCCCTTAGACCCAGCTTGACTTGGACATGTAAGGGGTAAAGGAGGAGGAGGAGGAGGAGGAGGAGGAAGCTAAGAAAGGGTCCGAAAGTGAATAATGGTCACTTCCTAGTGCCAAACAACTGCCTTAGAATTGGCCACGCAGGCCACAAAAGGACAATGATCCAGTCACAAGGATCACACACAAGCATACTTTCAGCCAGGCTTTCTTGGGCAGGTTGACTTGTAAGCAAGACCCACAGTGCTCCTAGGGACTGACTCCCAGACAAGGATGCCAGCCTCAAAGTGCATGGGTGGCAACTAACAAATTGAGGTTGAATCCTGACAAGACAGAAGTATGGTTTTGGGGGTATAGGCGGCAGGTGGGTGTGGAGGACTCCCTGGTCCTGAATGGGGCAACTGTGCCCCTGAAGGAGCAGGTGCGCAGCGTGGGAGTCATTTTGGATTCACAGCTGTCCATGGAGGTGCAGGTCAATTCTGTGTTCAGGGCAGGTGTCTACCAGCTCCATCTGGTACGCAGGCTGAGACCCTACCTGCCCGCAGACTGTCTCACCAGAGTGGTGCATGCTTTAGTTATCTCCCACTTGGATTACTGCAATACACTCTATGTGGGGCTACCTTTGAAGGTGACCTGGAAACTACAACTAATCCAGAATGCAGCAGCTAGACTGGGAGTGGCCGCTGGGACCATATAACACCCGGGCCTGAAATACCCTCATTGGCTCCCAGTACGTTTCCGAGCACAATTCAAAGTGTTGGTGCTGACCTTTAAAGCCCTAAATGGCCTCGGCCCAATATACCTGAAGGAGCATCTCCACCCCCATCATTCTGCCCAGACATAGGGGCAAGCTTCCCATAGGGGCCTCTGGAGTCTGCCTGCCGCCTCCCACTCAGCTGCCCTACAGCTGGTGGAGGAGGCAGCAGGCAGACTGTTTGGGCAGCGCTCCCAAGCCACCGCGTCTCTCCCAGGAGAGATGCATGGCTCAGGCGCGCTGCAGGCCCCGTGGTGAGTGCCGCCCGGCATTTTGTCACCCCCCTCAGTGGTGACACCCGGGGTGGCCCGCACCCACCGTACCCCCTTCCTCCACCCCTGCACTGAGGTCCACCTCTGAGGGCCTTCTGGTGGTTCCCTCACTGCGAGAAGTGAGGTTACAGGGAACCAGGCAGAGGGCCTTCTCAGTGGTAGCACCCACCCTGTGAAACGCCCTCCCATCAGATGTCAAGGAAATAAACAACTATTTAGGGAAGTTTTTATGTCTGATATTTTATTGTGTTTTGAATGTTCTGTTGGGAGCCACCCAGAGCGGCTGGGGAAACCCAGTCAGATGGGTGGGGTATAAATAATAAAATTATTATTATTTATTTCCAAGGCAAACTTAAGCATGGCTATTTGGAAGTAAGCCACCTTGGATTTACAGCCTAGCAAGTTAGCATAGCAATTGTGGGCGGGGTGAGGGGATATGTATGAGAGTGAATGTTATGCAATCCTACAAACTCCTGATTGACTTTTATCCTGGATATAGACAGACATGCCTATTCCGCCAGAGCTGGTTGCCTCTGTCATTGCAGAATTGTTATCTGACAGCCAGAGGTGTTGGGACTGGGCTGGGCTGGGCTGGGGGAGTGCTGAGTCTGCAGGAGACCCTGGTTCTCCTGTCCCTGTCCCCTTGGTGAGCATGAAAAAATGTTGCTTTTTTACTGTGCACATAGAGCTGCCTGGCACACTCACTGCACAATGCAGGGCATCACCCACCTTAATTTCTCAGAGGTGTACATTTAAAGCTATCCAATATAGGTGCACATTTAGATCAGCCTGCACCATTTTATGCAAATTTGTGTCATGGGCCTATGCCTTGAGCCCTCAAAGTACCCTGCAGTCCTGCTGCTAATTATAAGGTGGCAACCAGAATCAAGGAGCTGTTCTTGGGGCTGAGCATCTGAAAAATTTGCATTGGTATAAATTAAGCAGCCAATTCTCTGGCTGCAGGATTTCAGCACTTTAATATTCTACGAGGAAATATTCCGTTAATGTCATATTATGCAAACAAAGCCACATTTACATGGACATGGTGCCTTTCCCTATATTTGTGAACATTGTTTAGTTCTTTAAAGCAGGCAAAATTAAAACAATTTGCAACTCGTTTTTTATTGCTGTTGAAGTACAACATTGCTCTTAAATAGACCATTATAGCAAAGATTATAGTGTGGTGAAGATTTATTGTTTGCAGTAGGATCCAATGCAAGAGTCACATCTTAATTATTTCTCTTTTTGTTTTAAAGTGCAGAAAATTCTCCAAGCCCAACATATTTCATCAACAGGGTGACTTTTTTGCTCTCAGAATAAATTAAATAAATCAGCACAAATGTGCTTGCTTTGTGTAAATGTCTCCCCATGCTAATCTTGATTTTTGAGGTTTTGTAGTATGGGCATGGAGGGCAGGAAATTTTCCGTTTCTATTTTCCATGCTGGAAGTAAATGTATAGAGGTTTACATAAAACAACAGGCAATATGAGTGTTGGATAAGGGGTTGTAACTAAAGGGTATCATGGAAAGACATGCAATATGAGGGGTGGGTTGATGCCCTTACATAGTGAAAGCATCCATGACAGGACCATTTGGTCATGCTTACTAGCCCAACTCCTGACAATGGCACTCCTGACAGAGACAATTTTGAGGGGTAGGGGGAGCAGGGGGGGGAGCCCCAATGCCCTGGCAGAAGTCCTCGCTCAGGCTTCTGTTGATGGGACTAGTGAGTTGAATCTGGCCCTCTATGTGTCCACATTGGTATGTGCACAGGGCCCCTTCATACTGCTTCTGAATGGGCAGCCTGTACTTCTCACTGCAAGCTGCTCCTGCTAGAAGAAAGTAAGCATCTTCACATTCCTTCCTTCTGATAGTTTAGCAACAGTAATTACCGTATTTTTTGCACCATAACACTCACTTTTTTCCTCCTAGAAAGTAAGGGGAAATGTCTGTGCGTGTTATGGAGTGAATGCCTGCGGGTGGCAGGGGGGATCTGCTGCAGTCGTGAGCAGAGGATCCATGGTTCCCCTTCCTTCCCTCCTCCGTGGTTACAAAGCATGATCCACATGGATCCTCAGGATTTTTGCATTGGGCTACTCCAAACTCACTGTCAGATCACATGTCTGTGGCCACAGCATGAACCACAAAAATCATATATCCACTATTTCGTTTAGAATATTTTTTTTCTTGTTTTCCTCCTCTAAAAACTACGTGCGTGTTATGGTCTGGTGCGTGTTATAGAGCGAAAAATATGGTAAGTGACCCAGCGGCTCTGTACCTGCCTAGTAAGCTTTTTATAATGTTGAGTCCACATTTTGTCTTCTAACTTTCTTTACAGAGATTCAATTTACTTACTTTTGAAAAAGAAAAGCTAAGTGTCCAGGCCTCCTACTGCTTATGAACACAAAAGGGAACTAGAAATCTACCCCAAAATGAACTGAATTCACCCAGAAATTATGGGAACTATTTCAGGAATTTCTTAACTAGTTCAGCAAGCCTTGTTCCAAGACAATGACCCTCCAGTAGAGAAGATCTCCACAATGTTCAATAACCACATTAACTTCCACCTCAAGTTGAGTATGATTTGATTTGCAAATGACATAAATTTGCATATGACTCAAAGAAGTGTGAGTTACCCTCTTCCAGACCAACTCTACAACTGGACCTAATGGTCAGGGGTCCCTTTACCTTTACCTTTACAAAGGTAAAAATCTACATTCTGCTCACTTTTGGCTTCCTCTCTTCCTACCACTGGCTTGTGGCCCTCATAAGGTTGACTAGGAGGGTGAGCTACCATTGCTCGGTCCCAGCTCCTGCCAACCTAGCAGTTTGAAAGCACGCCAAAAAAAAAGTGCAACTAGATAAATAGGTACCGCTCTGGCGTAAAGTGAGATGAATGCCACAACCCCAGAGTCGTCTGTGACTGGATTTAACTGTCAGGGGTCCTTTACCTTTACCTTTTTACAAAGGTAAAAATCTACATTCTGCTCACTTTTGGCTTCCTCTCTTACTACCACTGGCATGTGGCCCTCATAAGGTTGCCTAGGAGTGATTGTGGCCCTCAGGCTAAAAAAAAAACCCTGCCTTAAAGTCACAGGCATTGTTATGGGACCCTGAGCAGTTTGCACTGTTCCCTCTGTTGTTGTTTTTTAATGCTGTTCTTTCTTTTTTTTACAAAAAGAATCACATTCCTTCCAGGGCAACTGGGAACACTGCACAATTATATAAAAATTACCTCCTCCACCCCAGATAACCTCTATTCATTTAAATTAGCATATGTATGTTTTATGCAAATTTGTGCCATGGACTTGTGGCTTTTAATTCCTTGAGAGAAGAAGTCAATAGTCATAGCTTTTGTAGCCTGGAAAGAGAAAGGATTTGGTGGGAAATGCCATTTCATTGATGGCTCAGTTCATATTACAGGAAGGGAAAATGGATGTGAAGGCTCATTCTGTGTTTCAAAGGCAACATGTTTAAGGAGATTATACTCCTTGGCATCACACTTCAAAGAGAAGTCTGCCTTCAGAGCCTATATTTATGACCCGAAGCACCTTATAGATTTTCCTGCCTTCGGTTGTCGCTGAATTGACTTGTCACCCAACTATTCTGACCTCCCCCCTTGTTATGGTTTCTACTTTGTCTATTAGGCACTTGAGAGAGAACAGCTGAGGATGATGAACCATTCAGAATGGAGTGAAGGCAACAAGCAGGTCAGCATTAGAGGCACAGCTCAGCTGCATCTAATTCCTCTGTGTGCCACATTTGAAGGCACATAGGTTTGTCTGCACGAGTTTCATGTCCAAAGACTCGCCTTCTGCATCCTCAATGCCCACACTGTTCCCCAGACCAGTCTTCTTCTAGCTGCTCCCCACCAGATTTTGGACCAGTGATCAGGGATGATGAGAGTTGTGGTCTAAAACATCTTGAACTCTCCAGGTTGGCAAAAGCTGCACTGGACAGTAACCTGGGAGTAGGGCTGCAGGAGAAATTAATCCTGTTTGCATTTTAACGAGAAGCAATATAATTTGCACTTCTAGACCCAACACACCAAGTGAAGCACAAATATCTATGGAAATGTGCATTTATCTGAATTTTTCAATGCAATTTGATGTCAAAATATCTCTTTAAAGGTACATTAGAATACATTCATTGGGAATATCATTTAAAATGCTTTATATTTTGGGAAATTGCTTGTAAAGATGTGTGTTTTAGTACCCAATGCATACAAAAATGGGTACATTAGGAGAAATTTACACTAAAAATCTTTGCAAACGACTGTGGAAATATGCAGAACTGAATTCAAGACTGGGGAACTGTAGAGATAGATTTGTCCATTCCTAAATAAAAGGACTAACTAATCACTTTCTGGCTCTTTGGTCAGCATCACAGTCATGGGACATGGGCCCTTTGGCTTTTCAAGAGACCACTAAAAAAATAAAATAAAATAAAATAAAATAAAATAAAATAAAATAAAATAAAATAAAATAAAATAAAATAAAATAAAATAAAATAAAATAAAATAAAATAAAATAAAATAAAATAAAATAAAATAAAATAAAATAAATGTGTGGGACATCTCACTGTCTTACAGCTTTGAAAATAATATTCTTTTCTGTAGAAGCAAAACCATCCATAAACTCTGTGCTCCCACCTTGAATAAAATTTGCTTGGATTGCCAGCAGCCAGAACAACTCCCCCCGGGGGCAGATCCAGCCTGCAGGCTGACAGCTGGCCATCTCTGTCAAATCCAAAAGCAGCTGGATATTTTGACTTGATGCAGAGCTTGACATGTTGCAATATATTATTTATCTGTTGGTCGGCTAAGTGCATACCCTACCTTTCCATTCATATACGTGGAGAAGCAGCTTCTAGACTAACTACTTGCTCATGTCATGAGTAACCCAAAAGGTAACCGGGTTGCATGGGCTGCAGGTGAGCAAGGGTGGGGCTGTTGAGAGACTTCAAGCTTCCAGACTCCTCCTGATGACTTATAAAGACTCAGCAGCTTATACACCATATCACACTCACACATACACACCACACAAAAACCTACATGTGCATATCCGCAGTACACACACCACATCCCCATTGCAGGATTGGGCTGAAATTTTGTATGGGGGCTGGTGACTCACCTGAAGTGAATTGGTGGGGTGGATCTGACCCACTAACCCTGGATTTGACACCCCTGCTGTAGAGTAAGGAATTTGCAGCCTCTTACGAGCTGTGTATGAAGGAGCTGTGTTGCAACATTCTGCCTGGTAGTGGATTTGCAGGCTAGGATGTGCCTGCAAGTTTGCAACAGCCATTTGACTATCTGGTTGCAACCCAAATATTTTCAACATAGACTCTTTCAATTTTCCACCAAACCAAGAGAGACAAGGCATTGGAAGTTCTTTCTAGCTGTCTTCCCTGCCTCAGGCCTTGTTTCATTCAAGCTTCTCCCACACTCAGAGTAAGATTCTGTTCACTGTCTAAGCAGGTGGAATGGACACAAGAAAAGTGCATGCAATATTGTTTTGCCCCGTAGTAGAACCAAGCTGCACACTTGAAACAGTTATCTAAAAATTCAGTGTGCAGAGATGCATTTCAAACTGCTGACTGTCCAACTACAGAAGTGGCTAGATGTATCTTTTCCAGAAAATAAAACAGAACATTAAGTATTCATGCAGCAGAGCTCTTTAGGAGCACAGTTTACTCTTGTGTGCACAAAGAGCATGTTGAATAAGGTGGAATTACAACCATCAGGACTGAACCCTGGTAAAATCAGAGAGCTCCAGGAGCAGCACACCCAAAAGACAAAGCAGTCCACAGAACAATGATAGGCTGGGATTAATGTTATAGAGACATCACCTTGCCAACAAAGGTCCATAGAGTTAAAGCTATGGTTTTCTCAGTAGTGATGTATGAAAGTGAGAGCTGGACCATAAAGAAGGCTGATCGCTGAAGAATTGGTGCTTTTGAATTATGGTGCTGGAGTAGACTCTTGAGAGTCCCATGGATAGCGAGAAGATCAAACCTATCCATTCTGAAGGAAATCAGCCCTGAGTGCTCACTGGAAGGACAGATCGTGAAGCTGAGGCTCCAATACTTTGGCCAACTCATGAGAAGAGAAGACTTCCTGGAAAACACCCTGATGTTGGGAAAGATGGAGGGCACAAGGAGAAGGGGACGACAGAGGACATGATGGTTGGACAGTGTTCTCAAAGCTACCAGCATGAGTTTGACCAAACTGCAGGAGGCAGTGGAAGACAGGAGTGCCTGACGTGACCATGGGGTCACGAAGAGTCGGGCATGACTAAACGACTAAACAACAACGTTATAGAATTATGCAGTGTAAACTGAGCAGCTGGCCCCTTAGCACATTCACATTCAGCAGGCCTCATGGAGAATGTGCCCATAATCCATCCATGAGAGGGAATTGTGAAGAATTAAAAGTAGTATTTACTTACAGTGGCAAAATGAAGGTAGGTTAAAACTATCTAAGTTACTAAAGTACAAAATCTAAGTTCAAAATGGTGTCTGAGCTGCAGAGCTCACACATGCACATGTGGTCAGCTTGGAGGGAAGCTAAAGAGAGAGCAGTGCCCAGGCAGGAATGAAGTTTGTAGTGTTACAGCTTCATGCTGAGGCAGACAAAGGAAGTGCTCTCACACAGCTCTCTAGCAAATTTTACAGGAAAAGTCTGTGAGCCTCAGTCCCATCATGTGCCTATCTAGCAAAACATGAATTGTTGGTTTGACTGCAATAATGCTCCACAGCCAGGCCATGGCTGCTGTAGCAATGCAACTCTCCTGACGTGCAACTGTTCAGTGGTCAGATGAAGGCATGAGCAGGGGCCCAGGCCCATGAACATGAGCAGAGTCTGCTGCATCAGGCCAATGGATCATCTAGTCTAGTATCCTGTTCTCATAGTGGCCTGCCAAATGCCTGTGGGAAACCCATAAACAAGATTTGAGCACAACAAGCACACTCCCCACTCCTGTGGTTTCCAGCAGCTGATATTCAGAAGCATTACTGCCTCCAACAGTGATGGTAGAAAATAGCCATCAATAGCTCTCTCCTCCACAAATTTGTTTAACCTTTTTTTAAAGCATCTAGGTTGATGACCATCACTTCCTCCTGTGGAAGTGAGTTCTGTTGTTTAATTCAAAGTGTTAGTGCTGATCTTTAAAGCCCTAAACAGCCTCAGTCCAGTATACCTGAAGGAGCTTCTCCACCTCCATCGTTCTGCCTGGACACTGAGGTCCAATGCCAAGGGCCTCCTGGCAGTTCCCTCACTGCGAGAAGCCAAGTTACAGGGAAACAGGCAGAGGGCCTTCTTGGTAGTGGCACCCGCCCTGTGGAACACCCTCCCATTAGATCAAAGAGAAGAACAACTACCAGACTTTTAGAAGACATCTGAAGGCAGCCCTGTTTAGGGAAGCATTTAATATTTAACAGACCACTTTATTTTAATACTTTGTTGGAAGCCGCCCAGAGTGGCTGGGGAAACCCAGCCAGATGGGCAGGGTATAAATAATAAAATTATTATTATTATTATTATTATTATTATTATTATTATTATTATTACTATTATTATTATTATGCGCTGCATGAATAAGACCTTTCTTTTATTTGTCCTGAATCTTCCAACATTCAGCTTCATTGGATGTCCATGCGTTCTAGTGTCATGAGAGAGGGAGAAAAACTTTTAATGTCCACTTTCTTCCTGACACACGTAATTTTATAAACTTGTATCATGTTACCTTTTCTCTGAACTAAAAAGTCTCCAACACAGCTGGCTCCAGATCCAGTAAAGCAGATTCTGCATGTTGGGGGCTGAAATAAATCCCCCTCAAAAAAAAAAAAAAATTCTGTCTCTGCTCCTGTGGCTATAATGGCAGCCTGGCACACAGCAATTAAGTGGGTGAGACTCTCCTTCCAGGAAAAGCTTCCCTTGTTTAATGTGAGATGAGTGACTGAGAACTGAACATGCTGGAAGGGAGTCTCCTGGAAGGGAAAGTGTCACATTTTACAGAAAAGAGAGTTTGTGACGCCTTCTCTGTGTTCCTTTCGAGATTCATTTCATATTGTTCTGACAGCTGCGGGACTGGGTGTGCTTCAAAGGAAATGGGAGTCATTCATATCACAGTGTCCCTCTGTTGCGGCACAGACATACAAACAGAGACACACACAGCTCTGCAAAGATGGCTCTCCATGAAACCAGGCTGACACAATATTTACTAAGCAATTCCTAATTTTCAGGATTTGAGCTGAAAATTTCACGGTGGAAGGCAAAGCAAAATATGCACATCGCTTTGGATTTCCACTCCCTCCCTCTCTGGGCAGAACAGCTCAGTCAGTGTGATATACATTTATTTTAAACATTTCTTGCCTGCAACTTCACAGCAGGCTACAATGAAAATTTGTTGATTGGCAAACAGCGGGTTGAGGGGGGAGGGAGATCAGCAGGTGGAGTGCTGATAGTTAAACCTGTTGGGTTTCTGCCTATCACCCAGCAGCTAACGGCATAAAGCCATGGTGGCAACCAAAACCTCCACAAATGAGAGCTTTAAATGGTGTTCAAAAAGTCTGTCCTCTCCAAGGTGGAGGCCTATGCTGTGTCCTTTATCTTCAGAGATTAGGCAAGGGTACCAGGGATTAGGGATGGGGAAGAAATTTTATTTTGTTTATGTTTTAATGAGAAATGAACTAATTTGCACTTCTTGAGCAAATACATGAACCCAGCCATCCTTCAAAATTTGTCTCTGAATTTTATAATCCAATCACCAGATGTGTACAAAAATGCATATATTAGGGGAAGTATGAGTGAAAATGCATCTATTAGTGAAAATAACACCAAAAAATGTGTTATAATAGGGGAAATTGCTTGCAAATATGTGTACAGTAGTCAACACTTCATACATAACTGTTTATTAAAATAGATTCACACAAATGGCTGCAGAAATGTGAGGAAGTGAATTTCAGGTGGGGAAAATGAGAAACTGAGAGAAACTAAAATTGCCCATCCCTGCCAGAAAGAGGTGCTTTGACTGCCAGCCTAGGAGAAGGAAGAGTGAGGCCATGGCATCAAATGTGTCATGCAGCTTCCAGTGGATACATAGCCCCCCATACACACACACATCTTGCCCAAGAGATGTTGCCTAGGCTCATACACTCCCCCCACCACACACACCCTAGCCATCATGGGATGACTTGCTCATGTGTTTCTCATTCACATGCTTTGTTATCTTGTTCACAGAGTGATATTAGTTCTATACAGAGGTGTAGTGTTCCAGCATCCGGTGGGGGGGAAATCCAAGACCCATTGCTATTTCTCCAGTGTCCTAGAACCACCCAATTAACATGAAATGGGAGCTTTTTTTAGCCAATAAGAAAAAAGTCATCTCACTCTTTGGTCTAATTGGTGCCAATCAGAGTGAGTCAGCCAGTGAGGATTGGCTCCTAGGGTCACTCTGGAGAAAGCATGTGGGAACACTGGAAGCTCAAGGTGCTTCACTTTCAAGAGAACAGTGTGCAAGTTCTTGACATACAGTTGAATTTCAAGGAAAGCACAACCACAACCCAACTCTGAAAGAAGATATTTGAGCACACCATTTGCCTGTGTTTGTGCACAGAAAATATAAGATCAACTGAAAGGCGACATGTGGAGGTTTGCACTGATCACTGCAATGTACTCCTGATTATTTTTATTGTGTAATTATAAGGTGAATGGGTATGGCTATGAGGGGTGCGTCTGTGATGATCAGGAGGGGATCCTGCTTAATTTGCCACTATACTACTGGTCTCTTGCCACCAGTTGTGTTCCAGTCTTGCAGCAGCCTGGCTAAGCACAGTTCCTGGGAGTTCTGAACCTGTACCTCCAGCCAGTTTTGTTTTGCATTGTTGGGAATACCAGGCTTTGAGAGGAAGCTGGTGTTGCTTCTTTTTCGAAAGCTGGGTGCTCTTTTTTATTTTTAAGATTCATTCCTAGCTCACACCAATTGATTCATATTACATTCATCCTCGTCGTCATCATCATCTGTTTATTCATAGCCCACTTTCCCACAAGATTGTGCCCAAAACAACTTGCAACATAGTAGATGAACAATAACAGTTGGAAAAGAAAAGCATGTTAGGAACATTAGAAACAACCGTAACGTCAATAAGTAAATACCCCCAAAAAATCAATTCATACAACATTGTGGAAAACAATACTCATGAGCTAATTTAACAGCTTACAGCTAAACATGTTATACTAGCGGCATGAAAGATGGCTATACTTTGAGGAAACTAAAAGTACAATATTGTAGAAATGTAAAAGCAGCTTATAAAGAAAACAAAGGCATTAAAGACTTTTTGTAAAGAAAGAACATATATGAGTACGTGATTACATTGCAATATAATTTTATTTTATTTTATTTTTGGTAAACCACTTAGGGAGCAATTCAATGCACAAGAAGCTGGCATAAAGCACGCCACTGTGAATTAAGCCAGTGTAAAGTTACCCTAGATGCAAACCAGAGCCAGCAGGGTGTAGTGTTTAGACTAGAGAGTGTTGGGCTGAGACCTGGGAGACAAGGGCTCAAATCTCCACTTAGCCTTGAAGCTCACTGGGTGGCCTTGGGCCAGTCACTGCTTCCCAATCTAACCTACCTTGCAGAGTGGTTGTGGGAATTAAATGAGGAGGGGAAACAGCATGTTTTCCTTAGAGGAAAAGGTTGGATAAAAATTACAATAAGCCTGATACGGTAGCGAGGTGATGGCTGCTGCTGCTCTGACTGGCAGAGGGGAAACAAGCCTTTAAAACAGTGTCCTGTGTTGGGTTGCTGGGTCACGTGACTGATCTAAATGTGCTTAGGATCCAGCCTAAGTTCCCTCAAACCTCCCCCCCCCAGTCCCACCACATCCCCTGAATTCCCCTTCTTTAGGGGCTTACTCTGGACAAGCAAGTTACATTGGCACGTCTTCAGCTGAGCCAGGAATCAGCCAGCTGAGCTGGAGATCCACTGCCCCCCAAGATGCTCATTCTGGTAGATCAGGCCACAAGATCACTCCCTTAGAGGCTCTACTTACAACCAACCAATATAAAAATGTTGTTAAATGAATACATGCATATTTTTAAAAACATACTTATTTAGAAAAAAGTCACACCTGTTGCATCACCCACCAGAGTCCTGTGGCCCCGAGAAAGTTGCCCATTGGAGAATTGAACTGAAAAAGGCCCCCCACCCTGGCTTGCATCTTTCAGACATCAAAGAGGTCACCAGGGTTGCCACCTCTTTGCACTGGTCCTGCTCCTGTGCCTTTCCGTGATCACAGAAACCACACAGCCCACCACACAGCCCACCACACAGGCTGATTCTTAGGAAGAAAAACCGGAGATTGTGGACAGCTCATTGGACAAACCTGTAAGAATTTCAAAAAAAATAATTACAGTATTTACTTCAAATCAAAATTCCCCGGCTGCCTTTTAATGGGCATATTTACAAAGCCATGAATAATAATAAAGTTATCTGTAATGATGTTTGGAAGTGATGTCTTTAGCGTTTGGAGATTTGTCTATTATATCTCCTAATAGATTAAGTCTAAGCCACGCTCTGGTTTGAAGCAGCCAGAAAAGGGGGTTTAACTGTAAGTAGATTCTGTGA
Organism: Podarcis cretensis; assembly: GCF_951804945.1. Lineage (NCBI taxonomy): Eukaryota > Metazoa > Chordata > Lepidosauria > Squamata > Lacertidae > Podarcis > Podarcis cretensis. Next base: position 39,335,899 of record NC_137177.1, read on the forward strand.
TGCATTTTTGGGGTGGGGGGAGGGGTCACATGAAAAGAGGCTGATTGGCTGTTACATTTGGGTGGGGAAAGGTATTTCTCTTTTGCCCGGTTTTCTTGGCTGGTGTCCTGTTAGTGCTTTTGCTTTTCCTATCTCCCTGTATGAGGTGTAACCCTCAGTAACTTGGCAGGCAATTTAGAAGTGTTTCTTAGTTATTTACTCCATTGTTGCTCCATTGTTGCTCCTCCCTTCCACCCGAAAGCTTAAAGCTATGTAAATAGTTCCTCCCTCTTCTCAGCAACTCTGTGAGGTAGGCTAGGCTAAGAGATATTGACTGGACCTCCCTGGTCCTGGCCCAATACTCCTTCCCATGAAAAAGCTGTTCACTTTGATATCCAAACTCCTCACATCCAAGCAGGGAGATAAACTGGACTAGATATTTATTTCTGTTGGGCTGGTTTTCTCCATGTTTGATGGTTTGATAGCCATCCTCTGTCATCCCTCCCACATTCTCAGAAACAGCAGCGCAATGTATTTAAGCAACATGGCACAAATCCTGAGCGTTGAATTATTTCACCCAAACATTTCTTTGCTTTCAAAGCAAGCACCATGGATAATAAGCAAGACAGCCATGAAAAAATATAACAAATTGTATTGCAAATGGAAGAAGATGCACACATGATAGAGAAAAATGGACTTATTTTGAGAGGCTCCAAATTAGCTGAGCGCCATTATCCCACCATTCCCCTTTCAGCATTAATCAGCCCCCATCACCTGTTTGTTTTGGCTGCTTTCTTTCATGTGGGTTTTGTTTTTCCTCCCACCCATCTGGCTTTTAATGGCAAGAGTGTTGTTTTCCGCACACTGCAGCAATGTGTCAAGCATGTGCCTGACTCAACGTGCTCACAGAAACCTGGGCAGATCTTGTGCAGCCCTGTTAAGGAACCAGCAGCCGTTGCATCAACTCTCCATTCCACAAGGTGGACTGTATCCAGACCACAGACACCCCACTCTCTTGATCTTTCCCCTACGAAACAACTGACTTTTCCCTTTCTCTGAAGTCTCTTCCAGACATGAATGGATGAATCTGACCATTTTGAATTTTCTCAGTTCCTCATTTTTCAGATCTGAAGTTGAGTTCTCCACATGTCCACATCAGTTTAAAATCATTCTGTTTTTAATTCCTCATGAATATTCAGCAGCATTTCAATTCACATATCTCCTAATGTAAATTTTTATGTAGTTTTGACAGATATGCACTTTTTTGCAAAGCAATTTCTCCTAATATAAGGCATTTTATATATTTCCACATATATGCATTTTGCACCCTTTTTAATGGTTAGAGAACTGCGTCACAAAATTAGGAGAAATGTAAATTCCAAAGAATTACTGTATTCCAGTTTCTGTATTGTGTAGGGAAATGCAAATAAGGTAGTTTTTCATGAAGTTTCTAGAGGCCAAGCCTTAGGAGGAATTGTTGAGATAGTTTGGGATATTTAGCCTGGATAAAAGAAGACTGAAAGGTGATATGATAGCCATCTTCAAATATCTGAAGGGCTGCCATATGCAGGAAGGAGTAAGCTTCTTTTCTCCTGTTCCAGAGAGTGGGACCAATGGATTCAAATCAAAAGAAGGGAGATTTCAACTAACATTAGGAAGAACTTTCTGGTGGGAAGATCTGTTCAACAGTGGAACGGACTACCTCAGAAGTGGGCAGACTTTCCTTCACTGGAAGTTTTTTTAACAGAGGTTGGATGGCCATCTGTCAGGAATTCTTTAACTGGGATTCCTGCATTGCAGGGATTGGACTACATTACCCTTGCAGACACTTCCAACTCTATAGCTCTATGATTTTATGAAGCCCCTACTTCTTCCAAGACCACAGTCACCACAGGCAGTTGTGAGATTGTTGTTAAAGTAAAATTGTGCTCACCACCACCGCAAAAGGCAACAAACACTGAAAACTGGAGTGATGGCACCCAAATTCATCCTATGTATACAGAGCTCATCCGCACTATACATTCAAAGCAGTATCATACCACTTTGAACTGTCATAGCTTCCCCCAAAGAATCATGGGAACTGTAGCTCTTTTTGGGTGCTGAGACTTCTGAGGAGAGTCCTGCTCCAGCCCCCTCACAATATTACAATTCATGGTTTGTATATAGTCATCTGACTAGACTATTCATCACAGTTTTTAAGATTTTAGAATTAACATAATCCTCTTAGCTGGTTAGGGATGCGGGTGGCGCTGTGGGTAAAAGCCTCAGTGCCTAGGACTTGCCGATCGAAAGGTCGGTGGTTCGAATCCCCGCGGCGGGGTGCGCTCCCATTGCTCGGTCCCAGCGCCTGCCAACCTAGCAGTTCGAAAGCACCCCCAGGTGCAAGTAGATAAATAGGGACCGCTTACTGGCGGGAAGGTAAACGGCGTTTCTGTGTGCTGCGCTGGTGTTGGCTCGCCAGAGCAGCTTCGTCATGCTGGCCACGTGACCCGGAAGTGTCTCTGGACAGCGCTGGCCCCCGGCCTCTTAAGTGAGAAGGGCGCACAACCCTAGAGTCGGACACGACTGGCCCGTACGGGCAGGGGTACCTTTACCTTTACCTTAGCTGGTTGTGTTTATTTATTTATTTGTGCATTTATATTCCACTTTACCTCCAGGCATGTCCAGGATGGCATACATAGTTCTCCCCCATTTTATCCTCACAATGGCCCTGTGCCATTGATTAGGGGTTGAGAGGTACAAGGTCACTGAGTGGGCATAATAGCTGAGTAGGGATTTGAACCTTGGTCTCCCGAATCCTTGTCCAGCATTCTAACCCCTACACTGTACTATCGGGATTGCTATTTTTCTTTTTGTGCCAGGAACAATCTTCTACTATGTATTGTGTTTATAACAGAGGGGTTGGGCTGCTTTGAGATCCGGTGGTGCATTTAAATTTATGGTATTTGTGATTCTATACTTTTTTGTATGTCGCCTACAGTTTCCTGCAGAGGTGACACATGAATCCGATAAATAATAATTAAATAATAATAACACTCCCACTCTCACTGATGCAAATTGTTCCCTTTTTAGCAATGGTCTCAGCAGTACAGAAGCAAGACTTCATTTGTACCATGGACAGCTCCATGCAGTGCTCAGGCTGGAGAGACTCCATAGAAAGCAAATCCCTGATGTTGCTTCAGCACCAGTCGTCCTCCAAATGAGCCTTAAATGGGAGCTGCAGATCTATCTCAGTTACTAGCTCTGCCTTCGGTGACAGGAGTCTCTTCATTTAAAGGAGTCCAGTCTGCTTTAGCAGTTATTGAGTCCCGCAGAGCAGAAGAGACTGTGGTCCCACTAGGGCTTCTGAGCTGCAATGCTGTCAGATAGAGAAGGGCAGAACTGCATCCTTGATCTGGAGAGGCACTGACGCAAGGGTTAGGGTTCTTTCGCAAATGCTCCTCATCATGCCACTTTTCCATAGTTAAAGCCATTCTCAAGGTAGCTTACTACATAAATGGATTTACGTAATCACAAAAATATGACAAAAGTAGTCATAGCCAATCAATAAAAACATATCGGAATGTACACAACAAAATTAAACAATCCCCATATAAGTCATAAGGTAAATGGACCCCTGACCATTAGGTCCAGCCGACTCTGGGGTTGCGGCACTCATCTCACTTTATTGGCTGAGGGAGCCGGCGTACAGCTTCCAGGTCATGTGGCCAGCATGACTAAGCCACTCCTGGTGAACCAGAGGAGCGCACGGAAACGCTGTTTACCTTCCCTCCAGAGCAGTACCTATTTATCTACTTGCACTTTGATGTGCTTTCGAACTGCTAGGTTGGCAGGAGCAGGGACCGAGCAACGGGAGCTCACCCTGTCACAGGAATTTGAACTGCCAACCTTCTGATTGGCAAGCCCTAGGCTCTGTGGTTTAACCCACAGCGCCACATGCGTCCCTTTATATAAGTCATAAGGAGGTTTAAAAACAGGGATACAAAAAAGTAATATCAATAACAGCTAAATTAATATATCCAGAATTAAATCTTGACCACAACAAAAATTGCTAAACAATATTCCACACGAAGAGTATGTAGGTAGGTATTGATGGACTTGCAGCAAAGATGGTCATCATCTTTGGCTTTTTCAATTGTCTCACTGGTTATGTACATCTGAAACATATTCCCCCTTTCATTCTGAATCCCCAGCCTTATCCCCTGAAGGTGGGGAGCTTCATCCCAGAGCCATGGCACTAAGCAGGTGTTGTAGGTTTTTACATTATTTCAGAAGTAATTGTTGGACAAAAGAAATATGTCAGTCTTCTGTCAGAAGTGTAACTTCTCTCAAACCACACTTCGCTCTTATGAAAACCTTTCCCTGTCTGAGAGCTCAAATGGATGGGTCCCTTCTTGCCTAATCATACTTTCCAGACAATATTCATGTTTTTAATCATGTTAACAATGACTCCTTTTTGCTCTCAATGGACTTTTAAAAGCTTTTATCCCAGTTTGCCTTTCAGTGTTACCATAGAAGAGTTATGCAGGGAGGGCATGGAAGTATGCGAACGTTGTCCATTTTTCTGAGTCATTACCGCTGCAGCAGCAGCCATTAGGAACGCCTGTGAAACTATTAAATAAGGTTTATATTTATCTCCTGCATCTAAAGGATTCTGGTGGATGTATTTGTTTATTGCTCAGCTACACTTTAAGGGCCAATGTTCCGGAAGATTCATTTTATATTCAGATCACTCACTGGGGCTCCTGCCATTTTCCATCAATTTCAGTGGCAATACCCCAGCAATTAGCGTGGTACGATGGAGTCACGCGTGTAATGTGAATGTTTTACCCCTTAATATATTCAGAGCAGTTAAAGATGAGGAAAAGGCTAGATTTCTTTTTAAAAATAAAAATAAAAATTAACATAACCCAGCCTGCTTTCTGGGGTGTGATCCTACCCTGTAGGATATTTCTTGCAACCACAGCAGCAGATTGTGTGGGTCTCACCTGTTCAGCTGACACTGGAAATGCCAGCGCCAGGTGCAAAAATAACTGCAGGGGGTCATTAAAGTCCACCAAAATGAGTTATCCAAGCCCCAAAATTGGTTCGGTTTTTGTTCTGAGCTAGAGGTGAACTTCTGAATCCCTCCCTACCACTTGCTACTTTCACCTTTGCCCAAATGTGACCCTCCAGACACCTCTATCCAGCCCACAGGACTCTCCTTTTGCCACATACACCAAGATCACACCCCTCACTAGCCCTGCTGCAAATTTGTGCCCATCACTGTCTCCTGTTTAACTACCGGTATGTGCTGTGTGGCATATGTTTGGCTCCGAGTTCAACTCGAGGAGGTTTTGCTCATTCAGCTGACACCACTACAGGTGTGTGATCTTGTGCACTGATTTCATTAAACAGTGACAAACAGACATTGATGCTAAGCACAGCCATCTAAAAAAATAAAATGCATTAGTCTGTCCATGCTCACCATCCCACTATCTACTGAGTTCCTCAGATGATGATTTTCACTTTCACACCAATTTTTTATTGACTGAAATACACTTTCTTGTGTGCAGGCAGAAACCTGGCCACATGAGAGAGTTAGGAAAAATTAGTTTCTAATAGTATTCTTTGTCCTCATCTCAATTTCACATAAAAGCAGGCAACCTAAAATGAATGTTGTCAGGCTACACTCCCAAGGCAGCTCTTAAGCAGTATAGAGGTTAAAATGTGCTGGTGTGTATGTGTGCAAATTATTTTGATCAGACTTTTTTCTATGTACTCAAGAAGTGATTCAGACTCCCCAAAAGGTCCATGCATCTATAAATGCTGCTTTCCATTTTATCCCTGCTTGAGGATGTAAGTTTTCAGCTATTTAAACTCAACCTAAAGACCAATTGTTCTGCACCTACATATGAGCTCTGTCTTTGAAGATATAATGTTCTCTCCAATAAGACCTCTCACTGCTTGGCGTAACATTTGTTCATTTATTCTTAAACGAAATTCTGCTGGCTAGTTTGAACATGGCAGAGGTGTAGAGAAGGAAGGAGGAAAATCATGCAGTATGGATATTTGGGTCCAAATTAAGAATGGGGAATAAATTTGATTCAACTTTCATTTAAATGGGAACTTACCTAATTCGCACTTTCTGAAAGCATACACAAACTGAAACAGAGCCATACTTCTCTGAATTTTGCAGCATAGGTTCTCCAGCCAAGTAGTGTGTACAAAAATGCAAGTATTTGAGGAATATGTGCATATGTTGGTTTTTTAAAAAAAAAGCTATAAAAATGCATTATGTTGTGGAAAATGGGTTTGTAAATGCTGTATATTAGGGGAAAATGCATGCAAACGTGTATATTAATCTCCAAGAGATTTTTTTTTTTTTTTTAGTCAAACTGAAGTGGAAATGTGGAGTACAGGATTTAAGACCGGGAAAATGAGAAACTGAAATAAGATGGGTTTGCCCATCCCAAATCCAAATCTAGCATTGTCTTCTGGACTGAAGAGCCAATAACTTACAAGAAATGGCCCTGTATTTGAAAGGTCTCTATGTAGAAGTTTCTTGACTGTAGCACCCTGTAGCCACCCCTGTGGCCCCTCCCACCACTGGCATGTCACCCCTGGGAAGCTGTGCAATAGGGAATACTGAAAAAGCTCATCGTCGTCCCCCTGCCCCGCTGCTGTATTGGATATGGATGAAATTCTTCTTATACGGCTGAGCTGGGTTTGGGAAATAGCCCTAGGCTGTGTGCCACTAGCCATTCCTTACCTTGAGCCAAGCTGTTTAAGCTTAATTGGAATGAGCGGCACTCTTGCGGCATTTCTCTGCAGTAAACATTTAGGAACAGCCGAGTCGCCCCTTTCAGCTTGACTCGTTCATTTCCATCGTGAACTTGATCACTGAACCTAAGTAGAAGTGTGAGGAGCGGAACCGGCTCTTTGCAGTCAGTAATTCCAAAGGTGATAGGATCCCTTCATCCTCCTGCTGGAGCAGGAGCTTGTAATGGAATTTGAGGCCTTTAATCTATCAGGTCAGTGGTTCAGATCCAAGGCAAGCCTGCAGTAACTGCCAGCCATTATCACCCGATAGCTCCTGCAGAACCTTATTTCGGTCTCTTCTGCAAGTGCCTTCTGAGAGGAGATGGGGGAGCTCTGCTGACCCACACACCCCACCCTCTCCTTGTGTATGACATGAGTTTGCATCTGAATCACCTGAGATATTGCATAGGGATGTAGGGTGCAGCTCTACCCCTTCATCAGCACCACCACTTTAAACGTCCTCAAGTAGGTGACTGGTGTAATTGTGGCAACCCAGGATACATATTTGGTGGGGGCATTTTCTGTATTAGAGCAATGGGCTTTAAATTCTGTTCCAGGAACCACTGGGTTCTTTGAGAGCTCTGCAATGAAAATATCAGTAATGGTGGACATACTGTTGAAATACAGCTGGTCTTCATTACTGATCATTCCTCATAATGCATACAGAACCCGCTCAGAAAGCAGCTGAGGCTAAATAGGCATAACTGTGATGCTTCTATGAACAGAGCATGTACATTATAGAACTTTTCCCAGCATGCCCTGCAAGCCGCAGGGGTTCTGTAGCAGATACATCAATGTGGAAAGGGATCTCTGCAACTAGAAAGTTTGAGAATAATAATCATAAATTATTTATATCCCGCCCTCCCCAGCCGAAGCCGAACTCAGGGCGGCTAACAACAATAAAATAATACAACATTCTAAAATCATTTCATTATAAAACTAATTCAAATCAAATTGATGGCAACCATTGGGCTAGAGTTCTGTGAAGATTGCCAAAGGAGGGAGTCAGGCTGTGCCCTGGCAAAAGGCCTGGTGGAACAGCTCTGTCTTGCAGGCCCTGCGGAAAGATGTCAAGTCCCGCAGGGCCCTAGTCTCTTGTGACAGAGCGTTCCACCAGATCGGAGCCACAGCTGAAAAAGCCCTGGCTCTAGTTGAGGCGAGCCTAACCTCTCTGTGGCCTGGGACCTTCAAGATGTTTTTGTTTGAAGACCATAAGTTTCTCTGTGGGGCATACCAGGAGAGGCGGTCCCTTAGGTACGAGGGTGCTGGGCCGTATAGGGCTTTAAAGATTAAAACCAGCACCTTAAACCTGATCCTGTACCCCACCGGGAGCCAGTGCAACTGGTATAGCACCGGGTGAATGTTATTTCGCAGCGAGGATCCTGTAAGGAGTCTCGCCGCGGCATTCTGCACCAGCTGGAGTTTCTGGGTCAGTCTCAAGGCCAGCCCCACATAGAGCGAGTTACAATAATCCAGTCTGGAGGTGACCGTCGCGTGGATCACAGTGGCTAGGTCAGGGCGAGAGAGGTAAGGAGCCAACTGCTTAGCTTGGCGGAAATGAAAAAATGCTGCCTTTGTTATAGCTGCAATCTGCGCCTCCATGGAAAGGGAGGTGTCAAAGATTACACCCAAACTCTTAACGGACGGCGCTGGCACTAACTGCACCCCCGCAAGAGATGGGAGTTGCCCCCCCAATCCCATATTGTCCCGACCCAGCCAAAGGACCTCTGTCTTCGAAGGATTTAACTTCAACCGGCTCCCACATAACCATCCAGCCACAGCTTCCAAGCATCTGATCAGTGTGTCTGGGGTTGAGTCAGGATGGCCATCCATCAACAGATAGAGTTGGGTGTGATAGATAGATAGATAGATAGATAGATAGATAGATAAATTTATTGTCATTGTCCGTATATACACAGTATACACAACAACGAAAATCAAATACTGATGGCAGCCCAGCCCAAAACTCCGGACAAGCTGGGCGAGGGTGGGCATAAAGATGTTGAAAAGCATCGGGGAGAGTATCGCACCCTGTGGCACTCCACACACCAAGGAATGACGCAATGACAATTCCCCCCCAAGTGCCACCCTCTGTCCCCGACCAGAGAGAAACGAGCTCAGCCATTGAAGGACTGTGCCCTGGATCCCCACGTCGGCAAGGCGGTGGTCCAGGAGTTCATGATCGACCATGTTGAAGGCTGCTGACAGGTCTAGAAGAATCAGCAGTCCCGACCTGCCTCGATCCAGCTGCCTGCGGAGATCATCTGTTAGGGCAACCAGGGCCGTCTCAGTCCCATGACCAGTGCGGAAGCCGAACTGGACATGCTCTAATCAGCCAAGACGGGTCAAGAGGACGGGTGGTGGGCTTTCCAGCTTGGAGGAGTCTGTCCACATCGGCTGGGGATATCCAGTCAAAGTGGTCCAATACTGGACCCAAGGACAGTCGAGGGGCCTCCAGTTCCTTTATTGTATCCAGATTGGCAGGGAGGTCATGGCAGAGCAACAGGACCTTCTCTGCAAAAAAGCTCGCCACTTGAACCACTTGATTGTGTCATTTTGCCACACGCAAAGATTCGTTTTGATAATTTGGGGTGAATACAAGCTTTTGTTGTGCCTTTGATCTTTTCATGGTGGGGGTATTGAGGGTAGACAGATGTCACTCTTTCGTCTCTCATTTGTAATGTGTTGCTGAACAACAAATGATCAAATTTGGATCCCTTCCAGTCGGGATTCAGGCCTCATCATGGGACTGAAACTGCCTTGGTCGCACTGGTTGATGATCTCCGGCAGGCTAGGGACAAAGGTGAGAGCTGTTTCCTAGTTCTGCTGGATCTCTCAGCGGCGTTTGATACCATCGACCATAACATCCTTCTGGACCGTCTTGAGGGGCTGGGAGCTGGGGGCACTGTTATACAGTGGTTCCGCTCCTTCCTCCTGGGCCGTGTTCAGAAAGTGGTGGTGGGGGATGAGTGTTCAGACCCCTGGGCTCTCACTTGTGGGGTGCCTCAGGGTTCTGTCCTCTCCCCCATGCTTTTCAACATTTACATGCAGCCACTGGGAGAGATCATCAGGAGGTTTGGGCTGGGTGTTCATCAGTATGCAGATGATACCCAGCTCTACCTCTCTTTTAAATCAGAAGCAGTGAAGGCGGTGAAGGTCCTGTGTGAGTGTCTGGAAGCGGTTGGAGGATGGATGGCGGCTAACAGATTGAGGTTGAATCCTGACAAGACAGAAGTACTGTTTTTGGGGGACAGGAGGCGGGCAGGTGTGGAGGATTCCCTGGTCCTGAATGGGGTAACTGTGCCCCTGAAGGACCAGGTGCGCAGCCTGGGAGTCATTTTGGACTCACAGCTGTCCATGGAAGTACAGGTCAAATCTGTATCCAGGGCAGCTGTTTACCAGCTCCATCTGGTACGTAGGCTGAGACCCTATCTGCCTGCAGACTGTCTCGCCAGAGTGGTACATGCTCTGGTTATCTCCCACTTGGACTACTGCAATGCGCTCTACGTGGGGCTACCTTTGAAGGTGACCCGGAAACTACAACTAATCCAGAATGCGGCAGCTAGACTGGTGACTGGGAGCGGCCGCCGAGACCATATAACACCGGTCTTGAAAGACCTACATTGGCTCCCAGTACGTTTCCGAGCACAATTCAAAGTGTTGGTGCTGACCTTTAAAGCCCTAAATGGCCTCGGTCCAGTATACCTGAAGGAGCGTCTCCTCCCCCATCGTTCTGCCCGGACACTGAGGTCCAGCTCCGAGGGCCTTCTGGCGGTTCCCTCACTGCGAGAGGTCAAGTTACAGGGAACCAGGCAGAGGGCCTTCTCGGTAGTGGCGCCCACCCTGTGGAATGCCCTCCCATCAGATGTCAAAGCAATAAACAACTACCTGACATTCAGAAGACATCTGAAGGCAGCCCTGTTCAGGGAAGTTTTTAATATGTGACATTTTAGTGTATTTTTCATCCTTGTTGGAAGCCGCCCAGAGTGGCTGGGGAAACCCAGCCAGATGGGCGGGCTACAAATAATAAATTATTATTATTATTATTATTATTATTATTATTATTATTATTATTATTATTATAAATTGCCATTCTCTGCATAAACCATGTCCTCCACTAATTAAAGGCAAAGGTATCGCTTGTGTTGTGTTCAGGGTGAAGAATGCCAGTTATTTTATCTGAATATGCAGCAAAGTTGAGTGATTATGGCAGCCCCACCACCATTTGCCCCCAGTCTGGAAGAGGAAGATTTCCAAACTGAAACCCCCTTGATGCCATATTGCAAATCAAAAGAAGTCCCAGGAATCTTTTGTTCAAGCAGAACCAAAGAAGGAGCAATATCCAAAGTGGAGATAAATGCAAAGGTGATAAGGAATTAATGACACATGAAAGCATGCCTCTTTGCTCTGTGACACGAGCCTTAAATCAAGGGCATCAGTCAGGCATATTGCTGGGAAAAAGAAGGGGGTGATATTTTGAAAGAAAGAAGCATCTAGGGAAGGAATCTGCAGTGGATTGGAGACATGGAGGATGATCATAGCTCAGAAAGCTACACATGACTAGATTGACTCATGACCCAGAAACGGAATGGGGAAACCTGACCTAGGTGGGTTATACCAGTGACATTGTCCCTTTAAAAGTGGGGGGAGGGCATTTTGTCAGAAATGCAAATGGAAAAATAACTGTCCTGAATTTTATCTGTCCTGAATATTTTATTTGTCCTGAATCTTCCAATATTCAGTCTTCATTGGATGTTTACAGGTTTTCGTATTATGGGAAGGAGAAAAAAAAAATTATCTACCTACTGTCTCCATGCCACACATAATTTTATAAACTTCTATCATGTTACCTCTTACGTTTTCTCTCCCAAAAGTAAAAAGCATGGAGACTTCCTGTAGCTTGGAGATATATATATATATATAAAGACGTTGAAAGAAAGGGCCTCAAATACCCTCTGAGTCTAAACAAAATATACAGGCACTTTTCTTCTCAATGTTTGGTGTTTTACTCCACCCATTCAGCCAGAAGGATTCCTGTGCCCCCCCACCCCCATGATTTAGGCCAGGCATAGGCAAACTCCAGCGCTCCAGATGTTTGGGACTACAATTCCCATAATCCCTGACCACTGTTTCTGTTAGCTAGGGATGATGGGAATTGTAGTCTGGGGAGCCGGCGTTTGCCTATGCCTGGTTTAGGCATTTCTCTGGATTACCTATTCCAGCTCAGCTCAGGTGGGTGGCTACCTGGGGAAATGCAGGTGCAAATTGTCATGCAAATTTCTTTTTTAAAAAAATGAATGAGTAAATCACAAACTGATGCGGAAATAGGGAAAACTGAACGTTACATTGGAAAGATGACAAGCAGAGAACAACTAAACTTGGCAGATTTGTCCATCCTTATCCACACTCCAAACTGAGTTCTGAAATGAAGTCATGGTTATCATTGCCATCTTTCAGGAGCAAATATATTTCCTAAAAGGATGTATGTCATGTTCATTCTGGTTATTTCCTCAATGCTAGCTTGTCTGGCTCTGTGGAAATGGAAGGCAAAAACCAGGCCTTCCTGGTTAAGCCTCAGTGTAGCTCTGCAAACTACAGTGGTCCCAGAGGATAATACCAACCCCGGCGCTGAAATTATTTTTAGTAACTTTAATACTTCCTTCTCTAGACACCTCCACAGGGTACAGCTGGGAAAAGAACAAAGTCAGTTCAGTTTCTTTTTGGATTCATTATTTCCATTTTCAAATAAGTATCATGTTGCATTCTCCAGGGCAGCTGACAGCAAGAGCCAAAAGCTACAGCTTGAATTTCTCATAAGAGGGGAGATCAATAACCGGGCTGTGACTTAGACACGAGGCACGTAAGCAACCACTGGATTTCAGGCTAGTATTTTTGGACAAATTCTATACACTGTGCAGAATGGAGGAGCAGAGAGACCCATTCATAGAATCACAGAATCTTAGAGTTGGAAGGGACACCAAGGGTCATCCAGTCCACCCCCTGCAGTGCAGGAACCTCAGCTAAAGCATCCATGACAGACGGCCATCCAACCTCTGTTTAAAAACCTCCAAGGAAGGAGAATCCACCACCTCTTGTAGCTCCACTGTTGAACAGTTCTTACTGTCAGAAAGTTTTTCCAAATCCACCTAACAGTAACCTCATTCAACCCACATTTTACCAGCTTCCTCGCAAGAATATCATGGGGGACTTTGTCAAAAGCCTTACTGAAATCAAGATACGCTATGTCCACATTTCCCTGATCCACCAAGTTTGTAATTCCATGAAGAAGAAGAAATCAGATTGGTCTGACATGACTTATTTTTGAGAAACCTATACTGGGTTTTAGTAATCACAGCATCATTTGCTAAATGCTCACAGACCAACAGTTGAATTATCTGTTCTAGGACCTTCCCTGGTATCGATGTCAAGCTCACTGGTTGGTAATTACCTGGGTCTTCCTTTTCCCCTTTTTGGAAGATGGGGACAACATTTGCCCACCTCCGGTCTGTAGGGACCTCACCTGTTCTCCAAGAATTCTCAAAGATAATAGGCAAAGGCTCTGAAATTACATCCACAAGCTCCTTTCGTACCCTCGGATGCAGCTCATCAGGCCCTGGAGATTTGAATCCATTTAAAGTAGCTAGGTGTTCCCTTACTACCTCTTTTCCTATCTTGGGCTGCAGCTCCCTCCTTAAATCATTTATTCTGTTATCACTAGGTTGGGCATCACTAGAGAGCAAGTGTGGTGTAGCAGTTAAGAGTGGTAGTCTTGTAATCTGGGGAACCGGGTTCGCGTCTCCGCTCCTGCACATGCAGCTGCTGGGTGACCTTGGGCCAGTCACACGTCTCTGAAGTCTCTCAGCCCCACTCACCTCACAGAGTGTTTGTTGTGGGGGAGGAAGGGAAAGGAGAATGTTAGCCGCTTTGAGACTCCTTTGGGTAGTGATAAAGCGAGATATCAAATCCAAACTCTTCTTCTTTCCTTTTGGGTGAAGACAGAAGCAAAGTAGGTGTTGAGTAGTTCCACCTTATTCCTGTCACCCAATAGCATTTCTAATTGTTCCCCATACAGGGGAGCTACCACTTGCTTGCTCTTTCTCTTACTTTGGATATAGTCGAATAAACCTTTTTATTATTTTTGACCTCTCTTGCAAGCCTGAGCTCCTTCTGAGCTTTAGCCAGCCTACCTTCCCCCCCCCCCCCCCCGCAACTGTTGGCTACTCGTGTATATTCTTCCTTTGTGATTTCCCCTTTCTTAAATTTCTTATACATGCCCTTAACTCTCAGTTTATCTGTAACCTCTTTATGATGCTACGCCCATTTCCTCAGATGCCTCCCACTTTTCTTTCTTGTTGGTATTGTCTGTGTTTGGGCCTTCAATATTTCTCCTTTTATAAACTCCCATCCTTCTTGGACTCCCTTCTCACTGAGTATTTCTGACCATGGGATCACATCCAGTAGCTCCTTCAGCTTTTCGAAATTAGCCTTCTTAAAGTCCAGAGTTCATGTCCAACTACACTCAGTTTTGCATGTCAATGCCCCCAAGCCACCCCCAGGAGAAGAAAGGCACAAGGACACATAAATTTAGGTTAAATGTTAATGGGCAGAATTTAGGCCACAACTTTATTGGTTACAGAATGTCAGCGGTATTGGCTTAGGCATTGGCATCAATGTATATCTGACTCCTGCCCACCTTTCAGGAAGACTGGTAAGGGTAAACCTCCAGTAGAGGGAGCCCCACCGATGTGGATTGACTCGAACATCCCCTGGGTTCCCGATGGGGTCGTGGCATGGCCCTAGCCCCTCCCCAGGCTTCAGACAAGATCCATACCCCTGGATTCCTTTAGCGGAATATCCTTAAGTATGGAGGGGCAGGTGATGGCCTCCCCTCCCCTCCCCCACACATCACTATTCCAATGCCTAACTGCCAAACCTTACAAAGTTGTGACAATTGCTATGAGGTAGGCAAAAACCAAGTGGCTGATGCCAATTTGCCAAGTGGAAAAAGTCCTACCAGGCCCCTCAATGGCGACCAACCAAAGTCCATAGCAAGGCCAATGATGCAACCTGGAAAAAAGGGAGGGAGGGCAGGAGATCCGTGGCATGAGGCTAAAAGAGGAAGTCTCAGAGTCGTGCTGAGGCTTAAATTGTCCCTGGCCACACACCCCAGGCGAGCTGATTGGCTACCTGGCATCCTGATGTGAACAGGGTCTCTCCCAGCGTGACGCGGGACACTGTCCCGCCCCAACGCTGAGGGGAGTTGCTAGGGTGCCAGACCGCAACCCGGCCCCACCAGAAAGTAGACCTGATTTCCCTTGCCTCTGTATCTTGAAACCCAGGAGAACATGATTACTTCCTCCCAAGTTTCTGAGTGCTTCCACTTCATCATTCGTTTGCTGCTTTTCCACAGAATTGTACCCAAAGAGACTCTCAATATGTCAAATGAGCAACAATATAAACATTGTAATTCAAAATATCTCTTTGGAACAATTGCAAATAATTGTAACTTCAAGAAGCAAAATACATCATTAGAAAGGTTAAATCATTGTATATAAAATGAGGCAGATAAACTAACCCAATATAACAGCTTAAGACTTAACAGGATAGAGAGCAAAGCCTGGTGCAGAAATACAGTGATATTATGCGGGACCAGTGGGGTGAAATCTTTAACAGGGTGCTGCCATAGAAATGGACAGTGCTGGTCCTACCATTAGACAGAATGAGGCAGATGCACCACACCAAAATCATCAAATGGGAAAAAGGGGGTTCAATGAAAGAACACTTTCCATGCAAGTTGTTTAAAGCATCCACCTTTCCTCAGGAAAAGAGTCTGGGGAAAATTCTTACTCTCTTTGGTGCACCAAACCATCTCTCTCTCTCTCTCTTCCCACCTGCTATTGGGAGCATGGAAGCAGCATTCAAGTACTGAAGTGCCATCTCTGAGGTGCCGTTTTCCTTTCCCTGTTAATTGCAGGCAGCAGAGGCTTGTGCCGTAGTTTGAAATTAAAAAGAAGGTCATGACATTCTAGGGGGCTTTTTGCCATTTATGAAACTGTCACAGGCCTTTCAAAAGTCAGATACTTGAGTCACTAGGGGGGAAGAAAGCAAAATGTGTATGGGGCTTCTGGGGGAAATTGCCTTAATTTTTTTTTTCATGGTGGAAGTCTTTTATGGCACACTCTGAGACAGCCTAATGGTACCCACAAACGTCAGTAATTGATCCATATATTCCGGGCTCTCTGACGACTTGCACAGTGTGCAATGCATAGAAAGCCGCTTCCTTGCCTGTGATTACGTTGCTGCCTCCATGCAGAAATCATGTAATGAGGAATCCATGCTGTGAACATCCAACTCTTTCATTGACGGGGATGGCTCTGTCACATTTTTTTAAAAAGTGACAAATTTGCAGAGAAAGTGTCAAAGCATCCCTCAGCCACAATGCCTGGCAGTTGTCCATGTTGCTATTTGTTAGCAAGCTCTGTGTGGATAAATGGCAGCGGAATCACGTGAGTTGAAGCTGCATTTTCTTCCGTAAGGGTAATAAAGCAAATCATATTTGGAAGGAGGAGGGGGAAAGCAAACTCAAGTTCAAGTGCTTAGTTAAAAATATGGATGGGAAAGAAATTCAAATCTGTTTGCATTCACTCACTTTCAAAAGCAATGTGCAAACTGAAACACAGCCACCCTTAAAAATGTGCACATCTCCACATTTTGCAATGCAGTTATCCAGCCAACTAACGTGTACATGAATGAACATACAAAGGAAACTGTGCATTAAAATGCATATGTTAGCAAAAATAGCATGCAAAAATGCATTATATTAGGGGAAGTAAGCTTTACAAAAAGTATCAGTTGGGCAAAAATTGCATAGATGGATGATAGATTAATAATAATAATAATAATAATAATAATAATAATAATAATAATAATAATTTATTTATATCCCGCCCATCTGGCTGGCTTTCCCCAGCCACTCTGGGTGGCTTCCAACAGAATATTAAAATACAATAGTCTATTAACCATTAAAAGCTTCCCTAAACAGGGCTGCCTTCAGATGTCTTCTAAAAGTCTGGTGGTTGTTTTTCTCTTTGACATCTGATGGGAGGGCGTTCCACAGGGCGGGTGCCACTACCGAGAAGGCCCTCTGCCTGATTCCCTGTAACCTCACTTCTCGCAGCGAGGGAACCGCCAGAAGGCCCTCCGCAGATGATAGATATATAAAGACATTCATACTAAATTGCTGATTAATTTTCATGAGGACTTTAAAAAATGAAAAATCATAAACTGGTGTGCAAATGTGGAGAACCGAATACTGGAAAAATGAGAAGTCAAGAGAAATTAAAATCGACAGTTTTGCCCATTCCTATTTAGTTACAAGTTCTTCTTATGCTCATCTAAACTGGAAAAGTTCAAGGACAGGAGACTTCCCAAATGGCTGGTCTCTCAGTTCCAGTGATTTATTGGCCCTGTATCCATTTCCTTCTCTCCTCTGCCGCAGACTGATGGAACGGTTACAGTGAGGAAGAGCCTCCTGCCCCCCCCCAAGAACTGTTATGACATCGCCTTCTGGGCCAGGGATTGTTTAGAACAGAGAAGGTGGCTTTTCAAGGATCTTAAAATGTTACAGCTGTTTGAACAGAGAAAGGACACTTTAATACGGGCCAAAGGTTTATTTTCATCAATGCATGCATTTCCTGACTTTTAAGCAGAACCAGCCCGTTCTTCAAACTATCCCAGACCCGACCTGGCTATCAAACCTTTGGAGGCCCACCCTGAATCCTGATTTGTATGCTTTTCACCTCTATATATTTGGGGACTGGGGTGCTTTGGGATTTTTTTGTTTTCTTTCAGACATCCGCGATAGCCATTGTAGCCATCCATTACTTGAAAATGAAGTGTGTTTGTGTGTGCGCTTCAACTGTTGTTTTTTGTTGTTTCTTTGGTTTTGTTTTGCCCTCTCTTTTCACATCCACAAGAACAGAAATAACAAATCAATCACGCCGAGTATTTCCAGAATATGTACAGGAAACAAGCACAAAATTCAGACAAACATTTTGACCTTTGCTGTTGGAAGCCCATTTTCTCCATTTATGTCCAACTGCTCACTTAGCACACCAACTTTGCTTCTATCCTGCTTTTCTTTAAATATGTGTGGTGAATATTTGGGGGAGAAGGATCTGGACATTGGCTGGTCCTAAATACAACATCTAAAAAGCTCTCTTTCTCTCTCACACACATACACACAGTATATATATATCCTCTTTCAAGGCCCACCCCCCAGGTTAATACACTGTTTGCTTATAACAGCAAGTCACAGCAATAAGTTTTACTTACTAACTGACTTTGAAAGATTATTCGTGGCTGTCCTTTCACAAAAAGGATTATTATCAAAAATTTACAGGATATTGACGGAGTTGCAGGGTATTGATCTTCTGTAGACATCAAATGGGAGAATAATTCTAGGCATGAACCTCTAATGTATGGTGGTTGCATATCTGTATTGATGTGTTTCATTATTCTATTGAAACCAGTTCTGGAGAAAATTCCTCAAAGCTGTTATATATGTGGTATCATACACCATTAAGAATTCAGTTCATATCAGTCAGTTCATAATGACAGATCTGCAATTCTATCAAGGCAGACTTGAAGCTTATCCAATGGTCACATGAAGACAGTAGGTTGGATCCAGGCTAGGAGAGTTACACATGGCTCCTACTTTGTTGTTGTTGTTTAGTCGTTTAGTCGTGTCCAACTCTTCGTGATCCCATGGACCAGAGCACGCCAGGCACTTCTGTCTTCCACTGCCTCCCGCAGTTTGGTTAAACTCATGCTGGTAGCTTCACGAACACAGTCCAACCATCTCGTCCTCTGTCATCCCCTTCTCCTTGTGCCCTCCATCTTTCCCAACATCAGGGTCTTTTCCAGGGAGTCTTCTCTTCTCATGAGGTGGCCAAAGTATTGGAGTCTCAGCTTCAGGATCTGTCCTTCCAGTGAGCACTTAGGGCTGAATTCCTTAAGAATGGAGAGGTTTGATCTTCTGGCAGTCCATGGGACTCTCAAGAGTCTCCTCCAACACCATAATTCAAAAGCATCAATTCTTTGGCAATCAGCCTTCTTTATGGTCCAGCTCTCACTTCCATACATCACTACTGGGAAAACCATAGCTTTAACTATACGGCTCCTACTAGAATCAGTGAAACTTATTTAGTCATGATTAACCACATTTATTTCAATGACACCTGGGGACAAACTTGGTCTGGACCTGATTCACTGAGAAATTCTGGAGAGAGATAGCTGTAAGTACAAAACAGAGACTGATCCATTGTATCCTTTGGCGGTTCCCTCACTGCGAGAAGTGAAGCTACAGGGAACCAGGCAGAGAGCCTTCTCGGTAGTGGCGCCTGCACTGTGGAACGCCCTCCCATCAGATGTTAAAGAAATAAACAACTACCTGACGTTTAGAAGACATCTGAAGGCAGCCCTGTTTAGGGAAGTTTTTAATGTTTGACGTTTTATCGCTTTTTTATTATTAATAATATTCTGCTGGGAGCCGCCCAGAGTGACTGGGGAAACCCAGCCAGATGGGCAGGGTATAAATTATTATTATTATTATTATTATTATTATTATTATTATTATTTGCATTACCAAGTTTTGGGGCAGGGTGCCACTAAATATACCATTACCTGGAGATGGAGGTGGTTGCCCCCATGTCCTGCTTGTGGGCTATCAGAGAAAACTGATTGGGCACTGTGATTGGCCAGAGATTGGCTGGCCATCTGTCAAGAATTCTTTAGCTGGGATTCCTGCATTTCAGCAGCTGGACTACATGACCCTTTGGTTCCCTTCCAACTCTACAATTCTTTGAACATCACTGGGACACTAACAGTATTTATTTTAAGACCCCAGCCCACTCCCCCACCCTAACCCTTGGATCATTGCTAAATATTGCTGGCATATTAAGAAAAGATAATTGCAATTTGATCATTCTGCAACTCCATATGCATCCTAACTAAATTTGCCGTGCTTGATTAGCTTTTTAAAAAGGGGGGGGGGGAGCTACATTTTAGAACAGATTGTGTTCACTGTATACTGAAGAATTCAATATAACTTTTAAAAAAAGAAAGAAAGAAATCCAACTACATTAATCCTTTACAGCAAAAACAATCACCCCTCGTTGTCTGATTTGCGTGGGTTATGGGCAAGAGGAGGTGTGATTGTTTTCCAAAAGGGAAATCCTAGAACTCAGCTAGGATCTAATTTCCCTGCAAGGCAGCAATAAGCAGCTCTCATTTTCCTTGGAGAACTTTCACCAACATCCAGCTTATTTTCTTTGGGAAGGAAGATGCTTTGAGAGTTGATGCTATTATAGTCTCAGAAATAGCGTGTGCTATTAAGCAAGTACCACTTAAATCCTAGGCTGGGCGAAAAGCCAGCTTCTGGGCTTTAATCATCCCGAGCACACCTGCAGCACATAATAATGAGATGTAAAGTCACCCCAAACAATAAACAGGAAGTTTAGGAAATGGGGACTGAGGTAGATGGGGAGCCGCTTGTCTGGAAGCAATTATTTTACGACAGCACGGAAACGATATCCGGAGCACTTTGTATTGCAATGAGATGTAGCCCTGGGTTGTGGGATTAAAGCTGTCATTTTCTAAAATGGCACCTTGCCTGTAGACTGGAGTATCCATCTGCAATAACTGTCCATCTTCTAGCTGCACCCAATTAAAAGCTGTTCTTAATGCAAATGTGAGCCCCAGGTTCATGGTATCTGCATATTACAGCAACTCCCCCAAACCACTTCGCAACCAAATGCCACCAATTTGTAGAGAACATTCCAAAATTCTCCGCATACAGATCTCTTGCTAGATTTTGGAGTTCCGAATTGCAAAGCAGGCTTGGCCAATTAGGAATTTTCCACTGTTATTATTTCAACAGATATCAATATTGAATTTGAAATTTTGCACTGAAAACCAAGTGAGAATAGGGGCTGTGGCAGTGCTTTTTTTCTGAGGGAATGCAAGGGTATGCATACCCCTAAATGTTTTGTGAATCTTTATACTTTTGTCCATTTACTGTATTTATTTTTCCCGATTTGAACTATAAAATGGTGATTTTCTTGAGTCAAAATGAGAGTATCCCTAAACATTTTTTTAGAAGAAGAAAAAAGCACTGAGCTGTGGTAAATTGTGAATTGACAGACTTTTGGAGCCACTTCTTTGTGTTAAGGGCCTATACTTGTACCTAATTACTAGAATTCATGTTTCACAGGTCTAAGAAAGACCACAAAGAAATGAGGCAAATTGAATTAAAGCTAAACTCTTGCTGCTGTAAGGCTCGCAACCTCCTCTGTTTAATATCTTCCTCCTGCAGAAGGTTAAGAATTATTTGTTCCGTAATTTAAGCATCAGTTTACTTTAAAAATGGAGCCTCATCTTGGGGAGTCGTCTGCAATTTACAGCCTGAGTTCAGCAGCACGTGGGGGATACAATTGATCTGCTCAGCTGTAAGAGAAAGTGGGGTCAATAAAGCCTACAGGAGACCATTTCAGTGGCCAGCAGGACAGGATTCCTATGACTTTGGCTTCAGAATACTTTAGCAAGTGAAATCCATCAAAAAAACACAAAGGGTTGGGCAAGAAATAGGACTGAGTGAGACAGAAGATGCCAGAAGGGTATGCACATGTCTCCAAACTATAAAATGGTTGCAGTGCATTGTGGGTGTTTTGAAGCTTCAGTGGGGGACTTGGTGAAAACCACTCCATCTTCTTGTATTCCAGGTCTGCCAAATCCAAACTTTGAACTTTGGACAAAAATGATTGTTAAATGTGTTTTCTGTGGGACTTGCAAAATGAAGTACTTATTCAAGCAGAGCATACTTAAATTATAGAACTCGCTCCTCCAGGAGGCACCAATGACCATCAACCTGGAAGTGAAAGCTGGACTATAAAGAAGGCTGATCGCCGAAGAATTGATGGTTTTGAACTATGGTGCTGGAGGAGACTCTTGAGAGTCCCATGGACTGCAAGAAGATCAAACCTATCCATTCTTAAGGAAATCAGCCCTGAGTGCTCACTGGAAGGACAGATCCTGAAGCTGAGGTTCCAATATTTTGGCCACCTCATGAGAAGAGAAGACTTCCTGGAAAAGACCCTGATGTTGGGAAAGATGGAGGGCACAAGGAGAAGGGGACGACAGAGGATGAGATGGTTGGACAGTGTTCGTGAAGCTACCAGCATGAGTTTGACCAAACTGCGGGAGGCAGTGGAAGACAGAAGTGCCTGGCGTGCTCTGGTCCAGGGGGTCACGAAGAGTCAGACACGACTAAACGACTAAATGACTAAACAACAACAAATGATCTGCCTCCACTGTCAGAGATAGTCTATCTCTGAGTACCAGCCCTGTCAGCAACTTTAGGAGAGAGCATTCATACTCAAATCATGCTTGAGAGTTTCCCTGTGGCATCTGGGTGGCCATTGCGAGATGCTGGACAAGATGGGTCATTGGCCTGGTTCAGCAAGCTGTTCTTACGTCCTTATTTTCCCCAATATCCCAGTTGCGTGGGAAGCAAATCTCCAGACTATGTGAAAAAGGCTGATTATTCAGCTCCTCCTTAGCAACACTCAAATTTCTGCCTTTAATTGTAGTTTGAATGTTTCCTTTCTTTTTTCCTTTTCTTTTAAATGACAAAGAGAGGTAGCAAATATGTCATAACAATCTTAGCATTAAGAATAAACGACGATGGGGGGGACGGGACAAAGACACATTTTCAGTGATTTATTATTAAATTCTTCACTAAAAAACCAGTAAGTTGAATTTTCCTATTAACGCAATTGAGAATGTAATGAGCTTCTTAATTTATGACTTCAGTAAGTTTCTCTGATTTGAATTATAAAACTATCATGCATGCAACATTCTAATTGCCCGAGTGTGTCTGAAGATGACAGTTTGTTTGGTTTTCATTCCGGCATCTAATCTAAATAAATTAACAAATAGCAGACAGTCTCTGCCGCAAGTCATTGTGATATGTGAATAAATGGGTTTGCTTTTTTTTTTTAATGGATAGATTCTAAGTTATTAAAATAAGAATAGTAAACATACCTCTTTCTTAGACCTCAAAGAGTTGTTTTTCTTCATGGATGACAGCTTTGGCATTGTTTTTAGCCACAGGGATATCCCTAAATCAAAATACCGTATTTTTCGCTCTATATGATGCACCAGACCACAAGACGCACCTAGTTTTTGGAGGAGGAAAACAAGAAAAAAAATATTCTGAATCTCAGAAGCCAGAACAGCAAGAGGGATCGCTGCACAGTGAAAGCAGTGGTCCCTCTTGCTGTTCTGGCTTCTGGGATAGCTGCACAGCCTGCATTCGCTCCATAAGACGCACACATATTTCCCCTTACTTTTTAGGAGGGAAAAAGTGAGTCTTATAGAGCAAAAAATACGGTAGATAAGGAGCATTTTGCAGAAGGTTTCACCCCAAACGGCTGAAGTTGTCCTTCTGCACCACACTTCAGAAGACCTTAAACAGAACACAAAAGGAAGCTCACCTGATCTAACGTCCTGTTCTCACCATAGATATCCAGGGGCCTGTGGGAAACTCACAAGCAGGATCCAAGCACCACAGCACTCTCCCCTCTGGTGGTTTCCAGCAACTGGTATTCAAAAACGTACTGATGGCCTCCAGATGTCAGGAACTGGGCAGAAGAGGAATGGTGGAAACTGCCTCCCCAGCCTGACCCTTCCAGAGAAGAAGAAGACACTTCAGAATAAAACAGGGGGTTGAGGGAGGTCACAGCTCAGAGGAAGATGAGAGGAAACATTGGGAAATAATGGGAGAGAGGGAGGAGGAGACAGAGCCGGAACAGCTGGCTGACAAGTTATCACTAGAAAGCATTCCAGACCCACCATCTCCCAGAACCCAGCGAGCCTTAAAAGTAGGAGAGCAAAGGGCTTGGAGAAAGATGGCCCTAAGCAGCAGCCATAGGTGTGGTGGTGCTGTTGACAAATGAAGAAGTGGAAGAGAAGGGGGTGGAGATTTACTCAGAACAACGCCATTATTCCATGGGGCTGCATTCCCAAGCCTCTCTCTGTAAATATTGGAAAAGCAGATGGTAAGGACTTTTCCTTGTCTTATCCATTCCTGGCAACCTGCCATGGGGGTTGGTTCCTGCGCCAGATTGGGGGCCATCAGTGCCTCCTGTGGGAGCAAGAGCCCTACTGGAGTCAGGGCCAGTCTTAGCTTTAGGCATATTGCGACAAGCGCCTCAGGTGGAAGAAGCTTGGGGTGGGGTAATGACAGCTGCCCCCTGACTCCTCCTCCTGCTGAGTTCCTGACCATTCCCCTCTGTTGGAAGAGAAGTGTTGCACAGTCTGCCCTCCCTCAGTCTGCTTGTGATACAATTTTCTAGTACTGAAGTAAGATTCAATTGTCATCTCAATCAGCTTCTGTACACGGAATGGAGGAAGCCATCTTTTTTGGATTTGTTTACAGTGGTACCTCAGGGTACATACGCTTCAGGTTACAGACTCCGCTAACTCAGAAATAGTGCTTCACGTTAAGAACTTTGCTTCAGGATGGGAACAGAAATCGTGCTTCGGCGGTGCGGCAGCAGCAGGAGGCCCCATTAGCTAAAGTGGTGCTTCAGGTTAAGAACAGTTTCAGGTTAAGAACGGACCTCTGGAACGATTTAAGTACTTAACCCGAGGTAGTACTGTATTGTAATGTAGCATTTTTTATTTAAAAAAAAACTTCCTTATTTTTCCATTTCAAAAATATATATGGGGTGGGTGTGTCATCTTGTCCTTTGCCTCAGATGGGGAAATGGTTTGGTGTGGCCCTGCATGGATATGGCCAAAGGAACATCTAGTCCAGCATCCTGCTTTTCACAATGGCCAGCTTGATGCATCTGGGAAGCTCACAAGTAGGGAATGATGGCAGTTACCTTACTGAGGGCAACAGGCCCTTCCCTGTTGTACATCCTCAGGCATCCGGTGTTCTGAGGTCTGTGCCATCTTTGAACATGGGCACCTCAATTAGCAAAAAGCTTGTTGGCAGCTTTTCAGGCTAATAGCTTGTGCATAGACCCCTCTTCCTCCCTCAGTTTGCCTCATCAGCTCTTAAGCTGGTGATAGTCTTGTGACAGTTTCATGGCTGCTCTTGTAATCCCCTCTAATTTCCCTCAGGGTTCAGTCAAGAAGGAACAATATGAACACAGCTTTAGACCAAATGAACACGTTTATCCATCAAAATGGATGCAGCAGACCCTCAAAGTGTCCCTATTTTTCAGGGACAGTCCCGGATTTGCTGTACACCTGTTTGCTGGGGCTGATGGGAGTTGTAGTCCAAAGCATCTGAAAGGCACCAAGTTGGCAAAGGTGGCTTTAATGCTTCTGAGATTACCCCAAGACCCCCTCTGCCCCATCACTTTCAACAGCTAAGCTTCTGGTGCTGCTGATCCGAATGGCTCTTTCCTTGCCACAGACCAATGACTGTCCCTTTTTTAGAGGACAGTATAATGGCATTTGTCAAGAGCAAACTGTGGTGAATATCAGGCCTCCTGCCCCTACGTAGGCAGAGAGCGAGCTGGCAACCTGAGGTGGCCAGATCAGAGGGAGAGGAAATCACTGTGTCTAACAATGCAATTTGTCATTGCCTAGACTCGCCGGCGATGTGGGATTATAAAAGAGTACTTCCAAAAGGTTAAGGATTTGTCTGCAGCATTGGAAAGTGATATCAAATTGAGATCGCTTGGGGGAAATAAACATTCACGGCTGTGAGGAAAAGGAGCAGGCTTTTTGCTACAGCCAGTTACATCACCACTTGTCCTTGTTATGAGTGTCCATCTGCATACCCACAGTTGAATGCTTGGGGAGGGGCTGATCTGGTGTCCGTGGGTGGCCTGCGCTTGGCTTGTGGAGCATCATGGGAGGCCAGGAAGAGCCTCATTCAAATCTCATCTCAGACACAAGGAGGGATGAACGGATCTGCCAATTTCAGTTTCTCATCAGTTTGCAATTTGTTTATTCAAAAAATGTCCCCAGGGTTCGGTTTGCAGAACTGGCACTGTTGTAGGTGCCACATAATTCTCATGTCACACTTGTAAGAAATCAACCTTTTTCTGTGGCAACATCTATACTTTGGAACTCCCTGCTTATTGACACCACGCAGGCACTTTCACTGTACTCTTTTCTGCGCCTGCTAAAAATGTTTCTGTTTAGGCAAGCTTACCCAGATATGTGTTTTAATCTCTTTTTGGTTTATGATTGATTTTAAGTATTTGTCCAGTGTTTAAAATAGCTAATTTAACTTTTTTTACTGAGATATCTAATTGTTTTATTCTATTTGTAAACTGTTTTGAGATTTGTTTTTATATATATATAAAAGAGCAGAATATAAATTTTATAGAATACTAATAAATAAATAAATAAATAAATAAATAATGATAGTCTTTTAGAGCACTTTTTTTCCTAATACAGTGGTACCTCTGGCTGCGAACGGGATCCATTCCAGAGGCCCGTTCGCAACATGAAAAGAACGCAACCTCCAACAGCGCATCTGCGCACACGCTGGTAGTGGTTCGCCACTTCTGCACATGTGCATGAAGTTATTTTGCACTTCTATGCATGCGCGAATGGCAAAACCCGGATGTAACCCTTTCCGGTACTTCTGGGTCACCACGGGACGTAACCTGAAAGAATGTAACATGAAGTGGACGTAACATGAGGTATGGCTGTAGTTGCCATGTTGCCAAATGTACATACATGTTCCAGCAAGTTCTGCTAATATACTGCATTTTGTGTGTTACAGTAATGTGCATTTTTGTCCACATTACTTGGCTGGAGAACTATTTCTAAGTTTGGAGACGTGCACGTTTTAAAGGATGGCTGTGCTTCTGTTTGCATGTTGTTTCAGACTGTGGTAATTAGGCAAGCTCACCTATAAATGTGAACTGAATCCAATTTCTACCCCAGACCTACCTGTGAGATGCATCTGTCTCACTCATTATTGACTTTCAGGAGGAATCTGAAAAACATTCCTGCCTACCTAGTCATTTGATGCCTGGATGATACTGTTCTTGGCAACCCTGAAATTACTGGAAGAGAGAGAAGTTTTAACGTATTCTTAACATATTCTTAGTATTCTGTTTTTGGAATGTTTTTCATTATGTTGTTATTGATATGTTTGCCACCCTGGGGTCCTTTGGGAGGAAGGATGAGGTATAAAATTTTAGTTGGTTACAATTAGTTACAATAGTACCTCAGTTTTCAAACATCTCTGTTGACAAACATTTCGGTTTTCGAACGCCATAAACGCAGAAGTAAATGCTTCAGTTTTCAAACATGCCTCAGAAGTTGAACATGCCACACAGCTCCACCTGAATGCAAGACCCTGAGGCCTAGCTGTCGGCTATTGAGTTTTCGGTTTTCAAATGTTTCAGAACTCGAACAGTCTTCCAGAATGGATTACATTCAAAAACCGAGGTACCACTGTAGTTAGTTAGTTAGTTAGTTAGTTAGTTAGTTAGTTAGTTAGTTTAAAAATATTTCCACACCGCTATCCATTAAAAATATCACCGTGGATTACAACAATAGTACATGAAACCATACTATAAAAACCATATTAAATAGTTAAAATAAGAGATTGACTAACTATCATGGAAAGGTCTTCTCAACTGCCTGCATAAGCCTGACAGAATATAAATGTTTTCAGCAGGAATTTAAATGTTGGAATAGAAGGTGCCTGCTGAATCTCTATTGACAGAGCATACCTTCTAACATATTGAGTCCCAAAATCAGAACACACGTCTTCCTGCCCATGCTCCTGCACGAGTCATGTGACCAGCGCAAGATCACAGAGCCCAAAAGTTGTGCTTTCTCTCAGGGCCACACTGGCATGGCACTGCACAATACACTTTTTTTGAAGAGGAGCACTTTTTCAGGGTGAGATCTCGGAACAAAACTGTGCAAGATCACAGCACCCAAAATAGCTGTGGTGCTCTCATGTGAGGAAACAGGATATCCCATTTGTCCCCAGGATACTTGTGGGGTATAATAGAGTATTCCACAATACTGGGCACTTTCCCCTAGTAGACACACCTCTGTACACATTTTTTTCATTGCAAAACTAGTTTGTGAAAGCCATAGAACTTTGAACGATAACTGAATTGTGGTTTAGGTATGGTTTTGGGAAGTGCGAATTAGGTAAGCTTGCGTTTTAGTGCAAACCAAATTCATCTCTAGGAGCCATGTGCTGATGAGGAAGCTTTAGCCAATCTCCTATTCTCCTATCTCTCAGCCTGAGCCTAGGCCATCTGAACTATTATTTTTTAAATTGAGCATCATTACATTTTTACCCTGCAATTCCATCAAGGAGCTCAGCCTTTCGCTCATAGACTCCCTCCACTACTTTACCCTCACGACAACAATATAAGTCAGTCAGAAAGACTATGGCTGGCCAAGGCCACGCAGTCGACTTACTGACTAAGCAGGGATTTGAACCCAGGTCCCCTCTGCTGTAAGTCCAACAAGCCTGTGTCCTGTAAGAGCTCTCTTGAGGCAGAGAGAGAACAATAGTGGTCTTCCTTACAGCACTGTTGTGAAGATTGCTTAGATAACGTACCTGAAACACTAGGTATGTCTGTGGCCAGGGAGGCCTTCTAAACTTGGAGGAATTGGTATGGTTTGTGGGGATTGCTGAAAGCAGCAGAATGACGAGCCCCCTCTACTTGCGATACAAAAATTTTATTTTATTTATATATTTTAAAAGCTCATAGTTGGCTGTACGGGTAAGCTGAGCTGTCGTCAGCATTTTCCTTTTTATATCCACCTAATGACATTTTAAAGAGCTGTAGATCTGCAAAAATCAATAAAGAAATAATGGGCTACAAGTGAAAGCATAAACCCACTTGGCGCCTTCAGATGCAGGCCGTTAAAGTAATTTGAGCACATTACCAAAAGTTGACTGTAACCGCAGATCAAAACTCAATGCAATTCATCCCGCCTGGGGGGTGAGGGGCAGTTGTCGTTTTTTCCTATGGACAGCACTGCTGCTGAGCTGCCTTTTCTGTTGGAAGTGTTGGGATGCAGCTCAGCTTGTATTAAGGCTGGTGGGTTTGCATGGGCGAAAGGTGGATAGCAAGTGGAACCTCCAAGCTTCCTAGACCTAACCAGTGCTGACCTTCCTTCTGAAGTTAGACTGCTCAGGACTGCTGACCTCATTTCTAGCTCCTCCCTTCTTTGTCCTACCACAAGAGAGGAGACATCTCTGTTGAGATCATTGACCAAACATAGTCCCCTGCTTCGCCAACTTAGACAGAACTAGGAACTCTTTGCATAACTCTTAGGTCAGCTTCCAGGGCTGGGCCTGTTGTCTAGGGAACAATTCTTCTTATACTAAGTTGTGGCACTTTTGAGGATCTGCCTCAGTGGGATTTACCCCCTCCTGTAACCCCTCAACTGAACCATCAATCAATCAACAAAGCAGACATTTCTTTATATTTGGGAATATCCAGGATAACAAGGTTAAATAGATTTGTGACAACTAAGGAATATGTAGAGCCTGGAATGATGCATGACAGCAATGCATTGGACATGGAGCTGCTTTTGAAGACAGCCCAGAAACTAGGGATAGCCAAATCTCTTGATTTTGGTTTGTGACAGTTCCTCATTTTTCAAGTGGAAATTCATAGGCATTTCTGTGTCTCTGGAGGCTTTCAAGAGCATTGTGCTCAGACTCACTCTCCAGGTGAATTACCCATTCAGTCAATAAGAGACATCAAGCTAGATATATAAGTGTTCAAGCTGGCCAAACTCATAAAAGCAGTACTGTCAGGGTTCAGCCCTGTCCAGACTTCAAACTATCTCATGAGCCTTTTGTGGGCAAAAGGCAGCATAGAAATAAATTACAGGCAACTCTCAATTTACACAGGGGTTAGGGTTTCGGGATAGTGCATAAGGCCAAAATCATGTATGGTCAAAACACATTGGGTTCAGTGGCGGGTGAGATTGCCAAATGTGTGGGTTTTTCCTTGATGCCCATCCCCTGTTTGCCCACTTTTATTTTATTTTTTAATTTGCCAAATTCATAAAGCTGAATGTGCACAAGTTAAATGTGCATTAAGTTGTGAATTGCCTGAGTAACGAGTAAGAAATAGAAGCAGGTGGCAAGGGATGGACCTCCAGCATCTATATCAGTTCCCAGTCTGAGCTGCTTCACTGCTAAAGCAACGTCTCATTCAGAGTTTCTCCATGCCACACTTTCCAGTTGACACTTCCTTCATTTGGTGAAGCTGCCTGTGGTCTTTGCAAACATGCCATAATAAATTTGCTAGTCTTTATGATGCTACAAGATTATTATTTTTGTTTTGCTGCAAACAATAGTTTTATAGAGCCAGTGTGGTGTAGTGGTTAAGAGTGGTGGACTCGTAATCTGGTGAACCGGGTTCGCATCCCCGCTCCTCCACATGCAGCTGCTGGGTGACCTTGGGCTAGTCACACTTCTCTGAAGTCTCTCAGCCCCACTCACCTCACAGAGTGTTTGTTGTGGGGGAGGAAGGGAAAGGAGATTTTTAGCCGCTTTGAGACTCCTTAGGGAAGTGACAAAGTGGGATATCAAATCCAAACTACTACTACTACTACTACTACTCTTCTTCTTCTTCTTCTTCTTCTTCTTCTTCTTCTTCTTCTTCTTGCTTTTAGTTTGCTAAATTTGAAATCTTTTCTATTTTATCTTTTTTCTTCTCTTATCTTATTGTACATCACTTTGGTAACTTTCCCTGTGAAGCAGTTTATCAATCTGCAAAGATGACAAATACCTCATAACTGAATTTTATGGGGAGGGGAATATATTCCATTTGGAACACTCATCCTCATGTTACCCAGAAAGCAGAATTCTTTCCATTTTGATTCTAGTTCTATGTCTATGAAAACTTACTTTATGCTGGATTTGAAAGCTGCTCTGCAACATTAAACAAGAAAAGTTCTAAAAACTGGCACCAAAACCAAGTATTCTACCAAGCAGAGAGAAGATTTGGAGTCTTTTCCCCAAGACCACAGTTGGATTTGGAGTCTTTTCCCCAAGACCACAGTTGGGGAAAGAAGGAACATGCCTGTTTCATAGATATAGCTGAAGAAGTCATAAACTATCAGTCCAAGCTAACAGCTAAGCTGGTTTTGGAAAACAAAGATGCCCATTTGATTTCAGTTAAGAAGGAGCAGGAAGGAGCAAGAAGGAGGAGAATTGCAAAGAAAATTCATGCTTTGTACAATCACTTTCTCATTTCCTGTGATCAAACAATTTAAATTTAAATAGGTGGGGAGGGGACAAATTATTTATTCCTTGTATGCAAATCCTGTACATCTTGATGTATGTGGGGACCTCCTATTTAAGGCATTCTCCAGGAGCTTTCTAGGAATACTGACATATATAAACAAGCATTCAAAAAAGCAACTGGCTGGTTTTCCCTAGGTGATTTCTGGTTTTTAGTTCGCAGAGCTTGGCAATCATGTCTGAAGTTCCTGACAGTCATTACAAGGCTCACCCATGTGGCATTTGCCCAACACATTGCTGTCAACTGGGTGGTTATTACCGTCTTATTACTATAGAGGAAATGAGGGAAATTTGACATCTTTTTGCTAGTAAATTTCTGTATTTGAATTTGCCATAACTCAGATGCAAGGAGAACTAGCAAATGGATTAACAAAGAGGTTGGTCACAGTTTTACTATCTCTGTATCACATGTTTAGAATGGTACTTTCCAACAACAATCAAGTTATTCTTCTAGCAATTTAAATAGCACTGGCAATGAACACGACTGCACATGTGCCCCAACTCCCCCAAAATTCAGGACAGATAAAAGAAAGTCTGTCTTCAAGCAGTGCATAGTTAAACTATGGAACTGGATTCCACTGGAGGCAATGATGGCCACCAACTTGGATGGCTTTGAAAGGGGACTGGACAAATTCATGGAGGCTGTCAGTGGCTACTAGCTATGATGAAAGCTATGACATTCTGCACTGTGGAAGGCAGTATGTCTCTGGCGACCAGTTGCTGGAAACCAAAGGAGGTGAGAGTGCTGTTGTGCTTGAGTCCTGCTCTTGGTTTTCTCACAGGCCTGTGGTTGGCTACTGTGAGGACAGAATGTTGGCCTGATCTAACAGGATCTTCTTGTGTTCTTAGAAAGATCTACTTCAATCAATATAGCCCTGTATGTAGCAACACAATCATATAAAAACTTTATTAGGCCTAGTCTAGACAGGTTCAGATTCATTCAGTGTAGACAAGTAACTCATCTCATAATACAGTGGAACCTTGGGTTACGTACCATCCTTCTTACGAACGCTTCGGTAACAAGCTCTGCCAACCCGGAAGTAGGTCTCCTGGTAGCGAACTTTGCCTCAGGATGTGAGTGGAAGTCATGCGCTGGTGGTGCGGTGGCAGCAGGAAGTGAAAGCACATCTCAGGTAAGAACGGTTTCAGGTTAAGAATGGACCTCTGGAACGAATTAAGTTCGTAACTGGAGGTACCACTGTAAAAACTTTAGGTGGCAGAGAGAAAGTTTCAATGTTCCCCGTAGAACAGGAAGTTCTCCATCCATAAATAATAGCATTCCAGGTAGAATCACATCATGGTAAAGCGTGTTCTCCCTAGCAGAGAGCACGTGTTGCGGTTGGAGAACAGGCCGACCTCCCATGACTAGGCAAATTGTCAGCAACCCTGGCTTTAAGGGTTAATTGGGTTGCTGGGGGAATTTGATTGTTACTAATTTGGAGGAGGAGTCAGAAGCTATAAATAGATGTGCCGGACGTGGGGACGTCCTTCTTGGCCGTTTTTGCATCGGAAAACTGCTTTGATTAAACTGCTTTGATGTTATTTTTATGAATTTGGGAGAGAGAGAGAGAGAGAGAGAGAGAGAGAGAGAGAGAGAGAGAGAGAGGGAGAGTAGCTAGGCTTTGGTATAAAACCAAAGAAACAAACATTGATATGCAAACATCCGTAATTAAAATACACATTACAGCAATCCCCTTAGAATGCTAAAATATAAACATCCATAATTAAAATATGTAGTGAAACAATCCCGTTAAAACAAGACAGCAATTAAATTATTTACATTATTTATACAAATGATTTACACAAGGGGTTTCAAGATATTCTTCTGAAGGACTATGAGGTGAAATGTACACACATACAAAAAACGTTCTGAAAATGCTTTTTTAAAAGTGTTTTTTAAAATACATTGAATTTTCCATAAGGCTTACCATCTAGTGTCGCATTGTATATTGCACTTATAACACACTTAAAACATTTTATTTGCAGCTCTATAGCTGATTCCTGAGTTTCACAGCTCTTAACATTCAGAGCAATACACTTATTCACTTTTTGCATACCCATTTCAATACCATTTTATACATTGTGTGAGCAGTGTACATCTCCCTTGCATTTCCTGAAATTTTATTTATTTATGTATTTCACAAGCTTTATATACTGCTTGATTACATTTTTTAAAAAAACTCGAAGTGCTTTACAGAAACTGTTCTACCCAGGTATTACGCATTACTCCAGGAGTGGGGAAGCTTTGGCCCTCCAGAGATGTTGCTGAACTACAACTCCCATCAGCCCCTGCAGCAAGCATGTTTTCATTGTGATTATCATAGATGATGATAGATTAGATTAGATAGATGATAGATAGATGATAGATAGATGATAGATAGATAGATAGATAGATAGATAGATAGATAGATAGATAGATAGATGATAGATAGATAGACAAATAGATATAGATAGACCATTAGCATTTAATTGCATTTAATTAAGTTTGTTTTCTTTGTCTTTACCTATAAGTTTCCTTGAGTCCCTGTCTAGGGTAAAAGTGGGATATGAATAAATATACAGTGGTACCTTGGTTCTCGAATGGCTTAGTTGTCAAACAAATCGGCTCCCAAACACTGCAAACCTGGAAGTAAGTGTTCTGGTTTGCGAACATTTTTCGGAAGCCGAACGTCCAACGCAACTTCCGCTAGAGTGCAGGAAGCTCCTGCAGCCAATCAGAAGCTGCACCTTGGTTTTCGAACCATTTCAGGAGTTGAATGGACTCCTGGAACAGATTAAGTTCGAGAACCAAGGTACCACTGTAATAATAACAACAACATCTGGAGGGCCAGACATTCCCCACACCTTCTCCGCCCCGAGTCAAATCCTGCCCCCAACACTCATTTATTTATTTTACATCCTGAAGCCATGGAAGCAGTATACAAAAATATTATAATCATAAATATAATAAAGATTAATTGTTTAAAACAAATGAGGAAAAAACATCAAAATTGGAAGTTCTAAAATAGCAACACCCATCTCTACAAATGCTAAAAACTATAAAACTACTTCTAACGTAAGAACATTAGGAGAGCCCACTGGATCAGCCCAAAGGGGGCCCGTCGAGTCCAGCATCCTGTTCTGACAGTGGCCAACCAAATGCCTCCATGGGAAACCTGCAAGCAGACCCTAGCCTAAAGGGCCCTCTCTCCTCCTGTGGCTTCCAGCAACTGTTATTCAGAAGCATTGCTGCCTTACTATAGAAGCAGAGCATAGTTGTTGATGCTAGTACCTGTTGATCTCCCTATATTCCATGATTCTACCCAATCCTCTTTAAAGCCATCCATACTGGTATCCATCACTGCCTCCTGTGGGAGCGAGTTCCCTAGTTTAATTATGCACTAAGTGAAGAATGACTTTCTTTTATCTGTCCTGTCTTTTATCTTTCACATCAACAGTTGTACAATTGATATTCAGTAAGTGGCTGGGTCACACTTCAGGGAAATCCTGCTTAAGCAACCTTCTTCAGTAGCTGCCGAAACATCGCATTTATCCCCACATGCACCAGCATGATCCTCTCGGCTCCCTCCTTCCTCCCTTGCAGAGGATGCTCTGAAGTGCCCCATTAAAAGCATTCCGCTGAACATGCTTAGAATCAGATAGCAAAGCTGGTTCCTGGTCATGGGGAAGCTTGTAAGTGTAGTCAGCTTGGACTTAGATGCTTTCTTCTGTGGGGTGGGACTAGTCCTGCACCACCTATTCCTGTTGTCATTGCTTGCTCAAGCATCATGCTCAGATCCAATCCTGTACAGTCCTCACTCACCCCTTTCTGTAGACATTTTGGCACCTGAGGTGAACCACAAAATGGTGTCCCCCCTCCCCAACAGGGAAGAAGGGGTGCGTGAAGATCTACATCAGGAACAAGAGGAGAAGAAAGATTGACATCTTTGTGGATCCTGTGGGTCCTGCTACCTGAGGCTCTGCCTTTCTTGCTTTGATATGGTTTATTTGCTTCCAGAGCAACCAACCCATGCCTCCACCAACTTGGGGGGCATTAAAAGAAAACTGGACAAATTCATGAAGGAATGGTAGCTATCAGTGGCTACTAGCCATGATGACTATGCTCAGCCTCCAAGGTCAGAGGCAGCAATGCTGTCTTAAGCTTCCTTGTAGGCATCCGGTTGGCCAGACTGGATGCTGGACTAGATGGGCCAGTGGCCAGATCCAGTAGGGTCATCTTATGTTCTTGTGTTCTCCTTGTCACTGTATGTTAGGCATTCCAGAGCAGCTGAAGCCAAGGCAACATGGTACATTTGATTTCAATGTGATATTGACCACAAAGTAACAAGACCACAACTTGTGTTGGGTCAAAGAGAAAAAGAATGACGGGGGAAGTACATCGCAAAGATGTGGACTGTATTGACTGGCAAATGCAAGAGAAAATATTTATCAATAAACCTAATTGATGCACTGTAAATAAAGGAACATTATAGATTAAATGTGTTGGGAACAGAACATGAAGGTTAGTCTATCACAATTCGACTCGCTGTCTAATTCTGACCCCTCTAACAACATCAAAATTAACCTGTGTGTATCCTTTACTGTATATCAGAAAGCATAAAGTAGGGTAGCAACCCATTTTACTCTGCAACTTGGGCCAAAGATAGAGTTCTACTTATTTCTTAAAACCGGAACATTCACACTCTCCCTGAAAGCAATCAATTCTGAGCTGGCTGCTAAGTCAACCGTTGCAAACCAGTGAAAATGGTGAGCACACCCTGCAAGAGATTATTGGCTTGTACTCAACATTGCAAGTAACCCTAATCAAGGAAAAGCTGAGGGTTGATAGAAGGAGGATATCCAGGTTTTTTCCTATTATTATTATTCATATTCATATTATTAAATTTATTACCAGCAGGTCTCAAGTTGGGTTACAACAACTGAAAATTGAAAACAGTTGGAACAGAATACAGTCACCAAGGATTGGGTGGCTACTGAAAACACATCTTAGATTGATAACCAGACACAGCTCCTTAGGTACACAAGATACAGGCATCTTGTTCCTGGCAAAGAGAGAACAGACTCAGCAAATCTCTATTTGACAATATTAAACCCAGAAACCTTAGCACAGTCTCTGCCAACCATCAGCTCCCATCAACTACAGCCAGCACTGCCTTGCTGATGCCAAGCATTCTGCATGAGGGATTCCCTCCTGCAAAGCTTGACAGAGATGCAAAGTGATATTGTTGAAAAGCTGATACAGATAGGTGTTGATTGACTTCTCAGCTGCAAGCTTAGGGGGCTTGTGATGCGTACCTAAAAGGAGAATGAGAGCTTTACAAGTCCCATATTCTTCTCTGACTTGGATTAAAATCTGAGCCTTAGAAGAATACCCAATTTGCCCTCCAAGCCACCAAACCTCACTCTCCAGCCATGGCTGGCCTTACCATTAGGAGGAGTGAGGCATCCCTGGAGAACCCTTGAAAGGGAGGTAGATCGTTGGAGAATACTTGAAGGGGAGAGAGCCCCACCCTGCGTTCTAACTCATCCTGGCTGACCTGTACCATCTATTTTTAAATAAATCCCAGGCACTAATTGTCTCTCAGAAATAGCTCAGACACAACTCCTCCCTCCAGAAGATTTTGTAAGTCTTCAGAGAGTCTGAGCTCTGACTGAGCAGCAGTCGGTGTCCAGAACTTGCTCAAGAAGTAGAGTTGCATTTAAAAACACTCTGTACGTATGCGCAGGATGTTGTTTTAAATTCCAGGCAGTAGACGAGTGTTCTGAAAGAAAATACTGCTTGATTCATACTACACCAGGGCATTACAAGCTGAGCAAATTCATATTTCAAACAAGGTTATAATGAGGTTTGGAAACTTGTATTTTAAAACAAAACAAAAAATGCTTGCCACGTCCTGCCACAGGCACCTGGGCAGCAGAGCTGTGATACACCAACGTCTCTCTTCCTCGGTGCTGGGCTCCAGGTTTGCAATCATACATTATTAGGTAGGTACTGAAAAGTGGTTGCCTCATGAGCACCACATTGCCACAATCAGCCTTAAGGTTTAATCAATATTCCATTGCATACCATGAGGAGGTATTTTTAAAAAGTAGCAATATTGAATTGCCTTGTGTAAAATATACACTCAACTAATGGAGTGCTTCATCTTTTAAAGAAATATCTCTGCCTAGGAAGAATGTCTGACTGGTAATATAGTGTAGCAGTGCAAATGGCATTTGGGAGTAGCATGCAAGAACAGAGCTTCTGCAGGTAGGAGCAGTACAAACAGTCATTACCATAATTACCATACAGCGACCAACATAATAAAATGTGAAAGCCATGTTACTTTTCTATAATGTGGAGGGGCGGGGAGCCTTCACAGGCACCTGAAGACTAAAATTTACAGGCTTTTGGCTGTGAAATGGGCATAGGCTTTCATCCGCAGCAACCTATTTAATCAGATGTGAAGTTGTAACTGGGGGAAGTGTGTGTGCTTGCCACTTATAGAGTATCTCAGAGCAGGAATAGGCAAGATTTTTCCCATCAATAATCACTTGGTGATAAGTAGTGGAGAGAGGGACACAGTTTTCTTTCTCTCTCAAATGGGTCCTATCATTTTCCCATATTGCATATGTGGGAGGTGGGGACTTCATAGTGTTTTCATGTCAGAGAGGGAACCTTTGAACTGGCCAGGACCTCCAAATTCACAGCTCCTTCCTCAAAGAAGGAGAATCTGAGAGTGACTGTGTAAGCCATGGGTAGGCAACTAAGGCCTGGGGGCCGTATCCAGCCCAATCGCCTTCTAAATCTGCCCCGCGGACAGTCCGGGAATCAGCGTGTTTTTACATGAGTAGAATGTGTCCTTTTATTTAAAATGCATCTCTGAGTTATTTGTGGGGCACAGGAATTCATTCATTATTTTTTTCCAAAATATAGTCTGCCCCCCCCCACAAGGTCTGAGGGACAGTGGACCGGCCCCCTGCTGAAAAGTTTGCTGACCCCTGGTCTAAACCATGGTGTATAAATTCAGTCGCTCTAGAGAAAATGCTATGCTGGCTGGTGCTGATGAGGAGTCATAGTCCAAAACCGCTGGAGGGCACCAAGTTGGGGAAAGCTGGTCCATTTCTCTCTTCCTAGCGAGTGACAGTCCCACGGGTGCTTAAGCAAGGGGCAGGTGCTTTCAGCTGGACTTATTCACAAACAGATGGGCTCAGGCATGTAAAATATTCTTGTGATTACATAGCCGAAGGAGTCTTAATGGGGAAAATCTATCACACACCAAAGGCTGATAGCTTTGAATTCCCCCCAGTATTCTCCTTTGCAATGGCAAAAAAGGATGCATGTTTCACACTTGGCTGAGGAAGCTAGGGCTGGATTCTGCCTCTCTTCATCTCACAGCTCTGGCCGAGCCTCCTTTTTTATCTCTGCATCTGTCTGGGCTCTACTTTGATGGGCAGTTGCATCCCCCTGAAATGGATTGCTTGCAGCAGGTGAACTAGATGGCAGTGGGCCTTGGAGGCAAGTACCTGCTTGGTACTTGTCGGTCCAGAGCTTGGGACTGACATTTGCAGAGCAGAGGCACCAATGCAGGGGGAAGGCAGCCAGGAGGATGAGGATGCCTCCCGGAAGAGGCCTCGGAGCTGCCACCTTGGTGATGGAGGCCTGCCTGGTGATGTGCCTCTTGGCCCCAGCAGATGTTTGGGAAAATAATGACATCTGACTAGTTTGCATTCCAGCTAGCTTTGGCGTTCAGGGGAGGCTCTCACCACCCGGCTCATCTCGCTCGCCCTGCTTTCTCCGTGACAGAATACCAGCCAACTCAGCTATGCAAGCAAACACCTGCAAAAGGCTTAGGGGCCGGAGAGCAGGTGCTGCCAGTCAGAGTAGGCGATGCTACACTAGATGTGCAAAAAAAAAAAATTGTCTGACCTGGTGTAAGACAGCACCTCACATTTCTATAAACCAAAGTACTGGTGCAGAGCAGCTTCAGGAGAGAGTGGTTTGTAGAGGGGGTGGAGGAACAGAGTATTAACCCTTCCTTGTCTGCTTGTCTGCTACTACAAGGAACCAGCAGACAGAAGGAAAGCCTGCAGCAGCCAAGAAGTCTTGCCGGAGGGCAAAGG
Source organism: Podarcis cretensis (assembly GCF_951804945.1). Lineage (NCBI taxonomy): Eukaryota > Metazoa > Chordata > Lepidosauria > Squamata > Lacertidae > Podarcis > Podarcis cretensis. Next base: position 39,375,116 of record NC_137177.1, read on the forward strand.
CAGTGGTGGAGTAACATACTGCAGCCCCCGGAGCAGAGAACAGGCGTGGGCGTGGCATATCATCCAGGGGGGAATGGTGAGTGGTGCAGGGGCGTGGTGTGTCGCCCGCAGGGGCGTGGCAAGTGGTGCGGGGGCATGGTGCATCACCTACAGGGGCATGACACATGTCCTGGATTGTGCAGCATGCGGTGTACGTCCCGGGGGAGTGGCCGTGATGGCACCCTTTCCCCCAAATGGTGCCTGGGATGGTGTGCTCGTACGCCGGTGGGCAAAGGGAGGACTTTATGCCATCATTGCTCCCTATATCTCCAAACCCTGCTGGAAAGCCTAAAGCACATTGCCTTCAAGCTAACTAGACCACAAGCATCTGAGGCCCGTGAGAGGTTTTCAGCACTCTCCATGAGGACAGGACACTGCCAATGGGCCAGTAAGCAGTGGGGCAGAGCTCCCCTAATAAGTAACATAAAGACATAACTAAATCTTTCCAATCTTGCTGCAGACCCAGGTCTGAAACAAAAAGAGCCTTGGTCTGTTTGGTGGATGCGTTTTGCTGGGGAATGGATACAGGTGGGGAGTCTGACCCTGTTGGTTCTCCTGGGGCTCTCAACAACTTTGACAGCATCAACCCTTTGGATCTTTTTCTTGTATCCTTTTGTCTGGTTTGGGACTGGAAAGCATAGTGTTATGGTGGCTCCGATCCTTCTTGGAGAACTGGTCTCAGAAGGCCATGCTGAGGAGTATCTGCTGGACCACGGAAAGTAGGGGGTATTGGATGCCCAGAACCAAAAGGTGGTGGCAGACGTAGCTTTTACACTCGCTTCTCTGTGCACCTCCTTTCCTGGCAAGAAGCCAGGCTCATGACTCCACCCATTATGCCTGCCTGTACCAAGAAGGACCAAAGGGGAGGATTTCCTTCCCCACCCTTCCAAGCTGTGTCTCCACAAGCCAGTCTAGGCTCTGCACAGGTTCCAGTTAAGACCGACGGTTGTGTAATAAAAATAGTAATAACCCGAAGGAAGGCTGGTGCCTTGTTAGAGTCATGCTTTCTCAGAAGGCTGTCTTTCTGCAAATATCAAATGTGACAGTGGAGAATAACTGAAATGTGTTAAGTACAAACCCCAAGTACGGTAAGTGCTGACAGAGCTTGAACGCTAATGATGCTAATTAGTGATATTCCCAGAGATAGGGCCATGGTGGGACTGGGGGACAGAAGAGCCTCAGACTGGCTTTTCAGCTCTCATTGCAGAATTCTTAGTAAATATCAATTAAGTCTAGGAAATGTCACTCTCTCATTAGGATGCCTAAAAATGTAAGCAATAAAAACAAACAAGCTGTGGTATCTGCCAGGAAGCTTGTCATAGTCTTTTAATTAAACTTGCCCATGTATGTTTTGAGTAGTCCATCTTTAACTTGTGTCGTGTATGAAATACGCTCTGTTTTCAGGCAGAAAATAGCAATTTTGATGGGACTGAAACTTTTCTTTCCCCTGTTAATTTGGTAATTTGGTGTTAACATTGGTGAGCCCAGCCAATCAAGGATCACACCATGAATAGGATTGTTGTTGCTATTATTATTAATTACTCGCCCTTCACCCTAGGGTCCCAGGGTGGGTTACAACATTTAAACACAATATTAAATAAATTATGTTAATAGTATTATAATGCTGATTACTAATCAGAGTCGAATGCCTAATGGCATGATTGGGTGTAATTAAGTGCAAGGGAAATTTAACTGATTTCCCCCCCCCCCAAGAAATGCTAAGAACAACATCAGTGGAGCACCCATTGCCAGCTTTAGTTTGTTCACCAGCTGCAACCAGTTAGTCTCACCACAGTGGACCATGCATTCGTAACCTTACATTTAGATGGTTGCAATGCACTATATGAGGGGCTACTTCTTGCACCTGGTTTAGAAGCTGCAGCTAGTTCATATGCAACCGCTAGAAGCCCAGGGGGTGCCCAGTTTCTCACACATTACTGTTGAAAGAACTGCACTGGTTGCCTGTCAGATATGGAGCCTTCTTCAGAGCTTTGCTGTTGAAATCTAAGGCCCTAAGCAACTTGGGACCACTGCTTCTCTCAGCACACACCAAGATGATCTTAAGATGATCCAAAGAGACATTGTTGGTCAGTCTACAACAGAAGTATATCTTCTCAGTGAGAGCACTCTGGGATACCCTTGAGAAGAAAAGTCAGTAACCAATTTTAAACGGGTTGATGGGGCTGATGTGAATTGTAGTTAAGCAAAAGTTGGATGGTCCTAGTTTAGCTATCCCTGGTACCCTCCCACCAGCTCTTTGCCTCCATCATCCCTGCAAATGCTCCCATTTCCTCCATCACTACAAAACTAAGCTTTACACAAGTCATAATCTGTCTGCAAACCAAGCCTGCAGACAACACCTAATCTTGCTTTGTGGGTAAACTATGGTTTGTAGAAATCATAACTTGCACAGTTTGGCTGCAGTAGCAGATGGTGGTTTGTCACTAAATTGGAAGGACATCAAATCATGAAATGGAAGCTGGAGGTGAATAAACTGAAGGCTAATTCACAAAGCACTTACCATATTTTTCCATGTATAAGACATAGGTTTTTTCCCCTAAAAAATAATGTCAAAAATTAGGGGGTGTCTTATACACGGATACATCTCCCCCATTTCCTTAAATCTGAGTCCTCAAAAATAGGGGGCGTCTTATACATGGGGACATCTTATAGATGGAAAAATACAGTAATTGTGGTTCAGTGTTACTTCTGAATAAGTAAAGAAGAAGAAATGAGTACCCTGTTTCAGAAAAAAGAAACCAGATTTGGGTTTGAAAAGGTTTGACTTATTGCACTGTGCTCACTGTTGCAACTTAACAAAATATTTCCTGGGAGGTTAGTCCCATCCACTCAATTGAGCTTGGTCCCAAGAAGGATGCTTTGGACTGTAGCCTAAATATTATTATTCCTGCCCTCTCCACTTTCCATCAGCAGAAAATGCCCCTAGATTCAATTCAAATGTTAAGTAAACTCTATTAAAGAAATAAAAAAGATCCTCCCCAGTGTTTCTCACAGGAAGAATGCAATAAAAAGGAAAGCCTCTGTGAGAATTACCAAAAAAAGGAAGCTGTAAAAGCCTTGAGTAAACAGCAAACATTAATAACTTGCTCTGAAAGGAAAACAGCCGCAGATTACATCTGCTGGACAAGAAGTTCTTTGGGGCCAGCAAACGTGTTTCAGGACTTCCTCAACACTGCTGCTGCTTCTGCACAGGGAAATAAAAGGCTTCCTCATCTGTGATCATCTTGCACTGTTAATGTAATGTATGCACAGGCTCAGTGACCATTAATGTCTTAGGGGGCGATGGGAAAATCCCATCAAAGAATCTTAAAATAAAGGGGTTCAATTGCGACATGCAAAGGACCCAAACTATAGACCTGTTTTGTGACACCCACCAAGCCGTAGGAAGTTGGTGGCTGCTGGAAAGAGAATACTTACTCAGAGTAGACCCCTTTAAATTGATGGGCCATGGCTGGAAGCAGTAATGCAGCTGAACCACTTTCGGGAAGCCACAGGAGGGGAGAGTGTCCTTGTCCTCCAGTTCTGTTTGCAGGCTTCACTTTATGGCATCTGGACTAGATGGACCACTGGCCTGATCCAGAAGGCTCTTCTGGTGTTCTCGTGTTCAGTGGAAGCTGGCTTCCATCGGTTTCTCCTGAGGCATTTTAATCATTATTTTAAAGACACATTGTGAAACAGCCTATCCATGGAATTGACACTGGCCACTTGAAATGACACTGAAGGGTGGAGGAGATGCAGAAAGCACTTTTTTCCCTTTCCTCTGATGAAAGCTCTGTGCAGGGCCCTTCTGGATCTATTAACCTTCCTTGCTTCAGTCCATTAATTTCCTCTGATGCATCAAAAGTGGGCAGCATGCTGGTGGTCGTGACTGCTGTTTCTCTTATCAGTAGAGTGGAGGGCTTGCTTGCCAAGGACTAAACTGACAGGTCAAACACAAACCAAGTTAGAGTTGGTCATTAATCAAACCTGCTTTCCAGCATGTTCAGGTCCAAAGGCTGTTGAGTCAGTACCTGGTTGCATGGAAAGGACAAGGTTCTGGCATGACTGTTCCCTCAGACCAAAGATGAGCAGAACCGGGGGAGATATACCAGGCAGTGACACACAACTAGCTCTCCAGTAGAAACTGATAAGAGCATAAGAAGAGTTTGCTGGATCAGGCCAATGGCCCATCTAGTCCAGCATCCTGTTCTCTGGGTGGCCAACCAGATGCTTGTGAGAAACCTGCAAGCAGGATTCAAGCACAAGAGCCCTCTTCACTCCTGTGTCTTCCAGCAACCCGCATTCAGAAGCAGCTGGTCAGGATCATCACTGGCGCAGGGGGATTCTGGGAACAGTGGCAAACTTTGGTCTTTGAAGTAACCTGTGTGTGGACAAAATTCGGTCCCACCACCACCTCTCACCTTCCTTTTTACTCAATTCACTAAGTTATTGTTGCAGAGCTCTGCAGCCCCCTCTGGTGTTGGCTCCCAGTGCAGCAGAACTGGTAAAGGTAAAGGGTAAAGGGACCCCTGACCATTAGGTCCAGTTGTGACCGACTCTGGGGCTACGGCGCTCATCTCGCTTTATTGGCCAAGGGAGCCGGCGTACAGCAGAACTGTACAGTGTACAGCAGAACTGGTAGCACTTCCCAAAAGCTGCCTCTGTTGGGGGTTCTCTGCTCCCTCCTCCAACCAGTGCACAGGAAGCACATGATAACTACAACCTTATCCAAACCATTCTCACCTTTCCACAGTCTTCAAACATTCCTCAAACCTGGAATGGGGCAGTGGCATCATGCTGGCCTCCAACGTTTTAAAGCTTCAGGGTATTGTTATTTTAAAAAAACAGAAAACAAAACCACAATGCTTTTTTTCCCCCCTTTAAGCAACAAAGTACAGTTTCCTTCCTGCTGCGGGACTGTTTGTTAAAAGAAGCCAGCCTTTCTTTTTTCGAAGGGGCATGCTGTGATATGCTAGAGAAATTCAGAACTAGGGGGGAAATGCAATCTATTTGAGTTTAAGTTAACTTCTATTGATGTCACCTTGTTTTAATTTAATTCTGTTAAGCCTTTCTTTTGTGAGGGTGGCCGCATACACAGCCTAAATTTAAAGCACATTTAGAGCACATCACTCCCCCCCCCCCAATAATGATGGGAACTGTAGTTTGCTAATGGTTCAGGGAACAGTACTCTGTAAGGGACAAATTAATGGGATTCTTTGGAGGAAAAAATATGCTTTGAGAGTGTGGTAGATAAAAATAAGATGAAAATAAATCTGACTCCACTGTGGGACTTGGGGATGGAAGCATCTCCTGAGACATCTAATGGAAGCCCATCTCATTGTCCCACCAATGGGTTTAGCCTTCCTGAAGCAGCATGCCATTAATGGAATTCCTTCCCCTTGGAAGTATGGGTGATGGCTTCATTGCTGGGGGGTTCCATCACCACCCGAAATATGTACTTTTTGGCCCAGATCTTTGATGAAAACTGGAAAGACCTGCTGCAAAGGAACTTACCCATTTGCTCTGACAAGGTGGTTGTTTAAATTCCATGTTTGTATCAATTATTTAAATGGTTGTTTTATTAATATGCATCATTATTGCTGAAATGGGAATATTATAAGGTACCCCAGGAACCTGACTTATGGATGGCACTTTAGAAATGGAACAAATGAATAAACACATTGAAGGCATCCATGGTAAAGGAAACAAATGCCTCAGAATGCCATCCACTCCAGAATGGGTGGCTGTCTTCAGGCAAACAAGGCTGTTATTGAAAAAAGCTGTCAAGAAACCTGAGTGGCCAAAAAGTAGAGCACCATCTACTACACTGGCTCCCAGTACGTTTCCGAGCACAATGCAAAGTGTTGGTGCTGGCCTTTAAAGCCCTAAACAGCCTTGGCCCAGTATCCCTGAAGGAGCATCTCCACCCCCATCGTTCTGCCCGGACGCTGAGGTCCAGCGCTGAGGGCCTTCTGACGGCTCCCTCACTGCGAGAAGTGAAGTTACAGGGAACCAGGCAGATGGTCTTCTTTATAGTGGTGCCTGCCCTGTGGAAAGCCCTCTCACCAGATGTCAAGGAAATAAACAACTACCTGACTTTTAGAAGACATCTGAAGCAGTGGTGGAGCTTCATGCTGTGGCACCAGGGGACGGAGAGCAGGCGGGGGCAGGGCTGGTGCACATCCCAGAGGTGGGGCACTCATCCTGGGGGCGGGGCACGCCGCCTGCAGGGACATGGCACCCAGCATGGGTGGGGGGGGAGCCACGATGGTACCATACCAGGATTGCGCTACCAGGGGTGGTGCACTCCCCCCACACTCGTCTTCCTCCGCCAGTGATCTGAAGGCAGCCCCGTTTAGGGAAGTTTTTAATGTTTGATGTTTTATCGTGCTTTTAATATTCCGTTTTGGAGCCTCCCAGAGTGGCTGGGGAAACCCAGTCAGATGAGCAGGGTATAACTAATAAATTATTACTACTAGTAGTAGCAGTATATCTGCGGGTGCTTTTTCAGTAGATAGCCAGAGTTTCTGACTCCTAGAAACTTCTGCACACTAAAATGCTGCTGGGTTTTTGTGAGGACTCCCCCCCCCCACTCATGCAGAAACATGGCAGACTGAACTTAAAGAGTCAAAAAATTAGAAACCAAGAGAAACGAAGATTGACAGATTTGTCCCTCCCTCCCAGGGGGGCTCTCAGCATGGCGGCATCACCTGACACCCAGCGCACAAGGCAGACCGGCTGCTTTGCGTGGGAGCCGCAAATGTGTTGCGATGCTTAATTCCAGGCTCTGTGGTTGTGGAGGGGTGCAAGAAGTGGAAATAAGATCATAAAAAGCGTGGTACCATCTGAGGGTATCTATCCCATGGAATGCAACACTGGGTGCAGCTCCCGATTTGTAGCCACATCCAAGGGTCATCCAGATTCATGTGGCTTTGGAGGGTGTGATCTGCCACTGGTCGGGTTTCACACCCACAGCAGCAAGACCAAAGAAAAGTGCCTCCAATTAAAAAACGTCTGATAGGACTGAGCTGCAGCCTAGCTCTTCCATCAATAGGCTATCATGCTGTTGTGCAACAGCGCGTTGACCCGCGGTTCTCCTTGTCAAAAGTCTAGAGATTGCAAAGCCCCATTAATTAAACTGAAGCTTGCTCAGGCAGCGCTGACAGTGACAAGTGGCCGTATCCTTACCAGAGAGATGCATAAAGAAGCCAGCCAGATTGCATAATCCTCAAGCAATTTAAGTCACACATTCTCTCCATCTCTCTCTATCTCTTCCTGCATTCACTTCCAAGCAGCAAATAAGGGATCTTGGCTTTGTTAGCACGCTCAATGCCTGCATTGTAATAGACTAGCAGGCAGCGAAGCCGAAGAAGGAGAGGAGCGTTGCCTGGTGTGATGCTGCCACTGCGTGATAGACATTTGTTGGCACAATATTATCCCATTTATATACAGGGGAGTTTGCATCTTTGAATGGCCCTGGATGATGATCCAGACTCTGGGATAATTAGGTGCAGGTAGGATGGAAATGCTGTTTGCAAAGAGCTGCAAAATGACAAGAGGCTGGGTGAGAAATATGCTTGCAAAACAAGGGGCTTTCTTGCATTTGGAAGCCTCTGGAGTTGGTGCAGCACGCCATGCAGGGCAGGAAAGAGGCTCCCCCAGTGCCTTTAGTCGTCGTCCCCCCACCAAAAAGGGTTCCCTTTGGTGCTAATAAGAGCTTTCCTCCCAGGGCTAAGAGTAGTGGGGGGGGCTGGCAGCACTGGTGGAAGAAGAGGAGTGCGGAGGGAGTGCACCGCCCCTGGCAGCGAGATCCCGGTTGGGTGCCATTGTGGCTGCACCCTCACCCACGCGGGGCACCATGCCCCTGCAGGTGGCATGCCCCGCCCCCAGGACGCACACCAGCCCCACTCCACCCCCACCCCACCCCACCCCAATGCTGGAGCATGAAGCTCCGCCACTGGCTGGCAGCAATATGGATGCAACAGAGGGGGGGAAGGTGGAGGGGCCTGGATCTGCAGAATCCACTGAGAAGTCTTTCACCCTTTGTACTGATTGGAGCCAATCAGAGTGAAAGGAGATGAGTTGGCCACTGAGGATTGGCTCCTAGGGTCACTCTGGAGAAGGCGCTGAGGAATTGTTCTGTATACGATACGATAATCTTTTTTGTCATTGTCCCATACAGAACAACGAAATTGAAAAAATCTACATCATACATTCAAAAACCAACAAGCCTGCTATCCCAGCTATCCCAGCCTGGTTAACCCCCTAAAAACTCTGATACCCCATAATTAAATACAATATACTCCCTTACACTGTGTTTAAAACCAAAATCGCATTTGGATAAAAACTTTAAAAAGCTAAGCATTTAGGAACACTGGAAACAAAAAGAGGCTTCCATTTCAAGAATAGCGCACACAAGTTGTATTACTTACAACGCAGCTTCAAGGAAAACATCACTTAAGCCACTCCAAAGGAAAATATTGGAGCACCTTTCCCCACGTACATGCACAGGAAATGGTAGATCTAGCTGAAAGGCAGCACATAGAGATCTGCACTGATTGTTTCAGTGCATCCCTAATTATCATTATTATTGCATACTCTTAAAAGGGGCTGTGGCTGTGAGGGGGCGTGGCAGTGACTGTCCTGAAGGGACTCTGCAGGGCTGAAATGGCCACTAAACGACTGGTCACTGATCCCATGCTGTGGAATACTCTTCCAGCAGAGATTCAGCAGACACGCTTGAAGCTCATTTTTAGATGTGTCTTAGAAACCTCTTTTGTGCTTTTCAGCATGTCGTTTGATTAATTTGTATTGTTTTTATGATATTTTATTATTTCATTGCCCTTGCGTACTTTCTTGCACACTGCCTTGATCTTTTATATGAGGGAGCAATCTGTAAACATAGATATATGAATAGATAATAGACATAATTGTGAATGAGTTTTCATTCAGTGCTGTGTTATGCTGTCCACACAGCCTATTTAGGGAAGTTTTTAAATGACTAATTTTTTAATATATTTTTAATCTTTTGTTGGAAGCCACCCAGTGGCTGGGGAAGCCCAGCCAGATGGGCGGGGTATGTGTGTGCGTGTGTGTGTGTGTGAAATTTATAAAGTAATAATAGCAACAATTCAAAATTTAATTTAATTTGAAGGGGGGATTGATACACCTCATTGACACAGCAAAAAGAAGTTGTGCATTTCTTAGGGTCTCTTTGTAATTAGATGTGTTTGTTATTGCTGGGACCTCCGGTTTCCTTTTTCACTTGTCAGTTACCCACCCTATAGGTCTGTTATGGGGTGGGCACTTCCAGAGTGTATCATGCCCTCTAATAGTGAATTCTCATCGAAGGCAAAATGAGACGACTGAGAAACAAGAGGAAGGTACCAGTGTGTTCAGGGAACCCACACTGTTTGTGGAAGTGCAAAATATATATTTTATAAATTATATTTTTAAAAGGGGGGTAGCCTAATACAAGACTGAGCATGCTCAGAAACCACAGAATGTTGACTGTCAGCTGAAAAATAAAATCAAAAGTGGGGCTGCAGGAGGAAAAGAGGGATACGCCTGCTCTAAGGGAATGGCAAGCTGGAATCCTGACCAGACACACTCTGTTTAGGCACGAGAAAACACTGCTGCATTTTGTTGCAGGTTCCTGCTTGTAATAATACTTTTCTTTCTTTGTTTAGGTCTGAGATATAACATGGGATCACAGCAACCCAAAAAAGTAAGTTGCCTCTTTTGAAAGGTTTTTAGGGACGCTGCATAATCTGAATCGTATCTGAATTGCAGAGTGGTGGGAGATGTGCGCGATGGCCTTAGAGACGACAGAATGATTGGAGGAAGAGAGATTGAAGAAGGCAGGAGGCGTCACAATTCCCCAGAATACAGATGTTCTTATTAAATTCTCTCGATTTGTTAGGCCAGTGAAATGCAGCTTTGTTGGTAGCTTGTTAGGATGGATAAATCTGATGCACTTTGCCTGGGAACATTTTGCATATACACATTATGTATCAAACTGAACTAATAAAAACCCACTTTTAAGTCTTTTAGAATTGCCGGCATGAAAAACCTTGGTGAAATTGCTCCATCTAGTGGCTCTTGGTTATTTGCAACGGCATGAGCTGTCCTGTAAAAACCCCTTTGACATTTATGGGAGCGTTGCGCAGATTTTACCGGCACAGGGAGAAATTCAGTCGCAGATATCTGCTGATCATGACATGCTAGCGGTGGGTTTATAAGCAGAGTCATGATATATTGCAAACCTGAATGCTCCTGAACTCTGCATAATGACCAGCTTATGGTGTCAGTAGGTGTCAATTTGGTTAAAAGCCCGTCTGCACAGATGGCTCACATCTTTCTAGAGCAATAAACTGGAAATGCATGGGAGCCCTGGCAGAGTGAGCGATTCAAGAAAAATCAAATGAAACAAGGCACAGGAGAGGGACCAGACTGCACATGTAAGCCTGCAATCCTATGCCCCAACCCTTGCCAACCTCCAGATGTTTTGACTATGACTGCCATCGACCTGACAGCTGCTGTACACACACATAGCCCCATTACTGCTGTGTTGTCCACGTTTATTAAATACCCACAGACCTTCAAGTTCCATAAAACAACTGAGTCCATACAACTGAAGGGGAAAGAGTCTTTCAAAAATACAAGAAAACCACACCGCAATTGCAACCCTGAAGGGGAAGGAGAACCACCAAGAGGAGCTGAGCCTGTTTTCAGAGCCCTGCTGGGTCTTGTTGGCAAGGTGGGCAGGAGGGCAGCGGTCCTCCATCCATTTACACTCCCCTGCTCAACCAACTGTTAAAACTGTAAACCATTTGCCTTGGATTATTTAATTGTGGTTCCTCCGTTGCAGGGGGTTGCCCTAGGTGTCCTTTGGGATCCCTTCCAACTCGACGATTAGTAGCAGTTTCTAACTCTTCACTGTGCACATGAACAAGCACGGTTCTCATATGCGATGCTATTCAATCTTCCTTCCAAAATTGCTGAGGAGAGTAAGCCCAATAGAATTCGGCTGGTCTTAGTAGGCATGTCTAGGATTTCAGAAGGCAATAGCTCAGCCTAGTGGTCCCGCTTTCACCCTCATCCCACAGTGAAGGTATCTGGGCAACTTTGAATATCTGAGTCATGCTCTAGAGCTCCGCATATGCAAAGGCTTCCCATTTTGTTACACGAGAGGTATATTCTCCATGCACAAAGTCACTTTCCACTGAGTTGAGTGCAGCCCTCCTTATTGAACAGAATGGATGGCAGCAGGCACATCTGGTAAGAGCAGGCATAGGCAAACTTGGCCCTCCAGATGATTTGGGACTACAACTCCCATCATCCCTGTTAGCTAGTCCCAAAACATCTGGAGGGCTGACTTTGCCTATGCCTGGGTAAGAGCCACCAAATCATGGTGAGGTTTCTCTAGTCTTGCTGAAGCTGCTTCATCCAAGCAGGAAACCCCAAATTCACCTTATAATTAGAAATAAATAGGAGGAGCACCATATCATCCAGCTTAGCTTTCCTAGTACTTGCTTCTGTTTGGGAGGGGATGTCCTCCAGCCTGCATCTTCAAGGTGAGGCTGTCCTGAATGCTGCCTGTGGGGTGCTGAAGTGCTCTGAAGGAATGAGCTTGGGGGGTTTTTTTGCAAGCAGAGCAGTGGGTGTTGTTGTTTTTTATCTACAAGTTAAAGGAAGCTTTTCAGTTGATTTTTTGTATTTAAAAAATCTGCGGCTACTCAGCTGGAACAAAGTAAAAATTTACAAATTACCAAGAGCTCCTTGATGGTCCACCAGGAGCATTTAGACAGCCTCACTTCTCACAAAGCCCATGGACCTAGAGTAGAGAAACACAGAGACACAGAAAAACATAGAAATCTAGTGTACAAAACAGTAGAAAGTATAGAAAAACAGAGTTGGAGGCTTGGAGGCGGGGTGCTCATCTGACTCAGAGTGCTTCATTGACATTGCTGTTTGACATAGATAGGAATGAAATTACCCCATTCGCCTCATCATTCAGCCCCAATACAAAGTGGTTCTACACTGCTAGTATTTACCGTATTTTTCCATGTATTAGATGAGGGTTTTTTACACAAAAATCATGTCAAAAAACTGGGGTCGTCCTATACATGGATAGTGCTATAGGGAGGAAGCTGTGGGAGGCCCACGCTCTAGGGAGCTTCCCACCCGCAGTGGCGTGGGGGGAGCGGCTGCCCACTTTGCCAACCCTCAACAATGGCCCTGCTGGGGTGATGGCGCGTGTGCAATTCCCCCTAAAAAAAGCTCAACAATAACTTTGGGCCATCTCCCCTCATTTTCTTTAAATTTAGTCCCCTTATACATGGGGGCATCATATACATGGAAAAGTATGGTATTTCCACTTCAGCACTGAATCAGTGTCAAAGCATACCTTGGGATACAATTGTGAGCAAGTGGTAACCTCTAGAGGAAAACCTTTTGCGGTCACACATACACTTACTTATTGAATTTCTATACTGCCTTCATCTGAAGATCACAGGGCAGTTTATAGTATAAAACCAGGAGGAGAATCTAACATAGTAAGAAACAAAAAAAATTTAAAAACCCAAAGCTGTTTCCTAGCTGGGTCTTTCTGGTTTGCCCCTAGAAGTGATGCTCAAGTTAAGAAGAATACATTCAAAAGCAGAAAGGTGAAAAATAATTACTGCAGCGCCAAAGCTGCGTGCAAGACAATGCATTTCCTTCCATAGTTAAGCTGAGCTAAAACGGTACAAATAGCATGAGCCATTAAACACTGCAAGCTGTCCGTGGTGATGAATGCTCTCTCATTTAGTAATTTCTTGGGCCTTTTCTTCCATTAGGACTGCACATCCAGCAACAATCAGGATGGGAAAATGCCTCTGTATGCTGCTGACAAATTCCCAATCGCGAACCAGAAGGCTTCGCTACACCCTGTGCCCAATGGAGCTGCCCTGGAAGAAGGCACAAGCAGAAAGCAGAACATCCTGGTGGTGATTAAAGACCATTCCCAAAAAAGCGCAGGAGCTAATTCTGCCCGGACTCACAAACGGAGAAGGAGGTTTGTGATCAAAAAGAGCCCCATTCTGATAGCCGTGAACAGCTCCTTCCACAACCTGCCCATTTTGAAATCAGAGGACAGGAACGACGTCAAGTGGAAAAGCCTCTACAAGACCCAAGGAGAGCGAAAGCAGATCATGAGAGAGACTTGCTCGAAATACAAGAGCAACAACAAAAGGATCATCACACCTTATCACGTTTCCAGGATCTTCGTTGAAGATAAGTACCGAATTTTATACTGCGAGGTTCCCAAGGCCGGTTGCTCCAACTGGAAAAGGGTACTCATGGTCCTTAATGGGCTGGCCTCCTCGACCAAGGTCATACAACACAACACGGTGCATTATGGGAATTATCTGAAAAGGTTGGATGGGTTTGATCGCAAAGGGATCAACCACAGGCTGAACACTTACACGAAGATGCTCTTTGTCCGTGAACCTTTTGAAAAATTGGTCTCGGCGTTTCGAGACAAGTTTGAGCATCCCAACAATTACTACCACCCGGTTTTTGGCAGACCCATCATTTCTAGGTACCGCGTCAATGCCACGAAGGAGGCACTGAGGACAGGTTCTGGGGTAACCTTTAAAGAGTTCATTCAATATCTTCTTGATGTCCACCGGCCTGTGGGCATGGATATTCACTGGGACCATGTCAACAGGCTCTGTAGCCCATGCTTGATAGACTATGATTTTATTGGTAAATTTGAAACCATGGAGGAAGATGCTAACTTCTTTTTGCATTTAATAAATGCGCCACAAAATTTGACTTTTCCTAGGTTTAAAGACAGGCATTCTGATGAAGAGAGAACAACCACCCAAATTACACAGCAATATTTCAAACAGCTCTCCCCTTCTCAAAGGCAACGTAGCTACGATTTCTATTACATGGATTATCTGATGTTTAACTACTCAAAGCCTTTTGAAGATCTGTATTGACAGTGGCAGAGGCACTGGGAGCTACTGTTGTGGTTCCTCTTATGCAAGTCTGTGTAAAATAAGTTCCAAATAAACTGTACCCATTGGCAAATAAGCTAAGGACATATCTACACCACAGGTACCTACACTGGTCACACAGGGGAACCTGGGAAATGTGTTCAGAGAGGGTGGGAAATAGGGACTGTTGACAGCAGGGACCCCAGACTACAATTCCCAGGATTCTTTGTGGCAGAAGTCAGGGAAGTTAACCTGTTATAACACCAAGACAGGTTTCTAATGTAGAACCACCCTAAATTTACTCCCACATTCAGGACAATCGTTGCTACACTCTGGAAGCACAACGTGCCCTTATGTTTTTCAAGAATCATCAACCTTGCAGTAATACACCTATCCATGTTGTTGGGTTTTTAAAAAATGATTTTGGAATTAATAAATATAAAGAAAAAATGTCACCTTCAACTTATTCTTCAGTCTACAAAGCTTGATGGCAGATGCTAGGCAGAGCTATGGAACAATCGCAGCATAAAAAAAGAAAGAACGATAGAACATAGCTAACAATTAGGGAAGGAAGACGAATCAGATTTAAATGGGTTTACACACAGAATTTAGAGGTTCTGATCCGATCAAGATTTGTCCCCCAAACCACCTCTTGCCTCAAGCACTCACCTATATCCAAGCCACTAGTGCATTGTTGGGTTGTGCAGTGCACTTTTTATATATAAAAAAAACCTCTGGCTAATTATATGCAAAATTATACAGAAAATTATATACATATGGAAGAGTCACATTCCAGGTGGTGCTATATTATCTGCAGCATAATTTGATAAGTATCCATACATAAGTATATTTATATAGTAGTATGTTTATGTGCTGGTTGCTATAGGAAATGTGTATATACATATCATATTATATGTATAATAATGCATATAGAATCATAGAATTGTAGAGTTGGAAGGGACCCTGAGGATCATCTAGTCCAACCCTCTGCAATGCAGGAATATGCAGCTGTCCCATATGGGGAGCAAACCTGCAACCTTGGTATTATCAGCACCGCAGCCTAACCAAATGAGCTATCCAGGCTCAGTTTTTAAACCAGTGATCATTGTTCATATCTTTAATGGAACCAGTAAAACAATTTGTTTGCTTTTCCTTGACATGAAGGAGCAAGACAAAATTAGAAAAAATATCTGTGGATAAGCTTGATACAGACATTTTCAAATAATCCCACCCCTGCTTGCACTTGGTTATATATACACCCCTTAATTGTCTCCATCCCATTATAATTTTATCTATTATGGGGGGGGGGGAGGTTCCAACAAGAGTGTAGGTGTTTGTTTGCATCACACAGATACAGAATGAGAAGGGGGAAATATGGATGGTTTTGTGATACTCCTTCTTGAGAAGACAGAGAAATAGGATTTTACAAAAATATGGTTAGTAAAAAATTGCTTTATGGAGCTGTTTTCAGTTGCCTTCTGGGAGTACAGAGGGTGAAGGGAAATCTTTCCATATTAAAGCGTGATTTCAAGGATGCACGAATGGAAGGCAACTAATATTTAATGAACACATGAGTGCAAAATTAAGCCAGATGTTACAATTTGCAGGATATGAATACATTCTCTTCCATCTACAGCTCCCTTATGGCACATTCATCTGCAAGAAAATGAAACACAGCACATTTACATCTTTATGCACACTATTAAAATTCTTTTAATCCTTGGCATTAACATAAATCTTTAGTTTAATCTATGTAGTCTCAGGGAATATCAAATGTTGCCTTTAAAGTAGCAAATAAATTTAGATTCCACTTCCTGCCCATCAGGGTCCTTTATTTTTAATGGTTGCAAACAGTTTATTGCCCCCTTACAAGCCTCAGAGCACAGTTCAAGGTGTCACTTTTGTCTTATAAAGCCGGAAGAGATTTGGCGAAAGCCTCTTAGCACATCTGGGTTGCACACCCACCTAACACCCTGGTTAAATCAAAAGCACGAGATGACTACAGATGGCTGGATCTGTCAATTTTGGTTACTCTCAGTTTCTCATTTTTCCAATCTTCTGTTCAGTTTGCCACATCTATGCAGCGGTTTGCAAGTTAAGAAACAAACATTTTAGTGCGCCTATCTTCCAATAAACCAGTTTAATGCAAATTTGCCTAATAAACACATTTTTGGCAAGGCATTTCCCTAATATAATGCATTTTTAGGAGTTCCTGTTTCCAGGTCCCAGACCAATTCTAGACCCTCTTGGACAAAGATGACTTTACTCCTGTATCCCATGTTATAGCTGCTATACATCCATTACCGAGATTTCAAAGACAGAATTGACACCTGGGGGGGGGGGGATTTCCAAAATGTGGAGCTTTGTCCTGTATCTTAGACTACTGCAGTGCCCTCTATGTGGGGCTTCCCTTGGAAACTGTTTGGAAGCTTTTGTTGTTACGGAATGCAGTAGCCAAGATTTTGACAGGGATGGATGCAAGAATGCATATGACATCTGGACTGAAGAAACTGCACTGGTTGCCTATTAGCTTCCAGTCCTAATTCAAAGTGCTCACGTTGATATTGAAAGCCCTTAAAAAATCTGGGCTCCAAATATATGAAAGAGCATCTCCTTCCTTATAGACCAGCCCAAGAATTAAGATCAGTAGAAGAGGACCTTCAGGTGTTTCTGATGTTTTCACATTTGGGGGGAAGAGTGTTGTGAGGGGCCCTTCTGGGTGATGGCCTCAAAAATGCACATCTCTCACCATCACTTTGCAGCAGGAGCTGGGAACTGGGACCTGGCTTCTTATTTCCACCCCCCCACACATGCTAACTTTGACAGGTGGGCAGAGCTGCCCATCGATCAAAATTCAGAAGGGTTTGCTGCAACTGTCAATACAGCAAATTCTTTTTGAAGCCCATTTACAGGAGCGGTTTGAGTCCCAACCGAGGCTGAAAATCCAGCAGAGCTCTCTTAATGCTCCTCAAACAACCCAGAGAAAGAGAAATGAACCCCTTTAGAAGACGTTTGTTGTTGTTATGAAAAGAAGTTCTCTAATAAAACAGCAACAGGACTGAAGAAAAGAAGTTGTGTTTGAGTAGAGATTTGAGTCATGGGCTGATCCTTCCAGGTGCTGAGTACCTGCAAGTCTCTTCATGTTGGGAAGAGAGAGAAGCTCTGCAACCTGCAGAGCTGGGCCCTCAGGGGAGCAAAGAAACATGAAGACATACAGTGTGGAGGATTTGTTTTAATGGGAAGAGCTTTCATGCAGACGCTGATTTCTACATCCCAAAGTTGTGTTACTTGAAACATAAAAGAGCCCAGGGACCCTCTACTGTAGCAGTAGCCACAATAGTCTTATAAAACAGGATGTTTTATGCATGTGATTATATGTTTTTATCCATATTTTTTTTACCTACTTTAGGAGATTCAGTTAGGATTGCATGAATTTAAACTAAATATATTATGCTGATTGCTGACACTTGTGGAAAGAGATTTCTCTTACTCTTTTTGCTGTGCCCGCTCCAGGTTGGAGCAGCAGAAAGGCCGGGATGTTTGAATACTCCTCCATGGAGTAGATAGGGATGAAGGATCTGGCAATTTCAGATATCTCAGTTTCCCATTTTCCCCAACTTAAATTCCATTCTACACATTTGCTCATTAAAAAAAAACCCTCATGAAAATTCATCAGCATTTTTGTGCAAATTTCCCCAAATAAAAGCATTTTTGTATGCAGTTTTGTTTCTGCAAGTAATCTATTCTATTACTTTCCTTAATATATTCATTTTATGCACGCTTCTCCCTAATATATGCATTTGTGTAAAGATTGTGTAAACATTACACAAAACATTGTGTAAACACCGTATCGAAAAATTTCGATAAGTGCAAATTTCAATCGATTGTTGTGTCTCGGTTCCCACGTTGTTTTGGAAAGTGAGAATTGGATATATCGACTTTTAAATGAGAACTGAATCAAATTTCACCACCATCTCTAGCCCTGTATAAATTTAATATTAGCGCACTAGAGGGGGGAGGAATCTAGGGTGCAACCTATTGACTCCCATTTTGTACATGCAGAAAAACAAGAGGGTTTCACACAAACCATTCCTTCCCCCGATCTTTCAAATGGGGCTGCCGTTGCCAGGACAGCCAGGTTCTGCCACCATTTTGTGTATCCCCTTGGTTGCAAAAGTTTCCAAAGGTGAGCAAGGAAGGATCTGCCTCAGCCTTTGCCAAGTACCAGAGGGTTGCTGAAGACTGAGCTGGCTGCTGCACAGAGCAAATCTGCTTGTCAGTTCAGCACAGAAATTCTCCACTGACATGGTCAAGAGAACTTCCTGATCAAAATCCCTGAGCTTTCATCATTTCTATTGCCACTGGCGCCTGGCCTTGCTTTCTGGAAAGCTGCCTTAACAGCCCTTTCATCTCAAAATATACCTTTCCAACAGCACCTTTTTATCTCTGTGAAAATACATTTGGGTCCCTGCTTCCTGTCCTTGTTCTTGTTCTGAGATGGTCAATTTATCATGAATGCAAGGGAAACTAAAATGAGCATTAAGTTGTTTCTGGCATGATATATTCCACAGTGAAGAATAATGTACACCCAGGACTTACTGAGGCACAGCTCCTCAGTGATTGGCAACCTAAGGCCCATGGGCCACAAGCAGCCCATGGGGGTCGTTTAACCGGCTCATGGACCTCCTCGGGGACCCCCGCTGCCCCCTTGGCCAGCTCCTGTGCAAAACCGTTGTGGAGCAGAGCAGGGACCGCCTTCGGCGATGCTGGCCGGCTTCCCATTGGCTGCAGGAAGCTCCTGCAGCCAATGAGAAGCTGCGCATGCCTCCTCTGCGCCAGAAGGAGTGCTGGAAATAGCATTTGCACATGCATTCGTGCACACGTACTCTGGCCCACTGTGGAGTCCGCAGGACCGTGAACCGGCCCAAGCCACAGAAACTTTGCCAACCACTGCATTAAGGCTTTGTATCCAAACACTCTTTTTTTCCCTTTTTGCTGCAGAGCTTTCCACACACAAAACTCACTCTTTAACATGGAGCTTTGAGGCATGGAATGTGCCTGGAAAGCATGGAGGACAGGTAAGTGTGGCTAAGCCCTTGGTGTGTTAGTCCTCAACAGTTTGAAAGACCCAGCAACTGGAGGAGAGAATAATGCAAAGATCTCGCTGCCAGGAGATGTCGTTCCTAAAACTGTTGATCATTAGCCAAACGGCATAGATCAAGATCTTTTTAACCAGCAGCGCTGCAGTAACTGGAGAGGGCGACTAAAGTCAGCGATCACAATTTTTCCTGTAATTACTGCATAATGAAACTAATTTCTTTTCACCCCAGATGCCTTTCACCTCTTGCCAGCAGCACATTCCTGTAGAATATGAATGCTAATAATGAAGTGGCTGGAGACAGGCAGTGCTTTCAGATTGGAGGGCCTGACTTTTTAATAGTGTTCTGAGTGTGATGCCAAGAATGCAGGGATCGTGCTACTACTGTCCCTCGCAGAATCGTTTGGGGTGGGGAGAAACAGGTCACAAAATGAATTTAGGGCTCTGCGGCATGTTTCTATATGTTCCTTTTCATCTCTGATTTTGCACTGCAGCGAAGGAAAGGATAACGTTCATTCTGAGCCTCCCTATTAGATGTTCTCTCTCTCCTAATTGCAGTGTCTTGGGAACTCCTTTCAATGATGAGCCAGGAGTTCTCTTCAGATGAAATGAATTGAAAATGGGAAGATCATGCCTCGCTTCTTAAAATCATAGAACTGTAGAGTTTGAAAAGGTCCCAAGGGTTAATCTAGTCCAAACCACTGCAATGCAGGAATCGCAGCTCAAAACCAACTGACAGATGGCCATCCAATCTCTGTTCAAAAATCTCCTAGGAAGGAGAGTCCACCACCTTCTGCTCCACTGTTGAACAGCTCTTACTGTCAGGCAGTTCTTCCTAATGTTTAGTCAGAATCTCCTTTCTTATCATTTGAACCAATTGGTCTGGGTTCTCCTCTCTGGAGCAGCAGAAAACAAGCTTTTTAAATTTTTTAAAAAAATTTAATTTCTTACTTATACCCTGCCCATATGGCTGGGCTTCTCCAGCCACTCTAGGCAGCTTCCAAAAAAATATTAAAATACTGTAATACATCAAACATTAAAAGCTTCCCTAAACAGGGCTGCCTTCAGATGTCTTCTAAAAGTCTGGTAGCTGTTGTTCTCTTTGACATCTGGTGGGAGGGCATTCCACAGGGAGGGCGCCACTACTGGGAAGGCCCTCTGCCTGGTTCCCTGTAACTTGGCTTCTCGCAGTGAGGGAACCGCCAGAAGGCCCTCGGTGCTGGACCTCAGTGTCCGGGTAGAACAATGGGGGTGGAGACACTCCTTCAGATATACTGGACCGAGGCCATCACATCATTTCTCAGTCTTCTCTTCTCCAGGCTAAACATACCCAAATCCCTCAACTGTTCTGCATAAGTCTTTGTTTCCAGAACCTTTATCATCCTGGTCATCCTCTACTGCACACATTCCAGCTTGTCAATATCCTTCTTAAATCAGTGGTGATGGAATTTGTTTTCTGCCACCATTCAATATCCCAACATACCCACTGGGACTGACAAGTTTTTACCAAGGAATTCTTTTAAGGTCTGCTGACCCAAATCTAGTGATGCTCAGAGAATCCCCACCCCCCAGCTCAATTTTTCCACCTAGCCTGAGGTTCTATATGACCTCTTGCTGATAAATGCACATTGATTCAGCCGTCCAGCAAGTAAGCACTTAGCCCCTCTTTTCTTTCCCAATTTCCTGTCTTCTTTCTGACCAGCCTTTGCTAACCTGATTACCTCCAAATGTTTTGGACTCCAACTTACACCAGCCGCAGCCAGCATGCCCATGCTCCCATCAGACATGCCGGGCTGAGGCTCATGGGAGTTGTAGTCCAAATCATCTGGAGGTCACCAAGTTAGCAAAGACTGATACATGTAGAGGTTGACGCAGCTTTCAGCTTGTGCCTTTTTCTCCATTATTGATACGCAGGAGTGTCAGTGTTGATTGATTAAAATGCCACAGGAAGTGGAATCTTTATGTGTGGGTTTTATTAATAGACTACTGCAAAGATGCAGCCATTTGTAATTGAGTTTGATCTCTTGCATTGAACGCATGAAAACTAGGGAGTAGCCAAAAGAAATTCAGTGCAAGTTTCTGCTTGAAATTAGTGATTTCATGGTGCTGAGGTGAAACTCCCCCAGGCCCCTAATTTCTACCTTTTTTATGGCTGTTCTCCCATGTTCATAGCCAATTTTCCCCCACCTGGTTCATTCCTCCAGAAGTGATCCCAGCTAATCAGGGATCATATACGGGATGCCATAATGTTATGCTTCTGTGCAGTCGGAATAATATTTGACTGTTTCCAGATACCAAAAGAAGCAAAATGAGCTTGGGTATATTGAGGACAATGCTGTCCACAAAGGTCACATAAATGATCCAAGCCAATAAAGGATCCCAGAAGAATTGTTTGTGTCCAGCTCTTTCGCAAAGATCCCTGAGAAAAAGTAACAACAGGGGAGCCCTTTTTCTATTATTATTCTACTGAAGATTTTCGCGAAATGCCCCCTACTTTGCTCAGCTTTAATAAAATCTTTCCTAAAGCGTTTTGAACTGGTGCATTTTTAATCCCTTTTTAGAGATAAGAATAGTTTACAAAAACTTCTAAGTGGAGTTGAGCCCGCTCCAAAGCAATTATACACATGTTCTAAATATGCACTTACAGAGATGGGGCAAAAGTGTAAACAGAAGTTTTTCCAGTTATGAATGAAAAAAAGTTAAAGGGAAACAGCGGAAAAAATAGAAGTAATGAATATAATGGGAGGGGGAGAACGTTTAACTGTTTTCAATGTACAAATAGCACGTTAAAAAAAAAAATTAGATGTTAAAAATAAAATTTTAAACATCCCAAAGTTAGATGGCAATGTATACAATCAAAATAATGTTGTGTTTAATGTAAGGTTAAGATGGATGAGGCCACCCTAGAGGATGGGGGGACAACATAGCCAAAGGAATGTTCCACTTTGTGGCGCTGTTGGCAAGGCAGACCAGGGTTGGATCTTTGCCAGAAGATGACCCTCCAGCAGGGGCTTCACTGACAAGAGCTCCCTGGGCTGCCTCCCCATTTGCAGCCGGCTTATTGTTCACTCACCTCTCACTCTGGTGTGTGAGTCACCGAGAGTGAGAAGGAGTGTGATTTGGAATACAGTTGTACCTTGGAAGTCGAACAGAATCCATTCCAGAAGTCCGTTCGACTTCCAAAACTTTTGGAAATCAAAGCGTGGCTTGTGATTGGCTGCAAGAAGCTCCTGCAGCCAATCGGAAGCCATGGAAGCCACACTGGACGTTCGGCTTCCAAAAATCATTCGAAAATCAGAACACTCACTTTCGGGTTTCAAACATTCAGGAGCCGATTTGTTCGGGAGCCAAGGGATTTGAAATACAAGGTGTGACTGTACTGTGTCCAGTTATTGTCACTTCGAAAAGGATATTGTAAAATTGGGGAAAGGTTCAGAAAAGGGCCACCCAAACAATCAAGGGGATAGAGAGAATCCCCGTGAGGAAAAGTGGCAGTGTTTGTGACATTTTAATTTAGAGGGAAAAGGGAGGAAGAGGCGACATGAGAGAAGAGTATAAAACCATGCATGGCGTCATAGCTGGCTCAAGACATTTTGCTGCTTAAGGCAAAACAAAATCTTTCTCTCTCTCTCTCTCTCTCTCTCTCTCACACACACACACACACACACATGCTGCTGCTGCTGCTGCCTCCTTCTCTGCCTCTCACTGCCCTGCCACCACCCAGCTTACTCCTCCTCTGTCCTCGCCAACACCTGAATCTACTGAAGGCAGCAGGGGGAAGCCCCAGTGTGCTGAAGGCAACAGGGAAGAAATGAAGGAGGCCAGAAAGGAGCAGGTGGCAGCGGGAGATGGAGGAGGTGGGCAACAAGTGCAAGAGTTGCCAAGAGGAGTGTTCCTCCAGGAGCCAGGTGCACTCCAACCTGCTGTCTCCAACCTGCCTCCCCAAGCCTCATGGGTGGGCCGGCCCTGGATGGCACGGAGAAAGTGGGTAGAGTGCTAAGCATTTGGGTACTTTGCTTTCAAGAGAACAGGGAGCAGGTTCTGCTACATGCCATGGAACTTTGTGGAAAACACAGCTTAAGTCGTTCAAAAAGAATATATCGGAGCACCGCAAATCATCGGCCCATGTTTTGTTCTTGCTTTTATTATGTATTTTGTGGTATTATTCTGTATTTTTACACTGTGAACCACCCTGAGATCTTCGGACGAAGGGTGGTATACAAATTTAATTAATTAATAAACAAATAAACAATAATAATAATAATAATAAATGCTTATGTAGGAAACAGTAGAGCTAGCTGAAAGGCAACACATGGAGATCTGTATTGATCATTGAAATGTATCCGTTGTTGCTGTTGTATAATTCTAAGATGATTGCATAATTTTAGAACGCTGTATAATCTTAGAAGAGGGCAGGGCTGTGACTATCATGAAGGGGCTATGCACTTCTGAATTTGCCACAACACCTCTGCAGGTGGGTCATTTGGTGTTCACTACCTGTACCTACATTTGAGGATAATTTTGGAGCCCAGGGCAAGGAGCAGGAAAGGTCCTCCTGCCACAGAGAAAGCCAACTCAGGTAAATTGTACCACAGCAAAGCTGCCTGTTCTGTGGAATTATTATCCAAAATGGTTCCTCTGTGGAGAAAGGACTTTTGCTTGTCCTGGGTTTCAAAGTGCATCTCTTCTTGCTCTCTGTGATAATTTATGGAAAGACTAATAGACCAAAATCTATGCCACAATAAATCTGTTAGTCCTTAAGGTCTCACAAGACTGGGTTTGACTTCTTCCTAGGTTTGCCTCAGAAACTGGGAGAAGCAGGTGAGAGAAGTGACTGGAGAGCGGGGAGCCTCGATTCCAACCCTCCATTCCTTCCCCAGGAGTTGGAGGGCTGTGGCAGCAGCTGAAGCTTTTCCTCCTACATCCTCCACTAGACTTCCTTGCCTGAGGGAAATGCTGCTCTTGTCTTCTCCCTGTTTCCATGGCAGTGCCAGAGCCTTCTGGCTGAGTCCGTGCTGTGTCTGAGGGGCCTCTCGCAGCTCTCCAGCAGCTTCCCAGGCAGAGCTTTTTGTGCGTCTGTGTGGTTGTTATTGTCCTTCGGTCTCTTCATCTCCCTGTCAACACCTGAAATAGCACCTGGATTGCTCTGTGTTTCTGACAGCAGCAGCCATAGATCCCCCAGATTAAAACAACAGGGGGCGAGTTGGGTAATAGGAACATGCAATATGATGTGACCATTTCAGAGATCAAAAATGCTGGTGACTGTGGACAGGGGAGAAGACACTCTGTAAGTTGTTGTTATTTCTTGCATTTATATCCCATCTTTTTCTCCAAGGATCTCAAGGTGGTTCTCCCCCTACTCAGTGAATCTGCACAACGACCCTGTGTGGTATGTTAGGCTGAGAGGCAGTGACTGACTCAAAGTCACCTTGTGGGCTACGTGGCTGGGCAGCAATTTGAACCCTGGTCTCCCAGGTCCTAGTCCAACACTCTAACCACTATGCAGCACTGCCTCTCTAGGGATGGGTGAATCTGTTTTGGTTTATCTCCATTTTCCCACTTTATATTTGGTTCACCACATTGTCACATCAGTTGTGAACTTTCAAAAAAAAACCTCACAAAAATTCACATGCAATTTTCATGCCGATTTGTAGCATCACAGAATCATAGGATTGTAGAGCTGGAAGGGGTCCCAAGGGTCATCTAGCTCAACCCCCTGCTTTGCAGGAATCTCAGCTACTCGTATTATTTATTTATTCAGACATTCGTTTTATTTACATCCTGCCCTTCAACCTGGGGGTTCCCATGGCGGCACACAACAATTAATCAAATGCACACATCAATATGAAGACCATGAAGCTGACAACTCAAATAAAACAGAAATTAAAACATTCAAACAGCAAGTCAAAGGGGAATCGAACAACAGCTTAGGGCTCACACATACTTGCATGCAATTTTGCCTAGCTATGGGGTGCCCCCTGCTCGCTCCACTTGCCATACCCCACCCCTCCTCTTCCTCCTTTTCATTTCACCCCCACCAATGATATCAGCCCTATCTTTTCTTCCTCCTTTTTCCCTTTGCCCAAGCTTCCCCCAAGCCACCTCAGCTCCAAGGGGAAGGCAGAGAAATCTCTCCGTCAACTGCTCTTTCACAGTTCCTGGAAGAGAGAAGCGCTTGATTTGCTCCGAAGCCAGAATTTTCCCTCTTGGGGAAATGTTGCTTGCAAATAAACCACCTGAAGATTGTTTTAGGTCATCCGATACACACTTCCACCACAACTGACTGGATAGTCTCTCCTAAAGGTAAAGGTAAAGGTACCCCTGCCCGTACGGGCCAGTCTTGACAGACTCTGGGGTTGTGCGCCCATCTCACTTAAGAGGCCAGGGGCCAGCGCTGTCCGGAGACACTTCCGGGTCACGTGGCCAGCGTGACATCGCTGCTCTGGCCAGAGCCAGAGCCGCACACGGAAATGCCGTTTACCTTCCCGCTGGTAAGCGGTCCCTATTTATCTACTTGCACCCGGAGGTGCTTTCGAACTGCTAGGTTGGCAGGCAGTCTCTCCTACCAAACACCAAATAAATCCCTTACTATGATATTAGGGATCAAAAAAGGAAGCAGATTTCTAAGGAAGGAAGGAGTATTAAGATATTCTAGTGTTAAACATGAAGCAATAGTGGCATCCAGTGGCACAGTTTCATTCATAAAACACTACACAAAACACTCGAAATGTTACATTTTATTGCGCCACCTGTTCTGACAAGGCCATTGGTTCATGAGCTGGCCTGGGTACTATTCCCCAGAATCCCTGAAGAAACATTTTGCTTCAACGACTTAACTATTAATGGGTCTCGAAGGGGAGATGTGGGCCTCCTGATAAAGATACAGGTCGTGATGCTCACTGCTTGTGCCGCCACAGCTGTTCAGGAATCAAGATAACCACAGCCCACCAGACATACACAGGCCTCGCTGGGTGTTTGGTTATGGTGAACGTTTTCTTTTGCTTCCTTCTTTGCTTGACAGAAATAGGGTGCTGTTTGTCAGGCAAGGCTGGCGTAGGCTGTGCTCAGCTTTCAAGCCCCAGGCCCAGCTGGTGTTCCAACCCAGCTGTTGTTGGACTACAACTCCCATTCTCCCCAGCTAGCAGGAACCAGTGGTCAGGGATGATGGGAGTTGTAGTCCAACAACAGCTAAGGACCCATGTTTGAGAACCACTGCTATAAGGCCTATGAGGAGCCAGTGTGACCAAGAGGCTCCAGATCTTGGCCTGGGAGGAGCTTGTGAGAAAATGATGATGATCACACTTAGGCTGCATTCACACAGCAGTTTATTCTGTTTCCCCAACATTTCCCTAACTGTTAGTTTCCGTATCACATTTCACGCAACGTAAAAGCCGCTTCTGGAAATTTAGCAAAATGGAGTGGGCATTCAGCATGAACTTGTGTGTTAATTGCTTCCAGAAATTATTTCCTTATTTCGTAAGATTTAGGCACTGCTCAGTTGTAAAGAAAATCCCTCAAAGCAGTTTACAAATATCTACAAAAAAATTATCAATACAAAAAAATTAACAACAGTAGTTCAAAACTTTCGAAATGTTAAAATAACTGTAGACTAAAAACAGGTTAAAACCTACACCAACATTCTAAACATCTGGACTGGCTTGTTGAAACAAGAATGTTTTTAGCCAGCACCAAAAGAGTACAGTGAAGACTCATGCCTGACATCAATAGGTAGGGAGTTCCAAAGTGTAGATGCAAAGTGTAGCTGCTGATACACTAAAATGTCGTGTTCAATGGCACTGATAGCTGTGCTAATTACATTGATTGAAGTAGTCAAGTTGGTGTGTATGAGGTAAAGTGATCTTGTAGGTAAACTAGTCCCAAATTGTTAAGGGCTTTAAATACTAAGCCCAGTATCAAATGGGCAGCCAGTGAAGAACTCTGGGTGAATATTTAGTGCAGCCCTACACTGCATGCTTACATTCCTGCCACTACCACAGCCGATCCACTAGATCTCTGCAAATCTGAACACGTCAGAAAATTAACTTCCGTTGAAACCATGTCTAGCCAGTCTTAATAAAATGTTGGACTTTTCTTTGCCACTAATATCCACAAGATGGCAGCAGATACATTGTCAGTGCTTGTAAGAAGTGGATGAGCAATAGAAGAAAAATGGTCAGGTTAAAAGTACCTCCCTGAATTTTCATGTAGAGGATGAATTCTTTTTCATTTTTAGATTCAATATCTCCAGTCAGGGAGAACAAGGCTTCCCTTCCTGATATTGCTAAGGAGCTGGCATGGAGGCTGGTTAACTTACGTCCATTTCTTGATTGTCACTTAAAGGCATCCAGTCACTGAAATAAAGAAGTAAACATACCTACTCCTAGCTCTTGTAGGAATGGCTTAGGCATTAAGATTAGGTAGAGAATGGAGGCTTATTGTTGTTACTCTGTAGCTTCTTGAGAAATGCTCCGGTTCCATGAGCTTTCCCTCAAACCAGCTTCTATCCGATTTGAAAATACAAGGTGCAGTTAATCTGAGGTGTGTACAGTTCAGGCAGTCATCGCACATGCCCAGATAACACTTCAGTTAACTGGAATTTTACATGGGGAAACCAATCAGGTAATGGGCACTGGGTGAAGACATCCCCTCTCTCCCTGAGCAAGCTGGGTCAAGAAGGTCAAAAAAACAGTGTTAAACTTCCATTTGATGCTGAAGATATGTTGTCTCTTCAAATCGGCCTTTATAATCTAAGCAACTGATGTCAACTTCAGTCAATTTTATTGGCACATTCCAGCAGATTATAAATACAGTGGTATCTCGAGTTACATATGCTTCAGGTTACATATGCTTCAGGTTACACACTCTGCTAACCCAGAAATAGTACCTCGGGTTAAGAACTTTGCTTCAGGATGAGGACAGAAATCGTGCTCCAGCGGCACGGCGGCAGCAGGAGGTCCCATTAGCTAAAGTGGTGCTTCAGGTTAAGAACAGTTTCAGGTTAAGAACGGACCTCCAGAATGAATTAAGTACTTAACCTGAGGTACCACTGTAATGCTGAACTCATCCTTGTAATCCACTATAGATCTATAAAAGATTATTGATAAAGAACCAAAATGGACCAAGGATGGAAAAGTCCTTTCTGAAACAACTGCCACGGGATTCAATCTTACTAATTTGGGTGATGGAGTAAAGACCCTCATAGAGGGGAAGCAGAAATACAAGAAGCTAAGGAAGACTAAGGAACAATTAATTCAGAAATAAGTTGGAGTGAAATTGAACATGCAGGTGGTGGTTGTTGTTGTTACTATCACAATCATCTGTAACATGCCACATAACATGTTCTCTGGTGGCTTGCAAGAAATGAAAGAATAGAATACAATATTGAAATACAATAACAGAACAAATAAATAGCAGCGCAAAAACTTTCAAATCCTGCAATCCTCCAGTTCCTGGGAAGCATATTTTCCTCTCCAAAGGCCAACAGAGAGACCCAATGTGAAACACTGCTCTCCTCACTGCAATGGAAACTATCTGTTCTAAATGGGAGGGGAAGTGGTAAATAAAATAAGACAAAACCAGTTACGTATCAGACACATCAAGAGCCCAGACAGGCATAGGCAAACTTGGGCCTCGAGATGTTTTTGGCCTACAACTCCCATGATCTCTAGCTAACAGGACCAGTGGTCAGGGATGGCGGGAATTGTAGTCTCAAAACATCTGGAGGCCCGAGTTTGCCTATGCCTGGCCCAGAGCTTGAGTTCACCATTTAAAAAGAAAACACCCTCCAATTTTTCAACTCCACTTTTTGGAAATTAGTTCAGATTTGGTTGCCTTGTATTTCTGGCCAGCTGTCTCACAAAATGAGATCACGAAGCTGTGATAAGGCACTTAATGAAGTCAGAA
This sequence comes from Podarcis cretensis, assembly GCF_951804945.1. NCBI lineage: Eukaryota > Metazoa > Chordata > Lepidosauria > Squamata > Lacertidae > Podarcis > Podarcis cretensis. Next base: position 39,404,141 of record NC_137177.1, read on the forward strand.
TTCTGGCTTAACACTTAGAAAGGCAGCCTCACTTAGTGGATTCCAGGGATTAACTTTTTTAATTCTACAGGATGGGGATGGAAGTGCCACCATTCCTATTTACAAGACGGGAAATGGAAACCATCCTTGTAATGATTCCCCCTTTACTCAAAGGGTAACATAATCCCAAATTGTGCTGAATTCCTACTACACAGAGTAGAAGACTTGAAAGCAATAAAAAGAACAAGCTGGATTTGGTGTGGGCTTCTGCATCACAAATAATTGCTTTATTTCACATCATTTTGTCGTCAAATGTTCTGTGCTTCTGTGCTGCCTTTCTTGATCTGAAGGCTGCCTTCAGTTCTGTAAATGAGGAAAGACTGCGCTCCAAGCTTCTAAACACCAACTTGGATACTTGATGTTGGAGCTGACTTTAAACTGCTGCTGTTGTAAGGCAGCAAATGGGCTTCACAGGTGGTGAAGTGGGGTGCTTATTTCGCACTCTCAAACTAACAAACCTTTTGGAATCGAAAGACGCAAACGTGCCTCCCGTTTTAACCCAGAAAATAAGAAGAGTCAGCTTATCAGAAGTTTGGGAAACATTGCGAAGGTGCACTGAAAAGCAGCACGACATCTGCTATGAATACAAACCATATTACAGGCTGGGAAGGCAAAAGGTTTAAAGGGCAACCTAATCGCATTCTTTATTTTCAAAGGTATGAAAACAAATGCAAATGAGCCAGATGATCGTGTGCCAATTTGAAAAGTCATCCAAGTTTGCAAGAAAATGGTCTTGAAGATGTCCTCCACTGATACTCTCTCTCCACCAGATGTCACACTTTTCTTTTTTGTCTTTCTTTCAACCTCGATCATTTGCTTTTGCCTGCATATCCCATTCTTAGAAGGAAGGGGACAATCCTTCTGACTCAACCTGATATCTCTTTGCGCTGGCAAGTACTTGAAATCAGCCGTCATTGTGTTCCAGCCTCACATAGCACCCCAAACACCAATTCATGAAGGGGAAGGTTTTCCAGCTGAAGAAAAAAGGATTGTGCTGAACAATGATCTGGAGAGAGAGAAAATGAGTGGTGAAACTTCTTAAAAGGCCATCCCTGGAATCTGCCCAATCAATGTTTTCATTACTGCCAGAGAAACTGTCCAGCAGGGCAGCAGAATCACAAATGCAGAATGTTAAGCAGGAGGGATTTTGTAACTTCATCCAAGGTAACAAAGAAAGGAACTAATGTGGTATTTTATGAAAGAGGATATTTTGTTCTGATACCTCAAATGAAGCCAAGAGAGGGGGAAGAGTTTGTTTTCTTGAGCTGAAGCCCCTTTCCATATGTGGGGTATTTTATTTGCTCCTGACCTGTTTCTGGGCAGTAAAACGAGGATGAGATGAGAGGGGATGCAGTTAAAACCATAGCGACCCATCCAGAAAAGTTTATTTGTGCGATGAATTAGGGTGGCATTCAGCGCTAGTCCTACTCAGAGGAGACCCACTGAGGTGAATGGCAGTGACTTGTATTAATCTCAGTGGGTTTACTCTGTGTAGGGATTAATTGCATAAGAACAGAAGAAGAACCTGCTGGATCAGGGAAATGGTCCATCTAGCATCCTGTGCTGACAGTGGACAACCAGATGCCTCAGGGGGAAATCTGCAAACAAGGCCTGAGCACAAAGTTCTCTGCCCTCCTGTGGTCTCCAGCAACTGGCGTTGGGCGGCATTAGTGCGTCTGACCTTGGAGACAGGGCATAGACACTGCAGGTAGCAGCCATCAATAGCTTTATCCTCTGTGTACTTGTCCAGTCCTCTTTTAAAGGCAGCCAAGTTGGTAGCCATCACTGTTCTCTGTGGGAGTCAGTTCCATGGCTTGAACTATGTGCTGCATGTAGAAATACTTTTCCTTATCTGTCTTGAAGACAACCCTTAGTCACAGCTTCCTTAAGAATATTAGGAATCTTGCTGGATTGGACCAAAGGCCTCTTTAGCCCAGCATCCTGTAAACCACAATAGGCCTACTAGGAGAGAACTGTGCACAGTATGACATGGAAATCTCCTCCCATCAGTATTTTTGTGAAGGCTGATGTGAAGTCTCATTGCTTTGGATGGAATGGGATGTCCATCAATGAGCACTGATTCCCTCCCCCTTTGTTCAATGAGGCTTAATCTCCAGTACAGTGGTACCTCTGGATGTGAACGAGATCCGTTCTGGAGCCCTGTTCACATCCTGAGCAGAATGCAACCCACGTCTGCGCATCTGCACATGCACGGGTTGTGATTCACCACTTCTGCGCATGCGCATGATGTCATTTTGAGCATCTACGCTCAACCTGAAGCTACTTTAACCCAAGGTATGACTGTAGTCCTTTTTAGGACCGGCTCTAGGCAAAATGTGATCTTATGCAGAGCATTCTCTGTGGTGGCCCCTAAGCTGTGGAACTCACTTCCCACAGAAGTGCATCTGGCACCTTCAATATACATCTTCCGGATGATTCTGAAGATGCAACTCTTTATACACCTGGCTTTTAACACTAGAGGCGTGTCTTTTTATCACTGTAAGTTGTTTTCAATGGTTTGTAAAGTTGTTTCATTTTGTTGGTTATTTAATAAAATGTAAGGTGGGTTAAACCACTGAGCCTAGGGCTTGCCAATCAGAAGGTCGGCGGTTCGAATCTCCGCGACGGGGTGAGCTCCCGTTGCTCGGTCCCTGCTCCTGCCAACCTAGCAGTTCGAAAGCACGTCAAAAGTGCAAGTAGATAAATAGGTACCGCTCCGGCGGGAAGGTAAACGGCGTTTCCGTGTGCTGCTCTGGTACGCCAGAAGTGGCTTGGGCATGCTGGCCACATGACCCAGAAGCTGTACACTGACTCCCTCAACCAGTAAAGCAAGATGAGCACTGCAACCCAAGAGTCGTCTGCGACTGGACCTAACGGTCAGGGGTCCCTTTACCTTTACCTTTACCTTTAAAAGGTAAAGGACCCCTGGACACTTAAGCCTAGTCAAAGGCGACACTGGGGTTGTGGCGCTCATCTTGCTTTCAAGCCAAGGGAGCTGGCGTTTGTCCACAGACAGCTTTCCAGGTCATGTGGCCAGCACTTCTGACATAATGGAACACCATGACAGAAACCAGAGCGCACGGAAACACCATTTACCTTCCTGCCACAGCCACTTGATTGTATGAGAAACCTCATAGCAGTTTACAAAATGGGTAAAGCAATAGAATTGTCACTAAGAACAATTTGCAACAATAATTTAAAACATACAAAAAGTTAAAGCACCGCAATAGACAAACAAACTAAAACTCGGATCAGCTTTCTGAACATCTGGGTAGGCTTGTCTGAACAAGAGCATCTTCAGCAGGAGCCAAAAAAGGATACAGTGTAGGCTCCTGCCTGATATCAATAGGCAGGGAGTTCCAAAGTGTTGGTGCTGCCACACCAAATAATCAAGTTCTTACAAATGCTGTGCAGGTATTATGTGGCCCCTGTAAAAGTGCCAAATCTGCCAATCAAAGTGGTCAAGTGAGCGCATGTGGAGTAAGGTGATCTCGTGGGTCCCAAGACTTTATATACTAATAGTAACACCTTGAACTTGACCCAGCAGCAAACTGGCAACCAGCACAGATCTCTGAGCAGGGGCATTATATGCTGCCAAGGCCCCACTTCTGCCAGCAATTGTGCTGCAGCATTCTGCACTGTCTGCAGCTTTAATGCTGCAACCTTCCCCGGGACTTTAGGGTGAGGGGGTGAGTCATAAAGTAATCATAATAATCTTTACTCGGAGATGTGGTCCAATCAGCCTAACTCCCAGGTAAAGCTGCATCGGCTTGGGGCCCTTAAGGATGACCTTAAGGCAAGCATGAATAAGACTCTGCTGGTTCCCTCCTCATTTCCTGGTTTCTAACTTCACATGCTTCCCTTCCCAGTTATCTGACAATGACCTATTTTTAGACACACATCACCATGACTGGGAATGTCACTTGATAGAATACCATCCTGAAGATTCAAGTCTGTCACAGATAAACACGCACAGCAGACTGGTACGCGGAAGTTGCCTCTGAGACCTGCTTCCCTGTCCGTTCCAGGATGCAGGAGATGAAAATCATTTCAAATGAACAGCGACTGGTCCCTGTCATGTCTCTTGAGTGAAGACTGAACATTATATTTAAAAAAAAAAACACAAGAAAAAGAAAAGATGAGCTTTTTTCAAACTGACAGTCTAAGGAAGGTAGCCAAGGAGCAGGAGAAAGGCAGACCTTTTTCTCAAAGTGGCTTGATACTGATGCTTTCCTCTGCCTCCATCCTCCAGTCCTTGCAAGCTGCAGGTCACCAAAGTGTGTGAAATGCCATCAGATTCATCTAAAACAGACACACTGATACACACACAGAGAGAGGGAGAGAGAGAGAGAAAGAGAGAGAGAGATTCAATTTTAAAATATGTTAAATATGTTAGTATTTTACATGGAGATTGTCTTTTTCTGCAGAATTAGTGTCCTTCTGTAGCAATAGTGAGTCCTACAATGGACAAATTGCTTTATCATGTACAGAGCAAGATCTGGCTGTTTGCTACAATTAAGAGTTTTCCCTGTCTCTCTACTTTGTCACTTGCCATCCAAGGCCAGCTTGCCAGAGGCTCTGGTGGTTCTGACCTCAACAAGGCAATTTTCTCACTGTCTGCTTCAAAACATTACTCTCCCCCTTCCCCTCTCACACACAAATATTGAAAGCTTTGATATATCTGCAAGTTCCATCTCTCTAAATATGATGTGTTTGCCACCAAGGAGGAGATTTTCCCTATTTGCCTTGCCCCACCCTCCAGCCTGATGAGAATTGCTTAATATATATGACATAAATGTTTATGCATGTTAAACATACTGTTCGTTGCTGATCATCTTTTTATTTTAGTTTATTTTGCCGTGATATTATATGACTTACTATGTATTGCTACTGCATTATTGTAATTTCGCAGACTTCGTGTGCATCGCTTTGAGCACAGTTTTACTTGTGGGAATTGAGGTATGTTGATAAATTAACCATTTATTTCATCACATTTACACCCCACATTTTACTCCAAAGAGCTCAAGGGCATACATGGTTCTCCTCATCTTCACAACAACCCTGTGAGGTAGGTTAGGCTGAGAAGCAGTGACTAGCCCAAGGTCTCCCAGTCAACTTCATGGCCAAGTGAGGATTTGAACCCTGGTCTCCGAGTGCATAGTCCATCACTCTAAGCACTACACCACAGTAGTTCTCAGTGACAAAAAAAAGTGTGGGGCATATCAGGATGTGGCTCTTCAAGGAACCTTTGAGAGCTTAAAGGTAGCTCCAAATTGTTCCATTCCAAGCCGGGTTTTCTGGCAGCAAGGGATGAGCAAGCAGTGAGCAGATGAGTTCCCTCAGTGTGAGAAGTGAGGTTACAGGGAACCAGGCAGAGGCCCTTCTCGGTAGTGGCACCCACCCTGTGGAACGCCCTCCCATCAGATGTCAAAGAAATAAATAACTATCTGGCTTTTAGAAGACATCTGAAGGCATCCCTGTTTATGAAAGTTTTTAATGTCTGATGTTTTATTGTGTTTTTAGTATTCTGTTGGGAGCCGCCCAGAGTGGCTGGGGTATGAAGAAGAAGAAGAAGAAGAAGAAGAAGAAGAAGAAGAAGAAGAAGAAGAAGAAGAAGAAGAAGAAGTTGTTGTTGCATGTGGCCATTGACCAAATCCCATGTGGGTGGCCAGGGTGCAGAAACAGCATAAAAGGAGTGGCGGAAAAAGAGAAAAGTCCATATGTTGCATTTTGAACACTAAATGTCTTTCATTAAATCTTTCTTTCTTTCTTTCTTTCTTTCTTTCTTTCTTTCTTTCTTTCTTTCTTTCAAGAATAGCTTTGGTTAGAGTGTGGGCTAGCCAGTGCTTTTTCTGGGGACACAGGGGTACGCATATCCCCCAAAAAACATTTTGTGAATCTTTGTACTTTTCTCCATTTACTGTATTTATTTTTCCCAATTTGAACTATAAAATGGTGATTTTCTTGAGTCAAAATGAGAGTACCCCCAAAAAAACATTTTTTTAAGAAAAAAAGCACTGGGGATAATTGTATATTCCTGCATTCCAGAGGGTTGAGCTGGATGATCTTCAGGTCCCTTCTAAATCTACAGTTCTATGGTTCCATGAGCCCTGGTCCTCTGGAGCCATAGCCAGCTTGCTCTTTTATCAGTTACATGTGTTAAAGCATCTTAAACAGATGGAGAGGGAGGGAGAAATGCAAACAACTTCACAATTCACAATTGTGGTGGCTGAGGACAGAGCATCTATTTCTGGGAAGCCAAGTGTCAGTACAGCTCGAGCAGCCCTCCCGAGAAATTCAACAGTTGAAAGAGGTTCAGTGCACTTTGCAATGCAGCGTGAAAACCCAGAGCTGGCTGCTGTGGCGTTGAGGTCGCTGGATGTTTTCAGCCTTTTTTACAGGCTTCATTTGGGTCCTGAGGTCTCTTCACTGTTTCCCTGCTTCCGTGGAGATCAGAGGAGAAGGAAAAGAGAGCTTTCTATTAATTACAAAATGGAGAGTTTCTAAAATTAATTTTATAAAAAAAAATGTTTTAATGAGCAACGCATTCTACATAGCTAGCAAGTCATTGTCACTCAGTAAAAGCCCCTCTCATTCTAAGCAATGGAGAGCGCTTATAAATAACCCCTTGAACGCGTGTTGAGGAAGGGGCTATTTTTGAAGAGCAGCGCAAAACTGATATACAGGAAAATAATAAGACTCCAGATTAGCTGAATGTTGGGAGATTCAGGACAGACAAAGGGGAAAATGTTTCTTCATATGGCACTTAGTCAAAATATGGAATTCGCTCCCACGATATACAGTGATGGCTCCCACATTGGACTGCTTTAAAAGGGAATTAAACAAATTTGTAGATGAGGAGGCAATCAATGGTTACTAGGCTGTAATTTCTGCATTTCAGAAGGTTAGACTAGATGGCCCTTGGGGTTCCTTCCAACTGTACAATTGTATGATGAGTATATATAGTCTCCGATATCAGAGGTCTCTGAACACCAGTTGTGGGGGACCACAAGTGGAAGAGGGCTATTCCATTCATGCCCTGTTTGTGGGCTACCCAAAGGCATTTGAGTAGCTAATGTGACAGCAGAATGCTGGACTTGGGTTATGGCTTTCATGATCACATTTCTCTTTCTTGCAAGGAGCTCAAGCTTGGCATACATCTGGCTTAGGCTGCGAGACGATGACTGACCAAAGCTCTCTTCAGAAGGCTCTGGTTGCCAGGTGAACAGCCTGAAGATTCAGGAAGTTGATATGCTTTCACCTGGTGTCTGGGGGCCAAGTACCACTTATTGTATGGTCCAAGCAGTGTGTGTGTCACCAGCCTGAGATGGATGGGCCAGTTGTATCAGTGATGTTGTGTTTGGGAGGGATTGGATTCCTCCAGAATGGGTCACCAAAACCCAAGCACATGTCGTGTGAATGTGGTGCCGTGCTTAGAGTGTTGGATTGGAGCATGGTTCAAATCCCCACTCACAGAGCTATGGCTCCCCAGGCGGTTTAATGGCCAATCCCAAGGAAAGGTAGATCTGTGAAGGGACTAGGAACCTCTGAACAACTCTCAGCACCCTTAACAGAAACACAGCTCTCATAATTCTTTGAGAGGTGTGATACCGCTTTCAATATATAGAGCAGATGAGGTTCTGGGTGGCAGACTGAACAGGCAAACAGGTCACCTGGGCTCAGTTTTCTCCACAAAGATCAGCTTTTTATTTAAATTATAGCGATGATTTCCAAATTTGCAACTAACTCTGTAGATAAATTGGCATATGCATGTTCCATGCATTCTTGGGGGGCAATGAGTAAGCTGCCACCCTGACAGTTTCTGAATGATGAAATTGTCAAGCACACTTGCTTTTCTGGTATAGACATCGCTAGCTATAATGGAGGGGGGTTGTGTTGTCCCCTCCTTTCCTTCCTCGAGTGATTTCTAATTAATGAAACCCAACAATAGAGCTTTTGCTGTATATTTTAATGAGAGGTCACAGGCAGATGACCCATTCTGCTGCGGAACAACTGCACTTATCAATTAAAAATAACAAAAAAGAAAGATTCCTTCCTTCCTATCCCCCGGAGGCTGGTGCCTTGATCAGAAGGAAGATAGTGGCAAGGGGCGAAACAGCAGGAGACCCTCGTTCTCAGCCGGAGCCGAACCATCGTAGTGCCATCTCGGGCACAATTACTGCCACCATCAGGTATAACTGCTAAAGTATTCCTCCCTGAGCAGGTAATTTAATCTAAGCAAAGCAGCTTGACCTACAAGCGACCCCTGGATTCTGACTCTCCACACTGCTCCTGTCCGCAAAAGCCAAGATTCTGAGTTAGGAGAGCCACCCACTAAGGCTTTGTTGTGGCCTCAAAAGGTGGACTCGGGGCTTGATTTCAGTCCAGGCTGGCCCACAAGGGAATGGACCCATTTTTGCTATTCTTGAAATACCAGGGTTCTCTCTCAAATACATGGAATAAATGGTTGTTTCATTGGGACAGTAGGCCATTTCAGCACTGGCTTCTTTTGGATGAGAGACAATGGGTGAGGTCCTCTCAGCTCAAATGAGGTCTCAGTCCCAGTCACCCACATCCAGTGGTTCAGTGGCCCATTCAGAAGTGGCCCATTCATGATAGTCACAACTACACCTCCTCACAACCACACACTCCTTCCAAGATTATGCTGTACTGTATTAATAATTGGGGACATGCTGCAATGATCAGTGCAGACGTCAATCTGTTGCCTTCCAGCGAGATCGACTATTTTCTGTACCTGGGCAGATGATTCAGAGTGCTGTAATATCTTCTTCTGGAGTGACTTAAATTGTCACTCCAGAAGAAGCTCCATTACAGATAACAGAATTTGCATGCCATTCTTTCGAAACCGAAGCACCTTGTCTCCCGAGTGTTCCCATATGCTTAGCTTTGGCGCATACAAAACCATTCCTCGTTGTTGTTCTTCCTGAGTCCCTTTTCAAGGGTGACCCTAAGAGCCAATCCTCCGTGACTGATTCACCTCCACTCACTCTGATTGGCTCTTATCAGTGCAAAGGGTGGGAAGACTTCTTCTTGGTGACTTTTAATGCTGCCTTGGTTGGCTCTAGGACACTGAAGACGGGGACCCTGCTACAGAAATAGTTATAGGACCTTGGTCCCCTGTAGACCAGACCGCTACGCTTCTGCCTCCACCTTCAAGGGCCTGATTTGGCCCATAAGGTTGGGGGAGGGGAGGGACACAACTCAATGGTAGAGCCCCAGCTTTGCATACAGACAGTCCCAGGTTCAATCTTTGGCAACTCCAGGTAGGACTGCGAATGTCCCTTGCCCAAAATCCTGGTCAGTCACAGCTAGGGATAGGGGAAGAAATTTTATTCAGTTCACATTTATAAGTGAGTGCACATTCTCACCTATAGCACATACTGAAACAACATGCAAACTGAAACACAAGCATCCTTAAAAATGGGCACATTTCTGAATTTTGCAATGCCGTTCTTCAGCCAAGTAACATATACAAAAATGTATCCACTGAGGTAGAATGTGCATACGAATGCTTACATTAGTGAGACTAACAGACAAAAATGCCTTATATTAAAGGTTATAGATAGGTAGCCGTGTTGGTCTGCCATAGTCAAAACAAAATAAAAAAATTCCTTCCAGTAGCACCTTAAAGACCAACTAAGTTAGTTCTAGGTATGAGCTTTCGTGTGCATGCACACTTCTTCAGATACACCCAGAGTGTATCTGAAGAAGTGTGCATGCACACGAAAGCTCATACCTAGAACTAACTTAGTTGGTCTTTAAGGTGCTACTGGAAGGAATTTTTTTATTTTTTTATATTAAAGGAATTGCTTTTCAAATGTGTATATATTAAGAGAAGTTAGCACTGAAATTCTGTTGCATTTTCATGTGAACTTTTTTAAAAAATAAATTAATCGCAAACCAATGTGGAATTGTGGAGAACCAAACTTATGATTCAAAAATGATAAACGGAGAGAAACCAAAATTGGCATATCCTCTCATCCCTAGCAACTGCCATTGAGTATAGACAATGTAGTTTCAATTCAGACTCAAGTGAATTGAGTTGAATTTCTTGATGAATTGCAATTCTAATGTTTCACACTGGCGCTTCCATTTTAAATTCTAAGCAAAGCTTCCTTCAGATCAGTGGTAAAGTGTCTGGGAAGACTGAAATGTTCTCTTACTGGTTTATTAATATTGCCATTTCCTGGTGTCCAGTAAGAAGGAAAATGGAACCTCCATTCATCAATTCGTTCATTCATTCATTCGTTTGTTCGTTCGATCGTTCGTTCATTCATTCATTCGTTCATTCATTCATAATTACAACCCCAGACCCTCCAAGTGTCCCTATTTTTCAGGGACAGTCCCAGATTTACAGAAGCCATCCCAGTTTCTGATTTAACCCCGGAATGTCCGGCTTTTCCTTAGGGCAACCCTATTTTCATCGGAGAAATGTTGGAGGGTATGGAGTTATGCAACCCCCGAAACATGGAGATAAGTAACCGTAACAGCTTTAGAAGACATCTGAAGGCAGCCCTGTATAGGGATTTTTTTTTAATGATTAATGTTTTATTATGTTTTTATATATGTTGGAAGCCACCCAGAGTGGCTGGGGCAACCCAGTCGGATGGGTGGGCTATAAATAATAAAATTATTATTGTGGTTATTATGGAATAGGGTGTCCCTATTTACATTGGAGAAATGTTGGAGGGTATGCCCCACTTTTCACCAGCAGGTCCCAGGGCGCGTTGCAACAATTTAAAATTAAAGCAGATCATAATCACGGGAACAGGGTGGGTCTTATCAACAAAGGAACCCTGACTCCAGCCTGTTCACCCCTGGGCAGCTCCAAGCGTCTGTCAGCAAGGAACATACAACAACACCGCGAGATGACTGTCTTGGCACAACTGCAAAGAAAATAAGGCATTATTGATGGAAAACAGACAACATTCTAATGCGATACTTGCTCATTTTAAACGTGCCTTATACATAAAGGAAGCTCTTTGTGTCAGAAAATCAATTTCCATTCGTATCCAACAGGAAGTCGAAGGAGCAGAATGTTAAACTGAGTAATAGTTCACCGCATATTAAGTTTTGCCTCCACCACAGAGAAGGGAACTAGTATAATGTTGCTAAAATGGACATAAACATTAACGGGTAATTGTTACCATAAACTTTGTTTAATAAGCGGGCTGTATTGCACCCAGTAGCACCAAATCATTTTTATTTCAAGCTAAATTTACCTGCTCTGTTTATAGACTATTACTGAGCTCCACATTTCAAGCATTGATTACCGAGTTAATGCAGAATATAAAAATGGTTTCTTGTTTGAATAACCTTCCAGGTAGATGGCTTTGATTGACAAGAATGCCCAGACAGTGACATGAGAGTAAATATATATGTATATAAAGGGCTGGAAAGAAAGCTAGGAAAGCAGGCAAGGGGGGGGGGGCCGGGGGAGGCAGACTACTCGTCTGCAAGACATGATGACCTTTATGTTTTTTTCTCTCCCTGTGCTTGGCTCCCAAAGAACGCTAAATAAAACCAGGTACATGGAGCCAGGTAAGAAATCCATGTGCATATTTACAAATACATGCAGGCAAGAGAAAACGAAGAGTTTGCTCTCAGATGCATACATATTAACAAACAATAGATACTTACATGTCTTGTGTGCAAAAAATAAAAATCGTGTGCATTTTTGGAAATATTTATTAAACGACAGCATGAACAGAGTCTGATGCTTACAAGCCTTGTTTTGCTCTAGAGCGGTGGCTCCCAAAGTGGGCGATGCTGCCCCCTAGGGACTGGATGGGATTACCTAGGGGTCGTGCTAAGAGGTGAGTGGGAGGCAGGGGGCAGTGAAGGTGTAAATGACTATCAGACTTTGAAAATCTGGCAGCACTGGATCAAGTTCATTCATTCTGCTGAATTAATTAAACGAAATAGCTTTAGTTGAAATTTGAATAAATGGGCAACTAATTGTTAACTGTTGTATTGTTTATTTATTTTTATTTATTAGATTTACCATATATACCACCCTTCAGCATAAGATCTCAGGGCAGTTCACAGAGTAAAATACAGGATAAAAACATGACTAACTGGTTTTCGTGTGGGCACAGCTGAACCCTGATGCCTACAGACACAAAAACACTGGCCTGAAGTTTATGAGTGTGCACTCAGTTTGGACACTGCATGCCCTCTTCTAGCTGCATTGGCTTCTTTGCGATGTTTAGATGTTTGCTATCCATCGCAGAGGTGCCTTTGGCTGTTCTGAAGTGTGGCAGATGTTGTCAGGGGTTGGTTCTCTAAAGCATGATGCCACATTTTGTAGCGTTGATGTAGCCTGCAACATACATACTTTTATTTTCTTATTAGTAGTAAATTTCTATACTGCCTTTCCTTTGAGGACAACAGGGCAGTTTACAATATAAAACACAAATACTGTATACCGGTATATCACATAGTAACAAAAAAAGATACCCGCCCCCTTCAGTTTAAAAGGCCATGGATTGTTTAATTAGCAAAAGGCCTGGGAGAAGAACAACGTTTTTGCCTGGCGCCTAAAGATATGTAACAAAGGCACCAGGTGAGCCTCCCTGGAGGAGAGCATTCCACAAGCAGGGAGCCACCAAAGAAAAGCCCCTTCTCACTGGTTTCCCCAATATCTCGACTATTTTCATGAATATATCCTTTGAAAACTTGTGAAGAATCTTATTAGGCACGTTAATATTTTCATCACCTCCATTTTGGTTCTGTAAGTCTTTTTGTTACTTAAATTGGTTGTACTGTTCTCCATTTTTTACAATGTGCTTTATTCCTTCTAATCTATACTCATTTTTTAAAAAAGGTCTACTGGTAGATCTTATTTTGCTACTGATAAAATATTTTGCAGCTGAGAAATGTTTAAAACAAGCAAACCCCACTCCTAGCTGCCTGTTCTGTAATATTCAGAGCATCCTCTGCCAGCAACCCATCTACAAATTTCTTTTGTCTGCTGGGGCAGATTGATAGGAGTTATAGTCCAAGACATCTGGGTGGATCAAGTCTGGGAAAAGCTACACTAGTCCCAAATCCTCAGCAGGAACGGCCAATTCTAAGCATTCAAAGTGGAAAGGGAACCCACTTTTGCAGAAGTTCTTAACAAGTAACACAGAGGGATTCGTTTTCCTTTTTTTGGTCCTTCTGCTATGTCTTCTTTCAGATCTTTGCAAGAAGAAGCAAAGCATACAACTCACTTCAGATGTGAATCCAGCAGGGAACCAGCGTCTGCCTACATGGGATTTTACACATAATTTGGCTAAGTCAGCAATCCAGCTGCAGACTCAGGCTTCGAAGGAAACCATGTCGATTTGTGAGAATCCCTGGAGGACACAAGTGTCTACAGCAGAGCAATGACTAGATCACACCCTCCATGTTTGCACTTATTTGATTGTGAAGATGTGTGTATGTTGTGCAAGTATATTTGTCTATAATCACATATGTTTTTAATTATCGCAACTCTTCATTTGATTAACACAGGACTCAGGCGAGGCTCCCATTAAAAGTCACTCATAGGAATAGAAACTTTGGGGCTGCATTAACAATTGCAGATCAAAGAATATGGAGCAGTTTCAAGTCAGTACAAGGCCAGGAGCAGCCAAGATCACGGCCACTAAAGTACAATGCCCAGTAGAATAACAGAATTGCAGAGTTGGAAGAGTCATCTAGTCCAACCTGCTGCATTGCAGGAATCACAGCTCAATAATCCCTGAAGGATGGTCATCTGACCTCTGTTCAAAAACCTCCAAGGAATGAGAGTTCAACCACTTTCTGAGGCGGGTCGTTCCATTGTCAAACAGCTCTTACCATCCGAAAGTTATTCCTAATATTTAGCCAGAATCTCCTTCTTTGTTATTTGAATTCATGGTCCAGGTCCTACCCACTGGAGCAACAGAAGTCAAGTTTGCTCCCTCTTCCATGGGACTGGAGGGCTGGAGCAGATCCATGTGAGGATGAAAAGAGAGGCAGAAGCTGAGCCTCTGGTGGGGACCAGATGCAGAAGTGGACAGGGCAACAGGTGTAGTACCTTTTGTACAGTAGGTTACATTCCAGCTATGCAGAGGTTTCTACATTTAACCACCTCCCTCCAACCTTCATCCACCCAAAGAAGAGGCATCGTCATCACAGTTCAAGGACACTTTCCAGCCAAGGAAAAGCATGTGAGGAGGGCGTGGAGCAGGGCCCTTAAGGGGGCATAGCCTGGAAAGGGGTGCAGCATGGCAAGAGTTGCCAAGGGCCCCATCCGTGTAGAGTTGTGGTTACTCCATCTCAAAAAAAAAAGATGGCACGGAGGCAGACAAAAAATGCAGGAAGAAAAAAAGCAATCAAAATGGTCAGGGTTTAGAGCACCTTTTTTTTACTAGAAGGGATGAATGATCAGTCTGTTTCTGGTCCATGCAGACTTACATGAGGCCATTCATAACTCCATTCCAACCCATGTCCATATTAAGTTCAGCTTTATTTTTAAAAAGCCATATGGATGTTCATATGCATTAATATCCATATGAATTAGTGTATGCTTGCTTATTTATTTATTTCCCCATTTGCTGCGTTTTTGAGCTGAGAACTCAGAGGAAACTGAAAATTCAGAGAAGGGCAAAATCCAAAGGATAATTGTGTTTTGATCAGTGTATTAGTCCAGAAGGTGCATATTAGGTCTACTGCGCACAAGGAAAGTCTAAAGGATATGGGGCTTTCTAGTTCATTTTTTTTTTAGAATGAGAACTACGAGGGCAGAATAGAAGTCTGTGAAATTTTGGGTCATAGTATGGAGCAGACAGGATAATAACACTATAGTTTTGGGATCGGCCAATAAAACAGATTAGTGGTACTTCACACAAGAATTCATGGCACAAGATGTGATGAAGGCCATTAGCTTAGATCAGGGGTGCCTAAGCTGCAGCCCTCTGTATGTTGTTGGACTCCAACTCCCATCAGCATGGCTCAATGGTCAGGGATGAAGTGAGATGCAGCCTAACAACATCTGAGGCTGCAGGTTTCCCACATGCAGTTCAGGTGGCTTTGAGGAAGCAGTGAGGCACATTTGCAGAAAGGGAGATCTGTCAAAGGTCATTAGCCATGCCCTCTAGAGAGATTCTCTACTGTTAGAGGCCTTAGGCCTCTGGCTCCCAGGTACTAGGGACAAATGGCAGAGGAAAGCTCTCATCACTGCTTTCCCTTACATAATTTAATGGGCATCTGAGTGGCTGCTCCTGGAAAGAGACTTTATTTATAAAAATATTTGTACTGT
Organism: Podarcis cretensis; assembly: GCF_951804945.1. Taxonomy (NCBI): domain Eukaryota; kingdom Metazoa; phylum Chordata; class Lepidosauria; order Squamata; family Lacertidae; genus Podarcis; species Podarcis cretensis. The sequence continues at coordinate 39,419,469 of NC_137177.1, forward strand.
GCTATTCATAAAATAAAATAAAAAGCAAAGTGGTTTAGAAACATGTATACACAATATAAAAACCATGCAAACATTTAAGATCAGAGTGCAACTAACTATTACATATACCTATACTGGCCTCATCCTGTGCTTAAAGTCATACCTTACATTACACTGAAATAACTTATTTACAGCAATTCCACAGCCTCATACAAGTGCAAAAAACTTTGGAAGGGGAGAAAAACATTTACACTGAAAGATGTTCCTATGATAACATCTTTCATGGTGATATTCTGCTGCTAAGATCACAAGTTTCAAGTCATTGTGAATTTGCATGTATTTTCTAAAGGACATAACAGTTCTGCTCGGAAGTAACGCTTCCTTTTAAAATGGTTTCTTTTTTCATGGTTGCGACATAATATTTAATATTTTTCCTTTGTACAGTTTTTAAATAGTTGGGCTTTAAATTAAACTCTGGTAGAGGGGGAGGGGGGGACCTACAGCACTTTGAGAAAGATTTTATTTTTCAGGGTCACAAGTACCACAGTGCGATTTCTTTCTTAAAACAATGACACTTTAGTATCTCTGTAGTTCTATGAATACTTTTGAAGTGTCATATTAAAACCAATCTCTTGGCCTTCAGGCAAAGAGAAGCAATTAGTCTTCGAGTTGTGAATAAATATAAATCCATTTATATACCCGTCCTTGACATGTACCTTGCAAATCTTAGAAACTTCATCTAGTGGGAAAAGAAAATGTTACCGACAGAAAACAGCAATACTGAATCACATTGCAACGCTGCTTCCTGGTCTCATTTAGTTTGTATTGCGTCTTTTAAGTCTTAATTCATATGTATGTATTCACACGTACTGAAACCCAGCCACAGAAAGACCCAGACAGACTCAGAAGAAAGGAAAATCACAGAATAATATATAGGCTTGTATTGCAGGAAAATATGCATCATCAGATCATAGGAAGCTGCCTTGTACTGAGCCAGACCATGGTCCATCTAGCCCAGTGCTGTCCACACTGGCCGCCAGCAGCTCTGCAGGGCTTGAGGCAGAGGTCATTCCCAGCCCTGCCTGCAGATGCCATCAGAGAATGGACCTAGGACTTGATTCAAGCAGAGCTGGCAAACTACCATTTTCTCTGAGCAACTTTCTTTCTTTTTCTTTTTCAAAAAAACCCCCACTCCTTTATTGTGCATCTGGTTTGTTGCAAATACCTAAGCAATTTTGCATAACACATATTTTTCAAAACCAACTGCTCCTGTGTCCAAAAGCTGTTTATGTTCACTTGATTCTAAGTGAGATCAACTCGCCCAGAGGGTTAAAATACTGTTTTATTGCTAGTTTGGGGCAGGGGCTGATGGGAGTTGTAGTCCAAAACATCTGGAGGGTGCCAGGGGTGGCCAAGGCTGGTCTCCAATGATTAGCAGAGGCTTTCCAGGATTTCATAGAAGGAACATCCCCATCCCCATCCTGGGGATCAAGCCTGGGACCATCCAAAGCAGGTGTTCCTCTACCACTGAGCTTTGCCATCTGAAACTTAGAAAAGACCCGGAAAGGCCAAATCAGCAGCCTTGTCTAATTGCACCAAGAATCTGCTGGCAAGCATGATGCTGTTCAGAATGCAGTTCATGTTTCAGATCGGATCCTGCCTTCGAGTGCTGCGGTTTTTTTTTTTAAGTCATGCCTCTAGGGCAGGAATGGGGAACCTTTGGCCTGCCAGATGTTGTTGGACTTCAACTCCCATCAGCCCCAGCCAGCATGGTCGGTGTTCAGGGATGATGGGAGTTGTAGTCCAACCATCTGGAGGGCGAGGCCACTGGTCCTCTTCATAAGGTCAGTGGGCAGCTGATGACCACTGGCTGTCTCCCAGAGCTGGCTGGGATGGACAAAGCAGAACCAAACTGGGAAATCTTGAGCTGGATGCAAATCTCTCCACTGACCTAGTTCTTTTTTTCTTTTCTTTTCTTCTTCCCCCCCATTTCAGAAGCTGAACTAAAAAAAAAATCCATAAATTAAGGAAATTAACTGATGGAGCCTCCGGCATCTTTGTAAGCTATTTAAATCTTTAAATTTACAACATCTTCTGCATATATCAAGTAATTGAACTAACTGCAGGGATGTAACTTTAATGAGAAAATTTCCCTCTTCTCCTGTAGTTTGTACTTGGGAAATAAATAAATAAATAAATTCCCCTTAGGAAAAAAAACTTTCTGTTTATCCTTGTTACAGAAGATAACTTTTTTTAAAAAACCAAAAAAACACAAAAACCCTGAACCCTCAGTTTTAAAGAGGCTTTGCGTCTTTTCCTTTGTATCCCTTGGTAGTGAGGAGAAGCATCAGGAAAACCAAGAGTGGGTAGACCAAAATTATGTGGCCTTGACTTTTGATGGAAAAGTTAGAAACAGGAAAGGTGTTAGCCATTTCAGAACAATAGCAATGATGGCGGGGGGAGAAATTGCGTATTTTTCTGCAGTTGCTCCTCCTTGTGGCTAGTAGGAGCTAAAGTTTAAACTTAGTTTAAATCCAACAGACATATTTCTTAAAATTTATTTATAAAAGTATTTGTATACCGCCATGTAATAAAAAATTTAAAGGTTTACAGCGATAAAAACATTAAACCATACAATAAAACCATAAAAAATTAAAAGCAGACATCAATTAACCATTGTAGAAGAATGTGTTCTTAATTGCCTGCATAGGCCTGGCAGAATAGGCCCAGCAGGCATTTAAAAGTTGGCACAGAAGGTGCCTGCCAAATCTCTAGTGGCAGGGTGTTCCACAGGACTGGGCTGATGACACTAAAGGCTCAGTTTCTCATTGTTGTCAAGTCAGCCTTGCCAACTCAGACCCTCCAGCAGATGATCTCTGTGACTGAGCAGGGATAAAAGGGATCAGGCGATCTCTGAGGTACCCAGGACCCAAGTTGTTTGAGGCTTTGTAAATTAATACAAGAACCTTAGACTCTGAACATGCAGTAAGGTTGAAATTTCATGCATTTAACTTGTGCATATTCAGCTTTATGTGCCTGCCAAAAAAATAAAAAGGGGGTGGAAAGGGGGCAGAGTTCCAGAAAAAATTACTTTTGGCAATCCGCGCACCATTGAACCTGACGATACACAAGTTTGGCTTTAGGCATGATCCCTAGAATATAAACCCCGTGTAAGTCGAGAGCTTACTGTACGGTGGTACCTCTGGTTACGAACTTAATTCGTTCCGGAACTCGGTTCTTAAGCTGAAACCTTATCCTGAGGCACACTTTCACTAATGGGGCCTCCCACTGTGCGTGCACCTCCAGTGCATGATTTCCATTCGCATCCTGGGGCAAAGTTCACAACTGGGAGCGGCTACTTCTGGGTTAGCGGAGCTCGTAACCTGAAGCGTTCGTAACCAGAGGTACTACTGTACTCAAAAAAAGATTTGGAAAGTAAGACTGGGGAAGGTGGTGGCAGTCAGTAATACAAAATCTCAAGAGAAAGAATAGTTTCCTCTGGATCAGCATCCCAGGTAAGACCTGCTACAGAACTCCCTGGAATTGCAGAGGAACACAGGGGAGACTTAACATACTTAAAGGTGGAGGCGATACAATGTGCTCCAATAGACCAGAACTGTTTCCAAGCTTTGTCCTCCAGATGTTTTGGACCACAATTCCCATCAGCCTCAGTATGGAAAACATCAGGTTGGGGAAGCCAGGGTCAGATGAATGAATGAATGTCAGAATGAATAACACACACACACACACACACAAACAAATGGATATTTTTCTTAAAGTTCTCTGCCCCCATATTTTAATTACTATAAGTGAATAATTGAGGTCTCCTAGTTATGTCTGTCAATTTCTTGAACTGCTGTATTCTATAACACTGACACACATTTTAATGTCCTTAGTGCAGATTTTACAGTAAAACTAAAAAGAAGGATATTCTGGAGAAATTGTTCTAATAATGGAGACTTGCAGTTAACCATTGTAATTTGAGAGGGCAACGGAGGGTGGGGACGCACGTCTCCCATCAGTTTGGCTTGGTCTAATTGGAATGTGTGCGCATGGAAAAGTGGTTAATGGGAACTTCTGGAGGGGGGCGGGGCAGTGGGGAATGATGTGCGTTTTAGTTTGGATGATTGGCCGACAGGGATCCTATTTGTTCCTTCCAGGAGAGGAAATAAACGTCTGCAGTTGCAACTGATCACTGGCAAGAAAGGCTGGAGGGATGGCGCTCATATCTGTGAAATTGACAACGTACAGACTGTCAAATAGGAACTTCCCAGGCCAACCTCCTCTATCAAGAAATGCCTATCCAATAATTTGGAAGGGGGGAGAAGCCCGGGGTAAGATTAGTCTTTTTGCCTGGCTTGAGTGCAATCCCGCGCACGTCGAAGCCGATGGAGAGTCCATTCTTTCCTTCCTCGGGAGCACATTGAGGAGTTTGGGAGGCCATGAATGTTAGGAAGAAAGCAAGGCAGGCAGGCAGAAAGTTGCTCCTGCCAGCCAGCCAGCCAAGGGGAGGCAAGCGCGCTCCTCATTGGGGCGCCGAGGGCTGGAGGCGGTTTCCCCCGGAGGGAGCGCGCTGCACAAATGCTTGGCCCGCAATCCGACCTGCTTTTGTTCAAAGTTTATGGCGAAGGCTGGAGGCGCAGGGAGGAGGCGGGGAGAGAAAGCTTCCAGCAGGCGGGGAGGGGGGGCAGAGGGAGGAGGCCCGGCCAGGCTGCTGCGGCCGGGCCGGAGGAAGCAGGAGCGCCCCTGGAGCTGCTCGCCTGCCTGGGCAAAGCCTCGGTGGCGGCGGTGGCGGCAGACATCTCCATCTCTCGCCGTGCGCCATCAATGGAAATGGCGCATTTGGCCCGAGGCGGCCTGCCAGGGCGCTTTTCTCCCGCCGCACAATGCCTGGCCGCGGACGTCATTCGCTTCCAGTGGCCTGCGGGGCATTGGGGGAGCGTTTGCAAGCCGAGGCGCGGGCGGGGGTGGGGGGGGGCGGGGAGGAGAGAATAAAACAAAATCGGGTCCCCAAAGAAGAGCAGAGAGGAGTCATCGAAAAGGGGAGGGAAGGCTTATTCTGCTTGGCTCTCCGTTTGAGTCCCTCGATCGCTGAGCTCGTCTTGTAATTAAAAGAAGGGGGGTGAACCCGTCTCCAAAACTTGCTCCAGTTTATCAACAAGTGCAGCAGCGGCCCGGGTGCTCCCCTTGTTGTAACGAGGGAGGACTCCAACGATGTGCAAAACGTGCCCTGCCTGACTTATTTGGGAGCTGCAAATTTATGCCTAGTTGGGAAATGCCCCGGGAAATATTACATCAGACCAAATGACAGTGATTAAAATCAGCTTTGCGCTCCCCCTCGCGCGCGCTCCCTCCCTTTCGCGCCCCCACCCCCACCTTTTCCTTCTTTTGCACTTAAGTCTCTCTGGAAGGGACGTGGCCCTGAGGACTCCGGCGGCGCCAAACCGTTATCCTCCCCCCCACCCCACCCCCAGCCAAGAAAGACGAAGAGGCAGGACCGTTAGCAAAAAAAGAGGCGAGATTTCGACACAGGACCCAAAGCTTGGTGCTCGCGAGGAGAAAGGGGGGGGGAGCGATTTTGCAGGGGGAAGTCGGTGCGACGGGGAGGAGGCAGATTTGCAACAGGATTTTTTTTTCTTTTTAAAAATTAAAGCAAGACACAGAAAGAGTTAATTTAGAAAAATAAATAACAACAACAAATCCGGCGGTGGGGAGGGCAGATTTTGCAGAAGGTTAGGGCCAAGATCGGCTTTTCCTGCGAAACTAGCCCAGGCGAGAGGAGAGCGAAAAGGGCTGAGCTAATTGCAGCCTAACGTGGCGGCGGAGCCGGAGGCGTTTTTTCAGAGCCCAGAGCGAGAAGCCGCTGCTGCCGCCGTCTCCCTTTCGCGGTTTCCTTTCTCGCTCTCTCCCCCTTCTTTTTTCCCTCCCTTTCCCCCCTCCTCTCCCCGCGTTATTTAGAGAGGAGATTATTGCCTTTCTTCTCCCGAGCAGCCTCGGCTCCTCTGTTTTAAGGCTCATCTCTCCCCGATCCCCCCCTCCTCCTCCGCCACCCCGCTTTCCTCCCCTCCCCGCGCAAACGAGGCAAAACAAACAGAAAAGAAGAAAAGAGAGAGAGCGGAGAAGAAGCAGAAGCCTGGGCAAATAGATCTACAATAATATTGCATCGCGGCGGCGGCAGCAGGGTCGGAGGCAGCTCAGCCAGAGGAACCTACAAAGGCGCCCCGAGCTCCCTCCGCCTCGCCAAGCGAGCGGCGCGCGGCGCGGAGGACGGGGGGCTTGGCCCAGCTCGTCGGCGTTTCTTCTTCGCCGCCTGCGCTCAAGGTAAGGCGGGCGACCCGGGCTGGCCGGGGAAGGCGGGCGAGCGAGCGGGCTCCTCCTGCTTGCCTCTCTCTCTCCCTCTTTCTGCTTCCTCCTTTGGTTTGCACCGTGCGCGCCTTCCAAAGCAAGGGATCCCCCCTCCCCAAGTGGTTCTTGCAACTCAACTCGGATCTTGGGTCTTGTGTGTGCAGCTGCCTTTTTTAAAGCTACAGTGACACTTCCAGCCAAACCCTTCCTTTGCACCGTGTGTGTGTGTGCACGCGTGTGCACGCATGGCTCCGTGCGCGCGCTTGTTCCGCGCGGCCGCGCGTATGTGTGTAGCTTTGCCTTTTATTATTTTTTTTCGCCCGTTAAAAAAAAAAAAAGACAAAAAAGGCAGGAGGCAGCAGCGATGATGGCCAGCTTGGCTGGAGCCCCCTCGCCCGAGGCTGCTCGCCTCTCGCTGCTGCCCTCCTAGCATCAAGCTGGAGAAGCGGGGAGAGGGGTGGAAGGGGGGAGGGGGAGGTGGAAAGGATCCGGGCCAAGGGAGCTGCGGCTGGCGTGGAGGGAAGCGCGCGGCGCTCGCTGGGGCCCCCGCGGCGTTTGAATGGTACATGCACGAGCGAGCGCGCCTTGACAGCCGCCGCGGCTTTGGAAGGGGGGGGAATCGGTGGTTGGGGTGACGATGAGGGGCGCCAGAAAGGGCTGCCGGCTGCTTTGGGGGTGAGTGCCGTGCGGGGCGGGGGGCAACATTGGCGCTCCTAGTGCTTTCCGTTTTCTCCTCGGCTGGGGGAAATGGGGGGGGGGCGTCCCTTCTTTAGGAAGCCCCCTTCCCCGAGGGCTGGTTCTGCACAAAAGGCCAAAGAAATGGTGAGGATGATGAAGGAAAAGCGCTTGGAGGGAACGGGTGAGAGGGGGAGCCAAAGCCCCAGGCAGGCAGGCAGGCGGGCTGCGAATGAAAGTCTGGCGCCAGCGATTAGGAGAGGGCGGCGAGGCGAGCCGGCTTGGCCCAGGACTGCCGGCGATCGTCGGTTTGCGCTGTCGGTACACGCCGCGCGCGGGGCTCCCCAAGCCCTGCTCTAGGGCTGGAGCTCCCCTTTCTAGAGGGGGGGACACTACTCTCCCTCTTCCATCTGCCTGCTTTGCTGCTTCTGTGAAAGAAGAAGAAAAGGCGCCATGTTGCTCTTTTAATTTAATTTTATTCTTTGATTTTTGTTTGTTTGCTTCCCGCTACTGCTAGGAGCTTTTCTTTGGCAAAGCCAAAAGTTTGGAGCGAGCCTCCCTGAATGCTGTTTAGAGGATGACCAGCACTCAAAAAGGAGACCGGCGCGGGGTGTTTGGATGTGTTGGGCCACTTGCACGCTGGCGAGTAGATGGGGATGCCTGCTTGAGTTTGTGCAGAGATTTAGTCTTAAAGACCCCCAGGCTGCTCTCTGATACAGAACTTAACCTGGGGCCCATTCAACATAATGGGATGGCCCTCCACATGAGCCTACAGAAGACTGCACTTTCAATACAGAGGGAAGTTTCAGCTGGGACCCGTGCAACTTCTTCCCGCAGAGGAAAGTGCAGCCTTGTGTGTTGTGTTTGTTTGTGTGCACACATAGGATGGAGGGACAGAAAGCACCTTTCCGACCACGTTCTGTGCTTAAGTGAGCTGGGAAATTTTTAAAGGAAGCCACTTCCTAGCAATAGCTCTGGCTGAACTCTCCATCCACTCCCATAAAAAAAACTAGGCAGATATTGACAGGAGGCCATGAACTTGCACCCTGCCACACTCCTAATGACCAGATTACACCTCAGCTGTCAACTCCCTGGTTGTGCAGTTGTTCCACCCCCTGCATCCCTGGGTTTTTAAAGGCTCCCAACTGTGGAGAGCTGAGCATCATTTGCACAGACAAAGGTGTCCAGGCCTTCTATGTCTTAACCCACGGGCACATTTTCTATGGAAAGGTTAAAAGGCTTTTGCAAAAGGGAGGGGAGCACTAATATTCTCCAAAGGCTCTTGAGGACAAGGACTTTGGGGGGGCAGAAAAGGTGCTGTTAAAAATGCTTATATCCAGGTGCTGCCCTAGACCTGCCTTTGATCAAGAGAGCCCAATGAAGGGATGTTCCAGGGAGCAGGTTTTAGGTTGGACCTGATAAAAGGCAGGAGGTGCAGCCCAGGAAGGTCTCCTGCACAAGCTCCCTTGATTCATTCCAGGGGGACTCCTGCAGACTTCCCTGCTGGACTCAAGTCCTTAGCCACAGAGTAGTTTGGATGCACTTGAAGCTTTTGATAAGCGGCTGGCTGGCTGAAAGGAAGATGTCCCTTTTGCATCCTAGAGAAGGGCGGGGGGGGTATATTGCACTGTTTCAAGGCATCTCTTAAAAACCCGCAGTTTTCATTTCATCTCTTAAATGGGCATGAAGGAATTAAACTGCATGAGTGAATAACAGCATTAGTTTCAATTAATTTTTTTTATCCTGGCAACAATAAACTTTAGAAACAAAAGCGTTTTTACATCCTTAATTAGTCTGGCTTCCCATCTGTAGGCTTTTAAGTGTCTGTGTGCCTTGATTTAAACTTTGTCCCTCTTTTGGAGCTCCTTTCTTGGCCTGCTTTCCCCCTTTTTTGTTTTGTTTTTAATCCCTGCATACCATTTGATGTAGTTTCCTATTGTTTGCAACCTCTCACCTTCCCTCCCTTGGCCTTTGCCTGCTTTGCCTTTTAGTTTCTGCAGTTGCTTTCAGGTATACAGATATATATATTTCTCCCCTTCCCCTCCAAAAAAACACAACCCACCCCATCATCAGCAGTATTGGTTACTATGGCCCCCCAGGGTGTGTATGTACAAAAAAGGGAAAGTTTTATCCATCCCAAACTTATTTTGCACTTTTGAAGTCTTTTTTTTTTTTTTTAGGAGGATTTCAAATTGTAGCATCTAGAGTGTATATTAAATGAATAATATTCCTGTAGGCTTGTGTGTGTGTGAGAGAGAATGAAGACAGAGGCAACACCCTGGAAATTTCTGCAGTCTTTCAGCATTCTCTGCCCCAGGGTGATAGCCCTGGGCATGGAGTTGAATGGAGCTCTTACAACTGCCTTCTGTTTACCTTTTATGGTTAAAATAACAGCTTAGCAAAGAAGCAACTTCATGGGGAAGCTATTCGGTGAAATCATTGCAAGCTGTAGCAGCCTAGCTAGTTTAATCACCCCTAGAGAGCGGAACAACTGTGAGCTCAATGGGACACAAAATCATTTTGTGTGTAAATGAGCATAGGATGGTGGTTATTTCACTTTCCACGGGCAAATAGTTTTTACAAGCAGCACTTAGGCAGTTAGCACAGGAAGGCGGGAAGAAATAAGCTGCCTTTTGGAAGATCCTGGTGAGAGATGCTAGAAAGCTACTCTGCACACCAACATGGAGGCAGTTTGGGTATCAGGTCTGTTGGTTGTTGGCATCATCCAATGATATTTCTTTTGAATGAGAGCATTGCAAGACTGCCCATTTATTTCGAGCAGGGCTGGCACAGGAGAATTTCCCAGTGAATCAGTGTCTCTGCCTTCAGCAAACTCCCAGCGATCCTCTTCCTGTGTAGACAAACCACACAGGGATAATTTGAACTAATACAGTGTGCTTAGTTTACACACACACACACACACACAATTCTTAATTACTCTGTAAAAACTTTCACTTGAGACTGCCTCAGAATATGTCAAAAGTTCATTTCAGAAGCAGTAAACCAAAAGACAGTTTGATTCTTTCAGTGCATTCTTTAGATACAAATACAAAAATATTTACCTTTTCTCTGAATACTTTTTGATGGTGTAGATACAGTGCTTGAGAAAAATGTCATCTTAAGTGAATGAGAGCAAAAGAGTCAGTTGCACGTTTACAGTTCACCTCATAATATCCATCTTCTGTGACAAAAACAAACAAACACTTGGGTGGTGTTTTTGTAATCTGCGTACCCATCTTTCTAGTCCACTCTGAATTCAGATCTGGGTCCCCATTAGATTTAGATTAGCATCTGCTCAATTTTGTGGACTGCAGACTTGAATAATTTTTTTTCTGCATCTAACAAGTGAGAGACAGCAACAGTGCACAAAAAGCCATGCAAGGGAATAGTATAAATTGCTAGATTGCACAGTTGACATCCAGGATGAGAAATTAATGTTGTAGCCCTATGCAAAATTGCTGGAAAGTGAGCCCCATTGGAAACAGATGGACTTACTTCTGAGTAAAAATGCTTGTTATGGAGCTGTGAGCCTGCAGTCCTAATCACTCTCACCAGGGTTATTCCTCATAGAGTGGAACTTGATTCCAAAGAGACATATTTTGTATGAGGGACCCTCAGACAGAGATGTTGCTGTTGTAGGTTAGCTAGAACACTTGGACTACACTCTTGTTTCTGTAAATTCAATGGGAATCCTGCTTCTGCAAATCGGAACAGCCTGCGCCTTCTGCCTTTATCTAGCGGCTGTCATTTCTTGCCAGAAGTCTCTATTGCAAGATAAAACCATTGCAAAGTAAGAATTGAAGGGCTTTCTCTGTTGCTAAGATTTCATTCTGAAGGAGGAAGAAGGCAGAACGGTGATTATTCACGAGGGAAATTGCTGCCTTTAGTTATAGGGACTTCCTAGGCAGCTCCTGTAACACTATTATTAGGGGATAATAGGCTAGCTGGGGTCAGAACAAAGACAGGCAGCGGTGACATCAAGCTTCTAGCTGGAGACCCCCAAAAATTTAAACCCAGGAATCTAGTACGTATAAGAGCTTATTGTGTTCTTTGGTGTTGGGATAATTTGTAGGCATCTGGGGAGATGGGGCATCTACAAGCAGGAAGAAATGGCAGAAGACAATGGGGCTGACACTCTTAAATTATTTGTTGAAAGCAAGTAGTTCCATTGATGATGTGAAATATTTGCTTAAGATGGCTCAGGGCAAGAACCAAGAGTCATTTGCTCTTTTAAGGAATTCAGCCCCTCTCCTTGAAGGTGGTGCTATTGTCAAAATGCTAATGATAATTTCCTGCCAACTGGCTGAAGTTTCTGGGACAGCACTAATCTTTGGGGTAGCACTCAAGTTAGATGTCCGTTCTGCACTTCTGCGTGTCAAGACAGAAAAGGATGTGGATCCGTAATGGGGTGATGTATTTCTGGTGGCAGAGTGGCAAAACAGTCAATTAAATGTGGAGTTTATATTCTTTGTACCGATGTCCCAAAATTACTTTTCAGCCAGTTTCTATGCAATTCGGAAAAGCAAATGTTTTCTGCCTGTTGGGGTGATTTTGTCCAAGCTAATCGTATTGTTGTGATGATGTTAAAAAGGGAGACTTTGGATTCTGAGAAGTACGGTCAAAGGAGTCTGTAAGACATGGAAATTCACTGTGAAATATTGCATAGGGTGTGCCTGTCGGATGTTAGCAGACTATAGATGCTCTGTGTTGTGACTGCAAATAAAAATACCAAGTCAATTAAATTATTCTCTGAAATGTTTCATAGCTGTAATATTTGGCATATTTTGCTGTAATGAGTGGGTGGGTGGGTGTGTTTAGAAATGAAGTTTATAGGCTGTGCCACTTGGAATGTCTTGCAAGATTTTGTGTTGGTTGCCGGTATGTGCGACAGTATTGTTTTATCCAGATTATTATTTATTAATTTATATACCACTTACGTGTCGGAATAGTTTCTAAGCATTAAAGCAAACTGAAGTACCTACTGTCTGTCAAAGTTTAAAATCTGATTGTTATTCTCTCGAAGGCTGAGGGCAATCAAAGTTTCTTGACATTTTCTTGGAAATCTGAATTTTAGTGAATACATTTATGGAAAGAAAGTCTTTTGAGTTTAAACTTCTTTTTTAAAAGAAAGAAAGAAAGAACTGACTATAAACAGGATTGTTGTCTGTATGCCTAGATAGGTCTGTAATATATGACTTCAGCTGAGAACGCAAGATATTTGGAAATGGTATACAGAAGGTAACAGTGGTCACTTTTTAAATGACGTTTTTTGTTCTAGCCTTCTCTTCAGCTAGAAGGCTTTTCCTCTAGATAAAAAATAGGTATTAGTAGTTGTGTTGTGTAGGTAGTTGTTTTTTTTAAAAAAATGTTCTATGTTTGATGCGAATTTTACTACATGTCTAAATGAAATGCCTTAGGTACTGAGGAAGTCACTAATTTAGAGGTGTCTCGTTACTGAGACAAACTTGCAAAAACCCCTGAATCCCAATTCACAAATTGGTTATTCGTTTGTCAGGGGATATTTCACATCTAACACATAAGCCCGCGACCTTTAATTAGAATTTTGCAGTTTGTTTTATGCCCCTTGAGGCTGACACCTTGAAAAAGATCCCCCCCCCCCCCGCTTGATTTCTTATTGCTAATAAGCATCTTTTCTCTTTGCCCGCTGGTCCTTTGAAGAGTATGATGCAAATACACTTAATTACGAAGGTGGCAATAATTTGTTAGCTGAATATGTGATCAGGCAGATGCAAAAATGATCTTATTAGATCTGTGATCTCATTGGAATCAAGGTAAAGGACAGCTGTGCTTAAGAGGATTTTTCTTCTTCTCTTTTTTGTCGGGGGCTTCTAGGAGGAAGGCAGAGCGATGTCCCGGCTGTCTTTAACACGGTCTCCGGTTTCTCCATTGGCTGCCCAAGGAATCCCTCTCCCAGCTCAGCTCACCAAATCCAACGCCCCCGTGCACATTGATGTAGGAGGACACATGTACACCAGTAGCCTGGCCACCTTGACAAAGTACCCAGATTCCAGGTAAGGTCAACACTTTTCCTGGCAGCGTCCAACGCATGGAACTTAACGCTCTTTGATAGCGGGAATTCAGCCGTAAGACGAGTAGAATCGGAGACTGTGAAATGCTTGTGCTGTTTCCAGATTGAACCCTCGGATACATTCCCCGCCTTCCGTCTTGCAACGTTGTGTTTGAAGCACCTGTTGCGATTGCTGTCCGCCCTCGCCAGTACCGCTGCTTTGTAGCTAGATAAATGTGCCCGTTGAAAGGTGATTTTAACCCAGGTGTGTGCACACTCTTGGCAGCCCCAAAGAGAGTTCGCAAAGAGTTTTCCGGTTGTGCCTTTTCAGTGAATTTGTCACTGGTGGGAATTTGCTCACTTGTTCTCCAGTCACTTTTGTTTTGAAATTGTTTCGATGGAGCTTAATTTGCAAGTCTGTTTCATCTGCAGTAATCCTGAGCTCAGAAACAGAAAAAGGAAGTGCAGCTGAAAGAAATTGTATTCATATGTGAATTAATGTGCTCAAGGTTGACTTGAGAGACAGTAATTTGTTGACGGTTCTCCGCTGCATTGTCATTTCTTGGTTCTTCCAGTTTATTTGGAAATAAGTCCCATTTAGGTGCAATCTTTTCCTGTAAGCACTTTCTTACAGACACACAAGTCCGAAAGTAATTAATAAGCAAACGTGCAGAATTGTAGTGTTTGCTGGTGCCTTTCAGGGCAAACATCTTTGTAGCTGCGCATAAGTTTGTTGCTGCACATATCTGAGTAGTGTACCATTCTAGCAGTTAGATGTTAAAGACCCACCTATCTTGTAAAGCTTGTTGTCAAGATGCTGAGTTTCTGGGGAGGAGGCTGTCCTGGGAAGGTGTTTGGATTAAGTTTTAGGGATCCCCCCCAAAAAACTGAATGATGGATGGGATTTGATTTTTATTTGCATCAGAATATGTCGGCATCAGATAGATGGGGGTGGGTTGCAATTCACTGGTCCAAATGTGTGATGTAATGGCAATTAACAGAGGCTTGGTTCATACTTTATAATGATTCAGAGACTCACAGTTGAAAAAAGAGGAAGCTACATATGCAAAACTTTCAAAGCTCTCATTAAAAGAAGACCCTTCAGGTCTCAGAATTAGTACCAGGTCTGCAGACAGAGGGATAAATCTGTTAGAAAGATTCCTACACAAGCCCAGTGCATGCTTTCTGTGCTGTTGAGAAAATCCTTAATTGCTTTTTGTAGGTTCATTGTGCAAGAACTTTCCAGTGAATGTCTTCCTGGGTCTGTTGATCTGACTCCATGTTTGCCTCGGCTGTCAGAGATTCTGCTTCACACATTATAAGTGTGCACCTAAACATGCAGCGTATGGGTGAGACAGGCACATGATTGCTCACGTAGATCACATAGGTTCACTGCTCCGAGGGCCAGGATTGTCTGCAGCTTCCCTGTCACTGTCAAGAGTACACTTGGTAGCAAACCTGGGTTTGTTTTGGTGCGTAATGTATTGGAGCCCCTCAGTGCAGGTCTTGCTGGGCTACAACTCCCATCATCTGTGGCTATTGGCCATGCTGGCTGGGGCTGATGGGAACTGGAGTCCCAACAACATTTGAAGGGGCACAGGTACCCCGTCTCTGCCTAAGCAGCTAAAGTTTGGCTGTGAGATAATACATGTATGATACATGACCTTTACTTCTACAATATGGAAATATGATTTCTTCTCAGAAGGATAAAGTGTTTGCTGAAAGCTCAATTTTTTTGTGCAATTTCTTTTTGAATTTGAGTTTTTTGCATTGATTCTGGCAAACCTCTAAACCCAAAGTAGAGATATCCTGCACTATGGCTGTGATTTCGTTCCGGGGTAGATGGAGTGGAATACTTTAATGACCTGTAGGAAAGAATCATGGCCTGAAATATTTATCATTTAAACTATGAAGATGATTAATTACGCTGCCCTGCTGTCTGATTTCTAAGGGGTTGTTTATTTGAAGGTGCTGATTTGAAGTTTATTGCGACAGCATCAGCCCAGTGCATAAATATGCTTAATATAACAATGCAAGTGAGAGATTTGGGTTGTGAGGCTTTCAAACTGGGTTCTTCAAAAACTCTTCTGTGTGGGGGTAGCAGACCCACAGGTCATATCTGCCCTCTACAAACGTGCCTCCCACATTTGCCTTTTTTGCAAAGAAAAGAATTTTATTTTTGTTGTTGATCTGTGTTCAGCTTGCTCCTCTTCCTCATCCTTTGCTAGCTGTTGTTGGTCTTTCTTGGGTGTCCAAAACACCTCATGTCTCTAAATCAGTTGCCTCTTTTTACCTTTCAAGGGGGCCTTTTTCTCCCTCTGGGGTGCTGCTATTGTAGGAAGGTCTTAGGAAGAAGGGCTCCTTTCTGTTTCCCAAGATGGTGGAGCCTCAGAAGAGGGAGGAAAGGTAAAGCAAGGACTTCCTTCCATCCCTGAACTCCATTCTGCTTCTTTGCTAATTAGCAAAAGAGTGCTGGGGTCTGAATATTGTGTGTTCGTCTGAATGTGTGTATGCACATCTGTGCGAAGGAGGCATACAGCCCTCACGGTTGGCCAGTCCTCGTTGTGGTCCTTGGGTCAGTAAAGGTTGGCCACTCCTGATATAAGTGGCCACATTCACATAATACACTCAAAGTGCTGTGATATCACTTTAAACTGTCACGGCTTCCCCCAGAGAATTCTGGGAGCTACAGTTTGTTAAGGGTGCTGAGAGTTGTTAGGAGACCCCTATACCCCCCACAGAGCTACAGTTCCCAAAATGGCTTAACAATCAGGCCCTCTTCCCAGGGAACTCTGGGGATTTTAGCTCTGAGAGAAGGAATAGGTGGCCTCCCAACAACTCTCAGCCACCTTAACAAACTACGGCTCCCAGGATCCTTTGGGGGGAAGCCATTGCTCTTTAAAGTGATAGGACACTGTTTGAAATGTATAGTGCATTTCATTGGGGCCTCATAGGGCAGCCTTTGTCAACCTGACACCCTCCAGATGCCTTGGACCACAACTCCCATCATTCCCAGCCATGAGGAGACCAGGAAGATAGAAGGGAGCTTGGCCCATGTCGACTATGGTTGGTCTCCTACCAAGTCATACTGAGGGTAGTGGGGATGTGGGGTGTATTGCAGGACATGCTTTTAATTCATGGTGCTAGTAAGGGCCAACTGTGTCCTGCCTGAACTCTACATGTGCTCTGGAACACTTCAGTAGCTCCATGGAAGCACATGCCTCACCTAAAAAAGGGATATTGCAGACTTGAAAAAGGTTCAAAGGGCAACCCAAATGATGAAGGTGAATGAATGAAAAAAATAAAATAAAGGTGATGGAATGACTCCCTTATAAAGATAGGTTGCAGCATTTGGGACTTTTTAGTTTAGAGAAAAGGTGAGGAAGAGGCGACCTGGTAGACGGTTATGAAATTGTGTATGGCACTGAGAAAGTGGATAGAGAAAAGTTCATCTCCCTCATAACACAAGGACTTGTGGACATCCAACGAAGGTGAATGTTGGAAGATAAAGGACAGAGAAAAGAAAGTACTACTTCACACTGCGCAAACTATGGAACTGGCTCCCTCGGGAGGCAGTGGCAGTGGCCACCATCTTGGATGGCTTTAAACAGGATTAGACAAATGCATGGAAGACGGAGCCACCAGTGGCTACTGGCCATGATGGTTATGCTCTACCTCTGCAGTTGGAGACATCAGTGCCTCTGAATACCAGCAGCTCTGAAACCGCAGGTGGAGAAAGGGATCTTGTTCTCGGGTCCTTTTTGTGGGTTTCCCTCAGGCATCTGGTTGGCCACTATAGGAAGAGGATGCTGGACTAGAGTAGATGGGCCAGGCCTGATCAGCAGGAATGTTCTTGTGTTCTTATGCTTGGTTGTACAGAAGGTCCAAGGTTCAGCCTCCATCATCTCCCTGTAGAGCTGAAGAAGGCATTTTCTTGGAAGGTGGTTGCTTGTCAGTGTGGTCAGTCCTGAGCCTAATGGGCCCATGGTCTGATTTAGTGTAAGACAGCCTCCGGGATTCCCATAATCTCCGGCAGAATGCAGTCCATGTCCATTAGCTGCAAAGCCAATGTTGGAAGAATTGCTTGAAGGCAGAAGGTTTGGAAGCCGCTGATATTATGTACGCAGAAGTTCATAGAAAGTGCTGCAGCCCCAAACATCTGTTTCATGATTAAAGGAAAAAGCGGGAGTGGGGAGAAAGGAGGGAAAATAACAACTGGAAATATTTAAAGTATTATCCACACTGGAATTGTTGAAGAGAAACGAGTATGAAACATGGAAAAATGAGACTTGAGGAAAATTAATTCCTAAGTTTAATTTAGGTGTGGTGAATCATAGAACTGAAGAGTTGG
Source organism: Podarcis cretensis (assembly GCF_951804945.1). NCBI lineage: Eukaryota > Metazoa > Chordata > Lepidosauria > Squamata > Lacertidae > Podarcis > Podarcis cretensis. The sequence goes on from NC_137177.1 coordinate 39,436,847, forward strand.
AAGGGAATCCCAAGGATCATCTAGTCCAACTCCTTGCAATGAAAGAATCACAACTAAAAAGTTTACAGTACAAACCTCTGGGGGAGGACCAGTCAAACAGGATGATCTGTTTGTCTGAATATCACAGTCAGACAAATGGCAGTAGGGAGCGGGACCTAGGGCATGCTGAATTTTTCAACTTTCAAATTCCAAAAATGAGGGGTTCTAAAACGTTGTAATATGACTTGGGAATTCAAAAGATATTTTGATTACATTAATTTTAATTTAGCTTTGCTTGATAAGTAAAATGTGTGTAAAATTGCATAGAAATCATTAAAAATGATAGCCAAGAACTTGCAGTATTATATTATATATTATATATTTTATATTATATTATATTATATTATATTATAATTTAGCATTACCTGAAATTTTCAAAAGGTATCATGAAAATGCTTTGGTTTTCCAAGAGCAGTTAATATGCTTTTCAATCAAACATAGATTTACCAAGCTAAATGTTGTCCAATCACAAAAATAATAGCAGATTTGAATAGCCAGACTCCTCACTGAAGAAATTTGCAAAAATAAAATTTCATCCCCTAAAATGACATGCCCTAGCAGGACCCTGTATCTTAACATTCATGGGTAGCAGCAGGAAGGGCATTTACAGGGCCAAATTGGTGGTGGCAGTCAGGGGGAGCTTAACCCTTCCACTGATTCTTCCCTAGAGGCTCTCCCCCCTTTTTTTTCTTGGTTCCAAAGTGGGAACTGGGCCGAGTTTTTGAGTAGAGGGAGAGAGGTTTAGGAGGAATCACAGGGCACTGATACTCCCTTCCTGTCTTCACATGATGGCTAACTGGCAGACTTACTGACAATGTAATTTGATGTTTGCACTAACTGTAGCACCTTACCCCTTACCCCATATGTTCCCAATTAACCTCTTCAAGCAGTTGTACTGGAACTGATATAGGTGCCACAAAATACCCATTCTGCATTTGTAAAAACTTTGGAACTCCCTGTCTAGTAACATCAAGCAAGTGCTTTAATGTACTCTTGTCATGACCTGCTAAAAGCTTTTTCATTTAGAGAAGCCTACAGAGGTGTTGAGAAAGTTGATGCAAGCGCCAGTCTTTTTTAGTCTGTTGTAATCTTAACTTCTTGAAAGTTTTTAATTACTGCTGTTAGTTTTTTCCTATTGATTATTTTATTGTTTTATCTTTTCTTTTTGTAAGCTGCTGCTTTGATGGTTAACCACCACCCCCTCCATTAAGCAGTGTATAAATTTTTATGAAATAAATAATAATAACTTCTTAGGATATTTGTGAGATAACGTTATCTCAGGAAACAAACCTTCAAGGCAGGTCAGACTTCTTATGCTTGTGTCGGGTTGGATGTGGGCTTGTCCCAACAAGCTCTGCATTCAAATCCATCCTTGAGCAAGCCACACTCTCTCACCCTAGCCTACCTTGCAGGGTTGCTGTGAGGAGAAAATGAGATCCCTCCAGCAATCCAGATCTTGCTGGATTTCCAAGCCCCACCATCCCTGACCATTGACCACGATGGCTGGAACGTATGAGAGTTAGAATCCAACAACGTTGGGAGGGCCACAGGTTCCCCACCCCTGGTATAAAGCACCTTCTCAGTGGTGACTCCCCTCTTGTAGAATGTTTCCCCCAAGGATGCTCTCCTGGTGCCCTCTTTGTCTAGTTTAGGCACCAGGCAAAAACTTCCCTGTTTACCTGGGCATTTGTTTTGGCCCTTAAGTGAAGGGGCTTTTACAGTGGTACCTCGCAAGACGAATGCCTCGTAAGACGAAAAACTTGCAAAACGAAAGAGTTTTTCGTTTTTTGAGTTGCTTCGCAAGACGGATTTCCCTATGGGCTTGCTTCGCAAGACGAAAACGTCTTGCAAGTTTGTTTCCTTTGTCTTGCAAGTTTGTTTCCTTTTTCTTAAAACCGTGCATTCACTTCGAGGAGCAACTCATAGCACGCGGTGTGGTAGCCTTTTTTGAGGTTTTTGAAGACTTTGGTGATTTTTGAAGCTTTTCCAAAGTCCGTGCTTCGCAAGACAAAAAAATCGCAAGACGAAAAAACCTGCGGAACGAATTAATTTCGTCTTGCGAGGCACCACTGTATGTGAATGTGGTCTTTTTTGGTGGGACAGGATCTTCTAGACCTGCCTTTTGTTTGTATAGATGTGTTCGTTTGGATTTTTTTAGGCTTTTAATATTTATTGCTTTTAATATTTCTGTTGTGATTGTACGTTGCTTAGAGTTGTTTTGGAGTAATGCAACGAAAAGATATTCTTAATGATGATCATAACAACCAATGCAATAAAAATAGTAACGCATACAGAACATTGAACCCAATTGGCAGCTCTGTCGTTAAAACTCCAGAAGCAAGGGTGCTTGAAGTTAATAAGCAAAAGGTGAGAGAGAAAAAATGGGGAAGGAGCAGCGATTTGAGGATAATTCAAAAGGAGAGGGCAGTGACTCTTTAGCCAAATAAGGAAGAGGAGGGGAAATGTACAGTGGACATAAAAGCCAGCAAATTGGAGAAGTGAAAACGTTCTAGGTGCAAAGTACCATCTAACCAGTGTAGCGTGGGAAATCTCATTAGTGAGGTAGACCAAGAGGTAAAGAATGGGTTAGGAGCTGGTGAGAGAGGAAGAGCCAGAGATTTTGCCTATTCCAGAGGGGAGCATATGTTTGTATCCTCTTTCAGTGGCTCTTAGAGGCATTGATATACTTCCCAGATGCAAGGGTAACAAGAGGAACCACTTAGCAGTCTCCCTTAGAATTAGGTAGCCGAAATACACCAGGATTCTCTTGACTTCTCGCCCTGATCATCTAAAGGTGAAAACCAACTTGGACTTTAAGGCAAAGGAATCTCCTCTGTGACAGGGAGCTGAGGGGAAGCTATTCTTTACTGGGTCCCCTTGAGCCTTAACTGATTAAGTATAAAATTGATAAGCACTGATGGGGGCAAAGGAGAATTAGGGGTTCAGGGACGTGGAGCAAAGCCAGTATGGTGTAGTGGTTAGAGTGTGGGACTAGGGAGACCAAGGTTCAAATCCCCACTCAGCTATGAAGCTCGCTGGGCTGACCTTGGGCCAGTCACTGTCTCTCAGCTTGAACTAGCTCACAGGGTTGCTGTGGGGATTAAATGAGGAGGAGGAGAATAACATACACTACCCTGCACACTTTGGAGGGGGAAAGGTGACACATAAATGCAGTACAGTGGTACCTCGGGTTACAGACGCTTCAGGTTACAGACTCCGCTAACCCAGAAATAGTACCTCTGGTTAAGAACTTTGCTTCAGGATGAGAACAGAAATCGCGCAGTGGCAGCAGCAGAAGGCCCTATTAGCTAAAGTGGTGCTTCAGGTTAAGAACAGTTTCAGGTTAAGAACAGACCCCCAGAACAAATTAAGTTCTTAACCTGAGGTACCACTGTAAACAAACAAACAAACTGCTTGCGGTCTAGAAGGGTTCAGCATGGTTTTAAGTTTGGGGTTTGGTCCTCCAGAGTTCGGAAATACGAGCGAAGGGGTTTTCCTAGAACAGGGGTGGAGAGGGAAAGGACTTGCAGGACTTCAGGCTTCTTATGGGTGGTGATCACAAAGGTGTGTGGTATGCAAATAGGGTCTTCAGGCAAGCATCTTCTCTTAGGAAGCAACAATGCTCCTGAATACCTGTTGTTGGAAACCACAGGACGGGGAGAGGTTTCTTGAGCTTGAATCCTTTCACATTCCTCACAGGTTGGCCACTGTGAGAACAGGATGCTGGAATAGATGGGGCATTTACCTGACCCAGCAGGCTCTTCTTCTGTTCTCCGCCAGAGCTCTATGACAGCCAGTTAGCAGATACACACTTTGGCTGGCTTTGTATCAGGAACCAGGGAGGGAGGGAGACCTCAGCTTATCCTGAGGTTTTCTCATACCTCTTGGCACAACAGACGAGAGTCACTCCTGTTTTTTGTTTTTTTTTTTAAATAATTTTTATTAACAATTTTGTTTAAAATTACAGTGCCAATAAACAATACAATATAACATCTCTTAACATAATTCTCTTCACTTCTTTGGACTCCCTCACATCTCCCGCTCCTGCGTTCCTGTTATAAATTTTTTTCCAGCAAATTTATCCCCTTATTTCTATTCTTGTTATCTAATTTTCCAAAGTTATATCTCTGATTTTTAACTATCCTTTGTTCAAATCATGAAAGATTTAAATATAACCTAGAACTTCCAAACTTTTTTGTCCTTTCTTAAATTTAGCTTATCTTCATATTTCACTTCATCTAGCTTAATGGTGCCCAGTTATTTATACTCTCGCATCCTTCTTAACATTCATACAATTTACAATATTTTTGTAGATAAATCTTGAATTTCTTCCAATTTTCTTCCACCGTCTCTTCTCCCAGGTCTCGGATTCTGCCAGTCATCTCAGCCTGTTCCATATAGTCTATCAGTTGCATCTGCCATTCTTCCAGTGTGGGTAGATCTTGAGTTTTCCAATGCCTCGCGACAAGTATCCTTGCTGCTGTTGTTGCGTACATAAAAAATGTTCGGTCCTTCTTTAACACGTTCTGGCCGACAATACCCAAAAGGAAGGCCTCTGGTTTCTTAGGGAAGGTATACTTAAATACCTTTTTCAACTCATTATATATCATTTCCCAGAAAGCCTTCACTCTAGGGCAAGTCCACCAGAGGTGAAAGAATGTTCCTTCATTTTCTTTACATTTACAACATTTGTTATCAGACATGTGATATATTTTTGCGAGTTTGACTGGGGTCATATACCATCTATAGATCATTTTCATAACATTTTCTTTCAAAACAGTACATGCAGTAAACTTCAGCCCAGTAGTCCACAACCTCTCCCAGTCCTCAAACATAATATTATATCCAATGTCTTGTGCCCACTTTATCATAGCCGATTTAACCGTTTCATCTTGTGTATTCCACTTCAACAGCAAGTTATACATTTTTGAAAGTACCTTAGTCTTAGGCTCTAACAGTTCCGTTTCTAACTTTGATTTTTCCACCTGGAATCCTAGCTTTTTGTCAAGTTTAAAAACTTCTTTAATCTGAGCGTAGTGTAGCCAATCTCGCACTTTGTCTTTCATTTTCTCCTGACTCTGCAATTTCCAATTATCTCCGTCTTTTTCTAATATTTCCCAATACTTCGGCCAATTGGCCTCCATATTGAGTCTTTTCCGGGCCTTAGCTTCCAATGGTGAAAGCCACCTTGGAGTTTTGTTTTCCAATAAATCTTTATATTTTGTCCAGACATTAAACACTGCTTTTCTGACAATATGGTTCTTAAAAGTCTTGTTAATCTTAACCTTGTCATACCATAAATATGCATGCCAACCAAAAGCATTATTAAAACCTTCCAAATCTAATACATCAGTGTCTTCAAGAAGCAGCCAGTCTTTTAGCCAGCAGAAAGCTGCGGCTTCATAGTACAGCCTTAAGTCTGGCAGGGCAAAGCCCACTCTTTCTTTCGCATCAGTTAATATCTTAAACTTAATTCTGGGCTTTTTGCCCTGCCAGACAAATTTAGAAATATCTCTCTGCCACTTCTGAAAGCACTCTGTTTTGTCCACAATTTGCAAAGTTTGGAACAAGAACAGCATTTTTGGCAATACATTCATCTTTATAGCAGCGATACGGCCTAACAAGGAAAGTTTCAATCTTGTCCAACTTTCTAGATCTCTCTTAATTTCTGACCAACATTTCTCATAATTGTCCTTAAATAGACTCAGATTTTTTGCTGTTATATTTACCCCTAGGTATTTTACTTTTTTAACCACATTTAACTCTGTCTCTTTCTGAAACCTTTCTGACTCTATAACTCTCAAATTTTTTTCTAATACCTTAGTTTTTTGCTTATTTAATTTAAATCCCGCCACCCGGCCAAATTCTTGAATTAATTGTAATACTCTTTTCGTACTAGATTCTGGCTCCTGTAATGTCAAGACCAAGTCATCTGCAAAAGCTTTAAGTTTGTACTGTTTCTCTCCGACCCATATTCCTTCAACCAACCGGTCTCCTCTAATCATATTCAAGAGCACCTCCAGGACAGAAATAAATAACAAAGGGGAGATAGGGCAGCCTTGACGTGTTCCTTTTTCAATCTTAAATTCTTCTGTCACCACATTGTTAACTATCAGTTTAGCCTTCTGTTCTGAATAGATTGCATCTATCCCATTTTCAAATCCCCGTCTCACTCCCATCCCTTCCAAATTTTTCTTCATGAATTTCCAGGAGATATTGTCAAAGGCCTTCTCCGCATCTATGAAAATTAACACAGCTTTTGTATTAATATTTGTTTGCAGAAGTTCCAAAATGTCAATAATGTTCCTTGTATTAGCAAACAAATGTCTGCCTGGGAGAAAGCCTGCCTGATCTTTGTGAATTACTTCATTTAGGACTTTTTAAAATCTGCTTGCTAAAATGTCTGCAAAAATTTTATAATCCACATTTAGAAGGGAAATGGGACGGTAGTTCTTAAGTTGTGTCTTTTCAGTTTCTGACTTAGGTATCAATGTGATAAAAGCCTCTTTCCACGATTCCGGCGCCTTCTTCCCTTCCAAAATTTCATTGCCTACCTCCATCAGCGGTTGTATCAGATAGTCTTTCAATGTCTTATAGTACTTGGAGGTAAGCCCATCAGGCCCTGGAGATTTGCCCAATTGCATATTCTGAATGGCTTGTTCAATCTCTTGTCGTGTTATTTTACAATTCAGGATTGATCTGTTGTCTTGTGACAGTTTTGGTAGTCCATTCTTTGTCAAAAATTGTTCTATCTCAGCCTCATCTTGCGGCCCTTGAGTGTACAATTGTTTGAAGTATCTCTGGAAACACTTTCTAATGTCCAAAGGGTTCTGTATGTTTCTTCCTTCAATCTCTAAATTTATAACTGTGTTCATTTTTTGTCTCTTCTTCAACTGCCATGCTAACAGTTTCCCACATTTATTCGCCGATTCAAATGTTCTCTGTTTCATTAGTTTAACTTTCCAGAGAGTCACTCCTGTTAATAACGCAGAAGCAGATGTGGGGGAACCTTTGGACCTCCAGATGTTGTTGGACTACAACTCCCATCATCCTTGGCTGTTCTTGCTGAGGTTGATGGGCATTGTAGTTCAGTAACAGCAAGAGGACCAGTGGCTCCCCACACTCATTCTAAAGAATGGTCTTGCCTGCATCCCCTAAACCTTGGCTTGGTTCACCTTCCTAGATAAATATGTAGTTGTTAGAGGATATTTACAATGTCACTGATACTAAGCTTCTTAGCAACACCTTTCATGACCAAGATGGAAGCCAACTCATTTTTATTGAGACCTACAGTGGGTTTAAATGACAAGAAAGGAGATTTTTTTACTAAAGTGTAGGAAGAACTTTCTGGCTGTCAGAGCTGTTCAACAATGGATCGGACTCCTTCAGAAGGCAGTGGACTCTCCTTCATCGGAGGTTTTTAAGCAGAGGTTGGGTGGCCGTCTGTCGGGGAATCTTCAGGTGTGATTCCTGCGTTGCAGGGGGTTGGACTAGATGACCCAGGAGGTCCCTTCTCACTCTGCGATTCAATGATTCTGTCACCAGCTTTTGCAGACTGAAAGAAAGGTAACAATGCTTAAGGTTCCTATGTGGTTGGTGAAGGCGTCTGTTTGAAGAAATAAGGTGGGAGGGATTCTCCTAACTTTTTAAGTTCTTACGCACATGCACTTAATTGGGCAATAAGGAAAAACCCCTTTGGGAAGTAAAACTGGAATATATGCAGGTCTTGATCCAGGTCCAGGGCACTTAACTTTCCTCCCGCATCCCCACCTACATTGCTCGCCATCTCCATTATAACCTAAATTTCAGTTAGAGTGCCTTGACAGTTAAAAATATCCAGCCTGAACTACTTGTAATTAAGCCCTGCTGAGTTGAGTGGGATTTTTATTTTCCCCACTGGGGACAGATGCATTGCCTGTAGCTGCAGTCCTTATATATACTCATCCAGGAATAACTCTTACTGAGCTCCTTGGGTCTTACTTACAAGTAAACTTGCATAGGACAGGAAATTATCTTTCCAGTAAAGTCCCAAGTAAATCTTGGGGTTTTGGATTTATCAAAACCCTTAAAAGAGATGGCTTGCTCCTGGTCTTGAAAGGTGTGTAACTGAAATAATTGCCCGTCTTTCCCTTCATTACCTCTATCTCCACCTCTCTCTCCTTTCTCTATGGTTTCCCTTGTGTCAAATTTTAGATTGTAGACCCCTTGGAGTTGGGACCTGACTTGTGTACTCTGTCAGGCATTGTGCACAACAAAGGCAATGTATAATAAATTATAATGTAGGGCTGTATGCAGCTATGTTCTACTCAGGGTAGACCTGCTGGAATTACAGAACCGATGTTATTCATGTCCGTTGCTTTCAATGGATCTACCCTGAGTAGGCCTGGCTGTAGATACAACCCAGTCATTCCCTAATCCCTCTAAATGGCAAACTCATGAAATTCTATTTTTAAAGAATTCATCAGCCTGAAAGCAAACGGTGAGCTAAGGTAGTAATAATAATAAATAACAGGAGTTTTAAAGAACAATAACTGTTAACAACATTAAATCTTACATGTATTACCTTTCGTACAAAGACAGCATTTTTACGTCACGGTAAACAATGGTTAGTAGTTTACCATCAGAGCGACAGACTATGACTCCTGGCTTAGCATTACATCAGAACCAGGGGTTGTGCTTTGTTTTCCTTCGGCCAAACCACAACATTAAGCCAAGGTTTATGCTTGGCTTGCCAGTCATGATTTATCTGAGCAAATTGTTTGTTGCTCTTGGAAAGGATCTCTGTGTTTGGTGTATCCCATTGACCACAGTTTACTGTGATGGGCACTAATGGTTTACTGTGATGGGCACCTATCTTGTAATGGTTGCCCAGCCCCAGGGTGACCCTATGCATGTTTACTTAAAAGTAACTCCCACTCTGCACAGTGCAGCTTATTTCCAGGAGTGTGCATGCAAGATTGCAGCAAGAAATCGGACTTCCCTCTTGCATCTGCTTAGTTCTGTTTTCTGTGTCTTCTGCCTCTCATAATGATTTATAAAGCACAGGCAATTGGCCCCTTATACTTTATTGATCCATTCATAATGCCTTCAGAGATGTTAGTTAGTCCATAATCTCAATGTTATTATTGTTGCAAATCTCAATGTTATTGTCAGATGTTTGCTGGAAATATAATATTTAGAGTGCTGAGGGCCTTTCTCCATTTTACCTGATTTCTGTTAATCAGATCTTCCAGTTGTTACCTGTTATTAGATCATACAGCATAAAGGCACTACCACTTGGCATATCAGGATGAAATTCCCCTAACCAACCTCACATATTTAGTCCATCATACCCTGAAAATTATCCAAATCTTCTGGGATTTGGAGGTGAAGGGGAGGAGGAGTCAAATTTCTGAAAATATATGGAAATAGAACCACAATTCAGTAAAACAGAGCAATTAATAAATAGGCAGTAAAGAGCAAAAACAGCAGTCTCCAGTTATGAACTGCTCTGAGATCTTCACATGAAGGGAGGTATATAAATTAATTAAATAAAATCATGTTCCCAAACAGGTTTTTGCTAGTTTCCTCAAACTTGAGAGTGAGCTACTCTAGAGGAAGAGGGTGTACTGCCTGGTAACCCATAATTGATGGCTCTGGAATATTCAAAACACATTTTGGATGTGAATGAACAGGTCCATCCCTCAGTCTGTTCCCCATAACGTACCATCTTTGCCAGGTTGGCTTATCATACTTCGCCAGGAATGAATTAATTGTGTCACAATCAAAGCACAGTTTGGCTGGTTTGACCAGATTTTTAAAGAAGCTAGTTCCATTGCATTAATAGCAAGTGAAGCTACTTTTCATGTCAAGAATGCCAAGCTTACCATTGTAAGGGACCACTGCTCATCCAGTTGTTGTTAGACTCCATCTAGCCACTGCTCAGCATGAAGGACAACTGGGGGCCCACAAGTTTAAATCTCTGGTCAAAGCCATCGCCTTTTCCGATTCAGCCACATGTGTGTGTCAGAACACCAGAAACTAAGAATGGTGGAAGATTCAGGGCAGATGAAAGAAAGTACTACTTCATTCAATGAAGAGTTAAAACTACGGAACTGCCTCCCACAGGAGGCAGTGCTGGCCACCAATTTAGTGGAGGAGGAGGCTATCAACAGCTACTAGCCACGATAGCTGTGCTCTGTCTCCATAGCCTGAGGCAGTAAATGCTTCTGAAAACCTGTTGCTGGAAAGTACAGGAAGGGGAAGTACTATTGTGCTCACATCCTGCTTGTGGGCTTCACTCAGTGATCTGGTTGGCCACTGTGAGAACAGGATGCTGGACTAGATGGGCCACTGGCCTATTCTGGCAGGCTCCTCCCTACGATCTTATCCATCAGTCAACATTCTGGCCTATTTCACACATCACGTTAAACCATGGTTTAAAACAAGCTATGATTTAATGTGAAGGGGGAGCATACTGATATGCGCTGCTCAGAAGCTCCCACAGCACGTCTCCCCAGTTGCTGCTGTGCGGTGGATGAAACAAGCCACAGTCTGGCATGTTGTGTCATCCAGGCTTGTGGTTTGTGTCACTCCAAATAAACCACAAAGTTCGTTCTAAGCTTGCCGTTCATTGTTTCATCCAAGCAAAGCACAAGCCTGGATTTGGACAGCAGAATAAGGTTTGTTTTGTCTGTGGTATGGCAGCGGCAGCAGGGGAGCAGCACTGTGGAAACTTTTGAGCAGCCTGTACCAGCGCACTGCTCATTCACGATCAACTAATAGTTTGTTTTCAGCTGTGGTTTAATGTGAAATTCCCAAGGTGATCTTAGTTGAGCCATAGCTAAATCTACCCCCATCTCCAAGGTGGAGATAATAATACGGATCTGCCTTACAAGACTGTTTTAAAGTTTTACCTAGATAAAGGGCATGAACCACCTTGAACTCTCAAAAGTGCCATGTAAAGATTGTAATTTGCAACATTGGTTATTCCTTTATGCTACAACTCTGTATTACTTTTTCCTCTGTTACATTTTTTTGGTGTCTTTGTGTTCTTTTATAATAATAATAATTATTATTATTATTATTATGTGCTACAGAAATAATAATAATTGTAACATAAAGCACCAGAGCTGAAATTTCAACATTTCTGCTTTTCTCATTTAAAGTGGTGGCTATCAAAGTTTCTACCTTTGGGAAACATTTCTCCATTTACCTGTCAGCCAGGTAAATGGGTCTGCTGTAGGACCATGGATGGTGCAGAGGTTTCTAGGGTAAGGATGGGTCCTGCCACTAGGCAGATTGAGGTTACTGCCTCAGGGTATGAAGGGGACAGAAGCGGTAGCCCCCCCTGCCCAGGCATTCTTCCTGAGCTGGTCCCACCCATGGCTGTTTCCCTTTGAAGGGGTCAGAGCTGTATGTGCTGTTATGTGCAGACTGCCTTTGTTCTGCCCCTGTGTTATCCTGATGTCCTCAGATGTAGTGCAAAAAGCTGTCCTATCACCAGCAGTTGAAGTAAGAGTTAACTCCCAGTCCACTTGGCTTCTGCAGATGGAATGTGGACGAGGCATCATGTAGCCGTGTAGTGTAAGATTCAGCAATGCAGAGTCCCTTTGTGATAGTCACAGCCACACACCCTCCTAACCACACCCGCTTCTAAGATTATACAACCTTCTCATTGTTGTCTTATCTGTCTTGGGAGACAATGGAGACACTGGCTTGGCCATGTCTACAGAATGGAAGATGGCAGGGTCCCCAAGGATGTGCTCTATGGGGAACTGGCTTCAGGCACCAGACCCATTGGCAGACCAACTCTGTGTTACAAAGATCTCTGCAGACATGATGAGACAACCTTCTAAGATTACACAATAATAATAATTTGGGGTGCATTGCAATGATCAGTGTAGATCTCCCATGTGTGGTCACTCAGCTAGATCTACCATTTTCCTTGCACGTACATAAGCAAATGATTTGGAGTCCTCCAATATCTAACTTTGGAGTGACTTCAGTTGTGTTTTCCTTGAAGTCCCATTGTACTTTACAGAATTTGCACACCATTTTCTTGAATCTGAAGCCCTTGTGTTTTTAGTGTTCCTAAATGCTCCGTGTTGGAGCATAAAGAGCAATTCCTCCTTGGTGTGACCCTAGTAGACCATCCTCAGCAGCTGACGCATCTCCTTTCACCTTGAGTGCCTCCAATCAGCACAAAGGGTGAGAACAGTTCTTCGTGGCTAAAAAGTTCCCCTTTCATGCTGATTGGTGGCCCTAGGATGCTGGAGACAGGGAGCCTGCTGCAGAAACACACACACACCCCAACCTGGCCAACTGTACCCCTGGAGCCATGTTGTCTTTCTCTAAATCCAGCTACCTCTATTCTAGAACACACATTTGGTTTACACAAGGTATCATGTTCCCCAGTCTGAACTGAAGGTGCGTCAACATTCTGCAAACCTTCTGCAACTGTAGAATCCAGCTTTCTGAGGAACCCCAGAGTCCCCCTGCCACCCCATACTATGGTTTGAAGACCTTTGATTTAAAAAGCAGTATCACATCGGGGGGGGGGGGGTTTCACCATGCTTTCCACAAGGATCTAGTTAAAATGAATGAACTCCATTCCGCTTGAGGCATCATCCAGGCCACCAGGAGCCCACATCTAAGCAAACCCCATGGAAATGAGCGGCGAGTTACTTGGGGAAGGGCTTAGTGGTAGAGCACCTGCTTTGCATTCAGAATGTCTCAGGTCCAGCCTCTGGCAGCATCTCTAGGTATGGCTGGGAAGGCTTCTTTTTCTGTACCACCGGAGAGCTGCTGCCCACCTGTGTAAACAACGCTGAGCTGGGAGGGCCAAGCATCAGACTCCTTTTAAGGCAACTTCCTATGTTCGCAAGAGGGTGCCCATTCATTCCCCCCTTGCTAAACTTGTTCACATTCATTATCCAGGCACCATTCATTTCAGTGGTGTGCACAAAGAGGTTCCAAGAGCTAGTTCTGGCCTCTCTCTGAGATCAACTCTCCCAAGAGTGTCGTTCTAGAGTTGCCAGGCTAATGCTGTGTTTTACAAGGCAACACATCAGAGCGTTGGTGTCTCGGAGCCGTCTCCTCTGGGTTTCTCATTCATGTTTTCACCCTTCCTAACACAAAAGAGGCCATATTACACATTGACACCTGGGTGGAGATTTACATGACAGACTGTGATTGCTCTGAGAGAGAAAAAACCTGTGAAGGCTCTAGCAGCATCAAAGGCGACATTTTAAAATAAAAAACCCAAACCCCACAAACAACTCAGCGCATATTACGAACACACTCTCACACATGAGATAATTTATCTAGGTGGATAAATTCACTGGTGGCAGTTGCTAAATAATTGCAGACATGCTCTGTGTTTGTGTTGCTGTTTTATTATCACATATTCCTAATGTTTTTTAAACCAATCTGTAGCCTGCAAATGGGACGGGAGGGACTTGGAAACCTCAGCAGCCACGGCAGCCAGCTTTCCAAGTCTTGATTGCAGTGCGGTGTAACAAGTTTAAGTTGAAAGGCTTTATTTTTCATTTTTAAATCGTGATGCATCTCTCACACATGCACGCACAACTCCCGTTTCTTACAATGTGCTTTTCTTGAGGAAGCCATGTTCTGTTTCAATAGAGAAGGGGCTGCGGAGGACTCGATCCAATTCAAGTTGAGGGAGAAAGCCTTTAGGGAGTTCTCATGTAAAGGTCAGCGATGTAAAGAGTTTCCTAGAGGACAATAGGAACAAAACATGGAAGGGGTGGGCAGGCAGTTAGGCAAAAGGGTAGAAGGGGAAATACAGAAAACCTCAATTTTTTAAATTAAAACAAACACACATTCCATTTCAGTTGCTTAGTAGCATCACCTGGAAATACTTAGGTAACGTATATACCTGTGCAATTAGTATCTGAGAACTCCAGAAATATGAAGACAAATTAAATGACAAAAAACCCACCCTGTTAAGTGCAGAGTTAAAAGCATGAGATTAGGACAATTTGAGTGCTGCAAAGGCAGGCTGTGCTGAATGGAGCAATTCCTGCCCCCAGGGCCAAAGATGGCCGCCCTTGCTCCGTGCTGCAACACAAGGAAATCAGTGGAATGAGGGCCTCTGGAGAAGTAAGGAGAGACCAGCTTAGCCATCATAACAAACATGTGATTTCACACACACCATTTGTTTAAACCCAGTTGGTGGGGGGGGGGGAGCAAACACACAGGCACATCACAGTGCATTGGATTTTGAGTTTCTGCTGTTCAAAGGTCAGAGAAAGGTAACGTGGCTCAGTTTCAGATTTATATTATTTTGGCAATAAGGTCGCACTGTCAGACTCGTGCGTTTCGTTGTGGAACTGGTTTTCTAGACTGCAGATCTGTTAATTTTAGGTCTGGGATTGTGATTTCTAAGGCAGCCTTGCAAATCAGACTTCCCCAACCTGGTGCCCTCCACACAGCCAGAGGGCACCAGGTTGTGACAGCTGCTGTACATAAGCCCACGAAAATGGCTAGCTTCAATTGCAGTCAATTAACTCAGAAGGAAATTCCATTGTATTCAGCAGGACTTGAACACTGGGGATGGGGGACGCTTTCCTCTCCCTTTTTCTGGCAGATGGGCAAGGGCTTGCAGGAAGAGAGGGGCTGATGCTGCTTAGTCAACTGGTCCTTCATTCCTGATGCGTCGTCATCCTGGCCCAGGAGGCTGGTGCCTGTGGCTGGAAGTTTCTAGCAGTCTGCACTACGGCCATGTCCATGCCTGTTTGCTGCCCTTCTGGGCCTCCTGAGCCTTGTAGGCAGCAGGAGGTAGCCACTGTCAATGGGATCAACTTTTCTTTGCCTCTGCAGCTCCTCCTGGATTTCAGAGGGCAGCTTTTGCTGTGCCAACACCACTACCCCCAGGCTGAGGCCTTTGAGTGGTGCATGTGCATCTGCTTCTGCCTGCCCTGTTGTCTCCCATGTCCATCTAGGCATCCCAGTCAATGCTCACCACCATCATCAAATTCCTCACCTGCCCTTCATGCCAAGCCAAGGCAGCTTTCAACAAGCACAACTTTAAGAACAGTGGGTCTCAAAATGGGCAGTGGGATTACCCAGGGCTGCTGGGTAGTGAACCAGTATGATCCCCAATCTGTCCCGATTACTCAATGCCACTCCACATCCCCACTGTGTTCCAGCATCTCACCTGAACAGGAGCCACAATTGGCACTCACTAGCCCTGCTTGCTTAGTTTCCCACCATCCCTTATTGAGCATGGAAGCGCTAAAGGGGCTTTAGCTTGTGATCAAGTGAATGTGTGGCAAAGTCAATGGGGTGATGTACACCAAGTTACCGAAATAAATATATATGTATAAGTTGTTGGGGGATTGTCCTTCCATGTATGGCCCCATGCTTGATGATTTGTGTCTTCAGGTAACCGCCAGAAAACATCTACGCTGTGCAGGGTGGATAAAAATCAATGTTTTAAAAATAAATTTTAAAAATCAGATTTTTTTATTATTTAAATCTGATAAATCAGATTTTTTTAATTTAAATCGGATTTTTAAAATAAAATGCTTTTGGAGGAAAAATCTTTCTAAAGATAGTAGTTTTCTATTTAAGTTACATTATAGTCCAAAGGCTATTCATCAGGAAATAAGGATTTGTTTAATTTTTTTCATGTGTGCTAAAACTCAGTTGGTAAGTTTTTGGTTTTTTAAAAGTCGTTTAACCACATCAGTTAACAAACATGGATACATATGCTATAACGTTATTGTTTTAGTTAAATAAATTGTTTAAATTGGTATTAAGGAAATGATTGTTTTTCTCCTTCCAATAAAGAACAGCTGAAAAATTGTCCAAATATAAACAATAATTTCATATTTACCTGTCTTTGTATTTCTGATAGTATAACCATATCAGTAATTTTTGATATACCAAAAGTGAGTGTTCTGATTTTCGAACGTTCTTTTGGAAGCCAAACGTCCAGTGGGGCTTCTGCAACTTCTGCTTGGCTGCAGAAGCATCAAACGTTATGGAAGTTGAACGGACTTCCGGAACGGATTCCGTTCAACTTCCAAGGTATGACTGTATTCAGGCTTTGACATGGCAGAATGTTGTTTGATGTAGCCAACCTACCTATACAGGCTCTGTCCTTGTCTCAGTGATAAAAGCCAAATCCCTAACAGTCCGTCACACTCTAAGCCAGGTGACCAAGCTATGGAACCTTGGTCCTGTTATGCAGATGAGGGGGTGGGGCTATGCAGATAGGTTGTGTCTCGCTTCTCAAAAGGTTTCCACCAAAGCCCCTTTCCACCCCTCTTGCCACTGCTGCCTGTTCTCCTCTCCAAGGGTGTGAGCAATGTTGAGAATCAGAGGAAGGATAATCTTGCTCCCGCCCTTGGACGTGTCCTCCTGTGCAGTGCTGGGAATTGGGTGCATAGTGAAGGGGGCAGTAAATGGGCAGTGGTGGAAGTGGCAAGGAATGCAGGGTGGTGCTTGCCCAAGAGCCCTGCTTCCCTCCCCACCCCCAAAACAATCTGGAACTGATGCTTCTGGTGGAAGCAGATCGGGGGGTTTTGTATAGCAGGCAAAGCCAGCTGAAAGTGTTTTGTCGGTGTGTTCGCTTACAACATTCAGTTTCTGCTCAAAAGGAAAGGGCTTCTCCCTTATTGATTTTTTTGTTTTAATCCTTGCATCTGGCAGTCTCCTGGAGGAGGTATAAAGAGAGAGAAAGATAAGGTGCACTTTGCTGGAAATCATGTCCCGAGGTCACTGTAAAAATGCAAGAGACGCAGCGTTACTTCTTGATAGTTGGGCTTTGAATGTGTTTTGCAGCAAGACTGTCTCCTCCACAAGTTGGGTTTTTAATAATGCACAGAGCCCTTCCGAGTGCAAAGTGTGGGTGTGGACTGTGAAACAGAAAGCGGTGCAGATTCTTGCAGCGTTTGTGGGACATGAGCATCTGGGTGCTTGATGTGAGATGATGCAAATAAACCCATGCCGGTCCAGACCATGGGTCTGCCTGTTCCAGCCCTCTGCTTTCAGGCAGAGCAGGCCAGATGCCTCTGGGGGCCCCAGCTACACTATACATTTAAAGCAGCATGACACCGCTTTAAACAGTCATGGCTTCCCCCAAAGAATCCTGGGAGCTGTAGTTCATTAAGGGTGCTGAGAATTGTGAGGTGATCCCTGTTCACCCATTCTTCATACAGAGCTGCATTTCCCAAAGTTGTATAAAAGCAAGTATCTCTTCCTAGGCAATTGTAACTCTGTGAGGGGAATAGGTGTCCCCTAATGAGTCTCAGTACCCTTCGCAAACTACAAGATTCCTTGAAGGAAGCCATGTAAATTTATTAGCGATGATTTTATTGTTTTATCTTTTTTGGAATCTGCTTTGAGTTTTTCAGGTGGTATGTACATTTTAATAAATAAATGCCTGTTTAACGTGGTGTGATACTGCTTTCAATGTGCGATGCAGACTGGGGCTGGGAATTGCACAGAGAGGCAGCGTATGAGTGCAACCATCTTCCCCCGTTATTTGAGGTAGCCTTTCTGCCCAGTAGCCCTTGAAAGCTTGAATTTGCCTAATCTCCCTTTAAAACAATTGAACTTGACAGCCATTGCTACCGAAATGCTTTAGCCCAGGAATGAAAGAGCCTTTTCTACCCTGGGGGCCACATATATAAGGTGGGCATGTGCAAGAAGAAGTGAACATGGCTATACTCTCAAGCCATGTTCGTGTGGACATACAGTTCATATACATACACATTCAGATGATACCTATATACACAGTCTTGCTCACATACAATCTCCTCCCTCCGCCCAGCCAAAAAGAACCTTCGCTTTCTTTTCAACCCTGGTTGCTTGAGAGGGAAGGGGCAGTCATAACTTGGTGACAGAGCATCTGGCTGGGAATAATGGGAGCCGTTGTCCAATGACAAGAGTGCCATGGAGACATAGAGGAAAGTAGAATGTTTTAGGGGTGCAATGTGGAACTTCTGTGCTACTGCTTCAAAAGAGGGGAAATCTGAAGAGAGAGCAATGAAATAGCAATGGGATCGAAGCAAGAAGGGGAACTGTTTGAGTTACGATTTTCAAACGGATGAATAGTGTGGGCTGATCCTTCCAGGTGCTGAGTGCCTTCAAGTCTCTTCATACTGGGAAGAGAGAGGAGCTCTTCCCCCTGCAGAGCTAGGCCCTTAGGGGAGCCAAGGAACACGAAGATGTTGGTTGAGGGATTTGTTTTAATGGGAAGAGCTTTCGCTCAGACACCAGTTTCTACATCCCAAATTTGTGTTACTTGAAACATAAAAGAGCGCAGGGACCCTCTGCTGCAGCAGCAGCCACAATAGTCTTATGAAACAGGATGTTTTATAGATGTGATTATATATTTTTTAATCTTTTACCTGCTTATGTGATATTCAAATAGGACTGAGTAAATCCTCATGGAAACAGGCATACTTGTGCACAGGGCCCCCATGTCTACGTGCAGTTTCTGCTTCTTGGGCAGAGCTCATCTAAAGGCAGCTTCCGTACCACTGTGTGGGGTGAAAAAATGGGCCCAGACGGAGCTGTGATGGCAAGGGAACATGCATAGGTGGCATCAACCTTTTGGGATGGAGGGAACAAGCCTGGGATACTGAGCATTCCCCCAAAATGGCAACAGTTGGCAATCCCTGGCCACAGAAGGGATGACTCATTTTATTTATGAACATAAGGAGAGCCTGCTGGATCAGGTCAGTGGCCCACCTAGTCCAACATCTTGTTATCACAGTGGCCAGACGCCTGTGGGAAACCCACAAGTAGGAGCAGAGCCCAAGAGAACTCTCCCCACCTGTGGTTTCCATCAAGTGGTGTTCAGAAGCATTGCCATCTCCAACCGTGAAGGCAGAGCATAGCTAGTAGCTGTTGATAACCTCCTCCATAAATTTGGCCTATCCTCCTCCCAAGTCCTCCAAGTTGGTGGCTATCTCCAGAGAGAATAATTTCCGTAGTTTGCCATGCATCATTTTATAAACTTCTATCATTTCACCTCTTGTTCACCTTTTCTCTAAATTCAGGAAGCGTGTGGTGCAGGCCCAGTGAGCGGTGTGTTCTGGGGAGAATCCAGATACAGAGGCCTAGAGGGCCTGAGGTTCCCCAGTCCTGTTTTGCCCCCTTCTGACCTGCTACCCAATCATCATCCTCTCTGTCTCTCACATTCCAGATCCCCTCCTTGTAGTTTTGTTACCATCTGCAGTACATGTGTTTTGAGTAGGGATAGGTGGATCAGTTTGTTTGTGATCTGTGCTCGGTTTTGCACCTGCTCATCCATAAGTCCCGCATTAATCTTCAAAGGAACCCGCATGATGATGTATATTAAAATACACATTTTAGCTCCATGCATATGTTTTTGAATGTATTTTATTCTAAAACTACACAGTTCAGTGCTTTTATGAACAAAGAACTGTATTGCAAAATTCAGAGGAGTGTGAAAATCTGAAGAATAATGAATTGGATCAGCTTCCGTTGGAATTTCTTAAACATTCTGTTTTGGCATGTGGGTTTCTTTCTTGAACATATGAAACTGCCCTGCTGAGTTACACTAGCCCAGGTACTCTTATCCAAACCTGCATTGTTTAAGGAAACACAGCTTTCTGCAGCTCTCAGCCAGGGGGTTTCTTTTGTAGCCCTACCTGGATTGAACTCAGAGCAAAGCCTATTCTCTAGTACTTGAACTTTGCCATATTAGATGCTTCAATAAATCTGCTAAGTGTCCGTTTTGCAGATAGAAGTGGTTAAGCGGGCATATATGGAGAAAGGCAATCCCACATGAAACTGTATTGATAAAAGGTGTTCTGAGCATGAACATGTGATGTTTCTGTTGCCATTGAGTAGCCAGAGCCTATGCCAGCCTTCCCATCCTGATGCCCTCCAGATGTTTTGGACTGCATCTCCCATCAGCCCCTGCCTGCACGGCTGTGTGATGCTGAGGGTTGATGAGAGAGCCCCAAAGGCTGTGTCTTCCCCAGGTTTGGGGCCTGAGTCCTGACCCTTCTTATTAGATAAATCAAGCTCTCTTTATGACGCATGCATACATCTGTCTCCTTTCCCTCAAAGGAATGGCCTCTCAAAAGTGGCCTATTACAAATGATTAGTATGTTTGATGGTTCCCATCTGTTGTCCACTGTCTCCGTGCTGCTAGAATTGTGGGATATTTTTCTGCTATTTATTTATCAAAACATTTCTCAACCTCTTTGCATGTCAAGTTTTAAGGATTGTGTTCAGTAACTCTAAAAGCATAAGCAATTTAAAATTCAATAAAGGTTTTTTAAAAACGTAGCTGTTGACCCATAGCAGAATTAAGGTCACAACAGCCCACTAAAATTAAGCACTCTCGAAGGCCCTGGAAACATAAATATGTTCTTAAGAGGCACAGCAATGCCATCAGTGTTTCAGTTTATTAGAATGCCACCTCCCCACCCACCCAAAAATGTGGCCAGAGTATCTCACAGTTTATCAAATGAACAATCAGTATAACAATTCAAAGCACATTAGGAAAAACTATAGATAAGTACCAAAAATAATAATCCATAGTGTTGTTTAAAACAATACAGATAAGCTAAGCTAACTGAATAGCTTAAATACAAAGAAGCCAATGTAACTAAATAACTGAAGCTAAATAGAATATGAAAAAGGAAGCCTAGCATAGGATGCTCCACTCTGTTCCACATGCTGCACCAGTATCAAGTGGTTTGGTTCCGAGACTCCTCATATTCAGTATCCAAGGACCTCACCCCATCTTCCACCTGGGGTAGTGCAGACACACACACCCTGGCTTTTACTATGCAGCAGCCAGCAACTTTCCTTCCACACTCTCCCACCAAGCGACACACATCGAACCAAGCTGGGGGTTGTCATGAGTCTCAAGGTGTCTCCTGGCTCAGGAGTGGAGTGCCACGCAGTGACGGGTATGGAGGGGTAACTGGAAGATGACATGGGAGGGGCTGAGAGTGGGGTACAAAGGCTGGAGGAGGTGGATACTGTCCCCTCTCAGGATGTGGCTACCCCTGCTGGGGAAGCAGGACTCCCATCTCCCCTCTTCTGTCCTGGAGAGAGGAGAGCACTAATAGAATCCAAGGGGCAGTGGGAGGCATCAGTCCACCACTAGGGATGGAGAGTCAGAAGGGAGGGGCACACCCTGGTCACCCAGGACCCAGCTGTACTCCCATTGCTGTGAACAGGCACATCCCCCCTGATGCAATGAGCACCTGTGCATGCGCAATCTCACAAGCCCTAAGAGTCTTGTGAGTAAGCACAGCTTGGCTTGGCTTTCAAAGCTTGGCAGGTGGGTGTGCCAACCCATTGGAACAGCTTCATTGCTTCTGTGCCATTCTCAACTCATTGACCTGATCTTAAATTTAGATCGCTGCTGCTTGTCCAGCTAGCCTCACCTCTGCCTGTTGTCGAGGCCGAGCATAGCGGCTGCTGTGACCCATTGCCCATTGCTGAGCCGAGATGTCTTCTCTGCGTCTATCGAGATCTCTCCCTTTTTCTCAAGTCAGTGCTTCCGTCATCTTGGTGGGAGCTAGGGCAAGGGCTGTGAAAATGGGCTCAGGGTAGTGCCTCACTCTAATGGCGACCCCAAAGTGGCAACCTCAGAATGGCATTTCACAGCAGGGATTCTCCACCCACCTACCCACAAGCCAACCACTGCCTGTACTGTGCAGCTGGAGCTTGTAAGAAGAAGACTCACCAGGATGCAACAAGGGGGGCATACAGATGTGGGGAATCTTGTGTTAGTTTTCCCGGTTATAATGCTAGTGCTTCTGTCCCATTTTCTAATGTCCTTTTCACACTGCCGTACCTGTTGTGTTATGGAACTGTGGCTTTTTGAATGCTATACCAGCATGTCATGCTAAATTTCATCCACACCAGTGGCTGTGATGTGACACAACAATGAGCATCACTGAACTGCATCACTATTCTCCCACCCCTTCCGTACAGGCCTGCTGCATGATTTCCCCCATGAAAACAGCAGGACAGAACTGCCTCTCTGATATACTGCCCCAAATTCTGTCACTTTAACTCCTGCGATTTTCTGGGTAAAGGGAGCTGCAAACAGGTATTTTTTCTTTCTTTCTGGAATCAAATATCATGGGAATGAGCACGAAACAAGCACTGTATTCCGTTAATTTTCCAGAAGTGGCTTTTGCATCGTGCGAGAGCTCGGCTGTGATATGGAAGTGAACAGTTAGGGAAACATTGGGGAAATGGAATAAACGGTTGTGTGAATGCAGCCGCGGTGTCTTCCAGCAGGGCTGGTGCACTCTGCCTTGTAAGTTCTTTCATTGCAGGGCCTGCTCACCCCAAGCCAAGCCCCACCTCTGCCATCCAAAAGTACTTTAATAGTAGAGGCCTGCCCTGTTTGATAGCTGGCAAACGTTTTTGTCCAAATTTCCCACTTGATTTGAGTTGGATCAGCATTTGTATCAGTCATGGAAAAAACCCTAATTGGATTCATTATTCAAATTCAGGAGCGCACTGCGTATACTTCTCAATTCTCTTTCATCCCCTCATCCGTTGTTCCTGGAAGTTTGACACACACACACACACATATGCATGGGGAACTTTAAAAGAGATTTCTCAGTGCAGCCTCTCTTTGGTACCTTGACTTTTAGAAATATGTCTTGATTGCGTACAGCCAGCTCCCATCTTTGGCAAAAAAAAATAATAATAAAAAATTCTCATCTGCACTGAAAAATATAAAAGTATTAAATCTCGGCAGTAGAAATAGATCCAGTCATTCCTCCAGGTGCTTAATAGTTAGTGGATGTAATATCCATCAAAAGCGCTGAAGAAGTAACATGCTCCTGTGGCACTCCAGCATCAAAGTCAAAAGGTAGGAACACAGTGTTATTACAGAAATTAGAGATGGAGAAAGCCTATTATCTTGTGGGACCAGTCAGGATTGCAGTGGCTCTTAGAACGCAGTCTCTGCTCCTCTGCATCAGCCCACGCTGTCATATCTGACTCCACGCGTTCCAAGGTCTTGGGTAAGAGAATTTTCACCTTCCCAGTCCCCTTCTGCCTCTAGATATGTGCGAAAAGGAAGTAAGCAACCCCTTTATGCAAGGGCAGCCGACATGGTGCCCACCAGATGTTGGGGGAAGCCATCGCTGTTCAAAGTGGAACGATACTGGTTTAAATGTGTGGGGCGGATGAGGACTTTCTCTTAGGTATATGTGCAAGGAAAGGGAGTTTTCGACTGTCAGGGTGAAAGCGAGGCGTAATTTATTCAGTGGGAGAAAGCCCCATTAAGTGCAGAGTTTGTGCATAAGGTTGGGGTAATTTTAAAGTTCCTAAAGCAAGGAAATGCAAATTGAAACCATTCCTGCCCTTGGGGGGCGGGGGGCAACCAGAGAAGCCTTAACCTTGCACGGTGACACACAGGAGTGAAAGAATCCAGAGCACTTTATATCCTACCATTAATTGGATCACTACAATTAAAGGTCACAAATCAGGAAATAAGGTCATGGTTTGAAAGTAGGCAAACCCCACGCTATTACTGCCTGATAATTTCAGCCGAAGCACACATGGCACACTCACATATTCATGTTTGTTTGACATCTGCCCTTAATTTTATCAAGGGGTCCTTTTATTTATGTAAGCAATTTGTATTCCACTCCTCTTCAGCAGACCTCAGTGCAGATGAGCAGGGTTTGGAATACAAAAAAACCCACACAAAAATCTAAGCATAAAATCACAATATAGCAATCAGTCTAAATAACTCTAGTGCCCTGCATATGGCCAGAGATATCTAGGGTGGGGAAAACTCCACTTGCGCTTCCTGGCTTTCAAGAGAATAAGTGATCAGGGGCCACTTTTTGTGGCTCCGATGTCTGGGGAGGTGGGGAGCACGTAGCAGGTACACAATCCATACCTGAGCCCTTTGCCAAAGAGGAAGGCGAGATACATCACTTTAAAATGTTTAGGTTACACCTGGCAATAGTTACGCGCAAAATAGACTCATAGAAATTGATGGATAGGACTATGCCACATCCATAGCATATGCTTAAAGTTCTATGATACCAGAGTTTCACCTCTCCCCCACAGCCCCCAATAATTCTGTGTGGGAATGTTCAGGGTGGCAGGAGAGGATATACTGTTTATTAATATCCTTCCTAACTTGCGCTAGCAAGTTCCTTTACTTAGCAGAGTTTACATTCCCCTTCCCGTGCACAGCAGAAAACTAGTTGCAAACCCGTGTGAGTTTCTTAAGACAATACGTAATTCAGTCTGGCTTGTCCAGATTGAAATGTATTCTAATATTTTCCTGGTAAGACCCCTTGAATCCCTCCTAAAAGAATTAAGACACCATAGTCTTATTCATAAGCAATAAAAAGAAAGTTTACTCATGACCAGGCAGAGCACAGTGTGAAGCCCTGAGGGCAGGCTTAAGGCTTAAAGTTACAAATGTATAAAAACAGGTTTACCCCATAAGGGAGATGACCTGAGGGACTGCTTGGCTGGCAGCCAGCAGTTCATTCCAGGAAGTTCGCAGGACAAAAAGAAGATGGAAAAGAGGGAGAGTGGCAGCATGCCTTGTCCTTTTACAGGTCTGGAAAGGTCACGCCCACCCACTAGTCACATGCAAGGAAGGATGCTCCAGGCCAGGAAGAACAGGAAGTTTTGACTGGCTGGACCAAACATCCCCTTGCATGTCCACTCTAGGAAAACAAGAAATGTTGTATTTGACTGCTCCCAGTGGATTGCATCCCACATTCTGTAGTTCATTAAGGGTGCTGAGAGTTGCTTTTGAGACCCCTACTCCCCACAGAACTACAGTTCTCAAGAACAGTTTAACAATCAGTCCTTTTCCCAAGGAACTTGTAAGGCTTTTTCAACGTATGGTGCCAGTGTGACCTAACTCAGGTCCATTCATTTCAATGGCTCTGCTGTGAATATAATTTAGGTGGCTACAGCCCTGCAAATCTGAATAACTATTTGGGGAAGGGCTGCAGCTCAGTGGTAGAGCACCTGCACTGCATGCAGAAAGTCCCAGGTTCAATCCCCAATGGCATCTCCTGATAGGGCTGGAAGAGACCCCTGTCTGAAACCCAGGAGAACCTCTGCCAGTCTGTGTAGACCATGAGTAGGCAACCTAAGGCCCGTGGGCCGGATGCGGCCCAATTGCCTTCTCAATCCGGCCTGCGGACGGTCCAGGAATCAGTGTGTTCTTACATGAGTAGAATGTGTCCTTTTATTTAAAATGCATCTCTGGGTTATTTGTGGGGCCTGCCTGGTGTTGAGTAGAATGTGTGTTTTTATTTAAAATGCATCTCTTGGTTATTTCTGGGGCATAGGAATTTGTTCATCCCCCCCCCCAAATATAGTCTGGCCCACCACATGGTCTGAGGGACGGTGGACTGGCCCACGGCTGAAAAAGGTTGCTGACCCCTGGTGTAGACAGTACTGAGCTAGATGGACATATAGTCTGAGTCACTATAAGGCAGCTTCCTACATTCCTAAGAGCAGGCAGCTGCGTCTGGATTGCTTTTGGGTGCAAGCAGACTCATCATTCACACAGTCACTGGTCCTTAAATCTGATGGAATCGTGCACCCCCTTCATTTATTTTGTTGGTTAGACATGCCTCATACTTAACGATTTGCAGGCTGCGGTAAGATTCAGAAAAGAATGTTTCATGCAAGCAGTTTGGAGCACCTTTCTTGGCCCCAGGAAAGCCCTGTGGCAATTTCTTCGGCATAGCTGGGAGCAGGCGTTGTTGGGAAAGTCTCGATAACTGATAAAACTGCTGCTGCTTCCTTGCTGGTTTCCTTGAGGCAATTCGCCTACCCTTGATCAGCACCAGGTTTGGGTTGGGTTGTTTGTTTGTTTGTTTGTTTTTTACTGAGCAACTCAAGGTTTCAGAGATATGAATGAGAGACTTGGGGATTTGAGAGAAGAAGGCCAGGGGCAGAACCGCTGCTTCTGTCATTCCAGTTCCACCACCTTATGAAAGTTGGGTTAACCGTTTTTGGAGGCAGAGAGCTGAGGCCCAAACCATTTCTCATACAGCCTGGTGTTGTTGTTGTCGTTGTCATTATTATTATTGTCATCATCATCATTTGCCCAACTAAGGTCCCAAAATGGGTTGCATCCATTATAACACAATTACAATTACTGGGTTGCAAAAATACACATCTTAGGCATCAAATTATTATTCTTTATTTATTTATATCCCGCCTTTTTCCCAGATGAGGACTCTGGGCTGTTTTGCCACTTCAAAATCCCTTCAAGAGTTTAGGGAAGCTTTTAATGTTTAATAGGTTATTGTATTTTAGTGTTTTGTTGGAAGCCACCCAGAGTGGCTGGGGAAACCCAGCCAGATGGGTGGGGTATAAATAATAAATTATTATTATTATTATTATTATTATTATTATTATTATTATTATTCTAGTTCTCGGGGCACATCTCTCCAACAATACTGTGCTGCTGACCTGACTTTGCAGGTTCATTCACAGGCTGTGGTGTTTCCCCTCTTCCGTCAAGCCTTTGAGGAGAGCTTTCAAAGGCCGTGAAGCTCTTTATTTGTTGGGAAGGGAACAAGGAAACTCATTCCTGCATTGCTTTGAACACACTATTTTTCTCCCTCTCCTCACACACTCTGCTGTGGAATCTCTCAGCACAGCGCTGGAAGATAAGAGGAAATAATGCTACATCGCTCAAGCAGTCTTTTGCGGCTGTGAAATTTGTGACCAGCCACAAAGGACAGAATGAGATGATCGGGTCGAGTGGAGGAGCATTTGTTTCCACAGTCCTACAATATTTGGTCCACCCCTTGCTGGTGTGAGAGGCAGTGTGGCATATAGAAGGTTAGAGTCTCAGGCTTGGACCTTGGAAGCCAGAGTTGAAATCTCCACTTGGCTGTGAACCTCCCTGGGTGGCCTTGGACCAGTCACCATCTCTCATCCTAAGCTACCTCACAAAGTTGTTGTGAAAAATGGAGGTGGGGGGACCACATATGCCTCCATTTTCAGCTTCTTGGAGGAAAGATGGGATAGAAATGTAACAACAACAACAACAACAACAAGCATGATATAGCTGTTGGGCCAGCCTTGTGTGGCTCTCAGACGACAATGGAAAAAAACCCCTGTGTTTCTTTTCCCTGGCTTAAGGAGGGGTGCGCTTTTCCTCCCACTGAATCTTCTTTCCAGCTTGGCGATGTCCTGATTTCCTACCTCTGCTGCTTGAGCTCCACGTCTGAGCCAAAGAGCAAAGCACAATTGACAGACTCCATATCAAGTGCCGAGAAGGCCTCAGAGATCTTGTCAACTTCGCTTTGCCCTTCCTGTTGTGTCTGGGATCAAACAGCCGGAGTGTGGAGAAAAGCACCGCGGAGCAGGGGGAAAGTAGAGCGACAGAGCCATGCGAGAGCCCTGCGCTCGGGGCGCCCAGACAAATAAGAATCCAAAAGGACACCTTTCAGGGCATATTTTCCATAAATGCACAATTACGAAACAATTTGACACGGGGCAAGGGAACTGTCTACAGCATCCATTTTTAATGAGTGTAAACAGATAAATTATAAATAGCACAAATATTACGGAACAGTTAAATATTAATTGTCAAAATTAATGTTCTCGGTGCTTTCTTCTCCAGATGCCGACTTAAACACTGCTGCCATTCCAACAAACTGAGAAGCTGCTAGGAAAAGTGAGCAGTGTGAGCAGGCTATTGGGGTGGGGGCACGAGGGGAGGACCAGAAAGGAATGGGGGTTTAGGGTTGCCTTTTCCTGACACATCAGAGACAGCTGAAACATTTCCAGGCACCCAACCCCCCCCCCCGAGGTGCTGCTGGAGTTTAGGAATGCAAAGATAATATTTGTCCTCCGCTTTTTCTGGCAAGTAAAATTGTGATGTCCTTAAGGGATTTTCTTGTTATAATTCTGGTGTAGATAAAAGAACCTAAGAAAAGCCTGCTGGATCAGGCCAATGGGCGATCTCATCCAGCATCCATGTTTCACAAGAGCACTGTCTCCTCCTGCAATTTCCAGCAGCTGATATTCGGAAGCATCCCCTGCGTTCGACTGTGGCGGCTAGTAGCCATTGGTAGCCATAAATGTCGAAGTGGTGCAGCTGCACAGCCAGCACAAAATATTTTTCCACCCTCTATATAGCATGACTTTAGAGGTGATACTGCCTCAGGGCTATATCAGATTCGGGGGCGGGGATATACCTGTCTTAGCACACACTGATTCATTGCTCGGCACCCTTAAAACAGTCACCAGCTAACTGCTTGAACATAAGAAGAGTTTGCATTACTTCTGAGTAAGGCCTGCCCCAAATGCAAATCAGCTTCCAGAGACACTTATCAAGTAATAAAACTTCACCTCTCTCACTTTCGTTGCGTGGTGCTGTTAATATGGCCATTCACATAACTGCTGAGATCACATTGTAATGAGTGGGATATAAATTCCCAAAATAAGCAACATAAAATTAAAACCTTTGCACACTGGCAAGTCAAGCTGAAGACATGTGTGCAATCTCTCTCAGTTTGGCATAATTGCTCTGCAGTTATTGTCTACTTAATTTATCCCAAATTTGTTAGTCCGGCAGGGACCTGGGGGCTAGGCCATGAATTCTTGCCCCCAGTCACTAGAAATCTTTTTCAGGCCCATCTCTGGCGCCAGAGGTTCCAAGCAGGCATTGACCCCACATTTTAAATTAACACCTTCACAACTGTAAGGGCTTAAGACTTTGGATTTTAACATCAAAAGCGATATTGGATTCTACTCTGTTCTTCACCAGTTGTTCTGTTCTACTCTGTTCTTGACCTTATATAGCCATGATCAGGTAAATTGAGCTTCAGGAAATAGGGTTTATTGTGTGTGTTTTACCCATCGCTAGTTAGAGAACAGGGGCTGTATCATCCAACCCTTTCAGATCAAACAGTCATGTAAAGATTCCCTTTTCCTACTATCTCCATAGTATTGAAGGCATACAATTCCACACGGCCACATGTGGTTTTCCTAAATCTTACACTCTATAGCTACAGTAAGTTGCTTTTTTGGCAGCTGAGGCTGTCTGGATTTGATTTTACATCTATATTCTGCTGGCTACTTTGCAGTTGCAAGCGTTATCGTATATTCCAACAATCTGCAACCTAGTTTACATAGACAAAATGTTTGCCATAAATAATAAAGTCCATTGTTTGTGGCAGAATTTAAACCCATCAAATAACTTGCAATTTTGTATCCAAAATACTTTGCCTCTTCAATCATCCCACTCAAGAAGTGCATATTAAGAAAGGGAATACTTTGTCCTCTGTTCTAGTCATTTGCAAACTGCTTCCACTTTTCATAATGGTTGCTTATTATGTTTGCCATTTTATATCCTGGATGGAATTTGGCCAAAGGTGTCTATTTAAACACCAAAAGGAGCGTGCCCAGCCAATCTACTGAATAGGAATGTACAACATTTCCCCATATGTTCGTTAACTCAACTTCGGCTGTAATTATTGGTCACATTTTTTTTGGATGACCTGTCTATGGAGAAGCACAAACCTGATTGGCAACTGAGGCAATATGAGAAAGAAGAGAAGTCCCTGATGGATCCTGCCAATTTATTTCGTTATAAAAACCCATGATTAGTGGTAAAAGTTCAACCGTGGCTCTCTTTTGTCTTCAGATATTCAGGAGGACAGGAAGAAATAAGGGGTTCCAGGGGTGACTGCAGAATCTGCAATGCAAGATACAACCACAGCATCTCTCACCAGTGCTTGTCAGAATACCTTCAATAGGATGCTGGCTACCACTGAAGGCAAATCTGTTCCACTCCTAAACAGCTCTTACCATAGCATTGACGTTTCACCAAAATTCGCTTCTCTCAAATTTCTTTCTACTGGCAGTCCTGCCCTGCAGAGCAAGACAAGACTGCTGGATCAGGCAAAAGGGCTATCTAGTCCAGCATCCTGTTCTTGCCGTGTCCGCCTAGATGCCCAGGGGAAACCTCGAGGTTTCAAGCACAAGGGCCCTCCTGCCATTTCCAGTAACTGGTATTCAGAAGCATTGCTGCTTCCAGCCATGGAAGCAGAGCATAACCATTGTTGCTGAAAGCCATTGATAACCTTCTCCATATATTTGTCCAATTCTGCCTTTAGTTGGGAGTGGCTGGGTGGGGAAACCCAGCCAGATGGGCAGGGTATAAATTAATAAATAATATTAATAATAATTTATAGCAGCCAGGACCCACAATTGGGCTTTGGGCCACCTTCAATCGGGCCTCAGTGCTCCTGCCTGCCCAAGGCCTGCTCTTCACTTGCCTGCCCTTTAGCTGCACCAGATGGGACCAGTTCCAGGAAAGGCATCACCTTGTATGCTGAGCAAAGGTGGCCAGGAGAGACATAAATATTTCGGGAGGGAGGGGGTGAGAAGGGAAAGAAGGTCTTCCTCAGGAGAAAGGGCTGGAGGATGTATTGGGAAAAAATAAAAAGTGAGCCAGAAGGATATTATTTAATAATTACTAATACTATGTAGTTGAGTTTGACCAAACTGTGGGAGGCAGGGGAAGACAGGAGTGCCTGGCGTGCTCTGGTCCATGGGGTCACGAGGAGTCGGACATGACTAAACGCCCAACAAAAACAATACTATATAGTAATAATAAGCTGATATTTAAATATATAATAAACAAATTGGGAAGAGGAAGAAGGAAGGGGATAAAAGAAGAATGCTGTTGTAGGAGAAAGAAGTGAATGTAAAAGAAGGAGGGATGAAAGAAGCTTAATAAGTTTCTTTCATAAGGGAATAGGTTGTCTGTTGAGTGTGAAAAGGAGAAGGGGAGAAGAAATTACAGGCAATGGGGAAAAATACTTTGGACAGACATGTGGAGCTGGGAAGGGGAAAGTATGATTTAACAATTTCCAAAGGTGGATAGGATACCAAATGAAAATGGTGTCAGTCAGTGACAGCTGATTGTGCCCAACGCTGCCATTTTGAAACTGCCTCTTCCTCAACATTTATGATAGGCGGGCCTCAAGTGGGTGGAGAAGCTCTCTTTCTTTTTTTCTTTCTTTTTTTAATACATTTTTATTCAAGATATACAATTACACACATCAAGACAAAAACAAAATACACTTATTAATAAACATATTGATTCTAAATAATTTACATAATACATTATATTCTTTCCCCGTTTATACAAAACACAAACAAAAACAAAAACACCAACATAAATTTCTCTATATTTGGGCTCTATTTAAGAGCCCTGGACTCCCTTCCACCCTTTTGGTAAGTATCAAATAAATTCCACGATCACGTATTTTCTTTTTAATCTTAAATATTAGTTTTTCTCTGTAAGTGTTAATCCAAAAACCGCCAGTGCTTTCTACAGTTCGTTTCCAATATATTTCCAATATTTACTCCAGTTTTTTTGAAATTTCTGTTCATCTTGATCTCGTATTCTGTCTGTTAATCTAGCAAGTTCAGCATAATTTACCATTTTAACCTTCCAGTCACTTATGCTGGGTATAATTTCCGTTTTCCAGTTTTGCGCCAACATGGAAACTGGAAACTGGAGAAGCTCTCTTTCAATGGTATTGGATACCCTGGGCAGTTTGTGTCATCCGTCAATTTGGAAAACATTCCCCGTGCATTCCCTGTGCTGTCAGGTGGGAGCTCACGGGACACAGTGCCCTTTCATAGCAAAGGAGTGAACCATATCTCCACACAGGGAACACACAGCATTTCAAAGAGAAGGCTAGACCAGAAGAATCTGTGGCACCTCCTTTTCTTGGTGCAGGAATCCTCCCTCTCACCTGGAACAGTGCAATGCAGGCACAAACAAGGCTGCTGTGTTTGCTGATGATGGGGAAGGGTTTGTGGGAAGTGCATCAGCTCTAGTACGTTGCAGGTGACAAAAACAGGTGCCCTTGTGTGTTTGCAGTAACTCTTTACTCTCACACAATGTGACTCACTGCCTAACACTCCCCATGGTTTTTCCTAGATTCTTATTGTAATGGTGTTCATATAGATGTTCTTGGGGGACGCAGGGTGGGTGAGTTTTTGGGATTTAGCTTCTGATCACCTCACCTCCAAGCAGATACTGCAGGACTGGAAAAGGTTGAAAAAAGGGCAACCAACATGATCAAGTGGGTGGGGGCAACTGCCCCATGAGGAAATGTTTCTGTTTGGGGACTTTTTGCTTTAGAGAGAAGGCAAGTAAGAAGTTTGTAAAATTAGACATGGCATGGAGAAAGTGGATATAGACCCCCCCTTGCAGAAGGCATGTACTGAAGCTGAATATTGGAAGATTCAGGACAGGAAAAGTTCTCTTTTTTTTTCACTCAGTGCACAGTTAAACTATGGAACTCACTCCCACAGGAGGCATTAATAGACACCAGCTTGAATGGACTTAAGAGGATGGAGCAAATTCATGGAGGAAAGGACTATCTATGCCTACTAACTTGTAACTGAGGATCGTTAAAGGTTTTTGGAAATAACTGATCACAGATATGGGGGTTGAAGTGAGGATGATTGAGCTCACCTGCATGGAATTTCTGGGCATCCGTGGCTTGAATACTGAGTAAGCAGGGATCTGGGGCAGGGCATTCTCAGTGGTGGTGCTGTATCGTTAGAGTTCCCCTTCCATCTTTGCGGTGGGCTTCATTTCTACTTAGGTTGTGTTTCGATCAACCCTAACTTTCTTGTTCCACTGCCAAGCTTTGGCTTGATTTTTTTTTCTTCTGGTTCTTCTGTGTTTTGAGATTATTTTGATTGCAATGTTCTTAATCCTAATTTATTTTGAAAGTCGCTGGGTGAGAGTTCGGCCCTAAAAGGCAGGACTAAAAATAATAATAATTTAGAAATAAGTAGACAGAATACTTTTGTTTTACTCAGTTCTAGCTAAGCAGGTCTGGATGTGGTCAGTGCCTGGGTGGGAGACTGCCTGAGAACCCCCTGGGGTCCATACTGGAAGAAAGGTAGGAAAGTGTAAGAAAACGTAAGAAAATAACTAAGTAAAAAAATAAGTTTCCTGTCCACCCAATAATGAATTGACTGGAAAGCTTTCAGCCATTAGTCCTTGCAGAAGGTAAATATTGTCACTTTCTGAGTGTCTTTGGCCATGGTTTTTTGGGGGGCAGGAGTTCGACAGAACTGAGTTCCTTTACCCTTTTTAATTAAATAATTATAATTATAATTATTATTTTGTCTGGGAAGCTAGAACAGATATAAATATGGGCCCGCAATAAACAAGCAAACTTGATGGTGAGTTTCCCCCACCTTTTTTCCCAGAAAAAACAACAACACTGGCCTTGCCCCATTTCAGGCTGTGTGCAGTCAGTCGGTAGGTTGCCTTGAAGAAAAATCAGGAGGAAGGAAACATCTGGAGATGCATGGCAAAAGGAGGCAGGAAAAGGCAGGCACAGAACACCAGCAAAACAGCTCGCCCACATTCATAATTAAAGTCGTAACTTTATGGGAGTCCCAGCAAACATCTAATCTACTTTCATCACTACTGTAAATGTTCTTGAAAGCTACAGCATTGCTCAATTAATTCAGTACAAGATTGAGCACAGGTCTTATCAGTGTATACCCCACTAATTGATTCCAGTTTTAACCAAAAGGAAGAAAGAGTCCGTGGAATTCCAGTTCCAGTCATGCACAGAGCGCCCAGATGCAGTTAACCCTTTCCTGACTCCCAAGATCTAAGGCAGTAGTTCTCAAACTTTTTTCTCTGGGCTACACTTTCAAAATAAAGAGTTACTTGCACCACACTTTTTTTTTATTGGTAAGAAATACATTGGAAAACAAAAAGCAACAACTCATAGTAGTTGCTTGATTTATAACATAGAAAGGAGAAAACAATGGACATGAATCACACTCAAAATATAATTATAAACGAGCCTCTGACATACATACCTTTACGTATGTATATAAATTCAGTGCAAGGTATGAGGTTCTACACTGAAATGTTTAAATGTTTCTTTGATTGTCTTTGAATCTTCCCTCCACGCTTGCCATCCTCTCTTGCCCACACCCTTTGAGAACCACTGATCTAAGAGGAGGCTGGAGTTCTGTCTTCAGGTTGCTAAAACAACAGAGAAGAGTCTTTGGGGATGCAGAGTACCGTATTTTTCACTCTATAAGACGCACCAGACCACACGACGCACCTAGTTTTTGGAGGAGGAAAACAAGAAAAAAAATATTCTGAATCTCAGAAGCCAGAACAGCAAGAGGGATTGTTGCGCAGTGAAAGCAGCAATCCCTCTTGCTGTTCTGGCTTCTGGGATAGCTGTGCAGCCTGCATTCGCTCCATAAGACACACACACATTTCCCCTTACTTTTTAGGAGGGAAAAAGTCTTATATTGCAAAAAATAGGTACTTCTCGGATATTTCTGAATGTGAAGATCATTTGTTGGTTAAGTTCTTTACCTAAAAAACAATGCTGTTTGGTTTGGTTTGGTTTGGTTTGGTTTGGTTTGGTTTTGACAATGTCATCCCAAGCCAGCAGAGCAATAGACCTATGGCCTAAGGGCTTCCCCTGAGCTGAGAATCAGACAGAAAGCAAACCATCTTGAGAAAATAAGGATGGCTCCAGAAACATTCTCCACAGGCAGCACATCAAGCACTGGTGACATAATCCTTGTCTTGAAACGTGCTTGCGCATGCTGGGAACTCCAACGTTCCTGGGGTTGTGAGTGCAAGTCACGGGCAAGCCATCCTCACAAGCTGTTGTGACGGAAGGCCGCCTTGCCAAGTGTGGAGCTGCGCACATTCCAGGGTGCCATAGCAATTGCTGACACCGGCTTGTGTAAGAAGTGAAATTGCCACGAGCTGTGGAAGGGCTGTAGCTCAGTGGCAGAGCAACCGCTTTGTATGCAGAACCTTCCAGGTTCAATCCCTGACATCTTCAGGTAGGGTTTGGAGAGAATCTCATCTGGGACTCTGGAGAACCACAATTCTGAGCTGGGCGAACTCGTACCTGTGTTCCGTGTAGCATGTGAATGTGCCTGACATTCTATACAGGCAGCAAACATTTTCTGTGCGGGCTCCGCCCCTGGCTACCATGCACATAAGCCTGCCCCGTTCTGCCCTCTTCCAGGTCCAAAAGTACCTATGCATTTGCGGTCACACATCAATTAGGAACAAAATATTCACTACCTGTATTCCTAAACTGAGTTGCTTTATTTGATACCGTTTCATAATAGCTGTGGCTTAGTGGTGAGGAGAGGGAAGGGGAGCAGGAGAGAAACAGACTGTGCACTGGGATTTACAAATACATATTGGACAAGTACCTAATTAATTCAAATGCCAAACGATTCCATGTATGTGTCACCTGCCTCAGTTCTGGGGTGGTGGATCCGTAAACAAGGGAGTGACCAGCCACAAAGGGTGGGTTCCAGAGAAGGGTGGGACCTTCCGTTGGCGTTCAGCAGGGAATTGTGTGAGCTCCAGCAACTTCAGCTATCTCTGTAATTAATCCAGAAGAGAGTAGATGGCACACTAATGAAATCTGCAGATGATTACTAAATTAGAAGGAACTGGAAACACCAGATTTAGGAGCGATAGTGGAAAGAAAATTATACATGAAGTGGGAGACCAGCGCAACATCAAAAAGAGCCTTTTCCGATCTGGGCCATGCAGGGAGGCAGGCAGCTGCCTGTCCCCAAACTACCCGAGTGGAAAAATCACACCCAAACTCTAGCGATTCTGGTGGGACCTTTGTGGTTCCTGAGAGATGCAAACAAATTAGGAGGGGAAAGAGAAGGAGCTAGAGGGATTCCTTCTGCACGGAAGGCAGTGTAGTCTGAGAAAAGGGCTCTTTTTAGGATTCAAAGCACGCTTTGCAACAGCGCGACTGACAGGAGAGGATGCCAGATTCTTTGAGGGTGTGCTTTTGCAAAAGTGAATACTTTGGGGCTGCCTGGGTCATGACTGTGGTGCAGAATTCGGCAGCCAAGTTGTTCACCGGGACATGACAGTTTGAGCATATTGTGCTGATCCTGACCCAACTGTACCGGCTGCCAGTTAGCTAATTCAAAGTGCTGGTTTTTACCTATAAAGCCTTAAACAGCTCAGGACCTCAATACCTCAAGGACTGCCTCTCTCCATATGAATTGACCCACACACTGTGATCATCAGCTGAGGCTCTTCTTTGGGTGCCTCTCTCACGAGAGGTCTGGAGAGTGGCAGGCCTTTTCTGCAATGGCTCCCGATTTGTGGAATGCTTTCCCCAGAAAGGCTCTCCTGGAACCTTCATTACATATCTTTAGGTGCCAGGCAAAAACATTTCTCTTCAACCAGGCATTTGGCTGATTAATATTCTGTAGTGTTTTAAATGTGTCTGCGAAAGGGGGGGGTCTTGGTTTTTTATATATATAATATTTTGTGGTTTTAATTTGTATTTTTATATCGTGAATTGCCCTGTGATCTTACTACCACTACTAGGTAAAGCTAAGGGACCCCTGACCATTAAGTCCAGTCATGGACGACTCTGGGGTTGTGGCGCTCATCTCGCTTTACTGGCCGAAGGAGCCGGCATTTGTCCACAGACAGCTTCCAGGTCATGTGGCCAGCATGACTAAGCCACTTCTGGCGAAACCAGAGCATGCTTACCTTCCCGCCAGAGCATACTATTACTAAAAATAATAATCATAATTTTGTGGGTGGTGGGCGGCATTCCCCTTGTGGGAAATTTGGGTTAATCTTTGGGGTTACGCTAATAATGAACTCACCATAATAAAGATAGTGTTGGTTAAATGGGGGAATGTACTATACACAGTTTACTGTGCATTGTGAACTCTATTTCTGTCAGCTCCTGTCTTGGAGTTTGAGGTTGGACTAAGCCACCCTTGGCCAGCCTAGTGCCCCTCAGGCATTTTGGACTATATTTCTCATCAGGTCCAGCATCCAAAATATCTGAAAGGAACCCTGATGGCAAAGGGTGGGCCAGGTGACCATAAAAGAGCCTTCTGAGATTCAGCAACAGATCTGCTAAACTACTGTCTTAAGATTCTGTGATTCTCGCAAGATCGTGTGACCTTCTACTCCCATTTTGTGCCCACCCCTTTTCCTTTTTCTCCCCCACCCAGAATAAGCCGTCTGTTTAATGGCACGGAACCTATTGTGTTGGACAGTTTAAAACAACATTATTTCATTGATCGAGATGGTGAAATTTTCAGATACATCTTAAGCTTCTTAAGAACGTCGAAACTGCTGCTCCCAGAAGACTTTAAGGTAAGACAGGCCAGAAACCTGTAATCAGTTTGTTCTCTTATTAAGCCATTTATTTCAGAGTGAGTTTGTATTCTCTGGTGTACTTTCCCCCACTATGCTGAGGCTGGAAAAACGCTGCCTGCCTGGGTCTGTGGTCTCCTCCCCTTTCCATCCCTTTCAGTTTTGGGAACTAACTGTGGTTTACTTCGGTATGCACCAATGTTTAGGTTAGCCGTAGTTAGCTGTAAACCAGATTAGAACAGGGTTTCCAAACTGTGTTAGGAATACAGTTCCAAATAGTTAGGAAACTGTGGGGGTTTGTCTGCACATGACCCAGATGTTGCTGGTGTTATTCTTAAAGGGACTGCTTTGCCAAGACTTATGTTCGGTTTCCTTGGGTCTGATGTTGTTGGAGCAACAGGAACTTGCATGCTCTGGCAGAGGGTGCCCTTTCTGTTCTTTAAGGTGCTTGTCGGATGCTAGGCTGCAGATGCAACAGCTTAAGAAACAGGCCCACTAGTTGTCATAGATACCAGAAAGGGAAATGGATTGTCGAAGCCCCAAGCAGGATCAGTTTTTTTAAGCCAATTTTATTTCCTCATTTTTAGCTTATTTATCAGGATCTAACAACAATTAAGAAGAAGCACCAGAATTTGGCCACATACTACCTATTTTTAGTGGTTTTACCTTGATGGAATTCAGAAGGTGCATAGCCTGATCTAGAACCAACTTCAAATCAGCTAGAAAGGTCTTGGTGATTAATGCCTCTCTGTGTTAAAAAAAAACCAGTGAATTGATACTACATCTGGATTTTTCTGTTTGACAAGTGCCACCAAGCCTCTCACATTCCCTGTCACACACAGTGCTCCA
This sequence comes from Podarcis cretensis, assembly GCF_951804945.1. Taxonomy (NCBI): domain Eukaryota; kingdom Metazoa; phylum Chordata; class Lepidosauria; order Squamata; family Lacertidae; genus Podarcis; species Podarcis cretensis. The sequence goes on from NC_137177.1 coordinate 39,474,909, forward strand.
TCCGTACAAATTCCAGTACAAGAATCCCATGAAATCTTTTTTTTCTTTCCCCCAAATACTCAGACAAGGGTTGGAAAATATATTGTCCTCTTGTATGTTTTGCTAGCTCATTGCAAAGCAGGAACTGTGTAATTATTTCATCATTGTGAATGAATCTAACAGAGGCAAGCAATTGTGCTTTTCCAATTGTGCTTTTCCAATTGTGCCAGTAGATTCATAAACTTGAATGGCAAATTCAGAATTCCTCATACTTTTGGAAACACACTTCTCAATATTAGCTGACATATCAACTTTTCTTCTGCAAATTGTCTCGTCAGACAAAAGGAATTTCCATAACTTGTCATTCAGCATCATCACCAAACAATTTTTTCCACAATCAAGCTGCAGGCAGGCTTAATCAGTTTTTCAGCTATTACTGTTATGTAGTTTTGTCTGTTGAGCAATCAAGTCAGCCACTTGGTAAGATACAATTTACATCTTATCTGAGACTTTTACTCATTTTTAAATAATAATAATAATAATATGGTCGTTGGCATTTCTGCTGTTCCAAAGGCCTTTCAAACTATTGATGAAATATTTGCTAGATTTCCATGTTTTAACAACAAGTGTATTTTCATATTGTTTGGAGCCATATTGGAATTGGAAAGCTTCTCACCACAGATCAAACACATAGGCTGAGGGACATTTTCATGTGAAACTGAGACTCAGATAGCTCTCCACATATTGTCGACCAACTTTTTTTTTGGGGGGGGGGAGGTTTGCTTGGACCTGCTACTGGTGTTGAATTAAACGAGTCTTCTCCAGCACTCTATTGAACGGCAATTCTGGATCACAACTAGGATTGTCCTCAGTATTACTTGATGTTCTTGCTCTCATTTTGAAAACGTACCTATCCATATTCTGCAAATAATTTTTTTTTCTTTTGATACTATACTATCTTATGTTACGCTATGCTACACTGAAATGTTTAAATGTTTCCTTGATTGTCCTTGATTCTTCCTGCCCCACCAATGTGACATACAGCACCCTTTGAGAACCACTGTCCTAGAGAGATGGTATCTGCAGTGGTATCTGCAGTAGGATCATGCAGAAAGCAGTTATGCATTGGATATATAAGGAGTGAGGCAATTGTTGAGGCATCAAGGTACCAGTCTATGCCAGCACTTTGAATCCAGCCCAGTAGCTAATTGGCAGCCAGTAGTTTCTGAAACATTAGAGAGTGAAACAATACAAAAAGAGAACATGCGGTTATACCTTAGAAGTGGTGGAAAGTTTATATCCAGCTAGTCAGGCCAATGATACTTCCCCTCCAGCACCCTGGACAGCTTTCCCAAGAACACTGGGGAAGGGGGAGAATGAGAGACCTTCCTCCTTGCCTCTTAACTGCAGAGTGACCTGAGAGCTGCTACTGCTGCTCCCACCACCAGCCCAGATGGGTAAGGGGCTTTTACAGAGGAGGGGCTTTGTGGGGAATCGGAGGAGCTAAGGTTGCTGAAAGGGAGGGAGAGGAAGGTGAGTGTGGGACTTCCAAAGTCAGATAAGTCCCCCCTCCCCATAAGAAAAAACTCGGCTATTTTTCATTGCTTTGGAAGTCACCTGTCTCCAACACAGAATTGGGTTGCCTCAGGCAGGGAGCCAAGCTGCACAGTTATGTGCTGGTTCCCCATGGCTCCGATGATCCATATGAGTTTGTTTGTTTGCTTGTTGCATTCATATCCCACCTTTTCCTCCAAGGAGTCCAAGGTGGCTTACATGCTTCATCAAGCCCACACCTCAATTAATCCTCACCACGATCCTGTCAGGTAGTTTAGGCTGAGAAGTGGTGACTGCCCCCCAAGGTCACCCTGTGACCTTCATAGCCGAATGGGGATTTGAACCCTGGTCTCCAAGATCCTAGTCTGGCACTCTAACCACTACACCACACTGGCTATATTTTAGAAATCTGCCTGTACTTAGAAGTTCAGGAAAGAATTAAAAAACGCTGAGACCAGAGGGCTGCAGAAGTATTTTTGTGCTGGCTGGGAGGCAGAACGGTGCAAACCACACAGGAAGCTGTCGATCCTCAGATTTCGGCGGGACCGCTTCCAAATATATACTTTGAGAATTTCTGCCTCTGAGGATTGCAATTTTTAAGTGTTGCTTTCAGGCTGAGCTACGGAGGCAGCTGCATATGTGTTCCTAGCTAGCGAGTCTCTATTATCGCATCTGACTGGTGTGTTTACAGTGAATATTAACTACAGTTCCAGTTGCTAATAAGATGAGACTTGAAAGTGCTCTACCTTTGACAGTCTCCCCCCACCCCTTGAGAGCACCTTTTCCTAATATCTAATACAGTTTTCATGGGCTTGTGAATTGTAAATACAGCAGCAATTACTGGCTCAGGGGTCCTTCCTGTCGCTCACTGCTGTCGCTCCATTGAGTCAGAGGAGTGCAAAGTTGTTTCATGTAGCAAGCAGAAGGTATGGGATGCAGGCTTGGCTCTACAGGCTTCCTCTGTCCCCCACCCCCTGCAATTCACCTAACATGTGTCAGTCACTCTATATGTTCTGAGACCCAGGCACAAGTACCTGCCTGCCTGTGCAGAAAGAGTATTGTTAAGTGCCATCCCAACCACCAAGTTGTAAGAGGCTCCAGGAGTTCCAAGCACTTTCCCCAGGGGTTGGTTTCCTTGGAACGAAGGTCAGTGGAGACTGTGGTTTCTTTAGGATGCATGGTTTTATTTCCACATATATATATAACCTATGCATTGGATGGAGAGGCTGACATCATTGAAGCCCCAACAGATCTTGCTTCTCCATTTGATTTCCAGAGAAGCCTCAAAGCTCAGCTTAGGCCTACCACAGAGCAGGACATGTCTCTGTGCCTCCAGCATCCAGCTTTCTACTCTCACACACAACAACTTATCTAGCTATTGTTCTTCTACAGGCCAGCCGGGTGGGGAAGGCCCAACCCTTTATTTCTCTGACAACAGAACTCACTTAAGATGCAGAAGTTGGGTACTTAGCTTGACATAAGAAGAGCCTGCTGGATCAGGCCAACGGCCCATCTAGTCTAGCATCCTGTTCTCACAGTGACCAATTAGATGACTGTGGGAAACCTACAATTAGGACCGGAGCACAAGAGCACTCTCCTTTCCTGTGGTTTCCAGCAACTGGTATTCAGAAGCATTGCTGCCTCCAACCATGGAGGCAGAGCATAGCCATCATGGGGTGTAGCCACTGATAGCCTTCTCCATGAATTTGTCTAATCCTCTTTTAATGCCATCTAGGTTGGTGGCCATCGCTGCCTCCTGGGGGAAATGTGTTCCATAGTTTAGCTATTCACTGCATGAAGAAATAGACGGGTTTGACCAGTCCAACAGGTTCCCTCTTATACATTCTAGCCTCAGAGATACAGGATTGCAGGTTTGGAAGGGACCCAGGGTTTCATCCAGGCTGATCCCCCACCCCAATTGATAATGTCTACTCTGAAGAAGAAGGTCTGTCCCGGACCTACAAATGCCCACAGAACAACAGCTTCCCTGTAGAGATTGCATGATGCCTTCAGGTACATTTGCCCTCACACATGGACATCCTAGGAGTCCCAAGACAAATGAATATGGGGCTGCCATACTCTTGTGGGGCTTCCATTCATTTCAGAGAACATACTGGTGCATCCAGCCCAATTGGACCACCCTTAGTAGCCCCCATTATCTATTGCTCAAAGCAGCTGTATTTCTTAGCCTCCTGAATAGGGATGTCTCTGGGCAGGTAGCCCAATCCCAAGAGCAACCTAGAGCCACAGGAGTCCCATAGCCCATGCTAAGGGCTGGTGACTGTCTGCATATTACAGTGGCCAAATCTGCCTGGCCACCCTCTTGTATTCAAGATTCAGTCATTTTTAATGTAACTGATGGAGCAAGCCTGGGCATCTGTTTCTTACACAAGATCCATTCAAGTTTTCATCTGTACATGAGAGGGCTTAAATTTGGGGCAGGGGGAGGTGGCAGCCAAGGTCTCCAGGTGCCTTTATATTTGTGCCTGTTGAGTGTGAAGGAATATCTTTGCAGAGTTCCTTAGTTGAACTAAGAAACCCTGCACAGACCTTCGTGCTAAACACAGGAAGGTGTAAAGCAAGAACATCTCTCGGCCAAGAGCCATATTCAGGGGAGCACCATTGGCACTGCTGAGAAGGCTGGAATGGAGGGGCTCCAGATGCCTGTAGCAGCTGATAGAGCTACTACAGCCAAGCAGAGGCTTCTGTGAATGTATGCCTCGTATGCAGACTCCTGAACCAGAGAATTGTTAATGTTAGCAGCCACTGAACACATCTCAGCCAGCTGGACTCTGTTAGTCGAAGGAGTCTGTGGGTTGCCATTTGCCCCTTGCAGAGAGCTGCAAAGAAGGTACTTCAGGTTTCCTTGCCATTTCTTTCCATGTCAGCACTTTTCCAGGCTGGAGTCTGTCATTTTCTGCCCTAAGTCATCAGAACAAAGTGGGAGTGAAATCATGCCTGTATCAGATGAGCAGCATCAGATTAGCAGGGGTGTTAGCAAACTCCCGGGTGCAGCAAGGCTGGGAACAAAATTTCACACCTGCCTTTCAAGGCTGTTTTGGGAGCTGCCCTTTCAACATGGACAAAAGGCCCTTCTCTTGGGTGAAAGGACAAAATTAAAAGTCACTGGTGTGATAATCAGGCATCCGGCTCCTTTTCTGAACAGTGGGTGTGACATTAGGCAACTGGTCCTCAATGGGCCCGTCACTAGGGAATGTGGGGCTCCTCAAGGGAGGGTGTAAAGTTCCAGGCCCTCTGTCCCACCTCACCATCCTTCAAACCTCAGACTAATGGGGCATTTGAAGAAGGGTCTGCTCAAAGGACCTAGCTACAGCTAGGTACATATGGAGAAAGGGAATCCTTCAGGAACCAAGGTCTCTGTGGGTCAAAGCAAGTTCTTTGAAAAGGGGCCAGAAACAAATTGGGAGCAGCTTTGAAAACTTTGCATTACTGGGAGAGGATGCAACTCTTTTGTGCAATCAGCAGGTGAAAACTTTTGAAGGTATACTGAAGGGGTTTGTGGGGGTGGGCATGAATTGGCAGACTATTCAACCAACAAACACCACCTTCAAGGAAAGCATCTATATGTTCTCAAAAGGAATGCTGAAAAAGATCAAAATGAGAAAGTCATAGAATTGTAGAGTTGGGCCGGGACCCCAAGGTCCAGCCCCCTGCAATGCCGGAATCTCAGCTAAAGCTTCCATGACAGATGGCCAGTCAACCTCTGCTTTAAAACCTCTAGTGAAGGAGAGTCCACAGCCTCCTGAGGGAGACTGTTCCACTGTCAAAATCTCTTACTATCAGAAAGTTCTTCCTGATGTTTAGTTGGCATCCCCTTTCTTTTCATTGGTTCGAGTCCTGCCCTCCAGAGCAGGAGAAAACAAGCTTGCTCCCTCTTCCATGGCTGTCATATCTCTTCTCAGTCTCCTCTTTTCCAGACAAAACATACCCAGCTCCTTCAACCAGTCCTCATTAGGCTTGGTTTCCAGACCCTTGATCATCTTGGTTGCCATCCTCTGATTTTCCAGCTTGTCAATATCCTTATTAAATTGTGATAACTCAGAACAGGACACAGTATTCCATGTATGGTCTGACCAAGGCAGAATAGAGTGGTACTATGGATTCCCTTGATCTGGACACCATACTTCTGTTGATGTAGCCTAGAATAGCATTAGCATTTTTTGCTTCTGCATCACACTGTTGACTCATGCTAAGCTCGTGATCCACCAAGACCCCTAGATCCTTTCACCTGTACGCCAGGTGTCTCCCATCTTGTATTTGTGCAGCTGGTTCTTCCTGCCTAAGTGCAGAACCTTCCTTCCTTCTCATTTTCTACCAGGACCTTAAGACTGGCAGGGTCTTAACAGGATCCCAGAATATGTAATATATCTGATGCAAAAAGAAAAGCCACCAGAAATAATTTGCATATTTTTCTTCCCCCCAGAGAATGAAGGAAAAGCCAAGTTTTAAGACAGGCTTCTGCTAACTTAAAGCAGGCTTCTCTCAACCCACTCAAAAGGAATTTGGATGCTGCATTGGACTAATGATAAGAGTTGCAGTCCAAAACTTCTGGAGGGGTTAAAAGAAGGCCCAGTGAGCCCCAGTGAGATCTTTGGCTTTGCAACTGACTCTTATCATTGTAGATATTAAGATGAGACTTCCTGTACTCTGTGGGTGTGGTTAAGTCAAGCTCCATTCAAGTTCTTGTCGTGCCGTAGGGCTGGCTGCCAAGTATTTGAGGAACATTGTGAAATGCTTTGCCTGAACACTGTCCTGTAGTGGGGAATTCCAAAGGATAGGTTTTTTTTTTGTTTTGTTTTGTTTTTGCAGTCAGCTTGCTTGCCAGATTTCCATGGGTGGATGAGTGTTCTTTTTCCATGAGAGTTCATTTAGCATAGTAACCAAAACACACACAGCTAAGAACCAGGAAGTTTCAAATCACACCTCTACGATGAACCTCCTTTCAGCAGCTTCCCTTTCCCCCAGCCTCAGCCCCCAACGTTAAGGTCATAGTAACATCTTCCCTTAGGGGGATTGTAAAAAGATCTTGAGAGAAACTGTATTGAATTGTGCTTGTAGCAATGAAGACTGTGGCGTGAAATCATCAGTTGTTCAGGGAATGATTGTTGTCCATCTTCTGTGAGGAAAGGAGAGTTACCAGTTTGGTTGGGATTGAAATATTTTACTATGCACAGAACTGAAAAGAGGTCCCCCTGGGACCCAAGGAATCGAAAGGATGGCTCTCAGAGGCAAGGAAGTACAGTACTTATGGTCAAGAGAGGGGTTTGTATGTTGTTGAGGGGAGGAGAGAGGAGTGCTGGGGAAGTTGGTCAAGAGAAAGGGTGGCTCAGTAGAGTGGGGCAATTTAGGAAGGGGCCTGAGGACACAAGAGATTGTGGAAACTTAGAGTTTTTGAAAGGAGAAGCCAAGGTGCAAATTGAACAGGAGACTATTAGGGAGCTGTGTGTTGTTGCCAGGAAAGATGCAGGCAGGCAAGGGGGAACTAAGGGGGCTTAGGGTGACTGGGTTTGGAGTCTAGATCCTGAATTCCACATGTTGACGTGAACTGAGCAGCCAGCTCGTTGGCTTCAGACATCCAGTGTGTTTCATTGGAATAGTCTTTATTAAGCACTGTTATTTCTGCTACGGGTACAGTAGTCCCTTAAGGTCCTCCCATTTCCATGGTTTTCAGAGCTGTGGTGTGCATTCAGGCAGGGGCACCATCCAGCTCAAATGGTTACAGAAAGGCATGGGGCAAGGATAGCCCTCAGACAGGCTGTTTCAAGCAGGGCTGTGCTTACCTCAGTCCTCTCCTCCACCTCAAGGCCCAGGTACTTCCCTTGGAGCACAAGAAGGAGGCAGTGGCAATTTCCTCCCTGGTGGAAACGATGCATTTCCCTTCACTTTTTCCTGTGTGGGTAACCCTTCCTGGTGAACTTTTCCTTCCACTAAAATCCCCACAATGATGGATTCCATGCTGTGATTGAGCTTTTACCTCAGTTTACTAGCAGCATGGTGGAGGGGGGCCATTTCTGTCAGGTTTGTAGGATGGGACGGGTCACATTTTTCTTCTCCCTGCAGTCCCCCTTGTGCTGCTCAGCTGACTGAGGAACAACTGAGAGTGGTGGGAAAAGGCTGGACTGCCAGAAAATAACGTTTTCTGGAAAAACCGCCCCTTCTTCTCGCTGCTTGGCTGATCTGTGAAGAGGGTATTGTGATCCCCGTAAGATCAGGAAGTGGACAGAAGCAGCCTGCAGGATGCAGATTGCACAGTTCTGAACTAGAGATGGAGGGAAGGCATTTTTTTGGAGACTATGCACATTGACCAGAGAATGTACAAAATTCAGTTGAGATATGCACATTCCCCAAAGCCCATTGGAGATTACATGCATAATTTCCTCTTCATGGACAGATTATGTGTGTTGACGGGGTCAGCAAACTTTTTCAGCAGGGGGCAGGTCCACTGCCCCTCAGACCTTGTGGGAGGCCGGACTATATTTTTTGAGGGGTGGGGAATGAACAAATTCCTATGCCCCGCAAATAACCCAGAGATGCATTTTAAATAAAATGACACATTCTACTCATGTAAAAACACACTGATTCCTGGACCATCTGTGGGCCGGATTTAGAAGGCGATTGGGCCGGATCTGACCCCCGTGACTTAGTTTGCCTACTCATGTGTATAGATATGGATACAGCCATACCTTGGATCCTGAACACCCTGGTACTCTGACGTTTTGGCTCCCAAACGGAGAAACCCAGAAGTGAGTGTTCCAGTTTGCGAACATTCTTTTGGAAGCCGAACGTCTGACGGGGCTTCCGCAGCTTCTGATTGGCTGCAGGAGCTTCCTGCAGCCAATCAGAAGCCGCAATTTGGTTTTCGAACGTTTTGGAAGTCGAACTGACTTCTGGAACGGATTCAGTTTGACTTCCAAGGTACGACTGTATAGATATAGATTTGGATTTAGATATATGAAATCCATAAGTGCTGAGATACATAAGCTCTCTTTCTCTCCTTTTTTAAAAGGATTTTAATCTTTTATACGAAGAGGCCAAGTACTACCAGCTGCAGCCGATGATCAAGGAGCTGGAGCGATGGAAACAGGAGAAGGAACAAAGGAAGCACTTCCAGCCCTGTGACTGCTTGGTTGTAAGGGTGACTCCGGATCTCGGGGAAAGGATTGCACTGAGTGGAGAGAAGGCATTGATCGAGGAGATCTTCCCAGAGACAGGGGACGTCATGTGCAACTCGGTCAACGCAGGCTGGAACCAAGACCCCACCCACGTCATTAGGTTTCCTTTGAACGGATACTGTCGGTTGAATTCGGTGCAGGTAATGGGCCTCATCCGTTCTACCATTTTCTTTTTGCGTTCAGTACTAAGCAGATGAGTCCCTTCTGCCCAATTGCCTCTGTGTCACTGGAAGGAGGAGGCATTTTTTGCCTGGTGAGATCATGGGCGTTTTTCCTCTCTCTCCCTTTCCCTTTTCCCTTAAGTCTAAGTTGTTGGTGGGGGAGAGAAAGAGAGATTTAGATTTTTGTGTGTGTTAGCACCATGCTGATCTCATAATGGCGTTAGGCTGACAAATGCTAATTTTTTTTCATCAGCTCATACCCCGCAGTCCTTTCTTCCCTCCAAAGTGCCCCTAGGAAGAAAAAAGAGTGTACCAAAACTACAAAAAAAGAAGAAGAAGAGGGGAAAGGAAGGAGGGGGAGCCGCTTCTCCATGCCACTTTATAGAAAACGCAACAATGTGTAAATGCATAATTTATGTCCCACTCATAATTAAATGATAGAGCCTCCGGGATGGACTTAAAAAAATGATCTCTGCACTTTTTTTCCCCTCCAAGAGGATGTTCTATAAAAATTGCCCAGAGTATTTTAAACAAAATGTGTTCCACTTTATACTCAAAGGTTTTTATGGGGGTTTGATTGAGTTAGTTATTTTTCCCCCCTTTCCTTTCTTTTTATTTTTTATTTAAGATTTTAAAATTAACATATGAAACAAGGAAAGACGGATAGGTAGGATGCGGGAAATGTAAGTTTGTGATTCGGCAAACCCCTCTGAGTGGCTTTCTCGCCCACCCCCACCCGCCCACCCGTCCCAAATAGGGAGCTTGCCCATGGGAGGGCTACCCTACAGCGGACCTTGGCAATGAGCAGCCTTGATGGTTTGACACTCATTAGCGAGGACCAGAGCAATAAGGGCATTTTCATTGGGAGCGTTGAGCATCCAGCTGCCTGTCTCAGGATGTTTGGCAGGGCACACGGGCAAGGGCGAGTGAGCGTGGAAAGGCCTCCATTGGCAGAGGATGTTTTGGGCAGAGCAAATGGGCTTCAGGCTACAGCGAGAAACCAAGAGAAGTCAGTTGCAAAACATGTCACTGTGGCACTTTGGGTGGTTGGAATTTTATTGCTCTAAATACCTGGCCCAGGTGAAGAGCAGTATGCAGTTCAAAAAGCTGGCTTATGGCCTTTAAAAAATAAAATAAAATAAAATAAAAAACATTGTGGTTTTGTCAACCCAAACAAGGCAAATTATTTCCCCAGTCTGTTATCCTTTATGCAAGAGCAGAAAATGCCAAGATGGCACCCACAGAAGCCTTCACTGGCACCCATAGAGCCCCATCCCCCCACAGAAAGAAGTGCTTTATTGCAGCAATATAATAGGTGGGTGGGGATGGTTCCCACAACAGCTTCACCAGCTTACAGCTGTACCCACATGCCCCAAAAGGTTGGCAACCTCTTGGGCTAGACCATGATAGTGAGGTCTCTCTTCAACAAGTTGTAGGGCAGAGCTTGTTGTTTTATACCCCGGGGTTGTTCCCTGCCCCATCTAAATCTAAATGGCTTAAAATTCATTTCAGGTTAACAAACATCCCAGCCCTCCACAGCGACAGAGTCTTCAGTGTTAATCTCTGGCTTGCTGATATTCACTCCTATTTTGATGGTTAGGCAGGGGATTTGAAACTGTGACAGCAATCTGTCCTCGAGGTTCAGGACAGCCTTTGCCCACACAGTGCCCTCCAGATGTTTCGGGTTGCAATTTGGCTGACAGAAGTTGCTGTCGAAAACTTCTGGAAGGTGCCAGGTGTTGGCAAAGGCTGGCTTAGAATTCTGAAGGTCCACATTCTGCATCTGGATACTTCTTTAATTCTGAACTCCATTTTACGTTTTTTAATGGGGGGGGGGGGCGGGCAGTAACCAGACAGGCTTGAATTCCTAACTGGAGAGAGAGGACTCGCCCCACATCCTAGTCACAAATGCTTTCTCAGAAAATGGAATCGTTAAGCCCTGTACAACCTTTTTAAAATGCATGGCTCTTGAACGAGAACAGAGGATGGAGTTCGTTCTGTTCTGTTTAATGAAGACTCACAACACCCTCTGCTATGTATAGACTCTTTCTCGACGACACCTGCAAATTTTGTCTGCTGCAAACATCAGGTGTTGCAAATAGTGGTGTCGCAGAAGCGGGTGCTTGCGAGCTTGCTGTCCATTTTAGCTGAAAAATAATTCAGGATATATGTTACATTATCCCGTGATGCATTTCAAAGACTATTTTCAGTGGCAAAGTGGCAGGCACGCCTTACAGAACATTGCAGGGCAGTGAACTAGAAAGCAGGCATTTTCTGCCATTTGCCCTTCCCTGTAGGATGCCCTTCCTTCTGATGGAGGCAGCGTCCATCAGTTGTGTCCCACATCATGTGAAGACATATCTCTTGGCACAGACTTTCCCTGGCCAATGAGATTCAACCTTGTTATTTGTGAATTCCTATTTTTACATCTTTTTTATAACAGAAAATAGAAGTGCTTTTAAGTAAATGAATAAAACCAACAAGTTTTGTGACAAGGTTGATGAGGTAAACTTACCACAGCAAAGGTCGGTCCAGGTTTTAGACCAGGGGGACATTTTGAAAGAGTGCTGTAGGCGCCAGTCACAAAATGGCTGCCGTAGGGGACATGGCATAACACAAAACCAGAGAAATTGTATTTCCATGCTAGAAAAGACTTAACCTGTAGGGTTTTATATTCCACCTCTTTCTCCAAGGAGCGCAAGGTGACGTACACAATTCTTGCTCTCCTCATTTAATCTACACAACAACACTGTGAGGTGAGCTATGCTGAGAGGCAGTGACTGGTCCAAAATCATCCAGTGACTGAGTAGGAATTTGAACCCCAGGTCCTAGTCTGAGATTCTAACCACTATACTACACTGGCTCTTAAGAATTATGGGGTCAGGGCTTCACATTTTTGTTGCTAATTCATAACTTATTGTCCTGAACATTGCTAATGTTAATGGCTGGAAAGGACCCTTTTTCTTTTTTGGTGCAACATGCATCCCTCCCATTGTAGGTTTTCTTTTAAAATCACAGATACCAGAAATGCCATTTTTCCTTGCAAAAACATAATGACCATAAGCATCGTTACAACAGATAGCAAATTCAGCCATATAACACTGTGGTTGAAAAGGCCAAGGCCTCCCCCAGTTTATGACAAGAGATGTTCTGTTTCCAAAACTTGGGAAATCATGCTCGGCTCGCCACAGAGATGATCTCTTTTAGAGTGTTTCCTTCTGGGTAGCAGCACACTTCAAGAAGGCTTTGAACAAATTGGGAGAAGAGAGCTATGAGAATGATTCTAAAGGGATCTGTCTTGAAGGCAGTTTCCGGGAGGGAAGACTGGCAGAATTGGAGATGTTTAGCCCCAGAGAAACAACGGGAGACGTCTCAGTTCTGAACACTGTGAACTTGGAAATTGCTCCCATTGATTTCAGTGAAACATGCGTCGAGGGGAAGCGTGCTCTGGGTTGCTTGCAGCCTAAAAGTGTGGCAAGGGAAGGGCACATAAGAAGAGGCCCCTGCAGTTGAGCATCCTGTTCTCACATTGTCCAACCAGATGCTTCTTCTGGGAAACCCACAAGCAGGACCCAATCAGAAGAGCACTGTCCACTCCTGTGGTTTGCAGCAGCTCGTATTCAGAAGCATATCCGTCTGTCTGTGGTCACAAAACATGAATTAAAGTATTCGAATGCCCTGAGTTGCTGAATCAGCCAGATTCATTCCTAGGCCGCGGTGGGGTTGGGGTTGCTTACAAATGAAATAAAATCAGACCAAACAGTTACGGAATCATTCTTCCTTCTTTCACATCTAAGGACTCTCAGCTTATTCATTAGTTTTTCCAGCATGTGCCAAGTAGTAAGGTGGGCCACGTCTAATTTTCTCCAAAACTGTGTGATGGTCATTCCAGGTGCTTTAAGCAGGTGCACTGTTATCTCTTCCCCCCACCCCTCCTTTCATTTTTTTTTTTATCTTTACCCAAAAAAGGGTATTTTTTCTTTCTAGGCCTTTTGCTCGTTCTCCCTCGGGTCCTTTCACGTTCTTGCATTGCGAAGTGATACAAGATCAGGGCAGAAGTCAGGGGAACGAGGCTGATGTTTGCCTCCTCGAACACCAAGACAGTGCGCCTGTCCCAGGGCCAGTCAATACTCGCAGGGTTCAAGAGAAGCCATGAGAAGAGATCAAAGCTCAGCTTTGCCTTGCATGACTTGGGAAGTCCAGGTGGCTGGCGGAAAGGAGGCCTGTCTGTTGCCTACCAAAAGAAAGTGAAACGGAGACTTTGGAATTGAAAGCAGGAGGGAGAAAGGAAAGGATGGAGGAGTTCACCGAAATATTTATAATCACCTCAAGCAGACCATATAATCTGTGCTCTGTAAGGAGATTCGGTAGGTCTAGGATTCTGGGGAGAGCACTGAACCTATGAATTTAAGAAGAGTCCTGCTGGATCAGGCCAATGGCCAATCTAATCCAGCACCCTGTTCCCTCAGCGGTCAGCAGATGCCTGTTGGAAACTTGCAAGCAGTCACTTTTCATTGCCCAGCCCTCAACTGCAATAAGGTTCCCAGCCTTCCTGCTTTAGTATATTGGCTAAATATACTAAGCAGTATACATACTGCTTTAGTATATTAGTTGGGGGGGCATGGAATGAGGTGTATCGCTTTTGACACAACGACAGCTTGTATTATTTGATAATCCCCTTGTCATGTGTCGCTACGTTGCTTATGAATTTTGTATTCTGGAGTAACTGAATTGCCTCCTTTGTTCTTAAGTTGTTGAACCAAGCATTTGTTTATAAGCCTGTTGTACCATTTTACTGTCAGAGAATGTTCATCTTGCTTGGCTGTCCTTTGAAACAGTGACATTTGCGCTTCGTATTATATTTCTTCATTCAGTGCATAGTTTAACGATGGGACCCACTGGAGGGAGCAATGGCCACCAAAAGAGGGTTAGATGAATCCATGGAGGAGAGGGCTATTGATATCTACTAGCCACGATTGATATCTACTGCCTCCATGGTCAGAGGCAGAAATGTTTTTGAATACCAGTCACTGGGGACCACAAGAGGGGAGAGGGCTCTTGTGCTGGGGTTCTGTTTGTGGGATTCCCAATGGGGCACCTGGTTGGCCACTGTGAGAACAGGATCCTGAACTAGATGGGCCTTTGGCCTGATCCAGCAGGCTCTTCTCATGGATGCAGGGGGGAAACACCCGGTTTGGAGGCAAGTAGGAGCTTGCAGTTCTGCTGGGCCATGGAGGTGTCCTTGAACCCCTTCAAAGCTCAGGTTGATATCACAAACCAGGTGGCATCCCAGAGGTGGAGTGCTGAGCAGCCATTCTGACTGGCTGCCCAGTTGAGATTAGCGGTGAGGACTTTAGGTGGCTGACGGGCACAGGCAGGAATATAAACACAGGCACATTAACAGCACACATACACCCTGAATAACCCAACCTGTTTGGTAGGAAAATCCCTTAGCGGCCAGAATGGTTACACCAGTAAAGAAGATGCTCATAACAGCCTGCTGCTTTTTCTCCCCCCATCTAGCACAGCATATTAATGATAAGTTATGGCCTCATTTTATGATGACTGAAGCCCCAACGTTGCTTTTCCTTAAGAGGTAGCATCAATATCACTACCAGCCAGTATTTTACTCCATAATGTACTGAACTGCCCTGCAGAGTGCTTGTTTGTTTGATTAATATTTGGGTTTTTCTGCAGAGGTTTGCTGTAAGCAAGACTTTAATCACGCTGCAGTCATTTAGGAATAAGTTATAGAATTATCGCTGCATAATATGCTGGGAGATCCTGAAAAGACCAGAAATGTATCATGCAGAGTCTAGCTGGCTCTCAGGGGCCCTTTTCACCACCTCTGGACCACGAGACCAAAATACTTTGCAGGGCAACACGCACAAATGAAATAATCCAGATAGCGTCCATCTGCAGGAAGCTGAGATGGCTTTGAAAAAGGAAAGCCAGTGAGTAGGGCTGGATACAGAAGGCATGAACTCAAGTGTGTCTTCAGCTGTGGACAAAATGGATAGCAATTTATAAGTCAGACTCCATTCCTGAGCATCACTTTCCTCCTAAAGTTGCCCTGTTTCACAGGGTTGTCGTCTGGCTGGACAAGGAAACGTGCGTAGAAGGCCATGGGGAGATCAACCTGGCCCCACTCATTAGCCAGTGGAGCTCCAAGGCTGCTTTCCTCCTCCCACCCCATTCCTATTTCCTTTTATGTCAAGTCTCTTAGATTGTGAGTCTGTAGCCAGTGACAGCATTTGGAAGAAATTCAGGTAATTTCTTCAAAGTTAGGTAATAATACAAACCTTTAGCCACAGGGGGAAAGTTGAGCTACAAATCGCCTTCGTCTAACATTTTACTCCAGTGACAACTTTACTGTATAATGTGGGGCTTTCCTAAGGGTGAAATTAGATGTGATGTGGAAGCTCCAGACATGGAGCTTTCAAAAAGCAGCTGCGCAGAGTGTTGCATCCAACTTAACTCACCCCTTCCCCAAAACTGCTATTAGCCACAGGCTTCTTCTCTTCAATGTGTGAACTGCCCCATCTCGTCTAGAGGGAGCACCCAGGGCAATTTTGATCAGGGCCACAGTGCAGCAAGAAACCCCCTTTTTGGACATGCTGCACCCCTGATCTAATCCCCCACCCAAGGCTGCTGTTTTTGGGGAAAGAAAAAGAGTGTTCGTTATATCACCCTTATGTCATCTCTGCTTTGATCCTTACCCTGAGTCAGACTGCTGGTCCATCTTATTTAATATTGGTTGTGACTGTCACTAGCTCTCTAAAGCAGGCTTTGCCAACCTGGTGCCCCCTGGATCTTTTAGGCTACAATTCCCATCAGCCTCAGCCATCGCAGCTGTTTGCCTTGGGCTGGCTGGCCATTTTCTGTTTTCAGAGTCTAAGGCTGCATTCACATGGCAGTTTATACCATTTCCTCACCGTTTCCCTAACCGTTAATTTCTGAATTATATTTGCACTTTCACACAGCAATACAAGCTTAGCACTCGTTTCCATGTTACTTGATTCCTTTAAAAAAATTATATGCTTGGAGGCCCTTTAACCCAGAATATCATGGGAGTAAAGTGATGAAATTTAGGGCCGTATAGCGGCATACAGTTTTCCTCCCTGCTGCTTTAATGGGGGAAGAGAAGCGCACGGCTGTGTGGAAAGAGTTGGGGGAGCAGCAACATTATCCAATGTGGTTTGCTGTTGTGCCCCCACACACACGCCCACTGATGTGAATGAAATTCAGCTCAACCTGCTGGTGTATCGGTAAAAAAATAATAATCATAACACAATTCACAATTTCAAAACACACCAAGTACTGCGGTGTGAAAGGACCACAGGACCGAAGCACTAGCATATTAATCAGGAAAACGAATGCAGTGTTCCCCATGCCTGAAATGCACCCCTAGTTGACACATGCTGAGTCCTCTATGTGGGGCTGCACAGAGACTTTAGCAAAGAAATAACTGTGCGTTAGCTTTGCACTGTCACCCATTAACCTCATTGCGTGTCCTGGCTCCCACGGGTGGATATAGGACTCGTACTTTCAGTTCAGTTCAGTGGGATTCTCTTGGTCCTTTCAGAATCATGAGCACATTTGATACGGAGCCTTCTCCAATATTAACTGGTGCTTTCCCCCTCAGGTGCTTGAACGGTTGTTCCAGAAGGGCTTCAACGTGGCGGCGTCCTGCGGAGGAGGCGTGGATTCCTCTCAGTTCAGCGAATATGTACTATGTCGTGAGGACAGAAGACTGCAGCCCAACACCACAATCAGGATAAAGCAAGAGCCCCTGGACTAAAGACACCCCCCTTCCCCCCTTCCTTTGTGAACGTAGAAGTGTTTTTAATAGTCTTGTGTGGAAACACTAAGGATTTGCAAGACAGTATTAACCTGGGCGACGTTGCCCGAGTGGTATCTCTCTGAAACTACCTGTCACCATTGCCAGCCATGAACTCTCTATCTGGAAGCAAAAAGACAGCATACAAAATAATAATAATGATAATGATAATAATAATTTCATTTGTTTTATTAGTCAACAGCTGGGCGGCATGCCCAGCGTCGTGAAGTTTTGTGGGATTGTCCTCTCGGCAGGAAAGCGTGCGGAATGGAGACAAAGCTTCAGTGAAGAACTGGCCTTTGATTGGACTTTGGCAGAAGGACCAATTTAACGCAATTTGAATATGCCCATTGAAGGAATGCACCATCTGACTTTCTGGGGGACCTTCTCCTCCTCCTCCCTTGGTGGGATCAAGGACATGGGAGCTGCCCAAAGGGAGACGGTATCGTGCCAAGTGTCTTCCCCGCCCCCCTGCCCCCGATGAATCCCATGTCCTATCCTGTCTGACAGGCTTTTGCATTGCCATTTGTCCACCCCCGTTACCCTTCTGTGGTTGCCTTTGCGCATTGTATCAAATGGCTTATTTTTCTACGACGCTTCCAGTTGTCTGTGTACAGAAGCCACCCCAAACAGGGACCAATTTGTATTCTTCTGGTGCTGAATGAACTCTTTGCAAATTATTTTCAGTCCCGCACAACCCACCTTTGAGATAAATGCAGTGGTTTGACGTTTGCTGCCTTGTCTGCCCACAACTGATGAGATTGAATTGCAGCAAAACATTTGCAAAAAACAAACCGGAAATGGAGACTCAAAGCAAGTTCCTAAATAAGATTGTTCAGCATTAAACAGGCACTGCCATGGAACCTGAGTTAAGGTTGTGGCGTTCTTTCATTCATCTCAGATTTTAAGTTTGGGGGTCATCCAGAAAGTGGAAATGGGCCATGCAGCTGCTACGACCTTTCTTTCCTCACTTAAAACCCAATGTTATTGTTGCTTTAAGAATATATCAGACACAAACAGAACACCTTTTCTGCCTGATTGAATCAGACCATTGTCTCATGAGCTCATTTCTCTGTGTGATGCATTGCAGCAGTCTTCACCAATCTGGCCCCCTTCAGATGCCAGCCATCCAGCAATGTTGATGGGAGTTGTTACCCAAAGGATGGGGAACCTAGTAACCTCCAAATGTCGTTGGACTTCAACTCCCAGCATCCCTGATGTTGGTGGTACTGGCTGGGGCTCATGCAGTTGGAGTCCAAAAACAGTTGGCATGGGAGCACAGCTTTTCTGTTCCTGCATTATAATAAATGTTTTAAAAACTAATGTCGTTTGGGACTCCAGGTTCAGAAGATGTTAGCTTTCCATCACTCAGCAGAAATTGCATTTCAGCATTGCAGATCTGATGACAGAAGCATGACAAATGAATGTGCAATCAACATGTGGGTGAGGATAGCAGAATCACACCCATTGGCCCCACCCCTGACTTCCACTCACTGATTATGGCTCATGAGGACTGTATATCATGCATAGGCTTAGTTTAAAAGACAGCAGGCGGATCCCACAGCTGTGATCGATCATATCCTGATTGCACAGGGCTCTATAATGGCAGGATTGGTGGTGCACTGGCAGATTAACTTTAAAAAGTAATTGGAATTGCAACACCCATTGAAACATTATAGGAGCTCCAGTGTCAGCAGGACAACAGGAGGGTGGCTGGGTCCAAAGCCCTCCCAGTCCCACAAGGTTATAGAGATATTTAGTCACACTCTTGACTTATGGGAGGAAGGGTGAAAGATGAAGATAGCAATGTGAAGCATTTTTCTGCTTGAACCTGGCAGAGCATTGGATAAGGTGGTGGAACCACCTTGGCATCTCATCCGTACGCCTTAGGATTGAACAGCAAGTGACATTGCTCATAGGCCACATTTGAACCACATGTTCAAAGCAGTATGATACTACTTTAGACCATCACGGCTTCCCCCAAATGATTATGGGAGCTTTGGTTTGTTAAGGGTGCTGAGAGTTGCAGGGAGACCCCTATTCCCGTCTCAGAGCTACAATTCTGGGAGTTCCCTGTGAAGATGGATGGATGGATGTTTAAGCCACTCTGGGGACTGTAACCTGAGGGGAATAGGGGTTTGCTAACAACTCTTAGCCACCCTTACCAAATTATAACTCTCGGAATTCATGATTGTTTAAAGTGGCATCACAGTGCTTTAAATCTATGCTGTGAATGTGGCCATAGAGTGAATTGGGGACTGAGAATTGCCTGCTCAAGGCCCCCTAACCTCTTCCCTTCCCAGAACTACAGATCCCAGGATTACCTGCTGAGAGGAAGCAGCCGTTTAACCTTTCGCAGCTTGTAGCACAAAGGTACCCTGCCTATGATAGGCTGATTCCATTAAGAAGAAAATACAAAAGTACTGATTAGTCACAAATATCAAATTACTTCTTTTCTGTAATATGCACAGAAAAAAGTGTTCTGATGCAGTAGACAGGGCTGTAGCCAACCAAATTCTACTCACTGATGAGCCTAAGTTAGTCATGTCAATCACTTTCAATGAGTCTACAGTGGTACCTCTGGTTATGAACTTAATTCGTTCCGGAGGTCCGTTCTTAAGCTGAAACCATTCTTATTCTGAAGCGTGCTTTTGCTAATGGGGCCTTCCGCTGCCCGCGCGCCTCTGCTGCGCAATTTCTGCTCGCGTCCTGGGGCAAAGTTCACAACCAGGAGCAGCTACTTCCGGGTTAGTGGAGTTCGTAACGTAAGGTTACCAGACGTCCCCCTTTCCCAGGGACAGTCCCCGGATTTACAAATCAGTCCCCATACAAAATCCATTGAAGTTGAAAAGTGTCCCCGGATTAATTGAAAAAAATCTGGTAACCTTATCGTAACCTGAAGCGTTCGTAACTAGAAGCGTTTGTAACCAGAGGTACCACTGAACTCTGAAGAGTATTAATATTTGATACACCCCTGATTGTTATGATTCTGTTCTTGGAAGTTGAAGGATATGTTGTAACAAGCTACCAGGAACCTACTCAGGACTCACTGGAATAAACAGGCATTGCTCCAGAGCTCAGTTGAGCTCTTAGATAACACCCTTCTGTTGATTTCAGGGATGCTTCTACAGAACTGCAGCAAGGAGGTGCCAGTTCTTTGTACAACATTGGGTTGCCAGCTGCACTTTTAAGAGCAGTAGTTATATCAATGTCTCTATCTCCATCCTGTGAAAAGTCTCACCTGTTAACTTCTGTGGATCCAGTTGTTGTTAAAAGACACAAGAACAGAACAAACCTGGGGGTGGGAGTGGGGTAGGTCAGTTGACAACTGTAGGTGGGTATTCTGAACACCAAGTCTTATTGATGCAGCTAAAGTTGAGTCTCCAGATCCAGTCATCTCTTTTTCCCAAATCTCCCCAAAAGCTATTATTGGTCTACGTTACCTATGCAGAACAATTGCTGCACCTGCAGAGAAACCTGCCACTGTAAAATGCATTTAATTAACATCTTTTCTACTTTTATGGCACTCTGAATAAAAAAAAGACTACGTCCTAAGGCCATCATTTTTGTATGTAAGATGCCTGTTGAATTGTATAGTACTGTATACACTTAATATTGTATAACTTCCCCTGCCCTTACCTCAAGATTTTTGCAAAACTGAAGATCATTCTGTGAGTTTATAAACAATTTCTTTGCTGTTTATTATGTCACAGACATTCCTATAAAGTCAAAGATCAAATATGCAGAAATCTTATTTTACTTTTACACATTTGTCAGCAAACCAGGAATTCAGCTTCTTTTACCTCAGTACCATCTGCTGAAAGTTTCCCTCCCTGGAAACGAGAAGAGTAACTGCTGTTGCACATTCCCTGTTCATTTCCAGTGATCCTTGAGTAAGAGAATCTGGGGGATCATCCCCTCATGTCTTCGTACAAAACTGAGGAAAGCTTCAACTGTCGGTAACCCTTTCCCCAGAAAATTACATTTGTTCATTTTTTAATGGCAGGTTCCTCAATTTGAGGGTTTTTTTCCTTCAAATACATTTCTGAAGAATGTATCCTGTTTGGGAAACTAAAAAGTTGTAGAAGCTACATGATTTATGTCCCTCAACACAGAAATATGGGACATCTGGGGGGGGGGTTAACAAAAGGGTATGTACTCAAAACTTCCAGAGAAGTTGCCCTTGCAGCAAAACAACAACAGAGAGTCTTGTGGCATCTTAAAGATGGTATGAGCTGTTGTTGCTTTTAGTTATTACATTTGTGTCCCACTTTTCCAATAAGGAACTTCCCCCTCCCAATTTTTATCACAACAGCCCTGTGAGGTAAGACCAAGTCACCCAGTGGTCTTGTGCCAGACAGGATTTGAACCCTGGACTCCCAGATGCTAGCCCAGCATTCTAACCACTACACCACAGTGGCGTAGTGGATCAGAGTCCACTTCAGACTCAAGGTAATACCCCATGCATCTAATAAAGCGGACTCTGGTCCACAAAAAGCTTTAGGCCAACAGAAATTTGTCTGAATAATCCTTACTGAATACGTGAGGGTTTTTGTTGAGGAACTTTCTTTGCATCTACAGGTGACTTTCTGTCAAGACTAGTATGCAATTTGTACAGCGGTGGTGGTGGTGGGGAGTCAGAACTGTTGCACTATATTCCGTTCAAGTCCTGGGCACAAACTCCTGTGAAAATGTTGAGGCAGCAGTAAAAAAAAAAGATGAAGCATGGAAGTATGACTACCGGGGGGGGGGGAGAGAGAGAGAAAGTGAGATGGATCCTGTCAGCTGAGTCAGAAGCAGAACTAAGGCTGGAAAATAATAACCTGCCCGAGTTTAGCCAACAAGCCCATACTTTATTTTGTCACTTAGGCCAGCTCCATATGATCTTCCAAACAGTCACAGGATCCATTGGAATCAATCAGAATCTTGCAGAATCTTAGCTCTGTATTTGCTTATAGATGCAACAGGGAAGATATGTATGACCATGTGTGAAGATCTGTTTTTCTGGGTGTACAAGCGCTGAGAATCTGCTCCCAATTACAGCTCCCAACATGAGATGCGCATCCAACATCGTCATGCGATACCTCCCCTTTCTCACCATTTAGGTAAAATGTCATGTGTGACGTGGCCCCAAGCCTTCATACTTTTCTCAGAAGGCCCTTTCAAAATATTTGCAGCCCTACTTTATTTCATTTTGATGTCCTCAGGGTTTTTGGGGGGTGTTTTTTTTAAAAAAAGTATTTCCATGAATCAGCTTCAGTTACTTGTTCAGTTTGGGGAAGGTGGCACCATAAATGGTTCCAGCCGATGGAAAAGTTTGAGCCATGACATCATGGCACTTACTTGCAAAACAGCAGTTTAAAAGGGGGGGACGCCATGTGGAAGCAATCACTGGGCTGGGAGACGGAGGCCCTCCCTGGAAAAGAAAACTTAACGTTGGGACGTCTTTTTTCACTTAGAGATTTCAGGTTGCCGAATTGAAGTTTGTTTCAGTTGCATGTGATTTTTTTTAAAAAAAATAATAATGTGCATTTTAGAACAGCAATATCAGTGGCAGCTGCCCCCGTCCTTTTCTTCCTCTCCATTGTTACACCGCAGCAGACTGTGCCCTACAAAACAAAGAGAACTTTGCATCTCTAGCCCAACTGGTGCTCAGAGAGCAGAGGCATCTGAGTTTGAAGGCAAACAAAGAGTAATTGAATCCGACTTCAACCATGCAGATTAGATGCCTTTTTTTGCTGAGCACGAGGTCCAAAAAACAGGTATTCCACCCCCCCCACCCCACCCCCGCTTCCCTAGGTCCTGTTCTTCAAGCTGTTGCAACAGAATGAGCACCTCGAATGAGCACTTTGGGTGGCGTACCAGTGATGTGCTGTATTGTTGAAGAGGAACGGTCCCTTGCAATGGTGTGACGGATGTTGGACACTGCTTTCTCCATATGCACAGAATCATAGCCAGCTCCTGTCTCGGGGGGGGCGGTGTCTTTGGGGAAGACACCCTCCACGGATGCCCTTCCCTCAACAAGGTCTGTCTCCTCACTGCCATGATCATTCTCCGTTGCTGCCCCTCCTCTTGCTCATTGCTACTACCAGCTTGCTGGCTGGGCAGAGAGCTAGTGAACAGGGCAGGGTGTGGCCTCCACTCCTCCCTCCCAGCGCCAAGCCTTATCTGAGCCAGAGCAAGAGGCGGTGAACAAGCAAGTAGGTTGCAGTGGTGAAGAAAAGAACCAGGTGGGCAGTGGGACTTTTCTCAGTGGTCCAGCTGCCACCAACCCCCCACCCAGCCTGACCATGTTCCCCCTGCATAGCCCTCTTGGGCAAGAGCATCACTCTTCCCCATTCCCCTCCTCTTAAGATAAAGGAAAAGGAAACATTTTGCTGGGCATCGTGGGGAAATCTGCTTTAAGCCAGAAACGGCGGGAGTTAATTGGCTGCGTAAACAGCATCCATGTTTGTTGACAGCTTTACGGCATGTTTGGCAAGAGCAATGGCAGAACATTCAGAGCTCCGAGTTATTAATACATCTTTGTGGGTATTCTGTTAATATTTTAACACGAAATGTTTTTGATCATTGCTTATGACTACACGACAATGTGAAGCGAGTCACTTCCGATGAATTATTTGTCACTCCAGTGTGTTCTTTCAGTAAACTGTTTTATTTCTTTGCCAAACATGTACAGACAAGGCGTTTTAAGTTTAGTCCAAATGGAGGCATTTCCAGTAATGTAAAGGAAAAAAACATCAAAACAACTTAAAACTAATAAACAGAAGGAGTTTGTATGTACAAACAATCAATATATTTAAAGGAGAATTTTGTATTTCCTGGTCATAGGAAGCGTCATTTGGGCAAATAGACATTTCTTCTATTTTTCCCTTTTTTGTTGCTTGTCATCTGTTTGTTTCAAGCTGTAACAAAAAAAAACCTACTTTCTCCACAGCCCTCCTGAAAATTAATAATGATGGGGGCTGGTGCACTTCGCTATGGAGGGCATCCCACAACCTGGGAACCGCAATCAAAAAGGCCCTGTGAACCATTAGTATTATCCAGCAGGGCTCTTTCTATGCTCTTTAATATTGTTTTTAATTTATTCATTATTCAATATTGTTTTTAATTTATTCATTATTTATTCTTAACCCTAAGGTCCCAGAGCACGCTACAGCATTAAAACACAATGTTAAAAGCAATTTACAACCATCAAAAAGAGGTGCATCCTAAAAACATACACCTCAAGTGTCAAAAGCCAGGGTAAAGAAGTGCAGCTTCAGCATCCTTCAGAAGCTGTACCATGAAGGTGTTGGTCGCAGCTCTGCGGGGAGGGAGTTCCACAGCTTAGGAGCCACCACAGAGAAGGCCCTTTCCCAGGAGACCACCCACCATGCCTATGAGGGCAGAGGAACTACCCCTGCGGATTTCAGCACATGAGAGTGTCTGCAGGGAGTGAGGAATTATTTGAGGTTCTGCAGAACTACCAACCCTGTGCCATAGGCCCCTGAAATGTTCTCTCCCCCCCCCAATCATTTATCTTTCAGTCATAGTCCCCCAAGATTCTGGTCATTCTTAGCCAGCCAGCAAGGGGCTGGGTTGGTGGTGCCCTCAGTAGGTTACCAGCCAAAGCTCTGCACAAGATGGGGCTTTGTGGGCTGGGCTGGCTTCATACATGCCCTCCAACATTCCCCTGATGAAAAGCAGTATGCACATCTTTTGATGCCACACTGTCATACAAGTCAGCTGACGCGTGCGAGAGCACAGCACCACTGCAAGCGTATCCCCAGGACATTGCAGGATCAAATCAGAAGTCCGGGTGGCTTCTGTAATTCTGGGAATGTCCCCCGAAAATAGAGATGGTTGGAGGGTATGGCTGTACAACCCTCATTGACCGCATCCCAGCAAGCCTCATCCAGTTTTGGGGCAACACAGCCTCGCCCCTCTTCTTCTCACCTGAGGAGGTGAAAAACCAGTTGCATTGTGTCCAGTTGAGAAACGATGGCTGCAGTTTGGAAGGAAAGGTGAGTGGAGCTCTACTGGCCTTCAGAGGGGCTCCACTGTCAACAGTTAGTTAATGAATAATAGAAATTCTGCACACAACAAATGCTGATTTCTGTAGCTTCCAGTTGCTGGAAATCCCTGTGCCTCCTGTGATTTCACCCGATAAAAAACACATGTTTTCAAGCTTATATCTGCAGGACCAGAAGAAGAAGAAGAAGAAGAAGAAGAAGAAGAAGAAGAAGAAGAAGAAGAAGAAGAAGAAGAAGAAGAAGAAGAAGAAGGTTGAGATTCTTGGGAAACTGAAATCTGTGATTAATGACAGGTTTTGGCTACCTGCATAGTTGTATCTCTCACCAACATAGCCATCCCTCCCGGTGGTTGTTTGCCCCAGCATTTTCTGAGCTGCTAGCCCTGGATTTTAATGGAGGGTCCACCCTAGATTACTGGCTATGGGGAGCATTCCCACAAATTAATCTGCATGAGCCATCCAGGCACACTTTAGGTTAATCAGGTGTGCCCTGGCTTTCTGCTTTTAAAAGCAGATCTCAATACTGCAGCTTGGAAGATTCCAGCCTTCTTCAGGCATTCAAAAAAGAACACCAGAGCTCAAACTGTCAGGGGTGCACACATTGACTGTGCATGTCCAATGTGCGGGAACATTATGAAGAGGGGCACCCATGTCCACTCCTCCTTCTCAGTTTGAGCATTAGAGAGCTTCTGAAACCCCTCCTTCCTTCTGTTGCCTTGTTCTCCATAGATCCCAATTGTGTTGCTGCTTTCAGAAGACACAGCACCAGGGAATAATACTATTTTTAAAAATCCTATTCATTTGACTAACCAGCTGCTCCAAATGTGCAAAAGGCTGAGTAGCTTTGGAGAACAATTGGTCATGACTCAAGGTAATTCAGCTGGGACGCGGAAGCACACATTTCATGCGCTTAGGATTTCATTCGGCATATGAGCACCAAGCTGCGCCTGCAGAAGTCCCCAGTGGAAGTCCCCTGTTGGGGGACCTCCCTTGACTCTCTGGAAGAAAAAGAAGAGTCAAGGAGAGGATGCTTATCAGAAATCATATCAGCTATGAAAATAGACTTCATTCCGGCTAAGTGTCAAATTGGCTAGCGATAAATAGATACTTTAATTTATATGCAGCTCTTGGATATAATTTATTTCAGTGGGGTTTTTTAATGCATTTTTTTTTTATTTACAATTGTAACTTTTTAAACTGTTTTGAAAGATGCATTCTAATGTAATGTGCCCTAGAACCTTAGGTTGAAAGGCAGGAAATACATACATACATACATACATACATACATACATACATACATACATACCAGAATAAAACCACACAAGAATGAAATACTGCATTGGCCCGAATATAAGCCACACTTTCCCCCCAAATTCCAATCGTGAAAAGTTAAAGTGTGGCTTATATTCACGACCTTACGGTATGCAGCCAGGAGCAGCGAGGAAGGGAGCGGCTTATATTCAGGTTTCCCCCCCCCCCTTCCAATTTTAAAGGTGCGGCTTATATTTGGGAGCAGATGATATTTGGGCCAATACAGTAGCTGGATAAAATGAAACATTTAAAACGACTCATGTGAGGGGAAAGCCAGAAGTGAGCAGATGAAGCTCCCAGATCAGACCACTGGTCCACCTAACTGAGTGATGCCTGGAGACTTTGAGGAAGGGCCAGAGGTCAGTTTGTGGAGCATCTGCTGTGCGTGCAGATGGTCCCAGGTTGAGCCTCCGGCATCTCCAAGGAGAGCTGGGATGGCCCCCCCATCCATAAGCCCAGAGATCCACCACCAGTCAGCTTCTGATGTCCCTCTTGACACTGACTGGCCAGTGCCTCTCCAGGGTTTCAGACATGGAGATGTCAGGGATGGAATCTGTAACCTAAGATCTTTGCCTGGCACCCAAAAGTACATCAGCATGTGTCAGGTGGGCCTCTCCTGAGTCCCTGGCCTAACGCTATAACCACTAAGCAGCACTGCCTCACTGTCGAGCTTGTCACAGCAGAGAAAAATCACGGTTTGCATGAAGCACTGAAAACTGCTGCTGCTGGGTTAGTGCAGCAGAGAGCCCCTGCCCCGCCCCCCGGAAAGGATTAGAGCACAATCCACATCCTGATTTTATAGGCTAGTGGGGGCAGGGGGGATGGGGAGGGAGAGAAGGTGCTGTACATAAATGAAGAGGTTTTGATTGCGGTTGTCGTAATAGCTTGGCTGGATGGGTTTATGAGTCCAGAAGAAAGCCTGACTTCACCCTCAGGGCTTTGGAGACAAAGGCCTAATGCGGTGCCAGATTAAAGCAATCTAGCTGGAGGCCACACAACAATCCACAGCTGGTAGATGGACAGAAAAGAGGGGAGAGAGAGAGAGAGAATATGAATCAGGCATGGGAGGAATCGCCCAGCACTGCTCCAACATTATCCTCTGAAGCTAAACAATGCTTCTGTGCGTCGGGTTGGCCCTTTACAGAAAGGAATTTTGCTTTTTATCCTGGTATTATTTTATTATTGCATTTATATCCCACTTTTCCACCACAGAGACCAAGGTGGGAAACACCTCTCCAACAACGCTGCAAGGTAGGTTAGGCTGAGATATGGTGACTGGCCCAAAGCCACCCGGTTTGCTTCATGGCTACATGGGGATTTGATCCCTGATCTCCCAGGATCTTGTCCCAACGCTCTAACCACTACCCCACCACCCTCTCAGACTGTCTCAGGGTCAGGGTAACACCCAGCTACATTAAAATCAGTGCAACTGGCAGCATTGGAAGTGGTTTGAGGAGATTTTGTGTGGTCTGAACACTCATTTATTTTACTTTATTTTTTGTAACAAAACATACATGAACAAGCATTCAATATATAATTAGGGGTGGAAGGATATACAGTTTGTGTTCTCTTAGTTTCCCAATCTTAAATTCAGTTCTCCACATTTTGCAGCAATCTTGAATTTGTTTTTTAGAAAATGATCCTCATAAAAATTCATCAGCACCTTAGTGCAAATTTCTACTAATAAACACATTTTTGTGTGCAGTTTTGAATTATGTACACATTTTTGCAAGCAATTTCCCCTAATGCAATGCATTTCTGTGCATTATTTGTGCCATTATAGTCATTTTTATGTACACTTTCCTTACTACATGCCTTTTTGTAGGCATTATACGGCTGGAGAACTGCATTGCAAAATTTAGATAGGTCAAGTTTCGAAGGAAGTTTGCGTTCCAGTTCTCATCTTCCTTTGGAAAGTGGAAATTTATTAGATATGGCTTCAAATGAGACCTGAATCGAATTCCTCCTCCATCTATCCATTCAATACAGTTGTCATATTTGAAAACAAAAAACCCCACCTATATCATTAGCTCCCTTTAGTTCTATATGCATAAATGTATATGAAATCCATTATAAAGTTCCTTTTATCACACCCATTTCTCTCCTTTATCACAGCTCATTGAACAGGTTTCGCAGGGTTCTGGGGATGGTACAAAAACCTGCAGAACCTATTTCCCACAGCGGCCAAGAGCAAGAAGTGGACATCCCATAAGCAACTTGCTTTCAACTCTATTGGTGGTGAGGAAATGGCTCCCTCTTTTTCATTTTGCCTCCAAATCCAGAAGAAAGCAGGTTGCTCCATTCTTGGATCTTCATGAATCAGGATAATTATTGGCTCAAGGATCTGCACACAGAACGGGGTCCTGTCTGGCCAGGCAGCCTGAAAGAGAGCAAAACTATTTTAATGCATAGTTGCATATTTTTATCCGGTTTTTAATGTAGTGTTACATTGATATTTTGCATTGTATTACTTGCACACCAATCTGGGACCCAATAGGATGAAGGACAGCCTAAAAGTATAGTGAGTTAATTTATAGATTGGATGGAGCAGGTTGTTGTCCATGAAAACGAATAGACTTTTTAAAGTCTTTCAGGTGCTTGAGGCTCTGTGTAGTCTTCTTTTAATTCTCAAAGGTTTAAGAACATACGAAGAGCCCTTTTGGATCAGGCCAATGTCCCATCTAGTCCAGCATCCAACTCTCACAGTGGTGCCTCTTCTGGGAAGCCCAGGACTGGAGTATGATAGCATTAAAAAAAGAAAAGGGAAACACCAGCCAACTTCTTTTGAACAATGTATTTGCCCCTGGAATGAATTCCTTGCAATCTTCTATATTGTAAGCAATTGCTCTACGCAGCGCTGGCCTGAGGCTGGCCTGGAAGGTGCAGCTAGTACAAAATGTGGCAGCTCAACTGCTCACTGGGGCAGAATCTTGCGATCATGTTGCACTGCTACT
Organism: Podarcis cretensis; assembly: GCF_951804945.1. Taxonomy (NCBI): domain Eukaryota; kingdom Metazoa; phylum Chordata; class Lepidosauria; order Squamata; family Lacertidae; genus Podarcis; species Podarcis cretensis. The sequence goes on from NC_137177.1 coordinate 39,503,915, forward strand.
GAAAGAATCAAACAGGCTGGCAGTTAGATACCAGGATATGCTCAAGATGCTGGTATTGGCATGCAAAGCCCCACACAGCTTGGGACCAGATTACCTAATCGATCATCACACACCCCTTATATACCCAACTGATCACTGTGTGCTGCTAGAGAGGGCTTCCTGCAGATACCATCTCATCAGAAGGTCCATTCTGTACAATACAGGAACCTGGACATAAGAAGAACCTACTGCATCAGGCCATCTTGTCTAGCATCCTACTCCCACAGTGGACAACTAGTTGCATCTTTGGGGAAACCCACAAACCGAACTCTGTGGTTTCCAGCAGCTAGTATTCAGAAGCATTGTTGCCTCTGACCATAGAGGTAGAGCAGAGCTATCACAGGCATCATCACAAGCATGGAGGCATCGAGTGCCCACTGGAATGTCCTCTTCTTACATATCATACATGCTCTGTTTCGATTATATTTCTGCCTGTTGAAGAGAAGATCTTCTGTTTCTAGCATGCCTTTTAAGTGGAGAATTGTGAATCCAAGTCCATATACAGTGGTACCTCTGGTTACAAACTTAATTCGTTTCGGAGGTCCGTTCTTAACCTGAACCCGTTCTTAACCTGAGGTATCACTTTAGCTAATGGGGCCTCCCGCTGCCGCTGTGCCGCCAGTGAGTGATTTCAGTTCTCATCCTGGGGCAAAGTTCTTAACCTGAGGTACTACTTCCAGGTTAGTGGAGTCTGTAACCCGAAGTGTTTGTAATCCGAGTTGTTTGTAACCCGAGGTACCACTGTATGTACTGTTCCTATGTATGTTTTTATCGTCAGTGGGTTTTTTTAATTGTTAAATTGCTTTGTGACATTTTATGGGAAGCAGTTTATATATGAAATAAATGAATTGAAATGAACTAATATAATTTTAACGATCCAGAAAAAAACAAACCTAGTTTTAAAACTGTCAAGAAAAGCAAGCTAAAGCAATGGTTTGTGAAAATACATACATGCATGTGTATCCATTTTTTATTATATGCATGTCACTGTTTTTTTCTGTTACCATAGCAAGTAATAAGAGCAAAAATATATAAGGTAAAGGTAAAGGTACCCCTACCCGTACGGGCCAGTCTTGAGGACTCTCCTGCGTGTGAGTGTCTGAGGGCCCTGCTCCTTCTTGCCACTCACCATCTGGCCTGGGGCGGGGCCTGAAGCCTCATAAGGACTGCTGCGCTCTGCTGCCCAGGAGGACTCTCCTGTGTGTGAGTGTCTGAGGGCCCTGCTCCTTTCTGCCACTCACCATCTGGCCTGGGGCGGGGCCTGAAGCCTCACAGGGACTGCTGCGCTCTGCTGCCCAGGAGGACTCTCCTGCGTGTGAGTGTCTGAGGGCCCTGCTCCTTTCTGCCACTCACCATCTGGCCTGGGGCGGGGCCTGAAGCCTCATAAGGACTGCTGCGCTCTGCTGCCCAGGAGGACTCTCCTGTGTGTGAGTGTCTGAGGGCCCTGCTCCTTTCTGCCACTCACCATCTGGCCTGGGGCGGGGCCTGAAGCCTCATAAGGACTGCTGCGCTCTGCTGCCCAGGAGGACTCTCCTGTGTGTGAGTGTCTGAGGGCCCTGCTCCTTTCTGCCACTCACCATCTGGCCTGGGGCGGGGCCTGAAGCCTCATAAGGACTGCTGCGCTCTGCTGCCCAGGAGGACTCTCCTGTGTGTGAGTGTCTGAGGGCCCTGCTCCTTTCTGCCACTCACCATCTGGCCTGGGGCGGGGCCTGAAGCCTCATAAGGACTGCTGCGCTCTGCTGCCCAGGAGGACTCTCCTGTGTGTGAGTGTCTGAGGGCCCTGCTCCTTTCTGCCACTCACCATCTGGCCTGGGGCGGGGCCTGAAGCCTCACAGGGACTGCTGCGCTCTGCTGCCCAGGAGGACTCTCCTGTGTGTGAGTGTCTGAGGGCCCTGCTCCTTTCTGCCACTCACCATCTGGCCTGGGGCGGGGCCTGAAGCCTCATAAGGACTGCTGCGCTCTGCTGCCCAGGAGGACTCTCCTGTGTGTGAGTGTCTGAGGGCCCTGCTCCTTTCTGCCACTCACCATCTGGCCTGGGGCGGGGCCTGAAGCCTCATAAGGACTGCTGCGCTCTGCTGCCCAGGAGGACTCTCCTGTGTGTGAGTGTCTGAGGGCCCTGCTCCTTTCTGCCACTCACCATCTGGCCTGGGGCGGGGCCTGAAGCCTCATAAGGACTGCTGCGCTCTGCTGCCCAGGAGGACTCTCCTGTGTGTGAGTGTCTGAGGGCCCTGCTCCTTTCTGCCACTCACCATCTGGCCTGGGGCGGGGCCTGAAGCCTCATAAGGACTGCTGCGCTCTGCTGCCCAGGAGGACTCTCCTGTGTGTGAGTGTCTGAGGGCCCTGCTCCTTTCTGCCACTCACCATCTGGCCTGGGGCGGGGCCTGAAGCCTCATAAGGACTGCTGCGCTCTGCTGCCCAGGAGGACTCTCCTGTGTGTGAGTGTCTGAGGGCCCTGCTCCTTTCTGCCACTCACCATCTGGCCTGGGGCGGGGCCTGACGGGCCTCACTAGGACAGTTGCTGTTACTGCTGGAGGGGTGCAGAGTGCTTTTAAAATGTTTTAAAAATTTTATTTTGAATTTTTTGTATGTGGGGGGTGGGGGTGGGGTGGATGTTTATTGGGCCTGGGAATTTGTTTGATTTTATGTTTTTGTAATTTTTATTGTTTTTTGTTTGTATTGTTTTATTTGTGTTCCTTCCATTCTTGGGCAAGGTGATTGAGCGAGCGGTGGCCGAACAACTCCAGGCACGCCTGGAAGAAGCGGACCATTTGGATCCCTTCCAGTCGGGATTCAGGCCTCATCATGGGACTGAAACTGCCTTGGTCGCACTGGTTGATGATCTCCGGCGGGTTAGGGACAAAGGTGAGAGCTGTTTCCTAGTTCTGCTGGATCTCTCAGCGGCGTTTGATACCATCGACCATAACATCCTTCTGGACCGTCTTGAGGGGCTGGGAGCTGGGGGCACTGTTATACAGTGGTTCCGCTCCTTCCTCCTGGGCCGTGTTCAGAAAGTGGTGGTGGGGGATGAGTGTTCAGACCCCTGGGCTCTCACTTGTGGGGTGCCTCAGGGTTCTGTCCTCTCCCCCATGCTTTTCAACATTTACATGCAGCCACTGGGAGAGATCATCAGGAGGTTTGGGCTGGGTGTTCATCAGTATGCAGATGATACCCAGCTCTACCTCTCTTTTAAATCAGAACCAGTGAAGGCGGTGAAGGTCCTGTGTGAGTGTCTGGAAGCGGTTGGAGGATGGATGGCGGCTAACAGATTGAGGTTGAATCCTGACAAGACAGAAGTACTGTTTTTGGGGGACAGGAGGCGGGCAGGTGTGGAGGATTCCCTGGTCCTGAATGGGGTAACTGTGCCCCTGAAGGACCAGGTGCGCAGCCTGGGAGTCATTTTGGACTCACAGCTGTCCATGGAGGCACAGGTCAAATCTGTATCCAGGGCAGCTGTTTACCAGCTCCATCTGGTACGTAGGCTGAGACCCTATCTGCCTGCAGACTGTCTCGCCAGAGTGGTACATGCTCTGGTTATCTCCCGCTTGGACTACTGCAATGTGCTCTACGTGGGGCTACCTTTGAAGGTGACCCGGAAACTACAACTAATCCAGAATGCGGCAGCTAGACTGGTGACTGGGAGCGGCCGCCGAGACCATATAACACCGGTCTTGAAAGACCTACATTGGCTCCCAGTACGTTTCCGAGCACAATTCAAAGTGTTGGTGCTGACCTTTAAAGCCCTAAATGGCCTCGGTCCAGTATACCTGAAGGAGCGTCTCCTCCCCCATCGTTCTGCCCGGACACTGAGGTCCAGCTCCGAGGGCCTTCTGGCGGTTCCCTCACTGCGAGAGGTCAAGTTACAGGGAACCAGGCAGAGGGCCTTCTCGGTAGTGGCGCCCACCCTGTGGAATGCCCTCCCATCAGATGTCAAAGCAATAAACAACTACCTGACATTCAGAAGACATCTGAAGGCAGCCCTGTTCAGGGAAGTTTTTAATATGTGACATTTTAGTGTATTTTTCATCCTTGTTGGAAGCCGCCCAGAGTGGCTGGGGAAACCCAGCCAGATGGGCGGGGTACAAATAATAAATTATTATTATTATTATTATTATTATTATCTGGGGTTGTGCGCCCATCTCACTTAAGAGGCCAGGGGCCAGCGCTGTCCGGAGACACTTCCGGGTCACGTGGCCAGCGTGACATCGCTGCTCTGGCCAGAGCCAGAGCCGCACATGGAAACGCCGTTTACCTTCCCGCTGGTAAGCGGTCCCTATTTATCTACTTGCACCCGGAGGTGCTTTCGAACTTCTAGGTTGGCAGGCGCTGGGACCGAGCAGCGGGAGCGCACCCCGCCGCAGGGATTCGAACCGCCGACCTTTCGATCGGCAAGCCCTAGGCGCTGAGGCTTAGTAATAAGAGCAAAAATATATATTTGAAAGCAAATGACTGTAAACTGTTTACGTTCCATTATTTCATGCCCTGCTGCTGTGCTGAGTGTTTGATGGAATCAGATGTGGAGAATATATCCCACCCTTTCTTTAAAACCTCAGTGGAATCTTGAGAGACAGGACTTGATCCTGAGTGGCCACCATCTCGGCCACTATGACACAATTTTCTCACAATTTCCCCTTCATTTCAGTGGGGTCTCCACCAAAAAACTTCCCAGCTGACTGCATACTCCAAGGAAAGGAAAAGAAAGGAAAAGGAAACCTCTCAAAATCGGCAAGCTGGGGAGCAGAACATTTTTGGTGAAAGTAGACTTGCTCTGTGACTGATAGAAATGATAAAGACTTGATCAAAATTTCATGGGCATGGGTATGGTGCCCTGCATCTCTGCTGAAGCCAAGAGTTTGGCTCTGAGAATGTGTTAGATGAATGGAATAAGTGTCACATTTTGACTGGCAAGGTAAAAAAACTTAACCTGAAATTTAGCCTTAACAATGGTCAAAATGTGTCTTTCTCCTTTTAGGAAACCAAATTACTTCTAACTGTTCCATGGTTGCAAAGTATTTTGATTATTCCAGAACGGCTGGGCTCTTTTCATATGGTTAAATGAATGTGCATTACTTTCACTTTCCACCTCTGAGAAGAAAGGGAGAAAAATCTATGGTTTAAAAAATAATAAATTAGAGAACTGTGGAAATATGCTGCAAGATTCTTCTTTCAGGAAAAACAAAAGGCGAGGGCAAACAGGAGGCTGCAGTTAATATTTTATCCATCCTTCCTTTACCAGAAAGAAAGTCAGTCTTGACATCTATCCTTTGAACACAATCTTGAACTGAGGCTATTGCTTCTCTGTGACCCAGAGAGACAAGGCAATAATGATAAAACAGACTGGCTTGTTTCTTTCCAAGCTGCATGGCCCATTCTCATGGCAGATTTACCACTTCCAGCAAGAGCCCAAAAGCAAGAAGCGTGCAGCCAAGATGCAGAGATACCTCCCTGGATCTTGCTTGTCATGTAGCGGTTGAAGTTCAGCCCTGCCTAGCCGCATACAGAATGTAGTATTGGCAGGAGGGGTGAGCGAGAGAGGGAGGGAGGGAGACGGAGAGAAGGTAAGTATTCCTGACATATGGAGGCCATGAGGGGAAAGGTAGATGGCAGAAAGTTACAGAGAGCATTATCACTTCATCTTCCCATACGCCCAGGTGGAAGGAGGGCAGGCCAGTGGGATTGCTTGTCTGGACCCATCAAAGATGCAAAGGTACAGGGAAGACAGATGAAAGCTCACACAAGTTCAAGGGGCCTCCAATCTGCAGATCCACAGACGAAAAAGACAATAGGACGGCAGGTGGGGGAATGTAAGAAGAGCCTGTTGGGTCAGGCCAATGTTTCCACATCCTGTTTCCACAGTAGCCAAGCAGGACCTGGGCACTGTGGTGTCCAGCAACTGGGATTCAGAAGCATTTATTGTGTGCTCGCTTCGGCAGCATATATACTAAAATTGGAACGATACAGAGATGATTAGCATGGCCCATGCACAAGGATGACACGCAAATTCGTGAAGCATTCCTTATTTTTGCTCAGAAAGAAACAAGCAGATACTGTCTTTTTCAGTAGAATCTTTATTGAAAGTTTAATTTTAATTTTTTTTTTTAAAAAAAGAACCATTTATTGCCTCTGACTATGGAACGAAGCAGGGACGCGGGTGGCGCTGTGGGTAAAACCTCAGTGCCTAGGACTTGCCAATCGCATGGTCGGCATTTCGAATCCCTGTGGCGGGGTGAGCTCCCGTCTTTCAATCCCAGCTCCTGCCCACCTAGCAGTTCGAAAGCACCCCTAAGTGCAAGTAGATAAATAGGTAACGCTTTATAGTGGGAAGGTAAACGGCGTTTCCGTATGCTGCGCTGGTGCTGACACGCCAGAGCAGCTTCGTCACGCTGGCCACATGACCCGGAAGTGTCTCTGGACAGTGCTGGCCCCCGGCCTCTTAAGTGAGAGGGGCGCACAACCAACCCTAGAGTCGGACACGACTGGCCCATATGGGCAGGGGTACCTTTACCTTATGGAACGAAGCAAAGCATAACCATTGTGGCTAGTAGCAGATTCAACTGCGTACTGAAGACCTCATTTGCACATTCAGGGCTCGTCCACACTTCCGCTTCTCCTGATGCTTTTCTCCAGGAAAAATCTGCTGAATTGGAGCAAAGATCAGTAGGGTTTTCTGCGGAGTGACGTTTGCTCCAATTCAGCAATGAAGAGCGGGGGGGGGGTTGCCAGGGAAAGTGGTGGGGCAAATGGAAAACCACTCAGACCTGTGCCTAGAAAGGATGGGACAAGTGGGACCCATGTTTTCTAGGCAGAGGACAAGCAGAAGTATGGATGAGCCTCTAGTTTGTGATTCAGAAGTTCCATGAATGTCTTCTACATTGTCAGATTAGTGTGACTTTTTAGGACAATTCAGATAAGGCCTAGGACTTTTATCAATCAGAATAAGACGCAATCTTGGCTCCAGGCTTGGGGGAGGGTTGTGGGGCAAGGCACCTTCCATGGGTTGCCTTGCCTCACTGAATCTGCCTGCTCACTGCAGTAGGCCCAGGGAGCTCTTCATGTGAGGCTATCCTTGACAACGGTGTGGAAACTTCAGGATGAATCAAAGCCATGCTCACAGCCAGCTCCTTCGATTTCAGTGGGTCTGCTCTGAGTATGACTTAATTGGATACAAACTTTCAAAGAGGGCAGCACGCAGAAGCCCAATTATTATCTGAGGCCAGTGGTCAGGAGCTCATGGCTCCCATGAGCCCATGTTGCAGGACTGGCACTCCTTGCCCACCTGTTTGCGGTCTCAGTTTGAGATGCTAGTTTTTGGCTTTTAAAAGCATAAGCAGCTTGAGGTTCTGTTCACTTAAGGGATGAGCTCCTCCCAGGCAATCCACCTTAGATCAGGGATGATGGTTGTGGGGCATGCATGATTATTACTACACATTTATTTATACCCCACCTTTTTCTCTGACAGGGACTCAAGGCAGCTTGCAGATAAAATAGGAACGGCTAAAAACATGGGGGTGGGGTGGGAAACAACCATCAAAAAAACATAGAATTAAATTTATAGAATTTATAGAATTAAAACTATATCTATCTATCTATATGAGATCTATTAAAAAACATGCAGGTAATTGCAATATAAACAGCATGGCACCAGCCCTTTAATTAAAAGCAGTCAGTTCCCAAAGCTTGTAGGAATAAGAAGGCCAGCAGGAGGACAGCAAGGAGGGAGCCACTCTAACTTCTCTAGGGAGGGAGTTCCAAAGCCTGGGAGCAAATACCGGGAAGAAATTTAATGGGTCCAAACCAAAGATGGAAACACTTCTCTTTCGGGATGCATTTGCAGCAGTGTAAGATCAGTTTTAAGCTACGTTGTTTATGGGATTTAGGGTATTGCTTGAACTTAATTTTATTATTATTATTATTATTATTATTATTATTATTATTATTATTTCATTTTTTACTTATTCCCAACCTTTTTTTAAAAGGCAGACTAGAAATGGAAGTTAATTATGACTGAAAGCACTTTGACAGTGTGTTTGAGGCGTGTCTACTCAAGAAGTAATTCCTAGGGAAACTCCCAGACAAGTGTGCCTAGGATTGCAACCCCAGTAACTTCAGAGAGGTAGTGCCCAGATTGCAAAACTCTCAGCTCATAAAAGAAATAACAATCGGAAGAACGCAGGGTATGGTATGTTAATTAGCAGATTCTACAGACAACGGAGATGATTCCAGGTGATATTTTTGTAACATTCTCTTTTGAATGGAAAAAAATGCAAATCTCGATTAGCAGTACTTATGTACAAAACTGGTTCAGTGTGCAAGCCTGTCCTTTCCTGTTGCATTGACTCCTCTACTGTGAGCAACTGCTCCTAAAGACTCTATTTTGGCACACGCTCTCTTACTACACCCTCTTGGATGCAAATCCACCTTGCTTCCTCTAGGCATAGGAACACACCCATCGCCCTGCAGTCAAATGATCATGGGGGGGAACTGATTTGCACGAGTATTTACAAGTGCCTTAAATACCAACACCGTTGCAACATTTCACAGATGTGCTGCAGTCATTTTTAATGTTATGAAATGTGGAGAAGGCTGGGCATACTGGAGCCACAAATGCACGCAAAGAAAGAGAGAAATCCCTCATTAAATTTGTTCTGGAACACTTTTCTGTTCGTATCACATGATGCAGCTCCGCTGGAGTTGATGCAGCGAGAGAGCGTATTCCAGAGTGTTGCTTGCATGTGAAAGACAGATGCGAAGTCTGACTACAACAGAGGCAATGTGTTTCACAAAGCAACTTCAGCCCAATGAACCTTCACCTGGAAGGATGTGCTCTATTGTGTCTTAAAAAATCATTGCCAAAATCGCCTGCAGGGCCCAGAAACAAAAGCGAAAACCAGCTGATGAGCTGAACTCTAAAGGAACACTAGCAAGAAAATCTTGAATTTCTTTGAGGCAGGGGCAAGTCCAAATCCAAATCCAGATCTCATTTCACTTACAGTCCACCAACCAGAAACAAAATGTAATAGTTACAGAATATTGAAAAGTACATTAAAAGGCAGGAGGAATTAAAAAACAAATTGTCAAAGTGAAATTGCTGCATTTAGGAATTTTTGCAGCTTGCTATGCAATTTAAAAAATAAATAAATACAGATTTTCTAAGATAACCTTTGTCAAAACTCCCGAAGCTTTCTTATTAGGTATTGTATGTCAAAATTTACCAAAAGACAAGAATCTATGTACGCAACAACAGTGGCCAGAATGCTACTAGCTCAAAGATGGAAAAGCGACGAAATACCAACGAAATAACAATGGCAAGAAAAGTTAATGGAATACGCAGAAATGGCGAAGTTAACTGACAGACTTAAAGATAAAGACAATAATGACTTTTTAAAGGATTGAGAACCTTTTAAGATATATATACAGAAACAATGCATTGAAATGAACTCACTTGCAGGATTTGAGTAATACACTTACAATGAACAAATACAAACAGTAAACACAAATAGGGACTAAGAGGTTAAGACTATATTAGGAAACAAACTTACTTTAGCATAGAAGGTATGCAAAATTATATGCAGAACAGAAATTATATACTCTAAACCAGAAAGGGAAGTTGTGGGAAGTTGGGGGGGGGGGGCTAAATTGAAAATGTAATCTGAAAATGTAATCTGAATTTTCAGAATATGTTAAAGTTTGGTGGAAAATCTCAATAAAAATTATTTGCAAAAGAAGAAAAAGAAATAAAATTACAGATTTTCTCTAAAAATGGGAGAATCTGACAATTTTTGTTTCTCATTTTTCTATTATTAAGTTTAGTTCTCCACATTTCCACATTTTTTAAAAAGTGCTCTTGAAAATTCATCAGCATTTTAGTGCAAATTTCTACTAATATGCACATTTTTGTATGCAATTTTGCCTAAATTACACATTTTTGCAAAGCATTCATTTGCAGGGTAGTTATATGGCAATATGCATTCATCCCAATCTGCTTGTGCAGTGTTTCTGCATCTTCATGTTAATCATTTATTAATCCCACACTTTCCAGTACTCATCGTCATCACTTTCTAACCACAAAAACTATGTGTTTCTCCCCCCCGAACATGAAGATTTGTTGCACTAAGGGATACATGTGCTTTAATCCATTTTAATTGTGCAAATCTAAATTCCAGTTTGCCATTGAATCCCTCCTGCAAAACACTGACACTGACAACCTGGCTCCAGTGTCATCTGAATCACCATAGGTTCTCCACCCTTGTGGGAAATCATTTGTTAAATATTTATTTTACTACTTAAATCATTTAAGAGATGAAATAACATCAAGGTTTAGATGTATCAAATTATTTTGAATTGCTCTCCAATGACATGTATTATTTTTTTCTGATTTATTTGTCACTTGCTCCATAAGGAGTAAGGGACTAAAATGCAAGGCACTTTAGCTGAAGAATGCAACACTCTTGTTCCATATTTCTGCAGTTCTCTCATCACTGCTGAGCCATTTGATCTCTGCTTTCTCAGGGTGTAGCATCCATTGGATGACTACAATTCTGGCTACCAAGGGCAGAAACTAATAATAATAATAATAATAATAATAATAATAATACCCCACCCATCTGATTCAAGAAATCATGCCCTTGAAAATATAACTTTGAAATACTTAGGTCTCACTTTCAGAACAACAGTTAATTTGATACCATTTAATTGTTGTGTGTGTTTTAGCAGAAGTGTGCTGCCTAGACAAAGAGCTATATCCTTCCAGATGAGTTGTTATTCTAGAGCGAACATGAAGACAACTGGAGGTGTTCCTTCTCCCTTTCCACAAAGACCTTCTAACCCCATTAACAGGAAAGGAACATCATTCTCAGAACTGTATTAACTAGGGACAGCCCCCTTTTCTGGATTAAGAGGGTCAAGTCACTTTAAAATACTTAGGTGTAGGTTGGTAGGTAGGTATGAAGCTCAACTGAGAAAGGGACCACTTGGGCCAAGTGTATGCCAGCATGCTTGGTGAGCAGTAAGAAGCTATGAGAGATAAGAAGGCTTCCTTTAAAAAGTGGAAATTCACATTTAAAATCAAATCTATCAAATCCACACCGGGTGGGGGGCATCCTGTTTCACCACCTAAGGCAAAATGGGAATTTTTGACTCCCACCCTCCCAAAACTAATGGATTTCCATTTTCCGGAACAATATGAAAATTCAAACACAAACAACCCACGAAATTTGCACTTCCAAATTTTGTGATGCAGTTCTTCAACCAAATTATTTTTTACAAAAAGGCATATTTTAGTGGAAAGTGTGCATAAGAAAGAATATGTAAGTGAAAATAACTTACAAAAATGCATTATATTGGGAGAAATTGCTTGCAAAAATGTGTAGATTATTCAAAACTGCAGACAAAAACATGTTTATTAGGAATAATTTCCAATAAAATGCTGAAGAATTTTTATGATGATTTTTTTAAAAAAAGATGAAAATTGTCGCAGAAGTGTGGAGAACAGAATTTCAGGTTGGAAAAAATGTGAATCTGTAAGAACCAAAACAGACAGATCTTTCCATCCCTAGTTGCTGTTATGCCCACTGGAAACTGTACAACACTGAATTTCCCTGGATCGTTCCCTGAAGAAAGTTTTCAACATTCTCAATCAGATCTTGAAACTAGACATTGGAGTTATTTTCAGATCTGCACCTGTTTGCTTGCTTGCTTGCTTGCTTCTAAAACTTATATCCCACCCATTGTCACAAGACCCCCAAGGGAGGTTACAACAAATAATACATGATAAAACACGCAATTAACAAAAGAAATGAAAATCTGCTGGTTTCCCACCGCCCAGACCAAACTTACAGTGTTAAAAAGGCTAAACAGAAAGGTAGGCTTAAATTTAAATTGATTTCTTTATGTCTCCATTCACTGGCTCAATTTCAAGTGTGCTTGTGCTCCAAGATTTGCCCTTTGCAAACCTCCATTCATACATCTGCACAATATAAATCTCACATTGTTGCGTTCATATTTCACCTGGCAGACAGCTTCAAACTCTTCAAGTATTAATGAGGCTCTACTCATTTTGGAGTGCTGATCATGCCAAAAAAAATTACATATAATCTTACTGGATTGTGCTAATCAATCTACACTTTTCTCTTTTTCAACGCTATTTTCTTGCCCACTTCAATCTTGTTCAGGCACGCTGCACAGTGATGCTTATCTCCCCAGCCACCCATGGGCATAATCCAACAGAGTTAAGTGTGTGAAAAAGTCCACTGGGTTTCCGTGAGCTAAAGCCCATTTACCTCTATGTTGGATTGCAGTGAATGAGTCCAGTGTTCCCCACCACTATGACTCTCATTGGGTTGTTCCACCTTGAATATTTCCCTGTGGAATTGTGGGCACTCAGTGAAGCTGAAGCTAAGGGGCGCGGGGGGCGCTGTGGGTTAAACCACAGAGCCTAGGACTTGCTGATCAGAAGGTTGGCGGTTCAAATCCCTGCAACGGGGTGAGCTCCCATTGCTTGGTCCCTGCTCTTGCCAACCTAGCAGTTCGAAAGCACGTCAAAGTGCAAGTAGATAAATAGGTACCGCTCCAGCGGGAAGATAAACGGCGTTTCCGTGTGCTGCTCTGGTTTGCCAGAAGCGGCTTTGTCATGCTGGCCACATGACCTGGAAGCTGTACGCCGGCTCCCTCGGCCAATAAAGCGAGATGAGCGCCGCAACCCCAAAGTCGGTCACGACTGGACCTAATGGTCAGGGGTCCCTTTACCTTTACCTTTAATGAAGCTGAATGTTGGAAGATTCAGGGCGGATCAAAAAAGTCCTAGTTAGTTAACCTATGGAACTTGCTCCCACAGGAAAAAGCGATGGCCACCAACTCAGATGTCTTTAAAAAGAGGACTGGGTAAATGCATGGAGAAGTAAGCTATCAACTAGCCATGATGGCTATGCTGTGTCTCCACTGCCAGAGAAGACCAGTTGTTGGGAATCGCAGGAGGGAGAGGCTGCTCTTGCACTCAAGTCCTGCCTGAGGGTTTTCCACAAGCAACTGGTTGACCACAGTGTGAACAGGATGCTGGACTAGATGGACCTGATCTAGCAGGCTCAGCTCATGTCCAAAGGTCCACAGGCCATCTCCTGCAAACTAACTGATTTTATGCTTGATTAAAGAGTTTGGTGAGCAGATTTCCAAGGGTACCATTGGCACTTCATCCACCACAGCAACTGATACTGTATATCCTGATATCTGCAGCCCCGGGAGGCTCTTGGGGGCAGCTTTTGCAGAGCCCTTTGACTGCCTTTGAAAGGAACCTTCGGAGGAGACATTGAGCTGCTAATGAAAGGGCTGCTTCTAGTCGCTGTCTCTCTCGCTCATGGAGGTTTCTCTGAAAGCAAGACAAATGAAGAGCATCACAGCTCCAAAGCCTGCAGGCAAAAGGAAAGAAGACGGACTACTCTGGGCTTTCAAATTTCCAGATTTCTATGCTCATCTCATGATTTAAAAGGGTTCACTCAGAAACACACTGGAGCCATAAGGCTCTCCCTCATCCAGCCTAGGTCTAACAGCCAGCCTTCCTTGGCAGGAACTTACAGCTGGTGGCAGATGGGCAAAACCAGCTCTTAAAAAGCAAAGAGGAGGAAAGAACTGAAATTATTGGGATGGTAAACCATCCATCTTTTTTTATTTTTAAAAAAATCACTGCCAAAGCATGGCAACATTCAGCAAGGAGTGCTGCCTCTTCCATGGAACACCAGCATGTGGGGTTCTTCTGGAGTGTGGGGTTACCCTTGTTCTAGGGGGCTATGGGCAAAACTTTGAAGGGATTTCATCCTTCAGTGGGGGTTAAGCCTTCTCTGGATGATAGCTCCACCAGCTCCAGAAAGAAGAGCACCCAGATCTGAGCCAAAGGGAAGCCACCAAACTATCTTCTGCATGAGGGAGAAGCTCTGGAGCAGTGAGCATGTATCCTATGGAGCAGGAAATTCAATCTTCCAGAGTCTGCCACCTTCTATGAGATTGGCTTCAGAATTAGAGGTGGGCAGTTTCCGTTAAAAGGGCAGTACATCAGGAAAGAAGCCCACTGTGGTTTTAACCAGTGAGGTGATGAATGTCAGCCAGCGAGCCAACCTATGCACTGCGCACCTCATTTCTATCCTAAGGGAGGGAAAACAGCAATGCTTGCAATAAGCTACCTGTTCCAGAAAGACAACCAACCAGTTCTTCCTCCTGATTCCTTCTCTTTTAGTAAGAACTTGTTGGTAAAATAAATCACTTCCTTCCAGGCTTTACTTCCTTCCTGCTTCTTCTCCCAGTCCAGGCAGTATATGCTAGTGTTAACTTCTCAGCCTCATCTTGGCCACATGTAAAACCTAGGCTTAGACTGGCTTTGTTTGCCATAACTAATAAACCTGACGTTATCCCTCCAACCAGCAGTTTTACCAGACTCTTTCTTTCTGCACACTGCTGCAGAATATAGTTACTAAACACCAGCAGGAATGACCAGCAGTCAAAGACACTCCCTTACACAAGGAAAGGGGATAAATTGGTGCTGTTCTTGTTTTCATACAAACCTACCCAAGTTGGATTAGAAGAATCAATATTTGCACCAAGAGGTAGCTATCGTTTGAAATCTGCACTTTTCTAAATTTTGTGATGCAGTTTTCCAACCCAAAATTGCATTATATGTGTGGAATTCACACACACACACACACACACACACACACACATTAGGTGAAACAAAATATTAAAAATGCATTGCATGAGAGGAACCCCCTCATCTCGCAGCCGTCACTCGTCTCCCTGGAATTACTGGGCACCTTTGGCAACCAGGCAAGTAGTTAAATCCAAGGCTGGTCTAGACAAGAGACAGACAACTCTGTTGCTTTCTATGGCTATCTTTATACCCTTTTCACAAAAATTCTGCACTTATGGCGTCTGAAGGAGAAGAGTTAAATTTTCACCAGTGTGTGAAGACATCAGCTCATGAACTACAATTCTAGTTTTTCACACACGAATTGTTTAAATATGTTATTCAGTGTTATCTTGAGGCACCGACATAAAGTGTGTAGATAAGAACACTCGGAAATGGAGCCCAAAATAGAGTCTGTTCTCAAGTGATTTTGTTTAAGATGCAAATGGCATATGGAAGTCTGTGACTTGTACAAGTAAATGCCTATAGTGCAGGTTGCCAAGCTTATATGATGAAGCCTTTCCCCACCTGAAATCCTCCATATCTTTTGGACTGAAACTCTCATCAGACCCACCCAGCACAGCCAGGACAGGCGTAATCCGAATCTTCAGGAGGACAGGAAGTCTGAGGATGGGTCAAAGCTCAGCAGTGTTATTTGTTCATTGATCAAATGTATATCCTACCCTTCCACAGGCGGCAAGGGTGGCACGGAAGAAGTGACAAAACAATAAAAACATCTTGAAAACAATTCCAATACAGATGCAGAGTGGGATAAGGGTCCCAGCTTAAAAACATGGTTGGAAGAGAGCAGTCAGTGTAGACAATACCAAATTAGATGGGCTAGTGGTCTGACTTAGTAGAAGGTAGTTTCCTATACTCCTACAGGAGCCAGTGTGGTGTCGTGGTTAGAGTGCCAGGCAGATGAACTGAGAAACCAGTGTCCAAATCCCTGTTCATCCATGAAGCTTGCTTGGTGACCTAGGGGGCCAGCCATTGCTTCTCAGCCTAACCTACCTCACAGGGTTGTTGTGAGGATAAAATGGGGTGGTGGAGGAGAACTGTGTTGCGTTTTGGGGAGGAAAGGTGGGATATAAATGTAACTAATGAATGAATGTGTTGCAAAGGTTGAGCTTGTGGGAAGTATTTCCATTTCATCAGCTCTTGAGCCCGGGTAATCCAACAGGTGCTATATCCACATTTCTCTAAGATGAAAGAGCCAGGAGTGCCTATTGCAATCTCAGTGCTAGCACTCGTCATCTGTTTGGGGTCATGATGGAGGGGAGGACACAATCTATTGTGTGTGTGCTTAATATGTCCCAACTTAAAACAAAAAACAACACACACACACACACACACACACACACACCAATTCCCCTCCACACTCTTCCCCATCTCCACACGCCAAATAAATTATTTGGTTCTATGGAAAAGCACTTGATCAGGGCAGTGTTTACACAGCTTTGGATTGTGAACTGTTTTTGTTTTTCCAGTTCTGGAAGAACATTTATGCTGCACCCTTTGAAAGGCACAATCAGGAATGACAATCTGCAGCAGTAGGATGGTGAATGAACCGTAGGAAATATCACGCATATCCCATTGCCTCTGGCTCCCCCAGCCTCTGGTACAAGCAAGCTGTGACTTATTTCAACCATACACACTATTAATTGCTTGCTTTGTGTCTACTTACCTGCATGTGAAGAAGAAGAAGAGGAAGAGGAGGGGGAGGAGTTAAAGGATATTGTAGTTGGAAAAGGTTCAGAAAAGGGCAAACAAAACGATCAACAGGATGGAAAGGCTGCAGTGTTTGGGAATTTGGGAATTGGCAAGTTAAAGACAAAATGATAGAAGTTTATAAAATTATGCATGGCTTGGAGAAAGTGGAGAGAAAAGAGCTTTCCTCACACTCAGAACCCATGGAGATCCAGTGAAGCTGAACACTGGAAGATTCAGAACAGATAAAATAAAGTCCTTCTTCACACTGTGCATAGTTAAACTATGGAACTCGCTCCCACAGGAGGCAGTGATGCCACCAACCTAGATGGTTTTAAAAGAGGATTAGACAAACCCATGGAGAACAAGGTTATCTATGGCTGCTAGTCAAGATGACTATGTTCTACTTCCACTGTCACAGGCATCTGGTCAGCCACTGTGAGAAAAGGATGTTGGACGAGATGGTCCTGATCCAGCAAGTTCATCTTATGTTCTTAAAGGAGGAAGAAGTGGCATTGCTCTTTGAACTCACCCCCAACCTATTCCCCTTGTTGCTTGAGGGTGGTTCTCTGCTGCACCAACCTGCATCCTCTAGGTATGCATGAGCTGAAGAGGAAGATGTTGGTTTCCAGAAGTACCAAAATAAACAACCCATGCACTCAGAGCACCAGCAAGTTCTCTTCATTCCAATGGGCTTCTACGAAAGAGGAGGTGTCCAAAAGTTCAGAGGCAAGAAGTAGATATTAATTTGGAGGGGGGAACAGACATGAAAATCCTTATTCCAATATTTAACGTGATGACAAGCTTAATGAATAACAGATCTGATGCATACCTCACTGTATAGGTAAAGGAAACTTCAGTTTTTCATTTTCTGCAAGTTCGCCCCACCATGTAAACATTCCTCACCCTCGATTAAAATTACTCATGGTGCAGTTCTACAGGCTCTTCTAGATTGGCACCCCGGAGCTGAATCCTGATTCACAAACAAAACAAAGCATCTAATTACTGGAGCTTCATCATTCTACTACTACTACTGCTAGCCTTTATTGGCATAAGTGAAAACAATAAAATCATAAAATCATACAAAGTCATCCAAATACTAGTACATTGATAATCCAAACACATACAATATATAAAAGACTAGATAGCCACCATTGAATAAATCAGGCAACTTTAAATTTAGCTTTAAAGATCTCGGCTAAGTACCCCGAAACAATCTTGGTAGTTTCGGGAGTATCATCCCTCAACAAATACTGGATTACAGACTTGTCTTCTGAGGGAGGGAAGTAGACATTTACCAAAATTACTTGTTGGTTATTCATAGTTAAAAGGTAAGCCTGGGCTAATAGAGGATAAGTGCCAAGAGGAGTTGCTTCAAATGGCAGAGCAGATCTGATTAAGATCAATAGGCCAGCTTTGTGGTGCCTTTGGAGAATTGTCTATGAGCAGGTAAGTTATATGAAGAAAACCCAAAAATGGTTACCTCAGTCACTAACTCGGGTCCTCCCTTAAAGAGGGCATGTATTGCAGTGAGACCTGGACAACTGACACCCTGTGTTGTGGGTGGGTATGTTTGGGCAGCCACAACACCCGATTGGTAGGTCCCTTGAAGCTGGGTGCAATCTGGCCAATGGGATGCAATCCAAATGGTTCGAGGGACCTATTTATGCCCATGCACGTGGCCCAGAGCTTCCTCTTTCAGCACATGCATTTGGAACACCTGCCCACCTCTCCCTACTTTTAGGGCTTTGCGCTTGACCTTGCTATGCCGTCGTGTGTCATCTGTCGTTGGGACAGGAGCACGGCAGCAACTTGGCTGATTGGCTGTTGCCATTTGGGTTTCACCTGCCACGTAGCAAATCGTCACAACTTGTAAGCTTGCGGATAGGCTCTGGTTCAGGTGATAGGGATGGGAGAACGCTGTCGCCATCCCTATGTGAAGAGTATTCTGTTAAAGGAATCCAGGGACTCGATGGTTTGGTCAACCCCTGAGAGGGGCTTGTGCCCATGCCTAAGTCCAGAGGGACATTTGGGTGGCGGAGTTAGCCCGTTCCCAGCTTTCCGCTTATCCAGGTGTTCACCCTTGGCTGACATATACTGGAACCCTGGGTCAGCGCTATCTGCATGGCAGGGAGCTAGTCAAACCAGAGCCTATGCAACCAGTCACTTTCTGTAATCAATAAAGTTGTGGTCTAAATTCTGCCAAAAACCAAAACCAAAAATTTGAGCCATGTGTTATTTAGGGGGGAGGTTTCTGGGTCTGAACACGCAGTCAGGTTTCTTGAAGTAATATACAATAAAAGCTTTTAAGATATCCTATGAGGTCTGGGTCACTGGCTTTCTGCCCCTCAACCAGCAATGTTCCAGGAGATGAGGCAAAAAAATCCCAGTATGGGCACCTGCTTATTGCCAATCAGGTTCTACAGTTTGATCCAAAGGTCTATGACCATCCAAAGGGACATAGTCTTTTATCTGAGGGGCACCAGGGAGGGCTGGGGTAAGTTCCATATCCTCTGAATTCAGGTCTATCAGTGGGGTTTGAAATTTCTTGTTCAGTTGCCGGGATTCTTGGTTTTCAAGGAATAAAAACTTGGCACCATTGCTTTCACCAGTTTGATTTCCCTCAATTATTGAGGGTATTAAGTTAAGTGTATTATCTTTAGATCTGAGAAAGATGTTGTTCTCAGTTTGAAGGGCACTGCTGAGATGTTCCGTTTAATATTTGAGTCACAGATTGGTCGAATCATAGATGGCTTTAGAGGATTTGGAGATTTTTCTTTACTCGTGGGTAGGCTTTCCTTTAACAGGTCATGTTTTGCTATAATTCTCTGCTGTTCCTGCTCAGAAAGGGTCTGTGAAGGTTCTTGGAGATTTTCTTCCAGGGTCTCATTTTCCAATGGCATGTTTATACCCAGGCCTGGGTCATCTGGTTGACCTGCCCAGGGAGCATCATCCTTTTGGGCAAATTCTATAGCACTCACCTTACCCCAGTTAGTAGTTTCTGAAGGGTCATCTTTGCCCTTTCGGCTGGAATCGCAAAGCGGTTGGAAATAGAAGTCTGTGGTGGGTAAAAGTCTTCAATTCTTAGCTGTTTAGCAGCAGGAAGGATGTAATCATGACAAACTTTCAGGCGTTTTAATTTAGCTTTAGTTTTGCAACAATTTAATCCATGTCAGTCCCAGGGCAATGCATTTTTAAGGTTTGCACATTTTTGTTGCAGCTCAATGTCATTATTTTTTGTTGTTTCATTACTCGAGGTAGTATCTGGATATCCAATGGTTTCAGTCATTGGATATATCATATTCACATTTGTAAACACTGGGCCTCTCCTTTCTAAATTGGCCATCAGAGTAATTTCCTTTTGTGTTGATCCAAATTCCTCCTCATCTAGGTATCTCATTTCTGTCCAGATCCCAGGATTTGTCATCTTCAGAATTGTTTTTGTCACAGGAGGGAGTAAGTTTTCCTATTTTTTACTTCATACATTATTTTTTGATAACAGATTTATCTCTGCTGTAACCCTTTGCTGTGCTGGGTCATTTTGGGGAATGATCTGGCCATTCACTGTACCATCATCCATCTCATCTCTGGGTTTGACTTTCCTGGGACTTGTTTTCCCTTTTCCATTTTTTATCTCCTTTATCACTTGTAACTTAAATTCCTTTAATTTTAATTTTAAGCCCATTGCTTCTTCAGCACTGCACAAATTAAGTTCTGTTAAACAGCTTCTCAAACGGGTGAGCTCCCGTTTCTCTGTCCCAGCTCCTGCCATCCTAGCAGTTCAAAAGCACACCACTGCAAGTAGATAAATAGGTACCACTGCGGCAGGAAGGTAAACAGCGTTTCCATGCACTCTAGCACTCATCATGGTCCTCCGTGCGCCAGTAGCAGTTTAGTCCTGCTGGCCACATGACCCGAAAAACTGTCTGTGGACAAACGCCAGCTCCCTCGGCCTGAAAGCGAGATGAGCGCCATAACACCATAGTCACCTTTGAATGGTCTTAACTGTCCAGAGGTCCTTTACCTTTTACCTTTACCTTAAGTCCTGTTAAATAGCTTCTCAATAAGTCTAGCATTTCCAGGATTTCTATTTGGGCCATGGTTGGCAAAATCAAATATTGACACATTAAGGCTTTCTCTCCTGAAGTAAAATTTTCTATCCACTTGATAGAAAAGTATTGTGTGGAGTATTGTGGGTGGTGTGTAGGTGGTATCTTCCATTCTGGTTTTGATGTCTCTTGGGCAAGGATTCTTGGGTCCAATTCAAATCTATAAGGTTTTCATCACTTTAGTTTTGAAAAATCTTTATCTTTGCTCTTGACAGCCACATCACCGCTGACATGGGCACTGATCTAGCAGACTTCACCAACCTGGTGCCCTCCAGATGTTTTGGACCACAGCTCCCTTTGGCTCCCAACCTGCATGACCAGGTTGGCTAAGGCTATGCTGTAGTATGATGAAGAAGGGTCTTTGATCCGAGAACAGAAGGTTGCTCTGGGCCAGCCAGACTGCCTCAAAGGAAACAGACACCTGTCCCTAATATAAGAAGAGAGTATCCACTCAATAGTTTCTCAGATTGATTCTCCCTTGGTGTCCCAGCCCATACATGGGTAGTCACTTGACTCTACATCTCCAGTCAGAAAAATCGCCATGGCTGACCATGAGCTTGCTGGTGCCCTTCAAGGGAAAGGCCATAGCTGAGTGGTAGAACATCTGCATTGCATCCAGAAGATCCCAGGTGCAATTCCCAATGGCATCTCCAGGTCAGGTGAGCAGAGAACCCTTATTGAAACCCCAGAAAGCTGCTGCCAGCCAGTGTAGGCAAGACTAAGGTAGATGGACCCAATTGTCTAACTTGGTTATAAGGCAACTTACTATGCTCCCACTGTCCAGCTCTGCCTCCCCGCCCAACACTTCAGCAGACGACAACAATTCTCACACAACACAGCAGCCCAGAGCATCTGAGTTTCTCAAGTATGAAAAATCCATGCCAGACATGGTCACTGCAGACAGAGGGAGAAAATGTCACCGTTAATCATTAAGAATAATGCCCTCCTCGAGCTCCCCACATCTCCTGTGGCAGTGGCTTCATTGTTTGTCATCTTGCCAAGGCGCTGGGGGGCTGGCAGGACCGTTTGTGCAGAAGGACGCTTGCCAAAGCCGGCTCTAAATGGAGGCCATCCGACTGCCAAACAGGGATGGAGAAATCTGCCCATCCCAATTTTTCATTTTGCCAAACTTATGTTCAGTTCACCACAATTCTGCAGCAGTTTATTGTCTTCCTTTTTAAAAGGTTCAATTTTTTTAAAAAAAAATCCCCAGTATTTTAGTGTGCAAAGTTTTTCTTCCTCTCTCATAACACTGGAACTCATGGACATCCAATGAAGCTGAACGTTGGAAGATTCAGGACAGATAAAAGAAAGCCCTTGTTTATACAGAGCATCATTAACCTGTGGAACTCACTCCCACAGGAGGCAGTGAGGGCCACCAAGTTGGAAGGTTTTAAAAGAGGGCTGCACACATTCCTGGGGGATAAGACAACCTTCTGCTTCTGAGTACCAGTTGCTGGAAACCACAGGAGGGGAGAGGGCTCTTATGCTAGACTCCTGCTTGTGGACTCCTCATTGGTGTCAGGAGTTCAGCCTACACTTGAGTAGGACCCTGGCAGTGACACATGCCCGACTGGCATGTTCCCTCCCTCCTGGTCAATTGTTCGGGAGCTTCATAAGCTTTCTTCTGCCCGAACATCACAGCGACCGATGCCAACAGACATCAGCACACTTAGGGATCTGCAGAGTTTGCGCATCATGTGAGTGACAGACCTCAGCAACTCAGCATTTTGGCTAATCTACTTCATTTACATATAAACACACTCAGAGTACTGCAACATGGCTCCCTCTCCCTCTAGCATCAGACAGCAAAGAGAAAAGAACAAAGGACAATAGTCCCACTTCACTACACAGTAACACAAACATCCTGTCTCTGTCACTTCCCACTCTGTGGAGTCAAAATACATACTGTCATGTGAAAGACAAAAATCCCATGATCACAATCAAAGATCAGGAATTCTAACAGTTGAGGCATCTAGTCCACCACTGTGAGAACATGGTGCTGAACTGGATGGGCCCCCTTTGGCCTCATCCAGCAGACTGTTCCTAGGTACTTTACCTAATGCACACATCTTTGTAAGCAATTCCCCCTAATACAGCGTATTTGTGTGTGTTATTTTCACTAACAATACAAAACACACCACTAACAAGGTATGCACCTTTCCCCCCCGACCGACCACCCTAATATATACATTTTGTGCACATTTTTTAGGTTGGAGAATTGCAGGTTTTGAAGGCTTCCTGCATTTCAGTTCATGTATTGGTTCCAGAAGTGCAAAGTTCACAATAAAATGTGAACTGAACTGAATCTGCCCCCCCCCCACACACACACACTCCCATCCCTATTGGTGAGTACTAAATACGAGACTTCCTCAGTGATCGCTGAGGCTTATCCACACTTACCCTTTGCCCCACTCTTTCTAGGCGCAGGTCTGTGCTTAGAAGCCCCATGTCCAAGTGTTCTTTCTGTGCCCCAGCACTATCCACGCAAAAACTCGCTGTTTAAAAGTAAAGCACAATGAATGGCGTTTCAGGTGTTCCACGGATTGCTGCTTGTTCCAATTGAGCTTTAAAGAGCAGGTTTTTGCAGGAAAAGCTCCAAAGCAAGGGGGGAGGCAGGGAGGATGCTCCAACATGGAAGTTTAAAACTTGGACCATGCCTGGAAAGAGCAGAGGAAAGCTAAGTGTGGCAAGCCCTGAAAAATGTCTGTTGCCAACAACAGAGGCACCAAACAGTCTGCAAAGCTAAACCTTGTTTGTTTGGGGAAGTGGCTGAGCATCTGCTTTGTGTGTGGAAGGTCCTGGGTTAAGTCCCTGGCAGCATCTCCTGGTAGGTCTAGGAATGCCCCGATTGTAACCCTGAAGAGTAAATGTCTGCTAGTAAACGTTGACTGTACAATGTCCATTGGGTAGCTAAGTCAGCTTTCTGTGTTGGATGTTTCAAGAAGGCCTCGGCCGGATGTTTCAAATCATAAAGAGGAATTAGCTGCACAGTAAAGATTGTGATTCAGTCTTTCCAATAAAATAGAATAAAATAAAAATCAGACAGAATCTGAAAGGGGGAGAAAAGGAGCAATGGCAGGTTTAATCATTTCTCTCTGCCTCAGATCTTCTTCACATGTAAAGGGCAATTGTTAATTAGTTGTCTGTGACAAGTTGTTAATGTCGCTCTCCTTTTAAGTGCTGGTGTTAGAATCCCAGATCTGTAATAACTACGGGTTTGACCTAGGTTACCCCATTGTATGGTTCATGTGGTAGAGCAGGTGATGGAGACTGGCTCCATCTAATGCTGTGACTGACTGGTAGACATTATTATTATTATTATTATTATTATTATTATTATTATTATTATTCTGCTCAAGGCAGCTTATACAGATTAAAATGACATAGATAAAATACAAAAAGCTAAAAACATATGAAAGATAATAGTTAAAACACAAACTTTAATAGAAGTAAAACAATGTAAAAAAAATCTATTGAAAATACTGATAGTAAAAACAGCACAGTACTATTAAAAACTCTTTCCTTAAAAAAAACACAAAAAACACACATTCAGTTCCCAAAGGCCTGTCAGAATAAAGCAGCCTTCACCTGCCAGCAAGACAACAAGCAAGTATGGCTGTTCTGGCGGGGACTGATGGAGCTTCTGGTTCAAAACATGTGGATGGAACCAGGTTGGCAAAGGCTGATTTAGATGCTGCAGAAATATGGTTATCAACAATTCTCCACTTATCCCCCAAAATGTTAAGATGCACATACAATTCTTTCCCATTAAACAACAACAATAACAACAAACAGAACATCCTTACAATGATTTGCCTGCACAGGCAATCATGGAGGCTGCTACTTCTATCTATTTAAAATCAGGCACAATTGTATTGCACCAACTTACCAAAGTATATAAAAATGATTTCCATTTAAGAATAACAGACTGAGAGGTTTGGAAAGGGAACCGAGGACAGGCAGAAGATTTAGACAAAACCAGATTTGCCTTCCTGAGGACATCTCCACGGCTATTTCATATACTTCAAGTAGTAATTAACAACAGAAACGTATGGAACCCAAGACTGAGGCTCGGGCGTTTGAGAAAGAGCTAACAGATGTCCTTAAGAATTCCTCCTGGCCCTAAGAGCAGAGCTGCAGTAATTTACTTGATGTGGTGTTAATTTAGCTGCTGCAGACATATAGAGTTATCATAATCATGAACAGGCTATATTAGGCATAAGAAATGCTGGGCAGACCATTGTCCAAACGGTATCATGTAAGGAATGCATTAAGGCAAGGATCTGCAGAAGATCTCTCCAATACCTACCTGAAACACACACACAGAGAGAGAGGGGGGGGAAGAAACACAGATATATTGTGCCACAGATAATTTGAATGATTTGGGGATATTTTTTAAAAGAATAATTGTGTCTCAGTGTGTGTGTGTGTGTGTGTGTGTGTGTGTGAGAGAGAGAGAGAGAGAGAGAGAGAGAGAGAGAGAGAGAGAGAGAGAGAATTCGAATCAAATCACTAAATCCTGGCATAGCTCAGTAAGCTCTCAGTGCAGCATAGCTGCCTCCCCACCACCTTTGAAAAATGAAAGAATTAGATTCAAAAACAAACAACTTCAATTTAACACCAAACTACAGGATCACCAATCTTAAAAATGTCAGATTGTAATAGATCTTAATACCCATATAAAACACAGGCGTGCTCACACGCAGGAAGGGAAAAAAGCAGCCACATTGTTCCTTTGGTAATCTATAGCAACCTCACAGAATTTCAGTGAAGGGGAAAGCAGGGAAAAACACCTTATTACTTCTAACTCCTGCGAGCCATTTTGGTCTCCAAAGGTTTTAGACAGCCGGAGGCCATGTGTCTGCAGTGTTTCGGGAAATGACTTGCCTTCGCACGAACACTGCTCTGTTCTGAAGCACTCCTGCCCCCCAGCCATCCCCCCCGCTCTGCTCCCGGTTAACTCTTCCTTACCTGCATCGCATCATCATCATGCCAGCTGCCTTGTTGGTTTTGTAGGATTTCAACATGGTTTAACATGGAGAGAAAGGCAGCCCTCCCTCATTCTCTCTCTCGCTCTTCCCATTCCTATCTCAGAGATACAAATCAACACAGAGGATGCACCTCTCAGGGAAATGCCCTTCCAATATTTTGACTTTACTAACAAAGTTTCCATACATCTTGGAAGTGACCAGGTTGTAGGTTTTTTAAAAAAATCTAAGTAGAAATTGGGGGGAGTGTAATTAAGTACAGTGGTACCTCGGGTTACATACGCTTCAGGTTACCCACTCCGCTAACCCAGAAATAGTGCTTCAGGTTAAGAACTTTGCTTCAGGATAAGAACAGAAATCGGGCTCCAGCAGCACAGTGGCAGCAGGAGGCCCCATTAGCTAAAGTGGTGCTTCAGGTTAAGAACAGTTTCAGGTTAAGAACGGACCTCCGGAACGAATTAAGTACTTAACCCGAGGTACCACTGTACAGTAGTACCTTGGGTTACAGATGCAGGTTACGCAATTTCGGGTTGCGCACCGCTCCAAATCCGGAAGTACTGGAACAGCTTACTTCTGGGTTTCGGTGCTCGCGCATGTGCAGAATCACTAAGTTGCACTTTGCGCACATGCAGAAGCACTGAATTGCGACCTGCACGTGCGCAGACGCGGCACTGTGGGTTGCGAATGGTGCGGGTTGCGAACATGCCTCTCGCACAGATCACGTTCGCAACCCAAGGTTCCACTGTAGAAGCATTATCACCAGGCAGATGAGGAAGGGGGAAAGCAACAGATTTCTAGAGGGAAATATTTTGTCTAGTTCTTTCATTGAATGATAGGGTTTTAGGAGACTGAGCTATGAACTGGCAAACCTCTCTACCTCCCTCTCCGCCATCTGCAGGGTTGTTGTAAGGATGTATGAGATGAAATGAGATGAGATGTGTAAAGCACTTTTTATAGAACTATGATTAAATTTTTCACATAGTCCAGTTTCAAAATAACATCCCCTAATTGCTTAAATGCAGGGAGAAGTAGACAACCCACAGCAAGAGATGCTAGAAATGTAGAGAATGCAGGAAGGGGAACAGCTTATTCAGAGACGGATTTTGGGAGTGCAACTGGTTCAGCCGCAATGGGCATGGAGTCTCGGGGGCACCGCAGGGGGTGCTGCAACTATGATGTAGAATGGAAGGTGAGAGGCAGGGGGCACCAAATTTTGGTGTCACTCAGTGCGCCACTGAAATTTGAGACCCTGAGGTCCGCCATTGGCTTACTTCTCCTTTATTGTTCCCCTTTCAAAGAAGATAGCGAAGAGGGCTTATCTAGGGACTCATCCACACTGTTGTTTAATGTAGATAGGGAGCTTCCTGTACCTCTATTAATTTTCTGTTGTCCACATTACATTCTTCCTCCAAATCACTGCCATTCCACATTTTCCCCTTCATCAGTCTGGGTTGCCTCATACTCTCTTATTGTTAGAATATCCCTGGTACGAGGAAATCCAGACTGAGGGAGGGGAAAGTGTGAGAATGCAGGGATTTGGAGGAGAACGTCGTATGGGCAATGGAGAATTAATGGCGGTACAGGGAGATCCCTATCCACATTAAATGAAATTGTGGGTGAGCCTGAAGGCTGGTCAAAGTGCACAAGAAATACAGGCAGTCTCTTTGGCAGTGACCATAGCACTAGGCTCATCAGTGAAGAAGTGTCCAATCCATTTTAGGATCCAGTGCTATGTTGGAATGCTGGGCATGCAGTTGAAAACACATTCTGCAACATGAAAGGGCACCCTCTCAGTTGCTTGAAGCAGCAAAATGTCCCCAAACCAGCCCTAAGAACAGATACAGTATCCTCACTTTCTCTCCCCAACTGCACAGTGGCGTAGCGTGGGGGTGCAGGGGGGGCCGGCCGCACCGGGCGCAACATCTGGGGGTTAGGGTTAGGGGGCGCAAATCCACGGGTTAGGGGGCGCAAATTACTTGCCTGACACCCCACACTACGCCACTGCAACTGCAGAGGTGTGTGGCTGTGCGGGTGTGGGTGTTCAGATACTGTATCAGTTTCACAGTTCTTTAAAACCTCTGGAAAATTCTAAGTCAAGGTCACAGCCAACAGACTAAAAGATGTGTGTGACAGGCCACAATGTTTCTTGGTGTCAAAGCAAGACAGAAATAAAACCCAGCACTTCTGAATGAGAAGAACTGAGGAAAAAACAGAGAAATGAGTTTAGCGGCTAAGTGGTTAATGCAATTCCTAAGTGTTCAACAATCATTGCAATTTAGTGCCATTTCGATTATTACACAATAAACAGACCATGTTGTCTGGAAGCAAATTTTTATGAGAATAGCTGAAGGGCCTGCAACTTATTTAGCTGCTGAAACTCCAAAGGAAGGAACAATTCTGGATGCTAAGACTACAGATCAAAAATGCCCAGGTACAAGAGAGAGGTGACTGTGGGGTCAGTACTATGGTAACCAGCCACCCAAAACCTTAAAAAAAATATATTAAGTGAGTAGTTAAGATGCTCTTTGCATTCAGCCATTTTAACAAATGAAGTTACACATTCTGTACCGCAAAATAGGTTGCAAAGCTGTGAGTTTTTGACAAGAACATCACATACATGGTACGTTCAACCTGTGAAAACATTTAAACAATTTTAAAGTTCTGATTTAATAACAAAAAATGTACATTTCATTAAGGAGCACTGGTAACCAGCTAAGAATTCCTAAATGTGATGGATGGAGTTTTAGGATAATTCCATTCCATTTATTTTATAAGCAAATGCATAGTCCAGTACGCAGGCAGATGACAAATAAGAGAAAACAATGCCAACACATAGCCAAACTTGTGTGTATGCTGCAAGTCTGTATAACCCAAATGGGTTCTGCAGCAGAAGTAGTATGTCTACCATCAAAATTCTTTAAGGCAAAGAATGGGGGTGGAATTGGGATTGAAATATTAGAACATAAGATGAGCTCTGCTGGATCAGGCCCATGGCCCATCTAGTCCAGCATCCTGTTCTCACAGTGGCCAACCAGATGCCCCAATGAGGAGTCCACACGCAGGATTCTAGCATAAGAGCCCTCTCCCCTCCTGTGGTTCCCAGCAACTGGTATTCAGAAACATTTCTGCCTCCAACTGTGGAGGCAGGGCACAGCAATCATGGCTATCAGCCATCAATAGCCTTCCTTCTCCTCTATGAATTTCTCTCATCTTCCATTATAACTATCCAGGTTGGTGGCCATCACTGCAAAGGCAGTTTTAGGATGGTGCACCTGTTGCAACTGGGTGCCTTGCTGCAGGGGGCACCACAATAATGCTGTAGAACGGAGTGAGAGAGGTGGGGAGGCTACCAAATTTTAGCATTGCGCAGGGCACCGCTGAAATCTGAGAGCCGAAAGCCCACCACTGATCACTGCCTCCTGTGGTAGCGAGTTTCATAGTTTAATGATGCGCTGCATGAAGAAGGACTTTCTTTTTGACTGTCCTGAATCATCCAACATTCAGCTTTATTGAATGTCCGTGAGTTTTAATGTTATCAGGAGGGGGGGAAACACTCTCTCCACTTTCTCCATGCCATGCATCATTTTATAAACTTCTATCATGTCGCCTATAATGAATGACAGGGTAATGAAAAGAGGTCATGGGCTCATTCCAATGAAGGAAAGCCTGCAGCAACACTCTTTTTGTGATTTCACCCAACCATCATTTACCCTACTTGACAATACCTGCAACCTCCCAAGCTGCAGGTCTGAAGGCCATGCAATAGAGGTTTACTGAAGCTAAGCAGGTCTGCGTCTGGTCAGTGCCAAAACAGGAGATCACCTGGGGCCCCTTGCCTCCATTCCCACTCTATACTGCCTGGAGTTTCATCAAGGAAGGAAAATGGGATAGAAATGTAACAAATCGTAAATACATAGCTTGTTTTGGGAATGGCTTAGAAGGCGAAATGACAAAAAGCCAATTCGTGCCTTCAATAGCAATCACCTAATAGAAAACACCCAGGCCGTAATACGCTCCTCTAGTTCTAGAATGGCTCTCAAGATTAGGTAAGTGCCTTAGGTCATGAGAGGCAGTGAGCCATTAGGACCAATGAGAGCAATTTCAAATTATTATGTGATAACTGCAATTATCATGTGAATACCATAACATATCTATTAGCAACGTGAAATCTCCTTAAATCAAGATGGCATTTAAGAAACCCGGTTATTTTCTGCAGGTCCAGATGCTATTAAAAGTATGGCACCCCAGGAAACCAGACGTGGAGATTTTTTAAAAGACGGTTCAATGGGCACATGTGCCATAGGGCTTTGCCAAAACAAACGAAAGCAAGGTTCTGTCCAATAGACATGCAGCTGTTAATCATTTGCTGCTTGCCACAAATCAGTCTTCCTCGGCCTGCTGATATTTTGGACTACAATTACCAACAGCCCCAGGAAACATGGTTTGTATAATGCTGGAGCTGATGGGAGTTGTAGTGCAGAACATCAGGATTGTTCTGGGATTGTTGGGACAGGCAGCTAGCAAGGCAGAATCCTTCCTCAAAGTGATGCTTCTGTTGCAATATCATTGCCTTCTCCCAGAACTCAAGACGTAATATTTTGTGGCCAGGAACACTTTCCTAACTGGCAAACCTAATGATACTTGGAGTGGTGGTGGGTGGGTGGAATATCATGATTGCCTGTTGTCACAGGACAATTATCAGTTATGAATATAGGAGCAACCTTGCTGGATCAAACCAAAGGCCTATCTAGCCCAGTATCCTGACTCTCACTCCATGGTGGCATACCAAACACTTCTGGGAAGCTATTCATATTATAGAATCATAATATTATAGCTCCTGTTGGGAGGATGGAGCTGTGCTCACCACTCAGCCTGACCTGGGACCCTAAACTCTCCTGCTGCAGTGGAGGACCCTATCCTACCACCAGTGCTGAGGTCACGTTCAACCACCAGTCCAGTCATCTTCTGCATACGGAGTGGGGAGGAGGGCACCATCTTGTCCTCTGGCTTGAGCACAAAATATCACAGACCAGACCTGCCCACTGTGACACCATCCTCTGTGAAACTTTGCAAAATGATAAGTAAAAAGACCATTGGTCCATCTACTACAGGAGTCTAGAGTACGAATTCATATTTGAGAGGGAAATAAGTCAAAATGCATGTTTTAAATATGGGTTTCCTTGCAGATTTCTTTTTTAAAAATTCATGGATTAATGTGGATCCAGAAGAGACGTATGTATGAGCACACGTGAATGGAAGCCCAGTGACCTCCTGCCCATCATTCTGCTCATGGAGCGGGTGGCTAAAGGGTCAACAGCTTAGAAAGCCATATCACAGGATGGGGCTCTGCTCACAGGCAAATTCTTCCATCAGCACTTCAGTTTTTCCAAGCTGAACTTTACCAGCTAATCATCACCTTTGCTAACTGAACAGAGAAAATCATTTACTTTGGTTCAATTTGCTTGTTTCAATTTTTCCTTTGAAAATTAATCCAACTCCTACACATCACCTGCATCATATTGAATGCAACTTCTTGAATGCCAAGAGTGTAAAATAAAAGAACTGGAGCCTTCGCTGTTTTGAAAACCTCCAGTCTACAAATTAGTTTACATTTAATTAGATAGCAGTGAACAGCTCTCTCTCTCTCTATATATATATATTTTAAAAAATTACTAACAGAAACAAAATGGCATTACAACATAAAACAAATATATTTGTACACTGCCATCAGCATCCCTTAATAATTCAATTTTTCTATTCTGAAAGTTTGCTAATATGCAGAGGACCACACCATTCATTCTTCATGTCCAAGAAAGATTTGGACTTGCATTTTTGGATTCTGTGGTCTCCCAAGGTGCATTGCAAACCACTTTTGAAACTGAAGGGTTCCTAAAGGCAGTTTGCAGAGCAGCAGAGCAATCAGTTGTTCAAAGACAAAAGGTCAAAAGTACTCCTGCACTCAACAGGAGGGACAGTTGCTCAGTGGGAGAGCACATGCTTGCTGTGCAGGTGGTCCCAGGTGGTCTCTGTGGCAGGGAACATGCCCGCTAAACAGCAGGCGCACCTTCACTTAAAGGACCTTACACAGTGGACAGAAAGAGGCCTTCTGCCTGGGACCAGCTAGAGAGTCACTCCCAGATTTTTAGAGAGCACACGGTCTAGGCAGACCAATGGTTGGAGCTCCATATAAAGAAACCCTGCTCAAAGAATGCACAAGAGCAGCAAGTGAGGCAGGGGACTAGAGGTACATGTGCTGGCCCCACCCCGGAATCATCCCAGTAGTCTTAGCCGCTCCACCTTCTGGTCTTCCCTTACTGAGCAGGAAGATCTGAAGGGTCTCTAAGCTAGTGAAGCCATCTAGGCATCACACACACAAACACCTTGCAAAAAAAAAAATTAGGGCAAAGAGGGCACAGATTTTCATAACGCATATCCTGATTTATATGTCTAGGTGATGTACACAACATGCATTTTAAGCAAACACCTGCAAAAAAAGAACTGCAGTTCACCAAACATGGAGCTATAGTTCCCAGCACCCTTATTAAACTACAGTTCCCAATGTTCTTTCTTGGGGGAGGGGTTCACATCTGCTTTAAATGCATGGTGTGTACACACCCTTAGAAATAATGTATCTGTATAAATAATTTAATCTTTTCCTGCCCCACCCCACCCCTGCAGTGCGGGAGGTTGTGGCCTGGTAACTTGCTGTGTTCCTGTTCAGTCTGCTCTCCTTGTGCTCCTTGCTGAAAGGCAGCTTTCAGGCCACCCCTGTAGGTCCTGCCTCCTTGGGGTTCTTTAAACTAGACTTGGACCAGACAGTCCTGCAAACAGAGGGTGGCTTCAAAGAGAGATCTGCGATACGGGACATTTGGCCCCGTAGTTGTAAGGCACGCTTGACAGAAGTCACTTCAAGTCTTCCTACAATCAGGAAGAAAGCATTGAATCCTAGAATTGTAACGTTGGGAGGGATCCCAACAGTAATCTAGTCCAACCCCCTGTAATGCAGGAATCACAGCTGAAAGAACCCCTGACAGAGAGCCATCCAATCTCTGTTGAAAGATCTCCAAGGAAGGGGAGTCCACCACCTTCCAAGGTTATCTGTTCCCCTGTTGAACAGCTCTTATCACCAGAAAGTTCTTCTTAATGATCACAGTGGTGTTGCTAAGCAAATTCAGGAGACAGGGCCCTCTGGCCCTATTTATTTTATGCCAGGTAGCTAACATGGCTGCCTCCAGATGTTGTGGGGCTCCAACTCCCACCAGCCCTGTTAAGTTGTGGGTTGACATAGCAGACGACACAGCGATTTCTCCAAAGCAGCTCTTTATTTTGTAAGCTGGAATAGAACTGACTAGCAAACAGCTCAGCCGGCCTGCTTTTATAGGCAGCCGGCTGTCAACATTGTAGCAACAACAACCCAGAGTTTCCCGCCTAAAATAACTGACGTGGACCTGAGTGAAAACTATCTACAGACCTGAGTGAAAACTATCTACAGTATCCCCCTGCTGGCCCAGGGTGAAACTTCACTACATAACAAGCCCCAGCCAGTATGGCCAAAGGTCGATGGGAGTTGTAGCCCAACAACAAACAAATGGAGGGCACAGAGTTGGCCATGACTCCTTTAAGCAGCCATCCATTCTTTGAATGCTTAAACATGGATTAAGGTGGCTTCATATGTTCATGAGTGAGTTTCTAGATACATGAAGACTGTCTTTGGATACCATTCTCTGTGAAACCTTGCAAAATGATAAGAACATAGAAACACAGAAAGCTGCCTTACACCAAATCAAACCATTGGTCCATCTAGTACTGTCTACACTGACTGTCAACAACCGATGTCAAGATGGCTGCCACCCTAAGTTTTGATCCTCTGCTCGTGCTTTTCAGAACTGCTTCCCTCCATACACTCGGTCATGGTTCCTGCTATCATTAAATCAGTCTTTTTGGTCTCTTCTCTGATAATAGAATAAGTTGGCATTCAAAATTGAGGTAACCTAAGGTTTGGACATAATTATTTCCTTTTCTGGGTTCAAAGGGTTTTTTCCCAAACAAACTGGATCACTTTTAAATACTTCATAAAGCTATCACCAGCCAAATCATTTTATAGAAGCCAAAAAATAAGGGGTTTTTTTAATCACCTTCAAAAGAATTAGAATGTAATCATTTAACGTGTTCCTGTCATACAGCCTTGTCCAATGAAGAGGAAAAAATATATCAGGAAAGGCAGCAGTTGCAAGATGGGCTTCCTAGTAATTAAAAAATCTGTGAGTAAAATAGAAAATATTCACTGTAAAATATAATTTCTACTTCCTGTAATAAGGTGTAAGAAAAATGAAAATGCTCTGATCATTAAAATAGATACAGAAACAGATTTCAACACACTCCCCCCCCCAAAAAAAAGCTGGGCATAGATCTCTTTTAATGCAATAAAACAGCATTGCAAATCATAAAACCTAAAAAGGATTGTCAAATGCACAAACTTTTTTAAAAAAATGTAGGTTTTTTATTTCATTTTATTATTAGATGTTATTCTTAACTTGTTAAGATTGATCAAATAGAAAGCTCCGAATAGAGGGGGGGAAATTAAGCCAACTAGAAAAGTGTGACTTGGGTTTAATATTTTATAATTGCCAAGGGACATACTGAGATCAATGAATTTTTGCCCAAGATGAACGTCAGAAAGAGATGTACTTCAGTCTTTTAGGGAACATTGGTCTATTTAATTCTTCTGTCTGATGCATGTGAAATATGCGTGCCTTGGCCTTATTTTAGCCCTCGAGGCTACGCCTGAGGTAAGCATTACCACTTTTAATAGGCCGCCATCTGAGGGAATGGCAAGGGATCCAATAACCCATCGACTCTAATGGATTTTCCTGTTTATTCACTTCCACCTTTTCCCCCCCTTTGCAGCTAATTTTAGTTTTGCATGCTGAGTTGCTTCACTTTAAATTAAATGAATAGAAACAAAGGGGGAAAGACTGTGCAGCTAATAAACCATGATTATTTGTGAAGTTCTTCTCAACAGGATCCCCCATATACCAAGGTATATCATTTGTGAATAGAGCCACTGCTGTGCTTTTCCACTTGTTGTCAAAATTAACCGAGCTGCTTTCAAATCGAGTGCAGAAAAGTAGGTTATGGTAAACTCTCGTTTATATTGTGCTGCAATTAGCTTCTAAGAGAGGACCAAGCCATCCATAATATTTTTAGGCCCCTGAAAAGAGAGGCAGGGGGGAAAGACCACAAACTATTACAACATATACTATCACACATATACATGTATGCATCCAGGTCCATGTACATGTCAGTGAGTATAAACATCACATTTATAGTCCAAGACGAAACGTTGCTTGATGAAGAAAAACAAACAATGTTGATTAGATAAGACACAGTTAACGCTTGGGGGGAAAACAGATTTCCAGGAATTAAGATATTCTGAATCATGGATTGAGGCAGATATAACCATGGTTAGTATTCCTTGGCCATGGTTAGCAGATCAGGCCTTCCTCTCCCACAACCTCTCCTCTCTGCCATACAAATTCGCTTTACCAGCTTAACCATGCTCAGTTGTTACATCTGCACAGACATTGGCTTGAAGCGGATGCAACACTGCCCTTTCTCCTTATGTGTGCTTAGAAAATCAGGAAGGCCAGACAAGCTGGAGGCTTCTAAATATGGTTGAAAACTATGGTTTGATGCTAGATGTAGTTAGCAGAAGCACCATCAACTATACTTAGCTCCAAAAAAGAAAGGAGGAATTCTCACACTAAAGAGAGAAGGTACACATAAGTCAGCAAGGCACTCCTGATCACTGAATCATATTCAGGAAATCATGGGTACATTTGCAATGAACCATTAATCATAGAATTGTAGAGTTGGAAGGGTACCCCATGAGTCATCTAGTCCAACCCCCTACAATGCCAGAATCACACCTAAATAATCCCTGACAGGTGGCAATCCAACTTCTGTTTAAAAACCTCCACTGAAGAAGAGTCCATCCCACTGTTCAACAGCTCTTACCACTAGAAAATTCTTCCTAAAATTTATTTGGAGTATTCTTTCTTGTCATTTGAATCCATTGGCTCTGGTCCTACCCTTTGGAGCAGCAGAAAACAAGCTTTCTGCTTGTAGTCTCCCATGCTACAGCCCTTCAGATAAGTAAAGATAGCTCTCATATCACCTCTCCGTCTCCTCTTCTCCTGGCTAAACACCGCCTCTCTCCATACCTACCTAGACCCTGAGAAGAAGAAGAAGAAGAAGAAGAGTTTGGATTTGATATCCTGCCTTTCACTCCCTTTAAGGAGTCTCAAAGCGGCTAACATTCTCCTTTCCCTTCCTCCCCCACAACAAACACTCTGTGAGGTGAGTGGGGCTGAGAGACTTCAAAGAATTGTGACTGGCCCAAGGTCACCCAGCAGCTGCATGTGGAGGAGTGGAGACGCGAACCTGGTTCCCCAGATTACGAGACTACCGCTCTTAACCACTACACCACACTGGCTCTCCCTTCTGAGATCACCTTCTGAGGCCCTTCTTCATGTGCCTCTTCCACAACAGGTCCAGAGGGTGGCAAAACAAAAATGGGTCTTTTCTGCAGCAGGTCCCCATTTGTAGAATGCTGGTCCCATCACCTCCTGGCAAATAGAAGGGGAAGAAATGGAGGCAGTGAGAGATTTTACTTTCTTGGGCTCCATGATCACTGCAGATGGTGACAGCAGCCACGAAATTAAAAGACGCCTGCTTCTTGGGAGAAGGGCAATGACAGGCCTAGACAGCATCTTGAGAAGTAGAGACATCACCTTGCCAACAAAGGTCCGTATAGTTAAAGCTATGGTTTTCCCAGTAGTGATGTATGGAAGTGAGAGCTGGACCATAAAGAAGGCTGATTGCCGAAGAATTGATGCTTTTAAATTATGGTGCTGGAGGAGACTCTTGAGAGTCCCATGGACTGCAAGAAGATCAAACCTCTCCATTCTGAAGGAAATCAGCCCTGAGTGCTCACTGGAAGGACAGATTGTGAAGCTGAGGCTCCAGTACTTTGGCCACATCATGAGAAGAGAAGACTCCCTGGAGAAGACCCTGATGTTGGGAAAGATGGAGGGCACAAGGAGAAGGGGGCGACAGAGGACGAGATGGTTGGATAGTGTTTTCGAGGTTACCAGCATGAGTCTGACCAAGCTGCGGGCGGCAGTGGAGGACAGGAGTGCCTGGCGTTCTCTGGTCCATGGGGTCACGAAGAGTCGGACACGACTAAACGACTAAACAACAACAACTCCTCAGGGAGGTTTGGCTGGTGCCTTCATTATACACCTTTAGGTGCCTTGAGAAAGCATTCCTTTGGCTGATTGATATCTAATGAACTTTAAAAATGTGTTGTGGAAGGGGGGAATAATTGAGTTGGTTTTGGTTTTATTTATTATGTATTTTGTGGGTTTTTTATATTGTAGTTCTGTGTTGTGAACTGCCCTGAGATCTATGGGTATAGGGTGGTTTACAAATTTAATAAATAATAAAATAATAATATTCCTTTTTCAATAATATATATCATCTCTGCATGATATGTAGGGATGCTGACGTTCAGGAATGCCTTCATGATTTGGTCCTTGAAACGATTTTCCTGATAGCAACTTACTTATTGGTGTTGAACAGTAGGTGCTCTTGCTCACTAGGTCTCAAGCAACTGCTGTTTTTCCAAACTGATAACTTATATTGACCTTGGATCTCATTACAACAATGCTTCTATCTTAAGCTTGAGATGTCATTGCTTGTGTGGGGTGATTCCCGCCTGAGACAAGAGGAAAGATTTAAACTTACTGCTTACTTACAGCCACCCATGTATCAAAAAAAATATGTCAGCTTGTGCCTGAGAAGGCAGCCATGTCGTAATGAGACTCAGGGTAAAAATAAGTCATCTGCTGAAGGTTACAGTTACAAATCCATTTTTAAAAAATCAAAATTGAAACTCTTGGGCATTTCAATTCAGAGCAAGGGATACCTGCATGGGTGAAGACTGGCTTCCTCTTGCAAAGGCTGGGTGACAGAGCCGGCGGTGTAGATTTCACTCTGAGAATGACCAAGTACTGCATAACTGCACCTTCCATGTGGCAATAAAGGCAGTGAAGAAGTCTTAGTTTGCTGCTTCTATTGCATCCTCAAGGAATAATCTGGCAGAGCTTTTTGGGTTGTCTGCAACCTGTTCTCTCCCTGGAGGTAACAGAAGGATGCTGTGACCATCTAGCTCATCATTTTGAAAATAAAGTCACTCAACTCCACAGCAATTTTGATGCTACCATTATGGCTATAGTCCCAAATGAGGTATCCAGTGTTACCTTTCTGCTGATTTTTTGTGGGATCACTTTCCATTTATCTAGCCTGTTGACATGGACAAGGTGCTTGTGTGGATGTGCCTGACTACTTGCCTTCTTGATTTCTGCCCATCATGGTTGGTGAAATTGAGCCAGAGGGGATTCAGGGTGACCAGGTGGGTTCAGGGTGAGGGAATGTGCCTTTCTGTGAGCAGGTGGTGCCTGACACCTTAAAGGCGGTGATGGTGTGGGCACTTTTGGGGGGGAAAGGCAGCCCTGGACTCACCTTTCTGGGGAAGTGTTTGTGAGGGTAGTGGTGGAGCTGTTGCAGATATTCCTGGATGAAACTGATTATCTAGATCCATTCCAGTCTGGCTCCAGGCCTACATTTGGACCAAATACACCTGGGGTGCCCTGATGGATGATCTTTAGAGAGAGAGGCAGAAAGAGGGAGTGCAACACTGTTCAATCTCTTAGTGGCTTTTGATACCATGGTGTCCTTCTGGGTCAGCTCTGCAGAATGATTCCATTCTTACTTCCAGGTTCATGTTCAGAAAGTAATATTGGGAGGTTGGCCCCTGGCCGCGCTGCAGTTTAACCGGCCTGTGGCCATGCACCTGGCCATGTCTATCAGACAGCTGGAGGCGTGACGTGGTCAGGAATCCCCATGACGTGGGTGGCATCCCTCTGCCCCAAGTCAGGTCACTGGAGGTCCTGGATGCTGGTCCGCAACACCTCCCCACCACCCCAGGGAAGGGGAGCGGATGTGCTATTCAACATCTACAGGAAGCCATTGGGATCAGTCATTACGAGTTTTGAAGTGCCAGAAATGTGGAGGACTGGATTTCAGACTGGAAAAATGAGAAGCAGAGAAGCCAAAATGGGAAGTTTCCTCCATTGCTTCTGAACAAGGCTCATTGTTAACTAAGGCTCCAATCCTAAGCATGCTTGAATTGGGGTGTGTGGAATTAATATGATGTTCTTCTGAGTAAAAACAAATAGTTTAAATTTTCAGGGTAAAGTATAAATGAATATCTGAAACAGACTTTGGAGCAGCCAAATTGTTTCCCAATTAAAACTGGAATTCCTGTGTTCATATATGGCTGTGCAAGGCATCCCTGAGGAAGTGGTAAGACAGAAATATAAAGAAATCAATAAGATTATATTTACAGGCAGTTAAGAACATCCACCTGTTATGATGTGTGTGTGTTTTGCAAGTGCATGTTAAATCTGATTTATTTCTCAGCCAAAAGCCACCGTTAAGTCTGCCGAATCTGAGGCTATAAACTATTTTCTCTTTTTAAAAATTCCATATCATGTTTGCAGACCTGGATGCTAAACTCCCAGACACCAGTGAGCAAAGAAAAATGGGAACAACAGTCTGAAGTTGGGATTGATTTACTTCATTAGCTGGGATTACAAGTTTAACTTACAAACCAGAGGTCAAAATTTCTCATTAACAAGGGGGCCATGGATGGCTGCAGGGCTTGGTTCAAGAGGAGACCACTCTTATTACTAACTACACATTTCAATCTGTCTTTGATGTTCTCCTTCTACCCTCCTCCCTTTTATTTTTTGGCAGAGGAGTTGATTTTAATTGTAGCTATACAACACAGCTCAGTATGCCTGAGAGCCACCCTCCACATCTGCAGTGTGTGCTGTTCTAGTGATATTGGGTGCAGTCCATCGCTCTGGGCTAGTTTTAATGGCTCCCCTTTTCATACAAGGCTCAGATTGTTTTCCACGTGATTCCGGTTAATTTAGCTGCAGGAAAGGGCATCAGTTTTCCTTGTGAGTTTCTGATCCATACTCCTCAACTAGGGGAAATGTATTAAAAGAAGAGAAATGATCACAAAAACGAGAGAGATTTGCTTCTAACTTCTGAAAGGAAAACACCAGCAAGCTATCTCATTTCCCCAGCACTCCAAAGTGGGGGAAAATAATATGGTTTAAATAGCTTGTTTTTACATCATCAACGTATATTTTGATGTATCTTTTTTATTAGGTGAAATGCTGCAGTGAGGCTCTTAACTATACTTACGGCTTTCCTCTATAATCTTAAGGTTAGAGCAGGAACAAAGGGAGTGAAACTCATGTGGGGGGGCAGCTGTTTTTCATCACCTCTGGACACAGGCTAAGATTTCGAAGTGCATTTTACAGAACAGCAAGAAACAGGGAAATAGAACAACCCTGCAATCCTATACATGTCTCATGAGAAGTAAGCCCTGTTACCTTCGGTGGGACTTACTCCCCAGGTAAATGTGGGTAGGATTGCAGCCTAAAAACCTTCCTCCCTTAAAAAAAATAGATGGAAGCTAACAGGAAGCCAAAAACTGAGGTTTCTTTCACACTGAATACAGTATTATTATTCTTTACGAGACCAAAAGGCAGCAACAGAGAAACTATTGAGCAATCTATATATTGCTGTGGCTACAGCTACTTTAACAAGCAGGTATCTTCCTCTCATGATTTGGGCACCAAGACATTTCCAGATGATTGCAGAGTGTGTGTGCGTTGGGTTTCCAATTGCATTTTTGCTCAGTTGCTACTCATTTGTCCTAATCATCTTCCCTGAAGGCAATGCTTCCGCTGGAGGAATCACATTTTCCCGGCACACCAATCAATATATGTTGATACTAAGAAAGGGCAGCTCTTATCCCAACAATGAATGGAGCCCCATACATCACTATTGCAAGCATTCTGTGGAATGGACATGTGCGACTCTGCCCCACACACCCAGCTAGAGGGAGCCTGTGATATCCCACTGGCAATGAGGGAGGGGCACAATTCATCTTCCCTGTTCCCACAACACTCATTGACTTCCTTCCCCGCCCCAGTGGCCATTTTATTTCACATTTTGCTTAAGCTGGTGCTAGGGTTAAGGGCTCTCCATGTACCTTTCCAACAAAAGCAATTATCTTTTGACTTTAAAAAAAAACACCAAACAGCTCAGAGACCTTGGTTGAATAGGCAATACTCACCTGTAAGAAATAAATAAAAACAAGCACCACCAAGTATACCTCCTGTCTCTACAGAAATTACCCATTTGTTTTTTCAAAGCAAGTGAAGGAATTGTCTTGTTATTTGAGGATTCTCAAATCTCATGCACTCTCCATCTTGTGCCTTGTTGCACTTATCTTCCACAGTTCGTAAACTGCTTTAATTTAAGCATCTAAATTGGGTGGGAAACATTTTCAACCTGATAGCCACATACCCTTCTGGGCAGCCACATGCTGGTGGTGGGTGGGTCCAGTGGGAAAAGTGGGTGGAGCAAATTAATATGAAATTTTCTTTGTACAGTAGGGTAGATTCTGCACACACACACCCTGCCCTTCTCTATCCTCCATCCAAACAAGAAAGAGGCCTTATTAGATTTCAAGGACACCTCTCATTGAGGTGAAAATATTTAGGGTGCAAAGCAGACAGTGGTGTAGCAGGGGTGGTTGCCCCGGGCATGAAATTGTTAGGGGCACAAAATTTCAATACCCAGTGCTGCCTCAATACAGCTGCACACTTCCATTGCTGGGCTCCACTGAAAACGGCTTCTCCATGCGAACCAGGAAGTGACTTCTCCTGACAATGGAATAACTCTGCTTTCCTTATCTCTGTGGCTGCCCCCAAGGATCCTGGGAATTGTTAGGAAACCCCTCTCAGAATTCTCTGGGAAGAGGGATTGATAGACAACTCTGTGAATTGTAGGTCTTTGAGGGAAAGAGGGGGGTCTCTTAACAGTTCTCAACGCCTTCAACAAACTACAGCTCCCAGGGTTCTTTGAGTGAACTCATGACTGCTTAAAGTGGTACAATGCTGCTTTAAATGTAGGTTGCGGGGGTGGGGATAAAGGTTGTCATCACACCAATGCCACAGATACCCCTTGTGCTTTCCATTCAGCATCAGATATCCTGCTTCAGTTGGCCCTTGACAACTAGAAATCAGGCAGTATCTTCCAATGATGGTGGCACCATGCAATGCTCTCCCCAGTGAGGCCTGCCCAATACTCTGTGTGCTTTTCAGATGCCTGTGAACCATTTATTAAGTCTGCAAACTCAATGTACACAGAAAGTTTGGCAGTCACATTTTTGGTTGCCTTTTGTTTCTTTATTTTACCTTTTCCTTCACCTCACTCTTTTTGTCCCTGACGTTAGGCTATTTTGGTACTGAATTATTATTATTATTATTATTATTATTATTATTATTAGACACATCACATGGAAAGAAAGAAAGAAAGAAAGAAAGAAAGAAAGAAAGAAAGAAAGAAAGAAAGAAAGAAAGAAAGAAAAGCATAAACGAGACATGTTTTCTTTAAACTATAATTATGGTAATTCAGTCTAAGTGTTGATGATTTGGAGAAGCTTTAAGATTCTAAAGACGAGATATCCAGACATTTTTTATTTGAACATCCCCAATAGGTTCCCAAGGTAGAACACTTATATTAAAGGTTAGGCGTTTGGAAGAGGATTAGCGGTGCTTAGCCAACTGATACGCTGAAATCAGAGTGTGCCTTTGTATAGACCTCTGTCATAGGAAAAAGGAAATTGGGTTGGATCTGCTTTGCCAAAAGAGATAAAAAGCATGTCTGAGTTGAAAGGCGTAATAGTAGTAAAAAAAGGAAACTCGGCTCCAGAATGAAACAAGAGAACTGGCTGCCTTGGCACTGTCCTCCTGCACTGCTTCGTGGTGAAACTAACCCTTTCAAAAAATTGAATTCTGTAATTTGCATGTTACATTATTATAATTCATATTATTACTAAAAGGGCAGCTGAAGAACAAGGAAGTTGCAAATCTCCCCTTTTTCTTCCCCTTTATCTGCGTGAAGATTCGTTTCCAAACCTCCCTTTCTTCCTCTGAATGTCGCCTGCCTTTTGTTGTTGTTTTGTTTTGCTAAAGAGTAACTTTTTCTATTAAAGCTGCTCAGAAATAAGGATGCTTTAACGAAACAAAAAGAAAGAAAGAAAAGAAGCACCCAAAAAAACTCTTTCAGGCGCAAAAGGAGATGGCTTTCAAGAGATTATTTTACATATTTACATATTTTACCTTAAGCATTTTGTAGTCACTGCCTACTGGTGAATCTATCCAGTTTTTACACACACTTTCAAAATGAAGCTTTCTTTCCTTTCCTTTTCTTTTTTTTGCTTTTGAG
Source organism: Podarcis cretensis (assembly GCF_951804945.1). Classification (NCBI taxonomy): domain Eukaryota; kingdom Metazoa; phylum Chordata; class Lepidosauria; order Squamata; family Lacertidae; genus Podarcis; species Podarcis cretensis. The sequence goes on from NC_137177.1 coordinate 39,546,865, forward strand.
TCTCTGGCAAAGGGAGGAAATGAATTCCAAGTTTTTTCACTTCATTTTCACATCCTCACATTTCCTTATTTCACATGATTTAAAACAAAATGCCCGTAGCGCTATTTTTCCTTTCTCAAGAGCAAAGTGAATGTGACTTTTCTAAGGGGGTCACAGGATGCCTGTAAGGCCTGTGGGTGTTGCTGGACGGCTGCCTGCTCTCAGCTTAACTGAAGGGCTTGTCAGAGTTTTCATCTCCTAAGAAATTAGCTGCAGGCGCTGGCCAGGAGCGGGAGAAGGCAGCATTATGAATCCCACGCTGCTTCTTTCCCACTGACATCAAATCCTGAGGTTTTTAAATTAATCCCACACAAAGGCAACCCTTCATTTTGGTACCACTTTGAAATTAGACTGGAGTAATGACCTTCTTAAGGCATCTCCTTCTTAAGATAAACGCCTGTTTAAAAGGACAGGTAGCCACTGAATGCTTTTTGGGCTCTTGAGATCTGAGAGGAATGCTTTTTTAGCGTTGGGGGGGGGGCAGGGGCAGTAGCGATTCAGGGGCAAAAAAACGGCTCACCCTGCCAAAAGCAAGGTAGCCAATAGGCAGCCCAGTGCCAGCATCTGAGAGTTCATCTTAAAAACCCAAAGGAAACAAAGACACTTTTTGAAATTTGCAGCTCCCCAGTTAGTTAGAAGGCAGGAAATGGATCCTTCGACGAGGAAGGGACCTGACCACTTCCAGAACAGCAGTAAAGGTTCATATTGTTCAGCTTGCAAATGCGGTCCTCTCATCACGAAGTGCTTTCATGCAAGAACAAAAGGGAAGTTAAGCATCAATAACAATACTATAAATCATTTCATTGTAAAAATGAAAATGGGTGCAGGTCTGAATATTTGTCTTTATTTAAAGCTAGGCTACCTTTTTAGGTGTGCATATAACAGACCCTCCAAGTGTCCCTGTTTTCCAGGGACAGTCCCGGATTTACAGAAGCAATCCTGGTTTTTGATCCCAGAATGCCCCACTTTTCCTTTGGATGTCCCTACAGTGGTACCTCAGGTTAAGTACTTAATTCGTTCCGGAGGTCTGTTCTTAACCTGAAACTGTTCTTAACCTGAAGCACCACTTTAGCTAATGGGGCCTGCCGCTGCTGCCACGCCGCCGGAGCACAATTTCTGTTCTCATTCTGAAGCAAAGTTCTTAATCTGAAGCACTATTTCTGGGTTAGCAGAGTCTGTAACCTGAAGCGTATGTAACCTGAAGCGTATGTAACCTGAAGCGTATGTAACCCGAGGTACCACTGTATTTTTATTGGAGAAATCTTGGGGGGTATGGAATTATGAGACCCCCCACCCCCTGAGCCAAGGAGATAAGTAACTATACAATCTTTAGAAGACATTTGAAGGCAGCCCTGTATAGGGAATAATTTTAATGTTTAATGTTTTATTATGTTTTTATATGTGTTTTTATGTTTTATATACAAGTCAGATAGGCAGGGTATAAATAATAAAACTGTTGTTGTTGTTGTTGTTGTTGTTGTTGTTGAATAGGGTGTCCCAATTTTCACCAGAGGGTATGCTACTGGAACAGGGCCATGCAATGGCAGGAGGTGCCTTAATGTTTAGTTTTTCTAAAGTTCTACGTGAAACGAATTAATGTAATTGTTCCTGCCCTTCCACCTTAGGGTATTGTATCATAAGCCTGCATGCATTCACCACAGGCAAACTTGCTTTTCATTAAAATAATACCGGTAAATAGGTTTCAATCCAGAGATGGTATCTCTGCCACACAGTCAGAAAAGATGTCTGTTACAGAAAGGTGAGGAAAAAGAAAACTAAAGCAAGCATTTTTCACAGAATTTTGGTTTCCATACTTTTAAGTCAACATCCTCCTCCCTCTCCACACCCCACAATATCTTTACTTCACTCCCAGGGCAAAGGCAGCTCTATGGCACAAACCTCAAGGGTAGGAATGTGAACAAGGCTTTAAATTTTACCAAATAAACCATGGTGGAAAATGACTTTTTGCCAATTTCCCCCAAAATATTATGTCCCCAACAGCAAAGAACAAAGTAGAGGATATGGGGCAGGCTAGGTATTTCCTGCCTATCTCCAAGGCCTCCCTGGCATTGCTTGAGATGCTGTGATGTCACAGAAGCCTGTAGGTCAAAGCTGCTGCCAGTTTCAATTTATTTAGATGAGGCCCTCTGGCAGTTGGCTGAGCTGCAGTGATGCCATGGGATACTCACAAATATTTCAACAGCTCTGGAGTAAAATGTGAGCACAAAGGACCTAGGAACAGGGGGTAGGGCTTTGTGGTGTCATTCAAAAGCTTTCCTGCCTCCAGCTGTGGAGGCAGATCATAGCCACTGTGACTAGTAGCTATTCAAAGCCTCTATAGTAACATTAAAACTTGAGGATATCCAATGAAGCTGAGTGTTAGAAGATTCAAAACAGATAAAAGAAAGTCCATCTTCATGCATAGTTAAATTTCAGAACTTGCTCCCACGGGAGGCAGTGATGCTTCTGAATACCAGTTGCTGGAAACCACAGGAGGGAGAGTTCTCTTGTGCTCAGGTCCTCCTCCTTTTTCCCCATTGTGAGAACAGGATGCTGGACTAGATGGGCCACTGGCCTGATCCAGCAGACTCTTCTTATTTCTTATGCTTTGGCCCCACCTACCAGTGGCCTAGAGACACGGGTGGTGCTGTGGGTTAAACCACAGAGCCTAGGGCTTGCCAATCAGAAGGTTCGAATCCCTGCAACGGGGTGCGCTCCCGTTGCTCGGTCCCTGCTCCTGCCAACCTAGCAGTTCAAAAGCACATCAAAGTGCAAGTAGATAAATAGGTACCACTCTGGCGGGAAGGTAAACGGCGTTTCTGTGTGCTGCTCTAGTTCACCAGAAGCAGCTTAGTCATGCTGGCCACATGACCCGGAAGTTGTACGCCAGCTCCCTCGGCCAATAAAGCGAGATGAGTGCCTCAACCCCAGAGTCGGCCACGACTGGACCTAATGGTCAGGGGTCCCTTTACCTTTACCTTTACCTTTACCTTTACCAGTGGCCTACTGCCCCAGAAGGTGAGCTATGAGGGGAATGTTAACTAAGGCTGAAAAAGGTTCCCCACTTCCAGGTTACAGTATAGTTTTAGCGGAAGCTAAATCACTAGCAATATACAAGGATGAGGTAGATCACTAACCTCAGTTGAGAACCGTGAGCTGAACAAGGGTCAAATACGCTATATGAGGCAGCTGGTGGTGTGGGTTGAGAGCTACATCATAAATTACCTTTCCCTGGATTTGGGTTGTATCTACAACAGTTTCTAAACGTGCAAGAGTGCTTGATATCATCCACGTGAGCTTTGCATTCCATAATGTCTCACTTTTGAGAGTTCGATTTGTCCAAAACACATCCACATCATGGTTCATCACTAAGTTTCAGAAAAGTCACATGGTGTCTGGTTAGCTATATCAGTGGTCTTTATTAAAGCTGTCCTGGGGAAAGTAATAGTCACAATGGCAGAGGGACATAGAATCATAGAAATGTAGAGTTGGAAGGGACCCCAGAAGTCATCTAATCCAGCCCCCTGTGGGGTTCCACATCCACAGCTCTTGTACAACAACAAAACAGGACACCCCATACTGGTCTTTTATTTCAGGGAATGTGTGCGTGACAGGAGTGCCTGGCATGCTCTGGTCCATGGGGTCACGAAGAGTGGGACACAACTAAACGACTAAACAACAACAACAACAAGTGCGTGACACAGTAATAGTGCTTTCATGATAGATTTATTATGCTTTAGTTTGGTTTTGCAAGGTTCCCCAGTGCTATCTCATTACAGTGGTACCTTGGTTCTCGAACTTAATCTGTTCCGGGAGTCTTTTCAACTCCCAAAACCGTTCAAAAACCATTCTGATTGGCCGCAGGAGCTTTCTGCAGTCAAGTGGAAGCCACATTGGATGTTCGGCTTCCGAAAAACGTTCACAAACCGGAACACTTACTTCGAGGTTTGCGGCATTCGGGAGCCGATTTGTTCAGGAGCCAAGCCGTTCAAGAACCAAGGTACCACTGTCCTACTATTTGGAGGGGCTGTAGTGCAACAAAGGTGGGACAAAAATAAAGCAGAACATTTGTGGTATAAAGAATTGTGGCATTTCAGCAGGAAGTTGTAGGATCTGCACTGATTGGAAATGAAGCAGTGTAAAAGCCGCAAGACTTTTGCAGGCGGAAACAGTATTTGATGCAGGATCAGCACCAGAAGCATCACAAGCGCAAATCACCACAAATGTGAAATTAAAGAGGACATCTGGAGGGGTTCATAGTTCAACCTAAAAGTAACCCCTTATTCCTATAGATGCTGTGTATAAACCTATTTCCCTGTAGTTGAAAAAAGAAGAGAAGGCTTTGAAAGCAAAAATAAAAGTGCTGGCCTCTTGCTTCAATGGTCCCTTTGTATTTTTGTTGAGTGCTGTTCGTATCAACAGGCATGGCTTCATGAATGAGAAAATGGACAGAAAAATCACTTGTTGGGTAAGGCCATTGCTAGGGGTGGGCATCTGCTCTGTGTGTATCCTAAATCATGAGGAAAATCAGGGTGATTGCAGTTGTGCTTCATGTTACCAAGCTGGATTGTGCTGTTTACAGGGTGAGTCGAGGCAGCTCCGGGGGTGAGCAACTTTTGTAGCTCTGTTACCTCAGTTTTACCATAAAGTTAAAGGCACATCCATAAGAACATAAGATAAACCTGCTGGATGAGGCCATGAACCATCTGGCCCAGCATCCTTCTCACAGTGGCCAACCAGATGTCTGTGGGAAACACACAAGCAGGACCTGAAGACGGGCACTCTCCCCTCCTGAAATTTCTAGCAATTGGTATTCAGAAGCATTTCTGCCTCCAATTGTGGAGGGCTATTAGCTACTGATAGCCTTATCCTCCATAAATTTGTCCAGTCCTCTTTTAAAGCCATACAAGTTAGTGGCCCTCGATGCCTCCTGTGGGAGAGAGTTCCACTGTGCACTTTCTTTTATCTGTCTTGAATCTTCCAACATTCAGCTTCATTGGATGTCCTCAAGATTTAATGTTATGAGAGAGAGAGAGAGAGAGAGACAGAGAGAGAGAGAGAGAGAGAGAGATACTATTATCCACTTTCTCTACCCCGTGCATTATTTCATAAACTTCTCTATCATGTCACCTCTTAGAATTTCCCACCACCCCTTTTTTCCCTGAGAAATTAAACCCGGTGCTTGATAGCACTTGGAAGGGATGGAAGGAGTGACCTTTCATTTTGATGAGCTGGTCTAGTTTTTAATCATAGTGACTTCATTTCCCAGTACATTCCAATTGCAGTTATTGGGGGGGGGCAATGTTGAAGTAAACCCACGGGTTGTCGCTCTCCCCTGAGTTTTGGCTCTGAGAGCAGGGCATGAGCAATTTTCAACCACACTGTAAATGAATATGGGGAAAGGAGTTTGCCATTTTTAGATTCCCTGTTATAATCAATAGGGGCAAAACAGTGCTTTGGACTTAAAATATCAGATTTCAATCCCAATAATGAAGTGAATCAGAGCCACACAGTCTAGCTTAACTCCATTAATTTCAAGGGGGCTTCTCTGAGCATGACATACAGTATAGCTAGATAGACCTCATATGATTTCACACTGTTTTGGAGGTTTTTAAACAGAGGGTGGATGGCCATCTGTCATGGATGCTTTAGTTGAGATTCCTGCATTGCAGAGGGCTGGATCACTAGGTGTCTTTCCCAACTCTATGATTCTTTGAATGCAAATTCAGGCCACTTTATTAGTCAACAAACAGAGAGGAACAGGGTCCAGAGTCTTGGTTTGCCAGCATCTTTCAGGTTCTTGCACTTTGAAAACATGGTGCATTGAAACTGAGTAGTTGAATCTTTTCATGGCATCAAGACATGATAGTGGGAAACAATTTACCTTTGGACATTCTGCCTGTAACTCAGGTATCGAAAGCACAAGAGCTGCTGGAAGAAAAGTCAGCATCCATAGAACATAAGCATAAGCTCTGAAAATATATTTTCAATGTAAAGGCGGGAATGAAATACTACATATGTTGTCTGTATCTGTTTCATGGTCCTGTTTGCCACCATATGAAGAATGCTGTGCAGCTTTTCGTCCAAACCAAATTCTCAATAAAAACATTTCCTGCATATTTTCTCCCCACTGCCATGATTAGGACATTTTTTCAGTTCAAAGATTATGATTTCAAGCTAATTGTGAAACTTTTATCCTGGATGTGCAATGCACAGCTGGACAGCATGGAGCCAGCTCTGTCTAAAAATTAGCAAAGGCAGCCAACTATTACATGAGGCACATTAATTTAAAATACAGTACTTCACAATCAATACTAATCATGACCTTTTCTCCCCTTCCAATTCAGATTTCAAACTGTTCTTATAACTTTTCTCTCTCTCTCGAGGTAACAAACCAGCAGCACCTGAATTCATTACAACCTCATTAATTATGCTGCTTATATAAAGGGGAAGAGACTTCAATCAGATGTGGTAACCTTCTAAAGTACCTGGGCAGTCACTTCCCAGAAAATCAACCCCAAGAATCACGCATCATCTATCCTCTTAGAAATGGCTTTTCAATTATTTAGCATAAATGAACAAAACTGCAGCTGATTAGGACAACTAAAGATTATTATGCTTATTTTTGAAGTGGCAAAGACATGATGAGATTGAGGTGGAATAATTTTGCAGAGTGGATACTTTTCACTAATGCATCATGGGTGACAACTGATTTTTGCCATGCCAGGGAGATTGTTTGGGGATCAAGGTCACCCTGCATGTGACAAAAATGTATTGCTGTCTGGGATTTCCATCTAAATGCTTTTGGCTCTGACTATTCATTTATTGTGGTGTTGCCCAACTGGATAAAAATGTGGCTAACCATAAACTCAAGAAGATCAAACCTCTCCATTCTTAAGGAAATCAGCCCTGAGTGCTCACTGGAAGGACAGATCCTGAAGCTGAGGCTCCAATACTTTGGCCACCTCATGAGAAGAGAAGACTCCCTGGAAAAGACCCTGATGTTGGGAAAGATGGGAGGGCACAAGGAGAAGGGGACGACAGAGGATGAGATGGTTGGACAGTGTTCTCGAAGCTACAAACATGAGTCTGACCAAACTGCAGGAGGCAGTGGAAGACAGGAGTGCCTGGCGTGCTCTGGTCCATGGGGTCACGAAGAGTTGGACACGACTAAACGACTAAACAACAACAAACCATAAACTCAGGGTTGTCTAGCTAGATAACCTTCAATCGCACCTTTAGCTGTGATTCCTGCATTGCACTAGAATCGCTGACAGGTGGCTGCCCAGCCTCTGTTTAAAAACCTCATATGAAGGAGAGTACACCACCTTCTGAGGTAGTCCATTCCACTGTCAACCAGCTCTTCCCATCATAAAGGTCCTCATAATTTTTTTAGTCAGAATCTCCTTTCTTGGAATTTGATTCCATTGGTTCAGTCCTATCCTCTGGAGCAGGAGAAAACAAGTTTGCTCCATCTTCCATGTGACAGCCTTTCAGATATCTGAAGATAGCTATCCTGTCACCTATCAGTCTTCTCTTCTCCAGGCCAAACATACTCAACCCCTTCAACTGTTCCTCATAATGTTTGGTTTCCAGACCCAGTATCATCTTGGTAACCCTCCTCTGCACATGATCCAGTTTGACAATATCCTTCTTAAATTTTGGTGCCAAGAACTGGACACAGGACTTCAGGTGGGGTCTGGCCAAAGCAGATTAGAGCAGATTTATTACTTCCCTAGATCTGAACATTAAACTTCTATTAATGTGGCCTAGGATAGCATTCCCCCCCTGATGCATTACTCTTTTGACTGTGATGTTAAGCTTGTGGTCTACTAAGACACCTAGATCCTTTTTCACATGTACTGCTGATATAGAAAAGTTAGCTAGCCCAGAAACATCACATTGCCATAAGAGAAACATGTGGAACCCTTTGAAGTAATTGAATGATGCTGGTTTGAATGAAAACGGGTGGACTGCTAAATCTGGGGACTCTCTTCTTCTGTAGTTTATATACTTTCACACAGTGTAAAATGTGCCCAATATGGGGACACAAAGGTTTGAAGTTCCTGAAATGTAGTTTCAGTGACAAGATGAAGAAATCAGAACATATTGGGAAATGTCACATTTACATTTTAATTAAAAAATCTGAACTAGGTTTTTTTTCCCTTCCATTCTTTCGTTCTGGTAGAAACTCAACATTTAGCCAAATCAAAACTGCACCACGACTTGGGATGTATGCTGAGAAAGAAATACCTTTCAGAACACGAACACACACGGTTTTGTTTAAGTGGGGTGGCCAGTCTACTCTGCTCTGACCACTCACCCAGTCCGATAAATTTCTATAATGACTTATCCATTTTAGATTTCCCATCTGCAAGTTCTTACTGTCAGTATGAATTATTCTCTATGATGCGATTCTCCCATCAACTGAGACAAAGTATGCCTGTTGTAGTGTTCTGTTAACATGACATGCTTCTCATATATCTGTATTCCAAATGTCAAGATGATGGGCTACAGCCAGCCAGAAGTGTTCCATTATCAAGATTTAGGGGAACAATTCACGCTGAAAGAGTGGGGTAGGTAAAACCATTTTGTTTGATCTGCCATCTCTAGCGCAGTGTCAGTTCTGAACAAGTTCTTTATGTGATGGAAGCTTTCCTTGCAAGTAGACTCAAAGGTGTTTAGGAGAATTTATCTGAGGCGGTTTGACTGGTCTGTTTAAGGTGATGTTCATTCCAAGAAGGGTACCTTCATCCTGGAAACAATGGCCCACTGGAAGGCATTTTTTTCCCAAGAGGAAAATAATATTGGTAGGTTGATAGATTTATTTAAATATCTATGAACTGTATTTCCATAGAAAAACAACAAGGAGGCTACAACAAGAAAACACAATACTACAGTCATAACACCACTTAAAAGCATTTACAGCATATTATTAAAAAATGATAAACACTACAATTCTCAAGATGGTCACAACCATGCTCGGCTTACTTAATTGAACCATCCCATAGAGAAGTAACTGTTGCTTGGCAGATCTTGTACTTTAGCAAGATTTATAGACCACTTAATAATAATAAGAATTCTAAGTGGTTTACATAAAACAATATAAAATATGCATTAAAAGTAGTGATAAATACAAAATTCTAAAACTGCAGACGTAATAAAAGTATCAAAATATAGACAAAAAAATCAATCACTTTAAAAGCAAATGTACATAATAAAATTACATGTCAAGGTAGGCATGACTAAACAAAAAAAAAGGTTTAAGCAGGCATCAAAAACAGTACAATGAAGGCACTTGCCTAATATCAATGGGTAGGGAGTTCCAGAGGATAAGTCCTGCCACACTAAAGGATTGCCTTTATTATAACATCACAAGGAATATAAAGTTACAATCCTGATCTGAGTGGCTCCTACTAAATATACAACCTACTTTCAAACAAAGGAAGAGTGCCACCAAATTACATTACAGTGAACTTCCAAGCTTTGATGAATGTTAGCTTTCATGCCTGAAGAATAGCAATCCCATTCGCAGATGAATTCCACACACACATCCAAAAGAAAGAGAGATTTTTCACACTCTTGAGTTTTCAGACTTCATCTGGGGCTGCCAGCATGCACTAAATTTCAGACGTTCACTGTAACATACATGTTAATTAGCTGGATTGAAGGACGAGAATGTTAGATTAGATGTTTATACCCTGCTTTTATATCACAATAAGGCACAAAATGGCTTACAATACAAAACAGAAATGCAATATAAAATACTGAATGCAATATAAAATATAATACACAATAGACTAAAGATTACATAATAAATACAATAATGTCAAGAACAATTATCTTCCAGCTGCTGGGTTTTTTGTTTTTGCTTTCCCTGGTGCAGCAGAGGCTCCCACACTTCAACCCAGATCCCCCACAAGACCTCCCCAAATACTTTCTCCCCCACCCAAAGTCAGCATTAGCCCCGCACATCTGAGGGGTCTCCCAGCCCACCCATCTAATGTTCCAGGTGATCACCCTTGGTCAAGAATCTCCATGCAATCTGAGAGAAACTGTATTATAGCAATCTCCCCCAACCTGAACCACAACTCGTATCAGTCCCAGCACCATATAATTGTGCAGGGTGGGGCTGATGGGAGTTGTGGTCCAAAACTTCTGGAAGGTACCATATTGCAGGAGGCTGCCTTATAGCATTGCAAAGGATGCTGGGATGCCCCCCCCCCAGCCTTGTCCTATGCCATGATAACACAGGGTAAAGGTTTTGCTCATTCATTGTCTCCATTTTCAGATAAATCACAAGTGTATTCTGTTACACACATGCATTCCACTTCTGGGCAGTGAGAAGTTTTAGTGGTGCCGTTTCCTTGGAATAGAGCTCACTGGAAACTGATGGTGCTTCTATAAAAAAAGGTTTTATTTATGCATAAATACATAGTAAGGATCAGATCATGGCATTAACACTCCAGTCCAGTGGTACCTCGGGTTAAGTACTTAATTCGTTCTGGAGGTCTGTTCTTAACCTGAAACTGTTCTTAACCTGAAGCACCACTTTAGCTAATGGGGCCTCCTGCTGCTGCCGCGCCACCGGAGCACGATTTCTGTTCTCATCCTGAAGCAAAGTTCTTAACCCGAGGTACTATTTCTGGGTTAGCAGAGTCTGTAACCTGAAGCGTATGTAACCCAAGGTACCACTGTAGTTACTTCTTTCCCCATTACATTTTAGGAGGCCACCAGCACCGTCAGATACTTCCAGGAATCAACTAAGCCTACTGTATTTCTTTGTTCATCTCAGAATTACAGGGTTAGCTTGTCCCCTCCCCCTGGCCAGGCGAGGGACAAAAGGATGAGTCTTCCTCTCTGCACAAACACACATACACCTCTCTCCTCCAATCACAAGGGTACAAACTGAAATAATAACCACAAGCTAACACAGGGCATGCCTGGGCACTTAATTGTCAGTGCAGTTCCCACACTCTTACTGCATCTAGATAATTTACAGTCAAGAGTCACCGGGTTAGAAAAGATCCTCTTCTCATTCAGACCTTTGGGATGTGAGACAAGAACTTCAGTTCACATTTTTAGGCAAACTAGTACGCCAACCAAAAGATACCCTTTGAAATTTGCAGTTCCCTGAATATTGCAATGCAGTTCTCCAACCAAGAAATGCATGCCAGAAAACATGTGTTGGGGGAGATTAACAAACACAAATGCATATGTTTGTGAAACTAACATACTAAAAATGCAATATGTTAAGGAAACATTGTCTGCAAATATGTGCAGGGGAGCAAAACCCAAACTGATGCAGAAATGGGTCGAGAATTTCAGAGTAGAAAAACGAAAAACTGAGGAAAATAATAATTGACAAGTTCATCCATCTGTGTAATCAGATCCACCCTCAGACCCACAATACTACAATTAATCCTTTCGCAGGCACCTATGATCAGCAGAAGGGCTCAAGTGTGTCCATTTCCTTCTGGGGAAAGTTTTCACTCCACTGCCTTGAAGATGTCCCAAGTGCCCACAGCCTCATCTCAGTTCCCAGGTCAATCTTCTAGGTCCAGAATATTGGAAACACTGTAAAAAAGAGAATAAGGGAATAGGTTTATTTAAAATAAAAGGCAATGTTAAATTTAGAATTGCGGATAGAAGATTAGAAAACGGAAGATTCGCAAATGAGCTGAAGGAAGTCAAAATTACGTATCTGTGATAATATTGAAAATGTATGTTTAAATTTTGTATTGGAAATTGAATAAAAATAATTTAAAAAAAAAAACTTCTGGGTCCAGAAGGCAATTACCTCTCTGTATGTATGGTATGTATGTCATTTGGTATTTCGTCTTAGCTGATAGCCAGGGGGGTTGCTGCTGTGCTGTCACGTTCTCCAGGCTTCTGGGTTAAGAAGCAATCTTGGGAAAGTCAGCTCCCAGGTACCTCCCAGGCCACCCCAATAGTTCCTGCTTTGGAACTTGGTCACAGCATGGGAAGGCAAGTCTCGTATACATGTGAAGTATTAGAGCATGCTTTTCGACATATAAAGCTTGGGAGCCAGATATCTGGAAGTCCACTTGCTCCCTTATAGACCTGCCCAGTCCCTGGAGGCACTGGGGGATGCTCTTCTCATGGTGACGCAGTTCTCTCAGGTACAGCATGTGGTGACTCGTGAGAGGGTGTTCTCAATAGTAACAAGCACATCAACTTTGGAATGCCCTCTTCCTTCAGGTGTGAGCAGCACCACCATTGATGACAATTAACCACCAAGGATTTGACTAAGATGGTGCCCCTGGCTTGGTTGATGCGGTTATATTGCTAGTACACTGTCTGTTTTTACACTGAATTGAATTTACACTTATTTATTTCATTTATTTATTTCATAAAATTTATACAATGCCTGATTGTAGAAAGAAAACCTCAAAGCAGTATACCAAAAGATAAAATAAGAAAACAAGAAAGATTTACAGCTATACTTTTAAAAACGCAGAAACGTTAATACTAAAACAAATTAAAATTACCTCAACTTTCTATGCATCTGGGTAGCCTTGTCTTAACAAGAATGTTTCAGCAGGCACCAGGAAGGGTAAAGTGAAGGTACCTGCTGGACTTCAACAGGCAAGGAGTTCCAAAGTGAAATACGATTTTCTTGTATTGTTTTCATGGGGTTTTTTTTTGCTCTAGAATGGTGTAAACCAGGCTTCCTCAACCTCAGCCCTCCAGATGTTTTGAGACTACAATTCCCATCATCCCTGACCACTGGTCCTGCTAGCTAGGGATCATGGGAGTTGTAGGCCAAAGACATCTGGGGGGCCGAGGTTGAGGAAGCCTGGTGTAAACAGTGAGTAGCATATTATATTTTTTTCTTTTTTAGGGTGAAGGGCGGAGGGAGGACAAGGAGATTCTTCAACTCCCACAGCTCTGCTGCCATCACCAGAAAATGGCAGCCGCCTCTTTGGGCACCCTGGCTCCAGCAAGTTGAGTTTCCAGAGATATTCAGGCCAACTCCTCAAAGAGAGGCTTCCTAATGGCTCCAAGCAGCTCATTTGCAGCACTTATTTATTTTTTTCATTTTCATTGGAAAAGAGCATAAATGAATAAAGAAGCCTATCTCCCTTCCTCGCTGTCAGGAAGAAGAAAAGCCCATCCTTTCCTACATAGGGAAGTGACACTGTGGATTAGCCCCATAGCCTAAGAAGAAATCCTCCTTGGCTGACATCACTACTCCACATAAAGCAGGCTGCAATGCCGCTGTCTTTTTGATCAGGGGGAGGGGGGCAATCCCCCCACCAAGGCCTCTCTTCCCCTGACAGACTGCTTGTCCTTTTTAATGCTACATGAGAGCACCAGCCGGAGTTTTCCTCCCCTCGGAGCTAGTGGCACTGATTAGAGAGGCTGGTGGATGCCTGGGGGGGACTCACTTCTCTGGCCAAAGCAACTCACTCTGTCAGGCTCCCTTCCCTTTTCACCTTATTATTATTATTATTATTATTATTATTATTATTATTAATTGAATTTATATACCGCCCTATACCCGGAGGTCTCCTTTACAGGCTGGGCTCCCCCTCACAGGTCTCCATTGCTTGGCTGACCCTGCAATGCCAGTTCTCCTAAATAAGCATCCTCTGCAGTCACCCTGCCTCTCAGGTCTTCTCCTTAAACCACTGCCCAGTTTTGTCCCATGCAATCTGGGAGCATCCTCTTTGACTGCAAGACTTGGAGTCCAGCAGAGTCTCTATATTAACCTTCCAACAGATCTTGCTTGCCCATTAGATTTCCAGGAGAGGCCCAAAGTGCAGCACAGAGCAAATGTTTATTTTGACTCACCAGCATCCAGCATCAGCCAAACACTCTCTCTCTCTCTCTCTCTCTCTCTCACACACACACACACACACACACACACACACACACTGCTCACATACACAGTCCCTCTTGACCTATTGTTCTGTCTCCTGGGATAATGTGGCATCAAGCCAGCTGAGGTGAGAAAAGGCTCACCCATGTGTCTCTATGGCAACCTCTTTAGGCTTGTGAATCACAGGGCTTAACCGGCCAGCCAAAGACATTAACAAGGAACTGGACTGGCCGATTTCCTCTTATAGATTCTAGCCCATATACACAGGATCGCAGCTTTGGAAGGAACCCAGGGTATCATGCAGACTGATCCTCCAAGCTCATATTGATACACTTCCTGATGCTAGCAGGATGCTCAGATTGTTATGTAAGCGAGCCAGGGTAGTGGTAGAGAGAACCTCGTGTCTTGGCAAATTTCATGTCTGAGTTTGCTTCTTTTCTTCTTCCCTTCCCATCCCCTTTTCCTTTCATGTCAGGTCTTTTTAGATTGCAAGCCTGAGGGCAAGGACTATGTAATCTTTTATTTATTTGTAAGCTTCTCTAACTGTATGCTCTGAATGAATGAGTAAATAAACACCAAGTTACTTTGCCCAATCTGCAATTCCTCACCACAGAAAGAGCAATACTATACATTTCACTTCTTAAACTGTCTAGCTTTCCCCCTTACATGGGACCAAGAAAGCAGCTGCAATTAGATTAAATAAGTTAATCAACTAAAGTGATAGTTGATTAACTGATGAAGCTGATGTTAAATGGTGAGGGAATGTTTTAATTAGTGTGTGGGTACAAATTAAAAGTACCCGTTTATTTTCTGAGATTTTAATCCATCTGAATTACTGTAGCAAGAAATAAAGAAGGAGGAATTATAAACGGCTATTTCCAACTTGTATTTATTAAATTGCAAGTTACCTTTTGCATACATCCATATTTCAAACCAGGCAACTTTATTTAGGGTTTTCTTCTTGTTTTGTAAGATGCAGAGCCATTTCAAAATGATTGATTGATTGATTGATTGATTGATTGATTGATTGATTGATCAATGACTTGATTGCACAGCAGATGATTAATCAGTTAAAGTTATTTCATTCTGCTCACTTTCCACATGGATGTTCTCTTTGCACAACAGAGCCCTGGCCAACAATGCCTAGTTGTTGTTTTTATCTAGTGTTTCTTGAACACTTGTTCCCGACTGAGGCAGCTATGACCTTAGCTAGTGAAAACCAGCTTCAAATCCTTACACACAAGGACACAAGAAGAACCTGCTGGATCAGACCAATGGTCAATCTAGTCCAGGGGTCGGCAAACTACGGTCCCCGGACCAGATCAGTCCCACCTGGGTCCTAAATCGGACCCACACCGCGAAGCCGGAACCCACCGCGATTCCGAGTCTCCCGGCAATGGTGACGGAAGGAAGAGGCCGAGCGACGGCAGCTCTGCCAATCAAACGTAGCACCTGGTTTACCTCAGCGACGTTTGATTGGCAGACATGCCCGCACCATGCTGAGGTAAATCAGGCATGGCATTTGATTGGCAGAGCCGCCACCACTTGGCCTCTTCCTCCCTCTGCCGCCACCGCTGCCGCCACCCTGGTGCTCCTGTGGGCCCGAGAGTGGAGTGGACGAGCTCACTCTGCCTACCCACTTCACAAGAAGCAGCAGCAGCAGTGGTGGCGGTGGTGGTGGCAGCAGCAGCCCCTGGGAAGGTAAGTGCAGTGCCTTCTTTCTCTAGGCGGGGAGTAAGCCCATTTTGTGCCACCACCACCAGCGAAAGAGGCAGGCGGCAAACTGAGAAGGCTGCAGGGGCTGGGGGTGGCTATGTGCAGTGTGCATAGGAATTGAGAGAGAGAGAGAGTGTCCAGCCCTCCACAAGGTCTGAGGGACAGTGGAACGGCCTCCTGTGAAAAAAGTTTGCTGACCCCTGATCTAGTCCAACATCCTGATCTCACAGTGGCCAACTAGATGCCTGTGGAAAACCCACAAGCAGGACCCAAGCACATGAGCTCTCTCCCTTCCTGCAATTTCCAACAACGGGTGCTCAAAAGCATTAATGTCTCTGGGCATGGAGGCAGAGGATAGCCATTGTGGCTAATAGGCATTGATAACTTTATCCATGAATTTCTCCAGTCCCTTTTAAGTCATCCATGCTTGTGGCCATCACTTCCTCCTGTTTAAGAGATGGAGTGAGGATTAAATCTGTGGATTAAAATACACCTCCTATCCCATGTGTGTAAGAGAAATATGAAAAGTAAGAGGGCTGTGAAGCCTTTTTAGCAGGGTAAAACACTTCTATGTTTTGCAGCTTACTAAAGCTTAGGAATAAGGCAATTACACCTCTTTATCCCATTTATTTGTGCTCTCCTGACCTGCCCCTCTTCACCTCAATTGCAGAGAATGAACCACATGTTTTTGTAAGATAAACAACAACAACAAAGGTTTATCTGCATTTCAATGCAGGCAGCAAATACAATACAGGTAAGAAAACCTCTCAGGTACAAAATACGAAAGTACTGAATTTGTTGTGTGTATCTGGAGCCCCAAGACACTCACCTGATTAGCTTGGAAGCATGGTGGAGAGACAATCTCCTCAGCAGCAGGAAGAAGTATAAAAGATTATATGCTTTGTTGCAGAATTCTCCTTTGTTACAGAATTCCTGCCCAGAGGAGGAAGGGAAAGTGACCACACAGAGGATCTTCTCCAGGAAGCTTAAGAACTCTCCATGTAGTAGCCATGCATAATTTCATAAACTTCTGTCATTTCACCTCTTTTGGGGTTTTTCTCTAAACTGGAAGGTCCTTTATGCTGTACCCTTTCTGCACAGGGGAATTGCTCTGCTCCCTTGATCAGCTGACCTTGGCTGATCTTGCGAAGCTCATAACTTCTTGGCCTGACCTACCGCCCTTGAGGATAAGATTGTAGCTCTGGGATAGAGCATCTCCTATGCATGTAGAAGGTGCCAGAATTGATCCCTGACATCTTCAGGAGGGACTGGGAAAGCCCCCCTCACCTGCTGCCAGTCAGTGCAGACAATACTGTGTCAGATGGCACCAGGGTCTGACTCTGTGTTCAGTAGCTTGCTCTGGTTATACTGGGGCAGAGCTTTGCCTTCAGAAAGTCCCAGGTTCCTTCCCTGGCATCTTCAGCTAAGAATGCCTGGCACCCTGAAGAGAGGCTGCCAGTCAGTGTAAGCAATACTGAACTAGATGGATTGGTTTATGTCACAGGGTGATAGAAGAGGAATGGCACTTTCAGGGATTTGCGGGACCTGCTACTTCTTTCCTGTGGATAATTTTTCTTCTTCCTGTCCCCTGAAACTAAAACATGGATGTTGTTGTTGTTGTTGTTGTTGTTGTTGTTGTTGTTGTTGTTGTTGTTTAATAAAAGTGTTTGCTCTTTGCTAAGCTTCAGCTGCAAATTCCAACAAAACCCCTATGCCAAGTAGCTGGACAGAGCCAGGCTGAGAGATTGGGTAGCCCTTCCTTTGGTATCCTAGCAACTTGCCTCTGCCTGGAGGCAAGAGGTAGTTTTATCCCAGATGTCCACCACCTTCCCAACACACACACACACACACACACACACACACACACACACACACACCCTGGGGGGAATGGACCAGACTGTGGATCCACCATGAAGAAACGGCATTTTAAAACGTTTGCCAATTGAGAGAAATCACAGGGAGAAATCTTATTCCCTCCCGAAGTATAACAACTTCTGGCATAGGAGATCGACTCTAAAACGCTGTTTCTAACCTCATGCAAGCACATTTGATCTGTATCCATTCATGGCGATGCCTTAAGAAAGAAATGCTGGAAGAAGCAGAGAAAGAAATCCTCTCCACCCGTGCCCTGCTTCTGGGTTGTAGGTCAACTCTGCTGTGCAGTCAGATGGGATCAGCTCCTCTTGCCGCCGTCTCCACCAGAAGAAGGAGCCCACATGGCCTTGGCCAATAAAAGGAAATGATTAAGATCACTGAACCCCTGTCAGAATGCTTTGCGCTCTGCAGCACAGAAGCAGAAAGACAAGAGGCAGACCTGCTGCTTCAAAGGGGAAGGAAAGGAGGCAGGGGCTGGCATTAGGCTAGAGTCATGGGATTGTAGAGTTGGAGGGGACACAAAGGGTATGCTAGCCCAACCTCTGCAATGCAAAAATCACAACTAAAGAATCCCCCTGGACAGTTTCCAGCACAGTAAACTGACCATTGCTCCTAGTCAGAGGAGCACTACACAAAAACTGCTCCTTACTTACTCGGAAGTAAACTCCATAAAGGATTGCCATACGTCTGGAATTTTCCCGACATAGTCAGGTATTGGATGTCAGAAAGTGTTCAGGCAGAAATCACTGAAATATCCGGGAAAATCCGGACTCTTCTCTCTTTTTTTGAGATTTTGCAGAAAAAGTTCAACAACTTTGGGCAAAACTAAAAAGCTTAGCAACTTTGCACCCCTCCGGATATTCACTTTTTGAAATATGGCAACCCTACGTAAAGTCCCATGGAGCCTCGCATAAATATGAAGCAAGGCACAACCTCGGAGGAGAGGAAAAATGCAGATTATGAGGCAAAACAGTTGCTGATTTATTTTGCAAAATTTCAATCAATCAATCAATCAATCTTTATTATGGTCCAGAGACCCAACAGATCATTACAAAGTAATACACAATTCAGACAGCCTACCTCCAGGTTAAACCAACATTTTGTTCAGATTTAAAGATAGGGATCATTGGTTCTTGCAACCACCGATAAAAACTTCACCACTGCTAATGTTCAAGCATTTGTCCGGTCTTCCAATAGGAACCTGACATAGTGAGCCTCTGATTTTCCCTGGAAAGGTACCAGCAAGGGTATTATCAGTTCAGCCCTGGCTTGCTCGTATTTCGCAAAAATTATAAAACACTTCACAACCCAAGATTACCAAAGTAATGAGATAAAATGCAAAATAAACCAAAAGCATCAGGCAGGATTCAACTAATGAGTCCTATCAGCAGAATCCTGCACCAGCTTTACACCCTCTGCTGCCCCCACTCCAGTTTATTTACTTATTTATTTATTACCCACCCTTCACCCCAAAGCACTTCTTTTCATCTGTCCTGAATCTTCAAACATTCAGCTTCATTGGAGGCCCACAAGTTATTGTGGTTATGAAAGAGGGAGAAAAAAATTTCTCCACCCACTTTTTCCACACGAGGCATCATTTCATAAACTTCTATCACATCACTTCTTAGTCAACTTTTCTCTAAACCAAAAAGTCCCAAACACTGCAACCTTTCCTCAGAGGGGAGTCACACCACAACGTTGATCATTTCTGGCAAGGAGTATGTCACTGCAATCATGCATGTTGTTGCCGGGATTCCAAAGGATGGTGGAATGTTGGGGATGGATAGATGAGAGGTAACTGATGGTCAGCATCTTCTCTGAATGTTCTGTGGGCCAAATTAGATGGGACATGTGGTTTCCTCTGGTGCTTGCTGTTCTTTTTCTTTTTCTTTAATTAAAAGCAGCCTTGGATACAAAAGTGGTCACAAGAGGGACGGTTTAACCTTTACAAAGCATCCATAATCTTGCTCTGCAATTAGACACCCAGAGGGACACTATTTCAGTAGGTGGGGATGAGATCCTCAACACAGTTTAAAAGTTTCCTCTTCAATATATCAGAGAGCAAATTCATCAAATCATAGAATTGGAGAGTTGGAAGGGACCCTGAGGATCATCTAATCCAACCTCCTAGAAAACAGGAATATGCAGTAGTCCCATACAAGGACTGAACCTACAACCTTGACATTATCAGCACCATGCTCTAACTAAGCTTGTTATTGTTTAGTGGTTTAGTCATGTCCGACTCTTCGTGACCCCATGGACCAGAGCACGCCAGGCACTCCTGTCTTCCACTGCCTCCCGCAGTTAGGCCAAACTCATGCTGGTAGCTTCAAGAACACTGTCCAACCATCTCATCCTCTGTCATCCCCTACTCTTTGTGCCCTCCATCTTTCCCAACATCAGGGTCTTTTCCAGGGAGTCTTCTCTTCTCATGAGGTGGCCAAAGTATTGGAGCCTCAGCTTCACGATCTGTCCTTCCAGTGAGCATTCAGGGCTGATTTCCTTCAGAATGGATAGGTTTGATCTTCTTGCAGTCCATGGGACTCTCAAGAGTCTCCTCCAGCATCATAATTCAAAAGCATCAATTCTTCGGCGATCAGCCTTCTTTATGGTCCAGCTCTCACTTCCATACATCACTACTGGGAAAACCATAACTTTAGCTATACGGACCTTTGTTGGCAAGGTGATGTCTCTGCTTTTTAAGACGCTGTCTAGGTTTGTCATTGCTTTTCTCCCAAGAAGCAGGCGTCTTTTAATTTTGTGACTGTTGTCACCATCTGCAGTGATCATGGAGCCCAAGAAAGTAAAATCTCTCACTGTCTCCATTTCTTCTATTTGCCAGGAGGTGATGGGACCAGTGGCCATGCTCTAACTAAGCTATCCAGGCTGATTGCAGGGAAATGGTATCCTTTCAGCAGATGCATTGCAGTTCTACCAATTCTGATGGGCAGCAGCTCTCCAGGGTTTCAGGCAGGACCTTCCGCATGCAGAACCGACTGCTTGAATCGCTCCTTGACTTGCAGAGAGGCTCCCAGTTCTGAGGGCAGAATGAATTTTTTTGCCCTGTTCCATCTAAAGGAATCCCACTCCCTAAGAGGAGGATGCAAGCGGCTTCTCTGAGCCCTGACGAGAGGCAGGATATCAAGGCCATGCCTTGCTGCAGCTTTTATTTTGCAGGCACAAAAGGGGGGATTGAAGTCTGGGTTAAGGGATTCGGTTTGAAAAGCTGCTGCACTCCCTTTATGTGAGGAGTTCATTGTCTTTATATCTGCAGCGCTCGTCTTCCGCGGATGGCAATTCAATGAACTAGCCCCGGAGCTGCAGATTGGAGCTCAGCATTCAAAAGCCATCTGTGCCGGCAAGTACCAGAAGCAAGGCCTTCTCTGGGCTGCCGGAGAGTTAAGCCAACTGTTATCCTCTCAGATACTGTCTTACATATGCTGGGTTTCTCATCAGCCTCACCGAGTCATTGCCTGTGGAGCTGGACTGGTATATGCACCAGATTCATAAGAGCATAAGAAGAGCCTGCTGGATCAGGCCAAGGCCCATCGAGCCCAGCATCTTGTTCTCACAGTGGCCAACCAGATGCCTGTGGGAAGCCCAATAGCAGGACTCCAGCAAAACAGCACTCTCCCTTCCTGTGTTTTCCAGCAGCTGATATTCAGAAGCAATGCTGCCTCTGACAGGGGAGGCAGGGCATAGGCATTGTGCCTAGCAGCCATTGGTTATATTGTCCTCCATGAAAATGACCAATCCTGTTTTAAAGCAATCCAAGTTGGTGGCCATCTCTGGCTCCTGTGAGAGTGGGTTCCATAGTTTAATTATGAGCTGGGTGCAGAGGTGTCTTCTTTTGTCTGTCTAAAATCTTCCAGTGTTTAGTTTCGCTGTGGGTTAAACCACAGAGCCTAGGGCTTGCCGATCAGAAGGTTGGCGGGTCGAATCCCCGCAACGGGGTGAGCTGCCGTTGCTCGGTCCCTGCTCCTGCCAACCTAGCAGTTCGAAAGCACGTCAAAGTGCAAGTAGAGGTACCAGAGGTACCGCTCTGGCGGGAAAGCAAACGGCTTTTCCGTGCACTGCTCTGGTTCACCAGAAGCTGGCCACATGACCCGAAAAAACTGTCTGTGGACAAACGCCGGCTCCCTCATCCAATAAAGCGAGCTGAGCACCGCAACCCCAGAGTCATCCACGATTGGAGGGGTTTCAGCTCTTGGAAAAGTTGGCAAGGCAAGAAATGAAGGAAATGGTGCACAATCAAGAACCTTGTGAAAGGCTGCAGGTAGGGATGGAAGGATCTATCCATTTCAGTTCTCTCAGTTTCTCCCCCCTTTTTTTTCAATCTTAAGTCCTCCACATTTCTGCCGAGATTTGCATTTTCTTGGTTTTTTTAATCCTTGTGAAAATTGTTCAGCGTTTAGTGCAAATCTCTCCCAATAAACACGTTTGTAATTTATCCTAATATGCTTTTTTTGTATGCTTTTTTCATTAATACACCGCTTTTTATGCACACCTTCCCCTAATCTATGCATTTCTGCGAACGTTGGATGGTTGGAGAACTGCTTGCAAAATTTAGATAAGTGTGAATTTTGATAGATGGCTATGTTTTGGTTCCCATATTATTTCAGAAAGTGCAAAGGTGATAGACAGACATGTCTATAAATGTGAACTGAATAGAATTTCTCCCTGCATTCACCCCTGGCTTTAAGGTGTTCAGGCAGGGTGAGGAATAAGCACACCATGACGTAGTGGTTAAGAATGTTGGACTAGGACCTGGGAAAGAACAGGGTTCAAATATCCACTTGACCATGAAGATCACTGGGTGACCTTCGGCTGATCACTGCCTCTCAGCCTAACCTACCTTACTGGATTGTTGTGGAGATTAAATGAGGAGGGGGGAGAATCATGTGAGTTCCTTGCAGAAAAAGGTGGGATATGAATGCAGTCAATCCAATTTTCTGCCCCAAATTCCCTCTGAATGTTCCCTTTGATATTTCTCAAAAGCTGGAAAAGGGGTGTGGAAGCAAACTCCTCCTTAGCGTCTCACCCAGAAAAGTAGAACTTTCAGAGCAAACTTTCCAAAATATATCACAGTGAATTTGCTTAGCATGGAAGATGAAGAAATGTTTGGGGTAGCACTCTGCTTCCCCCCCCCCCCATGCTAGATAACAATCCAATGTACCCCTGGGCAGGTTACCTTCTCTCTCAACAAAGGTGTGATAAACTGCCCCTTTTGCCTTTATTATTAGAAAATACCCCATTGTAATATGAAAAGGACTGTATTCCATATTAATGCCTAATGCGCAGTTCCAAGCAAAGCAAAACAAATTATGTGAAGAAAGAAGCCCAAGCTGTACTGTAGGCTGGCGGTGGGATCAATTACCATAACCCCCCGTGAATACAGAGTATTTTCTGCCTTCCCAGAAGCAATAGATCTTTGCACTAAAGATTCTCACCTCAACCCTACTGTTATACATCATCTGCAAAACATGCCGCTAATGTAAGCATCTTAAAAAACACTTACATGTACACAAGTAAATACTGGAAGGAAAAACAGGGAATAAACCAAAAAAAACAACAGCTGATGTCTATGACAGATCAAGAAAAGTCTAACTTTTCAAATATGAAGAATGAACTTTGGCAAAGGGACGGGCTAAATCTTCACCCTGTCCTCGGAATTTGTAGTCAGTGCATCCGATTCAATCTGCCTAAAGTGCCAGCGTTGCAGAGCAAAGACCGAGGCATCAGCCCATCTCATTAACACCAAGCCTGGGTTTCTTGCACTTAAAATCCTGCAAAAGACTTCAAAGGCTGTTCACCTCTTTTAGCAGGTCTGAGCGGCTGATGTGCCACAAGTAGGTTTAACAAAGGGACAATGGAGAGGAGGGTAAACGCATGCTGGGTTGGGGGGCGGTTTAGGCATGCATAAAGGTGGTTTATATGTACACCTAAAAAGGTAAACTCTGAATACAACATCCCACATGTATCGTATTTCAGGCAGGAGGCAGGGAGCGACCATCTTCAGGTCAAGCTGATCCACCTAGACTACCCAAGTCATCCCTGTTCTGAAACCAGGGTGAACACCAGATTTGGGAGTAGGGGAAATGTAAGCTAGTTCTGCTGCTGTTTCACATGGCTTCTCTTACTAATTTCAGCATGAAGAATGTTTATATTATGCTAAATATATATATAAAAGCAACCCAAGAAGCCTCAGGGAATAAAATAGCAAAAACACAATATGGGTAATACATCTGTAGAAAAGATGGCCAAACTGCAGCCCATAAATCACACCTGGCTACTAGGAATGTTTTAAGGAATTAAAGAGTAGTAGCCCGAGTCCCTGGTATACACAGAGGCTACAGCGGAAATTTGTTTAATTACTTTTATTTATACAGGTATTTGCTGCTTCTAAGGTGTGGCTCCCAGACCCTAACCAGACCGAGATCTACTTAGCTTTAGAGAGATAGTAGCCCCATGCAACTTCAGACCATGTCCTGCGGCAAATTTTGGATACCAGTAATTACTAAATGCGGTCGTCTTAAAAACTGTTTTAAAATTTGCTCCTCTTTCCCTCCAAACACTTCTCTCAGGAACACTGACAGAAAATACAGATGTCCCACGAGGTAAATTCCAGCAAGATTCCCATGCCCTGGCCATATAGTTTAGTACACCTTATTAGGGGGGAAACGGCTCATTGTGTTTCAAGGTTCCCCACTCACAACTATCCTACTTGCAGCTATCCTGGGGGCAGTGGGGGGAGGAAGAAAAGAAAATTAGGTAGTTTTGTGGTATCAGGCCCTATGCAAGATTTTGGAGGGGGACGTGGGTGGCGCTGTGGGTGAAACTACCGAGCCTAGGACTTGCCGATCAGAAGGTTGGCAGTTTGAATCCCCGCGACGGGGTGAGCTCCTGTTGCTCGGTCCCTGTTCCTGCCAACATAGCAGTTCAAAGGCATGTCAAAGTGCAAGTAGATAAATAGGTACCGCTCCAGCGGGAAGGTAAACGGCGTTTCCGTGCGCTGCTCTGGTTTGCCAGAAGCAGCTTAGTCATGCTGGCCACATGACCCGGAAGCTGTACGCCGGCTCCCTTGGCCAATAAAGCGAGATGAGCGCCGCAACCCCAGAGTCGGCCACGACTGGACCTAATGGTCAGGGGTCCCTTTACCTTTAAGATTTTGGAGGGCAGTAAAAGAAAAGCAGCTGCTGTTCTGCTTTGAGCACTGGCTTCAGCACCATGGAAGTGTGACGTAGCTTTCATGGACAGCTACAATGGTTCATAAGAACAGAGCTTGGATGTTGCTTCAGAAGCAACCACCCTCAAACTGAGCCTTAAATAGGAGCTGGCTCCTCCTTCTGTGGGAGGAGCCTCTTTAAAGGGGCCCCACCTTCTTTAGCAGCCATTGGCTCCAATAGGGTGGAGGAGGCTGTGGGTTCCATTAGAGCTTCTGAACTGGAGATCAATTCAACCTCTGCAGACTGGAGAGGCAGGCACACAACGGACTCCTCTTGTGCCAGAGCCCAAGGTTCAGTACGTGTAGCCGGGGCCAGTAATTTCTTCTCTCCCCACACCTTGGAATCTCTGGCTCCATCATCTGGAGAAGGGGAGCCTGGCCACAGGGTCATGACATCTGCTTCTGTTTTGTCAACTCTCAGCCACATGGGAATTGTGGCGTGTGGCTCTGCAGGTTCCTGGGGGCTGGCCACTCTGAGCTCTCAGGCAGTGCAAAGGTCTGCTCATGCCCTTCCCTTTGCCAACTCATATTAGATTTTTAGCTCAAATATCTTTGGCTCTTTTCCAGATTAAATGCCAGTTAGACAGACCTGCCCGCTTACCCTTTCGAGGAAGATAGCAACAGTGGTGAGCTGTAATCATTTACAAAGGTCATGATCGGAAGCTAGCCCGTAAGCAGTCATTTAAAATTCGATTGATCCCTATTTGTAGGCAGGGAAGGAAAATGGACATTTCAGCTGTATTGTAATTATGAGGCTTCCAGGCAGCTGTAAATAGATGTGTGAATCCCTGGCACTGTCCAACACCTGCGAGAAGAAATTATTGCCATCCTCTAACATAGAGATGAGAAAAGGTTGGAGATAAAAACGGCATATAAAAAAGATGAATCATCTTTTCTGCTAATTTGCCACAGTCACCAGCCTCAGAAGGTTATCACAATTATCCCAAGTCAGCTGAACAGCTAAGCCAGGGCCAAGTGCCTTGGAACCATCTCAGAAGAGTAGGGAAGACAGTGTGCATAGAGGAAGAGTTTTAATTTCCTGGGAGGTGAGGGTCAGAAACACAGTATGAAAAGTGAAAACATTGACAGTGGAAGTGGTTCTGGCACGATTCACCCAACTTGGGCCATGCCCAGCTCTTACAAAACACAGCATGGGTGGGCAAGAGGAGTGGGGGGAGACATCCTCAGCCTCTACTTCTTTTCTTTACATAGACCACTGATGGTCAGCGGGGTGACTTCCAGTTTTACAGCCCCACCTGGAGGAAAAAAATGACTGGTGGAAAGGAGCAGGAGAAGATTGGGGTTGCCCCTCCAATTGCTAGATAACACACATGAGATGACAGCACAGCTGGCTATTCCATGAAGCGGTCTGAAGCAAGTTACCTCAGCATGGCACCCTGAGAAGAGGAATTGGAGAAGCCACCACCCAAAGCAGTGAGTTGGGGAGCTGCACACCCTGCCGCCTCACAGCTAACAGCACCACTCCCCATAGCATCGTGCCTCCCCATTTCACAAGAGCAACCAGCACCCAGCACCTGCCACTGTGGGGCACTCACCACCACTGGGTATTTGCCGTCTTGTGCTTCTCTACTTTGGCGGCTGCAGCAGTGCACTCATGGAGGGCGGTGGCAGTACGCTCCTTTACTTACCTCTGGGCCCCCATCTTCCTCCTGCTCATCCTCTTCAGGGCAGCCCAGGGTTGAGTAGAGGAGTGTACCGATGATATCCATGACCACACTGCCACCAGGATCAAGGAGCGAGAGGCAGCAAGTGGCAGTGTGTGCCCGGAGGTGGCAGGTGGCAGAGGACAGGAGGTGTGGGGCAGTGTTGGAGGGGTTGCCTCTAGCTGCAACATGGCTTCAACCCAGCCCCAGAAGGGCCATTGGCCTGATCCAGCAGGCTCTTACATTCTTAAGTTTGCTTGTGCACCTGGGCCAGCCTGGATATACTCTAGTTTATCCCCATTCCTCCCCTCCCTTTAACTCCTATTCCACATCCCCTTGAACTGTGGCCTTGTTGACATTGTTCTTTGCCTCTGTGAGGACTGCTCCTTGCAGCGCTTCTTGCACAGATGCAACATAAGTTTGTAAAGCAAGCACCAGCTAAATTCACTTTTGAATATGTTTTCACAGCCAGAATTAATAGGTTGACCTGTGAATGGAATACACCTATTAGGAGTCATTTACTGAACCAAAAGAGGTAACTAATTGAAAGAACCCCCTTAAATAAATGTAGTACCTGTTAACAACACACAACAGATAGAATAAATTATCTGAGTAATGATGTTCTGTAATTAGCAGGTTTTAACTATTAAAACAAGAGCTACTATATCAGCCAGAGCGATAGACTGACTTGACTATCAGCTTGGCTACAGGAATGTGATCCTGCCCCTCCCCTGAGCTCCTGTTTCAGAGTCAGCGAAAAAGTGAAGCAAACTCTCACTAGGTTCCTAGTCTTTGAACAACTGCACATTAAATATGAAAACGTGAATCACCGCTCCCAATAAAATCAGGAAATAGATTGTGCATTTCTGTACCCTCATCCCAAAGCACCCCTCCATCCCTACCACACCACAGTTTGCACAGGGCTGGCCCAAGACGTTTTGGCACCTGAGGAAGACCCCCAAAATGGGGCTCCCTCCTCCCCACCAGGGAAAAAGGAGTCAGGGAAGATCTACATCAGGAATGGGGGGGGGGAGAGAAAGATTGACATTGGGATCTGCTGTGCCAGTCACCTCACCTTGCCTCATAGATAGGCCAGCTCTGAGTTTGCTCTCTGACCAGTTTTCTAGCCATACAGAAATAATGTTTCCCCCTTTTCTTCCTAATGTAACACTAACGTCTCAACAAATGAAACTGATAGTGTATGTAGAAAATGTAATTTGAAAGAAGAGACATTTCACATACTTTTGTAAACCAAGAAATCTTTAATAAAAAAGATCTTGTTTGTTTGTTTTTAACTTATCTAAGCACTGCCTTCCACTCAGCATCACTTTCACAGCTCTGCCCATCACTTAAAAAAAATGGGTACCGAATTTCTTTATTTTAAATGGTGATAGCCTACCTTTCAATCAAATTTATGCAGGCACCTTACAGATGACACTGAAAATAGACTTCCCCAGCCAGCAGCGAGGCCTTTCCAGAGAAGAGGGCTGGGGCTGATGGGAGTTGTAGTCAAAAACATCAGGATCACACCTGTTCAGGGGAAGCTGTTTTTAAGTGCATGCTGTAAGGTGCCTGGATAATATTTTATTGAAAGGTGGTATATAGACTTTTAGAATTTATAAATAAACAAACCGTTCTCATGCAAATCGGCCCCATGGCAGTAGTAATTTTAATACAAATTTATTATTGCAACATTGTGCTTTTATTTTATTTTATTTTTTAAAAAGTTTAAAAGCTGGACTGAGTGATTTAGGGCCAGTTCACCATCTCCCAGCCCAGCCTACCTCACAGGATTGTTGTGAGGATTAATTAGGGCAAGGGAGAACCGTCTCCTTGAGCTCCCTGGAAGAAAACAGTGATTGGTTAAGGGCAGCTGGCTTCTTCCTTTTCATGCTTGGGATTCATCTTTAATCCCAAACCACAACATGGAATCCACTTCAAAAAACAATCATTCCCAGATATTCTGACATGACAGCACATCTCCAATTGCCTCTTCCTCTCTTATGCAGAGAGCAGAGCCAGCCTCTTTTTAAAGGGCTGTGCTGAAGAGGGAATTTTGGCATATATAATTTTTTAAAAATATGGATTAATATATTCGTTGTGAAATAAGAAACACACTTCATTTTTACATACACGTGTATTGTGGAATGATATTATTATTGTATTATTGCAGTTTTGATTGATGTGAACCACTTTGGTATTCCCTGAATGAAATATGTAATAGTAATAATAATGATGATGATGATGATGATAAGAATAATACAGTAATAGATATTTCCTCCTCTACAAAAGAGGGAAATGCCCCTTTTAAAATGGTGTCACTGCCATCTGCAGTTTTTATATGTAGTTGTATTTTAAAAATAAAATAATGAATGGGTCAGTTTTTTAAAGATACAGCCTGCACCTGTACGACAATTGTTTTAAGTAAGTTTTTTATTATTTGTTTACTTGTTATTTGCTGACGGGCTTCCTTTAGGAGGAAGAGTGGGATATGAATTTGATAACTAAATAATAAATAACACATTTAAAAAATTGATTAATCCCCCCCAAGTTGCTTTAAAAATTGCAACCCCAGTAAAACACAAGCAACGATGCTTTAGCCTTGACTTCCCCCATTTAATATGCACAGACTTTATGTAGCATACAGATGGCAGAATTCAGCAGAAGGAAGTCATACTGGAATCAATCAGATTGTGCAGATCTTTTTTTTACTCCCAAGTCCTGTTGAATCCGTTGTACAATTCAGGATTTTTCTGTGAACTTGAGTTCAATTGATTTCAATTAAAACTTTGCATCATGACTAATGCATGGCAGACTGTAAGAGAATAATCATGTTTCCCAGTCCCTAGTAGGTTAAATCTTGGGCTATACCAGGTGAGACTCTGTCCCCGGGCAAAACTTGCATGCTCTGTGACATTGTGCATCTGAAGGCTCCATAAGAAACACAAATAAAATCTTCCTCCAACCCCAACAATCAGAAGCATGACAGCTGCTGAAATCTCTATGGCATGCGGATGGTTTTCCTCTTCAGTGATTGGGAAAGCAAATCCCCAGAGAGAAAAGAACGAAAGTGCATTGAGATCTACGAAGGTTTAATATGGGAAATGACAGAGGTTCTCAATTTAGCAGTAATTCTAGAACATATCTCTTCCCTCTCGCACATACACAATCTAATTACAATATATCACTTTTTGTTTTGTTTTATTTTTATCTCATAGAATTGCACTTCTGCATACATTCAACGTAGCTATGGCACAAGCTGCTTTGACAAGAACAGTCTCTAACAATCTCTCTCTCTCTCTCTCTCTCTCTCTCTCTCTCTCTCTCTCTCTTGTGTTTTCTTTCATGATCTAGAGCAGTGGTTCCCAATTGGTGGATCACTAAAGGCATGTTTGAGTTAAAAGTGGGTCATGGGTCTGAAAAGGTTTAAGATGCCTAAATGTAAGATAGACATTCACTATCACTTCTGTATCCAAACTCTTGACTGGAAACAAAAACATGCTTAGAACATCTGTCTCTGCCCCCCCCCCCCCCATTTTAAGAAGGTCTACCATTTCCCCCCCTTTTCTTTTTTTGGGGTGGTGGGGTGTGTGGCTGAGGAAATAGGAAGGGGTGAAGGAATTTCTATCATTTCGTAATCTTAAATTGGTTTTCTTAGCCACGGTTCTCGTTTTATTTGGGTGTGAATGGACCTTTTCTCGTACGCTTTTGTCATTAGTCACCCCCCCAAAAAATCTCTTTGAGACGGGGAAGCTATGATGCTGAGGAATCTTTTCTCTCTTTCTCTTTTACTTTTAAGTTTGTGTCTCCAAGCAATTACAGAGACAATCCCATTGTGCTTCTTCTCAGTCGCTTCCTCTCGCTCCTCATTATCATGCAAAACAAATGATTGCATCATGTAAAGACATGCACACAGAATCTGCCCATCCACACGCCAGCGGTCTGTTTCCCAGAGCGGCTGCTCACACTTCTGCACAATAAGGCATCCTAATCATAAATGGTTTGACAGCTTGGCAAAGAACATGCTCGGTGTATAATTATTAGAGGCCACTGGGTCCAAATCTCAGTTTGCTGAGATCAAAAATCGAATGCTTTTCTCCCCTTACAACTGATGGACTAAGACAGCCTATGCTAACTGCATGCCCTCCAGATGCTTTAGCGTGCTGGCTGGGGATGATGGGAGCTGTAGTCCTAAACATCTGGAGGGTGCCAGGTTAGCAAAGAATGTGGCCGTAGTCCCAGTTCCCACTCACAGCAGCCCTCCTGCAAAGTCTTGGCCTCTGCAAAGATTCCTGTGTGGGAAGGACTTCCCATTCTGCCCCACAAGCCAGCCCTGGGCCTCTGTGGCTCCTTCTGGGATGCTGCAGGCTGCTTTTCCCACCACCTCCTCTGAGTCCTGGGAGTGCCTCGCGGGAGCACTCCTGTAAATAAAGACGATAATGTCAGAGGCAGCCCTCAGCCAAGGCAAGAGCCGCCCTCTCACCCAAACACGGCTATAACAATGGCGCCTTGCGAAGGTTGTTTCTATGACAAATAGGAAGTTTTCAAACTTTAAAAAATGATGACGGCAGTTCTGGAAATATCAGGCCCATGGAGGTCGTTCCTCCACCCGCACCTCCGGCACCGCAGCCAAAGACACAGCCCCAGACACACACACACCTCTAGCTTTCAAAACATGATGATTGCTTGGCGCGCTTGTGCTTTCCCCATTTTTAAAACCACCTTCAGGCAGAGACTGGGCTGGGAACATTTCAGCCCCCAGGGGGTTGTTTCACAAAGTAATGAGCATCTGAATATTGTTTGGAAGCCTCCACTAGGGCAGACTCGCTTCCCAGCAAAAGCGTCTGCTCCCAAAGAGCTCTGCTCTGCCTCCTCCTCTTTTCTGTACTTAAAATGTGAGATCAACAAGGCTTTGCCTGGTGCAGACCTTCTGTTCTCTTGCTTGGAAGGGCACAGCTGTATGACACCATCACAAGGAGGTCAAAGGCTTTATTAGGCTATTTGGGAGGCTCTCCCTTCAAAACCTGGGACTTGGGGAACGAAGCAGTTTAGCAGATTAGGTTCTGAGAATCCCCAGACTGGCTGTGTTCGGCAACTTTAACAAGTTTGTCTCACCTATGTTTTATTGATGGCTGCTTTCCTAAAGCCACACCCAAGGTCTCAATTTTGTCATCGTTTACCTTTGACAAATTTTGAAAGAGAAAGATTAATAGCTGGGCTGCAAAGTTTCAATGACTGAGTTAGGTAAATTTATCAAGTGAGGTTCTGTCTGATTTCCAGCAGTGTTAGCATGTTTGAATCACTGTCAATCCTGCTTTTAATTGGTAGTGATGTGAGTTCAGAGCTGTTGTTGGTTGTTGTTCTTGTTGTTGTGGCAGCAGCAGCATTTTACAGCTGTGTTGCATGACCTAAGTCAACAAAGCCAAAGGACTATTCTGCCAGGCCTATGCAGACAATTAAGAGCACATCTCCCACAATGGTTTATTGATGCTTGTTTTTTACTTTTTTGCATTTAAATTGTTTTTAATTTTTTTAATGCTTTGATTGTATGGTTTTTTATCTTTTTAATGCTGTAAACTACTTTGCTTTGTGTGATTTAGTAGTGTAGAAATAATTTTATAAATAAATAAATAAACTACAACTCCCAACTCTGGAGATATCTTTAACCTAAAAGGGAATGGGAAAGCACAGATCTCCAGGAGCACAATCAGCTGAGGACCTAGTGGATCCATGGGTAGTACAGTTCTGCCCCACCCCCATAATGCTCTGGCGGGGGGGGCTCTGTGATGGGACCATCACCATCAATAGCTTATTTACCAACTGCAGGAGAAATGGTGGGCTCCACAGATGCAGAATCACCACCACAATCACCAACAATCTCACAGCAGAGCAACCCCTCTGGCCTAATCCTAACCCCTTCCAAGAGAAGTGATTGGTGGTTAGGATCGAAGTCTAACAACAGCAGCTAAAATCAGCCTATCCACAGAATAAAACAGACCCAGGATCATTCAAAAGCTGGCCAGAATAAAAACACAATTAGGGTTCTCCTGAAAACCAACAGAGCAGGAGCCAGACATATCTCCAAGGGGGGAGATTTCAAAAGTGATGGGGCCAGTGCAGAAAGGGCCCTGTCCCTGATACTTACCCACTTAACAACTCTTCCTGCAGGACCAGAAAGCAGGGCTTCAGAATCTGATGACAAGGCTTGGGGAGATAGATATGAGTGCATGTTGTCCTTCAGATGAACTGCTCCTCAACCATTTTCTTCGAAGCACGGCAAGGCAGTAGTTGCATTGCAAATTTCAGAGAGCTCACTATCTATCTCTAAATAATTCCCAAATTGCTTGATAATCCCAAATAACCTTTTAAATTGCTTGTCTGAGCCAGACGCTCAACAGCAAAGCAACTACTTTGCATGCAGAAGATCTTGGGTTTCTGCCCAAATCTTTAATGCTTAGATCAAACCTGAGCAGTTTGTTCATGCTGGCACTGCCATCTCTGTGACCTCAGAGATGGAGGGGGGAGTCAGTGCCCACTTGGCTTCCAAGTTGACATCAAACACCTTTTCCGAAAGAGAGGGCTCACGTATTTCATATCTGAAGTGCTTCCCACACTTTTGAGTAGGTAGCACAGTTCACCCAGTTAAAGAAATATTTGTTCATCAGCTCTTTAAGGTAGTTTTAGTGGATTAATCAATGAATTAATCTACGGAATGTGCATATGCATCTGAGCAAATTTCTTTGTTTTAAAATGGTGTAGGCGGGTCCCACATGCTCCAACAACTTGGCTTCTGAAATATTAGCTATGTTGACATAAAAACGGCAGAAAAGGCAGGGAGCCCCAGGCAAATGAAGTGTATAACAAGAGGCAAAGCGTCTGTATTTGAAACTCCCTGATGAAGGACCTGAGATGTCCCAAATGCGTGGGATATTACACTTTCTCTTCTACCCCTTTGCTTCCTGCTGGGACTTTCTTTTTTATTTCTGCTCTCTGGCTCCCAAGGGACCTCTGTGTCTTGCTTGGGGCTGGAGACAGGTCCAGGCAATGGCTGAGTTTTACATTTTCACAACTAAGAGATCAGCCATAATTTGCTTCTTTGTCCCAGTGATTGTAGGCACAACCTGAAATCTCTACTGAGCCTTGGAGAGCCTGGTGCAATTAAGGCAGCAATCCTATAGGCCAGGGGGAGGACATCTTTTTCGGTGGCATTCCCTTCTGGGCGACCTTGGGGGGGGGCACGTGCCAGTTGTGGGCGAGGCCAGAAGCAAAAGTGGGCAGGACAACAAATGTCAATATTACATTTGCACAGTCACTCACCACTGGATTGATCGTCCATCCAGAAAAGTACAGTGATACCTCGGGTTACATACGCTTCAGGTTACATACGCTTCAGGTTACAGACTCCGCTAACCCAGAAATAGTACCTCAGGTTAAGAACTTTGCTTCAGAATGAGAACAGAAATCGGCGATAGCAGGAGGCCCCATTAGCTAAAGTGGTGCTTCAGGTTAAGAACAGTTTCAGGTTAAGAACGGACCTCTGGAACAAATTAAGTACTTAACCCGAGGTACCACTGTAAAAGCCATGATCAGAATTCAAGGAGAGGCAAAAGCACTCAAGGAGAATGAAAGGTGTCACCTAGATGTTGAGACACAACACAAATACCTGGGAGTAGGCCCCATTGAGTTCACTGGGCCTTACATCCGAGTAGATATACATAGGCCTGTGCTGTTAAGAGTGTGAACTTGGCCTGGATAGCTCAGTTTGTTAGAGCATGGTGCTGAAAACACCAAGGTTGCAGGTTTGATCCCCATATGGGACAGCTGCATATTCATCTCTCCATTGCAGGGAGCTAGAAGATTCTCAAGGTGCCTTCCAACTCTATGATTCTGTGATTCTGTGTCAACTCTGAAGTATGCCCTATGGACCTCAGAGGGTCTTATTCTCAGGTAAGTGGGTTTAGCACTGCAGTCTTCACCTCCAATCTCCTCATATGCTCCATTGTAAGACTGTGACTAAACAAAGACTAAAAGAAAGTGCTTATTCACATAGCTCATTGTTAAACTATGGAACTCACTCCCACTGGATTAGACAATTTGATTAGACAAATTTCCACATCCTGCCACATGGACTGAGGTATGGTTCCTTAATCCTGCAACCCTTTTCTGGGAGGATTGTGATGGTGTGTTTGTGATTCCTGCATTGCAGGGGTTGGACTAGATGACCCCTTGGGTCCCTTCCAACTCTACAATTCTCTGGTGTTATGATTGTCTGATATGGATGGTCAAGCTGTCTACAGGAGGAGCAATTTCAAAAAGTTTTCACAGGGTCATGCACCTCAGGAAAGCCCGGTCCTTCTTGGAAATGACGCAAACAGGCACCGACCAAATCAGTGTTCTCAGCTTGCACGCCTATGCTCTTTAGTTTCAGGAAGAGCTTGCAAACCAAGGTTGCTTTGAGATGTCAGTACACTAGATCTGTTGCACTTTAAAAACAGAGAAAGGAGCCAGAAAACACACAGTCTCTTAAGCAGATGCTTGTTTCGAACAGGAGAGCTTCTTTTCCTTTTACTGGGAGATGTGAGTGTGTGGCAGTTGGGAGCCTTGATTTATTGTGTCATTATTTATGTCTGAAAATAAATGAGGCATAAGCCTAAAAACATGAAAAAAGAAAATTAGATTCTACCTAGATTCTCTGACTTTTCTGTAGCGTATTTACATGAAATGTACAATTTTCTGTTGTATTTTTTTGTCCGTGACACGGGGGCTGTGCCTTTGTTGACCGTGTCTGTCCGCCAGGTCTGGGTGCTTGTTTCCACTGGCTTGTCATGTTCACTAATTAGAGAGCTGCTGCATGATTCACCTTGTTAATTAGAGGGACTCGCACACACAAAGCCCCTTCGGGCAGTGCGAAAAAAGAGCCTCGCACCAGTGCCCTGAGAAAGCTGCAGCCTGTGAAGTAATTCTTCTCATCTACCTTCTATTTTTTATTTGAAATGAATAAATCATTGAGATTTTCCTTGTGGAGTGAGAATGCAAGAATTCACATCTTTGTAAGATGTAAATTATATGTGATCAATAGAAGGATGACTACTATATTGTACTTAACAAGCCTCCCTAATTTGCTGCTTGTCTGTCTATGAAAAATTACTTGAAATATTTTGTCCCGATACTGAGGGTGATTTCCCCACCACCACCGTATCTTGTCTGCCCCCCCTTTTTCTGCCCTTGATGTATAAAAGAAATGAGTGATAGCCTGTTTCGTATAGTTGAATCTGAACTAGAAATTATGTAGATTATTTAAAACTCAGGCTAGCTTTGCATTCCAGGGAAGCAGTGGGCATTTTGCAAAATGGGACCCCACTCCGAGGCAACACTCACCCAGCTCCTTGTTTGTGGTGCAAAGGGGCAGAGGAGGCTCTGTGTGTGTGTGTGTGAATTTTTGCATTGTCTCTGCTCTACTGTTGGAGAACACTTTTGCCATGTCTTGCCGGGTCCTCCAAAAGCAAACGTACTCAATGCAATAAATTAAAATTGTTTTTCTCCTGCCACCGTGACTTGATCAAACCATCATCCAGACTGCTAAGGAGCGTGTGGCACTAAAAACGGCGCTTGCCACATTTCCCATCTGTTTAGGAGGCTCTCAGAAATGAGCTTCTGTGGCTTTCTCTATAACTATTTGATTAAAATTACTTAATAAAGCCAATGATTTTTAGTGAATTGCTACACTTTTGTCATTTATGCAAATGAGGTTTGACGCTTAGAAACTCAAGCAGTCCATAAGAATAGAACAGAATTGGGAATAACAATAAACCAAACCCTTCCAGTCTTGAAGGAACTGGGCAATAATAGTTTTTCACTGGGAAGTCATAGCCTTTATGCTCAACTCAGGCCCACTTTGCACTGGCATGTTGATGGAAAGTAGGGCAGGGAGTGTTGAATCCCCACAAGGGCAGCAGGTGCAGCCCAGCAGCAAAGGGGGGACGCCCAATCTTAAAGAGGCAGAATCCACAGAAAATATAATTAGAAAACTGGAAAATATAATTGACATATTATTGAAAAATATCCCTCCCCCATAACACCAGAACTAGCGGACATCCAATGAAGCTGTATGTTGGAAGATTCAGCACAAATAAAAGGAATGCCCTTCTTCATGCAACGCATAGTTAACCTGTGGAACTCCCTCCCACAGGAGGCAGTGATGGCCACCAGCCTAGATGGCTTTAAAAGAGGATTGCACAGATTCATAGAGGAGGAGGCTTTCAATGGCTACTAGCCATGATGGCTAAGCTCTGCTTAGCAGTGGGAGGCAGCAATGCACAGGCGGGGAGAGTGCCCTTGTGCTCGGTTCCTGCTTCAGAGGCAGATTTAGGGGAGCACAACCAGTTTGGTCATATTGGGGGTGGAACCTCGGGGGCGCCATTGCAACTATGGTGTGCAATAGAAGGCAAGAGGCACCAAATTTTGGCATCGCACAGGGCACTGCTGAAATTCCTGACCCCAAAGCCCACCACTGCCTGCTTAATGGCTTCCTACAGGCATCTGGTCGGCCACCATGAGAACAGGATAGGCCTGATTCAGCTTAGGCTGAGACCTCTTTCAGGGACCTGCCTCTCCAGTAACATCCACTTGCATCCAAAACACGCATGAGCAAAAGAAAACAAACCAGCAATGTGCTCATGTGGTGGAAGATGGGAGTGAAGGAGAGAGAGAAACATTGCAGCTGGCAACTGGCCCAGAAGCAGGGAAATCAAGCTGGCTGTGTCTGCATCTGGAATGAGGCTCACCTAAGGCCACTTTGGGGGCCTCCTCTTGCGTTTGCTCAAACTTCCCAGAAGATCCTCTGGAAGGAAGCAAGAAGAGGCTGTTGGCAGCCTGCTCATTTGCTTGCGCTCTGAGTTCCTTGGCTGCATTTAGACTCTGCTTTTTGCCCTTTTGTTTTCAGTGTCCCTAAATGCTTCACTTCAGAACATACAGTGGCTAAGAAGCTCCCCTTTCATGCTGATCGGGTAGCTCTAGGATGCTAGAGGCACAGACTCTGAGGCAGAAATAGCAAGGGGACTTCAACACCCCATGACTCTGGGCCATGACACCGCTGGTTGTGAGTGCAGTAAAGCCACTTCTGACCTCGGGAGGAGGTGGTGTTGCGGGCTTCACGCCCCCAACATGCGTGCGGGGGCTGGCTCCCAGCCCCCGTGCAATCTAGGGAATCCTCGGGCCACGTCATCCCCTGGCCAGCCAATCGGCTGGCTCAGGGGGTGTGGTGTGCCTCATTTAAGGCAAGCGCGGCCAGGGATCTCCCTCTTTGGCCGCTCAGCTGCTCTGGTTTTCCCACCCACCCTCCCTTCAAGGTTCCCCTTCTGACCTTGCTATGGACCTCAGTTGGTCGCCGTTAAGGGGCCTGGTAGGATTTTTTTCCACTTGGCAAACTGGCACCAGCCATTTGGTTTTTTGCCTACTTCATAGGTTTTTTGCCTACCTTGGTGGTTAGGCATTGGTATGAGTATTGTTATGTAGATGGGGGGAGGAGCGCCATCACCTCCCCCAGATATTGAAGGGTAGTCCAGTAAAGGATTCCGGGGGGCGTGGCCTTGTCCGAAGCCTATGGAGGTCAAGGCCTAAAGCACAGCCCCGAGTGGTGACCCTGGGGGAGTCCCTAGTTGATGTGCATCAGCAGGGCTCCCCCTGCTGATGTTAACCCTTCCCGGTCTTCAAGCAAACAGGCTGAAGCCGGATAGTCAGATAGGACCAATGCCTAAGCCAATACTGCTCATCACCTGTAACCAATAAAGTTGTAGCCCATTAACCTAAAATAACGGTGTCATGTGTCTATTCCTACTGGTGGGAGGCGGGAACTCGACACGCAACCAGCCTGCAAAAGTTAACATTCACATTTGTTCCTCTGCCCATTTTTGCCTCTGGCATCCTGAAAGTTTGCCCAGATGAGAATCAGGTTGGATAATGTTCCCCATCACTACACTAAAAAGGTAAAGGTAAAAGGACCCCTGACCATTAGGTCCAGTCGCGGACAACTCTGGGGTTGCGGCGCTCATCTTGCTTTATTGTCCGAGGGAGCTGTCATACAGCTTCTTGCTTCCTTCATGGTATGGTTTCAATAACTTTCCCCTCCAATCCCTCTTTATGAAGATCTGACCCTTTTCGGCAGACCCAGCCCTCGCCATTTTGCCATGCCTCCGTTAACATCACCACAGCAGAGGAGATAATCGGCCAGCAAGTGAGCAGTGATCTGCCATATGCACCAAGGCAGCGTTCTGCAAACCACCTGTCAGAACCTCTTATTATTTCGACGGCCATCTCAGGAGGGACTTGGCTTCTCAAAGCATGGTGCTGACACACTGGCAACAGAGTCCCTCTCAGATGACAGGCAGCCG
Source organism: Podarcis cretensis (assembly GCF_951804945.1). Taxonomy (NCBI): domain Eukaryota; kingdom Metazoa; phylum Chordata; class Lepidosauria; order Squamata; family Lacertidae; genus Podarcis; species Podarcis cretensis. The sequence goes on from NC_137177.1 coordinate 39,585,619, forward strand.
TAACAGGGAAAATGTCCGGGGAGAAAAACATCAGATAAGATGACTGACAGTTTCAAGGGGTAGAGACCTTCTCTCTCTCTCTCTCTCTCTCTCTCTCTCTCTCTCTCTCTCCTCTCTCTCTCTCTGTATTGTTGTCTCAGCACCTCTGACAAAAAAGGCCTCCAACACAGATGACAAATTAACACCCATTTAAACTGCCCACACTACGTCAATGTTCAAACTAAATCCCACTGTAGAAAAGAGTGCTTTATTGTGAGATTTGAAATGTGCATTCCAGAACCATGTCCAACAATGGATAAACATTTAACACAACAAGCCTGTCCATGCCTACCTGGGAGTAAATCTCCTTGAGCATGGTGGGACTTACTTCTTTTCACAATGCTCTCTTTGCAGTTCAGGTATATGGTTAACCTTTCATGGTTTCACATTTCCGAGTCAGATCAAGGCATTCTGAAGACAATCCAGGAGTGCCCATCTTTCATAAAAGTCTCCGCTTTTCCATGAAGTTAAATGCATGACCATCTCCCTCATTATTATTTTTTCTGAGAAAGGAAACAAAGCATAGCTGACTGGGGAAATGCCCAGAAGGGGAGAAGGTGGAGAGGATAGAGGGATGGACAGTTGTAATCACAGTGAATGATTTCCCCAGAGCACTCCCAACACAGTCATTTGTGGGTGGGATGCTAAAGTCAACATGTGGGTCATCATTTTCCTCTGAGTTTTCTGGCCATGAGCAGACAGTGTAGACTATTAGATGGATCTGCTTCTTTCCCAATCATTCTTTCTCCAAACAAACACTTCCATATCGTAGCTCTTTCTCACTTTTGGGAGGAGTCCTTCCAGAACGGGGTGGGTGAGAGAAAAAAAATGTGACTTCACCAGTTGTTGTTTTTTAATGAAGGTGAAATCATATAGCATGAAAGCCCCTGGATCTATTTGTCTGAATTTTGGCAGGTTTCTAACCCAGAGGTACCTCCTTTGTGTCCCCAGTTTTCAAACTGATTTCCCCACCTCCCAGAAAGAAAAACAACCACCAGGAGAGGGAATGTGATTTCCTCTTTCCCCATACCATGAGGTCTGCCCTTGTGGAAGAACTCACCAGTTTCGGTGTAAATTATTTATTTTTGTCATGTTCCATCTTGCAACTATATTGTGCATTGCACCTTTAAAAAGGACAAGGATGATGAGACAGAACCTGAAGTGAAATGTTTAAGTAACCATTTTATGGTACAGGCAGTCATTAAATGGTCACTTAAGATCAATTGTGTAGCAAAGTACCTGACAGAAATCCAAAAGTCATCTTCCTGCCTATAGCTAGTTTCTGAAACATGTGAAATATATAATGGCACTCAAGGTTGAAGAAGCATGCCCTCAGTTATTCAAAAGAAATTCTACTAGATGGAAGTAAAATGATAAAATTCTTGATTCTACAAGAGGCAGAATCACACTTTAGCAGAATGTCACTTGAGTCAGCATGAACAGGCAGTTCAAGAAGTCTGGATCCAGGCTGTCTGCATTGTGAACCACACGATGTTCATCAGTTTCTAGTCCTCATGGTCATGAAGAAAACCTTTAAACATGTGCCCAGCCCATATTATATTTGTAGCAGTTTTTATCTAAACTTTGCAGACTTCAAATATATTTGCATCTTACAGCAGCCCCATCTTAAATTTTTGTGTTGGTGCTGAGATGTCAAAGACATCCCTACTGTAACAACATCTGCAACACTGGTCACATTCACATCATACATTTAAAATGCTGTGGTACTCAGCTACTGCTTCCCACAAAGAATTCTGGGAGCTGTAGTTTGTTTAAGGTGCTGAAAGTCATTAGGCTGCTATTCCCCTCCCAGAGCTCCATTCCTCAGAGTTCCCCATGAAGAGCAATTGATTGAAAAGTGATCCCGACATTAATTTTCACTGGAAACACACACACATATATATGAAATTAAATCCAACTTCCAAAATGATCCAAGTTATTTCAAAACAATAAAATAGCATTTATTTAATTTAAAAAAACCATAATTCTCCGAAAACATAAGGAATTATTTCTGCATCAATCATAGTTCAAAATGTTAGGTTTGGGGTTTGGGCTTCCTTTTATTCAGGCTTCAATTCAGGCTATAAAGTAAGACATATGTTAGAAATTTAATAAATGTTAAAGCTAAATGATATGTAATACAATTTGCAATGGCCCTATCAATCTCACCTTCATTTTATACATATTTCTTATTAACAGAACATTTTCTATCCTGACTGTCTCCCTGAATACAATTAGCACCTGATTTCAGATTTATGTTCAGTGCAATTTCCCATTTTGTATCTCTGACACCTCCCTAAAGCCTACTTGACTTGTCTGACACATTTTGCCAGATATTATGAGCGCTTTTTTTTTTTTTTCAGGATGAATATTTCTTAATCTTACCTTTTGGGGGAGTCAATAGATTTTCATGTGATTTGACATGCGTATACAGCCTTTAGCCATCCCGGGGGCAGAGGGTGGGGAACCTTAAAATGCAAAGCCTCTGATGGCATGTCAGAAAGAAAAGATGGAGAACAGCCCCCCAGGAAGTGCTCCTGCTCAGATTCATGTTCTTGTGCTCCTCTCGCTCAGTGGGATGGGAGAGAGACATGACAGGACTCTTCAAATACCTAAAGGTGCTGTCACAAAGATGGGGGGCGGGACTGTTGCTGAGAGAACAGCACCATCACTACAGGGCATAAATCATGGGGCTGAGTGCGTAGATTCCAGCTGAACATTCGGAGAAGTTTCCTGATGGTAAGAATGGTTTGACCATAGAACCAATTAGCAGGTCCAGAGGGCTCCCACACTGGAGGTCTTCAAGAAGACACAGGGCAGCCACCTCTTGGTATATGTGCCACAAATCCCATGGAGAAGCTGGTCAGATAACAGAATCATAGAATTGTAGAGTGGGAAGGAACACCAAGGGTCATCTAGTCCAAGCCTTTGCAATGCAGGAATCACAACTAGAGAATCCCCAGGCCACGCCCCTCCTCCAACTCTTCCCTGCACCTTCCTAAATTCACATTTATCCAAACTCTGATGCAATTCGCCAACTAAACAATGTTGACAGAAATGCACATTTTCATAGCTGTCAACCTTCCCTTTTTTTGTGGGAAATTCCCTTATTCCAGCGCCGTTTCCCGCTGCTTCCCGCTGCTATCCCGGATTGATAGATACTGTCCCCAGGATAGGTGAGGCTGCTGATCCCTTCTTTTCAAATCTGAAAGTTGACAGCTGTGCACATTTTAGCGGTAACTGTGCATAAAAATGAAGATGTTACTGAAAATAACATGCAGAAATGCATTACGTTTTGCTTGGATTTTAAAAAATGAGGATTTAAAAAAAAATAAATTCAAATTGCTTCAGAAATGTAGAGAACTGAATTTAAAGATTGGAAAAATGAGAAATGGAGAGAACTGAAATACACAGATCCTTCCATCCTTAGTCACACAATAAGCTGCCAGCCTCTTATACGGTCTGCATGAGGAACTCCTCAGGGAGCAAGAGAAACAAATGTCAACAGGGAAGGCTGAAGTTCTGGATCTCGCTCTTTTATTTGTGATGGAGAAAAGGCTTGAGGTTTTTCTGAGAGTAGGGCTGAGCGGGGAACATGCCCCCCCTCCTCCACACTGAGTGGGCAGAGGAACACAAGATGAGTGAGGTGTGTCCCAACCGCCCCGGGTGACGTCACATGACTCAGAGCGCCTGGAGGAACTGGGGGCAGATGAAAGCTGGCAGCTGTGTGCAGCCTGGAGCGGAGATTTCTGGCAGACAGGGCTTGCCATCAAGCCAGCTCAGTGCCAGAATAAAAGCCCCTCTGCTCCCCAGCCAACCTATGGGGCTGTTTTCCTCCCTTTCTTGTGCGGCAGAGGGGGCTGGGGAGAGAATGAAGGGTCACGGGCTGTCAGTCCCCAACTCAGTTCTTGACCCTTTTTCTCAAGGGTAGGAAAAGGCAAGAAAACACACAGCACCCTGGGTCACATTCAGGGTTTGTTCTGGATTTTAGCCCAAAGATGTGGAAAATACAGGCACGGTGTTAAAGGGCCACCGGCCACAACCCCTGTCCTTGCCTTTAAGCAAAAGTCAGGGACCTCAGGCCGGGGGGGGGGGTTGAAAGTGGCCCTCAAACCTTCTCTATCAGGCCCTCATGATTCTCCACAAGCAATACCCCTTCCACAGAATAGGGGCAGCCACACTGAAAGCCCTGCTCTGAGTTAATGTAGCACATGTTTGTGATATTTTGGTACCAAAATAATAATGTGCTCAGAGATCCCAAGGCTTTAGGTAAAGGTAAAGGGACCCCTGACCATTAGGTCCAGTTGTGACTGACTCTGGGGTTGCAGCGCTCATCTCACTTTATTGGCCTAGGGAGCCGGTGTACAGCTTCCAGGTCATGTGGCCAGCATGACTAAGCTGCTTCTGGCGAACCAGAGCAGCGCATGGTAATGCCGTTTACCTTCCCGTTTACCTTACCTATTTATCTACTTGCCCTTTGAGGTGCTTTCAAACTGCTATGTTGGCAGGAGCAGGGACGGAGCAACGGGAGCTCACCCCGTCACGGGGATTTGAACCGCCGACCTTCTGGTCGGCAAGTCCTACATTTCTGCCTCAGTTGCTGCCTTTGATGTAACCCAAAATAGAGCACATTGTCACAGGTAGGTTAAGAAGGCCATTATTAAAATCCTGGGGGGAACTATTTTTATTGATATCCAAACTTATAGAAATCATGATAGCAGGTGTGAGCATTGTTTTTAATTGTATAACTTGCTTGTCTGTTATTCTACACAGTGCTTTTGCAACAAGTCTCATATTTATCACCAACCCCCAACCCCATGGGATAGGAATTTCTTGGAAGCCCTATAGTCCTAATTAACAAATTAATAGCAAAGCTTAAATAAATAAAAATGTTCAAAATATTTACAGTACTTAGGGTGCCCCGTGTGTGTTCATTGAGCCATTTGACTTGGGGGACATCCAAACTGTCTGGATAATCAGATATCCAGATAATTGGAGCCATTTATGCTCCTGTATTTGGGCTTTCAAAAAGTTAAACCGATGGAGACTGACTGTTCATCACTTTGACAGAAACAACTGGCACCTGCAATGACAGTCTATACAAATGTTTTCATCCTTAATCTAAATGCAAAGTACCAGACGAACAGGCTGCAATGCTTGAGGTTGTAGCATCGGATCAGATGCCCAAAGGGGGCATTCTGTTAATAAAAAATAAAAAAGTCGGGTGTGCCCATCTACCAAATGGTTAAACCCATAGACAACCTTGCAAGGTAGTAAGATGCGTTAATCACAGGCACCGACATGACTTTCCAGTAGTGACACAGTTCACCCATGATGCTCAGCCACTGCAAGGATGAGCCAGAGCGAGCCTCAGTCTCAGATACAACCAGTGATAAAAGAGCCTTGAAGTTCTCTGGATTGCTTGGTGGGCAAGACCTGCAACCCCATGTGAAAAATGCAACTGTGCTGTATATGTGTCTGTCTCAGCCCTCAACAGCATTTATTTATTTATTGAGGGGGGAAGCATCAGAGAACAAGACAGAATTAAGAAACAACTTGCTCTACCAGCATCAGTGCAATTAAAGGAAATAATTGGATAACTAAGTAATGTTATGTTGCAATTGGTTGATCAACTACCTGTAAATGTATTTAGCTTTAAAGGCCAGTCTATGGAAATGTGTATTTGAGGAGACACGCAGGGTAGACAAATTTCTCAGCCTGTTTCTCCCACGTAACAGCAAGCCACCACTTGTTACATTTGCAAGGTCCGCCCCATGCCATTCCTGCCCATTGTTTGTCCAGATAACATGAATTGTAAAGCTAAAACAAAGAACACTCCATATGACCCAAACATTGCGACACTGAAAAATGCTAATTTTAATATTTTGTAGTAAGAATTAATTTTTTAATGTTAAGTAATAGGAAAACAAGTGCAATAATGGCACTTCAGATACTCATTTTCACTTTTATTGTTCCAGATGTTATCCTGTTAATTGATACAACTTATTTATTCACAAATAAATTTATTCAGAGCAAAAATATGGATAATCAAATTTGATACATCTTCCTGCCAAAAATATTTTAACTCCACTATACAGGTTTTTTTTAAATAAATAAATAGCCACAGCTAACTGAAACAAATCAATCTTAACTGATGGTGTTGGTTGTGATTTCTATAAATCTATTGTTGATGTTCCAGCAGTGGACAATTATGGGGCGAAGCCTCTCACGGTGATCTCAGTTCCTCATGAGATGCTGTCAGGGACTGGAAATCGGAGGAGGAATGGTGGAGACCCTCCCCTGCCAGGAAACTTCCAGAGAAGAGGGAGATGGTATAGATTTACAACAGTGGTTTGCAGAAGGTCACGGTTCTAAGACAGAAGAGGGACAAAGCTGGGAGATAATGGGAGAATAGGAGAGGGGGGAGCAGAGCCAGAGCAACTGGCTGACACGTTATCATTAGAGAACATTCCAGACCTCCCCCCCCCTTTTCCCAGAACCCAGCGAGCAGTGAAAGTAGGAGAACAGAAAACGAAGAGGCAATTGGCCTTAGGCAGCCACCGGGTTAGTGCTGTTGACAACTGTAAAGGGAGGGGGAGATTACTTGGAGCAATGCCATTAACCCGAGAGGCAATGTTCCTAAGTCTCTCTCTGTGAACATTGAATAAATACCTTGGAAAGAACCAGTGGCAGAGCTTCATGCTCCAGCCCCAGGGGATCGGAGAGCAGGCAGGGCTGGGGCGTGTCCTGGGGTGGGGCACACCCCCTGGAGGGGTGGGGCACACATCCTGGGGGCAGGGCACCCAGCGCAGGGGGGGCAGCCACAATGGAACCCTGCCAGGATAGCGCTGCCAGGGGCGGTATGCTCCCCCCACACTCCTCTTCCTCCGCCAGTGGTACGAACTTCTTGTCTATCTATTACTGGCAGCCTGCCGTGATGAGGAGGGATTGCATTCCCTGAAGCCTGACAGATGCTTGGTTTGCACTGTGACATTCAAAGCAAGATGCAACTCTGATCCCGTTGTAATAGAATGAACTACAAAATGGTCATAAGCCAATGGAGAGTGGGGGAACAGCATTCTGCCCTTGCAGCAATTAAGTGACAAGGACTTAACTTCAGAGTCAACTCGCACCCCCCAGCAAACTGTTCCTGGACTATACTAATTCAGGTAGGGATGGAGGAGAAAGTCAATTCAGGTCTCCTCCGAAGCCGCATCTATCAAATGCACATTTTCCAAAACAATATGTGAACTGAAACACAGCCATCCTTCAAAATTCACACTTTTCCTGATTCTGTGATAGAAAACACTGTTTACGGCAATGCACATTTTAGGGGAAAGCGTGCGGGGAAATGAAGATGTTAGTGAAAATAACATACAAAAACAGCCTGGCACCCAGAAATCTCTGTGTAGTCACAATTGGACCCACACCAGTAGCAAAACGTGCCTGGTGCCCAAGGAATTTCAAAAACTGCAACTATCTAAAGGGCTGTCACATGGAAACTTGCTTTCTGCTGCTCCAGAACGGAGGACCCAAACCAATGGATTCAAGCGATGAGAAATAAGAGTCCAATTAAGCATGAAGAAGAACTTTCTGAGGATAAGAGCTGTTTGACAGTGGAATGGACTCTCCTTCATTGGAGGTTTTTAAACAGATGTTAGATGGCCATTTGTCGGGGATTCTTTAGCTGTGAATTCTACATTTGGACTAGATGAGCCTTTGGGTGCCTTCCAACTCCACAATTGTATGATTCTACCCTTCCCGACACTGCCAAACAACCCTCATACAAAAAGATAGTTCTGTGGTCTTTGTGCATTTTTTTAGAAATCATTTTTTTGTTCAAAGCTTACCTGGACTGTTAAGGATAATAAACATGACAGGGTTCCTGTGTCTACAAAGCAAGTGTGCACATGCATAAATTAGATGTGCAGTGTTGTGAATATGTTGCGATATATGCTTTTATCTCAACGCATCTCGGCTTGGGCAGCCACCCCAACTGGATTGCTTTCCTGGTGTCTGCTCTGCGCTCCTGCAGTGATGCAACATCCTTAATGCAGAATGACACGCTGCTGTCTCCAGCCAGCTGTGGGTTCATGCCAAGTTCTACAGCTACACAACTTCCAATCCACCGCAAAGGAAGATCGGGTGAGGCTTCTCTGACTTCGCCCCTCCAAAAACAGGTGAAAAGCTGCAACTGGCAGCAAAAGCATCTGCAGGAGAACTCCCCAACTCAAGACCCTGTAGTCAACCAGTCAAGAGAGGCACTGTATCATAATGGTTAGCCTTCTGGAAGGCCAAGTTCAAAGCTTTTTGCTCTGTTGATTTATTTATTCATTCAAACATCTGGCCCTTCAATCCAACCAGAATCCTCAGCCTGACATTCGGGGGGAAATAAAACCTGAAATAGAAATGGATAACGCTAGAAACAATAGTAATCTAACTCACAGCAGGGTAGAGAGAGAAAATAAACATAGGATGGAACACTAGGGGGATGGGGCACACACCTCAACTTAGCAGCTTCCATGGCATTTGGCTTAAGAGACTCACAGTCACATTTTCTTAGGGTAAAGGATAATTTATTACTGGCCAGTCAACAATACTGGTAAGAACATACAAGCATAACAAGAGCCTGCTGGATCAGGCCAGTACCCCATCCAAATGCAGCATCCTTCTCTCATATTGGCCAACCAGAGTCCTGTGAGAAGCCTGCAAGTCAGACCCAGGGACTCTCCCACTGCACAGTGGTCCAATTCCACCACTCGTTCCTTCATAGCAGAGTCCTCTCCAGTGCCATGACCCTAATTAACCAAAGGCAAAGTAGTCTATGAAGTCTGGGACCATCTCAAGCTATGAGGCTTAAAAAAAAAATTAAAAAATCTGCATGAGATCAACCTCAACCCTCATCCCTCCTTCCATCCTCCATTCTTTTACTTTCAACTTTGTGATTCTAATGCCCTAGTTAATGAGCCAATTTAAGGAGCAGTCATTTCCTTAATTCTTTTGTAGATGACTTTTCATCTTTCCCACAAGCTGGAAAGTTTGATTTGAAGTCAATTAAGCCTGGAACATGCAGGGTAGACCATCTACCTCACACTAGTTGAAAGGATAATGCCAATGGATTATTACCATCTGGAAATTTAAGCAACGTATGAACAGCATTAAACCCAAATGAGCAGCGTTTTTTTCTTTCTTGATCTTGGGGCATCTACCAACATCACAAAACTGGCTCGAAAACAGCAAACTGAGGAAATTTGAGGGCTTGATTTGTGGCATGAAAAAAACGGGGATCCATAACACTTATTGATGGGTGGTCTGCCATTATTCTGAAACAAACCTAAAGTAGGAAAAATAATTCCTAATGAGGCAACAACATAAAACCAAACAAAAAAATCAAGAGCAAAACACTTTATGAACTTAAAAATCAGCCCAAAGAAAAATTCAAAATCATGAAGATGTTAACAAAAACAATCATGAAGATGTTAAAAAAAAAAACATGAAAATTGAGTTGAACCTTATGGTTAAAAAGGACAGAAAGAGACAAGAGTATGTATATCCAAAAAACTAAATACCATATACGAAAACTCTTTAATACCATAACTGATATAGATAAATCCAAAAACAGAGCATGTATCTAAACAATATATCCATCCGAAGAACCATGCAATATTGTGAATAAGAAGAAACCCTTAAGCACATGAGATGTCCTTTAATCATTTTCTTTAGATAGCTGAAACACCAACCCTCACATGCCTCCTGCACCAGAGACTTCCACAGTTCAACTACGCCCTCTGTGAAGTAGTACTTCCTTTTTATCTCTCCTGGATCTTCCAGCATTCATCTTCACTGAATGTCCTCAAGTTCCAGTGTTAAGAGAGAGGGAGCAAAACTCCTCTCTATCCGCACACTCCATGCCAGGCATCATTTTGTAAATGGTTAAACTCATATTAGTAGCTTCGAGAACACTGTCCAACCATCTCGTCCTCTGTCGTCCCCTTCTCTTTGTGCCCTCCATCTTTCCCAACATCAGGGTCTTTTCCAGGGACTCTTCTCTTCTCATGAGGTGGCCAAAGTATTGGAGCCTCAGCTTCACGATCTGTCCTTCCAGTGAGCACTCAGGGCTGATTTCCTTCAGAATGGAGAGGTTTGATCTTCTTGCAGTCCATGGGACTCTCAAGAGTCTCCTCCAGCACCATAATTCAAAAGCATCAATTCTAGGTTCGGGTTTTTTGAGAAACCTTAGAAGGTAGGTTTCCTTTATGCTTTTTTGCTGGTGAAAGCTGTGAACATCAAATGATTCACATGAGCCTGTTTCCTGTCACTTGCTGGATCTGCAACTGTGGCTCAATTTTTGCGCCTTGGCACACCAGGCCAAGAAGGCTGCATCCTTGACCTACCTGTGAGTCAACATGGATATAGCCTTGCAACTGCATTTACAGATTTTGGGAGAAAGTGGGATGCTTTGAGTTTCTCAACTGCATTGGTATTTTTGTTTGTTTATTGGAATAAATATTCTTATTTGGCCATTTCTCAGGTGGGTCGGTGGGTCGGTGAGGAGAAAAGCTACCCAGGCATCCAAATTGGGGTCCCAGGTTTACCTAGGTAGAGGTTTCAGCTCCAGTGGAGTAGAAGAAATAAAATATCCCCCAGGCATTTGCACCGGCCTACAGTTCTGGCTCAAGAGTTACACTTAACATAAAAGAACTTTGGTGTATACGCCTGCAAAATAGTTGGCTCTGGGCATTTTTCTGCTGAATGCTGACCATGCATGCATAAAATCTCATTTTACATAACAAGTCAGAGAAGAATTGTGGGGGGAGGGGAGAAAGAGGGGGGGTGCTTTATACATAATATAGCAGTGCATTATAAGCTGAATGCCATGTAATAAAAATTTGGCAACATCATTTTCCATTATATGTAAACTTCACATATGAAGTGTCAACATAATTCAGCAGATAGGCCAGCTCTCCAACACTTGGTATGACACTGGTGAGTCACTAACATGTGAGCTCTGCGTCATCGGAAGTTCTGCTGTTTGGAAACAAAAGAAGAGCCCAAGAGCAGTATAAAACCAAAGGCCTATAGCCAACCAAACTGAGCACAATAGCATCCTCCCACTTCTGATATCCAGCAACTGGTATTCAGAGTTTTGATGCATAATACACAGCCATTGTGACTACTAGCTCCTGATAGCCTCATTCTCCATGAATTTGCCTAGTCTCCTTTAAAGAAGCTACCTTATACAGAGTCAAAGCATTAGTCCATTTAGATCAGTACTGTCTGCAGTGACTTGCAGTGGCTTTCCAAGTTGCGTGGCGAGTTCCTGCCTCCCCCCAGTGTAAATAAAGACACATGACACCATTGAATAGCGTTAATGGGCTAGAATTGGCCACAACTTTATTGGTTACAGGTAAGAGCGGTATTGGCTTAGGCATTGGTCCTATCCCGCTAACCGGCTTCAGCCTGATTGCTTGAAGACCGGGAAGGGTTAACACCAGCAGGGGGAGCCCTGCTGATGCACCTCAACTAGGTACTCCCCTGGGGTCACCACTTGGGGGGGCGCTTTAGGCCCTGGCCTCCATAAGCTTCGGACAAGGCCACGCCCCCCCGGAATCCTTTAAAGGACTACCCTTCAATATTTGGGGGAGGTGATGGCGCTCCTCCCCCCCAACACATCTACATAACAATACCCCTACCAATGCCTAACCGCCACTCGAGCGAAGCTCACCGCCAATACCCTCAAACCTGCAACCAATCCCTAATCCCCGCAAATACGTCGTTCAGCCAAACATCGTTTCCCTCATTGGAAAGATGCACGCCATCCTCACGGTAGAGGGCCTCCTTATTGAACCAGATGTCGGGGTGTTCAATGACACGAGCCCTCAGTGCTGCCACTCTACGAACCACTGCACATTCCAGGCTCTTCCTGGATTTATTTATTGTGATGGGGGAGCAGCAGTCCTTCCAAGTCTTTCAAGCAAAGATGACCAAATTAAGACTAAGTCTGGAAAAGAGGAATGCAAGACCTCTAAATCATAGAAAATATTCTGTCTGCAGTGACTTGCAGTGGCTTTCCAAGGTTTCAGGCAGGAGGTCTCTCCCAGCCCTATGCCTGGAGATTGAAGCAGGGACCTTCTGGGTGCAAAACAGATGCTCTACCACTGAGCTACAGTCCTTCACTATGGTCTGTCAACTAAGCTATGCTCTGCCTCCATGGCTGGACGCAGCAGTGCTTCTGAGTGGCAGCTGCTGCAAACCACAGGAGGGGAGAGTGCTGCTATTCTACTCGGGTCACACTTTCTGAAATAATATGCCAACCCAAAAGCAGCAGTCCTTTGAAATTCGCTCGCCAAATTTTGCCGTGGAGTTCTCTAGCCAAGTGGTATGGGAAATACGTATGAAGCTGCATATATCGGTGAAAATAGCGTACGAAAACGCATGACCAAATAGGAAGTTGCTTAGCAAAAAGCGTGTATATTTGGCAAAATTGCACGGAGAGGTGTGTATATTAGGAGAGATTCACACTAAAATGCTGCTGAATTTTCATGAGCACTTTTTTTGGAATGTGGATCGCAAACTGGTATGGAAAGGTAGAGAAATGAATTGAAGAGTGGGAAAAGGGCACACTGAGATGAACCAAAATTGACAGATTTGCCCTTCCCTAATGGCCTCATCCAAACCTGATACCACCAGGTAATGAACTTACCGTTTTCCCTGCAGTAGGCATCCTTCCTTCCCCACTTAGTGCTAAATCTGCCGCTGGAAGCTGCTGTCTGAGCAAGTCCTAAGAAGGAGGGATTACAGTTTGATCCAACAGACATTTTACTCTTTTTTTCACCCTAACAAACGCCCTTAGCATAGCAGGAGCCCACAGTGCTCCCCATCAAACTGAAATAAGGTATCGTACTGTATCAGTAACAATTCAGATGTTGTTTTATTGATTATCTTTGCACAACAAAGCTGGTAAAAAAAAACCTACTTAGAATATTAAAAGAAAAACCTATATAACTTTAATAATTAGAGACACCCGCTGCTGAACAACGTTTAGCTTTTTAAAAGTGGCAGCATATCACTTGGATGTTGCATTTTACAAGACAAAGACAAAGGGGGCCCCTCTCCTACCCAAACTAAGCATTGCTGCCGTCAACAACCCAACAAAAGCGAAAAAGAAAGCTACCTAAAATGGAAATGAAAACATAATGTATGGAAATATGCTCTCATAAAATCTCCTTAGGCTTCACATGTATTAATGTATTAGTTTGCAAACATTAAGATCAAAGGCAAAGCAACAAATACATCCTAAAAAGTTTTTAGTCAGATTTTTATTAACGATATACAAGTAGCAAGGCATAAAAAATTAATATGTTCGAGCCTTGAAATGTCAAGTGTAATGATCTCTAGCGCTGCTTACCTCCTTGCTTTTTGTTTCAGTCTAGCTTGCTCTGGGTCTTCTTGCCTAAAGCAACTCTGCATTAAGAGAGAGAGAGAGAGAGAGAGAGAGAGAGAGAGAGAGAGAAGGGGAAAAAGTTTAACAGATGGTTAAAGAACCCCTCATCTGTTGCAGCAAGTTAAAAAAAAAATATCAACGAGAAGTGAACAGGATAAAGGGTGTCAAAGATGGGGTGGTTAAATTCATAGAAGTGCAATCTTTAGCCTACAGGCCTCACCCAAGACACTGTTAAATATTCAGCTGTAAATAAAATCTATGAGAGACTTAAAGAGAGAACACTTGGGTTATTACTAACGTTAACGTTTCAAGACCCGATTGCATTCTGGATATTTAATGATCATATTTCCTCCTACTCCCAATATTGCGTGTCTTGCAAAGAAGCAAGCAAGCAAATTCACTGCAATCATGTAACCGGACAATTGTTTTTTAGCATATGTGTTTTTTAACATTATGCTGGTGCCTTCTAGACGTTTTGGGCTGCTAGGAATGCTAGGAGCTGTGGTCCAAAATATCTGGAGGACACCAGTTACGGTGCCAAATTCTCACAGAGATGATAAACCCAAGTGCTGCTTTTCAAGCCTGTAAAGTGGCCTATAGCACTCATTTATGGAGTCTGTAAAGCATCATTCCGCTTCTGGAGTTGAACAGGACAGTTGGCCAGCCAGTCTGAAATAATGAGCTGTGCCTTCTTCTGGCCTGGGGAGGGGAGGTCTGCCATCCAGATTTTGCTAATATTCCCTGTGAGAGCTTACAAAACCCACTGAGGTTCCAGCTCACAAGATCCTGCCCTCCATTTCTCATGGCATACGACCTGTATCCCACAAGCATGCACTGCAAGCCCACAGCTTGGCTATTTCTGCCTTACATATTCCTGTTTCCTATTGTAGCATATGCTAAAATGCAAGAGAGTTCCATGCCTTTTCATAGTTAGAGAAACAGCTTTTTTGCCGCTGAGCAGAGCTGAGAAACCAATGGTTCGCCAGGATCTTCTTTTTAAAAAAATGTTTAAAAAAGGTACCCCTGCCCATGCGGGCCAGTCGTGTCCGACTCTAGGGTTGTGCGCCCATCTCACTTAAGAGGCCGGGGGCCAGCGCTGTCCGGAGACACTTCCGGGTCACGTGGCCAGCGTGATGAAGCTGCTCTGGCGAGCCAGCACCAGCGCAGCACATGGAAACGCCGTTTACCTTCCTGCTATAAAACGGACCTTTTTATCTACTTGCACTTAGGGGTGCTTTCGAACTGCTAGGTGGGCAGGAGCTGGGACCAAAGATGGGAGCTCCCCCCGCCGCGGGGATTCGAGCCGCTGACCATACGATCGGCAGGTCCTAGGCACTGAGGTTTTACCCACAGCGCCACACGCGTCCCTAAAAAAAAAAAAAAAAAAAAAAGATGTTTACCAGGCAAATATTTCTGTTGCGTTGGTTGTCAGCAGAAAACATGCGGGGTTCTTGAACAAGGCTTGTGAAAGGCAGGCAAAATAAAATGTGTGTGCGTGTGTGTGTCCCCCTTTTTATAATAAATAAATCTATTTTATTTTCAGGATCTCATTTTCTGTTTTCTTCCCCTGCGCTCCTGTTAAGAATGTTTGTTCAAAGCTGACAAAAGAAAGAAATGAAAGCTGTGTTCTGGGGGGTGGGGGAAGCCCAGGCTCCAAGTCTGCAGCAGACATATCCTCAGGGAGCTGTGAGTAACTCATAATAACACAAATTATTTGGCACATACCACCAAAGCTTGCTGTATTGCTTCTTCGGTGGGGTGACTTTCTCAGTAGGTAGATATTGCAAATATGTAAGAACCAACGTGAACCTAAGGAAAAGCCTGCTGGATCAGGCTACTGTCCCGTCTACAGGGGCAGAGGATGGTCTTTCAAATTTCAGTGGCATCCTGTGGAAAGCCAAATGCGGCGGCAGCAGCACCTGCCTCTTACCTTCTTTTCTGCTCAGTTCACTACAACATAGTTTGGGTGCCCTACGGTGCCCCCTAGGTTCTGTGCCTAGTGTGGTGGAACCAGTCGCGCTGCCCTAAATCCGCCTCTGCCATCTGGTCCAGCATCCTGTTCCCACAGTGGCCAACCAAATAGCTCTTCTGGGAAGCCCACAAGGAGGACCCAAATGCAAAACCACTCTCCCTTCTTGTGGCTTCCAGCAACTGGTATTCAACCATGGAGGCAGAGCTTAGCCATCATGGCTAGCACCCCTTGATAGCTTTATCCTCCATGAATTTGTCTCATCCTCTTTTAAAGCCATCTAGGTTGGTGGCCACCACTGCCTCCTGTGGGAATGAATTTCCTAGGTTAACTATGTGCTGCGTGAAGAATAACTTTATCTTTCCAGAATCTTCCAACATTAATTTCCCCCTGCAATTTGAAAAACAGAATCTCACCTCCTTGGGCCTTTCCAGATAGGTATTTATTTATTTATTGCTGATGTGTTGGGCAACATGTTCTTGATGCAATAATAGTGCTAGATTTATTCTGGACTGTCCAAACATTATTCTACTTTATTAGTTGTTCTTCAGTGTCTCCTCAATGTTAGAGCCTTATTGCTGCTTGGAGGGGCACACCTGAGCTATAGTTTATTTCAGCCTTCCCCAACCTGGTGCCCTCCAGATGTGTAGTCCAGAATGACTATTGGGCTGGTGGAAGTTGTAGTCCAACACATCTGGAGGGCACCAGGTTGGGGCATCTGTTGCCCAGGTTAGCCCTCCTCCCTTTGCTCTTGCTTTCAGTATTGCTTCAATCATGGTCATGCTATTCATTTTTTAAAAGTATTATACCGGGTGATTCAGAAACCCATCTTTCTTACTAAATGAAGTACAGATGCCACTGTAGGTGACATACCTTTGAGAGTCACCATGGTTCCCTACACTTTTAATTTTAAGGCTGTTTCCCCCAATTGATGGCATTAGAACGGCACCCACGGCTGAAACGGTTTACAGTCTTCACTTTTAATTAAATAAGTTAAATTGGCAACATGAAACACTTTTGCTTTTGCATGGCTTTGTTAATAAAAAGTGTAAATTGAAAGCAATATAGCTGAAGGTCAAAGCCCCGGTTCAAAGTCACAGCCACATGACCAAGGAGTGCGCCAAAAGGAATGGAAAGCGCATAGGGGCCGCACACACAGATTAAAATATTAGGATTGAGGAGAAATAATTAAATGACTAGAAGATCATGTGTTCACTGATGGCTGGCCCCTTTCTAAAAGCAGTTTTGGTAGATTTAGGCTTCAACAACAGGAAGGTTAAACGCTTATTCTAGAAGCAAATGGAAGCCAGTCTACAGGAACGGCTGTGCATTTCTTCATTTACCTAAAACAGAGGTGTGGAACCTCTGTCCCAGGGGCCACTTTGCCCGCAAAGCCATTCCCCCCAAACCACACTCAATTATCCACCAGCTAATGTCACTGGACAGCAGCACTGGTGAACAGAGAGCTCACTCTTGCCGGTGCTCCCTTGCCAACACCTTCCCTGTGAGAAGCGCACTGGTGAAGCGGGACCACTCACCTATGGGTCACCTGACATTATCATCACATTAGCTGATTAACAAGGCAGGAGGCCCCGATCACCTGCTAACATTTGCCCACAGGAGAGGCAGGCAATAAAGATCTGACCCCACCCTGACCTAAAATATTGAACTTGCACTTTTCCAAATTTTCCGACGCAGTTTTCCAACCAAAGAATGTGCACAGAAAAGCATCTGTTGGGACAAAACGCCTACAAAGATGCATAAATTGCTGAGGTTGTGGACTCTCCATTCTTGGAGGTTTTAAAGCAGAGGTTGGATGGTCATCCGTCACGGATGCTTTAGCTGAGATTCCTGCATTGCAGGGGTTGGACTAGATGACCCTTGGTGTCCCTTCCAAGACTACAATTCAATGATTCTATGAGTCTCTAACATACCAAAGTTCATTATATATGGGGAATTTTAATGTTAGGGAAAACATGCAGTAAAATATTGAAAAAGAGGACTTTTTTTCAAAGAGGACTTTAAATAAAATTGCAGAAATGTGAGAGCCGAATTTAAGACTGGAAAAATAAGAAAGCAAGAGAAAGTGAAGCTGACAGATTCATCTTTCCTTATCTGCAAGCAAGCAAGGATGCCTTTTGTTCTTCTCCCAAGTTCCGCTAACCTCTCCCAGTGTGACTTTTGACCTTTCATAGTCCTAACTTCCCTTTGCTTATATGTCCAAGAATACACTAGTCAAATATACTCGGATTCAACATCTGGAAAAGAACAACAGGTTATAAATAGACACAGATGAAACAGAAATTTTCATCCTTCTCCCTTCAGATCCATTTTCCTTTTGTGTCATGTCTTTTCAGATTGTGAACCTGGAGGCAAGGATTGTCTTGCTTGGGCAGATATGTAAGCTGCTCTGGAAGTTGCTGTTTGTTCGGTTTGTTTACTGAAGAGTGAGATGAACATTCAATAGATTCGATTGATTTAATAGATGAAGAGATAGGTGAGTGGCTCCCCTTAGGAAAGGGCACTATTATTTTGTGAGCACAAATATATGAAGCTGTTGGGAGGGGTTATGAGGAGATTGAGGACAAGGTGTCATCAATGCACTGGTGATGCACAGCTGCATTTGTCTTTAAAATACAATTCAAGAGAGTCCCTGCAGGCCTTGAACTCAGAAGCAGGCTGGATGAGAACAAACAAACTGACTGGCAAAATGGAGGCACTGTGGGTAGGTAATGCCAGTGTCTGGAATTGCCTGCTTCGTATAGGATCACCCTCCCACTGAAAGAGCAGGCTCATAATCTGCGATTACTCCTGGATCCATTTTTATTCCCAGGGGTGGACTTTGGTAATATGGTCCCTCAGCGAGGACAAAATTTGGCGGCACCCCTGCCGCCGCCCTAGAAAAAAATATATTATTTTTATTTTCATAATATTCTCTTTTGGTGCAATTGCTTTTTATTAACCTTTTCTGTAAGTATCAATATAAATATGTTGTGCCCCCTTGGCTCGGCACCCTGTACAGGGGAACTGCCTGCATGGCCCTAAATATGGCATGGCCCATGTCGGCAGTGTTATATTTGGCAATTTTCCTTTTAAAAATAGCTCAAAAATTTCTTCTTTTTTGCAAATTTTCAAAAAAAACCTCAACAACTTTTCCATCCGGATTTGAAATGTGGCAACCCTATGCACTGGTAACCTCCAGACTGTTTGTGGGTCTGTGCTTGATGTTGGTATGTAAGCCGTGGCTAGTGCATAATGTGGCATCTTGGCTGCCCACTGGGGCAGGATATTATCAGGGGGGGCATCAAATGTTGCCAAAAGGCCTTGATGGCCAAATTCAGCCCTCATTGTACTATCCTGCTCTAAATGATGGCATTATGCTCTGTTTTAGTGTAAGAGGATCAGTCATGTAAAATTCAAGGAGGAATGTTGCTGTAGAATTGTAGCTATAAAGCATAGCCAAACTTTGCATTTTCTTCCTCTGCTTAAAAGCCAAGCTTTAATTCTAGAAACACAAAGTTTCTCACCCTGAATGCTACAACAGCAGGACAGAGTTGCCTCTATACTACGGCAACACTATTAATAGGATGATTAACATAACTGTGTTATTGGGAACATGAGCCTGTGTTTTTGTAGGAAGCGATCGCTCCTGGTTAACATAGCACAGGAGGTGATAGAGTCTTAACAGAAATCTGTCTCTAGCTGAACAGCAGCAGCACCAGCAGCAAAAGCAAGGAAGAATTTTGTGCCACCTCCAAGACTAACAAATATACAGCTTCCGTGGGCTTTCAGAGCTGGGAATGGGGGAAGAAATTCAGTTCAGTTTGCATTTAAAGGCAATGTCTGCAACAAAAGACGAACCAAAACATAGCCATCCTTCAAAATTCACATGTCTCTGAACTTTGCAGTGCAAAAATATCCAGCCAAAAATGAGCACAAAGATGCAAATACAAGGGAAATGTGTGCATATAAATACATTGGTGAAAATAGCATATGGACATGGATTATATTAGGGGAAGTTGTTGTGGGTGAGAGGCTGTCAATAAGCAAAGACTGCACTTATACCCAAGAACTGTTAAGAAGAAAGATGGGCTGTATATCTTTTATGAGGTCCTAGAGAGGTTTGAGCTAAGAGTTGTAGGCAGCAGAGGCTGGTCTATTAAAGCAAGTAGGGCACTGCCCCACAGAACTCAGGGCTACCAAGGGGGGTACAGAGAGCACATATGTAGTAGGTCCCAAGCCAGCAGGGGCCCAGGCTCTTAACTTTCATCTAAAAAAAATACACATGTTAATTGGACTCTTATTTTAAAAAGTTATAAAGCAAAATGTGCAGGCAAGTCTTAAACTTCTAAGCAGCTTCTGTGAGATAAGCTGGCTTGGCTTCTCCCACCTTTCATTGTTTTTAGCCAATGAGTGAAGTGGAAGCTATTACTGATGAGTGAGTTGTATGCACACCAGGAATGTCTGGTGATTGTTATTTTTTTACCTGCACTTTTCTTTCTGGCTGGGGGCTTCTGTTTCCTTGTAATCTCCATTTGTGATCAGGTACTGCCTGGGTTATATTTTTGTACACATGGAGGGTAGCAGGATGCTGGCATAGTTGTATTCTGGTCTTTGAAATCTAAAGCTACTGCTTAATGGTGGAGTGGAAATCCTTGGGGTTTGCCAAGGGGCTATTTTACATGGCTCCTGAAGACGAAGATGTCAACAATGTGTCTTAGCAGAGAAGAATCTCTTGGGACCATAAGTGTTAGCATTCTGTAGATCTGTGCAGATACTCATAAGCATGACTGTTTATCTGAAGGTACAAACTGTTCCCAAATCTGAGGCACCTGTGGGAAAGGACACTGTGGCCAAGCTCAGGTGTGCCATTACATAATCAGCAGTAACATGCCTGGTGACTTGTTGTCCTTTTTGGGTTCATTTGGTTGTATTCTGTACTGATTGCACTTGCCTGGGACTTAGGAAGCTGCCCTAAACTAAAGCACCACCCACACTATGCATTTAAAGCTGTATCATTCAGCTTTAAATGGTCGTGGCTTCCTGCCCTCCCAAGAAATCTGGAAAGTGTAATATGTTGGAGGGGCTGAGAGTTGTTAGGAGACCCCTGTTCCCCTCCCAGAATTACAATTCCTAGAGTTCCCTTGGGACTGACTGTTAAGACACTCTGGGAATGTAAGGTCTCCTAACAACTCTCAGCACTCTTAACAAATACATTTCCCAGGATTTTTGGGAGGAAGCCTTGATTGCTTAAATTGGTGCTAGGGTATTTTAAATGTATATTGCAACTGAGCCAGAAGTCGGATCATTAATCCACCTAGCCTTAAACTGTCAACATACTGATTGGCAGTGTCTTTCCCCGGTTTCAGAAAAGGGACATTCCCAGTCCTACCTGGAGATGACAGGGAACTGAAGCTGGGACCTTCTACATGCAAGGCAGATGCTCTTCACCCTGAGCCCTTATCCTGCACCAAATCAATCTTGCACTGCTTAGGTCTCAGATTGTTGCAGCTCTCAAAGCACCAAAACTCTCCTCTCTCCCTTCAGTTGATATACCTACCCATTTTGGTGATCGCTTTATGCACCTGATGAAGTAACCTTGGCCCATGAAAGATTTTGCCAGAAAGGATCTTCAATAGTAAGAAGCCATAAAAGTATTTGTTGCTTTTGCCAGGACCAACCACTATGGCTCTGGAACCATAGCTGTCAACCTTCCCTTTTTTGTGGGAAATTCCCTTATTGCAGCGCCATTTCCCACTGCTTCCCGCTGCTATCCCGGATTGTTAGATATCCCGTAGACTGTCCCTGGGACAGGAGAGGCTGCTGATCCCTTATTTTCAAGGCTTCTGATCCCTTATTTTCAAGGCTGCTGATCCCTTATTTTCAAATCTGAAAGTTGACAGCTGTGTCTGGAACTGGTCACTTGAAGTAGGCCTCAATTCAGTACACAACAGAGAGGACCCCGAGCGTACAAGCTTGGTCAGCTCTGATGTTTTCCCGCCCTCATATACGAGGGTATATTAGTGCTCCAAAAAGTCCCAGGTCCTCCCAGCAGCTGCACAACAAGCAGAGCACAGGCGGCAACTTGCTTTGCAAGCCTCCTTCTCCACAAATTTCCTTAAGCCTGCCCTGGAGGGATCCCCTCTTAAAATGAGGTAGGAGCTCTTCCATCTAAAGAGCTCATTTCATTCCTGAAAGGTAAGGTGTCAAAGGGAAATGTGCCAAGAAGAGCAAATGCCTGGAAGCAACTGGTGTACAACTGCCAACAATGTAGGGAGGGCCTTGATCCATCCTCTGCATGAGAGACCACTATGGACAAACCCTGTGTGGGAGCACTGAGAGCCCCATAGGAGGGTCAGAAATGGAATCATCACCTGCCAGCCTGCTAACCAGACCAACTAGCCAGCCTTTATACAAAAAATAAAGGGACCCACACCTGACATTTGAAATGGAGGCAGACAGAACTCACCAGAACTCAGTTCTGGCACCTCTCAGGTGGGTGCCATTGCCATTATAAGAGAACAAGGGAGGTGTTCACGGTGAGTTCCAGCTGGTGCTTTTCTTCTAGAAAAAAGATGTTGATACTCACGATGAAGTAAGTGCCACATTTTTCACCAGTGCTTTTCTTCTAGAACAAAAGATGCCAGTACTGAGTACCGTATTTTTTGTTCTATAAGACTCACTTTTTCCCTCCTAAAAAGTAAGGGGAAGTGTGTGTGCGTCTTATGGAGCGAATGCAGGCTGCACAGCTATCCCAGAAGCCAGAACAGCAAGAGGGATCACTGCTTTCGCTGCACAGCAATCCCTCTTGTTGTTCTGCCTTCTGAGATTCAGATTTTTTTTTTCTTGTTTCCCTCCTCCAAAAACTAGGTGCGTCTTATGGTCTGGTGTGTCTTATAGAGCGAAAAATACGGTACCTATGAGTACTCCCAGAAAAAGCACTGATTCCAGCACCTCTTTTTCTACAAATATAGCAGCGAATATATTTATCTACCATGGACAAGATGGCTGGCTGACTGGATCAACAGATAGACAGATAGATAGATAGATACGGATGAGTACAGAGAAAAATAGTAAACTAGCAAGTTCTGTTCTACCTATTTCCTAGCTTGAGATGCAGCAATAAAGACTTTATCCAGTCTTTCAAATGTGGCCACCTCCAAGATTTACTTAATGGCATTATAGCATTTGACATTTGATTTTCCTTTCCTAATTTATTTATTTGTTTATAAGTTTTCTTGCTCAGTCCTTCACCATGGGTTCCCGAGGCAGGCTACAAAAATCTGAAAACAGATAAAACCAATACAATTATCAAAACAAGCAACGCCATCCAAATTGAACAAAACACCATGGCAAAACACTGGAAGAGCCTGCTCACACAGATGGTTGAGGTACAGATGGATAGATCACGGCAAATGTCCTGCCCCTGTTCTTAATCCACTTTGGGTCAAGTGGAAAATAAAGACAACCACCTTTGTTTGAACATCTGTAGTTATTGAGGTGTTCGCCAAAAACAAAGCAGGCAAGATCATAAAATATAAACAGCTTCCTCCAGAAATATCTGCCAGGAGAAGCTACACAGAATGTTAAGCATTTCCATGAAGCTTCTCTTTTATGAAAAGGGCCCAGATAGGGACAATGAGGAAGAATAAATATCCAGGTGAAGTTAATGAAAGCCAACTTTGTCAGGGCCACCCCAAGCCATTTTGCTGCCTGAGGAGAAAGAGAAGATGATACCTCCTCCCCGTCCTGGGGACAGAAGGCAACTGAGCTGGCAGCTGAATCTTGCCTCAGCTACTGGTGACGAAATAAGCATCCTCCATTGTACCTGAGGCAGCACGACTGAGAAGGCTGTGTGGGAACAGAGAGGAATAACTTGGGACTCAGGACTAACAGCCAACAGGTTGCTGCCTGATGTGGTTATCTCACTCTGCCTAATGGTAGGACCGGCCCCAACTTTTGTGGGAGGTCACATCATAAGATGTTAAATAACCCAAAGTGGAAAGGGCTTGCATGGTATTTCCCAATACCACACCTTCTTCTCTAAATCAGGAATGCTCCAAGAGAACAAGCTCCCTAGGGTGTGGAGAGACCCTTGGGGAGTAAGGAATTCACCACCAACCCCAGAAGAAAGCTGAGGTGGCTTCAGAAAGGCTCTGCAGAACACTCTCATCCTCCACTGGACACGTATTGCTCCAAAAAGCAAGGCCAGAGAATCACATACTGGATGGAGAACATTTGCCCCCAGCCCACCACGCTCTTTCCTCCCAACTCAGTTCTACTACATCAGGTGTTGGGAGCTTTTGGCCCTTCGGACATTGCTGAACCTCAACACCCATCATTCCTAGCCACTGGCCATGCTAGCTAGGGCTGATGGAAGTTGTAGTTCAGCAACAACTGGAGAGCCAAAGGCTCCCAACAATTGTGCTTGTATCTGCATCTCTTGGCCACCTCTAAAGTGTCTTCTGCCTTCCTGATTCTGCCTGCTCCCTTGAAATCCTCCTGTGTTCTCTGGATAAGGCCACATGACAATGATTTTTTCACAATTTGAAGATTGGGGAAAATTGTGGAAATAAAAATTAAAATTTACTGCATGCACGGCGTTGAAGGAAAACGTTATGAAAACATTTTATAGATGGTACATTACACCGGTAAAACTTGCAAAAATGTATAAAACATGTAATAAGTGTTGGAAATGTAAAGAAAAAGAGGGAACGTTTTACCATATGTGGTGGGAATGTAAGAAAGTGAGGAGTTTCTGGGAAGCGATATATAATGAATTGAAAAAGATGTTAAAAAACACATTTGTTAAGAAACCAGAAGCTTTTCTCTTAGGAATTACAGGAAATGAAATAAGAAGAAAGGACTGTAAACTCTTCCAATATGCAGTTACAGCAGCAAGAATCTTACTGGCCCAGAAATGGAAACAAGAGGAAGTACCGACGATACAAGAATGGAGATCGAAATTAACGGACTATGCGGAACTGGACAAATTGACTGGGAAAATAAGATACGTTCGAAACCAAAAGTTCATCGAAGATTGGGGAAAGTTTGTAGATTATCTGAAAAATGTATGTGATGTGCAAACAATGCTAGTGGGGTTTCAAGAAGCACTGTAAAAGTTTGAGATGTATTGCTAAAAAGAAATAGAAAGGGGAGGGAAGACAAATGGCAATACAATGAAGGGAATGCGTATTGAAGAGTAAATATGGATGATTACCAGAGAAGCGGAAGGAAGTCAAAAAAGATTAATTTGTTAAAACATGGAGAAAATTGTATAATTGTGTTGGAAAATTAATAAAAATGTAAATGAGCGACAATGATTTTTTCAATATTAGTAGAACCAGTGTGTTTTTTCCGAGAAAAGTAGGTGCTGGAACTCACCATGAATTTATAGTAAGCCACCGGGGGACTCGGGGCAGCCCTGAACAGATGCCGGTTTGACAGCAGCCACTTTCACCACCTGAGGAGCTGCTGAAAACTACTGCAAGCTGCTTCCCTAACTAGTTTGGGGGTTGCCGCTGGTTCTGGTGCAGGTGAAATAAATGTGTCCCACCTTCTTTGTTCTCTTAGATTCAGACGGATGGCTAAGGCAACTTGCAAACGCACACAGTGAGGCATGGCCTAGAAAGCTTAAAGTCTACTGCCACTACACAGGAGATGGATTGGAGAAAATGAAATATGAATTGGCCCCATAGCTTGACCAATCGTGACTAGGAACAGCTACAAGCTAGGTAGAGACATAGATCTTTTAAAAAGTGTAGATTCACACACACTAGCCAACTTCTGTTTTGACTTGAAATATTCATTTTGGGCTTCTCAGAAGTACATACAGTGGTGCCCCGCAAGACGAATGCCTCGCAAGACGAAAAACCCGCTAGACGAAAGGGTTTTCCGTTTTTCGAGGCGCTTCGCAAGACGACTTTCCCTATGGGCTTGCTTCGCAAGATGAAAACATCTTGCGAGTCTTGTGATTTTTTTTTCGCTTTTTTCTCCCTTTTTCTAAGCCGCTAATAGCTGCTTAGCCGCTTAGCCGCTAAGCTGCTAATAGCCGCTAAGCCACTAATAGCGCTAATCCGCTAATAGGGGTGCTTCGCAAGACGAAAAAACTGCTAGACGAAGAGAATCGCGGAACGGATTCTTTTCGTCTTGCGAGGCACCACTGTAAAGGCAAGAAGCAGGCTGGGGGAGCAGTGGTCTGTGATGCCACCCCCTGAGAGGTGCCAGAACTCTCCAGCTTACTCCGACTGAGTAGAACTATCTGGGGTGCAAATGACTGTGTGGTCCTAATTGAGCTAGGGAGACCCCCTAGGCAGTCCGTGTCTCATGGGCAAAAATGGTCAGCAATTATAATATGTTTGTGACAATTAGGTAATTGCCTCCCTTTATCAAATGCGGTGGATAGGCGCTTCTTAAAATATGGACATTTAACAGAAAACATGCACCTACACGAATATGGCATATGTGTTACTGTAATAGGTTCCTGCCTATCTGAATTAAACCCAGCAGAACACCCTCTGTTCTGCATTATTCAAGTGTGTAGATAAAGAAATGCTGTATCTCTTTCTGTGTTACCCACTGACAATAGGCTCACACTCCACACACAGGCACACAATTTCAGCCACTAAGAGGCTTTTAGAAAGCCCCACATTCCCTTCAACATGCCATGAAAACGGCAAATTTTGATCTGAGCTGGAGGTGGCAGGCTAATAAATATATGGGAGGTTTAAAAACAAATATTTCTTTTTTCTGGAGTGCCTATATTTCCTCAACTGGGCTCAGCAGCGGCAAAAGCATCACATGTCTAAAAAATAAAGAGGAATCAGTGAACAGTAGTTTTAAATTGATATATACTTCTGTTATTTTAATGATGTGATTTAAAATGAACTGGCAGACCTCAGTATCACCCTTGGCTTTATGTCAGCAATGTGTTTGGTTCAGTCAATCACTGACATGGCTGAAAGAGTGAGCTGCCAGTCACCAGCAGGGGGCACTGCAGGGATTTCTTTCTTTAGGCAAGAACACAAAGGAAAGTCTCTTGATTATTATTATTCTTCTTTAAATAAGGCATATTTTGAGCACAATGTGAGGCTCACAACAATCGTCCCCTAGCAAAGGAACTTTTCCTCTCCTGAACAGAAATTATTGATATTGGAAGGGGAGTAGGGGTGTTCCAAAAATGCCAATTTTGAGCTCTACATGATAGAGGTACCTTGTTAGGCTGATGCTACAGCTTAGCACAGGGAACAGATCACGTTCCTGAGAGCCATTCCTTACCACAGCTCTTCTCGGATTTCTGAGCCACACTGTCTGGTTAAATGTATCTCCTGTTACTTCACAATAGCACATCACTCTCACAGTTCCCCAAGCCACTGTACTGATCATCACAGAAAATTCAGTGTGTTGCGCATTTCAGATTATTTTAACAGCAACGTTAAGCTATGATCCCTTAAGATTATATCCTGCTATCACTGTTTTCCTGTTTTCTCTGCTGCAGTGGTTTACTTAAGAAGATGATTATTACTGTTGTTGCTGTTGTTGTTACTATTCTATTTAAATTTATTAGCCATCCTTCAGCAGCAGTTCCCAGGGCAGATTACAACTATTCAAAGTTCAAAAATTCAAAACAGTTAAAAAGAAATTATGGTCACAGGAATAGGGTGGGTCCTGAAAACAAACATCTCAGGGGGCAAAGGGCAAGGTAAGAAGTGTGTTTTCAGCACTCACTGAAAGCTGAAGAGGGAAGGTGCTGGACGTGCTTAGGGGCTGCCACAGAGAAGGCTTTCTCTCGGGCCACCACCGCCCAAACTTCCTATTTAAAAATAATTTTATTAATGTTATATTATTGCAATTTGTAGCCCAAACCATTCTACATTGAATGAAATAAAATGGCAGGGGGTGGGGGAGGGAGAGAGAGAGAGAAAGGGACATGTGAAAGGGGGAGGACAACATAACAAACAAACAAAACCTCTATAGATTAAAAGGGGAAATGTCATCATTTACTGTACGTTGTCACTCAAAAAATGTAAAAGCAAAGCTCACCTCTCAATAATTTTTTTTTTTATTTTACCGTACATGTATTGTGTTACTCTCATATGTAAGTTTTATCATTAAGCATAGTTGTCAACTTTCAGATTTGAAAATAAGGGATCAGCAGCCTCGAAAATAAGAGATCAGCAGCCTCACCTGTCCCTGGGACAGTATATGGGATATCTAACAATCCGGGATAGCAGCGCGAAGCAGCGGGAAATGGCGCTGGAATAAGGGAATTTCCCACAAAAAAAGGAAGGTTGACAGCTATGTCATTAAGACAGTTTGCCAGGTTTTCCTTAACCAATCAGTTATGGTAATGGGATCTTTATTTGTCCACTTTTGTGCAATACACAGTTTTGCTGCTGTTAGCAATGAGGTTGGTTGGGCTGAGAGAAAGTGACTGGCTCAAAGGGAGCTTTGTGGCGAAGCATGGATTTGAACCCTGGTCTCCCAGGTCCTAGTTCAACACTCTGGCCACTATGCCACACTTGATCTCAGATGTCTGCTGCTGCCTGCAAAGGAACCAGTACCTAACGGGAAGGTGTGTAGAAGGCTTATGATTTTTATTTTTGCCTAATTGAATGCATGTTTCTGCAACTTATAATATACACATTTTTTTCCGCCAGGAGAACTGCGTCACAAAATCCAGAGAAGTGTGGCATTTTGAAGAATAGCTGCATTTTGGTTCATGCCTTGTTTCGGGAACTACCGGTACGGATCAGGTTCACATAAAAATGCAAATTGAGCTGAATTCCTTCCCCATCCTTAGGAAGGTGGTGACATAACCTTTGGAGTTCCTGCCAAGTGAAGGGCAGGCAACCCATCACACCACAGACAAGTGAGAAGAGAGAGAGAGAGAGAGACTAGACATTATTTCTCCCCAGCCCCTTCCTAATCAAGTGCCATGACAGGAGCCAGAATATGCTTGAACATGGAGCATGTAACAGCTAGAGAAATTCAGCAAAAAGAAAGCAGAACCCCTATAAGTAAACTTGTGATTATTGCACATCAGCCCATGAGGGCAGTTGAGAAGGTATTATTTATTAATAATAATTCAATTTATGAACTTCCCTTCACTCTTAAGATCCCAGGGCGGGCTGCCACAATTTAAAATACAACATTAAGAGCAATTTTAAACAACTTACAATCACAAAAATAGGGTGGGTCCCAAAAATATGCATCTCAAATGTACTGCCAAAGAGTATCATCAAAGAGTAATAGTAGTAATCACCCGCCCATGAGGCGAGGTGAAGAGGCCTCCTTGCAGCGCCGGATTTACGTATAAGCTAAACAAGCTATAGCTTAGGGCCCCACTCTCTTGGGGGTCCCCCAAAAAATTAAAGGGAAAAAACTGGATGTACATTTCCAAAATAGAAGATAAAAAAAAACATAAAATAAAACCTACATACAGCAACAGTGTTTTGTGTTGTGTAGGCTCCTATGATGTAAGTAATGGGCCTCGCCTGCTAAGCTGCTCCCTAAAATATCACTGGTTTGCTCATTTCTATATATAGGGTGCCTACATTCTGCATGGACTGGTTGCATGGCAACATGTGCAAATGGCTTTAGATACCTATTAGGTCCATAAATTACCATATAGCATATATTCAACACAAAAAACAGTGACAATTTGTTGTTGACAAAGGACAGCTGGACATATAAAGGCCCCCATTGCCTTCAGTAGTTTAGGGCCTCATCAAACCTAAATCTGGTCATGCCTCCTTGGGTAGCAGACTCTGGAGAGTTGGGGGGGTGGCAGATCTCCATCCATCACTGCCCACTGTCCGTTGCTGCTGCCCGCTCCCCTTCAGAAAGAGGGAGGCACAGCCTTGAGAGAGGTGGCTGGTGGAGAAGGTGCTCAAACCTGTCAGCTCCCTCTCTCATCCCTGCATCTGTCTCCCTTGGGAGAGGGAGACATAGCTGCTGTGAATGAGACACACACCCCCTTACTTAATGGGGTTGGTTCACAGTTGCTGCATTTCCCTCTCTCAGGGAACAGGGAGACAAAGAGATGAGATAGGAGCACTGCAAAGAAGGGGAGGACTGAAGATCAGCCCAGCGTGTAAAGGAGACCTCCAGGTATAGGGCAGTATATAAATTCTAATTCTAATAATAATAATAATAATAATAATAATAATAATAATAATAATAATATACACTTTTACATTCTCAGTGTTCGCTTCTTGGCCAACACTGCGTAAGAAATGGCAACTTACACAAACACATATGCTACTGTTGATAAACAGGCAAGTAAAACTGTGGCGGCAGGATGCTTCAATTTATTATTTATTAAACTAATAGCAACTGTTCAAAGAAAATTAGACAGAAGGTCCCAAAACCCTCCTGGAACACTTGGTGGAACTGGGCCAGTCGGAACTAACAAGCCTGCCAAAGCATTCCTCGTTCTCACTGAAAACATTCTGCTTGGACACACACAACTTTTCAACTGTAGCGTTACACACTCTGGTTCCCGGGATGCATTTAATGCAATTTGAGAATCAGAGAGAGAGCTCAGGACATTTTGTTGGTTTGGATGCCTGGAACTGGCACACGCCCAAACAAAGTCAGAACATTTTAAAAGGGTGCTTGTATGGGCAAGAATCAACTCTTGCAGACAACAGCGGAAGTCAAGGATGGGAAGGAAATAAGCTGGTCAGGATATGTTTTGAGGGTGACTAAACTTTGGTCCCTAGGTAAATGGTTCCCTTATCCCCCCTACCCCGAGCTACAGTTAGAATGCTTTAACAAGCAATTCTTCTTCCCAGAGAACTCTGGGAATTGTAGCTCTGGAAGGAGAATAGGGGTATCCTAAAAACACCCTCAATAAAGTATAGCTCCCAGAATTCCTTGGGGGAAGCCATGATTATTTAAAGTGATATCATACTGTTTTAAATGTATTGTATGAATGTGGCCAATGTCAGAATGAATCGTATGTCTGTATGAATGTCAGTGGGCATGGAGAAAACTATTCATACCAGATAGAAATGTGTCAGTAATACATCAACATTTGCAATGAATGAGCAAAAATGAGAAGCAGCAAAAAATACTTTAAAAAAAAAAACCTATAATGCAGATTAAACATGACCATTTAAAATGCACAAATAAAAATGTTTTTACCCAGTGTCCAAAAAATTATAATGTTGGCACCAGTCACACCTGTCTGCGGAGGTCATTCTAGATTTGGAAAGCCATGACAGCAAAGGTCCTCTTCTATGTAGCTGCATAATATAGATCCTAAAACACAAACATGTTGGTTCCTGAGCGCAGAATGGGCACATGAAGTACCATAAGTCAAAATTACAAGGAAAACTGGAAGAATCTGCTCTAGCACCAGATCCCTTTGAAGATGGAAATGGAAAGAATGTCTGATTGGCCGTGGTGTCCAGCAAGTGATCTTTACTCTCCTGCCCAGGTTGCAATGAAAATATGAGCAAAGACTCAGTCTCAATCAAGAGATAGATTTTGAAATAGTAAAGTTCCTACTCTCCCCACTGGGGTGGGGGGGTGATAAAACTGTCAGTAGTCAAAAGGACAGGAAGCAAAATTATGTTGGAAATGGGTGAGAATGCTGTTTTTTCCAGATGTGGCAAGATCAATAACCATATTGCTTACACCCAAAACAAGCTTTGGAGTGTAGTTCTGCCAAGTTTACTGTAGAGATAAGAATGTACAATATTTTACGAAGCAGCATCTATCACGGTAACTTTGAGGCATTTGGCTGGTGGTGACTGCCAAGGAGAAAGGAGCATCTGCTCTCACTTTAGGAGTTTATATTCTGGGTCTGGTGAAAGGAGGCAAAAAATCTCTGAAAGAGCCTTTGGGGAACACGACTGAGTTTCTCTACATAGCTCTAAAGGGGGGGGGGGACTAATATTATAGAAAACTTGAAAGGGACGGCTTCTGAGAGAGGAGCGAATAACATCTTCCTAATACTGAACGTATTGCAAACCTTTGACTAAAACATTAAAGTGGTTCTCTAAAACTAGAGCAATTATTAAATATGAATAGCTTTAAAGATAGAATATAACCCAGCCTTTTTGTTTTCAATTCATTTGATACATCGAAAGAAAAACATGCAGCCTTCTCCCATCTTCTGCCAAGATGTGTAAGGGGAAGTGCATTTTATGGAGGAGGAGGGTCGTTAACTTGAGCCTTTTTCCTTAATCAGGCTCCAGATGCCAAATATGGGCTAAGAAAATGTTCTGAAGAAATCAGATGGTTGCTTTGCAGTTCCTGAAAAATATGCCGCAACCATTTCTGTTCATGAAGCAGAATTGTTTTTTAAGTGACTGTGTCGACTAGAAACTTCGGGTCTCTGATTTACAATAAATAGTTGAAAAGAAGACCTTAATCTTTTTTTCTTTTCTTTTAAGAATTTAGAAAGTAAATGGCCCAAATGCTGATGGAACCAATACTGCCCCAATACCTCCCACATTTCATCCGGGAGGAGATCTTGTTCTGCCCTTAGGAGAATCTCAGCTCCACCAGAATCCTCAGCACATCCCAGGACTGAGGGGGGGGGATGGGCCTCTGTCAAGGGGTCTGAATGGCTTCACCTTACTGTGACAGCAGGTGCTCTGAACAGCTGGCTCTAAGCACCCGTTCAGATTGATGCACAATCAAGGGCATTGTGGGGAATTTTAAGGGTGGCCAGATCCTGCCCCCTGCTGCTGTTCCATTCGCCAGGGTAGAAGAATACAGGGTGGGGGGGTGTAAACTATATTAAAATACAATTATTTCTTCATCCCCCTTCACAGCTTGTACCTTGCACTTCTGCAAGTTCCAAGGACGACTCATAAAAAATCAAAATAACAATAAAAACATTTTTTAAAACGTGAATTGAATTGTTTATTATAGTCATGGGCCAATAAAATTCAGTACAAAATAGAAGATAATGTTGCAATTACATAGAAATATACTTTTTTTTTTTCCTTCCCCAGCAGCCAGCAAAAAAAAAATCTCCCCTGATCTACATTGAGATCAGGGAGGAAACTGGAAACTCTCTCGGTGATATAAAAAGACATACAACCTTAAGCAGAATACAAAGTTTTCAGGAGATCTTTCCAGAAATCTTCTTAGTAGAGAGATGTGAGGAATATCGCGCTAGTTTTCGTGAAGATAATGCAAGTACTTATTTCCCATTTCCTAATGTTCTTTTCCCACTTCAGTACCTGTTGCGCTATGGAACTGTTGCTTTTTTTAACAATATGGCGCCATGTTGCACTAAATTTCATTCATAGCAAGGGGCGTGGTGTGACACAACAGCAGACCTCATCAGACATGTCGCCATCCTTTATGTGCAAGTGAACTTCTGTTCCCCCATAATTCACCCAGGAAAATGGCAGGAAGATCTGCCTTCCGGAAGACTGCCCTGAATTTCATCACATGGTGTAATCCATGAAAACAACGGGAAAATTACAGCACAAACCTCCCATGATTTCCCAAATTAAGAGGGTTGCAAACACTTTTTTCCCCTTGGAGGCAATCCATATAGAAAT
This sequence comes from Podarcis cretensis, assembly GCF_951804945.1. Taxonomy (NCBI): domain Eukaryota; kingdom Metazoa; phylum Chordata; class Lepidosauria; order Squamata; family Lacertidae; genus Podarcis; species Podarcis cretensis. The sequence goes on from NC_137177.1 coordinate 39,618,602, forward strand.
GAGTGCTAAACTGCATTAGATTCCACTGGATTTCCAGGGCCCTTTTTGTCATGCAGAAGATTGCATAAAAAGTGGAAATTATCAGGTAAGGAAACATTGGGGAAACAGAATTCAAGTGTTGTCTGAATGCAGCAAGAGAACCAAATTGGTACATTTCTTTGAAACAGGGTAGTGAAAGAAAGAGGTTGGTCGCGGTCTATGTTAGGGTGGAATGACCTCCTTCAGGCAACATCATGGAAGATGAAGGCAGGCATCAGAGTCCATGCCTGAATGCTGCAGCAAGGCTTTTGAAAGGGTGGGGTATCTGGCCTCCACTTCCAGCTCCAAAATATCTCAATGCGACACTGAGCTTGAGGTAAGAAGCTGAACGAGACACCACAAAACGTTTCCTCTCAACCGATTCCCATCAGAGTCCACTCCTGCTAGTTGCTTTCCAGCAGGTATTGGATGGAACACAGATGCCACCCAGTGGTAGACGCCATTCCAGTGCTTCACCACATGCTGATATATCATCATCGCAGCATTTCAACCTAGGGTGAAGCTCGCCACAACGCTGGCAAACCTGTTGCCTAAATCTGGGTATCTCCATTCACCTAAGGAGGTCATTCAGCATCTCAGCTAAAAATGCAACATATAGACCATCAAAATACTGTTAAGTGCCAGCAGCAAGAATCTCCAGGGCTGCCTGTGCTTTCCCAGGGTTCATCTTCCTTGGAATGAAGGTCAGTGGAGAGGGTGGCGTCCTTAGGGAATAGTGTTTCATTTACACTTATAGGATGAAAGGGGTCACAGCCTTAATACCGCAACAGATCTTGCTTCTCCATTAAGTGTCCAGGGGAGCCTCAAGTCCAGCACAGAGGCAGGAGTAAGGTTTAGTTAATAAAGCTCAATACATGCTTCTGTATCTCCAGCTTCCAGCAACAGCCAAACTCTCACACAATATGGCATGAACTACGCCCCCCCCCTCCATCCTAGGATGACATGGCATCCAGCCAGGTGAGAAAGGGCCCGTCTATTTTTCTCTCCAGCAACAGGGCAACCTCTTTCTAATCTTAATGGCAGCACTTAACTGGTCAGCTAAGTGCATTACCTGTAAAAAAAGCACTGGTTTGGCTGGTTTCCTCCTTTAGATTCTACCCCACATTACACAGGGTCAAAAGATTGAAAAGGGTCCTGGGTATCATCTAGACTCACCTTCCCCCAAACTCATAAAACAAGAAGACCTCAAGGAGGTAGCTTGCAGAATGAGGGTTTAGCTCCCCTCTCCTGCATGCTCCATTTGCTCTTAAAATCAGCCCCCCCCCGCCCCCGTGTTGCTGGGACTGGCGGAAACCCTGTTGCTGCCACTGCGTAACCCATGCTGTTTGCTCATCGTCAAGTTCAGCCAATGAAAAATCAACAGAGATGGCTTGCAACCCATCTCCTTACTACCTCATTAATGTTTTCTCATTTGCTTCAGTTGAGAGAAGTAGTCTTCACAGGTATTTGGTATTGCGGTCCCCAGGTGCAGGATCCTGTGGCTTTGGGAAGGGTACTCACTTTGTGAGGGCATCTTGCAATGTGTCTGCCTTGTTACTAGGACACAACAGGGGTCAGGAGAACTTCAGTAGTTGCATTTATTTGTGAAAAGCAATTCATTTGAGTGGGTACCTGCTAACCTAGGTACAACCAAAGAAGGTAGTTTCAGTTACACACCAGGCCTGGCCTGTATACCACTAAGCCTGTGGTGCTTAGCTGTGACACAGGACACCGCCAGTGTTGAAGCATAGTTTACCTGCCCATCCAGCAGGATTCTGGACCTGGACGTATGGAAAGTGGGTGGCAAAAACTCTTGGGCCTACTGAATTCCACAGCAATCTTTGACCTGGCTAGCTCCATAAAGCCGCTGCCTTATTCCAGATTCCTCAATCAGTTAATGACCTCTCTACATATTAGCCGTCTGGATGCCAAATCCGTCCTCATAATGATCTCTCCTTAGCAGCTGTGTCAAGGAGGGACTACAGCAGTCCCATACCCCTCAAGTGTCCCAATTAAATCAGGACATGCCGTTTTAGGGGGCCATGCCCTCATGCAACAGCATGGTGTCCAAAAATGCAAGAGATTGCACAAAATCACGGAGTACAAAAACACGTGGACTCTTGTGCTGGTCATGTAAATCACACAGCAGCATGACCCGGAAGACATGCATCCCAGTTTTTGGCCTGGACATGGTGGAGGGTATGCATATCCTTGGTCCCTTGTGGCTGCTCTTTTTCGTATGTTTACACCCGGGATCCCACTTGTGTCTTCTTGAGAATACATTCTCTGGCCAACGACAGGACTCTCCCTTCTTGACTATTAGTCGGTGATGCAGAAGATCCTTCAGACTAGATGATCATGTAGATGTCAGCTTCTCAGTGTCACTTCCCATGGCTGTCCCTGAGACTTCGATCCCAGAAGGACAGTGAGGCTCATACAATTATTATTAGTAAAGGTAAAGGTAAAGGGACCCCTGGCCATTAGGTCCAGTCGTGATCGACTCTGGGCTTGCGGCGCTCATCTCGCTTTACTGGCCGAGGGAGCTGGCGTACAGCTTCCGGGTCATGTGGCCAGCATGACTAAACCGCTTCTCGCGAACCAGAGCAGCACACAGAAACGCTGTTTACCTTCCCGCCAGAGCAGTACCTATTTATCTACTTGCACTTTGACATGCCTTTGAACTGCTAGGTTGGCAGGAGCAGGGACCGAGCAACAGGAGCTCACCCCATTGCAGGGATTTGAACTGCCAACCTTCTGATCGGCAAGTCCTAGGCAATAGTAATATTAAATTTTAAATCTGCCATCACCAACAAGTCCTAGGGCAGGTTACAACTTAAAATTCAGAATTAAAAACGGTTAAAACTAGTGTTATTTTTCTAGAAAAAGAGGTGCCGGAACTCACCATGAACATGTTCCTTTGGTCTGTAGGGAAGACAGTATCTCAGATATTTGCAATCTAAGTTGTTTAGGGCTTTAAATGGGAGTGTGGGCCTGGAAATGAACTGGCGTCCAATGCAGCAGGTTTAAAGCAAGGATCCTCAAGACAACCTCAGCCAGTTATCTGGCCACTGCATTTCAGACCAGTAGATGTTTCTGAGTCATGTTCTGGACCAGTAGATGTTTCTGCATCATTTCTCAAGAAGATCTTGTTAGAGACTAAAAAATCTTTTATGTTAGGGAAATGCAACTCAAAAAAACATGACGAGAGTTCTTGATCAAAGAGTCTGTCTTCTTGGATGGAGTTTACTCCCGAGTAAGCATGGACAGGCTCAGGCCACCCATCGGGCACAGCAACCTTCACCCTCCCTTTCTGACCAGCAGACCCCTTTGCCCAAGTGGCTAAGAAAAACCCTGAACTACTTTCAAAGAAAAAGTACGCTATGAAGTAATGAAGAAAATATGCCATAATAAAACCACTACAGGCAAAATAAATTTATACACAACACTACTATTTTTCAAAATCCTTGCTCGGCTTTCGATGCCAGTTTGCCTTCTGGGCACAAACACATTCTTCACACACGCTGGGAATGTTGAGGGAAACTAGTCAGCATTCAGAGGCTTAATACAGATTTCCAGCACTCTGCCCTGGGGGCGCCATCCTCAGACATCCATTTGTCCTCAGGAGGGGTTAGGGGTTGAAATGCAAATTGGCAAAACACTGAATCCTTTGTTAGGATTATCAAGGCAAAGCTTGATCTCTATTGCTGTTTAATAATTCCCTGCAATTTTATGGACTTATTCAAATGCTGCAGAATCGCTTCTTAGTGTTTTGAAGGAGTAAAAACAATGGAAGGAGGGGAACCACATTTGCTCGCTCAAATCTGTTCTCTAGGGGGGTGGGAGGGTGGAAACGACATACACGCTTGACAGCTTATTTACCAAACTCACTAAAGATTTATTGATTTGTCAATCAGTGCCTTGAGCGTTTGCTTCTCCCCACAGGAAAATTAATAATTTCTACTGGCATAATATATCCTACATATAAGCTAAGCAAATGCAAGAATCAATTTTGGCTACATTTAAAACATCTAGGAGAAGCAAAATGCTTTCTTGGGGGGTGGAGAAATATATTAAAAACTGAAAGCTAATGAAGAAGAAATGCCTGTGTTGTTCCCTGAACACAAAATTATTAGGGCAGTACAAGTGAACCCGACAGACTTTTTAAAGACTCCGTTGGAGGCCAGGGCCTTGGAAAATAGATGCCAAATGGGCTTAGATTAATGCTCAATGAAGCTGCCATTCTTATTGCGAGGTGGACCTGCCTCAGAGCCAAGGCAGAGCCAATGGTGCACATCCTCTTCCATCCAGGGCTGGGAACCATTCTCATCTCCAAGTCCACATTCTGTCACAGGTTGTCATGGCCCTCAGTTCCAGACAGAGAACTGGAACTCCTGGCTTGGCATCTACCAAATATTTCAATGCGTAAATCAGATCAGTATAAAGGCAAGGCACAGGTTATATGATGCAGCAGGTACAGAAGAGATATAGACACTTCTGGCCTCCCACAGCTGTCACTACTGACTATGGGTATGGACAACATGAAAGCTTGTCACTCTAATGAACTTTGGACATAGATGTTAGCTGCAGCTGGAATTACAATAGCCCAGCAATAGAAAGCCTTGAAAAATGCAGTAGAACCTCTACTTACGACCGCCTCGACTTGGGCCTCATCCAGGTTGCAACCGCAGCAAACCCAGACGTAAATACTGGGTTTGCCGTGATTCGTGCATGCGCAGAAGTGGCTGCCATCGAATGCGCCTGCGCACAACGGCATTTCTACCAGCGACCCGGATCGACTTACAGACGGACCTCCAGAACTGATAACATCCATAAGTAGAGGTTCCACTGTATACATTGGGCAGTGTGTTGTAGATTCATAGAACTGTAGAGTTGGAAGGGACCATGAGAGTCATGCAGTCCAGCCCCCTGGACCCAACATGGGGCTCGAACCCACAACCCTGAGATTAAGATTCTCATGCTCTACCGACTGAGCTATCCCAGCTCTGGTGCTGGTATAAGAACTTTGACTGTTGTATAATGAACTTTGACTGTTGTGGAAAAAACAACACAGAAACTGTGTGTCTCCAGGGGCATAAAGGATCCAGAATGCTTTTATGTCAGCCCTTGGATACAGCTCTCTACTCCCTAGACTTCTGGCCCCCCTCACTGGATTCAGGTACTTCTTGGGGTCTTGATTTCATCTCCCCATCCTGTTCTAACTCCCATTGCTCCTCAAAATCTGACCTCTATGACATCCCCATGGAATTCATGACACAGGTAGCTTTCCAGGGTCCTTGTGCCACTGCTGGGCGGGGCCAGGTGCAACAAAAGTGATTCTAGCCTTTGTAAAGCAGGCTACTCTCCACCCATGCAGAAGTCAGATGTTTCCACACACACACTCACCACTCTAGCCTCCAGCCGGCCAGACAAAGGCATTATCCCAACCATGAGAAAACACCCCAGGAGAGCACAGAGCAGGCCAGTAAAAAGCAGGGCTTGGGAGAAATGGGTGTGGCCTGCATAGAGAGCATTACCAGGGAGCATTTCAAAGGCCACATTCTGGCCCCAGAACGGAGGGTTCCCCATTTCTGCTCTAATCCAACATGCAAAAGGCTCTACCAAGTTCATTAATTTGCAGTGAGTTTGTAGCACCCTGCTTGTGGTTAACGCTTAGCTGGAATGAAATATTCAACGCAGCAATAGAGAAATTAAAATAGTAATTTATTTGTCAGACAAATAAATATGAGGCACAGTGGTATATGGTTACCAAGCTCTGGCCTGGCCTCTTGCCATTCTGGCCAGCACTTATATTTCCTTAATCCAGCCCCCTTGCTCCTCCTGTGGCTGCCTCTGTCCAATCAGCCTGGTTGAAATTCCTATTGGCTGTTTGCTAGAACCAATCACAAAAGATACACCCATTTCCTTCTTGCCCTTTTATGGAAATCAAAAAGCTATATATTCTTCTATCTATAAATGACAAATAAGTAGTAATATATCTTACATGTGTCTCAACAAGGAATCTTAATTACCAGCTCACCTCTTGCCCTCCTTGCCCTATTGCCTTCCAAAACAGATAATTAATCTTGAATTTTTATCTTATGCATGTCAAGGATTGAGTTCACATCAACATTGAGAGATCTCCTTCATTTGAAGGTTTCTAAACAAAAGGCCTGACAACCATATATCAAGAGCGCTCGATTGGCGTCTTCTGTCTGGCAAGGGGGGGCTGGTGCCTGACTTAATTTCAGGATAGTTACAACTCTTACAACTATATGAAATAAGAATCTAGCATTTCTTAAATCCTTTGCATAATTATATTTAAGCTAATATATTTAATACATAAACAACCTTTTAAAAGGAAAAGAAATCTTAAAAGGATCTTAGTTTAAGAAACAAACAGCTTTTGAAAAGTCTTCCCAGAAAATGTTCTGTTTCTGCCAGCTAGATGCTTTTTCACTGCTCTTGACCTTCTTTAACCTTAGGAAGAAGATATGGCTCATTTTACTATTTATCCACCCTTAATTTGTAGGGTCAGTGTAACCTTGGCTGTCAGCCTGTAATTCCCTTTTTACGACTTTGAGAATTGTTTTCTGCTATAAATCAGGGGGGCCCCTTGTCTAGGAGTAAAAATATCTTGTCAAGGTTTTTAGGCAACTGGTCTTCTAAGACTGGTCTTTTAAGATACAGGCCCTGATTAAACATATAAGCTTTAATAAAAATGCAGGCTTATGATTAGATGCCTCATTCCCCCCTTTCAAGCTCAAGGACCTTCATCCCAAGTGTCCTTGATAGCTTGACCTTCATCATATTCCTGAGGTAAAGCTCTGTATAGGGCCATGATATGAGGTAGAGTTTCATTTGAAATCATCTTGCTAATTGTACTTCTAAAACATGAAATGATACATGGCACCATACATAAAACCATTATTACTACTGTCAAGAAAAACAAGCAAGACAATAGTATCCCTTTGAGTCCCGCAACATTAGGTAACCAATTGGTGAGCCATCCCATATCCCATCCTTCCCATGTTTGTACTGGGACATGTGCTATATTCTCCATCTTTGTGGCCAACACACGGATTGCCTCACCATTATCAGAAATGTTGAAGCAACAGGCATTCCCTGTCAAGTTCAAGACTCCACATAGGCCTCCCTGCCTGGCAAGTACATAATCCATTCCCATTTTCAGCTGCAAAATGGCGGCTCTACTTTCATCCAACTGTTGTGCAATAAGTCTCAAACTCTGGGCCGTTGCATTGGTTACAAGTTCCACTACTGCTTGCAATCGAATTATTCTGTTTAGATTATAAATAGGATCCCGTGCCCCTTGTATGAGCTCACCAGGATTCCAGGAGGCAGGATCATAATAGGCTATAATGCGCTCTGGTGGCCAATCATCAGTACCGCTCCAACTTTGGGTACTTCCTCCTGCTATATGAGAAATGTCAGCGTTTCTTCGTGTACGCTTGGCCGAACTAGTGGGCATAATCCACATTGGTGGTAATACCCATCCCAAGAAACAAGTCCCACTCCATTTGGAAGGGAGTTTCTTGTATGCCCATTCTCCACATATCCACCACAACCATCGGGTCTGAGGTTTTTGGTACGTGGAGTGCAGAAGGCGAAATATCAAAAGGGGTAGAGAGTTCACAGTGCAGTATGTTAGATTGCCTTCTTCTGTCACAGTTATGTTCCATACCATTTTCCATGCATGAATAAAAGGAGGTGCACAGGGCAAGGTATTCCGAGTTCGATACGTAGTACCGTTTGCCCAGGTTTGACTATTCTTAATATAATCCCAAGTATAGTGGCAATGAGAAGAGCCTATCATGGTAGGATCAGCTGAATCTGATGATTTATGCACACAGAATTCCCCTTGCACAGGTATAACTCGTATTGGTTTAGTTGAGTTCCATCCGGGGAAATTCTGTACTTCTGTTTGGTGTGGCATTTCGCTTACCATACCAATGGCATTTAATGGTATCGGTAATAAGGGCATACCTCCCTCTGAATCATCTGGCCCAAGAGAGCAAACAAGGCAATTAGTCCTATTTGCAACATTGGCTACCATCTCAGCTAAGCCTACCCACATATTGTGGTCATGGCGGAATCCATATTTAGCAAATTTGGTCAGATTCAAGGACCCTTCTCCTTCCCAAGGGATCAGGATTAATAATAAAATCATGTTGATGTCTAGCATATGCATTCCTTCCACAAAAAATTACCTTATTGTGACAGCAAATAAATATTAGCCCCAATATAATTCCCCCAGTGACAAAAATGGGGAACCACCAAGACCAAAACATATATCCCGAGGATCCCCAATGAGTAATATCCCTTATAATTGTTCCACAAGGGGGCAGTCAATCAATTGTATAAGAGAATCTTTCCATTCACAGTCACTGGTTCAGACGCTCCTCAAGCTTCAGGCGTGCGCAGGTCAGCCAGCTTCCAGGTTGTGACTGCAGCAGGCCGGTCGTCTAAATGTTGCCCGTGACCTAGCCCGTTCCCGGTAGGGCTAGATACAGGGGTTTTTGGAGAGAGTCAGTTTTAAAGGATTAGAGGGGTCACCTTTGCACGTCCAACTGCCTTCAGACTTCTTCAAACGAGAGTGATGAATCCAGGGGGTCACCTCAGCTACCTTCACCGCTGTTGGAGTAGAGAGCAAGACGGTGTAAGGTCCACGCCACTTAGGTGCAAGTGGATCGCGTTTCCACTCTTTCACCCATACGCTATCGCCAGCCTGGAACTGATGAATCGGCTCGGCAATGCTGCACGGCGTGCGCTCGAGGGCCCACCTGTTAAGAGAAACAAAAACACGGGAGAGAGATTGCACTTGTTCCTGTGTCACATGGTCTCCTATTTGTTTAAGGTCAGCTGGAATATCCTGAACAAAGGAGGGTGGCCTCCCATACAGGAGCTCAAAAGGTGACAACTTAAGTCTTTTTGTGGGTGCACACCGAACACGAAACAGTGTTATGGGTAACACATCTACCCATCCCAATCCCGTTTCCTGGGTTAATTTTGCCAATTGGGTTTTCAGAGTCCGATTCATTCTTTCAGTTTTCCCTGAACTCTGAGGCCTATATGCTGCATGCAGTCTCCATTTCACTTGTAGGACTCGACATACTTCTTGTACTACTTGATCAATGAATGCTGGCCCATTATCACTTCCAATGCATCTAGGTAATCCAAACCTCGGGATCAATTCAGTGAGGAGTCTCTTAGTTACCTCTCGTGCCTTTTCAGTTCGGGTGGGAAAAGCTTCAACCCATCCGGTAAAAGTATCTACAAACACAAGGAGATACTTGAATCCCTTAGAAGGGACCAACTCTGTGAAGTCCACAATTAGGCTTTCCATGGGGACGTATCCCACATGCTGAATTCCAGGAGGTTGTACCGGTCCCTGCCTGGGATTGTTTTTAGCACAAAGAACACATTTCTGTGAAATGCAAGTTGCTAATTGTGATAGATTAATAATATACAACTTCCGACTGAGACTCTCTCTGGTTGCAGTACCGCCAAGGTGAGTAGATTCATGATAATTTCTTACAATTGTGCCTGCTAGATGATGAGGTACATAAATCCTATTATCCGGCAGGATCATCCAACCGTCCTTCACAACCGCTCCTTCCTGTTCAGCCCACTTCCTCTCTTCTGGGGTATAGTGAGGTTTAACTTCTTCTGGAACTACCTCTGGTATAAGGGCTGCTATAAATCCTCCCACAGGCTTTTGGGCTGCCTCTCGGGCTGCTTTATCAGCAGCATGATTTCCTCTGGTTATTGGATCCCTTCCTCGTCCATGACCTTTGCAGTGCATTACAGCAATCTGTTCTGGAGCCCATACTGCTTCCAACAGGATTTCTACTTCAGGTCCATATTTCAAGGCCTTCCCGTGGGCTCCGATTAGACCTCTTTCTTTCCATAGAGCTCCATGTGCATGCAGGGTTAAGAAGGCATATTTAGAATCAGTATAGATGTTTGCCTTACATCCAGCTGCCAATTGCAGAGCTCTAGTTAAACCTATAAGTTCAGCTTTTTGTGCTGAGGTGCCAGCAGGCAAAGCTTCAGCTTCCACAACTTCCTCATTAGTGACCACAGCATATCCTGCTCGTCTGGCACCTTCATGCAGGTAACTGCTACCATCAGTATAATATACAACATCTGGATTTTTCAATGGCTCATCTTTCAGATCGGGTCTACTGGAATAAACTTCATCCATTATTTGGAGACAATCATGTGATTCTTCATCATCTACCTCTGGTAGGGGCAGCAAAGTCGCTGGATTGAGCATATTCACTACTCGTAGATGAATTCTGGGATTTTCACACAATAGGCCTTGGTATCTAGCCATTCTTGGGTTCGTCAGCCAATAACTACCCTTATATTCCATGAGTGTCAGAACAGCATGAGGTACATTCACATACATCGTCTGGCCAAAGGTAAATTTATCAGCTTCTTTGACAAGGCTTGCAGTGGCCGCTACTGCCCTTAGGCATGGAGGCCATCCTTTTGCTACTGAGTCCAATTGTTTAGACAAATAAGCTACTGGACGGTTCCAACTTCCTAATCTCTGGGTCAGGACTGCCGCTGCAATCCCATTCTGTTCATGTACATACAGCTGAAAGGGTTTTTCCGAATTAGGCAATCCAAGGGCTGGGGCCTCCATAAGTCGTTGTTTGATAACTAAAAAGGCTTGTTTCTGCTCAGGTCCCCATACAAATGGGTCCTTTTCTGCACCTCGAGTGCTTTCATGTAAGGGCTTGGCCAGACTGCTGAAATCAGGTATCCATAGTCTACAAAACCCTGCTGTTCCCAGGAATCCTCTAAGTTGTTTTCTTGTGGTAGGTTCCTTGATAAGGCAAATAGCTTCTTTCCTCTCTGGTCTCAATGCTCGTTGTTGGTGTGAGATGTCAAAGCCCAAATATTTGACCTTTTCTAAACATAACTGTGCCTTTTTCTGGGAAACTCGGTAGCCAGCTTCCCAGAGCAAGTGGAGCAGTTCCTCTGTCCCTTCTTTACAGGTATCAAAATCCTTTGCCGCTAGTATAAGATCATCCACATATTGCAGAACCACCTTTTCTCCCGGTATTGAGGGGTAACTTGTTAGATCCTTCGCCAAGGCAGTGCCAAATAAAGTTGGGGAATTTTTGAATCCCTGGGGCAATCTTGTCCAGGTTAGCTGGCCTTTTGTTCCTGTCAAAGGGTCTTCCCACTGGAAGGCAAATATAGGTTGGCTCTGTGGTGCCAGCCGGCAACAGAAGAATGCATCTTTCAAGTCCAATACAGTAAAAAATGTTGCTTCTGGTGGGATCAAACTCAGCAAGGTATATGGGTTTGGTACATTTGGGTGCAAGGTCTCGATAGCCTGGTTTACGAGCCTCAAGTCCTGTACTGGCCTGTATTCATCTGTCCCAGGTTTTCGAACAGGCAAAAGGGGTGTGTTCCATTCTGATTGGCAGGGCTTAAGCAGACCATATTTTAATAGGCGATCCAAATGTTTCTGGATGCCCTCTGCTGCTCGCCGGGGTAAGGGATATTGCTTTACAGATACAGGGGTAGCCATAGGTTTTAGGGTTACTACAATTGGAGCTATATTCTTAGCCATTCCTGGTGGGCTATTTTCGGCCCATACTCCTGGTGGCACCTGTAGAGTTCGGAGGAGCTTGTTTAATTCTGTATCTAATGTGGGTTGGACTTGCAAGGCTGACATTAGGCGCCATGATTGTTCCTTAGGTACTGAGAGGGTAATTATTCCTGCTGCTTTTGATGGCAGTTTCATTTCTGGACCTCGAGGAGTGAAGGTGATTTGGGCCTGCAATTTGGACAGCATATCTCTGCCTAAGAGAGGTATTGGACACTCAGGTATATACAAAAACTGATGGGTTAAACGATGTCCCCCAATCTGGCATTCCAAAGGTTGGAGGAAAGATCTCTTAGCTGACTGTCCAGTGGCACTTTTAATGACTACACTCTTGGATGCCTTTTTCTGCAATAGTTCTGGGAGTACTGAGTATTCAGCCCCAGTATCAATCATAAAGTCTATTAAATGGCTCCCTAATTGAATCGTGACCGTGGGCTCCTGGAAGCCTAACTTTATGGAGTCCGGTCGTTCCTAGTCTTGGGTAAAATCCTCTTCTGCCAGTCCAATGAAATTGTCTCTACTCCGTCCTTGTCCAGGTCTCTGATATCTTCCATCTCGGATCATTCCCCGTCCCCGTCCCTGGTTTCTTGGGCCGGAGCCTGGGCCTGGGCCTGGACCTGGGCGTACTTCTTCCAACCTCAAGGGTTCAGGACACTCCCGCTTCCAGTGACCCTCCTTCTTGCAATTTGCACATTGATTCCTTCCCAGTGGTGGATTCTTTCCCCGTCCTCTCCCTCCATTTAAGGGGCGGTAATCTTGCTTCACTGCTGTGGCTAGCATTACCATCTTTTCCTTCTGCCACTTCTTCTTCTCTTGTTTCTCAGCCTCATCCCTATTCCGATAAACTCGGCGTGCAATGGCCATAATTTGGCTCATCAGCATCCCTTCCCATCCTTCTGATTTCTGAATTTTCTTACGAATGTCAGAAGCGCACTGGGCCACAAATGTAGCAGTAATCATTCTGCTGTTTTCAGGGGCTTCAGGGTCAAAAGGAGTCCATATACGATAGGCTTCCTGCAGCCTCTCTAAAAAGTCTCCCGGACTCTCATTTGGTTTCTGTTCTACTTCTGAGACTTTAGACATATTAGTGGGCTTCTGGCATGCCCTGCGGATACCTTGCACAAGTGTCTGGCGGTAGGTGGTAAGTCTGGCCAGGTGAATTGCATTGTTTGGATCCCAATTAGGATCTTCCAAGGGAAAGTTGTCCTGAAGATGACGATCAATATTAAAAATATTTCCTACTCTGGCCTGCTCACGCAAATATATCTGTGCCTTTTCAATTATGTCTCTCCTTTCCTCAGTGGTGAAAAGAGTATTTAGGAGCTGGCGACAATCTGTCCAAGTAGGACTATGAGTATTTACTATTGAAGTCACCAAGTCCATCATAGCCTGAGGTTTTTCTGCGAAAGATGGGGTGTGTGTTTTCCAATTCATCAGATCCGTAGTCGTGAATGGAATATATTGCAGGGTCGAAGTTCGAGGTGGCCGTGGTCCGGGTTGCCCGTTGACCAGCACAGGCTCCTCAAGTGCATCAAATACTCTTCTAAGAGGGGCTACTACGTGACCTTTTTCTTCACTTTGCTCTAGGGGCCTCAAATCATAGGGGATAGTATTTGTCCCAAGGCGTTCTTTTAGCAGCTTTATACGCCTGGCTGTATTGCTTGCTGACCGATCAAGGTCTCCCTGTAACTTCTGTAATATTTCTCTAGGACTTGGATGTACAGGGGTTTGGGGTAGGCAATCAGTTGTTCCACTAAAGGAGACTGTAGATGGAGGTCTATTAGGAGTCACAGGTGGAATAACCACTTCTGCTTGGGCTTTATTATAGGACTCCAATGCCTCCTGAAGATATTTATCATAATCTATCAAGGAATCAAGCTCTGTGACTCCACCCCCATTATTCATTCCAGTTTCTTGCCTTGGGGTTACAACTGGTGGAGTGTTTGGATTAGGCTCCCTTCGATGTGGAGCATAGGGTGGAGGTGGAAGCACCTCTTCCTCTGGTCCCTCAAAAATGGGTTTGAGTTTATTTGGCAAGATTCCTTTCCTAGCTTCGGCTTTTACAGCCAATAATTTGCATCGTTTGACTTTGCATTCCCTTATCCATGGAGGATTTTTATTTAATGTGCTCAGCCAAGAATCTATATATGAAAATTGTTCTGGGCACCCTCCAGTTTCTTTGGTGATATCAGACCAAAGTTTGCTTACTAAATTTATATCAAAGGTTCCCTGAGATGGCCATCCAGTATTGTATTTCGGCCATTCTAATTCACATAACGTTCTCAAGCGCTCTGGCGTCATTTTGACTCCATATGCCCCTGAGAAGGCTTTCTTAAAATTATTTAACATACATTCAAGAGGTGTATTTCCCCCCTTTGAACCCCCAACTCCCATTGTATGGCCCTGTGAAGTATCCACTCAGTCACACACACAAGCGCTTTGTGAGATTCCTTGCCCAGATGGAGTCGCCTCACTGGGAACCGAAGTACTACTCACTCCACACTCAGGTCAGCTACAAATTGCTCTGTACTTTCTCACACATACAATGCGCTGGATACTTCACCACACTCTACCTCCCAACCTTTCCCTACACCAGATCACCATCTGATGTACCCAGCCACCTAGCGTACTCAGTTCCCCTTTACTGAGACGCAGAAGTTTGATCAAGACTTCTCTTCCTCCCAATTAATTGGAGGGCCAAAACCCCTTTGTGCACTTACCCTTGGCTGGTTCCCCCCGGTCCGTCGCCGCCAGTGAGCAGGGTATCAGACAGACGAGTCTTCTGCGTTCCCCTGGAAAAATTTCCCAGTGCGCGCTGGGTAAGCAGTTTAGAGGTCCTCTCTCTTGTACCCTGCCCAGTAGGGCGAAGGGGCTGCGTTCCAGCAGACCACTTATCCGAGTCACAGAGGCACCATAAAATGTAGCACCCTGCTTGTGGTTAACGCTTAGCTGGAATGAAATATTCAACGCAGCAATAGAGAAATTAAAATAGTAATTTATTTGTCAGACAAATAAATATGAGGCACAGTGGTATATGGTTACCAAGCTCTGGCCTGGCCTCTTGCCATTCTGGCCAGCACTTATATTTCCTTAATCCAGCCCCCTTGCTCCTCCTGTGGCTGCCTCTGTCCAATCAGCCTGGTTGAAATTCCTATTGGCTGTTTGCTAGAACCAATCACAAAAGATACACCCATTTCCTTCTTGCCCTTTTATGGAAATCAAAAAGCTATATATTCTTCTATCTATAAATGACAAATAAGTAGTAATATATCTTACATGTGTCTCAACAAGGAATCTTAATTACCAGCTCACCTCTTGCCCTCCTTGCCCTATTGCCTTCCAAAACAGATAATTAATCTTGAATTTTTATCTTATGCATGTCAAGGATTGAGTTCACATCAACATTGAGAGATCTCCTTCATTTGAAGGTTTCTAAACAAAAGGCCTGACAACCATATATCAAGAGCGCTCGATTGGCGTCTTCTGTCTGGCAAGGGGGGGCTGGTGCCTGACTTAATTTCAGGATAGTTACAACTCTTACAACTATATGAAATAAGAATCTAGCATTTCTTAAATCCTTTGCATAATTATATTTAAGCTAATATATTTAATACATAAACAACCTTTTAAAAGGAAAAGAAATCTTAAAAGGATCTTAGTTTAAGAAACAAACAGCTTTTGAAAAGTCTTCCCAGAAAATGTTCTGTTTCTGCCAGCTAGATGCTTTTTCACTGCTCTTGACCTTCTTTAACCTTAGGAAGAAGATATGGCTCATTTTACTATTTATCCACCCTTAATTTGTAGGGTCAGTGTAACCTTGGCTGTCAGCCTGTAATTCCCTTTTTACGACTTTGAGAATTGTTTTCTGCTATAAATCAGGGGGGCCCCTTGTCTAGGAGTAAAAATATCTTGTCAAGGTTTTTAGGCAACTGGTCTTCTAAGACTGGTCTTTTAAGATACAGGCCCTGATTAAACATATAAGCTTTAATAAAAATGCAGGCTTATGATTAGATGCCTCAAGTTGAGGTTTGACATGCCAAAAGGATTCAAAAGGAAGGATACAAGAACTCCACTCTCCATTCGCCAACCGAAGCTGAACAAAAATTCTTGGATTTCAGCAGGCTAAGAATGTCCCGATCCCTTCAGTTTTTTCAGAACTGTCAGATCAGCAGGACTGCAGGACACCTTGCCAACTTAGCTAACTAAAATACTTCAACATTCAGCAGAGCAGCAGTGGATCAATACCAGGGTTTGGAGGGATACACTTATGTCATCTTGAATGTCTATGGAGCAAGGATTTTAAATTGTAGTAACAAACCCAAATCTACAACCTATGTACTTTTCATACATCAAGAGCTCTAGCCACACAGACAGTAACTGTGATTTGCTTTAAACTGTTTTTAGTATTGCATTTTTAAATTGTTACCACCACCCTGGGTGAAAGGTGGTGTGGTGACGACAACAACAACAACACAGATAGATGGTAGTAACAGGCTACGGCACCCTTGCAGTCGCCCCCCCCCCAGCACATTTACTTTCAGACTTTCCAGAACTTTCTTCAGTTTGGCATCTTCAGCTTTCTCTGTGGAGACAACCTGTCCTGCTGCCCCAACTAGTCAAATCTCTTCTCAAGCAAAGTTCCATCTCCTATTCTGGTCTAGGAAAGACAGGTGGGAGGAGGACAGGATCTAGATTCCATGTGTGTTAAAACTAATTCTGAGAAAATCATTCGTATTTCCTGAAATTATGAGGGGGGGGAATCTGAATGTATGGTTTTAAAGGGGGAGATTAAACAGTTTAAAGCTTAAATGTGCACTTCACAATTCCTGTAAAAACACTGCCCTCTGGTGTTGCATCTCAAAATGAAAGAACAGCGAGGTTTTTCTTTTTCTCCTTTCCTGCTTTTCTTTTTTACCTGAAAGAACCACCTCCAGGGTCATATGGCTTGTTTTTCCGATTTGCAAAGACCTGCACACCAGAGGCCCCTGGGCTTTTGCTGCCTTGGATGGTTGGTGCTTGAAAAACACCAAGCCAGGTTATTATGAGCTGTCTCAGACAATTTACATCAAAAAAGGAGGGGAAAAAACCCTTCTGTACAGGAACTAAATTTAACTGACTCTAAATAGTAAACAGAAGCAAATGATTATTATTGTTAACAGTTCTGGTCGAAGCTTAAAAAGAAGCCTGTGTTTAATGTATTGTGTCAAAAGAGAGAGGGAAGGAGGAAGGGAGGGAGAGATTTGCTACTGAAAACATTGTGCATTGTGGGCACAGGACACGAAGCATCATTGCTTTGATGCAGGCCATTTCCACAAGGCTTCCACACATAGCATTTGTACAGGTGGACTTTGCAGGTTGTAGACTATCGTAATGGCGACAGTCTTTGCATAAGGGGAATGAATGGCTGAAAACAGTCACCTGTGTAAATAAATACATCTTAAATTATTATTTTTACTATAAAAGTTCTATGAATGCCTAAGAATCAAAAATATTGGAAAAGCAACACAATTCCAATAAAAGAAGAATTGTTATTAAAATTAAGTGAATACCTTGAACTGGCAAAATTAACAGAAATGGTAAGAAACCAACCAAGTGAAAAAATCCGGAGAGAATGAGTGTCTTTACAAACTATATGAAGAAAGCTGGTTTCCAAACTTAAGGCTGGCTTAGTCTAGACTAAAAATTCCACAGGTAATCAAATTGTCTTGCCATAAAGTTCAAAATGATTACAGACAACTTAAGGTACAGTGGTACCTCAGGTTAAGTACTTAATTCGTTCCAGAGGTCCATACTTAACCTGAAACTGTTCTTAACCTGAAGCACCACTTTAACTAATGGGGCCTCCTGCTGCCACCACGCCGCCAGAGCACGATTTCTGTTCCCATCCTGAAGCAAAGTTCTTAACCTGAAGCACTATTTCTGGGTTAGCGGAGTCTGTAACCTGAAGCGTATGTAACCTGAGGTACCACTGTATTAGATCATATAAACTGTATTGTGGTTGAAGGAAGTCTACTTTTTTCTTTCCTTTTCTTTCCTTTTTCTTTTTTGTTGGTATTTCTTTGTTCTCTTTAATTCCTTTTTCCACTTTGTATTTTTGTATTTTTGTAAGCTTTTTCTTTACCTTTTTCATATATATTCTTGTAATGTTAATTTTATAATTCATTTAAATGTATTTTTCTTTACATGTATGTAATAAATAAATATTTTTTTAAAAGAATCTAAAATGCTGTTCTGACAAGCCCAGACAATTTTGAAGATTGACAAAAAATGGATGAGATGCATCAGTTAAAGGTATGGGTCACATTAAATGTGATCAACCTTCAGTTGTGTGTATCTGAAAGGGATGGGTGTGGGGAGTATGTATCAGTCTTCAGGCATTCCCAAAATAGATGCTGGAACATGTGAATGACAAATGTCACACATTCACTGAAATGCATGTGCCTGTGTGCATTACTCCTTGCTTTTTAAACGTTCCCCCAGGGTCACCTATACTATAGCAGAACATGCTTCTCCATTACTAAAATGCTCTTAAATCTAATTTAATTACTACATACTATATTTCAAGTGTATAGACTTTCACAATTTTCACTGCATAGTCTTTTGCCCCAAATGCAAGTACCCTCCCAGTGTACCTGTGCCAATGATTTTCATTTAAACATCTGTTTTGCAAATGCGCTGCTTCTTGCTGGCTGATAAAACTATCTTTACTTTCAAAGAGATTAGTTACAAAACAAGGAACGCCATGAATGAACCCTGGAACATTATGAACAGGGTTTGACGGAAAACCTGGGGGAACCTTTGCCTTTAGACGTTATTGCTTTGTCAATATGCAAAACCCATGATTTATAAGTAATGTCTAAGGCATTTCCACACATCACAGCCTCCAGTACCAAACCTGAAACCACCTTTTACTTCAATAGCACTTTAACAGTTCATCTTCAAGTGCACCCCATTGTGTATGTACCAGTATCTCTCAGACACGAGGAGAGCAATCCGTCCTCCCCTGACCGAGAGTGTCCCAACTCAAAGCTCAGTGAAACCACACTCCTCTATTCCATCAGAGCCAATGAATAAAGCAGGCTAAGATCCTTTAAATGAAGGAAAAACAAGCTAGTGAGACAGAGCTTCACCTCACTCTAAGCATGACTGCTGCTGAAACAGGATTTAAGCTCTTCTCTTATGGAGTCTCCAGGTGGTGTCCTGCACAGAGATTGTCCAGGGTGCCATCAGATCCTAAGCTATTTGCCTTGCCTCATCCTAGGCCAAGAATAAGGGAGCCTATGGCCCTCTGGATGTTGCCAGACTCCGACTCCCACCAGCCCCAGCGACACAGTCAATGGGAAGGGTTGATGGACGTTGTAGGCCAACAACATATGGAGGGCCACATGTTCTCCGTCCCTCTTGTAGACCTCACCCTACTTCTCCTTGTCCTGGTCTGTTTGCCCAAGTCTGAACTCAGAATGCTGGATAGGCTAATGTACTCAAAAATAAGCATTTTATCTGTTTCATATGTTGTTGTGGGTTGCTGCACAGAGTCTTGTTGGCTGACTGCAGCATTCAACATCTAAAATTACAATAAACATACCCTTGATAGCACATCAAAGATGTGCAAGTCGAAAAGTATCTGAAAGGAACACTACCTATTGCTTCTTGGCTGGAAAAAAAAGAGCATCCGCAATGTGCAGCCTTAAGCATGATAGTCAGAACAGGAGGGATAAACTGAGTCATTCTCAGAGATCTGTCGGAAGGGAAAGAAGCAGGATCTCACACCAGGAAAAAGAAAGAAAATCTTAAAATAGAACATGAAGGATCTCTCTACACATGATAGATACAGAAGGATCACAGTGCAAAGTACCTGTTGGTCTTGTCCACTTTTTTATACACTTGTTGCTTTATATTTTTGTTATTATTAAATCTCACTAATGTTTTTACCTACTAAAAATGCCACTGAAGATAAATATCAAATCAGTAGAAGCTGCATGAGACAAAGAAGAAAAATACATCAAAGGAGAAAACCTAAAATAAAAATACACAGGGCACAACCTACATGGAACATCTGGTGTGCAAATAATGGCAGGAAGGAGGGCAACAGTGAAGTGGGGAAAGGAAGGTGCAGCACAATGTCAAGTGGCTTCTCCCTGGGTTTTTGATAGACAGATTTCCTGGGCACATTGTCGTTGGTAGAGGGCAGTGTCACCAACTCTGTCATCAGTGTGTTGCAGTTTGCATAGGTCAATTTCTGTCAACATTGTTGTTGTATTGATGTGGCAGTGCTGACTGAAAATTAAAATGGGATTGGATTGAGTGAGCATAGAAAATGGACTAACTTGTACCTGCATAAGCTTGCATTCATACAGCAGTTTATTCCATTTCCCTGATGTTTCCCTAACTGTTAATTTCTGCATTGTATTTGTGTTTTCACATGACATAAAAGCCACCTCCAGAAAACTAAGGGAATATAGCACACGTTGAGAGTTCTTTTCTATGTTACTTGATTCCAAAAAAAATCTGTTTGCAGCCCCCCCCCAAAAAAAATTGCAGGAGGAAAGTGGCAAAATTTGGGGTGGTTATACTGGCATACAGTTCTTTCCTGTGATTTTCATGGGGAAATCATGAAGGAGCAGATGTAGGAATGTGCAGAAAGGGTGGGAGAGCAGCAACATTGTCCAATGATGTTCACAGTACTGTCTCACCACACCCACTGGTGTGCATGAAATTTAGTGTGAAATGCTAGTAAAAAACAACAACACACAGTTCCATAACACTACTGGTATTGCAATGTGAAAGGAACATTAGAAGACAGAGGTGCTAGCATTATCAGGAAAACTAATCCAATATTCCCCGCGTCTGGATTTATCCTTAGCAGACACACAACGTTCCATATAAGGGCTTAATAAATGTGCAAGAACTAAAGGGAAGGAATGGAAAAGTGAGGCTTGAAAGCATTCAGAGCATGTAGGTGAGAACAGTTACAAGCTCCAGCAAATGTTTCCAGAGGCAGAACTCACACACTAATTCAGGGGTGAGCAGAAGGTATATCTGGATCTACCAGAAGATCTCTCTGTGATTTGCAGTAGCAAAACTTTTTTTGACTCCCAATTGTTGAGCAATAGCAACAGCAGAATGACCGTCTCTCTACGACCTTGGTTCAAAATTATACAATTGAAATGAAAAAAGCTTGTGTTAACCAGAAGAATACGGTGTGTGAGCTCCTTGCATTTCTGATAATAAAAACCTAATTCCTGGGCTCAGGAGATGCCTTTTGCACCAGGTTCCATTTGAAAGATCTCAGGGTTCTAGTAGAAAACGAAAGTAGGTCACACAAACATGAGGTCTGTCCAATCCAGCGTTGCCCTAAAACACTTCATGCATTACAAAGCAGTCTGTATCTGTACTGGATTTGAAATTGTTTTTAAGTACGAAAGTGTTTTTTGAGCTTCATTATAGTGAGGTTTCAATGGGACGCAACAGACAACCTTTGGGGGCCAATTGATACCTGAGGGTGGCTTAGTCAATCAGGCTGTGTACAAAACACATTCGAAACATATTCTTTCCCTCAAAGAATTCTGGGAACTGTAGTTTATCCCTCCCTGAGTTACAATTCCCAGCAACCCTTCACAAACTACAGTGCCCAGAATTCTTTGAGGGAAAGGATGTGCTTCAAATGTGCTTTAAACGTTAAGTGTGTACACAGCCTCAGTCAGGTTACATCAGTCTAGAGTTGCCAGAACCTTGGATAGCTCCAAAGCGAGTGCTTGCTCTAAACAGGACAGTATCTCCCTATTTGAGTCTGCCCAGGCTTTAAGAAAGATTGTGGAGGCCTTTCTGTCAGTCCCCCCTACACACACACATTCACAGGTATGTTTGAGAGAGGGAGCCTTCTCAGTGGCTGCTCCCAGATTATGGAACTCCTTTCCATGCAAGACCAGGCTGGCCCCCTCTCTGCTTTCCCTTTGCTGGCAAGCAAATACAGTCATACCTCATTTTACGTTTGCTTCATGTTATGTTTTTTCAGGTTACTTCTGGGTTTCGCAGCTTGCTCATGCGCAGACGCACAAAATAACGTCATGCACATGCGCTAAAGCGGCAAATCCCAACCCGCGAGTGCATATGCACCGCTGCAGGTTGCATTCCTTTCATGTTGTGAACGGGCCTCCGGAACGGATCCCATTTGCAACCAGAGGTACCACTGT
This sequence comes from Podarcis cretensis, assembly GCF_951804945.1. NCBI lineage: Eukaryota > Metazoa > Chordata > Lepidosauria > Squamata > Lacertidae > Podarcis > Podarcis cretensis. The sequence goes on from NC_137177.1 coordinate 39,640,457, forward strand.
ACTTATTTGTTCAGAAAGGTCTTTCCCACTAACCACCTGTTGTGTTATTCACACAGTGCATAAACTATAGTACTTGCTCTCACGGGAGGCAGTGATGGTAACCAACAGGGATAGCTTTAAAAGGGTGTTTAACAAATTCATGAAGGACAAGGCTTTCAATGGTTATGGATCCATAGTTGTAGGCAATAATGCTGCTGGTGTGTGTGTGTGTGTGTGTGTGTGTGTCTGTGCGTGCATGAAAGAGAGAAAATTCTACCTTCCTGAAGAAACCAGAGGCCTTTCTCCTGGGCATGGTCGGCCAACTGGTGTCAAAGAAGGATAGAACATTTTTTATGTATGCAACAACAGCAGCAAGAATACTCATCGCAAAATATTGGAAGACACAAGATCTACCCACCCGGGAAGAATGGCAAATGAAGTTGATGGACTACATGGAATTGGCGGAAATGACTGGCAGAATCCGAGACCAGGGAGAAGAGTCGGTGGAAGAAGACTGGAAAAAGTTTAAAGACTATTTACGGAAATACTGTAAAATTAATGAATGTTAGAAAAATGTTGGAATGAAGTTATATGGCTTTAGCAGAAATGTTATAAGGAATTAAGGACAAATAGATTAATAGAGTATTAAAGGGAAAATAAGGTTAGAATGTGTTAAGATAATTATAGGATTAAAAATAGAGGAAGATGGAAAGGAATTGCTGAAAGAATTAATAGAAGTGGAATACAAAAAGGGAGGTGTGAGGAGGTCACGGAAATAAGGGAATGAAAGATATTGAAACTACTTGATGTGTTTTAAATTGTGTTTGTTTCGTTTTGTTAGTTTAATGTTAGTGTTTTGTTAGTGTAATGTATAGGTTTTTTTGTATTGTATTGTATTGTGTTGTGTTGTGTTGTGTTGTATGGTTTTTATTCTTTGTAGTGTTTAAACTGTTGGAAAAGGTAATAAATATTATTTTTTTTTAAATGAAAGAGAGAAAATTCATCACTGAAACATCAAGTATAGTCTGCTCTTTTTTCACTGCAAAGAAGAATATCAGTGTTAAAGTTAGCCTACTTCCACTTCTTCCACTGAAAATATTCCCTAGATGGTCCATTAGCTACGTACTTCATTTAAAAGAAAATGGCAAAACATACACACACAAGCTGCGAATGAACACAAAACACTTCAAAGGCAGTGCGAAATCATATAGCAAACACAACAATAATTATGTTGAAACATATGTAAAAATTGTGCTCATAGTGGACAGTGAGAAGAGTAATGTTGCATTTGATGGAAACCAAGCTGCAGGAGAACAGAAACAGCTCTGTTTAAAGTGAATATGTGACAGAATGGATATTGATAACTTTGTCCCTCCCTAAACTTCTGCAATGCAAAACCAGGACGATTTGATACATCTAAAGTGGGCTTCTGCCTTTGCTGCAGCAGCAGAACATTTTGATAGGGCTGACTGTGAGCATAAATCAGGGCATAAATCAGAGCTCTAAATCACAGGGCTGACTGTGAGTGTAAATCAGAGAATCTCTCTCACCCCTATTGCACTACTCCCACAAGCATGCACAAGCATCCTGAGTTAAGAAAGCATGCCACGTGTTTCAGAGAAAAACAGTATGGCCAATGGAGGGATGTGCATGAAATGGGAAGCATGGAAATGGCTCTGAAAATATGCCTGCTGTTTGTTATCTTTATAGGCTCTTGTAATTAAGGGAGGAAACATATCGGAAACAATGAACAACCCACTTATGCTGGGCATGCCTACGATGCAGGATGGCACTGGTCTGATATGACATTTATCTTCACTCATGAGTAAACACTTGCTAACTCACTAGTGGTTATGCCACTTGTGATTTATCAGTCTACTCACTCCTGAAGATAAATGTCATATCAAACTTCAGTCATCATGTAATCTGGCAACATTAACTCACTGTGTTCTTTCCCTTGTAGGTTTAGATTTCATAATAAATATTAACATTGTCATCTGGTGCCCAGCATAAAGAAGCAGCCTCCCCAATGCTGCACAGGAAATTAACATTGCTATTTAAGGGAAGGGATATGGCAAACCACTGAGTGGGTGCTATATAAGGCATTCTCAACCTTTTTTAGTCCATGGCCTCCTTAACCAACTACATTCTTTCTACAGTACCCCTGTGGGGCTCAGCAGCCCTGTTATGCACCCCTTGTCTGCAAAGTTGTCTCACCCTTTTTTGAACACCAGTGGCATAGCGTGGGGGGTGCAGGGGGGGCCGGCCGCACCGGGCGCAACATCTGGGGGTTAGGGTTAGGGGGCGCAAATCCACGGGTTAGGGGGCGCAAATTACTTGCCTTGCCCCGGGTGCTGACAACCCACGCTACGCCACTGTTGAACACCCTCCCTTGTGGAGTGTTTTCTCAGCCTCCTCTCCTCTCCACTCTCCTTGAGAGTCTTCTGGGTAGCTCCCTGGTCTCTGAGCTGCCCCCCCTCCCACCCCAAAGAGAGGTGCCTCCCAGAGGCACTATCCGCCTGTGGAGCTTATAGCTAGGGCTGCTGCAATAAACAGCTATGAAAGCCTTGGGGAGGCAGAGACGCAAGAGGGCATCAGAGGAGGGAGGGAAGGAGAGAGGGACAGAGGCCAGTGCTGCCTGCAGCACCCCTGACCATCATTCAAGGCACCCCAGGGTGCCACGGCACACTGGTTGAAAACCACGGATATGTAGTTTTCCAAAGCGTCTGTGACTGCAAGGTAAAACTCCATTCTAACCATCCATTTTGCTTTAATTGTTTCAAGGAATAGTGCCAGCTTTCTCCACTTCCTTTGGGAGGCCGTTCCACACATAACTACATATGCCTCAATTTTCCTTTGCTTAATTTTATTTTAGTATTCCTACACATACTCTCTTGGACCACTCTAAATAATTCATCTCCTTTCTTTGATGTTGAATCCCCTTAAACTATTTGCCATTTTTCATGTTCCCTGTTCAGCCTTTGTTTGGCCAATCTGTGTATGCATTTAATTCCCTTAATGTTCCTTCATAAGTTAGTTCTTCGGTGAAGGCCTCTGTTATTTCCTGTGTTGCACCTCTGCATTGTTGAAATCATTCTGAAAGTTTAAGAAAACGCAGAATATGCTCAGAACCATTTGTACTTTTATCTTCAAAGGAATTTGAAACAAAGGGGAGAACACATCCATGTCTCATTGTCATGACCTGGAGGTCATTGTTGTGAAAACAAGGCCAAGAATCTGGAGTAAGAATGGGAATCAATGCCAGGGCTCACCCCTGGTGTATCTAGTGACTCAAAAGCTCTCACACAAAAACCACTTGCCTTCTTCTGATTCCAGCTCAGAAGTCCGAAAACAACCACAGTCTCCCTCACTTGGCTGATGATGACTAAAGCAGGCTTGCCCCTTTTAAATTAAGAGACTTCCCTCTGAGAAGGCAGAGCTGCCTACTAAGCTGCACTTCCTTTTCAGCCTCCATCTGAGGTGGACTATGACATTAATAGGTTGAAATGCAGCAAGGTTGCTTTAGGCACCAGGCAAAAACGTTCCTTTTTAACCAGGCCTTTGGTTGACCTGATGGACATCCTATACCCTTTCAAAATGTGGCTCTTTTGGAGGGGGTGTTATTGGGTTATTGTTCTTATTTTGATTTTATATATTGTGATTTTTTTTCTGTGAACCGCCCTGAGACCTCCGGGTGTAGGGCGGCATATAAATTCATTCATTCATTCATTCATTCAATAAAAACAGGATCATTGCTCACAAAACTACAGGATACCAATGAATTCTGACAAATGTCATGAGTACGCACAAAACAAAACTCAAAACAATCTCCAGAGTTCCTGGGAGGAGGGGATTGATCATTAAACCACTCTGTAAATTATAGCTCTCTAAGGGGAACAGTGGTCTCCAAACAACTCTCAGCACCCTTAACAAACTACACCTCCCAGGATTCTTGGGGGGAAGAAGCCATGACTGTTTAAAGTGGTACGATACTGCTTTGAATGTATAGTGCAAATGGAGCCTTACAAGGCATACTTCCAGTGCAGTCTCAATCACTCCCATGCTGGAGGGGTCAACAGCCACAGAACTCAGCCATGGCACAGCTCACTACTCTAAAGGAGCAAGAATAATAGCGGTATCAGATCAGAAGCCCTCTACATCTTGCTGAAGCAACAGCTCATCCTTCTGTGTTCTGGCCTTCACCTTCCACAGTGCTCTGCCCAAGGTCCTAGCAGCCGTTGCTGTGTCCATAACGCTCCTGTAGTGGACTATCTTCAATTAACCACTCCAGCTGTGATCTTTTAATACAGTTTTTATCTGGTCAGAACAACAGTGGCCACTGAGGAACCCACAAATGTAGAGTTACCCATAGGCCTTTAAGTTACCTAGGTTTATAGAGAGGCATTCCCTCGCCTTAGCTTTACTCATATGTAGAAATCAAATCACATTCTCAGAGGGAAAACATGCCTGCATTATCAGAGCTGGAAACCCAATTCAGCTGAAAGGATTTGATGTCTACTTTCTATCAAAGGGGTATAGGGCTGAGTTTTTTCCTGCACAAACGTTCTTGACACATACTTCATATAGTCTGTGAATGCAGATTCTCCTAACAATATATATGGGATAATGTTCCTGTGTGTGTCAAATTTTATTGGTCTGTGACTGTAATTAATTAAATGTGTCTATCTATCATGAGTGGCTCTGTCCTAGCAAGTGGATTTGCTACTACTGCCACCAGATTCCATTCTGAGTACTGAGCTGTGATAGGGGTTTTCCTAGAGGCAGGATATGGGGAAGCTAAAAAGCAGCAGAGGTTGTGAGTTGCTGGCTGCCAGAGCCTCTATGTGTGAAAATGCAAATCTAAACCTTGGCCTGAACAAGGCAGATTATGAATCAAAGTTATCTGGAAATACTGAAATTAGAGAAAGGACGGGTGCAAGTGCTTCCTGATCCCCGAAGGTCACCCTTAAATAAAGTTGTCAAAATGGAGAACAACTATGGCAGAAACGCTCTTAAATGAAAATATCACTAATAGATATCTAAAAAGTCTAAAGTGGCAGTAGCAATTCTCCTTTGAAAAAGCAAAGGCTGTAAAAGCCAGCTGGCCTTCTGCTCAGTGAGCTTCAGGCTAAGAGGACATGGCACTCAGCTCGTCTCCCTGCCCCCCAAACACAGGCCAGCCTGAGGCAAAGCCAGCTGGAATTCTCCTTTGCCGGTCAAGTTGTGAGCATCATATAACTCTTCTCCAAATTTGGTCAGCCTGAAGCCCAGAGAAGAGTCTGTGACACTGGTCACAGAAAATCAACTTAAAAAAAAAACTAAAACAAAAAACTTATTAATGTAAAGTCAAAGGTACAAAGCAACATTTAAAAAAAAAAAAAATCAAGATTACAAAACAGAAGAGCAGACCAGAGTTTGTATTTTCCAAATAAACAGAGAGCAGATAATGCTGAAAAATAAAAGCAGCTAAACACATCTTGAAAGTCAAATCTCATGATTTAGTGGGGGAGGACAGTTTTGTATATCTGAATTTGACACGTAAGGAATGGAATCCCACCAAATGACATAGAAATGGCTCTGCATTTCCATGCATAATTTGTGAGTTATTTTCCATGCAGCAGCCACAGTCTACATATTCTTGTACCGCAATGAGAGGTTTAAGTCCCATAGTGTCTTCCACTTCTAGGTCAAAGAACTTCTTGCTGCAGCCAGAATCCATGTAAGATATTCCTTAGATTAAGAATTTGCTGCTTGATCATGTTCAAAAGGGCAAGTTGCAGAGAGGCCTGAATGGGGCATTAAATATGTTGACACTTCTTCAAAAACATCAAAATTTAATGCCCAGCAGCTTTTGGCAACCACTCTTCTACACACACACTCCAGCACATCTACTTTGTGTGTGTTCTTCACCCTCTCTCTCAAGGTTAAACTGGTTTTATCAATTTAAAAAGGCACAGGCTGGCAATTTCAAAGGAAATTAGTTATTTCAGCTTCAAAGAGGAACAGCTTCCTCTGGAGGCCAGGTCCAGGGATGGCTTTACTATGTTGTCCTATGAAGTGACCTGCTTCAGGTGGCACCATGAACCCGGGCAGACAGGTGAAGATAGAAATTTGTGTCTGACCTCTATTTTCAGTGAGCAAAATATCTCATTCTGACCTCACTTGGCTTAGAGTGCCGGAGGAGGTTGTCATAGGTTGATTTTCTACTGTTCGGCCCTTTGAGACAGACGTACTTGCAGCCATTTTTTGAGATGGTTTAAGCAAAGGATTATAATTTATTTCTGCAACCAAGGACATGAGAACCTCCTGGCCAAATAACAGGAGCTAAGTAATAAGAAGCTTGCATAATAGCTTTTTGAACCTCCCTCCCCCTTAAATGCCATGTAAACTGAAATTCCCTAAAATTCCATTTTGCTTTTTGATTATTATAATTCTGTCCTGGAGGTTTATTCACACTTGCACCCACATGCCTCCTTGTGTTTTTGACTAAGGCTTTTCATTAGTAAAATAATGAAAAAGTAACACATTTTTAAAGGAACTAACGGTGCAATCCTATGTATGACCACTCAAAAGTAAGCCTCACAGAGTTCAATGGCATTTATACCCAGGTAAGCATGTGTATGACCACAGCCTTGATCAAGAAAAATAGGATATATAAAGTTAATATTAAATAATTGTCATTGTCATGGAATTTGTTACTCCAGTGATTTGTAATAAGCTCAATTTATCAATGAAATTGTATGTTGTAGATCAGGGGTAGGCAACCTAAGGCCCAGGGGCCGGATGCGGCCCAATCGCTTTCTCAACCCAGCCCACAGACAGTCCAGGAATCAGCATGTTTTTACATGAGTAGAATGTGTCGTTTTATTTAAAATGCATCTCTGGGTTATTTGTGGGGCATAGGAATTTGTTCATTATTATTATTTTCAAAATGTAGTCCGTACCACCACATGGTCTGAGGGACGGTGGACCAGCCCACGGCTGAAAAAGGTTGCTGAGCCCTGTTGTAGATCCTCAGCCCTACTGCAGCACATGAGCAGGATTAAGAAGACACCTTCGATGCAAGCTTGGAATTGGTGGAGTTTCTCCTGATATCCTGTGAGCTGGTGTGGTTTGTGTCACTCAAGTTAACAAATTGGTCAGCAATGCAAGACAGTCAACTACTTCACCTTTTAAACAACCAAGTAGAATAGTTTTGGGGAATGTGCTGAAGATTGTACCCAGCAATTTCTTTTATCGCCTCTCCTGCGCTCCTGCCCCACAAAAGGGTCTATCATGACAGCATCCACAGAGACCGCTCCCCCCCCCCCATGGTACCATTGAGTCCCTACATTTCCTTTCCAAACAAGCTGGGGGCACAGCGATGTCAAGTGTGTTCCAACTTCTGCGTCTCAATTGGCTAGAAACATCCTAGGTTCTGTTTAATGCTCCCCATAGATGGAATCAATTAGAACAGAATCTTAAAATGGTAGCACTGAAAGGGATTCCAAGGGTCATCTGTTCCAACCAATCCTGCCCAGGGCCATCCCTGGGTGGGCTCAAACCCCCAACTTTCTGGTTGACAGCCAGATGCACTGACCCACTGTGCCACCCAAGGCTTGCAGACTGGAAGGAGACTAAGTGTTGCTCTTCTGGGCTCCAGAATGGCTCCACCCTCCAGGCAGCCCTCAACCAGACCTTGCTATGAATACTTCCGGGTCAGGCCTGGGTCTATGCTTCGCCTGAAGTCCACTGGTTCCTTCTCACTGTGCTCCTTGTTCTCTGATTCCTGCTCCGTTGACAGGCAACCTAGCTCCTAGCCTTGGTGTAGTGGTTAAGAGCGGTAGACTCGTAATCTGGTGAACCGGGTTCGCTTCTCCGCTCCTCCACATGCAGCTGCTGGGTGACCTTGGGCTAGTCACACTTCTCTGAAGTCTCTCAGCCCCACTCACCTCACAGAGTGTTTGATGTGGGGGAGGAAGGGAAAGGAGAATGTTAGCTGCTTTGAGACAACTTCGAATAGGGATAAAGCGGGATATCAAATCCAAACTCTTCTGCTGCTGCTGCTTACCCTTGCCTCTGGCCCTGGTTCTCCCTGCTGTATCTGTGTGTTTGCCCAGTCACAATTCCTAATTCCTGGCCTTGCTTTATGCTCTTTTTAGTGCTTCTCATCCTAATCAGACTGCTTTATCAGTTCCAGGTGTGGACTTGCAGTTGACTCTGTTTCTTGTCCTACCAGAACTGCATTTCAGTTGTCTCTGACCAGCCACCGATGTCGGCCGCACAATGAAGCTGTGTAGGTTTTTTTAAGTGTATGGTTTATAATGCTCTTGTGGGGAGCGATATTGCAGGAGGTTAGCAGGTTCAGAATTATTCAGTTCATTTACAGCAATGCCAGCCTTCCATCAAATACTAATTTGGAGATGTGTCGTGTCTGTCTTTCAGAACTCAAGAATCAGTGACCTTTATCTCTGCAGCTCCCTCAGGGATGCACATTTTAATACATAACTGGATGGTATAAATGCAGACATCTTTTTCAGGACTTACAGTCTTATTGAGAATGCTCATACAATTGGCCTTATTAAAAGGCATTGAGATATAAAATGTTTTTAATAGCAGTGGCAAAACCTGTTGCTTTCGAGCTCATATCAAAGTCCTACTTTCAAGCTGAGTTACCAACATCTGTCTGCAATATTCCTAATGGACTTGATCTGCAGAATACATTGCTCTTGTTGCTTTAAATGTACCTGGGCTGCATTTGTCAGCTTTGGGAGAATACCCCCCCCCCCCCACTTCCATCATGAAACTTGAGTTTACTCACTTAGGTTCCATTCACACTGCAGTTTATTCCATTTCTCTGATGTTTTCCTATTAATTTCTGCATTATATTTGGGGTTCCAGAAACAAATGCATTATAGTGCCTGATTAACACTCATTTCCATGTTGATTCCAGAAAAGTCCATCAATAGCTCCTTTGCCCTGGAAAATCAAGGGAGTAAACTGACAAATTATGGGGTGATATAGCAGCATACAGTTCTTTCCTGCTGTTTTTGTGGGGAAATCATGGAGGAATAGAAGAACACATGTGCAGAAAAGGTAGGGGTGTAGCAACAATGTCATAGAGCATTTGGGGGGGGGGCAAAATTCCACGGTTGGGAACGTACTAGAAATTTCCCTATTGGAATAAATGGAAATCATTGACTCATTATGTGAATGCTCACCTAATGAACAGTTTCCAGGGAACGCATTGTGTTTGCTAAGTGGAACTTGCCTGCTTTTATGCTGCTATGTTTATTATTTGTTCTAATGATATTTTGTTTTTATATCATACACTGCTGAAAGATTTTAGAAATATTAAGTGATTTCTAAATACTTCAAAATAAATAAACAGGCACATATAAAGCTGGAGATTTCCTGCCTTATGTTCAATTATACCAGCACTGTGTGAGGTCAAAGCAAGCTGGATAATGCGAAGCGCAAGGCAAACGGCTTCCTTAATGAGCTCCATACCTCACAGAAGAAGAAAAAAAAGCACCAATATTTTCATCAGACTGACTTGCCCGGAGTTTCTTCTGCCTTGACTGGTATAAACCCACACAAAATATTTCTTCAAAGACTTGACCATGTATTAAAGCCCTCTCAAGAAGATGAGCCCAGGGATGCAATCAACACCCCCAGGATCCTTCACCGATCTCTACAGTAGCACCTTCAGCCAGATATCAATATTTTCTTCATAGTAACGAGGAATAAAAACTTGTACCTGACATCTGAACAAAACCTTCTCTTGTTCTTGCTCTTTCTTTCTCCCTCCCCCTCCTTTTTTTGGCTGTTTTCTGTTTTGCAGGCTTTCATGTTCAAAAAAAGGCACACCAAAAACATTAAAAGCCCCTGGGTTAGGATGCCTTCAATACAGGGGGAGCCTAAAGGCTATCATCTTCACGATCAAGAAAACACAGCCTTGCCTTGCCTGCCTTATGATCAAATAAACACTCCTACACATTTCCCTTCCATTCAGTCTCAAAATTCAGTGAAATAATGAAGGTTTTATTAAGGAAACCTACGACTAAAAATACACACGTGTGTGTTAGTTCCATGTGTTTTGACTTATATAACCAAAAAATGACAGGGTTGTGGGTGTTTTGCAGCAGTTCTTTGCATGATAAACTGCAGTGTCAGTTTTGTTTATATATTAAAATCTATATACCTCTTGATTGTAAAATAAACTCTCAGAGTGGTTTGCAAAAGGAATAAAACAATGAACTTATCAGTAAAAATAGTTTAAAACAATTACAGTGGTACATTGGGTTACATACGCTTCAGGTTACATATGCTTCAGGTTACAGACTCTGCTAACCCAGAAATATTACCTCGGGTTAAGAACTTTGTTTCAGGATGAGAACAGAAATCGTGCTCTGGCGGCACGGCAACAGCAGGAGGCCACATTACCTAAAGTGGTGCTTCAGGTTAAGAACAGTTTCAGATTAAGAACGGACCTCCGGAACGAATTAAGTACTTAGCCTGAGGTACCACTGTATTTAAAACATTTAAAGAATAAAATAAAACAATAAGATTAAAACAAGTCAGCATTCTACATGTCTGGATAGGCTTGCTTGAACAATCATGTTTTTAGCAGGTGCCAAAAGGCATACAATGAAGGTACCAACCTCGTGTCAATAGAGAGGGAGTTCCAAAGTGTGGGTGCTTGTTCTGCCCTACGGGTCCAAATACAGACCTGGGCAAAGGATTGACTGATGCCTCAATGGGAGCCAGTTGCAGGGATTCCAAAAAGAGATGCACAAAACGCATGAGTGATCAGTTCTAGTGCTTTATTATAAGGATATACAAGGTGTGACTGGAAAGTTTGGTAAAGGGTCACAGAAATCGGACAGCGAGTAATATTCGAACATATATGCCTTACAGGCCTTCAAAGTACGCCCCCTCTGAGACAATGCACTGTTGACAACGTTCGTAGAACTGCTGGAAACGTCTGGAAAAGTCCTCTTTTTGGACTGCTTTCAGTTCCCTCGTCACAGCAGCTTGGATGTATGAAATGTTGGAAAATCTGCGCCCTTTCAGTGCAGATTTCAGTTTTGGAAAAAGAAAGAAAACAGGTGGGGCCAGATAAGGAGAATATGGAGGGTAGGACAACTCAGTAACCTCGGTAACGATTTCACACAGAATATGCAATTCTTCTGCCATCATTCGGACGGTCAAACGCCAATCCTACATCAATAACTCACAAATTCTGTCAACATTTGCCACCATTCTGCTCATCAATGGTCTGCCAGACTGAGAGTCATCTTCAATTGTTTGCCGCTCTTCACGGAAACGCTTGAACCACTCATACACCGTCTTTCGAGATACAGCTTCATCTCTGTACACAATGGTGAGCATTTCGTGGGTTTCCGATGCCGATTGTATGTTCGAATATTTCTCGCTGTCCAATTTCTGTGACCATTCACCAAACTTTCCGGTCACACCTTGTACAAAGAGACTTACAATGTGTGATACAGAATTCCTTGCCGCTGCAACCCAGGACAGACATTGAAGCAGCAAGCACCACGACTTTGTCCATGATGGACTAACAGTTTATGCATTACTTATACAGAAAACGGGGACGCGGGTGGCGCTGTGGGTAAAACCTCAGTGCCTAGGGCTTGCCGATCGCATGGTCGGCAGTTCGAATCCCCACGGCGGGGTGAGCTCCCATCTTTCGGTCCCAGCTCCTGCCCACCTAGCAGTTCGAAAGCACCCTTAAGTGCAAGTAGATAAATAGGTACCGCTTTATAGCGGGAAGGTAAACGGCGTTTCCGTGTGCTGCACTGGTGCTGGCTCACCAGAGCAGCTTCGTCACGATGGCCACGTGACCCGGAAGTGTCTCCGGACAGCGCTGGCCCCCTGGCCTCTTAAGTGAGATGGGCGCACAACCCTAGATTCGGACACGACTGACCCGTACGGGCAGGGGTACCTTTACCTTTACTTTATACAGAAAACAAGCTACGTGAGCTAGCAGCAATAGTCCAATTAATCACACCTGGCTTAGGGGCCCATCCCGAACTCCCATCCATCTCTCAGATAAGGGAGTAGCTGATAGGCAGGCAGAATGCATGGCTAGAAGCCTCCCCCTCCCAACAAGCTAAGCCAGCAGCCAAGGCTTCAAAGCTAGTAGATAAGCATATATGATCTCATTTTACACCTTGCACCAATTTGTCCCAGGGTTATATCAACTACCAAGATGGTGTTCACAAATCTTCTGGGGTGGTGTCACCATTTGGTTCTACACAGTGCTGCCACATTAAAAGATCAATTTCTTACAAATGAATGGGATCTGTCTATATCAACACTAAAGCAAAGGCATGAGACTGAGACTGAGTCCTCCCCCAACCATCTCCTTGTCCTGACATGAGGCCTGAGAGAGGCCAAGTAAATTAGAATCAAAACAAAATGGGAAACTTTAGGGCTAAGTGGTAAAAGCTTACAGGACCCCTGAGAATAGACTTGCATAATTTCCTACTACCGTTGAGAGTGAGTGATAAAATGAAGAATGGTTTCATGTGAATGAACAGTGTGCTGGTTCATGCAACTGAAATCATGCACACTTTGTTGTTCCCCCACTTGGTGCTACTGCTGCACTGCCAGGAAACGTACCATAGTCTAGTTTCTTGCGTCCTCTGAACCTTGGCTTATAATTTGTTTTACTCCAAACAAAACATGAGTGTTTGCTGAGATTGGCTTACCACTCATGATTTGGGAGGAACAAGCTATGAACTCAAGTTCAAATGACACAACAAGCCAGATATTGGCTTGTTTCCCAGCAGTGTGGCACAAGTGAGGAAGAGGAAAACACATACTATTTCACATTAAACCACTGTTCATGTTAACTATAGTTTAATGCAGGGGTAGGGAACCTCATTAAACTATGTTTTAATGGGACATGTACTCATGCATGCTGCTACAATAGGGGAAGACTTACTTCCCCAATTGACACAAAACTCACATTTCCACAGATTCATCCAGTGCTTGGGAGGAACTAGTTCAATTGAACTAGTTCTAAAATCTCTGAACTATGCCTAAAAGTAGTCCCATAATTGATAGGTGAACTAAAGGTGAATTAAGTTCATTTTGGTATATTTTGTCCGATTCTTAGCTCTTTATATTCATTCCCTTCATTAAAATAATGACGTCAGTCTGACAAAGAAAGTTAGAAAGCAAATTGTGGAGGCAATGTTCTAAGACCTATCTGCTGCTATGGCTGGGATCACTTAAGTGACTAAGTAGCTACTAGCCATGATGACTATGCTCTGCCTCAACAGTTGGAGGCAGCAATGCTCCTGAATACCAGGTGCTGGGAACCACAAGAGGGGAGATTGCTATTGTGCTTGAATCCTGCTTGCTGTGAGCACTGGGCACTGTGAGAACAGGATGCTGGATTAGAAGGGCCATTGGTCTGATCCAGCAGGTTCTCCTTATGTTATTAAAACATTTAAACATTGTTGCTAAGCAATTAGAAAGAAGTTACATGAGGTATTTCCTGTATCTTCCCTGCCAAAGAGATTTGCTCTGTTCCAACAGGAGCAACTTACAGTGAGAAGTAAGATACAAGAACTAAGAAAATGATGTCACGTGCCTTTAACAGCTGTGTGACTGGCACAGATTAAACAGGGTATGCACTTTCTAGTATGGAAATACAATTATAGGAAAAGCTTTACCTGTTGACATTCTGTCTGTCAGATATCTTATTACTTGTGTAAGACCCCTGATTTACTTTAGGGCCCCATACATCACCAAAGCAGCTTGTAACATTTTGCATGCTGAAAGGTTTTTGCTGGTGTTGAATTTTCTTTGAACAAAAGAGATAATTTTGATGAGTTTGAACTGAACTAAAACATTCATTTTGACGAACTTCAACTGAACTAATTTGTTTGGTAAAAGAATGATCAGGATCTAGCTCATTTTAAAAAAGAGGTTTCCAAGCACTGGAAATTTATTTGCCTCTCCACTCCCTCAGATGCCGCTCATGTTTTTGACATTTAGGTTGCACAGCCCTCTAGGCAGGGATCTGTCATTTTTGTTTATGTAGATTCCTGGTGCTATATATATATAAATAAATAGCAGCAACAGCCCCCCAGTTTTTCCATAAGAGGGCTAACAATGCAATCCTATACAAACATACTTGAAAGTAAGTCCCACTGAGGTCAGTAGGCCTTACTTTTTTACCTTTTTAGTAGGCCTTACTACCCAGTAAATATATAGCTGAACTTACTTGGGTGTAAGCCCTGTTGAACTTAATAAGGTAAAGGGACCCATGACAGTTAAGTCCAGTCGCGAATGACTCTGGGGTTGTGGCGCTCATCTTGCTTTACAGGCTGAGGGAGCTGGTGTTTGTCCGCTCCGCAGACAGTTTTTCCAGGTCATGTGGCCAGCATAACTAAGCCGTTTCTGGCGCAACGGAACACCGAGACCAGAGCAGCGCACATAAATGCCATTTACCTTCCTGCCAGAGCAGTACCTATTAATCTACTTGAACTTTTTGGGGGTGCTTTCGACCTGCCAGGTTGGCTGGGACCAAGCAACGGGAGCTCACCCCATCACGGGGATTCAAACTGCCAACCTTTTGATCAGCAAGCCCAAGGCTCAGTGGTTTAGACCACAGCGCCACCTGTGTCCCATATGAACTTAAGAGGATCTACTTATAAGAAATATATGGTGAAGGTTGTGCTGTTAGCCAGCATGGTGTAGTGGTTAAGAGCAGTGGACTCGTAATCTGGTGAACCGGGTTTGCTTCCCCGCTACTCCACATGCAGCTGCTGGGTGACCTTGGGCTAGTCACACTTCTTTGAAGTCTCTCGGCCTCACTCACCTCACACAGTGTTTGTTGTGGGGGAGGAAGGGAAAGGAGATTGTTAGCTGCTTTGAGACTCCTTAAGGGGAGTGAAAGGTGGGATATCAAGTCCAAACTCCTCTTCTTCTTCTTCTTCTTCTTCTTCTTCTGACTTTTGGACTGATCTAGGTGTTTCACACAATTCAGGAAAGAAAAGGTCTTCTGAAATAAAGGCTGCTGTACATTCTCTTGGAGATGCTGATCTCACATGAAAGAAGCAGAGTTCACACTAAAAACTAGATGGCAGCACCTACCTGCATATGAAAAATTTAATCTGAGCAAATTCCACTGTTGCATTCTTCAGTACTTATGGAAAAAGCTAAAAATTGCCAAATGAAAGTGGTAGAAATTCCTGTGAAACTTTTTTTTTTAATGCAATAATTTAAATTATTTTTAATGCCAACCTGGTGTCAAACATATGTGGGCAAATCCAGTAGATTTCAGTTGGACTTTATAATTGATATAACTTTTTTAAAATAAAAAAGTCACGATAAGGCTATAATTCTACCTGGTACACTTACCCTGTAGTAAAACCCTATTTGAAGATGATAATATTGCACTTTAAGTCTGTTGGGGGCAGTTATTTTTGCTTAGGAGGCAAATGACTCTGAGGGTGCTTTCCTATAAATGGGCTTTCTTATATTTTAAATGCAGTGTTAGAAATGGCAGCTATTTCAATAAACCAGCAGTGCTAAAATGCTGGATAGTGTATCATATGATTTAGTATGATTTGTTATATAGTTGTATGAATGTCTTCCCGTTTTCAAGTCCTTGGTTTGATTCATTCAACATGATGCAAGTCAGAGGTCAGCAACCTTATCCCAGGATGGGCCAGTCGACGCTCCGTCCGTCAGATGGGCTGGAGCGTGTGCGTACGCGCGCTCTTCCGGGTCGGAGGGGCGCCCGTGCATATGCGCACACACTATTTCCGGCACTCCTCCGACCCAGAAGTGCGCAGAAATAGCATGTGCGCATTCGCAAGGGCACTTCACCCCGCACACGTGCGCACACACTATTTCTGGCACACATCCAGGTCAGAGGAGTGCCCATGCGCATGCGCACTGGCACCATCAACCTGGAAGTCGGTCCCCATGCCGCGCCGGTAAGAGCGGGCAGTGAGGGGCAACAGGGGGGGGCAGGGGTCGCCATGGGCCGGTTAGACAAGCCTTGTGGGCTACAGGCCCATGGGCTTTAGGTTGCCGACCCCTGATGTAAGTCATGAATACTGTTATGAGTGGTTAAGCTGAATGCCTAATACCTGTGCCCCTTCTAATTCCTGGATCCAGCAGATTCAATTGCTGGAATAGCAATGACAGCCTGGTAATCACCTGGGAGAAGAGCCATTAAGAAAGACAAAGGGAAGGTAATGGGCCATTAATAATGCCAAATGGGAGGGCATCTTAATAACTGCTAATGATTGAAGAGCTTGGTGAACTCAACCAACTCCTGAGCTATCTAACGTCCTCCTTATTTATGCTAGTCACTTAATTATGATGTCTTGCAATATAATCCCATATGCATGCACTGGCTGTTTCTGGGCCCAATTCAAAGTGTTGTTTTTAAGCTATAAAACCCTATATGACACGGGATTGCAATACCTGACTCACTGCCTCTGCCAACCGAAATGTACCAGGACCTTATGGCCATCGTGTGAACATCATCTGAAGTCTTTCTTTGGATTCACCCTCTTGAATGGGCAAGAAAATAGAAGTGCCAACAGGCCCGACAGAATGGGAATGAATGGCTGATGACATGTATGGAATTGGCTGTAACAGACAAGTTGATGGAGCTAGTCAGAAGAAGGTAAGGAAGGCCAGATAGTGCTGATTTTGCCAAAAGATGGAATTGGGTTTTTTTGAGTTATGGAATGCATGTTAAGGAAATAGGAGATGGAAAAGGTTTTTGTTTCTATAGTTATGTCAATAATAATAAATAAATAAATAAAACCTAAGCGCACAATTAAAAAATAAGTATGACTAACTTGATCTGAAATTTATATTTCGTTATACTCTAAACTTTTCATTATTTTTAGGCAAAAGGTTATACATTGCCTTTACCTTTCTATCACACACACACGCACACCATCAAATTTGGATTGTGAGTACCATCTCTTTTGTTAATGTAATATACTGCATGACTCATCCAAGCAACTCAGCCCACATAGACTGTAAAGGGCCTCAGTAAATATCGAACATCTTCTACAACAGTATTATCACTCAGCTCCAGATATTTTGCATGCTTTCCTTACTGAGTACTGAAAAGCAGTAGCCTCTGTCATACTACAGAGCATAGGCTTGCTCTTTCAAAATAGAAAGAAATACATATGCCTAGTTGAGGCTGTTTTGTGGTATATGGTGACAGTGATAAGGAAAAATCCTTTCCTGCGGGCAACCTGGGAGGCCAATTAATGATCCAGGTTCGGTGTTCAAACAAAAGAGTGGTTATTACGAATTCCAATGCTACGCAGACTGACCTTACAGAATAAGCAAGGAAAATGCTGTGCCGGTTACTTGTACTTATAACGCATACATTTTCACACTTTTTCAATGGCTTTCCTACATCTTTTACCTTCTTTGATCCTATGACACACACAAAAGGCTTTCGGCTCCTTCCTCTCCTCCCTGCCTGTGGGAGAGATAAACTCATCTCATTCCCGTTTTATTGCTTTATTGTTTCCTTTCAAAAGCTCACTTTTTGCATTAACTTTCACAGACTTGTTCTAATGCTAAGTCCTTTCTTTAACCCTTTCTTTAAAGGCACTGAACTGTTTTCAGTTTCATCTGACCTCAAACAACTGAAAGGTTTAGGGGTGGGGGAGCAAATTTCAGCAAAGAAAATTGATAGGTTGCTTGACTGAATTTTCTATTCACTGCACTTTCATAAAAAATACAGCAAGACATATGTAGCATTTTTATGTCTATTATTAAATTTATTAATCATTTTTTGCCACATGCAACACTTGACAGATATCAGACAATGAAAGTTTTGTTATACAAGCCAAATTTAAGATGTTTCTTCTAGGTTTTTTTTACAAACAAAAACTTTAAAAATTCTTAAACATTTACAACACGTGAAGCAGCTTTGCCATGGTGTCCTTCAAATGTTTTAAACTACAAATTCCATCAGCCACAGCCAGCAGAGCAGTGGGGTCGTAGTTTGGGGGCTCTCTGATAACTGGAACTGTGTCACTTTACACCACCTCTTTATGATACACTATTAGTGGGAGAAGGGAAGTACTCATCTGTGAATACAGATCAGCTCTTTCTTCACTGTATCCCCCACTGGTTTTGCCCCTGGTGCCAATGTGGTGTAGTGGTTAAGAGAGGTAGTCTCCTAATCTGGTGAACCGGGTTTGCGACTCCGCTCCTCCACATGCAGCTGCTGGGTGACCTTGGGCTAGTCACACTTCTTTGAAGTCTCTCAGCCTCACTCACCTCACAGAGTGCTTGTTGTGGGGGAGGAAGGGAAAAGAGAATGTTAGCTGCTTTGAGACACTACTTAGGGTAGTGATAAAGCGGGATATCAAATCCAAACTCCTCCTCTTCTTCTTTAATGGTGTTCCACTGACATCTAGCAGAAATTCAACCAGCATAACTTAAGGATAGGACTGCACTCACTGTTAAGTAGGAACTAAAAGCAAGAACCTATGGGCAATAGCATGGTAACAAAGTGCAGGATCCCTTTATGAAAGCCACACCCGCATCCACTTCTACAATAATCTTATAATTATACAATAATAATAGTTAGGAATGCACTGCCACTATCAATGCAGATCGCCATGTGTTGCCATTCAACTAGATCTAATATTTTCTATGCACATACACAAATTCTATACACAAATGATTTGGAGTGCTGCAATATCTTATTTCAGAGGGATTTAAGTTGTGTTTTCCTTGAAGTTCCATTGCATGCAACAGAACTTGCACACCTTTTAAAATGAAGCATCTTGTTTTCAGTGTTCCTAAATGCTTAACTTGCGGGAATACAATTTCCCCCTCCTTTTACTCTGATTGGTTCCAATCAGTATAAACAGTGAGAAGACTAATGAGACTCTTATTTTATGCTAATTGGGCAGCTCTTGGATACTAGAGTCAGTGACCCTGCTGCAGAAATATTAACAGGTCTTTGCATGGTTTCAGGGGCCATCCAGATAAATTTTAAGAAGTTATAGAGGTTGATTCCACTTACCGTATTTTTTGCTCTAAAAGACTCACTTTTCCCCTCCTAAAAAGTAAGGGGAAATGTGTGTGCGTCTTATGGAGCGAATGCAGGCTGCGCAGCTATCCCAGAAGCCAGAACAGCAAGAGGGGTTGCTGCTTTCACTGCGCAGCGATCCCTCTTGCTCTTCTGGCTTCTGGGATTCAGAATATTTTTTTCTTGTTTTCCTCCTCCAAAAATTGGTGCGTCTTGTGGTCTGGTGCGTCTTATAGAGTGAAATATACGGTATTTCAATAGCTCAGTGCAAAATTTGCTGAAGGGGAATTTTTAAGAGCCCTGTCCTGAGCATGTTTACTTGTCCCCAAGTACAAGCAACCTTAGGGCTTACTCCTGAGTTAATATAATTACAAGTGCACATAAGCAGAGCCAGAATGAGCATCCATCTAGTTCAACATTCTATTCCCCATAGCAGTTGGACAACAAGATGCTACAGGAAGCCCACAGAGCTCAAAGGCAAAAACCTTCTTCCCCAGCTGTTACTCTCCAGCAGTGCTGTGAGCTCTAAATACACTAAAGATGCAGAATCATGTGGGTTTCATCAAATGTGAGATATTAACCATTCCCCACCCCACAAAGAAATATTTGTTGCAAACAAGAGGCAGATTTACTTTCACAAGTATTGTCTATATGGCATGATGGGTCTGCTCTGCTTACACGGTTAGAGGCAGTGAAAGTTCTGAACACCCATTGCTGGAAACTGCAGGAGGGAAGAGTGCTGCTCTTCTACTCAGGTCCTGATTGTGGAGAGCTGGTTGGCCACTGTGAGAACAGGATGCTGGACTAGATAGGCCTTCTTTGGCCTGATACAGCAGGCTCTTCTTATGTTCAAGCTACTACCCTTGGTGGCTGTGAGGCAGCAATGCTTCTGAAAACCAGTTGCTGGAAGGGAGGGTGTTGCTGCACTTGGATCTTCCTTCCAGGCTTTTCATTCAGGCACTGTGACAAGATGCTGGACTGGTTGGACCATTGTCTTAATGCAGCAGCCTCTTCTTCCGTTTCTATAAGGCAGGGGAAACTATGGCACTAATGGCGTTGCTGGACTGAGCTCCCATCATCCCTGACCATTCACTATGCTGGCTGCAGGGGCTGATGGGAGCTGCTAAACATAGAATCATAGAATCATAGAGTTGGAAGAGACCACAAGGGCCATCAAGTCCAACCCCCTGCCAAGCAGGAAACACCATCAGAGCACTCCTGACATATGGCTGTCAAGCCTCTGCTTAAAGACCTCCAAAGAAGGAGACTCCACCACACTCCTTGGCAGCAAATTCCACTGTCAAACAGCTCTTACTGTCAGGAAGTTCTTCCTAATGTTTAGGTGGAATCTTCTTTCTTGTAGTTTGGAACCATTGCTCCGTGTCTGCTTCTCTGGAGCAGCAGAAAACAACCTTTCTCCCTCTTCTATGTGACATCCTTTTATATATTTCAACATGGCTATCATATCACCCCTTAACCTCCTCTTCTCCAGGCTAAACATGCCCAGCTCCCTTAGCCGTTCCTCATAAGGCATCGTTTCCAGGCCTTTGAGAGAGCCAGTGTGGTGTAGTGGTTAAGAGCGGTAGTCTTGTAATCTGGGGAACCGGGTTTGAGTCTCCGCTCCTCCACATGCAGCTGCTGGGTGACCTTGGGCCAGTCACACTTCTCTGAAGTCTCTCAGCCCCACTTACCTCACAGAGTGTTTGTTGTGGGGGAGGAAGGGAAAGGAGAATGTTAGCCGCTTTGAGACTCCTGAAGGGGAGTGAAAGGCGGGATATCAAATCCAAACTCTTCTTCTTCTTCTTCTTTGACCATTTTGGTTGCCCTCCTCTGGACACGTTCCAGTTTGTCAGTGTCCTCCTTGAACTGTGGTGCCCAGAACTGGACACAGTACTCCAGGTGAGGTCTGACCAGAGCAGAATACAGTGGCACTATTACTTCCCTTGATCTAGATGCTATACTCCTATTGATGCAGCCCAGAATTGCATTGGCCTTTTTAGCTGCCGCGTCACACTGTTGGCTCATGTCAAGTTTGTGGTCAACCAAGACTCCTAGATCCTTTTCACATGTACTGCTCTCAAGCCAGGTGTCACCCATCTTGTATTTGTGCCCCTCATTTTTTTTGCCCATGTGCAATACTTTACATTTCTCCCTGTTAAAATTCATCTTGTTTGTTTTGGCCCAGTTCTCTAATCTGTCAAGGTCGTTTTGAAGTGTGATCCTGTCCTCTGGGGTGTTAGCCAGCCCTCCCAGTTTGGTGTCATCTGCAAATTTGATCAGGATGCCCTTGAGTCCATCATCCAAGTCGTTGATAAAGATGTTGAATAAGAAGGGACCCAAGACAGAACCATGTGGCACCCCACTAGTCACTCTTCTCCAGGATGAAGAGGAACCACTGATGAGCACCCTTTGGGTTCGGTCAGTTTACATGTGGAGGGTCACAGATGTTCCCCCACCCGCGATGTGCGATATTGTAGTCACCCCTCTCTGAAGGAACTTGAGCATGATGGAATTCATGGGATGACAGCCCGGCGGGCGGAGGCCAATCGGCGATCGTTAAGCGTTGGACTCCAACTCCCAGCAGCCCCCTCCGCCCCAGCCGTACTCTGGGATTATAGGAGTTGTAGTCCAGAATCCTCAGAGAGGCCTACAGGCCTGCTATGAAAGGTTCCAATATAGCGCGGAGCCTCTGCAAAGGAGTGTCCCTGTTCCATTCAGTTAACCGCGGAGAAGCCCCCGCCCCCTGTCCAGAGCCTCCTTGTCCTGCTGTGGCGCGGCCTAGTCAGGCTTCCTTCGCTCCCGCCCGCGTCATTTCTAGCCTCCCGACCGCCTCGCGCGCTTTCGCTTTCATCGCGAGATTTGGCGTCTTGTTCCCAACATGCATTTCGCGGCTGAGCTGGTGGTGGAGGAGGAGGAAAGGCGAGTCGGGCGCTTTGACGGAGCGGGCGGCGGCCATGTTGGGAGCGTCGGGGCAGCTGTAGCAGTGGAGGCCTGTGTGGCAGGGCGCTGAGTGGCCTTCCGGGCCCAAGCGAGGGGAAGAGCGAGAGGGAGGCGGCCTGGCCTGTGGCGTGAGGGAAAAGGAGGGAGCGGCGGCGGCTGCGAGGCGGCGGAGGCTCCGTCCGAAGCCGGACCCGACTGGGGTGCTAGAGGGGGGGCGTAAGGAAGCCTCGAGCCGGGCCTCTGCTTCAGCCGCCGCCATGAGCGGGGGGACGCCGTATATCGGCAGCAAGATCAGCCTGATCTCCAAGGCCGAGATCCGATATGAGGGCATCCTCTACACCATCGACACCGAGAACTCCACGGTGGCTCTCGCGAAGGGTAAGGCGGCCCGGAAAGGAGAAGGTGGCCCGGGCGGGGGGTCTCGGCCTGCTTGGCGGTTGGTTGGGGGCGGGGCACGGACAGGCCTCAGCCCCCACTTCTCCCCAGTGGAAGTTGGTGGTCGGTTTCGGGGACCCCAGTTGAAATACAAAAGGCACGCCAAGCCTGCAAGGTAGGCGGGGGTGGAGGCGGAGCTGGAGGCAAGCAAACACGGAATTAAATAAAGATTCCCTTTGGAGATTCGTTGTTCGAGCTTCAATCGACTACCCAGGGGAGGGAGGGTTACTGGTTTCCCGCACAAGAGATGGGTGGTTTGTCTTGAGAATGTAAGTTGAAATGTAAAGGCACACCACTTCTACAAGGGCGGGGTAGAGTTGGGGGGCAAGCAAACCAGGATTCAAGCAAAGATGCCTGTAGAATTATCTTAATAAAGAGATATGTTGTGCGAGGTTCAGTTGAAGAGCCCCTAGGAGGGTTAGGGTTGCTGGATGTTATTGCAGCACCCACTCTAAGCTGGATGTCAAGTATAATCTCCAGATGTTTTGGTAGTACGGCTCATCACAGCTGCACTGGCTGGGGCTGACAGGAGCTGTAGTCCAAAACAATGAGAGGGTAGCAGGTTGTGGAAGGCTGCCCTAAATAAAACAAATGAGGCAAAAGCAGCTGCATTGCAAGGCACACTTTGGGAGTAAGTCCCACAGAAGTTGCTGAGGCACATACCTCGGTTACACATACAGCTGGATGAGGCGGTAAACTGAGTTTGTTAAGTTCTGCTACAGGAGTACACCTCAGGGAATATACTTTCATCCAAGTGAAATCATCCCAGTGAAAAGAATAATGTGTGCTAAAACTCCCTTTGCTTCTCCCTTATATATTTAAAACTGCCTCAATAACAGTACATCAGGGAGCATTTTTAAAAAGTGTCATTTATATTACACTGCCATGCTGAAGTCTTACTGCCCATTATGCCACCTCAAAACTCTTACCACTTTGGTTCCACCTTGTTCTGCTTACTTTCCATAAACTTGCTTGGAGCATGCTTGTTGACTATTTTTACTGCAATACAAGGTGATGCACATGTGCACCCAGATATTTCTACAACTCACATCATTCCTGACCACTAACCCTGCTGGCTGAGGCTGATGAGAATCTGAATGCAACATCTGGAGGGCCACAGGTTAGCGCCCTGCCCTAAGAAGACTGTATAATTTTATGCATATTGTTTTCAACTAAGAATGTGCAGACATCTTTCAGGAGAGAAGCGGGGGGGGGGGGGCAGTCCCTTGGTGCCAGCTATTTAAATGCAAACACCATAGGTTTCACATAGTTTGACAAAAATAAGGAAACCAAGGCTTACAACTCCCATGATCCCTAGCTAGCAGGACCAGTGGTCAGAGATGCTGGGAATTTTACTCTCAAAATATCTGGAGGGCCGAAGTTGAGGGAGCCTGATGTAAAGCCAAAATTGCATAGAGTCAAAACACACTGGATTCAGTGGTGGGTGGGATTAACAAAGTCTTTTTTCACAGAAGACTGTTGTCTTTTTAATTTAAAAAAAATGCCAAGCATGTAAAGCTGAATATGCACAAGTTCCATCCACATTACTTGTAAGTTACCTGTGTATTCAAAGAAGTATTTGGCAGAAATGAGAAATGTGGGCTACTTTTGTTAAGATTGTTATACAGTATCCAATAAACCTTAACATTTTTCTTAGACACTGCACATAATCTTAGCCAAAAGGTAAAAATGCATAGAAGTGCCTTTTTTTATCTTCATATCAATCAAATCAAACTGAGCCTCATACATTTTCATCTCATTTGTGAACAAAGTGTTTTCTTTCTATTTTCCTTGTCTATTTTCTTGCTTCTGCACTTCAATACTGCTTACAAGGCACATAAACTAGAAATTCTTAAGATTGTCCCTTGTTCATTATGATCCTTTTCACCTCATTATGCTTAACCTTATGTATGCCTCCGTCCTTTATGCATTATTCCATCGAGACCTACCTCAGCATAGAACTCATTGAAATTAAACCTGCAAAGCTTTCCATTTTTCTTATGGGCCAAGATGACCTTTGCTTGTGTGTGTGTGTGCCTACAACTGAACTATGACTCCTCCCTAATTCAGGCTCTGTTTCCCCTCAACACACCTTGCCATAGTAACATTAGTAACTAACTTCGCCAGATGCCCCTTTCTCTGCCCCCTCCTTTTCTGGGCAAGCCGCTGCCCATTCTGCATTATTTAGGCTACCATGCAAAACAGTGCCTTCAGACGATCACCCAGGGAATTTACAGATTGCCTGCTTTTGTGTAAGCTTGTATGAAGTAAATCAAGAAAAATGACTTGCTGACCTTTTAATGCAAATAGACTTGATCTGAATGAATTCAGCTGACTTGGGGGGAAGTGCTCTTTTGAAAGTATCAGTGTAGTGAACCTAATGAATATTCAGCTGCACTTTGTTACATGATGCATTAGACCAAACTGATGCAAACTTTTTACTTGTCTATGTATAAATATTATGAGAAAGTATTGGATGATACATGATAAAATTTGTTTGTTTTTTCCTGCAGTTCGTTCTTTTGGTACAGAAGATAGACCAACTGATCGGCCTATACCACCTCGTGACGAAGTATTTGAATACATCATATTCCGTGGCAGTGATATCAAGGATTTAACCGTTTGTGAACCACCCAAACCACAGTGTTCTCTGCCCCAGGATCCAGCTATCGTTCAGGTATAGTCACCATGTAGCAGTTGTAGCTTTAGCTATGTCTAGTTATACACTCTGATCAGTTTTGGTGTGTATATACCTGAAACTGTATGATCTGGATCATCTTATATTGTTTAGGGGAAAAAAGTTATTTATATGTGTTAAGAGATTTTTCACAAAGTTATTAATGACAAAATGTATATTAACATAAGAAGAGCCGTGCTGGATCCAACAAAGGCCCATCTAGTCCAGCATCTTTTTCTCACAGTGGCCAACAGATTTCCCACTGAGAGGCCTGCAAACAGCACCTGAGCGCAACAGCACTCTCCCAATTGTCATTCCCAGCAGCTGGCATTTAGTAGCTTATTACCTCCATCGCTGGCATCTCTAGCAGCCATTGATTGCCTTATTCACTATGAATTTCTCTAATCCTCTCTTAAAGCCATCCAAATTGATGGCTGTCACTATTTCTTGTGGGAGTGAATTCCATTGTTTAACTAGCCCCTATGTGAACAAGTACTTTCTTTTGTCTCTCCTGAAACTTCCAGCCTTCAGTTTCATTGACTGGTTCCAGGTTCTAGTATTATGAAAGAGGGATAAAAGCTTCTCATACTTTCTCCATAACTTGCACAATCATACTATGTCCAAATTATGCGTGATCTTACACATTTCTGTCATGTCCCCTCTTACCTTTTTTTCTGTGCTCAAAAGACCCAAATGTTGCAATCTTTCCTCAGAAAAGTTGCTCTGGCCTCTTAATCATTTTGATTGCCCTTTTCTGAAGCTTTTCCAGCTCTATACTACCCTTTTTGAGGTATGGCAACTAGAACCATTTGCAGTATTCCAAGTGCAATCTCAAAATAGATTTGTATAGCATCATTATGATCTTGACAGTTCTATTTTCAATTCCTTTCCTAATGATCCCTAGCATATTCACCTTTATCACAGCTGCACACTGGGTCAACATCTTCATCACTATCCACTATAACTCCAAGGACTCATTCCTGGACAGTTGCTGATGGTTCAACCCCCATTAGAATATATGTTAAATTAGGGGGAAATTGGGGTTGTTGTTTTTTGTTTTTTGCCCCAATATGCATCACTCTACACTGCTTACATTGAATTGCATTTGTCATTTTACTACCTATTCACCCCATTTGGAGAGATCCTTTTGAAGCAATTCCCCGTCCCTTTTTGTTTTAAGCCCCAATTTGGTACCATCTGCAAACTTAGATATGCCACTGCTTACGCCTACTCCAGATCATTTAGGGACAGGTTAAAATGCACAGATCCCAATACCAGTCCTTGGGGGATTCTACTTTCTACATCCGTCCATTGACAGAACTGTCCATTTATTCTTGCTAGTTACTCATCCATAAGAGGACCTCTCCTCCAATTTTATGATTGCTAAGATTACTCAGGAGACTTTGGTGAAGGACTTAATCAAAAGCTTTTTGAAAGTCTAAATACAAAACATTAACTGGATCACCTCTACATGCTTGTTGATTCCCTGAATGAAATCTTTAATAGGTTAATGAGACAGAACCTACTCTTGCAGAAGCCATGCTGGTTCTTGAGCAAGACCTGTTCTTTGATATTCTTGGTAATTCTATCTTTTATAATGCTTTCCTAGAACAGACATGCTAACCAGTCTATAGTTTCATATATCCCTTCTGAATGCCCTTTTAAAATTTGTTACATTGCTCACTTTCCAGTCCTCAAGATAATAAAGAACTCAAGATTGAAACTGATGATCTTCTATCCAAAATATGAAACTTGTAGCTCTTGGGAAGATCCTATCCTGATCTGGTAGTTTCTCAGTTTTAATTTTTCAAGCCCTATAATTTTATCTCTTGTCACCACTGTTTTCCTCAGTTCCTTAGACTCCCTTTTTGAGAAAGTTTTGTTCAGGCACAGGGATTGGCCTACATCTTCTGCTATGAATACAGATGCAAAGAATTTGTTGAGCTTCTCTGCCAAGCTCGAGCACATATTTGACTTGCTTGTTATCCAGATGTCCAGCTGCCTCCCAGCTGGTCTCTTCTAATGTATGTAAATGATGTGTTGTTGGTGATTGTACAGATGACAACCATTTTGCATGGGGGTTCTGTTCCTAGCCCCCGTGTGCATCAGTGGAGTGCGCATAAGCCCATTCTGGCCCATCCCTGTTCAGCCCTCTTCTGGGTACTAAAGGAGCTGTGCATCAGTGGCCACACAACAATTGGACGCACACAAAACATTGTCATTGCCTATAAGTTTTTAAAGAGACTGGCTCCTCAAGTTTTTTTCTCTTCTCTTTTGCCAGCCTTTGTATTATTTTTGTTGTTCTCCAAATTTGAACAAGACCCTTCATTTTCTGAAGGAAGCTTTCTTGTCTCCAATAGGTTCCTTGACTCTGTTAACCACGCTGCCATCCTTTTGGCCCTGGTTGTATCTTCCCTGGTCTGCAGTATACATTTTATCTCAGCTTCTATTAAGCCTCTTCATTTTCCCTTTCTACTTCCTTTTTACCAGCCCCCTCATTTTGGGGAAGTTTCCTCTTTTAAAGTCAGATGCGACTGTGTTTGAATTTCTTGGCAATTGTTCACCTGTTGAATTTTATAGCAGTCAGTTCAATAACAGTTTCATTTTGCAAAATGTCCCGGGTGCCACTTAAGTCTAGAGTTTGCTACCTTTCTGATTGTTTCCATGACCAACTGTTGTACAGCACAATCATTTACACTACCTAGAAATTTTAGCCCATATTTCTAATAGGATAGGCTCCAATCATGTTTTCAATAAAAACACCAGCCAGATGGGTGGGGTATAAATATTACTTATTAATAATAAGCAGCAGTCTGTCTTTGATTTTTGCCATTGCATCAAACATACACTACAGAGGTATTATTATTATTATTATTTATACCCTACCTATCTGGCTGGGTTTCCCCAGCCACTCTGGGCGGCTTACAACATAACTAAAAACATAATAAAAAAATCAATCAAAAACTTTCCTAAACAGGGTTGCCTTCAGATGTCTTCTAAAAGTCAGGTAATTGTTTATTTCCTTGACATCTGATGGGAGGGTATTCCACAGGGAGGGTGCCACTACTGAGAAGGCCCTCTGCCTGGTTCCCTGTAACTTCACTTCTCGCAGTGAAGGGACCAGAAGAACTAGTTATTGCATTTTGGATGATCCATGCCATTCTGAGTATTTAAATGGCTATGTTATCTGGAAAATAAGCACACATTTGGTAAATAAATTCATTTTCTTACATCAGTTGGAATGTGTTGTATTTCTCACTTCCTAATGCAACCCAGTTCAAGAAAGGGTCTTGTACTCTGATTTTATTGCTAACTTAATGCAGCATGATAATTGTTTTTTTCTGCTTTGATAGTCTTCCATGAATGTGGTTTTCTTTAGTCCTCTCTAGGATCGTCTTCTACTTCTTCATTCCAATCTGTGGGTTCCTACGGTCCTTTTGGCAGAATGCCAGCCTACAGCCAGTTTAGTCCAAGTCCATTAGTGGGCCAGCAATTTGGCGCTGTTGGTGTTGGTATGTTTGCATTTTAAACTTCTTTTCTTGGCAAGCATATAAATGTTAAAATATTTTCAAGTATATACTGTTCCCACCCCATAGGGTAAAATTCACATTTACTGAGTTGATCTAATGAAAGCATGTTCACCCAAGAAAGCCAAATTCCCCAGACCACCCTCCTACCTACCCCTCAATAATTTCTTCTTTGCAAGCTTCACTAATGTGGACAGTGTGTTCTTTGGCTGCTGCTATTTTCTTTCTTCTTATGCAGGACACATTTGTGGCCAAGTAGGCACACAGTAGTCCATGTTAAACCCATTTTGGTAAATGTTTTCATTTTGGCAGATCTGCTTTATAAGACTGTCAGAATTGATGGCAGTTCTTTGGGGTACTTGGAATCTTGTTTACAATGAAGATAAAAGGGGTTACCTGTAGGAGCAGCATTGGGACATTGATGTAGTTCAACCCAGTGGCAGCTGATGCTCAGGAGCAAAAACTGCAGTCCTTAAACCATACTAAACTGCTAGCACATTTGAAAAGCTAAGCAGGATCTAGTATAGTTTCAAATTGGATGGGGGACTGTGTGCTGAGATTCTTGGTTTACTGTGTTTAAAGCATCTTTGGTGGAAAGATGGTGGGAGGCAAGAGCATATCTGCTTCATTCTTGGATGGTCTGAAATTTCCTAGATGCCCAGTGTGAAAATAGTAGTATAGGTGTCTCCCCACTTATGTATGTTTGACTTGTGCGCAATGGCATATATGTGTGGTGCTGGGAAATAATTAAATACGGTATATTGATTTAAACTGCAAAAGAGTATGAAAAGAGCAAAAACAGTGCAAAAAGAATGACAAAAATGCCACAAGAAGAGCGGGGAAATGGCTAGTAATCCCAGTAGCCTTTGCACTGACCTTTGAGGCTTGTGGGGAGTTGGCATTTGAGAGGGAGGTTTGGAGGGAGCATTTTTAGCAGAGAGGCGTTTACAAGCTTTTTAGATGGTGTTACCCACTGTATACAATTTCACGTACCGGTATATGCACTGTCCCTGTGAACATAACCCCTGTATACGTAAACTACACTGTCAGGTTCACTTTTCCACATTTATAAATATTGGACTCTGGCCAAATCCAGTAAATTGTAAACATCTGAGTATTGTGAACATTATGCTTTCTCTCTACTAGTTTTGTCTAGTAAGCATTGTCCTGTGGGTGGGAAACAAGAATTTCACCAGGCATGTCACTGGACATCTCCGCATCAGGTTCCAGTTTGTAAAGTGGTTTTGTTCAGAAGTTGCTAAGCTGTGGTGTGAACCTAGTAAGAGTTTAAAGTGTGCTCCATGACTATGGGAGAGGATATCTGGGCTATAGCTTCAGGAAGTTACAATTTTATAGTTAATCATAGCATATTGCTGATGATGGTCTCCTCTAATCTTTCTTGAAACAACTTTATGTGCAGTGTATATGTTTAAAGAGATACCACATTAGAATAAATAGATCAAAGATTACTTTCAAATAGCTTTGAGGGAGAGGAGCAGCCCAAGTTTAACAATCTTATTAGCTTGATGTTATCCTTAGGGAATATGTGAATAGGTACACTGGCTCACTTTGCTGACTGATCGCAGTAATAACATAAAGGAGAAGAATAAAACAAGGGCCTAATAGCAAGATAAATGGATTGTTTAAAAACAGTAAAAATATCATGAGACAGACTGCCATAGCTAATTTGTGAATATAATTTGTGTGTAATTTATTTAATATTGTACTTCCGTTGAGAACTTTTTGCCGATTATAAATGCAGTTTTGGATATGGCAACGAGTAAACTGTAATTTCAGTTCATGCTTCTCAAATTTTGGCCACAACTGAATTTGGAGATCTATTCCAAGTCTCTTTCACCAACAGCAGCCTTCTTGTCACCTGAGCTGAAATAGTTACCATATGTTTCACATGTGGTTCAGCTGCGTGTGGTGTATTTGTACTTATACACAACCACTTACTCTGCATATACTTTGACATCTCTACAGATTTCTGCTGTTAATAAAACACTTTTCTTTATTCAGAAAATTAGCACAGACATGATCACATAATTGTTTGTAGCTTTTGAGAAATGGTTTTGATATTTCTTAGCTGCTTTAATAAAATTTTTCATCTTTTATTTGTCACATGAGTTAGTTAACATTTGGGTCAGTTGGCTTTAGTCTAAGAGTGGCAATTTAAATGGTTAGCCCCCTTAGCCTTACAAAGACTCAACATTTTTAGAACCATGCAGCTTTTCCTGAGGAGTACTTGGTAGTAGTGGCTACGGGTCACTAATGGAGAACTCTCAGAATCCTTGTATAATGGTTAGAGCTGCTTGAGGCAAAACAGGGTAGCTGCACATTTTGGTACATTGAAGTTCATTGACAGTTCTGCAAGTGTAGCCTTGCACCACAGGGACTTGACATCTATTTTCTGACTTCATGCAGGAAGTTCACTGACATCTTTTGGAACTGAAACTTCAGCCAATGCTAACTTGTCCCAAAGCAGCGCAGTTGGTTCCACTTTTACAACTGATGCAAGGTCATTAAAAACACAGCTCTCACAAGGTAAAGGCTGGTGGTGTCAGTCAGATTCTTGATCTTTTTGATTAAGAAGGTGAATGCATTGCCATAGTGTGTTGTTCAATTGTGAAATATATTCTTTTTCTGGTTTACCACAACATGCATTAGCTGTAATGAACCTCAGTTTCTTGTGCTGTCTCTTCAGCTTTCCTACCATGTTGCAAGAAGGAAGACTTGGTAGCTTTTAATTCTGCTTTCCTTGAATCACTGCTTTATTGTGTTTCCCAAACCAGGTATTGTGATTTATAAAAAAACTAATTGGTTGGAGCAAGCCAACTTCTGAAACCATGATTTGAATGTGTCTTTTTTTGAAATTGGCTAATTTTTTTAGTAAACTACAAAAAGTTGAGATTCAAGAAAAGTGTGGGGAGGGGAGCTTCCAAAGTCCTCCCTGTTTCATGAAGGATAAGGAGACCACATGCGATACTTCAGTTTGCTGAGCCTGTTGTGATAAACCCTTGTTAGTGTGATATGCAAACATGGCGCAGGAGGAATGCAGTAGCCCAAAGACTCATGGCAACACCTTCCTCCTCATGCATGTATTGCTAAGCCATGATTTAGCATGACATGTGAACCACTCTTCTGCTTCTTTGTGCAGAGTTAGCCTTGTCTCCTATCACTGAAAGTGAGCTTGTGTTCCAAGTTGCTTGAATAATCTTTTATGTGTATTCTGCTAGTGGGGACAACAAATCTCAACCCCTGGGGATCATTGTGATTTTTCTTCCAAACAGACTACTATGTGAAGCCAGTGGTTGTTTTTTGGCTTGCAAGCTATGAACCTAGAGCAGAGCCAGAGATTATGGCTTGCCTTTGCTAGGGAGGAACATTGTCTGCATTAATAACAAGCTGTTAAACATGGTTTATAGTGGCATCCAAACTGGGCCACTGACTCTTGGACTGAAGCCGATAAATAAAAAGATCTGCCTCACCTAAACAGCTAAATTAGATACTATTTCAATATCTGTTTTTTTCTGCATCCATACTACTCACTGTTAGTGCTTATTTTATTTTAAGAAATCATGACATCTAAGGGAGTAGCTGCAGTTCTGGGTGACGGACATTTGCTAATAACTGCATTGGTAAAGATGAGCTATCTCACCCTGTTTTTCTTTGAAAATTGAGGGAGAATCAATGTATATATGTGACCTAAGTCTTGGGTTAGTGGAGCTAAAGTTGCAAAAACATTTCCTCTTTGGACATAGTTGTCTTGACTAGGGAAAGCAGATAATTGACTTCAAAGTAATACTTACGCTAAGGTTGGGCATAAGATGTTGTCATTTCTGTTTCAGGTCGCTCAAGTCCTTCGTTAGACCATTTGAGAAAGAGCCCAACCCTGGAACAGGCAGTACAAACAGCAGGAACCCACTTATCTGCTTCAGCACCAGTTGGGAGAAGGAGTCCTGTTCCAGCCAGACCTCAAGGGTCTGCTAGTCAAAAATCATTGGAAAATCAGGAGCACAGAAGAGGTAGAACTCGGCCTTTGGACCTTGATTATTTTAAGCTCTGTTGATACTTCTTGCCAAAGTGAAAAAGCTGTTCTTTGCAAGTGACTTAGCAATTGATTTTGTCAAAGTTTGGATTCAAAGTTTGAAACCCATATGTCTATTTTTAAAGTTCAGTGTCTTGAGTGTGGACACTGAAGACACAAATTTGTGAGTCATGACACATTTATTTATTTATTTATTTATTTATTTATTTATTTATTTATTTATTTATACCCTGCCCATCTGGCTGGGCTTCCCCAGCCACTCTGGGCGGCTTCCAACCAAATATTAAAATATAATAATACATCAAACATTAAAAGCTTCCCTAAACAGGGCTGCCTTCAGATGTCTTCTAAAAGTTGGTGGTAGTTGTTCTCTTTGACATCTGGTGGGAGGGTGTTACACAGGGTGGGCACCACTACCGAGAATACCCTGCAGTAAAATGGCATGGCTTGTAGTAAAGTGAGGCTTATGCCTGAATGCTTTTATTGTGGGTTGAGGAAATATTTCTGTCAGCATAGGAGTCTCAGCTTGCTTGGCAAGTGGGGTTAACTTGTGGGGTTTTCCCCCACACTCTTCTCAGAGGGCAGTACTGCCCTGATGCAGCCCTTAGAGATTTTTTTCTTACATGCTCGCAGTTAGTATACAGAAAATGAAAAATAACAAAATGTTCTTTGCATTCTTTGTTCTTAGCTGAAGCACACAAGATTTCAAGATCTGAAGCAGAGCATCTGAGAAATGAAAACAAACGTCAAATGGGTAAACTGAATTTGTTTTTGGAAAGGATAAAAACTCTAGTGCTTTTTAAAAGTCACTTTTGTTGAACCAGACCCAAATATAGGAAACTAGTTCAAACTGCAGCTGGTTGGGAAAAAATAGTCTAATGATGTTCTAATTAACTGGCCTAAACAAACCACAGTTCCTGTGCTTGAGCTTAATAGGATAAAGCAATTTGTTTCAAACAGCAAAAAGAAGTACCTCCTTTCTCATGCACAGAGGATGGGTGAGGCGCAGCATGCACAAGCCCAGCACCTGTGGCTATGTGTTCTCATAATGGGAAACCATTATTTCATTTACTTCTGAACTGAGTCACTGTGACAAATGTTTATGACCCTCTAGCGAAATAGATAAGCAATGGGTTTAAAATAAAAAAAGAAAGGATTTGGTCTTGTGGGATTGATTGTTGTAGGACGTCAGAGCCTTTTAAAGGGTTAGTTTTACACAGTGTACAATGGTACCTCGGTTTTCGAACGTAATCTGTTCTGGAAGATCGTTTGAGTTCCGAAACGTCTGAAAACTCAAAATGAAATCCTCAATACGGAAGCCACATGGCATGTTCGACTTCCGAGGCGTGTTTGAAAACCGAAATGTTAAAAAACGGAGACATTCGAAAACTAAGGTACCACTGTATAGTTAAAAACTATGTTGTCCTGGGTTCCTTTGGGAAGAAAGGCAGGGTATAAGCTTAATAAATAAACAAACTCTAGAATTATATCACAAGATGTAGTGATGGCTGCCAACTTTAAAAGTGGATTAGACAAATTCCTGGAGAGTAAAGCTATTGGCAGCTTTAGTACTAGTGGCAGCCTGCCTTTGAATTGCAGTTGCTGGGGGACACAAGCAGGAAGGGACTGTTGCACTTGTGTCCTGTTTTGTGGACTTCTCAGATGCATATGGTTGAACAGTGTGGGAACTGAATGCTGGCCTAGATAAGCCTTTGGCCTGATTCAGCAGAGCTGCTCTTAGGTTATTAGGAGAAGTATATGATGGGACTTCAAGGTATATAGTAACGGAAAGTGTAACAATGGAAGATGATATATCTTGATCAGCCAGATGTCTGGTAATCATATCAGCTTGGCAAACAGAAAGCTCTCCATCTGTCCTATGTATAGTAGTTTTATGTTGCTGCTTACAAGAACAAATCTGAAACTGCAGGTCTTTTGTTTATAGGTCCCTTCAAAACCTATTTTTCCCCAGTTCCAGGTGCACCTTCAGCACGAAGGGGCCGTGGGGGTCACCGGGGAGGCAGAGGAAGATTTGGTATTAGACGGGATGTTCCAATGAAGTTTGAGAAGGACTTTGACTTTGAAAGTGCTAATGCACAATTCAATAAAGAGGAAATAGATCGCGAATTTCACAACAAACTAAAACTGAAAGGTAAGCTGAAATGCTGATTCAAGGGAATAATGACTGTCTTGTCAACTACAGGTAAACCTGAGCCTTCTATAGACACGGGATCTAAATGACTGGTAGTTAATGGAAACTAGATGTAATTTGGAAATCTGACTTCTGTTTCAAACTCTTTAATCAAAGTTCTTAAAAAAGGAAAGATAAACCCTTCGTACTTGTGCTATCGTATACCATATTTTTCGTCCTATAGGACGCACTTTCCCCCTCCAAAAACGAAGGGAAAATGTGTGTGCATCCTGTGGGGCGAATGCAGACTTTCGCTGAAGCCTGGAGAGCCCCGGCGCCAGCCCCGCAAGCGGGGAGGCGCAGCACGCCTTCCCGCTGTCCCCGGACCTGGTCTGAAGGCTGTTGGCGGGGAGAAGAGCGCTTCTCCCCGCTGCCGGCCCCACAAGCGCCTGGGGGGGGGGGAATAAAACATTTTTTCTTTATTTCCCCCCCCCCCCCCCACAAAAAGCTAGGTGCGTCCTATGGGGCGAAAAAATATGGTACTTCATTTTATGTGGAGTTGTGCGTAGGGTTCTTATTCCTGTAGAGGTTGAGAGTTAAGTTAGGCTAATCCTGCAGTGTTTTGAAGTTAAGATGTATAGGTTCAGATGAAAAGAGAGATTTCACTTAGATGCATTCAAAGTCTATGGTTAAAATTCATTGCCTCCTTTTTCTCTGTTTCTTTTCCTCCTCCCTGAGATGATCAGAAACGTTATGGAAGGGAGTGATAAGCAGTGCTGTGTGTGTTCTATATTTAGAAAATTAAACTTTTGTTCCCAACCTAGGAAATTCTGAATTCTGCAGTTTGTATAGATTCTGTCGATTAACTTCCCCTTTCCTTGCATTTTTATTATTTTCTGTGGTCCTGATTTTACTAGCTATGGTTAGAGGCAAAATGCTACATAGGTGACTGTACCTCAACCACAGAAAGTTGTCCACAGTTATCACTCTGACCTTGGAGAGAGTCAGCTGGTGATGCTTTATGCTTTCCAGCATAAGTGCTGCTTTTTAGATGCCTTTCAATGAAGCATTTATTTACTCAGACCTTTGGAATAAACTGAGATTGTACATATTTTGCTAGAGCTAATAGTTTATTTTTGCATTAATTTTTATTTTTAATATTTGTTTTGTAGTTTTATTGTATGGTTTTATATTATGTTGCATGATGCCCCACTATCTTTGGATGATGGATGGTCTAGAAATATAACAGTATTAATTATTAATATACATTCACAGTTTTAAGGAGTAGAATCTTGCATTTTTAATAGGAAGTACTGAGCTCCCCATCAAATTACCTGGACATTATAAAAAAGCACAACCTGCATTGGGCTGTAATCCTGCCCTTTGCAGTGTGTGCTGCTGCTTAGCCCTACAATTCGTGTAATCAAGTATCGCTTGGACAAATTTGCAGCGCTCTTTAAAGTTAATGTATGGATGTTCCTGGCAGGATTAAAGTCTTACAAGGAAGGCTTACAACAGATATTAAAGGAGTGCTTTTAAAAAGTATTCTCCCTTTGTGATTTGCCACATTCTCTTCTGTGACTTCTTTAGTTGCTGTAATTGTGCTGCTCTCATCTTGAAGACAACTTGCGTCATCCAAAGTCAGACAGGGAGTGCAGTTTTTTCCTATTTTTACAGCAATGTCTTGTTTGTTGGACAGGACCAGCAGGAAGGAGAATAGCCAAGAGGGAGAGAGGGGACAGCTGTTTTCTTAACTCATAGCAAGCTATTTTTGTGTGTGCTGATCTATAACATCCTTCTAGGATAGCATTATACACAAGTCACTTTCTGCTTTTCTTTGAAGATGCATTTTCATTTATTGTTCACTGAGGTTATCCTTTTCCTTTCTTCTCACTCCCTGCCCCCTGGATTCGTTAGAAGATAAACCAGAGAAGCCTGTAAATGGGGAAGATAAAGGTGACTCAGGTGTTGATACCCAGAACAGTGAAGGCAATGCAGATGAAGAGGATCCACTTGGACCCAACTGCTATTATGACAAAACCAAGTCTTTCTTTGATAACATTTCCTGTGATGACAATAGGTACTTAATTTGTTTTTTGGCAGTCCACTGGGCAAGCAGAAAATATAATTTCCAAATGGCAAGATCCATGGATACTAAAATGCAGAATGAAACGCTGTACCTTATACCTATGTAATGCTGCTACTGCTGCATGCAAAATATTTGGCTTCGTTAACGAAACGAAGTAACAGCTTTGTAATTCAAAGAGGGTTGGATACACTGTAGTTCAGAGAAGTCGAGACTGGCTGCATTTGTGCATAATGATATACCAGGCCTTCTGTGAATGAGAAGTGTGCTGTATTGTTTTTAACACTCGATTGGGAGCCGCCCAGAGTGGCTGGGGAAACTCAGCCAGATGGGCGGGGTATAAATAATAAATTATTATTATTATATATTATTATACTCTCCCAGTTGCTCCTACTTCACTTCTTCCATATAGCCAGGAAGCCTTGACTTCCCATTACTTCCCATTCAAACCATTGATCATGGTTTATTGGCTTCCTGATCATGGCTTGTTAGGAAGTAGCAAACCATAATCCATGATCTTGCAAGGACCAGATTTGTTGGTAAAGATGTGTTTTTAAATTTGCAGTGGATGTTCAAAAGTGAAAACATTGCGGAATCATATATCTCCTTCCATTTCTGGTGTATCTAAGCTCTTGGCAAAGGTTGAGCCTCCCGTAAGACTTAATTATTTTGGCCTTGGATTGATAGAGGAAAGGGGATATGCTGTAAACCTTTTGTTACTTTTCTATTTGATTTCTTCTTAAGTATCAAACAGGCAGCATTTTTATTTGCATCTATATCAGTAATTTGATAAACAGGAATCGCCTGTAATTAATTTCACTGAAACTGGATGCAGAGGAGTTGGTATTACTCCCAAAGCATGAAAGGTTCTGTTTTACATGGTGTTCCCTAAGCTAATTTAGTAGGAGCCACTTCAATGGATCAACATGTAACAGAGAAAAAGAAATACAGAGTTGTGGAATGAAATAATAACAGCAAAGAAGTGTACCAAATTACACTCTTGCTCCACTGAAAGCAAATTGTATTTCAATACCCCTGCCATAACAAAAAATGAGAAGCTGGAAGGATATGGGAAGATATCTCCCTGTTCATGTAAGGCAGGCACGTCCAACTCCCAAGAGACTGCAGTCTACTCCCCGTTTAAAAAAACTGGCAGTGATCTACCCATTGTTGTTGCCAAGAGTTGAGCTTATTTTATTTTATTTCGGGGTGGGGAGACCTTGGCAAATTTATTTTATCCTGTGATCTACCAGTAGATCACGATCGACCGGTTGAATGTGCCTGATGTAAGGGAAACCAATTGGCATTGTAATTAGCAGATTTAGCTGCTCCCCAGGCCACCCATCTGTGTCTGGTCAAGCATTCTGATAAAGCTATGTTCCAGATAGTGGTGAACCATGCCTCACATGGTAAAACATCAGGAGACCTCATGAGGCAAGTGATAACTAATCTGACAGCTGCTAGTAACATTAACCAGGAAATTCTTCACTCAGGCAGCCAATGGGTAATTGGGATGATATAACTTGGTTCTGATTTGAGAAACTGTTTTTTCACTCTTGCCATGCTCTCAATGTAAATGTTCCAAAAGTGGAGTTTGGAATGCCACTCCTGTACAGTGATGCTTCTGTGTGGTTTCACTGTGTGCATATTAACGTACTAAGCAGCTTGAAAACGTCAAACTGTCTTTGGCATCAATACTCCTTCTGATGAAAATGATAGTGATCTGGAGTTAGTGTTCTTGTCACTTGCATGTTTCAGAGACCGAAGACCAACCTGGGCTGAAGAAAGAAGACTAAATGCAGAGACATTTGGAATTCCATTGCGTTCAAACCGTGGTCGGGGGGGCTACAGAGGTAGAGGAGGTGGAGGAGGAGTTGGTGGCTTCCGGGGTGGAAGAGGACGTGGAGGCACAAGAGGAAATTATGGCGCCCCTCGAGGATTTCGTGGTGGATTCAGAGGTGGACGTGGCGGCAGAGAATTTGCGGATTTTGAATATAGGGTAATTGCTTATGAACTCTGCTGCAGGGATGGGGAACTGGGGGGCTTCTCACTTGAGGCACTTCAACTCCAGGCCCAGCCAGCAATATGATGGGAGCTGTAGTTCATAACTGCCTAAGAAGGCCACAAGTTCCCCACCCTATATCTGTTGCTTATAGCCATAGGCACTGCATTCAATAATTCCAGAAATAAAAATAGCTACAATGCCACACAATCAGAACTAGATACAGCCACTCATTAGTTCATTAAAAATACAAAAAGTATGACAAAAACCTTGAAAAAACTGCAATAATAGTACATATGTTTAATACTGGATGAGAGAATCAAAAAACAAATCATCTCATAAAATCTCTTAAATACTGGGCATGAGTTTTCTTTGCAGCCATTCAGATTTAGTTAACCTAAAGTGTAGTTCTTTTTATGCATCAATACACTTTTATATATTCTAAACAAAAGTATAAAGGTAAAGGTACCCCTGCCCGTACGGGCCAGTCTTGACAGACTCTGGGGTTGTGCGCCCATCTCACTTAAGAGGCCAGGGGCCAGCGCTGTCCGGAGACACTTCCGGGTCACATGGCCAGCGTGACATCGCTGCTCTGGCGAGCCAGAGCCGCACACGGAAACGCCGTTTACCTTCCCGCTGGTAAGCGGTCCCTATTTATCTACTTGCACCCGGAGGTGCTTTCGAACTGCTAGGTTGGCAGGCACTGGGACCGAGCAGCGGGAGCACACCCCGCCTCAGGGATTCGAACCGCCGACCTTTCGATCGGCAAGTCCTAGGCGCTGAGGCTTTAACCCACAGCGCCACCTGCGTCCCAACAAAAGTATATATGAGGCAAAACTTTCTTGTACATCTTTTTGCCTCCGTTTTTTTTATTCTTAGTGTGAATTTCTACACTGCATGCTAGCCATTGAACCACCCTTGGTTAATTTGTTTGGTCGTGGGAGAAAAAGTTGCAGCCACATCTGTAGACGTAGTTTCTTGTTCTAACATGTCAAAGATTTCTGTCAGCATGAAACGTTTTAACAATTGTTCTCTCGAGCATAGCATCTTTGAAGGCATTAAAATAAAATGTTTTCGTTTATATTCTCTTTCCGATGCAATATTTTTATTTCTTTGGACAACCATATTATCGTTATTTGTGAGGAAGGATTTTTTAAAAAAATTATGTATAAAAAATACCATGTACAGCTGTTCAAAGAAAATATCAGAGTGGTGTGCAACAATTGTACATAAAACCCATATGCAGTAAAAACCGTATAAGAAAGTTGAACTCTGAAATCAACTTATTATTGTGGAAAGATGTATTCTTAATTGCCTGCCTGCATAAGCCTGACAGAGTAGAAAAGCAGAAAAGTTTTCAGCAGGTGTTTAAAAGGCACCTTCTGCATCTCTATTGGCAGAGTATTCCACAACTCTGGCCAGTGACATTAAAGGCTTGATTTCTTCTTGTCAAATGAGCCTTGCCAACTTGGGGAACAACCAGTGGCGCTCCTGCAAGTGAGCTCTGTGATTGAGCTGAGATCCGGTGGTCCCTGAGGTAACCTATAGCTGAGTTGGGCTACAGAGGATTCTGCACACAAGAGTAAGCTACTCTTGCAGTGATTTCTAGCTTTAGAAGGCATTTTGGAATTGACTTTGCTAACCGGAATTATGACTGATGCAATCTAGAGAGATTTGGGCCCCATTTTGAATACTGTTGACGTTGTCTTCTCTAGTTTGAGCCTGTTATCTGTTACTGTTCTTGATTAATTTGACTAAACTGGCATTGGTTGGCAGTAATTTTTTTTCTTTTTTCTTTTTTTAGAAAGACAACAAAGTTGCTGCATAGCTGAAGTTGAACACAGGTGGACCTGTTGATCTTCATGATCCAGAGAATGTGTCAGTCTTTGCAAAGAATTGTTAATTTGCTGTAAAACTCGTCACCAGCACTGGGGTTTGTTTTTAATTTCAAAGGGGTATGGAGCAGAACTCTTTTTGGAGAAAAAATGGCCATCTTCAAAAACAATGAGCATTAAATATATTTGAGATAGAAGACTTAAGTAATTTCTTACATAGAGTTAAAATATAAAGCAGTACTTCAGTGGAGTTTTTAAGTATTTTTTTCATCACAAAAAGAATTTATCAAATTGTATTTGATTACTACTGCAAGCTGCAAAGACAATTGTATGCAGAAGGCCGTCAGTACTGTGAGTGTGTTGAGCCAGTGAAGGTTGTTTTTGGAAATCCTTTAATCTCCCTTTTGAGATGGTTGTGCTCTTTGTCAAATAGGGTGCTGGGCAATAGAAAACTTGATTTTTGTCAGTCAAAAACAATGTAAACACAGTAAATCCTGTTTCTTAGGCAAAGGAAAACTTTTTATAGTTGTAAAATTCCATGATTATCCCATTGCCAAAGAAACACTAAAGACTTTGTATAGCTGTATAAAAGCAACTAATTTTTTAAGAATAAACATTTTTAAGTCTACAAACCTGCTGGGTTGAAATGCTAAAACACAAACACACCACACACATTAGTTGTTTTGCAGGGGTGGTTCCTCATAGCTGTTCAGCTTTAAACTTGTTTGATTTTTATATTTTGACTAAAAATAAACATTTTAGATGTTCTTCCATTATATAAAAACTGGATAACATAATTCTCTTGCAAGAAATTCATTTTGTAGGTTTTGGCATATTGCAGGATTTGACCAGATTAATGGGCTTTTTTCAAATGAAGACAAACCTCAACACTCATGTCACAATTCACAGTTCATATTAGTGATAACTCTTGGAAGTAAAAATGACCCAGGCACACACAAGTTCTTATGTTTCCTTTGATGTGCCCGGAATAAAAATGACATGTCTCCATGTGTTGATTCTTGAAATGTTGACTCTGTTTTAATGTTGACATACTCAATTTAAAAGTGACTATTTAGTGTTTGCAATTGCTTGAGTTTTGATGAACTGTAGCTTGGAGACATTGACTGCTTATTCTTATCCCAACAGTGATTTGGTATGGAGTAAACTTTTGCCAATTCTGAAATACTAGTTATGACTTTTTTGACATTAAGTTATAATTAGAAACAGTAATTTGGTAACTTGTATTTTGTATGTGTGTATGAAAGCCACAGGAATAAAGGGATCCAAAGATTAAACAATTTTTACCTAATTTGCTGATCTTCTTTTGTTTCTCCTTTATGTTCAGTAGTGATAAAATGTGGATAACTGCACTGTTAGAAAATGGGAATATTTAAGTGATAGAATCATAATTTTATATCTTTTTGTATAGCACTATAAGGAAGTATTTTGTAATTGGTTTACTTATGAGGTCAAGTATTTGGAAGCAGTAGAAGTTAGATACTATTGTTTAGTACTATTTTGCATGTTAACAACAATGCCTTTTTGGGATCCACAAATCATGATACTGAGCAGTTTTGATTTATTTTTTTTTAGACAAAAGGCAAGTGCTGTAATGTCGCAATAAGTATGTATACTGTATGAGGTGTCCCAAGTTTATTTAAACCAGATACATTGTAAATACCAATGAGACATTCTGTGAAGGTATGAATTCGTCCTATCTACCAATCCTTTGGGTTTACTAGTTGGGGTGTGTTTTTACCCCAGTGAACGGCAGCATGACATACCTTCAGTGTACCTTGCTACAGAAAAATGGGGCTTTTATTTTGAGCCAGAATAAAACAGTTCAATAAAAACTGTCTTTGTGAAAGTTTTTTCTAGCTTATCCTTGTTTTGTAAACCTGCCCTGAATAGGTTGGGGGGGGGGGAGGAATCCAATTTAATATTGCTGATTTTGAGTCCATTGTTTAGTATTGTGCCAGTGTATGGGATAAACCCTGTTATTTCCTTTAAGTGTTCTCTTTCATCATACTGTAACCTTTCAACTCTGGAAAGAAATTGGCAGGGCTTATAATTGTGATAGATAAATATATATATATATTAGCAAATTGGATTTTTAAAAGATTTTAGCTATATATTTTTCTCATAAAATTAATATGGTTTTAAATGACATCTGAATACATACATGATCTAAATCTGAATTTGGAACCTCTTGCAAACTTATTAAATGCTGTTTTCTTTGTAAGGAAAGAATGGGGGGGGAGATAGTACATGTTTTCATATTAAGGCTTGGTACAAAGGGGCAGGAACTCGGGGTCATCACAAACTTAGAAAAGTTTTGCCATCTTTTATTTCACTGGGATGATCCACAGTCCTTTTAATGCCCAGCATGAACCTGAATTCTGCAGCTTGTTCACTTTGAAATTATTAATATTTATGGAAAGAGCCTGGACATTTATTTTCTATCTCATGGAAAAACACAGTTTTGCCTAGTAATTAGCACCCCTTCCTTCTGAAAATCTCCAGACTGTAATGACAATCCAACCTTACACATATTTATTCAGAATTATGTTACATGTTCTTCATCTGGGCTTATTTCCAAATGAGGCCGGGATGGAAGCCTCTGACTTTCATTTAAGTGGTATTGCTTCGTATATCTGCTTATGTATATGCCTTCTCTATCAGCACACATATTCTATAGTAGAATAAGATCTGTGGGTGCCTGGTCAGAGGTTTTTAATGATGCATTAAGGCTGGTGTGAATAACTGGTGGTCATTGATCTAATTTCATTTAGATGGCAAAGGGTAAAGAATGGGAGAGGAGACAAAAGGGAGTAGGTTTCAGAAAGAGCCCTGTGTAGCTGTCATTCAATAGCTTTTAGTCACTGGAGAAGCGAATTGGAATATATGATTGTCCAGCAAATTTATACATTCGAAAACGGTAAACTTGGTTTAAATAAATATGAAAATGGCACTAAGCTAGTACCAGAACACTCAGCGTGGGTTGCTTTTTGTCTAGCAACCTTCGTTCCTCTCAGAATGGAAGGACTGCCCCAGAAGTCACTAAAGATCACTAATTAAGAAGAAAAGGGGAACGAAAGCACCTTTTAACAGCACTCATAAATTCCACGTGTGCATGCGGTTTTTTGTTTTGTTTTGTTAAGAATAGCTAAGATCTCGCGCTATTACAGAACACTGCGATTTAACTAGTGATTTCATCAGCCTTCTGTAACCTGGTGCCCTTCAGTGTCTTTTAGCTATTTAAAAGCTTGGGCCACCCACTGTCATCCTAACCTACCTACAGGGTTATTGTAAGGGTTAAATGGGAGGTGGGGGAACCGTGTGCTCCACCCTGAACTCTTTTGGATAAATAGCATATGTAGAAATGCATGCAATAAAAAAAGTATATAGCGTCCCCCGGTGTTTTGCTCCTAGCGGCGGGTGGGCGAACTAGCTGTGTGGCCTTCCCAAGGCTGCTGGACACAAGCCCTATGGCTAGGGGTGCTGGGAACGAGAGTCCAAGGTGGCGAGAAAGCTACACAGGCGATGCCCATCCTCCCACCCGTCCATCCGGGTCTGCCTGGAGCTCCACCTCCTTCCCTCTTCCCCCTGCTCAACTCCCTTCCATCCTCCTTGCGCGGGAGGCTTTCGCGAACTGAAGAGCTTTGGCGCGCCCCGGCTGCCTTATGCACGTAAACTCTGACGTCAGCAGCCGCGGCTTCCGGGCTTCCCCACGTGTTTGTCACGCCGAGGGCCGGGCTGCCCCGTCGCTCTGCCCATGGCGGCTGGCGCTGCTTCTCCGCCTGTTCCTCCGGTGCTCCTGGGCCTGCGCGATGCGGCTGTGCCGCCGACGGGCTCCTGCCAGGCCGGTCTCCTTCAGCTCCACGGGGCGGCGAGCAAAGTGGGCGGCTCTGCGGTGAGGAGGCGGCGGCGGGCAGCGTGGCAGGGAGTGGGCGTGGGGCCCTTTCTGAACTTCCTCGGTGCCTTTGGCGGGGGGGGGGAGAGAAACCGCCTCTCCCCACCTCTTTTCAAAAAAAAGCCCCCAAAATCGTCCCTTCACCTCGGTTCTCAGTCCGAGTTTATGCGGGTTTACTCGGAA
Organism: Podarcis cretensis; assembly: GCF_951804945.1. Taxonomy (NCBI): domain Eukaryota; kingdom Metazoa; phylum Chordata; class Lepidosauria; order Squamata; family Lacertidae; genus Podarcis; species Podarcis cretensis. The sequence goes on from NC_137177.1 coordinate 39,685,270, forward strand.
GTAAAGCCCAGTGTGAGTCCAGGAACCCGCAGGTAGGGTAGCTGTGGCAAAAAAACGGAATCGCTGCTGAAAAAAGGCTCGGAGGTGGCACGGAAGTGTCTGCTTCTTAGTTGCTTTTGCTCTAAACTGAAAAGTTCCAGACTCTGCATTCTTTTTCATAAGAGTCTTTGCACCCCCTTGAGCATTTTGGTTAAAGACTCTGTAGAATGACTGGTAGCCATTGATAGATGTCTCATTCCTCATGAAGCTGTCTAATTTCCCTTTGAAAACCATCTAAACCGGTGGCCACTGCCACCTGATGGACTGGTTTGCATGCTACAATAGGACACAGTTCATATTAGACCATTTTAAATCCTGATTTAATCTTAGACCATGATTTAATCATAAATGTGCCTCCTCACTGCTACACAAGTCACCACACAGTTCTTGCCTCCCCGCCGGCCAAGAGGTGCCTGTGCAGCTCAAGCAAACCACAGTGCAACTTGTCATGTTGTCTGAACCTAAACCATGGTTTGTTTGTTAAACCATAACGGGTTAGCCAGAAATAAAACTGAAAACAAAACTTCACTCTGAAATGAAGCATAAGCTTCAGGTTACATGTCACATAATGGTGACCCAAGTGGCTTGTTTTGAGACAAACTGGCTTATTATGATATCTGAAAAAGACATATGTGGCATAATTGTTGAACCACCACCATACTCATTTTTATTAATGGTTTGTTGTGATGAGTAGAACAAGGGAGTGCTGCAGATCAGAAAGTAGTTTTAATGGACAAGTGCTGCAGTGCCAATGGCAAATCTGAGCCACTTTTGGGAGGGTCTTTTTGCTGAAAACACAATTTAAAATAATCTACTTCTTTTTCCTTTTTCACCCTAGGACTGTGCCCCTTCAGTCACTCTGGTTCATCCTGCCTGTGAGGTTTGCAAGGCTGGCTTGGCACACATTGTGCAGATCTATTGCCCCCTTGAAGGCTCACCGTTCCACCGCATCATTAACGTGTTTGCTTGCACAATGAAAAGCTGCTGGGGGAACTCCAAAAGGTGTGTGGCAGTTTATTTGCCTTTGCTCTGTGATTGTGGCAGTGCTGAAAGTGGCTCTTGGATGCTAGAGTCATATACTTAAGTAAAAAATAAATACTTTATAGCATGTTCAAAACTCTCTCAGCAATCCTTCCAACCTTGCAAGGTAAGTCAGTTCTATCCCTTACTGCAGATTAGTGAGAGTGGCATCTGCCCATGGGTAGAGTTCATGCCTTGTATCATGAAAGTTCCTGTTTCAATCCCTGGCATCTCCAGGTAGGAAAGTAAATGACTCTTTTCTGAAATGCTGGATTGCCACTGCCAGTCAGTGTAAACAATACTGAGAATGATGGTCTGACCCTAGTATAAGGTAAGGTAGCTTTTTGTGTTTCCAAATCCACCTTGTGATGGAGAAGGGAATCAAACCACAGACTGCCTGATTTATATTTTAGCCACCTACACTATGCTACTAATAATACTATGAAACTTGAAAACTTTGACCCACCAACATGACTTCCGTTTCTTTCGTCCTGCTTGGCTTGCTGCACATCTAAAGCTGGAAGGTGTTGCGGTCCCAGTATCTGCAAGTGCAAGGAAAAGAAATGCAAGACTGCAAATGGAAGCAGGTATTGTGCACCATCAGGGACATTTTCTTTAGGTCAGGGGTAGTCAACCTTTTTATACCTACCGCCCACTAGTGCATCTTTCCTGATGGTAAAATTTCCTCACCGCCCACCAGCGCTCGATGGAAGGAGGATTCAGCTTGTGCCTCTACCGCCCACCTAGAATCCTGAAATGCCCACTAGTGGGCGGTAGGGACCAGGTTGACAACCCCTGCTTTAGGTAATAATAGCATGCGGCCAAAGGTAACTGATATTTGGCCTTGTAGTATCTGAGACTTTTAGCATCTCTTCCCTCTTACAAATATAGCAGCTGCACAATGTTGCCTGCTGCTCCTAAACATTGATGATTTCCCTCTCACACCCCTTGGCATCATGGCATGTGTGGGAGGGGAGGAGGTTTAAACCTTCCTGCTCAGCACGCCAGCATGAGGATGAGAATACATGCTCTGCGTATGTTGATCTGTAGAGATCAAGGGGACTCTCTGTGTGCTGTTTAACCCTGCTTATATATTTGTAGCAAAAACTGCAAAGAGTTTTGTTGTACCTTAAAACGAACAAGTTTCTTGTAGCCCAGTTTTGTAAGTATATTATAGCCTATTATTGAATCGGCTTAGAATTCGACAAGTGGCCCTAATAGAGAAATTGACAAACAAAATATGACTAAAGGACAGAGACTTGTTTACAACTGATGTTGTAGTTTTATGGATTACATGGAGAAGAAAAACAACCCTGAACTCTCATAATCATCCACACCTTTTTGGTTGCTCTTGGTTAAATAATATTCTACGCTTTAGACTACTGACGGTGTATTTTTACACTGCATTTTCACTGTATACCTCAAGATACTTTGTTAAGGGGGAGACATTATTTTCAAAAAAATAAATAAAGCTATCATTAAAAAAAGTAACGAGGTTCTGATGACATCACTTTTTGAGGGCTGGAGCCTACCACTGGCACCCATGAAAAAATGAGTCTTTAAGGTGCAACAAAGCTTTTTGTTGTTGTTTTTCTGCAACAGACTAATGGAAATTCTTGCTTTATTTCTGTGGGGCTGTACTACTTATAAAATGTCAAATGCCAGCTTCTTTCCAGGACCTTTGATTTGAAACCTGTCTAAGGTTGTGTCCTTGTATTCACAGAAGCAAGAATGTCTGCTTGCAGCCAAGGACTGGTGTGAGGAAGCAGATGACTGGGGAGAAGGCAATGAAGCAGCTGCTTCTGAATACACTACAGGCCACAGCCGTGACTTGCTTGCAGTGTCGGACTCTTTGCTCAGAGAAGGAGATTGCGCAGCACAGTTTCAGGGTCTCAGCCTGGAAGCACCCCCCAGTACCTCCCACCCTTTGCACTCCCATAATCTACCTGGGGAAGAGCAAATCATGCCCAGCTGTGTCCCTGAGTTCCAACCTTACTACATCAGTGTTGTGGAAGAAGAAGACTTCCTCTGCTATGAAGATACAGGCCATGCCCAAAGACTCTTGAAGGAGTATCAGCAGAGGGAGGGTCTTGATTTGGAACAATTGATGTTGGAAAGGTGAGCCATGGAGTTGGAGCTAGTGTGCAAGTGTTACAGCAGGAAACCGCTAGAAATCTCTGGTTTGGGGAGCTCCCAAACTGGAAAGCCCATTTCAGATTCCCATTCTCTGCTGCAGCAGTATCTTCCATGACTCTTACCCAACAAGTATCGGAGCTCCAAGGTCAGTAAAACCAAAAAGGGGCAGACCAGTCCCTTGACACATCTCCAGACCTCCATGGTCAGTGGCAGTATGCAAGGGGTTATGTGTGGGCAGAGTGCTGCTGCTGCTGCACTCATGTCCTGTTTGTGCACTTTCTACAGACACACAGTTGGCCACTGTGAGAACAGGGTGCTAGACTAGATGGACCCCCTCTGACCTGATCCAGGTACAATAGTCATTTTCTTGATTCTGAATTTTATAGCCAATATACAAAGAACAATGTGTTGATTGTGAAGGAATTTACAGGCAAAATCGCAGCTAAATGTGGCTGGTTTTCTTCTGATTTAATAGTGCCTGGCGCCACATAAATGTGGATTTAAAGCAGTTATCTGTAGATTTAGCATCTAAGATGCTTTGGTGCTCCTCACACACACACCCCAAACAGCCACCGTGACTACTAGATAAGTCCATGTCTTCCATGTCTTATTCCTTTTTATAACACTAATCATTGTATTGCAGGACTGAAATTCTATCAGTTTTCAGTCGCAATTCTGTTTTGTGTCACCGGGAGTGTATTTCAGATGTCGTCAAGGGCCTTTAGATAACTCTGTTTCTACCTACTTATAATAGAAATGGTCATTGGATAGAATTTTGTTTTTATCTTCACTGAAAATGTGTCTTGTACTGCACTTCAGCCACTGAGAGTCTCCGCTGATAATGGAACAGCCTTTCCCAGCCTGGTGCTCTCCAGATGTTTTAGACTGCCACTCCCATTAGCTCCAGCCATCACGGATGTATGATGTTGGGGCTGATTGGAGTTGTAGTCCAAAACATCTGGAGGGCAACAGGTTGGGGAATGCTGTTTTACTGCCCCTGCTGGCCAGTGCTCATGTTTTGAAAAAAGACAACCCAGTGGTCAGTATTAGATAGCTTCTAAATACGTTATTTGGCTTACGCAGCCCAATCCCAGAACAATATCCCATCCACTAGTACAGGTAAACCCTTAGTATTTTTTTTCAGTATAATGGTTGGTTTGTGCTGGATGGATGCATGGAAATTAAAGTTGGATGTGACATTTTGGGAAAGGGCCTCCGTGGTGGAGGGTCTGCTTTGCAGGTGGGAGTTCCCAGGGTTCAATACCCAGCATCTCCTGGTAAGGCTGAGAAAGTTTCCACACCTGAAACCCTGAGAGCCACTGCCAATTTAGACAGCACTGAGCTTGATGCATCAAGCCATCTTCCTGTCTTGTTGTGTCTGGTTACTGACACGGCTGCTCAACTAATACCCACTTGATTTATTCATTTTCTGTTAAGTAGAAAAGATTCCACAGTTTGTGCTGTCCTTCTGGTAATTTCACAGTTACTGTAATATTTGCAATTTCTCCCCCCCCCCCACATGCTTAGCTACGCATCCGATGGTGAGAAGTATGAGAAAAGTGAAGCTGAAAAGAGACACCAGGTGTTCCTTAAGTTCATGAAAAGGATCTCTCTCTGCCCGGAACAGATCTTAAGGTAGGCTGACCATTTCCATTTCTCTGTGATGGAGAAAAGGTCTTTAGCAGAAATGAAATTAGCCTGTCTTTATAGACACTTTCTACTATCCTCTTTTAACCATTAGGTATTCCTGGGGTGGCCAGCCTTTATTTATCACCTGCCCTTCAACAGACATTGGGTCAGCAGCCCCACCTTGTAATATCTGCAAAAGCAAGAGAATCTTTGAATTTCAGCTTATGCCCACCTTGGTCAGCATGCTCAAGACAAGAGTTGACGGTATGAAGCCCTTTCATTAAAGAATTCAGTTTGCAATCATTCCCTTGGGCATCTGGTTAGTGGAGAAGAGGGTGCTGGGCTAGATTAGCCCCCTTTGGTCTCATCCAGCTTCAGGGATCCTCCAATGTTCCTTTTCTTCATCTCCCGTTCATTTTATGAACTTGCGCACGGCGTATCTTAAATTATTTTAAAATACCTTGAAATGTATGTTTGCAGAAACAAAAAGAAGATCTAAGAAACACTTTTCCTTCTCTTTTTTTGAGAAAAACCAATTGAATTGTGAGAAAACAACAGAGGTATCCAAAGGAGATATTCATTTCTGTGCTTTAAATGAACTTTCAGAAACATCTCCATAGGAACAAAGGAAGCTGTCTTCTACGGAGTCGGGCTGTTGGTCCAGCTTGCTTTGTATTGTCTACACCAGGGCGGCCAACTTTTCGTATCAAGTGGGCTGCAAGAACCTATGGGCTGTACACTGCCTTGTTGTATGCTTGGGGCAGCTGTTCCCCTAAATCAATAAAAAGACATAGCAAGCTGAGGTTCTGGGGGGGCCCCTCACAAAAGGCCTGGCTACACCCATGGTCACAAGTGGGACAGGAGAGCCAAAATTTGATTCCCTCCCCAAAGAACTGGGCCTTGGGAAGGAGGCATGTGGCTCTGGCAGGGTCCTAGAGCCTTTTCCTCAAAGCTGGGAAAGCGCTAACTAGGCTTTGGAAAGGACACTGTCAGACCTCTCACATCTCCTTTCCAAAGCCTAGTGCCTCACTTACTGAACTTTGGGGAGGCAGTGTGAGGGCTGGGGGAGGGGTCATGTGTTGCGAGGGCTGCCAAAAAAGGCCTTGAGGGCCACACGTTGAGCCACCCTGGTCTACACTGACTGGCATCAACTGTCGGGGGTTTCAGGCAAATACGTTTTCCCAGCTGTACCTGGAACCACTTGGGAATGAACCAGGGACTTTCCGCATACAAAGCAGATATATGGGTGAGTATAATAATATTAATGCTTTTCTTCCCCCCCCCCTTTCCCCCTCACCAGATGTGTCAGTGGAATTTGGAACAGCATTGGTGTATACTTGTGAGAAGAGCTGCTGGCCGGCCAATCAGCCAACAGCCTTGGAAGAATTTATTTTTGTACAAGAAGATCCAGATCAGAAATTATTTAAATAGATTTTATTTAATTCCTTGTAGCTGTGTTTTTTAAAAAATAAATAAAAAATAAATGCAGTAACAACTTGGTTGAGATGCCAGCTTTCTGTTTAGTCAGTCTGTAATCAGTGAATTGATGAGTAGCATGCCCAGAACTATAATTCACGCAGAGACAGAGAGGTTTGTACTCCTCTAGCAATTCTTGCTCTCTTCTACAAGCCTTCACCGACCTGGTGCCCTCCAGACATTCTGGACTGACTGGAGCTGATGGGGGTTGTAGTTTGAAGTGTCTGGAAGACTCCACGTTGGTGATGTCAGCATTTACATAGCATGATTCCTTTTGACTCTGAGTGGCATATTTTAACTCAGTGGGAAGGAATGCACCTCTGCTTTCCAAATTCTGGGCAATAATTGACAATGGTTTCCCACTGTAGAGAAATGTAAGAGAGAGGAAATCCCATCATTCAGAACTCATGGATATTTAATGAAGCTGAACGGTGGAAGATCCAAGATGGATAAAATAAAGTCCTTCTTCATGCAGCACATAGTCAAACTATGCAACTCACTCCCACAGGAGGCAGTGATGCTCAGATCCTGCTCACATGTGGCCCAGTTCTGCTGTAAATTGAAATACCAATAGTTTAGCTACTCCTGAACTATTGAGAGCAGGTGTGGTGTAGTGGTTAAGAGCAGTAGTCTCATAATCTTGGGAACCGGGTTCGTGACTTCGCTCCTCCACATGCAGCTGCTGGGTGACCTTGGGCTAGTCACACTTCTCTGAAGTCTCTCAGGCCCAGTGACCTCACAGAGTGTTTGTTGTGGGGGAGGAAGGGAAAGGAGAATGTTAGCCGCTTTGAGACTCCTTCGGGTAGGGATAAAGCAGGATATCAAATCCAAACTCTTCTTCCTTGATGCAAATGTTTAAGATAGGAGGGAAATAAAAATAGTATATGGAAACTGGAGAGCATCTTAGAAGCTCAGGCATAGTGGACCACCATAAAGAAAGGCAAGATGAAGGCTGAAAGTAAAATGAGGAAGGGTGTCTTGTTAGAGCATGCGGGCAGGGTGTATGCAGACTATAACTTAAACCTTTTGGTTTTTTAGGGCCCATTTGTGCAGTTTCGGAATAAAATGTTTCTTCAAAATCAACTCTGTCCATGTTCTGGGGTATTCTGCACTCCGATGTGCAGAGTTGGGGCAGCAACTACTCTGCCACAGGCAACAAAATGTCCTGTGCACCAGAATTAAGTGGCAAGACCGATGTAGTTTGTAGCACCTGAGTGGGATGGTAGGGTTGCCTACATCTCCCTTTGCATACCATGATGTTCCCATGTGCAAGTTTTTTTGCGAAGGCTTCACCCTCTCTCCAGCATTTAACGTTGCCAACTGGTAGCCTATTTATTTCTGCAAGGACCTTAAATCCACAGGCACGATTTAATTAATTGATTTATTGCATTCAACTCCCACCTTCCTTTCTCCCCCATCTTCATTTAATCCCCACTACAATGCTGTGAGGTGGGTTAGGCTGAGATGGGAGGGAGGGAGGGAGGGAGGGACTGGCCCAAGGTCACCTAGGGAGCTTCATGGCTGAGTAGGAACCGGGTCTCCTAGGTTCCTAACTGTTGCACCACGTTGGTTCTCTCGCAACCCCCCCCCCCCTCGCGTTTTTATCCCCACAACCACCCTGCTTGGTAAGTCAGGCTGAGAGATGGTGAGACAGATGAGCTCCACTGCAGCGTGGAGATTCGAACCCTAATCTCTCCATCCTTAGGCCGACATTCTAACCACAAGACCACGCTGCCTCTCGCTAGGTGATGCGTATGGGCTATACGTCCTCCCAGCCGCTAGGAGTCGTCGCGCCGCCGCTGCAGGCGCCGCTCTGGGGCTTCCCGCTCCATGACGGCGAGAGCGCGGCTGCGCCCGAAGAGAGGACATGAGGGGAAGGGCCGCGCATGCGCGAAGGCGCTGACTCCGCTTCACTCGGTGCCTTCTTTTTCCCGCCCGCGTCCCTCCGTCGGCCTCTGAGGCAGCGGCGATGGCGGTGGCGGCGGCCGCCCTGCCCGGAGAGCTGGCCCAGGCCGTGGCCGGGGCGCGGCTGCTGGTGGTGGGCGCCGGAGGCATCGGCTGCGAGCTCCTCAAGGACCTGGTGCTCACAGGGTTCGCCAACATCGACGTGGTGAGGAGGAGGTGGCGGCGGCGGGGAAGGCCCTCCGGGGAAGGGAACCAAAAGCAAAGCGGAGCCCGCCCTGGCCGTTATCCCCCGCGGCCGGCTCTTATTGGGTCGCCTCAGCGTCCCCCTCCCCCACCCGAGAGGGGGAGGGGCTTCGGGATGTGACGCCATCGCGCTTGTTTGGATTGGGGTTTCGTTGTTTTCATTTCCAAGGCGGGACCCCCCGCGAAGTGCCGCTGCTTCAGCCTCGGGTAGCGGAGGGCAGGGCAGATTCCTTCGTTCGTTGCATTTATAGCCCACGTTTTTCTCCAGGCAGCTCAATGTGGCTTCCGTGGTTATCCCCCTCCTCATTTAACCCCCACAGCAACCCTGCGAGGTAGGCTAAGCTTAGAGTGGTACTGGCTGGCCTAAGGTCACCAAGGGAGCTTCATGATGGCCAATCAGGCCCTGGTCCGACACTAACCCAGTGTTTCTCAAATTTGGGTCTCCAGCTATTGTTGGGGCTACAACTCCCATCATCTCTAGCTAGCAGGACCACTGGTCAGGGATGTTGGGAGTTGTAGCTCAACAAAATCCGAGGACCCAAGTTTAAGAAACACTGCTCTGACCACTGCATGTTGCTGCAGATCAGGGATTCTAATAGCTTCCTCTGTGATGAGTGAGGCTTTGTTGATGTGCTGTAGTTCCAGATCCACCAATGGTTGTGACTTGGAATAAGCTAGCTTCCTAGGAGCAGTCTATTGCTGAGTGATCAGTTGCTACAGACACAGTGCAGAGTGTATGTGGTTGTTTATGTTCTGCTTGTGGGTTTTTGAGGGGCACCTGATGGGCTATTTTTGTAGACATAATGTTTGCCAGAATGAGTCTTTGATCAAGCAGTCTTTATAGATGTTCAGGCTTGGCAGATGCTGTTCTTGTGCTGACACAGAGTACCAGATTGTTAGATAAAATAATGCCATCTTTGTGAGCTCCAGAACCATCATCATTAATAATAATGATAGTAATTATTAATATTTATTAAATTTGTATACCACCCTTCAACCATAGATCACAGGGCAGTTTACACAATCTGGCTGGCTGCTTCTAGGAACAGGATGCTAGACTTAGATGGGCTCTTGGTTTGATCCACTAATAGCAAACCCAATTTATCTGTTACATTTTTATCTCCTCCTTCCTTCAGTGTGGCATGTATGGCTCTGTGTTCCTATCTTATTCTCCCACCAGCCCTGTGAGGTAGGCTAAGCTGAGAGATGGCAACTGGCCCACACTCAGCCATTCATGGCTAAGTAGAGATTTGAATCACTTAGATTTGAACTTAGTCCTTTTCCAACACTCACCATTATACTGAATTGGTAGTTATAAAGGTTTGTAAAGGTTTGTAAAGATTCATGGTGATAAACACGGTGGGGAAGTCTTTTTGCAGCTATTGACTGATAGTGAAGAATGAATTCAATGGAGTCAATATACCTTCTAGCAAATGTCAGGTTCAAACAATGGGGGGTAACCTTCAGTTATTATTGTCATCTTCCCAGAGGCCTTTGTCTGGGTGCTACTAAAAAGTTGATGGATTTAAGAGTCTGTCCAGCAAAGCATTTGTTGTGTGTATTTTAAGTCCAGCCTATCAGCTGCTGGGGCGTGAGCGCTTAATGTCCCTGCCCCCAGCACATAGCTCATCCCATCATAAAATATGAAAATGCATTAGGATCTGTGCCTTGAATCCATGTCGGTGGTGCTGGCAAGCAGTCGTTTTGTCATTTTTAGTGTGCAGTCTACTGATAACAGCTTTAATACTAGGGATGTTTGAGGGGAGGTAAAACCATTCAAATTCAACAAGTTCCATTTTAATTCTGCTGGATCACACATTAGTCATGCCCCTTGGAAAAGCAAAGAGAGGGAGAGAGGAGTGGGAGGAGACTAGCCACTGGTAGGGTGAGAGGAAAGGAATTGGGAGAGAAGCAACTGGAGAAGGTGGTGCCTGTGGCATTCATTCAGAAAATCCAAATGTACACATACACACTTAAGATCCAAAAAGGTTGGTGATCTCTGCTTTTGCAATTTCACATATATAATTTTTCAACAATATGGTTGAATTTTCCAGTCACATTTTCAATAGAGTTATCACTCTTCTGTAGTCAGAATAGACCAGAGTACGTGGATCAGCATTGCCCACTAGATCAGATTGTCATGTCAGAACTTGACTAATTTCATTTTATGATGCAAATAGAACCAGTTAGGTTGCTAGTTGATTATTCCATGGTAAGTCTAGGAAATCAAATGCACTATTAAGCCACACTGCATTTTTTCAGAACTGAGGACAAGAAGTATGGCAGAAATGTTGCTTCTGGTTTCAAATTCATTGCTGCCATGTTTCTTTTAACTTTTGTACATCCTCTTGACTACCATAAAACAGACAGTGGAACTATATTTTAGAATACAGTACACCACTTTGGAATTCAAGAATGGGGTAGTATGGCTAGGCTAGTTCTGTTTTCTGTGATGTGCTGTAAGCTCAGTATTTGCCAATGAATTATATGATGGAAAAACCTGTAGATGTACTGCCCATCCATTTGTAGTTTGAAGTGTTATAGTCCTAGAAGAAAAACTTGATAAAATTCTATTTCTACTGGTGTTAATTAGCCTATAGCTGTAGATCAAATGGGGCAGCACATTTTTTAAAGACACTGATTTCTGATAAAGGCAAGGTACAGTTTTGTTAATCGGAACAAATATGAAGTGTTTGTAATTAATCTATTTCTAGATTGATCTGGATACTATTGATGTCAGCAATCTCAACAGGCAATTCTTGTTTCAGAAGAAGCATGTTGGAAGATCAAAAGCTCAGGTAAGGGGAATTTCAAAGTGCAGCTTTCACAATTTAATTCAGTATTGTTTTTGATACAACTTTAGAAGAATACCTATTAGGCATCTGCTAGAATTAAATTTCATGTGATAACTTCAAGAAGTTCACCTTGACTATGTTTACTTTATGATATGTTCCTTTATATATTTAATATGTTTGTATCATAATAGGCCATGAAACAGAATTATCTTCAAAGCTCAGAAGATAATTGGGTGCTTGAACATTTTTGTAAAAAATCAATAAGGCTATTTCTAACTCATAGGAGGAGGTTTAAGATGACTAGATTTGTAAAAATTATCTGTATGTGTTCTTGTTGTCTTGCAGGTTGCCAAGGAAAGTGTGTTAAGGTTTCATCCTGGAGCTAACATTATAGCTTATCATGACAGCGTAATGAAGTATGTCTGATTCTTCTTACATTTGGAATTTGTATCTGCTTTGTGAAAAAAAGCCCACAAAAAGTGACATATACCCCAAACAATTATTAGCTATGGGTGTCCACACTATTAGTCATTAGTGGAAATGTCACAGGCAATTTTGTTCTGGGTGGGGAATAGATAAGAAAAAAGCAAACTATTTCCATTTGGGTCCTAGGCAGATCTTGCATACATCAAAAGTTTACAGAAATGACACAATACCCTGTCAATGAGCCATCAATGCAGTAATAAAACAATTACTTTTATTTTGCCCCAAACTATTTTTTTCTCCATGGACGCAGAAAATGGCTGTTTTAAAAGTTTTACTTGTTTTATTTGTGCTGTGTGATGGTTGGTGTAACTAGTGCAACCAGAAAATATTGTGATGTGCTGTTTGGCAGATGTTGTATTCATGTGGTCATATACACCTGTCGCGTCAATATCAACAGGCATTTATTTACTGACCCCCTAAACTGGATCTTGTCTTCTTTTTCTGCAGCCCTGACTATAATGTGGAATTTTTTCGTCAGTTTACCCTAGTTATGAATGCCTTGGATAATAGAGGTATGGTTTATCTTTGCTATAATGTGAGACAACTGAGACCTGGAGTTTTGAAATGTCTCTGTTCTGACATGAATGTGCTTGAAAACTGAGAGACTGTGCAAAGCTGGATTCCTAATAGTCTATTGGGACTATTGGGACAAGTGGTATCTTTACAAACTGTACTTTTTAATGCAATCTGAGAAGTCCTATCAAAAATGCTACATATGTTCTCCCCGCTGTACAGTGAGGTTGCAGTATTGAACATATCTTATTTGGGTTACCTGAGGAGGAGGAGAGGATAAGAAAGTTTGCATTTGAAAATCAGTGACTCTTCTTCTGTTTACAGCTGCCCGTAACCATGTGAACAGGATGTGTCTGGCAGCTGATGTCCCCCTCATAGAGAGTGGAACTGCAGGCTACCTTGGACAAGTAACAGTTATCAAAAAGGTGTGGCAATGATACTGTGTTTTCATATGCTGTAGTATTATTATCCCTTAAGTGTGGTTTTCAACTAACAATGGAAACATGATTGAAAAATTATTTTCTACCTTTCCCCCTCTGTAGGGAGTGACGGAATGTTATGAATGTCAGCCCAAACCAACCCAGAAGACCTTTCCAGGTTGTACTATTCGCAACACTCCTTCTGAACCAATCCACTGCATTGTATGGGCAAAGTATTTGTTCAAGTAAGCTAATTTTTTTAACCATAAAGTTCTTCAGTGATCTGATTTGTGAGCACCAGGGGAAACTGGCTAGATCCAGCTTTTCTGTACCTGATACACTGTCGTGGTTGTTTTGCAAAGTGTAGAAGAGTCATGAATTTGATGGCCTTGTGTGTCTGGCAGATTAGCTAGGTGCTACGATGCAGCTACGGGAAATCTAGAACATCAGGCTGGTCTGGTCTGTTGTGTGTAGGTTGCCTTGAGTGCTTGTTCCTATAAAAAGATATCTAATATGTTTTGATAATCCATAGAGATCACTCCTTCCTATACAAGTGCCAACAGGATTGTAGCAAAAATGGATTCCTTAAGAAACAAGAGGGGAGTTGTCAGCATGTTTAGAGGGAACCTCAGCATTATGCAGAAGTACAATATAACTTTGAAAAAGAAAAGTGAAATGAAAAAACTTGGGAAAAGCAGCCCAGCGAGTACTGAGCATGCTCAGTACCTTTAGAATAGTAGCAGTTGAAAAAGAAATATGAAATGCAGGAGGGAATGGCATGCTCTCCTTTGAAGAGAGTTTGAGTACAGAGTTTTATTGCAGTTCCTATTTGTCAGGGCTAGTTACCATCTCAATTTTGTGTGAATGGTTTGGATGTGAGACATCTCTGACCTCTGTTGCAGTATAAATTGACTTTTCCCTTAGAGTTGGTTTTTTAAAATTACACCCCACTTTCCTTGTGTCTTAAAGCAGTTTGCAAAGGAAAAAAAATAAAGCATGCTATTTGGAGGAGCGACTTAATGGCTAAAACCAAACCTTTATGTTAACAGCTGGACATAGCACTACCATAAATAACTTGCTTTCAAGATTATTCAAGCAAAGACATTTCAGTCTCTAACCACCATTTGTGTTTTAAAATGTAGTCAGCTGTTTGGAGAAGAAGATGCTGATCAAGAAGTGTCTCCTGACAGAGCTGATCCTGAAGCTGCTTGTAAGTAAAAAAAAAAAAAAAAAGACAATTTTGTGCTTCTCTTGGGGAGTCCTTCTATCAGCTGTGCAACTTTTGGTTGGGTATCAGCTGCCACAGAATAATATTTTCCTTGGTCCTCAGCTGCAGAGTTGCAAAGTTCTGTGTATATGCTGCATATAGGAGAACCATCAGTAGTTGCTTAATATTTACTCTTAAATAACCAACATTAGTATTGCTTTGAATCCTGGTTCATTAATTGAGCCATAACATTCTGAATATTTCAGGTAACATTCTGGTTCTTTAGTAGACTAGTTTGTTGAAAAAGTAGAAGAAACCTCCTGACTAGGTTTCCCTCTTTTGGTAAAATTGTATCTGTGCCACGTGAGTGATCTTGATAGCAAATGGAAAATGTCATCTTATTGACAGGGGAGCCAGCAGAAGCTGAGGCCAGAGCAAGAGCATCTAATGAAGATGGTGATATTAAACGTGTTTCAACCAAGGAATGGGCTAAATCAACAGGATATGATTCGGTTAAACTCTTCACTAAGGTATTTGTCTTAAGTCAGTGGCATTTGCAGAAATTTCTTTTTATGCCCCTGTTAAGCAGGGGCAGACATGTTGTAAGAGCTGCTTTACACTTGCACCTGCTTTTCACCAACTGTTCACATTAGGCAAGCATTGACTGTGTGGATATTTCAGTGCCTGGCTATTTGTTTACTCAGGATTTCAACTTAGTTGCTGGTTTTCATAGAATTGTAGAGTTGGAAGGGACCCAAAGGGTCATCTAGTCAAACCCCATGCAAGGAAGGATCATAGTTTATACAACATTATCCGGTTGTATGCTTTTAATGGTGTACACGGCTTGGATATTTTTAATTGAAGTGGTATATAAACTTGACTAAAAAATAAAATAAATATAGCAAGGTGCATTTGGATTTTTCAGCCCGAATCCTCTTCCTGTGCAAATGGCAGAGTGCTAAAACTCAGGACACTGTAGGGTCAGTCGTGACCAGCAAAACACACCTATCCTCCTCTTGTCCCTGTGGTCTTTCATTTGGGTTAGAGATAATGGCTAAATTAGTGATGGGCTGTATGAGGAATGGGAAGGTTGTCAGAAAATAAAAAGGACACAAGTAATTGGTCAAGGGTCTATATAATAGCAAACTTTGTGCCCTCCAGATGTTTTAGACTGGCCATTGGTCAGCAGTGATAAGAGTTCTGGTCTGCAACATTTGAAGGGTGCCAGGTTAGCTGCTCCTGTTCTGCATCATCATGAAATATCAGCTAATAAAAGGAGTTGAGTTAACAAAAGCTTGCTGCAGACTGGAAGGAGAGGGACACTGGCATGCAATACCTTCTCTAGTTCTGATATACAAGGCTGGATTAATTAAATCTTTAGAATTTATAAACAGAGCAGAGTATGTCTGCAACTTTGTTCTGAAAAGTGTGAATGTTACTTTGCTAAGTTTACTTCTGGTCAAAATGTGCAATATTTCACTCTGCAGCTTCAAATATGTTTCCAAGAGTTTGGTTGCCAGAATTAAGCATGTTTCAATAAACCCAGATATCGCACTGGCCATGTTTTCCCAACCTGCACTTTCCTCACAATCTAATTGTGTTGCACTTCAGTAAGCAGAGCCCCTAGAATGAATCCTGTAGTGAGAACATGCTGATCACAAGACTGATCACAAATACGGGCTCTTGGTGCCTAGAGGAATATGCACTGGTGTTCAATATTAAATGTTAGTAGATCTGAAATGTACTCTTGAAAGCACATCAGTTGATAGTAGGCTTCTCTTCTAAATCTTATTTTCTAGCTTTTCAAAGATGACATCAGATATCTGCTAACAATGGATAAGCTCTGGAGGAAAAGGAAACCTCCAGTTCCTCTAGACTGGAATGAAATACAAAATCAGGGTAAGCATATTATTATTTGCCTTTCTTTGATACTTAACAGTTGGGCTGTCTACTTTTAAGGTAAAGTATGAATTTTATTACTGAACTGCTGCAGAGCTGTTGCAGGTGCTTAGTTTTGGTGTTGGGATGTGGTTCCTGAATCTGCCCTATTTAAAGAATAGTTTGGGGTGTGATAGCAGCTGGGATAAGATATTGATCGATGAAGACACCTGAGTTTATAGTGTGCATCAAGGCTGGCCAATGGGGTGCTCTCCAGATTCTGCTAGACTCATAGCATGGCTAGTGGTCAGGGATGATGGGAGTTGTAGTTCAGCAACATCTGGAGGGGACCATATGGTTACCTCTGACCCTGAGGTACTGCAGCTGCACTTCCAAATTTCCTCAGACGATATGCTTTTCACATATTCACTACAAATCCTTGTGATGAAAAATCCAGTAAATCAGCCATTTGTGCTACTGAATTAGCTTCAGACTTAGGTTGGTAGCAGTGGAAGCATTTGCTGACTCCTTAAAGGCATGTGTGTATAGATGGGAAAACAAAACAAGTTGAATTTAAAGACGGTTTTAACAAACAAGTTTCTCGCTTCCTTTCCTTTAAAGAAAACAGCACATCTGATCAACAGAACGAGCCTTCCTTGGGCTTGAAAGACCAACAGGTTCTGGATGTCAAGAGCTACGCACGTCTGTTTTCTAAGAGCGTAGAGACTCTGAGAGCTCAACTAGCGGAAAAAGGTGATGGAGCTGAACTTATATGGGACAAGGTTAGTTCAGCAAACGTTTGGGGATGTGTTGCATGCAGAGGAGTAAAAATGTTTGGATTCTAGCACAGCACTAATAGTAAATATGCCTAGCACACTAGGGGTAAGTGTTCTCAGAATATCTTCTCTACAGAAAATTGGCTGTCTTTGAGCCTTGTAAATGGCATCAGACTGTTGAACAGATTTGTAACCTCTGCTGGGCTTTGCAAATTATCAATTTTAGATGCAGCCTCTGTTAGCTATAGATGCAGAGGGAACAATCTACTGGGCAGGTATCGAGCGGAATCCCTATAGAAACAAAGTGCAGTTCTCCATTCTTGTTTTCCTTTCCAAACTATTAGAAGCAGAACAGAATAAAAAGCTACACTAAAAGTGATAAAGCTGCCTAAGGGAAAATGTCAGCAGATAAAATTTGTTTGTTTATATACCACTAATTCGTTTTTAAAAATCAAAACAGTTCACGACAACTACATAAAACCAAATAATAATATTATATACAGAAGTTAAAATCAGAAATCGGATAACTAAAATTAGTCTGTTTATTTAGAAAACTTGCGCAAATAAAAAGCTCTTAACATAGTACATAAACCTTAATAGAGAAGATGCCAAGTGGACCTCTCTAAGGATGACAAGACCCTCTCCCCTGTTAACACTTGCCTTGTTTCCAAAAATCCTTCTGAAAAATGATCTTTGTGCTGAGATTCATTTGGGAGCAGGCAGTTTAGATGGGATACTGTGAAGGGCTTTAAAGGAGAAGACTTTCACTTTGAATTGGACCTAGAAACTATGTACCTTATGGATGAATGTACCTCTCTCCAAAACTTTATTTTAACAATGAGTGGTGTAGGGCACAATAAAAAATGGGGAGTATAAGTGATACTTCATAGATGAAGAGAGATTCTGTTTAAATATGTTTTTATATATATAATAATGGACTATCTTTAGAAACTTATCTGTTCCCATGGTTTTTATTGGAAAAGCAGTATAATCAAACTATATCTCAAAGGCTCATTGCTGTGATTGAACTACTTGATTTTTACATTCTTGGGGGATTAGTATCTCACCACTTCAAGGGATGGAAATGCTGGACTCATGGCTCAGCTGTCAGTGTGGCCACAAAATAAAAGTTAGTCATATTAAGTTGCATTACAGAACTGTTACTTAGTACTTATAGCAATTTTAACAATTAGAAGGGTATGTTATATGAGTAATGTGTTAAAAGAGTTTGAGGTCAAGCTTATTTTATACAGTTATTTTTTTCAAGTTCCAGAAATGCTTCTGTTCACTCTAAAATGATCAGTATTTTCTATTTTACTTCAAAATGACTATTTAACAGGATGATCCTTCTGCAATGGACTTTGTTACTTCTGCTGCAAACCTCAGAATGCATATCTTTAGTATGAACATGAAGAGCAGATTTGATATCAAATGTAAGTGAAAAGCTTATATTTATTTTCTTGAAGGATTTGCTCTGTCCTTGTTTTAATATGCTGCATAAACTCCTTATTTCTGCTTCTTCCACAGCAATGGCAGGAAACATCATTCCTGCAATAGCTACCACTAATGCCATAATAGCTGGTCTGATTGTGCTGGAGGGTTTAAAGATTCTCTCAGGAAAAATAGAGCAGTGCAGAGCAGTAAGTGTGGCGTTGATTTCCTCTCTCTTCTCTTTTGCTTGTTCATGCTGGATAACTGATTCCTTTTTTTCTTATCTTATGAAGATCTTCCTTAATAAACAACCAAACCCAAGGAAGAAGCTACTTGTCCCCTGCGCTTTGGACCCTCCTAATCCCAATTGCTATGTGTGTGCAAGTAAGCCAGAGGTGACAGTGAAACTTGATGTCAACAAAGTCACAGTTTTGACGCTACAAGATAAGGTGAATGAGCCTCTCCCTTCATCCACCTCTTAGGTTTTTCAGTTTAAGCACCGTTCCTAAATCGCTAATCTGCAGACTCTGTTCTGCACCTTAGGCCTTAAAACACAGGTAGGGAACCCCAGGCCTAAGGGCCACGTGCGGCCCTCCAAACCTCTCTGCCTGGCCCTTGGAACTCTCCTCAAGCGTTGCCTCTCACTCATCCTGTTTCACACCCACCCTCGGGGTTTCTTTGTAGCTGGAATTTTTCCCTGCTCTTCGATTTTGCTTTTTGTTTCACTAAATGGAGGATAGAGAGGTACCGTAAGTGTGGGTGTGTCCTGTATAAAGGTCACATTTACATTCCTTGCTCCACCCACTTTTTTTCTCTGGCCCCACTCACCGCTGGCACATGTCCAGAAAGGGTATGTGACCCTAAGGCTGAAGAAAGCAGGAGGCTCCCACACCCTAGTCAACACACACAGAGATGGGGCTTGAGATTTAACAGATTTCATCTGGCCAGAAATGGTTAGTCAGACCAGAAAGACACGGACTGAAAATAAGTTGGGTTGCATACCAACACTACAGATGCAAGGCGAATTTTGTGGCTGGTGCACAAAAAAGTGTTGTTTAGATCATGTATAAGAAGGGGGTTGGGTGTAAGTCTTGGAAAAGGATTATTGTTTCAGTGTCTTGCTTCTAGATTTTACCCCCCCCCTTGCATCCTTTCAGATAGTGAAAGAAAAATTCAATATGGTAGCACCTGATGTCCAGATAGAAGATGGAAAGGGGACTATTCTGATATCCTCCGAAGAAGGAGAAACTGAAGGTATGAAATGAAAGTGATACTGGTGTGGCCAAAAGTCAGCCTGACATTTAAGGAAGCTCCACACTTTATGTCCTGTGCACTGCAACAAACACACAATGTGCCAACACTGTGTAGCCTTGTGTCTGCCTCTGGGTCCTCTGGGCCAGGTGATCCATAGATGTGGATATTATCCAAGCTGTAGTTGGACCCTCATTACTACAGTTCTCAGATTTGGAGGATTTTGTTTGGGTTATACAATGCAATCCCAGCTGCAGTCATGTATTATTAGGGGTCCGGCAACAGGTACTAGCAATCAAACCAGGAATGGAGATATCAGCAAGCCGCTAGAAATGATCCCATAGCCCAGCCTCCCAAGCTGGGAGGTTTTCTTAAGTGTAGCTGCTGGCTTTGAAGTGTGCAGCCTTCCATATTTCTGGCAAAGAAAAGAGTATACATGATGTATAAAATTTTAACATAGATCAATAGGTATTAGCAGCCTTACTTAGCTTACTTTTCCTTTGCTTTTGAGTGTTTTGAGTTAAGAAAAGCCTTGGAGGTGACTGATGTTTCTACAGAGTAGCTGATGCTGCTTTTCTCCTGTTTTCCCCATGTCCCCCTCAGCAAATAACCACAGGAAATTGTCAGACTTTGGGATCCGAAATGGTAGTCGGCTGCAAGCAGATGACTTTCTGCAGGACTATACCCTGCTGATCAACGTACTGCACAGGTGAAGGCCATTGATTTCCTAGAGTGCTATCGGAACCAGAAACTGCAACTCTGCCAAAAGAACCTTCAGATTAAATAAGTGATATAAGTCTTGCTAATACAGAGACCAGCTCTGCATTTGTGAAAAACACAAAATTGAGAGCCAGTAGCGTTCTCTAATATGCAAGAATAACTTCCAGGCCCTCCCCATTGGCACAGCATCCATAACTGCCTTTGAGTGTACTGTGGTGCTTAGGCAAGCAAGGGTTGAATAAGCCAGCACCTCAGGTTGAATAAGCCATTTCAGAAACTGCCTCTTATTTGGCCATCGTAGTGTTTTGGCTCATTTGACCATCATCTGAGTGTTTTTTTCTGCATTTTTTTTTTTAAATCAGTGAGGAGCTTGGGAAAGATGTGGAGTTTGAAGTTGTTGGTGATGAAGTTGTTGGTCCCAAACCATCAGAACAGCCAGTCACTAAGAATATCACCAATGGAAGTGATGATGGGGCACAGCCCTCAACATCCACAGGTAAAGACTGGCAGTGGGAGGGAACAGTATCGACATACCTACAGCTGCTTGGAGGTACTGGCAGCCCCTTAAAATTCTAGGACGCAAGATAAACCTTTATAAAGCCTTACAAATTTTCCTGGATCTTGAAAATTCACTTAAGCCCCTACAATTTTTGCTTTAGCTTTTGCACATCCAATTGATATATCTTAACTCACTGAGGGACCATGCATATATGGATTGAGCTGGCCCATTATTTTCTAAGATGGCAACTTGCCATCACTCTCAGTATCATTCATTGTCTTGAATATTTGAAAACAGTCATGTGCCTCATTTTAGGTACAAGTGTGGAACATTTAGCCTATTTATGTTAAGCCGATATTTAAAACAACAGTGCTAGGCTGCACTGCAGTGACTCTTTTCTTTTCCAGCTCAAGAGGAAGATGATGATGTACTGATAGTTGAGACTGAGGAAGGTTCTTCAAGCAATGCTGATGACACAGAAAGCAAGAGCCGGAAAAGGAAGCTGGATGAGAAGGAATACACTGGCACCAAACGGCTGCGCTCAGAACAATTGGCTGAAGAGCAGGATGATGTGATAGCACTAGACTGAGTGCTAGAATGCTCCAACCAGTAGGACGTGCCAATAGGATGATTGCTAGGGTGTGCAAAATGTCCACAACTAGGACTCTGGCTTGCAGCATCTTGCCATTTTCGCTTGGTAGGACTTAGAACTTCTCTAGTAAGATTTAGTAGACATCTAGTTTATAAGCATTGTGGGCATGAAAACGAAGCATGTCTAATTATATAATGCCTGAAAGATGGATTGTTATGGGAATATAAGACAACTCCTGTTTGCTGAAATGGTTTTATCACTTGGTGACTTCTGAGAGGTTTTTAATTCTTACTGCTTGTTAGCCTAGCCTAGTTCTAGCCATTTTTCACACCCTCAAACCAAAACCTTGAAAGCAAAGATGTGTCACGTTTCAAACAGTCAGCCGGCACAATGTACATTATTGTAAAACAATGTTGATTGGTCAGCTAGTACTGCCTGATGTGTCAGTGTCAGAAATGGATCTTGGTGTACTGTTACAGCTTCAGGTTATTTATATGGGATGTTTTGTAAAACTTTAATGCTACTCTACCATTCATCTGATGGACCAAAACAACAGACAAACTATTTGCTACATTTGTTTGAAAGCCCACCTATATGGAAAGTTGAGGATTTGTAAAGTGTATACAGTCTTCATACTTAAAGCTGTACTAATAGTTTTAAGCATCCTACAGGGCTTCTGAAAACATCCTTTGTTGGAATTGAAAAGGGAGGGTTTTTTTTAATAAAACATTTTGTCACTGCAGTTTTTTGATAGTCTTTATTCTTCCACTACCCAGGGGTTGGATTCAACTTCCTAGGTGAAAGTTTCATGGCTGTGTAAAGTTTGCCTGGCTATGTTACAAGTGACCAACTACTACAGAGGTCTGTGGTTCTCCTGGACTGAGTCAGGAACACTTAAGAAGTTGACTGTGGCTGGTCTTTGCTGTTCTCTCCACCACCACTGCTGCCTGAACCCTTGCTCATAAATAGATTTGTAGCAGAAATAAACCAAGGCAGAAGGGCAGGGTGTTCAGTTTAGTGCTCACTACTACCCTGGCACCCACCCTGCCTACTCTGGACCAGGCTTGTGGTTGTCCTTGCAAAGATGTTAGATGGTGTAAAAATAGTTTTCACCTTAAACCTGAATAATTCTCTTTCAGCATTGACTTTAAACACAAAGTTAACTCAAGTATCCATAATCAAATGGAAGAGTTGGGAAGGATACTATTTTCTGGAAGTACTTCAAAGCAGTCTGATAGCTTACACATTTTTCACAAGTGCTGATGCTTCAAATTCTGTCTTCTGCACCTATTGCATAATATTTGCTTATTGAAACTAAAAAGATCACCACCTGATGTTGGTGTTCTAACTCTTTAGTTTGACTTCTTTTGATTCTGTTAGAATTGGCAGGTCACCTCCAGGGCCCGCGTGTGGCCTTGGTGGCTGAGCCATCCAGATTCTACACACTGAAAAGCTGCATTATGTGACCTATATTAATCATGCAAATAGCAATGATTCCTCTTTACATAACTGTCTTTTTACTGTTTTGCATAATTGATACGCTATAACTTGGTTGATCTGCAAGACACCTTTTGGCTATGGGGAAACTGACAAATAGTGTTGTTTCTAATAAGTTGGTCAGAGTCATTTTGCTCTGTGCCACAGATTGTCCCTTCAGTGCAGGGTGTGCTATTGCACCCCCCCTTCCTGACTGCTGGCCTAACAGATGGCTTCTCAGGGATGAGGTTATTGATGCATTTATTAGCAGTGGCCCAATGGGTGGTCCACAGGATGCTTTTATTATTGGTAGTGGTTTTGTTTTGTTAAGGGATAGCAGGTGTTGGACCCTGCACCCTCCCTGCTTTTGGGCTGCTTATGATTAGTCGGAGAGCTAATCTAGTGGAACAGCTGGCCTGCTGGAGCTGTGAGAATGGAAGTTGCCAAGTGTTCACTGCAGCCGTGAGTTCACTGCATTGCCATTGGTAAGTGATCATTCTGCATCTACAACCCCTCCTTTCCAGCATGTAGATAATTTTGGCAAAGTGCACTGAGTGCAACACAGTAGGTGTTGAGAGTCTGATGCAGCACAGAACCCTGCTAATCACTGGCCTGCTGCAATCTCAGCGCAGATTGGCAATGGAAGTCTCAACCCACTAATGGAAGTTTACCTTCCAATGCAAATATCAAGTGGGGCAAAAAAAGGCTGTAGTTTGAGACCTTGCCACCAGGTGTGTGTGCCCCCCCCCACTGGTAGCATTGCAAAATGGCCCCTTTTGCTTCTAAGTGAGTGGCTGCCACTTCCAAGAAGTAAAGCACAACACTTGGACCAGAACTGTGTTGAAGCTGAAAATGCCCACCTCTCCTAACAACAGGCACCCTAGTCTCTGCTCAGAGGGGTCCCACAAAGCGCAAGTGCAGTGTGAGCCGGTGTGGGTTAGTGGTCAGGGTGTCAGACAAGGACTTGGGAGACCAGGGATCACATCTCCACTCAGCCATCAAAATTCACTGGGTGGCTTGGGGCCAGTTACTGTTTCTCAGCCTAACCTACTTTACAGGGTGGTGAGAATGAAATGGAGAGGGGAGGACTGTGTATGTCGAGCTTTACAAAAAAGGTGGAATACAAATGTAATAAAAATAATAAGTAATGTAGCTCTTCTTATTGCACCAAAACTTTCCCAAGGTAATCCTTGCAGCAGATGGGGTCTTTCATGACCATAGATCACGGGTACGCAAACTAAGGCCCGGGGCTGGATCCGGCCCAATCGCCTTCTAAATCCAGCCCAAGGACAGTCTGGGAATCAGCGTGTTTTTACATGAGTAGAATGTGTCCTTTTATTTAAAATGCATCTCTGGGTTATTTGTGGGGCATAGGAATTCGTTCTTCTTTTTTTCCAAAATATAGTCCAGCTCCCCACATGGTCTGAGGGACAGTGGACTGGCCCCCTGCTGAAAAGGTTTGCTGACCCCTGGCATAGATAATATTATTTTGATGTATAAAAAGCCGACTCCACTCTGTCTTCCTAAAACACAAGGTCAGACAGGTTGCCTAAGTGTCTCCCATGGAGTTCTCTGGACTTTAGTAACTCTTGTCAGCCACTTGGTGCAGGATCAGATTCACACTCAATGATGGACAAGAGACTAGTTTATTTGGGTGGAGTGATCAATTATCTGCACTTCATCTAAGCAAAAGCAGAGCTTTTGTAGTGAACCAGAAGACGTCAGCTGGACAGCAGCACCTACTATTCTTGTCAGAATCAATTATTTTAAAACTTGATCTGATCGAAGATCTGTCAGATGCTTAAAAACAACTGTCTGAAGTGATTTTCGTTATTTTGGGATGCTGGAATGTGAAGCCGCTTTTCTGTATTTGTTTTCCTACATAAATAACACTTAGAGCGCCCTAAATCCCAAGGGATGCTTTTTGTCTCTCTCTTATCTAATCAGAGGTATTTATGAAGCATCAATCATAGCTGTATCTTTTGCCTCTTTGTGTGGTTGGCGCTTAGCTCTATCAGTATTCAAATATTGAAGGAATGGTAAGAATTTAAATTGCATTGATGGCTGGTGGGAAGTGAAAAATGGTATGCCAGTTATCGCTGCGGGGTCAGCAAAACAAAATGGCTTGTATATTTTTCAGACCTATGTCAGTTTTGCATCTGCTCCGTGGAGATTGTCCAAGAGGATAAGGGACTCGAGAAGACTCTCATCAGTTTCCTGGGATCTTGGTTTGAAGCATTGGGGCAGGGAAGGCTTAGGACCCATTCAGTCCCACAAGGGCTACAGTTTCTTTTGAGCAACTTTCCAGCGGATCACATGCAAGTGGTGGGCAAGACAAGAGACAAAAGTGTGTGGAGCAAAGAATAGAAATGCTACCTTTGTATAATAGGCCACTTCACACACACACACACACACAGAGAGAGAGAGAGAGAGAGAGAGAGAGAGAGAGAATGAACAAACAGTGAATCCAGACTGTGTTGCCTTAGATTGTGAGTGCCAGATGAAAGCTGAGTGCATAAGTAACTCATTCCCAAGCTGCATTCCACATTCAGGACAGTTTTTTGATTTTTTAAGTACCTCTTCACATAGTACATAGTTGAACTATGGAACTCACTCCCACAGGACCAACTTGGATGGCTTAAAAAGAGGCTTAGACAAAGCGGTTTTTTGGCTTGTGGTGTTAGCCAATGGGGAGAATGGTGATTGTATTATATCAGGCCAACAAACATTGTAAGCACCAAGTTTGAATGCAGCTCATCTACAGCAGAATGAAACTTCGGTTTTGTTGTATACTTAGGCAGCACAAAACAAGGGGGACACATGAAGGGTGGGTTGCGTTTGGTGGGTAACCTGGCCTGCACAACTGTCATGCATTTCACTGCTGGGCTTATGTGGAAGGTATTCCTGATTGCCTCTGCCTGTTAGTTTAAATTGGTCCATCCCAATATCCTTGCCTATCTTTTCTGTGCTTTAGAGTCATCACAGAGAAACCCAAGGCTTTCTGAATGCCTCCTTCTGGTGTGGTTTGAGAACTAATAGGTGATGAAGCAACACCTATATAAAATGTCATCTTCAGTCATTGCGTGTAAATAAGTAAATATGGTTGAGTGGGTTGGTGAGTTCAGAATGAGCCAAGTTGCCAGTTGCTAGAGATGTAAAAGAGATGCCATGAGAGTGGAATTGGTGTCACAAAAGTCTCAATGGCTTCCGAAAGCAGAAAGTGTCTGCCGTGCAGTAGTGACCTTTGAGGAGCTGGCTCTGCCAGTCTCCTAAACACAGCCCCTTCCCTCTCTCTCTTCTGGTGGCACATGCTCCAAGGCAGTTAAGGAGAAGGCAGGCAGAATTGTAGCTGTATAGGAACAAGCAAATTAAATGTCCTTTGGATGATGAACTATACCCTTGTCTTCCAGAAGAGGGCTTTATTGGATCTGCCCAGAATGTGTGAAGTCACATTTCTTTTACTAAATACTGAAGTTCCTCTTGGTCCACGAAAGAAAAAAATATGTAGCGCTGCTGATATCTAAGTTCCAAAGTTTATTCCAAAGCAATAAATAGATCAATATAATTCTATATTAGCATCAAGTGCCAGGAGCTGAAAAACGGGACTGCTACAGCTGGTGTGGTTTAAAGTAGCCTCAAGGAATAAAAATGCTCTGAGTA
This sequence comes from Podarcis cretensis, assembly GCF_951804945.1. Classification (NCBI taxonomy): domain Eukaryota; kingdom Metazoa; phylum Chordata; class Lepidosauria; order Squamata; family Lacertidae; genus Podarcis; species Podarcis cretensis. The sequence continues at coordinate 39,711,421 of NC_137177.1, forward strand.
TATCTTGCAAGAAGGGATGTCTTCACGCCAAGCTCAAAAATTCAGCAAGGGAGCCAGCTGTACCTCCAGAGCAGCGCTGGGCAATCTTCTTTAGCTCACGGGCCACAATCCCTTCAAGGCTATCCCCAGCACTGGCTGGTGGTGGGTGGGTGTTGTGGTCCAACACATCTTGGAGGGCACCAGGTTGCTGAAGGCTGCAGACTAAACCGTTCAACACCATCTTCTTTCCACATGGGACTGGCCATTCTGAACTTTGCTGTATCTGGAACCTGCTTCTTGAAATGACCCACTTTGTCCAGACTTATAAAAAAATCTGTATTTACTGAAGCAATCAGAATTTTCAGAACTCCACTAGTCTTCTATCGTTTCAGCAAGAGACCAAGGCTTCCACTGCATTAACAACAGCAACCCTTGCCTATGAGTCCTGCAGGAAATAAAATGTGTTCTTATACATGGCAGGATGGGAAAGATCCACTGGGCGCTATAATATTTTGGGCTCTGTAGTCTCACACTTCCTGAGGGTATGAGGGTAAAAGAGCAGGACTCTTCATCCAACATCTCTCTCCACTGGGTCCTTGACATTTGTATGTGACCTCTGGGAGGTTTTAAGCTGAGCTCTTCAAGAGCAAACTCACATTCAATGTTTAATTAAGAATGATAACAGGATAAAATGTTATTGGCCTGGTACAGGGGCTGGTCTGGCTACACCGAGTGCAGGCAGCTGAGCAGCCAGCAACCAAATGGCACCATTGGTGCAAGATCTTGCTCTGAGTGCAGGTGGGGGGAAGGGGGGCAGTCACTGCATCAGCAATTCCATAAGCAAAACCCCCTGCGGTTTAGGTTCAGAAGAGGAATCCAGGCGCTTCAGTCTGGACTTGGGACCAAACTTTTCAACAATCTGTGCTTACCTTTTGGCATTTATTGCTTCAAAATAATGTATTATTTCCAAAAGTATTGGAACTTGCAAACAGAGTTTATTATTTGCATTAAGAGGCGGCAAATGAATTACTAATATATAGCACATTTTTTTGTGTTATATTCTTATCCTGTCTTTCCAGCAAACGGAACTCAAGGGAACTAACAGCAATAACATACAAATTTAAAAAGTAATATAATTAAATGCCTTTCACTGCCTGAAACTAATACTCCGAGACGACTTAAACCATGAAATTATAAAACAATAACATTCTTTTTAAAGCTCTCAAAATAACAAAGCGGCTGCAATCCTTAGGCTGCAATCTTATAGCCAAGTAGGCTGGGAATAAGTCTCAATTAGCTCCACAGGACTTACTTCTGAATAGACATGTATAGGCTTGTACTGTAACAGCACTATCCTAGGTACATCCATTCAGAACAAAGCCCCTCTGAGCTCAGTTTTTAGGACTCCAACCTAAAAACTATATCATATCTGTATCAATTTCAGCAACATTTGGGGATTTATCCTGGAAGTCTTTTGCAACTCAGCAAAAAAGGGGTTCGCATGGGGCTAAAACAGAGTGGGAGACCTCCAGATTCCTAAACTGTCTCTGTATATTTGACCTTAGATCTTTGATCTTAAGACTGACATTCTAAAGTTGCATCCTCTCCAATGTCCCCCCTCTCTCACTTATCTGACCTTGAACCTGAATCTATCCTCCTGACAACAAACAGGCCAGCATGGTTGGCTGCCTTTGTTCAGCTTTGTTAGCTGGCTTGGAACCAGAAACTTTTCTATCTAAGTTATGTACTTCCTATAATAAACAGTTTTGTTATTTTTCTTCAACAAGAGGTTGCAAGTAGTCTCTTTAACCAGATCCCCCAACCACTACCCTCCACATTCAAGAGGTTTCAGGCAAGTACTTACTGCTTACTGCCAAGCAAATATGCATATGATGGGAGAACATTGGACTCAACTGGCAAAAGGATATCTATCTGGGTAGAAGGGGCTGCAAATAGGTTCTCCTTTCAGGTGGGTGCCATTGCCATTCTAAGAGAACAATGGAAGTGTTTGTGGTGAGTTCTGGCACCTCTTTTTCCTAGGCCTAGTGAAAAAACAAAAAAGCTCAGTAGAAAGAAACCAGGCTCACATTTATCTGGGAATGAAGCCTTTTAAATTCGGAGGGATGGGCCCTGCCTTAGTCATGCTTAGAGTAGACCCACTGAAGTATTGTAAGCATGACTAAGACACGGGTCAGCCCAGCAGGAACATGCTGCAACAGGGACCTGGATTGGGTCCAGGGGCTCGTGAGCATGGCCGGGTTCTAGAAGAGGCAGCCCTATGCGTTGCAGCCCCTCTGGCTCAGTTCACACAATCCTGGGGCTCCGAGGGGCTGGTGTGGGAGTGTGGCAGGGCTGTGGGTTTCCCTTTGCGAGGATCTGGTTGGCCACTGTGAGACCAAGATGCTGGACCAGGCAGACCCATCCACCTGCTGGGCTCCTCTTACATCTGCAACTCACAACAGCTGCTTCTTCATGTAGCACGTAGTTAAACAATGGAACTTGCTCCCACAGGAGACAATGATGGCCACCAACCTGCGTGGTTTTAAAAGAGGATCAGACAAATTCATGGAGCAGAGAGCTATTGATTACTAGCTGCAATAGCTGTGCTCTGTCAGACGTAGCAGAGAGCCAGTGTGGTGTAGTGGTTAAGAGTGGTAGACTCGTAATCTGGGGAACTGGGTTCGTGTCTCCACTGCTCCACATGCAGCTGCTGGGTGACCTTGGGCTAGTCACACTTCTTTGAAGTCCCTCAGCCTCACTCACCTCACAGAGTGTTTGTTGTGGGGGAGGAAGGGAAAGGAGAATGTTGAGACTCCTTAGGGTAGTGATAAAGCGGGATATCAAATCCAAACTCCTCCTCCTCCTCTTCTGAATGCCAGTTGCTGGAGGCCACGGGAGGAGAGAGGGCTCTTGTGCTTGAACCCTGCTTGCTGGTTTCCTACTGGGGCATCCAGTTGGCCCCTGTGAGAACAGAATATTGGCCTGACCTAGCAGACCCTTTTTTTTTTGTTCTTATGAGGTGCTGCTCACAGGAACTGCTAGCTGAAGGGTGGTTCATGTGCCTGCAGGACGCAGCACACTGTCTTGTGGAGGAATGTGTCCTCCCAGACTGAGCACCAGAAACGGAACTTACATTCTGCCTCCCTAACTCAAGGCTTTTTTTTCCAGCCAGAACTCAGTTCCGGCCCCTCTCAGGTGGGTGCCATTGCCCTGATAAGACAACAAGGGAAAGTTCCTGCACCTTTTTCTAGAAAAACAGCACTGTGTACACTCAATGCTTTTCTGCGGACCTAGTTCACGCATTCAGCCACTACTGATCAAGGACATACAACTCAGCATAGATAAAGAAAAGGATGGATGTGTGCCTGTGTGAACTGGGAAGGTTGCCGTTCTCACAAACGGAGTCTCCCCATGGGCCCTAACTTGTGTGGGGATAACTTGCTGCCATCTAAGACTGTGGATGCAATGAGAGAGGGATTCCTGGCAGATGCGCAAAGCAGTAAAAAAGGAAACCATGAGACACACCTTCTGGAGACCTGTATGGGGAAGGGGGCTTTGGTAGGCCAGGCGTGGCCTTGCAGGTCAGCACAAGTGATGGAGGGAATGGCTGGCAGAAGCAGGCCAGTGTGCTTGGAAGCCCCGTCACCATTCCCTCTCTGGCTTTTCCATGGGTCCTCTTGGCACAGGGCGCACAGTCAGGGGTGGGTGGGATAGGCCTTGTCCCATGCCGTGGGGGGGGGGTGGCATTCAATGGGCTCTGGCGAGGCAGCATCCGGGAGCATGGAAGAGTGAGTAGTAGGGCCTTTCCCAAGGTGTGAGCGTGCAGCACAAAGAATCCCCCCTGCTTTTAAGCGTCCTCCCTCCCTGTTAGAGGAGCGCAGTCACATGAAGGGAATGCGGGGGGGGGGGAGCTCCTCCAGCGGCTGCTCCTCCCGCCCGGCGTCCCCCCCCCTCGGGGGCTGACTTGGTTAAAGTCATTGTTTGGCTTCGGCATTAACTACATTCCAGAGGGACGCAGCGCCCCGTCTCCTTCCTCCTCCTCCTCCTCCTCGCATTCCTGCCCCACACAAAGAAGTCCCTCCCTCCCTCGCCGCACAAAGGAGCAGCCCGGCGCTGCCTCGGGCCCTCCCGCCCCGGATCTTGGAGCCCAGCCGGGCGGGGAAGAGCCGAGCCGAGGAGGAGGAGGAGGCCGGCCAGTCAGCCAGCCGGGCAGCCTCGAAGTGCAAATTCCTCCGCCGAGCGCGCCATTGACTGGCCCCAGCAAACTTCGCGCAGGCGGGCGGGGACGCTTCCCCGACAACGCCGCCTCTCCCTCCCTCCCTCCCTCCCTCCTGCCGCCGGCCCGCCGGCCGCTCTGCCTGCCTGGCGAGCTTTGGTTCGTAGTGAGAGCCTCGGGGCGGGATGCCCGGGAGGTGACTCTCTTGTAGCCGGAGGCAGCGCTTGCGAGGCGGCACCGGGCGTCGGGCCGCGGCGGCTTCTGCTAAACTTTGCCGTCTGGAGCGCGCGAGGGCGGCGGCGGCGGCGCCTCTCCTCCTCCTCCTCCCGCCGGCATGGAGAGGTACGAGGAAGGCTTGGGGAAAGCCAGCAAGTTGATGGCGGAGCTGGCGCTCTACGACGAGGGGCTCGGCCGCCGCAGGAGAGACCACCAGCCGCCGCCGGAGCTGGACGGGCGGGCCAAGAAGCAGCTGAACGGCGGCGGCGGCGGCTGCACCACGCTGGGCCCGCCGCCGCCGTACCCGTCGGCAGAGGCTCCTCAGTCGTCGTGCCTCCCGCTGCGCTCCCTCAACGGCGGCGCCGAGGACGGCTCGTGTCCGCGCTCCGAAGTAGCGCTGCCTTGCTACAAGCGCTACTCGGCCGAAGGCTACCCGCGCGGCAAAGGAGGCGGCGGCGGCGGCGGCGGCGGGGGAGCCAGCCCGCGGGCCTCGACGTGCTACGGTGGCGGCGGCCCGTTGGCCAGCCCGCGGGGCAGCTTGGTAGCCGGGGCCGTCGAGGCGTCTTCGGCGCTGAGCCCGCGCTCCAGCTACGCCAGCACGGCCAGCGACACGAGCAAGCACTCCAGCCCGCGCGCCAGCCTGACCAGTTCTTCCGACGGCGGCGGGGGTGGCAGCGGGAGTAAGCCGAGCAGCAACCGCACCAGCGGCATCAGCATGGGCTACGACCAGCGGCACATCAGCCCGCGCTCCTCCTTGGCCGGCGCCGTCGAGCTGGAGGTGGCAGCCTCAGCGGCTGGGCGCCACGGATCCGGGCCGGCTACAGCGGCGGCCATGGCGTCGGGGGCCATCGCGGCGGCTCTGGCCAGCCCGCGCTCCAGCATCTCCAGCCACAGCTCGCGCAGCTCCCGGGGCTCGATGGGCGCTTACCCGGAGTTCCAGCTGCCGTCGCCGCGGGCCTCGCTCCTGCCCGAGGAGGGCCTTCTGTTGCTGGCTGAGCAGGCGGCGGCGGATGCCTACCCGAGGCTGCATGCCCAGGCGCCGCCGGTTGCCCTCGGGGGCCCCGACGCCGCCGTCTCCTCGCTGTCCTACGGCTCGCCGGCCGCCAAAGGCGCGGCGGCCGTCTCTAAGTTCCGGCTCCCCTACCAAGTGACGCCGTCGAGGGAGAGCGGGCCCAGCCAGGTGGAGCGGAGGCTAGAGGCGCTCACGTTGGAGCTGGAGAAGGAGCTGGAGATGCACATGAAAAAGGAGTACTTCGGTGAGTGCATTTGCGGGACAGCGCTGCGGGGGGGGGGGGTTCTTCTTGCGAAGGTGGCATTCAAGAGGAAGCAGGCAAGAGGCTCTCCAAAGAGTTACAGCTTTAGGAAGTTATTAGGCTATATTCCTATATGGAGCCTGTGTTGCTTACACAGACTGGCAGCATCTCTTCAGGGGTTCAGGCAGGAAGTCTCTCCCAGCCCTACCTGGGGACTGAACCTGGCGCCTTCTGCTTATTTCTTAATGTTTAATTCCCACAACAGTCCTGTGAGGTATTTTAGACTGAGAGGCAGTGACTGGCCCAAAGTCACCCAGGGAGCTTCATGGCTGAGTGGGGATTTGAACCCTGGTCTCCCAGGGCTTAGTATTCCAACACATTAACCACTACACCACACCAGTAGGCCTAGATGCCTTCTGTCTTTGGTCCATCAAATTCAGTATTGACCCTCCAGGATTTTCCAGGCAAGGAATTTTTACCAACCACAGCTGGAGATCCCAGGACTTGAACCCTGAACCTTCTGCATACAAAGGTGGTGCTCTAAAGTGTGCTCATTTTTTAAATTTGCTTTTGTGCGTGGGGGTGTAAATCCAGCATAGGGTCTTACTAGACTCATTTGCAATTCACTCAAATCCTCTTCAATTAAAATAATAAGTGGGTGCCTCCTGAGGAATCAGTTTGGGGTCATAGTATCATCAGCTGTGTTTGTTCCCTGCCCCATGGTGCTTACAGTCTAGGCTTTGATGCAGCTGGTGTGGGGGGCAAGAAAGGGAGAAGAGGGGAAGATAGCAGAAGGTGAGAGTAAGCAAATGCAAGCTTAGTGCTTAGAAAATGTTTGGAACATGTTGCTCCCATTTCTGACTACCCGCATCCTTGTGTGCCTTGTTCTTGCCCAGGCAAATCTTGCAAGGGCTGCAGAAATTCCTCTTCCTTAATTCTTAGGTGCCGGAAGAAATGACTGTTGCATTCCACTGACTTTTTTCAGGGTTGCTGACTTTATTTACTTATTTGAAATGTTTCATGTTTGTGTTTTGCCGAACAGAGACTGAAGCTACAGTCGGGTGCAAATATCTACTTGCATGCTTGTCTTTGGGCAAGTAGCAAGCAGATCTTTTGTTAGCTGGATGAGAATTTGTTGTGTGTCCCCCCCCCCCCTTTTTTTTTGAGCTGTTGAGGCATAAACATACAAGAGTAGGTCTTCAAAGGCTAACAACCAGCTTCAAGTAAATAAGCTGAGGACTAGGAGGACCCATGATTTATTTGCAAGGATGTGTGATAAGGGATTGATCAAAAGAGGTGCTCCTGTCATCTCCAAAGTTCACCAGGCTTCTAGTCCTTCTGTGGCCAGATGGAGAGGGGATTTTTGTAAAATCCACATTTAGTGGATTCAGTGGATTTTCAAGGAGTTGGAACTCTGCATGACAACCCCTATAGCCACAGCATAAATTATTATTGGTGGTAATGGTAGGGGTAGTAGTAGTATCATTATATTTGTTACCTGCCCTTCACCAGTGAGTCCTGGGGGGCGGGGGTTGCAACAATTTAAAATTCAAAATTAAAAGCACATAAAACATGCTACATTCTCAAGAATAGGGTGGGTCCAACACCTGGAAGCACACATTTCAGGTGTCGAAAGGTCAGGGGTAAAGAAGTGCATCTTAAGCATTTGCTGAAAGCTATATAATAATATAAATAGCTATATAAAGCTATTTGCCATCACCTCCTGGCAAATAGAAGGGGAAGAAATGGAAGCAGTGAGAGATTTTACTTTCTTGGGTTCCATGATCACTGCAGATGGTGAAAGCAGCCACAAAATTAAAAGACGCCTGCTTCTTGGGAGAAAAACAATGACAAACCTAGGCAGCATCTTAAAAAGTAGAGACATCACCTTGCCAACAAAGGTCCGTATAGTAAAAGCTATGGTTTTCCCAGTAGTGATGTATGGAAGTGAGAGCTGGACCATAAAGAAGGCTGATTGCCAAAGAATTGTTGCTTTTGAATTATGGTGCTGGAGGAGACTCTTGAGAGTCCCATGGACTGTAAGAAAATCAAACCTATCCATTCTTAAGGAAATCATTGGAATAACAGATCCTGAAGCTGAGGCTCCAATACTTTGGCCACCTCGTGAGAAGAGAAGAGTCCCTGGAAAAGACCCTGATGTTGGGAAAGATTGAGGGTACAAGGAGAAGGGGATGACAGAGGATGAGATGGTTGGACAGTGTTCTCGAAGCTACCAACATGAGTTTGACCAAACTGCAAGAGGCAGTGGAAGACAAGAGTGCCTGGCGTGCTCTGGTCCATGGGGTCACAAAGAGTCAGACACGACTAAACAACAAACAACAAATATAGTAAAGGTGCCAGGTGACCTCTGCGGGGAAGAAGAAGAAGAGTTTGGATTTGATATCCCGCTTTATCACTACCTGAAGGAGTCTCAAAGCGGCTAACATTCTCCTTTCCCTTCCTCCCCCACAACACACACTCTGTGAGGTGAGTGAGGCTGAGAGACTTCAGAGAAGTGTGACTAGCCCAAGGTCACCCAGCAGCTGCATGTGGAGGAGTGGAGACGCAAACCCAGTTCCCCAGATTACGAGACTACCACTCTTAACCACTACACCACACTAGATTGTGGGGAGGGAATTCCACATTCTAGGGGCTGCTTCAAAGAATGCCCTCTCCTGCGCCACTCCCAAATTTTTGAGCGAGATGGAAGAAATGAACATGTGACCAACGCAGCGAGGCATTCTGGATTCAACAAACAAAATCTCCCCTCTGCCCGCTGCTTAACTTTCAGAACTCTGCTGAAGAACTCTGGTGGGCTCAGAAGCTTGCTCACTATTATAATGTTCTGGTTGGTCGTATTGAAACTTTTCAAAGTAAAAGTGATGGTGGGGCCTTTGGCCTCTTCTTTTGCTTAGCTTAGTTGGTAGTTTTCTTTCTCGCGTGCAAAATCTTACTTATGTGCTGGGCAGGGGATTGGCAAATGGTGATCTAGGCAATGATATTCCTGCCCCTGCTGTGAAATTGGTGGCAGTGCTTCGTCCCTAACCTGCTGCACTGCTGTGTGAGCTATGCAGGAGCCACTTTGGGCCTTTGCTATAAGGGGCATGCTGGCTGAAAAGTTGCAGGGCTTCATGCCTGCCTGGTCTGGTTGCCTGTGCTACTGCTGCTCTGCTAAGTGAAGAGTTTCTAACCTGAAGCAAGGTGAGGCTTGGGGCATTTGAGGTGGATTTTGTACTGTAAGCTAACCACACAGTGAATTCTTCATGAGTGCCTGGAGCTTAGGTCCTATACCAAAAGAGGCATGTCTAAGCCTCTTGGTGAAGTTTTTACATTTTGCTTTAGGGGGGGGGCAGGGAGATTCTTTAACATTCACCTGCATGTACTGTGGAGTATTATTTGCAGAAACAGATTTAGAGGGTGTACCTGATCTCAGATAAACCCACCACAGGAAAGAGGGAAAGAGGTTCCCAGGAAGAAAAGGGAGGGCAAATGGAAGAGAGAATCATAAGCATTAGAAAATGTGACATTAGCAGAGTAGAAAAGTGCAGGCAACACACACCCATTTACAGGGGGGTTACGTCCCGGGTCATTGTGCACATCTGCAGAGTGCATGTAAGCCCACCCCGTTCTGCCCTCTTCAGGTGCCAGACATGGCATGCACGGTGATGCATGCATTGAATGCTACAAACTGAGAGTTGCCTGTACACTACAGGAGAGAAAAGCACATCTTTGAAACCCTAGGGATACCAGAGTGTGGTGTCCAAACAACTCCTCTATCAGTTACAGTTCTTGACGGCGCTCACTGGCAGGTGGGAGAAGTCAGCCTAGCTCAACTCACAGAAATTGTTTAGAAGGGTACATGCCCACTTTGCTTCCTAACTTTCCTTCTAGGAGGGTTTAGAGACCTACCTCTCTCTCTCTTTTCATATAACCTCAGAGTCCGCCCCCCTTCTGGCTTGGGTCCTGGTGCAATTGCTGGCAGTCCCTCCACCTCCCAAGCGCTGGAGCATAAGAGATTTGAAGCAGTGTTTCTCCATGTCCTGCAGCTCTTGAATGAAGATTTCATTCCCTGCTGTTCACAGTGCTAAAGGGGCATAATGCAAGCTTCCCCAACCTAGTCCCCTCCAGGTGTTTTATGATTCATTGATAGACCATTTGTCTCCCCCTTTTCCGCAAAAAAAGAGGCTTCTGGAGTGGCTTGTATACAGTCAGTTAAAGCAAGACAGTCCTTGCCTTGAAGCTTACAATTGAAAAAGAAAACAACACACAAGGGGAAAGGAACAAGGAGGAAGAGGGGAGGGAATCAAACTCAAGCAACAGTTCTTAAGCAGTTGCTCTTACAGCGACCGACTGGCACAGTTCAAGGGTAGGAGGTGCCTGATGAAACAGCTTCCCATCTCCACCACTGAGGCAGCCTGATGGAATGATAGCTTTGGACTACAAACTCCCGTCATTCCCAGCCATTAAGGCACGTCTGAGGGGAACTGGTAGTCTTTTAATATCTGGAGGGCACCAGAATGAGGAAGGTTAGCCTAAGGTATGGCTGCAAAATCTGTAGAGCTCTCCCTCTCTCCTTTCGATGAGGAAAGCAACCAAGCAAGAGAAGACTGTCGTGGCCCGGGGGGGGGGGCAGAGGCTAGATTAGCTACTCCATGGCAAGTGATGGGTCTGCCTAGACTTGTGAAACATGAGAAGTCATGCAAGGTCTTTCAGCCAGGAATTGGGTAGATCGGGGCTTGAGTTGGAAGGCTTTTTCACTGCAGAAAGAGAAGTATTTGCACATAGATTGCTTAACATCTGGAAGTATAGGCCTGCCTGCATCTCTTAACGTGGTTCATGCGGTGAATTGAGATGTTGCATCTTCTGTGGAAGAGTCTCCCTCTGAATACCAGCTGTGGAGGGCATCTTGTTGTATAGTTTAGATGCAGGGAGAAGCTAAGCCAAAATTTGGCTTAGTGTGTTGTCCAAACCCGGGATCATGGTTAAGCTCTTTCCACCTTAACTATGAGCTGTAGTCAAGTTTGTTCTTGGCTGGGAGCAGCTTTCTGGGAGTATGGCATGCTTTTGTGGTCCTGGTAAAGCAAGACTACCTAGGATTACTGTGATGTAGTCACTATGTTACTGATCGTATGAAACAGGTGTTCTTAAAAAATATAGGAGTGGAAAGATTCTCACCCTTCATTGCTGGATTCTGTGCTGAGAGAGCCAGTTCATGTGCTGCCTCCTGCAGCTTCCTGCTGGCTCTTACATATTCTTTTCAACTTGTGCAAGTCTAAGGTTCTTGGAGGAAAGTGCATGGCTGACCCACGTGTACAAACTCAGTCCTTGCCAGTTCCAGCTTGTTAGGCTGGCCAGGTCAGAACTGGCAGAGAGGTCAGGGACAAAAAGAAGAGGATACCTTCACCCTGGTATGGCTCCCCTTTATTACATACGTAGCCCAACAGGACAACAGCAAGAACCCACCAACAGCATACAAATCAATCAGTGTTAGAAACTGAGATATGAAAGCCAGGAGCTAAATGGCACCTTAAACCTAGGTTATGGGTGCAACAACGGAATGTCTAGGCACACTTTTTTTTTATAACAAGAATACAAAGCTGAAAATGAATGAACCGCAGCTAAAATGTTATGTTCATTTTTCACATGGTCTAGTCCTTCCCCTCCCCACCCCCCTAATATTCTTAAGGGGGTCTTTTCTCCAGTCTTCAGAGAGTAGATGTAAGCGGGGAGGCAGAAAAAGGTCCTCCTTTCCTTCCACTCTGCAGTTTTAATCTGAAATTTTAGGTGCAGTACTGCGTCCAGAACTCAGAAAGTGCTCATGCTAATGAAATTACCTGTCGCAAAATGCGCCTAGAACAATGGGAGTTTTGAACACTGAAATCAGTATGGCTAATTTGACCCAGCAACCCCCTCCCCCCACAAACAAATCTTAGTGCAGCCAACTAAAGACATCCAGCCATGCCCTGGGCCTCCTCCAACCTCTCTCACCACCAAGGAAATATAATAAACAAATAGAAAAAGAACCTACCCAAGTGCAGCTGACATAAAAACCACATATGCACCAAGTATTACCACCCCTCCCCCTTCTCCTTCTCCCCAACTTTATTCTGTATACAACATTATTAATGTCTCACTTCAAATGTCAAAAAGATTCTACAACCTGAAAAAGAGACAATACATGTTCTTTAATAAAAAATATTTTAAGAACAAAACAAACAAAAACTGGCAGAGAGGGTGACAAATGCTTCCATAAGCAAGGAAGTTCCGCCATCTAGTTTGAAAGCTGAAGTTCATCCTCTGCTTTAAAAAACAAGTCCTTTCTAGTTGGAAAAAAATATATTAATTTCATTCATTCATTCATTCATTCAGCTTATCTCCCTTCCTCCCTTTCAAATAGGCAGTAAAAGATCAACCATTATCCATTTTGGGGCAACGTGTATGGACTGTTGACTCAAGTTCAGGATTTTTGGGGTGATGCTACTTCTGTCGACCCATTTCAGTCTGCCATCCAATCCAGTTTTGGGACTGAAATGGCTTTAGTTACCTTGATGCCAGGAATGGCTCAGAGGCTGGCGCACTGAACCTCTCAGCACCTTTCAGAATTGTACACCACCCTTTGCCAATTTGATGCCAACCTGAGGATCTGAACTGCAAATCTTGTCAGACTCCGCTGAGGCAATCTGCTGTAACTTTTTCTGAATTGTCCTGCCAGGCTAAGGGGAACTGTATTACATTGATTTGCTCATAGCAAATGCCTTCCCTTCTCTCCAAGGAACTCAAAAGTTATCCCACCCAAGTACATCTTCGCAACAATCCTGTGAGGTAGGATAGGCTGAGAGCTAAGGTCACCCAGTGAACTTTGTGACTGACTGGGAAATTGAATGTGGGTCTCTCAAGTTTTAGCTCTAGTTGGTATGCTATTTGCGTTGCTTTCTAAATGTTATTAAATTTGTTTTGGCTGTACTTCTGTGTCGGGCTGCCCTTAGAAGATTGTTCTTTGAGGTCACCTGGTGGGTTGGTTTCTGAGGAACTGATTGGAAAGCCAGGGGCGCTTTTCTGCTGTGGCCGCTGATGACAGGACTCATATATGGAATCCTCCCTTCTGGGAAGTCAAGATGGCCTTTTACTCTGTCAGGAATTCCTCAGTGCGAATATCAGTTGAGAGCAGATAGAATTCCCTGAATGACAGCATCAATTGGCCCCTTAATTATTTGACTAAATGGCCCATGAAACCTAGAATGCCACCTCATAGGTGGTAGTGTGTGTCTCTAGTACTTCACAGTGGTACCATTTGTGGGGTAAGCTGCTCTCCCTACCCTTTCCCCACATCATTTCTGAGGAGGCAGACTATAGGGAGGTGGATGGAAGCCTAGGGCTCACCAACGGCCTCCATCTGTTGTCTTGGCTGTGTACCACTTCAGAATGTAGGTAGGGGCTTGTGTGTTGGGAGGGCTGCCCTGCAGGAAAGGAAAACACCTACCTACCTACCTACACACACACACACCCCAAATTAGCAGGTCAAAGAGAATTTTCCTCCCTGACATGCTAGTCTTCCATATGAAAGGATTTTAAATACTATTTGGAGGAGCATTCCATCTTGTGGTTCTCCCCCCACCCCACTTGCTGCCTGAGGTGGTACAGCACAGACACAGGTTTTACCACCTTCGCGAGAATTAGGAAATCAAATGTTCCTTCACCTAATCTTTTAACAATGTTATAAAATGTAATGGGACTATTAGAAGCAACTTTAATTTTCATTGTTTCACAAGATTGGTTGCTTTTGTGGGGAACATGGGTGCCAAGCTTTGTTGATGATTAAAATACTCCCCCCCCCCACACACACATATGGGTAATAGTTTTAAAAATATATGATCAGCTGGATAACTCAGTTGGTTAGAGCATGGTGCTGATAATGCCAGGGTTGCAGGTTGAATCCCCGTTTGGGACAGCTGCATATTCCTGGATTGCAGGGGGTTGGACTAGATTGTGTGATTCTATGACCCTATGAGTATTTGACTGGTCAGTTGACCAAATCCTTTATAATTGGCCAAATGCCAAGCCCCCCTGCGTGCCCATCACATCTTCCCCTATATTGCTGCAGTTAAAGGAGATTGCTTGGTATTCTAGTTTAGGCTGTAACCCAAGTTCACATGGGGGCAGTGAGGGCATTCAAGAGCATGCATTCCTTGTTTTTGTGTTTCTAACTCTTCTTAATTGTTTTATATGTAAATTGCCTTGAGATGGTGGTTTAGAAGGCAATAAATGAAATAATAAACATTAATAAACAAGTGTGAAGAAGCAACAGCAGCAAGAGCTGGGGTTGATGGCAGCACAGCCATGCTGATGGGAGTTGTAGTCTAAAACTAGAGCATCAGGTGGATATTGGCTGATCTTTAGAAAGTGCAGGACTTCATGGCAAACAAGTATCTGTGTAAAGTATGCCCTGGAGCTAAGTAGATTGAATGCCATTGTCCCAGGGCAGGGAGAACCTGTTCTCATAATTGCCTCCACTTTAATCAGAATGCTATAGCTTTAAAGCTGCAGTATAAACCTGCTTGGGTTTTGGCTTTTCATCAGTTGCGTGAAGAACATATGTAGGCTTTCTATACCCATTTGCCCTAGGTGTCTATAAGTAAAATAGTAAAATATTTCCTTGGATGTATATGTCAGCAATAAGCAACTGTACTTCCTCCCTTCTTCCCGCCTAGTTCTGAGAAGGCAGGAGGTAAGAAAATGGGTGAGGGGTCTAGTGTTCCTAATGTTTACAGTAGGGCTCAATCTGTGTCTTGTAGGTGTGGCCTTTCATGATGGAGAGGAGAAACTCTTGCACATGTAAAGATAGCATGTCAGGGATAATGAGTTCTCCTGGCATGCTAGTCTTCCAGATGAAAGGGCTTTAAATAGGTATTTGGGGGAACATTCCACTATGTAAGTCTCCACTTGCAATCAGAAGTGGTACAGCCCAAACTCTGGCTTGCTGCCTTCATGAACTAGGAAATTAAATGTTCTTGGTTGCAGTGATGGATCACAAAGTGGTTCTGTGGCTTGCAAAGTGTGAACTCTTGGTTAACTCTGAAGAATGACTGGTGCAAAATCGGCAATGAGAGAGAGACTGGCAGCCACATTCCTTGCCCCAGGTAGATCTTGCTTAGCTGGCCAGAAAACAATGACTCTGGCAGGCTTTTGGTTTCATGGCTGGTAACGCAGAGCAGAGCTTGTCAATCTGTGGGCTGGGCTTTGCTAACTGTCTGTTACTGGCTGTGTCTCGGCTGGCTGCGTGTATCACAAGAATATATCTTGCCAGCCTTGGCATGTTGACTCATCCTCCCTGTAGGTCCATCTCCAGAGATTTCAGTGTTTCCAATTACTGTGCTTTGTGGAAGCCATGCAGCTAATTCTGCAATCAAGCAATATACAAACACTGTTAAATAAGAATTATAAAAGCATTCTGGTAGCATTCTGAGTTTTGTGGGATGCTGCTGGTATTCATTCTGTGTCTGGAAGAGTATCTTGGCACCAGCTATCCTTTCCTTTCCCAAGGGAGGAAATTGCTGGGATGGGTTTCATCTTGCTGCTTCGCGTGCCAGTTTTGTGGAGGAAAATGTTGACCTGATGGTGCAAATGATGCTGTCGTTGTGATCTTCCAAAACAAATCGTAGTATTGGAGACAACGCTCAACAGTTGTGTGTACTAGAGCAAATAAATTAAGTGCAGATCCATGGAAGCATTTACTTAATTATTTTCATTTATTTATTTAGGGTTTTTTGAATACAGCCTTCTATCACAGGTAACCTTGAAGCAGCTTACATATATCAGTGCAATATGAATCAAATCATAAAACTGCAGACCCAGGGGTGAAAGTAAACCTGTCTTGACCAACCTGCTGCTTCCATCTGCCAGCCAGTACCCTCAGTCAGCCTCACTGGTCTATTTGTTCCAGTTTCATATCAGCCAACACAAGGTTGTTGTTTTTTAAGTAAAGGCTGCTTTTGTTGAAGAAAGTATTTTTGTGGGGATCTGACCTTGGTTGACTTGTCTGTGGTAGCCAGTCCTGAGCAGCAGGACTGTTCTTAGGAACATGAGAATCTGCCCTCTAGGCCCATCTGATCCAAGTATCCTGTTCTCACAGTGGCCACCCAGATGCCTGTAGGAAGCAGGCAAGCAGGACCTGAGCACAAGAACGCTCACTCCTCCTGTGGCTTTCTTCCAGCAATGGATTCAGAGCTGTTACTGCCTCTGGATACCCAGCATAGCTATCATGGCCAGCAGCCGTTGATAGCACACTCCTCCATGAATTTATCTAATCCTGTAGAAGCAAATTCCAAAGTTTAACTATGCACTGTGTGAAGAGGTGCTTCCTTTTGTCTGTCCTGAATCTTCCAACATTCAGCTTCATTGGGTATCCACAAATTCTAGCATTATGAGAGAGGGAGAAAAACATTTCTCTGTCCACTTTCTTCGTGCCATGCCTAATTTTATAAACGACTATAACCTCACCTGTTACTGCCCTTTTTTCTAAATTAAGAAGTCCCCAAACACTGCAACCTTTCTTCCCTATGAAGAAAGTCACTGCATCCCCTTAATCATTCTACTTGCTCATTTCTTCACCCTTTCCAACTCTGCAATATCCATGCTGCGGTTTGGTATCCAGAACTCCACACAGTAATCCAAATGCTATTGAACCATAAATTTGACATTGGCAGTCATCCCCCCCCCCCCAATTCCTTTCCTAATGATCCCTAGCTTGGAGTTTGCCTTTTTCACAGCTGCTGCACATTGAGTTTAAAGGTTTAAGGCACAGTTAACTTACCACATCTTACACTATCCCATACCTGTATAAACATCCAAAAGTTGTCTTATGGGGAATTAGTCTAATAATCCATCTAGATCAGACTCGCCCACTCTGACTGGCAGCACCTCTCTAAAGCCTTGGGGGCTTTCTCATGCTCTGTCTGCTTGAAAATTTAAAATGGAGATGCTGGGGATTAAACTGGATTATCTGCGTGCAAAGTGTGTGCTCTGCTGTGGAGCTACAGTCTTTCATCACGTTTTCATAATGTGGTCTGCAAACCTGTTTTAGGGGGCTATATTGAAGGTAGGTGTCACTGTGGAGAATGCCCTACTCTGCTCCACTATGAGGTGGGTATCTTCAGGCCATGTTAACAAGGCCTCTTATGCAGAGCAGAGACTGGTCTGGTCTGGAGAAGGCATTCCCATTGATCCTGAGCTCCTGAGCTGCTGTCATTACTTTGGTTGAATTAATTCAATATGCTATGTTAAATACTGGGTGTTGGCCTACTTATAGGGGAGGTAATATCCCAGACCTTTCAAGATACAAGAATGGATCTGGTCCCACTCTCGGTGCTGTCCTCGCACATGAGAGGATCTTCATAAAGCAGCCTTCCAGCCACCTGTCCTGAGGTTTTGGACTTCAACTCCCCTTAACCCGCATCATGGCCAATGGGCAGGGATGGAGAGAGTTGTTGATTTCAGCATCCGGAGGGCACCAGGTTGGGGAAGGCTGCCATAAGCAATAGTACAGCCCTACCACTCCTCTGGGTATGAGTACTTAGAACACCAGGCTGCTCCTGTTACAAGGAATGGCAGGCATGCAGGCTTAGTCATGGCCTGGTGTGCTGAATGCAGGCCTGCTGTGCCCTATGGGATTCCTCTACGTGCAAGTGCCATGTCTGAGGTGGACTGGCTCAAACCTACAGTGTGCATGTGGTGTGGCAGATCTGGCTTCTCTTACTGGAGTGCGTTCTTCCTGCTGATATCTCATTCCATCTTTTTTAATACCCCCCCCCCCCGGAATTCTATTAGAATGCAGCCAGTAATGGAATTGGTGGTGAGAGCCAGCAAACACTGGGAAAAGATGCTATAACCCATCAGGACATTTTTTTAAAAAACACCAAACCGCTAAGCCCAGCCCTATCCCAACAGTCATGTGGTTTCATTTAGCAATCAGCCAAAGCTACTGTGTTTTCTTTGTGTCTTGAAATATCCTTTATCTGAAGAATAACATAAGTTGGGATGCTTCAAACATTTGGACTGTCTGCAAGGAAACAGGAGGAGGGCATCTCCCAAGAAGATCATCTGACTGAGTCAGGGTTGTTGTTGAGGTTTTTTTATTTTATTTTTGAAAAATAAAAAACCTAAGTGGTTTGCTTTCCTTGACTTGCTGGAGCCAGGAAACATCTCTGTCTCCTGGGAACAGTGTGAAGCAGAGGAAAATACATGGGGTGTAACCCAGTTGGAACCCTATTCCAGGAAGCAGAACAGCTGTCAAAGGATTTTAGAATGGTTAAATTTATGTGGGAGCTGATCTAATATGAGGAGTCTGACCTAGGAATCTGGGCTCAAACCCCCACCCTAGCAAAGGAGCCATGGGGCATGTTTGTCATCAGTAGATGGTAACATGCAGCCTCCCCATAGAATATATGATGGTGGGCAGCTGTAAACTAATTGCGGTCTCTGTGCATTGTGCTTACATATCTGTAGTGTCAAATTTAACAAAGGAGGGGGACAAACTAAGATTTTAAAAAAGACAGGAAAAACATGCTATACAGTGTCAGTTAACACTGAGAATACAATAGCCCCCTGAAATGATACATGTTAAGGTATAAGCATCTGGATGTCCAAACAGTATATGCACATGAAATTACTGTTTATACACTGAAATGTAGCATGGTTGATGAGGTGCTCAAACCATTGGTGGTGGATATTTATCCTTCTAGGCTTGAAGCATAAGTCTCTTGGCAACAGTAAAGGCTCACACTGTCCACTTTTGCTGTTCTGCTGTTAATCCCCATACCATAGGAACATAGCTTAAAAGTACACAAACATCTGCAAATACTGAATATTTCACTACTACAAAGTTGATACAGCCCACCACACTGCCGCCATTACAAAGCAAGCAGGTGTTTTATGATAACTCAGTGAGGGTTAAAGGAGTAGGAACTTTCATTTGCTGAAATAGTTTGATATTGAGACCATGGGAGGTTGTAGTCCCAAAATACAGAAACCGGACTTGGGCCAGCATCTATGCAGCTCTGCTCAGAGTTTCCCCAAGCTGTCTGTGCTCTCATGAATGAGGGAGGGTTCTGTGTCCACTCAGGGTGTCATAATCTCAAATTGCACATTGAGAATGGAGTTGGGAAGGGAAGTAGCTTGTGCCAGAATTAGAGGCTCCAAAGCTGGTTTAGATCCTGATCCCTGGTGTGCTGTTCTAACTATAACCTCTTTGCCGTTTGGTGGAGCCTGATTTATCTGCTTTGAGCTTTTGTGGGGTTGATGAGGGTAAAGTTTACCAACCTGGGTGGGTGAGTGTAAGTTTGGTAAGATCACCAGGATGGTGTGATTCTCTGCCAGACAGCTGTTCCATCCCCATCAGCTCTGACTTTCAGAAATCCTGTGAGTTGCTGGATTTGTTCCACTCATGTTGCTGGACTTTCCTACTGCATTACAGTGGTACCTCGAGTTAAGAACTTAATTCATTCTGGAGGTCCGTTCTTAACCTGAAACTGTTCTTAACCTGAGGTACCACTTTAGCTAATGGGACCTCCTGCTGCGTCACTAATGCACGATTTCTGTTCTCATCCTGAGATAAAGTTCTTAACCTGAGGTACTATTTCTGGGTTAGCGGAGTCTGTAACCTGAAGTGTCTGTAACCCGAGGTACCACTGTATCAAGTGTCCAGTCTTGTCCAGGGCAAGTAGCACAGAAGGAGCTTTGACATTGCCCCTAACACAAAACCACTGGAGGCTGTTCATGCCTTCACAACAGAGCCAAGCAATGTGGGATGAAGTGACATTCTTGCAGTTACAGAATTGAGTACCACTGTATGTGAAATGTACTACCAACTTGGATGGTTGTAAAACAAAATTGGCCAAATTCATGCAATGTAAGGCCACCCTCAATAGCTGCTACTAGCCAGGATGGCTATGCTCTGCCTCCATAGTAATCAGAGGCAGTAGTAACACTTCAGAGAGAGAGTACCAGTTGCTGGAAGTCACAGGAGGGGAGAGGGCTTTCAAAGTCAAACAGGCATCTTGTGGGACACTCTAGGAACAGGATGCTGTCTGATCCAGAAGGCTATTTTTATGTGGTGAGGACTAGCAACGTGGGTGGTTTTTCTGTGAATTTATGCAGGGTGGGTGTGTTAGTGGCTATTGGCTATGATGGCCCAATCCGGCCCTTGCATTCAGTCAGAGGCCCTGTACCTGAGTACCATATGATGGGCTCAAACAAGATGGCAGCTGCCTTAGTCATTCCCAACTTGTGGGCTTTTCACAGGCATCTCAATGGCCACTGCTGGAGAAAGGATGTGCTGTGCTAGATGGGGCTTTTGGCCTGATTCAGCAGGACACCTCTTATGTCATGAGAATGGGGCCCATAGCCTGTAGGCTAAATGAGGCCCTCCAATCTCTCCATCTGGCCCTTGAGACACTCCCTAGGCTACACCCCCCCCAAGGCCTTGCTGTGCAACTCCCTCAAGTGCCTTTTCCTTTGCTGGAATGTGCCCTTGGCACCCACAATTTCTAGACATTTTGCACATTCATGCATATAAAGTTAGTGGAGAGATAAGTACTCATTTTGTTGCCTCCTGTCCCCAAGCCAGTGTGTTGATGATTTTATTTCATTCCTAAGGGGAAGAGCAGGAGGCATCAATGAGGAAATATGAATTGGGTAGGGAGGTTCATTATCTGGTTAGTGTCCTCGCTAGATTTCTTTAGACCTGTTTTAGATCTGGCCTCTTTAGACTCCCTTGAGTAATGGTTTTGTGTGGTGCTTGTGCTGGTGGCTTCGGTGGACATTCTTAGGGCCTTTTTCCAGCCTGTGACTCATGGAAATTAATGGACATTATTTATTTGAGTCTGTTAATTTAACTGAGTCTTCTCTAACTTCAGTTAGTATACGCTACAACCCAGTTATTGGGACTGCGTGGCACTGTGGTCCAAACCACTGATCCTCTTTGGCTTGCTGATCAGAAAGTCGGCAGTTTGAATCTACGCAACGGGGTGAGCTCCCATTGCTTTGTCCTCCCTTCTGCCAATCTAGCAGTTCGAAAGCATACCAGTGCAAGTAGATAAATAGGTACCGCTGTGGCGGGAAAGCAAATGGTGTTTCCTTGTGCTCTGGCTTCCGTCACAGTGTTTTGTTGCGCCAGAACTGGTTTAGTCATGCTGGCCACTTGACCTGGAAATCTGTCCATGGACAAACTCCAGCTCCCTTAGCCTGAAGTGAGATGAGCGCTGCACCCCATAGTCGACTTTGACTGGACTTAACAGTCCAGGGGTCCTTTACCTTCTTTACCTTACAATCCAGTTACAAGCAAAGATGTACTTGTTCTTGAGTAGTATGATCAATCACATACAGCCTGAGAACATCGGCTTCTGTCTCAGTTTGAACTGTACTGCACTATGAGGTACCATCCTTTCCTTTAGCTGCCTCAATGCTCAGTGGAATGGAGGATTGTGGCCTATAGTCCTGAGATTTAAAGAAGAATTTTAATAGCCCATCCCCAGAAATTCCCAGTTTCCCCACATCTGGGACACCCATGAGAAGCTTCTGCGTCCCCAAGTCTTTCAGTGTTTTATCTGCTCACCATCCCTGTATCTCTGTCAGGAATGCAGTGTTGTGTTACTCAGAAGAAGAAACTTAGATTGCTCCTGAAGCAAAGTTAGTGCCGGCTTAATATGTATGTATGCTCTGCATTTTATTTCTGTTAAGTATGTTAAGACACAGAGTCCTATTTAAATTATCAATAAACATTTTATTTATATAACTGTATGTGGTGTTATACAGTATATTGTAGGTTTTTAAAAGGGCAGGTCCCAGCCACAAGGATTTTACTTTCTTTATCTTGACAGTGTGGGAAGTAGCAAAAGAAGTGGGTTGGGGAGTGGGGAGGCAGAGGAGGAGAGACAAAATAACCAATTTTCTATAAGGGTTATACATGCAAAATAAGTTAAGACCTTTCTCTGTTTAAGTTCACAAGCTCTTAATAGGGCCAGAAGGTTTCTGCATTAATTCTGAGCTGTAAAAACCTGTTCCCTGGTTCTTTTTTTGTCTAAGTGGTCCTAAATGATTCTGGCAGATTATACTTTTGTAATAGATTTTGAATAATTTCACATTGACTTCCCATGTTGCTTGAAAGATGATGTCCCATTCTTCTGATGAGATGTGTATATGCTTATGAGATTTCAATAGTGCCACTTCTGTCCTTAATTCAGTGGTGGCCCAGTCCATCTATGGCCAAGGGACAGAGGCTGGCATTCTGGGAGGTGAGGGACCTAACAGTCTTCGTTAAAAATAAATAAATCTGTTCTATTTTCCCCACCCCATCTCTGAGCCCTACAGCAGTTGGGAAATCACCTTGGCTTGAAATGTTTTCAAAGCAGGGGTTGACTTCTGTCACTCTTTTGTATTGGGGGGTGGGGTGGGGGAAAACTTTTGTATTGCTCCACTCAGTTGCTTGGCTAGACTCCCAGTGTGCTTTCCAGTACTGTATAAATTCTCTTCAAAGAGAATACCCAAATTCTAGCACATATAGACTTGTTCTATTGTGTGCCCATCTATTTGCCAGTTATGTTTTGTTGAGCAATGTCCAAATAACATTATTTTGGATTCAATATAATTTATCTTCTTTGTAATATACTATAAGCCTTTTTAAGTAGTTTCTTCACACCTGACCAGGTAAGAGATATTAACACTAGTTTATCTGCATACATTAAATTCTAAACCTTTCTGCCATATGTAACAGGTGAGCCCACATCCTCTGTTTCCAGTATATGGACTATGTCATTTATATAATTATTAAACAGGATAATTGCCATTAGGCAACCTTGTTTTATTCCCCTGATAGACTGTTGTTCAATTTCCCCAAAGTTTCCCAAACTCTTAGGTTTCCACATTATATTTGAATTAACAGGATGTTGCATGTGTTTAGTGCTCATTTCCATGTTATTTGATTCCAGAAAATAACCAATTGCAGTCCTAATAGGTACTGCGGTGTGAGAGGAACATTTGTAAACAGGACAGAAGTGCAGAGCATTATCATCAGAAAAACTAATGCAATATTCCCCACATCTGAATGCACCCTTAATTGATTTAGTAGTAAAAGATCCTTCTGTATAGTTGTTGAACTGACACAATATAATGTTTGGTCTATGGTTGTGCCTTATTCCAAAGACCGCCTCTGTTTACAGTATGAAATGCTGCCCATAGAACTAAAAAGCTGGAAAACTGCCATTGCTGTTGTTAAAGCCTATAACACATATCAGTGTGAATATACAAGTTCTACCATAACCACCATGAGAGGGTTTTCTAATATCACATTTGAGATTACCTCCACCTGATCACTTAGGGAGGGTGTGCAGCAGGGTGGACAGTACACCCCTGTTATATTATTTATAATACACCTTGCTTAAGCTACATAATTTTCAACCTGGCAGCTGTTCAGTGCTGTGTTTTTTGGTGAAATGAATTGAAATTGCCAGTGATCTGCTCCCGTTGGACTAATGGCTTTGGAAGCAGGGGTAATGGGCAACAGATCCTCATGCCACAGTGTTTCCCAGGAGAGAGAGCACTGTCAATGAATTTGCAAAAGGATGGGCAGCATCTAGCTGTGTTTGTGAATGAGCTCTCAAAAGGCAAGGAAATGGACTTCTGCCATCTTTGGAATGAGAACAGGAGAATCAAAGGGGTTGTTTCTCCTGGCTTGAAATGTCAGCAGCAGCAGTCAGTCAGTCACTGATGTGCTCAGATTCTGAAAGAGTACAGATGGCGGTAGCGAGGTGCCAGAGGACTCTAAAAGAGCTGTTTGCATGGCCAAAAATAAACTTAGTTAATAGGGCAAAAACTTCAGCTAAGGCAGCATTGAGCAGTGCTGCTTGTACACTACTGTGCTCCAGTGTAATTGTATGGTGACATTTCCTGGGCTGTTCTACACAGTATGTATTGCATATTCCTCTTTGGGAATTGTAAACACCTCCTTTTGGAAGATCTCATTTCCATTGCTTCAAAACTACTTGGGTCTTTAGACATGATGGTAGACATGTGTAATGTATTATTATTATTTTCTAAAACTGTAGAGTGGGGCAGTTTCTAGCAGTACAGTGGTACCTCGGGTTACATACGCTTCAGGTTACAGACACTTCAGGTTACAGACTCTGCTAACCCAGAAATAGTACCTCAGGTTAAGAACTTTGCTTCAGGATGAGAACAGAAATTGCACGGTGGCGCAGCAGCAATGGGAGGCCCCATTAGCTAAAGTGGTGTTTCAAGTTAAGAACGGACCTCCGGAACAAATTAAGTACATAACCAGAGGTACCACTGTACTTCAAATACACCACAACGATGAAACCAACCAGATAAACTATCAGCAATAGCAACATAGGAATACTAAAACCACAGGGTGCTTTTACTATTTTACTCCCAACTTCCTGGAACAAGAAGATTATTTTTACTTGATGGTGGAATCCCTTTAGACTCATCACCATCAGCCCTTCCAGGGTAGGGGAAGGACACTCCACAATTGAAGGGGTTTGTGCACAACAGAGAAAGCTCCTGTATGTATCAGTATATGTGCCAGTTGCATGTGCCAAGCTGTAAAGTGGGTTTCAGCTGCAGTTTACTGAGTTTATGAACATTCAACTTGTGTTGCAATCAACTGTCAATTACTCTCTTTATAACAAGAGTCCACTTAGGAACAATGGTGTCAACTGCAATGGTGTCAACTGCCATACCTGATGGAAACTCCCTAGGGGCTCTTGGGAATCTGTTGGCTTCTTGAGATGGGTTGTTTCTAATAAGCCCACCACTCCTACAGAAAGGAACAGAACCAACCAGTGTCTTGGTAGCTTTTCCCAGTCATGCTTTCCCCAATATTTCTACCTTATATTCCTGCAAATGCCCTCCTCTCCTTCAATATTCTGACTCTCCCTTGGTGTCCCTTACTCCTAGAACTTCTCCCAGGACATCCATGTTCTTCCAACCTTTCTTCAAAGCCACCTCTTCCATCCTTCTTTTGGCAGACTACACCTTTGTCCCTCAGCCTCAGCTGAAATGAAGACCAAGCCCTCTTTGCTGCATCTGCTAATTCCGTCAGTGGCCTCTCCTACAGTTGGAATCTCAAGATAGGGCCAGTATGTCTTTGTTTATGTTAGCCTGAAAAGCTCCATACATAGATAGATGGTGTTGCAAAATGACACAGCTCTGGCTCAGCCCTACTCCCCCATGTCTGTGGCATGCAAGTTCTGTTTTGAGCAGATACGCTGAGCCATGAATCATAGAATTGTAAGGGACTCTAGCCCCCTGCAAATAGATCATATATGCCAGATGGCCATCCAACCTATGCTTTAAAAACTCCAAGAAAGTAGGGTCCACCACCTCTCATGGGTCCACTGTCAGAACAGCTCTTCCCAGCAGAAAGGTCTTCCTGATGTCAGAATCTCCTACTGTGTAACTTGAAGCCATTGAAGACATCCTTCTTAAATTGTGGCACCCAGAATTGGACACAGTATTCTAGGTGTGGTCTGACCAAGGTAGAAGAGAGTGGTACTATTATTTCCCTTGATCTGAACACTATACACTATACACTACATCTGTTGATGTAGCCTAGAATAGCATTGGCTTTTTTTTGCTGCTGCATCACATGGTTGAGTCACATTAGCTTGTGGTCTACTAAACCTCTGGATCCTTTTCACATTTACTGCTGGCATGCGAGGTGTCCCCCATCTTATTCTTACATTCGTCCGTATTGCAATTCATTTTGTTAGTTGGGGCCCAGTTCTCCAATCTCTTAAGATCATCTGGAATCCTAATTCTGTCTTTAGCGGCATTGGCTACCCCTCTCAGAATTCAATTTTTGGAAATTTAGCTTTTGTGTGTGTTGTCTTTTCTTTTCTTCTTAAGGAACAAGGGAGGGGGGGAGCAGTTTCTAGCACTTAATAGTTGCAACGTTCCATGCTGAAATAAATGACTGAAAGCCTGTGTGGGATAGTGCAGTGTTGGGTCCCCATATGTTGTTGGACTACAACTCCCATAATCTCTGACCACTGGCTAAACTGACTGGGAATGATAGGAGTTGTAGTCCAACAGCTTGTGGGGACCCAAGGTTGGAGAGCACTCATGTAGTGGTTAGTGTCGGACTAGGACCTGCGAGAAATGGGGGTTCAAATCCCTTCTTGGCCATGAAACACCCTAGGTGACCTTGGGCCTTGGGTCATTGCCTCTTAGCTTAACCTACCTCAAAGGGTTTTTGTGGGGATTAAATGAGGAAGGGGAGAACCATGTTTACCACCTTGAGCTCCTTGGAGAAAAAAGGTGGGATCAAAATGCAATTAAATAAATAACTCCTGGCACCTATTGAGCAATAAGAACAGCTGGCTTCATGGGTTGGTAGTGCCTGCTGGTCAGGCATCTGCAGCTGTTAGTTGGATTTCTATTGGGTTCTAATTTTCCTTCTCTCTCTTCTCCATAGGCATTTGTATCAAGTGCGGAAAGGGGGTATACGGGGCCAGCCAGGCTTGCCAGGCCATGGGGAACCTCTACCACACCAACTGCTTTACATGCTGCTCTTGTGGTAAGTCGCGTGCTTTTATGGCCTCTTGCAAAAAAATGCCTTAACTTGTGTCCCTGTTGGATCTTGAGGCCTGCCCCTTGGGGTGCCTTCACTGCGTGCATGGCATTTTGATGAATCGAAGGTCTAAATGTGTAAAATGAAGGTGAAATTTGGAATACTTGGGGGAATCTGCAGGTTATAATGGATTGCAAAAGTAGTGATGCTGTGATTTTACCAGAAGTGAGGCGACTGGTGCTCTGCTTAACCCACTGTAGAGCAGAATACCTGTGGTGGTCAAATTTCAGCTGGAAAGTGACGCTTCATTTTTATTGCTATGTTTCCAAAGTGTCCAGGAAGGTCTCATTATATGCAGGGGTTACATTCCTGGCTATTGTGTATATAAGCAAAATCGTGCAAAGCCAGAATGGCTCCTGGAACTCTAAATGTCTAAAGCCTGCATTGAGCAGGCCTTGCCCCCCATGCAAGACAGGGAGCTTTTTAAAACTGCCCTCCTTGCTTACCAGGAGCTGGGAATGTTGTGCAGTAGTAGACTTTGGGCTCTCAAATTTCAGCAGCACCTTAAAATTTGACACTCTCCCTGCCCGCCCCCCCCCCTTCTCATGCTCCATGCTACAGAATTGTTGTAGCACCCCCTACAGTGCAGTAT
The DNA here is from genome assembly GCF_951804945.1 of Podarcis cretensis. Lineage (NCBI taxonomy): Eukaryota > Metazoa > Chordata > Lepidosauria > Squamata > Lacertidae > Podarcis > Podarcis cretensis. Next base: position 39,738,318 of record NC_137177.1, read on the forward strand.
TCAGTGCGGCTGAACCAATCATGCTACCCTAAAACTACCTCTGAGTTGCATGAGGACTCTGGAAGGTCCTCTAAGGCTCCAATGAGGTCCTGTGAGATTTTGTGAGATCTCAGATGACCCTTCCACGGAGTTTCCTTGTTCTTCTATCCCATATATTTATTTTCCTGTTATCGGCATAAAGCTGTGATCATGCATATAAAATCAACCTAAGATGAGATCTACCTGCACAGATACTGGAGAATATTGAAGGTGATAAGGGCCTTCTCAGGAGCAGCCTCTCAGGTTTGGAGTACCTTCTGCAGAGGGGTTGTCCCAGCACCTATTTTAATGACTCTTTGACACAAGGAAAAAATATATATTTATTTTCACGGGCCTTTTAAACTCTGTTTTTAAAATCTGTTGGATTTTGCTGGGTGGTTGCTAATGTGGTTGTATAACTTTGTAGGACTTGCATGGCTGCTTGCCATAGTTTGTAGACTTCTCTGATTTAAAATGACTGTATTTATTTAAAATATTTCTATCCTTTTTTATTGGAAAAACAATTTCAGAGTGGCATGCAATAAAACATAGCATATAAGCAGCAAAATAAAAATAAGATGGCATAAAATAAAGCAGATGTTTTAGTGTTAGTGCTTCTAAAAAAGAATTTTATTTATGTGGATTTGTTGGGGGGGTGTTGTTTGGTTAAAAGATTTAAAGAAGTTTTTACAATTAAAAATCCATCCTCCCCCTCGTCTTAATGATACAGTTTTACAGTGATACCTCGGTTTATGAACTTAATCCATTCCAGAAGTTCATTCTTAAACCCAAAGCCGTTCTTAAACTGAGGTTCGCTTTCCCTAATGAGGCCTCCCATCACCGGTGCCCTTCTACCGTTCAGCTTCCATTCATAGACCGAGGTAAAGTTCACTAACTGGAACACTACTTCCGGTTTTGCAGAATTCGTCTACCAAAAAGTATGTAAAAAGGGCTGTTTACATACTTAAACTGAGGTGCTACGGTACATGGATTTTGTGATTTTTAACTTTTTAAAGCATGTTTTTTCATTAGCCAGAGAGCAGTTGTTACTGAGCATGGATAAATCCGTAATGAGTGAGTGAGTGAATGAATAAACGAATTAATAAATTGAGGCCACCTGTGCACATTGCCTCCACCATACACATCTCCCTAGTTTTGATCAGTGTGGCTTTGTGAACCTGGTGTGCTCCAGCTGTTTTGAACTAGAACTTCCATTAGCCCCAGTCACCATGACCATATGATGCTGTGGCTGATGGGAGTTGTAAGAGCTCTGCACATTCCATGAGCACTGGGCTTACTCATGTATATTTGGTGAGGAAATTAATCAAAATGTTATTGGAAGTCCTATAGTGTGTGGAAAAGCCAAAAGAATGACACACATTCCTCCTAGAGGAAAGAAAAATAAGGAAAGGGGTGAGTTTTCTGATACCTGAACGGTTGGCAGAAGCCAATAGTAGACAAACGGTTTGCCTAAGACGTCTGTGCTAGTGTTGTGTTTTGATTAGAGTATGGGATTTGGACTGGGGAGACTTGAGTTCAAATCCTCCAGGTCTGTCATGAAGCCCACTAGGTGATCTTGGGCCAGCCACTCTTTCAGCCTAGCCTGCCTCACAGGGTTGTTAGGAGGATAAAATGAGAGGGCATAGGGAGAGCCATGAACACCACCCTAAGCTCCATGGTGGAAGAAGGGGACATAAATTACCACATTTTTAAAGGTCCTGAGCAACCAGGTGGCTGAATTCTGTTTTTTCTTGCTGCAGGGTTTTGTAGTAAAATTAACCTTGAACTGTTATGACTGTGTTTCAACAAAAGCTGTAATCAGTTTATGCTGTATCTGTTACAAGGAAATATTTTGCTGTCTTTTACTGTTTTTTATTGATTTTAACTATTGTGTTGCATTTTTGATACCATAATATTTGCGAGCCCCCCAGGGAACGTTTGTCGATGGGCAGTCATATGAAACTACTATATTTATTTGTTACTGGATGGCTACAGTACTTTTTGTTTATAATGCCCTGGCATAGGGTCTGCTTGGGTGTGATTTGTGGCCCTTCTCTCTCCACATCCAACAATGCTGTGTTAACTATTAATGAAAGGGTAGATGGAAAATACAAAAATTACCCAAGGGAGTGGGTTCTTGCCCCCCTCCCCCCTAGCATGACCTCCCACTTCCCACTGCCTTGATCATATATTTTTAACATTCCTAGGATGCTTAAAAAAAATAATTCCACATTATGTCAAGCGGTTGTGGGAACTGGAACCGATGTTGGGACGTGGCTGCAGCTGAGTGGCTGATCTGAGAGGCTGGCTTGGCGCAAGGCCTGCTCAAACAGCCACCCTTCCGCCTTCTCCATGAGTTAGCCCAAAGTTAGCTGCAGAGACTTGCCCATGGGGACCTCTGAAAGAGCACTCCTTGACCCTGGCTTTTGGCCTGAGCTCTGCATAGCAGTGTTTTTACTTCTGTTCATTCTTGAAATCACAAAATGGAACAAATGGTTATTTCTGGCTTAATGTTTCAGAGGGCCACAGTCTCCTTAAGAGCATTAATTATACACCTTTAGGCGCCAGGCAAAAACCAGGCCTTTGGTTGATCTGATTGACATCCTATACTCTTTTAAAATGTGTCTCTTTTGGGGAGGTGTTATTGGGTTATTGTTTTTATTTTATATATTGTGATCTTTTCTGTGAACCGCCATGAGACCTCCGGGTATAGGGCGATATATAAATTCAATCAATGAGGGGGAGAGAGAGAGAGAGAGAGGGAGAGAGGGAGAGAGGGAGAAAATTTCAACAGAAAGCTAGTTAGCAGAGACATGATTGTAAAAGCACCACCACTTTCCTTTTGTTTTTAAACTGTGTATCTGTTTGCTACCCTGGACTCCTTGGGGAGGAAGGGTGGGGTATAAATTCAGTAAAAAAAGAATTTTAATAAGAGAAATATTATCTTAAAGTAGTGATTTCGCCATGCCCCACCCCCCCTTCAACTTTCTAAGGGATGTTTTCTATATATATTTGGGCTGAGGGACCCCAAGTTTCTGTCATGCCATCCCTGCATGTTTTTGAGGCTTCAGGATGCCCACTCAGTTCATGTGGGCCTAGCTAGGCCTTTGGAGCATCACTGGCACTCCATATGAACTGAACAAGTAGCTCCACTATGCTCCAATAGTAGGATTAGCAATTACAGTCGTACCTCTGCTTACATTTCCCTTTGGATATGTAAACTTTGGGATATGAACGCAGCAAACCCGGAAGTATTTTTCTGGGTTTTGGTGTGCATGCGCAGAAGCGGTCCACCGGAATGGATCCCATTCGCAACTGGAGGTACCACTGTAGTTTCCAGTGTTTGCTGAAAGTGCAGTTTGAGAGTTGCCATCCTAGAAGTGGGAGGGATGGCACTGTTGTTTGAGGTCTGTTGGACATGACAGCCTCTCAATGCAATTGCTCTGTATTCTGTTGCATTCGATCCTCCACCTCAATCCCGGAGATCCTCTGATGGGGCACTTTGGCCCTTGGGGTTCAGTTGGCCTTCGCTAGGGACTGAGTCTTTAGGGTAACAGTCCCTGCTGCCCTGTGGAACTCGCTGCCTGTAGAGATTTGTCAGGAACCACCCCTCCCTTCTTTTTGGAAGGTAAACGGCATTTCCGTGCACTGCTCTGGTTCACCAGAAGTGGCTTAGTCATTCTGGCCACATGACCCAGAAGTTGTACGCCGGCTCCCTCGGCCAGTAAAGCGAGATGAGCGCCACAACCCCAGAGTCGTCTGCAACTGGACCTAATGGTCAGGGGTCCCTTTACCTTTACCTTTACCACTTAGGCAGGACTGCTCATCATGAACTTTTATTTAAACCAACCAGTATCTACTGATGCTTTACTGATGCTTTTAGTTATGTTTTATAGATATTCATTAACTGATTTTATTGTATCTGGAAAGTCACCTTGGAATATTATGTACATTTTCAAATTAATACAGTGGTACCTTGGTTTGCAAACAGTCTGGTTTGCATACATTTTGGATTACAAACACGTCAAACCCGGAAGTGCGTGTCTCAGTTTGCAAACTTCTTTTGGATTACAACCCATTTTTTTTTTTTTTTGGGAGGCCCCATTGGCGAAAGCGTGCCTTGGGTTCAACCTGTTTTGGTTTACAAACAGATCTCTGGAACGGGTTATGGTTGTAAACCAAGGACCACCGTAAATACATTTTGGGCAGAATCCTGCCCTGTATGTGCTCAGAAAATGTTTCCTATTCAAAGCACTCATATTCAGCCTCCTCGTCCTGCTCATATACTTTCAAGTGCATTTTCAGAGGTCCAAAATCTAAAAACATGCTTTTCTTAAAATAACAATAAAAATAAATAATAGCTGAGTTTCCCAAGAAGCTAAACTTGGGCCCAAGGCCATATTCTGTTGCCGACATTCAGCCCCTGTGCTTGTTGATAGTGTGCAATGCAGCCAACGGATTTCTAAAAAGAAATTCTAACTGGTCGTACTTTGTCTCATGAATATAGATAAAATATACAGTAAACATAGTACATTTGAGGTACCTATCTACACATACACAACATGGACACATTTTCCTAAACTTTGAATTGTGAGTGGCATTTCCTTTGTCTTTTTAGGATAATTTCACAAGCCTTTCATATCCCTAATTAAAATATTTGTGTCTTGCTACTGTCATAGGATGCCTCTCTTTAAAATTTAAAACTGCATTTAAAATGAAGTCCACTGTTTGTGTGTGTGTCTGTGTGTGTACGGGGAGGGGGCTGAAGAGTGGCAGTGCCTCCCTCTCCCATACTTAAATTGTCAGATTCCAGACTGGGGTGAAGTAGAATAGAGTGAGTCAGTGACCTCAGCCAAGAAGAATGTTGCTTATTTACGTAGAGCTCCTGCTATTTTACCAGCGAGCCTTTTATTATGCAAGGACAATGTATGCCAGTTTCTGTATTTATTGGCTAAGTGAAGGCTTGCACATTTTGAGATTTGCATCCTAATAGTTTTAGTAACTAAATATATGCAAGCTCCCTGAAAAATAGCGCTGTGAGATTTTTGTTTTGTATTGCCCCATTTTCTGTGTTAGTCTTTCTTTAAAGGATCTCGGGCAAATATTGGAGACACTCCTTCTACTGCAATAGGGTCTGTTTGAAAGGAAAGAGAGTTACGTGTGTTACGCCCCTCCATTTGTGGGGCTTATGAGGGAAAAACTTGGTGGATTGTTCCCTGTCTTTGCAAAATTATTCCTGGGATTCAGCTGCTCTTGGAGCTTTATTTCATTTTGTTTTTAAATAGCGACTTTGCCTCCAGTTCCATCTTTATTAGGCAGCAGCAAAGAATTCTAAAATATTTCAGTGTCTTTTGATGCATGGGGGGGGGACGACTAGAATGCAATCAGTTTTAGTCCAGAAAATGTGAGAGTGTTTGTACAATTATACTCCAGACATTTTTGCCCTCTGTAACAAAAGGTCTTTTCAGCTTTTTCTGGCCTGTTAGTTGAAACTACAATTCCTTTTTAGAAAAAAATAGATAAAGGTATGTTTGTTCCCTCTGGAGTGGAGCCACAGGAACCTTAGCATAACAGAACATGTATGTTTGGGGATCTGATCCTGCATTCCTCCTAGTCAAAAGGGAGTGCAGGTGCAAAAGGGATTCTGTGTTTGGGATCCCACTGCGGAGAATATAAATTGGTGCAGCCAGACCTGTGGTATCCACTTAGTGATTTGGGTTTCCAACACTGATGCAACCTGTGAATAGCAACTCCTGCCAAGGTGCAGTATCTCATTTTGAGAGGAATTTTGGCACAGAATTAATTCTCTCTCAACCTTTGTTTCTGGTACTGGGAAGGTTTTTTGTTGGGGGTGGGGAGTTGAATATATACAAGGAGACTTGCTTCCTGCAGATATCTTGGTTGTAGGGCAGACCTCCCTGTTGACTGGTTCCTTCAGCTAGAGCTTAGCTTTCAAACTTCCTTACCTTTTGGAGCTTTTCCACCTTTCCCTGGAATCCCTGCATATTCTAGAACAGCCTCTGCCAACCTGTTGCCCTTCAGATCAGGGGTAGGCATCCTAAGGCCCATGGGGGTCGTTTAACTGGCCCACGAGCCACCCCGGAACCGAGCCGCCTGCTCAACAAGTTCCCACACGCTACGCCAAACCAGTGCGGTGCGGGGACTCGCTTCCGCAGCACTGGAAATCACGTCTGTGCAGGCGCAGATGCCGGAAATCATGGGCGAGTGCGCAATCCAGCCCACTGAGAGATCTCTGCTGGAGTGAACTGGCTCAGGCGAGGTAAATCTTGCCGACCCCTGCTTCAGATGTTTTGAACTGCCACTTCCATCTGTTCTAAGAATCTGCTCAGCTCACATGAGGTGCTGTAGGCAAGGCATCTCAACAGGGCATTGTGTGTGCTGCCGTTCCACAGGAGCCCAGCAGTACAGTGTAATTATAGGTGCAGAATTCAGCTTCTGGAGAATCTCTGCTTTCATTGTAATAAGCAAGTTTCTAATCCTTATGGGCTGTAATGATACACAGTGATGGTCTGAGGTATTTTGCTTCCTGTAATGAAACCCCAGTTCTCTAACCACCACCTAAGCCAGGGCTAACAGTTTTTTAAACAAACAAACAAACAAAGAAACCCTGAATTAAGTATAAAAATCTGACAGACTTAAGAGAAAGAGGGAGTTTTGCCCTTCCAGACCTCTGACTTTATTACGAGGCAGCGTGCATCTACTGGATGAAAGAATGGATGGAGCTAAGAGATACCAATCTTTTAGACTTAGAACGTTTTGATCTATGCTTTGGATGGCATGCATATCTGCATTATGACAAATCAAGGGTGCCCAAAGGTTTCCAAAACCATGTCATAAGTACATACATGGTTTGGCAGAGACACATAGATCTTTTAGAGAGAAAACCCCCAAGATGGATATCACCAACTGAGGTGGTCTCAGTGAAAAGGTTGAACATGGATGAGAAGTGGGCCACCTTACAGGATTTAGAGAAGGAGGAGAGAGAAGAGATTTTGGATCATACTGTAGATTGATTTCAGTACTTTCAGGTGAACGAGTTATATAAAAGAGACAATAAGGAAAAGGTATTTGCGGAAATGAGTTCAGAATTTGAAAAAATTGCAATAGGAAAGGGTAATAAATTAATCTTGAAAATTTATAAACTGCTACTGGAGTGGGAGACCAAAGATGAGATGGTAAAGGTGACAATGACAAAATGGGCCATAGATATTGGTTACAACATAGAATTGTCCTCATTGGAAAAATGATGGGGGGAAACCATGAATTTCTCTGCCTGTTATCTTATTAAGGAAAACCTACAAAAGATGATGTACTGGTGTACTTGACACCCAGCAAATTAGTGAAAATTTATTTTAAAAAGGTCTAATTTATTCTGGAAGTGCCACGAGGTAGAGGGAACCCTGATCAACATGTGGTGGTTGTGTAAATATGCTAGAGAGTAGCAACTCCTGATTTATCTTCCTGCCCTGTGAAGCCACCTAAAGGAGGTCTCCTCAGCCTTCCAGATCTGGAGAGATGCTTAAAAGGTTCCCTACGGAAGTCTCAAATGTGGAATGAAGTTGGTTTGATTCTTTGTGTAGGGCATGGAATTTCCTTAGTCATCTTATGAAGCCTGTTAGGGCCGCAGTTTCCTGTCTGGGCTCACCCTGGAGGACCAGAGGCAACACGAGAATCCTCTTACTTTTCTTTCCCACACTCAAAAAATGTTATTCCTGAGGTTAAAGGAGTAAGGAATGCTGGGAATATCCTCCCTATATGAACCATTACTGAAATACTTTGAATTCTGTCTGCATCCTAAAAGGCTTACTCAGACACCCTTAAAATTCATGGGATTGAAAGCAAATACACTTATTTTGGAAGGAGAATGGCGTTTGATTCCCTCCTCCCACTACTTTCATGTTCAGATCTAGAAAGTTAGGAGGAGGAGAGGAAGAGTCAGCAGAAACTAAAATTCTTGGTTGGCATCCATCTGTCTTGGGAGACAATGGAGGATTACGCCTTTGGAGATGAAGTCAAAGGTTGCTGTGCCTGTAGAGACTGATGTGGGAGAGACATGTTTTGTTGCAGCTGAGACAGATGAAGGTGACCGGTTGTGCTGCTGCAGATGCACCATGGAAATTCTTCCATCCGTGTTCCTCCCAGCGGTCATTCCTCTATAACTGCTCACTGCTATAGATACACAGCTTGACTGTTTTCAAGCCCTGCGGTTGTCTGCAAGGGATTCTCACATGGCGGGGTTGATATCGCCAGCCTTCATGTCATGTTTGCAGGCATCTTTGTATCACGGAGTTGTTCTACCAATGGGCCTGGTGTTCCCTGTGGAGCATTTCCTTGGGGATCCTGCCATCTTCCATTCTGTGAACATTACCAAGCCAGTGTAGACGTCGCTGAAACAAAAGAGTGTGAACATGTTGGGAATGTGGGCTTGGGAGAGCATATCTTTTTTGGAAATTCTGCCCTGCCGTGTGATTCCCAAAATCCTCCTGATGCATGTGGAAGGTGTTGAGGTGTTGCTACCAGACTACCAGTGAGATTCATAGCTGAGTGGGGTTTTTTACCCTGGGCTCCCAGGGTAAAGTTTGACACTTTAACCACTACACCACACTAGGGGTACCCTAAGTCATCCTAAAGCTGGGGCCCTTCAGATTTTTTTGCATTTACTACTGCACTGCATCTTGGTGAAAGGAGAGTGGGACTGCTTTGTTGCTGCAGATGTGATTTGGAATGTGGGTCCCTCTGTTGTTCAACAGCTGATGAATGCTTCTAACCTTCCAGATGATAAACTCCTGAGTCCCCAACGGGGCAGCTATAACCGTAGTCCCATGCCTGATAATTACACATTTTTGCCTCTTAATAAGCTGTTGTATGTGATGAGCAACTCATGATTTAACAGCACACTGAATGCATTTTTAAAGCACTTCTTAATAGTCCTATAAGGATCCCTCTTTACCTGTGCCAGTCTTGAATGGAATTTTGCAGCCTGGCATTGCAAAATGAGCTATTGTTCTCCAAGTGCATGGGCAGGTGTGAAATGGAGAGCCACATCCTGGGCATTTCTAAAAACTAGTCCAACCAGGTTGCTGTGCCAGAGGGTTCTATCCAGGTAAAACCACAAGAGGAGGAAGGAAGGAAGCCTTGTGTTAGGGAAATACTCCTGAGGTGAAGGTCCCAAGAAAATCCTGCTGCAAAGAGTAAAGGAAAATGTATTTCATGTTGTGACACTATATCCCTTGCCAGGAGACTGCTGCAGGTTTGTGGCATCTGCCTTATAAAGTGGCAATTCTGCAGTTGTAGAAATTCCTGGTGAAAATTACCACTTTCACAGAATTCCTGACAGATTTAGGCTCTGATACCGGCAGACAGTGTATTGTGACAAGGAATTGTTTTGAGATCTTTGAAGATACACTTATAAATACTTGCTCACCTATGATAAGACTCTTGTGGACTCTTTTGTGGACTTGTTTCCAGGGCTACTTCAAGTATTGAGACCAAGCTGCTGAACTTCTTCTAAACTTCTGAATTTGAACTTCTAAAACTGAATTTGACACCTGGAGGCTTTAGGACAGTACGAAGTACCCACCATCCTACCATCTAGGGCGTCTCATGCAAATTGAGAAAATCTGCATTAACGTACTTCATATATGTGTGCTTCATGCAATTTGCAGATGAAATGCTCTAGCAGCCTTCTATGGAGGGCCATTTTACTTTTTTCCCCAGGTGTAGGAGTTTAGTGGGGATTTCCTGGAAGACACTTAAAAATGTATTGAAGGTTATGGAAAAGTGAGGGGAATGGAATCAGGGCAGGATGGTCTAGGAAACCAGGGCATGTATTTAGAAAGCCAGACCACAAAAATTCTCTGTTTTCAGCTGTGCATGGTTTTTTATCAGCAAAAAACAACAACTTACATTCTCAGATTTTTCTCTGAATCCCATGTGGGTTAGAAACTTGCTTTGTAGGCTGAGAGCATAAAGAACCTGCCAGTTTCCTTAAAAGACTGCATACTTCCTGCTCCATTATACTGATATGGCATTGGAGATTTCCAGACCCCTTAATCATGGACACCAGCAAATACCTATTTTGCATCAGGAGACTGAGCAGCAAACTCTGCCTCTCCTCTTTACATGTTCTGTTATGGATTAAAATTCTTTTTATTGCCAGCATGTAGCCAACTGTACAGTGAATGGAATAGGTGTCTTCAGCTTCAATTCCTAAAGTTTTAAAGTAAAAATCCACAGGCAGAAATACCTGTTCTGTCTTGTTTATTAGATGCCTTAATTTTAGTCAACTGCATGAATTCCTTTTAGGCAAAAGGATTGGCTGAGACAGAATTTGCCAACCTGGTGCCCTCCAGATGTTTTGGAACATCTGGACGGTGACAGGTTGGCAAGGGCTGGGTTGATTCCACTTCCTTCACTTTCTCATCAAGGGAGAATGTTCATTCAGAGATTCTGACTGGGTTGTTCTTTTTTTCATCCAGAATGTATGAGCGTGAGTTTCAGTAAATTGAAGCTGTAGAAAGAAGGGAGAATCTCCTTCTACATCCTTGCCCCATTCTTCCTCCCCTTCTGACCAATCCCACCAGGATGTCTCCATGGGGCTCCTGGCAACCACCCCTAGCTAGGCAGTTGTAGTCCAAAACATCTGGAGGGCATCAGGTTGGGGAAGGCTGGCATAAGTGTACAAGGATGGGTCCCTGGCTCCAAGGAGCTGTTTGAACGCTAATGTCAATGGTGGGAGAGGATGCAAACACTGGGACTTCTCACCAGAAGTTTAATTTAATTCCTGTGTCAAAGCCCATGCATCTGACAAATGTCTGAATTATCTCTTGATTGTGAAACCTGGGGTGTCCGTGGTTCTTCCAAGTTAATTAATGCCTGATGCAAGCATGTCACCTTTGTGCATTAAAAAGAACAAAACAAAACAGGTTACTCCCCCATCCTACACCAAAATTTCTTTCTTTCTTTTACTATTGACTTGCAGGTTAGCTCTTGCTCGCTGCTGGCCTCCATCTGGGTGTAGATTCTGAACAAGCTAGTACAAGCTGTTCGTGCTGAAGGGCATGGCAGAGCCTGGGAAAAGGAGCCATTTTTAAGTGAGTGAGAGGGATGCCAAAGCCAGCCCTTCCATCTCCCTTCTCCCCCCCTGCCCCTGAAAATAGTCTTTGATGTAGCCCAAATTCCAGCGGCTTCTGTGATAGTTGGCAGAGGATTGCAGAGTACAAGATGACAACAAAAGGCTTTTGGAAGCTGTTGCACTTGGATGCAAAATTAGGGCTTCTGTGTCATCTCAAGAAAGGGGGGGGGGGAGCCCTCCTTTCCTGCCTCCCTTGCTTGTGGTGGGTGTTGGAGAAAGGGGGCAGTTGCAGACCCAAAAGCTTTTCTGTGTCTTTCTAAAGTTCAGGCTCAGGAGCAGTTGCATAGATTATAATGTTTTAGATTACGTGTATTTTGGGTTTTAGTTTACACATCCACTGCTTCTGTTGTTTGTCTTGAGATTATTATTTTTTTAATCCAGCAACAAAAATTTACAAAACAACTAATAAAAAAACAAGCCTTTCTCCGAGGCATGTGAACAGAAGTGTCCTTGGAAGATCTTACTTTTGTGTTATGTTGTATTGATCATTAGCCATTGCAGATTACTGAAGTGTCTCTCCCAATACCTGAGAAAGATGAAAAGAAAGCATAGATGGAGACCAAGGTCCCCTGTATGTTGACTCTTTCTGTATATTTTGATATCACAGTTGTATTCATCTGGAATTTTTCAAGTGTGCAAAATCTTTACCAACCCTTGGTAGGGACAGTCATTTTGAAAGTGTCTTGTTTTAAATCTTTGAAAAAAGCAGAGTTTGGCTGGGATTGTATTCATTATGCTCTTAAGTAGTTTTGCAAAGCAACACATTTTTTTGAGAAATACAAAACATTTCTGTGGAAAAATGCAAAAGCCCCGCATCATCACTACTAATAACACCAATAACTTTCAAGGATGTGTTCACACTGAGCAATATCTCTGTGTGACTCTGCAATAAAGGGGTGAATGAACAGGATCATTCACTAATACATTAATCCCCAAATATGCAGTGATTTAAACCCAAATAAATGGACTTCATCATTTCCTAGATCTGTGGTTCCTAATGTGACCCCCGTGGTCATCACAATGCCTTCAAGAGCTTGTTACCTGCCAAGGGCCCCTGCTGCATCCCAATTTTTATTTCTAAAATTGAGTGAGTGTTTTGCATGTTAGATTGGAAATGTTGTTTTGGAGGTGGGGAGGGGCCTGCTCCCCTCCCCCCGTGTTTTACTTGTAATATGTATATGAATGGTTTTGCCTGGTTTTTCTTTTTCTTTGGTGGTGGTGGTGGGAGGTCTGAGCATTTCCCATTTCTTTTCTGTGAAATTTGTACTTTGTTGTGCTCACAAAAGTTTCTTTGATGTCAAAATGTGCTCCTGGGCCCTAAAAGTTTGGGGAGCCCTGCCCTAGATAAATGGAAGTGCCCCATGGGTACCACTGAAGCAACGACATTGAATAAATTATCTCTGCAGTTGCACTAATTGGGGCTTTTTTTCCTAAGATATTCTAGAGAATGTCATCCATAAAATTGTCACTCATCTCCATTTCTGTTCCTTATTTCTAACAACTTCTAAGTTGGGGTATTATGGCTCTGACTGTACAATCTTTTTAACAGGAAGAAGATTACGAGGGAAAGCCTTCTACAACGTCAATGGAAAAGTCTACTGTGAAGAAGACTTCCTAGTAAGTAAGATTTTAGGGCTTTCTGTGTCTTTTTTGGCAGTGGGGGAGCAGGGGAGGGAAATGACAAAATATGGCAGCCCTCAGCTCAGACATCTGTGGTTAGGAGGGTGGATGCCAGTCATAACAAAAGGGGAGGCCTGTGAAACTTCCGTTTGTCTGTCATCACTGTGAGCCCCAACGGTGGGGAACTTAGCACAAGCAAAGGAAAATTTGCAGATTGACAGATGAGTAACCGTTTTATTTAAGCAGCAATTATGGTGTATACAGAAAAGCAAACAATAATGACAAGAATTCCAGAATCTGGCGAGTAGGCTGCTCTCAGCGATGATGCAACATCCCCACATCTGCCATCCTGACCTTGGGCTAGTCCAACAACCTCTCCCTTGGAATGTCTTCTCCCTCCGTTTCATTCTGGGTTTCTGCATTTTGGGGGCCCTCGGGCACTATACCGTCAGTGCAAGGCTGCACCTCATCTTCTTGAATACTATTTTGCAAAGTGGGAATGGGAGAGCAGTCGGCCCCCCAAGTGGGAAATGCCTAGCCTCGCCACCCTCCTGCACCACCCCTATTCTCTTTGTAGACCACATGATTAGTGAATATTTTCTTTCTCCTGTCACAGAACATGGGCTGAATCAACTGCATGGTAAATAAGACCAATCATCTTTTAGGAGATGTGTGTTGTACAACCATTAATGGATTTTGTGTTTATAATTATTGCTGCTGCTCTTTTGGACTGAATTGTGCTTGTGTCCCTTGTAACTCTTGGCCTTCTGGTGGATTATTAATGCAGAAACAAACAGATAACTTGGAGCACAAAGATTGTTTGTCTTGCTTCTTGGCTTTGGTGTCTGCAAACAGTCTATGACTGACTGCATGTCGCCCTCATCCTGCTTCCAGCTTTGGGATGGGAACGGGTGATGGCTGTATTAGGGTGCTGCAAAGGTGTTTGAGATATCAGGTGGGCAGTGAAGAACAGGCCAATGGAAAACAAACCATGCTTTGCTAAAAGAAACTGCTGTTTCGTTGAATGTGGAACAACTCATTAGCTTAGTGTTACATATGAACGTGGCTGCTATTGCCTGTTGTGGCTGCTTAGGCAGTTGGACCAGGCCTGGCATTCAGCAAGGGGACCATTCTTGCATTAGAGAGGGGAAAAAATCCCATCTGCCTTTTGCTCTCATAAATAATCCCAACTAGACATTCTTCCTCCATTTTGTCGATAAATTGCAGCGTAATTAGAGGCAAAGGAAATATGGCTTGCTATTTTTAATCAGGAACAACTTGGGTGCTCTCCACCCACTTGCCTTTAAATACCAGGTTAAAGAAAAGCCAAATAACTCACTGTTGATACTGGCAAAAGATTGAGGAGATGTTTTCCACACTGTACTGAAGCAGACAGAGTGTCTGGCAGTGAGGTCCATGGCAGGAGCTGGAGGACTAGAGCTCATTACCAGGCTTTCATGATGCTAGGAATAAAAGCTGCATCTCATTTACATTTTAAGTTGTCAGTACAGTCTGAGAGATGTAGTCAGCCAATTATAAGTTGGACTTGGAAGAGATTGGAAATATCTGCAGAATTGGAGCTTCAATAAACTCTCTTGCCATTGGTCCATCACAAGTGGGACCTACAACAGAATGTTGCAGCGTGGACTTCAGGGCACCAGCCGCGTCCCTTTCCAGGCCACTCCCATTCCCCACCCAATGGTGGATGTCCCATTGTTTTTTCCCTCTCCTAAAGTTGTATGTCTGGCAACATTGGAGTTCCCCAAAGACTATTGATACATTCCTTCTTCTGTATATTTTGGCTGCCTGTGGATCAGCATTTGGTGAACTGAGTTCTCTGTTACTATGTAGATTGTTCTGTAGTATGCTTTGGTATCCTCGGAGTCTCATATATTACAGTACTTTGTTTTTAAGCAGCTTTCTTAACAGTTTTCTTCATGGTTCTAGAGAAGAGTCAGGAAATACCTGGGGCCACATTGGTTGAAGTCTCAAAAACGAAATCATGTTTTTTGGCATGGCTTCAGGTGGTGTTAAGTAGCTCATGAGTAGGACCTGGGAAACCAGGGTTCAAATCCCCCCCCCCCGCTGTGAAGCCTACTGGATCACTTTGGGCCAGCCACTATCTCTTAAGCTAACCCGCCTCACAGGGTTGTTGTGAGGATAAAATGGAGAGAGGGAGAAGTGTGTTTGCTGCCTAGAGATCTTTGGAGAAAAGATGGGATACCGGTGCAATAATAAATAAAGTAAATATATCCCTGTCCAGGAAGTATAAGAAGTGCAGCAAAATTCAACAAGCAGCGTCCACTCCAGCTCTTGGAGGAAGTATGCTAACATACCTCTTTGGCTTTTTGTAAGTCACATCCCAGCTGTGCCGGATTCAGTGTGCTTGATGGCTGTGCAGCCCACATTGTCCACTTTTTCATAGAGCTGTCCTTTGATGACAAAATACACACCTCACCACCAGACAACTTTTTTGAATGGACCAGAGAATAGACAGCACCCCTGCCCCCGTTGTAAATAAAAGGCTCAAATCTAAACTTAGCCACCTCTTCCTTGCATCATCCTGTTTTGGATGAGCCTCCATAGCACACCTGTCTCTTTCTCCCAACCTCCATAAGAAGCAGCCCTTTTTAAACCTTAAGTGCTGTGTGGTTTCTTTAGAGCCTGCTCTTTCTTATGCCACTTCTTGCCTAAGTACCCTTTGGCCTCCTGCCCTTTTCCTCAACACAAGTCCACTCCTTGCTCTGTGTCCTCCTTGCAGGCCCGTGCAAAGCTTGTCTGAGGCCTGGGGTGGAAGTCTTTCAAAACAAAAAAGCAGCTGGCCCCTTTGGGCCACCTTCTCCCAGCCATCTTAGCTTTCTGAGGCTCTGGGCAAGTGTATTTGGATTCTCACCCCACCCCCACCCCACAGGCCTGCCCCCTTGTCTCAGGGGCCTGCTGCGTCTTGGCATCTCTACATCATGGGAGCAATTCCTGGTCTTAGCCTGCCCTTGTGTGAGGTTTTAGCCGCAGTCAAACTGGCAACTTTCCCTTCCCTCACAGAAGTCGGACTGCAAAACACTTAGCTTCATAAGCAACTGAACAATTCATGCCATCCATCCAGCTCAGTGTCAGTCTTCATCGCAAGCACACCTATAGCTAAATTCCACATCAGCCGTTCACTACTTTCCTGGCTCCTCCGTGTGATGTCAATTCTCTTATAGTTATATTAGGAGTTATGGTAAGGAGCTACAGGCAAATAGCAGCCACACCCCTCTTAACATCATCATCATTAATCAATTGTTTCAAGACAATAAATATATCAAAAGCAATTAAAATCCAGAAAAGTAGCTACTGCATTTAAAACAATACAAAACACAAACTCATGCAAAAACCTCTACTCTTCATCCTTACATACGTCAACATTCCTTTTAAAGTTCTAGTGGATGCAGGAAAAAACATGCTTGTTGAGGTTGCGGCTTTCTGAATATACAGTGCACAGATCAGGTCCAACTTTGCCTGTTGGCCACAGATATACATAATTCAACATTATGTTAAATGCTATTGGGTGACATAGAAAAGGCAGAACTACTCAACACCTTCTTTGCCTCTGTCTTCACCCAAAAGGAAAGCGATGCCCAATCTCAGGCATCCTCAAACTCAGCCCTCCAGATGTTTTTGGCCTACTACTCCCATGATCCCTAGCTAGCAGGACCAGTGGTCAGGGACGATGGGAATTGTAGTCTCAAAACATCTGGAGGGCCAAGTTTGAGGAAGCCTGTCCAACCTGGTGATAACAGAATAAATGATTTAAGGTGGGAGCTGCAGCCCAAGATAGGAAAAGAGGTAGTAAGGGAACACCTAGCTACTTTAAATGGATTCAAATCTCCAGGGCCTGATGAGCTGCATCCAAGGGTATTAAAGGAGCTTGTGGATGTAATTTCAGAGCCTTTGCCTATTATCTTTGAGAATTCTTGGAGAACAGGTGAGGTCCCTACAGACCGGAGGTGGGCAAATGTTGTCCCCATCTTCCAAAAAGGGGAAAAGGAAGACCCAGGTAGCTACCAACCAGTGAGCTTGACATTGATACCAGGGAAGGATCTAGAACAGATAATTCAACTGTCGGTCTGTGAGGATTTAGCAAATGATGCTGTGATTACTAAAACCCAGCATAGGTTTCTCAAAAATAAGTCATTCCAGACCAATCTGATTTCTTCTTCTTCATGGAATTACAAACTTGGTGGTTCAGGGAAATGCTGTGGACATAGTGAATCTTGATTTCAGTAAGGCTTTTGACAAAGTCCCCCATGATATTCTCACAAGGATGCTGGTAAAATGTGGGTTGAACGAGGTAAATGTTAAGTGGAGAACTCATTAATGGTTCCTCGTCATCCTGGAAAAAAGTGAGAAGTAGGGTGCTGCAGGATTCTGTCCTGGGCCCGTTGTTGTTTAACATCTTTATAAATGACTTGGGTGAAGGAATTGATGGGATGCTTATCAAATTTACAGATGACACCAAACTGGGAGGGTAGCTAATGCCACAGAAGACAGAATCAGAATTCAAAATGACCATAACAGATTGAAGAACTGGGTGCAAGCTAACAAGATGACTTTCAATAGGGACAAATGTAAGGTTCTGCACTTAGGCAGGAAGAACCAGATGCACAAATTAGCATGGGGGACATCTGGCTTTCTAGCAGTACATGTGAAAAGGATCTAGGGGTCTTGATGGGCCACAAGCTTAACATGAGTCAACAGTGTGATGCAGCAGCAAAAAAAGCTAATGCTATTCTAGGCTGCATCAACAGAAGCTTAGTGTCCAGATCAAGGGAAGTAATAGTAGCACTCTCTTCTACCTTGGTCAGACCACACCTGGAATACTATGTCCAGTTCTGGGCACCATAGTTTAAGTAGGATGTTGACAAGCTGGAACGTGTGAAGAGGAGGGCAACCAAGATGATCAAGGGCCTGGAAACTAAGCCTTCTGAGGAGCGCTTGAAGGAGCTGGGTATGTTTAGCTTGGAAGAGGGGAGACTGGGAGGAGATATGATAGCCATCTTCAAATAACTTATGGGCTGTCACATGGAGGAGGGAGCATGCTTATTTTCTCCTGCTCTGGAGGGTAGGACTTGAACTTTAAGCCGCAAGAAAAGAGATTCCGACACAACATTTGGAAAAACTTTCTGACAGTAAGAGCTGTTTGGCAGTGGAACAGACTCCCACAAGAGGTGGTGGACTCTCCTTCCTTGGAGGTTTTTAAACAGAGGTTGGATGGCCATCTGTCATGAATGCTTTAGCTGAGATTCCTGCATTGTATTGGGGTTGGACTAGATGACCCTTGGAATCCCTTCCAACTCATAAGATTCTACGTACAGTGGTGCCTCGCAAGACGAAAAGAATCCGTTCCGCGATTCTCTTCGTCTAGCGGTTTTTTCGTCTTGTGAAGCAAGCCCATTGACGGCTTAGCGGATTAGCGCTATTAGCGGCTTAGCGGATAAGCGGCTTAGCGGCTTAGAAAAGGGGGGGGGAACCCGCAGGAACTCGCAAGACATTTTCATCTTGCGAAGCAAGCCCATAGGAAATTCGTTTTGCGAAGCACCTCCAAAACGGAAAACTCTTTCGTCTAGCGAGTTTTCCGTCTTGCGAGGCAATCGTCTTGCGGGGCACCACTGTATTATTTCCCCTTCTTTGGGACTACTTAATTTTAATTTTATTTTTACATTGCTATGTCCCATTTAACAAGAATGCCTCATAGGGTGTAAAACAGTGCTAAGGAGAAAGAGAAGTGAGCTCATCTGCAAAAAGAAAAGCAAAAGAAATGAATCTGCAAGAGATCAGATGGGGAGGTACCCTGTGGCTGGAGTGGATAACAGGAGAGCAGCCAGCCATGTAGTCAGTTTTTAGATTTTCAGTTCCTTTAGCCTCTGGGCAAAACTGGGAGGTCTGCCTATCAAAGAGTTTTTTAAAAAAAGCATAAAGGGGGAATTTCCAGTCACAGAGGAGCTTGCCGATGACTTGTGCAGTGTTAAATCAGCATAATATTTTTTTTTCTATACTGCAAAAACAAAACAAGAAGTCCAAGTGGGAAAAAGTAATGATGGAGGGCACTGGTTGTAAGAATGCAGAAAACACATGAAGGAAAAGGTAGACTGGCCTGAAAAAGATGAGAGTTGTTTCTCTTTATGGTGAAGGATTTATACTCAAAGCTGTGATTATTTTAGCAGAGCTTTTTGCACATTGGACCAAACAGTCCTTTATAAAATTGAGGTCCAAACACAGGGTGAAATGCTGATGAATGTAAGCTGACTGAGGGGACGCTGCCTCTCTGTATTCTTTGGAGCAAAGTCTCATTGGAGATTTCTGCTCAACAGTGAGACAGTCATGGGGTTTTCTTGTGAGAAGTTCTAAATTGGAAAGCACTTTGCATGTGCAAGCCTGCATTATCTGAATCATTATCCTAGGCTAGGTGTGTGGTGGTGTCATTATGGGTTTTGTCAAAGGTCTTTTAAATGCTGACAAAGCCATTCAAATAAATAGTGGTTATGCTGCGTCAGGAGCCTCAGAAGGGTTTATTGTTTGCACTCTAAATTTCACTTCACAATTCTTAGATGTGGGATATGTTTGGGGTTGGGGGGTTTATACAAGCCATCACACACAGAGAGCGAGGGAGAGCATTTTAGGCTTAGGTCTCTAGATCATGGGCAGGCAAACAAAGGCCCGGGGACCGGATCCGCCCCAATCGCCTTCTAAATCCGGACTGCGGATGGTCTGGGAATCTGCGTGTTTTTACATGAGTAGAATGTGTGCTTTTATTTAAAATGCATCTCTGGGTTATTTGTGGGGCATAGGAATTCGTCGTCGTCCAAATATAGTCCGGCCCCCCACAAGGTCTGAGGGACAGTGGACCGGCCCCCTGCTGAAAAAGTTTGCTGACCCCTGGTCTAGATCATCTTCCCCAGCCTGGTGCCCTCCAGCTCTTTTGAACTACCCCTTCCATCAACTCCAGCATCACAGCTATTCCAGCTGGAGCTGTAGGCAGTTGTAATCCAAATTGGTAGTTCTGGCCTAGGGAGTTGCAGTTCAGAATATCTGCAGGGCACCTGGTTGGGGTGGGGGCTGATCTAGAACCCCAGGCAAGGAGGTACAAAGGTTGCATGATAATGAACTGAAAAGGGTGTTCTAGAGCATTTTCTCAGAGGAAATCCTGAGGTTAAGATACTTCTCTTTCTAGCCTCTGCCTTTTCTGTTCTTTACTAAATGTATGAAAATCCATGATTGTGTTCTCTCCTTTGTTTTGCTCTTAAAATAAACTTTATTCAACAATCAACATTAACTTACACAACAACCCACTCCAATATACAATATACAACAATACACAAGGATGCATCACTAATCACAAATTTTCCTATGTATGCTTTACAGAAAGAAAAAGAAAAAGAAGAACTTGTGTTCTCCCCTTTGAAGCAGCATGTAATAGATGAATAATTCAATTTAAAAAACAAAAACAAAACACCCATAAACAATTCATTCACAAAATGTAGACGGAAGGAGTATGTCTTCTGTGTATTTTATATTGAGTCTGTTTTAATATTAGGCGATTAGATGCCCTGTGTTCAT
Source organism: Podarcis cretensis (assembly GCF_951804945.1). Taxonomy (NCBI): domain Eukaryota; kingdom Metazoa; phylum Chordata; class Lepidosauria; order Squamata; family Lacertidae; genus Podarcis; species Podarcis cretensis. The sequence goes on from NC_137177.1 coordinate 39,758,707, forward strand.
TTCACGTATAAACTCTATCAGATTCTTTTTAGTCTGTTTAAAATACAGTGTGTTCAAAATTAGTACGTATATATTCAAGGCTAAATTTCAAAACAGTGATAGGAAATCCATCCATCTATCCATCTATCCATCCATCCATCCATCAGATTTGTATAATGTTGCTTAGTAACATTGTTGCCTGAGTGGCTTACAGCCTAACACACCAATCCAAAGGCACCCCCCCCCCCATGATAGGCTATTCAGAGTTTGTTTGATTGGAGGTGTCCTTCCAGTCAGCTCTGACAGGTGAGCCTTCCTCTAGCCACCAAATGGGTACACAGCAGGGAGATGGGTGTTAAATCCAGAACACGGCAGAAAATCCCAAAACAGTTGTTGAATTTGTGGCTATTTTCTTAAGTGGGAAAATCATCTCTTACAAACAACTTCCCCCCCCCTTCCCCCTCCTTTTACAAACTCACTTATTCCATTAAACACAAAATATGGGCTTAATGCAATTGGTTTAGTCACATAGAAAATAGATTTTGTATCAGCTTCCCTCTTTTCTCCACTAAATAGCATAATTTATGGCCATCCAGGGACCATAAATGATTTCAACCTGCCTCCAAGGCCATTTGATTCTTCAGGAGTTCTGTCCCCTATTAATCAATAAATGGTCCTTTGCCTTTCTTATCAAATGACAGCCAGATGGTTCAATTAAATTCACAGTGACAGGCTTGGAGAATTAGCTAGGCTTACACCATTGATAATCCTTTGCCGTCTGCCCTTCCCACCTGTTCCTCTTCAGCCCTGAGGTCATGGCCTCATGAAACATGCTGGCCAGATGGTCACCGCTATAGCCAGAAGCCCATGCCTTCTGGAGGCTAGTGCTTCATTTTCCTGGTGGGATAAAAAGGAGGAGAGCAAAGCAAGAAGGGAAGACAGCAGAGAAGATCTTGATGATTCCTTAAAAGTGTAGGACAGTTGTGCATTATTGCTTTCAATTTTTCAGGGAAACCTTTTCAATGGACTCATCTGCGGAGGGCCCCCAGAGCACCCTGGTTACTCAGTTCATGCTGGGCTATGGAAAAGTTTGTTGGGCCTCACCTGCCGATAGGCACCCCACAGCTGCCAAGCATGCTCTCCCCACCCCCGGATATTGGATTTGAGTTAAATCCCTGCGCACCGCAGTCTTGAATTCTGGCGCACTTTTCAAAAAGAACAGCTTCCCTGGCTAACTTGCAAAGATGTCATGAGGCTAAACACTCCCAAGTTCCTTGGTAGGAAGAAGACTACATCCATTTTAGCATGTAAGACTAAATCATAGCTGTCAACTTACAGATTTGAAAATAAGGGACCAGCAGCCTTGAAAATAAGGGACCTGCAGCCTCACCTGTTCCAGGCACTCCAGTCTTCCTGCAGTCTGGTCAAACCCATGCTGGTAGCTCTGAGAACACTGTCCAACCAACTTTGTAACCAGAGGTTCAACTGAATAGAATCTGAATCACATGCACCACAAGGCCTATGCAGCCTCAACTTAAGATGGCTCCCCGGCCTGGCTTTGCACTGCAAAGTTTGCAGCAGCATGTGCAACAAAATGGCGTCCGGCATTCAAAAAAACCCTCAGCTTGCATTAACTAGCCACACACAAGGCATGCAAGCTCCACCCCCCAGTCGTTCTTAGACTTCTTATTGGGTGAGCAACACAGCCAAGCAACACAGTTGGAGCCTCCCTCCTCCCTGGCCGGCAGGGAAGGAGGGAGAGGAGCTGCTTCCTTTGAAATTTAAGGGAAATCATTTAAGGGACATTTAAGGGACATCCATCAATAAGGGACAGCAGCGGGACATGGCCCTGGAATAAGGGACTGTCCCTTCAAATAAGGGACACTTGACAGCTATGGACTAAATAGATCTGGTCTAGATCTGTCTTTGTTTTTAAATCCATTCTCCATAACAAGGCCACATATATAAGAGTTACAGCCACAGTTATGTATCTAGAATAAGCAAGTAGGCATTCAAAACTACTTGCTTAATTTACTTTTGATAACATAATTTGGGATTAGTTCATGGAATTGTAGAATCCAGCCCCTTGTAATGCAGGAATCTCAGCTAAAGCATCCATGACAGATGGTCATCCAGCCTCTGCTTAAAAACCTCCAAGGAAGGAGAGTCGACCACCTCCCAATAGAGTCTGCTTCACTGTTGAATAGTTCTTATTGTCATAAGTTCTTCCTGATGTTTATTCAGGATCTCCTTTCTTGTCATTGGTTTGGGTTCTAGCCTCCAGAGCAGGAGAAAACAACCTTGCTTGATCTTCCATGTGACAGCCCTTTAGATATTTGAAGATGGCTGGAATATCTCCTCTCAGATTCCTCTTTTCCAGGCTGAACATATCCAACTCCCTCAACCATTCCTCATAAGTCTTGGTTTCAGGAATAGTTAAGGGAGTTGGGCATGTTTAGCCTGGTGCAGCGTGTGCAAAAAAACCAAAATGGCACCGAATACAGTGCAGAGAAGCAACAGAGTAATAAAGAATAAAAACAAATACTAAGGAATAATTATTCCCTTAAAAACACAGGTGCATGCACACGTATGTAGAATCTTGGATCCAAAATCAGCTTTAGGTCAAAAGCAATTTTGATTTGCTGCAATTTTTAAAAGATTTGTGGGGGCTTTAAGTGAATTTGTTTGTTGAAATCCAGCTTGTTGTAGTTTATTTTAAAGTAGCTGCTCTTCTTTTGCATTCACCTCCTGCATTTTTGTATGTGTTAGTGTGTGCATGCAAGCACATAGACCCACACACCTCTGTATTCACAGTGACTAGACGCATGGCCTCACACCCCTGCCTCCACCATGCTTTCAAGGCCATTTGACGTGGTCTAGACAAGTTCACCTCTTTTCCTGCCCTTGTACTGTGTTCCATGTCTTATCTACAGGATACACTTCAACACCCACACCCCACAGAAGTGATCCCTGCAATAGCCCCAAATTGGTTCAAATAATCAAATGCCGAACTAAGCGGTGGCTTAAGTCAGACCAGTGCATTATTGAAAGGGTAGTGCTGTGCCAATAGTGGAGCACCCCTTTTGCATGGGAGAAGAGGGCAGTCGTGTGGCATCATATTTACACTGGACTGAAGGAAGGTGAGGTAAAGTCCATCCCCTAGCAAATAAGTGTTTAAAGATTAGCTGGCTGGTATTTCACAGAGGTTGTGGTGGGTCGGTCATTTTGGTGTTCAAAGCACTTGTCTGGCACACTCTGCTTACACATGTATGTTTACATTTTGAGGGAGGCTGAGAAAACGTAATCTCTTGTCTTTAACTATCCTCTCTCATTTTCTGCAACTAAACTCTACCATTTCAATTGCAACAAAACATATCCTCACCCCATATGGGAAGTACTCCTGTTTGGGGTTCCAGGCAGCCTGGAAAGGAGCCTGATGATGCCGGACAAGCCTTCCAAAGAGAGGGAGAGTGTTCAAGGGAAGGGAAGGGGCCCCCGTTTTCTTCTCCATCTCAAGGCCTTCCTGCGCTGTGTGGCAAGAGGGATCAGGCTTTGCTACCTGCCACTCAACATACCTGGTACTTGCTATTGTAAAATTGTGGGATATGAGTGCAAAAGCAAAAATGGTTAATCCCACCCTCTTTCTGTTAGCTGGAAACATTATCAAGTGACATAGGGAGGGGAGATTTTTTTAATAACAAGAAAAATACCAGGGACCTGATACTCTTCCTCTTCCTCCTCCAAGATGCTTACTGTAAGTTGTCAGAGACATCAGCAAGCTAATTCCTTGGCCAAATGTCAACATTCTGTATCTCCTGCAAGCTTCTTGTTGGGCTGTTTGTCTCTTTTTAAAATATTTCTCATTCCTTTTTCTCAAAAAGTTTTGAGAAAATACAGTTACAACTATTATCTATCTGTCTGTCTATCTATCTATCTATCTATCTATCTATCTATCTATCTATCTATCTATCAAATAATAATCTGATTGTAAAATCTGCCCTGGAACAACGGCCATGGCAAGGATGCAACCATAAACACTTATTAGGTACAGTTTGACCAGCCACTGTTTTTGTTTCACCACCACCATTTTACTCTGCTGAATTTAACTCAAGGATGCTCAGTTTTATTAGTTCATTATATGTTACTGTCAGTCTATCCTTTTTTTGTGTGTGCAATGTATTTATTATGTATAATCTATTAATGTAAAAGTGTTGCTGCCCATCTCTTCTTCATTTCCAAGCTATATCAGCTACCTTTGGAGTTACCTCCTGTGTGTTTTCAAAGAAACCCCTTAAGCAAAAGTACCAAAAACTTGCTCAATCAATATCATAATTCTGCATTAAGGGTCAATTTCTGCTTGCAGAATCTCAGAATAATTATTCTCCCTCTGAAGATGAGTGTTTAGAGGGATTTAGAGTGTTTAGAGCCAGTGTGGTGTAGTGGTTAAGAGCGGTAGACTCGTAATCTGGTGAACTGGGTTCGCGTCTCCACATGCAGCTGCTGGGTGACCTTGGGCCAGTCACACTTCTCTGAAGTCTCTCAGCCCCACTCACCTCACAGAGTGTTTGTTGTGGGGGAGGAAGGGAAAGGAGAATGTTAGCCGCTTTGAGACTCCTTCAGGCAGTGATAAAGTGGGATATCAAATCCAAACTCTTCTTCTTCTTTTGCATCCATGTTTCCAGATTGGCAGTTGCCCTTCAAGATTTGGCTGGCTTACCTTATTGTTGGAGTGGGGAGCTTTGGGAGGTAAAACAAAACAAGCAAGAGAGAGGAAGGAAGCAAGTAACCATCTTTCCTTTTCCCTCCCTTTCTTTCTTGAACAGTATTCAGGTTTTCAGCAAACTGCGGACAAGTGCTTCATTTGTGGACACCTCATAATGGAAATGGTAAGAAGAGAGGCTTCTAAAATGTGCAATAATATTAGGCGGGGTGTGTGTGGTTTCTATTCCCCTCTTTTACTTCCCCTCCACCCAAACATGTATACACACCTTAAGAAATTTCCTTTCCTTCCTGAAATGCCAACAATAGTTCAAAGATAGAGTAAGGTGCCTTCATGTTGTTGGGATTTTGGCGGAGGTGGTGAGAGGAGAGACTTCACCTATTAAGTGATGGAGTCCTAGCTTGCAGTAACTGACTAGAAAAGAGACCTCAGGGTCACTGTGAAGAGCTCAATGAAAGCAGGGAAATAACACAGCAAGCTGCGTTTATACTGAATCAGACCATTGGTCTAACTCAGTATTGCCAACACTGGCTGGCAGTGACTTGGTTAGACAGGGAACACCACCAGCTCTACCTGGTAATGTCAGGGACTGAACCTAGGATCTTCTGCATACTAAGCAGATGTTTCACCACTGTGTTGCTTCTCTTTCCCCAAATGCCAACCCATTTCGTAGTAGCTGTTGTGTAGGTAATATACCTCCAAGGGAATGAGAATTGATTTTGGGGCTGTCTTTGTTTCTTTTCCAGATTTTGCAGGCCTTGGGGAAGTCCTACCATCCTGGCTGTTTCCGCTGTGTGGTCTGCAATGAATGTCTAGATGGCGTCCCGTTCACTGTAGATGTGGAAAACAATATTTACTGTGTGAAAGACTATCACACGTGAGAACGCAGAACCTTGTATGTTGGGGGGGACGAGGAAGAGGGGGGACGGACTGTGCATGAGATGAGGAAGAGCTGATTGTTGCTTTCAGGTATTGCAAAACGGCACCGAGAAGAAAGCATCATCCAGTGTTAAATCAAATTCAAATACCAGGGAGTAAATGGGGCGAAGGGAGAGAAGGCCTTGCAATAATTTTGCACATTCCAGCAGATGCTCTTGAATGCCAGGCTGGCATTAAACAAGGAGGTGCCCTGAGCCTTGAGTGCACCCTTTTAAATTAGGGAGAGCCAACATGATATCCTCCAGATGTTATTGGACTACAATGCCCAGCCACCATGGCCCAGTGGTCAGGGATGATGGGAGTTGTAGTCCAATAGCATCTGGCTGCTCCAGTTTTAAAGGGCTTTTTTACAGTGCCAAAGAGTAGGCAAAGCATCAGTGGTCTTTGAAGGGCTTGATGTATCAGACCTCCAAAGTTGGAGCTCCCTGGGGGGCTCTGTACAATCTCCTTTCAGTCTCTGCTCAGAAAGAACACATGCAGTGTCAGTTGCGGGGCAGGTTTTGTGTGGTTTGGGGGAAACTGCCAAACACCAGGTGAGCCAAGTTTACCCCTTCCAAACCAGAGGTTTCCCCACCTCTTCCAATGTGTGTGTGTTAATTAAAATATTTGGGGCTTTTTAGTTTAGAGAAAAGGCATGTAAGAAAAGGCATGCTAGACGTGTATAATATTATGTGTGGTGTAGAGAAAGTGGTTAAAGTTTTTCTCCCTCTCTCACAACACTAGAACTTTTGGGAACGTCTAATGAAGCAGAGTGTTGGAAGACTCGGGACAGATAAAATAAAACATTGCCTCCCATAATACATAGTTAAATTATGAAATTCCACCCCTATTCCCTCAAGATGCAGTAATGGCCATCAACTTGAATAGTTTTTAAAAGAGGACTGGCCAATTAATGGAGATTAAGGTTACTGGTGGCTGGGTCCTGGTTGACCACTCCAAAAACAGCCTGATCCAGCAGTCTGTTGCGTTCCTAGCCAGCCTACTCTAAGTTGGGGTCCTCCAGATGTCTTAGAATGTAACTCTCATCAGCCCCAGCTAGTATGGCCATACGGTGCTTGGGCTGATGGGCGTTGTAGCCAATAGAATCTTGGTTGGGGGAGGCCAGTTTAAACTATTGAACCCAGTGCCTCATAAAAGTTTAGAATGCCAGCCCCTGAAACAGGTGTGGGGAACCTCTGACCCTCCAGGTGTTACTGAACTACAACCTCCATCTTCCTTGCTCATTGGCCATGCTTGCAAGGGCTGATGGAGTTGTAGTTCAACAACATCTGGAAGGCCTAACACCTGCTTACAGGTTGAGAAATTCTGCTTGCTCTTAGTGATGATACATTGTGAATTTACTAATAAGGGAAAGGGTGCTTCCTCAACCGGGTATTTGGGACTTGAGCCAAAAGAGAAGACTGCTTGAGCAAGACTTCTGCTATAGGGACCCCAAACTTTAGCTGTAGTTAAAATGCTGTCATATTCTCCCACCCTTCTCTTAAATTTATTTTGCTTTCTTTATTAAACAAGAGTGTGACATACTTTCTCTTTTCATACTAGGGTTTTTGCACCAAAATGTGCTTCCTGTAACCAGCCCATTTTACCAGCACAGGTATGGTATTCCATTTGCATATACTTTGCAGCCTTCCCTATGCCTCCTTAAATTTACTAAGAAGGCAATACTTTAAAAGTGTTGTTTGAACTTTGCTGACATAGAATTAAGATGCTCGCACACATACAATGAAGATGATGAGATCATTCTAGGGCTACTTTGAAGCAAGCGACATGTGGTTGTCTCAAATGCAGGTTCTTCCACATCCCCTTCTCTGACTCACTCAAAGGTAGGTTAGCAAGGTTTCTAGTAAAATCCATCTGCCTGTTCACGGCAGAGATTATACAGCCTTTTAAGGTGGATCTGCTCCCTTCTGGACTGCAAATAAAATACATTGTCTACAGACCTGATGTTCTAACCACATCTCAACTCAGGCTGACTTTGGAACTGTTTGGCAGGGGTCTGTTCTTTAAACAAAAAATGCGCCCTCTTCCTCCATGAGATTTAGCTACTCACCTCCATAAGCATATCAAATTGTCTGAAGCAAAAAGCCCCCAGCTACAACTGACAGCCAGGGAATATTCGTTGAGTTTCTTTTTGTTTATTACGTGGTTGTGCAAACGAATACAATGTGCTGAACAGAATTGCTTATTGCTGGTGATGTTGAATGTGTTGACTACAAGGTCCTGACATGCTTTTCTGGCTAACAGTAAATGTTTGCAGCCTAAGTAAGTGCACCTGGATAGCAGTCAACCACAGCAACATCCATTCCATTTTTCTCTAAAAGCCATTCCTGGGTCATTGGCGAAGAGTCAGCAACATACTGGACACAAACTGTTAGGTGGTTCTCTTAGGTGAGACATGTGAAACAGTATGATAACCTTTCCCTAGACCAGCAGATAAAATATCTGCATGGCACAGAGCTCCTCTCCCCACTCACCCTGAAACTCTAGTATTTGCTCCTGTCCAGATGTGTGTAGCTGTAGGTCCCATTTTCTTTACAATCTGCAGGTGTATGGGCCCCTCCCTTCTCTCTTGAGTGCCCCAACAAAGCTCTAATTCTGCGGGGGGGGGGGGGAATCTGCACCTCTGCCTTAAGTTGTACACTGAATTTTGCAAGGAATTATCCTTGCCTGACAGAAGAATGGAATAAAATGGAACAATTCTGCTTCCACTAGAGCCAGAGTCCAGAAACCCCCTCCCCAAATAAAGCAAAGAGTGGGTGAAGTAGAGAGGCATTTTCTTGTTAAGTTGCAAAAATAAAAAATAAAAATGAGGAGGGGATTCCCTGAGGGCCTATTTCCATTGAGGGGGAAATTATAGAATGCTGCCATACCTTACTTGTTACCTTCCTCAAATCAGGGTTCCGAGGAGACCATCCGGGTGGTGTCGATGGACAGGGATTACCACGTGGAGTGTTACCATTGTGAGGTAAACCTTGGAGCTTCTCTGGTGCTGAATAAGGCAGGCTCTTTGGCCTTGGTCTAAGCCAGCCTTCACTAACTTGGCGCTTGTGCCTTACCCACCCGCCATTTTTATTTTTACAGTATTTCGATTAGAAAACATGTCAGGGTGCTTTACAATAGCTCCTAAAACACAATTAAACAGCAATCTATATCAGGAAAATAATTTACAGCAGTAAAATGCAGCACTGGAAGCAGCAGCAAAAATTCATCAAAGGATAAAAGGCTGAGGAAACGAAATGGGCAGCTTTGCCAGTCACTTAAACATTAAGATAGGGCCAGGTGAGCTTCCCTGGAGAAAGTTCCAGAAGCTGGGAGCCACCACTGAAAAGGCTCTGTGCACTGCTTCCACCCTTTAGGTGGCAGGAGAATCTGGAGAAGGGACTATGAGATAGAGCTTGGTGCATAGTTGATGTGGGAGAAGCATCCCCTCAAGTATCCATGCCACAAGCCAGCAAGCGCTGTTGGGAGTTGTAGTCCAAAACACCTGGAGGGCCACCAGGTTGGTGAGGGCTGCCTAAATGTGATTCTTTTCATTAGGAGTTTCCCCCAGCTGTCGTAACATGTGCATACTCTTGTTCCTCTTAGGACTGTGGACTCCAGCTCAATGACGAAGAAGGCCGCCGTTGTTATCCTTTAGAGGGGCACTTGCTTTGCCATGGTTGTCACATCAGGCGCCTCAGTATGACAGTGCCACCCCACCCTCCCCCTGGATACCCAATGCACATTACAGAACTCTGAGGTGTTTCTCACCCCATCAAATTGCAACCAGGAGGGAGGCCGTTGTTGGCGGGAGAAGATTTCCACAGATGACTTGTCAGTTCTTCTTTTAAGAGACAAAGCAGCCAAGTTTATTTATTGCTTCTGAGACTGAAAAGAGAGGTGCGCCTCTCAGAGTGTGTGCCTAAATAATTCCTCCCAAGACACTGGGTACTTGAAAAATGATGCACCACGTGGATGTAACTGTAAAAGTGCAGCGAGAAGTGTTGTTTTCTGTGCTATGCTAGGCAGGGCCATCCGTTCATCATAGTTTTGTCCCATTGTAGTTTGGGTCCCTGCAAGAATCTTAACCGCTTGCAGCAGTGCTGCAGGAGAAAGTGGATAAATGCTACATTTTTATGCTGGGTCTCATTGTATCTTGGCTTGAGGCGTTTTGAGAAATGACCTCACAATATGAGGGTCTGGGTGGTTGTTGCAGGAGAGGATTGGGTTTTGTTTTGTTTTTTAGTCATGGTCAGATTTAAACATAACTTAAGAGAAAGAAGTTGTTCTGTGGGGGAGAAATTCATTGTCTTAGGCCATGGTGCTTTCATACAGTGCCAACAAGAGAGATGTGGAAGAAGCTCTTTGTAGAATATTATATGAACTGAACCCACTGAGGAATCATCGATGCAACAAGCATTTTTGCAGGGGCTTTCTTAGATGTTTGGTATCCCTTGTGTGGGAGTTCTGGTGCCCATTATTTTACCAGTTTAGGGATGCAGGCCAGATCCAGTTACAACATAGTCCAAGACTGCAGGGCAGGTTGAGACTTCATAGCCTCCTTGAGCTGGCAGGCAGCTATATAGTTATGGGCATAGTTGCTTATAATAGTACTATTGGTGTACTGGCAGGGACTAATGGGAGTTGTAGTCTAAAACATCTGGGAGGAAGGCTGGTGTGATGGGATGCAGAAACCTGAAAGGCTGCCTAAGAGCTGAGATGTTCCCACCCTGCCTTGTGATGCTCCCTTGCTCATTCAAGCCTAATAAGAGGCAACGAAGGAATGAGAGTCTCCTGTTTTAACATGTCTTTCCTCACAGTGACTTGGCCCTGGCACTCTGGACATCACTGCCTGCTTATTAGTGGCAGATAAACAGCCACTAGGGGTGGCTTCCCAGGTCCTCAAATTCTGGTGTGTGTTTTTTGTTTTTTGTTTTGGTCAGTGTCTTTGGTCAGGCTCTCTCAATTTCAGCTAATAACTTAAGTCCTCCTGACTATGCAAAATTCTACTTGTTTTGCAATTGTGCTAGATTATATGTTGCCTTTGTTGTGTGTGTGTGTTTTTAAGGGCAGCAGATTTATGGTGTGGTTTCAGTTGCAGGTGGCAGACATGCTTTTTCCAGAGAGGTCCTTTTGAATTGGTTTGCTCCATGCTGGATTTTTACAGCTTGCCTCTTGATAAGCTCAACTCTGGAGGTCAAATTATTAATGATTGAATCCCCAGCATTTTCAAACTGATTTCAGGTTATTAGGAAACAAGTGACCCTTGACAAGCACATAGCAGTTTTCCAAGGAGGCCCTGAGGGGCATTTGCCCCATATCTCCCCTCCTCCCACCCGACTTTTTTTTCAGGTTGAAGTGGGGTCATGCCACATTTAATAAAGGCCATTTAAACATCGTGTAATCACCTAGAATGTCTGGCAAGAGCAGCTTGTTTGGACAGTTCAGTAACAAGAACCAATCACCCTGGAAAACAGGGTGGCGGAAGATGGGAGTCACTGATAGATTTGCCAGTGGTATGCTGAAATTTTCATTTGCACCAAATCCACCTTGAAAGTCTTTACCCATCGCCTCTCCAGAGACAATTTTATGATGTGCAGACCTACTTGGAGATGTCCTTGGAGGCCAAGCGGAAGTAAAAACGATACTTAATGACAAACACAAAGAGTTCCTTGAAATGTTCATATTTTCCTGTTTTGCCTGAGCTCCTACAAAACACCCAGAACTCTGTAGACTCATAAGACTTTATCGACCTTAAGCATGTTTTAACTGGTTTTAGCTTTTACATGCGGGGGCCAGATTTCTGTCTGTTGTAAACAGTTGTATGCTCCAGTAATTTCAGCAAAACTAAGAATCTGATCCTTTCGTTTTCAAGCTGTCTGCCACAACAGCCAACAGAACATCAGTGTTATGCTTTGAAAGCAAACCAAACCAAACCCCTCAAAGCAGGCTTCACACACCACGTCTGCTCTGGCTGGATTTGATGGAAGTTCTATTCCAACAAAACCTAAAAGGCATCAGTCAAGGAAGGTACCAAACTGTTTTGCTGGAATTATACAGAGAAAAAATAAATGGCAAAGGAACGGTTTTGAGATTTTGCCCCCTTTTTATATTATAAAGTATAATGGATTAAAAATATACCTGTTCTCTCTCCAGCAAGGAAGAAATGCTGCCTTTTTGAACTGATGCAGGATAATGCTTGGGCCCTCTTGGTGTTGGAAACAACAGTCTTGATCCAGTGGGCCCAGCTTGTTTCATGGGGTGTGGAGGCTAGTACATGCCACAACCTGGAGTGATGGATGCTCGTCGTATTTGGATCCCTTGTACAGCATGCTTTGTTTCTCGGAACATCAGAGGTAGCCATTGAAGTACCTTCAGATGCTGTTGGACTGCAACTCTCATCATCCCTGAACATTGGCCATACTAAGCTGAGCTGGTGGGAATTGTAGTCCAACAGCATTTGTGTTGGTTATCCCTGCTGAACGCTCAACATTGTGCATGCTCTTCTCCTGTGATTCTCTGGGTTGGGGCCAGTCCACCTAAAACCAATCTTCCATCATTTACGTTTAACTCTCTTCCTCTCTTCCCACCCTATAACCACAATGGGAGTTGCAGTCTAGAACATCTGAAAGCCGCCAAGTCAGGGAAGTCTGTATTACCCAGTGCCTTGACCATATTAGTGGCAAACCTTTGAATTCATATTCCTGCCTTAATTTTCAGTGAATAGCACAACATCCGCACTATGTACATACACTACTGTTTTTACTGTTCTAAACTGACATCCGTTGGAATGGAGTATTTAATTTCACTTGTTAAAAATGTTTCAGGTCTTTTTTTTTTTTCTTGTCTTTTTTTTACGCAGTTCCGTATTGTTGTATAGATGCTGAACCTTTTTATTTCTAGCAAGACCAAGTTTGCCCTGTCCAGAATGCAGTCATTTTCCATAAACTGTTTTTCCACAGAAAGCGGAATTTGATCACGGCTCAGTGGGCTGTGTCTTGCCAACTTTTTTCTTTCCGTTTTGAAAAACAGAGCTTGTTTAGATTTCCTTAATTATTTTTTGTTAAGAAGAAAGCATCCAGAAAGCTTCCCACAGCGACTCTGAAATGGTGTGCACTGAAATTAGAGTGAAACGTTTTACCTCTTTTCCTTGGAAAGTATAAAAAGAAACTCCCTTCAAGTTGTTGTTTTTGGGGGGTGCGCATAGCTCAGTGTGCAGGCAGTCCCAGACTTCTCCAGTTGAAAGGAACAGGTAGCACGTGATGCAAAAGGCCTGTGTCTCCCTGTGTCTCTGCAGAATTCCTGCCAGTCAGGAAGCAACACTGAACTAGAATAGCCTTTGCCAACGTGGTGCCCTTCAGATGGGAGTTAGGGTCCAATATCTGGAGGGCACCAGAAGGCTGGATTAGAGGGACAAAGAGTTTGAGGCAGCTTTTTATGCTTGCTTCGAGAGAATTCTTATTTAACAGGGATGGAACACTTCTTTCATTTGTGCCATAATATTTATTGGTGATTTTTCCTATTCTTTCTACTTTCACTTTCATTGCTTAGTCTTTGCATTAATGAAAAAAGCAGGAATTTTGCCTTCCACATTTCTCTCTTGTTGGAAAATGCAAAAGAACAGCCTACTTGGAAGTTCCACCATATCCCTTAAAATTATAAGGTTCCAAAGGAAAGACCAAAGTAGTTTTGAATTTGAATGAAAAGAGAATTGCTTAAAAATAGAGGGTGCACATTCTGAAATTCAGAATTTCAAGAAGTCCAAGAATTTAAACCAAAGCTCGAAGAAGGCACACAAAAGCTGCTTTCTCATGCCCTGAGGAAAGTTTGTGATTCATCATGCAACTAATGCCATAACTAGAGTATATAATTTGACTTAAATTAAGTTTTTTTCTTGAGAATTATTTTCATTTTCTTTAAAAGAATATAGTTTTTTTTCCAAGAACTTGGACCAATGTTGATTTTTATTTTGTAGGAAATATATTAAATGCCCAATTTGTATATCGTGTCTAGTTTACATGCTGCAAATATGTTAGTTTAACCTTGTTTGTATATATCATTCTAAAACCTTCGGCCTTTTAGTTAGTACATAGATTGACTTGCCAGGTTTTTGTCTTGTCATTTGGTTTCCTTGATTGTTGAAGAATTAAAGTTGGGAAATGTAGATTTATTTATCTAAAGAAGCTGCTTGCTATCGTCCTAAGTTATTTTAATATTAAAAGTCAGAATTTCATTTAACCTTAGATGTTATAATCTGCTTTTTTTTTTCAATAAAGACATTTTGTAGTTACTTCTGATTTTATAGTGTGTTACCTAGAAGGAATTGATTGGTTATGGGAACATACTGCGTGTTTCATGCCATGCTGCTCCAAGACCTTTTTATTTTGTCATTTAACTTTTATTTTTTAAAAAACAAATAAATGGCAAAGCTGCATCAGGAAGCAGGGCATTTAAAGTGGAAGAGATGGGGAAAAGATGGTACAAGCCTTTTCTTACCCACAAATCCACACACACCCCTCCAACAGCTGTCCTTTGTACACTTTTAAATGTGCCAGTGGTTTTGTTTTGTTTTTTAAAGGGTTACAGTGGCCACTTTCCAGTCCTCACGTATGTAAGCTGATCTTAGAAAGAAATTTTATATTTGTGTTAGAAGATCAGCATTTTCACATCTTGTGTTCTTTTAAGAACTTTCTGGTAGATGCCACCTGGACCTGGTGATTTGTTCATATTTAATTTGTCAAAAAGATCTGCAGCTTCATCTCTTGTTACCACTATTTATCTCACTTCCCCAGCTCCCTTCTTGGGATGATTGAATCAGCAATTTTACTGCTGGCAACTGCTTTTTGAAAGTTGGGAAGAAGAGAGGTTCACCCCACAGGAGACAAAATTGTAATGAGGCCCATTTTTAAGGTGTGGTGTTATGCACTTAAAGACAGAAGTCTATCAAGTATTCTTAAAAAATAAAATAAATCCAGAATTCATTATCTGAACGGATTCAGAGCTTAAACTGCTAAGGTAGTTATACTGCTTTGACTTTCCTGCATACATCAAAGTCTTCTGTGGAAACCTGGGACTTTAAAATAAAATAAAATCTGGTAGTCATGGTTTAAAATCTACTAAAAGCAGCAGCAGCTTATCCCTAAATCCTCCCTTTTACCTTTATTATCAATGTGATGCATCTCTGTGGGTGGTATTATTTTGACCCACCTCTGCAAATATCGGTGGGGGAGAGAGGAAATGAGATCATTGCCAGTCATGTAGAGGCCAGTCAAGAAAGAGGATTTATTTTTCTGGCTTTAGAAAAGACGCCCTCATTTATAAGAGACTGGAATCTCTAGATCAGCAGGTGATCAGCTAGACTTTTCATCTTTTTTTTCTCCTAGCAATATTGGGTGTGCCCCTTCTGCAAAAGCTTTTCTAGCATTCAAGCCCCCTGATCAATATTTGCTCCAATGGCCTTTGCGGTGCATGAAGTGCTATTGTTCTTTGTGTTTGGAAATGCAGCAATTGCTCAGCTGCTTTTAAAAGTAGCCAGGGAGCAAAAGGAGGAATGTGAAGCAGGAAAAACAACTCCTAGAGATGCCTTAAACAAGCAAAGACTTCACACTAATTGGCCCAAAAGGTGCTTTTTTTCCCTTTTACTTTTGGCAAAAACTCAGCAACAATGAAGTGTCTCCTAATCAAACAACACGATCTGTTAACAGCCCAGGGTTCACAAATAGATGCTCCAGATATTTTTGGACGATAAAAAGGATGCAGGTAAGGTTAAAGATTGCATTTAAATGCTGCTTACAATGCCGGCTGGGATATTCTGCAAGACTTAGGACACAATCCAGTGAGAAGTCTTGAAATGCGCAGCAGTTGTGGCAAACCAAGTGCTTCTGGTTCACTTCAGCGACACTTGTCTTTTTAGAATTTGTAGCAAAGTTTAGATCAGGTTCTTTTTGATTGCACTTCAAAATAATATATCCTGGTTTCATTTTCTTTCCTGCAGAATCCATTGTCGCAGGTATCTTCTGTTACCTACACCCAGCGTACAGGAGCACCCTAGCAGGATTGTGAGAGTCTTTCCCTCTGGAAAGGCAAGGTAAGAGCAGTAACAAGCGGTCTTGTTTGGTGACTTTTCAAATCCCTGTCCTCAAACACATTCAGAATCTCCTCCACCAGGATCTCTTAGCAGAACCACCAGCCCTGCCTTTGCCAAGTTGATGGATGTTGCAGCCTAAATCACACCAAGGGCCTTAGATAGGGAAGGTGGTACAGTGGTACCTTGGGTTACATATGCTTCAGGTTACATACACTTCAGGTTACAGACTCCCCTAACCCAGAAATAGTACCTCAGGTTAAGAACTTTGCTTCAGGATGAGAACAGAAATCGTGCTCCAGCGGCGCGGCAGCAGCAGGAGGCCCCATTAGCTAAAGTGGTGCTTCAGGATATAAACAGTTTCAGGTTAAGAACGGACCTCTGGAACGAATTAAGTACTTAACCCGAGGAACCACTGTATTAGAGTCATGAGGAGCTGATACTATCTGCCCCACTGTGACAAATTTGTTTTTGCAAGGCTACCCCCCTGCCCTGGCCACCAGTTGTTTGATCTTACTTGGCAGCATCTGGTGCCCAACCTTCTATGCCTCACATTCTGCCCAGCATTGAGAGCTGCTGCCTGGACTTGCCTGCTGAATGCGTGTCTCTCTTTCTTTCCAGCATTGACAGACGGCATGATGAGTCGTCTGTGGTAACCCAACCCACCTTCTTCTTAAATGATGTTATTGTTCACAATTATCTTAATTATATGGTAGTTTACTCTAATAACCTTTTTGCTTTAAGCCCTGCCTCGGCGATCTGAGGTTTCTTGGCTGTACGGAAAAAAATGTGCGTCCCCAAGGAAGCAGTAAAGCACATGGTTCTAGAAGCTTCTATTAAGAATAAGATGGCTGGATCTCTTATTTATTGTGTGGCGCATTCCATCAAACTCCTACTCTTGAGACCTGGGAGGTTTTGCCACCATCTTCTTTCTCACTATCCCTTTCTCATTCTTTAGCTGCCTGTTTCTTCTGTTCTTCTCTTCTGCAAGTTTCTGAGGTATTGGGGTTCTGAGCCGCATAGGGCTTTAGAAGGGAATACCAGTGCTTTGAATTGGATTTATGTGTTTAGACCATCCTCCCTGATCAACAGTCTGACCACAGAGTTCTTGCTGTGTCTGATGCTGTTTGTCGTCTTCAAAGGCAGCCCCACATTGAAGGCTCCAGGTGGCTGAACAAAACTCCCCAAGCACAACCCTCTGAAAAGAACAATCAAAGTGGGACTGGAACCATTGCGAGCAGTGCCACCCACCCCAAACATCCACTCCAGTAGAATACGATGTTTAATGGTACCAAATGCTGCTGAGATATCATGGAGAAATAGCGGGACATGTTCCCCCTGCCCTCCTCCTGACAGAGGTCAGCATACCTATTTACATACAAAGACCACAGGGGCCATCTTAGAGCACTCCTTCCATCTCTCTTCCAAAGAAAAGACAGCCTTGCATCTGCCTCCTATGTTGTCTGGCTGCATCATATTAAAATCAAATAAATCCCCCCCCCCTCCTAAATGATTGATTATGCATATACATATTTATGAAGGCGCTGTGGGTTAAACCACAGAGCCTAGGACTTGCCAATCAGAAGGTCAGCGGTTCAAATCCCCGTGACGGGGTGAGCTCCCGTTGCTCGGTCCCTGCTCCTGCCAACCTAGCAGTTTGAAAGCACATCAAAGTGCAAGTAGATAAATAGGGACCGCTCCGGCGGGAAGGTAAACGGCGTTTCCGTGTGCTGCTCTGGTTCGCCAGAAGCGGCTTAGTCATGCTGGCCACATGACCTGGAAGTTGTCTGCAGACAAATGCCAGCGCCCTCGGCCAATAAAGCGAGATGAGCGCCGTATCCCCAGAGTCATCCACGACTGGACCTAATGGCCAGGGGTCCCTTTACCTTTTTAAATGATACTCATATTTTAAAAAATAGAAGCAAGTGGTAGCTTCAGCTATTACTTTGTCTCTGAAAATAATTTCAGGTGCCTTGTTGGTTCCAAATAATAAACGCTGTTTTGTACAACATATTGTTGCGAGTTTGGGGTTGGGGGTTAGGCTGTATGCCTGAGTCCCTTCTAATTCCTGGATCCAGCAAGGGTTAAAATCATTGGATTCCATTGTTAGCTGGCCA
The DNA here is from genome assembly GCF_951804945.1 of Podarcis cretensis. Taxonomy (NCBI): domain Eukaryota; kingdom Metazoa; phylum Chordata; class Lepidosauria; order Squamata; family Lacertidae; genus Podarcis; species Podarcis cretensis. The sequence continues at coordinate 39,776,525 of NC_137177.1, forward strand.
GCTGTCTGATGAAGCTGAATGTTGGAAGATTCAGGAGAGATAAAAGAAAGTCCTTCCTCATGCAGGGCATAGCTAAACTACAGAACTCTCTCCCACAGTAGGCAGCCATGGCTACCAACTTTGAATGGCTTTAAAAGAGGATTAGACAAATTTGTGGAGGCTATATAGATGATGAGGAGCCATGATTGCTATGCTCTGCCTGCACAGCTGGAGGCAGTAATGCTTCTGAATATCAGTTTCTAAAAACCACAGGAAGGACAAATGCTCCTTGCACTCATGTACTTGCAAGCTTCTTGTGGGCATCTGGTCAGCTGCTGTGAGAAGAGAACGCTGGCCTAGATGGGCCACTGGTCTTATGTTCTCATGTTTCTTGATAGCTTGCTTTGCCCCAACGAAAGGCAGCCCAGCAGTTTGCCTCGCGGTCGCCTCTTCCTATGCTTGTGGCATCCATCAGTCTCCCAGTCCTTTTCCTCACTGTCTCTGGGTGACCCCTACTGGAATGATCAGTTAACTCCCATGCAGCAGATACATCCTGCAGCTCTATCTCCCTTCTGCACTTAGCTCCTTTCCCCCTTGGAATGCTCCTCCTTGTGGCAGGCGGAGGCCTTGTGTAGCTATTAAGCAAGTCTATCCTGTAGGCCAGGGGTAGGCAACCTAAGGCCCGTGGGCCGGATGCGACCCAATCACCTTCTCAGTCTGGCCCGCGGACGGTCCGGGAATCAGCGTGTTTTTACATGAATAGAATGTGTGAAATGCTTCTCTGAGTTATTTGTGGGGCCTGCCTGGTATTTTTACATGAGTAGAATATGTGCTTTTATTTAAAATGCACCTATGGGTTATTTGTAGGGTGGGGCATAGGAATTCGTTCATTTTTATTTTATTTTTCAAAATATAGTCCGGTCCCCCACAAGGTCTGAGGGAGAGTGGACCAGCCCACAGCTGAAAAAGGTTGCTGACCCCTGCTGTAGGCTGTATTGTTCTTAGCCCACTGAGATGACTGCAGAACACTGGCCACATACAGTGGCTGGCCCAAGATGTTGGGCTCAGGGCTGGCCCAAGATGTTTTGCTGCCTGAGGTGAACCACCCAGACATGGAACAATGGGAGAATAAGGATTTGCACTGGAGAGGTGGGGGAAGGAAATCAAAGCAACGTCACCTGACGGTTGAAGTGGGACTCAGAAGGAAACAGGCCTGCTCTGAATCAAACCAGGTAGATGCAGAACCCAGGGGACCCGAAGGAAAGCCCCCATTTCCTCCCTGGGGGTGGAAGACCAGCAGCACCTTCTGTTCGTCGAGAGGCTTCTGTAGAGGTAGCATGGGGAGGGGGGATAGCCAAGGAGGCAGCCAATCTGGCCTTCAAGGAGTGTGCAGCAGCCATCATACTCGCAGCAGCAGCAGCCAATGCATTCCTTGGAGACCGGATCTTCTGCCCCATGGATCTGCCACCTCAGGCAATTGTATCACCTAGCCTCATGGATAAGCCAGTCCTGCAGTCACCCATGCCACCAAGGGCAGGGTGAAAGCCTTCATGTGGCTTTCACCCAGTGTTACAGATTCTGTGGGACTATAGTTTTCTTCTCAGCAGAAAGGGGGGATGGCTGGCCAACTAGGGATGTTAAAGAACCTTCTCTGTAACGAACCAAAAACTGTACAACTATAGATGCATGCCCACTGTCGTCTCATTTGCTTCTTTGTTTATTGCCTTCCCTTCCCTTCACCCTAAGGTCTCAGGTGGGGGGTTTACAGTATTAAAACACCATATTCAAAATGGTTTAAAACACCTTACAACCATAAAAATAAGATGGGTTCTAAAAACAAGTGTCAAAAGCCAGGGTAAAGAGGTTCGTACCAGAAGCTGTATAATGAAGGTGCTGGGTGCACCTCTGTGGGGAGGGGGCTCCACAGCCTAGGGGCCGCCACAGAGAAAGTAGCCAATTACCCAAATTCTATGCCCCAGAATTGCTTGCAAAGTCCCAGAGCATGCCTGTGTGCTAGCCAAGTTATTATCCAAGTAGTTTTTGTTTAATAATTAAAAATAATGATGATTCAATTTATTTGTAGTACAAAACATTAGTGGTACCTCGGGTTAAGAACTTAATTCGTTCTGGAGGTCTGTTCTTAACCTGAAACTGTTCTTAACCTGAAGCACCACTTTAGCTAATGGGGCCTCCCGCTGCTGCCGCGCTGCCGGAGCACGATTTCTGTTCTTATCCTGAAGCAAAGTTCTTAATCCGAAGTAATATTTCTGGGTTAGCAGAGTCTGTAACCTGAAGCGTATGTAACCCGAGGTACCACTGTAGTTCACATTCTTCAGGGAAATTTCAACAATCCTACGATGCTCCGATTTGATATACAGGTAAGGGAAGACTAATAACTAAAGACTACAGCAGCCCAGCCCTCCAGATGTTTTAAACTACAACTCCCATCAGCCCAAGCAAGCATGGCCACATTGGCTGAAGCTGATGGAAGTTGTAGTCCAAAACAGCTACCGGGTGCTAAGTTGGGAAAGATTGCCTTGGTTTTAGGGTATTACTACTTTACATATAAGCCAATTCAGTGGAAATGTCTAAATTTGAGAGCAGGGCATAATGTATAAGAATGAAGTGAAATGTAATTGCCTGATTATACCTTTTCCATATATATATACCAGAACTGACATTAATTTGAGACTAAAAACTCCTACTTCCCCATGGCCCTCTGTATTCAGTGATGGCCACTAACTTTTAAATGGCTTTAAAAGGGGACAGGATAAATTCACTGACAAATGGCTTTCCATGGCTACTAGCAAAGATGGCTATATTTTGCCTCCATGGTCAAATGCAGTAATGCTGGAACCAGTTGCTGGAAACCACGAGAAGGGGAGGGCACTTGTACCTGAATCCTGCTTGCTAGTTTCCCACAGCCACCTCTTGGCCAGTGTGAGGCCAGGGTGCTAGACCAGATAGGCCAGGGGTGGCCAACTCCCAAGAGTCTGCGATCTACTCACAGAATTAAAAACTGGCAGTGATCTACCCTCTTTTTGGGGGTTCAGGTCAAAGTTGCTGAGCTTTTTTTTAAACAAGGAAGGCCACTGGTCTGATCCAGCAAAGCATTTCTTATCTGTAACTCAGAATTAGCTTTTCCTCCATAATATCCATCATTGTTTCACTGATAGCAAAATCAAATGAGCGAACACATATTATCATAAGTTAGCAGCATATACTCCTATAGTACGGTAAACGATGCTGTTTTAGGACTATCGGGAATATATGTCAGGAGGTACAAAACAAGCCGCTGAATCAGGCTCAGTCATGGCAAGCCAACAACTGTCAGCTGCTCCCTTTGATCTGGTCCGATCTTTCTTCAGTTTGCTGAAATCTTTCTAATCATTTGTCTTTGATCCCTTTGTAGAATTCTTCAAAGGGCTTCCAAATTAACTAATACATAAGCAACCCTTACACACACAGAAATTGCATCTAGCCTTTGCACATACTTTTATTTTCACAGTGCCAGTGGGCAGCTATAATGCTTATCTTAGATGAAAATTTGGAGCAGGGAGACTTTAATGGTGCAGATGCAGCACAGCTGGGATAGCGAGAAAGATTTTTCTGACCTATTATTGTGCACACGTTATGTGACTGAAAGGTGCCAAAGAGGAATGTTTTAATTTCATTTGGGGAGGGTATTGAGGACCACCAAGGCTGTTAAACTTAAACTGACCACTTTTAAAGTACTAGGTCATGAGCATAAATCATCCTTCATAGAAAGGGAACATCAATATTGCTTAGGAAGGAGAAAATGTGGTTTTGAGTGGAAGGGCTGGTTCAATTTTTCCCTTTGTTCCTTAGCAGTCACTTCAAGCAATATCCTTTTATTTGCTTACCATTCTAGTCCTGATTTAGGGTACAACCCTATACACCCTTACCTGGGAGTAAGTTGCACTGAACACAATGGACCTTACTTCTGAACAGCACTACAGCTCCAGCAAGCATGAGTGGTCAGATATTGGGAGTTTTAGTTCAGCAACATATGGAGGGCTAGGTGCTCTTTTCCCTACAAAGTTGATGCCACCAATCAATTTTTGTTGATAATTTTAATTGCTATATTAAATGGTCCTGCACTGAGATTTTGGTTTTAATGTTTTGTGTTGGTTTCTTGGGCTTTGAACCAAATACCTCTACGTTTTTCTTTCATGCATCTGAAGTGGGGCTCTAGTCCACAAAAGCATATGCCATAAAGAGTATTTGAAATTTTAAACCTATTGTTGTATAGGTTGGAAGGACTCTTAATTTAACAGCCTCCAGGTGGATCTTTGTTCAAGCTTCGCCACACTGAATGCCTGCAAAACCACTTGTCTGACTGAACCAAGTGTTTAAATGAGCTTTGTACATCTGTTTGTATTGAGCAGTAAAACTGCCTCACCATCCTTGAGCTGCGGTGTTTGTACAACGCACCCCTTAATCTCCAGCTCTCTTCTCTGCAATTAATTCATGATAGGGGAATGGAGCATGTCAAATGGAGAAAGAGCTTTTCGAGTAGCTATTCTGGAAGAAAAGCAACTTAGATGTGGCTCAAGTCATTTTGAGAGGCTACAAAAGGGAAGTAGGGGCCCAGAAGCCAGCTTTCTCCAACCTGGTACCCTTGAGATGATTTGAACTACAGCTCCCATCATTCATAGCTGTTAGTCATGCTACCTGGGGCTGATGGGAGATTTAGTCCAACACATCTGGAGGCCACCAGGTTGCAGAGAAGACTATCTTACCTGCTTTTGCCCCCTCAGCACTTCTGTTGCCTTCAGAAAAGAATTACAAGACCATGTGAGTCAATACACACACAAAAAGGGAGATGTAAATGGCTGGCTCCCCATGAGGTTCAGGCCCCTGTGAGAACAGGATGCTGGACAAGATGGGCCTCCTTTGGTCTGATCCAGCTGCTGCAGGGCTATTCTCATGTTCTTAATGGCACCACTTTGATAAAATGCCAGAATGGGCCTGAGGGATTCTCCCCCAAGTCCTGCTGCAGAATGAGGGGACATCAAGCAGGACCATGCAGCTTTAAACAGTTGTAGTTTGTTAAGGGTGCTGAGAGCAGTTAGGAGACCCCTCTTCGAGTTACAATTAGCAGAGGGTAGTGTGGAGCGCTCCCGCGGGACGCAGGTGGCGCTGTGGGTTAAAGCCTCAGCGCCTAGGGCTTGCCGATCGAAAGGTCGGCGGTTCGAATCCCTGCGGCGGGGTGCGCTCCCGCTGCTCGGTCCCAGCGCCTGCCAACCTAGCAGTTCGAAAGCACCTCCGGGTGCAAGTAGATAAATAGGGACCGCTTACCAGCGGGAAGGTAAACGGCGTTTCCGTGTGCGGCTCTGGCTCGCCAGAGCAGCGATGTCACGCTGGCCACGTGACCCGGAAGTGTCTCCGGACAGCGCTGGCCCCTGGCCTCTTAAGTGAGATGGGCGCACAACCCCAGAGTCTGTCAAGACTGGCCCGTACGGGCAAGGGTACCTTTACCTTCACCTTTTTAGTGTGGAGCTGGAAGAGCTTCAGAAAATGGGAACCCAAACAACCAGGGGACCAGAGCAACTGCCCAGTGAAGAACAATCATGACACATGGGGTTTAATTAAGAGAAAAGAGGCATGGCAGGTATGTAAGGCAAGGAAAAAGTGGATAGGTAAGTTTTCTCCCCCTCTCATGACAGGAGAACTCATAGGCCTCCAAGGAAGCCAGATGCTGGAAGATTCAGAACAGCACATAGTGTGCTCCCACAAATCTGCTTGGCTTTAAAAAGAGGATTAGACAATTTCACGAAGGTTAAAGACTACTGATGGCTGTGTGTATGAGAACCTTCATATATGTATCATGTATATATTCAGCTCAGGATGAAACCAAAAGGTTAACTATATCATGGGAAAGAGCCAACAAAACCATTAAGTGCTTAGACACCACATTCACACCTCAAAATAAAAGGAGAAAAACACAAAGCAGCCATGTTTAGTTAACTGTGGTATAATCTTGTACAAGTTGGGGTAGGGTGTCTCACAATGGCACCAGCTTCACAAGATACAGTGCAGGCAAAGGGGTTTTTTTGCTGCTGCCTGTTGTGCAGCTTCCATCTAGGCAATACAGAGTGGAGCTGGAGCGGGAAGTGAGTGGGTGGGGGAACAGTACCCAACAGTTACAATTCAGCTGCCATGAACAGCAACTAAACAGCATTTTCCAGGTGTCACAAGATTAAAAAAGGTTTTGTTTGCAACAACGCTCAAAAAAGCAACAAGGCTAACCGTTAACAGCTAACAAGTGAAGAGAGGCCAGAACTGGTGAAAAAAGTGCTATTCCGGTTAAGAGTGGTTAACGAAGCACAGACTACAACATCGATCTGGGTGTTTGGCGGTTGGATTGTCGTCGGCACGCAGCCCTCCTGCCCTCGGATCAGGCCCGGTGTGTCTTGATGAAGTTGATCAGCCCGTTGGTGGAGGAATCGTGAGATGTCACCGGCGCATCGGATTCCAGTTCTGGCTCAATTTTCTTGGCCAGCTGCTTTCCAAGCTCAACGCTGGTTTTACATACAAAGGGAAGGAAAAGGATGGATTTAGGCTAGAGGCCAAAGGCCTGGCTTAGACACTGGTTATAACCTGGTTTTCCTCCAAGAAGCTTAGGGCAGCATGGGTGCAAATCAGCAAGGCCTGCAACCACACAATCGGTGGTAGGCAGTGCAACCTGAGGTGCACAGGGCAGGCTTTGTGGCTGAGCACAGGATTGATCCGAGGTCTTCCCAGTCCAAATACATGCTAGCTAGCTGTTGAGACACACTGACGGGAACAGTTTTACTGGCTGAGAAGAAGCAATCCAGAATGTGTATTTTCATGGTTACTAATCTTGATGGATATTGCTCTGCCTTCAGTTTGGAGGCAGTAATGTTCCTGAATACCAGTTGCTGGAAACCACAGGAGGGGAAGAGGGTTTCTTGGGCTCAAATTCTGCTTGCACATTTCCCACAGGTGCCTGGGTGGCCACTGTGAGAACAGGATGTTAGACTTCATGAACCCCCTTTGGCCTGATCCAGCAAGGCTCTTCTTAATAAAGGTGGGATTATTAATAAAGGGAAATAATACATTCCCTTCAGTATATGTTTCCAACTATGTATGTTTAATGGGATGCGGGTGGCGCTGTGGGTTAAACCACAGAGCCTAGGACTTGCTGATCAGAAGGTCAGCGGTTCAAATCCCTGTGACGGGGTGAGCTCCCGTTGCTCGGTCCCTGCTCCTGCCAACCTAGCAGTTCAAAAGTACCTCAAAGTGCAAGTAGATAAGTAGGTACCGCTCCAGTGGGAAGGTAAACGGCATTTCCATGCGCTGCTCTGGTTCGCCAGAAGTGGCTTAGTCATGCTGGCCACATGTCCCGGAAACTGTATGCCGGCTCCCTCGGCAATAAAGCGAGTTGAGTGCCGCAACCCCAGAGTCGGCCACGACTGGACATAATGGTCAGGGGTCCCTTTACCTTTACCTATGTATGTTTAACTTTCGCTTTTGTGGGTGTTTTTATTTATAAAAGCATAACCAAAAAGAGCAGGAGGCTTTTCAGTAAGTGCAGCTTGGTTGTCTGAAGGGGAAACTTCTCACACAATTGATGGCAGTGAAGATCAGTCCAACCTGTCAAGAACATACCTGCTGATCCTTTAGTAAAGTTGCTACAGCAATAGGCCAAGGTGCAAATAGCTTACTCTTCCACTATGAAACAAGTTTGGCCTAGACTGATCTTGGCTCCTTTCAAGTTAAGTGGGAGTCCAACCCCTAGGAAAGCAGAGACTCATTTTGCAAGGAAAGCCCCTCCCCCCATATACATGAAAGTGACTTACCCCCACTGGTCATAGCTGTTGATATCCCATACAACTCCTTGAACAAAGATCTTATGTTCATACATCGCTGTAACAGATTAAAGAAGACAGGCAGGATGAATAGTAAATCTTATAGAAGACAAAGCAACCTATGAATACAAATACTCAAGAGTAAGACGTTTACCAATTAAGGCTCCAAGGATGAATGGGTTAAGCTTAGTAAACACAATGGAATTGGTTGGGCGGTTTCCTTCAAAGACCTATAAAGGAAACACAAGAGATAAGCATTTATTATTACACTCTACTCTTCAGACACCTGTCAATAATGCATCTTATTGTTTCACAGCCAAATCATCAGTGAAAAACCGTAAGAGCTACAGGGTGTGTCACTTCTTCAAATCTCCCCTTAAACAAGCTTGTGTCTGAACATTTGGGTCCTTCCGGCTCATAAAAGCAAAAGCTCAAGCACCCATACTCATCCCTTGTTTGGTGCCTGGCTGTCACCAACAGGCTTAGATTTGTAGTGTCCTTGGAGCAGGGACCTGCCTTCCCTGTAAGACTCTAAAGACAATAAATATTTTGATACCACTTCAAAACAGATGACTGTTCAGGCCATAGTGTCAAACTAGTCTTTGCCTGTAGGTGGCTCAGTATCATCAGAACACTAGAACAGCCAGCAGGATCAGACCAATGCCCCACTTAGTCCAGCATCCTATTCTCAGAGTGGCCAACCAGATGCCTGTCGAAAACCAGCAAGCAAGAAGAGTGTTCTCCCCTGCTATGGTTTCCAGCAACTGGTATTCAGAAACATTACTGCCCCTGACAGCTAATAGCCACTGACTGCCTTTTCTATTAATTTGTCCAAAACTGTTTTTTAAAGCCATCTAAAGCTGCTGGCCACCACTGCCTTCTGTGGGAGCAAGTTCCACAATTTAACTCTGAGCTGTGTGAAGAAGTCCTTTCTTTAGGGAAGTTTTTAATCTTTGATGTTTTATCGTGTTTTTAATATTCTGTTGGGAGCTGCCCAGAGTGGTTGGGGAAACCCAGCCAGATGGGCGGAGTATAAATAAATTATTATTATTTCTTTACTGTCCTGAATCTTCCAACATTCTGCTTCATTGGATGGGCATGAGTTCTGGTGTTATTGAAGGACAGGACTTTTCTCTACCCACTTTCTCCACAGTAGCCATAATTTAATCAACTTCTATCATGTCACCTCTTGCTCACCTTTCCTCTAAGAAGCCCCTAACACAGCAACCTTTCCTTACAGGGGAGTCACCCTGGTTAGCCTTCAGTTTATCCATCCAATTGCAAAACCATGGTGCAATGCCTGTGACCCACCCAGGTGCTTGAAACGGTGCTGCAACTGAGGTACCTTGTGTGGAAGAATCTTCTCCAGGGCATCCCCGCTCAGCCCAGAAGCCTGCAGCTCTTTACGAGCTTCGTCTGCGCTCTTCCCTTTCATTAAGGCCTCAGTCTGGGCAAGGAAATTGGCCAGAAGGATCTAGCAGGAAAGGAGAGAGAGAGAGAGGCCTGTGTCATTTTCTGTGGTGACCAGGATTAGGACAGAGAGGTGGTTTGCCCTTTCGTATTTTAGATACCCTGCTGCTGATTTTCTCCATCCTTTTTTAAAAAAAAATGTTTAAAAAACACATAATAAAATAGATTTGCATATCACAACTGTTCATATTAATATTTTTATTTCTATTGCCAAGGATTGGAATACCACGTGGACAAAATTTCCCTACAAAGCAATTCCAGCTTCATTTAAGGAAATTGCACTGAAAGCATTCCAGAAATGGCATCTTACTCCTCTATGCTTGGCGAATATATAAATCTAATTCATACCCCATGGTGTTGGAGGGCTGCAAAATTAAGGGGCACTTCTCACACATGTGGTAGGAATGCAATGAAGTTGCCACATTTTGGGATTCCAGCTTTACAGAGATCCACAAAATTATCGGCCAACACCTAAAAAAAGGCAAGTGAGCTAGCCCTGTTGAATTTATTTCAACTTAAATGCTCGTTTTAAGCTATTAATTGAATATTTACTGGTAGTGCCCATGTTTGCAATTGCCAGATTTTGGAAGGTGCCAATTTCAGTTACTATTAAAATATAAATGGTTAGGGCAGGATTGCAAATACTATGATTGAAGGAAGTGAAATCCAAAAAGGAACAATGAGGATAAGTGCCTTTTTAACCATGATTATTCACCCAACTCCACCCCACCCCCACTTCCCCAAAACCAATAATTGATAGCACACCCTATAATTAGTAAGCTGGCTGACACATCTAGTGTGCTAAAAAAATGTATCTCTGGCTGGAGGCCTGTTGCCAAGTCCCTCTGCTAGCCACTGCCTCCCTTTAAAGCAAGGAAGATGGAACCTATTCACTTCTGATAGCACATGCTGGAATCTCAGAACCCAGAGACTGGGCTTCATTTCTTACAATGCTCATCAAAGCAAGAAGCTGAGCCAAGCCAGCTATGCTACACAAGGTAAAATATATCCACATATGTATGTATACATATTATAGAATTATGCCAAATAGCAATTTTGTTCAATGTACTTGTTTTATACACAGCTATACTTCAAAACCTTGTGCTGGCAGGAGCTGAAGTCCAGGTTGGGCTCAACAGACATGCAAACTGATTCAGTACAGCAGAACCGTGACTTACCACCGCCCCTACTCGCAAACAATCCAACTCGTGACCGCGGCAAACACAGAAGTAAATACTAGGTTTGCCGTGATTTGTGCACGCGCAGAAGCAGCTGCCGCTGTCTGCATATGCGCAGAAGCGGCTGTCCGCAGATGTGCAGAACGACACAGCCACCAAATGCGCACGCGCAGAATGCCGCTTCTCCCAGCGACCCAGATCGACTCACGAAAGGACCTCCAGAACGGATTCCGTACATGAGTAGAGGTTCCACTGTATAAGGGAGTGTCTTGAGTTTGTATGAAAGCATCTCCAAATAAGAATCTCTTGCAAGGATCTGCTTTCTCTGTGGTATGCAAGTTTTCCCACATGCAAGAAACTGCTTTGAAAACAAGCTATTGGTTGTTGGCCATTCACCTTGTGATGCAGCCCTTTCCTGATAGGATTCTGCGTCTGGACTGGGATGAGGAAGTCACACGGGATCATACGAGTTCCTACCAAAAAATAATAAGAAAAAATATATTATGAGAGTCTCACTTGATGCAGTTAAGTTACTTTACAGAGATAATTAAGAAAACTTGTTCTATAAGGCTAACCATAGGAAACGAATTCTAATTTGCTGCTTTAGTTTTAAGTGACCTGGCATCTCTGCTGCTGCAACACACTGACAGTGGCTTATGCAGATGCTTACTTCACATCAAACTGGAGCACTATTACAGAGGTCAGATTAATAAGTGCCTGAGATACATCAACTTGCTCTCTGCTACACCAAAGGACAGAACGTGAACCAATGTGGTATACTAGTGGAGGTTACAAGGTCTGGTTTGGACCTGGGAGACCAGGGTTCAGATCCCCAAATCAGCTGTGAAGCTCACTGCATCACCTTGAGCCAGTCAACCCCCTCTCAGGCTACCCTACCTCACAAGGTTGTTGTGAGGGTAATACGGGTGGCGGGGGGGGGGGGACTGTGCATGATGCCTTGAGCTTCTTGAATGAAGTGTGGGATATAAGCAATAAAAACCAGATGAATTTTAAATATGTGTAATTTGCAGATTTCAAATGAACACGAGAAGATGATCTTTGCTGGGAGTCCTACATGACCTGCTCCCTGCTTTAACTGGTCTATTACCATCTGGCCACAGGGTGGGTGGGTGGCTGACTGGCTCCCACTACAGAAGCTGGTGCTCAGATTTTTGTTGGGGGTCAAGATTTAATTGTGTATTTTTATTGTTAGACCTTATTATGACTCATGTGGGGATTGTTTAATTGTATACTTACTGAGATGTTTTCATTTACTGATCATGACTACATAATCTACTATATATATCTATATTTGTGTGTGTGTGTGTGTGTGTGTACACATCTTTTGATGTTGTAAGCCACCTTGAGCTGGGTTTAACTATGGAAAGCAGGCATGGAAATCAACAACACTGAAGTTGTTGTTTAACAGTGGCATAGGTTGTCTGGATATGTGGGTTGCTCTTATTAGGTTATTAGGTGCAGCCTGGTCAGGCACCTGCCTGGTCGTCCTATATTGCCTTTTCTGGACGAGACACCGCCTCTAAAGCTCCTTCCAGCTCTGGGATAACTGGCTCTACTAAAATGCTCAGAATATGGGATCCACTTTTCAACATACCTTGATGGATCAGCTGATAGAAAGCGTGCTGCCCATTGGTTCCAGGCTCACCCCACACAATTGGACCAGTATTGTAATTCACACGAGTGCCCTTCTTGGTGATGTATTTCCCATTGGATTCCATGTCTCCCTAAGTGACAGCAGAAGTTCAGACTTAATACATAAAACATCACCAATTCAATTTATTAGTCACCTTAGAAGTCTCCAAGCTACTTGCAGAGGTGTAACAAAAATAATAATCAGGAAATAAAACTCATTTCAATAAAAGACATACAGTAAAACAGCAGCAATGGAACCATATATAGACATACATAGTACTAGAATCAGCCAGAACAGAGGAGACACACACAGCTAATTGTGCACCACCAGGAGGGTTGGACAGAGGCCTACACTCTGTGCAGCACTGGCAGCCTGTGACCCAGCAAGCCACAACTCTTATTGGTGGAACAACCCACAAACTGTAATTAACGTGGATGCTTCCCTGCACCCAACGTGCCCAATGTACATTCAAGGATCCTCATTCCACTCTTAAGATTGCAAGTCTGGATTCAGAGAGCCGACCAACCGATAAGGAGCACAAGGGAATGACTCCAAGGACAACGACTCCTTACCTGCTGGAAGTATGCTGCAAAGCGGTGCATGTACTGGTCGTAGGGCAGAAGCGCATGGGTCTCAGTCCCAAAGCAGTTGATATACCAGACCCCCAGCATTGCCAGCAACACAGGCACGTTCTTCTCCAGCGGAGTGGTGCGGAAGTGATTGTCCTGTTATGCAAATAAATGGATATAAAACACACCCATGTCATCAAAACCAAACCTACAGCACACAAGGGCCATCCTGGACCCAACTTCATACACACTCATGAAACTCCAGCTTCTTTAGAGCAATGCAGAGCTGGCTTCTAGCAGTAGAAAGCAGAAGTTTTTACTTTGTGAAAGCCAACAGTGCACTGGGCAGAGGGGGGGATAATACTAGAACCTCTGAACATACTGGAAAGTAAGAACCCATTCAGCCAGTGGTGCTTCAACCAGTTCCTGTAAATGTGAATGGGAGTTGCATGGATTTTCACTGTGTATGACCAATGCTTGTGATCTACCAAGCCAGAGAGATGACTGATTAAGAATTTTTTGGGGGGATGTTTCTTGCTTGCCCTACATAACCCCAGCTAACAACCAGGTTAAAACCGTAAGAAGAGCCCTTCTGATCAGGCCGATGACCCATCTAGTCCAGCATCCTGTTCTCATAGTGGCCATTCTGAGGCCTTAATGGAAAGCTCTCTTGAAGGACCTGAGTTCAAGAGCAGAACACTCCCCCTCCTGAGGTTCCCAGCGACTGGTGTTCAGAAGTATTACTGCTTCCAGTGCAAAGCATATCAGAATTGGCTAGTAGCTACTGATAGCCCTCTCCTCCATGACTTTGTCTAATCCTAGTTTAAAGTCACCAAATAGGTGGAGACACAGACACAATCATCTGTGAAGAATAAACAAATACTCACCATCCAATGGGCTCCAGCAAGCAGCTTCTCGAAGTTATCATAACCTAAATAGATATTTTTTTTAAAAAGCAAACACCAGTATTATTAAGTGGAAACGCCTGTTTGCAAACCACAGAACTGCAAAATTCTATTCCTCAGTTTCATTTGCTTGCTGGGTTTGTCAAACTCAAAAGCAGTTTGTGGTTTGGATTTTGATTATCCGAACCCAACATGCCTGTACAATTTTACTCTACTGAGTCAACACAGCATTCAATTTGGAAAGAAGTGAAGAAGGCTGCTCCCTGCCCTCATTTTCATTAGATATCTATTCTAGTTTTGAGAACCAGAAACAGCTATCCTCAAAGTTATGAGCCACTCAATTTTTTAAATAATAATAAAAATAGTTAGCTTTCTAAAAGGTACTTGATCTTTTTTTTTTAAGCCCCCAAAACCAAAGGTATCAGCCCAGCATAGTAGCAGTAGAAGATATCAATGCCAAGAACTCTGGGTACGTACCAATATGTAGAGCAATGGAGAGGCCAATGGCAGACCACAATGAATAACGGCCACCAACCCACTGCAAACAGAAAAGAGGGTAGGGTGAGAGGAAAGTAATTTGAGAAGACCAAGGTATTCTAGGCACAAACCACCAGGGACTCCTCTGCAAAGCACTCCAGCACAGAACCCCCAATTCACTTCAACTGGGTGCTCTCCAGATATGTTGAACTACAACTCTCCTTTAGCTCCACAGCCAGCGTCGCTGATGGGGGAGTTTCTAGCCCAAAATGTCAACATCTCTATATCACTTGGGAGTGGGGAGTTTACAGGAAAAGTCAGTCAAGTATTTTTAAATATATATATACTGCTTGATGTAATATATTATGTTTTATAAAATGAAACATTAGTTATTGATAGAAAACAGATATTAAAAATATGCAAAAGATGCAAAAAGTAGCAAAATAAAAATAAAACATGCAAGTTCTGAATGTCTGCATAGGTTTGCCTCAACAAAGTTGTTTTAACAGGCACCAAAAACTGTAGTGATGGCACCTGCCTCAAATCAAGAGGCAAGGAGTTCCAAAGTGCCTGTTATTGTTTGTCACCAGTGGCAATTACAACATAAATCACAAAACAAATGTTTAAAGCAAAATACTGTGGGTTGTAGCTACTCAGAGCAGATCACTGAAATTAATGCACCCACGTTAGTCATGCAAACAAATTTCAATAGGTCTACTATGAGTAGAGTGAGCACTAGCTATAACCTGGAACTTTTGGATTCTTAGGACTTAGAAAAGAGGGATAAGAGGAAGTTTGACCCACCAAACTAGGGAAAAATGAGGCGCCAGATGAAAGGGAGTGAGTGGGCATTCCCAGCGCCAGGTCTTTCAAGATATGCATTTGGGGCAGAGCTTTGCCACATGAGCTTGGGCACCTTGAGGAGGAATCTGGCACATGGGAAGTGGGAAAGGGACACCTTTCTATGGCAGGAGGATGAGGTAAGGAAAAGGTGCAGCCAAATCCTTGGACGGTCATGAACTTTTGGATTCTTCACTGCCAGGCAGTTTATGATAAGCTCAAAGATCGAAGTTCAGCCCCTGCACCACTTTCAAGATCTCAAGCAAGGCTGACATTTGACCTTTTTACTGACCTAGATTATATACAGTAGGCTCCCATCAGGCAAAATGTCACAGCTTATAATAACTCATGAAGACCAGAAGTTGGGAGCAGCAAACTATCTCCTATTACCAGCAGCTGTCTAGACTGAAATGTTTTCAGAGGCCTTCTAGCCTGACCTTTGACAAGTTCCTTAGCAAAAGAGCCAAAGAGGCCAGACTTTCTACAGTGTATTCATGGTGGTGACCCCTAAAATCTGCCCTTCATCAAAGCTCCCCCGCACTGCAAATATTAGCAAAAGGGGGGGGGGGGGTCAGCACATCGCTGCTGCTGCAGAACGGACTTTAATTCTATCCCAAACTGAGAAGGGAGGTTCACACCTGGAAGGCATATACAGTTCCTAGGAATTATCAGGTCCTGAGGCAGTGATGCTTACCAACCTGTATGGCTTTAAAGATTGGGCAAAATCATGGAAGCTTTCCTTCCCCCACTTGGTTAACACAAGAAAAAGAAGAGTTTGGATTTGATATCCCGCTTTATCACTACCCGAAGGAGTCTCAAAGCGGCTAACATTCTCCTTTCCCTTCCTCCCCCACAACAAACACTCTGTGAGATGAGTGGGGCTGAGAGACTTCAAAGAAGTGTGACTGGCCCAAGGTCACCCAGCAGCTGCATGTGGAGGAGCGGAGACGCGAACCCGGTTCCCCAGATTACGAGACTACCGCTCTTAACCACTACACCACACTGGCTCTGGATGTTTAGGAGAAGACTCTGATCCATTGGTGTGTATCTGTCTGTGTACATGTTAACGTATGTTTGAGCGTTAACAGTTTGTTGTTTTAGTAAACAAAAAACTAAGAATGTAAGAAGAGCTGTCTGGGTCAGGCTGACAGCCCATTTAGTCCAGCTTCCTATTCTCACAGTGGTCAACTGGACGTCTCTTCTGGGAAGCCCACAAGCAGGAGCCAAGCACAAGACCTCCCCCCCCCCCTGTGTTGCTTCCAGCAACTGGTATTCAGAAGCATTGCTGCCTCACAACAGGTTCCTGGGTGCAGAAGTAGGCTGCATGCAATGATTCCCTGTGTATCCGGAGGAAAACGTGTATGTGGGGAGCCTGAATTCTAGAAGAGTGAGAAGCACTGTCCTATTGTCCAATGATAGACTTGCATAGCATGTTTTACTTACGTCCCAAAACTCGAACATGTTCTGAGTGTCAATTCCAAAGTCTTTAACTTTAGGCTAAAAAAGGGGGAAGGGGGGGGGGAGAGAGAGAGCAACAGTTAGAGATCAGATTGGTGCTAGGCAGAGAAGCCTGCAAAAGTTACTAGGGCTGTGGCTCAATGGTGGAGCAGCTGCTTTGCATACAGAAGGCCCCAGGTTCAACCCTCAATGGCATCTCCAGTTAGGGTTGGGAAAATACATATTCAAAACACATTCAGTGGCTGAGAAGCCGCAGTAGGAATGTTTATCAAAGCAGAGCTTTCTTGGGAAACCCTCAGCAACACTATTTACATCTATAGGGACAGAGCAACCAATATATTATTGTGACTGTATTTCTTAAAGAGAGAAGGAAGAATAAGGCCACATTCACACTATACACTAAAAGCATTATACCACTTTAAACAGCCAATGACATCCCCCAAAGAATTCTGGGAGCTGTAGTTTGTTAAGGGTGCTGCTGAGAGTTGTTAGGACACCACACTCGCTTCAGCAAGGAGGGCCATTTTGGCAAGTTAAGAACCAGCACAGGTAGCATCAATTCACTAAGTGCAGTATGTGGAATATTTCAAGATATTCCAATACTATTGCTTTCTATTTCCATTATGTATTTTCAGCTGTGGGCCAAACAAGAAGTGTCATAGGAGATTTAGGAATGGCAATGGAGGGGAGGGGTTAACCCTTTCCTTCCAGCCATGCAATTTCCTCAAATATGCTACAAATTTGGTAGGGGAAGACCTAAAGTCATCAAAATGTTCCCACATCTTCAAGGCAACAGCTGTTTTGTAAAGCAACAAAAGCAGCAGGAGACTTAGCATCACTGATCTCCTGAAACATTACGTTGATCCCAACACTGCTATTAAATTGTTCTAGAAGGGCAAAAAACTGCAGAAACTTATAAACTGAAATACTCACCCCATTGGTAGACAAGGCAGCAAAGTGCTTGGCCACAGCCGCAGGCTTGAAAGAAAAGGAAGGAAGGAAGATTGTTGGGTAACGAAACAATCAAGATATTCTGAACTGCCACGACAGCCCTGGAAATCATAACTAAAGTTCAGAGACCACCACTGCTGCTCCCCCTCCCCAAGGCTAAATATCCTATCAGGGTTTTTTTTTCATGGAATCTTTATTCAGCAAAAGCATACATCGTTTTAAAAACTCCAACAAAATTTAACTCATCATAAAGCCAGCAGTCTAAAAAAAAGGGAAGTCCTTCATTCCTAAAATCACCACCACAATAAACGTTACTGAAACCACCAGGTGAAAGAAGATGTTAAAACCTAACATACTAAAAACTGTTGCTACCACAAAAATTGGTTTTCTGCCTGTGTGTTTGTTTTTACAGAGTGTCACATGAATCAATGATATCCTGTACCCTACAAAAAGATTCCTGCTATGCTTTACACAACAGTCCTTGTCCAAAGGGATGCCAGACAGGCTGCCAAGTGTTACCAAGAGCTGGAATAACGAACTGAGTTTGCACTTCAGAGCATTCCCAACACCAAAGGTGCAGCCAGGTGGGAAATCAGGTAGGAGGTGGGCAAACTGCCTTTCGGGAGAGAGAGCATGTCAGTCATTACTGAGCTTCTTATCAAGGAACATCAATAAGCTGAGGAAAGTCAACGTTTCTGAGAACACAACATGAAAGCCACTCACTCAATTAATATTCAATTAAGATAAACATCCTGCGATAAACATCAACTCAGGTATGTATTCCCTTGGGACAGCATTTGCTGACTGTTCTCCAGAGTAGCTAAGCTTGCTTTAAATATTATTACTAGCTGACCAACTGAGTAGAGTTGAGCTCCGGTTTATACATAGCAGGGGTACCCAACATGGTAAGGTAAAGGTAAAGGTACCCCTGCCCGTACGGGCCAGTCTTGACAGACTCTGGGGTTGTGCGCCCATCTCACTTAAGAGGCCAGGGGCCAGCGCTGTCCGGAGACACTTCCGGGTCACGTGGCCAGCGTGACATCGCTGCTCTGGCGAGCCAGAGCCGCACACGGAAACGCCGTTTACCTTCCCGCTGGTAAGCGGTCCCTATTTATCTACTTGCACCCGGAGGTGCTTTCGAACTGCTAGGTTGGCAGGCGCTGGGACCAAGCAGCGGGAGCGCACCCCGCCGCAGGGATTCGAACCGCCGACCTTTCGATCGGCAAGTCCTAGGCGCTGAGGCTTTATCCCACAGCGCCATCTGCGTCCCTGCAGGTACCCAACATGGTACCCCCTCCCCAAGTCTCTGGACAACAACTCGCATCACTCCTGACCTATGGGGGCTGGAGGAGGTGGGTTGTACTCCAGCAAACCTGGAGGGAACTGTTCCTGCTGCAGAAATGAATTCACCTGTGGAATGAGCACAACCAACTTCCTTCTCAAGACTTTACAGCTCACCACCATGCAGTGATGGCATAAGCACACAGGGGTACTTTTTACCAGCTGCAGCTCATACACCGGTTACAAAAGCACAGCATTGGATCAAACCAACCTGGCATTTAACAGCAACACCACCAGACTTGTTGGGCACAGAGGCAGAGCATAAAGCAATGCCAAGGATCCCCTCCTGGGCATTAAACGGCGTATCAATTAAACAGTGGTATATTAATATTCTATCATTCTAGAAAGCAAGTTTAGGGGTTGAAGATAGTTACATTTGTTTTAAAAAGCACGAAAGGGTTTGGTGTGTTTTGTATGCTTATATTGGGAGGAGTATAAATAAAAATATTATAGTGCACCTACTGTAGTGTACCCACTGCTTGCACACTGAGCTTGCCTCGCTTTCAGTCCCCCAGAAGTGCTGGATCCAGCCCTGAACTTTCTGCCTTACTTGCCATGATGATTATTTCCAACCCAGATTACAGCCCTCCAGATTCCACCCTACTGGAACTGGGGTTTTTTTTGGGGGGGGGGTGTCCTGGTTTCTTCCTAGCGATTTCATCATTTTTAGAATTGGAAGGTGGTGGAGAGGCATTTTGCAAGAGCAACATGTGCCAGTATGAAAAGGCTGTTTAACTGCTCCATAGGTAAAGGTAAAGGTACCCCTGCCCGTACGGGCCAGTCTTGACAGACTCTGGGGTTGTGCGCCCATCTCACTTAAGAGGCCAGGGGCCAGCGCTGTCCGGAGACACTTCTGGGTCACGTGGCCAGCGTGACATCACTGCTCTGGCGAGCCAGAGCCGCACACGGAAACGCCGTTTACCTTCCCGCTGGTAAGCGGTCCCTATTTATCTACTTGCACCCGGAGGTGCTTTCGAACTGCTAGGTTGGCAGGCGCTGGGACCGAGCAGCGGGAGCGCACCCCGCCGCAGGGATTCGAACCGCCGACCTTTCGATCGGCAAGCCCTAGGCGCTGAGGCTTTAACCCACAGCGCCACCTGCGTCCCATAACTGCTCCATACCATGCAGCAATTAACAACCTCTCAACCCCAGCTTCATCTGCAGTTCAGTGTCTGCAGTGTGTCTTTTTTAGACTCCATTAAACAGGCAACTCTGCCCCTCCCATCAGGATAAAGATAGTTATAGCAAAGAAGCAGCACATCCTTTTAGAAGTTGCTGGAGAACGCAGGGCTCCACTTCAGGGAACCTATTCATAGTTCAGGCATCTGCCTTTGAAAAGGCCAAGTCCTGTCTCAAGTAAAACCTGGTTTCAGGCTGCAAAGGAGTTGCCAAATATCAAAGGGGCACTCGCTAGCTTGCCTTTACTCTCATGTTTCCTTGCAGCCCAACTGGCTCCAAAACTTTCCTAGGGAGGAGTCTGCTAAGACACCTCAGGCCTGCGCAGATGGAACACAGGCTCTCCCTGCAACAACATTTGCAGGGCTGGAGTCTGCCTGAGGGGCATGTGCTCCCTTCTCATGACACAGGAAACTGCCTGCCCTCCATTCCTTCCCCACATTCAGTCATGTCCACCAACAGTCACCTGGCTCCCTCATAAACCAGACTATGAGGCAATGGTTTGAGATGCATTTGCAAACCACGGCTGTAGAGGTAACTGTGGTTAGTATTGGTGCAGAGGATCATAGCTAAATGCCAACTAGGAAGGAAGGATGGGCAAACACATTCTGAAGACTGGCTCCCAGTTTGCAGCTTCAGCTGGAACTTTTATAGAGGATTCCAGCTACAGTTCTGTGACCACCTGGGCAAAAGCATGTAGCAGTTCCTAGAAGGAATTAAGACAGCAGAAACGGCACCCAACACTCTTGCACCAAAAATGTTTTAGAGATGGAGAAGGCTTGCAAACCACAAGTAAAAATTTGCTTCCATGGGACAAGGCAGGAAATGTTTACTGAAGCTGACTCCAGTCTCTTTCTTGGCTCCCTTTATATCTACATTAGTCATTTGCCACTTTACAGATTCATTTATTTACACAACTGAGCACATAACCAAGGAACTTTCACTTACATCTTTAGCAGCATTTAGGAACCACTCTTTGGCTGTTTCAGCATTGGTAATAGTTTCTTGGGTGGTAAAAGTCTGTGCACCAAGAGAAGAGGGGGAAAACAGTTAAAGACTTAGACAAGCCACTTAGGCAACTTTTAAGGAACAGAAAGCACAATGAGGAAACTACAGGCAAAGTCCAAGATGCTCCTATCTGCACACCTAGAGCCTTGGCTCACATTTTAGCAGTTTCTAGTTCTTACATACTTTATAAAATATAATTATTTGTATTATCTTTACCTACATTATTATTATTATTTCTAGATCTATATTTTGAAAAGTTTTTGTTGGCTATTTGCAGTATGGTAGCGCTACAGAGAGCTTGCTGGGGAGACCATGCATTAAAAAGAAAGGGACTCAAAAATAACTTAAGCAAGGTTTTAATTACAAAAAAAACCAAAAACTCCTTATACACTAAATACATTAACAACAAACCAGACCCAACCACCAACCTAACCCCCAAGGTAATGGTAGAGCTAGGTGCTGCTCCTTATATACTATATGCAAATGCTGACACACCTTAATCAATGCAACTTGGCAGCACCTGCTATGTTTCACAGCTGTAAAGCTGGGTCTCGTTATCTTGCTCTGGCCCTTGCTCTGGCCCCTTAAAGACATACACATTAGGTGGAACAATGATGAACCTTTACATTTAAAGAAACCATTCAACAGTTTTTTGTCTGCCCATCCACATTCAGATAAAGATATCATAACCAAATCTAGCATGACAATTCCTGTGATTGAGAAGTGGGTTTTCATCTTACGTTTGGATCCAATTGGGTGCCATTTTGAAACAAGATGGCGGACAGAACCTTTAAAAACTCCACCGATTTTTTCATTTCTTTGAATTCCCAAGCAATGCCAGCAACATAGCTTGCTAGTACCAACACAAACCATCTTGTGCGCTTCTTTGCCTTTTTTACTTAATGTTCTCAAGAAGTTGAATTCCATCACATCTGCACTTTCCCCTCAAAATCGCAGCACACACAATCCTAATGACTACCTTTTGAGAATTTAAAAGTCATTTAGAACTCTCACACACTTTGGGTAATAGCCATCAGGACAACGACCTGTGCAAACCCCATTCATTACAATGAGGGCATGCACTGGAGAACATTCAGATTGATGGGGCCCTTCTTATGATTGCTAATTTTAAACTTGCAGGAAGATTTGAAATCACTCAAGCCAATAATTGCTCTGACTGATCTGCTGTGGATCTAAACATGGGGCCCTTTGTTCCCCTTGATTTTCCAGACAGTCCCAATTTGCTCATCAGCAAAAAAATATTTCCCTCTTTATGAAACACGTTGACATGGCCAGTCATGCAGTTCCGTCAATATCACCCTGCTCTATTGGAGTTTATTCAACCATTAAAATGTAGCTTTAAGGACCAACATCACGTCCTCCTCCTCTCCCATCCATCTCCAAAAAATTCTTTCATTATATAACAAAAGACTAGTTTATAAAGCAAGCTTTTTTTAAAAAAAATGCTATTCATCCCTTTCCAAACCTAACCAATTGTCTAAAGGCATCCAGGCAAATGAGAGCCATGAGATGCTGGTCTTCTCAACAGCATTCAGGCAGGAAACCTAGATTTATTTCTTTTTCAATAAGTCTTATACCACATTTTTACCCAAAAGCCGATTTCAGGGTAGTGTGCATAAATACTTAAAACCCACAATACAATATTAAATGCATCAACAAAACCATTGCATAAACATACAACAAAAATCTGAGGAACTGGGGAGTTCCAATTCACAAAACAAAGTCTATAGGTTGAAGTTCTCTTCCCACTTAAGCTTCCTATACTCTTGCCTGCCTTTTCCTGCATTACAGGGGGTTGGACTAGATGACCCTTTGAGTCCCTTCCAACTCTATGGTTTCTCAGATAAAATACTGAGGAACCCTAGCAAAGTACAGCTTGCATAAAAAGCCAAGTGTCTGAAAAATCAGTGCATCATCTATCATGTTTTCCTCCTAGTTCAGCTAAGCCCAAAGCCAGCAGGCTTAACTAAAGCTACTGGCTAACAAATACTTCAATAAACCAAGGGCAAGCTTCTCCCCTGCCTAGGTTGGCATGAGCAAAGGCAATGTGCTGCAGCCTTCCCAACCTGGTGCCCACAATTTGACAACAATTACCATCAACCCCAGGCCATATGATGCTAGGGCAGACTGGGGTAAGCCTGGTCTAGAGGTCACCTTTCCATATTTAATCCTCTACTTAGCATGAGCTGCTGATGGATTAAAGGACTTGGGACGTACCTTGGATGCAATGATGAAGAGTGTAGTCTCAGGGTTCAGCTCAGCCAGAGTTTTGGCCATGTGGGTACCGTCGATGTTGGAGACAAACCAAACACGAGGACCGCCCTTGGAATATGGCTTGAGGGCTTCTGTCACCATGAGGGGGCCCTAAAGAGAAAAGGCTGTCAGAGCAGCTAAACATTTAGACCAAATGCTTCCTTTGCAAGGAGAACTCACACAGCAGAACAGCTCACCAAATCTGATCCGCCAATGCCAACGTTGACCACATCAGTGATGGCTTTTCCCGTGTAGCCTTTCCAGTCACCGCTGCGAACTTTCTGCAAGTACAA